>NC_141693.1:1057738981-1067738981 GCF_964263255.1 Lissotriton vulgaris | reverse complement strand
ATCTCAGCCACCCGCCCCATCCTCTTTAACCGACATGAGGTGGAAAAAGCCATTTTGGCCACTTCAAAGCATAAGGCACCTGGCCCTGACGGTGTTCCCGCCGACTTTTTCATGTATTCACCAAAATTGTGGGCTGAGGTTTTGGCAAACGTGTTCAATGCAGTCAATGGTAACTCTGCACCTGCCTCATGGGACACTTCTACTATTGTCCCTATTTTTAAAAAAGGCCAGCGGGATGATCCAGGTTGTTATAGGCCTATATCCCTTCTGGACTCATCTGTAAAAATTCTAGGTAGAGTTCTCTTATCCAGATTGAGGGAGAATGTTGAGAGCTGTGGCGGGTTGTCCGAAATCCAATACGGCTTTAGGGAAAGAAAAGGGACTATCGAACAGTGCGCCAACTTACATTTGCTCATCTCCAAATACACTGTGGCCAAGGAGGGGTCCGTGTATCTTGCATTCATGGACCTCTCCTCGGCTTTTGACCTGGTCAATAGGACAAAGTTGTGGTCCATCTTGTTGGAGATGGGTATTGATGAGGCATTGGTTACCTTTATAGCCACCCTGCACCAAGAACTCTTTTCAAGTGTACGCGTAACAAACGAGGGTAGGCGTACCCCTCTCTTTAGATCATTAAGGGGGGTGTGGCAGGGCTGCATTTTAGCCCCCCTGCTCTTCACCATCTATATCAATGGCCTGGGCGCACATCTAGGTGGGCAGGAAGCCGACGTCCCGCGTGTAGGAGCGATTAAGATCCCGGCGCTCCTGTATGCGGATGACGCCGTGCTGATCGCTCGCACGGGTGTTGGCCTCCAGCGCCTTTTGAATGCCTTTGGTTCGTTTATGGAGCAACTGGATCTGAAGATAAACGTAACCAAGTCACACACAATGGTGGTAGGCCAAGAGTGTCGCAAAAAGAGAAATAAAACATTCACATGCAGGGGGGACAAGGTTTCCAGGGTATCTACATTTCCCTACTTAGGCGTATTGTTCGATCAGAAAGGGTCCTGGGTTCCGCAGGTAAGAGCCAAGAGGTTGGCTGTTATTAGATCATCATCAGCACTCCTGGGTTTCGCTGGTAGGCTAGGGGCTAGGCCTATGGAAGCTATACTAAAAATCTATAATAGTAAATCTGTGGCTATTGCGCTATATGGTTCCGCATTGTGGGGATATGTAAATGTGGAAGCTATTCAGAGAGCGGAGAATAGATTTATCAGAACCCTACTTTCTGTACCCCAGTCGACCCCAACCTATTCCATTCATAAAGAAGTGGGCCTACAGTTTCTCTCTGATAAGCTGAGTATGGCCCCCTTGATTTTTTGGCTAAAAATGTGGATGAATGAAGAACTCCCATTAAATCACAAGATTATGTCTGACGTTCTGTCCCTGGATAAATCCAACAAGATTCCTTGGCTGGCTTATTTGGCCAGGGCTTTCTCATACCTAGGCCGCCCGGAGCTTTTTACCTCCCCTGAGAATATTAGGATCCAAGACATTGATTCTGTGAAAAAGTCTTTCATGGTAAGGAAGGAAGCATGCCGCGAAGAACGCGAATTGGTAAAACCGGCAGTGAGGGATCATTGTTTATTGGTTAACTCGTTATCACTTGCACCCTATCTTGGCTTTGTCACAATCCCCTTCCATAGGTTCCTTTTAACCAAATTCAGATTCAATTTGTTACATTTTTATTTAGGCTCTTTTTATAATTGGCAGAAGCCAGAACAAGCCCTGCCCTGTAGCTGCGACCAGTTTTCAGTGCAAGATACAATGCATTTTGTCATGTTTTGTGGGTTGTACTCAGAGCCAAGGAAAAAATATTTGTTGCCTATTCTTAAAGAGGCCGGCTTCACTCAAGTGAGACCGGCTCTGCTCTTTTTACAATTACTGCCCAATCCCCACATTACTTTTTGCATTGCTAATTTTCTGGTAGCCGGTTCAAGGGTGAAAGCTGTCTGTCAAGATTAGTCTCAGAGTAAATGTTTTTATCATTTATGTCTATGTTCAAACGCAACACTTAATTGTTTGTTACATTTTTTAAACTTGTTGTCTACATTTAATGTTTTTTGTGTAAATAGGAAAAATTTTGTATGAAATGTATTTTATCTTTTTTTCTCTCTTTGTATGGCTTTTAAATAAGCCGAATAAAGATATTCTGACTGACTGACATCTATTGTTTAGGAAAAAACGTTATTGATTACATTTTGTTCATGTTCTGTTTTGCTATACAGCTATCCTGATGATCCCCTGCCCTGGTCATCTCTTCAGCTGGCTGAAAATCAACTCTTGGTCTCTTCATTTTTTAGGGTAAATCGCCTTCTCTGTTGTGTTCTTTGATGACACAGAGAGGGTGGTACCTTGGGAAAGGTTGAGACATTAGCTTCGCTCCCGGGGAATAAGATTTCTGCCTGGATCAACCTGAAAGCCCAACAGAAAGCCAAGCCCACGTTTAACACATCCCCCTGAGCGAAGAGTTGGGATGGATGAGAATCTAATGGGCGAGTCTGCAGAAAGCACTATGAGAGAGCTATCTGCAGCAGCAGTGAATTTACAAACTGAATTAAAATTGGTTAAGGGAGAAAATCAAAGCCTAGTCTCTGAAATTACTATCCTAAAAACACAAAAAACAAATGGAGAGTAAAGTACCTGACACTACTCCTAGATTCAAACGTAGTTACATACAACCTGCCCACTTTCAAATTCCATTAACCTCCACTGTTGGTCCCTCCCGGACTACTCCGTCACCTGTTAACGTCACAGTAGTTACACCTCCCCAGACACCTCTTGCCATGCCCGAAAGATTCAATGGAGACAGTAGTAAATACGGGGTATTCATGAATCAATGTCATCTACAGATTCTCTGTAGAGCGGCTTCATTTCCGGATGACGCTGCCAAGGTGGCGTTTATTATTTCCTATCTAAGTGGTAATGCGGCCTTGAAGGCTGTAACTTTAGTAGAAAACGATGACCCCATATCATACAACTTGACATTGTTTAAAGACAGAATGAAGAGCCTGTTTGCTAGACATTCGTATATGCAAGCTAGCGATAATGAGTTATTAAATCTCAAACAAGGGACTATAGTTTTGTTAACCTATATTACCACTTTTAATAGGCTGGTCACTGAGACTCAGTGGCCTGAGGGGAAGAGAACTTCTCTGTATTACAGGGGGCTCAAAGACGAACTTAAAGATATCCTATCCCAGATTATGGACCCCCCTGAAGATTGTTCTGCATTCATGGATCTAGTTTTTAAACTAGATCATTGTCTAACAGAGAGAAAAGGAGATAAGACCAAAGGGGAATATTCTAGGCTTTTCTTAACTCGAAGCGAGAAGAAGGAACCCAGAGAAACCAGTGAGCCTATGCAAATAGGAAGAATTCGGGGCCCTTTGTCCTCTGAAGAAAAAGATAAACACAGAAAATGTAACCTTTGCTAATACTGCGGGAAAGGGGGTCATTTCGCAAAAGAATGTCCTGCCAAGCCTAAACTTTCCCTGAAAGACACTGCGGGAAGAAGTGGTAGGTCAGTACAGTCGGAAAACTAATTGACTTGGGGAGTAGTGAGGTCGCTCTGTCAAGTCCTTCGGTCTCTAAGACCTCTCAAAATTTGGCGAATACATGGGCCCGATACCAAAACCAATCTCTATTAATGTAGTGTTTCTGTTACCATCTCAGTTAAGACATACCATGGCAATCTTATTGGATTCAGGGGCAACAGGGAATTTTTGAGACATCACTATGGCCAAGGCATTGGGACTGGAATTTGTGCCCAAGAAACATCCTGAAAAATTCAGGGCAGTGGATGGGTCAGAATTATCATCTGGCATGATCTTGTATCACACTCCTGACATTATTTTAACGTGTGATAACGGCCATTTAGAGACGATATCATTTGACTGAATCGATACCCCTAATTTCGGAGCTACCTTAGGGATTCCATGGCTTCAAAAACATAATCCTCAAATAGATTGGGTTTCTAGAACGGTCACTTTGCGTTCTCCCTATTGTTTAACACATTGTTATCGGGAAATAACACACTGGCATGTTCCTGTGTATTGTGCCAGGGAGCAGGGTTGTATGTCAGACTCGCTCAGTGAGGCCCTCATAGTTGTCTTACCCAAACATGGTAGGGATCCCCTAGACATCCGTTCCTACCGACCACTCTCCCTGCTCAACCTCGATTGCAAAATCCTGGGCAGGATCCTGGCAAATCACCTCCTTTCCATCATATAGTCACGGGTCCACCCTGACCAAAGTGGGTTCATCCCGGGCCGCAGCACTTTCCTGAATGTGTCTTGCATCTTGCGCCTTCTGCAGGGCACCCCATCAGATGCTCCAACTCGGGTTGCAGTGTCGCTTGACATAGAGAAAGCATTCAACTCCCTGGGATGGGATTAGTTATTCATGGGGTTTGGCCTGGGATTCCTAAAGCTGGGTACACACCGTCTAATTGCCAGCAGTGGGACAAACCATCCAAATGCAAGAAAAACCTGCAAAAATAGGACGGTTGTCAACTCCCAGTGAAAGGATTTACAGTAGTTGAAATTGTAGTTTTGGTGGAAGTCTTGTGGGCAGTGTTGAATGAGAGAGGGAACCACCAGCGCTCCAACTCCAGCAAATATGTATATGCTGCAATTGAACTGCATGTCAGCACCCCAATAATCATGGCAACTGTAACATGGTGTGAAAAGCCAAAAACAGAACATATGCTGTGACATCACTGCACATTCACTGCACGCCATATGGCGTAGAGGTCTGTACAGGGTATGGGGGATTACAGACTTTTCTCCCAACGAGCACCCATATCAAAATGTGTATTTTAAAGGACCATAAGTAATTCCTATAGTGTCATGGCTTTTGGGGGGGGGGTGAAGAGTCATTGAAAACTACTGTCATTGAAGACTACTTGGAAACTCCCACCTGGCCACAAAGGTTAGCCACATGAGCATATTTTATTAGGTAAACAGCCAAAACAATCTCATACACAGGGAATTGGCATGAAGCTCAGTTAAATGCAAACATGAATTATCAAATGCAGCAAGAAGCATGACCTTTGTCAGGGTGGTTTCAGACCCAATCAAAGCTTGGAAACTGCCCTCATCACCACTATGGACTCTGGGTGCAGGAGACATATCGTCCAGATAGCAAGGGTTGAGCTTAGGATGTTGGTAGACTCGTTATATTTATCTTTTTTAATATGTCTTTATTAATCTTTTATTCAAAACAAGCATCACAAATTTCGGCATATACCACAGCATGGGCATACAT
The DNA here is from genome assembly GCF_964263255.1 of Lissotriton vulgaris. NCBI lineage: Eukaryota > Metazoa > Chordata > Amphibia > Caudata > Salamandridae > Lissotriton > Lissotriton vulgaris. Next base: position 1,067,733,713 of record NC_141693.1, on the reverse strand, counting down.
TACTGATTGTTCAAATTCCAAATAAAATCAGCCGTAGCCCAAGTACAACAGCATCAAGTTCAATCTGTATTCGGGCGTCTCCCCCCCTGGATCTCATACATGATGCCTTGATCATGAACAATGCCCTGCTATGGCGCATGCCCCCTTGCTTCTGTGCTGCAGATCAGACAGTCTACCTCCCTCACAACCCCCTTTCCCTCAACACAACTCTCCCCCTACCCCCCTTCCGTGTTTGGTGTACACTCCCTTTTGATGTACCTTGATGTACCAAGCACCTCTGCTCCTTCTTTACCCCTTCCAGAAGTACTGTGCTAACCTGCCTCTCTCATCTTCTCGGTATTGTCTGTCTCCAGTCCTGAGTGTATACACCCCCTGCTACTTCTCTATCTGCTCAGTCTGTTCCCCAGTCTACCAGCTCTGCGACCATTGCTCTCCAGGCCTGTTTGTCATCTTCTAGTTTCTCATTGTGTCTGGTCCGCTGCATTCGAATCACCTCAGCGGTCGCCAATACCCGATATCCCATACCCATTGTGACATTACTCGTTATATATGTTGTTAGTAACAGGAAACACAACTGTCACTGCAACTGGTGTGGCTAATAGCTGTCAGACAACTATTATGTATCAATATCAGTTTGGGTGAGCGTAGTGATTGTTTGAGTAAAATGTAACCCCAACCCACATTGTACCATTGGGGAATTAGAGGTACAACTGACATGCATGCATTATTATTGCAGTATACATATTCTCTCTCTAATATAGAGCTTAGTAGCAGGGAAAGATGTGCACAAAGGTCAGGGACCAGTGCAGAAACACGCTGCAAGGCTTGAGATTGCCTCCATATCATATTGCCCCTATTGTTGGTTCGTTACATATGGTGCTAGAAACCGGGCATACACTGACACTGGAAAGGGTGTCGTCATTGACTGTTCAGAAGGTAGTTCATATAATTATATTTGAGGATGAGTGACGTGTTTATTTAGGTTTAAATCTGATCCCAAATGAAATTGTGCCGCTGAGGAATGAGCGGTACAATAGCAAACACATTTTCATTAATATTGTGTTGTACGCATTCAGTCTCTAATATGCCACTAAGTAGTACGTTGAAACGTGCAGACAAGGTCAAGAGCCAGTGTACTAACATGTTCCAAGACTCTGGTTGGCCCCCAACTCAGGCGGCCCCCAGCGGGGACACACAACAATCACTTTCTATGTCAAAAGGCCCATTGTGTAGTTCTACCTGAGCAAGTCCACTCCCAGCTTCTGGTACGGCAAGGGGAGCAGCTGCTCGGTATTTGAAGCCAGGCAGATGCTGCACTTCCAGTGTATTGGCCCACATGATGTGTAGTGTGACAACATCACATGTGGCAAGGTGCGGTAGTTGGGAGTTGAAGGCTCCTAGTCTGCGATTAGGCTCACAGGATGTGTGAGCTCCTCCAGGGCTTAGGTCTTTTATATTGTTAAAAAGCCAAAAGCAAACCAAGGATCCTCTCCTACACACAACTCATTCTCTTATCACAGACAAGACACCCATTACCTGGATCAAGTTGAATGTCTGCATGACTGAAATCACCCACTAGAAGAAGACCAACTGTCTGAAGCTAACAAGACCAAAATTGTGATCTTTGGAAAGAACACTTCACTGTGGGACTCCACCTGGTGGCAAACAGAGCTAGGTTCAACAGCTATACCCCCGCCAAGAACTTTGGGATTGTCACTGGCACCAATCTTGACATGACCGCTCTACTCAAAACCATCACCACCTGATGCTTTCATATCCTGAGGACCCTAAAGATGCTGAGGATGATTTTCAAATGGCTCCCCATCAGCACCTCGAAAACTGTCATGGACACCCTGATCACAAGAAAGCTGGCCTACAGGAACACCTTCTATGCAATGTTCAATAATAAACTCACCAGAGCTCTGCAGACGATTCAGAACTCAGTGGTCAAAATCGCTCTATCACTGACAACCTCCCACCCCACACTTGCACCACACCACAACTAAAGGAGCTCCACTGGCTCCCCATTCACAAACGAAAACAATTCAAACTCCTCACCCAAACTTTCAAGACACTACATAACACTGGCCCAGCATACCTCAACAATAGCATCTACTTTCACAAACCTTCAAGACACCTCTGCTTGTCCGGACGCTTACTTTCACAAATCTCATGCACACGAAAAATCAGATCTTGTGGACAAGTCTTTTCCTACATTGCTCCTAAAGTGTGGACCCACCTCCTGCTACCCACCCCGTCTCACTTCTTGAATACCATAAGAAGCAGAAGACCTACCTTTTTGAGTAGTCCAACTAGGCCCTAGGTTTAGCTAGACTCACATCTGCTCAGCGCCAAGATACTCTCTCAGGTAATAGTGCGCTCTACAAAGCTGCATAACAAAGGTTTTGCCTTAAGAAAATGGTTAAACTTATCATACGTCCTCAGCACGATACAAAGCGGCATGGATCTGCTCTAAGAATCAGGCAACCTACTCCAAATGACTGTGATTCACCTCCAAAATGAGCCCCCTATTATGATAAAATATACAGTAATTAATACAAAGCTCCCCCCACTTGGAAGAAGGCTCCCTGGTGCACAGCGCAAAGAGACACATTCTGGCCTCTCACTGTTGGTAGAAGTCAGTTTGATTCTTCATGGGTTTTTGATTAGACTTTTAATTTACACGCATGAGGTTTGCTGCACCATGTTTAGATCTTGTTGGTGTAATAGTGAGAAGTAGTTGAATCTCTATGATACCATGATATTTTCTTTTATGTTTGTAGAGCTGTCCTCTGAGGAAGGGCTAGTCTTTTGCCCGAAATGCATTGGAAGGATTAATTGCTGGATGACTCTTTAAGTTGGATGATACATACGTTTCTTCAAGCATTGATGAACTGTTGAGTTGATATGAATTAAATAACTATGGAACCTCTCTGAGTATTGGATTTAACATTTGGATTTAACTTGATGAACTATTCATAAGACATTCTGTGTGTCTTTGCGCTGTGCACCAGGGAGCCTTCTTCCAAGTGGGGGGAGCTTTGTATTAGTTTCACTGTACCACGCTGTTCAGGAACAGACAGCGTTTATCCCAGGCAGCACGCCACAAATCACTACAAGTTTAAATCTGGTCTTACTCAGCTGTGCAAGTCCGCTCTCCACAATTTCAAAATATACAGTAATATCATACAGTCAGCATGAGTTGAGCAAAAATATGCAGTTGCTCAGTAAACCTAAATACAGAATTAAATACAACAATACCTAATATCACCCCTTAAATGAATAATAATTAGTCCCCATTTGCCCTAATATAAATGTGACTGTAAAAATCATGTTACGCAGAACACACTGACAATGACACACATATAACATGAATTGGCTCATTTAGCTTCAACCAGAGAAAACAGGAAGAACCTTTAACAGCAACATTTTGAGAGGAAAGCTTCCTTTAAAGCTTACAAAGAGCAACATCTTATTATGAAAGATTCAATAAGGTTTCAGTGCAAATTTTGCCGCGTGTGAAGACACTAAGAATAAAAATATGATGACGTTTTGAATTTCAAAATAGAGTAAGTGCCTAATCAGGCCAAATTAGGAAAACATGGTTCTGTTGAGAACAGCACATTTGTTTCAAATGCAAATTATTCAAGCCACAAATTAGTCATTATTATTTAATTATAACTTTACTGTAGCACACCCATCAGAGGAACCAAAGATACACTCTATGAAGTAACTTGACGAGTTGGTCAACATATAACCTAGAGAGTATTTTACTTCCTCACCCTCATGTGCGTAATCGGAGACAGTTATGTAACACATAATACAAGAGGAAATGTATTTGTCAAATGAATAATACATGTTTTCTACTACCCAACACGACTGACACCTAGTATCAACCTTGGAAAAATCAAATAGTGTTTCAAATGTGTATTGATTTAATGTGTGATATGCGGGTCGCATACTGCTATCTGCAGCAGGCTCACTACCCCCTAATCCATTCCACCATACCAATATTTCAGCCTGAAAGGTAATGAATACAGCTAGATCTCTGTAACCGGTGCCTAAATTAACTCCCTGGGTAATTAAAATTGTTTGTTTGTGACGAATAAGGCAATCAAAAATATCTTTAAAATCGCACGTATCGTTGTTGACAAATTCTAAGTCAGACTTTATCCAAAATAATGCAAGTGTACCAGCACATCATATTTTAATTGACATTCGCTCTCTGACGCTGCCGATCATGACTCTGCCGTCCTTGATGATATCCACTTTAAATCGCCCCCGCCCAATATATGAGTTTCCTGAACAAATATTTTTCATTTCGAGACTACTTGTTGGTTTTTACCCCGCTGCCATCATTAAGGGAGGGAGTTTACGAAGTGGCTGGTGGTGGGTGATGCGGGGCGAGGTGTAGATGTTCCCTAGAAAAATGTGCGCTGGATGCTCACCTCGTCCATTGCGATTGCTTCGCCCTTAGCGTTTATCGTTTCTCATTTAAACTGCACCTGTTCTCTCTTCGGCCCGTGGGCAGGCCGCCCGCTCGAATCCCCCTTGAATTGGTAACGGAGCAGAGGCTGTGTAAAGGAGAGCGTCCTTTGGGTCTCCTAGCAACCGCTCTGCACCTTCACGCATTCCTTGCAGCGCCAGCAAGACCGGCAAAAGAGAAAAAGGACACAAGTTGAAGGTTCTCCCGGCAGTCTGCCAGAAGGGCTCAAATAAAAGTCCGCCATCCTGGAATGCAGAGCGTTTTGTGTTTATTCAGTCACACTTTTGAAAAAAATCACTCTCAGCTTCTCAAAGACATTAATATTGTAGATCACTTTCTTCTTTATTCCACCTTTCTGCATCTCACCTAGTCCAGGCTATTTATTGCTTTGCATTCTGTGATTTGTATTCGTGTTTATTGTTTCAGTATGCAAAGCAAAAATCTGGACTCGATGAGATACTTGGCAACAACCGTGAGTGCCTTATGAGCTCTGCTACATCACAGCTCCTTCTGATTTGTTTAATGTTTATCATCATTAAAGCTTTATTTCGATATACAAGATATCATAAAAGCACATAAAAGATATAAAATCACAATTCATTTGCAATACATTTAAAAAAAATATTATAAAAATCATTTGTTACAATAAATAATTTAAAAGTAGATTAAACTTTAGCAGCTTTTTGTAGATTTATAATTATAGAAAATTCATCTAAAACTTTGGTCATTAGATAGCCTTCAGCCAAATCAACCAGGCCCAACTAAGAAATTTGGCCACCCCACACACTAAGGTTGTGCTAGCATCAGCCTTAAGTATTCTGAGTGCAGTGGAGTGGTCCCTGGTTCCAAGCAACAGACACACAGGTTTAAGCCATTTATGTCTAGGTTTAGCGTAGACTGGGCATACAAAAAACACATGAGGGATACTTTCAATTACACCTTCACAGAAAGGGCAGTATGAAGAGGTTTGGTGCGGGGGCTTCCACTTACTGGTATAATCACGAAGGGGGAGTGTTCCCAACCTAAACTGGATGAAAAGGGACCTGTCTCTTGGTTTCTTAATAAAATCTAGGTAGGTCTCCAGATGAGGCTTTAATTTATGCTGTCGAAACTCCTCAGTCAGCCTACCTAGGTTTGGGTCCCTCTGATCTTGATCATCAACCCTTGACCAATAGGCTCGCTTGGTTTCAACCTTGGATAGCGATACCCCAGGCTCCCAATCAGTTGGCAGGCCCGTCGCAAGAAGGAGCTTCTTTATATTTCTAATCCAACTAATTTTATGGGCACCATGAAGATTCATGACTTCTCTTAGGCCATCTACATATCTTGAGAGCTCTGGGGTCCGGCATAGCCAGGCCCAATATAAAAGGCGGCCTTAAAGTGGCTACATTCTTAATAGAGCGGCGACCCAGATCACACAAGAGTGGTTTGGTAGGAGTACCCCTCGGGACCGACACCAGCTCCTTAAGAAACTTGTTCTCTGCAGTAACTAGAGCATCAGCACACTCAAAGCCCCCAGAGCTCTGCGCCATAGAGGGCGCAGCCTACAGCTTTCTGTGCGTAGATATCCAAAGCAGTGGCAATGGGCTTGCAGGTGGATGCACAATGTTCCCTCCCTAATACTCCAACCACCCTTTTGTGGCTTAATGCCATTTTATCAATGGGTGGCTGCCATTTCATTTTATCCGAAATTCTTATTCCCAAGTAGTCAAATTCTTTTACCGCATCCAAGGAAAGGGTGGATCTTGACAACCTACTTGGGTTAAAATAAAGGAGCTTGGTTTTTGAAGTATTTATTACAAGGCCCCTAAGCTTACAGAACAGGCAGAAACGGTCCAGTAGCTTCTGCAACCCTGCGGGAGTTTTTGATACCAACAACGTATCATCCGCAAAGAGAAGTGCGGGGATTTTATCACCTGCCAAGACCGGGGCATCAGCATTAGTTTCGAGCAGAAAAGAGACTACGCCATTCACGAATAGCGTGAAGAGTGTTGGGGCTAGTACGCAGCCCTGGCGTACCCCTCGGTTCACAGGGATTTTGTCAGTTTTTTGCTCCTGTGATCCCCATCTAATACGGGCATAAGTGCCGTCATGCATGCGTGCCAAAAGATTCACAATGGGTAATGGGATCCCCATCTCCTCCAGGATCAGCCAAAGGCGGTCTCGGGGAACTAGGTCAAAGGCGGTCTTTAAATCGATAAAAGCCAAGTAAAGACCGCCTTTGCCAATGGTGACCACCTTCCAATGTAGCAGTATCAGTCTAAAAGCCTGGTCTATCGTGCCAGTGCAGGCCCTAAAGCCTGCCTGATAAGGTGAGATGATATTATTCTCATCACCCCAGGAAAGAATCCTTTCCAAGAGTACCCTGGATCCCTTCTTGTAAATGGGGATCACTTCAGCCGCCTTCCATGAATTCGGGACAGGTGACCCCTCCAACAGAGCATTCGTAAGGCTTACAAAATAAGAGGCCCAGCCTTCAGGATTGACTTTAAAAAGGTCGCCTTGTACACCGTCCTACCCTGGGGCTTTAGCAGGTACTATCTTAGCTATTGCCACCAGCACCTCTTTCTTATCAACTCTAGTTACGGGGACCCCTCCAGAACCAGTAGCCAGGGCACCGCTCTAATGCCCTGGAGCTCCGGGCAGTTCATCGCCCCCATAGAGTTTACTGAAGTGCTCAAACTATTCAGTATCTGTAATATGTTTGGGGATTTGGTCCGTGTCACAGCTGTTCGATCTTCTAACTAGGGCCCAAAATAACTCACCGTTCTTGGTTTTACTTGCAGCTCTGAGGCTTTCCCAGTGAGATTCTTCCCACTCCCTTTTAGCTGTTATCATGGCTTGTTTATAGAGCTGTCTTGCCGACCGGACAGTGACTGAATTACTAGATTTAATAGCAATAATTAAGTTGTTTTTCCTCATTCTGCAATTACTGTCAAACCATTTCTGCACTGGCTTGGCAGTTATATGGCTCTTCTTTCCTGGAACTACGAACAGTTTGCCAATCTGATCTATAGTATCATTATAAATGGTAGCTGCCTCCACAGGCCCAGCGGCACCATTACATGCCACTGAAAGCCTTAGAGACTGCTCGATGAGGATTCCATCCAGTGCACTTAATCTAGTTTCATCTAAGCTAAACTTGGGCCACTTGAGGAATCTATTGCAGTTAGATGGTACAACTCTCTTGGTTAATAACCTCGCACTATCTAACGGAGTAAGCTTGTTTCTCTGCCACACATCCAATAAAGTAAGGGATAGGGTGTTATGGTCACTCTCTACTGACGGTATAATAACCATGTCCACCACTAACTTCCATGCTCTCCTGACCACCATTATATAATCAATTCTGCTTTCATGCATTACTCTATTATATGTATTTGCCCCTGAACATCGGACATGGTGCGACCATTTAGAGCTCTTAATCCTGTTTCTATCATGAGGGCGTTCAATTGGATAACAACTTGGGACCAACACCTCACAGGCTTGAGCAAGAGGGGCGGGATGCCCCATCGAGCATCATCTTCGTGCACTCCAAGGATATCATCTGCTGCCAAGGGCTCAAACGAACAATTAAAGTCCCCAGCAACCAGAATTAAAGAGTCAGGAGAACACAATTTTAACAGATCGGATAAAATAGCAATATTGGATGATTTGGCCCCCCCTTGAGTGCCTCTGGCATATACATTAAAGATTTCCCAAGTGGTTGCACCAATCGGGCCCCTAATGCATAGTCTCATAATATCCGAAGATGAGCAAGTATGATGAGTGATCTTAAGGTTAAGGTCAACCCATACCCATACCATAAGCCCTCCAGAGGGACGTCCTCGCCCAACCTTGGTAGCAGGTACATGAAAACAAGAGAACCCCTGTTTATATAAAGGTTCAAGGCACCATGTCTCCTGGAACATACATATGTCATACCCATCAATAAAGTTATTCCAATCCGGGAGTGAAAACTTGTTTCGCAGACCTGCCACATTCCACGAAGCAAGTTTAAGATTGTCTATGTGAGCATTACCGGTAATCAGGGGACATGAATTACCATTTGAATCTTGACTGGTGGCAATATTAGTAATCCTCATAGGTTCCAGGGCTGAAGTTGTGAGATCAGGGGTTAGTGGTAACACAGATAAATTGGCAGAGCAACCACCCAGAGGGGGAGAAGGACTATTCAACACTCTTGCTTCAGCATCGAGTCAATCAACTGACTCCAAACAGTCAAACCGGTTGTAGTTGGAAATAGGTTCTAAATGAAGGGAGGGCATAAGCCATCCCCCCTGAGGTGGTCCCCTCCTATGCCGCTGCACCAGTGACCAACCATCTGTCTGGGAGGTGAAATGACCAGGGGGATAAAAATAAGTCAGTGGGAGTGAGTGAATAGTTGTACCTGCACTTGGGTAACTCCAATTACAAATATAATCAACAATTCTAGAGTTGTTAAAATTGATCAAGATACAATCGCCCTTTATATTTTTGGCTAGGTGTCCGACCCACAGAACCCTCCGGATCATAAGTATTTTAGCAAAGAGGCGAGGGGGCAATGGTCTGTTCACGTTTAACCAATGTACAACCCTGTTCCGCAATTTGGTGGGGGTTTCAACCTCGCGTTTGCCCAACTCTGGTACCCCAGCCAAAATTACCACAAGTGGACAAACCTCCGGAGGTAAGTGTAAGATGTTCTTCCCTATATTTGGATGGGCAATTGGGATCTCACCACCTATGCTATCTTCTGGTATATTATATATGGGCGGCCTATTTATATTAACAGATGCTGTATCCTTGATAGGAGGTACAACTGGAGGTGATGGCAAAACCTTGTGGGCTGTGTTTAATACTTCTACGTTCTTCTGGACAGCTGCGGCTGGAGCCTTATTCCCACGAGTTTTGGTTAATGGCTTAGTAACTGTAGGTGTGTTATCCCTTAAAGGGGGTTCAACTATTCCCTTGAGGTCACGTTCAATCCGTTTTAAGTGGACCTCAATGTTAGTCAATCTAACCTTTAATTGAGCTAGAAGAGCTCTAAGAGTTTCATAGATGGCATTTGGCTCATTCGCCGTCCCCCCTCCCTGATCGCCTTGACTCGGCACACCTCCTGCCACCTGGTGCGCCCCGCAAGGCAGTGAAGGATCAGCTAGACCCGGGGCGGAATTTACAAAGGGCTGCTCAGGAGGGTTTGGGATTTCTTTCATGCTTTTTGGGGCTTTCTTTTTCCTCCCACATGTAATATTTGTAAGCCCTTGCTTATTTTTTGGAATTGCCCCCGGGTCTTTCCCACGCTGTTGTCTATCATTATGTACCTTCATTACATTAGGCACAATGGGCAACTTTTGGGGAGATAACAGCAAAGATTCTGAGGCTGTAGACTGATTATCTAGTGAGGTCTGTGATAAGTCACAAGAGGGGAGCTGTAGAATGGGGAGTTCTAAGATTGGTGAGGCACCTAAACGAACATTTCCACCTAAGTTAACAGGAGTCCGCACATTCGCAATGTGTCCCATAGAAGACCTTCTTGCAATGGCCAATTCCTGAGAGACGCGGCGTTCCATTATAGTGATACCCTCATCAACAACAGAGTTCATCCTTGTGATAAATTGGTCCATAGCTCCCGTAAAGTTTGCAGTGTCCACTCTCCCCTTAGCTTCCTTAGGGGGCATCGCAGAAACCACAACAAATTACAATAACGAACATAAACAAAGTACTCAAAGGGGTAGGTCGCGTGATGAATATCAGGGGGGTGGCCCGACCCGGCCTAGTCCGGTCTTGAACGGGCTTAAACGGGCCCGCCCTTGGCCCGGGCTTCGCCCGGCGTTTCGCGACGCGGGGAGCGTGTTGGTTAAATGCGCCTCCTGGCGCCCTTCTGCCGTCCAAAAGTGCGCGCCGCCGCTTAGCCCGCCTGGTAGTGTAGTCCCGTGGGGGCGGCGCAAATAATTTGCCGATATTGACTCTTGGCGGTGTCGGCAATGAAGCCCCTGGACTCAGGCTGCGCCCGCTATCTGCTATCCGCTACTCCATGAAGATTGTGTCTGGAAAAATAAGTTCCCCCATATGTTTATGATTAAGGGGACTGTGCGGCTCCCAGGTTACGTGCCTTGACATCGCAAATTTTACAACTGTGGTAGCACCATTATCTCTACAAAATCTTGGTAAAATGTGCAATGAGTGAGAAGGTCGGTGAAATGGCAAAAGAAACGGCTCCTGGTACCTATGTTCCTTTGTATCTGACACCCAATGGGTGCTTGCTTCTCCTAGCATATCTGCCCCAAAACCAGCCCTCTACAGTTGCCTTTTCTAGACCTCCTTCACTTTCCTTCTCCTAACAACCTCATGATTGGGCCATGGACATATTTGCTGTAGCCGCGTAATGTAGTGCTCCACACATTTATTCATCAAAATGTTCACCTGTGTAATGAAATATGAAAGAGTGTGCAAATGTATTATTTATTAATCTATAAAGATATTAGCAATAGGCTGTATTTACACGCAGCAGAAGCCACGTTTATATATTTGAACTATAATCAAGATATTGCTCATGTTAACTGTATTCACTTGACTGTCATTTTCACTCTTGATGTTGGTCTGGTTGTAAATAGGTTCAAGCAACTCACATTTCTTCTGTATAAAATGCACTATAAGATTCACATTTTCTTTTTGCTGCAGATGCATTATCAGTGCTCATTATTTTGAATAGCAAAAGGAACAAATGATGGACAGAATGCTAAGCAATGCGAACAGCCACCCACAGTCACAAAAATCTGGGTTTAATCCATCGCTCTTTTGCAGACCACGCTAGCCTAGTTTGGGCTCAGCCATATGCAAACCAGTCTTGAAACCCCAAAACTGGGCCCAGAATGTTTGTTTCCAGTCCAGGGAGGGCTTTGCCTTGCAGTTCGGGCTGGACTGTTCCCATGTGGAGCAGGGTCAAGATTGATTGGCATATGGCTGGGTGTAAACTGGAATAGCATAGGTAGAAAAAAACGATGGATTTAGTCCCAGATCTCTGTACTGGGGTGAATACTTGACATTGTTCAACATTCTGTCCATCAATTGTTCGTTTTTTATTTTTGTACCCCGAATGAGACAGGTATGCCCAGACGTGGGTCCCGTGCTCTCCATGCCACCGGAGTCAATCCAGCTTGGCTGATGAGGGGTAAAATCCCGAAACCGGTCCCAGGATGTTTGTTTCCAGTCCAGGGATGACCTGGCCTCGCAGTCCGGACTGGACTGTTCCCATGGGGACCAGAGTCAAGGCTAATTTGTATATGGCTGGGTTTAATCTGGAATGGCATGGGGAGCAAAATCACAATCTCTGCCAGGCTGCCCCGGGCCTCCGCAGGGGGCCACCTAAGAGGGCAGCCACCCTTAGTGCCACATGATGGCACAGACCCACAAAGAGCGGTCTAGTGTACGGGACCCTGGGGGTCCTGAGTGATGTCACTTCCGGCGGAGGGTGGGGCCTTAGGCATATAGCCTGGGGTCGCGGGCTTGGCGCCCTCTTTGACCCCGACCTGCCTCGAGGTCGGACACTCTCCCTCCTGGCCCCAGACGAGCTGTGCTGCCCGGACAATGATTTGTGGCAGCAATATTGTCGTGGTGACCCCAGGGTTTCAAATGTAAACTTTTTCAATAATATATGCAAGCTATGGTTGCTGCTTAATTTTCTCAGGCAGCGACCAGCCACTGACAAGCCAATAGTCCTGATTATAGGTATGTTGCTTGGAATATATAGCTTGGGGTAATGGCAGAGAAACTACAATGTGCGGCAAACTAGGCTAGACTCCAGTTGTTGCTTTTTACATTTGCTGCACCTTCTTAATTTGTAGTTGTTACTGCAGCAGAACGCCATTAGGGTTGATAATATTTCATTCAAAGGCAAATAACACTGTGGGGGGCCTAGTATGAATTTGGGGTGTTGGATATTCATGGTAGTGCACAACGGTCCTTAACAACCATATGACAGTGAATACCCCAACGGTCCACAAATGTTAGGAATGTAACCGTAGTAATGGATGGCAAACTCTCTGCTTCTTTTTGGCTACAAGTTAATGCCTTGGGAAGTTTTACATAATCTTCTAAGTGCACACTTATATTCAATTACTTTCACTATTGGCTGGTTCCGTCACCGGGCAGGAGGTATTAGTTGAGTAATGCATCCACTAATGGGGGGCCCATGTTTGACCTCTTGTCACGAATTCAAATCAAGTAGAGGTATAATACTACTATAAATGGAGAAAACGCAAACAATAGAACTAACGTTACGTAGGCGTATTCAAAAACTTTATTCGATACATAGAATGAATCATAAAAGTATTGAACATACAATCATATCGCATTTCAAATAGGAACACATTTGTACTAATAGTATTAAAAGCTAATTTGAAGACACATTTAAACAGAATTTTTTTTTTAAAAGAGACATAATAATAACAATGACAGAGATTCAAAAAAGGTTTACAGTATAAGATTTTTACAAAAATTCTATACCTGTGGTGCTACCCATAATTCTTTCTAATCTTTAGGGAGATTCTGATAAAATTTAACATTGCACAACAGATTTCCACAGAAGATAAGGATAGCAAATATTCATAACCTTCCTTGTAAGTGCAAGGTTGCCTACCCTTCAAAATAGTTTTAATAAACCGGAGTCTTGGCTCTTTGTACAGGGAGCAAAAGAGAACCAAATGCAAGGTACTCTGCCTGTCCTTGTTGTTACAAGGACAAGGGGACAGTCTCTCACCCCAACCCCCTTGTTTAGGGAAAGCAAGTAAAAAGTGAAGAGTCTCCAGCCTAAACCGTGTTAAAAGAAATCGCCATTGCACATTAAGGGTGAATGTTAAATAAAACTGCGGCTGTGGTTTACAAGCATAAATAGTTCCAGTGTCAATTATATCCATAGGAGGCTGATTCGCTGACTTCAAATACTTTGTCTTTATCTCTATCTTATAGTTCCCCTTGATTTTCCCGGGGCTGTGGAAATAAAAACCAAGTTCGATTTTGTTCAACATATTGCAGACATAAGATAACCAGGGGATCTGTTTGGAATTTTCTAAAGCCATGCAATCAGTAATGATTTCTTTTGTTAATTGCAGGTCTTCAGATTGCCAGATTTTACCCCATAACAGTAAAGGGGACATACGGATTATATCGGATACGCTGACCATACCAATTTCGTCATGACAGAAGGTGTTTGAGGTGCTTTTAGGAACTCACAAGACCCTTTTTATGAAGTTATTTTCCACCACCTGTATTGCGGCAGGCATTTCAGTCCCCCACACCCCTGCCCCATAGGTGGCAACAGATAGGCACTTTGAGGTGTAAAGGGTTCTGAGATGCATGATGTGCTTTTGCCCCAATTTACTACAGAAGCGGAAGATACCCTCTATCTCCCTTGTCATGTTCTGGGCTCGGACCTTCATTACCGGTGTCCAGCTTAGTTTACTATCAAACAGATTACCAAGATAATTAAAATTATCCACTTTCCCAATTATGCGGTTGTTTACCTCGAACTTCCTAATAGACGACCCCTTTGGGCCACAGGACATTACAAAGGATTTTTCGAAGTTTACCTTTAGGTCTAAGTCAAGCATAAATTTGTTAAATGCATTTAAACACATTTGCATGCTGTTGCCTGTTAGTGTCATTAGGACAGTATCGTCCGCATATGAAAGCATAGGAATGCTTTTACCATTAATTTTTGGGAAATCACAGCCCTGGTTTAGTGGTACTGTTCTAATCCATTTGTGTAAACCAAGAAGAGGAAAGGCACCAAGATACATCCTTGACGCACTCCTTCCGTAGAAGGTATTGGTTTCGTTAATTCCCCTCCAGAGCCAAATCTGATGGACACATTTGTAGCTTCATGTAACCTACGGAGCAAGGTCACCAGAGGTTCCTCAAAGCCCATATCACTCATCATCTTCCACAACTTGCTCCTGCAGACAGTATCGAAAGCGCTTGTCAAGTCCATGAAGGCCAGGTGAATAGCGGATTTTTTGGCCTTCATATACTTGCCCAAGATCAGTGCCAAATTGAGGCACTGCTCATTTGTCCCGTTTCCATGCCTGAAACCATATTGGGAATCAACTATCAATCCAACAGAATCTGCCCAACTTTCCAATCTCACCAGGATTACTCTGCCGAGGATTTTACAGGCAGCGTCTATTAAAGAAATCGGACGGTAACAACGAGGATCAGATCTATTACCCTTCTTAAAGATTGGCACTACAGTTGCCTCTTTCCATGTGCCAGGGATGCGGCCAACCACTACAGCTTTAAAAACATTTAATAAAATGGGTGCCCACAGACTGGTATTAGATTTAAAAAGATCCAGGGGGACAGCATCAGGGCCTGGCGCTTTTAATGATGCTCCTTTCCCTAGGGCTTCCTCAATCTCAGTCAATGTAATTGAAGAGCTGAGGGTCAAAGCCGAGGGAGATGGTAGCACCACGCCCCCTGTCTCCTCAACGCTTGGAATTATTAAATAGGATTTGGGATTAAAAATCTTACTATAGTGTTGAACCCATTGTTCGGCAGTGACCTGCATAGCTATAGCTTCACTGTTATTACTCTTAAAAAGGGGGCGATTTATGACCTCCCAAAATAGCCTGCTATCTTTCAGTTCTGCTGCCTTTTCAAGATCATCCCAGGCCGTATCTTTCAGGTCTTGCTTTCTTTTTATAATAGCGTCTCTATAAGCTTTCCTACTAATCTTTACAAGCTCTTTATTTCTTGGCTTTTGAGACAAAGCTAATTTTAGTGATCTATGTGTGGCAGAGCACACAGAATCAAACCATCTAAAGGCCCTTTGGCCACCTTTCCCTTTAGGCTTTTTTAGGCACTGTCCTATATGGCAACACAACTTCTCAAAACTTCCTATGACCTTATGTGAATCAGATCCTGCTAGACATGTATCTATTTCAGCTTTACAGTTAGCAGTAATATCATCTTGCAACTGGGGCACATTTATCTTCCCCCATTTCAGAGTAACACCCTGATTTTTGTTATATTGAATAGATTGTTCACAGGACCTTGGTGATTCATGTGTCGGAACCCAAATCGATAGAATTAAAGGATTATGATCACTGGCGGGATTTGCTACCACCTCCAACTTATCCACGTGCTTAAAAAAGGTACTTGATACCAAAACAAAATCAATTGTACTCATTTCACCCCTCAAGCCCTGAAAAGTCGGTAGATGCAGGGTATCTGGGGGAGACCAGGGGTCTACTACACACAAATCATTAGTTATGATGATATTATTCAGGGCGTCCCCCTGCGGTGTGTGCCTAAAATGGTTTAGAGGCTGGGCATTCAAATCCTCTAAACCACATACATTCGATCCTGCATGAATGCAAAGTGTACAATTAAAATCACCAACCCAAATGAGCGGAGAAGAAGGATGTCTACAACGGACTTTACCCAAAGCATACTCCAAATCTTGAATTATTGAGGTATCATGTCCATTAAAGATGTTATAGTACCAGTTAATTAATAACACTGCTTCAGGAAAAAGGTGTTCCAATAACAACACTTGATACCAATTTGTTTCTACCAGTGTCGAGATTTTGAGATCCTGTAGTTTTGTAGACAGTGCAGTCAGTATTCCACCTTTGGCCCTTCCTGATGTAGATGGGACAGCCGGGACAGCAAGTGATTGAAAGCCCTCGATGTCACAGGTGGTCCTAGACCATGTCTCTTGTAAACACAGGATTTCATGAGATTTCACAAAATCTAACCAAATCTCATCCTCTAGCTTATTTGTTATTCCGAAGATGTTCCAGGACAATAGGGATATTAATGAAGATGAAGATGAAGACCCTTGTGTTTCGTGACTATTTCCCGAATCATCTCCTACGACAGTGGTATTTGGGTTAAGCAATGATAACCTATTCTGTTCATGGCCCTTGTCTGTGTTGACCATTGGCACAGCAACAGACCCTATCTGTGAATGTCCAACAATCGCATTTTCACCTTCCGGAATTTCCCGCACTAAGTTACCATCGTAAATGCATATCCCTTGGTCTTCTTTTATTCCCCCAGTTTTTACTGATGTTTCTATGGCCTTAGTCCTGGATGGCAGTCAATCTACCTCATCTAGGTTCATTAAAGGGTCAAAGCGATTCCTCAGTGGGATGTTGTTATTATAGTTATTATTATTATTTGGGAACCAGCCAGGATATTCTGTACCCCTGAACCTTGGTCTTCGCGGGTTATAAGGGACTTGTATAAAATTTCCCATACTTGGTGGCCCCATGAAATTGGCTGTCTCGTGCCAAGGAGTATAAAGGTGATGCGGGCCATAATTCGTATTTGGATTATGTGCCCAACCCGTTTGGTGTCTACCATTTATGCCATGTCCTTGGCGGGAGGAATTTTGATCAGGGAAGGACTGATAGAGATTGGGATAAAAATATTCAAGACCTATACACTGAATGTCCCCCATCCGCCCAAACCTGGCCTTGCTACAAATAATATCCTTGACCCAGTTATCTCTAAAATTTATCAAAATACAATCACCCTCCAGGTCTTTTTTGCTTGGACCAACCCAGGGGACCCTCCGAACACTGAAGATTTTTGTGACTGTATCCTCAGTCAGTGGCCTATTTGTATTTAGCCAAAATTTTGTTTTATTTAGGAGGTCCTCATTTTTCTCATATTTGTTCTCTGGGATTAATGGTACACCTGTCAGGATTGCCATATAAGGGGCAGACTCCGGGGGTATATTTACATAGATCTCTCTACCTTGCAATGGGGTTTTGCTGGGAGCCTGAGGTTTACTCTTCGGAGTTTCCTTTACTTCCTTATTAATCTGGGCCGGTGCAGATGTAGTAACCGGTGTGGTTACCACCGGCGTGTTACTTGGCTTAGTGCCCAACGCGTTCCCCTGCTTGGTTTTTATTGTTGGAGTCGGTGCTAAAGAGAGGGTGCCGCTAGATAGGGGTTGGGATATCAGGTTGGGCTTAGGGCCCTTTTTTCCTAAACTGGTGTTATCACTATTAGTTTTGCCAACAGTGGTAGCTGGTGTTTTTTTACTTCCTACCAGGTTTTCCAATAGAGCGGTGTTCTTAGATGTTAGGAACTCCAATTGGTCTAATTTTGAATTTATTATTTGAGTTTTCTCCATTAGGGGGTTCCATAAACTTTTTATAAGTTTCTCGATGCCGACCATTAGGTCTTTATCTTCCTTACCGGGGTGTTTTTTCCCTGATTGTGAGATGCTCTTATCAATGTTGGAAAGTTGGGATCCTATCTGTGATAATCTGTCCTCAAATGGTTTTAAAAGCTTTTTAAGCGTTTCCCACACTACGGTCAAAAATTCAACGTCTTCCCCGTTTATGACACAAAATGGTGTTTCATTATTCTCCTTTACTATTGTTAATTTATCCTTGTCTTGGATTATCTCCAGCGAATCCACCGCAACCTCTGATATAGAGTCAAGAGGTTGTGTGATGGTTGCTGGAGATGGGGATGGCAATTTGGTGGACAATTGGGTTTTTGCAATCTTTACTTTTTTCCTAGCGTAAGATGTTTGGTTACCACGCTTCCTTTTGGTGTATGGCACTAACTGTCTCTTTTCTGGCGTTCCCCCAGCCTGCTTTGTTAACACCGATACCGGCACATCTTTTTTACACTCATTCAATTCCTCTATTACTCCAGACATAGGTGTCATTGAAGGATTAGGGGCCAATGAAGTTGATGGTGGGGTCTCACCTAGTGTCGGTATAGTAGGAACAGTTGGCTGATGAATGTCTGCAGTTATTTCAAGCAATTTTAGTGGCTGGGCAATGGAACGGTCGGGAGTTTTGGCAAAGGCAAAGGCACCTAAGGAGGATTTTTTGGCCGCAGCTATCTCATGTGACAGCCTCCTTGCAGCGTCCAGTTCAGATGACACTCGACGCTGCATTTTGGCAATCTCATTGTCTATAGCGGAATGGGTTTTAGTAATAAAATCATCTAAGGTTCCGTTTTTTAATTTAGTTTTAGCAGCCCTCTCCTTATACTCCCGGGATGACATATTACCTTGTGATTACAGGACGGGCCCGTATATAGCGGCTTAGAGGGCTGGCCCAGCCCAGTCCACTCAGTCCTCGAACGGCCTCAAACGGTCCCGCCCTTGTCCCGGGCTTCTCCCGCGCGCTCTCCCGCGCTGCGGGAGTACTAATGGCTTAATATAGAGTAAGCACCCAATAGGTGGAAGGGGTAGGAGGGGTCGGGGAGAGCGGCCCAGGTGTTGCTGCTCAGGGCTGGCGGGCGCTCCTGGGAAATGCAGTCCCTGGTGAGCACACGCACTCGCTCGCAGCCCCGTGAAAACACTCCCTCAGCTTTCCCTTCAAACTGCTGCAGGCAAGGACTCCACACGCAGCGGGACCCGCGGAGCGGGTTCCGCAAGAAGTGAGTCAGATGGCAGGACAATCCCAAACGGGTGAAGCACAATCAGCAAGGCAAGGCGTCCCACTCGCTGCCTCAGCGAGTGCTGGTAATGAAGGCTCGGTGGAAGGGTAGGAGGGGTCGGGGAGAGCGGCCCAGGTGTTGCTGCTCAGGGCTGGCGGGTGCTTCTGGGAAATGCAGTCCCTGGTGAGCACACGCACTCGCTCGCAGCCCTGTGAAAACACTCCCTCAGCTTTCCCTTCAAACTGCTGCAGGCAAGGACTCCACACGCAGCGGGACCCGCGGAGCGGGTTCCGCAAGAAGTGAGTCAGATGGCAGGACAATCCCAAACGGGTGAAGCACAATCAGCAAGGCAAGGCGTCCCACTCGCTGCCTCAGCGAGTGCTGGTAATGAAGGCTCGGTGGAAGAGTAGGAGGGGTCGGGGAGAGCGGCCCAGGTGTTGCTGCTCAGGGCTGGCGGGCGCTCCTGGGAAATGCAGTCCCTGGTGAGCACACGCACTCGCTCGCAGCCCCGTGAAAACACTCCCTCAGCTTTCCCTTCAAACTGCTGCAGGCAAGGACTCCACACGCAGCGGGACCCGCGGAGCGGGTTCCGCAAGAAGTGAGTCAGATGGCAGGACAATCCCAAACGGGTGAAGCACAATCAGCAAGGCAAGGCGTTACGTAGGCAATTGTGACACTTGTGCAAGCACAGGAACCAAACCCAATGTAAGAGGTAGCAATCGGTGTGTTACAAGAGAATTGTGACGTTTGCATGTTACATTAAATGGAGGACACTCAAAACACAAGAACAAACGTTACGTAGGCAATGGTGGCACTTATGCAAGTACCGGAACTAAACAACGAAAGAGGTAGCAATCACTGGGTCACAAGAGAGAAGTGACGCGTGAATCTTATAAGAGAGTACCTAACACAGGTAGAAGGAGAATACTTCATAAATGGCAGACTCTCAAGCCACAAGAACGCACCGGGAGGACACTTCCATAGTCAAGGAGAATCGAATTTTATATATAGAAAGGTCTTCCGTCAGATAAGAGAGAGCATGAATTAAATTGGGAGGTTTTCTTGGAAGGAGGAGAACTTTGAGGTCATTTTTGTAGGCATGAGAGGAGGCGGTGTTTCTGAGCAGAATACAAATGTGACAAGTTAAGAAGTGACTCTAAATCACACACTCTAAAGTGCAGTGGTCATTATCAAACTTAATATGTGAATAATTGACTTAGTTTCAAGACGCTACACTTCTGCTTCAGGCACTGGAGGTACGCAAGGATGTGCCACACCCAACTCCTTATGAGAATGTATTGTGGGAAAACTAGTTCTCGTAACTGACAAACAAGCTTGGCCTCGGTGGCGTGGGGGGCATTGATGGCCCTGTCTCATTGCAGAGAATCCATATTGATATACGGAGGGGGGCAGGGCCTCTAATGGATGTTTTATGACTCAAATGCAGGAACCGTGCTGGAGAACCGCCCTACTGACATGAGGGTTCACCTGAACTATCAACAGGTATAAGGGTCATAGCATGCTGGGGGCAGTGTGCTAGGGTCTGGGACCCCCAGGGCCTCTCCAGGTGTCAGGACGGTCCCTGTTGTGGGTCACACAGGTACATCCCAGGGAAGTAGTACATTCGTAGTCATCTGGCGAATCTGAAATGAGCAGGTAGCTCCTGTACAATAACTGGATGTTTCTCTTGAAACATCGGAGGAACCTGGGCAATTTGTTGATTTTCTGTGCAATAATTGGGGTGTTCTGTCAGTAAGCAGTGGGAGACAGTGGGCAATTCATGCATGCCCTGGGACAAAAATTGAAATGCGTTTTCTTTTACACATGTGATGTTTATAGGCATATTTTGCAGCCTATGTGCAATAAAGGAATGTGTTCTTTTGTACAGGAACTGGGGCGCAAGTAAGGGGCTCTGATCCTGGAGATCAAGTTAGTAAACTAGTCTTGTATCCGACAAACAGGCTTGGCCTTGGTAGCATGGGGGCCATTGATGGCCCCTGTCTCTTTGCAGAGAATCTATTTGGTATATGAGGGGGGGCATGGCTTCTAATGGATGTTTTATGTCTCAAATGCAGGATCCGTGCTGGAGAACCGACCTACTCACATGGTGGGCCACCTGAACTATCAACAGGTAGAAGGGTCATATCACAATGGGGGCAGTGTGCTAGGGTCTGAGGATCAAGTTTCTCCCCAGGTGTCATTACTGTCCCTGTTGTTGGGCGTGCAGGTTACACCCCATGGAAGTATGAAATGCGTGTTCTTTTAAACAACTGGTGTATCTGGGCATATCATGCATCCCCACGTGCAATAAGGGAATGTGTTCTTTTGAACAGCAACTGGTGCGCAAGCAAGGGGCTCTGAGCCTGGCAATCGAGCGAGCAATAGGCCTACCTGTCAATGCTGGTTGGGGGCAGTTTGCATGGATTTGTTACTTCTTCCAGAAATGCACAGGTTTCTTTCTATTATGGTCAAACCACGCCTAGCAGGCTGGCCTGCCATGGTTCAGGGCGGGAGCAGGGGAAGAACACACTGGGGCCAGTGTGTGGGGTTCTGGATCAGCACGTCCGGGATTGAAGGATAACCTGTTTTCTAATTTCAGGACAATCGGATCAAGGACACAGGCACCACTCTGAGAAGGACAGGAAGCAGGAATTGCCAGGGGTGCTACGGGCTCGGAGCCTGAATGCTTTTCCTGGTTAAGTGCCCTAGGGGGGCAATGTGTCAACCCAGTTCTGACTTCTTGGAGGGGAGAGTAGAAGCAGTGTTCAGTATAGCAGTTGAGCTATTACCTTGACCTCCTTACACCTCAGCCCCACTTGTGCTCTAGTACCTTAGGCGAATACTGGCCTCACTCTTAGGTCACAGGAGGGGTAACCAGAAGAGTAGATGGGCAGAAGACTAGTATGGTATCTTTAGGAGGGTGCCATGGGGTCTTTTCCAGAAGTTGTCTGAAGGTCAGTACTTGTGACACACTATAAGTTTTGCACACAGCAGGGGAGAGGGGACGTATGCTCCATGGGGTGGAGCTCCTTAGAGTAAGGCGGGTGCATCATGGACCTGGGGTAGCTAGCTCTAACTTGCTCCTGGGTTTGTAAAGTTGATGTGATGTGCCAAGGGGGCTGCACCATGTGTAAGTGATATAGTACAGCACCGAATTTACCAGTTCAGTATAGGAACATCCTTAGCAACAGCAGCTGCGTATGTTTGCAGTATAACCTCTTTTTTCTTAAAACATGTTTTTATTGGTTTTACAGTGATCTACAAAACAGCATTTCAGAGATAAAGGATATATGGATACATTTCTCACGTGACACTTCTGACAATACTTTTCCAATATTTCAGTCCCTCCCGTTGTATTTAAAAACAATCCTATAAACAGCAGTGACCCACCTAACTTCTCAGTCCTCCCCAAGTCCTCATCTTCGCTATCCTGGTTGGAGTCCGGAATGAATTCGCATATATTCCCTCTATAGGTATTCCAGGCATTCCACACAGTGGCCCATTTTTTAGGACATTTCCTATTAACATATACCGTTCTTTCTGTAATCATTGTGACATCCATGTCTCTACACCAGGATTCCAGTAGTGGTCCATCAGCGGCCCCCCATTTCTGCGCTATGTTTCTCTTTGCCACCATGAAGCCCAACGTAGCCCATGTCTGTCCATACCGTGTCAGATCGTTCGGCTCCCACATGTTGAGGAGGCATCTGCACGGCTCAGGCAGCAAAGAGATAAGTAAAGTCTGGGACATCATTCGTAGGACCTTGCGCCAGTACTCCATTATGAAGGGACAGTCCCACACGGTATGGAAAAAGGTACCCTGTTCCCTGCATCCTCTCAGGCAGTATGGGTGTTGTGCTCTGCCTATCTTGTGGAGTGTAGGTCTGGTGAGGTAAGAGCGGTGTAGGATTTTGAGTTGCACTAATTTAAGTCTAGCTGGAATCCCCACCTCCCTGGGTGAGGCAAGGGCCTCCTGCCATTCTGTCTCATCCATATCAGCAATATCTGTGGTCCATTTGGCCTTCAAAGATGTCGTGGGATCAGGTATGTTATTAAGTAATTTTCGGTATGTGAGTGATGTAGTGGGCTTGGGCATAAAATATGTGAGCAGCCTGTCCTCTAGGGGAGAGGCCTCGGGTATCTCCATGTCCTGCAGGAGTATTGCAAGGAGAGCGTGGCAAATGTGTAGGTATCGGAATGTTTCTGTATGTGTTAGCTCGTACTGTTGCCGGAGCAAATCAAATGGAATAACTGTTCCCTTATCCCAAAGGTCGCCCACTGTGGAAATACCGATGCTGTCCCAATGTCTGAAGCCCCTGCTATTTCGGAGTGCGCCGAGTTGCTTTGAGTCCCAGAGCGGGGTGAGTTTGGTGATGGTATCTCTCCAGCCCAAACGCGTCTGTGCCGTGTACCACAACATGACCGTATGTCTTGTCGGACCTATTAGTTTCTGTGCCCTGCCCCGGTCATACAGAGCTGCTAACATATTGTCTGTTCCAAGTTGTGCTCTATCCGCCATATATGCCGGATCTGTGTAAGAGGCGTGGAGCCACTGGTTAATGATTTTAAGATGGGCTTCCCAATAATAAAACTGCACATCGGGGAGCGCAATTCCACCGTCATACCAACTTCGATGTAGCTTAGCCTGTGCTATGCGAGCTGGTCTGCTACCCCAGAGGAGTGTGGACACCAGCGCCGCTATTTGTTGGAAATATTTCCGCGGTACTGGAAAGGATGTATTCTCCAGCGCATATAAAAACCGGGGCAGGTCCATTATTTTAAATAATGCTGCTTTCCCCAATAATGTCGGGGGCAGGGTTCCCCAATGGGCCACATCTCTTCGTAAGCGCTCCAGCGGAGGGGCAAGGTTTTTGTCGAAGAAGGTGGCTAGGTTTTTTGTGATATTGATGCCTAGGTATTTAAACGAGTCCTGAGTCAATGCCAGCGGGCAGTCCGGGGGAAGTCGCGGCTCAGGACCCCAAAGAGGGTAGAGGACTGACTTAGACCAATTGATTGTGTAACCGGAGATGAGTCCAAAAGTCTGACAGATCTCGAATAACACAGGCAGCGCCTCTTCTGGGTCTATGAGATATATCAGAATATCATCCGCATAAAGGGTAATGCGGTCCTCCCAGTCCTCCGTCCAGTGAATGCCCCGTAACAAAGGGGTCTTTCTAATTGTGGCCGCCAGAGGCTCTAATGCTAACGCGAACAGAAGTGGAGATAAAGGACAACCTTGTCTGGTCCCTCTTGTAAGTGGTATTGTGTGTGCCCATTCACTGCTACGCACGCCACCGGGTCCGTATAAAGGAGCCGGATCCATGCACAAAACTTCGGGCCGAAGCCCAAGTGCGGGAGCGCCGCGAAAAGATAAACCCATTCCATCATATCAAAAGCCATTCTCGCGTCTAAGGACAGCACCGCCGACGGTTCAGTTAACAGGTGTTCCCGTGCTAAGGCGTTATGGAGACGCCTGAGATTGAGGGCAGTATTTCTGTTTTGGCATGAAGCCGGACTGGTCCGGATGGATTAAGTCAGGCAGGTGTGCCTGTAGTCTGTTAGCGAGCAGCTTAGCCAAAATTTAAGCTTCTGCGTTAATTAATGATATAGGGCAGTAGGAGAGACAGTCCAAAGGGGGCTTCCCGGGCTTCAGAATCGCCACGATCGTGGCTGTCCTTTGGTCTTCAGGCAGTATGCCCTGTTCACAACTGTCATTATACATCGCACGCAGATGTGGGCCTAGAGACTCTGTCATAAGTTTATAAAGTTCAATTGGGATCCCATTGGGTCCCAGTGCTTTACCGGATTGTAATGACTTAATAGCAGTGGTTATTTCTTCCACGGGTAAGTCAGCCTCTAGCTCCAACGCAGCGTCCGGCCCAAGGCTTGGCATTTCAATGGTGCGTAATAGGGACACCGCGTCAGTCTCCGAAGCACTCGTAGATGACGTGTACACTGTTCGTAAATGTTCCGCTGAAGTATGTGCGATGGTCTCAGGGTCTGACACTTCCGCTGTTTGCAGGTTTGCTATTGTTCTACTACCTCGTTCTCTCCTGTCCAGACATGCCAGCAATTTCCCGGCTTTGTCTCCCTCTTCATATATCCTGTGTCTAGTCGCCTCAACAGCCGTCCTTGTTTCCTGTCTAAGGTGATCCCTATGCTGTTGTTGCTTCATGTCAAGGGAGCGTGCGGTCTCGAGCGAGGGGTAATTTGTATGTGCGGTGTCTGCTTCCTGAAGTTCCCTTTCTAGATTTGCGAGATCATGGTGCTCAGAGCATTTGTAACCTGCAATGGAGGCTGTAGCCTGACCCCTGAGCACCGTCTTGTAGGCTTCCCATAGGGTGGTTGAGGAGTCAACTGAGGCTAAGATCTCAGTAAAGAAATGTTTTGTGGTCTTACGGAGCTCCTTCCTCACCTGCGGGATTTGCAAATAACCCGGGTAAATAGGGTACAGTTGCTTACGGGCAGTATGACACAAAGCGTAAACTAATGTCACTGGTGAATGGTCAGACACACCCCTGGGTCCAATAGTGGCATCCTGTATATGTGGCACGCTTGATTCCGAGGGAAGGAAATAATCTATCCGTGATAAACTATTGTGTACTGAAGAATGGAAAGTATTGTCTCGCTACTGGGTGTTTACATCTCCATGAATCTACCAGGCCCAACGCTTCTGTAAAACTCTGAAGGCGGGAGATCCCCGTTGTCAAAGACCTCACTGGGTGTCGGTCCACACCGGTATCCATTGTTGCATTAAAATCTCCCCCTATTAGGAGGTCTCCCTCCTGGAGAGATAATATTAATTCACTAAGGGCCGGAAGCGCTACAGTGTGGAGAGCAGGGGGAATATAGACCGACACCACATTTATGAGTCTGCCCTCCCACTATCCGTGCAATGCCGCAAACCTCCCTTGATCGTTGTGTTTCGTGTGTAGAACCATGAAGTGAGAGTTATTCCGCATTAGGATGCCTGTGCCCCGTGACCTAGTTGGGAACTCGGAGTGTACCACCATTTTGAGCCCCCATCTATCAATAGCCCTGCATGCCTAGCCGGTGAGGTGTGTCTCCTGCAGAGGCGCTAAAGTGGGAGCCTGTCCTTTCAGGGATTTCAATACCAACCCCGCTTAATTCTGTCTCCTAATCCGAGTACATTACATGTCAGCAATGTAAGCGGAGCCACTGGTACCCTCGCGGTGCCTGTCTCGGTGCTAGTATGAGTTATGCCTGTCATCATTGGGGTCGCCGGATGTGCTGGGGAATATTGACCTTAACATGTCAGGTAGGGACCAATTGTGTCGCAGTTGCCATGCTACCGTGTCATTTTTACTAACAATCAAAACCAAGAAACAAAAAACAACCGTTACCCAGTCCCCGGACCCCCCCCCCTCCCTGCCTCCCTGCCTGACGGACTTCCAACTGCCCACCCCAACTTAGCAGAGTGCTCCATCCCTGCCCAGAACATTGTACTTGCGTGTATGCAGTATAAACTCTTTTGAGTCCGCCCAGGGTTGGAGCGGGCAAGGTCAGCAGCTTGGCAGCCGGAAACGGAGTAGAGAATAATCATATCCGGGACAAGGCAATGTGCACTCTGCAGTCAAGCAAACTGTGTCAACAAAACCCTTATACACTGTCTGGTATAAATGCAAGCTTGTGGGCTACACATAGATAGGCCTTGCTTTGTGCTGGGGGCGCGAGTGCGCCATTCCCAGGAGGGTGCGACTGGCCTTGACAGTGCTGAAATGGAGAGGATGGAGCATAATAGGGACATCTCCATAGCATAGTTTGCAGTGATGATTGAGAGGTTCAGGGACATTACTGATACAGTTCACAGTCCTGTGAAGCGGCAGAACTGATAGAGTATTTTGGTTGCTAGACAGCACAGCTGTCCAGAGGGGGAAAGGACATGTCCTTGATCGAGCCGAGGGAGGCCTCTGATCGAACAGGCTATAGGTAACTATGTCTATGGCGCGGCCACACCTAGTGCTGTGGCGGCATTACAAGACGATTCAATGGCTATTAAGTACAGTAAGAGTACCCTCTACAGGAGCACAGTAAGGGTGCGAAAGCCAAAAATCCACAGGGAGGTCCTCACGTTGGACCCTGGAGGATCAACAGGGCTTTGAGGTTCAGGGATTCACCTTCCCAGAGTTGCAATAATCCTATTGCTGCTAGAATAAGGCCAAGCAGTGGCAGCAGCAGGCCGGAAGTGAAGGGTCAGGGGCTGGGAACTCCCGACATGCACTGGAATAGCTGAAGCGAAAAATTCCTCAAACTGGGCAAAGGAGACTCATCACCTGATTTATTGGTAAGACACCTAGGGGGTGATGAGTTGGTTTCACCTGGGGCGCAAGGGTCTTCTGCACAGGGTGAGGAGCACTTTGGGCGAATTGAGCAACTTGCGGGGGACCTGTGAGATATGGTGTTCCGAATTTACCCCGAGGCTATCTTGGCAGGGTGCAAGGTCAGGGGAGGCTTGGAGGCCTCGTGCAGGCAGGTGAACAGCGCAAAGGGCAAATTCACTGAGCAAAGAGGATTTGGTTTGGTCAGGCATGGGTTGCTACATGCGAAGTGCACAGGGTGCTTTGAAGAGGAAGGCTTACACCTATCCAAAGGAGGGATGGACCTCTTCCTGCTAGATTTAGAGGAGGCATTGGTAGTGGCAGGTTGTAAGCGAAAGAGCAATAAAAATGCACAGGCTGCTTTGACGAAGAGGGTACACACCTATCAGAAGTGGGGATGGCCCTCTTCCTGTTAGATTTAGGGGAAGCACTGGTAGCAGCAGGTTGTAAATAAGAGCGCTAGAAGGTGGGGGGGCTCTGGGGTGGCGGCGGCCACACCCAGAGCCATGGCGGAGTTACACGGCGATCCAACGCTGGAAGGTACAGAAGGGTACCCTCTACAGGAGCACAGTAAGGGTGCGAGAGCCAATTATCCCCAGGGAGATCCTCGGTGGGATCCTGGAGGAGCGACGGCGCCCCATTAGTCCTTCGGGTGGTTGTGGACCTGAGCAACCAGGGGTTGCCTGCAACGCTCCGCCCCCCCATAGGGGGAGGGGGCGTGAGTAAGGGTTGGACTGGAGGTCCGCCGGGGGGAGAGGGGTTAGCTCTCCCCCCAATACTGACAACGCCCCTGCGGTAACACCACGGGGGGTGCATGGCTCATCAGGTGGGCAGGTTGCGAGGGGCGGCCTGACCCTGGATCGCCCGTAAGATAACCCAACATGTTGGCATAATATTTATGCAAAATAAAGCTGCAACAACTTTCTCCAACCAAACTTGGTGTGGTGTCTGTTATTATGGGGAAAAGGTTGTGAGCTGTTTGGGGTAAGGGCCGATGTTGGCACTATGTACTGGGGTGAATGTTTGGCATTGTTCAACATTCTGTCCATCAATTGTTCTTTTTGCATTATTTAGAATAGCCTTTTCTTTATGCTGAGAAACGTAGCCATGGACATGCAGTGCGTGGGCCCTCTGTATGAAGCAAACCGAACCGTTGCTGCTTTTCATGGCTAGACAGCCGTGTGCTTCTTTGTTCGGTGATACTGCCCTTCATTGCACTAAGTTTAGAGCTCTGCTGCCGGACTCACCTAACTACCAAGGCAGTCTGAGACTGAGTCGACAGAGAGCATCTTAGAACTGTGGTCAGGCTGGGGGCCACTAGGATACAGACTGTCTGTGTGCTGCCTTTCTGGGTCTGAATTTCCTGAATGCAGCACCGAAAGCCGTTTTCTTGCTCTGCTGGCAGGCTCTGGTGAAGTCATAGTCACACTGCCATCTATGCCACTTGGGGGTACGTGTAGCAGCTCAGGGCTTATTAGCACTTTTAAAGTATGCGCTCAGCCGCCAGCATTGAACTACACTACAGGGACCCCACACACATGACTGGAGGATGTGTAAGCCTACAACTTGTTGATTTTGAAGTTAGCAGCATCCAGCTGCCCGAGCTGGATGACCAAGGGCCTGGTGGGGCTGGCTGGAAAGAAAAAAAAAACACAGGTCTGACAACCTTTGCAAAAAACATCATATGCTGCCTCCAACCAGCATGACCACCTGCACCAGTGCCAAACAGGGGTCATATGGCACCACCATGTCGGGCACATTGGCAACTCAAACTGTCTGGCTGGGCCAATGATTAGGCGCTGCATGTTGGAAAACAAAAAGGCACCACGTGAGGCTATGTGGGGCAGGCCTCTTCTTTTTGCTCATATCCAGATGGCCTAGAGCCATGCCAGACCAATTATTCATTTACTGGAAATGCTCTGTTGAAGATATTTACTGTTTGACACATTGTTACTAATCATGAAAAGCTCCCAGCTCCCTGCCTGGGAGAGTCAGCAAGAAACGGACAATGATAACTGTGGTTCAGCAAGCATGATTTCTGCACCTAGTGGCACATTATAATTTTGGTCTCAGGAACTATAAAAAGCATGACTAATGCATTTTAGTGCAGTGATGAGAACACCAGCGCTAAAATGCATTAGTCTAACCCCTGATGCGTGGTACTTTGCAGGTATGACCCTGAATGGTTCATGCAGAATGAGTTAGTGGGACAAAGCTTTCAGAGACTTCGGTTTTAGGATTTAATTGTGCATTTCTTAAATATAGTTCGCAGATACTGTCCTGATTTCGCAGAAGGAAGACCTTACTTAATCTCTGCTTATTTTCCCTACCCATGTAGTTAAGCTTAATGCTTGATCACCTGTGCCCATTCTCTTGAATATTGGCTTAGTTAATCTGAGGCTGACACCTTCCTCTTAGAATTTCACCTTCACACTTTAAATGCCTTATTTAGCTTAAGGAAGTTACTTTATTGAACCAATCTATTTCATGTTTTGTGCTCTATATTTTATTTATTTATTTATGTATTTATTTTGACGCTTATAAAGCAAGCGGCTACCCCCAACCGGGGTGTCCTGGCGCTATGGACTAAGAGCAGCAGGGATGTCTAACATGGCTAGAGGTTGGAGAACAGACAGGTTTTTAAGTTGCGCCGGAACGGAGATTCAGATTCGGTCAGCCGCAGACACAGTGGTAGGCTGTTCCACAGTTTGGCAGTCACAACAGCAAAAGCTCTGCCCCCTGTTCTGGAGCGGCGGGAACGGGGAGGGTGAAGAAGACGAAGGTGATTGGATCTGCGAGCTCGGGTACACTGAACAGGCTTTAGCCTACATTTGAGATAAGCCGGCCCTTGGCCATTTAGAGCCCTGAAAGCCAGGACCAAGGATTTAAACTGGATGCAATAGGTCACAGGTAACCAGTGGAGTTTCATCAGATGAGGGGTTATTGAGTGGCAATAGGGGATATTGCATATCAGCCTTGTTGCTTTGCATCTTCTTTTTTAAAATATACACATTCAAACTGCATAATCAAATTGATATATATATTTAATTTGACAAATTAGTTTACTGATTGATTGATTGATTGATTGATTGATTGATTGATTTGTAATAAAGTCATTCACATCTGTGGAATGAGCCGATGACTTGGGGTGATAGCCAGCCCAGAGCAACTTCATTACATGGTATTGGAACAGTGTGATCTATATTCTCAGCATCATTAGCAGAAGGTTCCTCCTGGTTTAACTTTGAGATTGTGGTGGGATATCCGTTTCAGGGGGCTGGTATGTCACAACCTGTCATTCTAGTCCCCATGTCACAATCAAGTTCAGCAACTACTTTGTGCTTTGGTTGGGGGCCATCCACAAGCTGAGGAAGCTGAATCTGCCGCATGTTTCCAAAGATAGTTAAAAAGGCCAACTCCTTGTGGACCCCTTTAGACGTCTCAGAAGTCTCGAAGAACTTGGCAGAGAGCTTTATAGTCCTTGTCAGTTTGTCTCTCTCAGTTTGCTCTTTTTATTGGGAACATAAATCTCTCAGCCATCCCAATGACTTGAGGGGGCTTCTCAACACTTTCTGTCAACACCCTTTCGTGGCATTCAAGTACATTTATTCAGAACTGTCTGTCACGGACAATGGTGTATTAACGCCTTAACTGCTGCGTCTCAGCCGCCCCAAACCCCTCACCCCACCCAGTGCTGAGCCCTTTTTTGGCTATTTGGGATAGTTCACACTTAGGCCTTCATAACATTTTGTTTACATGAGGTATCCACACCAAATTTGCACACTTTTTTTCCAATATCATGGGAATTGTAAAGGTACCCAGGGTCTGTGTATTCCCCGGGATGGCAGCAAGAAACTAGCCAAATTATTGCTAAATTTTGAGTTTTCCGAAAAAATAGAATACATGTGCTTTGGTCATAAATAAAAGCTGTGTTTTTCCCCTAAAAATTGCACCAGCAAATAGTTTGCTGTGCTAAAGTCACCATATTCCTAGCTTTCAGAAGCATGAGGAGCTGAAACAAAAAACTTAATCTTTTACACAGTTTTTCCAGTTTTCACTCATGTTTCCTGTTTTTTTGTGCTTTTACTTCCAGTTTGTGGTGGAAACTATTGTGAAACCCATGGATGATCTGGCAAAGCTATATATTTCTGAAAAGTAAACGAACTTTCAAATTCAGCAAGGGGTCATATGTATAGATCCCTCAAGGTTTTCTCAAAGAAACTAACTGTTAAAATAAAGAAATATAAAAAACGAGTAGGAAAAAACAGACATTTGTGACAATGTTTTCATCTGTAACTTTATGTCAAGATGGTTGATGTCCAAAAGCCATGTACCATCATTTTGTAGACCTTTTTGGTTGCGGTTATATATACAGTTTGTAGGTTCTCCAAGAACCTGAGTTACCAAGAGCCAACAACTGTGCTGCACCTTACAATGGTTATTCGTTGTGTACTGAGTATAGACAAATGCATATAGTGAAATATGTAAAGTGAAAAAAGTGTATTAAGGAAACCTATGTATTTCTGTAATGGACAAAAGATATGGAGTTTAGGAGCCGTGGTTATTTGTACATCTCTGAATCAGTGGGTACCCATACAAACATTTGATTTAGATGATATTTTTACAGAATGGCTTACATTTTGAATGCACAAATGCATTAGAATTAAATTGGTAATAACAAATATTCTACTAATCTATGCTCCCAAATGTCTTCCGATAAAAATGCTACCACACTTGTGATGGACACATTGCATTTTTCCACTAAAAACTGACCATTTGTTTTGCAAAGTGGGTAGCTGGTGATTTTGAACCCTTACTCAGGTGACACTTAGGGAAACCTAGCAAGCCTGCCCATTTTTAAAAATAAGATACCCGGGTTCATCCAGGGTAGGGTGACGTGTGTGGCTCTCACCAGGTTATTTTACCCAAAATCCCTTGCAAACCTCAAATATTGACTGCAAAAACACATTTCCCTCAAATTTCTGTGATTGGAAATTATGGAATCTGTAGGAAGCCAGAAAAAACTGTTAGGGTCCCTGTCTTTATTGCGATTGGTTAGATGCATTAACCGTATCTCCTAAATAGGGTTTACCTTTGGACATTAAAGTGACTCTTTATAACCTTGTAATAAATGATAATGCGGTGAAACTAAACAATTATTCCAGCATCGGTAGGTTCGATAAAAAAAAGGTGGTTATGGACAGGTTCGATAATATTGCAATTCTTAGCTTTATTACACGACCGCGTATATTTCTGAATGGTTAAGCGACCGCTGTAAACAGTATGTTGGTGCAACCTTTCATTTTCCCGATCCAGGGTTTTCCCAATCCAACATGGCCGACATGTAAATATTCTTCGGCAATATAGATCGAGAACTTGAAGTCTTTATAAACCCATCTATAATATATAGTCTACATTAGTAAATACGCAGGCCAACGAGACTCCATCTAATACAGTAGGATTAATTTTAAATAAAAGCTGATATTAAATTAATCGACTTCCGGGTCACTCAGCATTTTTTCCGTGACCATATTAGATACTAACACTGAATATAATCAGGTTATAGGATATAAACATAGAGCCCTCACTTCGGGTTCTGGCCTGATTCTATTAACGGCAAGAAAAACTACAGAGTAATCAGTCCGTTTTCATCACTTCCGGGTTATGTGTAGCAGCGTCAGCATAAAGACGCCGTCTCAACAGTCCATAGAGCAGACCTTGAATCACCACGAAGGCGCTACAGACGAGAGCACGGAGGAGCAGGGAGGCCGTAATTTTCTCACAAGGTAGGCAGACTCTGAGCCGTTCGATAGATTGTGGGTAGACTGGGAGTCACCAATAACTTTTAAAACTGAAGCTAGAGGTAGTCTCTACCCCTGGGATGGGTCATAAAATCCTTCTGGGTATATGTGTAGGAATCACGGGAAGACTACATAGGGAATGCTTTAGGGCGTTTCCCTTTTCCTTTCCTCACGGCAAATGTAATAGATGCTGAGTTAATAATAAACGAACATCGAACAACAGACAAAATGGGCGATAACGTAGCATAATATAGAAAATAGGGGTATCGCTTTACAATAGCGAACATAGAGTTACATCTTTTCCCTTTTTATATTGTTCCCACCACAGACTCTCTTCACAAATCAAATAAAAGAGAAGTCCTGTTTCGACAAATATTTTCAAGTTTAAGAAGCCCTATGACGAACCTGAATTAACAACAGGTTAGTAAATGTGGCCGGCAAATTGCTTGTGATATGTACAATAATTAATTAAATATAGAAAATTACAGATCAATTTTTAATCTATCCAGGTTTTTAACTGTCTCATGAAATATCCCCAGCATCAACGGTGGCCCCTCCGTGCATATTGAATATTGGTTCATTAATATTGAAGGTAAACCAGTACAACATTAAATTCATTTCAGCTATTAGGACTTTACAGTGGATAGGATACCACTAAAAATATCTTATGTTTATTTTTCGCATACAGCTCCAATGAGAGTAGAACAGCTGAGTATTCAGTATAACAGTGGAAAAGAATTGATATACTCTTCCCAATAGAAACACAGGTATGATCAAAGAATTCGTTTACAGACACAATAACAGAGTAGTGGTTTTATCTATACACAATGATGCCTCTGAGTAATGCAATAGAGATCATATAAAGATAAAAAGCACAAAGAGAGGCCATGCGTCCTTAATGTCCGCTTGTTTTTCTCGTTATCCAAAAATCTATAGAGCGCTGGGTATCAGTATGATAAAGAAAAGATTAGCAATGCAAGTCTTAGACCCTATATAACAACCAGGGTTACAAATTTGCTAAAGCTGGTCTTTCTAGGTGACTATTATGAATAGAGTAATTAGTCATCATCTCATGTCTCATTGAGTAGTCATGTATATAGTGTAGCAGGTGCAATATTTATCCTAATGTGTAGACAATTAGTATTAAATTACTTTTATTTTAACTTCTTAGATGTCAAGTCAATTGTTAATGTCCTGAAGAAGGTGTGAAGATCAGACAAAGCACCGAAACGCCGCGTCGACAGTTTTTTCTCACTTGACTGTACATGATTATTTTACTTTTGTTTGCATATAAATATATGACTGTGCCACTGTTGGTGGCTTTTATTAATTGTTTTTAATATGTTTTAGATTGTAACCCATTCGGGAGGAAATAAAATCCATGTTTTAATTTTGATAAATTTCAGTTGCTTAGTGTTATTAATCCTGAGTGATCCTATGGTTTTTGTCTACTTTGCACTTGCTTTTGGTTTTCGAGATTCACTAGCCATTCATTTATTACAAGGTTATAAAGAGTCACTTTAATGTCCAAAGGTAAACCCTATTTAGGAGATACGGTTAATGCATCTAACCAATCGCAATAAAGACAGGGACCCTAACAGTTTTTTTTAACTTTCAGATCCCCCTCCCTGTCATATACTACAGGGGACCCTCCTTCCTTATTGTATAGTATCTGTAGGAAGCCACAATCTTCCTTCCACTAGCATTCACCTAAGTCTTCCGGTAAAAATGATACCTCTTGTATGGGTAGGCCTGTTGCTCGTAAAAGGAAACGACTTAAACGCAACCTTGATATATCACATTTTTCCACTGAAATCGGACCCTTTTCTGCTAATGTGGATGGCTTTGGATTTCAGGCCCGAGCTCAGGCTGAACGTATGGAAACCTAGCAAACCTGCATATATTTTAAAATTAGACAACGAGGGGAATTCAGGGTGGTGTTCCTTGCATGGATCCCATGAGGTTTTCCTCACCCACAATGACCTGGAAACCTCAAACTTTGCTTGAAACCCCATATTGCCTTAAACTTCTGCACAAACTTCAAGAATCCACAGGAATCCACAAAATCCATAACGCCCAGCATTACCCCACTTGAGCCGATAGGACCACTTGTATGGCTGGGCCTAGTGCCAGTGATAGGAACAGATCAAACCGAAGTCAGTGGGAGTGCCTCTACTCCCATTTACCTCGGTTTTATCTGTTTCTGTCTCGGTCACTAGGCCAAGCCATACAACTGGTGCACCGTTTTTGTCAGCACAAGTGGGATAATGCTGGGTGGCAGAAACTTTGTGGAATACTGTGGATTTGGGGAGTTTTCAACATAGAAATGTAAGGGAAATGCGTTATTTCAGGCACAGCTTGAAGTTTGTAGGGCATTGTGGGTAAGAATATCTTGTGGGATTCATGCAAGGCACACCACCCTGCAATCACATGGTTGTCTAGGTTTAAAAAAAGTCTGTGGTTGGTAGGTTTCCATGGGTGATGGCCAAGCATAACCCCAAATCCCGCAGCTACTCCTATTGTTGATCTCTCCATGTAGCACTTTAGGGTCTTTTGTGTCAAGGTCTTTTGGCCCACCCACATAAGTGATTTACCATTTGAATGAGGAGACTTGGGGAATTGCTCTGCGGTAAGTCATTTGGGGCTTCCTATAGATTCCTGAGGTTTTTGTCACAGCAATGTGACGAAAATGTGTGTTTTTAGTCAAAGTTTGAGGTTTGCATGACATTGTGAGTAAGAAAATGGTGTGAGATGCATGTGAAGCCCACTGCCCTGAATTGATCTGTATGTCTAGTTTTGAGAACTGCGGGTCTGGTAGGTTTTTCCAGGTGGATGCCAACCTAAGCCCAAAAAGTGCAGACGTTTACCACTGCAAGTGGGACAATATTGGGAGTTAGCCATACTCTCCTGACCCGACACCTAAAAGAATCAAATGTCCTCTGCTTGCCATTGGGATGGGATCCTTTAGTCCACAGGGGAGCAGAGAGACTGTTGAGGATTTAGGGGTCAGGGTGGGGCCTGATTCTAGGATAGGCAAGACCCACCCATTATTTTATTTAAAAATATATATTCCTGCCATACAATGGGCTTTCTGCTCCCCAGGGGAAAATTGGGGTGGGTGGGGCACACCTACTGCCTGCCCCTGGGGAGGCATGACCAGTTTGTCCTTATTGGGGTGGGGTTTGGACAACGCCTGAGTGCAACACTCATACTACTTTCTTATGCCCCAAAGCATAATTCCTGGTGCCAAGTGGACTTTTTACCCTCCTTACGGCAAGTTTGGAACAACCTCCTCAATTGGAACAAGCCTTCTATCTGCACCATGGGGGGGAGCAGAAAGACACTGTTGGCCTCACTGGGGAAGGGGTATTGTTCGACTCCAGAGTAAGCCATCCCATCCTTTAGTTTGTTTTGCCACCATTTTGAAATCTGTGTTGTGTAGTGGGGTTGATCCACCCCCCAGGAGAGACAGAAAGTCTATATAGACCCAAGGTGGGGGAGGACGGGCCCCCCAAAAAAATGTTGCATGAATTCACTCCCTAGTGTCCAGTGGGCTTTGTGCCCCATCAGGGGTAACTAACCCCATCTTCCCTTTAGGGAACGCGAGGGGATAGTATTCCCATGGTGGGTAGCCCCCCACCCCTATACTCTTTGAAAACAATATTTCCCTGGCATCTAAAGGGCTGTTCTTCCCCACCCCCAACCTCCCGGGGATCAAATTGAGGTCATTTTACCCATCTTCCCCAGGGGCGGGGGGTGTGGCAGAAAAACTGTTGCCCAATTTATTTGGGGGGTATAGCATACCCATGGTGGGGAGCCCCCACCCCTATCTTCTTTCTTAAAGAACTTTCCCTGGCATCCATTGGGCTTTCTACACCCCCTGGGGGGGACTGATCAGGGGAAATTGTACCTATCTTCCCCCAAAGAGGGGCAGAAAAACTGTTATATTAAAATTGCCAAGGGGAGCACAAGCCCTTGCCCAAGGTGCCACTCCCCCTATCCCTGGTGGCTAGTGGTGTATCCCTGCTTGGGTATTGCTCTCTTGTGGCGATCTCCAAGCGGAGATATACTAGGAAGAGGTACCATTGGACAGATTTAGATTCTCCCCTTTCCAACACAACCTCTCCAAGGAGAATCAGTGCTGGGGGAGCTGAGATGTGCCCTAAGCACTGATTCATTAAAAATAAAACAAGCCCATTGGCTAGATTTACTTTCAGTTTACTATTATGGTGTCAGCTCACCCTGAACACTGATCCTCATTGCAGTTAATTAAAAGAAAAACAATTAAACTGCTCAAGAAGCTGTTCCAAGCAGCCTGATGAAAAAATAATGTACTCCCTCTGGTGCAGAGCACCCGATGGAAATGTATAACATTCTCCAGTGTCGACCAATTGCCAACAGACGCATTGGGGAGGGGTTGTGTGTGTCGGCCATTGACGACACCCGCACCAAAAGGGCTAATGCACAGATCCAGACAGATTTTCCCAAAGACGGTTTGGCTTAATCTGATTGACATTGTTGACAACAGTTACAGAGGCTTTTAGCACTTGACTGTTAGGTTAGGAAGGCAGAGTATGCCAAATCTGATTCATGTAAGTGCTGTGGTCTGGAAACTCAGAAGTCAGCACCAGGTAGACTAATATTCAATACATTGTTGTCCTGTTGAGGCTTTTTTTCAAAAATGGACAAAGTAATTTAATACCCACACAACCTAATACCGCTGAGCAATGCTGCTCTGTCTTCTCTGGCCTGGTCTCATCCCTCCAATGCTTCAAAAAACCCTCCGGAGATGATTGATCCATTTTTCCCATGTGGAAACATCCTCCAAGAAAATGTGCATAGGGTTGCTGCGAACAGCTATGTAGAATCCTACCCTGCCCATTTCCTCTAGCAGGAAACTCCTGATCATCCTGGACTGTTACTATAGTATTCAGCAGTCGCTGGTCTGATAGCTGGATCAGCAGAGAAATTAACTCTCCCAGCCAGGCAACTCAAAGCACAAAAATGATTAAGGTTGGCTCAGGGAAATATGGCAAAATCTTAAATATGAGGCTAAAACTAAATATCTTAACAATGTCTTCACATTTGGATTTCATAACCCTTTCCAAACCCAGCAATATAACCCACTTCAATCTGGAATCTGAGTAAAATACAAATTACCCATACAGTCTACAGTGTAACATTAGCAATGCTATACTATATCCAAAACGGGATGTTGGAGCCTTTTTCACCTCTAATTTAAATTACAATAAGTTAGTCTGGACCCCATCTGCTACAGTGCTACCTCTGAACACATGCTAGACTGAGTTAAAAGGCAGTGCTCCTCATTCAGCCTGCACAAGTGCACACACATGTGCACACACATGTGCGTGTGTGTTCATGTGCAACCTGTGCAGATCCCCTTACCCTAACTGCAGAGCAGCTGACCTTCTTGTGAAAAGTGGGCATTGGAAGTTACAGTTAAAAACTGCCTTACAGTAGAGCTTACAATGGATGACGCCTCATAATGGTGTCCCACAGCATAGCAGAGATCCAGACACCAGAGATCCAAAAGTGCGAACATTGTGTTTTTCCTCACTGGTTAGAACCCAGTTCCTTACTGTGTGGTTTTCTAGCCTGGATGCCACTGTTGACAAAACCATTCAAACGTGTCATCTGTATCAAAGCACTGGTAAAATTGTACAATCTGAGAAATATTTGATCTCTGAAATTCCTTTAGATTTATGGTTCACACTAGTAAGATATTTCTATGCCCCCCCCCGTCCCCTCCCCCCAGGCTCATGAGTGATGACACTGCTCCCTGGTGGTCAGTTATGACTTTTTGATATTCCATTTAGTCCGCAAATTCATATCCACATCAGCCAGATCTACGCTGTCTTTTTGCTATGTGGAAATTCTGTCCATCCTGAAACACGACAACTGTCCCCCATTTAGTGATGATGAATTTCCTCCATTCGTGAACTCTTTTTGCTTAACACAAATGTAGATTATGCCCCTGTGGCTCCAGGTCAATGGAATGGCCAGCTACCGAACGATGTGCTAGAAGCCCAAGTCAATGTAGCAGATACCAGGTCTCACATGGGGTGCATACCCTGGGTCCAAAAGCAAGTGCCATGAAATTGGAGAAGTTGAGCATTTCAGAAGCATGTGCAAATGTGCAAAGAAAAGTGCATCAGGACATTCTCGCTCCTCCCCCGCAAAGGGTCGCCCATCGAAAAACATACAAGACTAAACACACTTCCAAGTTAGGCAACAGCCCAAGAGAAATAATCACTGGAAGCAAGAATTCTGAGGCATCTTTTTCCCTAGAGTTCATTAAGTACATTAGTAAGAAAATATTTTTAATGAGTTTTCATCTTCTTTCTGATGATGACAGCGATGATGACCTCACTGAGTTGATACTAGACATGGACTCATTTCTGTTAGAGACTAGGACTTCCATTATTATCATGACTGATGAGGAAATTGCCATTCTGCCTTTGATCAATCAGTTGCAAATACAAAAGGCGACATCTTTGCAAATGGATCCAAGACACCCCTTACTCTCCAGAAGTTACTTTCAGCTGCAACTGACACTCAAGGAACATAAAGAATCATTCAGTTTCTATGTCACTAAAATGGCTGCTACTACAGGCTGTGTGCTAAGCATCAAGCCTGCTGTTGCGAAACTGAGCCTGTAAAATGTACACTGCCAACTAATCACTTGAGTTGCATCCTTAGAAGATGTAGGAAAGCTGTTCACATATCTGTTCAAGGGATGAGTCAAGCTGAAAAAATGATACATATATTTACATATGAACCTATAAACTCAGTGGTGCAAAACTTTAGGTGCATCCCATTCAGAATCCAAAAGCAGGTAGAGACTGAAATAAATGACCTATAGCAAGACATCATAGAACTCAAGAAAAGATCCACTCCATGGGTTTCAGCCATCATTGTGGGGACCCAAAGGAAATCTGGTGTACAGACATGCCTTCTTGTGGACAAGCACCAGTCAAATCAGGCCATACAGTGAGAGAGGTATATATCTATTGTTCTTTGTCCATGTTGGTCTTTGTTCGCATTAGTGTTTATAGGAGCACTTCTGCCTATAATTTAGCAGGTATACTGTGCGCCTGCTGTGTCTGTTTGCAGTGGCTCAGGTGCTGGTTAATATTTCTGGTCTCTTGCCTTCAGAAATTATGCTTTGAAAAAGTATTCACCTGCCCAACAATATCAATATTGCTTGACACCAAAATCATAAGTCTGATTTTTCAGGTAACATATTTTGATATGTTTTTTCCAGGCCAGTGATAGGGAAAGCCTGCGCTATTTCGATTACTACATGTAAAGTGGCAGTACAATCCCACAATAAACCTCAAAACAATATCCTCAGAAGGATGAAAGCATTGACGTAATAATGTTTTAGCAATTTACATGTTCTTAGTGTTTTCTGAATTATTCGCCTTGGCAATAAACTACACGTTCAGAACGAGATCGGACGAACTGAGACACATCATCCTTAAATGTACAATAAGCATACCAAAATGCACTAGGGGTAACCAGAGAGGATTCATTTTTAAATACAGAAGATGGGAACAGAATTAAAGGATTCTTTGGTGCCGACATTTACCGGGGCTCAGTGAGTCAGAGCCGTGTACATCATGCTTCTTTCATGAGCCAGCCCACATCAGAGGAACTCCAGCAGGGAGTGACTCACTCACCAAAGGTATTTATGTGACGCCTCGTTCAGACTTCCCTTGCTAAAAAAAACAGAAAAGCTGTGAACATGTTCTGTAGGAGCTAGGGGTAAAATTCTGTCGTCTGTGTCTGGCATTCTTCAGTGTACAAAAATATGTGCAGGGCTCAATTAAGAGAGTAACACGTTTTCCAGTTGGCACACATCAAACTACTTTTTTTATGCAAGCCTGTCCAGATACAATAATACTAATGCCCAGAGGCACCACTGCAGGAGACTTGATGAAGTGTAGGAAACACAGAACAGGGAAAACACAGGACATGGGCACATAGTCCCTGTTTCCGCCACTGTACATTTTCAACTAGTTGTGCCAGGCGCAAGCAGGGACAATGCACTCTTTTACCGTTCATCTACTAAGAACAGGGCCTTCCTGAGGGCTGCACCATACCTGCCAACTCACACAGTGCCACCGTGTGACACACACTATCGGTTCCCATCTCACAGTCTCCCGCTGAGTAGCCAATATCACACAGTGGCAGCGAAAACGAGCTGAAAACCACGGTAAATAGTGGTTTTCCAGATCGTTTTCCAAGACGTTGAACTGCCGACGTCAATTAAGGGGTGTGGAAACACCCCAGGACATGTGCTTCAGCCTCAGCAAGGTTTTTTTAGGGGGGAAGGGGGCTTGGGGGCGGGATGGGGTTCAAAGTGTCTTGTAGGTACTTCTCAGCACAAGGCCCCGCCCCTTCAAGGTCCTGCTTCCTCCTCGCACAGTGAGATTGTTCTTCAATTTGGCAGGTATGCAGAACATTAGTGAAAGATGCCCTGGCTCTTTTATTTCAGTAATTTTTTATTGAAAAGAAGAGTTTTTATATACAAGGTACAGTATACAGGGGTACAGTCAAAGAAAAAGGAGAAGCGCCCCCGGGGGAGGGGGGGAATGGAGACGCAGGGGGTTGCATTGGCTCTCCGGGCCGGTGGGGTTTCATAATGTTCATATAATCGGTGACTTTTCTTGTCCCGGCCCCTGGCTGCCTCCTCCTCGCCTACTTGTCCAGTTAGGTCGTATATTGTTTGTATGGCCGGTGGTTGTGCATTTCTTCGGCATTAGTCTTTCTATCACCTCCGGCGGCAATAAAGGAAAGAAAGAAAGTAAAGGAGGAGAATTGTATGGCTGTGTTGTTGGATGGAGCACAGTGCTTGTGTGTGGTTGAGGCTGGTCAGGATCTTTATTCTCTCTAGAGGGTCAGATATGACTGAACGGCTATGGTGGCTTATGTGAGGACAGGTAGTTATCCAGGGAGAGCCACATTTCGCACTTTGTGTGTGTTTTGGGTGTATGGTTAGAGGTTATGGTGTCCGCTCCACGTAGGAAGGTAACCCAGTTAAACCCGAACTTGAAAGACGCCTTCCCTGTGTCTTTCCAGTTGTTCAGGACCGTCTTGACCGCCGCTGTGAGTAGGAGGTCAGTCAGGTCTCTGTCTTCTCTGGATTGGATTGTTGGGGCCATGAAGCCTATGGCTAAGCTGTGGAATTCTAGCACGTTGTTTAAAAGTTCGCTTATCTTGTGCCAGAATTTTTTTACTTTGGGGCAGTGGATGATTAGGTGGGCCAGATCGCCTCTCTGCCCATCGCAGTTCCAGCATTTATCATTTTCCCGTACTCCGATGGACGCCAGGCGGGCTGGGGTCCAGTATGCCTTGTGTATTAGCCAGAATTTGGTTTGGGGTAGGGTGGTGGTTACCTTCTTGTTTGAGGTTGACGTCCAGAGGTTGGACTTTTCTCTCTCGCTAAGTTTCCTGTCTAGTAGTGATTCCCAGTACCCTACCACTTTGTTGTTCAGTTTGGAGGTTCCTGGGCTCAGTATTTTGTAAAGGTGCGATGTTTGGTGCCCTGTTTTGTTTAGATTAGTAGCATATTGCAGGATTGGGGAGGTTTGTTTGCAGAGGTCTGCCTTGGTGATCGCCACTTTTATCTTAAGGAAGTTATACAGCTCGATGTATCCTAGCTTGTATCTATTCTATTCTATTCTTAAGTGTGTCGAAGGTGATGTGAGTCCCTTGGGTATACAGTTGGTTGACCGTGGAGATGCTGTGCTTGTACCAGGAGTGTATGTCTAGTGTTCTCTCCCGGTATTTGATCTTGGGGTTGAACCATATAGATTCCCACTTAGTATTCCTGATGCCTGTGTCCATTTTCTTGTCTATTTTAAGGAGGGCCATCCTAGTGTTCCTGAGTATGGGGTTGTTGGCAATCTCAGGGTGCTTGGTCGCCGTGAGGAGGGCGATGGGATTCAGCCCTTTCAAGAGTTTCTTCTCTAGTGAGAGCCATGCTGGGGTCTATTCTTGTTCGGGGGTAAGCCAGTACAGTCCTTGTTTAGCTATGCATGCAGTTTGGAAGGTTTTAAAATGTGTTATGTTTAGGCCTCCTAGGCTTTTGGTAAGCCTGAGTTTTCGTACGCTAATTCAGGGCTTTTTGTCTTTCCACAAGAACCTGTTGATTAGTTTATCTAGTCGCTTGTGGACATCGACCGTGTTGGTCAGCGGGAGCATATTGAGCATGTAGTTCACCATCAGGGTCAGTATCCTTTTGATTGTCTCTACTCTGCCCCACCATGTGACGAATTTGGGTGACCATGCCTCTATTTTCTCTTTCAGTTTGTTGAGTAGTGTCGATTCGTTCTGATCTAGTGTTGTCTTGAGGTCTCTTCCAAAGAGCAGGCCCAGGTACTTTAGGGATTTTTTCTGCCATGCTAGCCCCGAGTTCCCCAGCACCACTCTCGTCGTGTGCACGTTCATGGGTTTACATTCTGATTTGTCTTTGTTAAGTTTGTCCCCTGATACTCGTGCATACTGCTCTATGGTGGACATAAGTGCGGTTATTGATTGGTCTGGGTTCTCGGTTGTGATTAGGATGTCGTCCACGTATGCTGCCAGCTTGACTGTGTCCCCCCCTATTGGGATTCCTGTGATGTCGTTATTAGCTCTTATCATAGTTAGGAGTGGTTCTAGGGCAAGTAGGAAAAGGGCCGGCGATAGTGGGCATCCTTGTCTGGTTCCTCGCTCTAAGGTCAATGGCTCTGACGTGCCGTGAAACATAAGTGCGCATGTGTGTTTGGCCGCCCTGAGACGGCAGGCCAAACACATATGCACACTTAGGAAGTGCATATAGCACTCCCCCTCCCCCTCCCATGCCTCTGCCCGCCCCTCCCTATTGCGTTGGCTCAGAGCCGGCAAATGAAAAATATAGCAATGCTAGAACAATGTTTTATTTTTCATTTGCTGGCTCTGAGCCAGGCAGTGGGATGACGCTCCTCTGCCATTGCAGAGGAGCTGCCACTGGGAAAACGTAGTCAAGAATACCAATTATACACTGGTAACATTAGAGAAAACAAAAGCTATTGGAACATAGTTAGATGACTTACCATCCTACGTCTGACACTTATTTCATATACCTGAAGTT
Source organism: Lissotriton vulgaris (assembly GCF_964263255.1). Classification (NCBI taxonomy): domain Eukaryota; kingdom Metazoa; phylum Chordata; class Amphibia; order Caudata; family Salamandridae; genus Lissotriton; species Lissotriton vulgaris. Next base: position 1,067,689,556 of record NC_141693.1, on the reverse strand, counting down.
AGCTCCCTAAGTTTGGGATACATACACAACAATGATCCCATGCATTTCTTAAATGAAAGCCCTGTGTTTGCTTTCCAAAGAAAGCAGATCACTCTTTGGGCCCAACTGAAAATTGTTTCCTGGTCCAATTGACTCCCTGACATCTTTTCCTCTCCTGCACCACACTAAATATGATATGCTAATATCCAATAGTATTCAAGATGTTATCTTGGCATAAAGCCATACATACCCTGTACACACCTTTTCTATGGTCTTTCGCACCTTATCTTAAAGCGTTACCATTGTAGCATCCAATGTCTGAGTTATGACTACTTTCTCAGATATTATTGGCTTTGGGCTCTCCACCCTCATTTTAGATCTAGCACGTCTTTCCACTGAACGTTTTAGCTTGGACCTAATGTATTCATCAATAAACCGTGGAGGCACCCAAACCACTGAATTTGGATGCTGAATGACATATGTTCATACATGGGAGTACCGCCCTTGACCAAATCAAGGCTTAGCCCCAGTTTTCATCTTTAACATGGCATTAGTACCATCAACATCATCATAATAATAATTGTCATTGTCATAGTATGCATACACAATCTCTGAACATAAATCATAACAGGGTATTTTTCTTAGGCCTCCCATATTACCCACAATAGGAGTGTTTCCTCTTTGACATCAAGTCGTTCTCTCCCTGCAGAACTGAGCCACCACCAAATTAATCGTCCTCATACCCATGAGGAGGAACAATATTTCTACATCATTCTTTAGTTGCCATGGCTACATGATTCCCTTTGCTTGGAATGTAACCTGCCAGCCACAGGAATTAAAGAACTTTTAACAGCATTCACCATGGAATTTCAGTGGATACACTCCTAACTGATCCAGATAAGCTTTATGAATAGAATTAGAAATTGAATTGTCCCAAAAATTCAAAATCTACTTAGAAACCTCATCCTTCTGATTGTTCACAGTGTCGCCAGGTATTGTAATCAAGAAACAACAGGGAATTGATCCTCCACAATATTTTCTTGGAAGAGTCACATCAAATACATTGAAACAAGCACAAAGGAAAAGGTTGTGACTTTAAATGGCTTTCACGTAAATCCAGACAGCTACTTGCATAAATACTTCCACCGGCAAGTGTCTTCCGTGCAACAAATAATACAATGTATCTGACCGTAAAATAAATGTAGTCAAAACTCCCTAGCAGCCTTGTGTTGCTACAATATACATATTCACAGTTGAGCCTTGAAAACAGGTGAATCCAACCTTAAATAAACAAAACAGCCACAGCACGCTGCAAATAGAAAAGAAACACTTTCACAAGCAAACCTTTAACACACACCCAAATTGATTCAACACAGAGTAACAATTTCACAAAGAGCCTTGAAGGCACCTATGTGAAATTGGCCTAAAGAAATCAAAATGTCTGTTTAAATACTAAGCAGCTACAGTAAAACCACAATCCAGTGCTAGTAAACAATGTTTTGTAATGTACTTATCTCTAGCAGCCAGAAAAGAAGACAGGGTGTATTGGCTAATGCTATTTATAGGTTGGGCGTCCTTTGTTTGTGTGAATAACTTTGTGTGCTATGAAAACTAAATCAAGAATAGAGACGGCATGATAGAGCCTACTATCTGGTCATAAAATTAGGAAGTGCAAATTGGCCTGCATATCATAAAGCGCTTAGCATTAGCGTAGGAAAGACTTAAGGGGTTAAAGTTGGGCAGCCACTATGTTAGGGTGCAGCCAAGACTGCCCTCCAAGTCACAGGTGAGACACCATTAATTCACTAAGAGACAGAATGTTGACCACAATGCCCCCTAATATGGCAAAGCCAGAATTGTGCCAAAGATATCAAAAATGCTATTAAAAATGCCTACGGTCTGGGGGGCGTGGCTTAGCGGGCGATGATGGCGGTCGCAGCTTCCTAGAGCTCCCGCCGGCCCGATACATATCCGACTTCTTATCCTGGCCCCCCGGACCCCCACTGCAGACCAATTGCGGGGCAAGGGTGACGGAAGGTGCCAAGAGTCCTCCGGTGCGAGAAGCGGCGCTCCTGGGCGGTCCGGTGCGGCGGAGTCACCGGTGGCGGCCTGAGGCCTGGTCCTGGGCAGCGAAGCCGGGGCCTCGATTTTGGCACCTCCTGGCAGAGGGGCTTGTACGTGGGCCAGCCGCACGGCAAAGCTGCCTGGGCCTGGAGCCTCCTGGGGTCGGCGGAGTGGCAGACGAGCCCCCGGTTGTCTCGCCGGTTGCAGAGGTGGTGACCAGCACACGGAGGACGCCCGAGGGGAGCAGCGGCCTGCATCGACTCCGGGCAGCCGGGGCCTCGAATTTGGTGGTTCTTGCCCGCTGGGGCAGGAGTCTGGCTCTGGCTGCGGCTGACCAGCGGCGGGGCCTGGGGAGCTGAGACCCCTTGTATGTGGCCTTATTCAGAAGACTGAGCGCGACGCTACAGTACTTCCTTTGACGGCGGACTAGTGGGCAGTCGGACGGACCAGCGAGGATCGTGCCCATCCGACTTCTTATCCTGGCCCCCCGGACCCCCACTGCAGACCAATTGCGGGGCAAGGGTGACGGAAGGTGCCAAGAGTCCTCCGGTGCGAGAAGCGGCGCTCCTGGACGGTCCGGTGCGGTGGAGTCACCGGCGGCGGCCTGAGGCCTGGTCCTGGGCAGCGAAGCCAGTGCCTCGATTTTGGCGCCTCCTGGCAGAGGGGCTTGTACGTGGGCCGGCCGCACGGCAAAGCTGCCTGGGCCTGGAGCCTCCTGGGGTCGGCGGAGTGGCAGACAAGCCCCCGGTTGTCTCGCCGGTTGCAGAGGTGGTGACCAGCACACGGAGGACGCCTGAGGGGAGCAGCGGCCTGCATCGACTCCGGGCAGCCGGGGCCTCGAGTTTGGTGGTTCTTGCCCGCTGGGGCAGGAGTCTGGCTCTGGCTGCGGCTGACCAGCGGCGGGCCTGGGGAGCTGTGACCCCTTGTATGTGGCCTTATTCAGAAGACCGAGCGCGACGCTACAGTACTTCCTTTGGCGGCGGACTAGTGGGCAGTCGGACGGACCAGCGAGGATCGTGCCCATGCCTGGCGCAGTCCTGAAGCAGTCTACGAACAGTGAGTGCCTCCCCTGGGGACCCAGTTTCGGTGCTATCAGCTGCTGGGCATGGGAAGACGGCTACTGGAGTGAGTGAGGCCCGCAGCACCCGGCGAATTTGTGCAGAGCGGCCGGAGGCAGGTTGTGTGCGAGACCACGGGACCACGAGGCGGCCGGTGAGGTGGGTGCAGACCGGGTGCCTGATTGAGTCTAGCTTGCGGCACCTGTCCTAGCATCGGCCAGGGAGCCAACCCGGTGCCGGTGGTAGCGGTGTAAAGGACGTCTACATCCAGGAGCAGAAGAGACACTGGGTTGGCCTACATTGGGCGTTATTGGAGGAGCGAGGAATTTACGCTAGTGCAAACGCTCATAACATAGCAGCACCAGGGTTGACTGCAGCCATGGCCAGCGGAGGTGGCGGTCCATCCAAACAAGGGCCCATCGATAAATTCACGGGGCCCAGTGCGGGGCCCGGAGCATCGGGAGGAGGTCATGGAGCGGGCCGGACAATGCGGCGCTCATGGCAGCGATCACCCAGTCCAGGGACATGCTAGACGTCAAGATTGGGGCAGTGGGCGCAGATGTGACCCTGCTGCGTCAGGACCTACGGAATGCAGTGGCACGAATTACGGAGACGGAATCCAGGATTTCGGTGGTGGAAGACGACGTTGGGACCCTGAAGCAGAAAATGGCGGCGATGGAAAACATTCAGAAGGGCCTTGCGCTCCGTGTGGAGGATGACGAAGGGCGCGCACGCAGAAACAACCTTCGCTTCGTTGGTTTTCCGGAGAGGTGTGAGAAGGGAAACATGGAACAATTTCTATCCCAGTGGTTGGAGAGCTGGCTACCCCCGGGGGTTCTCTCCAATTGCTTTGTTATTGAGCGTGCTCAACGGGCCCTGACACAGAGGCCAACGGAGGGCGAGCGGCCCAGACCAGTGATTGCTAGACTTTTGAATTACCATGATAGGGACGCTATATTGCGGGAAGCAAGAACCAGGGACTCCATTTCATTCGAGAATCAGAAGATCATGATCTTTCCTGACTACACCAGGCTAGTGCAGCAACAGCGACACTCCTTTATAGCCGCCAAAGCGAAACTGCGGGGTCTGAAAATCCAGTATTCCCTGCTGTATCCAGCCCGCCTGCGGGTGGTCTTCCAATCGCGGACACACTTCCTCGATACACCTGAGGACGTCTTTAAGTGGACTGACGAAACGGTGAGGATCAGGCCGCATGCCCAACCGGGGCTGGACCCGGGCGGTTCGAGAGGATCGTCGCAGGAACGAAGAGACCAGCCTGCCCGGAGCGGACGGAACCGGAGGTCCAGATCGCGGAAGAGATCCGCTTCCGCCAGTGGGACACAAGATAGTGGAACCATGGACTCCGATCACTCTGTAAAGGACCATTGAGGGCCTGGGGGGAACTGCGCTTGTCTGTTGATGTCATGGGCTCCGACTGAGGGGGGTCGCACGTCCAGGACCCATCGCTTGGATGCATTAACACTGCCTATGTTGCCAGTTCTAAATGGTGCTTTGTGCATGTGTGGTATTGCGGGATGGGGTTCGGGAGGTTACTCAATAGGGGCCACCAACCTCCTACTAGAGTGGGAGTTGACTGGGGGGGGGTGTTTCCATTGTTTCGGGGGGTGCTGGGATCCATTGGTATGGTTGGTCTTGGGTCCTCTGTTTTGGGCCCGAGGTTGCCCATGCTGCGACAGGTACTTCAGAGTTCTATGAAGTATAGGGGTGGGGGGCGTGGGGTGAAGGGGGGGGGGGGAGGAGGGGAATGGTTGGGGCTGGATTGGGTTAAGGTAGGTGGGGGGTTGGTGTTGTTGTTGAGGGGACCTGGGGTAGGTGGGGGGGGCTGCACGTGATTTTTTCTGATTTACTGAGGATGGTACTGAGTGTGTGGGTGTGGCGCAGAGGGCCTACTTGGTTAGTCCCGTTCGATTATGGCTGAAGTGTCTCCAGCGCTCCCCATTGAGTCCATGCGGGTGGTAACCTGGAATGTCAGGGGGATGCTTGACAAGATTAAACGGGGGCGATTTCGCGTTGGGGGAAGAGGGAGGCTGCAGATGTGCTATTGCTACAAGAGACACACATGATGAGATCAAAGGTGCTTAGTCTACAGAGGTTTGGCTACCAACAAGTCTTTCATGCCGGGTTTTCTAGGGGGTCCAGAGGCGTTGCTATCTTGATTCATCGTAGGTTGGCCTACGTCCACGAGAGGCAGTGGGCAGATCCACAGGGCCGATACATTTTTGTTAAAGGGATGGTGGGCACTGAACCAGTGGTTTTTGGGAGTGTCTATGCCCCTCCTCCTCTGCAGTGGGCCTTGTCTGAGAAGCTGTTTGCAGTATGGGAGGACATCCCAGAGTCCTTGGCTGTAGTGGGGGGTGACTGGAATGAGGTAATTGATGTATGTATGGACCGTCAGAGACTGCAGGGGACACTAACGGCTGCCCCCCCTACCCGGTTGCATGCAATGGTGGAAGGGATGGGCTGGGTGGATGTGTGGCGACATATGCATCCCAAGGTGCACGAGTACACGCATGTTTCTGCGGTGCATGGCTCCTTCTCGAGGCTGGATTATGTGTTTGAGTGCGGGAGGCCGGGATCTTGCCGACAGGGCTGTCTGACCACTCAGGGTCGAGCTGCTTAGGAAACGACAACCGTTCCGATGGAGGATGTCCTCGTGGCACCTTCAGCAGCCCGGCTATATCCAGCATCTACGAGGGGCGATTGCCCATTACTGGCAGAAAAACCTAGTGGACGATATAGATGCAGTGGTAGTTTGGGAGGCGATGAAGCCCACCATACGGGGTATAGACATCGCGTGGTCTGCGGCGGCCCGTCGACGACGCCGGGAGACAATCGCTGAGGCGCCCACGCTGGTGGAAACCTTGGAACTGCGGTGCCGGGGAGGGGGAGATGAGATCGTGGTGAGGTTGCTCCTGCAGGCACAACAGTCCTATGCATCTGTGTTACTTGATGAGGCTAGACAAGCGTGGCTGGCCACGGGGAGTAGAGTTTATCAGTGGGGAGATAGGTCCTGTACAATGCTCCATAGGCTATGTCAACGTACTCTCCAACCGATTACGCTGCCGGGCCTCACTGCTGAGGACGGAGTGGCGATTACGGGCCCGGCTGAGCTGGCAGCGAGTTTTGCCAGCTACTTTACGGCGCAATATGCGCCACGGGATTGTCTGTCGGCGGATGAGGTCGTTAAATTCATTGATGACTTACCTCCAAGGGCGGTCTCTGATGAGACCAGGACGGCACTCGACGTTCCCCTTACAGCGGAAGAACTGGGAGACGCACTGGGACAGCTCAACACGGGGAAGGCACCTGGGCCAAGTGGCTTCCCGAGTGAATTCTATAAGAAATTTCAGCTCCAACTGGGGTCCCATTACCGGAGTGCACTGGAGGCGGCGCGAACGCGGGGTAGGTTGCCACCTGACTGGCGTCATGCTGAGGTTGTGGTCTTTCAGAAGCCGGGCAGACCCCCTGATAGACATGACTCTTATCGCCCAATATCCCTGCTCAACATAGAGGCTAAAATACTGGCTAAGGCGTTGGCGAACCGGCTGCTCCCGTATGTGACAGATCTGGTCCACCCAGACCAGGCCGGCTTTATGCCACATAGGGCGACGAGGCATAACATCCGGCGGGCACAGGCGGCGGTGGATGCCATGGGGGCCACGGGGGAACAGGCGGCTCTGTTACTAGCGGACATTGATAAAGCTTTTGACTCGGTTAGTTGGACGTGCCTATTTGCGCTCCTGCCTCGCCTCAATCTGGGCCCAGTGTTTGTTTCCTACATCAAACTACTGTATACCGATATCACAGCTTCGGTGCGTGTCCCTGGCACGGTCTCAGAAAAGTTTCCGATTGGTCGGGGAACCAGGCAGGGTTGCCCGCTCTCCCCATACTTATTTGCACTAGCAATGGAGCCTCTGGCCTCTTGGGTGCGCATTGACGCACAGTTGCGGGGCTTTGTGTGGAATGGGAACCTCACGGATAGAATTGCATTGTATGCAGATGACGTCCTCTTCTTCCTTACTGATTTACATAGATCGGGGCCCGAGTCTTGGAAATCATGCGTATTTTCGGGGAGGTATCGGGCCTCTGTCTAAACCCACGTAAATCCACCCTGTGGGTGTTGGGGGGCGGGATTGTGGCGGACCCCTGGGCATCAGGGTTGCAGGTAGCGGCCGGGGGTCTAAAGTATCTGGGAGTCTTCCTCTCGGAATCCGTAGATATTGCCTGGGAACGCAACATAGTACCAGTATGGGAGAGGGTTCAGATGGATGTGAAAACGTGGTCTCGGATGCCCCTAACTATCTTCGGTAGGTCCGCGATCTTCAAAATGGTTGCGCTTCCGCGCCTTTTATACCAGTTGCAAAGCTACCCCCACCTAATTAACCCCCAGTGGTTTCGGCAGATCACCTCTGTTTTAGGCCGTTTCCTGTGGGCAGGAGGTGCTGCCAGGGTGGCGCTGCGGACATGCTTCCTGTCCACGTATTGTGGTGGTCTGGCCACTTCGAACCTATTGTCCTATTATCAGGCCTCCCAGTTGCTGGTACTTAATGAATGGTGGTATGGAGACAGAGGGGACCCAGCATATGCCCTGGAGCGCTCGCTGATGGGGGACAACACGCTACACACGATCCTGTATTCGGCTGGGCTGCGGCGGACATTGCCATGTGCCACGCGAGTTGTCTTTGTTGTGTGGCGACAGGCGCTGCGTCGTATGGGATGTTGGGGTAAATTAACGGCGGAGACTCCGTTGTGGAACAACGGGCGGCTCCCCGCGCTGGCCTCACTGGCGGGGTTCGATGGCTGGGACGCCATTGGGATCTCGTCATTGGGTCATGTGCTGACCGGGGTCACCCTTAAATCATTCCAGGAGCTGAGTGCTGAGTTCCACATGCCCCAGACCCAATTCTTTCGGTACCTACAGTTTTGCCATGCGCTAGCACCTAGCATCGCTAACATGGAGTCGCTCCCGGAATTTAGCCCAGTTGAAGCGACGGTCTTCATGGGAGACCTTGGAGATAAGAAGGTGTCCCGAATCTATTAAACGCTGGTCACTCATTGCTCCTCCACCCTACTTCCCCTCAAGGAGGCCTGGGAGGCGGATGTTGGTCCCCTGGATGAGGATGATTGGAGGGAAGCCTTGGAGTCCCTGAGAGGGGCTGCCATTGCAATATGACTTAGGCTAATCCAATTCAAGTATCTACATAGGGCCTATTACACCCGAGAGCGGCTGTGGAAGGCGGGACTGATTGGGTCAACGGAGTGTCTGCGCTGTGGGGCTGCAACCGGTACGCTGCTGCATACTGTCTGGTCGTGTGCTGGGTTGATCGGTTTCTGGAGGGGTGTATGGAGTTGCCTGTCAGAGGTATTGGGATGGGATCTTCCCCGCACCCATCGGTTAGGGTTGCTCCATGTATTAGAGGGTGTCGGTGGGAATATATATAAACGCCATCTATTGTTGCTGGGGCTTGTTGTTGCCAAAAGAGACCTAGCCCGAGCATGGAAGGGAGAGCGGGCCCCCCCCCTGTGTGCCTGGAAGGCTGGACTGGACTACTTTATGGGACTAGAACGCCCGATATTTGAAGCAAGAGGATGCCCCCGTAAGCATTTTAAGATCTGGAAGCGGTGGGCGGACTATAGGGGGCTGACACTGGATCCCCCAGTAGAACAAGAGGAGGAATTATAGGTAGAAGATGTCGTACAGGCCTGGGAACTGCGTCCAGTCTAACACACTACGACCAAGTACTGAATGCTTTCTATATTTACGTGCATGGGGTTAGGGAGGGATAAGGGGTGGATAGAAGGGTAGTTGGGTGGTGGGGGTTGGTGGGTGGTGGTTTGGGTGGGTTTGTCTTTTCTCCTTTTATTGATTGGACTTTGCACTAGTGATGAACAATGTGTCATGATGCTTGGTGGTGATCTCCTGACTGTGGGGAGCCACGTATTTTGCTTTGCTTAATCACTCAATAAAACTTGTTGTGAAAAAAGAAAAAAAAATGCCCACGGTCTTAAGGTTAGAATACCATTATACTTGGGATTGACACGTTTTCCTAGTATGTTAAAGTGTGCCACTATTAAGTCAGTGGTAGCTAACATGTTGCCTGATCTGTCAGCCCATCCCTCGCATAGCAACTGAAATAGGGTCAGTGTGAAATCTGCTCATGCTACCAAGTAAATGCTGAGTGTCACAGGTATGCCGACTCAACACACCAAACAGACAAATGAATGAATAGGGATGGTTGCAAGCCCTTATATGTAAGTATGATATAAATAAATATATATTTATATAGTATCTAATGGTAGTCGCCACTTAGTAGTTAAAGTTAGGATTGCTTTTCCATTGTATGAGCTTTTTTGTGTTGCTAATAACTCTGGCGAATCTCCACAAAACTTTCCAAAAAGGTTCTAATTTTTAACTGGGTTGTGCGTGGAATGTTTCGGGATGATAAATCAAGCAGGCTGAGAAATAAGGGGGGCCCAAAGCACAAAAACCCCATGCGTTTCAGGTTGACTTCTTTAGACACTGTTATAGCAAAAACTGCTGAATGGAACTACACCAAATTTGGGAGGAAGCTAGATCTTTGTCCACAGCTTGTGCTTTTTGTGATTTGGTATAAATCTGATCAGTATTTTTGAGGTATTAAGGGTAAAAAATATTTGTATATTTCAACATGGAGCCACATGATTAGTCTAGAGGCCCATTTATCCCCGGAGCCTTCACACTCTCACAGAAGCCAGAGGCTCATGCAAGTCTTGCAAGAGTGAGCATTCTGATTGGCTGGCTATTGTTATGTTAGAAATGTAATGCCGCCATTACTGTTTACTGTGAAAAATTGGAGGTGTTGTGAAAATTAAGTAAATAAGCTATATAAGGGGGCAGCAGAAAGGCATACTGTTCCCCTAGATTTATAGAGAAGGTAGAACTAATGTCAAGATAATAAGTGAATATTGTTTTTAACTAATTTTCATGACTTCATGGGACTCTCACTTGATCGTCAATAGTAAAAAGGAGTAGATGAGTTCTCAATATACTCTATTAGTAGGAATGCATATTGTAGTCCTTGTTTTTGAGAGGAAGTGTGTAAGAGATAAGTATTGTGATGACTAAATAGTTGATTCTTATTTTTAAAATAATTATGATATTGCGAGATGTTTGTGGGATCTTGAAAAGTAGAAAGGAGTAGGTGATCTTTGAATTCATTGTAGTAAGCACACTTGCTACTGTAGGACGGAGTATTACTGGAGATTGTGTTTATCAGAGTGTACTATTTTCGCCCATTGGCTTGGTTAGAGTTGTGAGTGGAGTATAGTCTCTTCCCACACCCTACTATGCACACATATTATCAGAGAGAGTGGTGTTAGCACAGAGGACAGTCCCTTTCCACTCACTCCTGCACACACCCATCCTCTGAAACAGAGGTCTCAAAGAAGAGTTTACTCCATCCACACACGCTACTATACACACCCATCATCTGAGAGAGAGGTCTGAAAGGAGAGGCTAGTCCTCCCCACTGACTACTGTGCACACTCATTATCTGACAGGGATGTCTGAAAGGAGAGGCAAGTCCCATGGCACACCCTACTATGTACACCCGCTATGCAAAAGAGGTGTCTCAGGAGAGAGGCCAGTCCCTGCACATGCCATGCTATGCATAGTTGTTATTTGAGAGAGAGAACACCAAACCTGTTTGCCGGCCGCTGCTTGCCACAGCAAAAGACTTCCAGTCCCAGGATTCGATGCTCCAGGAGGAGAGGCTCCAAACATCTGAAGCGCTTTTAGCACGCAATTACTCCTGCAGTGCAGGACACCAAACATGTTTGCTGGCCACAGCTTGCCACCGCAAGGAGGAGGGGTTGCAAACACCTGAATCACTTTTAAACGCACAATTACTCCTGCAGTGCGGGACCCTGAACCTGTTTGCCAGCCGCTGCTTGTCACCGCAAGGGACTTCAAGTCCCAGGATGCACTGACCCAGGAGGAGTGGTTGCAAACACCTGAAGCACTTTTAAGCGCACAATTACTCCTACTGCGTTGGACACCAGACCTGTTTGCCGGCCGCTGCTTGCCACCGCAAGGGACTTCCAGTCCCAGGATCTGCTGCCCCAGGAGGGGCTGCAAACACCTGAAGCTCTTTTAAGCTCACAATTACTCCCACGGTGTGGGACACCGAACCTGTTTGCCGGCTGATGCTTGCCACTGCAAGGGACTTCCAGTCCCAGGATCCGCTGCCCCAGGAGGAGGTGCTGCAAACACCTGAAGCTCTTTTAGCACACAATTTCTCCTACAGAGCGGGACACTAAACCTGAGGAAAATAGAAACCTTCTCAGGGATCTCACTGAAAGACCTTCAACAAAGAAGAGATGGCACAGAAGCTGTAATATCAAAAACATATTTTAATAACCTCAGATGAGGGAGACTACGTCACACAGTACCCTCAGGAAACTGTATGAGGCAGTCTAAGCAGTACAGAGAACAGGAGCCTTATCTATGCTTAGGGTACATTAAACCAAGGGGAGGTCCTGGCACATGTAAGCATGCAAAATGACTAATATGGGTATTCAAGATTTGCTTGCTCAACAACGTGGGAGGAGGGTTATTTCTCCTTACATCAGCAAGAATAGCCTGACAGTTATAACATAAGAGCAGGTGCATTCTACTGGCTAGGCCCCTCTGAGTATGTGCAAGGCCCTGGAAGAGGTAAACAGCTCATGGCGAGCACATGGCTAACTAAAATGGCTGCCAAGTACAAAATGGCTTTCAGCTCATGCTAGCAGATCCCTGCAATCTTTAACAGATGGTACTTTTAGCTTGAGCTAAAGACATTCCTATGATCCAGTAGGAACATGGAAAATATTTGCACATTAATTTTCAAAAAGGTATCAATATCCTAATTCAGTGCTAGGCGGGCATTTTTCATTCTAAACATTTCAGTAAGCGGGTATATATAAGGTATAAGCAGAAGTACACAGGGAACAAATCATACAGATAGGAGGAGAGAGTAATGACTATTATCACAAACACATTTTTTTCTTTCTTTTTTTTAGCCCTAAGCAAAAAGCAAACCCTAGAACCATCTAGTAAAAACATTTTCAGGGCTCCTATGCATTTCAGTGACCATCCATTTCAATTTCAGAATAGCTAACAGCACATATCTAATAAAAACATTTTCAATCGACTTTTTCATTTTTCCTTTATGAGGGCTAAAACATCAATTTAATGTACTTTTATAAGGAGGGCAAAGTCACATTGCTAACAAAAAGAAGTCCTTGGGGAAATTGAAGCAGCTATACAACCAGCCAGAGGGTGCAAACCTGCATTCACTTTGGGACCAGGATCCAGAGGCCTGATGCTAGGATCTCTGAAGCAACCCTTGGTTCAAAAGGGATCACCTCAAGCAAAGCCTCCTTGCCGTTCTGGATGGTCTGCGACTCTCTCAGCTCGGCATCAAAAAACTTGATCCACGATTTCTCCTTTCTGATTTGTGACCCCGTCTTTTGCCCAAGACAGTGGCAGGGGTACACAATTTACCCCAGAGCTTCCGCCTTAACTGAGGTCCTAGTTGCCAGTAATGCCTGTGCTGGTTACCTTCACTTTGACTTCAAGCTGGACTGGTGCTGACTCCCCAAGCTGGATCTGATGTCCGAGCCCCTCTGGCAATGGTTGTAAGGCAGCAAATGTCTATTCGTGGACAGAACAAAAGGTCTTTAGACAAGGCATAGAAATAATCTATCAATAGAGAGGATAGTCTCAGAATACTTCCTGGTCTTGGGACGCCCACCATATATTAGCAAGGCGCCCAAGAAGCACTTTCATCTATCTGAGAGTAAAATAAACAACAGCCTGGACCTATTGGCAAGTATAAAAGGAACTCTTTGGTGAATTGACAAGAGTAATACGTCACCCAATCCCAAGCAGCCAAGGAACCTGTGTTCATTTACTAAATTTTGAGGAAAAGAGAAAAACAATACAAACATACTCCAAATCCTTACATTGGAGAGTGACACCTGATGTCTCTACTGGGCAGCCTCAACCCTTATAATCCACAGCACCCCACCCAAGCCTTGATGGCTTCACACTAGGAAGACTGGGGAGACGCTTCGTTTTGGATTCAGTGTGTGTGGGCCAGCGGGAGCAAGCACACAGAGGACTCTGAGCCCCAGAATTGACCGGCGGACTCTGAGCCCCTCCCCCTTGACACCGGGGGCTTTAATTATAGCTTGCGTCTCCCACTTCGCGGGTTATGCTCTGTTTTGGATTCAGCATGTGTGGGCCAGCGGGGGCAAGCACACAGAGGACTCCACGCCCCAGAAGCGACCGGCGGTCTCTGAGCCCCTCCCACTTGACACCGGGGGCTTTAATGTTATGTTATATTATGTTATGTTATGTTATCCTGCATTTCTAAAGCGCACACTTACTCAGAGTATCCCGGCGCTGCTACCCTGAAACCCCGCCCACCAATACAGCAGGCAAAGCCTCTAAAAGAATGGGCTCAGAACAATAGTGTTTTTAGGCTCTTTTTAAAGACAGCCGGATCAGCAACCTTCCTAAGAGCAAGAGGAAGCTCGCTTAAAGCTCGCGTCTCCCGTTTTGCAGGAGACGCTTCGTTTTGGATTCAGCATGTGTGGGCCAGCGGGGGCAAGCACACAGAGGACTTCACGCCCCAGTAGCGACCGGCGGACTCTGAGCCCCTCCCCCTTGACACCGGGGGCTTTAATTACAGCTTGCTTCTCCCGCTTTGTGGGAGACGCTTCATTTTGGATTCAGCGTGTGTGGGCCAGCGGGGGCAAGCACACAGAGGACTCCATGCCCCAGAAGCGACCGGCGGACTCTGAGCCCCTCCCCCTTGACACCGGGGGCTTTAATTACAGCTCGCGTCTCCCGCTTCGCGGGAGATGCTTTGTTTTGGATTCAGCATGTGTGGGCCAGTGGGGGCAATCACATAGAGGACTCACGCCCCAGAAGCGACCGGCGGACTCTGAGCCCCTCCCCCTAGACACGGGGGGATTTATTCAGCAGGCCATTCCCACCTCGCGGGATGCACGCGGGCGCGCGCCGGGCGAAGCCCGGGCAAAGGGCAGGCTGTCTGTGGCCCTCGGGGGCCAGAAGAGGCCGGGCCGGGCCACCCCCCTAAATTTCTACAAAGAGTGTCTTGTATGTAAAGGTACTGTTGCCTACCTTCTGGTTTCTTTAGATTAAAAGCCCCCAGGTATGGCTTATTGTCATACCTGTTCCCGTCAAGGACTTGCAAAAGACGTTAAAACTTTGTAGTATTGTAATAGTTGTGCAAGCTTAAGGAAGTCCTTGTTACCACACCCAAGCCTTGACGGCTTCACACTAGGAAGACTGGGGAGACGCTTCGTTTTGGATTCAGCGTGTGTGGGCCAGCGGGGGCAAGCACACAGAGGACTCTGAGCCCCAGAAGTGACCGGCGGACTCTGAGCCCCTCCCCCTTGACACTGGGGGCTTTAATTACAGCTTGCGTCTCCCGCTTCGCCGGAAATGCTCTGTTTTGGATTCAGCATGTGTGGGCCTGCGGGGGCAAGCACACAGAGGACTTCACGCCCCAGAAGGGACCGGCGGACTCTGAGCCCCTCCCACTTGACACCGGTGGCTTTAATTACAGCTCGCGTCTCCCATTTTGCAGGAGACGCTTCGTTTTGGATTCAGCATGTGTGGGCCAGCGGGGGCAAGCACACAGAGGACTCCATGCCCCAGAAGCGACCGGCGGACTCTGAGCCCCTCCCCCTTGACACCGGGGGCTTTAATTACAGCTCGCTTCTCCCGCTTTGCGGGAGACGCTTCGTTTTGGATTCAGCTTGTGTGGGCCAGCGAGGGCAAGCACACAGAGGACTCCACGCCCCAGAAGGGACCGGCGGACTCTGAGCCCCTCCCCTTGACACCGGGGGCTTTAATTACAGCTCGCGTCTCCCGCTTTGCGGGAGATGCTTCGTTTTGGATTTAGCATATGTGGGACATTGGGGGCAATCACATAGAGGACTCACGCCCCAGAAGCGACCGGGGGACTCTGAGCCCCTTCCCCTAGACACGGGGGGATTTATTCAGCAGGCCATTCCCCCCTCGCGGGATGCACGCGGGCGCGCGCCGGGCAAAGCCCGGGCAAAGGGCGGTTCGTCTGTGGCCCTCAGGGGCCAGAAGAGGCCGGGCCGGGCCACCCCCCTAAATTTCTACAAAGAGTGTCTTGGATGTAAAGGTACTGTTGACTACCTTCTGGTTTCTTTAGATTGAAAGCCCCCAGGTATGGCTTATTGTCATACCTGTTCCCGTCAAGGACTTGCAAAAGACGTTAAAGCTTTTTGTGTTTCTCTTTTTCGGAAATATTACTAAGATGGGTAAAAGGGCTTGTCCTACCAAGAAACTAATACCATCTCCGCCTAAACCTGCCGCCAAACCAACATCAATAGATAGGATGTTGGAGAAAACCCTTGAAGCTGTGGCCTCTAAAATTGAAAGGACTGAAAGGCGTTTATCTATTACACCAAATCTAGATTCTGACTCATTGATCTCCAGTTCTCTATGTGAAATAGAAGCAACACCCATTGAGTTGTCTAATGATCTACCGCTAAATTTAGATATGACATGTAGGGAGTCCCTGAACTGCAGTGTTCGCCCTCAGTTAGATAGAAACAATAAAGCTAAAGTAAGATCAAAAGCGAAGCCCCTAGCTAAAAGGAAAAAAAGCGCAGGGCAAAGCGGAAGATATAGAACAGCCCCTGTTGGATAGCTCAGCGGTAGATCCCATATTTCAAGCCACTGATCAGCCTGGGTGAGTGACAACTTTGGTATTAAACTTGCAGATTCAGATGAGAGCTATTATCAAAGAGGAGCTCAGTCCTATAATAGAAAGGTTAGAGGGACTGAATGCAATTATAAATGAAGGGCTAAAAACAAGGGAGACAATTAAGGCTAAATCTAGCTCTGAGAACAAGACAAGCAATCAGGCCAACAATAGTGCCATAAGAGATAAACCTCACTTCCCTTGGAATGAAAGAGTCCCCTCGCCACAAATAAACGTAATCTCAGATTGCCCGCAACAGGTGAGGATCACTAAGGAAACAGGAGTAACAAAGCCTTCCACAAACCAAACAAACGTAACAACTACCCAACTATTAGCAACCAGATGCACAGGGGAAACTTTAAAGAATCTTGGCCAGGGGTCGGTAGTAACGCAACCAACTCCTGAGCATAATGATCAAACATACTGTCCACCAATTATAAATCTTCCCCCGGCGTCAACTCCCTATGTACTAATTCTGGCAGGGGTACCCGAACTAAGAAAGGGTCAGATAGAATCCCACCAAGAATTAAAGAACAAAAGTGTTGATTGGTTAATTAATCAAAGTGATTTTGGATATGAAAATACTGAAGAGATTTTATCTAATAGAAGGGTGGGTTGGATTGGTGCACGACATAAGGACATTCATGGAAACTGCTTAGTCATTAATTTTCGAAACCCAATATTAACAGAAAGAATTTTAGCATCGGAGTCTGGGAGGAATACGGGTCACATTTTTTTACTCCCTCTGGGTTTTTTCTATCCCCCTAATGCTCCCCAGCAGTATGACCATTGCCAGCAGTTGGGAAGGAGACCCCTTCTTAACAATTACATTTTTCGAAATACAGGTCAGAACTGGAGAAACTAACTCATTTTCAATATCCCCACTGGGAACAGGTTCAGCCCCCTTGAAGGGGTAGATTTACTAGTGGAAGCCCCTGGAATGGGACAGGAAGAAAATCCTGCTATCTTCACTGATTATGATGGTGATAGCTGTCTCTCTGGGCTACACCTCCATAGCGAGGAAGGCCTGGTCGAAGAGTGCCTGAGCAACTCCCGAAGCAGCATCCATAATGGGGGTGGGTTAGCCCTGATTGGAAGTTCTCATCACCCCTCAGGTGAAGGATCAGCTGAGCAGGTAGCTACACAAATAGGAACTGAGAATTGTAATTCCCAGCCTTTGGAAATTGCCAATAAGATAATTCTTAATTATCATATCACACGAACCATATCCTGGAACTTTGTGGGCATCAATGACAAAATAGATGACCCCGACTGGAGATCATTTATTGATGAATATGATATATGTATGTTCCAAGAAACATGGGCAAGAGGAGAGGTTACTATGAGGGATTTGCTTCCTTTAGCATCCCGGCAATTTCTGTTGGTGTAGGGAGCCATCAGGGGGATTAACTACATGGGTAGGTGTCCACTTAGGTTGCACGGCCGTGCAACTTGATACAGGCTCCAGTGATATATTATGTGTCCAATTGCATTTTCCTCTCAAAACTCCTATTGTTCTGATTAATGTTTACTCAAGGCCTACCTCTAGGGGAATTAAGTCCACCACTGTGGAGGAATTAGATATATTTTTATCTAGCATCAATTTAAAATATATGGTCATAGTAGGAGGGGACTTCAACTGCCAGTTCGAGCCCCTTGAGGGCTTGTATCTTGACAGTATTCTTGAAGAGGACCTCCTTTTTGAAATACCGGAATC
This sequence comes from Lissotriton vulgaris, assembly GCF_964263255.1. Lineage (NCBI taxonomy): Eukaryota > Metazoa > Chordata > Amphibia > Caudata > Salamandridae > Lissotriton > Lissotriton vulgaris. The sequence continues at coordinate 1,067,671,923 of NC_141693.1, read as the reverse complement.
CAGATGCCCAATTGTGAACAAATGGTCACCCTTGGTAATTCAGATGAATTGCCTTGTTCTTAAATATTCATTAAGAGTGTGTAACGGAAGATCACCTTCCGAAACATCATATGGTTACACGTTCCATAGCAAGGACCGAGGGTTTCTATTAGATTACATCCTTATTAATACTAATTCTTAGGATAGGATCACCGATTTCAGAATTCTTCCCCGTGTAGATAGTGACCAGGATGCGTTAGTACTGGACCTGCAAATACTAAACCCCGGGAGAGCCCATTATGATGATATTCCTGATGATTCCAGGTTAATTGTTTCAAACTGCAGGAGGCGAATACGCTGGATTAACTTTAGTCAATCACAGGAAAATGTGAGTAGTCTTTATGAAGCTTTATTACCGGTATTTTTAGAAACCTCTACCCTAAAAAATCATAATAGGGACCTTATGGATAAAGAGGCGATTGGGTTAAACCTCAATAAACTAAATGACATTTTATTAAATTATTTTTCCCTAGTAAACCCAATAGACATAGTAGGCCTGTGTCCCACCCGTGGTATAATGCATCTTGCTGCAAAGCTAAAAGCGCATTGGTGGCTTCTATTAAAGCAAAGGATCGCCCTCAAATTAAAATCTTGAGAAGGGCCTATAAAGAAGTTGTCCATGAAGCAAAGCGCAGGTGGGAAATGGATAACTGGATTTATTAAAAACATCACTAGGGGACAGAGACATGAGAACATTTTGGGGGGTTGTAAACTCTGGCTCGACTATACCCAAAAGAGCGCTAGAACCTAATCTGGAAGAAGAGGTCTGGAGGGAGTATTTCAAACCCCTTTACAAGGAGGAGGAGAGACATGAGGTGCCTCCAACAGTTGGATCCCCCTCACAAGCGGTTTATCCGCCAGTAATAAGGGATATTAATCATTATTCTGAAGGTAGCCCGGGACCGAGTATTACCTTACAGGAAATAAAGGGAGCAGTGGAAAAAATAGCCCCAGGCAAAGCCCCTGGCTTGGACAAGATTTCTGGGGATCTTTTCAGGAGCGAGCCATCTATTTGGGCTCCCTACCTTTGGGTTCTCTTTAACGCAATACTGATGGGTATGAAGATCCCTGTTAGTTGGGCTGGTGCGTAGATAATCCCAATTTTTAAAAGGGCTCCCCTTTATTACCAAGTAACTATAGACCAATTAGTTTAATCGATATCCCTCAAAAAATCTTTGCACGAGTCTTGCTCCTCAGGCTTCAATCCTGGATGGATGATGAGAGTGTACTTTCACCCTTCCAGGCAGAGTTCAGGGAAAATTTTTCGACCCTGGACCAAGTACTAAGATTACAACTGCTACACTGGAAGACGGTTTGCTTGGAGGGGGGTAGCCTCTACTTGATATTTGTAGACCTGAGGTCAGCTTTTGACTTGACTGTTTTACTTGAGTTGGGGGCTCCTGTGTATTTAATACAACTTATTAGGCGCCTACATGAAAATAATTTCGTGCAAATAATATACGGTAGGGATGGAAAATTGACAGCACCCATACCTATTAAACGTGGAGTACGCCAGGGCTGTGTTCTTGCTCCAAACTTGTTTAGACTTTACATTAACAGCCTGATAGACGCTCTGACACAAGAAAGAGATTTGGATGCCCCAAAATTAGCTTCATGCAGGATCTCAGCTATTATGTTTGCCGATGACACCCTTCTGGTGTCCAAATCACCTTTGGGGATTCAAAGGGTTTTGGATAGATTCCAGTTATTCTGTGAGGAAAGAGGTCTTGAGATTAACTTACAGAAAACAAAATTTATGGTGTTTAACAAACCAAAGAGCACCCGTCCAAATCCTTCACTCAATGGTAAACCCCTGGAAAGAGTGACATCTTTTATATATCTAGGCATCACCATCACTGAGCCCATGGACTGAGGGGGCGCACATAGCAAAGTCAACATTAAAACTAGCCCAGTCAACAGGGGGCATCATGAAGGTTTTTAATAAATCAGACAAGAGTGCTGTCAGCCCGGCGCTAGAAATCTGCAGGGCTCAGGCACGAGGGGGCGCATTATATGGCGCAGAGCTCTGGGGCCACTGTAACTCCAAGTCCTTATCACAGGTTGAGAATCATTATATCAGGAACCTATTTAGGCTGCCGTGCAGCACTCCTCTAATTCCACTCCATCTAGATGTAGGATTAATGGCACTAGGAGAAGTGTTGAGTCTTAGACCTCTACTGTATTGGCGTCCCTTGTGGTCGACTCCTGAACTACTCCCATACAAAGAAGAATTGTCTGAAGTTCTGAAGATAAGGGGTGCTGCTAGATTGCCCTGGTTTTCCCACATCAAACATTTGTTGATAGATATGGGCCTGGGGGAGTGTTGGGCTGATCCAGAGCTAGCCTGCACACTAATCTCCAGGAAACAAATGAAGGCTCATTATGAGAACCACAGAATGGCCTTATTGCATTGCAGCTCTAACACAGGTAAACTAACTAAAGCCTTATTGGAAATAAAGGATAATTCCACCTATGAGAAGGCTTTAGACCTTATTAAACCTGTGACTGCTAGGAAACTTTATTTACAATTTAGATTTGGGGTTCTGCCTCTCCACTGTTTTACATCGAAGTGGAGAGCTCAGAATGAGGTTAGGTGCCCTGCCTGTGATTATCTTGAGGAATCAGAGTTGTAAGAAAAAGATGGTTGGTGCAGATTTGCAGGAACCTGGGCAGCAGGCACTGTGTTGAAGTGTTTAGGATATTGAAGTACGATCTTAATATCCCAGTTGTCTTCTCAGTCGCAGGATTCCTGTTTTCTATGTGGTGCGCAAGAAGGGAATTTCTGAAAGCGTCAAATGAGCCATAGGATTAGAAATAGTAGATGATAAGTTTAGTACTGTCATCTGGTAAAATCTCCCTTTGTACAATGATACATATTTTTAAATTGAAGGGTTTTTCCTGTTTTTATCAAAGTTTTTAACTTTGTTTATTTATAAAGCACTATGCACTTTCAACAAACCTGTATGTATATATGCTGTGTTTCCACTGTACATTCTCCGCCCTCCTTTTTTAAAATCGAACCTATGTAGTTATCCATTGATACCCTTAGTGTTTTTTAATCCTCTTGAAATGTCAAGTTTTAAAAATTCTTCTGATGTATTTTCATAAATGAATGTTTTATATGTTGCACTTTTTAGGTCATGTTGACTGAAATAAAGTTATTTTGACTTGACTTGATTTGCATTGGTGTATTCCTACACTGCTAATCTGAAGACCCTGAAGAAAAAAGGAAATGTTCTACATTTTTACTCATAGATTTTACATTACTTGTACAGGACTGCAGACACTTCTAAAATTATTTTTCTTTATAAAAGCACCTACATTGTATGCTTAGGACCATGCTCTCATGTTATAGGTGCAACAGGAACATCTAAAACTGCTAAATTAACAGGGATTAGATTTTCTCCAGCACAACATGTTGTGACAAACAAACTCTTATAAGACAATATTTGTAGAGGAGCTAGACTCCTTCCCCCATTTAGACAGTAGAAATCCTGAAACAGGTTTCACTTCTGTCAACACTATCAACCCCTATTTGTAGCAACCAGGTATAAACAAAGTTAAAGGAGGTAAATGGCACATTGAGCAAGCCAAAAAACATGAATACCCAACCACCAATTCCCCTAGCAAATGTACAAGTGTAACATCGGGCTGCAGGAATTCAAAATAAATCTCATTGCCTTATTTATCTCAGCTTTTGCACAGTAATCTTTAAACTAAAAGCATTAGTGCTGTATACATGGCAGAGCTATCTCTCAATCAAAGCTCACATCTACCATTATGCAGCCTTTTGTGCATGTCAGTGAATAAAGTGATGTTGCCAAAAAAAGGTAAGCAAAACTTCTCCTTCTCTCCCTGTCTCTTTCAAAAAGTTTCAGAAGTAAAAATGTCAAATAAAACCCTGCTCTGAGTCCTGCTAGGCTTCTAAATGAAGCACTCGACCTTTAACCCTTTACCAGCTGTCCCATTTTGTATGTAATGGTTTCCATGCGGCTTTTCCACTTCAAAGTGACAATGAAGATCCCAGCTGAAAGGCAGTACTGTTATTCCTGTTTTCCAGTAATTTAGAGGTAAGAGAATAACTTCTGCTGGGTTTTTATTCATATTTTCAATTGTAAGCAGTGTGCGGTATACTTTTCTAGCAGGTTAGAGGTCAGCTGTTTGTGTTATGCTTAAATGTGTGCATTTACTGAAGTGTAAAAGCAGTCTGAAAGCTGCTCTGAGTTGCAGGACTGTTTTTAAATAGTGAATTTTTCCCAATTTCGACTTTGGTGTTTGGGGCAGTTAAGAGAATAACTTCTGCTGGGTTCATATTTTCAACTGTAAGCAGTGTGCTGTATACTTTTCTAGCAGGTTAGAGGTCAGCTGTTTGTGTTATGCTTAAATGTGTGCATTTACTGAAGTGTAAAAGCAGTCTGAAAGCTGCTCTGAGTTGCAGGACTGTTTTTAAATAGTGATTTTTTCCCAATTTCGACTTTGGTGTTTGGGGCAGTTAAAATGAATATCCTCCAATGTTTCTGCATATTAGTCATCCCCAGAGTGTTCTCTAGATAGCCCAGGAATGGGGAATCAGAAATTTATAACGTAGATCCTTATAAAAATTAGTTTTGTACGCCTGCGAAGAGTGACATTTCACATTTAAGTTCCCTCCTATTGCGGTACAGCACTCATGAATTCAATTTTGATGCTAGGAGTTCACAGTATGATTATTAGGCTTTATAAAGATTAAAAAATGAATGTAATGCACTTATTTTTAATAATTTGTTTTCATATAATCAAAATTCTTTTTTTTAAATAAAACCAATCATTTTGAAAACTCCACATATGAAAAGCAAGCTTCATTTCTTGCCTATCATATTTAAACGCATTCATTCATAACCCTAAGCACAGAGGCCTAACTTGAAACATGAAAGATCTGTGGCGCTTTTTAAAGGACAGTCATTATTTAACATCAGAACCACAGATGTGCTTATGTAAAAAGGCATTAAAAAAGGAAAATCCCTACTTGTAATCTGTTCTCTGTTATGCAAAATAATGTAACTTTATTTCTAACTTTTAAAACAGCAGTCTGAAAGGCAGGGTTTTACACTGTGTTTGCACTGACTTAAGATTTAGTTGACTTCAGCATTCTTTTCTGTGGCCATGCGAACAAAAACAGCCATGTGCTATTTATGCAGCTGTTGGTTGAGCAGCAGGCATCGAATTCCCTCGCCTTTCTCAGGAAAGAAAATTATTTTTCTGTATTTCCAATGTCTTGACAAAGTGTAATCCCCATTGGTTCTGTCAGACAGCTTTTCCCAGTGAGACAGTTAAAACACAACTGTTGGAAAGCTTCTTTTTCTGGTGCTAAAAGTGAGCTCATCACAATCTATTAAAAAACTGAGGCATTTCAATGCAGTTAAATCTACCGGTCTATAATGCGTGTTTAGTTCAGCGACAACCACATTCACTCAGATTATGTGATTGCCTGTTAATATCTAATACAATGTATCTAAGGAAAAAGCTGTAACATTTTATATGTTAGTTATAATCCTTAAAAAATACACAATTTAGTTTTTGAGGCCTATTTTATTCCTATTGAATATATTGAATATATATATATGTATAGCATTGTGGCAATTTGCACACATGTATAGTGTCTTACTCTGTCAATTTAATAGTAACATGCAGCTGTTTAGCATATATTATATAATGTATTTCTGGATTTGTATTTAATATTAATTAAATGACATTTTGCATAACAGAATGATGACAACATAAGATAAACAAACACAATGAGCTCATTCCAGACATTTACAGAAGGGGGTCATACACTCAGAACACACAATACAGCGCGATTAAGGCTAGCCATTCTTAAACAAAAAGCGCAACCGCTATTTACTCACACAAGTACCACCAATATCAGATCACAAACCACATAGACATTTAAACACACATTTAACCCACATATCAACACTTAGGAGAAAAACAAAAGACAGCCCACAGTCTGCACTTAAACCAAACCATTCTTAAGTACTAGTTGTAAGTCATATTTACAAGAAGAGCTTCTCAATAGTAGCCAAAAAGACTGCACAAAAAATAGCCCAAAAGACTGCTACATTTTGAAGAAGGTAAAATACACCAAATTCTCTAGTTTTGGCTGGCAGAACACCCAAAAACGCTCTGGATATCTCTTTTTATAAAAGTATGAAAATAGGATCCTGTACATATTTTAATTCCATGGGGTACTTCATCACCAAGGAAGAAATACGTTTTTTTATACCTAAACCTATTTAGGTGTCCCCTCTAGGGAAGCCAGCTAATTCTATTCACATCACATTATGGTACCTTCAAAAAGCAACACATTCTTTGATGTGTGCTTGAAACAGGCATGCCCAAGAATATTGTAAGATATACAATACTATACACCAGTGGCACTTAACACAAAGTGTGCCGTTACATATTTTACAAAAAGTAGAGAAAAGTCTCCTAATGACCTCCCTACACAAATTGCAATTCGTATATTTCCTTATTCCATCATTTTAGCCAATTCCATTTCCTTATCACTATATATCCCTGTATCACTTTGTATCACTTTATATTGCTCTATATCACTTTTTATATCTCACTTCATATCAATTATCTCACTTTATATCACTTATTACTTTTTTATATATTTCACTTTATCTCACTTTTATCTGTGCAGCTGGTGCACTTCTCTCACTATCTCACAAATGACCTTACCGAGCATAGTTCTCCAGATTCTAACTGCCAAGTTCTGAATGACCTAACCGCCGTTTTTAGAATACTTATGCCAAAAATGTTCTCAGTCAGGAGCGGTAAACATTTGGAGGATCAAACCAGGAAGACCAGAAATATACTGGGCTGCATAGACAGAGAATCTCCAGAATCTCCGTGCACAGAGTACCTCCTTAGCAGAGTCCTGTCCCGTCCTCCTCACTACATTCCTGTCTCCTGTCAAGACCACTCCCTTGGATAGCCACTTCTCTGATGAGGTCCACGTTGAGCGCCATTTGAGTAAAATAGAAACCTTCTCAGTGGTCTCACTGATACACCTCCAACAAAGAAGAGATTGGCACAGAAGCTGTAATATCAAAAAATATATTTGAATAACCTCAGATGAGGGAGACTACGTCACACAGTACCCTCAGGAAACTGTATGAGGCAGTATAAGGAGTACAGAGAACAGGAGCCTTATATATGCTGAGGTTACAGTAGTCAGCATAAAACCAAGGGGAGGTCTAGGCACTTGTAAGCATGCAAAATGACTAATATGGGTATACAAGAGTTGCTTGCTCAACGAAGTTGGAGGAGGGTTATTTCTCCTTACATCTGCAAGAATAGCCTGACAGTTATAACATAGGAGCAGGTGCATTCTGCTGGCTAAGCCCCTCTGAGCATGTGCAAGGCTCTGGAAGAGGGAAACAGCACATGGCGAGCACATGGCTAACTAAAATGGCTGCCAAGTACAAAATGGCTTTCAGCTCATGCTAACAGATCCCTGCAATCTTTAACAAACCTGTTTGCTGACCGCTGCTTGCTACTGCAAGGGACTTCCAGTCCCAGGATCCGCTGTTCCAGGAGGAGGGGCTACAAACACCTGAAGCACTTTTGAGTGCACAATTACTCCTGCGGCGCTGGGCGTGCACGGGACACCCCCCGGCCCGTCCTTGAGTGTCATTGCCAGGAAGAGGCTGGGCAGGGTCACTCCCATCGGCTTATGCTTGGAAGAAATATATCCTCTTGGACCTGCTTTGGTAGGCTTTGCCCTGCTACTGCAACCTAAACATATATTTTGGTATTGGATGTGAGATTTGGACCAAGGACAGCAGGTGGTGTATGACTAGACTTTATTGCTCCATTGCTCAGCTCTGGGATGCAAATTTGGTATTTCGACGCGGGGATTGTCCATCGACCCGCAAGCTGTTGAACACTTGCTAGGGTGTGGACTTATTGGGCAGGGAGAGTATTTGACATTCAATATCTTTTCCTATCTCCCTCCTATTCTACATTTCTTTTAATATGGGTAAAAGAAAGGCTATAAACCCTTCAAAGAAAAAATCACCAGGAAAACCATGTGTTAGATTAATGAACTAAATCACTGGAGCAATGGGGGCACTTGAAAAACAGATCTGAAATGCGGAAAAGACCTTGAACTGAGGAGGAGAGGAAGTCGAAGTACCAAAAGAGCAGGGGGATGGAGCCAACCTCGTCACTTCTACTGAAAGTGATGAGACATAGGAATCAAAATGATTGTGTACAACACACTTCTGACCTTAGAATTGTTAGTAAACCTGAGCTTGTCTTACAACCACTGTCAAAACGCCCTGGAAATCTGGAAGTTATTGCAAAAGATAATGACAGTGCAGCTATACTTTGTAGCTCTAAAACTAGCACAACAGTGACCCCAGTCATAGAGGGGTAAAAGAGAAATATCTAAAAGAGGCTTTCACCACCAATAATCCCCCATTGTGATTTAAGAAAACTAACTACAGCTGCTGAATGAATAGACATATGCATAAGATCAGCACTAGACACACTAACTTCTAGAGTAGTCTAATTGGAAAACATACTAAATATGTGTATGGATACGACAATGACAGAAAGGGCTCAGCAAATAAAAAAAAATCAAGGGGAAGAAGGCAAGGTCATAGTTGGAGGTGAGGAAACAACTAGGTGAGTCGACCAGCAGAGTCACTCAGCGGATACCCCGGGTATAGAAAGGTATTGTAAAAAGTGTATGATGAGAAAAGGTAAAAATACAACAATAGGCAATATGTCAACTCCGCACCAACTTACATGTATAGCTACAATGGGGGAAAATAGCATGAAGGATAGAGAACCCCTGCATAACTAATAATTATCAACCTGACACAACACACTCATTACAATATAGGAATCCCTCTGTGTTGGACTCGGCCCTTTCTGGCTAAAGTTCCTTAAACTTTTTGCTTTCCTCCCAGACATTTTTTTCTGACATAATGTTGTCGACTTAGATGCTTTGGGTACTTTGCCACTGCTGATTAGTGTCAAAGTGCAAGTGTTCCCTGTATAAAATGTTATGGTAATTGGTTGTCCATAGTTGGTATGTTTCTCTTACTAGTAAAGTGCACTATATGTGCCAGGACTGGTAATGCAAATGGTACTAGTGGGCCTGCAGCACTAATTGTGCCACCCACACAAGTAGCCCTAGAAAGAGATTTCAGGCCTGCCACTGCAGTGCCTGCACGCAGTTTGTTAGCTGCATTGTTGTACTGACAAGTACACCTACTTGCCAAGCCTTACCTTCCCTTTTGATGCACATCAGACACCCCGATAGTAGGCCCAAGGTACCCCCTGGGCAGGGTGCAGTGTATGTGAAAGGTAGGGCATGTACTGAGGGATGTACCATGTCCTGACAGTGAAATAATGCCAAATTCGTTTTTCACTGTTGCAAGGCCATCTTGCCCATAGGACAGAATGGGGAATGCTGTGTCCCATGTTTCCAGCATATATTCCCATAGGCATAAGATGGAGAGGTGGAGTTTAGTGTGCCTGAACTCAGAATTTAATAACACATCTTTTTGTGAAGATGGTTTTTAAATTGTGTGCTTAGAAACCCTGTTTTTAGAAGTGGCTGGTTCTTGTCTTACACCATCCTGTATGCCTCTGTCTGTTTGTGTATTGACCATCTGGGTTTGGATGTGACAGGGTCTGGGGATTGTCCTGACCCCAGGGAGGGGAAGGTGAGACAGCAACAGTCTGGCCTTCATTTGATGTGGGGGGAGGAGTAGCCCCCTGGATGTGAAGAGGGTTGTGTTGCTGCCACAAAAGGATGATTCCACCTCCTGCTGAGCATCTGGGTCCCAGGCCCTGACTATCAAAGGAAGACACCCAGGTCTAGTTTGGACCACGATCAGAGCCCAATGAACACAAAGACTTCAAAGGCATTTAGGTGTATACGTGTGAGAGCTGAAACCTCTGAACTCAAGACTGAAATCCAGATTGAAACAGAATTGAAATTACTTTGTGGTCAAGAGGAACCTCTGCCAAAGAAGAACAGCTGAAGAGACTGAAGAAAAGGAATGCCATTTCTGTGTGTTCTGGGGTTGGCCTGCAGTTTGCTGATTTGACTGAGGAGAGGATATGGGACTTTACTGGGTGCTATGTCCCCCTGCTTGAGAGGACTTTGCTGTGTGCTGTGTCCTGAAGTAATTTGTCTTCAAGGGCCCGAGGAGAGCTGGTCCCCTGTTGTGGAAACTCAGGAACATAAAAGTTTCCAAGTGTGTCTCAGTGACGCTGTGTGCGTGTGCTCTTTGCACACCTGAGACTGCCGTGTGGTCCATGGTGCTGTTTATGTTTATGTTTATGTTTAATTCTTGTAAAGAGCTCAAATGCAAAGGCATCTTGGGTGTGAACAGAGAGAAATAGTGATTAGAGGCCTAGGCAGCTGTATACAGCCAGGTTTTCAAACTCTTCCTAAAAAGTTGATAGTTGGATTGAAGCTTCATAGGAAGTGGCAATTTGTTCCAGAGTTTGGCTGCACAGTGTGTAAGACCTAGGCTGGCCCATCTGAAGGCATGTGAAGGTACATATGATGTAAATAGTTTTTGAAGGTCATCAGCACCGCCTCCATGAATTGCCTTATGCACAAGACTTAGAGTTTTAAATTCAATACGCTGTTTGATGGGCAGCCAATGAAGAGATGTAATTCCTTTCGAAGTTTGGCTGTCCTCTAGGAATGTTTAATAGAAGTCTTGCTGCCGCATTTTGAAGGGATTGCAATTTTTGTAGTTGAAATTTATCGATTCACATGAATACAGTAGTCCAATTTGGAAAGAAAAGAGCTACTGTCACTGTCTTTTGAAGCTCTTGGGTGATAAAAGGGAAGATCTTCCTCCAGATTTTCAAGAGAAAGTAACACAATGAGATAAGACTATTTATCTGGGAACCGAAATTCAATTTATCATAAAAAATGATCCTCAGATTCCTGACCTTCGCTACTGGGTGGGGACACTCTCCGGCTTCGGTTGGCCACCAGGACCGGTTCCAACAGGGCTGGCCTGATCCAAACTCCATCACCTCTGTCTTATCTGTGTTTATTTTCAGATAATTGTGACTAATTCAGGCCATAATCTCGGTGAGACGTGTGGAACCTGGCTGCTGTGGTCGCTGGCTGGTTGATGACAGAGATGACAAGTTGGATGTCATCGGCGTACGAGACCAGAGCAAAGCCATGACTCCTAACGAGATTGGCCAAAGGGGTGACGTAAAGATTGAACATAGTCGGGGAGAGGGCGTACCCCTGTGGAACACCGCAAGGAAGGTGGAAACTGCTCGACTTCATTCCATCCCAGAGCAGCCTCTGCTTTCTGGCCTCCAAAAAGGAGGACAGGAGTGCGAGTGCGGCCCCCTCTCCCCCGATAATCCTCAGCCGCTGCACCAAGATGGTATGGTTTACAGTGTCAAACACGGCTGATAGAGCATGAGGACCGTCCTACCGCCCTCATCCACTACCCTGCAGATCTCTTCAGCTGCAAGGATTAAGGCAGATTCGGTGGAGTGGCGTGAGCGGAAGCCGTGTTGCGAGGTGTCCAGCAGATTGTTGGCATTGAGGTATTCGGTCAAGGCTGTATTCAGCTTCTTCTCTTAAACCTTAGCCATGATTGGTAGGCCGGTAATCGAGCTGTAGTTCTTAGGGTCATTAGAGTCATTAGAGTGTAGGCTGGGTTTCTTCAGGAGAGGTGAGATAGATGCCATATTCCAGATTTTTGGGTAGAAACCCGTGGTTAGAACTTAGTTTACTACTGGGGTGAGATTTTCACAAATCTTATGGGTGGCTTGATGCATAATGGAAGGGGGGGGCAGGGGGCAGTGGGGGCTCCAGATTTTATAGAAAGCAGAAGTTTATGTACTTCAGCACTATTCATCAGCTGAAAACAAGTAAGCCTACAGTGGGGATGTACCACAGGTGTTTTTATCTCCTGTGGTCCCGGGGCATTTAAGAAATCATTGTAGATTCCTTGCACCTTCTCTTGAAAATGTCTGGCCATTTTATCAAATAGTGTCAGGTTTCACTCCATGGAGTCCGGTTGTAGTTATTAATGGTCCACCTCCAAACGTCACAAACACTTTGAAGTTAATACACAAAGTATTTGAGCCATTAGGCGAGGAAAAAATAGGAGAAGAGAGAAGGGAAGGGAAAGGGAAGGGTCAGCAGGGAAAGGGAGAGAAAACCTGGAATGACAAAAAATATCTTCATAAAACATCAGACAACTGGTAACAGGCTACTCTCATAATTTCTCGCTAAAGGAAACCTATATACCTGCATAGAGTAAACCAACAACATCAGGCGGACTGCCGTTAGTCATGCTCCACTCTCCACCTTGGATACCTGATTGGAATACAAACAGGATTTAATAAACAGCCATGCTGCAAATAACTAAGAGGGTCTTATGTATGTGCCTAACCCAACCCGGACACATACCAACAGTAGGAGTGGAGGAAAATAGATAATGGGGAATCTGGAAGGCAATGCTGGAAAGAAACAACTTAAAAATATCAGTTCCCCTCTTTCCAATTGACCAAGTATATCCTTTGTAGTAATCCGTAGATATGGCAGTGCGTAGGAGGAAAGAACCACAACACTCCGATCTAGATAGAATGGTAGAACTGGATACTTGAGTATAATTATACTTTTGAAATGACCAGTTACAGAATACGGTAGCGCGTAGTTGTGTCCACCACAGCACTCCGCTTCCTTCCCTTTATCCTCAATGTCTTTGATAATTGAAGAAAAGAAACAATTACAGAATACGGTAGCGCGTAGTTGTGTCCACCACAGCGCTCCGCTTCATTCCCTTTATCCTCAATGTCTTTGATAATTGAAGAAAAGAAACAATTACAGAATACGGTAGCGCGTAGTTGTGTCCACCACAGCGCTCCGCTTCATTCCCTTTATCCTCAATGTCTTTGATAATTGAAGAAAAGGAACAATTACAGAATACGGTACCGCGTAGTTGTGTCCACCACAGCGCTCCGCTTCCTTCCCTTTATCTCCAAACAGAAACAAACAATAAGGTAATTACGGTAGTGTGCAGTAAACTTCACCGCTACACTCCGCAATCTCAGAACCAGCACCGGGTCAAATAGTATCCAGAAAAATGTTTTAAGAGAAAACACAAACCAGTCCAGAACACGAGCATGCTCCTTCGCAATGCTCCCGGACCATGAAAAGTATACCGGCAACACGTAGCACAAACTACCGTGTTCCGGTAAAAACAGTCTTTAAATCAGCAGCGCGGCTTGCGACAAGCGCTCCGATGTCCTTTACCAGCTCCGTGACTCTTACCTTCAAAAGAGGAAACCGCAATGTCTGAAATCTCCAACACGGAAGATTAAGGACCGCAAGAAGGATACAAACAAGAATAACACGCAATGGGAAGCGTGTTCAGACGGATAGAAGTACTTCCTGGGTACCTCTCAAAGGATCATGGAAAATGTAGTTCATGTTCGGCAGGCGCAATCGGATCATGGGAATTGCAGTTCATGTTCGGGCAGGCGCAATCGAGACTGAATCCTGACAAATAGGGCCTGATCAGGCTTAAAAGCATTATCCTGCTGGGGTTTGTTTAACATATTAACGGATTTAAACAGTTCCTTTGTGAAGTTGCCTGCCTTCTTTATTTTTGTAGTAAAGAACAGTTTTTTTGCAGCTATGATTGCCTCCTTATAATGTGAGATGGTGTGATTATAAATCAATTTTTTTTCCTTTCCATAGTCTTGCCTCCAAAGCCGCTCGGCACTTCTACAGCTGATCTTTAAGCATTTCAGTTCTGGAGTGTACCAAGGTGACGTAATCTTAACTCTTTTGACTGTCATAAGTTTCAATGGCGCAACCCGATTGGCTGCTGACATTATCCAATCATTTAGCTGTCAGACTGCCCCATTGTTGTCCATGTCTATAATAATAGGAAACACATCAAGGGCCGATGCAAAGTCTCCAACCTTCAATTTGTTCCACCGCCCAGTTAATACTTTAGATGGTTTAGGTTGTGGTTTTAGGTGGATCTGCGTATTTATAAGATTAAAATAAATGGCCTTATGGTCGGTCCATGGCAGGGCTGATAGATTGGTTAGAGTGATATCAGAATTATTTGTAATGATTCCGTCTAGCGTGTGTCCCGCCTTATGCGTGGATTCAGTTATTAATTGGTTGAGGCAAAAAGCTTCAAGATTATCTAGCAGTCTGACGGTATCTGTATTGCTTTTAGACTCTAGATGGTAATTAAAATCCCCAAGAATTGTAAGGGGAAGCGAATCCTTATATGATTCTAGAAGCAAAAGAAGGGCTTGGAAAAGAGGTCTTGGCGCCAGTGGATAGATGATAGATCAGTATACCCTGAAAGGTCTGAAGGGTATTTATCTTAATACAAAAGTGGAATGCTTATGCAGGCAGGGCGGATATCGTCTCCAGCTGTACTTTAAAGCGTCATGATAGATAATCGCTATGCCCCCCCCCCCTTTGCTAATTACTCTATCCTGTGATAAAATGGCATACCCAGATGGAAAGGCAATGTTTCAGTCTGACACTGATGTGGTATCTGTCCAATTTTCAGTTATGAAAATTAGATCTGATGAGGAGAGTTGGATTAGACCCTCCAGCTCATGTTTATGCTTAACTACAGAGTGGGCATTGAGCAGCAAGCATTTAACGTACTCCATAGAATCTCCCCCATGATCCCTATTTATCCTGTCCAAGTCCCTGTCTCCTTTACCTCCCACCCTTTCCCTGATATATTTGTAGATATGGGGATCGGAAAGGGTATGTGATTGATTTTAAAAGAACAGTTTGAGCATCGATTCTCTGTCTCAGTGCCATTTTGGGGGAGCATATTCTGAAGGGCACACATATTTCCTCGCAAATTGAGCAAAGTTTGCCTACTGTAAGTATGGTGTCCTGTTTGACCAGGGGTCCTGGCACTGGTCGCGCTCCAGGCACCAACCAGCGCAGACGGGCTTGCCTTTGGCGCGCCACCGGCGCTCCCACTTCACGGACGTTCCAGCATGCAAGATTTGGTGGTGACTGTTGAAAAAGACTTGAGCGTCAACTCCAGTGCAGTGTGATCCCGCCTAACTTTCGGGGACTGCAGGGGCCGAACGCTAAACTGTTGGTGATTTTCAACAAAGTGCAGGTGAAAAGAAGGCACAATGTGCAGATATTAGCATCAATGTAAGTAGTCAGCATTCAATGCAGCCACGTTAGCGCAATCTTGTTAAAGCACAGTTTTAATAAAAAAGCGAAAGTTCGGCCATTTTAGCAATTACAGCACAATTGACACAAAGCAAAACGCGGGAATTCGAACAAAACCGCAAGCGGCCAAGACTAATGCCCTGCCGTCCACATGCTGCGTGGACGTTCCAGCGTGCAAGATATAGTGGTGACTGTTAAAAAAGACTAGAGCGTCAACCCCAGTGCAGTGCGGGCCTGCCTAACTTCCAGGTACCGCAGGGGCCGAATGCTAAACTGTTGGTGATTTTCAACAAAGTGCAGGTTAAAAGAGGGTATAATGTGCAGATATTAGCATCAATGTAAGTAGTCAGCATTTAATCAGCCACATTAGCTCAATCTTGTTAAAGCACAGTTTTAATTCAAAAGCGATAGTTCGGCCATTTTAGCAATTACAGCACAATTGACAAAGCAAAACGCGGGAATTCGAACAAAAGCGGAAGTGGCCAAGACTAATGCCCTGCCATCCACACGCTGCGCGGACGTTTGAGCGTGCAAGATATAGTGGTGACTGTTAAAAAAGACTAGAGCGTCAACCCCAGTGCAGTGTGATCCCGCCTAACTTCCGGGCACTGCAGGGGCCGAACGCTAAACTGTTGGTGATTTTCAACAAAGTGCAGGTTAAAAGAAGGTACAATGTGCAGATATTAGCATCAATGTAAGTAGTCGGCATTTAATGCAGCCACGTTAGCGCAATCTTGTTAAAGCACAATTTTAATTAAAAAGTGATAGCAATTACAGCACATTGATCGCTTTGCACTTGCAGCGTGAAACATCGTCCACACTGCTTCATAGCTGTTTGTGGCCCGAGCCGTCATCGTAACTGAGACTGTGAGGAAAGATCGCCGCCGCTGGCCTGAGCCGCAACGTGCTAAAAGCTTGCTTGAACCTAAGAAGTGTGTCTCAGCGATGCTATTTGTGTGTGCTCTTTGCACGCCTGAGACTGCCGTGTGATCCGTAGTGCTGTTTACGAGTTGCCCCGTGACCGCATTGCCCAAGCAGCGTGAAACATCGTCCACGCTGATGCATAGCTGTTTGTGGCCCGAGCCGTCATCGTAACTGAGGTTGTGAGGAAAGATCGCTGACGCCGGCCCGAGCCGCAATGTGCTAAAGGATTTCTTGAAGCTACGGAAGCTACGAGGTGAAAGGGATCATGATCGTTGTTCATCTAAAGGAATCTGCCCAAGATCACCAGCGAAAGAAAAGGCAGCGCCGTAACACGTCCGGCTACAGCATCGTCTAGCAACAGAGCTGCAACGTGATCGGGATCACCCAGCAGGATTTCCGACGAGCAGAGGGAGAGAGCGAGGCAGAGCACTCCCCAGGTAAGGCTTGGACTCCAATCGGGAGCCGCAAGCATGTGTGGCCTGGGGAGGCGTGCAGGAGGAGTAGAGGAGTGCTCTGAGCTCTCTTCCGCTGCTCCTCATTAGACGCTCTGAGTCCCCGAGTGGCCCATACCTGCCCAGCAGTACCGGGGCTGCCCTTTTAAGCTTCTGACTGTTGTCTCTGTTGTTGGGGATTAGTAGTGCCCGAGTTAACCGCATTATTCTTGCTTTACGAACTGCCTAATTTATGCATTATTGACTGCATTATTCCTGCATTAAAACTGCCTGATTTATGAATTATTGACCGCATTATTCTTGCATTACGAACTGCCTGATTTATGCATCATGGACTGCATTATTCTTGCAATACAAACTGCCTAATTTATGCATTATTGACCGTGTTATTCCTGCATTACAAACTGCCTGATTTATGCATTATTGGCCGCATTATTCTTGCATTACGAACTGTCTGATTTATGCATCATTGACTGCATTATTCTTGCATTACGAACTGCCTAATTTGTGCATTACTTACCGCATTAGTCTTGCATTACGAACGGCATGATTCCTGCATTCAGGGTTTTCTAAGTACTACATTACGAACTGAATTCCGAACCGCATAGTACTGAATTAGGACTGCATTACAGATCGTGAATTGCTCATTAATACCGCAAGAACCCACAAGTGATTGCTGGCCTAATTACCGGCAAAGCAAAATATTACGAATACGCTTATGTTGGATATCTATCGTTTGGCCTTATCGTATTCCTTTTTATAAAGGAACTGCTATTTTTATGAAACCAGCGTGGTGTCCATTTGTGGTGTTATCACTGTGTTACTGGGAGTATGGTTGCAAATACTTTACACATTGCCTTGGAGATACGCCTGGCTGCTCGTGCCAAGCTACCAGGGGATGTGCAGGGGTTATTAAGAGTGTGTCCCTCCTTTCCATGACTAGAAGCAAGGGTCCCTCTTTGGACTAAGGTACCTACCTCAGCCAACTAGAGACCCCCAGTTCTAACACTCCGACATGGATGGACTGGACCTGCCACCAGCAGTAACTCCATATGTAGTGGTATTAGCAAATGCCCAACTGTATTAGATAGAGGGAACGAATCCTGGGATGCCTTGAGTAACAAAGCCCTAGATTGGGTGGGTACCAAAACGGGGCTAACACAGGCTCTCTTCTCTGATATTAAAATTAAAAGAAGAGTGAGTTGTATTGGGAGAAACCCCCCATCTGGTAGAAACGATTACCAAAATGACCGGTACTTCTGTGGTCTCCAGGCATAGCGTTAATCTACTACTACCAGGCTTTTTCTACCAGCCGACCGACAATTGGGAGGCAATAAAGAACAGGAGGAACATAATTGAGAGTGGCCATCATACAGCTTTGTATACTATCCCAGTGAGCAACCGATTTGAAGGATTACCAACCATAGATGGCGTAGATTGACTCCTTGCAAAAAACCCTATAAAGATTGGATATTATAGGTATAAAAGAACAAGCCCATCGTCTACGAAAAGGGCAGATATAGTAGAAGATGCAGGCAACGCACGTGCTATAGCTACTGTAAACACAACAACCCACTCCTGTTATAATATAAACAGCATCAAAGATATAGAGAGTAGGGAAGATTATATGGGCACTGGTCTATTTTGGAATGCTTCAGGTTTGCAAGCTAAAGCCGCAATACCTGTATGGTCAGATTTTGTTGCCAAATTTAGTACACTCTGCTTTCAAGAAACTTGGGCAGAGGATCCCATTTATCTAAATGTGTATAAGACCTTTTATATTCAATTCAATTGATCTTTATTTCGGCAAACTTTGCCATAAAAGATTTACATATCATATACATTTCATTAAAATATACACATTAAATCCCCTGGTAAGAACAATTGATTGGTATACCATTAAAAACAATATGGATTAATAAAGATACAAATGTGAAAGGTAGTACATCTCTAGTTTTAAAAGCAGTGAGGAACGGAGCTGAAAAATATACAGTTTTAAAACATACATTTACACCACAAAGCAGCTAAAATGAGCGAACAAGTGGTTGATGATTTGGATAATATAGCTTTATACCTTTTTTCTTTCGCACAATGTAAATTGAGTGCAAAAACTACTGACACTAAATACAATTACTCGCGTTGTATCAGATTTGAACATTCTCAGTGCCGTCGTGCATGACCTTATTCCCAACAGGTTGCACAGAGGTTTAATCCACTTCCTTCTGGCCAACACATATGCTGGACAGAAGAATAGGATGTGCTGGTCATCCTCCTTGTGATTACCCTCACACATAGAACATATTTCACTAGTTGTATGGTCCTCATCAACATTACCCCTTCTAGACCAACGTGCCAAGGTAAAATTGGTCACAAGGTTACCATATCTGAATTTCAAAAAAAGGGTTTTCGCTAGCGGGGCTCAATTTCATCTAAAAAGTTCTCAAAAAATGGTTCATCCTTGAACCTGAGAAAGTTATTTACTAATGTCCCACCACTATTTCCATTGGTCATTTGGCTATTTATAAAGTCCCAAAATGCCATTTTCACCATTTTTCTTTTAATTATGGGGCAAACTTTCAGGATTCTCCCAAAATTGTGATAAGCCTATTTTGATTAACCACAGCTTAACATGTTTTAGCCACACATTAGAGTTCGATCCGTCCATACCCATTATCTCTTCTATTCCATTTTTGTAGTCAAGCAGTTCTGGTGTTAGCCAAAGTCTTACCCATAGCATTAACGGTCGGATAATGGTGTAGTGGTCAGTTCTTCTAACATTTAGATCCAACTGTAATGGTACTAGGGGGGGTGCCTTTTGGAACCCTTACGAGACTTCTCATAAATTTATTTTCAGAAGTCAAAAACAAATCCTTTGACATTGGCCCCCAGATCTCAGCACCATAAAGTGCAGCCGATTGAACTTTGAATTTAAACAGTTCTAGTGCTAGAGAAACAGCTTTACAGGTGCTTGCACCCTGCTTCTTCAAAATGGGTGTAGTGTTCTGGGTGAATATTAGCTTACTTTTCTCAATTTGGGGTCCCCACGTGAGATTAGAGTCGATTGTGACCCCCAAATAGGAAAAGTTTTGGACAGATTCTAGTCTTTGGCCATTTAGTGATAAGTGTCCTTTGTCTGGTTTGATTGGGTTTAATGCCATGCATTTAGTTTTTTTGTGTTAATTTCCAAGCCTTTCTTATTACATTATTCGCTAAATGAATGCAGTAATGCCTGTAAGCCTTTCTTGGTTTGGGAAATTAAAATGGTATCATCCGCGAATAGTAATGCGGATAACCTTTCCCCATTTAATTTTGGGGAGTCGTTTTTACAACCCTCCAAATGAGCAGGAATATCATTCACATAAATGGAAAATAAAGTGGGGGCCAAAACACAGCCTTGGCGGACCCCACGCTCAATGGGTATGTTCTGAGTCAATTCCCCATTTGGGCCCCATCTTACTTTAGCAAAATTATTAGCATGTAATCCAATAATCTGAGTCAACAGACAGTCGGAAGTCCTGCCTTATGGAGTGACATCCATAAAAGATCTTGTGGCACTAGATCGAAGGCTGACTGAGATCAACAAAGGCGACATATAAATGTCCCTTTTTGATCTGGACATATTTCCAATAAAGGCAGCAAAGTCTAAAAACTTGGTCAATGGTGCTCACTTTGTTCCTAAACCCAGCTTGGAACTTTGTGAGAACCGAATGGTCTTCCAACCACAAGTTAACACGAGTTAAAATGTGCCTAGAATAGATTTTCTGAAGGATATCCATTAGGCTAATTGGTCGGTAGTTAGAAGGTTCCGACCGATCAACCTTTTTTAAAAATTAAAACAATTTCAGCTCCTCTCCAGCTTTCAGGGAAATCTACACTACAAGACAGCGTGTTACACAGGTGATTAATGTAAGGTGCCCAGACCTTTAGATCATGCTTGTAGAGGTCCCCTGGGATTTTATCTAAGCCATATGCTTTACCATTTTTCACAGAATTAATAGCCGCCTCAGTTTCCTCTAAAGTAAAGTTCATGCTAACGCCCGAAGGTGTGAACTGTAAAACCTCCTCGCTGGTTACATGGGAAAAATCATCATATTTCTTATAGAAAGTAGTAAAGTGATTAACCCACGTCATTTCATCAAGGTAAACATCTTTTACAATTCTCCCCTCGTGGTTCCCATTTGCCACTAGCCTCCAGTAGCCTATATTATCTTTAGCCTTTACAGCTACCAGCATGTCCGCCCATTTTTCCTCCTCCCAAGCTTTCCTTGAAGCAACCTGCACCTCCTTGTATGCTTTCCTTGCCAGCCTAACCTGGACCAAGGAGTTAGTTTTAATCGCTAGTAGGAGACTTTCTTTGTGCTGTCTACATGTTTTGTCATACCAAGTTTTGCAATGGGGCAGATTTTGTGATTTCTGATGGCACTTTTTTGGTAATTTTGTGACGAGGAATTTTAAAGTTTTGAAGAGATCATTGTGAAGGTCAATAAAGCAGCCAGGATTAGCCGCCTTAATTGGTGAATTTATTAAGGTCGACAACATGCTTGCAAATTGTAGATAAATTTCAGCAAGAATATCACCATGTTCCAATATGTGGGACCACTTTAAAGCACGTCTGTTGTTACTAACAAGGATCTCATCACATTGGCCAGTATTTGAATCTGGTGTCATTGTGCTCCCAATCCCTGTTACCAAACATGCTTCTAGACAAAGTACCAAAGGACAAAGGTCACTCTATAATCCGTCCTTCACCTCCAGATCAATCATATGGTGCCAAATGTCCAATGAAACAATTACAAAATCTAAATTACTTCTGCAATTTTTCCAGTGAAATGTTGGTTTTTAGGTCTCGCGACCTATCGATGCGCGCAAGCGCATCGAGCGGAGCGAGAATTCAAGTGGCGAAAATCATCGTCAAACCAAGGGCTTTCAGCCCCGCGGTTTTCATGCAGTTCATGTGAACCACGTGATTAAACATGCACTCGCATCGGCAGCATTTCTCCTGCAGGCTCGCAAAAGGCTCACCTCCCTCCCCACATCAAAGTCATCAATCACCCTCCCACAGGCTTCCCCAGCGCTGCCCCGCCCCCTGCTTCACGGCCAGGCCATCTGTTCCCTGCCAGAGATCTCTCACACCTCCGTCACAGCATGCCTGTGTACTTCAAAGGCTTTCAGTTTTGTCTCCTTTTAAAACTTGTTTAACTTGTTCCCTGCTTGCCTCTCCCCCGCCCCCCCCTCACCCACCACAGTAATGCCGAGGGCTGGTTTCACTTTCAGCACGGAAGACTTGCCTGCTTTGCCAACGCTTGTTTTTATTTTTTCGATGGTAAGTAAAACACTTCTCAGCTTCTTTGCAACCGAGGCATGCCGGAAATTGTAGTTTCTTAATTTTGATACGCCCCGTTACACAACACTGCTGGAGCATGCATCAGCACTCTAGGTATTGTAGACTAACCACGAGCAGCACCGTAACATAAGACGGCGTGTAACCTCACTATACTCTAAGCGATGTATGCCATACGTTATCTCTGAAGAGAGACTCGCTACACAATGGCATACATCTATTGTGGCAAATGAATAGACAGTTTCTTCTCTAGCGGTGAACCTACCGCTTCGCAAGGCCCTCTGGGAAATGTATGCCGGACATTGGACATCGCCTCCAATCTGAAGGTGAACCTTTTTGAACACGAAATGTGATCGCTATGCCCTCTGTGGTCTGGAGGCATAAGTGTTCCTAGACACTCTCTTCGACGAGGTCTAAAGTGCCCGCTCTGTGGAAAAGTAACTCAGAAGAAGAGAACAGATCATTGTTTTCTCTTCCCTGAAGGTTAACTTTGGCACTAACAATCACTTGGGAAATGTAGTCCACTGTATCATTGCAATCCAATTGGGAGATGCAATCCAGACATGGGAGAGCGCCTTTCTTAAAGTTAATGCGTTGCACTGGCCAGAATAAGGAAACTCATGTGTTGAAGGTGTATTATGAGAGCGCATGCAACTTGAATGTATTAGTTAATACTTGAAATTTTCTTTCCTCTCTTCAAACCTCAATTATCGGCTATGATGAGTTGCTGCCAAGCGTACCAAATGCCACGTGTAATACCTTCAACTAGTCCCGGTATTTTAAATAACTGCGTTGCGCATCATTGGATTTAAGTTTGCCTTCAACATTTTACATATGAACCACAAAATACAAGCATGCATGGTCCTTTTGTATAAAAGGTGTGACATGTTGCAGGGAAGTGTAGCGTCTTCCCAACCCAGGAACTTTCAGATGATTTACGCCACACAATAACTGCTATCAAGCATTCTTTTATTCCTCAGGATACACGCACATAATGTGCATTACATCATCCCTGCCAGACCTCTCACACCTCCGTCACAGCATGCCCGTGTACTTCAAAGGCTTTCACTTTCGTCTCCTTTTAAAACTTGTTTAACTTGTTCCCTGCTTGCCTCTCCCCCGCCCCCCCTCCCCCACTCACCCATGCAACGCCACTCACCCACGCAACGCCACTCACCCACGCAACGCCACTCAACAACGCAACGACACTCAACAACGCAACGCCACTCACACACGCAACGCCACTCACACACGCAACGCCACTCACACATGCAACGCCACTCACACACGCAATGCCACTCACACACGCAACGCCACTCACACACGCAACGCCACTCACACACGCAACGCCACTCACACACGCAACAACACTCACACATGCAACGCCACTCATCCACGCAACGCCACTCACACAAAGCAACACCACTCACACACGCAACGCAACTCACTCACACAACGCCACTCACACATGCAACACCACTCACACATGCAACGCCACTCACACATGCAACCCCACTCACACGCAACCCCACTCACACGCAACGCCACTCACACATGCAACGCCACTCACACATGCAACACCACTCACACACGCAACCCCACTCACACACGCAACGCCACTCACACACGCAACGCCACTCACACACGCAACGCCACTCACACACGCAACGCCACTCACACACGCAACGCCACTCACCCACGCAACGCCACTCACCCACGCAACGCCACTCACACCCACACTGTGCAGTGCACAATAGGTCTCGCATTAGGAAAGTTGGAGCTATTGGTTTTGTAAATGACAAAGCCCTTTATGTTTTGAAAATGAAAACAAAAATAAAAGGCATTGTTATTTGCAATTGTAATAGCTCCAACTTTCCTACTGCGAGACCTATTGGCAACACCAGTGCTTGTTTAATCATGTCTGATGGAAGACGACCATTGCAGGCCCTGAGGCCATGTTCCGCGGACAGCTTCACTAGTTGGACTGCCAGTGCTGTACAATGTACAGGATCATTGTTATCCAACAGAGGGAAGTTATATGCATGGTCTTCTTCATCAAAAACATCACTAAGCCCTGGGATTGGTTCATAATTACAATTTAAATCACCAGCTATAATGGTCACCTCTTCATTAACTAATCTACTTAGAAAGGAATCCAGCTTTGTCAGGGTTAATGATTCTTTATATGCTGGAATAGGTCTATTATAGACATTAATTTAATAAAGTGATTTACCCTCACTGGTTGTGATTTTTAATGCCAGTATGCCCAATGAGCTAGTGTTTATAATTTCTACCTTAATCTTCAACGTTACTTTAACCCAAGTTATTAGACCGCCTGAAGGTCTTCCCCTTGCAGAAGGAATGGCACCAATACCAAAAGACTTGTAGCCTACCCTATGTGGCGTATCAAGTGCCCTTGATTCTTGCAGAAGGCAAAAATCAGCGGAATCAATGTACTTGGCCCAATCAGGATCCCTCAAATTCTTTGTTACACCGGCTATGTTCCATGATATTAGTTTCAAGGTCCCATCGTTACTACTTCTAGTGGGTAACAGTCCCAAATTGGGTGTCCTAGTATCTGGGATTGTGTTTCTCATAGGGAGCTCTCCCGAGGGATTCTGTACCTCCAGGGATTCCATTAGCTCTTCCTGTGTAAACACACAGTTTGGACGCCCTGTTACGTGTATGGGTGGGTCCTGTAGTCCATTCCCTTGACCACTAACTATTATGGCTTCTCCTTCACTGTTAAGGGTACTAGGGACTTCTATATATCCTTTCCCTTGGACAAGATTGGGCATAGAGCTCGCCATGTATGGTTTACCTTCAATACTGGATGCACAGATTGTGACTAACTTCAGTCAATCAACTGCGTCTAAACAGCTGAATCTATTATAAATTGGTGCCCCTGCGAAACGAAAGAGGTCTAGTTTCAATTACGGAGTTCCCTCCTTGGGAACCCCACAGGCATATATGCTGCACAGTTTGTGGGTCTTCAAAGTTAATTACCACACAGTCACCACTTAATGTTTTTCTTGTGGGCCCTATCCAGGGGACCCTTCTTACCATCAACATTTTACACTTTATATGTGTAGGGAGGGGTCTGTTTTCATTTAACCAATGGGATACTTTATTTTTGAGGGACCAAAAGGTTTCCTCATGTTGGGTACCTAGCTCAGGGACCCCTGTCAGAACAATTACATAGGGGCTAACATTTGGTGGGAGATTAATATAGCCTCCCCAACGCTTTTTCTCAAACATATGCCCTTTCTGATCATGCTGGTTGGTTTTGTGGACCTTATTGTTCAGTGTTTGGTTTTCTTTGGCTATTGTATCAGAGTTTGCTAGTTTTTCCACAGTAGCGTTATTTCTATTTTGATTAGTACCCTGAATAACAAGTTCAGGTGTATTCTTATCAGGAACTGGTGCTATTGGTACTATTGGTGCAGTGCCATCCGAGGGTTTCGAGGGTAAGCCAACTATACTAAGGCTTGCCAATGTTATAATGCTTTTTTCTACCTCCAGTAGCTGATTTTCTATCCGTGTCAGTCTCTTTTCCAATGGGTTCAGGTTTATAATGTCCCCCATATTTTTTAACAGGATTTGGGATCCATCGACTATCAACCCAGCTCTACTATCTCTCCGCTCATTTCTAAGTGGGGGGTCCTCAGTTTCTTCTATTAGATCTAGATAGATGATGGAATGAACATCAACCTCATTACTCCCACTTGGTACAGCTTGTCGTGATGCTCCTGTCAACTCCCCCTTTCTGTTTGCTATATCCCTGTTCTCCTGCGCTTTTGTTACCTTTGCTTTTTTGCTGTTGTTATCAGCAGGTGCAAGCGCGGTCGGGCGTTTCCGTTTGGATATAGCACCCTCCCGTCTCCCACGTAATTGTCTTTTAGAGACATCATCTTCCTGTCCCTCCCGCTCCGTAGTTTCAATTGAATCTACATCCCCAGCAACTGGCCCTGGAGGTATTATAGGGTCGTTGAGTTGATGCATTGGTATTTCAGCAATAGTAGAAGGCTCAAGGTGTGAGTTAGGAGTGTGGTGCACATCTACGACTAATACAGTAGGGGCTAAGCTGTCAGTATGTTCTGGGGTTCTGGCAGATGCTATCTGACCCAGAGACGATCTTTTGGTCATTGCAGGGTCCTGCGACATTCTTCTAGCTGCTGCTAAGTCCAGTGATACTCTTTTTTCCATCAAAATTATACCTTGGTCTATTACGGAATTGGCTTTAGTGATGAAGTTATCAAGAGTACATGTTAGCTGTCCCCCCCCCCCTTTGCTGCCTTACTCCTGCTTTCACGAGTGGCCATCCTATTTGCACTGACTCAACAATAGAACACAGGCTCTCGTAGTCAATAGGACAATTTACAGTACATACAGTTCATAGATCCTCCGGATATGACACGCAAGAGGGGTGGCCCGGTCCGGTCTTGCTCGGTCTGGAACGGGCTGAAACGGGGCCGCCCTTGGCCCGGGCTTTGCACGGGCGCGTCGCGCGAGGCGCATAGTCTAATTCCTTATGTAGTAATGAGGGGCGTAAAGGGGGCGGGAAGAGTCCCAGGTGCGCTGGATCGCCTACACGCACTGCTGCCTGGGACTCGCAGTCCCGCTCCCTGAGTTTGTCGGTATGTCCAAAGCCCCTTTGCAATGGAGACTCGCTGGTTTATCTGTTGAAGGGTTCGCAGGACGGCAAGCACTGGTGAGTCTGAAATTAGCCCAAGGACGGCTGCGAGCGGCTCCCGCGAAGCGGGGGCCGCGAGCCGTTAAGTGCTGCCTGCAAGATGGGGGCGGGAAGAGTCCCAGGTGCGCTGGATCGCCTACACGCACTGCTGCCTGGGACTCGCAGTCCCGCTCCCTGAGTTCGTCGGTATGTCCAAAGCCCCTTTGCAATGGAGACTCGCTGGTTTATCTGTTGAAGAGTTCGCAGGACGTCAAACTCTGGTGAGTCTGAAATTAGCCCAAGGACGGCTGCGAGCGGCATTTGTTTACATGTTACCTCATTGCACACGCCTCGCCCGTCTTTCTCCTTTCAGACCTTTTATACTCCTGCTGTATCATCAATGCTTGGGAGCTATAAAGAGTAGTATGTACCTACATTTCCAAGTAAATGAACGTGATCAAGATTAAGTTGCTGACGTCTGAAATGTATTACCAAATCAATTATTACAATTGAAATAGATAAGTACTGTAGTATAGTTGTGATAAATTATTATAATAAAGCTTAGCCTGAACAGATCTGTGTGACCCTCAGGCAACCATGTAACGATTTATTGCATGTATACAATGGCACAAAAAAAGATATCTTTGAACTCTGGGGTGGGGATTTTACTATCCCCTTGTGTCCATATTGCACAGGAAAAACTTGTGGGTTATCATATGACGGTGATATAGGCTATACCCATTTTCCTCCCTTGCTCTAGGAGATAACTTGAATTACATATTGTTTAGGTTTAATTTAGGTTTTTGCAAATGAATTATCTACTCCTCCAGTCCCATTCAATTGTACCTTTAATGAGAGAGGTGCAAGTACGACCATAAATTATGTGATAACAGCAAATAGGTACTCAACAAGAATCAATGGCTTTAGAATACACAATAATCCCCTAAGTGATCATTTCCAGTAGAGTGTTACATATTAACCTTTCTAGGGAAGTAATAAAAAGAATGTGAAAGTGCTTACATGTACGAGATCTTGCTAAATAAAATTTAGCAGCTGGTAGGCAAATATTACAAAGCCTTTTTAGTCTGCCTGGATTAGAATACGGATTCTGTTAAAACTTTAGAAGCCTTTCAACTGATTACACACAGGATTAAGGAAGGTCTAGCAGCCAAAAATAAAAAAAGGGATAAGAAACATGGTGGTTTATAACAGGTGTACAAGGGCCTGTAAGAACCTGAAACATGCATTACACAAACCCTCAAAGGATAGGCTAGAAATTAAAGCATGTGGATTGGAATACAGACAAGCTCTCAGAGAACGAAAGAAGGGCAAGAGAAGGGAAGCCTGAAGGACCTTGCATGACACAATGCTGGCTTAGGTTAACAATGCATTCGGGAGGGGAGTAAATATCCGCTTCCTGAGCTCCCAGTACAAGCCATCCAGAATGTTTAAACTTCTTGGAAGAGAATATAGGTCCTGATAATGCCCCGACTGCTATGTGCACAATTGCCCCTCACATCCTGCCCATAAATCTACAATTCACTTTAGGAGAGGTAATATGGCTCTTGAAGCAAATAAAGGAGGGAAAGCTCCCGGTCCCGACGGCATACCTCAAAGCCAATATCGTCTTGTGGGGCCCATTACTGAAATGTGTCATAGCAGCCTGCTGTACCATAGGTTTCATTGATACATGGTCTGAATCGCTTTTGGTTCTTATATCCAAGAAAGGTGATCGTCAAGATCCGGCATGTTATCAGCCAATTTCATTACTTGATTCCTTGGATAAGGTGGCTGGCCATATTGTATTGAACAAACTCAAGGACGGGGTTTATGCCAATGATATTTTATTTGAACTGCAATTTGGTTTTCGTCCAGGTCTTGGTACAGGTGATCAGGGTTTTAATTTCAACCTGTTAATGAGGAAATACACCATGGCCAAACAAGGTTGATTGTTTATAGCATTTGTAGATCTATCCTCGGCCTTTGATTGCGTAGAACATGATAAAATATGGACTATAATGGCCAATATAGGGGTGGAACAATCGCTCTTGGACTTCTTGAGGCATCTGTACTCTGATATTAAAACAAGGACCATTATGGGTTCAAGGGCGAGTGCACTGCTTCATTCAACCTAGAGAGATGGGTAAGACAGTGATGCGTTTTGGCACCCTTTCTTTTTACTTTGTACATTAACAGCCTGGGACATGTACTGTCGGATCAGTCCCTGGACTTACCAAAAATTGGACAATGTTCAATACCTGCCCTCCTCTATGCTGATGATGCAGTGCTGATGGCACAGCCCAGTTGGGATTGCAATGCCTTCTGACTAGCTTTACCACTTACATGTGGAAGTTTTGGTTGCAAGTTAATAAATCAAAACCTTTATTATGAAGTGTAGGAAAGGGAGCTCAAAGTGCAGGGATAGCTTCATAGATGACAAAAAGATTGAATTTACAAAGACATTTCCGAATCTGGGCATCCTTTTTTAACCGAACGGCTCATGGCGCCAGGCAATTAAATCTAGCAAGTCATTGTTTATGAAAGCAACAGATGCTCTGACTAACTTTTCAAGACAATTGGGCAAAAGAACACCTGTTGAACTTATTAGTATATATAAGGCTAAATGTATAACCATGGCTATGTATGGTCTCGGGGTATTGGGCTAGTATGACAGTCAGCCCCTACAACTGGTAGAGAACGCATTTTTAAGATTTATTCTAGCTGCCCATCTATGTATGCCATGCTGAGCTTGGGTTGCCATATTTATCCAATCTAATTAAAATACAGCCGATCCTATTATGGCACAACATCTGATCCTCAGAGAAAACCATCCTTAATAGGGATAACATAAGGGATTGTCTCAAGCTACAAAGGGCAATCAGCATACCTTAGCTGAAGTATATTAAAGACTTAACGAACGACCTAGGCCACTCAGAATATTTTGATCAGCCGGAATCCATAGAGCACATTAGCAGGAAAGACCTTAAAAAAGAGTGTATGGCATTACTGGAGTCATTAAGACTATCCTCAGGGATGATGAAGCCAGCCGTACATCGCAATCAAACGATTTTGACTACCTATGATATTCAGCCTCATTTACAATTTATGGAAGGAATGCAGGATAGATTTGTCTTAACTCGCCTCAGGTTAGGCACTTTCCATTGCCTTACAAACTTGTCCTGTAGTAAATGTTTGGTCTAACACGCTTTGTAACTGTCCATGTGATGGTAACTCACCGCAGACAACAATCTATCTTGTGCTCTTTTGTAAATTCTATATAAATCAAAGAAAGGCCTGGATTTTACCCATTTTGAGGGCCTAAGACCTTAGGCAATGTCGTCCAGCTTTTATATCATTTCAGTCGTTTGTTGATATGAACACCACACAATCTACGGCAATGTTTTTAAAGAAGGTGATTAGACGCAGGAACAAATTCAGATTTTTGCTGATGTAAATAGGCCTGTATTTTACAATACATTATTTTAGTAGTTCTATACTTAACTAACTTTTAACTTGTAAACAGTAACAGCATTTTATATACATGAATTTTGCTTTTCTACACCTTCAGTCATTAGTCGACGAGTACACTACGCAAACTATCGCTATGTTTTAAAGAAGGTGATTAGATGCAGGAATTATATCAAATACTGATTTTTTGATGATGTATCTTGTAAATAGTAACTGCATTTTATATATATGAATTTTGCTTTAATGGTTTCCACAGATGAAATCAAATAGAGCATATTGAATTGAATTGAATTGAGCAAGAGTATTGAAACCAGAGGGTAATCCCAACTCATACCCTAATATGCACATCAATTATCCAAAACAGGAATCTTAGTGGAGAGGCTAGTCCCTCCCATACACTACTATTGTCCTATAATTGTGATGCGATCCAGTGAGAAACTCGTAAGAGTAGCGTGTAAGGTTCAGGGCTTGATGCATGGGGTTTATTTTCTACTGCAAACATCTTGTGAAACCTGCATGGAAAATTACTGAGTCTCCCAATAGGTGTTTTATTATCCTGCAAGAGTCTCACAAATTTGTATGGGGGGAAATCGAAAAAAGTGTCATGGTCAACTAATAGTTACAGTGCTTACTTCATGATTGAAGAAATGCTTTGATGTAATTGGGTACAGAACCAGAGACAGCTCAGATTGTCCTTGGTGCTTTAAGGTGAGGAAGTCTGTTTGAGTCCTGCTCAGCATACGTGATTTAATTTGGATCTAGAAGAGAATGATGTCTTCAGCTGCACTTAAGAAAGATCTTCAAGCTCGGGTAATTAATAATATAGTTTAGAAACTTTGTTGTGAAGTGACAATAAGTACACTAATGTTTGTAAAAGTCAAACTGTATATATTTGCATGTAAAGGAAGCAGTGTTTTTCAAATGTAAAACAAAGAATGTAGAATGTATTAATACAAGCCCTACTGTTCTTATGAAACTCATTGTACATTTTCTTCAGCCCTATGAGATGTTTGAGTGGTGATATTGGTATTTCTAGAGGGAAAAATCATGCTTAGTGTTATCAAAGTGACCCAAGAGGAATGTGTTACTTTATAAACTTTTATGAAGTGAGGTTTGAGGGCATGTTAACATTTCTTTGTAGAAAAAATACACTTGGTGAAGGTGAGGAATCTTTCAGGAGAAAGCAATAACAAGTTATGTGATTGTGGGAAAAGATGTAGAAAAGTTGACAGAATATAGTAAAGAATGACTGTTATTTATTGATTAGTATGTAACATTAAGTTTTTTGGTTATTTTGTCCTTTTGTAAGAGGAAAATGGAAAACAGAAATTTTGAACAAGAAAACTACCATATGAGAAAATATATGGAGGAGGAAACAAAATTGTGTGCAGTTTTGAAAAAAATGGTAACTGTGGAAAGTCAGGAAAATAGCTATTGATTAGAGAAGTGATACTCTTTGTATTGCATCGGGGTTCATTTGTTTTGCGCAAGCTTTTCCTGTGCAGGTTTATATAAGCAGCAAAAAAGAGCATTGTTAAGACAAGCAGGATTATTGTGTTGTTCTGCAATAACTATCTGTTCAGGCACAGTGTATTCAGGTTGAAAGCATATGGAAGTTCAGCATGAACTAACTCTGCATGAGCTATGCTTTGTGAACTCTTTTTTTTACAGAACTGTAGTCCATACATATGATACTTTGCTGTGCCTATTTTGCCACCTAGCCTGCCATGAAAAGAGTAGTAAACTGAAGACACTTTGGCAGGCAAGGGTAGCTAAAAGACAGGAAAAGAAAAAGTTCTACCTACATCAAAATACAGTAGGCAAATATAGCCAAACTGGGCAGAGGCGCCCATGCCTGTTGATCAGAGTCAGAAAACAATGTTATAAATTAGTAAAGTTACTTGTTTAGTTTGTTTTACAGTTTTTAATATAGTTTGTTAATGTAGTTGTAGTTTTCTAATGTTGTCAAATTGTTTTTTTGTAATACAAAGTTCAAAGTTACTATGGCTTTTTTTGCTTAATAGCTATAATTTTCAATTTTATCAAAGCATTGCAATATTGATTAAAACTGGCAGTTCCATCTTCAGGGACTGTAAATATGGTGCTGCATGTATTTGTATCTCTATGGTACTATGCATATCTTTTATCCTACAGTGACTTGGTAATGGAGAAGCCAGTTATTTTGATATGAAGCTTTGGTGACTTGTCATGCAACAGTGAGGTGTCAGTAGAGAGATCAGTTCTTGTCCATGCTGTAGTATAGGGACCTCTGATACAAAAAAGGTCTTGGCAAAGAGGGAAGTGCATCTTCATACTCTAATACGCACTCCTGCCAACCGCTGTGCACACAGTTTTACTGTCACCATTGGGAGATGTCTGAAAGAGAGGTGAGTATGTCCCTACAATCAAATATGGACACCAGTTGTGCAGGACACTGTTTTCAACAGAGAAGATACTCCATATTATACTCTACTATGGACATTCATCACTATGAAGGAAGGTATGTGCATAGATTTTAGTTTCTACCCACAGTCTACTTTGCACATATGTTACATTGGGCCGGTGTGTCAGCTGACAGAGCAGTGTGTTTCCATACTATAGTCTCCATAGTTGTTATGGAAGACAGACTTCTCAGCATAGAGGTAATTTCATCCCTACACCTTATTTGTGCATCTGTCATCCTGGGGAGGGCTGTGACCATAGAAGTAAGACCTTTTTCACACTATACTTTGCACACCCTGAGCTCCGGATTAAATCCGGAGCGGGCCCCTCTGTGTACCTGGCAGGGGGGCCCACTCAACTTTCATTATGCCACTGACCAGCATTCAAGACACAGGTCACAGGATAGGGGCAAGTGCCTCCCCACACTGTCCTTCGCAGACTTATCATGCAAGAGAGATCTGTCAGCAAACTGGGCAGTTCCTCCCCACAGCCATATATGCATACCTGTCAGCCTAGAAAAGGTGTGAGTGGAGAGGCAGTGCCTCTGTGCACGCTACTCTACACACTGGTTACCTTCATGCAAGGTATCACTGAAGAGGCCAGTCTCTCCCGATAGTCTACTGAACACAGTTGTTAGGCTGTTGAGAGGTGGCAGTGAGATCCCAGTGTTTCCTTACACCCTACTCTGCACTGTTTTTATACTGTGAAAAGGCATGTTTGAAAATATACTTTCTCCCGACACCCTACTAATAGGGGACTATAAAGCATAGGTACTGTAATAAAAGAAAAAGAAAATTCTTCCTCTAAAAAAAGTTTACGATCTTGCAAGGCTCTTGTGGGATCATAAAAAAGTAGTGAATACACTTTTTCTAATAATAATAAATGGACCTAAAGTAAATAAATGAGTATCAATGTATACTATGTACCAATGTTTGTCTCATGCAGATAAAACAAGTGGGGTGTTTTCATAAATCTAAGTGATCTATTTTTTCCCACAATTACAGAATGGATTACATTTCATTAAACTAAACACACTGTTACTTTTCTGGTTTATATCATTTATACATACTAGGTCAGGATAAATTCAACGTAAATACAAAGTCCATTATAAAAAGTACGATCTTGGAAACACTGTCCTCTTGGACTGCACGTAAGGGATTGCCTGCCTAACTCTCGTGAGAGGCTCGCAAGAGCTTTGGAGAAGGGGAAAAAAGGGAAACATAGGACAAACAACATAGATCATGACACTACAGGTAAGCTCTAAAGAGAGCCGTTTTTGTTAACAGTTTACAACAACTATAAAACAAGCATTTGCAATGCAATAGGTCTCGCAGCATTAAAGTTTGAGTTACTGGCATTGTAAATGACAATGCTTTGCATGAATTTTGTTTTCTTTAATTTGCAATTGGTATATAAACATTGTTTGTGAATGGTTAGCTGTTGTTTATGCTAAGCAAAGTTGGCAGTAATATAGAGTGCTAGTCTTGCTTGTTATAAGCATGCTGATTTAAAGCGCTCTGATACTTGCGGGTAAAGTTTGCTCTATATAAAAGTGAAAACTAATAAATAAATTTAAAAAAGCCTACCTGTACCACGTCCGTTCTTATTCTTTGATGCCACATATCTTTGGGTCCCTGTATTTATTAATTGCACCCGGCTGTGAGAATACTCCATGATTCAGAAAAGGGGGTGGTGATGGACAGAGTCTCTGAATTAAGCAGAATACTCCTACCCAGTCAACAGATCAGGGCTTGATCCATCACCGTTTTTTAGCTCACTGCACCATCCCAGCTCAGAACCTGGCTACATGCAAATTAGTCTGTCCCTGTCCCAGTGCATCATGGGAACAGGGCAAACCAAACTACCAAGCCAATTCTTATACTGGGAAGGAAACAAGCTTCCGGGGACCGGTTTCTGGCATTACAGCCGTCTTCGGCCCGGCTTGCTTGAATCCTGATGGTGCAATGAGCAAGGGACTCACATCTGAGTATACCCTTCCACGCTTATGGTGGACAAAATGATTCAGAAAAGGGGGTGGTGATGGACAGAGTCTCTGAATTAAGCAGAATACTCCTACCCAGTCAACAGATCAGGGCTTGATCCATCACCGTTTTTTAGCTCACTGCACCATCCCAGCTCAGAACCTGGCTACATGCAAATTAGTCTGTCCCTGTCCCAGTGCATCATGGGAACAGGGCAAACCAAACTACCAAGCCAATTCTTATACTGGGAAGGAAACAAGCTTCCGGGGACCGGTTTCTGGCATTACAGCCGTCTTCGGCCCGGCTTGCTTGAATCCTGATGGTGCAATGAGCAAGGGACTCACATCTGAGTATACCCTTCCACGCTTATGGTGGACAAAATGATTCAGAAAAGGGGGTGGTGATGGACAGAGTCTCTGAATTAAGCAGAATACTCCTACCCAGTCAACAGATCAGGGCTTGATCCATCACCGTTTTTTAGCTCACTGCATCATCCCAGCTCAGAACCTGGCTACATGCAAAGTAGTCTGTCCCTGTCCCAGTGCATCATGGGAACAGGGCAAACCAAACTACCAAGCCAAGTCTTATACTGGGAAGGAAACAAGCTTCTGGGGACCGGTTTCTGGCATTACAGCCGTCTTCGGCCCGGCTTGCTTGAATCCTGATGGTGCAATGAGCAAGGGACTCATATCTGAGTATACCCTTCCACGCTTATGGTGGACAAAATGATTCAGAAAAGGGGGTGGTGATGGACAGAGTCTCTGAATTAAGCAGAATACTCCTACCCAGTCAACAGATCAGGGCTTGATCCATCACCGTTTTTTAGCTCACTGCACCATCCCAGCTCATAACCTGGCTACATGCAAATTAGTCTGTCCCTGTCCCAGTGCATCATGGGAACAGGGCAAACCAAACTACCAAGCCAATTCTTATACTGGGAAGGAAACAAGCTTCCGGGGACCGGTTTCTGGCATTACAGCCGTCTTCGGCCCGGCTTGCTTGAATCCTGATGGTGCAATGAGCAAGGGACTCACATCTGAGTATACCCTTCCACGCTTGTGGTGGACAAAATGATTCAGAAAAGGGGGTGGTGATGGACAGAGTCTCTGAATTAAGCAGAATACTCCTACCCAGTCAACAGATCAGGGCTTGATCCATCACCGTTTTTTAGCTCACTGCACCATCCCAGCTCAGAACCTGGCTACATGCAAATTAGTCTGTCCCTGTCCCAGTGCATCATGGGAACAGGGCAAACCAAACTACAAAGCCAATTCTTATACTGGGAAGGAAACAAGCTTCCGGGGACCGGTTTCTGGCATTACAGCCGTCTTCGGCCCGGCTTGCTTGAATCCTGATGGTGCAATGAGCAAGGGACTCACATCTGAGTATACCCTTCCACGCTTATGGTGGACAAAATGATTCAGAAAAGGGGGTGGTGATGGACAGAGTCTCTGAATTAAGCAGAATACTCCTACCCAGTCAACAGATCAGGGCTTGATCCATCACCGTTTTTTAGCTCACTGCACCATCCCAGCACACAACCTGGCTACATGCAAATTAGTCTGTCCCTGTCCCAGTGCATCATGGGAACAGGGCAAACCAAACTACCAAGCCAATTCTTATACTGGGAAGGAAACAAGCTTCCGGGGACCGGTTTCTGGCATTACAGCCGTCTTCGGCCCGGCTTGCTTGAATCCTGATGGTGCAATGAGGAAGGGACTCACATCTGAGTATACCCTTCCACGCTTATGGTGGACAAAATGATTCAGAAAAGGGGGTGGTGATGGACAGAGTCTCTGAATTAAGCAGAATACTCCTACCCAGTCAACAGATCAGGGCTTGATCCATCACCATTTTTTAGCTCACTGCACCATCCAAGCTCAGAACCTGGCTACATGCAAATTAGTCTGTCCCTGTCCCAGTGCATCATGGGAACAGGGCAAACCAAACTACCAAGCCAATTCTTATACTGGGAAGGAAACAAGCTTCCGGGGACCGGTTTCTGGCATTACAGCCGTCTTCGGCCCGGCTTGCTTGAATCCTGATGGTGCAATGAGCAAGGGACTCACATCTGAGTATACCCTTCCACGCTTGTGGTGGACAAAATGATTCAGAAAAGGGGGTGGTGATGGACAGAGTCTCTGAATTAAGCAGAATACTCCTACCCAGTCAACAGATCAGGGCTTGATCCATCACCGTTATTTAGCTCACTGCACCATCC
The DNA here is from genome assembly GCF_964263255.1 of Lissotriton vulgaris. Taxonomy (NCBI): domain Eukaryota; kingdom Metazoa; phylum Chordata; class Amphibia; order Caudata; family Salamandridae; genus Lissotriton; species Lissotriton vulgaris. The sequence goes on along the minus strand of NC_141693.1, from coordinate 1,067,635,150 downwards.
CAGCTCAGAACCTGGCTACATGCAAATTAGTCTGTCCCTGTCCCAGTGCATCATGGGAACAGGGCAAACCAAACTACCAAGCCAATTCTTATACTGGGAAGGAAACAAGCTTCCGGGGACCGGTTTCTGGCATTACAGCCGTCTTCGGCCCGGCTTGCTTGAATCCTGATGGTGCAATGAGGAAGGGACTCACATCTGAGTATACCCTTCCACGCTTATGTTGGACAAAATGATTCAGAAAAGGGGGTGGTGATGGACAGAGTCTCTGAATTAAGCAGAATACTCCTACCCAGTCAACAGATCAGGGCTTGATCCATCACCGTTTTTTAGCTCACTGCACCATCCCAGCTCAGAACCTGGCTACATGCAAATTAGTCTGTCCCTGTCCCAGTGTTTCATGGGAACAGGGCAAACCAAACTACTCCATGGCAGGAACAACGTGTTGCGGGGCAGACACGGGCAATGTAGCCACTGTCCTGTGGCTGCACCGCGGGGTAACAGTGTAGGGGCAGGAAGGCAGGCAGTTGGTAGTGCTGTGCCATAACACTGCCACGGCCTTCAATGTGAAATTCATACAGTGCTGATCCAAGGTACTGATGATTCTCTTTTAGCAGCAATGTCAGGCAGTGTATTTTAAATGAGAACACAAAAAACAAAAAAGACTGCTGCAGTTCGGAAGTCGACAAAACATTAGATCTATTGGGGAAAACCACTACACGAGAGGAAGCAATCGATCGAAAAATCCCAGAGTAAGGTTGGAATAATGCATCCTGCATCTTTTTATTTAGTGGTACTAGAATATTTTGGCAATCAGAAGAGGTAGGAAAATGCTAGTTAAGACAATATTTTAGATTGTGAACCTTAGCTAGACTGCAGTGGATCAACAGCATGGCATGTAAATATATATATATATATATATATATATATATATATATATTCTTTAAAGAGAATGACGTTTTTAAGCCTATCGTCTGGGGCAGACATCTCTCCAAAAGGTCAGGTAACTAATGATATATACATATCGTATAACAGTGGAATTTTAAGTGTTGCTTTTCTAAAGCTACACAGTATTCTTTTATGACAACTTCACATCCAATGATGAAAGAACACATGGGTGCATTCCTCTCAGAGGAACATATGCAAGAGCACACAATGAGACCTGGTCTGGTGGTCACTCAAACAGCAGAACAAGCATGCACAGGTCAGAGCACATTATGAAGTGGAGACAAAAATACTGTGCACACCTCTGCCAGACTACACTTGGGGGCTTCAAAGCCTCTGAGGTGAACTTTAAAACTCAACAAGAGGCATTTGGAACAAAGCAGATATTGTGTGCGCTTTCTGAGCCTAGACTCCACCGATCGATATTATGTTGTGTTTTATTAATACAAGACGACGCTCTGACGGGGCCCCGTTATTTCCCTACTATTTCCACATATGAACAAACAGTAAAAAAATAAAGACGAAGGCGGAAACAGTGGACACGACTCACAAGGCAATCCCCACCTTTGCAACACAGAACCATCAAAACATATGTTCACGAACCACTCCTAGTAGAAAAAAAACAATCATCAAGCGACATCAAAACATATAGCACTTTCGGGCTTGCTGACCAATCCTCCTTGTGGGGTATTGCATCTGCTTACATTAAGGCAGGTAGCACTCCATTTCGTATTTACATTATAGTGCTCATTAACATAAAGAGCCGGGTGAGAAATGAGAAACCTTTTAGTGGTAGCTCCCGTCACCCTGAGAACAAGTGTGGCGTTAATCAATGCAAGTTAAACTGTGCTCTTTAGAATTGGGCACAGAAACCGGATGCAGAATTCAATAACAATATACCCTGGGAGATGCCCATGCATCGCACTGGCTTTTCTCGTTCATCTCATTGATGCTCAAGCAGATGAAATCTGTAGGGTTTTTTTCTGAAGCAAATGATACAATCAACAAACACACCTCTGTTTCCCATACCTGAGAAATGAAAGCTCAGCAGCTGAGAGGGTATGATGTGCCGCTCACCCCGCCCCCATGGTTGCATGCCCAGGAGCCCGGCTTTCATCAGCATATGTAGAACAGGCAGTGAGGTAGATATTATTTCATCTGGTGCCCAGACCTCGCATCCTTGGAGGAAAGGGACAGGCTGGGAAGCATCACACACACACTCGCATGCAATTTCCCTTTCACTTGAGTCTCGTTCTCCGCTATGATCTCCTTGTCCTTTTTTAACCTGATGGGCGTCGACATTTTCCCCCGATTTTATGTTCAATACGGCAATGGCAAAGTTTAACAAGCATTGAAGAAAGCTGTTAAACAAGACGTGAGCGAAACGGAAACCTGTTGTGGGGCGGGACTTCTGTCTTCTGCGAGAAGCCTGCGCCCACGGAATGGCTGGCCCAGATAGGAGCAGTGGTGACACAGGGCTCCCATGCCCGAGGGAGAGCCCCGCGGAGGATGCAGAAGCCCGGAGTGGCGCCGATGCGGTGAGTGAGGTTAGTTGTGGTATGTGTATCTGTATGTGTTCGCTCGTGAGTGTGCGTGCGTGTAGGTGCGCTCGTGTGTGTGCGTGTCTGTGTGTGTGTGCGTGTGCGCGTGCTTGTGCGAAAGCAGGGGGATGCGGCTGTGTGTGTTGGAGGCTTTCAAGGGAGACAGGAGATGGTGAACGCGTGCGCGACCTGATGCGATTCCGGCAGGCTGGTGTGCCCATTTCTTGTCTCCCTTTTGCCTCCTTGTAAGCAGAGCTGACGACTATAGGTCTCGCGGCGAGAACGCGCTTCGCGCGCTTTCGCCAGGGCGAGACCTAAAAAGGGGTTTTCGAACATTTCTAAACATTTTTGGCTTGTAATTTTTTTTTTTAAGGGTAGTACAATAACATGCAACTTGAAGTGTTAAACAAACACCAACAGCATCTCCTTAAAACAAAAAAGAGAAAAACGTACAAAAAACTTCCTAGGGGGGCACTTGTACTATCAGACAATCTTCTCCTGGGCAGACCCGCTTGTCTTTGATGAAAAAGTTATCTGCTTACACAAGCAGCAAAATAGCGCTTCATAAAAAATACAGGGCTTTTGTCCGCTTGTGCACTTGGACCCTGTGCAGGCACAGCATCTCCTGGAGCAAATGACGTAGAAGCCCCTGTAGAGTTGTCTAGCTCTGCAGCAAAAGCCAACTCTGCCTGTGCAGCCTTTGTAGATGCATAGACCTCAAGTGTCTCCATATCCCTGTGGTAAACATGCTATGTTCTTTATTTCTACTCCTCCACAAAGTTTACGGGTAATGTACTTTGCAGAAACGTTCTTTCTACTTGACCTAATTTCAAAGAATTGCCACACCAAGGATTACTTAAGAGGCTGTGGTGGCTGAGCTGGTGCAGCTGCCCCTGGCTGCACATCAGAACCTGATGAAGACATCTTTATGAAGAAAGGCAAATAGGAAAGGAGAGCAAGCCAAATATATCTATTCTCACCAAAATTCAATAGTGAAATAAAGCAAAAAGGATGGAATATTTTTCGTTTAAATAAAGACATCCATATGAACCAATCATAATCCTTCCTTAGAGGGTTGGTTCTCTCCTGGACCTCTCTCGAGATTCTCATGGGCATCTTGTGAGATTGTAAAAATATTATAGCTTTATTTCTTTCATGGAACAATTCATAATTAATTTTTCCAAGCTAATCAACATCTCTAATATATTATTTTGTTCAGAATTACAAGAAACCACTATTGTTAACTTAATTACAAATGCACGTTCTCTTAGGTCGATCATGAGAGCCAAACAGGAAGTAAAGCACATTTAGAGTCCATGCAGGAGAATGTATTCGGGAGGCATGGATGACGTTACAACGCATACTTTTACAACGCCTACCTTTACAACGCATTTTTTACACCGCAACATCCATTACAATGCATACCATTACAACGCATGCCATTACAACAAATTCTTTGAAACTACCTTTACAACACATTCCACTACAACGCATAATACATTTACAACGCATACCATTACCACGCATATCATTACATTGCATGTAAGGTAAGTATTGGATAGTGTAGGGGTAAAAATTACTATTCTAACTCCAGGGGGTGCAACAGTAGGGTAAGTGTTGGATAGTGTAGGGGTATAAATTACTATTCTAACTCCAGGGAGGGTACAACAGTAGGGTAAGTGTTGAATAGTGTAAGGGTACTATGTGTTGTAATGCTATGCGTTGTAATGGTATGCGTTGTAATGACTGCGTTGTAATGGCATGCGTTGTAGTGGTGTGCGTTGTAGTGTCATGCGTTGTAAATGCATGCGTTGTAATGAATGTTGCGTTGTAAAAGTTTTGTTGTAATGGTAGTGCGTTGTAAAAGTTGCGTTGTAAAGGTTGTTTCCCATTCAGGAGGTGCCATCATTAAAAAAAATAAAAAATGAATACTACATCCATATTTCAGTGACTCTCTTTTTACAGATTAACATTAAATAAGAAATGAACACATGAAAGAGAACTCTAAAAAGTAGATTAAAACAAAATATACCACTCTAGTAAGTAACAGACTTAAAAAATAGACTTAAACAATGAAACTTAATACTATACAATATTCCAAGAACTGATTACTCTCTTTCTGAATTATAATAATAATAATATTAATTCGCTTTTATTAAGCGCTTGGTTGCATCAAACAGTGTGTCCCCGCGCTGAGGCCCTGACCAATGGACAAAGAGATGAACATGAATCAGAAACAACAGGGAAGTTATCAAGAGGTGAGGAACAGCCAGGTTTTCAATTTACTTCTGAAAAGTTTCTCTGTGGGTGCAGCTCTCAGCTCTTAAGGGAAAGAGTTCCACATTTTGGAGGCCAAAAAGGAGAAAGAACGTGCCCCCAGTCTGGCTTTAATTACCCTAGGCAACCTAACTAGTTTTGCTGCAAGTGATCTGAGATCACAACCATGGATGTATGGTTGCTTCATGGAAGGCAGATATTTTGGGCCTTGCTGGTGAAAAATGTGGAGACAAAAGCACATGGTTTTAAACTTAATTCTTTGGATTACTGGAAGGCAGTGCAACTGATTGTGAGCTTCCAAAGTGGAGGATCTTCTGGGAAGATTCAACACAAGCCTAGCCACAGCATTTTGTACTCTTTGAAGCGAATTGAGGCTGCTCTTGGTAGCCTCAGATACAGGACATTGCAATAGTCCAGTTGGGAAGTGATAAGAGCATGCACAATGGTTTTATGAGACTTTTTTTAAATTAAGTCTAAGATTTTACTAAGAGCCTTAAGGGTACCGAAGCACTTGCACGCTGTGTTTCTGATCTGATCCTCGAAGGAGAGTTTGGAATCAAACCAAACTCCTAGATTTTAAACTTTCTGATTGGGTTCCGGGGACTGACCAAGGGAGACGGGCCACCAGGCTGAGGTCCAGCTTGAGGGGCTTTTCCCTACTATCAGAAGTTCAGTTTTGTTTGTGTTCAATTTCAAGCAGCTGTTGGTCATCCAAGTGGTGACTTCAGCCAGACATGATCTGAAATGAGCTGCTGAAATATAGTCAGGTTCCGAAAGAGTAACAATAAGTTAGGTGCTGTCTGCTTACGACACCAATTGAACAGTATATTTGTCAATGATATCAGCTAGTTGTCGAATATGGATATTGAACAGGGTCAGACTCAGAATAGATCCTTGTGGAACTCCTTCAGCCAAGGTGAAGCTCTCGGAAACATAGGGCTTTTGAGTGACCTGAAAGATTCAATCCTGGAGAAAAGACTTAAACCATTTAAGAGCCTTGCCATTGATCAAGCACTCCTGAAGCCTGTGAATTAAGAGGCAGTGGAATATGGTGTCAAATACAGCGCTTAGTTCTAATATTATAAAGCAGACGTCTGATCTTTCTGCACATTCTGTCTAAGGACTTCCTCCTACAGTAGAAGAGCTGACTTTGTGGAATGATTAGCCCTAAAGCCTGATTGAGATGGATGTAGCACCTCTTTGGATTCTATAAAAGTGGTCAGCAGATTGTTCGCATGTTTCTCTAAGATTTTTGCACAAAAAATTAGTAGAGATATCGGTCTGAGATTCTCTAAGAAGGAGGGATCCAATGTGATTTTTTTCCGAATGGGAAGCACCATTGCATGTTTCCATTTTTGGAAACTGAACTTAAGACTGTTGGACAACTAGAACTATGACTTTAATGTAAAAACGCATACAAGTGCTATGAAAGGTATGCTATTACAATATTAATTAACTTGCTGAGAAAATGTCTCATTATGAGAGTCAGAAGAACTGAGGAGATAGACAATTTCAACACAAATGGTGTTGTATTTCTCTGTTTTATACTCAAATATCATTTTGTAGAAACATTTTGCAAATTATTCACCCTTCCCTGTTAAATTACATACAAAATCAAATACCTTTCAGAATGATGTCCAGACACAGGATATATTAGGATATATTATTCAGTTATTCTGTACCATGCTTACACATAAAAAATATACTTTAAAAAAACAAAGCCCTATAACAAAGGTTAAAGTAACGTAGAAGTTAGGTCTGATGAAAAGAACAGTTAATGTTTTTTTTTTTAAACTTAGAAATTCACAGAAAAAACAATGGTTACTGTACCGTTATAGTTAGCTGAATTTTTCCAGTGACAACATTAACGTTTTGAAGTTAAAAAAAAACATAGAAATTCACCAGTTATAGTTAGCAGCACTAAGTATAACTTGCACCCCGATCACGCACTGCTTATGACCTCACATACAACATCACTCATGAATTGTTCTTTGACATAATTTTTGACATCGCTGATGACATCTCAAATAGCATCACTGATGACATCATCCAAACTTCATTTTCACACATTTTGCTCTATAAATTAGTTAGAAATTAGAGGCCTGACAGTAAGTACAAAATAGCTCAGGAGAAAATCACCCATTACTACTGCCACCACATAAACAACTCACTTTACAGGGACATTATAGCTAGGAAATGGAATTAAAAAAGCCTTAGAATTTCACTGAAAAAAACAAAGTTTGCAGAGACATTATAGTTAGGCTTAGGTTTCACTCACACAAAGCCAGTGAAATTCAGCGGTTATAGTTAGCTGAGCTAACTATAAATCGCGCCCACACAATGCTCTGCTTATCACCTCCCATATTACATCACTCATGACATGGTCAGTAAAAACACTGATGGCGTCTCAAATGACATCGCTGATGACATCAGTGATGACATCATCCACAGCATCTCTGACGCACTCACTCACACCCCTAGTCATGTTTGCAGGTGGAGATAGGGGGCTGGGCCTCCGACCAGCTTTCAAGAATCCCATTGTATAGGACTTACAGGAAGTACTAGGAGGGTTTCTTGGTCCCCAAGTTCCCTCAGGAGTAAAGTCAACTTCATGGCATAACCAGCAATGTGCCCAGAGCCGCGTTTGCAAGAGTGGTGGAGCCATGAGTTGTTTTTGCAGTGTGGTGGAGAAAGGGGGCATGGCCAATAAAAAACTCTCAGCAAACCCACTCTGTGGGACTTGCTGGAGGTAACAGAAGGGGTAGTTGGCCCCCAAGGACTCCCAATAAGAAAGGGGACCCCAACCCCCATACTAGTAGTGTGAAAGGATGCATGTTTGTCCAGTGATGGAGAAAGGGGGGGTAGCCTCTTACCAGGTCTCAGCAAATCCTCTGTGTGGGATTTACTGGAGGTAACAGAAGTGGTAGGTGGCCCCAAGGCCTTTCTTGGGAGCCAACTACCCCTCCTGTTACCTCCAGCAAGTCCCACACAGGGGGATTCATACGAGGTCTTTGGAGGCAATGCCCCCTTTCTCCACCACTCTGCAAACGCACCTCCAGGCGCACTCCTGGTTGGAGTTGAAGATCACTTTAGTCCTGAGGCCCTCAGGAGGCAATGGGTCTCGTGGCCCCCCTTCCCTGGGCTAATTTCACCCCGGGGACCCCATACCTGGGGCCTGCCCCTTTAAAAAAAAAATATTCTAGAAAAAAAAGAAACCAAGGGTGAGGGGCGCTTTTGGCCCTGGGGACCCCATCCCTTGGGGCCAGGCCTTTCTTTTTTTTCTATTTTTTATGATACAAAGGGAGGGGGGCATGGGGCCAACTTAGGCCCTGGGGACCCCATCCCGAGGCATGCCCACTACATTTGGGATCACGTGGGGTACCGCAATTCCACCGCAGTCCCTGCCAGCTCCCCGCCTCCTGCGGGAGCCGGCATTGCTTTGGGATCTAGGGAGCTGCTGACATAAAATGTCCTGGTTCCCAAAGCAAAGTGTCTGTTTACCTGATCGCTTCACAGCGAGAAGGGAAACAGACGGTGCTCTGCTTTCAACAAGCAAGAGCATTTTGTGCTCTCGCTTGCTGAACGCAGAGTTAAGTTTGCTATGGCATGGCGGGAGCAACCTGCAATGTCCCGGGGATGGGCACCCGAGGTCATTGCTGGAGCCAGCGCTGGGGAGTGGCAGTCCCCAGGGCCATGTAAGGATCCACGAGGGGGATGGGCAGCCCCCTTCCCTTCTAAGTAAGCCATGGGGAGGTGGTGGTCCCCATAGCAGGGGATCCGCAATGGACCCCCTTCATGTTGTCTTTCTGGAGGTGGCGGTCCCCGGGGCTGAGTGGAGGGGCTGGAGCTCCCCCACGATTTAATATTTATGTTAGCACTAGGGAGGTGGTGGTCCCCGGGTCAGAGGGTGCTCAACTGACCCCGTTTGTGTTTATGCCCCAGGGAGGTGGCAGTCCCTGGGGCTGCATGGTGGGCCTGGAGCCCACCCATGCTTTATTATTTATGTTAGCTCCGGGGAGGTGGCTATCCCGGGTGCTTTGGGAGAAGCCTCCCCCACACTTAAAAAAAAATAAAAAATATATGTGCCCCAGGGAGGTGGCAGTGTTTGGGGCTGCAGGGGGCTGCAAGGCCCCCCACATGTGACTGAATTAGCTCCAGGGAGGTGGTGATCTTCAGGACTCCAGGGGGCCCACGCGCCACCGGGACCTGTCCCACCCGGGGGCCTAATTAAATGAAGCACATTTTTTTAAAAGGAATTCATCCGGATTTGTGGTTTCACCGCCACTCCCACGAAAAATCTTTTTTAAAATGTCTTTTTTTGGCCCTGTGGATCCCTGTGGGACACTCTCAGGCCTTGGGGTTCAGGGTGTTTCTACCCTGCCCACTTTTCTTTTTTTTAACTGTTTTTTCTTGTGACTCGGTTAAACCAAGTCACTAGATGCTGATAACACTTCCTGGTTTGAAGTATTGGCAGCCAGCCAATCAGATCGCAGACACAAGCTCGGGAGGGGTCACGGATCCACTGCGGCCACAGTTGTATATCTGAGAAATCTTTAAATTTCTCCGAAACTACTTAACGGATTTACACCATTTAACAAAAACAGTGCTTTCTGGACCAAGAGCTACGTATCTGCCAAATTTGGTGTAATTCCGTTCAGCAGTTCGGGCTGTAGCTGTGCCTAAAGTTAGAAATTAAAATGGGGAAAAAGCGTTTTGGCCCCCCTTTTTCTCAGGCCCTGCTTGAGGGATCATCTCAAAATTTTCAAAACAGCAGCTGAAGTGAGTGTCAAATTACCTACTGTAGATAAAAGCTCCAACACTGAGCCTTCTACCCACCTCTCCCTTGAACTTGACGAAATCGAACTTGCCCTGACTCAATCTCCATCTGGGAAAGCACCAGGGCCCGATGGGGTCCCAATCAATCCCTTCCTCATAGATATTCCTTTTTGGTCTTCTCTTTTAACTATGATTTTTACTGCCAATGCTGAGACTGGTCCCCCTCCTTCATGGAAAAAATCAGTAATTATCCTGATACATAAAAAAGGGGATACTTCCATCCCCGTCAATTACCGCCCCATCTCATTGCTTGATAGCACAGCTAAATATATGGGTAGATTACGGTTAAACAAATTGGAAACATGGACAGAGGAAAAAGGAAATCCTTACGGAAGTTCAGTATGGGTTCAGACAGGGTGACCAGTGCCTCAATTTGACTCTCATACTTGGGAAATACACTATAGCAAAAAACGCCCAAATACATATGGCCTTCAGTTACCTGTATAAGGCCTTCGACTGCATGGTCCGTAGTAAACTTTGGCTTATGCTGAAGGACATGGGAGTGGACAACGCCATTACTAATTTTATTAGAGAGCTCTATTTGGATGCCACTGCCATGCTACGTGAGAAATATTGCGAATGTACCAAATCATTCAAAATCGAAGTTGGCGTCAGACAAGGTTGCGTTCTGGCCCCTTCTTGTTTGCTCTTTATACAAACAAGCTAAACAATGCCTTGATTGAGGCCGCGAAAGACACACCACTAGTATTGTCGGCCCCCCTTCCTATTCCCTACGCAGATGACACTGTCTTACTGGCGAGGACTCCCATGGCACTCCAAAATCTTATCATACATTACACAGCATTCATGCATGACCTAGATCTGCGCGTAAACAAAGCCAAAACTCACATTATGGCAATGGGCAGTGTTAAAAAGAAGATAATGAGATTCGAACTTGACGGGGAAACAACAGAGCCGGTACCTAATTTTAATTACTTATCAATCAATCAATCAATCAATCAATCAATCAATCAAAGCATTTGTATAGCGCACTACTCACCCGGAGGGTCTCAAGGCGCTAGGGGAGGGGGGTTCTGCTACTGCTCGAACAGCCAGGTCTTGAGCTGCTTCCTGAAGGCGAGGTGGTCCTGGGTCAGGCGGAGGTGGGTCGGGAGGGAGTTCCAAGTCTTGGCGGCGAGGTAGGAGAAGGATCTTCCCCCTGTGGTGGCTCTTCGGATGCGGGGGACGGGGGCGAGGGCGTGGCCAGTCGATCGAAGCTGGCGTTTGGGAGCGTAGAAGTTGAGGCGGCTGTTGAGGTATCCTGGGCCTTGGTTGTGCAGGGCTTTGTGTGCGTGGGTGAGGAGACGGAAGGTGATTCTCTTGTTGACCGGGAGCCAGTGCAGGTCTCTCAGGTGTCCGTAGATGTGGTGGTGGCGGGGGATGTCCAGGATGAGTTGTGCTGAGGCGTTCTGGATCCGCTGGAGTCTCTTCTGGAGTTTGGCGGTGCTTCCGGCGTAGAGGGAGTTGCCGTAGTCCAGTCGGCTGGTGACGAGGGCCTGGGTGACCGTCTTCCTGGTCTCGGTGGGGATCCATCGGAAGATCTTGCGTAGCATGCGTAGGATGTTGAAGCACGACGAGGAGACGGCGTTGACTTGTCTGGTCATGGAGAGGGAGGAGTCCAGGATGAAGCCCAGGTTGCGTGCGTGGTCTGTTGGTTTGGGTGCGCTGCCTAGGGCGGGGGGCCACCAGGAGTTGTCCCAGGTGGAGGGTGAGGATCCCAGGATGAGGACTTCAGTCTTGTCCGCGTTCAGTTTCAGGCGGCTGTCCTTCATCCATTCGGCTACCTCCTTCATCCCTTCGTGTAGGTTGGCTCTGGCGGTGGCGGGGTCATTGGTGAGGGAGAGGATCAGCTGGGTGTCGTCGGCGTAGGAGATGATGTTGAGGTTGTGCTGGCATGCGATGGCTGCGAGGGGGCTCATGTAGACGTTGAAGAGGGTTGGGCTGAGCGAGGAGCCTTGAGGAACGCAGCAGATGACTTCGGTAGCTTCTGATCTGAACGGGGGAAGGCGGACTCTCTGTGTCCTTCCGGCGAGGAAGGAGATGATCCACTCCAGTGCCTTCTCTTGGACTCCGACGTTGCTGAGGCGCTGTACTAGGGTACGGTGGCAGACAGTGTCGAAGGCCGCGGAGAGGTCTAGGAGGATGAGGGCCGCTGTTTCTCCGTTGTCGAGCAGGGCTCTGATGTCATCGGTTGCTGCGATCAGGGCGGTCTCGGTGCTGTGGTTGGCCCGGAAGCCAGACTGCGAGAGTTCGAGGGATCCGTTCGTCTCGAGGAAGGCGGCCAGCTGCTTGTTGACAGTCTTTTCGATGACTTTTGCGGGAAACGGGAGCAGCGAGATGGGTCGGTAGTTCTTAAGGTCGGTGGAGTCGGCTGATGGCTTCTTTAGTAGGGCGCTGAGTTCGGCGTGCTTCCAACTCTCCGGGAAGGTAGCGGTGTCGAAGGAGGTAATGATGATGTCCCGCAGGTGGGGCGCGATGACAGCGTCGGCCTTGTTGAAGGCGTGGTGAGGGCAAGGGTCGGTCGGAGATCCGGAGTGGATGGAGTTCATTGTGCGGACGGTGTCTTCGGTGCTGATCGGGGTCCAGGCGCGGAGGGTGGTGGTGGGGGGCGGTGGTTCGGTCATGGCGTGCGTCGGTTGAGTGCTGAAGCTGTTGTGCATGTCCGCGATCTTGTTGTGGAAGTAGGAGGCGAGGGAGTTGCAGAGGTCTTGCGAAGGGGTGATGCCGTTGTTTCAGGCGTTGGGGTTGGAGAGCTCTTTAACGATGTTGAAGAGTTCCTTGCTGTTGTGTGCGTTGTTGTCCAGTCGTTCCTTGAATGCAGTTTTCTTGGTGGCGTGGATCAGTTGGTGGTGTTTTCGGGTGGCGAGCTTGAGGGCAGTCATGTTGTCCGGAGTTGGGTCTCTGCGCCAGGCTTTCTCCAGGGCTCTGCAGTACCTCTTGGAGCTCTTGAGTTCGTCGGTGAACCATGGGGCTTTCTTGCTGCCGGGTCTGGTAGGCGGGGTCCTCAGAGGGGCGAGGTCGTCTGCGCAGTCGCTGATCCACTTCGTGAGGTTGGTGGCCGCTTGGCTGGGGTTCGTTGCGCTGGTAGGTGGGTTCTTGCTCAGGGAGGTCGCGAGCTGGTCGGCAGTGATCTTGTTCCAGCTTCTGCAAGCAACCTGTTGCTGTTGGTGGTGGATCGTGGTCCTTTTGAAGCTGAAGTGGACGCAGCTGTGGTCCGTCCAGTGGAGTCCGGTGGCGTGGCTGAAGGCGATGTCCTTGCTGGATGAGAAGACGGGGTCGAGTGTGTGTCCGGCGTTGTGGGTGGGGGTGGTCACCAGTTGCTTGAGTCCGAGGTTGGCGAGTTTGTCCAGTAGGGTGGTGGTGTTGCGGTCGTTGTTGTTCTCCAGGTGGAAGTTGAGGTCCCCAAGGAGGATGTAGTCAGCGGAGGGGAGGGCGTGCGGGCTGACGAAGTCGGCGATGTCCTCGCTGAATTGTGTGCGTGGTCCCGGAGGTCTGTAGATGAGGGTGCCTCTGAGGGTGGTCTTGGGGTTGATGTGGATCTGGAAGTGCAGGTGCTCGGCGGGTGCGAGGGAGTCGTCGGTGTTGGTCGTGATGCGGATGGAGTTCTTGTGGATGATGGCGATGCCTCCTCCTGTCTGGTTGACGCGGTCCCTCCGGATGATCTTGTAGCCGTCTGGGATGGCGATGGCGATGTCGGGCACTGAGGAGGCGTTCATCCAGGTTTCCGTGAGGAAGGCGACGTCTGGGGCTGTGGTGTCGAGCAGGTTCCAGAGCTCGACTGCGTGTCTGTGGATGGAGCGGGTGTTGAGCAGGATGCACTTCAGGTGGCTGCTGCTGTTGCTCGTCGAGGTCTTGGGCCCTGCTGGAGTGGTGTAGGTCCGGATGCAGGTGAACTTGCAGGAGTTGCAGCAGAAGGGTCCGTGGGTGCGTCTTGGGGTGGCTCGGTAGCATCCCGGGATTTGGCCGGCGTTAAGTGCGTTGAGGGTGGCGGCGTCGTACGTTCGGCGGGGGCCGGGGGTCCTAGCGCTGGGCGCGATCCAGACGCGGACGGGCACAGACGGGCTTACCTTTGGCGCACCTTCAGCGCTCATTCGGTGCTCCCGCTGCGCGCGGTCGCTCAGGGGGCGTCATAAGAAGGGAGCCGGGAGGGAGGGTGCGCTGGGAGGCGGGAGCGTGTGAGCCAATCGGCTCGTGGGGGGGCGGGGCCGCAGGCAGGTAGCGGCGGGAAAATCTGTGCGGGCTTGGCGGGCGGCCCTGCGGCGGCTGGGGCGCCAGGATCGGCGAACAGGCAGCAGGAGGCTCAGGCACAGGCAGCAGGAGGCTCAGAGCAGGAGAGCGAGGAGCGTGGGGGCATCCAGGCCGAAGGCGCAGTGGTCGCTCCCGAGGGGGAATCAAGGTCCCCTTTAAGAAGGGAGCCAGGAGGGAGGGTGCGCTGGGAGGCGGGAGCGTGTAAGCCAATCGGCTCGTGGGGGGGCGGGCCGCAGGCAGGTAGCAGCGGGAAAATCTGTGCGGGCTTGGCGGGCGGCCCTGCGGCGGCTGGGGCGCCGGGATCGGCGAGCAGGCAGCAGGGGGGTCAGGCACAGGCAGCAGGAGGCTCAGAGCATGAGAGCGAGGAGCGTGGGGGCGACCAGGCGGAAGGCACAGTGGTCGCCCCCTTATGAGTTGTTTTTGACAACAAACTAAGCTGGAAGGAGATGTTACAAAGCCGAGTTAATTTAATGACCCAAAGTATTGCTGATATATTTTGATTTTCCAAAACATTAGGCCACAAGCCAATATCAGAAATGTCTCAAATTTATCTAGCAAAAAGGCTCTCAACAGCCACATATGGGGCAGCAATCTGGGGGTTTAGCGATGTAACACCTCTCCAAATTCAAGAAGATAAATTCATTAAAAAGTCGTTGTCAGTCCTACCATCATGTAATAATTTTATAGTACATAAAGAAGCCAGCATGCCCTTTATTACTGATGCTATAAAACTTTCTTGGGCTATCCATATGGAAAAGGGGTACTGTGGGTGTGAACCAAAGAATTCTCACAGACATTCTTAACTTGGATCATGCACACAGAATCCACTGGCTATGGTATGTTAGAGAAATTCTAATTTCTTTGGGACTTCCCTAAATCAAGACTACAGGCCACTTTTGTGTTAAAAGTTATTTGTGACAGGCGGTATAGCCATAGAGTGAAGAAAGTTGTAATGTTTTATGAAACCATACCACAGATACCAAACCACTCTTATTCATACTTATAGATAGTTGAGAAGGATGTATGACGTTACAACGCATACTTTTACAACGCCTACCTTTACAACGCATTTTTTACACCGCAACATCCATTACAACGCATCCCATTACTACACATGCCATTACAACGAATTCTTTGAAACGACCTTTACAACGCATTCCACTACAACGCATACTACATTTACAACGCATACCATTACAACGCATATCATTACATTGCATGTAAGGTAAGTATTGGATAGTGTAGGGGTAAAAATTACTATTCTAACTCCAGGGGGTGCAACAGTAGGGTAAGTGTTGGATAGTGTAGGGGTAAAAATTACTATTCTAACTCCAGGGGTGCAACAGTAGGGTAAGTGTTGGATAGTGTAGGGGTAAAAATTACTATTCTAACTCCAGGGGGTGCAACAGTAGGGTAAGTGTTGGATAGTGTAAGGGTACTATGTGTTGTAATGCTATGCATTGTAATGGTATGCGTTGTAATGACTGCGTTGTAATGGCATGCGCTGTAGTGGTGTGTGTTGTAGTGTCATGCGTTGTAATGGTTGCGTTGTAAATGCATGCGTTGTAATGGATGTTGCGTTGTAAAAGTTGCGTTGTAAAGGTTGTTTCCCAGTTGAGAATAACCTGCAGCGCTTCATTCTGACTAGATTCAGATTGAATCTCATCCCGCTAATGCTGGGTTATCCAAATAATCTATTCTCTCTAAGCAACCTACTGCCTTGTCCTTGTGACAATAGGGCGGCTAAATCGACCTTACACTTCCTCCTTTTTTTGTCCACTATATATAGTAGAGAGAAAGGTTTTTATCGTTCCACTCTTAAAAAGAATTTCAATGAGCTCAGTAGCCACAGCACTTTCTGTTTTTTATTCGTTAGAAACCTCACTGGTCTGCTTCGCATTGGCTTCCTTTTTATTATCTGCCATGGGAAATCGCAAGGTCTCTAGTACTACACTCTCTGCACTTTAAGATCACTGTTTTTATTGATATCTTTTTTTTAATACTTATAAATGTATAATTTGAATCAACTTCTAATGCAAAGGGCAATACCTTGTACCTTGTATTGATTCTATTTCTGTAGCTATTGTATATTTGGTTTAATCTCTTTTATGCTAGCTATTTATGTTGTACTTTAGTGCGAAATAAAGTTGAATGATGTTGATGAGTGTCAAATTCTTTTTGAAAATTTCATGAAGATTTGTCAAGTCGCCAGTAGGTAGTTATAGTTAGGATTATTTTCAATAGGGAAATCGCAACATTCTATTGGGAATAACTTTGGCGCCGGTTGAGGAATCTGCCTGAAAATTTCCTCAAATTTGCCTCGCGCCGCTCCGGTCCTTGCCTGAAAGTTTGGGGGGGATTCGTCAAGCGGGGGCCGAGGAAAAAGGGGGATCCAAAAAACGTGTTTTCCCCATGTTAATCTCCATAGGGCGGTCGACCTCACTTTTAGCCCGAACGGCTGAATGGATTTCCACGAAACTTGGCAAAATTGTAGGGACTGGTAGCCCGATGTGCCTTTGCTATGTCTCAAGATATGTTCTCCAGTGGATTTTGAGTAATTTAGGTTAAAAAAAATATATATATCTATAAGCGCGCCCCGGGACGCGCACCAGGGCGCGAACCAGCGTGCTACGCGAGTTTGCGCGCGGAAAGCTGATTGGCTCTCGGGTGTCTGTAAACATTCGAAACAGTCCGGAGCGGCCGCCATCTTGTGTCTCGTAGGATCGAGACACAAGAGGTGGCAAAAACAAAGAGGGAAATGACCAAAAGGGGGCAGGATAGACCCCCTTGACCCCCTAGGTTTGATGTGGGGGCAAAATCTTTTTTTTTTTCCGATTTGCGCGGGTGGAGCGCCCGGTAGGCGCACCGGGGAGGAGGTCATGAGTGATGTCACTGACCATGTCATGAGTGATGTAATATGTGACATCATCAGCAGTGCATTGCAGGCGCGCAAGTTATAGTGAGTCCAACTAACTATAACGTGGGAATTTCAATGGTTTTATGTCAGTAAAATTTCCAGCTAACTATAACTGGTGTGAAACCTATGGTTTTTTCAGTGAATTTTATAGGTTTTTCAAATGCTAATTCCTAACTATAACTGGTGTGAAACCTGTGGCTTTTTCAGTGAATATATATATATATATTGCGGGAGGACCATTATTAAGCTGGTGCCGGCGGCGAAGTAAGGACGACTTTGCTGTATTATTTCAAGCAAATTGAAAGAAAAACACCGCACTCCTCTTCGATGGTTCCACTCAAGTTTTAAGGACCTTTACCTTCTCTCCACCTACGCGTTCCGAACTCTACTAGTTCTTGATCACGGTAGCTACAATAGACCTTTTTTGGTTTCACCCTTTTATACCCTAGTCACCATTTTTGCCACAATGAGGCACTACGCAGTGAGTCATTGGCAGAGCATAGGTTGGGAGGTAATCGGATTGGTGAAAGATACAACGCAGTTGCCACGATTTACAGTAACCCGACTTGTGGAATTTTCAGGCATAGCCAGCATGTCAGCGGAAACTGTTCGCGCTAGAGAGATGGAAGCGGAGGAGTTATTTGAAAATATACCAGCCGTTGTGACCGGAGCTAATAAAAATCCAAATAACGATGCAGAAAATGATGTTACTGACGTGAAAGCATTAATAAAGCAGCTCGAGAAAAATAAAAAATTAGAAATCACTAAATGGTGGAAACATTATTTGCTGAATATTCGGAAGCAGCATGTGTTCCTCGAGGTTTGCGTATTTTATTAGCACCCAGTTTTGACAAACCCAACCCCCTGATGCCAAAGGAGTGGGGGCAATGTAATCTTGCAGCATTCATGAACTTGTGCATATACTCATTAAATATGCTGCCATAGATCGTGTGGAGGTGCTAAAAGAAATTGAAAAACTCAACTTAGAGATTGACAAGTTTGAGGAAACAGATGTGACAAAGAAACTGAAAGAAAATATGTCTGAAAGGCTAAAAAAGCATGAAGACAAAATTAAGACCAGAAAAGTTCAGAAGTTCGCTAGAGATCAGGTGGGTTACAATAACGGTCAAATCTTCACATTTGCACGCAAGTATAACATCGTAAAGCGGCAACAATACAGTGACAAAGGCACCAATAAAGTCAACAAAATCATGGCATCTACCACAGCCTCAGCTAAAGGAACTCACGCAACCGACGACGACACGACCAGCATAACAAGCACTGGCGTTGCCAATAGGTCTCACAGTAGGAAAGTTAGAGCTATTACAATTGCAAATAACAATGCCTTTTATTTTTGTTTTCATTTTAAAAACATAAAGGGCTTTGTCATTTACAAAACCAATAGCTCCAACTTTCCTACTGCGAGACCTATTGGCAATGCCAGTGCTTGTTTTAGGAAAAGAGGTTGTATTCAAAAATAAAATATGTAAAAAAGTAATCACAGACATAAGGCTTACGCCCCCCCTCCAGTAGACCACCAAGCCCGTTATGGCCACCAGTCACGAATTGCAAGTTTTGACCTACCTCATGGATTCTGGCAAGGTTGGTGAGATTACAACCAATTATGAGCAAGAATTTTGTGAACTGACCTATTAGTCCACACTGGTCACAAAATAACTGGTTTAAATTCTTGATCAGTACTTCGAGACCCTCAGTCCAACAGCTAAACAGCTAACTGACTCAGAACGAAAGCCTGTGCTCCCTTCTGCTTTTTCAAATAAAACATGGCCTCTGTGCTATCGGTGAGGATAATTGGTCTTTGAAGTAGTGGCAGAAGCTTCTTCAGTCCAGTGAACACTCAAATGAGCAGTGGACTGCTAATTTTCTAAATCGACTGCAGTCCATGAGAAAAGATGGGCAACAAGAATGACACACACAGGTTTGGAAGTCAAAATATTTAAATGTTCAAAAAGGGTCCATCAACATACTGTGTAATATCTGTATACAATAGAGTCCCTTGGGAAATCAAATAGGTATTGCATATGTCAGATCTGGTGGCGTTATCAATGTATTTTCTTTGGATAACGGTGGTTGGAGGGAGCCCGGTGTTACTCATCATCATCATAGCGGCGCCGGTGGCGGCAGCTGAAGAAACGTGAAAAGTGCTGCACTGTGTGTTTAAAGACACTGGTTACGGGATCTGGAGTGATTTGAATGGAATCTGAATGGGAGGTTAGGACGGATTCCTTTTACCCTCGTGTTCTATTCAAACAAGTCAAATACAAACATAATTTAGTGGGGTAGAAACAGTGCAGACCATTACTTTTGGACATTTCTTTTTAAGTAGTCCTCATTAAAAACGCTCAAATTAATTGTCCACTTGCAGTCTTTTACGTCGCTTGTAAGTGTGAGGAAAAAGTCAGCACAGAATATCTTTTTTGTCCACCTTTCGTCTAGGAATGCCCTTAAAGCGCCACAGTAATCTTTTACTGATGTGTTACATTTTACATTGTAACTGTAAGACATTATTAGTTGTATGTCATTTAGCGTGGGGCAGTTAAATAATTGAGTGTATAGATGCCAAGAATAAACATTTTTGAAAAACGTTTTGTTAGAGGGAACACAGTGTCTGTCACCGGTAACCGGTTTCCTTTCATTGGTAGTGCTCGTTTTAGGGAGGGGTTTTGCAGGCAACCGGAAGTACACTGACGTGCACAGGAAGTATTCTTTGCGTCACAATAAGCACGCTGCCGGTCATCGGGAAGCGTACTGGGAGGAAGCCTACATGGTTTTCCTTCCGTCTCATTATTAGAATTGATAAAAGGGATTTTAAACAGGCGCCTGGAAAATACTGCTTGCAGCAAATTTCTTGAAGAAGGGTGTAGGAAAACGGTCTGTAAAAGTCCTGTGTTTTTTTCAAGAGAGACTTTTAGGAAATTGTGATAAACGGATGAAGTCCTTGTGCGTAGTGCATGTCAGAAAAAGCACACTACTAGGAACAAGGCCTGGGCAACATTTTCATTATGCCAACATAACCACGAGCAATGACCGTAATTTCAGGTTACGCTTGTTATGCAAAATTAATAAAAATAAATCCTTACACCATAGGCCGGAAACTTGATGCAAAATGATAGGGTTGGAGGTTAAAATTAAAGTGCCAGTACTGTGGCCGGAGGGAAGCCGGATGGGGGCGGGAGAGCCTGGTGGGGGGCGGGAATGCGAGAGAGGGGAGGAGAATGGAGGGGGAGGCAAGACAGAGGCAAGGAGTGTGGCAAATGGCCGGAGGGAAGCCGGATGGGGGCGGGAGAGCCTGCGAGAGAAGCACACAAGGGAGACATGGGGGAAGCTGGTAATTAGGGGAGGAGAAGGCGCACAGCACACGCTGGGCGAAGCCCTTTGATGTGCTGTGCGGCCGTGAATGCGCGTGCTTGTTTGGTCACGTGATTCACGTGAACTTAATGAAAACCGCACGAATGAAACCCTTGGTTTCACGAGCGTTTTGAGGACATGAATTCTCGCTCCGCTCAATGCGCTTGCGCGCATTGATAGGTCGCGAGACCTAAAAACTGAATCACTAACTAGTGATTCGAGCTTTGATGCAGACACACAAACAGAACCAATATTAAATATGGAAGAAGAGTTTGATATTTTAGTAGAAGAGGGACTACAAATCCTGAGACCGAGACAAAGGAATGCCACAAGAAACGCAGGAATAATAGAAGACGAGAAAGAAGAAGGAAGCATAAAGAAAAAGCAACAAAAAAGACAAAGAAACCGATGTGGCACAAGAAACAATAAAAGATGATAATTCTATTATCAATTTGTCCGATGTACCAATAACAACAGCAGAAGAACAACTTTTATCTGTCTGACTGAATTATTGCCCTAAACAACCATTCAACTATGCATCAACACGCATAGATGTTTTTTGCTTCCTCAGAAAACTTAAATTGAGAAAATTCTTCACACTGCAAAATATGAAAAAATCTACAGAGTCAGATTCTCATCTTTCCGAGTCCCACACAGTTCTGCCGAACCTTGTTACTTTGGATGTCTCTTCTATCTTTGCATGATCTTGAAGCTGCTACTGATTCTCAACCTATGCAGCAGGATATGGATATCAACACCCAATCCAGATTAACCAAGATCAATATGTTACAGAAAGGTGCGGGTATAACACCCTTTAAAGCGATGATGACAAAAGATGCTGTTGACACCTTCCATGATTGTGTAACTAATGACATAAAACAACTTTATAAATGTTCAAGAGCAAAGAAAAAGAAAAACAGTCGCAAGCTAATGGAATACAACAGGCTCATGAAGAAACTGCATGACAACACCAATATTGTGATAAAGAACTCAGATAAAGGTGGCAATTTGGTCATCTGGCCCAAGAAAGAATACATAACGGAGGCAAAACGACAATTAGCTGATACCAACTGCTATGAAAGAACGTCTCATAAAGATTATGTTAAAGCAAAAGAGACTTTATTGAAATTGCTGTCTCATTGGCGTAGAGAAGGCTTAATTTCATTTGAGGAATTCAAATTTATGAACAATAAATTCCCTGTCCTTCCAGTGCTTTACATTATTCCTAAAGTTCATAAATGCATAATTCCCACACCTGGAAGACCCATCATTTCGGCTATAAATAGTGGCACCGAACAGGTCAGTCAATATATTGACTTTTTTCTACAGGACATGGTTAAAAGTTTTACCCAGCTATGTCAAAGACACAAGTGACTTTCTGCAGAAAATAAATGACCTTGAATGGAATGATGATATGCTGTTGATAACTTTAGATGTAGAATCATTATATACCAGCATCAACCATAGCCAAGGCTTAGCATCTGTTGAACACTTTCTTGAGAAAAGAGCTATTGAGTTTTATCAGCACAATAAGGTTTTAATCAGTCTAATTGATTGGTGTCTGCACAATAACGACTTTTTGTTTGGGAATGAGTTATTCAAACAACTCAGAGGGGTGGCGATGGGATCCTGTTTCTCCCCCAGCTCCGCGTGTTTACACGTTGGCTGGTAGGAGGAACAGGTCCTGAATAAACAACATCAAGTGTGGGTCAATGAGAAGATAGTCACATATCTTCGTTATATAAATGACATCTTTATTCTCTGGCAGGGTGATGAAAATGAGGCTTCAATGTTTTTAAAAGAAATTAATGACAACACCCTCAATTTAAATTTCACGTCCCACATTAACAAGAAAGAAATTGGATTTCTGGACGTGAAAGTATATATCAGTAATGCCAGGATAGAAACTACTCTTTTCAGGAAACCCACCACGGGCAACACAACCCTACATGCCACTAGCCTACATCCCAAACATACGATTAACAGCATTCCGTATGGAGAAATTCTCAGACTTAAGAGAATATGCAGTACCACCAGCGATTTTGAAGCATGTGTCAAAGACAGGAAGGCTAGATTGAAAATGAGAGGCTATTCGGATACTATTTTAAATCAGGCTATAGCGAAAGTCAACTTGCGACCCAGAGAGAGTCTACTGCTTCCAACTTCCAATGACATTGAAAGCTCTGACAACAGCTTGAACAGTGGTAATGCTGTTGTCAATACTCAATGTCCAAGACTAGTTACTGCATTTAGTAATGAGGAAAACAAAATTAGAACTATCATTAAGAGAAATTGGCCCATAGTTTTAACTGATGTAGTGCTTGGGTTTGAATTACCTAGTTCTCCACTTTTTACTTTTAGAAGGGGTAAAAGTATGGGATCCCTCCTCGATAAATGCAGTCCTGAAGTGAGTCCTAACCCTATGTGGTTACAGCCTGCACGTGGTTTTCACAAATGCTCCACGTGCAGAGCATGTAAATTTGGTATTAACAAAATCCATTACCAGACTCCTCTCAGCTCTCAAGACACAGCTATAGCTGCTAGTTTTAATTGCAAGACAGACTATGCTGTGTATGTCTTGACATGCACCTGTGGCTTGAATTATATCGGGAGTACCAAGCTACAGGTGCATGTCAGGTTTCTCCAGCATCTCAGAGCAGTTTTACACAATGATCTAGCCTATCCGGTAGCACGCCATTTTTTAAAAGATTCCATGACAATAACCCGGCATGTTTGAAATATTACGTGGTAGCGGCCATTCCAAAGTCACGTAGAGGTGGTAATAGAGAACACAGATTAAGGCAACTTGAAACCACCATGATACTGGAATTTGATAGCAAATGGCCGAACGGGTTGAACAACACAGAAGACATGTACAATTTTCTATGATGATCTGTTCCCCGTTTTTTAATTGCTATTTTAGATCTGAACGATTGCCATTTTTATTGTTGGTATCTATTTTCTATGTTTGTATTCTATTTATGTGTATTTTATATATATTTTTTAACATACATATATTAGAATACCTGAATAACATGTCCTGACATTTTGCCTGCATTCCATTGATGCTTATTGTTCACCTTGATCTCTCAGAGTATCTTTGACTTTCCCGCCAGAATCTGAATTGAATTACTTTCCTCCTTTTTTATTCATATAGTTGAAAATGCATAAATATTAAATATTTATAGAACGAGTGACTTTCCCCATTTTTCCAACTATATTTTTTGCTTTCCATCCCCTCTTTTTATCACTTTTTTGCACTTTTTAGCTGTGTTTATGATGAAATGTTATTTATATGATTTTAATAATGAAATCAGGTGTTTACCTGCTTTTATTGTCATTTATGGCCATATTTAATATTTATAACACAGTTAGCACTTTAGAATATATTTGCACTAGTCTTTTCTGCACAGTTTTGCACTACAACCAAACTTGTTGTTTATTTAAATAGATAAATTGTACCGTATGCCAAAATTAATTTTCCGTCAATTTTACTATCCATGTAAAATTGACGGGCTTGTGGCACTGGAGGAACATGGCGGCAGGCTGACGTCTGCCGTGGGAGCTCCAGACCGGGAGGTGGTTTCCCCGAAGAGAATGCTGCGACAAAGGCTCGAAACGGTGAGGGCAGAGCGGATGGTTTGATAGTTCGTTGTGAGGCAGTATTTTGACGAGGCGTTCATTTTTTTTTCTATCCCTCGCATACGGAGAAACGAGCAAGAGGCGGCGTCCACACCTCTTCGGAGCACACCCGGCACTAGGACCTAGGAGAGACGGAGAGAGAAGACGGAGTCAGAATGCGAAGGGAGCCGGCGGGTGAGGCAGTCACAAAACGCTCTCGGCGGTATGATATGAGCGTTTTCAGGCTCCTTCCCGTACCCGTGCTCGGACCCACTGCTGGTGAAGCGATAGGAGCAGGTATTGCCCCGTCGAAGGAGAGGAGGTATTCCGGCGGTACAGTGCAGGGTCCGGGTGACTGGGCTTGTGCTTGGGGGCATGCTAGGCGGCTGCTGGCAAGAGTAAGCCTCAGCTCGCCATTAATTAACAATTATTTCTACCACGCTTCGTCTAAGGAGGGGGAGAAGAAGGGGGATCAAGCGTTTGAGCATCTGGGGGGTATTGTTGTGCTAAGACTGAGCAGTGGAGGGGGATTATGTGAGTTGCAGAGTTTGTCACGGGACAAGGGCATGGACTTAGGAGCAAGCTCAGCCTCAGTGAATTTATACACATATCCTCTGCAAGAATAAGAGATAGTTGTTCTCTCGGAGACCCTGGTTGGGGAAGAGCATAAGAATAAGACTATAAATAAGGATAGGGGAAGGAATAAGGAGCCTTCTAACGCACCCCCCATCCCACCAGCCAGGAATAGGTATCAGCTGAGGTCGAGACTCGCGCTGCAGAAGACAGGAGTTGAGGTCCCTTGCACTGCTAGGACAGGGGCCATCCCAATCTCCCCGATAGGAAGAAGGAGGAGCAGGAGGAGCAATATTGCGGGGGAAGTGAACAAACAAAAGCAGAAGCCCCTGAAGGTGCGCGGGACAGTCCCAAAGCCCACCCCTTCCTTAAAGGCCTATTTTAGAATTATGGAGAAGGTGGTTGATACTACAACAGGGGGGGGAGTGTCCCTCTCCCCAGCCCCTCCGGCTCCCCTGGCCCACCCAGTCACCCTCCGTCAGACGATCCGAAAGGAACAGTCGCACCGAGTGTCTGCAGTCTACCTGATCATACTTCTCCCAATATACCAGGTGTTTCGTTTGCAGTGCCTCTCAAAAACAGTTATACGGTGTTGGCAGAATTAGAGGATGCCATAAGTCAGGAGAGGTTGGAGGAAGAACTAGCGCAAGTAGATGAAGATAGAATAGAGGGAATACCCATAGGACAGAAACCGTCGCAAGCAGCTCATGCTAGCCCCTTGCCTCCTGTAAGATCGCCGGCAACAACCCCCGATGCAGGCTTGTCACAGGTTGGGGCCCTCCTTTTAAGTCTCAGAGAGGACCTTCTAACAAAACTTGATCAGAAATTTGATACATCCGGGGCAAACCAAAAAATAATTCACGACCAATGTGCCAGTTTAGAACAAAAATTGGTGGATGTTAGTAAACGCACAGAGGTGCTTGAGGAAGAAGTAAGTCTGTTAAAAGGGGCTTCTCAAAGACATGACAGGGACATTGAGACACTAAGAGTGTGAAATAGGGATCTACAGATGGACGTGGAAAGACTTGAAATTCACTCAAGAAGGAATAATTTGAAATTCTTGAAAATACCGGAAGGGATGGAAAATGGGGATGTCAAGGCCCTCATTTGCAAAATTCTCAGAGAGGGTGTCCTTAAGGATAGTCCAGAAATAGACCTTGAGGGCAAGATACAGAGAGCCCACAGAGATCCCTTTAGGCAGCGTTCAGGGAGGTCAGATCCACGAAAGATCTTGGTGAATTTTCTGTCCTTTTCAGTCAAGGAATTAATCCTAAGTAAAGCTTTGAAGGAAAAATCCCTGCAATTCGGTTCAGCTAACTATTTAATCCGTTCTGATGTGGGGAAGGTAACAGCACAGAGGCAGTGGGAGTTGGGGAGCCGAATTCCTGAGCTGAGGAGTTTAGGGGCGCAGGTGCAGATGAAGTTCCCTGCTTTTCTGAGAGTGGTTTGGAAAAACAAAACTCACAATTTTACTTCAGCACAAGATGTTGACTCCTTTCTCACCTTGATGCGAGAGAATACGTCTTAGTAAGAGATTCTAAATTGGTAATATGTAAAATGTAGAAAGACCTAGGAAGCCCCGGGGGGGTAGAGATTATAATCAGCTAGAAAAATAGTTCTGAATTTAAGTAACACATGTATTAAGGTGAGCAATGGGGTGTGTGGGGGTTAATGGGTGTAAGTAGTTTATCGCGAGTGAGGAAAGGAAAGGAAAAAAGGGGGAAGAAGAAAAAAGAGAAAGGGGAAAAAAAAACATACATAAAGGGAAAATATAATTTGAAAAAGAAGGGAAAAGGGGATGAAGGAAAGAGAGAAGAATGGGGAAGAAGAAGAGGAAAGAAAAAAAAAAAGGGGGAATGAGTTGAATCTGAATATAACCAGTTGGTTAGACGGTTAGACGGTCAGACGGTTGGGTGATTATAGTAGGGTAGGAAGATTATCCTTTTTTTTTTTTTGTTATTTTTTTTGAACTTTTTCATTGGTCAACTAATAAATTAATTTATTCAGCTTTTGTCATGTTCACAAAGTCAAATAAACCACAAGGGTCTCCATCCAGGGGTCTGGTGAGCTCCCGACTGGCGACAGGATCGCCGTAGGAGTAAAGGGGGGGGTTCCTCAGGGGAGGGGGGAGGGGGGTGGGGAGCAGGGGGAAAAAGAAAAAAAATAATCCTCATATATGTTTGAAATTAAATCACACACAGGTAGGGAACCGGCTCAGAATGCATAGAATGATCATAGAGAATTATGGCCAATACGATATGTAGTATAAAACTAATAAGCTGGAATGTTAATGGGTTAAGGGATAGGAAGAAAGCAAGAAGGATTATGGATTTTTTGTTTAGATCAGGGGCACATATCTGTCTACTCGAGGAGACGCATATGGAAAAGGAAGAATGTAATCAAATCTTTGGGAGATGTAGATGGGTCCAGGACGTTGTCTCCTCCGGACAAAGTGGTAGTACACGGGGGTGGCCATAGTTGTCAGAGCAGGCATAGGGGTCAGGCTGATTAAACATGAAACAGATAACTCAGGCAGATGGTTGATAGCTTCCCTGATTGCAGGAAGTACCCCTTTTGTTTGTGCAGTTTACTATGGCCCGAATTTAGATGCTCCGGGGGCTCTGGTGAAACTTAAAACCAACTTAATAGAGACAGCAGGCCCGATAATTTTAGGGGGAGATTTCAACCTAATATTCGATAGAGATCTAGATAGAACATCAAGAGTGAGATTTCCCCCCCCCCCCAAAAAAAAATCAGGAACTGAAGAACATTATGAGGGATTTTAACCTGATAGATATTTGGAGACTTAAAAACCCGGGGGGAAGAGATTACTCTTTCTACAGTAGAAGATATGGGCATCATTCTCGGATAGATTTTTTCCAGCTAGATAATAATCTCTCATCGGCAGTCGACGGCAATCCTGTCAGACCATTCAATGGTGGAAATGGTGGTCAATTTGAAACAGGAAAAACATCAAAGGAGATGGACATTGGACCGGACGTTGCTACTAGAAGAAGGGGTCAGACAGGACTTAGTGACCCAGTCTGAAGAGTTTTTTAGGGTCAATACCGGGTCAGCAAGTAAACAAATCGTGTGGGAAACGTATAAAGCCTTTTCCCGAGGTTTGTTAACAACCCTGATGATTAGGAGGAATAGACTGAGGAAAGAGAAAAGGGAAGCATGGATTTTAAGAATCAAGCTCAAGGAGCAGGAGTTGCAGAAGGCATCGGCCGAGGAGTCGGATAACAGGCCAATCCTCCAGAGGGAACTGGATGGTCTGCGAGCAGAATTCCAAGCAGGGATGGATAAGGCTCTGAAGGAAAAGTGGGACACAAGTAATCTACAACAGTTTGCCTATGGTGAGAAGTGTGGGCGTCTCCTTGCCTGGAAGGCCCGAGCGGACAGAACTAGAAACCAGATAGACAGTTTGGTGTTAACAAGCACAGGGGAAAAATCCAACGAGGATGACCGCATCAGGGAAGAAGCAAAGAGATACATGCAGTCTCTATACGGAACTAACCCCTCTTTGGGTAGGCAACAAGCAGAATCATGGTTTGCAAATGTACAGCTCCCTGAGTTGTCGGAGTCAAACAGGTCTTATCTCAGTTCAGAAATTAAAGAAGGGGAAGTCAGGGCTCAGTTGGTGAAAATGGCTAAGGGCAAAACCGCAGGTCCAGATGGGCTTCCAGTGGAACTGTTCAAGATCGTTTTAGAGCAGATTATAGGGGTCCTGACTCTATTGTTTAACGAAATCTTACTCAGGGGGGGCAGGTCCCTAGGTCATGGGCTGAGGCGACGGTCACATTATTGTTGAAGCCAAATAAGGACCCGAGTAAGATAGAGTCCTGTAGGTCCATTTCATTATTAAACGTGGACTATAAGATTTTCTCGGGGGTACTGGCAACGAGATTAGCAAAGGTAGTAAAATCGGTGGTACATTGTGACCAAAGGGGCTTCATTCCGGATAGGCAGCTCAATGAGTTGACCTTTCAAGTTGTGGCAGCGATAGATGTTGCTCAAGAAAAGAAGCAGCCCCTGACCATAGTAGCAGTCGACGCCGCAAAGGCATTTGACCAGGTAGACTGGGACTACCTTTGGATGGTGATGGAAAAATGTGGCTTTCCAATGAGCTATATAACGGCCATTAAGCTTTTATACTCAGCCCGACAGCGAAGGTTCTAGTAAATGGTTCACTGACTGAGCAGTTTTTTATTTCCCGAGGCACGCGACAGGGATGTCCCCTATCCCCCCTTTTGTTTGATTTGTATATAGAGCCTTTTGTTTGTCTGTTAAGAGCGGATCCAATAATTAAACCTTTTAAGATCGCGGATATGGAGTTGAAGCTTGCATTGTATGCTGACGATTTGCTAATGTATACAACAAATCCGGATGTAGCGATACCCAGACTATTAGATCTTGCTAAGGGGTTTGGTAATATTTCAGGGTATTCCATCAATGCTGAAAAAACTGAAATAATGGAATGGAATCAGCTGACTAGCTCGATGGGGAAAAAGAATAAAATGAGGTATTTGGGAATCCATCTGGTCAACAAGATTGAAGAAATCCCCAAAACTAATTTAGAAAGGGTCATGAAAGACACAATCGCTCTATTACAACGCTGGTCCTCTCTACCTTTAAATATCTATGGGAGAGTGAACCTCTTGAAGATGATAGTTCTTCCTAAAATTACTTTTTTATTTAATGCTATTCCATTATCTTTTCCAGTACCTTTAATTAAAAAACTCCAAGGAAAATTGGGTTCATTTATTTGGAATGCCAAAGCCCCTCGAATAGCGTGGAAAAAATTAAGAAGAGGTCTCAAGACAGGAGGGCTTGCCATCCCTGACCTACTGTTGTATTGCCACGCTTTTCATTTTAAGCATTTTAGAACCATGGCGGGCCGTTTGGACCAATCATCGATGGGTTTGCTATTTTCTGCTTTGTTAAAAGAGGTCCCTCAGGGATTACATTTCTTCCTTTATAAGTTCGGGGACCCAAAATTCTTTAAAAAAGTTAGGCTGAAGATCTTGAGGTCAGCTTTGAAAAATTGGGTATTTGTAAGGAACAAACTAAACATTTCTTATTATGCGCCGCAGGCACCCATATGGGACTCACCAGGCCTCCCAGCCTGTCTAAATGATCAACTATCATTACCATTGAAACAGGCAGGGCTGGAGAGGTGGGGAGACTTGCAGGGAGATGGCCAACTTTTAAGTTGGGATATATTGTCGAATCTAACTAGGGGATCCCTGACGCGGTTTAAATATAATCAACTATCAGGTTGGTGGGCAACGAGACCTGTGACACCCGGAGATAATAACCCCCCTAACCCCAAATTTGATGCGGTAGTTAGAAGGGGTAAGTGGAAGAATCAAATATCTTTTTGGTGTTCGGCAATGTTAGATGGTGAGGATGTCACGGAGGCTGAAATTAGCAAATTGTGGTGCAACGCTTTTACCCCGGCCAGCGGGTCCTTCCTGGATTTTTGGCATGACTCTTTCAGGGTGTTAAACGCTGTAATTAAGCCGGCAGCGCTGAAAAGAAATCACATATACACTATGTACAGGGTTTATATAACTCCTAAAAAAATGGCCAAATTTTCAAACATAGACTACAACTGCCCAAGGTGTGGCCTTTCGAAGGCGGATGATGTACACATGTTTGTGGATTGCCCTGAATTGGTGGATTATTGGAGCAAGATAAGGGAATTCCTGGAAGAAGTCCTCTTAATGTCTATATCAGTCCCAAGGTTTACAGTAATGTCTGGGCTTGTTACGAACTATCAGGTGAATGATCTTCCCACGAAATTTGTATTCTACATTAGCCTGTTAGCAAGGCGTGAGATTTGCAGGGCATGGAAAGATCCAACTCCCCCCACTTTTGCTAACTGCCTGAGGCAGATTATGATAACTAGTAAATCAGATGTGGCATGTGATCCCAGAAGTGAGACAAACGTTTGGGCGGCCTTGGCGGCATGGCAATCTCGATGATTGGTATTCCAATGATTTGTCTGGAGCCCTGCTGGTTCCCCGATCTCCTAAGTAGCATGGGGCTCTCTAAGATCGGCGAAAAAAGGAGAGTGGAGGGGAAGGCAGTGGCTACTTGAGGGTTCGGGTAAACCAACTTGCATCAGGCCGAAATCAACGAGGGCCGGTACAGAACGACCATTGGTGCATGGAGGAGCCAGTTTCCCATCAAGAGTTCCATCTGTGATATATGAGGATTACCAAAAAAAAAAAAAAAATTTACTATCCATGAATTGTAATGAATTTAAATCATTCTGCTTGCTTTTTATAAAGATTTAAGGATTTATCCTTTTACTTATCTCAATTATAAATGTATTTATACAGATATACGTGGTATTACTATGCATTTATGCCATTATTCAATTGATGATACTGCTAGAGTTTGTGTATTAACTTTAAGAATGATGTTGTATCTAACATTCACACGATAGTATTTTTTCAGTGTCCTTGGATCACGTGATCGGCACTGCTGAGATGTGGAGGCGGGTTCTCTTTAAATATTCAAAGATGGCTTGTGGTTGTTGTTCTCCGCTTGTGAACAAGGGTTTTCGAGCCGGAAACGCGTCATTGCTGCCTACATTTAAAATAAAAATTCCACTTTACCTGATCCTGTGGTCCGTCTCCTGCTTCGCCGATCCACGCGATTGGAAGTAGCTTCGGAGTTTGTCCTGCATACATATATATATATATATATATATATATATATATATATATATATACTCTGATCAAAGGGGGGAGGTGAAAAACTGATCCATTCAGTTTCCTGAGTAAATATACTAATCTAAAGGGGAAGGATCACTAGTCCTGCACAACCTTAGGTATGCAGGAGAAACGTGGGGTGTCCCACTTAAAAAGACCCTCATGCACGTGATGGGTATGGTGGTAACTTAGCGGTATATCTTGGTTCTCCGCTATCTAATCACGTGTGTGCATAATCATCATTTTCGGTTAGGTTATGCAGCCTCCACCAGGAGTTTCTTACCCAAGGTTGATACAGTAGTGAGTCAGTGAGGAAAGGGATATTTAAAAAGCCCGGAGAACCAGATAGAATTTTTTTTTATTAAGTCTGGGTTCGGGTCTGGTAAACTCTTGAGTAGTGCATATCGTGGACTTATTAAGAGTAACAGATGCACTCAGAGTATAGGAATCGAAAATAGTGAGGGGGTTTAAAATTGGTCGACATGTTTCTGCCTCAGTTGCCTGAATTAGGACTTACGGGCGTTCATCAGGACCACTAGGTGAATAATGTGAAGAAAATTATAAATATAAAGTGCTCTAAAAACAGTGGTGAGAAATAGGGAAATTATCAACCTGTTTTTTTGCAATGGAGGTCTCAATGTACCTATGGGAAAAATAAACACAAATGTTTTTCAACATACAAGGGGTGGGGGTACGGTGGGACACATACTTAGCAGAAATCTGCTAGACATCGTCTATTCAATGATAGACTACATAACAACTAAAAAATAGCAATACTTCATAGACCAACAGAAGTATATGGCAATGTCAACTCTCTCTTTGTTTCTCTCAAATCATGCAGAGGGCTATAGCATGCTTAGAATTGGTGATGCATGCATGTTTTACATGTGTAAGAATGTCATACAAACATGTCTAAAGGACACCAGAGACCTTCTCAACCAGTTACAGAACATCGAGTACTCGCCAGCCACCATGCTCCTGGTTGGATTTGACGTGGAAAGCTTATATGCCAGCTTACCGCAGGGGAAGACAATGGACACCCTTGAGACCATACTTTTCAATTCTGTATGGTCCTACAAGACCCCGAGACCCTTCGTACTTGAATGCTGCCGCATGGCACTGATGGAAAAAAATTTCCAGTACAAAGACACCCTGTACCTGCAATGCCACGGAACATCTATGGGCAGCACATTTGCCCCGAGTGTGGCAGGACTCTACGGTATATCGACGATATTTTTGTAATCTGGAAAGGAGACCTCACTGATTTACATGACTTCCATACCATGCTTAACTTGAGAGATGAATGCCTGAGATTTACTTACTGTGCAGACCAGAAAAGCATTGACTTTCTGGATGTGACCATCTATGCTGATGCCAGCACTCTCCAAACATGGACCTTTTTCAAGGCAACCGCTAAGAACAGTCTCCTCTCCTACAAGAGTTTCCACCCCCGCCCTCTGAGAGAAAATTTACCATACAGCCAGTTCCTCAGATTGCGGCGTAATTGCAGTAATACGACTGAGTATAAATCATAGGCTGACGACCTCTGCAAGAAACTGGAAGCCCGGGACTACCCCAGGAGGGTGGTCAATAAATGCAAAAAATGTGCCCGAAACCAGAATAGAGAGGCACTCCTCGAAACTGCCCAAAGAGTACCCCCAGAAGATGTTCTGACCTGTGTGACCACCTACAGTCCAATGACGAACAGTGTAAAAAAGATCATTAACAAAAATTGGCAAATATTGACATCTGGGAACCTGTCTTGGCCCAACCCAAGGTTCGCAAATAAGAGGAGTCGCAATTTGAAGGACATTCTAGTCCATACTAGACCTGCCCCGGGAATACCCAGAGAAATTACCAACCCATTGGGCAACCCCCAAGTCACAGGACACTATCCATGTGGCTCATGTTCCGTATGCAGCTTAACAAGACCAACCAAAGAACTACAGTTATTACCAGATTTCAAATGGACCCTGAGGACCCACACAAATTGCAATACCAGCCACGTGCTCTACATGATCACTTGCCCATGCAGTCTGAGATATATCAGCATGACGTGCAGGAAGATTAAACAAAGAGTGTGTGAGCACCGTAGCAATGTTAAGTGCAAAAGGAGCACTACGAAAATGGCGAACCATTACCTAGAGACGGGTCACACAGTAGAAGAACTACACTGGGTCATCCTTGAGACATTATCTAACAAAGACAGAAACGCTGAGAAGATTCTCTTTGGTAAAAAAAGGTGGGTGCATAGGTTGGGAATGGACAATGAAGTCCTGAACGATAATATCCCGTGGCTCAGTCTTGCGAGACAATGATTAAACAACACCTGACTAAAGTAACCTATGAACTATTAAGAGGCACCAGAACTAAATCTAAAAAACGAATACCAGAGTTGCTACACGGTACAAGAGGATATCAGAAAGAATGCCCTTCCATAGAGTATGCCTACACTACACTACTATTCACATTATGTATTGTTAGGGACCCCTTAAATTATAACTGGGGGCTCTTACACACAGTGCCCAAGATACCATCTGTACAGATCCAACTGAAAAACATGTTGCGTTCCACGTTTTCACATTTAGTCTCACAACAGGAGATAGACGAATAAACACTCTGATTATGAAAACAATATTAATTATGTAAACGATGCCCCTCGATCTCTACAGTGTGCTGTTCCGTTTTCAATAGAACTGTGTACAGCTGTCACACCGTAGATGTTGCAGTCCAAACATAGGACTAACGACGAAAAAGCACGAGCCCATCACTATACATAATAATGTTCGTTACATCACCCAACGCTAAGCACAGTGGTAACCACTGGACCTAGCTATTCATATCTATCAAACAAGCACTAACCAATTAACATAGAGGTATCCAACTAGCTCGCAACGTTCTTGCATGATAAAACGCTATTGTAGATACTTTTGGTTCCCATAGAAACACTCGTGAGGGCCACAACCAATAGGATCACTTTAAAAGAAGATCACCCTCCCTTTACTAATGACCCGGAAACGCAATTCTTCGTTTCCGGGTCGGCACGAACAGCGCGTACACACAGGACGCCAGCAACGGACACAGAAGGTAGCGATGCCGGAGAAGCGAGAACATCATAACTGCAAGTATCATGCTGCGCATTGATTTGACCAAAAGCTCTTTCTCCCTATAGTCCACCTGGAGCTCGGCCACCCGATTGAAGCGCGTTAGTAACACGCGCAAGGTAAAATAAGTTTTCCTATTTTGTCACGAACGGACCGCGAGTAATCACTTATACATATGACCAACAGCCTGACTGGTTTTTAGATAATGAATATAAAAGAGTATTATTTGAGTCTAATTCGGCTCAAACCAATCGAATGTATTTACCGTAAATTTGCACATGTTACCATACGTTTGTTCTAATGGTTAGTGAGCACAGGATGATACTAAAAAACGACATCACACACTTTCTCCGAATGTTGAATAGATAAACACGAACCTCTGGACTATTTCACGCCTTGAGACATGTTTGTATGACATTCTTACACATGTAAAACATGCATGCATCACCAATTCTAAGCATGCTATAGCCCACTGCATGATTTGAGAGAAATAGAGAGAGTTGACATGAAGAACCGGGTTTTCAAGTACCCAGCGGCGTCAGGGACACGCCCAGAGTCCTCTAGGTTCCCTTGCCTTGGTATACAGAGACACGGAATACTTCTAGGTGGCGTCAGAGATCAAATTTATTAGCTGCAGCTAGTAGCAGAAATCCCAGCAATACAACACGGTGTACAACTCAAGAAACTGCTCAATTTTACTAAGGCGAGACATCCCTATTTATACACAAAAAGGTACATTTAAAATGCACACCCCTGCACCAAAATTCAACCAATAGAAAGTACATGACATCACACAGCGTCATACAGTAAAGCTCATTTTACAGTGTCCCAACCCACAAGTTAATATTTAGGCATATCTAAATAATAATCTGGAAGGCCCGCACAAACCCTTAATTGAAAGCGTAACCCATGAAATGAAGAACAGTCAAGAAAAGTAGTTTCAGATAATGTGCCAGATAACAAATACGTAAAAAAACTTTAAAAGTTAACAAATGTCTTGAATAGTGATTGGAAAAGGTAAATAACAATCTTACAGGGAAATTGGCTTGGCAGGGTCAATTCCTGGGTGAAAGGCCAGCTTCTAAAATTAACTCCAGTGCACAAAGAAATCCCTGGTTAATGTGTATATGTGATTCACAACAGGTCAGACTGCTTTGCTCACAAACTAACTTCTGAAGCCTACATGAAAAGTAACACTAGATGGCAATCACGACACATAGCAAAAACCCAAGTTTCAGAAAAGAAAGTCTTTAAGGAAAGAAACCATTTAGATGTTGTTTAAGATAACATATGCGCAAAGGAAACTAATGGTTAACCAGCTCCTGAACAGTAATTGAAAAACTCAGACAACGATCAGCTAGCGGAACTGGTTTGCAAAAGGTCAGTTTCAGGTGAAAAGGGTTACTCTCTCTGCAGTTCATTCAGAGTCAGAGAAACCCAAATTAATATATGAACGAGCTCAGAAGGCAAAGCCACTTGTTCATTGGGCCCACTCCACTGGCCTACGTGAAGGCAAGATTAAAATGCAGACAGGTTTGAGAATTTCAGAACCACAGACCCTCCTTTTGCCATTACGTAGGCAATAACCTAAACTCATGTCAATCTGAATCTAGGTCTATATCTATTCTCATCAGGTCATCAAGGTGTTGTTGTAACATCATCTTATTATCCTTCACTTCTCTCGGAACTGGTCTTCTCACACTGATCGTAGCACAAAGACTACAAATGGCGGGACCACACTGGATGCATAAACAACACGAGAAAAGGATAGCTAACGCCATACCAAGGAACGTCAGAATCTTCCATCCCCATTTGGACAACGACTCCCATAACCATCCCATCAACGACCAGTCTCCTTCGTCCACATGAATAGACTCGGAGATCTTATGTAGTCTAGAGATGGCTTGGTACACTGTCGGGGCATTATCTGGTATGAAAGCGCAGCAACTAGATCCAATCAATTTGCATACCCCGCCTCTATCTGCAAGTATAATATCCAAAACAAAACGGTTCTGTAATGTCATAAGGCGATCCGCTTGAAGCTCTGCTGTAATATTGTTAAGGGCACCTGCAGTCTCATTTATAGTGGCCTCAACCACTCTCGTAAGCTGACGAATATTCCTACTATTAGCCATAGGACCCCAAAAGGGTAGGAAACCCTTAAAGAAGTCTCCAGCTTCTTGTGCGACAGTATCTTTCACATCAATTACACCTCTACCATATCTTGTCTTATGGTAGCCGAAAACAGCAGTGTATGTAGGGGGAAGCAAAAATGCCACATAACATGTGCCAGAAAAATCAGATGGCAACCATGTGTATGCTCTATCGTGACAAACAAAATACGTGCCTTTAGCTGGCACGAACGGAGGAGATTTCTGGGACGTATAAATGTATGTGTGAACACACACACTCTTACCAAGCTGAGCTCTCGGATTCTGACCATTACCTTGCAAACAAAGATGACCTCGGTGGGGTATAATCCAAATAGGAGGAGACCTTCGCTGCCTTTCTTTCTCCGTCAAGCTAGCACTATATGTCGTCTTATTCCAACCGACATATGCTCGTACCTCATCTCTAGGGATAGCATCGATATCTCTAATCATATAAACTATTCCCTGTATCAAGGCATTATTACTTGCATTGTCTTTGACGGAACGTACAGGAGAGGCTTTATTCGCATAGATAAACATTGATTGAAGCGCCCAAACTGACCCGTTAGGCAAAAAAGGCAAAACCAAATATGGCATTCCCTTATCTGTAGTATGTGGCATAAGACCACACACCCAACAATTTGTGGTATTTATGACTAGCTGATGCTGATGCAACATCTGTATAAACGAATTGTTCACAAATTCTGATCTTCGTGTCTGTTCATGTTCAGGTAACGTATGAAACTCACGTGAAGAAACAGTAGAAAAAGAAAGAGTAGGTTGAGAAGTTGGTGCAGACGTCAATTGTGTAGAAGGAACAAACCAGAATATAGTAGCTAATAGAATACATAAAAGTATTAAAATAGATAAAGCTATACCACACTTAGAGAACAACATTCTATAATATCGTTTTTTCATCTCTTGCTTTTTATCGTCATTCCTCAATACAATCTCCATTTTCTAATGTCGCTCACGCAATCTTGACAGAGTACTTCAGCTGTGATTATTAGCAGGTCATAGGGACACTGCAAGTCCTGCAGACCTACTGCCACTACTCAGGTCACAAACTGAACCGTTGGTACTCCTACGTGACCCTGCAACTGGCAAATGGTAACCAATCAAAAATTTAACAGAAAACCATAATACAATTTCAGAAAAAGCAAGAGAAAAAGAAAAACAAAAGTCAAATGCAAAATACTTGAAGAAATTGTCTCTTTTTAATCTCAGTGTGGAAAAAAAATAATGTTCAAAGTCCCTTTATTTATTCCGAGATCGGAGGTTGTAACGTGATTTAGTCGGCACAGTTTGGTCCGGAAACAAAAGTTCTGGATTGGTGGTGTCAATCTTTAGATGAGGAGGCACAGCAGCTTGCAGAACATCATCATCCTCGCGTTCTGACCGTGTCCATGTCAAATGAGCATCACTAAAAGGCACAAATGTGGGGACTCGCTCGCAATCTGTATCAGCTATACCATCCCTCACCCACTTATCATACGGTAAAGGCAAAGGAACTTTTTTCGTATGGGTGGCATGCACCCAGTTTTTCTTGCCAGCTACTCTAATAGCAGTTCGAGTCACTAACAAAACTAAATGCGGTCCAGTCCACCTTGGCTCCAAACTCTTTGTTCGTTGAAAATTCTTCGTGAGAATATAATCGCCGGGTTGAATTGTGTGTCCTGGATCCGCAGTTGCTGTCGGTAGACTGTCATAGACCTGTTGGTGGAGAACACGTAATTTAGGAGTCAAGTCATGTAAGTAATCCACCAACATAGGGTACTCAATACTGCTGTATTCTTTAGGACGAGGCACACCCCAAACATTGGCCGGACGACCAAACACAATTTCATACGGACTAAGTCCCACTCGAGAATGCACAGTCGTCCTTGTTGATAAAAGAGCCAACGGCAAGGCATTCGGCCATGTAAGGCCAGTGCTCGCTTGTACCTTAGGTAATTTCAGCTTCAAGGTACCATTATAACATTCAACAAGTCCAGCAGACTGGGGGTGATTCGCTGCATGGAACTTCTGATTTATTCCCAATCCAGCACACACTTTCTTCATGATTTGACCCACAAATTCACTCCCATTGTCCGACCATACGATTCTCGGCAAACCATACCTAGGGAATTACTCTCTCAGCAAAACCTTGGCTGTAGACAAGGCAGTATTATCCTTTAGGGGGTAGGCCTCTATCCACCTGGAAAAGGCACAAACAACCACAAGGACATACTTCAAATTGTTGCATCTCTCCATATGTATATAATCTAGCTGTATCACCTCAAACGGGTACGTAGGAGGAGCAAAATGACATCCCTGGAGTTGGAGTTCCCTTACCAGGATTATATTTCAGACAAATCATACAATGTTTCACCACGTTCTCTGCACATTTCGGAATTCCAGCATTCTGCCAAACTGGGGCCAACAACTTGCATATTCCCTTCGAACTTATGTGAGCCATTCCATGAGCCATTGTAACCACTGGGAGCACATACGCATCTGGCAACAGCCATCGCTGGTGTTCTGACAACTCAACCCAACAACCTGTCGAATCCAACATACCCGTAGTTTCTCTCCAAACACTCACTTCTTTCTCAGTCGCTTCAGCCTGAATCATTTTCAAACTTTCTATTGTGTCTTCACACATTCCACCAGCCATAACCCAATTAGCTGGGCCTGCAACATACATACGGCTCATCATATCTTTCGCTGTTTCCTTCGCAACTTCATCCGCAAACGCATTCCCTCGACCAACATCATCCACAACTTTCTTATGCGCACTACACTTCATGATTGCAATCTGCTTTGGGAGAGTGAGAGATTCCAAAAGTTCATTCACCAACTGCCCATGCTGAATCTTCGTACCATGCGATGTCAAAAATCCTCTCTCTCTCCACAAGCGTCCAAAACTATGGGCAACTCCAAACGCATACTGGCTGTCGGTGTAAACATTCACTCGCTTTCCCTCTGACAACACGCATGCTCTAGTCAGTGCAATCAATTCTGCTGCTTGCGCAGAATTCTGTGGTATGCGTGCTGTCTCAACAACTGTATGTAAAGTTGTAATAGCATACGCTGCAGTCGTTTCACCATTCGGAAGCTTAAAACATGAACCATCTACCCATAGGGTACCATCAACATTCGCAAGGGGAGTATCCCTGAGGTCAACTCTAGCTTTTGTTTCTTCCTCTGTACGAAGAAAACAATCATGCTGTTCCTGAGGATCCGTCTCTGTAGAGATCGGTAACAACGTAGCTGGATTCAGCACATTACATCTTTTAATGTGAACATGACTAGCCAACAGTGTCAACTCATAACCTGACAGACGTGCACTAGTAAGGTGCTGTGTCTTAGTCCTGTTTAATAAGGTATCCACTGCATGTGGGACCATCACGATCAACGTGTTGTCCAATACCAAACCAGCATACTGTCGGATAGAAACAGCCGCTGCAGCTGTAGCTCTCAGACAACTCGGCAACGCCTTAGCAACTGGGTCTAACATAGAGGAGAAATACGCACATGGACGCTGCTTGTCCCCAAATAGTTGTGTCAACACTGACAACGCACAACCTTCTCTCTCGTGCACGTACAACGTGAAAGGCTTACTATAGTCTGGAGTATTCAACACAGGAGCCGAACACAATGCATCGCGTAGTTCAGAAAAACTTTTCTGACATTCGTCAGACCAAGGAAGAGGATGCGGAGTATCTTTCAGAGTCAATGCTAACAGAGGTTTCGCCAACAGTGAAAAATTGGGGATCCACTGTCTACAATATGATGTAATACCTAAAAAGGCATGCACTTCTTTCTGTGTGGATGGTACATTCATTTGCACAATTGCTTGAATTCGTTCTGGGGTCAATCTCCTTCCCTCCTTCGACAAGAGATGACCTAAGTAGGTCACTTCTTGGCGACAGTACTGCAACTTTGAAGGTGATACTTTATGATGAAGGTCAGACAAATACCGCAACAAAGAAAGAGTAGCCTCTTTACAAATCTTTTCATCATCAGCAGTAATCAACAAATCATCGACGTACTGAATAAGAGTAGCACCAACAGGTAACACAAAACCGTCAAGCTGAGTTTTCAACGCCTGACTATAGATGGAGGGACTTTCACAATAACCTTGGGGAGCTCTCTTAAACCGGAAGCTTCGGCCTCCTAATGAGAAGCCAAAAATATCCCTGCTCTCCTCAGCAATAGGAATACTGAAGAAAGCATTCTTCAAATCGATGACAGAAAACCAAGCTGCTGATGCAGGAATCAAAGTCAACAAAGCAGTGATATCAGGTACCACAGGAAACTGTGGCACAACTATCTTGTTTACCTCTCGAAGGTCGATCACAAACCGGTACACAGGTGGCTGAGAAGCATCAGTACGTTTAAGGATAGGCAAAACAGGACTGTTACAAACATTACCTCTCGTTTCCTCAGCTACACCTTTTACAACCAGATCATAAACAATCGCTAAAAGAGCTCTCTCGCCATCGCTCGAGATCTTGTATTGTGGAATACGAGGTAGCCTAGCATTTTACTTAAGCGTGACAACATAAGGTGGAATCTGCAAAAGACCAACATCATTTGGACCTGTAGCCCAAAGTGTATCAGGAAGCGAACGCAATTCCAGTGGCAAACAATCCTTAGACAAATACATTGGGGAAATCACTTTCTTACCAAGGGTAAGTTGTACTCCTGAAGGAGAACAATGTAATGTCGCATACAATCTTTTCAGCAAGTCCAAACCCAACAGATTCTCATCACAACCAGTCGTTAAAATAAGTGGAGCTTCCAATTCACAAGGGCCAATCGAAAGGGACAAAGGACTAGAAACCGGATTACGAACTGGGGCGCCTGAAAATCCTACTGAAACATTGATCAAGACAGACAAAGGTGCGCCAGGAAGTTTAGAGTGCATAATAGAACTCTTCATCGCACCAGTATCCAAAAGAAAAGGTTCTACAACACCTGATGTATTCACTTCAACATAAGGCCCACTCTGATCTACTGGAACTGACACTACTCCCTCACTTTGTCCTTGGCTGTCCTAGTTATCATTATAACCAGAACTCTCACCTTCGACATAGTAATCCTCAACATAATACTGGGCAGACTGACCACTCGGAACATTCTGTCTGTCAAAATAATTCGCAGAATTCTGTAAGGAAGAGGAACGCTCATTCTGAGGGATCACACCTCGTCCCCTACCCCTAGGAGCTTGCTGAAAACTACCACGACCTCTCTGACCTGATACACCATTCGCACGCTGTAACAAAGCCGGGCAACTATTCTTGTAATGACCTTCCTCTTTGCAATAAGCACACTGATTAGGGCCAGGGAAGATTCGCTTAACATAAGGCTCGGGCTTCTGTAACAATCTCTGAAATTGTGGAGGTTGCTGAAACTGTGGCTGATTCTGACGAGGCGGATAAGCTTGCTGCAAAAGAACTTTCGTCTTTAACTCTTTAGTTTTCTTCTCCACTTTATCCTTCTCATCTTTATCCCTATTCTCGTAATATTGTGCAGTAGCCAATATCTGGGCCGACGAAGAGACAGCCCATGAACTCTCAGAGTCCTTTAAATTATTAGAAAGTTCGGGAAGCAAATTAAAGACAAATTTATCCACAAACAACCTTTGACCACCCTCCGTACTCATATCCTGACCACTATGATCAATAAACGTTTCTTCAAACCTAGTGAAGAAATCAGATACACTCTTGTCTTTCTTTTGCTTACATGCTGCTAACTTATCCCAATTCACTCGTAAAGCGGGCATCATCGTTTTCATCAGATTAATAATTCTACCTGGTAATTCTGAAACTAGAGGTTCAGGTTTAGCACCTCCCTCCTGTCTACCATCTGCAGCAACAATATTCGCCCAGGTATCACCTAATTCAGCAGCATGATTCTCATGACGAATCTTCGCCCACAAGGGTTGAGGGACTACATTACCCATCAACATATCGATGTCAGCTAAATTCATAATACACGCTTCAACTGTCTGGGACAACTCCTTGTAATAACCAGCAGGATTCTTCCGAGGGTCAGGTAAGGTCTGCTTAAGAGCCAAGACCTCTGCTCTCTTCCAAGGAACATGTACCCATACTCGCTGAAAATGAGCCGGAGCGGCCTGAATACCCTGATTTACATTAGCCTGAACTGCTTCTTTCCATACAGGAGGTACTTCTCTCATAGGGTACTGTTTCACTTTCCTCCTAACAGAGGAATCAGGTTCATACAATGTCTGAGGCGAAAGCCTAGATCTGAAAGCAAGTATCGTCTCTACGGCATCTGTAACATCAGATTCCACTATCATCCCTTTAGCAAAATCTGACTGAACATCAAGCACATCCTGCGGAATCGGACCCAACTCATTATCTTCCCATTCCTGACGCAAAAAAGTACACATTACATCAAAAACATACCTTTGCTTAGGCGGTTCCCACTGAAAGAAAACATCCATAACTGCTGGCAAATTATACCTCGAAGCATTTAAAATCCACCTACGAGCCAACAAATCCAACACTGTCCGTTCTTCAGAACTAGGAAGCTGACTACGACTCTGTTTACGTTCCGAAACAGGGGTCATATTCAGTGACCCAAACAATGGTGACAACAAATTAGAGACAGTTTCTGTCATTCGTTTTCGAACAGAAGGAGAAGAAGCAGACATAAGAACAGGAGAATAAGTATTCTGAGGCAAGGAAGGTGTAGGAACAAGAACAGTAGAAATCGAAGATGCAGAAGCAGAAGGCAAAGGAGTTTGAGGCAAAACTGGTAGCAAGGCTGGCGACCCTAGAATGGGTTGCGCAGGAGAAGGCAAAACCATCTGTGGAGCACCGGGTGGCTGAACAACAGCAGGAGGTTGAACAACAAAGGGTGGGACAACTGGGGGTAGTGGAGGCGCAGTAGCACCCTGCACATAGGGAGGAGGCAATCTCAGCAAATGAGAGATCAAAGGATCTTTTTCAGGGTCTTCCATCACTTTCGGAGGAGAAGACGGCAAGGCCGGATAACATTTATCTATGGCCATGCAACGCTGTCTATCTAAGACTTCACTCGCACGCTCTTCTCCATCTTCCTTAAACTGTCTAGCAGCTTGTAGTACTGACATATTTTTATCTTTCCTATCTCTCTTTGCTTGCTTAATTTCTCTCTGTTTTGCTTCCTTACGCCAAAGGCGGAAAGAGTCAAACATTGCCGGCCGGGCTTTCTTCTTAAATAGCTTAACTTCTAGATTGTCTAAAATCTCTGTTTCAAAACTACCATGTGGGGGCCATTGTAAAACACCATCCTTTTTGGTGTAGCGGACCCATACTTCATTATAAGTAATTGGGCCCACTCCGTGTTTGGAATAAAGTTCATAAGTCGGAGTTCCAACCGGAGGTATCGGACATGAATCCTCCAATTGGGAATCCCTGTTACTACCACAAACAAACCAATTACCAAAGTTACCAAGACCAGGCATCTTGCTCACTAGTCTGGTTTCAAACTTCAAAGGGAATCAAAAAATGATATACTTGTAAATATACAAGCCCTTCGGCTTTGGGTACTGCAGTAGCCAAATCAAAACCAAGGAATCAAACAAAGTCGTGGGAGCGACCCACTTATACTTAACTAAATATCTGTCACGCCACCAGAAGACCGTCTATCGTCTCGCTTTACAAACATCAATCTGAGGTCCAAGACAAGGCGACAGTCAGGGCAGCAGTCCTTCGCAGCCGTTGGAAAGCGGGAAGCCTCGCAGAAAAGTCCTTTGGTCCACGCCGACATGCAGGGGTCGATGAAGTGGGGGCCCTCCTCCAGAATTTCCTCACGTGGCTCCTCGCAATCTTCAGGCTTGGACCGGTACCACTGAAGTCGGCCCGCGTTGGTCGTGCCAACTGAAGAACCAGGTTTTCAAGTACCCAGCGGAGTCAGGGACACGCCCAGAGTCCTCTAAGTTCCCTTGCCTTGGTATACAGAGACACGGAATACTTCTAGGTGGCGTCAGAGATCAAATTTATTAGCT
The DNA here is from genome assembly GCF_964263255.1 of Lissotriton vulgaris. NCBI lineage: Eukaryota > Metazoa > Chordata > Amphibia > Caudata > Salamandridae > Lissotriton > Lissotriton vulgaris. The sequence goes on along the minus strand of NC_141693.1, from coordinate 1,067,590,842 downwards.
GCAGCTAGTAGCAGAAATCCCAGCAATACAACACGGTGTACAACTCAAGAAACTGCTCAATTTTACTAAGGCGAGACATCCCTATTTATACACAAAAAGGTACATTTAAAATGCACACCCCTGCACCAAAATTCAACCAATAGAAAGTACATGACATCACACAGCATCATACAGTAAAGCTCATTTTACAGTGTCCCAACCCACAAGTTAATATTTAGGCATATCTAAATAATAATCTGGAAGGCCCGCACAAACCCTTAATTGAAAGCGTAACCCATGAAATGAAGAACAGTCAAGAAAAGTAGTTTCAGATAATGTGCCAGATAACAAATACGTAAAGAAACTTTAAAAGTTAACAAATGTCTTGAATAGTGATTGGAAAAGGTAAATAACGATCTTACAGGGAAATTGGCTTGGCAGGGTCAATTCCTGGGTGAAAGGCCAGCTTCTAAAATTAACTTCAGTGCAAGAAGAAATCCCTGGTTAATGTGTATATGTGATTCACAACAGGTCAGACTGCTTTGCTCACAAACTAACTTCTGAAGCCTACATGAAAAGTAACACTAGATGGCAATCACGACACATAGCAAAAACCCAAGTTTCAGAAAAGGAAGTCTTTAAGGAAAGAAACCATTTAGATGTTGTTTAAGATAACATATGCGCAAAGGAAACTAATGGTTAACAAGGTCCTGAACAGTAATTGAAAAACTCAGACAACGATCAGCTAGCGGAACTGGTTTTGCAAAAGGTCAGTTTCAGGTGAAAAGGGTTACTCTCTCTGCAGTTCATTCAGAGTCAGAGAAACCCAAATTAATATATGCACAAGCTCAGAAGGCAAAGCCACTTGTTCGTTGGGCCCACTCCAATGGCCTACGTGAAGGCAAGATTAAAATGCAGACAGGTTTGAGAATTTCAGAACCACAGACATTGCCATATACTTCTGTTGGTCTATGAAGTATTGCCATTTTTTAGTTGTTATGTAGTCTATCATTGAATAGACGATGTCTAGCAGATTTCTGCTAAGTATGTGTCCCACCGTACCCCCATCCCTTGTATGTTGAAAAACATTTGTCTTTATTTTTCCCATAGGCACATTGAGACCTCCATTGCAAAGAAACAGGTAGATAATTTCCCTATTTCTCACCACTATTTTAGAGCACTTTATATTTATAATTTTCTTCACATTATTCACCTAGTGGTCCTGATGAACGCCCGTAAGTCCTAATTCAGGCAACTGAGGCAGAAACATGTCGACCAATTTTAAACCCCCTCACCATTTTTGATTCCTATACTCTGAGTGCATCTGTTACTCTTAATAAGTCCACGATATGCACTACTCAAGAGTTTACCAGACCCGAACCCAGACTTAATAAAAAAAAATTCTATCTGGTTCTCCGGGCTTTTTAAATATCCCTTTCCTCACTGGCTCACTACTGTATCAACCTTGGGTAAGAACCTCCTGGTGGAGGCTGCATAACCTAACCGACCTGATGATTATGCACACACGTGATTAGATAGCGGAGAACCAAGATATAACGCTATGTTACCACCATACCCATCACGTGCATGATGGTCTTTTTAACTGGGACACCCCACGTTTCCCCTGAATACCAAAGGTTGTGCAGGACTAGTGATCCTTCCCCTTTTGATTAGTATATATATATATATATATATATCCAACAAGATGTCCTTGCGGGAGGAGCACTATTAAGCTGGTGCCGGCGGCGAAGTAAGGACGACTTTGCTGTATTACTTCAAGCAAATTGAAAGAAAAACGCCGCAATCCTCTTGGATGGTTCCACTCAAGTTTTAAGGACCTTTACCTTCTCTCCACCTACGCCTTCGAACTCTACTAGTTCTTGATCACGGTAGTTACAATAGTCCCTTTTTGGTTTCACCCTTTATACCCAAGTCACCACTTTTACCACAATGAGGCATTGTGGGCTTGGTAGTATGTTATTTACATTGTGCACATTTTCCGTGAATACAACACCCCTGTTTCGTGCTGCTACCACAACAAGGGATGTGCTGCACTGGTCACTACTCAACCTATTTAATAGGTCATTAAACAAGCCCATAAAGAGTGCTGTACACTCTAATACACGTGCAATTGTAATTTTAAAGGCGCGTGTGTAGGGCTATCTGTTCTCACGTTTTCTCTCAATTTTATCTAAGTGATATGATTAGTTGACCTGATGCGGGCAGTTTCATGTTATGCTCGTTCATAAACATTAACCTTGCATCAATAGGGCTTATGGCGGCGAGCAATTACTATACCTGTTCGTTGACTTAGTGTCAGTCAAATCTCGACTAAGTGCCTGTAGAAGCAACCAGTGTTTAGCATCCTGTCTTCTGGCAAAAAACAGAGGGCAAAAAAATGTACTATCAGTGATACTTCACTAAATATCATCATGATTTGCCAGCATGTTCATGTGTTCATATTTACAGTGATTTTAAATAACAGTAGACGAACCGTTGAAATTGCTATTGTACATTGTTCAATAAAGTTCAAATTTCAAAGTATTTACAAATGTACATGCATTTCCTCGTCCCCATTCAGGCCTAGAGGACTTCTGGTCTTGAAGCGAATTATTAATTTAGACTCTAGGCATCTGAGTTTTAAGACTCTGTTTCCTGCTCTTTCATGATCAAGGACAGTGGCCAAACCTGAGTATTTAAAGTTTTTTTTTTATCCTTATTGCCTAGGCAAGCGGAGATCTGCCCCAGATCACTTCTCGATAGGCCCCTCCGCGCACTCTATACCTTGCGACTTTACTCAACCAAAGGTGCCAGATTCCGCCCTGACGACTATCGGTAACCACCAGGGTATTTGCAATATGGTATAGGGGCATAATCATTGGACACATTCTTTAAAAGCTGTACCCATTCCTCGTAGGGAAGCCAAAAAGCATTCCGCTTGGATTTATGTACCCTATCCAACCCATTAGTGTATTTTATCAAAGCCAACCATTCTATTTTGCTAGGGGGAGTGGCCTTGACCCATTTTTTACATATTTCCCTACGAGCAAGTAATATTAAGTAAAAAATCAATTTTTTCGTGTTCTTTGACAGGTTTATTATTATTTGTAAGCCCGAAAAAGACCAACAGTTTGCTTACCTGGAATGCCTCGCCCAATAAAGAGAAGATTATGCTACTTACATCCTACCAGAAACATTGGATCGCCGGACAAGACATAAACATGTGAATGTTGTCACCTTTCTACTTGTTGCACCTAGGACATTTAGGTGTTACTCCACTCCCCAGTTTAGATAGTTTATAAGGAGTTGTGTAGACCCTTTGAAGGCAAAAAAGGTAGTTCCACCGAAAATTTGCAGGTAGGACTGTGGAGTAGAGTATGTCCCAATATATAAATCTTGAATCTGCTCTCCTGGCAAGCTCTTCTCCCACAGCTCCATCGGCAAGTTGAAATCCCCATCTGCCAACTCTATTATTAGCCAATAGCAATTCGCCACCTCTTTTTTTTGCATTGTCCCAGGTACCAAACTTTCTTCCAGCTTATTGGTCCATCCTGCCCCCAGGCCATCTGCTAGACTCCAACTTAGCATTTGCAAATACTTAAATCTCGAAAGTTGGCCTTTAAGCACCCTTTGGGTCTCTTCCTAAGATATTAGGACGCGGTTCATTATCAATTGCCCCCAGGTGATGATTCCTGCATCCTTTAATGGGCGCGCCAGACGATCTTTTGTCCATTCTGGAGATCCAGGTGAGTCAAAAATAGGCGCCATCCCACTGTGGTAATTCCTTTTTGACTCACGCCTGACTTTGTGCCACGTAGTCGCATAACTCTGTAGGGATTTTATTCGCGGATCTTTATATTTATAAATAAAACCATATTCCCCCCCTTTTATGTCCTTCAGCATTGCTGTATGCATTTTTCCTATTTCTGAATCATCTGGGGTTTTAAACAGTCCTTTCCTCCTTTTAACAGAAAAACCCAAGCGTAATAAAATAATTCTGGCAGCCTAAGGCCCCCCTCTCAGATATTGTCATCTCAGTTTCTTCCATGAGATGCGTACCCCTTTGGCAGCCCAAATAAAACTAGTTATTTTAGACTGTATTTTTTTAAGCCACTTGTCCTTAAAGGCCAATGGAATATTCTGAAATAAAAACGTGATTTTCAGGAGGATTGTCATTTTGATGATGTTTACTCTCCCATAGATGAATAAGGTCAAATGTGACAACCCCAGCAATAGTTTTCCTATTTCCTTCTCTATCTTTTGAAAATTAGTTACAGGGATTTGCTCTATTTCCTCAGTGATTTTAATACCCAAATACCTCAGTTCCTTCTTAACACAGCTCTCTTGTGTATTCATATTCCAGACCATTATAACCTTTTTTCCTTGCTTGTTTTCATATTCCGAAATCTTCCCAAAACCTGCTGCCAACTCAAAAACTTTAGGTAGTGCTAAGCTAAGATTTGAGGTATATACCACCAAATCGTCTGCGTATAACCCCACATTCTTCTGCCAACCCCTGGCCTGAAAATTATGTATCTCCTCATGCTTCCTAATTTTCTCAGCCAGGGGCTAGATGTAGAGATTAAAAAGGAGGGGACAGTGGGCACCCCTGTTTCGTCCCTCTGTGGATGACAAATTTTTCAGATAACCTCCCGTTTATTATTATTTTAGCTGTCGGGGTTTTGTAGATCTGCTTTACTGCTCTACAGAAGTTTCCTCCCAAATTTGACAGCCTCAATATTTCATGTAGATAGGACCAATTCACTCGGTCAACCGCTTTAGTTGCGTCAACAGTGATGACGGCTAGTGGTACCTTGACTACAGAGGATAGATCATGGGTACTCACAAACTTTCTCGTGGGGGGCAAATTTACAGTGTGGTTTGTGCCCGAGGGCCGCACCAGTGGGAGCGGGGTTAGTGAGGGGGCAGGGTTAGTGGGGCGGGGCTAGAGGGGAAAAATCACTACCATTTCAAAACATTACTAGATAATGCTGTATTCCAAAGCAGATGTAACGACAAGGAGAACATTTTTATGATTTTTTTTATTGTTAGACAATAGCAATCATTAATCATTGCAGCTTTTTGTGCCATGCAGTTACTGTACAATTAATAAAAAAGATGGAGAGAGATAAACATGACAGACACCCAGAGAAAGGGCGGAGGGGGACATTGTGAGACAGGTGGGGAGAAAGAGAGATGAGGAACATCTTAAGAAAAAGCCATGAAGCTTCCCAATAGGTCCTTTAAAAGTCAGCTGAAACAAAGTGCTTACAGCTGACTTTTAAAGGGCCTGTCCTTTCGGCTGGGTGCTGTGTGTGACGTCATAGAGGCGGGATAATCAGAGGCAAGTAGTAAACAGAGAAGAGGGTCGCAGGAGCACACACCCTAGGAGTAGAAGTTGTACAGGAGAGACTACAAGCCAGCATCACCATCTACTCTGAGAGTGGCCAAGGGGCAGGATAGGCACCTGTAAGTGACTTGTGTCACCCCTCCATGTCCATGACTTCCAGTGCGTCCCCATCTGCCCCACATGGGACCTCACTACAACGTGGTCCTCCCTTTTATCCTGAAGACACATCTGTAGAGTTGCTCGGTAAGGTTTTCTGAACAGAACACCACAAACCGCATAAACACATTAGCAGTGGTTGCACAAATATGAGACTTTTACGATCCCAACTTTTGTGAGTCCTTTCTGCTTCCGGTATGTGTCTCTGACTCTGGTGGCCCACCAGCTGGGAAAAAGTCCGCTGCAAGCAATATTTTCCCTGGTGCTCAACATTAAAGTCCACAGCACTGAAAATGTATAAAAGCGCTCAGTAGTTTTATAGTTATGCCCACTTTCCGGTTCATTGTCACAGCCTGTGGATATGAGTGTGCACGCAATGGCAGCAAGGGCGTAGCCAACATTGGTGCAGCAGGTACTAGGGCTCTAAGGAGTCCACTGAACCCAGATAATTGCAGAATTTTACTAACACAACAGCGGTAAAGGGGACTAATTTCCTTGCCTGCACCAGGTCCCATATTATCCTTGCTATGCAGTCAGCTGTAACCCTCCATTGGACTCCCAGATACGTCCCTAACCTTGTGTGGTAGTGTGACCTTTCAGCTACTTAGACCAAATCTTGGTCTGGCTCTTTATGTCTTTGGGAACAGGCCTGTGCCTGGGCCTGGAGAATCTGTTCTGGATCTAAGGAGGCACCGGGGGCAGTCCACAACTTGGCTAGTAATGGGCTAGTCATGGGATACCTAAGGTAATGTGTGAAAACGTTCATCTCCTGTGCAACACTCTAAGGAAACCTGGCTGGTCCAGTATAAAAGAGGTCCTCAGTGATAATGTGTTGTGTTGTACTGTCCATCATAGCGCTGGGACGCCACTTGGCTGTGGCAGCTACGCGCTTTATAAATAAAATAACATAACATAACATAACATAACATAACATTTCTGTAGGTGGGGTTTGTTGCGTCTGGTGTGGTGCACGATCTGCATAAGCAAACACAGGACGCCAGGGCTCATGTACAGGTACTTCTTTATTTTGTTGTCTTGGCAGTCAGGCTGGTCACGTCCGTCCTTGTCCTCGTCCTGCTCGATAATGTCCCTTCCTGTCCGTCCACAGGAAGTGGTGTCCGGTGACCTGGTCACCGCCCTGTGACCCACAGGGTCCTAATGCCCTGTGTCTGTCGTTTTCAGTCATGGTCATCACATCTCCCCCCCTGTCACAACAAAGTCTTTTTCACATGCACAAGTTCTTGGTATACTGCCCCCCCAGTTAATAAACTGTGGCTGATGTAGTGACAGATGAAGAGATATCAAAAGAGAGAGAGAGAGAGAGAGAGAGAGAGAGAGAGAGAGAGATGGAGAGAGAGAGAGAGAGAGAGACTCTCTCTACATTTCTTCTATTAGTCTCTTGGTCTTCTTGCACTCTCTTTTTGGTCTTTGTTCTCCGCTCTGTTCTTGTCCTCCGTTTTCCTTCTTTGTTGTGGTCACTTCTCTGCTTGTTCCTTGCTCTCTTTCTTCCACTTCCGGTGTCGCTATCGCTCTTTCTGCTTCTTCCACCTTGAACTCCTTTGAGGTGTGAGCTATTTCTTGTTATTTTCCGATGTTCTGAAGCTGCAGTCACCATTGAACCCTTCACTCCAGTCACTACCAGCGGATCTTTTGAAAATGGGCTGTCAGATTTTCTTTGCTGTTGTTGTTTCACTATTACCAGGTCTCCTTCATCTAGCCGGTGTTCAGCTGCATTTCTCCTTTTGTCAGCATATTCTTTTATTTTCTTTTTTGCTTGTTGATCTCTTTCTGCAATTTCTCTTCTGTTTGTGCCTGCTGCGGCTTCTATTTGTGGTAGCCTTGTCTTGCTGGCTCTTCCTAGCACCAGTTCCGCTGGACACCTGCCAGTGGTGCTGTGAGGGGTATTCCTATAGTCTCGTAGCACTTGACAAAGTGCTTGTCCAATGGAGATCTGTGTCAATTTTGCTCGCTGGATGGCTTTCTTGATGGTCCCCATGAATCGTTCCGCCATTCCGTTGGCTTGTGGCCACAGAGGGGTTATTTTCCTGTGCTTGATCCCCAGGTATTCCATGAACCTGCGGAATTCTTCCCCCGAGAATGGAGGACCATTGTCCGTTTTCAGTGTTTGTGGTGACCCCCAGGCGGCAAATATGTCGTCTAACACCGGTAGGGTGGCGCTTGCCGATGTCGATGACACTTCTCTCACTATCGGGAATCTTGAGAATTCGTCGATCACTACTAGCAAATACTTTCCATTCTCCAGTGGCCCATAAAAATCTGCTGCCAGTTCAGTCCATACTGCCAGTGGCAGTTCCGACATCTTCAATGGTGTGGGCTTGCTAGATGATCCTGTTACTTGGCAGGTATGACAGTGTGATACCTCTTCCTCCACCATGCTGTCCAGTCCTGGGAACCACACTTTTTCTCTCAGCATCTTCTTTGTCGCTACAATTCCTCTATGTGACTCATGAGCTAGCTCAACTGTTCTCTTCCTTAGTCGATGTGGTATTACAATCCTCGAGCCTCTCATCAGGACGCCTTTCTCTGTCTCAGACAGCTCTTCGCTTATCTTTTTGAAAGCTAGCAGTTCTTCTTTATTGACCCCTTCTTCTGTGGCGGTGTTGCTGTTGATGTGTCTCCATCTCTGTAACCTCACTATCGTTCCTATTGCCTTCATTGTCTGGTCTCTTTTTGTCTCTCGCTCCAGTTCTTCACTTGTTATCGATGCTGGAGTGTTTTGTCTCACAATGAAGTTCAAATATTCTTCTGCCATCGTGGTGCCACCTTTCCGGTGGGGAAGCGGGTGTCGTGACATGTAATCCGCTGGGTTTTGGTCTTTGCCAGGTTTGTGTACTATTTTGAAATTATAGTCCATCAGCCTGATCCCCCACCTTTCAATTCTTGGTGGTATTTTAGCGTTTGGGTTTCCGTAGATAGTCACTAATGCTTGGTGGTCCGTCACTATCGTGAACGGTTTTCCATATATGAACATGTGATAGTGCTCACATGCCCATACTACTGCCAGGCTCTCTTTTTCTGGTTGAGAGTATGCTCTCTCAACGTCCGACAGGCTCTTGCTTCCGTATGCTACTACTTGTCGGGGTGAATCTTTCCCAGGTTTGTGTTGTGCCAGTATCGCGCCAAGACCTACCGGGCTGGCGTCTACTGTCAGTTCAGTGCATAGGTTCGGGTCGAAGTATGCTAGGTGGTCTACTGCCGTCACTGACGCTCTTATTTCTTCAAACGCCTTTTGACACTCTGTGGTCCATTCAAATTTGTGGCCCTGTTTTGTTAGTTCTCTCAATGGAGTGCTCACCGTCGCGAAGTCCTTTATATACCTCGCGCAGTAGCTGGCTAGGCCAAGAAATGAGCGCACGTCAGCGACGTCTTTTGGTTCAGTTGTTTTTTCAAGTGTGTCTATCTTGCTCCGGTCTGGCCTCATTCCTTTCCTTGAGAATATGTGTCCGAAGAACACTAGCTCTTCTCTTCCCAGTTCACATTTTTTTTCATTTACAGTCAGACCCACCTCTACTAGCCGTGAGCACACTTCCCTTAGTGCCTTGTCGTGTTCTTCATCTGACTTCCCAAAGACCAAAATATCATCGCTGTAATTTAGACTATTCTTTATTGGTCTTATTATTTGCCTAATCGTTTCTTGAAATATTTCTGCTGCTGACGATATTCCAAAACTGAGTCTCTTGTATCAAAATAATCCTAGGTGCGTTGAGAATGTCGTTATGTATCTGGACTGCTCGTCCAGCTCCAGTTGATGGTATCCCTTGCATAGGTCGAGCTTGGAAAATTTTCTCATTCCTGTCAGGCAGCTTATCATGTCATCTAGATGTGGCCCTGGATGCCGTTCTCTTTCGATAGCTGTGTTCGGTATTCTCATGTCCACACAGATTCTTATCTGTGTGGTGTCTTTTTTTGGTACAGCCACTATCGGGGACACCCATGGTGTTGGCCCTTCTGCTGGCTCAATGATGTCTTGGGCTAGTAGTGCCTTTATTTCTTCTTCCACTTGAGGTTGTAGGTGTATTGGTACCCTTCGGTGGTGTTGGGCCACTGGTCTGACAGCTTCATTTATGTGCAGCGTAATCTGTCTTCCTTTCAGCTTCCCTAGTCCTTCTGTTAATTTTGGGAATTCCTGTAGTATGTTCTCCTTTTCTGACATGTGGTACGTAATTTTTAGTAGGCCCATTATTTTTGCTGTTACATTACTTAATAGACACGGTGCGGGAATGTCTCCTCTTAATACATGTATTTCTTCTGTGACCGTCTTGCCCTTGTGCGTCATGGTGTCCGTGAATTTTCCCATGTTCGTCACAGGATTTTGTGCACCCCACGTAAAAACTCTTATGCTTGACGGTTGTAGCGGTGGCTTTCTCTTCATTTTATCATATTCTGTAGCACACATGATGTTGCACGTGGCTCTGCTGTCCAGTACGAATTCTGTTTGGTGGGGCCCCACTTCAATGGTCACCCAGTACGTCTTCTTTATTGACTTCCTGTCTATTAGCCTAATGTGCTCTTCCTCATGCCCTTCGTCTGTGGTCATGAGGTATAGGCATTCTACTTTCCTTGTTGTTTCTTCCTCTTCCTCTTCTTCTTCTGATTCCCCAGACGAGCCCCTCTCGGTTGCTTCCATATGCCGTACATGTCTTGTTGTTGTTGTTCTTGGCCTCCCGGCCCTACCTCGTTCATTTTTGAATTGCCCCCCTTGGCACATGGTGGCAAAATGGTTGCTTCTGTTGCATTTTCTGCATGTTTGACCAAATGCCGGGCATGGTCCTCTGTGTGGGAACTCCAGACCGCACCTGTAACATTGTGAGCCTTGTTTTTTCGCCGCTTGTTCCTTGTGTCCTCCTTTCCAGCTCCCTTTCTTGCCTGTGTCCGACATTCTGTGTATTTGTTCTCCCTTTCGGTCCATCTGTTTCGCTTGCATCATTGCTCTTGCTTCTGCTCTCGCTAGATCTAGGATCTTTTCTAGTGCAATAGGTTCTTTTAGGAGTCTTGTTCGAAATTCTGTGTCTCGGCAGCCTTCTATCAGTTTTAGGCGAAGGGCCTGTTCATTGTCATACTTTTCAAATTCGCAGTGTGCTACTAGCTTTCTCAGCCTTGTTGCAAAGTCATCCATTGATTCCTCTGGCTGTTGATATGCCATGTTGAAGCAATATCTCTCAAAGTCGACATTCCTTTGGGGGTCGAACTTGGCCGTTAGACATTTTATCAATTTATCATATGTTTCTGTTTCACTCTTTGGCAGTGTTATGAGGAGGTCATCCACCTCGTCTCCCACTAGGTTTAGGAATAGCCCTAGTTTTTTTTTTCTTCCACCACATCGGTTGCTACCATGTATCGTTCAACCTTGGTGATCCACTTTTCCCATCGTATGCCCACTTGTGGCTCTGATACATTGAAAGGCATCGGTCTGCGGTATTGTGCACTTTGCTTTGTTTCTGGCATTTTCTCTTCTTTACTTCTCGTTGCACCTTTATTTATTTTTCCTCTGGTTCTTTTGTTCTTCTTTTGTCTCTATTTTCTATTTCTTATATCTGTCTTCTTTTATTTATTTATTTTTCTTTTCTACTGCTCCTTTCTTCTTTTTTAGTTATTATTATCCCTTTTGTTTGATGCTTCTGTCTTATAGTGACAGGGTTGCTCTTTTGGTGTTTTTGTTCCTGCCTTTTTAGCTTTTTCCTTTGTTTTGCCTGCCCCTTTAATGGCTGCCTTTCACTTTTCATGCACTCTTTTTCATTTGTCTTCAACAAAATGTCCGCCCGTTTTCTCGCGAGATTTCGCGATCGAAATCTCGCGTTGTGCCTGACCTTAAAATGTCCCACTCGTTATTGCTATGTTTCTATTGGCCCCCGCCGCCTGTTTTCAAAATGGCCGCCGAGATGTGCCCGTTCTCGCGAGATTTCGCGCTTTGTTTTCGAGCGCGATCGCCTCGCGCTTCTTCTTTCTCAGGCGCTGCTCCCGGGGGCTCCTCTTACCGCACGCTGCAGCTTTTGTTGGACGGTTATCGGGGTGGGCTCCCGTGTAGCTCCTTGCGTCTTTGTGATCCTATCCCGTGCACTTCTTCGATCGCGTTGTTGTGATCGCGTTGGTGTCGCTGTTTCCCGACCACCCTCGTCGCCAGATGTCGCGTCTGGTGTGGTGCACGATCTGCATAAGCAAACACAGGACGCCAGGGCTCATGTACAGGTACTTCTTTATTTTGTTGTCTTGGCAGTCAGGCTGGTCACGTCCGTCCTTGTCCTCGTCCTGCTCGATAATGTCCCTTCCTGTCCGTCCACAGGAAGTGGTGTCCGGTGACCTGGTCACCGCCCTGTGACCCACAGGGTCCTAATGCCCTGTGTCTGTCGTGGTCAGTCATGGTCATCACAGGGTTGGTATTTTGTGAAACGTTTGTGTCAAATGCTGTAGCCAGGGAATGGTGCACTGTGTTCACCCCTGAGGCGTCTAGAAGGAGCACCAGAGGCATCTGAATATTCTTTTATTGTCTGTATTTTCATTTTTGTGCGCAATATTTAGCGGTGTGCATCTGACAGTACTTCTTAAGTAAACCTTGATTTTATGAAATCCCGTACTTTACTGAGTTGCAACTTCATTGCCCACACCACTCCCTGGGTGAGCCTTGGACTGCTCAGCTTTGCTACCCTGAGGGTCAAGGACTAAAGGGCTTTATACTTTGAGCTCAGTTTTGAATCTAATGGTGAGGTGGCTTTATGACACCAGAGATAAAGTATTCAAATTGTCACAATTTTAAGTCAAGCTATCTCTGATTGGCCTGCGCGCCCCCCCCCCTCTAACCACAACAAACAGACTGCCTCTCGTTTAGGGTATTTATGCCACTCCAGCATCAACCCTCACACTCTTGCTCCGCTCACCACACATAAAGCTTTCAGTTCTGCAACCTCTTTTTTCAAAACAAAGATGCATAAAATAATACTGCAAAGACTCCTCCGTCAATGAAATACTGGTACAGGACGCTCATGTTGTTTGCAAACACAAAAAATGCATAGACACGGTTTGCAATTGCAATCTCCTAATATTGTGAAAACCCAGTGAACGGTGCGTAGTGAATGAAGATCACAGTGATGAAAGGCCGAGTAGGTCCTGCCACAGCGGTTCAAACCTGTGGTGGCTGCTGGTCACCTGCAGATGTGAGCGCTAAGTGCTTCACACAATGACCTGAGCAAAAAGCTTTAAGGAATATTCTGGAGACCAGAGATTCAACCCACTACGCAACAAATGAAAACCCTCATGGGTCGCTTGTGAGGAGCAGGGGCATAGCAAATGTGATGCGAACAATGCCTCCCCCGCCTCCTCTCTTCCCACTGCCCTTAATCCCTTTGGGTAGGAAAAGATAATCATATTGGGAGGAAAGAGGACCCTCGCTATCTGGGCCACGACTACCTGGGCTCCGCCGGTGACGCAGCACTAAAGAGAGCTATGCCTCTTGCGCGAGGATCGATTGATGGATGTGTGTGCAAGCCAGCTTCAGCAACCACGCTGGGGGGACAGAAAAGCCTGCTCACTGCCTGCCAATGGACAGCACTGCCCCAGAGCGCCACAGCGTTTGAAATCTGAGCTTCTGAAAGTCAAACAACATAGGAGTTGGGCGGACAAACTGCGCATGCGTGACGGGCTCGAATAGTAACGTATTCACTACGTATGCTGTGAAGAAACTATCATATGGCAAGACAAGGTCCGCAGGCCGCCAATGAAGGCCGTACTATGAGTACCCGTGGGCTAGATAAATAGTGCCTATAAGACTATAAGTTAAATCCTTGATATTCCTGCCTCTTACAAACCCTTTCTAAATTTTCATGAAGGAGTGCTCCCACCACCCCATTCAACCTCTCTGCTAATATCTTCGCATAGATCTTGTAATCTGCGTTTAGCAGAGATATAGGTCTGTATGAGTCACAGCAGTCTGGCTTTTTGTCGGGCTTCAGAATCAAGGTCACTATAGCTTCGTTCCATGAGGGGGGGATCTCTTCACCCTTGTCAAAAATGGCTCTCTAAATACTGGTATCAAATAGTTGCTTAGCTTCTTGAAAATTTCCATGGGCAGACCATCCGGTCCTGCTACCTTGCTGGATTTCCCCGATTTTATGGCCTTTTCTATTTCTTGATCAGTTATTGTATTATTGATGGCAGCCTTTTGGGTTTTGGATGCTTTGTGTGGTAATTCTTGTTCTAGCCAGTCTAGGACTCCCCTCCTTGTCGTGCATAGATCTTCTTTATATACCTCCTTGTAATATTTTAACATAGTATCCTCTATGCTAGCCCCCGGTGTAATTGGACACCCAGCATTACCAAAATTTAGCTCTTTTATAAAACTCCTGGCATGGTCATTTTTAACCTTCCAGGCAAGTAACTTGCTGCACCCTTCCCCATAACTAAAATGGGTCAGTTTGCTGGCTTGCCACCTTTCTTGCAGCCGCCTCTCAACTACAGCCCGCAGCTCCGTCTTAAGAGTTTGGATCAATGCTTGTCCCACCTTATTTTCCACCTTATTGAACTGTATTTTTTGCTCCAAATTTTGAATTTTATTTAATACACTTAGAATTTCTGCCTTACGTTGTTTATTTTTATACAGCTGAATGGATGTAATCCTGCCCCTCAGAAAGGCCTTGTAAGTATCCCAGGTGATCCCTATTGAAGCACTTCCCCTATTATTACAAAACAATTCCTGAGATTCTAAACCAAGTTTATTTATCACCTCATTATCAGCCAATATGGAACGATCTATAGTCCATCTCCGTTGTACAGCTGCAGTCGAGGGGGCCAGCGTCAAAGTTATTGCAGAGTGATCAGACAAGTGTGTTCCTACGTGACTAACATCATGAACCTGGTCTTTTATATGCTGGTCACTTAAAAATAAATCTATTCTGGACTGGTGCCCATATTTTTTATTATTAAAAGTAAAGCTTTTTAGGGCTCCCTTCTTTTCCCTCCATATATCGCACCATCCAAGGTTCTTTATTGTATTTTTTATCAGTGCTCTTGACTTGTTCTGTATTATGCTTCTGCTTTTAGTGGTGCGGTCAAGGTTGCCATCAAGAACCACCTTAAAATCCCCAGCCACTATAACCGGGTCAGGGAAATCCAGCAATTCCGATAGTAAAGTGCTAATGACGTGGGGTCATCAATATTAGGCCCATAATAGCCTACTACTGTATATAATTGATCGTAATATTTGACTTTTGCAATTGCCCCCCTTCCAGTCTTATCCACCCTTCTATCTATTACAACCAATTGAGGATTGACTTTTATCAAGATTGCCACCCCCCTTATGGGGAATTGCTGCTCTGTACAAACCATACTCTGTACCCATCGTCTACTTTTGAACAGCCCTCGCATTTCATCCCCTGTTAAATGTGTCTCCTGAAGTAAAATAACTTGTGCTGAGGAATCTTTAAGATATTGTAAAACCCTCTCACACCTATGACATCCCCGTAATCCATTAGCATTCCATGATAGAAATGTTATTAATGGTTTCTGATTAGCCGTCATTCCTTTTTTCTTTTGGTTTTAGCGCCTGTACTGCTTGCCTGGGTATCGATGTAAAAAGAGGACTTTTTTTTGTTTTTCTCCCCATGCTCCCAAACCTGTGCATAAAAACAAACTTCCTGTGATCCCCTTCCATTCCCACCCTTTGGGAAACCCTCATCTTTCTTTCCTAATGTCCTAAGCCTAAGGGCTGAGGAGGCCCTGATTTGGAGAAATCAATAAACCACATAAACCACCCTGAAATATAATAATAATGGACCGCAAAGGACCCTTCACTCGATCCTGACGTCACTATGTGCCCTACTAAAGTTAAGGAGAAATTGCGCCTATCCAACTCCAGTTCCTGATATAGATCCTAAAAACTCTTCTGCCTCCTCCACCCTGCGAAAGGTCTGCATTTTATTATTGTGCATCACCCGTAAGCTGGCTGGAAATTTTAACTGTGCTGTGGCACCCAGACTCTTAAAAGACTCGATCAGGTTCCCCAGTTCACATTGTTTATTTGCTGTCACTTTTGAGATATCTGACCTGATCTCGAAATAATACCATCTACAATCAGAGATCTTTGCTTCAATGCTTTGAGAATAATTTCTTCTTTGATACTATAAGGATGAAAGTTTACCAAAATCTTCCTTGGTTTAACTCTATTTATGTTCCTTCTATATGGGTCTCTATGTACCCTTTGCACATCCATACTGAGTTCTTCTTCTGTCCATTTTAGTTGTAAACCTTCCTTGAACAAACGTATCACACATTTTTTTATGTCTTCTCCTTCTGCGCCTTCCGGGACCTTGAGCACCGAAGATTACATCTTTGTTGATTATTTTCTAGTGATTCTATCTTTCCCTTCAATTGCTGCTCATTACCCTTAAGGTCCCTGATCTCCTTTGTATTAACCGCCACCTGAGATTCCAGCTCTTTCATTTTGATCTCCAATTGTGCTGTTCTTACAGCTACATCATCCAGTTTCTGTCCTAGACTTTCACAAACGGACCAGATGTCTCTTTGGTTTAGCTCGGATGTTTCCAACCTGTTTTTAACCTCAACTGTCAGTCAATGTATCAACTCCGCTGCTGAATGCTCCTGAGCCTGCAATTGAGTTTGGGTCTGTATTTGTGTTAAGGGTTCTTTATCAGCTTGATCTGTCTCGGTTACACTCTTGCTCCCCCCTCTTCTGTTGCTCCATTAGGGGGTCTAATTGACATCTCAGGTGTGGCTGCCACCACCTGCGATTGCGCTTGTACATGAGGTTGTGCAGATTGGACCTCCATTTTTCCACCCCTTGAATGCTGAGAAACCACTGAATCCATCAGTCCTGCCAAGATCTGAAACAACCTGTTGTTATTCACTGTGTCCACCCCTCTAGATAAGTCTGTTTTAGGAGAACCTATAATAGGATTCTTAAGTAGCAGTGTTTTAGGAGCTACCCTAAAGAAAGTTCTCAGGGAGGGGGTAATTTTGAGATTAGACACTTAAGCCTCTCGGTTCACTTTGGTTTTCATCCTTCTCCTTGGCGTTATCCACTCCCCTGTGGCCAAGCTTGAGTTTTGAGATTCTTTCCTACTTTACAAGCTTTGCAAGTCATGCATTTGGTAAACCCCCTTTGTCGTTTTTGTAGCCATGTTTCTGTTTTGTTGTTCACATGTGACTGTTTACTAATGTGTCACAGAGTGATGGAGCTTTTCTGTATGAGATCAACGGTCGATCTCCTATTGTGGGCCCAATATCTGGATCTTTCATGAGCACACTCCAATATTTCATCAGAGTCTTCCTGATTTTAAAACTCTCTTTGGAATAGGTTAAAAACAGTCGTGGTTTTTCTTCACGGTTTGTTGTTTTGACTCTGTTTTTTACAATGAGGGTTTCTGCTCTAGTTTTTTGTCTGGCTATCGCCTCTTCTCATATGATATGCCTGTGTTTATCCCCCCGTCTACCAAAGCGTGTCTTGGTTTCCAGAAATTTACTCTCCATTTCTTTTGATTCTGAGCAATTTCTTTTTATCCGAAGGAATTCTCCATACGGTATGCTTTGTTTTAGGGACTCTGGATGGAAACTCGTTCCATGGAGAATACTATTCGTAGATTATTTTTGCGAAAGACTGTAGTGTGTATTTTGTTAGATTTTATATACACTTTAGTGTCCAGGAAATCAATTTCCCTCCGTTGTATGTTGAAATTATGGTTCAGCACTGTTATGTATTCCATCAGTTTCTCCCTTGACCCCCTCCATAGGAGGAAGATGTCGTCAATGAAGGGCAGCCATAATGCAACATCGGCAGTGTATGGGTGTTTTTCTTCTCTCCGAGCTATGTGTTTCTCCCACCATCCCATGGTGAGATTAGCATAGCTTGGAGAGAAAGAAACTCCTATAGCAGCGCCGCACTTCTGGGAATATAATCGCTTGTTGAATAGAAACACGTTGTTGGTTAAGCACAGTTTGATCATTTCAAGTAACATGTTTGTGTGTTGTAACTCCCCAATAGGCCTCTGTTTAAGGAAATATGCTATGGCTGATCGATGTATACAACGAGACGATGTCAATAGTTGCCAATAAACAATCTGATTGCCACTCAATTTCCATTAGGATTCTTAAAAGATCTCCCGTGTCTTTGATGAAAGAGCTTAGTGTTGGAACAATTGGTGATAAAAAATGATCCACATAAGAGGCTATATTTTCAAACAGGGAACCACAACTGGAAATGATGGGACGTGCTGGGGGTTTGTGTAAAGTTTTATGAATCTTTGGCAAGAAGTATATTGTTGGTGTTACTGGGTTATTCATTGTTAGAAACTTCTTTTCATCTTGATTTAGTAGCCCTTTATTTTGCCATTCGGATATTCTGCCATGAATATGTTCAATCATTTCTGGGATGGGGTTGGAAGTTAGCAATGTGTAGTTGGTTTCATAATTTAATTGGCGATATGCCTCCTCCATGCAGGCTTGTTTGCCAAGGATGACAATATTGCCACCCTTGTCAGCTGGCTTGATTTCTATGGCATTATTAGATCTTAATGATTGCAAAGCTTGATGCTCTTTTTAGGGATAGATTTTCTTTGTTATCAGATTTGGTGTTTTCCATGACTTCTAGCTCTGCCACAACTAGGTCATGGAATGTATCAATCCGGTTGCCAGGATGGAGTGCTGGACAGAATTTTGATTTATTCTTAAGGTTAGTTCGTGTTTGGATGTCTGTTTGTACACCCCTTTCATCTAGTAGTTGTGTGTTGGTTAAATCTGTCTCATCAATCTCATATGCTAGTTAATATGCCGTTCTGAGACTAGGTGTTTCCACAATGGTGTATTATGTTTCCCTCGCTACTTCACGGTTAGATGTTTCACTTGTAGTTTCCTGTATTGGTCTCAGAGGAATCCTCGCAAATAATTTTTTGAGTTTCAATTTGCGAACATATTTGTACATATCTATCCTTGTTTCAACTACATCTTGGTGTTTTTCAGGACAGAATGTCAATCCTTTGTTCAACAAGGTATACTCTGCTTGAGATAGCTCATGGTGAGACAGATTTACAACCAGATTGGGTTCCACCTCATTTTCCTTGATGTCAATTATTTCCTCATTACTGTTCTGTTCCACAGATGATACCTCTGTTTTTCTGCCTCTTCTTGTTTTTCGTCGCAGTCTTGTTTTCCAAATTGGCCTCTTCCTTGGCCCCTTGTTCGTCCTCTGCCATGTCCTCTTCCTCTCGCGTTTGGATTCTGTTGATCTTGATATAGGAGTTTTATTTCGTCTAAAAAAGAAAACTTTTTTGTTGATGTTGTGCTTGGCCGATGCTCACTTTCGCTTAGATCTGATTCTGATTCACTAGGTGTAGTATATGGAGACTCTTGTACAGTTAACTGTTTACTGTCTAGTTGTTGTTTAAGAATCTCAAATCTTTTTGCGAATGTAAAAATTGTTCAATTTTCATAATTGGACTCGTCTCTATGAAATTTGCGTTGTTTTTTTTCCTGTACCTCGCTCTTGTGTTTATCCAAATTTTTCTCCATTGCTGTACGCAGTTTGCTCATTGTTTCTGTAGGAAGGTGGATATCTGACTATATGGTTACCCCCACTTTTTGCCTGGTGTTTTGCTGGTTTTCGACTTAGTTGGCCTGGGACCCTGCTATTCAGGGCCCCAGTCTATCTGCTTTCTCTATAAAATGGACTCCATGTACTTTAGGTACATACCATATTGGTTACTGGGTCACCCTTGTGACCCCCTGTATAGTGTACATTAGGTACCCAGGGCATAGGTGCACCCTAGGCCTACCAGGGGCTGCAGCATGTATTGTGCCACCCCTGGTTTGCCTTCCAAACTGACACCACAGGTCTGTTCACACAGCCTGGGTAAGGTGGTGTAATCACCCCTTACTTAGATATAGTATACCTATATCTATATACATATAGACACCTATAAGTCAATCCTATGGCAGACCTTAACAATCCTGGAGGCAGAGTGCTTGGTTTTATGTGAGAGGGTGCCCTAGCATGAGCTGAGCCCCTCTGCAGCTTTTGGAACCATCTCCTTATAGCTGTTCTATGATATAGCCATACCATATACTCTTAAGTGCATTATACCTCGAAGTAGAATTGGCAACGTGGCCTACACCCCTTGTCTTATGTGGGGATTTGAACATTGCTCTAGATCTCTTACCCGGTGCTAATATTCAAGGGAGTTATCAAGGGCGAAAGCCAAAGGTTTATAGAGCACTTACATCATTGGTAAGGAGCCACTGGTTAGTGGATATGGGGCAGGCTAAAAATACATCTCAGAGTCTGGGCAGCACATAATATTCGTTTCCCCATAAGAAATATGTATGGATAGACTATATTTTTGGTACATTAGAACTCCTCAATAAGGCTGATATAACAATTCTACCTAAGATCATATCAGACCACAATCCATTAGTCTTGGGGGTGGAAGTAACAGATCGAAGTCAGCGGAGGGGACAGTGGACTTTTGAGAAAAAGCTCCTTGTTAATAAGGATTATATCGAGCATATAAGAAAATGGGTAGTTGAATATTTCGACACTAATAGATGTAGCGCCTCAAGAATAACAGTCTGGGACGCATTTAAGGCAGGGGTAAAGGGAGAGACTATTAGCTATGTGGCCAGAAAACAAGCAATGTGCAGGGAAAAAAATAGGGAGCTAATGCAAAGGCTAAATGTAGCAGAAGATGAGCATGTACTTTCAATAAGGCAGGGAGGGGCAATAACGCAGGATCAGGAGCAAATCCTGATCCTCAAGGCAGAGAATAATGGGTGGCTTGCAGAAAAAGCAGAAGAGGAATTCCTCTCGTCGTAATATCCTATACGAGAGTAGAGAGTCTGTAGGTAAGCTATTAGCTCTTCGCACAAGGCAAAAGCAAGTGCAGAATCAAATTATAGCTATTAAAATGGGGGGTGGGGAATATACTGATTCAGACGACATAGTCAAAGCCTTTCAGGAGTATTATCAAGTATTATATTCTGAAGAAGGCAGGAGGGGCAATATTACGTTAGAGGATATTAGGCAGGTGGTATCAAAAGAGGAATTGGGGGAGGTGTTAAGCGAAGATGTAAAAAATTAACTGGAGGCAGAGATAACGCAAGAGGAAATTGAAAATGCATTACAGAGTTTTGCTGCTGGAAAAGCCACAGGTCCTGACCAAATACCCCTCGAGTTGTATAAAGCATTGGGCAACATATTATTACCTCTTTTATTAGATCTGTTTAAGGGGATCCAGTATAATGAAAATATTCCAGAGTCAAGGAGAGAGACAAGAATTGTTATCTTCCCGAAAAAGGGGAAACCCCCAGAAAACCCAGGGTCATATAGACCGATCTCCTTAATTAACTCAGATATTAAAATATATTCTAAAATGTTGGCAACTAGGCTAGGAAGGGTCATTGGTCGTCTGGTTTCCCCGTGAGAACACGGTTTTATACCAGGAAGGCAAACAACTGATCATATTCGGAGAACAATCTCCCTGTTTGATATCATGTCTGAAACGGGGGGCTCGATGGCCATGATCCTCCTGGACGCCGAAAAGGCATTTGATCGTGTTACATGGGCATTCCTGTGGGGGATCCGGGATCTAAAGGGATTTGGTCAGGGATTTATAAGATCAATTAGAGCAATGCACAGTGAACCAAAAGCTCGGATTCAGGCAATGGGCAGAGAGTCAGGAGAGCTGCTAATAGGCAGGGGAACAAAAATATTAGCCTACGCAGATGACGTGGCAATCGTAACAACTGATCCCGGGGAAGCCCTTGAAGAAATCACGCAGATAACAGAGATGTTTGGTAGGTTATCAAGATATAGTCTGAACCGGGAAAAAACTATTGTAGTCTGCACGCAGAACTTGGAATCTGAGAATGAGAGGCGAGCAGATTCAGCAGTCTATCTAGGGGTACGGGTTACGGCAAATATGGATAAGATAATAAAAGCTAATTTTGACCGACTAATTAAATCTACAGCCCTGGAATTAAAGAGGATAGACGGGCTCCACTTGTCAATTATAGGGAGAGGAAACTTTTTGAAAATGAACATCCTACCTACATTTCTATACCTGTTTAGGTCGATTCCAGTAGCAATAGATGATAGTATACTCAAAAACGCAAACTCTATCTTTTCTAATTTTGTATGGCAGTATGGCAAGATAAGGAGGTCTATGAAACTGATGGCATTGACAGAAGAGCGAGGGGGGCTGGCCATCCAAATATTGCATTATATTATTTGGCAGCCTTCTTACATCAAATATCATTCTTATTGAAGATAGGTGAAACAGATTGCTTGAACATCGAGGAAAGAATCCCTACAATATTTGAATTAGCAATAGGAAAAGATGCAGCAGGACTACTTTTAAAACAAGTGGAGCACAGCTATTACAACAAAGTGAGGTTTAAAATTGATAGAATTCACTTTTCAATGCCCCAATTACCCCATGATGATGTGCGAGTTAGCATCATATGGCTAACTAATGCAGTTCGAATATGCACTTATACTGAATTTCTGTTCTCACTCATTGCTTATATTCAAATATATGTGTGAACATATTAGTTTCTTAGCTTAGCCTGTGTGCCACCATTTTGTGTAACCCTCTGTGCCTGCGGGCTCTGCTCGCTCATGCCCCTCCCGCAGGAATCCCGAAATATACTAAGACAGCAGTTTTCGTTTCTCGGCTTACTGTGGCCGAAACTAACAAGTCTCGTTATCAGTAATGTTCTCATGCTCTGAGACGCCGAAGCCTAGCTCCATGGCCCTGAGCAGAGATAATAATGTATCCCTTGCAGGTGCAGATGCCTGCTGTATGAGAGCATTGTTCACTGGTCTGAGGCTCGGTAACTTTCCACAAGGGGCGTACCCCTCGCTACTGTATTGCATTATAATGTATTGCTGTGATGTAGAGAGTCAGTCCTCTCGTTCGCACTCCTAGGAGTGAGGTCGGACAGGGCCCTCTCATATGAGTGTTGTTTGGCCTAATAAAGACTATTATTATTCTTCTCCACTGTCCGGCTGACTTCCTATATAGCAATTATAGGTGAGTGCGGTAAGTCACTCGGGTGGATTTGAGCCACGCTTATCAGATGGCGCCCGAATAGGGACCCCGCGATAAGGATCTTTCTCACCCGTAAGTGGGTAGCAGAAGACCGGGGACCCGCTGGTCGGCACGGTGGGCCCGGGTACCCATCTGATGCCGAGCTTGGTTCTCGCAGCGCTGCCCCACCCTGCTGATCGGGAGAGGTCCCGGTTCGGATCTTACGCCGGGGTCCAGAAGGCGGAACTTGAAGCTGACCGTGTTGGTCCTGGCAGCCGGAGGTGGAGAACGGTAGAGGTCGGTGCCGCCTACAGAAGGTGAGTGGTCCACCTGTGATTGTTAAGGAACGGGAGTGTTCTGAGAGACTAGAGTGTCTCTAATGGTTTGAGGGGCCGGAGTGCTCCTGGGGCTAGTGTGCTCCGGGGAACTCAGAGTACGAGTTGGTGCTCTGACAGACTTAACGAGGTTGGGGACGTATTTAGATGTAATTGTTGGTAGCGATCCGACCGGGTGGCACTGTGGTGAAGGCGTGGCTCATTGCGGGCAGACTCCGATGCTTACCCCGAACTCC
This sequence comes from Lissotriton vulgaris, assembly GCF_964263255.1. Lineage (NCBI taxonomy): Eukaryota > Metazoa > Chordata > Amphibia > Caudata > Salamandridae > Lissotriton > Lissotriton vulgaris. The sequence goes on along the minus strand of NC_141693.1, from coordinate 1,067,567,741 downwards.
TAGTGTGGTGGTTCAGTGGAGGTGAGATCTGGGTTTCTCGCGGTAAAGTGCGCAGTGATCCATAGCGCCGCACGGGTGGCGGATCTGTTCCCCGTCCTCGGAACAGTTAGTACACTGTTCGGTCTGCGGTAGAGTCTAGGTTCCCCAGGACTTGGTCGACGGGCCTTGTCCCATTTGGTAACACGTGTTTGGAGGTATCGTATTTGTGTATGCGAAGAAGAAAATTCCTCTTCGATGTATGTCTAGATGTGTGTGTGTACGAGCTCGAGTTTGTGATTCAAGGTAACGTAGTCTGTGGAGAAACACCACTTTTACATCGAAATAAAGATGCCGTGTTTTAGCAAGTTACGATGTTTTGGATGCTGTTGTCGACCCTCAGATACTAGACTGGCCGAGAGCCAACCTGCACCCCCTGAAGGGACTCCGAGTTTTGATATGTATGTCAAACATGGACTGGTCCCAATTTTGTTTGGTACCTTGTGGCATCGGTACACTGCTGATAATGTGGATTTACAATGGCCTTTGACGGGTTCTTTTGATGAAGATAAGTTGGATTATTTGCAAGACAAACTGTTTGCTAGGCGTAGCCGTCAGAGTATGTTTGATTCTTTGCGAGTGTGGCAGAAAGAGGCCAGGAAGCGCAAGCTGAGAGATGAGAAAGAGGCTTATAAAAAGTCCACCCAGACTATGGCGCAGAAGGTGAGAGAGCAGGTGGGAAATGAGAACGCGCTACGCATGGAGCGCGCAGATCGACTTTGTAGGTTGAAAGAAAATAAAAGTTATGTAGTGCGAGAGGACGACCCAGATGAGATGGAGGACATTTTGAACACCCGGCCCCCTCCCCCTTATGCCCCACAGTCCTTGTACCCCTCCTTGCCACTTTCGGCCCCTAGTAGTGACGTTCCGGGTCCTTCAGCAAGTGCCCCCCAACTGTCCTCGCCCTCGACGCCCCTCATTTCTCTACTCCAGACAACTTCACCTACACCCTCACAATTTTCTTTAGCACTTCCTACTGTTTCAGCTAGTACCACTCCCAGTCAGGAGATGCTAACGCCGAGTCGAGGCGCAGGGAGCGGATTACTCTCGCAGGTACGGAAGTTGCTTACGCGTTCTACAGTTGGTTTGGATGAAAAGAGTATGGTGGCTAATCAGGCATGTCAGTGGGCCAGGAATAATATTTACTCGTTTGAAGATATTTGGTCCACTATGAAAGATTTTGAGCCCTTGATGCAGCAGCACGCTTTGTGGCACATGTCCAATGTATTGATACCGCTATGGGAGCAGGGATATGGAGGTGTGGCCCCGGCGGTTTTACGAGACATACAGGCTGGAGCATATAGAACGAACACAGGGGTGAAGGAAGTGATGAGTAGTTTGCGTGCACTATTGCAATACAGGAATGAATTACCCTCTGCCGGCGCACCTCATTTCCCAGGTCTCCACCCAATGCGTGAGGTGCACCCTATTTTTCATCCCGAGGTCCCCGAGTTGCTAGATCCAGTAACGAGGGCTGTTACCAGGAATAGGATAGATGCGCATTTCCAGGAGCAATGGGTGTATACGCCATGGAAGAGAAGTGAGGTATTATCATTGAAGGCCCAGCTACCGGATTCTAGAAAGAACCCGACTGCCTATTATAAAGAGCTTACAGAAGCGGCGTCTTCTACCGTGATGACGTTGGCTGATGTTGAATTGTTTTTCGGGCTTTTGGTCCCGGTTGATGTGTGGCGGCAAGTGAAAGGTACTGACCATACGGAAGAGTTAGGAGGTACGTTGCAGGAGTTACAGGACTGGGACAAGGAGCGTAAGCCAGGGGAGAAGCCGAAGGCTGAGATATTAGCTTTGCCAGGGCGCATTATAAAGTATATGCATTCTCTCATTCCCCCGAAAAAGGTCGATTGGGACAAGTTGACGGCTTGTAAGCAGAAAAAAGATGAGGCGGTCTCTGATTTCTTTACGAGGTTTGAGGAAACGTTTATAGATTTTAGTGGGCAGGATGTGTCACAAGATGGCGGATTGCGGCTTTTTGTTAATAGGTTCGTCATGAACTTATTGCCTGAAATTTCAGCTAGACTGCAAGCGTCGGAGAGCACGTGGACAACGTCCTCTCCTTCGGGGATACTCAGCATGGCGCAATATTATGAACACAGGGAAAATGAGTGTAAGGACAAGCAGGAAAAGAAGGCTAAGGATCTAAAGACAAGAGTTTTGTTGCAGCAAGTGGCTAGAGGTAGAGGAAGGGGTGCAGCGCCGAGTCGGGGCGGCGGCTTTGGGAGAGGTGAGAGTAGGGAGAGGCTGGGACCGAATCAGTGCGCAAAGTGTAAGCAGGAGGGGCATTGGTGGCGAGATTGCCCACTGTTTCAGTCAGGAGGCGGTCCAGGAAGAGGACGAGGACGAGGTAGTGGTGATTTTGGGAGACCGGCTGCGCGGTCAGAAGGAGGCGGGAGACCGGGAGGTAATTACTTTGACAATGGGGCGGACAGGCAACAATCGCAGAGGGGCGGTGGTCAGTACTACAACGATGATTACTCAGTGGACGATTTGACAGGGTTCTCCCACAACTAGGACAGCGTAGGACAGAGCATGGGACCGGTACTTATGGAAGTTGATCAGAGGGGACCTTATGTCGAAGCTGACTTAATGGGGTCTCAGCAGAAATTTCTAGTGGATACGGGTGCAATGAAAAGTTCAGTGGCTCGTTCTCGGGTCCCAGGGGCGGCTCTGTCTGGCAAGAATAACATCTCTGTGGGTTTTGCAGGAACTCCGGTGATTAGCCCCATTTCTAAACCTCTTTTGTTAACTATTGGTCCTTTTACTGTTGATTCACCGTTTCTATTGACATCAAATTGTGGAGAAAATTTGTTGGGTTTAGATCTATTGAAAAGATTGCATGCCACCATCTATTGTTCTCCGGATGGCGTGTACCTTACTTTGGGCCCGAATGTTGCCCGCCCATTGCAGTGTTTTTCGAAAGACGACCAATTACCACCTGAATTCCAGGGCATACCCGACAGCTTGTGGGCTGTCAATGATACAGATGTAGGTAAAATGGATATTGCCCCGGTGACCATAAGAGTGAAGGTGGGAGCGAAATTACCCAGGATCCCTCAGTATAAGATTCCTAGGGAGGGGGAGAAGGCCCTGTTACAAATAATACAAGATTTAATACGGTCTGGTGTAGTGGAAGAGACGGATTCGAACATATGTAACAGCCCTATTTTACCTATCCTTAAAAGACGATCACCCGAAGCTACTGTTAATACCCCTGATGTTTATAGATTCGTGATCGATTTGAGACATGTAAATAGAGTAGTGGAGCCACAGTACCCGGTGGTCTCGGACATCACCACAATATTGACTATGATCCCCCCCTCTGCGAAATATTTCTCTGTCCTGGATTTGAAAAATGCTTTCTTCAGTATTCCGGTACATGAAGACAGCCGTTATCTCTTCGGATTCTCATTGGCTGGCCGAAGCTTCCGCTTCAAGAGAATTCCTCAGGGGTACACTGAGAGTCCGAGCATATATAGTCAGGCTTTAAAGGCACAATTGGATGAACTGGAACTTCCACCTGGCAACGTCATGTTACAGTATGTGGATGATATCCTGATAGCATTGGACGACGAGCAGGGTTGTCGGGATGCTACTGTGAAATTACTGCATCATTTGGCCAAAAGAGGGCATAAAGTGTCCCTTCCAAAATTTCAATACTGTCGAACGGAGGTCACCTACCTCGGTCACCTCCTTTCGAAAGTGGGGAGGAGATTGACGCCAGAGCGCATAAAAGCGATCACTAAAATGCAGGTACCTAACACGCAGCGAGAGGTGCGCGCATTCTTAGGCATAACATCGTATTGTCGTCAGTGGATACCTAACTATGCGTTACTAACAAAACCCCTATTGTATCTGACTACTAAAGAAGTGCGCGAGCCCCTACCCTGGACCCCTGCATGTCAAGAAGCATTTGAGTCACTAAAAACGTCTTTGTGTTCTGCGCCAGTTCTTGGGACACCTGATTACCAGAAGCCTTTTGTTCTTTACGTACATGAGGCGGAAGGTTGCGCGTTGTCTGTCCTAACTCAGTGTTTTGGGGGAAAGCAGAGACCTTGTGCTTATTTCTCTGCCACGCTCGATAACGTAGCGAGAGCGCTGCCGAGCTGTCTGAGAGCCACGGCGGCTGCTGCGGTCTCTATAAGACAATCGGCAGGGCTCGTGCTGGGATCAGACCTCACAGTAATGGTACCGCATGCTGTAGACATTTTGCTGAACAGGACACAGACGCAGCACTTAACTAGTGCTCGTCTTACGGGTTATGAGATGACTCTTTTTGCACCCCATGTTACGATCAAAAGGTGTGCTACACTGAATCCCGCCACCTTGTTACCTATCCCCACAGATACAGATACAAAAGACGATGACATACATGATTGTTTGTTCAGGACTGAAAAGGAGACAAAGGGGAGGGTGGACCTGACAGACAGGCCCTTGGATGAACCGGATGGGGAGTTGTATGTAGATGGGTCCTGTTTTAAATTACCAGACGGTACATCGACAGCAGCATATGCAATAACAACATTACAGACGGTGGTGGAGACTTCTAGGATACCTTACAATTCTGCCCAGGCGGCGGAGATTATTGCCTTACTGAGAGCATGTGAATTGAGTGAGGGGTTGGACGTGAACATTTATACTGACAGCCAATACGCCTTTGGCGTGGCTCATAATTATGGGCGACTTTGGGCAGAACGGGGATTTCTGACCTCTCACGGACAACGCATCCAACATGGTCCACTGGTATTACGACTGCTAACGGCACTGACACTACCCAAAAGATTGGCTGTGATGAAATGTAGCGCACACAAGACGATAGTGGATGATGTGGGAAGAGGCAATGCTTTTGCTGATGAGACAGCAAAGGAAACTGCTAGAGAAAAATTACCACGGATGTTTGTGGCAGGGCCAGCTAGATGGGTCCCAGATGTTCATATGTTCGCAGACACCGTACAGAGTGTCAAGAACATACAGGGAAAAGCGACAGACGAGGAATTGAGAGCATGGAAGGATGGGCAGGGACGACTGGATGCGGATGAATGTTGGACAGATGCGACAGACAAGAGACGATGGTTGCTACCGAATGCGTATGTTCTTCCAGTAGTGACGATGGCACATGGGCCTGCCCATGTGAGTGCCAAGGGCATCTGTAAGCTGTTAGACCCGGTATGGAGTAATAAAAATATCTCTAAATTGGCCACTAATTTGGTTCGCCAGTGCATGGTGTGTTTGAGACACAATCCTGGAAAAGGTACTCCTGTCCCAACTGGAAATTTTGCACCCCCTTCTTTCCCTTTCGAGGTGATCCAGATGGATTACATCGAAATGGAAAGGGTTAATAACTTGAAGTACGTCCTTGTAGTTGTATGTGCCTTTAGTAGGTGGGTGGAGGCGTATGCTACGAAAGACTGCACAGCCATTTCCACTGCAAAGATGTTGATAAAGGAGTATTTCTCCCGTTTCGGATTACCTAGGGTGATCTGGAGTGATAATGGTACGTCCTTTAATGCAGAATTAGTGAAACAAATATGTAAAGGTTTGCATATATCCCAGAAGTTCCACTCAGCCTTACATCCCCAGGCAGCAGGACTGGTGGAGCGGTTTAACGGCACGCTCAAGTTAAAGATGGCCAAAATATGTGAGAGTACAGGTCTCCGTTGGCCAGATGCACTTCCCTTAGCTTTGCTTTCAACGAGAGTCACTGTGAATGCAAAAATGGGCGTCTCCCCCCACGAAGTGGTATTTGGCCGTCCGGCCAATGTTTGGGGAGTGCCCAGGCCTAAATGTTTTTCTGAAGTGCCATACCCTCTGTTGACAGATTATCTGTATGCTTTGACTAAAGATCTCCGTTCTATTCATCAGCAGGTAGCAGACACTCTGAAGCCGTTGCCGGAGGGGCCTGGACATTCCATCCACCCAGGGGACTGGGTCGTCGTGCGAAGATACCAGCGGAAGTCTTGTCTGGAGCCAAGGTGGTCGGAGCCGCGCCAGGTGCTCCTCACCACGCGCACTGCACTTCGGATCGACGGCAGGAAGGCGTGGACTCACGCCTCACATGTAAAGAGAGTCCCGCTCCCGTTGCCCTATAATAAATGGGTACAGGATGGCATCGCTGACCAAGAGCATGAGTCTATCCCGAGGTATGTTCCTTTCTCGGATGCTTCACTGATTGGAGAAGAGCGTAGCGGAATAGAGAATTCGGTGAGCTCTACTACTCCTGTTGCTACTAGTGAAGAGACATCTGAAAGTCCAGCGTCTGCCGCAGATACACCTGTTTTGTTCATCGACCCCGAAGTGCCAGGGAGCACTCGCTATAATTTGAGGCCCCGAAAAGGAAATAATAAGTAACAGTGCTGAAAAAGATGGACTAGACACCGGAAGAAGGGCTTAGTGGATTTCCTGAATAAGAAGATTTAGTGGTAGGGATGGACTTATAAGAGCCCTGGTGTTTAGCCGAAGATTGTGTTCTTTGAGACTATAGAGTGGTGCGGGGCCCGAATTAAGTGCTTCCCTTGTTTAAATTGTTGAATAACATCGTTGGAGTAAGGTATGGACGGTAAAAGCCTGCCTGTGAGGCTTTGAAGGACACAGGGAGAAGATCCCTTTTAAGGGTTGAAGAACCCCTCTGGCCGGTTGAGGATTGTCTGGGACTATTTTTCTAGTAGTAGGGTGATTTTTATTTTTTGATCTTGATACTTCAAAGAGAAGAAGATTATTCAGAATGTATCCCTTTGGGCGGCCCATTCCTGATGAGGAGCAGCCCTTTGCAGCTCCCCCGAGACCTGAGCCCGATTCCCCCTGGTTGGCACTTTCCCGAAAAGGAAAGATAGTTGTTATAATTATTATTCTGATTGCCTTTCTAGTGACCCTTGGAATATTGTTTTTCCTGGATAAAGCTTACCCCGTTCATGTATTTGCACCTACACCCACTGCCGTTCCTGAACATAATATGATTACTGTTGATTATGGTGAAAGAATGTTGAGAAAGGGTTACAAGGATAATGTTTTTATTAAGACTTTGCACCATGCACACGCCACTACCAACTTGACAGATTGCTGGGTCTGTGGATTATTACCTTCTGCTGCCTATAAGAAAGACAGATTTCTTGCCCTCCCTTTGACGCCAGTGAATAGTTGTGTGGGGTGGTATACACTCATAGGCCTTGTTAAATATTTCCAGCAGCCAGATTCCCTGACCCCTCGACTGCAGAATAGGGGGTGGACTATGACAATGCGAGTACGCCCTCTGCCTTCATCATCCCTTGGACGAATATACACTGATGGACGTTTTGATCAGAAATTTATAGAGACATGTGAGAAAAAGTTGGGCCGGTTCCTGACCCCAAATGATACTGACAAACTTCGGGAAAGTTTCCTGAAATTAAATGCTTCTCTGTCCTACAGACATCCCCCGAAGGGTAACAACAGTTCCAAGTCTCTAATACCTTTAGCAGTGGTAGGTCCCTCTCCTTATTTCTGTATAGAGGGGAGGGGTCCCATCAAAGTCGGTAATAGCTCCTGCAATGTGACTGCTTCGATACGCTTGCCTCTCAGTCCCTCTTTGATTGCCCCACCTAGCATCTATTTCGTGTGCGGAGATAATGGATATTTATGGTTGCCCGAGGGTTGGGGTGGGGTGTGTTATCTAGCCTACATGATTCCTCCTGTATATGTGGCTCCCTCCGATTACCACAAAACTCATCGTCGATTCCCCAGTCCTCAGGAGCAGCCACCAGAGCAGCGCAAAAGGAGGGAACTTCAGGTAGATGACGTCGATCAGACAGACACCTCGTACCAACAATGGACTGATTTTTCTAAGGGTTTGCTTCCTTTCTGGGGTCCAATATTTAACAGTAGAGCTATTAGACGACTGTCTAGGGTAATGGAAAAGGTAGTCCTCACTGAAGCTGACATTACGACTAACATATCTGTTGAGATTCAGGCCATGAGATTATTTACGATCCAGAACAGGATGGTGCTTGATGTCATGCTGGCCGATAGGGGCGGGGCCTGTCGCGTCATCGGGACGTCTTGCTGTGTCTATATACCTGACTCAGCACCGACTGTTAACTTGGCAGTACAAAAATTACATAGATTAGCGACTGAACTACATCAGGATAATGGGACATGGTCCCTACAGGGGTGGCTCTGGGGTGCCTTCTCATCCTGGGGTTGGAAAATATTGATGGGTTTGGTTGGTGTGGTCAGTGTAATTCTGAGTTGCTGCCTTTGCATTTATTGCCTCCCTCCATGTTGCTCGATGTGTGCTGCAAATATACGTCCGAAAAAGAAGTTACATGGTCAATATGCCACTTCTATGATTACTGAAATTCCTGCTGATGCAAGTTGGTTAATGTTTATTGCAGAAGATGTTCTAGACTAAAGAAATACAGTCCTGCCCCTAGAATGGATGTCGGCACTACCTTTTGCAAATAAATGAGGCTATAGTTAGCCAATGATGCTAAAAGGAGGGTCTGATAGAATTCACTTTTCAATGCCCCAATTACCCCATGATGATGTGCGAGTTAGCATCATATGACTAACTAATGCAGTTCGAATATGCACTTATACTGAATTTCTGTTCTCACTCATTGCTTATATTCAAATATATGTGTGACCATATTAGTTTCTTAGCTTAGCCTGTGTGCCACCATTTTGTGTAACCCTCTGTGCCTGCGGGCTCTGCTCGCTCATGCCCCTCCCGCAGGAATCCCGAAATATACTAAGACAGCAGTTTTCGTTTCTCGGCTTACTGTGGCCGAAACTAACAAGTCTCGTTATCAGTAATGTTCTCATGCTCTGAGACGCCGAAGCCTAGCTCCATGGCCCTGAGCAGAGATAATAATGTATCCCTTGCAGGTGCAGATGCCTGCTGTATGAGAGCATTGTTCACTGGTCTGAGGCTCGGTAACTTTCCACAAGGGGCGTACCCCTCGTTACTGTATTGCATTATAATGTATTGCTGTGATGTAGAGAGTCAGTCCTCTCGTTCGCACTCCTAGGAGTGAGGTCGGACAGGGCCCTCTCATATGAGTGTTGTTTGGCCTAATAAAGACTATTATTATTCTTCTCCACTGTCCGGCTGACTTCCTATATAGCAACTATAGGTGAGTGCGGTAAGTCACTCGGGTGGATTTGAGCCACGCTTATCAAAATCATAAAGAGCGCAGGGCGTATCTGGAAACAAATATCAAAATTTATGGGAATTCCTCCAGTGACACAATATACGCCCCTGTGGCATGGTTCACTTTTTACAAAAGCTACCTCTGATCTTGTGGGGCGGGAGTGGCAGGCTAAGGGTATAACCAACATTGGAGAGTTCTTTGGGGGAAAACAACAGCCGCTATTTTTTGATCTACCACAGAAGTTTGGGATACATCCTAATCAGTTTTTAAAATTTGTACAGGTTAAGAGCATCCTAATGGCACATAGACTCAGGGTAACGATTGAGAAGATTCCCTTGATGGAGTTAATTAGAAACAAGTCATGTAAAATAGGAGCTGTATATAATCTTTTGTTGGCAATGATGCCTGACGATTTGGAAAAGAATGAGACATCCTGGGCAGTAAAACTGAGTAATCCAGATTAAGACATTTATAGAAGCCTTGAGTTGTCTTCAGAAACTCTCTTAGCCTCTAACTTAAAAGCGCAGCTGTATAAGACCGTATTTAACCTATATTTTACACCGGCGAAGCTTTTTTCATGGGGAAAGAGGGAGGATGATCGATGTCCTAGATGTGGGGAAGGATCGGCCACATTAAAACATATGTTTTTTGATTGCGATCAATTGAACCTTCTAAAATTTGGGATCCTGGATTTCTGGAGATCCATATTTGGCAGGAGCTTTGACCTAACGGCTACACGGCTACACTGTTAATCCTGGGGTATGACAGCTCTCTCAGCACTCTTAGCTGTAATAAGGAAAAATAATATTGTCTGTTTATAGGCACAGCGATATACCGTATAATGTTGGCAGCACGATGGAAGGATATGGAACCACCCACCTTCCAGATGTGGTGAGCCTGGCTTTTGGGAGTCTGGAAGCAGGAGGCAGCCCTATATGCATGCAGAGGTAGTAAAGTTAGAAAGCGGGGGGCAAAAATCTTGGCCTGCATTGCAAGATGGAGTGGGGATGCTGTGGGGCGGCAGTAGTAGTTAAGTAATCAGGAGTAAAATAAGCTTTCTGTATGCAGTACGAAGTCAGCTGTTTGTTTCTAGGCCACATACCCAATGTATTCAATGAAATATTTTATTCTATTTCTCTTCCCTATCTGTCTAGGTCAATATATTTAAACTCCAACCAATGCAGGTAGTAGATCAAGTAGATTAAGGGAATAGCTATTATTTGTTTGTATTTCTTTTTTCTCCTTTTTCTGGGATGAATTCTTTTACTGTGTATCGTATTGTCAATTTGTAGATTGCGAAATGTGTTGTTTTGAATTTATGTATCAATTTGTTCTCTTGTGTTTGGAACTATCTTCTCTGGTGTGAATAATAAAAAAATAAATTATAAAAAAAGTGCATTGTAATCCTCGCGGCTAATGCTAACTTTGGTTTGGCTTTATCAAAACATGTCATGTAAGGTGTCAAACACTTTGGAATACTACCCCCCCCCCCACCAGTCCTGGCGGCAGGGGTAGCATTCCACCCTTCTAGAGGGAGAAGACATGTAGTTACTGGTTTACCCGGTAAAAGTTAAACAGAGCCTCAGCATCACAAAATGGCTGCTGCTGCTGCCACAGACCTGAGTCTGCCCTCCTGCTGCTGGACGAAACTCCGGCAGGGGGGGCCTGGACAATAGGTTTCCTGCCCAGGGAGGTGCTGGCACCTCCCCAGACAGGCTCTTTTTGTAGTGGGGCAGGGAGGGCTGTATTCAGTGAATGCTTTCCAGACACTGCCTGGGGCACACTAGGCGCTCCATGCATTTCATAGTTCAACCGGTTGCTGGGGCACTGAGCCCCAGCTCTGGCACAAAACTGGATGAAGGGGAAGGGGTGTAACCACCCCCACCCCAGGTCCACCCATAGGAGGGACCTTAAAATTATTCCAACCCCTAAACTTAGTACTCTGAAACATATCTCCTGGACCTTTAACATTCCATTTCGACTGAAAGACGGAGGATATCTCCCTTGTGGTCAAGGAGTGGCCACCCTGTTCAAACAGACACCAAAAGCATCTTTGCTGGTCTGCATTTTTTAGGCTCCCTCCAGATCGCGAAGAATCTGTGACACAGGACATAGACTTCCAGACATCACTGACCCCAACCAGAACTCCTGGACATCCTGCATTTTGCTACCTGTATCAACTTCCGGAGGTATCCTGAAGTTGTGCATTGGCGTACTTGAAGCCCTAAACCCGAGCACCTTTTGCACCGAAGCTCAGAGCTCCACACTCCACGGGTGGCCTGTGGGCTTGCTTTGTGCATTTCCGCTTGACGTGTCTATGCGGTTCCTAATCCGTTGGCTAGTGAGCCCCCAAGAAGATAATCCTTTACTTTAACTTGCTTTCCTGGTTGCTCTAGACTTGCTTCAACTTCCCCGCAAAGGAGAAGTTTCACAGACCTTGCTGGTCTACACCAAAGCCCATCTTGACATCTTGCGTGGGTTGCATTTGCCAAGGCTTGTTATGTCCAATCCAGATACCGGCACCGCAGTCAACTAGATCCTTTGTGGGACAGTTCGAATCCAGCTTCTGGTTGTCGTCGACGCCTCCTGGTCCTTGTGGCTGAAGAGACAAACTTCACCTTTTTACCTGAAATCAGCCGACATCTGGTGGCATCTTTCTATCGCCGCCCTGGTCACTGGCAAGTTGCCCAGACTCTGTCCCATCTGCTTTCAGGTTCTTCAGATCTCCGATCCATCCTCGGATCCACCCGGAAACATTTCCTCTGGTCGCATGCAGCACTTCTTTGCAGATCCCCATTGAAATCGACGACTAAACCCGACACCAAAAGAGACCTATGCACCCGGCTTCCGTGGGTGAGGTAACACGAGTACTCTGGCAGTCTCGAGGGTATTGGCCCTCCTAGTGTCTAATTCTAAAAGGGTTCCATCGTAGTTCATTTAGAAGTGTCCTTAAACTGTAACTTTGTAACTTGTTTGTTTTCCATAGAAAGTCAATGGTAACCTGCGGCTGTGTTTAGACACTGCACGCGCCTCCCGTGGGCCTCCTACATCCTAACCTTTGGTTGTTTAGAGTAGCCCCAGCGATTTCACAGGCCCCAGGCCTGCTTTCTAATTCTCACGAGGTTCTTATACCACTATTTTAGTATATGGTTTGTGAGGCCCCTAGGGCAAAACATATACTGTGCAACTTATCGTATGCTAATTAAGTAACTTGTATTGTACTTTTACCTCGGACCTCATAAAGAGAGCAGAGGGGTTGTGTTTAGAATGAATACATATATATTTGATGTATACCTTGTGTGGTGTGCTTTTATTTGGTACTCAAGGGATTATAATTGGTAAAACTACTCGCTTAATTCACTCTCTGAAGTCTTAGCCTGAAGATTGTTTGCCACTTCTACCCCTAGGATAGCTTTCTATAAGGTTGTCTTTACAACCACCATCAATAAGGGTCGATTAGACAGGTGTAAGGTGCCCACTAGAACTAATGGACATCATATGCCAGGCTAACTGTTCACAGTTTCTTCATAGTGACCTGCTGCTTTTATTTGTTGTTCAGATTTGCTTTCAATCTTCCGTGATTACAAAAATAAACAATGGAATAAAGGGCGGCCAAACGAATGGAGAAAGCTGAGAGTATGTTCACTAAATCAATGCCCAATGCATCTACCTCCACTGCGAGGACAACCACGGCCAATCCAGTTATAACCACCTTGAAACAATTATTTGTACAACTGGAAAAACTGCTTCGCAAAGAAATATCACGGAGCTGGGAGATCATTACGCTAGAAAAATATGTTGAATTTGGACTCGTGCCCAGAGGCTTGCGAATTTTCACCTTACCCAGTCACCCCGATACAAGTTCCGAAATGCTGGATGAATGGGGGAAAAACAGCATGGACTGTTCCCGCACAATGATGCTCATCATCATTAAATATGCAAAAAAGAATGTTGAAGAACTGCATATAAAAATAGAGGCAATAGAACAACAAATAAAAGCATCAGATCAAGATGAAGAAACAATGAGCAAACTGCGTGCAGCCATGGAGAAAAATTTGGATAAACACGAGAGCGAGGTACAGGAAAGAAAACAACCCCATTTTTATTGAGACGAGTCCAATTATGAAAATGGAACCATTTTTACTTTTGCAAAAAGATTTGAAATTCTTAAACAACAACTAGACAGTAAACAGTTAACTGTACGAGAGTCTCCATATACTACACCTAGTGAATCAGAATCAGATCTAAGCGAAAGTGAGCATCGGCCAAGCCCAACATCAACAAAAAAGTTTTCTTTTTTAGACGAAATGAAACTCCTATATCAAGATCAACAGAATCCAAAAGCGAGAGGAAGAGGATGTGGCAGAGGACGAACAAGGGGTCGAGGAAGAGGCCAACTTGGAAACCAAGACCGCGACGAAAAACAAGAAGAGGCAGAAAAAGAAAGGTATAATCTGCAGAATAGAACAGTAATGAGGAAATATTTGACATCAAGGAAAATGTGGTGGAACCCAATCTCTTAGTAAATCTGTCTCACCATGAGCTATCTCAAGCAGAGTATACCTTGTTGAATAAAGGATTGACATTCTGTACTAAAAAAATACCAAGATGTAGTTCAAACAAGGATAGGTATGTACAAATATATTCGCAAATTGAAACTCAAAAAATTCTTTGCAAGGATTCCTCTGAGACCTGTACAGGAGACTACAAGTGAAACATCTAACCGTGAAGTAGCGAGGGAAACATACACCATTGCGGAAACACCTAGTCTCAGAACGGCATATGAACTGGCACATGAGATTGATGAGACAGATTTAACCAACACACAACTACTACATGAAATGGGTGTACAAACAGACATCCATCCACAAACTAACCTTAAGAATGAATCAAAATTCTGTCCAGCACTCCATCCTGGCAACTGGATTGGTACATTCCATGACCTAGTTGTGGCAGAGCTAGAAGTCATCGAAAACACCAAATCTAACAAAAAAGGAAATCTATCCGTAAAAGAGTGTCAAGCAATGCAATCATTAAAATCTAACAATGCCATAGAAATCAAGCCAGCTGAAAAGGGTGGCAATATTGTCATCCTTGACAAACAAGACTACATGGACGAGGCATATCACCAATTAAATGATGAAACCAACTATACATTTCCAACCCCATCCCAGAAATGATTGAACATATTCATGGCAGAATATTCGAATGGCATAATAAAGGGATAATAAATCGAGATGAAAATAACTTTCTAACACTTAATAACCCAGTAACACCAACAATATACTTCTTGCCAAAGATTACTAAAACTTTACACAAACCCCCAGCATGTCCCATCATTTCCAGTTGTGGTTCTCTGTTTGAAAATATAGCCTCTTATGTGAATCATTTTTTATCACCAATTGTTCCAACATTAAGCTCATGTATCAAAGACACAGGAGATGTTTTAAGAATCCTAATGGAAACTGAGTGGCAATCAGATTTTTTATTGGCAACGATTGACGTTGTCTCATTGTATACATAGATCAACCATGATATAGGTCTGACAGCCATAGCATATTTCTTGAAACAGAGGCCTATTGGGGAGTTACAACACACAAACATGTTACTTGAAATGATCAAACTGTGCTTCACCAGCTACGTGTTTCTATTCAACTAGCGATTATATTCCCAGAAGTGCTGCACTGCTATGGGAGTTTCCTCCTCTCCAAGCTATGCTAATCTCACCATGGGATGGTGGGAGAAACACATAACTTGGAGAGAAGAAAACAACCCATACACTGCCATGTAGCATTATGGCTGAGCTTCATCGACGACCTCTTCCTACTATGGAGGGGGTCAAGGGAGAAACTGTTGGAATACATAACAGTGCTGAACCATAATGATGTTGGCCTGAAATTCACATTCAACATACAAGGGAGGGAAATTGATTTCCTGGACACTAAAGTGTATATAAAATCTAACAAAATACACACTACAGTCTTTCCAAAAAAAAACATCTACGAATAGTATTTTCCATGGAACGAGTTTCCATCCACATTCCCTAAAACCAAGCATCCCATATGGAGAATTCCTTCGGATAAAAAGAAATTGCTCAGAATCAAAAGAAATTGAGAGTACATTTCTGGAAACCAAGACACGCTTTGCTAGACGGAGATCTAAACACAGAGATATCATACGTGGAGAGGCGAAAGTCAGACAAAAAACAAGAGCAGAAACCCTCATCGTGAAAAACAGTCAAAACAACAAACAGTGAAGAAAAACCACAACTGATTTTAACCTATTCCAAAGAGAGTTTTAAAATCAGGAAGGCTCTGATGAAATATTGGAGTGTGCTCAAGAAAGTTCCGGTGATTGGGCCCACAATAGGAGATAGACCGTTGATCTCATACAGAAAAGCTCCATCACTCTGTGACACATTGGTAAACAGTCACTTTGTAAACAAGAAAACAGAAACATGGCTACAAAAACGACAAAGGGGGTTTACCAAATGCATGACTTGCAAAGCTTGTAAAGTAGGAAAGAATCTCAAAACCATCAAGGATCCCAAAGAATTGACATTTGAGATCAAAGATACAATCACATGCGAAACACAGTTTGTGGTGTACCTCATCGAATGTTGTTGTGGCAAACGATACATAGGCTCTACTATCTGTCCGCTGAAAAAAAGAATCTTAGAGTACATTAGAGAGATCCAGAACAGAGATGTAACCTATGCTATAGCCAAGCATTTGCAAAGTCACATTGGAAAAACATGGCAAGACATTAAATACTAAGATTTGGCCACTGTCCTTGATCATGAAAGAGGAGGAAACAGAGTCTTAAATCTCAGATGCCTAGAATCTAAATTAATAATTCCCTTCAAGACCAGAAGTCCTCTAGGCCTGAATGGGGACGAGGAAATGCATGTACATTTGTAAATAATTTGAACTTTGAACTTTTTTTGGACAATGTACAATAGCAATTCCAACTGTTCGTCTGCCATTACTCATTTGTGTACTGCTATTTGAAATCACTGTAAATATAAACACATGAACATACTGGCAAATCATGATGATATTAAGTGAAGTATCGCTGGTAGTAAACTTTTTTTGTCCTCTGTTTTTGTTTCCAGAATGACAGGATGCTAAACACTGGTTGCTTCTACAGGCACTCAGCCGAGATTTGACTGACACTAAGTCAACGAACGAGTATAGTAGTTGCTCGCCACCAGAAGCCCTAGTGATGCAAGATTAATGTTTATGCACAAGCATAACATGAAACTGCCCGCATCAGGTCAACTAATCATATCACTTAGATGAAATTGAGATAAAACGCGAGCACAGATAGCCCTACACACGCGCCTTTAAAGTTACAATCGCATGTTTATTAGAGTGTACAGCACTCTTTATAGGCTTGTTTAATGACCTATTAAATAGGTTGAGAAGTGACTAGTGCAGCACATCCCTTGTTGTGGTGGCAGCACAAAACAGGGGTGTTTTATTCATGAAAAATGTGCACAATGTAAATAACATACTACCAAGCCCACAATGCCTCATTGTGGCAAAAGTGGTGACTAGGGTATAAAAGGGTGAAACCAAAAAAGGACTATTGTAACTACCGTGATTAAGAACTAGTGAAGTTCGAAACGCGTAGGTGGAGAGGAGGTGAAGGTCATTAACTGCTTCCATGCTCATGACGGAGCGGCTCTGTCATGAGCCTTGGTTGAGCTGTGCTCATGACGGAGCGGTTCCGTCCTGGGCTGGACGTTCCATTGAGCGGGCTGGGCCATGACGGAACCGCTCCATCATGAGCACAGCTCAACCGAGGCTTGTGACGGAGCGGCTCCGTCACGAGCATGCGAGCGCCGCTCAGCCCCCCCTCCCCCCTAGCGCAGCGGCGGAATTGCCGCCGCAGCGAAGGGGTTAAAACTTGAGTGGAACCATCCAATTATTATAAAGCAAGAACTTTGAACCTTTGAGGCGGGTAAACTTGGGAACCACAGCGCCAATCCACACACTCGATACATCATTGTAATTGGCAGGGTGTGCAGATGGACATAGGCTATATAAACTATAAAAATATGCGTTATTTAAAAAATGTACCTTAAAAAAAAAGTAGTCCCTTTGAAGTAGCGCCGGCCGCGACCTGCGTGCTGACGTCAGGAGCGCGGGGAGGAGCGGTGTCCAGGAGCACGAGGAGGAGCGGCAGACATGGCGCGGGGGAGGAGCGGTGACCAGCGGCGGACAGGCGGTGAGGACCGGCAGACAGGCGGGAGGAGCGGTGATGAGCGGCAAGGAGCGGCGGAGCGGTGAACTGAGGAGCGCGGGGGAGGAGCGGCGACTGAGGTAAGGCTCCGGGGGACCCACGGACAATGTCGGGGCAGGCGGGGGTCAGGGCAGGCGGGGGACGGGGCAGGCGGGGGACGGGGCGGACGGGGGCCCGGGCTGCTGGACAATGTCGGGGTGGGCGGGGGTCAGGGAAGCCTGATTGCTCCCAGACAAGGTCGGGACTAGGCATGGGCGGAAAATCCGTTCCGCTCGCGGATTTTGCGGATTTTCGGGAAATCCGCAATCCGCGAGATTTGCGAATTTCCTGCAAAATCCGCAAATCCGCGAGCAGCGGATTTTGCTCGCACTGCTCGCACTGTTCGCGTGAGTTCGCGCCCCGCGAATAAGTGCGAAATTGCAGAAATATGATCTAAGCAAAACTGAAAGTAACTACTTACCAGGTTCAAAAGTTCAGGCACATCATTAGTAGCCATTTCCTGTAGTGCTTCCTGAGGGGCCCCTCCAGAGTTCAGTTGCCAGTTGAAACTATTATGTGACCCTGCTCTGAACCTCAGAATAGTTACACATATGCCACAAAGGTCATGAATTACAGCTAAGGGAGACAAGCAGGAGCCAGGCTGGAAGTTAAAATCCATTAATCAGCCCCTAATTCATTATTGTCAGTTGGGGCAGGGCAGGTGTTGTAACTAATTTTGCAACAATGAAAGCACTTAGCAAGTGCAAAAGATCACTAATCAGGGCGCACTAAGGAAGCAGGTGCCAGCTAAAAAAATATTCTGTGACACATTAATCAGCCCCAAATTAATTCAGGTCACTTGAGGCAGGGAAGGTGTGCTTTGCTTTGCCGAAAATAATGTACACTGGACAACCAGAGGGTGTGGTGATGAAACAGAGGGTGGCATGGGTGGGCCAGAGGGTGGCATGAGTAGTCAGAGAGTGGCAGTGGTGACAGAGAGTGGCAGTGATGAAGAAGAGTGTCCCAAACAGGTTGGACACGTAGAAACAACAAGTTCGCAAAACTTGCGACCCGACAGGTAAGTTCGCAAATTGCGAAATTGTAAAAACCCTCGCGAACTGGCAGAAACACGGGCGAACACAAAAAAAAAAAAAAATCCGCAAATTCGCGGGAATTCGCGGATTTTGCGGATTGCGAGTTCGCAAATCCGCAAATTCGCGGATTGCCAATCCGCAAAATCCGCTCATGCCTAGTCGGGACGGGCTGCTAGTCTATATATATAAGAAGCGTTGGGTGGAGACTTTGCCCTGGTATGCTGCTTCTCAAGGACTTGTTTGTCATATATATATGTATATATATATATATACAAATCGAAAAGAGTGTCCTCTTGAAAGGGGCCACACAACAGGTAGGTTATCATTCAGCGCTTTAATAATGGAAGCTGCTTAAATTTTGTGACAGCGCCAGCAATTCACTGCAATTTGATGCCACAGCACTACATTAACCAGTAGGCAGTGGTACTGCCTCCACCTAATTGAATAAAGCCACGTGTGCCTCAGGTGCTGTAGCCTGCTGAACGCTCTCACGAACAGTCCGCCCATGAAGAAGTGCAGTCTTTGCACGAAACGCGTCGGCATTTGGACATTCATTGGTGATGTTTGCTCTGTAACAGGACGCTGCAGCTTCCATTATTAAAGCGCTGAATGATAACCTACCTGTTGTGTGGCCCCTTTCAAGAGGACACTCTTTTCGATTTGTATATTTGCGGCTAGTCCAGTCGCGAAAGGAGCCCTGCCGTGGTACACGGTCCTTGCTGGCGCCAGATGACGTCAGCAGCAAGGCAAAGGAGGTGCGCGATGGGAGTCGGATGGTGTAGCCCTCCAGTTCCAAACCAGCATCAACCCACTTGGGATTCAAAATTGTTTAAATTTTGTGACAGCGCCAGCAATTCACTGCAATTTGATGCCACAGCACTACATTAACCAGTAGGCAGTGGTACTGCCTCCACCTAATTGAATAAAGCCACGTGTGCCTCAGGTGCTGTAGCCTGCTGAACGCTCTCACGAACAGTCCGCCCATGAAGAAGTGCAGTCTTTGCACGAAACGCGTCGGCATTTGGACATTCATTGGTGATGTTTGCTCTGTAACAGGACGCTGCAGCTTCCATTATTAAAGCGCTGAATGATAACCTACCTGTTGTGTGGCCCCTTTCAAGAGGACACTCTTTTCGATTTGTATATATATATATATATATATATATATATATATATATAGATACTAGCTTACCCGTCACGCGTTGCTGCGATCTCATAAGAAAGGAAATTTAAGGAAAGTTGTTATGATAACATTTAATTTATATTGTGTCATTTTTATTGAAACTTATTCATTTTAATATGGAAAACATTTTAAAGTATTGTTTTAATTCTGTTTATTTTTTCGAGTGCTTGTGGATACACAGTATTTTTTGTTTATCCGTCTGGTGCGTACACCAATAAATCTGAAGGTTTTCCGACGCGTTAGCTAGCCACATACAGTTGTCCATGTGAGAAGCACGGATCCACACACTTGCAGCGATTGTCCTTGTGCTTTGTTGATGGTCATTGCAAAAGTGTGTTGCACCGTAAACTGTAAATGTTCAGTATTGGAAAGATAATGAGGGCCCTGGGGGGCCGGGGGGCCGATATTTAACAAATGTTTCTTTCTTTCTTTTTTTTTGCCAGAAACCTTTGCGGGAGTGTACTCAACAACTTTTAACAATTTTTTTTAAATTATTATTTATTATTATTTTTTTGTTGCCAGAAACCTTCGCAGGAGTGTACTCAACAACTTCCCAAAGTTTCATGCCGATCGGATGAATGGTGTGGTAATGGATAAAGGACAAACAGACATACTTTCGTTTTTATATATATAGATATATTTAGATATATATAGATATAGATATTTATATATAAAGATATGCAAAAAAAGAAGCAAAGAACTCTTGGTAGTTCTCAAGTTTACATGGAAAGCAGCTCTGGTATAGAGCACTCTCAACACCAGCGACACTTCAAATTTGCTCAAATCAAATGTCTGCTTTTCTAGCAAAGTCTTTGAGCATAGAATTGGCACATTGCCATCCATGCCGAGATAGAAAGGGACAAAGTCTATTTCTACAGCAAAGTATTTAAGCTTAGGGTAAGCACAGTGCTATCCTTGCCAGCTGTAAAATGGCCAAAGCCTTTTACCACTCCAGGCACAGTATTACAGCTTTGGATTGGTAAAATACCATCCAAGTCAACCTGAAATGAATAAAAGCAACCCCTAACACGTGTTTTGCTCTCATTAGAGCTCCTCAGAGAGGTATAGCTTCGTCCAGACACAAGGGAGCACACAGTAGAAGTCAAAACAATACCATTTCAGGCATAGAGTGATGCATAAATTATGCAAACAAATAAGCAGAGAACTCTGGGTAGTCCTCAAGTTTAGATGGAAAGCAGCTCCAGTAGAGAGCACTTGCAACACCAGCAACACTTTAAATTTTCTCACCTCAAATGTCTGCTTTTCTATCAAAGTCTTTAAGCATAGGATTGGCACAGTGCCATCCACACCGACATAGAAAGGGACAAAGTGTTTTGCCATTTCTACAGCAAAGTCTTTAAGCCTAGGATTAGCACAGTGCTATCCATGCAAAGCTGTAAAATGGCCAAAGCCTTTTAACACTCCAGGCACAGTATTACAGCTTTGGATTGGTAATGGTCCATTTTATATGTTTTTGGTGTTGACACAAGATTTTCAAATGCCCTGCACAAATTCAGAAATGATTGTTAAAGAGCACACATTTTAAGTTGAACCTTTCTATCAGGCTATCCATCATTTAGGTAATATGGATAACACATTAATTTACATTGTTTTATGTCAAACACTGCACCCGTGTAGCCACAGTATATGTATGCCAGTTGGTGAGTTCTGCTGCACTGGCCAACAAGATATTGTCTGTTTTGAACAACACCAAGGCTGGAATGGCTGTATATGGAATTGGGCAATTGGCTAGCGTTTCTCCAGGAGGCTGGAAGGGTGGGGAGTGGCAGCTTTTGTTAGTGGGGCCAGTTATGTAGCAGTGCAGCAGTTTTAAAATCACTGTAAAGTTTCTTGTATAGTCAGCAGTTTTCAGGCATCAATGAAAGTGTCAAGTTAACTCTGGTGATTTATTAATGTACCTGCTGGAGAGAGAGAGGAGTTTTGTCTAGTGGCAGTTTTCACTTATCTAAGATAGTGCAGTGAACTTGTGACACACAGCTCGGAGTCAGACTCATGCCTGCTGTGTAGTGTGGGTGTCACTAGTCTCTAGAATGAGTGACTGACTTCAATGCAAGTTCGGGAACAGACTTCCAACCCCAATCAGGCCGTGAGTGACTTTCTTTGCATATTTGTCACCCTCTGACTGAGCCGGACGCTTGGACCTTGGCGGGCTACGGGCAGATAGAGTGAGAGTAAGACTTGACTAGAATCTCGACTCTCTGACTTCACTTGTGATGGTGCCAGTTGTTGTTATTCCTGTGATCTGCGGGTCCTGGGGAAACCTCTAACAGAAGTGTTAGACCTGGCACCCTTGGCATGGTTTCCCTAGTCTTTTTCCCTCTACCTCCTGTATTTTCGACTGTATGCTGGACTTCGTTTTTGCTGGTTTGTGTACTCTGGGCACTTTAACATAGCTGATCAATGTTAAAATGTGCAAGTGCTTCCTGTGTAAATTGTGATTCTGATTGATTATCCATGATTGGAATATTTGATTTACTGGTAAGTGCCTACTAAAGTGCACTTTGTGTGCCCAGGGGCTGTAAATCAAATGTTAATAGTGGGCCTGCAGCACTGGTTGTGACACCCATATGGGTAGCCTTCACACTTCACTCTGACCTTCCATTGCAGTGTCTGTGAGTGCAGTTATAAACTGCCATGCCAACCTGGCAAGTGGACTTACTTGCCTAACATAAACCTTCCCTTTTCTTACATGTAGGCACAACTAAGGTAGGCCTAAGGTAGGCCCAAGGTAGCACCACTGGCAGGGTGCAGTGTATATGAAAGGTAGAAATGTACTGGTGTGTTTTATATGTCCTGATAGTGAAATACTGCCAATTTCGTTTTTCACTATTGTAAGGACTATCCCTCCTGTAGGTTATTGTTGGAGCTGCCTTGTAACATCTTAGAAGTGTAACTTTCAATTGGGAAAAGATAGAGATTTTGAGTTTTGGTTCCCTGAACTCAAAATTTAAAAATACATCTTTTGCTGAAGATGGTTTTTAACTTGTGTGTTTGAAAATACCACTTTTAGATTTTCTTACTTTACCATCTTGTGCCTCTACCAGCCTGTGGAATCAATGTCTGGTTTACACTGATAGCTGAGGTTTTGTGTATTCACTCTAAACAGTCACACAAAGGGAGCAGAGGTGTGCCCTGCATATCCTGATGGCCCATTGACAGGCTTATTGGCGTTCCTGAGCTAGAGTGGTGGGAGGAGTTGTCACTAACACGTGAATAGGGCTGTGCCTGGCATTTCACAATGCTGTCTCCACCCCCTTTGTAGTGTGTCAGGAGCCAAGGCAGGATCTTGTGAACACTAAAGATCTTCCTTTAAAGTATGCCTACTTCAAAGGCCAAAAGGGGTATAAGTATTGGACCTATAGCCCCAGACTTTTAAAACACTTCTGGATCAAGAGGAGACTCTGCTAAGAGGAAGCTAGTGTGCTGTTGGGAGGAGCACTGTCCCTTTGCTGTGTTGCTTTGCTGGTTTTGCCTGCAGTGGCTGCTCCTGTCTTGGAGAGGACAAAGACTGGACTTTGCTGTTTGTATCCTGCTTGAGAAGTTTGTCCAAGGGCTTGTGTGTGCTTCTGTCCTGTTAAGGAGTCTCATGGCCATCAAAGGCTTCACCTTCAGCATCCATGTACTCCACTGCTGGGAGTTCTGACCTGCCAAGCAGTGGCAATTCCAGTTCGGGGCCCTTGGAGGTGGTTCCTGCTGCAAAAGACTCCAAATTTGACGCATCGCCCTTTCAATGAATGTTTATCCGATGCAGCAACACCGTGCAGGAGAAATTGTCACGCACTTCTGCGGTGCGCCAGGAGAAATCGACACAGCAACTGTCTGTGGCTGCAGAAACCGTTGCAGCATGAATCCTGGGTATTGAGTATCCTGCATGCTAGACTCCTGCTCTGACTTCAGCGCAGTCCCTGCTGTGCAGCTGAGAGAAATGACTCATCACCCATCTGTGCCCGGAAGAATCAACGCATCGAGAGTCATCGACTCCAGCTTGCTTGGATTTCCACACATTGCACCTGTGCACCAGGTTTTCCACTGCATCACCCACAGAACATAACCTCCTTTGGATTTTGAAGCATCACTTCTCCTTGCAGTCCAGAACTAACTCAACACTTCACCTGCATTTGGCAGATCCGATGCTTTGCTTCCCCAGGGACTCAAGAACCGAAGCATTGATGTGTTTTCTGACACTTCTCTCCTCTGCGGCTGCTTTTCTTTGTGGATTTTGACGCATCAAAGGTACTTTATGCTAAAATCATCGCATCCAGAGAGTGCTATGGACAGAATTGCTTAAACCTTCAAAAAGTGATATTTTGAGTTATGTTTGTAGGGTTTATGTCGTTTTGGTCCTGTTTGGTTTAGATAAAGATTGGTTATTTCTCTAAACTGGTGTGGTGTCTCTTTGTAGTGTTTTCACTGTGTTACTGCGTGTGTTTTGTACAAATACTTTACACATTGCCTCTGAGATAGACCTGACTGCTCATGCCAAGCTACCAAGGGGGTGAGCAGGGGTTGTCTTGAGTGTGTAACCGTGTTACCCTGACTAGAAGGAAGGGTCTCTACTTGGAAAGTGTGCATACAACTGTTAACTAGAGACCCATATTTCTAACAAGAAGCAACAAGTAAAGTAAGATAAGATTATCTGTTTTTGGAGTTCACACAAGACGTTCAAATGCCCTGCTGCCAAACTTCATAAATGATTGTTAAAGAGCACATATTTCTGGTTCAACCCTTCTAGTAGTCTAGCTATCATTTAGGCAATGCAAATAACATATTAATTGACATTGGCTTATGTTGAATACTGCATCTGTGTAGCCGCAGCAGCATGTGCACGCCGGTCAGTGCTGGTGGACTGGCCAACAAGACATTGTCTGTTTTGAACACCACCAAAGCTGGAATGGTCGTACTGGACATTGGGCAACAGGCTGGTGTTTCCCTGGGAAGTTGGAAGAGTGGGGGGGGTCGCAGATTTTGTTAGTGGGGACAGTTTTATAACAGTGCAGCAGTTTTAAAAGACATGCAAAGTTCCTGGAATATTCAGCAGTTTTTGGCCAACAAAAAAAGTGTCAAGTTAACCCTGGTGATATATTAATGTACCTGCCAGTGAAAGATGGGAGTTTTGTCTATTGGCAGTTTTCCCTTATCTAAGGGTGTGCAGAGGGTTAATATGCCTGCTGCAAACAAAGTGAACCATGCATATCAAAGAACAATATTTTATGTGGATAACACAGTGGGTTACTGCTTTTGTCACAGAGGTTGGCTAGGTCATGTGCCTAAGCCAGGTAGAAACCACCACTCTAGTCAGGGCAAGGGAGTTCCACGCTGAAGATAACCCCTGCTCACCCCCTTGGTAGCTTGGCATGAGCAGTCAGGCTTATCCCAGATGCAAAGTGTAAAGAATTTGCGCAACACACTCACACAGCAGCGACACACAAGGCACACCACAAAAGAAACTCCGCAAAAGGTTATATAAAAAATAGCCTTTGTATTACTCATAAAACACATGGGTGCAATCACATATATACACTGTGCCACCTGGCACTAGGCATAACTTTACAGGGGATTATATACATTACAAGGCCAATCGGGCCACTGTCATAGCCATTAGCAAACATATGTAATGAGGCATAAACACAACCGGTAATTACTGGTAAAGGTGTTCTTAACACCACACATTAGGCATTAATGTTTTAAGCAAACATCCTAACTCAGCACCCGTGCACCACAGTAACACCAGCCACGGTGCACATCTCCTAAGACATGAACATCAGGACAGTACTTGGCATGGCATATTAAGCATAACATAATCAGCAGTAGGGCAGTGCATCAGGCCCACCTTAGGTCTACACCCCAGCAGCGACAGTGAGCTATAATACCTCTGCCACAGGGGTGCTGTCCCCCAAGTCAATGTTCCCCAGTGGGGGCCCTGTCCCGGGCTCACCCTGCAATGGCAAAAAAAGGGGGGTGAGGGTGTTGCAATTCACCCCTGTCTCCTTCCCTGGAGACTGACCCCAGTGCTGCGCTAAATCTGCAGCTGCCCGCGATCTTGCTGCGCAGCGGTAATCATGCTGGGAATGCGGGGGAATAGACGTGCCACCTCAGCACCCAGTGGAAACTCTCCACTGACCCCTCAGTCCAGAGAACCACAGCACGGATCGGGACAAGGGACACTCTGTCCCCCTAGGACCTCACCTGCTCACTCTGGGGTGTTCTCCCGGGG
This sequence comes from Lissotriton vulgaris, assembly GCF_964263255.1. NCBI lineage: Eukaryota > Metazoa > Chordata > Amphibia > Caudata > Salamandridae > Lissotriton > Lissotriton vulgaris. The sequence continues at coordinate 1,067,541,827 of NC_141693.1, read as the reverse complement.
CCCCTGTGGACGGTTCCAGTGGAGACACCAAGCCTCTTAAGGACGATCCTTCTCCCGCCAGACTGGAGCAGAACCCGGAGCTAAGTCTCCGGCATCGATCACTCCAGGAGGCAGCTTGGTCCTCAACCAGGGAGTTGTACCTGTCTTCCTCTGAAGGGTAGGAAAAGACCGCGAGGCCCCATCTCTCCTGATGGCCGGCACTGCCCACAGTCAGACACAAACTTTGCCTGATTTCTGGCTTCTCCACCGCGGCTGATTTTTTCTTGGATGAAAACCACACGCTCGCTGACACAGGAGGCCCGCCCATGGTCAGGCTCTACTGCCTGACTTCCATGGAATACTGCAGCACTCGTGAGTGTAATGGAACCACAAAAGGGCTCCCCGCGCTTCCCTTTATGACCCGCAGCAGGAGGGGAGATGGGCACAGCACACCTCACGCTACCAGCTGCCCCAGCAGCACAACCCAGAGGGTCCACAGCGCAAATACCGGCAGCGCTCTCCACACTCTGCTTCAAGGGGACAGCAGGGTACTCTAGTGCGCTGATGGCTTACAAGGGAAATTAAGTGCTGACAGCATGCTCAATCCCCGAAAGTCCCACAGGGCAGGTCTGGGCCCAAGCAGGTCAGCTCACACGGCCATCCAGCAGACAAACAGTCCTTTATGGCGGTTCCTCCTGGCACCCAGCAGTCCTTCAGCAACACAGCTCCAAAGCAGGTTCAACCAAACATGGGGTCACAGCCCCAATATTTATACCACAAATGTCTTTGTACTTCCCTCTGGCACAGGGCTCTGTGCCCGGTCCAAACCAGTTCTGGGGGCACTTACACCTTTAGTTTACAGCGCACAAACACCCTCATTGCTAGTGTAGGCTCTGGCCCCAGTGTCAAAGCCCAGCTCACCTGAGTTTCTGTTCAGTTCTGATGGAGGTTGAAGACAGTCCGACCCCACCCTGAAACTGCTTGTTCCAGCACACTAGTTTTAAAACAGCGCACTAAGAACCAGAAGCTCAAGGGAAGGGGGGAAGTGGATAAAATAAAAAAAGAGACAACACCGTTCTTGTGTTTCCATTGTAGAAGAGCTGCTAAAATCTGCGGCCCTCTCTGACTTCTGTAGAAACTGGAGCCTAATGAAACATAAACAAAGAACAGATACGTGCAACCTATCCCTAAATGTGTTCCTGACTAAGCCTAAATCTTATTAGAAATTCTCTTCTAAAAGTACCTCTTGGATATTGGTCTCAAGGTTCCAGGTTTGGAATGTGTTACTGTTCTGGGATGTGCTTTCTATTACTGTAAAACTTCTGTAAAATCAAACGAATATCATTATCAGAATTACCAACGTCTAACATTCACCTTAATATAACTAAAGCCAAAATTCTTAATAGCAAACTCACTTTTCAAACATTTCCAGACTTTTTATAAAACAAATACTGTACTTTTACATCAAAATACAGCAGGTAATTTGTGCAAGTCCTTGATTTACTGTTTGCCTTGCTGTCAATGGTTTCCTCTGTTCGATTCTTAAAAAAGTTCCATGTAAAACAATGTTTATTTCACAAAGTTCCACAAAGTATTCTTGTAACAAAGGGTTTGAACCACAAAGTTCGTGGGAGATATCTTGTTCCAAATTGTCTTTACATGAATCAAGAAATCGCCAGTAAAGTTCTTTAAGGTAATAAAAGGTTTTGCACTTACTTGTTGCTGAAAAGGGATACTGATCAGCCTAACCTTGACCTCTTTCTCTTTTGCAGGTCGATTGCAGTGGACAGAAGAGGGGCTGAGGCAAGAAGTAGCCGGAAACCAGAAGAAGGAAGAGCCAGAAGCCGCGTCCGTTGAAGTCAATGAAGGTCTGGAGAGAGCAGGAGGGCCAGCGCCGAAGGATCTGTTCTCAGGTAAGTTGGAGGTAGACGAGCACAAGCACGTGGTGAGGCTCAGGGGCTGCCTTTTATAGACAGGCTGAGTGTGGTTCGAAGAGCTGGTGTGGTTCGAAGAACTGGGTGTGGTTCTCACAAACAGGTGTGCAGAGCTTCAGTTATTATGCTCATGAGTTGAAGTAACACATGGCCTAGGGAGGAGTGTTCTAAATAAACCTTGGTAAAAGCAAGGTCCAATGTTTTCTAAATAAGCCTTGGTAAAAGCAAGGTCTAATGTGCAAACAAGACAGCAATGTCCAAACTTGTGAATACATTGAGCAACATACACAGAAGTCTTAGGGAGGGGCTGAGATAACAAGAAAGGCTTTCAGTAGTATGTTTAAAGAGAGCTATTACAGAGACCATTAGTGCAATGAGAGGGGACATGCTTTTTGCTGTGCACAAACCCTGACACCCAGAAGACATACCCCCAGGGGACGAAGCCAGCATTGTGGAAGGTAGGCACAGTCCCATTCAGTCCCAGGTGCTACTCCTCCCACCACTCCAAATACAGATGAGGTATTCAGCCTAGCGCTGTCTCAACCCGCCCCTCTGGAGCCATTGCACCTCCCCAGCCCCTGTAACTCCAGAGCCAGACATGCAATACATATCAGGCAGGCACAAAGACACTTAGCACACAAAAATGCCCACTTCTAAAAGTGGCATTTCTAAAATAGTTATAATAAATCTGCAAACACCACTACGCAGTATTTATTACCACTGTTCCAAACATACCAAACTTGATCATGCTACTCCTTTCAGATCAGGAATTACCACTGAAACACTTATCAGGGAATCCCCGATGTGTTCCTATGAGAGGGGAGCCTCTCAGTAGGGAGAAATGGCTGTTTGTCACTACCAGGACATGCCACACAGGCACCCTGCCCATATGGCTAGCTAGGGCCTACATTAGGGGTGACTGATATGTAGTAAAAGGGGAGTCACAGACGTGTCACCCACTTTATGTGCCACGTCACAGCGGCAGTAAACTGCACAAACAGGACCTGCAGTGGCAGAGGCCTGAGACAGGTTTGAAGGGCTACTTTGGTGGGTGGCGCAAGCAGTTCTGCAAGCCCACCAGTAGCATTTAATTTACTGGCCTCAGGTATACAACATACCACTTTACAGGGGACTGATAGGTAAATTAAATATGCCAAACAGGTGTAGACCAATCTTACCACATTTACCATAGAGAGCACATGCACTTTACACTGGACAGCAGTGATAAAGTGCCCAGAGTCCTAAAACCAACAACACCAGGTCAGAAAAAGTACCAGGAGAAAGGCAAAAGGTTCAGGGATGACCCTGCAAAAATGGTCACGTCCCGCACAGAGATTCTGTTTTTACTGTGCAGTTCATAAGTTACATTTGTAATTAGGGCTCCCGGTTTATTGGTATTTATTTCTGGGATGTTCCCACCTGTATTTATCCATATTTATGTTTGCTCATTTTCTCTGTATTAATCAATATATATTTTGTGTTTAGTGTACAAATCAAACTGCAATGGGTATAGTTCCACATTTATTTAACCAGTAAATCTATACTCACATTTGAATGGCTGCATGTTTTAGCCATTTCCAGTACAATGCAATCATCTGAAAACATTTACATTGTAGAGCCGCTAAACAACTGCTCATTTACTGCTATTTAAACTTCATTAGGAAATCTTTCATAATTTGTTTGCTCCTCTACAATATGCACAGCTACTGACCTTCAAACCAATGACTTACAGTATTGATAATCATCCAAAAGAAGTTCTATTTCCCATATTTTTTCATATTTAAAAAAAATGTTGACAGGAAAATAGATGATTTTCTCTTTATATTTATCTGTAAAAATAAATAAAAACGGAAAATTGTGAGCCTTATTCGTAATCTAGCACAGTGAGCTATGAACTGCTATCTAAGAGCTACAGGCAAGCTGCATGGTACAGGTTTGAAAGTTATATTATTTCCCAGTATTTCTATCCTAATGTTGCTAAGAAAGGCTTGTTTGGGTAGAAATACATTCTTATTATTAGAATCATTCCTAACCACTGTGTTATGTTCTGAATCCTGAGATTGTGCTTCTCCAGACCAAGCACTCTTAAACCATGCCTACCAGTACGGATGACATGTGAATCCTACACTATTTAGTTTCCTTTGCCTAATGTAACATTTTCTATACACTGATTTACACACGTATGATACATTGTCTCCACATGGGTGTGGGATGGAGTTTGAAAATGTGGAAAGTTTTATTCTGAGAGCAGTGATTAATGGAGTAATTTTAAAAAGGGGACTGTAACATATGCATTTGTAAAGCAAGCATTCATGCCTTTGGGCATTCAGACTGTTAGATAAGATGTTTGTTGCTGGTAAGGTATGTTAATGCAGAATAAGAATATTATTGATCTACAAAAGTACTGTATCAGTAATGTGCATGTTTTCTGTAGAAGAAATTAATGATAGTAATCCTGGAAAGGTTCAATGGCTCCATAGGTTTAGAAGTATGTGTCACATCCTGGAAAGGAAGGCTACTGGGAGAACTTGACCTTCATTAAATAGCCCTGTTATCTCCATTCAAAGAATGAGATTTAATTACCTAGTACTCTTAGTTCCTAAAACACATGGCTTTGATCTTGTTTTGAACAATATAGGCCTATCAACCTTCCCATTTTAAAAGTTATTTTGATATTGATAATGGCTGATTTCAACTTGACTATTTCCATTGTTTTACACTAGTTGACAGGTTCATAATAAATGCTCCATTACATTAATTTATACCTCAACATAATACCTGGAACTCTGTATGTAGCTGCATTTTCAATAAGAATTGAGTACTTCTTTATATCTGTAGAGATTTTCCAGCCTCTGTTGTGATGTAAGTAATGAAACGTTAGATGCATTACTTCCTGTGATAGCACCAAGCCAAAGGTCATGCAATGGCGATTTTTTTGACTTCATAGTGTCCAGAGGTCATGTGATGTTGCTTCATCTGATGTCAGGTCAAATGCATTGCGATATTACCTCTTGTGACATCATTGGTTGGGTCAAAGTTCATGTGATATCACTTCCTTTGACATCAGGTGGGGTTAACATGAGATGTGATGTCACTTCTGCTACTCCTGCAAAAACAACAGTTGATGGACAGAATGCGGAACAATGTCATACATTAACCCCAGTACAGAGATCTGGGCCTAAATTCATCATTTTTGCTCACCGTGCCATTCCACTTTGAACCCAGCCGTATGTAAATCAGTCTTGACCCTGTGCCCGATGGGAACAGTCCAGCCTGAACTGCCAAGCCAGGTCCTCCCTGGACTGGAAACAAGCATCCTAGGACCGGTTTCGGGCTTTCAGCCCTCATCAGCCAGGATAGCTTGATTCCCGTGGCATGGAGAGCACGGGACTCACGTCTGAGCATACCCGTCCCACTCGGGGTGACAAATGCAAAAACAAAAGTTGATGGACAAAATGCAGAACAATGTCATACATTCACCCCAGTACAGAGATCTGGGCCTAAATCCATCATTTTATTGCTCACCATGCCCTTCCAGTTTGAACCCAGCCATATGCAAATCAGTCTTGACCCTGTGCCCCATGGGAACAGTCCAGCCCGAACTGCCAAGCCAGGTCCTCCCTGGACTGGAAACAAGCATCCTAGGACCGGTTTCGGGCTTTCAGCCCTAATCAGATAGGATAGCTTGATTCCAGTGGCATGGAGAGCACGGGACTCACGTCTGAGCATACCCGTCCCACTCGAGGTGACAAATGCAAAAAGCATTTGCAATGCAATAGGTCTCGCATTAGGAAAGTGTGAGCTATTGGTATTGTAAATTACATTTTTTTTAATATGTGTTGGCTTTGAAAATATATAAGTTAATAGCATTGTTATTCACAAAGCCAATAGCTTACACTTTCCTAATGCGAGTCCTATTGGCTATGGCAATGCTTGTTGGTAGCAAGCAAGGACAGTGCTGTTTTGCTGCTGAGTGATGCTGTTGTGGTGGTGAGTGATTATGTGGTTGGGCTGAGTGATGTGGTGGTGTATTAGAGTGATGTGGTGGTGTCCCAGAGTGATTTGGTGGTGTCCCAGAGTGATGTGGTGGTGTCCCAGAGTGATGTGGTGGTGTCCCAGAGTGATGTGGTGGTGTCCCTGAGTGATGTGGTGGTGTTCCTGAGTGATGTGGTGGTGTCCCTGAGTGATGTGATGGTGCCCCTGAGTGATGTGTTGGTGCCCCTGAGTGATGTGGTGGTGCCACTGAGTGATGTGGTGGTGTTCCAGAGTGATGTGGTGGTGTCCCAGAGTGATGTGGTGATGTCCCTGAGTGATATGGTGGTGTCCCTGAGTGATATGGTGGTGTCCCTGAGTGATGTGGTGGTGTTGTGTGGTGTTCAACAGTGTGAGGCATGCAGCAGTGTGTGGCATGCAGCAGTGTGGGGCGTGCAGCAGTGTGAGGCATGCAGCAGTGTGAGGCGTGCGGCAGTGTGAGTCGTGCGGTAGTGTTCAGCGTGCAGCAGTGTGAGTACTGCAGCAGTGTGCAGCGTGCAGCAGTGTGTGGCGTGCAGCAGTGTGTGGCGTGCAGCAGTGTGTGGCGTGCAGCAATGTGTGGTGTGCAGCAGTGTGTGGCATTCAGCAGTGTGTGGCATGCAGCAGTGTGTGGCGTGCAGCAGTGTGTGGTGCAGCAGTATGAGTAATGCAGCAGTGTGCAGCGTGCAGCAGTGTGATGCGTGCTGCAGTGTGATGCGTGCAGCAGTGTGATGCGTGCAGCAGTGTGCGGTGTGCGGCAGTGTGCAGCATGCTGCAGTGAGAGTAATGCAGCAGTGTGAGGCGTGCAGCAGTGTGAGGCGTGCAGCAGTGTGCGGCGTGCAGCATGGTGCTTGTAATGTTATCAAACAAGTGACCCCCCTTCAATCAAAGAGCCAAAGCAAGCTTTTCATTGCAAAGAGTATTACATGTATTTTTCGTTGGCATGGCAACTGGAAAACTGCATTGACACTTCATGCTGAACTTATGTTAGAACACCGGATGTGAGGATGGTCTGACGGTTTATCACCTTCATAACTTTCATTACGCATACCTTCAGTACGCATACCATTATAACGAAAGTACCATCAGTCCGCAAAATTTTAAAACGCATGCCATTATATCTTATATGCTTTTACCACGCATGCTTTTACAACGAAATTCGTTGTAAAAGCATGATTGGTAAAAGCATATGTTTTTAATATTTAAGTGTAAGGTAAGTATATGGTTTTAGTTTGGGGGTGTTGGGGTATATGTTTTAGGGGTTCAAGAGTATTTTAAGGGTGTGTTTGGGGGTGTTGGGGTATATGTTTTAGGGGTACAGGGGTATTTTTAGGGTTCAGGGATAGGTTTGGGGTTTGGGGTACAGGGGTATTTTTAGGGTTTAGGGAAAGGTTTGGGTTTTGGGGTACAGGGGTATTTTTAGGGTTCTGGGCTAGGTTTGGGTTTTGGGGTACAGGGATATTTTTAGGGTTCAGGGATAGGTTTGGGTTTTGGGGTACAGGGGTATTTTTAGGGTTCAGGGATAGCTAGGTTTGGGGTACAGGGGTATTTTTAAGGTTCAGGGATAGGTTTGGGTTTTGGGGTACAGGGGTATTTTTAGGGTTGAGGGAAAGTTTGGGGTTTTGGGTACAGGGGTATTTTTAGGGTTTAGGGAAAGGTTTGGGTTTTGGGGTACAGGGGTATTTTTAGGGTTCTGGGCTAGGTTTGGGTTTTGGGGTACAGGGATATTTTTAGGGTTCAGGGATAGGTTTGGGTTTTGGGGTACAGGGGTATTTTTAGGGTTCAGGGATAGCTAGGTTTGGGGTACAGGGGTATTTTTAAGGTTCAGGGATAGGTTTGGGTTTTGGGGTACAGGGGTATTTTTAGGGTTGAGGGAAAGTTTGGGGTTTTGGGGTACAGGGGTATTTTTAGGGTTCAGGGATAGGTTTGGGTTTTGGGGTACAGGGGTATTTTTAGGGTTCAGGGCTATGTTTGGGTTTTGGGGTACAGGGGTATCTTAGGTTTCAGGGGTCGGTTTGGGTTTTGGGGTACAGGGGTATTTTTAGGGTTCAGGGATAAGTTTGGGTTTTAGGGTACAGGGGTATTTTTAGGGTTCAGGGCTAGGTTTGGGTTTTGGGGTACCGGGGTATTTTAGGTTTCAGAGGTAGGTTTGGGTTTTGGGGTACAGGGGTATTTTTAGGGTTCAGGGATAGGTTTGGGTTTTGGGGTACAGGGGTATTTTTAGGGTTCAGGGAAAGTTTGGGGTGTGGGGTACAGGGGTATTTTTAGGGTTCAGGGATAGGTTTGGGTTTTGGGGTACAGGGGTATTTTTAGGGTTCAGGGCTAGGTTTGGGTTTTGGGGTACAGGGGTATTTTAAGTTTCAGGGGTAGGTTTGGGTTTTGGAGTACAGGAGTATTTTTAGGGTTCAGGGCTAGATTTGGGTTTTGGGATACAGGGGAATTTTTAGGGTTCAGGGATAGGTTTGGGTGTTGGGGTACAGGGGTATTTTTAGGGTTCACGGCTAGGTTTGGGTTTTGGGGTACAGGGATATTTTTAGGGTTCAGGGATAGGTTTGGGTTTTGGGGTACAGGGGTATTTTTAGGGTTCAGGGATAGCTAGGTTTGGGGTACAGGGGTATTTTTAAGGTTCAGGGATAGGTTTGGGTTTTGGGGTACAGGGGTATTTTTAGGGTTGAGGGAAAGTTTGGGGTTTTGGGGTACAGGGGTATTTTTAGGGTTCAGGGATAGGTTTGGGTTTTGGGGTACAGGGGTATTTTTAGGGTTCAGGGCTATGTTTGGGTTTTGGGGTACAGGGGTATCTTAGGTTTCAGGGGTCGGTTTGGGTTTTGGGGTACAGGGGTATTTTTAGGGTTCAGTGATAAGTTTGGGTTTTAGGGTACAGGGGTATTTTTAGGGTTCAGGGCTAGGTTTGGGTTTTGGGGTACCGGGGTATTTTAGGTTTCAGAGGTAGGTTTGGGTTTTGGGGTACAGGGGTATTTTTAGGGTTCAGGGATAGGTTTGGGTTTTGGGGTACAGGGGTATTTTTAGGGTTCAGGGAAAGTTTGGGGTGTGGGGTACAGGGGTATTTTTAGGGTTCAGGGATAGGTTTGGGTTTTGGGGTACAGGGGTATTTTTAGGGTTCAGGGCTAGGTTTGGGTTTTGGGGTACAGGGGTATTTTAAGTTTCAGGGGTAGGTTTGGGTTTTGGAGTACAGGAGTATTTTTAGGGTTCAGGGCTAGATTTGGGTTTTGGGATACAGGGGAATTTTTAGGGTTCAGGGATAGGTTTGGGTTTTGGGGTACAGGGGTATTTTTAGGGTTCACGGCTAGGTTTGGGTTTTGGGGTACAGGGGTATTTTAGGGTTCAGGGGTAGGTTTGGTTTTTGGGGTACAGGGGTATTTTTAGGGTTCGGGGGTAGGTTTGGGTTTTTGGGGTACAGGGCTGTTTTTAGGGTCAGGATGGGTTATTGTTTAAGGGTGCTGGAGTATTATAAGGAGTAAGGGTGGGTTATGATTTTGGTGTGCAGGGGTCTTTTAAGGGACAGGGTTGGTTATTTTTTTAGGGTTTATATGGTAATAAAAAAAAAAATATATATATATATATTACCTACTGGCGGTCGCCAGTAGGTATATATAGTTAGGATTTTTTCTCTATGGGATTTTTGAAAATTCTATGTCTAATAACTTTGGCGTTTGTGGACGGAATTGGCTGAAATTTTCAGGAAAATGGAACATTTTGTTTCTGAGCAGCCCCTGACAATTTGGGGGGGTTTCATCAAGGGGGGGCCGAGAAAAAAGGGGGGTCCCAAAACGCGTTTTTCCCATGTTAATTTCCATAGGGCGGTTGGCCTCACTTTTAGCTCGAACGGCTGAATGGATTTGCACGAAACTTGGCAAAATTGTAGGGACTGTTAGCCCGATGTGCCTTTGCTAGGTCTCAATATATGTGCTCCAGTGGATTTTGAGTAATTTAGGTTCAAAAAAAGATATATATCTGGGCGGAGCCTAACCACACATCTGATCTGATTGGCTGTCAGCACTTCATCCAAGAAGTGTTGGCAGCCATCTTGGGACCAATATACATGATAGCACCTCATTAAAAAGCATTGTAGTTAATAGAGGGTTTTAGGACTTTAGTTATATTATAAATCATTTGTTGATGGTACCATACTCGTTTTAGGAATTGTGGTGGGTTCTAAGGTGATTTTACCATGTGAAAAAACCTTCTGCTGTGATATCATGAATATTGTTTGAAAGAAAACTAATATCTCATGATTTTCCCACAGTGGTTTGGAAGGGGATCTATAAGCTAAACTGAAAGCATATTTTCTGTAAATTCACATTATCTTTCTCAGTCATGTGAAAATGAAGTCTGACATTCTCAGTAAAACATGTACATCCAACAAGGACAGAGACTGTCAGTTGATTCCTTTGTGTTCTACTGCAGCCTCCTAGAGTGTTCTAAAGAACAACTAGAGCGCTAACAGTCCTACTTATTACAAAGGTATGGCACACCTGAAGCCATCTTGATTGGAATAAAGTGGTAACTCTTAAAACATTTAATTTAAAAAGAAACAACATGAGGGGGTATATTTTGCCATAGAAAGTATGATTAGTGCTGCAGAATGAAAAATTAGGGCACATTTTGAGTGACTTCTCAAATCCTTTTCTATTTCATTAAAACATTCTGACATGCAGTCTCCCAAAATGGCCACCAGAGACAAAAGAGCCCAAATGTAGCCCAAATATCACCCAGATGTAGCCCAAGTATAGCCCAATGACAGAATGTCCCAGAGTGTTCTAAAGAACAACTAGAGCGCTAACAGTCCTACTTATTACAAAGGTATGGCACACCTGAAGCCATCTTGATTGGAATAAAGTGGTAACTCTTAAAACATTTAATTTAAAAAGAAACAACATGAGGGGGTATATTTTGCCATAGAAAGTATGATTAGTGCTGCAGAATGAAAAATTAGGGCACATTTTGAGTGACTTCTCAAATCCTTTTCTATTTCATTAAAACATTCTGACATGCAGTCTCCCAAAATGGCCACCAGAGACAAAAGAGCCCAAATGTAGCCCAAATATCACCCAGATGTAGCCCAAGTATAGCCCAATGACAGAATGTCCCAGAGTGTTCTAAAGAACAACTAGAGCGCTAACAGTCCTACTTATTACAAAGGTATAGCACACCTGGAGCCATCGTGATGGGAATAAAGTGGTAACTCTTAAAACATTTAATTTAAAAAGGAACAAAATGAGGGGGTATATTATGCAATAGAAGGTATTATTAGTGCTGCAGAAAGAAAAATTAGGGCACATTTTGAGTGACTTTTCAAATCCTCTTCTATTTCATTAAAAAATTCTGACATGCAGTCTCCCAAAATGGCCACCAGAGACAAAAGAGCCCAAATGTAGCCCAAATATCACCCAGATGTAGCCCAAGTATAGCCCAATGACAGAATGTCCCAGAGTGTTCTAAAGAACAACTAGAGCGCTAACAGTCCTACTTATTACAAAGGTATGGCACACCTGAAGCCATCTTGATTGTAATAAAGTGGTAACTCTTAAAACATTTAATTTAAAAAGGAAAAAATGAGGGGGTATATTTTGCCATATGAATTATGATTAGTGCTGCAGAAAGAAAAATTAGGGCACATTTTGAGTGACTTCTCAAACCCTCTTCAATTTCATTAAAAAATTCTGACATACAGTCTCCCAAGATGGCCACCAGAGACAAAAGAGCCTAAATGTAGCCCAAATATCACCCAGATGTACCCCAAGTATAGCCCAATGACAGAATGTCCCAGAGTGTTCTAAAGAACAACTAGAGCGCTAACAGTCTTACTTATGACAAAAGTATGGCACACCAGAAGCCATCTTGATTGGAATGAAGTGGTAAGTCTGAAACACTCAATTTAAAAAGGAACAACATGAGGGGGTTAATTTTGCCATAGAAAGTATGATTAGTGCTGCAGAAAGAAAAATTAGGGCACATTTTGAGTGACTTCTCAAACCCTCTTCAATTTCATTAAAAAATTCTGACATGCAGTCTCCCAAAATGGCCACCAGAGACAAAAGAGCCCAAATGTAGCCCAAATATCACCCAGATGTAGCCCAAGTATAGCCCAATGACAGAATGTCCCAGAGTGTTCTAAAGAACAACTAGAGCGCTAACAGTCCTACTTATTATAAAGGTATGGCACACCTGAAGCCATCTTGATTGGAATAAAGTGGTAACTCTTAAAACATTTAATTTAAAAAGGAACAAAATGAGGGGGTATATTTTGCCATATGAATTATGATTAGTGCTGCAGAAAGAAAAATTAGGGCACATTTTGAGTGACTTCTCAAACCCTCTTCAATTTCATTAAAAAATTCTGACATACAGTCTCCCAAGATGGCCACCAGAGACAAAAGAGCCTAAATGTAGCCCAAATATCACCCAGATGTACCCCAAGTATAGCCCAATGACAGAATGTCCCAGAGTGTTCTAAAGAACAACTAGAGCGCTAACAGTCTTACTTATGACAAAAGTATGGCACAAGCCATCTTGATTGGAATGAAGTGGTAAGTCTGAAAACACTCAATTTAAAAAGGAACAACATGAGGGGGTTAATTTTGCCATAGAAAGTATGATTAGTGCTTCAGAAAGAAAAATTAGGGATCATTTTGAGTGACTTCTCAAATCCTCTTCTATTTCATTTAAAAAATTCCGACATGCAGACTGAAACATGCACTTTGAATACCAGCAGCAGACGTCCCTGGTGAGCAGTAGCTTTACTACAGTGATCTAATGTGCAACTAGAGTGCTAACATTCAGAATTTATGGCAAATGTGTGACACATCTGAATGCCTTCTTGATGGAACCAAAGTAAACAAGCATTGAAAATGCAATAGATCTCGCCCTCGTTTAAGTTAAAGCCATTCTGTTTGTAATGAGGTGGCTTTTTAGCTTTGCTTTTATTAGTGTTTTTTCAACTTTCATGTAAATAACATGCATCTGTATGCATATAAGTATATGTATGCATGCATTTATGTTGGTATTTATATAGATATACAGATGATATATGTTTATATATGTATGTATATATATATATTCACTGAAAAAACCATAGGCTATAGACCATATATAGTTAGGAATTAGCATTTACAAAACCTTGAAAATTCACTGAAAAAACCATAGGTTATAGACCATATATAGTTAGGAATTAGCATTTACAAAACCTTGAAAATTCACTGAAAAAAGAGAAAGTGATGTCACTGACCATGTCATGAATGATGTAATATGTGACATCATCAGCAGTGGATTGCGGGTGCGCGATATATAGTTAGTGCAACTAACTATATATGGAATTTCAATGGTTTTGTGTGAGTAAAATAAGGTTTTGTAAATGCGAATTCCTAACTATATATGGTCTATAACCTATGGTTTTTTCAGTGAATATATATATATATATATATATATATATATATATATATATACATGTATTAAATATATATTTATTAACAAATATAATGATAAATAATTCAATTTAAATGAGAAAAAGCTTATTTTTAAATTTTGTAAAATATATTTGTATGTTTGTATATATCCAACACACAAAAGGGTAGCCCCAAGGAGAGATACCACAGGCAGATGATATAGTTCGTTTTATTGCTATTCAGCAGCTTGCAAACAGAGTTTCAGCATAACTGGCAGCACTTCATTAAATAGCCAAACGCGTTTCAGGAACAACACTTCCTTTCTTCAGTGGCGCTAGTGCGGTGAACAGCAAAGCAGGAATACTTGCGCACGTGATATTTAAAGAACCTGCCCCAGTGGGTGTGGCCTTTACACGGCCTCCTGGTCCTCGTAGTTCGTCAAGGTTTTCCCATGTGGGTCTGCTTTGTGCACACTCATATATGCAATATTGATACCCCAGTGGGTTGGTGACAGTCTCTGCTGTAAAGTTCTGTCCTGCTTTACAGCGGCCAAAACACGAGCAGCCTGCCTCCCAAATGCCGATTCCTCATAGGTTTCAGCAGGGCCCGCAAACCAGCAGTGGGCATCTCTCCGCGGCTGGCAAAGCCGCTAATTATCCAACACACAAAAGGGTAGCCCCGAGGAGAGATACCACAGGCAGATGATATAGTTTGTTTTATTGCCATTCAGCAGCTTGCAAACAGAGTTTCAGCATAACTGGCAGCAGCACTTCATTAAATGGCCAAACGCGTTTCAGGAACAACACTTCCTTTCTTCAGTGGCGCTAGTGCGGTGAACAGCAAAGCAGGAATACTTGCGCATGTGATATTTAAAGAACCTGCACCAGTGGGCGTGGCCTCTTCACGGCCTCCTGGTCCTTGTAGTTTGTCAAGGTTTTCCCATGTGTGTCTGCTTTGTGCTCACTCAAATATGCAATATTGATACCCCAGTGGGTTGGTGACAGTCTCTGCTGTAAAGTTCTGTCCTGCTTTACAGCTGCCAAAACACGAGCAGCCTGCCTCCCAAATGCCGATTCCTCATAGGTTTCAGCAGGGCCCGCAAACCAGCAGTGGGCATCTCTCCGCGGCTGGCAAAGCCGCTAATTATCCAACACACAAAAGGGTAGCCCCGAGGAGAGATACCACAGGCAGATGATGTAGTTCATTTTATTGCCATTCAGCAGCTTGCAAACAGAGTTTCAGCATAACTGGCAGCACTTCATTAAATGGCCAAACGCGTTTCAGGAACAACACTTCCTTTCTTCAGTGGCGCTAGTGCGGTGAACAGCAAAGCAGGAACACTTGCGCACGTGATATTTAAAGAACCTGCCCCTGTGGGCGTGGCCTCTTCACGGCCTCCTGGTCCTCGTAGTTCATCAAGGTTTTCCCATGTGGGTCTGCTTTGTGCACACTCAAATATGCAATATTGATACCCCAGTGGGTTGGTGACAGTCTCTGCTGTAAAGTTCTGTCTTGCTTTACAGCTGGCAAAACACGAGCAGCCTGCCTCCCAAATGCCGATTCCTCTTAGGTTTCAGCAGGGCCCGCAAACCAGCAGTGGGCGTCTCTCAGCGGCTGGCAAAGCCGCTAATTATCCAACACACAAAAGGGTAGCCCCAAGGAGAGATACCACAGGCAGTTGATATAGTTTGCTTTATTGCCATTCAGCAGCTTGCAAACAGAGTTTCAGCATAACTGGCAGCACTTCATTAAATGGCAAACGCGTTTCAGGAACAACACTTCCTTTCTTCAGTGGCACTAGTGCGGTGAACAGCAAAGCAGGAATACTTGCGCACGTGATATTTAGAGAACCTGCCCCAGTGGGCGTGGCCTCTTCACGGCCTCCTGGTCCTCGTGGTTCGTCAAGGTTTTCCCATGTGGGTCTGCTTTGTGTGTTGGATAATTAGCGGCTTTGCCAGCCGCGGAGAGACGCCCACTGCTGGTTTGCGGGCCCTGCTAAAACCTTTGAGGAATCAGCATTTGGGAGGCAGGCTGCTCGTGTTTTGGCAGCTGTAAAGCAGGACAGAACTTTACAGCAGAGACTGTCACCAACCCACTGGGGTATCAATATTGCATATTTGAGTGTGCACAAAGCAGACCCACATGGGAAAAAGGCCACGCCCACTGGGGCAGGTTCTTTAAATATCACGTGCGCAAGTATTCCTGTTTTGCTGTTCACCGCACTAGCGCCACTGAAGAAAGGAAGTGTTGTTCCTGAAACGCGTTTGGCCATTTAATGAAGTGCTGCCAGTTATGCTGAAACTCTGTTTGCAAGCTGCTGAATGGCAATAAAACAAACTATATCATCTGCCTGTGGTATCTCTCCTTGGGGCTACCCTTTTGTGTGTTGGATGTTTGTATATATATATATATATATATATATATATGTATATATATATATATATATATTACCCACTGGCGGTCGCCAGTTGATATATACAGTTAGGACCTAGTTACCATAGGAAATTTCGAACATTCTATTGGGTATAACTTTGGCGCCGATTGAGGGATCTGCCTGTAATTTTCTTTAAATTTGCCTCGCTGCGCTCTGCTCCTCCCCTGTAAGTTTCGGGGGGATTCGTCAAGCGGGGGCCAAGAAAAAAGGGGGGTTCCAAAACGTGTTTTTCCCATGTTAATTTCCATAGGGACATTCTGACAAAGCTACAGCTCGAACGGCTGAACGGAATTACACCAGATTTGGCAAAATGGTAGGGCCTGGTATGCAGCAGTGCCTTTTGTATGTTTGGTGAAAATCCCTCCAGTAGTTCTTGAGAAAATTGAATTTGAAATTGTTCAAACAGCATTTTCTATGGGACCTTTAGACACGGCTACAGCCCGAACGGCTGAATGGAATTACACCAAACTTGGCAAAATGGTAGGGACAGGTATGCAGTAGTGCCATTTCTATATTTGATGAAAATCCCTCCAGTAGTTGTTGAGAAAATTGAATTTGAGCAAATTATATATCTATATGCGCTCAACATTCTATTGAGAATAACTTTTGGTGCCGATTGAGGAATCTGTGTGTAATTTTCCAGAATTTTGGCCAGCTCCGCTCCGTCCCTGAAAGTCTCGGTGGATTCGTCAAGCGGGGGATGAAAGGGGGTCCCAAAACGTGTTTTCCCCATGTTAATTTCAATAGGGACCTTTAGACACGGCTACAGCCCGAACGGCTGAATGGAATTACACCAAACTTGGCAAAATGGTAGGGCCTGGTATGCAGATGTGTTTTTGCTATGTTTGGTGAAAATCCCTCCAGTAGTTCTTGAGAAAATTGAATTTGAAATTTTTTAAATGGCATTTTCTATGGGACCTTTAGACACGGCTACAGCCCGAACGGCTGAACGGAATTACACCAAACTTGGCAAAATGGTAGGGACAGGTATGCAGTAGTGCCTTTTCTATATTTGGTGAAAATCCCTCCAGTAGTTGTTGAGAAAATTGAATTTGAGCAAATTATATATCTATATGCGCTCACCGTACGCGCACCGTACGCGTACGGTGCGCGTACCGTACGCGTACGTGCGCGTACCCTTACGTGCGCGAGCGAGTTTCTGATTGGCTGGCAGTCGACTGTCAACATTCCAAACTGTCCAAACCAGGAAGTGTTTGCCACCATCTTGTTTTTCAGGAGAACTGAAGCACCAGAGAGCCCAAAACAAGAGTGGAAAACAAAAAAAGGGGGCAGGGTAGAGACCCCCCAACCCTCTAGCCCTTCTCAGAGGGTCCCAAAAGGACCCCCAAGGGCAAAAAAAAAAAATGAAAAAATCGCGGGGTACGCGCACCGTACGCGTATTGTACGCGTATCGTGCGTGTACCCCGCGATTTAAAAAAAAACAAACAACTAATTTTGCACGTGGTGGTCCTTCTTGGACCCCCTGAGAAGGGCTAGGGGGTCAGGGATCTCAACCCTGCCCCCTTTTCGCGTTTTCCACTCTTGTTTTGTGCTCTCTTGTGCCTCACTTCTCCTGAGAAACAAGATGGCTGCTCAGGTGGTCCCAGAAGGATAATAACATATATAAACGTTATCCGCTAATAGAGTTAGCATTTACAAAACCTTTGAAATTTACTGAAAAAAATATAGGTTTCACGCCTGATATAGTTAGGAATTAGAATTTAAAAAACCTTGCAAATTCACTTAAAAAACCTTATGTTTCAGGCCTTATATAGTTAGGAATTAGCATTTTAAAAACCTTGCAAATTCACTTAAAAAACCATAGGTTTCAGGCCTTATATAGTTAGGAATTAGCATTTAAAAAACCATTGAAATTGCTCCTATATAGTTAGTTGTACTAACTATATTTCGCGCACCCACAATCCACTGCTGATGATGTCACATATTACATCAATCATGACATGGTCAGTGACATCACTGATGACATCACTGATGACATCTCAAATGACATCACTGATGACATCTCATTTGACATCACTCATCACATCACTGATGATATCATTCATGTGATAATACGAATCGATGAACCTCCTCACACTCTAATATAACCTTTGATACACCCAGTGTTAAATACAGACTACCATTCTTGAAACCATTGACACACCAATACCAGTTACTACATACGCACTCACTGATTCCTAGGTCTACACACACATTCACTCGTTCACCCATAGAATCACTCATACATACAGTCACTCATCAATACAACACTATCATATGCACTCATACACCTATACAGACACTCACACACTGCCACTCATCCATGGAGTTACTCACACACCTAGTCAGTCATGCAAAGAATCAATCACACTTCCATTTCCTCAACTATACAGTTATACACACAAAACCCTTACTTATTCAAACATATACTAACACATACTTACTCTCTTATACAATCACTTATACAAGTACACAATGATCCATACAGCCACTCGCACATTCACTGGCTCTCATGTATAGTCATTTATATACGCCAACTCTCACATGCACTGTGTTTTACATATGTACTTACTTGTACATGTAGCACTGAGATATCCATTTACTCACCAACACACCCATGCACACAGTCAACCGCCCATGTAGCTGTTTCCACATGCACTCTTGAACTCATACACCTAGTGAATCAACTGCTCACACCACACATCTATGCACAGAGTCACACACCTCCCAGCTACCCACACACACACTCAGTCTCCCATTCAAATACTTGGGCAACCAATCAATAACCCATATAGCAACTCATATAGCTACTGATCAACACATGCAGCAGCTTACACAACAACAGACATACTGATGCACACATTCAGACAGTTTAGTCACTAACCCATGCATTTAGTAAGACACATTTAATCACTCACTCATACAGTCAGTCACGCACCTACTAAATCCTTCATCCAGACACTTATACATCCACTCATTCTTCAATATGTAAAACATATTTAAACTTTACAGAAACACACAGTCACTGGATGATGTCATCAGTGATGTCAAATGAGATGTCATCAGTGATGTCATCAGTGATGTCACTGACCATGTCATGAATGATGTAATATGTGACATCATCAGCATTGGATTGCGGGTGCGCGAAATATAGTTAGTACAACTAACTATATAGGAGCAATTTCAATGGTTTTTTAAATGCTAATTCCTAACTATATAAGGCCTGAAACCAATGTTTTTTTAAGTGAATATATATATATATATATATATATATATATATATATATATATATATATATATATATATATATATATATATATATATATATATATATATGTAAATAATGTACTTTTACAAAGTATATGCCTTCACCATGCATGCCTTTGCGTTGTGATGGCATGCGTGGTAAAGGCATATTGGGAGTAAATGTTTGCGGGATAATGGTATTTCGTTGTTTTGGTTTTGCGTTATCAAAAATGCGGACTAATGGTATGCGGGATGTTATCCCGCGGGATAACGTCATATATTCGTGTTTGACAGCCGATAATTTTCATATTCTCCCGGTGTCACCTAACAACGTAAAGAAGGGTTCGTTCAGACAGGATGTTGTATGTATGAGTGTCTGATGATACGCTTCCAGAGGGCACATCGAGTGGAAGTATACAGGCATGATTATCACAAGTGTTGTAAAATGGTGGTGACACCTTGAGAAAACTGTGAAATGAATTTCGAACTACAATCTGACTCCGTGGCAGCAGGCAGGACACAAAGGTAGATTATTTCCTTCATAACATTTTTGGCAATATTTTGTGACAGCTTCATTTGACCTAATGAAATGCCCTACTTTAGTGAAGAGATCCACAACTATTTACAAGACAGTACAAAAGTCAGGTGAACGTACAACTACAATAAAATCCATGGATGCCGTGCCCATGACTGGATGGGTGCAGGAAGAGGCTGAAGAAATCCCTCAGGTTTCCTATGTGTTAGTTTATGTTGCATTTTTGAAAAGGATGGCATATATTTAGCCATTGTTTTATGCATTTGCGGCCACAAAAACATGAGTTTATAAATCCTCTGTGCGTCAGACTATACCTGAATGACATACTGGAGTTTCACAGTACAAATGTAAACTGAATTTACAATTGCCGAGTACGTATAACGATGTAATTGACAGGTGTTAGTTGTGATCAAATGCATTCCACAAAATTAACAGGAAGAAGTGCTTGTAAATTCTACTCATTCATCTGGAGATTACTTTGCATAGCCTCAGCACAACGTATTAGAGGTGACAGAAGTGACTTTTAAAAAATAATGCGTGAAAGGGCATCTGATTCTATTGTTGATTTCCTGTTCTCTCTGGCTGCTTTTTGTCTGGTAATAAAAAGACGCCACCCTGCCAGCTTCCTTTCAGGGCTCTTTAGAATGCCTGGCAGTGGAGCGCGCGAGCCTGTCCCCCTCTGCGTGCCTGTCCCCGGCCCCGCCCCCTCCGCGCGCCCCTGCCAAGCAACACAAGACAGAAGTTTCAGAGGAGAAAAGAAACCCCTTTTGTGCGTCTCCCTCCGTGTGTCACCACAAGTACAATAAAGAAGCCCCAGGGGAGTGCGAGTGGGGGAGGCAGGCCCAGCGGTGGCGTCGGCGGCACAGCCTCCTGCCTGCCTCCGCCCACCCTCCATAGCCTGCCTCACACTGGCCGGTGTTCTGCGAGACACAGGTAGCCAGGCGGGACGGCCTGCTTGAGGGCGGGGCCACCAGCACAGACAGGAAGCATACGGGAGCCTACCTTGCACTCCTGTGACAAGGAGGGAGCCATCGTGTGTCCCAGCGGGGCTCCCATGCTAAGGGAGAGACCCGCCTGCTGCTGGGCCTGGACCGCTGCCACGATGAGTCTGGGGAGAGAAGAGGGGGGCTCGAGGCACATTGCCGGTGCCCGCCCCCCCAGTGAGGGAAGCCCCGCGTGTGCCCGGTGAGTGGGGGGAGTTGGGGTGTGTGTGTGTGTGTGTGTGGGTGCGTGTGTGTGTCTGTGTGTATGTGTTATCCACTTTCTGGGACAGGAGATGTGCACGGCGCGCGGGTGAACGTGCGCGCACACATGGTGAAATCGCCTGCGCGTGCCCATCTCCTGTCCCACTTTCCCAGCAAGTGGATAACAAAAGATCTTTCGCTGGACGCAGCGCTTCGCGCTGCTAACACCAGCTCGATCTAAAAACAGCAGTTGATGGACAGAATGCAGAACAATGTCATACATTCACCCCAGTACAGAGATCTGGGCCTAAATCCATTGTTTTTTTGCTCACCATGCCATTCCAGTTTGAACCCACCCATATGCAAATCAGTCTTGACCCTGTGCCACATGGAAACAGTCCAGCCCGAACTGCCAAGCGAGGTCCTTCCTGGACTGGAAACAAGTATCCTAGGACCGGTTTCAGGCATTCAGCCCTTATCAGCCAGGATTGCTTGATTCCAGTGGCATGGAGAGCATGGGACTCACATCTGAGCATACCGGTCCCACTCGGGGTGACAAAGCATTGGAGCATCGCCGGAGTCACGCCAGAGTCCAGCCCGTCTGCGCCCGTCCACGCACGAACGGGCGCAGGGGCCAGGACTACTGGCCAGCGGCGTATTTACTCCATGGAGGAGTTATACACCCTGAATAGAGGTGAGCCGCTTGTAGATCAGGCAGTCCTACTGACGCTTAAGAAATACGCAATACTGCATCCCGATAAGGTCACGCCCCCGCCGGTTCAGCACCCTATATTAAAGATAGTCAGCCTTAACACTCGTTCGCTCCATCGCCATCATTTGGAGGTCTACAGCATGCTTCAGGACAATGACATCGATGTTCTGACTCTTTCGGAGACCTGGACGGGTGAGAACTCGATGCCGGATATCATCGCCGCTCTCCCAAGCGGATATGATGTAATGTGGCACAACCGCCCAGGTAGCTCACGGGGAGGAGGGGTAGCTATTTTCTATAGGAAGACCCTGTTGGTTGAGAAGCTGCTATCAGAGACAGTTGACCTGACTGATTTGCAGGGGGTAAAGGTCACGGTGCACAATGTGTGCTGGGTGATCTTGTCAGTCTACCGTCCACCCAACTCAACCCCACTCTTCTATGACCTATTCTGCCCCATTATATCTGACTTATGTTCCAGATATATGAAAATTCTGGTAACTGGAGATTTTAATTTACATTGGGATAAACCCAACTGGGACCTGCCCACGCGCCAGCTGGACACCCTAATGTCTGCGGTGGGTTTTAAACAAATTGTGGATGTCCCCACACACGAAAAAGGCCACACTCTTGACCTTGTGCGGACCACAGATGCTAGTCTAACCCTTAAAGACGTAGCCCCTTGCATCTGGTCTGATCACCACCTGATATCTTGTGAGGCCCGCATTAAAAGCGGTATTACCAGCTGTCCGCCTGGTATCAGGAAAACCCGGAAATGGGCCGAGGTTGATCTAGCATCCCTGACTAAGGTGCTCCCGGTAACATCCCAAGTCGCTGATCTGGGATGCAGCCTGGACCGTGAATACTCTGATCTAACCAGGAGCATGACCCGGGCCATTGATCAAATAGCGCCGGTGAGAACGCAGCAAATAAAGCGATCCGGTAAAGGGGCTCCCTGGTTTACGCCAGCCTTAAGAGAAACAAAAAGAAAGCTTAGAGCTCTGGAAAGAGTGTGGAGGAAAACCAAGCAGGATACTGACAGGAAACTCTATAAAGCCTCCCTTCATCAATATAAAAACCTTATGACCCAAGCTAAAGCGGACCACTTTGAGTCCCGCCTAAGTAAGGCAGCGAATATTCAGAAGGAGACCTTTAAAATACTGGCAGAGTTGAGCAAAAAAACAGATAACTCCAAGGCCCCTATTGACTGTAACACCTTTCAGGCTTACTTTTTAGAGAAGGTGAAGATCATCATCCAGGAGATAAAGAACGGGGTGGTATTGGGGACTGCTATAACATCAGCACCTGAGATCATGATCGACTGCTCCCTTGAAAAGTTTCCAGAGTTGGATGTATTGATTCTAGAACAGCTGATGAGTAAAGTTAAATCTGGCTCCCCAGCTGATCCATGCCCACCTGAGATCTTCCGTGTTGCGCGCCCCTTGTTGGAGGAATGTATCATCTCCCTCCTCAATCAGACCCTCCAGGATATCGCGATTTCGCGATTTCGCGATTTGCCGCGAAATCGGCACTTTTGTCAAAAAGCCGCGATTTTTACGAAAGTGCCCGCGAAATCGGCACTTTTGTAGAAATCGTGGCATTTTGACAAAATCCGCTATATCCTTGGGGGTCTGTTAGTTCTTTTCCGACACAAATCGCATTCTGTAGTGAGTTACTTTCGTGGATGTAATCACGAGTCATTTACTGCCTGCTTGAAACAAAGCATTCTTCGAAGAAAAACAATACCCTGAATCCAGCACTAGATGGTAGAAAAGTGCAAATATGAAATCTACAACACACGCTTCTGCTGGTGTTTTCAACCTTGAAATGGCTCCTATCGATAACGGTGCAAATGCACAATATTGTTCTGCGGGGGAATGTTGCACGTTGGAAAGAGGTTCCCAGAAACCTCATGAAAACTAAATAAACCTTCAAATGAGCCGCTCCAGAAGACAAGATTTGAACATGGCTCGGATGCCCAGAATAAGAGGCACACATTCGATCACCAGAACTGTGAGCATTCGGTTTGCATTTTACTTTTTAAACATTGTTTACAATTTAAACGAATTCAATCAGTAGGCAATGAGTAAATAACACAGCAACTGCAGAGTGTATGTTGGGAAGTGTGAGCGGGCCAGGGAAAAAGCAAAAGGGTGGTGAGTCAGAGTGGGGGCTAGGGAGCCACGGGATAAGCCAGCCATGTGGAGACCACCCTGTGAGGTGGCGAGGGACTGGCAAAGAAAGAGCTCGTGCGAATCAGGAAGGAAGCACAGGGCAGGAGAAAGAGTGGGGTGGGTAAACAGGGTGGGGAAGGGAGTGACATCAGGTAAAGCAGAGAGTGCACTACTCAGTGCCAGTAGATTGCACAGTGCCCTACTGTTTACTGCCAGTGCTTGTGTTCACTCCAACCAAGTTTCTGTAGCAGGTAGTAATACAAATGTTACCCTACTCTGAAATTTGTTGGGCAGAGTTTAAAACTACTACACACGTTGGCCCTGTGTGGTTGCAGGGCGAAGCTGTCAAGAAGGACTTTAGTTAATTCTCAAGACTCGATTACAAGGTAAACTTAGTAGCATCCGCCAACTCCCCCGTGGAGTTACTGATGTCTACTGCATGTGGGAGGGACGCTGGGAGTCTCCTTATAAATCAGACATTAACCAGGAGGGTCACTAAGTCTGGTCCAGAGACCCCTGGTTAATCCTTATTTTGACCTGGTGTTTCACCATTATTGTTTTCAGTTAACTAAGTGTGCTTACCAGTAATGTGCAAACTAAATCTCTGGGGCACAAACAGAGAACTAATGTAAAAGCAATGTTTCCTATGCTATAATGGATTTTTAAAAGGAAGAAAGAAGAAAATACACAAAAGAAAGACCTCTCCTTGTGTTATGTGACTGGAGATGGTATGGAACTAATGAGCCGATAGGCCCTGAGTTTCCGAAGAACAATTGCTACAATCTCACTCTGACTCTTACACACTGAATAAACCAAATATACATAACTTCATGTTGTTAAATAACTAAAAAAACTAAGATATCTGTGTTTGTTGTAGGAAAAATGGGCAAATAAAATGCCGCAAAATTGCCGCTAAATTTCCATATTTATGCCGCTAAATTTCCATTTTTGTGCCGCTAAATTTGCTAATCCATGCCGCTATATCCTGGGGGGTCTGCTCAATAGATCATTAGACACGGGGTACCTACCGGTTGAGCTTAAGGAGGCGCGTGTAAGACCTCTACTGAAAAAGTCTGGATCGGATCCTGCGGTGTTAAAGAATTACAGACCTATTTCCCAGCTGCCTTTTCTCTCAAAAGTTCTTGAGCAGCATGTATTAAAGTCCCTGTCCCTCTATCTGGAAACTCATCATCTACTCCATGAGCGACAGGCAGGTTTCCGAGCTCATCACAGCACCGAGTTGGTGATGCTCTCGGTGTTGGATGAACTAAGAGGCATGGCTGACTGCAAGAAACCGAGCGCCCTGATTTTGCTGGACTTATCAGCGGCGTTCGATACTGTCAGCCATGCCTTGCTTTTGGAAAGACTGAAGGACTTTGGGATTAAGGGCCTGGCCTTTCAATGGTTGCAATCATTCCTTACAGGAAGGACCCAAAAGATACAACTGGGGGATGAAACATCTGAGATAGGGATTTTAGAGTGCGGGGTGCCACAGGGGTCCGCCCTGTCCCCGCTTCTATTTAATCTCTACCTGCAACCACTGATTGCTTCTTTGGCCACCATGGGCTGCAAAGTTTTTTTAACTACGCGGACGACACGCAACTGCTGTTAAGTGTCGATGACACTATGGCCGCACAACTCCAAGCCCAGAACATCTTGCGGTTCACAGTGCAATGGATGACGGATAACCTGTTAAAAATTAACCCTGATAAGACTGAGGTACTAGTGATTGGCGTAAATAACAAGGACCCCCTGTTAGAGCAACAGAATATGTTTGACAGGGAGAAAGGACAATGTGAAAAAAAGCATCAAATATAATATCACCAGGGAGAAAGCGATAAGTATGAAGCACACAATAAATTAAAAAGTACAAAATATTTTGTTTATTAAGTATATATACTCAAGATAAAAACATTAAAATTCTAACACATAATAAAATGCGACACATAACCTATTCTAAACAAGCAATGTAATACAAAAAATGACACCATTAATTCATAGAACGGTGGCGGACAATATTAGTCCGCCACCGTTCTATGAATTAATGGTGTCATTTTTTGTATTACATTGCTTGTTTAGAATAGGTTATGTGTCGCATTTTATTATGTGTTAGAATTTTAATGTTTTTATCTTGAGTATATATACTTAATAAACAAAATATTTTGTACTTTTTAATTTATTGTGTGCTTCATACTTATCGTTTTCTCCCTGGTGATATTATATTTGATGCTTTTTTTCACATTGAGGTGCTAGTGATTCCATCCACTGCCTCTACTGGCCCACAGAGCTAGGCCGTGCTCCAAAACCAAGCCCGTTTGTAAAGAGCCTGGGGATCAAGCTGGATGATGATCTGTCAATGGCCCCTCAGATCTCCGCGGTTGTGGGAAGTTGCACAAACATCATTCGGCAACTGCGGAAGTTAATTCCTGTCCTCTCACAACCCTTGATGCGATCAATAGTAGCGGCCACCATCATCTCCAGAATTGATTACGGTAATGCCTTTTACCTTGGCTTACCTAAAGCTCTGACCAGTAGGCTTCAGGTCATAATGAATGACGCTGCCCGGTTGATCTTCAGGCTACCGAGGAGATCTAAAGCCACTCCCCTACTACAAAGTTTGCACTGGCTCCCCATTAAAGAAAGAGTGGAATTTAAGAACTTATGCACGGCCCATAGGGCAATCTATGGCAAAGCCCCAACCTACATCAAAGATCGTCTGCAACTTAATTGCCCTATGAGAACACTTCGATCCTCAGACTCCCAATTACTGGTCTGCCCTCGCTACAGGTTAGTGACCAAGGGAGGGAGACCCTTTTCAGTGCTAGTTCCCCAGCTATGGAACAGGCTGCCGGAGGTGCTGCGCCGGGAAGGAAATCTATTACGATTCAGGAAGAGCCTAAAAACATTTCTGTTCCGCAAAAGCATGAGCACAGTATAATCTAGCTACGACCTCAGCTTTCATCTTGCTAAGTTATTGTCTGTTACCATCTTTCCAGGCGCTTAGAGACCTGCAGGTGATTAGGCGCGATATAAAAACTCACTAAAAATAACAATAACAAATGGAAAAACAACAGTTGATGAACAGAATGCAAAACAATGTCATACATCAAACGATTTCTGTCAGCTCCACTCATCGATTTCTCTTGTGAGCCTAGAAGTGGCTAATTTGTCTTTGAGGTCAGCTTCTGTTCCTAGAGCGTGGGAGCATGTCAAAGTTATTCCTTTAATAAAAAAATCCGCTCTTGATCCGGAAGATCCGGGCAACTATCACCCCATATCCCAGCAGCCTTTTTTGGCCAAGTTGGTAGAAGCCCATGTGAACTCTACTCTATCCAAATATATTGAACAGCACAGTATCTTTGATTCATCACAGCATGGTTTTCGACCACGGCACAGCACTGAATCAGCGCTACTGGCAGTATCGGAATCCATTCGGAGTAGGTTGGATGTGGGAGATTCAGCGGCCTTGGTCCTGTTGGACCTAAGTGCCACTTTTGATACGGTGTCCCATGCGATTCTCCTTGAACTCCTCTGGGAAGTTGGGATTAGGGATGGGGCCTCGGATTGGATCCGCTGTTTTTTGGAGGATCGGACTTTCCAGGTCTCAGTACCACCTTTCCACTCCCAAGAATGTGCCCTGCACCAAGGGGTACCACAGGGCTCTATTTTAAGCCCACTTCTGTTTAACCTATATGTGAGACCCCGGGCAGAAGTGGCAAAAGGCAGGGGGTTGTCCTTGGTGTCGTACACCGATGACACCCAGTTGGTAATTGCCTTCTCCAAAAACTGCTGTGTTAACCTGGAGAAATTTAAGGAGGATCCGCTGGCTAGCTCAGATTGGATGACGGCAAACTTGTTTACAGTTAAATGCCAGTAAATCTGAGATCTTGCTATTTGGCAAGGACCGGGAGCTCTGAACTGAGCAGTGGTGGCCGGGCCGTCTCAAACTGGCCCTGTCACCTATGGAGGCTGTGAAGAACCTGGGCATGTGGTTTGACAACGGACTAACGTTTGAGAAACAGACAAAAGCTGTTGCCGCTGTCTGTTTTGGGCTCTTGCGAGGGTTGAGACCCTTGCTTGTTTTTTTCCCCCAAGAGTTTGTCAAACCATTGTTCAGGCGTCCATTCTCTCTAGGCTTGACTACGGTAACTCTCTATATTTGGGCGCTAATAAGGCCAGTATCAAACGCTTGCTGAGGGTGCAGAATGCGGCGGCACGCCTCTTGGTGGCTCTACCTAGATCCTGCTCGGTGGCACATGTGCTCCCTAAGCTTCATTGGCTACCCATCGAGAAACGCATTCAGTTTAAGGTGCTGTGTATATCACATAAGATTTTGACGCATCAAGCCCTGGGCGGGCTTTTGTGCCTGTTGACACCTTCTGTGCCTGGGCGTGCATTGAGATCTGCCGACCTTGCGCTTGTCTGTGCTCCTCGAGTCCGGAGAGCGAGGGCAGGGGGCCGCTCCTTTAGCTTTTTAGGGTCAAATTTCTGAAACTCGCTCCCGGCTCACATTAGAGCTATTCCTAATCATTTAGCATTTCGCAAAATTATAAAAACCAGGCTGTTCCCACTTTCCGATGTTTAATTATTAGGCTGGGTTCTCTCGCTCTTCTGTCTTGGGTCTCTGGTTGTGCAGGGATGCCTCATTGCTGTGGCAGCCATGCGCATTACAAATCACAAATAAATTAAATAAATAAAATAAAATTCACCCCAGTCAGAGATCTGGGCCTAAATCCATCGTTTTAATGATCACCATGCCATTCCAGTTTGAACCCAGCCATATGCAAATCAGTCTTGACCCTGTGCCCCATGGGAACAGTCCAGCCCGAACTGCCAAGCCAGGTCCTCCCTGGACTGAAAACAAGCATCCTAGGACCGGTTTCGGGCTTTCAGCCCTTATCAGTCAGGATAGCTTGAGTTCAGTGGCATGGAGAGCACAGGACTCACGTCTGAGCATACCTGTCCCACTCGGGGTGACAAACGCAAAAACAACAGTGGATGGGCAGAATGCAGAACAATATCAAACATTCACCCCGGTACAGAGATCTGGGCCTAAATCCATCGTTTTTTTGTCCACCATGCCATTCCAGTTTGAACCCAGCCATATGCTAATCAGTCTTAACCCTGTGCCCCATGGGAACAGTCCAGCCCGAACTGCCAAGTTAGGTACTCCCTGGACTGGAAACAAGCATCCTAGTACCGGTTTCGGGCTTTTAGCCCTCATCAGCCAGGATAGCTTGATTCCAGTGGCATGGACCGTTTTCGGGCTTTCCCATGAGGCACAGGGTCAAGTCTGATTTGCATATGGCCATGTCTGAACTGGGGTGGCGTGGTGAGCAAAATAACAATGGATTAAACCCAGATCTGTGACTGGGGGTGAATGTTTTGCCAATGTGCAACATTCCATCCATCATCTTGTGTGTTTTGCACACTACTGCTTCATCCTTGTACTGTGCCCTTCTCAGCCACACATACAACCAACACAGAGTCGCTGCTCCTGCAGTGCATAGCTCTCCACATATTACCTGATGCAGACTAAGGGTGAGTTAAGCACACACAAACTGGACTTTTAAAAAGGAGAGTGAGCCTATAGGCCTCACTCTAGTGACACAGGATAAAAAGGTCCTGTTCACTACTTCTGATCACTACAAGGTATGCTGCCACCACAGCGCTCGTGCCGCTTAACTCTTGGTGAAGGTGGTAGCCTTCCACTACTATGAAGATAGCGCTTTGGGTACCCCTCCCAGTCCAACAAGACTGCAATGCGTGAGACAGGTCTATGTCATGGCGCACAAGCATTATCCGTGTTCACCCATGGCAACAAATCAGCATTGGGGATCCAGATAAAAGCCCATTTAGGCACCTTGGGTAGGGATACACATTCACATACCATGCAGATTACTTTTCTGTCCCAACAAGAGGTAAAGAGAAGCTTCATCCTGTAGGAGTTCAATCAGGGAAATAAGCAGCAAAAGAGGCCTCCGTGTGATGATCACTGGAAGAACACAAGAAAGGAAACAGCAGAGTCAGCTCAAAGTCAAGACATGAGGAGAGGCATGAATGCAGGTGAGCAAACCTTGGCAGGCACACCACTTGGTATGAGGAACTGTGCCAAGAAGGTGGTGAGAAGTATTGGCAGCCGGGAGGGGAGTAAGCACCAGATAAAATTCCCAAGAAGGCAGCTGAGAGCATGTGTGGACAGTCCTCTGTTTCCCAGAAGGGAAAAAGCAGAGGCAGGAACAAGCAGAGGCAGGCCCCCTCCACGGTCCAGTCGGGGAAACAGTGGGGACCACAGGTGCAGAAAGCCACCAATCAGCCCCTCAGCAGAAGGCCCTGGGCAGGCACTGCACACACGAACAGGAGTGGCAGGGCTTGGGGAGGAGCAGCAGGCCTGGCTGCAGCTCAATCAGATAAAAAAGGCAGTGACAACTGTTATTGCACATAGAGGGCATGGCCCAGCACCTCCCTATGATGTGCTTGCTGCTAGCCTCAGTTAAGAAGAAAAATAAAACAATAATAAAATTGGTTGATTTTCATCTTATTTTTCAAGTGTTTAACTCTGCTGCCACCTAGAGGGGTGACGCTCCTCCACCATAACGGAGGAGCCGCCCCTGCAACAAACATTGGAAATGCATCCGTTTTGCCTATGTGGTGAATAAAGTTCTGTTTTTATCAATCATCGTCCGGGAGAAGGAAAGAGCTCCCTGACAAATAACAACGGATTGGAGGGGATGTGACTCAGCGGCCAGAGCTGCTGACTTGAGAGCTGGTGATTTTGGTGTGAGTCTCGGCAGCAGCAACATCCTAGGATTCTGTGTAAATCACTTAATCTCCCCGGTGATCAATTGTTATAAAAATATGCTGCAAGAGTAAAAAGGGAAAAGAGGCAAAACTTTATGAAAAAATTATTCCAACAAAGCCGATGTTGACAGTATTTTCGGCTACGGGAAACTGATAAGAGAAGCAGATCAGGAACAAGTATTGGTAAGTGCAGTAAAAATATGCTACAGCCAATAGAAATGGAGGAAAGTAAGTAGTACGCACAGGAACCAATGTGAAGCCAGGAAAAATAGGAGGTGGGATCACAGTCCCTTTTTTAAGTTTATATTAAAAGCAATAGATTTCTCTAGTACTGGGATGCCCCTGGGTAACCATGCGCGCTTTACAAATGCTCTTTCATTCATTCATTCATTCATTCGGTTTTAATCGTTTTTCGCAATTCAGAACGGGCCTTCCTGCAATCACCGGAGTACCAACGTGGTACCTCCGGTGCGCAGGAACCTTTCCGCCTACAGGGCTTACCAAAGAGACTTTTAAGTTCACCAAAAAGAACCTCGTGGATCCTAGTTCCTTCTTGTAATCTCAAGATATTATTATTGTCCCCTTCCGATATCAATAATAAGTCTAATTTCGCCTGGCCAAGCTTGCTAGTTATAAAGTCCAAATTCTCTTTATAAAGGGAGACTTTGGGCCATCGGACATGGCGCAAATCAATTGATATCACAGTATCCTGGGAGGGTATGGGAGCCATCACAACCCCAGGATGATCACGAGATTCCCAGTATGTGAGTTTCATAAGCAAGGGGTTGAGGTCGCTCTCAACCCTATCCTTGATCATCATGTCCCGAAGGTATTTCCACAGGCCCAGATTGAGCAGAATATAGTCTATTCTGCTCTTACGGATGCCACTTCTAAAAGTGGGTGCCCCAACCTTATCGCCAACGGTCCTACCATTTACTGCTCTTAGGCCTTTGTTTAGGCAGATAGAATTCATTTGCACCACCATGTCAGACCATTTAGTAACCGGTTCCAGTTCCAGTTTGGGAATCCTCCATTCTTTATCCTCCTCCTCTGTCACATTCCATCTTCCCTTCATAAGAGGCTCTCATTAAAATCCCCCCAACAATTGCATTGTAAGGAGAACAACAACTTTCCAGTAAATTTTCCAAAAGCACAAGGACCTCTGATTTTCTACCACCCGTGCTTCTCGCATAGATATTGTAGTCATAAACTGGTACAAGATTACGAAACTTCATTCTTAGGACCTGAAGATCTCTATGATTAGTGGGAATAATTTTTACTACTGCCCCCAGGTCCTGTCTTAGCCAGATAGTTAGTCCTCCAGATGGTCTCCCCCTCCCTTCCTTCGCTGCGGGGATGCTATAATTTAAGTAACCAGGGAAATGCACTTCCTCCATTGCCCATGTTTAGGCTGTTCGGAATTCGGTTTAAACCGACTCTAAACGACAATACTCTACCGGATGAAAATCAGCTGACCTGGTTTAAACCGAGTGTCACTGATTTTCATCATTGTTGCAGGTTTTGTCCACTTGAGGGAGCCAACGCATAATAAACTGTGGTGCCTGGCGCGGAGGTGTCAGGCGAAAACACTGCTTCTGGGCCGGTCCGCACATGGGGAGCCGTGGTGTTTATGGCCCCAGGGCAGAGCAACACCAGACCCCCTCCCCTGTCTGGCTCACTTGGGGGGCGATGAGCTGTTGTGCTTCCTACTGCGGCCAGCCGCACCCGAGCACTCAGCACTCACTGTATGTTGGAATGACCATCTGCCGAAATATTCAGCAATTGCCAGACCAGTGAACTTAAGCCCCCCCCCCATTGCATTTATACGAAAATCGAAGAAACATTTGCAAGCCAAAGGAAATGCAAGCACCTCCCCTTTAGCTCTGAGGCCTTGCATCAGTCATCGCCCTGCCTGCATTTCGCGGTTGAGCCAGCCTGTAATTGACTCATTTGGCAGGTTTAACACTTCCTGGCAGGGGGCTATTAAGGCGAAGTATTTGCGCATAACTATCAGAGGCAGGAACAAAAGCACGCCCATTTCGAAGTGTGGCACTGCTATCCGACCCGACCTTCACTCCCTTTCACGCACTCCCACCCCTTTAGGGCAAACTGCAGCAGTGTTAGGGGTCACGGAGAGCACCGAGGTGTCATAAAGCAGACCCAGAATATGTTTTTGTGAAGGCAAATTTGTGTCCGACCTGAAAACCATTGCGATTTCGAAGGAAAATGCTTATTAACAGATGCGGCCGCTTTGAGGAGACTTGAGGCTGATGTCACGTCTAGGACTGCTTTGAACTTAACAAGCACCGAGCATCGTTGTTTGCTGGTGATTTAGGTCACCTTTTCCTAATCTGTGTAAGCTCTTTCTTTTATTGCGTGTCATTTCTGTTTTACTTCTTGTACATTTTCCCACCCCAGCAACTACTATTGAATCTATCACATTGCTATAATATCTTTCTTGTCCATGGTTGCTGTGATTTTTCTGCCGCCCAATCATACACCAGAACATTTCTAATGCATTATTGACCTTTATCAAAGCAGCTCCCTAAATAGAAAAAACTTTTCATTTTTGTGCCTTTTTTATTTGTTGCCATAGTGTAGCACATTTCAGCTCACCATTGCCTTTTGGGGGGATGGAGGGGTGGTGGCAGCGTTTATGTGTATTCATAGAACAATGCATTGTCAGAAAAGATGTGTGTTCAGTACCTGTTCCTTTTCCATGGTTCAGTTCCAGAAGTACCTCAGGGCTCTGTGTCAGCTAGAATTGCACTTCTCCAGGCATGGCCTTTTCCTTTGTCATTTTCTTGATATGGAAAAGCCAAACAGTTGATTATTTTTAATCTCATTTCACAGTTTCAGCCAATCCCTGCCTGCATTTTCTTGTCCCTAGGGGTTGAAGTGGTTTTAAGTCCACGCCTGGTTTGTGTGAAATCAAGATACTCTGTGCTCCAATGTTGAGAACTCCGTTTTCATAGAGAGGAGCTTTGGATACTGAGGGGCAGATTTATGAGTTCTGGCGCTTCTCTGCAAATCAGCAGGGATGCGCCAGAACTGATGCGTCACGCAATTCCCTCCTTGCGGCACCACAGATGCGCCCCATTTACAATGCGGCGCACCATGGTGCAAGGAAGGGCAGATGCGTGACGCATCTTGTGGTGTACGGGCGGCGCATTGCTGGAGTAGCGTCGCAAGTGCGACGCAACTCCTGCAATGTACAGAGGCCACCCATACATAACGTGGTGCGTCAAATCCTTACGCCTGCTTCAAGCAGGCGTAAGGATTTGACGCAGCAGCCTCGTAAAACTGACTCCGTGAAATCTTGTAGATTTCACTGCGCCAGTTTTACGGGGCTTTCCTACGAGGGAACGCCCACCCTGCGACAGAACGCCCACATGAAACCTGACGCTGGTTTCATGTGGCGCAGGGCTTTACAACGTGACGCATCTGCCTAGATGCGTCACGTTGTAAATAGGGCGCAGGGATGCGTCACGTTTCCGCGCCATTGCGTCACGCAACGGCGGCATAAACGTGGCGCAAGTCCGTCATAAATCTGCCCCTAAATTTCTGGAGTGCAATGGTCAGTCTGCCTCCAAAACAACTACACAGCACAACCAGAGCAAAAAGAAGTTAACAACTGCAATATCTATAGTTTTCAGCAAAATTCCCAATTTCTGCAGCTAATGTGTTGGCAGTGAGAACATTTGAGTATCTGTGATAGAGAGCCAGCAGTAGCATACTAGAGCAGGGTCATGGCAGAAGCCTTGACCATACTTTGTGGTTTCCACATTTTGCTCTACACTGAAAATCCTGTGACTCTGTGCAAATCACTTAATCTCCCCATGCCTAACAAAATAATGAATATGTCCTCATGTAACGCAACTGGTGCTATGTAAAGCGCTCTGATAACCGATACCAGGTTCAAGTGCTCGCGCTGTATAAAACTCCGGAAAAAAAGCACAGATCAACTTCCCTTGCTCCTTCCCGTCTTGGGATCGTGGGCAGAGGACTTAAAAATAAAGAGGTTTTGCTTTATGATTGAACAGAAATGGTCACATTTGGAATCAAATGAACAGTGCTCCTGCAACTCTAAGTGTGAGTGTTTAAATGTAACTAACATTTTAAGGGATTGTAATTGTTACTGATAGGAATGCAAACTGCCACACAGGCAATAAAGAAAGCTCAGTTAAACAGGCAATAAAGAAAGCTCAGTTAAACGCTCCCACGCGGGTTCCGGAGTTAGCCTACAGGCCACAGCAGCAACCACCACAAGGCAGATTCCACCCTTCATCCTTCTAAAGTCGATAAAATGAGCACTGTTGAGTTGGGCCGATGTGATTACATTGGCTACTTTCCGCTTTAAAAAAATGGCTAGGGGCGTGGCCAAGATGGCGGGCTGAGAGGTCGCACTTGCCGAGAGCTCCCGGACCCCTGAATCCCTGCACCGCTTGTAACCGCTGATTCCTCCCCGGATCACGCGGCGACTGAGCCTGGTGCCCACGGTGGAGGTGTGGAGCGACTACTGAGCCCGGTTTGCGCAGTCGGGGGTGAGATCCTGACCGGTGAAGCCCGGGTCGGGGCCCGCTGCATGGCCCGTGTGCGAGCCGGAAGCCGCGAGTCTCCCGATCCTCGGAGCGTGACGGAGCGCCCAGCCGCCTGTGTGTGAAGCCCGCAGCGGCGCATGAACTGTCGGAGTGGGAGTCAGCAGCGGCTTCGCGAACGGCTCGGAGTTGTCCGACGGCGGTTGTGCGGAGCGGAGCAGAGCGGAGGTGAAGTGCGGAGGCGGAGTCGACATCGCCTCACTACGCCAGCCCGTGGATTGAAGAGGCCCGCTGGGAGAGGCCGCTCCGGCCGGTTGTCTGAGCGGAGCAGAGGAACGGGGCTCCCGGGGCAGATCTCCCCCTGAGGCTACGGGCCCCGGCGACCATCGCACCGTGACTTTGCCCACTGGCCGGATTTTTGGGTCCCGGATCAGAGACGGAGAGGGGTTCTCCATCTTGGGCGTTGGCCCCTCGACATCACAGAGCGGCCATTTTGTGGTCTCCGGCCGGGCAGCTCGGCCTTCCTGGTGCTCTTTGTGTGGCGCTGCCCCCGGCTGGCATATAGCTGCTTTCTTTGCCCTCAACGTCCTCTACTCAGCTGCGATGTCGAACGCTAGAGGACAGCGACGGGGCGACCGAACCTTGCCGGACATGCTGGGTCGCGGCGCCCTACGCAGCGGTGGAACCCATCCCGCCACGACCTCCCCGGCCCCGACCAGGGGAGCAGATGGCGGAGAACCCCCGGTGACGAGATCATTTCTCGAATCGCTCTTTAGCTCCCTTCGGGAGGACTTTCAAACGCTCAAGCGTGAGGTGGCCGGGGAGGTCCGCGAAGTAAGGAGAGAGATGGACTCCCTGGGGGAACGTGTGAACACAGTGGAGGAAGCTGGTCACTCCAGGGATGAAGAGATCACCCATCTGCAGCAGGAGGTCCTGCGACTGCGGGAGCAGCAGATTGAACTACAGGCCCACGCCGAGGACCTTGAAAATCGGTCCAGGCGGAACAACATACGGGTCCGCGGTGTGCCGTCCGGTGAGGAGGGTGAGGACGTGACTGCATATCTGGTGGCCCTCTTTCGTGCGATCCTGGGA
This sequence comes from Lissotriton vulgaris, assembly GCF_964263255.1. NCBI lineage: Eukaryota > Metazoa > Chordata > Amphibia > Caudata > Salamandridae > Lissotriton > Lissotriton vulgaris. The sequence continues at coordinate 1,067,505,787 of NC_141693.1, read as the reverse complement.
GAGTCGGAGGACTTTCGGATCCGCATAGACCGAGCACATCGGGTGGGCCGCCCCCGCAGAGCTACGGCGCCCGCCCCGGACATTCTGGCCTTCCTCCCGAACTTTCCCTTGAAGGAGCGGATCCTCCGAGAAGCACGAGGGCAGCAATCTTTCCGATTCCGGGACCACCCTGTGACCCTGTTTCAGGACTTATCTACAGTCACGCTGCAGAAGAGGAAATCATTCAAGATCGCCACTGACTTCCTCCGGGAGCAAGGGACACAGTACTCTTGGGGGCACCCCTTCCGTCTGATATTTCGATGGAACGGTGTTTTGCATCAGCTTCGGTCCCTCCAGGATGTCTGCGCGGTGTTGGGCCTCACAGCATCGGATACAGATACCCCGGCTCCGCGGCGGAGGCGAAGCACTCGTGACGGATGGCAGCAAGCTGGAGGGGGGACCTCTCCTCTGTCGGAGCGTCCGGGCTCGCCCATGATCAGGGCGGACATGGCGGCCGCCATCCAGGAGGCCTCCAGAGTGGCGGCGAACGGCGAAGTGGCCCTGACGGCCTGAACTCACTCCGGGGGGAGTCTACTCTAGCTTATTCCTCTTGCAGGTGCGGGGATCCGGGGGGTGGGCTGGGAGGAATGGCGAGTGCTGGAGGAGGTGGCTGGACGTCCACTAGACTGATTTACCACGGCCCTGCCCGTTACGGGCCGGACTGGGACAATGTCTTTTTTGAAAAGTTTGAGTAGCAGGGAATGGGGTTGGGACAGGCGGGCAGATGTTTTGATTCTGGGGCCTAGAGGGGGGGCCAGTTGCGGGGGATGGTGTAGATTTGGTTGTGTGGGGACAAGGGGGGTTTTTCTAGTTGTGGGGTGTTGGGGTTCGGGGACTGTACTGTGCCAGTGGACGGTTCAAAGTTGCTCTGCTTTGAGGCCTCGAGTGGTGCCTTCTGTGTTTGCCTGCGGGGCCTTGCCTCTTGACATGGCTCCATTGATCCCCCTACTTGATGGCTCTTAAGGTGCTTACTCTCAATGTGAAAGGGCTGAATAATCCGGTTAAGAGGCGGGCAGTGTTATCCTTGTTAGAAAACTCACAAGCGGATATCTGTCTGTTGCAGGAGACCCATTTGCTGGCTAAGGACTGCTCGAGGATGCGTACCCCTAAGTTCCCCACGCAGCTGTTCTCCTCTAGCGCCTCCAAGACGGCAGGGGTGGCGATCTTGTTTTCTAGGGGGTTCAGGGGAGAGGTCGTGTGCAAGGTGGCAGAACAGAAAGGGAGGCTTCTAGTGTACAGGATCAAGATGGGGGGTTTAGCACTGACTGTTGGCACCATCTACTGCCCCAATGATCACCAGGACCAATTCTTACACAGGGCTTTGGAGGACGTAGCATCCACCTCTGATAGGCACATAGTGTTGGGGGGTGATTTGAACCTGGTTTTCGACGCGGCGATGGACAGGTCTGTGCAGCGGCGCCACCAGTTGGGTGAGCTTTCGGGCTCGATTCGAACTCGACTTGAGGAGCTGGATCTGCATGACATGTGGCGCCACCTCCACCCCACCACCCGCGCATACTCTTACTTCTCACATGCCCATAGATCTTATGCGCGATTAGATCATCTCCTTGTGTCGGGCCCAATGCTCCCTTTGGCTTCGAGTGTGGACATGGGGGTCCTCTCTCTTTCTGACCACGCCCCGGTGGAGGGCGCTTTCACTCTGCCCCCGGTGGTTCGGCCGAGAGGGGTCTGGCGGCTCCGGGACACGCTTTTGCACAGGCGGTCGGTGGTGGATCAGATCCGGGCGGCCATCTTGGATTTTCAGACCATAAATGATACTGGGGATACTTCTCGTGCAACACAGTGGGCAGCCCTGAAGGCGGTGCTCCGAGGCGAATTTATAGCGATTTCCTCGGCCGAGAATAGGGACCGACAGCTCAAGAGAGATGAGCTCACCCAGCAGGTGAGGGAGCTGGAGCAGGTTCATCACAGGACAGGGGCCCCCAGGGTGTGGAGGCAGCTGAAGGCGGCACGGAAACTCCTGGCGGCCCTTGACACGGACCGGGCGGAGTATGCGATGCTTCGCCTGAAACACAAATATTATACAGGGGGCGATCGGTGTGGGCGGCTCCTGGCTAATAAACTTAGGGTGCAACACCAGCAGCACCGAGTGAAGGAACTGGTGGACCCGACCGGTGGTAGGGTCACGGCTGATGAGCAAATAGCAGACGTCTTTCGCAGCTTTTATGCTGACCTCTACACCGGGGAGGCCCCTTCGGCCCGGGCTGAGATGGCCTATCTGGACTCGGTCCCGCTCCCGTCGTTGTCTCAGAAGCAGGCTCAGTATCTGGAGCGTGACATCCGTATCGAGGAGGTGATCACGGCGATATCCCGGCTTAAATTGGGCAAGGCCCCGGGTCCGGATGGCTTTATCCCGCTGTTCTATAAAACCTTCTGTCAGGAACTGGCGCCTCTACTGACCCGCCTTTTTAACTCCTTCGCAGAGCCGGGAGCCATCCCCTCCGAATTTCTCCAGGCCACGGTTTCCGTGATTCCGAAGCCGGGTAAGGACAGGACCGCCTGTGGGTCCTACCGTCCCATTTCGCTACTGAACACAGATTTGAAAGTGTTCACCAGTATATTAGCTGCACGCCTGGCGTTGCACCTCCCAGGGCTGGTTGATTCGGACCAAGCGGGCTTCGTGCCCGGTAGGCAAACAGTAGATAACACAAAGAGGGTGACGCACATCCTCGAGAAGGCTTCCAGGATCCCTGGGGAGAGGATGCTCCTGTCCATAGACGCGGAGAAGGCTTTCGACAGGGTGCACTGGCCCTACCTAGAGAAGGTCCTGAGCAAATTCGGGATTGGGGAGAAGTTCCGTCATCTGATCTTCAATTGTTACCGGTTCCCCTCTGCGGTAGTCCGGGTGAACGGCGGCAGCTCTCGACCCTTCCCCATTGAGCGGGGTACGAGACAGGGGTGCCCTCTCTCCCCTCTGCTCTTTGCCCTGTACATGGAGCCTTTTGCTCAGAGGGTTAGGCAGAACCCCGACATTGTCGGTGTCAAGATGGGTGAATTCCATCATGCGATCAGCCTGTACGCGGATGATGTCATTCTGACGCTGGATGATCCGCGGAGATCGCTGCCGGCCTGTGTAGAGGAACTGAACTTATTCACCGACGTGGCGGGCTTCAAGGTGAACCTGGGGAAGTCGGCCGCCCTTGACATTTCGCTTACTAATGCCACTAGAGCGGAACTACAGAGGCTTTACCCTCTGAGCTGGTCCAGGGACCGGATCCCGTACTTGGGGATCCTATTGGCGCCCTCCCTCCCGGAGATGGTCACGGCCAACTACGCGGCTCTGGGCGCGAAAATCAGGGAGGAATTGGGCCGGTGGAATAAGGGCACGCTGTCGTTACTGGGTAGGGTGGCCGCGGTGAAGATGACCCTCCTGCCTCAGGTGCTTTACCTCTTCAGAGCGTTGCCGCTCCAGCCCCCCGCGGGGTGGCTCGCGGAGACACAGACTGCCATTGCGCGGTTCGTGTGGCAGGGTCGCAGGCCGAGGATCAAGAGAAGCATCGCTATGCTGTCACCGGAATCCGGGGGGCTGGGGATACCGGACTTGCGGAAATATTTCCAGGCCGCTCAGCTCCGCTATCTAGTGGAATGGAGCCGGTGGGAGTCTGATAAGCACTGGCTGTTCCAGGACCAGGCGGTGGCGGGTAGGACGCTGCAGGAAGTACCATTCTTGAAGCGGGCCCATCGACCCCCCAATCTCTATGCGTCTCTGGTAACGCGGGTCCCGCTCCGGACGTGGGACTCGGTGGCTGCCAGGTGCGAGCTTACCACCTTCCCCTCTCCCTTTACGCCGCTCATTGGCAACCCGGACTTCGGCCCCGGGATGGAGCAGGGCGCTTATGAGCGCTGGCGGGTGGCCCGCTGCTGCACTCTGTATCACTTGTACTGCCCTGAGGGAGTTGTCCCCTTCCCGGACCTGAGGAGGGATTATGGCCTCCCGGAAACGGAGCGCATGCGATACATGCAGGCGCGCCACCGGGCATTACAACCCCAAGTGCGCGACGCGGCACACCGGGAAATCACGGCGTATGAGCGTTGGTTAATTACTCGCACGTCGGACGCTAAACTGATCTCAGACCTGTATAAAATGCTGCAGCCCCCTCCTTTCATATTCACAACCCCGGTCGGGAACGTTGGGAGCGTGAGCTCGGGCGCGTGTTGAGCCATAAAGAATGGGAACACATCTCCTTCCGCGCACGTCACTCGGCCTACCACACGGGTCTTACGGAGACCTTCACTAAAATCTCGACCTACTGGTACCGTACTCCGGAGAAACTGCACGAGATGGACAGGGCAATACCAGGGACGTGCTGGCGCAACTGTGGCAATACTGGTACCCTAACACACATACTATGGGAATGTCCCCTGCTGGCTCCTTACTGGGAAGAGGTTTTGGGCGAGGTAGACAAATGCTTTGGGATAGAACTGCCTAGATTCCCGGCCTATGTTCTGCTAGGGTTGCCGAATGGGCTGATGTATCCCCTTAGATCTAAGAGAGGTAGACAGATCGCAATTGCGCTGGGGTCAGCGGTGCAGAATATTCTCATACACTGGCGCACTACCACACTTCCCTCTGTAGTTGGTTGGCTGCACAGATTATGGCATGTCCTTGGAATGGAGAAGATGTCCTTAGTAGCCTTGGGGGATACTGATACCTTTGAGGAACTGTGGGAGCCCTTTCACAGCCTGTTATGTTCCGAGTTTCGGGAGATCACCTGCCCTAGATACCTTAGGTTGTTAAGGCTGACACCGCCACCGGACCCGCCTGCTTGATTGGGTGGGGTCGGTACTGTATAGCGGGGATTTTCGGAGAGCTGCATGTAGCGGAGACTGTAGATATTGGCACAGTACAGGGGGTGGGTTAGGGTTAGGTAGTTGGGGGTTCTGTTTGGTTAGGTAGGTTCTTGGAGCGGGGTTGCTTCTCCTCCCTTCACCCCTCCCTTTTTTCCCTTCCCCTCTTCCCCTCCCCCCCCCCCTTTTTTCTTTTCTTTTTTTCTTCCGTTCTCTCTTGGTCCCCCCCCCCCCCTGATTTTCTTTCCTCCCCCCCATCCCGTCCCTCCCTCCCTTTCTCCCCCCCCCCCCTCGTTGTTTGTATGTGACCACAGGTGCGAAAGCTATGCTCCCGAGTCGGAGGGGGCCTCTTGCAAACTTGTAACTGCATTACTGTACTTGCTGTACGATGCACATTGCTGTGCGGTTCCTGTGGTTTACTTGTTCCTTGCCCCCTTGTGTCCTACCCCACCCTGCTTCAATAAAATACTTTAAACCTAAAAAAATGGCTAATTACACAAACTGGTACAAAAGAGGGTGGTGATGGACGGAGCATCTGAACCAATCAAACACTCACACCCAGTCAAAAGATCTGGGTTTAATCCATCACCGTTCTTTAGCCCGCTCTGCCAACCCAGTTCAGACATGACCATATGCAAATCAGTCTGACCCTGTGCCTCATGGGAACAGTCCAGCTCGAACTGCCAAGCCATGCCTTCCCTGGACCGGAAACAAGCTTCCTAGGACTGGTTTCTGGCATTTCAGCCGTTAATTACACAAACAAGCACCACATAGATTGCAATGTGTTGTTGCTTTTTTAAAATTCAAGTCGTTTTATTTGTGTACAATTATAAATTATTTTGTTTTTTTCTTTCTTAGATTCACAAACTAATGTGCTATTGATAGATTAGTGTTGGGAGCAAATAAGGTAGGCAGCGGGATTTTATACGTATGTTGTGTTACATCCCATTAGACTTTGGCTCAAAAATAATATCTCTATGTATAACACTCAGCGTATATCGGCAGCCAGAAAACGACTGGGCAAGCAACAGTTAATGTTGTTGACCAAGGTTCCATGGAGGTGGGACTTACAGGGTTGTCCACTCACTGTTCGATCTTTCCACTAGCAGAGGTACTAGAAGCGAGGCTTGGGATCAGACCCCCTTCAGGGCGCCTGTGCTACCAATGGGTGGGTCAATATTGGATTGAGGAGCTGGGAGCAGACATGGTCATGGCAGAGCTGGCTAGGCTACAGGGAGCGAGGTACACTGGTAGGGCTATAGGCAAGGTTAGGGGGGGTGTTGTCTTGAGGGAGTTTAGAGACTGTTGAGAAGGGCGAAAATTGAAAAACGCACAGAAAGGCGGGCAGCCGCCCACTTGTACAACCTGTATTACACAATGGGCCTCGGATGTACCTATGCGTCGCCGGACCCCCGGGTTGTCGGCCACAAGGCTGTGTATTGTGTGTGAAGAACTTGAGATGAATAACTGGGTTGCGGCCGGCCCTGGAGGTGTTGTCGGCCAGAAGCTGTGTAAACTGAAATCCCTTACTCTGTGCAATAAAAAAATAAAATAAAAAATAAAAAAAGTTGTTGATCAAGGACATTGTGCTGCACAACTAAATACTAATAAAGTCCCAAAGGCGAGACTTATTGTCATGGTGCACCTAACAGTACCTTATTGCATTTCAGCACTTGCTACACAATCCTGTTGGAGAGCAGTCAAAAAAGCAAAAGCTACTATCACTGTCGGACAAAAAAAATCAAGTGCAAAAAACAAAGCCCCAAATACTTATTTTTTTTTTTTTTGCTACAGAAAGTCTTTTTCTTAACCCCATTTTTTGACTTGAATATGCCTTTTCAGCCACACTGCAATTTCATTACAGCATTAAAAAAAATTCTCTACGTATATTTATTGACAAACTCTGAATCACCAATTCAAGCTTTCATTTGAAACAAGTATTTGCAATGCAATAGGTGTCGCATTTACGCAAGTTTGAGCTGTTGACATTGCAAATAGCAATGCCTTTTATTTTTGTTTTTGTTTTTAAAACATAAATAAAAGGCTTTGTCATTTACAATGCCAATAGTTTAAAATCGCATAAGTGCGAGACCTATTGCATTGCAAATGCATGTTAAATCTGAGCTGCAGAACCAAAGGACAATGGAAAGTATTTCATGACTGTATTAACTTCTGAAATGTAGAGTATGATACCATGTCTGAAGAAAACGGAAAAGGCAATAATAAAAGCGAAGCGTTCCACAAACACCGGTAAAACACTGTTTCAGTTGATTTTTTTGGCGCGAAAATGAGTAACCACTGGAAAGCACTGTTTTTTTAAGGTATGGAAATCACTGGAAAACACTGAAAAAACACCACCAGAATTTACCAAAAATAGAAACTGAAAACAGGAAAGCCTACCCATGTTTCTTGGAATAGGCATATTTCATGTTCGCTAATAAATGATGCCCACTCGGGTAACTCTAACTTGGACTTTAGAACAGCTATATTCCATGAAAGAACAGTTCCAGGGTTACTACCACAAGACACGGGACAAACCTTCCCGGAAGACTCTTGGGAATTGATGGGAGGGGTCGATTCATCAGCGGTACAGACCAATGGTGTGTAATTTGAAAGAGAGTTTACCAAGTTATAACCAAGGTTCTCTCCTATTGTTTCACTGTTGTCTACTTCACTAACTGGTTCAATTGATGGAAAAAATGGAAGTCAATCTAGATCATTTAGATCCGAAAAGACATCATAACGGTTGGATAGTGGAAGTGGCCAATGTGGCACGTTTGGACCATGCTGGATTGTTAGATTCCAACTATTAATAGGTCCTTCTGTGTTCTCATAATGTAAATAGTTTGTAGGCCAGGGAGACCGCTTGGCTAAGTTGGATGGATGAACATTTGATTTATGTAGTGTGAAGCCAGGAAAAATAGGAGGTGGGATCACAGTCCCTTTTTTAAGTTTATATTAAAAGCAATAGATTTCTATAGCGCTGGGATGCCCCTGGGTAACCATGCACACTTTACAAATGCTCTTTCATTCATTCATTCATTCAAGCACAGTGCAAGCGCTGTGCAAGTGAAACCCAAAAAGGAGGAAAAGAGGCCACTATGGAGCTGGTGTTGAACTAGGATCCCATTTCTACAGGGCAAACTCTACTGATTCAAACTGGAAGGTGGAATGGTGATGGGCATGGAGGCTAGAGCTTCTCAGACCTACTTTGTATACTTTGGACAATGCAGGAAACAGGATGTTTATCGGATATGAATGAGGTGGTGACAGACAAACTAAATAAGTGGCAGAATAACTGGCCAGTTAAGGAAACCCCAGTTGGAAACTGTTGGAAATTGGGTTACTGGGTGCAGGGGTGGGGGGTGCGGGTGATACCCTATCCAGGCAGCAACCATAACTCTAGTCAGGGAGAAACACAACCAAACCTCACATGAACCTGTGCTTTATGTTCTGGTAGCTTAGCACAAAGCATTGAGGCTTAACATAGACGAAATGTGTAAAGTATTCATGCAGCACTTCAATCAGTAATAAATTAAAAGCACAACACAAGAAAAATCTCAGACCACTGTAGAAGAATAAAATAAATGTTTTAAAATGATTAGAAACCAATCTGACGAAAATCCAATCATTAGAACCGGAGATATGCAATTTTAAAGATTTGAGTAAAACAATACTTGGAAGTACAAAGTGCCAATTGTGGGAATCTGGATGCCCTGGATGGCACAAAGTCAAATAATTTCAAGCCTACTGTGATGGAGTGCAGGCCCGATACAGCGACCAAGTTAGGCCCACTGAGCAAAGTACCCTAAATCCTGGTTTGCAGGCATTGTGAAATCCCACATTGAGGATGCATCGCACAGCAAAGGTTCCTAGAAGCTGCGGGGCTAGGATATGAAGTCCTACATTTTCATCAAGGATGCAGTCAATGAGGGGCTCGCAATGTGTAGTCTTATGTTGAGGTTTGTGGCCTGCACCAATGGTTCAGAAGAAGCAGATGGGCTGTGATGCAAAGTCCTGCGTCATCGCTGAGGATGGTGTTGACGATGGACTTGTGATGCGAAGGCCAGCATCGAGGATGAGTCGCACAGCGGTGATTCTTTGGGGACAACGGAGAGTGATGCAAGGTTCAGCATCTGAAATGCATCGTGCTGTGGTATTTCCAATGCAGCGACAAGGAGATGCGTTGTGGTGCATCTTTTCTGCCTATAGACAATAGCTGGGCTGGCAGGGCACCTTGAGGCCCATTTCAAAGGATCCAGGACTATGGTGGCACCACCTAGTGGGCAGGTCACACAGCAGACACAGTCCAGGTGCTGGGGTCAAAATGCTTGGTAACTAATCTGCCTCTCAGGCTTTGATCAGGAGGCCAGCCAACTAGCCCTTGCAGGAGCTCTGGTGGCCCTTGTTTCAAATGTAGGTCCCATCCTTTTCACTCAGGCAGAAGGGCAGCAGGGTAGCAGAGTAGTAGGCCTTCTTGCAGAGCAGCACAACAATCCTTTTGAGTCTTCCACAGGTCCAGAGGTGTACTGAAGAGTTGAGTCTCAGGGTTTATTATTTGTATCTAGTGCCCGCTTTGAAGCAAAAGATGGTTCTAAATGTTTCCACCCCGAGATGTACCTGGAATTTCGTGCCTCTTTGCCCTGGTCCCAGCTTGTCTGGAGACACAAACAGTAGTGTCAACCGCTTTGTGAGTGTTCTCAGGCAGGACCTTTGTGATGTGCAAGTGTCATCGTTGACAGCTCTTCCCCCTCGTAAAGTCAGAGAAGGTCCATCCTGACAGCACCTGTTCCCCCTTTGTCTCACTGTGTGGAAGCAACATACAAAGATCAACTGCCAGCTATACCTAGTCATGTGACCCAAGATACATGCTGCAGGCACCAAATGGCTGGTACAGAAAATGGCCTCTTTCTAAATGAGCCATTTTCAGAATTGTGATTTAAAATCCACCTTTACTTTTAAAGATGGTTTTCAATTACTATTCTTTAGATACCAAATTCGACATTCCCACCTGCTCCCAATTGAAAGCTATCACTTATTAAATGTAAGAGGTTAACCTAATGTTATCCTGTGGGAGAGGTAGGCTTACAGTATTGACAATAAATTTAGATGTTTTTCACTACCAAGAAATATAAAGCTTAAAAGTATTTGTCCCACTTTTTAAGAACACTGTACCCTGACCTATGGTCTGTTGAAGGCCTACTCTAGTGGTTACTTATATGTATTAACAAGCATTGGCATAGCCAATAGGTCTCGCCTTTGGGATCTTATAAGTGCTTAGCCTTGCAACAGTTGATGTTGCTGCACCAAGGATATTGTACTCCATAACTTTAACACTTATAAGGTCCCAAAAGAGAGACCTATTGGCTATGCCAATGCTTGTTGTGTTTGTCATCCCTTTTGAGCCAGCCGGTGTTTGCTTATAATTAAGATGATCAGCATCAGCAATCACCAGCACTGACTTAGTGCAATGCACTGAACAAGGTTATGGGTGTATCCATAAGGGACACAGCTAAGAGTGCCTTAAAGAGGTGGAGCAGGTTCAAAACTCTGTTCATGCTCACCACATCAGGGTTGTCCGCTTGATTAAATATCACTTCCATTACCTGTCCTTACATGCATCCATGTACACCGCGTTTCATTAGAAGTCATTTGGACTAAAGACACAACCCCTTAGCGATAGAACCATGTACGCTAATACATGATTTTAGTCCCTTCCATGAGTATGGTTTTTAAACTACACTGGGATCTGATGAAGGAAGATTTCAGTGTTCCTTTTTCTTCAGTTTGTCATCATGTTGGCAGTACCGGGCAAAAAGGATAAGGGGATCAGAGTGGAAGCAACAGGTGGTGTAGTATCACTTCTGTGACTAACCTGCCTGGTGTAAAAGAGGAAACGGCGACTTGTTTACCTATGCTGTGTTGACTAGTCAGTCTACAAAACTGTAGAGCCAGGTAGTGGGGAGAGTAGGAAGCTGGTAATAAGAGAGCAGAGGAATGTTACATTGTTCGTATTTTTGCCCGAATCAGACCTCTCAGTAGGCTGACACCCGGAGACATAAATACATTTCCAAAGACACTCGGGTCTTGTTGCTTGCAATTGTGTAACAGATGTTGGTAGAAGTACTTCAAACGCTGCACTCAATGGGAAACCTAACTTTTTGTCTTTCTGCTTTTATTAATGTCTTCTCTTCAAATTCAGTATTTATTCGCAGAAAATCCAAATTCGGTTAAAAAGTAAGTTTTGTGTGTTTAGAACACCATTCAGTCTGTGTGTCCTTTGACGCTACTGATAACGACCTGCCCGCTGAGGGCCTCTTACGGAAATTGCCTGGATATGATTACCGTGAAAAGTGAATTCTTGGCAAAGGCCATGTTTTCAAGAGTGTCTCTTTTGACAGAATGCTTGGTTCTTGTGTTGCAAAATTAACAGACATTTGCCGCGCGGCATAAAGGAAATGCCGCGTGGCTGTGAAATAAAAAATAAATGCAAGTGGTGACGCTAGTTATGCGCAGGCGCGCGCGCAACGGGAAAAAGTGCTGTGCAAGTTGCGCGCGCGTGTGCGCATTCTAGCTTGCTGGTTGCCTGCACGCCTGTGGTGGGTAGCACTTTTGAAACCCGCTTACTAAATGTCTCGCTAACAGTGCATGCGCGCTGGCTCAGCGAGACCTAAAAAGGGAGGTTTAGGCCAGGCAAAAGGTTTATTTTGCCAGCTTAAAATGGCAGTTTTAATTTGCACACACAGACTGCAATGGCAGGACTGAGATATGTTTAACAGGCTTCTTAAGTAAGTGGCACAATGAGTTCTGCAAGTAACATTTAATTTATCGGCACTGGGCACACATGGTGCCACTTTACAAGGGACTTACAAGTAAATTAAATGTGCCTATTGGGTGTAAGCCTATGTCACCATGTTTTAGTGAGCGAGCACAAGCGCTTTTTGCACTAGTTAGCAGTGGAAACGTCCTAAAAGTCAATAGAAATGGGTACAGGAAACAAAAGTGTGAAGGGAAAAGGCTTGGGAATGACCCTGCATAAACAGCCAAGTCAAACAGAAACCTTATAATATTGCCACTGGGGTAGTTCCTAAGCAAGCAACCTCTGTGTACATTTCGCCTGATGCATCACCTTTTTTACCCAAAGGGGTGTCAGTAGATTACTTTATTGACAAATCAGAATGTACAGTGATGTAAGCCAGCATTGACACAACTATAGCCTTGGTGTAGGAATGTGGGAAAGGAGCGGAGTTGGGCAAAATGGACATTTAATCAGCATTCTGGATATGACTTGATGACTTTCAGCTCTTGGGCATTCAGTGTCAAGGCTGCTACCACTTTGACAAGGCAATAGCATGACAATGAGGTGCTTGGTGGCCGGTCAGGTTTTCAAGAAGTTCAGCATCTTCATGGAATGGTTTGTGAGACAGATGTTGAGGTGAGAGCAGATTTCGTGATGGTCAGTAGGGCTGGGCACCAGATGAATGCCACAGGCTTGTGATGATGCTAAAAATAAGGTCAGAGACATTTGGCATACCATTAGCTGATGAGAAAGCAGAAGAGCGGGGAATTAGGCTGACATTTCTAAATATAGCGCTAGACTGTAATGCGATGGTGGCACAACTTCCTGGTGAAAAACTGAATGAGTTGACCCGTTTGCTATTCGAAGTAATAGGCCAGAAGAATATGAACTGACTCGATTGCCACAAGTGCTAAATCACAAACTTGGCATGCAGAATAGTGGCCCATGGCATGCAAGTAGTATAAGCTGATACCATTAATCCCCATTCATGACCGGAAAAGTGACAGGTCCCCCCCAGGGACCCCCGCCCCCCTCAGTGTGACCGGAAAAGTGAGTGGTTTGTCCGGAAAAGTTGACATGCATGGCCGGAAAAGCTGCCTGTCCTTAAATGTGACAGGCCTCAAGACCCTGGAAATACAAAGGGTGCAGCATGGGGTTTGTGTCAAAGAGTTAAATGTGTCGTTTTTAAAAGAAGGGTTTGTAAAGAGTAATTAAGCACAGATGGAGCTGCAAAAGAGGTGGACAAGGAGTCTCCTAAGGCATGAAATGTAATTTAACACAGTTGCAAGGGCACACGACCCCCACAAAAATAGGCGAAGGGACGGATTAGCAGAGGTCCCGGGGATAAGTCACACTGTCGCAGGAGACGCCCTAGAGCATGTGGAAGATAATTACGGCCGAGGACAAAATGAGCACAAAGGCCAGCAACTTAAAGTCCCTGAAATGTAATTAGCCACAGATACCGTGATAAGATGAACGCAAAAGGATGACCCTTAGGACCATGTGAAGCGACCTTAAGAGGGCCTCAAAGGTATGTCCTCAGGGTCGATATCAGGAAATGAAGCAGCAAAAACAATGCACTATCACACATTAGGAGCCCACCTCCACAAAGGCTGCATGTATAATTAACAGACCATTCAAAAGTATAAACCCCCTACAAATACAGGTCTCAAACACAAAGCGCATACAGAGGCCACACTTCTGGAAGGTCGTATTGGTGATTTGCAGTGGTACAGACCCGACCCAGGACTTTAAAGGGAATAATGGATCAGAGCAACTTAGACCAGATTAACGCTGCCTGCGACAACTTAAGGAAGGTAAATATATAAGGGGCTGTGTGGTTGGTGTATGCTGATTTTATTTAATGTATGGGGGTTGCCTTTAAGTGAACAGAGTTGCATTTTAAAATATTTTTTTTTCTTAGCTATATAGGCCGGTGCTCGCAGTTACAAATCATGTTTAAGGCTATGTGTTATGCTGTTTAAATGTGAATAATGGGGAATGTGAAACATTTATAATTAGGAGTTTTTTTTAATCGGCGCAAAACGCCCAGGGCTTGTATTTAATATAAACACAGGTGTATTTTAAAGGCTGTTTTAGGCAAGGTGTGAGGATGTTTACGTTGTTTTAATTAATGTTTAATGTGAGTGTGGATAGACTGCTTAGTGTCAAGAGAGGGGGGTCTGTAAAATGTGGTTGTAATTTTAAGGCTTAACAGTGTCTAGAAACAGTTTTTAAATGTTTGCCAATGGCATTAGAGTCCCCAGAAGTTGCAAAAAATAAACCCAAACAATTTAGCAATAATAAAAACTTTTAAAGTACTCACACACTGGGGGGCTGGTCCTGTGGTGTTGATGGTGTCCATGACCCCAACTGTAGCAAGGCCTCGTAGTGGTCCTGGTCCCTGGGGGTTGGAGTGCCGGTAAGGGGTGGTTGTCTGGCACTGGTGTGGGGCTCCGGGTGTCTTCTGCGGCTTGGGGTGGTGGTACCTGTGTCCCTGGAGGCGTGGAGGGTTCGAGGCACCCTGTTCTTAAAAATTGAAGCCCCACCCCTGTGCTCCATGCGGAGCTCCGATGGGTCTGCGAGGGCTTTTGGTGGGGGTTGCTCCGGGACCCTTGATGGTGCGTGAGGGCTCTAGGACCCTTTTTTTTATTGAAACCCTCGGAGCCCGAGGTGTTCCATGCCGGGGCTCCGGGGTGTTAAGGCTATGGTGTGGGCTCCCGAGCTCTTGGTGTTCCGTGGGGGGCGTGAGGCCCCGTTTTTTCCAAAAATAATGTCCCCGGAGTTCGCTGGGGTCCATGCGGAGCTCCGGGTGGCGTATGAGGCCTTAGGGGCTAAATTTGTAAGGCCGCGGGTCAATGTGGGGCTAGCGGCCCCGTTTGTAAAAAAACAAGGCCCCGAAGCCCGCGGTGCTCCATGCGGTTCCAGGGTTTGAGTGGCGGGGGGCAGTGGGGCCTCCGAGGGCGCCTGGGACACGGGCACCAAGGCCACAAGTATTGTTTTTTAAAGAAATTACCCCAGAGCCCCGCGGTGCTCCATGCGGGGCTCCGGGTGTGTGCGCCAGTGGTGGGGGCTCCTGTGCTGTAGGGGTGTGTGTTGGGGCGCTAGGCCCTCGTTTAAAAAAAAAAAAAATTCAAGCCCCTGGAGCCCGCTGTGCTTCATGCGGAGTTCTGGGGATGTATGGCCGGTGTGAGGTAGTGCCTGCGACCTCGGGCGCCAAGGTACCCATTTTAAAACAAAACATAAAGAAAATGAAGCCCCCACAGAGCACTCGTGTGGAAGGTGTGGCTGGGGCGGATGCCGGCGGTTTGGAGGCTCCCACGAGGGTCCCGATGGCGGCTGCATGGTGTTTTCCCCTCCGGGACTGCTGTGGTAGGGCCCGCCCCTCCAGTGACATCAGGGGAGTCCCGATGATGTCCCTGGAGGGGTGGTTCCTACCTCCGTAGTCCCGGAGGGGAAGTGTGTGGGGATTCCTCAATTTTACTTAAGGCCTTTTTATATAGCGCAGACTTTACCTGAAGCGCTTCACAATAGGAACCGTAGTGATACACGAGGAGAAAAAAATAAATACAAGGCAACATGTTACAAAAGCAAAGGTTACGGTGCATAAGGCAATAGTGACAATTGTGCATGTATCAAGAGCATACAAATTACAAGGGGTAGCAAGCGATTCATAACAGGAGGAATAAAGCGACATGTGTGTATGTTACAAAAGCGTACAAAGTACATGTAGAAGGATAATAACGCCATAAATGGGCAGAACCCCTAGTATGACACTTTTATAGCCCTGTAGAACAGAATTCCCTATAATGGCAGGTCTTCCTTCAGATTATAGAGAGGGTGTGAATTAAATTAGGAAGTGCCCTTGAAGGAGGTGGTTAAAGGAGGAGGTTTTAGGTCAGTTTTGAAGACCTGGGCAGTGGTTTTAAACGGATGCTTTTTTCAATATTATATACATGCATAATGTCGCTGTTTGTTTATTTTATGCAGCTGCCCATAAGTAAACGCTAATACTCATGTGTTGATTTTCAAGGTGTGATATGTGTTTTTCTATGAGGTATGTAACTATAACATAGTGTTTATGAGGTTTGTTTTAAAGCATCCCCTTTTTCATTTTATATATTTACCCCAGCCACAAGACCTGCCTGTATTAACACTCACAGACTCAGACCTGCCTTTATTAACCCTCACAGACTCGGACCTGGCGGAATTAATCCTCACAGACTCGCAAATGCAAACCATAGAGACAGGTATATGCATTTAGAGATTCTTACTTCCGAGTTACTGCACACCCCTGTATCTTAGAAGCCCTGCTTTCTAATGTGTTCTCCCATATGTATGCTTTTTATAGCTATGAATCCTGAACTACAGAGGATTCTTGACGAACTACAGCGCCTACCCATGGCTCAAGACGCGTCGCTGAGTGCACAGGCTAATCCCCTTCCTACAGGTAAATCAAAAGGGCGGTGGTTTTCAGAGGTTTAAGACCTGGGAGGCGGGTCTAGTACCCCCTAAGAAACAAATGTGAACTATAGGAACGCTCCTCAGAGGGGTCTGCTAAGGTCTGGCTTATACTACAAATGTGATTATTTTTTCTTTACAGGTCCCCCTGAGTCACGCCAGGACATCGTGATTGTGCAAGAGTCGCCCCAACGCCCAAAAGAAACAACTGTGAAAAGGAAAGCTACAGCATCATAAGATGGACCTGTGAAAAAGAAAGGATCTGGGAAAAGTCATCTAAAAGGTGTGTTTTTACAAAAGAGCGTGAAACAAAAAAGAACTCTCTGGGTTTTATTCTCTCAAAAACAAAGGGGCCTCAGACTTAGAGTACCAGGGGTCCTGCGGAGGGTAGTGTAAGATACCTGTATGTTTCTAATATATATATATATTATTTTACATTTCTAGGAGCAGCTCAAAAGAACATCGGCGCTGATACTCGTAAGGCTAAGAGAGCTACAAACCCGTTGGCGGATATCACAAAGATCGTTCTGAACAAGGGGCCTACAACAAAAGGTGTGAGTAGGCGTGTTCGCCAGGATAAACTCTGTTCTTATTACAACCATATACACCAGCGAACAGGGACATCTCAGAAATGTCAAATCAAGCCCACCACAAAACTGTTGAAGCCTTTTACAGGACAGTCTATTTTACCAAGGGTGGGTGGCAACCGTGGAGTAGTGCTCACAACCCCAGTCGCTGTAAAGCCAGTTTTGTGTAAAAAACCCTATCTGAAACCTCTCAAGGCCTCAAAAGGGAAGCTCATCACAACCAAGCCTGTCCTTAACAAAAAGCAGCTGAAACTCGTACCCCATACCGGGCCCATAAACCTCAAGAAGAAGAAGGGCGGTCATATGTCCCAACAAGGTCCCTTAGACCTCAGCAAGAAACCTGTGGCTTCTGAACCCCTGACGCCTCCTTTAGATCTATCTTTAAAAAATGTTGTTAAGCAGGGGAGCGAGCCCACTACCCCGGAGCTCTCTAAAGACCCATTGCCAGCGACGCCTGTTGCGGAAACTCTGTTACAACCACTAACCCCTAAAGTCAGCAGGCTTTCAAGAAAATATCTTAAGAATAAGCATAGGTTAGATGTGTCAGAAGTAGAAACACCTGAGGTCCCCTTAAGCAAACCTGTTACACCTCAGACCCCTTATCCGCCTATGAAACCTTCTGGAGTTTCAAACAAATTAACGAATCATGCAGAGGCGTGTCCTCTAGACCAAACCCTAAAAACTTTGATAGGCGCTCCATCTGTTTTTAGGGATAAAGTGTCTGAAAAGGGGCGACCATTAGGTGGAACGGTAGACAGCCTTGAGGGAACCTCAGAAGTAGCGTACGAGGGCCCTTCTAACAACAACAATGTGGTTTTGCAAACGTGTGTTACACCTACGCCTCCCCAACCCTACGATAGGGCCTTAGCTTGTGGCACCCTTGATTATTGCGACAGTCAATTACACGCAACCCTTCTTATGTCCCCTATACCCCCTCAGGGAGTTTACGACCCAACCAGCCCAGCGACACCCCCAGCAATATACACTACTGCTAGTACAGGGTCGGACGAATGGTTAAATCATAGTATGGAGGGGGCATTTAGTGTGATCCTGCCCCCAGATTCCCCGGGGTGTTCGCACTGGGACCCTGTTTCCATGATCCCCCCAGGCCCGCAGTTACAGAATGGTGGGGGTTTTGAAGACACTAGAGAGGCCCCTGGCGCGTTAGAGGTTGCTACACACACAAGCCCTGTATTTACCCCCAACCCTCCAAAATATGACTCTATAAATCCAAAACCGGTACTAGATGCGTATGTAAAGGATATACAATTGGCTGTCAGAAAACTAAAGCGCCAAGCGGTCACCGCAACCTTAAAATGGGGATTGGGGGGTAGCTGTGACAGATCCATGGTGGCGGCACAACAGAAGATATTGCAAAGGGTTGACCTCTGTAAAAGAGTGATCCTCCAAACTTGTCAGGAAGCAGGATCAGACATAGGGACTATACAACCGTGACTAGGATGCCGCCAGCTCCTAAAGAAACGTCAGTCCCCCGGGGTTAGTAAAATGCGCACCTAAAAATATACCCGTAAGGTCCAAACAGTTCTAACAAAATCCCTGCATTTCTTACGCTTACACAGTCATAAAAAGTGTATAGAACACCGCAAACAGAGGCATGCTGTTTCAAAAGCCAAGTCCGAATCATATACCGCGATACCAGACACACACCAGAACACTTGCGCTGGAGAGGACAGCCCTAGGGGTGGCCGGTTGAAGGGCTTTGGTGTTAGAACCCCAACTGGAACCCTTAGAGGAGTCATTGCGTGGTTCTATAGCAGAGGCCTCAAGGACTACTCCACACCTAGGTACAGTACATACTGCTCAGATAGGCGGGGTCTGGAACCTAGAAAAGCAGGGCCCCATAAAAAACAAAAGTGGGCCAATAGCGCTAAACAACGCAGAGTTTTAATCAGGAAGCTAAAGAAAGCCAGAATATGTGCTACAAGGCGCTTTAAAAGACAACAAGATAACCTACTAAACCAGAACCCTCAAAATGATACCGCAACAAGCTCCCCAGAAAGTCAAACCCCTCAAGATGAGGATTCAGAGGTTGTCTTTTTAGAGAGCGTTAGAACCTACAGGCGCAATGTGGAGAGATTTAAGGCCACCGAGCACTATGAGGAGTTTAGGTTTGCTAACCTACACTGAATAACGTCCACCGATCACGGTGTTTTTGCTATACATCAGGCGGTGCAAGCGCTCATTAAAAGGTTGTTACGCGATGTGGGGCCCAATGATTTTTTCCAGCTACGTTTCCAGAGGCAAGGTTTTGATAGTCCGCTGTTCACCAGAAGGGCATCGCGAGATGTGTTTGACGCTGTAGACTTTTTAGAAAACCTGTCGCAGCTTTTACAGAGCAAGGCTGAACTAGTCGCCTTTGGCACTTTCAGAGTCATAGCCCTCGTTGTACGGGGCCGTGAGGGGGGTATTTCCCGCCCTTTAAAGAGCGTGCTATACAGCCAGATAATAGGCCAGAAGCAGCGCTGGCTGCTCGACTTTATCAATGACACAACCAACACATGTCTTGCTCCCAGCATCGCTGGGTTGCTGATGGGGCGCGACACCACCGACGCTGTCATCCTGGCTAGTGATTCAGAAAAGGGGGTGGTGATGAACAGAGTGTCTGAATTAAGCAGACCACTCTTACCCAGTCCAAAGATCAGGGCTTGATCCATCACCGTTTTTCAGCTCACTGCACCATCCCAGCTCAGAACTTGGCTATATGCAAATTAGTCTGACCCTGGCCCAGTGCATCATGGGAACAGGGCAGACCAAACTACCAAGCCAATTCTTATACTGGGAAGGAAACAAGCTACCGGGGACCGGTTTCTGGCATTTCAGCCGTCTTCGGCCCGGCTTGCTTGAATCCTGATGGTGCAATGAGCTAGGGACTCACATCTGAGTATACCCTTCCACGCTTATGGTGGACAAAAATGATTCAGAAAAGGGGGTGGTGATGAACAGAGTGTCTGAATTAAGCAGACCACTCTTACCCAGTCCAAAGATCAGGGCTTGATCCATCACCGTTTTTCAGCTCACTGCACCATCCCAGCTCAGAACTTGGCTATATGCAAATTAGTCTGACCCTGGCCCAGTGCATCATGGGAACAGGGCAGACCAAACTACCAAGCCAATTCTTATACTGGGAAGGAAACAAGCTACCGGGGACCGGTTTCTGGCATTTCAGCCGTCTTCGGCCCGGCTTGCTTGAATCCTGATGGTGCAATGAGCTAGGGACTCACATCTGAGTATACCCTTCCACGCTTATGGTGGACAAAAATGATTCAGAAAAGGGGGTGGTGATGAACAGAGTGTCTGAATTAAGCAGACCACTCTTACCCAGTCCAAAGATCAGGGCTTGATCCATCACCGTTTTTCAGCTCACTGCACCATCCCAGCTCAGAACTTGGCTATATGCAAATTAGTCTGACCCTGGCCCAGTGCATCATGGGAACAGGGCAGACCAAACTACCAAGCCAATTCTTATACTGGGAAGGAAACAAGCTACCGGGGACCGGTTTCTGGCATTTCAGCCGTCTTCGGCCCGGCTTGCTTGAATCCTGATGGTGCAATGAGCTAGGGACTCACATCTGAGTATACCCTTCCACGCTTATGGTGGACAAAAATGATTCAGAAAAGGGGGTGGTGATGAACAGAGTGTCTGAATTAAGCAGACCACTCTTACCCAGTCCAAAGATCAGGGCTTGATCCATCACCGTTTTTCAGCTCACTGCACCATCCCAGCTCAGAACTTGGCTATATGCAAATTAGTCTGACCCTGGCCCAGTGCATCATGGGAACAGGGCAGACCAAACTACCAAGCCAATTCTTATACTGGGAAGGAAACAAGCTACCGGGGACCGGTTTCTGGCATTTCAGCCGTCTTCGGCCCGGCTTGCTTGAATCCTGATGGTGCAATGAGCTAGGGACTCACATCTGAGTATACCCTTCCACGCTTATGGTGGACAAAAATGATTCAGAAAAGGGGGTGGTGATGAACAGAGTGTCTGAATTAAGCAGACCACTCTTACCCAGTCCAAAGATCAGGGCTTGATCCATCACCGTTTTTCAGCTCACTGCACCATCCCAGCTCAGAACTTGGCTATATGCAAATTAGTCTGACCCTGGCCCAGTGCATCATGGGAACAGGGCAGACCAAACTACCAAGCCAATTCTTATACTGGGAAGGAAACAAGCTACCAGGGACCGGTTTCTGGCATTTCAGCCGTCTTCGGCCCGGCTTGCTTGAATCCTGATGGTGCAATGAGCTAGGGACTCACATCTGAGTATACCCTTCCACGCTTATGGTGGACAAAAATGATTCAGAAAAGGGGGTGGTGATGAACAGAGTGTCTGAATTAAGCAGACCACTCTTACCCAGTCCAAAGATCAGGGCTTGATCCATCACCGTTTTTCAGCTCACTGCACCATCCCAGCTCAGAACTTGGCTATATGCAAATTAGCCTGACCCTGGCCCAGTGCATCATGGGAACAGGGCAGACCAAACTACCAAGCCAATTCTTATACTGGGAAGGAAACAAGCTACCGGGGACCGGTTTCTGGCATTTCAGCGTCTTCGGCCCGGCTTGCTTGAATCCTGATGGTGCAATGAGCTAGGGACTCACATCTGAGTATACCCTTCCACGCTGATGGTGGACAAAAATGATTCAGAAAAGGGGGTGGTGATGAACAGAGTGTCTGAATTAAGCAGACCACTCTTACCCAGTCCAAAGATCAGGGCTTGATCCATCACCGTTTTTCAGCTCACTGCACCATCCCAGCTCAGAACTTGGCTATATGCAAATTAGTCTGACCCTGGCCCAGTGCATCATGGGAACAGGGCAGACCAAACTACCAAGCCAATTCTTATACTGGGAAGGAAACAAGCTACCGGGGACCGGTTTCTGGCATTTCAGCCGTCTTCGGCCCGGCTTGCTTGAATCCTGATGGTGCAATGAGCTAGGGACTCACATCTGAGTATACCCTTCCACGCTTATGGTGGACAAAAATGATTCAGAAAAGGGGGTGGTGATGAACAGAGTGTCTGAATTAAGCAGACCACTCTTACCCAGTCCAAAGATCAGGGCTTGATCCATCACCGTTTTTCAGCTCACTGCACCATCCCAGCTCAGAACTTGGCTATATGCAAATTAGTCTGACCCTGGCCCAGTGCATCATGGGAACAGGGCAGACCAAACTACCAAGCCAATTCTTATACTGGGAAGGAAACAAGCTACCGGGGACCGGTTTCTGGCATTTCAGCCGTCTTCGGCCCGGCTTGCTTGAATCCTGATGGTGCAATGAGCTAGGGACTCACATCTGAGTATACCCTTCCACGCTTATGGTGGACAAAAATGATTCAGAAAAGGGGGTGGTGATGAACAGAGTGTCTGAATTAAGCAGACCACTCTTACCCAGTCCAAAGATCAGGGCTTGATCCATCACCGTTTTTCAGCTCACTGCACCATCCCAGCTCAGAACTTGGCTATATGCAAATTAGTCTGACCCTGGCCCAGTGCATCATGGGAACAGGGCAGACCAAACTACCAAGCCAATTCTTATACTGGGAAGGAAACAAGCTACCGGGGACCGGTTTCTGGCATTTCAGCCGTCTTCGGCCCGGCTTGCTTGAATCCTGATGGTGCAATGAGCTAGGGACTCACATCTGAGTATACCCTTCCACGCTTATGGTGGACAAAAATGATTCAGAAAAGGGGGTGGTGATGAACAGAGTGTCTGAATTAAGCAGACCACTCTTACCCAGTCCAAAGATCAGGGCTTGATCCATCACCGTTTTTCAGCTCACTGCACCATCCCAGCTCAGAACTTGGCTATATGCAAATTAGTCTGACCCTGGCCCAGTGCATCATGGGAACAGGGCAGACCAAACTACCAAGCCAATTCTTATACTGGGAAGGAAACAAGCTACCGGGGACCGGTTTCTGGTATTTCAGCCGTCTTCGGCCCGGCTTGCTTGAATCCTGATGGTGCAATGAGCTAGGGACTCACATCTGAGTATACCCTTCCACGCTTATGGTGGACAAAAATGATTCAGAAAAGGGGGTGGGGATGAACAGAGTGTCTGAATTAAGCAGACCACTCTTACCCAGTCCAAAGATCAGGGCTTGATCCATCACCGTTTTTCAGCTCACTGCACCATCCCAGCTCAGAACTTGGCTATATGCAAATTAGTCTGACCCTGGCCCAGTGCATCATGGGAACAGGGCAGACCAAACTACCAAGCCAATTCTTATACTGGGAAGGAAACAAGCTACCGGGGACTGGTTTCTGGCATTTCAGCCGTCTTCGGCCCGGCTTGCTTGAATCCTGATGGTGCAATGAGCTAGGGACTCACATCGGAGTATACCCTTCCACGCTTATGGTGGACAAAAATGATTCAGAAAAGGGGGTGGTGATGAACAGAGTGTCTGAATTAAGCAGACCACTCTTACCCAGTCCAAAGATCAGGGCTTGATCCATCACCGTTTTTCAGCTCACTGCACCATCCCAGCTCAGAACTTGGCTATATGCAAATTAGTCTGACCCTGGCCCAGTGCATCATGGGAACAGGGCAGACCAAACTACCAAGCCAATTCTTACACTGGGAAGGAAACAAGCTACCGGGGACCCGTTTCTGGCATTTCAGCCGTCTTCGGCCCGGCTTGCTTGAATCCTGATGGTGCAATGAGCTAGGGACTCACATCTGAGTATACCCTTCCACGCTTATGGTGGACAAAAATGATTCAGAAAAGGGGGTGGTGATGAACAGAGTGTCTGAATTAAGCAGACCACTCTTACCCAGTCCAAAGATCAGGGCTTGATCCATCACCGTTTTTCAGCTCACTGCACCATCCCAGCTCAGAACTTGGCTATATGCAAATTAGTCTGACCCTGGCCCAGTGCATCATGGGAACAGGGCAGACCAAACTACCAAGCCAATTCTTATACTGGGAAGGAAACAAGCTACCGGGGACCGGTTTCTGGTATTTCAGCCGTCTTCGGCCCGGCTTGCTTGAATCCTGATGGTGCAATGAGCTAGGAACTCACATCTGAGTATACCCTTCCACGCTTATGGTGGACAAAAATGATTCAGAAAAGGGGGTGGTGATGAACAGAGTGTCTGAATTAAGCGGACCACTCTTACCCAGTCCAAAGATCAGGGCTTGATCCATCACCGTTTTTCAGCTCACTGCACCATCCCAGCTCAGAACGTGGCTATATGCAAATTAGTCTGACCCTGGCCCAGTGCATCATGGGAACAGGGCAGACCAAACTACCAAGCCAATTCTTATACTGGGAAGGAAACAAGCTACCGGGGACCGGTTTCTGGCATTTCAGCCGTCTTCGGCCCGGCTTGCTTGAATCCTGATGGTGCAATGAGCTAGGGACTCACATCTGAGTATACCCTTCCACGCTTATGGTGGACAAAAATGATTCAGAAAAGGGGGTGGTGATGAACAGAGTGTCTGAATTAAGCAGACCACTCTTACCCAGTCCAAAGATCAGGGCTTGATCCATCACCGTTTTTCAGCTCACTGCACCATCCCAGCTCAGAACTTGGCTATATGCAAATTAGTCTGACCCTGGCCCAGTGCATCATGGGAACAGGGCAGACCAAACTACCAAGCCAATTCTTATACTGGGAAGGAAACAAGCTACCGGGGACTGGTTTCTGGCATTTCAGCCGTCTTCGGCCCGGCTTGCTTGAATCCTGATGGTGCAATGAGCTAGGGACTCACATCTGAGTATACCCTTCCACACTTATGGTGGACAAAAATGATTCAGAAAAGGGGGTGGTGATGAACAGAGTGTCTGAATTAAGCAGACCACTCTTACCCAGTCCAAAGATCAGGGCTTGATCCATCACCGTTTTTCAGCTCACTGCACCATCCCAGCTCAGAACTTGGCTATATGCAAATTAGTCTGACCCTGGCCCAGTGCATCATGGGAACAGGGCAGACCAAACTACCAAGCCAATTCTTATACTGGGAAGGAAACAAGCTACCGGGGACCGGTTTCTGGCATTTCAGCCGTCTTCGGCCCGGCTTGCTTGAATCCTGATGGTGCAATGAGCTAGGGACTCACATCTGAGTATACCCTTCCACGCTAATGGTGGACAAAAATGATTCAGAAAAGGGGGTGGTGATGAACAGAGTGTCTGAATTAAGCAGACCACTCTTACCCAGTCCAAAGATCAGGGCTTGATCCATCACCGTTTTTCAGCTCACTGCACCATCCCAGCTCAGAACTTGGCTATATGCAAATTAGTCTGACCCTGGCCCAGTGCATCATGGGAACAGGGCAGACCAAACTACCAAGCCAATTCTTATACTGGGAAGGAAACAAGCTACCGGGGACCGGTTTCTGGCATTTCAGCCGTCTTCGGCCCGGCTTGCTTGAATCCTGATGGTGCAATGAGCTAGGGACTCACATCTGAGTATACCCTTCCACGCTTATGGTGGACAAAAATGATTCAGAAAAGGGGGTGGTGATGAACAGAGTGTCTGAATTAAGCAGACCACTCTTACCCAGTCCAAAGATCAGGGCTTGATCCATCACCGTTTTTCAGCTCACTGCACCATCCCAGCTCAGAACTTGGCTATATGCAAATTAGTCTGACCCTGGCCCAGTGCATCATGGGAACAGGGCAGACCAAACTACCAAGCCAATTCTTATACTGGGAAGGAAACAAGCTACCGGGGACCGGTTTCTGGCATTTCAGCCATCTTCGGCCCGGCTTGCTTGAATCCTGATGGTGCAATGAGCTAGGGACTCACATCTGAGTATACCCTTCCACGCTTATGGTGGACAAAAATGATTCAGAAAAGGGGGTGGTGATGAACAGAGTGTCTGAATTAAGCAGACCACTCTTACCCAGTCCAAAGATCAGGGCTTGATCCATCACCGTTTTTCAGCTCACTGCACCATCCCAGCTCAGAACTTGGCTATATGCAAATTAGTCTGACCCTGGCCCAGTGCATCATGGGAACAGGGCAGACCAAACTACCAAGCCAATTCTTATACTGGGAAGGAAACAAGCTACCGGGGACCGGTTTCTGGCATTTCAGCCGTCTTCGGCTCTGTTCATCACCACCCCCTTTTGTAAATCGTTTTTGGCCACTATAGGTGTGGCAGGGTATACTCAGACATGAGTCCCTTTCTCACTGCTCCATCAGGATTCAAGCAAGCCGGGCCGAAGAAGGCTGAAATGCCAGAAACCGGTCCCCGGTAGCTTGTCTCCTTTCTGGTGAAGAATTGGCTTGGTAGTTTAGTCTGCCCTGTTCCCATGATGCACTGGGCCAGGGACAGACTGATTTGCATATAGCCAGGTTCTGAGCTGGGATGGGGCAGTGAGATAAATAACGGTGATGGATCAAGCCCTGATCTTTGGACTGGGTAAGAGTGGTCTGTTTAACTCAGACACTCTGTTCATCACCACCCCCTTTTGTAAATCGTTTTTGGCCACTATAGGTGTGGCAGGGTATACTCAGACATGAGTCCCTTTCTCACTGCTCCATCAGGATTCAAGCAAGCCGGGCCGAAGAAGGCTGAAATGCCAGAAACCGGTCCCCGGTAGCTCGTCTCCTTTCTGGTGAAGAATTGGCTTGGTAGTTTAGTCTGCCCTGTTCCCATGATGCACTGGGCCAGGGACAGACTGATTTGCATATAGCCAGGTTCTGAGCTGGGATGGGGCAGTGAGATAAATAACGGTGATGGATCAAGCCCTGATCTTTGGACTGGGTAAGAGTGGTCTGTTTAACTCAGACACTCTGTTCATCACCACCCCCTTTTGTAAATCGTTTTTGGCCACTATAGGTGTGGCAGGGTATACTCAGACATGAGTCCCTTTCTCACTGCTCCATCAGGATTCAAGCAAGCCGGGCCGAAGAAGGCTGAAATGCCAGAAACCGGTCCCCGGTAGCTTGTCTCCTTTCTGGTGAAGAATTGGCTTGGTAGTTTAGTCTGCCCTGTTCCCATGATGCACTGGGCCAGGGACAGACTGATTTGCATATAGCCAGGTTCTGAGCTGGGATGGGGCAGTGAGATAAATAACGGTGATGGATCAAGCCCTGATCTTTGGACTGGGTAAGAGTGGTCTGTTTAACTCAGACACTCTGTTCATCACCACCCCCTTTTGTAAATCGTCATCCTGGCTAGAGCGTCTGAAGCCCAGAAGGTTCTTGAAATACCTCCAGACCGGCTGGTCGGCTTTGGTGACATCAGTCTTTTTGAAAACTATTTCTCGGTGACTGTTAAAGTTCTTTATCACAACGGCTCTTGGAAGTACTTTACAACCGGGGCCAGTGTGGGGAACAAGACTGTATATGTCCTTCACCATGACAAACACTTTTACTGCATCTTGAACCTTAAAGGTTTTCTGGGAGCCCGATACGTGTGTACACATTGCGACCACATATACAGCAATATGGAACGTCATCAGTGTGAAATACATTGTAAGATGTGCCAGAGGGATGGCTGCATCGAAGACTCACTCCTGAAGGTGAGGTGTCGCACCTGTAAGATGTTTTGTTGCTCTTAAGACTGTTTGAACATCCACAGGAAAGCTGCTAGATGCAGCCCTAAAATGGATTCTTTTGAGTGTGGCCGGTATGTGGCTGATGACCACAAATGCAGGGGTATGAATTGCCCCCGGTGTCGGGTGTCTTTTGATGCTGGTACCAACCATCAGTGCTACATGGTTAAAGGCAGACCCCAGACCAAGACCGAAGCATACATCGTGTTTGATATAGAGTGCACGCAGGAGACGGGATACACCAGCCTAACTATATTTACGCCCACCATCTAACTTCTGACGACAGCTGGGAGTTTGAAGGTAGAACGTGCATTGGTGATTTCCTTAACACCTTCATTCAAACAGAATTCAAAGGCTACACCATGTTGGCCCACAATTCAAAAGCCTACAACTCATTCTTTATTTTGCAAAATATGATTCGTGAAAAGGTACAAGTAGACCTCATCACTTAGGGTTCCAAGCTGATGCTGGTAACAGCTGGCCAGTTACAAATAAAGTTTATAGACACCTTGAAGTTGTTTACCCATGAAACTGAGTAAGCTTCCAAAATCCTTTGTATTCCCTGGGTGTAAAGGTTATTTTCCACACTTTTTAATACCTGGGCTAACCAGGATTATGTGGGTCCCATGCCCCCTCCTGACAGTTACGGGGTTGAATACATGATGCCTGCCGAGAAAGAGAACTTTCAACAATGGTACTCTGAAAACCGTGAAAAGGAGTTTCATTTTAAAACAGAGTTGAAAGCTTATTGCCAGGCGGATGTAATGATCCTGCGACAAGCGTGCAACCTCTTCAGAGATGCTGTGGTGGAGATGACTAAGAAAGTCAAGCTGTTAAAACCAAAGAAGCCTCAAAGACCAACGACGGTCAGAGCTATGAAACCCAAGAAGCCTCAAACGGTAAAGAAAAGCAAGGCTTTGAAACCCAAGAAGGATCAGTTGCCAAAGGAGATCGAATACATCGACCCTTTTCAAAACATCACACTGGCCTCCATGTGTATGGCCATCTACAAACACATGTTTTTAAAACCAGAAAGTATCGCTCTAGTCCCTCCAGATCTCTATAACGGCAAACAGAAACGTTATTCAACCCCCTCTATCCGCTGGCTCATGTACGTCTCTGAGAAGGAAGACATACAGATTCAACACGCCTTACAGGGCGGTGAACACCGTGTGGGTCCCTGGATGGGTACGCTGTAATTAAGGGAGTGCCGACGGCCTTCGAATACAACGGTTGTTTTTACCACGGGTGTCCTCAATGTTACAAGCCTCATGAGTTTAACAGATTGCTGGGTGCAAAATTTGAACACTTACACAGACGTACTCTGTTGAAGGCACAGTATGTTGAAAAATGTGGCTATGCTATGAGGGCTATTTGGGAGCACGAATGGTTAGAGATGCTAGCAACTGACACCAAGCTCTGTTCTTTCCTACAGACTCGTGCTTTACCCGAACCCCTGGAACCTCGCAACGCCTTATTCGGACGTCGTACAAATGCCATACAATTGTACAGGGCAGAGGGTGATGGGGAGAAAATACACTATTACGATTTCACCAGTCTGTACCCGTTTGTGAACAAGATGAAGGTATACCCCATAGGTCATCCCACCATCATATATAGAGATTTTAAGCCCATATCAGAATACTTTGGTCTAGTCAAATGTGAAATCTATCCTCCAAGACAGCTTTACTTTCCTGTGTTACCATACAGAGTCGATGGTAAACTGATGTTCCCCCTCTGTCGAACATGTGCTGTGTTTAAAGAGGGTAGTTATTGTCGGCACACCGAAGAACAAAGGATGCTCACAGGGACCTGGTGCAGCATCGAGGTAGAAGCTGCCTTAGAGAAAGGTTACAGGCTCAGGAGGATCCACGAGGTGTGGCATTTTAAGAGGACCTCTACAAGCCTCTTTACCCCGTACATTAATCTGTTTCTCAGAGACAAGCAGGAAGCCTCTGGGTATCCCGAATGGTGTACTAGTCAGGATGCAAAGCAGAAGTAAATCGATGACTACTACCTTCACGAGGGTATCCATTTATGACCCCATTTGATAGAGGTCAACCCAGCCCGGCGACAGTTAGCCAAGCTCTGTCTTAATTCCTTATGGGGAAAATTCGCACAGCGTACAAATCTGTCAAACACGACCTTGATAACAGATCCTGACGAACTGTTTAAGTACCTCTTTGCCCCTTGTTACGAGGTGTCCAGCTGTGAGTTTATCGATGACGATACCGCGGCACTATGCTGGAAATACACAAAAGCATACGCCACAACGTGTAACAGCATAAACATCTTCATAGCAAACTTCACGACAGCCCATGCACGTCTAGAGCTTTACAGGGTTATGGATAAACTCCAGGACCGTTGTTTGTATCATGATACGGACTCTGTAATTTTTGTGATTAAGCAGGGGGATGAAGACCCTCCCCTTCGAGATTATCTTGGTAATTTGACCGGTGAGCTCGATAAGGATGAGCATATAATAGAATATTCCCCATCCGGGCCTAAAACATACTCCTACGGCACAAACAAGAACAAAGTGTGTATGAAGGTCAAAGGCATAACCCTAAACGTCAACACCCTAAAAATCAATTTCGACAGTCTAAAGAATCTTGTGCACGAATACGCTGCATCAGACGATTGCAAAAATGCAAAAACTATAGTTGTGAACCAGCCCTGCATAGTCAGATCCAAAAAGAAGTGGGAAATTACAACACAGCCCCTAAATAAAACCTTACGAGTTGTTTTTGATAAAAGGGTATTGACCACCGACTATAAAACGCTGTCATACGAGTATTAGATCCCATTAGAGAGACAAACCCCACAACATGGACACCAGGTTACAACATCCATTCTCCTGTGTGTTAGCAGGGCCCTCAAACTGTGGTAAGAGCTACTTTATGAAAAAGCTCTTAGAAAACGCAGCCTCTGTTCTATCCCAGACCCCTAATAACATTGTATGTCTTTATTCATGCTGGCAGCCGCTTTATACAGCCCTGGCCCGCAGTTTCCCCCAAATCCGATTTATAGAGGGTATACCGGATAATCTCAACGATGATGAGTTACTGCCACCGACCAGGGTAAACATGATAATTGTCAATGACCTTATGCGTGAAGGGGCGATCATCCGGAGTTAGAGAGAGCTTTTACTCAATAGTCACATCATCGCAATCTAAGTATCTGTTATATTGTGCAGAACTTGTATTACAAGGGTAAGAACAGCAGATCTATAGCTCTCAACGCTTCGTACCTTGTTTTATTTAAAAACCCCCGTGACAAACAACAAATATCCGTCATAGCTAAACAGATGTACCCCGGAAACACTCACTTCTTCATGGATGCCTTTAACGACGCGACAGCAAAACCCCACGGTTACCTACTGGTAGACTTAAAAAATGAAACTCTAGAAGACTATAGATTGAGGGCTGATATTTCCCCCCCCCCTGAGCTACCCGTAGTTTACACGCCAAGGGTCAAGAACAGGTCCTATAAAAAGCAGGTTTGATGACTTTTAGAGACATTTACAGCCAGGACTTTATAATACAAGGTGTTGACCATGTCGGACCGTCTACGACGTAATTTCACTCTCCTGAGCGACCACTGTGCCTTGCCTAGGCCTGGTCGCCCCCACGCTCCTCCTGCTACTGTTTTTGCATTGCAGGCGACCCAGCTGCCGCTGAGCCGCCCGCACCCGATTTCCCACAGCTGCCTCCCTGCGGCCCCGCCCCCGCCAGCCGATTGGTTCCCCCGCTCCCACCACCCTGCGGACCCTCCCTCCCGGCTCCCTTCTTAAGGGGACCTCTGCCCTTCACTCAGGAGTGACCACTGTGCCTTGCCTAGGCCTGGTCGCCCCCACGCTCCTCCTGCTACTGTTTTTGCATTGCAGGCGACCCAGCCGCCGCTGAGCCGCCCGCCCGCACCCAATTTTCCTGCCGCTGCCTCCCTGCGGCCCCGCCCCCCGATTGGTTCCCCCGCTCCCGCCACCCAGCGGACCCTCCCTCCCGGCTCCCTTCTTAAGGGGACCTCTGCCCTTCACTTGGGAGCGACCACTGTGCCTTGCCTAGGCCTGGTCGCCCCCACGCTCCTCCTGCTACTGGTTTTGCATTGCAGGTGACCCAGCCACCCGCCCGCCCGCACCCGATTTTCCCGCCGCTGCCTCCCTGCGGCCCCGCCCCCCGGCAGCCGATTGGTTCCCCCGCTTCCGCCACCCAGCGGACCCTCCCTCCCCGCTCCCTTCTTATGTCGCCCCCAAGCATGCGCAGCGTTGACGCGCAGCGGGCGCGCCAATTGTGCACTGAAGGCGTGCCAAAGGCAAGCCCGTCTGCGCCCGTCCGTGCCTGGACCGCGCCCAGCGCCAGAACCCCTGGCCCCCGCAGATGCCAGCCCACCCGCCGGACTTACGACGCCGCCACCCTCAACGCACTCAACACCGGCCGGATCCCCGGATGCTACCGAGCCACCCCGCGACGGACCCACGGACCCTTCTGCTGCCGATCCTGCAACTTCTCCTGCATCCGGACCTGCACCGGCCCCGCCAAGCCGAGCACCAGCAGCAACCACCTCAAGGGCATCCTGCTTAACACCCGCTCCGTCCACAGGCATGTCGTGGAACTCTGGAACCTGCTCGACACCACATCTCCAGACGTCGCCTTCCTCACGGAAACATGGATGAACGCCTCCTCAGCGCCCGACATCGCCATCGCCATCCCGGACGGATACAAGATCACCCGAAGGGACCGCATCAACCAGACAGGAGGAGGCATCGCCATTGTCCACAAGAACACCATCCGCATCACGACCAACTCCGACGACGCCCTCACAGCCGCCGAACATCTCCACTTCCAGATACACACCGACTCCAAGACCACACTCAGAGGCACCCTCATCTACAGACCCCCGGGAACCCGCACACAATTCAGCGAAGACATCGCAGACTTCATCAGCCCACACGCCCTCTCCTCCGCTGACTACATCCTCCTAGGGGACCTCAACTTCCACCTGGAGAACAACAAGGACAGCAACACCACCACCCTGCTGGACAACCTCGCCAACCTCGGACTCAAGCAACTGGTGAACACCCCCACCCACTACGCCGGACACACGCTTGACCCCGTCTTCTCCTCCAGCAAGGACGTCTCCTTCAGCAACTCCACCGGACTCCACTGGACAGACCACAGCTGCGTCCACTTCAGCTTCAGAAGGACCACGACCCACCACCACCCGCAACAGGTTCCCCGCAGGAGCTGGAACAAGATCACCTGCGACCAGCTCTCCACATCCCTGAACCTGAATCCTCCCGCCAGCTTAACTGACCCTAACCAGGCAGCCAACAACCTCACACAGTGGATCACCAACTGCGCTGATGACCTCGCACCCCTGAAAAACCATCCCAGCAGACCCGACAGCAAGAAGGCCTCCTGGTTCAACGACGATCTCAGGAACTCCAAGAAGAACTGCTGCACCCTCGAGAAAGCCTGGCCCAAAGACCCGACTACAGACAACATGACGGCCTTCAAGCATGCCACCCGCAAACACCATCAGCTGTCCACGCCACCAAGAAAACAGCATGCAAGGAACGACTAGACAACAACGCACACAACAGCAAAGAACTCTTCAACATCGTCAAAGAGCTCTCAAACCTCAGCGCCGGAACCAACGACATCATCCCCTCGCAAGAACTCTGCGACCCAGTCGCCTCGTTCTTCCACAATAAGATCGCCGACATACACAACAGCTTCGGCACACAGCCACGCACCCAACCACCGAACCTACATCCCCTACCACCACCCTCCGAGCTTGGACCCCGCTCAGCACCGAAGACACCTTCCACACTATGAACACCATCCACGCCGGATCACCAACCGACCCTTGCCCCCACCACGTCTTCAACAAGGCCGCATCCGTCATCGCACCCCAACTACGAGACGTCATCAACTGCTCCTTCAGCACCGCCACCTTCACTGAGAGCTGGAAGCATACCGAACTCAGCGCCCTCCTGAAGAAACCATCAGCAGACCCCACCGACCTCAAGAACTACCGCCCCATCTCCCTCCTCCCGTTTCCTGCCAAAGTCATCGAGAAGACCGTCAACCGACAGCTTGCCACTTTCCTCAAGACGAACGGATCCCTCGACCCCTCGCTGTCCGGCTTCCGAGCCAACCACAGTACAGAGACCGCCCTCATCGCAGCCACTAACGACATCCGAGCAATGCTCGACAATGGGGAAACAGCCGCCCTCATCCTCCTGGACCTCTCCGCAGCATTCGACACTGTCTGCCACCGCACCCTAGTACAACGCCTCAGCAACATCGGAATCCAAGAGAGGGCTCTGGAGTGGATCATCTCGTTCCTCGCCAGAAGAACCCAGAGAGTCCGCCTCCCCCTGTTCAGATCCGAGGCCACCAAAGTCATCTGCGGCGTACCACAAGGATCATCACTCAGCCCCACCCTCTTCAACATCTACATGAGCCCCCTCGCGGCCATCGCACGCCAACACAACCTCAACATCATCTCCTACGCCGACGACACTCAGCTGATCCCCTCCCTCACCAACGACCCAGCCACCGCCAGAACCAACCTACACGAAGGGATGAAAGAAGTAGCCGAGTGGATGAAGAACAGCCGCTGGAAACTCAACTCAGACAAGACGGAAGTCCTCATCCTGGGAACATCTTCCTCCGCCTGGGACGACTCCTGGTGGCCCCCTGCCCTGGGCAGCGCACCCAAACCAACGGACTACGCATGCAACCTGGACTTCATCCTGGACTCCTCCTTTTCGATGACCAGACAAGTCAACGCCGTCTCGTCCTCATGCTTCAACATCCTTCGCATGCTCCGGAAGATCTTCCGATGGATCCCCACCGAAACCAGGAAGACGGTTACCCAGGCACTCGTCACCAGCCGACTGGACTATGGAAACACCCTCTACACCGGAACCACAGCCAAACTACAGAAGAGACTCCAACGCATCCAGAACGCCTACGCCCGACTCATCCTGGACATCCCCCGTCACAGCCACATCTCCGGACACCTGAGAGACCTGCACTGGCTCCCCGTTAACAAGAGAATCACGTTCCGACTCCTCACCCACGCACACAAGGCCCTCCACGACCTGGGCCCCAGGTACCTCAACAACCGCCTGACCTTCTACACTCCCACCCGCCAGCTTCGTTCGACCAGCCACGCCCTCGCAGCCGTACCACGCATCCGAAGGACGACCATGGGAGGAAGATCCTTCTCATACCTGGCAGCCAAGACGTGGAACTCTCTCCCCATCCACCTCCGTCAGACCCAAGACCACCTCTCCTTCAGGAAGCAACTCAAGACCTGGCTGTTCGAGCAGTAGCTGACCCCCCTCCCCTAAGCGCCTTGAGACCCTCCGGGTGAGTAGCGCGCTATATACATTTCTTGATTGATTGATTGATTGAAAATGATTGTTACCGCCAGTCCCCAACACAGAAAGGCCATCCTGTGCGCTGCTTCTGATGACTTAGTGTCTGCCATTGCAGAAATAGCCCTAAATACCCTAAAAGGCAATGTCCCTATATCACGGGGTCAATTACAGGTTCTGAAGAAGAAGAGGGGTCTTATCAAGAAGCTCAGTAATAAAAGGGCCTCACTCATTACCAAGAAGAAGCTGGTGAAACAGTATGGGGGGTTTATAGGCGCTTTGCTGCGTATAGCTATACCTGTGATCACAAGCCTCCTCCCAACACGCTGATGGAGCATGCTGCAAAAATGTATTTGGTTCCTAAACAACAAATGGAATAGCTGGGCTCTTCCGTGAACAATGTATGGGATATACGCAAAAATGAGACTCTACGGTTGGATGCTGAAATTAAGGCTATATTGAATCGGACTGATCTAAACCCCTACGACAAGGCCAACCTTTACACCAGCAGTCTTAAAAACTTTTTAAGCTACTACAAACAGTGGAATACCGAGAAAAACAAGCTAACTCTATATAGCCCGGACTCTGAGCAGCCAGCAGCCCCTACGAATGCCCCTCAACCCCTACAAGAACCGCCAGACTCTGAGCCACCCTCAGATACCTTTGTGGACGACCTCTTACAAAATATAAGTCAAAGGCATCGAGGGGCAGCGCAAATGTTGATGAGTAAACTAGCCGCTTCTAAAGACCTAACATCCTGGAATGATCGAGGAGAATTTCTCTACAGGGGCCAGCCGATTGCAGGTTGGCACATGTATGATCTAGTCAAAGGTCTCACACACCCCAGAATCCTGATGCCTCACAATACCCCACGCGGCTGGGAGCAGTTTCTACGAGCCGCTGCTGAACTCAACATCCCATCCACGCTGGTGGGCAATAACGAACACAGACGTATGCTTGAAAATTTAAAGACACCCCTCCCACCAACGCCTGAAGGCTCTGACGATCCACTGTTATCACCCTCCTGGAGTACTCCAACAGTGTCATCGGTACGGCGAAAAAGGCCTTTTGGCAGAGCCCTCTCATGGATTAATCCTTAAGGTTTTTAAAATAAAAATGTACCGTTTATGTGTATAAGCGTGCCTGATTTTTTCTTCCTATATTTCATCACCAGAGTTTGTCATTGTAATGTTCAACCTACATTCATGATTGTAATAAACACTTTTATAACTTTTCAACCCGTCTCCCGCTCCTATTTTTAAAAACTTTTTGTTTCTAAATTATGGTGCATGTATAAGCAATAAAATACAGAGTCTGAAGGCCTGGTTTTTAAAAAAAATATTGTTTTTATTTTTAGACGGTCATCTTTAAATACACACGCAGGTTATAAGCCCTTACAATTTTGACAAGCTACATATTCTGCTTTCACAGGTCTGACCGATACCCTTGTGTTTTCTTTTACATATTTCACAACTATACTGTTGTTGTTAACAAGGTCCCTCGAATATAAATTTAAGAAATTTCTAAACGAAACACCCTCTGACATTTTATTGATAAAATAAATACAGTGTTCCCCGCATGTCATGGCTACAGAATCCTGTACCCGCACCTTATTATACACCACTCGCTCTGCAACTTTTTTTACAAACTTGAACATGGGTTGTGTATATAGGCGGTGTTCTGGGAACTCTGCTGTACTGTCAAACACTATGACCTGATCATTCTCTATAAACAAGGCCGCCCAATGTGTTCCACCCTTGTAGTGAGGATCAGTGTTAAATACCAAGGTGCGGGGTCTTTCTACCCCTATTTCAGCAGGTAACCCGTCGCTGGGGAAAACACCTAAAAAGTATTTCCTAGCGTGTTTATGCCTGCTTAAGAAGTCACGTATCTGCACAGTGTCCATTTCGCCAATGTTTTAAAGATAGTCAAACAAAATCTGTCTGGCGTGGTTGATCTGGATGATGCTGTCGAATACCGAGAATACAACCATGTTCACATTCGTTGGTAGAGGATTACTGAATCGTTTTTCAGCTTTTAGATTTCCGTTTTTGACCAGGTTGTAGTGATCGCCGCCTTCCAGGTCGGGGGTCAGGTCGAATCCGAACAGCATGTATCCCGCCCCATAGCCTTCGCATGACACAGCTATGCCGCAGTCCCTCTGGTGCTTCCCTGTTATCGAAACCAACCCCTGATATTCCCTGACGTAATTGGAGGTTACAAAACTGGGAGTGTAGGGTTTCGCGGGAATCACATTGCCCTCGTGGACCAACGTGGCGTAGTTGATGCCGTAGTGTTTAAAATTGAAGGGGTTTGAGGCAAAGGTACCGCTAAAAGCTGTATTGTCCACAAAACCGATAATGATGAGTTTGGGTAGTTGCCCAAGAAATAGGTTCTGCTGCTGTGTTAAGCGGGTACCTGCTGGGATACTGAATACCTTCAGAGCTACTCTTTCCACAGCGTACTTGGCGTTTGATATTTGTAAAGCGTCGGCGTGCGCTAGCCTGACGCTCGGGGATACTCTCACTCTCTTTACAAACAGACTTGCTGCCAGTATGTCCAGTTTGTACTGTTCCGCATCCCCGTTGATGAGGCAGAATGAGTCCTTGTTACGGGTGAGCTTGATCTTAAGATCAATTCCGTTGATGAGCAGTTTATCTTGGAAGAATAGGTCTGAATGTATGCGGCCCAGAAGGTCAAAGTTACGACTGCCTGCTGACAGCCCCGCTCTTTTTACAAAACCCTTATTGGCGCCGTCCAGAGCCGTGATTTCAAACTGGGCGTGTGTATCCCTGTAGAAGAGACCCGTTGAAAGCTGTGTGTCAAGGGCGTCGCTGCTGTAATTTAGAATACTCTTGAGGTAGGCTCTGTAGGCGTACATGTTGTCGTTCTGTGTGATGAGCCGATCGCCCAGGGTGATGTCCACCTGATTAAACATTGTAGCTATGGGATAAGCGATCGTAGCCACTTTAGCGGCTGCTGCGATGTCGGACCTATCCACTTTCGTGATTTTACAGACGAGATGCAGCAACGTGTTGTTGAGATCCAAATACATATCGGTGGACCCTGACACATAAAACTCTATAGGTGCCAGAGGCGTCAATGTGGCTCAAGGCGATACCTCCATGAGGAAGCTGTTTTCGATGCTTGTCTGCGTTGGTTTTAGAGTGAACAAGTCTAACTCGGATTTGGCGCACTCACCAGATGCTCAATGTACAAAGGCCATGGTTTAGTTTACGAGGCTTTTTAAAAAATATTCACTTTAGAGACATTTCGCTTCTTCTTCACAGCTCTCTTCCGTCTTGGAGCTCTTCTTTTCTGAGTGCGTTTTGAAGAGCTCCTTCATTTTTGTATAGGGGGCCAGCGGGTCCCTGCGGCTAGAAGCGCGATACTTCCTTTTAACACGCGCACGCGTTGCGTACACCAGCCCTGATCCTTCTTGCGGCTGCTTGTTCATGCGCTCTGCAACTGCCGAAGTAACAGACCCCACTACATCCCCGGCAATGCTCGTAGCTGCTGTCTTAATATGCGGTTTTGGAATTTCATAGCCTCTTCTCAGGAAGGGCATCGCTCTTCTAAACAGTCTCCTGAAGAATCCCCCTAAACCAGCCCCGTACATAACCGGTGATCCTTGAAAATACGGCGGCCCTTCATAGCCGGCTTGGTTTCTGTAATAGTCCCGGTACATAGAAGGGTCACCGTATGTTTTCACGACAACCATGATGCCTGCTTAGTAGCCGCTGTCGCGTCTCGGTCTTAAATGAAGCTTGACAATAACTTTCCCGTATTTAAACACAACCGGCTCAGACTGATCATCGTAGATCATAATTGAAATAGTGTCAAAATGATTTTTAGAAACTGCGACGTAGTCGGGTTTATGAAACTGGATATTGACCATCCCATTATTTTCACCTTGTACCTGGACACATCTTAACAGCGGCGAGTAGCTATCGCCAATCCTCTGGGCCTCTACTATATTGCTATATACATAGAGCGTATAGAACCCTCTGTTAATATCGGGACAAGATTGATCCTGTTCCGCCAGGCCTTTCGAAGCCGCATTTATCACTGTGCCTAAAATCCTTTTTAATTTACCGGAGCAGTTAAACGACGTGCCTCGATTTGGGGCTTTAAGAAACACCTTCCTTCTGACGTGATCTAGCGTCAACTGAATATTCGCATATCCTTCGAGGGCGGCTATGGATTTGTTGATGGCGTCGACAACACTTGCAACTGATGGGTAGTAGCCAAACGGGATGCCGGAGTGCATGTTCACATTGTCCTCACGCTTTATGAAAAACTTTGCTTCGCTCGATGTCAAGGTATTCCAGGTTCTAGGGTATTTTATTTCTGTTAGGGCCACCTCTCAATCCCCTTTCAGGTCCACCAGCTTTGCCAATTTCACGATGTAGTTAGAAATCTGGTTGTCGGGGAACATGACCTTAGAAGAGTTGGATGGCAAGGTGATATAAAAGGGCTTCGTCTCCATCTTCTCCGCTGCTTGTAACAAGGCCTTAGCTCACACGCCCTTCTGAGAGCTGGCCAACACCCAACTGTTAAATTTCTCAGGCCAGCCCCTCCATTTGACATATGCCTGACTGTTAACCCCTCGACCCAGCCTTTTCAGAACCTTTTCAACCCTATACACACGGTTCGGCTCATCAGGTACCGATTGTAGCTCTTCCTTGTAGAAGATACCCGACACCTCTTCCCCAGCGTAGTCCTTTAACCTGTAAATATACAGACCCTCTTTGAGCTCCACACTTTCCACTATAAATATATCGTCGCTGAATGTCTGCTGGTAGCCCTTCGTGAAGACAACTTTCAATTTTGAAATCCTGACGTGCTCTCCTTTTTTAAAAATAGGCTTCTTGACCTTTGTAGCAAAATTGCGCCCGTACACCTTTCTCCATACAGTTAAAACATTACTAGGAGTCACCTCTGCGGGGGCTGTTTTGATGGTCCGGTGATAACTGGCATTATATACATCTAAAAAAGCCTTAAGAACATCCACGTATCTGTAGGTGTTGCTGGCCGTAAAGTACCTCCACATCTTAGACTTTAAAGTTCTGTTAAACCGTTCTACAACAGCAGCTTTTACCTCCGTGTGTGTCACAAAATGTTGAACACCATGATGGTTTAATAATTTCTGAAATGTCTTGTTTAAGAATTCTTTGCCAGCGTCTGTTTGTAGTTTTTGAGGAATATGACCCCTAGCGAAGATGTCTTTAAAAGCGGCCGTGACACTCGTACCACTTTTAGCGTGTAACGCTTCTGCGTAGGCGTACTTGGACAATACGTCTATGATTGTTAATATATACTGGGCGCCGTTGTTATGTTTTGCTATATCTTGAAGGCTTATGATATCAGCCTGCCACTGATAATCTAATTGTGCATTAACGATTGTTGGGCGTCTCTTAAAACGTCTTCTGACTGGTTTATGGAGGGAATACGCCTCTTCTCCTGAAAGCTACGTCTTGACCTGGGCTCTTGTTACATGCTTGTTTTCAGCTACAGCCCTTCTATACAGAGCTTCGGCGCTTCCCAAGCCGCCCACCCTGTCAGTATCATAATAAAGTTTTCTTAACCGCTCCCCCGGCATGATATCAACAGCTACACCACAGCCAATGAAGGACACTTGTTCTGCGTAAGGACATTTTATTTAAAAATAGTGAATCTTAACAAATCATAAACAGAAGTTATTTTACATTTTCACAGTAAACGGTGTAAGAACTGCATAAACCCTAGTCACCTCGAGGTGTAACATTCTACTACTTCATTCTAAAAAACATGCTATCAGGGTCCGTTAGGTGTGACATTATTTATTTATTTAAAATAGTCTTCGAGGAGCCAGCGGCCTTATTCTTATATTTTTTTTATACAGCTTACACACTCGTCTTTCTATGAGTCTTTCTATCATCTTTCTATCATTAACCGTGCACACCGCCCGCATACACAGCAGTTTTAAATCGGGATGAGGGTCGTGTTGGGCTTCCGCGAGTGTCGCCGTGATGATCTTAACCATAGCAGGGTGAACATATTTCTTTTCAGCTGCCTACCCGTAAACAACCCTTAGCAGTTTATACACCCTGTGAGGGTCTAACACACTACATATAAAACGGGTTACCCTGTCTCTGTATGCATCGAGCAGACAATCATGCGCGTCCTGCTGAGGATCAGTCACCTTATGTCCGTAACAAAGATCGTAATAGTCATGTTTGACACACGTTTGCACCACAGCCACTATGAAACCTTTAACAGACTTCAAATCGTCGTAGGATATTGCATGAACTTCTTTTACAACAGCGTCTCTCTTAGAGGCAACGGCCCGCTTCACAGGAACATCAGCACTTTGACTTGTGGAACTTTCAGTCTGGTTTGCACAACATAGACAGTAAAAATTCACGCTGTCCGTTTTTGTAGGAGACTCCCCGACCTTTGTTCTTTTTGGGGTTCCGCCCTAGGGGGTAAAAGAAGAAAGATTGACGGATCATTAATTTAGCTGGAGAAATAAAATACAACAGTACATACCAGACGGTGCATAACAGTTTTCTTACTAACCTCCGCATTTTCACAGCTCTCTGCGCTCGCTCTGAAATCTTGAGAGTCGCTAATGTCCTGCGAAGCCCCATCATCTTCGACGCTTCGCAGGACATTAGCGACTCTCAAGATTTCACAGCTCTCTACGGCCGCTCTGAAATCTTGAGAGTCGCTAATGTCCTGCGAAGCCCCATCATCTTCGACGCTTGTACCAGGTTGTTGCAGAACGACCTTCTCAACAGCCGTCTGCTCACGAAGATCCATGTCTTCATAGATGGGTGTTTTAGGATGTTCTACAGCTTTTTTAACAGCGGTTATGCCGTAGGTGCATCCCTCGGCGGTCGCTCTGAAATCCTGAGAGTCGCTAATGTCCTCCGAAAACCCATCATCTTCGACTGGTGTACCCGACGGCTGCACGACGTCCTTCTCGGGATTCGCATCCTCCTGAAAACCAAGGTCTTCATAGATGGGTGTGGCAGACAGAACTACCGGATCTCCCAAGCTGTCCAACTCCACAAATTTGAATCCCTCAGACGCGCTGTCATTACAAGAGCCTTCACTCCCGCTGCTATCGCCCTTAATAGGGGATATACAACAGTCGCAAGCCTTGGGCTGAGTGGTTTCCATACTCCGAGACAGGTCAGCGTCAAAACCAGTAACGTCGCAGCCCTGATCCCCAGGTGATTCTTGTTGAGCATTCTCATCCACCACCGGGGGTGGCAAGCAGCTGTAATATCTATTGATAGTGGTCTGGGACCCACCCCACATAGGGCCTTTCACGACGGGGTTGTATCGCTTCATTCCTTTTTCTTTTTTTCTTGCTGTGGGAACTGCGGCGTATTCAGGATTCCGGTTGCTGTACAATACTCCTAAGGAGGCCTTCTATGTATCCTAAACAGCCCCCAAAAAAGGGCGTACCCTCTACTCCACAACTATGTCATACACGCATCATAGGGCTATGGTTCGCCGAGGACTCCAAAAGAAGCACCGCCCCCTGCACGCCCCCCCTTGAGGACCCCATGCTGCACCCTTTGTATTTCCAGGGTCTTGAGGCCTGTCACATTTAAGGACAGGCAGCTTTTCCGGCCATGCATGTCAACTTTTCCAGACAAACCACTCACTTTTCCGGTCACACTGAGGGGGGAGGGGGTCCCTGGGGGGGACCTGTCACTTTTCCGGTCATGAATGGGGATTAATGGTATCAGCTTATACTACTCATGCATTTTATTGGCAATTGGCATTTGCCATGAGAGCAATTGTGACAAGATAAGAACAGGATTTAAAGATATGTTTAGAGAAATTTAGTACTGGTGGAAGAATACAGTAAATAGGATTTGGGCAAGGGAAGGGACAACTCAAGATGGACAGCCCAAAACAAATAAAGCAAAGAAATAGAACGCAAGCAAATGTGAGTTACGAATTACAAAGCCAATGGCAAGCAATGGGTCATTATGGCAGCTGAGGAATACATTCAAAAGTGTGTTTTCCAAAATTGTTTTGTTTAAAGTATGTAGTGATGGGAGGACAAAAATACCGCCTTTAGGTGATCTCCTTGCAATTTTGAACCGGCAAGGACATTAAAATACCGATCAAGCCGGTAGAAAAGCGGCCAGGTGGCAACCCTCGCTTAATTGGTTTACACCGAGGCTAGATACTGCATAGTCCCCGTATGTCACACACAAACACAAAGAGCAGCGGAAACGGCGTTCGCGGTGCATTTTTTGCTATACCCCGCTCGTAATCTACATTTGGCACGCGCACTGCCGAGCCCGTGCAGCAGAATATTTATGGGGCCGTATAACAGTCCGCAGTTAAGGCCGTCCTTCTGCTGCGCCGGGTGCTTTGTACTCTGACTGTCATTCTACACCCGGCCTTTGTTTGAACACAGAGGGGCTGCTGTCTTGAGCTCCCGGCTGTCATTTGGTGCCTAATGCCCCCTCCTGCAGCGCCCAGAGCGAGAACGGAGGGCACCGGCGCTGCTAACGCCGACGCTCCCCCTTAAATGAAGAATGCTTCCGCCTGTGGTGAATGAAGTAAGCAGCCTGCTTCTTCTGCGCGGGTAGGAAAATGTTTCTCATTTCAGTGACATCCAGGAAATGATGAGGAAAGGAGAGAGTGAGGGGAAGGAAACTGGGTGGCCATCTCTGACAACAGGGGACGGAGACAAGGAGAGGAGCGCGGCAGCCCCCGGGACCGGCTCATCGATGGGTCTTCACTTGGCCAAGTATTTATAGGGGCACCAAGGAAGCCTTCACCGCGGGCGCTGGAGGGGCTCCGCCGTGCGGAAGAGACGCCAGCAGGTAGGAAGCGAGTAGCTGCTGTTACTTTTATGTAACTGCTTCATGCTTTCATATTGTCCATACCCCTCCCCCAGTATTGACTTCTTGTTTACTCTGCTAGACTTACTTATACCGGAGTTTTAGGGGATATGATTCACATGAAGATATTATTAAAGGCAATAAGCGCAGGCTTTGTTTCAGTTGTTGCAGCGCTGAGACTGGCTGCATGCAGTATACAATTGACGCTGCAGTTGTAAAGGAGGGCCCGGAGTGGACTCACCTGGGGACCGAGAGTTTGGGACTCCCGGCGCACACCTCTTGCCCCGCGTGAACGGGATGAACCCGCTACGTACACGGTGTTACTTCGGGGCGTGGGCCCTGCCTGTCTGTCTGTCCTTCTAACCCGAACCCCCTCTTTTGTTTCTCACTGTTATATCGAGCGTGACCCACAGGTGGGGAGTGGGACAGAGGTTTTACAGACTTGACCCTTGAAACGAGAGAGCGGTGCTGTTAGTTAGTCTGTTGTGTTACAGAAAGACGCAACCCACGCCCACGGGCCCTTCTGTGGCAAGGTGGGGGCTGCTTTCAGAGAGATACGGGGTCTTGGGAGGGGGAGCGCGTGGGCTTCTGGCATACTAGGAACCTTGACATTAAAAAGAAACTTGCACCCGATAGTGGGTCTGAAACACACAGCCACTTATTTCCGGTCCAAAAACAGAAGGAGACAGTTTAGAAGTTCTCATCACCACATCGGTGTGGCAAGAGGTATGCCAGAAGCGGAAGTTCAAGCTGGTCATTCTGAGCGTCAGTTCAGCTCTTAAGAATCTAACCGGGGGGATGGTTGTGTTAGTTAAGTGTCGTCTTTTGCGGCCATCGCTGTATCTGTTAAGCTGTCCGTACCTTTTAGTGGACCAAACTGCACACATTCTTTATAAATGTTGA
Organism: Lissotriton vulgaris; assembly: GCF_964263255.1. NCBI lineage: Eukaryota > Metazoa > Chordata > Amphibia > Caudata > Salamandridae > Lissotriton > Lissotriton vulgaris. The sequence continues at coordinate 1,067,461,407 of NC_141693.1, read as the reverse complement.
ACATATATCGTATGTTAGCGTGTGGGTCGACAGAAAGAGCGTGCGAAATGAAGACTCCCTTTGAAATTGAAGTTAAAAAGTTATAAATAGTTTGTGGAACCCATCTGGGCTGCAGGTGTTTCAGGAATCCAGTGAATTGTTGTGGTGAAAACCCCATTTTATTTCAGTTTCACGTTGAACTTGGTTATTTGCGATTCATGGTACCAATAGCCTGTTCTCAGGTGAACTTTTACCTAGCAGCATGTTCATTAATCTTCACATTGTGCCGATAGAGCTCCAGTCCGGGAAACCATAGGTTGAAATGACACCCAGACGAAACGTTAGTAAAAGGTCAACCGGAATTTCTGTGAGGAAAACAGACCAGCTTCTCTCCATCATCCCCAGCAGAGCAGAACCGACGCTTCTCTACCAAACGAAGCTCTTTTTGATTACAATCAACAATGTAATATGCATTTTTTTCTTTTCCCTTTTTGGGAAAACACATTTTATGGTAGCATTTTGTTCGAGTGAAGCTGTTGCCAGACCTTTTACATGAAGTACGTCTTGGTGTTTTTCTTTATGGTTGTCAAGTGGGGTTTTTGGAGGAGTTTTGTAACAGTCCGTGACACAGCGGCAGGGAATATGAAGCTTTCGGCGTTGTTTTGAATCCTCAGATTCCTCACATGGGCACATTGCGTGATCCTGGACAAATCATATTATTTCCCTGTACCTCAGTTCACTAGTCTGCCATGCCAATAACTGGGTGCTCATAGAGATTATTTTGTTGCTTACTGTGCGGACGGTGCAAGAACATTAACTAATTCATATATAATTCGGTGACAGAAAACTGCAAAAAGTGCATTCTGGAAAGTTCATTTGGAAGAAAGGGCATGTTTACTTATTCCTCATGTAGTGACTAGCATCGTGCACTTTTATTCTGTGTTTTGTTTTACAAATCTGCGCTGGTCCCGTTTAGAACCCGAGCTGGGAGCTGAAAGTCTGCCCGAGGCGGTCATTTCCTGGCGGCTGTTTCAAGAGTTGGAGAGAGGAAATGCCTCTTCGGTAGCGCAGTGTCAAATGACCATTCCATAATTGAAAAAAAACAACATTAGGAAACAAGCAGGCGGAGTGGTTAGGACTGTGAACACTAATATCTCATTCTTTTTTTGGTTTCCCGCTCTCTGCAAACTCTGGGGGATATTTACTAACATTTTGAGCTGTGTTTGCTTCACAAAAGCGATAAAACCTTACTCCAAATGTTTATTTTGTATTTACTTTCCAGGGTAAAACTGGTTTAGCCATGGAAAGCTGACTGAAAGAACGCAAATCACTGCTTTGCATTACTTTGCATCAGGCGGACATGCTGTGTGTGGGCAGATGGGCATTGCCATACAACTATCCATGGTTTTTGACTCACAGCCCTATCTACTAAGAATAGTAGACAGTGCTTTGCAGCATAAAATAGCACCTCTTTGAAGCTGCCATTAGACTGTAGAAATGCTTTAATTTCTCCTAACAATTCCCACTTTGCATGTGTGCTGCAGTGTACAGTATGTATTAAAAGTGGGAAAAGTTTTAAAGTTAGTCTTTGCACTGGGAGTGAATCCTTCCAGACAAAAAGTATGCTAGACATGACAAAGACACTGTTGCACTTTGGGGCAAAGTTGTGTGTGGCGCTAGTGATCCTGATTATTTGCCAGCGCTAGAGAGAGCAGTGCAATGCCATATCTCAGTCGATATGGCGCATTTCCACTGACTACCTCTTGCGTAACACTGTTCTTTGTTGAGAGTCATTTTTAGGTCTCGGTAATATCCGGTCTGCCGAAGGCAGACCGGAATCCGAGAATTAATGTCTGTAAGAGGGCTGCTTTATCCCTCCCTCTTTTTGGCTCTCCCTCCATTGGCTGGCTTCCTAAACGGAGGCCAGTCATTGGAGGAGAGAGCCGTCCCTCCGAATAGGCTCCGTCTTTTTCGGATTTGGGGGCGTCATTTTTGCTGTTCTTTAGCTCGTGACGTAGCCCGTCACTCAGGACAGCAAAACCACGCCCCCAAATCCGAAAAATATCGGAAGCTTATGGACGCCATTTTTCTGCACAGTAAGATGAGGTAGGTCGCCTGCTCCCGCTGTTCGTAGCTCCCGCCCCCCTCCCGCTGTTCGTGGCTTCCGCCCCCTCCCGCTGTTCGTGGCTCCCGCTGTCACCCCTCCCGCTGTTCGTGGCTCCCTGTCGGCCGTGCTCCAGCCCTAGGAGTCACACTCCACCCCCAGGCTCGCCTGTGTGCTCCAGCCCTAGGAGACACGCTTCACCCCCAGATCCGATGTGCGCCACCATGATGCCCTCTAGCAGACGCAGTCCAGCTCCATGCCCGACTGCCTGCACGAACACCATGCGCACCGAGCAAAGCTCGCACAAGAAACCCTTCATGTCACCGATGCATTTTACGGAAAGGGGGTATCACACTGGCCCTACTCGCAGACACTCCGAGGGACCTTGTCGCCAGTCCCAAAGATGTTCTACACCACGCTCAGGATCGCACCATTCTCAACACTCATCGCATCACTCGGCATCCCCCTGTGCGGCGGCCCCCCCTGCACTAACCCACCACTCACGCTCACTAACCCGCCAGTCACATGCACCTCAGAGCCCGTGCTCACTAACCCGCCAGTCACATTCACCTCAGAGCCCGTGCTCACTAGCCCGCCAGTCACATTCACTTTGGAGCCCATGCTCACTAACACGCCAGTCACATGCACCTCGGAGCCCGTGCTCACTAACCCGCCAGTCACATGCACCTCCGAGCCCGTGCTCACTAACTCGCCAGTCACATGCACCTCACCGACTGCCTGCACCAACACCATGCGCACCGAGCAAAGCTCGCACAAGAAACCCTTCATGTCACCGATGCATTTTACGGAAAGGGGGTATCACACTGGCCCTACTCGCAGACACTCCGAGGGACCTTGTCGCCAGTCCCAAAGATGTTCTACACCACGCTCAGGATCGCACCATTCTCAACGCTCATCGCATCACTCGGCATCCCCCTGTGCGGCGGCCCCCCCTGCACTAACCCACCACTCACGCTCACTAACCCGCCAGTCACATGCACCTCAGAGCCCGTGCTCACTAACCCGCCAGTCACATTCACCTCAGAGCCCGTGCTCACTAGCCCGCCAGTCACATTCACTTCGGAGCCCATGCTCACTAACACGCCAGTCACATGCACCTCAGAGCACGTGCTCACTAACTCGCCAGTCACATGCACCTCAGAGCCCGTGCTCACTAACCCGCCAGTCACATGCACCTCAGAGCCCATGCTCACTAACACGCCAGTCACATGCACCTCAGAGCCCGTGCTCACTAACCCGCCAGTCACATGCACCTCCGAGCCCGTGCTCACTAACCCGCCAGTCACATGCACCTCCGAGCCCGTGCTCACTAACCCGCCAGACAGTCACATGCACCTCAGAGCACGTGCGCACGCTCACCATCACAGTCAAGGTCCCCACGTCCCATATGTCACCGACCTAACCCGCTTTATTGCGACGCTGACTGGATCCCCAACCCGACCTTCAACTGGGACAACGATCAATTACTAATGAACGAAGATGGCTTTGTTACTCTTATGGGGCCGCAGGCATTCGATTCCTCATACCACGACTCACGCTTACCAATCCGCCAGCCACAATCACCTCACACCCCACCACCACCACCCCCACTAAGTGGCTTCCTTATGGATTGGTATATGCCCCCCAGTCCTGACTATGGCCCCGGAATAAACTACCCGACGAACTTCTCGATTCAAGAACAGTCAGTGAACGATAGTGGCGTCGTGTCCCCCGTGGTATGCACTTGCCCACACCGGCACTCACACCCACACTCACCCGGGGGGGGGGTATTCACACTCACGAGGGGAGAGTTATTCATATGGTAGTGAAGGGTCGGAATCGGTGCACGATAGTGGCTTCGAGTCTCCGCCGGTATGCACTTGCCCATGCCGGCACTCACACTCACCCGGGGGGAGTTATTCAAACTCATCCGGGGGGAGTTATTCACATTCACCCAGGGAGAGTTATTCACACAGTAGTGAAGGGCACTTCCGCTTCCCGAGCATCCAGGCATCAATGGATGACAGTGTCTTCATCGATCCTGCGGATCAGCAGGCATCCTCAACCCCCCACTCACGCTCACCATCACACGCAAGGTCCCCACGTCCCCACCCAAGACAAAGTTCCCAACCTGGGGGGCGTTCTTCATATTCAGACAATATTGACGGGGTCGGCCAGGGCTTGCCGGAATCAATGGACGAAATTGACTGCACGTAAACAAAAAAAGAGAGGTCAAGTCAGTCTCAGAACTGCCACGAAAATGGAGCGAGATAGATAAGAATCACACACTCACTTGGGTGGATAAGAAGGCCCTCACACACCGACCTAGTCAGTGTCATGCTTCATCACTGGGCCCCACCAAAGAGGCCGAGTGAGTGCCTCTTTGGTGTGCTGCGACGCCAGAAAGACTGCGGAGCTGGTTGTGTGAAGAGGGGCGTGTTGTGAGGGTAATTAAAATTAAAAGTGCCTAAAAGGGTATCAGTAAAAAGAAGTTTAATGAGTGATCCCTAAGACACGAATGAAGAGTATTTTGTGTCTGAATTTAGTTGCCAAGGTTTAGGATTGGTTAAATTCAGAAGAAATACTTAAGTCAGTCAACATGTTTCTGCGATATGGGTGGTTTCAATTTACCAAGGCATTCATCAGGACTATACCCCGGCGGTATGGACTCTCTAATCGTCCACCCTGACCTGGGGGCGTGAAAGTGAAAATAATAAAAAAGGTGAAAAAAGTGCTTTAGAAAAAATGGAAGAGCGAATTGCTCATTCCAAAAAAACTCCAAAATCAGGAGTATCTCAGCACTTTAAAAACGGGCGCTACTTGCACCATGGGTCTCGGGAGGGGGGTTGGAGCGTGCCTGGCACATCGCCCTCAACGCTCTCAGCCCGCTAGAAACCTGTATTCTGCCTCAGAACTTTCACGCCCCCAGGTCAGGGTGGACGATTAGAGAGTCCATATCGCCTTTGGAGTCACTCATCCGGCAGCTTGTTTTCATTGACACTGCCTGGTAAATAGGTGAATGTTCTCATGACAGCCACGCCTCGGAAAAAGGTTTTTCTTGTTCAGAGGCAATCTAATACTTGCTCTTTTTTTGGGGCCTATTCGGCCTCACAAAGAAGCCTGTAGTACTGCAATGTTTTTTTTATTATCAGTGTGCACTGTGACTATTTCGCCATTTATTGCTTATTTCAACCTCATCATCCCCTTTTTGTTAGGTCTCGGTAACACTGTTCTTTGTTGAGAGTCATTTTTAGGTCTCGGTAATATCCGGTCTGCCGAAGGCAGACCGGAATCCGAGAATTAATGTCAGTAAGAGGGCTGCTTTATTCCTCCCTCTTTTTGGCTCTCCCTCCATTGGCTGGCTTCCTAAACGGAGGCCAGTCATTGGAGGAGAGAGCCGTCCCTCTGAATAGGCTCCGTCTTTTTCGCATTTGGGGGTGTCATTTTTGCTGTTCTTTAGCTCGTGACGTAGCCCGTCACTCAGGACAGCAAAACCACGCCCCCAAATCCGAAAAATATCGGAAGCTTATGGGCGCCATTTTTCTGCACAGTAAGATGAGGTAGGTCGCCTGCTCCCGCTGTTCGTAGCTCCCGCCCCCTCCCGCTGTTCGTGGCTTCCGCCCCCTCCCGCTGTTCGTGGCTCCCGCTGTCCCCCCTCCCGCTGTTCGTGGCTCCCGCTGTGGTAGGTCGCCTGCTCCCGCTGTTGTGGCTCCCGCTGTCCCCCCTCTCGCTGTTCTTGCGACACGAAACCCGACAGGCACTTGGGAACGAGGCGTGAATGTAAGAGGATGTCTCAAACTTCAGGAAAATATATTGGTCCAATGACCTTGTACGGTGTTCGACACAGTACGAACCGAGGTAACAAAAAGAGACTGTGACAAACGATGCCGTCCTACCAAATGTGGCAAACATTTGCAGTTTGAAAAATGACCCTGGCATTCTATGCTTGAGGTGAACTGCCTCCTCAGCGAAGATCCCAGTATTCTGTGTTTGAGGTGATCGGCGCGATGTGCAAATAGCCTGTCAGTCTAGGTCTGAGGTGGTTTGCCCCCTGTGCGGAGAGCCTGGCATTCAGTGTTCGAGATAACCTGCGGCAATGTTTTAGGTGACTTGGACCCGATCCAACTAGGAGACGATAGCTTCCCTTAAAACAATCCCAGTGGAAACTGCAGTTTACGTGGAGAAGGGACTGGCTGATATTAGGTGGCCCTGAATTGAGCATATTTTTGGGAGGTGTCGTTAGTTGAGCTTGACGGGCCCGAAGCCGGGTTGTCAATGGTCGTCCCTTCCACAGACCATTATCGGAATCGAGCGTTTATCCACCGGGGCTCAGGAACAATCCCCGTTAGCTTAAAAGCTATGGAGGGGATATCCCAATCTCCTGGGAACAGCTGGTGTCTGCGGGCCCTCTCGGACTCCCTGTCGCTGGAGTGCCCTCCCTCGCCCTGCATTGCAGGGTTTGGGTTTCTAGCTGTGCAGGGACCGCCGAGGACGGCTGCTTAAATTAGTCCGAAGGAAGCAGCAGTGCTTCCCACAAATGGGCAATACAGCCGTCGGAGCCGGCCACTTGAGTCTGCAGCAGGCAGCTTGTTCCCTGGGCGGGCTTTGGTGCTCCAATCGGGCTGTCTCAGCTAGAAAGTCCTGCTCGAAAGAGCAAGGTCCGAAGTACAGCTGTAGTGAACTCCGGTGCTTGGTGACCTGCTTGCAAAGCCCCTAGTGCAAACCTGTTACCGCCTCTATGCGCTGTAGGGTGGGGTAATGGGAGGGAAAGTAGTCAAAGTACTTGTTTGTATGTTAATCGATAATGTATACACAGTTAGTCAGTAATATGGATGTGCAATGTCGGCTAGTTCTTATAATTTGATATCTGCATCAATTGAAATGGCTGCTTTTTATGAAAATATAACAGAATGAACCCTTTCTGAGGAGGTTGGGAGAACCCTGGCTCACATGGTAACTTGTCGCTACTAATGATGTTAATTATGTGCATTGCTGAATACACGCACCTGATTGTGAATAAATGACAATGCCATTTATTTAGGGATACAAAAAAAAATAAAAAATAATGAGCAATGCCAATAGCTCTACCTATAATATTGCCGAGACCATTGCATTGTAAATGCTTGTTGTAAATCTGGGCCTTAGTTGTTTGTGGGCTAAGCAAACCTTCTTGTATAACAATTTCCTAAGCAAAGTTCTTAGATCCCTATAAGCACAGAGAGGAAGCACTGCCTAAATCCTTATTGGAATCCCCCTCGTTTTAACATACTTGTAAAAATGCAAATCCGGATCTGATGCTTTGCAAAAGGGAGGGATGAGCAAGTAGGAAACTTGAACTGCAAAATCGGCTTTATTTATTTGAGGGCCTTTAGAATAACTGAACTATTTTAGTTGTGAACGTTGGCATTTTGTTACAACAGTTGTGTTTGTGATCAAAATAATATGTGTTGGAGGTGATGATGATGATAATTATTGTAATTCCTTTTTTTGTTTTTATCGTTGTTATGATTATTATTATTACTACTACTACTAAGAATAATTTCATCTACTGATACTTCTACTACTACTTCTAATAATAATAACAATAAAAATAATCAAATTAAGAGGAAGAAGAAAAAGAAGTAGAAGACAGGAATATGTCTCAGTCATTCCCTGCTGAGCTCTGTATGGGATCTCAAAGTCATAAATTCGATCCATGGCCATTTCAAACTCTTTCTTTTCTAGACCGATATGTAAATCACCCATGTGGTTGGTACCAGTGAGGCCTGAGTATTATTTTTGAAGTTTTGCAAAACAGTGGTGCAAGAAATGTTTAAACATGCCATCACTATTAGATGGTTGCCATGACAATGACACAAGGCACCAACAGATACCACTTGTGTTCAGGCACTGAGCAGTGTCCCAGGCATATGGCGCTGACAATGAGGATTATCTTGCTTGAGCTCATAACTGAGTGTCGGTGGAGGAGTGCTGTAAAAGTAAACAAGGATTTGTAAAGCTCCTCAAGCGATACTGACTGCGTGTTCACTGCCCACCTGGTGGAAGATGGCAGCCCCTAAAAAAGACAACGAGTGTGTAGGGTGATGAATGAAATTGAAATAGGGTCTGGATGTATAATAGAATCTAATATGGGTCCTAACCTAGTCGCAAGGATTTTAGCATATAACTTACAATCTTGATTAATTAGTGAAATTGGGCGATAATTAGAAACTAGAGTGGGATCTTTATCTGGTTTCGGAAGTACTATAATTAAAGCTTCCATAAAAGAGCCAGATGTAGTGCCAGTGGAGCTAGAAAACATAAACAGTTGGTGTAAAAAAGGTAATAATTGTGATTGAAATTCTTTATAAAGTTCTGCTGGGATCCCATCATGGCCAGGAGATTTATTCTTTTTAAGGGATTTTATAGCTGATAAAATGTCATTTTTAGAAATAGGTGTGTCAAGATCATCCTTATCTATTAGTGAAATCCTGGGTAAGTCACAGAAATTTAAAAAGGAATCTATCAAGAATACATCTTGAAAATCGGGTTTATTATAAAGTGTAGAATAGAAACTTAAAAATTCGTCAACAATATCATTGTGAGAAATAGCAATTTTACCCTGGGAACCATAAATTGAATTAATTTGTGTTTTATCTCTTTTTATTTGAAGATACTTAGCTAATAGTCTTCCTGATCTATTGGCATTAAAACTAAATCTAGCTTTAGTATTAGAAAGTTGGATACCTGCTCTCTTACTAAGGAGTGAGTTAAATTCATAACACAATTTTTGTAGTTTAAATTTAAAATGTGGATCGTTAGATGTAATAAAAAGTCATTCAAATTTTGCAATCTGATTTTGAAGGTTTTTAGCACTTGCATGAAAGGATTTATTTTTGTGGGCCATAAAAGATATGGAAACACCTCTAATATAAGCTTTGAAAGCATCCCATCTAGTAATCATAGAAGTAGAACCTTCAGGATTGAGTAGAAAATATTCTTGAATGGCAGTTAAAAGTTTATGTTTGTTATACTCATTTAAAATTATACCAGTATTCATTCTCCACCTAGATTTTTTAGTAAAAGCTGTTTCTAAATTCAGGACGAAAGAAATCATAGCATGATCCGAGTTGTCAATGTTACCAATTCGTAGGATTGGATATTGAACTAATTAAATGTCTGGACACCACTAAACAATCAATTCTATAATGAGAATTATGAGAGTAGGAAAAGAAAGTGAAACATTTTTCTGTAGGAAAATATAATCTCGAAATATCTACCAATTCAGTGGCTTGAAGAAATGATTTGAACGCAAAATAAACTTTAGAAGGATGAAACGTAGTAAGAGATAATCTATCAAGTAATGGGTCAGATATAACATAAAAATCCCCTCCAAAAATTAAATGGACATTACCAATCTTAAGAACCTCCATTGTGAGATTAGACCAAAACACTGGATCATCCGCTGTAGGACCATAAACATTCAATAAAAATAAAAATGAGTCATGAACTTTAATCTTAACAAGTATAAATCTACCATCCTTATCAGAAGTTTTACTCAAAATTTGGCAATGTAGTTCATTTGCAAATAAAATAGCTACACCATTCTTTCTACTATTTGCAGGCAAAGACATTTCATCCTTCAATTGCTCTTTTTTTACAAGCTACTTTTTTCTTTCTGTTTAGGCAGTGTACCAGAGTGCATCTTTTTCAGCTGAATTGCTCATGTGCCTTTCCCCTCTTTTGAATTTTTGCTGCCCGCCCTCCCTTCCATTTCCATGTTGCTTGCCTCCACCCGTCTCTTTCCCTCCCTGATCTGTGGTGCTTGCCCTTAATCCATTCTCCCCTCCCTCCACTGTTATCCATGTTGTTGCTCGCCCTCACCCACCCTCCATCCTTTCATTGTTGCTTGCCACCAGCCCATCCACTCTCCTTCCATTGTTGTTTGCCTGTTGTTGCTTGCCCCAGCCCTCCTATCCGTCTTCCAGTGTGGCTTTCTCCTAGCCCTCTCACCCTCTGTTGTCTGTGTGCTGGCTTCCAGCATCTCTCTCCTACCCCTGTTGTCCATGTTGCCCCCTGACTCATCCTCCATCTCTTTGTGTTACCTCTAGCCCCCTGTGCCCTCCCCTGTGCCCCCCAACTGTGCAATAAACTAGAAAAAAGCAAAATGATGTGGCCAGAACTGGCTGCATCATAGCACTTTTTTCCTACAACCTCAGTTGTCCATGTTGACCCTAGCGACATGTTCTCTCTCCTTGTTGCCTCCCATCCCATCAGCAATAAAAAAATACTGTGATGCTGCCAGCATGGACTTTTATTTTTACTTACAGCCATGCTGCGCAGCGCCATGCTACTGGCGAACTTGGCTCAAAAACATTGACAAAGCAAATAGCTCTCACGTGTGTGAGACTTTTGGCTTTGCCGATGCTTGTTTATTATTTAACACCTTTTGAAACAAGAGAACAAAGCTCAGAAAAGAGCTTTGCTCAGGGCACAGAGCCTCAGTTGCTCCCCTCTGTGACAACCCCACTTTTGGAGCCCCGCTGAGCTCTGTCATTAAATTCTTTCCGTTATATCAACTATAAAGCATCCTTTACTCCACCTTTCATCAAACCTCTAACTATCCAGTCCAAAAATGCTTGGGTTTTGTCTTTTCTTATGTCTCTAGAACTTTCACTCCCAGGCTATCCAGGATACTGAGGTTCATCTGACATTCCTTCGAGCTAACAATAATTGACTTTTATCATTGTAAACACCTGCTCCATTATGTTCTTCTCAGCCACGGTTGTCTTGGCAACAAAAGCCCAACCTTGGTTGCATACATAGAGTTTGACAAACGTTCTTAATTAATGGAATAAAAATACATGCAGAAGATTACGTCAACTTGTTTGATGCCAGTTTCCTATTGCTGGAGGTCAGGTTGTGCACGCAAAAGATATCATTGGTTCACTGGATTTAACTCTTGGAGTTAATAGGACAAGATGGCTTAGAAATGTAACACTTATCTATGACTTCCTCTGTAAGATCACAAGTTTGAATAACAACGAAGTAGCCTCAGCCTTGAATTCTTCCAAGGTCAGTAAAATGAGTAGGCATGGGCGTATGACTACATTCGCATAATTTGCGCAATTACGTGCTACGCGAATTGCACGTAGCACAGTGCAAAAACGCGTATTGTGCATTTTTTGCTTGCTCGCGGTCCTCAACGTCAAGTCGGCGACCGCGAGTGAGCAAAATGACATCCCGGCGAGACTTTTTCCTCGTTTGCGATCAGTAACATTAAGTTGCTGATCGCGAGCGTGGAAAATAAACCTCCCAGTGAGATTCTCAACGCGGGGAGGTCCGGTTTCACAGTGCGAGATGCGTATGCTCGGGACCGCTCGCAATGAGAAACTACCAGTCCGCATTAAGGAAGCTGCCGCTCGAGGACAAATCTACTCAAGTGGCAGAAAATGACCGCTTGTACTCTGCAAGGTGCGGTTTGCACTGATTGCACAGTGCGGACAAGCATCTGGCACTGTGCAATCAGTGCAAACAGCATTTTGCACAGTGCACTATGCAGTTCGCGTAGCTACGTATAGCTTGCGTAGTGCGAAGTGCACTTCGTGTAGCTACGCGTAGCGCTACTACGTGAACTACGCCCAGAGTTTTTTGTTGTTGTTTTTTTTTATGTTAATCAATCAATAGATACTTTATTCAGTTAAGATTATTAACCATAAAAGCGTACAATATACAAAAATCATTTACATTAAAATGACGATAAAATTCAAGATAAAAATACATCAGATTTCCTTACAATCAAACAATACGAAGTTGATAGGAGTAAAGTCCATGATCTATCAGGGTAACATATCTGGGCCAAGGGGTAGGTTCTCGTAGTTATGGGGGGGTAACTGCTGATGACTAGATGGTGCAGGGCCCCTCCTGCCCTCCCGGTGGTATCCCTCTACACTCCATCTAGTGCTTGGCGAATATGCAGATCTTGGGTAAAAATCACACAATTCAAGTGTTGATATGGGCCCATCTCCTATTTGTGGCTCCCAGCTTTGTAGGTAGGGGACTACCAAGTTGTCCCGGAAGTTGACAATGACCAGGTCTCCCATTATGCTCTTAGGACGGGAGCCTATCCACCCCACCCTTCTGACATTTAGGATTGTCCCGTTAATGTTCGATGGAAGCGGTCTATTTTTTGTCAGCCAGAACTGGACTTTATTTTTGAGGTCCTGATCTTCAATCTTCCCGGTGGCGTGCACAGGCACCCAAAAGAGGACACATACGTAGGGTGCTGCCTCTGGAGGTAAATTTATAGATCTATTACTTCCGGCTAGCCCATCAGAACATTTACCTACTTTCGACCGCCCAGCTCTAGGAACAGAGCTACGGGCTTTTGTCAGTTCATTGGCTACCTTCTTGTTTTTAATATCTGACAGTACAGGATCAAGAGGGTTATTCTGGGCAATTTTACTGTGTGCTGTTGTGTCAGACATTTTTGTGGCAGCAGTTCTCTGAGATTGCTTGTTTGGCTTAGTTGGCTTAGTCTTATTGTCTAGTGTTGAGAGCTTTCCCCCAATGCCCTCTAAGCTTCCAATGAGCGGGGATAATAGAGTTTTTACCAATTTTTAAATGTGGGCCAACAAAATAGATGGTAAAAGGGATATAGGGGTTTCCAGTATTTGACCCGCTTTGGGTATCTCGGGGGTGGTGGTGACAGTAACCAAAGAGGAATTTAGAGTTGTTTTTCGATATTTTGATGGTTTCCCCTTAGATTTCATACCTTTACGTTTTATACTCTGGGAAGAAACATAAGGATGTGCTAACCCCTGGGTGGTAATTTTATCTGTAATTACAACTGGGGCATCCAGTGGACTTTTATTAGGTTGATGTGAATTCCTAAACTGAGGGCTTCCAGTACCCGTAGGGCATGTTGTGGGGCTGGATTGTTCAAATCCCTGTTCAATGGAGATATACCTAGTTTTGCAAATTGCATTTAATTCCCTCTGTAATAAAGAGTTTGGCGAGTCAATTAGGATTGGAGGGGATCGTTTGCTACCTAAGGTGTCTTTAGGGAGGCTATGTTCTATTGACTCAAATGCCGATGTTACCCTAGTTAAATATAGGTCCAATGTCCCCTTTAATGACGCTCCTTGCGAGGCAGATTGTTTGGCTGACCCTTTAGAAGTCATGGTGCGACTAGCTAATGACCCAGCTGCACGCACCTTGAGTGAGAACAATGGATATCTAGGAGGTCTTAAAAAGACTAAAGGGCTACGGAAAAAAAAAAAAAATAAATAAATAAACAGGAACAATTGTTGGTAGGCTCTGAATAGTTGGTCTCTATTTAAGCAAACCTCAGGTCATATCTTTAGTCCTAAGAGACCATCCAAGAGGGGTGCCCCGACCCGGCCTCCTCGGTCCTCTGAGGGCCACAAAGGGCCCGCCCTTTGCCCGGGCTTAGTCCCAGGCGCTGACCCACGCGCGATCCCGCGACGCGGGGGCTGGGCTGCTTTTCAAGCGCCTCCTGGCGCGAAATTTCACTGGGCGGCGTGTCGTGCTGCTATGGCTCCTGGGTAATGTAGTCTGCAAGGAGTTTGTAAGGGCCGGTATACCCCCCCCTCGTTCGGCGGCCACGGATGAGGCTTGTGGCGGCTGAGGGTAGGTATGGAAGGAAGATGCCCCCGCCGAAAACTGCAGAAACAAAGGTATGAGCCCCAGAGAAAGTGATGCCCCCCGACTCACAGCTTGGTGGCTCAAGTAGGAATGAAGCAATCTAGCTGAGCTGCCTGCCTCACACTGCTCGTGATGGATAGTCCCCCTACCAGCAGGCATCAGCAGGTGTGTTGTAGCGCTATATCAGCCCCGGTTATAACCACTCAGTGTCCGCAACTCACAGATCTGCCAGTGATACACCACCTCGGCTTCACCCAGGAAGGGAATGACGCAGTGATTGGGGAAAGTACAGCAAGGAAGACAGCCACCAGGAGCCCGAACAGCCAATGTAGGCGCAATACACAATACAGTCGTTTCGGGGGCTCCTCTGTCCTCTCCGCCCCACAGAAGCCTTGAGTACTTGCAGCGTCCAGTAGCAAAGAGGCCCAATGCATTGCGGGCCGCCGTTGCGACCTCCCCAGCTGCCGCGGCCTAAAGCTCCTCTACCCCGCACCAGACTCAGCAAGTGAGACGCGGCCTAGCACCGGGCCCGATCCCACCTCCGCAGCCCAGACCTAGTGCAGGCCCACCCACTCACCGCATCTAGCACCGACGGGCGCTATCATCCAGATGAGCCGGGGTCTCCGCTGTGCCGTCACAGGGCTCCTCTCTGTCAGGGCTCCTCACAGGGTTTACCGCAGCCCGTCACCGCACCTCCGGCGCAGCCCCCTCCAGCGCCAGGGGAGCCGCGCTGCGTCCAGTTGGCCCGGGAGGCTCCAGGCACGTCCCCGCAGAGTCACAAGCGGTCCGCAGGGCACTTTTTACACCGCTCCACTCCAGGCAATTTACCGACTTGCTGCTCCACTTGTACTTGTACTTCTCATACTTTCACAGCTGCAGCAGAAACGCTGCGCTACAAAGTATCAGCGTCCTCTCCAGGTAAACGCTCTACTACACTTTGTTCCACGGGTCCGCGGGTCAAATCCGCTCCGTTATCACAAAATCTCCCGGCTATTGAAAAACACAGTTTCCGTCGAAATCAATCCGCTCTCGAGTCAGCGTATCCCGTTTTCTTTTCCCTCCGACACTTCAGGCTCACCAGCTTTGGAAGCGGTCTTGTCTCGTTTGTGGATAAAAGTGAGTACCATTGAAATTAATAGGAATATATATAACTTTTTACAGTTAGAAATGATAGAAGTGCAACATGAATCATATGTAACAAATATTACAGGCAAGTTACGATTGTTGTAGTTATGTTTGTGGCCAGACAGCAAAGGTCCTTCCTGCTTAGCTACGTCAACTGGGCCTGAAATACTCTCTAATGTTCCCGGCCAAGCTGCGTTTTGTGGGCGGCACCACCACGTTTTTTTTTCAGGTTGCCTGCAGATGCTTGAGAGTGGTTGGAGTTGAAAGGGTTGTCCCCGACGCCCCAGAGTACTCAACTCAGAGGAGATAGGTGACATCCTTGCATAGGAGGATGTTCACACAGGACACCGAGGGGAAGAAGCACGAGTGAACAGGCGGTGGCAGAGCTGGAATTGTGATGGAGCCTTTCACAGCTGTCACCTGGCTCGGGAGCCACCTCTCCGGGGCATGAACTCGCCCTTCCAATGGAGGACGTCCCAGCAGAGCTGTGATCAGGACCAGACCTCACCCCAGTGATGCTAGTGCAATTAATGTGATCATTGGTACAGCATGATGTCTTTTGGCTCCTGCTATGCGAAGAGTTATGGCCCTCCTTGCACTGAGGTAGGAAGGGGACATGTTGCATTCGTAAATGGACTTGGACTTCATGCACTGCTATTTTGTTCCTTTCTGTTGCTGAGGCTCACCCAGAATCTGAATGCACTATTTGAGCCTCAGTTATGGTTTGTAAATTGTTGTGGGTTTGGGATGGCCCTGACCAGGGAGCAGGAGTTGGAGATCTTGAGTTGAGGTTAGGCTCGGGGGAGCAGCAGGATCAAATTCTACATGGATGGAAGTGGAGGATTGACGTATGAGAGTAACACGCCTGCACACACAGCTGTATACATATAACGTTATTACCTGGATATTCCGAGGAATAGCTACCCCTAGGAGGCATCACCTGATATATTTTCCTACCTGAAGTGCAGACAAGCCCACGTTGCTTTTTTGCACTAAACACATATGAGCACCACAGAGCTCCGTAAATTGCATATGAAATGGAAAGGTCAAATAGTTGGCACCACCTACTCAGGCTACGCCAGGGGGGTCCTTATTTGGGTGGCTCCTGAGGTACCACTAAAGACAATGATGGACCCAGAGGGCAGATACGTGTTGGTGGAAAGGGCTTTGGACACTGACCAATCACCCTACTGGCAAATTATGCACCTAACACTAATCAGCAGCAGCTTTTAACAAGTCCTACTCCCGCAATCATACATGACCTAACATCATCTAGGAAATGAGATGGGGACTTTAAGGCTGTGCATGACATCACTTTAAATAGGTTCTTCCCTCCCATATGGGGAACACTAGCAATTAGGATGGTAAACACTCTGCAAGACTGGCTCACACATGGGCAAATGCATGATATCTGGTGAACCATGCACACAGACACGAGGGCATACTTGTTTTTCTCCCAGCTTCATCTGCAACACACCAGACTAGATCTCTTACTCTGCAACTCCTACATGACATCCCATGTGGGGGGCTCTGAAGACCGAGGCCTTACACTCTCCGACCACAGTCCCTTCAAAATAACACTACAATGGGACGCACATGGATTGCACCCATACCCGTCTGGAAACTGCATACTCTGGCACTGCAGGACATGGTTTTAAGTGACACTGTGGGCATTCACGCCACTAACTACTCCACTAAAAATAAGAGAGCTGCCACCAATGCTGGGATCGAATGGGATACCTGTATGGTGGTCACAAAGGGCTTGTGTATCAAAACTTCATATGGGGTGAAGCACACCCTGTGGACTCGAATAGTTGAGCTTAAACATGATATACGGGCGGCGTTGGTACGGGACTGACACGGTGAACAAAGACGAAGTGACCACCTTTGCAGGAAATACAGGAACGTGGTCGCTAGACTTAGGAAACTAGACTTTGCAGAACATGTGGCACAGCGAACCGCTGGCGTGGTCCCTGAAGCTGGAGCCACCAAGGGCCCACACAAGCACTATCAGATCTCTAACGGGGTGTATGTCAAAGATACAAGCTGACATTAATCAAGTCTGAAGGATTCGCACGATAGAAGAACGAAACGTCGACTAGATTATCCAACTCCTTATGTATTAATTTACATTAAGTGACTGTATTATTCAGTGAAAATATTAGTTGCTTTGATGACTTTATTAGGGGAGGATTTTTACTTTTGAAACTGAGGTATGATTAAGATGTACCTTTTTTCATTAGTTTGCATTTGTTATCAACCGTAGTGTTGAATGTACCCTACAAATTTTTCACAAAAAGAAAATATATTTTTTCAAAAGATATCCCGTTGTTTGTTCTCTGTTCCTGATTTATTCGTTTGTGCAATAATTGCCCAACTTGATGATTGAGACATAGATAACGAAAGTATCTGGCTTTGAATCATTGGAAATAACTGTACTGTCTAAATAAAATCCCTTGCAGGCATCTTAACCTATACCGTTATTCCAGCCCAAGCCTCCAAGGGTGTATTGGGCTTCCACACGTCCTTAACTACTGAAAAGGGGCACCCTTGGTTTGTATCCATTTAGCCTCGTCATGGCTAAAGAGGGGGTGATCGTTTACCATGAGTATGTTAGTAGGGTTACCATAAAACCCATTAGCTTTATTTCCAACCTAACTTTGATGAATGTTTCTTATAGACCTTCCCCAGAATCCAATCCATAAAGTACTGGTCTTTTGTCATGAAAGTCCAACAACACAATTGAATTCTGTACATTCAGCTATAGAAGTGAGGGCCTGGGACCCTTCTTTTCAATGTGCCCTATAGTAAACTATCCTTCTAATGACGTAGAATGTTTGCCTCCCCACTAAACATCCAGTTTGATCTGTATCCATGAGTTGAGCAGGATATTTTGACCTACCAGTTATCTTTGGGAAGGTGTAGTATTTGTGGAACAGAGCTATCAGCCTGTAAGAATTTGTTCTTTCACTAGTTAAACACTTACCAATGGCTGTATGAGATTTCATAGAAAAACTGTTTAATGGATTGGATTATCATTACTGGGAAACAATTTCACCTCCATAGTTTAATGGAAATTTGCAGGATGAATGACCTTTAACATTACACAGCAACAGACTGATAGAAGATCTTTTGGTTTTCGAAGTAGGTTTTTGCAGTACGCAGATGACACAGTAATTATGGACCACACCAGGGTAGGCCTCCAAAGAGCCTTAAACAGTCTTGCGATGTACAACAAGGAGAACGAGCTACATATTAATGTGAGCAAGACCAAGATAATAATCTTTGGCAAACATCCACACAAAACAAAAGCTTCATGGTCTCTGGGGGAACACCGAATCACCACGGCCCCATCCTACAACTATCTGGGCACATGGGTAGCAGAGAGGGCAACTGCAGTCAAACATCTGAAGGCGCTTAAACCAAAAATCGACAAAATAATTACATCTTTAAGACGTCTAAACCACAGCCTGGTCAGTCCCTCTGCATATCCGATGCTGACAGTACTCAGGGCTAAATTGATCCCCGCCATCACGTACGGCCATATAGCCTATCCAGGGGCTTTTGAGAAAGTGGTCCAAGCGGCACAGGTGAAAGCATACAAGATGGTGCTACGAGCCCCCAAACAGGCTAGGAACAACAGGGTGAGACTGGAAATAGGTCTGAAACGTCCTGAACTGGTACTATTGGGGGAATTGCTAAAATACTACATCAGAGTTCTGAAGTCGCCCGAAAACACCTTAAAGCACTCGCTAAAAACCATCTTTGGCAAAGCAGGCTCCCCATGGCAAGCCAAGGTGGAACTAGCTATTGAACTTCTGAAGATCGAGGGGCGGAGTCTGCACTCACACGAAATCCCATATTCCGCCTGGGCAAAAGCCGTCAAGCGCCAAGTCCAGTCCATTTCTTTTGAACTGGACCTCTCCTCGCTCCGGCCCAACCCACTAACGTTGGCCTTGGACAAGTCCTACACTCCCGGTAAACCTCAACCATACTTACAAGACTCACTAACAATCGAAGCTAGACAGAAAATTCTGTTCATGCGCCTCTTGGCCCTCAGGATAACGGACTTCAACCCACGTTGGGCACGCTCGGACGGAGCCACTGCCTGCCGACTTTGCAACTATTGCAGAGAATCCTGGCTACACTTGCTATGTTGCTGCACTAAGCTGGCCAGCGACCGACAGCGTCTGCTACGTCCGGCACTACGCATCCTGGGCCACAGAACTTGCAAAGAGGCTTCGGATTGGTGTTTCTCTGAAACCACAACATGTTTACTAGCTAGGATAGGCAAGTTCATCCATCAAATTAAAATGGCACTCGAAAACCAACTAAAGGACACCATCCCGAAGAGCCCTGTGACCCGCCGCCCTAAAGTTGGCAATCCATAGATAATACACGGAGCCGCCGAAACGAAAAGGGCCCCATCGGCCAGAGGTATCCAACCGGGGCCGACCCAGGGTCCGATGAAGTCCACAGTGCAACTGAGGATGTCGAATTTATATACGCCTTCCAGACTCTAGTAAGCGAGGTCTCACGATGACTCTAAATCTTTAATTCTTTTAATAATGTATAGTACCAGCGAACATAGTCAGTATCGAGACCACTTAGCTGCACCAATGGTCCTGACCGGTGTAGATCGAGCGGGGGGGGCATTTTACTGTATTTTATCGAACCAAACTGTATTTTTTTATACTGTAATGATTTTAAGTATTCGCACAGTTCATTAATAAACAAATACATTTGCATGCCTATTTTACATTGAAAATGCAATTAATCTTGAAAAAGAGTGAACCTTGAAGGTTTTCTTCAAAGATACAGAAATCCTGTATCCCTATCCCTCTACCCCTTTCTATTTATAACTCCCTAATCCCCCAAATCCCGTTTTTATGCAAGTATTTTGTTTTTGCTGGGGCATGAGGAACTCACAAAGGGCCGGTTGAACAACTCAAGGGCACCCAGCAGGACAGAAACAGCTACAAAACTGTTGCACAAGATGCCAACCTGGAAGAGACCCTCCGGGGAGCCTTAAGCAGGGGAATCCTGCGCAGAAGGTATCTGAAGAGCGTTTAGAGTAAGGAATGCATTTCCCTAAATAATTGCGCAGGCACTATCACCGAACCATGCAGTGTAGGTAGTTTGTAATGTGTAAGAGTCTATGATACCATGCAGCAGACCAGGGTAATTGGGATCTGGTGAGGGAATTGGTGAGTGAACCTAAGACTCGGGCAACATGCAGGGTATTATGTAGCGGGACCATGAGGCCCAGGAGCTTTTCCTGGCAATTTAATGTACTTTCTAATTTCTAAGTACAATAATATAATACTATTTAGTTGTTGTTTTTAATGTAATACTCTATTTGATTGTATGTCTTTAAAACATCTTTCTTTAAAATATTTCCTTTAGTTTTAATGTATTTGTACGTCCGTAAAAATTGATTTTCTGAAAATTGGTTTTCCATGAATTGGTTTTTATCCAGTGTGTTTATGTTTATCCATTAATTCACACTCATCACTTACTAATATGGTGGTCTCTTCCATTGTTAGGGTAGTTTGAACAGTCTCAAAGAAGAGGGCAGCCTAGACTGCAGTAGAAGTGGGCTGGGTTGGTTACAGAATTGCCCTACTTACTGCATCTTCTTTGTTTTAAGAGAATGTATTGCTTTACTTCTTCATTTTATGTTGGCGTTTACAAGTCTGCCCTCTAAGTAGTAGTCAACTTAAGCAAATTTAATAGAGGCATGGTTCATTTTGGCCTTCGGAGGCTGTTTTCTTTTAATGAAAAGTATTTGTTACAATTGTTGGAAGGCTCTTATCTTTTGCTTTTCATTTCATTCCAGCTTATGCTTTGGGTTTTATTGTGCTTTTGTAGTTAAAAAGAAATGTTTAAAATCTATTGAGTACTCCATTTAGTTGAATAACTAACAGTCCGTTGGCTCCATTTCCCTTGTCATAAATATTCTGCTTGGATTTAGTCCTATCTGCTTCATTTATTAATCACATGTTTATATGTCTACTCGAGAACTTTACTTTTCTCACACTTCTCTGTCAAGGTGGAGTGTAATATTGACTATTTGTTTGAAAAGATGTCTCCCTGACTCATTCTCCGAATCCATGGGCATGAATATGCCACTTAATATTGCCTTGAACAGGGCAAGCTGTTGTGCCTCCGCAGTGCCCTCCATTGATTTAAATGAATATACTCATTCTCCCTCTCACCCTGCTAGGTTTATTTTTTGTCTTCACATGCCTGATTACCTGCTTGTTATGGGGGAATTTATTTTTGCCAGCACTGGAATCTGATATGAATGGCAGTGTTTGCAATAGTTCCTTCTACCTCTGTGCCACCTACTAGGTGCTCATAATTTAATTGTTTATTCTATTATAGGTTCTACATGCTTGTTTTTAGGGTGGGGGCTCTATTCTACATGGGGTGAGTTTTCCACACAGTAACCTGCTTGATGTTTGCCTACAGAGAGTAACATATGGGCTGTTCAGCGGTGCTCCATTAGCATTCATCAGGTCACAATGGACTACACTCTCTATAGTACAACTGCAAACTTAAGCCTGCATGGGGGCAGACTCTCTGAGGCCGCCAATCCATCTTTAACTGTGCAGACAGCAACTGGCCTGTATCTGAATGGGGACAGAGAAAACCCCTGCAGGCAGAGACAACACCTCCAGGCAAAAATAACCCCTGCAGGTAGGTGTAGTGACAGGCCACACCTTCCTGCAGAGGGATTTTGAAAAGTTTCTACCTCTTTGTGGTGAACTTTCAGTGCACACTTGACCACTCCGCTGCCTCTGTCCTTGCGTCAATAATTACAGCACAGGTGTAGAGACAAGGAGTTTCCTTCCCCATTGCATTGGGCCTTGAGATGTTGCTGGCATTCAATATGCACTGGTGTGATCTGTATTATTGAAGGGGGTCTGTGGCCGCTTCTATAATACCAGAGTGCCTGAGGGACATAAAATACAGGTGTACATGCCAGGGCCATCTTAACAGCATTATAGGCCCCCGGGAAAGCAGTGCACTGGGCCCTGCCTACTCAACCACTCACAGGAATACACATTCAAATTATCGTCCCTGGTTAATTTCTGGTCTGTGCATAGATTAGCATGTGGCCGCTATGCTTGTGCCCCCCCCCCCATCCCCCGGACCTGCCCAACATGCCAACATGCCCATGCATTAAGACCGCACTGGTGCGTGCCCTTTGAACCTGAAGGGCTCTTTGATGATACAGCCCCAGATTGTCATTTTTTTCTGGTGATCTTCTGTCCCTGATTGACAGTTGTCCCTGTTACTCGTTAACATTTCCTCAGCAGGTTTGTGGCTATGCGGCTGGAGTGCAGGATGCTCCCATTCTCATCTCCTTTAGAATTTCACCTGCCATGTTCTAGGACGGATAGTCGCGAACCAAGTCACCTATCTACTCGAATTTTTTGTTGCATGAGAATTACTTGGCTTTTCTTTTGCCTTCGCTTTTCTTTTCTTATCTTATCAAAACAATCTAATAACATTTAAAAAGAGGAAAACTAAAGGTTATGAATCTTAAAATTCAAGAAGTACTCTCTGCATACCATGCAGGGATTTATAAAACAGAGTATAGTGTTACAATAGTGCTATAAAAAGGGCATAAGTGCGCTGACCTAAGAAAATGGATGAGATGCATGAGTAAGAGTGTCATATATAGCTTGAATTTAAAACAGATGCCAAACCTCTGTGGTACAATTATCATTTGTGCTAGGTTTCCAACAATTGTTTGCACCCATTTCGGCATTTTGTGCATTAAACAAGGCCAATGGGTGCAAATAGTTGTTTTTTTGCTCCATGTTTTGTGTTCATTGTATGCATGTTTAGCAACCCTGGTTATAGGTTTTCCCTCCTGAGTGTGTAAGTGCAATAGGAACCCAACTCATAATCCATGTCAGAATTAAAACAGGCAAAAATCTATAGTGCCCCTTATTTAGAATTAGCATCAACCTCTCATTTGTATCGATACCCTTCCTGAGAGCATAATTATTTAACAGCGGACGCTTACATTTCATAATAGCAGGGTTTCAGGCGATAAAAGCAGTCAATGAATCTCTTCCATTGGACAGACATTACAAAGATCTGGATGTCTTTTCATGTCGTTGGCACTGAATGAATGAGCCTACTTGGAGTATTCATAGAGCGCCGTGCAGCTGAAGGTCCTAGACTTCCGGAAACACACACAGGAAATCAAGAGGCACGCACAGTTGATGTATGCCGCATCTTAAAGAAGAATTCACATGCTCTAGTGTATCAGTCTGATATGCACATTGCTTTCAATAAACAATTGTTTGACAGTAGGCGAAAAAGAAAGACAGCATCAACTAAGCAGGGTTGTTTCCAATTTTCTAAAAGCCACCTAGTTTCATGAAAACATCATAATGCAAATTAATCACCCCGAGTAGTTTCCTGTCAAAATTCCTCAGGGCAATCGAAGAAAGATATCCTGTGTTTTTCAGTCCATTATGCATTTGGTTTGTTTTGTGTTTCCATCTGTCAAAGTATCACATTTTCTTTGAACCACTGGGACTGGAATTCCTGTAAAAACATTTCTTTTTAGCCTATAAATTGGAGAAAATTGTGCTGTGAAATGAATTTGTTAGACGAATTTACAAAAATGTACCTATTGATGAGTGGTGGAAACCTCACTTGCTCCCACCCCAAAAAACCTTCCAAGAAAGTGAGGATGTCTTTCAGCACTTTCTTGGTGCAATATCGGTCTGATATAAAAAATTGTTCTGGGGCTACTTTTAGCAACATATTCAGCCGTTGCAACCTGACTTGCATGGGACGTATGCTGGAGTTGCCTGGCTCCTGTATGAGGTTGATTCAGCAAAAGGCAAGGGATAAACATTTCACAATTCAACAAACTTTTAGCAAATGGGCCCATATACACATTCAAGTTTCCTGGCTGTTTCGTTGGGGGTCAAGATATTTATTCACTTTGATCTTGATTAGTCAATGCCTAACTGATCTTCACAGATCAACACTCTTCCTTTGGTCAATGGACCATTAGTCGAGTAGTTGATGGTGATATTAACAAAATAGCTAATTTAACCTATAACTCTCAATAAAATAACCACATACTCCGGGTAAGATTCAATGAATTTTATCTAATAACTCAGTCAAAATGAACGCTCATTTATTCAGATTCACAGTGCAAATTCTATCAACTTTCATGGGAGAGAAAATTCATTTATCAAGTACATTCAATTCACAGACTCATTCAACAATTCAATGCATTGGGAGTGGATAGATGAAGAGACAAAAGACATAATAAATCATACATTTTCAAAAGATATGAAAATTTAAGACAGAATAATAATTACCCAATGGTGAAACGGGAAACCCAACCCTCTGGCCAAAGGACTGGTGGAGGTCTCCTGATTAAGAATCAGAAGACAAAGACTATAGGACAAGATCAGGATAGGAAAATACTTACTAAAACTTCTCTAGAACCCCGACGCACCGGAGCACAACCCTCTCTTACTCTTTCTCCCTCCTCGATATTCTTCCGCAATCTTCAATCTAATTAGGTTGTCTTTCAGGAATGAATCTTCCCAGTCTGTTCTTTTCCTCCAGCAGCAGCTCTCGCCTCGCTCTCTCTCAGCATCGATTGAACTTCCAAGAGAAACTCTAAACTTAAGTTCCTTCTAGTTATACTCTTTATTTCTGCATATCACACCCTCAAAAGTTGCAAATATCAGTGGATCGTGGACTGTGATTGGGCAGGGGCAGGGAAGTTGTCATCACCTCATGCTGTCATACTCAATTTCTTATTGAACCCTTTTGTTTAACAAACCCGTCCCATTTAACTCATTTATTTTTCTGTTCCGTTTCCTTTCACACACATCTAAAGTAACAGATTAGGTACAAATATAATATGTAGTTCTACAGTTGAAAAGAGTTCTCATGGATTCTGTCCTTGGGTCTTGGCAGCCTGTCAACGGTCCGGTCAGCGGGTCACATCATAACTCTAGTGCGCAGACTCAGCTTGTTTACGTTTCCACCGCCATCCTTTTCATTGACTTAGCACATTAGGCCTAAATGTACACTATTAATAAAGGAATCACAATCAGATGTTAATTTCACAAATATGTGATTATCGCTGTTCACCAACCACTTTAACTCTATCCCATGTTATATTTTCTTTCTTTAAGCAAGAGCATTAGCTGCAACAGCTTCTGTTAAATTTCAGGTAAGCATATGCCAGGCACGCGGGGCCTCAAGACTTACAGTTAGGAACTCTTGCGCATGCGTGAGAGTTTTCCCTCTCAAACGGGTTAGTCACATGGTTATTTACCTAATTCGGGTTCTCACATGCGCAACAGCGTTTTTCGTTCCCATGCAAGGTACGGTCGCGTTACAAATTATTCTTTGTTATTTAAGCGTGCTTAAAGCTCTTTTCCTACATGTGAATGTCGTTCACATGTTATTTTTATTTTATTTTCTATTCTAGTTGTTAGCACTTGTTAATGAGAGATTCATTTGAACAAGTTTCATTTTCTTGAATCCTTGCTCCATCAGAGTCATAGAAAGCCTTAAATCCAAAAGGCATTATTATTTTTATATTTATTATGATATTATATATCCATTCCAATTTCAACTTGGGGAGATAAAATGTTCTTTTATGGCCCATACTTTGTAGATCACAAGCCGTAAGGCTTTGTGCTCTCTCTTGCAGGCACCCAGGGAGTATGGGAGCCGCTGTACAAACATAAGTTGCTTCACTCCAAGGTGCAGTCTTCTGACTCCTATCAGGTGCAGATTTTGAAATCCCTCACACTCAACAATGGATAAATTGGATTGGGAAAGTCTGTGTACAATATAGCCATTTCACTTTATGTAATTTGCAATAGATGAGATTCCCACACCTTCTGCCAATGAGCGTTACGCTCCACATGCTTTCAATGCAATTAGCTCTTCACATCATCTGCTGGTGTTCTTAGCAATTTACACTGTCTGTCAACGTGCTCAAAGCTCTCCATACTCTTGTCTACGAGCCCCACGTTCTTCACACTTTGTCAATGGGTACCTTACCTAGTATTTAACCTGCCTTTCATTGGCATTACACAGCACTTACTACCCCAGACGAGGCGCTGAAGCAGTTTATGGCAAGTAGCACACTACTCCGGAACCAATGAGCCTAAAAATCTCATTTTCACCCATCACCATACTCGAAGCTCTATGCAGTGCACCAAGCTTGCCTTACTTTCGGGGGCCCACCTTCTTCCTACAGGCTATCAATATGTTTGAAGCTTCACACATTCTGTGACCCCCCCCCCCGACATCCCTGGCACTTTGTCATGGTCACCTCGCCCGCTACACTGTTTGTCTATGCACCACAGGCTCCTTTGGGCCCCAACACCTTACAATGCCTGTCGCTGTTGAGTATCTCTTCATGTGCTGTGCCCCATTCTCCTAGCACTGTTGACATGCCCACTCTCGTCTGTGCTCCAAAACCCTCACAATGTCTGTCCATGAGCTCTACATCCTCACGTGATTCATGTGCCCGATCTACTCACTTTGTTTATGGGACCACACTACTCCATGTGTGCTAACCAACTCACATTGTTTATCCGCATGCTTCCCTTAATGTCTAAAATTTGAGTTAAGCTGCGCACACTATTAATGTGCCCAAGGATCGTCAGACTGCCTATGCACACTTTACTCCTCTAACCCTTCCATCTGCCACAGAAAAAGATTGCCTAAAAAAAGATTGACAACGTCAATAGACTTCATATAAAGCGGAAACCTATTGGCTTTGCCAATGCTTGTTTATATATGGAATCAATAAGCCTGCTTCAATAACACAGATGAATAAGGTTACCAGGTTTAGTCAGTGCAGTGTTACGTCAAGATTTAGGATCCAAGCGCAAAAGATGTGGAAAAATGTGCAGTACTGCAAACCCTACTGCTGCACATGCAGTAAAGCTAGTTTTGCTGTTGCTGCATTTGTTACCACCTGCTATTCGCTACTAGAAATCAGTGGTAAAGGTAGGCTTGCAGTAAGTCGATTTTCATCATGTTGGTTTTCCCCACCTCTCTAAATGAATAGGGTATAGCGTTGAAAATAAATGAAAAGTTCATAATTTTTCTTTTTTAAAACAATATGAATATTCGTAAGTTGACAAATACCAGTGTGACTTCTTCGGGAAGCATATTTGATATTAAATGAGTGGCGACCTGTTTCTACCTTCCAAATTGGAGTACTTTCATTTGGTTTTGGATTGAGGGTGTCACCTTTCCGTTTTAGGTCTCGCTGATCCAGCGTGCATGCGCTGTCAGCGAGACATTTGGTAAGCCACTTTTGGAAGTGCTTCCAAAGTGGCGACCAGCTTACTCTCATGCGCACAAGCACACGCGCGACATGCACAGCACTTTTCTTCATCGCGCGCCTGTGCACAACTCGCATTTTTTTAAAATTATTATTATATTTTGCGGCCCGGCCGCATGGTCAATGCTTGTTCTAATTCTGGATGGTTTGAGTAGGACGATGCGTTTTCTGCCACAAGACTAACTCAGTGTAAAGTTAAAAGTTGTGACAGTACACATTTTGTAAGTCTAATATTAACAACCCTTAAACTATATAAATGAATCATTGCAGGCACGCCCACACTCAACACGTAACCATGGGGACTTTTCTTAACCTGTGTTTTGAAGCCGAGCCTGCAACTGGCTGGCCCACTTCCCTGCCAAGGATCACACCACGCTACACACCACGGAGCGGCATAATCAAGGGACATGAGAATACAGTTAGGTTGCAGCGTGGTTACTCAACTCCTGTTATGCTGTCATTATTGAGACATATTTTGCAATTCAGCAGGTGCCACATTTTTCGCATAACTATACATTTGCCGCACACAATCCATCATCTGCTCTATAATTTTCCGATTTTAGGAAAAAATGTGTTTCTAGAAAGGGAGCAACATTTACTAACGACGATGTCACCGTGCAGAGACAGCCCCTGGCTGCGCTGGTCACTTTTCAGTCGCTGATGACTGGTCCTAGGTTTTAAACTGATACTATTGCGTGGGGACCTTTGCGCAGACAGGGTTAATGTGCAAAAATAACAAAACACTAAAGTCACAATGCCACGAAATTAGCCACATTACGCCAAATAATCCGATTTTTTCTTGTCACTTATTTTAGTGAAACCGGTCGCATAATTTGATCTTCTCCTGCAGCATGCTTCCAATCGCCCTGATCATATTATTATGAAGTTTGCAAACGATCTTTGCCATCAGAGAGCTAAGACTGACTTCAACCACCACCACTGGAGCCTAGGTCAGGTGCTCAAGTAATCTGAGTCCATCTATCACACCTGTTCTTGATTGATACTACTGGGAATGTCACATGACGTATTCTCCATGCTCCCAGCTACCCACACAGTGAACAAATTACATTGAAAGAAATGTATCTCCATGTGCAAATGTACATTTTGTTTAATTTTACTTCACAATGGGTAAAAGCATTGTGCTACCCAATAGAAACCCATTCCTCTGCACCTCCACCAAGTTTGGTAGTTAACCATTCCCTTGCACACCCTGCATTGGGAGTTACGTCAGCTCTTAGCTGGAGTAAAACTCGGACTATTTACACTTGTCAGGAATCCCTCTGTGAAATCTTGCTAGACATTCTTAGTTTATTTCCAGCCATAAAGTACATATATCTGCAGCAAAAATTACTTATGAATCAGGCCCTATTAGTCTGTAGGAAGCGTGGTTGGTCTTTCTCTCAAACATTATTCTTTCCCTCCATCACAAAGTTAGAGTGGTCAGTGATGAGATCACAAGACTGCTTCAGAGGCTATTCTTCGTCTAAGACCCACCAGTCAATCAGAGGCAATGGCATAAGTAAACAAGCATTGGCATAGCCAATAGGTCTCGCCTTTGGAACCTTATAAGTATTTAGTTATGCAGCACAAAATCCTTGGTGCAACATCAACTGTTGCATGGCTAAACACTTACAAGGTCCCAAAGGCGAGACCTATTGGCTATGCCAATGCTTGTTGGATCAGTTACACCAACATCTTCTCCGGAACGTAGTCTCGCTATCCTGGCGGTGTATTCCTGGCTGTGATCGGCATGTGGTCCAGCAATGAGGAGAGTGAATATAACAAGGAGGGAGGGAGATGAGCCAAACAATCCATTCACATGTACTTGTTTTGAAAAAAATTCAGCTGAAATGAAAAAAAATAATTCAATGTTTCTGAAGTTAACCGCACCCGACAATATAATGTGTAAACATGCCTGTTTGGAACAGCCCAACACTGCACATTGTCAACATGGTATAAGCACTAGGAATGGCAACTTTATGTGAACTGAAATTATGGTTAGTGGCAAAACATATTTTGCCTCCCTCCTGGCCGTGTACTGTGGCCTGTAATTTACAAGACTGGAACTGTGCAGTCTTGCAAGAAAATGAGGAAAACTAAACATACCACAAAACGTTCCTGGACATATGAGCCTGGATTAATCACGCACCTCCAGAGAATGCATAAACATTTAATTTGTCACTGCATAGGAAATATCATAAAGTAGAGCAGTAACCAATAGAGCGGCAATTATAAAATATACTGGGCAGCTCTGAAGGCTCATTGTGTTGTGTCAGGGATGCGTATTGATTCCTGAAGCCCTCTCGAATGCGTGAGGAAAGTACGTCTCAGAAATGTGTTTCAAAAGGCTCGATTGACTTTTTCTTGGGCCTTGTTAAATGGACTATGGCAACATCGTTCCCACAAATCAGATAGGCATTGCAAAAGGTTGCTCAATCGGTGACTTACAACATCACAACTCTATCTTTACTAACCAAAGCAGCCCAAATTACAAGAAACCCCAGCCCAAATTCCTGCTTGATAGACATTTCCTAAGCAATTGATTGTGTGGCCCAGAACCTTTATCAGAAGAAATTAAATAGGTATAGATAGCGTTAGATTTGACACCTTTTGGTGTGTTTCCTCTGTCTTTTTCCTTTCTGACTGCTTGGTTTTGACTCTGTTTTTGCTGGTTTAGTGTCTCTGCACACTTTCTCACTGCTGTTCAGTGTTAAAGTGCAAGTGCTCCTGTTGTAAATTGTGTTATGGATTGGTGTTTCCATGATTGGCATATTGGAGTTTCTGGTAAGTCCCTAGCAAAGTGCACTGAGGGTGCCAGGGCCTGTAAATCCAATGCTACTAGTGAGCTTGCAGCACGGGTTTTGCCACCCACAGAAGTAGCCGGTAAAAATGGTAACTCAGACCTCCCACTGCAGAGTCTACACACAATTTGTACCTGCCATGTCGACCTAGCAAGTGCACTCACTTGCCAGACCCTAAACCTTCCCTTTTCTACATGTTAGTCACCTCTAAGGTAGGCCCAAGGTACCCCTGTGGGCAGGGTGCAGTGTATGTGAAAGGTAGGACAAGCCCTGATGTGTATGGCATGTCCTGATAGTGAATTACTGCCAATTTCGTTTTTTACTATTGCAGGGCTACCTGTTCCTATAGGACAGAGTGGGGAGTTTGTTTATAACATCTCATAAACATAACTGGCCGTGGGAACTAGGTAGAGAAATACAATTTAGTAGGCCTGAACTCAGAATATAAAGAAGCATCTTCGGGAGGCGTGGCCAAGCCGAGC
Source organism: Lissotriton vulgaris (assembly GCF_964263255.1). Taxonomy (NCBI): domain Eukaryota; kingdom Metazoa; phylum Chordata; class Amphibia; order Caudata; family Salamandridae; genus Lissotriton; species Lissotriton vulgaris. The sequence continues at coordinate 1,067,430,900 of NC_141693.1, read as the reverse complement.
ACAAAGATGGTTGCCTAATCTGCAGGCTCCGCCGACCGAGCCTTTAATCCGATCTAAATATCTGCCTATAACTCCCCAAACAGCTGTGGAAAGGCCAAATCGATCTCCGGAAGGGCCAGGCCGGCAATCGGTGCCAGTTGGGTTCCGGACGGGACTGAGGAGGCTCGGCAACACGGCAGCATGGACTGCGCCAGCGGGCCTGGCGGGCCCTTGTGCGAGGCCGGGCACCAGGCCGGCTGGGAGCGGGGCAGGAGGCGGAGATCCTCTGCGCTGCTGGAGGGCTGAATTATAACGAGAGACGCTCCACTGTGACCGGCGGGAGGTCCCGGACTGTGGCAATTGTTCTCTGAGACAGTCGCGGGGCAGTGGGTGAGCTGCCTGAGACCCGAGGCTGCTGCGGTCTGGTGGTGTGTAGAAGTGACTGTGCACTATCGGCTGAGGCGCCAACTGTAGCCTCTATCATCATGGTTGGGGCCGGGGAGCGAGTGGAGAGCGGCGGGTGCCCTCCCCCCTGGATCAGCTGGGAGTGCAAGTACCAAAATATGCTTGGGTCTCAGAAGTGAAAACTGGAAGTACCAGACTATAAAGAGTTCTCACTGGGAGGTTGGGCTGCGCTCCTGATTTCCTTGTGGATCCCACGCGGTCCCGTGCGGCCTAGGTGGTGCAGTGCTGGAACTACGAACTGCGGCTATGACTCGAGTATATCCCATTCGGGCTGAGGCTGGTGTTGTGGCTTACAGTGTGACTGGAACGTCTGCTGAGAAGCTGTGGGGATCCCAGTACTGCCTGGGGAGATCGTGCTGTGGCCTGGCAGCTGAATGCCACTACCGTCACACCAGTGCTCATCGGTGATGGCAGAATGGCCCCTGTCGCACGGACCCTTCCCCCCAGCACTCCCTATGGCGATGAGGCCCTGACATTGGCTTGAACATGCCCTGGGGCTGAGGGAATGACGCAGACTGGTGTTGGCAACCATACCCCAGCTCCGCAAGTACTGCCTGGTTCAAGAGGAGGATACCGGCGACTTCGTTCCAGGCCATTTCGAAGTGTCCTCATGTCAGGGGGTTTGGTTGAGAAGACCTGCACCCAAATGGCTGGGGTTGTGGCTCAAAGGCAACTCTGCAGACCAAACTTACGAAATTCGCATGTGACGGGGGTCCCGGCTCGAGGCCGAAAGGAAGGTCCACCATGCCCGACAAACCCGAGTCTGGAGGAAAGAAGAAGGACCCGACACTTCAGGACATTCTTAACACCATTACTACCACCTGCAAAACCTTGGAGTCACGGATAGACACGGTCTCCACCGAGGTGTCCCTCATTAGGGAGGATATGTGCACCACAAACTTCAGATTAAAAGATGTAAAAATCAAGGCGACCTCCCTGGTGGAAGATACATCTGAGCTACAAAGGAAGGTGGAGAACCTGCAAACACATACAGCAAAGTTGGAGGCACAGTGGTTGACTATGAAGGGCGGTCCCGGCGCAACAACGCCAGCATCATTGGAGTGCCGGAACGTGCGGAAGGGCTTTCTGCGGACCTCTTCTTGGAGGACTTGGTCACCACCTACCTTAAGCCACGTGGGCTCTCCAACTTTTTCTCTGTGGAGTAGGTGCATTGGGTGCCAGGGGACCGACCGAGGCCTGAAACCCCCCCACGGGCGCTCCTCGCACGGATCTTTAACTTCTGCAACAGGGATGTCATCCTGCAATGTGCCCATTCGGCTCCACCGGTGGAATTCCAGAACAGGCGCATCACCTTTTTTCCGGACTTCACAATCAAAGTGCAACTGCAACGATTACGTTTTCTGGAAGTCAAGAAGGCGCTTCGTAATAAGGACTTGAAGTATGTGATGATGCTGCCGGCCAAGTTAAGGGTGGAGTCGGAAGGGAAATCCTGGTTCTTCACCACTCCGGAGGAGACCTGGGAGTGGCTGGAGGGATGGCGAACAGCCGGCCGCCCCAATCACCAAGCCCTGGGTGCGAGGATGAACGACAATGCCTGGGCTTCCGGTGGGGGTTCGCCACGGTCGGCCTTGCTGGAAGTTGCGGGTGGTGCCGAATAGGTGGTCTGTATGTCTTTTCCTTTGGGGGAGTGCAAAGACATTAGATGGACAGTGAGCACTGGGGTCTGATTTACCCGCGCATATCGCACCTGGCGCTCGTCCACTAGGGATGGACTGTCATAGTTGACCTGAACTCTCTGAGCCTCGCTTGTTCCCCTGGTGACCATGTATGGGGACGTGGGATGTGTGTTTGGCCCTTATCAATGCTCTTATCAGAAATATGTTTGGCTATTCTAATTCACTTTTTGGGATGGCATTTGATTCCTTGGGGATAAGCGCTTGGCTCGGCCATACAGTCCTTGGAAGGGTGGCCGATAGGCACTCTGCTAGTTTGGGGGGCGGGAGGTTGTGTTACCGCCAAGCAGGGAGGCAGGGTGGGGGGGGGTTGGGGAGGATACGTTGGGGAAGTGGGGAGGGCAGGAGGGGATTGTTTTGGGGTGTTCTTTTTAGTGTTGGTTTGTTTGGGCATGTCTTCTATGAATGGTGTCAAAGGTAAATTGCGACAGATGGGGTGTTTAGCTTACTTTCATTGTTCACGGTATCTAAGACGGCAGTGGAATCTTTCCTGGTCCCAACACCCTTCCCGGACAGGCTCCTTTAGGGAAGATGCCTCCCACCTTTGATACCAGGGGATTAGTGCCATGCATAGACAGAAACTTAACCTGTTGTCGTGGAACGTTAATGGGCTGGGGGACAAGATTAGAAGAGGGGTAGTTCACCAATTTCTGAAACGTCATGCACCTGATGTGGTTCTCCTACAGGAAACCCACCTGATGGGAAATGGTTGTCAAGATGGGGTTTCCAGATGGCTGCTCACTCCGCTTTTGGTTCTGGCTCCTGGGGGGTGGGTATTTTGATTCGCAAATCCTTCCCCTTTCTGGTCAGTAAGATCCATACGGACCCTCTGGGGAGGTTTGTTGCGGTGTCCAGGGTTTGGGAGGGAGCTGCCCTCAACCTGGTATCTGTGTACATTCCGCTGGGCCTCCACACCCTGGTCTTTCCTGACCTGGGGGATCTCCTCCTGAACCTGCCAGACGGTAGATTGTTGATTGGGTGGGACTTTAATTCCATTTTGTCTGATTCACTGAATCGTTGGCCCAAGAGGGACCTGCCGCTTTTGGGCAAATGTATATATGGCTTCCTTGGGGCTATGGGCCTGGTGGATGTCTAGCGATATATGAGCCCCGGGGAACTCCAGTACACTCACCATTCGGGAGCCCATCGCTGCATGTTGCGCATAGATTATATTCTTACTCTCACGCAACAGATCCACATTGTTAATGATATTCAACACCTGGCTAGGGGAATCTCGGACCACTTGCTGTGCTGTGCAGGGTGGAAGTGGGGGAGCCAGCGGCTAGCCGTGTGGCACCGCTTAACCTCTGGTATCTCACTATTCTCCCTATTAGAGAAAGGGTGCTGAAGGACTCGGATCTCTATTTTATTCCAGCTCCTAGGTTGGTATGGTTAAAAATGGGGTTGACACTGTGTACCAATCTATAATGAGAAGGGAATCAGTGTGTCAACAACACACTGATTCCCTTCTTATTATAGATTGGTCCCACTAGCATGGTATTTTTAAATCACCAACACCCACTCCACCACACATTGCACCACACATAGTCTTCCACAAAAAAAGTGCTCCTACGTAACTCCGAAAGTTGTAGCACGCCCCAGTTCGTAGAGAGCTGGGATGGCCCCAATGATGAAGCATGTCACCGTGGGGAAACCCTGGTGAGTGAGGGGACTCAAGAAAGACATATTTTTTTCTTTTGGGCTTCTTTCTGACCGTATTGGCCAGGAGCCACCGCCACAAGCTAGGTCTAAAAACCCAATATCTTGGGTTTATGTTTTGAGTGCTTTGATTGTGACCATGCCTATGTTTTTTCAATAAAAAAAGAAGCATCTTTTAGTAAAGGTGATTTTTACATTCTGTGCTTGAAAATACCACTTTTAGCAAAAAGATATTTTCTTGCTCAGCCATCCAGTAGGCCTCTGCTGGGTTTGTGGATTGACTGTCTGGGTCCTGGATGACAGGGGCTGGAGAGGGGCAGAGGCTCAATATAGTCTAGGTGGGTCAGGAAAGGACGGAATAGACATGGGCTGCATTTAGAGTAGGGGGAGGAGATTTCCTTTCACCTGAATGGGCCTGGTCTGCCTCTGACAATGCCATCTCCACCTCCTGCCAGGAAGCCACACCAGATAGGGCAGAACTGGTTCTGACTGAGCACGGACACTCTCTGCCTAAGAGGACAAAGTAAAAATGATGGGGCCCAAAGCCCTGATCTTTAGAACTCTTTTGGACCATGAATATTGCCAAGAAGAAGAGCTGGAGAAGCTGTGAGGAGGAACAACGACTTTGCTGAGTGCTTTGCTGTGTTGGCCTGCAGTGGCTGCTTCTGTCTTGAGCAGTGAAAGGACTGGACTAAACTTTCTGCAATCTACTTTTGTGAGTTTCTCCAAGGGCTTGAGGTAGAGCTTGCCCCCCTGTTCAAGAAGTCTCAGGAACAGCAAAGACTTCAAGTTCTTCTGCCCTCAGCACTGGGGACTGTGCGTTTTGTGCTGCAAGAGAGGAGAAAGCAACCTGATGCCGTCTACAACGCCTCTGCTGACTCTGTGTCCTGAAGGCACTACAGAGGGCACCACAGCACTGCCACCCTGGTCTCACCGATGACGCCTGTTGACACTGCCACCAAGCCACTGCTCGCACCACGACCGGTGGGCACTGCACTCCGCATCGCCTCACTTCATGATGCCGCCTTGGTACCCCCAACGACGTCGCTCCACGCCGAAATCGACGCCGCTGCTTGCACCATGGTTCGAGGGCACCACTCGTAAAGTTACACAATGCACCGCATTCATCCCGCACCTCTTCCTTGGCCTACTGACTCCGGCGCCATTGACTCCAGTTTGTGAGCCGACGACATCGCTTCAGCAATGACAATGCTGCTGCTTGCACCGTGACCTGCCAGCACCCCAAAGAGCACTGCATCACTTCGCACCGTGACCCTGGTCTCACTGACGACGCCATCTGATGCCACCATTGAGTCGCTGCTCGCACTGCGACCAGACGGCATCGCAGGGCACAAAGCTGCACTTTGCACTGCAGCACCCGACGCCCGCCGACGCCAGCGCTCCTGACTTCAACCGCGAGGAGTTCGATCTGCAACACGTGTGACTTCGAGGCCCCTACGTCTCCTGCACTGACCTCCGGAACTGACGCCTGCGGACGCCCTACTTTCGTAAGCTCAACGAGAGGTCGCCGACGCCCTACATTTCCAAAGGTACTGTTTTGCGGGTCTTCCCGACACCGTAGCTGGGCCGCAATGGCGCGGTCAGCCAAAACTGTCTGGATTTGTTTGTTCACAACGTGTGATAGCCCCAGACGGAGCTATCAACTTCAAGGAACTGTATTTCAAGGTTATTTTGATAACTGAGGATTTCTAAGTACTGTATTGTGGATTTTTATAATTTTTTGGTCTTGTCTGAAGTATATAAAAATATTGGATATTTTTCTAAACTGGTGTGGTGTTCTTTTGTAGTGCTTACACTGTGTTACTGTTGGTTATGTGCAAATGCTTTACACACTGCCTCTAAGATAAGCCTGACTGCTCGTGCCTAGCTACCAATGGGGTGAGCAGGGGTTATTTTAGGAGTGTGAATGAATGAATGAATGAATATTGGACTTGTAGAGCGCAAACTTAGCCCAAGGGCGTCAAGGCGCTGTACGCGGAACCTGAGGGTGCAGACAAACAGACATGCTCAGACCCAAGTCTGTGAGAAAAGCCAGGTCTTTAAGGCTTTACGGAAAAGCGAATGGGACACCTGACTCAAAAGCTCTTCCGGGAGGGAGTTCCACAGTTTAGCAGCAGCAAATGAGAAAGCTCTACCTCCCCAGTCGACCTTCTTAAACCTCTGTACTGTCAACAGGTTCTTATATGAGGACCGTAGCAGCCTGCTAGGGACATAGCGATGGACGATAGCCTTAATCCCCTCTGGACCTGAACCATAATAGGCATCAGGAGTCAGGCACAAAGTCTTGAAGAGGATCCTATGGTCCAAAGGTAGCCAGTGCAACAGCTTAATAGAAGCTGTGACTGAGTGATATTTTGGTAGGTTCATCACCAATCTGGCCGCAGCATTCTGCACCATCTGCAGGCGTTCCACTAGGCCTTTGTTAATGCCCAAATAATGGGCATTACCATAGTCCAATCTGGACGTTACCAAGGCATAACGGCCTGCTTACCTGCATCAAAGGACAGGAAATGGGATATGTTTCTAAGGATCCTAATGATCCCAAAATAAGTGGAGACTGTCCTGCTGACCTGCAGGTTGAGGAACAGTGAATTGTCCTCGATAACCCCTAGGTTCTTACCATGGGATACTGGACAGGGACAGACGCCAAGCACTTCCGGCCACCAGTCACTGGACCATCTCTCCTGTTTACTAACAAAAATCTGGACCTCAGTCTTCTCTCCATTCAATTTCAGAAAATGTTCCACCATCCAGGAGTAGACTGCCTGCATACAACTCCTAAAGTTAAGGGCAGAATCCCTTATACTATGTGAAACAGACACCATTATCTGGGTGTCGTCCGCATAGGACAGCACCTCTAAGCCATAGGATCTCACAACCTTAGCAAGTGGAGCAACATAGATATTAAAGAGTGTTGGGCCCAGGGAGGAGCACTGGGGAACACCGCACAACAAGGGTTTGGGGGCTGAGTAGAACTTGCCAAGCTTCACCGTCTGTGCCCGCTCACTAAGAAAGGAAGCTAGAAGCCCCAAAGCCGAGCCCCCGATACCTATCTCTCTGAGGCATTCAACTAGCCTGCAAGGAGACAGGGTATCAAAGGCTGCGGTGAGGTCAAGTACAACAGGCAGGGTGGTGTGTCCTGCATCCACTTGAGTACGGATATTGTTAAAAACAGCCGTCAGTTCTGTCTCTGTACTGTGGTTCATTACGCTAATAGGGGTTTAACCCATGCAGTCACGGGGACCTGGGCGCTATGTGGTACATATAAGTGGGGGGTCCCCGCAAGGAAGATATGTTGTATTAGGTATGCTAGTACTGAGCAAAATTAAAGAAATACACATTTTTATGCAACTTGCAAAGTATTGTCGTTTATTAACAAAACACAGAGCACCTAAACTGGTGACAAATACTTAATAATAATTGGTATCTACAAAGAAGCCCCAGGGAGAGGGGAGAAAGGAAAACAAGGGGGTGCTTAAAGATGTGAAGTGCAAAAAGAAATAGGCATATTTAGTCAGAACAATCAAACAATGACATAACAGAATCAAACATTTCAATTGCAACAAGCCGAAATTTGTGGCCAAAATTAATACATTTTAGAAGGACATTCAACGGTCACAGTCTATCAATGGAAAACTCAGGGATTTGGACCGGATGTCAAAATAAACACAAGCCATCGACGTTTCGACCCCTGTAGGTAGGTGCTGAGATGAAAGTTTAAATAGGTTTCCAGAATCTTGGCTGGAACAGTAAGTAAGGAGATCTGCTTGATTCTTCAGTTCTCCAGGTTCCAGTGAAGGTTTCTTCAAAAGAGTCTTCACTACAGCCATCTTCCACAAGGTTGGATACAGTCCCTCTGAGAGGGCAGTATTCAGAACAGCAGTGAGATGGGGGATAATGATCTCATGGCCAGTTTTTAGCACTTTGAGGGGGCAGGGATCCAATGGGGAACCCGATTTGACTCGATCTAGGAGCCGATCAGTCACCTCAGAGGAACAACAAAGGAAGGTGAGAAGCCTGGGAGTCTCCTACGTGAGCGAGGCCTCACTCGGAAGAGGAAGTGATCCGGCGTTGGAGTTGGATGCTTCCAGCCCGGAGTAAATGTCTGTGATTTTAGTTTGTAAGAAGTCAGATATTTTATCCCAGAGCTCCTGGGAAAATTCTGAAGGGTCAGTGACATGGGGGGAGGTAAGAAATGTAATAACCTTGAAAAGATCCCTAGAGGATTTCATAGATTCAGTAATCTTTGAAAAGTATACTCTCTTTTCCTCCATTATGGCTGCTTTATACTCTTTTAGGCACTGTTTATGCAATTTCCTACTCAAAGCTTCTAAGTCTACGCGCCACAGCCTCTCCTGTTTACAGCAACCCTGGCTCAACTTTCTGAGTCTCTCCGTAAACCAGGGAGCAGAGGTTTTTTTCTTGCTGTGTCGTGCTTACTGACAGGTGCAAGAGTGTCCATTGCTGTTGACAAATGTTGCGATAACTCAGCAGCTGCCAGATAAGCACTGAAATGCTTAGTGAGCTTGAGATTAGGAGGGTAGAGAGCGACTCCTTACTTATGAGGCTAAAGTTCCTTCATTGCTTCAGATTCCTGTTGCCAGAGAGAGCCATCGATAATGCCAGGAAGTGTAGGTCGAAAGGGATGGCACCGTGTTCAGACCAAGCGAGGGGGATCCGTTCCCAAACCCTTATACGTGGGTAATTGGGGAAGACACCATCAAGGGTATGCCCAGCTATATGGATGGGATTTCTGATCAGCTGTGAAAAAAACCCACAGCACCTCAAGGTTTCCAAAAGACTTTGGGTATCCTTACATGAAGTATTATCTAATTGAAAATTAAAATCCCCCAAGAGAGAGAAGTTGAATCTCTCAAAGTAAGGTTTTAAAAGCCTAGTAAAATCCTGATTAAAGGATACCCTGGAGCTCGGTTGCCTATAACATAAGACGCCAGAGAAGCTATCCATGGGATGTAGGTTAATTGAAAAATAAAAGACCTGATAGAGATCGGGAGCAGCGGTCAATGCCTGAGTCCGGCAGATCAGAGTTTCTCTATAAAGAATGCCCACACCCCCTCCCCGCCGACCTACCCTATCCAATCTAGCAAGGGTGTACCCAGAGGGGATAGCGTCTACGAGATCAGGACCTGAAGCGTCCGTAGCCCAAGTTTGGCACGGACGGGCGCAGACGGGCTTACCTTTGGCACGCACACTGCGCGCGTCCGCTACGTGATGAACCGGCCATGCTGCTTAAATAGTCTGAGGACTAGTGCGCTGAAACTGCCTGGCTCCGCCCCTTAACAACCGGAAAGGAGCCTGAGTATACACCGGCGCCCTCCACAACAAACTGGAAAACCTGCGGCGGAACAGGGCACTGGCGAAAGCACACGAAGACGCTGAAAGGGAGGTGAGTCCTCAGATGGTAAAAAGGGAGCGAGGAGCTCAAAAAGAGGTGCAAAATAGTAGGACACAGTATAAAGTTAATAAAACTCCACAAGATTTAGAAATGTTAAAACATTAGAGCAGTTTAAAAACACAATAGCATCAGCATGTGCATGTTATCTACGCACGTCCCTTCCTTATCCTGACCAGAAGAAAGGGTCCCTACTTGGATAAAGGTGCAAATCCTTGCCAACTAGAGACCCCATTTCTAACAGATAGCATTCTAGTACCAGCCTGATTTAGAGTTTGGTGGATAGGCTATTCCATCTAAAAGGTGAAGGATATACCGTCTGCTATATTGTAAGTGCATGCATTCTATATACTTGTAATAAGGCGGATGGGATATCCATCACATTTGTGATGGAGTAACCCACCTGCCAAATTCGAAATCATGCCCTAAGTCACTCATTAAAATCCTGAGTTCATGCCTGCCTGGCAGCTGACATTACAGTCTTGTCAAATAATTTGAAAGCCAATATCAAGAAGACCCAATTGATGGTATAACTGATGTTGAAACTGATTCCTCGAAGGTAAGACATTGGTTGTGGCAAACTAATATGACTATTCGGACATAGTGATGAGGCAGGGGACAAGGGTAATGTGATAAACAGATAGTAGTTATATTTCATATCAACACAATCTGGCAGTGGAGAGGTGCAGAGTGTCTTGGTGGCGAGGAGAAAAGTAACAACAATACTCAATACAGTATTTTAAGGTGCTTGAAAAAGATGGGCAGCATTGGCAACATTTTAGAGACATAGAGCCTATGTCTCCTTAATTCCATTTTTTTAAGGATTCAGGCTAGGGTTGTTCTTAAGCGGCTTATACGCAGCAGTAAGAAGACTGCATATTATAAAAAAGTTCAGTGGTTCAATTACTGTTTCTTCATGTTTATTGGAGGCAAGCTTCAGATGTGCTTCCCAGGGACCATCTGGGGTTCGACTGAATTTATGAACCACCTGAGATGATACCATTACATTCAACTAGCTGACATTTGAAGTCAGTTTAAAGATACAACACATCTTACTTTCATATATACATGGAAGAAAGAATATATGCTGTAAACAATTACAGATTACATGCTTCACATACTGCACAAAACACTATTACTTATATAACTATACTAAAAGAGAATACAAGTTATTAATAATAGTAGGGTGTAAATGTTCAAAGTAAGTATGGAGAACAACTATTGCATAATATTATGTTAAATTCACTTTACATTTAATACTAGATACTTCATGGCACAAAGTAACTCAAACAAGTAGGAGCTCTACGAAATCCACAAATAGTACTTGTTTGACACCCCCCTAACTCTCTACTTTTATCTGTTGCCTGAGTGATTGAGCATCACTTGCAGCAAGACCCAGGCTCTCAACTACATGTCCCTTCATGACCAGCATTTCCTCATCTGAAGTCAACATTTAACTTTTGCAAACATCAAGACTTTCAAGTACTTTAACACCAGATGTGTTTCTATACAAAGCCACCCTCCTTGCATTACACTTCGGTCCGTTTTTCAGCTCTACCAAGTTACTATTGATATTCTTCAATTTGAAAGGTCCCTTGAACTTTGATCATCCAGATGATACCCTTACAATTTAGTCTTAAACCAGTCACCTTTGTCAATCTTCTGAGACAGTGCTTCAGCTGATTCGACATTCTTCTTTACACTTCTAGTCCAGGCATGTGACCAGCACGGCAAAATGTTAGAGACATCTTTCCTAACCCTCATCTTGTTAAAGGGGGACACACCCATTTGGTTACTTGATGTAGCCTAGAAGGCTAGGTGTCTCTGATCACCTCATCAACTTACAAACCCCTCCTGATAGCCACCTATAGAGTTCCCTTCACTGATCTGTTAGTCTTTTCTCCCCCGCCTTTGGATTGTGGATTGTAAAGTGAATTCTACTTCTAACAAAGAACTCTTTCATTTAATCTGAAATTCACTGTAATGATGTGCTGTGGTACCCCTTTTCTGATACAAAACACATTTAAAATCGTTAATATTGCTAGAGGAGGTGACAGTACTCATATATATTATTTCTAGTCACTTGGAGTGAACATCCACTTTGACATCTGCAAATAGCTGTGCTTCTGGGAGGAATTAAAATGGAACTATGAATTATAAAGAGATCTTAAGCCAAGGTGAACGTGGATCACCAATATGTAGGGGTTGGCTGCTAACACTCACTCCCACTTTTAACTGCTTCTCCTCTTCCTTACACATGGGACAACCAATCACACTTCTAGTGACATTTGTGTCCAAACCCAGCCACCAAAAGAACCCTCTTCTTTTTCATTGTCTGACCCAGGTGCTGTTTTGTGTGCCATTGTGATCAGATTATTCCTTAATTCAAAACGAGGCAAACATCTCTCACCTCCCATGGCCAACTGGTCATTGTACACTGTCAACTCGCCCACAGTTTATTGTAAGAGCTTAAAACCTGCTGTAAAACAACTTTCTTCCCTACAACCTTCTCTGATTAAGTTTATTACAGCTTTCATTTCTTCATCTTTATCCATGGCTGGCAACCAATCCTTCAATGAAACAGCATCATAGATTCCCCTCTTTAGCATCATTATCACAAGATACAACCATTCCTTCAGATGTATATTCATCCACTACTCCACTCTCCATAGGCAGTCTTGACAGAAAATACACCACACAGTTTTTCCATCCTGGAATGTACTCCATTGTGTACATGAAGCATTGTAACTTGGCAGCAAACCTGGGCAACCTGGCAGAGCTTTTATCAAAACCCCAGGTATCAGAATCTTAAGCAGCTGTTTGTGGTGTGTTCTTACAGTGATATTCTTCCATACACAAATATCTTAATATATTCCACACCCCACGCTGCTGCTAATGCTTCCTTTGCAATGACAAATGCTTTTTTCTGAGTTACGTAAATGGGCTGCATATGCAACTGTTACCTCTCTAGTCCCATGTTTTTGGACTAAGACTGCACTGATTCCCAATGAACCGGCATCTACTGTGATGATAGATTTCATATCTACGTTGAAAGGGGTGAGCAGACAAACATAAGCAATGGTATCTTAAACAGTTTAAAATACCTTTTGTTGGGCTTCTTGCTACAAGTATGTTATACCCTCCTCAGTAATGCTCTTAGAATGTCAGTCTTATCAGTAAATCTTTTAACAAACTTAGCAGAATACTCGATCATGGTCATGAAGGACCGGAGCTGTTTTGTTGTATCGATTGATGTGCTGGCATTTACAATTGCACTAACCAGATCTTTCTTGGTTTCACCCCATCACCCAAAATGGTATAATTTAGGTACTCCACTTCCCTTTCAAGGAAACAACATTTCTCTTTATGTAGTGGCATGCCAGCAGCTGCCAATATTATTAGTACCTCTCCTAGAACCTGATCATCTTTACTTACAGTATTATCTAATACCAGAATGCCATCTTGAAAGAAAACAACGTTTCAGCGGTCCTTCAAAATTTCAGACATACTAAACTGGAAAACATTGGCAGCTAATGCCAATGCAAATGTAAGCTTCTTAAATTGAAAAATGTCCTCAGGTGTAACACACACTATTAAGGCTTTGGTTTGAATTTGGCGCTAATCCCTTTTTGGGTTGAATTTTAGAAAATGCCTACCCCTTTCAGTGATAACACCATCTCATTCATGTTTGGCAAAGGATCAGGTTCCAAGGCTACAATTTAGTTAAGTGACCTTAAATGTGCACAAAATCAAAAGCTCCCATAAGTTTTTTCATTATAAATATAGGGGGTAACCATTCAGACATCTCAAAAAGCTCAATAACATAATTCTTGACCATTTGTTGCAGTAATTCATTTAATTAAACCATGATGACTAAGGGTATTCTCCTAACTCATAGGTGCTGTTCCTTATCTTAATACAGTTTTATGCATGTATTTTTGATGTACTCAATCTATCTTGTAAAACAGTTTCAAAATGTGTAAGAACTCCTTCAAAACTCATATCAGAAACCACCATATCCTGATCCAATACTATCCGGTAGATTACTATACTTATATCATATTGGTACACCCATCCCGAAATCAGTGGCCCTGATTGAGCCATATAAACCTTACCCATAACCCTGTGGTAATGGAGCATTATTTCTGCCCACATATATCCTGCAACATAGATGGAACTCACTTGGTATCTCAGTGGATGTATGTCCTTTGATAGAAGTTAAACATCTGGTTGTGTATTGCCACACATGTCTTTTGGAATTATTCCGTAAAAGGAACCAGAGTCAACTATCAAACTAGCCGCTTTTCCCTTTACTAAAATCAAGTGTCTTCTTCTAGTGTATCCACACACTTATTGCCCCTGTTGTGCGATCTTCTTGGTCAGAGACTATTGCTGCAATCCTGATTTTCCCACTGTGACCTACACGGGAAATATGACCTCCCTTGCCACATTTCACACAATCCTTGCCAATTGCTGGGTAATGTTTGGACTACTGGCCATGCTACTGGCTGCCACACCTGAGACAGTGCCATGTTGGATTTTTACATGTTGTACTCTACCGTGATCTCCACCATTTGATTCAGTCTAATTACCTTTTGTTCATGGAAGATGCTTCTTTCTAACTGCCTTTATCTGAGAACTTTTTTCCTGATGAGTCTCTTCTACTACCACCACTTCTTGAATCTTTGTTGGGCCCAAGCGCTGCATCTATGTTATACTGAATTCTGAATCCTCAACAATCTTCACTATTGAGATTGCAACTATTCAAGTAGAATTGCTTGCCACCCACAATCATTCTTGTACCTTTCCACTAGAACACTGTACTATGAACTGATCCTTGTCCAACTCCTCTGTTATTCGTTCAAATTAACATTTTGTCATCAATTCACGATGTCTTGCCACAAGCCCATCTATATTCCCTCCCATCTTTTATGGTGAACTACAGGATGTCTGCCTTGTCATTGTGATGTTAGTAGTTTTAACAAATCTGTTGGGGAGGATACGTTGGGGAAGTGGGGAGGGCAGGAGGGGATTGTTTTGGGGTGTTCTTTTTAGTGCTGGTTTGTTTGGGCATGTCTTCTATGAATGGTGTCAAAGGTAAATTGCGACAGATGGGGTGTTTAGCTTACTTTCATTGTTCACGGTATCTAAGACGGCAGTGGAATCTTTCCTGGTCCCAACACCCTTCCCGGACAGGCTCCTTTAGGGAAGATGCCTCCCACCTTTGATACCAGGGGATTAGTGCCATGCATAGACAGAAACTTAACCTGTTGTCGTGGAACGTTAATGGGCTGGGGGACAAGATTAAAAGAGGGGTAGTTCACCAATTTCTGAAACGTCATGCACCTGATGTGGTTCTCCTACAGGAAACCCACCTGATGGGAAATGGTTGTCAAGATGGGGTTTCCAGATGGCTGCTCACTCCGCTTTTGGTTCTGGCTCCTGGGGGGTGGGTATTTTGATTCGCAAATCCTTCCCCTTTCTGGTCAGTAAGATCGATACGGACCCTCTGGGGAGGTTTGTTGCGGTGTCCAGGGTTTGGGAGGGAGCTGCCCTCAACCTGGTATCTGTGTACATTCCGCTGGGCCTCCACACCCTGGTCTTTCCTGACCTGGGGGATCTCCTCCTGAACCTGCCAGACGGTAGATTGTTGATTGGGTGGGACTTTAATTCCATTTTGTCTGATTCACTGAATCGTTGGCCCAAGAGGGACCTGCCGCTTTTGGGCAAATGTATATATGGCTTCCTTGGGGCTATGGGCCTGGTGGATGTCTAGCGATATATGAGCCCCGGGGAACTCCAGTACACTCACCATTCGGGAGCCCATCGCTGCATGTTGCGCATAGATTATATTCTTACTCTCACGCAACAGATCCACATTGTTAATGATATTCAACACCTGGCTAGGGGAATCTCGGACCACTTGCTGTGCTGTGCAGGGTGGAAGTGGGGGAGCCAGCGGCTAGCCGTGTGGCACCGCTTAACCTCTGGTATCTCACTATTCTCCCTATTAGAGAAAGGGTGCTGAAGGACTCGGATCTCTATTTTATTCCAGCTCCTAGGTTGGTATGGTTAAAAATGGGGTTGACACTGTGTACCAATCTATAATGAGAAGGGAATCAGTGTGTCAACAACACACTGATTCCCTTCTTATTATAGATTGGTCCCACTAGCACTGTATTTTTAAATCACCAACACCCACTCCACCACACATTGCACCACACATAGTCTTCCACAAAAAAAGTGCTCCTACGTAACTCCGAAAGTTGTAGCATGCCCCAGTTCGTAGAGAGCTGGGATGGCCCCAATGATGAAGCATGTCACCGTGGGGAAACCCTGGTGAGTGAGGGGACTCAAGAAAGACATATTTTTTTCTTTTGGGCTTCTTTCTGACCGTATTGGCCAGGAGCCACCGCCACAAGCTAGGTCTAAAAACCCAATATCTTGGGTTTATGTTTTGAGTGCTTTGATTGTGACCATGCCTATGTTTTTTCAATAAAAAAAGAAGCATCTTTTAGTAAAGGTGATTTTTACATTCTGTGCTTGAAAATACCACTTTTAGCAAAAAGATATTTTCTTGCTCAGCCATCCAGTAGGCCTCTGCTGGGTTTGTGGATTGACTGTCTGGGTCCTGGATGACAGGGGCTGGAGAGGGGCAGAGGCTCAATATAGTCTAGGTGGGTCAGGAAAGGACGGAATAGACATGGGCTGCATTTAGAGTAGGGGGAGGAGATTTCCTTTCACCTGAATGGGCCTGGTCTGCCTCTGACAATGCCATCTCCACCTCCTGCCAGGAAGCCACACCAGATAGGGCAGAACTGGTTCTGACTGAGCACAGACACTCTCTGCCTAAGAGGACAAAGTAAAAATGATGGGGCCCAAAGCCCTGATCTTTAGAACTCTTTTGGACCATGAATATTGCCAAGAAGAAGAGCTGGAGAAGCTGTGAGGAGGAACAACGACTTTGCTGAGTGCTTTGCTGTGTTGGCCTGCAGTGGCTGCTTCTGTCTTGAGCAGTGAAAGGACTGGACTAAACTTTCTGCAATCTACTTTTGTGAGTTTCTCCAAGGGCTTGAGGTAGAGCTTGCCCCCCTGTTCAAGAAGTCTCAGGAACAGCAAAGACTTCAAGTTCTTCTGCCCTCAGCACTGGGGACTGTGTGTTTTGTGCTGCAAGAGAGGAAAAAGCAACCTGATGCCGTCTACGACGCCTCTGCTGACTCTGTGTCCTGAAGGCACTACAGAGGGCACCACAGCACTGCCACCCTGGTCTCACCGATGACGCCTGTTGACACTGCCACCAAGCCACTGCTCGCACCATGACCGGTGGGAACTGCACTCCGCATCGCCTCACTTCATGATGCCGCCTTGGTACCCCCAACGACGTCGCTCCACGCCGCAATCGACGCCGCTGCTTGCACCATGGTTCGAGGGCACCACTCGTAAAGTTACACAATGCACCGCCTTCATCCCGCACCTCATCCTTGGCCTACTGACTCCGGCGCCATTGACTCCAGTTTGTGAGCCGACGACATCGCTTCAGCAATGACAATGCTGCTGCTTGCACCGTGACCTGCCACCACCCCAAAGAGCACTGCATCACTTCGCACCGTGACCCTGGTCTCACTGACGACGCCATCTGATGCCACCATTGAGTCGCTGCTCGCACTGCGACCAGACGGCATTGCAGGGCACAAAGCTGCACTTTGCACTGCAGCACCCGACGCCCGCCGACGCCAGCGCTCCTGACTTCAACCGCGAGGAGTTCGATCTGCAACACGTGTGACTTCGAGGCCCCTACGTATCCTGCACTGACCTCCGGAACTGACGCCTGCGGACGCCCTACTTTCGTAAGCTCAACGAGAGGTCGCCGACGCCCTACATTTCCAAAGGTACTGTTTTGCGGGTCTTCCCGACACCGTAGCTGGGCCGCAATGGCGCGGTCAGCCAAAACTGTCTGGATTTGTTTGTTCACAACGTGTGATAGCCCCAGACGGAGCTATCAACTTCAAGGAACTGTATTTCAAGGTTATTTTGATAACTGAGGATTTCTAAGTACTGTATTGTGGATTTTTATAATTTTTTGGTCTTGTCTGAAGTATATAAAAATATTGGATATTTTTCTAAACTGGTGTGGTGTTCTTTTGTAGTGCTTACACTGTGTTACTGTTGGTTATGTGCAAATGCTTTACACACTGCCTCTAAGATAAGCCTGACTGCTCGTGCCTAGCTACCAATGGGGTGAGCAGGGGTTATTTTAGGAGTGTGAATGAATGAATGAATATTGGACTTGTAGAGCGCAAACTTAGCCCAAGGGCGTCAAGGCGCTGTACGCGGAACCTGAGGGTGCAGACAAACAGACATGCTCAGACCCAAGTCTGTGAGAAAAGCCAGGTCTTTAAGGCTTTACGGAAAAGCGAATGGGACACCTGACTCAAAAGCTCTTCCGGGAGGGAGTTCCACAGTTTAGCAGCAGCAAATGAGAAAGCTCTACCTCCCCAGTCGACCTTCTTAAACCTCTGTACTGTCAACAGGTTCTTATATGAGGACCGTAGCAGCCTGCTAGGGACATAGCGATGGACGATAGCCTTAATCCCCTCTGGACCTGAACCATAATAGGCATCAGGAGTCAGGCACAAAGTCTTGAAGAGGATCCTATGGTCCAAAGGTAGCCAGTGCAACAGCTTAATAGAAGCTGTGACTGAGTGATATTTTGGTAGGTTCATCACCAATCTGGCCGCAGCATTCTGCACCATCTGCAGGCGTTCCACTAGGCCTTTGTTAATGCCCAAATAATGGGCATTACCATAGTCCAATCTGGACGTTACCAAGGCATAACGGCCTGCTTACCTGCATCAAAGGACAGGAAATGGGATATGTTTCTAAGGATCCTAATGATCCCAAAATAAGTGGAGACTGCCCTGCTGACCTGCAGGTTGATGAACAGTGAATTGTCCTCGATAACCCCTAGGTTCTTACCATGGGATACTGGACAGGGACAGACGCCAAGCACTTCCGGCCACCAGTCACTGGACCAGCTCTCCTGTTTACTAACAAAAATCTGGACCTCAGTCTTCTCTCCATTCAATTTCAGAAAATGTTCCACCATCCAGGAGTAGACTGCCTGCATACAACTCCTAAAGTTAAGGGCAGAATCCCTTATACTATGTGAAACAGACACCATTATCTGGGTGTCGTCCGCATAGGACAGCACCTCTAAGCCATAGGATCTCACAACCTTAGCAAGTGGAGCAACATAGATATTAAAGAGTGTTGGGCCCAGGGAGGAGCACTGGGGAACACCGCACAACAAGGGTTTGGGGGCTGAGTAGAACTTGCCAAGCTTCACCGTCTGTGCCCGCTCACTAAGAAAGGAAGCTAGAAGCCCCAAAGCCGAGCCCCCGATACCTATCTCTCTGAGGCATTCAACTAGCCTGCAAGGAGACAGGGTATCAAAGGCTGCGGTGAGGTCAAGTACAACAAGCAGGGTGGTGTGTCCTGCATCCACTTGAGTACGGATATTGTTAAAAACAGCCGTCAGTTCTGTCTCTGTACTGTGGTTCATTACGCTAATAGGGGTTTAACCCATGCAGTCACGGGGACCTGGGCGCTATGTGGTACATATAAGTGGGGGGTCCCCGCAAGGAAGATATGTTGTATTAGGTATGCTAGTACTGAGCAAAATTAAAGAAATACACATTTTTATGCAACTTGCAAAGTATTGTTGTTTATTAACAACACTGAGCACCTAAACTGGTGACAAATACTTAATAATAATTGGTATCTACTAAGAAGCCCCAGGGAGAGGGGAGAAAGGAAAACAAGGGGGTGCTTAAAGATGTGAAGTGCAAAAAGAAATAGGCATATTTAGTCAGAACAATCAAACAATGACATAACAGAATCAAACATTTCAATTGCAACAAGCCGATATTTGTGGCCAAAATTAATACATTTTAGAAGGACATTCAACGGTCACAGTCTATCAATGGAAAACTCAGGGATTTGGACCGGATGTCAAAATAAACACAAGCCATCGACGTTTCGACCCCTGTATAATAGGTCAGATAAGGTCCTTAGGCGGGGTCTTCATCAGGACAAAACGGGGAAGGTGGTGATGGGGCAAGATTATCTGAAAATTTAAAAACAGAGTGTCAGACATTAAGAAAGGTAACAGCTAATGTTGCCAAATAACTGAAGACGTCGTAAATACGACGTCAGAATTACTTATAATCACAATTACCGTAATTGTTTGTCACCAGTTTAGGTGCTCAGTGTTGTTAATAAACCACAATACTTTGCAAGTTGCATAAAAATGTGTATTTCTTTAATTTTGCTCAAGTACTAGCATACCTAGTACAACATATCTTCCTTGCGGGGACCCCCCACTTATATGTACCACTCTGTACTCTGGTGGCTTCTGAATCCATGTTGTGAACCATCGAGTAGGTGGTGATCTTTTAGGTAGGTGCTGAGATGAAAGTTTAAATAGGTTTCCAGAATCTTGGCTGGAACAGTAAGTAAGGAGATCTGCTTGATTCTTCAGTTCTCCAGGTTCCAGTGAAGGTTTCTTCAAAAGAGTCTTCACTACAGCCATCTTCCACAAGGTTGGATACAGTCCCTCTGAGAGGGCAGTATTCAGAACAGCAGTGAGATGGGGGATAATGATCTCATGGCCAGTTTTTAGCACCTTGAGGGGGCAGGGATCCAATGGGGAACCCGATTTGACTCGATCTAGGAGCCGATCAGTCACCTCAGAGGAACAACAAAGGAAGGTGAGAAGCCTGGGAGTCTCCTACGTGAGCGAGGCCTCACTCGGAAGAGGAAGTGATCCGGCGTTGGAGTTGGATGCTTCCAGCCCGGAGTAAATGTCTGTGATTTTAGTTTGTAAGAAGTCAGATATTTTATCCCAGAGCTCCTGGGAAAATTCTGAAGGGTCAGTGACATGGGGGGAGGTAAGAAATGTAATAACCTTGAAAAGATCCCTAGAGGATTTCATAGATTCAGTAATCTTTGAAAAGTATACTCTCTTTTCCTCCATTATGGCTGCTTTATACTCTTTTAGGCACTGTTTATGCAATTCCCTACTCAAAGCTTCTAAGTCTACGCGCCACAGCCTCTCCTGTTTACAGCAACCCTGGCTCAACTTTCTGAGTCTCTCCGTAAACCAGGGAGCAGAGGTTTTTTTCTTGCTGAGTCGTGCTTACTGACAGGTGCAAGAGTGTCCATTGCTGTTGACAAATGTTGCGATAACTCAGCAGCTGCCAGATAAGCACTGAAATGCTTAGTGAGCTTGAGATTAGGAGGGTAGAGAGCGACTCCTTACTTATGAGGCTAAAGTTCCTTCATTGCTCCAGATTCCTGTTGCCAGAGAGAGCCATCGATAATGCCAGGAAGTGTAGGTCGAAAGGGATGGCACCGTGTTCAGACCAAGCGAGGGGGATCCGTTCCCAAACCCTTATACGTGGGTAATTGGGGAAGACACCATCAAGGGTATGTCCAGCTATATGGATGGGATTTCTGATCAGCTGTGAAAAAAACCCACAGCACCTCAAGGTTTCCAAAAGACTTTGGGTATCCTTACATGAAGTATTATCTAATTGAAAATTAAAATCCCCCAAGAGAGAGAAGTTGAATCTCTCAAAGTAAGGTTTTAAAAGCCTAGTAAAATCCTGACTAAAGGATACCCTGGAGCTCGGTTGCCTATAACATAAGACGCCAGAGAAGCTATCCATGGGATGTAGGTTAATTGAAAAATAAAAGACCTGATAGAGATCGGGAGCAGCGGTCAATGCCTGAGTCCGGCAGATCAGAGTTTCTCTATAAAGAATGCCCACACCCCCTCCCCGCCGACCTACCCTATCCAATCTAGCAAGGGTGTACCCAGAGGGGATAGCGTCTACAAGATCAGGACCTGAAGCGTCCGTAGCCCAACTTTGGCACGGACGGGCGCAGACGGGCTTACCTTTGGCACGCACACTGCGCGCGTCCGCTACGTGATGAACCGGCCATGCTGCTTAAATAGTCTGAGGACTAGTGCGCTGAAACTGCCTGGCTCCGCCCCTTAACAACCGGAAAGGAGCCTGAGTATACGCCGGCGCCCTCCACAACAAATGGGAAAACACGCGGTGGAACGGGGCGCTGGCGAAAGCACGCGGAGTCGCTGAGAGGGAGGTGAGTCCCCAGAAGGTAAAAAAGGAGCGAGGAGCTCAAAGCAAGGTGCAAAATAGCAGGACACAGTACAAAGTTAATAAAACTCCACAAGATTGAGAAATGTTAAAACATTAGAGCAGTTTAAAAACACTATAGCGTCAGTATGTGCTTGTTATCTACGCGCATCCGCTGCGTGACAAACCGGCCATGCTGCTTAAATAGTCTGAGGACTAGTGCGCTGAAACCCCCTGGCTCTGCCCCCTGAACAACCGGAAAGGAGCCTAAGTATACACCGGCGCCCTCCACAACAAACTGGAAAACCTGCGGCGGAACAGGGCACTGGCGAAAGCACACGAAGACGCTGAAAGGGAGGTGAGTCCTCAGATGGTAAAAAGGGAGCGAGGAGCTCAAAAAGAGGTGCAAAATAGTAGGACACAGTATAAAGTTAATAAAACTCCACAAGATTTAGAAATGTTAAAACATTAGAGCAGTTTAAAAACACAATAGCATCAGCATGTGCATGTTATCTACGCACGTCCCTTCCTTATCCTGACCAGAAGAAAGGGTCCCTACTTGGATAAAGGTGCAAATCCTTGCCAACTAGAGACCCCATTTCTAACAGATAGCATTCTAGTACCAGCCTGATTTAGAGTTTGGTGGATAGGCTATTCCATCTAAAAGGTGAAGGATATACCGTCTGCTATATTGTAAGTGCATGCATTCTATATACTTGTAATAAGGCGGATGGGATATCGATCACATTTGTGATGGAGTAACCCACCTGCCAAATTCGAAATCATGCCCTAAGTCACTCATTAAAATCCTGAGTTCATGCCTGCCTGGCAGCTGACATTACAGTCTTGTCAAATAATTTGAAAGCCAATATCAAGAAGACCCAATTGATGGTATAACTGATGTTGAAACTGATTCCTCGAAGGTAAGACATTGGTTGTGGCAAACTAATATGACTATTCGGACATAGTGATGAGGCAGGGGACAAGGGTAATGTGATAAACAGATAGTAGTTATATTTCATATCAACACAATCTGGCAGTGGAGAGGTGCAGAGTGTCTTGGTGGCGAGGAGAAAAGTAACAACAATACTCAATACAATATTTTAAGGTGCTTGAAAAAGATGGGCAGCATTGGCAACATTTTAGAGACATGGAGCCTATGTCTCCTTAATTCCATTTTTTTAAGGATTCAGGCTAGGGTTGTTCTTAAGCGGCTTATACGCAGCAGTAAGAAGACTGCATATTATAAAAAAGTTCAGTGGTTCAATTACTGTTTCTTCATGTTTATTGGAGGCAAGCTTCAGATGTGCTTCCCAGGGACCATCTGGGGTTCGACTGAATTTATGAACCACCTGAGATGATACCATTACATTCAACTAGCTGACATTTGAAGTCAGTTTAAAGATACAACACATCTTACTTTCATATACACATGGAAGAAAGAATATATGCTGTAAACAATTACAGATTACATGCTTCACATACTGCACAAAACACTATTACTTATATAACTATACTAAAAGAGAATACAAGTTATTAATAATAGTAGGGTGTAAATGTTCAAAGTAAGTATGGAGAACAACTATTGCATAATATTATGTTAAATTCACTTTACATTTAATACTAGATACTTCATGGCACAAAGTAACTCAAACAAGTAGGAGCTCTACGAAATCCACAAATAGTACTTGTTTGACACCCCCCTAACTCTCTACTTTTATCTGTTGCCTGAGTGATTGAGCATCACTTGCAGCAAGACCCAGGCTCTCAACTACATGTCCCTTCATGACCAGCATTTCCTCATCTGAAGTCAACATTCAACTTTTGCAAACATCAAGACTTTCAAGTACTTTAACACCAGATGTGTTTCTATACAAAGCCACCCTCCTTGCATTACACTTCTGTCCGTTTTTCAGCTCTACCAGGTTACTATTGATATTCTTCAATTTGAAAGGTCCCTTGAACTTTGATCATCCAGATGATACCCTTACAATTTAGTCTTAAACCAGTCACCTTTGTCAATCTTCTGAGACAGTGCTTCAGCTGATTCGACATTCTTCTTTACACTTCTAGGCCAGACATGTGACCAGCACGGCAACATGTTAGAGACATCTTTCCTAACCCTCATCTTGTTAAAGGGGGACACACCCATTTGGTTACTTGAT
Organism: Lissotriton vulgaris; assembly: GCF_964263255.1. Classification (NCBI taxonomy): domain Eukaryota; kingdom Metazoa; phylum Chordata; class Amphibia; order Caudata; family Salamandridae; genus Lissotriton; species Lissotriton vulgaris. Next base: position 1,067,407,343 of record NC_141693.1, on the reverse strand, counting down.
GTAGCCTAGAAGGCCAATATCGTGTCTCTGATCACCTCATCAACTTACAAACCCCTCCTGATAGCCACCTATAGAGTTCCCTTCACTGATCTGTTGGTCTTTTCTCCCCCGCCTTTGGATTGTGGATTGTAAAGTGAATTCTACTTCTAACAAATAACTTTTTCATTTAATCTGAAATTCACTGTAATGATGTGCTGTGGTACCCCTTTTCTGATAAAAAACACATTTAAAATCGTTAATATTGCTAGAGAAGGTGACAGTACTCATATAGATTATTTCTAGTCACTTGGAGTGAACATCCACTTTGACATCTGCAAATAGCTGTGCTTCTGGGAGGAATTAAAATGGAACTATGAATTATAAACAGATCTTAAGCCAAGGTGAACGTGGATCAACAATATGTAGGGGTTGGCTGCTAACACTCACTCCCACTTTTAACTGCTTTTCCTCTTCCTTACACATGGGACAACCAATCACACTTCTAGTGACATATGTGTCCAAACCCAGCCACCAAAAGAACCCTCTTCTTTTTCATTGTCTGACCCAGGTGCTGTTTTGTGTGCCATTGTGATCAGATTATTCCTTAATTGAAAACGAGGCAAAAATCTCTCACCTCCCATGGCCAACTGGTCATTGTACACTGTCAACTCGCCCACAGTTTATTGTAAGAGCTTAAACCTGCTGTAAAACAACTTTCTTCCCTACAACCCTCTCTGGTTAAGTTTATTACAGCTTTCATTTCTTCATCTTTATCCATGGCTGGCAACCAATCCTTCAATGAAACAGCATCATAGATTCCCCTCTTTACCATCATTATCACAAGATACAACCATTCCTTCAGATGTATATTCATCCACTACTCCACTCTCTATAGGCAGTCTTGACAGAAAATACACCACACAGTTTTTCCATCCTGGAATGTACTCCATTGTGTACATGAAGCATTGTAACTTGGCAGCAAACCTGGGCAACCTGGCAAGCTTTTATCAAAACCCCAGGCATCAGAATATTGAGCAGCTGTTCGTGGTCTGTTCTTACAGTGATATTCTTCCATACACAAATATCCTAGTATATTCCACGCCCCACGCTGCTGTCAATGCTTCCTTTGCAATGACAAATGCTTTTTTCCGAGTTACATAAACGGGCTGCATATGCAACTGTTACCTCTCTAGTCCCATGTTTTTGTATATAAGACTGCACTGATTCCCAATGAACCGGCATCTACTGTGATGATAGATTTCATATTTACGTTGAAAGGGGTGAGCAAACAAACATAAGCAATGGTATCTTAAACAGTTTAAAATAACTTTTGTTGGGCTTCTTGCTACAAGTATGTTATACCCTCCTCAGTAATGCTCTTAGATTGTCAGTCTTATCAGTAAATCTTTCAACAAACTTAGCATAATACTCGATCATGGTCATGAAGGACCGGAGCTGTTTTGTTTTATCGATTGATGTGCTGGCATTTACAATTGCACTAACCAGATCTTTCTTGGTTTCACCCCATCACCCAAAATGGTATACCTTAGGTACTCCACTTCCCTTTCAAGGAAACAACATTTCTCTTTATGTAGTGGCATGCCAGCAACTGCCAATATTATTAGTACCTCTCCTAGAACCTGATCATTTTCACTTACAGTGTTATCTAATACCAGAATGCCATCTTGAAAGAAAACAACGTTTCAGCGGTCCTTCAAAATTTCAGACATGCTAAACTGGAAAACACTGGCAGCTAATGCCAATACAAATGTAAGCTTCTTAAATTGAAAAATGTCCTCAGGTGTAACACACACTATTAAGGCTTTGGTTTGAATTTGGCGCTAAACCCTTTTTGGGTTGAATTTTAGAAAATGCCTTCCCCTTTCAGTGATAACACCATCTCATTGATGTTTGGCAAAGGATCAGGTTCCAAGGCTACAATTTAGTTAAGTGACCTTAAATGTACACAAAATCAAAAGCTCCCATAAGTTTTTTCATTATAAATATAGGGGGTAACCATTCAGACATCTCAACAAGCTCAATAACATAATTCTTGACCATTTTGTTTCAGTAATTCCTTTAATTAAACCATGATGACTACGGGTATTCTCCTAACTCATAGGTGCTGTTCCTTATCTTAATACAGTTTTATGCATGTATTTTTGATGTACTCAATCTATCTTGTAAAACAGTTTCAAAATGTGTAAGAACTCCTTCAAAACTCATATCAGAAACTACCATATCCTGATCCAATACTATCCGGTACATTACTATACTTATATCATATTGGTACACCCATCCCGAAATCAGTGGCCCTGATTGAGCCATGTAAACCGTACCCTTAACCCTGTGGTAATGGAGCATTATTTCTGCCCACATATATCCTGCGACATAGATGGAACTCACTTGGTATCTCAGTGGATGTATGTCCTTTGATAGAAGTTAAACATCTGGTCATGTATTGCCACACATGTCTTTTGGAATTATTCCGTAAAAGGAACCAGAGTCAACTATCAAACTAGCCGCTTTTCCCTTTACTAAAATCAAGTGTCTTCTTCTAGTGTATCCACACACTTATTGCCCCTGTTGTGCGATCTTCTTGGTCAGAGACTATTGCTGCAATCCTGCTTTTCCCACTGTGACCTACACGGGAAATATGACCTCCCTTGCTACATTTCACACAATCCTTACCAATTGCTGGTTAATGTTTAGATTACTGGCCATGCTACTGGCTACCACACCTGAGACAGTGCCATTTTGGATTTTTACATGTTGTACTCTACCGTGATCTCCACCATTTGTTTCAGCTGGGAAAACATCCTTTACGACGCAACTTTTACAACGCAGTGCCTTTACGACGCAACTTTTACAACGCAAACCATTACAATGCATTGCGCTGGGGGGCACTCTAGGATAGGGAATACATTTAATTTACTATCCAACACCTTCCCTAGTGTCCACGGGGACTGGAGTTGGAATAGTAAATTAAACTATTCACTATCCAGCACCCCAAAGCACTATGCGTTGTAAAGGTTTTCGTTGTAAATACCGCGTTGTAAAGGCATGCGTGGTAAAAGTATGCGTTGTAACGTCATACATCCGTTTCAGTCTAATTACCTTTTGTCCATGGAAGATGCTTCTTTCTAACTGCCTTTATCTGTTTTATCTGAGATCTTGTTTCCTGATGAGTCTCTTCTACTACCACCACTTCTTGAATCTTTGTTGGGCCCAAGCGCTGCATCTATGTTATACTGAATTCTGAATCCTCAACAATCTTTACTATTGAGATTGCAACTTTTCAAGTAGGATTGCTTGCCACCCACAATCATTCTTGTACCTTTCCACTAGCACACTGTACTATGAACTGATCCTTGTCCAACTCCTCTGTTATTCGTTCAAATTAGCATTTTGTCACCAATTCACAATGTCTTGCCACAAGCCCATCTATATTTCCTCCTATCCTTTATGGTGAACTACAGAATGTCTGCCTTGTCATTGTGATGTTAGCAGTTTTAACAAATCTGTTTTCCAGTCTTATCTTCATTTATTTGAAGACATCTTTTATCACCTCCACTTTTGAATCTACCACTTGTGGCTAGAATTAAATACATGCTGTCTGTCTCGCCTAAAGATCTTAGCAGTATTTCCTTTTTGCAACTAGGAGAAAAATCTAGGACACCCATTGCTTCTAAATAATTTTGGAATATGTCAATCCATTCTTCCTATTCTATATTGAGAGTTCCTGAAGGTTTGAGAAAACTATATAATTATTCCTTGTGAGAATGTCATGTTCATACAAATATTTGAGCATTGTTTTATTATCTCTTTTTCTTTCTTTATTTTTATGTTAGCTTACAGATACCTGTTTGTTTTGTTGCAGTGTTGTTCCTATATTTATTATTAAACAAAACTTTGTTTTTTTGTGTGATTGCAGCGTTGCAGAAAATCCTTTAGGTTGTGCTATTTGTCTAAGATGTGGATAGCGTATGATCACATGATTCTGAAGAGGCGTTGTCAAATAAGCCGTAGAAGACAAAGGTTGCGGTGAAAGAGAAAAGAAAAGACAGACAACTGGTAAGTGGTAACAAGCCTCTGCGTTGAGAGTCTCAATATGTTTTAGTAATGTGCTTTCCGTTTCAAGGAGCAAAACGTGTGTCTACAGACACCTATTTTGGTATCGCACAGACATAAATGTTCAGTGCATGTTGAGGCTTGCAGATTGTGCCCTGCTGAGTCACACTCTAGTAAATAATGGTTGGCGCATGTCGATGCTCATGGCATGAGCCCATATATACTCATGGGGTAACCCATAAGTCTGTAGGACCTGGACACAAAGTAATACGCACAACAATTGGCCCTCATAGATAATTAGGACAAGCTTAATTAATTAACATACCCTGCAGCAATACAACTAAGCCTAAACCCCCAATCATCTGGAGTGAGGTAAGTATTAAATCAGCAAAGGGAAGAGCACATAAAAAATTACATAAACATAGAAGTACATATGAAAAAAATGTATTTAACTATATTTCAAATCAGCTGTACAAATACAATATTTACATACAAACGATTGCTCCAAATGTGTGCAACAAATTGATCAGAAAGCACGCTTTTGAGTAAGTTTATAGACCAAAAGGGGAAAAAAACAGTACATATTTAATATAATTTAGAACCAAGCCTGTAGTTACAGCATTCTAAACCACTAGAAATTTGTTTCACTATATAGAGATAATTGATGAAATCAATAGTACCTCTCTGTGGATGCTCTCTTCCATCCAGGCTGTAATGAAATGTCTACGTTTGGACCCAAAAACTGGGGGAAGGCGTCGAAACCTTAAATTCGTGTCTTCATCAGGGTAGTGTAATGAGAGCAACCTATGGGGAACAAAGGAGAAGAGTATTCAGGTCATTGAAATTCAATTACTAAAAGTGTGTGGTAAAATGCAAACTCTATCTCTATGTATAGCAAGACCTCACCCATGTTCTTGCAATGGCCAAGCAAGGGATCAATAGATCAATTCGGAAGATAGCGAAGGCCATCCGGCTACTCATCTGTAGGTGTGGCTCCCTAAAGAAATTTAATAAGGTACCACAAGTACTAATGGAACCATGCTGGAGTCTCACTGCCTCTTTGGATAAAAAGCTCAAAAAACGCTCACCTTAAATATACAGTCAAGTGATATAATAAGCAAATTCAAATCAGGGGGCCACCAGTTGGACAACTTCAAATCAAATTCTGCATTGTAAGAAGACAAGGAAGTCACAAAATGGTTTAATTACAAGGGTGTATTGTGGCTATCAAGAACGGGTTAAACAATAATTCACCAAAACCACAGATCTAATCTCAAGACATCAAGGTTAAAAGAGCACCTTGCGAGTAAATCACCCAGTTGGCTCTGTAAAAGCAATAAAATAATTATCAAAATATGAAAATATCTTCAGTGAGGAAAAAATTGAACGACAGCAGAATCAGAGCTGCTTACATTGAGGGCTACAATGTAGCAATGGTTCGCACTCAACCGTAGCAATGCGAGAAGTCCGAAAGAGAGAGAGACTAAAATAGGACACAGCATCCTCATGCACGCTGATCGCGGTTCGTCTGTTCACAGATGCGACAGGTCCACCCCGGCGCAATGTCTGATTGGGATGGTCTTGCATCAGGGATCTTGAAAATCATTAAATTAGCAAAATGGGCCTGAACCTTGCCCCTTCAAAGAATCAATTGGTAATGCTTGCAGAGCAGATATAAAAAAATTCTTCCTCAAACCCATCCCGAAGAATAATTACAATAAAATGTACATTTCCATCAGTGCAAAATTTCTCTGGTTGGTTGTTGTACATAAAAAAATGTACAAATAGAAATACCAATGAGGACATATGTTAGGAACTCCTAGCGGGCCACACTACATACAGCAATGCCTTAACGGTACTTCCCACACTATGTGACACAAGCCCACTAATATGCGCATTATGGCGTGATTCTGACAGTTGGATGCCGCAATAATTATAGCAATGAATTATGAAAAGGCTCCAATTTTGAGAGGGCGGGATGTCGCAGACACACTTACTGATGCAGATGGAGTTGTGTGTTTCGGCAGTCTATCTTACTGTTGTGCCAGCAAGCTTTCGGAAGTAGTCGCTCTAATTAGTGGCTTCTAGTCGCGCTGTCAGAGCCAGCTCCTGGTGGTCTTCACCATAAAATCGGCACCAACTCTCTCTGTTGTGATAAAGTTCAGTGTTCCAGTTGCTGTTTCTTCAAACCTCTTGGAGGCAAGATTCAGACGTGCTTTCCTGAGGCCAGCTGGGTTTCAACTGGCAAGTTCATACCGTAGCATTCCACTGGCAGCCATTCTAAATCAGCTTATAGCTACAACACTGTGCTATGGGTCTAGACTCAAATAGTGACAGGCATTGGCAGATTTTTAAATACATTCCTGAACCAAGATTAGGAAAAAGCTGATCACTGTTTTAAGTATGTAAAGAGCAACTATGAGAATGCATACCGTAAACTAGTCAATAGAAATATAACATGCTGGCCTGCCAGTCCTTAACCTGTTTAGCGCGTCGAACATTCCGCCCCAGTGCGGACGTTCGATCGCGCTAACGGGATTCGGACGTCCAACGGTCGTGCGCAGCACCAGCGAGGTAGTGCACGCGACGACCGTTGGACGTTCGCAGCACGGAAAGGGTTAATGTGTAAAAGAAAATAATACCAGGACCCAACGTTTTGCTCAGGCCTGCTGCATTGAAGGCTGGCGTGCTGTATACCTCTTTAATCCACCACTGGACACTCTCTGCTTCTTTATATCAGTCTTGCAGATTAATTTCCATCCATGCTTTCTCCCATGTCTCACTGTGTTACCGCCTTTCTCTTCCTCCTTCTTTCCCCTTCTGTGTTTTTCTCTTCCTTCTTTCCCTCTTTTGTGTTTTTCTTTCACTTGCTCTGGGATGTATGACGTTACAACGCATACCATTACAACTACCTACCATTACAACGCGACCATTACAACGCATACCATTACAACGCATAGCGCTTAGAGGTGCTGGATAGTGGTAAGTATAATTTACTATTCCAACTCCAGTCCCCGTGGACACTAGGGAAGGTGTTGGATAGTAAATTAAACTTATTCCCTATCCTAGAGCGCCCCCCAGCGCAATGCGTTGTAATGGTATGCGTTGTAAAAGTTGCGTTGTAATGGTAGGTAGTTGTAAAAGTTGCGTTGTAACAGGTGTAAACCACTGAGGGGATGTATGACGTTACAACGCATACCATTACAACTACCTACCATTACAACGCGACCATTACAACGCATACCATTACAACGCATAGCGCTTAGAGGTGCTGGATAGTGGTAAGTATAATTTACTATTCCAACTCCAGTCCCCGTGGACACTAGGGAAGGTGTTGGATAGTAAATTAAACTTATTCCCTATCCTAGAGCGCCCCCCAGCGCAATGCGTTGTAATGGTAGGTAGTTGTAAAGGTTGCGTTGTAACAGGTGTAAACCACTGAGGATATCAGAGGTCATTACTTTTATACATTTATTTTATTTAAAAAGGTGTTATATAGCGCAAACATGACCACAGGGGGTATCAGAGTGCTTTATTATTTAGCCATCATGAAAGGTACAAGGTAGTAACCGCAAACCAACAAAACAACATAAAATCATAACAGTCTCATAGAAACTAGCGAGTCCTTGAGAGCATTGGAAGCTATGCACAAGATAAATAATTAACATAATTTGCTCAGAAACAATATCTTTGCAGTGGCTTTTCAAATAGATCCTTGACTGTCACATGGTTTGATCTGGAACGTTCAGATGTCGGCTGCTTTGTCTGAACGTTTATCTTAAACATAGCCTCATTCAGTGCACAAGTCGGGGGTATATGCAGATAGGCGACGTCTACCCACTGTTTTCACAGGATATATGCCATCCACCCTGCCAAGAAGCTGGGCCCCACTGAAATATGCTGAACTTGTCTCTGTGTCATTTTCAGACACCGGGACACTTTCAGCAGTGCATGCATGTTGTCTGATTTCCATTCCCAGCAACAAGGTGCTGGTAGGGAGGGTTTATTTTTGTTCAGCTCCAGCTGAGCCAAAGATAAAGGCCCAGTTAACCCTTTAATTGCTGCCGTCGGCCAACGGTCGTCACAAGCGCTACCTCCCCAGTGCTGCGCACGACCGTTGGCCGACGGGCCAGCATTCGTTCTCCGAACGTTCAGCACTGGGCGCTGAACGTTCGACGCTGGGAACGGGTTAAAGGGCCACCAAGCCATCCTTTTGTTCCAATATGACGCTGGCTGGGTGCAGTCTGGAGCCTCACACTTAGATATGAGGTATAGAAGGGGAAACAAAGACACACTGCCTGTTATCACTTCACAGGTACTTAAGAGAGGCAATCTTTTAAGTTTGTTTAGTCCCTGTATATAAGAGAAATGCATGCACTGTAAGATTGTCAGATGTGTTGGTCTATCCCAGAATTTAAACAAATAACACAATTTAAATATCACTGTTTTATTTCTTATATGGAGCTATTCATCCCAATACGTAACATACAAGTATACATTGACAATAAAGCATTTAAGCGTGTAAATCAATGCACAAGATGTTTTACATAAGACAGTGAGGGTTACAAGGTGTAGGAGTCACATGCCCTTCATAGCTCACTGTGCTATATTAGTAGTGCAATTTATGAACTGCAAGTAACAAAAGGATCTCTATGTTAAAAGAACTAACCCACTTACACTCATTAACATAAAGTAAAAATCTGTCATCTGCATACTACATGATGTGCTTTGCAGGAAACACATTAAACTTCTATACTACTTTAATTCAAATCTGGGACTAGAAAACACAGATATTCCAGCAAGTGTTAACCTCCTGAGTTCTCTTACCATTAGTATTATTCCCTGAGATTTACGTGGCACACCTGCAGCAAGTGCTTTCACCCCATAAGATATTTTAAAACGCAGACTTTGCAGCCAATTAAGCAGAACAGATCTACTGCCATGTTTCGCCTGCCTGACAATTTCTTTGTGGTAGAGTTTTCAAAAAATGTATATGGCCAGGGACTACCTAAACCCCCCTCCCTCCTTTATCAAACCCTATTCAAATGACATGAGAGGGATTTCTTAGGAAGCGGGGGTCGTACAACCCCCGGCCGTATTTATTAAACATAAAATTAAAACAAAATTGAAATAAACAAATATATACATGATTACGCAGAAAACTTTTCACGACATTGATTACAATTGATAAATACAGATGTCAGATAGCTAACCTTAACATAATTCTAGTACAAGGTATTTCCTATCCGAATCTAACATATTAACCATAATCATACAGCATTTACTTTTTCTGCGTATCCTATTTGGGCCTACGACAAGGTCACTAACTGGTGTCAGATCCTTATCAATTAACCACACACTCCAGTCGGAGGGCCCGTTTACCTCGAGGGTACCCCCCCCCCCCCGGTTACCCCCATACGCTCTATTAACTCCATTAAAGGGGGCCCTTGCATCTCTGCGCCGTTTACTGGCGTCATTGTGCACGTGCGGGGTGGCCAACCAGCCTAGAGAAAGCGTCACTCCCCCCTCCCCCGCACCCATCTAGCCAACCGGCTGTAACTGCCCCTGGAGTTCTAGGAGAGACCACTTGTCCCTCCCCATGGGCGACCCCATAAAAGAATGGCGCCGCCCTCTAAGGACCTTAAATTTACTGCTCACCAATGATGAGCCATCCGCCTGACCAAGTAATAGCCCTCCATACGACGACTGATGACCTGCAAACGGGATAAAGTTCTAAGGAACAAAACATATTAGTACGACACACCTGTAATCCATTACATGTGCAACAAACCTGTGAAATAACCTTCATAAATCACAAGACCAAATAAGCTGCTTTAGGGGATGGTGGCTGGGGAAAACAATTACAGCCTCGCTAGAGGCTGGTTGAGCAGGCCGTGGAGCGCTGAGTCAAAGAGGCAGACTCTCGCACTCCCCGGCCTTTTAACCCCTTACTTGCCAGGCCGGCTCTAATCGGCCTGGCATTTGCTCCTCTGGTGACCCGGAAGTGATTCTATCACTTCCGGGTCACTGGGAAGCCCGGGGAACAATCGGCTTCGGGGCGCGCCTGTCGTGTCATTGTAGCGCAACAGGCTTGCCTCCACGACAGAGAGAGAGGAGCCGGTGCGCCCGCCATACTTGTGGCGTGGTCGATGCCCGCATCACCTTTCTCTTATCTGAGGCCCAGACTTTGCGTTGGGGATGCAACACTTTTTTGGCACAACCCCAACACAAAATCGAATTTATTAAATCTCATAATGCACTTAAATGTACTCATAATAGACCTGCTAAACATACGTGTGAGGTCTTAATATCTGATGCCAATTCTTGGGCGCTCATTTCCCGCGAGGCAAGTGTGATGTCACCTGCTGTGATGTCACGCACCATGTCACTTGTTGCCTAACATCTAGCAAATCCTTTGCGGGTAATGCTCCCAAGATTTGGAACTCCATCCCCCCAGACATCAGAATGACCGCATCCTTCCCGAAATTCAAGAAGTTACTCAAAGTCCTCTTCCTCGAACGTTCCGGAGCATACTAGAACTCCACCTGGACTTTGAAGTTCCATGATCTCGGTGACCCCAGAGCTGATTGACTTGCTTATGACTTTCCGCCCTGTGTTACGCTGGTCTGCTATTGTACAGACTGTACTCGCTCATGTGCCCCTTGCCTTGTTTTCCGTCCGCAATGTCTGTCTGATGCCTCTGTACTTGTTGTGAAGCGCTCTGATACCCTCGGGTCCAGCTAGCGCTATACAAAACTTTAATAAATAAAAATAAATAAATACTGCTAACTTAGTTAGTGCCCGCACTTCTTTTTAGGTCTCGCCTATTAATCCCGCAAGGGATAATAGACGAGAGTATAGTGGGCAAACCAAGGTCTGAAACCATCGCGGATTGTCCCCAATGCAAGTGAGGTACTCAACCGCGACGCTTCCCCAGCGCGCGCTTAGCCTCACTTCTCAATCACACATCACGCTCGCACGTCAAAGGCTGATGCTCCCCCGCCAATGCTCTCCCGCCCCGCCCCCCCACAGCAATGCCAAGGTCTTTTTTTTTTGCCGCGCGGCGTCACTTTTACAGCTGTGCGGCACCAGTGCTTGTTTCTTTTCGCTTCTTTGCAGCGCGCACCACTCGCGCGCTCACTGAAACACCTTTATAGTACCTCACAGAAATATAAATTTCTGATAAACCAGTTAACTGATGTTTTTTTCGAACATCACAAAACTTCATCAATGTTTGTCGGGATGGGAGGGGGCAATTCTGTGAGCATGGGAATAGCACATTATCTCCTGCTAACTCATATAATAATGAATAACACTTCGGCATATAACACCGTCCTAACTACGTGTCATGCCCATCCAACCGAATTTCTTATATTGTTGTTCTTTTGTCAGAGCCGACTCGCCATACTTTTCCGAGAACTGTGTCTTGTGGATGGGATGGTGCTCCATACTAAGAATGTTCTCTGAAAAGGCCTTCTCTCCTTGCTGGACCTAGCACCACGTTATAACCAATAGACAAACAAGTAATGCTTCATAACGTGAGACAAAAGTGCCTGCACGTAAGATTACAATCGTTCTTGCAAGCTGCTAGGCTGTCTTTCTTCTTTTCGTAAAGACATGGTCATCCGTTAAACTGCATCCGCCCTCATGACGCAGCAAAGCGCAAAGGCTTGAGTAATTAAACATGTGAATGTGAGGCAGTAAAGTTTTACTGTATTTAATGTTACATTTTCTTCAAAGTAGAGACTGGTGCTCAGTAAAGTGCTTTGAACTGAATATATGGTGCTTTTTTTTACCGCTCTCTTACTCAATAGGACATGCTCATATTTTCCTGTCTTCTTTGGGAAAATTTTCTTGCTCAAAATAATGGAGTAGCAACCAACGACGAGAATGCTAGCCCGAGAATGCTAGCCGGAATAAGTTATCACGGGCACATGACTCAGTGTGCAAAAGATTGTCCCTTCATAAACAGTGGAGTACAGTAAAGCAGCAAGTGAGCTACCAAAGAGAAAAGCCGCAGCTCGATAAAGTAATTATTCGAGCATTTTACTTATAAGCCCCACAGGGCGACAACTGTCGTATCTTCTGTGCCTGCACAGCTTTGCAACTAGCGACTGAAAATATCACCTTTAACTTTTGTGTAAATATAGTCAGCCGGGCCACTGCGGACTGTGAAAGTCGTACATCTCTCTGTCAGTGAGTCGGAGATTAGTGGAGCAGATGAGGACACTGCAAGGAATTGGACAACGTTGAGTTACTTCAAAGGAGCACTGCAAACCACTGAAAGGGCGATATGCCTGTGTAGAAGACGACTGCAACAAGCCACTTGCTTTCAGTGCTTCTCTCAGCCCCAGGACCTTTCCGTTCTCATCTTAATTCCTTCACTTGCATGATAACCCCTTACGGGCAACTTAAAGTGTCCATTGAACGAGTTTATTTTACTTATATATTAGCGCATAATCCGAACTTTATTGCTTTTAGGCGCTAAGGAATAAAGAAGTGACATGTTCATATGGATATTTATGAAGGTAGACATTTTCACCTTCTCAAAACTACTTTTTAATTTTTTTTTACAATACTTTCAATTATGTGTCTTCCGAAACCACAGCTAGCAGCGCCAAGAGGCCTTTCGTATTGTATAGTGCACACTGTATGCTGCGCTCTCTAACTTCCGAATGTGAATCCAGCAGTGTAGCAGCCAGTGTGCAGCTGGTGCAGTGACACCGAGGCGAAGGGGTTTGAAAGGCCCTATAGTGCATTGCATCTGCTGCAGTTAAAAACACGCATTTGTAATGCAATAGGTCTCGCATTTACACACGTTTAAGCTTTTGGCATTGTAAATGAAAATACCTTTCATTTATGTTTTAAAAACTAAAACATAAATAAAAGGCATTGTCATTTACAATGGCAATAGCTGAAACTCTTGTAAATGCGAGACCTATTGCATTGCAAATGCTTGTTTTCAGGACTTGTACCCTAGCCTCGTTTGATTCAGTCTGACCTAATCAGAATAAAGCTGTAGTGAGGCCCCACGAGTGCTATTTTATTTTAAGACTCGTTGCAATGCCTCATTTTCAAGTTAATAAACTGTAAGAGGAATCAAATCCGTCTGTAAATGTGCCGAGATAGATTCGAACCCTGGCTGTCTTGCGTTAATTGGACGCTCGTTTGTTGCTCCTATTTAAAGTTGGGCGGAGGTAGTCACATTAGCCACACCTCGCCAATTATAGCACAAACAAAGGTGACGCAAGAGCGGAGCGTGCACCGGCAGGGACCTTTTGTCATTCCCTTGAACGAGAGCTTTGCACGGAGGACGCTCATCGACAGAGTTAAAGGTAGGCTCGAGATATGGTTTATTTTCGCCAATAAAGCAGGCGGTATGCAGCGAGACATGGAGGGCGGCTTTGTGGAGAAAGGACACACAAAGAGAAACTGAGGGCTTAGTCCGACGTTTTTTTCTTCTTTGTCGCCATCAGTTAAATGTGTCTTGTGCAAAGTGTTGTTAAAGATGGACACCGCAGGCACATTGTGGTGGTGCGCAGGAATGGTGTGCAGGAATACGTGGAGGGAGCGGCCGATTTACTTCACCCCCCCCCCCCCCTTCCCCAGGATTATTAAGGTCTGCAATTAAAACCAAATGCGATATACCAAGGGGTGCCGTTTGGGTGTTCAGAGGATTCGCTGTTGCTTCCCCTGTGCTGCTACTTTTGGGCAGCTGCTTTGGACTACTTTCCACCCCGGTTTTTTAACCATATGAATTACCTTTTAGATTTATTATGAGTGAGCATTCCGTCCTTTATTGTGCTGTAGTAGAATATTAGCAAACTAGTAGCATGATATACACCATAGGGTGCGCTTGGTTTAAAAACTGTTACATTGTAGAGTGGCCTTCGGGTCTGGTGCCCAGACAGATACCGTTCTGGTATCCTTGCGTTCCTGGTCCTGTCCTGGCAGTTTAGACTGGACTGTTCCTTTGCATATCGCGGGACACCCTTTGGAGCGAAATATTATGTTAAAAAAATTGATGGACTGAAATATGGTTCTTGAGTGCAAGTGGCTGAGGTTAATTCAGTCGTCCATTGCATGTTTCCCTTTTCATAATATTAGCTGGAGCATTGCAATTATTTCACGTTCCACCCATGCTAATTTCTTATTGCTGCCTTTGTTAATTTGCTATTAAATATGAACTAATTTTAAAGAATTATGAAGCAATCGTCAGAGATGTCCTGATAGAGGAATTGTATTAGAGTCAGTGGCGTCACTAGGGTTGGTGTCACCCGGTGCGGGTAACTCATGGTGTCACCCCCTCACGACTTACCGCATGGACCTCCTCCGCTCCGAGTCCGCCAGTGGACACGGATGGCAAATAATGGGATCATACAGAATCCTTAGTAACGTTTGTAAATTTAGTTCCTATATTTACAAAGGCCCCATAGAAGAAAAATGTAATTCAACAAGGTCGGAGCCTATCTCACCCAAGAATGTCTGCAATGAAAGCAGTAACTCGCTGAGCTTCCTACATAAAATACAAATCTGTGACTTGCATGGTGTATGCTTCACTTTGCAGCTGGGACATTAACTCTTTATACTTTGTATGAGTCAGGCCTGGCCTGTAACTAGACTGCACACACACAGATCTCGCCAGCAAGTATATTCACCACCAAAGTTATCTTACAGCTACAATGCTTTGGAATTTGTTGGGTACAAAGATCTCTGCACCAGGTGTCTAATCGATTCCCAATAAACTATTTTAAAGTGAAGTCTGCTCGAGAGAAAACAAAGTACAATTAGAAGAGGTATATAATACTGCAATATATGGTAGACACTCAAGCACAAGAACAAACGTTACGTAGGCAATGGTGGCCCTTGTGCAAGTATCAAAAAGCAAACAAAATGCCATTACCACAGTCCCCAGGCCAGGCCTACCCATCCGTGGCTTCAATTGAAGAGGGCCACGGGAGACAAAGGCCACAATCAGGCCCGATTCATGAGATGGGAGAAGGAAGAAAAGAGGATGTGAGGCGAATAAAAAGAAGCAATAAAGTTCAGTCTCTCGAGCCCAGGGGGCGCTGAGTAGTGGCACTTATGGGAGCAAGGTCCCCCTGGAGATCCACTCGGAACAGAAGGCCCGGCCAGAGGAACATGCTCACTCATGGGAGCAGGGCCTTCCTACAGGACAAGCAACTCACAACACCAGGGAAATCTGGGAGAATGTGTAACTCATAGCAGCAGGGCACTCCTAGAGTACAAACACAGCTCATAGCAGCAGGGCTGTCTGAGACAATGCATCACTTGTGGCAGCAAGGCCTTCCCAGAGAACAAGCCACTCATAGCAGCAGGGCCCTTCGAGAGAACAAACCGCTCATAGCAGCAGGGCCCTTCTAGAGAACAAACCACTCATAACAGCAGGGCCCTTCCTAAATAACAAACCACTTGTAGCAGCGGGCCCTTCCTAGAGAACAAACCACTCATAGCAAAAGGGCCCTTCTAGAGAACAAACCACTCATAGCAGCAGGTTCCTTCCCAGAAAACAAACCACTCATATCAGCAGGGCCCTTCTAAAGAACAAACCTCTCATAGCCGCCGGGCCCTTCCTAAATAACAAACCACTTGTAGCAGCGGGCCCTTCCTAGAGAACAAATCACTCACAGAAGCAGGGCCCTTCTAGAGAACAAACCACTCATAGCAGCAGGGCCTTCCTGGAGAACAAACCAGTCATAGCAGTAAGGCCCTTCTAGAGAACAAACGAGTCATAGCAACAGGGCCTTCTGAGGGCAAATCACTCATAGCAGCATTGCCACTCAGACAGAACAAACTAATCGTAGGAACAGGGCTCTCGTAGCAGGGGCGCTCTCTGTGAGAACATGCCAATTCATAAATACAGGATCTTGCCCTTACGAAAGAACATGGTCTCTCACCTAGCAGGGCCCTCCTAAAAAACAAACAACTTATAGCAGCAGGGAAATCTAAGAGAATTGAGGCAACTGGACCTGACTCTCTTGGTGAACTCAACAGTCATAACAGCAGTCCTTCCTGAACAATAAACCACTCATAGCAGTAGAGTGATTATATAATGCATCCCAAAGGTAAAATGACTGGTCTAGCTCCTCTGCGTTCGATAAATGGAATAAGGAACTTGATCCCCCCATGTCCTGGGAAAACTAAGAATCTTGATGTAAACTGACTGGGCGCCTGACTGCCAACTGTAATCTTTGCATTATACATTTTAAGTATCTGCATCAGATGTATTACACCCCTGCGCAATTGTTGAAATTTGGATTGCTGGAGGATGCGAGATGTACTAGATGTGGGCAGGATGGGGCCAATTCCATGCACCTGGTGTGGGGTTGTACTCTCATACACAGATTTTGGCAGCATGTTGTGAAAGTACTCTTTGATATGACACTAGAAAAGATTGTGTGTACGCCAGAACTATGTCTTCTAGGGCTACTGAAGAAGATTTAGCCATGCAATAGGTGCATTGTTGCTATTTCTACTTTGTTTGCTAAATTTGCTGTTCCAATGCATTGGGGTGGCAGGACGGCGCCCACCTTGACGAAGTGGATCAGAGACCTAGTATACTGCAAAGAACAAATGGAGGCATATGCTGAGGAATTGCCATTGTCCTCTAGGTCCAAGGACTTCTGGGCTCCACTGATCACATACCTTGTGGAATATCTGTCCATGACCTAATCGCTTGTAAAAAAAATCTGCTTAAATGGAAGGAATGGCCTCTGTAAAACCTACTCACTTTTCTTCCTACTATTTATGTTGCAGAAGTGCTATCTCGCATTTGTATGGTCTACCACTTGTGTTTATGTGTTTCGAAGTTTGGCTGGGGTTGTGGGAGGGGACAAAAAAGAAAAGTTCCATCCTACTTGTCATTTTATTGATGCGCAATGTGGGCTCCTTAGCATGCTGCTTGCTGTATCTTGTAGTATAATAAATAAAGTTTAAAAAAAAGTGGCTGGCAAGGAGCACTGCATTGTTGATGTCATGTGCAGAGAATTAAAAGTGAATATAACAATAAAAGGGCAGCAGGGGTAGAAAACAGTTTTGAACCATAACTGAATTGACAAATAAAACATGAGGAAGGTTAGAAAAATTTATTTTTGATTTGGAACTGTGGATGCACTCATTTGTAGCAGTGAAGAAAATAACCCAAATGTCACGTAGCCAGCAAGGTATAGTCGGGGCGAATAGAGATGAGGGAAAAAACTGAATGGGGAAGGAAAGGAGAAGGTGTAAGGATATGGTCTATACATGTCTTTAAGGGGTCGGTGGAGTGGCGGGGATCCCCTCACAGAACTTCTCCAGGAGAGTGTCCCACGTCCCTGAGATGGGATGTTTGCAGCGACCCTTCACCTCTTCCCTAGTGTGTAGCAATGCACTCTCGGCCTGAGCCAATGCCAACGAAGACAGTGGCCACACGGAAGCCACGGGAGGAGTTGCCACTTTCCATTTCTGCGTGATCAAGTGGTTTGCCAATGCCACTGCCAGTAAAAGGGCCAGGAATCGCATTACCACTTTGTACTTCCTGGTGCGCCGGTGAAGTCCTAGGATGCATATCTAACAAGATATAAGAGAGGACAGCCCCTGTGCAGGGTGCTAAGTGTAGTATACCAATATGCGGCTAAGAAGGGACAAGACCAGACCATGTGAACATTGCCCACATCCACCGTCAGACAATAGGCAGGCAGCGTTATTGCAATGAAAATAGACATTACTGGGAGTCAAGTAAGCTTGGTGCAGACTGCAGAATGTAAAGTTAAATCAGTTCAACTCCTACTACATGCCTCTTTTATATATATGTTCTAACTCAATCCTGGGGTGAGATGCAACCAGAGCGTCCCCAGCATTTACGTATACAAAATGTACCAGTGTGAAATGTACACATACTAGGTGTGGCTGAGCATCAGGCCTGGTGGCTTGCCGGCGCTAGGCGTATACTTACACATGGCAATACCTCTTACCCGGCTGCGAGGTTTCAGGGATAGGGCCTCCTCAATAACAAACTAATCCTAGCAGCGTGGCCACCCGAAATAACTGTGCCCCCACAGCATCGTGACTGCCCAAGGAAGGAAGGAAGCTTTCGCCCCTGGTGCACTCTGCACTAGTGCACTAGAGTCTAGACCTGCCTGTGGAAGAGGGCCGTGTTTTCGTTTTCATTTGCGAATGCCGTAAAATAAATTAAAGCATTGTACTGAAATCTGAATAATTTCATTTGCACTGCCACAACCACATTTTTAACTTAGTTCATCCTCTTCATAATTCATTCATATTCATTTATAATAAATGATAATATTTCAAAATTACTTCTCATTCTCTCACCGTCCGGTCGGACTGCTGCCTCGCTCTGAGTCCGGACGGACCCACCAGCAAGAAGAATTTGGGGGAGAGGACTCAGGAGACGGAGACCACGACGGCGCTCGGGTCGATCTGGTGATGTCGTCGGTAATAATTCTTTATTTTCGGCGGGCGTGTGGCGTCAGCAGGAGCGCACATTCGCACAGTGCGCGGGGGCTGTCCCAGGGCCGTTATTGGTGGTTGGTAGTGCCAGTAAGATAGATTGACGGCCCTGGGGGACCCACAAACTGCTGGGTACGCCTCACACCAGTGGCGGTGACCAGCACAGTTGTGTGTGCGTGCTGCTGCAGTGTGAGTGCACACATACACTGTGCAGTGCGCACTGTGTAGCAGACAGTAAGTATTTAACATTGTGGTAAGAACTAAGGTGCGGTGCGCAACTGCGCACAGCACACCAGCAGCAGCACTAACTAGATTGGTGTCACCCCAGATGGGGTGACACCCGGTGCGGTCCGCACCCCCCGCACCCCCCTAGTGACGCCGCTGATTAGAGTTGTCAAAGGGATGAGTAAGTGTTTGTTAAGTGCACCCCAGTGTACAGCGTCAAGGCTAGAGTCGGGCCGACTGGCCATTATGGCACTTCAGCATCTTCCTGGAGGGCTTTAGGCTAGGGACTGTGGTCAGAGCAGGGTGGGCAGGCCTGGCCCAACCCTATCCCTCATCTAGATGCGACCTTTGGCACTCTGGGGATAGGTTGATTGTTTTGCCAGGGCTGGTTTTGGTTTCCTGTCCACCTCTGTCTAGAGTCAAGGGCATTATTGTTCAAACCTGCTCTGAAAATAGGACACTCAATTCTCTTTAGCCTGTCCTTCACATTGCAATGGACTAGCATTATCTCATAGCTGATGCCTTCTCAGCTGAGAAGTGTGATTGAGTGGACCTGATTGGGGGTGATGGAAATAAATACTTTATACTATGCTGAAACATCTATTATTTGATGATACTTTGAAACGTTATTTTCACCTATGTCTTCCCCGAACCTGAATGATCCTCTTAGGCTATACATTATTGTACTTCCTCTAAATGGTACGTACCCTCATGAAAAAGCCATCATACATTGATCTGTTACATAGTGACATAAAAAAAGGTGGCAATATCATAAATATAGGGTGAAGGGGTAGCGTATGCCATTTTAGAGGGCACTTCCACTTCCCAAGGATGAACCATGGACATAAAGTTAGGATTGGAGTTGTTGGAGATAAAGAGCTCTTCTCCTAAGAATGTAGCCCAGGCCCAGTGGTGCTGTAGAGATGTCAGATTGATTTGAGTATTACGCGTTATAAATATCACAGTATACCATGGTTCACTTTAATATTTATTTTACATTCATATGTGTTATACAGTGTGTTTTCAGAAGCCCCATAATCAGTTTTGTTTAGAAGAGATGGGGTCTAGTCATTAACTGTAAGTCTATGATAGACAATGTTCTCAGAGTCCAACAGCCTCTTTCATAGTTGCCGTGTCAAGTCAGAAACCTTTGTGAAACTTGAAGAGCAACCAATGGCTTGGCCATAAAGTTCCTCTTGGAATGTCTGACCAGCATCATGGTTGTTAAGAATTAAATAAATAAATGCGCTAGATATTTTTGTAGCACCCTATAAAGCCACAGCTACTTCTAAGCGTTAGTGGCTTGACAACAGACCCATCTCACTGTCAGAAATATCCTCGTATAAAGCTGTCGTAGCTGATTAAGACCTGAAAAAAAGTACAACAGTTTGACTGAGAAATCTATTGTGCCAAACAGTAAGTCTCATTTTGTGACAGACTTTTATATGCCGGAAGACATGTGGCTTCGAACCACAAGAATCCCATAAAACTCACTATGCATTTTTAGTAGAGATTTTCAGATTTCTTAATATTTGGGTTAAAATGTGTCTGTGTAAATGCTCTAGCCAATGAAACAAATAAAATGTATTGGCATTATACTTTTTCTCTTTAATATGTGTGCTGGAAATCAAAATTCGAAAGCAATATTCAAAGCTTACCATGGAATTATCGTATTATTGCATGCTGCTTTGCGTGATTGTATGTTTATATTATGGGGAATGGTAGGAAGTGCACCACAACATTCCATGCTGCATTTCCTGTAATATTTCAGCTGAGAGGCAATGTCTTTGTTGCTACCAGACTGGGGCGTGACTTCCATTGGTGCAGCAGGTGCATTGGCTCTGAGTCCTAGAGGCCTGGGGCGCCACTTATCCTGATTAATCCTGTACTTGATAATTCAAACAGCAGCCTGGGTCCCATTTCCTTCCTTGCACAAAGGTCCCTAACACACTAGCTACACTACTGCTACCAGCTCATTTTATAGGCAACTATCCAAAGCCAAGACAATATACCTTATTTTTTTTTAAAAGTGTTTGCCCTAGTTTAGTCTGGAGAATAAACATCCATAACTTTCGTCGCAGAAATCACTCTAATATGCATCAATGACACAGAGAGCAGAAAAAAGAAAGTCCATGAAAACTTATATCTAGAACAAGTATTGGATTCTGCTTTCAGAAGCCATAATTTATATTAACATCCGCCTAATGAACTTCTGTATCTAGACAAATCTTTACTTTTTCTCTGAATCGTATTATCCTTTAGCAAAAGAATCGATCCGAAAGCCGCCTCAATGTAAGGAATCCTATCTGCAAGTTTTCAGTGCCCTGAGCCAAGACACCCCAGCTTTGCAGACTCAGGAGCTACAGCTTGCACTTGTCCATTGCTTTACTCAGTTTTTTTCCCTCCAACACAACCACATCCTACCAATACCAGTGACTGTTCACGTAACACTAAGAACCTGATTACCACAAGGCTTGACATTTCTGACCCTTCCATAAATCCCTGTTTGTGCAGACTTCAGAATTAGGAATTGTGTGGAATTTACATTATCCAGTGATTACCCAGTATGATAATGTCTTCTGCCCGCAATTTACCCCAGGTACATATCGTAGGTCAAACCTACTAATATTTGCCAGGGGATGCTGATTTTGGTGTGGAAAGTACTTCTATCTGCATGTTAATCACCATTATGAAAGGCTTAACTTGTAATATGCAATTTATTGTACCCAATAAATACCGAATCTTAGAGTATCGGATACTATCGAGTGCCATGAGTACCACAAACCCTACCAATGGTTGTAATCTGGGATATAGTTCTAGTTTTTCCTTCCGGTAGAGAAGAGGTCAGTTCCAGGGTGTCAGACAAACCTCAACGACACAAAATTCAAGGAGTTCACCCAGCAAACATCAATAAGTACATACCCACGGACACTATTAGCATTAACCCACAACCTAACGTCCCTTTTAGATACCGAAGCACCCATTGCGGCATTTACTCTCATCTATAAAACAAATGCTTCCTCTGTGAGCTTAGCAGAAACGGTCTTGTTAAGCTCAGAAGGTCTGTGAGTAGAACTTTGTGCTGTCACTTCTGCAACACATAGAACCCTACTACGAGGGGTAACGGCACATGGGCACATTTAGACTTAGATTGTAACCACAGAAGGCATATCTTCATCCTACAGACTCAGGGAGGGTCTCGGCAAGAACAACCCCCTCTTCCCTCATAGTACACAATTAGTATCACATGAACCACCTCAGTACATCTGTATTCCCAATAAGAATGATATCCCAGTGTGTGGTGCATTCTTAGGTTCCAACACATCTTTTCTAGAGACTCCCACCTTCAGCGGTCCTCATGTTCAACTATCCCATCACTGCGCTCTGTGTCCGCACAGATCTCCAATAGTACAGTGAAGCAAGTTTCTATCCATGGGAATGCCAGTTGTCTATTACAGGATGTAGCCATGTTTGCTTTTACCCCACAAGCTTTACCTCCATGCCTTCTGACACCCACAAAGGGTCACCGCTGTTTCCCAGATGCTCCAGAAGCTATCTACCATCTTCTGTGTATTATAAGGTGAAAACATGTAAAGCTCAACCTCAGAAAAGTAAGAGTAGTTAAACATCCTTTTTTTTAATTGAACAGTCGCTTAAACACCATTACAGATGGCGGCAGTGAGCAGAGGAGAGTACTACAGTCTTTAAAAAGAAAAACTTACAGTATCTTTCCCCTGCATTTCAGGGTTCCAATCCCCAGCTAAAAAAGTAAGAGTACGGAATACTGCAAAATTAAACAAATAACATTTCTTGGTCGCTGGAGGTGCATTCATTACAACACCACAGGACTGTTAACATGGCCCTGTAACAGTAAGTGGACTTATGTTAAACCATCAGACTTTGACCCAGAATTAGACAGAGAAAAGCAGCAGAGGGGGTAAGAAGGAGGACGAGAGATATAGAAAAGAATGGCAAAGGGAGAAAGAAGGGATGAAAGGGAACCTACCAAAGAGTAATGTAGTGGAAGACTATATTGGTGGATAGAAGTGCAGGGAATCCAAAGCAGCCCTGGCAATTTTGTTGGCCCGCTCCCCACCCACAGAGGGCGGAAGGATTGCAAGTGCGAAGTACTGCTGTTTGACAAAACTGGCCCCTAGCACTACTGATTTTGTTACTGGGGCCGATATTGCTGCATCACTGCATAACCAGTCCCCTATTAACAAAACCGGCCCCATCGCTACAAATCCGGCCAGCCTCCCGGATAAACGCCCGATGCCCGCTAGGGTCAGCCCGGCTGCCCTGGCCTGTGGAAGTGGCATGAGGGGAAAAAAAAGACCAGCTAGCCTTGGTACTCAGAACCCAAATGTTCCAGAGGTGCTAGCGGGCTTCTTAGAAACAGTTGGGTCCGTCACTTATTCTTCTGCAATGTAAGCTCTGCTTTTGCGTATGTTTAGCGTTCATGTTTAGCTGGTGCGGATGCAATGTTATTGCTGTCTTTCCAGGTTCCGCTGCTGCTGAGTGAGAGGTTGGGCGTGGGCAGGATAACCTACACCTCTCGGACTGTATGACTAATTCATTCTCTCCGCATTTAGAACTGGCTTTGGTTGTTCCTGATAAGTGGTGTCAGAATAATTAGTATAAAACAAACACTACAATATTAACGTCACGCAGACAATACTTGTGTTTGTCGTCAGGTATCAACATTCAGGAAATTGTTAAAAAGTCATGTCCGGGCATTCATTTCCGTTTTATCAGCCAGTACTTGCTTTAGAATATGAGTGTGCATAAATACATTAATACCCGCGACAAACCTATAATCCATTCCTTGACGAGGCACGCTAAAACGGTGTCCCTTAATGGCTCACTGCTCGCAGTCCATCCCACAGAAACACACCCTTGTTTGTCTGAAACTCTCACCGCCCTCCATAGCAACCATTTATGGGCAGCCGGGGTGATTTGTGGCAGGAAGCAAGAGAAGGAAAGCTCGACGTTCGAAGGTATTCTCCGATTCACAAAATCAAAATTGTGTACAAAATGACCACACGGGGAGACTATGAACTCATAAGTGCATTCTTTTAGTGTTCAGTGTGGCAGCCCGGTCTTTGAATATTGTTTTTTTCAGCGATTTCCTTGTGCTATGTATCTCGGGAGTACTTGGTGCATTTTTATTGCTGTTACCAGCAGCATAAGCCATTTTACATTTAGGGATTCCACTACATTTAAGTCTATAATTTTTGTGACATGGGTTGTAAAAACTCATAAAACATAAGAATAATTATTTGTTAAAGGTAAATATTTTTAGAGGATGTAAATATTAATGGTTTGACAAGTTGTAGCATAGTGTACAGCTGCTTTTTAATGGCAACCAGCCACATCCTAATCTGGAAATATAATTCTTAATACTGATTGTGTGTATCAGGGGCACAACTAGACCACAATTTTTTTTTGGGGGGGAGGGGGGGCAAGGGGGGGGGGTTAAGACTCCCAGCCAGGGCTGGCCCTAACACTTGTCGCGCATGGTGCAACAGTCTTTTTTGGCTCGCCCTCTCCCGTTTCCTCCTTCTCCATGAATTCCCTCACTACCACTCGCCAACAATGCACCTCATCTCTCTATGCCCCTTTCTGACCAACATTTAACTTTTTTATAGGGCTACCCGTAGTTTACCTACATTCAGTTCTGTGATCTGCATGGTACCCGTTCTTTGTAGCAGGCACAATAGCCCTCTGCTCTGTGTCGGTGACAGGAGTGCCCATGTGATGCACGGTGAGCTATGCAACAGTGTGAGAGTAGGGTGAGAGGAGTGACTGCAGGGTGAGTGAGGTGACCATATGAATTTGGGTGCAGTTGTAAGTGTAGAGTGGGACTGTGAGTGCAGAGTGATCACTGTGAGTGCAGAGTGAACGGTGTGCTCATGTGACCGCAGGGTAAGTGGAGGGAGAACGGTGTGAGTTCATGGCGAGTGTCATAAGTGCAGTGTGGTCAGTGTGAGTGTAGGGTGAGTGGGTGGTGTGAGTACATGGTGATCAGTGTGAGTACATTGTGATCCCTGTGAGTGCAGGGTGAGTGTGAAAGTAAAGGGCAAACATGGGAAGTGAGTTGTCTGAATGCAGGGAGTATTCCCAAGACACTTGTAGTAACTCAGCATGTTATTGAGGTCTGGCGTAGGGTTTCAGATATAAATTGCCCTAAATAGCATACCGCCGCTGTGACAGAGCCTACAGCACATGCATGCACGGTGTGGCATGCACCATGTCATGCATGCCACATAGTGCACGCACAGCTGTGCACTTTTGAGGGGCGCATCACATGCCCCCTGCATGTCCCCCTTGGGCAGGCTTGCCCATGGGCCTTGTTGGGAACCCCTCTACATGTCTTTCCGCCAAGCAGAAATGCTTGGTAGAAAGGCTGGGTTGAATCTGCTCGGCAGTGCTGGCATCGTCACCACTGCATTTCCCGTCTGCTTTCCACACTGCCACTGCCGTGGGATCCTGGGAGTGGTGGTGGTCTTGTGGCGGTCCCACCACCACCATTGTATTATGGAGGTCGAACTGCCGGAGTGGTATCGTTTGGACCATCACCACAAGAAGGGCGGTCCCAAGTCCGCCGTACTCGTAATCAGGCCCTAAATATTAAAACCTACGCTTCCTCCTTTTCCTCTCACTTTGCACATTTCTGTAAATTCACGATCACTCCATGTACAAAGAATAGCATTCCAAAGAATTACACATTTAGCCTTGCACCACCAGTTACTGAGAACAACTTCATAACCTAATCACCACGCCTAATTCGCACAAATTGCTTCTGACATCCAGTCATTTAGCTGTGACAAACACCTACCTTGAAATGCATTTTAATCCCAGGTTTTAAATGGGAGACCTTTAATTCAGATATGTGTGTATTTTATTACCTTTCAAAACAGTGGATGGCAAGAGGGTATGGAACAGCCCAGAGGCATTGCTGGTGCAGCGCAGACTTAAGCGCTTGTTTTATGTTCCTGCAGTGAATAAAGCCTCTTCAGTTAACCCAACATTTCTCTGAGTAAGTACTTTATTTTAGACACTACAGCTCAGAAGCAGAAAGAAGTAAAGCTTGCTTACAGGTTCCGAGCTGTTCTACCTGAAAATAAAGCACCAAACCAAAGAAATATTGTGTTAAATCAGTTCAGTTTATGCACTGCAAGTGATAAAAAACAGGAACTCTTCTCTGCGCTGAGCTACAAAGCCCATCATGATGAGGTTCCAGGTCGTTAGAGAGCAGGAAGGTGTGTGGTATTACTGTGCTTAAAAGTGAAGATGTAAATCATTTCCAAAAATATCTTGAAGTACTATGATTGTGCTTGATGACAGATCTAAGTTGTCCAGAGTGATAAAACCGTCAAAAAATGCAAGAATCCCTTTGGGGTGGGGGGAGATGGAAGATGAGGTAGGGGACGATGGAAAAACCCAGAAAGATTCTCAGATTGCAGAAGAACTGAGGAGAGTGGCAGGTATTAGTCCAGTCACCCATTGTGAGGCATTGTCCGTAACATATGATAAGAAACCTGTTTCTAGTTTGCATTTAGTGTTGAGTAATCTAGTCTATAAAAAATGCATGGAAGTATTCTGTAGGAGTGTGGATTTTTAAGAAATCATTGCCAAAAATCACTTGCTATCTAGTCCACCTGATCATCTGGAATTCCAGATCAACATCCAAAAATATGATACGTTTAATAATTCTTTGGATAGAAAGATATAGATCATGAGCATTTCGAGCAGAAACATGATGTAGGACTGACTTGTGCTTGGAATAAGCATGGGCGAATTTTGCGGATCTCGCGTTCGCGAATTTTGCGGATTTGCGGATTCGCAATCCGCAAAATCCGCGAATTCCCGCGAATTTGCGGATTTTTTTTTTTTTTTGTGTTCGCCCGTGTTTCTGCCAGTTCGCGAGGGTTTTTACAATTTCGCAATTTGCGAACTTACCTGTCGGGTCGCAAGTTTTGCGAACTTGTTGTTTCTACATGTCCAGCCTGTTTGGGACACTCTTCTTCATCACTGCCACTCTCTGTCACCACTGCCACTCTCTGACTACTCATGCCACCCTCTGGCCCACCCATGCCACCCTCTGTTTCATCACCACACCCTCTGGTTGTCCAGTGTACATTATTTTCGGCAAAGCAAAGCACACCTTCCCTGCCTCAAGTGACCTGAATTAATTTGGGGCTGATTAATGTGTCACAGAATATTTTTTTAGCTGGCACCTGCTTCCTTAGTGCGCCCTGATTAGTGATCTTTTGCACTTGCTAAGTGCTTTCATTGTTGCAAAATTAGTTACAACACCTGCCCTGCCCCAACTGACAATAATGAATTAGGGGCTAATTAATGTGTCACTGAAAGAATTTAAAGTTCCAGCCTGGCACCTGCTTGTCTGCTCCTTTAGCTGTAAATCAGGACCTTTGTGGCATACAGTTAAGGTCAGAGCAGGGTCACACAATAGTTGCAAGCAGGCAACCGAATTCTGGAGGGCCCCCTCAGGAAGCAATACAAAGAATCGTTACAAATCATGAGGTTGACCTTTTGCACCTGCTCATTGCTTTTGCTTTTGCTGAAATCGTTTTGCGGTTTTTTTCGCGCTATTCGCGGGGCGCGGCGTCGTGCGAAACCGACCGCGGAAGCCGCCAATTCGTGCGAATGAGCATTTTATTTTTTTGCGGCTTGTTGTTTCGCGAGTTTTTTTGCAGTATTCGCGAGCCGCTTGCAGCGCAACACGCGAATTTACCCCAAGGTCGAGTACGGGCGCGGCCATTTTGTTTGCGTGACGTGTTTCCGCCCGCTATGTATAATCTCGCGCAGTAAGCGCATTGCGAGTAGAGGTTCGCACGAGATCGCGCGGGAAATCTAGAGGTTCGCACGAGATCGCGAGGAAAATCTCGCGCGAACTGACTTTCGCGCTCGGAAACGGGCGCCGGCCATCTTGTTTTTCATTCATTTCCTGTGTCTGGGCATGGTGTTTAATCCTCTTGATATCTTTCCCATCCTTTGCTTGTTTTCAGTTTTTTTTTTACGATTTTGCTTCTTATCTATCCCTCTCTTTTCCTAGCTGTATATTTTTGTCTTTTCTGCTATTTTTCTTTACTTTTAAACTACTTTTGTAAACTCTTTTCTTTTCTTCTTCCCTATCCTATTCTTTCTTAATTTTCTACTTCTTCCTACCTTACCTGCCCAGACCATGGTCAAGCCAGGCGCCGTGAAGCTGCCCAGGCACTTGAGGGCCGCAGCGGCGGCGGGGAGTAGTGCTGGACCCAGTGGCAGGACAGCAGGCGTGAGATCGAGGGGGGAGCAGGTGACGCGCCGGGAGATATTCAGCCCGGAGGAAGTGGGCGCGCTGGTCTACTTCGTCCAGCGCCGCCGTGCCAGGACCATCGCGGGAGGCGGCAGGATCGCGGCCGGCGGCTACAACATGCGGGAGCGCCGGAAGCGGTGGGAGAAGGTGTGCTGGGCCATATCCCACCTCTACGGGGTCCAGCGCACCTACAGCCAGGTCACCCATCGCTGGACGGACCTCCTGGACCGCGAGCGCGACCTGCTGGACCAGCTCGGCTTGGAGATCCCCGGGCTTGGTGAGTAGTAGTAGCCATTGGCATTTAATCACTCACTACTATGATGTTTTCTCCTGCTCTGTGTTGTTGTATTGCAAATATTTGTTTTTTACATGGAGCAAGCCAATAATGCCGCTGATGACGATTACATTGTAGTTAAATTATATTTCAAAATCTTCTGTGCATTTCAGGTGCACTGCTCTCCTTCTCAGTGGGGTTGCTACTATGCTTATTTGTTTTCTATTTCGTGGTCTCATTGGCCTGAGTAACTATTATGTATGAGTGTACTTAACAGAACTGCGTAATGCTAGACACTAGGGGGCAGATTACATTTACAAGCCCCTTGCGCCACGTTTACGTTGCCTTGCGTGACGCAACAGCGGCGTAAACGTGCCGCATCCCTGCAAGTCATTTACAGCATGACGCATCTAGGGAGATGCGTCACGTTATAAAGCCATGGGCCTGCACCACAATGGGTGCGTTCCTAGTACGCAGGGTGGGCGGTCCAGCGGCTGTGCGCCTCGCAAAATTGCCTGCGTGAAATCTACAAGATTTAACGCAGGCACTTCTGCGACGCTGCTACGTCAATTCAATTCCTTATGTCTGCTCGAAGCAGGCGAAAGGACTGACACAGCATGTAAAGTATTGGGTGGCCCTGAGCATTACTGGAGTTGCATTGCGTTGGCGACGTGACTCCAGCGATGCGCCGCTCTTACGTGACGAGATGCGTCACGCAAGTGCCTACCCTTGCGCCAGGGCGCGCCGCATTGTAAATGAGGCACATCTGCCGTGTCGCAAGGGTAGTTTTGCGTGACGCATTTGATCTGGCGCATCTCTGGAGATGCGCCAGAACGCGTAAGTAAGTATGCCCCTAAGGGGCAGAATTGCAATTACCGTCGCATCCCTGCAAAGTAGCAGGGATGCGCCATTAATTGTGCGGCCCGCTACCACCACCAAACATGGTGCGCCGTATTTGCAATGCGGCGCCCCATGGGCCCAAAACGTCACCGAAGCTTTACTGCTGGAGTTGCGTCGCAACGATGGCGCAGCTCCATCAATGCTCTGGGGTACCCTATCTCCCCAATGCTGGGTCAAGCCGTACGTCTGCTTCAAGCAGGTGCAGGGTTTGTGTGACGCATCATTGTCCTAAAGGTGACTGATTGATATTTTGTAGATTTCCCTCAGCCACTATTAGGATGTGTTCCAGCGCAGGAATGCCCTCCCTTGCGCCGGAACGCCCCCTGATGGCGCAGGGCTTTATAACGGGATGCATCTCCCAAATGCGTCACGTTGTTATAATATTATACGCCGCACCATGGCGCCCTTTTTTGTTTAGCTGCTGCGTCACAAAAGTCACGCAAGAACGGCGCAAAAGAGCCGCAAGGGCTTAAATCTGCCCCTTCCTTTGTAACCCTGACAATAAGAAAAATAGTGGCGGTGGATTGATAGTTTGACTATTTAAATGACTGGTAATGTAGCAGGCAACTGTTAGTGTTGTCACTGATCTGACTGAAATCACAATGGAGTTTGTCTGTCACTTTGCGTCTTGCCTGCGGACTGCTGCCTGCCAGTCCTAGGTGAACGTTTCAGTACTTTGTTTAGTGAGTTACGTGACTTTCGAAGTCACAGGTCCGCAAATAAATAAAAAGTAACCATAATCAATATAATTTCGCGGAAATATTTTGTTATTGTTCTTTTGAAATGTTTGATTTGGTTGACATTGACAAGCAACAATCATCCATGTTTTCTGTTCTTTCTTTCATGTTGTACGTCAGCTCCCCCCAGGGGCGAGAGGAGGACACAGGAGCAGCAGGCGGCGGATGCTGTTCAACAGGGCCAGGATCGGGCAGGCGAGGGCTCCTCTGCTGGCCCCAGTAAGTTTTCATTTTAGACTAGTACCTATTTTTCCTAGCGTTCCTCATTTGAATTTTTTCAAAATTGTCTTTGCTCTTCTTGTAGACTGTATCTAAATTCTTATCCTGCCTCTACTATGACTCCCTGTGGTATTACTAGATTATTCTTATTAGTCTGTCTGTGTAGCTAACTAAGATTGCACGGTTGGCGAAACTCCCATGATTCTAGTCAGCAATAGCTCTATCAACTTAGTGCAGTCCTCTGGGATTGTCCATAATGTCTTTTGAAGTGTTCTATCTGGACTCATGCTTGCAAAAATTGCAAAACCTTTCGCTCAGTCACTCTAGTCTGGAGGACCAAAAAACACAGATTGTATTTAAATTTAAAAGCTTTATTAAAAGTAAACACATTTATTAAAATGAAGTCATAATAAAACTAAACGTTTAACTGATAATGGAAAAGTGGTTAGTGCTGACGATTAATTGAAGACATTTCTTGTGGTCGAGCCGAGCTCTCACCTGGTTTCAACTTGATCTTGTTGTTAGAAGTCCATCTTCTGTCTGTGTGGAGAAAAATGGTGCGTGTTAAAAAATCAGCCTTCATCAGTTGTGCCAAAAAGTGCAGCAAGACAACCTTCCCTGGAAAAAGGGACATTTTTTTTAACTTTAACGTAGACAGTCACAAATTACATTGTTTTCACATGTCTTCATTCCTAGACCAAATACTAGTGACTAGTGAGTGCTTTATTCTAAGATTCTTAAATGTACTTTGTAGGTGGAACATCTGGTGGCGGGGCCAGTGTGGTGGTGGTGCTCGACACGGAGGCGGAGGGCAGTTCATCAGGGGAGGAGGCGGCGGCGGCGGCTGTGAGAGTTGAGACGGTGGTGGCGGCCAGAGGTAAGCTCTTATATATTCCTTACTTATTGAGATTGAAGACTAGCTGGGAAGGCAAGAATATGAGATGCATGGCTGGGTGAATGATGAAGCAATGATGGGTGGAAGGACAACAGCCTGGGTGGGTGACACAGAAACTGTATGTGTCCATATACCTGGATCATGCTACTATCTGACTCTTAGATAGCATATGTGTATCTAGAGCAGGGGTACTCATAGTACGGCCCGCGGGCCGGTGGTGGCCCGGCAAGCCTTCCTTGGCGGTGCGCAGACCTTGCAGACAATCACTGCTCCCCCGGCCCCCACAGAGCAGAGGCTTTTTTGTATTTCACCTGTTAGCGCCCCTGCATCTCCACTCTGACAATCACTGCTCCCCCGGCCCCCACAGAGCAGAGTGGAGATGCAAGGCCACAAAGAGGTGAAATAGAACAAAGCCTCTGCTCTGTGGGGCCGGGCAAGCAGTGATTGTCAGGGTGGAGAAGCAGGGGCGCTAAAACAAACAAAGCCTCAATAATATGTTAATGGTCTTTTAAAGACCTGTTAAGTACTTTGGTGTTGTTGTCTGTGTGTGCGCGTTGAGGAAGCGGTCTCAACCCGGGCTGAAGGCTGACACAGATAGACACACACACAGTGAGATGACAGAGGGAGAGGGAGGGCAGGAGGGAGAGAGAGATGGAGGGAGGGCAGGAGGGACAGCAGGAGGGAGAGAGATGTATGTAAATGCTGGGTCTGGTGGCTCAGTGGATGAGGGCATCTGCTGCAGGGACCTGTGTGCAACCTCATGGTCACAAGTTATCGTTTTGCTTTAGCCCCGCCCCCTCTGACTCCGCCCCCACCAGTGCGGCCCTCGGCCCCAAACTACACTGTAAATGTAGCCCCTGAGAGAAAGTTTGTGAGTACCCATGATCTAGAGAGAGTAGATGGTCAGTGGATGAACTAAGTGTAACTTTGAAGAGCATGTAACACTGCACCCGCACGTCCGTTCCAGTGTAGGAAAGGCAAGGAAAAGAACTTTTAATTTTGTCCAAATACTACCATAAATAGTAGCAGTAGTTTGTATTGCAAGCACTGCATAGATCCGGTTATTATGGTGGCCACTCCCTACCTCTCTTAATAAGTTTAGTAGTACTCAGTCATTCATGTGTGGATGTATCACTGCCTGTCACTCAATAAAAAGCAAAGCACCTAAAGTCATCCCATATATAAGCAAAAACATCCCATGTGAAGTGATAGATAATCAGATTATTTATCTTCTTCAATTTTCCATTTCTAGTACTCATTTCCACTGTAGGGTGAAAGTTAAATTAATTAAGCAGTAGCCCTTGAGTTGTAACAGAGTATTCTCAGTGCCACCCGTAATAGAAAAGTAAGAGATTCACCACCTGCATGTACTGGACGGGTAC
The DNA here is from genome assembly GCF_964263255.1 of Lissotriton vulgaris. Classification (NCBI taxonomy): domain Eukaryota; kingdom Metazoa; phylum Chordata; class Amphibia; order Caudata; family Salamandridae; genus Lissotriton; species Lissotriton vulgaris. Next base: position 1,067,374,870 of record NC_141693.1, on the reverse strand, counting down.
AGTAACGCAACGGCAACGCAAGTCTAGGTCACTCCTCATGGCGTGCGTCTCTTTTTCTCGGGTGCAAGTTTACCGCGCTGGCATTATGCCGGCTTGCAGAAAATAACGTACCAATTTTCCAAAACAAGAGACAAGAAGAAGAATAAGACTGGTGTACTTTCATAGTCGACTCCAATGGAAGTCCACAGTGCTCATAGAATTTGTTCCTTAAACTCCCACTAATGTTAGAGCAAGGATGAAGAAGTGTGAGGTTAGATAGATACTGGCCTCAATAGTTATGTAATGCGCTTGCAAGTTGCTAGTTGTACTGCAGCACACATTTCTGCTGAATGATTGAGTTAATCTTAAAGAGCATTGGTTACAGACTATGTCTTTCTTTCTTCATATAGGTTCTCCTTCCAAACGAACAAGGAGGAAGGAGCTGGCTAGAGCGGCCCGGCAACGGAGAATCGAGGCCACTGTTGCGGAATATCGGCGGCTGGTGGCCCTGGAGGACGAGGAAAGTGTGCGGTCGACAACAACGACAACGTCGTCTGCATCGGCCTCCGTGGCCCCACCGGCTGCCACCCAGCACAGTGGTCCACCGAGACTGAGCCGGGCTGCCAAAGGCAAACGCCACCGCCGAGCAGCAAGGCCAACAGCTGCTTCTCACAGGCCTTGCACCTGCAAGGCAGTGAAGGCACGCCTGCGCCGCACTACCCTGATGGTGTCCCGCCTTCAGCAGGAGCTCGCCTTGCTCCGCGAGGAGCATGATGCCCTGGCCCAAAAAGTTAACAGCATCCACCCATAGTGTCCCTTGCCCCTTTTTTAGAGACTTTTGGGGGGTGGGAATTGGGAGTTGGGTTTTTGGGGACTTTTGAAGGACAATCGTTGGGGTTAGGGAGGGTCTTGCGGGAGATTATTTTGTTAGGGATATAAATATACTTTTTCAAACTTTATCTGAGCATACCTGTTTTTTACTGCTTGCCTGGTGGGTGGGGGTTTAACGTTGACTGTTTTCCTGAAAGTTTAGTTCCATTTTCTTCCTTTAAGTGTAAATGCCCAAATGTTTTCAACACTAAGTGCCTCTCACAGACTAAGTGAAGTGAATCCAAGAGTCCTAGGACTTTAGTAGTACTACCTTCAGTCTCTCGTCTCTCGTACTAATACTCCATTATACCCCCAAACCACCAAACGCTTATCTTACCTGTAATTTGTGTTTGAAAGTAGGGCTAGGCCCAGGGCTGGCTCCACGGGAAACACCGAATAACGTTGGCAATCTTGGTCGGATAAAATTTCCTCATAGCGGTGGTACTAGTGGTGTGACACAGTGGCAGTTGCATGCCTATGAAAAAAAAGAAAATGAAATCTGGTTTGTCCTCCTGAGCAATTCAACGGTACAACTGAGAATATAGCAGGTGACAGAAGTACAGTAGAGCAGTGCCACATTGTAGCCTAACAAATGGTAAAGTATAACTACTAATTCGGTTGAAGTTCTTTCACATTAGCAATGGTTCTTTGTCAAGCAGAGTAAGAATATATCATCGACAACTGTGGAAAGAAAGAATGCGACAGTACAGGGCCTGTGTGGAATTATTGATAACTATATTCAACATAAGGTCTCTGTAGCCAGATACCCGAGAGCCTTGCTGGTCACTATAAATCCATTCACAACAACACTCAATGGGGTTGGTCTGGAAGGTGTCACGTTTACTCCCCGTGATCCAGTCGATGCAAATATGGTTCCACCTCCAAATGTCACCAACACCCAGAAGTGTAAACACAGGGTGTTCGAGGCATTAGGCGAGGGAGAAAAATAACAAACTAAAATAAAAAATGTGGGATGGGTAAAGGTAGGGTCAGCAGGGAAAGGATACCTGTAAGAGAAGACAAGACAGGCATCAGTGAAGTGATGTCCTAACATACAAGGGTACTCTCATATAGTCTCACTAAATAGTCTGCAAGTCTCCCGCCTACTCATGGGAAATGTAGTTTCATAGTACGGTAGGCGCTTAGGGGCTGCGTAACCTGACAGAAGGTATAGTAGATAGAAAAGGAGAAATTGCTTTTTTTCTAGGTGTCCCCTCACTCACCAGGGTTGCCCCTTGGTGACATGCTTCATCATTGGGGCCATCCCAGTCCTCTACGGCCTGGGGCGTGCTGCGACTTGCGAATTACGTAGGAGCACTTACAAATGACTATGTGTGGTGCAGATAGTGGAGTGGACTAAGTGATGTGTTAAGGGATCAATGTAGAAGCCGAGAGAGAGCAAAGAAATGCAGTCACAGTCAGAGAAAAAGGCAAGGGATACTGTATCTATGTGGTTGTAGTGGTCCTGTTGGAAGTGGTAAGTAAGTTGCCCGCAGAAAAAAAATCCTCCTATTAGCGGCACTCCTCCATTGCAGCCGACGCTTCGTCCACCGATGTTGGTCACCAGAAGACACCCTGTCCACTGCCTGCCTGATGCTGAATTGTGGCTCGCTACTGTGAAGCCTGACTCCATCCTTTTTTCCCCATTGCAGAGACTGAAACCCGGCCTGTAATTATTCAACGAAAAACAGGAAGTGATATAATATTACAACACCACTGATAAATAAATATAAGGTATGTAGGCTGTGGAGTGCAAAAAGTCACAATTTGTTTTTCCTAGTAGACAGACAGTACAATGTTTTTGAAAGTGCGTACTCTGAGTCACCTTTTGAAGGATAAATAAGTATGGGCAAATTAATGTAGCGGATCTTGCCCCTCAAGCTAGGTGTACTGTAAACTGTGTTTTAGAACAAAAATAGATCTTCCTAGCAGTGCTCCCACCCAAAAAACGAGGCCTAGCAGAAAACTGGAGACAAAACTTACTTTGAAAGTAAAAGTAGGCCGAAGTACCCTAATTACCCATTACCCCCCGTGGATTGCATTCAAACCACTTGCAAGCAACCAAGCAAAAGTAGCCATAGCCAGCATCGCTCCAAGACTCGAAATCCCCCCCACTCAAACACATGCAATAGAAATACTGCTAACCCTAACGAACCCTAAGTTAAGAATAGTGGCAAAGGCTTTCTTTAACTATGCCAAATCCCCCCTTTCCCACCATGGATTTTCTTCAAATGACTTGCAACCAAAATTACACATTCTCACGAGTGCTCTAAGACCCCAGAACTCAGTTTGAAAAATCTAGAACACCCCGATACACATGCAATCCTGCTGCTAGGGCTAACCCTAACGAACCCTAAGTTACAAAAAGTGCCAAAACTAAAGGCTTTTCCGCGCGGATTTTGTCCCAACCACTTCTACCCGGTATTAGACCTTCCCAGGAATGCCCCAAGACCCGGCAACCCACCCGCCAAGAAGTATAACACCCCCAAACAGGCCAAAAGCAAACTCTCATACTTGCAATATTTCTGGGCCTTCGGTCCAAACGCGCTGCGTAGCTGGGCCATAAGTCGGGGTTGGCACGACGGATTTCCTGAAAAGCAAATGCAATCAAGATTAGAGTGTCCCAGCAATGCTCCCAGACCACGAAACTCACCCACAAACAGACGGAACACCCCCTAAGAGCACCTCAAAGGCAAGCAAGTCATCAAAAACACAAAAAATTTTCCGCCTGGGATTTGGTCCAAAACACTTTTATCCGGTATTAGAGCTTCCCAGCAATGGCCCCAGAGCCGTCAACCCAGGAGAAAACGAGTAGAAGACCCCCAAACAGCCAAAGAGCAAAAGTACAAAAATGGGGACTTAGTCAATTTTTCACAAATTTCCCAAATCACTCCGCGCGCGCTCTGCAGCTAGGCCCTAAGTCCCCTCTGCCACCATGGATTTGCTTCAAACCTCTTGCAAAGTAAAGTAGATATAGCCAGCAGTGCTCCCAGACCACGAAACTCACCCGCAAACACCAGGAAGCCCCCCAAACAGGCCCCCGAAAACGCTACATAGAGCAAAATGTCTGAAATAGCCCAAAAAAAATCGGCCTGGATTTTGTCCCAACCACTTCTACCCGGTATTAGACCTTCCCAGGAATGCCCCAAGACCCGGCAACCCACCCGCCAAGAAGCATAACACCCCCAAACAGGACAAAAGCAAAATCTCATACTTGCAATATTTCTGGGCCTTCGGTCCAAACGCGCTGCGTAGCTAGGCCATAAGTCGGGGTTGGCACGACGGATTTCCTGAAAAGCAAATGCAATCAAGATTAGAGTGTCCCAGCAGTGCTCCCAGACCACGAAACTCACCCGCAAACACCAGGAAGCCCCCCAAACAGGCCCCCGAAAACGCTACATAGAGCAAAATGTCTGAAATAGCCCAAAAAAAATCGGCCTGGATTTTGTCCCAACCACTTCTACCCGGTATTAGACCTTCCCAGGAATGCCCCAAGACCCGGCAACCCACCCGCCAAGAAGCATAACACCCCCAAACAGGACAAAAGCAAAATCTCATACTTGCAATATTTCTGGGCCTTCGGTCCAAACGCGCTGCGTAGCTAGGCCATAAGTCGGGGTTGGCACGACGGATTTCCTGAAAAGCAAATGCAATCAAGATTAGAGTGTCCCATCAGTGCTCCCAGACCACGAAACTCACCCAGAAACACCAGGAAGCCCCCCAAACAGGCCCCCGAAAACGCTACATAGAGCAAAATGTCAGAAATAGCCCAAAAAAAAATCGGCCTGGATTTAGTCCCAACCACTTCTACCCGGTATTAGACCTTCCCAGGAATGCCCCAAGACCCGGCAACCCACCCGCCAAGAAGTATAACACCCCCAAACAGGCCAAAAGCAAACTCTCATACTTGCAATATTTCTGGGCCTTCGGTCCAAACGCGCTGCGTAGCTAGGCCATAAGTCGGGGTTGGCACGACGGATTTCCTGAAAAGCAAATGCAATCAAGATTAGAGTGTCCCAGCAGTGCTCCCAGACCACGAAACTCACCCGCAAACACCAGGAAGCCCCCCAAACAGGCCCCCGAAAACGCTACATAGAGCAAAATGTCTGAAATAGCCCAAAAAAAATCGGCCTGGATTTTGTCCCAACCACTTCTACCCGGTATTAGACCTTCCCAGGAATGCCCCAAGACCCGGCAACCCACCCGCCAAGAAGCATAACACCCCCAAACAGGACAAAAGCAAAATCTCATACTTGCAATATTTCTGGGCCTTCGGTCCAAACGCGCTGCGTAGCTAGGCCATAAGTCGGGGTTGGCACGACGGATTTCCTGAAAAGCAAATGCAATCAAGATTAGAGTGTCCCAGCAATGCTCTCAGACCACGAAACTCACCCACAAACAGACGGAACCCCCCCTAAGAGCACCTCAAAGGCAAGCAAGTCATCAAAAACACAAAAAAATTTCCGCCTCGGATTTGGCACAAACCACTTTTAGTGCTTCCCAGCAATGGCCCCAGACCCGTCAACTCACCTGCAAAGAGGTAGAACAACACCCCCACAAGTGCTGAGTCTTTCTTCATTGGGCGTAAACCAGCCCTCTGCTTTGATGGAAATAGGAGTCTGGAGGAGGAGGATAGAGGAGCATGTTCTTCTGAACTTGTGAACCTGAGGAATGCAGACTGCGGCACCTTCAAATAAATTAGCAAACAAGTGAAGACAGTTCTGCTGATGGGCTTGTCTTTGTGATTATCTGATTAAAGTTTGAATTATATTAACTGTGCACAACAAAGAAAGACAGACACACAGGAATAAAAGTGAATAAGGATGAAAAAGAAAGTTATTGATTCGTTGTCTCATTTTCAGGGCTCGAAGTCGGAATCACGGTCCAGGAATAAGAATAAGGCTTCGTCATCATACTCTGCGAATTCAGCCCGGGTGAGGTCAGTGCCACCTGACAGAGTAGAAATTCCCTCATCTATGGTGCTGGCCACCTCCTCTTCATCCGGCACGCTCTCTCGTACTCTTATATCTGGTGGTATGAGGTGCTGATTCATCTTGATCATTGTTAACCTCTCCACATTTTTGGGCGAGAGGCGGCTCCGTTTGGGAGTTACAATCCCACCAGCCGCACTGAAAACCCGTTCAGAAGACACACTTGCGAGTGGGCAAGACAAGTAGTTTAAAGCCAGGTTGGTGAGCTGTGGCCACAATTCTTTTTTCCCATGCCAATACGCCAATGGGTCAGAATTAACATAGACCTCTGTGGAGTCATTCAGATAGTCCTTCACCATCGACTCAAGGTCCTCCTCCAAGGTTCCTCCACTTTGCGTAGCTCTTGCTGTGCCTCTGACCTTTTGAGAACCAAACCCACGCAGAGCTAGCCAATCCTCTTCAGCCTCCAATGTTTCTGCTGTCTTTCGTGCAGATGATGCGGTTGCCGGTGTCTTTAACGGCTGAGAGGTCACTTGTGCCACAGCCACAGGTGCAGAAGTGGATTGTTTTGACTGGGGATGGCCTGCTGATGTACTGCCATTTCCTTCAATTTCCAGCCGTTCTGTTTCAAACTTCTTGGCTGACAAGGCTAGCCAACGTTTGTACTTTGTAACATCTTCATCAGCAAAAGGAAAGAATGCTCTGCCTGCCAGCGCCTTTTTGTAGCGTGGATCCAGAATAGTAGCACAAATGTAATGCTGTTCTGAGTGGATCTTTTGAAGACGTTCATCACCTTGTAGGAGCTCTAATAATTTCTCAGCCAGAAGCAAAGAGTCTTTCTTTTTGTCATCTTTTCGAAACACAGAACACACCTCCTTCAGTTGGTCCTCCAGCATGTACAACAATGGGATAGCTTTTCCCAAATTAGAGTCCTCCTTGCTGACTGCACGTGTGAAGACCTCAAAAGGACGAAGCATGCGTGTTAGGCTTTCAACTATGTTCCATTGCGGCCCACCCATCCTCAGCTCCTCTATACGCTCTTTCAAGAAATATTGATCGAGTTGCGTATACTGCTCATACAGACGCTCAAGCATGTAGAAGGTTGAGTTCCAACGTGTTACCACCTCCTGGATGAGTGCTTTCACTGGCATTTGACTTTGATATAGCATGCTCCTCAGCTGCTTGCGGGCCTTAAAAGAATGCCTGAAATGCTTGCATATTTTTCGGCAGTTCTCCAATACACTGTACGCTGCACTGCGTTTATTACCCAAGAATTTTTGGACAACCAGGTTTATACAGTGCGCCAAACACGGCACTCTGAAATAGTAACCGTCCCTCATGGCCTTAACTATATTGGAGCCATTGTCTGTGGAAACATAACCAACCTTGCGTTTTAGTGGGGACAGACAGTTAAGGACCTTTGTGTTAAAGACATCCAAAATGTTTTCTGCTGTGTGACGTTTCTCCAAACCAAACATGGCTAGTGTTGCATGTTTCCGAGCACCTTTAAAAACAATGTTAGTGTCAACACCTGAGTTTAGCTTTGCTTTAGCCCCTGAAAAAGAGACCCAGTGTGCAGTGATGCACATGTAATCAGCGCCTGCGCCACTGGTCCACATGTCTGTTGTCAGATGTATAGTGTGAACAGCACTCTTCTGCAAAGCTGCCCCAATCACCTTCAGAACATCTTCATGTAGTGCTGGAACCGCAACTCGGGCAAAATAGAACCGGCTAGGAACCTTCCATTTAGGGCAGAGCGCTGTCACTAATTCTAGAAAACCAACCCCTTCTACAAAAGAAAAAGGGAGAAGGTCCAGAGCTAGCATTTTAGCCAGCTTAGTGTTATACAGACGGGTCATTGGGTGGTTGCGTTCATATTGCGCTTCTGTAAACAACATCTTTTTAATGTTGCCCTGGACCAATGATTTACGGGATGATGATGATCTCTTCGACCCAGTTACGCTCGCTGATGAACTTTTCCGCATTGATGTCTCACTCTCTCCCACACTCTTAGTGTGGCTCCCATGGGGTGTGCTGCTGACATGGGAACTGGGTGTAAGTGAAGTGTTTGAATCGTCTTCTACCTCGTCATCAGCAGATGACAAATCAACGTTTTCATTACGTGCAATTCCGGCTTTCTTGACCGCCTCTAGGTGCGGAAACCATTCGACAGGGTGCCTTCTCTCAAGATGACCTCTCTGGCCTCCGGTACCATAGTTAGAACCAAGCTTACCACGACTAAATCGAAGCTTACAAAGGCTACAAATGGCTACGTTTTCCTTTTTTGGGCAAACACTAAAGAAGTCCCAAACTGGAGACTTGAAATGTCTTCGGGGGCCGGAGGAGGCGGCGATACTGGTGGTGGTGGTCCTGCTGCTAATGACAGATGAAGTGGAGGATGTGGATTGCCGAACTTCAGTACGTTTTGCACTTTCACCACCACGAATTGAGGTCGAGGTGGATGGAGGTCCCTTCTTGCGAGGAAGAAATATGGAAGCGGTAGGTGTTGGTGTACTAGTTAACTCCAAATCTAATGATTGTTGTGTTTCCATTTCCATTGCCTCCTCGTCGACATCATCATCACGCTCAGCAGCTTCTCGGGATAGGGTCAAAATGTCTCTTTGCTGCATGCCCGGTGGGGCTGCAGTGACCTTTGTGATGACTGCCTCGTCGTCATCGTGAGAGGCTTCATCACCAGCAGTATCTGTCACTTCTTGTTGAGCCTCATCACACTCCATAGGTTTGAGTTTTTGGACGACCTTCCTTTTACGCTTAGGTAACGGTGTCAGATCATGGTGTGCCTCTGCCTCACTGTCAGACCGCAGTTGTGGTTCCCAAGACAGATCACTTGCACCAGAACGAGGTGGGCTTGAAGAAGATGTAGACACCCCCCTTGATCTTTTCCTTGCTAGGGATGTGGAAGACAATGAATGATCATCAGGAGGAGTGGCTTCCAATGATACCTCAGCTTCATTGTCGATTTCCAAATGTGCCCCTACTTCGGGAGGAACAACTATTGTGGGCACTTGTGAACGTCCATGCACCTTTGCTTGCGCATCTCCTTTTGCTGCCTCTCCTTCCACATGTACTTGGGCGTGTACTTGCACATGGTGTTGTTGTTGCGGCTGTGGTTGTTCAACACTTGTCAGATGAGTTACAACAACCTGTGTTGATTCAGGGACATTGCTGCTACTTTCTTGCGATGAGCCAACATCACTGGTCGATGGTGATTGGAGAAGTACACTGACTGCCTCTGAAGCACTCAAGGGCTTTGACTTAAGTTGGCGTGGTGGTGGAGGCACTGAACCCAATGGAGCAGGGGTGCTGCTCTCAGGTTGGTCCCCAGCAGATCCTGCTGCTGCAGGCGTACTTTTTTTTTTGCTCCCAAAAAAAGTGGCAGGTGGCACACCAGCCTCCTTGGTAACTTGCTTCTTCTGCTCCTTACTAGCAACTTTCTTGCTAGAGGAGCTACGGAGAACTTTCTTTGGGGCCATCTTCTTCAGAGCAGGTCAGACAGCAGGCCGCAGTTGCACGAATTGTAGAGTTGTCTGAGGCCAGACGTGACGTCGCGTGACGTTATGCTGCACACACACACCGCTGCAGGACTTCTTCCTGGCACTGGTGGTTCTCTTGAGTCTTGTGCACCTAAAAAAAATGGAAGACAGAGGAACATCAGTTCAGTTATAGAGCACAAAAAAATCGAAAAACACTGCAAAATCAGCACAATCCCAATCCATCCATGCCCTCCATAATGTTTAAATTCAAGACAACCCACAGAAAGACTAGGCCCATGCAAGACTCACTACCCCTGGCATAAATAAAGGTTGAAAAGTAGGCAAAATGGTTGGAGGCCTAACAACAAAGCCTGCATTCAAAATGGCCACTTGCCTGCCAGCACATGGCCAGTGCCTGTAGCTGCACTCAAAATGGCCACCAGCCACATGGCATGTCCCTCCCCATGAACACCCCCAAAAATCGAAAAACACTGCAAAATCAGCACAATCCCATTCCATCCATGGCCTCCATGATGTTTAAATTCAAGACAACCCACAGAAATACTAGGCCCATGCAAGACTCACTACCCCTGGCATAAATAAAGGTTGAAAAGTAGGCAAAATGGTTGGAGGCCTAACAACAAAGCCTGCATTCAAAATGGCCACTTGCCTGCCAGCACATGGCCAGTGCCTGTAGCTGCACTCAAAATGGCCACCAGCCACATGGCATGTCCCTCCCCATGAACACCCCCAAAAATCGAAAAACACTGCAAAATCAGCACAATCCCATTCCATCCATGGCCTCCATGATGTTTAAATTCAAGACAGCCCACAGAAAGACTAGGCCCATGCACCACTCACTACCCCTGGTCAAGGCCCCAACAACAGGTCAAAAATCGAAAAACACAAAATTTTACAAAAAAAAAAAATCGAAAAACACAGAAAAATCAGCACAATCCCAATTCATCTATGGCCTCCATGATGTTTAAATTCAAGACAACCCACAGAAATACTAGGCCCATGCAAGACTCACTACCCCTGGCATAAATAAAGGTTGAAAAGTAGGCAAAATGGTTGGAGGCCTAACAACAAAGCCTGCATTCAAAATGGCCACTTGCCTGCCAGCACATGGCCAGTGCCTGTAGCTGCACTCAAAATGGCCACCAGCCACATGGCATGTCCCTCCCCATGAACACCCCCAAAAATCGAAAAACACTGCAAAATCAGCACAATCCCATTCCATCCATGGCCTCCATGATGTTTAAATTCAAGACAGCCCACAGAAAGACTAGGCCCATGCACCACTCACTACCCCTGGTCAAGGCCCCAACAACAGGTCAAAAATCGAAAAACACAAAATTTTACAAAAAAAAAAAATCGAAAAACACAGAAAAATCAGCACAATCCCAATTCATCTATGGCCTCCATGATGTTTAAATTCAAGACAACCCACAGAAATACTAGGCCCATGCAAGACTCACTACCCCTGGCATAAATAAAGGTTGAAAAGTAGGCAAAATGGTTGGAGGCCTAACAACAAAGCCTGCATTCAAAATGGCCACTTGCCTGCCAGCACATGGCCAGTGCCTGTAGCTGCACTCAAAATGGCCACCAGCCACATGGCATGTCCCTCCCCATGAACACCCCCAAAAATCGAAAAACACTGCAAAATCAGCACAATCCCATTCCATCCATGGCCTCCATGATGTTTAAATTCAAGACAACCCACAGAAATACTAGGCCCATGCAAGACTCACTACCCCTGGCATAAATAAAGGTTGAAAAGTAGGCAAAATGGTTGGAGGCCTAACAACAAAGCCTGCATTCAAAATGGCCACTTGCCTGCCAGCACATGGCCAGTGCCTGTAGCTGCACTCATAATGGCCACCAGCCACATGGCATGTCCCTCCCCATGAACACCCCCAAAAATCGAAAAACACTGCAAAATCAGCACAATCCCATTCCATCCATGGCCTCCATGATGTTTAAATTCAAGACAACCCACAGAAATACTAGGCCCATGCAAGACTCACTACCCCTGGCATAAATAAAGGTTGAAAAGTAGGCAAAATGGTTGGAGGCCTAACAACAAAGCCTGCATTCAAAATGGCCACTTGCCTGCCAGCACATGGCCAGTGCCTGTAGCTGCACTCAAAATGGCCACCAGCCACATGGCATGTCCCTCCCCATGAACACCCCCAAAAATCGAAAAACACTGCAAAATCAGCACAATCCCATTCCATCCATGGCCTCCATGATGTTTAAATTCAAGACAGCCCACAGAAAGACTAGGCCCATGCACCACTCACTACCCCTGGTCAAGGCCCCAACAACAGGTCAAAAATCGAAAAACACAAAATTTTACAAAAAAAAAAAATCGAAAAACACAGAAAAATCAGCACAATCCCAATTCATCTATGGCCTCCATGATGTTTAAATTCAAGACAACCCACAGAAATACTAGGCCCATGCAAGACTCACTACCCCTGGCATAAATAAAGGTTGAAAAGTAGGCAAAATGGTTGGAGGCCTAACAACAAAGCCTGCATTCAAAATGGCCACTTGCCTGCCAGCACATGGCCAGTGCCTGTAGCTGCACTCAAAATGGCCACCAGCCACATGGCATGTCCCTCCCCATGAACACCCCCAAAAATCGAAAAACACTGCAAAATCAGCACAATCCCATTCCATCCATGGCCTCCATGATGTTTAAATTCAAGACAGCCCACAGAAAGACTAGGCCCATGCACCACTCACTACCCCTGGTCAAGGCCCCAACAACAGGTCAAAAATCGAAAAACACAAAATTTTACAACAAAAAAAAATCGAAAAACACAGAAAAATCAGCACAATCCCAATTCATCTATGGCCTCCATGATGTTTAAGTTCAAGACAACCCACAGAAAGAATCAGTCCACCCACCACTGAGTACCCCTGGGAAAAGGCCCCAAAACAGCCCAAAAATCGAAAATCCCAAAATTTTAGTTGCAGCAACTGTAATGCCCCAAACAAACTTACTTGTAAAATTTCTAATCCAACAGTGATCCAAAGAAAGTCAAAAAGGCCTCAAATCCAAAGATCCAGCAGCATCCACAAAAGGTAATCCTTCCAGGTCCACATCCGAATGAAAAGTGACCAGGAGATGGACAAAGCACTGGGAGGAGCCTGCTGAACAGGAACAGGAAGTTGAAGACTATGGGGCACTTCCTTCCTCCCACCCCCCTGCCCCCCTCCCCAAAATGGACTCCTCGCTAAAAAAGTGCAGGCAAATGTCAAACTAAGGAGTTATTCACATAAAAATCATCATTTCTAGAAGGTTTATGCTGCTTGCTGGTGGATTTCTTGTGCAGAATTGCAAATTTATATTTTCGCGCGCCGCATCTCAAATCTCGCAATTGCGAAGTACCGCGAGACGTGATCTCGTCGTACTCGCGTTGACAAACTATCGCTGGCAAGCCGCGATGACGTAATCGCGCTCGCCAATTCCCGCGGGATCACACAGCAAGATCCAAAATGGCGCAGCACTCGCAAACTATCGAAAAAAACAACTCGGCAAACGATGATAAACGCCGCGCGCCGCAAAAATTGTATCACCAACGCCGCGCGCCGCCAAAAAAATCCGCTGCGTGCGAATTTGCGGATTTTGCGGGAAATCCGCAAATCTCGCGGATTGCGGATTTCCCGAAAATCCGCAAAATCCGCGAGCGGAACGGATTTTCCGCCCACGCTTAGCTTGGAATTGAAGATTCAAGGCCATAACTTTGAGTATATATTGCCTGATGTACAGTGTCGTGATCACCTCAGGTTTACACAATCACACCCTGCAGAAGAAATCAACTTGTCCCATAGAACTGTAAAAAAAAAAAATGTATTTTATTTTTAGTTTTTATGTTAAACCTAACCAAGTTGAGGCCCATTTAAAAGTGCTTTTGAGGAGGGTGAGGGTTACATAAGGCAGGGTGGGGGTCATCGACTTTTTAGTTGCCAATTTCTTGAGACAATGGACAAGCAGTGCTAATCAAGGTTAAATACGAAAATGTAAACCAAGATCCTGTAAAGGGAGGTAGATTTTCAGTCCTTACTTGAATAGTCTCAAGCCTACTTCTGCCAAACAGGCGAGCAGAGAAAGGGAATATCTTTGAGCTTGCAAGGCTTTACCCACAGATATCTTATGTTTGTCCAGTTAGTTATGCAGTGTGGTTAGTGTCTTCTATCTTAGGCATCTAATCGGCTGGTATAATATAATTCATTTTGTAACTAGAGGCACTCCCAAACTTGTAGATCCTTGTAGACTAGACAAATTAGCTTGCAACCAGCACTCTGCTTCAACGTGAGCCACTGAAGACCTTGAGTATATAGCTGTGAATCCTGCATTTTGAGCTTAGGGTTATTAGGGTTGTACAATTTTGTACTCCCTTGAAGTTTGCCATTGAGTCCCATGTATATCTTAGTACACTAGTCCATGCAGGAAAGACTTACTGAGAACATAAGGGCAAATAATTTAGAGCAGAAATCAGATTGTTCGGTTTCTGTTATAAGAGGCCAAAGTCTTGATGTGTGCTGTGAGCTTTCACATGACCCAAACAATCCAAACCCCCCCCCACCCCCCCCAATCTTGTTTTTAACGATCCCCAGCTCATATTTGCTAGCTTAGCGGTAACAGAAAGGCCTTTCTTAAAGAAAACTCATTTGAGAAATATGTAACCACTTGTTAAAAAAGTGGTGAAATAACGATCTGCAAACTTAGGGGGTCATTAGGATTGCGGTTTTTCCGCATCCTCCGGGCCGGCGGAGGTGTCCGCCGGCCCGGGGGATGCAGAAAAAACGCTGCGGAGGCTTCAAAGCCCCCCCCCCAGATTAGGATGGCTGAGGAGTCAGGAAAACCGTCCGCCGCTTTTCCGCCGCAGTCGCCTTACGACCGCGGCGGAAAAGCTCTAATATGGAGGCGGTGTCTAACAGACACCGTCAGCCTTAATAGAATGGGGGAAAACCGATGTCTTTCCGCGTCGGATTCTCTGCCGTGGAAAGGCATACAGAGATTTCTTTGGGTGCCCGTTGCGGGCCCCCAGGGTGACAGGGGGGTGCACATGGGGGGGTACCTATGTTACCCCCCTGCATTTACGTGCACGAAGCGGCAGGCACCGCGCGGTGCCTGCCGCTTTGTGCCTGCAAATGCGAAGCATGCATATTTAACCTTGCGGCGGGTGCTGCTTGAAGCAGCACCCGCTGCAATGTTAAATATTGAGGATGTGACAGCCAGGGTGGCGGTCACATTCTAATTGCACTGGAGGGACCGCCGCTGCCCCTGCGGACGGTCCCTCCTCCTCTGGGGTGGCGGACGGACCTGCGTCCATCCGCCATCCTAATGAGCACCTAAGTTAAGTAAAATGAGAAAAATGTTATCAGTAGAATGCCTAAAATAAAGAAGTTGGATAAGGATCAGTAGTTTTAACCAAAGTGGTTCCATTAAAAATAACAGAATTCCAAACGTGCTGTGAGAGGTGCAGTAGATAGGGAAACAGTGAGCCTTTGTAGCTGATTTCCTATGTATGGACGCTGGGTTGGTTGTTTTTGCCCCTATTTCTTTTTTCTTTAGACTTTAGAAACCTTTTGAGGCTTTTCAGCAATGTACTGGAAATATCCAGTTCAAACTGAACCTCAAGATTCCTCTACTGCAGCAAGAGCTTTCTTTGTTCACATGATCATCTGCCATCTCACCCTTGTTCACAGGAGGGACGTTTTACAGGGACAAGCAGAAGAAACATCTAGTTGTAACTGTTCTCCTGGTTTTCTTCCCGGCAGGCAATTATCTTCCTCTGCTCTAATACTTGACTGTCCAGAAACAAGAGAGATATTCAGAAGGTGCATGCAGCTTTTTTAGAAGGCTCTGAGCAACTATATCCTAGGTGGTCAGGAAGAGACCAGCACCAACCTGACCTTCGTTGAATTAACTGGTCAGCCACAATTGCACCCTGAAGAACTTCATTGGAATTCAAAACTGATTCCCAGAAAGTAGTACCTAATTTATGATACAGAGCTTAATTGTCAGCTCTCACAAATGACATTTTAGAAAGACAAAGAAAGGGGTCTTAGAGCACTACATTATTGTGTTTAAGGCATTACTAGGCTACCCTTTTTTAGGTTAAACCCTATAATAACTGATAAAACCCCACCAAAAGGAAAATAGCCCTCATCAATGTAAACATATAAACACTGAAAGAGCACCACCGCAACCACAAACTAAATGCCATGCAAAGAAAGGAAAAGGTGAGTGAGTCATTTTTATTTCTTTCTGAAGGGGCCAATACAATATACCTTTGTTATACAAGGCACCAGCAAGAAAGACTGGGCTAACATTATTCTGCTTGAGATTTGTTGTTTAGAGATGTCACTAAAATATTGTTTCTTTTACTTTTGCTTTTTTCAGTTTTGTGGTCTTTGGACTAAAGATGCAGGTTTAAAAGCATGTTTTAGGTGTTAGTTAATTATTTTATAAACTCTAGAGAATCAGGAAATATCAAAATCATATTTAATATTTTGGCTACGTTTGATTATTTTACTGATAGGTAAAATGGCTGGTTTCATGAGAATCTTACCCAATATGTACCATTACATTTACCCACAAACAGAGAATGGGCAAACCCCTTTCGTACATCAGCTACCTTTTCCAGCAAAGTATTGATAGTAGGTGAATTGCCAAAGACCCCAGGCTTTAAACATTCAATGCAGATGAAGTGCCAGTTATATGAGAAAAGAGTGCTGTCACCAAGCATCTGGGATAGTGGTGAAAACATGAAACCCGAGTTTTAGATAACATGGAACGCAGTGTCACTTGGAATGCTGCTGGAAAAAGTTCTTAACAAGTTCAACAAAGATTGGAGTGATATTGTTTGTATTTGCAGCAATTCAGCTACATATATGAAAAAGTTGTGTGATGACCTGTCAAATTCGATACATGAGCCGAAGTTCTTCACTTTAAGAGATCCTTGCTAATTGCTAGATGGTTTGCTTAAAGCATCTTTACAATCTTCAGAGTTAATGAAGAATGCTATTGACTTTGTAGTCCATTCTTGTGCACTGTTTCGTTGTGCACTGGAACTAAAATGCAAATATTTCTAATTTTGTGCTTTGTGTGTCTTCGAAGAATGATTCAGACCAACTGTGTCATTAAGCCAGAGGGTCTCAGTCCTAGAGGCTGTGAATGCTATATTATCAATATGGCGACCTTTTGCAGAATCTTTACTTAGTGATGATGCCAAAGGCAAGACATTTGAGGATCTTTGGTTCCATAGTGATAGTGATGTGAAAAAAAGTCCACCCTACTGCAATCTCCGATTTGTACAGTAAAACATGACTGCTGTAGTGGACATAATCAAACAAGCATTTACAATGCAATGGTCTCGGCATTATTAAAGGTAGAGCTATTGGCATTGCTCATGACTTTTTTTTTTTTTTTTAATAATCATAAATAAATGGCATTGTCATTTACATTGCCAATAGCTTAATCGTTAAATAAATGCCATTGTCATTTACAATGCCAATAGCTTAATCGCTCGGAAATGCATGACGGCACAACACTGGCTGTACTGGATCCGGCCATCGCCGCTGCGGTCAAAGAGGAGGAAAGCGTCCTTGTACTCTGCAGAGGAAAGCAAGCGGAAAGTCAACATGCCTCATGAGACCGCAGTTACAATGCGAGAACGAAAGGAGTATAGGGAGTGGATCGTTAGGCACAGAAAGAAACTAGGCAGCAAAACGCTGAAAGAAAATATGGAAAACATTAGGAGAAATGTTGTATCAAGTGTCATCTCACTAAGATATTTAAGTGATTGTCCATCATGATGAGTCCCTCACCAAATCCAGTCTCCTGCGGCAAACAAACAGCCCAAGACTGTGAATCAAATAGGTTGCTGTGAAGGACGCGTATGAAGCCAACAGTTAGGAACCTTACCTGAACATGTGTTTTCCAAACCTCAATCTGGCCCACCCAGTGTTCTCTGTCCTAGAGTTAAATCACTTAAATCAAAGGCAAGTGTCTATCCTAAATAGTTAAGTGGTGGGGTGGAGGCAGGCATGCCAGTTTCCCCCTTCTGAGTCGTGAGTAGTTAAGAGGAAGTGTCCCCAAATATTACAGAATTTGCACACAGCTCTCACAGCCCTCACAGCCCTCACAGCCCTCACAGCTCTCACAGCTCTCACAGCTCTCACAGCCCACACAGCTCTCACAGCCCACACAGCCCTCACAGCCCTCACAGCTCCCACAGCCCACGCAGCCCTCACAGCCCACGCAGCCCTCACAGCCCACGCAGCCCTCACAGCCCACGCAGCTCTAGCTCTCACAGCCCACGCAGCTCTAGCTCTCACAGCCCACGCAGCTCTCACAGCCCACGCAGCTCTCACAGCCCACGCAGCTCTCACAGCCCACGCAGCTGTCACAGCCCACACAGCTCTCACAGCCCACATAGCTCTCACAGCCCACACAACAGGGGACAGGAGTGCAAGCACACCGGAACAGGGGGCAGCAAGCACAACAAGGGAACAGGGGGCAGGAAAGCAAGCACATCAAGGGAACAGGCACAAACGGGGGGCAGAGGCACAGGGGGCAGGAATGCAAGCACACCGGACCAGGGGGCATGAATGCAAGCACACCGGACCAGGGGGCATGAATGCAAGCACACCGGACCAGGGGGCATGAATGCAAGCACACCGGACCAGGGGGCATGAATGCAAGCACACCGGACCAGGGGGCAGGAATGCAAGCACACTGGACCAGGGGGCAGGAATGCAAGCACACTGGACCAGGGGGCAGGAATGCAAGCACACTGGACCAGGGGGCAGGAATGCAAGCACACTGGACCAGGGGGCAGGAATGCAAGCACACCGGAACAGGGGGTTGGAATGCAAACACACCGGAACAGGGGGCAGCAGGCACAACGAGGGAACAGGGGGCAGGAAAGCAAGCACATAGAGGGAACAGGCACAAACAGGGGGCAGAGGCAAGAAAAAGCGAGCACAAACAGGGGGACGGAATGCAAGCACACCGGAACAGGGGGCAGGAATGCAAGCACACCGGAACAGCAACTAGCACGCTGAGCTGTCATACTAGGATGTAAACAAGTGGCATGCAACGAGCAGATGTGGTCTGTAACAAGCCAATCAACTCCACTCTTCGAGCAATGAGAGCTGCTTTGAGAAAGCTCGAGGGTGTAAACGGAGCGAGTTTCTTGAAAACATACCCTAAGGGGCCACGCTGGAAACCTGGATAATGCCCCGACCTGGACAAATAACTTCTAGTAACAACTACTCCACACCCACTTCCACCCACAGCTCTCCACCACCCTCACCGACCTGCGCTTCTCCACAGGTAGCAGTGCCTCTTCCATTCTGCCCTCCATGCCTTGACTCGGTTCAGCCTCCTCCGCTTCCTGCTGCAGCCTCTTCACCCTTCCCCGAGGGAACCAGAGTGATTTGTCTGGGCACCTGCTGCACTACCGACGGGTGTCGAGCCTGGGGGGACCAGTATATCTATCTTTTTTCACGCTGTGGCCTGCACGTGAACAGCAGCATAACTCGATACTGCTGCACACGCTTTATTCTTGCATTATCAGGGTCTGGCCCCGGAGCTGCCTGCCACTTATCACTTGTTGTCGCGGGAGCAGAGAGCCTCCTCTGCTGTTTGCCTGGAGCTGGGGGCCGTGTCTCGCGCCTCTGATTCCCCCTCAGCCTTGGCATTCCAGGCGGGGATCGTGGTAGCTGGATGGGTGCCTGCATGGCAACTTGCTTCCTGCGACTTACCTCTGTGCGGACCTGGTGCAAAGCGGATGGGGCTAGTTTATCTGGGACCCGAAGGGGAAATGGAACCCCTAACATCATCCTGAACTGCTCTGCTGTGAGAGTGCGAGCACAGAGCCACACTGGGGGCGAAGCACCCTCCTCCACCCTCTCGCCCGGTTCCACCCGGGCAAACCGGGATCCCCAGCAGGTGGGCCAGAGTCAGGACCGCAGGGGAATGAGGGAAAGAACATGCCCCGCTTGAAACCGACCCCACAGAATTGCAAGACCAGGGTGCACAGCGGCGTGCTGGATGGAGTAACTGGCCGCGGTGGGCACCGGAGTCTCTGAAGGGAAGGAGCCAAGCTCAAGCGCCTCCCGGCAACATGCCTGCACGGGCTGAGGCACTGGCGCTGGCCCCGCCAGAGTAATAGTGCTACAGAGGGGCACTCGGACAGAATCAAGAGGGAGCCCATATCGCTTGCTGCTCCCCCAACAACATGCCCGTGCGGGCCTTTGGCCTGGTATCAGCGCAGCTGGCATGGTGGTGCAACATTGGTGGGAGCCACGTGGCTCACTGCCCCCACCCCCTCCAGGTCCACTGGTGGGCTGAGGCCCCTGGTGCCCTCCATTAGCACTGCAGACGCCACCCCCATGCCTGCAGACTCGCTCTCCTCCCCGCAACACGCCTCCCAGGGGCTGATTACTCACCCTGGACGAACCTCACCACGTCAGAAACCCTTCTTCCTAAACTCCGCAATTGATTCCGCGATTATCCGGACGAGAACTGATTAAATGGTAATTTGTCCCTCGGCTTTTCTCAGGCTACGACATTGGGTGAGCATATTCGTTATAATCATACTTCCTTGCACCCACCTCCACGTGGCTCCGCTCGGGACCTTGAAAAACAAGACGATCCTCACCGGCAGACGAGAAAAAGAAAATGGCGGCCGCAAAGCTCCGCAAAGTTCGGATTCGGGGGCGTGGCTTAAAAGTGGAAACAGCACGAACACGCACCCGAATCCGAAAAAGACGGAGCTTCTTTGGAGGGATGGCTCTCACTTCCAATGGCTGGCCTCCGTTTAGGAAGCCAGCCAATGGAAGAGAGACCAAGAGAGAGGCGGGTTTAAGCACGCCACTGAAGATCATAAAATCTCCGACTTCCGACTTGCAAGCCAGCCGTCGGTCCGAGACCTACAAACTAGAGTCTAAAAACATCATTGTCTATCAAGTGTTTAGCGTAATTGCTGTAGATGTAAAACATCTCCTTGTTAGTAGGCTGAGTGACACTTTTAGTGACTTTGGCATTGCTACATGTTCCATGTTAGAATTCTTGCCGCTTGGTAAGTAAAGAAATATTGAGGAGCAATTCGGGAAATTGTATTTTACTGTGCTTAAGAAATAGCTTGCAATGATGCATAGAAATGACCCTTTACCACCAATGGCCTTTGAAGTCAATGAAGCCCCACTGAGTTTTTCTGCACAAGTTCTAGATTCCTTTCGTAAAGCGGAGTTTTCTCCAACTTTGAAAAGTACTGCATAATTTCTGACCGCTTCAATAACTGGGGGCATATGCGCCCTGTTTTAACGTAAAGGTTGCAGAAGCTGTCCCAGGGAATCATAATCGTCAGGTGCACCAGTATTGGCATGGAAAGCTATGTCAGTGGCTTAAGTTAAAAAATTGTGTACTGGCTGTTTTTGGAGTTGCCAGTCTCCAGTGCCAATGTTAAGAGGGCCTTTTCACAGATATATGTTTTACATGGGAAGGTAAGAGTGAGCGCACATGACCAAAGACTCTCTAAAGAAGTATTGTATGGTGTACTACTATCAGTTTGACTTGTAAAAATGGATTTGGACATCGTAGATCCTGTACGCACACTGTCTATACACATGCACTATCAGTGCAGAAAGCAAGCAATAATAAAAGCAAAATATTCCATAAACACAGGAAAAAACACTATTTCTGTTGATTTTAATGGCATGGAAATTACTGATAACCACGTTTTTTTAAGGTATTGAAAACAATGAAAAAAAACACCAGAATTTACCAAAAATAGAAATTGAAAACAGGAAAGCCTAAGCATTACTTACTAGAAGATAGTCAAAAACAGTGACCCCTTATTGAGAATCTTCTAACAGGAACAAAAAAGCCAAACTCACTTACGAAAAAGGTTAGACCTTGATTTCCAACCATGGTGCCTAGGTTCATGAGTTCACAGCAGTAAGAAATTCAGGGTTTGGACCAAAAATGAATTCTCTACTGCAAAATGCCTGTGTTTAGATCCGTAAGGGACATTCAGCCATATGGAGAAACTAAATAATTATCCGGTGCCTGGCTAGAAATTCTGTGAGCCGGTTTGAAAAGTTACTCATTTGTTGGATGTACCTTCCTTTTAATGTGTGTGATAGAGTATAATGTGTTTTTTTTAAACTGTAACTTGCTTCCTTTGAAAGGAGGAGCAGTAATATAATTGAGAATATGACATTTAACAGATATAGCTGGATTTCACGCATTAAATGAGCCTTCATTTCACCTAGTTTGGGACTATTACAAATTTCTGTGCAGATCAAACATCACAGGCAGTCCCACTTCTCGGGTCCACTTATATCTTTGGAATGAAAGGAGTAATTAATGAAAATAAAGTAGTAACTAATTGTAGAATTGTTCCAACATGCTTGCTTTAGCGCGCATAGGCAGGTATCAGGGATATATTCGGTGTTCAGATAGTCACATGATTTTCTTTTTATCCTGCCTATGTTGGACCTGTTGTTATTTGCTTCCACTTACTGCTAACTCCTTAACACCATAGCTGCTAGAGAGATTTTCCTCCTGTGCTGACTCTCATTTATTCCCATTGTTTATGACGAGCTCAGCTCGTCATGAGCACAGGAGCACTGTACTGCATGATGAGCTGAGCTCGTCATGAGCATGGAAGGAGGTAAGGGTTGTCGGCTCTGTGATCTCGAGACAGCCTACCTGCCCTCCCAGTGCCGTCCAGACACCAGCATGTGTTTTGTGCTGACAGTGTTTCTTTAGCTCACTCTGACAGTGTTGAGATGAAGCAATTTAATGAGGAATAAAGACTATTTAAGGAAATATCCTTTAGTAATCCGTCTCAGTATTCCACTTTGTTCAGACACCATCCAAAACTTTCTAATAAAATTAAAAAGTCATAGCCTCGGTTTGTGACAGGAGTCAGTGAGTCAGGGGTCACTACACTTACACTAGTCTTTCTACCTCGTTTGTGGCAGTAACCTGTTTACTGACCTTAGCAGTCAGCCTTTCTTCAGGGTGCATGACTAAACAATTCAACAGTACTTCCATGTACCATGATAGCATGCACATATGGTATCCATCCAACCTGTAAATGCCCGCAATTTAACAAGTACAATTAAATAAAAATATAACATCCTGATGCTATACAGGTGGGTCAAGGAGGGGAGAAAAGTCAGCTCAATAATTAACAAATATTTTAAATGAACAAAAGGTATGACAAAACCAACAAAAATGTGATCAAAAAGTGAGACAGTATTATTATAGGTGCACGTTGTGAAGAGTGTGAGTTCTTGGTGGCATGTGAGTGGACACGTTTTATAATTGTTATAGATTTTGGGACTGGAGAACATGTGTTATATAATACATTGCTGAAGCCCAATATGCCCAATAAATTAGATGTTCCTAACTGAAATTGGAATTTAGGGTCAAAATTGCAATTTTAGCATGTTTAAAAAAATCCTGTCACCATAAAGGGGCATGTAATAACTTATTTAAGTTTAGAATGGTGTAGGTAGACTTCAGAGGAGTGTAAAAAGATATTCTAGACCAAGAAAACTGTGATGCCTGAGAAGGAAATTGAGATTTTAAAACGAGATCATGATTTTACATTGAAATCTTGTTTTTAAATTTGTAGATGTTATTATTCAGTTTCAGTTTCCACTGAAAATTCATATTTTTATTTCTTTTGAACATTGGTACCAAATCATTTATCTGTATAAAATTTGGCAGAAAGTAACATTTTTGCATGTTGGCTTACACTTAGACCTTTCAAGTGGTAAGCAGGGGAAATGTTAAATGGGGCCAGAAAAGCTTTAATTTGCAACTACATTTGGTGTAATTTGGCAAACCTGCATCAAATGTTGCACACTGTTTGCATATGTAACTTAGTTTTATTATGTTAAGGTCTGTCCAAATCTGTCGGGTGTGGGAGATGGTGTTTAAAGGGGAGATCGAAAAGTAGTTTTTCGCATTTAAAATCACATAGGAATTTTGAGTCTCAGGCCCCCGCTTCCCCAGAACGCCCATTTATCCCTGAGCACACCTGTGCACAGTGGACTGTGTCGACACAGTGGACTTGCGGCCAGACCGTGAATCCTGAGCATGTTTTGCAATATCTAGCAATTCCTTTATTGGTGTTAGGACTAAAGTTTATCATTAAAACAAAAAGGTGGCAAAAACTTTGTTAAGCTATTGTTACCTTTGTTTACAATAATTTAATGTTTGCTAATAACAAATTCTAAAATTCCCTCACAAATATAGTTGAAGAGACCTTATGGTTGCAGCGCAAAAACCAAAATCCTAAAATTTGCCAGTTCTAGTGAGGTGCTTCAAGCACAACTCTCCCCTCCACTATTCTCTGTCCATTCAAATTGCATTTGGGGCATATTGTTAGCTGAATATTTTAAGCAACAGCTTCAAAGCCTTCTTAATTTGAAAGCTCCTCCTTCTGAATGACTTTGTTCATTTTTTTAAATCATAAACAACTGAAAAGTATACTGAAGTATTTAACTTATTTTTTAAAAGGTATTTTTTAGTTGGGAAAAATTATCTTTTCATGGAAAGTGCATTAAAATAGACATTCATTATAAAAGAAAATACACTATATGTAAAATATACAATGGAAGGTTTTCTGACATTTAAAAGCCAATTTGGCATCGACCACACAGATTATTTTGTCAACAGAAACCATTATTATGATCATTGGCTTATTGCACATATGTTCCCATTGTTTTCCCCATATTTTTCCAATGCTTATCAGTCAACAGTTAAGGTTATATCGAAGTCATTGTAATTTCCTAACTTCATATTACAGTCAAGCCCATCAGGTGCCTGACTATGAGGTCATTTGGCCATGAGCCAGGTGTTTGCATAATGGCACCTGGCTTGGAAACACAGTTTCATTCCATGGAGCTTTCCAAATATGCAACATTCTCTTCTTTTTCTCACGCGCGGCTCCATGGAACTAAATTCGGGGACAGCAGTTGGATCTAGTTGCAGGAGAAATTGAACAGAACTGTGACCGGACAGGCTACAAAGAGAATCCTCACAGATCACACGTACATTTCTTGAAACTATACTCTTTGTTTTACAAAATTGAATTTCCATTTTTGTTGATAAAAAGTGAAAAAATGTGTGTAGGGGATGATATATGTTTTTACTTCTATATTGTAATGTAAATGTATGATTGAACGGGAAGTGTTTTTTGCAATATCACAAGTGGAGTATGCCTTAAAGGAAGTTAACAAAATGATGTTAGAACGTTGTTTAAATGAAAATGTTGTGTTGGCGTATACATTGTACTGCAGACCTCAGCCAAACGCCCCATCAATAATATTAACTAAAGACGTTTTGACTGCAACACAGCAGAAAAGGAGTGCGTGCATTGAATTTGTCACCTCAAACCACTTATTTCCGTCCTCAGTTAAATTCGCTATTACACAGAGTCTGTTCCATTGACTTCATTCAATCTTCGTTTTGAGACAATACCATACATAAAAGGAAATAGCCTTAATTTATCTTCTGAGATACTTGTAATGCACATGTTAAATTGCATTGACCAGTTAGAACGTTTATTTGTAAAATCCAGTTATGGTGTGCGTCGTTTGGTGCTGGACTACGTGCAGTGAAAAACTATACATTTATATTAGCCAAGTAAAATATATACCAAACGAGACCATTAAAAACAGCTAAGCAGCTAAAGAAGCAACATGAAAGCAAGACTACAAATCATAGTATCCAAAATTTTATTGGGTAAACTGATAACCCTGGCTGAATGTGACATTATGTTTTGGGGCTGGCCATGTTTTATTCATTGAAGGTCATTGACAGTTTAGCTGGAATTTTCTAAGAAGGATCAATGGTTGCCCAAAAAGTAAGGGCATCCTGCTAGAACCACGATTTACAAGGGAGCCCTTAGGCACTTCAGCAAGGGAGACCAGCATGCTTGACAGAGAGAATGTAAACAAACAAAAACATGTCAGTTGTTAGGAGCTTCCTTTACATTTCTCCGGTGTTGTTTGACGATTACATCAAGGTCGCAGGAATCAAGCATGTGCAGAGTGATGGAGCTATCAGACCTACTGAGGCAAGAGATGTGGGAGTGTTCTTTCTCACTGACCGAAGCACACAACTGGGCGAAAAAAATATTAAAACACGCAGGTTGTGTCCTATCCTCCAGAAGACAAAGGGATAATTATTAGAACCAAATAATTCTTAAATAATATGAAATTACATGTCACGTTTCTTTTGTGACAGTCGATTGTTTGCAGTGCACCAGCAGACTACAAACCATCCAGAATATTGCTGGAAATATACACTCCCCATTAGCCTTCCCTTTCAACTACATAACAGTATCAAGCAAATAATGCAGCCTACATGTAGAAATGGGAGACTGTACATGACTGGTTTGGTCAGCCCTGGGGCCGACCAAACAGGCAGCGCCCACAAATTGGGCTAGCCACTCCTCCCCGAATTCCCCCACACCTGTCTGCCCCATCAAACCCTTCTTCTGCTTTCTTACAGTGGGAGAAGCAGAAACATAAAATGGTATTTATACAATTTAATGTTTCTGCTTGTCGCAATGCCAGAAAGCAGTGGGGCGACACTCCTCCGCCTACATGGAGGAGCCGCCACTGCAAATATCATCAGATTCTCGCTTGCTGGAGGGCCATAAATGTGTCAGCTTTCTTTAAAACAAGAAGCAAGTACAAGTTACCCTCATAGGGCACGCCTAAAATACATGCATCGCAGGGGAGAATGCATGACCCTCGTTAAATTGAAGCAATCCAAACTTTCATAAATTACCGTCTGAAACAGGCATCCTGTTTTTAGCTGCAGACAGATGAGAAGCATGCCCATACATAACAAGCATTTGCAATGCAGTAGGTCTCTCATTTATACGAGTTTGAGCTATTGGCATTGTAAATGACAATGCCTTTTTATTTGTTTTGTTTTTTAAAACGTAAATAAAAGGCAATGTCATTTACAATGCTAACAGCTCAAACTCTTGCAAATTTGAGACCTATTGCATTGCAAATGCTTGTTCAGTAATATCTCAAAAACGACTAAATGGATTACACCAAGCAAAGGCACAACTTTACAAAGTGAGTAAAGTTCTAGTTTCATGCTAATGTTAGCATAATTCCACTCATTTGTTTTCGCTGTCTATCAATGGAAGGTAAAAAGTAAAACACTCATTTTTAACACCCCTTTCAAAAATTCCATAAATCGTGAATGGTAAGGAGAGATTAGGATTGGTCGGGGTGAAGCCAGAGACTAAAGATTGAGATGCGATGCAGCAGTGGGAAAGGAAATAGGATTACTTGATACGAGTGATGGTCACTTTATAATAATGTTTGCCAATTTCGATTGCATCTGAGTTCTGCTGGAGCTCATGGTCGTATTAACACTGTTAATGGATGATGCTGTCCCTCTCATGGCTTATATTTTGGAAGTTGTGCTTTGGGGCAGCAGATGACAGCTGTATAAAACACCTAAAGAAAAAGCTGATTCAAAACTGTGCAGAACAACAACAAAAAATGTAATCTTGTTCTGCTTCTGCTTTTTTCTTTGAATTAACCATGACGCACTGCTGAAAGAAAACAAGTCCTATTGATAAATGAGGAAGTTACCTCTCAGGTGCGGCCTCCACTAGAAAATGTGTTTTTGAAGCATACGTCTAGAAAACGTTTGCTTTGCAAGTCCACAAACACCGTTGTGTGGGACGCGCTTCTTTTCACAAAGACTGTTATTTTATTTCATTTTATTTTGAAAGTTTTGTATAGCGCGAACAAGACCCATGCGGGTATCAGAATGCTTTACAGGGCAAATATAGGTGATTGACAGAAACATAAAAATACGATGAATTAAGCGAATACATTCCCAGTAAATATAGGCGACTAGCAAATCTCAACATCAGTATATAAGCAAGATCAGGTGAATCTAGATAGGAAAATCACTTTCGCAAAGCAGAGGACGGATTCAGTCTTGTTTCTGGGGGCAAGGCGTTCCAAATCCTGGGGGCCATTCCTGAGAAGGTACGATTGTAAGTTTTTTTTCTTGGAGAAGCGTCATGGTTTAAGTAGGAGATTATCAGAACTCCTAGTGTTTCTGTTACCACCCGATAGGACTAGTTTCTCCACAAGGTATCTCAGGTTTTTTCCACGCCTTAACGGTGCTAGTCAGGTGGAAGCCTCTGCTGGCAGAAGCTCAAGGGGGGGTTACAGCATCCCCCATTCATTCTGGCAGCAGTGTGTGTGAGACGCCGTTATGCAGCAGCAGCCAAGGGAGCCTCAGCGCGAGAGAGGGAAAGAGAGCGTGAGAGGGAGAGGGGGCATGAGCGTGAGAGAGAGGAGGTAACACAAGCATATGAGTTCCCATGATCTGCCACCACGACTGGAACCAGATCAAAAGAAACCTGACTGACGTTACATTCCCGTTCCTCTTTAGAGGGAAAACAACGCCATGGCACTGAATGTGAGCGGGCGGTGCCACAACTGAGCGTTAGCAGGGCACCTGTTAAATTCAGTAGGATAAACTTAATGATCCGCTAGGGTCTGCCAGCATCTGGCAACTCAAAATGACCACCCCGCATGACCTCACCGCCAACTTAGCAACAAGCAATGCTTGCGGGAAGTCTCGCACCAGCTTCTGGGGTCGCGCGGTGGATGCACGAGCATGCCACCATGCGTGCATAGGGACAAAAAAAATGACTGCGTGTGCACAAAGATGGCGTTGGGCTGTCCACGTGCGCGTGCATTTTTTTGTCCCTACGCATGCATGTTTACCATTGTGAATGGCGAGAGCAGCCATTTCTGTCCATTGGTAAGCATGTGCATACAGCTTTGGCTGAATTGATCGCAAAAGGTCCTCTCTTGCGAGATCAGCGCATGCGCTACTTTCGCCAGGCGAGACCTAAAAAGGGATTAAGAAGGGCGTATGAATTTCATAAAGTAGCAGCACTGTGGGGTCTGAGAACATGCTGGTAGTCGTACCAGACCAAAAAACTGATGTCATGGTAATCCAGGTGGGAAACGCACACTGGCACCAAATAGAAATTCGATCTGTGTAGATGCGCACTCGCCGAGGACACCGGGGCATCAATGAGCGTGCAGTCACCAACATGTCACTGAGGTACTCGCCCCATGCAAAAACATTCCTGTGTTACCTTGAAAGCCACAAAGGTACTCATCCCTCAGCAAAGAAGCAGGAAATACTCTCCCATGTGCACAGTGCTCCTTCCCCCTTCTTCATTTACACTGCTGTAAGCGTTCAAGTGTCAAAACCCAGCTGGCTGTGAGGGAGAGGGAGAACCGGACGCAAGGTCTAAAGGCTTCTCAGATGCTACGGGTTGCACAGACGTCTGACACTATCCCTACTATTGGCTATGGAGTCTGCTGGCCCAAACCCCTTCTTCCTCACCCCCTGCATCTTCAGCACAGTTTCCAAGATACAAGCTGGAGCTTTGAACCAGAAGTGGGTGCATTAAATGCTTAGGATGTAAATGAAAGAGAGGGATTACCAGTGCCGTGGCAATCTTAGATAGGAAACCACTTGTGGTAGTTTTGATCGGTAAAAGAAGAATAAAGATGTCATCTTTCAGGTTGAAACTAAAAAGTGTATAACAATGAACTACTATGTTATGAGATCGTATTACCACAGCCTAATATGACACTTTATTCCGCACACGTTTACAGTGTGTGCCAATAACCCGCATTTTGTACTCCACAAAATCTTTTACAACTCAATCTATTACAGTGCATTGTCTATTACAACAGAATTTACTATTCTAACTCCACCTAGGTGTTGTAGTGGGGAATGCCCTGCATTGTAAAAGATTTCAAGGAGTAAAACATGTGGGTTAATAGGCTGTGTTGTAAAGCAGTTGTTGTAAAGTATGTTTACCCCACAGCCAAACCATGTGTGCTGCACAGAGTTGGAATGTGCATTTTGGCTGTCAAGTCTACATCTGCCTCTGTAGTGTATAGGCACTGAGAAGGTTAAATAAGTTAGCGCCCTGGTAGGGTGTGCCATAATGTACAGAGCTGCCTACTTTGGGACTGGGGAACCAGGTTCGAGTCTCGGCATTGGTTCCCCCGTGCCTACAAATCTATGCAGAGAGGAACCAATAAAATGAAATAAACAGTGGCAAATCAAAACAAAATTACAAATGTCGATCCTTAGGAAGAAAAATCGAAATCAAAGAAAAAATTACAAATGCTGATCCGTACTGGCAATGGTTGAACTCCCTTCGGGTGGACACATACAAGAAAGAACAGCCTACATCAAAGAACAAGCCTAGAGAGAAAGTGTGCCCAAAAAGACACAATTAAAAAAAGAGTAGGGGGGACATGTAACAGGGACAGTAACCATGAAGTGAAAAACACACCCAAAGGCTGGATAAATAAAGCCAATGCCCCACTAAAAAGCAAGGCTTTACAAGCTGCAGAAAAAAGAAACAATGAAAATGGTGTGTGTGTTTGAAGCCTATAGCTGAGAAACGGCATGTCGCAGAAGAGACAGAGCATGCGCTGCCTAGGCGAGACGTAGAAAGGGAGGGTCTAGAGGCTCTTGAATGTTTACAAAGCATAAAAAAGTTGTATTTCAGATATGTTAGCGAGCAATAGAAAACATGAAATGCATAACGTCCTTCTCAGGCACCTTTTATACTGAAAACGTACTCATCCAAATATCTCCAAATTTTATTCAACCAATGTCTCTAGAAAAGGGTCTACTGTGGTCCTCCACTTTTGAAGTATTAGTGACCTTGCAGTAAGCGATGCAGCAAAAACAAATTATTGTTGCCTGACAGGAATGTTACAGCATTGTCCAACCATGCTGGATAAGGCCACCTATGTATCAGGACATATCAACAGCTGGAGTTTGTGGGTAATAAAACCGAAAACCTGATCCGAAAAGGTATAAAGTCGAGGGCAAGTAAGGCATAAATGCAGCCACTCACCACTGGAATTTGCGCGTGTAAAACATGTTGTTTATACTGCAGGATACATTTTGTTAATAAGCTGCGGGATACAGTTGTTCATCCACTTGCTGAAAAATTACATTCATCTAAAGTTCAGAGCACAAATGACTTTGCAGCTCATTCTATTGTAAAACCTCCAGCACGCCAAATTAATCTTACAGTTAGTTGGTGGTGGCTGCAAATTTCTGGCGTAGAAGACAATACCAATTTCCTAAGGCCTTCAGACATGATCAAAAATAGGCTTTATTTATATTTTGCGCTATTTCACTGGGCTCTTGTGTACAGTGCTCACAAACATTCCTAATGTGTAAATAACTGACTTATAGGTCATGGGGTATATTTGAGTGGATACTATTTAATTGCTGCCATGAAAATATTACTATGGCTTGAAAAAATCCTTGAGTTTATAACACCCAACCCTTTCTCATTCGGCTAGAACTGATGCATGTAGCTGGTGAACCAATGTAATCCAACCATTTCGATGTAAGGATGGGGAGCCTCCTTACTTAAAACTCCCCCAAACTATATCAAATCTATTAACTAAAATATGCAGCATCTTATGCCTGATTCGCTTTGTGAGCCTTGGTATTTTAAAAAAATGTGACAAGCTTAATACGTGCTTCTCTTACCATCATGACTAAGTAAAAATGGTCTTGGTGAGTGCCAGCAGTTTTTGCTTGAACCATCATATCGAAAAACGAAGAAAGCCGCCTAATAATACATTTTGATTCTCGGGAGCACCAGCACACCTTCGTTTTTTTCTTATTGTAGCATCTTCAAATTATTATTTTTCTTTCTTTCCCATATAAAATGTTGGATCATACTTTCAAATTCATCTGAGTAGGACTAGTGGACTTTAATCATAACCTTAGCGAAGATAGATATAAGTAGGGGGAGAATGATCATTTTGATTATTGCAGTTCAGTCAATACTGGTAAGAGCTAAAGACTGCCACTGACTCAATAACCTGTGTATCTTATTCAATGTAGACATTTAATTTAATCGAAATAGATCAGCAAAATTACTGGTCACATTGATTCCCCAATACCTAATGGGATGATTATTGGTAACAATAACCCATAGTTCGATCGGTAATACCAGAGGGAAGCTATTATATGGCAAACCTCGAATTTCGTATAATTGATTTTGTAGGCTCCAGTACTAGTCAAGTCTTCAATTTTGGCAAGTGCATTTTTAATATTTATTTTCCCGGCGACCAGATAGAGAATCATATCATCTGCAAATAATTTTAACTTTGCAGCACAATTAACCAGGGATAGAATGAAAGTATCTTGTCACATTGCACAAGCCAGAGACTTGATAAATAATGCAGAACGAACAGGGGACAGATGACTATCCTGTCTTGTCCCATAGCTAGTGACAATTCATCCCGTGAATTGGAATTGATCAGGATTTTCGCTTTGGCATTCTTGTAAAGATTTCATAACACAGGGAGAAGTCTAGGTGGAAACCGAAATTTAACCAAATTTGCAAATAATAATTCTCACCAGCGACGGCTCGTGGAGGGAGTTACGGTGGGGCAGGAGGGTGGGGAGGGGGAGGGGCAGGGTGGAGGTTGCTAAAAACCGGCATATGGATAATTGCAGGTAAGTAAACAATTTAATTAATAAAACGAATTTCGTAGCTCGCACTGCATTGCATTTTGCGATGCAAGGCGCACTACGAAATTCGTTTAATTAATTAAATTGTTTACTTACCTGCAATTATCCATATGCCGGTTTTTAGCAACCTCCACCCTGCCCCTCCCCCTCCCCACCCTCCTGCCCCACCGTAACTCCCTCCACGAGCCGTCGCTGATTCTCACTGCACCAGGTTGAAAGCTTTTTCCGCATCTAGCATAATGATGGCAGCCTCAATCTTATTAGATGAGTATTTAATCATTTGCTTGAATCAAATAATTAGTATTGTTTGCCATCAGTCTTGTTGGCAAAAAGCCATTTCGATCTCGATGGATCCAAGTTGGTGCTAACGAAGGCCAATGTACATGTTAATATTTTCGTGAAGACTTTATAGTCACAAATAGGTAGACTTATCGGGTTATATGTGCTGGGGTTGCCTTTTTTCAAGAAGCTAACAAATACTGCCTCAGTAAGAGAGCTGAGAATGTCACCACCTGCAAGAATCTCATTGAAAAGAGTGACCAGAAATTTGCTTATTTGACATATGAATAATTTATAGATCTCTGCAGGCAGACCATCACTCCCTTTTTTTTAAAATTGTAGACAAGATGGGGAAATTAATAGTTTCTACGAATTCAGTGATGCTTTCATATGTGAGCTTGCCTGCTACCGAGTATAAATCAGAATAGTGTTTAAGGAACACCTCAGCAATTGAATGCGGGCGAGAACCTATTTCGTTTTAACTACATCAAAGATAGATTTGATAGTGTTCTTATTATTCTTTTGCTTTCTTAACCACTCTAAATATCGACCAACATGCTCATTTTACTCATAGCTTTTCTTTAAACAAGTATTGTGATTCACTACTTCAGCTGCTATGAAGTGATCCATTAAATTCATATGTGCTTGAAAAAAATAAAAATTTGCTCTGAGTGCTCTTAGCCAAGCCAACATTGATCTATATTTATTTTTAAGCCTGTTAACATTACAGGAAGCCACCTTTTATGGGTTTTAAATTCATGGATTTCTTAACTTCACAAGCTGCATCTCTCTTAAGCCAGGAACAACATAATCTTTTAGGGATTTAAATGGTTGTATACTTATATAGAAGCTATCAAATGACGCTGACCAAATACCATCCACTAATAGTCAAAAGTATACCAATATGACTTTCAGCATCATAAATCATATTAATGTACGGAAATACACCTCAGGAAAACAAACACTTCTCGGTTTTTTAAACTGTTAAAAAACTATTAGAAGTTTTTTAAGGATTGAGAGCCAGATGTAGGTAATTCCGATTTACCGACTCTTAAATACCGAATCATACCGATTCGTTATTTAAGAGTCGGTAAATCGGAAGGGGGCAGATGTAGGTAATTCTAATTTGAGAATTACCGAATCTGTATGATTCGGTATTTACCGATTCGGTAAATACCGAATCTGTATTGCCCATTGATTCCTATGGGCCTTGAAGCCCATAGGAATCAATGGGAAATACTGTTTCGGTATTTACCAAATCGGTAAATACCGAATCCTGCAAGGGTGCAGGGGTGTCACTTTGACACCCTCTAGCACCCCAAGTACAGGCTTGTGTGCCATGTGGCACACATACATGCCCTAAGGGCATGTCTGTGTGTCACATGGCACACGTGTACATGCACAGATGTGCATGTACACCTGAATTCGGTATTTTACCACCCAATTGGATTGGGTGGTAAAATACCGAATTCTGAAGGCCTGTAGCACTATCAACAGTGCTACCTACATCTGGGTTTTACCGAATCGGTAAAATTACCGATTCAGTATTTTACAGAATCGGTAAATTTACAGAATCAGTAAATTTACCGATTCTGTAAAATAATGGCCCCTACATGTCAAAAACCAATTACCGGTCGGTAACGGCCGAAATCGGCCGTTACCAACCGGTAATTGGCGACCTACATCTGGCCCTGAGTGGCATAAAATAAACTTCTGGAGGAAAATGGTGATTGAATAGAAGCAACCGTTCTTTAGCTCTGGATGAGTAAATATGCTCAAGAAATTCTGTTTCTTTTGATACTGAAGAGAAGACTTGGAACTGTCCACTGTGGATAACCTTCATCTTTGATTGCTGAACCAAATTGGCATCTGCTTTCTTGAACAGATCAATCACAGCTTTGAATTCTTTATGCCTGTGAGCAGTTGCCTCAGATTTATCAGAAAAGATCCAAAAAGAATAGTTATCCGAAATTGATAGAGACTTCGCTTGTTGTGCTTTGGTTACTATCTGCTCCTTGACGCAATGGTCCCGGAAATTAACCAGAATAGTTAGAGGTGTTTTCGTGTTGGAGATCAAATAGCCAGGAACTCGTGTGCATGCATAATAGTAAGATCTTCATCTTTTAACATCTCAGGGATTACATATGTCTTAATCAAAGCTGCTATTAGATTCACTGCATTTTGGTCATGGGGGATGCCCTTCAGGTATTCCCACAAAGCGCAGATTTGAGCAACATAATCTAATCTCCATTTCTTCCAAATTAGCCCTAAAGTCGCTAATCTCCGCTGTAAATCCCATTGTGAGATTATCAAGATGCTTGCAGTTCTCCTCGAGGTCAGATATCCTTCTCTCTGCTTGCTCCATTTGATCATTGAATTGAATTAAACTTAGGGCTAGATGTTGGTAATCACAAATAACCAATTCTTAAATACCGAATTTTACCGATTCAGTATTTAAGAATCGGTAATTGTGATGTAGGAAATAATTCGGTAAATGTTACCGATTTGGTAAGATTCTTTATTACCGAATCGGTAATACCGATTCGGTAATAAGGAATCACCTTCCTATTCATTCCTATGGGCTTGGAGGCCCATAGGAATGAAAGGGAAGCCATTCACTATTACGATTCGGTAAGTACTGAATCGGTAATAGGGGGAGCATATTCAAGGGTGGCAGGGTGTCACATTGACACCCTGTTGCACCCCTGAATGGTGCATGTGTGCACATGTGGTGCACATACATGCCCTTAAGGCATGTATGTCTGTCACATGGCACTTTAAAAAAAGCACAAAAT
Organism: Lissotriton vulgaris; assembly: GCF_964263255.1. Taxonomy (NCBI): domain Eukaryota; kingdom Metazoa; phylum Chordata; class Amphibia; order Caudata; family Salamandridae; genus Lissotriton; species Lissotriton vulgaris. Next base: position 1,067,339,871 of record NC_141693.1, on the reverse strand, counting down.
TGCTTTTTAAAAGGTATTCGGTATTTACCACCAACTTGTAGTTGGTGGTAAATAACGAATCCTTAAACCAAAAATGCACTCACTTGAGTGCTCCCTACATAGGATTTAAGGATTCCGTAATTTACCGATTCCTTAATTTAAGGAATCAGTAAATTACCGAATCCTTAAATCCAGCCTCCTACATTGCAAAGGGCTAAATACCGGTCGGTAACGGCAAATATACCGATTTTCGGCCATTACCGACTGGTATTAGCCCAGCTACATCTAGCCCTTAGTTGCTAAATGATTTCTTTATGGGCTTTTTTTGGGCATTTCTCTTTTCTTGAATCTTTTTCATATTCTATTATAGCATCGGGGCTACCACTGAAGAGAAGAGCAGAGAGGCAAAAGTAACAGCATGTACATCTTTTAGTGATGAGATCAATTGATCCAACCTTGCCCAAGAGGCAAAGAACATTTGCAAATTAGCGTTCTTAGCATGGACAGACTCCGACTCCATGAAATTGAGTTCAGAGCTTTGTCTCTCTTCAAGGCCAGTATGAATAGGTGAAACACTGTTAGGCAATGCTACTTTATTTAGTGGTGATTTGGGAGATCTACTTTCGAAATTAGTTGGGATTGGCTAAGATGGCGCATATTCTGAAGGAGATAGCCTTGCATGCTGTGAAAAAATTGGGTATAATAATTTAGAAGGTGGCGCTGGTGGCAATTGGGCAGCAGCTGTGTCTTGCAAAGTCATCTGTATGGAGGCTGGATTCTCTGCTTGGAGCTTTTAAAATGCTGGTGATAAGGACGAAGAGATTGCTCTCACCGTCAAGTATACTACACTGTTTGTTTTCCAAGCACTCCATATTCTTACTATCCTGACCCTCTGTCAATTTCTGTTTTGGGTTCTGAGCGGGGAAAGATGCCTCGTGTATAGTTGCATTAGCAAGTGCCTTTGGCAACTGCTGAATACTCAGATCACCTGCAGACCCTTCATTGAGAGGTGAATACATTTGGCCTGAAAATATATTTGCAAGTTTCTGAATTAGGTAAAGCTTTAGGTGCTGTGGTCAATGTGGCAATCCAGTGCTTTGACCACTTGCTCACGTTTACAGGAAGTCTATTTTAGTGGGGCTTCACAGAGTGAGTGACACTTAATTAGATGTCTGCACCAGTTTCTACTGAGGTGCTCCTCTTCATCTTTCATTGGACACATAGGTCTTGTCACACTTGGGAGGACATAACTACATGTGACAACAAGACATGAGGGAGCACACCAGGATTCAGGGATGGCCACAATGCACACCAACTTCTAAATGGGCCGCCTCCTCAACGCCCAAGGGAACCACTGCCCTTAGAAATGATGCCTAATACACCCCTCTAAGCCGCTCAATCGCCCATTCCTTTTGTCTTGCACCTTGTTTCGAATTGTTGCAATATCACCCATGGGGATCAGTGTGCCCAGATCTTGTCTGCTCCTCCCACTTAATTTACATGAGTCGCAAGCTGTGGCTAAATGTTGTACATATTGTGCTTGTGAGCCTTCAGCAGGTCTGATATAGTGCTTTGTATAACTCATTAAGGAAAGAAAATGAAAAACGCCTGCTTTGACGTACTTGGAGCATGGGTGTGGCACATTTCTACAGCTCCCTGCCATCCGATTTCCTCCACCAGCACCATCGACCCTGGCAGCCAGCCAACTAGCCTACTATAGGTTGAATCCTCTCCACCTTACAAGAAAAGACCCAAATGCTTAGCTGCTTACCTGCTTTCCTCTTCATCGCAGCTGTGTCCTCATCCAGGCTTGCCTCCTCCTAGTGTTGTGCCCTCATCGCAACACCACCAGCCCAAAGACAAAGGTGTCTCCCTCCTCGCACTGCTTGCACACATCCTGGAGTGGCATTGTCTCACTTTTGGCTCTTCTTTCCTCCTTCCCCCTCTCCTCCTTCCCCTTATTACTCCTTCCTTTCTCTTTTCCTATTACAAGGCAGTTGCCTTGCCTCACTCCCTCAGAGAAGAGTCAGTCAGCGAACTCATCAAAGTGCCGTCCTGCCTGCCTGCTGCAGTGCCTCCTCTCCCAACCCAGAAGCAGTCTTCAGTAGCAGAGCATGACAGGAGTTTGATGTGGCCCTCTCCTCTCTAGCAACCACAATCCTTATCAGGATGAGGCACAAGCAAACCTCAAATTAACCTATGCTCAACCCTCTGGTAGCCTGGCACAGAGCCGTCAGGCTTCCCTTAGTGGCAATGTGTAAAGTATTCATGCATCACTTTGAACAATAATAAAGTGAAAATACAACACAGGAGAAATTCCAGACCAATTTAGAAACCTAGAGTAACCTTTATTAAATAAAACAAGACCACAACTACAAAAATCCAATCAGTAAAACAGGAGACATTGAAGTTTAATGTTAGTGAAAGTAGTGCCAAAAAGATAAAAACACCAACAGTGGTCATCTGGTCATGCTGGACCTGGACAACGTCACTAGTTGAGGCCGACAGCAATGGAGCGTGGACCAGTCCAGGGACCCAGTTAGGCTAGCTGCACAATTCCCGGTTTGCGGAGGATTGTGAGGTCCTGTGCCGCGAGAATGCGATACATTTGTTCCAAGAAGCGGTGAAGCTGTGATGTGAGGTCTTGCGTTGTCGTAGAGGATCCCATTGATGAGGGTTTGCAGTGCAAAGTCTGGGGTTGAGGATGTGCCACACAGTTGAAACTATGCACCAATTCTGAAGAGCTGCTAGGCGACGATGTGAGAACCTGCATCTTTGTCGTGGTTGCAGTCGACGAGGGATGCAAGGGCCTACAATGGAAAAACTTTTCACATGCGGTGGTTCCGATGCAGACCCGATACAGAGTCTTTGCTTCTAGAGAACCCTCACACTACCAAGGGTCCAGACTGGGGTGGCGCCACTTGGTAGGGTAGGACTCACAGATGGCAGAGTCCATGTGCTGGGTTCAAGGTTGTTGGAGCCTTCTGTCCTTGTGGCTGTGGTCACTTTGGGGTCATGGGTTCAACAGATGCAATTCCAGTCCTTCTCAGCCAGGCAGAAGGGCAGCAGGTCAGCACACCCAGAGACAGGCTACAGGCACTGAATGGCTAAGGCAGGATAATGGCAACTTTCTAAAAGTGGTATTTTCAAAACTGCAATTTAATATCCGACTTCACTATGAGAGAGGATTTTTCATTACAGTTCCAAAGACACCAAACATGAACTGCTTACATGGTCTTATTTATCACTTATTTGATGATGTAACTCCATTGTTAGCATATGGGAGACGGAGGCCTGCAGTAGTGAAACTAATTTAAGAGTTTTCACTACCAGGACATATAAAACTAAGCAGTACATGCCTCATTCTTTAAATACACTGCACCTGGCCCTCTGGGCTGTCAAGGGCCTGCCTTAGGGCTGACTTACATGTATAAAAAAGGAAGGTTTGAGCCAGGCAAAAGTTTTATTTTGACAGGTCGACATGGCAGTTTAAACTGCTCACTCATGCTGCAATGACAGACCTGAGACATGTTTAAAGGGCTATTTAAGTGGGAAGCACAATCAGTATTGCAGGACCACTTGTAGCATTTAATTTACAGGCCCTTGGCACAGGTTGTGCTACTTTACTATGGACTTACAAGTAAATAAGAAATGTCAAGTGCACATAGTCCTAACTTGAGCAAAAACAAATTGAGCAAACAGGAGAGTTGAAGGCAAATATTTAGGGGAACAAGCATGCCAAGGATACCTGGTCTAAAACACTGATCATCTGATATCTAGCGGAACAGGGTAATTCTACTGTTTTAGCCCATACAGATCCATGGTAGGTTGGGGCATATGTGTTGTTGCTCAAGCCCACCCCCTTCCTGTTGAAAAGAGTATAGTTGCCTCCCACCTGTTGAAACTACTTGTTCTTCCACACATCTCTTCTACATGCCTGTTAGAACCGGCTGTCTCTAGTTGGCAGAGGTATGCACTTCTGACAAATAGGGACACACCTTTTCTATTCAGGGCAAGGGGATCACCCTTTGATAACCCCTGCTCACCCCTTTGGTAGCTTGGCAGAGCAGAACAGGCTTATCTCAGAGGCTGTGTGTTAAGCATTTATGACCACATACAGTAATCAAGTGAATACACTACAAATGGACACGACACAGTAGTATTATAAAAATAAGGATTTTTATATAAGGCTTAGCACAAGACCAAATAACGACAAAAATATACACAATCTTAATAAATACTTTTGGAAGGGAAAATAATAGTTCAAAGGTAGTTTCTTCTTTAGCACAAAGTCTTTTCGTATCAAAGCAACTCTTCTTCCTGGAAACACAGTTCTTGGCAACAAGGTAACCCACATGGGAGTTACACAACGTCGAGGCAAAGTTAATTCAAAGGTTCGGCGTCGACCGTGAGCCCTGAGTCGCACGCACCCCCCACAACACAGTACCTTGGAAAATGCAGCACACGATGATCAGCGGCGTCGAGCAATCCGGCGTGGTGTCTTCGGTGTCGATCAGGCCTCAGCCGTCGTCGATGTCGATGATTCTGTTGCAAGTGTGAGCAGCGCTCACGGCGTCGAGAGGGCACGAGGGCGATGCGATCAGCAGCGGTGTAGACACGAGGTCCCTTGGAGCTGGAGCCGAACTCACTACTCACTGGCGTTGCTCGGGCCCCGCGGCCGGCGTCGCGGGAGCGGGACACTGGAGCCGTTACTCACTATGTCGAGCTGGATTCGGCGACGTCCGTCGGCGTCGAGATTGCTGGTTCTTTCAGAGGTGCTGGATTCACAGGTTCCAGCAAATAGCGCTTTTAAGCAGATGAAGTCCTTTTGCCCTGTGACTTCAGCAGGAGACTGGCACTCTTCCAGTCCTTGGAGATTTTCTTAGCAAGCGTGAGAGTACACACACATCTCCTCTCTCCTGGTTCCTTGGCAAAAATAAAGAAGCACTGCAGGATTCCCCCCAGCAAACAGCACACCGGCAGAAGGGGTAGGCAAGTCCTTAGATCAGCAGGCCTCTTGTCCTTGGTTACAGGGTTCCTTGTCAGAAGTGATCTGATTTCCTGGTTCAGGGGTCCTTCTCTTATACCCCTTTTCGACTTTGATCCCTTTGTCCATGCAGGGGAACTTCCCAACATCCTGGGTCTGGTATGGGTGGAGCCAGGCCGAAGCACCTGGCATATTCACTGAGCAGGGCTGGGTCCTCAGACACCCAGCAGGAGGTGGAGCTCCAGAAGAGACTCCAGCGGATCCAGAACGCCTCAGCCAGACTCATCCTCGACATCCCACGAACCAGCCACATCACCGGACATCTGAGAGACCTTCACTGGCTCCCCGTCAACAAAAGAATCACCTTCCGCCTCCTCACCCACGCACACAAAGCCCTACACGACCAAGGCCGAGCTACCTCAACAGCCGGATCAACTTCTACGCTCCCAAACGCCACCTCCGATCAGCCAACCACGCCCTCGCCGCCGTCCCCCGCATCCGAAGAGCGACTACAGGAGGAAGGTCCTTCTCCTACCTGGCCGCCAAGACCTGGAACTCCCTCCCGACCGACCTGCGCCTGACCCAAGACCACCTCTCCTTCAGGAAGAAGCTGAAGACCTGGCTGTTCGAGCAGTAGCGGCACCCCCCCCCCCAGCGCCTTGAGACCCTACGGGTATGTAGCGCGCTCTATAAGTGTCACTGATTGATTGATTGATTGAGCCAGCTTTGTCATTGGCAGGAGCAGAGCTATCGGCCTCCTGGCAGGAGGTGGGGCTAGGATCGTCCATGGCAGGCACAGAGCCATCAGTCGCTTGGCAGGAGGTGGAGCCAGCATTGTATCAGGCAGGGCAGGCTATCAGCAACTACTCTCCCCCTACTCTCAACGCAAATGTCCCACTCATCCCACACTTACTCATTCAGACCTCTGGAGCCACCCAGCTCCTGTCACACACACACAAGACCAGCAGAAACTAGAAATGGTCAGACAAGAAAATAGACACTTTCTAAAAGTGCTATTTTCAAACCCAGAGTCCAAAAACCATCCACACCAACGGATGCGTAATTAAACCCCGAGTTCAGGGATACCAAACTCGACATTGCACCATGCTCCCCGAGCCAACTAGGATCATAGCATTAATAATCCCGGCGGCCCATTCTAACTAATGGAGAGCAGGCTACCTCGCAATAATGAAGAACGAGGATGGTTCACTATCAGGACATGCCAACTTGGTCAAGCGTGTCCTGCCTTATACTTACAATGCACCCTGCCCGTGGGACTACCATAGGGGTGGCTAACATGAAGTTAAGGGAAGGTTTGAGGGACTGGCAAGTAGGTATACTTGTGCAGCCCGCGTGACAGTACCAGACTGCACGTGGGTCTCGCAATGACCGACCCGTAGACATTCTTTTACGAGGCCGCTCTTGTGGGTGGCACAACACGTGCTGCAAGCCCACGAGCGGCATTTGTATTTACAAGCCCCGACACTCCTGGTGCACTAGACTAGGGACTGACAGTAAACCAAATAAGCCAAACATGGAATACAATTGATACATTAATTTAACATAGGGAGCACTTGCACCGTGGCACTGATCAGCAGTGGCACAGTGCCCAAAGCATTATCCAGCAAAACATCGTAAAACAGTGGAGGCAAACAGAAAAAATGGAGGAGAGACTCAAGCCAATGATGTCAGGTCTAACAATGCCTTTATAAAGCTCCCCTCTTCTCACTTTCATGTTAATTTGCCCCATCCCATATTCCCTCTTCAGCTCCTTTATGTTATAGCATTAAATGTATGACTAATAGCAGTTTGAAACATCCCCTTTTATAAAGCATGCATACCAAGACCCCTGTTCCTGAACGATGTTTCTTGAATGCTCACTTTGTTGTTCCTTCTGAAGCTCATTTCATAAAGACTGAGATGAAACACCCGCACTGTCATCTTGCCATAAAGTTTCGAATGAGTGGCCCATTTTATCACTGCAATTTTATTTACTAATGATTCATCGTATGATCACATTTTCATAGTGCAAAATCTAAAAAAATATTTGATAAAGAACTTCATGGATTTCAGATATATATTTACTTTTGAAGGAATACTACAAGATCTTTGGTCTTATAGAAATAGCATAATTTCCTTTCATGGTTATCAATAAAAGACATGCAGTCGGTGTTGAATCCATACCACATTTTCTGGAATTTTTACATGCCATCTCTAACTTGGGCATTAAAGAAGTCTAATGTACGTATCTCATTAAAACTATTCCAACAGTCCATGGAAAATATATAACAAATAGTGATAATACCCAATGAGAAGACCCTGGGTCACATGTATATTAATAACAATGGTTCAACCATCATATAGTTGTTCATATCTAAGAGTACAAAAGGTTGTATTTGAGGATCCCAGAATGACACAATCGAAAAAACCTCAAAAACACACATGCATCATTCAAAATTGAATTCGAGAACTTCATCTTATTTGTATTATATATGTCAAAGATAAATACTTTGTAATGAGACAAGACAAAAGGTACAGCGCAGTGCTCCAAAAGTGCCCCACAATTGCTCATGCATAGTGATGAACAAAAGGCTAGCACAGAAGGCACAAACAGAAAATAGATTATATACAAAAGACAAAGACATAAGTATGAGACAATAATGGCTTTATTTCTATGTCGATTATATTTGGACCTCATTGCGTTAATCTATGTGTCATCATCCGGACAGATATTGAGTGAGTATCTGAGTTTAAAGAATTAGATTGGAGGATAAGGGCAGAGTCTCCCTAACTTTCACTTATGGACCTGTTAAATTATTGGGTTGCCCTTCATGGTGGAACTATTTATTAAAATATGCAATGTTGATACTAAGCATCCTAGCTGGAATGTTCGTGGAAGCAACAGTGAAGCCGCAACCAGCAGCCTTCATAAAAGAGGGCAGCATCCATCCCTTTCCACTTTGATTACGAGCTAGTGCAAGGGCATGCATCAATATTGTGTCCTAGATATCACCTGTCAACCACTTTGATATCTTGGCTGATGTAATGTGAAAATCAAAGATAGTGCAGAATTATAGTATCCTTAATTGAGTTTGTGAATAAAGGGCATGTGAGCTAGAGCTCGCTTAATCTTTGTAGAAGCATTAGACATGCCAGCGGATTTTGCCCATTCTCTTTCCTTTAGGCAAGTTCGTCTAGTCTCTACTAAATTAATTTGTCATAGATGTGCAATATGGTTGAAGTCCAGCTACTAAAGATCATATTCACAATTGGTGAGCCATGCGGCATAGTTTCTTTGTCACTGTGAGAAATTGTGTTGTTTGACAGACAGGGGGTGCCTTGCTCAATCAACAGCCACAATCTCTGTCATGGTGAACTTCAAAAAGTCACTAAATTAACCTGTGTTTAACCCTCAGGTAACTTGGCACAAAAGCAGTCCGGCTTAACTTAGAAGCTATGTGTAAAGTATTTATGAAAAAGTGAAAACACAGCACAAGAAAAATCCCACACTAATTTAGAAAAATAGAGCACATTTTAATAAATTATTTGCCAACAAAATTACAATTATCCAATCAGTAGAACCAGTTATGAATTTTTACATTTCATAGTGAAAACTAGCGCCTAAAAATCAAAATGCTGTCTGCGGACTTCTAGTTGGACGAGACCGGGGCAAGGTCGAAAGTTATGCGCGATGGATCGCGGTTTTAGATACAAAGAGAAGATTGGGTCTCGTCTCGGCTTACCTTCGAACTTTGAAGAAATTCTGTAAAAATGTCTGAGAAGGTGAAGTTCTGTGAAGGGAGGCAGCTGGTGGTGTCTGTGGAAGAATCGTCGTCCGAGCTGCTGGGTGAATTTGTGGTGAAGATTTGTATTTTTGGACTTAGGACCTGATTACGATCTTGGCAGACAGGGTTACTCCGTCACAAAGGTGACAGATATCCCGTCTGCCATGTTACAATACCATTTATCCTATGGAACTTGCAATACTGCATTTGGGACATTTGGGATAGAGTATCCCATCCTCCAAGATCATAATCAGGCCCTTTGTCTCCTTTTTGAAAGTCAAAAGTTTCCACCTGGATGAAGCTACAAGCTATAGCCGACGAGGGCTTCACGATGCCGGATACCCCTTCTGCAAAGAGCCGACTAACAGGAGTTTTTGCTGCAGAGAAGAACGTTTCAGGAACTGCAGTGAATTCAGGCCGACCGGAGATGCACCATGGGTGGATCAACGAGCAGGTAGGTCCCCATCTCCTCCCAGTTCTAAGAGCAATTTTAAGCAAAAATGTTTATGTCCCAAGTTTGGAATTATGACTATCCGGGCACTTTTAGCACCACTTCCAAGGGTCCAGGACTGGACTGGCACCACTTGAATGGTCAGGACTCACTCAGGCAATGTCCAGGTGAAGTTCAAGATGGTTGGAGCTTTTTCTTTCCCACAGGCTCTGATTAGGAGGCCGGCCTAACTAGCCCTCGAAGTAACTTCTGGAGGTCCTGGGTTCAAGGAAAACAACAACAGGGCTCAGGCATTGGGGAGAACCCCTGGGGTTCAGAGCAAGCTTCAGCCAGCAGAGCAGTCCATCTTGGAGCAGCCAAGTAGCCCCTCCTGACTACACAGCAGGTCACAGCAGCAGGAAGTCCTCTGATAGTCCCCGGACTGAACTGAAAAGTGGGGTTGAAAGTCTCCTTTTTATCCCTGGCGCCTTCTTTGAAGTTGGAGAAGTTCTTAGAAGTTCCCCTTTCAAGTTGTTGGAATATCCTACCTCCCTGTCATGGCTACAGCATGGCTACAGGCACAAGGAACTAGTGTGAATTTATTTGTGTGAGAGCAGTTCTCTGCCTGTTGATGTGTAAGTGAGGCTATGCCCAGATCTGCTCTCCATCCTGCGAGAGATAGTAATAAAGAGGGAGTTCTAGGCTTGGCAATCGGTTTGTATTGCCTAGTCGAATTGGCAGATTAAAACTGCATACAGGCTGCCATGGCAGACCTGGGACATGTTTTCAGGGGCTACTTAAGTGGGTTACAATAAGTGCTTCAGGCCCACTAATAGCATTAATTTATAGGCAATGGGTATAAGGTACTTCACTTTACTAGGGATGCATAAGTAATTTAAATATGCCAATCAGGTATAAGCCAATGTTACTATGTTTCAAGAAGTGAGCACAAGCACTTTAGCACTGGTTAGCAGTGGAAGTGCACAGTGTCCTAAGGCCGGCAAAAACAAATTCAACACACCATAGGGTTTAGGCAAAATGTTTGAGGGAAGACCACCTTTAAGCTGACAGGTCTGTCACTATTAATAGATTTAGAGGCACTACTAGTAGCAGTAGCCTGTGTCAGTTGCTACTCGCTAGTCGGAAGTCGCTAACATACCAAATTGTATTTTTCTGCCACACATACCAAAATACGTCATGAAAGGTCTCAGGCATATCTCGAGACCCCAAAGAACACTTGAAATGTGTAACAATTCTAGCTTCAAGAAGCTTCTAACATCTGCTCAGACTTTTATTTTTTATTTTGTTTTATAGTTTTATAGAGCGCGAACCAGACCCGTGAGGGTACCAGAGCGCTTTACTGGATGAAGGGGGAGGAATACAAAGCATAAGGATGGGAGGGATCGCATTTGGAAAGTTTGGGATACATTGTAAGGGAGGAGCACGCAGTATATAGTTCAAGCTACATGTGGGAAAAAAAGCAAGTAGATAAAAAATACAAGGGGCTGCATTATACATGAGGTGTTGCCGTCAAAGGTCCAAGCTATGTGTGGGATCAATATGCAAGTAGTTAAACAATTAAAGCAGGAAGGCAGTCTCAGCTCATTGAGGAGATAATTGAAAGGTATTCATTAGATGAGGTATTTTCCCATTGAGAACGTTTTGGTTTCCTTTTTAAAGTGTGCCAAGGACGGAAGTCTTCTAATGGAGGGTGGGAGAGAGTTCCAGATTCTTGGTGCGGCCCCAGAGAAGGCCCGATTGTAGGTTTTTTTCTTCCAAAAGCGTGCTGTTTGCAGCAGCAGGTCTTTGGCAGATAGGGAGTTTCTGGTTCCTCCGGATATCACAAGTTTTTGTGCGGGAAATGAAGGGGAATTGGAGTACAGAGCTTTGTAAGTAATGCAGGCCAGTTTAAATTGTAATTGTTTTCTGGCCTCAAGGGGAAGCCAGTTCAGTGCTTTGAGGTGGGGAGTGATGTGGTCAATTTTTTTGGAGCCTGTTAGGAGTCTGGCGGCGGTGTTGAGGCATGCTTTGAATGGGGCCAGAGAGTTCTTGGGTAGCCTTGCAAGAGTAGAGCATCCATATGAAAGTCTGGAAATGACTAGGGCCTGGGTTGCCGTCTTAAGGTCGGACGCATCGAGGAAGGGTTTTAGGTTTCTTAAGTAGCTGGGTGGAATCTAGCAGTTTTGGCCATAGAGTTTATATGGCCTTTCATATTCAAGCTGCGGTCAAGGGTTATTCCAAGGGATTTCGCCAAATCGACAATGGTAGGAGGGCAGTTTAGTGCTGTGATGGTCTTGATCCATTCCTGGATGTCTGGATTGGGTTTGGGTGGGGAGATCAAAAGAAATTCGCTTTTATTTGTGTTAAGTTTCAGCTGGTTGTCAGTGAGCCAATGGACTGTCACCTTCAGGGCCTCGTTAAGGGAGAGAATGTCCTCACGGGAGGAATTTTTTCTGTACACCTGTGTATCGTCGGCGTACACAAGGGTTCTTGTGTTTAATCTGTGTAACAAAACATGGGCCACTAAATTTAAAATGAACATGGCACACCCTGATTGAAAAAGTACGCCAAAGTACCTTGTTGCTGCTTCACTGTTCTGTGAGAGGTGGTACAATCTTGTACTCAATTCATCCCAGTAGAAGAGGTGCCAGAACGGCAGTTCCCAGATTCCTCTTCCACAGGGAAGTTGTACAATTTCATATACTCTCATAGTTTTTTTTTGTTCTGCCAGATAAATTCAGATATTAAATCATGCAATTTACAAAAAACATTGAAACAGAGAGTGGTAATGCCATTAACTATACTGAATTCAAACATCCTTTAATTCTGTATCAACTTCTTTGCATAAGGCACTAGAAAGACATCTAGACTACAACAGGGCAATAGAAAATCTGGAGAAAAAAAACCAAATGTTGCAGATTATCATTAACATTTTTTGAATCCATCACTCAGAAATGTACTCCAAACATAGGAGTAAAGCAATAGAAGAACGTTTCCGGCTAGGTTTAAAAAAAAAAATTATTTGGCTCTGGCCATGTTGCACATGCTTAAACCTATCAACATTGATGCACATTTGACTACACTGTTGCAGGAGCATGATGTCTTTGTCACATACCTCAAATGTTTTGTTGTTAGATAAAAGTCCCACTTCTATCAGATTGTGATTTTACTTAAATGTAATCTTTTAGGCTCAAGTGTCAGTCTAAGATAGTTACTCGCTAACATGAACATTCAAGATTTCTCCTGAGATAGTAAACTTGAGACTACAGAGGAAGTTGATAGCAAACCGCTCAGTCAAACTAAAAGTATAATGTTGTGGTTGCACTTCCTTGTTCAAGTATCTGTTAAAAGCATGAAATAATCCTTACCAGATTAAGTCTGGCACGTATGCGTTTTTGCCCTACATTTTTAAACTTCTCACTTTTGTGAAACTATTTCGTGGTTTGCTGAAAATGGGCAGGGCCACTACGGATTTAGGTTTTCAAAACTTTTCATATATGATGTACATATATAGAGAGGGACTTTGAGTAAACATTCTTTATCCATTGACCAGTTAAATTGGTACCCCCATTTTCCTTGTACCCATCAAAGCAAACAGCATGTGATAATGGGTGAGTCCAATTATCTCATTTGCTCATCTCACTGTGATTAGGGCCGGCCTTAGCACTGGTGACCCCACGGTGTGGCATTGTTTTTTGACCCCCCCTGTGTCTTCATTTTCCATGGATTCCCTCAATATCACTCTCCAACAGTGCCCCTCATCTCCCCATCGCTCCTCAATCACATGCATTTAATTTGTTTTATAGTGCGAAGCTTACCAGAGCACATTACATCACACACACACATTATACTGTGACAATGACTACAGTCGCAAAAGAAACAATTGATTTACGGAATGCTGGACAAAGGGTTTAATCCATAATTCTTTTGCTCACCACACCACCCCAGTTTGGACCCAGCCATATGCAAATCAGTCTTGACCCTGTTCCTTGTGGGAACAGTCCAGCCCGAACTGCCAAGCCAGATGCTACCTGGACCAGAAAACAAGCATCCTGGGACCAGTTTCAAGGCATCACCCTTAATCCGCCAGGCTAGCTTGAACCCAGTGGTGTAGTAATTACTACAGTGGTGGCTCCTCCACTAATGAGGAGGAGCGTCGCCCCACTGCTTTTAGCAGTGAAATAAAGGAAAGGGAAAATGATAATCACTCAACGTTATTATAATTTTATTTATTCCTGGTGCAGCAGTTGGGCAGGGCTGCTTCACTGACGGAGCAGGCCTGGTTTGCCCACACCAAGTGCGCATGAATGTTTGGGCGGCCGTCTCGGGCCGGCCAATCAATTAATACGAACTTTGCATGTTCTCCAACTAGGCTACATTACAGCTTCGGTGGAGAACATGCCCAGACTTCCATTCCCTGGCTGAGTGTCGAACCACGGCACTTAGATCAATCACAACACTGCATTGCAGCGTTGTTATTGGTTAGGGGAGCCTGGGTGCTCGCTATTCTGTTCTCGATGTGAGAAGAGATGGAGGACAGACGCTGCAATATGGTAAGTGGTTTTTTCATTTGTATTTTTAGATTCCCCCTGCCCCATTACTCCCAACCTGTACCGTCCGCCACTCAATGATTCCTACGGGTAAATCAGCCTATAGGACATGCTACATAAGTCAATGAGAAATTCAAGGTGTACGATTAACATGTCATCCATACTAGTAGGCAGTATATTTTAAGAGTTGCTGGTCTTAGAAGCACAAATTCATGATTTTAAATTTTCCACAAAGGTTGGGGATGGCTTTACTAATAAAGAATATATTGTATCCAAACAAACCATTTTAAAAAACATTAAAATAATGACAGATTGAGGAAAAACAGAGCGTTCTAACCTATAGCACTCAGTTTGCATATGTCACTGTACTATATTAGGATTGTAACTTATGAACTGCAAGTGCCAAAAGATCTCTATGACAAAAGCAGTAACCCACAGAGCTATCCAAATAAAATACAATTCTGTGATCTCTACATAACATGTTCTTTGCTGCAGGCACATTAACCCTCTGCTCTACTTTCTGATGAGTCAAAACTGCCACTAGACAATATTCGATCTCTCTCTCTAACAGGAACATTATTCATCAGAGTTATCTTGATATCTTTATTGTTTCCTCAAAACTGTTGGACGAGAAAGCAAAAGACACACAATTGATGGACGGAATGCAGAACAAATAAAAACATTCACCTCCAGTCAAGAGATCTGGGTTAAATCCATAGTTCTTTTGCTCACCATGCCACCCCAGTTTAGACCTGGCCATATGCAAATCAGTCTTAACCCTGTGCCTCATGGGAACAGTCCAGCCCAAACTGCCAAACCAGGTCCTCCCTGGACCGGAAACAAGCATTGTAGGACCGGTTCCAGGGTTTCACCCCTCTTCAGCCAGGATAGCTTGATTCCAGTGGCACAGTGAGCCCAGGACCCACATCTTGGCATACCTGGCGCACTTAGGACGAGAAAGCAAAAGACACACAATTGATGGACGGAATGCGGAACAAATCAAAACATTCACCACCAGTCGAGAGATCTGGGTTAAATCCATCATTCTTTTGCTCACCATGCACACCAGTTTATACCTGGCCATATGCAAATCAGTCTTGACCCAGTGCCTCATGGGAACAGTCCAGCCCGAACTGCTAAGCCAGGTCCTCCCTGGACTGGAAACAAGCATGTCTCTCGGGCGTACGGCTACAAACGACTCTGCTGGAAAACTTGGTATTTTGAAAAATATTGCTTTACAAGTAAAACCTCAGGTTTGACCATCTAAGTAACGAAAACCCTAACCATAGGAAAGGACTGTGACAAGACGAGGGAAATAAGAAAAATCTTGTGGAAGATAAGAGCAGTAAATACCTGGAAAAGTGAAGCCGTACTAAGAATAAGGACGAGAAAAGACTACTATATTAAAAATTGTCGTACTAGCAGAAACCTGTTGAGGACATCAGCTATAAATTATCGGAACAAGTGCAACCGTTTCGAAAATAAGTACAAGTACAGAGTGCCACAATAAAAAACTACTGCACTGGATACCCTATACCCACCTGACAAGAAGAAAGTGATTCTGTTGAGGTCCTGAAGAAGATGGTACAAAACCCACGGAAACGCGTGTAGACCTGGCGTGGATTCCCACATAACATTCTGTGGTCTTCACTTAGACCGAGTGTTTCTCTGCTAAACCTTATGTACAGGAAAGAGTGTTTGGATGAGGAATGAATGAGTGGCACATGTATGTATGAGCAAGTGGTATGAATGATGATATTAGGGTGGTTATAACTTTATTTATTCATTGTGTATAGAAATTTGAAATGTTGAAAGATGGACTAAGAAAAATATAATGAATTTATAAGAAAGAAATCTTCAAAAAAAAGTAAGAATAATTTTAAAAAAGTTTTTTGATATATATCTTTTAAAAAAAAAAACGTTTGGAAAAACCTACCAAAAACAAAAAGTGTTACTGGCATATCTTGAAGGACATAATACATTGATAAGAACTATTGTATAATGAATAAAGTATGTGGGCCATGAGGGAAACTTTCTTTTGTTGTATGTATACTTTCCTCTCTTCTCCCTGGCTCTAAGTAAATTTAGAGGGGGTCCCCCCAAATTTTTTTTTCTCCAAACCACTAAAATAATAGAGGCATATTAGCAAGAACCTCGTTAAAATTATCGCCATTTTAGCGGCAGGAAACTGCCACTAAAACGGCGATAATGGGCTTGCTAATTTGCGTTGTGCAAGACATCTAACCTGGGCTTCTATTGGAATTCTATAACGCATATTAGCAAGCCCATTATCGCCGTTTTAGCGGCAGTTTCCTGCCGCTAAAACTGTGATAATTTTAACGAGGTTCTTGCTAATATGCCCCATAGTTTGCTGATAAAGGGGAACTACTATGCCACAGTGTTCTTATTGTTCATTATATTTGTTTTGTAAATTAAAGTGTGGTGGTGATGCTCCTGTGTTGGCATAGCCAATAGGTCTCACCTTTGGGACCTTATAAGTGTTTAGTTATCCAGCACAATATCCTTGGCGCAACAACATCAACTGTTGCATGGCTAAACACTTATAAGGTCCCAGAGACGAGACCTATTGGTTATGCCAATGCTTGTTCAATTTGTTTCTCATTCTTTAGCATTGTTCCTGTTCTACAATGGTCAACGAGTTCCTTTCAACATGTCAGCCCTCTTGGAATGATAAAGAATAAAGAGAATGCATTCAAAGATCCTTCCGTAGCCAGTGTGTCATGGACCCTAGAGCAGGGTAGGAAATTAACCCTCTGGCTGCAGTTAGAATTGTAAAATACAGCAATAATCAGGATTTGGAGGGCCTCTGAAACCTATAAGTTCTAGTGTCACTGCTCTTATGGAAGCTACGCCCCTGCAAGTATAGCTGCCTCTGCATGTGTGTTAATGGGCGGCCATCTTAGTAAGTTGTTGCATATTTTCTTGCCATTCTATGATGGTTAAAATGTTAAAAGCAATACATAGTTCACTTTTGAAAAAGTAAACTATTAATAAAGTACGCCAAAGTGAATAACCATTGGTAAAGCCAGTAGCTCTGCTGCCATATGTTACAGGGCCGACCTATTGACTTTGCCATTGCTGGTTAACCTTCAATTTAAAAGAACTGCACAAACACAATAAATAATACAGGAAAGCCTAGCACCGAACACAGTGGTTTCTCTTATTGATGCAATCCTCTTCAGATACAGTAAATATGCCAGAGAGATGAATTGTAAGGGCCCCAACATTGTGGCGCTTCTATTGAGATCTTAGCTGTGATAAACTGAATCAGTCTGTTTCCCATGAAAACCCGAACCTTTCAAGGTGCTGAGATTTTATAACGTGATTCTCAATTCTTTTGAAACTCGAAATTGAGCACTAAGAGGGATTGTGAAAAAATAGCCTCTTCTAAACCCTTAGTATTCAGGCTGAGAATGTGGTTTATGCAGAGGTATTTTGGTGTTGGCACTTGATGAAAGAGGAAGTAAGACAAGAAGCACCTAAACAAAGCCTGGGCACATCTCCCTGACATAATTGTAAGTGGGTAAAAACGTGTTGGACGAGAATAATAACAACGTTCATAGTTTTCGCTCTAGGGTTCATACTGCATTTCTCTACACGTGGAAGTAGAGAACATAATTAGAGCACGTTGTTCTTTAGTAACATACAAAGGACGGGTTCAGAAAACGAGGCTGTCTAATGTGGGAGCGGCTGTCTTGAACTGCTGGCCCAAGTCACAAAGGGGACCAGTGGGAGGTGTGAGAGCCAGGCCGCAGGCATAGCTAATGTGTGCCCACCCCTCTCTCTCTGTCCTCGCCATGCAGAACAGCACATGTTACCCCTGTGCCTCTCTGAAATGCATTGGTCTAGGGCACAAGTCCTAAAAAAAGAAGAGGGGGGACGCTGTCACCGGAAGTGACGCCACAACAGGAAGGGACTTCACAAAAGGTGCCGAGCACCTCGTCCCAGAGAGTCCAAAGAGTGATGTCCAGCTGTTTGGCAGGGGGGGACGGCGTCCCACCGGTAAAATAAGTGTGGAGACGCCGTCTACCCGCGTGGTACCCCGACTCGAGCCCTGCATTGGTCCTATTAGTCACTCACGTGGGCTCGGTGATAGGAGCCTGCTGATACCAGAATACCCCTTCCACTCCACCTATGCATCCAATGAACCACGGTGATATGCACACACCTTAAAGGTTTGTTGCCTGCCAATGGTCCTAGCCCTCCTCTAGGGGTAGGCATGATCTCTGGTGGTGCTCTGTTCATGCCTTACAAAGACAAACGATGGCCTGTCTCCCATTGCGCATCCCCTACATCAGCCTTACACCAAGACAGGGCTATCGTAGGGAAATGAGATGTGCGCCAGACATAGAACTATCTGTATCTCTCATTTAACATTTTGGACCAGACATTAAATACGTTTTTTTGATAATGATCCCTTTGAATGTACTGTGTACCTGCGAAAATTAACTTCACATTTGTGCAAGCCCAAAAGGAAATACAGTTTGTTTTCTTTTTAATCTGATGCATGGTGTTGAAGGGACTTGTAGCTAGGACTCATTATTTATAAATTCCACACCTTCTGGATCTAAACCCCATCAATAAAATACTTAATCTAGGTTTCCTATCCAAGGCCTCGTTTTCTATGAGATTGGTAGATGTACTTAATCCAAGCACAATATGCACCTGTGATGGTGTAACACAGGAAATCCTTTTGCATTATCTTTTCCACTTTCCTCCCTGTGGACTGTTGAGGGCCATATTTATCGCACCATTTACTGCATCCATATTCAATGAGGGATACAAGGTCATTGCTCTAACCGTGTGAATCTGCAGAGTTCCCATCGGTGCCAAGTGTAGTGCAGCCATACCTTCTGCACGCAGGGCGATTTTAATGGTACAATAACAAGAAGTCCAAACAGCTCGTACAGTAAATGATAAAATATCACTAGTAGATGAGTGAGTAAATACTTCCTTTTATGTTTTTTTTTAACTTGGAGGCTTAGGCATAGAAGTAAATATATTTCATGCAATCATCGTGCAATTGCAAATGATGAATTTAATGCCATGCTCCCTTCGTATATTTATTCACTCCTGGCTGTGGGTACGAAGGCCTACTTTAAAACGATGAATTCTGTAGCGCGAGGCTGCATTTATGAAGAGTATTTGGAATCTTGGTTTCAAATCGGTTTACATTTAGATTTTTAGCTTTATGTATGTAATGAAAGTTATAATGCCAATTCGTCCGAGTCGAACCAAATTAAAGTGACACTTTGAAGCAGTTATAAACAATGCATGTGTTTTTTGTTTGAAAATGTCCTTGCTTTTCAACCAAAGGTCTGTCCAGTCGCTCAATCTACCTTTTTAAATTGTTGCAAGTAATGTAGCCCATCTTAACCACAGACATATATGAGTCAACGAAGTCAACTTATTTTCTAACAGTCTCACGCCCCCACTGCAACCACAACCTTTTTAGGTCGAGCCTGGGCAGCGCATACGCTGCTCTGCAAGGCATGCTGTATGGAGTTTAGACATAGAGGCTCCACCCATCTTTTCAATTAGCTCCTGTTACTGTACTTTTGAAATCTTTGCTTTTCATTCCATAATAGGCGTGTTAGTCCCTTTTTGGCACTGCCTTGTCTGCAATTGTAACCTCCCATAACGACTGGACTTTTTACTTGTGGTCTTACACGGCCTGCTTTATCTAGTCGGTGAGCACTATTTTCTTCAATGATTTGCCCCTATTCCACCCACTACGTCAGAGCATGACGCCCTCTTTTATTTTAATTACTAATGGCAGTCCACTTTACCTATAGTGGGTTTGTTTGTTTGTTTCTTTATTTTTGCAGCGTGGTCCTCTTCAAGTATAGCGGCCACACTTATTTATTTAGTTTGTTTACTAGCACCCATGCTGTGCTTTTACGTTAACGGAGACGAGGCCCCTTTCTTTAGGCAAGCTGCATCTAAAGAAAGGTGTGCGGCCACTACTAAAGTGAAAGCGTGGCAAGGGGTGCTTTTACATAAAAAAACTATTTGTCAGCTTGACAAACAAATACGTTTTTTGATCAAAGCCCCCATGCCTTGGTTTCACTTTAATATCAGCCACACCCCTTTCTTTAGACGCAGCTTGTCTAAAGAAAGGGGTGCCACCTCATTAACGTGAAAGCGCGGCACAAGGCGCTTTGACACAAAAAATATTCGCTATACAATAGTTCTTGCATTTGCAAGAGTTTAAGCTATTGGCATTGTAAAAGCCGATAGCTCAAACTGTCGTAAATGCAAGACCTATTGCATTGCAAATGCTTGTTTACACTACCATAGGTTACTTACAAGATCGGCTATAAAGAGACACATTTTTATTTTAGAGACAAACTCACCCTATTCCATTAGACGTTCAACCCACTAAAAATACCATGCAAGATCAAAAAAACTCAACCTGCTCGATTGCCCCTCTGTGGCTTAGTATCAGCCTTTCGCCCTCCTTTCCGAGGAGGAATGAACTACCACGTTGTCAGCTTTCCAGCAAAATCAAATTGACTTGCAGAGTTGACCCAATTTTAGTTGTCTTCTGCCTAGAGTATAAAATGTACTACAAACCATGGGAATGATCTTAGGTGATTAAAATCGTGTTAAACCAGTTTACCTCATTTGTGGAATTCCAGGCAAAATGCAGCCAAATAATGGCTTCTTGTGTGTGGTAGATCCACTGTGGTGGATGCAATTATGTTGATGGATCTTTTATATAAAACTGACGCGCCGAAGTCCTGCTCGCACGTTACTATTACTTAACACAATTTACTTGATATTACTTTTATCAACATCACCATGAAAACCAAGGAAAATGTAAAATCGGCACACAGACTATAGCACTGAGATCCGCAGGGAAGATTACACTCTTGAGTCCTGCTAATCCAGTCTTATTTTTAACAGAAAAGAGAGTTAATGTTTTTGTTATGGAATCTACTTCTATAAACCCCGAAGAGATGAAGAACAGCACACAACTTAAAAAATTCATAAAGTCATAATTTTTCTCCAAACTTACAAAGATGTAGACTTTTTCTTCGTTACCTCGCTCTCCAAGCAATCTATCAGGGCTAAAGATGCTTCCACCCTGAAGTCACTAACATTAGCAGGTCTAGTAATATAGATAATCAAAATAACATAATATAAGCGTTCTTAGCTGTGCGTAACATAACACTCTCAGGAGAATGAAAGTTTGAGACGTGCCTTGATAATTACAGATGAGCAACTCACAATTCCGTTCAGCTGGAGCAAAATGACGTTTTTCAAATTGTTCTCATATGTTTATGGTTTTTAATACTTACATCAGTATGACCAAAATATCTGCCCAAATCAGCATCAACTAGACCCTTAAAATAGCATCAATCACGGCCCTCAGTAGAATCGGTTGTCCTGAAGCTGTTATCAGCAACATACCTTGCAGTTGCAATCAGGGGTCCCCAGCTGTTTGTGTAATAAAAGCTACTTGTGTTCAGTGAAAATCATTGTGAGCTACTAATATATTTCGTTTTGTAATGGTGACCACATCAGACACGTTTACGTTAGTGGCGACTAGATGTAAAATTACTAGCCGGGATCACTACAGCACATCAGAAAGTGTTGCCAAAAATAAGAAAGGCTTCGCCTTTACATGGTTAATACAAAACAACCACAGCTGCAATTGCACTGGCACAAAGCTAATTATAATAGTAAAGTCTCCCCATATAATTTATCAATCACATCAAATCAACCAAAGAAAGGGTCTTATTTAGAAAGCTGGGGTGCACTGGGGAGAACTACTTACAGGGAAGTAGCTGGAGTGCTTCCAAAAGATCACAAGCTACTCGTTGGAAATCAGATCAGGATTTGTAAAGCGCGACTAATCACCCAGGAAAGTATCCAAGGTCTTGCTACTTCATGTGGGTTCAGTTGTACAGCCAGGTCTTAAGTAGCTTCCAGAATTCTAGGAGAGAGGTTGAGGTCTGGAGGTGCCAGGGAGGTCTTTCCAGGATTTAGCCGTGAGGTAGGAGTGGGAGCATCCTCCACTTTTGCTTTGGTGGATGAAGAAGCCTACACTAGAACAACCTAAATTGCCCTGAAAAAACAGCATCAGATCTTTCCACCATCTACATGGATTACCCTCAATTAAATTCAACAGTCTAATGTTGCCCACTTGTGTAAACGATAAACTGGCTGATAAGTTGGTCATCGCCAATGTGCTCCAAGCCACCGGAGAAGCTTTGCATTTCGCGGGGACGTTCCAAAATTTCACAGAAAAGAACTTGCATGCACTACTTTTTGAGACTACTGTAATTTTTTGGAATGTACTTTTTTACATATTATAAAGCTGTGACAAACTATCTGAAGTTAAAGGCTGTTTTTAGTGAAGCTGAAATGAATTTCGGTTGATGGTTTACCATGGCATTCACTAGCCTAGTTTGCCATGATTCTGGATTTGTTTTATTGGTACGTTTCATACTTATTTCACTTTTTAGATTTTGCCTGCACATTATAGTGTTTTCTAAAGCACTCAGTCACCACTGGCCTATCCCTTATTATAACAGTATGCTCATAAAATGATACGGAGTAAGCATAATGTTAAGTAGAAGAAAGAACTGAAATTATGGATATTTGTTTTGTGAACCACAAACAAGCATTGTGGCACATTGGAAAAAAATCTCTCCATTATATTTTACACTCCCCACAGCCCCTCCCCCAAACAATGACCATTCACTAAACAGACAACACATAAACAGCTTCAGTCCAATGTGCTCTAAAGTTGACCTACTGCTCAAAACCTAATCCAGGTTAGCAGATGGTGCTCTCCTGATCTACACTGAACAAGTCCCCCAACATATGGAATCCTCACAAGAAGCCATCCAAGCATCAACGAAGGAGCACTGTCCGTCATTTCCAATGACTCCTTAGAAATGAAAAGTGTTCAAGACTGTCACAGACAGTAAATTACTTTTAGTCTACTTTTCACTCACACCTACCTTCTTTTGCGCATTTATGCTGATTCACAGACCTCCACCAAACAGATCTTTTACAGACCCCCTACCAGATGCGACCGTAAACCCCCTCACCGGAGTCCAACTGTGTGATGGGGATGTTGCACCTCATTTATAGCAGTATTTTAGTACTGACTGAGGGGGCCTAGTTTTAGTGCTTACACTAAAGCCCATGCCTGCCAGGCTGCGCCATTGGTGCCACTTACTATTTAGTAAAAAATAACATTTTGTGCTCCCTATATGACTGTATCATTCTTTAGGAGCTACTGCCATACTGGTGCAATCACAGCCTGCTGCCACCTGACTCTGAATCCCAATTCCACGCATCAGAGGGAATACAGTGAACATAAGTGCCCATCAGCACAGTATGCCTGAATGGTGCTGACAAAGTACACCACACATTGTTGGTTCAAGGCTTGATAGGACCTCTAGTCATTCTGCTTTTCTGGTGCAGGGCGATGTAGACTGCTAGTGCTGAGGTAGAACCCTAGGGTAAGCCACAAGGGTAGGCCAAACATCAATGTGCAGTGCAGAGCAGCATTACATGCTCCATTCTTGACTGCACAGTCCACGTGGAGCCACTGCTGACCCGGTGCAATCACAGCATAGTGCCAACTGACTTAGAATCTCTGTCCTTTTCCAGCAGAGTGAAACTGCATTAAACAAAAATGCACCCTCCATATTTACAGGCCCAAAAGATGAGACACCATTCCACTTTGAAACATGCAGTGGGCTTGTTCACTCCACTAGACTTTCTGTTTCGCTGGCCAAGAAAGAGGGTTGTCAATGATCTTATAAAGTTTGTTGAGGTTGAAGAACCGGATTAACCCACTTACTGGGTCTCGGCGGCGGGGGAACCGCCCAAGCCTTCCATATCCTTCATACACAGTAAAAGGAGACACAGGAGCCTTCGTCTGCAGGAGGAATCCAGATGTTCGAGGCATGTGGGCTGCTGAATTCATATCTGTGCATAGATCGCCGCCTAGTGTTGGGTCCGGATGATTGCACATTGTTGTCCTGGAAGAGTCTTCGAAGTATCACAAGATAGGTGGCTCCTCCCCTGGACTACAGTGCGCATGGGCATCGCCTCCATCCCCAGATTGTTTTTTTCCGCCATTGGGTTCGGATGTGTTTCGGTTCCCTCTGTCGGAATCGATAATAGTTTAACTTTTCTAACTCGAGACCAAAAGGTCTTTAGGCTTGACGTCGGTATCGTTTTTCGTTCGGGTTTGACTATTCTTCAGCTCCGAACTCTTGCTGCCCTTCCGCGTGCTGTCGGCGCGGACGGGCCTACACGACGCTCCAGACATGGAACGAACCCCGTTCAAGAGGTGTCCGGTGTGCACCTCCAAGTATTCACACCTCGACGTGCACCCAGTGTGCAACAAATGTCTGTCGCTGGACCATGACGAGACCAGGTGTATGGCCTGTTCAAAGTTCCGGTGTAAGAAGACTCTCAAGCTTCGTCGGGCCGCTAGACTCCAGGCCCAGTTATCAGCGCCCCCGCCAGACAACATCTTCGAAGAAGGCGTTGGAGACGACAATGTCTTTCACGTTTCGGACTCTAGCCCGGCGTCGGAAGAAGAAAACTACGACGCGGGAGACGAGGAGTTTGATGAAGTCATCGGTGAGGTAGGGGACGACGATGGGGCCATTGCCACCGTGGAGGATAGCTCAGAGGAGGAGCATCCTCATACTGACTCAGGGGTCAACCCCCATTATACGGCCCAGGTCGAGGGATCGCCTTCGGGCCTTACCCAAGACCTTGTTAATTGTCCCACGGCCTCGCCTACGGGCCCGGCCACGGACATTTCTGATGTGCCACTCCCGTTGAAGAAAACGAAAGTGAAGCCATCGGGGTCCACACCACAGGTTTTGAAACCGAAAGTGAAAGTCGCTCTGGTGGGACAGAAAGCTCCTGAGGCCTCTAAGTCAAAGAAATTCAAAATGGCCGTCAGCAAGAGCCACGCCAAGATGGCCGACCCGAAGAACCCGGTGTCGAAGCCGAAGGCGAAGACGACCGACGCGGCCGCGTCGGCGCCGAAGGTGGTCGAGGTCGATGACCCGAAGAAGGCTCCGAAGAAGCGTCAGAGCGACACCGAAGCTCTGGCTGCGCCGACTACGGCCGTCAAGGCCAAGGATGGTGGTGTGTCGGCTCCGAAAACTGTGCCTTTCGCCGACCCGACTTCGGACTCGGGGAAATCGCTTGAGCAGGTCCAGCCCTCTCCGGCCTTAGCCAAAAAGGTCGTCGAGTCCCTGCAGAGGATTCGGAAGGACGCTGAGGCTCCTGAACTGAAGGATGTGGTGCCGAAGCCTACACCGAAGCCGGCAAAGGCGCAGACGCCTATCCGCTACACGCTGCCACCGAAGACGACGCCGAAGGCTTTCGCTCCGAAGCATGGGGCCGGGGTGCCTCTGAAGGCGGTGTCAACGCCCAAGGCGTCCTTGGTGGTGCCGAAGCCTCGGCTCCAGCCGCTCGCAGATGAGGAACGTCGGGAGGTTATCATCGATGCCAACACCGGGAAGCTCTCTCTCCTCAAACGGAAGATCACCACGGAGCCGGTGTTGGAGCATTATCGTATTCCACTCAAAAACAAGAAGGACTCTGCGGGTACTTCTGCCCCTATAGAGCCTGCATCTCCACATAATTTAGAACTTTCACCAACGCATTCAAATGCTGGGGAAGGTGACGGAGATGAAGAGGACGAGTACAACTATCCAGCATACTCGGATCCAGAGGAGGTACATGAACCTTGGTCTGCCGGAGGCGACCCTGAGGACCCTCAGTCGGGTCAGGAACCGCAGCTTTTTGCTGCAAAGACTTCTCCAACAGAGGACTCTGCAGCCTTCAACGCTCTGATTGAGAGGGCTGCAGCTAATCATGATGTTGACCTACATTCAGATCCTGTGGATGTCGATTTTCTGTTTGACACTTTCTCAGTGGCTGAGAAGTCAGTCAAGACATTGCCAATGCTAAAGGGAGTGCTGAAACATGCGCCAGAGGTTTTCAAGGAGCCCACTCGGGCGCGAGTCGTCAATCCTCGTATTGATAAAAAATACAAGGCAGCGCCCTCGGATCCAACTTACATCAAGGGGCACTTGCCACTGGATTCTTTGGTGGTATCCAACGCACGTAAGCGGGCGAACTCTCAGACCACGGGTGACGCTCCTCCCCCAGACAAAGAGTCGAAAATATTTGAAGCCTCAGGGAAAAGGATTGCTGCGCAGGCAGCTAATATTTGGCGCAGTTCGAACACGCAGGCCCTACTTGCACGCTACGATAGGGCGCATTATGACACCCTAGAAACACTTCTGCAGCACTTGCCTGATCAGTACAAGGAGGCAGGGGAAATGTTAATTCAGGAGGGGAAGCTGATCACCAACGCTTCCATCAAATGTGCGCTGGACGTGGCTGATACCGCCTCCAGGGCAATCAACACTAGCGTGTTGCTAAGGAGACATGCATGGCTTAGGATATCAGGATTCAAACCAGATATACAGACGACCATCCTGAACCAAACAGTTAATCCTGACCACCTGTTTGGCCCTGAGGTGGATGCGGCACTTGAAAAAATGAAAAAAGACACGGACACTGCCAAGTCTATGGGGGCCCTCCAGTCTCAGCAGTTTCGGGGTGGTTCCTTTCGCCGCTCCAATAACAGAGGCACCTCAAGGGGTCAGGCATCACAGTCCACACAGTATTACAAGACCAACACCCAGACCTCATACACCAACAAGAGTAGAGGTGGTTACAGGGGCAACAACATCAAAGGCAGGGGACGTGGAAACAACAGCTCCAGGTCCTCCACAGCCAACAAACAGTGACGCCTTGTCACTGCCCCCCGACCACACAACACCGGTCGGGGGGAGACTCCAGCAGTTCCTTCCCGCGTGGAAATCCATCACCACGGACAGGTGGGTCAAGTCTCTTATCCAGTACGGTTACTGTCTGGAACTGACTTCCAGTCCACCAAACATACCTCCAAGAAGCCGTCCTATGTCCTGCAAGCACTTGCACTTGTTGCAGCAGGAGGTTCAAGTCATGCTGCAAAAAGGGGCAATAGAGCTCGTCCCACTGCAAGAAAGGGGAACAGGAGTTTACTCTCTGTACTTTCTAATCCCCAAAAAGGACGGATCCCTAAGGCCCATCCTGGACCTCAGGCCCCTCAACTGGTACATTCTATCGGAGCACTTCCATATGCTCACGTTGCAGCAGGTCCTCCCCCTGCTTCGACAAGGGGACTTCCTGTCAAGGATCCCCTTCGAGAGAGGAGGTAGTTCGTCCACAGGAGCAAAGATGAATGTCCCACACACTTCCAGACAACAACTACCACAGCGAGAAGGTATAACGTCGCTGACAGGCAGCTGCTACCTAAAAGTGTGGGGGGAATTTTCCCAGGGAGTATACCACTCTCCCCCAGCAAGGTGGCGTAGCTGCAGTCTTGATGGCAGGAGACTGGAAAATAAACATACAACAATACTAAACTCACCAATACTTTACAGGGCTGGTACACAAGTGTTCAACATAACATTCCACTTACCACAGAGATGGGTATCAGGGCTTTAAGCTAGGAGTCCAGGCAAGAACCAGGAGATACAGCAGAGAATCTGGAGGACAACTAGCCAGGATATCTCCAGGGTAGAATGCACCAATGCCCGTTCTACTCATAAACTTAAGACAGAGCAGAACTGGGCGCCACAAGTGCAGCTAATGACAAAAGTATCACTTATAAAGCTAAAGACAAAGTGATACAGATCTTCCCACTCCAGCGCATAAACTTAAGACAGCGTGGAGCGAGTGACAAACATAGAACACAGACACTTCCTTCCTCCGACTCATAAACTTAAGACAGAGGGGAGAAAGGAAACAAACAACATAAAACGCGGACAATAGACACACCCCGTCTGAATAGGTACCGAAGATCAGAATGGAGTGGGCGTAACTACAAAAAGACGTGATAGCCAAAAGACGCTCCACTCGTAAGCTAAAGACGGAGTGAAGCGCAAAATCACAAACATACACAAAAACCTCCTTGATCACAAAGGACCGCGGAGAAAACACACGGTGATTGGATTGGTCCGCTAGGACACTGACTCTACAGAGGAGAGCAGGGCAGGCGGGGTATTCAGGCTGAAGGGAACGCCCGGCACCGGGGAAGGGCGTGCCGAGTCGGGGAAAGGCAAAGGAACAAGGGCGGAAGGCAAAACAACAGGCAGGACACAAATCCAACACAGCAAAATACAGTGACCCAAAAGGTGGAAGAGTCAGGAACTGGAAAGGAGCACAAACGGGAACAAGAGAGTTCAGCAGGAGCTCTGAACAATACGGGAACCTCACGGAGCAGAACGCTGAGTAGAGGGGGCGTGGTCACTAACCGAACAGTAAGCCAAGCACTGATTCGTGGGTGGGATTCCTCTTTAACCTGCCTAGGGAGCGTCAACAAACTCCATACCAGACACAGTAATAGACCTTAGGGAAGGGAGCAAAAGTCAGATAGTAACACAAGAGGGTTTCTATACTGGTGCATTCTACGCCCTGTGGAATTCATCTTGAACACTCATGATTTAGGGTCTAATTCGACCACCCCTAACAGTTCTCCCCCTCAAAACCCCCCTCCCAGGGCCGGGGCCAGGTTTCCTTGGATGTAGTCTATGGAACCTCCGGATCAATCTAGGAGCATGGACATCTTCAGCGGGTTCCCAAGTTCTGTCTTCTGGGGGATATCCTACCCAATCTATAAGGTATTGGAGTTTGCCTCTATACCTTCTAGAGTCTAGGATCTGTTGTACCTCAAACTCTTCTTCACCTTCAATCACTACAGGAGGAGGAGGTCGTTCAGGGGACAAAGGGGGAAGATATTTCTTAAGAAGGGAACAATGAAACACAGGATGAATTCTGATGTGTGGAGGTAACTGCAATTTAAGAGTCACTGGGGTTATGACTTTCAGAATGGGATAGGGACCTATGAAGCGAGGCTGTAATTTCTTGGACCCGGGGAGTCTGAGATTCTTGGTGGATAACCATACTTTTTCACCTACAGTGTACTGAGGTTCCTCCCTGCGGTGTTTATCTGCTTGATATTTCATAGTTTCTTTGGCTTTGTTCAGTTCTTGAATGGCCTTTTCCCACACAACTTTTAAGTGTTGATGATGCTCCTTTAGTGCAGGTATTTTGTCTAGATCAGAAGGGAAGGGAATAGGAAGGAACCCAGGATGTTGACCATGATTGAAGTAAAAAGGGGACACTCCTATGGCTGAATGTGTGGAATTATTGTAAGCAAATTCTGCCAAAGGTAATGCTTCCAACCAAGTGGAGGGTAAATTGGTCAATAAGCAACGCAGATACTGTTCCAGTGTTTGATTGGTCCTTTCTGTTTGACCATCCGTTTGAGGATGGTATGCAGTGGACAATCTATGATCCATTTGTAACACGGAACAGACTCCTCTCCAGAATTTGGAAACAAATTGAGGACCCCTATCAGAAAAGATTACTGCTGGAGTACCATGTAAACGTATTACCTGCTCTAAAAAAATGTGTACCAATTCTTGTGCTGTTGGAATCTTTTTAAGTGGAACAAAATGAGCCATTTTGGACAGCATGTCCACCACTACTAGTATGGTGTTGTACCCTTTAGCATTTGGCAGTTCGGTGATAAAATCCATACTAATGGTATGCCATGGTTTGGGAGGAGCTGGTATGATCTTCAATAACCCTGTGGGGGCGCAATGTGAAGACTTTTGCCTAGCACATACAGAACAGGCCTTCACAAAATTTGTTGTGTCTTTAATGATAGTATCCCACCAAAACCATCTCTGACAGAGACTAACTGTCTTTGCTACTCCAGGATGTCCGGCGAGTACACTATTGTGACACCAGTTTAATACTTGAGCATGTAAAGGGGGACAAGGTATGTACAAGCGGTTGTCATGAAACAATAGATCTTCTTTGACCGTATTCAACGGGTTCTTTATCCATTCTTGGTTGTCTATTGCGGCATACTGTTCTCTTAGTATATCCAAAAAGGAATGAACAGGATGTTCTTCAGCACAGATGATTTTATGT
This sequence comes from Lissotriton vulgaris, assembly GCF_964263255.1. Classification (NCBI taxonomy): domain Eukaryota; kingdom Metazoa; phylum Chordata; class Amphibia; order Caudata; family Salamandridae; genus Lissotriton; species Lissotriton vulgaris. Next base: position 1,067,310,066 of record NC_141693.1, on the reverse strand, counting down.
TCTGGAATGATAGGAAGTGTGCTGGTCGGGTTTTCCATGCTAGGGTTGTTTATTCTAGAGAGAGCATCAGCTTTACCATGTTGGGCAGCAGGTCTATATGTGATTATGAAATCATATTCACTAAAGAAGGATACCCAACGCATCTGTCTTGGGGTCAGAGCTTTAGCGGATTTAAAGAACTGTAGATTCCGATGGTCAGAAAATATAGTGATCACATGTGGAGATCCCAATAAATAGTGTCTCCATTCCTGAAAGGATAGTTTAATTGCAAGGAGTTCTCGTTCGCCGATTGTGTAATTTTGTTCGGCAGGGAGTAGCGTCTTAGAAAAGTAGGCCACCGGATGCAATTGTCCAGTTACAGAATCTCTCTGTGACAAGACCGCACCAACAGCTGCTTGTGAATCATCGGCTTCCCAAAAAAATGGCAAGGTGTTATCCGCATGCCGAATAATGGGGGCAGACATAAATTTCTTTTTTAGATCGCAAAACGCCTGTTCTGCCTCTTCATTCCAAATAAACTTGCTTCCTTTCTTGAGTAACTTGGTTATAGGAAGAATGGTTTCTGAAAAATGATCTATGAATCTCCTATAGAAGTTGGAAAATCCTAGAAAGGACTGTACTTCTTTAACTGTGGTGGGGCTAGGCCAATCCATCAACGCCTTTGTCTTCTTAGGGTCCATAAGTATCCCTTTAGGAGAAATCACATACCCCAAAAAATCAATGGTATCCGTGTGAAAGGTGGTTTTATCCAATTTGGCAAACAAGTTATTGTCTTGTAATTTCTGCAACACCCTTTTTACATGTCCCACATGTTCTTCTTCTGTTTGAGAGAAGATTAAAATGTCATCAATATATACGATGACAAACACATCAAGGTATTCTCGAAGCACTTCATTGATGAAGTATTGAAAGGCTGCAGGCGCGTTGCATAACCCAAAGGGCATCACGCAATATTCATACAACCCGAATTTGGTGCGAAACGCCGTCTTCCATTCGTCACCTTCTTTAATCCGGATGAGATGATAAGCCCCTCTTAAGTCAATCTTTGTAAAAATTTTGGCTCCTCTTACTTGATCCAATAACACAGGAATGAGCGGCAAGGGATATTTGTTTTTTATCGTGATCTTGTTTAATGCCCTATAGTCCAGGCATGCTCTCAAGCCCCCTTCCCTTTTTGGTATAAAAAAGAGGGGCGAGGATACTGGGGAAGTTGAATGTCTGATGAACCCTTTTTGTAACATGTCATCCAGATAGTTCTTTAGATATTCGGTTTCTGCCGCAGTCAGTGCATATATCCTACTGTTAGGAAGTTCAGATCCAGGTAATAAATCAATGTGGCAGTCGTAGGATCGATGTGGGGGCAATTGAGTGGCTTCTTTCTCATCAAAGACTGACTGGAATTCGGCATAGCTGTCTGGTATCTCGGAATCCCCGGCTGCTGCCTGAACTGAGCAACATAAGGGGTGTAAACTGTCACTGGCTTCTTGGTAACAATGAATCATGCAATGGGGTGATTTAAGCGTCACAGTTCTGTCTACCCAATCAATCTTTGGATTATGGATTTGTAGCCAAGGAACTCCTAATATTGCACCAAAATTAGGGGTATCTATCAAATCAAAAATGATTTGTTCGGAATGTCCATTGCCACAAACCAGGAGCAGGGGAGGGGTTTGATGACTGATCAAACCAGATGATAATTCCGAGCCGTCTACCGACTTGACAGGTTCAGGTTTCTCTTTTGCCACAAAAGGTATGTTCATCTTCTGAGCGAGTCGTATGTCAAGGAAATTGCCAGTGGCTCCTGAATCTAAAAGAAGTGTCATATGATGTCTATCTTGATTACTGACCACTAAGGTGATATTCAATAAAAAATGTTTCACCGGTCTCATCAAGGTTTTTTGGTTTTGAGAGATCTGACAAAGGCTGGTACTTGAAGAATCGATCTCTTCATTCATCAAGCTTGATAGTTTTCCTGAACACCAGCAATCTTCTTGGAAGTAGTAGAAGGACGGTTGGGACAGTCTCTGGCATAATGGCCGCTCTTGCCACAGTATAGACATAAATTATTCTTTCTTCTTCTAGTTTTTTCTTCGTCTGATATAGGTCCCCTCACTCCTCCAATTTGCATAGGTTCAGGTACATCTTTGCTTTCCTTTTTCTCAGTTTTCTGTAGGACCAACCTGGGAAATCCAATACGATTCTTTTCTCCTTGTCTCTCTTGTAGCCTATGATTGAGTTTGACAGTGAGTTCAATGAATGAGGGACAATCTTCAGGCGGATTAACTATTTGAGCTAGGATATCCTTTAACTCATCTGACAGCCCTCTATAAAATAAAGATGTTCTCTTGTCTTCAGGCCAATAGGTTTCGGCCAGTAGTCTATTAAACTGAGTTATATATGTGAGGAGATCTTTGGACCCCTGTTTAAGACTAAGCAGGGCATTATCACTGGCTTGCATATAAGCATGCTTAGCAAACAGGCTTCTAAACTTAAGCTGAAAGTCATTGTAATTATACAACAAGGGATCATCTGTTTCAACCAAAGGAACAGCCCATTCCGAAGCATTTCCTCCTAAGTAGGACAGAATAAACGCCACTTTTGATGCATCATCTGGAAAAGTGCCGGTTTACATTTGAATTGCAGATGACACTGAGTCATAAAACTGTTAAACTTGGCACTATCTCCTGTAAATCTCTCTGGCATGGCTAAAGGAACAGGACTAGGTGTGTGCACCGTGAATTGTACAGGAGGGTTTACGTTAGCCGCTTCAACTGGGGAACTAACAGTGGGTGCTTGTACAGAAAACCTGGCGGGTTGAATATAATTTCTCTTGGGTACCGCTCCTGTAGTAGTCCCACCCACAGCCCCTGTATCTTGAGCTTGTAAATGGGCTACCTCAGCCTGTAACTTCAGGTTTTCTGTTCTTAACATAGCCACTTCCTGTTGTAAGCTGGTAACTACGGTGTTAATCTCCTCCATTGAAGGAGTATGTTCAGTAGAACCCACACTTGGGTCCACATTCATCTTTGCTCGGGTGAACTAGATATACTTGGGCTTGGCTTTCTGTCAAGGATCCCCTTCGAGAGAGGAGGTAGTTCGTCCACAGGAGCAAAGATGAATGTCCCACACACTTCCAGACAACAACTACCACAGCGAGAAGGTATAACGTCGCTGACAGGCAGCTGCTACCTAAAAGTGTGGGGGGAATTTTCCCAGGGAGTATACCACTCTCCCCCAGCAAGGTGGCGTAGCTGCAGTCGTGATGGCAGGAGACTGGAAAATAAACATACAACAATACTAAACTCACCAATACTTTACAGGGCTGGTACACAAGTGTTCAACATAACATTCCACTTACCACAGAGATGGGTATCAGGGCTTTAAGCTAGGAGTCCAGGCAAGAACCAGGAGATACAGCAGAGAATCTGGAGGACAACTAGCCAGGATATCTCCAGGGTAGAATGCACCAATGCCCGTTCTACTCATAAACTTAAGACAGAGCAGAACTGGGCGCCACAAGTGCAGCTAATGACAAAAGTATCACTTATAAAGCTAAAGACAAAGTGATACAGATCTTCCCACTCCAGCGCATAAACTTAAGACAGCGTGGAGCGAGTGACAAACATAGAACACAGACACTTCCTTCCTCCGACTCATAAACTTAAGACAGAGGGGAGAAAGGAAACAAACAACATAAAACGCGGACAATAGACACACCCCGTCTGAATAGGTACCGAAGATCAGAACGGAGTGGGCGTAACTACAAAAAGACGTGATAGCCAAAAGACGCTCCACTCGTAAGCTAAAGACGGAGTGAAGCGCAAAATCACAAACATACACAAAAACCTCCTTGATCACAAAGGACCGCGGAGAAAACACACGGTGATTGGATTGGTCCGCTAGGACACTGACTCTACAGAGGAGAGCAGGGCAGGCGGGGTATTCAGGCTGAAGGGAACGCCCGGCACCGGGGAAGGGCGTGCCGAGTCGGGGAAAGGCAAAGGAACAAGGGCGGAAGGCAAAACAACAGGCAGGACACAAATCCAACACAGCAAAATACCGTGACCCAAAAGGTGGAAGAGTCAGGAACTGGAAAGGAGCACAAACGGGAACAAGAGAGTTCAGCAGGAGCTCTGAACAATACGGGAACCTCACGGAGCAGAACGCTGAGTAGAGGGGGCGTGGTCACTAACCGAACAGTAAGCCAAGCACTGATTCGTGGGTGGGATTCCTCTTTAACCTGCCTAGGGAGCGTCAACAAACTCCATACCAGACACAGTAATAGACCTTAGGGAAGGGAGCAAAAGTCCGATAGTAACACAAGAGGGTTTCTATACTGGTGCATTCTACGCCCTGTGGAATTCATCTTGAACACTCATGATTTAGGGTCTAATTCGACCACCCCTAACACTTCCTGGCTACGCTAGATCTAAAGGATGCGTATTTTCACATCCCCCTGCATCCTTCCCACAGGAAGTACCTCAGATTCACGATTCAAGACCAGCACTACCAGTTCAGAGTTCTGCCTTTCGGGGTCACCACGGCGCCAAGGGTCTTTACAAAGTGCCTGGCGACTGTGGCAGCGCATCTACGACGCCAGAACGTCCACGTCTATCCCTATCTGGACGACTGGCTCATTCAGGCAAAGACAGAACAGAAGTGCACGGACCACGTGTCCCGCACAATTCACCTACTGCACGATCTGGGATTCTCGCTGAACTATCCAAAATCCCATCTCCAGCCCGTCCATATACGGCAGTATCTGGGCGCGACAATAGACACTCTGGCAGCCACTGCGCAGCCAAATTCAGTGAGAATCGCCAGTATCCAAACGCTGATCCAACGATTCAGACCTCAGCACTCGCTTCCAGCGAAAGTGTTCATGCAGTTGATAGGCATGATGGCCTCCTGCATCTCCATCGTCCCGCACGCGAGGTTACATATGCGTCCGCTTCAGGAGTGCCTAGCACGTCAGTGGACTCAGGCTCATGGGCAACTGACAGACCTAGTGTTGGTAAGCGGTCGGGCATACAACTCTCTGCATTGGTGGAATCCACAAAACCTTTGCAAGGGCCGACCGTTCCAGGAGCCTGTGCCACAGATTATCCTGACAACGGACGCTTCTCTCCAGGGATGGGGAGCGCATGTACTCCACTACACAGTGCAGGGACTATGGACACTACAGCAAAGGAAGATGCACATCAACGTTTTGGAACTGATGGCAATCTTCATGGCCTTGAAGGCCTTCAAAGTACATCTGTGCAACAAGGTTGTGTTGATCCGGACGGACAACATGACGGCCATGTACTACATTCAGAAGCAGGGGGGCACACACTCTCCGCAGCTGTCTCATCTGGCTCAGAGCATGTGGAAGTGGGCCATTCAGAGGAACATCTTCCTCATGGCAGAGCGTCTCCCGGGCAAGGACAACCAAATGGCGGACCTGCTCAGCAGGCACAGCCACCAAATGCATGAGTGGGAGATACATCCATCAGTACTCCAACCGTACTTCCAAAGGTGGGGTCATCCAGAGATAGACCTGTTCGCCACAAAGGAGAACGCAAAATGCCAAAGCTTCGCCGCCAGGTTCCCACACCCGCAATCGCAGGGCAATGCGATGTGGATGAACTGGTTAGGCAGATTTGCGTACGCTTTTCCCCCAGCACCTCTGATACCGCTGGTGGCGCGCAAACTCAGGCAGCACTCGATGACTCTCATCCTGGTTGCTCCAACGTGGGCTCGCCAACCATGGTACACCACGTTTCTAGAACTGTCCGTGGTACCGCATCAGAGGCTACATCTCACACCCAGCCTTCTGACGCAGAGCCATGGCGACATTCAGCACCCAGATCCGCAACAGCTCAACCTGGCGATCTGGCTCCTGAAGTCCTAGAGTTTGGCTACCTCAACCTTCCCCCGATTGCATGGACATCATTCGGGAGGCAAGGAAGCCCACTACTAGAGCTTGTTATGCGGCTAAATGGAAGAGGTTTGTCATTTACTGTGTCGACCACAATATTGACCCGCTGGATGCTTCCATTCAGAACATCATTTGTTACCTGTTCCACCTGTACCAATGCAATTTGGCATACTCTTCCATCCGCATTTACTTGTCTGCAATGGCAGCATACCTCCAGAATAGGCAACACCTATCACTTTTTAAGGTCCCTGCTATCAAGGCTTTTCTGGAAGGACTCAAAAGAGTCATTCCACCACGGACACCACCAGCTCCGGAATGGAACCTCAATGTGGTTCTTACAAGGCTGATGGGTCCTCCCTTTGAGCCACTGCACTCTTGTGAGCTTCAGTTTCTGACTTGGAAGGTTGCTTTCTTGGTAGCAATTACATCGCTACGGAGGGTTAGCGAGTTGCAGGCGCTCACCATCCAGGAACCTTTCTTCCAAGTACACGCTAACAGGGTGGTACTCCGCACTAACCCTAAATTCTTACCCAAGGTTGTATCTCAATTCCACATGAACCAGACAATTGAGTTGCCAGTGTTTTTCCAAAACCCAGAGTCGCTGGCGGAGCGGATGCTCCACACCCTTGATGTTAAAAGAGCCTTGATGTACTACGTTGACAGGACAAAAGATTTTCGTAAGACCAAGCAACTTTTCGTTGCTTTTGCCTCACACCACAAGGGAAACGCTATCTCCAAAGCTGGGATCGCTAGGTGGATCATGAAATGCATTCAGATCTGTTACGCTAAGGCTAAACGCACTCTCACAATTCCACCGAGAGCCCACTCCACCAGGAAGTTGGGGGCCTCTATGGCTTTCCTAGGTAACATTCCCTTAGAAGATATTTGTAGAGCAGCCACATGGTCTACCACACATACTTTCACTAAACATTACTGTGTAGACGTGCACTCCAAACAGCAGGCAGCTGTTGGTCAGGCTGTTCTCAAAACACTTTTTCAGACCGCTGCAGCTGGCACGGGCGGCCGCCAATAATAGGAGGACTGCTATGTATTCAATGCACAGATATGAATTCAGCAGCCCACATGCCTCGAACTGCAAATGCTACTTACCAGTATGCATCTGTTCTTGGCATGTAGGGCTGCTGACATTCATATCGCCCACCCTCCTCCCCGGCGCCTGTAGCAGCTGCAGTATTCATATATATATATATATACACACATATGCTCATAGCATGGGCATCACTCACATACTTCACTCCATCTCTGCCAATGGCTAAAAACAATCTGGGGATGGAGGCGATGCCCATGCGCACTGTAGTCCAGGGGAGGAGCCACCTATCTCGTGATACTTCGAAGAATCTTCCAGGACAACAATGTGCAATCATCCGGACCCAACACTAGGCGGCGATCTATGCACAGATATGAATGTCAGCAGCCCTACATGCCAAGAACAGATGCATACTGGTAAGTAGCATTTGCATTATTCAAATAGCCCGGGCTATGGAACAGAGTCCCAAGCTCGTCAGAAACAAGACAAAGGTGGATGCTGCTTTACTCCGCAGCTTACAAGCCTTTTATACTTTTACATCTCAGTCTTTTGACTGTTAGTTCATTGTTCAATCAGGGCAGTGTTTGCAGTTGATAACCAGATCCAGATGACGTTTGTAGATGGTGACCTGGTCAAGGCTTGGTACACAAATCATTGTTCACTCAGCTTGATCAAGGCTCAGTCTTTCAGGTCATTGTTTAATCACTTTGATCAAAGCCCGAACTTTCAGGTAATTGTTTAATCATCCTGATCAAGGCCCAGCAGTCAGACCATTGTCCAGATAACCTGATCACGGTGTCAAGAATGTTTACCAGGCTGGGAGCAGGAGATGGTAAACAAATCCTTTACACAGGGTGTGAGTGTCTCATGGCTTTCTGTTGAACTGCAAGAATAGGGGGGGTTGGGTGTGCGACAGTTCCTAAGCAGAAATGCAGGCTGCAAGATGGCTGTTGCCGTGTTAGTTATATTTTCCTCAGGCATCAGCAGAAATGACCAGGTGGGTCGTGTGGAAGTGTTTGACACGAGATGGCAATGATAAAGAAATGGAGTCTCGGTACAAATGAGGCCGATCAGAAGAACACTTTTCCTCAAGGTTGTGAATGAGCTGAAAATGTATAGTAAATTCAGAGTTGTTCTCAGCAGGGGTCCCCAAATTATGTTTGGCCTACGCCCCCAAAATCCTTAAGATGTTATGTTATGTTATGTTATTATGAGCTTGTAGAGCGCTGTATCACCCAACGGGTATCTAAGCGCTATCAGCGGACACACAACATCAGTAGGCACAGAATGCCAAATCAGAGGCCCCTACGCCTCCCCAAAAAGCACAGTCTTCAGCTTCTTCCTAAACAACAACAGGTTAGTTTCCTTCCTGAGTTCTACGGGCAGGTGATTCCATGCCAAGTGGACGGTGCTAGAGAAAGCTCTGCCACCCTTGGATGTAAGATTATACCGTGGGCATAACAGGTTACATGCCTCAGCAGACCAGAGGGTCCTACTTGGCATGTACCTGTGGAGCCGATCCTTGATGTATTTGGGGGCTGAGCCGTAGATTGCCTTGTGCGCAATGCAGAGACTTTTAAATTGTATTCTTTGAGCAATTGGCAGCCAATGTAGGCTGCAAAGTAGAGGCATAGCTCGGGTGTGCCTGGGTTTGTTAAAAATAAGCTTGGCCGCATCGTTCATTACACCCTGAAGTCTTGCCAGATGGTTGTTTGGGAGGCCATGGTATAAGGAGTTACCATAGTCCAGCAGTGCCAGAATCAAGGCGGAGACCGCCAGCCTCATCGTGGAAAAGGACAGCAGTGAGGAGAGTTTCCGCAACTGGCGTATCGAGCCCACACAAATGCCCACCACAGATGATACCTGCTGTGTCATAGATAGTAGGGCATCAATCTTGATGCCAAGGCTTTTTACTGCTGGCGCTGGTTCTGGAAGTGGCCCTAATTCAGCCGGCCAAAACTGATAACTCCATGGATTAGCAGCTGTTGTAATTGCCAGGACTTCAGTTTTGTCTGGGTTTATTTTTAAAGAGTTATCCGACATCCAGCTGATTGTAAATTTGAGTATGTTTTGCGTTCTCAAGTGAGCCTGAGCTGTGTCGTCAATCTGAATCAGGATCTGTGTGTCGTCAGCATAGTTATAGACTCTACAGTCCATCCTGTTCAATGCTGCGATCAGAGGCTGAAGATATATATTAAAAAGCAGGGGTGACAGGGCCGAGCCTTGGGGCACACCGCAAGTCAACTTCGCTGGTTTAGACACAAGGTCTGTAAGTTGAACTCGCTGCGACCGATCTTCAAGGAAGGATGTCAACCAGGCTAGAACTGTGCCCTGAATCCCCAGGTCCTTTATCCGCGATAAAAGTTGGCAATGATTAACTGTATCCAATGCCGCGGATAAGTCCAAGAGGAGCCTTGAGTCTCAGGTCATCCAGCACTGACAGCATTACCAGTTCCGTGCTGTGGTGAGCTCTGAAACCCGCCTGATTGGGCTCAAGAAGGTGATTACTTTCCAAGAAATGGGTGAGAGATTGCAACACATGCTGCTCTAGAATTTTTGCGAGAAAGGGAAGCTGGGAAATTGGCCTAAAATTCTTTAGGTTTTTTGGGTCGGCACCTGGTTTCTTAAGTAACGGAACCACCCTTGCTTCTTTAAAGTTGGAGGGCACATGTCCTGTTTCCAAGGAGTGATTCAGCAGCATGAGGACTTTATCCTCCAATCTGAGCCATCCCAACTTGAAAATCTGAGGTGGGCAGGGGTCAGCTGGGGAGCCAGATTTCACCCGGTTCAGTATGGTCACTAAACACTCCTTGGGGCTGACGCTCGTTTTGGCAAGGAGGGGCTGAGGGGCGAGTGAAGAGCTCCCTGGCCGCAGCACCGCTGGTCGCCCTACCTGGGTGAAGGCTGCCGCTGCCGCGGCAGACACCGCGCCACCAAACACCCACAGGGACTACATCCCCCACCCTGCTTTGCGGCGGAAGCCGCCCACGCAACATCCGCGCCCGGAGGCGCTTAAACTGGGAGGCCAGACCCGGCGGAGTGGGGACGCTCGTTTTGGCAAGGAGGGGCTGAGGGGCGAGTGAAGAGCTCCCTGGCCGCAGCACAGCTGGTCGCCCTACCTGGGTGAAGGCTGCCGCTGCAGACACCGCGCCACCAAATACCCAGAGGGACTACATCCCCCACCCTGCTTTGCGGCGGAAGCCGCCCACGCAACATCCGCGCCCGGAGGCGCTTAAACTGGGAGGCCAGACCCCGCGTCGCGGGATCGCGCGCGGGACGCGCCGGGAGAAGCCCGGGACAAGGGCGGGCCATCTGCGGCCATCAGAGGCCAGAGGAGGACGGGCCGGGCCACCCCCCGTGGCCGTGCACCAAATGGAGGTAAAAGAACTTGTTTTGGAAACATCCCTTGTCCCGGGTGGTGCCTGTTGCTACTTACACCATGACACGCAAGGGGGGCCGAAGAAATTCCACACAGACAAGGGACCTGGCTAAGGGGACGCTGGTCCACTACTTCACCAAAACAACACCACTTACAGTTCAACAAACAGTAAGAACAGAACGAAGACAACTGTCTATAGACTGTCCCATAAGTGACTCCTCCCCCCCACAGTCAACTGCCGCTCCACAAAGCCTATCACTGTTAGAGGAACTTAATAGTTTATGCAAAACCAACTATGCTGCTGTCGAGACCACCCCTGAGCAAATTAGTGCTTCTACCCGTCCTATAGTCATTACAAGTCCCCAATCCTGCATATTATCCCCACCATATGGATATCTCCTGGGTACGCCAATTTCTTTACCTGCTATAGATAACACTAACCCCACAATGTCCCTCCCGGATTTTTCTGGTACAAAGCAGCAAAAACTGTCGTTGAACTCACCATTGCTTATTACCCTTTCCCCGGAAACATGTAAGGATCCCGCGAAACTGTTAGTCCCTGTATCCCTTACCTCACCAACCCTGTTGGCTCAGATACAAACCATGATCAACTCTTTGATACATCCCCTGATAGAAAGAATGAACAATCTTGGGGAGAGGATCGTGGCAATTGAGAAAATGACTAAGACAAACTCACTACTTCTAAAAAGTATGGTCGGCTCTAATCACTCACAGTCTCTTACCAATACTGCAGTGTCTTTAATAACTCCTCAAAGTAACATCAACCAACTCCGACCAGTAGCCTCACATTCGTTAATTCCAACTATCCAGAATGTGCCCGCAAAACGTATAATACCACATAGTTGTTCACTTGAAACTGGGCTGAATAAAGTAACTATACCATCCAAAAGGTCACTCCCCAATCCAGTGAATATTCCACAAAAAACTAACCACATACAACTACCACCGGAGGCTGCCCCGTTTGTGTGCGTCCTTTCTGGAGTCCCAGTACTTACTAATGGAAAAACAGAAAGTCAACAAGAACTAACAAACAAGACACTGTTTTGGTTAGCAAAGAATAGACCCCTGCCTCCTGATATCGACGGCAGAATACTAGGTGTTAGAAGGGTGGGATGGCTGGGCCCGCTTCGAAAAGAGAGACCTGGCGATCTGGTGTTAATAAAGTTTAGAAATAGTAATGTTGTCCCATACCTCCAGACCTGGCAACCACAGATAGGAGATGGGCCTATACACACCTGGGGACTATCTGACTTTTATCCCAGAGAAGCATTTCTCCCCTATACAAGTTTAAAGAAGAGAGAGACTTTTGGTTGGGCCGAAATGGCGCCAGGGTGAGGGGCACTAACATCCAGACTTGACCTAATATACTCCGCAATGATCTATTTGGTACCTGATTTCTTTTAAAAATGTTATGCTATAATATTGCATGTTGTAAAATGAGATGAAATGAAATGTAATGGTGATTATATATTGCAATGTGCTTTTATGATTTTATACCTCAAAATCGAATAAAGCTAATGAAACTGAAACACTCCTTGGTTAAGGCTGGCAAAACTGATAGGTTTTGCTAGGTTGGTCTGACGGGGATTGGGAGGGGTTCAATAAAACATGGAAGGTTTGGGGTCTGACTGATTTCTGTTACCAATTTTTATTCATAAAGAAGTCTTGAAAGTCTTGGCAGTCTTTTTAATTAAAGGAGGGCTTTGGCTCTTTGACTGTGCGTAGATCATTTAGGACCTTAAAAACTTCTTTCTGGGGGTTGGCTGCCATTTGGATGACTGTTTCGTAGAATTCGGCCTTCCTCACACGAATAGCTTTTTTATAAGATGCAAGCTGCAGAGTGTAAGCCTCACCTGCAATGGGCGAACGGGACTTCCGCCAAGCTCTTTCGCGTTGGCGAAGAACTTGCTTTAGTTCCCTAAGATCTTTTTTAAACCATCCTGCAGCTTTGCCCTTGTCTCTCATTCTAATTTTGTGGACAGGGGCAACAACCTCAATAGCTTCCTTGAGTAAAGACTACAAGGCGGCGCTTTCAGTATCCACATCGTCCATCGGCGACTGGGGGTATGAGGTTTGTGATAAAGCGGTTATTAAGTCGTCAGCTTTGACCTGCTTCCACCTGCGGAGTCGTTTCCACTGTGACTTAACTTTCCGCTGTCCCAACAGGAGTGGAAAATGGCCTTCAATCAGATAATGATCAGACCAGGGACATGGGGAAATCACCGGGGGTGCTAAAAGTGGGCAAGAGGACCAGATCAGATCCAAGGTATGGCCCTTCTGGTGGGTTGGCTCCTACCACCTGTGTAAGTCCCAGGAGCGTTAAAACTTAATCAAGTTGTTTTACCTGGCTGTCCTTCGGGGTAATTTCCCAATGGAAGATAAAATCGCCTAACACCACCAGCCCTTCATAACGAGTACGGAGGTCCTGGACCATCTTCAGGAACGGTTCCATGAACTTAACTGTCGTGCTTGGTGGGCGGTAGACTACAAGAAAAGCCACAAAATCCGTAGGGGAGCAGAATGTCACACCCAAGACGTCTACACCTTTAATACACTCTGAACATAGTATTTACGTCTTCAGAGTGTTTTTAAAGAGGAATGCGACACCACCCCCCCTCACATTATCTGGTCGGTTGGCATGGATAGCGGAAAAATTAGGAGGTAAGGCTGCCACTAAATCTGGAGTTGAAGACTCATTAAGCCAGGATTCGGTAACGCAGAGGATATCTACGGTATCCTCCTGCAGGAGGGCGAAAACCTCAAGACAGTGCTTCTGCAAGGATCGGGTGTTAAGCAGTGAAAACTTACACCCCTGCCTGCTCGCCTGTTTCGGTGAAGTGCCCTGTAAGGAGGCTCTGATTGCTAACTTGGAGCTATCATTAGGTCTCAGGAGACCTTCCCGCTTAAGTTTCAGTATTACCCTATCCGGTAATGAGTAGGCAAGTGAATCACAACATAACAGCGACTGTCTGGAATATACCAGGGGTGAGCCAAGGGTCCTGGCCCCTGGGCCCGGCCTGGCGCGGACGGGCGCAGACGGGCTCGCCTTTGGCGAGCCTTCGGCGCACCCCCTACGCGTGTCCGCTGCGCAACGGTGCCGCCATTCGCTTCAAGAAGGAGTCACCAGGGAAGGCCCGTCTGCAACCCGTCCCCGGAAGTGCGTCACCAGGGAGGAGCCCAACTAGCCCAACTATAGGTCACTGAGCCCTCCACTCAAGCGGCACCAGCCGTGGTGGAACGGGGCTGTTGACCAGCGTTAGACAGCGTTTAACGGTGAGTACAGCAATACACAGTAAAAGTCGCAATCACTTTAAAAGTGCATATCACTCACATAAAAATATAAAAGATGCGACAGTATACAACAAATGTCAGCAATAAAGTAAACTGTAGGATTTGTGCAAAATTAGCAAAGCAGAGCGCTCGATAGTTTAGCCGCTAGCGCCTCACCAAGGAAGCGCGTCCCTGCATCTGGGATGATCTGTAGACCACTGTGGAAAGAATGGTTCTGTCACACTTCTTTCAGGCCTATTCACCACATTTGGCAGAGTCCAGCACCACTCCCTTATACTGAGAACAACAGATTCAGTATTTTCTGGCTGCTCTACCTTACATCACCTGCTTTCAGTTCCTTCTTTGGCCTACTTCAAGGCTTAGCCATATCTCTTCATTCCGACACCTATCTGAGCGCATCACTGTTTGTCATCAAGCCATTAACCTTAACATGCGCTACATTTAAACCAACAACACTCAAAACATGTTAAAGGTGGAAAGCAAGAGAGACCTAGACATCTCACAACAAAGCCACTGCCGTCGAACTGTTGATCAATGGATGCTGAAGAATCGCCTTGAACATAACTCCTCCAAGAAACTGATCTTAACCTGCAGAGAAGGTAAGAACCGTGAGCCTATGGGCATCTACTTCAGGAACTCAGAGCATCACCACTGACATCAATGGAAATGAGACTCCTGAGAGTGATTACGGAATACGCCATACCACTGGTCCACCAAATGAACTAAATAACAAGCGCTTTCCGTACCATTTGCACTTTCTGGAAAATTTTCCCTTCCCTATGCTTCTCACATTTCTTTTTGATTGCGTTGTAGAACCCCACTCTTACTGCTCTGAAGCCTGGAAAGAATCTGTAACACAACCACATAACTAGTACGCCTACTTCTATGGGCTCATCTCATTTGTCCTCCAAGTTCTCTACTTGTGAACCAATGCTGGGCTTCTCTTTCCAAGGCTCTCTCCACTGCCCTGAGAATCAGCCTTGGTCATAATTTGACCCATCCTTCTTCTGAGTAGAGCTCCCAAGACTAGCACAGAAGAGAATCCCCCACTGCAGGCACCTTAGCAGATCATCCCTTAATCCAACAAAAAATGCTTTTTGGACTTCCTTCCCTACACAACCTGCAAAACTTTAGACGTTTTCCCAGCAAACGCATGATAAGTCCAAGACCTCCTGTGATATAGGGAAGCAGTAAAGACATGCCTCTTTCCAAATGGATGATGAATGAACACAAAAGGAACAGACAGTTCCACTTGTCACTAGGACACGATGGATAAATCAGAATGTGTGATCATCCCTGCCCAAATCTGGAAGATAAAACACAAATTCTGAATACAAGTTATACATTACTGGCAAAGTGCAAACTCTATGCACATAATTATTATTACCATGTGTTCGCATTCTCTCCAGATCCATGAAATTATGAAGTTAAACCCCTCGGAATAGGAAATAACTGCAGACACAGAATTTGTCTATATTGTATTTCTTTTTTACAGGGGTCTAAGACACAGGTGTACTACCTGCTTTGAGTAGGTGATAAATGTGTATGAGGGCTAATGTGTGTAGGGACAGATGGTTTATGGAGCGTTAGAAAGGGTAGGGGAAAGATTGTTCTGGCAGAGAAAAAGGTTCAGTGAGGCCTGGCTGCTGCTGTAGCTGTAGCTTCATGCAATTCTGGCTGGTAAAATCGCGTTTGGTGTACCCGCTACTGTGGAAATAGGATTCGGAAACAACAGGCAGCTAGAGTTTGTGGTAGAATTTCGCACTGTAATTAGGCTCAGCCTGACTCGTGATCAGCCGAAGAATGAAAAGCAGGCACAGCTCGCCACTCCAAAATAAGCGCAGATGCATGACTGGAGGCAGAGAGTACAGACAGCCTCTGAGCAGTCTCAGCCCTGCGTGCATGGGACTAGAACCACTGCCCATGCCAGTCACACCGCATTCATCCGGCTTGTTCCAGCTGTACACTACCTCCTCGTGAGCCTAAACTCACTATCGCTCTCTCCTATCATTTAGCTACACGTCGGGGAGAGCGAACAGATCGCAACACTGGTCATCATGCAGGATATCAACACGCGTACTACACAGGTCACCCCAGGGAACAACACAATTTCAGTTTATTCACACAGAGCAGCATGCTAGCCGCCTACTAATGCGCTTCGACGCTGCATCAAATGTATGAAGTGCTATATAAATGCGACTGCATTAGTATACAATTGCACTTTTTATTGAAATAATTCACCCCAGAATCAAGACGCCAGCAGATATGTAGTCTTCATATTTTCAATCTGCTGTCATCCTGATTGCATGGTAGGCAATAAAGGTGTAGGGGCTTTTTAGAAGGAGGTATATTTTTAATGTATTTTGGGGTTTTCTTGAGACTTTCACATATGCCCCATCTCCGTGCTCCCACCTAGTCACTAACTCATTCTCTCACTGATAAAACCTCCACTGTCCTGCACACTGAAAATTGGGGAGAAGGTATGGTCCATCGGCTAGATTGCCAACTTTGGTGCTGGAAACCTGGGTTCGACCCTCGGGGTCGCGCCCACATCCTGTGATTCTGGGAAATTCACTTAATCTCCCCGTGCCTGAATGTGTAAAGTAAACGGTGCTCATGTAGCACTCCAAAACCTTCGGGTCGAGTTCGCGCTATATAAATCAGCAAAACAAAAAAAATGTGCCCCACTTCATAAACTGGACTCCGCCCAGACTCAAATCTAGGAAATGGATGCTGAAAGTTGGCCTCACTTCATTGTAATGTATGTGGATGAGTTAGTTCAGTGGATGCCTCGTGTTTGAAGATGTCATGAGAACTGGAGGGGCCGCGCCTGTAGCTCAGTGCCAGAACTAAAGACCCCCTTGTTTGCAGGCCAGCTGCGGCCACACAGCGTGTAGCGCGAGGGCAGCTGGCTGCACGTCATGAGATGTGCTCGAGCCAGGAATTCTGAGCGCGTGAAGAGAACACTGCCACAATCCCAAGGGGCTACGGGGAGTCATTCAGCAGTCACTGAGATTTCTAACTTTCTCTTCCAGGCCTTCCCTTCCTCTTCCCGCCCGTTACCACCCTGTCATTCTTTTGCTTATAGCTCTGCGTCTTGTGGCCCTCCCTCCCCTATCTGGCCCACTAAGGCACACTAAAATAGCACTCACTCATTTCTGTCTTTAAAAACAGAATGACGTGTACTGTAATATGAAGTCTAAATAGAATCGTGTACTAAATGCTATTGAATCTCTTTTCTCCTGTATTAAGTCTATTCTTTATGCTCCTAATCAGACGTGAGTGGTAAGGCAATCATGGGACAATATTTTAGTAATGTTCACCGATGTTATTGTTTCTTTTCTTTTTAAGGTTTCTTCTGCTACCTTATGGTAGTGATTCATTGGTTGCGTTCATGAATATGTTTTATGCGTGTGAGATTTTTAAAGCAATTTTTCAATATGCGTAACTTTTTCTGTATGCATAATACACAAAACAATACAGAACGTACTGTGGACCGCAGCGTGCATTCCATTTGTTGTTTTGTGATCTCCTAATCCAAAATGTCTGCTGCCTCGGTGTCCGGAAATTGCATGATTTAGAGCATTTGAATGAAATTCACAAAGCTAGTATTAATTATATATCACTAAGATGTAAATGTAGTATTTAGGTCTGCTTGTATTCAGCCTGCACTTCCCATTTCTTAACAGAGCAAAAGGTGCCTTTTCGAGAATGCACAAATGCAGGTTTTCTAGCTGGTTCTTTGCGAGAAGTCCAGGAGTAATGCCTTTTATATGCACATGGCATTTCCTTATGTGATTGGTGAAAAATATAAAAGGAAAAGGAGCGCATCTCTTGACAGTGGCCATATTAGGGACAGCCATTGATTTGATTGTCTCGTGTGCAAAACTGAAGATAGTTGCAGGGTGAGGCAAGCGTTTCTGTGGGCCCCTGTAGTTAACAGAGTGTTAACTCAAGTCTCTTTGGAGCATTAAGGGGAGCACATTTCAGTACATCAATCTACCGTACCCAAGCATTTATTGACACGCACATCCATTAATTCAATCATCCAGCTTTCAAGCCTCCCTGTCGAGGGCTTTGTTCTTAGATACTAATGCAATCTGACACCATTTGTAGTAACTGAATGTCTTTGGGGTTGCTTGGGATGCTGGAGCCTGATATTCTCTGGGGCACTATCCTCAATTACGCAAACACCCAATTTCTGTCATTATTTATGACACCAAGGCCCAGATTTGTCAAAGTTTTACGTCGCGCTAGGGGATGCAAAACCTAGAATGAGATTTACCATTGATGCAAAACCTAGAATGAGATTTACCATTGATGCAAAACCTAGAATGAGATTTGCCAAGCCATGCTAGGCCATCTTGCATGGCCCTTCGTAGCTTGGTAAAACTGGAGTAACCCAAGGCAGCGCAAGGAACGCCAGGAACTGCACTCTGGCAGAATCTGCGACCCCCTTCCCAGGACTCCACGACCCCCCTGGGGGTCGCGCCCCACAGATTGAAGACCTCTGATCTAGGCAACCACAACAATGTGCCCGTGTCTGACAACAAGAATATGTCTTGGATGTAGGAGAGCTCCCCGCCAATCAATGCTTATGACAGAAAGAAAGGAGAACTTTCTTTAGGACGGGAACCCTAGCCCACCCTGGGGTGGCGTGCTTCATCACGTGCTTCTCCAAGCAGAGTGGAAAGAATGCTGTGTAATAAAACAAAAAACTATCGCCTGGTCAGACCCTCCAACTTTATTTTGTCTGCCAGGGGCCGGATTAACAAGCATTTGCAATGCAATAGGTCTCGCATTTTGTTAAAGTTAGAGCTGTTGGTGTTGGAAATGACAATGTT
The DNA here is from genome assembly GCF_964263255.1 of Lissotriton vulgaris. Taxonomy (NCBI): domain Eukaryota; kingdom Metazoa; phylum Chordata; class Amphibia; order Caudata; family Salamandridae; genus Lissotriton; species Lissotriton vulgaris. The sequence continues at coordinate 1,067,291,563 of NC_141693.1, read as the reverse complement.
TTTTACTTTCACTTTTTGTATACCAATGGCAATAGCACTATGCAAATTTAATTACTCTGCTGCAAATAAAAAACGAAAGTAAAAAACATTGTTATTTTCTATGCCAACAGCTCTAACTTTAACACATGCGAGACGTATTGCATTGCAAATGCTTGTTTTACTTTTCCATTTACTGTTCTAACATGGCTGTCCGTCATCTTAGAATGTTAAATAAAAAATGGCTATCTATATCACAACTCGTGCACATCCATGTTTCATAAGAGGTGTGTGCGCATGCATCATGATTCATTTGTACCCTTCAGCCACCACCTTGGAATGGGTTTTCTTTAATAGAAAACTCTGTGCAAGAGAGGAAGCCATGGTTGTGCATGTGTTGTGATGCATGACTACACATGCAATTGGTAGAAAAGCTTTAGTAATGCTAAGTGCTTGCCCTTTTAGGGTTAAGACATTTTTGCATTGCTAATGCTTGTTTGTTGTTGTGTATACATTTAGATACTTGCCTTTTAGCTCTCAAGTGTACAGATAACATACACAGAGACAATGGAATATGTCTAGTATTTATAGTTTGTCGGGTGGGAAACCTGTAAACAAAACGTAGGTGTTGTGCATTTTCAATTAACATTTTATCATCTAGAATAAATCTCCTTCCCCACCACCAACAGCCCATCTCCTCATTTCTATTAGTCTGTGAATTAAGCTGAATTCGTGTTTTTATACTACATAACATGATTTATAACTGTAAATGTTGTCAAACAGCACTCACATTTCAAATTGATGTGTTTAGTGTTGGACCGGCCTATCTGGACCTAGACCCCCCCCTTCCCATAAGAATGGAGCAAAGTAGCAAACGTTTAATGGGAGCTGCTTTTAGGACAGGGTGGATTTAAGGATTCTTGGCCCACCTAACCATGAATGAAACCCCGAGGAAGAGGCCTGCGATATTTGTAGCCACATATGTAAATTGTTGTTGCAGAGAAATAATACTCCTGGATTTCGGTGCTTGACCTTGAACCACTGACATATTACACTGGACTTGTTCAGAACTCAATTGCATGGCAAACCTATCCCTTGCAATTCACTTTTTGTGGGAAATTGTACTGCCAAATTAATTGTTTGGTATCTCTGTAAAAACACATGTTTTGCTGGCAGGTGAAATAAGCCCTCCTGCGGAAGTTAGCACCATCATGCTCTGCTGCTCTTGTGAGGGGCCTGGGGGCTGATAAACACTCTCCAGTGCTGCATATTAGGTCAGTCGAGCGATGGGTGTTTGAGGTGATTTGCAACATCCACTCTGTGATTCCTCCTTCTTTGCTGATAGCAGTGTAACACACGGCCACACTTGGCTTCCCACTCCCACTATGGAGGAAGTAGAAGGATTTCTATTGGATTCCCTCTGCGCGCCAATCTCTGGTGAGAGGTCACGGGGAGGCTGACGCAAGCCCATGTGCTGATAACACGAGGAGCCATATCTCTGACACTGAGATACCGCTACTTCTGCCGTTTCTGAAAGTATGTATGGGGGTGAGTGGAACATGTTCAGCCCCGAGGAGTGTCGAATATGATTTAGGGGATCGTTAACCTCCTACTAATTAATGGTTTTGACTCATTACATCTTTTCGCGGAGGGAAGCCGGGGTGCTGCTTCATTGTCAGCTTAGGACACTCGCGTACAAATTAGCTTTATTTCATGATAATATTATTGTGTAGCAGCTTTTTATACCGCGCTTTATATCCTTGGAGATCTCTTGATTGCACTGTTTCGCATCAACTTCCTCGGTGCCATTTTGGAATTTTATTGGCCCGTTTTCTTGGCATTCGAGCATACCCGAGAATGTATTTCCATGGCGATGCAAAATACGAAAGTGTGTGCTGAGTTTATCTAACCGATGTTCAGTGCATGGGGTTTTCGATCAAGCACTTAATTGAACGGCTTATTCGTAAGAGTTAAATTATTGTGGTGCAATATCGCAATGTTAGTAAAAAAACACAACGTCACTCAAAGTTTTTCAGTGAATTACTTTGGTTCTGTCATGGTATACCTTAGCCTTTGCTCAAGTTGCGCTTTTGACCAAACTCTTTAATAACACCACCTGCCAAAAGCCCACTTGCAGATAGGACCCAAGGGAGTAGCCAGAAAATTAAAATACCCCTCACACACTTTGACCCATACTGGGAATGCCATTGGTTGAGTGAAGCGAGCAAGACCTACCCACCCTAAATAAGATCCATTCATTACTTACTAGATCCCTTCACCCACCTCTGTCCATCTATCTCTCCTTTTAGTCTTTAATTCATCCATCCATCTATCCATCTTTTCATGCTTCCATCCATCCATACTTTCACCATTCCATCTATCCTTCCTTTGCCATTCTCTCTATCCATCCTTTCATAATTACTTTTCCATCCACCCTTCTATCCTTCCACTCACACTTCCAACCATTCATCAATCCTTTTCCCATCCATTCATCCACATTTTTTTCATCCATGCGTCATTTATCCTCCATTTTATCAATTCACTCATCCACCTAGAATTCCATTAATTCATCCACCTATTCAGCCAGTCTTTCATTGTTCCAGCCAGTCTTTCTTTCACCCACCCATGCAAATGATGGATTACTTTCCGTTCATCAGTGCTTTTACACGTGAATCAATCCTTCCATTGTTTTCATCCTTCCTTCTTGTCATTTTCTTTCTTCTTTCCATGTGTCCTCCCATTCACTCTTCCTTCCAGCCCACTCTCTCACTCTTTCTTTCTCTATCTTTTTCTCATCATTTAACCTCCTGGGCTTCCTTTACTATTATAAGATTTGCATCCATGAAATCTCTTATGGTTTTTCCTTACTTTATTTTTTAAGAGCTTTTCTCTGCAGAGTTGCAGACAGAGCAGGCGCATAAATAATTATTAGTGCCAGCACCAAGCCTGGTTAAGCTGTGAACTCGGGGGGAGGGGCAGTCATGACACCACTGCTAGAACACATGTGTGACAGTTGTGGCTCCTTCGCTAAAGCGGTGGAGCGTCGCCCCACTGCCAGGAATCAGCAAAAGAAAGGAAAAAAATGATAATAATGTAATGTTTTTATCTTTGTATTTTGCCCTCCTGCTGCGGCAGCATTTGAGAGGGGGTGGGGCTGCAGAGCAGGGGAGGAGTGGTAGAATATTCCTGTGCACAGTGACTGTTTGGACGGCCGTCCAACAAAGTCATGCGCACTACCCTCTTCTCCATGCAGGCAGCATTACATGCCAACCCTTCCAGCCCCTGGCTAAGCACCGGGTCACGGCACTCAGCCCAATCACAGCACTGCATTGCAGCTTTGTGATGAGCTGCGGGGAGCGTGGGAGCCCAGGTGCTTCCTGCTTCCTCACAAGAAGCCAGGAAGAAGACGGGATGGGACACAGGGGAGGAACGGCGGGAGGTAAGTTTTTGTTACCCGAGTTCCCCCTGCCCAGCTTCGCCCCCACCCGCCCCACTGCTGCTACTAGGCAGCAGCCATGACTGGTGTGTGCATAGTATGCCCTTGCGGAGTCCACAGAGGAATGGGCACATTCCCAACTAGTCACTGATTTTGGCTGTGTCCAGCGAGCTCTTGGTTACCATTTTCTTTGCTACCCTCGTTACCCGGAGCCTGTGCGCAATCAACTCTGCCTTCAGTCATGTCTTTTTTGACAGAAACGTTACTGTCCTTAAAGACACTAACAACATTTATTCTCAATATTAATTGTAGTTGAATGTCTGAAGTACTACCTCAGCGTCTTGGTTACCCTATAATGGACACATTACAAAAACTTGGTTAGATTTTGAATTTTTTTAAATAGATGTGGAATAGATCATTTGTTTGCAGCTCATTGATGTCAATATTAAAGACAATGGTGAAGTGAAATGTATCTTCACAACAAATGTAATTAATGTTATGTGTCCATATGAATGATACATTCTTATGCAATTGCCTGCAGTACCAATACATATCCTTTTATAGGTTTCGCCTAAGACAGCATGCATGCACTGTCGGCAAATCCCATTGTTAATTGAAAAAAGCTTAAAAATGGGCCTTTATCCTGGCCATTACTTACCATTGGTTGGTTACCACATATTTCTGTTTCCTTGCTTTTGCTTGATCAGCGCCTCTTGCTCCTTCCTTTTTCCTCAAGGCACATTTAGTGTTGGTCCCTGCCATTGAGCATGGACTAGTACAGCTTCCTGTTTGCAGCCTGTGTCCTCCTCCAGGTACTTTTTTTTTGTAATGCACTCTCAAAGAGTGCATGTCTGCAGTTAGTTCGGATGTTTGAACGATTTTTGTCATAACATTTGACTCGTAAATGGTGCAAAGCCAACTGTGCAGAAAGTTAGAGGTATTCCAGTGACTATGAGAACAGTTTTATGGGAGGAGTTGAATTGGTTGGAGGAGATGACATTATTCAACCTGTCGAGTCTGTGGAATGGGTAAGTTCTGTAGTTTTAGTGCAAAAAATAAATGGCACAATTCAAATGTGGCTTAATCTCCGGGAATTTAATAAATCCACCTTGGTTGATCAGTATCCGTTTCCTATTATAAATGAAATGTTATTGACTATTGGAGAGTCCAAATTGTTTTTAACTCGTGATCTATCCCAAGCATATCATCAGATTAAATTTAAATCATCATCGAAACACATAACATCTTTTATAACACCAACCAGAGGGTTTGTTTAGATTTGTGTGGATGGCACTTGAACTTGCCTCTTCAGTATGTGACAAGATTATGAAGTTATTTTTTAATGAAACTAATGCAGATTTCTTTTCAGGTTGAATTTCTGTTGTGGGGGCAAGGATTTGAATGACACAATAAGGTATTGAAAAGGGTATTAACAAGATTGAATGATGCAGGATTTGTATTAAGTTTGGGTAAATATGAGTTTAGGTGGAGCAAATGGAGTATTTGGGTCATACTATTTCTGGAATAGGTATGAGCCCCAAAATTATATTACTGAAAGCAATTAAAAGTGTGCCGTCCCTGTCGAACATTCAGCAACTGAGGAATTTCCTCGGGTATTATGCTAAATTTATCATGCATTTTTCTGACATAACTAAGGAACCTTTAAAGAATAATGTACATTTTCAGTGGTCAAGCAAATCAAGGGTAACATTGTAAATGCAGAGAATTTGAAACCTTTTAGTGTGCCTGTGATTGATCGATAACTTGTATGTTTTGAGTGCCGTCCCTAAGAAAGAAAGGAATTGCAGTGCTTCCCGTAGCCTTAAGGGGGCTGGAAACGCATACAATGTGATTGAAAAGGAAGGGGTAGTGTGTTGGTGGGTGATTAAACATTTTCAGATTACATTTGGGGTAACACTTTTGAGTTAAAAGTTTTTCCCAAACCTTTAGAGGATTTATTCTCTACCAAAGGAGCTGCCAAGACTCGGGTTAGCAAAATGATGTTATTCCTTGCAACAATTCTCCTTCAATGTACACTATGTACCTGGACACACACATATTTATACTGACTGTTTGTACAGTCTGGCTCTTTAAGTTGCTGATGAAAAAATAAAAAATTATGGTGATGGAAAGGATGACATTTTGTGGCCTCAGTATCTGAGTGTTGTAAAGGAGTTATCACAAATAAGGAATGGGAAGTCTGAGGTGAATTTGAAGGCTTTGATGTTGGGGATCAAGAAGTGTTTATTTGTTGGTTGGCTGAAAGAGAAAACTGAGGTCGCCTTGGTGTGTGATTACAGACCCATTTGGGATGGGTTGATCTGGGAGGGCAACAAATGCTATCAAAGAGACAAAGGTGTGTTCTTATGAAATTTAGAGTGCAGTTGATTGACATTCTGCATGAAGGTCACAGTGGAATGTCTGGGATGAGTGAGGCCAGGAATACTTTTTGTTGATCTGGGATGTATAGTTTGATCGAAAGGCATGTGAGAAGTTGTTTACCATGCACAAGGAGTAATACATTGTATATGTTTAAAGAAACTTCTATAATTCCTGGAATTCTCAAGATGTCCAGGGAAGTAATTAGGGCTGGATTTTTGCTGATCATTTTCTCAAAAAGCATGTTCAGGAAGGTATGCTTTGGTACCTGTGGACTATTTTTCTAAATGGCTGGAGGTGAAAATTGTGAATTGTGTAAATTCTGTTCCAGTTCTGGAATTTTTGAGTGATGTTTACATTGGAATATGGCTATTCAAAAAAAGTTGTGGAATTATAGAACTATGCCTCATTCTGCCACAGGTGTTACACTATTTTGCTTGCTAAAATGAAGAGCACCATATTCTAGGGTGTATCCAGGTTGTAAGAAGTGAGGTAGCTGGATGTACTTTGGCTGTAATATGGATGGTGTGCGAGAGTGAATGAGTACATTTGAGAAGAGTTATCAAGTAAAACATGATATATTATCGATCTGTAAAACGTGCTGTCAAAGTTGATGATTGGGCTGGTAACAAAGGGAAAAGTGTCTGATCACCTCCATTCAAAGTTTGCTAGGTAAAAGAAATACGGTTGAATTGCAGGGAGGAGATGTTTGAAATGTACGGAAGTTGACAAAATGTCATTCTGCAGAAGTATACAGCAGTTTTGTGCTGAACAATTTATTCTTCTTGTATTGTATCATGTTTGTCTTTTGTGACATTAATGCTATCATCTGTTCTTTTCATTTTGCTGTATACGGAAAAGGGATATGTTGTGTTTGAACGCTTTTTATGAAGAGGAAGTTTGGAACGTTGGAATGGAATGTTGTGGAAGGGGGTTCTCGGCAGAGGCAGTTGCTGCTGAATGGGACAGCTGAAGCATGCTTGTTATGAGCTAAAATACATCTACCTTCATTCCTGAGGTATTGAAGTCTTACAGGGCAGGCGTTAGCTCTGGTGGCGCCCTGTGAGACAATGTTTGTTGACGCCCCCCAATGACCACCTCTGCCACAGATTCCCTCACTACCACTATTTTACAGTGCCCCACAAGTCTCCATAACCACTGTATTAGATTCACTTCGTTTTATAGCGCCTCTCATGCCATTGTAAGGTGTCAGAGCACTTTAAATCACACACACATTGCACAGAGACAATCCTACATGTGTAAATCAGTGTTTATGAAATGTTACATAAGACAGAGGACTATAACGTGTGGAGTCACATGTCATCCATACTGTTAGGCAGTATAGTGTAAGAGTTCTAGGTCTAGAAAAGCACAAATTCAGAATTCAAAACTTAACACCATTGTTAGAGGCTCTCTTTAATAATAAAAATTGATTTCTACCCAAATGAACTGTTTTTGGAAGATTAAGGATAATGAAAGACTGAGCAAATAGATACATAGGTCTAATCTATACCATGCAGTTTGCAGGCAGCTCTTGGATGACAGTTAATAGCTCACTGTTGTATATTAAGATTTTAACTTATAAACTTCAAGTAATAAAAGAATCGCTCTGACAAAAGCAGTAACCCACCAACCTATTTATATTATATGCACCTTGTGATCTGCATAATACACATTCTTTGCAGCAGGCATATAAACCCTCTGTGCTACCTTATGATGAGTCAAAACTTCCACTAGACAAAATGCTGGTCTCTCTCCAGGAAGAACATTAATCACCAGAGTTATCTACACATTTTTATTGATGCCTGAAAATTGCTGGAGGCAAAGAATGTGCCAGCTGGTTCATTTAAAACTATCATATACTGGTAAACATGGCACCCCAACCCAAGTCAGTGCCCGGTGTGGTGGCACTGATCGCACCAGAGTTGGATTGGGATTAAAAATCGGCCCGGGCAGCAAAAAAAAGGTTGCCCACATTTGCATATTGCCTTTTGGCAAAACACTGCTTTGGGGAAATTTTTATAGAAATAAGGGGGAGGGGTCTCTGACAGAGGCATGTTTTTTTAACTTTACTTAGATTTAAAAAAAATGCACTGATGATTTCACACTAGTGAAACACACCTGAAAACTAGCGAGGCCACTTCTGCTCAGGCCCCTTACCCCCACTCAATCTGCATACATTAATGAGCCAGCCCAGCGAGAGAAAAGAAGTGACACCTCTGCCCACTGATAAAAGGGAGGTAATAGACGCCCATCTGCCTCCAGAAAGGCCACTTAGGCACCCACTGGGCCACTGGCGGCATCTGAAAACCCCAGACACAGCCCAAATCGGCCCACCAGGCTGCCTAAAAATGCAGCCCACAGCTGGTAGTCGGATATTGCCTGAGTGCCCGCCTTACCAATGCGACCCTGGATCGCACCCCCTAGAGCCGGCCCTGAAGTTTTATTATAACAATCACGTGCCTCATAAAAGTATCACATTTGAAACTAACTCTGTAAATTTAGTCCCCTGTCATTATCTGTAAAGTACTAGGTAGAAATTTTCACACCAGCAGGATTTAATCGAAAAACACAACAATGGTCATATATGAACCTATTAGGACATATTAGGCTTTTCACCATCAAAAACGTTATGCCTACAGGCTTTGTCAAGTCATTCGTAATGACTGATGCACTATTACTGGGTTACATACGCTGCTTTACCACATTTCTGTAAGTGGGGTTTATCAATAAAGACTGTGATAATCAAGATACCATATATTTTTGCCACTGAAGCATGTTACAACTGTAGGGCATATGCTGTGAGATATTAATAGAAGAAATATATATGTATGTATTTTACATTGCGTTGAAACGTTTGCCTTTGAAATAAAGCAGACAGAAGTTGGTGTATTTTTCAATTGGAATAAAAACAGAAGTACCACACACTGCCTGAAATTTGCTTATTGCCCTGTTTGTTTTGCAAGAGGCAAAAGTCTTGAACGACATGCAAATTCTTCTTAGTTAACTGTATTCTTTCTTTTCTTGTTGTCACGAGTCAAGCTACTGCAAAGTTATTTAATATTTTCCATTTGAACGTATTTTGTACCACTAACAAATGTTTTTCTGATATTTTTTGTTTCAGACGAAAACTCAAGATGCAAGCTGGTTTCCTCAAAGTATGTTTTGTGGTGTTTACGGCCATTGTCAACCACCCTCTTCTTTTCCCAAAAGACAATGCGACTCTACCAGAGCAAGATGAGAACATCATTCAAAAGATGAAGGAGCATGAAGAAAATCTCAAAATGGAGCAGCTGCGCCTCGAGCAGGAGATGATTGCAGACCAAGAGCAAAAGGAAGCCTCCCTAGAGCAAGAGGAAAACCTGAAAGATGAGGGCCTGGCTTCAAATTTCTGGACTGCAGTGTCCATGATCATTTTCTTGTTGATTGAGATCTGGAGGCAAGATTATCTAGAAGAACATTCGCAGGAACCCATCTTAGAGGAAGATGACTCACACATACTCGGGAACATGTTTGAGGGAGTGACCCTCCCAAATAAAGCAGTGCTTGCCAGCTTTTACGAACAGTGCATTCGCGGGGCAACCAACGATGCTGGCAGGACACGTGAGTTTGTTGAAGGGTTTGCAGATGATCTGTTGGAGGCACTGAGAAGTGTGTGTAACCGTGACGCCGACATGGAAGTGGAGGACAGCATAGGTATTGGTAGCATGTATGAAAATTGGCGCGTGAACAAACCCTTAATTTGTGACTTGATCGTGCCTTTTTCTCCTCCAGAACCGTACCATTTCCAGTCCCAAATCTGGGGCTCTGAAATATCAATCCCACCAGACAAACAAGGCTACGGAAAGATTAAAGTTTGCAGACCTGACGAAGGAGGGACGGGGTGTATCTGTGACAAGACCAAGCTTGGAGAAGACATGCTCTGTCTTCTACACAGCAAAAACAATGTGGCAAAGATGAACCGTGAAATGGAGGATTTGCTCTGCTGCAAAAATACTCAGTATCTGGACACAGATCAAGTCATGAAATGGTTCCAGATTGCAGTAACCAAAGCATGGAATAAGATTTCCCGGAAGTATGAGTTTGACCTTACTTTTAGCCATTTAGATGCTCCTGGAGCTCTGAAAATAAAGCTTCGCTCTGGAAAGTGTATTACATTCAACCTTTCTCCGGTGGTGCAATATGAAGATTCAGATGTCTATTTTATGTCCCACGTTTCGGGCAGCAGTATGCTGGACGACACCTCCTCCAGCATTTACTGGTTTCTGTCCTTTGCGGTCTACGAGAGGCGATTCCTGAAAGATATTGCCAAAAGGCTGCCTGAGAATTCATGTCACCTCAGCTGTCTACAGATAGCCACATTCCTTCATGGAAAGCAATGCAGTCTAACCGGACAGAGTGGGCTGACGAACTACCATCTGAAGACGGTGTTGATGCACCTGCTCCTTGCTCGGCCCTATGCCGACTGGGACTTTGACCATTTGGAGGCCAGGCTACGCGACATGCTGAACTACCTGAAGAAATGCCTGCAAGAGAAGAAGCTACACCATTTCCTAATTGGGAACCCAAAGATCCCAGAGGCAACCCAGCTTCCAGAAGTATTCCGCCTTGCCGAATCTCTGAACTTATTCCGCCCATTTGTGTTGCACAGAGATCTTTATAAGAAGACGGTGGACATGTTTAATGAGATGCTGAAGAATGCCACAGTGTTGATCAATGAGTACACACTACACATTCCTGCAGAACACACACACATCATCAATAAAGTGTCATAGGACCAAGACACTATTCCTGCAGAAAATCCAAGATACTCATTACCTGCTACCTATTTGCATTCAGTGAATGCCGAGAGAGACACTTGTTATTCAAGCTTCACCGTGCATTTATCAATGCAGTTCAATATAACGCTTGCATATGTTCATTATGTCATTATGCAGCAGAAAGCACCCATGATCCTTTGAACCCTTTTTAGTACTGCTGTCATCAATATGTGTTTATGATTAATGTCCTCCGAAGCTATTGTTAATAGTGGCAACGTAGACAACAAATCCCTCACTGTACAAACACATCATTGGAAGAAATTAGTAATCAGGACTCTGGTCATATGATCAGCATTCAGCATTGTCGTTTAGACGGAGCCTCTGCTCTGTAGTGTTTGCAGTCCTGGATGTCAGTAAGCCCAAAAGCTATTTATTTAGACCTTAGTTTATAAACATTTCCATAAATACATCCTGAAATCATACACAGGTAAAAAAAGTGGCAGTATTGGATGAGCATATCTGCTATAAGTGACATTATCATTCAGAAAGCTGCTGCTCTGCAGTGTCTTCATGACAGCATGAGCCAGACACCGTCAGTGAACTGAACTTATTTTTAACGCTTTTTATCCTTATATTCCACACATTTACTCTTCCTTTTTGAACCGCCGTCTGGTCTTCATAGCATCCAAACAAACGTAGTGGATGTGCTGTGTCTGCCAGGAAGCTAAACATATATAAGACTGAAAGCCAAATGGCCAAACATGGTTGATCATCGGTACCTTAAGGTGCTTCCATTTTATTTCTGGGTCAGTGGACTGACTCACTTCTTTTATCACACCAAGGGCAATATTATTGAAAGTGCACAAAGTGTGCAACCGGCGTGTTCACCGGTTTAACACCCCTGGGCACTTTGGTGTTATGGGAGGACCTTCAGATGCACGAGTGCACATTTAGCACAATCTCAAGGGAGTGTTCTCTCATTTGTAGGGAGGCATTGCACTTTACGAATCAGGGAGACCTTGACCTGCAAACCTGCTTCATATTATAGACGCCAACACAGAGGCATAGAGTCTGTTGGGTGATGCACTGACTGTGCTCCACATAAAGGTGACACACAGTCAAAGTGCCACCTGAGGGCACCACTTGAAAAGGAATAAAAGGAGGCCGAAGGAGCCCCCAGACATTCCGCTACAGGTGGGTGCGATCACTGACTGCACCCGCCTGTAGCTGAATCTTTGCCCCCTTTGAAATGCAGGCCAGTTCCCACCTGCACAGGGAAAGGTGGACAAACGGCTTCAAAAGCTGCCCCATCTTTGACATATGCACTGTTCCCAGTACAGGCAAAATTTGTGCCTGTACTGGGAAAAGCACATCTGCTGTTACACGGCGCATTGAGTTAAATGTGTGCCATGGCACAGAGTGGGAAGTGCACGCTCTCCATAATACAACTAAGGATCTAGACTCTCTGCAAGTCACAGTGCCACATATTTCCATTCCATCAAACTTGATTCAGCCTTTCATCCTTCAGAGTTAAGAGAAATGAGTGCAGATTTATACTAAATTGTGCTAAATTAATAGACACATTATTGTGTAAAGGGCTTTTTGCTAAGAGTGGTAAAATGACTAGAATGGTTACATTCCAGTTGCAAAGTCTGAGCCACATACTATAGTGGCACCTGCGAATCATTTATTTATTTTCCCCAGGTAATAAACAGAGACAGACAACCTCCATGATTTGGGGCCTGCACTGACTCAACAGTGAAATCGATGACTGAGGAAGGTTACACAACTTTCTGTTCAAAGTTTCAGCAGATGGCAGGGCTCCCGGTATACTCCACTAAGGCACCAGTCTAGTCACCCACAGGACTAACGCCAGCCTGCAAGAGCCGACCAGGCCAACCAGACAGAGTCCTCACAAGGGACAAACATGGGTTACAACTTCAATACGAACGTCCTTAGAATGTACCTCAAGATGCATTCCTGATCTACACCACTACAGAATGACTCACTCAGTGCACCAAGGCAACCATGATGCTGCCTGCCAGGCCACCCAGAATGCCCAAAAAATAAAAAGGCACTTGTTTTGTAATTGCATTTGCTGTGATTGAGTAGTTGTAGAGTTCATGATGTTGGGGAGCTTAACTGTAGCAAGAACTAGAGACTGTAACCAGCACTTAATTTGTAAAAACAAAAACCAAAAACATTGCTTTAAAGAGTCAAGTTGTCCCACCACAACTGCATACGAGTGGATCACACTTTCAAGTCCTGAGCTGTCTTTTTACAAATAATTTTTTATTTATTTGTATTAGTCTAATTAGTTTAAATGAATCAAACCAACATTGAAATTGCCAAGGGGTGTTTGTGGGTAAAGCTAACATAATATTCTCAGTGGTGCATGTTCACAGAAGTGCACTTTAAAGTATATGTGTCCAATTCTAGAGAAATTATTATGAAAGCGAGTGTTTCCCAAAACGATTTGCGTAAAAGGAGATACAATGCGACATATTCAAAACTCTTTGTCCCTGTGTTTTGATAGCAGGATAATTTTGCTAGAATTTTTTTTACCAATAAAGGAAGATCTTTGTGATGTTTAAAGCACATATGGGCCATCCTGTTGTCACTACAGTGCACTTGAGCGAAAGTTATACGAGGTTTGGGTATTTTTGCAGAAAATGAGAATTATTGTGCATTCTTATTATTCTTCATACATGCCAGATTTTCCTAAGTGGTTTCCACTTTAGAACCTTAATTGTGATTGCCTGATCACAGCAGCAGCAGACGAATTCTGGGTTCGAGGCATTATCCTCTGAGTACATAACAGGAAGTAGGTAATTCTTTCCAATTTAACATATTCGCTAAACTTGCAAACTCCCACCAGGATTATTTTCCATTTTTAAGGTCTATGGCAGGGAAATGTTTGAAGATGGAGGCAAGCCCCTGCCTCTGATGGCCATCTTCTTCCTTGCTGATATTGCTCCTTAGCATGAGGCATTTCCATTAACACCTTTCAGTGGGTGCTTTGTGATGTTACTGGGAGAAGATTAACGTTAAAAGGCCATTGGTTGAGTGCAAATAAGTGTATCCACTCATCATGACCTAAACATTTAAAAAATGGTTCATCGGAGGGCAAGCGGAGGCAATACATTTTGGTTGGCAAATCCCCATTCTTCATCTTGGTCTCACATGGAAGTCCATATGATGGATCTTATATTGCAGAAAATGCGAAGAGTTTGTCTCCATTACAATTGGATCATTGTTTGTTTTGTATTGCCCAGGAAGGTTCGTGGTTCACTATTGCGATTAATTGGTGACATGCTTACAGATCTTCCAAATTGGAAGAAGGAAAAAAACGAGGAAAAAGCACATTCTCTGTGAATAAGCCAAAGCCTATAGAACGAATGGTGCATAACGAAAGTCAAAGCAAAAAGTATTATGCTGATAACAGCGGCTTAACTTAAGCGTCAATTTTGTTCAAAGAGTGGCAGTTGCAATTAATAGAATAAAGAAATGCACTGCCTGCAGAAACAATCTCTGCCCTCAGTGACGTTGTTGTAAATGCAATATCATACATGCTCCGTTTTGGGCATGACCAATCAAATAAAATACTAGAGTGACTTCCATCTTAAGAGACCTTTCTCAAAACGGTGCTTGAAGAAATTTTGTTTGATTTTTTTGAGTCTTTTTTTTATTTCTATGGTTCTCCTTAAGAGAACAAGGCTCAACCTGGTAATGAATGACTTGTGACCCCTGACGCTTGCATGGTTTGTACTTAGAAACCCGTTTTGTCTGTATAATAGTTGCCAAGTAGATGAAAACAAGGGGTTGTGAGAATGATTGTGCTGGAAAGCAACAACAGAGACACGTCCTTAATAAACATTAGGAATGTAGTCTTTTAGGTGCTTTTTGCTCCTGTGTTTACATATTTGCTTCCTCGGTTTCTTGAAACGTGAAATTCAGTATTTCCAAATCAACGGTGTGCTGTTCAGTTTCATTTCTTTAAAGGACAGGATTCAAAAAGGGAATATGACTTAACTCTTCATCAGGACCACCGAACTATTTTGGGTGGAACTAAAATAGAAACGCAAGAGCGTCTCATTACCCGGTATGCTTTGCACATTTGGCATAAGCCCCAGTCAAGAATCACACACAGGTCTATGCACAAATATTGGGCCACAAGTTATCAATACCTCTTCCAAAGGCTCATTGGCCTTAAAGCTTCTAAAAGGTCTATTTATTTCATGTGCTGGTAGAATTAGGATCCCTTCGTTTTTTAACCACTTCAAAGAGGAAAGTGAACGTCTGATCTGTGCATACTAGATGGCAAGGTCACCCATCACCTTTTGGCCTATATGGGCAGCCCCAACGCATCTACAGAGGTTTGCCCGATTTTCCATTCTAATCCATTAAGCTTGACATTGGTAGAGCACTGCATGACCAAGGGCGCATCTCTGCATACCCGTGGCCAATGAGTAGGTAGGCTGCATTTGGAATAGCCATGTTTTAACTGATTTCTGAAGGCCTGATAGGATGGAATTTTAGCATTTCCTGTGACGACTTTTCTCAAAAGTTGCTGAATGATGAAAAAGACTTCTACCACCACATCAATTACACATAAAGCTTGGAACCTCCAGCTGCTTTTTTCCAACCTACCCCAGTGGTGCATTTGTTTAAAAAAATGTTTAGTCTGCCTTTAAGAAAAATTGAAGCAGTTGCAAAAAATGCCTCGTGTGTTAAGTAGGCAAAAGAAACAGGAGTTACCTGTCAACCACCAGGAGCCTGGAGTAATCAACAAAGCCTATTCAACAGTGGCTGCTAATAGTATATTTTTTATGCACACTGATTTACAAATCAGTCATGTTACCCACATGTTGTAATAAAGACATTCAATTAGGTATTTCAATTTATGTCAGGTAAGAACAATTGAAGTATTGCATAATTGGCTATAGGTTCGGCAAATAATTGCATGATTGTCTTCAATATGAAAACCAACAGTGGCAGCCTATCATTTAGTGCAGAGATCCCCAGCCTTTGCAGAGTATGGGAATGACTGTCATGTTGACCAACGATCAGCCTGACAGACACTCTTCATGGTCAGGTGAGGCAGCCAGGTACTATACATGCGTTAAATGCACAGGCACCTGATCTGAGCTTTGATGGGCTGAAGATTTCATAACCCTGTGGGCGTGACCTCTAAGCCCAGCAAAGCGCTGCAAGGTCCTACCACTAATGATAAGGGGGAGTGTCACCGATAGCCTCAGACCTGAGTGTTTATGTTTAAAGCCATGAAGTGCCCAGGACTAAGTGTCTATCATCAAGCCTCGTCACAGAGTGGGGTAGGGTCAGCAACTCTCACTGACCCCATCCCACTCCGTGAGGAGGTAGGCAAGGTGCTCCTTTCATTGGCTTACCCATAACAAGAGACGGTGGATGTCTGGTGAGGGGTTAGTGACCTCTCAATACCTCCATGCCAGACATCCACCACTGTTTTTAGGGCTCGCAAGCGAAGCGAAAAGCCCTGTAGTAGGCGGTTTAAACATGGACCTGGAAATTCCACACAGCTCGTGCGTGTGATTTCCTAGGTCCATTTTAATTGGGCTTTGTGTGCGTGCTGTTTTTTAACAGAACACGCAATAGGCCATAGGCGGTCGCGTAGCTCCGCCTATGGCCTATTGGTGTCTGTTACGCGCACCAAAGCCCATATGTCTTCAATTATCTCGGCCATCATGGCCAAAATAATTGAAGACATATGCCTGCAGTGGTGCGCACTCACCACTCACGGGCTGCTTCTTTTTTGGATCCATTTCACGGTTATACTTTATGAGCAGGCGATGAGCTCTGAAAAGACGCTTGTATTTTCCTATAATGGACCACACGGGGGCACTGTTAATCCACAAACAAAACACCTGGGGCCTCATTTATGAGGCTGTGCGTCACTTTTACGCCACCGGTGCGTCACTTTTTGTGACGCACCAATGGCGTAAAAAATGCGCCTTGTTGCGCCATATTTACAAAGTGACGCATCTAGGTAGATGCGTCACTTTGTAAACCCCTGCGCCACATTATATCTGTGCCAGGTATAATGTATGCAGGGGGGGCGTATTGACGCAAGGAAGGGTCGTAAAAGTGACGTAGTGAAATCTATGAGATTTTACTGCGTCACTTTTAGGACGCCGTTGCGTCAAAATCTTGCGCCTGCCTCACAGCAGGCGTAAGACTGACGCAGGCCCTTTCACATGGGGCTTGCCCCATGTGAAAGGACGCATTGCTGGAGTTGCGTCACTTTTGTGACACACTCCAGCAATGCGTCACTTTTGCGCTTACAGATACGTCAGAAATACTGACTATCTGTAACTCCTTGCGACATGATGCGTCATACATTAAATATGACGCATCAGGAATGTCGCAAGGAGTGCGCACTGAGAAGTGACGCATCGCTGCTTTCACGCAGCAATGTGTCATTTCTCATAAATGAGGCCCCCTCTCTCTTGGCCGAGTCAGGCTACGCACCCACCGATAGTCCGTGGTGGAAAGGTGAACCCCGCTACTCAATGTACTGTGCGTTTATACAGCGCTTCATATCATTAGCTAGTTTTGCTTAGGGATTGCTTGCCTTTTTTTTTTTTTACAATAGCAATCGCCGCTTTCAGTGCTGCTTGTTTGTATTGCGTACCCCTTTCTTTGCCTCCGACTCATTGTTAAATCCACATAACTGTAGCTGGATTTATTGTGTCAGGGGCCAAGCAGGCCAAGAGTAAAATGAAGCAGCGAGCTATGCTATAGGATGAGAGCCATCACTTGTAATCAGGGCTCGCAGGAGCGGAGTTCTCGCCTCTGCCCGAGTGTGCGTGGTTCATCGCACCCCACAAAGACCACAGAGCCATAAAGTGTTGAAGAACCGGGTTTTAGAACCCAGCGGCGCCAGGGAAAACGCCCGAAGTCTTCGAGTTCTCCTGTCTTGGCAAACAGAGACACAGGACACTTCTAGGTGACGTCAAAGACCAAATTTATTGGCTGCAACCAGGAACAGAGGTCTACGAAGCACAACATGGGTGGTTCGTCAGAGACTGCACAATTTAGTAGAGCGAGACATCGTCTTTTATGCCAAAAATCACATTCCTGACTAGCATCAATTATTTACAAACTATCCAATCACGTAGTGACATTTCAAAAGTATCGCATAACGACAAGCCCACTTTCAGTTGTCCAGCCCACCAGAAATGACAAGGCAAAATCCAGCATTCTTGCTCGGACAGGCCGGACGAAACCCATAATAAAAGGACCTCAACCCAAACCATAAATAGGCCATAAAGGAAGGAGCAGAAACAGATGAGAAGCAAGATAGAAGAGTGTGTGTGTGTACCATAAACTCAGCAATGTCCTGCTCTTTGATCTCTATCTGACCAGCTGCCTAACAAGGAACTGGCTCAACGAGGTCAGCCTTGGGCAAGGGAGTCAGTTCGTTCAGGTCACACAAAAGTCAGCTAAAGGTGTACGTGTCCCAAAGACTCGTTCGGCCGCAGTCATCGGCCTATGTGAAGGCAACCACAAAATGGCTGCCGTACACAAAATTGAACCCGAAGGTTCAAACGAAATCCCTGAATACATAGTGTTTCCATTAATCCATTATGACGAAAACACTTGTACATTCCTCACTCGTCATTTGCGGTCCGCTGATAGCAAAATCGCCTCGATACGACAACCTTTATTGAACGGGTTCAGAATCACGGAACCTCAGACCCTCCTTTTGACCTTACATAGGCAATAAACCCAAACTCACGTCAGTCTGAATCCAGGTCTATATTCATCAAATCATCAAGATGTTGTTGTAGCATCATCCTATTACTTAGCAACTCTCTGGACAGGTCTCCTTGCACACAAAGTAGCACAAAGGCCACAAATATCAGGAGCACACTGCACACAGAGACAGAACAGGAAAAGGATAGCTAAGGTCATCCCAATGACCATCAGAATCTTCCATCCCCAAGTGGATAACAATCCCCAAAACCATCCCATTAACGACCAATCTCCTTCGTCCACAGACTCGGAGATCTTATGTAGCTTGGAAATGGCTTGGAAAACTGTCGGAGCATTGCCCGGAATGAAAATGCAGCAGCTCGATTGAATCAATTTGCATACCCCTCCTCTATCTGCAAGTATGACATCTAACGCAACTCTGTTCTGAAGAGTCATAAGACGATCCGACTGGAGCTCAGCAGTCAAGTTACTAAGGGCACCGGCAGTTTCGACTATGGTGGACTCAACTACTCTCGTCAACTGTCAAATGTTCCTGCTGTTAGCCATAGGTCCCCAAAACGGCAGAAAACCCTTCAAGAAATCTCCCAATTCTTGTCCTGCAGTATCTTCCTTACTGAAGACACCTCTAGCAACTCTCGTCTTGTGGTAATCTGCTGCAGCTGTATAAGTAGGAGGCAACAGGAACGAGACAAAACATGTGCCTGAAAAATCAGGGGGCAACCATGTATACGCTCTATCGTAACAGATGAAATAGGTACCCTTAGCTGCTAAAAACAATGGGGAAGACTGGGACGCAAAAACATACGTCTCAGTGCAAACACTCTTCCCTAACTGAGCTCTCGGATGTTTGCCATTACCTTGCAGACAATAATGACCCTGATGGGGCACTATCCAAATCGGAGAGGATCTTTTCGCTCGCTGGTTAACACTCAGACTAACTCCATATCCAGTAACGTTCCATCCAATATATGCTTGTGTCTCATCTCTCGGGATAGTCTCATAGGAACTAATTCCTCTAATCATGTCGACTATACCCTTGACCAAAGCACTTGTCTTTGGACTATCCTTCACAGAACATAGGGGGTAGACTTCACGAGCATAGATGAACATCGTTCTGTATGCCCACACAGAACCATTGTAGCTAAAAGGCAGAACCAGGTAAGGAATACCTTTATCAGTAGTATGAGGCATAAGACCACACACCCAACAATTAGTCGTGTTCACTACTAGCTGGTGTTGGTGCAGAAGCTGAGCAAAGGAATTATTAGCGAATTCCAATCTTCTAACAGATTCATGTTTGGGCAGAGGGTGAAAAGAATGAGAAGAAACAGTAGGAGGAGGCATAGGTTGTGTAGTGGGTACAAACGTCACTTGAAAAGAGAATGTCACATATCCTATTAAAAACATCATTAAACTAAACAACATAAACAAACATAATATTAAAAAAACGTTTTCTGCTCATTACAGTACATATTTTGCTCTTGAAGCTCATTCTTTCAACAGGTCTCTCCATCTCGAAAAACTCCATCCTCTAACCATGCTGTTCGCGGCAGTTGGGTGTTCCGTGCTAAGGAATGCGTCTGTCAGTCTAGGGAACGCCCAAAGACCAACCAGAACTGTCGACCTGGTGTCTTCGGCTTGCACTCCAAAGTCTTTACAACGCAACCTTACAGCTGAACCCGGATGGCGGTTCGAAAAACAAAAATCAAAACAGTTCCTCGGAGGAGAGCTTAACCTTAAAAGAATTAATTTTTTTATTAGTCCCACGACTCTTGGTCGCAAATTATAACGCCTTTGCCACGCAATGTCTGTTCTCGGAACAAAAGCTCAGGTTCAGAAGTATCCAAACGATTCGACGGAGGCACAGCTTCTTGCCAAAAGATCGTCGCTTTCTCGTTCAGTGTTCGTTCCAATCAAACGTGCATCGCTAAAGGGCAGAAAACGAGGCACGGTTTCAGTCTCAGAGTCAGGAATACCATCCTGGACCCACCGGTCGTACGGCAGATGCAAAGGGGCCCTCTTACAATGTACGCCATGGATCCAGTTCTTTTTACCGCGCACTCGCACTGCTGATCGTGTGGATAACAGCACCAAGTAGGGTCCAATCCAGCGGGGCTGATCGTTCTTGGTCCGCTGGAAGTTTTTCACGAAGATCCAGGATCGATAGCATGTCCTGGATCTTCAGATGCTTGTGGCAGTGTATCATGAACCTGTTGGTGCAAAACACGCAATTTAGCCATCAATTCGTAAAGGTAATCAAGCAACACAGGGTGTTCTATCTCACTGAATTTGGTCGGCCGCGGCACTCCCCATATATTTGCCGGGCGACCAAAAACGACTTCATACGGACTAAGTCCCATTCGTGAATGCACAGTCATTCTTGTGGACAGAAGTGCGAACGGCAAGGCATCGGGCCATTGTAGACCGGAGCTCACCTGAATCTTGGCTAGTTTTAGCTTAAGGGTGCCATTATAGCAGTCTACCAGACCAGCTGATTGGGGGTGATTTGCAGCATGGAATTTTTGACGTATTCCTAAACCATCACACACTCTCTTCATCACTTGACCCACAAATTCACTCCCATTGTCACTCCAGACCATTCTCGGCAATCCATACCTAGGGAAAAATTCCTTAATAAGGGCTTTAGCTGTGGACAAGGCAGTATTATCTTTCAGAGGGTACGCTTCTACCCATCTCGAAAAAAGCGCAAACCACCACGAGCACATACTTTAAGCTGTTGCACCTCTCCATGTGGATGAAATCTAGCTGCAAAGCCTCGAACGGATATGTCGGAGGTGCAAAATGACCAGCTGGAGTTGGAGTTCCCTTACCAGGATTGTACGTCAAACAAACCATACAATTCTTAACTAAATTCTCTGAACACTTAGGAATTCCAACATTTTGCCATACTGGAGCTAACAACTTACAAATCCTTTTCACACTGATATGAGCCATTCCATGAGCCATCGTAACCACTGGAAGCACATACGCATCAGGTAACAACCATCGCTGATGCTATGACAACTCAATCCAACAGTCATTCGAATCCAATTTACCCTTACTTTGAGTTTGAGTTTAAAAATATTTCTAGAGCGCACGTACACCGAGCGGTTTCATGTCGCTATGTAGTACTACCAAACCCAAGGAACGAGAAAGACTAGGAGCCAAGGGACGATTTAAGAGGGGAAAGCCTGGGCAAAAAGAGAAGTTTTGAGGGCTTTACGAAAAAGGGGGTACTGGGAACAGGATCTCAAGTGAAATGGGAGAGAATTCCAGAAGGCAGGAGCCAAAGTAGAGAACTTGGATCCTCCCCATTTTTTTCGTTTGAAGCGAGGGACAATGAGAAGTTGATGAGTGGCTGAGCGCAATTCTCTAGACTGGGTGTAGTCGTGGATTGCAGAACCGATAAATGCAGGGGCAGAACCGGACCGGACATTGAAAATGATGCAGCCAAGCTTGAATAGGGCATGTTGCTGAACAGGGAGCCAGTGTAAAGATTTAAGAAGGGGCGTGACGTGATGTGATTTAGGTAGGTTGAATACCAGGCGGGCCGCCTGGTTCTGGACCAACTGGAGACTCCTCACGAGGTACGCCGGCATGCCACAATAAAGGGCATTGCCGTAGTCCAAGCGGGACGTCACCATCGCCAGAAGTATGAGTTTGAGGGCAGATGGGGAGAAAAACCGAGAGACTTTGCGGATTGTCCAGAGGGAAAGAAAAGCTGAAGATACGACCGCGCTAACTTGGGAATGAAGGGAAAGTTGATCATAGAGTTTGAAACCAAGGGTCTTAACAGAGGAGATGGGAATGGGCGGGGGACCTAAAGAAAGGGGCCAAAAGAGAGAGGACCATGGACTGGAGCAACCATCCGTCAACACCAGTTCCGTTTTATCGGGATTGAGTTTCAGGTGGTTGTGGTTCACCCAGTCCTGAATGAAGGTCATAACAGACTCTCCATTCATTCAACTCTTTCTCTGTAGCTTCAGCTTGAATGGACTTCACGCTCTCTATCGTATCTTCACACATACTTCTATCCAGAACCCATCTCGCCGGACCCGCAACATACATTCGACTCATCACATCTCTCGCCGTTTCTTTCGCGACTTCGTCTGCAAACGCATTACTACGACCAACATCATCAGTAACTTTCTTATGCGCACTGCATTTCACAATCGCAACTTGCAACTGCAAAGTATGCGACTCAAGGAGTTCATTCACCAACTGACCATGCTGAATCTTAGTTCCATGCGAAGTCAGGAACCCACGCTCTTTCCACAAACGTCCAAAACTATGAGCCACACCAAACGCATACTGGCTATCTGTATACACAGTCACTCATTTCCCTTTCAACAACACACACGCTCTTGTCAATGCAATCAACTCTGCTGCTTGCGCTGAATTATGTGGGATACGTGCAGTTTCAACAATCGTATGCAAAGTCGTAACAGCATATGCCGCAGTCGTATCACCATTCGGAAGCTTGAAGTACGAACCCTCTACCCATAAGGTACCATCACACTCTGCAAGAGGAGTGTCCCTAAGATCTATTCTCCCTTTCGTTTCTTCCTCTGTCCTAAGGAAGCAAACATGCTGTTCAATAACATCTGTCTCAACTGAAATCGGCAACAACGTAGCTGGATTCAACGTGTTGCATCTCTTTATGTGCACGTGACTCGCTAAGAATGTCAATTCGTAACCTGACAACCGAGCACTAGTGAAGTGCTGTTCCTTGGTGCGATTCAACAAGGTATCCACTGCATGAGGAACCATCACAATCAATGTATTATCCATCACCAAACCAGCAGTCTGTTGAATAGAGACAGCCGCTGCCGCTGTAGCTCTCAGACAACTCGGCAAAGCTCTAGCTACCGGATCCAAAGTCGACGAAAAATAAGCACATGGACGTTGCTTATCGCCGAACTGCTGTGTCAAAACTGACAATGCACATCCCTCTCTCTCGTGGACATAGAGTGTAAAAGGCTTACTGTAGTCGGAAGTACCCAACACAGGAGCCGAACACAACGCATCGCGTAATTCTGAAAAGCTCTTCTGACAGTCGTTAGTCCAAGGAATAAAATTTGGAGTATCCTTAACAGTAAGAGCTATCAAAGGTTTCGCAAGCAGAGAAAAATTAGGGATCCACTGTCTACAGTATGATGTAATACCCAGAAAAGCACGCACTTCTCTCTGTGTCATTGGCACACTCATTTTCGCAATAGCTTGAATTCGTTCTGGGGTCAATCTTCTTCCCTCCTTCGATAAGAGGTGACCTAAGTAGGTTACCTCTTGTCGACAATATTGCAACTTTTGAAAGAGACACCTTATGATGGAAATCGGACAAATGACGCAACAACGACAAAGTAGCCTCTTTACAAATCTCTTCATTGTCCGCAGCAACTAACAAATAGTCGACATACTGAATAAGGGCAGCACCATCAGGTAAAACAATCGAATCAAGCTGTGTTTTTAAAGCCTGACTATAGATCGATGGACTCTCACAATAGCCTTGAGGATCGTGCTTGAACCGGAAACTTCGGCCTCCTAAAGAGAAGCCAAAAATATCTCTACTCTCCACGGCAATCGGGATGCTGAAAAAAGCATTCTTCAAGTCAATCACCGAAAACCACGTGGCTGAAGCCGGAATCAAAGCCAATAAAGAGGTGATATCAGGTACAACAGGAAATTGCAGAACTACAATCTTATTCACCTCGCGAAGATCGATCACAAACCTATATACAGGAGGTTGCGAAGAATCAGTACGTTTCAAAACAGGCAAAGCCAGGCTATTACACACGTTACCTCTCGTCTCTTCGATCACACCTTTCTCAATCAGATCATAGATGATCGCTAAAAGTGCTCTTTCACCATCACTGGAAATCTGATATTGGGGAATAGGTGGCAATCTAGCATTCGCTTTCAGTGTCACAACGTATGGCGGAATCTCCAAAAGACCCACATCATTATGACCAGTAGCCCAAAGAGAATCAGGGAGAGAAGACAATTCAGCTGGAAGTCGATCTTTAGATAAATACATCGGAGAGATCACGCTCTTTTTCCCAATGTAAGCTGTACTCCTGAAGGGGAACAATGTAGCGTTGCATACAATCTTTTCAACAAGTCTAATCCCAACAAGTTCTCACCACAACCTGTCGTCAGAATAAGGGGTGCTTTGAATTCACAAGGTCCAACAGAAATAGACAACGGACTAGAAATCGGATTAGTAACGGGGTGCCAGAAAAACCTACTGAAACATTCGTTAAGCCAGACAAAGGTGCGCCAGGGAGTTTAGAGTGTATAATAGAACTCTTCGCAGCACCAGTATCCAACAGAAAAGGTTCTGACACATCTGATGCAATCACATCAACATAAGGTCCACTCTGATCTACTGGAACTGAAACAACTCCCCCTCTTTGTCTATGGCTGTCCTCGCAATCATTACCATCCTTTTTATTATTTATTTTATTTATTTATTTATTTAAAACATTTGTATAGCGCGGCTGACACCTTGCAGGTTTCCTGGCGCTTAGCAAATACTCTAGACTAAGGGGAACTGGCGGAAGAGAGCAACTAAGGGTTAGGTATTTTAAGGGAATAACCAGGTTTTGATATGTTTCCGAAAGGGGAGGAGTTGTGGGATTTGACGGATTTCGAGAGGCATACTGTTCCACAGCTTAGCCGCTGCGACTCGGAAAGATCTGCCCCCCGTCCTGACCTTGTTGTATCTGGGAACAGTTACCAGGCAGGCAGAGGCAGAGCGTAGGGTTCTGGTGGGGGTATACCAAGTAAACATGGCCTGCAGAGGTTTGGGTCCAACTCCGTGGAGCGCTTTAAAGACGAGGCAAAGAGTCTTGAACGCCACTCGTTGCCTGAGTGGGAGCCAATGTAGCTCGGCTAAGGCCGCTGTGGCTGAGGATCTTCTGGTCCAACCAAGAACTAACTTGGCTGCGGCCGACTGAACTCTTTGGAGTCGGTCCAGTAGAGCAACTGGGGACTCGAGTAGCAGCGCGTTGCAGTAGTCCAGGCGGCTGAGAATGGTGCACCTGACTATCTGCTCTCGGGCTTGTACTGGGAGGAGTGGTATAATTTTGCGCAGGGAGCGCAGGAGAGCTGAGCAGGTTCCCACAGTTTTTGCAACTTGTGTTTCTGTGCTCAGTTTATTATTCAGTGTGGCCCCAAGGTTGCGGACTGACGTGACTGGCAGAGGTTTATCTGGTGTTTCCGGAGGCCAGAAATCGCAGGGGAACTGGCGAGGTATTCGACTTCCCGCGCAATACAGCACCTCCGTTTTAGAAGAGTTGAACTGCAAGGAGTTCTTGTGCAACCACCCAGCCGTCTCCCTTAGGCAGTCATGAAAGGCTGCAAGGGGGGTAGAGTCTTCTCCCTCCCAGGAGAAGATGAGCTGGGTGTCGTCCGCATAATTAATTGTTTTGAGTCCATAGTAGTCCTCCGCATAGTACTGAGCCGTCCTACCAGACGCACCATTCTGCTGATCAAAGCTATTCATAGAATTCTGTGGAGGCAAGGGACGCACATTCTGAGGAAACACACCACGTCCTCTACCACTAGGAGCTTGCTGAACACCTCGACCTCTCACACCAGAAGCACCATTCGTACGCTGCAACAGAACCGGACAACTATTCTTGTAATGACCCTCTTCTTTACAATACGCACACTGATTAGGGCCTACAGGTAAACGCTGTAGAGAAGACTCGAACCTTTGCGAGTTTCTCTAATATTGCTGAGGTTGCTTATAATTGCGCTGATTATTACGAGGCGGATATGCTTGCTGTAAAAGAACCTTCGTCTTTAACTCTTTGGTCTTCTTGTTGGCTCTATCTTTCTCGTCCTTATCTCTATTCTCGTAATACTGTGCAGTAGCCAAAATCTGTGCCGACGAAGAAACAGCCCAAGCACTCTCAGAATCCTTCAACTTATTGCACAACTCTGGAAGCAAATAATGCATGAACTTGTCAACGAACAACCGTTGACCACCTACCATACTCATATCCTGACCACTATGGTCGACAAACGTCTCTTCGAACCTAGTGAAAAAGTCAGACACACTTTCGTCTTTCTTCTGCTTACATGCAGACAACTTGTCCCAGTTGACACTTACAGCAGGCATCAAAGTCTTCATGTAATTAACAATCCTACCAGGAAGTTCTGCAACTAAAGCCTCAGGTTTAGCACCACCAACTTGTCTGCCATCTGCAGCACCAATATTAGCCCATGTATCACCTAACTCCTGCGCATGATCCGTATGACGAATCAATCCCCATATAGGCTGTGGAACTACATTCCCAAACAAGATGTCTATGTCGGCTAAATTCATAATACATGAATCTGCAGTCTGTGATAATTCCTTATAGTACCCTGCAGGATTTTTACGTGGATCAGGCAAAGACTGCTTAAGGGCCAAAACTTCAACTCGCTTCCATGGAACATGTACCAAAACATGCTGAAAATGAGGCGGAATAACTTGAATAGCATTTGGATCTCCCGCTCTCCAAACTGGGGGAACCTCTCTCATCGGATATTGTCGCGCCTTTCTCCTAACTGAAGAATCAGGCTCAAACAACGGCCGAGAAGGAGACTCACTCCTAAACGACAACAGTGTCGCAACTGCTCTGTCAACGTCAACACCCACTATAGTTCCCTTCGCAAACTCAGACTGTACACGGAACAACTCAGGCGCAATCTGTCCCAAATCGCCATCTTCCCATTCTTCACGAAGGAAAGTACACATCTTCTCAAAAACGTATCTCTGCTTCGGTGCGTCCCATTGACGGAAGACATCCATAACAGACTCTAAATCGTATCTTAAAGTATAAGTAACCCATTTACGCGCTAAGTGATCCAATACTTCCCGCTCATCGGGACCAGGCAGTTGGCTACGCAACTGTGTACGCGCCGAAACAGGGGTCATACCCAATGACCCAAAGAGAGGAGAAAAGAGGCCAGAAACAGTATCAGTCATTCTCTGTCGAACAGAAGGAGAAGCTGACGAAAGTCCAGGAGGACACAAAGGATGAGATAAAGTATGCATAGGAGCAGTATCAAAAGGAGTATCAGAAGACGTAGACAATACAGGAGAAAAAGTTGTAGGAATTGGAGACGGAGCAGGTAGCAAAGTTGGCGGCCCTTGAGAAGGCTGCGCCAAAGGAACAGGAGCCAACTGAAGAGGAGCTGGCAGTTGTAGAGCAACGGGAGGCAAAGCAACCGGAGGTTGCATAACTAAAGGTGGCTGAGGTGCTGTAGCACTTTGCACGTAAGGGGGTGGCGAACTCAACAAATGTGCCATCAAAGGATCTTTCTCAAGGTCCTTCGTTGCACCTTGCTGCTGAGGTGGCAAAGCTGGATAACACATATCAATCGCCATTTTACGTTGCCTGTGCAACTGTTCACTCTCTTGTTCTTCTTCGTTATCCCTAAACTGTATAGCAGCTTACATTACCGAAATACCTCTTTCTCTCTTATTTCTCTTCGCTAACTTAATATCTTTCTGTTTGGCTTCCTTTCACCAAAGGCGGAAAGAGTCAAACATCGCCGGCCGGGCTTTCTTCTTGAACAGTTTGACTTCCAGATTATCTAAAATCTACGTGTCATAACTACCATATTGGTGCCACTTTAGGACACCGTCCTTCCTAGTGTATCTAACCCATACTTCATTATACGTGATAGGGCCCACGCCATGTTTTAAATAGAGCTCATAGGTCGCAATTCCAATCGGAGGCACCGGATACGAGTCCTCCAATCGGTAATACCTATTACAATCACAACAAAATATCTTTCCAAGTCTGCTAAGACCAGGCATCTCCGCTCTCTAGTCTAGCTTCAAACTTCAAGGGAATATCGAATACGATAACCTCGTGAATACACAAGTCCCTCGGCTTTGGAGCTTGCAAGTCCCAAATCAAAGATCCCAAGGGGATACCCAAAACAAAACTAAGGACTGGGAGACGCTCCACTCATACTCAACTGAAATATCGATGACGTCGCCAGAAGACCCATCTATTGTCTCGCCTTACAAATTGTCTAATGGCTCCAAGACAGGGCTACAGTCATGGCAGCAGTCCTTCGTAGCTGTCGGAAAGCGGGGAACCTCACAGCAAAGACTTTCGGACCACAACGACATACAGGGGTCGATGAAGTGGCAGGCCTTCCTCCAGAATTTTCACACAAAGCTACTCACGATCTTCAGGCTTGGACCGGTACCGCAGAAGTCGCCCCACGATGGGCGCCAACTGAAGAACCGGGTTTTAGAACCCAGCGGCGCCAGGGAAAACGCCCGAAGTCTTCGAGTTCTCCTGTCTTGGCAAACAGAGACACGGGACACTTCTAGGTGACGTCAAAGACCAATTTTATTGGCTGCAACCAGGAACAGAGGTCTACGAAGCACAACACGGGTGGTTCGTCAGAGACTGCACAATTTAGTAGAGCGAGACATCGTCTTTTATGCCAAAAATCACATTCCTGACTAGCATCAATTATTTACAAACTATCCAATCACGTAGTGACATTTCAAAAGTATTGCATAATGACAAGCCCACTTTCAGTTGTCCAGTCCACCAGAAATGACAAGGCAAAATCCAGCATTCTTGCTCGGACAGGCCGGACGAAACCCATAATAAAAGGACCTCAACCCAAACCACAAATAGGCCATAAAGGAAGGAGCAGAAACAGATGAGAAGCAAGATAGAAGGGTGTGTGCGTGTACCATAAACTCAGCAATGTCCTGCTCGTTGATCTCTATCTGACCAGCTGCCTAACAAGGAACTGGCTCAACGAGGTCAGCCTCGGGCAAGGGAGTCAGTTCGTTCAGGTCACACAAAAGTCAGCTAAAGGTGTACGTGTCCCAAAGACTCATTCGGCCGCAGTCATCGCCCTTTGTGAGGGCAACCACAAAATGGCTGCCATACACAAAATCGAACCCGAAGGTTCAAACGAAATCCCTGAATACATAGTGTTTCCATTAATCGATTATGACGAAAACACTCATACATACCGCACTCGTCATTTGCGGTCCGCTGATACCAAAATCGTCTCGATACGACGACCTTTATTGAACGGGTTCAGAATCACGGAACCTCAGTGTCACGAGGTGAGCGCTTCAGTTAAGTTTGATGGCTGAGACATGTCTTGCATGAAGTAACTAAGCAGCAAAATCGTACTTAGGTGACAAAACGCACAGGCTGTGCACCCCAGCTTCCGCTCAGCGCAGCTCACATGACTGATTCAAGTGCCACCCGGAATCAGCCAATGTCACATTCTATGCAAGGAAGACAGAGCTACATTATGGAGCAAACGGGCCACCCAAGCCTGCAGCTTATTTTAGACCTTATTGTTGGTGGCACATTCGGTTAGACCACCTGCTCTCGTGCGTGCCCTCTCCCCCGGAGTGTACACTGCCACCCGACGCCCCGGGCGGGGCACACAAAACCTGCTGTCCAGGAACAACTGTGCCAGGCGCTTATCTCAAGGGCCGTCAGCTGAACACTCAACAGCCCGCAACAAAGCAAAGCAGAAAATGGCGATCGATGAACTGTGCACTAACAAGTCAAATTTGTACATCTAATTCAATTTGTGTCCAATGAGCACTCATCGGGCCATGGTGGGGGCTCGTGGGCCAGAGCCAGCATGAGAGCTCGGGCAGGGACAAGGCATTGTATGGGCATGTAGGTCACTGCAAACAATGTCCGTGGCACCCGCAACATGGGCTGTGTGGTGGACAAGGCGTATCGAACATCTGTGCTGCAACGCAAGGGGGGAGCCAGAAGGGTGGCCAGGTGTACGTGCCTTGGGACCAGCTCCACAAAAGGGTCCAAACGGGCCATGTTAGAATACGGGCTGTTTTTGGCAATGTTGCGCCTCGTTTGTGCATGATTTTTCTTTTTATTTCAGGACAAAGGGACCAGGGGATTTACCCCCAGATGTATCAAGCATACATTTTGGCGAATCCTTATTTGCGAAAAATAAGGAATCGCAAATAAGGAATTGCAAAATGCAATGCATCAAGAAATTGCCCATAAAATTGCGATTTCTTAAAATTCCTTCATTGCGACTCGCAAATTGCGAGTCGCATTTAAGGAATACCCCCATTCATTCCTATGGGCCTAAAGGCCCATAGGAATGAATGGGAAGATTGCGGAAGATTGCGGAAGATTGCGGAAGATTGCGATTTCAAGTGTGCAGGGGTGTCCAAAGGACACCCTGTTGCACCTCCTGAAATTGATCTGTGCACATATGTTGCGCACACACATGCCCTTAGGGCATATGTGTGCGCAACATGAAACTTTAAAAAATGCACTTTAGTGCATTTTTCAAAGTTTTTGCAAATTACCATGAAGTTGTACTTCATGGTAATTTGCGTGCCCTATTAGCGAAATCACTATTTTTTAAACATTAATGCATTGCATTTAAGGAATCTCAATTTGGGATCCCTTAAATGCAAGTAATCGCAATTTAGCGAATTCTAAATTTGCGATTTTTGCATTTGGGATGATGCTTCCCAAATGCAAAAATACCGGTCGCAAAGGGGCAAATTCTGAGAATCTGCCCCTTTGCGAGTGGATTTTTGTTTGATGCATCTGGGCCTTACCCCCAGATGCATCAAGCATACATTTTGCGATTCCTTATTTGCGAAAAATAAGGATTCGCAAATAAGGAATTGCAAAATGCAATGCATCAAGAAATAGCCAAAAAAATTGCAATTTCTTACAATTCCTTAATTGCGACTAGCAAATTGCAAGTCGCAATTAAGGAATACCTCCCCATTCATTCCTATGGGCCTAGAGGCCCATACGAATGAATGGGAAGACAATCTCAATTTGCGAATCGCAAATTGAGATTGCGATTTCAAGGGTGCAGGGGTGTCCAAAGGACACCCTGTTGCACCCCTAAAAGTGATCTGTGCACATATGTTGCACACACACATGCCTTTAGGGCATGTGTGTGCGCAACATGAAACTTTGAAAAATGCACTTTAGAGCATTTTTCAAAGTTTTTGCAAATTACCATGAAGTTGTACTTAATGGTAATTTGCGTGCCCTATCAGCGAAATCGCTATTTTTTTAAACATTAATGCATTGCATTTAAGGAATCTCAATTTGAGATCCTTAAATGCATGTAATCGCAATTTAGAGAATTCTCAATTTGCGATTTTTGCATTTGGGGTGATGCATCCCAAATGCAAAAATACCGGTCACAAAGGGGCAGAACCTGAGAATCTGCCCCTTTGCGAGCTGATTTTTGTTTGATGCATCTGGGCCTTAGTGATTAAAAAAAAAAAATACGTTTCATCTTGCATGGAAACTTTGCCCCGTCTGTTTTAACCTCCGTCATGATCACTTCTCAGCCACTTATACCCCCATCTGTCAACGAGTGCTTGTAATTTTATTACACTGTCCTTTAGTTTATGTGGAGTTGGTATTAGCGTTTATCCAGTCCATTAACGGACTCTGTAAGGTAATGCTATTTAAACTAGCCTCCAGATTCATCATTGTCATGTTTTGTGAGTCATTAATAGCGATTATTAAGGAATCGCTATTAAAGACTCGCAAAACGGGATTCATGTAGAAATCGCAATATTTATTGTGATTCCTACAGCTTCCTTATTTGCAAATAGCGAATCGCAAATATGGAAGCGATTTCAAGGGTGCCAGGGTGTCCAAAGGACACCGTGTAGCACCCCTGAAATGGTAATGTACACTGGTGTTGCACACACACATGTCCAAAAGACATGTGTGTGTGTAACATACAACTTAGAAAAATGCACTAAAGTGCATTTTTCTAAGTTTTCGCTATTTACCACGTAGTCAGACTTCGCAGTAAATAGCGGCCCCAGATTGCGAATTTGCAATTTTTAAATGGTTCATGAATTGCGTTTAAGGAATCTCAAATTGGGATTCCTTAAATGCAATTCATCACAATTTAGAGATTTCTATAATTGCATATTTTTGCATTCGGGATGATGAATCCCAAATGCAAAAATAGCGCTTGCAAAGGGCCAGATTCTCAGAATCTGGCCCTTTGCGAGCCAATTTCGGCTTCATGAATCTGGCTATAGGCTCCTACTCCCACATGCATCAACCTATTTAGGAAGTGCAAACGGTGCGAATCGGTAAATTTGGCCGTTTGCACTTCCTAAATAAGTTTTTGGGATGCATCATGCATTTTTGTGAAATTCACTATTTTTAGCGATTTCCAAAAATGCGATTGCTTTTAAGGAATCGCAAATTAGCAATTCCTTAAAAGCAATGCATGATTGTTTTTCTAATTGCGAATTAGCAATTAGAAGGTGCAAATTACCACGAGGTTGAACCTCATGGTAATTTGCGAAAAGTATTCAAAATGCTCAAAAATGCATTTTTTTAACTTTCATGTTTCAGACACACATGTCCTTAGGACATTTGTGTGTGAAACATGCACTTCAAATTACATTTCTGGGGTGCAGG
This sequence comes from Lissotriton vulgaris, assembly GCF_964263255.1. Taxonomy (NCBI): domain Eukaryota; kingdom Metazoa; phylum Chordata; class Amphibia; order Caudata; family Salamandridae; genus Lissotriton; species Lissotriton vulgaris. The sequence goes on along the minus strand of NC_141693.1, from coordinate 1,067,258,804 downwards.
GGGGGTCCTTTGGACCCCCTCTGCACCCTAAGAATGCATTAACAAATTGCGATTTTCAAAAAGAAAATCGCAATTTGTTAAAGCCTTCCCATTGATCCCTATGGGCCTTTTGGCCCATAGGAATCAATGGGAATTGCGAATCCGCACTTTGGAATTCGCATAATATTTGCTATTTGGTAAAAATTGCGATTTTTACCGAATCGCAAATATTTTGCGAAAATATACATGCATCCCATTTTGCGAATTCCAAATTGTGATTCCCTAATTTTCGCAATTTGGAATTCGCAAAAGGCCGGGATGATGCATGTGGCTGCTACTTTCTTAAACACAGCTGCAGCCAGACTACTATTTCTGTGCAGGCAGCTTGACCGAGGCCGTAGTGCTCACCCAGCCCGTCCAGGGAGAAACCGGAGCAGGCAGCAGAGGGGAAGCCAGGTCGGGCCACTGAACCAGGATTTATACCAAGCTCACCCCTTTTCTTTCATATTGCTATTAGGCTGCACATATAGCCTGCAGGCTTTGTCATCTGGTATCTGATTTACAAGTAGTCACAAGGAGACTGGTGCGCCTGTGGCGCAGTGCATAGGCTAGACTGGGCGATAAAACCAACTTTAAACAAGGTTTGTGGTGGCAGAGAATGTTGGATCTGCAGCGTGTCATCCGCCTCCCCACCGTGCCAGCCTTACTACTGCAGTTGTCATGTATGATACCAGCCTTGCCATTTAACAACCAGCCTGCACACAGGGGCGGCCTTAGGCATGTGCAAGCTGTGCACCTGCACAGGGCCACCGAACCCCAGGGGCCACCGCACCAATATATATATACTTCATATAATAATCCTCTGAGGATGGATACATATTTGCATGGCGGCCCCTGGCAGGGATTTGGCGGCCTCCAGCTCTGTTCCACTTCCAAACACCCTGAACCCCCCTCCCTTCACTGGCCTCCACGCTCCCCCCGCCCGGACCCCCTCTCCCGGGGCCCCCTACCTACGCTCCTTGCCCAGGGCCACCATGAGCCTAGAGCCGCCCCTGCTGCACATTGCACTACGCACGCCTAGTACAACCTCCCCATGCTTGACGTCTGCAGCGATCGAAACCTGAATTAACATTCTTTTAATACCCAATTTAATGGTGCTCAATGTATCGACCTCATAAGACTGAAGGACTGGCCCGACATCTTACGGGACCAAACTAGAAACCTGTCGACAATTTATCACGGATGAGGTTTAACTCACCGAGCAGCATACCAAAACAGCACGTGGGGTGGACTAAAAGGGATGTGAGGAACAAACGATGACAATTCCATGTGAAATAAATTCACCATAGTTTCTACCTTAATAGCACACATGACTTTGCTCTTCAGAGCGCCCCACAAGAAAAGGTCGTAGCAAGTGTGCACAGGCCTCCTTTCTTTTAAAGGGAGTTTGAATACGTGTGCTGATGTTTTCCATGCTTTTATTTTTATAATGTTCCTGGTGAAAACATTGTTCTTCAATACCAAACTAAACCTCACATTAATACATTTAAAAATTGCCATTTCACCTAGTTGATGCCCAGCTGACACGTGTGTAATCTGTTTGGAGGCAATGCCCTTTTATTGTTCGCATTGCAACCACTCAATCATGGCCTGGTGGATATCTGTAGGAACAGCGCCTTTTTCGTTCAGTTGAGTACAGTAGCGGCCACCGTGAAGGTATCGGCCCGTGCAACCAGAGAGTAGGGAAGTTGATTCATAGAACTGGACCCTTGCAACAGAGTGCAGCTGGGTCCGCTCTGCTCAAATCTTTGTGAATACCCTGAGTAGTGGGGTCAACCCCAGAGGACATTCCCCAGTGCCTGGATCAAACATTAAAGAAGCAGAAATACAGAGCACTTGGAGAGCAAACACGCCTCCTCTTCCAACTGGTAGCATCTAGAGAACAAGCCTTGGCATAGCCAATGGGTCTCGTTGTAACATGCATTAAGGCCCAGAGTGGCTTCTGGAGGGCGCATCATCATGTGCATACTACTTATCAAGTTTGAGTGCTATCGGCTCACTGGGACGCAGAGGACTGACAGTGTTAAACCTTTTAGAGTGGCAAATCAGGCTTTAATACCTACCCCATCTGCAGAGCTCCTTCTGGACATTCCAAGGATCTTTTGTAATGAATAAGACGTTTGGTTGGAGAGAAGAAAGAGGGGTCCCTTTGAAAATTAGGGCGTTTTCCATATCCTTTTCTGACTCATTATCCCTCCCCCCAAACACAATAGCAGGATTTTGCTTGAGCCCCAAGCAGGACGAGGCCTCAATATTTTGCACTCTGCACTTTGCATTTAATTCTCTTTCTTCCACAACCCTAGAAGGTTCTCCTCTTGCTGTAAAGGGAAAACATAATTTAAATAACGTTGACCTTGTTTTAACTGCTTCTGTTACCTTGGTTTAAAACTCTACCTATGAAATACCATTGTCTGTATTTCTTTAAAATCTCTATCAATACTATGCCGGCTGTATTATTTCTCATTTTATTTTATGCGTAATTACAATGTGTAATTCTGGACATGTAATATTTTTAATTTTTCGAACATGAATTACTTACAACAGGTTAGCAGGAGGTTTAGGAGGACAGCTTCTCTTTCTTTCATACCCTTTTTGGGATTCTACTGACAAAAGAGCCGTGCTTAAAATCGACTGTTGCAATACACAACTACTCTTTGCAATTTTAGTACAAGGAGGGAGAAGAAACTTGCAGCCAGTGTGCCAATATTTCTCCACCAGAATCCAGGAGCCGCACCAGTAGTGACCCAGAACCTCATCTGTGGTCCAGGGTTGGGCTACCACAGCCAGCTCCCCTTTCAACAGGGTTGGACCCAGAATCGGGTGAAGTTACACAGCCTGCCGGGAGAAGTTGCTTCGAGAGCTGACATTGAAGGAAGGAGCTAGCAGAATGCTGAGCATGGTACTGGAGTTGCCTTTGTATAAAGGCAGCAAAGGACATAGCAGAGAAGTTGATGAACTATAATGGCCGCTGTAGCCGAGCGAGACCTCATGACGCTAGGTGAGGTCCAAGTGACCTGAGTGCGTGTACAGCATGGGACTGCCAGGGTCTAGGGGCCTTCCAGAAGATTCACAAAGTGTTCAGTGGGTGAACCCACTGCAAGAAGCTGGCACCTAGATTTGTTATGTAGCCTCCAAACGTGCCAAAGCCCATATGTTTAAAATTATCGTGCCCAGACACAGGCACGATAATTGAAAACATATTTCTTGCAGTGGTGTGAGTGCGTACCACTTGCGTGCTTCCCTGTGTACGGTTTCCTGCTCGGCGTTGATGTTTGAACGACACACAAGAGGTGTAGTCGGGCGAAACCTGGAGTGCGTAGAGTACGGAGAGTTCCTGTTTGGCATTGGGTATGTGAGGGGCAATTTAGGGGAGGAGGGAGGTGGATGGTTAGTTGTTACAATGGTTAGATAGTTTGGATGGCTAGTTTTAACCTTGTCTAAGGGTATGATTATTAAATAATATGCCACTTCTGGTTGGTAACCCAGAAGGCCCTTCTCATTCACCCCCTCTTCTTTAACAAAACTGAAACACTCAGAAAAAAATGCTCTGCTGTAATCAGGAGTTGAAGCACACTGTGACGTACTAGGTATCTCGGTGGGACCCCAATGATGAAATATGCCACCAATTAGGTTGGTGGGTGTGGAGTCTTTCAAAAAACCTAAATGAGTTTTTCCACTCTGTGTGAGGGACACTCTGAAGGACTTTGGTAGCTTTGTTCGCTCCACTTTCTTTATGGATATTGTGGTGAGTGCGCCTTCTCTATTCTCAATCTCCCTCTTTAGGTCTCGTGTGGCGTCGGGTGCGTACATGCGCACTCGAGCTCGCGAGATTCAATTTCTTTGAGTAGCGAGGTTAACCCCACCCCTCTTCTCCATTGGCTGGCCTCCTAAACGGCGGCCAGCCATTGGAGAAGAGATCCCAATGAGGACATTCTTTCGCTCTATGCCCCGTCCTTTTCGGATTGGGGGGCATGTTTTTGACATTCTTTCTACCTAGGGACGTTCTCAGTCAAAAACACGCCCCCCAGTCTGAAAAGGACAGAGCTTAGATAGAAAGAAGAACCATTTGTCTGTAAGCCCCGTCCATTTCAGACTGGGGGGACTTGTTTTTGACTGTTGTTTACAGCCTAGAAAGAATGTCAGAAACACGCCCCCCAATCTGAAAAGGACATGGCTTGGAGACAAATGGCGAGCGCCAACCATGTTATGAAATGTATAATAAAGTTGAGCTAATTCCTACAGGTGTTCAGACGTTTGCCTTACAGATTTGTAGCTGGTGCATAAGACAAGGCGCCATTTTATCACAACTGAGCCACGCACCCGGCCCGCCGTGTGAGCTACAAAGACCTCTAATAAACTCATGAGTGCACTGATTGGAAATCTTGGTGTTCAATTTATGGACAGTGCTCTGCAGCAGGCACATTCACCCCCTGAGCTGCTTTACGCTTATTGAAGATAGTGCGCAGAGTTTACGCAGAATGCGCTGCTGCACGTGCACTGATTCACTGGCGACCCGGAGATCTCCTGGACACGTGCGATCTCGACAGCCTGGGCTTTTAAGGGATCTTAGAATGAATACGGTTTACAAGGACAACTTCACTACACACCCTCTTCTAAGGGGAAGAGTTTCTGAAATCAACGCCTTTCTTATGGCAGGCCATGTGACGCGCGCACACATGCACAGTTTTTACCCTTCTCTGAGGGAGAGGTTTTCATTCACTGCAGGCTGGAGGGAGTAAGTCTCTGACCCGGGCCTCGGGACGGCAGGAAAGCCCCGGCCAGGGACCCCTGCAGAGCTGCTCTGTCGCAAGAAGCGCCTTGGAAACCTAGTGCCACTCATCAGGATTCATTGAGTGCGTGTGATTGGTGTCTCTCTGCCTCGTGTGCCTTCTCTCTCTCTCACGTACATCTCTCTCCCCTCCCTCCAGATCTCATCCTCTTTAAGGGCCCGCCCCCTCAACGGTGACTCACCCAGCAGGCATCCAGCTAATAAAACTGCTGGTGTTTAAAGGGCTCCTACCTGCTCCAGTAGACCCCGGTCACGTGACATGGGGGGTGAGGGGGGGTAGGCGCGCAACGCCCCACCACCCCCCATGTGGGGGAACACCCAATGTACTATAACCCGACCGACCTACTCCATTCTTATCTGCAAGAACCTCCTCGTGCGCAGCCTGGTTCCCCGCCTTAACCTTGTAATTAGACCCTTTGCTGCCCTTCTTTAAGCCACCGAAACGACGCCCCCCATGCCCCTCCACTCTCGACGCTCCCACTCCCGCGCTTTGTCTCCCTTTAACCTGCCTCCGAAATTGAAGCGTTTCTATGCCCCCCACCCTCCCCCGTTGCGTCACCCCAGGCCAAATTCCTCTTCGCCGGTATTCTGGGGGACTACTTATCGACCCAGGATTACAGGATGTTGAGCCACACCCAGTTTAAAATGTCATTCCCTCGCTCCAAAGTCAACAGCTGGGCTAAACATTGGGTGTAGCAACACCCTATTGTAATTGTATACCACTCTTTACCCCCAAAACTCCGCCCCACATCCCTGCGTGCTCGTTAATTCTGACAGCCCGGCCGCAAACCACCTGCGGGCTCAGGCTGCAGCACGCATCTCACCTACACTTTTCCTGTTTAATAGTACATACATGCTGTTTCCCCGACCCAACCCACACCGCCCCTCACCTCACACCATCCGCTCAGAGGAACTGCCTCCACCCCCGCCATGTTACTTTGGAAGGTGACCCGCGCAAACAACCCTTGGCCCTCCCCGCACTTCCCACCGCAATACCACCCTTCATCCCTCCCCAGACTGTGCGTCACCCCCCGCCCAGGTCTCCAGAGCACCCGTAGGCACCGCGGTTGACAAGGAACTGCAACCAGTCTCACTAGCCCCAGAAGGATGAAAGGCAGAGGGCATGAAGACTAGGCCTCGAACGGCTACACAAGGACACCAGCCGCTCCCACCGTGGCATGTTCATTCTAATTCACAGACTTCCAAAGGAAAATGTTTCATTCATTATTGCAGTGCTTTTTGCAATGTACCCAATTTGTGTATATAATGCCAAGGATTGTTTCTGCTCTAGTGCATGTGAGTGTCGAATGATATGAAATGAGTATTAAATACACACAAACAATGTTCTGACGATGCTTTGGTTAATTAAGTTCTTGATATTTTCACGTTCCGATATCATTGATACTGGATGTTTGCTAACATTCATTTTATTTCATCATGGCTGCCCTGTTCCTGATTTGCATTTGCTTGCACTCTTGTCAATACCTTGCTGACTTATTAAAAAGCCTAAAGTGGGTTGGCACTTTTATACTCTATTAATTGTGCCACCAGCACAATTCTTTTTGATTTAAACTGAGGGTCTGATTTATTGCTTTGAATTGGGTTGTGTGTACTTAGCCTGAAAGTGTTGAGCGCCCTAGTAATTGATTTTTCCTGGTTTCTACATTCATTGCGTTGTGTTTGAAGTAGGTTTGTGCTGCATGCTCTTCCTTACTCTGTTTGCTTGATGTTGCCAAATTCCACGTGTGCCGCATTTTGTCCTTGGAGTATCTGTTTAAAAGTTCTCCTTTTCATTTCTTTTCTTTCTGCTTGTGTCACCTCCCCTATTCATACACTATTGTCTGCATTGTTTATAGTACAAACCTATGACCTGCCTCACTGTATGCCTGTCTTGAATACATCAACCCCTGCTAATGCCTATTCTCCACTTTGTTATACTACATCCATTTACTTCAATATTCTCTACTGTTATGCCATTCTCGTTGTGTCCCTTTCAAACATTTCTATTCCAGACTGTGTGTGTGGCTCTCTGTGTGTGTGGCCCTCTGTGTGTGTGGCTCTGTGTGGGGCTCTGTGTGTGGGGGGGCTTTGTCTTTGCGGTGGACTCTGTGTGGGTGGGGGGGCTGTGTTTGTGTGGGGGGCTCTGTGTGTGTGGGGCTCTGTGTGTGTAGGGCTCTGTGTGTGTGTGTGTGACTCTGTGTGTGTGTGGCTCTGTGTGCGTGGGGGCTCTGTGTGTGTGGCTCTGTGTGTGTGGGGGGCTCCGTGTGTGTGGGGCTCTCTGTGTGTGTGTGGCTCTGTGTGTGTGTGTGTGTGGCTCTGTGTGTGGCTCTGTGTGTGTGTGGCTTTCTGTGTGTGTGGCTGTGTGTGCGTGTGTGTGTGTTTTTGTGTGTGTGTGGCTCTGTGTGTGTGTGTGTGGCTCTGTGTCTGTGTGTGTATGTGGCTCTGTGTGTGTGGCTCTGTGTGTGTGTGGACTCTGTGTGTCTGTGGCTCTGTGTGTGTGTGGTTCTGTGTGTGTGTGTGGCTCTGTGTGTGTGGGGGGGGGGCTCTGTGTGTGTGTGGCTCTGTGTGTGTGTGTGTGTGTGTGGCTTTCTGTGTGTGTGGCTGTGTGTGTGTGTGTGTGTGTGTGTGTGTGTGTGTGTGTGGCTCTGTGTGTGTGTGTGTGGCTCTGTGGGTGTGGCTCTGTTTGTGAGTGTGCAGCTCTTTTTGTGTGTGTGGCTCTGTGTGTGTGTGTGTGGGGGGGGCTCTCTGTGTGTGTGTGTGGCTCTGTGTGTCTGTGTGGGGCTCTGTGTGTGTGGGGCTCTGTGTGTGTGGGTCTGTGTGGGTGTGGCTCTGTGTGTTTGTGGGTGGCATTTGCGAGAGATTAAGGTATTGCCATTGTAAATGACAATGCCATTTATTTATCTGTTTTCAAAACCAACGCATAAATAAAAAAATTGTCATTTACAATGCCAATAGCTCTAACTTTTTCAAAGGCGAGGCCACTGCATTGTAAATGCTTGTTATTATTCTATCTTACACATCAGGTCAGCCAATGAGAGAAGGTTGTCCTTTTTTTCCTTTCCTGCCCGAGGCAACCAGCTCCTTGTGGTGCCTTCTGCTTCCCCTGTCTCTGGACCTACCGTCACCTGGTATGATTTTTATTTCAATGTTTGGGCACGTGAAAGCATTTATTAATGTATGTGTATCTGCACGTGTGTGCTGTGAATGGGCATGTGTATGTGCTTGTGAATGGTAGGTGTGTGAGTGTGTGCTTTTGAATGGATGGGTGTAAATGTGAATGTGAATGAGTGTGAGTAAGTGTATGCGTGTTTGCGTGTACCCCAACACTACCTCACATTATGGGCCCCCTACGGAAAACCACTGTCCAGTGATTTCAGCAACTTCTGAATAGTTGGTAATTAGTTGATAAAAAGCACAGAGGTTAAAGCTGACCCCCGAGGAACACCACAGATTACAAAAGAGCTTCTGGAAATTTCCTCTAAGGGTGAACTGAGCACTGGGGTTCACAAAAAAACGATTGCGGCCTCTTTGGCACCCCTGCCCCTGTCACCAGCGATTGGTTCTAAAAGCTTGGGGCCTCCTTTATGAGGCCTTGCGTCAGTTTTGCGCTGCAGATGCGTCACTTTTTGTGACGCATCGGCAGCGTAAAACATGTGCCTTGTTGCGCCATATTTAAAAAGTGACGCATCTAGGTAGATGCGTCACTTTTTAAACCCCTGCGCCACATTATACCTGCGTCAGGTTTAATGTATGCAGAGGGGGCGTTCCCCCGCAAAAAGCCTCGTAATAGTGACGCAGTGAAATCTATGAGATTTCACTGTGTCACTTTTAGGATGCTGTTGCGTCAAAATCTTGCGCCTGCCTCACAGCAGGCGTAAGACTGACGCAAGCCCTTTCACATGGGGCTTTCCCCATGTGAAAGGACGCATTGCTGGAGTTGCGTCACTTTTGTGACACACTCCAGCAATGCGTCACTTTTGCGCTTACAGATGCGTCAGAAATACTGACGTATCTGTAAGTCCTTGCGACATGATGCGTCATACATTAAATATGACGCATCATTGGTGTCGCAAGGAGTGCGCACTGAAAAGTGACGCATCGCTGTTTTCACGCAGCGATGCGTCACTTTTCATAAATGAGGCCCTTGGAGTGGGCCGGAGTGTCATAGGCAGCCGAAAGTCCTCAGAGCTACAAGGTCAAGTTATAGCCACGCTGCAAAGCAGCTTCTAAAACTGCAACAGAAATGCCTCATTGTCAGAAACAAGCTGAGCGTGCTAAAGACCAACGAAAACTGATTTCCAAACAGTCAAGCCCGTTGTTTCTAACTGTAGAAATCGAATATTTATGTTTTTAATATGGGAAGGCCTACCACAGAAAAGAGCAGTTGTCCTGAGAGACATTCCTAGGCATATGACTAATACTGCTTTCTGTACAATGCATTATCTTTCATCCGGTCATGGGCGGCTTTCATGTAGTGCAACGCATTAACCAAAACCATAAGTCGAGAGAGAGTGTTTTGATTAAGTGGCAAACAAATGATGCAGAGTATAAAGGATGTATAAAGCTAACAACAAAAGCAGCAACATAATCTACCTCAAACGGGTTTCACGACCCCAATTTCAAACAGGTCCAGTCCCACATTTTCAGGAGAGACAGGCACATCTTTAAACAAGCATTTGCAATGCAATAGGTCTCGCATAAGGAAAGTTTGAGCTATTGGTATTGTAAATGACACATTTTGTATTTATGTGTTGGTTTTGAAAACAGCTACATTAATAGCTTTGTCATTTACAGTTCCAATAGTTTTAACTTTCGCAAATGTGACACCTATAGCATTTGTAATGCAACATGTTTTGTATTTACGTGACTTAGATGTATTGATATTACAAATAACAATGGCTTTTAATTTTTTGTAAATAATTAATACTTAAATAAATGTTATTGCAATTTATAATGGCAATAACTTTTGTGAAGATTATGTTCAGTGTATTTTATTGTGACGAAAATCCAAGAACAGAAGTGAAATATTAAAAAAATGTTGTGACATTTGTAATAAAGCTTGAAACATTGAGAGAACATATTTGAACCAGTTGTTGTTGAATGGTTGCACAGATTGATGGTGTGGTGGCGCTGAGTGATGTTGTGGTGGCGACGAGTGATGCTGTGGCATTCAGTGATGCTGTGGTAGCGCATAGTGATGTTGTGGTGCCCCTCAGTGATGCTGTGGTGGTGCTGAGTGATGCTGTGGCGATGCAATAGATAGAGTGAGTGCGATAGATAGAGGGAGGGCGATAGATAGAGGGAGGGCGATAGATGGAAGGCGATAGATAGAGGGAGGGCGATAGATAGAGGGTGGGAGGGCGATAGAGGGAGGGCGATAGATAGATAGAGGGAGGATGATAGATAGAGGGAGGGAGGGTGATAGATAGAGGCAGGGAGGGTGATAGAGGGAGGGAGGGCGATAGATAGATAGAGGGAGGGCGATAGATAGATAGAGGGAGGGCAACAGATAGAGGGAGGGCAATAGAGTGAGGGATGGCGATAGATAGAGTGAGGGAGGGCGATAGATAGATAGATAGAGTGAGGGCGATAGAGTGAGTGAGGGCGATAGAGTGAGAGCATTCATTGATATTATGGCTTTAAACATTTAGAATGTGGATAAAGTTACAAATTGGAAATTAGGGACAACCAGATCTCTAAGAAGCCATTTTTCTTGTGCTACAATAGAGTAGTTAATCATAAATTGTTATACCTTCAAATGATGAAAGCGAAGAACATATATGTCGTAGCTGTTGGTTGGGGGTGATATCTATTAAATAATAAGCACGTATTACTGATTCGTGTTCCCATAAATGATATATGATAAAGAGATCAAAAGGGAAATGTCATACAGTTACCTAGGAGTCACTAGATCAGTTCCTGTCCGTTATCTACAGTTTATTGGCACTGGGGGTAGTATAGGAATGAACTTGCTGGACATGAAAATAAAAGGTGTCTATGAAGTTTCTGCCCGAAAAGAAAAGAAGGTGATAATTAATTACTCTGTTGGTTTTAAATACATATGACCGATGTTGGATACAGTCTTAAATGTATATACCTATACACTTAAGTTATGAGGCAAATGGATGACGAGGATAAACGATAATTGCAGCATTTTTTCATTTTCTAGAAGAAAGACACATATACATAAATATATTTAGCCGATTTGTTAAGAATGCGACGACTATGTATATGTTACATACGCTTATCGTATAAAATAGAAAAAGATACAGGTTACCTGGGGATAGCCAGAGAATTGCTTCCCGGGAGTTGGGATCTGTGTAATAATTAACGTCATATTGCCATATCTGTAGATAGAGGGTATAGATGAAAAGCAATGAACTCCACGCTTTTTCAAAAGGCCATGAAACAGATATATCTATACAGCATAGTGCGTGCCACGTGAATGGAGATGTGCTTGTATCATTATAAGCTCCAATTCATATAATATTGGCTACTCCTAGCTCAAATTGAGAGCTTCGTGCTGGTTAAATAAGTTCAAAAATGCCCACGTATATTTAAACAAATTAATGTTTGTGCATGCCAATTAAAGCGAAAAAATGCAATGTGGATGAGTATAAGGTTATAAATTAAAATGGTAGGCACAAACGGATAAACCGACAGATCGGGCGAGAAAAGAGAGGGGAACGCCGTAGGCATTTTATCTCACCTGCTGAGAATGGCTGAAGGTTTCTAACTCCCTGTATTTAGAAGAAACGACCGACTGTGACTGAGGACACTGGATACTGGACACTGGATCGATCCAGTTTAGAGATTAGATTATTGTTTTGAAAAACAATTTCATGTTTCTTTTCCCATTTGTGATATGTCAACGCTTGCCGGATAATTTTATTATACATTTGTATGCTCTTTGTTTATTTCTAATCTCTAAACCGGATCGAATCAATAACATTATATATCAGTATTCTACCTGACATGTCCTAAACACTCCTACTAGTCCCTTGTTTATTTTCTCTATTTTCATCCATTATTCCTCCGTCTATTTCTATTCCCTATTCTGGTCACTGCATCTACTACTTTCAAAACACAGTATCAGCCCTCTTTCTATATCTATTTCCTTCCTCTTCTTAATTGATGACACCTGTAGTATATAAAGCGGCTCACTCCCATGAGGCAGCTGTTTGTATCCAGTGTCCTCAGTCACAGGCGGTCGTTTCTGTTAACCTGCATGCTACAAAGCGCTGCAGCGAGATAACCATGGGGTATACGCATCCGTGTTGCCCCTAGCCTGACTAAGATCCTGCGGGTGAGATGTCCAAAATGATGCCACACAGCACAGAATGGTGAAATGAGTCTTGCCACTCATGTTCACGTGCATGGGGAGCCCGCACGAGCAGTACGTGATCTAACTTAAATGGTAGACGGCTAGTCCAGGGCCAATTAATATGTGGAATACATCTGTGCATGCAAGTGCCATATTGCAAATCAGGTGACAGCCCCTTGCCTCCTAAACCCCGGTGTGGTAAATATTGCATTGCGGTCGACAAGTGCTTGGTGTTTATAAGTTATCATGTAAAATACGTGGGTGCAAAGGCCCGCCATCTCAAGGACCTGGTCCGGTATAAGATGAATCTACAGGATAATGATCCGTCAGTTATGTCTAACCAATGTTCACAATTTACTCAGTGAACTGGATAACCAAACCAGTCAGCAGTTCCATGTGGTGCTCGTAAGAGAAGAAGTAGGCTACATCATACACTGTACTGGTCCGTACAAGTTGGAAACAATTGAGTGGTACTTGCCGAAGATGCCCCTGGTAGGTTGCCCGTGACAGTGAGTGTTGTGGTTGGGCCCCTTCCTTTCCTCCTGTAGGAAGAAACATAATAAAAAGAACATCAGTTACAATGTAAATTAAAAACAATACAACAGAATGGACTTTTTCTTATGCACTGAACTACGTGGAAGGAGAGCTAAGGAAGATGTGAGCGGACATGCAGCAGGAGTGGTTGTCAAAAACCCGCTGATAAGGGGTCAAGGGAACTATCTGAAGAGAGAGTGACCCCCCTAATCCTCCCTAAGATGTATTGCTAGTTCCTCGACTTGATTGAGGACCTACGGGTCTTTGGACTGGAAATCGACAATATACTTAGATTCCCTTTGCCTGAGTTTTAACACCCTGTTACATTGATGTTATTTTTTTATCGAAGGGAGGCCAAGATGGCGGCTGAGTAAGACCTGAGTCACTCACCTCCACGCCGCTCCGGATCTCCGAGCTGTCCTGTCAACTGAGAAATGTGCCTAGATGGTTCGGATCGTGGCTATGGGTGCCGCTGGTACACTAAAAAACTGAGCCTGATTGGGGAGAGGAGTGTGCAGGAGCATCGCTGTTGGCTGGGTCGAAGATCGTGCTGGGAATCACTTGCAAGGCTGCTGCTCACCACGCTAACCGGCAGGCACGAGATCAACGATCATGGAGACAGGTCCAGGTTGCTACATGACTGGGACGCCAAGGAAAAGGAGAAGGAGAACGAAGCGTGCCCGATGGCAGCCGCCCGAGGAGGTGCGCGACCCAAAGCCCGACTGACAGTGCCCGGTCCCGCTGCAGCTACTCGCTCTGAGCATAAGGACAGCGCTAAGGTGGAACAGGGGGAAGCAGAAAGCTGGCGCCAATTTTGGTAAGATCGGGAAAGACCCGGGGGGTAAAAACGCTAGACACCCTCCAATTAAAGACACATTAACGCCGGGGGATAAGAGGCAACTGATCATTCCTAAACTATTTTCTAAAAGAGATAATGCGGACCGGGGCAAGGACTCAACAACAGCACTTTTGATGGAGGCTGGTAGCACAAGGGGCTCTGGGTTAAATGAGACAAAACAAAGTTTGATACATAAAGACAGCATAACAAACTGTGAGGCTCGTGTGTCCTGGAGCTCAAGTGCTGAAACAACAGTCCTGATGACAAGTGATATGGGAGGCACAATACTGGACAATTCTGAAATGGGGTTAGAGCGCAATTTGGACAAAGAGATTAATAAAACATCAAAGACAGAGTTAGAGACAATGGATAACTACACACCAAAACGAGAGGAACCACAAGTATGGCAGCATCTAAAAGATGTGCAGGCAGCCCTTCTGGATATTACAGAACAGGAATATCAGTCTCCGACCCCCAGCGAGAACTTTTTCTCACTAAATGAGGAATCATATGGCTCAGAGTTCTCGGGATCACATACCCGTAGTAGCGATGATGAGGGAGTTGATACCTCCGCAAGCAGCCAACGTGAAGGCAAAAAAGCCCTAAGGAAACAAAGGAAATCCTCAGAAAGAAGGAAATCGGCTCAGAAAATGGATACTGATGATGAGGAACTTGAGGCAGATCTCCGATGGGACTACTCCGATACACAACCCCTCTACTAGGAGGGCACGGAGCACTGGTCACACAAGAAGGGGTGGACAAACAAAAGGAACTAGCGCAAACACCCGAACCCACCCTAACAATGATCTTACAATCGTTGAGCACTTTTCACAATGAGGTGAAATCGGAAAATCTAATTGCTCGTGTGGTGGCAAAAATGCTACAGGGGTCCATGCGCAAAATTGGTAAGACCTGCACAGAGATTGCTGAAAGATTGAATATGGTGGAGACCTGAACAGAAATAATGGAGACCACAGTGGACTCTCTAAAAACCCAGGTTACATCTCAAGAAAAAGCGGTCACCGACATCATTTGGAAGCTAGAAGAGGCAGAAAATCGCCAGCGTAGGAATAACCTGCGAATTCTTGGGATACCAGAAAATAGCGAAGTAAACGGCATCCGAGCATTCGTTATTACGTTGTTTAAGAATGCATTCCCCGAGCTAACACAATGGGATGGGGACAAAGAGATTCAACGAGTACATAGGTTCCCACTCTCACTTCCCAAACAGCCACGTAAGGAACATGCCTTCCCCAGAGTCATTTTGATATTCTTTGGCAATTATCTTTTGCGCCAGGGTATATATGATCTTGCCCGGCCAATTAAAAGGAACTGGGAGAGGTTTTCCTTCTTCGCACAATCAGACTTTGCACATGCCACTGTGGAAAGACGATGGAGACTACGGCAGCTGATCACACCATTTCAGAATGCAGGGGCTCTTGCCTTCCTCCAAAACCTGGCCAAACTGAAAGTAGTGTCACAGGGCCGCACAATGTTTTTCACCTCAGAGATACAAGCCAAACAATTTTTGAAAGATAACATTGCAGGGGGTAGGGGGGGTGCAGGGAAAAAATTAGTGCTTTATTTAGTGTACCCTTTCTTTTTTTTCTTTTCTTCTTTATTTTTTCAACTAAACTAAGCTACTACCGAACAGCTGCTAGACTATTGTTGGACTATGAGGATACCCCGTTTGAATAGATTTGATCTAATATCTGGACTTGATCATAGCAGCTTGCTAGCAATAGGTATATTGTATCCCCACCCAGTCAACTTATTTTTCCCTATAAACCATCCTATAGTGCTTTCCTTTTTTCAATGTATTTCTCATGAACCTTTGTGTTCCCTACTAGGGCACGAGTTGTATGTATGTAAGGGTAGGAGGGAAGGAGGGGCGTGGAGTGAGGGTGAGGTTGGTCAGACGCTATCACACAGGCTCAGAATTGAGCCTGGCGGCTTAAAAAGTGGTGGAGGGTGGGGGAATGGGGGGGAGGGGGGAAGACCAAGGGAAGGTAAATACAAGATGGGCGAAAGTAGGTGTAGGGTGGAGGGGTCACAATAGTAAGAAAATGATAGGAAAGGGGACTAGGCACCAACAATATGATTACAGTAAATGTATGAAGAATGATCAAACAATAGTATGGCAAGGTTAAGAATTATATCAATGAAAATATGTGGTCTTAATGACATAAAAAAGACAGAAAGTATCTATGGGACTGCAAGCAATGAAGGCTAATATAGTATGCCTACAGGAGACCCATATTGAGGGGTCACAACAGTACCTACTGAAAACATTAGGGTACCAACTCATAATTGCCTCTACCCAGGGTGCACGAGCAAGAGGGGTAGCCATCCTAGCAAAAGGGGGAGGGCTCCAATTTACAAGATCAACATCTGATAGATTTGGACGATGGGCCATCACTGAATGCCAATATAATAAAGGGGAAAATAAGATGACATTATGCACAATCTATGGCAATGTTGGTGACTATCCAGATGTTATGATGAGTGTTGCTAATGAACTAGTACATTGGCCCCTACCCCTAATCGTGTGTGGGGACCTTAATCTACACCTTCCAGGGAATTGGTCAATGGGTCCCGAATATAAATATCAAGGGAGGAAACCAAAGGTTTTCAGGGCTCTTAAGGGTTTTTGCGTATTACATGGGCTGATTGATAGCTGGCAACTAAATCACCCTGGGGACCACAGCTTTACATATTTCTCCCATCCACACCCTCTACATGCACGACTTGATTACATGTTTATCTCTAATTCTTTGAAAGATATGTGTACTGAAGGAAAACTCCCGAGGGTATTATCAGACCAGAATCCACTAGAATTGGATCTACTATGTAATAGAAGTAACCCCATAATAAGGACCTGGACGTTTGAAAGAGCTTTTTTAAAGAATGAGAAATACTGTCAACATATGAGGGATTGGATCCCAACTTTCGTAGAGATTAATATGGGTAGTGCACCTATCAAGGTAGTCTGGGATACCATGAAGGCTGGTATTAGGGGAGATACGCTCCAATTTTCAGTTAGGGCCAACAGAGAGGGGAAACAACAGTTGGCAATGCTACAGCAGAACTTGAGTAGAGCAGAGGAAGATCTGAACGAAGCTACACAAGGGGGACAGGTAACGAATGATGAATTGGCACTGGTAGCTATCGCTAGAAATCTTGTAACTGAGATTTTCATGGAGAAGGCCATTACCAAAGCTATAACTTATAGGGAAAAAACATATGAGCTCAGTGAACAAGTTGGTCACCAATTAGCAGTTTGCACGAGAGAGGAGATAACAGCTAATGTAATAAAAAGCATTAAGGATTTAGAAGGTGGTCTGAGATCAGAATCATCTGAAATTAGAGCATAATTTCAGAGATTTTATCAAGATTTGTATAAAGAACCAGAAAGAGAACAGGAGGACCCTAATGAATATTTAGATCAAAGTGGGGGCAACTGCTTGGAGAAAGAAGATCAAGACAGTCTAGATATCCCTCTATGTTGGGATGAAATATTGCTTTCTATGAATGCGCTGGCAATGGGCAAAGCAGCAGGGATGGATGGGATCCCATCAGAGTTCTTTGTGAAATTCTCAGATCAACTTAAAATAATCATGTTGGAGCTATTTAGCTCTATATTTCAGGGAGGGAATCCACCTGCTTCTTGGTCAGTTGCTAAAATTATGGTCTTCCTGAAAAAAAACAGGGACCCCCTGGAAATGGGGTCTTATCGTCCCATAACATTAATAAACAGGGATTCAAAAATGTATTCTAAACTGTTGGCCACCAGATTGGCACCAATCATTATAAAATCGTGTCAGCTCGCCAACATGGGTTTATCCTAGGGAGATCAACAATTGATCACGTGCAAAAGTGATTTCCCTTTTTGATTAGGCAGAGAAAACAGGAGACCCTATGGCGCTTATTCTACTTGACGCGGAGAAGGCGTTCGATAGGGTCTCCTGGAAGTTTCTGTGGACAGCCATGACACGCTGCGGAATTTCCAGGGGATTCATTAAAGCCATCCAATGACTTTATGTCAACCCAGGTGCTAATGTACTGATCAATGGGATCCTCTCTGAGAAATTTACCGTCACTAGGGGAACAAGACTCCTCTCCTATTTGCAATCTATATTGACTCATTTATTCGCAAACTTGAAAGTCATCCTTCAGTACCACCTATTCGGGTACATAATCACGCCACAAAAACCCTGGCATATGCCGACGACATTGCATTGGTCACCTGTGATCCTATTAGGGCTATTAATGTGATAGAGGAGGAGGCACAGCGGTTCGGCAGTGTCTCTGGTTACAAACTGAATTCTGGGAAAACCCAGATTGTCCTCAATGGTAAAGTCAGGATGAGGGATAACAGGGTAACCGGTCAGGCAGTGTATCTCGGCGTTAACATTAACGCAAAAATAGAAAATAGTGTTAGTATCAATCTTGACCCCCTGATCGGCCGCACTAAAAAAGAGTTGGCTCACTTGGATAATCTACATCTTATCATCGGTGGTAGATGCAATGTAGTTAAAATGCTTTTCTTGCCCATATTTCTTTACTTATTTCAAGCAATATGTCTGGAGCTTTCTCCTCAGTATTTTAAAAGCATCGAGACCATGTTCTCAAGATTTATCTGGGGATTTAAGAGACCCCGTCAGGCTCTTAAATGGATTATGCTGCCTAAAGAAAGAGGGGGACTAGCAATGCCCAACTGTAAACTATATTACTGGGCGATGGTGGCGAAATATTGTGTGACACTCATCTCCAAAGAACCTAGCGAACACCTTATTCCAACATCATGGGGGATGGGTGTGAGGGGTGCTTATGGCGACATGTCAACAATAACTATTTTAAGAAAATTAAACTTAAGACTATCTCTAGCACATACAAAGTCTGGTGCAATGAATATTGTCTTGACCATGACCACATTTGGGCTTAAAATAACGAGATTTAGACTTGACATATTCATCCCCCTTTGTACACTTTGCCAAACGAGACATGCTCCAAACATCTCCTCCAGCAAGCATAACAACATTCTTCATAACTTTAACAATACGCTTTGGTCCAAAATATTTAGACTCACCTTTAGGTGACCAGACTGCTTTCTACACATAAACAAGATCACCCACTCTCCAAAAACATTTCTTCGCTCCCATTTTAACATCAAATCGTTGCTTATAATTGTTTTGATATCTTTTAATTCTCTAGTTGTCTGCAACACAGCCCCTGTCTTTTATACTCAAACATAAAGGATTAAGTTTAGAACCAGCAGTTCTACCTTTGAGTTTCTTAAAAGGCAAACAACCAGTCACACTGTTTGGAATATTTCAATGTGGCCCAAGTTTCTCCCTACGTACCGGTCTAGGCGGAACTTTAATCTCCAAAGCAGACTGTGCGGAAGCTCTTATCAACCTGTTCATGCTCTCGACTAAACCATTGGCCTGAGGGGCCTAAAGGGCAGTCTTATGATGTTTGATGGACAGATCTTTAAGAAAATCTGACATTTCCTGAGAGGTAAACTGAACCCCGTTGTCAGAAACAAGGCTATCAGGAACACCCTCACATGTAAAAGAGTCTTTTAAAAATTCTATTATATTTTTGTCTAAACTGAACTCACGCAAGCAGCAGAAACCCACTTTGACGTATAATCCACTAGGACAACAACAAATCTTTCACAAGGAGCTAAGTTGTCAAATGGACCCACTATGTTGACTGCAAGTTTAGACCAAGGAGATCAGGTATAGCAACAGGAGAAAGAGGAGTAGACCTTACCTTCCTAGATTTGTCATTCCCAGCACAAATAGTGCAATCCCTGACTACTTCTTCAACATGACGGTCAACCTCAGGCCACCAATAAGACTATCTGATCCTAGCCTTAGTAGGACTACGGCCAAGATGCCCTTCATGCGCAAGATTAATAACCTTCTCAACTGGTTGACCTTGTTTGAAAGAGGTTCTTGAAGGAGTTGAACATTGTGAAAGGTGAGCTTTTGTGAGGTGTTAGGTTAATACCACCATGTCAGATGCATGAGAAGGTTATATTCAAAGAGATCAGATTTGTGATAATTTGGAATCTCAGAGAAGTATGCCACGCATTGATGTGCCGCAGAGTTGTAATCACAAAGATGGTCCTGGTTCTTTTTCTCGTAGTATCAGAGTGAAGAAGTCACCTTTGTATCTTCAGGATTGTTGTCTTAAATAATGTATTTTATTGCTCTGCTTATAGCTCTGTGTTATTGTTTTAGATATTTTTTTATTATTTATTCTCTTTATTTCTTTGTATTTATTATTATTATAAAAGGAAGATGTGTTGTAATTTCTCTTTAATGTTGACGTTCTGCTTGGAGAATGATGTGACATCATCGAGAGCATGTGCTCGAGCTGAGTCACACAGAGAGTGTCAGTTAATGCAGCCACAGCCACAAGTTATCGGTGGGTGTCAGAATAAAGTTATTCCAAAGCAGTTGACTTTATTCCAGCATTTTATTAAAATCACTTTCATGATATAAACACAGTAAAAATAATATTTCTATGCCATCTGCCTCTCAATGTATGAATGTCGTAATGACCAGCCTAGCGGCAAAAATATTTGTCTAAATTATGGCGCAAAAACTCTCAGAACATGCTGCCTTTGCAGAGTTTGTAGTTTAGTTAACAATCCCTTTTGTAGATTTAAGTACAGTTCATTGCAATAGTCGATACACGAAAGGACCAATACAATGACTACTACCTTTAGTAGCTCCAATGGAAGATCTTGTTTATGGTTTTTGAAACAAAGGATGATGAGATAACTGCATTCACCTGATTCTTGTACGTGAATCTATCATCAAGAGTAACACCCAAGTTTTAAAAAAAAATTGGGGGGTATTGGCAGGGTCACTAATTCTTGTGGCCACCAAGATGAGGACCAGAAGGAAGTGTTGTGCCCGAACAATGTAATTTCTGTCTTGCATGAGTTTAATTTGAGGCAATTACTACCCATCCAGTCTCATGCAGTTTCAAAAAGACACATCTGAGCTGTGATCACATTTAGAAAGTGCCACCACTATTTGGGTAATTTCAGTGTAGGGCACCAACGAAAACCCAAAAGATTTGATTAAGGCAGCTAAGGAGGTAACATATAAATTAAATAATGTAGGACTCAGAGATGAGCCCAGTGGAACAGCACAGGACAAAATATATGGTTTAGATGTAAAATCACCAAGAGTCACTGACTGTGTCCTATTAGCCAAGAAGGAGTAAAGCAAGGCCTGTGTGCCTGACCCCCAGTTTCCTGAACTGGTTAAACAAATGAGAATGATCAACCATATCGAAGGCTGCAGATAGGTCCAACAGGATGAGGGCCCCATCAACTATGCACCTGATTTCCTCAGTTGCCACAATGAGAGCTGTTTCTGTTCCATTACCACTGCGGAACACAAACGGAAGCACGTCCAGAAGATTATTTGACCCAATAAAAGCTTTCAACTGTATATTTATAGCCTTTTCGGCCAATTTGTCAGTAAATGGAAGTCTTTTTATAGGGCGATAGTTCATCTTGGGGATCAAGGTTAGATTTATTTATGAGTGATAAAACTGAGGCTTTTTTCCAACGCTTCGGAAATACACCTGTAGAAAACAAACTGTTGAAAATATGTTGTTAGCTGTTCTGCAATGATATCTGGAATAAACTCAATGATAGATGGTGGACATGGGTCTGCTGGCAATCCTGACTTTGTAATGAGAGTCTGCTGCTTTACAGAACAGTAAGAACACTAGAAGTCTTGTTAGTTGAATCCTCTGTGTTCAACAACTGGCCGCTATTTTGACTATAAGCATCAAATCCGTCATAGATATCCTGAACTTTCTTTTGAAAAATGATAGCTAATGAATTACAAAAGACCTGATTGTATTTAACTGACTTGACAACTGGTGCAGAGGTAAGATTTATAACAGTGTGAAAAAGCTCCTTAGAGGAATTTTTCGCTAGCTCGATTTTGTTGTGAACACAGTCAACACAGGTCACATCTGCCATCAGTAAACAGTCTACCTACGTAGGCGATGAGGATTCTAGGCATAATGATTTACCAGTAGGAACATATCTTTTACCTACCTTGGTTCCCTCTGTTGTGTTTAAAAAGATGTGTATTTTTCCATCTGTTTTTACCCCAAGTCTGGCTGGGTATAACATACCATATTAGATTTTTGGGGACTAAAGTGTGTGCTTCAACTCGACAAATTTGCATCTAACCTCCTGCTCCACAGTTCTAAATTCAGGATAAAAGGACAAGGATGAGCCCTGGTACTGTAGCGATCCTTTCTCCCTTGTCAATCAAAGGATGATGTCCCAGTCCAGTTGAGAAACCTTGTGATAAGAGGTCTGATAGGCGCCACTAGGGGTGACTGCGACCTAAGAAACAATGAGCCTGCTCCACAAAGAAGGAATATGAGAAAGCACAAAAGTGTCGATCTGTCCCTTGTTAGTAAATTTAGGTACATCAACAATTCTGACATTATTTCGCCAGGAGCATGCCACCAGGTCTTTGTTCTTAGCTGCAATAGCTCGGAGTTGTTTTTCCATTTTGAAAATGAAGCTGTTATTGCAGTGGAATTATCGTCTAGGTCAGAAACTCATTGTTCAGCCCCAATGCGGATATTTTATCGGTCCATTCTCTCAGTCAGACGATCCAGTTGAGACATCATGGAGTCAGTCTTATAATCAATGGTTTGAGTGTAAATTTCAAAGCTCAGCATTGAAATTCCATATATCCTTATCCAGTGGGTTCAAGGAGGCACCGAAAAGCAAGTGGGCAAGCAAGGTCCCTGTATTTCTCCATAGTAAAGGTGTCATTGACGGAAAGAAAAGGATCAATCTTAGCCTGTTATGAGAGGCTGAAAACGATATTCTCCAATAGCTCCATGATTACAAAAGGGAAGCTGAATAAATGTCTAATTTGTTCAATAAGGATCTTCTGGTAATTATGATATATACAACAGCGATATCAAGAAGGATGGGAACAGCCACTTGACTAGCTTTGAGTTATTCTAATAGACATTCTCTGGCACCAACTACAGCATGTTCAGTTTCATACATGGGTCACAATCCTGACCAAGCTGGTACCTTAAGTTAAGTGTGTTTTCTGACAACAAGCTGGGTTTTATTTAGCAGTGGAGTGATGATTACATCCTTCTGCTGCTGTATAATTGATATTGCTAAGATTAGGTGGATCAGAATCCAGCCAAAATATTTGTTTTCTCATTGGCTTTACTTTTGCACTACATGGTATAGAATGTCAAAAAAAAGTACATCATGTTTTGAAAATATTCCTATTTAATGCTCAGAAAAATCCCAGTTGGTCCTATTAACTTCCAAAACATGTTACGCCCAGTGGCGTAGATAGGCCTTTTGCCTCTCACGGCGGCCCCTGTGTTTGTTGCCCCGAGTGGCCAAATTTAGGAACGGGAGAGGGTGCTGGCAATTTTCGTGCAGCAGATGCAAGTTAGTGGGGGAAGCCGCCGCCACAAAACTCGTACCGTTTGCCCCCCCTTGCTACGTTATTGGTTACTGCACTGAAGGATGGAAATATAACAAGCCTACTAATTAACTTTGAACCCAACAGTTTTCCGTTTTCATTTATAATCACATTGCTGCAGTAGTAATTTAATAAAACTGGGTCCCAGCGTCACATGTGACAGCAGTGTGAGTTTGCTGCCTTGCCTTGGGACATTGATGATTTCTGACCGGGACTGCGAGGACCAGCAGCCTCAGAATAACACACAGCTGGGTCCTCTTCCCACCCTCCTCCTGCCATCTTAAAACTGCTCGCGGTCCCCGCTCCGCGGGAGCCGCTCGCAGCAGTGTGTAGTTTGCTGCCTTGCCTTGGGACATTGAGAATTTCTGGCCGGGACTGAGAGGACCAGCAGCCCCAGAATAACACACAGCTGGGTCCTCTTCCCGCCCTCCTCCTGCCGTCTTAAAAACTGCTCGCGGCCCCCGCTCCGCAGGAGCCGCTCACAGCAGTGTGTAGTTTGCTGCCTTGCCTTGGGACATTGAGGATTTCTGACTGAAACTGCGAGGACCAGCAGCCTCAGAATAACACACAGCTGGGTCCTCTTCCCGTCCTCCTCCTGCCGTCTTAAAACTGCTCGCGGCCCCCTCTCCGTGGGAGCCACTCGCAGCAGTGTGTAGTTTGCTGCCTTGTCTTGGGACGTGGAGGATTTCTGACTGGGACTGCGAGGACCAGCAGCCTCAGAATAACACACAGCTGGGTCCTCTTCCCGCCCTCCTCCTGCCGTCTTAAAACTGCTCGTGGCCCCCGCTCTGCGGGTGCCACTCGCAGCAGTGTGTAGTTTGCTGCCTTGCCTTGGGACATTGAGGATTTCTGACCGGGACTGCGAGGACCAGCAGCCTCAGAATAACACACAGCTGGGTCCTCTTCCCGCCCTCCTCCTGCTG
This sequence comes from Lissotriton vulgaris, assembly GCF_964263255.1. NCBI lineage: Eukaryota > Metazoa > Chordata > Amphibia > Caudata > Salamandridae > Lissotriton > Lissotriton vulgaris. Next base: position 1,067,234,839 of record NC_141693.1, on the reverse strand, counting down.
TCTTAAAACAGCTTGGGGCCCCCTCTCCGTGGGAGCCGCTCGCAGCAGTGTGTAGTTTGCTGCCTTGCCATGGGACATTGAGGATTTCTGACCGGAACTGCGAGGACCAGCAGCCTCAGAATAACACACAGCTGGGTCCTCTTCCCGCCCTCCTCCTACCTATTGCATTTAATCACGCCGATTTCCCGCTTTGCGGGACGCGCGCGGGCACGCACCCGGTGAAACCCGGGCCAAGGGTGGGCCTGTTTAAGCCCGGTGTAGCCCGGAGGAGACCGGACCGGGCCACCCCTCTTTCATCTGGCCTGTTTCACATTGTGGTTGTCCCGGTGCCCTTTAAGTACCTGTTTGAACTACTACTAGTGCCAGAAAAATATCGGCGTGAAAGCAGGAGCAAGGCGGTGACTTTGGGTGGATACCTAGTAGGGACGCTGGATAATTTCATTATTATAGCTAATTCAGTTATTGATCACAAAATAATCCTGATGGAGCGTCGCCTTTCCCAAGATCTTGCCATAGCGAAAAGATCCTCTTTAGGTCATTTCGCAAATGCTCGTACACCAAAACCTACAACGCGATGAGCTATCGGTGAAGTTCCTGTGACTGTACATAGCCCAGAGATTACCCAGTATCAGGGGCATACATCTCTAGCTGGTGAGTCCCAGCCATCACCAGCAATAGAGACTACGGCAGTGTCAATAACGGACAGCACTTCGGAAAGGCCTAATACTCGCCAGTTACGGGGGAGACGAGAGGGGGCGATACCTAAAAGGAAGCATGGGGCTGCTGCTGCCGCTGGTGGCAGGAAGCCCAAGCTTGCAAAGCGCACTATTAACGGTGAGACTACTACCCGGTGCCAAATCCCAGAGTTTTTGAATGTTGCGGACAAAAATGATACACCATCCTCAATTGCAAATACTTTAGGAGTGGCAAATTCCATCACCGCATCAGCCGCACCGGAGGATCCATTTCTTTTAAGACTGGGCGCTCTTCTAAGGTCATCACTCCAACCTTTCGAAACTAGACTCTCGCAGATCGAGCTATGGTTGTCCAATATTGAAAAAGTAACATTGGCGAATGTGGACTGTTTAAAGTCTAATAAAGTGACTCTGGGTAATGCACAATCTAACAAAGGTCAGGGGGGGGATACTACCACAAAATTCTGTATTAGCAGTCGAGTTGCCCTCTGTTAATGTGGCCAGCACAAAGCAGGTAATACCAGTGGCTTCCCTTGATAATGTACCGACGGTGGCTAATAGTGAAAAGCCAAAGGAGGATTGTCAAGATCAATATGATAGAGGCTCTTCTAAGGAATTTAGAATTGACTTGCCCCCAGAATCGAGCCCGTACCTTGTGGTCCCCGAATTAAAGTTATGCTACCAGGGAATCCTTTATTTCATTAAAAAATAAAGTCTCTGATTGGCTTAATAAAAATAAACCGCTCCCGGGTCACATCAGCAGTGAAATTTTGATGGTTCGTAGGGTGTCCTGGCTGGGGCACAGGCCAAAGACTATAAAGGGTGATTGTGTGCTGGTAAATTTTAGGGACCCATGGATCATGGCGCACATTTGTGAGTGGATGCGCCACAATCTTGCGTCAGCTATTCAACCTTTCCAACTGTCATATTTTTATCCTCCGTCCCACACACTAGATACGGAACGTGACTGGACCCTAGTAAAGCCTCGAGGAGCAGGCAGGGTAGACAGGGGTAGGTTTTTACAACCTTATGCTTCCAGTCACATTCGTACCCAAAATAGATCCAGTTGCCTGGACATGGTAGACTGACTGCAGCATAACCGGGGGGTCCTATGGGGATCACCCAAAGTATGAGCTATGCACTTCATGGTGGAGTTGTGGAGGTTGGCAGCAGTTGGTCAGCCCAGGAATTTTCAGATACACACTCGCCTATTGTAGGCACTATTACAGGCAGTAGCGATCAGTCATCTAGTAGAACTGTGACAGGTCACATATTGGATCTCTTGACGACAAGGTTGTGTGAAGAAGACCTAATGGGGAGTGGTGATACCAGTGGCAGGGATTGCAACCCAGGCTCCTTAACAATATTGTACTGGAATGTCGCAGGACTACCCAATAAAATAGCTTGCCCAGAGTGGGGAGCCTTTGTAGACCAGAATGACATCTGTCTCTTTCAAGAGACCTGGGCCCGAGAGGAACAACTTCGTGAAGGCTACGCTGCATTCCATGTTCCCGCCCGTTGGGCGGGAAGGGGCGACCGTCAGGAGGTCTTACCACCTGGGTTGGTTCGCATCTGGGTTGCACTGCTAAAACTTTGATCACTTATTCGGAAGATGTCCAGTGTGTAGTTCTTGTATGGCCAAATGCTTTCAAGCTTGCCATTGTTAATGTTTATTCGCGACCTGTAAGTGTAGCCAGCAAATCAAGAACTATTGAGGAGCTGCTGCGATTTTTGCATACCCTTTCTAGTAATATCCATCTCCTGGTATGGGGAGACCTGAACTGCCACTTCGAGCCCCTACAGGGGATGAAGGAGGGCGTTCTATTGGCGGAGGATGAACACTGGGCAATACCACCGAGTCAGTCTCCATCACCAAAGATATGGTCTCCCCTAGCAATTCAGATCACAGCCCTAACTTTAAATCATTTTATTAGGGTCTGTAATGGTCGCACACCCTCTGACACTCCAGCTAAGTGCACATTTATTAAAACTGGACAGGAGTCACGTCTCGGCTATATTATGGTCGAGACGCGGTTGTGGCCTAAGGTTATCGACTTCAATGTAAATACAAGAGTCGAGAGCGATCATAATGCTCTAACTCTGGAGCTGGTTTTTCCCGGCCCTAGTAAGAATGGCACGACAAACTTGGGGGATCGGGCAATAGGATCACACTATCAAATGATAGATGCAGAGTTAGGTGGGACAAAATAGTGGCAAACTCAGAAGAACTCTGCAAAGTATATGAACAAATTGTTCCTTTGTTTGTGGAGGTTGATGCCCTAAACACTCAACCTCCGCCTCTTGATTATGATGTTAAAATGCAGCCTCTCCACATGGATCTAGTATCCAATCTAGTAGAGGTATTCAATCCTCGGGTGGCTAATAGGAGAAAAAGGGCTCCTGCAAGCTCATGGTATAATGCAGCATGCAGAAAGGCCAAGGCTGAGTTAGTTCAGGCCCTAAAGCTAAGTAGTAACAAATTCCAAATTCAAGCTAGGAGACTACAGCAGAAAAAGGTAACTAGGCACGCAAAGCAAGAATGGGATCAAGAAAAGTGGACCAGTCTAACCGTCGCTCTTGAAATAAGGGACACACGGAGATTCTGGTCGATAGTCAATACAGGTTGCGGGGAACCGAAATCGGCTATTGAACCAAATATAGATGCCAAAGTTTGGGAAGATCACTTTCAGGCCCTATACTCAACTGAGGATGGTATGGAAAGCACACCGGTACTCCCGGCTCCCATCCCCTAGTCTGATGAGCTAGAGTTCACTATAGAGGAGGTGTGCAACACAATTGCTAAACTTGCTGTGGGAAAAGCCCCGGGCCTCGATAAACTCCCGGGAGACCTCTTCAGACATGAACCGAAGATCTGAGGCCCGTATTTACAAATACTTTTTAACGCGGTCCTGAGGGGCATGGCGGTTCCCTGCACTTGGCTGGGCGCAGAAATTGTCCCTATATTTAAGAAGGGCTCTCCTCTGCTCCCAGCCAACTACAGGTCTATCAGCCTCATTGATGTCCCCCCAATTATTTTTGCGCGACTCATTTTAGATCGTCTCCAGGACTGGATCGAGGAGCACGAAATCCTTAGCCCGTACTAAGCAGGGTTCAGGAAGAACACCTCCACCATGGACCAAATTTTCCGCCTAGCTTTACTATTCTGGAAAACGGTGAGGATAGAGGGTGGCAGCCTCTAAATGGTGTTTGTGGACCTTCGCTCTGCTTTTGACTTCCCCGGGGGATACTATGGTCCGTGCTCCTCGAACTGGGTATACCGGCCCAACTTCTAACTATTCTGATGAGGTCTCACGAGGCGAATTTCAAACAGGTCAGATGTGGGAAGAATGGGGCGCTGTCATCTAGATACCCCATTGACAGGGGGGTAAGGCAGGGGTGTGTATTGGCTCCTACCCTGTTCTGCCTCTATGTCAACGGGGTAATCGCCCATTTAGAAGAAGTACACCACAATGATGCTCCAAAGGTGGCAAGGAGTAGGGTGCCGGTGATTATGTTCACAGACAACACCCTCCTGCTGTCTAAGTCTCCCATGGGGATACAGCGCATATTGGATGGCATTGAGGAATTTTGCAGAGGTCGGGGTTTGGAGATAAATGCAGACAAAACCAAATTCATGATCTTCAACCCACCCGCAACTACTCGCCCAAATCCCAGCGTAGGCACAACTAGTCTAGAAAGGGTGTCGACTTTTGAATATCTGGGGTAACCATCAATAAAAACTTGTCATGGGGCCCCCAGCAAATCAAGTCATAAATTAAATTGGCACAACTCGCTTGGGTAATCCTCAAGCTCTCCAACTCGTCGACATTGAAACCCGTTGGTCCCCCTCTGGAGATTTAAAAAAGGCAAGCAAGGGGCGCAATCTTGTACGGCAGTGAGTTATGGGGATATTCTTGTAGGCCTGAAATTGTCAAAACAGAGAATACATTTTTAAGACAATTGCTGGCCCTCCCACCCAGTACCCCGCTCCTCCCTCTGAGGCTTGACCTAGAGCTGAGATCTATTGATGACAAACTAACGCTTAAACCCCTTAGGTTCTGGCGCAGGCTCTGGATAATGCCAGAGCTGCTAAAATATAGGCTAGAACTTAAAGAAATATTAACCCATCATAGTGCAGTTAAAAGCCCTTGGCTCATGTTCATAATGAATGAATGCATAAGGCTGGGATTACCCGCCTTATGGCATGACCCTGAGAGGAGTTGCAAAATGATTTTGCCCAAGTCCCTCACCAGGATATTTGCTGATAACAAACTTACTGCTGCTTTGTCAAACCCTCATGTTGGCACTTTAACTGATTCTTTTTTTGATGACTAAAGTCTCTTATCATTTTGAGCACTTCATGGATGATATTTACCCTATTTTAACCAGGAAACTGTATGTACAATGGAGATATGGTACTCTACCACTAAGAGCCTTTACTAGCAAATGGTCCGCCTTTGCAGCGAGAAATTGTCCTGGTGGTAGCTGTGACATAGAAAATGAACTGCACGTTCTCTTCTTTTGTCCAGCTTACTGTAACTCCATGAAGTACTGGCTTGTACCTCTGTGCAAGAATGTGGGGTTTGTACAGTGTATGCATGCTTTTACAGTTTTAAAAACCGACACAACCAGACACATTGTATTTGCTGTTTCGCAATTCCTAGCAGCTATGTGGCATAAGCGTAGGCACTCAATCGCTAATGCATGATAGTGATTAGTTTCTAGTTGACAAGACTTACCTTACTGGAATCATGTACTATTTTAGCACGTTTGTTTTTAACTACCTAACATGTATGTAACAATGAATTGAATTATCATCCCTGAATACTGATTTTTATTTGTTTCTGTACTCTGTTATGGCAAACTGCTGAAATAAAGATTTTATGAATGAAATATCCTAAAACACTGTACAATTCATGAACATATAGAGAAAGGTATAAAGGCAATCATGATGACAATTCCTATTATCATATTTAATACTACCCCTGCATCTCTGTGGAAATGTACCCAAAAGTGAGCACTCGTGCAGGGTCACCCTCTTGTCCATGGGTTCAAAGACCAACAAAATAGAGTCGGCGCTGGAGCCTAAGTAAAATAAATCAAGTTTATTAATCTGTCATGAGTGGGATCACCTCCACACAACACTTTGAAGTGCTGCAGGAGGTAGTAACCTGAACTCACAGACCTTCATGTTTATATAAACTGTTTTTCTGCAATGTAAGCATGTGGACTGAAATGGAAGGAAAATGTTTACAAATAGCTATCAGCAAACAAGGGCAGATTGTTAACCATTTGGTCAGCAAATAGGGAGGGGGAGGATAATGCTTATGGCAGCAGTAAACAGCCAACAGATAACATCTAAGACCAGGTGCACCGGCAGCTACAAACCCCCAGAATGTACATTGCTTAGCCATGTCAGTAGGTCAACTAAAATAGATGACACAAGCAGAGTGAAAAGGCAAACAGCAGAGTATGAAAAAATTACTAAGGAAACAAAATGGACACCACAGTCAAAATGGCTGTAGCTTATGCTAAGTGAAATATTACATGTTTCCACAGACTATCCTTTTAGCATAAGCTAAGACATTTTCTTATTTCTTAAAAGGGGTATGATATACATCATGAACATCAATTAACATCATTTCACAAATTTCTCGTTCCATTGCTAAACGGGCATTTGCATTCTGTACATTCGTTTTTAGATGGAACACAAGTAGTACAAGTGGAAATACAGAGGGAACATAGCATTGGCCCACATTGAATACACAAACGAGAAGAGAATTGCAATAATTATGAACAAGGCCAACAATACTCTCAGACCCCATACAGAAAATATGCTCCAGAACCATCCAGTTCAAGTCCATGTTCCTGAGTCTTGATGCATCTCAGTGGCTATTTTATGCATTTTGAAAATGGCATCCTAAACAGAAGGGACGTGGTCAGGGAGAAACATGCAGCAACTACCCCCGATAATACAACATGCTCTGCCACGATCAGCCAAGATCACATCTAGAACCATTCTATTTTGCAAAATCACAATTATCGTAATTTGGAGTTCTTCTGTAATATTTCCAAGAGCCATTGTTGTTTGCTTAGTCACTGCCTCTACCAATCGGGTCAAGGATCTTATTTTCCTGCTATTTAAAGCCGCACCAACAAAGAAAAAGAGTCCCAAATTAAAGTTAACATATTGCTGTAATGCAGTGTCAGTTTGATCCACTTCATCATTATTTATAGTTCTTTTGAATCAGTTCAAGGAAATTTCATTAAACAATTTTTGATATTTATAATAAGATGCTGGTGCTAAGACCACAGGAGGAAGCAAGAAGGACACGTAGCATATTCCAGACCATCCAATTGGTAGATGATAGTAACCTTTACTTCCACAAATGAAATAAGTGTTATGTGAGGATAGAAAACTGATATTGTTTATTCCAGTAATATTCAATACTGTAGTAAAGTCACTTTTTCCCACTGGGATGCTGCCAAAAGTGCTCACACAAAGATTTGCTCTAGTAACAGCGATAACAGGAGGCCTGTTACCCTTGTCCGTTCGAGTGTTGGGAAAAACATAGCTTGCGGAGGAATTTCCTTTGCAATACTCCTCCATTTCCCATATAGTTCCTTTGGATTGTGCGAGGCCTTCATCATCAGGTTTACATACCTTGTTTTACTGTGCATTAACCCCTTCGCTGCAAGGCCTTCCCCCCCCCCCCCGTGCTAAGCCTTTTTTGGCTATTTGGGGTAGTTCGCGCTTAGGCACCTGTAACTTTTTGACCACATACGGTATTCACGCCATATTTGCGTCCTTTGTTTCAACATCATGTGGATTGCCCTGGAGGGGACCCAGAAATTAGCCAAAATACAGCAACATTTTTATTTTTGGGGGGAAAAATGCAAAAAAGGGCTATTGATGAAACCATCTGTTTTTTTCCCTGCAAATGGTATCAACAAAAGGGGTGGTGGTGATGAAATCACAATGCCATCTTTCAGGGACAAACAGCCTTTTGTCAGAAAACCAACATTTTCTACACAGTTTTAGCTTTTTTCTGGGACATTGCCTATTTTTGATTGCCATTTGTGCTTTCAACCTCCTTCCGGTTAATGGTAGAAATGGGTATGAACGCAATAATGGATCCAGGAAAGCTATACATTTTGGAAAAGTAGACAGAATTCTGTATTCAGCAACGGGTCATTTGTGTAGATCCTTCAAGGTTTCTTTATAGAAACTAACAGTAAAATGTAGGAAAAATTGGAAATTTGTTGAAAAAAACAGCCTTTTGTGTCAACGTTTTCACATGTAACTTCTTCTAATTATGACAACTCTTTAAAAGAAATATACTGTTACATCCGCTGGACCTTACTGGTTGTGCGGATATATAGGACTTGTAGGTTCACCAAGAACCCAACGAACCCAGAGCCAAAAACTGAGCAGCGACTTGCAATGGTTATTTATTATGTACCGGGTATAAGCAATTATTCTTGGAAAATATATAGATGGAAAAATCGGTATGAAAGACACCTATGTATTTCTGAAATTGGAACAAAATATAGACTTTAGAAACAGTAGATATTTGCATATTTCCGAAATTTGGAATACTCATATCGCTCGAATTATCGATCATTTTTCTAAATGACTTCTTTTTTACACATTGTCTTTCATTTGGAAGGCAGAAATGCATCGAAAGTGAATAGGTAATAGCAGGTGCTTTACAAATCTGAATTACCCTAGGTCTACCGATAAAAATGGTACCTCACTTGTGTGGGTTGGCTTAGTGCCCACAACAGGAAACGGCTCACAACACAATGTGAACACACCACATTTTCACAATGAAAAACGACCCTTTTTTGGCAAAGTGCCTAGCTGTCGTTTTTTAACCCTAGCTCTGCCGGCACCTAGGGAAACCTAGCAAACCTATACATTTTTTACAACTAGACACCCAGGGGAATACAGGATGGGGTGACTTGACTGCCTTTCACCAGGTTCTGTTACCCAGAATCCCTTGCAAACCTAAAAAATTGCACACAAAAAACAAATTTTCCTCACATTTCTGTGGTGGAAAGTTCTGGAATCTGTGTGTATCCACAAATTTCCACTAGCCACGCATTCCCCAAAGTCTTACGAGAAAAATGGTACCTCACCTGCATGGGTGGGTCAAGGACCCGTGACAAGCAAGGGTCCAAAACCTATTAAGGCGACATCACAATTACCTATCACACACCAACCTGGTTTTGCAAGGGGGGTCCCATGAGTTTTTGGCCCACACATTTGGCCCACACATTTCTGCCAACTAGACACCTGAGGGAGTCCAGCGAAGTATGGCTTGCATGGTTCCCTTAATGTTTTCCTACCCTCAATCTCCTGCAAACCTCAAATTTAACTGAAAAAAAAAAATTCTGAAGTTTCGGTGTGAGAAAGTCATGGAATCTACGTGGATCCACAAATTTCCTCCCACCCAGCATTTTCCAAGGTCTCTCAATAAAAATTATACCTCACTCACGTGTGTGGGTCAAGTAACCACGACAGGCAGGGGCCCAAAACCTATTGAGGTGACATCAAACTGACCTATCACTAAACAACCTGGTTTTGCAAGGGGGGCCCCAAGAGTGTTTGGCCCCCCGCTCGGCGGACATCTAGGGAAACCTACCAAACCCATACATTTATGAAAACTAGACACCTGGGGGAGTCCAGCGAGGTATAGCTGGTGTAGATCCCCAAACGTTTTCCTACCCAGAATCCCCTGCAAACCTTAAATTTAGCTGAAAAAAATCACTTTTTCAATACATTTTTGCATGTGATCACCGTGCTGGCACAAATGTTCTACCTCCCTGCGTTCCCCTTGTTCTCCTGAGTAAAATGATACCTCACTTGTGTGGATGGGCCAAAGCCCTGGGTCAAGGAAGAGCCCAAAACATAGAGATTTAGAGTAAAGCACCAAGAATTCTAGCGCTACATTTTTTTTAAAATACGTTCTTTGCCAGTTATGCTCTGGACACCCGCACAAGTGAGGTATAATTTTACTCAGGAGAACAAGGGGAATACTGGGTGGTAGGACATTTGTGCCAGCATGGTGATTACATGCAATAATATGTGGAACATTTGTTTTTTTCAGCAAAATATGAGGTTTGCAGGGGATTTTGGGTAGGGAACGTTGGGGGATCCAAGCAAGCCATACCTCACTGGATTCCCCAGGTTATTTAGTTTTCAGAAACATGTGGATTTGGTAGATTTACCTAGATGGCGGCGAGTCCGGGGCAAAAAAAACAGGTGCCCCCCCTCAAAACCAGGTAGTTTTGTTATAGGTAATTTTGAAGTCTCCACAATCTGATTTGGGCCATTTTCTGTTTCAGCCACTTTGCCTACCCACACAGGTGAGGCACCATTTTTATCGGGAGACCTGAGGGAAAGCTGAGTGGGAGGAAAGTTGTGAATCCACGCAGATTCCAAACTTTCACACACAGAAATTTGAGAAAAAGGGAATTTTTTTCAGCTAAATTTGATATTTGCAGGGGATTCTTGGTAGGAAGATGTTGGGGGACCCACGCAAGCCATACCTCGCTGGACTCCCTCGGGTGTCTAATTTTCAGAAATGTGTGGGTTTGGAAGTTTTCCAAGATGGCCACCAAGCCCGGGGCCACAAACCCAGGTGACACCGTTTGCAAATCCAGGTTGTTTTGTGATAGGTAATTTTGATGTCTCCTATACTCGATTTCGGCCCTTGCCTGTAGCGGGTACTGGACCCACCCACACGAGTGAGGTACTATTTTTATCAGAAGACCTGGGTGAACACTGGGTGGTAGGACATTTGTGGATCCACATAGATTCCAGAACTTTCCCACAAAGAAATTTGAGAAAAAGTAATTTTTTTTCAGCTACATTTGAGATTTGCAGGGGATTCTGGGTAGGAAATCGTTGGTGGACCCATGCAAGCCATACCTTTCTAGACTCCCCAGAGTTTCTAGTTTTCAGAAATGTGTGGGTTTGGTAGGTTTCCAAAGATGACCGCCGAGCCCGGGGCCAAAAATCCCAAATGACTCCCCTTGCAAATCAGGTTGTTTTGTGATAGGTCTTGATGTCTCCTCAATATGTTTTGGGCCCTTGCCTGTCTTGGGTACTTGACCCACCCAGGCGAATGAGGTACCATTTTTATCGAGAGACCTGGGGGAACACTGGGTGGTAGGAAATTTGTGGATCCACGTAGATTCCAGAGCTTTCTCACACAGAAATTTGAGAAAAACTTGATTTTTCTTCTGCTAAATTTGAGGTTTGCAGGGGATTATGGGTAGGAAATAATTAGGCGACCCTCGCAAGCCATGCCGTGCTGGACACCCCCAAGTGTCTAGTTTTCAGAAAGGTGTGGGTTTGGTAGGTTTTATAAAATGGCCGCCGAGCGCAGGGCTAAAAACCCATGCATTTCTGAAAACTCGGGGGAGTCCAGCAAGGTATGGCTTGCGTGGGTCGCCCAACGTTTTCCTACCCAGAATCCCCAGCAAACCTCAAATTTAACTGAAAAAATCACTTGTTTCTCAAATTTCTGTGTGGGAATGTTCTGGGAAATACGTAGATCCACATATTTCCTACCACCCAGTGTTCCTCCAGGTCTCCCGATAAAAATGGTACCTCACTCACGTGGGTGGGTCAAGTACCCAAAATGGGCAAGTGCCCAAAATGTATTGAGGAGACATCCAAATTACCTATCACAAACCAACCTGGTTTTGCAAGGGGGTCATCTGGGTTTTTGGCCCCATGCTCGACAGGCATCTAGAGAAACCTACCAAACCCACACATTTCTGAAAAGTAGACACCCGGGGGAGTACAGCGAGGTATGGCTTGCATGGGTCCCCTAATGTTTTCCTACCCAGAAACCCCAGCAAACCTCTGATTTAGATGAAAAAAAACCTTTTTTCTCAAATTTCTGTGTGGGAAAGTTCTGGAATCTACGTGGATCCACACATTTCCTACCACCCAATGTTCGCCCAGGTCTCCTGATAAAAATTGTACCTTACTCACGTGGGTGGGTCAAGTACCCGCAACAGGCAAGGGACCAAAACGTATTGAGGAGACATCAAAATTACCTATCACAAAACAACCTGGATTTGCAAGGTGGGTCACCTCGGTTTTTGTCCCTGGGATCGGAGGCCATCTTGGGAAACTTCCAAACCCAAACATTTTTGCGTGAGGTGGGGCATAGGCATGCCCGTTTTGGGCAGTTCCCACCCTAATTCAAATTTGCCCCCAAAAAAATCCCTGGCGACTAGTGGGTGTTTTGCCCCCCCCACCCCCGGGTGCAGATTGGGGGCTAATGCCCCCATCTGCTCCAGTGGGGCAGAACGCCTACTACTACCCCAAATATTCATGGGCCTCCCAAAGACGATCTCATGTGACATAAGGCCAGATCGTGTATGTGGTATCGATCTAATAGAAAGCAAGCCATTCCAAAGACATGGAAGCCTGTATTTTAGCCAATTTCAATTTCAGGGTGGAGTTATAATGCTCCACTAGGCCTGCTGACTGTGGGTGAAAAGCGGCATGAAATTTCTGCTTAATCCCTAACCCTTTCATGACATATTGTACAACTTGCCCAATGAAATGAGATCCGACAAATGCCAAATCGAGGAAAGAACTCCTTTAGGAGAACTTTCGCTGTCATGAGAGCTGTATTATCCTCTGTTACGCACACCTCCACCCATTTACTGAAGGCACAAACCACTACTAGGACATATTTTAGATTATTACAGCACTCAAACTGAATGTAATCCATTTGCAGGACCTCAAAAGGTGCAGTTGGTGTCACAAACCCTCCTGTTGGAGTTTGCATTCCCTTTCCAGGATAATAATGGAGATAGACCAGACAAGACTGGACTATCCTTTTAGCAGTGCCTGCAATATCAGGATTATCCCAAACTTGCATAAGTTGTTTTGCCATTGAGGATGCTCCATCATGTGCTGGCCCTGTGCCATGTGAATCAAGGGTTATAGGTATGCTGTGGGTAACTTCCATTTGGTCATATCTTTATTCCTCCAACAGCCCTCATCATCCAGTGTTCCCTCCTTAGGCCATTGATCTAGTTCATTAGCAGAGGCAGAATGTTTCATGTCCAACACTTCATGCATTGCATCATGCCAACGTTCAGCTTGTGACTTCACCACATACATAGATGTGGAACTTCACTGCATTGCGGTCTCACGGGATGTGTGATCCGCAAAGGCGTTACCTGCTCCTATTTTATCAGTCACTTTCTTGTGTGCACTACACTTAACAATTGCCACTTTCTTAGGATAGGTTAGGGCAGTAAGAAGATGATGCACTAATTCTCCATGCACTATCTGTGTCCCATGTGAGGTGAAGAGGCCCCTTTCTTTCCACAAACTACCAAAATTGTGTGCCACCCCAAATGCGTACTGGCTGTCAGTAAGAATATTGACAAGTAAGCCTAAACTAAGCTCACATGCTCTCATCAGTCAATCAGCTCGGCCGCTTGGGCAGACTTCTGTGGGATGTGAGCTGTCTCAACTACTGTCTGAAGTGTAGTAATAGCATAGGCTGCAGATTTAGTGCCATCAGGTAGTTTCAGACATGAGCCATCAAACCATAACTACCCATCAACACAAGAGAGAGGTGTATCTTGTAGGTCAACACAACCCTTTATTTGCTCTTCAGTGAGGAATATACAATCATGTAACTCTTGTGACTGAGGCTGAGTAGCTGGTAATGGTAGTAGTGTAGCAGGGTTTAATGCCAAACATCTTTTCAATGTAATATGAGGGGCCAAAAGTGTCAATTCATATCCTGTCAAGCGAGCACTAGTCAAATGCTGTGTTTTCGTTTGATTTAGCACAGCATCAATTGAATGGAGTACTAACACAAACAGTTTGTGTGACAAAACTATTCCTTCCCTCTGACTTATAGATACAGCCGTTGCTGCCACTGCTCGGAAACATCTTGGCAGCGCGCAAGCGACTGGGTCAAGAACGGCTAAAAAATATCACAAGAACGTTGTTGATCACTGTACATCTGTGTTAAAACTGAGAGAGCACAACCTTTCCTCTCGGGTACATAGAGTGTGAAAGTCTTATTGTAGTCTGGAGTTCCTAATATTGGTGCAGAACAAAGAGCTTGGCGTAACTGTTGGAAGGCACTCTGACATTCAACAGTCAATGGGAGGGGCATCGGAGTGTCTTTAGTCAAAAGGGCCAACAAAGGTTTAATAATGTGCAAAAAACTGGGAATTCATTGCCTACAAAAAGAAGTAAGCCCAATCAGTGCATAGACATCCTTCTGAGTGTGGGCACAGGAGTATCTAAAATGGTTTGAATGTGATCTGGTGTGAGTGCACGCCCCTCCTTAGACAGGAGGTGATCTAAATAGGTAACCTGCTGTCTACAATATTGCAATTTCTTTCTAGAGACTTTGTCATTATGTTATGCAAGAAATTATAACAATGACAGTGTTTCTTCTTCTGTCAGGCTCCTCCTTCCAGAATCTTCGGGATTGTGCTGATGCTATAAGGGGTCCACCTCTCGATGGCCCCAAAGTCTGAAAGTATGAATACACAGACTGTGGGGATAGTCAAGCGAGGGAAGGAAAGGATGGGAACAGCAGGGCGAGAGATCTGTGGGAGACAACAAAAGACACAAAGGAACACACTATAAGTATCCGTTGTATGTAACACTGTCCTGTTCCCCAAGTTTCCCCCTGAATGGAGTTCTAACTACTCTACTTCCTACCTGTAAAGGAAAATACGTTTGTCTTTGAAGGCAATGAGAGAGTAGGGTGATACCGGGTTCTTACAAACTGTAATGGGGAACAAAGGAACACACATGAAATGCAGATTCTATCCCGAACACATTTATGCATTTACTTTTGCTCTTCTCCGTACCCCAAAATTCTGTGTACTATCTGTAGTTTGTCAAGTCCCCACTGATATGGCACCCTAATGCTTCTTCACCTTCTCGGGATGTTTTGTATTGTGGCAAATGAGGCAGTGTGACACCTTCCCTTACTTGAATATGCACAGGTGGAATAACCATTTGACCCACGTCAGTATCTGATGTAGCCCACAGAGTACAAGGTAGGGACGCCAGAGTGGCATCCAAATTAATAAGACAGGACCTCTCAACCATTGGATAGTTGTTTTTCAAAATAACACACACACCTTCCGGAGAACAACGTATTGTAGCACGAAAATATTTAAGCATATCGATACCCACAATGTTGTCCCGCGGGCTAAAGTGAATTTGTCATGTCTGCATTCATGTGGCTGCGATAGCGGGCTAGGTGTAGGTGTTCCATTGAATCCTATCGATGTTATCATTGTGCCGGACAGGGGAGCCCTAGGAACCAATATTGTAGACAGAGAACTACGAGTAGCCCCTGTGTCAACCAGAAACCTATCAGTAGATCCCAAGACATTTGCATCAACATAAGGACCCATTTGATCCACTGGCACCCCAACCAGTCCCTTACCCCATCCTAGGCATCCCTATACGTAATCAGAATCTGCAAGTGCATCAGCAGAATAATCAGACACTTGATATAGATTGTGTCTATCAAATGTATTGGAGTATTTTTGTCCTTGTTCAACTGCCTCAAACCTGGGACAAACTCCTGTACCTCCCCTGTTTCCTGAATTCCCTGGGCATCCTCTCATACTACCCCTTCCCTGCTGGTACTGCTGACCTCGCAAAAGGGGGCAGTCAGCGACTAGCTATTTCCATATTAGTGACAAATTTGTTGGCAAACAAATGCTTACCCACATCATCGGTGTATGACTGGCCGCTAAAATCATGGAATGTCTCTGTGAGAAAGACCGGGACGCCACCGAAGCCGCCAACCGAAAGTGGAGGAAAACTGGCGAGGACTCCCTAACCCAACCGGAAGCAGCCAGCAGTCCAGCTCTGGGTAATGACGTTGGTGCACAGAAACTGAAGAAGGACGATAAAAACACAGCCCGAACAACGGAGGCGTGGGACCGTCATGAAGCCGTGACTTGGAGGCTCGGAGGAAACGAGGAACCAAGCGGTGGAGGAGCCCAGCTGTTCGGAGGGGTCAAGCGGTGGAGAAGCCCAAGTTTCGGAGGAGTCAAGCGGTGGAGGAGCCCACCTGTCGGAGGAGCCAAGCGGTGGAGGAGCCCAGCTGCCAGAGGAGCCAAGCAGAGGAGGAGACCAGCGTCCGGAGGAACCAGCAGGGGACGAGCCGCGGAGGGAGCGGAGCGTGGAGGAGAACCACCCAAGAGCACATAAAACGCGCATCCCCGGCAGCCCAAGGAGGGGAGAGGACGCCCCGGGTCCGGACGCCACGGCCCTGTGTATGGGTTGTGGCCCAAGGCAAGTGCCATTAAGGGGCACATTCTGGTGGGGTTATTGGGGTGATAAGGGGTAACCCTACAAAGCACAGGTATTGTCGGCCTCCCTCTCGCACACCCTGCCCTATTACTTTAAACCCTTTCTTCCTCTTCCCTTTTCACTACGTGGTGATGGTATCACACAGTAAACAAGAAAAGAAAGACAGGTGTGATTAACCCCGGCCCCCCTTCTTTTCTGCCCTCTGCCCTTCCCTGGAGCCTGACGGGGAGAAGTGCAAAGGAACAGCAAGTCCCAAAGGTCAAGACCAAGAAATAGACGCCCTGCCCTGACGACAACACCCGGCTCTCATCATCATTGGTTTTGTTTTTATTTTTTGTTGTTGTTACCTATGAGAAGCTTCTCTTGCATAGTAGACCAAAGTCCTGAAAATAAAAAGTGCTTTATAAAGAATCTACAAGGAAAATACGGCCCGTTCTTTGTTTCTTATATATCAGACACTCGGACAGCCTACAAAAGTGGTGTCAGAAGTTGGATTTTTGTGTCCCTGTTTACGTGTCTAACCATGGCACAGCCTATACCTCTAAATGATATGGTCACGCAGTTGGCAGAGGGACAACAGCACCTACAGTTGATTCTTGAACAGCAATTACAGGAAGCACGAGTAGAAAGGGAAGCCTTGCAGGGCGCTCTGAAGGATCAGGCCGCGATAACTTCGACCAATCAACAGGTCCAAGACACAACTATTTTGAGGCTCACCGATGCGATAGGTAATGCCCGGGTGCACCCGAAGTCCCTGGAACAGTATTACAGAAATATCAGGTAGGGGAAGACCCTGACTATTTTTTTTTAACTTTGAACGAGTGGCATCCACAGAGGCCTGGCCCCAAGAGACATGGGGCCAATACATCACCCGCTGCTTTCAGGAGAACTACCAGCAGCGTATCAAGCCGCTAACCCGACTGGAGCCACCGCTTATGACGATTTGAAAAAGGCAATACCAGAGAGATTAGGATTCGACCAGGAACACTATTGCATTAAGTTTAGAAAGGAAAAATGGTCTACTGGGGACAATCCTTGTGCGTTGTATTATAGAATACGGAATATGGGAAATAGATGGCTGACTCCCCACATACCCACTATGTGAGAAGTGGTTGAAAAGGTCTATTGGGGGCAATTTTTAGAAGCATTGCCACCCTCTACCCATTCATGGGTGAAGCAGCATCCAAACCTGAACTCCTCATCTGCAGTAGACATCGCATGTGCCTTCCATAGGTCCCCCAATTTTAGAGCAGGCAGCACACAGCCCCAGCTCTCCCTTCCACCATCACGAACACCTTCTTATTCAAACCCCAGGTTCCCTGTAAAACCCTCCACGAATACCATGATTCCTTCTTGCCTTGTCCCAAAACCAGCCATGACCCCCTCAAGCACCAGCGGACAAGCTCCACAATGTTTTAATTGTGCAGAGTGGGGCCACATAGCCAGACAATGTCCTCTTAAACACCCACCTGTAGAGCCCATGGAGGTAGGATATTCCCGGGGTAGGATTTTTCGAACCAAAGAAGGCCCCCAGCGATATAAGACAGAAGTGTTCCTATATTGGAGAAAAAGACAGGCTTTACTCGACACAGGGTGCCATGTTACGGTAGTAGACATGTCCCTTCTCGGGGTTCCCCAACTACAGAGCATAGGGCAAGTAAGGGTAACATGTGTTCACGGGGATACAAAGTCCTATCCCGTAGCAGAGGTCCTTCTAGAAGTACATAACGACCCCCACCTTAAGAAGGTGGGAGTAATCCCCTCCCTACCAGAGGCAGTGATTATAGGGACTGACCCCCCTAAGTTCAAGACATATCTAGAGGGAAAAAGAGGAAACATATAGACTTCACATGGCTTCAGGACGCCCCATTTTCTTCTACAGACCTAGAGCACTCAGACCCCAGAGCCAAGAGAAGCAGGAGAGAAAGACAAATGGGAAAAAAGATTTCCTCCATTCTCAGGTACCTCGTACCGCTCTTCCTTTTTCCCTTTCAGACACAGATGAACAGGGCACTGCAGCTTCAGAACCGCCCAACGGGAAGACAAATCACTTATACAGGCCAGGGAACAGGTCCATGTGCAGCCACCAGAGCAGGTAGGACCTTATTTCATTATGAAAAAGGGGTTTTTATACAGAGAAGAAAAGAAAAACTCTCATGTTAAAACTTAGCTTGTTATGCCATACCTTTTTCGGGAGCATGTCCTTCTAATAGCTCATAACAACATAGGGGGGGTCATTATGGGAATGAAAATACTCTCAAGTACCTGCTAAAATGATTTTACTGGCCCGGGGTATATAAAGACGTCGCCAAGCATTGTGCGGCTTGTGTGAGGTGCCAGTACACCTGTCCAGGAGGAGTCCAAAAAGCCCCCCTGCAACCCCTACCCATTATTGACGTACCTTTCAAAAGGGTTGGGATGGACCTCGTAGGACCCCTGACACCCTCAGTTAGAGGTCATCGCTATATATTGGTCATAATTGATTACACCAGCCGGTATCAAGAGGCCATTCCCGTTGTCAAGCATGACCACCTCAGCAGTAGCCCAAGCAATGATCACCCTGTTCTCTAGAGTAGGCTTCCCCTCAGAAATATTAACAGACCAGGGGACCCCTTGTGTCTCTCGAATGATGGGTCAAATCTGCAACATTCTAGGGATACATAGAATCCGAACATCAGTCTATCACCCACAGACGGACGGTCTTGTGGAACAATATAACAAAACAATCAAAAACCTACTTCGCAAGGCCGTCCCAGAGACCGAGAGGGACTGGGACCAAAGGCTACCCCCAGTCCTGTTCGCCCTACGAGCCCATGAACAGAGGTCTACAGGATTTTCTCCCTTCGAATTACTGTTCGGAAGGAAGCCAAGAACCCTGTTAGACATGGCGGTTGAACAGTGGGAACAGGAAGATGAGGAAGGGAAGCCCTTGTTGAGATATGCCACAGGCCTTAAGAACTCTCTGACAAAACTCTGGGGAATGGTACACGATAACATGCGTGAACACCTTAGAGAAAAAAGTAACACCAGTCACTTATAGTGTACTTCTACCCCATCGTGCTACAGGTAAACAAATATACCACGTAAATCTGTTAAATAAAATGGGTAGACACCCCACCCTCCCCAGGGGTGAGGAGTACAGCCTTATTAGTCTGTTCCTCCCCACCAATAGACATTCCCCCCTTGCCAGTTCAGGAGCCCTCTAACCAGCCTGTACCCACCGGAGAGGTGTTGACGGGTACCCAGAAAACCCAGATTGAGGCCTTGCTCACAACTTTTCCTGGTCTATTCTCTACCCGTCCAGGACTAACCTCCTTAGTCCAGCATAAGATCATGCCCCTGGTCCCTGACATTGTAAAACAGAAACCCTATAGGATTCCAGAGGCGCGCTGAGAGGCTGTAGAAACAGAAGTGTTCGAAATGCTACAAGCAGGAATTATAGAACCGTCCCAAAGTAACTGGGGCTCTCCAGTGGTATTGGTGCCAAAACCGGACAGCAGCATACGCTTCTGCATTGGTTTTAGGCAAGTAAATGCCATCACTAAATTTGACACTTATACGATGCCTAGAATCAATGAGATGGTAGAACGCCTGGGAAAAGCATGTTACATGTCAACCCTTGACTCAACGAAAGGGTATTGGCAGATCCCGTTAGCCACTGATTCCAAGGAAAAGACAGCATTTGCAACCCCTTCAGGCCTGTATCACTTTCGAGTACTTCCCTTTGGGTTGCACGGGGCACCAGCAACCTTTCAGAGGTTAATGGACCACCTCCTAAAACCCCATCAAGCATACGCGGCTGCTTACCTTGATGATATTGTGGTTTTTAGTGAAACATGGGGAGAACACTTAGAACACCTGAAGGACATCTTTTCCGAAATACAGGGCGCTTCAATTACCATCACCCCGAAGAAGTCACTGTTAGGCACAAACTAAATACAGTATTTGGGCTACACAATTCGTGAAGGACATCTGAAGCCACAAATAAACAAAGTAGAGACCATACAATCCTTCCCTAGGCCAAACACAAAGAAGGAAGTTCGCTCCTTTTTAGGCTTTATAGGGTACTATAGGAGATTTATACCCTATTTTTCCGCCATCGCTAGTCTCCTTACTGATCTCCTATCCAGGACTAGTCCCACATCCATACGTACATGGTCTGCAGTCCAAGAGAACAGTTTCCAAACCCTCAAACATGCTATCTATACCGCTCCAGTGCTAAGGTGTCCTGATTTCCAACGTTCTTTTGTGCTCCAGACAGATGCATCAGGCCATGGGTTAGGGGCCATCTTGTTCCAACCTGATCATGCTGATGAGCTCAGACCTCTGATGTTCATCAGCCGAAAGCTACTCCCGAGAGAATCCCATTACTCAACAGTCGAAAAAGAATGCCTAGCGATCAAATGGGCAATAGAATCCCTGCAAGATGATCTGCTGGGTAGGCAATTCCTTGTTATTACTGACCATGCTCCTCTGACCTGGCTTGCTAAAAATAAAGACACCAATGCTCGCATTTTAAGGTGAATCCTTGCCCTGCAACCTTTCTCATTTCAGACATTGCACATGCCCGGTGTGAAGCAGATAAGTGCAGACTATTTGTCTCGGTACCCATCCTCTGAATGGCCCCATCGTCCATTCCTATGGGGGGAGATCTGTGAGAAAGAGCGGGCGCCACCGAAAGTGGAGGAAAACGGGCGAGGACTCCCTAACCCGACAAAAAGCAGCCAGCAGTCCAGCTCTGGGTAATGACGTTGGTGCACAGAAACTGAAGGACGATAAAAACACAGCCCGAAGGACGGAGGCGCGGGACTGTCATGAAGCCGTGTTCGGAGGAAACGAGGAACCAAGCGGTGGAGGAGCCCAGCTGTCAAAGGAGTCAAGCGATGGAGGAGCCTATCTGTCGGAGGAGTCAAGCTGTGGAGGAGCCCAGCTGTCAGAGGAGCCCAGCTGTCGGAGGAGCCAACCTGTGGAAGAGCCCAGCTGCTGGAGGAGCCAAGCAGAGGAGGAGACCAGCGTCCGGAGGAACCAGCAGGGGATGAGTCGTGGAGGGAGCGGAGCATGGAGGAGAACCACCCAAGAGCACATACAACGTGCATACCCGGCAGCCCAAGGAGGCGAGAGGATGCCCCGGGTCCGGACGCCACGGCCCTGTGGACGGGTCGTGGCCTAAGGCAAGTGCCATTAAGGGCACATTCTGGTGGGGTTGGTCGAGTGATAAGGGGTAACCCGCACAAAGCCCAGGTATTGTCGGCCTCCCTCTCACACACCCTGCCCTATTACTTTAAACCCCTTTGTTCCTCTTCCCTTTTCACTATGTGGTGATGGTAGCACACGGTAAACAAGAAAAGAAAGACAGGTGTGATTAACCCTGGTCCCCCTTCTTTTCTGCCCTCTGCCCTTCCCTGGAGCCTGACGGGAAGAAGTCCGGAGGAACAGCAAGTCCCAAAGGTCAAGACCAAGAAATAGACACCCTGTCCTGACAACAACACCCGGCTCTCATCATCATTTGTTATGTTTTGTTTTTATTTTTTTGTTTTGTTATCTATAAGAAGCTTCTCTTGCATAGTAGACCAAAGTCCTGAAAATAAAAGGTGCTATACAAAGAGTCTACAAGGAAAATACGGCCCCATTCTTTGTTTCTTATATATCAGACATTCGGACAACCTACAGTCTCCTCAAATCTTGAAAAGAAATCAGAAACTAACTCATCCTTTTTCTGTTTACAGAATGCTAACGTAGTCCAGTCTATTTTCTTAGAGGGTATGAGAGTATTCAACTTTGTCACAATAGTTTTAGGAAGATCTAATTTCTCCTTCTGAGGTTTCTGCGCAGGTTCCCTTTCCACATCTATATCTTCTAAATGTTCCCATGTATCACCAAATGCCACATTGTCATCTATTTTACGTACTGTTCTCCACATATCAGGGGACAGAATAAGCAAAAAGAACATATCAATATCTGGCAAGGTCATAGTGCAGGAGCTGATGGTTCCTTCCACCTCCTCATAGAAGGTGGTGGGATTTTTCCGGGGATCTGGCAAAGCAGCTTTAAGAGCCATAACATCTGCTCTTCTCCAAAGAGTGTAAACCCAATAATATATAAAATATCCTTTGCATCAACTGAAGTTTTATCATCACTTGTTCCTGCACCTTTTGGAGGAACATATAGGGGTGCAACTTCACACATTGGTCTCATAGTAATTTCTTTACTACTGGGTTTGTTCACATCCACCAAAACATCTGCTTCCTCATAGAAGGTGGTGGGATTTTTCCGGGGATCGGGCAAAGCAGCTTTAAGAGCCATAACATCTGCTCTTCTCCAAAGAGTGTAAACCCAATAATATATAAAATATCACTTTGCATCAACTGAAGTTTTATCATCACTTGTTCCTGCACCTTTTGGAGAAACATATAGGGGTGCAACTTCACACATTGGTCTCATAGTAATTTCTTTACTACTGGGTTTGTTCACATCCACCAAAACATCTGCTTTCTCTGTCTGAGACTTTTCAGTTTCTACAATTTTACCCTTTCTAGCTAATTCTTGGTCCTTTCGTAAATGCAATGTTTCATCTCGTAATTTAACTATTCGTCTAATCGTATTGGGTATATCTGAAAAAAGGTAAGTCCCATCTACTAACCGCTTATAATCAACGTTCAGATCAGCTTGTTCTGTTTCGTCAGAAATATGCTGCCAACCATATATTACCTCCCAACAGAATTTTTCTACAAAATATAACTGGTCTATATCTTTCCATATCTTTCCAAAGTTGAACAATATTTATGAGCATTGTCGCTGAGTAGACCGACAAGCTTCCTCTTTAGCTGCAGTTTTTAATATTTCTTTTTCTGCTTTAGTCAAAGTAGAGCGAGTCCGGTCACCCACCTTGTTTGTCTTTATCTTTATCCTCTGAATAAGAATGCTCCTCGTCAGAAGCCTCATCCTCAGGGGCACTTGGAGTGGGAAATGTATACTGGGTGGGGGGTTGATCTAATAAAATAGAATCATCATGAGGCTTACTAAGTATTGGATAAATACAGGGCTTCTACTAGGGAACTGGCCATTTGCCTCTAATCAACGTTCTTTATCTTCCTTTTCTATTCTTTTCTTCATTTCTTTGTCATTTAATTCGACCACTTTTTGATATTTTGTTTTTCGCTGCTCTTTCTCTGCTATAGCTTCCTCTCTCTTCACTCTCTCCCCCACTTCTTTATCCCACATACGTATACAATAAAACATATCCGGTCTACTTTTTCTTTTTAACAAACACTGCTCTACATATTGAAATTTTTTAGAATCGAATGAACCATTCACTGGCCAATGTAAATCAGACTCTTTTTTTTGTGTATTTGTTCCACAATGAACCATACATTATGGGAGAAATGCTGTATTAGATATACATCTCTTTATTTGGGGTTATTTGCTGGCTTTGCTCTAAAACTTTCTTGGTACCACAAGAGCAACAACACCACTTACAGTGTGCTGAGAACAGGCATGTTTTTACAAGAATATGCATATTACTACTCCAAACAAATATTCCAAAAGGAGAAAAATCTCCAAAATACCTGCTTTCAGTCTTTGCAAAGAATGAATTCCAAACCAAACCAATCAAATCAAGAGTGCCGCTTCAGCGTCCTTACCAAAAAGAAATCTCCAACTGCTACCTGCCGATCTCTGGTCGACCTAATGGTCACAGCTAAATACGCCAAAGAAAGTCCCAGTCGAGTCCGGCTACCACCTGGAGGGTCAAATCAGGAAAACCCGAAAAGTCACATAGGCCCGCAAAGACAAGAGTCTCCTCATGCAGTGCGCATCCTCAGTAATATTTCGAACCTCCAAAGAGGCTACTCCTTCGGATGGCCACGTCTCCGATGGGGCCCCACTTGTCAGGCGCCAACTGTGTAAATGTACCCAAAAGTGAGCACACTGGTGCATGGTCACATTCTCATTCACGGGTCCAAGGACCAACAAAATAGAGAGCGGCACTGGAGCTGAAATAAAATAAATCGTTTATTAATCACTCATGAGTCGGACCACATCCACACAATACTTTCAAGTGCTGGAGGAGGTAGTACCCTGAACTCACAGACCATCGTTTTTATATACTCTTTTTCTGCAATGTAAGCATGTGGACAGAAATGGAAGGAACACGTTTACAAATAGTTACCAGCAAACAAGGGCAGATGGATAACCACTTGGTCAGCAAATAGGGAGGGGGAGAATGAATGCTTATGTCAGCAGTAAACAGTCAACAGATAACATCTAAGACCAGGTGTATCGGTAGCTACAAACCCCCAGCACTTACATTGCTTAGCCATGTCAGGAGGTCATCTAAAATAGATGACACAAGCAGAGTGAAAAGGCAAACAGCAGAGTACAAAAGAATTACAAAGGAAAGGAAATGGACACCACAGTCAAAATAGCTGTAGCTTATGCTAAGTAAAATATTACACGTTTCCACATCTCAACTAAATTATACAACAACCTTGTGTTTGACTAGTTCACTCATACAATCAACACCCCTATCGGTTTTAAAAATTGTAAAAAAATTATAGAGCAGTGCATTTCAGGTCAAGCTTCCCATCTTACTCTGAACCCATCCTCGACATCATTTTTGTTTTTATTTTTTACTTTGAAAGCTGACTTTAGCAAACTGCACTGAGTACAATCCCGTTCCTCAATGCACAGTTTAGCCAAAGACGGAAAAGGGGGTGTGGGGGTTTGCTTTCAACTTAAATATAAATTACAGAATACTTACCTCTGAAACATACACCAAGGAAACCAAGTGCTAGCTGTATCCCGCTCTAACACACAAATATCCTTAAAGTAGCATTTCACCTATCTAACCACCTTCTTATGAACTAACCAGTTGTGTGCTCTTGTAAATATGCTTTCTCCTTCATGGAATATCTACCACATTACTACTAAGAACTGTAACTCCTTCTGTGGTGGCCATATGTTTTCTCTCCGACAGTGAGAATTAGCCGTAAACATAACTAGATTGTTATATGTGGCAACAAGCTCCAATTTTGTTTATAGTGCACCAATGCCATGCTTTTCTTTCGAATACCTTTCTTTGTGTCACAGATCTATTATTTACAAGCTTATTTATGTTACAATAACCCCTAAGAAATTCAACTGTTTTGGAGAGTGTGACAAGAGAGTCCTCTGCACAGCAATGATTTATTTGTAAAAATATAAGTGTCAATGTCCAAGGTATTCCACTTCAACCAGCACCACCCACAGCTGCTATCACTGCTACCGAATGGCAGTGCTAGCATTGCCTACTATCACAGTTAAACCACTCTGTAGACAATTGGGTACTCGCCAGTATTTGGTAGCTATACGGATTTTACTAACTGATACATCCCCTCCCATCGTTTGTGCTGTATCCAAATTTTTAAAATGGGCATGGTTGATCCGCTCAAAAAGACTGTCCATATCAATTTAATCCTTTTCTTAATTAATTTATTTCTGATCAAATTGCTACTTTTTATCTGCTTGTTTTTAATGTATAGTCTTTTACGATGTGCTGTTTTATATATTTTTGTAATGCTTTTATGATATCTGCATATCGAAATAAAGCAATCAACCGAACAACCAAGTTAAACAAATGTGTCAGTTTTGCTATTGCATGGCACCTCAGGCTGTAGGAATGGCCTGCAAGTATGAGTTTTATTATTTTGGAATACATTGAATTGCTAAACACTCATGCTGTGTGAAATAAATGGTTGAGAACACAACCATGTGGTATACTCTCATAAATAAGTGCTGGTATTTAAAAATAAGTGTCAGTGCCGATCACCGGAAAACACCAGCACAAATTAAGCACTGCTGCACAGTCAAATTATTCATTCTTGCCTTCTTGGAATTAAACTGTTGGGATTTTTTTCTGAACCCTCTGAGCATCGACCATTCACCACAATCTGCTGACTAGTCCAAAAGTGTAAACCTAGAAGGGAGATTTACAAGACCCTTTGCATCGCTCTTGCAGCGTGCAATGTGGTGCAAGAGTGACGCAAAGTAACAATTTGATTTATAATACACCTTGCTTGGCCCTGAGTGCTTTCATAAATCTGAAATAATGCAATGCAGCACAAATCGCTGTGTTGAATTTCTCTGTGCCAGGGTGGGCTTACCATGGGGGTTGCATGGGTGTTCCCATGCAACATCCATGGATTTTGATGCATTCCCAGATTCACCAGAAGTGGTAGACCTGGGAATGTGCCAAAAACCTGCGCTTCCCCAGCTGAGCCGCAATAAGGAGAAATGTGTTTATTTCTCCTAGTTTTTCCTCTTTCTATGTGTGCGCTGCATCCTGCAGCACACAGAGAAAGAGGAGAAATCTCAGGGGATTTTTTAGGAAGGTGCCCCATCTTGCATAAGACAATCCTCCTAACAACGCAGGCACCCTTGCACCACGGTGCAAGGGTGCCTGCGTCAGTGCTAGGGAAGGAGAAAGGGAAGGGGAAGGGGAAAAGGCAGGAATGCACAGCAATGACTTAAATATGGTACATTACTGCCCTTTCCCTGTCACACAGTGCAGCAAGGTGATTTGCTGCACTACACTGAGCTTCAAGTTTCACATTCACTGGGGGTCAGTTCCCAAATTCTGCGTTTGCGTCAATAGATTTTACTTGTTCATGCATTTTCCTGTTAACTACAGCTTTTCTCACCCACCCATCACAAATAAGTGTTTCTGCTTATAAATATCACAAAACACAAGAAATAAAAATGAAATAATAAATAATATAAATAAAGCTGTTGACCTCTGCTGTTGGTAGGCTAATGGACAAACTAGTCCTACTTAAAATATTGAAAAGTGGAACTACCACTGCACCAGAAATTTGCTTGATTAGAAGGAAAGAAGCTGTCAGCCTATTATTACCTGTTCCTCTATGTACTACAAAATAACTTACCAAAAACATTTTTGGTAGCAACAAACTGTAAAATCAGCCTATATACCATTGGTTCATTTTTAACACTCCTCTATTAGCTTTGATTTAATTTCAGACCCTTGATTGACAGAGGAATTTGCCTAAGACAATCGGTCTTGCTTTTTACATGCAAGCAAGACCGAATGGCATTGACAGTGGTTGTTTAAATGGATGTGCTTAGTAGCTGTCGATGTTGTGTCTTCCACATTTCTTCAGCATTTTCTCTAGTGACCACTAGGTGGCACTGGGGATGCCCAGACATGGGTCCCAGGCACTCCACACCACTGGAGTCAAGCTAGCCGGGCTGATGAGAGGTGTTACCTCGAAACCGGTCCGGTCCTCGGATGCTTGATTCCGTTTTGGGAAGGACATGGCTTTTGTAGTTCGGACTGAACTGTTCCCATGGGGCACAGGGTCAGAGCTGATTTGCATATCGCCATTGTCTAACCCAGGGTGGTGTGGAGTGCAAAAAAATGATGGATTTGGGCCCAGATCTTTGGACTGGGATGAATGTGTGACATTGATCCACATTCGGTCCATCACCTGTTTTGTTTGCAATAGCAAGGTCTTGTAGGCACTTGGGGGCAGTGCCAGCTTTGATTTTAAACAAGTAGTTCAGGGTTTTGAAACGAATCCGGTTTTCAACCTTGAGCCAATGCAGGTCCCTAAGATGTTTGGTGATCCTGGCGGACCTAGGGATTCTGCAGAGCAGTCTAGCAGCAGCGTTTTGCACCAGTTGCAGACGTCTTATTACTGCTTTGTTTGAGCCCAGGTACAAGATGTTACCGTAATCAAGCCGAGATGTCACTAAGGCATTGACTACGGTCTTCTGGGTAGTAGATGGTAACATCCAGACAATTTTGCGTAGCCATCTAAGAATGGTAAAGCATATGCCTGCCACTTTATTGGCTTGCTGTGTCATAGATAGACTGTCATCTATGATGACCCCAAGGTTTCTGACCTGAGAAGCTGGTGGTGGAAGTTTACCTAATGACGACGGCCAATGGGGATCACTCCAGAGATCTTTATTATTCCCTAAGAGGAGGATCTCTGCTTTCTCCCCATTTAATTTAAGTTGGTTAGCCGACATCCAACTAAATATTTCATGAAGGCCTATTTTTAGTGCAGATGGAGCAGACGAGTCAGATTTAGAAAGTGAAAACAGGATTTGAGAATCGTCTGCGTAGGTCATTAAAATGAGACCAAAATTTTCTGCAAGGTTGGCCAATGGTCGTAGGTACAAATTAAAGAATAAAGGACTCAGGATCGATCCTTGTGGTACACCATGAGGAGAGTAGAATACCTCAGAGCATGCCTCAGAAGAGGTGATCTGGAAGGTGCGGAGGGATATGTATGATCTAATCCACTCCAGTGCCCTGCCTTCGACACCATTCTCCCCCAGCCTGCCAAGCAGTCTGGAGTGAGAAATAGTGTCGAAGGCCGCACTTAGATCCAACAAGACCAATGCTACTGTTTGGCCATCATCCATGAGCTCCCTAATCTTTTCTGTGACCCCAAGCAGAGCCGTCTCAGTGGAGTAACCGCTCCTAAACCCAGACTCGGACGGATGAAGGAGGTCATTATTTTCCACATAAGTTGAAAGAGCCTTATGAATGTGCCTCTCCAAAATTTTAGAAAAAGCAGGCAGTAATGAAATTGGACGATAGTTGGCCAATATCGTGGGGTCTGCGGCCGGCTTTTTGAGCAGAGGACTGACCATAGCATGTTTCCATAAGGCAGGAACTGTGGCCTGTTCTATGGAGGCGTTCAGTATCTCTGCTATGGAAGTCATGGCAGAGTCCTCTAGTTGACCAATGATGCTGATAGGAATAGGGTCACGTGGGGAACCTGATTTGATAGATTTTAATAGTTCCTTCAGTTTATCCAAATTAATGGGAGGCCAGGCTTCAAGGTGACAATTTCTTCTGGGGACTTGGGGGGTGTTGTCTTGCTTGTGTGAGATCGTGCTCTCTCTGTTGATATTAGAGACAATGTTCTCAATCTTTTCAGTGAAAAAAGATGCCAAGTCCTGGCACTGCTGGGTATTGAGAGGGATAGCCTCCGCTCTTGAATTCTCACCAGACAACTCTTTTACAGTGTTAAAGAGAGTCTGGGATTTATTTACGGCCGTGTTGATAGTAGTGGTAACATAGCATGCTTTAGCTTTCATGCATGCCGAATGATAGCTATTTCTGGCCTTACGATAAACTTCTTTTTGATGTAATTCATCATTTTTGCGCCACTGTCTCTCCAGGGTCTTACATGTAGATTTTTCTTTCTTAAGAGCTTCTGTGTACCAGGGGGCGGGGGGGGGGGGGGCGATGTGCTTTTCCTTTGCAACGGGATAGGGGCAGGCAGGCATTCGCTGCACCATTTAGGATAATAGCACAATGAGCTCTAGAAGAGGATATGTGACTTCTACACCTCGCAATCCCCCAGTTTTATATTACACACCCTGTACATTAATTTATAAACGTATATAACTTATTGTACATGTAATATGCACGTGTTGATGTAAAGCACTTTGACATCCTGCATTGGAATGAGTAGGGCTATATAAGAAAAAATAGTGGTACTTAAATTATTTCAACGCCACCTCAGGGGAAGTAAGCTCTATATAAATGCAACTTGCTTTGTGTAAATTCTGGGAAAGACCAAGACATCTGATATTCTTCCAGTGCATGCATATCTCCTAATAAGGGACTGCAGGGAGCAAAAAGCTGCCTCTCTTAAGTAAGTGTGAAGAGCTAACAAGGTTTGAGCCTTTGTTTCCCCTCTGCTTAATTTACATCAGGTGTGAGACTCCTGACTGCTCACAGGCAAGAGACTCGAACAAAAGGAGGCCTGATGACCCCTCAAATTCCGCCTTTGTTATGGGCCCAGCAGGAGTCTAAAATAAGAAAGCCCTGTCCCCGCCTGAACGTTGTTGCAGATGGAAAGCAGACAACATGCAGGTGCTGAGAAAGTGTCCCAGTGTTTGAAATTACACCAGGACGAGTTCAGAACATTATTCAGTGGAGCCCAAATTCTTAGTAGGGTGGACTGCATTCACCCTGTGAAAAAAGTGGGTGTGACATTTCAACGGCTTTGAGTGAAACTTTCTTGGGAGCAAATTCAGGCTTATTCTACCCTGTAAACTAGAACCCCATTCCCAATAGGAACAAACCTGCCCCACACAGTACATTCAAACACCACACAGCCATTAGAACTAGCTCCATTCGTATCCACCAGAACCAACCTGCTCCTTCGCAGTCCATCTTAACCACATTCACATCTGCAGTGTTCTGCTCACCTGTGCGAAGCAAGATTCGGGCCAGGTTGGGATGGGGTTAGTGGTTATTGGTTTTGCTTTGCTGATTATTGCAGGAGAGAGGCCGGGCCTGGCCTTTCAGGACTGGCCTCAGATTGTATAGTGCTTCGTTATGGGTATTTGAAAAAAGTGATAGCAAGGGATACATTTTTACATTAAAAGACGTTTAATGGAGAATATGCTTTTGAATACTGTATCCTTTTTCTGTTTGTTGTAAGTTGCAAACCGGTCTTAAGACCCTTCATGTGGTGCTGTATGTGTAGAATTTACTGTCTTTTCACTTTATTAAGCAAATGTTTGAGTGATATTTGCACTGATATTTGTCGCTGCACCCACGCATGCGGTTGGGTTCTTGGCGCACATAGCCGTGGCTACAGCGCACAGAGACCATATACTGCCGCACACAGAATAACAATATTAGAGGGAACATTGATCATAATTAGCCCTTAAGTTACCAAAAATTTGAATCTGCCCTTTGGTGGCAAAACTGGCTTCTTTTTAAAAACAACTTCCCCCACTCTCCATTCAAGAACATGCACCTTACGTCTGTCATCAAGTTGCGGCTTGTACTTTTGCTGATGAAGTCTGATACTGATAACCTGTGGGTTAACTCTTTGTCCATGTTTTTGAAATCCAGCCAGGATAAATTCCGTTTATTCCCTGCCAACCTCCCTTTTAAACACTGAAAAGGAGATATCTTGGTAATTAAATTAGGAGTGTTTTAATGCGTCCAAATGTTCTCTCGGAGCACACCCCTCAGAGAGTCTCATCTTTCAATGCTGTTTGAGCACAAGTTTTAACCAAACGGTTCATGTTCTCCACCAAGTCCTTTGCTTGGGAAGAGTATAAGACAGTACAATAATGTCTAATGGCAGGGTCATCCATAAACTTTCAAATGAGACAAACTGTACACCATTGCCGATTATGATGGTTTTGGGTATCTGCACTCAATTCAACTCTCCACCCACCTTTTAATCCACGGTGAAGTGTTGTCAATGTTTCTGAATTCCAATAATTGAATCGAGGGTTTATGGTCTGTTCTTAATATGAAGGGCATACGCCAAGGGAAAAAATTTAAATTATGAACTGCCCACATGCAGGCCAGAGGCTCCAGTTCTACCAAATACCTTTCCTCAGCTCCCCTCAGTGAACGTAAGGCAAAGGCAACAACCCTTTCTTCACCGTCCATCATCTGTGACAACAAGGCACCCAAACCCCTTGTACTTGCATGTGTTGTGAGGTAGGTCTTCTTGGAGGTGTCACAATTTTCCACAGTAGGGATCTTAGTTATGCTTTCTTTGACTATACCAAACACCTTACCACAATTGTCTGTCCAGGAAAAACTATCCCCCTTTTGGGAAGCAATCTGATGAATTGCATCACACTTGCAAAATTGGGAATTACCTTTGCATTAGAAACAGAACCAACACAAAACTTACATTTATCCTCTTCAGTGTAAGACAACTGTCCCGGGTCTGTCAAACACCTGCCTCATAAACCTGTTCATGACTCTGCGTGTCCTACATATATACCAAGACGTTATCCTGGAAAGAAATCACAGAATCATTCCCCCTAAGTACCATCTTCATTAGTCTCTAAGAACATGCCGTAGTTAAGGCTAGCCCAAACAGTAGTCTCATAAATCTAAATGCCCCAAATGGTGTCACAAAGGACGGCTCTAGAGTCCTCATGCAACTGCACATGATAATATGTGCCAGACAAATATATCACACTAAACACACATGCATCCTCCGTGTGGAAGCAGGACGTATGTCTGCTCCTTCCTATGCTGACTTGTACCATACTTCTACTCAAATCTCAGCCATTCATATGCAAAGAGCCTTGCCGTATCTCCCGCCAGGCGCCATTTAAGGGCACAACCAGTCCGAATTAGTTCTGGTCCCGACTAGGCTGTTACCTAATATAGACTACCCGCCCCCCGCACCACACACCAGGTCCTGATGAAGACCTGTAGTGACTACCGAAGGGAGCACATCGTGGGTTGCAACGTCGACGATATAACAAGGTTAAGACAGACGAAGGACCTGTATACAAAAAGGAGCATTAATAGCGACCAGGGCTCTTGGCTACAAGTCTGGCCATCATAAACCTTGTTCTTTACCTTGTATATAAATCCTGAACCACCTTGCATATACTGCACAAATTGTTTTGGCACTTGGGCACATATGTCACATGAGCATCATATATTTCAACCATTGCGAACAGCCGTTCCTTGTACCTATGAAAAGGATGAATACATTTGAATTAAGTAATTCAGATAAAATGCTAAGTTGATATGCACAGATCGTGTTTTTTGTGATTATTCGTAATAACTTTGTACTCTTGTTTAGACGTGTGTGATATCCAGTCCCATTGAATAGTTGGGCTATGCGACACTTAGTGCGCTGAGGAAATAATCTTTGAAAACCCGACAGAACCAATTCTTGTTGATAAACTTTATACACATGTTCTGAGGGAGACCGGGTCGCCCCTTTTTGTTATTTGAATCTCAAATACTTCCTGTACTTTGTTGTTTTTACATACACGGGCAAAATGCCCCTTTTTACCACAATTGTGGCAGGTGCATTGGGCTATTTGAAAAATGGTTAGAGCAACCACGCCTTATGTGGAATGGTATTTTTGTTTATTATATCTGTTAATGCCCAGGGGAGGGGGCAGGAGAGAAAAAGGGGCGGAGAATTACTGGGGTAGAATAGCAAGGAAGGACCCAGGGCATTTGTGTGTTTGTGAATGACTCTAATAAAACAACAGGGCCTCTGTGCTTCTTCAAAGTGTATGGCCTTGGTCTGTGTGTTAAATGTGTTGGGATGAGGTTTGGTTTACCAGGAACCTCATGCAAATGGGAAAATAACAAGTCCCAACAATTCACAGCAATCGAGTTAGTTTCTGAAACTTTATAAAGCAGCTAGTGCATCAGTTTTTATAACATAGTGTGTAGTCAGAAGACATATAATGCTGAGGTATACGGGGGACCGCAATGCATATGCAAGCTGTGCACCTGCACAGGGCCAGCAAACGCCAGGGGCCACCACGCCAATATATATCCTTAATATAATAATCCTCTGAGGATGGATATATATTTACGTGCCGGCCCCAGGCAGGGATTTTCCACTTCCAAACACCCTGATCCCCGGCCGCCCCGCCCGGACCCCTTCTTCCGGGGCCCCTTACCTACGCTCCCTGCACAGGGCCACCATGAGCCTAGAGCCGCCCCTGCGCAATGCATGTGAAAATGCAAATGATAATTTTGCATAGCTGCTAAAATCTCTCCCTTTTCATGTGTCCGAACATCAGTTATAACTTTTTAATTATCAAACAATAGCAATCTGGATACAGTAGTTAAACACACTAAAAGGTGTACAAGTAAACTGCAAGCAACCTAGGTCGTATGCAATTGTACGAGGTGTGAACGTAAATCACAGGCAAGTTAATTATGTCCAAGTTTTCTAAGTAAAACAAATCAAGTAAACAATGCGTAACCTAGGTGGTATACACATGAGATATTTGCCAACCACGGCCATGCAAAGGAAAATGCATGTGAGGGATATACAGGTACGCGTAAATTAAATATATGCAAAGAAAAGGGATTATTGAAAAGAGAAGGAATGTGCAAGTGATAGGTAAAGAAAAAGTGTTTGCTGCAAAAGGTATGAACGTGAGAGATATAAACATTAAAGATATAGGATAGGCATGAAGTCGAAAGGTAGATGAGTTAGCTATGAAACTGGAAGGTGATCCTAGCGCCGGGACACCTCTGATTGAGGTAGCTTTAGCA
Source organism: Lissotriton vulgaris (assembly GCF_964263255.1). NCBI lineage: Eukaryota > Metazoa > Chordata > Amphibia > Caudata > Salamandridae > Lissotriton > Lissotriton vulgaris. The sequence continues at coordinate 1,067,200,755 of NC_141693.1, read as the reverse complement.
CTATACAAATGTTGGTGTATTGTATTGTATTGTGGTGGGATTGATAAATTAACAAATGAGAGCTGCACATAAGAAATGTATTCAAACTATGGATTTCAATCTGAATGATAAAGATCCACACAAACAAGAGCCCACTGGCGAAAAAAGATATACAGCTTCATAGGATGGGCCCATCACCAGCCAACTGCAATATTTTAATGACAAAACATGATTAGAGACAAGGTGAGCGGTAGCACCTGCCTGCACAACATACTACAAATTAAACCTAAATGCGTGTGATATTTAATTACAAATGTGACCCAACTAATGCTAAAGATGAAATACACATATCTGTACAATACACTGAATAAAACACACTAATCATAACAAAGATTAACCGCAGTAGGGACTTGAATTGAACCCAAAAAGATACAAGAACAGTGCTTCATTATGGACAGGGGATTCTGGAGCCCTGCATCTTAATCCTGGCCTCCCAGGCTGACAAGCATGAGATCCTGGCCAAATAACTTCTATAATGCTAATGCTATTGCAAGACCACTGACTCATTGTCAGTGAAATTGCTCTCCCACCTTCGCAGCTCCACCATTAAGTGAGGTGCCCCTGCCCCTGCACTCTTCAGTGTTGGTGATCGAGGCCCTCCTCCACCCACAGGTTTCCCTGCGCCTCATCCCTGGTGGTCCAGTGGATCTCTGTCTCCTTTCTTTCTTTCTACTCCTTCACTCGTTTTTCTCCCCTTTCTATCTTTCACCCTTCTGCACCTCTGCTCTTTTGCGCCTTATTTCTGCCCATTCTCCCTTTCTCTCCCTCTGCTCCTTCACTCGTTTTTTCCCCTTTCTATCTTTCACCTTTCTGCACCCCTGCTCTTTTGTGCCTTATTTCTGCCCATTTTCCCTTTCTCTCCCTCTGCTCCTTCACTCGTTTTTTTTACCCTTTCTATCTTTCACCTTTCTGCTCTTTTCTGCATCTCTGCTCTTTTATGCCTTATTTCTGTTTATTTTCCCTTTTTTCTTTATCCCTTCTTTCCTCCCTTTACCTTTCCCCGCCGCTGCTGCCCCCGCGGCCCCTCCCCCCCAGCTCGACCGGCCCAATCCAGCTCCCCTCCCCGCCTCCCAGCTGTCCAGCCCTCCCCGACCCCTACTTAATGGCGGCCACTGCGGGGACAGGCGAGCAAGACCACTGACTCATTGTCAGTGAAATTGCTCTCCCACCCTCGCAGCTCCACCATTAAGTGAGGTGCCCCTGCCCCTGCACTCTTCAGTGTTGGTGATCGAGGCCCTCCTCCACCCGCAGGTTTCCCTGCGCCTCATCCCTGGTGGTCCAGTGGACCTCTGTCTCCTTTCTTTCTTTCTGCTCCTTCACTCGTTTTTCTCCCCTTTCTATCTTTCACCTTTCTGCACCTCTGCTCTTTTGCGCCTTATTTCTGCCCATTCTCCCTTTCTCTCCCTCTGCTCCTTCACTCATTTTCACTCGTTTTTTTCCCCTTTCTATCTTTCACCTTTCTGCACCTCTGCTCTTTTGTGCCTTATTTCTGCCCATTTTCCCTTTCTCTCCCTCTGCTCCTTCACTCGTTTTCACTCGTTTTTTTTACCCTTTCTATCTTTCACCTTTCTGCTCTTTTCTGCATCTCTGCTCTTTTGTGCCTTATTTCTGCTTATTTTCCCTTTTTTCTTTAACCCTTCTTTCCTCCCTTTACCATTCCCCGCCACTGCTGCCCCCGCGGCCCCTCCCCCCCCAGCACGACCGGCCCAATCCAGCTCCCCTCCCCGCCTCCCAGCTGTCCAGCCCTCCCCGACCCCTACTTAATGGCGGCCACTGCACGGGCGCGCAGCGGCCGCAGGCTACGGGCGCGCCACTGGTGCACCGAAGGCGCGTCAAAGGCAAGCACGTCTGCGCCCGTCTGCGACCCGTCCGCAACCAGCACCAGGAACCCTGGACCTCCGCCCCGCCAACGCTACGACCCAGCAGCACTCCACGCACTCAACCCAGGCTGCAACAACAACTGCAAGCTAGCATCACCAGCCGACACCCATGGACCCTTAAGCTGTCACCGCTGCCGGCACACCTGCAGCACCACCAAGAACACGGATCCAGCACAACCCACCCACAAGAACACAACCGAACCGAAGACCCTGCAATGCATCCTCCTCAACGTCCGATCCCTCCACAAACACGCATCAGAAATCTGGGACCTCATCGACAGCACCACCCCAGACGTAGCATTCTTCACCGAAACCTGGACCAACACCACCTCGGGACCGGACATTGCCATCGCCATCCCCCAAGGATACAAGATCTCCAGGAAGTACCGCCCCATCCACCCAGGAGGAGGAATCGCCATCGTCCACAAATCCAGCCTCCGCCTGAGCACACTCCCTGACGAGTCCACAGAACTGATGGAACACCTTCACTTCAAGATACTGGCCAGCCCCACCGCCGCCCTCCGAGGAACCCTCATCTACCGACCCCCTGGACCTCGCGGACCCTTCGCCAACTCCATCACGGACATTATCTCCCCGCAGGCCATCGCATCCACCAACTACACCCTGCTGGGAGACCTCAACTTCCACCTTGACAATCAACTGGACCCCAACACCACATCCCTCCTGGACAACCTCCACAACATTAGACTCCGCCAGATCGTGACCGAGCCCACGCACTCAGCAGGACACACCCTCGACCCCCTCTTCACTACAGGAAACTCCATCACCTTCAGCCACACCACCAAACTCACATGGACCGACCATCGTTGCGTCCACTTCACCTTCAGAACACCCACCATCCACAGACACCAGCACCTGCTTCCACAAAGAAACTGGACCAAAATCACCGATGACCAGCTCACCTCCTCACTCAACAACTCCACCCCAACCATCGCGGAAAACGACGACCCCAACACCGCAGCCCGAACCCTGCATAGATGGATCTCGGACAGCACCAACACCATAGCCCCCCTCAAGAAAAACAATACCCGTGCCAAGAAAGCCAGATGGTTTACCACCGAACTTTGAGAGTCCAGGCGCACATGCCGCCGCCTTGAAAAGGCCTGGAGAAACACCAAATCCACAGAAGCCCACAACAACTTCAGAGTCGCCACCAACGCCCACCATCAACTCATCAGAGAAACGAGGAAAAAAGCGATTGATGACAGAATCTCCACCCACGCACACAACAGCAAGGAACTTTTCAGCATCATCAAGGAGTTCGCCCAACCCACCAGCGAGTCTACCGACATCCCTCCCTCACAAGACCTCTGCGACAAACTCAGCATCTTTTTCCACCACAAAATCAAGAGCATCTACGACAACTTCGACGAAGACAACCACCACACTGAACCCTCACCAACCACCCCCGACACCCGGAAACCAGCGATTGATGACTGGACAGCCCTCACCACCGAAGACCCACTGAAGACAATGAAGTCAATCCACTCAGGGGCCCCCACGGACCCCTGCCCCCACCACATCTTCAACAGAGCCGCCAACACTATCGCACCCATGCTCCGCCAAACCATCAACCGCTCCCTGGCGACCGCCTCGTTCCCCGACGACTGGAAACATGCCGAGGTCAACCCCCTCCTAAAGAAACCCTCAGCGGACCCCACCGACCTCAAAAACTACAGACCCATCTCCCTGCTCCCGTTCCCAGCGAAAGTCATCGAGAAAGCCATCAACAGCCAACTCGCCACATTCATTGAAGAACACAACATCCTCGACTCCTCCCAATCCGGCTTCAGAAAAAACGACAGTACGGAAACCGCCCTCCTCGCCGCAACAGACGACATCCGCACCTTACTGGACAAAGGAGAAACAGTAGCCCTCATCCTCCTCGACCTATCAGCGGCGTTCGACACAGACTCCCACCGCACCCTAATACGCAGACTCTACGATGCAGGAATCCAGGACAAGGCCCTCGACTGGATCTGCTCCTTCCTCTCCGGCAGGACGCAGCGGGTCAGACTCCCCCCTTTCCTCTCGGACCCCACACCGATCACCTGCGGAGTCCCCCAGGGCTCCTCCCTCAGCCCGACGCTCTTCAACGTCTACATGGCTCCACTTGCCCCCATCGTCAGAACCTACGGACTCAACATCGTGTCATATGCAGACGACACCCAGCTCATCCTCTCCCTATCCAACGAGCCCAACACCGCCAGACGCAACTTTCGAGAAGGCATGGAAGCCGTCACCAAATGGATGAAAAACAGCTGCCTTCAACTAAACACCAACAAAACAGAAGTACTCATCATGGGCCCAAACCCGATGCCTGGAGCGACACCTGGTGACCCACCGCCCTCGGAAACCCGCCAACCCCCACAGACCACGCATGCAACCTGGGAATCATCCTGGACTCCGAGCTCAAAATGGACCGCCAGATCAACTCTGTCTCATCTTCCTGCTTCCACACCCTCCGCCTCCTTCGTAAGACCTTCAAATGGATCCCCCTCGAACACCGAAAGACAGTCACTCACGCCCTGGTCACCAGCAGACTCGACTACGGCAACGCACTCTACGCCGGAATAAACAACAAGCATTGGAAATGCAATAGGTCTCGCAGCATTAGAGTTAGTGCTTTTAGAATTGTTTATGGGTTTTTTTTGTAAATCTTTAGCATTTTTGTTTCCTGTAGCCAATGCTAAAGAATTACAAATAAAAAAAGCCTTAAACAATTCTAAAAGCTCTAACTCAAATGCTCCGAGACCTATTGCACTGTGTGAGGGTGAGGGGTTGAGGGTGAGTGAGGGTGAGGGTGGGTGAGGGTGGGTGAGGGTGAGTGAGGGTGAGTGAGGGGTTGAGGGTGAGTGAGGGGTTGAGGGTGAGTGAGGGTGAGGGTGAGTGAGGGTGAGTGAGGGTGAGGGTGAGTGAGGGTGAGTGAGGGTGAGGGTGAGTGAGGGTGAGTGTGAGTTAGGGTGAGGGGTTGAGGGTGAGGGTGAGGGGTTGAGGGTGAGTGAGGATGAGTGAGGGTGAGTGAGGGGTTGAGGGTGAGGGGTTGAGGGTGAGTGAGGGTGAGTGAGGGTGAGTGAGGGTGAGTGAGGGTGAGTGAGGGGTTGAGGGTGAGGGGTTGAGGGTGAGTGAGGGTGAGGGAGGGTGAGGGAGGGAGGGTGAGGGAGGGTGAGGGAGGGTGAGGGAGGGTGAGTGGGGGTGAGTGAGGGTGAGGGAGGGTGAGTGGAACTGAGTGGTATTTGAAATGTACGTTGCATTGAGTGCAGAATAATTATGTGGAGTTTAATTATGTGGCACTGAGTGGTATTTGGAGTGTATGTTGCATTGAGTGCAGTGGAATTATGTTGCATATAAATATGTGGCACTGAGTGGTATTATGGGGAGGTTATGTTGTATTCCGTAGAGTGTAATTGTGTGGCGCGTAATTATGTGGCACTGAGTGGTATTGTTTGGAGTGTATGTTGCATTGAGTGCAGTGTGATTATGTAGCATATAATTACGTGGTATTGTGTGTAGTGTGTGTTGCATTCAGTAGAGTGTAATTATGTGGTGTCTAATTATGTGGCACTGACTGGTATTTGGAGTGTATGTTGCATTGAGTGCATTGTAATTATGTGGCGTGTAATTATGTGGCACTGAGTGGTATTTGTAGTGTATGTTGCATTGAGTGCTGTGTAATTATGTGGCACTGAGTGGTATTTGGAGTGTATGTTGCGTTGAACACAGTGTAATTATGAAGCATATAATTATGTTGCATTGAGTGCAGTGTAATTATGTGGCGTGTAATTATGTGGAACTGAGCGGTATTTGGAATGTATTTTGCATTGATTGCAGTGTAATTATGTGGCACTGAGTGGTATTTGGAGTGTATGTTGCATTGAGTGCAGTGTAATTATGTGGCGTGTAATTATGAATAGTGGAAATTAATTCTCCTAAATTGTGTGTTTATTTACCTGGGAAGCATGAAATGTAGAATCAGTCTTAGCCACACTTCAAACTTCGCCCAGGTTAACATTTAAAAAGACTTGCTCTGTTTTTTTATTTCAGCAAATACATGATTTCGCTTTAAAACAATGCAGCATGTCTCGTTCTTGTTTTTTTTCATCCTTTTTTCATCACACAGTTGTTCCTTTTCTATTACTTTTGTTAGTTTGTATTCATTAAAAGGCAGCATCAATTAGTGGAATAAAAGCGTGTTGCCTTTCTGTGAGTAATGTTGATAGGTCTCCTCTAAGGTCGTTACGGATAATAACGGCAGCTTTCGGCCCTGCGTGTTGCCTTCCCTGGACACTTAAGTAGCTGGCGATGAGATTGTTGGTAACCGAGCAAATGAAAGGCGTTTGTGCACAGCCCTGGGAGTTATCACAAACACACCTCTCCTCCCCCCAGCCTACCTCTCCCGACACCACACCCCAGCAGACACCCTCACACCACCGTGTTGATATGCAAGTAGAGGAGAGAAGCACTGAAGTGAAGCTTTCCAAACTGGGCAAACTGGTTTTGACGGTCCCGGGACAGTGTCAGAGTGGGTAAAAGAGGAACAAGATGTGGCGTGGTGCAGCCTTGCTTCTGCAAGATTAAAAGAAGTCGCACAGGCAATGACTCGTAACGTTTTTGTCACGAAATGAACTAAACAAAATAGAAAATACATCTCAGTCGCTAGATTTAAAACACGGACTTCATGCAAGTATTTATTTATTTGATCGTTTTTTATAGCGCAAACTTGACGGGTATCAGAGCGCTTTATAAATTTGCAGAGAGCAACACAGTGATATAAACAAAGTCATATATGAAGAAGAAAAATACAGGATATAGCACTTAGCACCCATAGAAGAGAGGGTGCGATTTACAATGTTCAAGAGCAGAGGGGATAACTCAATAAAAGCCAAAAAACGTGTGTCTGGTCACAAAAAGCAAGCTAGACGCAGCTGGGACATCTGACTGTCGAAAGGTTTATTTTTTGTTGGCACTGTAGCTCCAGCAAGAGACTTACAATGACAGTCAAATGCTATTGTTTATATACTTGCAATAAATAGTTTCTTTTGGTATAGCGCCTCGTACCACACAAATGATGCTTCTAACCACTGTAATTAACAGTTATTGTAATTCTTATCCAGTGTTATGGCACTCACTTTACCAACCCTCAAAAGCCCGGAAGCTTGAGTTGCCCAGACCTGGATTTGTACTTGTGGCTAACAGAACAGCAACTGGTTCAGCCATGAACTTTCAACTCACTGAGCCATTCTGCCCACTACTTCAGATGTGTGCTATATTGTGCAACTCTGGGTGTATACAATTACCTGTGTTTTTAACTTGTTAAATAAAAAAAGGTGTACTTCAAAAATAATGATTTTAATAGTTTTAGGTGTAAAAATGAATTGGATACTAATGGTGGGAGCAAATTAGATACACGCATTGTGTATTCTAATACATTACGTTTCAATACTACAAATGGTCAAGTTTGGAGTTTTGCTTACTTTTTTCTGTTCATGTCGAAAGTTGGATGTCCCACCCCTTGTCATTCAATGCTTGGTTTCCTCAGGGCTAAGGTAAAATGTGTACTGAATATATGGGAGAGGTGTGGTGCAGCGGCCAGAGCGGCTGACTCCGGAGCACAGGGCTCACGGTTTGTTCACCAGCAGCAGCTCAGCATCTTGTGACTCTGGCAATAGCTCACTAAATCTCCCTGACCGCCCCCAGCGCTTTGAAACCCTTAAAAGGGTGATATGTTTGTGCTTTATAAATAGGAATTGTTATTATTACCTGTGACTGGGTAGCATTCTTATACTGGCGTCAGGCGGCATGCACATGGAACTCCATTTTGTTCCATCACATTTAAAATGTTGCACAATTTACAAATTCAAATGGATAAAACCAACCTGCAGATACACTTCCATCTCAAATATCTTCGGATGCTCATGAGTATCGGAACTGGGGAGGGTTTCCTGAGTTTAAAAATGTCAGAAACTGAGATAATTCTGGTTGTGCCCAGCCATGGACATCAATTTACCAAAATGCCAGGGTTAGCGCAAGTGACATCACATGTTATGTGACCCTGAATAACATCGTAAGGCTGACTCCTTGTCTCGTCTTTAGCCCCTCAAAAAGCCACATACTTGTTGTTGGGGTCTCCGGAATGAGCAAGGTCCAAACTGGTATACTTTCTGTTCAGCTGCTGCCTTTACGACGGATGAGACCATGTATAGCAAGGACATCGACTGCGATTTAACAAGGAAAAGGGGGGCATCAGCAGGAAGGAATGTTTAGGAGGAGAACAAGGAGGATGGCCGATATACGGGCTGGCGATTGGGGGGGGGGCTGAGGCTGCTCCACCAGGCACAGCAGGGAGCGAGAGATAAGGGGGTGGGGGGGAGGGTCAAGGAGCAACACAACGGTGTTGGATGTCCAAATGGGGGCGGGGTGAAGGGGCCAGGCAAGCGAGAAGAGGAGGATGCCCAATGGGCCAAGAATAGGACATTGGGCGAGATAGATCGAGGCTGCCACGGTGCGCACAAGGGCATGTGCGTCGGATTAGGCCCCTAATAAAGTGCCGTGGCCAGGGGAGGGGTTGAAGCAGCGCGTGGGGGCAGGGATGCGAGGAGGAAGTCCTGGGAGGGGGGAGCCCGGGCGGGGCCGCATCTCTACCAAGTTAGCCGAGGGGACAGGTGGGGGTGGAGAAGGGGGTTGCTGAGGCCAGAGTACGGAGAGTGATGCGCGGGTGATAGTTTGTTTGTTGGTTTTGGTAGCGCGGACTTTGCAGTGGGTTGGCGGGGCACGTCTCGATGGGAGCATTAAGGATGCGTGAGGAGAAAATTACAGGTGAAGGAAGGCAACGTTGAGTTGCGTGAATGAATAGTGACAATGGTGAGCAGCAAAAATACATGAAGTAGCAATCGGTACATTATAGGAGGAAAAGTGATGTGTGCAGGTTTCAGAAGCGTACAAAGTGCAGGTAGAGGTACAATACTGCAATAAATGGCAGACACTTCAGAACAAAAATAGTGTAAATGAAATGGGCACCGCAATAAATTAAAACTAGTCAGTCGCAACACGGGTAAAGGGTGGGCTGTAGTATTTCGCAACAGATTCGGGGAATTGAATTCACGGAACGTGTCACACAAAGCTGCGCGATTATAGGAGGATGGGTTGTGACTCGTACGAGTGGTATTGTACAGGGTCTGCGTTCACTCGAACAGAAAGAACGCTGCGGTCTTAAAGGTCTGATGCCTCGTGGTAGAGGAACAGTGGGGTCTCCTCACTTAGTGAGGTCTTGAATGTGTTTTAAAGTGGGCGGCAGAGCTCTTTAAGACGACCAATTTTCGCAGAAATCTTGCAATCTCATAGTCCTGTTTCACCCGTTTCAGACGTCGAGAGTGTGAACATGTTTAGAAATAAGCCCCCGCGCTGAAAGTAAAAACAAGACGGAGGGAAGAGAGGGGAGGGGGGGAGGAGAAATGCGACACGGCGGGGAGGGGGCGGAGCGGGTAAAATAAACAAGACGGAGGGAAGAGAGGGGAGGGGGGAGGAGAAATGCGACACGGCGGGAAGGGGAGGGGGCGGAGCGGGTAAACAAAGACGGACGTGCACGCGCTTTTAAGCTCAATGTGCATGCGCATTGAGCTTAAAAGTCACGGGCACTGCAAGGAATCGCCACGATTCCTTGCAGTGTGGATAAAGAGTGGATAAGTCCCAATACTCTCGCCTTGCTCGATGCGCATGCGCATCGACAGGCGAGACCTAAAAACCTCATCCGCAAGCTACAGAACATCCAGAACGCTGCCACAAGACTGGTCCTCAACCTGCCAAAACACTGCCACATCTCCCAGCATCTGCGCACACTCCACTGGCTCCCCGTCGAGGCGAGAATCACCTTTAAGATGCTCACCCACGCACACAAGGACCTCCACGGCACCGGACCAGCATACCTGAACAGCCGACTCAAATTCCACGCACCCCAAAGGACCCTACGATCAGCCCAGCTTTCCTACGCCGTGGTCCCCCGCACCAGAAAGACCAGCTCGTGAGGCCGCTCCTTCTCCTTCCTCGCGGCCAAAGCATGTAACGCCCTTCCGCTCCACCTCAGACAGACAACATCGCTCCCCATCTTCGCAAGAAACCTCAAAATCTGGCTCTTCGACAGACCCCCTCCTTGATGGAATGGAACCTGCACCCCCCCACCCCCTCCCACCCCTAGCGCCTTGAGACCCTTACGGGTGAGTAGTCGCGCTTTAACAAACTCCTGATTGATTGATTGATTGCCATACTGGGCTTTACTCTGGCTCTAAGTGCTGTAACTTAAACATGGGTCGCCGTATATTAAATATATTAGTAAGAAAACTACCTACCAGTTGTACACCAGTCACTCGAAATTGCCAGTAGGTTGAAGGCTAGAGTCAACAAAAATTACAACATTGGAATACTGGATGCTCCATTGATGGCAATAGAGTAGCTCTGGGCTTATAATGGCTGGTTAAGCCCAAAGCTCCAACATTCCAATGTTTGTTTTTTCTTTCTCCCATTTTATTTTAAACATTATACTCTTAGTGGGTGGAATGTTCTAACTGCATTATGGACCTTCTGCCTCAGTATGGATCACTGACAGAATATCGACGATCAAAATATCGAGCTGCCAGAATATCGCTGATAAAATATCCACTACCAGAATATCGAATTCCTATCTACAAACAGGTAAGTAAAAAAATATTGAATCCTAAATATTGTTATGAATAATATAGTTTGCTAAAATATCAACTTTTTAAAATTAATAAAATAATAACTATAATTAAGTAAAACATACTTAAAAATACTTAAATAACCTTAATATTAATAAATAATACATGTAAGTTAAAAAAATAAACATTAACTTTTATTTTTTATTACATATATTAACTTAATACTATTAAAAAGTAATTCTTATTTTTAATATTTAAATGTTGAAAACATCATTTAAAATATAATTATATATATAAATAAACCTATAATATAAATATAAAAATAAATTATATATAATAAGTTAAAACATTAACCTGTATTAAAAAAATAGTATTTTACACTACATTAAATATAACAATACAAAAAAAATGCATAGCGTAAAAGATAACATTTCTATTTCCACTCCAGCGAGTGGAACCGTAGGGAAAGCGTTGGCTAGCGGAGGGTAAAATGTACTATTCCCACTCCAATGAGTGCAACAGTAGGGAAAGCGTTTGATAGCGGGAGGGTAACAATTACTATTCCCACTCCAGTGAGTGCAACAGTAGGGAAAGCGTTGGATAGCGGGTGGGTAACAATTACTATTCCAACTCCTGAGAGTGCAACAGTAAGGAAAGCGTAGTATAGCGGGAAGTTAAAAATTACTATTCACACTCCAGTGAGTGCAACAGTAGGGAAAACGTTGGATATCGGGAGGGTAAAAATTACTATTCTCACTCCAGTGAGTGCAACAGTAGTGAAAGCGCTGGATAGCGGGAAGTTGCTAATTACTATTCCCACTCCAGGGAGTGCAACATTAGGGCAAGCGTTGGATAGAGGGAGGGTAAAAATTATTATTCCCACTCCAGTGAGTGCAACAGTAGAGAAAACGTTGGATAGTGGAGGGTAAAAATTACTATTCCCACTCCAGTGAGTGCAATAGTAGGGAAAACGTTGGATAGCGGGATGGTAAACATTACTATTCCCACTCCAGGGAGTACAACAGTAGGAAAAGCGTTGGATAGCAGGAGGTTAAAAATTACTATTCCCACTCAAGAGAGTGCAACAGTAGGGAAAGCCTTGGATAGCGGGAGGTTAAAAATTACTATTCCCACTCCTGTGAGTGCAACAGTAGGGAAAGCGAAAGCGTTGGATAGCGGGAGGGTAAAAATGACTATTCCCACTCCAAAGAGTACAACAGTAGGGAAAGCGTTGGACAGAGGGAGGTAAAAAATGACTATTCCCACTCCAGTGAGTGCAACAGTAGGGAAAGCGTTGGATAGCTGGAGGGTAAACATTAATATTTTCACTCCAGTGAGTGCAACACTAGTGAAAGTGTTGGATAGCGGGAGGGTAAAAATTACTATTCCCACTCCAGTGAGTGCAACAGTAGGGAAAGCGTTGGATAGCGGGAGGTTAAAAATTACTATTCCCACTCCAGTGAGTGCAACAGTAGGGAAAGCGTCGGATAGCGGGAGGGTAAACATTACTATTCCCACTCCGGTAACCAGGTGCAGATTTAATACTTTTATGAATTGAGAAACATTTCCAGTACATGTCTGGAAAGCTGTGACATGCGGTTGTTTTCAAGTATACTCTTAAAAAAGGGCATTAAACATGTTATTCGAGCTCCTTTTTCCCTAACGCATGATTGTACACAGTGTGCAATTGCGCTATTTTTCTTTTCTTCCCCCCAAAAAAACTTTGGGGCATATTATCAAGCAGGGCGTTAACATTATTGCAGTTTTAGCGGCAGAAAACTGCTGCTAAAGCGTCGATAATGGGCTTGATAATATGCCCTGGAGAATTCCAATAGAAGCCCATGTTCATACCAGAACATGGGTTTCTATTGGAATTCTCAAGTTCATATTATCCAGCCCACTATCGCCGCTTTAGCTGCAGTTTTCTGCCACTAAGACTGCGATAATTTTTAACACCTTGCTTGATAATATGCCCCTTTGTCTCTAAGAAAAAATCTATTCCCTAAGCCCTCTCCAGATTTTGAGGTGATCTGATCCCCTTCCCATCCTGGAAGACGAGTTGCTCCGTGCCTCGAGTAAAACTCAGATTAATTCCAGGATGAGAAGGATTCGGATCATAGGGGCATATTAGCAAGAACCTCGTTAAAATTATCGCTGTTTTAGCCGCAAAAACGGCGATAATGGGCTTGATATTAAGGGTTATAGAATTCCAATAGAAGCCCAGGTTAGATGCGCAGGACATCTAACCTGGGCTTCTATTGGATAGACGCATATTAGCAAGCCAATTAGCGCCGTTTTAGCGGCAGTTTCCTGCCGCTAAAACGGCGATAATTTTAACAAGGTTCTTGCTAATATGCCCCATAGTTTTTGAGAGTTAACAAACTCATAAGCTTGTGGGAGTTCCAAATTTTTAAGGTAAACTATGGTTTGGACCGCCCATTCCCTAAACTCTGCACCGGGTCTTTCAAACTTTGCGTATGTGGCCAACATGTGGGTGCAAGTGCGAGAATGATCACATTGTGGTGCGATCGATGAAAATCTAGATTGCTAGAAAGATGAAACTGCATTAAAAGCTTGAAATCTCTACCAGCTAGAAAATATATTTTGTTGATACATCTGGCATACTCAGAAACAAAATCGTATGTCGATATTCAGCAACTGCGAGCTTCATAAAGTGGAAAGACATTTCCAGACCAATTTTAAATATGTTCAGACAATATGAAACACACCCAGTGTCCTGAGAGCGCATCCGAAAGGCAAACAAAAAAGTTTCAGCAATTATTTCCAGCAGTGATATTTAAAAATAGCTATGGGAAAGCGAGGATCGGATACGATGAGGAAGTGAGGGCTGAGACAACGGGAAGTGTTGAAAACATCCCAGAGACTGCAGAAATATTTATTTTTTTGTGTGCATACTTTTGATCTCAACTTTTAATGCTGAAAGGATTGAACAAACAACTTAGGGAGTAAACAACCGGGTCATAATTTGCGACAGCATCATAAAAAAAGAAGTTAATTTAATAATGGCATGAAGATGGCCACAGTACTCTGGAATACAAACGCATTTTTTATAACACATTTTATAAAATTTGTGCTGATTACTACCAGTGTGGTTACAGTTACAATGGTGTCATTTTTCTTTACAAAACAAAGGTCTAGCACCTCATAATGGTACATCATCTACCACTAGGGTGACCAACTGGCATTGGTGCAAATTCAGGACGGGGAGTGTAAAAATTCAGGACAAAGGGTCGAAATTCAGGACACAAATTCAGGACAGGAGGTCAAAATTCAGGACAAAACTTCAGGATAATTGGATACGTTTTACAGACACATCAGAGGTCGCACATAGTATAGAAGTAAGCCTAGCCATATCCAAACATATTCAACAATTTGCAAACCTATCCATCATGTATCCTTCTATCTATCATTTCACTCATCCATCCCCTCATCCATCCTTTCACTCATCCATCCATTATCCATCCATCCACCCTTTCACCCTATCCATCTGTACACTCATCCATCCACTCTATCCATCTGTACACTCATCCATCCACTCTTCTACCTATCCATCCATTAACTCATCCATCCAGCCATTTACCCTTTCAGCCATCCAGCCATCCTTTCACTTACTCATCCATCCACCCAGTCACTCATCCATCCATCCTCCCTTTCTCTCTCCATCGACCCAATCACTTAGCAATCCTTCCTTCCATCCATCCACCCACCCATCCATCTACTAATCCACTCATGAATCCATCCATTGACCCTATCACTCATCCATCCTTTCTCTTATCCATTTATCCTTTCACTCCTTCACTCATCTATTCATCCTTTTGTTCATCTACCCTCCCTTTCACACTCATCCATACTTACATCCACCCTTTCACTCATTCGTCCATCCATTCAACCTTGCATTTATCAATTCATCAATCCATCAATCATTTCACTTATCCATCCACCCACTCACTCGCTCATCATCCACCACCTTTTCACTCATCTATCCTTCCACTCATCCATCCACCCGTTCACTCATCCAGCTACCCTTCCACCCATACATCCAGCCATTTATCTTTTCTCTTTTCCATCCTTCCACTCACTCATCAATCCATCCATCCTCTCTCATTATCCATCTATTTAATCTTTCATTCAGCCATTCACCCTTTCACTAATTCATCCAGCCATCCATTCATCCCTTCAGTTACTCACTCACCCACCTTTTCATATTCATTTTGAGCAGAGCCTTTTTGACAAGAGGCCCATCAAGAACTTCACCCTCACTGCATGAGCCATTCCAGGACTGGGACAGAAGCCACCCAAGGCAGAGACAGGATCCACCACAGGAGGGGGACAGGAGCCATAACAGGTAGGGGGCAGGTGGGGGGACAGGAGCTATCACTGGGGCGGGGCAGGAGCCATCACAGGAGGGGGAACAGGATCCACCAGGGTGAGCACAGGGGTGGGCATGCAGTATTCTAGTGTCATCTTGGTCTCTTCCAGGGTGGGGGAGGGCTCCTCACCCCCTCCTGGACAAGACAACGAGAAGACAGGCTCTTTCCAAAATGTTAGTTTTGCCATTCCCCGCTGTGATGTACAGTACTTACCGGAGATGCTCCAAGAGAACTGATTTAACTGATTGTCCTCCTTACTTTGTTAATCAGTGTGGGTGCGATTGTGCCATTTCTTAATTTTATTACATTATAGACTGCATGTTTGAAGAACCGAGGTTTGCTTACAATTTAGTGACAGTATTTAAGCTCTGTGAAGAGAACTGCGTGCTGCCTCGGTGTAATCAGGGCCGGTTCTAGGATGTTTGGGGCCCTGGCCAGAAATGAAATGTGTGAAGCCCTCCTAAATTGCAGAGACATGCTGCATTCAGGGCTGTTTGCATCTGAATAGAAGCCCCTGCTCCTGAAGCTGCCGTCCCTCCCCCTCCCTCTCAGTCACCTTCAAGCACCTCTTAACAGCTCATCAAGGGCTAAAGGTGTGAGGGTTGCCCTACCGCTGTGCCTCTCCAATGCTGCGGGGTATGTGAGCTTTGCATCCGAGTCAAGAAGGGAGGAGGGTGGAAGCTGTAAAGGCTTTAGGGTAGTGCAACCCGTGCCCGAGGGTAAAATTACGGACAAATGGCGTCCGTTAAAGAATCCTTCACGGACAACGGACAGAGGGCTGAAATTACGGACTGTCCGTGAAATTTACGGACGGTTGGTCACCCTATCTACCACCTTGGACGTTCCTTTCCCGAAGTCTCTGATCTTTGCCTCTGGTAGTCTGTTTGCAGGGATTACTGGTTCTAAGCAGATGCCCGGATAGCCTGCCCATACCTGTCAATTCCTAGTGTTCTTCCCATGGCAACCTTGGGACGTGAACACTGCTTTAATCATGCCCTTGCAGAAATCTAGGCTTTCTTTCCATTCAGTAACCGTTGGGGGGTGGAGTCAGTCCACCTGCAAGCCACAACCCTTCGGTCACCACGAGTCCTAGGTGCAGTACATTTTTTTTTATATCTGTCACTGTCTAGGACTTCGTTAATATGTTGAAGTGTAACTTAAGGGTCTAGCCGAAGTCTCATGACTGGCCCAAGGCAAGCCAAAACTCCTTTCCAATATGACAGTAGGTCTCTGCTGCCCCACACTGTATGTATAAGTTATCATTACTCCACATTTTAGTAGAGACAGATAGAAAATGCCACCACTTCCATCCGCCACAGCCTACATTGTGTCAGATATACCCTTTTGCGGTATTTTAATTGCATGAGACAATGGCGGCCATGGCTACCTGTTGTGGGAAGAGGCTCTGGAATCTTCTCATTCATCGTCTATATGCTCTCCCAGGTGTCCACTTCCCATGCTGAACAGAGGGCCTGGAAGTAATCTGGTTGATTGAGGATTACTGATTGGAATATTTTGGTTACCTTGTGGTGTAAAAGGTCCTCTGTGAGCAGTTTGCTTTCTAGTGGGTTACATTTGGGGACGCCCTCTTGCACAGAGATGTACGGAGCCAGTGCATACTGAAGCTGCAAGTATTTATAGAATTGGCTGAGAGGCAAATCATAATCCTCTTGTAGTGTTTGGTGGGATTTGAATGCAGCACCCTCCGTAATGTCCCCCAGTGTTGTGATCCCTATCATATCCCAATACTGAAAACCTTTCAATGTTGCCACTTGCCATGGTGTCTCCCCCCCACAGCGGTGTTTGTACTGTAAGTTTGCCTCCCCCTCATCTGTCTTACGTAGTTGCACTCTCCCTCTCGTCTGTGTATCTTGCAGCGCTTGTTTTCAACTCGAGGCAGTCAAACGTTCACCAAAGCTGTATCCATTGCATACACGTTTGCCCGAATAGACCCCTTTGTGCTTAGCCATGGTAGCAGTGGGGGTCCATGGAGCAGTTGCTATGTTTCTTCAACTTTTTGTTTGGACCTTCTAGCCCTCACTGTTGTCCTGATGAGGTGGCATAATAAGTTGTCGGAAAGCTCCTGGGTCCACCAGATCTTCGCCACTCGCCACAGGGTGCAAGATTGCAGTATTCAGGATTATAAGTCATGTCCATCAGCATTTGTGTACCACAATGGCAGCAGGGGACACCACCGCACAGCCTTGGAGCTCCATGATCTCTCACCCCATGAAGGTCCAGCCAGCCCTCACCTTCCCCCTGGCAGGCAGTACAAGCAGTCACTGGGCAGGCCCCCTCCCCAGCTGCTTTCAGGATAGGATGTTGCAGCAGTTAACTGCAGTTCAGTAGTGGGAGGCAAGGTTCTCCAAATCTTCCAATTAAGCACAAGGGCCCAAACTTGGCAGGCGAGGCTCAAGAAGACTGGCCCATACCTTGCCTCATCCGCGGTCTTCCCCCACGCTTCCCTCCTTGATCAAAACTCACCCAGTCTCAGGGCAGGCCCTCTAAGCATCTCACTGGTGGAGCAACACCATCAAGGGAGCCCCCGCCGCCCTCATCACGTTCACAAGCACCAGTGAGCCCACTCCTGCCACCCTGGAGCTGACTTCACCTGGGCCGAGGGCAGAGATGGTTGTGTCCACAGACGTTGCTTCCCCGGGGTCCAGTTACCATCGAGATGATTCTGCTGACTTGCAGGATGTGCCATGCTCTCAGTATATCTACCAGCCTGTCACTAGCGAACGATAGGCAGTGGCGACCAACTTAATAGGTCCTCCGTTCAGGCCGTGGCCTGCCCTAGCCGCTCTGTAGGTCCAGTATCGACGAGCATCAAGGCCGACCTGTTCCAATACTCACAGGAAAAACAAGTGCCTAGAAGTACAGGGCTGATTAAAGTTGCCCAGGCAAGTGGGGTGAAAAGTCAGCTGTTTAATACTTTCCTAAACTATAACCGGTTAAATGTGATGGCTAGAGACGGGTATTTGCATTTGAAGTTGGAACCCAACAAAAAGGTCCTTCCACCTGATGTTACTGAATTGTGAATTTGCTAAATGGACAACAATCAAGCATTTACTGGACACTGCATAAAAATAAAATATGCACTAGCAAAGTACATTTGTTGCTACTAAGCAAAGATAAGTCATAAACTAGAAGTAAGACTATGACCATAATTCTAACAGGAGAGCGGTCTTCTGCAGCTTCATTAAAAAAAATACACAGATACAGATGAATACGCAGAAGTAAAAGTAACATATAAATAATTAAGGAGAATCTAGTTGAATAGGATATTCCCATACAAATCAAAGTAATATTGCAATTTATGTATTGCTCTTTTTCAGTTTTAACCAGTTCTTGGTCCTGGGGAGACCCTAAAGCATCAACGGTCGAAACACGTGAACTACTAACCATTAAGGTGTTTTGGAAGTGCCAATCTTTGATAGGCAACCAGTATTATTGATTTGGTGCCTTGTAAAGGCTAAAATAATAAGGTGTTTTAATCCTGGATGTTAAATATATTTTTTTGAGGAGTAATATTAATTGAGGATACAAATTGCAACCCCCATTGTAACAAGGTTGCAAACGGGTACATTTTAAAATGTTTTTCAAATTGTTGCGTTTAGTAATTGTTTACATTTGTTGGTTTTTTAGCACTCATGGATAAGGTGTGGGCATTTGAAGTTTATATGATATTTTCTGATGCCTATGCCATCCAAAAATAATGAATTGTCAAGCAAAATGAACTAAAAATGGTTTAATTAATATTATGCAATTACTAAGTGGTCATTTTAATTAAATTGCTTGGTCACGATAAATCAATTTTCGTATAATTAATTTCAGACAAAGTATTTTGTGTATGTAGCTTTCTAAATGGTCTAACTTGCTGAATTAATAGACATAACGCCAGGTTTCAACTTTTTAAAAGTGGCATTTTCAAAATTGTAATTTATAATCCGACTTTACCGTTAAAAAGAATTTAAAAGTACAATTCCTCATTTGAAACATGAAACATTTACCTGTTACCAATCAAAAGTTAGCATTAATTAAATGTAATAAGGCAGCCCGATGTTCTCCTGTGGGAGAGGTAGGCCTCACTGTAGTGAAAACGAATGTAGGAGGTTTTCACTACAGGGACATGTCAAACTTAAAAGTACATGTCCAACCTTTTCATTACAATGCACCCTGCCCTAAGGGCTACGTAGGGCCTGCTTTTAGGGGGACATATATATAATAAAAGGGGAGTTTAAGACTTGACAAAGGGACTTTTTTGCCAAGTCGAATTGGCAGCTATAAACCACACTCACTCCACAATGGCAGGTCTAGTACATGTTAAGTGGGATGCACAATAAGTGCTGCAAGCCCACTAGTAGAATTTAATTTACAGGTCCTGAGTATCTGGTAAATAAATATACCAATACATTGTGAGCCAATTTTACCATGTTTTAGGGAGTAAGCACAAGCTCTTTAGCACTGGTTAGCAGTAGTGAAGTACACAGAGTTCTATGGTTAACAACAATAGATTCAGAAAAAATATCGGAGGGTGTAGCCAAGCAGTTTGCGGAGAGCCCATTCCAATAATGTACTTCTCTGCGGATAGGCTCCTGCTTATTCATAATCATCTTGGGTTGGACAGTGATGGTCTCAGAACTGTGGTTCATCTCAAATAGAGTGTATTTATTGAGATGGTAGGATTGTCTCCTTCCCAAATTCAGAACCACATTTCTGATATGTGAATACTACCCTTTCTAGCAATTTAGCTAGATAAAAAAAGCTGAAATGTTTGCTGGTAGCTGGACAATTGAGAGTGGAATCAGCAAGCAAACGTAAAATAAGATGGAACTAGCACTAAGGATAGCATTGATGCATTTAATATGAATATATCCCGAGTATTCTCCAGTACTAAAAGTCTATTGGGCAGAGGAATTTCTTCAGGGGACATAGTTTTGTTCTAGGTGAATACAATTGCCTGTATCAAAGGTGAGATAATAGATCAACCAGGTAGTTAGTGTAGAGCAGGGTTCTTCAAACTGTGGGGTGCGCCCCCCTGGGGGGGCGCACACCATCCCAGGGGGGGGCGCGCGCTCCACTCCGATCTTCCCTTTGTGCCCCTTCCTTTGTCTGGGTTATTCTCCAAGGAGGGGGCCAATTCATGGAGTTGATGGCTTCGGCTGCTGTGCAGGCAAGGAGTCTCCTCTGCTAAAAACGAAAGCAAACAAACAGACACGCTTTCAGCTTAAGCAGAGAAGACCCCTTGCCTCCCACTGCAGCTGAAGCTGTCGACTCCGTGAATTGGCCCCCTCCTGGGAGAGTTAGCTCTTCCCAGAAGGGAGAGAAGGTTTCCGGAGAGGGTTTGAGGCACGGGCGGGGTGGGCTCTGGCCTGTCAGGTCTATCTTCAACAATAGCAAATACATGAATATCTGTGCCCAACTGCGCTTGACCCAGCTGATAAGTAACATTTTGTTTATTAGGCCACACTTATGTTTTGCTGCTATAAAACAAGAATATCATTGGGTAGTTAACTTGAAAAAAGTTATTTCCCGAAATGTGACTAACAGTGAGCACAGATTGGATTTAGAAAGTTTGGTTTTCTTTACCATTCATGAATTAATTTTTGATAAGGCAATGAACACTGGTGGGGACAAGGAATATATGCATGTCTTTGGCTGCAGCATTTATCTGCATTAAGGATTTACAGCATTTGTCATGTAATTGGCCACATAATTTCCAAATTTCACAAAAATATTTGTGTGCCAATGGATGACTCCATATTGCCAGAGAGTAAGATGCATATTTTGCTGCATAAATTATATACGGTTGCAGCATAATTTAGTCTATACATAGGGCTGTTTTTCAGTCATTTAAAGGAAAACCTTGCGCTCCCAGGATAAAGGGAGTATTATTTAATAAATACAAAAAGGAGTCTGTACAAGTTCCCTCCATTCTTTTCGGATTAAGTGAAATTGACTGAATCATTATACATTGCATCAATTACAGCAAATAATAACACTCATAAACAGTAAAATAAAAACTGAAACATTTCCCAACTCCCCCTTTCCCCTCTAAGCTGCTATGTGGAAAAGGGTCTAGTGTTCCCATTATTCCTTTCCTCTACATCCTTTGTCCTCTGTGCTTTATTTTATTTGCCTGGTTTGTGTCATACCTGGGTGAACAGTGGCCCTAGCTATGGGTTGTTTTACCATCCCATCTACTGGACTGAAGCGTTTCTAGTCTCACTCTCACTACCTTGCAGCCTTTCTCGCCTGAGTCTTCTAATCATCCGGACGCGGGCCCCTGGGATCCAACCTGGTCCAACAAATCTCTCATCATTGTCCCCATGCAAGCAGCACTTCAGGCAATTTGTTGTCACGTCTTATCTTACGTATATGTTCCTCCTTTGCTTCGGCCCCTCCCGCAGGTCCTTCTCCCACTTTTCCCTAGTCAGGGGCCTATCGCTCATCCAATGGATCGCTATGCGGCGTTTTGCCAGTGTAAGTCAGAGCACTGCGAAGCATCTGCTTAGTTTGTGCTTCGGGTCATCTGGCAGTATGCCTAGCAGGCACTGATTAAACATCATTGGTACGTTCCAACCCATTGCCTGCTTGAGCTGTGTTAGTATTTCTCCTCAAAAGGTAGCTACTGGCAGGCATTGCCAGAGCATGTGCTAGAAATCAGCCTCAGTAACCTTTCATCTCGGGCATCAGGACTCTCATTGGATAGATAGCATACAGGCGCTTGGGGTACAGGTTGGCCATATGAATTATTTTAAATTGAATTTGCTTAAACATTTTGCTCACTGATACTCTTCAAACCCCTGCATGCATCTTTGACCAATCCCTGGGCAGTATGGGTTCATCGCTAAGAGATTGTCATCTCTCTTCCACTTGCAGTGGCTTAAGCCACTTATCCTTACGCAGTGCTCGGTATAGATGTGTGACCAGCCAGAAGCCTCCAGTCATGGACAGCATAGTCACCATTGTGTGGGTGGGCTCTGGGCCCTCCGGGAAGGTTGACCACAGATGGCGTGCGATAACTGCTAATTTTGCGTAGTGTAGAAATTGTCCCAGGGCCCCAGCCTTTCAAGGGGGGTGGGAGTGAGGGGGTGGGGGGCGGGAGTCCTTCAGTTATTTTGGGAAGGGAGGGAGAGGTTGCAATTCGGGTTTGGGCCATGAATCGGGACGGTGGGCTCTGGTCTACGGTCATCAACTCACTTTGTGTGGGGGCCCCGAAGTGTCTGTGTTCAGGGATGTTGGTCTGCAGATTCGAATTTGAATCATCAAATGTGTGAGGGATGTCGGGTGGAGCCGGCCAGCAGACATCCGTTATGTTGCCATGTGGGTGAATAGATGTATGGGTGGAGTGGTGGATGTATGGGTGGAGTGATGGGTGGAATGGTGGATGTGTGGGTGACATGGTGGATGTATGGGTGGGGGGGTGGATGGATGGATGGGTGAAGGGGTGGATGGATGGTGGAAGAGAGGATGGATGCATGAGTGGAGGGATGGATGGATGTGTGTATGGTTGGAAGGGTAGATGGATGGGTGGAGGGATGGATGGATCAGTGAAATGGTGGATGGATCGAGGGGGGGTGGATGGTGGACGAGTCGGTGAGTGGATGGATGAGAGAGGTGATGGATTGATGGGTGAAGGGGTGAATGAATGAATGGATGGATGAGTGAATGGGTGGATGTGGGGATGGATGGGTGATTGAGGAGGGGGGATGGACGGGGGTATGGATGGAAGAGTGAGGACATGGATGAATGATTGGCAGAGTGGATGGGCAGGTGTGTGCATGGATGGGTAAGGAGAGGAGCATGGAGATGGATGGGTCAGAGAGTGCATGCATGAGTGGGGGGAGGGTGGAGAGCGGGAGGGATGGATGGGTGGGTGGATGGATGAGTGGGGGGTTGAGTGGGTGGATGGATGAGTGACTGGGTGGATGGATGAGTGGGTGGGGGGATGGCTGGATTGGTGAGAGGGTGGGTGGTTGGATGGATGAGTGAGTGGATGGATGGGTGGAGGAGTGGATGGATGGGTGGAAGAGTGGATGGATGAATGGAGGAGTGGATGGATGAGTGAGAGGATAGCTTGGGTGAAGGGTGAGTGGTTGGATGGATGAGTCGGTGGATGGATGGGTGGAAGAGTGGATGGATTGGTGAGGGGATGGATTGGGTGAAGGGATGGATGGATGATGGATGGATGGGTGAGGGGGTGGATGGAGGGATGGATGGGTGAGATGATGGATGGATGGTGGATGGGTTTGCAAGTGGTTGAAGGGGTTTGGATGTGGATGGGGCACAGATGGAGGGACGGAATGAATGGTGGGGGAGTTGGTGGATGACAAGGTGTACATGATGAATGGGGAGGGTTGTGATGACTTCCTTTGCCTTGGAGGATTGTGTTTTGAGCTGTGTGGTATGCCTCTGTCGTTTCGCCACACCCAGTCACAGGCCTGCAGTTTGCTAGGCACTCTTGTTGTGTTGAGCATTGTTTGCCGGATATGGCCTGTGGTGTGCGCGTTGCAGTCAATCATGTGGTGTGCCGGATTCCCGAGGTTTCGGTCGGGTGGTGGGGGGGGGGGCCCAACATCTGGGGGAATTCAGCTGGGGGGGGCACAACCTGGAAAAGTTTGAATACCTCTGGTGTAGAGGAAGATGAGCGAGTCTAAGTCAGAAACTAAAATGGCTCTACATTTCATAATAGATATTTGATCTTCAAAGAAAATTGCAATTTGATTGCATTTTAGAACAGTGACAGATGAATTAGATGACATTTGGCTTTCTATAATTTTCTTTCATTGTTGGAAAGATTTCCATTGCCATATTTAGAGAAGAATAATTCCCCCCCCCAAAACAAAGGCAGCCATAGATTTTGAAACATTGATAGCATTCTTACAACTAATTTTAAGCATTTGCCATTTGAGTTTGAAAGAGCTGACATCAATGTTTAAAAGTACAATTATCAGAGAACACACTACATATTCTGCAGCATTAAATCACTGAAAATAAACACACAATCATCTTTAAACCACATTTCAGTAAAGAAAATGTAAATATTGTGTTAAAGTATCAGAACTTTGAAAAACCTTACACAAGTGATGCAAATGCTAGAGGCCAGCCAACTAGATGCCCCAGTGAGAAATCAAGAAACCCTCCTTTAGTTGATGATTGTAACAGCTTGTTATTTAGCACAACTAGCATACTCTCATCGGTCCTCCAATAGGAAAGCCAGGGAAAAGGTCTAAATATATCTCCACCATATTTAATATGGTAGAGACATGCCACCTGGAGCAGATCATTCTCCCACCTCGCCGCAAAGACATGGAACACCCTCCACACCCACCTACAACAGACCCATAACCTGCTGACCATCAGGAGACTCCTCAAGATCTGGCTGTTAGACCAGTGACTACTCCCCCCCCCCCCCCCCCCCAGCGCTTTGAGACCCTCACGGGTGAGTAGCGCGTTTTACAAGTGTTTGATTGATTGATTACTCTCTTTAGCTTTGAGGGCAACCATTCATATCCACCACTGTGCCCCCAACGTGCATTTTCTTTTTAAAAGCTTCAGTCATGTCATGAGCATATTGTTTTTCCAAACTTTGTAACTAGAAACTTGCTCAGTGCACTGACGCCAAAAAGTTGCCATTAGGTGCTAATTGCATTCTCTTTGATTGTTTCTTGCTAAGCACAAATCAATGCCAGAGGGGTACAGTTGGCAAAGGAACCACACCCCCTTACCAGGGGTACCTGTCCCAAGTGGACCCTGGCTTGGGAGTCACCACAGGGAGGGGTGAACCCCAAGAAGGGATCCATCCACTAGACACTTTGGAGGTGGAGAGTTGATCACCCAGGCATCAGCAAGTGCTCCCCAAACACTCTTCCAATTTCCCCGTGGGGGACAATGATGCAGTGTACCCATAATCATTAACATGAGTTACAAAAAGCCCACTGAACACCTAGGAGTATTAAGAAAGAAAGTAGGGCGCATCCCACACAGGTATTGGGTCATGCTTCCATCCCATAACAGGTCCAACATTCTTTCTGCGCCCAAGGGGACTGATTGGGGGAGTGTACTTTTAACCTGTCCCTGGAAGGCAGAAAGCCCTTCGGCCAGCAGAGATACTGTGATAAATTGGGATGGATGTTGGGTCCATCCCAACTAATAATGTCATATTTCTTGTTAGGTCCAGTAAAGGTTTCAGAAATTTAAAACTGAGCTCAACACATATGGCACAGACCAGGCAGTCTTAATTTCTGCATAATTACACAAAATGCATGTCTGGCACTTTGCATTGAATTGATACTGGAGACGCATTTTCTGTGGACAAATAGATCCAAATGGTCAGCTGTATTTTTATTTACTCCAATCTGCTCCATCGTAGCTATGCCTCATGTTTCCAAGGCTTATACATTCTATTCTTGTCTTTCTCTACCCTTTTTTCAACTCAATTTTCATTTTTTGTTTGTGGCTGCCAGTGTTCTTATTTTTCATTTCTTGTCCCGCATTGGTCTATTTTTGTTTTTCTTCTTTTTCAATTTAGTTATTCCTATTCCCATCTACAGGGGAGGCAGGCAGCACTACCTTTTTTTGGTTGTGACCCCAATGTGGCAACATCATGGATAACAAGAAGGTATGTTAAAAAGGATAGGATTCAGCAACAAAACATAAGGCTGATAATTGTGGGTTATCCGGTTGAAACTCACATAAATTATACTTCAAGCCAACCAGAGGCAGTAGGGAGAGCTATATCCAAGTTTTCGGAGCTGTTACACGGGCACAGAAATTACTATTCTTGTGAAGAGAAGCTCCCTTTGCTTACAGTTAAGTTCCATGAGGAACAACAAAGCTAAGAAAAAGTGGGAATGAATAGAGAAACGAAAAGCACAAGTTATAGCATAAAGCAAGAAATGCATATCTGTGGACTAGAATGTGGATATTCATATCACCTTTTGAGAGCAAACAAGAACAAAAATTCATGCAACATGACCTACTCAATACAAGAAAAGAAACAGAACCAGTTCCTATTTGTCCATAATTCCAATGGGACAAGGGACTGGTCTACAGCAACGATCTCCAACCCTTATTTCAGGAGTTAATTGTAGCTTACAAATATATGGGCAGCAGCATGCGAAGTGAAGTCCAGCCTACTACATCATCTAGGGGGTCAGGGCACATTCAATAAGGTAGTGCTGCTCATCCACAGACCCTTGGACTAATAGCCACCCAACCCAATGACATTGCCTCGGGCTAATATACATTTTGATAGCACACATGGCCTCCAACAAGACCACCAGTCTCTACTCTTAATCAAACAAAGTATCATTATGATTGATCCATTTGCAGGCCCCATCTATTAGTCATATTTGTGTGTGAAAACTTGACCAGGGCTGAAGATTGGCAGCAGTCCACAGTGTGGTATTGGAGGACTGTGGAACAGCAAGATCCAGAATTGAAGTGTGTGTGCCTGGTGGGTGAACAACCAAAAGGTGGAGGAATGTGGGTGGAGAGAGGAGACCGCTCCGTTTTGCTTCAGGGAGGCAGATGTGGTTTGTGCATGCATTTATTAAGTGGGCATGTGGCTGTGAATGCATTTGTTCTCAGCTATGGGTATCCATGCTTCATTTGTAGTAAAAAAAAAAAGTGCGTGCCATGACCCAGGGCATTTTCAGGAAGTCACTTCAGGTTGCACAAACTTGCAGGTGCTGCGCAAATCTCAGGACCAACAAAACTGAGTAACAATTAGAATGCTTCCTGGCCACAAAGAGCTGTAAGAATGGCCTGCACGCTGGCATTATTAATTTGTAATATATCTTGAATTTCTTAACACTTTTACGTGCTCACCTCAGAAATGAACAAACAGTATGCACTTTGTGGTGACTTTCATAAGTGCCAGTGTTGAGAACCAAGTGCCAGCGCCGAGCACTAACAAACACCGGTTCAAATTATGCACATATGGGCATGCTTTCTGAGGGGGCATGGCTTGGACGCCGATCGGGATGGCGGCGTGAGCTTGCAGCTCCGCGCATGGTCCCGTTATTTCTCCTGAAAACCACACCATTGGCGCTCCCTGAAAGGCGGTTTCTCCGTGGGAAGTATTGAGGGAACATCGGCGAGCAGCTGGGGGCTTCCAGGAGACCAAACATAGAGCTGAGACCCGATTCTGGAGGCCGGAGGTGCCGCGCCGAGAATGAAGAAAATGGCGGCGTAGGGGAACAGCAGAGTCTGCTCGCGGGGCGAGGCGGATCAGAACCGAAACAAATTGCAAGCGACTTCCAACGGGGCACGAGGAGCTAGGGCTCACTTGAACGGGCCTGCGGAGAGGACTTGGAGGTGCGGGGGCCCACGTTGGACTGGGGTACGGCAGACACGGCATCCGCTTCTACCCCCCTCCCCCTCCCTCTCCCTCCCCCCCAATCTCGGCCATGGCGATTGTATGAGGGGCGGCCCCGGCTTCAGGTGGTTATCGGCACCGTCGTGGGAGCTCACGGCTGCGCAGCCCAGATAGGACATTTGGACGAGGACCGAAAACAGTGGGCGAGGCTCCCGGGACGGAGGGTACGAGGCCTGGTGGTATACCTGAGGCGACCGTATGACGACGCACAAGGCAGCTAAGATGGCGGCTGCTGGCGGGGCCTCCACCATGGAACAAGGCCGGGTAGACCTGACCGCGCTGGCCCGAGATGGCGGGGCTCAGGCTCTCCCGGAGGTGATGGAGCAGGAACAGAGGCTGAACCAGCGACTGGACAACATCTTGGATGCAATAACAACGACTAAGGAGGCTTTGCATCAGGACATTGCACAGGTCGCCACGGGGCTGGGTCTCTTGAGGGCGGACCATGCCAAGCTCTCGGACAGAGTAAAAGAACATGAACAATTACTTCAAGAGCTGAAACCGGCGGTAGTGACCGCGGAACACAAACTGACTGATATCCTCAGCCGCCTGAACACACTAGAGAGACGAGCAGAGGATGCCGAAAGTCGTAATCGGAGGAACAACGTGAGGGTAGTAGGCCTTCCGGAGAAAATTGAAGGGGATGACGCGGTGGCCTATATGGAGAACTGGTTCAAAACGGTAGTAGCGCCGGAGGGCCTCTCTCCTTTCTTCTCCCTGGAACGGGCACACAGGGTACCAGCTCGCCCACCTATGCAAGGCCGACCACCCAGGCCGATGGTGGTGAAACTCCTGCACTATAAGGATCGGGACCTGTTGATACAGAGGGCGCGCTCAATGGGCCACTTTCAGGTGGACCATAGCCGGGTTACGGTCTTCCCGGATTACACACAGGAGGTCCAAAAGAACAGAGCGTCCTTCCTGACTGTGAAAAAAGAGCTGAGTTATCCTGGATGGGAACACCCAATTTTTTCAGACCCCGGATGAAGCATGGTCGTGGCTTGAGTTGTATCGAGCCGGAACGGACCGAAACGGCAAAAATCAACGGGAGAGACATAAACCGCTCCAGATCCGAAAATCGCAATGTATCCGCTCACGAAACAAACTCAAGAGAGCGGTGCGGGATGGTCAGATGGCCGCGGACAAGAAAGGGGCGCTGGCTGCGATGGCAAGTATCATGAGGTCGCAACAGGAGAAGGCGATAATTGAATCGGACTCTGGTGAGGATGGAGGAAGATCTGGAGAAGAAATATCGGAGGCTGAGAGTTTGAAGGGCCCTGCGGTCACCCCACAGACATCGGATGGACTCTTTAATGAGTGACTATTGACAGGGCTGAACAATTCCGTCGTTTCTACAGGGGCAGGCTCTCCTAGTGATTGACGGGCTGGCAGGTATGGTGCTGTAAGTGCAGTGTGGGATTGAGGGCGCGGGACGGGAGCTCTGCCTGCCCTGGGTCGGCGCTAACTCGCCCCCTTGTGGCCCTTAAGGCCTTCTGTGGTGGCGACCACAGATTAGTCTAATGTGTGCTGTGTTACATGTTTGGAACAGGGCTGAAACTGGGTTATTAGGCTCTGTCCAGGGGAGTGGGGTTTGGGGAGTTTTTTCAACAGTTTTGATAGGGGGAAGCAAATGCAATGATGTGGGAAATGACTGGTTGCCATTGAACTGGTACGGTAATAATTACCATGGAGACGTTACCTAATTTGAAATGCCTAACATGGAATGTCCGGGGACTTCGAACAATGGTCAGACGCCACAAGGTACATGCTTATCTGGTGAGGCGAGGTGTCCAGATTGCAATGTTACAGGAAACTCATCTAACTAAGCAAGAATGCACTGCACTGCAGAAGAGATGGTGGGGTCAGGTGTAAGCATGGGCGGAAAATCCGTTACGCTCGCGGATTTTGCGGATTTTTGGGAAATTCGCAAACCGCGAGATTTGCGAATTTCCCGCAAAATCCGCAAATTCGCACGCAGCGGATTTTTTTTGCGGCGTGCGGCGTTGGTGATACAATTTTTGCGGCGCGCGGCGTTTATCATCGTTTGCCGAGTTGTTTTTCTCGATAGTTTGCGAGTGCTGCGCCATTTTGGATCTTGCTGTGTGATCCCGCGGGAATTGGCGAGCGCGATTACGTCATCGCGGCTTGCCAGCGATAGTTTGTCAACGCGAGTACGGCGAGATCACGTCTCGCGGTACTTCGCAATTGCGAGATTTGAGATGCGGCGAGCAGCAAGAATCTCGCACAAGCGAAAATATAAAATTTGCAATTCTGCACAAGAAATCCACCAGCAAGCAGCATAAACCTTCTTGAAATGATGATTTTTATCTGAATAACTCCTTAGGTTGACATTTGCCTGCACTTTTTTAGCGAGGAGTCCATTTTGGGGAGGGGGGGAGGGGGGTGGGAGGAAGGAAGTGCCCCACAGTCTTCAACTTCCTGTTCCTGTTCAGCAGGCTCCTCCCAGTGCTTTGTCCATCTCCTGGACACTTTTCATTTGGATCTGGAGCTGGAAGGATTACTTTTTGTGGATGCTGCTGGATCTTTGGATTTGAGGCCTTTTTGACTTTCTTTGGATCACTGTTGGATTAGAAATTTTACAAGTAAGTTTGTTTGGGGCATTACAGTTGCTGCAACTAAAATTTTGGAATTTTCGATTTTTGGGCTGTTTTGGGGCCTTTTGCCCAGGGGTACTCAGTGGTGGGTGGACTGAGTCTTTCTGTGGGTTGTCTTGAACTTAAACATCATGGAGGCCATGGATGGATTGGGATTGGGCTGATTTTTCAGTGATTTTCGTTTTTTGGGGCTGTACTTGTGGCCTTTTCACCAGGGTTATTTGAGTCTAGCATGGGCCTAGTCTTTCTGTGGGGTGTCTTGAACTTAAACATCATGGAGGGCATGGATGGAATGGGATTGTGCTGATTTTGCAGTGTTTTTCGATTTTTGGGGGTGTTAATGGGGAGGGACAGGCCATGTGGCTGGTGGCCATTTTGAGTGCAGCTACAGGCACTGGCCATGTGCTGGCAGGCAAGTGGCCATTTTGAATGCAGGCTTTGTTGTTAGGCCTGCAACCATTTTGCCTACTTTTCAACCTTTATTTATGCCCAGGGGTAGTGAGTCTTGCATGGGCCTAGTCTTTCTGTGAGTTGTCTTGAATTTAAACATCATGGAGGCCATGGATGGAATGGGATTGTGCTGTTTTTTCAGTGATTTTCGTTTTTTGGGGCTGTACTTGTGGCCTTTTCACCAGGGGTATTTGAGTCTAGCATGAGCCTAGTCTTTCTGTGGGCTGTCTTGAACTTAAACATCATGGAGGGCATGGATGGAATGGGATTGTGCTGATTTTGCAGTGTTTTTCGATTTTTGGGGGTGTTAATGGGGAGGGACAGGCCATGTGGCTGGTGGCCATTTTGAGTGCAGCTACAGGCACTGGCCATGTGCTGGCAGGCAAGTGGCCATTTTGAATGCAGGCTTTGTTGTTAGGCCTGCAACCATTTTGCCTACTTTTCAACCTTTATTTATGCCCAGGGGTAGTGAGTCTTGCATGGGCCTAGTCTTTCTGTGGGTTGTCTTGAATTTAAACATCATGGAGGGCATGGATGGATTGGGATTGTGCTGATTTTTCAGTGATTTTCGTTTTTTGGGCCTGTACTTGTGGCCTTTTCACCAGGGGTATTTGAGTCTAGCATGGGCCTAGTCTTTCTGTGGGCTGTCTTGAACTTAAACATCATGGAGGGCATGGATGGATTGGGATTGTGATGATTTTTCAGTGATTTTCGTTTTTTGGGCCTGTACTTGTGGCCTTTTCACCAGGGGTATTTGAGTCTAGCATGGGCCTAGTCTTTCTGTGGGCTGTCTTGAACTTAAACATCATGGAGGCCATGGATGGAATGGGATTGTGCTGATTTTGCAGTGTTTTTCGATTTTTGGGGGTGTTCATGGGGAGGGACAGGCCATGTGGCTGGTGGCCATTTTGAGTGCTGCTACAGGCACTGGCCATGTGCTGGGAGAGGCAAGTGGCCATTTTGAATGCAGGCTTTGTTGTTAGGCCTGCAACCATTTTGCCTACTTTTCAACCTTTATGCCCAGGCCAGGGTAGTGAGTCTTGCATGGGCCTAGTCTTTCTGTGGGTTGTCTTGAATTTAAACATCATGGAGGGCATGGATGGATTGGGATTGTGCTGATTTTTCAGTGATTTTCATTTGTTGGGCCTGTACTTGTGGTCTTTTCACCAGGGGTATTTGAGTCTAGCATGGGCCTAGTCTTTCTGTGGGCTGTCTTGAACTTAAACATCATGGAGGGCATGGATGGATTGGGATTGTGCTGATTTTTCAGTGATTTTCGTTTTTTTGGGGCTGTACTTGTGGCCTTTTCACCAGGGGTATTTGAGTCTAGCATGGGCCTAGTCTTTCTGTGGGCTGTCTTGAACTTAAACATTATGGAGGGCATGGATGGATTGGGATTGTGCTGATTTTTCCGTGATTTTCGTTTTTTGGGGCTGTACTTGTGGCCTTTTCACCAGGGCAGGGTATTTGAGTCTAGCATGGGCCTAGTCTTTCTGTGGGCTGTCTTGAATTTAAACATCATGGAGGCCATGGATGGAATGATGTTGTGCTGATTTTGCAGTGTTTTTCGATTTTTGGGGGTGTTCATGGGGAGGGACAGGCCATGTGGCTGGTGGCCATTTTGAGTGCTGCTACAGGCACTGACCATGTGCTGGGAGAGGCAAGTGGCCATTTTGAATGCAGGCTTTGTTGTTAGGCCTGCAACCATTTTGCCTACTTTTCAACCTTTATGCCCAGGCCAGGGTAGTGAGTCTTGCATGGGCCTAGTCTTTCTGTGGGGTTGTCTTGAATTTAAACATCATGGAGGGCATGGATGGATTGGGATTGTGCTGATTTTTCAGTGATTTTCGTTTTTTGGGCCTGTACTTGTGGCCTTTTCACCAGGGGTATTTGAGTCTAGCATGGGCCTAGTCTTTCTGTGGGCTGTCTTGAACTTAAACATCATGGAGGGCATGGATGGATTGGGATTGTGCTGATTTTTCAGTGATTTTCGTTTTTTGGGGCTGTACTTGTGGCCTTTTCCCCAGGGCAGGGTATTTGAGTCTAGCATGGGCCTAGTCTTTCTGTGGGCTGTCTTGAACTTAAACATCATGGAGGGCATGGATGGAATGGGATTGTGCTGATTTTGCAGTGTTTTTCGATTTTTTTTTGTGCTGTATAACTGAACTGATGTTCCTCTGTCTTCCATTGTTTTTAGGTGCACAAGACTCAAGAGAACCACCAGTGCCAGGAAGAAGTCCTGCAGCGGTGTGTGTGTGCAGCATAACGTCACGCGACGTCACGCCTGGCCTCGGACAACTCTACAATTCGTGCAACTGGGGCCTGCTGTCTGACCTGCTCTGAAGAAGATGGCCCCAAAAAAAGTTCTCCGTAGCTCCTCTAGCAAGAAAGTTGCTAGTAAGGAGCAGAAGAAGCAAGTTACCAAGGAGGCTGGTGTGCCACCCGCCACGTTTTTTGGGAGCAAAAAAAGTACGCCTGCAGCAGCAGGATCTGCTGGGGACCAAGCTGGGAGCAGCACCCCTGCTCCATTGGGTTCAGTGCCTCCACCACCACGCCAACTTAAGTCAAAGCCCTTGAGTGCTTCAGAGGCAGTCAGTGTACTTCTCCAATCACCATCGACCAGTGATGTTGGCTCATCGCAAGAAAGTAGCAGCAATGTCCCTGAATCAACACAGGCTCATCTGACAAGTGTTGAACAACCACAGCCGCAACAACAACACCATGTGCAAGTACACGCCCAAGTACATGTGGAAGGAGAGGCAGCAAAAGGAGATGCGCAAGCAAAGGTGCATGGAGGTTCACAAGTGCCCACAATAGTTGTTCCTCCCGAAGTAGGGGCACATCAGGAAATCGACAATGAAGCCGAGGTATTGGAAGCCACTCCTCCTGATGATCATTCATTGTCTTCCACATCCCTAGCAAGGAAAAGATCAAGGGGGGTGTCTACATCTTCTTCAAGCCCACCTCCTTCTGATGCAAGTGATCCGTCTTGGGAACCACAACTGCGGTCTGACAGTGAGGCACACCATGATCTGGCAAAGGTACCTAAGCGTAAAAGGAAGGTCGTCGAAAAACTCATAGCTATGGATTGTGATGAGGCTCAACAAGAAGTGACAGATACTGCCGGTGATGACGCCTCTCACGATGACGACGAGCCAGTCATCACAAAGGTCACTGCAGCCCCACCGGGCATGCAGCAAAGAGACATTTTGACCCTATCCCGAGAAGCTGCTGAGCATGATGATGATGTCGACGAGGAGGCAATGGAAATGGAATCATTAGATTTGGAGTTAAGTAGTACACCAAAACCTAAAGCTTCCATATTTCTTCCTCGCAAGAAGGTACCCACCTCGACCTCAATTTGTGGTGGTGAAAGTGCAAAACGTACTGAAGTTCGGCAATCCACATCCTCCACTTCATCTGGCATTAGCAGCAGGACCACCACCACCAGTATCGCCGCCTCCTCCGGCCCCCAAAGATATTTCAAGTCTCCAGTTTGGGACTTCTTTAGTGTTTGCCCAAAAATGGAAAACGTAGCCATTTGTAGCATTTGTAAGCTTCGAGTTGGTCGTGGTAAGCTTGGTTCTAACTATGGTACCGGAGGCCAGAGAGGTCATCTTAAAAGAGCGCACCCTGTCCAATGGTTTCCGCACCTAGAGGCGTTTAAGCAAGCCGGAATTGCACGTAATGAAAACGTTGATTTTTCATCTGATGATGACGAGGAGGAAGAAGACGATTCAAACACTTCACTTACACCCAGTACCCCTGTCAGCAGCACACCCCATGTGAGGCACACTAAGAGTGTGGGAGAGAGTGAGACATCAATGCGGAAAAGTTCATCAGCGAGCGTAACTGGGTCGAAGATATCATCATCATCCCGTAAATCCTTGGTCCAGGGCAACATTAAAAAGATGTTGTTTACAGAAGCGCAATATGAACACAACCACCCACTGACGCGTCTGTATAACACTAAGCTGGCTAAAATGCTAGCTCTGGACCTTCTCCCTTTTTCTTTTGTAGAAGGGGTTGGTTTTCTAGAATTAGTGGCAGCGCTCTGCCCTAAATGGAAGGTTCCTAGCCGGTTCTATTTTGCCCGAGTTGCGGTTCCAGCACTACATGAAGATGTTTTGAAGGTGATTGGGGCAGCTTTGCAGAAGAGTGCTGTTCACACTATACATCTGACAACAGACATGTGGACCAGTGGCGCAGGCGCTGATTACATATGCATCACTGCCCACTGGGTCTCTTTTTCAGGGGCTAAAGCAAAGCTAAATGCAGGTGTTGACACGGACATTGTTTTTAAAGCTGCTCGGAAACATGCAACACTAGCCATGTTTGGTTTGGAGAAACGTCACACAGCAGATAACATTTTGGATGTCTTTAACACAAAGGTACTTAACTGGCTGTCCCCACTAAAACGCCAGGTTGGTTATGTTTCCACGGACAATGGCTCCAATATAGTTAAGGCCATGAGGGACGGTGACTATTTCAGAGTGCCGTGTTTGGCGCACTGTATAAACCTGGTTGTCCAAAAATTCTTGGGTAATAAAGGCAGTGCAGCGTAAAGTGTATTGGACACCTGCCGAAAAATGTGCAAGCATTCCAGCCATTCTTTTAAGGCCCGGAAGCAGCTGAGGAGCCTGCTATATCAACGTCAAATGCCAGTGAAAGCACTCATCCAGGAGGTGGTAACACGTTGGAACTCAACCTTCTACATGCTTGAGCGTCTGTATGAGCAGTATAAGGAACTCGATCAATATTTCCTTACAGAGGGTACAGAGGAGCTGAGGATGGGTGCGGCGCAATGGAACATAGTTCAAAGCCTGACACGCATGCTTCGTCCTTTTGAGTTCTTCACGCGTGCAGTCAGCAAGGAGGACTCTAATTTGGGAAAAGCTATCCCATTGTTGTACATGCTGGAGGACCAACTGAAGGATGTGTGTTCTGTGTTTGAAAAAGATGAAAAAAACCAAGACTCTTTGCTTCTGGCTGAGAAATTATTAGAGCTCCTACAAGGTGATGAACGTCTTAAAAAGATCCACTCAGAAGAGCATTACATTTGTGCTACTATTCTGGATCCACGCTACAAAAAGGCGCTGGCAGGCCAAGCATTCTTTCCTTTTCATGATGAACATGTTCCAAAGTACAAACAATGGCTAGCCTTGTCAGCCAAGAGGTTTGAAAGAGAACGGCTGGAAATTGAAGGAAATGGCAGTACATCAGCAGGCCATCCCCAGTCAAAACAATCCACTTCTGCACCTGTGGCTGTGGCACAAGTGACCTCTCAGCCGTTAAAGACACCGGCAACCGGATCATCTGCACGAGACACAACAGAAACATTGGAGGCTGAAGAGGATTGGCTAGCTCTGCGTGGGTTTGGTTCTCAAAAGGTCAGAGGCACAGCAAGAGCTAAGCAAAGTGGAGGAACCTTGGATGAGGACCTTGAGTCGATGGTGAAGGACTATCTGAACGACTCAACAGAGGTCTATGTTAATTCTGACCCATTGGCGTATTGGCATGGGAAAAAAGAATTGTGGCCACAGCTCACCAACCTGGCTTTAAACTACTTGTCTTGCCCACTCGCAAGCGTGTCTTCTGAACGGGTTTTCAGTGCTGCTGGTGGCATTGTAACTCCCAAACGGAGCCGCCTCTCGCCCAAAAATGTGGAGAGGTTAACAATGATCAAGATGAATCAGCACCTCATACCACCAGATTTCAGAGTACGAGAAAGCGTGCCGGATGAAGAGGAGGTGGCCAGCAACATAGATGAGGGAATTTCTACTCTGTCAGGTGACACTGAGCTCTCCCTGTCTGAATTCGCAGAGTATGATGGCGAAGCCTTATTCTTATTCCTGGACCGTGATACCGAGCCCTGAAAATGAGACAACGAATCAATAACTTTCTTTTTCGTCCTTATTCACTTTTATTCCTGTGTGTCTGTCTTTCTTTGTTGTGCACAGTTAATATATTTCAAACTTTAATCAGATAATCACAAAATCAAGCCCATCAGCAGAACTGTCTTCACTGGTTTGCTAATTGATTTGAAGTTGCCGCAGTCTGCATTCCTCAGGTTCACAAGTTCAGAAGAACATGCTCCTCTATCCTCCTCCTCCAGACTCCTATTTCCATCAAACCAGAGGGCTGGTTTACGCCCAATGAAGAAAGACTCAGCACTTGTGGGGGTGTTGTTGTACCTCTTTGCAGGTGAGTTGACGGCTCTGGGACCATTGTTGGGAAGCTCTAATACCGGATAAAAGTGGTTTGGACCAAATCCCAGGCGGAAAATTTTTTGTGTTTTTGATGACTTGCTTGCCTTTGAGGTGCTCTTAGGGGGGGTTCCGTCTGTTTGTGGGTGAGTTTCGTGGTCTGGGAGCACTGCTGGGACACTCTAATCTTGATTGCATTTGCTTTTCAGGAAATCCGTCGTGGCAACCCCGACTTATGGCCTAGCTAGGCAGCGCGTTTGGACCGAAGGCCGAGAAATATTGCAAGTATGAGATTTTGCTTTTGGCCTGTTTGGGGGT
Organism: Lissotriton vulgaris; assembly: GCF_964263255.1. Classification (NCBI taxonomy): domain Eukaryota; kingdom Metazoa; phylum Chordata; class Amphibia; order Caudata; family Salamandridae; genus Lissotriton; species Lissotriton vulgaris. Next base: position 1,067,163,778 of record NC_141693.1, on the reverse strand, counting down.
GTTATGCTTCTTGGCGGGTGGGTTGGCGGGTCTTGGGGCATTCCTGGGAAGGTCTAATACCGGGTAGAAGTGGTTGGGACAAAATCCAGGCCGATTTCTTTTTGGCTATTTCTGACATTTTGCTCAATGTAGCGTTTTTGGGGGCCTGTTTGGGGGGCTTCCTGGTGTTTGTGGGTGAGTTTCGTGGTCTGGGAGCACTGCTGGGACACTCTAATCTTGATTGCATTTGCTTTTCAGGAAATCCGTCGTGGCAACCCCGACTTATGGCCTAGCTACGCAGCGCGTTTGGAACGAAGGCCGAGAAATATTGCAAGTATGAGATTTTGCTTTTGGCCTGTTTGGGGGTGTTATCCTTCTTGGCGGGTGGGTTGGCGGGTCTTGGGGCATTCCTGGGAAGGTCTAATACCGGGTAGAAGTGGTTGGGACAAAATCCAGGCCGATTTTATTTTGGCTATTTCTGACATTTTGCTCAATGTAGCGTTTTCGGGGGCCTGTTTGGGGGGCTTCCTGGTGTTTGTGGGTGGGTTTCGGGGTCTGGGCGCACTGCTGGCTATATATACTTTACTTTGCAAGAGGTTTGAAGCAAATCCATGGTGGCAGAGGGGAGTTAGGGCCTAGCTGCAGAGCGCGCGCGGAGTGATTTGGGAAATTTGTGAAAAATTGACAGTCCCCATTTTTGTACTTTTGCTCTTTGGCTGTTTGGGGCTCTTCTACTTGTTTTCTCCTGGGTTGACGGCTCTGGGGCCATTGCTGGGAAGCTCTAATACCGGATAAAAGTGGTTTGGACCAAATCCCAGGCGGAATTTTTTTTGTGTTTTTGATGACTTGCTTGCCTTTGAGGTGCTCTTAGGGGGGGTTCCGTCTGTTTGTGGGTGAGTTTCGTTGTCTGGGAGCACTGCTGGGACACTCTAATCTTGATTGCATTTGCTTTTCAGGAAATCCGTCGTGGCAACCCCGACTTATGGCCTAGCTACGCAGCGCGTTTGGACCGAAGGCCGAGAAATATTGCAAGTATGAGATTTTGCTTTTGGCCTGTTTGGGGGTGTTATGCTTCTTGGCGGGTGGGTTGGCGGGTCTTGGGGCATTCCTGGGAAGGTCTAATACCGGGTAGAAGTGGTTGGGACAAAATCCTCGCGGAAAAGCCTTTTGGCACTTTTTGTAACTTAGGGTTCGTTAGGGTTAGCCCTAGCAGCAGGATTGCATGTGTTTCGGGGTGTTCTAGATTTTTGCAACTGAGTTCTGGGGTCTTAGAGCACTCGTGAGAATGTGTAATTTTGGTTGCAAGTCATTTGAAGAAAATCCATGGTGGGAAAGGGGGGATTTGGCATAGTTAAAGAAAGCCTTTGCCACTATTTTTAACTTAGGGTTTGTTAGGGTTAGCAGTATTTCTATTGCATGTGTTTGAGTGGGGGGGATTTAGAGTCTTGGAGCGATGCTGGCTATGGATACTTTTGCTTGGTTGCTTGCAAGTGGTTTGAATGCAATCCACGGTGGGTAAGGGGTAATTAGGAAGGGGTACTTCGGCCTACTTTTACTTTCAAAGTAAGTTTTGTCACCAGTTTTCTGCTAGGCCTCGTTTTTTGAGATTTGATTGGGGGTGTTCTACATTTTTGCGACTGGCTTTAGTAAGGGTCTGGGAGGGAGCACTGCTAGGAAGATCTAATTTTGTTCTAAAACACAGTTTACAGTACACCTAGCTTGAGGGGAAAGATCCGCTACATTAATTTGCCCCTACTTATTTATCCTTCAAAAGGTGACTCAGACAGAGTACGCACTTTCAAAAATATTGTACTGTCTACTAGGAAAATCAAATTGTGACTTTTTGCACTCCACAGCCTACATACCTTATATTTATTTATCAGTGGTGGTGTAATATTATATCACTTCCTGTTTTTCGTTGAATAATTACAGGCCGGGTTTCAGTCTCTGCAATGGGGAAAAAAGGATGGAGTCAGGCTTCACATTAGCGAGCCACAATTCAGCATCAGGCAGGCAGTGGACAGGGTGTCTTCTGGTGACCAACATCGATGGACGAAGCGTCGGCTGCAATGGAGGAGTGCCGCTAATAAGAGGATTTTTTTTCTGCAGGCAACTTACTTACCACTTCCAACAGGACAACTACAACAACATAGATACAGTATCCCTTGCCGTTTTTCTCTGACTGTGACTGCATTTCTTGGATCTCTCCTTCTAAATTGATCCCTTAACACATCACTTAGTCCACTCCACTATCACATCTGCACCACACATAGTCATTTGTAAGTGCTCCTACGTAATTCGCAAGTCGCAGCACGCCCCAGCCCGTAGAGGACTGGGATGGCCCCAATGATGAAGCATGTCACCAAGGGGCAACCCTGGTGAGTGAGGGGACACCTAGAAAAAAAGCAATTTCTCCTTTTCTATCTACTATACCTTCCAGACCAACCCCATTGAGTGTTGTTGTGAATGGATTTATAGTGACCAGCAAGGCTCTCTGGTATCTGGCTACAGAGACCGTATGTTGAATATCGTTATGAATAATTCCACACAGGCCCTGTACTGTCGCATTCTTTCTTCCACAGTTGTCGAAAGTACTACTTACTTTTCACTGACATGCATTGCAGTAGTGCATGCACTTTCAAAGATTGATGGATAGGTTTGTACCCAAATAATTGTTTATGTTCAATTGTTTGTCTATGCTGTGCTTTTTTTACAGGGTGTCTTCTGGTGACCAACATCGATGGACGAAGCGTCGGCTGCAATGGAGGAGTGCCGCTAATAAGAGGATTTTTTTTCTGCAGGCAACTTACTTACCACTTCCAACAGGACAACTACAACAACATAGATACAGTATCCCTTGCCTTTTTCTCTGACTGTGACTGCATTTCTTGGATCTCTCTCTGCTTCTAAATTGATCCCTTAACACATCACTTAGTCCACTCCACTATCACATCTGCACCACACATAGTCATTTGTAAGTGCTCCTACGTAATTCGCAAGTCGCAGCACGCCCCAGCCCGTAGAGGACGGGGATGGCCCCAATGATGAAGCATGTCACCAAGGGGCAACCCTGGTGAGTGAGGGGACACCTAGAAAAAAAGCAATTTCTCCTTTTCTATCTACTATACCTTCCAGACCAACCCAATTGAGTGTTTTTGTGAATGGATTTATAGTGACCAGCAAGGCTCTCGGGTATCTGGCTACAGAGACCTTATGTTGAATATCGTTATCAATAATTCCACACAGGCCCTGTACTGTCGCATTCTTTCTTCCACAGTTGTCGAAAGTACTACTTACTTTTCACTGACATGCATGCAGTAGTGCATGCACTTTCAAAGATTGATGGATAGGTTTGTACCCAAAGATTTGTTTATGTTCACAATTGTTTGTCCATGCTGTGCTATTTTTTCTTGTCTCCCAAAACCTTTCCCAAAAACCCCCGTACCCATCCATTTTTCAAACCCTAACCCTCTTCCCCCGGGCTGTGTGGTTTTGATTGATGTGTGACTAAATTACAGCAATAAATCCACACACTTGCTGGGGAGGATAAGGTGATAGCAACAGGCTGGTGAAGAAATCCGAGGATATATTCTTACTCTGCTTGACAAAGACCCATGGCTAATGTCAAAGAACTTCAACCGAATTAGTACTTATACTTTACCATTTGTTAGGCTACAATGTGGCACTGTTCTAGTGTACTTCTGTCACCTGCTATATTCTCAGTTGTACCGTTGAATTGCTCAGGAGGACAAACCAGATTTAATTTTCTTTTTTTCATAGGCATGCAACTGCCACTGTGTCACACCACTAGTACCACCGCTATGAGGAATTTTATCCGACCAAGATTGCCAACCTTATTCGCTGTTTCCCGTGGAGCCAGCCCTGGGTCTAGCCCTACTTTCAAACACAAATTACAGGTAAGATAAGCGTTTGGTGGTTTGGGGGTATAATGGAGTATTAGTAGGAGAGACGAGAGACTGACGGTAGTACTACTAAAGTCCTAGGACTCTTGGATTCACTTCACTTACTCTGTGAGAGGCACTTAGTGTTGAAAACATTTGGGCATTTACACTTAAAGGAAGAAAATGGAACTAAACTTTCAGGAAAACAAAGTCACTGTTAAACCCCCACCCACCAGGCAAGCAGTAAGAAACGGGTATGCTCAGATAAAGTTTGAAAAAGTATATTTATATCCCTAACAAAATAATCTCCCGCAAGACCCTCCCTAACCCCAACGATTGTCCTTCAAAAGTCCCCAAAAACCCAACTCCCAATTCCCACCCCCAAAAGTCTCTAAAAAAGGGGCAAGGGACACTATGGGTGGATGCTGTCTACTTTTTGGGCCAGGGCATCATGCTCCTGGCGGAGCAAGGCGTGCTCTACGCGGAGCCCCTCCAACTCGTTTGAAAAGTGGTGGAGCTCCTTCTGGAGGCGGGACACCATCAGGGTACTGCGGCGCAGGCGTGCCTTCAATGCCTTGCAGGTGCAACGGCTGTGAGAGGAAGCTGTTGTCCTTGCTACTTGGCGGTGGCGTTTGGCTTTGGCAGCCCGGCTCAGTCTGGGTGGACCACTGTGCTGGGGTGTAGCCCGTGGGGGCACGGAGGCCGATGCAGACGACGTAGTTGTTGTGGTCGACTGCACACTTTCTTCGTCCTCCAGGGCCACCAGCCGCCGATATTCGGCCACAGTGGCATCGATCCTCCGTTGCCGGGCCGCTCTAGCCAGCTCCTTCCTCCTTGTTCGTTTGGAAGGAGAACCTATATGAAGAAAGACATAGTCTGTAACCAATGCTCTTTAAGATTAACTCAATCATTCAGCAGAAATTTGTGTTGCACTACAACTAGCAACTTGCAAGCGCATTACATAACTATTGAGGCCAGTATCTATCTAACCTCACACTTCTTCATCCTTGCTCTAACATTAGTGGGAGTTTAAGGAACAAATTCTACGAGCACTATGGACTTCCATTGGAGTCGACTATGAAAGTACACCAGTCTTATTCTTCTTCTTGTCTCTTGTTTAGGAAAATTGGTACGTTATCTTCTGCAAGCCTGCATAATGCCAGCGCAGTAAACTTGCACCCGAGAAAAAGAGACGCACGCCATGAGGAGTGACCTAGACTTGCGTTGCGTTACTGTACCCGTCCAGTACATGCAGGTGGTGAAGCTCTTACTTTTCTATTACGGGTGGCACTGAGAATACTCTGTTACAACTCAAGGGCTACTGCTTAATTAATTTAACTTTCACCCTACAGTGGAAATGAGTACTAGAAATGGAAAATTGAAGAAGATAAATAATCGGATTATCTATCACTTCACATGGGATGTTTTTGCTTATATATGGGATGACTTTAGGTGCTTTGCTTTTTATTGAGTGACCAGTGATACATCCACACATGAATGACTGAGTACTACTAAACTTATTAAGAGAGGTAGGGAGTGGCCACCCTAATAACCGGATCTATGCTGTGCTTGCAATACAAACTACTGCTACTATTGATGGTAGTATTTGGACAAAATTAAAACTTATTTTCCTTGCCTTTCCTACACTGGAACGGATGTGCGGGTGCAGTGTTACATGCTCTTCAAAGTTACACTTAGTTCATCCACTGACCGTCTACTCTCTCTAGATCATGGGTACTCACAAACTTTCTCTCAGGGGCTAAATTTACAGTGTAGTTTGTGGCCGAGGGCTGCACTGGTGGGGGCGGAGTCAGAGGGGGCGGGGCTAAAGCAAAACGAAAACTTGTGACCATGAGGTTGCACACAGGTCCCTGCAGCAGATGCCTTCATCCACTGAGCCACCAGACCCAGCATTTACATACATCTCTCTCACTCATGCTCTCCCTCCTGCCCTCCCTCTCCATCTCTCTCTCCCTCCTGCCCTCCCTCTCCCTCCCCCTCTGTCATCTCACTGTGTGCGTGTCTGTCTGTGTCAGCCTTCAGCCCGGGCTGAGACAGCTTCCTCAACGCGCACACACAGACAGCCACACCAAAGTACTTAACAGGTCTTTAAAAGACCATTAACATATTATTGAGGCTTTGTTTGTTGTAGCGCCCCTGCATCTCCACCCTGACAATCACTGCTTGCCCGGCCCCACAGAGCAGAGGCTTTGTTCTATTTCACCTCTTTGTGGCCCTGCATCTCCACTCTGCTCTGTGGGGGCCGGGGGAGCAGTGATTGTCTGCAAGGTCTGCACACCGCCAAGGAAGGCTTGCCGGGCCGCCACCGGCCCGCGGGCCGTACTATGAGTACCCCTGCTCTAGATACACATATGCTATCTAAGAGTCAGATAGTAGCATGATCCAGGTATATGGACACATACAGTTTCTGTATCACCCACCCAGGCTGTTGTCCTTCCACCAATCATTGCTTCATCATTCACCCAGCCATGCATCTCATATTCTTTCCTTCCCAGCCACGTCTTCAATCTCAATAAGTAAGGAATATATAAGAGCTTACCTCTGCCCGCCACCACCACCGTCTGAACTCTCACAGCCGGCACTGGAACCGCCGCATCCTCCCCTGAGGAATTGCCCTCCGCCTCCGTGTCGAGCACCACCGCCACCTCCACGTTGGCCCCGCCACCAGATGATCCACCTACAAAGTACATTTAAGAATGTTAGAATAAACCACTCACTAGTATTTGGTCAAGGAATGAAGACATGTGAAAACAATGTAATGCAGCACTTTTTGGCACAACTGATGAAGGCTGGCTTTTTAACACGCACCATTTTTTTCCACACAGACAGAAGATGGACTTCTAACAACAAGATCAAGTTGAAACAAGGTGAGAGCTCGGCTCGACCACAAGAAATGTCTTCAATTAATCGTCAGCACTAACCACTTTTACATTCTCAGTTAAACGTTTCGTTTTTTTATTATGACTTCATTTTAATAAATGTGTTTACTTTTAATAAAGCTTTTAAACTTAGAGAGACTGTGTTTTTTGGCCCAGAGTGACTAGAGTGACTGAGCGAAAGGTTTTGCAATTTTTGCAAGCATGAGTCCGTGCCTCTGACACTTCTTGACTCTGACTCCGTACTCTTCAGCTACGTTGGATAATAATCATCATTGGGGATCAATGATCGATGAATTCGGGAGGTAAATGACTGTGCCACACTATGTAATAGTCAGTCAGTAAGGACATTGGGGGTTCAAAGTCTGTTATCACAGAGGTATGTGGAAACTCTAACAGCGCCTATTATAATTCATAAGCAATGCACTATTTATTGTCCATAGTTCTGATTCTGCAGAAGAATTGTCCGTGCCACTGTAGTGGTATGGATTGTTCTCCTATCCAAACCAAAAGGTAGTATCTTATTATTTCTTGGTGGTCATTCACATTTTATAGTTGGGAATTTTCAAAGCAGATAGAACACTTCAAAAGACATTATGGACAATCCCAGAGGACTGCACTAAGTTGATAGAGCTATTGCTGACTAGTATGGGAGTTTCGCCAACCGTGCAATCTTAGTTAGCTACACAGACAGACTAATAAGAATAATCTAGTAATACCACAGGGAGTCATAGTAGAGGCAGGATAAGAATTTAGATACAGTCTACAAGAAGATCAAAGACGATTTTGAAAAAATCAAATGAGGAACGCTAGGAAAAATAGGTACTAGTCTAAAATGAAAACCTACTGGGGCCAGCAAAGGAGCCCTCGCCTGCCCGATCCTGGCCCTGTTGAACAGCATCCGCCGCCTGCTGCTCCTGTGTCCTCCCCTCGCCCCTGGGGGGAGCTGACGTACAACATGAAAGAACAGAAAACATGGATGATTGTTGCTTGTCAATGTCAACCAAATCAAACATTTCAAAAGAACAATAACAAAATATTTCCGCGAAATTATATTGATTAGGGTTACTTTTCATTTATTTGCGGACCTGTGACTTCCAAAGTCACGTAACTCACTAAACAAAGTACTGAAAGGTTCACCTAGGACTGGCAGGCAGCAGTCCGCAGGCAAGACGCAAAGTGACAGACAAACTCCATTGTGATTTCAGTCAGATCAGTGACAACACTAACAGTTGCCTGCTACATTACCAGTCATTTAAATAGTCAAACTATCAATCCACCGCCACTATTTTTCTTATTGTCAGGGGTACAAAGGAAGGGGCAGATTTAAGCCCCTTGCGGCTCTTTTGCTCCGTTCTTGCGTGACTTTTGTGACGCAGCAGCTAAACAAAAAAGGGCGCCATGGTGCGGCGTATAATATTATAACAACGTGACGCATTTGGGAGATGCATCCCGTTATAAAGCCCTGCGCCATCAGGGGGCGTTCCGGCGCAAGGGAGGGCATTCCTGCGCTGGAACACATCCTAAAAGTGGCTGAGGGAAATCTACAAAATTTCAATCAGTCACCTTTAGGACAATGATGCGTCACACAAACCCTGCACCTGCTTGAAGCAGACGTACGGCTTGACCCAGCATTGGGGAGATAGGGTACCCCAGAGCATTGCTGGAGCTGCGCCATCGTTGCGACGCAACTCCAGCAGTAAAGCTTTGGTGACGTTTTGGGCCCATGGTGCGCCGCATTGCAAATACGGTGCACCATGTTTGGTGGTGGTAGCGGGCCGCACAATTAATGGCGCATCCCTGCTACTTTGCAGGGATGCAACGGTAATTGCAATTCTGCCCCTTAGGGGCATACTTACTTACGCGTTCTGGCGCATCTCCAGAGATGCGCCAGATCAAATGCGTCACGCAAAACTACCCTTGCGACACGGCAGATGCGCCTCATTTACAATGCAACCATTAAAGTAATGGGGTAACCCTAGAGGTACTGGACCTGGGTAATAACTAATATAAACAAACAATGGTCCGAGACCAATCTATTTATGAAAGCAATAGGTCAAAACTTAAACAATTAGAGGCGTATATTATATTCACGAACCTGAAGACTTCTTTTTTCTTTACTGCACGCTCTTGATACGGGGCATTGTATAAAAAATGTACATAATACTGTGAATTGATCTTTCATTATGACAATAGATTAAAATATTGCATATGTTTGGAGTTTGTTGCTGTTGCCTATTTTCTGCTCTTCATTAATTGAGTTCAGGTTCGTGAATATAATATACGCCTCTAATTGTTTAAGTTTTCATTTACAATGCGGCGCGCCCTGGCGCAAGGGTAGGCACTAGCGTGACGCATCTAGTCACGTAAGAGCGGCGCATCGCTGGAGTCACGTCGCCAACGCAATGCAACTCCAGTAATGCTCAGGGCCACCCAATACTTAACATGCTGTGTCAGTCCTTTCGCCTGCTTCAAGCAGGCATAAGGAATTGAATTGACGTAGCAGCGTCGCAGAAGTGCCTGCGTTAAATCTTGTAGATTTCACGCAGGCAATTTTGCGAGGCGCACAGCCGCCGGACCGCCCACCCTGCGTACTAGGAACGCACCCATTGTGGTGCAGGCCCATGGCTTTATAACGTGACGCATCTCCCTAGATGCGTCATGCTGTAAATGACTCGCAGGGATGCGGCACGTTTACGCCGCTGTTGCGTCACGCAAGGCAACGTAAACGTGGCGCAAGGGGCTTGTAAATGTAATCTGCCCCCTAGTGTCTAGCATACGCAGTTCTGTAAAGTACACTCATACATAATAGTTACTCAGGCCAATGAGACCACAAAATAGAAAACAAATAAGCATAGTAGCAACGCCACTGAGAAGGAAAGCAGTGCACCTGAAATGCACAGAAGATTTTGAAATATAATTTAACTACAATGTAATCGTCATCAGCGGCATTATTGGCTTGCTCCATGTAAAAAACAAATATTTGCAATACAACAACACAGAGCAGGAGAAAACATCATAGTAGTGAGTGATGAAATGGCTACTACTACTCACCAAGCCCGGGGATCTCCAAGCCGAGCTGGTCCAGCAGGTCGCGCTCCCGGTCCAGGAGGTCCGTCCAGCGATGGGTGACCTGGCTGTAGGTGCGCTGGACCCCGTAGAGGTGGGATATGGCCCAGCACACCTTCTCCCACCGCTTCCGGCGCTCCCGCATGTTGTAGCCGCCGGCCGCGATCCTGCCGCCTCCCGCGATGGTCCTGGGCAGGCGGCGCTGGACGAAGTAGACCAGCGCGCCCACTTCCTCCGGGCTGAAGATCTCCCGTCGCATCACCTGCTCCCCCCTCAATCGACCGCATGGTGTCCTGGCACGGGGTCCAGGACTCCTCCTCCCCGCCGCCGCTGCCGCCCTCAAGTGCCTGGGCAGCTTCACGGCGCCTGGCTTCACCATGGTCTGGGCAGGTAAGGTAGGAAGTAGAAAATTAGGAAGGAATAGGATAGGGAAGAAGAAAAGAAAAGAGTTTAAAAAAGTAGTTTAAAAGTAAAGAAAAATAGCAGAAAAGACAAAAATATACAGCTAGGAAAAGAGAGGGATAGATAAGAAGCAAAATCGTAAAAAAAAAACTGAAAACAAGCAAAGGATGGCAAAGATAGCAAGAGGATTAAACACCATGCCCAGACACAGGAAATGAATGAAAAACAAGATGGCCGGCGCCCGTTCACGAGCGCGAAAGTAAGTTCGCTCGAGATTTTCCTCGCGATCTCGTGCGAACCTCTACTCGCAATGCGCTTACTGCGCGAGATTATACATAGCGGGCGGAAACAGAAATACGTCACGCAAACAAAATGGCCGCGCCCGTACTCGACCTTGGGGTAAATTCGCGTGTTGCGCTGCAAGCGGCTCGCGAATACTGCAAAAAAACTCGCGAAACAACAAGCCGCAAAAAAATAAAAAGCTCATTCGCACGAATTGGCGGCTTCCGCGGTCGGTTTCGCACGACGCCGCGCCCCGCGAATAGCGCGAAAAAAACGAAAAACGATTTTTGCAAAAGCAAAAGCAATGAGCAGGTGCAAAAGGTCAACCTCATGATTTGTAACGATTCCCTGTAGTGCTTCCTGAGGGGGCCCTCCAGAATTCGGTTGCCTGCTTGCAACTATTGTGTGACCCTGCTCTGACTGTATGCCACAAAGGTCCTGATTTACAGCTAAAGGAGCAGACAAGCAGGTGCCAGGCTGGAACTTCAAATTCTTTCAGTGACACATTAATTAGCCCCTAATTCATTATGGTCAGTTGGGGCAGGGCAGGTGTTGTCAATAAACTAACCCCAAATTAATTCATGTCAGTTCAAGCAGGGCAGGTGGGCTTGCTTTTCCCCCCCATCTTCTACAGTGATGATGAACCAGAGGGTGGCATTGATGTAACAGAGGGTGGCATGGGTCAAAGAGAGGGTGCCAGTGGTGAAACAGAGTGTGCTGGGAGGCTGTGATGATGAACCAGACGTAGAAACAACATAGTCGCGACCGTTGCGAGCCGACAAGTAAGTTCGCAATTGCGAACTAGTACCAAATCCTCGCGAACTGGCAGAAACACTTGCGAACACAAAAAAAAATCCGCAAATTCGCAAGAATTCGCGGATTGCGAATTCGCAAATCCGCAAAATTCGCGAACGCGAGATTCGCAAAATTCGCCCATGCTTAGTCAGGTGTTTGGCACCACGTATTCGGCGTTTGCTAGAGGGGTGCTAATATGGATAAGGGCGGGGATACCGTTCCAGGTTACGAACCAGCTAGTGGATCCTGAGGGTAGATATGTGGTGGTGGAGGGGAGGCTATATGGCAGGGATGTGGTATTATGCAGTGTGTACACCCCCAATGTCGATCAGGCCCATTTATTTGATGATCTGACGAGTTCACTGGCCTATTTCCTGGCGGGCCCCATCACCGTAGGAGGTGACTTCAACTCAATTACTAATGTAGCGCTTGATAGGTCGCACCCGCCGTTGGCCGATTCCCTGGTACGTAGGTTAGCCACATATAGGAAGGACTGGCAAGAGAGGTGGGGATTGCTAGATGTATGGAGGGAGCAGCATCCTGAGAAGGGACTATTCCTTTTTTTCGGCTCTACATGCATTTCACGTCAGAATAGACTCGGTCCTGTGTAGTGGCCCCCTAGCTGCCATGGTCACTCACACGGAATACCTGACTAGGACCATCTCAGATCACAATCCCTTGCTGGTATTGGTGCAGTGGCAGCGTGCGAGATCAGCGGTTCCAACATGGCGGCTGCGGCCTGACACATTGGAAGATTTGGTGTTTAGCGATACGGTCCAACAGGGCATAGAACACTACTTTGAGGAGAACGAGGGTTCTGCTACTGCGAGATCGATAGAATGGGATGCGATGAAAGTGGTGGTGAGAGGCGTATGCATGGGCAGGTTCCCGAATGCAAGGACATCAGTTTTGAATGCACTAGCAAAAGCGGAGGATGCGTTAAGGGAATTGGAACAGCGTAGGCCTGAGTGACCGGAATTACAGGAACGGTTACTTGAGGCTAAGGAAGTAGTGGCGACCGAAACGGAACGGCTGCAGCGCTATGATTATAAGCAATACACCATTAAAGCACATGCCGAGAGGGATAAAGTGGGTACGCTCCTTGCTAGGATTGCTAACCCGGACATTAGAGGTTGCCCAATCATGAGCATAAGAATGGAATCAGGGGAAATGGTCTACTCGCAGGCGGCGGTGCTGGCGCGTTTTCAGTCTTATTATGCGAAGTTGTATGAATGCCAACTAGAGGTGGAGGTCCCTGAAATCAGGGAATACCTGGACTCTGTCCCACTGCCAGTGCTGGATGACGAGGAAGTGAAAGAACAGGGAGGGCCTATAACGCTATCGGAGATTAGAGTGGCCATTAAACAGATGGCAAGGAACAAAACACCTGGGGTAGATGGCCTGCCGATAGAATTCTATCTGAAATACATTGATATTCTGGCGCCCAGACTATTGGTGGTGTACACAGAAGCTGGAGGGTTGGGATACTTGCCCAGGTCAATGAGGGAGGCACTGGTGGTACCACTGCTGAAACCCGGCAGAGAGGCATCTGATGTAACGTCCTATCGGCCACTGTCCATGCTAACAGCGGACTATAAGATCTTGAGCCGCATCCTGGCCACCAGACTGCTACCACACATGACCGGATTAGTGCACAGGGACCAAGCAGGGTTTATTCCTACTAGGAACACATCACTGAACATACGCCGACTGGTCCGGATATTGGACAGTGCTGAGGACACTGACAGAGGACCTGCGGTCTTATCAGTTGATATTGAGAAAGCTTTTGATAGCCTTGAGTGGGCTTACCTGGATGAGGTGTTGGGGAAGTTTGGTATAGGTGAGGGGTTTGGAAGATGGACAAGAGTGCTGTACTCATCAGCCACAGCAAGGGTACGCCTAGGATCGATTATATCCTCAGATTATCCGGTCCGTAGAGGGACGAGGCAGGGGTGCTCGTTGTCCCCACTGCTGTTCGCGCTGGCAATGGAACCATTGGCGGCGCGAGCAAGGTCTGGGGCCATGTACCGGGGGATCGAGCAGGGGGAGAAATCGCATTACATATCTTTATATGCAGACGATCTGTTGTTATACCTAGCGGATGCAGAACAGGCCCTGAAGGGAGCAGTGGACATGTTGACCAGGTTTGGCCGCTTGTCGGGCCTTAAGGTGAACTGGACTAAGACTTGTATCTTTCCGCTACGGGCGGACACGCCGTGTCCCCCTCGCGAGTTGGGTGTGGTCTGGGAGCCATCTTGCTTCACTTATCTGGGTGTTTGCATCTACCATGAGGCCGCGAGTCTGTTGGAGGGTAACATAGGGAGTGCATTGAGAGGCTGCATATTCTTCGGGGCCTCCCTCCCTTTATCAGTGTTGGGCAGAGTGGCACTACTGAAAATGGTGGCGCTCCCGAGGCTGCTATATTACTTTTGCACCCTGCCGATCTGGATTCCCCAGCGAATCTTTAAAGAACTGAGGATGTTGATGACGGACTTCCTTTGGGGTCATGGGCGACGCAGGGTAGCATTGAATACTTTGGTCAGACCCAAGCTCGAGGGGGGGAAGGCAGTCCCTGACTTTGAACTATACTACTTAGCAGCACAGCTCCAAATACTCACACAACATGTTGCCAAGGAATTCAGAGGGCCGTATCACGAATGAGTTACTGGTATTCAACGCTACGTCCTGGCCTACATAGTTATGCAACAGAAACTATAAATGAGGGACCTTACAATGGAGGAAAAGATGATCTGGCTGTGTTGGCAAAGGAGCCTGAAGAGAGTAAAGAAAGCCCGGCCGTATGCCCCAGAGATACCATTGGGAATGCTGACCGCTCTGCCGCATGGGGGTGACTGGTCCCCGCTGTCAGAATGGGAGGAATTAGGCTTACAGACGGTGGGCGACCTATATGTAGACGGAATGTTAGTCCCCTTTCAGACGTTGCAGGAACAGTTTGGCCTACCGGACGGGAGCTTTCTTTTGCATGCGGCGGTGGTAGCGGCGATACAAAAACACTGGAAGGAAGGGCTAATTGAGCCGGAAACGACCATGGCCTGCCAGTATGTGGTGATGGCCGCGGGTACGTTTAAAGCGGTGACCTGCCTCCATAATAGGATGTTAAATGAGGGACTGGAACCGCTTCTGGCGCTGAAGTCGAAATGGGAGGATAGTATAGGTAAGCCCATCCCAGACACGGTGTGGGGACATATTCTGAAACGAACATGGAAGGGGACAAGGAATGCACGTTTCCAACAGGTACACTTTTATGTCCTGCACAGGGCATACCTGACCCCGGAAAGGATTAAACGGTACTTTCGGGTACATGACGCAATGTGCCCGAGGTACCTGGCGCCTGAGGTTGACCTGGACCACCTGCTGTGGGGCTGTCCAAAATTGGGGACGTATTGGCCGGAAGTTGGGGGAACTCCTGAACGTGGTTACTGACAGGGTAGCGGACTTTGACATGGCGGCGTGCTTATTGCTTTGGTTTCCTCACACAAAGAACACAAAAATAACGAGTAAATTAATTGATCTAGGACTCATGCCGGCCCAAAGAGAAATTACCTGGCACTGGAAGTCCAAGGAGGGTCCGTCGGTAAGGAGATGGATGAATGAGCTGCTGAAATGGTCTGGATGTGAGAGTGTGCTCCGAATGAGACATGCTGTCAGGACTGACAATGATAAAAGCTTGGAAATGGCGAGAGCATGGGAGATGATAGTCCAAGCGTTGCGTGACTACATGGTGGAAGACGAAGAATAAACAAATTTAACACTTAGGGCGCCATGAGGCTTGAAAGAACAAAGGCACCACCCGATTTGTAGCGTGCTCCATTATTATGATAGCAAAACTATGCCCACATCAGCAGCGGTCGAGGGAGGAGGGGGGAGGAGGGAGGAAGGGATTGTTTGGGGAGGGTTGTTAGGCACCGAGGCTATGCTCTGGGAAAGTCTGAAGCTGCACCTAGGGCTAGGTACACAGCAAGGGGTCCCCAAGAGGGCTCGAATAGGTTGCCGTGGGCGAAAATAGATATACCCCGGACCGACACCATAGGCGTCCACTAGTAGATAGGAGCAGGACCAGGGGCTACATATCCGATGTCGCTTATATAGGACGCCGGAGCATGCTGGCTGGTGTAAGGGGAGGGGTGGGAGTTTAAGGGGGTAAAATGCAGATACAAAATGATGTTATTAACCAGACATCCCTCTGGGGTATCCACTGTGACGCTTTTGCTGGGCATACAAATCGATGAGCCGCCCGGCCTCCGGGTTGTGGGCTAATTGGCTGTGTACGAAATTATGATTACATTGTGTATGCATTGTGATGCCATAAGTGTACTGGTTGATCTATTATGTGAACTGGTTTCTAATTCTGCAATAAAAACAAATTTTTGCGAGTCCTACGTGAACGAGTCCAGAAGATCTTTTTGACTCTCACACCAAGACACAAAATCGATTATTGGCGGAAGGAGCCTCCAGAGGTGAAGGGTTTCTTATTTAACTCCACCAAGGTTAACATAAACCTGCTGGACCATTTTCTACCTGGGAGACCCGTAACAATCGTCCATGGAGCATAAAACAGAATAGTGAGTACTCTTAGCATATTGCCTGATTTCTTGGCATTTTGCCGGTCATTTCTAGCTTGAGATAATATTTCCTGATTATGTGAAGTAGAATCTCCCCCTGTAATATATCTACACATAAGATAACTTTATGGCATTGACAAGGTGATAGTTGGGGACGATGAGTTTTTTTGAGGCAAACATTTGCTAGCAGAACAGAATTATTGATCGCTAAGTGAGGCACTGCAAAGCATTCAAAACCCTGTTGGGAGGGGTGCACTCTACGTAAGACGACCATTGCATAACAAAAAAAAGGATCATTTGTTAGAAACATAATTTTAAGAAAAGGAATATTTTCCTCTGAAATTGACATAAATTATGTCAGAAAAATAGTCAGATGATTTTTTTAAATGTGCATCGTTTACAAGTCTGTCATACTGGTTTTTCAGAAATCCCAATATACACGTATATATTAAATACATTGCATTTTTGAGATTTCAAATGTCAAAGTTATCTTTTTCAGCTTCAGATAGCAGCTAAATACATTTTCTCCTTTTCGAAAATTGAAAAAAAAGTAGTAAACATAACCTTACTCTAGACACCAAACTATGTAGCAGAGCACCACCTTGTGGTAACAGCTTAATAAGAAAACTGAAACGATTAAGTTATAAGGTGTGTTTTTAGGTCTAGCCTTTGGGAAAGCTTGAGCTGTCTCGCCTACTATGGTTTTAAATAATACAGAAATGACATACCATCTTATAGGGGTTTTTTGTCAACGGTCTTTACCCATTTAAACTGTCATTTATACTTTACTTTCGCACACAAACACATGCAGGGTAGGCAATCGACCAGCTACTTCCGCCACTGGCTTCCAGCTTTGTGACTGAGGATATTTTGTTTGTACGCAATGTATACATTCGCCATAAAAACAGCCTCCTTTAGCTCCAGCGCCGATGAACAATGTGGCTTTATGTTTTTTTTTATCTGATGGGTAAAATGAGTCTCCCTTAGCACAGACTTTTGCCTGTCCCCCATCTAGCTGTCAGTGGGCAACCCTAGCTGGGACAACTTTTAAAAGCTCTGTGCCTATGCTTTCAGGGATTTGCACAGAGCTCATCTGAAAGGCAAGAATGTCAAGGTGTAATAAATACAATTCAGACTGTGTACTTTGACTTTGGATAAGGCATACAGGGCTGCACGAATAAAGCTATGGAACCAGGGCTTATAGTTATAATCAAAATAATGGTTCACTAACAGACAGGTAAGGCTGCACTGCATTTGATTTCACACAGTAATGGATATATCTTTACTGGTGAAGCCTCGTTTATTTACGTTAATTATTCACAAACATTTCTCAGTCTCCTCATATACTACCCAAACATGTATTAAAAGAAATCATGTTTATTTTGTATTAATGCTTTTTATCTAAGCAACTGTAGCTTATCCCGTCATACAGTGCAAGGTACACAATACATCTGTGCTGAAACTAAGCGAAATGTAATATGGTCAAATGTAAGTGTTTCAAGTCGGGGTAGAAGCACTAAATTGCAGTGCCTATTGATCGACCCACAGGTAGTTCTTGGAATAGATAGATTCAGTCTGTGCCAATGATCCACTGTTCTGGAACACACTGGGCCAATGGGATTTAAGGAAGTAGATCACTGAGCAAAACGGAGGAAAAATCATGTTATAATAACACATTTTGTGCTATTCAGTACTCCCATACTTCTCCAGATAAAAACAATATCTCATTGCAAGGATGGACCTATCGCCCACGACAGCAAAGAGGAGATATAAAAATATTTTCCTTGCAAATTGACCCTTTCTGGCAATGTAAGTAACTGGTATTTGGGACCAGGCTCGGCCACCAACAAGGCAGCGCTTCTAAACACAGACGTTTGTGAAACTAGACACTCATGGGAGTCCAGGGGGATGCGTCTTGCAGGGATCTCGCTCCCTTTTCTTACCCAAAATGCCCTGCAGATGTTAAATTTTGGCTGAAATCACACACTTTCCTCACGTTTCCTGAAACACATTTTATTGCTAACCTCTATGCAATTTTAAACAAGTGTAATAGGAACCTCTGGTCTTTTCATAAAGAGCAAACCTTCCCAACTGTTACTGTTAGGCAAGACCAGATTTCACCAAGACAAAAAGACGTATTATTCTTCATCTTTGCTTTGTTGCCACATGTATTCCCATTCTAACATTTAAATGTACTCTGCAACCATTAAGGAAGATTTATATGGATTGCTTTTGACAATGGGGTCCTGAAAGTGCAGTTTCCTTGTTTAAACTCCATTGCTATTGAATCAAGTTTGTTGCGCTACCGCCGTAAGTAAATACTATCCCTGATTAAAAATTGTTCCCAACCTAGGGACTAATAAAAATGAGACATACATTATTCATGGAAGAAACACAAATATCAAAATTGCCAGAAATGATGTCATAATGTTGTTCTAACACCAACAGGCATATTTACCCTGACATGCTCATTAGTGTAGTAAGGGTAGGCTAGTACTATAAATGCAGCCTGAAAAGTTATTTATTTGTTTATATATGGTTTCATAGATCCCGGCACATTGAGTTTCTGTAACTTCGGATCACTGAAGTGCCATATTCTATATTTTAATGTGCAAGTAAGACGTCATACTTATCAATAAACAGGAGGACCTAGGACAAATATTCTTCTTTTGCTTCTCCAAGCCCATGCAAGTTCAATTAAGGGTAACGTCTAACGTAAAATTATTTGGAATCTGCTGTCTACCTCTGTGTCTGATCATAATGAATCCTCATGTTGTTCATTGTGTTCAAAGGAAGACACCAAAATAATTTTAGGGTGTGGTGCTCCCTCGCCGTGCTAAAAAATAATCTAGCGGCCCATTTTTAACCCATTGTAGTGTCTCATTGATCTTCTTTGGGAGTGAGGTACAGACAATGCTACAGTAATCTTATTGCAATATCACCAAGGCTCTAGTCAGCTTCACCCAGTGGTGAATTCAGAGGAGGAGGAAATACTGTGCAGGTGGGATAGCTGTAAGTTGATGAAGTTGACCACAAGGTTGCCTTGTGACACAAAGAAGAGCTCTGCGTTGAGCATCACATTTAAGATCTTTTAAAGAGGTGTGTGGTGACTCTCCGGCCTTAAATGCCACTGAAAATGTTACACTATTTAGGCAATGTTAGAAAAAGGACTATATCCTTCATTAAACAGGACACATAATCAAGGCATGTTGTGATGTCCCATTCACCCTGAAAGTGTATTTGGGTGTCATCGGCACACATTCACAGGTTCACCCGGGTTCACCAGTTTCCGCTCTAGGACCTTGGAGAGTGAGTGAGCATGGATACTGAATTGTAAGCACAATAAAAAAATCATCCATTTAGCAAATCACAAAGCACCTTGTCTGAACACAATACAGATGGTCAATACAAACTAATTTACTGCACCTGGTAAAGAATTAACTTGTTAATTCCAGTGATGGTATGGTGGTACCAGTTTACATTAGTGTTGGACTTGGCCCGGGTCTCTGCGCACTTTCCCCTGAGTCCCAGAGTGAAAGTGCGTGCGTGTAGTATGGCTGGCCTGCCCTCCCATAGGAATGCATGGGGAATGTGTGTGTCCCTGGTAGTTCCTGATGCGTGGGGAGTGCAGGCTCGAATTTGGTATGCCTAAACTCGTGAGAGTGAATGCTGCAAGATGGTGTCTGCGGCAGGTGTGTGTCTAGTTGGGAAGTGCTACTTCTGGACATTGAGATATGTGTACAGTGAGGGTGCTGGAGCGTGATTGGCTGGAGCTGGCTGGCATGCCAGGCTCCAGGAAGTCTGGATGGGTCTGCCCGGTGGTGAGTGGGAGATTAGCATGAGTGATGTGTGGGAGGAGTGTACCTGTGGCCTGGATGGGCTGGGTTTTCCCCACACAATGCTGGCTCCGCCCCCCTGTGGTGTGTCTAATGACCCTAGCCTCCCCAGTGAAAGGAATGGGTGGTTGGGCCATCAAGAGTGCTCCAGAACCAGCTGCGACTGGTTTTCCCCCCACCCTGCACATTGTAACAAAGGAATTTACAGTATAAGAAGGGGCTGTGTCCCCACTGAAAATGTTCTACTTTGGAATCCTGCCAGAGGGGGCTTGTGCCGCTGCTGGGGCCAGAAGGACCGCCACTTGGGGAGTCTCCCTGCCTGGAGACCCAGTGTGCTGGCTCTGGCCCAGCCTCTCCCCCCCTGCCTGCCTCCAGGCCTGCTGGAGCCCTGTCCTGTCCTCCAGTGCTGGGGAGCACTGAGGACTTCGTTGCCTGCAGCCTGAGAGCGCTGCTCTCTGCCCTTCAGCGCTAGGAGCGCTGAGATCGCCTGCCTAGCGCTTGAAAACGCTGGATTTTGCCCGAGCGCCGTGAGCGCTGTATTTTGTCCGCCCCGTGTGGTGGTTTGGCGGCGCGGGTGCCACCCCGCTCATTGCCGCGTTGTTGTGCCCGGTTTTGATTGATCAACGAGGGAGCCCACTCCTCGGATCATCTGGGAAGCCGCCTGCCTGCCTAGAAGCGAGCCGCCGCGCTGCCCGCGGCGACCCGGAAGTGGTTGGAAGACCGTCCAATCACCGCGCGGCCCGGGAGATTCAACCCGGAAGTCCCGCCTTCTCCACCGAGCCGCGAGAGAGCCTGCCGAGGCTCCCCGAGAGGAGAGCCCCGGGACCAGCGGGAGAGACCCGCCTCCGCTGGAGAGCCCAGCGCGAACCCGGTGAGTGAAGGTGCCTGCAGAGGAGGGGGGGGAGCGTCGGGACACATTGCCGGTGTCCGCCCCGCCCCCTCTCTGTAGCGCGACCTCGCGCCTGTAGTCAGAGCCAGAGAGGCTCTTAGGGGGCAGTTGTGAGCGAGCCGAGTCCCCAAGAGGGGGACTCCAACCCGAGCCAGAGAGGCTCCAACGAGAGGAAGCACCTCCGCGTTCTTGGAGCCACGAGGTGCCCCGGGGGCACCAGTGGAGTTAGAGCCCAGCGTGGCTCTTGGCAAAGCATCATCCCTTTGGGTCCCCAGAGAGGGGGACCCCACAGCCCAGCGAGGCTGCACCTTTCTGTTGCTGGAGCCCTGAGAGGCTCAGTAGCCCCCCCCCTTACTGGTGAGAGAGCCTAAGAGAGGCTCACCAGTGCCACAGTGGTGCTTCTTTGAGCCCAGAGAGGCTCCAACTTTGCGCTAACTTTCCCTGCTCCAGTTGCCCAGCACTTTGTGGGCAACTGCCACGTTTAGGCCCTGACATTGGGACACCGGGACAGTCACAGGTGGTGACTTGTGAGGTTGGGGAAATTGTTATTGATTCTGCACCTCTGAATGTATTGTTTATGCGTCATGTGCCTTTACACCTCTGAATGTTACGACATCATGTGTTTTGCTTTTACACCCCTACAGGTAGTGTGACATGTAGGTGGTTGTTTTCTCCCTAGTACAGGTGGTGCTAGAGAGGTCCTGTTGCCAGTGATTACTGGTTGTATGCTCTACTTTTATATTGTGTGCTACAAGTGCTATTTTTGAAAGTATTATTTCTAAAAGTGCTGATACCCTTGACAGTGGTCCAGGTGGCCCTGTCCTGTACAAATATCCCTTGTAAATTCCGCCCGTGCCTGTTGGCACAGTGTAATAAGATGTGTGTTTTATCTGATGTATATTGATTATAATACAAAGGCTATTTTCATATAACCTTGTGTGGAGTTTTCCTTTGTGGTGGGCCTTTGGTTGTTGTTGCTGGGGTGCGTGCGCAAATGCTTAGCCTACATCGCCTCCAAGTTTAGCCTTGACTGCTCGCGCCACGTTACCTAGAGGGCGAGTGGGGGTTGCCTTGGTGTGTGACTCCCTTGCCCTGACACCTAGAACTGGCGATCCCTGACTGACCTCGACGCGAGTCTTGGCCGGCCAGGGTCCCGGTTCTAACAATTAGCTACAGTATCCTGGGGTCCTGCGAGTTTGAAGAACGAGTAGAAAGATAGGTAGGTAGGTAGATAGATAGATAGATAGATATCCAAGTGGCGGTTGCCACCGGGTAGTTATAGTAGGATAGTCAGGATCGTGTTTCCATAAGAAATTCCTTTTTTTGTTGCAAATAACTTTGGCGTCATTTGACAAATCTACACAAAACTCTCAAAGAGGCAATTTTTTGACTACCTTGGGTATGGAGTGTTATAAGGTGATCTATCAATTGGGCAAGGAAAAAAGAGGGGCCCAAAATATGTTAATCCCCATTCATTTTTCTATAGGATCTTTATACACAGCTACAGCCCAAGCCGGTGACCAGATTTATATCAAGTTTAGCAGAAAGCTAGACATTGGTCCAGAAAGAGTGCTTTTGTGATTCAGTAGCTTTTGAGCAATTATTGCTTAAAAACTTTGTGTTTCTAGGGACACAGACTCCACAAATCCAAAAGATCGTCTGCTCTTATCAAACAGGCTGCCACCACCACATCAACAACGAATCGTGGCAGCCATTTTAGGACTCTGAACTCAGTTGAGTAAGAAAAAAGCAAAACACACAGACACAGGGGGCAGCGTAGGAATATCCTGACCCCGAGGACCCACCCCTGAGGCCAAATATATATATATATATATATATATATATATATATAATAATTACTCCACAAATCTGCATAGGATCTGTGACTCCGCAGGAGAAAAAAAATGCAGGCTCCATGGGGATATGAAGGAGGAAACGATGTGTTTATATTTTGGGGGGGCACGCCCCCCCTGAGTACCCCATCCCTGGTGCCGAAATGTTAATGAAAAGGGAGGGGGGCCGCACAGCCCACCTCTCCAAGCCTATAAAAGTCCCAGGGACCCCCACTCCCTGGGTCCTTTCATAAAATGAAAGGGTGAAATGCCCCACTCCCTGAGCCTAATTGGGCCCTGGGGACTAAAATGTAAATTAAAGAGGAGTAGGAACAACACAATGTGTCTTTGGGGGGGTGGCACATACCCCTCCTTCCCAAACCTCTGAAAGGCCCCAGGGTACCTACATCCTGGGGTGGCACATGGCCCCTTCCTGCCTAATTAGGCTTTGGGGACCTCTTCCCCAGGTTCAAATTGTTAAAGATGCAGGGCACCCACCCACGCCCAGAGCCTAAAGAGGCTCCAGGTACCCCACCCTCTGGGGCCAATCATAAAATGAAGGGGGTGCGCAGCTCTACTCCCTGTGCCTAATTAGGCCTCAGGGACCTCATCCCAGGGACCCCATCCTGGGGACCAAAATGTAAATTAAAGGGAAGCGGACTGTAGTGTAGTTCCTATATTCCCAATAGGCTCTGCGCATTGGAATAATATATCCTATAGAATTGACGTAGGACTTAGGTCGACTGGGTCTCTATTGAATATATTAGAATTATTTGCGAGTGCCAGCTAGCTCAGAGGTCACTAGAAACTTTCTCGAATAAACAAGAAAAGATTAGTTTCTGACAACCGCATAAACAAGACAACTTTGTTTCCCCAAGATAAAACTGAACTTCAGAGTCGTGGAAACAATAGATAGATATTTCACCTAGTCAATCGTGCATGCTTCGTTTCACCAGAGGTGCAGAGAAATAGAGAGACAGGCATATTCAATAAAAGTATTTATTGAACAGTCTTTCTCATGCAGAAGAAATGAACTGCGCAATCGTAATACTGGCAGTAAAGTATAATGCGAACAGTAAGAAGAGTATTATGAAATAATACTGTAAAAACATGGTATGGTTTCTAAGCCATAAAATACATAGAATACATACATTAAATAAATAAGGACTAAAAGTACTCAACAGATGCTTCTAAAATACACCTACCCCGATGTACCTAACCTAAGTCTAGTATGAGGGAAGAAGTAAGTGTGGTGTAGCATAAGTTTAGTTTCTTTTTGCCAAGAATCTATCCAAGATTTCTTTTAGGGTCTAATCAGCTCCGTACCTTGGTTTAGAATGAAGGAGGTCTGGTATCTCTCTGTCTCAGTACTCTATTTCCCAACAACCCGCAAGGGTATCTTGGAAACACTGGAGCTGGATTTCTCGGAAAGAGAAAAGACAGCGTCTCTCTCAGTGCGTCTGCTGGAGGGTTGGCTTCCTTCAGCACTTGCTGCAGCGAGATGCGTCGGGCAAGTAGATGGTCAAACTGCTCCAAACCACTGTGTGTTTGCTTGGACAAGTGTGAGCATATTTATTCCTTGAAGGCGCAGAGTTTGACATAAGTTTGGACATAATAATGTCATCAAAAAGTCTAAGTTCTTTGAAAACTACTTGAGTTCTTGGATAAATCAATATTCAAGCAAGGGGAAGTCCCTAGCTGCTGAAGGTGAGTTTTCCAAGAAATTGTTGTGGATTTTCGGAACTAGTGGAAGCAGCCATGCCGTATTTGGACTGCATGAGCTATGTCTAAATATGGTTATGATTTCTATGCCTATATATATATGCCTATATAAGGATAGGGTGATTTATACCTATATAAGGGCATGAATCGGGAAATTTACACTAGGATCCTAACATGCTGTATCACAGGATCACACAGCACCCCATCCAAACCTTAAAGAGGCCCCCGGAACCCCATGCCCCAGGGCTGTGCCACATTTTAAAGGGGAGGGGGCCAAATGACGCCCCTCTCTGAGCCTTTAATGGCACTCGAGACCCCCATCCCCTGGAATACTCACTTGCTGTGCCCCAAGGACTCCACCCCCAGGATACCGTGGTCACCCTGCCCACTCCGGCATCACCATTCGCTTTTAAAATACATATGGTCATGGGGGATGTGGTCCCCATGGCTTAATGAGGCTCGATATGGAGAGGGGGGGGGGGCGGCCCACCTTCCCTTTTTATTACGGAAATATGGACGTCCCCCCTCCCCAATTTAATAAAATACAGCCCTGGAGGACTGTCTCCCCAGGGCCTTATAAGGCTCAGGGAGGGGGGCTGATTGGCCCCCTCCCCCGTTTTGTTGAATTTGTCTCCAGTCGATGGGGTCCCTGGGGCCTATTAAGACTTAGAGAGGGGATTGCATGCCCTGCCCCTTAATATATTTGTTCTGGCCCTGGGAGATGGGAACCGTGGGGCCTGAAGGATAACCCTACACTGCACACAAAACCTGTGCGTGGCGTGGAGTTGGCAGCCTGCAGGGAGTTGTCTTCAGGTGGGTTCGACTGCAAGACCTTGGGGCCAACCCTCGCTGCACATGGCCAAAGGCTGTGTGCAGTGTGGGGTTGATTGCCTCCAAAGGTGGGATAGGCCATAGGGCCAGAAGCCAAACACTTGCTGCCCAAGATCAAAGGCCATGCGAAGCATGGGGTTGGTTGTAGCCCCGTGCTGTGGTCATCTCCCACTGCGCATGGCCTTTTTCTGTGTGCAGTGTGAGGTTGAGGCCCTGTTGCTAACCTGCAGCCACGTACCGGCAAAGGCTGTGTGCAATGTGAGATTGGCCAACTGGCTCTGGGTGGGTGAGCTAAAGGCCAACCCCCGGCTGCTAATGGCCAGAGGCTGTACAGAGTGTGGGGTTGACTACCCCCCGACGGGAGGGGGTTTACCAGATGGCCAGGCCACCCCCACATGCACAGCAGGGAGTTGGCTTTACTTATTGTATTAAAATATTACTGAATGTTAAAAAAACAAATTCACTGAAAAATAACAAAAGTTAAATTAATGTTATAGTCAGGTGGAATGTTTACTAACAACATAATATTTTAAACTCTAAAAACAGAAATTCACCAGTTATAGTTGTCTCAAGTAACTATAACTCGTGCCCGAAGAAAACTATAACTCACACCCTCACCATGCACTCCCAATTACCCCATAGATTAAATCACCCATGACATCTATAATCATTTGTCGTATCACTTCAAAATTTGAAATTAAATTGTTGGAGGGAAACAGTGCATGGTGGGGGGCCTTTGGGCCTTTCACCTAACTATAATGTTACAGTAACCTTTTTTTCCAATCACTCCATGATTTTACTACAATTTGGCGACGATTTAAAGAGGATGAACCTGCGTGTGCACTAAGGACAAAGGTCAACTAAGGATCTACGAGACTACAAGTTAAAGAACCTAAGAAATCAAGAATCTAAAAGAGACTTCAAATTCAGACTAAAGGTAATTACCAGCTGACCCCACCAGTGTTCTTTTCCACCTGGACAGCCTACACCCTGGGCGTGTGTCTTCACCTTGATGTCTGCTGTCACTCTTCTTGTCTCTGCAAAGTTTCTCCAGCTACATTTTTGAATAAGCCCTGCTGCGTGTATTTGTTTCCTGTGAGAAGCGGAAAAGGGTCTGGAAAAGGATTTAAAAGTCTTCACAGAAGCGGCGCTGTCGGCGCATCCTGTGTGTTTTCACGATTTTTTAAGGGACTCAATAGTGTTCATAGTAGCGGCACTCACACACTTGTGTGGAGAAGCTAGGTCCGAACCACCGTGTGAGTAACTTAATTTCAAAGATTTTGGGGTTCGACATGTTATTCCGTCTCCGTGGCAGTTTGGGAGCTGAATTACACGCAGACTTACCAGCTTTGCGATGCCTGCACACCTTCTCTTGTGACGTCTGTCTCCTACGCAAGTACTTTGCTGTTCTTGATGCTTTGGCGTACGCTCCAGCTGCGAGCCTTCCTGTACAGCGTCAAATATGCGTGCCGCCATTTTGTATTTCTCCCTGGTTCACGCTATCTCAACACATCGCGTCATCGAACATGTTCCTTCAGGCTGGAAGTCACAGATATTCGTCTCCCGGTTTGCATCTGTGTTAGGTATGGAAGGGTTTTTCTGAAACGTCTGCTGTTCTGGCCGTTTTCAGCGGTGACTGCAGGGAGCGGAGACACTGGTGTGAGCACGTTAAAAATTTCTGCAGGGACTGCGGAGCCACTGGTGAGAATATGTATTGGTTAGAGACAGTGCGGTGCAACATTATCGAAGGAACATTCCAAATAGTCTGGTTGGTGTTTTATTTTCCTGGCATATTTCAGCAGTGACCGCGAGGATCGAAGACCCTGGGTGAGAGATCGCTCACCGGTGCATGAGTTGTTTATTTATTGTTGTTTTAGTTAAAGTCTTCCGAACTGGTGCCATTCATTAATTACAATAGTACTTGACATTTCTCTTCATGTTCTGAGTGTGCCGGTGCTTTTGTCAGTCTTGGAAAGTGTCCTAAGTTCTACGTGGTCCTAACAATCAGATTTACATGAAACTCTCTCATGGGTGTCTACTATCTTTGTGTTATAGTCGGTTATGGGGAGTTTAGTTTTTGAGCCACACCGGAGCTAGTCTTATTTATTTATTTATAGCAGCTAATTTACCACTGCATATTATTCAATATAGCCTTATTTTGAAAGTGGTGTGGGGCAAACTTGTGTTGCTCTTATTTAAACTCTGTATTCCGTGTTAGGTCATGTCCTGGTTGGGTGTTGCTGGGTAATCAATTCTAATCCATATTTTTAAGGTTGGTTGCCTGAAGTGTACCCTAGGTGGTGTGTGTGTGTGTGTGGGTAGTCAATGCCCCAATGCCCCTTTTGGGTTCTTTGAGTTTGCATCATATGCTTGGTGGTAGTCCATGCCCCATTTTTGTTCCCAGGAATATGGTCCTGCGGTGTACCCTACATAGGGGAGGTTGTGTGTGTGAGTGGGTAGTCAATACCCATTTCTATTAGTTTTCTGAGGTAGTGGTCTGTGCGTGTAGTCCATGCCCCATTTTGGTTCCCAGGTATTGTCCTGTGGTGTACCGTACACAGGGGAGGTTGTTTGTGTGGGTAGTCCATTCCCCATGTAGTGGTAGTTTGCGGGTGGTCCTTGCCCCATCTAGTGGTGTTTGCGGGTAGTCCATGCCCCATGTAGTGGTGTTCGCGGGTAGTCCTTGCCCTATTTTTGTTCCCAGGTTCATTATCCTGTGGTGTACCCTATTTAGGTGAGGTTGTATTTCTTTTTAATCTCAGAGTTTCTACTCTGCGCTGTGCCCTGCTTATGGTGGAGACTGTTTGTGCACTATGTTCTGGTCTAAGTCTACCTCCTTGTAACTCGTGGCCAGGGTTTCATGTTGGTAAACTTTGTGCTGTGAATTTTTCATATCTTTAGTGTCAGCACGTCTTTGTCAGGGGAAGCCCTAGTTCTTTTCGAATATTTGTTTTCTTTCTTTGGTGAATTTTTGTGAAAGGGGTTTGCTCTCTTAGGGTTGTCTTGAGTGTATGTTACCCCTATGTGTCTCTCTCTAGAGTCTCCGTCTACACTTACTTTTGTTCTAGGGTGTTTACTCTGTGGTGTACCCTTGTGTGGGGAGGTTATGAGTGTGACCACTTAGCTTAGCTGCTTTGGTTTGTTAAGGGAGGGGGATGAGGCACATAGTATTAAATTTGCTTTTCTTTGTTCACATTTCTGCTAATGATACCTAATGCTAATGTTATCTTTGAACATCTTGTCTGCTTCATTCTTGTTCTTTTCTGCTGATGTTGCATTTGAGGTATCTTGCCTATTGTGTTCTCCGTTCTGTTCCTATTCCATAAGGGAAGAGGATGTGTAGTAAATGTCCTCTCTAATGTTCTTGACTAGATAGACTGTACTATGCCATCTGTGACATCATAGAATGCCTGGGTGACTCTCTGGCTCACAGTGTCTCTCTTTACCCGACTGTGGCAGTTGGTTAACTCAGGCTGAGCTGCTAACAGCTGGCTCCTGGTGGGGTCTAACGTCTGTACTTAATAACCTGGAAGGAACTTACAATAAAGGAACCTATCTCTACAGTGGACTCTGTCACTTCCTTTACTACATGCATCACCCACCATGGCGAGACAAACCATTTCCCACAATGACAATTGTGCAAAAGAACAAAAAAAGTAACAATTTAAAACACCAGAAGCAAATTAATTTGAGTCTCTCAAGATTTTATTAAGTGCTAATGCTTACTTTGCGTCTATCTCATTTGGACAAAATAATATTTTCACTAATGTTCCTATTGGTTTTGCTACAGTCTTAAACATGTTGTGATGGCCTATATCACTCCTGAATTTAACCTCCACATTGTAGTCTCATAGGACCATGAATATAAACTGAAAAGCAACCAAAAACCCAAGAACTTGATAATGCTTGCATAGTGATGGAAATGCTTTCCTTTTGAACAATACCGGGTTGTAAAATTCTATAACCTCACGAAAACTGGAAACATTGACACAAAGTCCTACATTATTAGCTTTATCTTTCCCTACTCAGCCTAAGCAATTCCATACTAATTATGGTGCCTAATGTGGAACTAAAAACTAATTTTTCATAAAATCTTATGCCTCATACTCAAACTTGGTGTCCTGTTAACAGGACTGAGAATGCATATTCCTGAAGTCAGTCTTTAAAATTGTATGTACAATTCTTCATCCAAATTTAAACCAGAGGGGAGTTTAGAGTTTAAATTAATGATGTACCTTGAATCAAGCTAACTTAGATTTATCTCTTTGTCACCCCTTCTATTTTTTGCACAGAATCGATGACTAAGTACTGCAAATCTTCACATTTGCCATTGCAAAACTCATGAATGTGGCGAGCGACAGGATAACTTTGATCCTCCTTTCTTATCGCCCTTAAATGCTGTACTATTCTCATGTGTACCATATGTATGGTACTCCCTTTATCCAATTTTTGGCAAGGACATTGCAGCACATATACCACAAAATCACTTTGTCAGTTGTAAGAATTAGTATTTTTAATGGAGTTCTTAATGGTAGTATAACCAAGAAGGGGGAACTCTGGGTTTATATAGGTCCAGCATCAAACAGAATAGGTATGCGGTTCCTAACAGGCAAGAGGTGTAAGTTGGCTGAGAGGGAGACAGGACTCACTTAGTGGCAGGAGGAAAAGGGCTATTCCTCCTTTCCGAATTAAGTCCCTCACACACCCATCCAGTTAGGTGTCATGCTTCATCATCATCATAGGGCTTGCTCCTCGTCATGTCAGCTCTGCAATACCAGACGGGCACCCTATGAGGGACTCTTTGGTGGAGATCTTTTATTCCATGCCGTTTGCTGCAGTGGGTGCAGTGGGTGTGAGGGACCTAAAGGAGTAGATGAGAGGAATGCGGGTCACTAGACCGTGCAAGGATTAAAACAGGAAATAGAAACCCAGTCAAGACAATTTTGATGAAAATGGCTCCTAAGTCAATTAAAAAATGTATATGGCTCACTTCTGCTACAAGATATCACATTCTATAAAGTGTTCTACATGCTTCTTGCCATAGTTTTAGTTTGACGGCAATTCTTCAGGAACTAAAAACAGTCCATCTACATTGGTTGTGGTGGTCTAGTTGGGTAACAGTGATAGATCACAAACAGCCCCCTAAATGTGATACCTGTAAATATGATGAGCCAACCTAATAAAACAATACAAAGATCAGATAAAAAGGACGTTATTCATTTCAAAGTATGCATCCCATGCAAGGTTTCACCATACCCAGTGTGCACATGATGCCACAATACTGAAACATTTATGGTGTCAAAGAACAAGCATCATGCAGTAGAGACATGTTCATGCGTGAGGTGTTGAACAGAAATGATGAGATAAAAACAATGGGTGCTAAGGCCCGGACTAATGTGGCAGCTGAAAAATAGAGGACTCACCCTAGTTAGTTTGGTGACTCATACCATCGACTCCCGGCAGGTAAAGACACGCCGTAAAAGTGTCCTAAGAAAAGTAGGGGTCAATGAGGTGTACATGTTACACAGGGAGGTGGGTTGCACCTGGTAGTGTGGTGCAAGCACCTAGAATAGTTATGGAAGATTCATAACACACTAATCTCAAGGTGGTAATCTAGCTAAACGACAAGTCAAAAGCAGGGGACACCATGGAACCCTATAATAAGCCATAGGTTTGACATACACCCCATAGGATACAGTGCAGCCCCCTTTTCCACTAGCGTCGCAAAGCACCATGCCCAAATGCACCTGGTATGTGTGCATAGTGGGGTCAGGGCAGTCGTGTCATCCAAATAGCTATGTCACAACAGTGTCAATCCCATCATGGTAGTTCCAGGTGTGTTTGTTGCCTCGTAATTTAACAGGCACACACTCACCTCGTAAGGGAATCCAAAACACATGTCCTCCGAAAGGGGTCAGTACTTATGTGCTCTCACGGCGAGATAGTCAGTGAACCCACCCAAATGCTGCTGGGACCAGAAAGTACTGGCCATCTTACTCGTGGCTCAGTTATGGTCCCGGCTGCGGGAGAACAGGGGGACAGAGGTTGGTGCACTGGAGTGCCAACCCTCAAAGCGTAGCACCATGAGGCCACCATGTTGGTTGAATAACCAGGTGACTGATGACCAAAGGAGGTGGGAGAAGTCACATGAATGTATGTCACCTGATGTGGCAATAGTGAGAACAGTTAGACACTAGTGTGTTGGCTACAATTGGAAAGCTGACAAGGTTAAACAAAATAGGTACATTTTTAGCTAAAAGATTAGTGTGTATTTGAGAAGGTTCTAGGAAGCCCCAAAAGAAAGGTGGGCAGGTTACTCTTGTCTACTACACTCACCAGGGCGTGTCTGGTGAGGTAAGTACAGAATCAGGTGTGAACTGATGGACTAATGCCAGGGGTATGATGGTGTGAGAATTGCCCCAATGATAGTAAAAGTGTTCAAAGAGAATGCGTTAACCTGCCTAAGTGTTCATAGGATAAAGCTGGATGTTGGTTCTCCGCCATCATAAGTAGGTGGAAATGTGACCCCGTGGTCAAGGGTCCTCTTTAGGGGAGTCTTATGTATTTAATGCACTCTTTGTCTGTTGGTAGACAGTGCCCCTACCTCTTTTCAGTCCTGAACAGAGCTCCTTTATTCATTTTTGGGTGTGCCTTAAGAATGACCCAGTGTAGAGTGTCTTGGGGATGTTTGAATAGTTCAAAATGTGTACACATATTGATGTTAGTTCTGTGACACCAGATGTGAGAAGGTGGGTTGCTATATGCTGTCCACTAATTAAAGTGGGCACCTTGTACCACACCACATGACCCTTATGATGTATGATGTCAAAGATAACCTTTAGAAAGATATCCTAGTGGTAGCAGTGGAGAGCATCCTTCAGGCTTAATCTTGAAGGAATGTAAAGCAGCTTGTTTTACCAGAATATCACCTCCTGAATGACTAAATGAAAGGTGAACCACACAGTAGTTATATAAAAATAGGTATTTATTAAAAGAACTACCTCTACACGAGATTAGCACATAAATCACAAATTACTTTAACAATAGAACATTTGCAAGTCACACAATACACAGTGGGCTCGAGGGGGAGACCGAACCAGATACTAAGAAATGGTATAACAATCACAACTTCAATAGACATAGTGCCTAGAGCACGTAGAAACGCTGAGACTCCAAGGAACCACCCAGAGGAGTGACACAGGGAGTCCACGGAGGACGGGTGCAGTGAGGAAACACGACCGCGTGCTCCATACAACTCTATGGGAAAGACACGGTTGGAAAGATAGAGTTTAAGGGCACTTCTACAAGGACTTCAAGAAAACCCTTTGGAACATAGGTGGTTTTAGAGCCAACCCACCAGTCAGTACTGAAGTACCCATATTACCTATCCCAGAGGAGCCGGGTGAATAGGGGTCAAGTGGTGTCGGAAACCTTCGTTGTTTTCAATGGAGAGCTGCAAAGAAGTACTGCTGACAGAAAGGCGAAGAGTGTCCGGAGGAATCCAAGCCTGGATTCAAGATGAAAGGAACCTGAAAGCAGAGGGGACAGAGTCTGGGTCACGGCAAGTGACCAGGGGCTCAGTAGTCAAATGCCCACCGATGTCGGGTGCTTCAGGTGCGAAGAAGGGATGCTTGACTCTGCAGCCACGGGGACCAGGAGAGATCGAGGATGCCCAGGATCTGGAAGTGAGCTGTCCCATGAAGGAGTCGAGAGCTGAGGGTCGATGTACGGCTGGAGCACCAACAAGCCTTGGCAAATGCAACCCACGTGGTCAGAAGAAACAGGTTACGGTGTGGACCAGCAAGGTCCAGGGTACTCCCCAAACAATGGAGAATCACAGCACATCTGGAGCAACCAGGTAAGCCCAAGAACAAACAAGGTGACCCTCCCTAGGACCCACAGGCCAACGGACCAGGGATTGCGAGGAGACCTCAAGCAAGTTTACAAAGCACCAGCCTACAGAGCACTCGGTGAGTGGAGGCCGGATATCTTCAGTACAAATACCGCTTGGGGTCAGGACTACATGGAGTCCAATGCACAGACTCAGGGATCGCCAAAAAGCATATGCACTTGCAATGTACGCGGTGCACAGGTGTTCGGGTTGCATTACCCCCGTCGAGGGATACTGGTCTCAGAATCACTGAGAGGTCAGATCTACCTCATGGACCTTCAGGGACCCACTTCCTGTGTTGCTGGAATCGGAGTCTGCAGGAGCTCAGGAGAAGCAAACCGATCAGATGCGCTTAGGTGCCTACTGCTGCAGGAGTGTAACTCCTTTACTCCAAGGGAGAATCTTCAATCATGCAATCATAGTGCAGGCAGTTGAAGTACTTGGTTTCTTCTTAGCAGAATCTTGTCCAGGTAAAATCTAAAGTCCTGTAGCCAGGTAACACACTTTATACCCATGGGAAGCGGTTGGACAGATTCTGAGGACCCTCCTAGGGGAGGGGCAGGACAGAGGGGTGGCTACACCCATGTCCTTTGTCCAGTTTTGCACCAGAGCAGGAGCCAATGGCTCCCAGAACCGGTTTGAGCTGAACTTTGCACAGGGACACCAAATGTGCCCCAGTGCAGACTTTCTGGCACTCTGTGTGCCCCCATCCAGCCCCAGTACACTAAATCCCGTCTGGGAGGTGGTCACACCTCCCTGTGACAGGATGCCTATTGTCAGGTCTTCCTCCGCTCAAGCTTGGCTCAACAGCAGGAGAGCAGAATCGGGTCTGTGGCTGGCAGCATCCATTTTGTGCTGCCCAGGCTGAGAAAGCTGGTACCGGGTAGACCAGTGACCCACAGTCGTGGTTCTAGAAGGGTGGAATCATACCTCCCTTACCAGTTACTGCTGTGGAGGTATTATTCCAAGGGGTTTGACACCAAACAAGACAGTTTCTAAGCAGTCTTTTTAAAGTCAACATTTACCGCAAGGTTATAATGCACTTAAACACATATGTCTGGCTGCATCACAGACGACCCCAGAGAATGGTCTCCAAAGGCTGCTAAGGGGCTCTTCTCATGCAGGGGCACCCTCTCCTGTAAAACCCAGCACCCTGCCTTCAGGATTGATAAGGCCTGCCATAGGGGTGACTGGTTTTTAAGTGTAGTGATTTAGATAGATATAGTGAACCTATATCTTAAATAAGTGTTGCAAGTACCAGCTTACACAGTCAGCTGTAGCAGGCCGGTCGTGTCATTTTGAATGGCCTCTCAGAGGTGGCATAATACATGCTGCAGCCCTTGGGAGGCCTCTGGGGTACCTATGCCCTGGGTACATGGTGTACCATATATCCAATCTGAAGTGTACCTAAAGTACATATACAACAATTTAAGGGAGAAAACAGATAGACTGGGGTCCTGAATAGCAGGATCCCAGTCAGACTAGTCAAAAGCAGTGATACATCAGCAAAAAAAGAAGCGGGGGTAACCATAAGAAGCAGATCCTACTTTCCTACACCTGATGTTGCTCCTATGTTCAGTGATGCGTGTCTTTATTGTTCTGGTGGTCATGCCAATTTAGAGGAGGCCACATGGGCATGTGACCATGTATATGCAATTGGCATTGTTGCAGTTGGTGTGTTTTCTTAACTGCCATTTAAATGTTTCAGAGAATAGTATTACCTTGGTTGGCTCAGTGAGGGGACAGATAATGCAAGACCCACAGGGGTAGTGTACTGTAACAGGAGGTAGATCCCAAAGGGGTCTCTGAAGCTTTACGTTCTGGGCTCTCGGCCTAGTATGTATCAGCATGTCCTTGAGGTTTCTGGTACATTTAAATGCAAACCTCTGAGTAGGCAAGGGAAGGGAAGTGTTCCAGTACTCAGGATACCCCAATGTTTTCTGATAATGCTCCTAATCCTGTTGGAGTCTAGGGTGTATGTAGTAACGCAAGTGAGAGCCTCAACTGGATCTTTATGTTCTGTTTCTAGTAAGGCCTCACGATTGTTGTTTCTGGCCCTCTTCATTGAAAGTGCAATGTTACTTTTCGGTATTCTCTTATCCGGAGATTGTCTGCGAGAATGGCTGCCTCCGATTTGTAGTCCTCCACGGAACTACAGTGTCTCCTGATTCGGAGAAATTGCCTGAAAGGTAGATTTTCTTTAAGGGCTCTCGGCTGATGACTACTGAACCAGAGAAGTATGTTACTATCGATCGGTTTTCTGTACCAAGTTCTTAATAATGGTGACACAATTTTTTGGTTTACTCCATGTTTATAAGCTTTGCATTTCTGGTACATCCATAATCCCGGGTTACCTTTCAGCCAAATGTCTACTTCTTGCACGTCTGAACTGTTTACTACCAATTCTTGGTACATCGAATTAGCCTGTCTGAATGCAAGTAGAGGTTTATTCGTAGCCTTCCATCTAATTACTGGGTCACTCCTGATTAGAAGTCAATGTTTGGTTAAATTGTGTCTCAATTTCTGATGATAGGTGTTATATCGGTTATCATTCAAAGCTGGGTACTGAGCCTCATTGTTTTCTTCTCCTTGGTTTCACTTTCCGCAAATAATAGAGACTCTCTAGGCACTTTCTCTGCTTTAGCTTGTGCTTGCTTTACAATTTGTTGGTTATAGCCTCTTCCTATGAACCTATTTTGTAATTCTTCTTGTGCTTCACATAAAGTGCTCTCCTAACTACAATTTCTCTTCTTCCAGAGATGTTTCACATATGGAATGCTCTGCTTTAATTTTGCTGGATGGAAACGTTTTGAATGCAAAATCTTATTCCCTGCCGTGGGTTTTTTATACATCTTGGTGTGTAACTTTTTATCTTTTACGAACACCACCAAGTCTAGGAAGCAAATTTCAGTTTGACTAATGTTTGAAGTAAAGTTTAGGTTTAGGAAATTCTTTTAACATGGCAAAAGTCTGAGCAGATTCTGGGGTACCTTTCCACAGAACAAACAAATCATCCATAACCCATGTCCATATACCATATTTTCACTCAATTCTTTCGAGAAATTCTTTGAGCACCTGCTCTTCTCACTATGTCATATGTAGATTAACATAACTTGGGGCAAAGCAGGTGCCCCCGATTAGTTTGTACATGTCCTTCCCATACAAAGAAAATGTATTCTCAAGGCACCATTTTACCAATTCTAGAAGCATGATTGTGTGCTGATGTAGCTTAATCTGTCTAGATCCTAAACAATATGACATGGCTTTAAGGCCATCCTCATGTGCAATGCTGGAGTAGAGTTTTGTCACATCTATATATATTCATCTTGTTTATTCAGAGTGAGCTGTTCCACCAATCAAGTTTAATTGATTACTTTTCGGACAATACTGGCAAAATATAAAAAAAATTTGAAAATGCCTTCATCAAATCAGTGTGCACCACCACCTGACAAACATACGTACCATCCAAACATCATAGTTAAGTAAAACACATACTCAACGCAGTAGGACCATTACTTCCACCAAAATACATTAAATGCCTAGCACACAAATTTAAATAGAAACATGCAGAATGGGCAATTTACAAACCATAATTGATCAAAAATCACTCTATATTAAACCTAAAGAAAACATCCAACATGCCAATGTAGGTGTCTGAATATATATTATTTCTGTTAATTTTGTAGATAGTTTACTCACTAAGGCTTTGGGATTTCCCTAGAAAACCAGAAGGCAAAACATTAAGTATGAGAGCACATGCGGTTATTGATTTCTGAAATGTGAATATAATACACAGATGGGATCATTTTTGCAGATTGTTATAGGTGCTCTAATTGCTTATTTGCAATAAACTGAGGAATTCAGTCAATTGATGAACAGCTGTTACATGATTATAATTTTCTAAGTAATTTTTCATTGGATAATAGAGTTTATGTACACTTGGGCTTTAATCCATTTGAGAACACTATTGTGCATGATATTTACAGGAATACAAAACAACTCAGTCCTTTTTGCGGAATCAGGATTATGATTTTTATATATGCAAAGCGTATGACTTATAATTTTGCAGGTTACGTCAGACTTTGCCTCATTGACTGTACTTAAAATGAGAATTTGTCAGAACACAATGACTCGGCAAACACGGCGATATCGTGAATTTTAATAACTCATACACATTATACGAAGGACATTGCAGTAGCAATAGAAATATTTTGGAAATGGCATGATCCCAAACGGATCCAAACTGGTGTTATTATCTCTTTACTTTAGTGATAGTGCTTCATGCAGTCTCATGGATATGCACAATCACATGTGATGGCCGGACAACAATAGACGTGCAGGAATTCTAGAGATATGTACCACTAACTGGGACAATTTTTTGTTCTTTACAGGTTATATGTTCATGTATTTGTAGCAATCTGATGTGCATTGATTTGCTAAAGCGATTTCTGTAAGACTGACACCTATGTCAAGTTGACAATATTGCTATTACACCATTTCTTCTGATTTCATTGTACATTGGTCCTTCCTCTTTTTTTAAATGTACATACGTGTATCTTTGTTGCACTGCCTCATTGTGGTCAAGAACGTTGTATGGTGGTCGTGGAGTAGTTTTCTCAATAAACTCACCGGCAAGAGCAGCCTGTAAGCGCATGTCCCCTCTGGAAGGTAGGTGAGTGGCCGAGTGTGTGTACACTGTATGCACCTCGCATAATGATCTTTTGCTACTCTATAAATAGGCATTGATATTTTAGAACCACAATATTTTTTTCATCAAGTTTTTTGACATCCAATCACTTGCAAACCTAAGCGCAAAGGAAACAATCAGGGGCAGCTCCTTCGCTATGGTGGCGGAGAATCGCCACCTTGGTGAACTGCAGCAGACGGAATAAAAATAAAAAGACAAAAATATTTTATTGTCCTTTTATTTTTACTTCCAGTCTGCTGAGTCGATGGCGGGCCAGGCCACAGCATCACACAGCAGGAGGAGTGATGGGCCCTAAAATGGCTCATGTCGGGTTGGCGGGCTGGTCAAAGCGACAAGTGCATTTGGATATCTCCAGGCTGTTCCTTGGAGATATCCTAGGACTCAGAGGCACAGGTTCCCAGGCCCTGCTAGAGCACAAAACCGACTCACTCCGCCCAATTCCAGTGCTTCTCTAATGCTGGGAGAAGCATTGGGATTGAGTGGGGTCAGCATGCCTGTGCCCATGAAAATTGTAGTGCCGGAGAGGAGCAGCGCAGCATGGGAACAGAAGATCTCAGTTTCTCCCCCCCCCCCCCCCCCCACCTCAGATTGGCAGCAGCCTCTGCTGAAAACAATACACTCAGGTCCTAGTAATCCTTTGCTGGGGAAGTTAGTAAATAAATATTTCATCAGGGTACATATAGGTGAAGTACATTTAGTTGACCTATAACTACCTATATATACTTATCTTGTTAATATTTTGGCTACAATATTTGTTCCACATTATTGTTTCTCACTATTCTTGTGGAAAACAATTGGGAGAATGAGGTTTGATGTTTCACAACGTCTGGTTATCCACTATTGGATGCTGGGCTTTCTGCGCTATCTGAGAAACTGAGCCAGCCTTTGGCTACAGACTGCTAAAACGTCAGTGCACTGTTCCCACTCTTCTATGTTAATGCAGTGTAGAGTAGTAGATGCAATTCCCCAAATCTCAACCCAGAGACTGACATTGGCCATGCAACTATATTCTCCAATATAGTGTATAGTAAGTAGATGTAATTATAAACTGTTTGCAATCACATACCACATGATACTAGGCAACTCTATTTCAATTGCATTATTCCTCAATAATACTGCTCTGAAGATCATTCTTAAAAATACCTAATCTATTTACAAGCACAGTTCTGACGGACATTCAGCCTTAGTACATGTTGCTAATATGGAATTTCTTTCTTCTGTTATGTTTCCCTTTGTCTGCGCTGCCAAAACAAAGCACAGGGACACTCCGTTGGAGTAGCCGCGCGCTATAAAAATAAAGTATAACCTAACATAAGGCAAACTGTGACTAATGACCAAAATAAACACAACACTAACAGATTAATCCAAATTGGGCCCCCTTGTCTACACCTCTGAGAGCGGAGAAAAGCAAGAGTAGTTTTAATAAGCAGTGTGATACCAACGAGCCTCTTGGGGTCCAAAGAAATTAGCCAATATTGCTCATAAACCCTTTGGTTCCTTAACGGGTTTGTTTTGCTATCTTGGTTATTCTTTGGTGTTCCTTTTTACATGTCCAATGTACAGTCTATATTTTTGCTGGATATCACTGTAGTGATTTTTAGGATCCGTCATAGTATTCATTAAACCTATCTATGATATGTCCAAGAAAAATTTGGTATGAATTTCTTCAATTCATTTAGTGACTAACAGTATTGTCAATAAATTAACATTTCTTAATTCATCCATTCAAGCTTTTTTCGTATCTAGGACTGTTCAGATAATGACTTTCAAACATATCCAAGTGGTCTACTACCTCAGCAAGAAGACATCACTTGCACTCACAGAGTTTCTTTGCTATGTTAATTATTATTGCAAAATAACAGTGACTGAAGTTGTAAGCAAAGCTGCTTAAGATTATGTGCGTCAGGAAAGATTTTTGGATTGTTGCACACAATCAGATCCACTGGGGTTCCATTGCCATGAAAGCTCCTGTATGAATTTTACTTTACATTCAGAAGCCTTATAGTCATCCAGTATGTCCCGCCCTATTCACAGCCCTTTTTAAAGCGGACTGTCTGCAGTGCATGATGAGGATTCAACATCTAGTGACTTGACTGCTCGCCATCGCTACCCGAGGATCAAGTGAAGAGAGAGTACACTTGGTCCAGTTGCACAGCCATAGTAGGATACCAGTGGCAAACGACCTTAATTACCATGGTTGTGGCTCAGTAGCACCTGTAAGCTGTATGTCCCGGAATGGGGTATGAAAGGCACAATAGACTCAGTTACTGGCAGTGGGTAGACCAATACTTTGAAAATGCCCAAGTGGTTCAAAGGCTTTATTCTCAATTAATATGCCTTCTTCTTGCTGAAGAACAGACTAGATGTTCCGCCAGTTGAGGAATCGAGATGATCTTCACTTTTCCCATTATTTCTTGCTGCTCCCTCATTCTACGGATTGCTTGTGGTTCATTATGCATGGGGTTTCTGCCTGACTGTTGAAGTTCAATGATGTTCATTGTTAACATGTTGCTAAATTCTCACTTTAAATGTTGAACTACAAAGAATTTGTAATTCCTCGTTTTAACATTCATTCACTATCCTTTCACCCCATACTGTCAATTTAAAGAGGACATGACCAACATATCAGAACCCTTTGTGCCATCTCATCCTGTCTTTAATAAAATCTTGTTTTTCCTGGAGCAGTTTAGGAAATCTTTGTTACTGGGTGAAAAATTTTGCAGCAAAAGTTCAGTCTCATGAAAGTAGGATGACCATTACAGCGGTCAGGGAAAATAGGTCTAACTAGATACCTCATATGCCTATGTATTATACCCATTAGAATAAGTTCTTTGCTATCCGTTTACATTGCAGAAATGACAGAACCAAAACTGATTGACCTAACCGTAAAAATACTGTTTTCTAAATTACTTTTTTAGCATGCACCCAACAGTAACTAGTTGGTTGGTGTTTTTAGTTTCATACTGTGGCAAAGAAGTCGTAATATTCTATGACATTAATGCTTTATTAGAGCCTGCGTTGTTCTCTTCAAATTCACTCAGTTTTCCGATATTTCTATTCAGCTTTTGGTTGTATATTATTTTGTCCTTCGGATTTGGGTAATCAATTCCAGTACAATCCTCATAATTCTAGAAGGTGTAGGAAGTAGTATAGTCCCATTAACATTTTCTAATGGGTTTAAACGGACTACCGATTGTCCTGTTGAATGCTTAGTGGGGTAAAACATGTTAATATGCTGATCATTTTTAATTGAGTGTGATGTACTCTTCTATGTGCACTAAAGCTTTGAACATAAGGGGATGTCTATATGAAATACTCCCCTTTGGCCATCAATTAGCACAAAAATGTATTGCCCAAAAATATGATTGGGATGATCCCAAGCCCTCCTACCCATACACGGATTTAAACATAAGTAATGAAATCAGTAATATAAATAGCAATAAAGCAAGACCGTTTTTGCCTATTCCTACCTTATGTATATTAATTAAGATAATTGGAATGCATATTCTGGAGAATGTTCCAAACCAAACGAAATTGCTTGTGTGGCCTATAATACCCTATGTCTGATTTAAACACTATAAGAGAAAACAAGGTAGTACAAGACATACCTTGGGAAATATGGTCTCTGTAAGTCTCTAATATTTTGATGATTTTTAATAAACACTTACGTAATTATAGGTCAAATTTTCAATCAGGCCTTTAAAAATTGTAAACCCAAGTGTTACCAATACTGATACTAGGTTACATAACAGGAAGTCACCTATATTATTGGAACCAGTACCCTTGTCTTCAAGTAACAATAATGTGTTCGTGCAAGTATTACTTTATTTCCTTGTCCCTAAATCCTCTTTTATTAAAGAGAGTTAAGTTACAGCACTGAAGTGATATAATGGGTCTTTAGGGTGTACCGGCAAACTTCAGAAACGTAAGGTAACAGATAGGTCTCAAGCTGCCCACCTACAAAATCAGAACTGAATGAATCAACAAGAAATCTTTAAATGTTTGGTTTGGATATTGCCCTACCAAAGAATTCTAATGAAGCCACTTTCGCTGTACACATCAACTTCCACCCTTTCAAATAAATACTGAAAAAACTGAGAATGAACAGATACATTTTACAAAATCGCATATCAGATCAGATTAAAATAAGTTGTCTGCATATTGTATTGCAGGTTAATATTGTACATTTATCTGCTCTAAGACGTTAAACATTTCAAAAACACGCACTACATTTTTCAACATGTATCTCAAACTTGGTTTTATTACACTTGTCAAAATGAAATTGAATGCATTGACCATTTGCGTTATGAAGGTTATGAAATGACAGTACTTATGAAAATGAGTAGCGGAGCAATGTTCAGAGTACAGCATCATACATAAAGAGGGCATTTCAGGATCTGTATGGTTCTTACAAACGTAATCTACTGAGCACCATCAACGACTGTTAGATGGAACGGAATGGAGGTAATCAACCTAGCACCATCAGGATTAGAGTGAAAATATGCAACATTCAATGGAAGAACATGGATAAAATGTAAGAGGCATCATCAGAGCACTGCTCTCTAAAGACCATAGTCAAACACATCAGGAGTCTCATCAGAAGCATACAGTGCAAAGAAACCTTTCAGGGTTTCTGGATCTAAGGAGGTCGCCTTCACAGCTGGATCCTGCTTCATTAGTTCAATCCAGGAATTGATCTTTGGGGTACTCTTCAGACCACTGTGAAGACACACACAAAGAAAACAGTGTAAAAGAGGCAGACAGTGTATGCTAAATCAATGGTTACAAATATGCTCTTATAACTGTGCATTTTGTTTTTTTGGGGTGTTTGATTCGTTCACAAACATTTTGGGGAAATTGTGTGGAAATATGTAAAATTAGGAGATATACAATTCCATCATTAAGCATTATATCGTAAACCAAATGCCTGCCTGTCAATGTTCACACAAGGATGCAATTCATGCTACAAAAATTGCATGAAAAACACAATTATAGCACACAGCTGCTCATGTTATGGCTGTTCGCACTCCTTTGGTATACCATTGCTCTAACCGATAGCATAATTATATGATGTAGCGTAATATCATGAATTTCACCCAACAAGCATAACGAACAGCTGCTCATGTTATGGCTGTTTGCACTCCTGTG
The DNA here is from genome assembly GCF_964263255.1 of Lissotriton vulgaris. Classification (NCBI taxonomy): domain Eukaryota; kingdom Metazoa; phylum Chordata; class Amphibia; order Caudata; family Salamandridae; genus Lissotriton; species Lissotriton vulgaris. The sequence continues at coordinate 1,067,121,012 of NC_141693.1, read as the reverse complement.
GTATACTATTGCACCAACTGCAAGCATAATTACATGATGTAGAGTAATATCTTGAATTTCACGCAACAAGCATAATGTCAAATTCCCGAAGTTATGCAAATGATGCTGGCGGAATTTAAATTTCGTCTAGACCTAAATGTAGTGTAAAGCACTGCTTACTGTGTCATAGGTTTCCTCAACAACCCCATTTTTCACATTCCAATTATTGTAGATACCTCATCACTGTAAACATTCATCATGTCTGCATCTTCCAAAAGGGCGACAGAACCGTGTAGGTTTCTAATTTCCTTGCTTCAGATAAAATTTTTCAGCTCCTGCCAGACAAGAAAAGGTGGATCCCGTCCAGTCCAGTTCAGCCACATGCCCTTCAAAGTGTCTAAGGCACATGTGTCTGCGATTTAAAAATCTTTATGCAGCCACAAGCAGATCTGGTGTGTTGTACACACACGTCAACACACTACACTCGAGAAACTATTTTTTCGATCCCAATGCTGACAGACATTTTCTTTCAAGCAGGACAGCCTTAATAAAGGCCAGGAGTACAAAAAGAAATTCAACCACCAAGCAAGATTCACAAAATCACAAGGTTCGTGACTGTAGAAATCTATATTGCTGTCTACAAAAGTAGTCGGAAAAATATTTTCGATTTAAAAAGTAAACTTTTATGGCCAATGCACATTGTGAAGAGCAGGGGTGTGAGAGGAACATTCCCTACCGTTTGTGAGTTGCAATGCAATGTATGAATAGTTTGAGATCTCCAGTGACTTTGGGGTTGTAAATAATTTCCCACGGGAATGCTATCCCCTGGGAACAGCTTCACCTTTGGCAATTATGGCAAGCAACCCTGGGGAAACAAACAGTGGGCCTAAGGATTATTGCATGTTTTCTCCATTTTCATTCCTTCGTAGTGAACATTTCTTTTTAAAGTAGCCATGTACTTCTAAGGGACTGGGATGCTTTAAAATGCTTACTTGGAAGGAACACAAGGGCAATGATCGAATTTGGCTGCTGTCTCTTTCAGGTCCCCATCTCTGCATTCACCAGCTTTCACATGGGGGCCGCAAAATGACCCCAGCCTCATTAATATTCATCAGGCAGGAGCCTTTGCAACTTAGTGCAAATGTACATTTTGTGATGGGACTGATTAGTCGATCAGTTGCATCACAAAACGTAGCCCTGATCTGAAATTAGTAGTACAATTATCAAACAGGAAGTCCGTTATGCTAAATGTGCAAGTGTCCCAAATTATTCCGGAGCTGTTAAATAAACAGCTCTCTGTGAGCAACTGTATGCGACTCTTGTAAAACCTAATGTGTTTGAAAGATTGGCATCAAGGGAAAAAAACTAATAAGCAATCTTACCCATGGACACCAAAGAACTCTACTCGTTCAAACCAGGGCCACATCATGTAGTCGATCATGGACACCAACTCTCCACCAAAATAAGGAGTCTTTTTGTTTGCAAGAATCTAACATAAAAAAAACACACAAAATAATGTGTTGTAAAATAGCATAATTAAAACAAAAGAAAAAAACTGTTTGCAACATACACCTCATAAGGTGCGAACTTAAAGAATAAGATCAACTGAGATATATTCAAACACAATCACAGAAAATGAATAATTCCTGTCCTTAATTATTCGTGTACTCACAAAGCCTCAATATAAATGTCAAAAACAGAGGATCACTATTGATTCAATTGTTAAAAACATAAATGTAAGTATGGGACCTAATTTCTTAAGATAATGTATAAGAAAGAATGAAAGACTAAAGCACAATATTCCAAAAAATAAAACAAAGATCAGTGTTTAACAGGATAGCAAAACAAGGGCTTGATGGCCCCCAGTTATTAGCCTGGGACTCCCCTCTACCTATAATCCTCCCAACTTAACCGATCAGGTTGTGTTGTGAACTTCAGTTTGGGGTGAGGGCATACCCAGTTTGATCTTCTTAGACCCCGGAGGTGTTGCTTGTCACAGCCTCCTCGTAGAGTTAAGGGGCTGACAGCTCTGCCAGAAAAAACCCTTACCTGTAGGGGAGTATTTGTTCATGCATGAACCGCCACGTTGGTCAATAAAGCAGTAGACAAACAGTTTTTAGTATTTTATAAAATGAGGCAATTTGTTTTATACAATCTACACATACATAGGTTTCAGAATGACGGAAAGTATTAAGGTAATAATAACAGTTATTATACTTTTTATTATTTTTAGAAAAACCGAAAGCATTTTACACCATGCATCCCTAAGACCGGATATAAATGAGTCTTATGCATACTTGTTGCTTATTGATGTATGTTATCAGTCTCATGGTAATTGTATTGGCTGAATAGTTAGTAATCTCCCTAACCTTTCTATGTCAAACCATGTAACCAACCCTGCATACTTCAGAAAGCTGTGGGGTCAGCAGTCGCATATTGGCACTCCTGCATTGCTCGCAAGCATTGAATCTGTGTGTCTTCCCTTCTCAATTTCCTGGCTCTTACTCCAATAAGTCTCAATGTCTCCAACTCAAATTTGCACTTTAACGACCAAACAATGGACCTACCAGAGATATGTTATGTTTCCTTGCAGGATTGTTCCATGTGAAGCCGGATGGCCTTGAAGTAATAACCACTCTGCAGACAGCAAAATGGAAGAATCTTCCCCATAGCTTTCTGTTAGTGAAGCTGTCAGCCTGTTACTAAAATTTATGACAATCTTGCATCTCGCTTTCAGTTAGCATCACCAGTCAGAATATTAGTTTACTAGGCACTGAGTCTACATGTATGAGTCATGTTTAGCATACAATTAGCCCTGATTTGTATGTAACATGTATGCATTACCAGGTAAGTCCTGCAACAGACGTCCATACTCCCTTTTGTAAGGATAGTCATTAAGGATTTCACCTACCTTAAGGAATCAAACACACATAAAATAGGTCTTGAAGAGAGACAGACTCTTTCTTCTTAGCTCAAAGAGAACAAAGACATCACTATTAAGCCAATGGATAATGGTGGTGGGATGGTGATCCAGGACACTACATCCAACAACAATGAAAAACATTGAAAACGAAGGGCCGTATTACGATACAGATCATCCAACTGGCATCGGAACAGAAGCGTGACCACCAAAAAAAAGGATTTGGCGGTTCCCCTACCATTATAATGATGCGACCGCCTGCCCATTGTGACTTGTTCTGTGAGCCACAGAACAAGCCGCACTAGGAAAATATACATTCTGGAAACATCCATGCACCCTGTGGCAGACACCATTCTGTACCTGCCACACGATCCATGGATGTTTAGGGCTCATAGCAGAGGGCCACGGAGGACAGGGGCCCTGCTAGGGGCCCCAAAAGACTTTCGGCCAGCCTTTTCATTGTTGAAAAACCAACATGAAGTCTAGCGGAAAGGTCGATCATAATCCCCCACAGCGGTGTCCGAGCAGGCACCTACTCCACTTTGGGAAATACGATTCGACTGATGGCCCAACGGAGTCCTTGATTTCATTGGAAGCTGTTGGTCAGTCCCTCCATCAATGTGGTCCGACCAACCGAAACTTAATGCGGCGGTCGGACCACGGCCCCAGAATATAATGGGACCGCCACCGATGGCCTGTCAATGGCAGTCCATCCGACATTATAATAAGGCCCTAAGTAACCAACAGCATTATCAGAAATTAGTGAGAAATCCCCTTTAAGAAATTTAGGTTTGGATTTTAGAGCGGACATCTAAAGCAAAAGAAGTAGGTTCTTTAAGTCAAGTGAATTGTTTTCCCTTAAAAACAGGATCGCTAGAATGCCTGTTCTCCAAGTAAGGTACACAAAAACATCTTCAATCATCCACACAAACCATTTCTGTTGGGTTTCGGGTCTGTTCTTGAACAACTGAGTCGCTATGTCGACTCGTTTATAAAAGGCTTTGTACCCCAGACAAAGACATGTTCGGGATTGTTCTCCTGTGATTGGTATTATTGAGGACTTACATTTGGAGATCAACTCTGAGCCGTTGGTGACAAGCATATCACAGGCTGCAGACTTAATATGTAAAATCTTGAACACCAGACCAGCAGCCTTCCAGGTGACAACCAAATTCATAATTTCACTTTGGAAATTGCCCTACAAAAAGATTTTATTACCTTCAACGCAAGTGGACTTTTTAGGAGAGCAATTTTTGCTTCTAATTTTGTGAGTCATTTTGTAGATGATTTTGAATATAAATAAGTCTTTTTCTGTAACAGTCCCTTCAAGGATAACATTGGTTCTGGGCAAGATGAAAGGGCCAATTAGTGAACTGTACTTTGTACACAATTAGTAGTAATACAGTAGTAAAACTAACATACTGCAAAACACTATGCATTAACCTCAATGAAGAGAACTTTGCCTCTCATATCTTTTCTATGCATAGATCTCTATCCAGATTACAGAGATGTCCACGCATGTAAATGTATGTTTTAGTCGTAAATGTGGGTAGGACATGGGGCAGTGGGGGGATATACACTTCTGAATGGAATGGGTTAAGGGAGGAATAAAGAGGTGGGTTAGAGAGGGCTAAGGAGGGGATTAGGGAGGGATAGACAAGAATCCACAAAAGAGTAAGCCCGTTACTATGTACAAACTGCACTTCTAAAACTACTACTGCCAAAAAGGTCTCAAAACATTAGGAAAAGTATTCCATCTAAGACCTGGAGTACGTCCGGCACTACACATGGTCAACCACTGGTACTGCTGCATCCTTCCATAGAAACAATGGATTCAAAGAATTAAAATACAAACCCATAGGGAATAATTTTTAAATCAATTAACTTTTTTCGACTTTAAAAAAAATACAATTTACTAAATGTTAAGAATGATCAATTTTTGTAATAAAGTTTCTAATATTTAAAAATAAATATAACTTAATTTCTTATAACAAATTAAATACAATTAATTTTATATAGAACTGTTAGTCATTTTTAAAACATTAAATTAAAAAAATAAACATTTTACTATAGATGCATTTTTTTTAGTTATTCTTAAAATAGTTATACATGAATTAATTATATATATTTATTACTTTTTTTAATACATTTAATATAGTGTTGCAACACTTATTTGTTCTAGGTTTCAAATATATTTAAAATGATACTACATTACTATTTAATACTAAAATATTTTCCTAAATGTTTCAATGTTTAAGAAACATTTACACATTTTCATATCCTTTATCAAAGGTAAATCTCCACCCTGGTAAAACCCTAAAGTATTTAATGGCACCTTTCCCTAAACACTAAAACGCTCTTACTGCTACCATAAAAGACACTACTACCTCATATCTCGGCCCTTCCTTGAACCCTAAAAACCCCTTGTGTCCCCTAATGCGGACATTCCCCTTCTTACCCCTTCATACAGACTTTTACTGAAACCTAAAATCCCTTATCCTTTGTAAACCAAAACCCATCTTACTCTCCCTAACCCTTGCTTGAACCTAAAAAGCTTACTTTCCCTTTTTGCTGCCTTTCTAAACCCTGAAAACCACAGGATTTTACAAAAAGGTCAATACAAAGATTTAAAAAAGTAGAGCTCCCCCTTGAGAGACTCCAAAAGGGAAATTTCCAAGTGGTGGATGAGAAATTTTCTACAGTGATGTATTGTTCTCCATCTCCTGAGAATGATGTTAATGGGACGATGACTTTATCTCTAATGCTAAGCTCAAAAACTCCTCAAGATCTTTGGTTTCTCCGTTTCATTTGCAGAAGACATGCAAATCGTTGTGTCAGTCACAGTAAATCCACCACACAGCAGCCTAATTACACCTCTGTATGGAACAAATCGGAACCTAGATTGCAGAAAACTGTCCAAGATTAAACTCTGATAAGACCACGATGTTACTCTTCGGAAAAAGAAAAAAAAACTGGAGTTTTGGTCCCCAGCATAGTGGCCATCAGATATGGACCCTTTTCCACCCCCAGTGGAAAAGGATAATAATCTGGGTGTCCCATTTGACACAAACTCACTTTTAAAAACTAGATCAAACAAACTGCGTCTTCATTTTTATTTGTTCTAAAAACTGAGACAAATCCTCCCTTATATTCCTCTTAATTTACAAATAGCGGTCAAGTCTGCATTAATTATGTCAAAACTAGACTGTTGCAACTGACTATATGTTAGTCTACAACATAAGATGCTATCCAAACTCCAGACCCTTCAAAATGGCACAGGCCGCCTGGTTTTCAACCGCCCCAAATTTCAATCTGTATCCACAGCACTGAACAACTTACCCCGGCAGCCTAAGAAAAAATGGATTGTATTAAACCCCTTGTGCACTGCCTTTAAGTGACTTCACAATACTGGCCCAATGGCTCTGACAGTATTTCCGCTGGTACACACATTCTAGTCCATTAAGCTCTTCCGGAGCAAAGAATGCCGAAGTGCCTAAGTTCAAACCAGCATGACGGAGTGGCGAAAGCTTTGTAACCTGCTTGACTATACAGAGGAACTCCTTTCCTTTAGAACTAAATAAATCTCAGCCCCGTTTACACTTTAGGGCAGCACTGAAACCATGGCTCTTAACACCTAGAGGCCACATTTGTACCTAGTCTGCCTCCCTGATCTTCCTTTTACATCACCAAGACACCTTGGGTACAAAAGTGCTATACAAAACTCAGTAACATACCATAAACTAATGTGGAGTCTTTTGAGGGGTTTCCACTGTATTACTGTGATTAAAGTGTTTCACAAATACTTAACACATTGCCTCTTAAGTTAAGACTGCCTGCTATGTGTGAAGCTACCAGAGGATGAGCACAGGTAAATTATTTCTGTGTATCGTACTGACCCTACTAAGATTGTGGTTCCTGCTTGGACATGGTGAATACTCTGCCAACCAGAAACCCAAGTTCCAACATATATCACTAGGTAACACTGTCAATCCTGTCTTAATGGTATAACTTATTGTGTAACTTGTATTGTTAGCTGCCCTCGATTGCCAGTGCACCCTTAATCTTTCACTTAAGTGTTTTTTTAACCCCTTCGATGCTGATGGATGGGAGCCGTCATGGCACACAGTGCTCGTGTGCAGATGACAGCTCCCAGCCGTCATGACCACGCCCGCGATCGGAATGTGCCGCACAGGAGCGGAATTCCGGCCGCTGGCAAGGGGTTAATACACCATACATTTCCTAAATCACTTTTCTATAATTCAATTAATTTATAAACACAATTTTCACTATAACTTGGTTTTTCCTCGAGGTGCTTTGTTTTCATTCCCTTGCTGCTTCTGGACTGGTTGTGTTGCAGCGCCATCATTTTAAATGGGTGTACAGTTGCAGCAGATCTCAGATGCCTAAGCTTACAACGGTTTTTGTCCTTTGGTTGACTTTTTCCCTTCAACCCCTTCGCTACTAGGCCTTTCCCCCCCCCTGTGTTTCTTTTGGGAAAATGGGAAAAGGCTCCTGATGGAGTCTTTTTTCCCTGCAAAAGGTATCAACAAAGGGGTTGTGGGGCTAAAATCACAATTTTCCCAGCTTTCAGGGACAAGCAGACTTATCAGAAAACCAAAATGCTGAACTCAGTTTTGGCATTTTTCTGGGACATAGTCTATTATTGCTATTTGTTGTGCTGTCAACCTCCTTCCAGTTAATGGTAGAAATGGGTATGAAAGCAATAATGAATCCTGGAAAGCTATACATTTTAGAAAAGTAGACAAAATTCTGAATTTAGCAAGGGGTCATTTGAGTAGATTCTTCAAGGTTCCTTCATAGAAACTAACAGTTAAATATATGGAAAAATGTAAAATGAGTTGGAAAAAAACAGCCATTTGTGCCAAAGTTTTCACCTGTAACTTCTAATTGTAACAGCTGTTTTAAAGCAATATACAGTTACATCCGCTCGACCTTTCTGGTTGCGGGGATTTATAAGACTTGTAGGTTCATCAAGAACCCGACGAACTCCGAGCCAATAACTGAGCAGCATCTTGCAATGGTTTTTCATTATGTACCAGGTATATAGCAATTAATTTGGGAAAATATATACATGGAAAACTCTGTATGAAAGACACCTATGTATTTCTGAAATTGGAACAAAATATAGAGTTTAGAAACAGTAGATATTCGCACATTTTCGAAATTGTGAGTACCCATACTAGCATGAGATTCATAGGTCATTTTTCAAAATTACTTATTTTTTGCACATCGTCTTTCATTTGGAAGGCAGAAATGTATCAAAAGTCAATAGGGGATAACAGTTGCTCTACAATTCTGTGTTAACCTAAGTCTCCCGATAAAAATAGTACCTCACATGTGTGGTTAGGCCCAGTTCCTGCGACATGAAACCGTCCAAAACGCAACATCGACACACTTTATTTTTACAGTGAAAACTGACCCTTTTTTTGCCAAGTGCCTAGCTGTAAGTTTTGAACCCTAGCTCTACCAGCACCAAGGGAAACTTAGCAAGCCTATACATTTTTTAAAAGTAGACACCCAGGGGAATCCAGGATGGTGTGACTTGTGTGGCTCTCACCAGGTTCTGTTACCCAGAATCACTTGCAAACCTCAAAATTTGTTATAAAAAACATTTTCCTCACATTTCTGTGGTGGAAGCAGTGCTTTAGTTTGGGCGCGGTGCTTTCCGGTGCTTATCACCGGCACCAATTTCTTAGGGCCGGGTCTACACTCAGAGTACAGTGCCAATTATCACGTACCAGGCGCTTCTCATACCTGTGTGCCCTGCCGAAACCGACATCACTTGGCAGCAGGCTCAGTATTCAACAGTTAAAAAGCCGACGTGCACATTTACATTTTACATTTCTCAGTGCTATAATATTACTTTTGATCTGCCCTGCTGTCTGGAAATCCGCATCTGTTACTATGGACATAACATCCTTATATACTCAAATTCCACAAGAGGAAGGAATACAGGCATTGAAATACTATTTGGATACACGAGAGAAGCCGGAACGAGTTCCCACAGACTTCATCATACAATTAGCACAGTTTGCCTTAAAGTACAATTATTTCCTTTTTGACGGTGACTTTTATTTTCAGACAGGAGGCGTAGCCATGGGGTGTCCATTTGCCCCTGAATTAGCCATCCTCTTTATGTCTATCTATGAGGAGAAATTTGTTTATCAAAATAATCCATTCCATCATGCCATCAAACATTAGAGTCGTTTTATCGACGACGTGTTCTTCATTTGGTCTGACACTGAAGAGGAATTGAAAACATTCAACCAATGGCTTAATAACAGGACTCAAGAGATCAAATTCAGTCTTGTTTTCTCCAGAGAGAAAATCCCATTTTTAGATGTAGAAGTGTACCCTTCGGACGAAGGAGGTCTAATAACCACTCTCTATAAAAAAGAAACAGACCGCAATAGACTGCTACATTTTTCCAGCAACCACCCCCGCAGTCTTAAAGAAAATCTACCCTACGGACAATATTTAAGAATTCGGAGGAATTATCATGACAGACAAGAATACGAGAAACATGCTGACAAATTGACCAACAACCTAATGGAGAGAGGATACCCCAAAAAACTGCTACATCGCTCCAAAAAACGTGCGTGGTGGACTCCGAGAGAACACCTCCTGGAAAAAAAGCCCAAAAAGACACAGGACCGAATAGTCCTAGTAACCACCTATTGCCCAAATTCCAATATGCTAAAGAAAGTCATAAATAACAACTGGCATCTGGTAAAAAACCTAAGCGAAGACCTTCAAAAACCACCACTTTTCGCTTTCAAAAAAGAATCGAATTTGGCTAATAAATTGGTGAGAGCTGCACTGCCTATTAAACCAGCCACCAACTTAAGAGGCATGATGGGCTTATCCCCAGTGAAGGGACACCATAAATGTGGAGGGTGTAACTGTTGTGATTCGACGGAAGAAGGATCAGTGTTTAAACACAACGGTGTGTCATGGAAGCATGAGCAATTTACGAATTGTAAAACAAAATCCGTAATTTATGGCATCAAATGCCCATGTAACCTCCTGTATATTGGGAAAACCAACCAGGAGGTACGCTCTCGCATCCAACAACACAAATCCAGGATAAAACGTAAGGTACCCAATGCCCCGCTTGTCAGCCATTGGCAGTTGCTAAATCACGATGACAATGATGTCCGATGGACGGTGCTACTTAAGGTGGAACAAGATCCTAGAGGTGGTGATGTGGACAGGAAGCTGTCCAAACAAGAAGCCTCTCTGATTGTAAGATTTAACACGGCAATCAATGGACTAAATGAACTTTGAGATTCAAATTATAATAAAATATTCATTCTGACATCCAACTTAAAGAAACAGTAAGGAAACAGGTCCCCAACCACTAGATGCCCCTAAACAGGAAGACCACCCTTGGGAATACATAAGCTGAAAGACCTTTTTAAATTAAACAGAGCGTAAACCAACTACTACTGATTGTATAGTGATATTCCAAGCCAATGCATCAGTAAAAACTAAAAGCAAGTAAAGTTATGGGAATTTATGACCACTCTAAAATGGCGACCAAAAGACTCGCTTCTATCATATGATACCGGAATTAGGAAGAACATAGACACTAGGATGTCTCAAATAGATAGGCCGGAGGACGGGACCCGTTTAAAGAACCCAGTAACATAAACATTACTTTTATGAATAAATAACACTGGCAGATCGAACTTCCGAGTGATTCCACGATGAAATACCCAAAGCAAGTAAAGATATGGAACCACTCCAAGATGGCGACCAAAAGGATCGCCTCAATCACGTGACACCGGAAGTAAATAGACGCTTAGACGTCCCGAACATACAGATCGGAGAATCGGGACCCGACCAGAGAACTCAGTGACTCATAAGGTACTAGCTTAGCCCAGATCCGCTATTAATTTCTAGAACTCTCGTAGCACTAAGAAACTAATCCGTTCCCGCTCTCGATCCCCTAGACGCAAGAAATCCGGCACCCGAACCAACATAGAGGTCGGCTTCCGGCGTTGGACTAACCGGTAAGGCGATGTGTGCTACTTCAGCTCCAACTCACTAAGGCTGGTGAGGGTAAAAAAGCGCTAAAATTGGTCCATTCTCTTTCTCCCCCCAGACGCCCCGTGGCCAGTTGACACAAAAACAAAGCCAACTTTTTCCGGTATCTAAATTGATTTACCCGGTAAGAAGCGATGCAATCTATATGCTACACCTCAAGTCCCCATTTACAAATTAGATCACTGATGGTATTCTTTACCCCCCTGTTTTTAGAACTAAGGACATACTACACTCCTTACCAAGTAAGTAGGACTAAGAGTATGACTGTTATGGAACTGTGTCAGGTTTAAGCCACTCTAGTAAATATATTCAATTGTCATACAGGTGGTCCCGCTCCGCGAATACTGGGGTTTATATGAGGCACATGTTGCAACATTTATAGAGGTAAGAGGCAGAGTTATGGGTGTTGAACCCATGTAGGTTAATGAACTAAGAGACCACTCACTAAATTAGGTCCCTATGTTTTTGTCATTTACAGCTATTGGTCCTGACGAGAACTCCTCAAACCTGGAGTTCGAAACGCGTAGACCCCCCCCTTTGTCTTTGATAAACACGTTTATCTCGTGGAAACCATAAGAGGATTAAACTAACTTGTACATCAAAGTGATTCATATGAAATTGTACATCTATGGTTTCTTTTCCATACACTGTTGATAATTGTACATAAATTGTGTTTCTTTACCTTTGAGAGTGTTAGGTGTGTGAATGAGTTTATAGTATGACTGCAAGGTTTTTTCTAGTGTGAATGGTATATATAGTTTAGTCTTTGACAGGATGATGTTTTGTATAGTGTATTTGTAATGTGCTTCATAAAGCTTTCCTAAAGATTCTGAAAAAATAAGAAAAATAATAATTTGTGCAAATAAAATGCAGATTTGAATTGATTTATTCAGATGTGATAAATTCCTTCTTGCATACAGTCCCGTCCATATGCAGGCTAAAAGCAAGTGTATTTGAAAATATCTGACAGTATTGGCATTTTGTGTTGGATTCATAGTTAAGGCAGGGTTTGGCCTTACTGTCTGGAAACCCATACCCAGTTTTGGTTTATCGTCTGGAAATCCGGGTGGAGCCTGCCCGCAGGATGGCTGCCCGCAGGTGATTTATGTATGGCAGCTTGGCCATGGCGCAATGTAGGGGCGCAACATCACGTCCTGCAGACAGGGTGCGCGCGGAATTACATTTTGGAATGAAATTATTCGAGGTGTCAGAGACCTCAACGGTTAGCGGGTGGCCCCAGAATCATGGGGCTTGGCTGCCCAGCATGGGTGATCGCACCCCATGCAGCAGGCCGGGCCACCTGCGCTGTGGGGCAGAATATTATGGCTGCCGCCCTGCTGGTGAATACTTAACAATGGATTAAAACTCACGGGTGTAATTCCCGTACTTTCATGGTAGCTTAGAATTCATGAGATCGGGTGCAACTGAACGGAACAAGAATGGTCCATCCACTCGCCTCAAGTACGCTACGGCGCAAGTGGGGAGCGGTGGCTGCAGTTTAAATAAACTAGTGGCTTAGGAGTGGCAATGGCAGCGATGCGGTACGGACACCATGACCATCCGAGTTGTTATTTCGTGAGTCAAACACTTGAGGGTCCTGACCGGCAGATCAGCTGAACTCCGCATGGACGGTGGCAGCCTCTGGAGTTGATCCCCAGCAGTACACCTGCCCCTCTTGTGCAGCTGCTGCTGAGTTACACAATTTAATCATGCCCGGCCCAGTGCTTGCTGCAGTGGGATTCGTTGCAGCGAGGTGCGGCATGCAAAATTGACGTTACTCAAATCCACTCGTAAAGTAAGTTGTGCCTCAGCGAGGTATCTCTTGTCAGTGTACTTTATATTTTATTAGCGCTGGCTCGCCAACAATGCTGCCGCTCCTATTACATCACGTGGTCAGTGCCTGCCAGAGTGTGTGGGTGTTGTTGCCCTGTGATAGCCCATAACTTAAAACAAATATGTGAAGGAACCCCTCTGTTCATCTGGACAGTGCACGAGGTCTGCATTCAGATTTCATTACGTTAATGCAAGTTAGGCGTGTTGCAGAGGGCGGTGGCCTGCTTTGAAATTGTTTAGCAGTGACACTAGCACATTTATATTGATTCGAAGCCCACTCGTTATGCACATGCTCTGACTGCATCTGATCCCCATGATGGCGTTTTTGTATAAACGTTATTTTCAACAGGCGGTTTTCTTTAATGCATTATGGCGTCTAGAAGTCACCTAAAAGTGCTGGGAGTTCTGAAGTCAGTTTTCATCTTTCAGGGTGTAGTCATCTGCACGTGGTGTCCTGCTCTCCACAAGCGGCCTAAGCAGCATATTGTTTATAAGACCTAAACGCTTCTGTTTTTATAAAAACCAAAAACAAAACAAAAAAATTTGAAAAGCAATATGAAAACGGAAAAGCCAGAAATGGTCCAATCTTAGAAAGGGCAAGTAGCTTAGTAACTTTGCAACTCAGTTTTGCAGCAGCTTGAAAGTCTTTCCAATGCTTATTTTTGTTTTAAAGGGCATCAGTTCTGATATCTAGCTTTTTCCATGGACTTAAGTGCTAGTTTTTATTTCGGGGGAAAAATGTCTGTCACTGAGAACTGCAGTCACGCAGTCTCTCGGGTTAGTGCACTTCCTTCCATTTCTGGTCATTTGCTGCAGTTTTAAGATCTTCTTAGAGCTTCTTAATGCTCAAATGGGTGCAATTTCTGATAGTTATCGGTTTCCCTCATCTTCATTTCTTGATTTTGCTCGTGGGAAAGTGTCACTCATACTCATTGAAATGTCACTCATAATTACACTGGCCTTCTGAAAATGTCACACATAGCAATCTGAAACCTTGGCAGCAATGAGAGTACAGTGAATGCAATAATGATATATGCTTTGTAGTGCGAGATAACGGTCTCCTCCCCACACACGGACCGCCAGAATCTGTTAGTGAGGTGAAATGACGGTGACGTCCCTGCTTCAGCTCAGCGTACGTTCTAACAGTCTAACATACGAGAGCAGCAATATTTGCATCTTTATATAGCATTCCTTGAGCTTGCCAGGCTTTTGATTCTTTGAGTCAGAACAACGGTTGTCAAAATATGGAAAAATTGGGGATTGACAGGGGTTTGATATCTTTAGTTTGTGCAAGGATACCTCAATAACTGTACCCATGGCCTTGGGAAGGGATTTAGTTATTCTCAATATGACAACGAAGGGGTGGGATAGGGCTGGCCGTGGGCTTCTGTTCTTTTTTTCCTCTACATCACTGAATTTTCCCATGGGGAGAAATGATGGAGTTAAGGATGTGTCCATATGTCCCATGCAGATTATGCAGTTCAGGGTTTGCATTAAGTATATGGTTCACTGTTCTGTGCCGCCGTGCACAATTAAACCTATGTGCAGAAGAGGACAGATTCAGAAGAGGCACATTTCTGCAGTGGGCAACATTGCAGAGTATGCTGGGACATGAAGTTTAATTCCACCACAAGTGCGCAGAGACTACTAAGTAAGCACACCTGAAACGGCTACTAGTAAAGTCAGCTGAAGCATGGGGCAAAGCCTTATTAAACCGCTAGTCCACTGCTCAGGAAGAAAGAGCAGACAGCTCTGAAACGCGTTGGCTATCAGGAATAATGACGGACTAAAGCAACCTTCAAATGCAAATAAAATGAAGAATTTTTCTTACCTGCTGTCGTGTGCTTTTCTGAATGCTGAGCCTTGGTTATAAAATGAATATTGCACGACAGCTTCATCGTGGGGAGAGCACCACCGACTGAACAGAGGAGGAGGGAACCGCTGGAGTGACGGGCCGCCGGCAGGAACTTTCACACTGGAAACGGCACAGCAGATTGCAGGATTCATGAAGGCGAACTTTAATTCCGGAGCACACTGGAGTGCTTTTAAATATCGCAGTGATGTGTACTGAATCACTGTGATCCTGTTCTAATATTATGGACTGGCGGAACCCACTAATGGTGAAAAATGTGGCGGAATTAAACTTCATGTTCCAGCATACTCTGCAAGTGCACAGAGACTACTAAGTAAGCACACCTGAAACGGCTACTAGTAAAGTCAGCTGAAGCATGGGGCAAAGCCTTATTAAACCGCTAGTCCACTGCCCAGGAAGAAAGAGCAGACAGCTCTGAAACGCGTTGGCTATCAGGAACAATGACGGACTAAAGCAACCTTCAAATTCAAATAAAATGAAGAATTTTTCTTACCTGCTGTCGTGTGCTTTTCCGAATGCTGAGCCTTGGTTATAATATATATTCTTGCAAACACATATATAAACCAACTAAAATTCCATTCTTGGACCTAGAGGGTATCTTGTTCCAGGGGTATATCCGGAGTCTTTGTGTAGACCTCACAGAGTACATTTTGGTTGTGGCCACTCACTCTATACGGGGACAAAGGTTTGTCTTGTTTCTCTGTTAGAAATTAGAAACTTAATTTGAGAGGAAATGAGCTTGAACTAGAGTCCCAGATTAGAAATAACCTCCCCCCCCCCCCTTCGCTGAAGTTCTCTCAGATGCCACTAACCTTTTTCTGTCTGCGTGAGATATTTCTAACATTACCATGGGAGGTGGAGAGAAGATAACGGGTTTTAATTGACCTCCCTTTAAGCGAGATCCTCTGTTGCCCCTCTCACTATTCATCAATGATTTTAAAGAGGCCTTATAATCTGGGTGTAAATATGTTTATGACCCTAAAACCGAGAGAAATGTAGACGTTAACCTTATTTTATGCCCCCTGAAGTTAGTAGGAGGAGCCAGTTTTTTTCTGCCTTTACTTGTGCTATTTTTTTAAAAAAAATGTATGTGATGTATAGGTGTGAAACTGAACTTACCTCAGCAGTGAGATATGGGAGGTTAACATATGCAAATAGATAGATTCCATGTATGCAATAAAAGGGGAATGTCCCTAATGAGCAGTGTAAGAAGATGTTATAAGTGAATTCTGAAAGTGAAACCATCTTAACCAGTCTGGTGATTGACCAGGAAACGCCTCAAACATTATTCTTTAGACTGAGTCATTCTGTAAGTCTGTCCATCGGTCTAGTTAATGGTATCTGGTGAATTGAAACTGGCCTGCAAACACCTTCATAAATTCAGACCAAACAGAGTGAGCCGTAAACTGAGAGCCCTCCATCAGTCACAACACTGTGCGGAAGGAAATGGAGTAAATAAATGTGATCAAAGTTGGGAAAAAAACCTGATATGTGGGAAGTACATTAGGTACCAGAAGGATAACTTGCCTAAAGTCCCATGGGTATGTGAATTCCAGAAGGCTGGAATCCCAGGCCCCCCTTCTAGTATTGCTATATAATTGGTTTGCAATCTTCGGTGTCAAACTCTCTCCAAACAAATCATTTGTAGGCATATTTTACCTTTACACTTTCAGTACTTTTTACTAAGTCTACAACAGGGAGCTTTTGTAAATTATAGCTTCCAAGTCCTATTTTCAATATAATTTTTCAGTTCCACTATGTATACTTTAAACTCCCTGAGGAGGATTTCAATATATCTTTACATCTTTTTTCTCACGCATCTCTATGGGGTCTAAGCCACCCACCACAAAATGAACATGAAAAGAAATTCAGCATCTGAGACATGGCATCATTAAGACTGTTCTTCAAGTTTGGTCGGACAAACCTTACCTCCTCAAACTCATTGATCTTTGTGTTGAACTCTGCCTTTAGTCCAGAAGCATCCTCTCCCTTTTTTGTTGCCATGGAAACCTTATACATGAGAGGGTATAACTGAAAGCAAAAAGAGCCATGTTATTTTGAAGCATGGCACAGAACACAGGCGATATGCTGTAAAAGAGACACGGCTAAATGATTAAAGCCATCAGTCATTTTCACTCCACAGTCCAGCAGATATCGAGAAGATCGTATATATTTTTCATTTGTATGTGTGGCAGCATGATGAACATTATTAAAACAATACAGTTGGTGACGTAAACCCTTTTCCGTCAACCCACAAAGAAAATACACAAAATTACCAATAAAGATAATTATTGCTCTCATTACAAAGGCTTTCAAAATTAAATCTATGCTTGTAAACATTAAGACCAGTGCTCACATCTGTAGAAAGAACCTACTTGGTCTTTCTGTATGTTATAATATTGTGTCCTAAATGCTCTTTACAAAAACATTGTAACATTGGGTGTTGACAGTCTATGAATTTTAATGGGGCAATCGGTTTGCTTTTGATGGCAAGGACACATTTCTATCAGAAAATAATTTGATTATGACATTTTGAAAGCTGGTACCCAAACCTTAGCCATAATTATGAATTTTTGTCCGCTTATTAACAATTTGCTCTTAAGCAAACTGCAAGTTTTATGGTGCACTCAGATGTATACCATTCTTATTGTATAGTCATGAAACCCAGTATGGGCTAAACCTGGAGACACCTTGAGATTCTTCAAGACGTGAATAAGAAAGCGTTTATGAATTGTATTAGTACATGTGCATTTCCAGGTTTACTCAAATCTGTGCGAGTGAACTAAGCCTTTTGAGATTAATTTTAATGTCATCGACTGGTGTCATAAACTAGAAGTGCTGGAATATCTTGGAGGGAAGAACCTGATACTTGGACCATATATGACAATTTTGCTGCTGTAAGTGTTCCTTCTTCAAAATCAGAAAGGTATAAATGAAAGTGTCACAGCTAACACGATCTAAAGTGGAAATTTAACTTATACCAACGGCATCCTGCATAGATAAAACCAGAAAAAATGTAGAACAAATACTCGCAAATAGAGACATGGTGTTAATGCTTTGTCATCAATCACACAGGAACAAATTTTGCTTAACCCCTCCCATGCTCATGACGGAGCCGCTCCGTCATGAGCATCGGCTGAGCTGTGCTCATGGCGGAGCAGTTCCGTCATGGCCCTGCCGCCGCACCTGCGCGGCGCTGATTTCGCGCCTGCGCAGCACTTTCTATTGAGCGGGCGGGGCCATGACGGAACCGCTCCGTCACGAGCACAGCTCAAAAGCGGCTCGTGACGGAGCGGCTCCGTCACGAGCATGCGAGCGCTGTTCGCCCCGCCCCCCTAGCGCTGCAGCGGAATTGCCGCCGCAGCGAAGGGGTTAAAGTCCAGTTGATTCTTTGTGTTTTGCATCCTACACACGGCAAAAATAAAAGTTTCCAATTCTGTTTTGGGCACTTCTAGATGTTACGTGTCCTAGGAAATGTCTATTCTATCCATATATTTTGGAATTACGTGATTGAGGAAATATTCATATTATAATTAAAAACTCGTCTTCATAAATCTATTAATTTAGCAAATATGTATAATTCAAGCAGATCAACCATTTTTCAAAATGCTGTTAAATTGGACCACAGCACACTGCCAAAATATTTGTTTTCCCATTTCATTGTTACACTTTTATCTATTATTGCAGTTCTTTGGGATATTATAGGCAAAAGATTCCAAATACAAATATTTTGCTATTTTAGACTAAAGAGCAGAAACCAAAGCAATATGGAATATTACAATTAAAGGATCCAAACTAGTGTCTTAAAGCCACGTAAAATACACATTTAAAAATATTTTCAAATCCACATGGGTGTATTTTCTTGCAACCAGTGCCAACGACGGATTTACTCATGAAACAAAGTGTATTTGTAAAGGCTACTTAAAGAACTCCGCAGAAAATGTTGACACTAAAACAAAACGAACAGCAGTGTACACAGGAGCTTTAAAGTTAATTTCACTTTTTTTTTTTTAATGTAGTTTGTTTACGAATTTTCACAAAGATTGGATCATCTAAAAATGGAATCTAAAATTGCTCTTATAGTTAAAAACTATTGCAGGTACAAGCAGGAACACAGTAAAAGTTTGTTTTTAAGATTACGTTCTCAAGACATCTTAAAATCCAATTTGGGAGGTATTATGCGACGAAAAATTTACTCATAAAACTTAAGGTACTTTTGAAAGATTTCTCAAAGCCCTCATCAGGAAGTTTTACATTAAGATAAGGCAGACCACAATGTACACGGGGGGCATTAAAATTCATTTAGTTGGTTTTTTGTTGCAGTTTTTTTAAAGACTGCCTTACAAATGTGATTGTCTACAGATTTAGCCTTATATTGCACTCATTAAAATAGGCTAGAACTGCTTGTCAACAGATCCGCACTCCAAATATACTAAAGGATTCTTAATGTGCTAAATGCTTATAGGACTGGATGGTTATATGAGTGAGCATGCTTTGAAAAGTTATTTTTATCCTCCAATAGTGAAAACAGGCGTGATTTTTTTTTAACATGTTTCCTGAAGACTCAAATGAGATTGGTGGTTGTTTATTTGTAAAGACCAACAAATAGCACCCACAGCCGACTACAAGTTGAGCACCTCAATCTTAAAGTCCGAAACATATCTCAAGGTCTGTGCAGAAGGCCTCTGGGACCTGCTGTGCATTGATCCCACTGCATTTCCAGATAAAAACTTCAAACAGTGTGGAGGCAGCACCAGGTATGTAGTCACAGATCAAAGCATAACGTCATTTTGAAATTTTTTATTTTTCTTCTTTGTAAGTAATGCAAAAACAGCCAATGCGATTCCTTTCTACCTGAGGAACTTCGTCAGGGCAAAGAAATATATATCGTGGCCACTTTGCTGATGGAAATATCGCATGAGCTGAATATTTGTAGCCCCCTTCGGTACAAAGGAAAGTAAGTCTCGGATCACCTAGGTCGTTAGTGTTTGTTGCAGGTTAATATAAGGCCACTTTGTATACTGAAACACTCCAATGTAATTCACCGGTTTCAAACTCCATATATCACTAGTACGTAGAAAAAAACGTATTCCCTGTAAATAAGTGTATTGACAGTCCAAGTTTACTGGAAGAGAGGCACGATGTTCAAGGCGGCCATGATAAGCCACCAACTTTCCTAATCAGAAAGATGATGTTTTCGGTAATCTCTCCCGTACCTCGTAAGACGCCAGTTTATTTGTAAAGACTCAATGCTGTTTACATTGGTTCACAGATCCCATCCCTCTGGACGGAGTCATCCTAGCTCCTGCATTGCCCCACAGCGGCAACCCAACCTCTGTGGACTGTACGATTTCGGCCTGGTCCTGCATATTAGGTCACATGCATGCACCTAGTTTATATTCCCCTCTCCTTCCACTCACATACCATCCTGACCTAACTTTGTTGCAGGAAGGTCTCTTCAAAAACGTTGCGCGTAAACGAAGCCTTTGCTGCTGGGGTGATCTCTACAGTAACGGTAAATTTTGTTCTCTCCAACAACTGTGCTTGGACCCCCCGGCATCCACTATGGAAACGTTTCTGTATGCCCACCTCCGCCATGGTATAGAAGCCAGCTTCGATACATACCCATCTGAGCTTGCGACATTTACCCCTCTACACAGCGTCCTTCACGCACCTACTGCTTCACATCTTGTATCCACACTTTATCACGGTGACATTGAATACCCCGCATGCTCCGCACGTGCCAAGTGGTCAGTGGAATTGGGCCGGGACATCACAGATGCACAGTGGATAAACTGTTGTGGACAGGCTGAAAAGATATCAGCCAATAGTAGGCTTCGTAGCATACATTATAGATTCATATATCGCAGCTATTATACCCCAGCTACACTCCACAGATTAGACTTGAGGGACACTGTGGTTCCGTAAAAATGGGCCTGGTTACGAAAGGTCATGGTACCGTCACGATTTTGGTGATGTCGGACTGTATTTAGCGAATGCGGCGGATGTGGAGAAAATTCGTCACGTTAGCTAGCGAATTCACCATGTATTTGGAGATTTTGTTTCGAACATGGGTTCCATTGTGTTTAGGCCTCCATTTTGTCTTGCCATCACGCAAACCGACAAATGTGGTCGAACGAAGGAAGCAACCTGGCCTTCACGTATTCCTACACATTAACAGGGTCTTTCTTGACTTCGAGGTGAATTGCGAGAACCTGATTCCTTCGCCTGAAGCTGACCCGGCCGAGTCAATTTCCCTGGTTTGATCGTTGTCTGAGATTACCAATCATTGTTCAGGACATCGTTATCTTTTAATCTCCTTACACATGCCTTATCTTGCTCACTATCAGACATTGTTTCCTTTTCTATGTTCTTTATTACATGCATTGTGCCTTTCAATTATGGGTTTGTCCTGCTTGTGGAAATTGGATTTGGAACATTCCCAATGATTAACTTTGGGTTGGGACATTGAAAACTGAGCTTTTCGTCATGTGATACTTTGTTTGAGAATGTATTTCATTGGTTAACTTTTGGCGCAGTGGGAGTGTATCCTCATAAAATGTGATTATTGTGTATAAAAAGGGATGTCTTGCTCTATGAACTTGAGCAGTCTCCTGGAATACTACCATGCTGTTTTTCTAGGATCACTGTTACTAGCTGCAGCTAATAAATTTGGTCTCCGACGCCACCCAGAAGTATTCCGTGTCTCTGTAAACCAAGGCAGGAGAATCCGAAGACTTTGGGCGTGCCCCTGGCGCCGCTGGGTTCTAAAAGCCCGGTTCTTCAACACGCACAGTTGCGAATGATGTAGAATGGAACATGCTGATTTCCTACACCTCGCTTGGGACTGCCCTGATGTCTGCATTTTTTGGGACGATGTCCTTATGGCCCTAGACACCATGGTCTCTCTACCTCTCCCGAGATCTCCAATGCTGGCACTCTTAGGTAATACTGAGCAACCCCCTGCTAAACATCGGCGCTTTGTGTCCTTTTATCTTGTAATCGCCAAGCGGCGCATAGCCTGTCGTTGGGATAGGGGGCGTGCTCTTAAATTTAAGGACTGGTTATCAGATTTAATACTATGGCAATCTCAACTTAACACTTATGCAGAACTTCTCCCCTGCTCCTCTCGCGCTCAAGATATTTGGGGCCCATTGCAGACATATTTACTTGAACACCCCACTGCAGATGCCGCTGCACCTTGACAGCAGCCTACAACAGCTTTTACATCCACATCATCTATTGGTCGGATTTCTCTTTTCTGATTATCGTAGTAATCCACTGTGTTGTAACAATCCTTGACCTTTTTTCTTTTCTTATTTTTTGGTACAGAATGTAACAGTAACTGTAGGATGCCCTGTGTTGCTTACCTATCTCTTGAATTCAGTGATGGTGTGTATTGCCCTGTAACACTATTATGTGCATGGCCGGCTATTTTTGTATATCCAGATATGTCACAGAAATGTATTCCTGATTATTTAAGCTTTGTCTCCCTTATGGCTATTGCAGTAGATGTTATGTCTCTTTATTTGAAAAATTCAATAAATAAGGTTTAAAAAAAAAAAACAGACTCAATGCGGTCACTGTGTAGGCCCTTGTTTGTAGGCAATTCAATCAAGAGTCTTTGGTCTAGTGAGTCTTCCTGTGCTGATCTCCATTTGTGGCACAATTTTACAAAAGCTACTTGTCTTGCATACTTTTGTCTTACAAGTGAAAACTTCATTCTTATTTGTGCTGGTGAAAAATTCAGGTTAGTCGCAGGTGCGACCCATGCAGGCAAGAGCGGTGGGGAAAGGGGAGTCGAAAGACGACGACGAGGTAAACCTAAATAAAACTCTTACCCTGCTTGAGAGCAAGTTAAGTGATTTTCTTTTAAGTTTACCTCATCTGTTGACCATCCCCCCTACACTGCCCCACCATGCTTACCTGCATAGGCCGCGCCTGGTTAGTCGAAAGAGCTACCTGTAGGGGTTAAAGTTTAGCGACTCGAGGCCTTGAACGAACTACAGAGGGATGACTCTTCTATCAACCCCAGGCAAAGTGTTCAACTGAGTCCTGAACAGAATGAAGGAACAAGTTAACAGTACAAGCTGGAGTCTAGCAAGATAGATACTGCACATACCCGACTGCAACAATGTGCATCATCATTTTGAATTTGATGGAATGGAACTCCTCCCCCGTATATCAACTTCATTTACAATGAGAAGGCAATCGACAATGTGGACAGACATTTTAGAAACTCCTCTGCCAATACGGGGCACCAAATAAACTTCTAGGAATCATCAGGAACTCTACTGAGGGAATGACCTGCAAGACAGTTCATGAAGAACAACTCACAGAAGCTTAGTGAGGACTGGAATTCACCAGGGTTGTTTGCTCTGGTCTTTTCTCTTCCTGTTGGCCACAGACCAGATCATGAGAACACAGAATGCAAAGAAAAGAAATGGGATCCTGTGGACACCTTAGAAGCAGCTTGACGACCTGGACTTTGCAGATGGCCTGGCCCTACTGTCCTATCTGTAGATGCAAGAGAACACCAACAAAGTGGCAGGCAATGAGCACAACGTGGCCTCGACATCCACAGAGGAAAAACAAGGATCCCGAAGGCTAACACAGCCAGCACTACCGCAGTCACTCTTGCAGGTGATGCACTGAAAGAGGCGGAAGCCTTCACCTACCTGTGCAGTGTCAAAGCCAAGTAGGGCAGCACAGACACAGACGTCAAGGCAACAGATTATCTGAAGCTCCAAAGGTCTAACGCTGCAAACCAAGCTCTTGAACATCAATGTAAATCTGGCCCGACTGAATGGAGCAGAACATTTGAGGACAACAGGGACCTCCACCACCAAAGTCCAGACCTTCACCAACTCCTGAGGAAAATCCTCTAGATCCAATAGCCAAACACCATCACCAATAATGATCTACGACAGCAGGCTTTCCAACTTCCAGCTCATGAAGAAATCATGAAAAGACGTTAGTACTGGGTAGGTCAACCCTCCATAAGCCCGCATCAAACACCATTTGCCAAGCCCCCACCTGGAACCCACAAGAGAAAAAAAAGAGGAAGGCCAAGAAACATCTGGCATAGATACCTCGAGGCTGACAGCAAGGAGATGGGTTAAACCTGGAGTCAGATTGAAAGAAAAGCACAGGGCAGACATGGCTGGAGAGTCTTTGCTGATGGACTATACACCAGGAGGGGTAGTACGCACAAGTAAGAATCGGGCCATTCTGATTCACAGCCACAGTCTACCGTGGTTATTAGCTTGGAATTGATAACCTTGGGCATGGGAAGGAGTGAATTACATCAATCCTTTTCTGAAGGGATAGAAAGGCAGTTGCCAGAAACTCAGCCCTTGCTTTAATCTGTTCCTTATGTTTATGGATTGCAGAATGCTCAGTAGTGTGCCTAATTTGACTACAAGAGGAAAGCATGAGCAGTCCTTTGGATCGACATTGACCACCCTCATTGACAGAAATGAAGTGTGCAGTACGGTTTCTGCCTTCGCATCAATTCCAGTGACATAAAATGCCAGCATATTTAGTAGATCCACCTGAATTGCTACTTTTTTGGAGTGAAAGTTAATAGCCTCCACTGTGGCATGGGCAATGGGTTAGATGGATAACCAAGAGTCCTCCTTTATATCCATGTCAGCATTGGAATTATGTATACTAGTTAGCGTGCCATCTGGCTCTTCTTTCTGCCTTGGTGCCTCTTTTTGCCCCTTATTACACAGCTCATCAACACAAACCTGGCTATGTTTTAACAAAGCTCCTACTTGCCCTGTGTCACAGGCGGATACATTGATTATGTCGATTTCCCCAAGCCCACACCATAGTGACCTTCCTGCTGGTTCTGCATGGTCAGGACCCCAGCTGTCCTTTTGTGGGCTGTGTTGATTCTGAACTTTTAGTCCCCAGCTGGTAAATAGTGGTGAGGATCTTTGTCATACTCCAGCTATTCCACTGATGTGGAGATGTTCCTCGGCCTTAGATTGTATGAATGAAAGATCATATTTTATTCCCTTGGGTTGCTTCATTGTATTCAGCTTGGTTTGGGGGACATAAAGGTCCATTTTTGCTAAAGGCTTAAGAAGTAATGGGTGGATAATATGTTCCAGGCTTTTGCTTGTAGTTGGTTTACAATTAATTCGCTGGGTCCGGTGTCTGAGGAGATCGAGGGGCCCGATGAAAGAATGCGGATAGGGAAAAGCACGGGTGACTTTTCATGCTCAGTGAGAGGCTTGGAAGATGAGCACTCCGATTCGATCAATGCTTGCAAGGCTAAGTCTCCAACTTTACCTGGAGGAGTGCGAAACTAGGACTCCTGGGATTCATCACTTAGCGAACACATTTGGGATGGCATGGACTTGAGCCCCTTTGGGAGGTTTTAACAAATACTGATATTTACTTTGGTTTGCTCAGCACTTGCGTTTTCTTTTGGAAGCACCTTGAAACCCTGCCTTAATTTCCTTGATTGCCTTTGTAGCTTTATTTTATTTTTCACGCATCGCCCGTAGATTCAAATATCCAATTGCTCCTGCCCATTTTTGAAGCCTCCAATATTTTTGTACACTGAGAGGCATGTGTAAACTCCCTTGTGGATGATAAAAGTGCAGATGGTTCTTTTAACTCAATGTCTTGTGCGTTCATGCGTTTGAGCTTGTTGGCTTGACTGCTTATCTCCACATCTACACACACTCTTGCCTGAAGTCCTGGTGGCTTTGGACTAGGGCAGTTTAACTGTGGGGGCAGACTCAACAGATGCAGCCCATGAATAGGCTGGGATCGAGAGGGAGGAGGAGGCCTAGGGACACCATCAGGTAGCCAAATGCGGAGGCTACAGGGCACAGGAAGGGGGGGGGGGGAGTAGAGAGCCTACAAGACAGGAACGTAGATTGTTGAGCACCCCTGTGGCCTTCTGCAAAAGGAAATGGGGAGCCAGGTGCCCTTTTAACATGCAAGAACTTTCCTTACTCATTTTCTCCTCATTCTTCTCCATGAGCTGAAACTCCAAACAGAGCAGTGTCGTAACTAAGTGTGAAAGCCTTTCCCTCGTTGGTGACTTTGTTTTGAATTTCAGTGACAAGGAACTTCCAGCTCCACACCCTCCTCCCGTACTCTGGAGGACAAATACTTTGATTTGACCAGTCTGGGAGGGATTCATATATGCATATAGGATCTGCATAAAACCAGTTCTAGAGATGGATCTTTGGAATCCATACTGTTGTTTGGAAAACTAGGCTTCATACTGGGGGAAAATGCGGGCCAGGTTAGGTTGCCAGATTCCCATGCACCAGTGACAGAATTCATTCAGCAGGGTGCGTGGGAATTATTTTAGCACGAGAGCCAGGATCTCCACAGCTGGCTTACTTCCGGAGGGTCAAACTTGTCTGCTAGTTTGAAGGGGGTTGCTAGCTGTCTGTATCCTTCAAGGAAGGTCCGGCCTTGTCAAGGCATTAGCCCAGCTACCAGGGGAATGAAAGGCTGTGCAAGGAATTTGGATCCAAAGCTGGAGGATCTGCATCTGCCTTGTAAGAGGTCATCTCTCTGTGGAGAAGGGTGTTGGCAGTGGGCCCTGCAGCAGGCTCCATCTAGAAAAGGATACCAAAGCCGTGCAAGAAGGGCAAAGAATTGAAATGAACCACGTCTTGCATTCAGGAGGCTACAGTAAGGTGGAAGGTGTTGGTGGCTGGTGCCCACAGCAATAGGGGCCATTTCATAAAATGGGGTTGTACCCAGAATGGTCCTGGACCTGGGTATTTAATTGGTATCAAAGACAATGGTCCTAGAACCTTATTCAGAAGACGCTATGAATCAAAAGGACATTGCTACAATTGATTTGATCAAAGTCTAATGGAGTTTGTGTGCAGAGTCTTCCAAAATAGCATGATGAGGGTCACATAAGAAAGTCTAGGCCTAAAACAAGGGCGTCGAAAAAAAAAAAAAAAAAAAAGACGCCCTTGTTTTAGGCCCAGACTTTATGTGACCCTCATCGTGCTATTTTGGAAATGTAATCCTGTATTTGTGAAAATAATCTTCTTAGTATTGTATCATACATGGAGCTAGGCTGTATCTGACGGTGATTGTCAACCGTACATATTGTTTAAAAGAATACAAAGTTCCTTTCTTCTATGTCACTGAATTTCCTTCTCTTTTTCCACTGACTCACACCGAGCACTTGTTCTTTACGCACGTTCCCCCCTGGAGCAACCTTTTCTCATTTCTGTGGAATACCTGAATAATACTTAATTATTCACCTTAAACCAAACATATTAAATTATTTGGTGAATACTAAAATTGTTTCGTTTGTTGCGGTTTTCACATTAGTTGTTTAAACTATTGACTTAGGCGTAAGGAGTTTAACTCTGCACACAAACTCCATTAGACTTTGATCAAATCAATTGTAGCAAAGTCCTTTTGATTGATAGCTTCTTCTTAATAAGGTTCTAGGACCATTGTCTTTGATACCACAGGAATAGGGGAGCACTTTTGCAGAGCTGGCTGCCAGAGTCTAAATTTGAAAAGGTCCTGGGGTGCCTGACCCTGGAAGAAGTATCAGAGTCCTAAGAACTGTTAGGTAACCAAGGTAAACAAGACAGGGGTCGCAGAGGGTTCTTGGTACCCACTGTGAAAAATCGACTGCTGTTTGAATTTTGCTTAGATCTCCAGGTACAGCCCATTGTAAACAAGTATTCTATTAGATATTGACAAATATATTGCCTGTATCTCAGGTGATGGACTGATGATTAGTATTTAAATCCATTCAGTCTACTTGAAGGCTTTAATTAGCAGGGGTTGCTAGAAATCTTAAGAATCGGAAGGGTGCAGTGCGCCGTAAAACTCAGATATGTTGCCTTTCTCCTCTCCCGACAACGATGAGCAGGAAAGGAAGGTGATTTACTTGCTGCATGCAAATCCAGCCAATCCTGGAGCTGCTCTCAAGCGGTTAGCAGCTCCAAGATTGGTTGGCTCATACTAACCCCGGGCTCATTTTGAGGCTGGGGGTCCGTGCCTGCAGCACTGGGATTGCAGGCTCTGCAGTGAGCATGACAGCTCGCCAATCTATCATGCGCACTGAGCACTTGAAGCAGTCATCCTGCAATATGCAGGAATCTGTCTGCCTTGCCATAAACATCACGCTTGTGCTAGCACGGCCATCGGCACACAGAATAAAAAAATGACAATGAATTTTTTTTTTTTTTTTTTTTACTCTGTTTATCTGCTGCCCTCACAGCAGGCGGGGCAACGCTCCTCCGTCTTAACGGAGGAGCCGCTGCTGTTAATTAGTCTCTTAGGACACAGGTCTTAAGTTAATATTTCAACAGGGTTAAACGATGTACGATTAATCTTTAGTTTAATTTCTGAACATTAAGATCCTTTGACTTTTATGTTTGTATGGTCTTCCCTTCCCTCTAGCTATATCCCAGGCGCTGCTCTGCGTAGGGCTGTTAGCAAGCCCAATAATAAAGCATGCCACTGCTAGAGGGTGGGGGTATTTATAAAAAATGTTGCAGTTTTGTTTGAGCCGTACTCCCTCAAAGAGGCTTTTCCTTCTTCCTATTCCTTTTTGTGTGTGTACGGTTGTATGGTCAGGAGGTTGCTTTTGGAGAGGTTTCTGTTTCCCCTCTATTTTGTGCGTTAAATAGTCTCTAGAATAACTGTCGATCATGAAGTGTTCATTTTGATGAAATGAGCCTACTTAGGGATATTGTGCTTTTCAATTTTAAGGCCTGCAGGCGCACAATTTATACCTATCAGATATTTTCAAGTGACTATGTTTATGGTGCTAGTTCTTACCTGTGATAAATCTTTTGAGTATGTGATTTGTACCTTGGTTGTCTGCAAGACCCTCTTTAGGAAGTGTTTTAAATTGTTATTCCCAAGTTATAGTGTTTATCATTTTGCATTCTGCTTGCCAACTTTTTTTACCTTATTTAGTCATAATTCAATATGAAGAATTCTGCATCATGTATATTATTGTACTTTTCTTTCTCAAACGTAAAAACACTGGTTGGTCAATGGTGTACTGTGTTAATATGTGCATTACCCAGTTCCCAGTTTCTACTTTCAAACTCCAATCATCTCCCTGAGGGAGCCTCGGGATGCTCTCCTGTCACTATTTTGTCATCTACTATGGCCACGTTTGGCAGCTAATGTCTCATAAATGGGTGTCCAACGTAGGTTCAAAAGTATTTGGTCCATGTCAGGTTTTAAGCGTTACAAATAGCAATGCAAATTAATTATTTTTTAATATATCTTATGTCAATAGCCAGAGAAACCGGTTGTGTATAGTCAGACGTACCTTGGAAAAATGTTCCAGAAGCATCTTCTGCTGTGCTTTCTGTAATGGATCTGAAGGGGTCAGCTTCTTGCCTGGATATGCTTCATCTAGATAGTCACTGGTGATTGGAGACTCATAAATGATGTCACCCTTACTTGTCTCCAATACTGGCACGAGGCCATAGGGAGCTTTCTTTAAGAACCATTCTGGTTTGCTTCTTAGATTTATATTGATGGTTTCAAACCTAAGGAAGGGGGAGAACATAATTAAATTACCATTAATAATAAAATGCCACTGTCCACAGGAAATGTTTTTTTTTTCTTATGATCAAAGGTGGTTGCCTTGTATCTCACAAAACACAGTGCCAATAAATCAAGCCAATTTAAATTTGGGGACACGCAGAATGGATCTCATATGTACTGGCAGATCTCCCTGGGGAAAAATGTGTTAGGATGTCCGGCTCTCCCCTACATACACAAAGCGATCACAATCTCCTTAGAAGGGGTAGAGCGGCCCAAAGCACCTTTAGGCAGTGGCAAGAAAAGCTATAATAGCCCTGGCTAAATAAAGGGTCAAGCATGTTTGGAGCGGTCATACTGCATTGGCAGCCTTCCAGCTCACATCATTGTAGAGGTTTTGGCCAACAAAAAGCCCCAGTATAGGACTACAGTAGGCCCGGGCTCCCCTGTACCCATTTTGTCTACACGAGAAAGATGTGCATCAATCAGCCTACAAACACTCTTCTGTGCAATTAGGAATCCACACTTACCCCACTAAATATTCAGAGCTAAACAGAAAAGGGGTAATTGAAAGCATGTAATTGCTCATCTAGAAGAGCATAACCTGGAACTTCTTTTTAATTTCTTTTTTTTTTGGTTCAGAATTATTTTATTGAATTAAAAAGTGACATAAAAGACAATACATAAATATCAATAAAACCAAATCAATTGATCAATACAAATAATAAACGATTCAAAATAGGTCAAGAAATTACAGTTAGCAAAATAATCAATGAAGGGAGAAATAAAATCAAGGTAAGGAGAAGGTGAAAATGTGGGAGAGGAAGAGGGTACACATTATATCATCATATATGGACCGTACAGTTACTATTAGCATCTAAATATTGAGTAAACAACAATTGTGAAAATAAACAGAAAAATAGTGAAAAACTATTGTTTAAACAACAAATATGAATCAATAGGTGACCAGAAGGATTGATAAGAAAGCTGGTTAGGATTAACTCCATGTAATGATAATTGGGCACCTCTTCTTGTGAAAATGATCCATGACCACCAAGCATGAACAGAGAGAAGACGCGTCTTTCCAACAAAAAGTGATTGATTTTAACGCAGCCGAAATTAAGAAATTAAACAATTTTGCTTCGGAATCTTGAAGGGGATGGACAAGCAGTACTGATTTACAAACTAACAATTTATAAGAAAGAACATCCTTAATAGGTAATATTTGACAAAACGTCCCAAACTTCAGACCAAAATGTTGAAATTACATGGCATTCAAATAACATGTGACGTAAGAACCCAGGATGTAAATTACAGTGCCAACAATCAGATGAAAGTAATTTAGCACAATGCAGACGTAATGGTGTCCATAAGGAATTAAACAAAATATATGCATTAGTCTGGTAGAGAGACACAGGTAACCACCCAGAAATGCTATTAAGCCAAATCGCTTTCCAAGAGTCATTGGATACATGAATGGAAAGTTCAGTGTTCCAAAATGTTGAAATTATATTAATATTGGTACCTAATGAAGTAGCAAATTGTTTATACAAAATAGATACAGCATTTGAAGATGTAGAAACAGCGTGAAGATTTATCAAATCAGTTGTAACAGTAGAAGGGACACCATTCGGGAAATAGTCTAAAATTAAGTTACATAGTGATTGATATTTAACTAAAGCATTCTTAGGCAACTTGAATTTTGATTGCAAATCGTCAAAAGGAATAAAAGCATCATCACAAAATATATCTTTAAGGTAAAATATGCCCGCCTTAATACATGAATTCCAGAAATTCATATTTCTATTCAGTTTAATAATAGCACTATGCCACAGCGATACATCCATTGTAGAACTTAAAAGAGAAGCAAAATTTACATCTAAATCATTAAACATTAATCTTGATGATTTGAGTATGGATGAATGGTGCACAACAGTAGATTTATGAGACATTGTGAGCAAGGAGGGTAATGGATAAGGAGCAACAAGTGATTTTTCTATATCAAACCAAATAGGAGGTTTAACTACAGGTGAAATAGTGAACCACAAGGAACTTTGTTTCAATATGAATGCTATGTGATAAAGAAAAAAAGTCAGGAATGCCAAATCCTGCATTACATTTAGGTATTTTCTTTCTATAAGCAATTCGAGGAGGCTTATTATTCCATAGAAATGTAGATAACAATTTATCAATATCTTTGTAAAATTTTAATGGAAATTGAGTGGGTATCCTAGCAAGGGAATAAAATATTTTAGGAGCAATATTCATTTTTATAGATTCCATTTTCCCCCACCATGTGAGATGGAGAGAAAACCATCTAGAAGTTTTATTTTTAACGTAATCCAATATAAAATTACTATTTAATTTTAACGTTGATGGTAAGAAGGATGAAAATAAAATACCTAGATATTTCAGTTTGTTTTTATGCCAGACAAGATCAGATAAAATGTAACATATCAGAGGTACAAAGAATATTTAAAGGGAAAAATTCTGTTTTACTAACGTTAAATTTATAACCCGAGATTGCAGAATATTTGGCAATAATGTCTAATAATGAGGGAAAAGATGTAATTGGATTACTAATAAACAATAACACATCATATGCATAGGTTAAAGATTTAATAGTGACATCTAATTGTAATACCTTGATTATCAGCACAATTACGTATATAATTAAGAAAAGGTTCAATTCCCAGCAGAAATAAAAGCGGTGAAAGGGGACAACCCTGTCGCGTTCCTCTAAAAAGGGAGAATTGAGTAGAAATTTGGCCATTGATAAATAAACGATCAGTGGGAGCATAATATAACGCAGAAATCATACGAATAAAAGAGGGACCAAAATTAAATGACAAAGTTTGAAATAAGAACTGCCAATGAATTTTATCAAAGGCTTTTTCTGCGTCCAAAGCCATAACCCCAGCAGGAACAAGAAGGGTAGGACTTTGTTCAATAACATGTAATAGGGTGCTAGTGTTATTAGCTGAGTATCTATTTTTCATAAATCCTGATTGATCGGGGTGATTAATAGAATGGAGTACAGGAGCTAATCTACGGGCAAGGATTTTAGCATATAATTTACAGTCTTGATTCATTAAGGATATAGGATGATAATTGGAAACTAGGGTAGGATCTTTATCGGGCTTGGGAAGTACAATCATTAAAGCATCAGCAAAAGAGCCTGAAATGGTTCCAGAAGAGCTAAAGTGTGAAAAAAGCTGAAATAATAAGGTAAAAGATGAGGTTGGAATTCTTTGTAAAATTCAGCAGGGATACCATCAGGGCCTGGAGATTTATTCTTTTTAAGTGATTTAATGGCTTTTAAAATGTCATCAATAGTAAAGGGCAAATCTAATCCAGTTCTATCTGAAGGAGAAATTTGTGGTAAGTCACAAGTATTCAAACAGGCATCAATTAATGAACTGTCACATAACTTTTTTATAAATTGGAATAAAAATCAAGAAACTTTAACAATATCATTATGGGACAACGCAATCTTACCCTGAGGACCATGAATTGAAGTAATCTGTGTACCATCTCTTTTAATGCGTAAGTAATTTGCAAGGAGTTTTCCAGACCTATTGGAATTGAAACGAAATCTAGCACTTTCTTTAGCAAGTTGAACTCCAGCTCTTTTACTAATGATCGAATTGAATTCATAACGAAGTTTTCGTAATTCAGTTTTGTATTGGGGATTATGAGAAGTAATAAATAACTGCTCAAATGTTGCTATTTGTTTCTCCAAATGTTTAATAGTAGCATTGAACAATGTGTTCTCATGAGCCATAATAGAGATTGTAGCACCTCTAATGTAAGCTTTAAATGCGTCCCATCTATTGATTACAGAAGTAGAATTTTCTGGATTAAACAAAAAATAGTCTTGAATAGCTTGTAATAGTTTAGGTTTATTATGCTCATTGAGAGCAATACCAGTATTCATTCGCCATCTGGTTTGCTTATTAAAATTGGATGAAATATTTAAAACAAAAGAAAGTAAAGCGTGATCTGATATGTCAATATTACCAATAACCGGGGTAGTTGCAGTTTGGATAAGAGATGGAGAAATTAAAAAATAATCAATTTGTGAGTGGGAATTATGAGGGTTGGAGAAAAAGGTAAAACATTTTAAAGCAGGGAAGTGTAGCCGCCAAATGTCAGCTAATTTGGTAGTTTGAGTAAACAATTTAAAGGCATGAAACACCTTAGGGGGCGAAATCTAGTTGTAGACAACCTATCTAACAATGGGTCTGCAATAACATTAAAATTATCCCCAACAATCATTGGAACGTTATCCAACTTTAAAACTTCAGTAGTTCTAGTAGGCCAAAAAGTGGGATCATCCGCTGTAGGGCCATAAATATTAAGTAAAAATAAAGTAGAATCATGAATTTTAATTTTAGCTATTATATATCTACCCTCAGAATCTGAAATGTTATTCAAAACCTGACAATGTAGCTGTTTCACAAAGAAAATAGCAACTCCATTTTTCTTTCCAATAGCCGGTGAGGAAACCATAGTGTCAACCCATTTTTTAATTCATATAATGTAGTATCTTATCTTCAATATGAATCTCTTGAACAAAGCAAATATCAGCTTTACAACTACCTAAATAATCCCAAAATTTTGTACGTTTAACTGGGTGTCTCAAACCTCACATTAAGAGAAACAACTTTAACATTGTGAACATTAGCCATTATAAAAAGAAAAACAAGGAAAAAAGGTATTGGGACAAGAAGAGATGGAATAAAGCAGAATTGAGAGAGATTAAAATAACAACTCTATATTTAAGAGCAGAAGAGGAGGAAAAGAACATAGGGAGAAAAGAACAAACAAGATGCATAAATAGAAACATAGAAACGCTCACGTTCTACAAGCATGGCCAGAACCGTTGAAGCCCATAAACATAAAGATTAGTCATAAATGTGTCATTTAATTTCTGACTAGGAGTTAAGCGTTAGGGTCATGAGTATCCATTGAAAGTGGAGCTTGTGGGTCAAGGAATTGCCTCCGTTTTTCAGGACGTTGAAAGGATTTGGAAAAGTTTTTTTCCATATGCGCATTGTAGAAGGATCAAAAAGTCCATATTTGAAACCAAAGCTCCTGAGCTGTGGACGACAGGCAGAGAATTCTTTACGTATAGCAACAGTCTCTTTGGCAAAGTCTTTGTGAATAAAAATGTTGTTACCATTCACCATGAGTAAGGGAATGTCTCTTGCAGCTTTCCTTATCAAGACAAGATGGTGATGATGCAGTACCTTAAATATCATTTGCCTAGGTTTAGTATGGCGAGGGTTACGATGAGAAGGGATACTATGGGCTTTATCCACTTTAAATTTTTCTGGAAACTGGAGATTCAAAAGACCAGGAAGCAGAGATTCCAAATACAAATCGACAATTAGAACCCTCAACTACTTCAGGCAAATTAAAAATGCGAAGGTTGTACTGCCTATTTCGATTTTCCAATTCCAAAAGTTGAACGTGCATAGGAAGAATTTTAGCCACTAGAGGTTCGAAAGCGTCCACTTTACTTTTATTATCTTGCATTTTGATGGAAATATCAGAAATTTTTCATTGACATAAAAGCCATATCTTTGCGCGCACTTTTAATGTCAGAGGCAATAGCGTCAGTATTAATACGTAATGCCTGAATTTCTTCCAAAATGAAGGAAAGAAGGTTCAGATGACTCCAACTTAGACTTAACTGGAGGAAGGGAAACTTGCTGTCTCCTTTTATTGTTGACTGGATTTTTATTTTCCATTGTGAGGTGAAAAAATCCACAAATAGTCGAAAATAATACACAAATGTGTAAAATAACACACAAATGTGAATTAAAAGAGTAAATAAGTGAAGAGAGCAGTGAAAAACACTTGAAAGTCACTGGTGCAGAAGCTAAATCGGACTGTGGCCGTGGCTAGGCCCAAGCCAGACCCTTTCCTGAGAAGCACTCCTCCCCCTGGGCATACAAAGCAGGCAGTACCTTCATGTGTAGCTGGGAGCAGGAAACAGGAGGCAGGGAAATAGGCTTCCGACTATGGAAACTGCACCAAAATCGCATACCAGGTAGGAATCCAGGTTAGCATGCAAGCGCCCTCATTTTTTCATAAATTTTGACATAAAAAAGTCGTTTTTGAGGAAAAGGGGCCGACGAATTCTCAGAGCCTAAAAACAGCGGCGGCCATCTTGTTTGACACGCTCACGCGTCTCTTTTTAATTTCGTCCTTTTCTTGTAACGTTTGAGACCCGTTCGCATTTTTACATATTTATTTTCTTGTGCATTTGTACATCAGCGTTTGATTTGTTTTAACTACATTTATTTTTACTGATTTAGCTTTACTCGCTTTATCCGATTTGGTTTCCATTTTCCTTGAGAATTCTTCTACAGAGGCAGTTTCTGGTCTTTGTTTTAATGCTCCTAAAGATATATAAAGAATGGACTTTAGCTCGGTCCCATTAGAATTTTAGCCTATCACCTTAAGCTATTGATTGTTTGAATGCATCACTCCCTCTTTCATTGCCATGCATGATAAAATATTTTACATCTACAAAGGGCACCCAATCGCTAAACATTTACATTTCATTAAATACATTGAAAATATAAAGCGATCTTTTTTGTTCGTAAGCATGACTTGTAATATTAAAATCAGACAAATCGGCTTTACCATTGCTTGTTATGCTATTATTCTTATGCACCTCACTTCAGTGGCAAAGCTGCTGATTCCCTCTGGAGGCTGGCCAGGCCTTCTTGTGTCACATTTATTTAGCCATACGAGTTTAGCCATCACGATTAAGCCCTCCCTCAATGTACTGTTCTCTGGCTTTTTCTATAGATAGTCAGGAAAAACTCTTAACTTTGTTAAAGCCATAGCCAACTTACTCCTCCAGCTGCATCGACCTCCAACATCATCATTCTACATCTGGATTGACTGCCTGCACCACACTAAGGTTCAGTTGCTATTAGACTATTTATCTCTTATAGATCGTGATGTGTGCCTGAACCCTTCAAACACACAAAAGCTGTGGGACACCTTGGATCCTATTTTCTCCACACTTCCCCATCTTCTTTCAATTCTGAATGTACTTCCCCTACCTTGAAGCTTATCCTTTATTTAGGTCGAGCCTAGCGCAGCACGCATGCGCAGCTCTGCTATACTTTATGTAAGGGGCTTCAGAAAGCTCACCACATGCCTGTGCGTGAGGTCAGCTTTCGTTACAGGCTATTAGGCTTTGCGTGCGTCTTTCTAAGAAAGGTAGCACACAATTGAGCAAAGGCGGTTGCATGTCCCGCATTTGCTCTGCCCACGGCCTATTGCTTGTGGGTACCCGCACAGGCCACATCTGTTTTCAAATATCGTGCCCAGACACAGGTGCGATAATTGAAAACAGATCGCTCGCTGTGGCACGTGTGCACCACTCGCGTGCTTGTTTAGCCTTCACATCAATATCAGAAGAAAGAAAAACATCCCAGGGAACAAACTTATCAATGTAAAGAAATGACTAAAAACAAAATATTCTTCAATGTTTTTGCTAACCGGTATATCACCTGTACCGGGAGCTGTTTCTCATGGCCGCAGACCCATAAATCACCTGGAAGCGGCGGGGTCTTGCAGCCCACTCCGAGCACACATTCGTCAGAAAATTATTATTAAAAAAAAGCCAAATAGGTTTCATGCACAGATTCTTACCCTTGGCTCCTCGCAGACAGCGAAGCAAACAGGAGAGCAGTCACTCAGCCGTGCGAAGCAAACCCCACGGAGTTTCATCTCACACGCTAGACAGCAGGTCGTAGCGCTAAACCTGTGTTGAGAGATTCAACTACACTGAGCTTTACTGAAATAAAAATGGCCTCTTGGTCATTTTACAAGGGGTGGGGGAGGGTCTGGGATCGTGAAAGATGAGTTTCCGTCTCTAGCCTTGCACTTTATTTGTTAATTCAGTGCAGGAGCAACAAAGCATGAATAACGTAATGTCAGCCTTCTAGAGTTCTTCCACCAGAGGGTTTGTGCGACCAACTGACAATCGTGCCGTCGGTCTCCTCAAAGTGCTGTGACAACGGTGTGGCATCCCTCTCTAGTGGGCACAAATTTGCCCAGAGTGTAAATTCGAAACCTCTGTTATTGCACGGACAGGCTTCCTAAAATGTAAAACCTTGCTATAAAAAATTAAGAGAATGAATGGCCATATTTCCGGAATGTTTGTATTTGCATAACGGCGATGAAATAAAAATGTGCACGCGACATTTGTGCTGAGGCCTCGGAGCGGGAAACAACAAGTGCGCATTATTGTGATTTAGATTCCATTTTTGCTCGCTTTGCAGTGTTGACCTCAGAGGGCTAAAAGACGAGTCACAGCTACCAGAATATGAGCCAGTGAATCTAGATTTTGCCAGATGTTTCTGGCAGCTGTCCCGAGGAGCGCAGCGATGCTGTCTGGAACCAGCCACAGGGGCAACAATTGCCCATCAGTCCTCCCCAGTTACTCTTTACCACAGCAGTTGTGCTCTCCTTCTGGCAAGTAGGTTTCCCGCCCATTTCCGTCATCTTGATTTGAGGTCTTGAAGCGTCGCATTAGCAGATCCCTCATCCAACTTCTATTGTTGTGCACAAGCACAACTGGTTTATGTAATGTCCAAAATATTACACCTTTTTAGTATATCTTAGTCCAGTAGTTGCTGAAAATGTGCTTGAAAGTATAGACCACATTCTTGATAGCATGCACGTGGAACACCCTTTTCTGTTTGGGGCTGTTCTTGAGACAGCTTTAGGGGTCTCACCAGGAGGAGACAAGGATAAATAGCCATAGAACCAAACACTCACATTACCGGCAGCTATAGTGGCTTTAAAAAGGAGAACTAAAAATAAAAATCGCTGAGTACCCAAAGTGCAGATTAAATGTGAATGATGATTTAACAGACCAAATGAAGCCATGTGAGCACAATCCTATCCAAGTGTGTATGTGGTGTATGAATTGTTTGGAAGAACAATAGTTTAGTGAGAGACTCGACTCCAAAGGCCAGACCTATCAATATTAGAATTAATCATAATAAATCAACAATAGTAATGATAACAAAATACAGGACAACCTACAAGCTTGTTGTTTAAAAAAAAATCACTTGTAAATCTACCAGATGACCAACTGTTTTTTTTACATTCAACATTTGTAATACAACACCCATGTTTATTTTTTCTTATCTTTCTGGGGCACTAATAAACAAGCATTGGCATAGCCAATAGGTCTAGCTTTTGGGACCTTATAAGGATTTAGTTATGCAGCACAATATCCTTGGTGCAACAACATCAACGGTTGCATGGCTAAACACTTATAAGGTCCCAAAGGTGAGACCTATTGGCTATGCCAATGCTGGTTATTGAAGTCTTGAATCGTGCCTACACTCTTCAGCGCTACCATGTAAAGCTCCAGTACAGTTTACAGTAATCTCCATACTGCCTACCAAATTTGAGAACGTAGTCGGTCTCTCTTGGATAATAAACCTATTTTCTATTAGCAAATTCATAAAATGATCTCCACCACCCCAAAATAACGTCTTCCTTAATGCCATCCTCCATTAACAGGTGCCGTCGCTCTGCTCCCTACTGCTCCCCAAAAAGTACTTCTAGGAGAACTGCTTACAAGAGGATTGAACGCAGGCCATTAAAAAAAAACTTTAAGCCAGTCACTTAATGTATTCAGCAGGTTTACCTCTCTTCTTACAAAAATGCATCGTTCTCAGGCATAAGAAACATTCCAGGGATCACATTTGTTCAGCTCTCGTACCTACCAAAGGAGATTTTTTTTTTTTAAACCTGTGAACTCAAACATAGATCGGTGAAACACTTAGTTCTTCCATACAAAATTGCCACTAGTATGGATTCTTTCACCACTTATCTTCCGGACCCTCCTTCAATCTGCTCAGGGTACACAGAACCGGAATTCAAATTTAATAACATTAAATCCCTCTCAGAAGTGCCAATAGCAACTATTCTATGAAATCTTGCTGGACCTTGGACCGATGTTCCCCGACACAGCTCAGGAAAGCTTGGTCCTTGCCCTGTACAAGAATAACACCATTGTCTTAAGCATATTGCAGTCATTATTTTCTTTAACATGGGGGATGACTCCAAAGAAGTTAAGAAATTCTGGCCTATTCTTCGCTCTTCACTTGCTAACTTTACTTAAAATTCCAAACATCTTAAACGGTCATAACTTTTTTTAAAGCTGCTTTGATTGTGGACTCAGCTCACTTAGGCATGTTCCCTTCTCATGGATTGGAAACTATCCTGCCAGCAGTTCCTGGATGACATCCAGATGGCCTTGGATACTGGGTGTGTCACTGCCTTGACCCATTTGGATCTCTCAGCACAACTTTGCCATCATGGATTACACTGGAATAATTCAAAAGATCCACAGAATGGGTTTTACAACGGTTGCTCTCAAAATACTTCAATTCAGGTAGGACACACGTAGTTATTTTTGTCGCCTAGACCATTCTGGACCTTGTAGTGTGGTGACCCACAGGGCCCCTCTCATAGTCCAATTCTTTCTAATGCTTCAGTAGCACTATAGGTTTCGCTATTCAGAATCTTTAAGGGCATTTCTACACTTACGCGGATTAGACCCAAATCCTAATTCTTCTGGCAAGTCATAAAGGGGCTTCACCTTAAATTTGCCATCTTGCATATGGCAGTCGCCGCATGGAAGTTGGTTAATACTCTGAAGGTACATTCCAACAAAACTAAAGTCTTTGTGAATGGTAGTCACTTCAATTTATAGCATGGTGGTTTCATTTCCAGTATGTAATTTGGTGACTTCATTTATATCTTCCGATTCCCAACCTGATGGCGGATTGGAAATCTTTAGGTTCTTGCAAAAGTTCTCTATCTCTCACCAGCAAAGTCCGATCTACATGCTTTCTCTTCATTAAAACCCACACAAGCTTGCCTCGCCTTCCTTTAGAAGGCTAGCATGTGAGAGACTATGCTATCATTTCCACTTGATTGGATTACTATAACGCACTATTTGGAACTTCCCAAATTCCATCTTTCTACGTTGCAAATCATTCAAAAATTGGCAGGTCATGTACTAAAATCCAGATATTACATATTCATCTTTCTAATCATCTTTCTAAGTTGCAATGGCTTCTGATGCAGAAGACAAAATAATTCAAATATCTTTGCTTAGTTAATCATGTCTTTCTTTTCTGGGCCCAGAATGTTTGTGCAGCATGCTCATACCATATGATCCCACTTCCATTCCTTGATCTGCCCCCAGTGCTCCTATGACTATTTCTTGATTCCATTTGGTGGATGTTCCTTGGAACGCTTTTCCTCCAATACTCATTTTGATCTCAGTCCATCTTCTGTACCCCAAGAAAATGTGATATTGCGGTATTTGTTAACTTGTTTGATGAGGCATCAAGAGTGTATTGTGTAAATCATCCAGTTCCACAGGTAATATGTGCTCCATTATGTGCCTAATGGCTCCGCCTTGTGGATTATCTACATTTTAAAAATCGTTTTAATAAGGTGCCTGCACATGTTTGTCTGTGGGTCCCTGCTTATGTTTGCCAAGGCGCCAGGTGGAAAAAAACAGTTTGGCATGTTTACATGTTCAGTGGAGCAAAAGGCATTGAATATCGATTTCAGAAACAGACTAAGGGCTGCAAAGAGAACATTCTTGATGCTACTCAACTGTAGATCAGCTGTGAAACATGCAGCTGATATTTCAGAACTTATCAGTGCGCAAAACCTGGACCTGCTGATCAGCACTGAAACCTGGCTCAATGATACCTCTTCCCCAGTACCTGACATCTTAATCCCCGGACTACTTCATTCTCAAAAGGGATCTACTTGGTAAAACAGGGGGGGAGGGGGGCATTGCTTGCATTCATCGCTCCAACCTCACAGTAAAACAATCTCCATGTGCTGTGTTATCCTCCTGTGAACAGCTAGTTACTGAAATCTGGAAAAAAGGGAAGATCTGTATGTTGCACTCGATCTATCACCATCCTGGTGACAATTTATTTGGCACATTTGTAGAGCGCTCTGTTACCCAGAGGTGTCCTGGCGCTGGTAGGATAGACTGGTGTGAGTGAGCGTGCTTACTGAGTGAAGAGCCATGTTTTGAGTCCTCTTCTGAAGGCCATCAGACCCTGAGTTTGTCTGAGCGCAAGTGGGAGTTTGTTCCAGGCCTCTGCCGCCCCAAGAGAAAAGCTCCTGCCTCCCCAGCGAGCTCTTTTGGTTCTGGGGACCGTGACCAGGGCCAGTTGTCCTGACCTCAGGGTTCTTGCTGGTTTATGCCAGCAGAAAAGGGATTTCAAATGCCTAGGGCCCGTATCATGAAGGGCTTTGAAGACCATGCATAGTGCCTTGAAAGTAATTCTCTTACGGATAGGTAGCCAGTGTAACGTCGAATAAAGGTTAGAGGCTGGGCACTCCTTTATTTTCAAATGGTTTGACTTTTTTTCGACTCTTTGTATGCGTGCTGCTAAGGTAAGCACAATTTCCAAATTGTGCTATTCAAACTAACCAAACAAACTCAAGTGAAACCACCTGACCTTTTGCGCACTGTTGCACTTCCTGCTGGAGGGCTTCTGTTTAATTTGTTAACTCTAATTAGATCAAATATTCATCAACATAAACTTATTATAATAAACTCAAACATTAGGTGATTTGTTCATTATTGTTTTACTCATTTCATATTTCAATTCAAGACATTCTAGCCAATTGCATTTTCATTGGATTCATAGAACGTTCACAAGTACATTTTATACTTTTTCCAATGCCCTATGCATTTCGGGCCTCCCGGTCCTTCATCGGGGGCTGTATCTGAAAATGAACAGAAAAAATTCATACTATTTGACATGATCCTTCAGCGTAAAAGAGAAAGCAGTACCATAATTTATCAACATTGTGACTTGTGTTGTACAAACGTGAGTACATGCTGTTTGAAAGCAATTGAAGCAGTGAAAAAGAAGTGTAAATGAAAAGTGTGATAAATTCAAACCGTCTGGAGAGATACGTGTAGAACTACAAGGGAGCTATAACTTAAAGGGTACAACAACCCTAAGACATGCAAAAGACTTTAACCAAGTGAGTAATGGAGCAAGAATCCATTATAAACCTGCTGAGCCGTCACCGGTACTGACCTTTACAACGCTAAACTAAGTCCTATGCGTTTCTACCAATAGAAGCGGTCTCAGTTTAAATCCTGAAAACACGAAGAAAACCACGAAGATATAGCTTGATTATAACACAAAAGGTTGGAGATTCAATGATGATGATATAGACCTTTCCTACCTTCGCATCAATATTGGAACAACAGCGGCTTAGTCGTCAGATTTCTAGTGCGATTACATCCCCGTGCTGGGAAAATAAATGACATCGGGTCACGGTCTCGCTCAATGTTGAACGGAAGACCAAAGATTTTAACTGTTGAACACTCGGCGTTTATCTGATACGGAAGTGAAAAACTCCGTGAAACTCCGCAAACGGGAAACCGTAGTTTCTGCTACGCTTCGGCAGGATACTAATACGTGAGTGGGCGGATCTATACGTACCAGTTTAGAAGACGGACTACCGGGTTTTCTACCTAGTTTGTTAGCCATGTTGGTTTGGGCAGTCTATTCGAGATAACGTAT
This sequence comes from Lissotriton vulgaris, assembly GCF_964263255.1. NCBI lineage: Eukaryota > Metazoa > Chordata > Amphibia > Caudata > Salamandridae > Lissotriton > Lissotriton vulgaris. The sequence continues at coordinate 1,067,078,183 of NC_141693.1, read as the reverse complement.
AGACGTAAAGGTATAAAGATAAAAAAGTAAGGTGGAAAGAAAATTAAGGTGCTATGTGTTGTTTGTAGAATGTGTAATTTAAATAAACATTAACTTTATCTTCAAACTTTACTTCAATTACTATGCTTACAAAAAAACAGCAATTTTAGTGATAGAACTCAGGTCGCACGCAGGCGACATATGGGCAATATTTATAGGAAGCATCCTAAATCCACTCGATCATTGATCCCTTTCGGATCCTGTGAATCTAATCTCCTTATCCAAAAAATCTTTGTAGTAATGCCTTGGTGAGATCTTTACCAGGTGTGGATTTAACTACCTCGAGTACCTGGAACTTGAGCTGGGCTATCGTGTGTCTGTTTTTAGACCAATGTACTGCTAGACTGCTGTTGGGGTTGTTGTTTCTTATAGTACTCATGTTCAGATATACGAGTCTTTATTTTTTGCTCAGTCTTTCCAACATATAACAGCCCGCAGGGGCATTTTATGGCGTAAATCAGATTGGTTGCATTACAGTCAGCATTATGTTTAGTTTTTATGGTTTCGCCTGTGTAAGGATGTGTAATACTGTTACTCACAATAACATTGTTGCATTGTACACAGTTGTAACATTTCTTGGTTCCATTAAAGGTCTCTGAGGAGTCCATCTGAGGTAGTTTCAACATTTCTTTGATGTTTTTGGACCTTTTATAGGCAAATATGGGTTTGTCTTTGAACTTTCCTTGAAAATCATCTTCATTACTAAGTAGTTCCCAGTGTCGACTGATGCTTTTTTTGATTTCACGAGAACTGGTAGAGAAAACTCGTCAAGTATTTGTGTCGAAGTATTCTGTTTTATTTCCAGTCGTTAGTAATGATTCTCTGGTTCTCTCTGCAACTTTCTTCAAGGTATTCTGTAACAATGTTTCTGGATACTTTTTCTCCAGAAATGTATCCATGATTTTCTCTTGGTTATTTTCAAAAGATTGTGTGTCTGTGCAGATCCTTTTAGCTCTTAGTATTTGTGAATATGGCAAGTTCTCTATTAGATTTTTGGGGTGGAAACTGTTGTACATCAGAGCTGAATTCTTATCCGTGGCTTTATGATAGATCTCCGTTACAATTTCTCTGTCTTCAATTTTTACCAATACATTCAAAAATGATATTTCCTTGTCATCAATGGTCTTAGTGAATTGTAGATTTTCATTTAGTGTATTCAATTGGAGAATCTTCTCTTCAAGCATTTCTTTACTGTTTTGCCATATCAAAAAAATGTCAATGTAACGACAATACATGGTTGTGTTTTCTGTCCATTGTGGGTCTGCCAATAAAAATTCTTCTCCGAATTTAGCCATATAGGTATTGGCGTACGCTGGTGCATCAGAAAATCCCATGGATGTTCCTTTGTTTTGAAGGAAGAAATCATTTTTATGTTTGAAGTATCCATGGTGAAGACAAAAATGCAACATTTCTAATAGGAATACTTTATCTGCCCTTATTTCAGTTTGTTTGAGAAGAGCCCATTCAACTGCTTCGATTCCACCTGTGTGTGGAATGGAGGTGTATAGTGCTTTTACATCAAGTGTGCACAATATCAATCCTTTGTGTTGTACCATGGCTAGTTTCTGTGGAAAATGCGTTGTGTCCTTGATGTACGAGTACCAGTTTTGTACGAATGGTTGCAGAAAGTGGTCCAAATATTTACCCAGGGGCTCAAAGATTGTGCCACACCCTGCCACTATGGGTCTGAATGGTGGTTTAAGAAGGTCCTTATGGATTTTAGGTAGCATGTATATCCTCGGTTGCTTTGGGTTCTGTACTGTTAGAAATTGTTTGGTTTTGGCTGTGATCCATTTCATATGCTCAGCTTGATCCAGTAATTGATTGAGAGTCCGTTTTAGTTCTTCGATAGGATCCTTGTCTAATTTCAAGTAAATTTCAGTATCTTCAATGTGCTCTTGGACACTACTATCGTAGAACGATTGATCCATGACTACTATGGCTCCTCCTTTGTCAGCTCTCTCGATCCGTATGTTAGGGTCTTCTGCTAATTGTTTCAATGTTTGTCTTTCTTGTCTTGTATGTGTGAATCTTTTTTATGTCGCTAAGTACTACAAACAACACATAGCACCTTAATTTTCTTTCCACCTTACTTTTTTATCTTTATACCTTTACGTCTATACGTTATCTCGAATAGACTGCCCAAACCAACATGGCTAACAAACTAGGTAGAAAACCCGGTAGTCCGTCTTCTAAACTGGTACGTATAGATCCGCCCACTCACGTATTAGTATCCTGCCGAAGCGTAGCAGAAACTACGGTTTCCCGTTTGCGGAGTTTCACGGAGTTTTTCACTTCCGTATCAGATAAACGCCGAGTGTTCAACAGTTAAAATCTTTGGTCTTCCGTTCAACATTGAGCGAGACCGTGACCCGATGTCATTTATTTTCCCAGCACGGGGATGTAATCGCACTAGAAATCTGACGACTAAGCCGCTGTTGTTCCAATATTGATGCGAAGGTAGGAAAGGTCTATATCATCATCATTGAATCTCCAACCTTTTGTGTTATAATCAAGCTATGTCTTAGTGGTTTTCTTCGTGTTTTCAGGATTTAAACTGAGACAGCTTCTATTGGTAGACACGCATAGGACTTAGTTTAGCGTTGTAAAGGTCAGTACCGGTGACGGCTCAGCAGGTTTATAATGGATTCTTGCTCCATTACTCACTTGGTTAAAGTCTTTTGCATGTCTTAGGGTTGTTGTACCCTTTAAGTTATAGCTCCCTTGTAGTTCTACACGTATCTCTCCAGACGGTTTGAATTTATCACACTTTTCATTTACACTTCTTTTTCACTGCTTCAATTGCTTTCAAACAGCATGTACTCACGTGTGTACAACACAAAAATCACAATGTTGATAAATTATGGTACTGGTTTCTCTTTTACGCTGAAGGATCATGTCAAATAGTATGAATTTTTTCTGTTCATTTTCAGATACAGCCCCCGATGAAGGGCCGGGAGGCCCGAAATGCATAGGGCATTGGAAAAAGTATAAAATGTACTTGTGAACGTTCTATGAATCCAATGAAAATGCAATTGGTTAGAATGTCTTGAATTGAAATATGAAATGAGTAAAACATTAATGAACAAATCACCTAATGTTTGAGTTTATTATAATAAGTTTATGTTGATGAATATTTGATCTAATTAGAGTTAAAAAATTAAACAGAAGCCCTCCATCAGGAAGTGCAACAGTGCGCAAAAGGTCAGGTGGTTTCACTTGAGTTTGTTTGGTTAGCCAGTGTAACGTCACCAGATCCTGAGATACCGAGGCAAATTTGGGCGTGTCAGTGATTAGGCGGGCGGCTGCATTTTGCAGAAGTTGAAGTTTATTGAGTACACTCTGTTGGGCGTTTAACATCAGGCTGTTGCAGTAATCTAGGCGTGAGAGCACTAGACCAGTGACAATCGTTTTCCTGTGTTTCTTCTCCAGATACGGAAGGAGTTTTCTGATGGTTTTGAGTGTGAAATGGAGAGGAAGAGAGAGCGTTCACCTGGGATTTGAAGGTCAGGGTGGTGTCCACCAGTGTACCAAGATTTTTCACTTTGTCAACCGGCACGGGGAGTGGTCCCATTTCGTCTGGCCACCATCTCGGGGACCAGAAGTTGTCTCTGGCACCAAAGAGCAGAACCTCTGTCTTCGAGGAGTTTAGTTTAAGGCAGCTTTGTGCCATCCAGCGGCCCACTTCGTGCATACAGTTTCTGAATCTGTCCGCGGTGTTTTCAGTGTTGCCGGGAAGGAGGGACACCACAATCTGTGTGTCGTCGGTGTTAGATCTGGGGGCTCTAGGTGGCAGAGGTAAGTACCTTAGACCAAGTAGGGACCCTTGCTTCTAGTCAGGGTGAAGGAATACACACAGTAGATAACCTCCGCTCTCCCTCTAGGTAGCTTGGCGCGAGCAGGCAGGCTTATCCCCAAGGCAATGTGTATAGTAATTGCACTCAAAACAACAGTAATCCCCAATCCACCACAAACTGAGACCACACAGGTAAGTATATTTTATAAAAATATATAACTTTATCTATTTGCAGGCAGTAAAAGGCAGTAATACGATAATCACTTTTTCAGGTAAAGGTTGCACTTAATCTTAATGGTTGCAAGTAATTTCAGGAAGTTCTTATGTCATCAATTGTCTCAAGTCTTTAAAAAATATAGCACGAAGCAAATGAACAGTTGTAGGATCTTAGCACTCAAAACGTGCTTCCTAATCTTTGTACTGCATTTATAGAAGCAGCGCTCCTACCCCAGCTGGTTTCCCCCCCTCAAATCAGGGAGATCGGGTACTGGGTTGTTATCCCCGGGTCCCACGCGCAATGCGGGGCACTCGGGAGGCGATGCGCACGTTCGTGACACTTTCGAGCGAGCGCACAGCCCCCAGCGCTTCCTCTCTTCAGCCGGTGTCAATGCCGGGTGCGGGGTGGAAAGCGATCTCCCTCAGCTTCTGGGACGAAGACTCACCCCCGCAGGCACGGCCCCCGTCGCAGCTCCCACTGGCCTCTGCTGACGTCAAGGGTTCCCCCGGAGTCAGCCACTCACAGCGCGGCTCCCGTGGCAGATCCTGATGACACGGCGAGGCTCCAACCAACGGCGGCCCAGCTCACGGGGACAGGCCCACTACAGCGGCCAATCAGAGCGCGCCTCTGCCGACGAGCCTCCGAGAAGCCACCAATGCGGTCGCGGCCCCTTCGTGCCTCGGCCAAGGTGCCGAGCAGCTGCCGGTTGATTTCGCGGACCCCAGGCTGCGGCGGTGAAGTCTGGCCACGGAGATTTACAGCGCCCGGGGTCACAGGGCAGGATAGCTGTTTCAGGACTTGCGCATAGGGTTGCTTAACCCTGGGGCCACCAATAGCTTCGCGCCTCCACTCCACACGTGCCGATGAGCACGCCGAACACCGGTCACGGCAGAGTGCTAGCAGGGCCTCCCAACGCGGCGCTCTCAGGCCGTGCAGAGAGCAGCCAGCGCGCTTCACGGGCAGATGGTTATTCACGATCCTCACAGCCCACAGCAGCTTCAGGAGGCGCAGTAGCTTCAGGTCTCTCAGCAGATTTTGAGCAATACAGCAGCTTCTTTACTTGGGCAACCTTTGTAGTCCTGGGTTGCAGACAGGGAGCCAGCTCTTCTCAGGCCCTTGGAGATTCAAGTTGCAGACACAGCACACAGCAAAGTCTTAGCAGTTTCAAGCAGGCAGGGTCACAGCTCACAGCAAAGTCCCTTTCTTCTCCTCTCCTTCAGTTGGATAGCAGGATAGGTCAGCCCTTAAAGCACACAGCAAGGCAATCTTCCATCAGCTCCTTCAGCAGTCCTTCTTCTGGCAGTGGTTCCTCTTGATTGTAGAATCTGATTTTCTGTAGTCAGGGGTCCTTCTCTTATACCCCAAAAAGGCTTTGAAGTCTTTTGAAGTCTTTGTGCAAAGGGGGCCCTGAGCCCGGTCCAAACCAGTTCTGGGGGTCTGGGGTGTTTCTGGTTTCCTTCTTCCTCCCTGTCCCAGGGACAGAGGTGACAGTCGCCCAGCAGGAGGTGGAGCCAGCTTTGTGGTTAGGCAGGCACAGCCCTTCACTATCAGGTGCTATCTCCTCCCACTTCCCTGGCAGCAGATGCTGCCTTTCATCCACGGGGCTGGCTCAGATAACCCCCTGGGGCTCTGCAGACCCTGTCATCCTCAACCCAGACAGTCAATCCACAAACAGTCCCAGGCACACAGGAAGGTTTAGACAAGAGTACAGCCACTTTCTAAAAGTACCATTCTCAAACACAGAATTTAAAAACAACCTTTACTAAAAGATGTGTTATTAAATTTTGAGTTCAGGGATATCTTTCACTTATGTCCCATCTTGTTCCTATGGGAAGATAGGCTGGGATCCAATGGGACCAGCCTCCCCCATGTTACTCTATGGAGCAAGATAGCCTTACAGCAGTGAGCACACAAAATGGCTGCTGCTCACTACCAGAGCATGTTACCTGCACTAGTACATGCTCTACCTTATCCATGCACTGCACCCTGCCCAGGGGGGTACCTTGAGCCTTCCATAGGGGTGACTGGTGTGCACAGACAGGGAAGGGTTAGGCCCAGCCAGTGGGGACACTGGCCAGGCGGACATGGCAGTCCACTGACTGCACACAGGCCCTGCGCTGGCAGGCCTGAGGCATCATTTTAGGGCTACTCATGTGGGTGGCGCAATCTGCGCTGCAGGCCCACTAGTAGCATCTGTCATCACCAGCCCTGGCACACACAATGCACTTTACTAGGGACTTCATGGTGATACAAATATGCCAATCAGGTATACCCAATCAATATGACAATTTACAGAGGGAGCACTTACCCTCTGACACTGATCAGCAGTGGCAGAGGGTCCAAAGCATCTAAACCAGCAAAAACGAAATCCAGCACAGCATCAAAAATACATAAGTCAGAGGCAAAAAGATGGGGGAAAAACCACGCCAAGGATGTCAGGTCTAACAGTCGGCATATGCCGCGAGTTGAAAGCCGAACGATCGGATCACCGGGGCGAGGGTAGACACATAAACGTTAAAAAGGGTGGGGCTTAACGAAGACCCCTGGGGGAATCCACAAGGTAGTACAAAGGAGTGTGATTCGTGACTGCCCAGTGCCACTGTCTGAGTTCTATCAGACAGGAAGGCTTGTAGGATTTTTAGTGCCTTTCCCTGGATTCCACAGGCCCTCAACCGGTCCACCAATAAATTGTGGTGGACCGTGTCGAAGGCCGCAGAGAGATCCAATAGGATCAGGGCTGCTCTGCCTCCTGCATCCATCACCTGCCTAATGTCTTCCATAGATTTAATCAGGGCGGATTCTGTGCTGTGTTCCTCCTGAAAGCCGTGTTGGGAGGAATCAAGTAGATCCGCTGATTTTAAAAAGGCACTTAGTCTGGTCTTCATAGAGAAAATCATGGAAGTCATCCGCTCGAGCTCGGATCAACTCTGCCAATTATTCCTCAGAGACTTTAACCTTTATTGAAATGACACAAATTATCCTATTGTCGGTTCCTTTAAGACTTTCCTCTCAGACCTTAACCTCTCATAGCTCTGTAAAGGTCCTACACACAATAAGGGCGCCACTCTCAACCTTATTGCCAAAAACAACATGTATTTTTAAAAAAAATCTTTTTATTGTTTCAAAATACAAAAAAGACATGAGGGTGGGCCATCATAAATACAAAGAGTCCGACATTTCGTATTGAGAGAAGACAACAGTAATCCAACAATTTAACAAGGCACATGGATCCTATTCCAGGTCTAGCGCTGCAGTGTCAAGCCCCCTCAATCAGCATAGTATCATATCTGAACCCTGAGCTCTAGGTCATTATTCAGTACCCCATGCATGGCCAACCCAAATATCTACCAACTCCCAAACCCCCCCCACCCCTGCCGCCGGCGCCATCTAAATAAGGAGTGTTATCGAGGTACTACCCTAGTGTGTGAAGTGTATACAGGCCATCTCATCCATTATACTAAGAATCACCGTAACCACCCGGAAGTCGGGGACCTCCCTCTGCGCTAATCTCCCCAAGACCAGAGGAAGCCGCCTGTGCCTACTCCTCCATCGATGTGCCGGATTTCGAGTCAGTATCCACGTCCAGCATCCGGAGCTCCATCACCAAGGCCTCCCACGCCCACGCCGCTTCCAGCGCCCTATCGCTATGGGATCTATGGGCTTGCTGCAATCTAACTGAACTCTCGCTGCCCGCCCACATAAGTAACGCTGCTTTCCATCTAGCATAGCTAGGACCAGCCGCTGCCTTCCAGTGTGATGTAATTTCTCTTTAATCCAGAACGAGTCCCAGGTCCATAAACTTGCTAGTTATCTTATTTTTACTAGTGTGCAGGAACCAGTGTAACAGGCACGCTCCTTTATCCATATCAACCCGTCGCGCAGTTACCCTACAGAGCAACATGGTTATCTCCTCCCAATATGTTCCCAGCTGAGGGCAGTCCCACAGCATATGGCTCAGGTCCGCGCCCTGCAGCCTGCATCGGGGGCAGGTAGCAGTTCGATCCTAAAATACGGATTCATTTTAGCTGGCGTGAGATATGCCCTATGTAGTACGAAGAATTGGATTAGCTGGAACCTAGCGTTCCTTGTACTCTTCCATGCTCTTTTAATTATCTGTGACCAGGCCGCGTCCGGGATAGCTTTGTCTAAGTCTGTCACCCATTGCTCCTGCAGTTTTTGTAACGGGTCAAGCCCTTCCCCTAGCATTCGTTTATACAGGCAGGTAACCGCTTTATATGTGCCCGCTGCCATCACTACGTATTGACACGCTCCGCTAGTTGGTAGTTCTGAGAGGCCAGCACCCCAATGCTTCTGTATGGCTGCAACCGATGCCGCGTGTATCAGGAAATGGCCACGGGGAAGACCGAAGGTCTCCTGCAACATACTATAGGGCAACAGTACGCCATCTGCATATAGGTCACCCACCATCTGCAGGCCCAGTTCCTCTCATTCCGCCAGGCCGGACTAATCACCACCGTGTGGTAACGCCGTGCACATGCCAAACGGTATCTCGGGCGCGTAAGGACGCTGCACCCCAATTCTATTGTGGAACCGTTTCCAACAATACCTCAGGGTGCCCTCCACCATTGATAACTTGGCAGTCCTCAGTCACTGCTGCAAGATCATGAATGACAGATTATGCTTCGGCTCTTCCGGCACAGTCCCCCCCTCCGGCCCCCATAACTCCAACGCCACCGCCCGAGTAAGAAACTGGAATTGTGCAGCCAAATAGTACAGTTCAAAATATGGGGTGGCGATGCCCCCCTCAACTCTCGGCCGCAGCAGTGTATCCAGCGCCACATTGCGCCGTCCTGCACCCCAGATGAAACTACCCACTGCGGAGCGGAGTTGTCGAAAAAACCAGCCGGTATTCTTATCGGTAGGGTCCGGAAGACATATAAAAGACGAGGAAGCGCCACCCTCTTCAGCAGCGCTACGCGACATGCCACCGACAATGGCAGGGTCCCCCCAAACCGCATGCTACCCCTCAAGCCCCACATCCCTCTCCCAATGTTGCCCTCAAGGAGATCCTCCCGAGCATGGTACAACTGCGTTCGCAGATAGGGAAGGCACCTCGGCTCCCACGCCAGATCGGGCAGTAACGTGGGCGGGTCGCATGTACTAGACACTGGGAAAACGCAGGTCTTTGCCCAGTTAACCCGCAGTCCTGAGATGTCCCCGAGACGGTCAAGGAGAGTGCGAGCCCCATCGAGGGCATACCCCACATCTTCCAGAAACATTAGGAGGTCGTAGGTGTAGAGCGAGATACAGTCCGCATGACCTAGGATCTGAAGGCCACGGTACGCCCCCACCATTCTAGCGTGCGCAGCCAGTGACTATCGCAAGGGCAAATAGCAGCGGGGAGAGCGGGCAACCCTGCCTAGTGCCGTGCCCCGCCCCACCGGATAGGAAAAGGAAACAGCCCTACCCACGCGAACCCTAGCCGTTGCCGACGAATATAGTATTTCAGTCCAACTAACATAGCCGGCTCCAAGCCCAAATGCAGTCATAACTGAGAACAGATAGGGCCATTCCAGGCTGTCAAACGCCTTAGCAATGTCAACCGAAAGGACTATTGCTTGCCTCTCCCTTCCACAACCTCCATCCAATATTCCTATCAACAGACGTATGCTACTGGCGGTATTGGGCGTCGGGATAAAACCAGCTTGATCTAAATGCACTAACCGTGTCATTAAGGGAAGGAGTCTGGTGGCCAGCACCCGGCTCAGTATTTTATAGTCAGAAGTGAGCATAGAAAGAGGCCTATACGCAGCTGGGTCTGTCGGCGGCTTTCCTGGCTTGAGGAGCGGAACAATAATGGCTTCCCTAGTAGAAGCCGGTAGTATCCCAGTCTGCCTAGCCTCCTGGTACATCACCAATAATCTGGGAGCCAGGAGGTCAATATATGTCCGATAGAATTCAATAGGTAAACCATCGCTGCCCGGTGTTTTGTGGCGCAGCGAATCTCAGCCAGTGTAATATCCTGACCAAGTGCCTCCACCTCCTCCTTCTCAATTGCGGGTAGCTCCAAGCCCTCCAGAAACGCTTGAGTATCCACCTCGCCAGTCTGCAACTGGCTGGTGTAGAGACTCGCATAAAAGGATCGAAATCGGTCATTTATATGATGTTGCTCATATTCCAAACGTCCCGAAGAGGAAGCCAACGCCAAAATAGGCACGCATGCAGGGGCAGCCAGCCAGGCCAGTAATGTGCCCACTCTGTCCTGCTCCGCACGAGTCAAGAAAGCTTTGTGATCAAAGCACCATAGGCACTCCACCCCCGCCGCTACCGCCTCCTTCCGGGACAGAACCTGGTCACTCGTCCCAGAGCCATCCGAATGGGCCCTCTCAGCTTCACGTAGGGCCAGTTCGCAGTCTCGATTTCCTGCAGAAGCAGCTTCCTAACTCCCACCCACTTGGCGATAGAGATACCGCGGACCACCACATTGAAGGCATCCCATTCTAGGGCCACTGTCGTAGCAGATCCCGCATTCTCCGCAAAGTAGTGTTCCACCCCATCTCCGCACGAAAGACTTGATCCTCCAACATCTCAGGGTGCAATCTCCAGGTAGGGATCCTGGGGCGCTCCACCACCCAACAGAAGTTTACCAATAGCGGATTGTGCGTGTACGGTGCGTGTTAAATAGCCACCAGAGATGCCAGGCCGGTACTACACAAAACGGCGTCCAATCGAACATGCAGGTCATGCAAGGCTGAATAATAGGAGTAATCTCTATCGTCCGGATGTTGCGCTCACCAAATGTCAAGGAGTCCCCAGTGGGCCAGAACCCCAGCCAATTTATTAATCGGGGCCGTGGGTAGTGGGGGATGTGACCTGTCCATGGTTACATCAACAACTGAGTTAAATTCTCCCCCCATCAAAGTAATGATGGGGGGAGAATGAAGTAATCCGCGAGGGCAGAAGACAAAGACTCCAAGAAGGACACCTGTTCTACATTAGGAGCATAGACCCAGCAGAGGGTCGGCTCACGCCCATAAAGGTGACCTCTATCCGCGACGTAACAGCCATCAGGGTCTATCAGTTGGTCTAACACTTGAAAAGGGACTCCAGCCCTAATCCAGATCAGAACCCCCAGTGCAAAGGCTGAGTAAGTGGTGTAATAAAGCTATCCGCGCCACCTGAGCTGCAGAGCAAGCCCCTCAGTTTTAGTCAGATGTGTCTCCTGTAAGAAAGCCACCTGCACGCCCCTACGGACCAAATAGGAGTGGACCTTATATCTACGCTGCATGGAGTGCAATCCCAGAACATTCCAGGTTATACATTTCACATCAGGCGACAGACCTGCAACAGTAAAGCAAAAAACACCCAATGCAGCCCCCCCTCCAGCTGCCAGACAGTTACCAATATACAAATGCACAACACTCGATAGTGCCACTTTCTTGGTTAAGCTCATCAGCAGGCAATTTCCCCCAAACAAACCAGTTCCATCCCCAAACAATCCCACCCCACCCAATACATCTCCCTCCCCCCACAAGAGCAGGCACCAACATAGTGAATCCCATCCAAACTACCCCAACTACGGGCCCCATGCAAAGTTAAGGCAAACTAACTAGTACCATCCGGTGGGGGTTGGATAGAGAATAGGAAATGACCTGCAATAAAACCAAAAGCACAACCAATGCCCGCCCCAAGATCCCCCAAAATGCAATGCCTCCCAGATCCCCCCGCAGCCATCGTCGCCACCCCAACCCCATTCACTCCCGATTCAGGCTCCCAGCTCCCCCCGTTTCCAATGCACCACTATAACCCCCATTTAAGAAACAATCACTGAAGCACATCATTCCAGGGCAGAACTCCCAGCCCCACAGACATCATAAAATCTACTCATCCAGCAGTCCATCTGCCGTTCCAGGAGTGACTGTTGGTAGTCGCTGATTCTTCGACAGAGGACTCCGCCTCCGATCGGCTCGTCACCTCCAAGTTCTGATGCCTCTGGTGTGGTCTTCAGCAGTTCTCCGGAGATAGCCGACACCGCTTCCAGAGCTCACCTACGCTCTATAACCATCTGCGAGGTCGATGGTTTCCGCAGGCCCTGCCTGCGGCATCGCAACCGTTGCGACCTGCGAGGTTGAGAGTCACCAGTCAGCTCCCGTGCCTCCACGTCCAGGCCATCCTTTCCCGCTCTGTAAGACTCCAGCCAATCCCATGCATCCTCCGGCATGTCATGAAAGTGGGTCTTTCCGTCGAGTACAATACGCAAGTTGGCTGGGCAGAATAGAGAATATTGAATCCCTTCTGCGCGCAATTCCTTCTTCACAGCTTGGAAGTGTTAGACCTGTCAGCCCTTTGGGTGGCCCCTACTTATTTTTTTCCCTTTTTGCCTTCTATTTTTGTGTCCACTGTGATTTTTGGGTGTTGACCTTCGGTCTCTGGGCGCCTCATTATTACTAATTAGTAATGAGGCACAGGTGCTCTTTTAAAATGGAGGAAGAGTAGGCACTCACAAAATGGTGGCCTGTCAAGATTTACCTCACAGCCTTGGGCCATAGGGTGACATTAGGGGTTCCAGAACCTTCTGTTCCACTCTGGACACTCCGGGCCCAGGCTATATAAGATGGAATGTTGGGCAGCCATTTTGGTGAGTGAGGAGCTTGTAGGTGGAGAGAGAGGTCAAGCTGGAGTACAGGCTGTGGAGTGAGGAGGTTGGCACACTGTAGGGGGGGGGGGGGGGGGACGACTGCCTTCAGAGGCTGCTACTCCTTTATGTGATGCTACCTTCAGCCCATTGATCTGACCCGCGAGGACATTTTCATTTGAAACAACGATACCACCAGTATCCCTAGTGGAAGGCCAGGCTGTGGACTGAGGGAACTGGACTAGGCTGGTGAGGGTGAGTGGGGCTGCCTCCCGTAAGGGGCTGAAACCTTGGTGAAATAGTCCCTTATGTTAATTATCACCCCGCGCCCAGCATGACCCTTCACCTAGCTGCCCTGCTGTGACCCGCTTGAGCCGGTCATATCGTGCCTCCAGACTGACCTGAGTTCCTTGCGCTATTGTGGCTTCACCGCCGTTGTACTAGCGGATCTCCTGTGGTGGGAGCGTGGTTCCAGCGGATTGGCGCCAGTGGCGCCTTGGCAACTAGATCCGCATAGATTGGCGTAAGGGTCAGAGGAACGCCGACTTCCCCGCTGAGGAGAGTGTGGAGGAGGTTCGGTGCTGACATGGTGTGCACAGCATTGGAGAGGCAGTTGCCAGGCAGCGGAGGCCGGAATAGAGTCCCGCCCTGACGTTGACAGGAAGGAGCGGGCGGGTTTAAAGGAGGCGTGCCCTGCCTTGAGGGAGGAGCTGCTGCAGAGGCGCGCCCGGTCTCCGGCGAGAAACTCCACTTCTGTGAGAGCGAAGATGAAGTTGCACGAAGATAGGAGAAGGAATTGCCGCGGGGGCACGCCCTGTCTCCGGTGGGGGTTCCACCACCGGGGGTTTGCTCCTAGTGTTTCGGAGGGGGCACAACTGGAGAAACCCTAACCCCTTCCATCTGACCACTGGCTCCGATCTTCCCGTGTCCTCGGCGCTCACCTCTGCCTGGGGTACTGCACCGCCCAGCAGCGCCACCGCAGTCCCAGCATTCGTCCTTGGGGGCTCTGCGCTCTACTTCTCAGCGCTACCCCAGTCCCAGCTCTCTGCCCCCGGTCTCAGCAATCAGAGCTAGCTCCGGCCGGGGGAGGAGAAAAGGATTGGCACCATCTTGAATCATCCGGAGGCCGGCACCCTCGATCAATCCAGCAGCCTCCGCAACCGTTTTATGCCTGGATTCGGGCAAATCTAAATGCCCTTCAACTCTAGGTTGCCCCCTGCTCTATTGGCTCCGCTTGGGGGACTGAGAGGTGCCGGAATCAGGATAAAAATCGGGGGATCAGGCGCGGAGCTCAGTGCTAATGCATCCTGTCCCATCAGCTCCTAAGCCACGCCCCTTGCCAAAAACAACATCATCCAAATAGGCGACATCTTACCCTGTGACTGGTCTGATCTTTTTCAAATTCCCTTCCTCATCTTAGATGGCTTTGGTAGGCAGGACCAACCCCTTAAAGCAAAACAACCCGCAATATGAGAGACCTCAACATGCTAACTTCAATCACCAGAAATTGACTACAGTCCCACCTAATCTGACCATCCTTGACGATCTCTCGGATCGTAACATTAACACGTTGTCCAACATTTTTGATTCTATTGCACCAAAGCCACTCAAAAGGATTCCCGTCAAACTTTCCAAACTGTGGTTCAATGGTTCCCTAAATGATAAACGGCGCAATCTTAGACTATCTGAGAAACTCTGGAGAAACACGCCCTCCCTCACAAATCTCACTCAACTTAGAAAAGTGAGAAGTTCCTACAACAAACACACCCGCCTGTCTAAGACAGACCACTTCAGTATGCAATTGAATGGAGCCAAAAATAGACCCAACAAACTCTTTGAAATTATTAAGGAGCAATCTAACCAGTCTTCCAACTGGATCTCTACTCAGATATCCCTGCTCCCTAGTGGTGATGATTTCACATTCACTTCTCTGAAATAAAAAGGAAAACAGAGTTTGAGCTACTACCGGTCACCCCAACTTTGTTACCTTATAAACTTCCAAAAGTATCAGCCGAGCTGGCAGAATCCTCGACAATATCATTGCTTTTGGGCTGCTTTCAAAAACAATGTCTCTTGGAACTCTTTTCTCCTCCCAGATGTCATTGAGCTCCTTCACAACATGGCATCCCTTAAACCCTCCAACGATTTTGGGGATCCTTTACCTGCTAAGCTTTATGAAGATTTAAACTCAGCTATTCTCCCTCTTTGGTCAAGGATCATTGATAAATCCTTCTTACAGGGAAGATTCCAGACTGCCTAAAGGTGGGGCAAGTTACTCCCATTCCTTAGAAGCCCAATGCGGACCCAAACAACTTTCGACCTTTAACCAGCAGTATTACTAGCTAAATTGCTTGAAAAATACGTCCATTCGCAGCTCTGCAACCACAGCCTGCTAGTTTTCTCTCTAGGACTCCTGACCTTATTGGCATTGTCTTCTGGAAGGGATAATGGGATGAGTGAGAAGCAGATCCATCTAGAGATCGTTACATGTTTATCCATGCTTCTTTGCTCCTCCTCCTATTCCTTTATATGCCAGTGCCTGACACGCAAAGCTTATTTTTTGTTCTTTTTCTTCTATAACAGCACAAAAAGGTATGATTTACGGTTTTTGCCATTTATGGTTGGATTTAAGCTCTAGTAAGGTTTGTAGTTTAGATGGAATGTTTTAGCTAATGAATGGTCATTTCTCTAAAGTGGTTTCTATCAACTCAAGCATGTGCATACATGCAGCTCATTTATTATTTGCTGCAATTCAAGCATTACCCACATTTTACATATTGAAAGGTTTCGATATTTTATTTAGAAATATATATGACAGACGAAGAAGACATTTAAGTATACTTTAAAATTCCAAAGCAAAAAGTCAAAATTATATTAAAATATTTATAAAGGGCTTACAATGGGTTTTAGTTCACATTATTTATTGAATTTGTGACTAATAAATTCTTACTTGATTCCTTTGGCTGCCAAGACAAGCAGTGTCCTTTCGGCAAATGGGCAGAACCTCATACTGTAGATGCGGATCAGTCCTTCTGGGACTGGACCAGGAGCAGAGCTCCCTAGAATAAAGATAGGGTTCAAGAGAACATTATTAAAGAAAATAATGAACAACAACATTGTAATAAAGCACACTTCTCTTTTTTCCCAAGATGTCAGACGGATATTAATCTTTTGAGAACCCGTTTAAGAACCACTGTAAATGCATACCATATCCCAATAAATTTAAAAGACCAACAAATAACTCTAAATAGGGGTAACTAGTGGCACACAGTGAATTGAACCTTGAACTGCCCAAGCATTACACATTGCCAGCGTAGAAACATTCAGCTGTAATGCAGACCCATGCCATATGCAAAAGGTTCAACCAGACTCGGCATTTTAGCCAATAAAGTTGTATTTTGGGGCTTGTAGTTCTGTTATTCATAATGTAAATATGAGTTTAAATATCATGTTGCACAAAGTAATCTGAGCAAAAGAATAATAACTAACAGAACAACACAAGGGCACTCAGCTGCATATGGCGACAGGTCATAGTTCTAGATCAATGAGAGGACCCATTTACAAAGAATGTATCAGGGAGGAATGACACAGGGTATTGAGATACCGCTGCTGCCAGACACATCTTTCCTGGGACATGGCATTGCAATCGAGCTGGTAGCTTCCTTGTTCAGAGCCCATCCAGTGGTGCATGCGATTCAATCAATCAATCAATATTTGTTTATTTGAGAAAATGTTGCTTTAACAGCAAGATAATCAAGGCCCCAACGAGCAATCACATATAATATAGCAATGTCACGTAGTTGAAGAGCAGATCATTTTATACAATACTTATACTAAAATCCACTAACAGCCCAAATTAGTCAAAATGGTAAATAATTCAGCTGCAGATTTATCTATTGACAATAAAAATCTAGCCAGAGCACGTTACATCCATGATTTGCATTCTCAATCAAAAAACAAAATTCCACCAATCTAAATCTGATAGTATAGTTTAGGAAAATACGCTTCAAAATGTACCGTCGCAGTTAAAGTATCATAAAACTAAAGTGCGTTTCCATCCATCCTTTGCATCAGTAGCCCGCATCCACATAATCCTTCATTTTTCCTAAAAAAGCACAACCCAGAAGGGTGTGCATGGAGTGGGTGTATCCCTATTCTAAATTTAGAAGGACTGTGTAGCATCACATTTGAGAATGTGATAAGCTATACACAGAGGGATAAGAAGTGGTATCTTCCCAACTTTCACACAGTTGTACAGCTGAGGATTAAGGCACATATGTATGTAATTTACATTTTGCGATTCTCAAATAGCGATTTTTAAGGAATCGCTATTTGAGAATTGCAAAATGCAATGTATGTAATAAAACACAACTTTTTTGCGAATCTCTAAAAGTCCTTAATTGCGATTAGCAAATTGCGAATCGCAATTAAGAAATGAGTGTCCCATTCATTCTAATGGGCCAAGAGGCCGATTGGAATGAATGGGGACACATTCTCAAATTGCGATTTTCTCATAGAAAATCGCAATTTGAGAATCGCAATTCCAAGGGAGCCAGGGTGTCCAAAGGACACCTGTTGCACCCATTGAATGTGCATTTAAGTACATGTGGCGCACAGACATGCCCTAAGGGCATGTCTGTGCGCCACATAGCATTTTGATATTTTTTTAAAAAGCATTTTAACAGGAAATCGCAAAATACCATCTACTTGGAGTAGGCGGTATTTTGCGATTTCTTAAACCAAAATCGCAATTTGCAAGGCACCCCATCATAGCATTTAAGGAATCGCAAAATTGCGATTCCTTAAATGCTTGAGCAAAATAAGGAATCGCAATTTTTGCGATTCCTTATTTTGCTATGTGGCCCATACATACCAAAACGCCGTTTGCGATTCGCAAACAGCTTCTTACATATGCCCCTATGTTCTTAAGTACTGTAAATCTTTCTTTTGAGTCTAACTCACCCATCATTAATAATGCTTTCTTAGAATGTTATTGGGAGCGCCACATTATAATTCCTAATCCTCAGTACATTTGCCACCACCTTTAGCTGCTTAAAATAATTTCATCCCTACACAGGGTGACTATCTTAGGTTGTTCGGATGGTAACAATTGTATAACTGTAGCAGGAGCAGGAGCAGCAGCAGGATGCACTTGAGGTGGTTGTTGCTGGGGCTCGGCTTGGCGGGTGCAGTGCAGGTTCGGAGGGAAGTGAATTGGCAGGCTTGGCATGTGAAGGGTCCGTGGGTGCGTTTCAGGGTGGCTCGGTAGCAGGTGGGGTTCCGGCCGGCATTGAGTGCGTGGAGGGTGGCGGCGTCGTAAGTTCGTCGGGTGCTATGGCATCGACTAGGACCAAGGGTTCTGGCGCTGGGCGCGGTCCAGGCGCAGACGATCAGCAAGGCTGGCAGCGGGCACCAGGGAGAGCAGGCAGCAGCGGCGTGGGGGCGACCTAACCTGTAGACAGGGTCAGAGGTCACTCCCTGCGCCGCACCGTTGCCTCCTTAAGTGTGCTGACGGGAGGGAGGAGCAGCTGGGTGGCAGCAGCGGGCGGCGAATGGGGATGCCGGGGGTTCTGGGGGGCAGGGCCGCAGGGAGCAGCAGCGGGAAAGCGAAGCGATCAGCAAGGCTGGCAGCGGGCACCAGGGAAAGCGAAACGACCAGCAAGGCTGTCAGCGGCATGGATGCGACCTAACCTGTAGACAGGGTCAGAGGACGCTCAACACCCGCTCCGTCCACAGGCACGCCACCGAACTCTGAACCTCCTCGACTCATCACAAGACGTCGCCTTCCTCACAGAAACATTGGTGAACGCCTCATCAGCCCCCCGACATCACCATAGCTATCCTGGAGGGCTACAAGATCACCCGGAGGGACCGCGTCAACCAAACCGGAGGAGGCATCGCCATCGTCCACAGAAACACCATCCGCATCACAACCAACTCCCATGACACCCTCACCGCCGCCGAGCCCCTTCACTTCCAGATACACACAGACCCCAAGACCACCCTCAGAGGCACCCTCATCTACAGACCCCCGGGACCACCCACACAATTCAGCGAAGCCATCGCTGACTTAGTCAGTCCGCACGCCCTCACCTCCACAGACTATATCCTCCTAGGGGACCACAACTTCCACCTGGAGAACAAGGACTGCAACACCGCCGCCCTGCTGGATAACCTCGCCAACCTCGGACTCAAGCAACTGGTGAACACCCCCACCCACTACGACGGCCACATGCTCGACCCCATCTTCTCCTCCAGCAAGCACATCTCCTTCAGCCACTCAACCGGACTACACTGGACAGACCACAGCTGCGTCCACTTCAACTTCAGGAGAACCACGACACACCACCACCCGCAACAGGTTCCCCGCAGAAGCTGGAGTAAGATCACCGCCGACCAGCTCACCACCACCAGAACCCGCCCACCAGCACGACGGACCCCAATGAAGCAGCCCGCAACCTCACACAGTGGCTCATCAACTGCGCCGATGAACTCGCACAACTGAAGAATCCTCCCAGCAGACCCGGCAGCAGGAAAGCCTCGTGGTGTACCAACAAACTCAAAACCTCAAGAAAACCTGCCGCACCCTCGAGAAAGCCTGGCGCCACAAAGTCAAAGTCAAAGTCAAAAAGGCTTTATTTCGATAAAAGAATTACCATAAAAGCAGCACGTAAATCACAGTACAACAATTTAAAAAATCAAAGAAGTGAGTGTAAACCATTCTCGCAGATTTACAGAGCAGTTCATTGAGAAGCAACTTTTTTTTTTTTAAAGGAATTAAACAGTCAATTTAAGCCTTTTGGTACGGATGGACCAAGCCCATGATAAAAATTTGGCTAAAACACAAGCATAGGTGGCACGGCTATCAGACATTAATATCCTGATTGCAGTCACATGGCTCCTAGTACCCAACTGCCGACATAAGTTTTTGAGCCAAACCCTTCTTGGATTTGCATACTCACTGCACTCGAACATAAAATGTGCCAATGTCTCTAGTTTTGTTAGGCACGCTGGGCAAAGCTCTGTGGTTTGTTCATGTGATTTCCAACTCGATGTAAAAGACTGAAGGGGAAGGGTTCCTGCTCTGAATTTAAAATATAAGGCCCTATCAAAGGGTTTTTCAATAATGTCAAGATACACTTCCCGCTTGGGTTGGTCTTTAAACTTCAAAAAGTCCTCCGTAAGTCTACCCATAGTAGTACTAGTGTTTCTTTTTGAGGAGATCCAGTCCCAATATAGTTTCTTGAGCGTTAGCTTCGGGGGTGAAGTTCTATTTGACCATGCATCATTAAGGCCCAGATTGGATAGCAGCAACTTCATGTCTCTTAACCATTTAATTTTGTGCCACCCTGGTAGTGACATGATTTCTGCCAGGCCTTGAGCATATTTGCTGAGTTCCTCCACACGCCAAAGCCGCGCCCAGAGCAGGATTGGGCGAAATTTTGCGATGTCATCAATTGGGCGACATCCCAGGTCCAGCATTAGTGGGACCGTGGGAGTTCCCTGCGGTAAGGACATAATTGCTCTGCAAAATTTCATCTCTGATCTTGGTAGAGCATCGGAAATGGATGACCCCCAGAGTTCAGCCCCATAGAGAGCAGAGCTGACACCCTTAGCCGAATATATTTCTAAGACTGTAGCTATGGGTCTTATTTTGCAGGAGCGTTGTTCTTTCAAGAGCGCTCCTGTAATTCTCTTATGGGTTAAAAGCATTTTGTCCAAGTGAGGTGACCAATCCATTTTGTGTGAGAGGCGTATCCCAAGATAGTCAAAAACTTCTACCCTCTCCAGTGGTTCGGCATTCAAGATAGGAGAGCGGACTGGTTTTTTGGGAGGGTTCAAAACAAGGTATTTAGTCTTGCTTGTGTTAATTACCAGGCTGCAACTAGCACAGAAAGATTGAAAGTTATTTAAAAGTCTGTGGAGGCCTATTGGGGTCTTGGATATTAAAAGCGTATCATCCGCGAAGAGGAGGGTTGGTATGCGTTCGCCAGCCAGGGATGGTTCATCTGAGGGATGTTTCCGAAGGTGCTCAACCACCCCATTGATGTAGAGGGAGAAAAGGGTGGGAGCTAGCACACATCCCTGGCGGACACCTCTCTCTACCGGGATACTGCTGGTTTTTCCCCCCCTGGGCCCCACCTAATCTGGGCAAAACTATTTTTGTGCAGCCTAACAAGCAACACAAGCAGGTAGTGTGGTAACCCCATATCGGCCAGTACGCTCCATAGGGTCTCTCTAGGTACAAGGTCAAAGGCAGTCTTTAATCGATAAACGCGAGATAAAGACTGCCCTTGCCTATAACCACAACTTTCCAGTAGACCATCATAAGCCTAAAGGCTTGCTCGATTGTCCCAGTTCCCACTCTAAAGCCCGCCTGGTAGTCAGTAAGGATTTTGTTTTCGTCTACCCAATTAAGAATTCTTAGCAGTAGAACCTTGCCAACTACTTTTTGGCTGATATCTAACAGGCTAATGGGCCTATAATTTGACGGATCATCCCTGGGGCCTTTTTTGTAAATAGGGACCACCTCCGCCCCCTTCCACGAGGAGGGGACGGGGGCGCCCCTACAGATAGCGACGAGTAGGGAATGGATCAGTTTTACCCACTTTGAAGTATCTGATCTTAAAAGGTCACCGGGGATACCATCCGGGCCAGCCGCTTTTTGGGGGATAATAGTGCCTATTGCGTATTCGACCTCCTTGATGGTAAAATCAAGGTCGCTAGGCTGAATGTTCCAAAGTGGAGGGAGCATGAATGAGCCCCCAACCCCCCCTTGTGAGTCGCTCGTCAGCAATTGGTCAGCTTGGCGGGTATAGAGCTTGGAAAAGTGTTCGACCCACGCCTGACTAGGGATATTACAAGTTATTAAATCACTGTCGGGCCTATTCTGAGCTCTAATAGTATCCCAGAATCTTTTTGGATCCCTCTTGGAACTAGCTTCTTTAAGAGTGGACCAGTAAGCCTCCTCCCACTCCTTTTTTGCTAGACCTAATATTCTCTTATGTTCTTTCCTGGCTAACTGTATTTGGGGTTGAGATTTGCCTTTAACGGCCTCAATTAGCCGGGACTTGGCTTTCCTGCAGGCTGCCGTATACCAGACAGCAGAACACATGACCGGCCTCAAGAACGCCACCCGCAAACACCACCAGCGGATCCGCACCACCAAGAAGACAACATTCAAAGAACGACTGGACAACAACACCCACAACAGCAAGGAACTCTTCAGCATCGTTAAAGAGCTCTTCAACCCCAGCACCTGCAACAACAACATCACACCCTCGCAAGATCTCTGCGACTCACTCGCCTCGTTCTTCCACCGCAAGATCGCCGACATGCACAACAGCTTCGGCGCGCTGACCATGGACCCAACCACTGAACCAGCGACCCCCACCACCACCCTCTGCACCTGGACCCCAGTCAGCACCGAAGACACCACCCGCCTGATGAACACCATCCACTCCGGCTCCCCTACCGACCGCTGCCCACACCACATTTTCAACAAAGCAGACTCCATCATCGCACCCCAACTCCAGAACATCAACAGCTCCTTCGCATCCGCCACCTTCCCGGAGAGTTGGAAACATGCAGAGTTGAGCGCCCTCCTGAAGAAACCCACCGCGGACCCCACGGACCTTAAGAACTTCTGTCCCATCTCGCTCCTCCCCTTTCCAGCCAAAGTCATTGAGAAGACCGTCAACAGACAACTCTCCGCCTTCCTCGAGACCAACTGATCCCTCGACCCCTCTCAGTCCGGGTTCCGAGAAAACCACAGCACCGAGACCGCCCTCATCTCAGCCACCGACGACATCAGGTCCCTGCTAGACAACGGAGAAACAGCTGCCCTCATCCTCCTGGACCTCTCAGCAGCCTTCGACACCGTATGCCACCGCACCCTGATACAGCGCCTCAGCAACACCGGAATCCAAGGAGCGGCCCTGGAGTGGATCATCTCGTTCCTCGACGGAAGAACCCAGAGAGTCCGCCTTCCCCCCGTTCCGATCCACGGCCACCGAAGTCATCTGCGGGGTTCCACAAGGTTCCTCACTCAGCCCCACCCTCTTCAACGTCTATATGAGCCCTCTCACAGCCATTGCACGCCAAAACAACCTCAACATCATCTCTCTCACCAACGACCCCGCCAAAGCCAACCTCCAGGAACGAATGAAAGACGTCGCGGAATGGATGAAGATCAGCCGTCTGAAACTGAACTCAGACAAGACAGAAGTCCTCATCTTCAGAACATCTCCCTCCGCCTGGGAAGACTCCTGGTGGCCCCCTGCCCTGGGCACCGCACCCAAGCCAACGGACCACGCACGCAACCTGTGCTTCATCCTGGACTCCTCCCTCACGATGACCAAGCAAGTCAACGCCGTCTCGTCATCCTGCTTCAACACCCTGCGAATGCTCCGAAAGATCTACCGTTGGATCCCCACCGAAACCAGGAAGACGGTCACCCAGGCCCTCGTCACCAGCCGTCTGGACTACGGTAACACCCTCTACGCTGGAACCACAGCCAAACTCTAGAAAAGACTACAGCCCATTCAGAATGCCTCAGCACGACTCATCCCGGACACTCCTCGCCACAGCCACATCTCTGCCCACCCGAAAGACTTGCACTGGCTCCCCGTCAACAAGAGAATCACGTTCAGACTCCTCACTCACGCACACAAGGCTCTCCATGACACGGGCCCGAAGTACCAGCTTCCGATCCGCCAGCCTTGCCCTCGCCTCCGTCCCACGAATCCGCAAATCCACTGTCAGAGGAAGATCCTTCTCCTACCTGGCAGCCAAGACATGGAACTCTCTCCCCACTCACCTACAGCTGACCCTGGACCATCTCTCCTTCAGGAAACAACTCAAGACTTGGCTGTTCGAGCAGTAGCGACCACTCCCTCCTCAGCGCCTTGAGACCCTAATGGGTGAGTAGCACGCTATACAAATTCTGCAGATGGATTGATTGATTGACTGTAGTTATAGACCAGGATTGAAGCTCATCCTTCACTCTAATTGCCAATGACATTGTACATTTGGAGAAGCACAGCAGATCTCAGACAACAACCTTCTACTTTACGCCAATTGAATATCATGCCTAGGCCCAGCATTTCTGCTCCACATAGGACTTTACAAGCTTTCATTACCGTTTGGAGGGAAAGACCAATATAATTACATTTAAATTTAAGAAAGCCACTGATGGTCGATATTGCTTTTGACCTTAGTGACGAGATATGGGAAGACTAGGTAAATCACTTATTATAAAGTATACCAAAAATATCTATAGTCTGAGGTTTCCTCAAATTTGGACTGCTCAATCAACTATACAAAGCTGTGCACCTTCTTCCCAAAGGTCAGCATTTTGGTTTTGTCAAAGTTGATTGTTTACTTGCTTTTAAAGCAGTACTATCAAAACTCCACCAATTTTCTTTGCAGGCCAACTGGTGCTCTGTCCATAATCTGAAGGTCGTTCACATAATGCAGACACGATATATGAGAGAGAAAAGGAGTATGTATCTGCAAGATTTTTTTTTGGAGGTCAGCTAGAAACGGGCAGAGTTGGACCCAACATGCACCCTTGGCGCAACCAGTTTTTGATGCCCATCTTCCGTGAAAAGACTACCATTGGCATTCAACTCCATTTCACCTCAGTTCCCAATATAGAGCTTTTAAAATCCTCACAGGGGTACCCAGAATTTCCATGCTTTCCAACATGACCCACAGAATATCTTGTTCCACCAAATCAAATGTGGCCTGGAAATCTACAAAGCAGGCATTAAACTACTTAAAATACAAGGGCTATAGCCCAAAGGCTAAAGCAATGGCTAATTGGAGAAAGGTTAGGCTTAAGGCTACTTTGGTCTAGTGAAATCAGATTCATCTTTTCACATCATGGAGTAAGGGCCTGGGGTAATATTTTTCCATAATTGTTTTGCTCCCATACTTAATAAAACTAACTAGCCAGTAGTTTATGGGTCTGCCGGAACACTTTTCATAAATAAATAGGTTTTATTGTTGCATCTTTCCAGTTCTCTGTAAATGTTTGAGCACAGGTAAACTGCTTAAACAGATCTGCATAGAATTTAATTTTATAATGAGCACTGGCAGATCCATTTAACTTTGTCCATGCATTGAGGTCTTTAATTGCAGTTTCTGAAGATAAATGTTAGAAATTCTGCATCAATGGGATAGACAGTTTCAGCTACAACAGTGTATATCCCTGCATACACTGCTGTTAAGTGATAAACCCAACCCTCTTCCAACACCATACTTCCTGTACCTATATCTCTGAAATTAACCGTAGGTGCACCAGTGGCAGATCAGGGGTGGTGAAAAAAGAAAACAAAATTACCTCCTCGCCGCATCTCTCCTCCGTCGTCCCTCCGGCTGGAACGGGAAGCACACCCAGTCTCCCCTGAGCCAATAACAATGCTGTGATTATGCCGAGCGCTGTGGTTCAGCGCTCAATCAGGCAGTAGGACCCTGGGCATGTTCTTCACAGAGATTGGAATACAGCCTGGGTGGAGAACATGCAAAGTGTGCATGAATGTTTGGCCGACCCAAGACGGCTAGCCAAACTACCTCTGTCATCAGAGCATTCCCGCCACACACTGCAAAGCTACCGCAGCACAACAAAATTAAATAATAACATCAAGTTATCATTTCTATAGTTCAAAACATTGGGGTGATGCTCCTCCGCCTTACCGGAGGAGCCGACACTGAGGTGCACCAATTTACAAAACATCAATAAATCATTGCTTGTTCAAGGTCGAATAACAATGTATGCTGTTGATTCATGTTGGTCAGTCCCACGCACATAGACATAACATGAGGCACAGCTGCCCAGCTGAAACGCGGGTGCTTTTTAAGATGGCACTACATGCATGAGAAGGCACTTGGAGAAAATCTTTCCAACTAAGAAGAGCTGCGATTGTCCTGGGATGCGATTCATTGCATCTGATCTTGGAGGTATGGGGTACCCCTGACAAAGCCTAGAGGTCTTCTGTAATTATAATAAACTAGCTCACAGCACGGGGAGGGTTGTAAAGGCTCTATAGTCCTGTTTCCACTGTCATAATATGATTTCCCATTTTGTGTTTTATGGAATTGTAACAATGCTGATTGTATTACTCTTATGCATTTTTCTACTAGTATTGGCTCATGTACTGCATCTCAGAGTACGTTAGTTAAAATAAACATTTTAAAGTATACAGTGTCTCCGATTACTCACATTGTGGACTAGTATGAATGTTAGAAAGAAAGAGTGTTCTTGTTTCCCACTATTCCTGAGAGTTTACTAAGTCGCATGTTCTAGGTTGTCTAATCATTGATGGCTTCGCTGTAGTAAGGAGACAGAATGAGACACTTTTGCTAGCAGGATTGGGGCGCTAGTCACGGAGGTGATTTTTTGGTACACCACAATACACTTACGTCCTGGTTTCCTGCGCATAGTTTTGTGTATGAGCAGAATACATGCAACACGGCACCCCTATCATTTGGTCTGGTACTTATATTCAAGACACTTTAGTAGTGCGTGTGCTTGTCCACAATACCCTCACTCCTGTTTCCGGGAAACAGTTGTGACGGCATACCCTACCTATATTGATGTATTATAGGGAGCTTTCTCCTGTCTGCAATGTCGGCGTCTTTCAAAAATTGACATTCCTCCCTCAGACCCTAAACCCCCCGCACCGGGCCTTAAGAGCTTTTTACTAAATATGCGATCTTTACCCAAACATCAACATGAGGTCTGGGACCTAATTCATAATATGCAGCCTGACATTTGTTTTCTTGTTGAAACATGGCTGAAACCCCACACAGTCACTGCCATCGCAATGGGGATTCCCTCTGGGTATAAAATCACACACCTAGACAGAGACATTAAAACTGGAGGGGGTCTTGCTATTATACATAAAGATTGCATAAAAGTGACTATTAGTGAACAACATATGCACTCACAGCTAGAAACAATGATTTTTAAGCTTACACTTACCAACCACATCACCTGGAAAGGTGCTCTGGTCTACCGACCTCCAGGACCTAACCCTAAATTTGCACTTACTCTGCAGGAAATTTTAGCCCCTCACATTAAATCCAAAGAAGATTTTCTTCTTTTGGGTGATTTTAATATACATGTGGACTTACCCACACTTTCTGAATCCACTGACCTGATTACTGACCTTTCTAACCTAGGTCTTGAATTACAAAACCAAGGTCCCACTCATAGAGGAGGACATATGCTGGATTTACTTTTCTCTAATTGTGCCAAAGTCATCTGCTCTCCAGCAAAAGAAAGGTCATGGACAGACCACTCAATGTTAGAATTTTTATTAGTAACCCCATCAAGTACTGCGAAGAGTGTCTCTCTTCCCCCCATCTGGCGACGACAATGGCACAAAGTCACTGTCAATAAAATCCAGGAATTCTGGAAAGATCCAGAAATTTTGGCAATAGACACAGCCGATACGGCTCTAGCTAAACTTAACATTTCTATAAAGCAAGCCATTGACATTGTAGCCCCCTTAAAAAAACATAAACAGTATCCTGTGTCCAAACAAGATAGCTGGTATACCCATGAATTGAGAGCAGAAAAGCAAAACTGTAGGCGAGCTGAGAAAGCCTGGAGAAAAAGGAAAACTGAGAGTAGTAGAGCTGTTTTTTTAGACGCTCAATCAAAGTACTACAAGAATATTAAACTTGCCAGAAAACAGCACATAACGTTACAGTTATCACAAGCAGGCAATTGCTCTAAGGAGCTTTTTAATATCCTGCAGAACTTTATTAAACCGACCGCATGCGAGAGCTCAGAGGACTTCTCGCAAGACCTATGCGATGAAGTATCGACATTTTTTGAGGATAAAATAAACAACATCTATGAAAAAATAGTAGCAGCCAACAGCACTATAAATAAAACTACCAATGGTCATCCTCCGACCCTGGTAACAAACAATAACAATAAAATACTCTTGACATCCTTTCCACCAATCACTAACACTGAGCTCCTCTCCCTTTGCAGCCAAATTAAATCAGGGTCGCCAAGTGACCTCATCCCTGCCAAGATGATCGGCCCCATGATTTCCCTCCTAGGACATCCCATATTAGACCTGGTTAACATCTCACTAACAAAAGGTCAGGTTCCAGCAGACTGGAAAAAGGCGGTGGTGAACCCGATTAGAAAAAAGGCATCCTCCCCATGGACAGACCTCTCCAATTTACGACCTATCTCCCTCCTACCTTACCTGGGCAAGGTTACGGAGAGGCACGTGAACACCTATCTCTCTCAACATCTTGAGGCGACGGACGGCCTGGACTATTCACAATCAGGGTTCAGGCCAAACCACAGCACATAATCAGCCCTTCAGACGGTGACCAACAACATCAAAATGGCACTGGATGATGGCAGCTCAATGATTCTGGTGCTGTTGGACCTTTCCGCCGCTTTTGATACAGTGTCTCACACGGTGCTCCTCAACCGCCTAGGCGAGGTGGGTGTAGAGGGAGAGGCTCTGGCATGGATGAAGAGCTTTCTGACTGGTCGCTATCAAGAAGTTAGGCTGGGCTCCCATAAATCCACTCTTAGGGAGCTCAACAAGGGAGTGCCACAAGGCTCGTGCCTGAGTCCTACACTTTTCAATGTGTATGTGGCCCCCTTAGCCAACTTAGCAAGATCTTTCGGCTTCACCCCAGTGTCGTATGCCGACGACACCCAACTCCTTTTTCCCTTCAAAACCCTTACACCTGCAATAAAAAGATCTTTTGCAGATGGCATGAGAGCCATTGCAGAGTGGATGTCATCTAACTGTCTGCAGTGTAATGTAGGGAAGATGGAGGTCATGTGTTTTGGGCAAGCGGCGACACACTGGGCATCTGACTGGTGGCCCTTAGAGCTGGGCCCTGTCCCCATTCCAAAGAGTACAGTCAGGAACTTGGGAGTGCTTTTTGATCAGCAACTTACCTTTAAAGCCCATGTCAATCAAGTTGCTGGAAACTGCTTTCGGGCTATTGGTATGCTAAGACGTGTCTTCCCCTACATACCTGACCATCACAGAAAGACGCTTGTACAGGCTCTTGTCATCAGCAGGGTTGATTACTGCAACAGTTTGCTCCTTGGAGCCAACGAGGAGCAACTCAACAAACTGCTGGTAATCCAAAATACAGCTGCAAGGATTATCCTGAATGCCCCTCCAAGGACACCCTCCTGTCCCCTGCTGAGGACTCCACTGGCTTCCAGTGAAGAAACGAGTCCAGTTTAAAACGCTCTGTACTATCCATAAGAGTATGACAGGGGAGGGCCCAAAATACATGACCAAAATCTTCCAGCCCTACATTCCAGGGCGCCTTTTGCGCTCTAGTCATCAGCAGTTACTGCAAGTACCCAGAGTAAAAAAGACCAGACAAGGCGGCCGGGCACTAGCCCATGCCGGACCAATACTCTGGAATTCTTTGCCCTCGGAATTAAGATCTCTCTCTAGTCACCTGACTTTCCGAAAAATTCTAAAAACCTATCTGTTCCCCAGCAAATAATGCCCTGTAGCCTTCCACCTTTAGTTTGGACATGCAATTTAATCAGAACTTTCTCGGTTTGCAGCAATAGCGCGGAGATACCCCTTCGGGGGTCTAGTCTGGCGCTTTATAAGAATATAAATAAATAAATATAGGTTCATTACAGCTTGAGATTTTAAGAATGGTTCATATTCTTATATTGAATTGCTGAGCCTTATGTGCTGCCTCGCAAAACAGTTTTAATTTTCTTTGTCCTTATGGCTGATATCGATATTGCTGCGCCTAGTCATGCACCACTCTGTCGTCATTTGGCTGCATATGGAGTGCCTGACGCAGGTATTACACATCTTTTTGTGGTTGGTGCTGACCCGGATTACCATTTTGAGGTATTCTACTCTTGGGTAACCTTTCCGTCAGTGAATGGAGATAACTTGTTCCATACATACATTCCCACTGCAGTACCTGTTGTATATCAGCCATATAAGACACTCGAAGTTCTGATTTCGGCATAGCAACACCGTATTTGGTTTAATGGCATCCCTGCAACAGTACTTTTATTTTATCCCCCAGTGCCAAGTTTTCTGAAAACAGGAAACATTATTCTCCTCCAACAATTTTTCTAACACTTCCAGATGTAACAGATGTTTTAACCCATGAATGTTCCAAATCACTAAGGAAAGATTCTCAGGGAGGGACATATCCTAACCAAGATAGCATAGACCATTAAGTTCTAACCGTATGGCACCCTCCTTATTCAGACATTCATCTCATTAGCTATCTCTCACCGCAACATCCATGTGCAGATTTTCTACATCCTGCTCTGCAACCCTACGTTTCCGATTACTACCTCGCCCACCCATGGGGACAATTATTTGTCTTGATGCCAACCCCGTGTAAAGTTTAAAAAATGACTTGAATGCCGATGTCTGACTTCAGAAGGGGCACTAGCCTAATTCCTTGAGGAGCTGACTGACCCTTTTCCGGCTGCTATGACAATACTCTTATTAGGGGGGGGGGGGGGGGGACAGTTTGACTTTAGATATTTCTGTCCACATAAATACTATTTGCTGTAAGTCACTAGAATCAATGTCATTGAGGAAGGAGTACAATGTAAAGGACTCCAGTTACTTGGATTTATTTGATGGCTTCATCTTCCTCCTACTTCCACTACGCTTGAAGTATGCAATTATATACCTAGAGATTAATCTAGTGCTTTTGCTCTATCCCTCAGCCTAACCATCTTTCGAGGCCATATCTTGGGTTTAACCCTACTTTCCTTGGCATTATGTTGATAATTGCATTTAACCAGCCTTTGTCCCTGGTTCTGCAAGTAAAGCTAAGGGAAGCTGGGATGTAACAAAACCCAGAGGCAGAACACCCATTAGCATTCATTGTTAGGCTATCAAGTGTTTGCAAACCACAAGAGCCACTCTCTAGTTCCTTCTACATTATTGTTCCTTGGGGTTATCAACATTTTGCTGCTTAGGGTGGTTTCATTTTTTTAAGGGGTCAACCGACTTCAGTTGAGCTTCTAATTTGGAACTCATAGTAATCGTTTCACCCCTACTGTGTTGAACTTTTTGGCTTTTTTTCGGTTTGGTCTCCTAGATAAAGGACGTTTATTTGTAAAATACATAACCCCCACCTTTTTTTGTTTTTGTTTTTTACTAGCATGAGGACTTTAGAAATATAGATATCAGAGGCTGGTTCAATGTTTCCAACCATTGGCCTAGGGAATCGTACAAGATCTTACTCTGTCACTGGTCGTCAAAATCTCAACAGGGCCAAATAAGGAGCAGTCCTGTAGGTTTTTTTAGACTTGTCATTTTTTAACACCACTGATTCTAAATACCTTCAAAAATGTTCAGCAAGAGTAAGAAAACATCTAACAGAGGTCCCAGGTGCCCATAAGTCTTGATATTTAAAAACAAAGATTGGATTTGTTTGCGGTAAGATGGTCTTCTAGGTAAACCAGGTTCACAGAGGAACCTTGATTGTCTGCCATAGCTTGGGATCTAAGGATCCTACTGGCTCCACAGCAGAGAACAAAATATAGGAGTGCTACAGGTGTGCGGTAAGGCCACACTCTGGGAGAAGAGGAAAGTCGAGGTGCCAGAAGGTCTCCATGCTCTCTTGCTGAAGAAAAGACAGAAGTACCACCACCACCAGGGCCCCTGGTTTTACATTGTTCCACATTCTTAATCTTACTTTTCATTATTGGAGCAGAGTTAGCTACTGGTATGGGTCAAGTGGGGCAAGATACTTGTCTATGGGAGAGTCCTGAAGGACCACAAAGATATTATGTTCACGATCATATTGGGAAGTATTCAAGGGCACATGGGCCACAGTTTCCCCTTCAACAGAGGTTTCCAGGATATAACATTTCTCAGGTAGTTAGGGTTTTCCTTTTTGTAGCGATTCTCTTTGGCCGTTTCCTCATAGGATCAGGGATATTCTCTCCTCTCAGCATATACTTAGTTCTCAACTTTAGGACTTTATGAATTTGTGATGCTGATGAGACTCAACTCACCACTTCCTATATAACAACCAGTGCCACCCTATCAATGCTAATACTGCTACTGCCCACAGGCATTACTTGATACATTAATCCACAGAACGACAAAAAAGAAGCAAACATGTACCAACTACTGAAGAACTTCTAAGCGATCCTTTAAAGTCTGAAAAAATTCCTTGGTTACCACCAAAAAATTGATCCATGGTACCACGTGGTGCAGCACAAACCACTCTTCCCAGTTGACCAGGGATCCAACAGGAGTTTACTTCTTTTGCAGCTACACTCTCTGTGGTTCAGTCAGTGAGGTAAGAGGCGAGCGGAGCTGCTCGGGTACTATGCCAAACTGTTACAGCGAACACCCCACCCTAACAGAGTGCAGCACTGGTTCTGCTGATTATTCAGCAAGGGAATAGCTTGGTGTGCCAAAAGTATTTAAATGGCCCCCCTCCAAAGTAGAATCTAGGAGCTGGATCCATAAAACAAAACTCTAAGCAAATGTAAGCAGCACCAGCTCATATAAGTCAATTGTGCAGTAGTCACTCTTTGCCTCCTATGATGACAAGCCCACCATCCAGTAGCCAGCGGCGCTTCCACAAATCACGCCTGTCAATAATATGACATATTGTATACAGCACACTGAAGGCCTTACAGGCTTCTGCCACCAAGACATCAGGCCAGTTGCATGTCCCATTACCGGAATAATCTTGGTCTGAAGTGCCTACAGCACTGGCCAGCTAGCGATGCCAACCACAGCGTGAGAAAATCACTGCAGCAGATACAGATTGCGGCATGCAGGGAGCAGCATCCTGGGGAATGAGGTGAGGCGCAGGATAAAAAGGAAGGAGAGACAGGCTCAAACACACTGAAGGTTGGTAGTTACATCAGCGGCAGGTCGAGCGAGACTCCGACTGCATGTTGCAAAATCAGTCCACAATCAACTGAGGTGAGGTCTAATTAGACAACAGGAGTCTAATTAGACACCAGGGGTACAGACAAAAGAAGGTGGGGGAGGAGGAGGAGAAATAGGTCACCTATATTGGAAGTGATATAATGATAAGGTCTGGGCTATCACGAGGGCAGATTATCAAGAACTGTACAAAAGAGGTAGAGGACTGTTCGGGATGTGGCATGCAGCCCAGACTTTGCAGGAGGTGTGAAAAGTCAGTGTTATGCTGAATACGAGTATAGAAATACCATATACATACATACTTACAAACAATTGTGGTAGAAGAGAAGTAGCAAGGTGACAAAGGCTGTTTTCTTACCAATAACCAGTCTTGGACTTGGGAACTCAAGTGAGCCTGCCTATAATGCAACAGTGAGGTGAGGCCCAGGTGCCACAGTCAGTATCAAAGGATTAGGGTCGAAGTTGGTGCACTGCTGTTGCAGTGATATGACACTGCAGGGATGATTGCAGATATCAGGATGAGAACTGGTGCCAGTCAGCTTGAGTTTCATTGCAGGTGTGCTCAAGCTAACCTGGTCGCCACTCTTAAAATCTCCCAATGGGACAGCACCACACCGCTCTTCTGTCTGGGATTAGAGATGGCAGCATTGAGAAGAGAGGCAGCATTGAGAAGAGAGGCAGCATTGAGGAGAGAGAGGCAGCATTGAGGAGAGAGAGGCAGCATTGAGGAGAGAGAGGCAGCATTGAGGAGAGAGAGGCAGCATTGAGGAGAGAGAGGCAGCATTGAGGAGAGAGAGGCAGCATTGAGGAGAGAGAGGCAGCATTGAGGAGAGAGAGGCAGCATTGAGGAGAGAGAGGCAGCATTGAGGAGAGAGAGGCAGCATTGAGGAGAGAGAGGCAGCATTGAGGAGAGAGGCAGCAGGCGATTCCCTTCATGTGTTTGTGTGAATACATGAAATAACTAAGTCTGGATGGAGAACTCCGCTCACTGACTTTTTTTCCGAACTCTGCATTACGCAGAGCTTGCGAAGTTCTGAAAAACTCAGGAGTTCCAAGTTTTTTCCCTAGCTCATGCTCGTCAATGACAATTTGGCAAACACCAGCAAGGAAAATCCAATTCACTGCGAGATTTTTTCTCGTTTGCGATCGACAACGTTAAGTTGGCAAGTGCAAGCATGGAAAATCAACCTCCCAGCGGGATTTCTCAATCCGAGCATTCGGGTTTCTCATTTCAAGTGGCAGGATATGCTCTCATTGAGAAACCATGCATCCGCATTGAGAAAGCTGCCACTAGAGTAAAAAATCGAGCGACATAAAGTAAGCAGTGCCAGTCTGCACTGTGCATGGTGATTCCAAAGTGTGGACAAACACCCGGCACTGAAAATCACAGTGAACTGCATTTATCTAACGCACTCCACCACTTGTGGAGCTTTGCAATTTTCGAGAAGGCGTGGAAGCCGTTGCAAAATGGATGAAAAACAGCTGCCTTCAACTAAACACCAACAAAAAAGAAGTATTCATCATGGGCCCACACCCTGATGCCTGGAACGACACCTGGTACCATACCCCCCGCCCCACCCTCGTAAGTCCGCCCATCCCCACAGCCACACACGCAACCTGGGAATCATCCTGGACTCCAAACCCAAATGGACCGCCAGATCAACACGTCTCGTTCTCCTGCTTTCACACCCTCCGTCTCCTATGCAAGACCTTCACTCATGCCCTGGTCACCAGCGGACTCCACTACAGCAAAGCACTCTACGCAGGAATAAATAAAAACCTCATACACAAGCTACAGAACATCCAGAACGCCGCTGCAAGACTGGTCCTCAACCTGCCAAGACACTGCCACATCTCCCAACACCTGCGCACACTTCACTGGCTCCCCAACGAAGCTAGAGTCACCTTTAAGATGCTCATCCATGCTCACAAGGCCCTCCACGACACCAGACCAGAATACCTGAACAGCCGACTCAAATTCCACGCACCCCAAAGGACCCTACGATCAGCCCAGCTCTCCTACGCTGTGGTGCCCTACACCAGAAAGACCAGATCAGGCAGCCGCTCCTTCTCCTTCCTCGCGGCCAGAGCCTGGAACGCCCTCCCTCTTCACCTCAGACGGACAACATCTCCCCATCTTCACAAGAAACATAAAAACCTGCTCTTTGACAGACCCCCTCCTTGATGGACTGGAACCGGCGAAGCCCCCCTCCCCCAGCGCCTTGAGACCCTCATGGGTGAGTAGTAGCGCTTAACAAACACATGATTTGATTGATTGAATGGTCTGCATCACTGCACTGAAAGGCATTGTGAAGCATTTAAAGCGCTTCCCCAGCAAGTGCTGGACCGCTGGTAATTTACATCACAGTATAAGCAAAGCTCATAGTTTACAACGCACGTCCGTGCTGCTTTTTTGCCAGTAAGCTAAGTTTGGGGGCTGGCTGAGCTCGCTCGGAGCTTGGCTTGCTTAGGCTACAGTGTTTCACCCATCACCTGTCATGCGCAAGAGTCACTTAATATGATGATCAGTTGCCCAATGATGATCCAGGTTACATGGCAGGCTTGCAGCCAATCGCAACAGCCGAAAGTGATGCACACGGGTAGGCGCGGTAAAAGTATAAAGTGAGCCAGGCCTGCTTGAGCTAGCATAGTTTAACCGCAGTGATCCGGGTGACTAGGCCGGGCCCGGCAGCGTAAGGATTCCAAGACCGTCTGGACCGTCGTCCAACTGCTATTGACCCTACAGAGTAGGTTCACTTCACCTAGTAAATAGATCTCCCTCTCTGTGACACACCAGCTGCCACCTGTCAGAAGGTCAGCATATCTGCCACTCCGAGGGAGGAGGAAGAACATGGCGTCCGCGTGCACCAGGACTTTCCTCTCCTGCTGCTGCGCACCACTATCTTTAGTCAATGGGACCAGCGGCCGCCGCGGTGCAATGTACCTCAGCAGCCTACCTGTCCTGTCACTTTAGTCCAGTGCAACAAAGTAAGAATGCAGCCGTGTAAATGAATCTGACAAAATATCGATTACAAAAATATCTACCTACAAAATATCGACATGCTATCTCTAACAAGGGAAGTACAAAAATATAGGAAAAAAAATATCAATGTCAAAAATATAGTTATAAAAAACAGTTTTTATTATTAAAAAAATATGTCATATATAAAATACTTATAAATGTAATAAACATAGTTAAAAATATGTTATCTATAATAAAGAGAGAACACAAACCTTTCGGCAAGGTAAACTCGGGAACCACAGTGCCAATCCACACACCCAATGCATTGTTGTAATCCTCAGGGTGTGCAGATGGACATAGGCTATAGAAAATAAAAAAAAAAAACGTAAATTTGAAAATATAACTTTTTAAAAAAAGTAGTGCATTGAAAGTAGCGCCGGCCGCGACGCTGACGGCCACGACGTAGCGCTGGCCGCAACGTACGTGATGACGAGGAGGAGCGGCGGTGAAGTGAGGAGCGGCGGCTCAGGTAAGGCTCTGGGACACGAGACGGGAGGGAGCCGGTGCGGGAGGTTGGCCTGGAACAACTGCGGTAAGGCTCAGGGTCTGGGGGCAGCATTTCAGGCTTGCGTGCACTCCCGCCCCGGCCCCCGCCCGCCACGACATTGTCTGGAACACAGACAATGTTGTGGCGGGCGGGGGCCGGGGCGGGAGTGCACGCAAGCCTGAAATGCTGCCCCCAGTCCCCTTCTGCCCCGGGCAACGCTGGGGCGGGCTGCTAGTAATATTTAAAATTAATAAATACATCATTTAATGTAAAAAATAATACATAGTATATACTTCCTCGATACTAACTTTTAAAAATAATGTTAATAACTTATAAATAAAAATATTATAAATTACAAATAAATGTACACACAACATAATACAAATAAAAATGTATAAAAATGTAAAACAAATTAAAAAAAAGAGTAAGTAAATGTTGGATAGAGTAGGGGTAACAATTACTATTCCCACTCCAGAGAGTGCAACAGTAGGGAAAGTGTTGGATAGTGTAGGAGTAAAAATTACTATTCCCACTCCCGAGAGTGCAACAAAAGGGAAAGTGTTGGATAGCGTAGGGGTAAACATTACTATTCCCACTCCAGAGATGCAACAGTAGGGAAAGTGTTGGATAACGTAGGGGTAAAAATTACTAATCCCACTCCCGAGAGTGCAACAAAAGGGAAATTGTTGGATAGCGTAGGGGTAAAAATTACTATTCCAACTCCAGAGAGTACAACAGTAGGGAAAGTATTGGAGAGCGTAGAAGGTAAAAATAATATACTTATAAATAAATTAATAATTTCAAATACAAAAATTAATTATTAAATAAATATAAACTATTTACAAATGCCAATATATATTTATTAAAAGCATGATTGACAAATAATTAAGTAAAAATAAATAACAATAAATTACAAATTAATAATTAATATAATTAACAAAACAATGAATTAAAATAAATTACTTAATTACATTTCAATAACGTCCCACCCTATTCCCCTATAAATCCATAAACCGCTAAACATAATTGTCAATTAATCAATTAGTTACCAATTAATAAAAAATAAAAACCAATTTATTAAAATGTATCATTCCTAAAAATTAATAATTAATTTAGTATAATTAAATTACTTCCCACCCTATTCCCCAATAAACCCATAACCCGCTACAGAACATAATGAACAAATAAAATGTATTACTTAATTAACAATTAATAAGAATGAATTACAAATTAATTAAAATTAATTTATATTTCCTAATAATTAATTTCCTATCATTAAATTACTTCCCACCCTATTCCCCTATAAACCCAGAACCCGCTACGGTACTAAAATACAAAATGTACTTAAATTACATAATTACAAATTAAATACATAATAAATACATAATATACATATAAATCATACAAAAATCAATAACTAACATCGATATTACTAACATCGATATTAAACATATTGATATAACTTACCTTCTATATTATGTCCCTTTGAAATCTAAACATAGACATTATTGTATGTCGATATTTAAAACTCGATATTTTGTCTGCCTACCGTGTAAGTCACTTGAGTCCTCTCCTCTTGACCCAAGCTACCGCTGCATGTCACAACTGGGCCCATCCTCCATGCTTCTTAACAGTCAATCGGTGCTCGCTATCAACAGTGAGCACTGACACCAGGGGGCTCATTAGGATGGCGGGCGGACTTTGTCTATCCGCCATCCTGTCGGAATTCGGGACCGCCCGCCATAAGGACGGGGGTCCCGTGGGGGGTATTAGGATGTGCCCGCCACAGTGGCGGGCACATCCTGCATTTATAGCATTGTGGCGGGTGGTGCTCTCTGCACCGCCCGCCACAATGCTATAAATGCATTAATGCATTTGCATGAACAAAGCGGCAGGCACCGCGTGGTGCCTTCAGCTTTGTTTATGCAAATGAAGGGGGGTACCACAGGTACCCCCCCCTGTACAGCCCCCACCTCTCCTTCACTCTGGAGGCCCACAGGGGGCCCCCAGAGTGAAGACCGCATGCCATTCTGTGGTGGCATCGCCGCCACGGAAAGGCATCTCACATAGCCCATTGTAATATGGCTGGCGGTGTCTAATAGACACTGCCACCATATTAATCCTTTTCCGCCCCGGCCGCAAGGCGACCGGGGCGGAAAGCGGCGGACGGTCTACTAATATGGCAGCGGAATTCGAATGCGGATGTCGGGCGGATTGCCCCCGCAAAGCTGCCGGTAGCCACCGCCAGCCTGGCGGGGGCAATCCGCTGGACATCCCAATGGGCCCCCAGGTGCGCAACGCCCATTGGGCTCGAAGGGCTTCAGGCCCATCCCCCACCCCGTCGTATGTGTCAGCCCGGGTGAGACAGCTTCCCGGGCACTGCACAGACAGAGTACTTCACAGGACTTTAAAAGACCATTTACTTGCTGACGAGGCTTGGTTTTGTTTTCACCCCTTCTTAGAGCCCCTGCTGCATCTCCATTCTGCATATTGCTGGAAGAATCAGCCTGCCCTGAAATTTTGAGTAGACTTCCCACCTCCCCCCCCCCTTAAATTTGGCTCTAGTTGTGCCTATGACTGACACAGCACAGCCCTGGACAGTACCACTACCAGAGTGGTTGACATTTGCGGAGGAGAGCTGGAGGGAGTCTCACTCAGCCGAAGCAGACCCCCCTGAGCCAGCCGTGTACTGCCACCATGAGTGAAACTAACATGCGACGAGGAGCCGGGCAGTGACAGTGACTATGCATTGTTGGGTTAAGTGTAGGTGAGCACAAGACACATTACACAAGATCACATTACATTCATTTTTAAGCTTTTTACCCCGTTTTCAGTCTAAGGGGGTCATTAGGATGACGGGTGGACTTTGTCCGCCCGCCATCCTATCGGTATGCGGGACCGCCCGCCATAAGGGCGAGGGTCCCATGGGGGGGTATTAGGATGTGCCCGCCACAGTGGCGGGC
This sequence comes from Lissotriton vulgaris, assembly GCF_964263255.1. Taxonomy (NCBI): domain Eukaryota; kingdom Metazoa; phylum Chordata; class Amphibia; order Caudata; family Salamandridae; genus Lissotriton; species Lissotriton vulgaris. Next base: position 1,067,039,144 of record NC_141693.1, on the reverse strand, counting down.
ACATCCTGTATTTTTAGCATGGTGGCGGGCGGTGCTCTCTGCACCACCCGCCACAATGCTAAAAATGCATTTCAGCATTTGCATTTACAAAGCGGCGGGCACCGCGCGGTGCCTGCCGCTTTGTAAATGCAAATGAAGGGGGCTAGCACAGGTACCCCCCACCTTACCTTCACTCTGGGGGCCCGCAGAGTGAAGACCGCATGCCGCCATGGAAAGGCACCTGTAAACAACCATCATAATATGGCTGGCGGTGTCTAATAGACACCGCCACCATATTATTCCTTTTCCGCACCGGCCGCAAGGCGACCGGGGCGGAAAAGCGGCGGACGGTCTTTCCGTCCGCCAAGGTCCCCCCCCGCCATACTAATATGGCGGGGGGAAAACGAGTATGGATGTCGTGCGGATTGCCCACGCCAGGCTACCGCCAGCCTGGCGGGGGCAATCCGCCCAACATCCTAATGGGCCCCTAAGTGTGTCTACATTTTAGTTGCGGTCTTTCTGGCCCGTGTTTGTAATGGTCCGTGCCAAATCACCCATAACTTTATACTTCATTTACGTGTCCCTATGTTTTGGTGCGAGTTCCCTGTGCCTTTTTACCATATTGCTGCATTAAGTTGTAGTGGAGTTTTTCATTCAGCAAATGGTTGTATTTGTGCTATTTATATTTCCCTTGTATTCATTGCTTCATGTTGCAGTTGCTTCAAGTGCAAGAACAGCCCCGCCTCGCCCCAGTGGGGACCTCCAGCAAGAACTGACACCAATTAAGCACTGGAGCCAGTTCTGGTAATTGCCTCATTACGTCAGACAAATTCACCGCCCAGTAATGGGAGTCAAAGGCTGACAAGGCACAAGTGACTGTTACGTTTTAGTCTGAATGTGGGCATATCTCCCAGCACGAGGAGTAGATTTCCTCTGCATGGAATGTTGTCATTTGGATACTGTTTTCCAAACAATGTAAAAATGTAGCCGCTCAGACAGCTCCCTTTAAACTGACACTTTCCTGCAGTACGCTTGGTTCGCCGTTTCCCCCTGAGAATAAACCCTTTTCTGAACACTACATGTCATAGTTTGCTTGTGCATTTCCATGTTGCGTTCCACCAAACTAGTTCTGGTTAGGTGGAACTTTCATTTACAAATCACAGGCTCATACAATCGTTGCATTTTTTCAAAATTACTTCGTTTTTCTAACTGAAAGTTAAGACATGGCAGCCGCTTCCTTTCCCTTTCTTGCTGTTCGCTGATACGTGTATTTTTTTTTGGGGGGGGGGGGGGGGGGGGGGGGGGAGAGCGCACATGATACTTTGTTACATTAAGAGGATGCTACAGGCAGGAGGGCACCACATGAAGTAACAAACTATCTTATTATCCAGCCTAGGCTTCTCTGGCATTACTGCTTCCTTGACCTCCACCTCCCATTACCGAAGTGAAATGTATATTTTCAGTGCCTTGCGCGGGGCTCTTTTTTCCACCGAGCTGTGGGAGGTGACAGCCAGATTATGCCACCCCCCTCTGCCTCAGCAACAATACATAGGTGCCTGCAGATTATGCCACCCCCCTCTGCCTCAGCAGCAATACATAGGTGCCTGCAGTAAGAGTGGCTATGGAGGTAAACCGTAAATGTGTGAGAAAACAGGTAATTAATTATAGGTGACCTCATTGCTTAATTTGAGCCGGTGGGTCCCACCTACACTAATCTTTGGTGCAGCACTTTTTTTATCTCATCACTGCAGTGGCGGCTTGTGCAGGAGATGAAAGTGACAAACAACAAGATAGGGAATGTAAAATAAATAATTAAATAAAACCACTTACCTTGCACTTGGCGATGCGGCGAGTGTGAAGTAAGTGGTTTTATTTATTTATTTAACATTCCCTATCCCATCGTTCGTCACTTTCACAACCCCCACCCCACCCCACTACACCTACCCGCACGAGCCGCCCCTGCTCAGACTGACAAGAGCAAGAGAATGAAAAACACAAAAGTGAGAAAGGAGGAGCAAGAGGAAGGCGGAAGAGCAGTGACAAAGAAAGAAAGCAGGGATGAAAAAGAACCAGCAAGGGTGTGATAAAAGGGCACGGAGTATCTGGTGGTAGATAAGGTCAAAACACTATGTAGCTTTGGTATTCGGCACACAGACATTGGATATCCCCGACCATGGATTCAGGGCAAAACTTCGGAAGTTGGCAGTTCAGTTGTCGGTGCGCGTATGTGTTTATTTGCGTTAAAAAGATGGTGATGTCAGAAGAACTTGAAGCTTTGGGGCAGTTCAGATTTATTCAGAATTCAACAAGTCAATGTAGTGCAGAGAGGCAAGTTGCAGTACTGTGTTGCACGAAAGAGAGCAGAAATTTGCCATATCAACTAAGATGTTGCACACTTCGGCTCTCTCCCAGCGTTGGTGCACTGTGAGCTGCCTAGCACCTATGCAGACACCCTTACACCATGGTGCAAGGGTACCTGCATTAGTCAGGATGGTTTTTGCGCAAAAAGGGGCACCTCCCTGCACAAAAATATTCCTATGGGGCATAATCCTCTTTCCATGTGTGCTGTAGAATGCATTCTGCAGCACACATAGAACAAGGAGAAATAAAGATATTTCTCTTGGTTATGCATCTGTCGGGCAGGTTCATCAATTTGGCGCAAACCCAAGTTTCCAATTCTTTATAAATCAGGGTTTGCTTCAAAATACATTGGTGAATTCATGAGAATGCACATGTTCCACCCATATAATGCCCACCCATATAATGCCTGCTACGTGGTGAATTTCATCCCTCTGTATTCACTAAACCGCACAAAGCCACACAAAGTAGCTTTGTGTGGCTTCGTAAATGCAAGAATGATTTTGCGTCTGTGCTGAACCACAAAAGGGATGCCGCCCGACTCAAAATCATAGTAAACCTGGTCTTAAATGTTTTTGAGATATCTATCCCTTGTTCTGTTCACTTTGATGCATCCTTTCCTCAGCCCAAACATTCCGGCAGGTGGGATGTTTGATCTGAAAGGTATATTACAGGAAAGTTTCATTCGGATGTGTAATGGTTAGTGGACAAGTGAAGGCAAATTGAAAATGCTTCATGTTACAATCCTGGCCATAAGAACAGAGCCTTCCTTCGGCCAACTCTCATCCTGCAGTGGCCTAACATTAGCCCCGTGCGGGGGAGAAGGGGGCACTCTCAGTACAGTACACTGACTGAATCTAGGACCAGTTAGTTACATTGATATACTCGGCACTGACTGTGCACAGGCAGTGGGCCATTATTTAAAAGCCCCTTGGAGGCTCAGCTTGAGTCCAGTGTCGCAACACAAAAAGACAGGGTCCACCACTCCCCAGAAGAATGCTATGAGGGTTTGAAGGGGCGCGATGGGTTTGCCCCCGCATTCCCCCTTTAAACTGCAGGGACCTACGTTATGGCACTGGCGGATGGTGCACAGTGAGAATGAAAGCGTGCTAGAGAAATGCCTGGCAGGCGAACTTGTTGGTAAAGGGCGGGAAAACACCTGACCTTTTGATCCCTGAGAAAACAGTTGGAGTTCAACTAAAGTCTGAATCCGCCTTAGCCTTAACTTTTTGCCATTCTCAAATAAGTGTACTTGAAACTGTGCAACGCCTCTGTCAGGTGGGAAAATGCAAGTGAGAACAAAATGATGGGGCGGCAGCACTGCTTTACCACCAGCAACTGCGCTACTGGTGTCCTGCACCATTGCATCTGTCTTTATGAGGGTGAAAAGCAGGGCTTAAACCGGTACTTAACTGAACACTGGTGCTTATGAAAGCCTAAATGCTTAATTTAGAGAGGACCACAACAACAGGCAATTACAAAATACAAATAAAAATGACCATCAACTGCCCCAAGCCATTCTTATAGCTTTGAGGGCCTGAAATAGTCTGAATTGCAGAAATGTGATGGTTATTAGTTGTGTTGTTACTATTGGTGGCAGCATGGCAAGGGCAATGTGTGTGGCAAGTTCCAGTGCCCTCCGACTAGTACTCCGGCACGTATTTATTTATATATATTTTTTACAAATTAAGCACTGGAAACAAAACGTTTAATACGACCAACTAACTTATTCAGCTACTCATCAGAATATTTCACAGCAGAAAGCAGAGAGTAAACCACTCTGAAGTTGTGTGCAGAGGGCTAAGAATAGAAAATCTTGTTTCAGGTTAGACGACAGCACTACAACCGGCTCCTTGTTTCCATGTATCACAACAACTGTGTGGAGCAATTGCTACAGTGGCAACTGGTTGTGTCGAAGGTTTGCATTCAAGGGTTGGCATCATTCTAAAATTTGAGGCTCGACACTGCCTATATGTGGGTTCCTTTTCCAGTTTTATTTTGTTTATCCCATTACAACGCCTTGAAAAGATGACATGGCTATGATAGTTCTGGGAAAACGGAGTGTTCGCACGTTCACATATGGGGCAAGCATGCTTCTGCGCAGGACCTGGGGCACTGTGTGGTCTGAAAGAGTGGGGTACAGGGTGGGGTAGGGCAAGCCACGATGGGTCACAGTGTGTTGTGTGGTCATGCACAGTGTAAACTGCAGGTGTGACTGCGCCAGCAGTCTGCAACTGCTTTCGAAGCAGCAAGGTTAGGAGAGTACTACACCCTGTCGAAAAGGTGCAAAATACTTCACAGAGTGGATTAAAATGCAAGAGTCACACTACTCTCTTGTTGGAGGAAAGCTGGTAAAGTTTGCAGCAAAGGTGGCACAGGGCTACAGCTGCCAACTACTTTTCTAAATGGGAAACAATTGAATAATGCTTCTTGGTTGCTATCTGGTTGGGATTCAAGGAAAGGCGGTCAATCTAACTTTTAAATGGTTTTGGAGTTGGAGAGAAAAGTAAACCCCTCAAGTGAGGGACTTGCTAGTAGTGTACGTTCTGATTCCTCCCTTCTCTGATCCCACCATCTGGTCGTCATTCTCCTCATCATTTTCTTTACTGCTTGTCTGCCACATGTCTCCCTCTTTCTTTCTCTGCTCTCCCGATCTGTGGTATATTACACCCCATGTACCGTATACCCCTGCAGCATACTTACAGCCAGGAAGTTGAAAGGGATGCACTACCTTTCACACGATACATATGTGTATAAGAAAAAGGTCAGTGCGGTCTGTTTTCATGGCGTATACAGCCTTCCTGTCTGCGTGTTCAATTCTAAGTGGTACCCTGCTTGTTTCCCACCTATAGGCACTTGTAATCCTGAGCGTTACTGTGCACAGCAGTGCATACAAGTCAGCAGTGTATGTCTTCATGTGTGCAGGGTAGGACTGGCCTATAGGGAAACCTCGCAGTTGTCAGAATAGCACATCTGACAGGTCAGGTTTTGGGTGGTTTTTGGCTGTTTAAGGCCCAGGTTTTACTGTCGATTTCCCCAATATCACCACAAACATTGCCTACAGTAAGCACAAATTAATGCATTTCCCCATATCTTGAAGAACACTCATACAGTTTCTATACAGTTCAAAACAGCCCCGATTTGCAAATGCGAGACACTTTTTAAACTTTCCAATTCGCTAATGGTATTCCCAGGCCTAATTTCTGTGTTCGATCGGCTGTTATTTTGTATATCCCAGCGGACCCCGCTACTCCACTGGGGGTAATCTGTGCTTCTGATATTGGTTAGAGTAAGGGTGTGAAAAACCCTTCTTTTGCACCATTACATGCATGGTTAAGAAATTCTGCATCTTTCAGAACCACTTTACATTTCTCATAATCCATCAGAATCCTCTGTGTTCTGCACTGCCTGTGGGCGGGAAAATATGGAACTATCGGTAAAATCTTAACTTTATATTTTTGTAGCTTGACAAATACCAAGTGTTGGACCTGGCCCTTTCTATAGGGTTATCCCTAAATTATTTGCCTTCCTCTGCCTATTTTTCGGACCTTCTTTTTGTTGACTTTAGGACTCTGGGCACTTTACCAATGGTAATTAGTGCTAAAGTGCACATGCTTTCTCCTTTATACATGGTATGATTGGTTTACACCTGTTTGGGATATTTAATTTAATATACGTTTCTTGTACAGTGGTATACCATACACCATGGGCCTGTAAATTAAATGGAACTGGTGGGCCTGCAGCACTACATGTACCACTCACTGAAGTAGCCTTCCAAAACTAAACTGTCTCAGGTCTGCCACCGCCTGGGCCTGTGTGCATAGTTTACTGCCAGTTCGACTTGTCATTTAAAACTACTTGCCAAGCCTTAAACTCTCCTTTGACTACACATATTTCACCCCTAAAGTAGGCCCTAGGTAGCCCTATGGGCAGGGTGATGTGTAAGTAAAAGATAGGACATGTGGCATGTCCTGGTAGTGACAAACAGCCTATTTCATTTTTCACTAATGCGAGGCCTACTCCTTTCGTAGGCTAGCATTGGGAATTCCCTTATAAATTTTATGTGGTAATTTCTGGTCAGAAAGGAGTGGCATTGCCATGTTTGGTATGTTTAGAACAGTGGTGATAAAGCCTGCTTACTGGTGTAGTTGGATTTTACTTTACTATTTTAGAAATGCCACTTTTAGAAAGTGGGCATTTCTCTGCTTATGACACTTTATGGTTTGCAGACTGACTCCAATACAAGTCTTGTGCTGGGTGACAGCTACACTTGGTACATACTTTCCAGACAGCCTCAACACAGAAAGGGCTGGGTGTGACAGGGGTTACATCTGCATACTGATTGTCTTCCTGTGCTGGGTGAGTTTGCTTACACTTTACATTTGTATAGGTTGTGTCCTGCCCTCAAAGGACTGATTTACCCCCTACTAAGCGCCTGGAGCCAGTGCTGGGTTGAAAGGGATTCTTGCTCACTTCTAAGGGTTCCTTTGAAGTCACCCCTTTATCAAAGACAAGTTTGAGTAGAAGTATATAGGCTCTGATCCCATGTTTTAAGACACTGCGTGGACATGTAACCAAATGCTGCTGGCTCTGCATGCTGTACATTGCCAGAGGACTACTGTGCTGCCAGGAGGAATCGCCATTGGTACTGTTTGCTTTGCTGTGTCGGTCTGCTGACTGCTAGGCTGCAGGAAGGACTGCCACTTTGCATCCTGCCCTGTGTGCTGGCCTGGCCCCTGCCTACTTGCTCTGTGTGTCCCAGTGCTTTCCAGGGACTGGTTGGCTTGCCCCCCCCTGTTCTTGTGGTATCTAGAAGAATTACATTAAACCACATAGACATTGGACATGGGACTCATGAGTCCAGCCATCAGAATTTTTTCAATCACCATGTGGCTGATCACCTAAAGTTTTGAAGCAGCACGCTGTGAGCGCTGCTCCCGACATATAGGAAGCGCATGTTGCGTGCTTTCTTTTCAGCACAAGAATCAGCATGTGCATCCTCTGACCCGGGACCAGCGTAGATCTCCTGTGCACCCTTCCTTTCCCGGTGCTGCCCTCTCCAGCGAGGGAGAGCTCCCACAGCAGCAAGGGAAACACCAGGGAGGGGCATAAGTAGCATGGAGGAGCTCCGCTGGCAAAATGCGCTGGGTGGGGCCTGATCCCCAGAGAAGACATGCCGGCATGGTTTCACCGGAGCCTCAGAAGAGGAGACGCCCCAAGCCATCACATGGAGACAACGCCACCCTGCTTGCCCCGCTGGGGAGGCCCTCATGGCGTGGCCCCAGGAGTGCGATGCCTGCTCCTTGATCGCAGACGCCCTGAAGGATTCTTCCAGCGAGGCTCTTCCCGGCTGGGGAGTCTCATTGCCGAAGAGAGACACACTTGAGAAAACCATGACAGCACCGCTCTCCCCAGCCTGCAGCTCACCATCGAGCCTGCCCTGCCCATAGGAGTTCACTGTTAAGGGGAGCTCAACCTGTAAGGCCATCACATGGGTCAGAGGAGGCCAGAGCGACACCTAAACAGCAGGCCCTTCCCTTTGACAGCTTCGCTGCAGGCAGCTGCATTTAATCCACTGAATGTCGAGGCCTGAAAGAGGTCTCCAGGCATGGTTGTGTGACTGTGTGCCTCCCCCTTTCTCCTGTGATGACTGCACTGTGGGGGAATAGGTTTTACCTGTGCATGAATGTCCGGGTTTGGGGGACAATTGATAATGACATAGAAATCACTGTATAATGATTAATAGGCAAACAGGTGCACTGTGCCGTATGGTTTCATGGTGATTCTTGTCTTTTAAGCAAAGTTACAGTACTTGCAAACATCTGGTGATTTATGTGCTTTTTCATAATCTGCTGCATTTCATGCCCCAAGTATTCACTGATATATGTAGCTTTTGCCTTGCATTGTTCACAATAACAAGTACTATATAAGTGACTGCATAATATGCACAGCATTTATGATTCAAGTCATTTGGTCTCGCTTTATGTACAATATAACATATATTTTTACATAATCCTGTGTAGAGTCTTTTCTGTGGTGGATCCATTGTGTTTCAGTGCCAGTGTGTTGCACAAATGCTTTACAGATTGCCTCTGATGATCAGCCTGACTGCTCTTGCTCAAAGCTACCAGAGGGTGAGCACAGTTTATCTTTGGCGTGTAACTTACTTGCCCTGACCACTGTGGTGGATTTTGCCTGGCTCAGTTAGGTGCATACCCTAGCCAACCAGACAGCACATTTCTATCAAGGAACGAGCATTTAGCAGGATTTGTCTTCGGAATGATCATAAAATATGCATTTAATTTTGGGGCATTTGAGTAACATTTCTGTGAGGATTTAAACCCACCATCAAATGAAAACTATGTGGGTTGTCATTTCTGAAAAAACACATAATTCACATCCATAGAAGGACGGCATGTCAAAGACCGTTTCAGTAGCTAGTAATGCAAGACTCTGGACTAAATTACAGGTGTGGCTGCCCCTCTGTGGAATTTATCTGAGCTACACTCTTGAACCTACTTCATTTGGATATATGATTAGGTGCGTAGTAAGAATGGAAAACATTTCAAATATGTATTACTTTAACCCACATTACAAGTGCACATTTTCACTTGGACTAATAACTTTAGGTGGTGTTATGCCACTTACAATTATAAACTGACAATTCTGGGCTCAGTGATTATGCACCTGTAATTACTGCTCCTGGTGGAGGGCTTTTAGCACAGCACACCCTTGCCCTGCCTGAAACCTACAGGACAGAAGCCTACTCAGAGCAGGTAAAAATATTATCCATTTTCTTCCTGGAATAGGTTAAGCTGGTATTTGCAATTTTAGGGGAAAACTAAGTAATCAGAATTTGGTGTGGTAATACTGGCCGGAGACAGAAATTCTAGGTCCACCATTCCCATGATATCCCAGCACCAAATTTTGGCCAACTCATAATGATGGTCTTTATATGCATTTACTACATTTTACTTGCCCATTACCACGACACGCTCATTGACATACAGGTACGCACCTGCTTCATCGCCTTTACAGTTATATTTATATCCATGCTTCTTGAGCACTTTTCACCTTTATAAATGCCTTCTCTGCACAAAATATTTGCAGATCCGGATTGTGAAAAATCAGCATTTGGTATTTGTCTACATGCAAGTTAGACCTACACAGTGCTTAATTTAAACCTGTGGGTGCAGATGGGGTCAAATTGCACCATTTTCTTATGGGGACAGGCACTTCATTTTAATAATCCGACTTTGACCCAAAACAGAGAAAGGTGGAAAAGGGGAAAATGGCGGACAGGGAAGATAGGAAATCCGTGTCCAAGAAATAAAGCAGAGAATAAAAATAAACCACAAGAGAGAAATAAAATGTCAAGAAGAGGTGGATAGAAGAGGTGGATAAAAGAGGCATAAGGTGGAACCAAAACTAGACAACCTTGGTGTTCATTAACCTCAACATTCGCCTATTATTTTGTACTCATTAAGCACTGCACTGCATTAAATGTTTTAAGAATCCTAATGCGGAAATATCGACAACAGGTGAAGCTCGAATTAGTGCAAAGGCGCAGTGGCATATGGTCCTAGGGATGAGTTGAATCAACTACACCCAATTATAACTGCGTTTTACAAACTTGTCGAGGGGCAAAGACCTGTATCCGGACCCAGGGCACTTTGCTTCTCCAAAGACTGAAGCCCTTGTTACAAGTTGGGCGAAACAGGGAGGGGTAGTTAGCACAGGAAGTACATAGGATTTAAGAACCCTTGAAAATGGAGCATAACAGGCAGAATCGATTTTAGCACCCCAAATTCTGCATGTTTTGCCCTTTTTCCCGCAATACATTTCAGGTGAAAACTGCGAGGTGTAATACTAAACACACAAAAACATGTCCTTCTTTAATAAATATCTATGACGTGATTGCATAAAATATAGCTCATACATTGACACCCTACATGATATTCATAGTTAAAACAGCAGTCGAGTTATGGTGTCGCATGTTTATTAGAAAATATACACATTTATTTATACGAGAGAATGCAAACGAAAATTAGAACTTTTTTGAGGTTTTCAAAATGAACGGTTTTAGCTTGACATTATTAACAGTAAGATATCTTTACCTTGACGCAAAGCTTTTGCAGACGCCGCCATCCCTCTCAAATGTTGCAGTTGTGCCTGGTTTATCCTTTGTACTGCGTGTTACAAAGAAGAGCACGTTAATAAAGTAAACGGGGTTCGACCGATGTTACACGACGCATAGACTTGCTTTCTTCCATTCACAGCGCGAACCCGGAAGAGCTCTGCTGGGCAATGCGAGGCTGCAATCTTGCAAACCGCGCCGTAATCTTCACAAGCCTGTTCTCTGTAATTACTAGAAGTCGCCCCTGTTGCACGCACCGGATCTTCAAACAGACACAGACACGCCCCCTTACTTGATTCGTCCACGAGTTGACCGGTCTTGAAGAACCTGCTGTGTCACTGAGGAGCTCAGAAAAGTTCATAGAAGTCAGTCAGGCGTCCTTGTAGGCGTGACTTAGTAAATGCTTCAATTCATGGCAAAGGTGAAGTGTGGCTCTCGACATTTTTTTTAAACAGTTAGTGGCAGCATGTTTGGCCTCTTGTAGACTGTTCATGCTGAAAAAGTTCGGCGAGCGGGGAAAATTGACATTTCACGTTTGGCGGCCGGTGAAATTTGAAAATGGGGGGCGTTAGATTTGGTCAGTATGTATTGCATAGGAGAAAGCAAGCTGGACTATCTTTAAGAAATCCCCATCCACTTCCAAGATGTTTTTGAAAAAAATGGGTAGAGTGGTACATTTTCGGGCACAATTTATTCGGGAACTGACTGAAAAGCCATTGTTTTTACTGACACTGTGTAAAGAACTATTTCAAAGAATTCCTTGCTTGTCAAGAAAAGCTGACCCTGCCCTGACAATACTGTGAGAGTCAATATTGTGGACAAATTATGGCAGGGCAATATTTTGCCATTTGATTGGGTGACAAACAACTGCCTAGACACCATGCAAGAGCACTTGGTTTGGGTTCTCCCCACTTAAACTTTTGAAAAGTGGTTGCATGCCTGGAGAAACAAAGACTTCCACTGAAAATGGCAGATGCTCTTAATTCTCATATTGCCGGCATGTCAAGCTGATAGGCTGGCACAAGGGGTGATAGACATATAAGTTGTAGTTTATTCAATATGTTACCAGTGTTGCGTGAATAGTCCAGAGATGCCAATTGTGCCATTGGTGTTTGCTTTTCGGTTGGGCCTAAAGGTTCTGACCATGGTTCACCCACAAGCAATAGATATTTTCAGTAGTAGGGAATGTTTTAACAACAACAATGGGGGCGTCACTCACTCACAGAATAGGGACACAGCAGTATGCAGACTGACCGACACGTCCCCAAAGGGGGCCCTCATAAGAGGGCGGCCCCTTTAGTGCCACCAGATGGCACACTGGACAGCCTAGTGTCCCGGGACCCTGGGCCCGATGTAGGTGGCCCAATACCGATCGGTAACGGCCGAAAATACCGATTTTCGGCCGTTACCGAGCGGTATCGAGCCATCAGGATGTAGGAGCCAGAAATCCGTCCGAATCGGTAATTTCACAGAATCGGTAAAGATACCGATTCGGTAAAATACCGAATCGGAAATACACCGAATCTGTAAATTAACGAATCGCTAACATACCGAATCGGTAAATATACAGATTCGGACCATTTACCGATTCGGTAGAGTTACCGAATCGGTAAATATACCGAATCGGACCATCCACTGATTTGGTACAGTTACCGAATCGGTAAATTACCGATTTGGACAGGCAAAAACTCGGATAGAGATGTAGGGAAGCACAGAAATACCGATTTAGGCTCAAAATCGGTATTTGAAAATCGGTATTTACCATGGATTGGAATCAGGTGGTAACCAACTGCAACCTATAAAATTAGACCCAAAATGCAATGCAACTTGCAGGATGGCGGCATTTTATGTCATTGCAAGACGGCTACGGCTACAGCAGGAAGGGAGAGGGAATGGCAAAGAGAGGAGCAGGTCTACAGACAGAGGATCACCCTGTTCATGCTCACAGAGGCAGAGATCCTACAGAGGTTCAGGCTGGACTCAGACACCATTTTGGAGCTCATCAGGGACCTACAACCACTGTTGGACCACACCACTCCAAGGGCACACGCCATCCCACCACACGTGCAGGTGCTATGCAGCCTACACCTGCTTGCGTCTGGCAGCTATCAAAGTGCAGTTGCTGCGGTAGGAGGGGTGACCCAGAGCAGCCTGTCAAGGTTTTTCCACAAATTCCTTGACGCCATGATACAGAGGATGGACCAATACATTTCTTTCCCTGCAACCCATGCGGAACTGGTACAAACAAAAGCAGACTTTTACCAGATGGCACGATTCCCCCACATCATTGGCTGCATTGATGGCACGCACATTCCGATTTGCCCCCCTGCTGACACAGAATACATATACCGCAATAGGAAGTCTACGCACACCATCAATGTGCAGGTGATTAGCAATGCAAAGTGCGCCATCACAGACCTGGTGGCAAAATTCCCAGGGAGTACCCACGACTCCTACATATTTCAAAACAGCGGCATCTATGCACGGCTGACGGCAGGGGAACTTGGTGAAGGATACCTCCTAGGTGAGACACATCATCAGACCCCCATGACAAAAATAGCACTGTGAAGTACATGTATGCATGTGAGTAATGTTACCCCTTTTCCTTCTAGGCGACAGTGCATATGCCCTCCGCTCATTCATACTCACCCCCTACCTCAACCCCTCTACACCCAGCCAAAGGAGGTATAACCGGGCCCACAAAAGCACAAGGAATGTAGTAGAACGGACCTTTGGCATCTGGAAAAGCAGGTTTAGATGCTTGCACAAGAGTGGAGGTGCAAGGCAGTATACCCCCATCACCTGCTGTAAGATAATAGTTGCCTGTTCAATGTTGCACAACCTTGTGGTGAAGAAGGGCACTGAGGTGGAGTTGTCAGACTACGAGGACCATGACGACGACATTGCTGTGCCACAAACACAACCTGCTGGGGTGTCTACACCAAGTGATGGCAGATACAGACGTGAGGAGATAACAGAAAACTATTTCTGAGTGAGTACAGATGCACAGACAGGGCATGGATGTGAAAAAAAAATATTTTAATGTTGGCACAACGTTCAAGCACTGGTGTGCAACAAATGAAATTATGAAATGAAAGGTGGGGTCTGGAAATGCCCAGGGTTGCCTCACCCACACTGGCAGAGTCATTTCCTGCTGCGCTTCACAGAGCCACTGGGATGCTGCTCACCCCCTTCAGCATGTCCTGCTGCCTCTGCGGAGCGCCTGGTTCTCCTGCGCGGCTCTGACACAGCGCCAGCCGGGCTGCTGCGGCTGCTGCTGTCCCCAGCCTCGGCCACGTCCAGGGCAGGATTGACCACTGTATTAGATATGATGAGGGCCTCCATGGCACTGGTGATCCTGGCCATGCCCCTGGTCACCTCCGCAGTGTTTTGTGTCAGGCTCTCTTGCATATTTACCCCTCGGCGGCATAGCTGGGACGTCGCAGCGGCAAGCCGGTTAATTGCCCTGTTTTGGACACGGGCATCCCTGCGCCTTGTGTGCTCAGTAGTTTCAATCTTGGCACAAAGCTGTGTGATGGCGGTCGTCATGCGTGCCATTCCTGTGGCAATGTCTCTGTTTGTTTGAGCCACCTCCTTGTTGCTTGCCACCAACTCACCAAAGCCCTTTGCCATTTCTACCATTTGCAGGTTGTGTGCACGCAATTGGCGGTGGCATGCCAGGATGGATTTTGCCTGCATGCGCTGGATTCGCACCATGCTTCCCTCAAGGCCTTGGAACACGGTGCCCTCTCCTGATGGACATGCACTGCTGGGAGTGCGTGGGCGGCGGCGATTGGCGCTGGCCTGCTGGGTGTTCTGCTGTGCTACAGGTGTCGCTGGTGTGGGTGCTGGTGCCTGACACGCAGCTCCCGCCATGATTGTCATTGGGGCCACAATACTCCTCCTGGCTGGTGATGTGGCAGGTGCTCGCTGGGACCGTGAGGGGGAGTTCTCAGGTGAGAACTGCAATGGGGGGATTGTGATAGTTGGGGTGAGTGGGGAAATAAGAGGGCATGTACAGGGTCGTCCTCATTGACCATGGCACTGCTGTCCTCCTCCTCCTGCGAGGCATCCAGGGTGCTTGGCCCTGCCACCACACTCTCCGCCGTCGCTGGAGCTGTTGCTTGTGCAGCTGATGCTCCACTGCCTGATGTTGCCCCTAGGTATAAAGAAGCATTTGTGAACTGAGTGCAAATGTCTTACAGTCACTACAATAAAAGCATTGCACATGTCACTTTCATTACTCTGATTATTTTTTAAAGTGCCTTGCAAATTAATGTGAACTGACAAATGGTCCTACATTAGCTGACTACATTTCCCATAATGCATTGCTCATGTATGGTGCTAGCAGTACTGGACTAGGGTTTGGCTGTACATTGAGGCTAAAGGGGAGGTGTCTGGTTGGGTGTGTCATGCTGCGCATGCTTCTTACCTTTTGCTGTAGCTCTGGCTGAGCTGTCCATGTCCCCTACTCCACCACACTCTCCGTCTTGATGGTTGTGGCCACCAGTTCCTCCAGGTCAGTCAGGGGGGGCGCGGGGTTCCTGCCTCCACCGGTCAGACCTGCCTGCTTGTGGAGCTCTGACAATTTCTTCTTGGTGAGGCTCCGGATGTCATAAAACCTCTTCTTGAGGTCCTCCAGGCTCCTGGGGGTCACACCAACAGCATTGACCCTCTCACTTATGGCACTCCACAGTTTCCTCTTGGTAGACTCTGGGACTGTGACGGACTGCCTCCCAAAGAGATGTCTGTGGACCCTCACCACCTCCTCCACCAGTACTTGCAGGTCCATGCTGGTAAACTTGACTTTGCGCTTCCTCTCAGCCTTCTGGCTCTCTGAGCTGCTTGCCATTTCCACTGTCTGCAAAATCAGCTACCACTCTCTCTGCTGCTCCCTCCCACTGCTCAGCTCTGGCTGCCTCTCCAGAAAGTTCTAATGAGTTGCACCTGCCTGGGTAGCCACTCCCTGGTAGGGTGGGGGAGGGTGGTTCCACCTCATTGGCTGTTTTTATTGGTTCCACTTTTACTTGCTTGCCGATTCCTTATTTACTGATTCGGTATTTACCGAATCGGTATTTGCCGAATCGGTATTTTCCAAATCGGTAAATACCAATTTGGTTTTTCCAATGCATTCCTATGGCCCTTTTGGCCCATAGGGTTGTATTATCATTACCGATTCGGTATCTACCGATTCGGTAATTACCGAATCGGTAAGTATCGAAACACGATACCGATTTTTACCGATTCGGTAGTTTACCGATTTTTTTTCTCTACATCTCATTTTCCGATTTCAGAATACTGATTCGGTAAAAATCGGTATTTTAAAATCGGTAAATGACTTTAACCTACATCGGGCCCTAGGTGTGTTATTTCCGGCTGTGGTGGGGGAAGGGGGGAGGTACATATGCCTCCCCCCCACCTGGCGGTCTCTTTGTCCTCACCCGACGTCGTTTTTGGACGTGTCCCGTGGGAGCGGCTGCATTCATTGCACGGTGAGTGCATTCCTGCCCCAAGTCCTCCCCCCTTTATTCGCCTGAGCGTCCATCAGGGTGCATCATGGGCAGGGCGGCCCGGCCAGGGCTGGAGGCCGCCTGGGGAGGGGGGAGAGCAGCACCGATCGAGAACGCATGGTGTTTCGCCGGGCTTCCCCTGGCCCCACGTGGGGGCTCCTGACTGGGGTTTACAGGGGACACTGCTGTCCTTGCGGCCCACATGTCCTGCACATTAGTCACCTGTGTCGGGGACTAGGGCGCTCCTCCTCTCCGATCGGTGGTGGGGGTAGACAGGACACGCGGCACTGGGCCTGGTCCACTGAGGGCCCCCGGGGAAGTGAAGGTCGCAGACCATTCTTTTGGGATATAAAATTATATGTACTTATGATTGGCCCACTATGTACCATATAACCGTGTATGCATATGAATAACCATGTGTTGTTCTATATTATATGTATGCTTCGCGATTGCTTCATGAAGGCCCATTTCGACCTATTGGTATAACTGCAGCCATCTTGTTTCATTTCTCCGTGTTCATGCACTGCTTCTCAGAGGTCACATGAGTTAGCTCTTGGTACGAAACCATGTTGTCAGGCTTAGCCTCCCTCTCCGATCTTTAGTGTGTAGCTCAGGGAAACCCAAGGTCACACCTGCCCCTCTTGTGGATGCGTGTATTCTAGCAGAGCCCATTCCTGTACTCCCCGGGCTCTAGATAGACAAGAGGGCATCACACCGACCTGCCCCCGGAATAGCTCCGGCCTAGCTACTAGCAATCAATAGTGCCTTATATGGGTATTCCTGCTGGCTCACTGACAACTTGTATTTTTCCTTGTAGGGTGTTAACCTGAATGTGTGAAAACGTATATATGCTTTGTATCACTTGTATGAAGTCAGTCTCCTCTGCGCACCTCCGTGGGTCGTGTAGACCGAGGCTCCCCTGTCAGGGTTTGCATTGATTTGAATAAACGATTCAACCTTCTCCATTGCCGACTGCCTTATTATTCTTTTATGTTATATATGGGCTACTGGTAAGTATAGTCCGGACTTGCAGAAATTTGATTACTTCAGTTGGCGACTCCGCCGGGACTCCGCGATATGGTCGTCCCCTCCTGTAAATAGGAGTAGAGAGTTCTGGCCGAGTGGGTGGACAAACAGATTTTTAATTGGAAACACTCGTTTTGTGGTATGACAACTAGAGATTCCGCCCTCGAGCCCATTATCCCTCCCAGCTGCTGAAGACCCTACGCCGGAGTCCTACGGGATTAACCCGAGAGAAGAACAGGCTGTGTCGGTCTGTCTAGAAGTCGGCAGTGGAGAATTCGTGATCGGCCTGAGTACACCAGGTGAGTGAACTCTTTGATTGTATTGGAAAACGACGCTTGGAAAGAGTGTTTGCTTGGTAACAGCAGTCTGCTTTTCGAAGTAGTGGCCGGGAAAGCTGGTCCACAAGGGAATCAGGGGAGTCTGACGTTGCGTGCAGGGGTTGCACGGGTAGACATCTCGTGGATTTGTTTGAATATTGTAGATAATGCTTGGTGCCTTTGCAGAGTACGGAGTGCTTGCTTGGCCAGAACCACTCCGGGAAAACCCTGGGAGCAACTGGGTAAGCTGGGGCTCTGGGGCTCCGTGCCCCGAAGTCCGGCCCAACCAGGAGGACCAGGGGATAACCTAAAAGTGGGTCTGTGGTTTGCCTACCAAGGGATCTCAGAACGGTCTACGGACTGTTCTTTTTGTGGTTGAATTCTGGTTGGTTTGGAATTCTTTTGATTTGATTCCCCGAACAGTAGTCGACGGGCTCTGTTCGTTTTGAAGACATGTCATGTGCATTGAATTTGCATTGAGCTCATTTGAACCCTGCCTTGCTTTACAGCACTTTATATGGTTGAAAAATAGGAAGAGTGTGAGAGAGTGAATGGTGAAGAGGGCGCGCCCGTGTGCAAAAAATTATTGAAATCCGTACATCAGAACTGTGATATTGTATTGTCATGCCTTGTTTCAGCAAAATATGTTTTGGGTGCTGCTGTCGGCGAGAGGCTCGGCTGGAAGAGAGACAGCCTGCTCATCCCGAGGAAAGCCCCAGTTTCGATATGTATGTTAAACATGGTCTTACCCTGATCTTGTTTAATACCCTATGGCATAAATATACAAATGATAATACTGATTTGCAATGGCCTTTAACAGGGTCATTCAATGAGAAAAAGATTAATTATCTCCAAAATAAGATGTTTATGAAGAACAGCCGTCAGTCGAAGTTTGACTCTTTGAACCTATGGTTGAAGGAAGCAAAACGACAACGGATAAGATAAGATAAATTGGGAAAGATTAAATCCGGACAGGCTGTTACTCAGAAAGCCATAGCTTATGATAAAGGTAAAGTGGAGGAAAATATTGCACAGATAGACAGACAGTTCCGTCTGGAAACGGACAAAAGTTATGTGGCACGACCCGATACTGGAGATGAGCTGGAGGACTTATTAGAAGCCCGTCCGCCTCCTCCTTACACTCCACAAGGCTTATATCCAGCAGCACCTGTGGCATGAATAGATCGGCCAGGGGCTGCGGTAGCCATTAAGGATCCAGTAGGAGCAGTGGCCACGACCCCATCTGATGGGTCTGTACGAAGTGCGCTACTTCCCCCTCCCTCACTTCGATTGGCTACCTCAGCCTTGATTTTGTTACAACCGGACACGGTTGTTTGTTCCCTATTTTCTCCAGTATTTCTCTCCCCCCCCGGCTCAAAGCGCTATAGACCCCCGTGCTTTGGCCGTCCTAGATACCACGCCTAAGCGCCTTAAGTCCGATTTGAGTGATCAACGGACTTTTACAAGATCCTCGCTAGGAATGGAAGAAAGAAAGACTATAGTAAATCAGGCATCCCAATGGATGCGGAATGCTATTTACACGATGGAAGACATTTGGAGTACTATGAAAGATCTTGAACCCGTTGCGCAGCAACTGCCTCTGGAGAACATGGCGATTCGATTGATATCGCTATGGGAGCAGTGTTTCGAGGAAGGGTTCCCTCCTCAAATACTGAGAGATATTAAAGATCGAGCCCATAAATTCCATTTACAGTCCGATGAAGTATATCAGAATGTAGCCACTCTCCTGCATTACCAAGAACGAATGCATCGAAAATGCGCTGACTGGGGAACGCAGAACCCTATGAGAGAAGTACACCCTCTCTTTTTCCCTGATTTACCTGAAATGCGGGACGCTAACAATGTAGTGACACAAGCTCGTGTGGACGCAAGACTTCAGGAACAATGGGTTTATACCCCTTGGAAGCGAAGTGAGGTCCTCACTTTAAAGGCTCAACTTCCCGACCCTCGTAAAAATCTCACTGCCTTTTATAAAGAATTGGCCGAAGCTGCAAATTCAGCTATTATGACGATACCTGATATTGAGTTCTTCTTTGATCTCTTAATTCCAGTAGATATTTGGAGACAAATACACGACACAGACCATGTCCCCGAGTTAGGAGGAACATGGGATCAATTAAAGAATTGGGATAAGGAACGCAAACCTGGAGAGAAACCCCGAGATGAAGTTTTAGCAGTGCCAGATAAAATTATTACCTACATGCAGACCCTCCTCCCTCCTAGGAAAATAGATTGGGATAAATTAACAGCTTGTAAACAGAAAAAGGATGAAAGTGTGTCAGACTACTTTACCAGGTTTGAGAAAACGTTCATAGATTTTAGTGGGCAGGATCTATCCACAGATGGAGGGATACAATTGTTTGTGAACAGATTCGTTACAAATCTACTTCCGGAGATTATGTCTCGCCTCCAAGCAGCTGAAAGTACTTGGACTACGGCCACCCCGTCCGTGATCCTTAGTATGGCTCAATATTATGAGCATCGAGAAAATGAGAGCAAAGAGAAGACTGAAAAGAAAACAAAGGATCTAAAGACCAGAGTTTTGCTACAACAGGTTAGTAGAGGACAAAATACAGGACGAGGTGGGCGTGGTTTCTCCCAAAGGGGAGTAACAGCAGGCAGAGGAAGAGGAGGTCCCCCGAATATTGGTGTTAATCAATGTTCATATTGCAAGCAGGAGGGACATTGGGGGCGGACTGTCCTTTGTTGTTGGCAAGAAATGGTCCCAGTAGGGGACGAGGACGGGGTCGGGGAAATGTTGATCGCAATAGTATGCGACGGGAGGAGGAGGATTCTCGAAAAAATATTTAGATAATCCACAAAACAGGCAGTACTATAATGAGAATTATAGAGACGACGGATACGACGGGCAAGATTATGCATGAGACAGCCAAGGACAGAGAGGGGGCCACATTACAGTACCAGTTGACCAGAGGGACCTTATGTACAAGGGGAACTGTTGGGTGCATCGGGAAAATTCCTATTGGATACTGGAGCAATGAATGGTTCCGTTGCTCATACTATGGTCCCAGGGGCTGCTCTGTCTGGCCAAAATAATGTATCAGTAAGATTCTCCGGAATACCTGTGGTAAGCCCCATTTCTAAGCCCTTGCCTTTTACTGTAGGTCCTATTTCTATACAGTCACCCTTTCTATTGACATCCAATTGTGGTGAGAACCTTTTGGGCTTGGATATTTTAAAGAAATTGCATGCTCGGATTTCTTGTTCACTGGATGGGGTGTATTTGACAATGCAGAAACCTTCTTTGGCGGACGCTCAATACTTTGCAAAAAGTGAACGTCTTCCTCCCGAATTTTCTACAATTCCTCAGACGCTGTGGGCTACAGGAGACACTGATGTTGGTCTGTTAAGAATAGCCCCTGTGTCAATCACTTTGAAACCTAATGCGCAGCTGCCTCGCATTCCACAGTATAAAATTTTGCCAGAGGGTGAACGGGCTCTGTTGCATATTATTCGCGACCTTATCCAAAAGGGGGTAGTGGAAGAGACAGCGGCACATACTTGTAATAGCCCGATTTTACCGATTTTGAAGAAAGCACCACAATACCCGGTGGTACCCGATATAACTACTATTTTGACCATGATCCCTCCCACGGCTCAGTTCTTTTCTGTAATCGATCTGAAGAATGCCTTCTTTAGCATTCCGATTCATCCTGATAGCAGGCATATCTTCGGATTCTCATTGGCTGGCCAAAGTTTTAGATTTACACGCGCTCCCCAAGGCTATACTGAAAGTCCTAGCATTTATAGTCAAGCCTTGAAGGCAGTTCTTGATGAATTACCCTTGCCCGCTGGGAATACCAATATTCAGTATCTGGACGATATTTTGGTGGCTTCTGATACGAAGGAGGGATGCAAAGAGGCTACGGTAAAATTATTACATCATTTGGCTGAGAAAGGAAATAAAGTGTCCCTTTCTAAATTTCAATATTGTCAACAGGAAGTGGCCTACTTAGGCCATTTCCAGTCGAAAGCGGGGAGGCGATTAACTCCTGAACGAATATCTGTTATAACTAACATGTCTGTACCTCGTACTCAGCGTGATGTTCGTGCTTTTCTTGGCATAACCTCTTACTGTCGCCAATGGATACCTAACTATTCACTTCTCTCTAAACCCTTGTTGCATTTGACAACCAAAGATGTGCATGAACCCCTGCCCTGGACGGATGAATGTCAAGAAGCCTTTGAATCTTTAAAGTCTGCTCTTTGTTCTGCACCTGTGTTGGGAACCCCAGATTACCGGAAGCCTTTTTCACTTTATGTGCACGAGGTAGACGGTTGTTCATTCTTAGTGTTAACTCAGATATTTGGTGGAAAGCAGAGACCTTGTGCATTTTTCTCTTCGGTTTTAGATATTGTTGCTCGAGCCCTCCCAAGTTGTCTGAGGGCCACTGCTGCAGTAGCACTGGCCATCAGGCAATCAGAAGGAATAATTTTAAACACTGACCGCACAGTCATGGTACCGCATGCTGTGGATATCCTTTTAAATAGAACTAAGACCCAACACTTGACGAGTGCTAGATTGACAGGATACTAGCTGACAATGTTTGCCCCTCACATCACTATTAAAAGATGTGCTACTTTGAACCGAGCCACACTGTTACCTCTCCCTGAAAATGATAAAAGAGATGATGTGCATGATTGTATATTTTGAACAGAGGAAGAAACAAAGGGGCGTGTAGATCTATCTGACACCCCTTTACTTGACCCCGAAGGAGAGTTGTATGTAGATGGCTCTTGTTTTAAATTACCAGATGGCACTGCGACAGCTGCATATGCCATTACGACTTTGAAGACGGTAGTGGAAACCGCAAGGATTTCACACCACTCAGCCCAGGCAGCTGAACTAATAGCCTTGTTAAGAGCATGTGAATTGAGTGAAGGACTGAGGGGGAACAGTTTTACAGACAGCCAATACGCCTTTGGCGTTGCCCATAGCTTCGGGAGGCTGTGGAGGGAGAGGGGTTTCTTTACTACGCATGGCCAGAAAATTCAACATGGTCCCTTGATTGATCGATTGTTATTCGCTCTGACATTACCAAAGAAGTTAGCCATTATCAAGTGCAGTGCCCACAAAAAAGTTGTAGATTCCACTGGAAAGGGAAACGCCTTTGCCGATTCAGTGGCAAAGGAAACATCTCAAGCTAAAGGAAGCCCCATGTTCCCTAGCACATCCGCTCGATGGCCCACGAAACATCCCTTTTTGACAATACCATTGAAAGTGTAAAAGAATTACAGAAAGAAGAGATGCAGAGGTGGGAGCGGGACATTGGGAAATTGGATAAGAATGACTGTTGGATAGACAGATCTAAGAAACAGCGATGGTTGCTCCCTAATGCATTGGTATATGCAGTAGTGACCATGGCCCAGGCCATATAAGTGCAAAAGGAATTAGTGCAGTATTAGATCCAGTATGGAATAACCCGAATATTTCCAAAACTGCCGCACACATTGTCAAATATTGTCCGGTGTGTTTACAACACAATCCTGGAGGTAGAGAATCTGTTTTGGGTGGCAATTTTGCTCCGCCATCTTTGCCTTTTGAAGTCATACAGATGGATTATATACAGATGGAACGTGTGAATAATTTGAAGTATGTATTGGTAGTGGTATGTGCTTTTAGTAAATGGGTTGAAGCCTACCCCACCAAAGATGCCACGGCAGTTGCTACTGCCAAGGTTCTAATAAAAGAATATTTTCCCCGATTCTGTTTGCCCCGAATTATCTGGTTGGACAATGGGCCCCATTTTAATGCCCAGTTGGTACAAAGTGTTTGTGATGGACTGAAAATAAGGCAACAATTCCATGCCGCTAGACATCCTCAGTCAGCAGGTCTAGTTGAAAAATACAATGGTACCTTAAAATTAAAAATGGCCAAAATGTGTGCAAGCACTGGATTGAAGTGGCCAGATGCCCTTACAGTGGCCTTATTGTCCCTTAGAACGACCCCTCACACTAGAACAGGACTATCTCCTTATAAGGTAATTTTTGGGCGTCCAGGCAACGTGGGGGGAGTCCCCAGGTCACGATCCTTCAGGGATATTGATTAACCATTGATGACAGATTATCTGTATGCCTTGACTAAAGATCTGCGTTCTATTTATCAACAGGTATCAGACACATTGCAGCCACTGCCGGAGGGTCCTGGACATCGTTTGGAACCCGGCCAGTGGGTCCTGGTGAAGAACTATCAACGGAAATCGAGTCTGGAGCACAGGTGGTCCGAGTCCTACCATGTTAGGGTTAGCCCTCTTTCTATGACCATGCATGCTACATCACATGACCTACCTGGCTAGGGGTTAATTGTTGTGTACGCCCCTGCATCTTTGCTTGGTTTCGATCTGGCGTTGGAATTTTCCTCCAAGTCTGGTTCTCATTTGAAGCAGTGCTTCTTTGGTTTCCTCGCACTCACGGGCTCGTGAGTTTTCGTCGTTCTTTCTCCCGTTCCTGTCCCGCTCCCCCTCCCTTCACTTCCTTTCCTTCTTGTGGTTCCGTGCTCGGTCCGGACACTCTCAGTGTGTTCCCTGGCGCTGACACGTGGTGAGGTATCGGGGCTCCGATACCTTTTTGTGACTACCCCCTGGATTCCCGGGGCGTCACAGCAGACGCAGACGGCATACCTTGGATCCTCGTGTGGTAAAATGGACTAGCAAGCATCTATTTCCATGTTATTCTGGATGTGGTCCACATCGTTGTGTGGAAGTTTGGTTTCCTTTGGCGTTCGAAGGACTTCGGAGGTAGCAGCTGCCACCTTTCAATATTCCCCTTTATTCCCTTCCAGCACCTGGTATTTTGAAGACATTGAGAAACGGTTCGGGGTTTTTTAATGTCGAAATACAGTGACTTTTTCCCCCTTTATATATAATTTCCTGGAAACATCATTTTGAGTGGTATTACCTCACTGTGCTTATTGGATACAGTACGTCTGTCATTACAAGAGGATTACAAGAAACCCCCCCAGTGGGACTATGCTGCCACCGTGAATTGGTAAGAGTCATGTTTGTGTTTAATGTTGCTGCCTGGTCATAGAAGGAGGGGGTGGGATTTCATAGAGTAATCAGGTGTTATTTGTTTTTCAGGTGCAGACCTGTTGTGCTAAACTGTTCACTGGGGTGGTCCAGACAGACGTTCACCGCTCTCCAGGATCCTTATTTCCTCCCTCTCCCTGTGCTCAACAGTTTGCTCGCTGGGTGATTATCAGAGAGTGACTGTGGGGTGCAGGAGGTGGGTTGGGCCATACATCGTTCCTGCAGCGTTCTGGGCAAGGGTGAAACCCAACAGAAAACCAAGCCCACGCATTCATAGCGCTGCCCGAGCGAGTATGGACGAGTTAGGAAATCCCATAGATGGGGTTTCTGGACCTCCGACCATGCAGGACTTATGGGGTGCTATCACTTCACTACAGGCCCAGGTCCAGGATTTGAGGCAGGAAAATCAGGGGTTAAAACAGGAATTGGGAACAGTAAAGGGTTGGGTTCAACAGAGCTCAGTACTACAACCCGCCAACTTTCAGTACGAGGGAGGGACAGGTCAGACAGCTAGCGGGGGTGCTCCTGTAGCAGTCACAGTAAATACACCGGTACCTGTGCCTCTGGCCGCCCCTGAGAGGTTCTCGGGGGATAGTGACAAATACAGCACCTTCATGAATCAGTGCCATCTGCATTTTATGTGTAGACCCAATGCATTCCCAGACGATTCGGCTAAGGTAGCGTTTATCATCTCGTATCTGGCTGGTACGGCTGCTGTTTGGGCAGTTCCACTTGTGGATAATGACGTTCGTGTGTTATACAATTATACAGCGTTCAAGGAAATGATGAGGGGATTGTTTGCTAAACATGCCTTCATGCAGGCTAGTGATGCGGAACTCCTGAAGTTACGGCAGGGCAGGCAGGATTTGCTAACATATATCTCCACTTTCAATCGGCTTGTATTGGAGACACATTGGCCAATGGCTAAGAGGACGTCATTGTTCTATCAGGGTCTATGTGACGATCTAAAGGACATTGTGTCTCAGGTGGTTGATCCACCAGATGATTGTACAGCTTTCATTGACTTGGCGGTCAAGTTAAATCATAGGCTGACAGAAAGAAGAGGGGAACAAAATTGTTTTCAGCCTTCTCGTGGGGGGTATAGTCGACCTGAAGTTAAGCCGGTGGTGGAGCATAAGTCTGTACCTGAACCAATGGAGATCGGGGGTGTGAGGAGTGCTTTGACCCCTGAGGAGAAGAGAAGAAGGAGGGACAAGAATTTGTGTCTGTATTGTGGTCAGGGTGGCCCTTATGCCAGAGAATGCCCGGTAAAGCCGTCTAGTGTCCCGCAGAGTAAAGGGGTGGCATGTGTACATAAGGACTGCGGATTGTCTGACATACAAGACACTAGAGGTGCCTATGAAGTCGTGGGCGCCGTGGAAAGGGTCCCAAGATATTTCATGCTGTCCGCCTGTCTATTGATCTCCGATAACAACAGAGTGGCTGTGTCGGTATTGTTGGATTCTGGTGCCACAGGAAACTTTATTGATATTGCTTTGGCGGATAAATTGATGGTGCCATGTGTGGACAAAGAGTTACCTGAGCCGGTAAGGGCGATTTATGGGACCGAGTTGACATCAGGGTCTATTACACATCAGACAGAGCCATTGTGTCTGATTTGCGAGAACGGTCGCTCAGAGTATGTTCATTTTGACCTGATTGACGCTCCTTCTTTTGGGTTGGTGTTGGGGGTGCCTTGGTTGCAACTATATAACCCTAGAATAGATTGGGTGCGTCGGTCAGTGACTCTAGATTCTGTACATTGTCTGAAACACTGTTACCAGGAATCTACCGATTGGGTGTCTCCACTTACTTGTGCCGTGGGGGAAGTAGTGACTGTGCCATCTCCATATTCAGCCTTTATGAATGTTTTCGATGAGGGTCAGGCTCAGGTTCTTCCCCCATATTGATCGTTTGATTGTAAGATTGATTTGGTCCCGGGGGCGGCAATGCCATGCAGCCGCATATATGCGCTGTCTGAACCGGAGTAATTGCACTTGAAAACTTATCTGGATGACATGCTGCAAAAAGGGTTCATCCGTCCATCTTGTTCTCCTGTTTCGTCAGCCATCTTTTTTATACCGAAGAAAGAGGGCACTTTGCGGGACTGTGTGGACTACAGGGCCATTAACAAAGTTACAGTAAAGAACAAATACCGGCTTCCTTTGATACCGGTGCTGCTGGATCAGTTAAAAAAGGCGACTGTATTCACCAAATTAGATCTCCGGGGCGCATACCATCTTATCCGAGTTCGCTCAGGGGACGAATGGAAAACTGCTTTTAAAACGAAATTCGGCCTGTTTGAGTACTGCTTGATGCCATTTGGCTTGTGCAACGCGCCAGCGGCCTTTCAGTTTTTCATAAACAAAGTCCTCAGGGAGTACTTGGTTATAAGCGTCATCGTCTATATTGACGATATATTGATCTTTTCGGAATCTGCCCAGGACCATCAGGAGCATGTGACGCAGGTATTGCAGACTTACAGGATCATCATTTGTTCGCCAAATTGGAGAAGTGTCAGTTTGGCGTCCCCAAGGTGGAGTTTCTGGGTTTCATTGTGTCAGCAGAGGGAATCCAGATGGACCCTAGGACGATAGAGGCTATTGTCACCTGGCCCGTTCCAGCTACGGCCAAGGATGTACAGGTCCTTTTGGGGTTTGCAAACTTCTATAGGCGCTTCGTCTCGCATTTCTCTGATATAGTTGCACCTATGACACGGTTGTTGAGGAAGGGGGTCCCTTTTGTCTGGTCATCTGAGGCACAGGTCTCCTTCCAGCGATTGTTAGGGGAATTTACATCTGCCCCTGTGTTGATTCATCCTGATCCTGCCTTGCGGTTCTTTATGGAGACTGACGCATCGTTGTGTGCAGTGGGTGGGGTGCTCTCACAGAAAGACGTTGAGTTTGGCCTCATGCACCCAATAGCCTATTTCTCTAAAACGCTCTTGCCGGCGGAACGGAATTATACTGTCTCCGAGAGGGAATTGTTGGCGGTGAAACTATCCTTTGAGGAATGGAGACACTATTTATGGGGGGCTAGACACACGATCACAATATACACCGATCATAAGAACCTGGAGTTCTTTTGCTCTGCCCGGGCTTTGACACCGCGCCAGATGCGGTGGGTTCGGTTTTTTAACTAATATGATTTTGTTATTACTTACAGACCTGCTGCTCAGCAGAATAAGTCGGATGCCCTTTCCCGGATACATGTTGATTCTGGGGATGCGGGGTCAGAAAGAGAAATAAGACCGATGATTTCCGGTGATAGGATAGTTGGAGCCACCACAGCAGATGAATTTACATGTGCAATAAAAGAGAAGATTACGAAAATCGATTTGAGTCCTTGGTTATTTCAGCCGCGGTGTTCTCTGCAGGACGGGTTGTTGTTCCATGATGGGCGTTTGTTCATTCCGCCTGAGCTGAGGGACACTGTTCGGCATTGGTGTCATTCATCTGCCTTGGTGGCCCATCCTGGAGCGCAGAAAACAAGGGAACTATGCTTAAGGTGGTGTTGGTGGGATACTGTGGCTCGGGATATTCAAGGTTTTGTGGCAGCATGTCCTGTCTGTGCCACAAGTAAGCCTTCACATAGTAAACCGGCAGGCTTGCTGTGTCCTTTGGCTGTACCCCCTCAACCATGGCATACGATGAGCATGGACTTTGTGACAGATCTTCCTTCTCTTTCCGGCTATACGGCCATTCTTGTGTAACTAGATCTGTTTACCAAGATGGCTCATTTCGTCCCCATCGCTAAAATCCCCACGGCCAAGGAATTGGCTGCGGTGTTTATGACGGCTGTGGTGAGGATGCATGGATTGCCAACTGCTATAGTCTCGGATAGGGGTGCCCAGTTTGTGTCCCACTTCTGGACTGAGCTTTGTGATGTGCTACAGATGGAGATCCGAATGTCCTCTGCCTATCATCCGCAGACTGATGGGCAGACGGAGCGCACCAACCAAACCATGGAGCAGTATGTCAGATGTTTGGTGTCTTCCCTCTCCTGTGATTGGGTTATGGCTCTCCATATGGTGGAATTTGCGCACAATAACAGCTTGCACTCCGCCTTGGGGATGACTCCTTTCTTTTGTTCAATGGGTTACCATCCTAGGGCTTTGGCTATTCAACCCACAGGGCATGTGCCAGCCATAGACGACATGTGGAAGGCTTTGGGCGATATCTGGACAAAGGCCAGGGGTACGCTGGCGGAGGCTAAGGCCACTATGAAGGCGTATGCAAATATCCACAGGGCCCCAGCACCTCCCTATAAAGTCAGGGAGCATGTGTGGTTGGCTACAAGGAATCTTAGGATGCAGGGTTCTCGTAAACTGCAACCCCGATATGTAGGCCCTTTTTCCATCATTCAGGTCATTAATCCTGTGGCTATGAAGCTTGCGTTGCCTGTGGGATATAGAGTCCATCCAGTGTTCCATACCTCGCTGTTGAAACCCTATGTTGAATCTGCACAGGTGCTGCCACCCCCTCCTCCCTTGTTAGTGGATGGTTATGAGGAGTTTGAGGTCCAGGCTATTCTGGATTCTAGACGTAGGAGAGGCAGGCTGCAATATCTGGTGGACTGGAAGGGATACTCTCCTGAGGACCGTACCTGGGAACCAGCCGGTGGGGTCCATGCTCCCAGGTTGGTGAGGTTGTTTCATTTGCATCATCCCTCTAAGCCCCGTCCTGTGGGGAGAGTTTTTGGGGGGAGGTACTGTTAGTGTTAGCCCTCTTTCTATGACCATGTATGCTACATCACATGACCTACCTGGCTAGGGATTAAATGTTGTGTACGCCCTTGCATCCTTGCTTGGTTTTGATCTGGCATTGGGATTTTCCTCTAGGTCTGGTTCTCGTTTGAAGCAGTGCTTCTTTGGTTTCCTCGCACTCACGGGCTCGTGAGTTTTCGTCGTTCCTTCTCCCGTTCCTGTCCCGCTCCCCCTCCCTTCACTTCCTTTTCTTCTTGTGGTTCCGTGCTCGGTCCGGACACTCTCAGTGTGCTCCCTGGCGCTGACACGTGGTGAGGTATCAGGGCTCCGATACCTTTTTATGACCCCCCCCCCTGGATTCCCGGGGCGTCACAGCAGACGCAGACGGCTTACCTTGGATCCTCGTGTGGCAAAATGGACTAGCAAGCATCTATTTCCGTGTTATTCTGGATGTGGTCCACATCGTTGTTTGGAAGTTTGGTTTCCTTTGGCGTTCGAAGGACTTTGGAGGTAGCGGCTGCCACCTTTCGATATTCCCCTTTATTCCCTTCCCGCCCCTGGTATTTTGGGGACATTGAGAAACGGTCCAGGGGTTTTTTTATGTCGAAATACAGTGACTTTTTCCCCCTTTATATATAATTTCCTGGAAACATCATTTTGAGTGGTATTATTGGATACAGTATGTCTGTCATTACAAGAGGATTACAAGAAATCCCCCAAGTGGGACAACGCTGCCACCGTGAATTGGTAAGAGTCATGTTTGTGTTTAATGTTGCTGCCTGGTCATAGAAGGAGGGGGGTGGGATTTCATAGAGTAATCAGGTGTTATTTGTTTTCCAGGTGCAGACCTGTTGTGCTAAACTGTTCTCTGGGGTGGTCCAGACAGACGTTCACCGCTCTCCAGGATCCTTATTTCCTCCCTCTCCCTGTGCTCAACAGTTTGCTCGCTGGGTGATTATCAGATAGTGACTGTGGGGTGCAGGAGGTGGGTTGGGCCATACATCATTCCTGCAACGTTCTGGGCAAGGGTGAAACCCAACATACCAGATCATCTTGGCCACGAGGACGGCGGTGAAGGTGCATGGCCAGAAACATTGGATCCATGTGAGCCATCTGAAGCGCCTGCCGCTGCCCCTGCTTGCTGATCGGCAAAACAAACACGGAGTGCCGAGTCAGGAAGGCGAGCTGCTTAAAAGTTTCGTGCCCTTTTCAGATGCCCAGGAAATTGGGCAATCGAGTGAAGTGTTGCCTGAAGGGAAAGGTGTGACAGCTCATTCCGTAGCAGTTGCCAGTCCCGAGGCGCCACAAGGAGTGACCAAATCTGTTACCCTTGTTACCGAATTATTTTCTGACCAGAAGCAACCTGCCCGTTGTCGATACGATCTGCGGCCCCGAAAACAGCGCGGTACCCCACTCACTAATGGAAGAAATTAGACCAAGACTTTGTGTTGAAAACCCTTAAGTAGAGTGATTGGGGGTACTGAGCGAGACACTGGACTGAATCCGCAGAGAGCTTGGAACATTGTGTTAATTTGGCTCTGTTCAGAAAGAAAGACTGAGTTGAGGGCCGCTATCGTGCTTTTTGGAATCTGCAAGATTGTTGTTTCAAATGAGATGAGCAGAGTCTGCCTGTGAGGCTCTTAAACGGACACAGGGAGAAGATCCCTTGGTGGGAAGAAGAAACCCTCTGGTGGTGTGCGTGCTTTGTGGATACAAAGATTAGTTTTGGACTTTTAGCAAGGGACCGAAATAGATTTGGACTTATAGAGAGTATGTTCCCTTTTGCTCGAATTATGATGGAAGATGAACGACCACTTGCCCCCCGGCGTCCTATCAATGACATGCAATTGTTTTCCGGATGGCCCACCAGAGTGAAGGTGGCCTTCGTTGCTTTTATTTCCATAATTACTGTAATCATGATGTGGTACACTCTATCTCCTGAGGCTCAGCCGGGAGGACGCTACTGTTTATTTTACCTTTGTGTGTTTAGAAATTGTGGTTGCATTTACCTGCTCTCATTATCCTGGCCACCAGTATTCCTTGACACCCATGCTCTGGACACTCTCGCGCAGCTGAATCGAGCGCTGCCGCGAATTACCACTCTCTCGCCGCCATTCCCCAGAGCACATAGGCCACGCCCACCACCTACAGGCCACGCCCCCCGCCGAAGGCTTCCCCTCGCTGATTACTAGCGTTGCCAGAGGCAGTCATCTCTCCTGAGGCGCAGCCAGGAGAACGCTTGTGTTGCAGTAAACTTTTGATTTTAATTGTTCATTTGAACATATTTTAACTTCCTGATCTCACTTGGGCACCTGTCTGTTTCGATTTTCTCGAGGCCGCAGGCCAAGCCCACTAGCTGTAAGCCACGCCCCCTACCGAAGGCATATAGGCGCGTTGTTCACGAGCGCCTGCCAGAGGTACACTTTATCTCCTGAGGCTCAGCCGGGAGGACGCTACTGTTTATTTTACCTTTGTGTGTTTAGAAATTGTGGTTGCATTCACCTGCTCTCATTATCCTGGCCACCAGTATTCCTTGACACCCATGCTCTGGACACTCTCGCGCAGCTGAATCGAGCGCTGCCGCGAACTACCACTCTCTCGCCGCCATTCCCCAGAGCACATAGGCCACGCCCACCACCTACAGGCCACGCCCCTTCCGGTTATTTCCTCTATTTACAATGTGTCTTCCCCGGTCGCGCAGCGGACGGGCGCAGCGGGCACGCCGTCAGCGCGCCAAAGGCGCGCCAAAGGCAAGCCCGTCTGTGCCCGTCCGTGACCGCACGGGACCAGGGCCATGTCACTCTGCCCGTTCCCCTCCCCACACTTACAATACCCAGGAACTTCTATCCCTCAGACCTCCAGCGTCCCTTTGTCCTCTACTTCCTTGCCACACGCTTACACGCCTGAGCGATCTAGGTATCTCCCAGGTTTGTTTACCACCCGGACTGAATTACAAGCGCAGTATGGGCTCAACGAAGTCCCCTACTAGCCCTAACCCACCTCTGTTTAATTTGGACTGTATCTATCTTAATACTAGATCGCTGGTGAGGCATCAGCTGGATATATTTCTGTTACTTACTTTGCAGAAACCTGACCTGTTGCTACTTACTGAGACCTGGCTTACTGAGAACTCACAGCCCGATATACTGGCCTCACTCCCATCAGATTATTATATTTTGGCAGCAAATCGCGCTCCAGGTAAAGCCGGAGGGGGAGTGGCGGCCATCATTAACAAAAAACATCATTTTGTTAGTCGCCCGTCCCTGCTGCTACCTGGCACCAAAAATTTAGTCATAAAAACCGATACAGAGAAAGGCGCCATAGCCCTGGTTTTACTTTACCGTCCCCCACAAACTATGCCCGCTTTCCCCTCAGGACTCGCCGAACAATTAGCGTCAATCACATTGAAATACCCTCATACCATCCTTATCGGAGACTTTAACCTGTGGTTTGACAACCTGGACACTGATACCCAAGCAAGAGAATTGTATGACCTACTCACCGACATCAATATGATCCAATTCATACAGTCCCCCACTCATGAGAAAGGCCACCATCTCGACCAACTATGGTCGCATAATCTCCCTCTATCATCCATCTCGATTCAACCCTGCATTTGGTCAGACCACCATTTTGTTCATTTTTCCCCTCAAATAAGGAGACAACACCAGACTCCTCCTCAGACTGGAGGGGAAACTCGCAAATGGGGGGCGATAGATCCTTCTGCCTTTCTGGATACCCTGGTCTCTACCCTGCCACCATTTGACGACATGGGGGACGTAGATGACATCCATAAGGCGCTCTTTTCCTGGATCCAAAGCGCTGCAAATATTCATGCTCCCAATGTAAAATTTTCCCGCTCACGCGACAAAGAGGCCCACAAATGGTTCACTGCGGACCTTAAACAACTTAAACTAGAGGTCAGGCAAAAAGAGAGAATTTGGCGCAGGAATTATCTTTCACAAGATAAAGAGGCTTATTGCTTGAGTCGCCGCCTCTACCAAAAAACCATCCTCCAGAAGAAGACCGACTATTTTTCAGGTATAATTCTGAAATCTCAGAACCAAACTAAAGATATCTTTAGAATAGTGAACGACCTCTGCAACGATGAGCGTACATCACTACCTATCGTACAATCTCAAGCTTTATGTGACGATTTGAATGATTACTTCATCAACAAAATCATTACCATTAAACAAAGTATACCATCACACTCTGCCAATAACATCACTGAGGACACATATATGAACCCAGAGACCTTAGACCTCATTCCCCTGATCGATTCCATACAATTGTCGGAACTCCTTCTACGGGTCAAATCAGGTTCACCCAACGACATCTGCCCTCCTTCTATTTTTAGAGAATTAGGCCTATCCCTTCCACATGCACTTTTGCCTATTCTCAATGAGTCTCTGAGACAAGGTAGAGTCCCCGCAGATTTCAAAAAAGCCCTCCTTATACCTCTGGTGAAAAAACAAGGGAAGAACCCGTTGGATTTAACCAACTATAGACCTATTTCCCTGTTGCCCTACCTCTCAAAAGTGCTGGAGGCCCATGTCTCTAAGAGTGTCTCCAATTTCATCGAGACCACCAACTATTTGGAGCCTAATCAAGCGGGATTCCGCCCGGGTCACTCAACAGAGGCGGTGATCCTGGCGGTCCAGGACAACCTTAGAGCTAGCGCGGATGCTGATCTGCATCAAGCCCTGGTGCTGCTTGACCTCTCGGCGGCGTTCGACACGGTTGACTATGACATTCTGATCAACCGTGTCGAACAGGCCGGCCTGAGAGGACCAGCGCTGAGTTGGATTGCTTCTTTTATTGAGGGTCGGACGCAGGCAATCCAACTGGGCAGCTTCATAGGCACCAGGCATATGTCCACCTGCGGAGTTCCGCAGGGGTCGTCATTATCCCCCTTATTATTTAATCTTTATTTACGCCCTCTTCTTCATTCCCTTAAGAAATTTAAAGTCACGGTGTTCAACTACGCGGATGACTTACAGCTATTATTTCATCTCAATATCCCTGACGCTGTGTCCGAATTTCAGAACACCATGAAACACATCCAATGCTGGATGAACGAAAACCATCTAAAACTCAACCCGGGCAAAACAGAATTACTTTTGCCCGGGAATAGTTTATCCAGCTGGAGTGTGAACTTCTGGCCTGCAGACCTGGGCATCCCCCCTGAAAAGTCCACTGCTGTAAAGAGCTTAGGCATCACGTTCCAATCGGACCTGTCCTTAAAAACTCAGGTGGGCGCCACGGTCTCAGCAAGCTTTTTCCAAATGAGGAAAATAAAAAAAATTGCTCACCTTCTCACTCAGTCTGCCTTAACCCAGGTCATTATGGCCTTAGTCATGTCCCGTCTGGATTACTCCAACAGTGTCTATCTGGGACTTCCAGCGGGCCTGTTGAAGAGACTCCAACTAGTCCAGAACCAGGCGGCCAGACTTATCCTACATCAGCCAAAATGGTCCTCTATCAAATCAGGACTCGAAAAACTACACTGGCTTCCCATTCCCCAGCGTATAGCCTTTAAAACTGGCTGCATCATCTTCAAAGCCACACAAGAGAAAGGCCCTGCCTTTATTTGTAGCCTGATCTCTAAATATACACCTACCAGAAGTCTGCGCTCTGCTCAAAAATCCTTACTGGAGGTGTCTCGCTTTAAAAGGAAGCGACAGGGAGGTAGCTGCTTCCGCCATCTAGCAGCCTTACTTTGGAATTCCATTCCCTTACCGATCAGGCAGAGCAAGGACTTACTCACCTTTCGCAAAGGATTAAAAACATGGCTGTTCTCTCAAGCTTACCATTAAGCCACTATTAGCTCGGTGTTATGTTGGACTGATCCCTCACCTCTTCTATAGCGCCATGAAGCCCACGGGCGTACGAGCGCTTTATAAATTGATTTTAACATAACATAACATGTGTGTGTTTATATATTTGGAGTTTCAGCATCCAGTGCAGACATTGTTGAGAACTACCCTTGCTCCAGAAGAACATCTCTTTTATTCTCTGCCTCCACATAAGGCTAGACATAGGGAGACTTATTCGAAGAATGTTTTTATCGAAATGCTGCACAAAACCCACAGTACCACAAACAAAACTAATTGTTGGGTTTGTGGATTGTTACCATCAGTCATGCATCAGCATGAGTTATTCATTTCCCTTCCTTTGTCCCATTTAGCTAGCTGCGAGGCATGGTTTCAATTGTTGTCGTTAATGTACTCACACTATGTTGAAAATCCTAAGATATATTCCGAAAGGGACTATGAAGCCATCTTGAAGTATATAGAACAGCACCAAGGATTTGATGCTGAAGGGAATGGAGGTCAGGGATCTTTGGACCTGAATGCCTGTATGAACGTATATACTGATTATAGGAATGACACCTGGTTGCAGGAAGAAATGCAGGATTTTGAACTTTTTAATTCTACTATGTATTTTCAGCATTTTAAGGACCGCAATGTTATGAATGATAAAGCTTTTCCAATCCCCATAATAAATGCTACCTCCCTATTCTGTATAAGGGGGCGAGGTCAAGTTAAGGTAGGGAGTAGTGCATGTAATTATACTAATACCTTGCAGACTGACAGTACTCCTCCAATGATCACTCCCCCCAATGTATATTTTGTGTGCGGTGAAAATGCTTATACTTGGCTCCCTCGAGGATGGGCTGGGCGGTGTTACCTGTCCTTACTCTATCCTCTTGTATATATTGCCCCTTCTGATTATCACAAGACCCATCGGTTGGTAAAGAGAGAGGTAGAATCCAATCGGACTATTAGGAGTTTTGATACTGATAGTACTGATCAGACAGATACCTCCTTGCAGCAGTTTGATGACATTTCCAAGGGTCTGGTCCCATTCTGGGGCCCGATTTTTAATAGTCGAAATATAAGACGCTTATCTGGAATAGTGGAAAATGTGGTTCAGACCTCAACTGAGATACTGACCAACCTTACTGTTGAGCTTCAGGCTACGAGGCTTGTTTTGCTTCAAAATCGGATGGTGTTAGCTGTCATCCTGGCAGATAGGGGAGGAGCTTGTCGAGTGATCGGCAGCTCTTGCTGCGTTTTTATTCCTGATTCGGCCCCTACCATACACCTCGCTATTAAGAAATTACATCGATTAGCCAGTGAGCTTCATGTAGAGAATGGCACTTGGTTCCTCTGTGGATGGTTCTGGGGTCTCCTGACTACCTGGGGTTGGAAGATATTCATGAATTTGCAGGTGCCTTTGGAGTTATTTTCACTTGTTGTATATGCCTCCAATGTGGCCCAGCATGTTGCACTTTCTGTGCAACTAGGATAACGTCTGCTCTAACCATTTCCCAACAGGAAAAGATTGAGAAACAAATGATTCAGAAGGAGGTAATTGACCTCATGCAGATTGATAAGGGAGTGTTTGTTGAGTGAAGTAGTTATATTGGCCATAGTAGGCCAAAAGGGCCGTCTGTTGGGATATAAAATTATATGTACTTATGATTGGCCCACTATGTACCATATAACCGTATATGCATATGAATAACCATGTGTTGTTCTATATTATATGTATGCTTCGCGATTGCTTCATGAAGGTCCATTTCGACCTATTGGTATAACTGCAGCCATCTTGTTTCGTTTCTCCGTGTTCATGCACTGCTTCTCAGAGGTCACATGAGTTAGCTCTTGGTACGAAACCATGTTGTCAGGCTTAGCCTCCCTCTCTGATCTTTAGTGTGTAGCTCAGGGAAACCCAAGGTCACACCTGCCCCTCTTGTGGGATGCGTGCATTCTAGCAGAGCCCGTTGAGGTTCTGTAAAATCTGCCTTGTCCTGTGATATTATGGTTCCATCACGATTTTGGTGATGTTGTACCGTATTTAGCAAGTACGGCCAATATGAAGTGAATTTGTCATGTTAACTAGCGGGTTAATTACGTATTCAGAGACTTTGTCTCGAATATGGGTTCCATTTTGTTTGTGCCTCCATTTTGGTGTTGCCATCACATAGGCCCATGGAAGTAACCAAACGAACAAAGTTGCATTGTAGTGTAGTTCCTATTTTCCCTATAGGCCCTGCGTATTGGAATAACATAAACAGTAGTATAAACGTAGAAGTGCGGTCTTCCAGGTCTCTACTGACTATGCTAAACTTAATTGGGTTTGTTACCAACTAGCTCAGAGGTCACTGGAAACTTTCTTGACTGAATAGGAAGTGATCAGCTTCCCTGGTACAGACAAGAAGGGATTCAGTTTTCCAACAACCGCATAAACATGACAACTTTGCTCCTTAGAATAAGAGTCAATCTCTAGAGTCGTGTGAAACAATAGACAGTTATTTTACTCAGTCAGTTGTGCAGATTACTTTCACCAAGATGCAGAGAATAGAGAGACGGGCGTTTTCAATAAAAGGTATTATTTATTGAACAGTCTTTCTTCTCATGCAAGAGAAATCAATTGCCACAATTGCAAGACTAGTTATTATAAAAAGTGCGTACAGTAAAATGAGGATTGCGAAATAATACTGTAAAAGCATTGATATGGTTTCTTAGCCATACAATGGTTAAAATGAATTAAATATATACATTCATACATACATTAGGCTAACCTACTCAACTGGTGCTTCTAACTTCGCCTACCCCAGTGTACCTGACCTAAGCCTAATACTTGGGAGGGAGTAAGTAAGTAGCAGTTTTAGTTAAGTTGGTTTTGCCAAGGTTTGCTTCAAGAATTCTCTCTAAGGGTTTAGTCAACACCATACTTCCGGAATAGAATGTTGGAGGTCTTGTATCTCCTTCCAGGACTCGATATCCCAGTCACTCGCAAGAGTAGGCTGGAAACGCCGGAGCTGGATTTTCTCGTCAAGAGAAAAGACAGCGTCTCTCTCAGCGCGTCAAGGAGGAGGAGGGGCAGCGTCCGTGGGCAGCTTGCATCTGCTGGGCTCTGCAAGGGACAGCTGTTCTGCTGCTGTATTCACCATACCATCGCTATGATCGATGTCGTCGCGACAGCGTTTGCTTAAGGCAAAGTTGGTAATATTTATACCTGAAAGGTGCCTTGTTTGACGTAAGTTTTTGGACATAAGACGTCAATAAAGATGTCACTAGGAAGTGATCGTCTCTCAGTGCTCATTAGAGTTCTATTACTAATCAAAACATAGCAAGCGGGGCTTTTCCAGGTTGCTGAGTTTTATCTTGTTGAAGAACTCGGAGTGTAATCTAGGAATCTAAGATAGTGGCTTCTGCAGTGTCATCTGCTCTAATGAGATGCAGAGGAAGAGATTCTGAAATGTGGCTCTGATCGTGTTAGGCCAGAGATGAGTTTCTGAAATATCGCTCTTGATCGTTTATGCCATTATAGGGGTATGAATGGATTATAGCCGTATAGGGGCATAAGGTCACAGTATTGATCGGGGTCCTAGATTAGAACACGACACCCACTCCACGAATTTATGTCCATCAAATTACTAAAAACGAAAGCAATAAGATACATGTGTAACATTGCCCAACCCAAAATACATATCTGCATTTGAAATGGCGTATTTGAAATACATGGAAATATTGGTACTGTACTTCTTTAAGCATAGAAATCATTCAAAATTATAGCATATGTAATCAGTGAACGATTTTGCGAAAAAATCACACATGAAATATCTCTTTATACAGAAAAGAAGGGCGAGATAATTTCATCACATAGAAATGCAATTGCTGTAACATGTGCTAGAGGCTGAGGTAAAGTTATTATGTCTCTAGAAGTACCTAAAAATAGAAGTTCTGTTCTTTATAAATAGGTCTACTTTAAGCAAAGAATTTCGTGCCAGAAGAAAGTCAATATTTTGAAAAATCTTCAATTCCCCCCCCAAAAAATTTTTATGTGAAAGGGGGGAATAGAGTTCCAACGCTTTTCAGTAGTTTTTGTTGATCAAAACTGAAGGCAGAATTCAGAGTTCATGGGAACGCTGTGTGTCGGAATGCTTTTCAAAAATTATTGTTTCTGTTCCGGGGAGAACATCATATCAGACAGGCTCTCAAAGAATTGGTCTACAAAATCAGGTGACAGTTCGACCAAGTTCGATAATGCTATAACTTGGCAGGTGTGAGAATGATTGCTATCATCAAAGTCTGGATCAGCAATGCTCACAGAAGGTCGTACCTGGGTGATGTTGCTTTTATTTCTCGCTCCACTGTCACCACCTAGTTGTAGCACAGGAGTCTCAACGAATGCCGTCATCAGGATTGGTAGCCGCTGGGGACAACACAATGCGTGAGCCGTTACAGGACTTAGCAAAGTATCGATATCCATTGGTACTGCTGATGGGAGTGCAAGTCAGGTGTCTAACACGCATTCATCTCCGCATAGCATACATCGAAGCACAGGTAAGATGCAGGTCTGCCATATAGGAACCAGGTCATGTTCAGATCTCTCAGCCTGCCCAATCCAAGGACTCTAGTTATTCGGTCCCAGTAGCGTATTGCTAGGATCGTTTCTTCCATCCTTGCCGGAGTCATGTCTGTGTTTTGGCTTGCCATATCGGAGCAGGAGGGTCAAAAATAAAATGCCTGCTGCAAGTCCCAAAATCAGAGGTATGCTGCCAAAGACTGAATGGACAAAATTGGGAATGATTCCCAGAATTGCTTTGAATGGTGTTAACAGTCCCGTAAAAATGGTCTTAAATACGCCTGAGATGCCTATGGCACTCGACATATTAAGAATTTGGCTAAGCATTTCTGTGAAATGCACGGGGCAATTTGTTGATAAAAGGTCATGAATCTCTGATGTTGTCCTTGCAACTTGGAGATCATACGTCTCTTTTGATGACGTGATGGGCACTGTTGTCTGCAAAAGCACAGACTTCATTCTGCTTAAAGTATCAATTCGTATAGAAGAGACATTCAAACGAGGCCATATGGGAGTCTCGGAGTCTCCAGGGCCGTTTGGAAACAATGCTTACATACAGCATTTGACCATGGAAGTTACTTGTACGAGATATGCTTTCTGTGGCAAAAGGCCACAACAGCTGTGATCCGTTATTAGAATGTAACTCCCGTTCGAGAGTTGCTTAAAGAAAGGCTCTATCTGCGTTGCAGGTGTGACATGTTGGTGGCATGAAAGGTTGTTTGAATTTCCTTCACAGGCTCCGTGTAAATTAATACCTTGGCACAAAAGTATACCGCTCAGTGAATGTTTGCAGTTTTCACCACTAAGAAATACATTTTTGTTGCTGTCACTATAGCATGTGTGTGTGTATGGTAATTTCCATGCTGACTTAATGTACCCTTTACCCAAACGTTCATACTGGCCAGTCGGTATGTATTCAAGGCAATTTTTAAATCAGAAAGTTGTTATCGGAATAGTGATAATCCCGTGTATTATCCATTCAATGACAGGACTTTCTGACATTGTCAATGGTAATCTCTCAAGTTTTTCGATGCTCAGGATTGTATAGTCTGCTCCTTTCTATGCCAAGCTGATTTGTTTATCAGTAAGGTTAAAGATGGAAAATAATGATGTTGTGTTGATTAAACACCATGGCACATAGCCTGAACGAAGATTTTGCAGCGTCCAGCCTAACTGTACAATAGAACGCAATTGTGACTGGCCATGCTGTAACATTAGCAAGTCTTTGTCTATTATATCTATGGCAGATGATACAATACTGTCCAGTGAATATATTCTGGAGGACAGTGTCATTAACCCATTGCCCACAACAGAAAGTGATTTTGCCAAATGAATACAATCAATTTCTCGTATTTTTTCAGCTGTTTCAATTTGTGGGACTTTCCAAGCCTCGTTGTAAGTCGCATATATACTGGTTGCTATGAAACGTTTTTGACGCTGTTTGCTTGGTCCCAGAATGAAATTGCGCAAATCAGCACCATCTTTAAGTAAAGCTAAGTGTCGCTTAATTTCTGCCAGTGTGGATGATTCTAGCCATTCGAGGCACAGTTTCCCTACACTGTATGTTGTCACTATCCCTGGATGTTGTCTCTGGGAGTATCTAGGGTCTGGTCTGGTCATTGCCAACCCATGTGTTTTGTTCAGGAATCTATCTTGACAGTTATTTGTGTCAATAGGCCAGATTAACCACTTTTTCCAATCAGGATTGTGTTCTGTTTAGATGTAAAATTTTAGATACGTCTATTTCAATATCTGTAGTTGCATTATCAGGTATTGGCTTTGGAATAGACGGTTTGTTAAGGTCTTTAATCTTAGCTAGGCCAAGACAGGTTGTTTGGTGAATTGTGTCATTTAAGAACATTATTTGCTCTGGGAACATGCAGGCTCGAAATAATGCTTCTAGGCTTTGTACCTGCCAATCTTTTGTACCCCAGATGGTTTTCGTTTCAATATTATTTCTCCAAAAATCAAAACCAAATGTCATCATTTTTTAATAAAATGCTTCTGAATATATCGATTTAGTATTTGTCAGCATTGTTTTCAATCCTGTTTTATCAAACAGTTTATAATAAAACGTTTCTGCATCACTGGTGTTAAACCCTGAGAAGTACTGAAATTTCTCATAGAATGTTTTAGAACTGCTTTTAGGTGGAGTAGCACAATGTTCCCATTGGTTATATTTAAAAACATTTCTAGGTTGTGCAGATTTATGTAAGTAATGATCTCCGTAATGTGAGAAGCAGTACATCTGTTCATAACTAGACGAACCTTGTAAATAATCATGTTCTGTAAATCCTGCTGACAACACTAAATCAGACATCATATTATTAATAATTTCAAAATCCCAATCATCAGAAAATGTACTTGGTTTTACAAAGTCACTTAAGGAAACCTTGAACTGGTGAGGATATTTCAGGATTTCAACAGGACCATATATTTCATAGTCAGTTTTGTCCCATACTACCCCGCCGGGTATTGGAATGGCTGTGACATTTACTGTTGACAGTTCTCTTTTCTTCACGTGGGATGATTTGTGTGGTTTGAGGACTAAGTTGATGTTCTGACTTGCTGTGTCCATTGAACTGTATTTTCCCTCAATGAATTTTCCCAAACAAAGTACCATGATGAGCCAAAGCAGGAGGAAAAATACACCTAGTCCAAACCAGAACTCTAACCATGGAGAGATAAGGTAAATTTCCTTGAGTTGATGAAAGAGTTCTGTTGCTTTTTCTTTAAAAGTCTTTGTTTCTGGCATCACTTCAGGGTTGCTTTGATCCTCAGAAAAGTTGTTGAAGTTGATGAAGTAGCCAGAGGCAGTTCTGTCAATTGTTGGAATCGCTTTCTCAATTTGTCTTTCGGTAGCACATTCTGATGCCACATCATTGTAGACTGGTGTTTCATGACGAACTGTTTCAATCTGTGTTTCAAGAGGCACGAGTTCCATGGCATTATTGCATAGTCCCTCTCTGTGCACTGCAGGTTTATCAAATGTTATTAGTCTTTCAGTTTGAACCTCTTGAATTGTTGCAAGTTTGGGTATTCTGTTGTTTCTCGGGAGTCCACTGGGCCTACTGTTGATTATAGGCCACATGCTTGTGGTTTTACCAGGTCGATTGATACAACTCTGTTCTCCTTTTTACCAGCAAGGGGCGGTAGTACTACTGATCTCGTTCCGTTGATTGCCAAGACAGGTACTTCTTTTCTATAAGAAGGCCCAAATTCCTTCTTCACCGCTATTTTTTCTCTGACTAGATCCCCAATCTTTGGAATCCAGACAGGCCTTGCTGGGGCTGGTGGTGCCTCGTCAGTGGTAGCTGGCTGT
Organism: Lissotriton vulgaris; assembly: GCF_964263255.1. Lineage (NCBI taxonomy): Eukaryota > Metazoa > Chordata > Amphibia > Caudata > Salamandridae > Lissotriton > Lissotriton vulgaris. Next base: position 1,066,996,337 of record NC_141693.1, on the reverse strand, counting down.
TGCTTTAACTTTATGTTGCTTAAGGATTTTCTTGTTTCATTCAAGTCCTGTAAAACAGCCAAACGGTCTTTGATGTCAAAGTCTGTATTCTTATCTTCTACCACTGATACCTGACTATCTAAGTCCTGAATGTACATTCTAGTTCCGAACAAAAGTTTGTATGGGCTGAAACCTTTTAGAGAATTTCTTGGCAAATTGTTAAGACTGAGCTGGACACTTATTAAATGTTTGACCCACCCATCACCCGAACCTAATACCTTCGCTGTTATAGATTGCTTTATGTCCCGTTTTTTTCTTTCCACTACACTGTTCCCTTCGGGGTGTGATTGACAAGAGTATCTCAAGCCAACGCCCATGCTGGCCATTGCCTCCTTATAAGCTCGAGAGCTGAAAGCAGGACCCTGGTCAGAATGGAACATGGCAATTGCGTATGTGCCGATAAAGACTCGCAGATCTTTTATAACAGTTTTGGCGCCAGCCGAGTGCTGGGGCCACATTTTTCAAGTGAGTTTAGTCTTAAATGATATACAAGGGGACACATTTCTCTTGTTTGATTATGCGAATAGATCGCCTTATGCTTTCTATTAGGGTTCCTGACCCTACGCTGGCCGGTTCTCCACTACGATCTCTGTTGCAGTCTTCACAATTTTTTGCAAAATAATGAATATCTACGCTCATTCCCGGCCACCAGTACTCTGATTGTAATTCTTTCAGAGAGTCCCTGATTGTTTGGTGTCTCAGACCCAACCCCATATGTGCTTCCTGTGTGAGGAAACCTCTCCCGTACGTGTTTGGAATTACATTATCCCCCACTCCAGGGATTCGAGCAAAAGGAACGGAGTTTGCATCAATTACGTATGCATAATTGAGTGGATAGTTCACGGGTAGTGCTGCACAGTCGCCTTTTACGGACGTTTTTACTGCCAGCATGGTTTCCCCGTCTATGTATTTTTCTGAACGCTTTTTTGTGGCTACGGAAGGCGGTTTAGTTGCTTCCGCTATGGCTGTATTAGCCAATGAATTCCCTGCAATGTGAACGCCATCACGTTGATGACTCAGAGTGTGTATCACGTGAGTCTTTTGTAGTTCTTTCTGTAAAAGAACTACCTGTTTCCAAAGCATTTTATGCTTGATTGTGGCACCTGTGTCATCTTTGTAATCATTTTGAATCCAGCTCTGCAACTTATTATTGTAAGAGTTGACGCAAAAATGCGAATCGCACACGATTAGTGTCGGGAATTCACGTTCTGGATTTTCAAGCGCCATCTTTAAGATCTGATTTCAGCTCGCTGAGCCGAACAGTTTCTCACTGATTCAGTTTTTGTTATTTTCGGTCTGAATTTACCGCACAGCCAGCGACCTTTACCAATCGTGCACGCTGCATCGTAGGATTTGTTCTCTTCGTTGAAATGCTGTACAAATCTATCTGTATAGATTATACAGGAGTATTGTTGGAGAGGTAGAATTTCGATTGGCAGAGGATATTCCTGTTCATAAGTCAAATCATTCCGTTTTTTCAGTTGCAGGGCGAAATAGTATTTCACATCTTCCGCTCCAAGAGAATTCACACACTGTATCCATTTCGGATCCAGTGATACTGTAGGCAGGTTTACTGGGCTGATTAGCGCCTCGAAGGCGGATTCCGCTGTGAGGACATTGATCCTTTTGCCATGAGCTAGTTCTCGTTCATTCACTAATGCAGTTTCTACTGCTTTCACAGTATTTTCTGTGAGACTGATTGTTTTTTCTGCTTGTGTGTACAAGTGTGATTTGTAAGCTATTGGTACCTTTTCTCCCTCATTAGAGGTCAGGTACGTGAATCCGCATCTTCCTGGGATGACTTTGATTACAAGATTGCGTGTGTTGTCACGTGTATCTAATTTTGTTTTTGCTAACATGTCTGTTTGCAGTGATCTCAAAATTTCGGTGTGTTTTTGAGTCCAAGTGATTGGTTTAAAATCAGGTTTAATTAGTTCATAGAGAGGTTTAACCCTCTCCGCATAATTTAGAATGTAAGTGTGAGAAGTTGGCCCGATATGCAACGTTCGCTATTCTAGCGACCGCTATGTATCGTTCCAACGACCCTTATGGTGTTTGGTTGTAAGTCAACCTATAGACCAGCTATCCTAGTAGCGTGGATACGAGCAGTCTAAGGCTAAAGACTCGAGAGGGCGCGTTAAGCCAGCTGTTTACCACACATGTACCCCTTGAACACCCAGTGAAAGGACACCACACAAGTGTTATGAAAATAAACAATATATTTATTAAGAATCACAACAGCCCTGCACTCTTTATGAGGACAGGGTACTAAGCACAAACCAAATCTCTTTAGCAAATACTTCAAGTGCACAATTTAAAAACAAGTGTCCGAGGACACGGAAAGGTTTAAGGCAAGTCGGAAGCGAGGGACTCGGGACCCTAGAGTAAGGAGGCTATGCAGGCACCGAAATGCCGAGTTACCTAGCCACGAGGGCTGCGGCTGCACAAGTCTTACAGGCGTCGGGGTCTTCGCTGACGAGCCAGGAGCCGGAAGAAAAGGAGTTGCTGGCCGGCGACCAGTGATGAATAGTTCGTAGAGATCCAAGCCTGGATCGGAGATCGATGAAAACCTGAAAGCAGAGGGGACCAAGTTCGTACTACTAGCCAGTAGTCAGAGGGTACCAGGAAGGCACCAGTTGGCCGTCACCTCGACCAGGTGAGTGGGCGACGCTAGGCTCTGCAGTCTCACGGACCAGGAGGCGTTGTCGGCGACCACGGTGGAGGTGCGAGCTGTCCCACGAAGGATGGCGCTGTCGGCGTCTTGAGTGGACCAGGAGGGTCCGGGGTGCTTCTCGAAAAGATGGAAGCAAGGGCCAGTCTGGAGCAACCAGACCGGCAGTGATGATTCTCGGATGTCGTCACAGAAGGACACAAGCCAGCGGCTAGTGACCAGACAACGTGCTGAGCAGCGAGCAGAAGGGCCCCACGCAGATCGTGGAGATGCTGGGAGACTGCACTTCGGAGCTGGAGCGGCTCAGGGTCGGGGCTTCTCGGACCCCAGAGCACTCACCAGAGAGTTACCTCGATGGTCGTGCTGGTTTTTAAGAGCGTGCAGGTTCTGATGATGGCCGGTCCCTCGAGGTCTCGTCGCACCCACAGATCACAGCTGAGCTGATGACGTGGGTAGAGGTCAGAGGTGCCAGGGAAGCCGGTTCTCGGCGAGCTGGGCCGTCGGATTCCTTGAGGAAGGACTTACAGCAAACCGCAGAGTTCTTAGATGGTGCCCGCTGATGCAGGGTGACTACTCCTTAGCCACAAGGGAGAAATCTTGAGAAGAGTCTTGAAGTCCTTTCGTAGAAAGTATTCTTGATTCAAAGATGATCTAATTTGGAAGGGTCCCCGCTCCGGCCTTTATCCTAAAGAAAGGGGTGGGTACATGACTAGGTCCTGCCCTAAGGGTGGGACCAGGAAGGGGGGTAGTTACACCCCTCTCCCCTGCCGGACTTTCCCCAGGCCAGGGCTGTCGCCCCTGGAACTGGTTCTAACCGGCAGATGCGTAGTGAGCACCGGGGTGCCACTCCGCAGTCACCTTCTCGCAAAAGCCCTACCTACCCAGAATACACAAACCCTGTCTGGGACGGTGCGAACACCGCCCTCGACAGGAAACCCTTTGTCCAAGCGCTCCTCGCTGGAAGGACTCCCAGCAGCAGGAGGTCAGACTCGTGTCTGTGGTGGCAGCATCCATTTTGTGGAGCTGAGGCTTTCGTTAACTTTAACCGGGGTTCACAGTTACGTACATGTCGTGTCCCTCTAGAAGGGCGGAATGCTAACCTCGTCGCCAGGGTTGGTGAGAGGGCAGCACCCCGATTCGTATGACACCTTACTCGACATGTCTTGATAACGCGACACCGAAGTTACCGATGTGGTACGCGTTATCATGGAACAGCCATTGGGTCTTTTCTCCGCAAGCTGCAACCGGCTCGGCTCGGGCCAGAACACAGTTCACGCGAGCCCATGCACTCTGCCTTCAGGATTGTCAAGGCCTGCCATAGGAGTGACTGATAGGAACTCGGGCGTCCATTGGATGGTTAGATATAGAGCTACTATATCTAAAGCAAAGGGTGATTACACGACTTCGCCCCAGCTGTCATGCAGCCAGTTGTGTCAAATTTAGGAGGCCAGCCAGGGGTGGCATAATACATGCTGCAGCCCCTGGCGGCCCTGGGTACACCTATGCCCTGAGTTACAGGGTCTGATAAGGTGGCCCAGTACCAATTGGTAAATGCACCTAGGGTACATATCGTAATTTAGAAAGAGAACAGCCAGGCTGTGGGTCTGATTGGCAGGCCCACAGCCAGAGAAAGTCGTAAACCAGTGAAACAAAAGCAAAAAATCTGGGTGATCATAGGATTGCAGACCCTACTCTCCTACATGACCCCCCCCCAAACGTCGGAACAACTAGCTAACCTTGACCAGGTGAGTCTTCTTGTTCTAAGTGGAAATATCTGGAGAGCCCATCGGCATTGCCATGATCAGTACCAGGTCTATGTTCCACTGTGAAGTCCATCCCCTGTAGGGAAATGGACCACCTAAGCAGTTTGGGGTTTTCACCCTTCATCTGATTTAGCCACAAGAGGGGCTTATGGTCGGTCTGAATCTTGAAGTGAGTGCCAAACAAGTATGGCCTCAGCTTCTTCAGGGCCCAAACCACAGCAAAGGCCTCCCTCTCAATAGCTGACCAATTCTTCTCTCTAGGGGTCAGCCTTCTGCTTATAAAAGCAATGGGCTGGTCTTGACCATCAAAATTCAGTTGAGAAAGAACAGCTCCCACACCCAACTCAGAAGCATCTGTTTGGACAATGAATGGTTTGGAGTAGTCCGGACTCTTGAGGATAGGCGCCGTGCACATGGCCTGCTTTAGGTCATCGAATGCTTTTTGACAGCTCGCTGTCCACTGAACCTTTTTTGGCATTTTCTTACTTGTCAGTTCATTTAATGGTGTCACGATGGAACCATAGTTCCTGACAAACTTCCTGTAGTAACCAGTCAGGCCCAAGAAAGCTCGAACCTGAGTCTGGGTGGTTGGAGGAGCCCAGTCCCTGATTGACTGTATCTTGCTCTCCAGTGGCTGAACCTGACCTCCACCTACAAGGTGGCCCAGGTATACAACCTGTGTCTGCCCTATCTGGCACTTGGTGGCCTTGATAGTGAGGCCTGCTGCTTGCAGCGCCTCTAACGTCTTCCGCAGGTGGACCAGGTGATCCTCCCAGGTGGAGCTAAAGACAGCAATATCGTCAAGATACGCCGCACAGAAGTCATCCAGCCCAGTAAGGACGTGATTCACCAACCGTTGGAAGGTGGCAGGTGCATTTTTCAGACCAAAGGGCATCACCACGAACTGATAATGCCCACCAGGGGTTGAAAATGCGGTTTTAGGCTTGGCGTCCTCAGCTAACCTGATTTGCCAATACCCAGCTGTCAGGTCAAACGTACTTAAGTAGTTGGCCGAAGCCAATCTATCGATAAGCTCGTCTGCCCTTGGTATTGGGTGGGCGTCAGTCTTAGTGACTGCATTGAGACCCCTGTAGTCTACGCAAAACCTCATCTCTCTCTTACCACCCTGGGTGTGAGGTTTCGGCACTAGAACTACGGGACTAGCCCAAGGGCTATCCGAGGGTTCAATGACTCCCAGCTCCAACATTTTCTGCACTTCACTTTTGATGCAGTCTCTAACGTGATCAGGCTGCCTGTAGATTTTACTCTTTACGGGCAAGCTGTCACCAGTGTCGACCTCATGGGTGCACCAATCGGTCTGACTGGGTGTCAGAGAAAACAGATGTCGGAACGACTGAAGAACCTGTTTACAGTCGCTCTGTTGATGTTCGGAGAGGCTGCCACAAAAGACAACACCATCTACCGAGCCATCGTCAGGATTCTGAGTGAGCAGGTCGGGGAGAGGGTCACTCTCCTCTTCCTGTCCCTCATCTAGGGCCATGAGCAAACTCATGTCCTTCCTGTCGACATATGCTTTTAGCCTGTTGACATGAAGCACCCTGTGGGGGCTCCGGGGAGTTCCCAGGTCGACCAGGTAGGTGACCTCTCCCTTTTTCTCCAGGATGGTGTGGGGCCCGGACCATTTGTCCTTGAGTGCTGCTGGGGCCACTGGCTCCAACACCCACACCTTCTGTCCGGGCTGGTAAACAGTCAAGACAGCCTTTTGGTCATGCCAAGCTTTTTGGAGTTCTTGGCTGGCCTTAAGGTTTTCGGATGCCTTCTCCATGTATTCAGCCATCCGCGAGCGGAGGCCGAGCACATAGTCCACTATGTTGGTTGCAGGCTTTTTGAGAGGTCTCTCCCATCCTTCCTTCACCAAACACAGGGGTCCTCTTACAGGATGCCCGTACAAAAGTTCAAAAGGGCTGTAGCCAACCCCCTTCTGTGGGACTTCTCTGTAGGCGAACAAGAGGCAGGGGATCAGGACGTCCCATCTACGCCGAAGCTTTTCCGGTAGTCCATGAATCATCCCTTTTAGGGTCCTGTTGAATCTCTCAACAAGCCCATTGCATTGTGGATGATAGGGCGTGGTGAACTTGTAGTTGACACCACATTCCTTCCACATAGCAGTTAAGTAGCTCGACATAAAGTTTGCACCTCTGTCGGAGACGACCTCCTTAGGGAAGCCCACTCTGGAGAATACTCCAACTAGGGCTCTTGCCACAACAGGTGCTGTAGTGGTCCTAAGGGGAATAGCTTCAGGATACCTGGTGGCATGATCCACTACCACCAGTATAAACTTGTGCCCTGATTCTGTCGGTGGTTCCATGGGACCGACGATGTCGATCCCCACCCGTTCAAAGGGCACCCCCACCATAGGCATTGGTATAAGGGGGGCCTTTGTCGTGCCACCTGACTTACCACTGGCTTGGCAAGTGACACAGGAGCGGCAAAACTCCTTGGTATCTTCGTTCATGTGAGGCCAGTGAAAGTGCGAGACAAGCCTGTCCCACGTTTTCGTCTGGCCTAAGTGACCTCCTAAGGGAATCTCGTGGGCCAAGGTAAGTAGGAAACCACGCTGAGACAAGGGTACGACCAGCCTCCTGGTCATGCCAGGCTTGGGGTCTCTTGACTCAGTGTACAGGAGTCCATCTTCCCAGTATACCTTGTGGGTACCTGTGGCGTTCCCAGCAGCCTCAGCAGCAGCCTGCTGTCTGAGGGGTTCAAGAGAAGGGCAGTCTAACTGGTCCTTCCCCAGGTCTTCCCTTGAGGGTCCCCCTGAGCCCAAGAATTCAACTTGATCAAGTTCGAACTCCCTAGGCTCAGTTTCCCTCAATTCCTGTAGGTCAGCCTCCTCTGAGACTTGATCCTCGACCTGGGGCAAGGGGGAAGGCGCAGCCTTAACCCTACCGCTCTTTTTCTTGGGAGGTGTCTGGTCCGTTGTTCCAGGATCCAGCACCTGTTCAGTGGGGCATTTCCTGACCTGTGACCTAGTCACAGCGAACACATGTGCTGGCAAACCTAACATTTCCATGTGAGTCCGGTGCTCCACTTCTGACCATTGTGACGACTCCAAATCATTGCCCAACAAACAATCCACTGGGAGGTCTGGACTAACTACAACCTTCTTTTGGCCAGTTACCCCTCCCCAGGAGAAAGCTACAATTGCCATACTGTGATTGGTAGTGACATTGCTTGCATTGGTCACCAGGAATTCTGTACCTGGCATGATCTGTCCAGGGTCCACAAAGTTAGGCGTCACCATGGTGACGCTGGCACAAGTGTCCCTATAGGCCTGAGCCACCTTTCCATTTATGAAAGGCGTCTGTCGGTATTTGCCCAGCGTATTGGGGCTTACGTCAGGGGACACGTCCATGTCCCCTGTACTGACAAGGACAGCCTGAGTGAGTGTGCCAACTAAGTTGTCACGCCCCTCAGAACCCAGGGTTAACCCTACTAAACCCTTGGGAGGCGCACTACCACTGCTGACTGTACTAGGGGGCACAGGTGCCTTAGGGGCTGCAGTGGCAGGAGTCTGCCCTCCTCCTTTCTTGGTGCACTCACTAAACCAGTGAGATTTACTTTTACAGTACTGGCACCATCTTTTGGATTGGCCTTCTTTCTTCTTTTGGGGAGCCTGACCCCCACCCTCTTTGGGTTGTTGGGGACCTGTCGAAGACTTCTGGTCATTTTGTTCCCCCTTAGAATCTTTACCCTTTTGGTCTGCTTTCTTCTGACCACCTTGATTCTGGCCCTGGTTCTGTTTGACTCTCGTACGGACCCATCTGTCTGCCTTCTTTCCCAATTCTTGGGGAGAGGTCAGATCCGAGTCGACAAGATGCTGATGCAACAACTGGTTCTGACAATTGTTTAAAATTTGTTCTCTCATCATCAAATTATACAATCCTGCGTAATCAGTAACCTTACTGCCCAGCAACCAGCCCTCAAAAGCCTTAGTGGCACAATCGACAAAATCAGACCAATCTTGAGACTGCGTTTTCTGGGTATCCCTGAACAGCACCCTGTACTGCTCAGTGGTTAGGCCGAACCCTTCAACGAGTGTATTCTTCAAGACTGGGTAATTATTAGCGTCCTCTACCCTTGTGGTGAGGAGCTTGTCTCTTCCTTTTCCTTCAAAGGAGAGCCACAAGATAGCTGCCCACTGACTCTGGGGAACACCTTGCAAGTGCAGGCCCTCTCCAAAGCAGTAATCCATTTGTGGATGTCGTCCCCTTGTTTAAAGGGGGGCACTATCTTCCCAAGGTGTTTCGTATCGAAACTCTTTTCCCTATTACTAGGTACATTGCTGCCACCAGTGGGGACTGCCCCACTTAACTGTTGCTCTCTAGCAAAAGCAAGCTTTTCCTTGGCCAGGGCAAGTTCTTCCCTTTCGATCCTCAGATTAGCTGCCCTTTCCTTCGCTTCGTACACTCTCCTCTGAGGGGACGTCATCCCTCTTTGAGAAGAGTTGTGAGAGCCGTTGGTATGAAGGGATCTGCCAGAGCCTCTTGACAGAGATCTGGCTCGTCCATTCCCCATGTTAAGCGGACCCGACAGTAGCGCTGGGGTTCCCCCAGTACCACTATCATGTTTGCTTAAGTTGGACCGTGTTAGTCTGACGACTTCTACCTGTCCCTTATCTGCCTCATCCCCAGAGAGATCCTCATCCTCATCCTCCTCGCCATCTTCGTTCTCAGTTGCGAGGTGTATGAGGTCAGGATCGTCCCGGGTTCCCTCGAGGGGAGGCATGTCTCCTTCTGGATTAGAAGAGCTACGAAGTTTCTCAGCTCTCCTGGCATCATAAGTCTCCAAGAGACCAATCAGAAAGGACGTTGTGGGGTTAGACCCCTGCTGAATCTTCCGGGAGTGACACAGTCGTCTTAACTCCTTGAAGCTCAGCACAGTATATCCTGAAGGGATGACCTGTGGAGGGTCAACTGACACAAGGGGAGACTCAGAGTTTCCTCCTTGGCCCGACATACTGTTTCTAGTGTGGTGTAAGTGATGCACCTACCTACACTATGTGTTTTCCTACTGTACCCTTGCTAAGAGTTGTAGCCAAGGTGTGCTAAGCCTTGAGGAGCTACAACAGCTGGTTCAGTAGAACTCAGAGTATTCTAAGCTTTAGTTATATGTACTAACAGTACTTGTGCGATCTTTCAACAAGATATTCTTAGGATACGTGTGGTAAAACAACAGCAAGCTCAAATCCCAACCGCTGCTCACCAATGTGAGAAGTTGGCCCGATATGCAACGTTCGCTATTCTAGCGACCGCTATGTATCGTTCCAACGACCCTTATGGTGTTTGGTTGTAAGTCAACCTATAGACCAGCTATCCTAGTAGCGTGGATACGAGCAGTCTAAGGCTAAAGACTCGAGAGGGCGCGTTAAGCCAGCTGTTTACCACACATGTACCCCTTGAACACCCAGTGAAAGGACACCACACAAGTGTTATGAAAATAAACAATATATTTATTAAGAATCACAACAGCCCTGCACTCTTTATGAGGACAGGGTACTAAGCACAAACCAAATCTCTTTAGCAAATACTTCAAGTGCACAATTTAAAAACAAGTGTCCGAGGACACGGAAAGGTTTAAGGCAAGTCGGAAGCGAGGGACTCGGGACCCTAGAGTAAGGAGGCTATGCAGGCACCGAAATGCCGAGTTACCTAGCCACGAGGGCTGCGGCTGCACAAGTCTTACAGGCGTCGGGGTCTTCGCTGACGAGCCAGGAGCCGGAAGAAAAGGAGTTGCTGGCCGGCGACCAGTGATGAATAGTTCGTAGAGATCCAAGCCTGGATCGGAGATCGATGAAAACCTGAAAGCAGAGGGGACCAAGTTCGTACTACTAGCCAGTAGTCAGAGGGTACCAGGAAGGCACCAGTTGGCCGTCACCTCGACCAGGTGAGTGGGCGACGCTAGGCTCTGCAGTCTCACGGACCAGGAGGCGTTGTCGGCGACCACGGTGGAGGTGCGAGCTGTCCCACGAAGGATGGCGCTGTCGGCGTCTTGAGTGGACCAGGAGGGTCCGGGGTGCTTCTCGAAAAGATGGAAGCAAGGGCCAGTCTGGAGCAACCAGACCGGCAGTGATGATTCTCGGATGTCGTCACAGAAGGACACAAGCCAGCGGCTAGTGACCAGACAACGTGCTGAGCAGCGAGCAGAAGGGCCCCACGCAGATCGTGGAGATGCTGGGAGACTGCACTTCGGAGCTGGAGCGGCTCAGGGTCGGGGCTTCTCGGACCCCAGAGCACTCACCAGAGAGTTACCTCGATGGTCGTGCTGGTTTTTAAGAGCGTGCAGGTTCTGATGATGGCCGGTCCCTCGAGGTCTCGTCGCACCCACAGATCACAGCTGAGCTGATGACGTGGGTAGAGGTCAGAGGTGCCAGGGAAGCCGGTTCTCGTCGAGCTGGGCCGTCTGATTCCTTGAGGAAGGACTTACAGCAAACCGCAGAGTTCTTAGATGGTGCCCGCTGATGCAGGGTGACTACTCCTTAGCCACAAGGGAGAAATCTTGAGAAGAGTCTTGAAGTCCTTTCGTAGAAAGTATTCTTGATTCAAAGATGATCTAATTTGGAAGGGTCCCCGCTCCGGCCTTTATCCTAAAGAAAGGGGTGGGTACATGACTAGGTCCTGCCCTAAGGGTGGGACCAGGAAGGGGGGTAGTTACACCCCTCTCCCCTGCCGGACTTTCCCCAGGCCAGGGCTGTCGCCCCTGGAACTGGTTCTAACCGGCAGATGCGTAGTGAGCACCGGGGTGCCACTCCGCAGTCACCTTCTCGCAAAAGCCCTACCTACCCAGAATACACAAACCCTGTCTGGGACGGTGCGAACACCGCCCTCGACAGGAAACCCTTTGTCCAAGCGCTCCTCGCTGGAAGGACTCCCAGCAGCAGGAGGTCAGACTCGTGTCTGTGGTGGCAGCATCCATTTTGTGGAGCTGAGGCTTTCGTTAACTTTAACCGGGGTTCACAGTTACGTACATGTCGTGTCCCTCTAGAAGGGCGGAATGCTAACCTCGTCGCCAGGGTTGGTGAGAGGGCAGCACCCCGATTCGTATGACACCTTACTCGACATGTCTTGATAACGCGACACCGAAGTTACCGATGTGGTACGCGTTATCATGGAACAGCCATTGGGTCTTTTCTCCGCAAGCTGCAACCGGCTCGGCTCGGGCCAGAACACAGTTCACGCGAGCCCATGCACTCTGCCTTCAGGATTGTCAAGGCCTGCCATAGGAGTGACTGATAGGAACTCGGGCGTCCATTGGATGGTTAGATATAGAGCTACTATATCTAAAGCAAAGGGTGATTACACGACTTCGCCCCAGCTGTCATGCAGCCAGTTGTGTCAAATTTAGGAGGCCAGCCAGGGGTGGCATAATACATGCTGCAGCCCCTGGCGGCCCTGGGTACACCTATGCCCTGAGTTACAGGGTCTGATAAGGTGGCCCAGTACCAATTGGTAAATGCACCTAGGGTACATATCGTAATTTAGAAAGAGAACAGCCAGGCTGTGGGTCTGATTGGCAGGCCCACAGCCAGAGAAAGTCGTAAACCAGTGAAACAAAAGCAAAAAATCTGGGTGATCATAGGATTGCAGACCCTACTCTCCTACAGTAAGTTCTTCCGAAATTCAGGAAACCTAGAATCGATTGTAAGTTCTTCAGCGTTTTCGGTGCTTGGAGTACAGCGCACTTCTCTAAGAAGTTGTCCGCTAGGCTTTTTCTTTCACTTGATAATTCGTATCCTAAAAATAATACTGTCAGATGGGCAATTCTTGACTTTTTAAAGTTGAATTTGTAACCCTCTGCTGCGAACCCAAGTATTATGGTGTTCACTCTTTTCAAGTGAGTCTCCAAGTCGTCGTCTGTGAGATAGATATCATCTACATAAGATAATGCCTCATCATCATACATTTGTAGTAACTCTGTTACTCTGGCTGAAAATAGTCCTGGGATGTTCTTGAATCCCTGTGGGAGCCTACAGAAACTGAGAAAGCGGTCAAGTATCTGCTTTCTGGTGCAATATTTTGACAAAAGAAACCATTAGATATGTCTAATGTTGTTTTATATTTTTTCCTAACTATGTTATTCATTAGTGCAGCACTATGCGAATTCTGTACTGCAAATGTTTTGCAACATGAGTTAAGGTGTCTGTAATCCAAAACTAGACGATAAGAATCGTCTGGTTTGGAGACAGGAAACAAACGATTATTCATTTGAGAGGTGCATGTTTCAATCACCCTTGGTATTCAAGTTGATCTAAAATCTCCCTGACTTGTTTTTTAGCTTCTTGCTTAATGGAATACTGCCTTTGTGCAGTCGGTTGCTTTTTTAACTGGATTTTGTGAGGAGGAGAGTCCTCATCCCATCCTACATGATTTTTATATAATGCTGGTGCCTGGGCCACTGCCCATTTCCTTGCATATATATATTTAGTGTGAATCGGAATGTGATTCGAGAAGGCAAGCATAATCATTTCTTCGCCACGAGGGCACTCCCTGACAAACTCTGGGGGCCAATCTTTTTCAGCTAACAGAATGTCATAGCCTTTTGAGAGTTTATCCCAAAATAGACCCCTTATTTTCCTAGTCTTATCACCCTCTATACGCAATGTTATTTCGTATATCTTATGGGGCTTGCTAACTCTGGTGTCGGCAGTTTCTACTTGAATGTATTCATTTGTGTCCACTGTCTCCAGATGACTCATCAGGATCTTGCGAGCTATGGTGATTTCTGCTGCACTGTCTAACATTGTCTGTGCCCACTCCCCGTTTTTCAACTGTGTCCTCAGTATTCTTGGCATGTTCGATTACTCTAATACTGGCTACCTTCTTTCTTGGAAATTGAGATTTTTTACTTTGAGCAGGTTCCTTGTCTTTGGACTTGGTGTGCTCTCCTGGGTCTGACCGTCCTCTTCTTTCCAATTTCTGCGAAAAAGATCGAGAGGGACGTGTATCAATACTTTGATATCTATCAGGCTTCTTCAAATCATCCCTATTTCTAAGGTTATATCTTTTCTCAGAGGGCTCCCTCTGGGGAGACTGGTGTTCTTGAGTCAGAGTTCTTTCCCTCCGTCGAGGAGACCTTCCTCTGGACTGGAAAACTTTTTCCTTGGGAGTGGATTGTTTATTTCCATCCCAGCTCTTTTTAGTAGTATTTGAATTATTTTTAATAAATAATTTTTCAGGATTTTCGAGCAGTTGGGGTTTTACTGGTTTTCCACCCAAGCTGTCTCTACCTAGTTCTTCATAAAATGTTTCTATAATTCTGGCAAGCTCAATTGGTTGATCTGTTATATCTGTTTCCTTCAACTTCTGGCGGATTGTTTTATCCTCCATTGCCAATTGAACTAACTCTCTATATGCCTTTGTTAATTCTCTTATTTTAACTAAGAGTTCTTCACTAGACATTTTTGCAATGTCCGGATGTGGTGTGTAGCTGGCTAGAACCGGCCACGTTGCTCCTGGTCTACCTAGTGGACCGAGCCTGGTAATTTGATCATTATGTTTTAGGGCGCCTTTAAACCAGAGCAGATGCTCTTGGAATTTTAATGGGATTTCAATCTCCTCGAAAGGAGCGTATTCTTCCGGTGGATCCCCTATTTTGTAATAGTGGAACTCGTGTGTTGCGGTGTTTGCCGCTGGAAATTTTATCCAAGAATAGAATACCTCTGTCTGCCAATATTCGTGTGCCTCTATCACGAAGACGACTGTGCCACCTTGTGTGGTCAGTCCATTTTCTATAAGTTTTGACGTTATAGATTTTCTTATGTTGACCGGGCTGATTGAACAATACCACCTGTTTGCCACAAATATATGTTACGTTATAGGAATTTTTTATGGGATATATTGTGTTCTGAATTATTTGGTTGTTTTTGTAACAAATTCATTGTGTATAATTTATGTATTTTATTAATTGTTTTTAAATATGAATATTTGTTGATTAATTAAATGAAACTTTATACTTTTTTAATTACTTAGTTTGGTGTCTTCCTTACTTTTCTCCCCTGATTTATGTCAATAATCTGCCAATTTGTTTACACTGTTTATTTCCCTGTACCGTGAATTAAGTTTCTGAACAGGGGGTCCTTGTTATTTACATGACCGGGCTGATTATCGCACCCGGTTCATTAACACCGTCGGGACCCTGCTCAGTCGCGTTTACTGCGGCTGCAGTGGTTCCGTTTTCAGTGTCTGACATTTTATTGTCAGGAAAGTTTTGCAGAGCAGGTCTCCAAGGAGATAAAGATTAGGGGTCCGATGTAGGTAAATCCCATTTACCGATTTTGAAATACCGAATTTTACCGATTCGGTATTTCAAAATCGGTAAATGGGATGTAGGTCTCAACATCTGGATTTGTTACCGAATCCTTAACAATTCTTTAATTACCGATTCGGTAAATACCGAATCGGTAATGCCCATTCATTCCTTTGGGCTTTGAAGCCCATAGGAATGATTAGGCATTACCGATTCGGTATTTACCGAATCGGTAATTAAAGAATTCACAAGGGTGCAGGGGGTGTCACTTTGACACCCTCTAGCACCCCCAAAACGGGCATGTGTGCAATGTGGCACACAGACATGCCCTAAGGGCACGTCTGTCTGTCACATGGCACATGTGTACATGCACAGATGTGCATGTACACGGGAATCGGTATTTTACCATGGATTTGTATTCCATGGTAAAATACCGATTCTGTAAGCCATGTGCCAATAGAAAATTGGCTACCCACATAGCATTTTCGGTAATTTTAACGAATCGGTAAATATTACCGATTCGGTAATTATTACCGAATCGGTACTTATTACCGATTCGGTAATAATAACGATTCGGTAAAATTACCGAATATGTGCACCTACATCTCCCTAGCCCTTTACCGATCGGAAACGGCCGAAAATCGGTATTTTCGGCCGATTCCGATCGGTAAAGGGCTACCTACATCTGGCCCTAGGTGCACAATATTTTGGAACACTGTATCCTTCAACGTTGAATAAACCAGAGCTTTACATAGGAATCTCTTCCTACTAAGTTCAGGCGGATTTTAACCTTTCACCCACTCCAGACGTCTATTGGAGTATTTACGGTAGAAAGGGGTCTGTGTGAAAAATGCACAACTGAGTTACTCTAACGTCTTGCGTTAGTTTTATCGCCTTACCAAACGTTGGGCGCCATGTAGTGTAGTTCCTATTTTCCCTATAGGCCCTGCGCATTGGAATAACATAAACAGTAGTATAAACGTAGAAGTGCGGTCTTCCAGGTCTCTACTGACTATGCTAAACTTAATTGGGTTTGTTACCAACTAGCTCAGAGGTCACTGGAAACTTTCTTGACTGAATAGGAAGTGATCAGCTTCCCTGGTACAGACAAGAAGGGATTCAGTTTTCCAACAACCGCATAAACATGAAAACTTTGCTCCTTAGAATAAGAGTCAATCTCTAGAGTCGTGTGAAACAATAGACATTTATTTTACTCAGTCAGTTGTGCAGATTACTTTCACCAAGATGCAGAGAATAGAGAGACGGGCGTTTTCAATAAAAGGTATTATTTATTGAACAGTCTTTCTTCTCATGCAAGAGAAATGAATTGCCACAATTGCAAGACTAGTTATTATAAAAAGTGCTTACAGTAAAATGAGGATTGCGAAATAATACTGTAAAAGCATTGATATGGTTTCTTAGCCATACAATGGTTAAAATGAATAAAATATATACATTCATATATACATTAGGCTAACGTACTCAACTGGTGCTTCTAACTACGCCTACCCCAGTGTACCTGACCTAAGCCTAATACTTGGGAGGGAGTAAGTAAGTAGCAGTTTCAGTTAAGTTGGTTTTGCCAAGGTTTGCTTCAAGAATTCTCTCTAAGGGTTTAGTCAACACCATACCTCTGGAATAGAATGTTGGAGGCCTTGTATCTCCTTCCAGGACTCGATATCCCAGTCACTCGCAAGAGTAGGCTGGAAACGCCGGAGCTGGATTTTCTCGTCAAGAGAAAAGACAGCGTCTCTCTCAGCGCGTCAAGGAGGAGGAGGGGCAGCGTGCGTGGGCAGCTTGCATCTGCTGGGCTCTGCAAGGGACAGCTGTTCTGCTCCTGTATTCACCACACCATCGCTATCATCGATGTTGTCGCGGCAGCGTTTGCTTATGGCAACGTTGGTAATATTTATACCTGAAAGGTGCCTTGTTTGACGTAAGTTTTTGGACATAAGACGTCAATAAAGATGTCACTAGGAAGTGATCGTCTCTCAGTGCTCATTAGAGTTCTATTACTAATCAAAACATAGGAAGCGGGGCTTTCCCAGATTGCTGAGTTTTATCTTGTTGAAGAACTCGGAGTGTAATCTAGGAATCTAAGATAGTGGCTTCTACTGTGTCATCTGCTCTAATGAGCTGCAGAGGAAGAGATTCTGAAATGTGGCTCTGATCGTGTTAGGCCAGAGACGAGTTTCTGAAATATCGCTCTTGATCGTTTATGCCATTATAGGAGTATGAATGGATTATAGCCGTATAGGGGCATAAGGTCACAGTATTGATCGGGGTCCTAGATTAGAACACGACAGCATGGGCTTCATTGTTCATGTACTCATTAACCAAGCCTTTTCTTGACTCTAAAGTGCATTGTAAGGAACTGACCTCTTTATCTGAAGCTGACCCTTTGTGAGGCCAATTTCCTTAGTTGATCCTTGTCTGAGATTGCAAGTCAAAGTTCAGGAAATCGTTAAGTTTAGCTTTTCTACACATGCCTTTTCTTGCTCGTTATCTATCATTGTTTCCTTTTTATGTTCCTTCGTTATATGCATTGTACTTTCAATTATGGGTTTGTCCGGCTTTTGGTAATGGAATTTGGGACGATCCTAATAATTAACTTGTGGGTTGGTACAATGTAAAGTGAGCCTTTTTGGAATGTGATAATGTATAGAAACGTTCTTCCATTGGTCAGAATTTGCTGCAGTGGGTGTCCATTTGTAATGTGAATATTGTATATAAATACTGAAGTCTTGCTCTACAAAATTGAACAGTTTCTTGAGTTGTACACCGTGTTGTATTGCTGGGATTACTGTTACTAGCTGCAGCTAATAAATTTGATCTCTGACGCCACCTAGAAGTATTCCGTGTCTCTGTTTGCCAAGACAGGAGAACCCGAAGACTTTGGGCGTGTCCCTGGCGCCACTGGGTTCTAAAAACCCGGTTCTTCAGTTGGCGCCCAATGTGGGATGACTTCAGCGGTACCGGTCCAAGCCTGAGGATCGTGAGGAGCCAGGTGAGGAAATTCTGGAGGAAGGCCGCCACTTCATCGACCCCTGTATGTCGACGTGGACCGAAAGTCTTTGCTGCGAGGCTTCCCGCTTTCCGACGGCTATGAAGGACTGCTGCCCTGACTGTCGCCCTGTCTTGGAC
This sequence comes from Lissotriton vulgaris, assembly GCF_964263255.1. Lineage (NCBI taxonomy): Eukaryota > Metazoa > Chordata > Amphibia > Caudata > Salamandridae > Lissotriton > Lissotriton vulgaris. The sequence continues at coordinate 1,066,978,454 of NC_141693.1, read as the reverse complement.
CCTCGATAGAAGCTTTGTAGAGCGAGACGATAGACGGTTTTCTGGTGGCGTGACAGATATTTTGGTTAAGTATAAGTGGGTCGCTCCCACGACTTTGTTTGGTTCTTTGTTTAGTTGTTTGTTTTGGTTCTTGGTTTGGTTCTTGGTTTGATTTGATTCGGCTACTGCAGTAATCGAAGCCGAGGGGCTCGTATATTTGCGAGAGTATCGATAGTTGATAACCCCTTGAAGTTTGAAGCTAGATTAGCGAGCTATAAGATGCCTGGTCTTAGCAAAATTAGGAAGTGGTTAGTTGTGGTTGCAACAAGGATTCCCGATTGGAGGACTCGTGTTCGATACCTCCGGTTGGAACTCCGACTTATGAGCTCTATTCAAAACAGGGAGTGGGTCCTATTACTTATAATGAAGTATCGGTCCGCTATACTAAAAAAGATGATGTTTTACGATGGCCCTAACATGGTAGTTTCGAATCAAATATTTTAGATAATTTGGAAGTTTTGTTGTTCAAGAAGAAAGCCTGGCCGGCAATGTTTGACTCTTACCGCCTTTGGCGAAAGGAAGCCAAACAGAGAGAAATTAAACAAGCAAAAAGAGATAGGAAAGATAAGAATATGTCAGTATTACAAGCTGCTAGGCAGTTTAAGGAAGATGGAGAAGAGCGTGCGAGTGAAGTCTCAGATAGGCAGCATTGTATGGCGATAGATAAATGCTATCCAGCCTTACCATCTTCTCCTCCAAAAGTGAATGAAGACCTTGAAAAAGATCCTTTGATCTCTCATTTACTGAGATTGCCACCTCCCTATGTGCAGGGTGCTACTGCGCCTCCATTACCCCCGGTTGTTCCACCCTTTGTTGTTCAAACTCCTGCTGTTGTTCAGCCACCCGGTGCTCCACAGATGGCTTTGCCTCCTCCTGCGCAACCCGTTCTAGGCCTCAAACTCCTTTGCCTTCTGCTTCTGCGTCTTCGACTTCTACTGTTCTTCTCCTTACACCTTCTTTGCCTCAGAATACTTATTCTCCTGTTCTTATGTCTACTTCTTCCCCTTCTTTTCGCAAACTAATGACCGAGACTGTTGTTAATCTGTTGTCACCATTGTTTGGGTCACTGGATATGACCCCTGTTTCGGAACGTGAGCAGAGTCGTAGTCAGCTTCCTAGTTCTGAAGAACGGACAGTGTTGGATTTGTTGGCTCGTAGGTGGATTTTAAATGCTCCGAGGTATGATTTGCCAGCAGTTATGGATGTTTTCTTTCAGTGGGAACCACCGAAGCAAAGGTATGTTTTTGATGTAATGTGTACTTTTCTGCGTCAGGAATGAGAAGATAATGAGTTGGGTCCGATTCCGCAGGATGTGCTCGATGTTCAGTCGGAGTTTGCTAAAGGAATGATAGTGGAATCTGATGTTACAGATGCCGTAGAGACGATACTTGCTTTCAGATCTAGACTTTCGCCTCAGACATTGTATGAACCAAATTCCTCTGTCAGGAGGAAAGTGAAACAGTACCCTATGAGAGAAGTTCCTCCTGTATGGAAAGAAGCAGTTCAGGCTAATGTAAATCAGGGTATTGATGCCGCTCCGGCTCATTTTCAGCGAATATGGGTACATGTCCCTTGGAAGAGAGCAGAGGTCTTGGCTCTTAAGCAAACCTTACCTGACCCTCGTAAGAATCCTGCTGGTTATTACAAGGAGTTGTCCCAGACAGTTGAAGCATGTATTATGAATTTAGCTGACATCGATATGTTGATGGGTAATGTAGTCCCCCAACCTTTGTGGGCGAAGATTCGTCATGATTCTGCTGAATTAGGTGATACCTGGGCGAATATTGTTGCTGCAGATGGTAGACAGGAGGGAGGTGCTAAACCTGAACCTCTAGTTTCAGAATTACCAGGTAGAAATATTAATTTGATGAAAACGATGATGCCCGCTTTACGAGTGAATTGGGATAAGTTAGCAGCATGTAAGCAGAAGAAAGACGAGAATGTATCTGATTTCTTCACTAGGTTTGAAGAGACGTTTATTGATCATAGTGGTCAGGATATGAGTACGGAAGGTGGTCAAAGGTTGTTTGTGGATAAATTTGTCTTTAATTTGCTTCCAGAACTTTCTAATAAGTTAAAGGACTCTGCGAGTTCATGGGCTGTTTCTTCGTCGGCCCAGATATTGGCTACTGCACAATATTACAAGAATACGGATAACGATGAGAAGGATAAAGTAGAGAAGAAAACGAAAGAGTTAAAGATGAAAGTTCTTTTGCAGCAAGCTTATCCGCCTAGTCAAAATCAGCCTCAGTTTCAGCAACCTCCACAATTTCAGAGATTGTTACAGAAGCCTGAGCCCTATGCTCCGCGATTCTTTCCTGGCCCTAATCAGTGTGCTTATTGCAGAGAGGAAGGGCACTATAAGAATAGTTGCCCGGCTTTGTTACAGAGTGCAAATGGTGTATCTGGTCAGAGAGGTCGTGGTAGTTTCAGCAGGCACCTAGGGGTAGTGGACGTGGTGTGATCCCCCAGAATGAGCGTTCCTCTTCCCTACAGAATTCTGCGAATTATTTTGACAGACAGAATGTTCCAAGTGGTCAGTCTGCTCAGTATTATGTTGAGGATTACTATGTGGAAGGTGAGAGTTCTGGTTATAATGATCACTAGGACAGCCAAGGACAAAGTGAGGGAGTAGTGTCAGTTCCAGTAGACCAGAGTGGACGTTATGTTGAAGTGAGTACATCAGGTGTGGTAGAACCTTTTCTTTTGGATACTGGTGCGATGAAGAGTTCTATTATGCACTCTAAACTTCCTGGCGCACCTTTGTCTGGCTTGACCAATGTTTCAGTAGGATTTTCAGGCGTCCCAGTTTGTAACCCGGTTTCTAGTCCTTTGTCCCTTTCCATTGGTCCTTGTGAATTGGAAGCTCCACTTATTCTAACGACTGGTTGTGGTGAGAATCTGTTTGGTTTGGACTTGCTGAAAAGATTGTATGCGACATTGCATTGTTCTCCTTCAGGAGTACTACTTACCCTCGGTAGGAAAGTGATTTCTCCAATGTATTTGTCTAAAGATTGTCTGCCACTGGAATTGCGTTCGCTTCCTGATACATTTTGGGCTACAGGTCCAAATGATGTTGGTCTTTTGCAGATTCCTCCGTATGTTGTTACCCTTAAGTCGAATGCTAGGCTGCCTCGTATTCCACAATACAAGATCTCGAGCGATGGTGAGAGAGCTCTTTTAGCGATTGTCTATGATCTGGTTGAGAAGGGTGTAGTTGAGGAAACGAGAGGTAATGTGTGTAACAGTCCTGTTTTGCCTGTCCTTAAACGTACTGATGCTTCTCAGCCACCTGTGTACTGATTTGTGATCGACCTTCGAGAGGTCAACAAGATTGTCGTGCCACAGTTTCCTGTGGTGCCTGATATCACTGCTTTGTTGACTTTGATTCCTGCTTCGGCAGCTTGGTTTTCTGTCATTAATTTGAAGAATGCTTTCTTCAGTATTCCTATTGCTGAGGAGAGCAGGGATATTTTTGGCTTCTCATTAGGAGGCCGAAGCTTTCGGTTTAGGAGAGCTCCCCAAGGTTATTGTGAAAGTCCCTCCATCTATAGTCAAGCGTTGAAAACTCAGCTTGACGGTTTTGTGTTACCTGTTGGTGCTACTCTTATTCAGTACGTCAATGATTTGTTGATTACTGCTGATGATGAAAAGATTTGTAAAGAGGCTACTCTTTCTTTGTTGCGGTATTTGTCTGACCTTCATCATAAAGTGTCACCTTCAAAGTTGGAATATTTTCACCAAGAAGTGACCTACTTAGGTCATCTCTTGTCGAAGGAGGGAAGGAGATTGACCCCAGAACGAATTCAAGCGATTGCGCAAATGAGTGTGCCATCCACACAGAGAGGTGCGTGCCTTTTTAGGTATTACATCGTATTGTAGACAGTGGATTCCTAATTTTTCACTGTTGGCGAAACCTCTGTTAGCATTGACTCTGAAAGGTACTCCGCATCCTCTTCCTTGATCTGATGAATGTCAGAAGAGTTTTTCTGAACTACGCGATGCATTGTGTTCGGCTCCTGTGTTGGGTACCCCAGACTATAGTAAGCCTTTCACGTTGTACGTGCACGAGAGAGATGGTTGTGCGTTGTCAGTGTTGACACAACCATTTGGGGACAAGCAGCGTCCATGTGCGTATTTTTCAGCAACGTTAGACCCAGTTGCTAAGGCGTTCCCGAGTTGTTTGAGAGCTACAGCTGCAACGGCTGTTTCTACCCGACAGTCTGCTGGGTTGGTATTGGATAATATGTTAATTGTGATGGTCCCACATGCAGTGGATACCTTATTAAACAGGACTAAGACACAGCACCTTACTAGTGCACGTCTGTCAGGTTACGAGTTCACATTGTTGACTAGTCATGTTCACATTAGAAGATGTAATGTGCTGAATCCAGCTACATTGTTACCGATCTCTACAGAGACGGATCCCCAGGAACAGCATGATTGTTTTCTTCGTACAGAGGAAGAAACGAAAGCTAGAGTTGACCTAAGGGATACTCCCCTTACGGATGTTGATGGTACCTTATGGGTAGATGGTTCGTGTTTTAAACTTCCGAATGGTGAAACGACTGCAGCGTAAGCTATTACAACTTTACATACAGTTGTTGAGACAGCACACATACCACAGAATTCTGCGCAAGCAGCAGAGTTGATTGCATTGACTAGAGCGAGCGTGTTGTCAGATGGAAAGCGAGTGAATGTTTACACCAATAGCCAGTATGCGTTTGGTGTTGCCCATAGTTTTGGGCGTTTGTAGAGAGAGCGTGGGTTCCTTACTTCGCACGAAACCAAAATTCAGCATGGACAGTTGGTGAAGAACTTTTGGAATCTCTCACTCTCCCAAAGCAGATTGTAATTGTGAAGTGTAGTGCGCATAAGAAAGTTGGGGATGATGTTGGTCGAGGGAATGCATTTGTGGATGAAGTTGCGAAGGAAACGGCGAAAGACATGATGAGCCGTATGTATGTTGCAGGCCCAGCTAATTGGGTTATGGCTGGTGGAATGTGTGAAGACACAATAGAAAGTGTGAAAATTATTCAGGCTGAAGCTACAGAGAAGGAAGTGAGTGTGTGGAGAGAGACTACGGGTATGTTTGATCCTACAGGTTGTTGGGTTGAGTTGTCAGAACACCAGCGATGGTTGTTGCCTGATGCGTATGTGCTCCCAGTAGTCACAATGGCTCATGGAATGACTCACATAAATTCGAAGGGAATATGCAAGTTGTTGGATCCAGTTTGGCAGAATGCTGGAATTCCGAAATGTGCAGAGAACGTGGTGAAACATGGTATAATTTGTCTGAAGTATAATCCTGGTAAGGGAACTCCAACTCCACCTGGTCATTTTACTCCTCCAACGTATCCGTTTGAAGTTATACAGTTAGACTACATTCACATGGAGAGATGCAATAATTTGAAGTATGTCCTTGTGGTTATTAGCGCCTTTTCCAGGTGGATAGAGGCTTACCCCCTAAAGGATAATACTGCTTTGTCTACAGTCAAGGTTTTGCTCAAAGAATATTTCCCTATGGTTTGCCGAGAATTGTATGGTCAGACAATGGGAGTGAATTTGTGGGTCAAATCATGAAGAAAGTGTGTTCTGGTTTGAGAATAAATCAGAAGTTCCATGCAGCGAATCACCCCCAGTCTGCTGGACTTGTTGAATGTTACAATGGTACCTTGAAGCTGAAATTAGCTAAGGTACAAGCGAGCACTGGTCTTATATGGTTGGATGCCTTGCCGTTGGCTCTTTTGTCAACAAGGACGACAGTGCGTTCTCGTGTGGGACTTAGCCCATACAAAATAGTTTTTGGTCGTCCTGCGAATGTTTGGGGTGTGCCTCGTCCTAAAGAATACAGCAGTATTGAGTACCCTGTGTTGGTGGATTACTTACATGACTTGACTGCTAAATTACGTGTTCTCCACCAACAGGTCTATGACAGTTTGCCGACAGCTACTACAGATCCAGGACATTCAATCCTTCCTGGACACTACATTTTGGTCAAGAACTTCCAGCGTACCAAGAATTTGGAACCTAGATGGACTGGTCCTTATTTAGTCCTTTTGGTTACTAGAACCGCTGTTAGAGTAGCTGGCAAAAAGAACTGGGTGCACGCCACCCACTGGAAAAAAGTTCCTTGCCTTTACCGTATGATCAGTGGGTGAGGGATGGTATAGCTGACACAGATTGCGAGAGAGTCCCCACATTTGTGCCCTTTAGTGATGCTCATTTGACATGGACACGGTCAGAACGCGAGGATGATGATGTTCTGCAAGCTGCTGTGCCTCCTCATCTAAAGATTGACACCACCAATCTGGAACTTTTATTTAAGGATCAAACTGTACCTGATAAAGAACACTACGATTTAAGGCCAAGAAAGCCTATTGCCATGGACAAATAAAACCAATTTTTTTATATAGTGAATTACACCTTGTCAGATCAAGAGACGTTTTTTGCTTTTTCCTTTTTCGAGTCACCATCCGGACTCCGCTATTGGTTCGTAGCAAATGTTTTTTAATAATGTGTTTCCTTATGCTTTTGAATATTGCGTTAGCTTGTGTGGGTTGGATTTTCTATGCCACACAATTGCCGCTTACATCTACCTCCCAACCTACTCTTTCTTTTTCTACTGTTTCTCCACATGAGTTTCATACGTTGCCTGAACATGAACAGACACGAAGATCAGAATTTGTGAACAATTTGTTTATACAAATGTTACATCAGCATCAGTTAGTCATAAATAACACGAATTGTTGGGTGTGTGGTCTTATGCCACATACGACAGATAAGGGAATGCCATATTTGGTTTTGCCTTTTTCACCTAATGGGTCAGTTTGGGCACTCCAATCAATGTTTCTCTATGCGAATGAAGCCTCTTCAGTGCGTTCTGTTAACGATAACGTGAGCAAGAATGCTTTGATACGGGGAATAGTCGATATGATTAGAGATATTGACGCGTATAATGCTATCCTCAAAGATGAGGTACGAGCATATGTTGGTTGGAATAAAACGACATATAGTGTTAGTTTGACTGAGAAAGAGTGACAGAAAAGGTCTCCTCCGATTTGGATTGTACCCCACCGTGGTCATCTTTGCTTACAAGGTAATGGTCAGAATCCGAGAGCTCAGCTTAGTAAGAGTGTGTGTGTTCACACATACGTTTATACGTCCCAGAAATCTCCTCCGTTCGTGCCAGCCAAAGGCACGTATTTTGTCTGTTATGACAGAGCATATACATGGTTGCCGTCTGATTTTTCAGGTACATGTTATGTAGCATTTTTGCTTCCCCCTACGTACGCAGCTGCTTTTGACTACCATAAGACAAGATATGGTAGAGGAATTATCGATGCGAAAGATACTGTCGCACAAGAAGTTGGACACTTCTTTAAGGGTTTCCTAACCTTTTGGGGTCCTATGGCTCATAGTTGTCAGACTCCACGCTGCCGAATCCGATTGATGCACATATGACTCCACCTCCCGATCTCACCAACACGCTAGTAATAGCAACACAGCGTGTTCGAGTGATAGGGCGAGGGAAAAACAGGAAACAAAACAAGGAGGGGACGGAAGGGAACTGCAGGGAAGGGACAGCTGAAAGACAAGAAAAACAATCATACAGGTTATTCTTATTCACCATGAAATCCTACTCTCAGTTTCTTCTCACTAAGTATGCGTACATTTTCACCTTTACAAAAGAAGATTGCTCCTCCTCCTCCCTGTTTCATGAATGTTGATGTTCGCCACACTAGTCCCTAAGGAACACAAACACCAGTTATTGTCTAGTCTCTCCCAGAACCAAAATACAATGCTGTCTATTAGTGTTGTACCTACCCTGCCTTGTGTTGAAGTGTGCTCAAATAATAAACATGTGCTAATCCCAAAACCTATGTGAATTCAGCAACAATCCTCTTCTTCAGAGAAGTCTGTTCACTTATGTACAATTGTATCAATATAATCCATTAAGGACACGGTAAGACGTAGCCTCCTACTACTGTCTTCCGCTCTCTAGTTCGCACCACGGCGTTCCTTTACTAATTCCACTCCAAATACGGAAAGGTGTAGGATCTCCCCCCACTACCTTCCGCTTTGGCACTTGCTTAGATAAGCACTAGTGACTCTCTTCGTAACGGTAGTACGCAGAAAGAATAATCCGCTGTACTCCGTTCTCACTGTAATGCAAAACAAATCCTTTCATTCGACTTCAAACTCAAGTGCGCCTTACTTTTCCTTTGCCGTTGATCAATGCCGCCTATTAAGAACACATCAGCATTTGGCAACACAACGCGTTAACATTCACGCGTTGTTCAAAGAACTCACTGTACTGACGCAGCGTAGTCCCGGTCCGTAGTTCTCCGCACTTCTCTGTCTCAAGCCGTCAATACTTTGCAGGCCTCCTAAAACTCCTGAGAGGTATCAAACAAACAGAAAGCGCATACCACGAGCTACGGGGAAATTCCAATGTTTGAATCCACAGCGCTAAGCCAGATCTCTTCGCGCTGACGAACCAACTGGTAACCAGGAACCAAGTCCTCCTCAGAAGGACACCTAAGCAGCACACCACTCTAGTCTCTAACAAACACGGTTGTTACACAAAATCACGAACAACGTGTAGAGGGTCCGCCCTGCCTTTATAGTGCCACGCCCCCTCACTGGATTTCTGGGAGATGTAGTTCAAAAGTTAGGTGGCGCAATTTGGTAGAACCTGACAATAGTAGGAATATTCGTCAGCTCACGAGAGTGGTTGAGGCCGCTATAAATGAGACTGCCGGTGCCCTTAGCAATATTACAGCTGAGCTTCAAGCGGATCGTCTTATGACATTACAGAACCGCTTTGTTCTAGATATTATACTTGCAGATAGAGGTAGGGTATGCAAATTGATCGGATCTAGTTGCTGCGTTTTCATACCAGATAATGACCCGACAGTGTACCAAGCCATCCAGAAGTTGCGTAAGTCTGCTGAATCTATACATGTAGACAAAGGTAACTGGTCATTGATGGGATGGTTATGGGAATTGCTGACCAAATGGGGATGGAAGGTTCTGATGTAACTTGGCATGGCGTTAGCTATCCTTTTCTCGTGTTGCCTATGCATCCAGTGTGGTCCTGCCATTTGTAGTCTTTGTGCTACAATCTGTGTGAGAAGACCTGTCCCGAGAGAAGTGAAGGATAATAAGATGATTTTACAGCAACACCTTGATGACCTGATGAGAATAGACATAGACCTGAATTCAGACTGACGTGAGTTTAGGTTATTGCCTACGTAATGGCAAAAGGAGGGTCTGAGGTTCAGTAAAATCTGCCTTGTCCTGTGATATTATGGTTCCATCACGATTTTGGTGATGTTGTACCGTATTTAGCAAGTACAACCAATATGAAGTGAATTTGTCAGGTTAACTAGCGGGTTCATTACGTATTCAGAGACTTTGTCTCGAATATGGGTTCCATTTTGTTCGTGCCTCCATTTTGGTGTTGCCATCATGTAGGCCCATGGAAGTAACCAGACGAACAAAGTTGCATGGGCTTCGTTGTATATGTAATCATTAACTAAGCCTTTTCTTGACTCTAAAGTGCATTGTAAGGAACTGACCTCTTTATCTGAAGCTGACCCTTTGTGAGGCCAATTTCCTTAGTTGATCCTTGTCTGAGATTGCAAGTCAAAGTTCAGGACATCGTTAAGTTTAGCTTTTCTACACATGCCTTATCTTGCTCGTTATCTATCATTGTTTCCTTTTTATGTTCCTTCGTTATATGCATTGTGCTTTCAATTATGGGTTTGTCCGGCTCTTGGTAATTGAATTTGGGACGATCATAATAATTAACTTGTGGGTTGGTACAATGTAAAGTGAGCCTTTTTGGAATGTGATAATGTATAGAAACGTTCTTCTATTGGTCAGAATTTGCTGCAGTCGGTGTCCATTTGTAATGTGAATATTGTGTATAAATACTGAAGTCTTGCTCTACAAAATTGAACAGTTTCTTGAGTTGTACACCGTGTTGCATTGCTGGGATTACTGTTACTAGCTGCAGCTAATAAATTTGATCTCTGACGCCACCTAGAAGTATTCCGTGTCTCTGTTTGCCAAGACAGGAGAACCCGATGCCTTTGGGCGTGTCCCTGGCGCCGCTGGGTTCTAAAAACCCGGTTCTTCACCGTTCCTGTACTCCCCGGGCTCCAGATAGACAAGAGGGCATCACACCGACCTGCCCCCGGAATAGCTCCGGCCTAGCTACTAGCAATCAATAGTGCCTTATATGGGTCTTCCCGCTGGCTCACTGACAACTTGTATTTTACCTTGTAGGGTGTTAACCTGAATGTGTGAAAACGTATATATGCTATGTATCACTTGTATGAAGTCAGTCTCCTCTGCGCACCTCCGTGGGTCATGTAGACCCAGGCTCCCCTGTCAGGGTTTGCATTGATTTGAATAAACGATTCGACCTTCTCCATTGCCGACAGCCTTATTATTCTTTTATGTTATATATGGGCTATTGGTAAGTATAGTCCAGACTTGCAGAAATTTGATTCCTTCAATTCTTCCCCCGGGTCTATTCGCGCGATGGCCGGAAGGACAAGGTGTGGGAGGGTTTAGACGATTGGGGAAGGGGCGGGCGTTAGGAACACATATAAGGTGTCAGGAGAGGAGGATCTAGCCTCTTCCTGACACCTTAGCACCACCAGGGGGATTAGAGGAAAAAGTTTGTGCAGGTTAGCTGGGCATGGGGGCGGGTTTCGCGAGGGCGTCGTGGGGCGGGGGGGAGTGGCACAGCGCTTCTATGATATGAGCTTTCGGTGTCGCTTTAGGTGTTAATGGCGGGGGTGGGGGGCCCGGAGCTCATGCAGGGTTTAGCCGGCATTGCTGCACTGTGTTGAGGTCGGGGGAGGGGCGTTTGGGGGCATTGCGGGTGGTCTGAGTCACGGGTTGGGAGGGGAGGGGAGGGGGGAGTTCCCTCTGAGTTGGTAGCAAGGAATCTGCCTGGTGCGTGACAAGGGTAGTGGAGTGCCTGTATAGGGGGAGAGGCGCGGGCTGTGGTCTACGGGACAAGCGCAGGAAGCTTTATGCGTTGCCTGCCCCCCCCGGAGGAATGTCGGAGCCTGCCTGTCAATTCGGTGAAAGTGTCTGCTGCGGTACTGGGGGGAGTTTGGAGGGGGGCGCAACCTCTCGCTTTTCGCCACGGTCCGCCACTTGATGGCTGTTGCAAACTGTGTCTCCCGCCTCCATTTATTTAATTATTTATGCATCTTTATAGAGTGCGGACTTTACCGGAAGGCGTCTGTGCGCTTCACAATAGGACCAGTAATTATACAGGAGGAGAAAATTACAAGTGAGCCGCGGTCCGCCACTGGATGACTGTGGCAAACTGTGTCTCCCGCCTCCATTTATTTATTTATTTATGCATCTTTATAGAGCGCGGACTTTACCGGGAGGCGTCAGAGCACTTAGGACCAGTAATGATACATGAGGAGAAAATTACAAGTGAGCAAATTACAAGAGCAAACGTTAAGTTACATGAGGCAAACTTGACAAGTGTGAGCAAACAAAATACAAGAGGTAGCAAATGGTGCAATACAGGAGGAAAAGTGACATGTGTGCAGGTTAAAAAAGCGTACAAAGTACAAGTAGAGGTATAATACTGCAATAAATGGCAGAGAATCAGGCACAAGAATGAACGTTACATAGGCAATGGTGGCACTTGTGCAAGTAACGAAAGCAAACAAAAACAAGAGGCAGCCGAGCATAGACAAAAGGGAGGAGGGGGCACCCCCCTTCAGTTTCTTTGCCCAGAGGACAAGATGGATGCCCCACTAAGCAGGACAGACAGACAGTCGGCAAAGGCGGGCAACAAAGTTGAGGCTGCAAGATCACCAGTATCTCCAGCTCCCCTTGTGTAAGAGCACACAAGTAGGCAGAGGAACAGTACTTGGTAAGAAGGAGAATCATCATTTTTCAAATAAGTCTATAACTTAAGGGTTGCATTGGAAAGTATGCAGGGCAAAGAAATTAGTTTGAATGCTTTCGTTTTCAGAAAGTGTGTTTTGTCTTGGTCTGCTCTATCTAAAGCTTTTTTCCCCTCTTTGTTTCCTGAAAAATAATTTTTAAGAGTAGCATTAAAATTAAAATGTACCAACATTTCAAGGATTGTTTGTTTAATTTGGTTTCATGAGTTTGATAACTGCCTAATATATGTAATATTCTCTTTTTGATCAGCTACGTCCTTTTTTACAGCAAATCTTCACTTCCTCTCAATGTGGTATTTCTATTTTCCTTCTGTAAAATTGATTGGTCATTGCCTCTCCCTTCAAATTGTCGAGTAAAAGGTAACAGCGGAAACAGGAATACCTGGGGACCACTGACCACGCAACTCCTTTCATCCCTATTAAAAAGTTTCCCAGTCCCAATTTCTTACAACTGCTCCTCTCATCTCACTAGTTCTTCCAACTGATGTTGTGGGGTTATGCTACCCCCCAACATGATCTTTACATATCTGTAACCTGCAAAGTATCCTGTAAAGTCTTACTTGTCCTACTGTCTCAGGTCTTCATGATAAGACATGGTTCCCTGCGATAAGACTGCTGCCATTAAGTAAACCATCCATAGGGAAGCAGCCTGTGCTGGATATATTGTGGTGTTCCTCCAGTGTAGATCCCTCTACCACTGAAGCTATCAGGCAAAGCCTGAATGTGGAAGCCATCCTGACTGCAGTGGCTTGGCCTCTCTTGACCATGCTTTCTCCCTAGACTTCCCCCAAATGGTCCACCTTCCCCAAGGTCGAGGCCTGTAGAAATAGCTCTACTGAGATTGGAGAGACATACCAGGATTAGATTTTGGGGGCGGGCATTGACTCCACACAGAAAGGAGGGAAATCCTGACAAGCAAATACCCATTCTACAACGAGCCATAGCAAATAAAGCCATAATAAGAGAATCAGAATGGACTTGTGGAATCATTTTATTCAATGACTATGATAAACTTAAATCATAGTAATGATATTCTTGTTAAGGGGGGAGGTTTGGGAACGGGGACACTCAAACTGCTTCACTAGAAGGGGCTACTGATATTGTTCCAACAGGGATTAAAACTATTTTGGTAAAACCTTTTCTATACCCACAACTGTTACACTGTTGTCTTCAGACACTGTTTGGCTTACTCTGAATCTGAAAATATTATATTACAGCCTGAAGATAATTCTGCATGGGTGTTTGAGGGGAGGAACCTGGAAGATGGCAACCCCCTGTCCAATCGTAAAACAAATAACAAATCGACAGAGAATTGACAGAGGTCCCTCTGTAATGATAACAGGGAGGAGACAAGTTGAAATGTAAATAACCTGTGGCTTGACCCAAGAACTTCATAGATACAGTAGCAGAACATCGGCGTATCAAAATCTCGGGTTGAGATACTAGAAAGAAAAGTATTCAGCGCAACTGTAGAACCTTTCTCTTATTAGGGCCAGTGATAACAGCAACTACTACAGACTCATTAAGAGCCATTTGGAGTAGAGCATTCTAACATTTAGCTCAAAAGCTTCGAAATCAGGATAGGAATTCTAAGAGCTCACAGGCACACATGACAAATAAGATGGTGGAGATAGGCAAAGTGGACATACTGCTCCTAATTCTTCAAGTTCAGTGTCTAACAGGCACTTAATGAGTGATGACATTCTCATACAGGCCGTACCTGGCTGTGATAAAATTAAAACCCAAGCATCAAATGTTTGTCACTAATGAACAAACACATAAATAAAACATGGTTATAATTTTAAACCTTTGTTAAGGGCCATATGTCAGCTATTTCACGCTAATTGGACTGAGACTCAATCTCAATTCAAACCTGTTAGCTGGAAAACCGCATTCTGTACAATTAATTTTCAGATCGGATGACTGAACTTGAAAGGAGAACTAATGAAACTATGCAAGATTTAGTAATATTGGAGCACGGAGACTACTATGCTGTTATTCAAATCTGAATACGTTTGGATTAGTATAGTAATATAGTGAGCCTATGCTTAGCTATAGGAGATTTTATCTCCTGGTCATAGTCCTATTTTGCCATTTTTCCTTCAACAGCAATAATGGGGCTGACTTTTCACAATGATTGGCTGCTGTAATAATGCTGTATAAACGAACTCCATTAGAAGAAGTGTAGGTTATATAAGATGATGTATTGATCTTAGTTGCGGGTAAGTATATTTATAGGTTCTTAGCTTAGATCTTAGGATAGCCCCACCAGGAGCAGCCACCCTGCTGCTCAGCCCATACTCCAACTGGTATGTTCAACCCCACAGGCACCCTAGCATTCCATTGCATCACCATGCACTCCAACTTTCCACCCAGCACATTTATACTGACTGAGCAGCAAGGAGCAGAGACATCATCAGGGAACATGCAGAGTAAAACACAAGATATAACAGCTGCGAACACTTCAATCCAGGAAGTGTTGGCAGCTATCTTGGGACTCGGCTTGAGCTGAGTCCTACAAAAAACATTACATGAATAGAGAAGGGGGCAGGGTAGGAATACCCTGACCCATTGGTCCCTTGGTGGGGTCCCAGAGAAACCCTTCCAGAGCAAAAAATGTTTGTAAAAATATATAAAGAAAGAGAAGCATGAGCTTCCGCGCTTCTTTATTCTTTAGACCCTGAGAGGGCCAGCTTCCGGGGACATGCAGGGTTAAATGAAAAGTAAGAAGGGATCACATACCTACACCTCCCTGGGGCTAATAGAAAAGAAATCTGGGGTCTCATGGACCCTCATGCCCAAAGGACCACCACCTCCCCAGGGCTAATTTATTTGCTATGGGGAGCCTCAGAGACCCCCACGTCCCGGGGCCAAAAGCATTTTTAAAATAGGCGAGTAGGCACGCTGCCCCCCTCCTGGGCCATTCTCGGCTCCGGGGACTGCCACCTCCCCGGGGCAGGCCCTATTGCGTGAAGTGAGGGGAGCCGTGCAGCCCCCTGCTGGAGCTATAGTTGGACCTGGCAGCTCCTGCTATGTCCCAGGAAACCCACCAGGGGACATAGGTGTTTGCTGTGTCTTGGCCGGAGCTTTAACCACTCCTGCCACAGCAAATGCTCAGCTTCCAGCAAGCAAGAGCAGTGAAAAAGGTCTTACTTGCTAAAAGCAGAGCATTCGTCTGTTTTGCAGTCAAGTGAGCAGGAAAAACAGATGAATTGCTTTTGCACGCAGGGGAGCTTGCATTGCTGGGCCCCAGGGGATGTGGTTTCTAGGGTTGAAATTGGCTCAGGTAAAGGGGCTGTAAGGCCCCCTCTCCCATTTGATAATGGCTGAGCCCTGGGGGATGGAGTCACCAGGAGCAAAATCGGCCTGGGCAGGAGGGCCACGGGTCCCTCCTCCCCCGAAGGGGCTCTTTCTTGTCATCTGCTGCTGAGACCAAAGAACCTGTTTTTAACTTTTATAAACTAGAAGTTTGTAAACTGGCCTACCAGCCCAGCCCCTTAGACTTTGGGGATATGCAACATCTTCCTGCCCTTTACCCAGGATGATAGACAGCTTACTAAAATTGCCTATTTTGAGATGTGTTCCTCATTTCTAAGAACATGATCGCATCTCCACCAAACAGAAGCACTTCTGCAAAGTAAAATTATCCAAGTGTGTTTTCTTCACAGTTCCACAATTGTAAAGACATCTGGTGAAGACACTTAAAGGAACAATCACATTGGCAAAGGTACAGACACACAAGGTCACTGGAGACATTTTCTCTACATCCTTTATGCAGTTGTAGTGTAGGAGATGCATTATACATTTACCCAAACACGTAGTAGTTACTAATTATCCAGTAGAAAGTACTCCGCTTGGGTAGAGGTTTGCACTAAATAGTAGGCTCTTTTTCAATAAATATGCAGGGAAGGATTGATTCTGCATGGTGCTCATTCCACAGAAATTAAGCCTCAATGGGAACTACTCACAGATATAAATAATGCAGGTGCACAAGAGGACGCTCCACTTCTGTAAAGTACTAATCATCCTAACTTTGAGCGCATGGCCAAGGCAAAGCAAGTATGATTTCTCTGCATTTCCACAGTGAAAAGCTATCTGCAGTCCATGATGGAGGTATTTGCATCCTTGCTATTTCCAATCCTAATATATCATGTAGTGACTGTGACAAGGGGATTCTTTCTCGTCATCTGCTGCTGAGAGAAGAGTCCATGGATCGCCGTTTTAAATGCCTTAAGTAAATGCCAAAATCCATAGGACCATTCACACACCCACTCAGGCACTCACAGATCCACACTCAGAATACTCACACACCCACTCACAGACCCACACAGGCACTTACATACTAATAATAATATAATAATCCACATTTGTAAAGCGCACAATCACCCGTAAGGGTCTCTAGATGCTGGGGGCCGAAGGGACGATTAAGCAAGCTATTGGCCAGAGTCACATGGTGCTGGGCTAATCTGCCACCGATGCCGGGGATCGAACCGCGATCCCCAGATTCAGGAGTCAGTCGCCCTAGCCGCGGCGCCACACCTCTTCCTTCACTCATGCCTAAGAATACAATCACATCTCCACCAAACAGAAGCACGTCTGCAAAGTAAAATTATCCAAGTGTGTTTTCTTTGCAGTTCCCCAATTGTAAAGATATCTGGTGAAGACATTTGAGGAACGATCACATAGGCAAAGTTACAGACACAAAAGGTAATTGGAGACATTTTCTCTGCATCCTTTATGCAGTTGTAGTGTAGGAGATTCACTATACATTTACCTAATCAGGTAGCAGTTGCTAATTATGCAGTAGAAAGTACTCCACTTGAGTTGTTGCACAGAACAGTGAGCTCTTCTTGGATAAATGTGCAGGGCAAGATTGATCTGCACGATGCTCATTCCACATAAATGAAACCTCAACAGGAACTACTCACAGATATAAACAAAGCAGGTGCCCAAGAAGATACTTTACTTCTGTAAAGTACTAATCATCCTAACTTTGTGCCCAAGGCTAAGCATGTGTGATTTCTCTACATTTACACAGTGAAAAGCTATCTGCAATCCATGACGAAGGTGTTTGCATCCTTGCTTTTTTCAATTCTAATATATCATGTAGTGACTGTGACCATGACAAGGGGGTTCTTTCTTGTCATCTCCTGCTGAGAGCAGAGTCCATGGATCTCCCTTTTAAATGCCTTAAGTAATGGCCGAAACCCATAGCACCATTCACACACCCACTCACAGACACACAGGCACTCACACCCCTCTTCACAGATCCACACAGCCACTCATGCGCCCACTCACAGACCCACAGGCCCATTCACAGACCCACACAGGCACTCACACACCTACTCACAGACCCACACAGACACTCACACACCTACTCACAGATAAACACATGCACTTACATACCCACTCATACACCCAATCACAAACCCACTCACACACTCATAGACCCACTCACACACTCAGAAACTCACACACCCATCAACAGACCTACTCAGACACTCATGCACTCAGTGACACACTCACTGTCAAAGGTCAGTGATTATAGTCAAGAGATAAAATACAAAAATCCTTATAAATTTACTTTAAAAAACCAAAGGTTTCAGAGATGTTATAGTTAGGAAACAACATTCATAAATCCTTAGAAATTCACTGAAAATAACAAAGGTTACAGGGATGTTACAGTTAGGTTCCAATTTCACTCGTACAAAGCCACAGCAATTCAGTAGTTATAGTTACCTGAGCTAACTGTAATTTACGCCCCACAATGAACTGCTTATGCCCTCACATATTATATCATTCATGACATCACATACCATCCACCAAATATTTAATCCTTCTTAGAGCTATAAGTTATTCTTACACCTAAAAAATCAAGACTGCTAAAGCCGACTTCTTCAGATCCCAACCTAATCAAGCTAACAACCACCCTAAGAAACTTTTTGAACTCATTAAACAGCAATCAGTCAAGGCACCCAACTGCCATGACCTTGGTGACGGCTCTCCTACATGTGACAATGTAACTGCCTTCTTCTCCCAGAAAACAAACAGCATCAATTTGGACATTGAATCAAAGAGGGCTCTACTCCCAATTTATGAAATCTCGGCCTCACCTATCCACCTAGTTTAAGCCTCAAAATTAATGCATCCTGGCACACCTTTACCCACCTCAGAGAAAGTGACATTTACAACTCTCTTCTTGCAATCAATCTGTCTAACCACTTCAGAGACCCTCTTCCACCTCCCATCTTCAAGGAAATAAAAATCTCCATCCTCCCCTTATGGTCCAAGATCACCAATGCTTCACTAGTGAAGGTCACGATCCCCGACTGTCTAAAAACAGCACAGGTTTTCCCCATTCTAAAAAAACCTAACGCATACACCTCCGATATGAACAACTTCCATCCCATTTTAAACATCTCCACTCTGGCAAAACGTCTTGAAAAATGCATGCTAATTCAACTCTGGTCCCACATTGAGAAATTCCAATTGTTGGATCATCATCAATCTGGTTTCAGGAGAGGGCACTGAACCGAATCTGCACTCACACACATCATGGACGACATCTTAAAGTTCCTAGACTATAATGAATCTTGCTTATTGATCCTCCTTGACTTATCTTCTGCCTTGACACTGTGAACCATAACAATCTACTATCCACTCTAGAACACAGGATGAGGCAGGCAAGATGACGGCTGAGTGAGAGTCACATAAGCTCACCTCCGCTCTGCTACGCACCTCGCTGCGCTCACCACCAAGCAGGATCCTTGATGAACCGTGAATTTTTTGGATGAGCTGTGACCCGACTGACAGCATCATTGCTGATCACGATGAAACGAAGCTGAATGGCCCATTACAGGAAAGAACCCGGGAGGAGGTCGAAATCGCACCAAGGGAAATGCGAGGGCCGGCAACTCTTTACTGGGTTTGGTGGCTTTACAGACTGAGCGGATCCCGGTGGGGTCGATACAGTACAGTCTGCCCCACGCGCTGGGAATCCATCGCTCGACTTCTACTAGCAGCTGCTGGGAGAAGGATCTGCTCAGGCTGCAGGTTGGGGTTGCCTTCGGAAAGAAGCACACGGAGGCCATGGCAGTGCGAGGAGGTTGTGGCAGGATGCGTCTGAACACACTCTGTGGGTCCCGCAAAGAGAGTGACCCTAAAGCAGAGACGGAAGCCAAGGTGGAAGCTAAGAAATTAGACATTCTCACTGGTAAAGGGGCCAAACCGGAGAAAGGAAAAGAGAAAACGGAGTCTCCCAAAAGTGTCATTGAATTGAAAGGTATGTTGCTGGGGGGCCAGAGAGAGAAAAAGAAACAAATTGCAATCACCAGCATGTTTTTCCCTATCGATGGCGACAAAGATCTGGGGGCACCTGGGGCACTACAAATGGATGACCTAGGGTCTAATCAGGAAATGACCCCCCAGAGCCCCCCCTAGATATCTCTTTAGAACACGTGGAGGAAGGGAGGCCTTCCTGTGGGTCATGTGATGAGAATACTGCCCTTAGGACCCCAGAGGAACCACATAGTGACCCCCAGAATGAGGCGTATATCAAGGGGATATCAAGATAAAAGAGAACACCCCTACAACATCCAGAACACCTGAGGAAGGGGGAGTTCTGTTTGTGCAGCCTCATAAAGGAACTAAGGATGAAGGAGCCATCCCGAAAAGGAGCCATGAGACAGGGTTTCTCTCCCCAGACTCCATGGAAAAATTCTATTCTCTGAAGCAGCAGTGAAGGGATGGAAGCTGAAGATACCTTCAAGTGCGACTACAGCCTGCAGGAGGAAAAGAGAATCCAGAAGAGAACGAAACGGGGGTCAGACGTGAAGAAGAACAGGCCCAAGAAAAACTTGGACGAAGAAGGTGAACTCGGATGGGATTACTCGGTGACGCAACTAGTAGGCCCCAATAGTCCAAAAGGAACAGGAAGACTCTCAAAAAAACAACAACTCAGCCAGGGGGGGGGGCGAAATTCCACGATGTAACCCTAGAACCATCCCTGTCAATGATCTTTGAATCCCTAAGGTCTTTTCAGGACAAAATCAAGAACGAGAATCGCCAGGCAAGACTTGCCTCAAAGAAACTGCAAGGCACTATGCACAAAGTTGAGAAAACATGCACAGAAATTGCAGACAGACTGGGCATTGTGGAGAAGCGCACGGAGGACCTAGAAAACAGTGGATACACTAAAGGAGCAGGCATTCTCACAAGATAGCATGCTAAAAGATGTAATGTGGAAACTGGAGGAAGCCGAAAATCGGCAACGTCGGAACAACCTGAGACTGCTGGAAATTCCCGAAAATGCCGAAGGAAAGGATGTAAGGGAATTTACCATAAATCTTCTGAAAAACTCTCTACCGGAACTGGCACATTGGGACTGGGACAAAGAAGTCCAGCAGGTGCATAGATTTCCCCTGTCAATCCCCAAACGCCCGGCGAGATCCCAAGGGTATCCACGGGTGATTCTAATATATTTTGGGAACTTCTTACTCCGGCAGGCCATCTATGATCTGGCTAGACCTAACATGAAAAGAAAGGGGGAAAACTTTCTTTACTTTGCCAAACCAGACTTCGCACATGCTACTGTAGAGAGAAGATGGAGACTCCGGCAGCTCAAAACCCCTTTCACAAAATCCAGCGAAACTGAAAATCATCCATCAAGGGCGGAACTTTTACTTTATTTCCGAAATACAAGCCCAGAAATTACTAGATGAGATCATATCTGGGAGGAAAAAATCTGTAGAGGCTAAATGAGTCAAATAACCCAGGGATCAAAAGTTTTCTGGCAGGAAGTGGGATAGTGAATATATGTTTACCTCCGTTTTCATCATTAATTTAAAGTGGCAACAGAAGTGAATGTGAAATGTCGATGGGTAGCAACAGGTGGTAAACATTCAATGTATACTAGGACGTTAGCTTTGTTTTTTCCTTCTTTGGTTTTTTGCATTGATAGAGTTGAGCACCAGGGGGGATGGCGGGAGGCGAGGTGGGAGGGCGGGGGGGGGGGGGGGTGGACAGCCCAGACCCTATCACATGGGCTCAGGATTGAGCCTGACTGCCCTAAGGGGGGGAGGGTGGTGGGAGGAACAAGACCACAGGCATCTCGCAGGTATAAGACATGCAGTCAGGTCAAATAAATCATGGTGCACCAAAAGGCTCATATACCAAGGGGGGCACGAATGACATGAAGGGATTGTATGATTAAGGAGGGGGACGACAAAACCCTGAATGGCTAAGCTAATAATTCTATATATTAATATTTTTGGCCTCAACGACCCGAGAAAAGACAAAGAGTAGCAGTGGGATTAAGAACAACGGGGGCTAATATCATATGTATCCAAGTGACACATGTGGAGGGATCACAACGGCAACTTCTTAAAACCCTCGGGTATAGGCTGATTGTAGCCACAACTTAGGCAACAAAGACAAGGGGGTGGCCATTCTAGCAATGGGAGGGGGATTGCAATTCACCAGATCAGCAGCCGATAAGTATGGTCGATGGGCAATCACAGAATGCCAGCATAGTAATTGGAAAAAACGAACTATATGCTCTATATACGGTAATATCACAGACGATCCAGATGTATTGGAATTTATCACGAATTAATTAGCTCATTGGCTACTCCCATTGATTGTTTGTGGCGATTTTAACTTGAATTTGCCGTCAGATCGGTCATTAGAGTCTGGATTTGTATATAAAGGGAGAAAAACTAGGGTATTTAGAGCACTCAAGGAATTATAAGTATTGATTGTGAAGAAATGCACCATGACCAGAACATTTGGACTTTCGAGAGGGCCCTGCTCCTAAATAAAGAATACTGCCAACCTATAAATAAATGGATACCCGAGTTCTTAGAATATAACCTGGGTAGTGCATCGATAGAAACAATTTGGGACACCCTTAAGGCAGGAATAAGGGGAGAAACCTTACGGTTCTCGCTAAAATCTAATAAAGAAGCTAAATTAAAAATAGGAATACTGCAGAAGAAATTGGCGGAAGCAGAGGAGGGACTTTTAAGAGCGGTACAAGAAGGGCAGGACATCGAGGGGGCGCTATGCGTGGTGGCAGTTGCAAAAAATAATATCACTGATATTTTTACAGAAAAAGCAATGTGTAAGGCTACAATGAATAGGGAGAACACGTATGAACGGAGCAAACAAGTGTGGCATCAATTGGCAGTTCGCACTAAACAACAAAATACGGCTAATATGATCAAGGAGAGTAAAGATCCTAAAAACGGTCTTAAAAATGACCCTAAACAGATAAGAGCTGCTTTCCAAAAATATTATCAAGAACTTTACAAAGAAACCAATAAACAACAAGATGAGATTGAGAAATATCTAGATCAGACTATAACCCCAAAGCTCCCACAGGAAGATCAAGCTAGCCTAGACGAAATACCTCAGTGGGAAGAAATATTACTATCAATAAATAGTTTAACCACTGAGAAGGCAGCTGGACTTGACGGAATACCAGCAGAGTTCTATGCTAAATTCTATAAACCATTAAAAGGGATTTTAAGCTAGCTAATAGTACATGTCTTTCAGGGTGGGCATCCGCCGGGGTCATGGGGTCGGGCTAAAATCGTAGTGTCCCCAAAGAAAAACAAGGATCCAACAGAAGTGGGATCTTCTCGTCCGATCACTTTAACCCCTTCGATGCTCATGACGGAACAGTTCCGTCATGAGCATCGATCGCACTGTGCTCATGACGGAACCGTTCCGTCATGACCACACCCGCGAATGGAATGTTCAGCACCGGGGGGAGAATCGGGGCCGCTGGCAAGGTGTTAATAAATTGTGATTCTAAAATTTATGCGAAACTACTAGCCAGCCGACTCGCGCCAATTACACATAAAATTGTATCAGCCGGCCAGCATGGATTCATCCCGGGAAGATCCACCACCGACCATGTGCAAAGGGTGATTACACTCTTTGACATCACCAAGGTAACGGGAGACCCTATGGCACTCATATTATTAGACGCAGAGAAAGCCTTTGATAGGGTCTCCTGGCAATATCTATGGGCGGCGATGTCAAAGACCGGAATAGGGAAACAGTTCATAAGTGCTATTCGTATGCTATACACAAACCCTGAAGTAGTAATAATGGTGAATGGGGCAATGTCAGGGAAAATAGGTATAACCAGAGGGACAAGACAGGGGTGCCCTTGCTCCCCCTTATTATTTGCAATTTTTATCGACCCTTTTATTCGCAGACTTGAAACCAATCAGGCTATCCCACCAATTAAATCCCAAAATAGCGACACAAAGATTTTAGCTTATGCAGATGATATCGCTCTGGTCACAAGTGACCCAGGGGAAGCAGTAAAAGCAATGGAAGAGGAAGCTAAAAACTGTGAGAAGATCTCTGGGTATAAGCTGAACCAGGATAAATCCCAGATAGTTATTAATAACAAAACTACATGTAGGGATGATCGGGTAGTGGAAAGTGGCACATATCTGGGTGTTAACATAACTGCAAATTTGGATAAGTTGGTAAAGGTCAACTTGGAACCGCTTATAAAACAGACTGAAAAAGATCTCAATAGATTACACAATCTGCATCTAACTACAGTGGGTAGATGCAACGCGATAAAAATGCTATTTTCCCCACATTTTTGTATTTTTTTAGGACAATATGTTTAGAGTTTACGCCACAGATATTCAAAGATATAGATATGTTTTCTCGATTTATTTGGGGATACAGAAGACGACACAGGGCACTCAGCTACATCTCTCTCCCGAAAGATAGAGGTGGCCTCGCCTTGCCTAATTTTAAAGTTTATTGGTGGGCCACGATTTCAAAATATGGTAATGCGTTATTAACCCCAAATGGGAGTAATAGACAAGATGGGGAGATACCAACACCACAAGAACTCATTTTGGGCAATGAGGCTACCGAGTATCTATGGCGACTTACATACAATTACTGCTTTAAAAGAGTATGCTTTAAAACCCTGGCAGGTATCCACATAGCCTGGAATAACATGCGTTAACTCCTGGGAATAGGGAGGTTCTCTTACTATACTACTCTATCCAGAAACAATAATCTCCCGGAGATTTTTAATGACATATGTATGAATAAATGGCTAAGAGCAGGGATTACCCGGTGTGGCTGCTTTTATTCCTTGACGTGGCTTAAATCATTCGAGGATTTAATAAAAGAATACACGCTAGACAATAGAGATTTTAAAAAATTTTGCAAGTCATAGATTTCTTAATGAAAAAAGGGAGTGGACGATAAAACGGTTAAGATTATTGAAATTTACCATAGCTTGGTCGCCGTACTCCCGGATGACATGAATACATTTATTGTAAAATGGCAGGACAAACTGGGGACAACAGAGGAGACAGGCCTGAGATCCTACAAATTATCCGAATCTCTATTAATGTCGGCTAGACTACAAGCCCAATTCTATAAAACATTCTTCCAGTTGTACTATACACCAAACAGGATAGCCAAATGGGGAACAGGTAAAAGCACAGATTGCCTGCGGTGTGTGTTATACGAGGCTGACATTGTACACATATTCGCAACATGCGATACATTACGACCCTTGATTAGGGACATCTCTAGCTCCCTATCTGAAATTTAACAACAGGAGAAATAATGTTAGGTATAGATGGAGATATCTGACCAAATTATATGCAAGGTTTGATATTTATATCCATGGCAGGATTTAGAATATGTCTGGCCTCAGCTTGGCTGAACCCAAACCCACCGACATTCCAACAATGGCGGTTGCAATTATTGGCCTCATAGAGCCTAGAGATAGCCATCTATAGAAGGAAGGGACGGAACAAGAAGAAAACGGGGCTGGAAATCAGACATCCCCTGGCGCAGTGGATGCAAGGCCTAGAGTCTCGAGATTAGTATGTAAATTGTATAGTTGATAGAATATAAGAAGAACATTTTGTGATTGTAGAACCGGGACATAACTTGCGCAAAGTGAATTTTTTATGTGCTGTAGTTTACCTATTCGATCTTCTAAGTACAATGCAATGTATATGATGTTGTAAATATGCCTGACTCTAGGCAAATATCAAGAAATACAATGCCTGGGGGGAAGCGGGGGGTGGGTAATAGATGGGGTCGTCTGTAAATGGAAAAATGCTATAATAAAGATCATTTATTTTAAAAAAGAACACAGGATGGGGTTATCAGGATTGGTATTGAATTGGCTCACTTCCTTCCTTCAAAACAGTCTCCAAAGGATCAAGATTAATCAATCTCTTTCTCAGCCCTATACAGTAACTATGGGGGTTCCACAGGGATCTGCCCTATCACCCATTCGGTTCAATTTATTCTTGGAACCATTGGCAAATGCCTTGAACTCCGCGAACATTCTTTTTCACATGTATGCGGATGACACTCAACTTTATCTGAAACTCACCTCCCCAGAAGATATCATCTTACTCAGTTTAATCCTAATGAACTCTCAAAACTGTCTCACGGACAACTACCTCATCCTCAACACATCCAAAACTGAATTCCTTCTCATTGCTCCCCGTAATCACATTCCCAAGATTGACCTTTGGATGAAGCACCTCACAGCCTTTAACTGCTCTTCCCACATTATTGACTCAACTAAATCCCTCAGAATCACGCTAGAAATGCACTTGAATATGAAGAACCACATGAGTAATACAACCAAGGAAGCTAAACATCAATTAATTTTACTAAGGAATTTTAATCCATTCCTTCCACAGAAAGACTTCAAATTGACAGTACAAGCTCAAGTTCTGCCAAGACTGGACTACGGTAGTTCCACGCGATGTGGTCTCCCCAAACGAAGTCTGGCCCCACTAAGGGCTTCCCTTAATGCCGCAGCTAGACTGATTACTGGGACCAAAAAAAAGAAAGCAAACATAAGGAGATAATGGACTGAACGCTGAAACTTTTCAGACATTCACCCCCAGTCACAGATCTGGGTTGAATCCATCATTATTCTTTAGTTCACTTCACCACCTCAGTTCAGATCCAGCTATATGCAAATCAGTCTTGACCTTGTGCCTTATCGGAACAGTCTAGCCCGAACTGCCAAGGCAGGTCTTCCCTGAACCGAAAACAAGCAACCTAGGACCGTTTTCTGGGTAACACCCTTCCTCAGCCAGGCTAGCTTGAATCCAGTGGCAAAGTGATCAAGGGACCCACATCTGGGCATAGCCTGCAAACTTAGGGCGAACAAAGCACACACAAGGCGATGATGGACAAGGCGCTGAAACTTTTCAGACACTCACCCTCAGTCACAGGGTTGAATCCATAATCATTCTTTAGCTCACTTCACCTCCTCAGTTCGGGCCCAGCTATATGCAAACCAGTCTTTACCATGTGCCTCATGGGAACAGTGCAGCCCGAACTGCCAAGGCAGGTCTTCACTGAACGGGAAACAAGCATCCTGGGACCGGTTTGTGGGTAACACCCTTCATCAACCAGGCTAGCTTGAATCCAGTGGCAAAGTGAGCAAGAGACCCACGTTTGGGCACACTCTGCCAACTTAGGGCGAACAAAGCAAACACAAGGAGATGTTGCACGGAGCGCTGAAACTTTTCAGACACTCACCCCCAGTCACAGATCTGGATTGAATCCATCATCATTCTTTAGCTAACTTCACCATTTCAGTTCAGACCCAGCTATTTGCAAATCAGTCTTGACCCTGTGCCTCATGGGAAAAGTCCAGCCTGAACTGCCAAGCCAAGTCTTTGCTGAACTGGAAAGAAGCATCCTGAGACCAGTTTTGGGTAACACCCTTCATCAACAAGGCTAGCTTAAATCCAGTGGCAAAGTGAGCAAGAAACCCACGTGTGGGCATACCCTGCCAACTTAGGGGGAACAAAGCAAACACAAGGAGATGATGGACGGAGCGCTGAAACTTTTCAGACACTCACACTCACCCCCAGTCACAGATCTGGATTGAATCCATCATCATTCTTTAGCTCACTTAACCATCTCAGTTCAGACCCAGCTATATGCAAATCAGTCTTGACCCTGTGTCTCATGGGAAAAGTCCAGCTCGAACTGCCAAGCCAGGTCTTCGCTGAACCGTAAACAAGCATCCAGAGACCAGTTTTGGGTAACACCCTTCATCAACAAGGCCAGCTTAAATCCAGTGGCAAAGTGAGCAAGAAACCCACGTCTGGGCATACCCTGCCAACTTAGGGCGAACAAAGCAAACACAAGGAGATGATGGATGAAGCGCTGAAACTTTTCAAACACTCACACTCACCCCCAGTCACAGATCTGGGTTGAATCCATCATCATTCTTTAGTTCACTTCACCACCTCAGTTCAGACCCAGCTATATGCAAATCAGTCTTGACCCTGTGCCTCATGGGAAAAGTCCTGCCCCAACTGCCAAGCTAGGTCTTCCCTGAACCGGAAACAAGCATCCTGGGACCGGTTTCTGGGTAACACACTTCATTAGCCAGGCTAGCTTGAATCCAGTGGCAAAGTGAGCAAGTGACCCACGTCTGGGCATACCCTGCCAACTTAGAGCGAACAAAGCAAACCCAAGGAGATGATGGACGGAGCGCTGAAACTTTTCAGACACTCACCTCCAGTCACAGATCGGGGTTGAATCCATCATCATTCTTTAGCTCACTTCACCACCTCGGTTCAGACCCAGCTATATGCAAATCAGTCTTGACCCTGTGCCTCATGGGAATATTCCAGCCCAAACAGCCAAGTCTGAACTGAGGTGGCAAAGTGAGCTATTTATTAGTGCAATTTTTATAGCGCAGAAATACCCGGAGGTGTCTCGGCGCTGAAAAATGAAAGAACATAAGGTTGAGAAGAGTGATTACTGGTTGGAAAGCCACGTTTTTACCAGCTTCCTGAATGTCAGGAGGGATGGGCTGACCTTGATGTGTAAAGGGAGAGTATTCCACAGTCTAGCGGTAGCAACTATCAAAGATCTATCTCCCCATGGTGATTTCTTTGTGCGCGGAATGGTTAGGCAGCAAGCTGAGGAAGAGCGAAGGGTTCTGGTAGGTATATACAGTCATAGTGCTTTTTTCAAGGAATCTGGTCCAGAGTTATTGATTGTTTTGTATGTTATACATAGTACCTTAAATTTGGTTCGGCTTCTGGTTGGTAGCCAATGTAGTTGGAGAAGGACTGGGGAAATTGATTTAAATTTAGGCGTGCCAGAAAGTATTCTTACCGCTGAATTCTGAACCAATTGCAGTTTATTAAAGACTCTCTCCTGAGCATTCAGGAAGAGGCCATTACAATAGTCGATCTTCGACATAACCAGAGTACACATGAGAGTTTTTTCTGCACTAAGAGGAAGGAAAGGAAGAAGTTTCCTTATCATTCTGAGGGTATAGAAGGATAAGGAAACAACCGCATTCGCAATACTGAATGAACGAGAGCTTGTCATCGAACATGACACCAAGATTCCTGACCTTAGTGACTGGTTGAGGCGGGGGTCCCAAATCGGTTGGCCACCAAACAGAGGACCAACCAGGGGTTAAACTACCAAAGGTAATTACCTCCGTTTTATCGGAGTTCAGCTTTAGGCAGTTACGTGCCATCCAGGAGCTGATAGCTAATATTCCCTCCTTAAAGCTGGCAGCCACTTGCATTCCATCGTTGTGTACCGCCAACACCAGTTGGGTGTCGTCGGCGTATGCGGTTATTCTCATCCCTAGATCTTTAATGATCCTGGCCAGGTCCAACACGTAGATATTAAATAAGGTTGGACTAAGGGAGGATTCTTGTGGCACCCCACAGGGAAGAGAAAACACTGGAGAATGGAATTCGCCAAGTTTAACTGATTGAGTATGATTGGCAAGAAAGGAGGTTAATAGCATTTTGGCCTTGTGTCCAATGCCCATGGCAGAGACACGGTCGATTAGAATGGCATGATCGACCGTGTCAAATGCCGTGGACAAATCCTATAGAATAAGGACCGCCGCACTGCCTTGATCTAATATCATCCTGATCTCATCAGGTGCTTTAAAGAGGGCTGTCTCCGTCCCATGACCTTTCCTAAACCCAAATTGGGTGGCATCCAGAAGATTATTGTGATGAATGAATTGAGATAATTGGATGTTCATTATTTTTTCGATGATCTTTGATGGAAAAGGAAGGCATGCAATGGGCCTGTAGTTTTTCAGTTTTTCGGTTCTGTGGGATCAAGATTGGCTTTTTTGAGTAGGGGTTTAATTATGGTCTTTTTCCAAATTGAAGGATATGAGCCAGTGTGAAACATTGAATTAGAGATGTTGGTAAGAATAGGAACTATGTGCTCCGGAATAAGTTTTGACATTGAGGGAGGACAAAGATCGAGAGGGGATCCTGATTTGATGGAGAGGATTAGCTCTCTTACTTGATCGGATGAGACCTGACTACATTCTGCAAACCCCACTGGCTTAACTTGCGTTGAAAAGTTTGAGTAAATTTGAAGAACCTTGTCTTCAAAGAAATTAGCAAGAGAATTACAAAGGGCCGGTGACACGTCGATAACTGTACTTGTAGGTGTATTAGAAAGTTTGGTTACCACCTGAAATAGCTGCTTAGTGGAATTTTGGGCCAACTATATTTGTGCTCGATAGTATTTGCTCCTTTCTGCCACAATAAGATGTTTATATTTGGTCGATGAGTTTTTCTATAATACTTTAACATTATGATCATAATGTTTACGCCATTTTGATTTCTGCACCGTTGTTTTTTGAGTCTTAAAGCCTCTGAAAACCAGGGGGCTCAAGGGACATTTTGGGTCTGTGGAAACATTCTTGAGTAGTACTATTGCACTAAAGGCATTATGTAGCCAGGAGGAATAATTATTGGCCGCTATATCAGGGTCTACTGTAACTTCCTGATGGGTGGAGGAGAGCATTTTTTGCAAAAGATGGATGTCAGTATTCCTCCATGCTCGAACTTGTTTCGAGGTGCAAGAGGTGGTATACCTTGGCTTAGAACTTGTGGTCTGAATAGTGCAGATTATTGCGGAGTGGTCAGTCCAGGTAAGGGGTAGAACAGAGGATATGGAGAAGTTAGTGTTACTAGTAAATAATCCATACAGGGTATGACCTGCCGAATGAGTAGGTGTTGTGACTAGCTGGTGTAGACCTACTGACCGTAGGTCTGTTATAAGGGAAGAGGATTCCTTATCTTGTAAAAATTCTAAATTGAAATTAAAGTCTCCCAAGATGGTATAATCGGAGTTCCCGCCATTGGTGCCATAAGGTTGTGTAGAGTTTTTAAAAAAAACGCTTGAGGGCCTGGTGGACGATAGATCAGGATTCCTCTGAACGATTGCGTGTTAGGGAGAGTAATAGAGAAGGTCAGTGCTTCGCAAAACGATGAGTTATTTGGTTCAGTTCTTATTGCAAATATATCTTGATGAATGATCGCCAACCCACCACCCTTTTTTAAGAGTCTATCCTGTCTCAATACACAGTATCCTTCTGTAGTGGCAGCACAGAAGACAGGACCAGCGGAAGAATCACCCCACGTTTCAGTTACGAATGCAAGATCTAGCTTGTGGTTAGTTAGTAGTTGGTGTATTTCAATTTTATGCTTAGGAAGGGAGCGAGCATTTATGAGCACAAAATAAATGGGATTAGGATTAATGTGAGACGGATAATCACTGGGAGGTGGGAACAGAGTGGTTGAGGTTAAATTCAGCGAACAGTTGGGGCATCCAGCAAATGTTTTGTTGGTAAAAATGTCCAGGCTAAAATGGATACAGTGATGATTGTCAATGGAGTTATTTAAATCCATGAATTGTGATCTTGTGTAGGTTATTATCTTTTTATTTGAAGTTGCTTTTTGGGAACCAGAAGGTCCAGGGGGACCGGCCCTGGGCCCGGTCGAGGCACGGACTGGCGCAGACGGGCTTGCATTTGACGCGCTCACGCCATTTGCTGGTCTTATAGTGTCTGGGCCTGGTTGGGAGCGAAGACGCTAGACCGCTGACCCAACCAAGATGGCGCCTGTCGATGGCCCTATCCGGAAGTGAGTCACCTTGAATGGAGCTGTTCCCCGGAGTCTCCTCCACAACAAACAGTCCTGTAATGGCTGGCGGTGGACCGCGGAGACTGCAGGGCGCCAAGGTGTTCTCCCACTATTCGAGGAAGTAAATAATTTAGATTCAAAATTAGCAATACCTTTGTCACGATAAAAATGTTAACTTTCGCTGCAAAAAAAAAAACTAAGTCAAAGAAATCATACATTTTACCGCTAGGTCTGTGCTAGGTCTTAGGGGTCAAAACAGAGTTCAACCTGCATGCAAAGTTCTTATCTTAATCAATTGCGCGCTATTTTCTGGTTTTATAGTGCCTGGTCCTGGTTGGGAGCGAAGACGCTAGACCGCTGACCCAACCAAGATGGCGGCTGTCGATTGCCCCACCCTGAAGTGAGTGACCTTGAATGGAGCTTTTCCCAGGAGTCTCCCTCCACAACAAACAGTCCGCTAACAACTGGTGGTGGACCGGGGAGACTGCAGGGCGCCAAGGTGTTCTCACACTATACGAGGAAGTAAGTAATTTAAGATTAAAATTAGGAATAAGTTTGTCACTATTAAAATGTTAAATTTTGCCGCAAAAAATAAAACTAAGTCAAAGAAATCATAAATTTTACCACTAGGTCTGCGCTAGGTCTCAGGGGTCAAAACAGAGTCCAACCTGCACTCAAAGTTCTTATCTTAATCAATTGCGCGCTCGCCCCATTTGCTGGTCTTATAGTGCCTGGGCCTGGTTGGGAGGGAAGATCCTCTAAAA
The DNA here is from genome assembly GCF_964263255.1 of Lissotriton vulgaris. Lineage (NCBI taxonomy): Eukaryota > Metazoa > Chordata > Amphibia > Caudata > Salamandridae > Lissotriton > Lissotriton vulgaris. The sequence continues at coordinate 1,066,946,726 of NC_141693.1, read as the reverse complement.
CGTTGACCCAACCAAGATGGCGGCTGTTGATGGCCCTACCGGAAGTGAGTCACCTTGAATGGAGCTGTTCCCTGGAGTCTCCCTCCACAACAAACAGTCCGCTAATGACTGGCGGTAGATCGGGGAGACTGCAGGGGGACAAGGTGTTCTCACACTATTGGAGGAAGTAAGTAATTTAAGATTAAAATTAGGAATACGTTTGTCATGATTAAAATGTTAACTTTCGCCGCAAAAAATAAAACTAAGTCAAAGAAATCATACATTTTATGGCTAGGTCTGCGCTAGGTCTCAGGGGCCAAAACAGAGTTCAACCTGCACTCAAAGTTCTTATCTTATCCTAATGCTAAAGACGATGATGGATTCAACCCAGATGTGTGACCCTTGCTCACTTTGCCACTGGATTCAAGCTAGCCTGGCAGATGAGGGCTGTTAGCTTGAAACTGGTCCCAGGATGTTTGTTTCCCGTCCAGGGAAGACCTGGCTTGGCAGTCCGGTCTGGACTGTTCCCATGAGGCAGTGGGGTGGCAAGGTGAGCTAAAGTACGATGATTGGATTCAACCCAGATCTGTGATTGGGGGTGAGTGTCTGAAAAGTTTCAGCCCTCCGTCTATCATCACCTTGTGTTTGCACAAAAAAAAGAAAACATATCCCCAGCCTTAACATCCCTAAACTGGTTACCCTACAAGGGCAGAATTCAGGTAAAAATTACCTGCATGACGCACAAAGCCCTTCATTTTAAGACCCCCATCTATCTGGCTCAAAAACTAGAACTATCAGGGGGCTGCAGAGCATCACAAAGTGTAAGTACAATGCTCCTGAAACCACAGAATTTCCACAAAAAGAGTTTGAGTAATAGATCCTTTTCTGGCATGGCCCCAACAATTTGGAACTCTCTTGCTCCGTAAAACCGTACAATCTCCTCCACTGCTTCCTTCAAAAAGGAAGTGAAAAAATCCTAATGCTCAAGATCCTGCCCGAATAGGCCTTGGCTACTGGACTCTATTACTGCCCTCTATTTGGTCATTTTGATTGACTTGTGACATGGTTATATGCCTGGGAATAGCATTGTTAGCATACATTGTATATACATATGTTGGAATGTTCCTCACCCATTACTGTACCCTTATGTGAAGAGTTCCGATACCTACAAGAGTCTTGTACGCGTCTTGCATAATTATGTAACGCTTATTTTGCCTCCCAATACTGCATCCCTATTACTCAAAATTGTGAAGCTCTCTTATACCCGTAAGGGTCAAGTTCGCGCTATACAAAACTTTATAAATAATTGAAAAAAAATGGGCCATGACATCACTGATGACATCTCAAATGACATCACTGAGCTGCTAGAAAGATGATTTAAGAACTCATTTTAGTAGTAATTTAGAATTCAACTTAATGGTAAGGTTAGCTTTTATACTACTGTTCTGAAAATGATGCTTTTAGAAAGTGGTAATTTTCCTGCCTAAGCTAAATGTTTCTTTCTGCCAGTGGTCGGAGCCAACTAAGTATTGAATAGCTCTCCTGTGCTGAGATGTGATTGTGTTGGGATGTGGATTGTGCCCAGAGAGTAAACAAAATGCTTCATGTGGCGAGGTGGTTTTCCTCTTCATGCAGAGTGGCCTGGGAACTGTGATCAGCCCTTTCTGAGTTTCAAAGAGTATCTAACCTTTAACTAGCAGATATAGCTCCCACCTGGGCCTGACTGCCATTATCTACCTAGTCTGCTTGTCTCCAAACCTAGGGGGGAGGGGCTGGTTTGAAGTGACCACAGGGGAGGGATTACCCATTTCCATAGCCACACCTCTGGGTGGGCACAGGGAGATCTGGCCTGAGAAAGTTGGCTGGGTAGTTGCCAGAGTTTCCTCCACTCACAGGATGGGCATAAATGTGGAAACCCCAGTACACTTCTCAGAACACTCCTGGACCTCTGAAGAATTAGAAGGACTGCCCTGTTGTCTAAAGAATCTGAAGCAAGATTGGACCTGCTTGCTTTGGATCTTGGACTGCAATTGGTTGACCTCCTGTTTGAGCTACATGGACACAACAAGCTTCCAGAAGATTTTCCTGCAACCGCACATCTGACCAGTTCCAAATGGGCCTGTCCTGGACACTGTTGCTGGCCTCTGCTTGACCCCAAGTTTTATCCCTAGGGTCCTGGACCCATGACTGGTGTCAGAGAAAACAAAAATTTCCTGAAAGCTGAAATTTGAAACTTTTTACCAAATGTTTGCTCTGAGAACCGACCAGGAGCCAGGACCAACCTGCCACACTGATCCCACAAGGGTCCATTGCCGCTGGGCCAAAGATTCAAGTTCCCGCGACGTTCTCCTTCTGATGACATGGACCAGTTTTCAGCCACAGCCTGCTGTCTTTGCCCACTGAGATATTTTAAATTTCATTCTACAGACTAAGGGGCAAATTGCAATGTAGGTCAGAAAGGCTCCGAACGGGATTCGGATTCTCCGAATCTGATTCGGAACCTATGTTTCCAGCTGAATCGGATACATTTCTGACCCTCCATTGCGGTTAGCCTTAACTTTTGACTGTCCCTGTCAAGCGCAACCAGATGACCATATCTAGCGCTGAATGCTTTTTGGCTCTATTTTGAGCCTTAAGACGAAAAAAAAATCATAACTCATGTTCTACATATTGAATTATAAATAAGGATTGAGATTGGGTCTCATCCCCCTCAACTAATCGTCCAATTTCCGACAGTACCAACCACAAAGTTGCATCGATATCCCACCTGCCAGGACTCTAGTAACCTGGGGCCATATTATCAAGAAAGGGCGATACATTATTGCCGCTTTTATTGGCAGGAAACTGCAGCTAAAGCGGCGATAATGGGCTTGATAATATGCCCTTGTGAATTCCCATAGAAGCCCAGGTTCTGGTGTTAACCTGGGCTTCTAAGGGAATTCACAAGGTAATATGGCCCCTGGTTTTATATGGATCTTTAACCTCCATGCCTTCCTTGGCTCTCCTCTGCATATTGGTCGAGCCTTTGAGGCTGTAAAATGTTAACCATACAATATGAATTCACACAATACAAAATTCACAAAGTATCAGCACCACAGTTACACTTATAAGTTAATATGACCATGATCACTGTAATTGCGAGCATAGGCAACAAAGATAAGGGAACCTAGAAGAAATACTATGACTCCCACTATACTCTTCGCCATCACTAACAGTGAACATAGAAATCGAACCTCTGTCTCGGCAGGAAAATGGACATACGTCATCGTAGGAGAGAGACTCTTAACACCAATCATCATCCACCAAAACTGATGAGCCTCACTGTATTGTGTGTGATCTTTAGCTGATCACAATCACTCTTAACACAGTTGGTGTAGCTCGTGAGAACTGCTTAAAACATTGAATCTCAGTTTTTAACATTCTCTTTATATTTTTTACAGCAGAACTTATCATGGAGACCGGTTCCTTCTGCTGGTTTGTTGGTTGAGTTACAGTCTTCATATAACTTAAACTGTGGCTATCTCGCAAAGTTGCTAGCAGCACGGGGCCATCAGCTCAGAAGCCAAGAGCTTGTGGAGGGCGGGCTGGGGTCAGACGATTTAGAGGAATTGCGCTGGAAAAACTCCACAAGGACAGACACCAGAGCTGACCAGCATGCCAGACAGCTGAATACTGCACTGGCAGGCAGGGGACCCCTACATGTGACCCCAGCTCTCTTCTACCTGCGAGACGCAATTTGCGAGTCATAATTTCAAATGTACAACAGTGTCTCAGACACTGATTGCGATTCCCAATGGGGTCGCAAAATGCGAGCCTCATCAATATTCATGAGGCACTCGCAATTTGCGACCCCATTGGGAATGGCTGGCTCCCCCAGGGATGGTGCCTCCATATCTGGGACTGCTTTTAAGGGCAGGTAGTGAGTGGTCTCTGGGACCACTGCCTACTCAAGTTTCAAGTTTATTTTTATTATGTTTCGGCTCTCAATTGAGGGCCACATAAAACACATACAATAATACATAATTGATTACAGAAGGAAAACATAGGTTACAAAAAATAAAAAGCCACAATTTTATCATTGGGAAAGTAGTAGAGCATTTCTCTTGAAAATATTAATAAATATCTAAAAACCCCCGGAAAAAATTAAAAATCCTAAAACAGAACATTTCATTAGGAGGACAGTAAAGTGCATGGAAAAAAGATTCAACATTTAAGATTCCCAGTTTTAAACAGATGGGTTTTAACCACTTAGAACGCAAAGGGCGCAGTGCTGGGCACGAAAACAAAACATGATTACGATCTTGTATGGCATTACTACAAAGATTACAAAGAGGGGATACACCATACCATTTCGCAATAAGGATATTAAGGGGGAGCAAATCATGTCTTAGAAGGTACCACAATCTTTGTACACTATGTTGAATATTCCACGTAAGGTATTGTTGGGCCAGATTTAGTGTATATGTATTTAGCAGTAGCTGCCGATCTTTATTCCCTTGTTTAGCCAGCATATCCATCTTAAAACTAAGTTCCCAAGAGGCACCTTTTAATTTTGACTTTAGTTCGGCAGGAGTAAACAGAAACAGAGAGCTCTCATCCAACTCCAATAAATTTACAGCTTTCCTAAAGTTCTTAACCAACTTTGAGAACTCATTAAAGTGGCCCAAGAGTTCTTTTTTAATAGCATCCCGTAAGGTATCCGGGTTACTTCTTGCTAAACAGGCTACCCATCTTACGAGGGCAATTAGCCCCTGGACCCAACTGCTACGAAGTCCGAATTCCAGCCTGCATACAGAGACTGAGCAGGCTGTATTTAGGGAAGAAATATTTCTTAACACCCTTCCTTCTACTTTATGCAGGAATCCCCAATGATTTAATTCCACTAGTTCTAATCCATAAAGTAACGTGGAAGGGATCTTTGCTCTAAAAACCTCTAGAAATAGAGGGAAGTGTCTCTTCCCTGTGGCGTTATACATAGATTTTAGCCCCCTACCATGAGCCAAAGCTTTATGAGTAATGTGCTCAATATGGGGTTTCTCACTTAAATTTGAAGAAATGATCTTACCCAAAAAAGTATAGGTTTTAACCACTTCAAGTTTTTGTCTTCCTATGGCCCAACCAAAATTTACGGACCTGCATTTTTTCTTACCAAAAATACACATTATTTTGCTTTTCATGACATTAATCTTCATATAATGTGTTTCTGCAAATTGATTTAGTGCCTGCAGACGGTTGGATAAGCCCTTTGGTGTTAGGTCTAGGACTAGGATATCGTCCGCATACATTAAGACAGATATCTCTAACTCTCCTAGTTTCGGGGATTGCCCCTCACATACAGAGATAGCCTTTGGAAGGTCTGCCGTATTTAAGGAGAATAATGTTGGGGCAAGTATACACCCTTGTTTCAAACCATTTGGGGAGGGAATAGATTGAGAGAGACCTCTCTCTCCACCATATAACACCTTGCACCAAGTGTTCGAGTGAAGGGCCTTCACCAGATCAAGGAGCTGTGTTGGCATACCTAAAACTGCAAGTTTTCTCCACCGCGTTGGACGATCCACTTTGTCAAACGCTGTGGAGAAGTCTATGAATGCCGCATAAATTCCACTCCCTCGAACACAGACGTATTTATCAATAAGCACCTGCAAGGCAGTTAAATTATCTAATGTTCCATGTTCTTTACGGAATCCTGTTTGTTCCAAAGGTAAAATACAATTGGATTCTATCCAATCATTAATCAAAGTTAAAAGATATTTGGCGAACACTTTTCCTATTGCATCCAGTAAAGCTATAAGACGGTAGTTAGCTGGATTCTCCCGTTCTCCCTTTTTAAATAGGGGGATTAATATACTTCCTCTCCATGAATCTGGAACGGATCTAGAAAGGAGACATGCATGAAATAATGGGGTCAAGATTTTGCTCCAAGTGGTAATGTCTTGTTTCAATAAAGACATGGGTAGTTCATCAGGACCCATAGCTCCTGAAGAGCGCATACTCTTTAACACGGAAGCTATGGTTTCCTCAGTTGGGAGCTCTATACTATTTGTACAGTTCTGAACTACATCCCCATTATCACCTACTATACCATTGGAGCCATATAATCCAGTTATAAATTTTATCCAGATATCTTCGGCAATAGAGATGGGAGTAACGGTAGTTCTTACTCCACAACCCTTCCCTATTATTGACCAGAATTCTCTGGAGTTATGAGAGGCTGAGGCTTCTCTTAACCTGATCCAGAGAGAATCTTCCTTTTCTCTTTTTAGTTTTAATTTCAGTCTAGTCCTCCTTCTACGAAGAAGGGCTTCCTTGGATCTATTCAGATACTGTAACCTCACAAGTCTATTTATCTCCCTATTTAAGGGTATTAGTATGCTAGGGAGGGAATGCGACTTTTTGGAAAGTTTTGTTTTCTTGGCAGAGGTAATGATCTTATTTTTAAACTCTTCAAATGTAACAAATTCTCTACCCTGCCAGTCTTCTAAATCCAAAATGGTTTGAAGTAATATATTTTGGGCTTCCCTCATGCTAGTGGGGTCCCAAAAACACCTACCAGTTTTAATGTGAATAGAGATTCCTTTGTTTATTATAGACCAGGAATCTGTATTTGGGGGTTGCAAAGAAACAGTTAATTTAATCATATTATGGTCACTTAAGGAGGACTGAGAAATCATTATATCCTGAATAAAGGAAAACGAATCATAGTCCGTAATCACATAATCCAAGATAGCTTCGCCCCTAAATGACCTGTGAGTAAACATGGCAGGAGAGTCAGAAGGCATCCTACCATTTACAATTAAACCCTCCAAGTAGCTTAGTTCTTCAAGTAATATTTTTCCTCTTTTATTAGTTTTTATACTGTTGGGAAAAATTGCTTGGGGTATGTTATATGCTTCTTCCTTGTTAGTATTTCTAAACATATCTAAGCTAACATTAGAAACTTTACTGTTTAGGTCACCCATAATCAAAATATAAGGAGGTTGGTCCTGCTCTAATAATTGCTTTATATAGGAGAACATTCGCCTTAAAACAACGTTAAAAATATCTTCAGGGGGAATATATGCATTTAAAAGAACAAGAGAAGAACGATTTCCTACTGTCCGTAGATTCTTAATGGAAATGGACTGGAAAAGATTACTGCTATCCTTATGGTGAGAAAACTGCCATTGTAGTGTATTGGATAAAAAACAGGCAATTCCACCTTTTGCATGGCCTTTCTTCACAGGTGTGGCGGCAGCTTCAAGCACAATATAATCTTTACCTCCATAAATACTATTTGTGCACCATGTTTCCTGAATACACAATACATCCGCATGCAGAGATAATAAAAATTCTAATTTCTCTGGACAATTATTTAAACCAGCAGCATTCCAGGATACTATATTTAAGTGACTGTTAAAGATGTCGAAACAGTCTTGTACTATTCGATGTATTATTAGTACTATTCGATGTATTATTACACAGGGCTCCTGGTAGCCAATTCCACATCTGATTATCTTCAGTAGGTGGCTTGTCCAATTTCACAGAAAGGGGGAGTACCTCAGAGACCATACGTTTACCTCTGGACACCCATATTTTTAAATCTTTACTATGAAAGAAGTGTTCATCCTTAGGACAATCCCATCTAGAGGCTACTTCCCTAGGAGCAAAACGATTTCCCTGATTAAAGAAAGGTAATACATCGATCCCTTTACACTGAAAATCCTCAGCTTGTTGGAGAACTAAATTAGCGATAATTTTGGAGCAAAATTTAACTCGTGCACGTTGTTCACAACCAACCCTTATTATGGAGACTAAGTCAATATCACTAGATAGGATCAATTTTAAACTATCAATATCTTTAAAGGCATTAATCAACCATGATCTGTTTAAGTTTAGATCGGAGTCAAATAAGGGAAGGAAATCCAAGGTCAAGGTGTCAATACTGAGGTTAGAACTTAACAACGGGACACTAGGGATCTTCGTCTGTTCCTCAGCAATTGGACAATAATTGGGAGCAAAAGGGTTAAGTACCCTTTTTCCAGGCATAGAGTTACTTATGGTAGCCTCTTGTGATGGATCCTTGGAAATTGTAACAAAAATTTTAGAGTTAGGTATTCCCTCATCCATGATATTAGCAACAGGTTGATCTACCACAGCAGAATTATTGGCAGAAGCAACAACCGCGTTAGTGGGAGAAACCAATACAGAACCATCTACAATATCAGTTATTTCCCGTACATCTGTAACAATATGCTTTTGAAAAATAATTTGCCTCTGTCTCTTCTTATTATGTTTTCGAGTTGGTTTCCTGTTTTTTCCCTTATATTTTCTGCTTTTTACTTTTCCCAGCCCTTTAGGCAGGTCTGCACCTTCAGAGTCTTTTACATCCTGATTAAAGATGGGAAAAAGATCAATAACAACAGAATGGTTGACCTCTGACAGATTTGTTTCCTTCAGTGGTGGTTCAGGATCTTTACACCTTTGTGAAGGAGTTAAGAGTATAGCCACAGAGGGCTCATGAATCTCAACCTTTACCAACTTCTCCGGTTGTGTATTTTTACTTAATAAAGGATTACTGACCAAGTCCTTCGGGTCTATTTTTTCAGTGTGATCAGTAACCCCTATTTCAGTTTTTCCAGCAAGTAATACTGTCAGTATTTCTGTAACCGAATGTAAAATGCAGTCAGAGCTCCCGACAAATTTGCCTAACAAAAGAAGAATGGAGGCAAGTAAATGTTCAAGAGCTATCAGTGATTCTGAGATAGGTTTTTCACTTTTTTGTTGTTCTGTAGCAATAAGAGAACAGATCCCGGATAGGTTAAGCTGTGGAGAATTCGAATGACTCTGCAACAAGCGAATATCTTGTGAATTCATAGATGGAGTGCTACTGTAGAGCATTAAACCCGATGGCGTTTCTCCGTTTGGGAGTTTACTGATTTTTGATTGTTCCGGAATTTTTTCCTCCAGATACCGACCACAGAGTTCAAGATCAATGCTGGATGGAATGGAGAGATCATTAATGTTCATTTCCTCATTTTCAGTATGATTATGAGTCATAGACTGAGGAACTTTGGAGAGAGGTGGAGTAGAGGGGATAGAAATGATATTTGGTATGGGAGTAGATACATTTCTTCCCATGTACTGCTCGGTATTAGTAATCTTCATCACTTCGAGCTGTTTATCGTCCATAGTTGACGAAGAAACGTTAGGAATAGTTGACACTCCCAATGATTTAGTAACGGATTTTTCCCAAAGTTCCAACAATTGCTTCTGACCTTTCAGTGGAGCGCTCTTGACGGAGTTAATCTTTAGGGTATTAGGATTAAGGTTTAAACCAAGTTTTCCACCCAATACTCTGCCAGAGCGTAATGTTCTAGATGTCATATTATCAGTACATGAAACAAAATTTACAGCTGTCAAGTAAAGATGTTTTATAGCCGAAGATCAATATAACGGGGCCCAGCCCAGCCTACCTCAGCCACTGAGGGCCACAGAGGGCCCGCCCTTTGCCCGGGCTTAGCCCGGCGTCACCCGCGCGCGTCCCGCGATGCGCGTTACCTCAGCGCAATTTGTTCCAGCTGAGGGGGGCGTGGCAGGGAGGTTCTGTGAGCCCAGCTGGCTTATGGGCGTTGGTGTTCCCTGGCCTCCTGGACGGCCAACAAGCCCTCAGCAGCGAGTGTTTCCCGCGGAGCGGGAAACGCGAGCGGTGGAACACAAGCGCTGGATGATAAGGCAGCCGGTTATCAGAAGAGTACTAGCGCTTCCAGCTAGCGCTTCAGGGTTCACAGGGGCCACGCAGCGAAGATTCAATTATTCAAAGGCTTGGCAGCCAGCAACAGCAGCATACAAAACGATTCCGCTCTTCAGCGCTGCCTCAGCGCAATTTGTTCCAGCTGAGGGGGGCGTGGCAGGGAGGTTCTGTGAGCCCAGCTGGCTTATGGGCGTTGGTGTTCCCTGGCCTCCTGGACGGCCAACAAGCCCTCAGCAGCGAGTGTTTCCCGCGGAGCGGGAAACGCGAGCGGTGGAACACAAGCGCTGGATGATAAGGCAGCCGGTTATCAGAAGAGTACTAGCGCTTCAGGGTTCACAGGGGCCACGCAGCGAAGATTCAATTATTCAAAGGCTTGGCAGCCAGCAACAGCAGCATACAAAACGATTCCGCTCTTCAGCGCTGCCTCAGCGCAATTTGTTCCAGCTGAGGGGGGTGTGGCAGGGAGGTTCTGTGAGCCCAGCTGGCTTATGGGCGTTGGTGTTCCCTGGCCTCCTGGACGGCCAACAAGCCCTCAGCAGCGAGTGTTTCCCGCGGAGCGGGAAACGCGAGCGGTGGAACACAAGCGCTGGATGATAAGGCAGCCGGTTATCAGAAGAGTACTAGCGCTTCCAGCTAGCGCTTCAGGGTTCACAGGGGCCACACAGCGAAGATTCAATTATTCAAAGGCTTGGCAGCCAGCAACAGCAGCATACAAAACGATTCCGCTCTTCAGCGCTGCCTCAGCGCAATTTGTTCCAGCTGAGGGGGGCGTGGCAGGGAGGTTCTGTGAGCCCAGCTGGCTTATGGGCGTTGGTGTTCCCTGGCCTCCTGGACGGCCAACAAGCCCTCAGCAGCGAGTGTTTCCCGCGGAGCGGGAAACGCGAGCGGTGGAACACAAGCGCTGGATGATAAGGCAGCCGGTTATCAGAAGAGTACTAGCGCTTCCAGCTAGCGCTTCAGGGTTCACAGGGGCCACGCAGCGAAGATTCAATTATTCAAAGGCTTGGCAGCCAGCAACAGCAGCATACAAAACGATTCCGCTCTTCAGCGCTGCCTCAGCGCAATTTGTTCCAGCTGAGGGGGGTGTGGCAGGGAGGTTCTGTGAGCCCAGCTGGCTTATGGGCGTTGGTGTTCCCTGGCCTCCTGGACGGCCAACAAGCCCTCAGCAGCGAGTGTTTCCCGCGGAGCGGGAAACGCGAGCGGTGGAACACAAGCGCTGGATGATAAGGCAGCCGGTTATCAGAAGAGTACTAGCGCTTCCAGCTAGCGCTTCAGGGTTCACAGGGGCCACGCAGCGAAGATTCAATTATTCAAAGGCTTGGCAGCCAGCAACAGCAGCATACAAAACGATTCCACTGCCTACTCCTAAAACATATTTTCCCCTGCATTTGCAAAAGGGAAGAGGTTCCCTGGGGACCCCTTCCCATTTGCGAGTACATTACCAATCTTTTGAAGAGGGTGGTAAATTGCGGTCGCAAAACATTCACACATAGGGCTGCGAGTCGCAATTAGGGAAATACGCCCTTGAATGCCCCTTCCTAATGGCGAGTCACTAAACACCATTTTGCGAGTCGCAATTCTTTGCGACTCGCAAAATAGTGTTTGTACATGGCCCACAGTGATTTTGCATGCGCAAACGGGTCACAAACCTGTTTGCGCATGCAAAATCATGTCGTACATCTGGCTCCAGGTCAGTACCTGACAATATACTCAAATATAATGTTGCAGGAAAAAACAAGGCCTCTTAATTTTGCACCATGTACATGGTGTAATGACTTTTATAAAAACTCTACCAATGAGGTTCAGAAATGTCCAATGGAAAGTAAGTGAAAATATAATCTTTGCCAGCTCATAAGACACAAATCAGACATGGCTAGATCACCTCTGGCATCCACAGTCAACCAGCATAACATGATGCAGAAAAATAGAACAGGTAACACTCTCCAAAGCAAGACTCAGGTGTTCATGTTACACCTTTGATTAGAGACCTATTACTGAGCCAGAGGTTAATAGGGACTTTCTGTGCAATCATTTAACTATTTGACTGCACTACATACAAAGGAAAATGTACAGTGCTCAACTCTGAGAACTGGTACCAATTATTATGCAGAGCAACAATGCAGTGCACAATATAAGTCTGCTAATTTAATAGGCAAGAACATACCCCTTCAGCATTGCATATAAATATAAATGCCTAATGCCAAGGGATTTAAAGCAACAAAAAGTGCCTTATTACTACTCCAAGGATCTATGTTTAATTTTTGAAATGGTCAGAGTGAGACCCAGATGTACTTTCGTTTTTATAAAAGTGTCGTACAGCAGAAATTTGCATTTATGTGAGACTGTGGAGACTGGAACCATCCTCAGCAAGCACTCTGGCATGGAATACTTGTAAGTGTCTGCTTACATTATTTCACACATTTACCCTTTTCAGTCTCATCCTTAGTTGAAACAAAATGCAACTTCCATGCAATGTGAATATGCAAAAATTAAATCAATGAGTTTCATAAATATTGTTAGAGAGATGTGACTGTGCTCTGAAGTAACTAAACCCAACAATCTCCAATACAGTTTCTGATACATGCACGCGAAAAACAAATTCAACAGTATGAGTTTTATTTCAAAGATATGTGTTTGCTGTAGTCAAGGGCAGCTCAAAAAAGTGCAACCCTTGAAACTGGTGTGGCTTAGAGATGCCAAGATCTGCATGCATTGCCTGCAGTCCACACACACCTCCCCTTTGTCATCCCTATGTCGCACTTGCAATCCCACTAACCATTTAAAGAACAGATTGGAAATGTACATGTAAAGTATGCCGCTTTGTGCCTTAACGTTTAATTCCTGTGCTCCTGTCCTTTTCCATCTTCCCCATGTTCCTACTTACACAGTAAACTAGCAGTTCCAGAGAGGAAAAAGGCGTGACCTGACGCTATGCAAAGAGGAGCCTGAGTATCTAAGCCATTTCAACACTGCTGAATAGTAAACCAATAATTTCGGTTTACCATTGGAAATTCTATGGTCAAAGGAAACATGCTGATGATTAAGGGAGCAAAAGCGCCCTATGGCGACTCCTAAAGGATTTTTATGCACCTCTCTCCCTTAAAGAAGAACTTTTTGATTACTCAGATAAAACAGGCCTGTTTTTAGGTCGTGCCTGAGCCAGCGCGCATGCACTGCTCTGCTAGGCTACTTGTAAGCACTTTAAACTTCTCTGTGTGGGTCTGACTCCCCCCCACACATTGGGTTTGCTGTTGCCTGTGTCATTTTCTTATTGCTCTGCAGCCCCGGAAGGACTCTGACGCCTTTCCTATTTTTGGGGATCACAGATGGACACATTCCTTTTTTCTGGTGCTTAACAGCCCCAGGAGGCCACTGACGCCTTCATTATCTTTAGGGATCACAGATGGATACATTCCTTTTTTTCTGGTGCCCCCAACATTACGTATTTGCATTTTTAGCATTGCCGTTTTCAGAAATAACTTTTGTTTTCTAAAAGATAGTTTTAGTGCATTTGCAAATAATATTTTTCCGCCAGTGTTTTTTTCTTCTTTTCAAGGTGCATGGGTACATTGGCTAAAGTAAGGCTACGCTTCACATTAGCTGATTGGGGCAAAATCAAATCAGCAGGTTCGCACCCATCCCCCAGCCCGTGAATCCTGCTGAAAGTATGCAGTGGCTGAGCTAGCAGAATTTCATACTAAATTTCACTTGCACAAAGAAAAGATCACTTGACGTACCTTGTCTTGTGCTGAAAGGCAGGCAGTCAGAATGTAAAGGGTACCGTTGTCTTTGTGGGGGTTCCTGATGTATGTTACAGCATTTACCCTCATTTCATTTACTCGTTCTGTGTTTGGGTTATTTCATTTTAGCTCGTTACAAACGCGTTTTTATTTTTGATTCCAACTGCCATAAAAGTGTTTCCCATTGTTTCATTTGGGTTAAAGCGCCGCAAAGGATGTTTGTAAGGGTCCCATTGCTTTATGTATAAGTCATGTAAGCCATTGTTGTACATACATTTTATGTTTATAAAACAAAGATCATGCCTGTTAAGATCCATTAAAAAAAATAAAGATCTGCTTAAAAAAGTGTTTTTTTTCACGGTTACAACCCATTTTGGGCAAATCTAACAGTGCTATTTTCCTCTCTCACTATGTTCCTCTTTCTTTTGGATTAATTGTGATTTAGTCGTGGCTGTTTTTTAGCAAGAAACCAGAGGGGGAAACTATTTGATCACTTGCACTGTTTAATGTGTGCTTATTTGCTACAAAGATCTCAGTAGGCAGGCGACCTTTGATTCTATCTAACTGGTGTCAACATATAACCAGGGCAAGAGAACACATGTGCATGCTGGTTAGTCTAAATGCAAAAAAATATATACTGAATGTTGAAATCGCGTTAGGTGCAACACTTTTAATACATTTAGTAAAGTACGTTGTTGATTCATGGCAGAATTACAGTTGTAGAATGATGGAAGTGCACAATTGCATTTTTACCCACGTCTGACCCGTTTACTACCAGTCTTCTAAAGCCATTGGGCTATGTTTGGTGAGGCCCAGTTAAAAAGGAAATGTGAGTCCACGTGCACTGTCCAGCCACTCCCTGTGAACACCTATTTTACCACCCTAAATCCAACATTTAAGACTGGCCCGCTGGTACAGTATCTGGTTTTCTAGGATGGATATGGGTTAGAATTTCTCACTAATAGATCTGTTGACCAGTTGTAGTTACAATGTACATTCGCCACTGCTTTTTAGGTCTTGCCTGTTGTTACCAGCGCACATGTGCTGCTTTCAACATGCAAGTGCCTTTTGGAATCGATACGATTCCAGAAGTATACTTGAAGCCCCGCCCCTCTTTCCATTGGCTTGCGTCATCGTTCATGTTAAACGATAGCGCTTGATTGGAAAGCGGGCTACTTGGTTACCGCCTTATCCACTTTTAGGACGGCCAATGTGGACAGGTTGCCCAATCTTTGTTTCTGGCACAACGCACACTGCCAATCGCTCGTGAAGTCAGCCCTCCCTTCCTCTCCATGCCCACCCGTGCCTCTCTGATCCTCCTCCACTGTCCCTCGCTCCGGCCTGGCACAGCGCCCACTTCCATGCACTTGTGAACTCAGCCCTCCCAGGACCAGTAGCCCCATGCACTACGCGCTCTTGAAGTCAGCTCCCCTAGGACTGGTAGACACATGCACTACGGCACCAGGACGCCCAGCAGTGAACCTGCCTTCATGGGCACATGGCATTCCTGTGAGGCTAACCTGCTCTTCAGGATGTCCCAGCAGGTAAGGGGGGCTGCGCTGCTTGCCGCTGAGAGAGGGTGAGGGTCTGTGTGGGTCTCTGCGCATGAAGCGCTGCGCTGCCCTGCCTGTGCCCACCGCTGTGCATGCAGCCAGGTAAAGTTTGCAAGCCAGCCATCTGTTTCACCCTTCCTCTCCACACCCACCCCGTGCCTCTCTGATCCTCCTACACAGTCCCTCGCTCTGGCCACTCTCACTCCTCCCTGCGGCTCTCCCGATCTTTTCCCAAAAACTTTTCTCGCTTCGTGTCCATCTGCCCTCATTCCCTACAAACAATATTTTTCTTTCTCCTCCTGACCTCACAATCCTCGACCTGCCCATTGCCCCGTCCACTCGCCGTTCTCTCCCACCTGTTTACTCTCAGCATATCCTCTGCCCTAACCCTCTCTACTGTACCATGCATACTCGATCTGTCCCCCAGCGTTACCCACGTCGTCATCCCCAAACTATCAACCAGCTCTGACACTTTTCCTCTTCCCCTCTTACAAGCAAAGATGCCCATATCAAATGTCTATGTTCGCTCTGAGCAGGAGGAGTCAGGAATTGTCTGCTACCGCCGGTATTATTGATCACAACAAGACACATTGTTTAATTAGGTATTTTATGGTTTACAGAACACTTTTCATTTTTTCACGAATGTGCGTTATGTTAAAAAACCTGATGATGTCTCCGTCCCCACCAGTGTTATTATGAAACTGGATTACATTTGTAGAGCTTCCCTTTCTAGTGGCATGCTAGCGGAGTGGGTTAATAAGCTTGACTCCCCTGGGTTCGGCAAAGATGTTGGAACCCTCTTGGAGCATTAGATAAACTGCTGAAGTCAACATCTTCAAACATCTGGCATTAACCACGAAGCCTTGCAATAAAAAACAAACAGAAGTGTAATCATTTGCAACAGTCATTTTTATGTCAAGTAATTACATAAAAAATCTACAGACATGCTTCTAGTTATTAATGAAAATGATAGCCTGCAAAGTATTACAATGAGCTTTTACAAACCAGACGAGAAAAGTCAGTCATTAATGAATAGCCCCCAGGGACGGAGTGACAGAATTCACCCTTTGAAATCTGTTGTCTTAATAGCAATAGGAAACAAACAATAAAAATGCAATAGGTCTCGCCTTTCATTAAGTTAACTTTTTAACAACAAGGGACCCCAATTCAGTCAGCTAGGGGCCTCGGGGAACAATTTTCTAAAACAACAGTGGTCCCATGCAATTTTCAATTCACACTCAATAAATATAGACGAAATCAAATCTATATTTTTAGAATGACATGTCCAGCCGGACAGAGGTCATTCACGTTTACTTAATAAACAAAATTCAAAGATAGAACAAGGATACCTTCCACAAAGCCCCTGTGAAGTACACAAGCCTGTGCCCAACACAAGCGGGGTGATTTACAGTTGGAGAGGATAGGAAAGGTTTTAAGGCAAACAAGCGTTTTTCTGTTTACATATACATTGCACAGAAAATATCAGACAGCACCATTACATCAGTTTCAACAACCAAATATATATGTATAAGGTGCATGAGCAAGTCGACGGCGTTTCGGTTCCCCTACAGGGTCATGGGAACCATCATCAGGACAAACAAATAATTGCCTTATTACACTCAACCTCAAATTGCCGAGGCAGTGCGTAGTTTTCACGGGGCAGGTCGATGCTCAAAAATTAGCCCGGACCGACAACCCAAAATGGGGCAGCGGATTTCCGTGTTACCGAGTCGTAACCGGACGGCGCCAGGGTAGCCAGAGTCGGCGGTCATGGAGATATTCCCTGGCGTGCTGGTGTGCTCTAGGTAGATGGTTCCCATGACCCTGTAGGGGAACCGAAACTCCGTCGACTTGCTCATGCACCTTATACATATATATTTGGTTGTTGAAACTGATGTAATGGTGCTGTCTGATATTTTCTGTGCAATGTATATGTAAACAGAAAAACGCTTGTTTGCCTTAAAACCTTTCCTATCCTCTCCAACTGTAAATCACCCCGCTTGTGTTGGGCACAGGCTTGTGTACCTCACAGGGGCTTTGTGGAAGGTATCCTTGTTCTATCTTTGAATTTTGTTTATTAAGTAAACGTGAATGACCTCTGTCCGGCTGGACATGTCATTCTAAAAATATAGATTTGATTTCGTCTATATTTATTGAGTGTGAATTGAAAATTGCATGGGACCACTGTTGTTTTAGAAAATTTCATTAAGTTAAAGCCATTTGCTTTGCTATACAATACCATTAGCAAAGCAAAGGGCTTTAACTTAATCAAAGGCGAGACCTATGGCATTTTTAATGCTTGTTTTTTCTTCTACCAAAGATTCTGTCCATTCGAAAGAATGACAATAGATGAAAAATAAAACGGGCAAGGGTTCATTGGCTGGTCATTTCAATGTGGAATTGTCAGTCATTAATGTTGTAGTGTAATTCCTATATTCCCAATAGGCTCTGCACATTGGAATAACATAAACGATAGTTTAGACGTAGGACTGAAGTCGACTAGGTCTCTATTGACTATCTTAGACTTAATTGTGAATGCCAGCTAGCTCAGAGGTCAATAAAAACTTTCTTGAATAAACAAGAAGGGATTAGTTTCTGAAAACCATATAACATGACAACTTTGTTCCCCAAGAATAAGAAATATATCTCCAGAGCCGCGGAAACAATAGATGGCTATTTCACTCAGTGAACCGTGCATGCTTTGTTTCACCAGGGTTTTTGCAGAGAAATAGGGAGACAGGCGTTTTCAATAAAAAGGTTATTTATTGAGCAGTCTTCTTTCTCATGCAGGAGAAGTTAATTGCAACAATCGTAATACTTGCTATGAAGTAAAGTGCGTACAGTAAAAAGAGTATTATGAAATAATACTGTAAAAGCATTATATGGTTACTAAGCCATAAGATACTTAAAATAGATAAAATACATACAATGATAAACAATTAGTAAAAGTACTCAACTGGTGCATCTAAAATCCGCCTACCCCAGTGTACCTAACCTAAGTCTAGTACAAAGGAAGAAGTAAGTGAGGTGTAGCTTGAGTTAAATAGTTTCTGCCAAGAATCTATCCAAGAATTACCTAAGGGTCTAATCAGCTCCGTACCTTCGTTATAGAATGAAGGAGGTCTTGTATCTCTCTCTCAGGACTCGATCTCCCAGTAACCCGGAAAGGTAGCAGGGAAACACTGGAGCTGGATTTCTCGGCAGGAGAAAAGACAGCGTCTCTCTTAGTACGTCAGCTGGAGGGTCGGCTTCCTTCGGCACTCACTACAGCAGGGCGTCGGGCAAGTAGTTAGTCGATCTGCTCCAAACCACTGTGTGTTTGCTAGGGCAGATGTGGGTATATTTATACCTGGAAGGTGCCGAGTTTGATGTAAGGGTGGACATAATAACGTCACTAAGAACTTGAAGTTCCTTACGCGCTCCAGGAGTTCTGGGACAAATCAATACTGAAGCAGGGGGAAGTCCCGTACTGCTGAAGGCTGGTTGTCTTCAAGAACTCATTGTACTCTAGGAGCTTAGTGGAAGTAGCCATGCCGTATTTGGACTGCATTGGCTGTGCCTAAATATGGTTATGATCCTTATGCCTATAAAAGGATATGATAAGTTATACCTATATAAGGGCATGAATCGGGAAATTTACACTAGAGCCCTAGATACGTTTACAACACCCACTCCACAAAGAATGTCCATCTTTACTAAATACAATGCAGTTATAACATTTCTAAGCATGTGTTTACAATCCCACCCCAAAATACATAAAATGCATTTGAAATGGTTTGTACACGAAAAATGAGGATTATACTGTACGTAAGCAGTGGTATCATTAAAATAATGCATCTAGTTTTACATTTGAAATGCTGGCTGAATGATTCACGTAATTACATTTATGAAATGGATCTTAATACAGAAGAGAAGGTCGAGACCATTTCATCACAGATTTATATAATACTGTACATGTGCTAGAGGCTAAGTTTAAATATTGCCTCTAGGTATCAAAAAATAGAAATCTTGTTCTCTAAGAATAGTTCTACATTAAGGAGATTAATCTGTGCTAAAAAAAAGGTAAATATTTTGGTATTGAGAAAAAATAATTTCG
Source organism: Lissotriton vulgaris (assembly GCF_964263255.1). Taxonomy (NCBI): domain Eukaryota; kingdom Metazoa; phylum Chordata; class Amphibia; order Caudata; family Salamandridae; genus Lissotriton; species Lissotriton vulgaris. Next base: position 1,066,927,625 of record NC_141693.1, on the reverse strand, counting down.
TTGTAGTAAAAAATAGTTCCACATTTTAGAAGTTCTGTTTATCAAAACTGAAGGCCGAAATCAAAGTTCAGGGAACGCTGTGTGCTTGTTTCTCAAGAGTTATTCTCGTTGTTAGGAGAAAACATTAACTCAGATAGGCTGGCAAAGAATTCCTCTACCACAGTAGGTGAAAGTTGGGCCATTTCCGAAAAAGTAGAAATAGTGCATTTGTGAGATGCATTACCGTCAGCGTCATCTGGATCAGTAATGTTCACCGAAAGTTGTACCTGTGTGCCACTTTCATCTCGTACCTCACCGCCACCTAGTCGTAATGGTGAGGTCTCAACGAATGCCGTCATCAGAATTGGTAGCCGCTGGGGACAACGCGTTGCATGAGCCGTTACCGAACCAAGCAAAGTATCGACATCCATAGATATTGCTGATGGAAGTGAGAGACAAATGTCTAACACGCATTATTCTCCGCAGAGCAGGAATCGTAGAACTGGTAAGATGCAATCTTGCCAGATTGGTCTGAATGATAGAAACCATGTGGTATTCAGATCTCTTAGACGAGCCAAGCTGAGGACCTGTGTTATCTTATTTCGGTACCGCATTGCCTGGATCGTTTGTTCCATGGTAATCTGGGTATCGCTGGTGACTGGACTTGCCATATCGGAGCAGAAGGAACAAAAATAGAATTCCTGCTACGAGTCCCAAAATGAGAGACAGACCACCAAACACAGAGTGCATGAAATTCGGAAAAATGCTCAGGACTGCTTCAAAGGGTGCTAACAGTCCCGAAAAAAGTGTCTTAAATACATGTGCGATGCCGCTGGTATCTGACATGTTTAAAATTTGACCTAACATTTCTACGAAATGTACGGGGCAGTTTGTTGATAATAATGTATGTATCTCTGCTGAGGTCCTTGCAACTTGCAGATCATACGTTTCTCTAGACGAGGTCAAAGGCACAGTTTTTTGTAAAAGAATGGCTTTCATTCTGCTTACTGTATCAATTCGAATAGAAGAGATTTTCAATGAAGGCCAAATCGTTGCCTCCTTGTCTGGCTTGCTATTTGGATACAATACTTGCATACAACAAGTGACCCTGGATGTAACACTGACGAGATAGCCCGTTCTTGGCAACATGCCACAACAGCTGTGGTCACTTAACATAACGTAGCTGCCGTTGGAAAGCTGCCTGAAAACAGGTTCTATTTGTGTGGCTGGGGTGCCTTGACAGGGGCAAGAAAGGTCATTAGATGAACCCTCACAGGCTCCATGTAATTTAATTTCTTGACACAAAAGTGTAACACTTAGCGAGTTTTCACAATTTTTCCCACTAAGAAATACTTCTTTGTTATGCCCACTCCAACATCTATGTATGTAAGGTACATTCCAGGTCGACTTAATGTATCCTTTACCCAACCTTTCATACAGGCACCCTGGTATATGCTGTAGGCAGTATTGAAACTGGAATGTCGTTATTGGTATTGTTATGGTACCATTCAATGACAGGCCTCTCGGAAACTGTTAATGGTAATCTTTCTAGTTTTTCAATGCTCAGCACTGTATAATCCGCTCCTTTTTGTGCCAAGAGATTTGTTTCTCTGTAAGGTTAAAGATAGAAAATAATGACGTTGTGTTGATTAGACGCCAAGGCACATAGCCTGAACGCAGATTTTGTAACGTCCAGCCTAATTGTACAATAGAACGTAATTGGGACAGGCCATGTTATAACATTAGCATATCCTGTTTTATTATATCAATAGCAGATGATACAATGCTGTCCAAAGAATAGATTCTGGAGGACAGAGTCGTTAACCCATTGTCAACTACAGACAGTATTTTTCCAAATGAATACGATCAATTTCTCGTATTTTTTCAGCAGTTTCAATTTGCGTTACTTTCCAAGCTTCGTTGAAAGCAGCATTTATACCGGCGTATATGAAACGTTTTTGACGCTGTTTGCGAGGTCCTAATAAGAAATCCCGCAAGTCAGCACCTTCTTTAAGTAAAGTCAAGTGTAGCTTAATTTCAGGTAGTGTAGATTTCTGTAGCCATTCGAGGCATAGTTTTCCTACACTGTATGTTGTTATTATCCCTGGATGTTGTCTCTGGGAATATCTTGGGTCTGGCCTGCTCTGTTTGAACCCGTGTATTTTATTCAGGAATCTATCTTGACAGTTATTAGTGTCTGTGGGCCATATCAACCATGTTTTCCAATCAGGATTAGTTATGTTTTGGTGTAAAAAATGGGACACGTCAAACCCCTCATCTGTAGTGCTATTTCTATCAGGCATAGGTTTTGGTATAGACAGGTTGTTTAAATCTTTTATCTTGGCTAGGCCAAGATAGGTTGTTTGTTGAATGGTGTCATTCAGGAACATTATTTGTTCTGGGATCATGCAGGCTCTGAATAATGATTCTAATCCCTGTACTTGCCCTTTTGAACCCCAGATTGTTTTTGTTTCAATGTTATCTTTCCAGAATTCAAAACCAAATGTAGACAACTGTTCATAAAATTTTGCAGAATATATCTGTTTGTATTGGTCAACATATTTTTCATGCCTGTCTTATTCACATTTTTTAAATAAAACGTTTTTGGATCTGGGATATTAAACCTTGAGAAGTATGGAAATTTCTCATAAAATGTTTTCGAGCTGCCTTTTGGCGGTGATGGACAATGTTCTCAATGATTATAAGTTAAAACATTTCTAGGTTTTGCAGATTTATGCAAATATTGGTGCCCATAATGATTAAAGCAATACATTTCTTCATAATCAAATGAACCTTCTAAATAATCATGATCTGTAAATTTTGCTGACATTTCTAAATCAGACATCATATTATTAATAGTCTCAAAGTCCCAATCATCAGAGAAAGTGCTCGGTGAGACAAAGTCGCTTAAAGAAACCTTGAACTGGTGTGGATACTTCAAGAGTTCAACCGGGCCATAGATGTCGTAATCAGTAGCGTCCCATGCTACACCACCAGGTATAGGAATGGCTGTGATGTTTACTGATGACAGGTCTCTTTTTTCAATATGAAATGACTTGTGAGGTTTTAGGACCAAGTTGATTTTCTGACTTGCTGTGTCCATTGTACTGTATTTTCCATCAATCATTCTTCCCAAGCTTTAAACCAAAATGAGCCAGAGCAGGAGAAAAAGTACACCTAACACAATCCACAATTTCTATCCATGGTGAAATCAGATATATTTCTCCAAGTTGATGAAAGAGTTCTGTTATTTTTTTCTTTGAAAGTTTTGTTTGCTGGCTTTTCTTCTTGTTCACTAGGATCTTCAGAAAAGTCATCGAAATTGATGAAATATCCAGAGGCAGTTCTGTCAATTTTTGGAATCGCATCAGGATTGTTATTAATCTTTGTAGTTGCTTCTTCTTTTGACATTTTAGTAGAGTCAGAGGCTACATCATTGTAGACAGGTGTTTCTTGACGAACTGTTATTTGGGTTTCAAGAGGCACAAGTTCCATGGCTTTGTTGCATATTCCTTCTTTATTCACTGCAGGTTTATCAAATGTGATTAGTCTCTCAGTTTGAACCTCTTGAATTGTAGCTAGGTTTGGTCTTCTGCTACATCTTGGGAGTCCACTGGGCCTACTACTGATTATTGGCCACATGGTTGTGGTTTTACCAGGTCGATTGATACAACTCTGTTCTCCTTTTTACCAGCAAGGGGCGGTAGTAGTACTGATCTTGTTCCGTTGATTGCTAAGACAGGTACTGCTTTTCTGTAAGAAGGCCCAAATTACTTCTTCACCGCGATCTTTTCTCTGACCAGATCCCCAATCTTTGGAATCCAGACAGGTCTTGCTGTGACAGGTGTTTTTTCTTTAGTGGCCGTTGGCTTTTGCTTTGTGTTACTTAGACTTCTTCTTGGTTCATTTAAGTCCTGTAAAACAGCCAAACGATCTTTGATATCAAAGGTTTTTTTATCCACCACTGAAGTCTGACTATCGAGGTCTTCGATTATCATTCTAGTACCAAACAAAATTTCATACGGAGTGATTCCACCCAGAGAATTTCTTGACAGATTATTAAGACTACGTTGGACACTTATTAGATGTTTGACCCACCCATCACCCGAACCTAATACCCTCGCTGTTATAGATTGCTTTATGTCACGGTTTTTTCTTTCCACTACCGCATTACCCTCAGGATGGAAGGGACTAGAGTACCGCAATGCAACGCCCAAGCTGGCCATGGCCTCCTTGTAAGCTCGAGAGCTAAACGCAGGACCCTGGTCAGAATGTAGAGTGCCGATTGCGTATGTGCCGATAAAGACTCGCAAATCTTTTATAACAGTTCTGGCGTCAGCCGAGCGCTGGGGCCACATCCAAATGAATCTTGGGCAGGAATCCACTGTGACCATGACATATTTACAGTTACCGTCCCTTTGTAAGGGACCACAGTGGTCCAGGTAAACACACGCTAATGGTTTATCTGAGATCAGAAGGGGCGTCTGCGCAGGACGTTTCACTGTCTATACTTCCATTTTTTGGCATATTTCACAGTCTAGTACATAGTTTCTAGTCTGTTTCCTAATGTGCGGCCACCAGTATCTCTGTTTAAATAAAGATACTGTGGCGGAAACACCTATGTGTGCAGAGGCGAGCCCTTCATGCGCAGCTAAGATTAGTCCTAACCTATGTTCCATGTTTGGGATTGCCCTATCCCCCACTCCAGGGATTTGAGCAAAATTAACATTGTTTGCATCAGTTTTATATGAGTACTTTACTGGAAAGCCTTTCGGGAGTGTCCTACCACAGTTTTTTTACTGAAGCAGTGACAGCTTGCATTATTTCGCTGTCTATTTTAGTTTTTGAACGAGTGACTGCAGCTACGGAAACCATGTGGTCGGCTGCCTTTGCGGCTTCATCAGCCAATGAAATCCCTGCAAAGTGAACGCCATCACGTTGATGACTCAGTGTATGGATCACGTGAGTCTTTTGTAGTTCTTTCTGTAAAATAATTACTTGTTCCCAAAGCATTTTATGCTTTATTGTGCCACCTTTCGCATCTTTGAAACCGTTTTGAACCCAGTTCGGCAAGTATTCATTGTAAGACTGGACGCAGTAATACGAATCACACACTATTAGTGTGGGGAATTCGTGATCGGTATTCTCAAGCGCCATCTTGAAAGCCTGTAGTTCAGCTCGCTGAGCTGTACAGTCTCTGAGTGATTGAGTTTTTGTGACCATAGGTCTGAATTTACCTTCGCGCCACCGACCTTTAACAATCGCACACGCAGCACAATAGGCTTGTTTTACCCCCAATTGCGGGCTGTGCTGATCCGTCTGTATATATTATACAGCCGTAATGTTCAAGAGGCAGAATTTCGGCCGGCAGAGGACATTCGTACTCGTATTGGATAAATTCTTGTGTTCTTAAGCTAGGGTCAAAAACGTGTTCAACGTCTGTTGCAGCAAGAGAATTAACCCACTGTATCCATCTTGGATGTAAAGCTTTAGCATTTGGAATGCTCGCTCTTGTCACTGCCTCTAAGGCAGGTACAGGTGTAACGACCGATATGGGTTTTCCCTGTGCGAGGGCTCTTTCTTTTGCTATAGCAGTTTGAACCGCTGTCAGAATTTTCTCTATTGAAGTGAATTTTATTTCAGCTTGTGTGTACAAGTGTGATTTGTAAGCTATTGGTACCGTTTCACACTCGTTATAAGTCAGGTACGTGAATCTGCATCTTTCTGGGATGACTCGGATTACAAGGTTGCGTACGTTTACGCGTGTTTGCAGCTTTGTTTTAGCTAACATGTCTGTTTGTATTGAACGTAAAATTTTTGTGTGTTTCTGAGTCAAATTAGTTGGTTTGAAATCAGGTTTTAATAATTTATAGATAGGTTTAACCCTCTCTGCGTAATTTAGAACGTAAGTTCTTCCAAAATTCAGGAAACCTAGAATTGATTGTAAGTTTTCCAGCATTTTTGGTGCTTGGAGCAACGCACATTTCTCTAAGAAATTGGCTGCTAGGCTTTTCCCTTCACTTGATAACTCATATCCTAGAAATAGGACAGTGAGGTGGGCAATCCGTGATTTTTTAAAGTTGAATGTGTACCCTTCAGATGCGAACCCGAGTATAATGGTGTTCACTCTTTTCAAGTGCCTGTCCAAATCATCGTCTGTTAGATAGATGTCATTGACATAAGATAATGCCTCACCATCATGCATTTGTAGTAACTCTGTTACTCTGGCTGAAAATAATCCTGGGCTATTCTTGAATCCCTGGGGGAGACGGCAAAATTAACCTCTGGGTCCCCATACTTGAGAAAGCGGTCAAATACCTGCTTTCTGGTGCAATGTTTTGACAGAAGAAACCATTTGAAATATCTAATGTTGTTTTATATTTTTTGTGCATGATGGTATTCATCAGTGCTGCACTATGTGAATTTTGTACTGAAAATGTTTTGCAACAATAGATTAAGTGTATGTAGTCCAATACTAGACGATATGAATTATCTGGTTTGGAGACAGGAAACAAAGGATTGTTCATTTGTGAGGTGCATGTTTCAATCACCCCCTGGTACTCAAGTTGATCTAAGATCTCCCTGACTTGTTTTTTAGCTTCTTGCTTAACAGGATACTGCCCTTGTGCAGTAGGTTGATTTTTTTACTGGATTTTATGGTGAGGGGATTCCTCATCCCATCCTACATGATTTTTATATAATGCAGGGGCTTGGCCAACTGCCCATTTTCTTGCATATGTGTATTTTTTATGAATTGGAATATGAATTGAGAAGGCAGGTATAATCATTTCTTCGCCATGTGAGCAATCCCTAACAAATTCTCATGGCCAGTCTTTCTCAGCTAGAAGAATATCATAGCCCTTAGATAGCTTCTCCCAAAAGAGAGTTCTTATTTTCCTAGTTATGTCCCCTTCTATACGCACTGTTATTTCATATAATTTATGGGGTACACTAACTCTGGTGTCTGCAGTTTCCACCTGAATGTAATCATTCGTGTCCACTGTCTCCAGAAGATTCATCAGGATCTTGCGAGCTATGGTCACTTCTCCTGCGCTGTCTAGCATTGTTTAGGCCCACTCTCCGTTCTTGAGTTGTGTCCTCAGGATCCTCGGCATGTTTTATCTTTATGCTTGCTACATTCTTTTTGGAAAATCGAGATTTTTTACTTTGGTGAGCGGGTTCCTTGTCTTTGGACTTGACGCGCTCTTCTTTATGTTCTGACCGTCCTCTTCTTTCCGATTTCTGTGAGGAAGTCTGAAAAGATCGAGAGTGACGTCTATCATTATCTTAATATCTGTCAGGTTTTTTCAAATTATCCCTATTTCTGAGGTTATATCTTTTCTCAGAGGGCTCCCGTTGTGGAGACCTACCCCCCCCCCCCCCCGTTCTGGAGATTTATCTCTCCGTTGGGGAGACCTTCCTTTGGACTGGAGCTGTTTCTCTTTAGGGAGAGTCTGTCTGATAGTTTCCCATTTCTTTTTATGAGTAATTAAACTATTTTTAATGAAAGTTTTTGTTAGTTGTGGTTTTAGTGGTTTCTCACCCAAACTATCTCTACCTAATTCTTCATAGGATTTTTCAATTTTTCTGGCAAGTTCAAAAGGTTGTTCTGCTATATCTATTTCTTTTAATTTTTGGCGGATCGCCACTGATGTTGCTTCTCCTTTCATGTTGGCTAGTAGTATAGCCGAGACTTGTTTAAAATCTTTCAGTAATTTCATACCTAGATTTAAAGCAGACTCTGGACCGTATTCATTTTGAATCTGTCTTAGTACGTCCGGTATAACCGCCATAGACGGAACACCATGTGTTTTTGTGTAGATTGAAGCAAAGACTGTTCTCCAAGTTTCACAGTCTTCCACATGTGGTGCGATCCCCATTGGTAAACAGATTGTCAGAATTCTGTGTTTTTCATGAGGTGTACTATCAGGGAATACTGCCTCTATTTGAGTAATCTTTTGAGCCAACCAGAACGGAATTTGTTCCTGTTTTGCGGGTAATTTACCAATGACTGACTGTATAGTCCGTGGTGTAATTTTGTTTGTATTCCCCTGGTGAGGGGTTTGCTGTGGAATTGTTATTGCTAGTTGGACTGTTAAAGTCCTTATGATATATTGTACTTATTGTCTATGTATTTTAATTAATTGTTTTAGTTGAACTAACAGTTCTCTGTCTGACATTTCTTCAATGTCAGGATGTGGTGTATAGCTGGCTAGAACCGGACATGTGGTCTACCTAGTGGACCGAGCCTGGTAATGTGATTTTGATGTTTTAGGGTGCCATTAAACCAGAGCTGATGCTCCTGGTAAGTTAGTGGAATTTTGACGTCCTCGAAAGGATCATATTCCGCTCTGTGAAAAAAGCACGACTGAGTTACTCTACTATCTAGCATTAAATTATCGCCTTGCCAAACGTTGGGCGCCATGTAGAGTAGTTCCTATATTCCCAATGGGCTCTGCGCATTGGAATAACATAAACGATAGTTTAGACGTACGACTGAAGTCGACTTGGTCTCTATTGAGTATGTCAGACTTATTTGTGAATGCCAGCTAGCTCAGAGGTCACTAGAAACTTTCTCGAATAAACAAGAAGGGATTAGTTTCTGACAACCATATAACATGACAACTTTGTTCCCCAAGAATAAGAAATATATCTCCAGATTCGCAGAAACAATAGAAGGCTATTTCACTCAGTCAATCGTGCATGCTTCGTTTCACCAGGGTTTTTGCAGAGAAATAGGGAGACGGGTGTTTTCAATAAAAAGGTTATTTATTGAGCAGTCTTCTTTCTCATAAAAGAGAAGTTGATTGCAACGATCGTAATACTTGCTATGAAGTAAAGTGCGTACAGTAAAAAGAGTATTATGAAATAATACTGTAACAGCATTTTATGGTTTCTAAGCCATAAGATACTTAAAATAGATAAAATACATACAATGATAAATAATGAGTAAAAGTACTCAACTGGTGCATCTAAAATACGCCTACCCCGGTGTACCTAACCTAAGTCTAGTACAAGGGAAGAAGTAAGTGAGGTGTAGCTTGAGTTAAATAGTTTCTGCCAAGAGTCTATCCAAGAATTCTCTAAGGGTCTAATCAGCTCCGTTCGTTGGTTATAGAATGAAGGAGGTCTTGTATCTCTCTCTCAGGACTCAATCTCCCAGTAACCCGCAAGGGTAGCAGGGAAACACTGGAGCTAGATTTCTCGGCAGGAGAAAAGATAGCGTCTCTCTCAGTGCGTCAGCTGGAGGGTTGGCTTCCTTCGGCACTCGCTACAGCAGGGTGTCGGGCAAGTAGTTAGTCGATCTGCTCCAAACCACTGTGTGTTTGCTAGGGCAGATGTGGGTCTATTTATACCTGGAAGGTGCTGAGTTTGTCTAAGGGTGGACATAATAACGTCACTAAGAACTCGAAGTTCTTCACACGCTCCAGGAGTTCTGGGACAAATAAATACTGAAGCAGGGGGAAGTCCCGTACTGCTGAAGGCTGGTTGTCTTCAAGAACTCGTTGTACTCTAGGAGCTTAGTGGAAGTAGCCATGCCGTATTTGGACTGCATTGGCTGTGCCTAAATATGGTTAGGATTCTTATGCCTACATAAGGATATGACAAGTTATACCTATATAAGGGCATGAATCGGGAAATTTAAACTAGAGCCCTAGATACGTTTACAACAATGTGCACCAAACTTCTGGATGGATATGCGTTTGTTGTGTCCACGTATTTGTTTCTGGTATTACTTCAGCAAGTAAATGATTAAAACCTATGCCGTGACTTTTGTGAAAGCAATTCATTGTCATATTCTAGTTCATTGCTCAGTTTCTGAAAAGACCTGTTGGTTAATGGTAATTTCCCTGGCGTTTGATATTTTGCAACTATGCTGCGGGCGTGCAGTCTGTCATGACTTTTGTGTTGGATGGCGTTTAATGGGGTCTATACGAGTTATAAAGAAGAGTACCAATGCTTCCTTCACTAGTACTGTTCTTTCCACACACGCATTTAATCTTCATCTGGTTTCTCCTTTTATTTGAATGGCCAATCGTGTCACCTGTCCCATACTTCGGCAATGAAGTACCGATCAGTAAACTTAGGTCTCATTTGAATGTATTTGCAGATGGAAATATTCGGTCATAAGTTTTTCTTCAAGAGTAATATAAATATTTAACTCTTAGCAATTAACTACGCTGCCCTCCAACCATGTACGTGCTTCTTAATTATTGGGTTAGGATCCTTCTAAAGTTAACCAAATTGCAGTCTGTTGCTTTGGGTGAAATCATGAAGGGCAGCAGCGGGCATTAGCAACCGCAGGGCGCCATACACCCACCCCCACACCCTGTGTGTAACCCATGACACATTACTACGCTCCCTCCACGCAGAACACACCCGGCATCACATATTTCAAAACCCATGATGTGGATCCGTGTGCGCATTCATCTCTGTACCTGACCAATCGCACCTGTTTGAAGCCATGTTACAGATAAATACATTGATTAACTTTGCTATCAAAACAAACCGATGCAGATGAGAGGCCATGAATAAAAGCATAACCCCGGTGTCTGTCCTTCCCTGACTCCGCTGCTGACTGTGCGGGCTGCTGAAGGTTGATTTTGAACACAACCAGAAATCTACGCTCACATCCAGTTTAAAAAGAAAATTGTGTGATCATCTGCACATTCCCTCATCTACATCTGCCTTGGTTTCATTATCTGCTGAAGTCGGAAGCTCTAAGAAACATCAGCATAACGTGAATAAAAATGTTACTTGTGTGTGAAGGAAATGTGCTAAAATGCATTCTTAAAAACTATGGGGCAGATTTACAAGGACTGGCACATCCCTGAATATCAGCAGGGATGCCAGTAAAGAAGCGACACGCAATTCTATCCTTGCGCCACCACGGATGCGTCACATTTACAATGCAGCGTACCGAAATGCAGGGATAGACAGATGCGTGCTGCATCTGATGGCATAAGGGCGGCGCTTTGCTGGAGTCGTGTTGCAAGCGTGACACAACTCCAACAATGCTCAGGGGCCACCCATACCTAACATGCTGCATCACGCTTTACGCTGCTTCAAGCACGTGCAGGGTTTTGACGCAGCGGTGTCGGAAAAGTGACTCAGTGGCATCTTGTAGATTTCACTGCATCACTTTCAGAGGCCTTTTCTGACAGAACGCCCACCCTGCATACATTAAACCTGACGCAGGTTTAATGTGGTGCAGGGCTTTACAACGTGACGCATCTCACTAGATAAACCCAGATCTTTTGACTGGGTGTGAGTGTTTGATTGATTCAGATGCTCCGTCCATCACCACCCCCTTTTGTACCATTTTGTAAATAAGGCACAACATGGCGCATGGTTTATGTCACTGCTGTGTCACAGAAGTGATGCAACAGCAGCGTAAATGTGTCGCACGGGGCTTGTACATCTACCCCTATATTTGCAGTGGGTGCACAGCCGTGGTTGTTGGTTATTGCTAACAGATGCAGCGAGGGAGAGTTTAGCGGCTCAGAGAAGTCATGTCACCCCTCGCCTTATCCCCCCCGCTCTGAAAAGACTGCCTGCTGTTATTCGCCTACTGCCACACTTAAACAGGCTGTCTCTTTCACTTTCCAGCATGTAGCGCTTGGTCTTTGTGCTTTCAGCTACACTCCACATCCATTTACACTAGGTTTGACTCACCCGAAATCCGCAGGCTGTCCCACACAATCTTCATGAGGGTGTCAAGTGCGATTGCTCTCTTGTAAGATCCAAAAGGAGGGACCTATTGGCTATGCCAATGCTTGTTTAAAGTACCATCCAGACGTCCAAAAATGTTATCACATTTATTCTTTCCTAACATTGTGCATAATGTCTGCGGCTGGGCCTGCTTAAACTTTGCCGGAATGGGTACTCCTCCAAAAAAGTGGCAGAGTACCCTGTCCATCAAATGACAGCCCTCCTGCTCTATTTAGAGTAGGGCAGACCATCATGTTTCTGCCAGTGGTCAACTTTACACTGACAGCCAGATGGACTTAGGGTGGTCAATGTAAATACATCAGACCCTCCAGTGTTTGGACTTTTTTTCTGTTCAAGATTGCCAGTAAAAAGCCTGAAGGTCCCAGAGAAAACAATAAAATGACCTCCACATAGAAAACTCTCAGGGCGTCAGGTTCAATAGTTTTTTGTTTTGTTTGCCCGCCAGGGTGACAGAAGTTATTCCATCTGCTCAATTGCCAGATGGCAGACCACACTCCAAACCCTAAATGAGGGGGATGTGTTATTTCCATATTCTATTTTTTTATATTTATTAAGGGCTCACAGAGTCGGAAGGCAACTTTAGAGCACTAAAAACATAACTTGATCACAAACCCGTATGGAAAAGAACAGTCATGTCCTATTCCCATTTTAATTCTCATTACTGTATCACAAATAATGTATGCATTATTTTAAAGTGCAAGGTCATGTACTGCCCGAAAGTACTGACTACTTTGCAGTGACAAACAAACCAGTAAACCTGCGTGCATGGTTTTAATATGATTGGCAACATTGAACAGATATATTATCAACAAACTCAGATTTAATTGGAAAATAGACATGGTTCCGTTGAAGTGAGGGCCAAGTAGTTTCGGGTGCTCACTTCCTGTGAAAGGACCTCAAGGGAAGATTTTGTGAATTTCTATGTTAATTAGTCTCCACTTATTTTAAGACGTGAGAATTAAAAATGCCTCTGCTTCATAGCTGTGGCTGTGCTACAGTCTATGACAGAACACAAGTAGAGAGATGGGCAAGACAAGGATGAGTACAGGGACAAGTTCATGGGAGCTGGGAGAGGAAATAATTAAAAGAGGCAAAGAGGTGAAGGGAGTACCTAAAGGCATTGGAAAGAAAAGCGTAAGCTGAAGTCAGAAAAGAGAGGAAGAGAAAGAATAATTTATTCTGCATTAGAGGAATATTGACAGACTCCAAATAATTGTCATATTTCATTAGTTCCATTACATATTTGTCTGTAAAGCTAACAGTATATCAAATTAAAAATGGCCTGCAAAAAGCATTGTTTTGTGTCATTTTTTAAAAAAACCCTCTCCTAACGACTACCCCTTTAAGGAAGATTCAAGTTGACTCGCTGTAGGAAAATGGGATTTTGTTGCAGTACTTCCCACCACGTTTGCCTGGTATCTGGTGCAACTTTGACTGAAAGTGTGGTAGGTTCCAGCTATCCATGTCCCCAGCACCAGTGCTCTTTCCTAAACTGTGCGATTGTTCCACAATAGGCATGGATCCCTCACCAAGCTCACGCAAATTGCCACTGAAGCCTGCATGACTTGGAGCAGAGAAAACCGAAGACCCTGTACGCCATGACAGCCAAGCACTGTATGTGTATAGATAAGTCACCCTTGCACAGTCATTACAGCCCAAAGGCAGGGTGCACTATACCCATGTGTGGGCATATCTACCTGAGCGGATGTGTCCCAGTGATATCTAAGTTCACCTTAGATATTATGAATGTGAGCGGAAGCCATGACAAGTGCATGGGCTGGACACTCGTGATTACAAGTTCCCCAACTATATGATGGCTTTGACAGTACCCCATGGAGTTTGGTACCAAACACCTTGTTTTAATAAACCCACACGGATGCCAGTGCTGAATGTATTAATACATTCATGCAGAGGGCACCTTAGAGGTGCTCCCGGAAAACCTACCTACTACTACTGTGTTGACTGACTGGTCTCGACCAGCCAGCCACCATAAAGAGGTTTCTGATCTCCTGAGGTGACAGCATTCGCTCTTGGAGGACAGGAACAATGCCTGCTCTGGGTGGAGGTGCCAAACCTTGTCCAAGCAGAATGGGCATTTAAAGGTCCTGCTGCCTTTTAAATGCGACCCCTGGCCTCTCCAGAAATTGGAGGTGCCCACCCCCTTGTCCTGATCCCACATTTTGGAAGCAATACAGGAGGGACAATTCGTAAGATTAGGAGGTGTGCCAGCATTCAGACCGCAACGCCACTAATGTGGGCAAGCTGATGTGGACCCCACTTTTCAAATTCCTTCATCTTGTTTTGGAAGGAATTTGCCTTCTAGGGTCAGGGTTATGCCAAATTCCCACAGGAAGCAGTTATATAGAGGGTATAGTCACCATAAAGTAGGTAGCCCATTGGGTTCTTCCTGACACTACCCTAAATTGAATATTTAGGTAGCACCCCTGAACCCAAAACCCAGATTTATTGGATCAACAGCAGAGGAGTCACTGGCTAGCGAGAACTGAAGCAGAACTTTGGACCTAGGTGCAAAACCAGGCTATCCTCAGCCCTCTCTCGACAATCGCAACAGAGTGACTCGTCCTGCAAGCTGCAGAACTACCAAGGCCTTGGGTAGTCTGCCAGCACTTCAACAAACACCAAAATTCTCCCTTGGAGTAGATGAGCTACTCTCCTGCAGACTGTAGGCACAGAGAAGCAGAGTCCAGTCCACCACCTTATAGTTTCTTGGCCTGACTGACACTGCAGACGACCAGGAGAAAGTATTTTTGGTCTGGATGGTGAGATCTGTATCCCCATCGAGTGTGATGACACCAGGACCAACCGGAACTATGCAGCACCAACCCCCGGGTAACTGGGAGCCCTGCACCAAACACTAACGGTGAGTTTCAATTCCAGACTCTCACTGCACTAGGACCAAACAGCCATGGAGTGACATCAGCATCACTGAGATCCCAGCTGCCTTGATTTCTCCTCTTCCAGCCTTTTGTCAAAGACTGTGTGGTGCATCTATGTGCACCCTGTCCAGCTGACCAAACCCCGCTGCTCCTTAACCCCCCCAGCCCAGGTCCAAATGAACTGGCTGTGCATACATGCTCCAGATCCCTTGCAACCTGAACACCTATTTGGAAGCCCTCCTACTTGCCTGTAAGTCCCCATGTGCAGCCTCTTTCCAGGTGGCCCCTTCTCCGTAGCACCAGCCATAAACCTCACCACCACCCTGTTCCCGATAGAACCTGGATAGTTCCCGAAGAACTGCTGGTAGTACTTTGAACCTTGGCCCACTACTATTCTTATCCCAGGAGGTGAAACTCTGAAACCGACTTTACCTAACTTTAAGCATCTTTGACTTTTCCTCCCATAGGATTGCATTGTGCATACAAGAGAGCACAGGTTTAAATGTTTTACTTACCTGTGTGTGTGTATGTGTATGTGTATTATCTACTCTAGCCTCGGTAAACCAAATGGGGATCCACTGGACTCTAACCACAACAGCGTACTAAGTTTTAGTACCTTATATATAGAGAGCAAACTTCCTACATTCTCTGTGCTCATTTCATCCAGTGCTGGGCAGATATAACATTTTCTGCAAGTGCTCTCCGGCTGCTCTGGGCTCCAGTCGTGCCAAATACACAGCTCTTCTGGGCCTTCTGTGTGTGTGTTCTTTGGTACGCAGGTCTGTACACCACCTGCTCTCTCCAGCATAGCAAATGTAATCTCTTCAGAATTGCGGTGTGCAGCGACAAAGAAGTGCACAAGATTACTGAGATCACATTTCATTTGAATGTTTAATAAGTAACCACTGGGAGCAGCTTTGCAAATTCTTTTATCCTGAAAGAAAGGGAGAGAACAATGTATGTGGCTATTTAGAAATCTCACATGCAAAGGTAGCATGGACAACATTTAGGGGTCACTGCGGATCGCAGTTGCAACTCCTGGCTTGCCCCCTGTGGCTCCCGACACTGCCTTTACAACCCTGGCCTCAGAGGTGGCAAAATCAGTGCCAGGAACACAAGGGCAGCTCCACCTTATGCCTGTCAGTTGGGGCTGCAATTTGTTTTCTGTAAAAAATGTATTACAATGTTATATTATTCATTATTAGTGTATTACACACTGGAGCACAATTAGCTGGAATATAACCCTCCTTTGCAGCTGAGGTAAGTTAAAAAAATATTTTAAAAGTACATTGTATATGTGCTTGTCGGTAATAGTGTGTTTATGTGAGCGAGAGTGTACGTTTGTGTGAATGAGTGTGTATGTTGAAGCATGTGTGTGAGTAGAGGTCAAATGGTGTGTGATGTCACTTCCTCTACCCCAGACATTTTGGTGAATTGCCATTCATGAAAGGTAGAATGAAAATGTATGTGACGGACTGCGGATGTTTATGGATATGAGAATTTGGAATGAAGCTAAAATTGCATTTTAAATTCTAAAAACAAGCCCATTCATACATGTGCATGCACACACACCTATACAGGTTCCCACGCACAGAAGATGATGAGCCTCCACTTCTTGCAAAACCTGCTACAAAATCCAGTGCCAATAAGACATCAAAAGTTTAAAAAGTGTATGCTCTTCACAAGAAAACCTCATCACGTAAGCTAAAACCACCGATTACTTCTACCGAAATCAACACAGAAGCAGAAACCTATTTTTAGCCATCAAATTCTGCATTAATCATGGGAGACACCACCTTTTTTCACTTGATTGTCAAGAACAATGCCATTAATCAATTTCTTACAGAGGAAATCAACAAAATAAGACATGGCACCGACAGCACTGTACAGTTGACTACCATCCCTTCAGGTAAGATACCTAATGTATGACATTCAATTCAAACCACTCACACCTACTGCCTTCAATGGCCTTTTCCATAAACTCACTAGCTCCAGAACATCCTCATTTTTAAAACAGTTCTATCCCTGATCAGAAAACCTCTAAAAGTACTCCAAGCCATGGTCAATACCACAATAGTAGAAGACATCTTTCAATATGAACTCACAAGTTGATAGACCATTGCACTGCCCTAAAAAAAACGTCACCCATACCTGATTCTGATCAATCAGACATCCTCACAAACATAATAGAGAAAAATAAACCATTCGACAAAGGAGCTTATTGAAACCAACTAATTTCTACATGTCTGTCAACAAAGCTTCAAACTAGACTGCTTGAAAGAAACAATGACTATGCAGGCCATGGATGCCACCTACTGATCAGAAACAGCTGTCAGTACCCTTCTCTTTAATGGCAGGGTCTATTCTGACAACAGGCTGTCTATTTATTTATTTTGCACCCTGAGGAAATGTGGTTTAGTGTTGTATTACACTTTGTTTTCCTGGAATATCAGTCATGCATTTCTTAAAACTTCTACAGAGAGTTTGATTATGGTTTTACAGGGAAAAGCGCAAGAAACATTATATTCTCTTAAAGACAAAAACAAATTTTTCTAGACTTCAGAAAAAGCAAAGACTTTCGGATTTAAGAATTCATTGGATTCTTCTGGGAGATGGACATTTAAGTTTATAAATGAAACTGAATTCTAAAGGGTTTGTCACAGTATGTTATATAGAAAGAGTTCAGTGAATGATTGCGCTGGTCTATGTGCATGCTGCTGAGTGCCACTTGAAGTTAACATCACTAAAATGTTATGTTCGACAGCATCGGAGGAAAACATTATCTTTTACATTCATCTCATTCTGGTTTAGGTTAAGGGAGATTCAGGATAATTAAGATATGAACATTTTTTAAGAAACTCAGATAGGGACTACAAGCAAACTTTTCAGGTCTCCTTCCTTGCTGCACCTTCCCACACCCTTTCCCCTAAACAGGTCACACTTGAACTCTGTTGTGTAATGCTGTCGGAGCTGGTGGTGGGCCAACACTGAGCTTGCATCACTCCTGAGGAAGAGTCTAGGCCTATCCATTGAGAAAATCTGTCCCTTCTTTAGAAATGTAACATGAGAGAATATTCATGGAAAATCTTCCATAATACACATGTAACCCAATTCAACTAATTCTGTACAAAACACAAGAGTACACGCCTCCTAAAAAGACGGACTATCTCAGATGATTGGAACAATGAGTGCCACTGGGACGGTTCCTAACAATACCTCTTAGACATGCTTTATTAAATCCCTTTTAATATTGTTAATGCATGGCAGCCATACTGCCACAATCATTTTTCAACAAATATCCAGTTACTCGAACATACATTTTTCAATGGTAGCATTCATGCTGCGATCTCAAGTTATCCAACAACTACGCACAGGGAAGGACTCAAACAATTGACGACTTAACCACAAGTTAGTGGTGACTAGCTACCTACAAACAGAAATTCAATAATGGCACATTCTCATCAGCCCTTGTCAGAAATGGGGTTTCTGGTTAGCAGAGATATGCACCCTGTCCAAGCAGGAGCCACCACTCTAGTCATCGTAAGTAGCTAGATACACACTATCAGGGAATCTGTACTCAACATATGGAAGCTTGGCACAGAGCATTCAGGCTTATCGAAAGAGGCAATGTGAAAAGTATTTCTATAACACACACACATGCCCACACACATGCCCACACACACACACACACACACACACAGTAACACAATGAAACCACCACAAAAATACTCTACATAGGGTTAGAAAAAATTGTTTCTATTTTTATGAGTAAAACGAGGCCAAAATGACAAAACCGAACTTATGAATGTTTTAAGAATAATTAAACTGTAGTGCTTGGAGTCTTAAAGCGTCAGTCTGGAATATCTGGTCTCAATAGACTGGGGTCAATTGAAAGTTGAGGCAGACACGATTGTAGGGCAGGCCAGCTATAGGAGTCATGCAGGCCTCATTGAAAAAGTATCTTGGGTGTCGGAGAGTTAACATTGAGGACTCGATGTGAGGAACCCCTTTACAATGCAGTCAATGTATCATTGTTGAGCCTCGCAGTCAGTTATCATTGAGCTGTGCAGTCAGTCGAAGCAATGTCCTTGATCCGCAACTGTGTCAGCATCAAAGAAAATGCGCAAAGTCGTTTATGCATCAGTTTTGTTGGATCAGCACAGCAAAATCACGCTTTCAAAGG
Organism: Lissotriton vulgaris; assembly: GCF_964263255.1. Taxonomy (NCBI): domain Eukaryota; kingdom Metazoa; phylum Chordata; class Amphibia; order Caudata; family Salamandridae; genus Lissotriton; species Lissotriton vulgaris. Next base: position 1,066,908,833 of record NC_141693.1, on the reverse strand, counting down.
CCCAGGACTGGATTGGCACGAATTGAAAGGGCAGGTTCCGTTGCAGGGTTGTAGGAAGTCTTTGATATACCTCAGACCTCAGAACAGTGGGCAAGCCCTTGGAGTCACTCTAGGATGAAGTGAGATGGGTCCAGTCCTTTTCCTCAGTGGGGCACAGGGTAGCAATATTCAGGCAACAGGTAGCAAATCAAAGCTTAAAAGCAGGTCTCCCAGAACAGCAGTCCTACAGAATGGCAGTCCTTATAGCAGCACAACAGTCCTCCTTCTTAGCAGAGTTCTTCACAGGTCCAGAAGTGTACTGTCTTGCTAGGGGGTTGGAGACCCAGTACTTATATCCAGTTGTGCCATTGAAGTGGGGGTGACCACAAAGACGGGTCTTTGAAATGCACATTGGTCTGTACTTCCCAGCCCTGGCTCCAGACTTTCAGTAGGGGGTATTCAGCCCTTTGTGTGGGAAATAGAACACTACCTATTCTGGTGTGTCAGCTCCCCCCTCTCTTCCGGCCAAGGAAGAGCTGTCAGACTCAGGATGAGTTCTCTGTCACACCTACCCTTCTTGTATATATAGCAGTATAGAGGGAATGCACACATTGTAGCTGTCACCCACCCCAGACGTGTATTGGAGACACCCTGCAAATGACACTGAACAATAAGTGCTGAGAAAAGTCTTCTTCTTAAAAGTAGCATTTCTAAAACACTAATGTTAAATCAAACTTCCCCAGTAAAGAGGATTAGTTGTTTGTCAATACCAGGGCATGCAAAACCTAAACGTATATGTCCTACCTTTTACTTACACAGCACACTGCCATATGGGCTACCAAGGGCCTGCCTTAGGGGTAACTTATGTGTAGTAAAAGGGGAGTTTAAAGCTTGGCAAAGGGCTTTAAATGCCAAGTCGAAGTGGCAGTAAACTGCACGTACAGGCCTTGCAGTGGCACACCCGAGACAGGTTTGAAAGGCTACTTGTATGGGTGGCAGAACAAGTGCTGCAGGCCCACTAGTAGCATTTAGATTACATTCCGTGCATATGTGGTATACCACCACTTTGTAAGTGACTTATAAGTAAACTGCATATGCCAATTGTGTATACACCGATATTACCATGTTTAGGGTTGAAGCACATGCACTTTAGCACTAGTCAACAATGGTAAAGTGCTCAGAGTCCTATAGTAAACAAACAGAATTGGCAAAACATTTGGGGGAAGACCAGCCTAAGAATGACTGATCTAAAAGTGCCTATCTGCAGTAAATGCTGGTATGCAAGCTGCTCAGCTTCTGAGCTAATTAAATGTAAGCACTTGTCAGAATCACCAGGACATATTGTGGGTTTGTGTAACAGGTTTTCCTGTAGTGGGCCAAATAAATAAGTTACTTACCATCGATAACAATGGATAGTCCATCTAACCACAGATTTGTTACCCTGTGAATATTCCCCAGTGATCAGGTCAGAACAACAAAAGTTTAAAGCCATTTTCCTGCATGTCTGTTGATGGCGTGGTGTGACTCTGCACCAGCATCATTACGCTCTGGAAGTGACAAGCAGAGCCACTTTTAAGCAATATCCCATGGCTGAAATCAGTTGCTTTCTAGGCACTCAAAGCCTTCAGACATGGATCCACATCGCAGATTAGCATTACCAGTGTGCAGATCTCTAAAATTGGTACCTTTTTTCATTGAAATGGGTCCTGGTCACAGAACTGGGAGGTGGGGTAGATGGTGAGAAATCTGTAGTTAAATAGAGTATCTACCAGAAAGATCATTACAAAATGGAAGTCACTTGTTCTTCTGATGGATAGGTCTAACTGCAGATTCCTCACCTTATGAATAGATACAATAGCAGCATCTTCCAAGATGTAGACCCTGTGAATTGGCTCATACCAAAAAGCCTTGTAGGACTGAGTGTGCAAAATGCTACTCTCGATTGGGAGATTAGGAGTGGGTGATAAATTCCGCTCTGCCAGTGGAGTTTTGGCCATTCCATTATGCTTGTAATGCGGAGTTGAAGCCAAACTCTGCCAACCACCGTGCGGCATAGTTTATTCTTACCAACGGTAAGTTTACAAGTGAGAATTGTCATATTTTCTAGTGCAAGGAAGGCACCCAGCCAGATTTCTGAGCGCAGACGGTTGAGACCGTTCACGGTGATAAAGCTGGAGCTCAAGTAGAAAATCTACTTGAGCAGCAGTAAAGAAACAGCACCCTCTTGTGTGCTTTTAGTGCTGTTCACGTTGATTTTACAGCGTGGAACAAGCTCTCGGCAATAAAAATCAACAAGAGCAGCACAATTTGCCAATCTATACCCACTCGCGGAACTCTGCAGATTTGCCCAGCGGTGGTAGCATCTTTGGCTTGGTGGAGTGAGCCCGCAAGCCTTCCAGAGGCTGCTTCTTTTCCAGTACGTAGCAGATCTTGATACAAAGAACAATCCATCAAGAGATAGGCTTTTTTGCACTACCTTGCCATTCATTGCTCCGGAGTACCCTGCAAAAAGTTGATCGTCCACTTGTTTGTCAATTCTACAATCGATATAAAAGCTTACTGCCCTTTTAGTGTCCAAACAATGGAGTATCTCTTCCTCTTCAGATGGGTGAGGTGTAGCAAAGAATGTTGGTAGCGTGACGTCCATCTGACATGAACTAGAATGACCACAGGGTGCCCCACCACCTCACAAACCTAAATACAATCCAAATGGCATAGAAAGTGTAAAAATTCTCAGTGCTGTTCAGCCATTACTTCCACTGTAATACATTAAATGCATTGCACACAAATGTGAATAGAAATATGCAGAACGAGCAAAGTAATACCTAATTACAAGACATAATTCATTAAAAAAAGTGTTGCCAAGCTGCATCATTAATTCATATAAAACATCCAACATTCCAATGAATGTCTCAGAATATATATTATTTCTGTTAATTTTGTGGATAATTTGTCCACTAGGCTTTACGCTTTCCCTACAAAACTGGAAAACAAAACACTGAGAATGGGAGCTCATGCTGATGATGTTATTGATTTATGAAATGGGAAAATAATACGAAGTTGTGGTAATTTCTGCAGATTGTTATACGTGCTCTAGTTGCTTATTTGCATTAAGCTGTGAGGAATTGAGGACATTGATGAGCAGCTGATACATGCTTTTAATTTACTTTGTATAATTTTCTTTGTAATTTTTTTATTGGATAATACAGAGTTTATGCACACGGGGCTTTAACCCGTTTGAGCACGATATCTGAATACAATACAACTCAGTTCTTTCTGTGGATTCATGATTGTGATACAAGCTATGCTACTTAACTTTGCAGATTACGTCGGATGTTGCCTCATTTACTATAATTAAACTGGGAACCTGTCAAAACGAGATGACTTGTCAAAAATGGAAATATGTACGAAATGACATGATTCCAAACCGATCCAAGTTGGCGGCATTTGTCTCTTTTCTTCAGTGGTAGACCTTCATGCAGTCTCATGGATATGCACAAATCACATATAATGGACGGACAACAACGGACTGATGTGAGAATTCTAGAAATAAAATATGCAGGGAAAAATGAAGCATGTAGCAATCTGATTTACATTGAGTTGCTTAAACTATTTCTGTAAGACACCTATTTCAAGTTGACAACATTACTATTACACCAGCTCTTTTGATTGCATTGTACATTGGTCCTTCCTCTATGTTTTTTAAATGTACATACATGTATATTTGTTGCACTGCCTTATCATGATCAAGACCGTTATTTGATGGAGTCGTTTTCTCAATAACCTTACCGGCCTGAGAAGTCTGTGAGTGTGTCTTTCCTTAGGAAGTAATATGGGCCCAATTCACAGAACTAACTTAAGAGAAAGTCCTAAACTTACTACGTTTGGTATTTACAGAAGGCATTTAGTAATAGTAAAGTTAGGATTTTGTCTTAAGTCTGTCTTAAGTCTATCCTAAGCCTGTCTTAAGTCTGTCTTAAGTCAGTCTTAAGTCGGTCTTATGTCTGTCCTAAGTTTGTCTTAAGTTTGTCTTAAGACTGTCTTAAGTCTGTCTTAAGTCTGTCTTAAGTCAATCTTAAGTCAAACTTAGGACAACATCCTAACTTTACTACTACGAAATGCCTTCTGTAAATACCAAAAGTAGTAAGTTTGGGATTTTGTCTTAAGTTCGTTATGTGAATCGGGCCCAGTGTGTGTGAATGTGTGTGCATATGTGTGTGTGTGTGCACACGTGTATGTGTGTGTGCGTGTATATTGAGGATACGTAGATGTGGAGTTAAGATAGTGAATCTACACATATCTATATGCACCTACCTTAATGATGTTTTGTGCTCTATATATAGGCATTGATATTTTAGTCCCACACTATTATTTCCTCAATTTTTGACCTGCAAACTCTTGTAAACCTAAACCCAAAGGAACCAACGTATATATGGAAATATTTCTGTGACAAAGTTAGTATAACTTTCTTCAATACGCTAATTTTGTGATTAGTGGTATTTTCAATAAATTCCAACATTTCTTGATTCATCCATTCAAGTTTTTTCATATCTATGACTATTCGGATAATGTCTTTCAAACATATCTCATTTTCTACTACCTCAGAAGGTATCACTCTTTCTTGAGAATGTTAATTAATATTTTAAAATAACAGTGGCTGAAGTTGTAAGCATAGTTGCTTAAGATTATGTTTGTCAGGAATGATTATTGGTTTGTTGCACACAATCAGATCCACTGGGGTTCCATTGTCATGAAAGCTCCTGTAGAGTTGTTCATTTTACTTTAAATTCAGAAACCTTATGGCCTCATCCAGTATGTCTATAATCCTCTTCAGCTCATCATTTTCAATAACATAACATAACATAACATGTGTATTTGTAAAGCGCACGTTCACCCTTGGGTATCTTGGCGCTGAATAACAGATGTTTATTGTTACCCAACTCAATGGTACTCATTTTATCGACCTCAGTTGGATGAAAGGCTGAGTGAACCCCCGGGATTTGAACCTGTGACCATAAGGTCGAACACAGGCCCCTGCAATGGACGCATTAGTCTACTGAGCCACCAGACCCAATACAGATGGTGCAGAGAGTATTTACTGATCAAAGTCACCTATAATCACTCTTAGAGATTGGTGTATAATAGTAGGGGCCTGTTGGAATAAGGGCATCAGACTGCCCACCCTATTCACAGCCCTTTATAAGGCGAACCGTCTGCCATGCATGATGAGGATTCAAGAACTAGTGAGTTGACTACTCGCCCTAGCTACCCGAGGGTCAAGTGAAGAGAGAGTACATTTGGCCCAGTTTGCACAGCCATAGTAGGACACCAGTGGCAAACAACCTCATCTACCATGGTTGTGGCCAAGTAGTACCCGTATGCTGTATGTCCCCGAATGGGGTATGAAAGGCACAATAGCCTTCAGAGCCTCACTTACGGGCTGCGGGTAGACAATCATTTTGAAAATGGCTGATTGCTTCAAAGCCTTTATTCTAAATGAATATGCTTTCTTCTTGCTGAATGACATGTTAGAGCTTCCGCCTGTTGAGGAATCAATATTATCTTCACTTTTCCCATTAGTTATTGCTGTTCCCTCATCCTACTGATTGCTAATTGTTGATTATGCGTAGGTTTTCTGCCTGATTGTTGAAGTTCACTGAAGGTCATTGTTAACATGTTGCTGAATTCTCACATTCAATATTGAACTACATGGAGTTTTGTCAATTCTCGTTTTACATCTCACTATCCTTTTGACTCATACTGTCAATTTAAGGATGACTTGTCCAAGGTGTCAGAACCATTTGTGCATCTCATCCTGTCTTTCATAAAGTCTTGATTTTTCTCGGAGCAGTTTAGGACATCTTCGTTACTGGTATCTCTGGAGGCTTATGGCAACAGGAAGTTTGATCTCTGGGTGAAATCATTTTGCTGCAATTATGCAGTTTTATGAAAGCAGGATGATTATTAGAGCTGTCAGTGAAAATAAGTCTAACTGGATACCTCATATGTCTATGTATTTTACCCATTAGAATAAGTTATTTGCTGCCTGTTTACATTGCAGAAATGGCAGCCACAACACTGATTACCTAAAAGTAAAATAATTTTCTAAATTACATATTTAGCATACACCCAACACTAACCAGTTTATTCCCTCGTATCAAGTTTGACCATAACCTGCTGGTTTTAGAAATGTCAACACAAGCACCAAAGCCCCCGATATAACACTGGACCTTTGATAGAGTGCTCCTCTACAATGAAGAATATATCGAACATAAGAGGAACTGGATCCCTAAGTTTATAGCGGAGAATAGGGGAAGCACGAGGTTGGATGTGGTTTGAGATGCCCTAAAAGCAGGAGGGAAGGAGGAAACATCAAGCTATGGTTGGGCATCCCAGAGGAAGGAAAAACAGCATGTGCAGTAGTTGTATAGGAATCACAAATAGGGGAGACATTGATCAGGCACAAACAAGAGTGGCTTTAGTAAAGTCGACAATATTTGATATCTCGGTGAAAAAAGCTGCTGGGAAATATATATGGCCTGGCATACTAAAATGTACGAATGTAACAAGAGAGTTGAACATCTTCTTGTGCAGCGCTCAAAACAGTGGGAAATTCAGGGGGGAATTGAGGAAATTGAGGATCACCTGATTGGCTTCGTTTCTGAACCTACGGATATACGGCTGCATTCCAACGACTTTAGCAGCAGCTATAAACCAGAGAAACCAACCTTAGGGGCAAAGAAATAGAGGATTATCTGGCGGGATTACCAGAAGAGAGTTTATCGTTGGCAGAAAGGGAAGCGCAAGAGGCTCCTATCTTGGAGGAAGAAGTAAGGGATGTGATCCAGTTGTTCCTCGATATTTATTTATTTATTTATTTATTTATTTTATTTAAAGAGTTTTATATAGCGCAAACAAGATCTTCACAGATATCAGAGCGCTTTACATAGACGGGTACATGAGGGAGCAAAGTCAAACAGGCAAATCAAGCTTTACATAGAAGGGTGCAAGGGGGAGCATATTCAAACGAGTAACTCAATAAATCACAGTACAATAGTACTACTAAGTGACAAAGCCACACATGTGGATGATAAAACAACTCATACAAATAAGTCAAGGGTCAAACATGTAATACAGAACGGTGCAAGGTGTTAATAGGATTCGAAATAGTAGCTCAAGTGTATTTAGCCATGAGGATAGCTTTTACTTCTTTTTTAAAGAGTGTAGTGGAGGAGATAAGCCTGGTTTCGGGAGGGAGTGAGTTCCAGATCCTAGGCGCCATTCCTGAGAAGGAGCGCTTGTATGTTTTTTCCTTCCGGAATCTTCGAGGTTTCAGCAGGAGATTGTTTGTGCCTCTCGTGTTTCTAATTCCCCCAGAGATTGTCAACTTCTGAGCGAGGTAGCCGGGTGAGTTTAGGTGTACCGCCTTGTGTGTCATGCAGGCGATTTTCAGCTGTATTCTGCCTTCAAAAGGCAGCCAATTCAGGGATTTCAGGTCAGGGGTAATGTGGGAGTACTTTTTTGACCCAGTGATGAGTCTCGCTGCAGCATTTAGAGAAGCTTTTAGTGGTGCGGTTGTAGTTAGGGGGTGTCCGCAGAGGGCGGTGCTGCCGTATTCAATTCGTGGGATGACTAGTGCTTGTACTGCAGTTTGGAAGTCTTTGGCTGGGAGGTAGGGTTTAAGTTTCCTCAGAGTATTGATCTGGAAGTTCGCTCCCTTTGTTGCCTTGCTGATATGTTGCTGCATGTTGAGATTAGTGTCGAGTGTTATGCCTAAAGATTTTGCTGAGTCCACGATGGTGGGTTGGACATTGAGTGCGGTTAGGAGTTTAAGCCAATGTTGAGTGGTTGATATCTTAGCTGGAGGTGAGATCAGAAGGAACTCTGTTTTCAGGGCATTGAGTTTGAGGTGATTATCGGCAAGCCAGGATTGGGTGCAACTGATCGTTGAGTTCAGGAGCAGGATGTCATTGGGTGATTGTAACTTGAGGTAAAGTTGGGTGTCATCAGCGTACATGTGAAAGCGTACATTGGATGCTTGTAGCAAGGTGGTGAGAGGTTCCATGACTAGGTTAAACAAAGTTGGGGATAGAGAAGATCCTTGGGGGACGCCTAGCGTTACAGGTATTGGCGAGGACATCAGGTTGTTGCTCTTGAATTTTTGCGACCTGTTGTGAAGAAAGGAAGTGAACCACTTGAGGACAGTTCCAGAAAGGCCCATTCTTGTGTTTAGTAGTTCTAGTAGATTCTCATGTTTGACGGTGTCGAATGCTGAGGAGAGATGAAGAAGGATGAGGAGGCAGGTGTCGTTTTGGTCTAGCATTTGAAGTGCGTCGTCAATTATGTGAGTCATAGCAGTTTCTGTGCTGTGTCTTGCTCGGAAGCCTGACTGGTGAGGGTTGAGGAGATCGAATTGCTCAATGTGTTTCGACAATTGTAGTTGTGTGCATTTTTCCAGCAGTTTGGCGAGAGTGGGGATATTGGTGATGGGACGGTAATTGTTGAGATCCGAGGGGTCGGCTGTAGGTTTCTTTAGTAGAGGTGTGACCTGGCCAACTTTGAGGGAGTCAGGTATGCTGCCTTGTTGGAGAGAGCTGTTGATAATTTTAGTCCAGAGAGGGAGAAGAAAAGGGGTAAAGTCTTTTACTGCGGAGGCAGGGAGGGGGTCCGTGAGGTGATTGGATGGTTTCAGGGTGCTGAGCAGTTTGCCAATTTCTTCTTCTGAGTATATGCTGAAGGTTGACCATGTAGCATTGTTTTTTGGTTCAGTGGGTGCTAGGCATTGGGGTTTGGAGTAGAGGCTTGCGTCAATGAGGAGATCGCTTTTTATTTTGTCGGTTTTTTGGATAAAGAAAGCAGCGAAGTCTTCACAGGAGGGTGCCTCACGCCCAGTGTTTAGTGGTTGCGGTTGCTCCTTTGATTGTGACTTGATTAGCTCGAACAGTTTTCTCAGGCGGTTTTTTGCTTGGTCGAGTTGGAGGCTGAAGAAGTCCGATTTTGAGCGTTTTATTTTCCTGAAGTAGGCGTTTCTCTTTTTCTTCAGATCTTTTAGGTGCATTGCGGAGGGGGCTGATCTCCAGGTCCGTTCTGCCATTCGCATGTCTCGTCTATCTTCGTTGAGACTCCCGTTGTACCATGGTTTGGAGATTTTAGTAGAGACTCTTTTTAGCTGCATAGGTGCGACCTCATTAATTATAGAGGTCATAGCGTTGATATAGTGGTCAGTCAGAGTTTGGACGTCCGTGGCGCCTGTAGGTGGGAGTAGGAGATTGCAACTGTTAGGGGGCAAAGAGCCTGGTTTGAGTTTTTTCAAGTCTCTTTTCCAGACTTTGGGCTTGGAGAGTTGAGCCGGGATGACTTTGACTTTTTCATTGATAAAGAATGTGATAATATAATGATCTGACCAGTCACAGGGTTGGATGGATTCGAGTTGGATAGATTCCTCTTTGGAGATGATCAGGTCGAGGGTAGAGCCTTTCTCGTGGGTTGGGCTGTTGCATATTTGGGTGAGGTTAAGGGCAGCGAGGACATTTTTAAGACCATTTACCACCGCGTCGTTGCGGTCATTCCAGTGGAGGTTGAAGTCACCAAGGTATATTTGGGTGAGCTGCCGTCCGGAATTGGTTGAGATCATATCCATGATTTGTTGGGAAAAGGTGAGATTGTCCCTGGGTGGGTGGTAGATGCTGTGAAGAGAGCATATCGGTTTGCCCTCACTAATGATGTCGAGGCAGATGTATTCCCAGGATGTTGGGGATGGTAGGGATGTTGAATTGACTTTCTGAACAGAGAGGTTGTCCCTGTAGATGCATGCGATTCCACCACCTATTTGGCCTTTTCTGTCGAGCCTGATAATGTGATAGTTGGGAGGAACCAGAATGTCCATTATGGGTGTCGAGGATTCAGTTAGCCACGTTTCAGTCAGGACGATTAGATCAAGGTCCTGTGATAAGAGTAGTTCAGCAATGGCGGCGGAATGTTTCGTGGCCGATCTGCAGTTGAGAAGAGTGCATTTGAGACTGGGTGTGTAGAGGGTGTTAGATGGTTCTATGGAGAGAGGGATTTTTCTAAGGTTATTGGGGATAGAGGATCTGCTGTTTAGTGTAGGTGGTCTAAGGGGATTTGGGTGTATTGTGGGAATGTTGCGGTGTGGTGTGGTTGAGTGAGGTTCGGGTGTTGGGTCATAGGAGCGGAGAAGGGCGAGTGTGTCGAGGTCAGAAGAAGAATTGTGGGTGCGGCGAGGGCGGTTGTTGCGATTAAGAACTGGGATTGAGGTCGGATTGGGGTGGGTTAGCTGAGCGCGAGAGTTAGTCGGAGGGGTGGGGGACAAGTTGGGCGGGGATGTGATGATGTGTGAGGGGTTGCGGGGGTGATGCGGGGGACGAGGGCAGTTGCTGTGCCTATGAGCCGGGATTGACGCCTGGTGTGGGGCGTGATTAGGGTGGGAGTCAGCCGGCGGAGTAGGGGACAAGTTGGGAGGGGAGGTGGAGGTGGGTGGGGGGTGTATGGGGTGTTTGGAGAGTAATTCTTTGATGGCGTGTATCTCTTCTTTGATCTGAGTGAGGGTGGCCGTGATTTATTCCATCGAAGGGCAGGTGATGGGGGTGGGGGTGACCGTCAAGGGTGAATGGCTGACCAGGGAATTCGTGTGCAAGTGGGAGAGAGGGCTGGTGTTTGAGCAGGTCTGCGTTGTGTTGGTGTGAGGGATGGAGTTAGGTGGGCAAGGGGTTTTGGGCGGTAGGGGTGTGGATGAGGTAGGGAGGAGGTTGGTGTTATGGGTGAGGGCATTGGTGTGGATGAGGGGTGTGGATGAGGTAGGGAGGAGGTTGGTGTTATGGGTGAGGGCATTGGTGGTAGGCGGGGGGGTCAAGGTGTAGGCTGGGAGCCTGATAGCCGTGGTGGGGGTGTAGGGAGGGTAATTGGGGCTGAGAGTAGGAGGGGAAGTGGGGTTGGAGATGGTCCTGTTGAGGGGGGGGGAGTTAAATTAAGAGGGTGGGTATGTTCTGCGAAGTTGGTTGGAGGGTACTGAGGACTGAGAATGGGGGGGGATAAATGGGGGGACTTGTCGGAGTGCGTGTTATTCTGGTGCTGGACTACGTTAGGTGTGTTATGGGTGGGAGCTGTGCTGTCAGCGACGAGCGGGGTGTTGATGCCCGCTGTATGTGTGATAGGAGTGTTGAAGGTATGTGTGGAGGTCCGCGAGTTGGTAGAAGGAGCGGGGGAGAGAGTAAGGGGGGGAGAGATCTGTCTCTGTGTGTGAGTGCTGAGTTGCGGTAGTGGGGTTGTGGGTAGGGGATGGGAGGTCAGGGGTGGTAGGTATGTCTCTGATTGAAGCGTATGTAGCTGTGAGGTCATGATTGGTGTGACTGGGGGAGGTGTGAGTGTTTGTCCGTGAGTTGGAGAGGTGTTCTTTGAAAGTGGGGAACATGTTGTCTAGCAGTTCCAGGTTCCTGTCTGTCGATTGTGATAGGACAATCCCGTTATTGTAAATAGTGATGGTGGCTCTGCCTGGAAAGACTTGGGATGGTGTGATGGAGAGAGTTAGACTATGTGCGGATTTTCTGGTGGAGGAGACGGTGAGAAGAGTGAAGAACGCTTTTCTCCATTGTGCTCTGCGTGTGGTGTGGAAGATGATATCAGTGTTCAGGGATCCATTGACCGGTGAGAAGTAGGTGTCAGCAAAGGGCGTTTCCGGGTGTGACCTAAGGAAGTTGTGTTTAAAGCGTTTGGCGGCTTTTTTGGTGAGTGATGGTGGGTAGTTGATTTTGTATGTGTGTTTGCTGATAGAGTCCATGTCGCGTTGAAGGGTTAGATGGGTATGGGAGAGAGCACTAGTGCACTATAGTGGTACAGATGTGCGGAAAAACAAATGTGCAAAACAACAGGTGCATACAGTAGGTTACACAGTAATAAGTTATAGATTACCAAAGTGTAGTAATCAAGCAGCATAACCAGGATATAAGAGTGAGCAATAGAGCAAGTACATACGGTAAATTCTAAGGCATAAGGTGTAAGAGTAGGCATAATACTGATAATATATAAAGGTAGGGTACAATGGGAGAGTGCATAATACTGATAATCTATAAGGGTAGGGTACAATGGGAGAGTGCACTAATGCACTATAGTGGTACAGATATGCAGAAAGACAAATGCGTACAGTGGGTTACACATTAATAAGTTATAAATTACCAAGGTGGTGCAAGTGATGACCCAACACAGCCAGGACTATAAGCGTGTGCGGTAGAGCAAATACATATGGTAAATTACAGAGTACAAAGTGTAAGTGTAGATACAAAACTGATATAATATATAATATACGGGCAGGATACAAAAATAGATATGAGGTAGCATACGGTAAACTACAAGGTACAAGGTGTAAGTGTAGGTGTAATCCTGATAGTATATAAGGGCGGGATGCAAGAAAAAATATGAGGTGGCACACAATACAGTTTACAGTAATATACGTAAATATATGAGGAATCAATCGGTGCATTCCAGGAAAAAGTGAGATAGGTGCAGCTTACAAATGAACAATAAACAGATACAAGAATGGTACTAATGATGTACTGAGACAAGATACCGGTGCAACCACAGAGTTGCATGATGATGTGTGCGAGGTATGCCTCATGATATAGTGCAACTTACAAAAAGTACATTAAACAAATCAGGAATGAAATACTGAGACTAGGTGCCGATGCGGCCAGAAATCTGCGTGAGGCAGAAATGACATTAGCGAGCAGCCAGAAGAAGTTGAGGTAGCGCTCTGTACATTACCAGTAGGAACTACTGCGTAATAGGTATAGGTATATGAGGTAGCAATCCGTGCATTACAACTGTTCAAAATCCCGGCAGAACTATAATACTACAATAATAGGCAGACATTCTTTTAAATATGGTATCCATCTGTGCGTTGCAAATGCTCAAAATAAAGGTACACAAGTGTTCAAAATATAGGTGGAAGTACAATATTGCAATAGTGAGCAGGTATCCTTTCTCAGGAAGGTGTAGATAGATCACTGAGCAGAGAACTCAGAACTGATGAAAATGACGAAAATGACTAGACCAGGATGGCCGCCCAGGAGAGAGACTAGTCTAAAATGGCCGACACAAAGGTGAGATAGAGGCAGTAGTCCTCTGTTTGTTGCTGTTATCTAGATAGCAGGGAGGAGCAGTTTCCCTTCGCAGTCCTCTGTCTGCTGCTATTGTTTTAAGCATAAGGGTAGCTTTCTGTTTCTGTTTGAGCAAGCCATGCTCAGTCTGGATAGGGAAGGCGGTAGAAACAGACTCCATTCCTGGGGAACTTTAAAGGAAGCGTGCTCCCTGCCTACAAGAATTATTGAAGGAAGTTATTTTAGAGGCTCAAGCAGGTAGGGGGGGGGCAGCGGACTCATGGAGATCGGCTAATATCATCGCATTTGCCAAAAAGGGTAAGCTGGTAAAGGAGCTGGGGTCCTATCGCCCAATCACGCTAATAAATAGCAATGTAAAGGTGTATGCTAAAATTCTAGCCAAGCCACTTGCGGGGGTAATAAAGAAATTGGTTTCCCCGGTTCAACATGGGTTTGTCCCGGGTCACAGCACCATCGATCATATTCAACGGGCTATTCCGCTCTTTGAGGCCGCAGTGATTGCCAGAGACCCTAAGGCGCGAATTTTGCTGGATGCAGCAAAAGCTTTCAAAAGGGTCTCCTGGCCTTTTCTATGGGCAAATTTAGAGAGCAAAGGGCTAGGAAAGGGCTTTTTCAATGCCATTGCAATGATGTACAGAAACCCAGTGGCCAGAGTAGCGATAATGGAGGAGATGTCTGACACAGTTTTGATCAGCCGGGGGACCCACCAGGACTGTCTCTGCTCCCCCCTACTGTTTGCTTTATACATTGACCCGCTAATCAGAAAGATTGAACGAATAATAACATCTCAGCAATACACAGTAATGGGGGGATACAAAGATTTTGGCTTATGCCGATGATCTTCAGATTTTCACTTCTAACCTTGAGGGTGAGCTAGTGGAAATTGACATAGAAGCCGACGTCTTTGGACCTATCTCTGGCTACCAAAATTGTGATCAGTATTGGACTACAGCTGATCAATCCGCGGGAAGTCCAGAAAGCAATGTATCTTGCGGTGGAAATTATGGCAGACATGACGAAAATTGTCGAAACAAATATGGGCTCCCTACTGCCAAAATAAGAAACAGATTATGCCTGGTTGGACAACCTGAAACTTAAATTGGATGAGAGAAGCAATATCATTAAAATGTTTTTTTTGCCCAAAATGTTGTATTTTTTAGGGCTATTCCATTGATCATAGACAGTTGGTGGTTTAAGACCTTAATCCAGCCGGCTTCCCGATTGCTCTGGGCTAATTGTCGCCCTCGGAGAGCGTCAGCATTTTTAACTCCCCCAAGGGATAGAGGTGGGTTGGCTGTCCCTAATTTTCAGCTATCCCTCTGGGCTTCGATACTGCAGTGAATGGCCACATTACTGAATGGGAAAACGACACGTATAGAAGGGGCGGCCCTCCTCAATATATAAACTGGTACTGGGAAATTACGCTAGCGGGTGTCTCCTGGGCCACACCAAATTGAACTATTACAAAAGGGTTAAGCTTAAGAGTTTGATTTGTGCAAAAAAGGTTTGGACTGCGGTTCGGAAAGAAAACTTGGCCTGGGCCATCTGAATGCCTATACCCCCATGTACAATAATGAGTCACTCCCATGTAATTTTAATGACGGACATATGAAATGCTGGTTTGGAAAAAGAGTGAGGATGATTGGTGATGTTATGGATGAGGCAGTGATAGTACCGTTTGATCTGATCAAGGATAGGTATGGGGTGGAGAACAGGCAATTTTTCGAAAATCTTTAGATAAAAGATTTCTTGGTGAGAAAGGCTGGGGTTCGCTCTGGCTTCTCCAGGGTGATACTGGTGGTGGAGGTGCTACTCAAAGGGGCAACGTTGCTTGGTTTGATATAAAAAATGTTAAATGAGACAATGCCGGATGATTTAATCAAGCATTATAACCGCAGGCACGAACTTCTACAGGTGGGATCTGGAGAAGTCGAAGATTCGCTACACTTAGCCCAGACATCGTTCATAGTGGCCAACTTACAGCTGCAATGCTTTAAAACATGGTTTAACCTGTACATTACTCCGCTAAGATTGCTAATTAGGGAAGATCGGCTGAGTCATTTTGCCCTCATTGTGGCTGCCAAGCAGCTGATAGTGTGCATATGTTCGCATATTACCCCAGCCTTGATACTTTTAAAAGAGATGTCTGCGCTATTCTGGAATGCAATTGGGGCGTCAAATAGATATGTCACTGCAGCTGATTATGCTAGGGGTGGGCAATACTGCACTACCGGGACAGGCACAGGTATTCTTATACATTGCTATGACGGTATTTAGACTCTTCTTAGCCCCCCACTGACTGGATTCAGTCCCGACAACTAGTCAACAGTGGATGGGCAGATTCTTGGCAGTATATCGGCTGGAAGAAGTGGTATATGCACGGAGAGGGCACAGAACAGGGAAAAGAGGGATAGAAATGTGGGTGCCACTGAGAAGGTGGTTCCGCGAGGGGGAGGAGCAGGGAATTAATGAGACAGACAGTGTATAGGGCACAGTGGCATTCTCGGGACAACAAAGATGTATTGGAGGACCTCCCCCGAGAATAGGTTAAGTATCTTTCAAGAGGGTGTAATATTAATATTATGAATATTTTATAAATTATAACTGTCTGACTAATGATATGAATATGCAATGAAGATCTAATTGTAATTGATGATGAAATGTAATTATATTATGGTTTATGCCACACTCTTATCAAAGGAAGAACTGGTTTATTTCTGTTGGTAACCTGGACAACAACATTAACCAGTTTGAAGTTGTGGCAAAGAAGTCATCGAATTCTATTGACATCAATGCTTTATAAGAACATGTGTTGATCTGTTCAAATGCAACCAGTTTTCTAATATTTGTATTCAGCATTTAGTTGTATGTTATTTTGCCCTCTGGATTTGAGTAATCAATTCCAGCTTAAGCCCCAGCCTCCTAGAAGGTGTAGGCAGTAGTGCAATGCCCTTTACATTTTCTACTGGGTTTAAGGTGACTTCTGATTGTCTTGATAAATGCTTAGTGAGGTAAAATATGTGGATATGCTGATCATTTTTTATTGTGTATTATGTACACTTTTATGTGCACTAAAGCTTTGAACAGCAGGGTGAGGTCTATATGACATTATCCTGCATTTCCATATAGTCCTTGGTGGCCATCAATTAGCACAAAAATGATTGGGATTAACCCAAGCCCCTCTACCCAAACATGGATTTAAACATCTAGTAATGAAATTAGTAATATAAATAGCAATAAAGTAAGGCATTTACTGCCTATTTCTTCCTGATGTATATTGATAAAGATAATTGGGATCCAATTAACTAATGATATTCTGGAGGGAGTTTCAAACCAAACAAAATCACTTGAATGTGGCCTATGATACCGTATGTGTGATGTAACCACTGTAGGAGAAAACAAGATAATACAGGATAGACCTTGGTAAACATGGTCTCTGTGAATCCCTATTGTTTTGATGAATTTTAATAAAACACTTGTGTAATTGTAGGGCAGAGTCAGCCATGACAAACCTCAAGTGATGCCAATACGGACAATTGGTTACATAACAGGATATTACCTCTATTATTGGAATCCAATATCCGTGTCTTCATTAAACAATGATTTGTTCCTGCAAATATTAATTTTTCCTTGTACCTACATCATCTTTTATTAAAGAGAGACACTTCACATAACTGAAGTGATATTATAGAAATTTTAGGGTTGTAACGGCAAACTGCAGATACTTGAAGACCTACAACATTAGAACTGAATGAATCAACAAGCAATTTGTGAATGTTTGGTTTGGATATTTCCCTACCAAGGAACTATATTGATGTCACTTATGCTGGCCACATCAACTTCCATCATTCTAAATAAATACAAAGAAAACGAGAACTTACAGATACACTTTGCAAGATCTCCAATCAGATTACTATAAGTTGTATGAATGTAGTATATCAGGTAATAACTTGCATTCCTCTGTTGTCAGGCATTAACATGTCAAATATTTCAAATGCACTCACTACATTTTTCCACGTCTATTGCAAACATGGCTTTATTTCACTTCTAAAAATTAAATGAGATGTATAGACCATTTGCGTTGTGAAGATTATGAGATGACAGTAATTGATTATGAAAAGGAATAGTGGAGCAATATCCATTCAGTTTACAGGATCATACATAAAACAAAGTATTTCAACCTAGCACCATCAGGATTAAAGTGAAAATATGCAACATCCAATGGAGGGACATGGATAGATGTAAGAGGCTTAATCATAGCACTGCTCTCTCTAAAGACCATAGTCAAGCACATCAGGAGTCTCATCGGAAGCCCATAGTGCAAAGAAACCTTTCGAGGTTTCTGCACCTAAGGAGGTCGTCTTCACAGCTGGATCCTGCTTCATCAGTTCAATCCAGGAATTGATCTTTGGGGCACCATTCAGACCACTGTGAAGGCAAGTAAAAAGAAAAGAATGTAAAAGGGGCTGAAAGTGTACAGGTGAAAAGTGCTCCTGCTAAATCAATGGTTACAAACATTCTTTGTAACTGTGCATTTTGCTTTTTAAGGGTGTCCAATGCGTTCGCATTATTATGCAAACATTATGGGAACATTATGTGAACATATGCAAAATTAGTAGATATATAGTTCCATCACTAAGCATTATATCTTAGCGTAAAAAGTGTTTGAGCATCGATTTTGACACAAGGATGCATTCCTTGCTACAAAATAGCATGAAAAACATAATTACAGTGAACAACCCCTGCTCATGTTAGGGTTGTTTGCCTTCCCCTGTATACTTCTGCATACTTACATTATGTGGCATAATTTCATCAATTTCATGTAACAAGCGTAACATCTAAATCCTGAAGTAACACAAATTATGCAGGTGTAATTTAAATTTTGCCTGGACCTACATTTAATGAGAATATAGACTCCAATCAGTACTATATTAACCAGGTTTTTCAGTGCCCAGCCAGGCCTGAAGTTTTATTTCAAGTATAAACAATTTTAAAAGACCAAAAGGGAGGTCTAATGCGAAAGTTGTACAAGCCTGTACCAATCCAAAGTACACTCGAAAGGAATTCGAGGGTAAGAAAGTAAGCAAAGAAAAGAGGGTAAAGAATATCAGGCAAAAAGAACATGGGAGCCAATTGTCCCTTGCATCAATAGTGTATTCGCAAAGCAAGTTCAGACAAACAATTCATGTAACAGTGTCAACACAATGGGTAAGTTACAGAACTGAGAAAAGTGTCGACGACGTTTCGATCCCCAGCTTTACAGAAATGGGAGAAAAAAGAGAAAAGAAATTCTGTTTAAATACATCACTTGTTACAGGTACAATGCACATAGTGTTCACATAAGTCATGCCAAGGTGTTCATGTTGATTCCATTTACAGGTATTCCAATCTCATGCTTTTCGAGAGGGTGCAAGGAGTTTTAGGCTAAAACCGACTCGATTTCTTACACCGTGAAACTTTTGACACTATCGATCTCAGAATTTCCTTTCTCTTTTTTCTCCCATTTCTGTAAATCTTCATTTCCAACAGGTTTTTTACAAAAAGCACATAAAGGCAATATATTGTTTTAGTCCTGATGATGATCCCAGTTCATTAGGAGCCGGGGATCGAAACGTCGTCGACACTTTTCTCAGTTCTGTAACTTACCCATTGTGTTGACACTGTTACATGAATTGTTTGTCTGAACTTGCTTTGCGAATACGCTATTGATGCAAGGGACAATTGGCTCCCATGTTCTTTTTGCCTGATATTCTTTACCCTCTTTTCTTTGCTTACTTTCTTACCCTCGAATTCCTTTCGAGTGTACTTTGGATTGGTACAGGCTTGTACCCTATCAACTTTCGCATTAGACCTCCCTTTTGGTCTTTTAAAATTGTTTATACTTGAAATAAAACTTCAGGCCCGGCTGGACACTGAAAAACCTGGTTAATATAGTACTGATTGGAGTCTATATTTTCATTTGTTGCTGTGAAAATTTAACCCTATGGACCACTGTTCCTTATAATAGCTGATTGCCCAAGGTCCCTAGGTACTCATTGGGTCCCCCTTGTTTTTGAAAAATCTACATTTAATGAGAAGCACTGCCTACTGTGTCATGAGACCCATTTTTCTGATTACGCTTATTGCGCTCACCTCCTCACAGTACATATTCATTATGTCTGCATCTTCCAAAAGGGTCATAGAACTCTAGGGGTTATATTCACAAGAACGTGTGATAACTACCACAAGAATAGCTTAATGCAACTTGCAACATCGCAACCTATCTCAGGAAAACAACTCAGTGACAACGTGGAATTCACAACACAGTGGTAGCATGTGATAGTCTGCAGAAACCACGACGAATGTCCGCGATACAACCACCTCGAAGGAGACAAAAAACAAACCGCAATACCAAAAAACCTGCGATGGGCCAAAGCGCGATGAGTAAATCAGTGATAAACAGCGCCAGGTCTACAACACACAACTGGCAGGCAGGATAAATCACCATAAAAGTAGAAAAAACACCCAAACACAAACTGACCAACACCCAAGCACCATGTAGGCAGCCAGAGCAGGAGTAGCGGACGAGCGCAACCCCACAAGCACCCTGCAAGACCAGCCCGGGATCTCGAGGACAGGGAAGGGCAAGGACAAGAAGAGGAAGACAAAGTCCAGTCAGCAGGTGAACAGGATCATAGTCATGGAGGCGATGGAACACCATCAACAACTGTTCGTCACCTCCAACGTGTCATTGGGCACCAAAAATGGGATATGGTGGGACATTGTGGACAAGGTGAATGCTGTCGGTGAGCATAAGAGGACAATTGACGAGGTCAAGAGGCAATAGAATGACATCAAGCGGCGGACCAAGGAGAAACTCTCCGCCAACCAGAAGGCAGCAACGCAGACTGGAGGTGGGGGCCCAGTGCCACAGCTCGAGCTGGATGACTTGGGGGAGCTGGTGTCGACAGTCATCAGTGTGGAGCCTGTGGCCGGAGATGGGGGAGCGGACACTGCTCGACATGAAACAACACAACCACAACAGGGTGAGTGACCACCAGGTACTGGGGGGACGGGTGGAGATGGTCACAATGGCACACATGCACAATCAAGCAGAGCACAATGTGCACAACCACAATGACTCTGGGTCCTCGCCCCAGATCCACAGACTTTCACAATGTACAATCCCATGCTGTCTGAATGTCAACATATACCATGCGGCTACATACATGTGGACACATTGTAATACACCATCTCCCCTTCACATCACAGGGGCACCGTCAACACATCCTGCAGAGCAGTCCCAGCCACTCTTCGCTGATGATGAGGAGGACAACACAAGCATCGACACCCAAACCATCCAGGACATCATTGACCTCATCTGCCACTCACCTCCAGGATCAGGGCAGCCCAGCTACATTGAGGAGACCCCACCCACTACCCAAAGCACCCAGCAGGAGGCACCCACAACCCTGGCACTCCCCCAAGACCCCAGGAACAACACATGGCCTTCCAACGCAGTGTGCTGGAGTGCCAGAGGGAGACCGCAGAGCAGGTGTGGTTGGGCTTCGGCATCATGGCAACCAAACTTGATGCCATCCTTGGGTGTGTAGGCCCGATCCATGGTCTCCAACGAGCCCCGACTGACATTGCTGGAGTCATGAAGTAGAGAGAAGAACACCTGCCTGCTCAGAGTGGCTCCAGCGATACCAGCCATGAGCTGGCACACATGCGGAGGCTGATGGCGGCCATGGTGCGGACGGAGTAGGAAAGGATGGCAGGGACTGCTGCACATCATCGGAATGTAGCTGGGATCTACCATGCCCTGCAGATCCTGATCATGGCATTTCTGCCAAAAGGCGTGACGATGATGAATGCTGCTGCCCCCACACCATCCACATCCCCGCCCGCTTGTTTGTCTCTGCCTCCCAGTGTGGCAGGTCTAACCACTCCAGCACATGATCTGTCAGTGGCACGCAGTGAGGCCGACAATCCACCTCTGGCCCCTGATGTGTCAGTGGCACACAGTGCTGTAGCCAGTACAGCAACAGCCACAGGTGGGGCAGAGCATACATCCGGTGACAAAGACGTGGATGTGCCTATGATCAGAAGGACTCAGTGGCATTCATTTCAGCCACCTGGCCTGTTTCAGCTTGGTCCCGCCCATGGGCTCATGACCTTCCACTGACTCCCGATTCACTCAGATGCGCTCACCTTGGACAGCGACATGGACTGCCACATCCTGTTTGATGACTAATGACATGGCGAACAGACTGCCGACTGTACCCTTCCTCTTCCACATGACTTGTCATCCCCGGATGGACTATGGCTGGCACTCCATGGGCCTATATTGTGTAGTGTACTCGGTATTGCCCTGTCCTGCTCCAGCTGCAGAACTGCACTGGATGTGCAATAAACATACAGTGACGCACTGCTGTGTCATATCTTTCATCATTCATGTGTGTATGTGTGGATGAATGTAGGGACAGTGATTTCCCTAGTGTCAATGATGCTCATTCTGTGGGATGCCAGTCAGAGGGTGCTACTTAGCAATTTGTGTAACGGGTCCGGTGGACACCACAACAGGGATACATGCATCAGCCACTGCCTTGTCCGGACATGGACTGAACCACGCCAAGTGCCCACGAGTCATTTCTGCTAGCCCTGCGCTGTTCCAGCGTACTGCAGGCCAGACCACTCAGCTAACGCTCTGACTGAATGGCCTCATTGCAACCTGTCCCAGGCATACTCGCAGGTGGTGTGCAGGTCACTGGTCTATTTGTCAGCATGTCACAGCCACTCCCTGAGGGCAGGTTTGCACCCACACCAAACCCATCTGGCACAGGCGTCACAGGGTTGAACAGGATTTGTGGCACATGCTGCATTGCGGCCGGCACAGGCACCCCACCACAGGACGCTGACTTGGGTTGAACAGGATTTGTGGCACACACTGCATTGCTACTCTCTTTTTTTCTCTCTCTCCCCCTCTCTTCTTCTCTCTATCTCTCTCCCTCTCTCTTCTTCGCTCTCTCTCCTTCGCTCTCTCTCTGTCCTTTGATGTGCGCAGGACACACCTTCTCATAATTTATTTTGTCTTGCAGGCTGTGACCTACGGATTGCATCGAGGGGATCCGCCATGTGTCTTCATTTCATTTCTGTGTTAATTTCAATAAAGTTTAATTGTTGGCTTCAAAAGTGTATGTGTGATGCTCATTTCTGTGACAACACATGCATGTCACCTGTTGTGATTGTGCGGCATCAGGCGGATTATTTCGTACATGTTTAGGTGGCATGTCTTTGATCGTGGGGTGCCAGGGAGGGGTGGTCCTGGGGCTGGTGTTGGTGGGTGTTGTGGCCCTCTTGGGTGTCTGTGCTGCATGTTCAGTTGCTCCATGGCATCTGTTTGTCTTCAGGTGAGGCTGTGGGCTGGGTTCCCTTTTGTGGTGCAGGCAATGGTATGACTTTACACCAGGTCAGAGCAGGTGTTAATTTCCTGCTGCTTACGTGCCTTTTCGCGTGTTTTGTGTTCTTATCGCAGATCTGGCTGGTCGTTGTGAATATTGAGGTGTGATATTTTCGCGATTTTTGGCATGGGAACACCTACTCTGCATCTCATTACCGATTGTTGAAGGGGTCCTCTGTGGCGATGTTTTTTGAGGCCGCTATCGTGGGTAAACTGGTGCTGTGGGCTGTTAGCACCAGCTTGTGAATAAGGAGGTACATTTATCACAACTTTGGCTGCGATAAATTGCTGTTAATTCAGCGATAGCTCCTTGTGAATATGCCCCTAGGTTTCTTTTTTCTCTGCTTCTGATCAAGATTATTAGCCCCTACCCAACATGAACGGCAGATCCCTTCCAGTTCAGTGCAACCACACAAGCTTTAAGGTGTCTAAGGCACTTTTGTCTAAGGCACTTGTGTCTGTGATTTAAAAATCTTTGAGAAGCCACACCTAGAGCTGGTGTGTTACATTACAGACAAGTAAACAGGCAAAATCTACTTTTTACGATTCCAACCATGGCAGAAATTCTCTTTCAAGACGGGCAGCCTGTCACTCCTCAATAAGGGCATGATGTACGAAAGCTTTTTTTTCACTCAGAAAGGAAGATTCACAAAATCACAGGTTTGGTGCCTGCAGAAATCTATATTGCCCTCTTCAAAAGTAACTTCAGGAGTCGAAAAATATTTTCGATTTAATAAGTAACTTTTATGGACATCGCACATTGTGAACTGCAGGGGTGCTAGAGGGGCATTCCCTCCTATTTGTGAGTTGTAATGCACTGTATGAATAGCTTCAATGACTTTAGGGTTGTAAATTATTTTCTATGGGAAAGTTTTACCCTTGGGACAGCTTCACCTTTGGCAATTATGGCAAGCAACCCTGGGGAAGCAGATATTATTGCATGTTTTCTCCATTATAATTCCTTCGAAGTAAACATGTCTTTTTAAAGTAGCCATGTACTTCTAAGGGACTGGGCTACTTTAAAATGCTTACTTGGAAGGAACACAAGTGCAATGATCGAGTTTTGCTGTCTCTTTAATGTCTCCATCTCTGTATTCACAGACATGGGGCCGCAACCGCAAAATGACCCCCGCCTCATTATTATCCATCAGGCAGGAGGCTTTGCAACTTAGTGCAAATGTACATTTTGTGATGTGACTGATTAGTCGATCTGTTGCATCACAAAATGAAGTCCTGTTCAGAAACCAGTGGGAGTACAATTATCAAAACAGAAAGCCCCATATCCTAAAGGTGCAACTGTTCTAAATGGCTGCATAACTTTTAAATATTAAGCTCTCTGTGAGCAATTGCATGTGACTCTTGTAAAACCTATGAGTTTTATCATCATTAATTAAAGTAATCTTACCCCTGGCCACCAAAGAACTCTATTTGTTCAAACCATGGCCACATCATGTAATCGATCATGGACACAAACTCTCCGCCAAAATAAGAAGTCTTTTTGTTTTCAAGAATCTAATATATAAATAAAAACGCAGAATATTACTGTTGGAAAATAGCACAATTAAAACAAAAGAAGAAAAACAATTTGCAACATACGTTGATAAGGAGCCAAGTTCAGGAATACAATCAACAGAAACATATTCAAACACAATCATAGAAAGACTGAAAATTAATAATTCCTGTACTTAATTCCTGAACTCACAAAGCATAAGTATAAATGTGAAAAACAGAGGATCACTATAGATTCATTTTTTTAAAACATAGATATAAGCACGAGACATCTATCTACTTAAGGCAATGTATAACAAAGTATGAAAGACTAACCTGAAAGCACAATATTTCATTAAATCAAACAAAAACCTGTATTTAACAGGATGGTAAATCAAGGGCTCAGTGGCCCCAGACATTAGTCTGATACTCCCCTCTACTTATAATCCCTCCAATTTAACCGATCAGGTTGTGCTGTGAACTTCAGTTTGGCGGCGAGGACACACCCAGATTGATCTTCTAAGACTCAGGAGGTGTAGCTAGTCACAGTCTCCTCATAGAGTTAAGGGGCGGACAGCTCTGCCAGAAATACTCTTACCTGCAGGATATAATTTGTTCATGCATGAACCGCCACCTTGGTCAATAAAAGCAGTAGACAAGCACAGTTTTTAGAATTTTATAAAAAAAAGAGGCTATTTGTTTTACACACTGCACATAAATATTATGTATCAGACTGATGGAAATTATTAAAGTAATCTCAACAGTTATTATACAAAATAAACTACATTGAGCAAAACCGAAAGCATTTTATATTATACATCCCCAAATACCTGCCATAAATGAGTCTTATCCCTAACTGTTGCCTATTGATATACGTTATCAGTCTCATAGTAATTGTATTGGCTGAAGAGTAAGTAATCTCTATATCTTTTGTATGTCAAATAATGTAGCCAACTCTGCATACTTCAGAAAGCTGGGGGGCCGGCGGTCAGCTATTGGCACTCCTGCATTTCACTCAAGCAATAATCTGTGTGTCTTCCCTTCCCAATATCCTGGCTCTTTTTATTTCCCTTACTGGCTTACTCCAATAAACCTCTAAGGAGAGGGAGGTGAGAGTGTGCAACCACTCAGATTTGCATTTTAACTACCAAACAATGTATCTGCCAGAGGTATGTTTGAAAAGAAAGCAACTTTACACAATGTTGCGTCCTTGCAAGATTGTTCCATGTGAAGCCAGATGGTCTTGAAGTAATAAACACTCTGCAGACAGCAAAATGGAAGAAATTGCTCCATTGCTATCAGTTATTTTTGTTAGTGAAGTTAGCCTGCTACTAAAATATTATGACAATCTTACAGTCTTTCAGTTTAGCATCACCAGTCAGAAAATTAGTTTTTTAAGCTCTGAGCCTATATATATATATATATATATATATATATATATATATATATATATATATATATATATATATATATATATATATATATATATATATATATATATATATATATATATATATATATATATATATATATATATATATATATGCACTAGTGCCTCTCATGTTTAGCACGCAATTATCCCTCATTTGTATGTAGCACTTATGTATTACAAGGTAGGTTCTGCAACATACATCAGTGCTCCCTTATGTAATTCTAGTCATCAAGTATCTAATTTCCCTTTAGGAAACACACACATGCAATATAAGTCTTGAAGAGATACAGATTCTTCTTAGCTCAAAGAGAACATAAAAATCACTATTAAACCAATGAATAATGGTGGTGAGATAGCGGCCCAGGATACTATATTCAACATCAATGAAATACATTGAAAACTAAGTAACCAAGAGCATTATTAGAAGTTAGTGAGAAATCCCCTTACAGAAGTACAAGTTTGAATTTTGGAACTGACCTCTAAAGCAAAAGAAATAGGCTTTTTACTTAAAAACAGGATCACTAGAACACCTGTTCTCTTTCTTTTATGTAAGGTACACAAAAACATCTTCAATCATCACCACAATCCCGTTATATTGTGTTTTGAATCTGTTCTTGAACAACTGAGTCGCTATGTTGACTTCTTTATTAAATGCTTTGTTCCCCAGACAAAGACAGGTGAGTGATCGTTCTCCTGTGATTAGTATCATTGAAGACTTGCATTTTGAAGTCAACTCTGAGCTGCTGGTAACACAAACCTATCACAGGCTGAAGACTTAGGAGTATAGGTAAAATCTTGAACACCAGACAAGCATCCTTCCTCATAATTTCACTTTGGAAATTGCCCTTACAAACGTTTTTTTTAGTTGACAGTCAATATTACCTTCAACATAAGTTTACTTTTGTGAGAGCAATTCTTTCTCCTAATTTAATCTTTTTGTAGATGATTTTGAATCTCAATATGTCATTTCCAGCAACAATAATAACAAGTTTCCCCCATGGTCAAATCTTAGTTTCTTATTATGGCATTGCTCTTAACAGTTGTACAAATAGCTTACAATTTAGTACAGGGACACCAGTGTGTTTCTTCTTATTTAGTTGTATTTTATTACTTTTTTTGAAAAAAGATTTATCAAAGTGTTATTAAAACAATTTTTTTCTTTTTTTTGGGATCTTTTACAAAATTTGAACATCAATTCATCAATATATATAGTCATACAGTTCGTCTAAATAAGTGCAAAAATTCATGTTATACTAATAACAGTCTATACAGTATTTACTCTGTGATTTTAGCGAGCTGAGTAAAAGACTAACAATTACCCTGTCTCACACATCAACTTTCATACACACCACTCATTCATCCAGTATCACAATCATACACGTTCTAAAACAATTTCTAAGGTTGAGGCAACCCGGAACGTCGGTGTTTTAGTTGCACGCCAGGTCTGTTACACACAAGATCCCAAAAAAAAGAAAAAAATTGTTTTAATAACACTTTGATAAATCTTTTTTCAAAAAAAGTAATAAAATACAACTAAATAAGAAGAAACACACTGGTGTCCCTGTACTAAATTGTAAGCTATTTGTACAACTGTTAAGAGCAATGCCATAATAAGAAACTAAGATTTGACCATGGGGGAAACTTGTTATTTTTGTGTATATGCGTAGTCCCCTCTTTTCCCTGGTCATATAAGTAAACTTTAGAGGGGGTCCCAAATTATATGGTAACATTTCCAGCAACAATTCCTTCTAAGATAATATTTGGTTTCAGGCTAACTGTTGTAGTGTAGTTCCTATATTCCCAATAGGCTCTGCGCATTGGAATAAAATATGCTGTAGTTTAGACGTAGCCCTGAGGTCGACTAGTTCTCTACCGAATATATTAAACTTAATAGTGAGTGCCAGCTAGCCCAGAGGTCACTAGAAACTTTCTCGAATTCACAAGAAGGGATTAGTTTCTGACAACCAGATAAACATGACAACTTTGTTTCCCAAGAATAAGAAATCAAATCCCAAGAGTTGCGGAAACAATAGATAACTATTTTACTCAGTCAATCGTGCATGCTTCGTTACACCAGAGGTGCTGAGAAAATGGAGAGACGGGCGTTTTCAATAAAAGTATTTATTGAACAGTCTTCTTTCTCAAGCATAAGAAATGTACTGCTACAATCGTAACACTTGTTATAAAGTACAGGGTATATAATACGAACAGTATTATAAAGTAGTAATGTAAAAGCATGATATGGTTTCTAAGCCATAAATTGCCTTAAAACATATAAAATACATACAGTAATAAAATAATGACTAAAAGTATTCAACTGGTGCTTCTAAAATACGCCTACCCCGGTGTACCTAACCTAAGTCTAGTACAAGGGAAGAAGTAAGTGAGAAGTAGCTTAAGTTTAGTAGTTCTCTGCCAGGAATCTATTCCCAGAATTCTCTATAAGGTCTAATCAGCTCCGTACCTTGGTTTTAGAATGAAGGAGGTCTTATATCTCTCTCTCAGGACTCGATTTCCCAGATACCCGCAAGGGTAGCCTGGAAACACTGGAGCTGGATTTCTCGGCAGGAGAAAAGACAGAGTCTCTCAGTGCGTCAGCTGGAGGGTCGGCTTCCTTCGGCACTTGCTTCTGCAGGGCGTCGGGCAAGTAGATAGTCGATCTGCTCCAAACCACCGTGTGTTTGTCTGGGCAAACCTAGGCATATTTATACTTTAAAACTGCCGAGTTTGACGCATGATTGGACTTAATAACGTCACTCAAAGGCTAGATTCTTTGAAAACTCCAGGATTTCTTGGAGAACTCAGTATTCAAGCAGGGTGAAGTCCCTAGCCGCTGGAGGCGAGTTTTTCCAAGAAATGGTTGTTGATTCTCGGAACTTAGTGGAAGTAGCCTTGCCGTATTTGGGCTGTAAGGCTTAGGCAAATATGGAGGTGATCTCTATGCCTATATAAGGATATAATAAAGTATACCTATATAAGGGCATGAATCAGGAAAACTTACACTAGGGTCCTAGATGCATTTACAACACTGTACTTCATGAACTATTAGTAGTAATACAATAGTAAAACTCACACTACAAAACACTATTCATTAACTTCCATGAGGAGACCTTCGTCTATCCTATCTTTTCTATGCATAGATCTCCATTCAGATTCCAGAGATGTCCACACATGTAAGTCTATGTCTTAGTCGTAAATGTGAGTGGGCCAAGGGGCAGTGGCTGGAAAATGGGGGATGCACACTACACAGTGGAAGGGATTAAGAGAGGAGTATAGAGGTGGGAGAGGGCTATGGAGGGGATTAGGAAGGGAAAAACACTCATCCACAAAAGAGTATGCCCCTTTCTATGCACCAACTGCACTTCTAAAACTACTGCAGCCGAAAAGGTCTCAAAACATTAGGAAAGGTATTCCATGTAAGACCTGGAGTAAGTCCAGCACTTCTTATGGTCAACCAATGATACTGCTGCACTCTTCCCTACAAATAATGGACACAAAGGGGCCCATTAGGATGGCGGGCGGATTGCCCCCGCCAGGCTGGTGGTAGCCACCGCCGGCCTGGTGGGGGCAATCCGTGCAACATCCTCTCCTGAATTCCGCCCCGCCATATTAGAATGGCGGGGGGACCGTGGCGGACAGAAAGACCGTCCGCTGCTTTTCTGCCCAGTCGCCTTGCGGCCGGGCGGAAAAGGATTAATATGGTTACGGTGTCTAATAGACACCGCCAGCAATATTAGGATGGGCCAAATCGGATGCCTTTCCGTGGCGGCAGCCATGCGGTCTTCACTCTGGGTACCCCCCTTCATTTGCATAAACAAAGCGGCAGGCACCGCGCGGTGCCTGCCGCTTTGTTTATGCAAATGCTTTAATGCATTTTTAGCATTGGGGCGGGCGGTGCTGAGAGCACCGCCCACCACAATGCTAAAAATGCAGGATGTGCCCGCCACCGTGGCAGGCACATCCTAATAACCCCCACGGGACCCCCGCCCTCATGGCGGGCGGTCCCAATCCCCGCTAGGACGACGGGTGGACAAAGTCCGCCCGTCATCCTAACAGGTCCCGAAGACTTAAAATAAAAACCACAGGAAATAATTTTTAAATAAAGTAACTTTTTTTTTACTTAAATACATTTTACCTAATGTTAACAATTATAAATTGTTGCAATACATTTTCTAAAATGTAAAATTAAGTCTAAATTAATATATTATAAGACAAATAAAACTAAAAAAGATAAATTTTTATATGTATACTTTTTAGGAATTTTTCAAACATATAACATAAAATAAACATTTTTCTATAGGTGCAATACTTTTTTAATTAATCTTTAAATAAATAGTTATACATTAATACATTATATATACATTTCTTTCCTTCTAAATACTTTTAAAATAGCTTTGTAACCTTTTTATTTGTTCTATGTTTCTGACATATCTAAAATTATTCTACATTAAAATGTGTTAATAAAATTTTCTATTACATTTTTCAAACTTGAAACATTCCCACATTTCCATATGCTTTACGAAAGGTAAACATCCACCCTAGTAAAACCATAAAGTATTCAATTCCACCTTTCTATAAAGTCTAATAACCCTTACTACCCTGTAATATTATGTTTGGTTGAACCATAAAAGACCCTACTACCTCTTAATTCTACCCTTCCCTGAACCATAAAAACCTCATACTATCCTTTAATACAGACCTTCCCCATACTACTCCTTAATATACGCATTTTGGGAAACCTAAAACTTCCTTACTATTCTTAAGTCTATCCTTTCGTTAAATTAAAACACATCTTATTATGCTTAAACCTTACCCTTCCTTGAACCTAAAAACAGCTTACTTCCCCTTATTGGTCCCTTTCTGAACACTGAAACCCATTACGACCCCTTAACTCCACCCATCGCTAAACAAAACCAACCTACATACCCTTTTATGTTACCAATGCCTGAATGCTTCCCTTTCCTGACTTTTAAAAAATGCCTTAGTATTTCCCCTAGCCCTTCGCAACCTCCCTGTAAATGCTCCTCCGTACTGTAGCAGGAGGATGACCCATGCCCCTGCTCCCAGAAATACTTATCTTTGCTCTGAAGGCACAACATTTAAAAAAAATGTGTATTCACAACCTTTTTTTTAATTCTGTTTTTTCAGTACACAACATTTTCGACATAACTTTCGTTCAGTCTACTTTTTCGTTCCCCACAATAGTTTTACTGCAAACCACAGACATGATTTGGACTGCCACTAAAGAAGCCCTATCTGAGCTTGTGCCATGGCAAAATAATCCTCAAAATAACTTCCGATTTTCATATACTAGTAAGAACTATTTTCACGCCTTTATAAAACACTTCTCATGTAATCTTCTAAAAAACAAATACACTACTGAAATATCATAGCTAGCACCCATGAGACATGGTCTTCCTTTTGGACAATTCCTTGGGTTTAGCCGTAATTTCAGATTTAAAGAGCATTATTTTACCCGAAGCCAGGTCAGTGATAGAAAGTTTGTCAGGTGAAGAGTTACCCTACCCTCCTAAGTTGGTGAAGAGAGACATGGAAAGGGTCTGGTTTTCTCTGAGAGAAAACCTCATGACACCAGGCCACGAACATAACACTGGGAAACTTGCCTCTGTCACAACTTTTTGCCCAGAGACAAATAAGATTGTAATTATCATAAAGAAGCTTTAGAATGTTCTAAAGGCTGGAAGACTTGCACTAAAACTCCATTTGGGTTGTGTCATACATTCTGATGGCTGTAGCACCACTGGTAAAAACTCTACTTCATGAACTCAGGGCCTACTTCATGTGTTAAGGCATTTCAAGTGCGGCAGACAAACTTTTCAAATACAACGAGGTGACACAGGATCTAAAGGTGTTTTAGATTTCAACACCTCTTTAGTGATCTATTGCATCTGGAGTCCTTGTAACTTTATTTATTTCAGACAAACTGCCCAACTAGTCAAGATGAATATAGGCTAGGGCAGGAGCAGGATTTGATTCAAGGTTGCCACTGTCCTTCTCGTACCACATGAAAACAGAAAGGACTTAATGAAGTCGACAATCACAGGCAAGTGGGACATGTTGTTGTAGCTACATCATCAAGAGGCGGCGATGTGCAGGAGATCCTTTATGGTCAAGAATGCAAATTGATCCATTGGTTTAAGTCTGTTGAAGAAGGATTGACCTTCATAAAGAGCTATTAATAATAACAAGTTGGAGACCTTCCTTATGATTCTTCTGTCTCTGTGAATTATACACTCTCCTAGTCACTACCAAGGACACATTGCTGGAACTATGGTAGACTGTCCCTCTGTTGAGACAAAGACTGATGATGTATATCAAATATTGCATTTCCCCATTACAAATAGAATCATAAAGAATAGTGAGCATTTACGTTTGTTTTCCATTTTTCATTTTCTATTGTGTGCACCTTCTAAATTTACTCCTACATTTAGAGTTCTCTAGTAGTTTGTGAATTCTAAGCTACCATTACTTACATCTGGCATCAACAATTATAAGGGAACAATATAACAAGCTGTGCCTTTTCTGACATAAAGAGTGCTCAAGGACGGAGGAGGAGCCATATCCATCATGGCTGCTTGGAGCTTCTGCTCCCTTGAAGCCCCACGTTTAACAACCATGCGCAGCGCTTCAACTCCTCCTAACCAATTGATTGAGCCATCTCCTGACATTAGGAGTTTGGCTGCGTCTGCTGTACTGACAGCCGTTCAACCCGGATGCTGCAATGTCGGGATATCAGCTAAAGTCTCGCCCGGCGATATTGACTCAAGATGTCGCCTGTGATGGAACAGACCCGCGTTTAGTAGTATCGGAGCAGAGACTGCATCATGGGGAGCCGTTCCATGGAACCCATTCCTGATTCGCGGCATAATCGGGTTCTACACTACCCGCTTCCCTGGTGGACGCCCGCAGCTGCAATTGAGCAGTTACACAGTAGGCACAGCCCTGAACATTGATCCTACTCACAACACGATCCTGACATATGGCGAGCCTCCATCAGCCCATGTTCGCTGGTGTGGCCCGTCCACTTCGTATGAAAAACATCCCTCGGCCGCAGCAGGCAGGCTGGATAGTTTGCTCGGAGCCCAGAGGCACTTGTTGCAGAAGATCGAGGTGAGCGGCCCCCCCAGCGTGAGGCAAAATGGCGGCTCCCACCGCGCTGCCCACCGTAATGGGAGATGTGTCCCCGTGTGCTTACAGGGTCTGCGCTATGCCTTGAGCGCCTTGTGACGCTGGGGAGATCTAGTGTCCTTTTTAATTAACTAATGGGAGTTTGGCCCTTTCCTCCCTGTAAAGTGCTGTTGTTCTCGGCACACTCACAGTGTGGATAAGGGTCCCAGGATGCCTGACCCCAACATGGCCGACATTGGTGACTCTTGTTCCCCCTTACTGAACTTTTACTTACTCAACCCTACCAGGACTGGGACTGACCTCAAGAGCATGTCTGAAATTCTTTCGGACCATGGCTCCCCCGCACTATTCTGGCTTCCTCCCTCCTCCTCCCCGCCCGCCTGTCGGCCTCCCCAATACTGATCCAAAGCGGCCAGTGGCTAGTGGGAACTTACTGTGCGAACTCCAGCAGCACTGCCCTGGCACCTGTGGACTCCTCCACTCCGACCTGACAGCAGAGCCCGTTCTCTTCCCACAGTGGCCAGTGGAAAAGCGAACCTTACTCTGCCTCCGACGCCCCCTGGTGCAGGGGGGGGGGGTCAGGAGCCCTGGTCTTGGCGGTGGAAAACTGCATGCTCCCCCCCCTGCAACTGCAAGCTCCTTGTGAGCCCGGCTGGCATCATTCTGTACACAGTGGGTGCCTCCCTTGGCTGAGCCTGTGGGCACAGCCTGACATCACGGCGGGAAACGCAGCCTCCTTGTCTGGACACAACCGTGAGGTAGCAGGCACTCCCCCCAGCGCGGCAGAGGCTGTCAGCAGAGGCAGTCGGTGTTGATGCAGGAAACCACATCTGTCCAGCGCTGCCAGAGCCGCTAGTCATCTCCCTAGTCATCTCCCTAGTGCGGCGAAGTGCTGCCAACGCAGTCACATCAGATCACAGTTACATCATAGTCACAACGCGGCCGGAGCTGTGACTCACGACTTACGACACTAGCAATACTAGCGCTAGCACAGCGTGGTGGTGTGACAACCATTGCCTTGAGTCAGCAGGAGCCACGAGGCATCTCTTTAACGCAGCTCCAATCGTAAAACCACTTGCACGCGGCAGGCAGGAGCCGCAAGGCAGAAATCAGTCAAAGCCTCACACAGCAAGGTCAGTTGAATAGCTCAACAGCTTAACAACTAACAGGATACCAGCCCCAATAGTTCAATCACCTAATCTTTTTTATTTTTATTTTTAACTCTTAACTTCCAACTCTAACCACCTGTAACTACATCACTCTCCCTTTTCACAAACCCAGTGCACTCACAACCATGAGGACAAGAAACTCAAACCTGGTCCAACACCAAGAGAAGCCTCGCCCCCACAAATCAGCAAGGAGGCAAAAGGCAAAGTTGCTCTAACCCCAGGAAGAGGGAGCTCCAAACCAGGGTCAGGCCCCAAGGAGGACCAGCAAATAGGAGACTTACTAGCAGTTTCAGAACCCGCAACCCCATCAGGAAAGGCTCCCAGTCCAGATGAACCTTTGGCCAACAGGACCAGTCTCAGCACTACAAAGAGAACAACTGGTACAGACGGCAACAGAGATATAAGAGAATTCCTGCACCACACAGCACCTGCACCTATTGAACCTAGGGGGGCAGCGTGTCCACCATGCATACCACGCACGGGAAAAATCACCAGAGTAATCAGCACGCTAACAGATGCTGAAAGATCGATAGGACCCCACTCACCCAGGCATTCAGCCATTCCACTTTTGCCAGAAATAATCACTTTTCGAGGGGACAGAATACCAGAAATATCAGAAACAAATATGGTACCAGCCATGCCCATCTACAATAACCCACTCAGCTCAGCCCCTCAAAAACTAGGGGACTCACAATCGAGCCCCGCAGCAAAGGGAATCAATGAAGCCAATGGAGCCAACAGAACCAAAGCACACCAAATTAGTGAAATAATACAAACACCAGAAAAGAATTCCTTAAATCTCAGCGGGTTCGCACAAGATAACGACTCTTGGATCCTCAGTCCTCGAAATGGGGGAGCGGAAAAAGAACAGAAGCCCCCATTAATAGGAAATCACTTAGCACTAATCAACGAAGCCATGATTTCAATGGCAAACGCGACAATAATGCACACAGACAAACTTGACGCTTAAATAAACATCCTACAAACAGTTGCTGGCCTGATTTCTGGGATAGACTCCAAACTGGAACATCTGAACTCACTAATACACAGAGCCCAGGGTAATACCACTTCAACAGTCAAACCAGAGAGGTGCGGTTGCGGCCCCATATTGCTCAATCTAGAAAAACGTCCTGACATAATGAACACGCTAATCGACAACTTTAACCACTTGGCTGCTAAGGGGTTTTCCCCCTCTTGCGCTGATTTATTGAAAACCCCATTATACATGACGAGTTATCCTTGTCATCAGCGCAGGTCAACCAGTGCATCATGACGAGTTACCCTTGTCATTAGCATTGAAGAGGTTAAGAATGAAGTTAGCAGGCAACGGAACAACTCACACTCTCAAGGCCTAAGCAAGTACCCTTCTGGCGGAACTATCAAGCTGGGTCAGCACTGAAGGCCTTTTGCCCTTCTTCCAAACAGGGTTTAGACCTGGGGCATCAACGGTGGACAACATAACTGCCCTCTCATATCTAGTCCAACAAGCAGTGTCTCACAGAAGCCTCCCTCTCTTCGCTTGTTTTATTGACTACTCTGCAGCGTTCGATGGTGTAGATCGTTCCACCCTCTGGCAGAAGCTGGCACGCTGGAACATTAACCCAGCTCTATTAAAAGCAATTCAATCACTGTATCTAAGAACGTGGGTCAGAATTAAACTCTCGTGCGATTCTGCTACAGAGAAAATCGAAACAGACCGCGGCTTAAAGCAAGGGTGAATCTTAGCCCCATTGCTGTTCAATTTATACACAGCAGACATTGGCCAAACTTTGACTGGAGCCACTCTAGCAACACGTAGGATTGTGGGCACTAAGATCCATCTAATGCAATACGCTGACGACCTGGTACTCCTAGATCACACCAAAATAAGCTTACAAAAAGCACTCATGGCTCTGGCAACTTACAATGTTCAAAATAAGCTGGTGGCCAACCCATCCAAATCCAAAATAGTAATTTTCGTGCATTACCCCCAAAAAAACTAGCAAAATGGAGGCTCGGCCAGCTGACTCTGGACTGCACACAGCATTACAACTACTTGGGAATTCTGGTTTAGCGAAACAGGCTGCCCAGGAGTCCATCTTCACAAAATTCAAACCAAAGGGAAAAGCATAACTTACTCCCTCTGCAAGCTACACACCACTCTCCATAGCCCCACAACAACAGCCATTCAAAGAGTTTTGAGGGCAAAATGAATGCCATCCCTTAATTACGCACAACAGGCGTTTCCAGGAAAACTAGCTAAAGACCTAGAAAAAATCCACTGTACTGCACATAAAAAGCTATTCCATCTACCTGCCTGCACCAGGAACACTCTAGTATGATTAGAATTGAATTTGACCCAACAAAAACTGGAAGAGATGGCTTCTCTGAGTAAATACTTCGACCTCTCAACAGCGGCACAAGAGAATACAAGGAAGGCAGTTTTAAAAAGTATCTTTTTGGAACGTGGCAACCCTTGGTCAGCCACCCTCGTCGTGGCCACAGACCATCTGAAATTAGCACTAGAGAACTGAGACCCTGAGATAATCAAGTACTCTGCCATCAAAAGTATAATAAAAAAGAAAGCCTGTCTTTGCTCTCGCACCTTGGACTTGGAATCGCTGGCAAAAAGAGGCTTTCACGAGTCCCAAAGCTTCCCACATACAAAGCACAATCCTAAACTTCACCTCACACAGGCCGTGGGTCGAGAAGCCTTACACAGGGTTTTAGCCTTCAGACTACACCCCCTACCCCTCAAAGAATTATACACCACCGAGTCGACAAGAACGGCGATCATGGAGTGCCAGCTCTGCAAATATAAACGTGAGTCTTTGGCCCACCTCCTACTTTGCTGCCCGGCCCTGCGCTTCGCTCGCAGACTTTATCTTAGGCCCATCTTGTTACTACTGGGTACCCGAACTGCAAAGGAGGGAGTCCATCTACTGTATACACTGAACATAGTGAAACAGATGGCTATGTTTGGTAAATTCGTCCAACAGACCCGCATGAAGCTGATGTCCACTCCCTGCTAAGCGACCAGATAAGCATCTGCGACGAGGTCACATAAAATCTTGTACCATTCGATTAGCTCAACTGGAGCACACACAGCCACTGCCTAAGCTCAAAAAAATAAATAAGTAAATAACCTATGCTGGTCTGAAAGACTATGGACCTTTAGCCTCTCAGATTTTAACTACACAGACTTTCTTTTAAAATGTTTATCCCTTTAAAAAATGTCGCGTTTTTTTGTATCTTGCTTTTAATGTAATGGTTTTGAGTAACCAAGCAATAAATCATTTGTTCATTCATTCATACTCTAATTATGGTAACATTGATTTATCTACCATTGGCATCTTTGATTACTTATAAGTACCTAGTAAATTGCACTACATGTGCCCAGGGCTTAGAAATGTAATGCTACTAGTGGGCATGCAGCACTGATGGTGCCACCCAATTAGGTAGCACTTTAAGCATGGCTCAGGCCTGCCAATGCAGAGCTTCCTTGTGCAGTTTTAAACTGCCATTTCGACCTGGCAAGTTAAACTACTTGCAAGGCCCACACCTTCATTTTTATTACAAATAGGTAACACCTAAGGTACGCCCTTGACAGCCTAAGGGAAGGGTGCAATGTATTTAAAAAGTAGGACATGTACTTTTTCGTTTAACATGTGCTGGTAGTGAAATACTCTTAAATTAGTTTTTAACTACTGAAATGCCTATCTCTACCATAGGATAACACTGGGGCAGCCTTATGGTATTTATACCTGTGTGACTCCTGTATCCGACCCGTACTTCATAGTAATCGGTCGGAACTTTCGGGTTTACCCTGGTCCTGCTTGACCTCAAGTTACCCCTATGCGCTATTTGTTTTTAAGCACTATTTTGCAGTTTAACCTTTAAACATTCCTAACTCAAGTTCAGCTTATTGGATTTTTTAACATTTGGTTTTGTTTTACTCCTAAAAATAGTCTTTTTTTGTATTTTCACTGTTACTGTAATTAAAGTGTAGCACAAATAATTTAGACGTTGCCTCTTAAGGTAAGCCTGCCTGATATGTGCCCAGCTACCAGAGGATGAGCACCAGTTATTTTTTGCTGTATATCTGACTTACCCTGACTAGGATTGTGGTTCCTGCTTGGACAGGATGCATACTCCGCCAACCAGAAACCCAATTTCTAACATATTTCAGGAAGTAACACTGCCAATCCTATCTTAATGGTATAACATCTTGTGTAACTTATATTTGTAGCTGCCCTCTACTGCCAATGTGCTCTTAAACTTTATCTTAAGTGTTTTTTTAATAGCCCATACATTTCCTAAATTCCTGTTCTATAATTCAATACATTTTTAAAAATCGTTTTCACTATAATTTGGTTTCCCCTCGAGGTGCTTTGTTTTCATTCCCATGCTGCTTCCCGCACTGCTTTAGTCTGTTGTTGCAGAGCCATTTTTGTTAAATAGGCCTACAGTTGCAGCAGACATCAGATGCCTTGTACCTAGGCTTTCAACTATTTGTGTGCCTTGGTTGACACTTCTGCTTTCTAATTTGGGTAAGTCTACACTTTTAAGTAATTGCTCCATTTTGTGGATATATGTTTGGTACACCATTCACCAGTTTTTCCATCATTATGCAGTGCAATTCAAGACTAAGTTGCAAATTAATTTCTGGTGAGTTGTTCTTCAGTTTTAACTAACCTTCGGTGGAATTCTCCTTTCCACTTCATTTTTCACTGCTCCCTACACCAGATATTGTCCTCATGATGACTTGGGATCTAATCTATAGGACTGAAACCCTGACACCTTAGCAAACAGACATTGTCTTTCCTAATTTATTGGCAGGTTATAGTGAGTAATTACAATTGAAAGCCCAGTTTTCTTATCCGAGACAAGGCCAATTGACTTTGTATATACACACACGCCATTCCCTTGTATTGTGTGATCACTGGGGCATAGAGTGCCAGATTCGCCATCCAGCTAAATACATTGGTCCATGTTTGAGTTCTTAAATATTTTGCTTTCAGGGTAGTCTTATATTCCTCGACATTGATTGTTGAAGGGAATTAAAGTTACTCATAAGAGTGTGTGTGTGTGTGTTTTTTAATGATGTGTCCATAGTGAGTCAATATTTTCTCCTACACGTATGGGCACAGGTTCCTATTAGGTATATTGAATTGTCGTTCCCTATTACTATCTCACAAAGCATCAGGGTATCATAGGCAGAACCAGGAATATGTTTGACATTTGTTTTTTAGGTGAGGGAATCCAAAGTCGAGCCACCCTCTTTGTATTACTAAGAAGCGAGACACAACTGCACATAGTTAGCAATACCAAACAAACGGTAAGAGGAATCAGCATTTCTTCATTCTGTTGACACTGGCGTAGCACTCCACTGCATGGCTGCTATTCTGTTCAATAATGCTCATCAAAGTCTATGCCCTCCCCTCTCTCTGAATATGTGAACCAACTTGTAGGTCTGTAAGTATTTATGCATGTATGAATGTGTTTTTGCAGCATAAACCTAGCCGAAAGAAAGGACAATGAATAGGGTCAAGGGCACAAATGCAGCCTTGGGCCCCCTCCCAGTACATTGCCTTTTTCAGTGAAAACATCTCCTCAGTGGAGAGGACTGCTGCTTTTACCAGGTTACACCCCAAACATATTTTCCTTCCACTCCTTCTGCGTGGCAGTGATAAATGAAACTAGATGTTCATTGTGTTTGTTGTGTTGAACATTAAACATCAGGGGCCATCAGCGAAGAAGAGGAGTGAGACAACTGGCACCTGTTTTTAGGACTGGGGATCAGGAAAACTGAAAGAAAAGAAGACACGAGTTTCTCAGAACAAAGGGGATGGGATAAGCCCAGATGTAAAGCAGATCCTGTAGAGTGATGTGGTGTGAAGAATGAAGGAAATGGTACCCAAGAGTAAGACTGGTCCTTCATGATGCCCACAAGAAGTAGAGTCACCGTGAGTATCAGGAGTACAGTAACCCGCAGTTGAGCATTCTGCTAGGGAGACTTCACACCAAGACTGTGCCAGGTAAAAAAAAAACATACCTGTAAGTAGATGCTGAGAATGGAATGGGATGAAAATGAATAAGAGTGAGTTGTGAACGGCTGGGGCATGGATTTGAAGAAGTGGATCAGAGACCCCTCAGTGCAGGGCAGAGTTTGGAGCCTTACTCAATATCTTGTTGGCAAGTAGAGGGTGAAGGCATCCAAAACTAATCTTAATAAACGTGGAGAAGGTGAGAGGCAGACGATAAGGTGCTTGCTATCAAGGATACAGGGGTCTGGCAGTGGAATTTTAGGTGATGGAGAGGTAAAGACCTAAAGCTATTCTTCTAGTAAATGCATTTTAGAGATCTGTCCCTCATAGGTTTCAAATATCTGCCCAGTTACCATAATTTACATACAATATTTTGCATGTGATACACTTACGTTCAACAGTTGTCACCTGATAGGAATACCATGTTGTTTTAACTGAACCAGTGGATCTATTTTATTTTAGTTTGCCACCATACATTTTACTCCTGTTGTTTTGAGCTTGGCTGATATTACATATTCTGAAGCCTCTTGTCTGTTGTATCGTATTGGATTGGTGTGATATGATAGCTTATCAATGCAGTAACACTTTCTTTGCCAGATTGCCACGAGCAAACTAGTTGCCTAAGTGTTCTTCCTGAGGATGCATTATATTTTTTCAACATCTGCAATATGTCCTAGGTCTTCCTGAATGGTTTGCAATTTTTCTGTTGGCTTTGAATGTATTGTTGGGTTGGGGTTGCAACTGGTTGGTTTGGAGTGTGTTCCTTTGTATGTGCCTTGAACCGAAAGCTCATTGACACTGCTATTCCCATTGCAAATACCAACTGTGGCTGGCTGAATAGGCACAATATGTGGAGTCTGCAAAGACAGAGAGACGTGGAATATTTTCGGGAGAGACAGGATCTGAGTGGGTGCATTAAAGGTTGACTAGCACAAGGACGGGGTGAGCACAGGAGGGTAGAGAAGTGGATTTTGTTGAGGAGAGCAAGAAAGGTGCATGACATAAGAAGAGGGATGTCCTAGATACTGGAATTGCTTGCTATTGTTGATGGGATGAAGGGTACTAAATAGTTATGCAGAATCAGATTTGAGGGAAGAGACAAGTGTTTGAAATTGCAAGGATATGGATAAAGACGAGGGAGGTTGGAGGCAATTTTCATCAACTTTAAAGTTTCACGATTATTTGACATTTGCAAACATGAGATTTCAGTTGGGATAAAAGGTGTAAATGGCAAGTGTGATACAGTGGTGAGCACAGGGTATGTGGTTGTGCCAAAGGTGTAGGCAGGGGGTAAAGTATTGAAGGTGGAGTGGAGAAAACCATAATACGAAGTACATTAGTCAGCGTGTAGAGGATTGGGATAGGAAGGGATAAAGCAAAGTGCCTTGAACCTGTTTGAAACAAAGGAAGGCAGAGATCTGACGATGCATTTAAATCAGGAAGAAATGGGCCTCGACAAAGTCCCTTCTATGTCCACCCCGCTCCATCCTGGATGGCACCGTTTCTGTTTTGAACTCATTGTCAGCTGCACTTTCCTACCTAAACAATGTCTTCCTCTGCCTTCTCCAGCTCAATGGATGCAATTTTCAAGAAATCAGCATGATTGTAAGTGACTTAGTCTCCATGACCTTATTCTAATGCTTAAAAACTATAAAATCTACACTAAACCAAATCGAGGAGTTGAAGCGGACTCACCAACAACCAATCCTACCTGCATATGCTAACTCCATGACTTTCATCTTTTACTCTAACTTTCTTGTACTTTCATCAAGAACTCCATGCTACACCTGACAATCCTGTCTCAACACTGCTGATGGGGGTCTCGGGTAAATGCAAAGTGATCCATACAAAGAGATTCCAGTTTTGCCCTGTTTCTTAGATATAAATAGCTTTTTGACTCTCAAATAGGAAGGGGACATCTACTTTATACCCCTTCCATTTGTGACTCAGAAAGAGTAGCAAAAACCATTGTGTGAGTAGAAAATATTATTATACATTTCACACAGGTATTTTTTGTAACAAATACTGTGTTTGAGAATCGCTTGGTTTTGCGAAACCGCAAAATATGTATGCACTTCTGGATCTTATTCATATCAAGCATAGGGACACTTAAGCCACATGTGCCTCACAGGTGGTTTTGAGCATTTGCAGGAGTATAGCCAAGAAGTAAAATTATGTTGCCCCTTTCAATTTCCCTTACTGAACAGCACACCCACCATGCAAATACACAAAAACAAAATAAATAATTAAAGGAAAAATATGTTTGAGGAAAACATTTGAAGAAGCGAGCACTGAAATGCAATCAAAAATAACGTTAAAATGTATTTTGTCAGAGGTGCACAACAACCTATGTATCCTTGTCAATGCATAGACCACTTCTAGAGAGAATGACTGTGGGAAGGGCCATAACCTGCTCTTCTCCCAAACAGGAACAGGAAAATATGGTTCTCCTAGGAGAAACAAAACATGTAATGCTTTTCAGTGCTATTTCACAATGGTCCTGTAATTCCTTAAACTCATAGAGGCACAGATGGACACCACCAATGGTAATGTTGGACTTGGGAGGAGGGTGCCAGGCCATGTCCATGCTGAGATGGAGGGAAAATAGCAGACTTCACGCCCAGAGTGGTATTAGTGGTTAGGCCTGGCTCCTCTATGGAAACAGAGGAAAGAGTAGACACGACATACAAGCAGCATCCTGGGGCTTCTGAACTTGGTATACTGTCCACTGTATACTGTTCGGCAAAAAGTTCCCTTGGGAAGAAATTCCCTGGAATTTCTGCTGCTGGCAGATTGGCACCTTCATATGCAGGAGCAAGGGTGTAGGGCCTAAATTAAGAGGATTTTTTGTAGTCTTTATAATTGAATGAAAGCATAATTGAAAAAGGCTGTTGGTGTGGTAAAAGTGAGACAGTACACAAAACAGCCAGGAGGATCTTTCCTGCAAATATGTTGGAAAGCCAGAGTTCATTTGTGATTTAAGTGATAGTTCCTCATCAAGAACGTTCGAGGATTTAACCACAGCAGTAAGTATAAGAGGAGCCCTAACACCTAAAGGTGAAATGGTCTGTGCCTAACATTTGTGTTCACCTCTAAGCATTAGTCTCGAGGTAGCAGATTCCCTTGATAATCATAGGGTCAGTCCCATCTTTGCCACCACATATATAACCAACTGAAATTCCATTCCTGGATCCAGAGGGTCCCGTTTTCAGTGGTGCATCCGGATTCTCTCTGTGTAGACCTCATAGAGAGTATTTTGATTGTTGCTACTCTCTCTATATGGGTGAGGAACAAAGGTTTGTCCTGTTTCTCTGTTAGAATCGGATTAATAAATCCAAGATTAGAAATATCCCCCTTTGCTTTAGTTCTCATTCTACTTTTTCTCAGCTGCTACTGAACTTTTCCTGTGTGCATAGGTTATTTCTAACATTCCTTTGGGAAGTGGAGATAAAATGTCAGGTTTTAGTTGACCTCCCTTTAAGTGAGCTCCTCTGTAACCCCTCTCCCTATTTACCAATGATCTTAAAGAGGTCCAATAATCAGGGTGTGAATTTTGTTTATGACCCTATGAGGATGTAGCCTTACGGCTAGAGCGGTCAACGTCGACGCTGGGGAACCAGGTTCAAGTATCGTTAACCATGCTCAACATCCCGTGATACTGGGCAAATCACTTAATCTCCCTGTGCCTAACAAAAATGAATGCGTCCATCAGTAACGAAACTGGCGCTGTGTAAAGCGCTCTGATACCCGATGTCTCGGGTCTAGTTTGCGCTATATAAAACTCTAAACAAAAATAATAATAAGATAGAGAGAAATGTAGAGGTTAACCTTATTTTATGCCCAATGTAGGAAGTAGGAGGAGCCAGACAGTCTAAGTTAGCATGACATTTTTAGTCTGCCTTTACTTTTACTAAATGTTTATTTTAAAATGTTTATTTTATGTAATGTACTATGTGTGAGAATGAAGGTACCTTAGAAGCGAGATATGGGAGGTTTTCATATAAAAATGGATGGATTCCAAGCATGCCTTAAAAGGGAAATGTCCCTAACGAGTAGAGAAAGAAGTTGTAATACTCGAATTCTGCAAGTGATAGCCACCTTGATAATCTTGATGAGCTGCAAGTTTGGTCACTTCTTTATTGCTAAATATGTCAGCGAAATAAGGATAGGCATTGGGAATTTCCCCTGACTTAAGTCTATCTCATTCCTGGCCCTGTAATGTTGCCTTTTGGAGGACAAAATACTCCCATTCCTGGGTTGGAGACTTCACAAGCTTTGGATACCACTTTTGTAGGCATTACTTTGCAGGCAATGAAATTGTTGGAACGTGTCAGCCGATGACGTCATTATGATGCCTCAGCCAAGAGGTTCCCAGTGCTATAGGAAATGCCGGAGAGTCGATTAGTTTGAATTGAAGTGTTTCTACGAGTCCACAAAAGGTACTCACCAGCATGGGTTTTGTTTATTTACGTACTAACACTGATGTGAGAGATATACCTGCTGTTCCTTTAACCCCTTCGATGCTTGTGACGGAACGGTTCTGTCACGAACGCCGGTTGGGCTGTGCTTATGACGGAACCGTTCCGTCACGACCACACCCGTTATTTAGAACCTTCAGCACAGCGCGAAAATTTGTGCCGCGTTGAAGGTGTTAAAGTCATTTGGTACATCTTTAAACCAACTGAAATAGCCTGTTGTACTTAAGACAAAGTTCATGTATCAACCAGAGGCACCAGAATCTACCAGAGAATGGAGAATAACTGGAACCCTGGAGTGGTTAGGGTACATGTAGGAAAACATGAGATCATGGTGAGACAGACTGGTTTATATCACAAACGCTCAACCTAGTTCTATCTACCAGGGACAAGCAGAA
The DNA here is from genome assembly GCF_964263255.1 of Lissotriton vulgaris. NCBI lineage: Eukaryota > Metazoa > Chordata > Amphibia > Caudata > Salamandridae > Lissotriton > Lissotriton vulgaris. The sequence continues at coordinate 1,066,864,145 of NC_141693.1, read as the reverse complement.
TTGTTCCCCAACAGGTAATGACACTGTTCCATAAGCCCATAATTTTATTGGTTCTTCACCTTTCGATTCCTCGGTTGCATCTGTCAGAATGGGAGTGTGCCACAGGTGGCGAATCAACTCTCTCGTCTTTTTCTTGCATCATTTGCGCATCAGTCTGTAATATCAAGTCTGTCAGTGTTGAGTTCACAGTTTGGAGGTTCTCCACTAAGGAGCGATTATCCTTTAATTCCTCTTTGAGCCCTGATAACATACAGAAGGTGCTGCTTCATCAGTCCATACAGCCTCAGTCACAAGCTGTTGACAGTGATATAGGGCATGAGTTCTTGATACCCTTGCTTTAACGTAAAGATGTCAGAATGGCTTGATTATAAGTTCGATGTTTGCCAAATGCTGCCTTATGTTGTGGCATAAACAATCCATAAGTTAAAAGCAAGGGCTCTTTGAAATAATCAATGGAGTCATCCATGCCTTAGTGTCTTTTGTGAGGTACAACAAAATGATGGTGACCATAGCCACATTCCTAGAAAAATAGTTAGGTCTTAAAAATGCAAATGCCACTTGGCCAGAAAAGATTAAAACTGTAAAGGGTTTCTAGGGTATTTTTCCGTGGGTGCTCAGAGGAATGAGGGAGTCCAAAACCCTGTGGAGACTGAAGGGGCCACCACTAAGTATGATTCCCAGAATAGGTTTGAAGTCTGTGACCACTGTGGAACTCTTCGAAGTTGGAGGAGGTGACCAATACATATTATAGTACAATTTAGCAGGAACTGCTTCTCTTTACTTGCTGTTACAGGTTCATGCTAAATCTTATAAATGGCCTGAACCATTTTTTGAAATGGGTTCTAAGCATGATCTATATCTGTTAAAAGGGCCTGGAAAACTGTCGAGCTTTTGCTAGACAGGCTGATTCGCTAAGAATCTCAACTTTACCCATGTCTCTCTGGAAGTGAGCACTTGCAGTTGTAGAATGGTGTTGGTAAGAACTGCATTGTTCTGGTGTTATGGTTAGGCTTGTATCCTGTCTGATTCTGATGGACTGGATTCAGAGTACGAATAGTACATACCAGAAAGTTAGTGTATATGCAAGCATCTTATGCTTATACATTGTAAAGCTCAGAGTGCATCTTCTACCCTGCTCCAAGGCAGATGTTGACCAGGATAACAAAGAGCAGCACATTCTTCGCACAGTAGTAGGAAGATGGAGCACAAACAGACAATAGAGAAAAGTCCTAAGCACACAGGCAAAGTCTAGCCTGAAAGGGGAATCAGAAATGGAGAAAGCAAGAACAGAGAGTGCAGCGCAGTTAAATATGCTCTTTTTTTTTTACCCGAAAGTGGAACCACACATTAGGAAGTTCCTTTCAATGAGGATTAGCAGACTAGTGGTTCTCGGATATCACTCTCCCATCTTCCAAAGTTTCCAGCCCTTTCCCTATTTACGATTCTGGGGGAAGCATTGATACACCGGCAGGCTTTAGCAGCTCTCCCTTCAAGTGAGCACATCTGTAACCCCTTTCCGTCTCACTTCTGTGCTGTCCTAGACGCCTTAGCAGTCATATAAATGTGCAATATATGTTGGTGGTGTAAATATACACTGCAGCTCACTTATGATATAAAAACTCTCATGCCATTGGTGCATTTCTGCACCATCTAATATGACCTTGTAGGAAAGGTAAAGAGGCCCATTGGGTGACACCAATTTTGCTAATACCATTTTAGGGCCATGGCAGTGAATAGTAGTGTCAGGGTGCACAAAGTCCTAACACCAGCAAAATGATGGCCCAAAAACAAATAACAAATCTGGAGTAACCATACAGGAAAGGCAAATGTACTACACTCCCCCTAATCATAGTCCCCATTTTAAAGATTTCCCTTAAAACTGTGAGAAGCTGATGCCTCCTGTGCAATCTGAAGAGCACCCCCAATAGGATGTTATTTCGGTTGCATTAACCTGCCATTACTGCTGAGTTACCAATCATACATCATACACATATGCTACCAAATCCTAACTTTTGGCTGTATCTATTGCTTCACAATTCTCATAGTACGAGATCAGCCTCACTTACTGTGGATACCAAAGGGGTTGATGGACGGAGCGTTTGAGCAAATCAGTCACCCCCAGTCAACTGATCTGGGTTTAATCTTGGTTCAGACATGGCCATATGCATATGCATATGGCAGTCCAGGGAAGATATGGCTTGGCAGTTCGGGCTGGACTGTTCCCATAAGGCACAGGGTCAAACTGATTTGGATATGGCCATGTCTGAACTGGGGTGGTGGAGTGGGCTAAAGAACGGTGATGGATTAAACCCAGATCAGTTGACTGGGGGTGAGTGTTTGATTTGCTCAAACGCTCCGTCCATCATCCCCTTTGGTATCACTCACTTACTGTGGAGCCACACATCTCTAGCCTTAAGAGCATCACATTATCTTGAGAGGCCTCTGCAGTTCTAGGGTGCAAAACGATCTCCAAGGTCTTTTACCACTGTCAGCTCCTCAACGTAACACTCCAGCTCCTAGCTCGCTTCCATTTCTTCAACTGTTTGCAGCTCCAGTTGGGGAAAAAAACGGATCTGTGCGATGTACAAGGACTACCAGAAGGATAGCTTGCCTAAAGCCCCATGGATATGTGAATTCCAGAAGGCTGGAATACCATCCCCCATTCTACTATTGCTAAATAGTTGGTTTGCAATCTTCGGTGTCAAACTACTCAATAAATATAAAAACGAAATAAAAGTCACAGAGCTTACCTCCCATACAAATCGTTTGTAGGCATATTTTACCTTTACACTTTCAGTCTACAACTTTAGGGAGCATTTGTAAATCATAGCTCCCAAGTCCTATTTTTGACTATAGGCTTTTTTCAGTTCCACTAAGTATTCTTTAAATTCCCTGAGGTGGATCTCAATATACATTTGCACCTTTTACTCACATATCCCTATGGGGTCCAACTAATAAGTCACCCACCACAAAATGAACAAGAAAAGAAATTCAGCATTTGTGACAAGGCATTATTAAGACTGTTCTTCACATTTGGACAGGCAGCCCTTACCTCCTCAAACTCCAGGACCTTTGAGGCGAACTCTGCCCTTATTCCAGATGCATCCTCTCCCTTTTTTATTGCAGAGAAAACCTTATATGTGAGTGGGTAAAGCTGCAAGCAAAAAGAGCCATGTTATTTTGAAGCATGCCACAGAACACAGGTGATATGCTGTAAATGACACACAGCTAAATGATTTTCACGCCACAGTCCAGCAGATATCGAGAACATCGAATATATTTTTCATTTGCATGTGGCACATGATGAACATTATTAAAACAATACAGTTGTTGACTTAAACTCTTTGCCATCAACCTACAAATAAAATACCCCAAATTATTAACAATAAAGATAATTATTGCTCTCACAATACAAATGATTCCAAAATGAAACCTATGCTTGTAAACACACAGACCAGTGCTCAAATCTGCAGAAAGTACCTACCTGGTCTTTTTATATGTTATTACATTGTGTCCTAAATGTTGTTTTCAAAAACATTGTAACTTTGGGTGTAGGCAGACTTCTACGAGTTTTTAATTGGGCAATCTGTTTGATTTTGATGGTAAGGAAATATTTATATCAGACTGTATTTTGATTATGACATTTTGGGACCATGTCACCTGGTACCCAAACTTTAGCCATAGTAATGGCTTTTTGTCTACTTCATAAAAATTTGCTCTTGGGCATATTGCAAGTTTATGGAGCATCTCTGATGTATACCATTCCCTATTCTATACTTATTAAACCCTGCATGGGGTAAATCTTGAGACACCTAGAGATTCTTCAAGAAAGGCTTAAGTAAGCGTTTGTGAATTGTATTTCAACATGTGCATTTAGTGGTTTACTCAATTACTCCTAACTTTAGGACTCCTAAATGCCTTCTGTGAATACCGAAAGTCTTAAAATTAGGATTTCTCTCAATTTAGGAGTAGAAAAGTTAGGACTCCTAACTTTACTACTCTTAAACTGAGAAAAATCCTAACTTTAAGACTTTCAGTATTCATAGAAGGCATTTAGGAGTCCTAAAGTTAGGACTCCTAACTTCTGTGAATACTGAAATGAGTAAGTGCCTTCTGTGAGTACCAAAATGGTAGTAAATTTAAGATTTTGTCTTAAGTTAGTTCTGTGAATCGGGCCCAAGGTATTGCATCCTACACACAGCAATAATACATATTTCAAAATCTTTTTTGGGAACTTGTATTTTTCTAGATGTTTCGTGTCCTGGGGCATGTCTATACTATCCATATATTTTAGAATTATGTGATTTTAAGGAAATATCATTCATGGCATGATTACAAAATCTTCTTCATAAATCTGTACATTTTATCAAACATGTATATTTCAAGCAGCTCAACCATTTTTGATAAGCTGTAACATTGGACCACAGCAAACTGCATAAATATTTTGTCTTTTTCCTGCTTCATTGTGATGCTTTTCTTTATTATTACAGTTTTTTGTGATGTTGCAGGCAAAAGATTCCAACCCAAATAATTTGTTATTGTTTGATTAATTAAAATCATCAACAATACAAAGAGCAGAAACCAAAATAATATAGAGAAAGATAAAATGTTACAATTAAAAGCTCCAAACTATTGTCTTAAAACCATATAAAATACACATTTTAAAATACACATCGGGAGATATTTTTATGCAACCAGTTCCAACGACAGATTTACTCATGAAACAAAGTGCATTTGTAAAGGGCACTTACAGAACTCATCAGAAAATGTCGACATTAAAACAAAACCGACAGCAATGTACACAGGGGTCTTAAAGTTCATTTGCTTTTTTTATGTAGTTTGTTTATGATATGACACAAAGATTCGATCATCTGAAAATGTTGTCTTAAATTGCCCTTATAGTTAATAAAAATCACTGCATGTACAAGAAGGAACCCAGTAAAAAGTAGTCTTTAAGATTACTGTCAAAAGACATCATAAAATCCAAGTCAGGAGGTATTATATTGTGACCAATACGACAAAAAATGTACTCATACAACATAAGGTGCTTTTGAAAGATTTTTTAAAGAGCTCATCAGGAAGTATTAACATAAAAATAAGGACAATGGCAATATACACACAGGGCATTAAAATTCCATTAGTTGGTTTTTTTTGACATTTTTTATGACCTGTCTTACAAATTCGATTATCTGCAATTTTTGTCTTATATTGCGCCCATTAAAACAGGCTATAACTGCTTGTCAACAGGTCAGCACTACCAGTATATTAAAGGATTGCCGTAAAAATTGTCGTAGCTCTGTTAAGTAAGCTGTGCAAATGCACATGATGTGCGTAATTGTTTCAAGAACTTGATTGCAGCCCCTACTGGATTTACTGATTCCGTTAACAAGCCATTTCGAACAGAGGTCTGAAGTTAGGAAATCGCACAAGCGCAGATACATTATTTCCATTTTTTATGTAGTGGATAAGTGGAGCTTAGGTATTCTTGATGTGCTGAAGGCTTATAGGACTGAATAGTTATCCATGAGTGAGCACGCTTTGAGAAGTTACTTTTATCCTCCAACAGTGAAAACTCATGCATTATTTTGTGAACATGTTTCCTGAAGGCTTGAAATGAGATTAAGAGTTCCTACAAATCTTTTATTTATAAAGACTTAATGCTGTCACTGTTAGGGCCCTCAAGTTGCTCGTAGTCAATTCAATCAAGAGTCTTTGATCTAGTGAGTCTTTCTGTGCTGTCTCACCTTGTGGCAGAATTTTACAAAAGCTACTTGTCTTGCATATTTTTAACTTACAAGTCCAACTCCATTCTGTTTTGAGCAGGCAAGACATTCAGGTTAGTCGAAAGAACTGCCTGTAAGTGTTAAAGCTTAGTGACTCGAGCCCTTACACAAACTACAGAGGGATAACTCTTCTATCAACCCCAGGCAAAGTGTTCAACAGAGTCATCCTGAACAGAATGAAGAAACAAGTCGACACTCAATTATGAGACAGGCAAACTGGCTTCCAGAAAGATAGATATTGCACACACCCAATTGCAACACTGCAAATCATCATTGAGCAGTCGATAGAATGGAACTCCCCCCTCTATGTCAACTACAGTTACTATGAGAAGGCATTCGACAGCATGGACAGAGAGACCTTTTTGAAACTCCTCCGCCAATACGGGATGCCAAATAAACTCATAAGAAGCATCAGAAACTTTAACGAGGGAATGGCCTGCAAGATAGTTTATGGAGAACAACTCACGGAAGCCTTCGAAGTGAGAACTGGATTCTGCCAGGGTTGTTTGCTCTCTCCTTTTCTCTTACTGTTGGGCATAGACTGGATCATGAATACATTGAAAGTAAAGAAAAGAAATGGAATCCAGTGGACTCCTTGGATGCAGCTCGATTACCTGGACTTTGTAGATAACCGGGTTCTACTGTCCCATACCCATCTGCAGATGCAAGAGAAAGCCAGCAAAGTGGCAGCCACATCAGCACAGCTTGGCCTCAACATCCATAGGAAAACCAAGATCCATAATGCTAACATGGCCAGCAATACTGCAGTCACTCTTGCAGGCGATGCACTGGAAGAGGCTGAGACAGTCACCTACCTGGGCAGTGTCACGGACAAGCAGGGCAGCACAGACACCAACGTCAAGGCAAGAATCAGCAAAGCAAGAACTGCCTCATTCAGCTAAAGAAGATCTGGTGCTCCGAGGATCTAATGCTGCAAACTAAGATCAAGCTTTTTAACACCAACGCAAAATCAGTTGTATGGAGCAGAAACTCAGAGCACAACAGTGACCACCACCAACAAAGTCCAGACCTTCACCAACACCAGAGGAAAATTCTCCAGATCCGATAGCCAAACACCATCACCAATAACGACCTATGGCAACAGACTTTCTAACTCCCTGCTCATGAAGAAATCATAAAAAGACACTGGTGCTGGGTAGATCACACCCGCCACAAACCTGCATCAAACACCACCTCATGTGGAACACTCAAGGGAAAAGAAGAAACGCCTAATGTCGAGGCCTCTAGTCTGACAGCAAGGAGATCGGTTAAACCTGGAGTTAGATTGAAAGGAAAGTCCAGGGAAGAGATAGCTGGAGAGTCCTGGCTAATGGCCTATTCACCAGGAGGGGTAATAGACATAAGTGATCCACAACCATAATCTATGGTGGGTAATAGCTTTGTCCTGATAACCTCGAGCTTGAGGAGAAGCGAACTAGATCCATCCTCTTCTAAAGAAATAGAAAGTCAGCCGTAAGAGACTCTGACCTCACTTTCATCTGTTCCTTATGTATATGGATTGCAGAATGCTCAGTAGTGTACCTAATTTTTCTACAAGAGGAGAGCATGAGCAGTCCTTCGGATCGACATTGGCCAGCCTTGTTGATGGAAATGAAGCGTGTAGGACTGTTTCTGGTTTAACATGAACTACAGTGACATACAATGCCAGCATGTTTAGTAGATCCACTTGAATTGCTACTTCTTTGGAGTGAAAGTTGAGGGCTTCCCATGTGAATTGGGTCATGGGCAAGATGGATAACCAAGAGTCCTCCTTTATATCATCAATGTTGGAATTATGAGTACTGGTGAGTGTGCCATTTGTCTCTTCTTTCTGCCTGGACTCCTCTTTTAGCCCCTTACTACACAGCTCATCATCACAAACCTCACTGTGCTTTAACAAACCTCCTGCTTGCCCTGTGCCACAGGAGGATAGATTGATAACGTTGATTTCCCAAAGACCATACCATAAAGACCTTCCTGCTGGTTTCCTCGTTGTCTGGACCCCAGCTGTCCTTTTGCGGGCTGTATTGATTCTGATCTTTTAGTCCACAGCTGGTAAATAGTGTTGAGGTACTTTGTCATACTCCAGCTTTTCCACTGATGCAGAGATGTTCCTCGGTCTTAGATTGTACGGATGAAAGATCATATTTTGTCTCCTTGGGTTTCTCCCTTGCCTTCGGCTGGGTTTTGGGGACATACAGGTCCATAGTTGCTAAAGGCTGAGGAAGTAATGGGTGGATAATATGTTTCAGGCTCTTGCTTGGAGTTGGTTTACAATTAATTAGCTGGGAGCCGATGTTTGAGGAGATAGAGGGGTCCGATGAAACAATGTGCATAGGGGAAAGCATGGATGACTTTTCATGCGTTTCATGCATTTCATGCTTGGTGGGAGGCTTAGAAAATGAGCACTCCAAGTTGATCAATGCTTGCAAGGCTAAGTCTCCTGCTTTACCTGGAGGAGTGGGAAACCAGGACTCCTGGGATTCATTACTTAGCAAACAAATTTGGGATGGCATGGCCTTGAGCCCAATTTGGAAGGTTTTGAACAAATACTCCTGAAATTGATTTTGCGTTTCTCCGAGCTTGCGTTTTCATTCAGAAGCACCTTGAAATCCTGCCTTAATTTCCTTGATGGCCTTAGTAGCTTTATTTTATTTTTCATGCATCACTGTTAGCTTCAAATATCCAATTGTACCTGCACACTTTTGAAGCCTCCAATATTTTTGTACACCGAGAGGCATGTGGAAACTCCCTAGTAGGTGATAATGGTGTAGATGGTTCTTGACTGGGCTGAGATCAAAAGGGAGGAGGAGGCATGGGGAAACCGTCTAGTAGACAGATGTTAAGGCTACAGGACACAGCGGTGGAGTGAGTAGGGAGCAAGCAGAGGATATAGAGAGCCTACCAGACAGGCAAGTAGATTGTTCAGCACTCCTGTGGCCTTCTGGAGTAGATCAGACATCAGCAAAAGGAAATGGGGGAGCCAGGAGCCCATTTAATGTGCAGGGCTGTCCCTACTCCTTTTCTCCTTCATTCTTCCCCAATAACTCCCCAAGAGCTCTGCCTACTACTGTTGTGTAGTAACTGAGTGGGAAAGTCCTTAGCTCATTTTTGACTTTGTTTTGGATTTAAATTACAAGGAACGTCCAGCTCAACACCCTCCTCCCAGACTCTAGAGAACAAATACAGTGGTGTGACCAGTCTGGGAGGGATACATATATGCACATAGGATCTGCATTAAACCAGTTCTAGCGATGGATCTTTGGAATCCATACTGTTGTTTCCAAACTAGGATTTATACTGGGTAGAAACTCAGGCCAGGTTAGGTTGCCAGATTTGCATGCACCAGTGACAGAACTCATTCAGCAGGATGGGCGGTTATTGCTTGAGCACCAGAGCCAGGATCTCCACAGCTGGCTTACTTTCCACTGGGTCAAACTGTCTGCTAGTGTGAAGGGGATTGCAAGCTGTCTGTAGTCTGTATCCTTCAAGGAAGGTCCGGCCTAGTCAAGTCATTAGCCCAGCTACCTGGAGACTGAAAGGCTGTGCAAGGGATTTGGATCCTAACTCTGCTGGAGGATCTGCAACTCTATGTGGAGAAGGGTGTTGGCAGTGGGCCCTGCATCAGGCTCCATCTAGAAAAGGATACCAAAGCCGTGCAAGGAGGGCAAAGAACTGAAATGAACCACGTCTGGCATTCAGGAGGCTACGGGATGGTGGAAGATGTTGATGGTGGTTGGTGGTCACAGGAATAGGGGAACACTTGTGCAGAGCTGCCAGCCAGAAAGTAAATTTGAAAAGGCCCTGGGGTGGCTGACCTTGGTAGAAGTATCAGAGTCCTGAGAACTGTTAGATAACCAAGGTAAACATGACAGGGGTGGCGAGTCCTGTTTGAATTTTGCTTAGCTCTCCAGTGACAACCCATTGTAAACAAGTATTCTTTCAGGTCTGGACATAATATTGTTTGTACCACAGGTGATGGGCTGATGATTCATGTATAAATGCATTCTGTCTACCTGAAAACTGTAATTAGTCTCTTTGGACGCAGGTCTTAAGTAAATATTCCAATGGTGTTAAAGGATGTGTGTTTAATTTAACAATGTTGAATGCATTGTAAAAGACAGGGGGCATTTTTAATTGTGATTATCTTGGCAAAGTTGGTAGAACTAACTGTTAATCGTGAAGAGTTAATTTTGATGAAATGGGCCTACTTAGGGATATTGTGGTTTTCAATGTTAAGGCCTGCAGGCGCACACTTTGTACCTATAAGATAATGTCAAGTGACTGGGTTCATGGTGCTAGTTCTTACCTGTGATTAATCTTCAGAGTAGGTGCTTTGTACCTTGGTTATCTGCAAGACTGTAAAGATGAGGCGGAGGCAGGAACTGCTGAAAGGAGATTTATTGAAGAGAAGAGAGCCGTCCAGCATGAAGGAGAGACAGGGCAGCTGCAACTGCCAAACAGGGAACACTGGGGAAGAATGTACAGTACAGGAAGAACCCACAGGTGACATCATGGAGTTCTAGGAGGTATTGCATAATACAGATCACCACACACCTCCCCCCTTTCTAAAAAAAAAACAAGATAGAACAACAATGAACGGTAAATCATACATAGTCATGAAATCTGTTGGGTCTTACAATCAACCTAGAGCTTTTCCTTAAACCATTGTCGACTTGGACATTGGGGGTAGGAACAGTTGCACGAGTAGCACGAGAGGGATCTCTGGCAACACGAGAAGTGCTCCACCAATTTCCATTCGACAATTTGACAGCATTTTTGCGAACTTCCACAACTTGTTGGGAGTTGAGAAATTTGGAAAGACCTTTTTTAACGGTAACAGGATTCTTAATCTTGACCCAGTCACCAGCATGAATACCATGAAAAGACTTCTTAACTTGTCCCACGTCACAAGGGAGAGAACTGGAAGATTTCTTGTTGGCACAGTCCCATGCCACTTCCAAATCACAACCTTTGTGGATACTCTTGACCATCCAAAAGGGAAAAGCTTGGGAAGAAGCTTTCCTTCCCCTCATCAACTCAAAAGGGGAGAAGCCTGTAGCAACATGTGGGGAAATTCTATAAGACCATACAAGATCTTTTACAGCTTGGAAAATACAGCTACTGGAATTGAAGGCGGCCTGTACACATTCAACAATAACTCTGTTGAACCTCTCGGTTTTGCCATTGCTCTGAGGGTGGTACAAGGGAGTCCTAGTGTGTTTGATGCAACAATTGTTCAGAAAAACACTCATTTCCTTGGAGATAAACTGAACCCCATTGTCAGTGAGGATTTCTTCTGGACAACCCTCCCTCAGAAAAATTTTGGATAAGCAATCAATAACACTCTTTGAATTGGGAACATTGATAGGTTCAACCTCAACCCACCTAGAAAGATGATCGACAAGGACCAAGAAATACTTGGAGGTGTTGGGAAGAACATGGAATGGACCCAGAAAATCCAGGCCAATTTTTTGCCAAGCTCTGTTGGGTGGGAGAACAACAGAATCACAAACACCTTCCAAAACAAGAACTTTATCGCTAGTATTGCAGCGTGTGCAAAGTTTGACAGCATCCACAATTTGATTATCCATTCTTGGCCACCAGAAATTTGACCTGACATTTCTTTTGGTGATGGTGGCACCCAGATGACCAGAATGAGCATCGGCAATAATTTTTTCCCGGTAAACAGAGGGAGGAATGAATTTATTGCCCCTAACAATTTTACCACTCTCCAAGGAAAGTTCGGAATTGATTTTCCAATAAATTTGGAGCTCAGGGGAAAGGGATTTTTCCTTGGGCCAACCTTTCTGTATGAAAGAGACAACATCCCTAAGTACAGTATCATTCTCAACAGCATTAACCCAATCATTTTCAGCAAAAGAGATGGAGATTTGTGAAATGTTGGCCACAAAACACTCTTCAATTTCTGTTTCCCACTCATTCTCGTTAGGTTCTTGTATGGGTAACCTGGAAAGACAGTCAGCACGTTTGTTTCTGCCCCCAGGAATGTAAACAACTTTGAAGTTGTATTCTAGAAGTTTAGTGGAGAGTCTAGCCAACCGTGCGGTTGTGCGCTTGACATTTCTGCCGGAAAGGATGTCGACAAGAGGTCGGTGGTCGGTTTGAAGAACAAATGGTCTGCCCCATAAGTAAGATTTAAACTTTTCAACGCTCCAAGCGCAGGCCAGCAGTTCCTTTTCAATAACAGAATATTTGCGCTCAACAGGGCGAAGAGTCCTGGAGGCAAACCCCACAGTAAATTCTTTACCGAAGGCAAGTTGTGAGAGGACAGCTCCTAGGCCATATTCACAGGCATCAACGGTGACAAAAGTTTCTCTGTTGCCATTGAAGGGTTGAAGAGCAGGAGCTTTGGTAATGTGTTCTTTGATGAGCTGGAAACCTTTCTCACACTCATCAGACCAGCTGAAGGTGGCACCTTTTTTGAGTAAAAGTCTGAAACACTCAGTGGTCTTGGCGTAGTCTCTCATGAATTTGGAGTAGAACTCACAAAGACCGAGGAAGGACAGAAGCTGTTCTTTGTTAGAGGGAGCAGGGGCTTCAATGATGCTCTTAACTAGACCTGGCCTGGGCTTAATACCGCATTCAGAAATGGTATGACCGAGGTATTCTACTTCTCTAGTTTTAAACACACATTTACTCTTTTGTAAGGTTACACCTCTTTTTTCCAGGATGTTGAAAACTTGGTCGATGACTAAATTATGTTCGTGTTCAGTTTGGGTGAAGATAAGGATGTCATCCTGGAAGACGACAACATTAGAGAGGTCTTCGAACATTTCAGACATGATACGCTGAAAAACAGCGGCGGCAGACGCCAAACCAAAGGGAAGGCGACGAAATTGAAAAACTCCATCAGGAGTTACGAAAGCAGTGAGGTGTCGAGAGAGTGGATGTAACTCAATCTGGTGGTAAGCTGCCTTTAGGTCAAGTTTAGAAAACCAGGTGGAAGAGCCTACTTTAGCTATCAAATCCTCAATGCGAGGGAGGGGAAAACCATCGACCCAGATAGCTTCATTGAGACTGCGTAAATCCACACACATCCTGAGATCGCCAGACCTTTTTCTGGCAAGAACAATGGGAGAAAGCCATAATGTGGATTCTACTTTTTCGATGATTTCTTGCTCGCATAATGACTTAAGGTGTTTAGACAAATCTTCTCTGATACTGAGGGGAACGTTCCTCAGCTTGTGTTTGATTGGGGAGACACCGTCTTTGACCTTGATGAAGTGTTGAAAATTGGTAATTTTGCCTAAACGATCTTCAAAAAATTTTTTGTACTTGTGCTCCCAAAATTCACTGTTAAAGATGTTGCAAACTGGGGTAGAAGATGCAAGGGAAGGGAGATTGCACCTTTCAATGAATACAGGGTTGGGTAAACCAGGTTTAATGGTGACACCAAATTCTGCCTGATGTATGAGTCCTAGAACATTGATACCACGTTTGGCAACATAGACCTTCCCCTTTATGGATTTGTTAAAAATGGAGATTTCGGCCAAGAAATAACCCAGAAGGTTGATTCTGCTTCCTTCAAAGGCCACCGAAAGGACATCAGGAGGAAGTAGACATTTATTTTGCCAAAGGTGAGAATATTTCTCAAAGGAAACAATAGTGATGCGAGCCCCGGTGTCTACCAGTAGAAGGATATGGTGATTGTCAATAGTGGCATCAACTTCAGGATCAGGGACAAGAAAAGTACGGCTAGTAGTGTCATTGTCTTTCACTACAACGACATATTCCTGATTGGTCACATCACATTCAGAAAATTCAGTAGAAAGCTCAAGGGGATTTGAAGTTTGAAAAGAATCATTTTCACACATGACACTACGTACATTGCCCCTTCTACCTCTCATGCATACCCTTGAAAAGTGACCATTTTTTCCACATTGAGTGCATTGCTGATTAGCAGCAGGACAATTTTTAAAATTGGAAGCATGGTAAGAAGAGCCACATCTATAACAGAAAGTACTTTGGCTGAATTGTCTATTAGGTATGAAAGGTCTTCTAAAACTGGTGTTACCCATTCTTTTGAAATAGCCACGAGAGTCACGAGGAATGGAAATGGGAGATTTGGTGGGAAAGGCTACTTTGGTGGACACAGCACCAGAGATGGAGGTATTAGAAAGAGAAACCTCTAATTGTTTGGAATCTTCTAAGGATGTTTCAATGCTTTTGGCTATATCAATAGCCTTGTCAAGAGAGGGATCTTTGCAAGATAGAAGTTTCCCTTGTATTTGTTTGCAAGAGCACCGAGCGACAAGCTGGTCTCTGATAAGTTGAGAGGTGAAATTGTCAAATTCACATTTAGATGCAAGTATTTTTAAGGCAGTGACAAAGGTATCGATGCTTTCTTCGGGTTTTTGAGCTCTAGTAAAAAATTTATAACGGTGTACAACCATGTTCTTGGTTTTAACAAAATACTTGTCTAATTTGGCTATGGCTATTTCAAATTCGTCAGGGGTCTCGCCAGTAGGTGGAACATAAACCGGTAAATGATCAAAAACGTTTTGTCCTTCTACACCAAGATGATAATACATAAGACTTTTTTTCCTTTCTGCACGGTATCTAAGACCATCAATCGCTCCTAGGTAGGCCATAAAGGATCTCAACCAAAGTTTCCATTCAAGAGGAGGGTCTCCAGGAGTCTGAAGAAAAGGAGCAGGAGGAGATACACTTTGCATTGTGAGATCTTCAATTTTCCTTTAAATAAAAAAAAATGTTGTAAATATGGTTTGGTCTTATTGTTGGAGGTAAAATGCGTGCAGATAAGCGTGTTAATAATAAAATAAATAAAAAATAAAAAAAAAATATGTACAACAGTTGTGCACGTCAGTGTGTAGAGAGATTGCGTGCAGTGGCTGTGCACATCAGCGTGTAGAAAAGTACAACAGTTGTGCACGTCAACGTGTAGAGAAATTGCGTGCAGTGGCTGTGCACATCAGCGTGTAGAAAAGAATGCGTGCAGCTGTTGTGCACATCAACGTGTAGAGAGAAATGCGTGCAGCAGCTGTGCACGTCAGCGTGAAGATACTGGATACTCCGGCGAGTTGGTGAAGAAAATTAGGTGGAGCTAAAGCTGTGCGCGTCAGCGCGAGATTTGCCTCCTTGTAGAATTGTTGACCGGTGTGATAGAACCATGTAGATCAGCGTGTAAAGAAATTAAAGCTGTGCGCATCAGCGTAGAAAATTATTTAAAGCTGAGCGCGATAATGAGCGTGGACTGAAAACGAGTAAATCCGACAGAAAACGAGTAAATCCGATGAAATGTTTGAAACTGTGCGCATCAGAGGGATTCGGAGTTGTGAGTTCAAAGTGCGCATCGGTAATGTCAGCTGTATGGTTGAGTCACGTAGGTTAAAGTCGACAGCTGGCAAAGTCAAGAAAGAGTAAACAGGAAAAGACGTGAAGGCTTTATGACGTGGTGACAGGTACACGTCTTGCTGGTTGCTAGGAAACCAAGTGCTGGCGCTGGGCGTCTGGTTGGTTGCTGGGGAGACGCGTGCTGGCGCTGGGCGTCTTGCTGGTTGATAGGCAGACGAGAAGCGTGATGACGCTAAGTGGAGGGATTCCACTACGTCATCACTCTGTGGCGGAGCTCGGAGGTGGCGGAGCAAGGAGTGGAGAAATATGCGGCGCCGATGGAAACAACGAAGACACAGACAGCACTCGGTAGGACTTGATTTTAGACGATGAAGAGACAGGGAGTGCAGGTGAGGTGTAGCGCTGGTAGAGGAAAAGAAAATATAGCGCGAAGCAAAGTAGTGGTTGACAAAGCGCTGGATGTGAGAACTCGTTTGATTGATGCGCAAAACGAGATAAATGGTGGAAAAAGAGTCTGTTGGCTGCGACGGCTCTCTAATATGAAACGTGGTATAAATGTTTGAAAAAGAAGGTACTCACAGGGAAGTAGATCGTACTTCAGGGAAATATTCAAGAGTCCAAACCGTTTGGTAGGAGTTGATTAGTGAGTAGATCCAACAGCTGAAGAACAGCTGACCATCCTCAGTCGCCAATGTAAAGATGAGGCGGAGGCAGGAACTGCTGAAAGGAGATTTATTGAAGAGAAGAGAGCCGTCCAGCATGAAGGAGAGACAGGGCAGCTGCAACTGCCAAACAGGGAACACTGGGGAAGAATGTACAGTACAGGAAGAACCCACAGGTGACATCATGGAGTTCTAGGAGGTATTGCATAATACAGATCACCACAAAGACCTCTTTAGGAAGGGTTTTAAATTGTTATTCCCAATTTTATTGTGTTTAGCATTTTGTATGCTAACTTTTTCCCCTTGTTTATTTAGTCATAATTCGATAGGAAGATTGTAGCTTTATGTGCATTAATACACTTTTCTTTCTCAGATGTAAAAACACTGGTTGGTCAATGATGTATGGAGTGTTAATATGTGCATTACCCAGTTCCCAGTTTCCATTTTCCAACATAACATCTCCCCGAGGGATGCTCTGGATGCTCTCCTGTCACTACTTTGTCGGCCAGTGTGGCCACGTTTGGCAGCTAATGTCTCATAAAAGGGTGTCGAACTTAGGGTCAGAAGTACTGTGTCCACACCAGATTTTCAGTGTTACGAATAGCAATGCAAATTAATTATATTTTAATAGTTCTTAAGTCAATAGCCAGGGAAACCATTTGTGGATAGCCGGAGGTACCTTGGAAAAGTGCTCCAGAAGCATCTTCTGCTGTGCTTTCTGCAATGGATCTGAAGGGGTCAGCTTCTTGCCTGGATATGCTTCATCTAGATAGTCACATGTGATTGGAGAATCATAAATGATGTCACCCTTACTTGTCTCCAATACTGGCACAAGGCCATAGGGCGCTTTCTTTAAGAACCATTCTGGTTTGCTTCTTAGATTTATATTGATGGTTTCATACCTAAGGAAGGGGAGAACATAATTAAATGGTTATTAATAATAAAATGTTACTGGTAACAGGAAATATTTTTATTTTCTTATGATGAAAGGTGGTTATGTAGGGTTAGCTCCTATCTCACGACACACAGTGTCAATAAATCAACCCAATTTCAGTTTTTGGACATGCAAATAATGGATCTCATATGTACTTGCAGAGTTCCCTGGGGAAAACACTTTATTGTTAGGAAGTCCAGCTCTCCCCTACAAACACAAGGCGATCACAATGGCATTAGAGGGGTAGAACTGCCAAGAACATCTTTAGACAGAGGCAAGGAAAGCTATAATAGCTCTGGCTACATAAAGGGTCGAGCATGTTTGGAGCTGTCATACTGCATTGGCAGCCTTCCAGCTCACATCATTGTAAAGCTTTTGGCCAACAAAAAGCTTCAGTATAGGACCACAGTAGGCCCGGGCTCCCCTGCACCCATTGTGTATACACGAGGAAGATGTGGCCTTCAGACACTCTCAGACACTCTTCTGTACAATCCAGCAACCACACTTACCCCACTACATTTTCAGAGCTAAAAAGTAAGGGGCTAATTGAAGGCATGTAGTTACTAACCCAGAAATTCATTTTAATTTGCTCCCTTTCTTTTCTTGTAAGGAATGAGAGCCGTTCACATTTCACATTTACACATATTTCTTTTCATGTTTCTTTTGCGTTTGCACATCAGTGTTTTATTGTTTGAGCTACATTTATTTGTAGGTTTCGCCTGCACAGCACTTGCGATGTGCTTGTAAAATCTCTTGAATAAAATATATCCTAAAAGGGGGCTCTTATCAGTTCCCACCGCCAAATTACTGTGTTCATTCCCCTGGCTGCACACATTTACAATACTTCTACTAAAGCGTTCACACTCTTTAAGCCCCATTCACTGTCAAGATAAGATTTCTTCTTACAGAAGAGGCAGACAGCCTCTAACAGTATGCTGGGATGCTTGCTTTGTACTACTTAGTTGTGTAAAGCTGATATTTTAGCCTTAGAATGTTTGTGGCATTTCCTATTCATGCCTCAGTACCTTTCTTTGAACTTTGTAGACATTATCAGATTGATTTAGTTCAGCGTGATCTTTTTGGTCATTATGATCAAATTCTAAATGTTGTAATAAACATTGCACGTTCAAAATAAAGTTAATATACAAGAGCTGTGCTATATTTTACTACCAAACCAGCAGCCACAAGTGCAGGAACCTTGCAGTTAAAAGGGACTGGATTTGAATGGTGCAGCAGGTGCACCAGCACTGGGGCCAAAAGCTCTAGGGATCCCACTAAACCCAGATTATTCCTAAAATCTGTGCAGTTGCCTTGCAGCCAAAAATCTGTGCAGTTGCCTTGCAGCCAACAGGGTCATGATGTCAATGGTGCAGCAGGTGCGATGGCACCGGGCAAAATAGTTGTCAGAACTCCTCTAAACACATAATATTGCTACATTTGACTACTAAACATATAATTAAGACCAAATCTAGGTCGAAAAGCGTCATATTGTATGTTCTGACTGCTGGAATTAAAACCTGTTTTACCTGCTTCTGACTGGATGGGGGCACCGCAACTCAGCACCAGCTGCCAGCACCAGTGGGGGGCTCCTCTGACCAGGCTGCATTGCGCGG
Source organism: Lissotriton vulgaris (assembly GCF_964263255.1). Taxonomy (NCBI): domain Eukaryota; kingdom Metazoa; phylum Chordata; class Amphibia; order Caudata; family Salamandridae; genus Lissotriton; species Lissotriton vulgaris. The sequence continues at coordinate 1,066,845,814 of NC_141693.1, read as the reverse complement.
CAGGAGGTGCTGACGCTTTTGCAGTGCCGGAGGCACTTTAAAAACACAGCCCGGGATGCCGCAACTCAGCACCAGTCGGGGACTCCTCTGACCAGGCTGCATCAGGCGCCAGGAGGCGCTGACGCTTTTCCTGCGCCAGAGGTGCTTTAAAAACACAGCGTGGCTCCCGCAGCGCGAGACACCACAACTCAGCACCAGCTGCCAGACTCCTTTGAGAAGGCTGCATAGCGTGCCACGAGGCGCTGACGCTTTTTTCTGCACCGGAGGTGCTTTAAAAACACAGCGTGGCGCCTGCAGCGTGGGACGCACGTGGGCGTGCCAGGGCCACACCCAGGCAAATCTCGGGCCAAGGGCGGAACCCTCTGCGCCCGTCATAGCCCAGAAGAGGCTGGGCTGGGCCTGCCCTCTTGGTCTGATATTGGAGATCTTCACCATATTCATAGTCAAGCGCAGTGTCTACCTTCCCTTTCTGTTGGTGCATATTTGGAGATCCCCCAACACCCAAGGAGAAGGTAGGGAGGCGTTTGGCCCTATTCCGCATCTTAACTGCTTATCCGCAGGATGAGAGTTACTGCGGTAGGCTTATCCACATATTAACTATATGAACTGCTGGGGACTCCCCATCCCCCTCTCCTGTTGAGTGTGGTGGATAACAATTGCACTTTACTGCGCACATCGTCACTTTTGGCCACTGTAGCCCTCTTTTATTGGTTATATTTGTTTATTGGACTTGAGGTGATGAAGGGTATTGAAGGCATAACCCTCTTATTCTTTGAAGTCTGACTATTGACTACTATTTATGACTAAAATGAGTAACAGGAAGGCTTTTAAGGAAAAGCAAGGGCCTGGACCTGTTAGGACCCTGGAATCCTTTTTAACGAGGGCCGAATCTGTTCTTGCTCATGAAATTGAGCTAATCGAGAGAAGGCATGCCTTGGACTCACTGATTATGCATAAACGTTCTTCTTTAGGTGGAGGAAACCTAGCCACTGATCAATTGAACTCTGGGCAACTAATAGGCGAATCCAGCTCTGCCATAGCTCCAGTGGCGACTTTGTCCTCATCTATTGATATTTTAGCTGAACGCTGCAATGCAACTCAGGAGCAACTAATGACTGTCCAAGTGGAGAGTAGCTATTCAGACGCAAAGTCTAGGAAAAGAAAGGGAGGTGGCCCTCTAAAACAAAAAAAACATTAAAAAGGGCCTGCAAAGAGACACACTGGGACCCAGGGATTGGATTTAGGACCTTCATTACAACGAAGATCTACTAGATCTACTACGCAAAATCAAACTACCAACCAACCCCATTTGGACAACGACCATGCTCATGATTTTGATTTATTGAAAAAGATAGAGACTATGGTGACTGTACTTTTAAATCCCATATTGTATAAATTATCCTAAATAGAGGAAAAAAAATATCTTCTCTGGAGGCTTCTCATCTTCCGAATCAGGCCCCCTTAATACTTCTGTGTTAACAGACGAAGTGAGGTTTAATCCTCAACCAGGTAGGGTGCCCCCTAAGGTGCCCAACATGGCTACTGATAGCCTGGGAAGTTGTGAATTTAAACAAACAGCAAGGCTGTCTATTGCTTTGCCGGGCTTTGTTCGTGAACTGTCCAAAATGTTGAGAACCACCCTACAGAATAGTCTTTGTCAGACTCAGGCACTCTGTAATAGTGAGAATATTGGTTGCACTAGGTCATGTGGTGAACCTCAAACATCTAATGGTACCACGGACACCCACCCTTATTTTAGCCCTTCTATTTCCCCTACTCCCTGGGATAGAAAACACCGACCCTCTTCCTCAGGAAGGGGAGCTGTTGAAGAACCAGGGTTTAACCCAGCGGCGTCAGTGGCACGCCTAAGATCTTCGAGTTCACCTGTCTTGGTATACAGAGACACGGAATACTTCTGGATGGCATCAGAGCCCAAGTTTATTAGCTGCAGCTAGTAACAGTGATCCTAGAAATACATCACAGTGTAAATTCTCAGGAGACTGCTCATTTTACTAAGGCGAGACGTTGCTTTTATACCCAATATTTACATTATAAATGTACACCCACTGCACAAAATTCTAGCCAATAAGGTACATTTTCAAACAAAGTATCACATAACAAAAACTCAATTTACAGTATCCCAACCCAAAAGTTAATTATTAGGAATGTCCCAAATTCAATCTCCACAAGCCGGACAAACCCATAATTGAAAGCATAACCCATGTAATGAAGAAACATAAAAAAGAAACAGTAACAGATGCTGAACAAGATAAGGCATGTACAAGAAAACTAAAAGTTAACGATGTCCTGAACATTGATTGGCAAGCTCAGACAAAGACCGATCAAGGAAATTGGCTTTGCGAGGTCAGTTTCAGGTGAAGAGGTCAGTTTCTTACAGTTCATTTCAGAGTCAAAAAGAAACCTAGTTAATGCATACATGAACTAAGAAGGCCAGGCCACTTTGTTCGCCAGCTTACCTTCACAGGCCTACGTGAGGGCAACACAAAATGGTGGCACAGAACAAAATGGAGTCAGGCTCGAGAATTACAAAACCTCACTCCTCAGTACCTAGCTGAAGCTGGAAAACCTAAAGGAAGGTTAGATCTCCCGCCAGCAGCCGTATGTTTTAGTTTTAGCTAATGCTCCAGAACTGAAACCAAACTCGATAGAAACCACGGAGCAGTTAATACATAAATCCCAACAATGGCTATCTAACTGCTTAGGAGAAAAGTTTAAAGCGCATACAAATATTATTATGGCTAGGAGGGTTACTTCTGTAGGAAGAGCGCCTAAAACTATTAAAGTTGATTGCATTGTACTGAATCTTGATAATCGTCATATCGTGGGCGAGCTATTAGTTGGCTTACCAAGTATGCCATTATTTCACTCTGAAATTTTTGCCCTTCCTTTGGGTTTCTTTTATGATCCTTATCCCTCACCTCAGCCTCCTATTTCTAGATTACATACTATTTGGAAGCCTTCTCGTTACCCGTTTAACCAACCTCTTCCTCCCTTAGTTTCACCTTTTCCTTTTAGGAATAGGTTTGCTGCATTAGAAAGAATGACTACTTGTGACGGACTGGGTGACCAGAATATATTACCTAATGGGGATGGTGGTATAGAACTACAAAAAGGGTCTGCTTTGCTCACTGTTACTTCTGTAACTCCCCAAGTGCCAATAGGCATCCAGTTAGACAGTCTGAACTTGGCCCAGAGATCGACACCTTGTGAGAATCTCCTAGGGTCTAAAGTGGCTATGTCCTGGAACATTGCTGGCTATAATCAAAAATAATATAGAATGGCCGTCTCTGTTGACATCTAAAGATATAGTGTGCCTCCAAGAGACTTCAGAGATTGATCCAATACATCTGAATGGGTATCGTTCTTTACAAACTTCGGCCATATCATCATCTTCTGTTTGGGCTAAGGGTGGTTTATTGACCCTACTTTCCAATGATTTTCCTCTTGAACTGAAGTCATTTTTTAATATGTCACCTTACTATCATAATATTTTAATAGAGTATTGTATGTATTATTGTTGGCCTCTTATTAATTTTTCTAATAATAATTTTGGAAGCAATCAAGCAGAGGTGTTGGCCCCTTTAGAAAGAGATATTGATGACTTGCAAGACAATTGCACTAAACCCTGCAATATAATTTGGAGTGGGGATTTTAACGTCCACCCTTGTGACAAGGTTAATGTGCCAGTATGTGGAATACAGGAAGATGAGGGGTAGATTGTTTCTCATTTTGGTCACACAGAGTATGGTAATGCCTTAAATAGACTATTAACCATAAACAATCTTGTATTTCTACATGTTTCTGAAATTTTAGCTGGTCAGTCAGGATTTACTTTTTTAAATCACTTAGTTTCCTCTACCCTTGATACCCTCTACCCTTGATATGTCTTGGTCTCATTGGATTCAATAAGAGGGCTTTTTTCTCACTTTGAGACAGATTTTTATCCTTTTAGTGATCATGCTTCAATAACTTTTCATATTCCCTCTGTAAAGCACGACCAGTGCCAGAACCCCTGCATCTTTTATTAAAATGTATTCACGTAATGAACTGCTTGGTTTCAACACCGGGGAGTGTTTCAACTCCACTTTTCTGATAGACAAAGATATCTATAAGTTAAGAGGATGTAATACCTGTGGCTTGGGGATCCTTGAAAAACCTGTAAAAAGTTGTCTGCACACAGAAACTGGGAACAGAGAGCTGCAGGCCCAGAATATGGTCAATAATATTCACTTTAGCAGGCAATCACAAGGGCAGGATATAGTTAAAGATTTACCCTTTCAGAACTCCCTGCACCAACACAGGAACATTCCACGCTCTAGCGCCGAGTCAATCAGTGGCATTCTACTAAACGCCAGATCAAACACAAATATGACCTGGAATGTTTGATCCAAGCTGCCGGATCTTGTGTTTCTCATGGAAACCTGGGTCAATGAGGCATCACAACCGGATTGGAACGCAGCACTTCCATCAGGCTACTTAGTTGCACATGTGGACAGGGTCGAAACGAAAGGGGGAGGGTTAGCCATTATATGTCAATCTTGCTTCACAGTTCGGATCCTGCCACAATCTTCGTTACATGCCGAGGCACTGTCTTTTAGTATTAGAAACAATATTTTGGAATTTTTTATGGGGCTACTAATTCATCGGGCACCAGAGGTGAGATCACCTTTCTCTAGCTAATTCCAGATGTTTTTGGAGTCTTGCTTGGATACCCCAACATTTACGGCATTGAGAGATTTTAATTTCCATTTAGAAGCCAACATTAACTCTGATACATTTTACTTGATAGACAATCTTGCAAGCTTTGGTCTGAGGCAGATTGTAGCAGAGCCGACACACTCAGCAGGTCACACGCTGGACGATATCTTTACCAACAATGAACATCTTAAGATAGTTAACATGCAACCTCTATCGTGGTCAGATCATTTCGCCATACATTTTTGCCTAAAGATCTCTCTGACAACTAGGGGGCATTGGGAAAGGTTAGGCATAGATAAATCACGCCCGTGGAAATCTTTCCAAAAGAGGGATCTGGTAACTGCCCTGGAGAAGAACCCTCCGGAGGTGACCTCTCACTCTAACACCTCAACCAGCAATTTTAAAAGCTGGCTTAGTTCAGCAGTAAACATGCTTTCCCTGGAAATCACTAAACACTCCTGTAACAAACGTGTTACTTCACTTTGTTATTCAACTGAGCTCCCGCAAATTAAAGTAACCTGTAGACATAGGGAGCGTGTCTGGAGATCCGGCTATAGTGCTGATCATAAAAAAGAATATAACAGCACTTTAGAAGAATGCAAGGCAGCTCTAAAACACGCCAAATCTGCTTACTTTACTGCAAAAATCCTGGAGGCGAAGAACTCCTCCAAGGAGTTGTTCAAAACTGTGACGGCGCCATCAAAATGTCTGTGTGACAGAATATTTTCGCCGGACCAAAACTTTGTGGAGCAGATGGCCGTTTTCTTTCAAAACAAAGTTCAAACAGTCTATGATGGGCTAGCTACTGCAGCATGTGTTCCGGAAATAAACAGTACAGATTATTTGGATAACCTGATATCACTGCATAGGTTGTCACGTTTTTCCACTCTGGAGGTGGATAAAGTTGCCAACCTGCTGCTACATACCAAGTGGGGCTCACCTCTGGACCCGTGCCCCCCTCATATATTACACCTGGTATCTGAAGAAGTTAGTACTTCCCTGACCTCCCTACTAAATGAGATCACTCGTTCCGGGGAATTTCCATCTTCTTGGAAAAAGGTATGTATTAGGCCCATTCTAGAAAAAGCCTCCTTAGACCCCTTAGAGGCAAAACACTGTCGCCCAATCTCTTGCCTTTCACTTCCATCAAAAATCATCTTGGAAAAAGCCATGAATCTAGAACTGATAGAATACCTGGATAGCAAAAACATTCTTGACTCCACTCAACATGGTTTCCGTTCCAGGCATTCCACTGAGTCCGCTCTAATCATGGCAACAGAAGAGATCTGTAAAGTGATGGACGGGGGAGGTAGAGCTGCACTCATCCTGCTCAATCTGACCGCAGCTTTTGACACCGTAAATCATGCGGTATTGCTGCGGCGATTGAGGGAAGCAGGTATTGAAGATTTTACTCTGACCCTACTTACATCATTTTTAACATCATGAGAACAACTTATCTATTGGAATGGCCTGCAAACGGGAATCTTTCACCTTCCATGTGGAGTCCTACAGGGTTCGACCTTGTCCCTGACCCTATTTTATTTATATGTCAGACCCCTGGCACGAGTAATTAAAGAACATGGCATCATGTTGGTGTCGTACACTGACGACACTCAACTACTGGAATCAGTGACATAAAGTGTGGGGCTAACAGCGGACAGGTTTCGTAATTGCCTCACAGATCTGATGGCATGGATGAGCATACACTTTTTAAAGATTAACACCGAAAAAACCGAGGTCCTAGAGTTTGGTCAACTAACCTCATTATGGAGCCAGGCCTGGTGGCCTCCTGAGGCTGACAATTGTCCAGTCCCTGTGCCCAAGGCCAGGAACCTCGGATTTGTGCTTGACAAGGACCTCAAACTTGCCTCGCAAATAAATCAAGTTTCCTCTGCATGTTTTTTCACCTTAAAAGTCCTGCAGAAAATCTTGCCATGTATTCCTTTCTCACTTAGGAAAACAGTGGTCGGCGCTCTGGTTCTGTCCATGGTCGACTATTGTAGCGCCATGTATTTAGGGGTTGACAAGGGATAGGTCACAAAACTTCAATCGCTCCACTATACAATTAAGCAGCTACATTGGCTTCCAGTCCATCAGAGATTAGGCTATATACGGAGGAGGGGCCGTGGATATCTAGACCCTGTTTTCTGTATACCAGCCCCAACGCTGTCTCAGGTATGCCAACACAGGATTGGTATTTGTTACAAGAATAAAAAGAGCTAGATGGGGAGGAAAGGATTTCTATTAACAAGCATCCATCTTATGGAACTCCCTCCCCGTGACATTCAGGTTACAATCCAACAGGGCCTTATTCAGGAAACTGATAAAGGCCTGGCTCTTTTCAAAGACTTAAAGATCTATTAGCTGTCTGCATCACACTCACCCAGCGCCAAGAAACCTTGGCAAAAGTGCGCTTTATAAGGTCTTCAGTCAGTCAGTCAGTCTGTCAGTCAGTCAGTAAAGAAAAATTAAGGTGTTTTTAAATTCCTGGTAAACCCTGTTAATGCAGGAGAAACCGGTATTGTTTTAAAGTGGGAAAGAGTGACCCTGCTAGGAGTCTTGTTCTGGTCTGCCTGCTTGTTTCTGGCTGCTTCGCCACACCATGCCTCGCGGCCCCCGCTCCGCGGGAGCCGCTCGTAGGCGAAAGACACTGGTCGGGACTTGGTCTTTGTGTCCCTAAAACGTGCATTGGAGCACCAACGCGCCCAGAGTGATTGCTGTTCTTGTAACCCAGGCCAGCGGCGGGACTGCGAGGACCAGCGTGCTGAGCGGCGCTCATCGGCCGCAGCTGGTCCTCTTCCCGCCCCCTCCACCGGATAAATCATCGTGGAGTGCGACTTCCTTGGGATTCTCTCCTGACCCTGCTAGGAGACTTGTTCTGGTCTGCCTGCTTGTTTCTGGCCGCTTCGCCACGCCACGCCTCGCGGCCCCCGCTCCGCGGTTGCCGCTCGTAGGCGAAAGACACTGGTCGGGACTTGGTCTTTGTGTCCCTAAAACGTGCATTGGAGCACCAACGCGCCCAGAGTGATTGCTGTTCTTGTAACCCAGGCCAGCGGCGGGACTGCGAGGACCAGCGTGCTGAGCGGCGCTCATCGGCCGCAGCTGGTCCTCTTCCCGCCCCCTCCACCGGATAAATCATCGTGGAGTGCGACTTCCTTGGGATTCTCTCCTGACCCTGCTAGGAGTCTTGTTCTGGTCTGCCTGCTTGTTTCTGGCCGCTTCGCCACACCACGCCTCGCGGCCCCCGCTCCGCGGGAGCCGCTCGTAGGCGAAAGACACTGGTCGGGACTTGGTCTTTGTGTCCCTAAAACGTGCATTGGAGCACCAACGCGTCCAGAGTGATTGCTGTTCTTGTAACCCAGGCCAGCGGCGGGACTGCGAGGACCAGCGTGCTGAGCGGCGCTCATCGGCCGCAGCTGGTCCTCTTCCCGCCCCCTCCACCGCCCCTTCTCCTTGATAAACCGAGACAGTAGCGCGCACGTGGGACGCGCGCGGGGCTAAGGCCGGGGCGAAGACCGGGCAAAGAGCGGGCCGTTTGAGGCCGTTCGAGTACGGCAGAGTCCGGCCTAGGCCCACCCCCCCTGGTCGATTAGAAGGCCATAAGGTAGGCGTCGGACTCGGGGCCAACATCTCCCGCCCCTTGGTGTAACTATTACAGCCTGCCATTCCACCGCCATCTGTACCCCCTATAAAATGCCGTTACGGTCAGGAAAGGAACGTACTGTCCAAATCCACACCGCCAAGGGTGTTGTGTCTGGCCCCCTTGACGCTTTCATATCACGGGCCACTGGAATCCTGGAAAAGGAAATTGCCATGGTAGAGAAAAGACTCTCAATAGACCTTATCAGTGGCAAGCGATCGTCATTGGGGGCCCTAGCTACTTCCACCTCCCCTGCGCCCTCTGCCCCACATGCTGCCTTTAACTGCGTCCACACTACCTCTACGGACGCAATTGTCCATTTAGAAAATATAGGGGGAAGCCCAACAGTGGATACTTTGAGGGAAGAAAGGCATAGTATAGATGCTTCCCAATGTAGCCAGGGGGATGATAATAATGATTCCTTGATTAGTGGGGGGCTTGATTTTAGTCAGCTTTCTGAATGTCTCCCCCTTAATCACTCTAACATCTCTAATCCTGTCGAAACCACTAACCATCCTATACCCAACCCTGGCCCCAACATTAAGAAGAGAAAGCTGGATTCTAGATTGTCGGGGGAGAGAGACTTAAAAATCCCTAAAGTAAATGAAGCCCAAGATGGTAGGAGACAGGGGTCTGAGCTTCCCCCAAACCCCTTAATTCCGACTGTATTTAACAATATGCTATGTCCTTCCCTTTCGGCCTTGGGCTCTTCAAGTACCTGCCCCATGTGCCTTAATAGCGACGAAGTTTTGTTAGCAAAAATGGAGGCCATGTTTAAAACATTACTTTTACCAGTCCTGGAGCGGACAAGGCTCATGACCTCAAAAATTGATAGTATGGAGGCTTTGATTAGCTCAAACCATGCGATGCTACAAACGTTACTTGGTTCCAATAATACGGGTGCCAGTAAAACATCAACAGCTACTAAGGCCACTTGTAATAACAATATGGAAAGGGGTAAAACACTTCCTAATAAAACAACAGGGTCGAACATTACCACGCTTAAAGGGGGTGAAAAATCTAATATTACATCTTCCAAATCAGGTGCTAGCACTCGCGCCCAGGCACCAAAGCCCCACTCAAAACCAGTGGTTAAACAAAATACTGGTGGGCGTCAAACCATGGGTCCTCCCCCACAATCTACTTTAAATCTTGCCCCCCAAGCACCCAAAGAGACCAACGTACTGCCTTCACCAATCACAGGGAGGGGGGACGCAAAAGACCAACTACCCCTTGTGTTGATTTACCACCTGAAGCAGCTCAACACACCATCGTCTTGACAGGGGTAGCACCATTAAAACCGGGTGCCAGGGAGTCTTATGGCGACCTTCGTAACAAAGTCACTTTTTGGCTGAATAAAAACCGCCCGCTACCCCCCTCCACTCCTACGGAGATACTATTCGTGAGGAGAGTAGATTGGGTGGGACATGGGTCAAAAGACTTGGAGGGAGATTGTATTTTAATCTCATTTAAAGATACGTGGGTGGTAGATGCAATTCGACGAGAACCGAGGTTTGCAAGGCAGGGGGATGTACAAACATTAGCCTTATCATATTTTTACCCACATAGGCAAATACCCCCCAATCCTACCCTTTATTTCGTAAGGGCCCAGCTATAAGACACCCCTTGGCATTAACTCCACTTGACGGTCAGCGTCCCTTTCTCTTTAATCACTTTGGCCCCCTCTCTGGCCTTGAGGCTATCGATTGACTCAACGATCCATCTAGTGAGCCTTTCCTTGTTAAAGCAGTAGCCCAAGAGTCCATTGAGCATAGCATTGTGTGCCCATATCAATCCAGCAATCAAGTAGATGAGGATGGAGGTCAAGCTTCTCTGCTACTTAGCCCTCTACCACACGTAGCTGTCCAGGGGATCTCGACCAAGGACAATTTCATAGCTCCAGTACATTGTGTTAAGCACCTAGAGGTTAAGGATGATAAACGGATTCCTCAGGGAGTTGCACAGCCATTACAACCTCCGTCTCTGGTCTATCTGAAAGATAACTTGAAAATCTTGTCCTGGAACATAGCGGGTATTAAGGCCCGCCTTGCCTCCACTGATTGGTCGAACTTTGTGGACAATTACGATATCATTCTGCTGCAGGAAACGTGGGCAACTGAGCCTGTTTACAAGTTGGGTTACATCAATTTTTTTAAACCTGCAACCAAAGGGGGTAAAGGGCGGGCCTCAGGCGGCCTGTTGATCTGGGTGAAACAATCGTTGGGTTTCTATCCAACTGAACTTCCTGTGGAGAACCCGGATCTCCTCCACATCATACTAAACAAAGGGAACCAGCAAATTATGAACATTGTTAATATCTATGCTAGAGGTCTGCCTGGTGGTCGAAGCCCACCCTTGTTGAACTTCATTGACCATATAACCACGGAAATGGACAGAGGCAACGTCACTATTCTTGCTGGTGACCTAAATTGCACTATAGAACCTTTGTTTGATATGGGAGACACTTGGAGCATGGCAGAGGACTCTGTTTGGGGCATCCCGGACTTAAAAGTGGTAAAGAGGGCAAAGGCAACAGAGGCGGCAGTATCTTGGATGGCATTTTGCCTACAAAAGGGGTTTCGTGCATGTAACGGCCGTTCTATTTCGGACATTAAAGGAAATTGCACTTTTGACAATGGGCAGAGGCAGAGCCGCATTGATTACATTTTGCTGAACATGGAACATTGGCAGTTATTAATTGACATGGCAGTATTACAGCGTCCGGAAAGCGACCACAACCCGCTGTCATTGTCATTGAAGATACCGGGCCTAAATAGACAGGAGGAGCCAACTGCCACCTATACAGGGGACGCCCAACTTACTAATGACAGGAGGAGACTGAAATGGTCCTGGGTCGTGGAGGACAAGTGTTTATGGGACAACATTAATATTGTGGTAAAAAATGCGCTTAATGAAATGTCGCAAATAGACTTGTTGGGGGCGGACCCTGGTTTGGCTAACAATGTGATGGGTCTACATACTAAATGCTTTGACCATTTAAAAACCCTTCTTTCCCTACCGTGCGGAAATGCTCCTACTAAAACAAATCCTTTGCCCCAAAAATGGTACAATAGGAAATGTAGGGAGGCACATGCAGCCCTCATTTCAGCCATTAAATCTCGGGATATGGTTGGAGTGAAAGCTGCAAGGCTTAATTACAGGAAAACCCTTAGAGAAGCTAAACAGGAGTGGGAGGATAAGTTCTGGTCAGATCTTTTGGAGGCATCTTCCACCAACAACCAAAAAAGGTTTTGGGATCTAGTTAAATGGGGAAAAAACTCGGACTCTTCTACCCCGGGAAACAATGTGCCCCTTGAGGATTGGGTATCATTCTACTCGGCCCAATTTAGAGCCGATGACCCCGAAACTATGAATCCCTCAGGCAATACACTCTTGCTGACCCCCCAAAGAGAAAAACTAACCTTCACAGCTGCTGAGGCCGAGCTGGCCCTTGCATTGACTCTCCGAGGGAAAGCCCCTGGTATGGATCTGATCCCGGCAGATTTATTCAAATCTAATCCCGCCTTGTGGCTCCCTTATATAACAATGATAGCTAACACCTTGGCCCTTGGAGCCACAGTCCCGAAATCATGGAGGGGAGCAGAAATTGTTCCGATTTATAAAAAGGGCGATAAGTCCATCCCAGGAAATTACCGCCCCATCAGTTTGATCGATTCGATCCAAAAGATAATAGCACTTATGGTCCTGGGACGGGTCCAGGGATGGATTGAAACAGAGGGTATTCTGTCACCCATGCAGGCGGGCTGCAGATCGGGAATGAGCACCATAGATCAGGTGTTTAGATTCTGCCTGATCTATTGGAAGGTGGTAGGGCTCGGCGGCGGCACCATCTATGCTGCATTCATTGATCTGAAGTCCGCCTTCGACCTGGTGCCAAGGGATAAACTGTGGGGTGTGCTGAAAAACCTGGGGTGCCCATTAGAACTATTAGACCTCATTGTTAGACTCCATGAGGACAACTATGCGAGGGTGAGGTGGGGGGGCCAGGGACAAGTGACGGAGACATTTCCCGTTACTCGAGGTGTCCGCCAGGGGTGTGTCCTGGCCCCAACTCTCTTCCTCCTTTTTATTGATCAAGTTGTCAAGTTCTTCAAGGATACCCCCACTGATGCCCCAATGCTGGCTGGGATGAGATTTCCTCTTCTCATCTTCGCAGATGACACTTTAATCCTCTCAAAAACACATAGCGGACTCCAGCGGGCTCTCGACCGCTTTGAGGAGTACTGTGCCATCAATAACCTGGTGGTAAATGTGGGGAAAACGAAGTTCATGGTTTTTACAAAAAACCATCCAGTTCGGAGTTCCGTGAGGTTGAATGGAGTAAACCTCGAGCAGGTTGATACCATGACCTACTTAGGGGTTACCCTCGATAGCCGTCTGAGATGGAAGGACCAGATTAACATACAACATCTCAAACTTGCTAGGCTGACTGGTTGCCTCATCAAAGAGCAAAAGGAATCAATTACAAAGCGCGTCCTCCCGGCCCTCAAGATCTATGATGTTAAAATCTCTACCGCCATTTTATATGGCGCGGATCTTTGGGGCCACATGGACTTGCTTAATTTGTTTAAAACCCAATGTAGATTCCTTCGTAACTTAGTAGGCCTCCCGCAGTCGACACCTTCGATTCCCCTCTGCTTGGACCTTGGTTTCCCACCGATCAATGAGATGGCTAGATTTAGGCTGGTGGCCCTGTGGAGACGGATATGGACATATCTAACCTGCACGCATCTCTCACCCTCCTGAGGCGGAAGCCGGGAGGTCTCTAGCATTCTTAAAATTTTAACTTGTTTTTAATGATTTGAAACTGTGGAAAATTGTATTTTGTGCACCTGACCGTAATAGGTGCTTGCGACCCCCCTGTTGACCCCCCTTGCGCTTAACAGTAACTGAACCCCTGCTTTCCGAATCGGACCTGCTCTCGGCCGAGTATTGACGCCGAGAGCAGAGTACCGATTTTGGCGGCCATCTTAGGTCAGGCAGCAATTTGTGACGCGATTTCAGGCGCCATAAAAACGGGCAGAGATGACTCCGCGCAGCGGACGCGATCAGCGGGGGCGCCGGATCTGCGCCGGAGTCGTGCCAGAGTCCTGCCCGTCTGCGCCCGTCAGCGCACGACCGGGCACAGGGCGTAGGGACTCTGGTACTCGCACCAGCTACTCCTCTGGGGATCTCCTAGTACTGAAATCCGGCAGCTAAGCATTATCACCTGCTATATACGCCACCTTGGAGGAACTTAACATCTTGTACACACCCAGTGGTAAGAATTCTAAGCCTTCACCCACCCTTAAGTTAGCTACCCTTAATACCAGGTCATTGCAGAAACATCACCTAGAAATCTACACTCTTTTACAAGACGAGACTATTGACTTCCTGACACTCACTGAAACCTGGCTGAGCGATGCCTCTTCCCCGGATATCATCGCCGCCCTTCCTAGTGGATATGATATGATCTGGCACAACCGACCAGAGGGGGCCCGAGGTGGGGGTGTAGCAACGATCTTTAAAAAGCAGTTTACGGTAACTAAAATCTTATCGGAGACTATAAGTACCGTCGACATTTTAGGGATAAAAATCACTATGAACAACTCCTGTTTTACCATTTTAACAGTGTATTGCCCACCCCAAAGCACCTCAAAATTCAATGACCTTTTCCTTCCTATACTATCAGATTTATGCACACGCTATAAAAACATCCTGGTAACTGGTGATTTCAATATCCACTGGGATAAAAGCGATCAAGATCCGCTAGCCCAGAAATTACAGACTACTATGACCTCTCTTGGTTTAGTACAACTTGTGGAAGCTCCAACCCACAAAAAAGGCCATATCCTTGATCTTATTTGGTCCTCCATGCCAAAGGTGGCCATTGCAAGTATTACACCCTGTATTTGGTCGGATCACCATTTAATACTGTACGACGTTCCGCTAATTAATATCCAGGCTAAACTCCCTTTAAAAACCAAAAAAGTACGCCAATGGAAAAAAGTAAACTCTGACACCTTGGCCAAAACTCTGCCCAAATATAAACAGACTTCCATAGTCTCTCAAGGTGTCTCTGACCTTGACTCAATGTATGATGCGATTACGACTACTCTCAGGAAATCAATCGATGAGTTAGCCCCTGAAAAGGTACAAAGAATAAAAGGTGCAGAGAAAGGAGCCCCTTGGTTCACCCAAAGCCTACGTGAACACAAAAGAAAACTCCGTTGCCTCGAAAGATGCTGGAGGAAATCCAAAAAGGACACTGATAGGGAACTATATAGAATGTCGCTTCAAACATACAAAAAGTCTATCATCTTAGCTAAAAAGGACTATTATGAGACACGCATAAACAATGCCACAAATATTCAGAGAGAAACCTTTCAAATCCTGAAAGAGCTAAGTGTGAAGGAGGAAAAGAATGACATCTCGATCAACTGTGATACCTTTCAAGGATATTTCCTCGAAAAAGTTGCGATTATCTTGTCCGATATTAAGAAGGATAATCCAGTCTCACACATCGAACAACTGCCCCCTCAAAATTCCCCAAACCTTATTTTTACCAGTTTCCCTGAAATTAACCCTACCATCCTGAGACAACTGGTAGCATCCATCAAGTCAGGCTCACCTGCTGACCCGTGCCCACCCGATATCCTCCGATTAGCAATCCCGATCCTAGAAGATCAGATCTTACACCTTCTAAACACCTCACTAGCTACTGGCGCATTACCTACCTCCTTTAAAGAGGCACGCGTCAGACCCCTGTTAAAAAAGCCCGGGGCAGATCCATCCAGCCTGAAGAACTACAGACCTATTTCTCAGTTGCCATTTCTGTCAAAAGTGTTGGAACAGCACGTGCTAAAATCTTTGTCATCCCTCCTGGAATCTCACCATCTTCTCCAGGAGCGGCAGGCTGGCTTTCGTGCTCACCATAGCACAGAATTGGTAATGTTGTCTGTACTGGATGAGCTCAGATGCATGGCTGACAGTAAAAATCCAAGCGCCCTGATATTACTAGATCTTTCAGCGGCATTTGATACTGTCAGCCATGCATTGCTTCTGGGCAGACTGGCTCGGCTCGGGATAGGAGAGCGAGCCCTCGAATGGCTAACAGCCTTCCTATCTGGGAGGACGCAGAGAATCCAGGTTGCAGATCAGGTCTCCGGTGAGGGTGTTTTATCTTGCGGAGTCCCGCAGGGCTCCGCGCTCTCTCCACTCCTATTCAATTTGTACCTGCAGCCATTGATAGAGTCCCTGGCAAATATGAACTGTAAAGTTTTTAATTATGCCGACGATACTCAGCTGTTGCTGAGTATCGACAATACATCATCGGCTCAGTCCACGGCCCAAGACATATTACGATTCACAGTAAACTGGATGTCGTCCAATTTACTGAAAATCAACCCAGACAAAACAGAGGTTCTCGTAGTTTCAACCTTGACCTCTCCCTGGAACGATCTGTTTTGGCCACAAGAACTCGGACCCACTCCAAGACCGTGTCCTAGCGTTAAGAGCCTCGGCATGAAGATTGATCAGGAACTCTCGATGGCTAACCAAGTGTCCGCTGTAGTTGGTTCTTGTACCAACCTAATCAGGAAATTGCGGAAGCTCGTTCCCTTACTCTCATGGAATATGCTGCGAACCATTGTCTCGGCTACAATAGTGTCGAGAATTGATTATGGCAATGCGCTATATCTTGGCCTCCCAAAAAATCTATCCAATCGTCTTCAGGTTACTCTGAATGACGCAGCACGCCTGATATTTGGTGTGCCAAGGGGACTCATGCTTCCCCCTTGCTCTACAGGCTTCATTGGCTGCCTGTGGTGCAAAGAGTTGAGTTTAAGAGCATGTGCATCTGTCACAAAGCAATCCATGGACAGGCGCCAGCCTATATAAAAGAGAGACTTGAATTATACAAACCCAAGCGCGCCCTACGATCCTCCGGTTCCTTTCTGCTGTCCTGTCCACGCTTCAAGCTGGCAACTAAAGGAGGCAGATCTTTTTCAGTTCAGGCTCCGATCATCTGGAATAAGCTACCGGAGGTGCTTCATAGAGAGCCCAACCTTCTCCACTTCAGGAAGTCTTTGAAGACTCTACTCTTCAAAGACGCATTTACTTCCTAGTATCTGGTATTCTAGAATCTCTATAGTCATCTTGCTTCTTGTTGCTGCACTTGGTTAGTAGCGCTTTGAGACCTGTCGGTGAGCTGGCGCGATATAAAACCCAGTACAAATACAAATACAAATCTCCAGATCTATCTCTATTTGCAAAGGAACTGGCCGAAGTTAGGTCTATTACGGGTTCAGGGAAAATCCCATGGCTCTCTGCTGTTAAAACTATCCTTAATGATATGGGCTTGGAACACCTCTGGACATCCCCTCAATCCAATGTTTTCCCTTCCAAAGACGAGTTCAAATCCCTGTATTGGGCCACGACCCGCTTAAAAAGAGTTCTGCTTTCTAACAAAAATAGCCTTACAGGCAGGTTCCTAACATTCAAACTTGACCTATCGCGAGAGCCCTATTGGGACATAATAACTCGACCGTTAGACAAGAAGCTGTATCATCAGTTTAGAGTGGGTTCTTTGCCTTTGAACCCTTTTCTAAACAAACGGTCTACAGGGTCATCGCCCAACTGTACATGTTGCCCAGGTCATATTGAATCTGAAGGACATTTTCTTTTTGCTTGCCCTAGGTACGCTGCACCCCGAAAGAAATGGTTAAAACCCTTGTTTCAAAAATTACCATTCAAAACATTGATGGAAGCAATATGGGTGCTTAGGACCAACACCTCCGAACTCTTTGTAGTAAGTCTGGCAAAATATCTGGGATGGGCTTGGCTCCTAAGGCTAAAAACAACATGCCTTAGCTCCAAGGACCAAGATGTTTTGCAATCGGTCATAATCTGATTAATTATGTATCAGTTAATTGATCTATGACTTAGTTGTTTCATCTGCATCCCCTGTATTTTTGCCATGGAAGGGCTCATTGACAATGAATTTGAACTGTAATGTCTTTTTTTTCTTAACTTAAATTCATCTTTTTATAAAATAGTCAGGTTCTTTATTAATTGAAATTTAATCCTGTTTTATCCATTTGTCTTAAATGTTCCTTATCTGCATACTTTTGTTAGTTGTTTAATCTTTTTACAGTTTTTTTTTCTTCCCTGTTTTTGTTTAAATTGAATTAGTTAAATTCTTTGTATTTTAACGTGTCTTTTATGATTTGTTAAAAATCGAAATAAAGACTTTAAACCTGAACCTGAGTGGATACTAGGAGGTTCTTGGCCAACTTAGTCTCCAACTGACC
The DNA here is from genome assembly GCF_964263255.1 of Lissotriton vulgaris. Taxonomy (NCBI): domain Eukaryota; kingdom Metazoa; phylum Chordata; class Amphibia; order Caudata; family Salamandridae; genus Lissotriton; species Lissotriton vulgaris. The sequence continues at coordinate 1,066,828,144 of NC_141693.1, read as the reverse complement.
CGGGGAGATAATGCTTTGCTTAAACTCAGTCTCGCATTTGAGCTGATTTTATCTGATGTTAAAAACAATTTAACCCGTGAATACGTAATATCCATCGTAAAAAATGCAGTTGGTTTAATGACGACTGAGATAAAACACTAAAAAATCTTCATATAGCCTTGAGATCCAACCCTCTTAACCCACATTTGGTCAAGTCTCTGTGCCAAGCTTACAAAAAAGCAAGGACTACTAGGCTGAAAGCCATAAAGGAAGAGTGGTGGAAAAATTGCAGAAGGCTGCCATATTAAAAAGCTTGCAGGCATTTCGTTCACTGATTAATGCACCATTCTTAAGAGACGAGCAGTCAACGACCACAGATACTCATGTTGAACAGGAGGAATGGGTGACCCATTTTGAAAGTTTATTTGTAGCTGACAAGATGACAAATGCTCAGTTTTTCCCCGAAATGTTAGCAATGGCATAGGGTGCTGTTAGTTTTACACTCGAAGAAATAAAGTATACTCTAAATCAGTGTAAACGTGGAAAGTCACCGGGACCGGATGGAGTCCCTATCGATTTGTTTTTGGAGAATCAAGATCTTTGGGCCCCGCTTTTAACAAATATTTTTAACAAAATTGCCCAAATAGGTGCCACTCCTTCATGGAAGACTACTGTAATTGTTTCCATCTACAAAAAGGGGGATAGGTCGATTCCGAAAAACTATAGACCTATATCTTTGATAGATTTGACTGCAAAACTAATGGGTCAGCTTCTTTTAAATACATTGGAGGAATGGTCCCTAGAAAAGAATATTATAATCCATGTCAGTTTGGATTTAGAAAAGGGAAAGGCACTGTGGATCAGTGCCTGAACCTGAGTCTAAATATAGCAAAATACACGTCAGCCAAAAAAGGCCATCTTTATCTTGCCTTCATGGAACTGTACGCAGCCTTTGACTGCGTGGCACAGTCTAAGCTGTGGCAGATCATGGAGGCAATGGGGATTGACCTGAATATTATTAATATTATCTATGACTTGTACTCAGGTGCCTCAGCCTGTGTCCGCTATGGAAAGGATGGTGAGTTCAAAAGGTATTTTAAAATTGCAAGAGGTGCGAGGCGGGGTGTGTTCTTGCCCCCTTCCTATTTGCACTCTACAACAATACTGTAGAATCTGCCTTGCTGGGATCTACTCCAGATGTTCCTTATATAAATCCAACAATTGTACTAATACTAATACTAACTAGCTCATACCAGTAATGCGCTGTGTCGTTTAGTGTTGGAATACACGCAATTTCTGAACAATCTGGAAATGAAAGTTAATTATACAAAGTCTTTTATCCTAGTGGCAGGCCCAAAACAGCGAAAACAGCCCCAAATTATCACTGAAGGGGAAAACTGGGAGTTGTTGATTCTTTTAACTACCTAGGGTTTATGTTTGACCTTTAAATTGACTGGCAAAACATGATTGTAAAAAGAGGGATGCAGATGGGAATGAATATTGGGGCCCTAACTAAATTTATGAAAAAAACTAGTTTAAAACCTGTAGATGTAATAAAAAACAGTGTATGAAGCTAAGACAGTATCTGCTGCCACTTATGGAGCGGCTGTTTGGGGAACCAGAGACTGTGCGAAATTGCAATCTATTCAAAATAACAGTTTTTTTCAATTACTGTCACTGCCAAAGGCATGCGCCAATTTTAAGTGCCCTATGGAATTGAGAGCCCCTTATATTACCGATAAAATTTCTGTGGCGCCGATTTTAATGTGGTATTCAATATGGCGAAAAGAGACCCTCACACTGACAAGAGACATTATAAAGGATGTTTTGAAATTAGATGGGGTGGGTAATATAACCTGATTACGATATGTCGAATCTACTTTGAAAGTAGCTGGGTTACATCATCTCTTTGTAGACCCTACAACCTGTTGGTCTATTTTTAAGAATGACTTGAAAGTTCATTTGCTATCTAATTTACAGACAAGAAGGGAGGCTCTAAATACCTAGCTGTCGAGACTTGAAACATATCTGACATCCCCTAGTATAATGCAAATGGATATAAACACAGCATACCTATCGTTCATCACTAACTTACAACATAGGTATATCTTGGTGAGATTTCGTTTAAATTATATTCCTCTGATGTTGGGTATTCCCTGTAATATCTATGTTGCTGCTGATCTCCCATTTTGTACCTGTGATGAGCGATCTACACAGAATGGGACTTTTTGGTTTTCTGTAAATTTTATCGCAATGAAAGGAAAAGGTTTATTATCTCCCTCATGCGCAAAATGAATTTTAAACTGTGTCACGTGGCCCTTTACTATCTGCAGTTATAACCTGACCCTCTTACCTGCTTATCTTTGGTGTCTTTCATTTTATGTGCCTTAAAAAAGAGAAGTTCAATTTGCTGAATTTTTATCTTTAAAAGAGGAATCAATTTACTGTATTGTGCTAATTATTATGTATGTATACTTTTGTAATGTGGAAATTCAGTATAATCTGTGGTATTTTAACTCTATTGTAATATTGTGGAATGTTTTAACATGTAGTATACTTTTTTTGCCTTCATTGTGTTGGCGAATTAAATGTTATTCGGACTGACTGACTGACTACTAAACAGCCAGTCACAATTACAGTTACCTTGCAGTTGAAAGGGGCTTGATTTAAATGGTGCAGCAGGTGCAGTGGCACCGGGTCTAAAAGTTGACATAACTCCACTAAACTCCAGATATTGCTATATTTTACTAATAAACAGGCAGGTACAAGTGCAGTTATTGTGCAGGCAACAGGGTCATTATTTAAATGGTGCAGAGGGTAACAAATGTAGCCAAAATATCAGCCAGATGTAGCCCAACTATAGCCCAAAGACAGAATGTCCCAGAGTGTTCTAAAGAACAACTAGAGCGCTAACAGTCTTACTTATGACAAAAGTATGGCACACCTGAAGTCATCTTGATTGGAATAAAGTGTTAACACTTAAAACATTTAATTTGCAAAGGAACAAAATGAGGGGGTTCATTTTGCCATAGAAATTATGATTTGTGCTGAAGAAAGAAAAATTAGGGCACATTTTGAGTGACTTCTCAAATCCTCTTATATTTCATTAAAAAAATTCTGATATGCAGTCTCCCAAGATGGCCACCAGAGACAAAAGAGCCCAAATGTAGCCCAAATATCAGCCAGATGTAGCCCAACTATAGCCCAATGACAGAATGTCTCAGAGTGTTCTTAAGAACAACTAGAACGCTAACAGTCTTACTTATGACAAAAGTATGGCACACCTGAAGTCATCTTGATTGGAATAAAGTGACACTTAATACATTTAATTTGAAAAGGAACAAAATGAGGGGTTTCATTTTGCCATAGAAATTATATATATATATATATATATATATATATATATATATATATATATATATATATATATATATATATATATATATATATATATATATATATATAAATATATATTCACTGAAAAAACCATAGGTTTCACACCAGTTATAGTTAGGAATTAGCATTTAAAAAACCTATTAAATTCACTGAAAAAACCATAGGTTTCACACCAGTTATAGTTAGGTGGAAATGTTACTCGCATAAAACCATTGAAATTCCCACGTTATAGTTAGTTGGACTAACTATAACTTGCGCGTGCAATGCACTGCTGATGACGTCACATATTACATCACTCATGACATGGTCAGTGACATCACTCATGACATCACTGATGACATCTCAAATGACATCACTGATGACATCATCCAGTGAATGTGTATCTTTCTGAAAAATAAATATTTTTTATATATGTATATCTAAAGGTTGATGGAAGAATAAATGGGTAAATAAATGTCTAAATGGATGTTTTTTCTTGTGTAAAATTGATTGGTTAACTGACTTATTAAATGTATCTTAGTGAATACATATATTAGCGAGTAATGTTTAAATAATTAAATATCTGTATCTATGTCTCACTTTGTGTATAAGTGGATGCATGGGTTGGTGAGTAGCTACATGAGTGTGTATATGGGTTATTAGTTGTTTTTTTGAGTATCAGTATCAGTGTCTGTATGGTTCGGTGGAGGATATTACTTAGAGCACAGATGCATGAATGAGTGACTCACTATTTGTATGTATTTTGAAGACAGCATGTGTGCAAGACTGTATGGGTGGATGATTGTTTGTATGGGTGGGTTAGTGAGTATGTGTTTTTATAATTGATTGTTTAAGAGAGTAAATATGTTTCCGTTTCTGTAGAAGTATGTGTAGTGGTGTGTATATAGCAGTATAATCAAGTAAAAAGTTGTGTGTGAGTAACTATATGGATGAGTATTAGTGTGTAAAAGGATGTATAGGTGTATGAGTACATATGATGAGTATGTACATGCATGAGTGACTATATAGAACTGTTGGTGAATGAGTGGATGTGTATGTAGATGTTGGAATTACCTAATAAGTTGTTGTAATTGGTATTGGTTTCTCCTTTTTTAAGAAAATGTTAGTTTCTATTTTTGAATGTGTGTGTCAAAGGTTATTTTATGCTGATAGGAGGTCTGCCACTTTGTCACAAGGATGTTGTCATCAGTGATGCCATTTGAGATGTCATCAGTGATGTCATGAGTGATGTCACTGACCATGTCATGAGTGATGTAATATGTGACGTCATCAGCAGTGCATTGCATGCGCAAGTTATAGTGAGTCCAACTAACTATAACGTGGGAATTTCAATGGTTTTATGCGAGTAAAATTTCCACCTAACTATAACTGGTGTGAGACCTATGGTTTTTTCAGTGAATATTGGTATAATTTATTCTTGAACAGGCAACAAGTGCAGTTACCTTCCAAACAACAGGGTCATGATTTGAATGGTGCAGCAGGTGCTGTAGCACCGGGTCCAAAAGTTGTCAGAGCTTGTTCAAAAATATCATATTGCTATATTTTACTACTAAACAAGACAGTCACAGTGCATTTATCCAGCAGGCAATAGGTCATAATTTGAATGGTGCAGCAGGTTTAGTAGCATCAGGACCACCACCATCTCTACGCACCCCACTAGTTGTCAGAACGCCTCTAAACACCTAATACTGGTATGATTTACTACTATACAGACAGATACAATTGCAGTTATCTTGCAGTTAAAAGGGACTTGATTTGAATGGTCCAGCAGGTGCAGTGGCACCTGGGCCAAAAGTGGTCAGAACTCCTCTAAACACCAAATATTGCTGTTTAACTACTAAATACGGTACAAAGGGGGGTGGTAATGGACGGAGCATCAGAACCAATCAAACACTCACACCCAGTCAACAGATCTGGGTTTAATCCATCACCGTTCTTTAGCCCAGTTCAGACATGGCCATATGCAAATTAGTCTGACCCTGTGCCTCATGGAAACAGTCCAACCCGAACTGCCAAGCCATGCCTTCCCTGGACCAGAAACAAGCTTCCTAGGACCGGTTTCTGGCATTATACTAAATAAGCAGTCACTAGTGCAGTTACCTTGCAGATACTAGGGTCATGATTTCAATGGTGCAGCAGGTGCAGTGGAATCCACTCAGGTAGTGTAGTGTTCCCTACAATGGTGGGGAGCACACAGTATTGTTTTAAATACCCCTCACACACCAACAGGCCCCTTGGTGTCATGCTTCATCATTGGGGTCTCCATCACATTTCACCACCTCACCACTCACACTTATTTTCCCTACACACACACCAACACATAGTACACTTCAAGTGCTCCTACGCAGTCGTGAGTCGTAGCACGCCGCATCCCGTAGAGGGGTGCGAAGACCCCAATGATGAAGTATGACACCAAGGGGCCTGTTGGTGTGTGAGGGGTATTCAAAACAATACTGTGTGCTCCCCACCATTGTAGGGACCACTACCACTACCTGAGTGGATTCCATTTTGTTTATGTAAATTGTCAGGGGGGACCGAATCCACTTTTCCTCTCCCTCCCTCCTTTGTTATACATTTGCAGCAGGTGCAGTGACACCAAGGTCTAAAGGTCTAGGAACCCCTCTAAACACCACCTATTGCAACATTTTACTACTAAACAGGCAGTCACAATTGCAGTTACCTAATAGGGAACTGGGTCATGATTTGAATGGTGCAGCAGGTGCAGTGACAGGAGGAGACGGCATGCTCTGTGAGGCTCCACACTATTGATGAGAAAATCGCAGGGGCAATCAAAAAGAAGACTCACTTAAGGAGTTTGTGATAAAGTTACTCCCCTCTACAGCTGGTATGAGCGACGTGAGCTGGCAGAGGTCATAAAGAACAAGGTGTCCAACATTGGTGCGGTGACAAGGTGTCTAGCCCTGACGAACTTGCTGAAACTTTTGAGGCAGAGAAACATGTTGGCAATGGGTAATGGTATGCCAAGTTAGCTACCAGCCTTTTTAATTCAACAGACCACACCTAATAATTAAGAATAAAATTGTGAGAGAGGTGTGCCTGTTGATCTTAATCACTGATTGTCACGCGTGGAGTGAAAGTTACTGCTCCACTCCACCTTTTACACACTTTTTTGCTTTGTTTGGGACACTTTTCTTTTCCTGAACAAAATGACTACCTATGATGAGAAAAGGGGCCCAATCTGGTGAGTACCTGCCAGTTACCCCGATGGTGGTGCGCCCGTGAGGGGTCATTTTGTTCTCCACACATTTTTTCACTTTTCCTTCCTTCTTGTTGTACTGTGCAAATTATTGGTCCAGACAACTTTTCCGTTCCGTGTGACTGTCAATTTAAGATTGCAAAAGGTTTTTTTAATAAAAATATTGGACGAGGTGCGGTTATATACTCCCAGAGACAAATATATTAGTGGAATGGGCAGTGTAGCAGTAGAAATTGATGGTTGACTCTCCTGCTGCAAAAAGAATACCGACTGATTTTTCGTCTAAGAGACAGGGTTTTGTGGTATTGATGGTTCTTGAGTGGAGGGCAACCCTGGTCTTCTCTTTTTCCCTCTTGGCTCCTTTTTGAAATAGAAGCAGTGGCACCGGGGACAACATTTGTCATAACTCTTCTAAGCACCAAATATTGCTAAATCTTACTACTAAACAGCCAGTCACAAATGCAGTTATCTTGCAAGCAATAGGGCCATGATTTGAATGGTGCAGCAGGTGCAGTGGCACCCGGCCCAAAACTTGTCAGAACTCCTCTGAACACAATATTGCTATTATATCAATTAATTCTATTATTTCCTTCTTTCATTTCATTTTTCAAAATTTTGCTATTACTTACCCACACTATTCCACTAGTAACATCACAATATATTGCCTTTCTGAACATAAACAAGTCATAACACTTCAAAAGACTTTCTGTAACTTATATTGTACAACTACTCAACAAGCTTCAACTTACAACAAAAAAGCTTATTATAAATCACATAGGTGAAACTTAATGCATTAACCAATGCTTGTTATTGAGTTAACTTTACTCGCTTTTTTCGGCATTGTTTCCATTTTTCTGGAGTATTCTTCTGCGGAGGTAGTTTCTGGATCATGTTATAATTCTCCGAAGGATATATAAAGAATTAACTTTAGCCCTGTCCCAGTAGGATATTACCATCCCACCTTATACTATGGCTGTTTGAATGCATCATTCCCTCTGCCAGTGGAATGCATAATGAGCTATTTTACATCTAAAAAGTGCACTCTATTGCTAAACATTTACATTATTATTTCATAAATGCATTGTAAATTTAAAGCAATCACTTTTTGGTACAGAATCAAAAGCAGGATTTGTAATATTAAAAACAGACCAATTGGCCTTGCATACTTGTTATATTGTTATTCTTATGCTCCTCACTTTATTGGCAGAGCTGATGACTCCTTCTGCAGGCTGGTGAGGTCTTCTTGCGGCACATTTAGAGCTGCCACACAGCTTCAATTATTCAGCCAATAAAATGTAACCCTCACAATTAAGCCTTTACTCAGTGTACTGTTCTCTGGCTTTTTCTATAACAAAACTGAAGTTTTACATTATAGCTACTCAAGCCAGACTCTTGGCGTTATTGAAGCCTCTAACGGCATCATTTTTTATCTGGGTAGACTGCCCAGACCACACTAAGGTTCAGTTATTTTTAAACTATTTATCTGTTGTAGATCACAATGTGTGCCTGACCCCACAAACACACAAACGCTGTGGGACACATGTTGGATTTTATTTTCTGCCCACTTTCCCATTGGAATTCAGTTCAGAATTGTCTTCCACTAACATGAACTGACATGAAGATAATCATTTTTTACAGAAGTTTTGGTTTTGCCTACCCTCTTCGGTGCTACCATGTAAAGCTACAATACAGTTTACAGTAATCTCCATACTGCCTACCAAATTTGAGAACATAGCATGTCTCTCTTGGATAATACACCTGTTTTCTTTTAGCAAATTCATAAATCGGTCAACCCTACCCCAAAAACATTCTTCCTTAATATCATTCACCATTAACTGGTACTATTGGTCTGCTCCTTACTGGTTCACGAAGCTTGCTTCCAGGAAAACCGCTCACAACAGGACTGAATGCCGGAGGTGAAAATACTTTAAGCCTGTCATTAAATCTACTCATCAGGTCCAGCTCTCTTCTTAAAAAAACGCATCTTTCCCAGATGTAGGACATATTCCATGGGATCAATTTTTTTAAAAAAAATTGTAAACTTAGTGACCTCATTCGCTGGAAATCTGCTATGCCTCCCCTTTTATTAAAATAGATTGGTGAAAAACCTTCTTAGTTCTTCCATACAAAAATTTCCACTACTATGGATTCCTTTACCCCTTGTCTACCATACCCTCATTCAATACCCCCAGGGTACCACTGAACGTATGTTCATTATTAATAACTTTAAACCACTTTCAGAATTGCCAAGTGTTCCTGTTCTATGAAACCTGGCTCTACTTTGGACCTGTGTTCTGTGACACAGCTCAGGAAAGCCAGGGTGATCATTGCTCAGGTCAACTATCACTACTTTGATTGGACCTTGCCCACTACAAGAATAGCTCTGTTGTCTTAAGCATACTGCAGTAATTATTTTTTTAACATGGTGGATAACCCCAGAAAAGGTAAGTAATTTGAGGTGTTGTTCTTCTCTCTTTGCATGCTAACTTTATTGGAAAGTCCAAACATCTTAAACCGTCTCAACTTTTTTAAATCTGGTTTTATCATTGACTCTGCTCACTCAGGCTTGTTCTCATGGAAGTTAAACGATCTTGCCGGCAGTGCTGGATGACATACAGATGGCCTTGGACAGAGGGGGTGTCACTGCCTTGATCCACTTTGGTCTCTTTGATGGAACTTTGCTATTGTTGATTACACTGGAATAATCCAAAAGATCCACAGAATGGGTGTTACAACTGTGGCCCTCAAAACCTGTAGGACACAAGTAGTATCTTTATCCCCTAGACCATTCTGGGACTTGTAGTGTGGTGACCCACAGGGCCCTCCCTTAATCTTATTCCTTCTAATGCTTTCAGTAGCACCATAAGCTTCTCTATTTAGAACCTACACTTAATGCTGATAAGACCCAAATCCAAATTCTTCTGGCAAGTCATAATGCAGGCTTCACCTTAAATATGCAATCTTCCATGGTGGCAGTCGACACATGGGGATTACACTGAAGTTACATTCCAACAAGACCAAAGTCTTTGTGAATGTTGAACACCTCAACTTCTTGCAAGAGTTCTCCATCTCTTACTCATGGAATCAGCAAAGTGGCCTCTACATGCTTTTTCTTCCTTAAAACCAAAAACAAGGATAGCATATGGGAGACTAAGCTAACATGTCCTCTCGCTTGGATTTCTGTAACACTCCATTCAGAACTTTCCAAATTCTACCTTTCTAGGTTGTAAATCACCTTTCTAAGGTGCACTGGCAGTGGATGCATAAGACAAAGGCCTTAAAATATATTTGCTTATCCATCATGTTTTTCTGTTCTTGGTCCAAAATGTTTGTACAACATGCTCATTCGATATGGTCCCACTTGCATTCTTTGATCTGCCACCAGTGCTCCTATGACTATTTCTTGATTCCATAGTGGCAGTCACTCCTTGGAACGCTCTTCCTCCAATATTCATTTTGATCTCAGTCCATCTTCTGTAATTCAATAAAATGTGATATTGAGGTATCTGTTTACTTGTTTGTAGAGGCTTCAAGAGTGTGTGTGTAAATCATCTGGTTCCGCAGGTACTATGTGGTCTATTATGTGCCTTATTGCTCCACATTGTGGATTATCTCCAGCATAAACCATTGTTTTCATAAGGTGCCTGCACATGTTTACAAATGTTTATCTATGGGTACCCACTTATGTTGTTGGTATTGGTGCCAGATGGAAAAAGAGTGCTTGTGTTTACATGTTCAGTGGAGCAAAAGGCATTGAAAAGAGACTTCAAGCTCTACAAAGCTTTCATTGCCTTGAAATGGGTGTCTCTGAGGGACAGCTCCAGAGAAGGGCCTAGTTTACTGGAATATCCACTTCAAAAATAGACTGAGGGCTGCACTGATAACAAATTGCAATGTGTCATAAGGAGAGAGAGATGTGGTGTCAAGCACTCATTTCAAGACGTGATGCTTGTGCTGTGGGCTTAAATATTACAGGAGGCAGCTGAAATGCTACACCAAATATCTACTGAGCAAGGAAATTTCAACTGATCAATATATGCTGGAGGGACATTTCACCTTTCCTGGTACAAGTGTCTGGCATGCCACATGGCTGAATAGGACTCACTGCTTATTACCAGGAGGTATCTTCTTTAGATATCACATTCGAAGACATTGAGTTTTGAGGCAGGGAGCGCCACCTGTGATGACTAAAGTGGCATTGTGTTCCTCTTCTACTTCCCTGCCACAACCCTGTTGCTTTCTATGTGTTGGCAGTGAAGGTCCTGCATCATCTCCAAAAGACAGGGAAATTGGGACAATATTTGACCCAGAGCAGACATTAAGAATATCGAGAACCCTGCCTCCCCTGACAATTTTAGACCTATTGCTAATATCCCACTCTTAGCCAAAGTTCTGGATAAGTGTGTGCAACAGCAGCTGAGCCAACACATCACCAACTTGCACCTTCTAGATGACTTCCAATCTGGTTTCAGGCCTGGGCACAGCCGGAAACCATCATTCTCCACATCGTGGATGATGCCCTTCAAGCCCTTGACCAAGGCAAAACCTGTCTCCTAATCCTCCTTGACCTATCCTCGACCTTCAACATGGTCAACCATGAAAAACTACTTGAATGCCTCAAACTCAGGATGGGATTGGATGGCTTTGTTCTGGATTGGTTTAGGTCTTTCCTCCATAATAGATCTCAGAGATTCCTAATTAACGGTAACCTGTCTGCTCCTTCTCGGCCTCAGTTGGAGTCCCCCAAGGATCAACCTTGTCCCCTACCCTCTTCAACCTTTACCTCAAACCGCTTGCCAAAGTATTGCAAACTGCAAACTTCTACCATATGTATGCTGACGACACCCAGATATACATCAAAATCTCCTCCCTCGAGGAGATTCTTTCCCTGAAGCCTTGAAGCTGACTGTCCAATGGCCCTCCTCCAATCAACTCAAACTGTACGCAAAGACAGAATTTCTTCTAATTTCCCCACCCAATATAAACCCCGAGACTCAGATTTGGATTAAGGCCATCACAGCCTTAAGCTGCCCTCCAACCATCGTGGACTCAGCGAAATTACTTGGAATAACCCTGGACTGCAACTTGAGCATGCGGGACCACATCAATTCGATGGCCAAATCAGCCAGATTCCACCTAAGCTACCTTAGAAAACTGAAACCCTTCCTTGATACTCCCGACCTGAAAATTGCAGTCCAGTCCCTAGTCATCTCTAGAGTTGAATATGGCTGCTCTACCCTCTCAGGCGTACACAAGATCTCCCTGGCACCCTTAAAAGCCTGCCTCAACGCGGTCGCCAGGCTACTAACTGGTTCAAGGAAATTCAACCATATTTCTCCTCACCTGAAAGTTCTGAATTGGCTTCCTCTACAGGCCAGAACCCAACTCAAGTTGGCATGTATCACGCACAAGGCACTATACTCAAACTCCTCTGCATATCTTGCCCAGAAACTTGTGTTATCCAGAGGAACCAGAAACACACGATCCTCCAGAGACCTCTTGGTCCAACCTGCACATTTTCGGAAAAAGAAAACGTACAATCGGGCCTTTTCTGGGGCCGCATCGAGAATATGGAACTCACTCCTGCCCGCCATTAGAAGAATCCCTTCTCTGGCTTGCTTCAAAAAGGATGCCAAAACCTTCCTAATGGGCAAATTCCTCGCCTCATCTTTGCCTCCTACTCATCCAGAGTTAGACGATATAGCTACAGAGTTAGAATTGACTATATAGGTAAGAGTGTTTGTATATATTTTGAATTGTTTGATTGTCTCTTACATGTGATTCGAGTCCTTGTGTGCTTAACTGAGATTACTGACACCACTCTTGATCTTTGCGCAGAGTTTTTTCCTGGCAAGGAGAAGAAGGAAACATTACATAGAGTAAGGAATTTTGTTTTTATGGTTTTAGTCACTAGGGTGTATTTTATTGGCACCTGGGTGTTATCCACTGGTATATGGTTTTCTGTTTTCCATACTTATCGGTGGTATATAGTTTTAAGTAGGTGGAGGCCTGTCATATCACTTATGCATGCCTGGTAGGCCAGTCACTGATATTGGACTGCAGTGTGAGCAGACTATATACAGATTTATTTTTAGATCCTAGGGGTTATTCATTGCTGTATGCATTGTCTTTATTTTGTATAGGAATGTCTGGATACTGAGCAACGCTGTGTCCTGAGGATGGTCTTATGGTTCTGTGTGACCAATGAAAGACCGAAAAGTTAACATATTTACACCCGTTTTGTATTTGTATACATCGGTCAATTCTGTTGACATTTGTGTTTTATATGTGTTAAAACTATAGGATAGGTTTTTTGATGAAAAACATTCATGAAATTGTGAATCATCCCTATTGACAAAGGGTGTTACACTACTATAACGCTGTGAAATATTAGTAGTAACAGTGTTGCTAAGAAACAGAATTGAATGTATTGCTCTTTATGAATACAACTTATTTTGAATATATCCCTGTTGTAAGAATTTCTTTGTTCACTGCTCTGGTGACGTGATAAAAAACTTGAATAATCACTGAAACAAATTCCTTGAGGAACATTTGTATAGAGATCATTGATTATACCCAGTCCCTCGAGATATATTGTGTTGCCCTCTTTTTGTTGAAAGTCTAAGCATTAATGAAGCGCTTACACGGGGCACAGGTAGCTTCTTTCATTTCAGATTTTTACTCATTGTTTTGCCTGTTTTCCCCCGCATCGCGTTCTAGTCACGATAGGCCGGTTGTGGCAGCCATTTCCTCTGCAGCGGGGGCTGCCGGCTTCAGATAGCGGTACGCGGCAGTGCCTTTACTTGAAGGCTGGGATCCCTATGTTTTGGAATTACTTGTCGCTTTACATTTTTTTTTTTTGCACTCTCCTCTCAATATTCCTGCTCTTCACGCAAGCTATTCAACACTTGGAGCTATAGGATATATGAGTCGGCTGCGATTATCTCTATAACGGAAGTTCTGGCCCTTCTCAACAGCATATAGCAGCTATATCCTAAGTTGTGTGGGATGCTTTGGCTCTGCTACAATCTGCATCTATCTGCTTTAATTTCATGTGCACTTATCTCCAAGTATTCATGTATGTCAGCGCAAGCCTGGCCCTTCAGCTACTTTAAATGCAGCGAGATATGCCGGCTCTCTTCGGCAGCGTGAGGCAGAAACCTCCTCAGTCACTTCAATGCCTCAGCCTCTGACAAAAACGGCTCCATCATATGTTTTTTTGGCACCTTTTCATTATATTCCTGTCTTTCTGCTTGGACGCACCTTTTTATTTTTTTCTAAATGGTGGTCTGGAAAATTGGAGTCTGGCTGCATCTACTAATTTGTTCTTACCTCTCTTAATTTTGCTCACTGGCTGTGTTCGAGGTCTGGGGCAACGCAGTTCCTTTGTCTTTTCTTGTCAACTGTGCAGACCCTCTTTCCTCTTTTGAATAAAAGGTATTTTTCTCTTCAGTCAACATGTCTTCCCTTCGCAAGGATTCTTCAACTGCTGCTTCTAAGCGCCTTAAGAAGGATCCTAATTTGCCTTATAAATCTCCACTGCCCATCACGCTAGAGGACCTTATGGAGGAGTTTAGGCTTTTGAAACCATTTATTTTGGACACTAACGCAACCCTTCAGCTGCTGGATGAGATGTGGTCCAGTCTTGAATCCAGAGTTTCGGTGGTGGAGCAAAGGTTCAGCGACGCTCAAGACGTTCTCCCTTGGGTTGAGGCCAGGTCCAAAGAGATTGTTCTACTCAAACAACAGATGGAGGACTTGGAAAACCGCAACCTAAGGAACGACCTAAGGCTTTATGGGATTCCTGAGGGGGAGGAGGGTCCTGATATGCTTGCTTTCCTCAGGCTTCCTATTCCCAAGATAGTTGGCATCAAGGAGAACATTTTGCTTAACGTGCAACAAGCCCATCGTATTGGTCCTAGGTCCAGCGGTTCGTCCTTCAAACGGTCAGCTAACCGTTCCAGAGGCATTATCGTTCTATTCTTGGAACACAGTTATTAATGGTTTTGTCTGCGGCCAAGCAGAAAAAGCAGATGCTATGGTCCAGCCAGAGAGTCTTTTTCTCTCAGATGTATCCCGCGCTACTGCCGCTTGACATAAGGAGTTCCTCTCATTTCATCCTGCCTTGTGCTCTATGAGCGCTAGCTATGGCCTTGTTCATCCTTGCTTTTTTTTAAAGTTCCTTACAAGGAAAGGTCTTATTCTTTTGATTGTCCAGAAGACTTACGACAGTTCATTCTTCGTCACAGGGGAGAAGAGATGGATCTTGGGAAAACGTGAACTTGGACAGATATTCCTGGTTATATGTCTTGTAGCTCTGTTATTGGTACTAAGCTTTAACCCATTTATGGCTTACTCTCTCTCTCATCTCAGTGGTTTTAGGGAGTTTATGACTTGTTTTTTATCTTTATTTGTGTATTGTTGTTTATGTATTATGTTTATTTCGTCTTTTACAGGTCATTATTCTGTCTCTCACTTATTGATCCATTAATAGATGTTTAATTTCTTCCTTTCACAGATTGTCATGTATAGTTTTGATTTCCCTCCCTGATGTTTCCTCTCCTCATGGTGCCTTCCCTCCTGCTCCCTATGTTAATTATCCGTCATGTTCCGGTAATTGTCCTCCTATTCTTATTTGTCCTTCTCTCTCTTTTGTAGACTATTTATTTTACAGCTTTTTATCCCTTTTGTCGTAACTTCAATGGTCGCTCCTGATTGTATTTTTTCATCGTCTGACCTTCTTTCGGTCTTTGTCGTTTCTCTCTGTTCTTGCTTTGTCTCGTCTGTCTTCTCCTCGCGTTTCCCCGCCTCTCCATGTTATTTTCTTTTTTTTCTGGAAATATGTTCTGCTCGTTCTGACTGAAGCTTCTGTGCTCTTGTCAACTTTCCTTCCTCTATCATTTTCTCCTTACTACTTCTGTCTTCCTCGCTTCTTCTTCTCTTCCTTTTCGCTTCTTTTCTTGGTTCTTTGCTTCCATACAATATACCTTCTATTATTGTCTTTATTTTTTGCTACTTTCCATCTGTTTATTACCTCTCTTTCTTCATTCCACATCGGCTTTTACCATGCTTTTTCTCGCCTATTGTTATACAAATTTTGCAAGTTGTTATACAGGCTTTCATGCATATATATTCCAGTTATATACGTTATAAATTGCATATCTTGTTGCTTAGTGTCTTTTCCTTTTGTCAAGACTGTTAGTTTATTAGCTGTATAGGTTACCTTGTGCAAATGTTGCTCAGTATTCTTCCCTTTTAACAAAATGTGATGTTTATTAACTTTATAGATTGCACCACGCACATGCTATTGCTTAATGTTTTTTCTCTTTTAACATGACTGACTCTGTTCGCATTGTTTTATGGAACTTAAAGGGATTACGTAATCCAGTTAAAAAACAGAGGGTCCTTACTCACCTTTCTAGGCTGCAATGTAAAATAGCAATGCTTCAGGAAACTCACCTTAATGATTGTGACATTAATTCTCTTTAAAAGCAATGGGTGGGACATGTTTACTGCTCCCCGGTTAAATATAGGAAAAATGGGGTGGTTATAGTGTTCCATAAAACACTCTCTCTGGTTTTAGAAAAGGAAGAAAAAGACGCTGATGATCGATGGCTTCTCTTACATCTCACAATAAATGGTTCCCCTATTTTCATTCTTAATATTTATGGCCCCACTGGTGTCGACTCGCAATTTTGGTTGAATTTGTCACATATCCTTCACTTATGCCCTGATGCTAACTTATTGGTGGGTGGGGACTGCAATCAACTCAAGGACCCTATTATTGACAGAAAGTCACATACCAGATACATCCCCAACAAAATGAAAAAATCTTTCACGAGTACAATCTGATCAAGGTGATTGATTGATGCGTGGAGGCTTTTTCACCCTGATACTCTTGAGTATGCGTTTTATTCCCCCACTCATAATTCCAGAATAGATTACATTTTTTGAGACCTCCTCTCCTTCCCAATCTAATTAATGCTGACATTGGATCAATCCTCATCTCCGATCACGCCCCTGTTGTTATTACCCTGGACCTTCCCTCTGAACCATCCAAATTGCGCAGATGGCGCTTCAATAACTATCTGCTTAAGGATCATATCTTCTTGGATCGTTTTAAAGAATTTTTTGTTAGATTTTTTCCTTAGAAATGTTAGCCCTGAGATATCGTTCCACACTATATGGGATGCCTTCAAGGCCTCAGGCAGAGGTTTCATCATGGACTATGCGGCGGTTAAAAAGAAAAAGTGCTTGAGGGATTCCATTTCCTTATTTGCTTCTATTAAACATCTCAAGCACGCTTATTTTACTTCTAATAATGAGACCACTCGTAAGAATTTAGTTCAGGCAAAATTGAGTTTTAACAGAAAATCGACCGAAGAGACTTCAGGGTCCTTGCTTAAAATTAATTCTAAATTTTATGGGGGCCACAACAGAGCTGGTAAATTACTGGTGAATTACTTGAAAGTTAAATCCCAGAAATCTAAAATAGTCAAAATCACCGACAATGGGGGTGTCGATCCTTTCAAGGATGAATAAATTATAAATTGCTTCACAGATTGTTATAAGACAATTTACACTCCCGAATTATATTCTACTGATGAAGCATTAGACTAATTTTTTGAAGCACTTCCTCCTCGTTCCTCTTCCCTTCCAGAATGCTCCATATTAGAAAAGGATCTGTCCCTTTCTGAACGTAAGTCTGCCCTCGCTCTATTACCAAAAGGCAAGTCACCGGGTCAAGAAGGCTTTACTGCTGAGTTTTACTCTTGTTTTTCTCACATACTTCTTCCTCATTCATTATCCATTTTTCAGCATTTTATTTCACACAAGGAGGCTCGTGGATCTTTTCTTGAAGCTTTGATTTGTTTAATTCCTAAAAAAGGCAAGGATCTTTCTTCTTG
Source organism: Lissotriton vulgaris (assembly GCF_964263255.1). Lineage (NCBI taxonomy): Eukaryota > Metazoa > Chordata > Amphibia > Caudata > Salamandridae > Lissotriton > Lissotriton vulgaris. The sequence goes on along the minus strand of NC_141693.1, from coordinate 1,066,810,645 downwards.
TGCTATTGGCCCATTTCTTTAATTAACTTAGATTGCAAAACTTTCAGCAAGGTTCTCGCTCTTTGAATCAATAAAGTTATTCCAGATCTGATTGGCATGGAGCAGACAGGGCTTGTTAAGGGTAGAACAATAGCTAATAATTCTAGAACCTTTTTAAATATTATACACCTTGCCTCTAGAAGTTCTTTTCCCCTTGCAGCCATCACGCTGGATGCGGAAAAGGCCTTGGACCGCATTCATTGGCTTTCCAAGATGCATGCACTTAAATGGCATGGCTTTGGGCCCACTATATTATCTCTTATTGGTCTATCATACTCTTCTCCTACTACCTCGGTTTTCGTTAATGGAGTTCAATCCTCCTACTTTATCCTTCAGCGAGGCACCTGTCAAGGTTGTCCTCTGTCACCCCTACTTTTTATTCTATCCCTAGAACCTTTTCTTCATTCCCTAAGACATTCTGCTTCTTTCTGTGGTTTCATACATAATTCTACTGAAGTCAAGTTCACTGCTTATGCAGACGATATTCTGCTATATCGCTCTGACCCTTCCTCCTCTTTTTCCGCCTTTATTGATCTTTTATCTTCCTACGCCACCATATCCGGTTATAAATTGAACTTTTCCAAATCTGAAATCTTTCCAATGAATACGTTTTGTTTAAGGAGCATGTTTGAAGGGACAGATTTCAACTGGAATACCAATTACATAACTTGTCTAGGAATCAAATACTCTTCTTCTGTTACTAAAACAGTTCAACTCAACTTGGATGATCTTCTACTAAAGATATCCGATATGGCAGAGTAATGGTCTCCCTTGTACTTGTCATGGCGGCGAAGGCTAGACACCTCTAAGATGCCGATGCTCCCAATAATTAATTTCTACTTGTCCATGCTTCCAATACGTCTTCCTTTAAAATTCTTCAAATCCCTCAATATTATTTTGAGTAAATTCCTGTGGAATAATCGTAAAGCTCGTATTTCTTTGTCTGCTACTAAGGATAGAGGCGGGGTTAATTTCCCTAAGTTCAGTCAATATCATTCCTCCTTCCTAATCCGTCAAGTTTTGCCTTATCTCTACTCTTCGGATGACACACCAGCATCAGTATGGTATAAGTTAGAGGAATCCATTCTTTACCCACTTTCTTTTTCCACTCTCTGTTACATTCTTGTATGTTTTCTCTTTAATCTTTTAGAATGTTAGCACATCTAGGATCAGTACTGGAATCTTGATTGGGGGAGTTGGAGATAAGCTGTTCGTGTGGCAACATCTAGGGGTCTTTTCTTCACGAATAAACTATAGAAATTACTTCACGTTTCTGTGACTCCACTTTGTAAAAGTGGCGACAAGGGAGAAAGTGAACCATGGACCCCTGAGATGTTTTTAGGTAATCGTCTTTGAAAAGAAGAAAAAGAATTGAAGAAGATTTTGGACAGTTATCTATTAGGAAGCTGGTGATTTGGATTTAAACTTCATATGAGTGGACTACTCGCGCTTTGAACTTCATGTGAGTAAATTACTCGCATTTGTTTTTTTTGGGGGAAATGCTCAGAAGAATGACTTTCGAATGGCGATAATTACATGAAAATCGCTTAAATGAATGAACTATAGAAATTACTTCACGTTTCTGTGACTCCACTTTGTAAAACTCTCAATAGCTTTACTCATTCTCCTCGCTCATTCACTTCCCCTACTAATACCAGCACTCGCCCTCCTGAATGATTCCCTCTCCCTGGGCCGCATTCCTACAGCATTTAAATAGGCCATTGTGGTTCCTCTCTTGAAAGAACCTGGAGCAGACCCCATGAGCCCGTCTAATTACCGCCACATCTCCCTGCTGCCATATCTGGCTGAAATATTGGAGGCTCATGTAGCAATGTGCTTGTCCAAATTCATGGAAGAGTCTAACTACCTAGACTCACATCAGGCGGGCTTTCGCCCTGCACACTTCACAGAAACAGTGATATTAGCGGTCTTGGATACTCTACGAGACAAAGCTGACAGAGGCTCCCACAGGCCCTAGTGTTACTGGATCTCTCCGCCGCCTTTGACACGGTGGACCATGATATACTGGCATAACATTTCAGGTTGGCTGGCATCCTGGCACAGCCTCTAGCTGGCTCAGCTCCTTCCTAGAAGGCCGTTCCCAGGCTGTCCGCTCATCCCAGTTCACAGCTCCAAAGCGAGGTATTACCTGTGGGGTTCCGCAAGGCTCCTCACTTTCCCCCCATTTGTTTAATCTTTACCTCCTCCCCCTGATGCAGTCCCTAAAAGATAGGAATGTGATTGTTTTCAATTACGCCGATGACCTTCAACTGGCTTTTACTGTAGACAACACACCAAACTCAGTCACCGAATTTCAGGCCACCATGATGCACATCCAACACTGGATGGATCATAACCATCTAAAGCTAAATCCTGGTAAGACGGAACTGATCCTTACAAGGGGTAGCCACAAGTTCTGGGGCCCTCACTACTGGCCGACGGAGCTAGGATCCCCTCCCTCCACTCCCCCTCTGCCAAAACTCTTGGTGTCACCTTAAACAATGATCTCTCACTAAAAACGCAAGTCAGGTTGGTGATCTCGAAATGCTTCTTTCAGATGCGTAAGATCTAGAAGATCTGTTGTTTGCTTAGGCAGGAAGCCCTGTATACCTGGGCATGCCATTCTTCCTCACCAAGCGCCTGCATATGGTCCAGAATCAAGCAGCCAGACTGATCCTCCAGCAACCTAGGTGGCAACCAGCCTCCCCTCTCTTGAGGAAACTGCACTGGCTTCCCATCCCTCAACGCTGCATTTTTAAAACTGGCTGCTTGATTTTCAAATCTCTCCTAGGTCACAGACCCAAATTCATAAACGACCTCATACTAAGGTATGCCACCTCACGCAACCTTCGATCAGCCCACCTTCTGCTTCTATCCACACCCACGTTCAAACGAAAACGTCAAGGAGGTTGCAGATTGGCCTATCTCGCCCCAAGACTGTGGAATTTTTCCCCTTGGAAATGCGGTCATGCACTGATATTCTGAGCTTCAGGAAGTCCATTTAAACCTGGCTTTTTGCAAAGACCCACAAATAACTTCTCCGCGGGCCCAATCCCTAGCATAGCGCCATGAAACCAATCGGTGTACGTGCGCTTTACATGTCATTTTTAACATTAACATTAACATTACTCAGCTTACATCTACCTTTTATCTGGTTCTTTTAAAATCATGCTCACCTTTACAATGGTTCTTGGACTCCTCCATATGGCATAATAAATCCATTAAAATTTCCAACCGCACCATTTTCTGGAATGATTGGATTGTTGCAGGGATTATCAAGGTCAAACACCAGAAGAATAATGTGCGATTTTTATCCTTCCGAGAAACCCAGTCTAAATGTGGTTTACCAGACACTTCCTTCCTCAAGTTTGAATCTTTAAAACTGATCTTAACTCAACAGCTCTCTCTTATCTTATCTCCGATACCCCCTACTCTCCATCTGATCATTTGTTAGCACCATTACCCACTTCTTCAGTTGTTAGGGCCTCACACATCTATAATACCTTCATTTTTCCCTTCCTACTCACCCCAAAAGCAAAATTTAAACTCTTTGGGAAACGGATTTACAATGCACTTTCTCTATACATACATGGCATTCTATTTGGGCTAGTATTCACCACACTTCATGCAACGCTAGTACCACTCAAATGCTTTATTATTTTATCAGAGAATATTTCTATCTGCACAAGCCGTCTCCAAATTCAGTTCTGATTTATCTCCCAACTCTTGGTCCTGCAAAACCTCTCCCGGCACTTGCATGCACTCCTTTTTCCTTTGCCCTAACATCTTCAGTTTCTGGACTAAAGTTTGTAACGCAATTGCCTCTATCAGTTCTACTAGTTTTCCTTTTGACATTTGTTCAATATTTTTGGGCAGTAAATCTCCACAATGGGTGGGTGCTCACAAATTGGGTTCATTCATTGTTTGGCCATTGCTATTGGTTTACAAGTAATTACGTCCAACTGGAAATATTCTTCCAAGATTTCCGTTTCAGCTTGGTGGAACCTTTTATGTTACCATCATAGGCTTGATAGACTTCAGTAACTACCACACAGCAACTTCTTAAAAAAGAAGCCCTTTGGTCTCCTCTTACTAATTACCACTTTACCTCGGCCTTACGAACAAGAGACAGTAATCACGTTTTCCAGCCACCATGAGTATAGGGCTTTCCCCCTTGGCAACTGTTTTTATATATTATTGATTATTCACTGTTAATTGCGAGTCTTAATGTATGTTATGGATTCTTTATTGGAATTTTTATAAGTTTGTTGATTCCATTTACCTTATTTTCCCTTTTTTTCTCCTTTTCCCTCCTTCTCTTTCTTTCTTTCTCTCTTCTCCCTTTCCTTTCCTCTTTCTCTCTTTTATCCATTTAAAATTCAAATTTAAAATGCTAGTTTACTATGGTACATTTTTGTATATCTTTGTTACCAACATTGGTATTTCATCCTGTCATTAAATATGTATAGATTTTTATCTTGTTACTTTCTATGAATATATCTTGTATTACCCTATGTAATTGTTTTTCATGATTACTTGTCTCTGTATGACTATTTTTGGCAATTTTGTACCTATCTTCAATTTTTGTCTCAATAAAGCTTTTTAAACTTAAAAAAAAGAGAATAAAAAGTCATTTGAATTATGCGACAATCTAGCTGGGGTAAAAAGAGTGTGAAAGGAAACGCTATAGGATGTAATTTTCTGTAACACATAACACATTTAAAAAAATCTGTACATGAATTGTACACATTCAGCAGTTGGAAAAGCAAAAATATAGCGCATTGTTTGTAATCTGGCTGGAAAGGCTGCAGCCTGCTCGTTTTCTCTCTAGGACTCCTGCCCTCATGGCCATTGTCTTCTGGGAAGCGATGAGGGGGTGTGTGAGGAGCAAGTCCATCTGGAGATACACTCTGGGCCATATTATCGAGAACGGCGATAACATTATCGCCGCTTTATCGACAGGAAACTGCTGCTAAAGCGTCGATAAGGGACTTGATAATATGCCCTTGTGAATTCCCATAGAAGCCCAGGTTCTCGTGTGAAGGACGTCAAACCTGGGCTGCTATGGGAATTCTCAAGGGCATTTTATCAAGCCCCCTGTCGCCGCTTTAGCGGCAGTTTCCTGCTGCTAAAGTGGCGATAATGTTATCGCTATTGTTGATAATATGGCCTTACATGTTTATTCCATGCTTCTTTGCTCCTCCTCCCTCGTTTTATATGTCTGTACTTGGCCCGCCAAGTTTATTTTTTGTTCTTTTTCTTCTATAACAAAACTAAAGGTTTTATTTATGGTTTTTGTCATTTATGTGTGGATCTAAGCTTGGGTAAGGTTTGTAGTTTAGATGGAACGTTTTGGCAAACGATTTTGTAATTTCCCTAATAGAAAGTTGTTTTACAACCCCAACACAGGCATACATGCAGCTAATTTATTATTGATTGTTGCCATGTAAGCATTACACACAGTTCACATATTGAAAAGTTTCGATATTTTGTTGAAATACATATAATATAAGAATACATTTCAGTGGGTTTTAAAATTACAAGGCAACTTGTGGAAAACTATTAAAATATTTACAAAGGGCTTACAATGGGTTGTAGTTCGAATTATTTGTAGAATTTGGGATTATTAAATTCTTACTTGATTCCTTTGGCTGCCAAGACAAGCAGTGTCCTTTGGGCAAACGGGCAGAACCTCATACTGTAGATGCGGATCAGACCTTCAGGGACTGGACCAGGAGCAGAGCTCCCTAGAGTAAAGATCAGGATCAAGAGAACATGGTTTAAGCAAAAAAGGAACAAAATAGTGATAAACTACACTTCTTTTTTCTACCCCAAGATGACAGACTAAAAGTAATCTTTTGTGAACATGTTTTAAGAGCGGCTTTAAACGCATAGCACATGCCAAGCTCTTTAAGAGACCAACAAACAACTCTAGGGGCCAGATATAGGAAGGCTATTACCGGCCGGTAATAGACTTTTCCTATGTAGGAGGCACATTTACCGATTCGGTAAATAACGAATCGGTATTTACCGATTTGGTATTTACCGAATCATCATTTACCGATTCGGTGAAATGTAGGAAGCACTTCAAAGAGTGCTTCTGCGCTTTAAGGATTCGTTATTTACCACCAACTATTAGTTGGTGGTAAATAACGAATTCCTATGTAAATGCAAATCTGTGTATTTACTCCTATGCCATGTGACAGACATACGTGCCCTTAGGGCATGTATGTGTGCCACATGTGCACACAAGCACTAATCAGGGGTGCAACAGGGTATCAAAGTGACACCCTGCCACCCTTGACTTTTTCCCAATTTTAACGAATCGGTAAGGACACAGCCCAGAGGAATGAATGGCAAGATTCGGTAAATACCGAATCTTAACGATTCGGTATTTTTTACAGAAAAATGATCTACATAGCATTTACCGATTTGAAAATACCAAATCGGTAAAGTTCGGTATTTTCGAATCGGTAAATGTCAATTACCTACATCAAGCCCTAAATGAGGCTAACTGGTGACACAAAGTGGGATTGACCTTGAACTGCCCAAGCATTATACATTGCCACCTTAAAACATACAGCTGAAAAGCACACCCAAGCCATATGCAAAAGGTTCATCCAATCCCGGTGTTTTAGCCAACAAAGTTGTATTGTGGGATTTGTAGTTTTGCTATTCATATTGTAAGTATGGGTTTTAATATATTGTTGCACAAAGTAATCTTGGCAAAAGAATAATAAGTAACAGAACAAGATGAGGCCACTCAGCTGCACATGGTGACAGGTCATAGTTACAGATCAATGAGAGGACCCATTTACAAACAATATATCAAGGAGGAATGACACAGGATATTGAGATTCCGTTGCTGCCAGGCACAGACACATCTTTCCTGGGGCATGACATTGAAATCTAGCAGGCAGCTTTCTTGTTCAGCGACTAGTCAGTGGTGCATGTGAATCAATCAATCAATATTTGTTTATTCGACACATTGTCTTTTAAACAGTAATATAAACAAGAACACAACGAGTAATCACACATAATATAGCAATATCACATAGTTCAACAGCAGATAATTTTATACAATACTTATACTAAACTCCACTGACAGCACAACTTAGTCAAAATGGCAAATAATTCAGCTGCAGTTTTTTAAATAGTACCTATAATACACTATTATTTATAGACATTAAAAATCGTGTTACATTCATGAATTGCATTCTCAATCAATTAAAATGTCCTGTTGCAGTTAAAAGGTAACTTACATCTAAAAGTGTGTTTGCCTTCTGCAATGCATCTGTAGCCCACATTCACATAATCCTTCATTGTTCTTAAAAGAGCACAAACCAGAAGGGTGTGCATGGAGTGGGTGTAACCCTATTCTAAATGTAAAAAAAGTGGGTCACATCTGAGAATTTGGTAAGCTAGACAGGTAAGGAAATGGAGTGTTCGCTTCCCAACTTTCACACAGATGTACAGCTGAGGACTTGGTTCTTTAATATTGGAAATCTCTTTCTGTTGATCCTAACTCACCCATCATTAATAATTCCTTCTTAGAATACATTTGTCTGAGTACCACATTATAATTCCTAATCCTCACTATATTTCCCATCACCTTCAGCTGTTTCCTTGTTTTATAAGCCCAATTAGGACTGCTTAAAATAATGTCATCCCTACGCAGGGTAACTATCTTAGGATGGTCAGATGTTAACAATTTGCTCCAAAACCTTAGTGCTTCTGTAACTGCAGTTATAGACCAGGATTGGAGCCATCCTCCACTCTAATGGGCAATGCCATTATACATTTGGAGAATAATAGAAGATTGCTCAGGCAACAGCAATCTTGTCTAGGCCCAGTACTTCTACTCCATATAGGACTTTAGGAGGGAGAGCTGCTTTATAAGCTGCTGATTAGAGGGAGAGCTCATATAATCAAGTTCAAATTTATGTAAGCCACAATGGTTGGTAATGCGTTTGCCTGTGTGACTTGATATGGGAAGAAAAGGGCAATGAGTTATTAAAAAGCATACCTAATTATCTATAGTCTGAGGTTTCCTCAATTTTCGACTGCTCAATAGACTATAAAAATCTATGCCCCTTCTTACCAAAGGTCATATTTTGGTTTTGTCAAAGTTGACTGACTGACTTTTAAAGCAGTACTTTCTGAACTCCACCAATTTTCTTTGTAGGCCAACTGGGGTTCGTCCCTAGTGACAAGGTTGTCCGCATAATACAGACACGATATATGTGAGCCTCCCATTTTGGGAGTAAAGGGTTGTGTATCTAAAATAGTTTTTGGGAGGTCAGTTAGAAACAGGGCAAAGAGAGTTGAAGCAATTCCCATTTTTTATGCTGATCTGAAATAGGCTACCATTGGCACCCAACTTCACTTGAGCTCAGTTCCTAAAATGGAGCTCTTTTAAAATCCCCACAAGGGTACCCAGAATTTCCATGCTTGGCACACAGAATATCATGTTCCACCAAATGAAAGGTGGCCTAGAAATCTACAAAACAGGCATTAAAAGAACCCCAGTATCCATGGACGTTTGGGCTATAGACCAAACACAAAGAGCAGTGGTCAATTATGGAATGCCCAGGCTTAGAGTCACCTTGTTCTAGTGGAATCAGATTAATCTCTTAACAACGTAACAACAGTAAGGGCCTGGAGTAAAATGTTTTCCATTTTTGGTCCTATACCTATTAATCTAATTAGCTTGTAGTTTATGGGTCAGCCGAACCATCCTTTTTATAAATCGGTTTAATTATTGCATAGGCTTTAGCAGATGCAAATTCCTTCAACAGATCTGCATAGAATTTTGACCACCATTTTAAATTAGTCTTTATTATGAGCGCCGGCAGATCTAGTTAACTTTGTCCATGTGATTATGTCTTCAATATCAAATTTGTAATATAACATGAGAAATCTGACATCAATGGGATAGATAGTCTCATCTACAACACAATCTTTCCCCACATATACTACTGTTAGCATTAGGTGATTAAACCAACCCTCTTCTGACACCATACTTTCTGTACCTATATCCATGCAACAAACTCATTGTCTCACCATTTTTCCAAAATGTCAACACATCATTAGTGGAAATTACCACCACCATTTAATCCCAATTTCCTTTATAAGCTGCCATTTTATTAATCTTCATTCTACCTTTATATTTCTTACACATTTCAAAGTAGGAGCAACCATCCATGAACGGAATGTTAGCCTATTTAATTTTCCCTTTCAAACAGTCGACCAAGGCTTTAATTGTTAGGTCCTAATTATCAATTGAGTTGCTGCCTGCAAAGAGCAAAACATTTAGGTCAATATGATTTTGCTCCAGTAAGATTTGGATATGCTTGACAAAAAAATTCACTGTAAGGTATCTAGGAAATTGTGTTTCAAGGGGGAGACCTCTATCTTTAGATTGTTGCGGCACATCGCAGCGGCAGCAGAAGAACACTACCGAGAACAACCGGCTGAGCCCCGGTGAATGTCTCAGAAGAACTACACTTCCCATGAGGCATTGAGCAGGTGACGCACGTGACGTTACCACACTTCTGGAATTATGCGTATGAGGGCTTGCAGGGCGCTGGTGTGGTGCTGTTGATTCTGGTATCATCACCAGATTTTCGTGAAGACGTCAGGAGGGCTGGTAGGGGTGCCTTGGGCACCAAGAACGTCTTATTTCTTTATTAATCCTTGTTGGGAGTTCCCTCGCCCCCGCTGAGCTGTGGGGACCAGACTGCGTCCTTGTGTAGCCCCGTTGGACGAGCTGACCTCCGGCTCTTGCGGGGCTCACAGAGTGACTCACATGTTTTGTTTTGACCAGACAATAGTATTTGGTTGCTCGCAGTATTGATTGTATATTACTGCACACTTAATCGGTTGTCCGCATGGAAAGCGGCTGCTTGAAAAATATAACACATGTAGCAGTATTGCTCTGCTCATTTTCTTAAAGTGAATTTCCAGCTTCCCGAGTTTGCTGAGAATTTGCATCGGCAATTGGGCCGGGTTGGGAACATTAACCCTCCACATCTAGTTGAATCTATTCTTTTGAACAATCTAGGGCTATTGGCGATTCTTTTCGTTTTACCCAACAAGACTTTGTACTATATGGATTTACTTGCTAAGTAAAGGGTCCACAAAGCGATACAAAAGGGGATGATGGACGGAGCGCTTGAACAAATCAAACACTCACCCTCAGTCAACTGATCTGGGTTTAATCCATCACCATTCTTTAGCTCACTCAGCCACCCCAGTTCAGACATGGCCCTATGCAAATCAGTCTGACCCTGTGCCTCATGGGAACAGTCCAGCCCGAACTGCCAAGCCATGTCTTCCCTGGACTGGAAACAAGTATCCTGGGACCAGTTTCGGATTCATAATCCTCATCAGCCAGGCTATCTTGAATCCAGTGGCCAAGTGAGCAAGGGACTCACGTCTGAGCATACCCTGCCAACTTAGGGCGAACAAAGCGATACAAAAGGGGATGATGGACGGAGCGCTTGAGCAAATCAAACACTCACCCCCTGTCAACTGATCTGGGTTTAATCCATCACGGAACAATAATCGTCTGGCCCTTCTGGAACCTCCTGTGCAGAAACCTCCTTTGGAAAGGATCACTTTTGTGACTACCTTTGGGACATTGTCTAACAACATCAAGAAAGTGGTAATGAAACAGTGGTCCATTCTTAACTCGGACAATGTCTCAATCCAGAGTCCTCTTTTCTCCTTTAAGAGGGGACCAAATCTTAGGGATCGATTGATCCACACACGACCGCGTGAGGACAGACCTAGGGGACTAGGTATGTTATGGGACCTCCCTCCTGTTGTAGGTCACCACCCTTGTGGGATGTGCAATTTGTGTCTCCAAACAAAGAAGTCAACTGAATTAGACATCGGTACTTCTAGACCGGGATTCAGTCCAAATTCACGAACTGCAATAGTGAAAATCTTGTTTATCTGATCACCTGTCCCTGTGGGTTAAAATACATAGGGATGACAACTCGTAAGATCAGAATAAGAATATCTGAACACAAGAGCACCATTAGTTGTAAGAGGCAAGCGACTAAACTCACTAATCATTTCTTAGAAGCACATCATTATTCAACTGCGTTGCAGTGGACTGTGATAGAACAGCCTCACATCCCTGCGCATGTCACTGATGTATCCAAATACCTTTTACTTAGAAAACAGAAATGGGTGTTTAAGATGGTCACTAACCGGGTGGGTTTGAATGATGACATACCCTGGTCAACCCTCTGAGCCTAATGGTTTCTTTTTTGTTACCATATGATCTGCAGCGGTTAGTGCAACCCAATTTAATATGGGTCTTTTTCCTTGGAGTAGGTGGTGAGCCATCGTTCCCTACACAATTCCCCCTACACAAACCCCTTCTGTCTCAAGACGTTACTATACATATAAATACATGTGATATGTCAGTTCTGGGGATGACGGCTGTTGACGTGCACCTACAGTTTCAAACAGTTACCATATACTGACGAATTGCCACACACCTCTTTGGAGTACAACCACTCTTTCCTTTATTCACATATGTCTCAGTTTTTGAACTAGGAAATTATCTCATATGGTTTGGTATAATTAATCACCGACCGGAGGTGTTTTTTACCCTTTTTTACCCATTATAACATCGTGAACACCAATATCGTCTTAGTCTGTCTTCATTGACAGGCATGAATTGTAGACATATTGTTCCAGTTATATACATATTTTCATCTATCTTATGCCTAACATCGTGAATACCAATATCGCCATTTTTGGTATTTAATAACCTGCTTCAGTCACTGACATCCAGTGTCGGCATTTAAACCTTCACTCAATGATCGCCCGTGTTTTGTACAGACGTTCTGTATATATGTCTCAGTTTACCAGCTTAATGGAAAATGAGTGTAGTAATCTCGGTGTAATTAACTGTCTGCCGAGGTGCTTCTTCATCTGTTTAGAACATCGTGAACTCTAACACCTCCAACTGGATATGCCAACAGGCATGTATTGTGGTCAATCTTTATTGAGGGATTGTCCGTGTTTTCGTACTTGGAGACCTTTTTCAATAAAGTTATCCATGATCTGCGTGCACGGCAATGTTTACAAACAGCAGCATGTCTCCTGATGAACATGGCATCCTGATTGGCCAGTAGTGTGTTCGCTTCAGCCTATCAGAAGAGAGTTTACATTTTAGTGACGTAACCCCACCATGTAAGCACTTCAAACCAATCATGCGACACAATATAATGGTTATCCTGACCACCCGCCGGTACCTCCCCGATCGGCTTGGATGCCGATGCTGTAGTACCGACGGACAGGTAGGGAACGTCTACCGGATCACCTTACAGGTTGGAAATGGGCTTGCCTTTTGTATGTGTGACACGCGGAATGTCTGTGATGATGTGTGTGCCATTTTGAGAGACACGGATAACGAATCTTTCTTACTAGCCACACGCGACTTGAATGGCTTTCACTCCATTGTAACCACTGTCATTGTAAGTGGTTTAGCCTCACAAGAGCATGCATTATCCCTGGATGTATAGATGTACAAACATTGTGCGGGCTTCTTCTTTTTCTTTGGGACAGAAGGAGCAACAGTAACAATATGGAGCCGCCTTTGCTTCATTATTTACCCTGACAACACACGTTTTTAGTCATCTACGTGTATGTTTGACTTTATGTAGACGTTTTGAGAGTGAGTGAGCTCTTGGTTTGACATGCGCTACTTCGATTGTTTGGAGTAAAACGGTAGTTTGAGTGTAATAATGCTTGCACATTTATATCTCTTTCTATCCCAGAGCGGTGCTTCTCCTCTTTCCTGAGCCGTGGCCAGGTGGGGTGAGGTCTATACCTCTTACAATAATGGTAAGATGGGTCAAAATACTTAATTGGCAGTCAACAGATTAGGCCCAATGATAACATGCAGGCACTTCATGGTTAGAGGCATTTAGTATACTGTATTGATACTCATTATTATTCATAAGTATGATCATAATGTTACGCCGGTTTGCTAGCAGAGAAGCCTTGGCTGCAACCTTCAAACTTTTCTCTTTCCTCTTTTTCAGAAAAACTTGTAAAGAGGGAGCGGAACACCTAGTGACATCAGGTGACCTCTGTATCTTATTTTGATAATTATCGCTGGCCGCTCTTAGGGTGAGGATTTTTATCGCCGGCTCTCACAGATAATTATCACCATGCTAGGCTCCAAAATTTAAGGACTGACTTCGGGTTCTTATCTATTGCCAAGAGCAACTAAATACTTACGGCGATCTCCAACCCCCCTCATCCCGCCCAAAGGATATTTGGGGCCCCTTACAGATGTATCTATTGGAGCACACCCCCGACACAGAAGCAACAACGCCTTAGTGGAAACATGAAAAGGTAAAATTGCCTTCAAGGGAATTTATTTTAGTATGTATTTTGTAATTTGTGATGGCTTTAAAAGGATGAATTCATAATCCTTAATGTGAACAAGTGCTATTAGACTCTAATTCAATGTAAACTCAATTTTAACAGGACACAACATATAAACAAAACACGAGGTGTATTAGAAAAATAGATTTTTATCAAAAGGAATTTTAAAGGATACACTTCATATACAGATAAGTAAACAAACAAAGAATAGGTCTGTGGGTACACACAGAAATAAATCCATACGTGACTCAACAGAACCTAAAAGACATCTATCCCCAGTTACATTGAATAAAACAAGATAGGGATAAGATGTAGGGTCGACGTTTCGGTTTCCTAAGAAGGCATGGTAAGAGGACGTCCCACTTAAGCCACATGGGTTCTGAGAAACCTCCAATCATGCCCGTCAGGGTTCAGTTGAACATTTCAACCAGCCCATTGCTCTTGGGGTAGTAAGGGGTGGTGAACTAGTAGGTAAAACCACATGCCTTCCACATAACCTTCATGTACAAAGACATGAAGTTGGTATCCCAGTCAGAAACCATCTCCTTGGGGAAACCCACAAAGGTAAAGATCCCCATCAGTGCCCTGGCCATGGTAGGAGCAGTCACCGTCCTCAGAGGGATAGCTTCCAGGTACCGGGTGGCATGGCCCACCAAGACCAGTATGAACCTGTTGCCCATGGCTGTATTGGGATCCAGAGGCCCTATTATGTCAATTCCAACCCATTAAAAAGGGGTGCTCACAACAGGAAACGGAGACTTGCACCTCTTCCCAGATTTGCCACTCATCTGGCAGGTAGGACAGGTCCTGCAGAACGCATCTGAGGCCTTCCTCATTTTGGGCCAAAAACGGTGGGTGACATGCCTGTCAAAGGACTTGTCCTGCCCCAGATGACCTGCCAGAGACACATCATGAGCCAAACCCAGTAGGAAGGCTCTGAAGTACTGGGGTACCACCAGCGCACACGCTGCCCCAGGCTCAGCAAACTTAGGCTTACTGTATAGGAGATCATTCTCCCAATAAATCAGGTGAGATCCTGAGGCATTACCAGTTGCCTGGTCCTCGTCCTGCTACCGAAAACCCATAAGAGTCTTTCTTTGCCACACAGAATTCCTCCTTGGTGGCACCTCCTTCCTGCTGCCAACATCTGTATTGGACTAAGGCTACAAATCCAGCTCCTTCAAGCCCAGCTCTTGAGCTAAAATAATTTTTCACTCTTCCATGGCCAACTTATCCTTCTCCAACGCCAAGTTATCTTTTTCTGCTTCTCTTTTGAGTTTAGCTAGCTTCTTCTTGTGCTCCTGTTTGAGCTTCTCCAGCTCCAACTTGTGCTTCCTAGCTTCCTGCCTGTCCTCCAGCTCCTTTGGGGACAGACCTTTGGAGGATATACTGCTGCTGGCCCTGGAGGGTGCTCTACTCTCAGAAACATCCTGATACACAAATTTCCCATGCAGGCTCTGTTTCTCCATATCCACATTATCATCCCCATCCTCTGGGTGCTCACCAGCCTCCCTGGTAGCCAACCAGGCCATCAGCAACTTTGCAGCACCTCCTTCCTAGTGAGGCCTTTAGTTTAAAAGGACATTTGAGCTCCTTGCAGAGCTTTTCGAGTTGAAGCACTGTATAGGTTTCAAGCTTCTCCTCCTCAAACACTACATCTGCAGCTACAGCTGAAGGCTTACCAGACTGAGATAAAAACTGAAGAACCTCAAAAAAAGAGAGAAGCAAAAACAGAATGTTGGGGTGTAATAGCCTGCGATATAGAAGTAGTGTACACCAATCACTGTATATAAAGTACAAATACATGTCCTATCCTCATCGCTGATCACCAGTGTTAGAAATTGTGTCTCTAGTTGGCAGTGGTTTGCACCCTGTCTATGTCGGGACCCTCACTTTAGTCAGGGTAAGCAAGTTACCCCCTCAGAATAACCCATGCTCACCCCGTTGGTAGCTTGGCAAATGCAGTCAGGCTTATTTCAGAGTCAATGTGTAAAGTATTTGTACACACACATGCGCACACACACACACACACACACACACAGTGAAAACACTACAAAAGGAGTAAACACGAGTTTAGAAAAATAGATAATATGTATCTGAATCAAACAAAACAAAACAGCAAAACTCCAACATACACAAGTAAAAATATCACTTCAAAATGATTATAGCAAGTTCAGTCCATAGAAATCAAGGGATGCGCTTGATCAGGTCAAAGTATCTGAGATGCGTCAAAAATCAAGGATGATGTTAGGTGCAGGGGAGGTGAAGGGTCGAGATAGCAGATGATGCGTTGGTTCCTTATTGCTAGGCTGGGGAGGTGATGAGTCGGTTCCTTACTGTTGTAGGGGAGGTAATGTGCCGGTTGCTGACACGATGTGTCAGTTCCTTACTGCTGTGCTGTGACAATGAAGAAACTGGCACCCAGAGATGATGCAGTGAAAATTCAGCCGCGCTGCATCAATTCCACAGTGATGAAGCAGTTTCTGCTTTGGAGTCAGAGCGGTATATCACGGACTTCGGTGATGCAATGCTCGAAACTCATGCAGCGGAGGTTCTTCTGAAGTGCTGCGACAGAAAGGTGGGGCCTGCATTGTAAGCTATGGTCGATGCATCAAGCGGGGACCATGCTCTGGTGCTGGCAGCGCAGAGGCATCCAGTTTTGCAGTGGTGTGCCTGTACAGAATGATGCTGGAAGTTGATGAGTGGATTTTCTTCTTGAAATCACTAGAACTCACTTCCAAAGGCCCAGGAATGGATTTGGCACCACTTGACAAGACAGAGCTGTCCATCCACAGAAGAGCCCAGGTAATGGTAGGTGAAGTCTTTGATAGCCCTGAAACTTCTTAACAGGAGGCAAGCTTAACTCAAGCCCTTAGAGAACCTTGGAAATAGGATGGAGAAAGCAAAGTCCAGTACTTTCACTCCTTGGACAGTGGGAGCAGGCAGCAGGCCAACACAGCAAAGCAAACAGCAAAGTGGCAGTCCCTCCTGACAGCTTATCCAGCTCTTTTTCCTGGCAGAATGTCCCCAATCTAGAAGTGTTCTGAGTATACGGTGTCAGTGGTTCAGTACTTATACCTTTTTAGCCTTTGAAATAGGCAAACTTCAAAGGAAAGTCTTTGTAGGGCACAAGATCCTGCCCTGATGCCCTGGCTCCAGACACACTACAGAGAGTGCATACTTGTTTGTGTGAGGACAGACACAGCCCTATTCAGGTGTCAGTGTCAACTCCTCCCACCGCTCTAGCTCAGAAAGACGCGTCAGCCTGGTGATGAGCCATCAGGATGTGCAGGGCACACCTCAGCTCCGTTTGTGTGACTGTCTCGAGTGAAAGCACAAACAGCCCAACTGTCATCATAACCAAGACGTATTCAGAGACAGGCAGAGGCACAGAATGGTTAAAATAAGAAAATGCCAACTTTCTAAAAGTTTTTTGCAACAAAGAAGGTAACCCACACTTCTAATTGTATTACACCATTCTGTTTTGGGTGAACAGATAAACAAAACTTAATATGTTTATCAAGGCGATTATTTGCGCCGTTTTTATTTTTCAAATTTTGTAGAAAAAAGTTTTTGTGTGTACAGAGAAATCACACTGCCATTTGCGTAGTAACGAACCAAGTTTGAGGTATTTATAACTACACAAATCATAAATTTACAAACATAAACAATATGAGAACAGTGCAGAAAAAGTTTTTTGTATACAACAAAGTGAACATATATCATAAACGTGGGGAGGGAAAGATTGTTTTTTCATAAACATCAACAAACGCAATTAAGCAAACATTTTCAAACCATAAAGCAATTATTGCCCAAGGAGCAGCCTTTCAATGAATCTGCATGAAAACAAAATAACCTTTCGGAAACAATGTTTATGAGGCTATAGATTCCCAAGTATTTTTTACGTATTCCCAAACTTAGGACGTAATCCTGTTCGCCTACGCGTTTCGAGTTTGCAGGGTATCTTCACAAACTCTCTTCAGGGCCAAATGAATTCTTTCCCCTGTTTCTCAATCTCAGGGGACTTGAGGTAAGTTCGGTTTGTCCAGAGTATAAAAGTAGGATTTTCGAGTCTGTGCGTTTTCTGAAAAATGTTGCCTTGTATGCCTGATGTAGCAATTCTTGCTTCTGTTGGAGACAATTCTTTTGCTTGGACCTTATAAAGTATACTGCCGGGAATAATTTGGTCTACTGCAATTAGTCGCCGGTAGAAAGGCCTAAAGTAATGCAGTTTACAACGCCGAAAAAAGAGCAGGAAGTAGTAAACAAAACAGGAAAAAGAAGTAACACGAAACACAACACCCAACCCTTTCTAAAAGTGGCATATTCGGACCTCCAATTTAAAAACCAACTGCACTGAAAGATGTATTTTTAAATTGTGAGTCCAGAGACCCCAACCTCCAATTTTCTATTAGCTCCCATTTGTAAGATACACTTGTAAGATGTTATAAGGCAGCTCCAATGCTAACCTATGGGAGAGATGGGCTTTGCTGTAGTAAAAATTGAAATTAGCAGTATTTCACTACCAGAATATGTAAAACACAAAAGTACATGCCCTACCTTTTAAATACACTGCACCCTGCCCTTGGGGTACCTTGGGCTCACCTTAGGGGGCCGTACGTGTAGTGAAAGAGCAGTTTGGGCCTGGCAAGTGGGTGTACTTGCCAGGTTGAAATGGCATTTTAAGATTGCCCACAAAGATACTGTAGTGGCAGGTCTGAGACATGTTTGCAAGGCTACTCTTGTGGGTGGCACAATCAGTGTTGGAGGCCCACTAGTGGCATTTGATTTACAGGCCCGGGCAAAAGACAGGGGAAACCACACCAAAAGATGCCAGGCGTAACGGTGGTGGTTCTATTTTTTGTTTTTCTCTTTTCTGAACCACCTTGGGAGTCTAAATTTGGTTTAAACAATCCTTTAGTTCAACTTGTGAGTGGAATATTTTAGCAGACATTCTGAATCTACACTTTAAATTACCACACCAGAAGTGTCATTTTAAATATGAATGCAAGTTACAAGTCTTTAAGGAGCACTGGTGGCATATACGACCAAAAAACTTCAAGTGTAAATTTAAAATAGAATTATGTTAAATCCTATGTGATGTAGCTCTACAGCGTAGCAATCTAGAAAACTTCTCCCTTAACTCTTTCTTTCCACTAACAGTGCCAAAGTCACTGCTGATTTATTGAAGGTGGCGCTATAAATGAGCGATTATGAAAGTGGCTAAATAGTAATAGGTTCTAAAGAAGAACATATGCCGTTTTTCACTGTGTATTAAGCAGCAATGATCTTCTGCTTGGAGTACTGATAGCTCGTCAAGACATAATGGCAATAAGGTGAATTATTGAGCATCATAACCTGCAATAAGAATACAAACAGTTGAAAAAATATATATATCTTCTGTACTAATATAATAAAGAGAGAGCTCAAACCTTTGAGGCGGGTAATCTCAGGAACCACAGCACCAATCACAACACCCAATACAGCGTTGGAAAGGGCAGTTGCAGCAGAAGGACATAAGCTATTGTTCTAACCTTTGTTTCCTGTGTTTCCTTATTCTATGTTTTCTTAGTTATTCTATGTGTTCTTCATTAGACTGCTTTGTCCTAGTGCTTAGGTTGCTAGGTAATTATAGAATGTTAAGCTTGTAATCTTCAGTTGAAGACTGAAACTTGATGAAGGAACACTCTGACAGATCTGGTGCTGTACTTGTCTTCAAGATTAAACTTATTTATAAGTTTACTCCTCTCTACTGTGTTTCTTGGACGCAACATCATTTGGCGACGAGGTGGTCAAGTCAGCACTTCCCTGAACCCACGCTGAAATTACTTCAAGAATATCTGGTCAGACTTCAGTGTTCATGATCCTGAATGGTCTTTCTTTGAATACTATTGATAGACCTTGAACTCTACAATTTTCCTTTATTGAACTACTTTGAATTTTGAATACCAACTACTACATCTACTTTCAAGATAAGTCCCATTTATTTATTTCTTTAAGACTTACTAATTCTATTGGGAGCTTCGCTGCATGTACCTTGTTGTACTGGTATATCTCGATGCAGGCTCATAGACTTTCCTTCTACTTTAAAAAATTGACTTTGAAACCATTTTTAAAGGGAAAAAAATGTAACCGTCACAATTTTATGCGCATTTCTTCGTTTATTTTACTCCTTGCCAATATTTTGACTATATCTATTTTTATTGAACTTTTTTTTCACTCTTTCTTCGATTCTACTTCAAATATTTTTATTATTATCGAAGTTTTAAAATTCCCATTGACTGCGCTATTCAAATTCAACAAGTGACAGTTACCTCCTGGGCCTCGAGAGTCTGAGCCTCGAGAATCCTTCAGTGCGCTTCAGTGACGCTGCTTGGAATCTCCGGCCATCTTCACTCGATCTTCAAGTGCCGGAAATCATCGCTACGTCATACGCCGACGTGCAAGTCATCACACGATGTTATTGTTCTTCGTTTCTTAGCAACACAGGCAGCGCGTCTTGACGATCTCCGATCTTCATTTTTACTACGCACTTGGATATCTTTCAACAGTGTGTATGAACATCGCGTCTTATTCTTTTCATGATCACGCAATTAGCGCTCACTCACCTATGGATTTCGCTGCTTTAAGGGAGGGATTTATTTTTAAACTTTTGAACTAAGTGTTTTCTTTGCTAATCTATACGTGTATCATTCACGCTGATACACACAGTTTTCTACAGAATTTCAGAGTTTTGTGCGTCATTCACGCTGATACACACAGCTTTCTACAAAATTTTCAGACTTTTGTGTATCATTCACGCTGACACACACAGCTTTACAGTGTTTTGATATTATATTTGTTGTTGTGTTGCCTACGCTGATACACACAGCTTTTCACAGTCTGAATAATTTTCTGTTTCATTTACGCTGATGCACACAACTCGTTTTGTCCTGAAATTACATTTTCTTTTTTTTTGTTTAATTTGAAAAAGAAAAACCCTGTTATTTTCCATATTGTAGTTTCTTCTAGAATTTATTATGGCTCAACAAACTGCAGTTCTTCCATCTCCATTTCCTCCTGAACCAGGCACTCCAAAAATTAAGTGGACTCAGTGGTTTAAATCGTTTAATAGTTACATTATTGGCATTGATGCTGTAAATTTTTCTCCTGTTAGAAAAAATACAATGTTATATAGTGCTTTGGGTGCTGAAGGTCAGAGAATTTTTGATCATCAACCTCCTGTAGTTAGACCACCATCAGATGACTGGAACGAATATACTGAAGCTATTGCACGCTTGGAACAGTATTTTAAAGATGAACCGAGTATAATTGTCGAGAGACACAATTTTTATACTCGTAAGCAGAGAGAATATGAAAAAATTGATACGTTTTTAGCTGAATTGAGGGTTTTAGCTGCGACTTGTGAATTTGAGGGTCCTATTGACCAGTATCTTAGGGATCAAATTGTGGTAAATTGCTTTAATAACAAGGAGGCATATTATCAAGGGGGTTTATCTCCGCTTTTTTGGCTTTAAAAGCCAAGAAAGCGGAGATAAAATTATCTCCCTATTACCTAGCTGTCGCTAACACCAGTTAGCGACAGCTAGTAGGAGATAGCGACCATCTTGGGCCCCATTTTGCATGTCAGTGATATTTATCACTAATGACATGCAAAGTGGGCGTGCCAAGATGTTAGCAACTGGAAATAGTCGCTAACATCGCTATCTCCTATTACCAACTTTTGGAGATATTTGCGCTAGGCGCGAATATCTCCAAAAGCTAACACCTGCCCTGAGCAGTTCTTAGCCATGTTATACAATGGGAGGTGGATAACATGGCTAAGAGCATTAGCTCGCTAATGCATGAATATCGCTGACTTTTCAGCGATATTCATGCATTGCGGACGATTTATATCGTATTTGCGATAAACCTTGGTAATACCAAGGTTTATCTGTGATAAAAATCGCCGCAGCTCAGCGATACTTTTTCACGCTAACCAAGCAATAGTGATAATTATCGCTATTGCTTTGTAATATGCCCCAAAGTTCAAGACAGAATTCTATGTTGTCGGAATCCCTCTCCTTTAGAAACTTTAGAACTAGCAAGAGGCATTGAAAGGTCGGTTACTGCTTCTAAAGAATTGAGTAATAATAAACCTACTCATATTGATTTAGTAAATAAGGTTTCATCTCAAAGTGTAAACCAACGTGATAAATCTTCTAAAATTGAATGGAAGAAAACTGATAAATCTCCTGCTTGCTTTAGATGTGGTTCAAAGTCACATCTGGCTAATTCCACATCGTGTCCTGCTTTAAAAAAACAATGTACTAATTGTACAAAAATTGGACACTTTGCTGCTGTGTGCAAATTCAAAAGTAAAACAATGTTTTTAGAAGTCACGAATTCTGAGGAGGTGCCTAATGTAGGTGAAGAACAGAATGTTAGGAAGATTCTATTGACTGTAGATTTGGTAGATGATCAAGAAGATTCTTCTGACCCTGTCTGTGATTTAAAAATTGGTGAGGTTGTTGTGAAAGTTACAGTGGATTCAGGGTCTCCCATCACCATTATTACTGATGTTCTTTTCTTGGAAAAGTGGAAGGGAGTTCATCTTTTACCTCCTGATATACGCACTGTTGCGTTTAATGGAAAGGTTATTGATTTAATAGGTTATTTCATTGATAATTTCACTTTTGAAGATCGCACTGTGCAGGCTAAAATTTGTGTAGCTAAGAATGGCTATAACGATCTCGGATGGAGCGATCAAGGGAATTTGCCTTTAGTTTTGAGACCAGGTACCAAGAATCCTATTTCTTTAGATCGCTCTAGTGCAGTTAGTGCTCTGGTTACTGAAGAGTTGTCATTAGAGAAAATTATGGGGAAGTACAAAGCTGTGTTTTCTGACACTCTTGGTTCAGTTAAGGGTTTTGAACACAGAATCATTTTGAAACCTGACGCTGTACCGGTTATCCACAAGGTCAGGCATGTCCCTCTTAGTATTAGGGAGAAGCTTAAAATTAATCTGCATCAACTGTGTAAGGATGGTGTTATTGAGCACATTAATTCTTCATTATGGGTTTCGCCAATTGTGGTTGCATTTAAAAAGAACTGTGATGAGCTTAGGCTATGTGTAGACCTTAGAGCTTTGAAAAAGAACATACAAGTGGATTGTTTTCCCCTGCCACGTATCCAAGACATGTTAGCTCAATTAAGAGGTACTAAAGTTTTTTCTACCATAGATTTGAGGGCAGCATATCATCAGATTGAGTTATGTGAAGAATCTAGGGACCTAACAGCCTTCAACACTCCTTTTGGTCCTTACCGATACTTGAAGTTACCTTTTGGCCTGGCTTCGGCGGCCTCTGTCTTTCAGAAACTGATGTTTCAACTGTTTGGAGAGGTTCGTGATGTTTTAGCATATCAAGATGATATCTTGATATCTACTAACACTGTTGAGGAACATCTTATCAAGTTGGATCAGGTGCTAGGTATCTTGAATGATCATGGTATGACTGTTAAAAAACAAAAATGTAAGTTTCTGCTAGATGAGATTGAGCATCTTGGTCATACTATTTCTCATAAGGGCATTACTCCCAAACGTGACCTGTTGTAAGGAATTCGAGATTGTGCTCAACCCAGTAATAAGGACCAGTTAAGGTCATTTTTAGGGTTAAGCGAGTTTTACTCAAGATTTGTCCAGAATTTTGCACATTTAAGTGAACCATTAAGGATGCTCACCAGGAACAACGTCAAATTTCTGTGGGGTGAGGAACACAAATTGGCATTTCAATCTTTAAAAGATTTGATAATAGGAGCTCCTGCTCTTAAACCTTTTGATGAGAATTCTGTGTCATATATTACTGTGGATGCCAGTAATGCTGGGTTAGGGGCTGTCCTGAGCCAAGTTAATGCTGGTAATGAAAATATAATAGCTTTTGCTTCCCGTCAACTTACGGTTTCTGAAAGAAACTATAGAACAATTGAAAAAGAAGCTCTAGCTTGTGTATGGGGAGTTAAGCATTTCTCTACTTATGTTTGGGGTCGTGAATTTGTCTTGATTTCGAGCCATAAACCGTTGACTTATATTTGGAATGACAAGGGTTTAAGAAATGCAAGTCCAAGATTGGTTCGACTTTTCTCGAAACTTTATGATTTTAATTTTGTGATGAGACACATTCCAGGAGGAAAAAACTTCACGGCTGATTTTTTGTCCAGATGCCCTGCAAGCTGTTCAGACTTCGTACCTATTCTTGATGACAAGGAGGTGGTAGTTAATTTGTTGGATGGTCTGGAGTTAGCTAGGGATGTCGTGTCTGAATCTGATTGGATTGAGGCTTCTTTACAGGACAATACACTGTGCATTTTGAAAAGATATATTGCTGAAGGTTGGCCAAGAGAAAATCAAGTTGACAAGGATCTTCTTCCGTTTTCCAAAGTTAGAGAGGAATTGAGTATGGAGGGTGATTTTCTTTTGCGAGGTTATTCTCTTATTCCTCCTGTGTCCATCAGGAGCAAGATTGTTAATATTGCTCTCAAAGGTCACGGTGGGATTACTGGTACCAAGAAGAGATTAAGACTTCATTATTGGTGGCCAGGGATGGATCTTTGTGTGGATTCCTTTTCGAATGATTGTGTTGAATGTTCACATGCTGAGAAATCTTTACGCACCGTGAATAAACCTTTGTGTCCTGTTGTTTTTCCTGACAGTCCATGGGAGAAATTAGGCATGGATTTTTTAGGACCGATTGGACGCTTAAATCTAGGTTTTAGATTTATTCTTACTATTGTTGATTATCATTCTAAGTGGGTTTTCTTCAAGTTTTTAAAGGAGCCTAACACAGTGAATGTAATTAAATGTCTGAAACAACTTTTTTAATCTGAGGGAATACCTACTTATCTGGTGTCAGATAACGGTGTACAGTTCCTGTTGCATGACATGAAGAATTTTTTGACAAATTTAGCTGTTAAGCACCTTGCCACTGCTTTGTATAGCCCTCAAGGTAATGGTTTAGGAGAACGTGTGAACCGTGTCTTGAAGGATGCTGTTCAGTTAGCTATTTCCTCTGGGCTTAATGTTCAAGAAGTGGTGAGTGACAGAATTTGGTCTTACAACAACACCCCGCATTCGACTACTGGAGTTACTCTGTTCTATTTGTTAAGAGGGAGACAATCTTTTAATGAATTATCTCCTCGTTGGGTGGTCAGTAAAACTTACCATGAAGGAGGTGCATCTGGTTTAGATCAAATTAAAAAAAATGTTGAATCTGCTCAAATGAAAATGTTAAGCTTGTAATCTTCAGTTGAAGACTGAAACTTGATGAAGGAACACTCTGACAGATCTGGTGCTGTACTTGTCTTCAAGATTAAACGTGAGAGAAGCAAGATGGTGGCCGCTACTGCAGCCGTGTGAGGAGCTGCTCGTGTTCTGTCCGGTGATCCGACCTAACCTGGCGTGAGTGTGGTGCTTGCCGCCCTTCGTCTGAGCGCTGAGGGGATTACAGAGGCGCCGAGGAGAAAAGATCGATTTGTTCTCCGCTCTCATCGTGTTACATCGTGCTACATTGGTGTTATTGGTTTGCTGAGCCGCGAGGGCCGTGCCGGCTCTTACCCACTGGCCGGCGGGACCCAGGTGCTTCTGTGCTTCCGCGCCTGCGGCGTCTGTGGCGCTCCAACCGCGAACCATCGTATTTTCGAAACAGCTGCCACGTAGGGAAGAAGCGGCTTGAACGTTTGTGCTGACGACGTGCTCGGAAGAGCACCTCCTTGGAATTTGCTGCTCCTGGCTACAGTGTTGCGAGTTAGTTATTTTTTTTTTTCGCTTAGGAAGGCACTGCTGGTGCTTCAGACACTGCGTGAAGTTCAAGGACGCGATTAAAGGCGTTACTAGTGGTGCTCAGCAAGCGGCTGAACTTCAAAGCCCTTTGCAGTTAGCAGCTGTAGCAGTTTTCCTTTCTTTTTTTCTTTTTCTCTACTGCTACGCTACGTATGGTTTAACAGAAGACATCTCCGGTGAGTGGAAGTGCTTTTTTTTTTTTGAATTTGCTACACTGTGGTGCTCGAACTTTCTCCTAGCAGCCAGCAAGTATTGACAGCACAGAAGTGATTAAAGTGACCGAATAAACTCTCTTTTCTTTGATACACTATCTGAGATATATTTTCATCCATTTTCATCCATTTAATATGGCTCCTAAAGGCAGAGTAACAAAAAAAACCACCACTAACCTAGTTAACTCTACAAATGCTGCAAATACCACTACAACAGGAGACTCAGAAAACCGCAATTTACAAACAAATGGAGTTTCTAAAGAGCTCACAATACCTGATTTATTTAAGAAAAAGCCTACAACTAACCCTAATAAAAATACTATAATTGAATCGATCCCCTCTAAGGCTCCAGTACACTCTAACCCCGAAAAAACCAATATAAGCCAACCAGCTAAACTTGTTGCTGCTTTAACTCCAGCTGATGAAGACGCTGGAGCAAGAGGAGAAGCCAACGATGATGATGTAGTATCTGAGCTTTGCCTCGCTGTAGAGGGAGTCAGAGTTTCACCTAGACCAAATGAACAACAACAACAACAAGATGCAGAGTCTATAGAGTCGGGGGGTCAATTTTTTCAATGTCTGATTTATCAGTCGCATCAGAAGGGGATTTTGAAGAGGAGCTTCTAAATGAGGGGCACTCTCAGGTAAAAGATTGGGCGGATGATTGCAATCAAATCTCAGAGGAAGATATGCTCGGCTCTGATTTTCTAACAAATGAAGGAGCTTCAAATACGGTCCGCAAGGTCATAGAGGAAAGATCTAAGGAGATCATAACAGTCATGAATCAACCTCAATGGGATGGGGCCGGTGCAAATAAGGAAACTGATCATGAAAACTCTGAAACTCCTGAGTTATTAGAGGAAACTGAGGAGATCACTCTAAAGTCTATATATAAGCTTCATGCCTCAATGTATCGTATGATTCTAACTCACAGAGAAGAAACCAAGGCTGAGGGTCTTCGGACTCAGGGAGCTGTACGTAAACTCCAAAATGTTGTTCGACGATTGGCCAAGTCTAGTACGGACACTAACTTGAGAGTGCAAGAGACTGAAACACGTATATCGGCGGTAGAGGATGAGTTAACGCTACAAAAGAGCTCAATCAAAGACTTGGATAGTACTAGGCAAGATGTGGACTGGAAACTAACGGATTTAGAGAATCGTGCTCGGCGCAATAATCTACGTATCTTGGGAGTTGGTGAAAAGTCAGAAGGGAAGGATGCTCGACGATTTGTAGTAGACTTGTTTTCGGATGCTTTTCAGGATCTCACTGGATGGGATTGGAATAAAGAAATTATAAGAGCCCATCGGTTCCCATTTAATCAAAAACCAGACCTGGAAGGGAGGAACAAACATCCAAGAGCTATTCTCATTTGTGTACAGAACTATCTTCTCCGTGAGATCTTATATGATTTGGCAAGACCATCTAAACCCAGAAAAGGCTTGGGGCACAAATTCTTTGTTAGACCAGACTTCTGTGCTGCAACTGTTCAACAACGTTGGAGACTCAAACAGCTTATGGCACCAATGCAAGCTAAGGGGGGTCAAACTTTCATGGAAGAACCTTATTTTTTGTCTCGGAGATAAAAGCGCAACAAGACTTAGAAACTATGTAATAAGTGTTATAGGATGGAGGTCATGTCTAACATTGTATTTAGTTTGATGGCGCTGACCCCTTAGCAGTGTGCTATGCTATTAATTGTTTTGCTATTTGTTGCCTTTCTAGTTCTAGATGCACTCTATTCTTTCTATTTTGTCAGGAGGGTCAGACCCGGGCGGAACTCACAGCTGACACTCACATACCATCAATGAGGGCAATAGCCCTTACGCTTCTGGTGGGGGGTGGTGGGGGAAGGGAGGGGAGGCAGGGAACTATGGGGGAGGTGGGTGGGAAGAAGTCTTTCTTTCGGGGTGCAAGGTCATACAGTTGGAAGATGTATTTGTTTTTTTGTTCAAGATTCACTTCTGGCAGATATCGAACTTTGGCAGTTGCTGCTCATGTATTTGTGTTTAGTCAAGTTTATCTAAAAATGTTTCATAATGGCTAAATTATCGATATGTTCTATCAATGTATGTGGTATGAACGATAAAAGAAAAAGAGGTATAATGGCCCAGATGCTAAAAACTATGTGGGTGGATGTAGTATGCATTCAAGAGACCCATATTGCTTGGTCTAACAGAGGGACCTTAGGAGATCTTGGGTTGGAAGTGGTAGGGTGTTCTCGCCAGAGTTCTACAACAAGAGGGGTCGCAATTCTCAAGAGGCGTGGAATGGGGGAAGTAAAAAGAGTTAAAGAGGATTCAATTGGACGATGGGTGATTGCCGAACTCAAAGTGGGAGGACTGATTATTACTATATGTTCCATGTATGGATCTATATTGGATGACACAGGTGCGCTTGATCTTCTAAGTGTAGAGCTGGCACAATGGTCACCCAATATTATTTTTTGTGGAGATTTTAATCTACATTTGGAAGAAACTTTTGATATTCACAGTAGTACTCCATATAAGGGTAGGAAAAAGAAGGTATTTACAGCACTTAAAGGGATCATCCAAGAATATAGACTAACTGATGTAGGCCATGAGAAAAGAAGAGGAATGTTTGGGCACACTTTTTTTTCTGCACCGCACCAAAGATTTTTTAGATTAGACTATTTTTTTGTATTTAAGGGATTATACAATGATCTAGCGCAAGTAGAATACGAGGTTCTTCGAAAGTTATTTCAGATCATAATCCTTTAATTCTCAAGTTTGTACTGAATATCTCTAACACCACCCGTTCATGGTCTTTTGATCGTAAATTACTGTATGATCCATCCTATATTGACCATATGAATGCTTGGATTCTGGAATTCTTTTCTAATAATAAAGGTACTGCATCACCAGAAATAGTTTGGGATGCCTTTAAATGTGGGGTTCGGGGTGAAACACTTAGTTATTCAATAAGCAAACAAAAGGAAGTTAGAGTCCAGGAAACTTCTGAAATTAAAAATCTTAGATCTTTAGAAGTCCAACTTATGCAAGCATGCAATCAAGGATTACCTACTGAAACAGTGATAAAGAAATTAACAGCTCTGAAAACCAAGATTTATCAACGATTTGCTACGAAATTTGCGCAACAAGTCTCTGCCTTCAGGACAGAGCTATATGAAGTTGGGGAAAATTCGGGAAAATTATTGGCAAAAAGGACGAGACAGAAAGCAGCTTTTGCTAGCATTAATAAAATAAATAATTATACAGGGACGACTGTTAGCAAAATGGAAGATATTCTGAGAGTCTTTAGTGATTTTGATTCCAAACTATATGCTGATGATGATAGTCCTGATTGTTTAGATCAGATTAATCAGTTTGTTAACCCAGTACTGAACTCTACCCTATCTAATGAAGAGAAGGAGAAACTAGACTTACCATTTACCTGGGAGGAGATCGAACTCTCCCTAATGTCGCTAGCTTCAGGAAAAGCTGCAGGACCCGATGCTATTCCTCTAGAATTTTATAAATCCTTTAGGAATGCGTTAAAATTAGAACTATTGGATTTATGTTTGAATGCACAGCAAGGTAATGCCCCTCAATCATGGCATGACTCTATCATTACGGTGTTTCTTAAAAAAGGCAAACCTCCGTTATTACCCTCATCTTTTCGCCCTATCTCACTTATAAACTCTGATAGTAAAATATTTTCCAAAATCTTAGCGGTACGACTTTCCAATATTATTTCCCCTTTAGTTTCTAAGTACCAACATGGTTTTATCCCAGCCAGAGATACCGCCGATCACATTCGACGTGTGATTTCCTTTTTGGATTGGTCCCAAGCAACTCGGTCCAATATTGGACTCGTATTTTTAGACGCTGAGAAAGCTTTCGACCGGGTTGCTTGGGACTATCTTTGGGAAATTCTCCTCAGGAAGGGACTAGGACAGGGGATCATTAAAGCTTTGAAAACTTTGTATATCACCCCCAGAGCGTATATTCGTATCAATGGGCAACTATCATCACCTTTATTAATTACCAGGGGTACCCGTCAGGGATGCCCCTGTTCTCTCCTACTTTTCGCTTTTTATATTGACCCTTTAATCAATTGCTTTTTTTTGGAAGCCAATATCAAACCCATACACCTAGCTAATAATAATTACCGAGTCCTTGCTGATGATATTGTGATTACAACTACAGACGTTCAAACAGCCTTACCTATCATTGATCAGATTGCTAAACAGTTTGGGTCTTTCTCTGGTTACAAACTTAATTTGGAAAAGACCCAAGTTCTGTGCTCAAGAGAAAATCCACCTGCAAATATTCCTACCACTTCAGAAGTTACATATTTAGGAATCAAAATTTCACTACCTATAGAAAAGATTCCAGAGCGCAACTTAAACCCTTTTATAACCCAAATCAACACCTCATTACAGCGTCTTGATCATGTACGGTTATCTCTCTTTGGTCGACTTAACATTTTAAAAATGCTGGTTTTACCGAAGGTCCTATACTTATTTCGCACAATTCCTTTGGATTTCCAATTACTTTCCTTTAAAAATTTAGAGAGAACTGCATTTCGATTTCTTTGGGGCTATAAACGTCACAGAAAAGCTGCTAAGAAAATGATTCTTAGCAAGGAATGTGGTGGATGGAATGTCCCTTATTTTCTTTTTTATTACTTTTCTGCTGTTTTACAATGATCTTATTTAAAATCATTGTGATCACTTTCAGGTGCTTTCACAAACAGGGCCCAAAATATCTAAATGATAGATTCCACAGGTATTATCCATCGAGAGAACTCAGATCAGCCACAGCCAACTTGATCACTGTCCCCAAGTTTAAACTCACCACCAAGGGGGGAAAATCACTGACAGTTCTGGGGGCCAAGGCCTGGAACACGCTCCCTACAGAACTTCGTCAAATAGCATCAGAACAGACTTTCAAAAAATCTTTAAAAACTTGGATATACAGACTCCCAGAATCCAAGTGTAAAACTTTGGTCTGATTATACCCAAACATCCCAAACACAGTCAAAACATCACACTACCGGTCAGCAATGAAATGAAGCGCCAGGATGCTCCCTGGAGTGACAGAGCGCTATATAAAACACCACAAACATCAAACATCAAACATTGGCCCCTTAATTTTGGGTGATAGAGTTGAACTTGTAGATTGCCAGACCTCATCAATTTACTAAATGATTTTGGGTGAGAAAGTTAAGGGTAGCTTTTTGAGAATAGTAGAACCCAGCTACCACAAAAAAACCAAATATAAGACGCTGAAATCAGCTTTTGGAGTCTGGCAAAAAATTCGAAAACACATAAAACTAGTGAAATTAAATGTCTACACTCCTCTCACATCAATGAAGTTATTTCCAGAAATTTTTTATGATTTAACTATGTATAGGTGGCAGCAGAAAGGGATAAAGCATCTGGGTGATTTATTTTATAACGGTCAAATGATTTCATTTCAGGATTTAATGACTAATTTTTCTGTGGGAAGAAATGATTTTTTTAAATACTTACAACTTCGTAGCTTCCTACAGAATCATCCTTCTATTCCTCCAGTTAAAATTCCCTTACTAGAGCTTATACAAAAAAAACCTCGGATAGGCGCTATATATTTAAGTCTAATGCAGGAATACGGGGAGGATTTAGGCCAGGGGTACTCACAGTACGGCCCGCGGGCCTGTGATTTTTTTAAATACTTACAACTTCGTAGCTTCCTACAGAATCATCCTTCTATTCCTCCAGTTAAAATTCCCTTACTAGAGCTTATACAAAAAAAACCTCGGATAGGCGCTATATATTTAAGTCTAATGCAGGAATACGGGGATGATTTAGGCCAGGGGTACTCACAGTACGGCCCGCGGGCCTGTGGCGGTTTTACGTTTTTTTTGTTAAGTGCCTGCAGCAGCGCGAGAGACTCTGCTGCTCTGTGGGAGCTGATGGCCGGGCGATCCTAGCAATGGCCAGAGTAAAGCTGCAGGGGCCTAAGAAGAGGTGAAATACAAAGGCCACATTAACATGCAAATGGTCTTTTAAAGACCTGTTAAGAGCTCGGGTGCGGCTGTGAGTGTGTGTGCGCCCCGGCTGGCACACAGGCAGGGTGAGATGACAGAGGGTGACAGAGGGAGTGGGAGGGAAAGGGAGGGGGAGGGGGGCGGAGAGGGAGTGAGTGTGAGAGGGAGTGAGTGAGTGAGTGAGAGGGAGTGAGTGAGTGAGAGTGAGTGAGTGGGAGGGGGAGAGTGAGAGAGGGAGGAGTGAGTGAGTGAGAGGGAGTGAGTGAGTGAGTGAGTGAGTAAGAGGAAGGGAGTGAGAGGGAGTGAGTGAGTGAGTGAGAGGGAGTGAGTGAGTGAGAGGGAGGGAGGGAGTGAGTGAGAGGGAGTGAGTGAGAGGGAGGGAGTGAGAGGGAGTGAGAGAGAGGGAGTGAGTGAGTGAGAGGGAGTTAGTGAGAGGGAGTGAGTGAGAGGGAGTGAGAGGGAAGGAGTGAGAGGGAGGGAGTGAGTGAGTGAGGGAGAGAGTGAGAGGAAGTGAGTGAGAGGGAGTGAGTGAGTGGGAGGGAGGGAGGGAGTGAGAGGGAGGTAGTGAGTGAGAGGGAGGGAGTGAGAGGGATGGAGTGAGGGAGTGAGAGGGATGGAGTGAGTGAGAGGGATGGAGTTAGTGAGTGAGTGGGAGGGAGTGAGTGGGAGTGAGTGAGAGGGATGGAGTGAGTGAGAGGGATGGAGTGAGTGAGAGGGATGGAGTGAGTCAGAGGGATGGAGTGAGTTAGAGGGGTGGAGTGAGTGAGTGGGAGGGAGTGAGAGGGACTGAGTGGGAGTGAGTGAGTGAGAGGGAGTGAGTGAGTGGGAGTGAGTGAGTGGGAGTGAGTGAGTGGGATGGAGTGAGTGGGGTGGAGTGAGTGAGAGGGATGGAGTGAGTGAGAGGGATGCAGTGTGTGAGTGAGAGGGAGTGAGTGAGGTAGAGTGAGTGAGTGAGTGAGTGAGTGAGTGAGTGAGTGAGTGAGTGAGTGAGGGAGTGAGTGAGAGGGAGTGAGTGAGTGAGAGGGAGTGAGTGAGTGAGAGGGAGTGAGAGGGAGGGAGTGAGAGGGAGGGAGTGAGAGGGAGGGAGGGAGTGGGAGTGAGTGAGAGGGAGGGAGTGGGAGGGAGTGAGAGGGAGTGAGAGGGAGGGAGTGAGAGGGAGGGAGGGAGTGGGAGGGAGTGGGAGGGAGTGAGTGGGAGTGAGTGAGAGGGAGGGAGTGAGAGGGAGGGAATGAGAGGGAGGGAGTGAGAGACAGAGAGGGAGTGAGACGGACAGGGAGGGAGAGGGAGTGAGGTGGAGATAGAGAGGGAGGGAGAGGGAGAGGGAGAGGGTGGGAAAGGGAGGGAGACGGAAAGGGAGGGAGACGGAGAGGGAGTGAGAGGGAAGGAAAGGGAGGGAGACTGATGGAGATTGACATGGAGGGAACGGGAGGGAGACTGATGGGGAGTGAGATGGAGGGAAAGGGAGGGAAAGGGAGGGAGACTGATGGGGATTGACATGGAGGGAACGGGAGGGAGACTGATGGGGAGTGAGATGGAGGGAAAGGGAGGGAAATGGAGGGAGAGGGAGGGAAGGGAGGGAAATGGAGGGAGAGGGAGGGAGACGGAGAGGGAGTCAGAGGGAGGGAAAGGGAGGGAGAGGGAGTGAAGGGGAGGGAGACGGAGAGGGAGTGAGAGGGAGGGAGAGGGAGTGAGAGGGAGGGGGAGTGAGAGGGAGGGAAAGGAAGGGAAATGGAGGGAGAGGGAGGGAAAGGGAGTGAGACGGAGAGTGAGAGGGAGGGAGAGAGAGAGGGAGGGAGAGAGAAAGTGGGAGTGAGAGAGAGGGAGTGAGACAGTCAGAGTGAGACAGAGGAAGACAGGAGAGAGGGAGGGAGAGCTAGAGAGAGGGAGGGAGACCGAGAGAGAAAGAGAGAGAGAGAGATGTGTGTATGCCGGGACGGCTCAGTGGACGAGGGCGTCCGCTGCAGGGACCTGTGATCAACCTCATGGTCAGTTTTATGTTGTTGCTCTAGCCCCGCCCCTCCCCCACTGACCCCGCCCCCACCAATGCGGCCCTCGGACGCAAACCACACTGTAAATTTGGCCCCCGAAATAAAGTTTGTGAGTACCCATGATTTAGGCCAATGCCAGATGAAATGGGCTAACAGTCTAGGCATATTGGATGTTGATATCTTATTGTCGATTAAAATGGCTACAGAGTGTCTTATAACTGGGATGATGAAATCCCAACATTTCATGTGTATCCATAATCTTTATTATACTCCAAGTAAAGTAGTTAAATGGAGCACGACGGTAGGCACGAACTGTAGTCGATGTGGATTGTATGCAGCCGATGAATTACATATGTTTTTTCTTTGTTCTAAATTATCATTGCTGTATCAACAAATCAAATCTTTTTTATCCATTATTTTGAAATGTAACATAAAGATAACAAATGAATTAGTATTACTTGGTATAGATCACACTGTTACTAGGCCCAGACCAATTTCTTATTTTCTTTTTCTCTGTATGGCCGCAGTCAGATCCTGTATTACTAAAGAATGGATCAGCCAGGATCCCCCCAGGTTTTTCATGTGGCGGGAAAAATTATTACTTATGTATAATATGGAATCTGCTATCTATAAGCTTAAGGGGTTTAAAAAAAGAATCATGGGGGAAAAAATGTGGGCACCGATTGCGGAATGGATCTAATTTTCTGTATTTTCTGCTCTATTTTTTCTTCCATTTTTGTACTCTGTTAAAAATTATTATATATTTTGTTCCTTTTTTTGAAGATACTGTGTTATCTTGCTTATTATTACGCTTTGCTGTATTCCCTTGCAATAAAACAACAAAACTTAAAAAAAAAAAAAAAAAGATTAAACTTATTTATAAGTTTACTCCTCTCTACTGTGTTTCTTGGACGCAACAGCTATGCAGACACCCACCATATACATTTAAAAGGTTAAAGAATCGTGCCAGCAAAGAAGTCCCTTGTGGGTGTGTCTGCGTTGTGCTGTGGGCGTGTGCTGGGGCGTGACAAACGCTGGGGGCGTGTGGTACGTTCCGCCCTTCATGCCATGTATCATATTGTGTGCTGTCGGCATGTGCTGGGGCGTGGGCGTGTGCGGGGTGCGGAATTACGGGAAAAAAAGCGAGCATTGTGCCCAATATTTCATTGTTTTTTCTTCCCAGGTTCTGTACATTTCAGCTCCGGGTGTCCACCCTGCTCCCTTTAAATACCCCTGCACCCTATAATCATAACCAACCCTTACTGCTTTAAATACCCCAACACCCTTAAAAACTAACCCATCGTAACCCTATAAATATACCCTGTACCCCAAAACGCAAACCTATCCATAAACCCTAAAAATACCCCTGTACCCCAAAACCCAAACCTAGCCCTGAACCCTATAAATACCCCTGTACCTCAAAACCCAAACCTACCCCTGAACCCTAAAAATACCCCTGTACCCCAAAACCCAAACCTAGTCCTGAACCCTTAAAATACCCCTGTACCCCAAATCCCAGACCTACCCCTAAACCCTAAAAATACTCCTGTACCCCAAAACCCAAACCTATCCCTGAACCATAAAAATAACCCTGTACCCCAAAACCCAAACCTACCCTTGAACCCTAAAATACCCCTGTACCCCGAAACCCAAACCTAGCCCTGAACCGTAAAAATACCCCTGTACCCTAAAACCCAAACCTAGCCTGAACCCTTAAAATACCCCTGTACCCCAAAACCCAAACCTACCCCTGAACCCTAAAAATACCCCTATACCCCAAAACCCAAACCTAGCCCTGAACCCTAAAAATACCCCTGTACCCCAAAACCCATACCTATCCCTAAACCCTAAAACTACCCCTGTACCCCATAACCCAAAACTAAATCTGAACCCTTAAAATACCCAAACACCCCAAAACATATACCTCAGTACCCCAAATCATATACCCCTATACCCATACTTACCTTATCCAAACATTTTTAAAAAACATGCTTTTACCATTCATGCATTTACAACAATTTTTTTTGTAAATGTATGTGTGGTAAAAGCATATAAAATGTAATGCCATGCGTTATAATGACATTGAGGATTCATGGTACTTTCGTAATGAAAAATAATGGGCGTTTACCCCCCCCATGTAAGTACATTGGTGGCAGGGCGTCCCACATCTCCAGCAACATACTCATATTTTTTCACCACCGATTTGAAAAATGCACAGGTCTCTCTCATTGATGGCCAGCACCGACATACACTTTTAGACACACCTTCCGCCACAAGTTTTAGAATTGCGAACTTTAGAGCTGGGGAGCTACGTTCGAATCTCGGCATCAGCTCAACATCCTGTGATTCCAGGCAAATCGTTTTGTCTCCCCGTGCATACCACATACCACAAATGAATGTGTTCTTCTGTAATGTAAATTGTGCTCATGCCATGTTGTCGAGTTCGCGCTATATAATATTGCAAGGAAAATTTAAGTAGTGAAACTCGAGTTCACACACTACTGAACGCGCACTCTTAAGTGCATCAGCAGTGAACTGTGAATCGGAGCGTTTCACAAGCCTGTCACAGATAAGAAATGCTATCAAAACGAAATCCTACAAAACAATATACAACTGGCCGGCAGCAATTCATACCCGGACAACGTCGGGCGGGCTGCTAGTATATATATATACTAGCAGCTAAACATACTACTAAACATAGTTATTTACAATAAATTAACTGTAATAATATTTTACATTTATTAGTTCAAATATATATAAATATATATATTTATATAGTCCAACAAATTGCCCTGAAGCATTCCGAGATCACTCGACAAACGTTCCTCCATCCGGCTCTGATCCTTTCTTTTGTGCAGCCCAAGAAGAAGGGGCGTGAAAGCCCTGAAACGCGTCAGCAACTTTAAAGATGTGTGGAGTGTGAAGGCATGCAATGGATCGGAGCCAGTCAGGGAATTCTCTGTTTTTTACTCAAGACTACGCTAAACCAACTGCTGATCGGCGAAGGGAGTTCTTGTCCATGAGACCTCAATTACATGACATTGGCGCCAGGTACGGTCTCTTTCACCCATGCCTCTTTAAGGTTACCGTAGCCTCCAAAGGAGTTTGTTTTGATAGATCAATTCAATGACTTGTGTAAATTAATTTACTACAGGCAACTTAATTGTCCTGAACCAAATTGATTAAAAAATCAAATGCATACATATATAACAACACTAAATAGACGTAACAATACTCAACATAAACAATAACCAATAGACATGTGTATAGGCAAAGTGTTAGATTTTATCAAATTTAAATCAAAGCGGGAAAGTACAATACAAAAACATTTATACACAGGAATACAGGACAAATGTATGAAAGTAAATCACAAAATCTCTGTAGAGCCTGTTGTCTGCCTATCCAAAAATAGATGACTGAATTATCCTTTGGATCAAGCAGGAAGTCGACGTTTCGGTCTTGTCTGAGTAATTCTATAAGACCATCATCAGGACAGAAGAGTTATAATATTGTAACTCCCTATTGAAAATAAATAAAACATTTTTTACTAAAACATGTAAACTTAATCAAACATCATATATGCACTATACACATCATTACATTATTACAAAAAATAAACAACAAAGCTGTGTTAAAAGTCTATCACAACATGAATACACTGTACTAAAGACAATACAGAGACAATATTTACAAGATGACATACAGAAAAACACAATTCATTTTAGTATATTAACTCCTGTGTGTGAGTTATATAAACACAGTTTCGGGAATTTCACTGACAAGATGATTCAGGAAATCTGCCTGCAACAACACTAGGCAATGGACGATGACTTGGAGTCGAAATGAGATTGTCTGAAATGACCTGTTTCCTCAAATATACATAAATGCATAAAGTCTTTTCCACATGAATTTATGGAATCAGAAAGAAGACATTATCTCAGATACCATATTACCTCCAGTGTATATAGGCATACGATCTGATCGCCTATTAATTCAAAAAGTAAACAAGACTCCGAATACACTAGTTAGTCGAGTGTTTTACGCTATGTGGCTAATCCACGCCTGTCATTAGATAAATGGAACAAAACATACCCAGAAACGAGGGGATCACAGATGTCATTAGATAAATGGAACAAAACATACCCAGAAACGAGGGGATCACAGAGGATCGAGTGCATTAGATTCAGTGGGCATCAAAAGGGTCGCTTCATGTCAGATCTGAAAATAATTAAGTAGTATCCGATGTCATCACTGTTATTAACTAAAGTTCAGGGGTGAACCTATTTAAAATTTTTGAATGCATACCTTAGTTCTATGACCGTCATTCACTATGGTCAGAACGAGATAATTTGGAAAGATCGGACGAAAACGAGGATTAATCTGTAACATGGAGAAAGCGGTATCAATATCAGGAATCGTTTTCTGTTGTTTAAACGGTCTATTTGAAGTTAGATATTATTTTACCTTAAAGGATGTGACAGGGTAAATAAATAAAGTTCCTTTCTTGACACGTTATTAAGTACACACTCGTCAAAACAAGACCGTAGTGCATTTGTAGGTCGTCACAAGTATCCAATCTAAGGAAAAATGGGTGAAACTTTAAAGCCCATTCCTCACTTAGCCAAGCTAGTTAACTAACTACACGTAAGTCACAAGGACTCTGCTTGTCGATAGGAAGCTTTTACCTGCGTGAATGTAGAATTGGAACCGTGGGGAGTCAGTCGTCACTCAGCGAGCAAGAGCCTACATGTGCAGAGGCTCGGGTTTTTAAACCACCCGGTGTTTGGAGATCGAAAGAGGACTGGGCTCATATTTTTGAGCGCCATCTTAGAACAGTGTTTAATAAAGACTTTATTATTTTAATCGGACTATTCGTGGAAGTCTATGACATTAACAAAGAGTTTAAATATGTCACAGTATCAATTATTAATTAGTGCAAGTCTATGACATTAACAAAGAGTTTAAATATGTCACAGTGTTGATTATTAATTAATGCATAAAGGACGAATAGCTATTGATTGTTACACGTCATGAACAATGGTGTGTAACTGTGAGGTAGGTATGTAATCAGGTTGATATACATTGGCATTTTGGACACAGAAAATGTCAATTAGCTTTCATAGCCGCATACAGTATATGTCAACATTCTGATAGACGCAACAAAATTGATTGATCAGCATTTTCAAACTGCAACAGATACCATAACGTAGTTTCACATCTTAATTTAAGAGGGGAAAGAACAGATAGCAAGAGATTTTCATGGTAGGCATGCCAACGAGTGCCATTCTGTGGAAGAGTTAAGTCCTTTGTTTACAGTGTCTGTAATACAAATCAATTTACCCTCTCTTAGGGAGAGAATTCTGTCCAGGTTGTTTTGTCTTTTGTTGGCTTTGATAACCTCCAAAACCCACCAAATCATATCAGTTATATTGTGGCCAACACTGAGGTAATGATCAACTAATGGTGCATTATCCTTCCTACATCTGATCCGTGACTGATGCTGTAGGATCCTTTTTTTAACCGGTTGGACTGTTTTACCGATGTAGTGAAGTTTGCACGGACATTGTATACAGTATACTACAGTGGTAGTGTTGCAGTTTGAGAAGCTCTTAGCCGTAAATTTAATACCATTAATTTCACATGATTTCACTGTTAGTGTTGTAGAACAAGCTGTACAGTTATTGCATTTAAAATGCCCTACGACAGGAGTTGTTTGTAACATATTGGTCAAGGTGTTTTTTGCCACAGGTTCCTCATAGGCATGGACCAATCTGTCTCGAATATTAGTGCCTCTTTGAAAGGCAAACAGCGGTTTCTTTGTTAGCTCGGGAATTGATGTAAGTAGATTCCAATTTTTTGTGATTATTTTCTTGATGATATTGGAGTGTGTGCCAAAAGTGGACACACATACCAAATCATTCTTCGCTTGGCGCTGACGAGTACAAAGCAAAGCTTCCCGGTTGTAGTACCAAGCTCGTTTCATAGCTTTACGAAGTAACCGCGAAGGGTAGCCACGTGCCATGAGTTTCAATTTCAGTTTATTCGCTTCTGAGAAATAGTCATTTTTAAAAGTGCAATTTCTCCGCAAGCGGAGAAATTGTCCAAAGGGAAGGCCATCTTTAAGGGCTTGAGGATGATGGCTTTTATAGCTAAGCAAAGTGTTCCTCGCAGTTTTCTTTGTATAGAGAGTTGTATATAGGCTGTTCTTCTCATCTATTTTTATGGTAATGTCCAGAAAGGGCATTTCAGTTGGACTGTGGTCT
Source organism: Lissotriton vulgaris (assembly GCF_964263255.1). Classification (NCBI taxonomy): domain Eukaryota; kingdom Metazoa; phylum Chordata; class Amphibia; order Caudata; family Salamandridae; genus Lissotriton; species Lissotriton vulgaris. The sequence goes on along the minus strand of NC_141693.1, from coordinate 1,066,770,918 downwards.
AGGGTGAACTTTAAGTTGACATTTCTGGAATTGAGCCAAAGAATAAATGATTTAAGTTCTTCAATGTTACCGTGCCATATCATAAAGACATCATCAATGTAGCGAATCCACTTGCGAATATGATCAACAAATGGATTCGCTACATTGAGAACATGTTCATCCTCAAAGGAGGAGACATAAATATTGGCGATGTCAGGAGCATAAACTGCTCCCATCGCTACTCCCTTAAGTTGCTGGAAATAGCAGTTTTGAAAAAGAAAGAAATTCTCACAGAGAGATATTCTAATGCATTCCATAATGAATGACGTTGGCACCAAATGTGGACGAGGTCTTGAGTCTAGCAGTTTGTATAAAAGGTCTAGAACTTCAATTTGGGGAATATTGGTGTATAAGCTCTCTATATCCATAGAGACTAGGATATCACCATTGGGATTGAAGGTTAGATTTTCCACCGCATTGATTACTGACATAGTATCCCTGATGTAATTGGGATTGTCTACTGCAAAAGGTCTAATAAAGAAATCGGCATATTGTGCCAAGGGCTCTCTATGGATATAGAGAGCTTATACACCAATATTCGCCAAATTGAAGTTCTAGACCTTTTATACAAACTGTTAGACTCAAGACCTCGTCCACATTCGGTGCCAACGTCATTCATTATGGAATGCATTAGAATATCTCTCTGTGAGAATTTCTTTCTTTTTCAAAACTGCTATTTCCAGCAACTTAAGGGAGTAGCGATGGGAGCAGTTTATGCTCCTGACATCGCCAATATTTATGTCTCCTCCTTTGAGGATGAACATGTTCTCAATGTAGCGAATCCATTTGTTGATCATATTCGCAAGTGGATTCGCTACATTGATGATGTCTTTATGATATGGCACGGTAACATTGAAGAACTTAAATCATTTCATCTTTGGCTCAATTCCAGAAATGTCAACTTAAAGTTCACCCTAGACCACAGTCCAACTGAAATGCCCTTTCTAGACATTACCATGAAAATAGATGAGAAGAACAGCCTATATACAACTCTCTATACAAAGAAAACTGCGAGGAACACTTTGCTTAGCTATAAAAGCCATCATCCTCAAGCCCTTAAAGATGGCCTTCCCTTTGGACAATTTCTCCGCTTGCGGAGAAATTGCACTTTTAAAAATGACTATTTCTCAGAAGCGAATAAACTGAAATTGAAACTCATGGCACGTGGCTACCCTTCGCGGTTACTTCGTAAAGCTATGAAACGAGCTTGGTACTACAACCGGGAAGCTTTGCTTTGTACTCGTGAGCGCCAAGCGAAGAATGATTTGGTATGTGTGTCCACTTTTGGCACACACTCCAATATCATCAAGAAAATAATCACAAAAAATTGGAATCTACTTACATCAATTCCCGAGCTAACAAAGAAACCGCTGTTTGCCTTTAAAAGAGGCACTAATATTCGAGACAGATTGGTCCATGCCTATGAGGAACCTGTGGCAAAAAACACCTTGACCAATATGTTACAAACAACTCCTGTCGTAGGGCATTTTAAATGCAATAACTGTACAGCTTGTTCTACAACACTAACAGTGAAATCATGTGAAATTAAGGGTATTAAATTTATGGCTAAGAGCTTCTCAAACTGCAACACTACCACTGTAGTATACTGTATACAATGTCCGTGCAAACTTCACTACATCGGTAAAACAGTCCAACTGGTTAAAAAAAGGATCCTACAGCATCAGTCATGGATCAGATGTAGGAAGGATAATGCACCATTAGTTGAGCATTACCTCAGTGTTGGCCACAAAGAAACTGATATGATTTGGTGGGTTTTGGAGGTTATCAAAGCCAACAAAAGACAAACCAACCTGGACAGAATTCTCTCCCTAAGAGAGGGTAAATTGATTTGTATTACAGACACTGTAAACAAAGGACTTAACTCTTCCACAGAATGGCACTCGTTGGCATGCCTACCATGAAAATCTCTTGCTATCTGTTCTTTCCCCTCTTAAGTTAAGATGTGAAACTACGTTATGGTATCTGTTGCAGTTTGAAAATGCTGATCAATCAATTTTGTTGCGTCTATCAGAATGTTGACATATACTGTATGCGGCTATGAAAGCTAATTGACATTTTCTGTGTCCAAAATGCCAATGTATATCAACCTGATTACATACCTACCTCACAATTACACACCATTGTTCATGACGTGTAACAATCAATAGCTATTCGTCCTTTATGCATTAATTAATAATCGACACAGTGACATATTTAAACTCTTTGTTAATGTCATAGACTTGCACTAATTAATAATTGATACTGTGACATATTTAAACTCTTTGTTAATGTCATAGACTTCCACGAATAGTCCGATTAAAATAATAAAGTCTTTATTAAACACTGTTCTAAGATGGCGCTCAAAAATATGAGCCCAGTCCTCTTTCGATCTCCAAACACCGGGTGGTTTAAAAACCCGAGCCTCTGCACATGTAGGCTCTTGCTCGCTGAGTGACGACTGACTCCCCGCGGTTCCAATTCTACATTCACGCAGGTAAAAGCTTCCTATCGTCAAGCAGAGTCCTTGTGACCTACGTGTAGTTAGTTAACTAGCTTGGCTAAGTGAGGAATGGGCTTTAAAGTTTCACCCATTTTTCCTTAGATTGGATACTTGTGACGACCTACAAACGCACTACGGTCTTGTTTTGACGAGTGTGTACTTAATAACGTGTCAAGAAAGGAACTTTATTTATTTACCCTGTCACATCCTTTAAGGTAAAATAATATCTAACTTCAAATAGACCGTTTAAACAACAGAAAACGATTCCTGATATTGATACCGCTTTCTCCATGTTACAGATTAATCCTCGTTTTCGTCCGATTTTTCCAAATTATCTCGTTCTGACCATAGTGAATGACGGTCATAGAACTAAGGTATGCATTCAAACATGTTAAATAGGTTCACCCCTGAACTTTAGTTAATAACAGTGATGACATCGGATACTACTTAATTATTTTCAGATCTGACATGAAGCGACCCTTTTGATGCCCACTGAATCTAATGCACTCGATCCTCTGTGATCCCCTCGTTTCTGGGTATGTTTTGTTCCATTTATCTAATGACATCTGTGATCCCCTCGTTTCTGGGTATGTTTTGTTCCATTTATCTAATGACAGGCGTGGATTAGCCACATAGCGTAAAACACTCGACTAACTAGTGTATTCGGAGTCTTGTTTACTTTTTGAATTAATAGGCGATCAGATCGTATGCCTATATACACTGGAGGTAATATGGTATCTGAGATAATGTCTTCTTTCTGATTCCATAAATTCATGTGGAAAAGACTTTATGCATTTATGTATATTTGAGGAAACAGGTCATTTCAGACAATCTCATTTCGACTCCAAGTCATCGTCCATTGCCTAGTGTTGTTGCAGGCAGATTTCCTGAATCATCTTGTCAGTGAAATTCCCGAAACTGTGTTTATATAACTCACACACAGGAGTTAATATACTAAAATGAATTGTGTTTTTCTGTATGTCATCTTGTAAATATTGTCCCTGTATTGTCTTTAGTACAGTGTATTCATGTCGTGATAGACTTTTAACACAGCTTTGTTGTTTATTTTTTGTAATAATGTAATGATGTGTATAGTGCATATATGATGTTTGATTAAGTTTACATGTTTTAGTAAAAAATGTTTTATTTATTTTCAATAGGGAGTTACAATATTATAACTCTTCCTTCCTGATGATGGTCTTATAGAATTACTCAGACAAGACCGAAACGTCGACTTCCTGCTTGATCCAAAGGATAATTCAGTCATCTATTTTTGGATAGGCAGACAACAGGCTCTACAGAGATTTTGTGATTTACTTTCATACATTTCTCCTGTATTCCTGTGTATAAATTTTTTGGTATTGTACTTTCCCGCTTTGATTTAAATTTGATAAAATCTAACACTTTGCCTATACACATGTCTATTGGTTATTGTTTATGTTGAGTATTGTTACGTCTATTTAGTGTTGTTATATATGTATGCATTTGATTTTTTAATCAATTTGGTTCAGGACAATTAAGTTACCTGTAGTAAATTAATTTACACAAGTCATTGAATTGATCTATCAAAACAAACTCCTTTGGAGGCAACTGTACCCATCCCATTACGTTTCACCCAAGCCCCCAAAGGTTTACTGGGTTGCTCACTCTATTGACTATACTATCTTTAAGGTTACCATCAACAATAAGACTACTACGTACGAAGATCCAGTGAAGCTTAAAAGTTTTCTTTACTCCTTCAGCGCTGACTCCATGGATATTGCAACTCTATTTACTTCTAGATAGTATATTTAGGCTTTCGTCATATTTTTCATATCTGCATATGTTTTTCTCTTGTTTAGGAAATTCTCTTGTGTTTCGCATCTCCTTCATTCGTTCATGTGATGCACGCAGTTGATATTCTTATGGTTGCTCTTTTGTTCTCTTCTTTTTCTGATCCTTGACTCCTTCGCTTTTTGGTCTCTCTAGTTTAGATGCATTCAGATTATTTTTCCTAATCGCATGTTTTTGCATTGTTCAATTAACAATATTTTTTCTTCAACAGGTTCTTTGTCCATTCCGTCTCCCTCTCCTACTGTTTCTCCATGGCCCGTTGGTGAGGTTTCACTCCCCGTTCCTCCTCCGTGGGTCTGGACAGCGTCTTTCCCTCGTATGGCCTCTCACCCTCCCTCCTTCCGTTTGCTTCGCAAGTCCTGTAAGTTTCCCTTCCCTTTTTTGTTCTTCCTTTTAATGATCTTTTTGATGCTCTATTGTGTTCTCTTTTGTGGACTTTCTTCTTATCTTTTCCTTTTCCTCTTCCTTTTCTTTTCCTGCTCTCTTTCTCCCTGTTACTCTATTTCTTCCTTACTTCTCCCTGTTATGGCTCTATATTTTTCTACACTGTTCATAGTTTAGTTTTACAGGAATTATGTTGCATTCTATGCTTTTTTGTATTATTATAATACCTTTAAGCTAGATGATGTAGTGATCCCTGTATCAAAATCATTCTCGTATCTTGGGGTTATTTTCGATAATAAACTTAGTTGGGGTCCACATCTTGTTAAGAAGAAAGGTGAATTGGCCAGGGTGAACGCCTCCATTTTAACTTTGCGGCAAAACTGGGGAAAAAACCTACCAGTGCCATGATGAAACTTTATAATGCGAAATCAGTGGCTACTGCTGTTTATGGCAGTGAACTGTGGGGATATGTCGTGGGGGAGCAATTACAGACTTCTACAGATTCTTTCATGAAGCGCCTCTTGTGTGTCCCATTCGGAACTTATAACTTTGCAGTACATGAAGAGTTGGGGGCACAATACTTAAGCGACATTTTTTCTTTACGCCCGCTGACATGTTGGCTAAACTTGTGGCTAAATGTGGACATTCCATTGACTCATTTGATCATGAAAGACTTTTTGTCCCAGGATAAGGCAATGGGCCCCCCATGGTTAAATTACTTGAAATCTAGTTTCTCCAGGCTCAGACGTTTGGATTTGTTTGAACATCCGAGCAGGATTGTAAAAGGGGATGTGGAGGTAATTAAACAGGCTTTCCTCATGGATAGGAGTATGCAAAGGGAAGGTGTGGAGCTTCAAAACCAACTGTAAGAAAATCTGTTATGCTAAAATCTTGTGAATCAATGGAGCCATAATTGACTGGCTCATTGACCTCACATGAGAAGTTCTTGCTAACAAGGTTTAGGTTAAATCTTTACCACCATCTGCTGATTAGACCAAAAAGTGACATTTTTAATAAATTTGCAGCACCCTGTGGCTGCGACGGAAAGTCTCCACAGGATATGCTGCATTTTATATTTTTATGTAGATTTTATGATTACCCACGCAAACGCTATCTGGTTGCTCTTTTAAAAAAACTTAATTTTAATCAGATCAGACCAGCCCTTATGTACCTACAACTTCTGCATAAGGACAGCATTCTTCAAGTTACTGAATTTTTAAAGCTATGTATAAGGTTGAGAAACTGTTTGCATCAGTGATGGTCCTCTTTGTTGATTTATTTCTCTCATGAATTTACTTATTGTATGTAAATAACTGAACCTTGTATTTTCTGCACTTTACCGTTTATTTTTATATTTATTGAATTTTTAATCTGCTTTGTTGCATATGTGCTTTTATGGTTTGAATCAAAACCGAAATAAAGTCTCTATTGAATTGAATTGAATAATACCTTTATCTTGTTACATTCAGAATTACCTCGTGGAATGTTAAGGGTTTAAACAATCCTATTAAAAGACAGCGATTGCTATCTCATTTAGCTAGGTTAAATACAGACATTGCTATGCTACAGGAGACCCATCTTTCTGATACTGAAGCTGCTAAATTAAAGAGATTGTGGGTTGGTAACGTTTTCTTTTCCCCTGCTTTAGGGAAAAAAATGGGGTGGTTATTTTAGTTCATAAAAAGTTCACAGTTTCTGTTCTTCATCAGGAATCTGATTCTGATGGCCGTTGGGTGCTTATTTAATTACTGATTGACAATGTACCACTAGTTATTTTTAATGTATATGCTCCGGTATTAGTTGACAACACGTTTTGGCCCCTTATTGCTGATAAGTTGGTTTCCCTTGATGACAATTATATCATTTTTGGTGGAGATTGTAATCAGGTTCATGATCCTGTTCTTGACAGACGATCCCCTGTTAAATTTATCCATTCTAAAATGCATACTCAATTTACTTCCACCTTTCGCCGTTAACCCATGGTTGACATATGGAGACTGTCACCTCGACCTCCAGAAATTTAGCTATTTCTCTCCTCCTCATAAAACACAGTCCCGTATTGTTTATCTTTTCCTTAGTAAGTCCTTGGCCCAATGTGCCCTTGCCTCAGAGATAGGTTCTATCCTAATTTCTGACCATGCCCCTGTCACTGTTGACTTCGACCTAATCCCTTTCTCTCCCTCCTCTGGCAGATGGCGTTTTAATAATTCCCTCCTTGCAGACCCTAAATTCTCTGGCCAATTCTGTTCTTTTATTGAGGACTTTTTTGTTACGAATTCCACTATTGACTCTTCTTCTCCAACCATGATATGGGATTCTTTTAAGGCAACCGCTAGGGGTTTTATAATTAATTTTATTTCTCAGAAAAAGAAGCATTTGGAGAACCAATCTTCCCTACACTTAACCCAAAGTAAGCAGTTAGAACATGCCTACTTTCATTCTTTTTCGGACGCTTCCTTGAAGGATCTTATCTCCGCTAAGGTTGCTTTTAATAAATTATCCACGGACGCGGCTGCTTCTTATCTTTTGAAAAGTAGCGCTCTTTATTATGTTGGTCAGAACAAAATGGGCAAACGCCTAGCTAATTATTTAAAAACTCGTCGTGATAAAACTCAGATTGCTACCATAATTGATTCTTCTGTAACTTCTCATTTTAAGGATGAGGAGATTTTGCATGAATGTGTTACTTTTTATAAGAACCTTTACACACCTGAAGCTTCTCCACTCCCCTCTGAATTAGCCTCCTACTTTCAGTCGATTACTTCTCCTTCCTCCTCTCACGTTGATTTTGCTTCGCTCGATGCTGATATAACTCTCAAAGAAATCTCCCATGCAGTCTCTGTTTTAAGTCGCGGTAATGCCCCTGGTCCCGGTGGTTTCTCTATTGAATTTTATGATCACTTTTCGGAACTTCTTCTTCCACACATGCTCGCCTTATTTAATTCATTCATTGCTAGTGGTTTCTCTCATGGTACTTTTCAAGACGCTATGATATGCCTCATCCCTAAGGATAATAAGGACCCTTCATTACCGCCCCATTTCCCTTGTTAATACAGACTATAAGATATTTGCCAAATTACTTGCCTTACGTATTGATCCCATTCTACCCGAACTCATAGGTCCTGAACAATCGGGTTTTGTTAAAGGGCGTTTGTCCTCTGACAATTCCAGAGTCTTCTTTAATGTACTTAGTTCAGCTTCTTCCCTAAAACACCCGCTTTCGGCCATTACCTTAGATGCTGAAAAGGCGTTTGATAGGATCAGCTGGGACTTTATGTTCCATGCTCTCACTTGGATTGGCTTTTCCCCTAAAATAATCACTCTCATTTCCCTTTTGTATTCCGGCCCCAGGGCTTCTATCTTTGCCAATGGGAACATTTCTGACTATTTCCCCCTTTCCAGAGGTGTCCGTCAAGGGTATCCCTTATACCCCCTTTTGTTTATTGTGGCACTGGAATAATTTCTTACCAAAATACGACAAGATGCCCTTATCACTTGTTTCAACGCTAGTCCTAACCAAGTTAAATTGTCTGTCTATGCAGACGATATTCTTTTCTATTGTTCTAATCCGGAATCCACTTTACCTGCCCTTTTCCTTCAAGTTGATGCCTTTTCCCATGTCTCAGGTTACCGTCTTAATTGTGATAAATGTGAGGTCTTACCCTTGAACGTCTTATGTCAACATCATTACTTTGAGCGCACTGGCTTCTCTTGGCAGCCAAATAAGGTAAAATATTTAGGGTTATGGTTTTCTCCTTCTATCCCTGACACTTTAAAAGCTAATTTTGAATATATTACAAAGAAACTGGCAGATTCTATCACCAGCTGGCCTCCCCTTTTTCTTTCATGGTGGGGCAGTTTGGATTCCATCAAAATGATGTTAGCCCCTATTGTCCTTTACTCACTTTCCATGATTCCTGTTTGAATACCTTGTTATTATTTTAAACAGCTGGATTCACTCTTACTGAAATTTCTCTGAAGGAATAAACCTCCACGGATCGCCTTGTTTTCTCTTAAAAAGGATAAGATGTTTGAGGGTCTTAAATTTCCAGATTTCAAATCATATCATTATTCTTTTATCCTCAAACAATCTTCTCGATGGCTTTCCACAGTACTTCCCACTTATCCTCCTGTTTGGTTATCTATGGAGAAGTCTCTTATTGCGCCGTTTGATTTTTCGGAGACTCTTTCCTTTTCTGCTAAGCCTTCTTTCTTAAAATCTCCTGTCATTGCTCATACTAGTCAGCTTTTACTCCCTCTTTTACCCTATTCCTCTCCCTCTCTTGCATCTTTGTCTCACCAACCCATCTGGCACAATAAATTACTCCGCATTAAAACCCGTTCTTTTTATTGGAAATCTTGGAAATCCAGAGGTCTATTTCGGATTTCCCAGCTCCTACTTGATAAAGTCCCTCTATCTTTTGTTGCCCTTCAAGCTCAATTTCTTCTACCTACCTCCTTTAGGAAACAATATGACCTTTTATTACCGGCTCTTCATCAGTATCTTCAGTCTCTTCCTTCTACCTGTGAGCCGCCCTCCTCTCACTCCTCTATTACCCTGCTTTTAGAGACCTCTCCTTCCGCTTCTAGCATTTACAAATGTCTTATAACACCCTCTGAGCGACTCAAGACAAAGACAAAGACTGATTGGCCTGGGAACAGGATTTATCGGTATCTTGGCCTGTCTCTTTATGGGATAAGCTGTGGTTAAAAATACACAAAACGTCCAAAGCTGCTAATACCACCCAAACTCTTTATTTCGTATATCAGCGTTTATTACTAACCCCGCAAAAGCTGGCATAATTTTCCCATAACCTTTCACCTAAGTGTTGGTCCTGTCCTTGCCAGTCCGCAGATTTACTTCATATGTTATTTCATTGTCCCAACGTTGTTTCCTTTTGGCAAACAGTTTGGTCCCGAATACACAACATATTTAGCTTCACTCTTCCTTTCTCTCTTCTCAACGTCCTTTTGGGTTCCCTTTCATCTGATTTACCTTCATCCCCTTCACACTTTAAGTTGTTTGATTTATTTTTGGCTGTAGCCTTTCATCTGATTACCTCCAACTGGAAAGACTCTACAAAACGTAGTCATTCGGCTTGGTGGAATGGATACCAATTATGTTAACCCCGTTTCCCTAGCTGTCAAAAGGGATTTATTATGGATTCCTCTTACCACTTACATCTCTAAGCTTGCTTCCCCACCTCCTGCTACTACTATTGTTACACACCGAAATTTGTCTGATGATGTTCATAAACCGCCATGATTTTTTTTTTCTTGTATTTTCTTGTTTTTTGATTAACTAGTGGTATAATTATTTGAGGTTCGCTGTCTTCTTGGCAATGTTTTATTCTCACTTAATATTTGCATACAATGTTTTCTCCCTACAAACATGCCCTTTTTCATGATTTAGATATAGGTGTTTATTGATTCCGTTTTTTATTATCTCTTCTCAAATCATACTTCTGTCCTTTTCATATAACTTGTATTCATTGAAGTGTATTCATTCCATGTTTGTTCTTTTGGTCTCAATAAACTTGAACTTAAAAAAAAAATGATCAGTATCACACTGTTTACTTCAAATAAAGATTAAGGAATTGTGATGGAAACCCATACATTAATATATTACTACATTTTGTTGTAGAGGCTTCATGAGCTTCTGAATCCCATGTAGTGTAGGTTTGCATGTGGGTTCATGGATAATGCTCAAGTGGACATTGTAATGGCTTACATTTGAGAAAAGGGCACTGTACAAATTTCGAATGCTAGTCTTCAAGGGGGATTTGGGGATTTGAGGAGCAGCCAGCCACTGGGAGGTCTGCCCCCCAGGCCGATTGGGAGGATTATGCAGGCCATGAGCTGCCATTTTGTGTTGGGCTACGTTTGTAGCCCAAGATAGCCCAAAATATAAATACATTTGAATTGGGCTCCATGTCATCATTTTAGGTTCAGGTGACCTGGTGGTTGGTGACAGGGAGCTAGTAGGCAATTTTCACTGGGGTTTTTGTGATTTAGGTCGTAGTTGAGGGTTCTTGGCACTTACTTCCCATGTGGTGACTGACATAGGGAGTATGGCAGCAGCAGATAAAAAAGTGGCTGAGGTGATGCAACTTCTTAGGGAGGCACAGCGCCTTAACCGTGTGGCCGGTGGTGAGGCCGCAGCGTCCACTGCCCTCCTGACCCAAGTGTCTGCGTGGGTGGCCGCTGTAGTGGTGGAATGTTCGACACCGCGCAAATGGAGGGCACCGATGGTGGCGTCATCCCCAATTAGGGTAAGGGTGAGGGGCAGCTCCGTGTCCAGGAGGCCAGCCCCCTTCAGGGGAGAGAAATCATGGAAAATCAGCAGTTGGGGCAGACCAGGCTGTCATGCCCGTGCACACCACAGTTGATCCAGGGGCAGGGCGTGGGAGGGGAGGGGTGGGGAGTGACGTGAAGAGGGGGCTGAGCTGGTGGCACGGCTTGGGCCCATCTAACGCTGCTCACGGCCCCCAGATTATTGAGAGACCAGCCTGCTGTGCCAATTGCATGTGTACGGGCTGCGAACAGAACTCAATCAAAGAAGCAAACGTGTCAAGGGAGCTGCCTGCAAGGCAAGAACTCAGTGAGGAGGCACGCGGGAAGCGGGCAGAGGCAGCAGCACCACTCCCGACTGCAGATTCAAAGGCAGAGGAGGCCCAGAGGGGGGTAGAGTGGGAGGAGGGGCCCACACGTGAGGCAGATCATGGCCGGGACCTGGGGGATTACCATGATATGTGGCGGGAAGGGGTGCAAGGGGGTTCTGGCGGGGAGGTTAGGTTGAAATTTTGGACCCCAAGGACTGACAATGAACGAGGGGTTCAGCCAGAAGGAGGCCATATGGAGAGGCCCCTGAAAGAGCAAGGCTCTCATGGGAGAAGTTAGGGGAAGGGGTAGGGACATGGTGGCCCAATTAAATGACTACCTGGGTGGGGGAGGTGCCGGGGGCAACACTAGGGTTTCAGTTGCTGGGGAATGAGTAAGGCAATTGGGGGCTAAAGGGGAGGGGTACTCCAGGGGTGGCTTCAGGAACCTCGCAAGAATATTAGTCCAGCTCGCTTAGAGCAGGAGTACAGGCAGTTAGGGGTCCCGGGTCAGCTCTAGTAGCAGCCATGCTGGAATGGAGGAGGGGAACAGGATGCAGGGAGTGAGGATGATGTTGAGGAGAGGGATTGCCGAGCAGCCATGCAACCCAGCCGGGATTAAATGGTTTTGGATTGTAAGTGCAACAGAAAGCGTAGGTGGAGACAAGGCATAACAGGGGACGAGGAGTATGTGGGGAGTAGTACAGAGGTTGTGGTAGGTATGGGGCCACAGCACAAGAGACCTGTCATCATTATTGCAGGTACAGGAGTTACGCAGATTTCTGCACTCTGTATAACTGGGAACAGCTTGCAGATACTGAGGGGAAGAGACGTTGAGCCCTGTGCGGTTCACCTTACGTTGGCGAGGCAGCCCGTCGTGGTGGACAGAAGAAGGTCTGGAATGGCCTGGTTGGTCCCCATCAGCTGGTCGGTCCCTCAGGGCCTCCAATGCTCACAGCGTGGCTGACAGGCGAGTAGTTTCGGCAGAGCGGGTGGGTGGGGTTATTTTGATCCTCCTGGTTGCATGTCTTCCTACTATTGCGAGACATGTACCGGTTACCAGGCAGGACATGGATGCGGGCCCCGCTAGGGGTCACAAAGTTGAACTATGACATTGAGAGCCTGGAGGAAGGCGAAATACGGGATGAGGACACTAGGAGTGAGATGCGGGGTTCTACTAATGTATTGACCAGTGTGTTGCAGCAAAGCACAGAATTGCAGATTAGGTAGTCGGTGGTGCAGAAAGCCATGGCGTGGCGGCAAGCAACACTAAGGAGACCATCCTTTTTTTAAATTAAATGTCTTTATTGCGTTTGCATTGAGAACTTCAATATAAAACAACAGCCCCGCACAAAGTCCCCCCTCCCTCCCATCTGACAATACTGACATCTTCTGCGTGTACGGTTTCATTGCATCCCTCTAGCAAGTATATACACAGCCATTTAGCCAACAACCCAAAACAGGGCAGGGGGCGCTCAACGATATTTGAAAAGGCTACATCTGTTAAGAGACAATCTGCACAGTGCGCAACAGTAAGACAAAGGCAACACTCAGAGTCCCAGCCATGTCCCATCCTTCTTTATAGCACACAGTACACCATCACTCTGCTGCCACGTCGGTCCCCTCTCTGTTAGTCAAGTAAGTTTGGTACAGGCCCCAGAAGTTTTTGGGTCAGCTAGTGGGGGGTTGTAGCTCACTATAATTTTCAGATTGAGTGCAGCAATAGAGCATGTCGTGCACCCAGCGCTTAAGAGTGGGCAGTAGACCCCTTATTCAGCAACAAGCCAGCACCCGGCGGGCCACGAGCAGGCCCATGCCAACCAGGCGCCTGATCGCCCTCAGCAGCTTCTTGGTGTATCCTAATAGGGCCACCAGGGGGTCAGGCATGATGACAACCTCCGTCAGCTCACTAATACCAGTGAATTTTTTTTCCGAAAGTCCCAGACGCCAGGGCACTGCCAGGCGAGGTGTAGAAAGTCTGCATCTGGGGCGCTGCACCTTTCGCAGCGCGCAGAATCCCACAGACCATATCTGCAGAGACTAGCTGGGGTGTAGTACACCCGATTCAGGAATTTGAAGTGTACCAGCCTATGCCGGCCATTGAGTGATAGTTTCTTAGTGTTAGTACAGCAATATCGCCACGTGTCATCATCCAAAACAGTGTCCAAATCAGACTGCCATTCCAGTCGCGCATTAGTGTATGTGTGCTGTTTGTGCGCTTGCGTTAATTTGTATAGATTGGACAGCAGTTTTCGGGGAGAAGCAGTCTTAAGGACATATGTGAGGTCCGGAACTTCAGGGGGTTCGGCCATGTCAGGGGGTTCTGCCATGTCAGGGGGTTTTGCCAAATTTACTAACCCCACCGCCGGCACCAACGACATTTCTCACTCCCAAGACCTCTGCGACTCTCTATCCTCATTCTTCCACAACAAAATCGCCAAAATACATAACAGCTTTGAAAACCAGTCCGAAGACTTGTCCACTCCTCCCATTTCTGAACCAACACCGCCCTCTAACAACCTTTATGCCTGGAACCCAATCACCACTGAAGACACCATCCGCCTGATGAACTCCATCCACTCAGGATCGCCAACCGACCCATGTCCTCACCACATTTTCAACAAAGCAGGCTCCATCATCACACCCCATCTCCGAGACTTCATCAACTGCTCCCTCAACTCAGCTACCTTCCCGGAAATCTGGAAACATGCCGAACTCAGCGCCCTTCTGAAGAAACCCACGGCAGACCCCTCCGATCTTAAGAACTACCGCCCCATCTCGCTTCTCCCATTCCCCGCCAAAGTCATTGAGAAAGCCGTCAATAGTCAGCTCGCAGCCTTCCTCGAATCCAACAAATCCCTCGATCCTTCACAATCCGGCTTCCGAGCCAAACACAGCACCGAAACCGCCCTCATCGCAGCAACAGACGACATCCGAACACTACTGGACAACAGAGAAACAGTTGCCCTCATCTTACTTGACCTCTCCGCAGCCTTCGACACAGTCTGCCATAGCACCCTCATACAACGACTCAGCAACATCGGAATACAAGGAAAAGCACTGGAATGGATCATATCGTTCCTTGCCGGAAGAACCCAGAGAGTCCGCCTCCCCCCTTCAAATCAGAGGCCACCGAAGTCATCTGCGGCGTACCTCAAGGATCATCACTCAGTCCCACCTTCTTCAACGTATACATGAGTCCCCTCGCATCCATCGCGCGCCAACACAACCTTAAAATCATCTCCTACGCAGACGACACCCAGCTGATCCTCTCCCTCACCAAAGACCCGAACACCGCCAAAACCAACCTACATGAAGGAATGAAAGAAGCAGCCAAGTGGATGAAGAACAGCCGCTTAAAACTGAACTTGGACAAAACGGAAGTCCTCATCTTAGGCTCATCCCCATCGGCCTGGGATGACTCTTGGTGGCCACCAGCCCTAGGAACCGCACCCACACCAACGGATCACGCACGCATCCTGGGCTTCATCCTGGACTCCTCCCTCTCGATGACCAAACAAGCCAATGCCGTCTCATCATCCTGCTTCAACATTCTACGCATGCTCAAAAAAGTCATCCGCTGGATCCCCACTGAAACAAGAAAGACAGTCACCCACGCACTGGTCACCAGCCGACTGGATTACGGAAACACCCTCTATGCCGGAACCACAGCCAAACTACAGAAAAAACTTCAACGCATCAAAACGCATCAGCCAGACTCATACTGGACATCCCTCGCCATGCTCACATTTCCGACCACCTGAAAGATCTCCACTGGCTCCCCGTCAACAAGAGAATAACGTTCCGTCTCCTCACCCACGCACACAAAGCCCTCTATGACCTAGGACCCGAATGCCTCAACACGAGAGTGTCCTTCTACATCCCCACCCGCCAACTACGATCATCCAATCAAGCCCTCGCCGCAATTCCGCGCATCCACAGATCCACCATGGGAGGAAGATCCTTCTCCTACCTAGCGGCCAAGACCTGGAATTCTCTCCCCACCCACCTCCGCCTTACTCAGAACCACCTCTCCTTCAGAAAGCAACTAAAAACCTGGATATTCGATAAGTAAATGCACCCGCCTCCCCAAGCGCCTTGAGACCCTCTGGGTGAGTAGTGCGCTGTATACATTTCTGAACTTGAACTTATGTCCCCGCCTAGTAGGTCGCTGAGAGCGCGGCGCACCCTGTGGAACTGGAATCGTATCAGGAGCTGGGGCGCGTCACAGGCTCCCAGGGCCTGCTCCTATGTCTTTGCAAATTGCAACCCCGTCAATGAATAGATCTCCCGCCATTTTTATATTAAGTTTCTGTAAGGCAATGACTACTCCTTTCTCCTTAAGCGGGGGCAACCATCTGGCCCATCTACTGGCATCTCCGGCGACTATAGCAGCACGCCATCTTGCATCTGTAATAGGCTATGCCATGCATGATTCGTGGCTGTAACAGAGTCCAATAGGCCTGTTCTGCGATCTGTCGATTGGAAGATCGTATGTGGGAGTGAGATAGGGCTTGCAAAGAGAGTCTCCATGTGGACATGCGGTATGTTCCGGTCCCCATGTAGCCAAGTGTGCAGATGTGCCACCTGAGCCACACGGTATTATGCCTCTATATCCGGGGCACCAAGCCCCCCCATAGAATATGGCATAGTGACTAGCGTCCACCGGACACGCGGTTGCCCACCCGCCCTGGCCAGTTTGGTCATCAGCTGCTGCAGCCATGCAAAGAATGATTTGGGGGGAACCATTGGGATGGTCATGAACAGAAACAAAAATCTGGGGAGCACAACCATTTTCATTATTGATATGCGTCCCATTCAGGAGGACAAAGGAAGCTTACTCCAGGTAATTACATCATCTTCTAGCTTACTGACGACAGTGCCATAGTTAGCTCTGAAGAGGATTTCCGCATCCGTGTGTAACTGGATTCCCAGATAACGGACCGCATCAGTGGTGCACTGTAACGGATACTCCATAGGTGTGGGCTGAGTGATTGAAGTCAGTGGAAAAGCTAGCGACTTAGTCCAATTGACCTTCAAGCCAGAGAGTGCACCAAAGCGAACCACCTCCCTGAGCACCGATGGTAGGTTATTATCAGGGTCGCGTACATACAGCAGGGTGTCATCTGCATACATTGACACTATGATTTAATAACCCGGGAAACCTATGCCCTCATTTCCATGGTATTCTCGCAGAGCGCACGCCAGTGGTTCAGCCACCAGAGCATAGAGGAGGGGCGCGATTGGGCACCCTTGCCTAGTACCTCTACTGATGGGGAAAGAGTCCGTGACCAGGTCGCCCATGCGGAACCGAGCCCGCGGATGGTGATATAGTGCTCCCATCATCTGTAGAAAAGGCTGCCCTAGACCCATGCGCTGCAGTACCACATGCATGAAAGGCCACTCCACTGAGTCAAAGGCCTTTTCCATATCAAGGAATACAGCTAGGGCTTTCCTGTCCTGCCTCACATGCTGAATCATGCCCAGGACCGTACGTATGTTGTAGACTAAGTTCCTGCCTGGAATAAATGCAGCTTGCTCCGGTGCTACCAGACAATCAGCGAGGAGCGCCAGACGGGTGGCCAAGATCTTGGCAAACAGTTTAGTATCAACATTCAGCAGCGACAGAGGTCTATATGAGCTGCACTCGTTGTGAGGTTTCCCCGGTGTGAGTATGGTGACAAGGAGTGCCTCCCTCATAGAGTGGGGCATGCTGCCCTCCACACATATGTCATCAAAGAGAGTCCACAAGTGCAGGAGTAGTTGATCTTTGAAAGCTTTGTAGAAGCCCGCCGTAAGTCCATCCGCTCCCGGAGCACAGCCCGACCTCATACTGGCTAGCGCATCAAGGATTTCATCTTTTTCGATAGGAAGCATGAGGAATCCCCTGTCTGTGTTGGTCAATGTGGGGATGTCTATGTGGCCAAGATAGTCGTTAATTTCCTCTTCCAGATCGCCGCTCTTGGAGGAGTACAGATCAGAGTAGTATCCTTTGAAGACATCAGCTATGTCCCTCTCATCTGTAAGCGGCTCTCCAGCAGCAGATTTCAGCACCGTAATGTGCTGGCGCCGTCTTGCACCCTTCATTAGATTGGCCAGAACTGCACTTGGCTGTTCACCTTCACCGTACACCCTGGCAGTGGCATATTTGCCCATGTGCCTAACCTCCCTATCCGCTTCTTCATGATATTCTGCAAGCAAGGTCTTGATCTCTTCCTGCCAAATAGACTTAAGTATGCCCTAGTGCTTCGACATCGGCACTCCTCGAATATAGACCTTGAAAGCCTCCCAGACCACCTGGAAGCTATCCACAGAGCCAATGTTAGTTTTGAAGAATACATCTATGGCCTCAGCCAACTCTTCCCTAAACACCGGGTCCAAGAGAGAATTAGGTGGAAACCTCCAAGTGAATGGCGGTATGGATTTACCTGGCATGCGTGGTTCCAGCAGCACTGGCGAGTGATCGGACAGGGTTCTGGGCAACACTCTGCAGTCTCTAATTTGGTCGAAGTGGGAAGAGGGAGCGAGCCAATAATCTATCCTGGTATGGACATCGTGATATGCTGAGTAATGCGTGTACCCACCCTGCTGAGGATTGAGGAAACACCACACGTCCTCCAATCCCAGGCAGATCATTGCACTCTGCAGCTCTAGAGCAGCAGCCGAAGGTCTGCGAGCGGGTCTGGGCGACCTATCAAGAGTCGGACTCATGTTGAGGTTGAAGTCTCCCCCCCCAGCAGCATGCATCTCTGATCATATTGTTTGGCCTTGGCAGCAAGGGACTTATAGAATTCCGGTGAATCAAAGTTGGGGCCATAGGTGTGACAATGGTGAAGTCTACGGCAGGGCCATGGCATCTAGATATTACGAATCTGCCTTCGACGTCTGCCACCAGGGTTTGAATCTGCAATTTGGACTTTGGGTTGACCCAGGTCAAAACCCCCCTGGAGTTGGAGGTGAACCCTGCTACAGAGAAATTACCCTCAAGCCCCCTGCATCTAAGCATGTGACTGTGTAGGGAGATGCGTCTCCTGGAGCAGGGCAATGTCTATGTGTTGTCGCTGTAGATAACTGAGAACTTTCCTGACTTTGCGGTGGTCATTTAGGCCTCGGACATTCCAAGTAAGTGCCTTGAGTCTAGGTGTGTGTGATGTCCCGCTTTCTATGATGAAATCAGCCATAACACAATACCGTCAGGCATAAATAGAGCAAACTTACGTCAGTGTCTGTCGCATTCACACAGTATAGAGTCAGATAGATCAGATCCCCAAAAGTAACTAAACAATCCCCTCTCAAGCAAGTCCAACCCCCACCCACAGCAGACCAACCCCAATTCAGCCTTGCATGATTAGACCCTCAAGTCCCCCCACCCAACCCCGTTATTCAACAAGAGAATCCCCACTGTGGGGCAGAAAGTGCATATAGCGTAGGGGCCGAGGTCACCAGGCAATCAGTAACCAAGTGGTTTCCAAACGAGCCTGAGGACCGCCTCGGGCACCTCCACCATAAGGATCAAGAGAGTTCAAAAGTATCTTTACAGCACTGAATAGCCACCCTGGGCTAGAGCATGGGGGCACAGCCGCCCCCAACCGCGGAGCCCGCACCTTCCATGATGGGTAACAAAGTTTAGCCACCAGCCCCCAAGTCCTGGCACAGGTATATATGTGTATCAGAACAGCCTCACCGTAAGTCTGTTGTGGAGCCAACACGTCTCCAGACCGCTTCAGATTACTGGTTGCCTGGGCTGGTGCGCAGGTATGTCCAGCCCGATTGCCAGGCTCAAGCTCGAGTCAAAGCCCCTTAACTAAATGGGGGGGCTAAGACGACCTGCTCCATATGTTGGTATCTTGCCTCACTCCTGCTCGTCGAGTTGACTCCCGCCGACCTCTGCTTCCGAGCGGTTACCATTGACTCTTCGATGGTCCTTGGCCCACCCTTTCAGGGCCTGCTGAAGTGCTTTTGGGTAAGCATGGGCGGAAAATCCGTTCCGCTCGCGGATTTTCAGTAAATTTGCAATCCGTGAGATTTGTGAATTTCCCGCAAAATCCGCGAGCGTAACGGATTAGGTCAAAAGTTCAAGCTGACTTTTGTAACTCTTTTAGAATAGCGTCAGCAAGCTGCCAGAGCCATTCTAAAATAGTTACAAAAGTCAGCTTCAACAGGAAGCTCTAATAGATAAAGTAAAGCAGGTGCTCGAGTTAAAACTCAAATTCAAATTCAGTTACACAATCAATAATCACCCCAAACTTGGGGTGATTAATGATTGTGTAACTTAATTTGACCTTCAACTCGAGCACCTGCTTTACTTTATCTATTAGTGCTTCCTGTTGAAGCTCTTTGTAGCTATTTTAGAATGGCGCTGGCAGCTTGCCGGCGCCATTCTAAGTGGGGCTGAGGGCAGAAGGGCACAAAAGTGGGACAGAGGGCAGAAGGGGACAAAAAATGAGTGGGGCAGAGGGCAGAAGGGCACAGAAATGAGTGGTACAGAGGGCAGAAGGACATAAAAAATGAGAGGGTGGCAGTGATTAACCAGGCAAAATAAAAAACCCGCGAACACGCAAAGCGCCCCGCGAACACCCACGAACACGCAAAGCGCCCCGCGAACACCCGCGAACACGCAAAAATTTAAAAATCAGCAAATTTGCACAAACTCGCGAATTTTGCAGATCGTGAATTCACAAATCCGCAAATTTGCGAATCGCCAATTCGCTAAATTCGCCCATGCTTACTTTTGGGTCCGTGAAAAAATGGGAGTGACCCTGCCAGTTTATCCTAAGCTTTGCAGGGTAGAGCATGGCATAATCCAGTCCAAGTTCCCGGAGCTGCTTTTTATATGGCGCAAAGTGTCTGTGCCCCTCCTGCACCCTAGCAGTGAAGACCGGATACAGGGAGATGGCGGACCCCTCATACTGCAGGCTTTTCTTATCACGGGCAATTCTTAGGGCAGTGTCTCTGTCCCTATAATTCAAGAGCTTGGCTATGATGGGCCGCGGTGGGGCCCCTGGGCGAGGGCGTGGACACAGCGAGCTGTGGGCTCTCTCTGCGATGAACAACTGTGAAAAAACGTTATCGCCCAGCAGAGTGACCAAGAGTTTCTCCACAAATTTTTCCATGTTCCCTGTCTGCGTCGTTTCCGATAGGCCCGTGATTCGTATGTTGGACCGCCGAGAGCGGGCCTCCAAGTCCTCAGTCTTATCTTGAATGACTTGTAGTAACCGACTTATGGTCTGGCGGTCTTTATCCAGCTCCATTTGGGCCTCCTTCACCTCCGTGATTCGGCGCTCGGACATGTCTAGGCTCTCCGCTTGTTTGTCCACACGCTCCGCCATGCGGTCCATGCGGTATGTGAGGGCGTCTATTTTAGTGCCAATAGATGTTATACTGTCTTGTATGCCCTTCTCCATAGACCGCAGCATAGTTTTAATATCCGAGTAGTCTGCGCCGTCAGCGCCATTCGTGGGGGAGATCTGGGCCCCCTCCTGCAGGTCGCTCGTCTTGGCACGGCGGTTCTCGAACTGGAGTTTACTTTGGGTCTTGTCTCCTTTCCCCATGGCAGCAATCCTGCTGGAGTGAGACCGCACCTCAATGCTTCCGCGCAGGTTCCAAAATGGCGGGTGATGTACTAGGAGCCCGATATAGGGGGTCGATTGTAACTCACTATCGGCTGCACTCCGTAGACAAATCTGTTGGCCTCCAGGTCCACCCCAGGTGTCAAGGGCCTCGTATTTGCTTATATCGCCACAGTCGTTCAGTCAGGAGTCGGGCCCAGGCAGTCGCTCAAGGCCGCACGTCGGAGCACGCCGCACGGCGTCTGATTCACTCGAGTCCGCTGTCTGGGGCCTGGTTCACATCCCGGATCCTCTAGGGTGAAAGCAGCATGGAGCAGCGCCCAGGAGCGCAGCCCAGCCCCCAATGCCTCCCGGGGGGCAGTCAGCACCAGCAGTATCAATAATGCAGCCGAAAACTCAGCGAAAACAGGATGAATTATGGATTTTACTGGCGGCGGCGCGGAGCTCGGAGATTACGAGTCTGCCATTGTTGCCGGCAAGCTCCGCCCCCTAAGGGGACCATCCTTGGAGCCAAGTAAGGCCAAGGCCATTGCAGTAGGCCCATTTATGGTATCCACGGTAGAGGACTTTGAGCTGGCAAAATGGAAAAAGAATACCTCTGACAATTGAAAATTGAACTGTGGCATTCATAATTTCTGCCAGCATTTATTGTGAAAAGTATCTGGAGCGGTGTATGTCCATTTTTAAGTACATGGATGTCATACAGAATACTCGGATTACAGGGAAAGGTTTTGCATGTGCACAATATGATGAGGAATTTTGGGCGCGCTTGGCATTGGACCCTGAGGCGAAGTCGGGAGAATCGGACTCCGATCTGTGGCAGCACACTATGGGGGCTGGCAAGTTGGAAAAACCTTTTTTACAGCGAGCAGTCTACAGATTGTGTATTGTTCCTTTCATGGATGCCCCACCCAGGGGAGGGTGGGTCTCACAGCAAAAGGTCAAGGGGGGGCAGGAGGCACCTGTTGGACGATAATAAGGGGTGTGCACTCGTGTAAGTGCCATAAGTGCTCCAAGAGCGCGGGTCGGCATCCCCTAACCAACTGTTTCGTGGCAGGTACTGGCTACCAGGAACGGGGCACAAGTCAAAGGACAATCGTAGTGATGAAAAAAAAATTGCTAGAATCGGATAAAGAAAGCGGGAGTGCCGGGTGGTCTGTTCTTCACATGATTATATATATTCCAGTAGCTGCTTGATGCAGCAGGCTGCATCAACCTCCTTTATTTTTGAGCACTGTGTAATAGAATCTGAATAAAAAAGTTAAAAACACAGAGATCACAGAGAATTACACTGTGAAGCTGGGATGTGAAAGTGGTCACAACAGGAATGCTAACTTAATTGGCGGCATATCAAACGTAAAATTAAAACCAAATGCACTGTTTAAAATGATTTTTTTTAAAACACGTCAGCATAAAAACATCTGAAACAAACCTACAGTGTCATCTATTGGCCTCACAAGGTAAATTAAAATGTATTCAATTTTTGATTGCGTTTAAAGTCGTTGTTAAGGCCACTCGTTGTTTAATCTAGTAGTTGTTGAGGTGGTCATGGTTCAGTTGCAGGTTGTTGTTTTTGAGTCGTTGTTAAGTCCACTCGTTAAAAAATCATTGTTCAGGCTGTTTCCCGGAAAAAACAGTGGGTCCATAAACAGTGTTGCCCTTTTGGGCACTGAAATTGACTCTTGTCACTTGGAAGTGCGGTTGCCACAGGATAAAAAATAGACGATGCTAAGTTTGTTAGAGTGCATACTCGTTCAGGAAAAAGTGAAAGTAAAGGAGGTTCAAGTACTATTAGGTCACCTAAACTTTGCATGTATTGTGGTAATGGTAGGTAGGATGTTTTGAAGAAAGCTGGGGCTAGTGTTATTGGGCGTCTCATTACCTCATCATCGTGTAAGGCTTCTTGCACTGATTTATTGGAATTCGGCTAGCTCGAGAGGGTGATTTGAGCTGGGATGTGAGGGCATTCTCTGACACAGCGGGAGGTCTGGGTTTTGGTCTTTATTGTCAAGGCAGGTGGTGCATGGAATCATGGCCAGAACAGTAGACAAATGTGAGCGGGAGCATTGCTTTCTTGGGGTTGTTTCCCTTGCTGGTGGCAGTGACTTTGTGGGAAGCAGCGTTAGCACACAGGAGGGTGCTTTTCAGAGTTGACAACATGTCTGTAGTGGAAGTGGTGAATAGGTAGTCAGCCAGGGAAGCACATGTTCTAAAATTGCTGCGTTTATTTGTTTTGGGCTGCTTATGTCATGATATTGCTTTTCGAGTGCAGCATGTGCCTGGAGTTGACAGTGACATTGAGGATGCTTTGTCTCATTCACAGTGGAAGAGATTTTGTGGGTTGGCCAAGGATGCCAACAGAGACCTGACGCCCATGCCAGAGAAGTTGTGGGGGGCACAATGCAGCGAAGAAGTCTGGTTGCGGGCGGAGGGTGTCATTCAGTTTATACTGGACTTGATTGTGAAAGGCCTGTCTTTGGTTACAATCACAGGCAAATTGGCAGGAGTAGCGTTCATGGGCAAACTGTTGTGGGGTTATGCACCTTCGGCGGGTGAGCTTTTCTGGGTGGCGGTGGACTTAAAAGTTTTGCAGGACTTTCCAGACGTTTGGTTGGTGTTTCCAGTTGGTAAGCCATGTCCAAAGGGAAGGTAGGCAGGTAGTTCAGGGTAATTTTAGGACGTTTGGTTGCTTAGGGGTTCATACATGCACTCATAGGCTGTAGGGGAAATATAAAGTTTAAAATGTTGAAACAAGCTAAAGTTAAATAAGATTAATGCAATACAGGCTTGTGGGGGGCAGTGGGGGTAAGGGACATTGGTTACTTACATTTGATGTTTAGTAATGTTTCGCTTTGTAAGGCGGTTTGTCAGGGACATTTTGTGATGTTCCCTGGTTTTAATAAAGCAGCCTTTTTCTGAAAACAAAGTAGTCTGTGATATGCGCTTCTACCCTCTCCCCCAAAGCCATCATTGGACATACCAAGGCTATCTTTCTGACATGTTATCGAAATAAATACCCTCTCACACTCTAAGGTCAGCTAATCAGAAGAAATAAAATCAAATCAGGTGTTTCTTACACGCAACTACTCACTCGTAAGGGTCTCAAGGTACAGGAGGGTGTGGGAGGGGGGGTGTTCGCAGGTTCCAGTCCATCAAGGAGAGGGTCTGTCAAAGAGCCAGGTTTTGAGGTTTCTTGCAGAGATGGGGAGCGATGTTATCTGTCTGAGATGGAGCGGAAGGTCGTACAAGGCACTGGCTGTGCGGAAGGGAAGGAGCGACCTCCCGATCTGTTCTTTCTGGTGTGCGGGATCATGGCATGGGAGAGCTGGGCTGATCATAGGGTACTTTGGGGTGCGTGGAATTTGAGTCGGCTGTTCAGGTTTACTGGTCTGGTGTTGTAGAGGGCCTTGTGAGCGTGGTTTAGCATCTTCAACACCTTTTACCCTTTTCTAAACTGTCTTGCATGCCTTCAGATTTTCGTGCATCTACCCTCTGGGAGAAACCACTGGAATTCCTTTCCACAGCTCATGAAACTTAAGGGTGGTGGAGGTTCATTATTATACTTAGTGACCTAACAGTGGATAGATAGTTGCCTTGTATGCTAGTTTATTAATTATGCTTTCTGCTGTGCTATGTTGAGATGTCTCTTTGCCTCTCTGCTCTTTTTACTGGGATGAAACAGACACAAAAAATATAATATTTACAAACACATAGATTTTTATAATGTGACCCAATGAGTCTATTGTCAAAAATACTGAATAATAATGTGCCCTAATGTGCAACTCTAATTAAAATGTCAAAAGCTCCTACATTTTTAAGTAAATTAATGTATTCTGCTGATTTCAATAAAGAAAACAAAACACAAAACATTTGTTTCTTCTTAACACAAAGCATTTCCACCTCTGAATCTTGAATCAAGGACATACTGTTCCTACCCTTAGCGAGGACTGCAGAAAAGGTCATATCTGGTTAAGAATCTGATAGCTTTTTCCAAAAAGTACTACTGCAGGCAGACCCAGTGATTGTATCGTAAGTTTAAAATGAGTTTATAAAAGATGTGGAAAACTGCTTCACCCATGACTAATCCCCCTCTGACATCCCATGCGTATTAAAACCTGCTCTTTTTAGTTCTCGCCTACGCAGCGCGCATGCAAAAATACCTTTTCCGACCGCTTTGCCTTTTCAGCCAAGCACATGAACGCGTTCCATTGCCTTCAATGGCAACACGTGCACGTCTGGAGATTTACTTGCGGGAGCGAGCACCGCCATATGGTAGCAATTATTGCTCCCGCAAGTGAATCGCGCGGCCCAACCCCCCCCACCCGCTGCCGTGCGAGCGCTTGTTTAAAATTACTTTTCATTTTTGAACAAAAAAAAATTACTTTTCATTTAATTATAATTGAAGGCACATTGCATCGCGGATGTCCCTGCCAGGCGCGAGGAGACAAAACGTGTACCCAAAGTCTTTCTGTTCCCTGCCTGCTGCCATTAGAAACTCTGACCGCAGACGATGTTGCCGGACAACGAGCGATGGCATGACAAGCTGTCTGCTATGCTCCCTCTCCCCTGCCGCCTCTCACTCCATCAGGCGTAGATCAGCGGTACCATCGGAGACGATTGAACAGAAGAACGTGCCTGGAGGGTGAGGGTGATGGGAGGTTGGGGCTGCCTGTGATTCTGGGGTGCGCCTTCTCCCCCTCCAAATATGGACACCTGATTGCCCCGTCCCGCGAAGTGACAGCTGGTGGTGATAGGGTCTGGTTTCTCTTCGGTCAAAATATTACAACCTGTGTCATTGGGACCATTGAAATATGACTATTCGTGGAACATGGCTGCGCGCAGGGTGCCCCTTGAGTGTCATCTAGTGATGCAGGGTAGCACGCGCACTTTGAAATCCGTCACCTTGCAAATCATTCAGTCACACGCACCTTATGACATAGGGCATTTTTGCTGCGGGACTGCTGGCACCCCATAAAACATGCGCCACCCTCTGACACCGGCTGTACTACCCCTGGACATACGTCATCCTGTGATACAGTTATGCAGGTGCACGTACCCCTTAAAATAAAGCAGGCTATGACACAGTGCTGCACGTGCTCCTTGAAAAGTGTTATAATGTGATTCATCTTTTGATACAGGGGTGCGCACTCTCTACCCTCAGAAATACCAGTACTACCCCCTACTGCCAGTCATGCAAGGGCCGCATTCTTTCCCTTCGAAATACTGCAACCAGCAATACAAGGGTAGTCGCACCCCTTCCAATGTGGCAAGCTGAGCTGCAACAGCAGGGGCGGCTCTAGGCTCATGGAGGCCCTGGGTAGGGAGCGTAGGTAAGGGGCCCCGGAAGAGGGGGGCCGGGCGGGCGGAGCACTGAGGCCAGTGAAGGGGGGGGTCAGGGTGTTTGGAACTGGAACAGATCCTGAGGCCACCAAATCCCTGCCAGAGGCCACCACGCAAATATGTATCCATCCTCAGAGGATTATTATATTAAGGATATATATTGGCGTGGTGGCCCCTGGGGTTTGGTGGCCCCTGAGGTTTGGTGGCCCTGTGCAGGTGCACCGCTTGCACATGCCTAAGGCCGCCCTTGGCAACGATGTTTGGCCTTCACTCATGACAACCTGTGGTTTGTGTGCGCTCCTACAGGGGCGCTGACTGGTGCGAAGGTGCTGTGCTCAGAATGTTACCAAGCCTCGCCCACCAAGTGGTCTGAAGACTGTGGAACTGTGCCCATATAAGTGGCTAGGTGTTGTTAGGACACGGATTTAGTGTCATAGAGACTAGCCCTGATGTGGTAAAATAGCGTCTCCTCTTTTTCATTTTACCCATACTTTTGAGACATTTCCTTATGTCCTTTAGACATTTCCAATGTAGTCATTTTTGAGACGCTCCCTGAGAAGCTTTAAAACCCACCTCCACCATTACGTCTTTGCTTGGTTTACTGATCCCTTGGTGAAGTCCATGCCCCTTTTCCTGAACTCCACGCCTCCCTTTCCTGAAAACATTTCCTGTTCCTGTATTCTGGCGTTTTGCTGGTGCGCTGCCGTGTTCTAGTCCCCTGCTAGAGACCTATATTCCCTTTTCCTGTACCGCGCTCACATTCTGGTACGTGCCCCCAGTAAGGCTAGCTCCTGCAGGCGTCGGAGCAACGCGACGCGTTTTCGGTGTTTGCTCCGCTTTAGTTCGGGTAGGGCGCAACCCTGTTTTACACGTTGCAAGACAGAGCTTTGACCCTGAGGAGTGCGTGTTTGTTCCGCTTGCTCCCAGAAGCCGTACAACGCGTCTCCGCTGTTCTGCTATCTCCCCCTCATAGCTGGACTGTAACAACATTTCCCTTTGACCCAGAGGACTGCGTGTTTGTTCCGCTTGCTCCCAGAAACCGGACAACGCGTCTCTGCTGTTCCGCTATCTCACCCTCATAGCCGGACAGCAACATCATTTCCCTTTTTTCCCTGAGAAGTGCGTGTTTGTTCTGCTTGATTCCCGAAGACGGACAACACGTCTTCGCTGTTCCGCTCTCTTGCCCTCGGAGCCGGACAGTCTTTTTATCTCTATATTCTTTTCTCACGTTCTGGGTCACATTGTTCTTTCCCTGAGCATTAGAACACTATTTGGCTCACTGCTATTTTTGTGTTTCCTTTGTCTTCATGCCCAAGATTCATTTTTCACCCTTGCTCTTCTGATTGAACTCGGTCTTGCTGTTACAATCCCTTGCCATCACTTGTGGTTATTAACCCCTGAGTGCTGTGGGTGCTGCAGGAGGAAGTTCTATATTTTGAGGACTTTGTGAGGATTGCGGAGGTGAGGGAATCCTATTTTTGCTATCAGTGTGCTATGTCTCTATAGTGGAAATATTACATGTATAGTACCTATTTCCCTACAGTACAAGACCTTCCTGACCAGTTCATTCCAGAAACACCTCATTTACCTCACCTGGGGAAGAGTGGTGGTCACTCTTTGGTTTTCCCCACACTTTTGGGGAATAATTTCTTGTGAGCACGTCTTAGTGTTGGTTCTCCAAGTATTATTTTCTAGAAGGGTGTGGATTATTCATCTTCGCTCCCGAGGAACCTTTGGATCCGCGACAGTTGTAGGCAGGGCCATTGGAATTATGCAGCAAGAGAGGACCACATTATGCAGAAGCGCTAATTAAGTTATGTGGCAAAAAGCCAAATTAATTGACATAATGCAGCACAATTTATGCTAGTATTATTCCATTATTTTGTCATTTTTAGATTTGTTAACATGGTCTGGGCAAAGGTTCCACCTCATTACTACCAGTTTAACACCAAATATAGCAATAAGCAACAGAAAGGTGACCCACCAAGCTTTGTCGAGGGCCTTCCATTCTACCACAACACGTTGCCATGTTTTTAGTAATGTTTGATCCGTTTGAGATAGAAACATATTTTTGGTTAAAATCTGCAGATTATGTAGCAGATGATGGGTTATGTGGCAGATGGACAATCTATAATTAAGACAAAAAACGCTTAAGGAAAAATGCATAATTCCGGTGGCCCGGTTTATGGTACAACTCTGTAGTGCTCTTGTGATGTAAAGGTAATTGGGGGGCCATGTATGTGAAATGCTGTTAGCATTATAGCCTGGTCTCCTGGGGCCGACTACACTGTGATGGAATAATCGCTGCCGTAAATTATGCACAAGTGCTGTGTAAGCAGCATTTATATAGAAGAGGGGTGATTTTGTTCCCGCTTCGATATCAATGCATGTGACCTTGGGCAATTGTCTGTCATGTAACTGGGTCTACTCCATCATTGGTAACTTGACATGTGACTTACTGTTCCAGTTCCAGTCCATTATTACTGCCTGCCTTGTGATCAGCCCTTCTCCCTAAAATGGGCTTTTCACTGAAAATTAAATAAATAATTAAATTTCCCTTGGCATCGTCCCACGAAATCCCCCCTTACCCACCCCTCCGCTGTTACCTACACGGAGGAACGCGGCTGCTTTTCAGAGGCAAGTCACCTCACATTCAACGCCCGCCTTCCAGTTCTAATTTATGTTTCAAAGACATTGGCCTGGCATGTGACTGACTTTTCCCCAGTCCTGTTGGCCTTTCAGAGAGATGAACTGGTCTGATAAGTGACTGACTCTTCGCAAACCCTACGAGTCTTTCAGTGGCACTGGAGTTATATTTGACTGACCCTGAGCCGGCCGACCGACCTCTCGAAGCAGCAGCCGCCTTTGTAGAAATGCCTGCAGTCACCCACAGCCAACCCCGCCTCTGAGGATTTATGGTGGGGCCATTATATGAAAGCTGCTATCCCTGCTCCACGCAGGGAGAGGCCAGGGTCCCGCCCTTCCGGGAGCAGGTGTGCATTGCTCTGCGTGTTCAGCCTGTCAGGGCGCCCTGCGGAAACACCTGCAACGCCTTCTTACTAACAGGCAGAGGACCGAGGGTCACGTGCGCACGACGTTCTAGTGGGTTCTTGCACATGCTGCAGAGCTCTGCCTCCGAGCTTCCCCGTGCTCAAATTGGGCTGTTGGTTGCAGAAACCAGCATTGTTTTTTGGAGACCGATAAACATTTTACAAAGTCTATGGTTCTTCTACGGAGCTCTTACATATGACCCTGCAATGGTCTCTGTCAAACCGGGACATTTTGCAAAAATAGAAGGACTACAATTTTATGTCAATGGAGCGGTGCAGAATGACAGCTCTCATCAGCATAGGAACAAAATAGAGACACTAAGAAAATAAATAAAATGTAATTTTTAAAACCAGCATCATGCCTGTTAATTAAATTGTATATTTATAACAGCTGCTATCTAGCACAGCTTTAGAACACCTAAAAAAATGCCTCTCACTGTTTTCAGTCGACCCCCTCTAACAAGCATTGGCATAGCCAATAGGTCTCGCTTTTGGGACCTTTTAAGTATTTAGTTATGCAGCACAACATCCTTGGTGCAACAACATCAACCGTTGCATAGCTAAACACTTATAAGGTCCCAAAGGCGAGACCTATTGGCTATGCCAATGCTTGTTATATTTGGCCTAGACCGCGCTGTTACCTGTGAAGCACTCTACAGGGGTGTGGCTAGGACGTCGCTACAGAAAACAGATAAACATCCAATATTTGCAAAACAAGGA
Source organism: Lissotriton vulgaris (assembly GCF_964263255.1). Classification (NCBI taxonomy): domain Eukaryota; kingdom Metazoa; phylum Chordata; class Amphibia; order Caudata; family Salamandridae; genus Lissotriton; species Lissotriton vulgaris. Next base: position 1,066,740,884 of record NC_141693.1, on the reverse strand, counting down.
TTGATGACAATCACAAGCAGTCTTGCTCACCTCCAAAAAGTTGAAAATGTCATATGAATTGGTTTATGCTGTATTGGGCAATTGTATTTTTCTCTTTTTTTGCATAGGACAAAAATCCCATGTGAAGAATTGTCTTGCTTCAAAATATTGGTGTTTTGGGGCACTTTGCAATTGCAACAATTACTACACCTGTTGCTTAATTTGTGCCTACGGTTGCAGGTGGTAGGCACCGGCTTTCATTTTTTTTGGGAAGCAGGTATTTATTTTTCACCACCAGACCCAGTGTCAAAAGAAATACAGACAAGGGAGAAAGAACGAGGAAGAGATCGATAAAAAAAAAGGCACAAAGGGAGAAAGCAGGGATGAGAAAAGACTCTGAAAGGGGGAGAAAAAGAGTCAATGTATGTATGATCATGGAAGAAAGACGTCTGAGGTGAAGCCAAAGCTAGGCCGCCTTGATATTTGGCACACCTGGCATTTCCCGGCACTTCTACTGAACTCCCTAGAAGAAGCCTGGGCACTGGCCACACTCTTGCGCCTACTTTATTTAGATGTAAGATTAGGCATGTAGAAAGAATGGAAAACATGTTTCAAATGATTGTGAATACCTACAACGTTCTGCCTATAGATCTCATTATGAGAAGAACAATTTCACACGGACTGATGCATCCAGGTGGAATTGGCATTTGCACTTCCAAACTGACAATGCTGGGCTTGGAGACAATGCACCTGTGTTTACTGCTGCCAGGGCGGGGGTTGTGGGCAGCAGAACAGCACAGCCCCCGTCTCTAACATACAGCAGCAAGTAGGAAACAAACAATGCTCTTCGAGGATGAACAGTAGCCTGCTCTGATCCAGGACGCCCCCACAGAGTCACCATCCCAAACCTTCACACTCCACTGGCCCTGCAGCTAACACTTCCCACTGCTCAGAGCAGGTGAAACATGTCATTCGTTTTCTCCCTGGAATAGGTAAAAATGGCATGGTGATGGATTCAGTGTTTCTTGGTCTCTGCTGTTATTTCCCGTTTCCAGGAAACTTGAAATAACCACAATTTGGTGTGGAAATACTGACTGGAAACGGACGTTCTAGAACCCTTTGCCCCTAGAACCACCACACCGAATTTTGGTCAACTCAAAATGAGCGTCTTTAAGTGCCTTTACCACAATTTACTTGTCAACTACCCATTCCACCCTCATTGAAATATAGGCACCCCCGCTTTATCACCTTTGCATTTATTCCACGCATCTTGAGTATTTTCCACATTCATAAGTGCCTTCTCTGCACAAATATTTACAGATCCTGCATGTGAAAAGTGCAAGTTACGCCTGAATATTCCTTAATTTGCACCTGTGGTTGCAGATGGGGCCCACTTGCACTCTTTTTTGTTGAGTGTCACTTAATTCTATTCACCAGACCAACCCAGAACAACTGGGAAAGGGTGTAAAGGGGGGAAATGGCGGACGGGAAAGATAGGAAGTCAGTGTACAAGAAAGAAAGAAGAGATTAAAAATAAACCACAAGAGAGAAATAAAAGGAAATGAAGAGGTGGATGAAAAAGGCATAAGGTGGAATCAAGGCTAGACAACCTTGGTGTTCAGCAACCTCAACATTCACCTGGGCGGATCTAGCCAAGCCGAGAGATGGCCGCATTGTGAGCGAGATCCTCTCGGACGCCATGACAAGCGCTGAAATATCTGCGCACACGCAGCCCCGGAACCAAGAGCCGAGTCAGCTTACTTGGGGTGCACCTCTGGTTCTCGTACATACACCCCGTGGGGCCTTAAACAACTCCCGCTGCCCGGGACGAATAAGTGCCGTCGCAGAGGCCTGTGGTCTAGAAACTGAAACTGCGACCTCGGCCTGAAGTGGGAGGCTGTGCCGAGACGCGGTGCACGTCGCCGGCGGGCCCGACCAGCGGACGAGTCCGGGTGTGAACAAGGTTGCAGGAGATCTGGAGCAACCGCTGGTGGCGGCAGCTTGACTGCGCACCCCCCCGGACAGAGGTGCGTGCGCTGCTAGAGGTGACAGGAGATCGAGACTGGAGGTGAGGGGCCGTTGCAGCGGGCCGCTGCCATTGTGCCCAGACCTTGTGGTAGACTGCGGTTTGCTGGCGGAGCTAAGATTCTGCTGCTCAGAGGAATAAATTGCACCCAGCAGATAGTGTGCGAAGACAGCCAAGGGGCATAAACTATTAAAGGCTGGGTGGGCCCTACCTCTTTTGCAGCATTTCCCACATGGTCTGCTTCTTTCTCACCCAAGACGTGCAATAGAGGAAAAATGGCTAGTGGCTAGAGGCGCGCTGCATTCCAGAAGTGAGGTGAGCCTAAACAGTTGTCACTGCTACCCAGGCGAGTGGGGCATTATACACTTCACCGTAGAAGCCAACTTAAAAGCCAGGCTACTGCTGGGTACTTGAAACCAGGAGTTTCATACAAGGAGCAAATGGGACAATTCTGAAATACGCGGCGAGTGGCGGGAGACCTTGCACTTGAGTGGGACTGGCCCTGCGCTGTAGCCTTTGTACTGCCGGCAACTATGGGGGAGAGGTCCTCATAATTGATCAAGCTGCCTAAGCGGGTCACCAGACAAGAAGAGCGCGGAGTGAAGGTGGCCAGGGAATAATGAACAATCATTGATCTGGGAGACATCAGCTCAGACGGGAAGTGCTTGCGACAAAATAGCCGGCGTCAAAGCGGAGGATACATACATAGGGCATTGAATACACAAATACGCCGAAATCAAACATGGGCAAACCGGACAGGAACCAGTCCAAGATCACTTTCGAACAGACAAAAAAGGCTATGGAGGCCACCTCGGACGATCAGCAGACATCGTCGCAGGTGCCGGTACCCACCACTAACGTCACCAACGGGACATGCAGGCCATGTTTTCATCTATCCAGGCTGCCCTCACGAATATTGATGGAAAGATTGACTCTCTCACATATAGGATGGACCGTATGTTTGAGCACATGGACCGCCATACGTAGAGAATAGATATGGCCGTATGCCGAATATCTGAAACTGAAGATGCTCATAATCAAATGGAAACCGAACAGACCAAGATGGATAAACAACTGGCGGCCCTAACAGCGAAAGCAGAAGACTTAGAAGCGAGATCCCGTAGAAGCAACATACGTGTGGTGAGCGCGGAAACAACAAATACAGGGCCCATGGAACGATATGTGGAACAACTGCTGATCGACCTGATGGGCAAAGAAAGCTTCTCGGACGTCTTCATAGTGGAAAGAGTGCATAGGTCTTTAGCTCTGCTGCCGCAGCCGGGTGCTCAGCCGAGACCCATTATAACTAAGCTACTAAATTACAGAGACTGTGATGTGGCACTTAGTAACGACTCGTGAGCTGGGAGCACTGAAATACGAGGGAATGGAGGTCTTGCTGTATCCGGATTTCACGCCAACAGTTCAAGAAGCGCGAAATAAATTTGACCTGGCAAAAAAGAAGTTACAGGATCTAAACATCAAATACGCTATGCTGTATCCAACCAGACTCAAAATCATGGAAGAAGGGAAATCAAAAATCTTCAACGAACCTAAGGACATTCTTAAATATCTTCAACAAAAAGGTTCGCAGAGCGCAAGACGGAGATCTCCCAGGGTGCGGCTGGAAGACCAAGCCGCCCCATCAGACGTGGAGTGATAAGCCTGCCCTCACAAATGAACCTGGTGCTAGACTGAAATCGGTGACTTGAGGGAATCCTGAAGCTCCAAGGACACATGCTGGACACTTGTGCTATCTGAACCTTAGTACACATGTTGAGCCGGCTACAAACGAACTGGGAGTGCGCGACTGGATGATATCTGTAGACATTGGTGCTTTATCGGCAGAGGTGGTGAGCGCTGGTGGACGTACACGCAGTTATAATGGGACATGAGTTGAGATTGTGGTGTCTATTGTTAATTGCGTGTGCACCAGTATAGGTCCACAACCATGCTAAAGCTTCTGTTTCTTACTTTTTCCGACAGATGTCATCCTCATACGCAAATGTTGCTCAATGATATTGTTTATTATTAATAGATATTGGTTCTGCTGTGCATTAGTAATTGCATTTTTGGCGTCCCCCTTGTATTGTTACTACTGGGGTATCTGGCTGGGAAGCTCTCGTCCTCTAGTGTGTACCACACCGTTAAGTTAGTTTCTCTTTTTTCATTTGGGTGGGGAGTGGATGCAGGGAAGGGTTTGCACCATGTCTTTTTGGGATTGGCTCCACTATAAAGGGTACAGTGGGGTGGGAGGCTCAAACAGAAAATACTGTCCAGCTGCAAAGTTGCAGTTGATATTGTACATGTCGTTGTAGGTTTTTACTGCAACTAGTAGAAGTTAGCAGACAGTGATATGGGCAATATTTCGAAACATTATAGGAAATTAACGTTAATGACCTGGAATGTCTGTTGACTTCACAATCCACAGAAAATACTGAAGGTCTTTGCTTACCTAGACAGGCATAAGGTAGATGTAGCCTGTCTACAGGAAACACTTTTGTCAGATGTCCGGTAACGTAGGATAGGAGCTAGATGGGCCACATACAAACTGGCCTCCTCCTATTCATCCTACGCCAGAGAGGTAATGCTATTGGTCAAGAGGTCTATCTCATTTACTCTCCTTAACTCTATCAAAGACGATCAGGGTTCGTACGTAATAATAGAGGGAAGCTTTGGAGGCACGGCTCTCACAATTGTCACTGTATACAGCCCCAGCAATGATGATCCACATTTTTATACACGGATCTGGGCACGATTACGTGAATTACAACCTGCAGCCATTATATGGGGTGGGGATTTCAATACATGATTGAATCCTGCGCTGGATAGATCTACCGGTAATGATAGATACAGTAAACAGTCAGCTAAAGTCCACAGGGAGGGAATGGAGAATGGGATATGGTGGATATATGGAGACTAAGACATCCAGGTTGAAAGGAAGGTACTTGTCTGTCTCTAAAGCATCACACATGGTCAAGAATAGACTATTGGCTCTTAGCGCAGGATGTATGCACATGGACCACTGCAGTTGACCATTTACCCAAAACATTATCGGATCACGCCACAGTACTTCTTACATTAGCTGTCCCCACTCACACTCCAAGACAGTTTACATGGCGATTACAACAGAATGCTCTTAAGGACCAGGTATTCCGCAGTGAGTTGCATCAGGCAATTGTGGACTACTTTGACCATAACGCCGGTTCGGTCAGTAGTGCAAAAACATTATGGGAGGCCTTTAAGGTAACTATCAGGGGCCACTGCATTAACAAACATGTGGGAATTGTACACGATATTCAACAACAGCTAAAGATGATAGAAGCAGACATTAAAAAATTGGAGGAGGAATACACTACAACACAACACAGTGCCATACTGGCTGAGATAGATTAGACGACTGATAGATAAGTATCATGAGTTTGCAGACGCCGAAATAAAATATGTTTCGCGTAAATACACGGCCAGATGTTACGGAGAGGGTGTTATCATATAAAAGCAAGCCTGCACATACAAAAAGGTACATAATTCAGATCAACACTGAACACCATCAGACAGTATATGATACCCCTGCCATACTACTTTGCATTACTAAATACTATGCCAACCTATATACCACTCAGTCGACGACATCAACATCTGAAATAAATGATTACCTGGACGATATAGGACTGGCTTGGTTGTCTGACACACACCGTGCATTTTTTTGCCATCACATCGGGAAAGACAAAATCATAGAGGCAATAAACTCCCTTCCCAACAATAAAGCGCCAGGTCTTGATGGATTCCCAGGAGAATTTTATAAAGAATTTCGAGATCTACTGATTCCTTATCTAGTGGAAATGTATGAGGAAGCCTATGAGGAAGGCTTACTCCCAACATCCCTCTGGGTAGCACTTTTAATAGCTCCCCCTAAGCCTGAAAAGGACTTAACTAGGTGTGGTTCCTATAGGCCACTTTCCTTAATTAACATAGACACAAAGATTTTAACAAAAATCAATAGCAGTATACAACCGCTATTGTGTAACCTAGTTCTACCAGATCAAGCTGGCTTCATGCTGACACGGTCAACCACACATAACTTACACACGATATTTACATTATATCACCAACTGGATCAGGAGAAGCCGGCCACCGTAGCCCTATTGGATGCGGCAAAGGTTTTCGATTCAGTAGAGTGGGTCTTCATGTTCATAGGATTGCATAGGATGGGCTTTCCCGAGCCCTTTTTGAAGTGGATAACGCTATTGTACGCTGAATCTAAGGAACGTGTTAGGATAAATGGTTGACATCCGATCCAATCGATATCACACGGGGTACTAGACAGGGTTGTCCACTATCACCAATGCTCTTTGCATTAATATGAGAACGCTTAGCTTGCAAAGTCAGTCAAAAACACTATAGATCAGCTCTACAATGTGGCCTCAGGCCCATCAGTATATCACTATATGCAGATGACATGGTCCTATATACAAACCACCCTGACACCAATCTAAATCCACTTATCAGAGAATATACTAGTTTTGAACACTACTCAGGACTACAAATTAACGGGGACAAATCAGTAGTTAACCCCCTCGCAGCAGCAACTACACAACCTACACTGGAATATCCCCTGAAGTGGCAGACGGAACCGGTGAAATATCTAGGAATATGGACACATCGCAATCCAGACTCGGTAATTAGGGAGAACTATGGTAGAGCCTTGATGAAACTTGAGGATCAGGTGGAGAAGTGGATCAAAATGCCTCTCTTCTTGGCGGACAGAATAGCGCTACAGAAAATGATAGTTCTGCCTAGGTTCCTATATCTATTTTGGAACATACCGATATGGCTTACGCAGGTTTTTTTCACTAGCTGGGATCAGTCTTACAGCGTTTAACATGGGCAGGAAAGCAAGCCAGAATTAGCTGGCAAATTATAACACAACCTTATCACCAAGGGGGTTTTGGGGCACCAGATCTCCAGTTATATTTCTATTGTGCGCAGGCAAAACATGCTCATTATTGGACGAGACCTCATGCACATATACTACATATATCAATAGTACACAATAGTATATATCCCTCTCCATTGACAGCATTTATAACAGACCCAAAGAGAACTACCCCGAGAGACACAACAAACATGATTCATTGCACATCACAAGCGTGGCACACTCTGGCACTTAGGGCACACAAGCTCCCGAATTACACTGAGGCGCTTCCGCTGGCTCGTCACTCTAAACTCACAGTGACTCAGGAGAAAAACATTGTAAAGCTACTAGCAGACATGGGGCTGACAACTCTGGGTGACATGTTCCCACATAATCATTTTATTCCATCAGAGGATCCATCCCTTTGCGCACATCAATCGCCATTGAAGAAGTTTGCTTATTTCAGTATTGCAACTAGGGGACTATATGCCTCTTTCCCAGATGAACCCACTCAACTGCATGCACTACAAATACTCTTGACAGCCCTACAAGGAAAAACGTAGTAACGCGCCTCTGTAATGCTACACAAGAGGAACAGGTAAGAAGGCCAACATTGCACTTCGCAAATGGGAATTAGCCACTGGCGAACAAATAGACGATCAGGACTGGCAATATAGCTGCACACAACTCCGACTTCTTACATCAAACAGTTACTTACTCATCATTAATTTTAAGTTCATGCATCAAATTTATTACACCCCGGCTAAACTACACAAATTTGGACTTAGGGAAGAGGATAGATGTCAGAGATGTAGGATGCCGATCGCGGATTTCTTACATATGTCGTGGGCATGCCAGCAACTTTACACGTAATGGCAAGGCATCACAACTATGCTCACTACCATGCTGTCAGAGCAGATTCCAAACACCCTTTTGGTATGTATATTGGGAATACACAAACTCAAGTTAGCTAGACGAAGGAAATTCCTGGCAATTGCACTTCTTCTTGCCAAACGGCGCATAGCAAAGCACTGGGGGAGCAAGAGACCCTCAAGGCTAAAAGACAGGATTGCTGACATGATCTACTGCAGAGGGACACTGGAGGCGTACGCAGAAGACATACCACAGGCCTCGAGACCTAGAGACTTCTGGGCCCCACTAGTGCAGTACCTGCAATCAGCGCAAGGAGACACAGGTACACCATAGGGGCATTTTCTCAACTATGTCACACCCAAACATTTTGGGGGGGCAGGGACTTTTTGAATGAGAAGACACGGTCACCATGTGGAGTATCACACAGTGGCAAAACAAGTGGAGAGACATTCCTATTTGTGTCAACAGAGCGTGAGTGGGGTTATGTGCTGTCTTGGACACTTTTAAAATTGAAACAAGGCCTGTTGTCATTCTTTTAAATTCGTCTACTTTTTTACCTTATTTCCACTGTTTTGGATGCTGCTTTCTTCCCGGTCCACCACAGCCTGTGCTGTTTGTGTGGAGGGAGTCTTGGCGTGCTAAATCCCCATCTCATCACTTACGGTGGCCTGAGTTTGGCGGCCATTTTGGAGAGGCGGTCTAGTCTTTGGGCCATATCCCGGCTGCACTCTATAAAACCATCTATGGCGCTACCACGCAGCGGATGCGCATAGTGGGCGCGCCGAAGGCGTGCCATAGGCAAGCCCGTCTGCGCCTGTCCGCGCCAGTACGACACCAGATACCTCTCCTATGAGGGGTACTATCACCTAAACCCGTGAGGACTTGCTTGAGCTGCAGACAGCTGTAAGGGGGTGCAAGCTGGTTGATGGGCTCATTGTTGAAGGCCCTTCCTTCTGTTTAAGGTGTGAACTTCAAGCCACATATATCTTACCTATATGTCACTGCCCACCTAAGCCTGGGCTGCATGCGAGCATTCTCAGTCTGAACTGCTGTTCACTAGTCAGACATCATGCTGAGGTTTATGACTTATTGGAGGAGGCTTCTCCGGATATTCTCTTTCTTACAGAGACATGGCTCTCTGATGTCACAATAGCTGCACCTGGCCTGGCGCTTCCCGTGGGCTGTAGGATTCTGTCATTGAAGAGAGCATCTAGGGGGGGCATAGCGATAATCTATAAGTCAGGCTATCCTTGCTCCTTTATTAGACATTCGATTATCGGCTATGAGAGTGGTTATTTCAAAGTTACTTTGAGTCCAAACTATATGATGTCTGGACTCCTTGTGTACCGACCTCCGGGACCTTCTTCAGGCTTTAGGGTAGCCCTTGCAGATACGTTGATCTCACTAGCAGCGAACTCTGCTAACTTCACGGTGCTGGGAGACTTAAATCTCCATTTAGACAACACCAAGGATACAGATATAGCGAGTTTCGTAGCCGACCTTGCAGAGTGCCAACTGCTGCGGTTGGTCATAGGCGCTTCACATACTGCTGGCCATTTATTAGACCCGGTCTTCACCAATATATCCCATATCACCATGCATGCGCCGGCCAGGATGGGTTGGACGGACCGTTTTTTGGTCTCCTTGTCTCTGTATGGAGTCACTCCTGCCCGGCCTAAGGGTCGGCTGACTTTGCTGAAACGACCCTGTTATAAACTAGACTGGGATCAATTTGATGCCTGCCTCTTGGCCATGCATCCCAATCTTCCGGAGGACATCAATGAGGCATACGGGCTACTCTCTGAATGGATAAGACGACCATTAGCCTTATTCCTATGAAATGGTCAGGTAGTCGTAAATCTAAAACAAGACCCTGGTACAACTCGGATATGCGTAAGGGTTGTAAGAAGCTGGAGCGGATTTAGAGAAGGGATTTCTGCCCACTAGCTAAGGCTATCTATAGGGCAGCAATCAAATAAAATCATAAAGCCATCTACCAGGCATGAGCGTCTTTACCTTTTCAATCAAATCCCCGAAAGCACCAATCCCGCTAAGTGCATGTTCTCTATACTCGCCTGCTTGCAATCTCAGCATAATGGCGTAGGTTCCCACTATTAAGTCTAACAAGCAGTGTGAGGAGATGGCCATCTTCTTTGTGAAAAAGGTGGAGGATATCTACAGCTCCTTCACGTCTGCACACAGCAATCCGTCGGCGGCATTTTGTTGTCAGCAACTGAATACTCCCTATACCTTTCCCCTGATCTTGGTGAATCATTTGCGACTGCTTGATTCTCTTAAACCTGACCAATTTGAGAACGTACTGCCAACCATCTTACCCTCTCTGACTCAGTTGATCAATAAGTCTCTGAGTACGGCTACGGTGCCCAGGGTATGGAAACAGGCTAAAGTAATTCCGCTGCTTAAAAAGCCTGTCCTCGATCCAACTAAAGCAGAAAGTTATCGGCCCATTTCTTTGCTTCCTTGGGCAGCTAAGATTACAGAGGCATATGTTAACTCCCTCTTGTCAGACTTTCTTACCCTCAACAACATACTGGATCCCTCCCAGAATGGCTTTAGGCCAGGTCACGTTTGAAGAAGGGGGGAGTCAGGTCCTGGGACGTGGGGCTAGCTGGACCATTAATATAACTAAGTACACAGATTGCCACCCACACACTTACTTAAATCCTCTATTTTTGAGGGAACAAACCATAAGAGACTTCCTGGTTCGTTCGGGTATATCACTCAAACCCTTTTATTATTTATTTGTTTTTTGTCTTTTTTTAAGTATTGATGTATGAAAGGGACCCTTTCGAACGAACCAGGAAGTCTCTTATGGTTTGTTCCCTCAAAAATAGAGGATTTAAGTAAGTGTGTGGCTGGCAATCTGTGTACTTAGTTAGGCCAGGTCACAGCACATAGTCGGTTCTCCTGGCTGTGACAGAACATCTCTGGTCGGCCATGGATGCGGGGCAAACGTCGGCGCTGATCCTGTTGGACTTAAGTGCCGCGTTTGATACAGTATCGCATGCCATTCTGTTGAGACGCTTGGCAGAGGTAGGAATTACAGGTCAGGCAAGGGAGTGGCTTGCTTCATTCCTTCATGAGAGGTCTTTCTCTGTATCAGCCCCCCGTTTGTGTCCAGTGAATATTGTATCAAACAAGGGGTGCCTCAGGGTTCCTCCCTTAGTCTCCTACTTTTTAATGTTTATGTTCAACCTTTGGATGCTGTAGCCTTAAGTAGGGGCTTGACCATGGTCTCGTATGCTGATGACACTCAGTGATGGCACTCTCCAACAACACCGAGCAAGACGCCCCCAAGTTTCAGGGCAATCTTGCGGCAGTGGCCGTGTGGATGACTGCTAACTGCCGCCAACGTAATTCCAAAAAGTCGGAGGTATTGGTGTGTGGGGAGGAGGAGGAACAGGAGAGCCCGCCCATCTGCCACAGAACGAACCCGGACTTCCTGGTTGCCACCGAAAACGAACCCGGAAGTATGCCACAGCGCTCTAGCCTTCGACTGGCTGAAAGGGGAGGAGTCGCGTCATCAGGCGGAAGTGAATGGAGCTGAGGCGGGGATAAGAGGCTTAGGCGGAGAACGGACGGTGTGCGGTGACAGCGAGGAGAAAGCAGAGCACCCGAGGAGGAAGAGTGGAGAGCGAGAGGAGAGCAGAGGAGGAGAACCGAAGAGTGGAGAGCGAGTGGAGAGCGGAGGACGAGGACCGAAGAGTGGAGAGCGAGAGGAGAGCGGAGGAGGACCAAAGAGTGGAGAGTGAGAGGAGAGCGGAGGAGGACCGAAGAGTGGAGAGCGAGAGGAGAGCGGAGGAGGACCGCAGAGCAGAGAGCGGAGAGAACAACGTGGAGAGACGAGGCGTTCTGTATACTGCTTTCAAACCCGGTGGGCTGAAGGAGGGAGAAGACGCCACGGGTCCCTACACTGCGGTCCTAGAGGTGGGCCGTAGCCCAAGAAACCCAGGGGACACCAAAAGGAGCCAGACGGAGGACTACCAAGAAGTTTGCATTCCTGAAAACCCTGATTCGAACATTGACAATTATCTCAATAAACATCCCTAAGAGTACATTAGCGTGGTCTCGTGTTCCATACCCATCCAACCCCTGACATGGTGGTAGGCAGAGGCCATGGTCTGTTGAGTGACCTTTGGTGGCCTGCAAGTATGGGCACGCCCCCTTCCCTTAAGCAAGTAGTAAAGAACTTAGAGATTTGGTTGGACTCATCTTTAAACTATCGAGCCCAAACCAAAAAAACAGCAGGGATCTGCTTTGGACTACTACAGGGGCTCAGGCCATTGATGGGCTTCTTTGATGCCTCTACACGTCAGCTCATCTTTCAAGTGATGGTCGTGTCCAGACTTGACTATGCCTATTCCCTCTACTTAGGGTCTAACAAAGCAGATATTCAGAGGCTGCAAAGGATACAAAATGCAGCAGTTAGAACACTCCTAGGCTTGCGGAAGTTCTGCTCTGTCCAGTGCCATCCGTCGACTCCATTGGCTTCCGATGGCCAGGTGCATTGAATTCAAGGCCCTATGCACCTCCTTTAAGGTTTTGAAAACTGCCACTCCACCTATTCTGGCCAATCTTCTCTCATCATATGTTCCATCACGCTCCCTTCGGTCAGAGGGCCAGCATTTGGTAGTGGTTCCTCGGATTCGAAGAGTCCAGGCGGGCGGCTGCTCCTTTCGTTACAGAACTGCCATGCTATGGAACACATTTCCTGTGCAGATTCGGGGCCTTAACAATTTAGGAAGGCTATCAAGACTTTTCTCTTCCCCACTAACTAGCTGGTATTGCCTTGTGTTGTGTCAGATTTTTTTCAGCGCCGGGACGCCCTTTTGCTGGGGCAGCTGTTCGCGCTATATAAGACACCTTAACATCACATAACATAACATAACATAACAGAACATAACATAACATAACATAACATAACATTCCCAGGGAGGTCATTTACTTAATTATGCATAGATGCAATGTAAAAAAGTGATGTATGACTTACATGTGAACAATGTTATGTAACCTTTTGGGGTCGCGCATGTGAACAATGCTTTATGCTTTTGTAATGTACTGCTGCTGGATGTACAAAAATAAAATTAAAAATTAAAAAACCTCAACATTCATCTATTATTTTGTATATATGAAGCCCTGCACCCACGTGCATTAAATGCTTTAAGAATCGACTTCTAATCACAGTCTATTGCTGGAAAATAAAGCTGTATCAATGTTGTATTTACAACACTGCGGTACCATGCGATAGGCCCATGATAACGCGTTAAATGTCAGCGATAAAACCAACGCAACGCAGCAAAAATGCAAAACACAAACAAAAAAAAGCTACGATGAGGTCAATTGCGATACAAAAATCTGTGAAAATCAGCGACAGGCCTACAATTCACACACTTCAGGTGGGAAAAATCACCATATAAGTAGAAAATTACATACATACAAAAGCCAAACAACAGCGAAGCACAATGGATGTTGCTGGAGCAAGTACAGAGGACAACCAAAACCCCACAAGCCCCCCGGAGGACCAGCCTAAGACTTCAGGGTCAGGGAAGGGCACGGAGACGAAGAGTAGGAAGAAGCGGTTCAGTATGCAGGAAAACAGTTCCCTGATTACGGAGGTGATAGAACACCATCAACTACTGTTCGTCACCTCCACTGTGTCGTTGGCAACAAAAAATGGAATATGGCAGTCCATTGTGGACCTGGTGAAGGCAGTCGGAGTGCTGAAGAGGACAATGGAAGAGGTCAAGAGGCACTGGAATGACGTCAAGCGCAAAACCAAGCAGAAACTTGCCAACAACCAGAAGGCTACAATGCAGACTGGAGGTGGGAGTCCTGTGCCACAGGAGGAGCTGGACGATATGGAGGAAATGTTGTCCACGGTCATCAGTGGGGAGACGGTGGCAGGAGTTGGGGACACAACACTGCTCAACATGACCGGACACAACAGCACCAGGGTGAGTAACGACCATGGACTGGGGCGACGGGGGGAGTTGAGAACAATGGCACACATGCATAATTAAGTAAAGCATATCTGCAGACAAACCATGCCCCAGACCCCCAACTCCCATCAAGAGATGGATGTACCCAAGTATGCAAAATCACCGCACTGTCCAAGCACAGAAGGCAAAGGCACACTGCATGTAAGGGAGAAGGATCAGCAAAATCAGAGCTGCAGGGGTGAATCACCCAAAATGCAGCACACACACACATAACATGCAGAGCACATCAACATAGATACCAATGTGGTTCAAACCACAACACGTCCACAACAGAACACTGGACACAACTGGTGCAGAGTGTGTGTAGAAACTGGCCAATCACATTTGACATTGCAGGCAAATGTGAGTTGATAATGTACAAGTCCCAACACACATCTGTGATGTGGTCGAAATGTCAACTGTCCCGCACCAAATAGGCAGTGCCCCACAAACAGCCACAATGTAGACAGTCATGCAGTCTGTATGTAAACATGTACAAAGCGACAACATACATGTGAAAACAATGTTCAACTGCATCTCCCTTTCACATTGCAGAGGGAAGTCCAACACCTCCTACAGAGCAGCCCGAAACTCTCTTCTCTGATGATGAAGAGGACCACCACACCTTCTAATCTGAGGCCCTCCAACAGCTCATGGAGAACCTCCGCAGCTCACTTCCAGGAGCTGGGCAGCCTAGCTGCATCGAGGAGACCCGACCCCCTGCACAGACCACACAGCAGGCAGCACCCACCACCACGGCTGCCTCCCAGGACCCCCACAAAGACCACATGGCCTTCCAACGGTGTGTGTTGGGGTGCCAGGAGTAGCTGGCTGAACAGGTGCGGGTGGGGTTTGACCAAATGGCAGCCAAACTAGATGCCATACGTGGGTGTCTAAGTCCCATCAGGGACCACTCACAGTCCCTAACGGACACCAACAATCTGCTCCGTGCTCTCCAATGGACCATGGCTGACATCGCTGGAGCCCTGACTCAGGGACTAGAACAACTGTCCAGTCAGAGTGGCTCTAGCGATGTCATCCGAGAGTTGGGACACATACGGAGGTTAATAGAGACCATGGAGTGGACGCAGGCGGAAAGAGCGGCTGCCACGGCTGCACCCCAGATCCTTTGACTGGGTGTGAGTGTTTGATTGATTCAGATGCTCCGTCCATTACCACCCCCTTTTGTACCGCTTTTGGCCGCCATAAGTGTGGCAGGGTATGCTTAGACGTGAGTCCCTTGCTCACTTTGCCACTGGATTCAAGCAAAAGCTGAAGACGGCTGGAATGCCAGAAACCGGTCCTCGGAAGCTTGTTTCCGGTCCAGGGAAGACATGGTTTGGCAGTTCGGGCTGGACTGTTCCCATGAGGCACAGGGTCAGACTGATTTGCATATAGCCATGTCTGAACTGGGGTGGCAGAGTGGGCTAAAGAACAGTGATGGATTAAACCCAGATCTTTTGACTGGATGTGAGTGTTTGATTGATTCAGATGCTCCGTCCATTACCACCCCCTTTTGTACCGCTTTTGGCCGCCATAAGTGTGGCAGGGTATGCTCAGACGTGAGTCCCTTGCTCACTTTGCCACTGGATTCAAGCAAGCCGGGCTGAAGACGGCTGGAATGCCAGAAACCGGTCCTCGGAAGCTTGTTTCCGGTCCAGGGAAGACATGGTTTAGCAGTTCGGGCTGGATGTTCCCATGAGGCACAGGGTCAGACTGATTTGCATATAGCCATGCCTGAACTGGGGTGGCAGAGTGGGCTAAACAACGGTGATGGATTAAACCCAGATCTTTTGACTGGGTGTGAGTGTTGATTCAGATGCTCCGTCCATTACCACCCCCTTTTGTACCGCTTTTGGCCGCCATAAGTGTGGCAGGGTATGCTCAGACATGAGTCCCTTGCTCAATTTGCCACTGGATTCAAGCAAGCCGGGCTGAAGACGGCTGGAATGCCAGAAACCGGTCCTCGGAAGCTTGTTTCCGGTCCAGGGAAGACATGGTTTGACAGTTCGGGCTGGACTGTTCCCATGAGGCACAGGGTCAGACTGATTTGCATATAGCCATGTCTGAACTGGGGTGGCAGAGTGGGCTAAAGAACGGTGATGGATTAAACCCAGATCTTTTGACTGGGTGTGAGTGTTTGATTGATTCAGATGCTCCGTCCATTACCACCCCCTTTTGTACCCCAGCGAGAGGTAGCTGGGTTCCTCAATTACCTCAGGACCATCCTCATGGCATTGCTGCCACAAGACCTGGTGCTGATGCATGCTGACATTGCACCTCTGGCCCCTGAGGTGTCCATGCCACACAGTGCTGGAGATAGAACACCACCACCCACATGTGAGGCACATGAAACAGCAGAGGAAGAAGATGCGGATGGATCTGCCTTACTGGTAAGAAGAAAACTGTTGCATCCATCTCCGCCATATGGGCGGTTTCTGTTTGGTTCGGCCCTCTGCATGATCACCTTCCACTGTCCCCCGATACACTCTGCGACACTAACCTTGGACCTTATTCTGTTTGATCGCCAATGACACTGCAATCAGACTGCGGCTGAACTCTTCCTCTTCCTTTGGACTTGTCATTCCCTGAAGGACTCTGGTTGGCCCTCCACGGGACAAAATTTGAAATTTGGGTTTGCGTGAACCTGTACTGCTCCAGCTGCAACACTCCACTAATTTTGCATTAAACATTCATTATCACACAGATGTGTCATGTCTATGATCTTTCAAATGTGTTAGTAGGGATGAATGTAGGGTCATTGAGTCCCCCTTACGTCGATGTTGCTCTTGTCGTAGGACGTGGGTCACAGGGTGACACATTGTCAATTGCAGTTCGTGTGGCCCTGACACTACAACTAAGACACACATATTAGTTACTTCCTTGTCCAGCCTAGTACGGAGCCATGCCCAGAGCCCCAGGATCATTGTTCATGCCCTTACACTGGACTGGATTACGCCAGGCCAGACCACTCTGCTTACACTTACAGGGGGGGACAAAAATGCTACATGTCCCTGGTCTTCCATGCGGTGATCTGCTGATCACAGGTCTAGTTGTCGGCATGCCACAGCCACTTTTTCACAGCTGGTTTACACCCACACCATACCCATCCGGCACAGGAGTCACAGGACATGTGATCCTGCCAGTAAAAAGGGCCAGGCGCACGTGCTCGACGCCATTTCCACTGTCTCTCTAGGTGTATCTGTGTGGTTATTAGTGATGCATGAGGGCCGAGGGTCCTGCAACATCACATTTCCCAGGGCCGGAGGTGACATGATGGCGTCCACACTATGATACTCTATCGTAGAGGGTTCATGACTTGCGGGGCACAAGCTTGGTGGCACCGGATACACTGCGGCCAGCACAGGTACACCGCCACGGGACAGTGACTTTCGGTGCACTGAGGTAGAGGCACCTTAAGTGCTGAGCGCTTGTGCAGCCTGCGTTGATGTCCCATCCTGGTGGTCTGGACTGCTAAGTATTTGTGTGCCCTGCTGGACCGCAGTGTAGGCCTGAGCCAGCAGGCAGCGCTGGACTACTCCAGTACATATCGGCACGTGGTTGGAGACACCGGTGGCAGCAGGTGAGCAATGAGGCCTGGGTACCCAGTGTAGGCACTCTCTGTCCCTGTCCCTCTCTTCTTTTCTCTGTGTCTCTCTTTCCCTCTCTTTCCGTCTTTCGTCCTCTCTTTCCGTCTTTCTCTCTCTCTCCCTCTGTTTCTGCTTTCTCACTCTCTCCCTCTCGTTCCGTATTTCTCCCTCTTTGTATCTCTCTCTGTTTCTCTCTCTCTTTTTCGCTCTCTCTCTGTCTTTTGATGAGCGCATGAAACACCTTCTTATCTGGATATTTGTCTTGCAGGCTGTGACCTACAGATTGTCCCGAGGAGACCCGACATGAGTCTTCATAATTGTTGTTTTGAGGTTTTTTTAATAAAATGTTTCGTTTGGTAATTCAAAGGTGTATGTGTGAATTTCATTTTTGTGATGACACATGCATGTTATTGCGACATCAGGTGAATTTTTTTGTACATGATTCTGTGAGGTTGATGTAACATGTCTTTGCCCGAGGGGGGGGGAGGTCCTGGGGGTGGTGGCTGTAGCTGCATGATCAGTGGCTCCATGACATCTGTTGCCCTTCAGGTGTGGCTCTGGGCTGGGCTCCCTTTTGCACGGGAACGCCTACTCTGCATCTCATTAGCGATAGTTGCGTGTGTCATCTGTGGCGATGTTGTTTGCAGCTGCTACGCAGGTAAACTGATAATATGGGCTTTTTGCACCAGCTTGTGAATGGGGTGATACATTTATCGCCACTTTGGCTGTGATAAAGTGCTCATAAATTTGCTATCAATCCTTGAGAATATGCCCCTAGACTAAAGGAGAAGTTCGAATTAGTGCAAAGGCACAGTGGCATATGGCCTTAGGGATGTGTTGAATCAACTACATCTAATAGTAACTGTGTTTTACTAACTTGTCGAGGGGCTAAGACCTGCACCTGGACCCATGGCACTTTGCTACTCCAAAGACTGAAGTTCTTATTACTAGTTTGACGAAACAGGGAGGGGTAGTTAGCACATGAAGTGAAAACCATTTACGAATACTTGAAAATGGAGCATAACAGGCAAAATCGATTTTAACACTTCACATTCTGCATGTTTTGCCTTTTTTCCCTGACCTTTTCCCCACGATAAATTTCAGCAGGTCTGACCTGCTGAAACCTGTCAGGGGAAAACTGTGAGGGTGTAATACTTAACGCACTTAAGCACACGGGCCTCTTTTCAATATTAAATATGTGTCTATGACCTGACAGCATAAAATATAGCTCATACCTTGACACCCTACATAATGTTCATAGTTAAAAACAGAAATGGGTTTAATGATGTCGAATATTAATGTATATGTAAATTAGAATGATTCGGCGAAAATACTGGAATTCTAACAGCAGAATTCAATAGATGTCAATAAAAGTTTACTGACCGGAAGAACCAGGTTTAATCTTTTCTGAGGTTTAAAACAAAATGAACGTTTTCTCCTTAAAAATAAGAGATCATTACCTTGACGCAAAGCCTTTGCAGACGCAGCCATCCCTCTCAAATGTTGCAGTTGTGCCTTGCTTATCCCTTGCACTGCGTGTCCTAAAGATGAGCACGTTAATAAAGTATAAAGGGTGCGACCGATGTTACTCAACGCATCAACTTGTTTTCTCCCATTCATAGCGAGACCTCGGAAGACCTCTGCTCGGTAATGTGAGGCTGCAGTCTTGTCTCTCGCGCTGACTCAGCAACAAGCATGTTCCCTGTAAATTACTGGTTCACTCCTCCTGCTGCACCGGATCCTCAAACAGATACAGACACGCCCTCCACCTGATTCGTCCAAGAGTTGACAGTACTTGAAGACTCAGCTGTGTCAATGAGGAGTTTAGAAAAGTTAATAGCAGTCAGGCTGCCCTTTTAGGCTAGACTTAGTACATGCTGCATTCATGGCAATGGTTAAGAGTGGCTCTAAGCATGTTTTAAAAGTGGTGGCACCATGGTTAGCCTCTTGAGCAGGTGCCCCCCAACTAGGGGAGAGGCGCAGTTAATCGCCCCACGGGCTGGAGCCCCGTTTTACACAGGAAGTGCAGGCGTTGGAGGGTCGTCTGGCAATGTCATCAAGAGGCGTGGCGAAGCCCCGGGGGACCATTTAAGCCAGCACACCGCAGATAGCTTCCTCTTTGTCCCTTTCATCATGCCTGGTGTGGATTGGAACCAGCTGTCGCTAGTCAACCACCCACCCACCCGCAACTGACAGTGTCCCTGGCAGATATTAAAGGGGGATACACAAGAATTCTGATTCTGGGACTGGACTGACCCCTTGGTGGGGTATGATTTGTGAAGGCACCGGGCTGGCGGGAGGGCAGCTAACCTGCAGGTGGTCCTGGACTCTTGTCTCCTCTCCTACCCAGCGATGCCTGGTTTGGAACTTTGAGACTTACACCTGTGTTCAGGTACCCGGGTGGACTGGTGGACTGGTGCGCTAAGCAGTGCCCCGAATTTAAGTTTGCTGTCCTCCTCAAGTTTGGAGGAGATGTGGCAAAGTTGTCCCAATGATTTTCCTGTCAATTCCTTTAGGAATGGTGCATGGATGCCCTGGGTGGAACCTGGGGGTCTGTTGCAAGGTGGGGCCTTCTGGCACAATGTGCAAAGCGGATCTTACCATATTTGTGCTGGATGTTCTTAGAATGTGAAATCTGATATTTGTCCTGTGCAT
This sequence comes from Lissotriton vulgaris, assembly GCF_964263255.1. NCBI lineage: Eukaryota > Metazoa > Chordata > Amphibia > Caudata > Salamandridae > Lissotriton > Lissotriton vulgaris. The sequence continues at coordinate 1,066,720,850 of NC_141693.1, read as the reverse complement.
TCATCTTCTTTCTTGCTTTTGATATCTACTAAATTAATGTTTTCTAGAAGAAAACATGTCCCTCGACGGACTTTGCTTATGAGCAATTTTAAATGTTGATGTGAATAAAAAATTGGTTCTAATCTCTTTTCTTGAGCATTGCAGCGAGAGAATGTGGTGATGAGAGTGGGCGAGTTGCTCGTGCGCGTGTACTATGTAGCATTTCTGTACATGCTGAAAAAGTTCAGAGAAGTAGGGGAAGTTAGCTTTCCAAGTAATAGCATTGGTTTGATTCCATACTGTTTACAAATTCCACAGGGTAGGGAGTATGAGCACCACTCGCCCTGTACCTTCACCCAAGCAGTGAAGTCCACCCAGACGAACAGCAGAAGATAATGGGAAAGCGAGGACCAGTGGCGGATGGTGAACATTTAAAGTGGTGAGGCACAAATTCATACATCGAAGTACATGACCCCTTCCAAGGAGTGCTAGCAATATCAAGGGAGCTTCCCCCAGAGAAATGTGGAAGAGATGGCAGGCTGAAAATGAACAAAAGGACACAGTTTATGTTGGCAGGAAAGGGGTGAGCATGGTCGATGGATAAAGATGAGGGCAGTATGCAACAGTAAAAAGAGGGAGTGTGCGTTCAAATGACAGTAGAAATTGAAGGAACTAAATCAGAGGCATGAAAGATGTGGACAAAGGTAGAGAGAAGGGAAAACTCAGCAAAAAAAGGTAAAGGCATCATAGTGAAGATAAACAATGACCACAGAATAGGCAGCAAACTGTGAAAGAAATAGAAACATTGAAATGAAGACAAAATGTGATAAGAGAGATGAGAGCTATATAAGAGAGGACAGAAAGTGACACAGTGGAAAAACAAGATGGAGAGTGGATAAAAAAAGATTTCCAGGAGGAGTTATGGAAGGGATCAAGGAGAACTACACAGTCATAGGAGAGAAATGAGCAGCACAGTAAATACCAACCAACCTGACTCCACTTACTGGAATATCACCATATTCAAGAGTGCCGTGAACATGTCGATTAAAAACAAAAAAAACAGGGAGCATTCCATTGGAGGTAAAATATTGCTGAGCTAGCTAGTCCTGAACCCTTGGTGCCAGTCCGGCTGATTGGTAAGATTGAATGGGACTTAACCTGCCAGGTAACCTAACAAGGCTGAGGGGAATTCATATGTCAAAGTGAGACCATACAAAGGCCATGTAGTGATGGGCTGGGAAGAAGGAAATCCACAATAGGCTTTATGTAGGAGAGAGGAATTAGAAAGAAAATATTACAATTTAAATATATTTATGTAAGATAAGAAATGCCTCATGTGCCGTCCAACTTCATAGTCAACAGCCTGTACATTAAATGCACTTCTGTGATCTGTTAAACATATAACTGGTGTTATATCGAAGGAACCCCACCACTTCCTTAACTAGGCTTCTCCACAGATAGTACATTTCAATATTCCCTTACCTCCACTCCTTCCATATGTCAATGTTACCACCAGGTCTGTATGTACGGTATGCTCCCAACGTATGTTCCTTACCCCAAAGAATTCTGCAATCACTGCCATAGTGTATACCGTTTTTAATATTGGGCTTCTTGAAGGGAATGCCATCCTTACTAATGGAGTGGCTTCTTCTTTATTCATCTGTTTTCCTGGGTTTTCCTGGTTCCTACTGGTGTGCCTCCTTTCTGTTTCCTTGTTTTTTTTCTATGCGCATGATCTCATGAGATTACGGCACAGCATTTCCTGATTATCTAATCATGTGATACGGGGGCCGTGGTAACAAGTAGCGCGTCCTCCGTTACCATGGTGTCTGGATTTATGTTTCCTTCTATCGGGAGAAGGTATCTTGCTTGGCCGGCACACATCCTATTGTGTTCGTGTGCTCAGTGTTTTTGCCGTGCATCCTTCACCATTCCTTCCTGGCACTACTGACATTTCGCATCCTGCTGAGTTAATGTGCTCAACGTCGGATCACTGACAGAATATCGAATACCAGAATATCAAGTTACACAAATATCTGGACATAAATATCGGCCTCCTATCTTCTTAATGGTAAGTACAAAAATATTGGGAAAACATATCATTGTTAAAAATATCGCAGTACAAAACATCGTTTTTTTAATGTATAAAAAATAATGTTAAGTAATACATTTAACTTCAAAAAATATTTAGATTTATATGTAAATTTTAACAATTATAAGTAATACATTTAATTAAAAAAAAGTAAACTTACATTTATAAAATGTAATATATTTTTACTTTAAAATAATTAACAAATAATAATTGTAATTCATTATAAAATGTTAGAAATATATTAAACATTATAAATACATATATATATATATATATACATACACCTGTAACATAAAAAGTATTTTTTTTAATTATATCATAAAAATTATTATTCCCACTCCAGTGAGTGCAACAGTAGGAAAAGTGTTGGATAATGGAGGGGTAAAAATTACTATAATACACACTACTTTGAAAGGGGGTCCAAGGGCCAGTTTAAAGACTCACAACTAGATACATGCCCCTATTTGTAACATCTATACACAAAGAGTATCTAGGAGTCAATAAAAGGGGAAAGAAAGGGGAGGAAAGCTCAATTCATAAAAGACCCATGACATAACAGAAAAAAGGTTTTTTTATATATTTTTATATAAAGAAACACCACGTGATCTATTGTATGTGATTGAAATGCACGTGGTCAAACAGACTGGGAAAAACAAACCCAAGGGTAGGTGAACATTTTCCCATCAGTTGCCGATCTATTCCGCCACTTTTTACATCATGTGGGTTCTCCTTACCCAGGAGTCAGTACAATCACAGTCGAGAGAATATAGAGAAGACTGTGAGAACCAAATTACCCTTGTATCAGCAAGTTGGTGGTGCAGATTAAAGAATCAATGAAAGGGGACAACTGAAGTAAAGCAGTGCAAGAGTGTGAGTAGTGATAGGGTAAAATTGGATCAGGCTGAGTAGAAGTATCATTTTCAATGTTTTCTCGCAGCTCTCCAAGACTAAAATCAAGTGAAACAAACAGATTTAGCAAAATATCTATTCAGCAAATAATGGTCGACATGTTTCTGCATAAGTGGATAAAGTGCCAATGCATTCGTCAGGACCTAGATGTTGCTACTAGTGTTAAATAAGTGAAAAAATATAAAAGGGATTATATCACCTGCATTTCAGGTTGAATACTCCACCACAATCCAATATTTGTGGGAATAGCGCCTCACCTCACCTGGCTGCAGCTCAGGTAATGAGGAGCACCGCTCTCTCCGTCAGTGTCTCCCGGCGTTCCTCTGCGCTAACTAGGTAGGCTCCTCAGTTAGCGCAGAAGAACGCCGGGAGAGAGCGGTGCTCCTCATTACCTGAGCTGCAGCCAGGTGAGGTGAGGCGCTATTCCCACAAATATTGGATTGTGGTGGAGTATTCACCACAAACACCAAAACACACACCTAAAAATATTTACACAATTTCCATAACTCATTTTACATTAATAAATTAATAGCAATTAACAACAAATCATTAATTAGTTTTAAAAAATGTACTTCCCAGCATTTACCACTATAAACCCACAACTCACACATCAAAATAATTACACAATGGCCATATTTAAATTTAAATTAGTTAATTAGCATTAATTAACCAATAATGAATTAATAATAAATAGATTACCTCCCACCATATTTCCCTATAAATGCCACCACCAATTTCGTAAACTTGACAAAATTGATATAATTAATTAGGAACTAATTAATTAATTAATACCAAGTAACAAGCAGAATATAAATAATTATTAATACATTAATTCACACAATTAACGCTATAAAATTCAATTTGAAAAATATTATATTAAAAATATTAATACATGTATTAAAATAAAATTACTCCCCTATCAACCCACAACCCGCTCCTAAAAAAATAACACAATTTACATAAGTGCCAATTAATTAATAATCCTTAACAACCAGTTAATAAATAATTAATATTAAATGAATTCCCACAATTAGAAATATAAAATATTAAATGATTACATATTGTCAAATAAAAAATATTGATAAAGTAATTATATTTAAATTACTTTCCACCCTATTCCCCTATAAACCCACAACCCGCTCCTAAAAATATGACACAATGAACATATTTACCATTTAAATAATAAATAAAAATGAACTGCCAATTAATAATTAATTAATAATAAACTAATCCCCATATATAACACTATAAAATTAGAATGAAATAAATACTAATAAATACAAATTAATATTCAATTTATTATAATTACATTACTTCCCACCCTATTCCCCTATAAACCCACAACACGCTTCGGAACTAAAATGCAAAATTTTATTAAAATACAATTAATAACTTCTAAATATTTACACATATATTAAAAACAAATGCAATACTTTCACAAAAAAATAGAGCACATAAATTTAATATACATACTAAAATACATAACACTAACTAAAAAAGCGATATTTTTATCAACTATGGGACTCATTAGGATGGGTTTTTTTTGCACATCCGTGGTGCTGGTGGTGGCGGTAAACGTCTTTTTCCTCACTCCTGGGGCGGTCCTCGTGTCCGCCATATTACAATGCCAAAGATAGCCCATTTCTTGTCCGCTGCGGAGTTTTGGGACCAGCCCAAATTTTCCTTGCGCAAAGGTGGCGGAGGGACAATAGAGAAAGACCGCCATGCGGAATGACATTACGACCACCGGATCACAATGCCTAAAACAGCCCATCAAAACGCAGCGGAGAAACCAGCCACCTGGAGACAGTGGAAGCCCTACTGCAAATCCCGTTCCTGAACGCTAGGGATCCACCTCTTCAAGCCCTTCCACTGCTGTACCTGATCCACTACCGGCATATAAGACATCGCCGCAGTCAACACCACAGGTAAGGAAATAACACATCTCCGCATACAACCACAACACACAACTGTTGTGCTGAAATACGGTTCCTATCTACATCAGACATCCCCGTGGAGACAGGAACATATCCCCCAGTGTATTCACACATGTCCTGCTTGTTAGAAATTGACACCTCCGCATCGGGGTCACCCATCACCATAGAAATCACTCAAATGTCCCGGTCATGTCACAGCAGAGGTGAAGACGCAGGAAACCCTGTGCACAATGTAGTAGGCAGGGCAGGCATCAGGCATGGGCAGCTGCCCAGGGCTTCACCTTCACCCTACCCACATGGTGACCTGCATCAGTTGGTCACAGCCCACAGCACAGTTCCCACATCCATTTCTGCCCATGCTGTGTGCTCCTCATGTGCCCTCCCTCCATGCACTATTTAGCAGCCAGGTGTGGCTCGACCTCGCCCCTCACACTTCAAAGGGCAAGGTAGATTGACTGGGAACGTGGGGGGGAAGATGAACACCCTGCACAGAAGGTCTGGGGATAGACAACCCTCCTCCTCACACCTGCCTTCCACGCATGTGAATCAAACTGAGTAAATTAAGAAATGAAGAGTCACCCTGCAGATTCACACTGCATGTGAAGTCCCTCAGACAGATCACACACTGAAACTCTGCCACATACACATACCATAAGTCAGCAGCAATGTATGGCAATGAATGGACTAGCCCAAAGTGCAGTGCACAGCGCAGGAAACCATTGTGCAAGCCACATAGCATTTGTACATGACATGCAAGAGGAGGAACATATCACACTACCCTTAGGCCATCAAATCAGACATGGGTGGCACAGTGATTGAAATTAAACTAAAGTAACATCTGTGCAATATCTCTGGGATACAGCAATGCAAGCTTTGCATAGGCACAGGAATGATAGGAAGTGTCAGAAGTCATACAGTGACCAGCCCCACATCTGTGTCAACTACCTTGACATGTGTATGCCACCAGCACAACACACATGGCTCATTGTCACACTCCTCCACTGTCAAACCCAAGAAGGACCATCACACATACCCCTCATCGACCCATCTCCCACCTGACTGACTAAACACCTATGAAAAACACACATAAAGCTGCAAAAAAGATCCTGTGAGTTTCCTGACAACCAATGACACACCCTGGTGGGTACCTAGAAATGTCTGAATCCCACTCATGGATGTATGAACCAATGCTGATCAAAAACCAAAAGCCAATCACAAATCTCACAAACAACATCCAAAGAAGTCCAACAAGCCCGGCCATGTGCAGGCAAACAGTGGATAGGCAATGTGACGCTAGACTGAACAGGAATACACAACATTTTCACTCTGGAAAAATGCACAAACACCATACCCTAACCCAAATAAAAATTGCATAATCAAATGCCAATCATGAATACCAACTGTGATCAATAGGACAAATCAGCCAACGCAGACATAGACACCACACCAGTTATCAATTGAGCATGGTGTCAATGTGTAGCACAAACATGCACATGCACACTCCTGACAAGTGACAGGTCAAATATAGGAGGACATAGTACATATGTTATGTTATGTTATGTTAATTTCGATTTATATAGCGCCAAATCACCGACAGGTCTCTTAGCGCTTGCTTTGGGAATTCGTCCTGGCTTTCCCTGCGAGATAACCCCTACCTGGCATCCCCAAGGTGAAGACCAGGCATGCCATTGCGGTGGGGCCATAGTGGAGATTAAGCAAGCTATTGCCCAGAGTTGCAGAGTGTGAACCCATGATTCAAGTAGGCACCGAGGCGAGAATTATCGAGTCCGTGGACATTTTTGAGCTCAAGGCCCTGCCGCGTTGGGAATTGAACCCTGGTCCCGGGTCTGACCTCTGCATCAGGGTCTGCCTCCTCTAACCAGTGAGCCACACTTCTCCACTGCACTCAAATGAAGCTCATGAACAAGAATCCACATTGCTGCATGTGACATTCACACAAGAAAGGCACACTTTAAATTCGACACACATCTGAATGTATTACAATGCGCAAACTACTCACACACAATGTCATACAAATAGAACATTACACACACATGCATCTGTCAGTAGAAAGAGCCAGCACAGGCCAACCACTGCCTCCATCAACAACAAAAACACATACCAATTCATCATATGGCAAACTCAGTTGGACATCAGGGGGATGTACTGTACACCAGGCAAGTACGAGGCAACATACACTGACTGCAGTGCATGCACAGTAAGCAGTGTGTGAACACTAACAAAACCAGTATCACACATAACTGAGTGCTCTAGCATGAACTTCCATACCACAAATCACAGCACACATATCACATCACACTCAGGAAGGGTAGCACTACCTCAGCAAACAGACATACCCCTTAGCCATCACCCACAGCTGCACAACTCAGGAAAACCCATATGCATACAACATGACTAGAGGACTGTGCTGGGCAAACATATGCACTGCACATGAGTAACCATAACTGCATTCAAGTAGAAGAAAATACCACATAACTAATTGTGAAACAGTCCTGAGTGGCACATTGGTCCTGTACAAAGATCATCCTCCCACTGTATAGTGTCACACTATGAAGTAGTGGTGGGGAGGGTCAAACACTGGCAAGGCATGGGGTGGAAGACATGAGACTGTAGTGGTGTGTACATCAGTATTGGACAGGTGAGGAGTGTACAGTGCAGACACACATAGAGGAGTAACTCACAATGTGTAGGCATCGGAAGCACCTATAAGGGATGGTATGACTCTTTATACCCCATACTATACTTGTCCCAAAAATGTGTCAAGTGACAGCAATGTATGAGAAAAGTCGTATTTAATGTCAGTATGGTTGAGCAAGTCAGCACAGTGAGTACAAATTTAAAACCCATGGCTGATCAACAAAACACAACACAGACTTTGCAGTGATATACTCTGCATACACACAACTGACAGCGACAACAAGTAGGTGTCCCCCAGGAGTGCAAGGACATACCGACATACTGCACAGTGCTCAACCTACAACTTCTACATGTGCCCACAATCTGAAGCACATGTCTGATAATGTAAACAAACAGGCACTCATTGCTGGACCTGGTGGTATACTTGGGGTGGCCTTGCCTCTTCCCCTGCATCCCCTGTTGTCGAGGTAAACCCCCCACTTGAGTAACCATGACTGCATTCAAGTAGAAGAAAATACCACATAACTAATTGTGAAACAGTCCTGAGTGGCACATTGGTCCTGTTCAAAGATCATCCTCCCACTGTATAGTGTCACACTATGAAGTAGTGGTGGGGAGGGTCAAACACTGGCAAGGCATGGGGGAAGACATGAGACTGTAGTGGTGTGTACATCAGTATTGGACAAGTGAGGAGTGTACAGTGCAGACACACATAGAGGAGTAACTCACAATGTGTAGGCATCGGAAGCACCTATAAGGGATGGTATGACTCTTCATACCCCATACTATACTTGTCCCAAAAATGTGTCAAGTGACAGCAATGTATGAGAAAAGTCGTATTTAATGTCAGTATGGTTGAGCAAGTCAGCACAGTGAGTACAAACTTAAAACCCATGGCTGATCAACAAAACACAATACAGACTTGTCAGTGATATACTCTGCATACACACAACTGACGGCGACAACAAGTAGGTGTCCCCCAGGAGTGCAAGGACATACCGACATACTGCACAGTGCTCAACCTACAACTTCTACATGTGCCCACAATCTGAAGCACATGTCTGATAATGTAAACAAACAGGCACTCATTACCTGGATCATACATGTGTATAGGTGTCATGGGCAGGGGCACATACACCTCAACACTCCTGACAATGACAGGCCAATCACACTGTAAGACTACTCAAGTGCACACATTCAAATGTACCTATATGACTCTGAAGACAGGCCTACACAAGATGCCTCCACATCAACACTGCTGTTCACTCATCAAGAAAGAACTCACAGATATGACGGACCCTGTCCACCCCGCAAGTTATTGTGTGGATAAAATTCACCTCTGTTTTGGTACTGCATCCTAATATGACATGTCTACAATTTAGCAAACCTGACTATAGAATGATTAGGATAAGAGTAGATCATCACAAACAACCATCATTGCACCCTCAAGCCTCAGAGTCAAGAAGAACAAAAGTGACTTTCACCTCTGGCAACCTCTGAAAAAGTAAATCATGTAAATGCTAATGTGAATGTGGCATACAGAGCACTTGTCACATGAACATATACCCATACATTAAACTTTTTTATTTTGCAAGGGCAGTGACAAAGCAGAAAACATGAGTAACAGTCTTTATTACATAAGTTCCGGATAGGCATCAAAAGTGCAAAACATCAAGGACATTGGCCAGTACAAATTTCTAGTATGCACATGTGTGCATGACAAACTGCACAGGAAATGGGCATCAAAAGTACAAAACAGCAAGACCATTGGCCAGTGCATATTTCTAGTCTGCACATGTGTGCATGAGAAACTGCACAGGAAATGGGCATCAAAAGTACAAAACAGCAAGGCCATTGACCAGTCCATATTTATAGTCCACACATGTGTGCATGAGAATTTGCACATCAAATGGATAACACCGTCCAGTGCCATGGGAATCACCACAGCTCAGGGGTTACATAGGGGCAGTCCAGGCACCTCTGTCGGAGAAATGGTGTGGGGAGGAGGACTTGGCTTAAAACTGGGCTTTAAGTTGAACTGGGAGGGGGCTGATTGTTGGCGCCAGTTGGAGGACTGGACCTGGGAGAGAGAGAACCGGCTGAGGTAGAGGCATCCATCGCTGTGGGAGCCTGAGGGCTGCTTGGATTGGGTGGAGTGGTCGCACAGGGAGGTAGAGACATGCTGCGTGGAGGCACAGTGGTTGAGGGTGAATACTGAGGGCTGGGTCTAAACGGTTTGGGAATCCGATAGCCCACAAGGGTCTTGGCCGGACTGGGAAGTGAAGTGGGCACAACAGCCTCACTCTCCCCCAAAGGTGTATCAGGTGCAGGTGGCTCTCCCTGTGGGGATTTGCTGGACCTGGTGGTATACTTGGGTTGGCCTTGCCTCTTCCCCTGCATCCCCTGTTGTCGAGGTAAACCCCCCACTTGAGTAACCATGACTGCATTCAAGTAGAAGAAAATACCACATAACTAATTGTGAAACAGTCCTGAGTGGCACATTGGTCCTGTACAAAGATCATCCTCCCACTGTATAGTGTCACACTATGAAGTAGTGGTGGGGAGGGTCACACACTGGCAAGGCATGGGGTGGAAGACATGAGACTGTAGTGGTGTGTACATCAGTATTGGACAGGTGAGGAGTGTACAGTGCAAACACACATAGAGGAGTAACTCACAATGTGTAGGCATCGGAAGCACCTATAAGGGATGGTATGACTCTTCATACCCCATACTATACTTGTCCCAAAAATGTGTCAAGTGACAGCAATGTATGAGAAAAGTCGTATTTAATGTCAGTATGGTTGAGCAAGTCAGCACAGTGAGTACAAACTTAAAACCCATGGCTGATCAACAAAACACAATACAGACTTGTCAGTGATATACTCTGCATACACACAACTGACGGCGACAACAAGTAGGTGTCCCCCAGGAGTGCAAGGACATACCGACATACTGCACAGTGCTCAACCTACAACTTCTACATGTGCCCACAATCTGAAGCACATGTCTGATAATGTAAACAAACAGGCACTCATTACCTGGATCATACATGTGTATAGGTGTCATGGGCAGGGGCACATACACCTCAACACTCCTGACAATCACAGGCCAATCACACTGTAAGACTACTCAAGTGCACACATTCAAATGTACCTATATGACTCTGAAGACAGGCCTACACAAGATGCCTCCACATCAACACTGCTGTTCACTCATCAAGAAAGAACTCACAGATATGACGGACCCTGTCCACCCCGCAAGTTATTGTGTGGATAAAATTCACCTCTGTTTTGGTACTGCATCCTAATATGACATGTCTACAATTTAGCAAACCTGACTATAGAATGATTAGGATAAGAGTAGATCATCACAAACAACCATCATTGCACCCTCAAGCCTCAGAGTCAAGAAGAACAAAAGTGACTTTCACCTCTGGCAACCTCTGAAAAAGTAAATCATGTAAATGCTAATGTGAATGTGGCATACAGAGCACGTGTCACATGAACATATACCCATACATTAAACTTTTTTATTTTGCAAGGGCAGTGACAAAGCAGAAAACATGAGTAACAGTCTTTATTACATAAGTTCCGGATAGGCATCAAAAGTGCAAAACATCAAGGACATTGGCCAGTACAAATTTCTAGTATGCACATGTGTGCATGACAAACTGCACAGGAAATGGGCATCAAAAGTACAAAACAGCAAGACCATTGGCCAGTGCATATTTCTAGTCTGCACATGTGTGCATGAGAAACTGCACAGGAAATGGGCATCAAAAGTACAAAACAGCAAGGCCATTGACCAGTCCATATTTATAGTCCACACATGTGTGCATGAGAATTTGCACATCAAATGGATAACACCGTCCAGTGCCATGGGAATCACCACAGCTCAGGGGTTACATAGGGGCAGTCCAGGCACCTCTGTCGGAGAAATGGTGTGGGGAGGAGGACTTGGCTTAAAACTGGGCTTTAAGTTGAACTGGGAGGGGGCTGATTGTTGGCGCCAGTTGGAGGACTGGACCTGGGAGAGAGAGAACCGGCTGAGGTAGAGGCATCCATCGCTGTGGGAGCCTGAGGGCTGCTTGGATTGGGTGGAGTGGTCGCACAGGGAGGTAGAGACATGCTGCGTGGAGGCACAGTGGTTGAGGGTGAATACTGAGGGCTGGGTCTAAACGGTTTGGGAATCCGATAGCCCACAAGGGTCTTGGCCGGACTGGGAAGTGAAGTGGGCACAACAGCCTCACTCTCCCCCAAAGGTATATCAGGTGCAGGTGGCTCTCCCTGTGGGGATTTGCTGGACCTGGTGGTATACTTGGGTTGGCCTTGCCTCTTCCCCTGCATCCCCTGTTGTCGAGGTAAACCCCCCACTTGAGTAACCATGACTGCATTCAAGTAGAAGAAAATACCACATAACTAATTGTGAAACAGTCCTGAGTGGCACATTGGTCCTGTACAAAGATCATCCTCCCACTGTATAGTGTCACACTATGAAGTAGTGGTGGGGAGGGTCACACACTGGCAAGGCATGGGGTGGAAGACATGAGACTGTAGTGGTGTGTACATCAGTATTGGACAGGTGAGGAGTGTACAGTGCAAACACACATAGAGGAGTAACTCACAATGTGTAGGCATCGGAAGCACCAATAAGGGATGGTATGACTCTTCATACCCCATACTATACTTGTCCCAAAAATGTGTCAAGTGACAGCAATGTATGAGAAAAGTCGTATTTAATGTCAGTATGGTTGAGCAAGTCAGCACAGTGAGTACAAACTTAAAACCCATGGCTGATCAACAAAACACAACACAGACTTTGCAGTGATATACTCTGCATACACACAACTGACAGCGACAACAAGTAGGTGTCCCCCAGGAGTGCAAGGACATACCGACATACTGCACAGTGCTCAACCTACAACTTCTACATGTGCCCACAATCTGAAGCACATGTCTGATAATGTAAACAAACAGGCACTCATTACCTGGATCATACATGTGTATAGGTGTCATGTGCAGGGGCATATACACCCCAACACTACTGACAATGACAGGCCAATCACACTGTAAGACTACTCAAGTGCACACATTCAAATGTACCCATGTGACTATGAAGACAGGCCTACACAAGATGCCTACACATCAACACTGCTGTTCACTCATCAAGAAAGAACTCACAGATATGACGGACCCTGTCCACCCGCAAGTTATCGTGTGGATAGAATTCACCTCTATTGTGGTACTGCATCCTAATATGACATGTCTACAATTTAGCAAACCTGACTATAGAATGATTAGGATAAGAGCAGATCATCACAAACAACCATCATTGCACCCTCAAGCCTCAGAGTCAAGAAGAACAAAAGTGACTTTCACCTCTGGCAACCTCTCAAAAAGTAAATCATGTAATTGCTAATGTGAATGTGGCATACAGAGCATGTGTCACATGGTACATCAGCATCAGCAGGCCATCCGGAGTCAAAAGAATCCACTTCTGCACCTGTGGCTGTGGCAAAAGTGAGTGATTTTCCCTCTCAGCCATTAAAGACACCAGCAACCGGATCATCTGCACCAGACACAACAGTAACATTGTGTGAAGAAGAGGATTGGCTAACTCAGCTTGGGTTTGCTTCTCAAAAGGTCCCAACAAAAAGTAAGCAAAGTGGAGGAACCGTGGAGAACCTTGAGTCGATGGTGCTGGACTATCTGAATGACTCAACTGAGGTCTATGTTCATGATGACCCATTGGCGTATTGGCATGGGAAAAAAGAATTGTGGCCAGAGATCTCCAACCTGGCTATAAAGTACTTGTCTTGCCCACTCGCAAGCGTGTCTTCTGAACGTGTTTTCAGTGCTGCTGGTGGCATTGTAACTTGGATGTCCACCGGTTGCCGGATGTGAAACGAGGAGGAATCTTTACCACACCGCCCGTATTTTGACGGCACCTCCTGGTGAAACCGCCGCCTGGGCTGTCCCTGTATGAGAATGCGGATGGGGAATATGATCTATCCAGTGCCCGAGCACCTTGTCTCATAGAGGATTTCAAACTATGGAATCATCTAAACCATAAAACGCTACCTAGAAGAACGCGACCATTGATTCAAACTTATCTCCATACTCGGCATATCTCATCCACTTTAAACATATACATTGGATCCCAGGAATGCGCCGAAAACGTACCACTTATTGAAGCAGACTGGTCATCATTTCTCCACAGCTGACTATACGCTGAGGTGTTTCTGAATCCAAGAGCGCCTGGATATCAGATCTATCTTACTGTTGAATACAACCCCTCCTTCCCTCTTCTGACGAAGGTGCGGCCTATCTTGGGGCCTGGCACCGAAACGCGCGTCGATTGGTTATGATGTATGAATTTGTTGAAGTTTGAATGCTGGAAGGATGACGGGTTGTGTATATATATAGATGTTTTTACCTTATAATCATGAAATTTTTCAAAAAAACAAGTTTGTATAATTGTGTTATGTATAAAAATATATGAACTAATCAGGAATAAAAATGATATATTTTCTATAAAAGTGCTTCTGTTTAAATTGTATACGGTTCTGAGTTATTGGTGAGCGTTAAAATGGGTGACTTTTGAAAATTCTGGACTCTAACTGAGCCTATACCTGATTAAATACGGGGTAGATCTACCTTCTCCTTCATGTAAGGCATTGTAACTTGCAAAAGGACCCGCCTCTCACCCAAAAATGTGGAGAGGTTAACAATGATCAAGATGAATCAGCACCTCATACCACCAGATTACAAAGTACGAGAATACACGCCGGAAGAAGACGAGGAGGACACCAACTTAGATGAGGGAATTTCTTCTCTGTTAGGTGACCTACTCCCGCCTGAATTCGCAGAGTATGAGGACAAACTCTTCTTCCCTGACACGAGCTCTGAAAATGAGCCAATGAAATGAAATGAAATGAAATGAAATGAATGAAGCTTATATAGCGCATGACTTACCCTGGGGCATCTCCGCGCTTGCTTAGGGAACCCGTCCTGGTATTCCCCTGTGAGATAACCCTGGCAGGGTATCCACAAGGTGAAAGCCAGGCATCCCACCGCGAGGGGCCGTTGTGGAGATTAAGCAAGCTATTGCCCAGAGTCGCAGAGTGTGAACCCGTGAGTCGAGAAGGCACCGGAGCGAGAATTAACGAGTCCGTGGAATTTTTGAGCCCAAGACCCGCCGAGGCGGGGAATTGAACCCTGGTCCAGGGCCGAACTCAAGCTCCAGGTCTGCCGCCTCTAAACCCTGAGCCACACTTCTCCACTACTCCAATGAATCAATAACTACTCCAATGAATCAATAACTTTCTTTTTCGTCCTTATTCACTTTTATTCCTGTGTGTCTGTCTTTCTTTGTTTTTCAAAGTCAATATAAATAAAAACTTTAATCACCTAATCACAAAAACAAGCCCATCAGCAGAACTGTCTTCACTTATTTGCTTATTGATTTGAAGGTGCCGCAGTCTGCATTCCTCAGGTTCACAAGTTCACAAGAACATGCTCCTCTAAGCAGATGGCTGGATTACGCCCAATGAAGAAAGACTCTGCACTTGTGGGGGTGTTCTACTTCTTTGCGGGTGAGTTGACGGCTCTGGGGCCATTGCTGGGAAGATCTAATACCGGATAAAAGTGGTTTGGCGAAAATCAGACTTGAAAAAGGTTTTGCCTTTTTGCTCACTATCATGTTTTAGTGGGCCTGTGTGGGGGGCTTCCTGGTGTTTGTGGGTGGGTTTCGGGGTCTTTTTGTAACTTAGGGTTTGTTAGGGTTAGCACTAGCAGCAGGATTGCATGTGTTTCAGGGTGTTCTAGATTTTTGCAACTGAGTTCTGGGGTCTTAGAACACTCGTGGGAATGTGTAATTTTGGTTGCAAGTGATTTGAAGGAAATCCAAGGTGGGAAAGGGGGGATTTGGCCTAGTTAAAGAAAGCGTTTGCCACTATTCTTAACTTAGGACTCGTTAGGGTTAGCAGTATTGTATTGCATGTGTTTGGGCGGGGGGCTGTTTGTGGGGGGGTTTGCGAGTCTTGGAGCGATGCTGGGTATGGATTCTTTTGCTTGCTTGCAAGTGGTTTGAATACAATCCATGGTGAGTAAGGGGGGATTTGGGCCTACTTTACTTTCAAAGTACGTTTTGTCACTATTTTTCTACTAGGCCTCGTTTTTTGAGATCTGATTGGGGGTCTTCTACATTTTTGCGACTGGGTTTAGTTAGGGTCTGGGAGCACTGCTGGGAAGGTCTAATTTTGTGCTAAAACACAGTTTACAGTACACCTAGCTTGAGGGGAAAGATCAGCTAAATTAATTCGCCCACTCTTATTTATCCTTCAAAAGGAGACTCAGACAGAGTACGCACTTTCAAAAATATTGTACTGTCTATTAGGAAACTCAAAGTGTGACTTTTTGCACTACACAGCGTACATACCTTATATTTATTTGTCAGTGGTGTTCTAATATCACTTCCTGTTTTTCCATCAATAATTACAGGCCGGGTTTCAGTCTGTGCAATGGGAAAAAAAGGATGAAGTCAGGCTTCACATTAGCGAGCCGCAATTCAGCATCCGCCAGGCAGGCAGTGGACAGGGTGTCTTCTGGCCACCAACATTGATGGACGAAGCGTCAGCTGGAATGGAGGAGTCCCGCTAATAAGAGGAATGGTTTGATGCATGCAACTTACCAAATTCAACAGGACAACTACAACAACATACAGATACAGTATCCGTTCTTTTCTAATTATCTTTTAAGTAATGTTATTTCTGTGAACTTCTATGAGTGTGACTCTGCATTTCTTTGATCTCTGCTTCTAAATTCATCCCTACAGCCATTCTATAGGTTTTACTTCTGCTATTTTTTAAACCTAATTTAATGTAAGAAGTGTTTCTCTGAGGGCAGAGATAGGCAAGTGAAAACGCTGCAGCCCTGTACTTTCGCATTCTTTCATTCACGGTTGTCGAAAGTACTACTTACTTTTCAGTATCCATGCATGCAGTAGTGCATGCACTTCCTTTATGTCACTTAAAAGATTTATGGTTAGCTTTGTACCCAAAGATTTCTTTATCTTCAATTATTGTTTGTCCATGCTGTGCTTTTTTTTTCTTCTCTCAACAAAACTTTCCCAATATCCCCCATTCCCATCCATTTTCCAAACCCTAACCCTCTTACCCCGGGCTGTGTGGTTTTGATTGATGTGTGACTAAATGACACACTTGCTGAGGAGGATAAGGTCATAGCAACAGGCTGGTGAAGGAATCCGAGGATATATTCTATTCTTACTCAGCTTGACACTCAGTCACTATTTGCAAATGAAAGCAGATTTTTATGTGCGCCATCAATTTGATTGGTCATCAAGAACATCCTCCTCCTAGACGTGGCAAATTATTACGCTGCTGTGTCCTTCACCTTCGGTACTATTTCTTGTAGTAGTAGTCAATGTCAAAGAAATTCAACGCAAGTACTAGTTATACTTTCAATACTTTACCATTTGTTAGGCTACATTGTGGCACTGTTCTAGTGTACTGTCACCTGCTATATTCTCTATCGTACCATTCTAATGCTACGATAAGGACAAATAAGGTTTCATTTTCTTTTTTTTCAGATGCTGCAACTGCCACTGTGTAACACCACAAGTACCACCTCAATGATGACATTTCATCCACCCAGGATTGCCAACCTTAATCGCCATTTCGCGTGCAGCCAGCCCTGTGCCTAGCCCTATTTCCAAACACAAATTACAGGTTAGATAAGCGTTTGGGGGGAGGTACTATAATGGAGTATTAGGAGAGACGAGAGAATGACGGTCCTAAGACTATTGAATTCACTTACTCTGTGAGAGGCACTTAGTTTTGAAAACATTTGGGCCATTAGTACTTAAACAACTTGAATCAAGATGCCACTTAAGTTTCTGGACTGTTAAACCCCCACCCACCAGCCTCAAAAGCAGTAAAAAACACGTATGCTAAGATAAAGATTAAAGTATATTTATATATCCCTAACATAAATAATCTCCCGCAAGACCCAACCCGCCCCCCCTCCCAAACCCCAACGAATGTCCCTGAAAACTAAGTCCAAAAAAATAGAAAACCCAACTCCCAAATCCCACCCCCCAGAAGTCTTTAAAAAAGGGGCAAGGGACAGTCTCCTCCTACTGCTGGCTGCTGTTGACTTTTTGGGCAAGGTCGGCATGCTCCTTGCGGAGGGTCTCGAGCAGGGTTTTGGTGTTGAGGAGCTCCTGCTCGAGGTAGTAAACCCTCAGGGAAAGGCGGTGCATCCTTTTTTTGGTACTGCTGTGGGGGGCAGCTGATTTCTTTGCTGCTCGGCGGTGGCGGGTGGCTGCGGTACCCCGGCTCCGTACCGCTGGAGACCTGCTGCGCTGATTGGCTGACCCAGGGTGCGCGGAGGAGGATGCAGGTGTCGCCGTCGATGTTGTTGACGTACTAGTCTGCGTGTCCTCCTCCTCCTGGGCCACCAGCCGCCAATATTCGGCGACAGTGGCCTCCAGCCTCCGTTGCCGGGCCCTTTTAGCCAGCTCCTTCCGTGTTGGTTTGGAAGGAGCATCTATATGAAGAAAGAAAGACATAGTCTGTAACCAATGCTCTTTAAGATTAACACAAAATGATTCAGCAGAAAGTTGTGTCACAGTAGAACAAGCAACTTGCAAGCGCAGTACATAACTATTGTGGCCAGTATCTATCTAACCTCCCACTTCTTCATCCTTGCTCTAACATTAGTGGGAGTTTAAGGAATCAATTCTATGAGCACTATGGACTCACTCCATTAGAGTCGACTATGACAGTACACCAGTCTTATTCTTC
Source organism: Lissotriton vulgaris (assembly GCF_964263255.1). Lineage (NCBI taxonomy): Eukaryota > Metazoa > Chordata > Amphibia > Caudata > Salamandridae > Lissotriton > Lissotriton vulgaris. The sequence goes on along the minus strand of NC_141693.1, from coordinate 1,066,702,447 downwards.
TTCTTCTCTCTTGTTTAGCAAAATTGGTACGTTAACTTCTGCGAGCCGTCATAATGCCAGCGCAGTCATTTTGCACCCGAGAAAAAGAGACGCCCGCCATGATGAGTGAGACAGACTTGCGTTACTGTACCAGTCCAGTACATGCAGGTAGTGATGCTCTTACTTTTCTATTATGGGTGGCACTGAGAATACTCTGTTACAAGGGCTACTGCTTAATTAATTTACCTTTCACCCTACAGTGCCAATGAACACTAGAAAAGGAAAATGAAGAAGATAAATAATCTGATTATCTATCACTGCAAATGGTATGTATTTGCTTACATATGGGATGACTTCAGGTGCTTTGCTTTTTATTGAGTGATCAGTGATACATCCACACATGAATGTCCGAGTTCTACTAAACTTATTAACAGAGGTAGTGAGTGGCCATCGTAATAGCCGGATATATGCTGTGCTTGCAATACAAACTACTGCTAGTATTCATGGTAGTATTCGGACAAAATTACAACTTCTTTTCCTTGCCTTTCCTACACTGGGACGGACGTGCAGGTGCGGTGTTACAAGCTCTTCAAAGTAACACTTAGTTCATCCAGTGACCGTCTACACTCTCTAGATACACATATGCTATCTAAGATAGTACCATGATCCAGGCATCCATCCATTCAAACTATATGTCAATCATTCTTCTTCATGTCTCTCATCTGGACAAACCGTACGTTTTCTCACGGGGAGCACACTATGCAGTCTGCAATCTCAATAAGTAAGGAATATAAGAGCTTACCACTGCCCGCCACTACCGTGGCAACCCGCACAGCAGTTTGGTCCGGCACTTGCACCGCCTCCTCCCCAGAGCTTTCCTCCTCCACCTCCGCGCTGGGCCCAGCACCAGATGTTCCACCTACAAAGTACATTTAAGAATGTTAGATGTCATAGACATACACCACTCACTAGTATTTTGTCTGGGAATGAAGAAATGTGAATACAGAAACTAATCTAATAATTTGTGACTGTCTACTCTAAAGTAAAAATGTCCCTTTTTCCAGGGAAGGGTGTTGTATTGCTGCACTTTTTTGCACAACTGATGAATGTTTGCTTTTTAACACGCACCATTTTTCTCATAACAGACAAGCTTCACTTCTAAGAACAAATCATCATCATCACCACTAGGAAGGAGGGACCAACGATTTAGCACCAAAAAGAAAAATTAAAGTTCAAACCAGGTGAGAGCTCGGCTTGCCCACAATCAATGTGTGAAATAAATCACTATAAGCACTTTTCCATTTTTAATCAACCGTACTTTATGTTTTATGACAAGCTTGATTTTAATAAATATTTTTACTTTTAATAAATCTTTAAAACTTAAATAGACTCTGTGGTTTTTGGTCAAGAGTGAATGAGCAAAAGGTTTTGCAATTTGCAAGCATGAGTACGTGCCTCTGACACTTCTGGACTCTGACTCCGTACTCTTGTCCTGCGTTGGATAATCATCATTGGGGATCAATCATCGATGAATTCGGGAGCTAAATGACTCTACCACACTATCTAGTCAGTAAGGAGATTGGGGGTTCTTCAAAGACTGATATCACTGAGGTATGTGGAAAGTCTACCTGCGCCTATCATAATTGATAAACAATGCACTATTTAGTGTCCGTAGTTCTGTTTGTGCAGATTTGTCCCTGCAACAGTAGTAGTATGGATTGTCCTCCCATCCAAACCAAAAGTAAAGTACTAGTATCTTATTCTTTCTTGGTGGTCATTCACCTTTTTATTGTTGGTAATTGTCAAAGAAGCATAAACATTTAGAAGACTTGAAAAGACATTATGGACAATCCCAGAGGACTGCACTCAGTGCATAGAGCTATTGCTGACTAGAATGGGAGTTTCGTTTTACACCTTTTGCCAAATGTGCAATCTTAGTTAGCTACACAGACAGACTAATAAGAATAATCTAGTAATACCACAGGGAGTCATAGTCGAGGCAGGATAAGAATTTAGATTCAGTCTACAAGAAGATCCAAGACGATTTAGAAAAAATCGAATGAGGAACGCTAGGAAAAAATAGGTACTCTATATTAAAATTAAAACTTACCGGGGCCAGCTAAGGAGCCCTCGCCTGACCTATCCTGGCCTTGTTCAGCAGCAGCAGCAGCCTCCTCCAATGTCCTCTTGCCCCTGGGGGGGCTGATGTACAACATGAAAGAAAGAAAGACCAGAAAACATGGATGATATTTGTCAACCAAATTAAACATTTCAAAAGAACAATAACAAAATATTTTGGTGAAATAGCAAATAGACAACTATTCCACGGGATATATTGACCTATCTCATTTGGTCTACTACGATATTAGTATTGCTTGATTTGCGGACCGTCGACTTGGAAAGTTATGTAACTCACTAAAGAAACTACTGTAAAGGTTCACCTAGGACTGGCAGGCAGCAGTCCTCAGCACGTGAACTGACAGACTAAGTCCATCGTGATTGCAGATCAGCGACAACACTAAAAAGTTTCCTACTACATTAACCAGTCATTAAAATACTCAAACTATCAATCCACCACCACTATTTCTTCTTATTGCCAGGTGTACAAAGGAAGGACTGGACTTGAGTCTGTAGGGGCAGATTTAGAAGCCCCTTGCGGCTCTTTTGCTTCATTGTTGCGTGACTTTTGTGATGCAGCGGCAGAACAAAAGAGGCGCCATGGTGCGGCGTATATTAACAATGTGACGCATATGGGAGATGCATCACGTTGTAAAGCCCTGCGCCATCAGGGGGCGTTCCGGCGCAAGGGAGGGCGTTCCTGCGCAGGAACGCATCCTAAAAGTGGCTGAGGAAAATCTACAAGATTTCAATCAGTCACTTTTAGGACAATGATGTGTGACTCAAACCCTGCGCCAGCTTGAAGCAGACGGACGGCTTGAGGAGCATTGGGGAGACAGGGCACCCCAGAGCATTGCTGGAGCTGCGCCATCATTGCAACGCAACTCCAGCAATGCGCCGCCTTTACGGCACAGATGCCTAACGCTTCGGTGACGTTTTGGGCCCATGGTGCGCCGCATTGTAAATACGGCGCACCATGGGTGGTGGTGGCATGGCGCACTATTACTGGCGCATCCCTGCTACTTTGCAGGGATGCGCCGGTAATTACAAATCTGACCCTTAGTGTCTAGCATTATGCAGTTCTTTAAACTACACTCATACATAATTTCGCAGGCCAATGAAATGAACACAAAATCGAAAACAAATAAGCATAGTAGCAACGCTACTGAGAAGGAGAGCAGTGCACCTGAAATGCACAGAAGATTTTGAAATATAATTTACCTATAATGTAATCGGCAGCATTATTGCTCTTGGTAAAAAACAAAAATTTGCAATATATTAACACACAGAGCAGGAGAAAACAGAGTAGTGAAGAAATAGCTACTACTACTCACCAAGCCCGGGGATCTCGAGGCCGAGCAGGTCAATCAAGTCGCGTTCCCAGTCCAGGAGATCCGTCCAACGGTGGGTGGGGATGGTTGTAGGTGCGCCGGACCCGAGAGTGTTGGTACATGGCCCGACACACCTTCTCCCACTGCTTCCGGCGCTCCCGGAACCCGTACTCGCTAGCGATCTTGCCGCCTGCCATGATGGTCCTGGGGAGGCGGCGCTGAACATAAAAAATGAGTGCAGCCACCTCCTCCGCGCTAAAGATCTTCTGGGCTGTGACCTGCTCCACCCTCAAACGCCTGCACGGCAGCCGGGCACGGGGTGCGGGACCCTTCCCCTTCTCAGGATGCTTCCCGGCTCCCTTTACCATGGTCTGGGCAGAAAGGAAGGTAAATATTAAATAAGAAATAGAATAGGGAAGAAGAAAAGAAAAGAGTTTAAAAAAGTAGTTTAAAATTAACCAAAAGTAGCAGAAAACACAAAAATATAGAGCTAGAAAAATAGAGGGATAGATAATAAGTAAAATAGATTAAAAAAAACTTCAAACAAGCAAAGGATGGCAGAGATTCAGAGAGGATACAGAAAGCATGCCCAGAACCATAGCAATGAATGAGAAACAAGATGGCCGCGCCCGTTCACGACCGCGTGGGTAAGTTCGCACGAGATTTCCCTCGCGATCACACGCGAACTTGTACTAGCGACTTGCACACTTTGCGAGATTACACATAGCGCCAGGAAACGGAAATACGTCATGCAAACAAGATGGCCGCGCCCGTGAACGACCGTGAGGGTAACTTTGCGCCGTTGCGCTACAAGCGGCTCGCTAAAACGCACAAAACCTTGCGAACTACCACACCGCAAAAAAACAAATCGCATATTTGCACAAATTTGCGGCTTCCGAATTCGATCTCGCGCAAATTCGCGCCCGCGAATCCCACGAAATTGCAGAAAAACGAGTTTTGCAAAACTGAAAGCACTCAGCAGGTGCAAAAGTTCAAACTCATCATTAGTAACCATTCCCTGTAGTGCTTCCTGAGGGGCCCCTCCAGAGTTCAGTTGCCTATTTGCAACTATTCTATGACCCTGCTCTGACCCTCACAGCAGGCTCATAGAATAGCTACAAGTAGGCCACAAAGGTCCTGTGAAAAAAAATTGCACTGCAACAGAAAGCAAATTACAGATAAGGAAGCAGGTGCCAGACTGGAAGTTTAAATTCAGTGACACATTAATCAACCCCAAATTAATTCATGTCAGTTGAAGCAGGGCAGGTGTGCTTGCTTTTTCCCCCCATAATCTACAGTGATGAACCAGAGGGTGGCAGTGATGTATCAGAGGGTGGCATGGGTGAACCAGAGGGTGGCAGTGGTGAAACAGAGGGTGCTGTGAACCTGTGATGATGAACCAGACGTAGAAACAACATAGTCACAACCGTTTGCGTACTGGTACAAAACCCTTGCGAACTGGCAGAAACCCTTGCGAACACAAAAAAAAGAAAAAATCCGCAAGAATTCGCGGATTTTGCAGATTGCGAATTTGTGAATACGCAAATTCGTGAACCGGGAATTTGCAAAATTCGCCCATGCTTAGTTTTCATTATTTCCTCCCACTCTTTTTTTAATAGGTGTGTTTCCTGTAGGATTATTATCTCACTATCAATAGATTTTAAGTATTCAAAATTTTTTCATCGTCTGCTCTTAGTTCTTAGCCCGTTGACATTCCAGGAAGTTATTTTTATGTATTTAAGATTTTTTCTCATCTCTTCCTGCCTTTAGCCAGCTTCCACAGTTATTAAGCCAGGCCCTGGTTACCCCCTTAACTTTGTAATCAACGTTTTGCTGAGGACATTTTTTTGTATTTTTCCCTACCTTGCTCCCATCTCCCGTGTGCCTTCCCCCCCCCTTTTTCCCTCTAGTGTATAGATTAAACCAAGTGTGATTGTGTGAAATGAGAAAAAGAAAAGAAAAAAGAAGACACAGAAAGACACCCTCCCACCCTGTGGAAGCCTCCCTTTCCTTTGGGCCTTAGTTCTAGCCCTCTTCGAGCTCCATGCCTAAGTGGATAAGTTCTGTGAGAGTGCTACTGCTACTGTTTTCATCAACTAGTGGTTACATTTTATGCCTATATCTAAGTATGTGATTGTATCTGGATCTGGTCGCGCATCTGGTCTAGGAATGTTTCGACTTCCTGAGGGTCTGTAATGTTGTACATCTTATTCCGCCACATGATCCTAAGGTAGGCCGGAAACTTCATTTGAACAGTTGCCCTAAGCGCTTTCAGTTCGGGCATTTTTTGTCCCAACTCCCATTGTCTATCTTGTGTCACTTTAGCGATGTTGGATCAAATTTTAAAGGACCAGTCATCATTGCTATACGCCCCACTTTTCAGGGCCTCACTAAGAATTCTCTCTTTGATTGTATAGGTTCTAAAATTTATTAGAATCTTCCTTGGGTTTTTCCTCTCCTTAGGTTTCCCAAAGGGGTCCAGATGCACCCTCTGAATGTCATCTTCCAGGCCAAGGGTTTTACTCCATGGAAGGTGCTCCTCTATAAGTGAGATTATAAATTTCTTTATGTCTGACCCTTCTCGCCCTTCTGGAACATTAAGGAGTCTGAGATTAGACCTTCTGGACTGATTTTCTAAAGCTTCTAACTTTTCGTCGATGGTTTTGCCCTTTGCCTTTAAGGTTCTAATGTCCTTCTGAGTTAGCTCTACTTTCCTGGTTAGACCCTCAACTTCTGCTTCCACTAAGGAGACTCTATTGTTTAAAGCTATTAGTTTGGAGTCCAATGATTCAAATCTTTCTTGGAACTTGTTCTGATTATCCTCTGATATTTTAAACCTAGACCTCATCTCGTCTAGCATCTTTTCCAACATGACGTCCATACTGCTTCGTGAGTCACCCTGCGGATTAGTAGGATTAGTGGGTGGACTTTTAGAGGGGCTGTTAGGCACAATTCTGGCGGGCCCTGAGGTGAGCATTGAGCCTGACTCAGGTTCTGGCTGGGAGGCAAGCTCTGAATTACGATCTGATTTGAAGTTGGGGTCTGCACCCCTTCCTTTAGCTGTTCTACTAACTCTCCTGTGAGGATCTCTGTGGGGGCATCGGTTAGAACGTCCGCCGAGGCTTCTGTTAGAGCCGGGGGGACGGAGCTTTCCATGTTGGACTTACGGCTACTAACTTTCTCTGATTCTCTGGATGCTTCACGACTTTGATTCTATGCCCGATCTTGCACCTTAAAGTAAGACCTTAACGAGGGCGTGATTTTTATTTTAGAGGTTTTACCCCCCTCGCCTAGCTCCAGATTATATCCTACCAGTCCCTTTTTGTTTAGAGGTTTGCCTACTTGCAATTTCAGGGCTTTCCGTGAGACTCTTTTGGTAATTCGTGGGATAACGGACTGTTTAGCTGCCGGGGGTAAACTTGACTTAAGGAACTGTCTGTTTCTTAGACAGTAAGAGGACCTCCCCCTCGCCTCAGGGTCTACTTTTACACCCTTATCCGCCTTTAGTGCAATTTTCCCCGCTTCTTGAGAGTATGGAGACCCTGTGTGTAAATCTTTCCTTATGGCCGGGGTAAAGTGGACTTTATCAAAAGCCGGGTTTATTAAGTTAGATGTTGGAAGGTTTGTACTGTCTATATTTCCCTTTGCCCCCTCCACTTTTGCTACAAGAAGCCTACCTGCGGTGTTTATATGCTGGCTGGGCGAGTAACAGAACAGGGGGCAAAGTTCCTTTTCTGGTGCCTCTATCAGAGAATGGGCCAAACTGAGCTCTCCCAGTCTGCTTAAACTGCTCAGGGATTTCGATTTATTAGAAAAGTCTGCTAGTTGCTCCCCGACTTGAAACAGAAACAAGCCGCAGCCAGTCCGATCTCCTGGGCAGACTTTTAAACTTTTACGTTCACCTGGATGCAGAACCAGACTGTCCCGTACCTCAGCTCCTCCCGCCTTACCTCTGAGGAACACCGAGATCCGGCTCACTGCTCTCCTGCAGTTACGCTGGGCCCGTGACGCCGCCTCCCACCAGCCGGTGCTTGTCTGGATTGCCGATTTGCGGATGAGTGAGCTCCGCTGAGGAGATCGGGGACCTTGCCCCAGCTGTTATACCTCCGCTGCAACACCAGCAACCTCAAGCGGGACGCCAGAGAAACCCCCCACTGTCGGTGAGTAAGTCAGAAAAAAAAAAAAACCCCGACAGTTCAGCCGCAAAGCAGCCGCGATGCGGATGCGGAGAATGCGCTCCCCTCCCCTGCCGTGTGAACAACGCTTGAGCACCGGCAGAGAGAGAGCGAGCACTCCAGGTGATGAGGTACAAACGGGAGAAGTACTTCACTTATTGAGTCTCTTCCTAGCCTCGGACATGTTATGCCCCAATGCGATCTTCGATCCAAAAAGTGTCAAAACTGTCGAAAACAGCAGCTCCTCTCCACTCGCAACGCCATTCTGCAGCAGCCCAGGCACGGAGCTCCCGACCGGGCTTATCGACTGGCCGCCATCTTCCCCGTATTGTGAACCTTGCACAAACATGCATAGGTTTATGTTCACTTCACATAGGGACGCTGTCTGTAGCATGTATAGGTCTATGTTCTCTTCACAAAAGGACGCTGTCTGCAGCATGTATAGGTCAATGTTCTCTTCACAATAGGGACACTGTCTGCAGCATGTATAGGTCTGGGTTCACAACACATAGGCAAGCTGTCTGCAGCATGCATAGGTCAATGTTCACTTCACATAGGGATGCTGTCTGCAGCAGGTACAGGTCTGTGTTCACTTCACGTAGGGAACTTGTCTGCAGCATGTATAGCTCTATGTTCACTTCACAATGGGACGCTGTCTGCAGCATGTATAGGTCTGTGTTCACTTCACATGGGCACGCTGTCTGCAGCATGTGTAGGTCTGTGTTCACTGCACATAGGGACGCTGTCTGCTGCATGTATATTTGTTTGTTCACTTCACAATGGGATGCTGTCTGCAGCATGTATAGGTCTGTGTCACTTCACATAGGGACGCAGGCTGCAGCAAGTATAGGTCTCTGCTCACTTCACATAGGGACACTGTCTGCAGCATGTATAGGTCTGTGTTTACTTCACATAGGGACGCTGTCTGCAGCAGGTATATGTCTATGTTCACTTCACACAGGGACGCTGTCTGCAGCACGGATACGCCTTTGTTCACTTCACATGGGGACGCTGTCTGCAGCATGTATAGGTCTATGTTCACTTCACATAGGGACGTTGTCTACAGGATGTATAGGTCTATGTTCACTTCATATAGGGAAGCTGTCTGCAGCATGTATAGCCCTATGTTCACTTCACAATGGGAGGCTGTCTGCAGCATGCATAGGTCTGTGTTCACTTCACAATTACACTGTCTTCAGCATGTATAGGTCTATGTTCACTTCACATAGGGACTCTGTCTGCTGCATGTATAGGTCTATATTCTCTTTACAATGGGACTCTGTCTGCAGCATGTATATGTCCATGTTCTTTTCGTCGCTGTCTGCAGCATGTGTGGGTCTATGTTCACTTCACATACGGATGCTGTCTGCAGGATGTATAGGTCTATGATCACTTCACAATGGTACGCTGTCTGCCGCATGTATAGCCCTATGTTCACTTCACAATAGGACGCTGTCTGCAGCATGTATAGGATTGTGTTCACTTCACATAGGGACACAGCCTGCAGCAAGTATAGGTATTTGTTCATTTCACATAGGGACGCTGTCTGCAGCATGTATAGTTCTATGCTCACTTCACATAAGGACGCTGTCTGCAGCAGGTATCAGTCTAGGTTCACCTCTCAAGGGGCGCTGTCTGCAGCATGGATACACCTTTGTTCGCTTCACATAGGGACGCTGTCTGCAGCATGTATAGGTCTATGTTCACTTCACATAGGGACGCTGTCTGCAGGATGTATAGGTCTATGTTCGCTTCACGGTGGGACGCTGTCGGCAGCATGTATAGCCCTATGTTCTCTTCACAATGGGACACTGTCTGCAGCATGTATAGGTATATCTTCACTTCACATAGGAACGCTGTCTGCAGCATGTATAGCCCTATGTTCACTTCACAATGGGATGCTGTCTGAAGAATGTATAGGATTGTGTTCACTTCACATAGGGAAGCGGTCTGTAGCAAGTATTAGTCTTTGTTCACTTCAAATAGGGACGCTGTCTGCAGCATGTAAAATTCTATGTTCACTTCACATAAGGATGCTGTCTGCAGCATGTATAGGTCTGTGTTCACTTCACATAGGGAAGCTGTCTGCAGCACACCTGTGTGCAGCATGTATATATCTGTGTTCTCTTCGCATAGGGACGCTGTCTGCAGCAGGTATCGGTCTATGTTCACCTCACATAGGGATGCTGTCTGCAGCACGGATACACCTTTGTTCACTGCACATAAGGACGCTGTCTGAAGCATGTATAGGTCTATATTTCATTTCATATAGGGACGCTGTCTGTAGGATGTATAGGTCTATGTTCGCTTCACAATGGGACGCTGTTGGCAGCATGTATAGCCCTATGTTCTCTTCACAATGGGACGCTGTCTGCAGCATGTATAGGTATTTCTTCACTTCACATAGGAACGATGTCTGCAGCATGTATAGCCCTCTGTACCCTTCACAATGGGAAGCTGCCTGCAACATGTATAGCCCTGTGCTCACTTCACAATGGGACCCTGTCTGCAGCATGTATAGGTCTGTGTACACTTCACATAGGGACGCTGTCTGCAGCATGTATAGGTCTGTGTTCACTTCACATAGAGACGCTGTCTGCAGCATGTGTAGGTCTGTGTGCACTTCAGAAAGGGACGCTGTCTGCAGCATGTATAGGTGTGTGTTCACTTCACATAGGCACGCTGTCTGCAGCATGTATAGATCTGTGTTCACTTCACAATGGGACGCTGTCTGCAGGATGTATAGGTCTATGTTCACTTCACATAGGGGCGCTGTCTGCAGCATGTATAGCCCTATGTTCACTTCACAATGGGAGGCTGTCTGCAGCATGTATAGGTCTGTGTTCACTTCACATAGGGAAGCTGTCTGCAGCATGTATAGGTATATGTTCTCTTCACAATGAGAAGCTGTCTGCAGCATGTATATGTCCATGTTCTTTTCACATAGGGACGCGGCCTGCAACATGTATAGGTCTATGTTCACTTCACAATGGGACACTGTCTGCAACATGTATAGGTCTGTGTTCACTTCACATAGAGATGCTGTCTGCAGCAAGTATAGGTCTTTGTTCACTTCAAATAGGGATGCTGTCTGCAGCACATATAGGTCTATGTTCACTTCACAATGGGACTCTGTCTGCAGCATGTATAGGTCTATGTACACTTCACATAGGCATGCTGTCTGCAGGATGTATAGGTCTATGTTCGCTTCACAATGAGACGCTGTCTGCAGCATGTATAGCCCTATGTTCACTGCACAATGGGATGCTGTCTGCAGCATGTATAGGTCTTTGTTCACTTCACAATGGGAGGCTGTCTGCAGCATGTATAGGTCTATGTTCGCTTCACAATGGGACGCTGTCTTCAGCATGTATAGGTCTATGTTCACTTCAAATAGGGATGCTGTGTGCAGGATGTATGGGTCTATGTTCGCTTCACAATGGGACGCTGTCTGAAGCATGTATAGGTCTGTGTTCACTTCATATAGGGACGCTGGCTGCAGCATGTATATCCCTGTGTTCACTTTACAATGGGATGCTGTCTGCAGCATGTATAGGTCTATGTTCACTTCACATAGGGACACTGTCTGCAGCATGTGTAGGGTTGTGTGCACTTTAAAAAAGGGACGCTGTCTGCAGAATGTATAGGTTAATGTTCACTTCACGTGGGGACGCTCTCCGCAGCATGTATAGGTCTATGTTCACTTCACAATGGGACGCTGTCTGCAGCATGTATAGGTCTGTGTTCAATTCACATAGGCACCCTCGCTGCAGCATGTATAGCCCTGTGTTTACTTTACAATGGGACGCTGTCTGCAGCATGTATAGGTCTGGGTTCACTTCACATAGGCACACTGTCTGCAGCATGTATATCCCTATGTTCACTTCACATTGGGATGCTGTCCGAAGCATGTATAGGTCTTTGTTCACTTCACATAGACGCTGTCTGTATCATGCATAGGTCTGTGTTCACTCTACATACATGTAATGCTGCACTCCGAAACATTTTCTGTGTCAGCATACTAACATATTATTGCTACATCATCCACCTAATAAACAGATTCCAAAATGCATTTCTTACCTTACTAAGCCATACCTATTTCAAGCACCTTTGAGTTAATTTAGTCTTTACATGAAGGCCTTTAATTCTTTAAAGGTCCAACAACAATCATGAAACTGAATGGGTAAATTTAAAATCATGAAAATTTTCAATTAACCAAGCCGATTCCCTATTTTATATATTCAGCTGAAAGAGGGGACTGGGTGTTCTGCAAGTGCAAGAATCTCAGAAGTCTCTGAATGTGAATTTATAGTGGCTAAACTTACTTGGATATGTAGGCCTCCAGAGTCTCTATCTCCCAGAATGCATCCGTTTGTTACATACATTTCTTTATTTATATTATTTAAGAGTTTTATATAGCGCTGGCCAGACCCGAAGGTATCGGAGTGCTTTAAAACATTTATCATGATGTAATCGAACACAAAGTATATCAGTAATCAGCTTTGTCTCATGATGAATTCTTTTCAGGATAGGGGAGCAAGGAGCGAGTCAAAAGGCAGGTGATGTAGATTACTTCTTATCAAAGCTTCTATAAACTGTTCTGGGCAAGATTCCTGTGACAGAGGGATTGCTGCAGCTATCTATTCAAAGGTGTTCAGTTGAGGAAGAGGTCTTTGAGCTGACGTCTGAAGTTTATGAAGGAGGGGTTAGTCCTGATGTGGACTGGGATGGAGTTCCAGATTTTTGGCGCATTTACAGAGAAGGAGCGTGAAAAGATTTTTTGTTTGCGAGTTTTCGGGGGAATGGGAAGTAGAGTGTTTGTACTCCTGAGATTCCTTATCTGGCCTGCCTTATTAAGTTTGGAAGCTAAGCAGGCAGGTTTACCAGTGTGAAAAGCTTTGTGTGTGAGACGAGCAGTTCTGAAGTTGGAGCGCATTTCAATTGGGAGCCATTTTAGCTCTCTAAGAGAGGGAGAGATATGGTCATATTTCTTTACTCGGGTGATCATCCTGACAGCTGCATTTAGGGGAGAACTGAGGGGTGCCAAGTGGGATTTTGCCATGCCTGTGAGGGTTGCATTCTCATAGTCCAGTTAGACAGAACCAGGTACTGTGTGGCCAGTTTGAGGTCATTGGGAGGGATGAAGGGTTTTATTTTATTGAGAAGATTTAGATTGAAAAATGCACTTTTTGCAGTGTTCTTCATATGTTTGACCATGTTTAGGTTTGGGTCCATAGTGATTTCCAGGGAATTTACAGGGTCAACCAGGTTGATTGCAGTTAAGAGCATCAATGGTTTTTAGCCATTCTGTGACTTGGGGGGTCTGCTCTTTGTTGGATATGAGTAGGATTTCTGTCTTGTCATGGTTTTAGGTGATTGTGGGATAGCCAGTGTTGGACTTCTCTTAGAGTAAGACATCAGCTCTCACGCTGCTGTGATTTTACCTCTAGGAGGTGACTTCTGCAGACTAAGTAGGACAAAAAACTCACCACCAGGACCAATCATGAAAGGGTTCTCTTGTATCTACATGCCTGTGCAAACCCTTCCGAATGGTCTCTGAATGATGTACTAGATAATGAGGACCACAGGCCCACAAGGCCTGTAAACAGAGAATATTTGCATTGGGGATCCACAGTTCCCACAAGCCTGACTGGACTGCTCCTCGTTTGCATTCTCAGACTCAAAAGGAAGAAGGAAGATTCCTTATGAGCTGTGGCACTCCATGTGATAGCCGTAATGTTTTTCACCCAGGGCTTTCATTTTAGGGGAAGGTATTTGAGCAGCAGTATAAAATCACTGCTTTTCTTGATTTGACAATGTTCAACACCTGCTGCCCATTGAAACACATTATGCTAAACCTGCTTCCGCTTTCACCATGTTCTGCCAAGACCTGCAGCTCTCTACCTCCAGCATTTACTCCCCTCTTTGTGAATTTAGCCTATTGGTTGTAGCCTTTCTTGATATTTAGGATGAGTATTCAAAACTTCTTGTGTGTGTGTGTGTGTGTATATATGTATATATAGATAGAAAAACAGACATTTGAGGTGAGCAGATCTAGAGTGTCACTGGTGTTGAGAGTGCTCTAACAGGAGCTGCTTTCCACCTAATCTGAGAACTACCCAGAGTTCACTCCTTCTTTTTTGCATAATATATGTGTCACTCTATGCCTGAAAGGGTTTTGTTTTGACTTATACTGGGTGCTTCCTTGTGCCTGGACAAAGCTATACCTCTCTGAAGAGCTCTGATTAGAGGGAAACACTGTGTCAGGGGTTGCTTTTACTCATTTCTGGTTGGCTTGAGTTGGTATTTTACCAATTCAGAACTGTAATATTGTGCCTGGAGTGATAAATGGCTTTTGTCATTTTACAGCTCCGCAAGGACAGCATTGTGCTAGTCCTATGCTTAAAGACTTTGCTATAGAAATGGTAAAAGACTTTGTCCTTTTCTATCTCGGCGTGGATGGCACTTTGCTAATCCTATGCTTAAAAACGTTGACAGAAAAAACAGACATTTGAGGTGAGCAGCTCTAGAGTGTCGCTGGTGTTGAGAGTGCGCTAACAGGAGCTGCTTTCCACCTAAACTGAGAACTACCCAGAGTTCTCTCCTTCTTTTTTGCATAATGTATGCGTCACTCTATGCCTGAAAGGGTTTTGTTTTGACTTATATTGGGTGCTTCCTTGTGTCTGGACAAAGCTATACCTCTCTGAAGAGCTCTAATTAGAGCGAAGTACTGTGTCAGGGGTTGCTTTTACTCATTTCAGGTTGGCTTGAGTTGGTATTTTACCAATTCAGAGCTGTAATACTGTGCCTGGAGTGATAAATAGCTTTTGACATTTTACAGCTCAGCAAGGACAGCATTGTGCTAGTCCTATGCTTAAAGACTTTGCTGTAGAAATGGCAAAAGACTTTGTCCTTTTCTATCTCGGCGTGGATGGCACTTTGCTAATCCTATGCTTAAAAACTTTGATAGAAAAACAGACAGTTGAGGTGAGCAGATCTAGAGTGTTGCTGGTGTTGAGAGTGCTCTAACAGGAGCTGCTTTCCACCTAAACTGAGAACTACTCAGAGTTCTCTCCTTCTTTTTTGCATATTAATATATATATATTACCTACTGGTGGTCGCCAGTAGGTAGTTATAGTTAGGATCCATAGGAAATCCGCAACATTCTATTGGGAATAACTTTGGCGCCGGTGGACGAATCTTCACGAATTTCTCAAAGAAGGTGGCCCGCTCCGCTCCTTCCCTGAAAATGTGGGGGGGATTCGTCAAGCGGGGGCCGAGATAAAAGGGGGTCCCAAAACGTGTTTTCTCCATGTTAATTTCCATAGGGCGGTCGAACTCACTTTTAGCCCGAACGGCTGAATGGATTTCCACAAAACTTGGCAAAATTGTAGGGACTGGTAGCCCGATGTGCCTTTGCTATGTCTCAAGATATGTGCTCCAGTGGTTTTTGAGTAATTTAGGTTAAAAAAAATATCTATATCTATTGGCGCGCCCCGGTACGCGTACCGGGGAGCGCACCGGGCGTGCTACGCGACTTGCGCGCGGAAAGCTGATTGGCTCTCGGGTGTCAGTAAACATTCGAAACAGTCCGGAGCGGCCGCCATCTTGTGCCTCGCTAAGATCGAGACACAAGAGGTGGCAAAAACAAAGGGGGAAATGACCATAAGGGGGCAGAGTAGACCCCCCCTGACTCTCTAGGTTTGATGTGGGGGCTATAAAAGGGCCCTGCGGGGCTAAAACATTTTTTTTTTGATTTGCGCGGGGGGAAGCGCCCGGTACGTGCACCGGGGAGCGGACCGGGGAGCGTAGCATGGGGAAAACCCAGTTTATTCACTGCGTCATCTCTACGACTGTTAGACCTGTCTGGCTTTTTGCGTAGTCCCTCCAATTTATTATTTATTTTGTCCCCTTTTTGCCCCTCATACCTTTATTAATTTTTGTGTCCACTAGCTTTTTCTAGGTGTTGGTCAAGGGGATAGGTGTTCTTTCCCCCCTCATAGTTTTTCACCTCAGGCCTAGAGGCCTGTTCTGACAGGAATAAAGCTGGAGTCACAAAATGGTGGCTACCAACTGCCCTAATTGCCAAACCTAGAACCTGTCCCATAGAGTAGAATAGGGCGTTCCAGAACCTTCTGGTCCCTTCTGGACTTCTGAGGGTCAGCCTATAAAAGGCGGAATGCTGGACAGCCATTTTGTCTTGCCAGAGAGAGTCAGCTGGAGGACAGGCTGTAGCTAAAGGTGGAGGTAGGATAGTCAGAGGGTTGCCTTACTGATTCACCACCCTTCCTCCCTTGGGTTATTTGTCCTGGCCCTGCTGCGTTGGATGACTGGAGACCCTGGGTGACTAGTTGCCCCTAGTGTAACCATACAGGGGGTGTCAAAAGGAGAAGGAGACTGCAGCGCTGCGGAGCGCAGTCCTCTGCCCAGTAAAGGAACTTGAGGGAAGTGACTCCAGGATACTATTACAGTGGCTATAAGGACTGTGAGCTGGTGCGGAGTCAATCGCCATAAATCACAAGCTTATTTCCCCTTTTCCCTGTTACCTGGGGCTGCCCTTGCTTAAGTGATCTCCAAGTGACTCTAGTGGGGCTGGTAGCGTGCATTTTACGAGGCGCCACATCGTGCACTGGCCGCTTGTTCAGTCCGCCTGTGTGCTCTGTGACCGGTGGCTGCGGTGGTCGCTGTGAGAAGAGGATCGTCTTTCCTGAGCTGTCCCCTGTCAGCGCTAACCCGGCACAGAGAGCGAGTAAGCCGGCGCTTGTGGGCGGGGCCAGAGGAGGCAGAACCGAGCAGACTCCAGGTACAGCCGCCGCTCGCTCGCGCATGCCCAGTCGCGCCGCTTCCCTTCAGGAAGGCGGAGGCGGGACCAGGCGGGGAAGCGCCGAGAGCCCAGCAGCGGCTGAAGAGAGTTGCATCGTCTCTCCCCCGCTCGAGCGCCTCACGAAGGTGCTGACACGAGCGGGAGGGGAGAGTTGAGGAGCCCAGCAGCGGCTCAAAGGAATCGCAGAAGCTCCCTTTCCTTGCTCGGAAGCCACACGGAGGAGCTGGCTCGAGTAGGAGGGGGAAGCTGAGGGGCCCTGGAGGTTGGTGAGCCTTTCCCGCGTTCTGCTCCTTTGCCCTGCCTCTGGACTCAAGATTTCAACTAACCAATGTACTACAAGTAAGGAGGTGATTAAACAGGGGAAGTGAGACATAGTCAGCGCTTTAGCTGAGATTCTAATCTAAAGTGTACAGCATCCATGAGGAATCTCTGAAAGGGGCTACACTGACAGTTGTTTACCTGGAATACCCAGACTGGCTCATTGCTTATAGCAGGTCATTACTCCAGAGGAGCCAGTCTAGGTTTGGAAGTAGATACTGAGGGATTAAGCAGTGGCCAATGATGCTGTTCTAAGAGTACCTGCTAGTTAAGTAGGAGAGTAGGTGTCTAAAAGGGACTGCTGATGCACATTCCTGTACAACTGAAACCTTTCTGTGGTAGTGTCCCATTGTGGTAGTTAGAGTGGCTGAGAGGGAGAGTTATAGAGCACTTCACAGAAGTTGAGTCTCATCAAAATTTGGAGTCTAATGTAATGAAATGTACTATTGATGTTGATTACTGATGCAAGTTAACATTGCTGAAAATATTACTACTGATTTCATGACATCTGCATGTACTGAGCTGTAGTTTCTCCAAAGACATAGGAGTAGCGCTATTTTTCCTGACAGAATGTTTAATACTAAACTGTGAATACTAAGAATAAGAGAACAGATAATATTTTTATAAAGCAGCTCATATTTTTCCATACTTTGGTGTAGTGTCATTTTTGTGTGTTATTGCGTGGAATTACTGCTGGGTGGTTTGCAACCTTCACACTTGTGCCTCTAGTATTTAGGTCTTACCCTAGGCCAGGCTACCCTAGGTGACCTGACATCCCAGGTTCCAACAAATTGGTGTCCAGCGGTGGGATCCTGACTTGGTTGCAGCTACTCAATAGTAATTAAACGCAATACACTGGCCTACACCAGGAGTTTTCTCCTTGCGGCCCTCCTAATTTGACTTTTGTTTTTCCAAATTTGTTCCTGGTGGTGGGTGGAGGTTATCCTCAGATCACGCTGCTTAGTTCGCTCCTGAGTACTCATTTAATCCCATATTTGAAAAATGGAATTAAACCTTGAAGAGCTAGAGTAGAGTCCTACACTGTGACCCAACTGAAAGAGTGGTGTCAACAACAGGGGGTATTCTTCAAAAAAGGTGCCAAGAAAAGCGAGTTACTGACAAGCATAAGGGCATGGGTGGAAGCTCATATAGTGGAGGAACAGGACACAGAAGAGAGTGATAGGGACACTGTCCTTGAGACTGCAATGCTGTACCAAGCTGGAAGGGGGAATCTGCTGACAGGTCCCAAGACACTTTCGAGGGAGGGCAGCAGCGTCTCGGTGAGGAGTTTAACTGACGCCGAGTTGGAAGACAGGAGGGAGGAGAGGAGAATGAAATTGGATTTAGCTAGAATGGAAATTGAGAGGGAGGACAGGAGGTTGGCCCACGAACGAACCATAAAGGAGCTAGACCTTCAAGCCTTAACACTAAGGTCTCCTAATCCAAACGATGGTGGCAGCGAAAACAAAGTAAATACCAGGGAACCCAGACCCTATCTACCCAAGGATGTTATTGCTAGTTACACCACAGGCGATGACATTGCCAAATGGTTAGCCGCATATGAAGTTTCTTTAAGGGCTCATGGGATCTCAGACACTCACTGGGGGGGTGGGCTGTATAAATATATGCCACCTGCTGGCAGGGATACCTTGTTGGCTCTGGAGCAGGATGAGCAAACCCACTACCCTACAATGAAAGTGGCACTGGTGAAAAAGTTTGGACTTACCCCTGAAAAATACAGACAAAGATTTAGGGGAAGTCACAAACTGAGTACCCAGAATTGGGTGGATTTCTTAGATTACGCCAAGAAAGCCTTGGAGGGTTGGGTCAAGGGCAGTGAGGTGAAGGATTATGAGGGGCTGTATGATCTATTTTTGAAAGAGCACCTCCTCGAGAAATGTTTTCCCGAGCTGCGCCAACACCTCGTGGACAGCAAGCTGACCAATCCCCGGAAGCTTACAGAGGAGGCGGACATCTGGGCAAGTACCCGGGTGTCCTCAAAGGGGGCTGGAGGGGATTCCCAAAAGGCCGGACAGGGCGCCCCCCAGAAGAAGGAGGGGGGAGAGATAAAGAGGGAGTTCTCTAAAGGTCCCCAAAACAATTTCCAAGGGAAGGGAACAGGTTTCACCCCTAAGGCAAACCCGCCCAGAAACCCTAATCCTGGCCAAAGCCAGCAGCCAAGGGTTCTCCACTGTTTTGAGTGTGGTGGTGTTGGACATTATAAGGGAGATGTCAGATGCCCAAAGAGACCACCCCCTCCCACCGGAGGAAAACCACCGGGAGTAGCTAGTGTAGCGCTCGGGGAGGAGTTGCCCTTAAATAAGGGGGGTGAGTGGGCGGGTGTCACCTTAGTGTCCCTGGGAGAGCGGGAGATGGTTCCAAAGATCCAGGTGCCCCCAAATACTACAAAGTATGGGCAATGGGTTACCATCAATGGCCAGAGAGGGGAGGCTCTGAGAGATACAGGAGCCAGTATGACTATGGTGAGAAGTCAACTGGTGTCTCCAGAGCAGGTGGTTCCCAATGTACTCCACCCCGCCGCGATGGTTGACGGCAGAATGGGCCACTATCCAGTGGCTGAGGTTCCCTTTGAGTGGGAGGGGGTTGCAGGTTCACTTCGAGTTGCCGTAAGCCCTGCCGTGCCAGTTGATTGTCTGCTGGGGAATGACATGGAGCACAACACTTGGAGAGAGGTGGAATACCGGACGCACACTGCGATGCTGGGTACACCTGACTGGGCCTGTGTGAGCACACGGTCTGCGACTGCCCGGAGAGGGAGTTCGCCTGGGTTGGAGCCTGGAACAATGGCCCAACCCGCTGCCAAAAAAGGACGGACCCGGAGACCGGAAGAGCCTGCTTCGGCTTCCACACCCCATGAGACAGACGGCCACCTGCGGTGGTGGACCAGGAGTCCGTGGAGGGGGAAGTAGACTCTCTGGAGGATTTACCCATCCCTGCTGAGTGGCATGTGGAGGGAGGTCCTACCAGAGAGGAAGTCTGTAAAGGGCAGAGGGAGTGCCCTACCCTTGAGGGACTGAGGCGGCAGGCTGAAGCCCAGGCAGCAGGTGATGTTACGGGACACTACCATATTTACTGGGAGGATGGACTCCTCTACAGTGAACCCAAGGTACCCTTACCTGGTTCATCAAGGGCCTTGGTAGTCCCGCAACAATACCGAGCCTTTCTGCTGGAATTGGCTCATGCTATACCCTTGGCAGGACACTTAGGCCAGGATAAGACCTTTGCTCGGCTTGTCCTCCACTTTTACTGGCCTCAGATGAAAGTGGCGTCCAACACTTACTGTCGGACATGTGTATCCTGCCAGGCCAGTGGGAAAACAGGGGTGAAGCTGAAGGCTCCCCTGGAACCACTTCCAGTCGTTAGCACACCCTTTGAGAGGGTGGGCATCGACATTGTAGGGCCTTTAGATCCACCAACAACAGCTGGTCACAGGTTCATCCTGGTTCTGGTGGATCATGCCACACGGTACCCAGAGGCAATTCCTCTGAGGACAGTCACTGCACCTGTGGTGGCTAGAGCCCTAATGGGGATCTTTACCCGAGTGGGATTCCCCAAGGAAGTTGTGTCTGACAGGGGGACCAACTTCATGTCAGCTTATATGCGGGCGATGTGGAAGGAGTGTGGAGTGACCTACCGGTTCACCACTCCTTATCACCCCTAGTCAAATGGACTGGTTGAGAGGTTTAACAAAACCTTGAAGGGCATGATCAGAAGTCTGCCCGAAAGCCTGCGGAGGAAATGGGACGTCCTCCTACCCTGTTTGCTATTCTCTTACAGGGAAGTGCCACAGAAGGGAGTGGGCTTCAGCCCCTTTGAACTTCTGTATGGGCACCCTGTACGCGGTCCTCTCAGCCTTATTGTTGGAACCTGGGATGTCAGGTCACCTAGGGTAGCCTGGCCTAGGGTAAGACCTAAATACTAGAGGCACAAGTGTGATGGTTGCAAACCACCCAGCAGTAATTCCACGCAATAACACACAAAAATGACACTACACCAAAGTATGGAAAAATATGAGCTGCTTTATAAAAATATTATCTGTTCTCTTATTCTTAGTATTCACAGTTTAGTATTAAACATTCTGTCAGGAAAAATAGCGTTACTCCTATGTCTTTGGAGAAACTACAGCTCAGTACATGCAGATGTCATGAAATCAGTAGTAATATTTTCAGCAATGTTAACTTGCATCAGTAATCAACATCAATAGTACATTTCATTACATTAGACTCCAAATTTTGATGAGACTCAACTTCTGTGAAGTGCTCTATAACTCTCCCTCTCAGCCACTCTAACTACCACAATGGGACACTACCACAGAAAGGTTTCAGTTGTACAGGAATGTGCATCAGCAGTCCCTTTTAGACACCTAATCTCCTACTTAACTAGCAGGTACTCTTAGAACAGCATCATTGGCCACTGCCTAATCCCTCAGTATCTACTTTCAAACCTAGAGTGGCTCCTCTGGAGTAATGACCTGCTATAAGTAATGAGCCAGTCTGGGTATTCCAGGTAAACAACTGTCAGTGTAGCCCCTTTCAGAGATTCCTCATGGATGCTGTACACTTTAGATTAGAATCTCAGCTAAAGCGCTGACTATGTCTCACTTCCCCTGTTTAATCACCTCCTTACTTGTAGTACATTGGTTAGTTGAAATCTTGAGTCCAGAGGCAGGGCAAAGGAGCAGAACGCGGGAAAGGCTCACCAACCTCCAGGGCCCCTCAGCTTCCCCCTCCTACTCGAGCCAGCTCCTCCGTGTGGCTTTCGAGCAAGGAAAGGGAGTTTCCGCGATTCCTTTGAGCCGCTGCTGGGCTCCTCAACTCTCCCCTCCCGCTCGCGCCAGCTCCTTCGTGAGGCGCTCGAGCGGGGGAGAGACGATGCAACTCTCTTCAGCCGCTGCTGGGCTCACGGCGCTTCCCCGCCTGGTCCCGCCTCCGCCTTCCTGAAGGGAAGCGGCGCGACCGAGCATGCGCGAGCGAGCGGCGGCTGTACCTGGAGTCTGCTCGGTTCTGCCTCCTACGGCCCCGCCCACAAGCGCCGGCTTACTCGCTCTCTGTGCCGGGTTAGCGCTGACAGGGGACAGCTCAGGAAAGACGATCCTCTTCACACAGCGACCGCCGCAGCCACCGGTCACAGAGCACACAGGCGGGCTGAACAAGCGGCCAGTGCACGATGTGGCGCCTCGTGAAATACACGCTACCAGCCCCTCTAGAGTCACTTGGAGATCACTTAAGCAAGGGCATCCCCAGGTAACAGGGAAAAGGGAAATAAGCTTGTGATTTATGGCGATTGACTCCTCACCAGCTCACAGTCCTTATAGCCACTGTAATAGTATCCTGGAGTCACTTCCCTCAAGTTCCTTTACTGGGCAGAGGACTGCGCTCCGCAGCGCTGCAGTCTCCTTCTCCTTTTGACACCCCCTGTATGGTTACACTAGGGGCAACTAGGCGCCCAGGGTCTCCAGTCATCCAACGCAGCAGGGCCAGGACAAATAACCCAAGGGAGGAAGGGTGGTGAATCAGTAAGGCAACCCTCTGACTATCCTACCTCCACCTTTAGCTACAGCCTGTCCTCCAGCTGACTCTCTCTGGCAAGACAAAATGGCTGTCCAGCATTCCGCCTTTTATAGGCTGACCCTCAGAAGTCCAGAAGGGACCAGAAGGTTCTGGAACGCCCTATTCCACTCTATGGGACAGGTTCTAGGTTTGGCAGTTAGGGCAGTTGGTAGCCACCATTTTGTGACTCCAGCTTTATTCCTGTCAGAACAGGCCTCTAGGCCTGAGGTGAAAAACTATGAGGGGGGGAAAGAACACCTATCCCCTTGACCAACACCTAGAAAAAGCTAGTGGACACAAAAATTATTAAAGGTATGAGGGGCAAAAAGGGGACAAAATAATAATAAATTGGAGGGACTACGCAAAAAGCCAGACAGGTCTAACAACAACCCTTTCTTGCGTCAATACGCCCCTTTTGCATACATTACACCTGACGTAGGTATAATGTGGCGCAGGGGTTTACAAAGTGACGCATCTACCTAGATGCGTCACTTTGTAAATGTAACTCAATAAGGTGCATCTTTTACGCTGCTGATGCGTCACAAAAAGTGACGTACCGGTGGCGTAAAAGTGACGCATGGCCTTATAAATGAGGCCTTCAGTCTTCGACTCAAGCGTCATATTAAATATATGACGTATTATGTCGCAAGTACTTACAGATACGTCAGTATTTCAGACGTATCTGTAAGCGCAAAAGTGATGCATTGCTGGAGTGTGTCTCAAAAATGATGCAACTCCAGCAATGCATCCTTTCACATGGGGCCAGGCCCCATGTGAAAGGGCCTGCATCAGTCTTACGCCTGCTGTGAAACAGGCGTAAGATTTGGACGCAACAGCGTCATAAAAGTGACGCAGTGATATCTCATAGATTTCACTGCGTCACCTCTACGACCCTTTCTTGCATCAATGCGTCCCTTTTGCATACATTACACCTGACGTAGGTATAATGTGGCGCAGGGGCTTACAAAGTGGTGCATCTACCTAGATGCGTCACTTTGTAAATATGACTGAATAAGGTGCATTTTTTACAGCACTGATGCGTCACAAAAAGTGACGCACCGGTGGCGTTAAAGTGACGCATGGCTTCATAAATGAGGCCTTCAGTCTTCTAATCAGGCGTCATATTAAATATATGACGTATTATGTCGGAAGTACTTACAGATACGTCAGTATTTCAGACGTATCTGTAAGCGCAAAAGTGATGCATTGCTGGAGTGTGTCACAAAAATGATGCAACTCCAGCAATGCATCTTTTCTTACCCTTCCACACCCCCGTTCCTTTCAAAATTTTCTTTAAATATCCACATTCCCCATGTTCACTCTCCTTCTCCTTACTTTCCTTCCCAACACTCACCTTCTTTCAGTCCCCCTACTTCACTTCCTTTCTCCTCTCATACCTTTCTGTTCTTTCTTACTCATTTTCCTTTCCATTATCAATGCACTCCACTTCACTTACTCTTTTTAATTTTTTTAAGAATATACAGCCTGATTCATCAAAGACCCGTTTTGCGAGTATTTAATAGCGATTCATAAGGAATCGCTATTACAGACTCGCAAAACGGGATTCATGTAGGAATCGCTAAATAAATTGCGATTCCTACACATTCCTTATTTGCGATTAGCAATTTGCTAATCGCAAATAAGGATGCGATTTCAAGGGTGCTAGGGGTGTCCAAAGGACACCCTGTAGCACCACTGAAAGGTAATCTACATTGGTGTTGCGCACACACATGTCCAAAGGACATGTGTGTGTGTAACATGCAACTTAGAAAAATGCTTTTAAAAGCATTTTTCTAAGTCTTCGCTATTTACCACGAGGTTTGAACTCGCGGTAAATTGCGGCCCGAAATTGCGATTTCGCAATTTGAAAATGGATGATGAATTGCATTTAAGGAATCTCAAATAGAGATTCCTTAAATGTAATTCTTCGCAAATTTGCGAATTCGCTATTACCGATTTTTGCATTTGGGTTGATGAATCTCAAATGCAAAAATTGCGCTCGCAAAGGGCCAGATTCTGAGAATCTGGCCCTTTGCGAGCGCAATTCCCCTTCATGAATCTGGCTGTTAGCTCTTTGATGAGAATTGGAGGTAGTTCTGAAAATAACTTTTTTTTTTCTTTTTTTTTCTTTTTTTAGAACAAAAACAAAAACAGGGAATGGAAACTGCTCAACAGGAGCAAAAAAACAAAAACAAATTAGGGCTGGGAACGGCAGCGATGGTTCTCCAATGCTCGAACCATGAGCAGAACACTTTGCTCCCCAAAGGTAAGTAGCTGATCACAGTATCTGCATTTCAGGACGCCTTTGTTGAATGCAGGCTGAATGTTTGGAACCAGATCTTGCGATCGCCCCCTCACTGAAGTAGTTGTTCCTCCGGTTGATGTAGAGGCCCCATCACTGGGAACCTCTTGTGCCAGAGCCCTGACACTTTCCCGGGCAAAATTCTGGGGGTGCCTCCTCTCCACATTGCGAAGCATTGTGGAGTTCCCAAAAGAATATTTCTTAGTGGGGTCACCCCGTGACAGGACTGTGTGACAGATCCTGCACTCCACTTTTGGAGCATTGACCTTCTTCTGGTCATCAGGTATGGAAAAAAATTTCCAGATGAAATGCTCTTTGACCTTCGGCTGAGGAGGCTCTTCATCAATGAATTCAGGTTCATCTTCACTGCTGGATGGTCTGGCAGCCATGATTATCCAAGAAAGATGCAAGAGCAAAAAGGCAGGTCTTTCAGTCACAAAAGTGAAAGAAGAAGTGAAGGAAATGGGTGGGGATTTCATTCTTTGTAAAAAAAACTGTTAGCAACCAATAGAAAGTGTTATTTTAAGGTCACATGACTTGACGCGCTGACGCTGCGTGCACCGGAGCGCTTCCGGGGGCGCATAAGCAGCGCGAACGTAGGCGCTTCCGGGGGCACATACTCGGCGCGAACGTAGGCGCTTCCGGGGGCTCTTACGCGGCGCGCCTAAGTAACGTTTTGATAGTTTCACGGAAATGCAAAATTATTTTCATTTCCTTATTCAAAAAAACTGCGTTTATATGTATGGTACTAAATGTCTTGCTTTATTATTTACTTTTCATTCAAATTTTTTACACGAACGCAAGTAGCGCTCTGGGTGCGCTTTCCGGAGAGCTTACCGGTGCGCGGACCCAGAGCGCCCCAAGAAAAACTGATAAAATGTTTTTTTTTTTTTTAAATATTATTATAAAAAAAATAATACTAATTAATACTCACACAAAACAGCAAATTTAAAAAAAATTGTAGGTTACAAACTCGATATAGAAAGGAATTAGCATTTAAGAAACCTATGAAATTCACTGAAAAAACCATAGGTTTCAGACCAGTTATAATTAGGAATTAGCATTTAAAAAACCTAATAAATTCACTCAAAAAACCATAGGTTTCACACCAGTTATAGTTACCTGGAAATTTTACTGACATAAACCCATTGAAATTCCCACGTTATAGTTTGTTGGACTCACTATAACTTGCGCGCCTGCAATGCACTGCTGATGACGTCACATATTACATTACTCATGACATGGTCAGTGACATCACTCATGACATCCCTGATGACACCATCCTTGTGACAGAGTGACAGACCTCCTATCAGTGTAATGTAACCCTTGAAACACATATTCAAAAATAGAAGCTAACATTTTCAAAAACATGGAGATACCCATACCAGTTACAACAACCAATTCAGTAATTCCGCCATCTATATACACATCCACTCATTCACCAACAGTTCTATACAGTCACTCATACATATACTCATTCATCATATGTAGTGATACACCTATATATCCTGTTACACACCGGCAGTCATCCAAAAGTTACTCACATACATAACATACTCACACATGCAAATAAACTATTAAACATCCATTTATTTGCATATACAGCTATACACACACTACCACCTTACTTCTAAGGAAACTTACACATACTTACTCTCTTAAACAATCACTTATAGAAACACATACTTATTTAAACAGGAACTCTTACAATCTCTCACTCTCACATTTACTAACTTATATACATCAATACTCACATATACTAGATTAAAACATATGTAGTTACTGATAAAGACACTAGTGAGACAGTCATTCACTCACTAACACACACATATACACACTCATCCACCCATACAGTGCTGCACATAAGCTGTCTTCAAAACACATACAAACAGTGAGTCAGCCATTGATGCATCTATGTGCTAAGTAATACCCCCACCAAACCATACAGACACTCATACTGATACTAAAAAAACATCTAATAACCCATATACACACACATGTAGCTACTCACCAACCCGTGCAGCCACTTATACACAAAGTGAAACAATGATACAAACATTTAAATATTTAAACATTACTCGCTAATATATGTATTCACTAAGATACACTTAATAAGCCAGTTAACCAATCAATTTTTTTTTTTAAACATCCATTTAGACACTTATTTAAACATTTATTCTTCCATCCACCTTTACAAATACATATATAAAACATATTTATTTTTCAGAAAGACACACATTCACTGGATGGTGTCATCAGTGATGTCATGAGTGATGTCACTGACCATGTCATGAGTGATGTAATATGTGACGTCATCAGCAGTGCATTGCAGGCGCGCAAGTTATAGTGAGTCCAACTAACTATAACGTGGGAATTTCAATGGTTTTATGTCAGTAAAATTTCCAGGTAACTATAACTGGTGTGAAACCTATGGTTTTTTCAGTGAATATATATATATGTATACATATATATATATATATATATGTATATATATATATATATATATATATATATATATATATATATATATATATATATATATATATATATATATATATATATATATATATATTTGCAAATCCAAAGAGAAGGGTCCTTCCGGGATCGTTCTCCCGTCGTCAGTTGGCGCGTTTTTTTGGCAGACCCGAACGCCGAATTTTTTTCAATGTCCAAACAAAAATGACCATAAGCACTACGCGCACTCAAGAGTATGGATGCTGTTTTCTTTATTCCTTAGGAAACGTTACGCGTTTTGGCACCAGTTGTGCCTCATTCCACTGTCCCTCATTCCTCCCACCTCCTGCATGCCCTCTCCATCTACCCCTGTGCACTGTGTGTTTACTCAAAATTAATATTACTTTGCCGTTCTCCTCCACTCCCCGTGGCTCCTCGTCTTTTCACCCGGTCACAGAAATCAAATAAAATGGTGCCACTGAATTAGGGACATGTAGTTCTTTTTGCCTTTCAAAGGCTCTGAGAGAACCAAATGCACAAGTTGTAGGCACTACATGTCCCAGCCACCAAGCGCTTTCTCACCGTGTTGATGTCACCACCATCCCAGCAGTGCTCCTGGCATTTTCAATGACGCCATATACTGTAACCCCCGTGGAGGATCACAGAGGAGGTGGATAGGGTCCAGGAGCAGGAGCAGGTTGCAGCATAACACATGCTCAGCTACCACTTCCTTCAGCAGCCACTTCCTCCCTCCTCCTTCTGCTGCCATCACTGTTCTGCCCAGCCTCCTTCCTCTGCTCCCTGTGTTCTCTTCGCTCCACCATGGCCATTAAAAATCTGGGCTCCTGGCTGGGGCCTGGCTGTTCCTCAAACACTGTTACTGGGCTCTCCCTGCTGATTGTTTGTATTGTGTGTCTCTCCTGTAACTATCTCTGCATATGCTCAAGCTGATCAAGGCATTACGTGGAAGAGCTGCCTGCAGTCTCCATTGAGGTGACTCAGTGTCACTGTAGTTGCTTGCCTTTCTGTGTGTTTTGGGTTGGGACGCTCTGGCCACCACTGCACTCACTGACAATTACATTAGAAGTGATCACTTGATAATGCGGACTGAGAAATGAGTGTTGAACAGTTTCAATGCGTGCATCTGTCAAAGGTTTGAAATAGTATTTTGTATCTTTCTTAAGTTTAACCAAGTGAGCCACATCCTCCCATGATTCATTAGAACCGGCATTTTGAGAAAACTTTATTTATGTCACTTGGGACATCTTACTATAGTTTTCACAAAATGGCAAGGTAAATAATAAATCTGTTATGCGTTTGCTGCAAAGTGGTATGGGATTGTGAGCCTGCCTTAAATGATCTCATCAATGCCTCTTGATGCCTTCGCTGCTCTGCCCAGCCTGCTCTCCGCTCACGGAGTTCTCCGGATATGGACCTTCTAAAAGCCCAGCTTGCCCAGTGCAGTGTGTCTACTGACCTTAGAGGAATTCAGTGCCTACCACTAATAGTCCAACCCCAGCACCAGAGCCTAAGCTAGTGTTCTGCACACTTGTGAATCAGTAGCTCTTTCTTGATCACCAACAAACCATTGTCGCCACCATCAGCACTGACTGAGTCTAAGTCGGAATGCATAATTTAAAAACCAAGAACTTCACATGCTACCAAAACATTCCCACCACACGAGCCACATTCAGAGAGTAACCCAACTTAAAAGGCAGGGGGCTACTATGTGCGACAATGTTTGTCTGCACATCTCTAGCATCACGTGTTACTCATCTTCCTCCACTTCCCCTTCTTATCCCAGTAGGATAGCATTACAACTAGAACGGTAAGGACGTTTCTAACTAGCCCCTTCCTCCACAAGTCTGTTTTTGTTCATTCCTTCCAGCTCACCCCCTCCAAAAACTGTACATTAGCACCCTCTGGTAGTGTGCTTGGCTGCTGGCTGAGGAGTTCGAACTCTCCCCTTTTTGGTTTGGGACTAAGGCCAACATGTTTCCTTCTACTGGAAGAATGTCCCCTATAATGTGCTTTGTTCAAGCCCCCATGGAGTTCATGAACATAAATGTCGCTGGGAATTGACTTCTGCATGTTTTTGTTTTGATATTTGGACAAGTCCTTATTTATTATAAGGTTTTGTAAATTTTTGCACAATCACTAAATCATTTTAAAACTTGTTAACACAATACACACAATGCCATGCCACATAATTCCAATCAACATAATTTCACTCAGCGACACACACTCCCATGCCACACAATTTAACTCTACACATTTACATTCTACATCACATAATTTGACCAAAAACACATATTTCAACTCAACAACACAATTACACAACACACCACATACATCCAATCCACACCACAGAATTTCACAGCATACCACATAATTAAACTCCTCAACATACCACTCCACACGGAATGCCATTCAGCATAATTACACTCTGACACATACTCAACTACTACACATAATTCCAATACACTCAATACAACATAATTACTAACCACATATTTCCATTACACACCATGCAACATTCAAGATTACAATTGTTTCAAGGGAGGAGCTACAACACCAACCAAGATGGCCGCATAGTCTCCCGGCTCCGCTGACCTCCGTCCTTCGCTCTATCATCCTGTTGCTCATCCTGATTACCTGCACCGGATCTGTGTTTGTGATCCGACCTGCACTCCAGTGGCGCAATCCCGGAGTTTCTCCTCCGTTGTGAAGCGGAGCTACGTCGATGATCGCATTGAGGCCTAACCCAGCAGAGAAGCCGGGGACTCGAGTGCTGGCTCTGCCGGGTCCGAGTTGAATAACAACGGACTGCTGAAGGTGTTTGGGTCCGGTCTCTGGAACACTCGGACCTTTTGATTGTTTTGTTGCCATCAACTGCCTGGTGCCCTACAGAAGGTGAGGTGACGGGTGACGCAAGGTGCTGTGTCGCGGGGGTCCCTGACCGGGGGTCCGGTATTCACACCATCGTTCCCCCGGGTCGGTGCCTCGCTGTGTACTACTATTCGCTGACCGTCAATCCCTCATGGCTTACTCCTGCTCCGCTTAACTCTGCCCCAGAGAAGGCGCCTCTCCGTGGGTTCCACCATGTTGGAGGACGAAACGACTCTAGCGGAACAGGCTCGAAATGGCCCGTCACTGCGTACAGTGCTGGAGGCACTCTTGGCACTTAAGGGAACTATTGCAGTGCATACTTGCAGTTTGTTGTCTGCAACGGATGGACTCATAGGCATGAGACCGGATCCTGACTCGACGCCCGCGACCCGGCAGCCGGCCCGCCTTTCAATAGATGTCTCGGAGGTGTGTTTTAACCCGGCGCTGGAAGCAGTATTTGCCCCTATTGAAGTGGCTCTACCTGACTGTACTGTGCCTGGTCAATTCACGGAACCGTTGGAACCCCTGATCATGTATCCCCCGGAACATTACCATGTCATCCCCATTTTGGGGCCTTCTACTTTCTATCCTTTGTTGTTTCGGACCGTTTCGACTCCCCTCCCCTGCCGGTCTTACAAGATGGCGGATGGGGTAAAGCTTGGCTTCGGAGGCAGGGAGGGTCAACATTGGTACCAGCCATCTACATCGGGACCTGCCATTCCTTTCTCATCTGTGTATTCCTGTTCGTTAGACTTTGGCAGTACTTTGTGGGAAGTGCTTTCCTTAATTGATGACTTCAGTGCATTTGATTGACGGGGCCAGGGTTGAGATTCTTTTCCGAGTCTCTCATTGTGGCATTATGTTAACGGGATTGTTTTTATTGACCTAACGGAGTCCGGGGTGGGGCTGGCTACGACGGGGGAAGGAGACCGGGAGCCCGTAGAATTATGCCCTCCTCCGATTTCCCTCATTAAGTGGGGTTCTTTGCCTTTTTCTTTCTTTCCCTTTCTACTATACTTCGGGTTCTGGTTACTGGGCGACAGGCACGCTGCGAGGGGGGTGGCCGTAGTCATCAGCAGGGGTGCAGGGTGGGGGGGTGTGGGGTGGGTCATTCGTTTTTATTTTTGTTCTATGGCCTCTTTTCTTCCTTCTCCTTTCTCGCCTTTTCTTCCTTTGCCGTTTCCGGGTTAGTGTAGTGGGTTCGGCTTTTCTTACATCCTTGTTTCTACATCTGTACCTTGACTTTTCTGAGGTTTTGGTGCTGTGGGGACAATAATGATGGGGTAGACGAATAATAATGTGCTACTTATCCTGATGTCGTATGTCTTACCGCCGCTGACCTACATGATAGCGAACTTATTTTGGACACGCTGTTCTTTTGCTCGCCCCCTTTTGTGATCCGAGACACTGTACGACACCTGATCCTTTCAACTTATTATATGTAAAATGAAAACCTCTTATCCTGTTTCTGAATTGAACTGCCCTTGCAACCGATGTGCTTTGTGGATGGAGTTCCTATGCTCCCCAGGGAGGCTGGGTCTGAAGTTGGATTGTAATAACGTACTGAAATGCTTAGCGGCCAGCCCTGGGGGGTTGTAGGCCTGCGTCTGTATTTGATGGCAAATGTTAAATAAAGGTTTTCAAAAAAAAAAAGATTACAATTGTTTCAATAAATGTATTGAAAACTTCCTTTGCATCTTTCTTATGTTTATACCAAAGGATGCATGGGTCAACAGCAAAAGTGGTAAGATCTGTTTCCATAATTCTCCTGGGGTCGGCGAGACCCGGTTCAGAGGTTTGATCAGGTGGACATTCGGGTGCCTGGCGTCGTGGGCGATGTGCCAAATACGCCGTCACCCCCCTCCCGCGGTCTATGGGGTGAAAGTTCATCTCTTTTAAAGTGCACGCAATTTTTATTGTCTCTGACCCTGAGACAAGGAGGGTCTGTGCCTCCCGCCTTTTGGTTCGGTGAAGCCCCCCTTTTTTTGTTGCACTTTTACAGACGCTTTTTCACTTTCACGTCCCTTGGTAGGGTGGGCCTTAGCGTGCCCATACCGCCGGGGTTTACTTACCTTAGGTCCTGACGAATGCCAGGTTAATTATACCAACATTGGCAGAAACATGTTGACCAATCACTCTTAATGTTATTGGAAACAGACCATCCAATTTAGTTGGCTCTGTTTACCAACACATTTTTTAATCTTGTCCTTGATGATCATCCATTAAATCAATTTTTGATACATACAAGGCATTTTTAACTCACCACCTCACTTAATTCACAACATAGCCCTCACATCTTCACATTACCCGCTCCGCAGTAAATATGGCGTTGTAGCACACTGGGGTGACATTCGGTCACACCCAGTGGGGCCTGATGATGAAGCATGTCACCGACCAGGTCGGTGAGTGAGGGCTTTCTAAACAAACCTAATGGGCTTTGTTGGTCTCTTGTGCTCCTTCATTTTTGTGTCTCAAAACCAAGGAACACTCTTTTGTTGTTTTTCTAGTTATAGTGGGGACTAAGAGTGTTCATTCCTCTCCCTACCTCTCTTTTTGTTGACTTACAATACACACAATGCCATGCCACATAATTCCAATCAACATAATTTCACTCAGCGACACACACTTCCACGCCACACAATTTAACTCTACACATTTACATTCCACATCACATAATTTGACCAAAAACACATATTTCAACTCAACAACACAATTACACAACACACCACATACATCCAATCCACACCACAGAATTTCACAGCATACCACATAATTAAACTCCTCAACATACCACTCCACACGGAATGCCATTCAGCATAATTACACTCTGACACATACTCAACTACTACACATAATTCCAATACACTCAATACAACATAATTACTAGCCACATATTTCCATTACACACCATGCAACATTCAAGATTACAATTGTTTCAATAAATGTATTGAAAACTTCCTTCGCATCTTTCTTATGTTTATACCAAAGGATGCATGGGTCAACAGCAAAAGTGGTAAGATCTGTTTCCATAATTCTCCTGGGGATTAGAGTGTCATGTTCAAGGTTGCTAAAATCACCTGCCACCCCAGAAAAGTTTGAGGTTCAGGTAAGGCACTATGGGTCAGATGTAGGTAAAATAGATTTACCGATTTTTAATTACCGAATTTTACTGATTCAGTAATTAAAAATCGGTAAATCTAAGGGGTGCATATGTAGGTATTCCAGATGTGCTGGAATACCGATTCGGAAGAATTCGGTATTTACCGATTCGGTAAATACCGAATCGGTAATGCCCATTCATTCCTATGGGCTTTGAAGCCCATAGGAATGAATGGGCATTACCGATTCGGTATTTACCGAATCGGTAAATACCGATTTTCACAAGGGTGCAGGGGGTGTCACTTTGACACCCTCTGGCGCCCCCAAAACAGGCTCGGGTGCCATGTGGCAGGCATACATGCCCTAAGGGCAGGTCTGCCTGTCACATGGCATAGGTGTGCATGCACACATGTGCATGCACACCGGAATCGGTATTTTACCATCAAATTGGATTTGATGGTAAAATACCGATTCGGTAAGGCCTCTGGGACTCAGAAGAGTCCCACCTACATCTGGGTGCCTCAGAATCGGTAAAATGACAGAATTTTTATTTTACCGAATCGGTAAAATTACCGAATCGGTAATTTTACCGATTCGGTAAAATAATGCCCCCTACATACCTGTCACCCATTTACCGATCGGTAACAGCCAAAATTGGCCGTTACCGCTCGGTAAATGGCCTCAAACGGCCACCTACATCTGGCCCTATGAGTTAGCCTGGAAATTGGGCAGTTTCTGGTGGTGCAGATGGACTCAGTCAATGCATTCTGAAGTCCTGTTTTCCTAATATCCAGTCCCAACTTCTTCAGTGGGTACTGTATAACACACCTACTCTGACGGCAGCCTGTCTCAGGCTGAGAAAGGCTGACTAATCAGAAGAGGCTGCTATACAGCTGCTTTAGGTAACTTCAGAATTGTAAGCTCTAGAACTTCTTTCATGTAATAGTTATAATAAATCTGACCGTGACAAGTTGTTGGATTTATTGTAACCACTATTTTGATACTTTGAATGATGCTGCTAGTTAGCTACAATCAAAAATTACACTTCATTAAGTTTAAAAAGCCTTCTCATGCTAACCTAAGGGGCTAGTAGCACCACAATGGAGAAAAACTACTTTAGCTGTTTTTCCCCACCAGGGCATATACAACATCTTTTATAACATCCCTGCTTTTTATAGCAAGGCACCCTCCCTTTGGAACACCTAGGGAAGACTATGGGGGTGGCTTATATGTAAAAAAAG
Organism: Lissotriton vulgaris; assembly: GCF_964263255.1. Classification (NCBI taxonomy): domain Eukaryota; kingdom Metazoa; phylum Chordata; class Amphibia; order Caudata; family Salamandridae; genus Lissotriton; species Lissotriton vulgaris. The sequence continues at coordinate 1,066,668,147 of NC_141693.1, read as the reverse complement.
GTAGTTTTTTACTTCTAATTCCAAAGCTGAATGTGGACACAGTTTTATTTTAAAGCCAGACGCAAGACAGACCTGTCTTTAAAATGACACTAAACACCACAGCAGTGCACACTTAAGTGCATTATGTCCACTTGGGTCTCTAAACCTGCATGCCCTACCATATACTAGGAACTTACAGGTAGGCTGTCTTGGCCACTTAGAATTATACCACTTATAATATACTTTTTGGGGACAGAGCACTGTCTGGTTACCAGAGCACAGGAAACTTTCAGAGTCAGTATCCACCAGCCTCAGTCAGAAAAGTGAGTGTGTGTCATAAAGAGTTCAGAAGTAGTTTAAAGTTGGTATTATGGGGAGTTTCGGGTTGCAGGTTAAGCATTGTCGACTTAATGAGTTGAAAGAATTCTAGGGAAACCCAAGGAATGGTATCTCTACTTTAGACCACCAGATTAACACCCACCAAAGGTGCAGAGAATGTTATTCCATCTTTTGAGCCACTGGATATCCTTCACGAAATAAACAAATAGGCCTGGAACATAGTCAAGTAACAGCTATCGAGAGCTGAATACAAATTGCTGGGTCAGAATAGTGTGTGGGATGGAACTCTATGAAGGGCTCTCTGTCAGACTGAGAGGGTCGTTTATTCCACCTCCTAATTATAAGGCCAAAGGTATGAGCAGCATAGTGCTTACTCTATCAAGAAGATGACAGAGATTTTCCATTGAGACATTGGTTGATACAAATAAATGTGTGCTTCCACGGATAAGCAGAAACACAAAATAGGTTTGATGGTTCACAGCCATCTACACACAGTACATTTTTGGTTCTTCCTCATAGCAAAGTTTCCCTGTTTTGCCCTAACACGAATTAGGAACTTTACATGGACAAATGTGAGGAAATAATTGGAGATTTGTTAAATTAGTTTTCCCTTTTTCAAAAAAACACTCACTCAATTAGATAAATGTATCTATTTACAAATACATGATTTTCCCTTTGCATGTTGGTACTTGCAAGTTATCTGCTCTTGCCTTTTGTTTCTGTTAATCACAAACAAATCTCTAGGAAGTGTCTGTGAAAAGGCAAAATGGTTTGTGCCTAAGCACATTTTAGGCATGGAATACATTTCTTTCTTCTGAGCTTTCCGACTTGGCCACAGGGACTGGGAAAACTATTGGAAGCTAAACAGAAAAGGGAATCGTTTCACCAAACACCAGAAGCTTATAAAAATACCTTACAGTTTGTCGATGGTAGTAAAAAGTCTTAGAGAATCTAGGAATAAAAGAATAGGCACGAGGCATGAAATTCATGTTGGAAAGAAAGCATTTATATTTTAAATGGTTTTATAAGAAGTTGGTGTAAATCGTTCAACGTGTGAACACCTTTTTTTGAGTTGGACGCCTTGTTGGCCAAATATCTAAATATGACATCTGAGATAGGATTTTAAAAAAAAACAGTCTCATTTTATTAGCTTAAGTGAATCGAAGTACTGCGACTGAGTTACTTTTTAAAGGTCTCGCCTAGGCAGCGTGCATGCGCTCTCTCTCCAAGATATAAAGTAATCTGTATGAGGGCCTATTGCCAGGTTATTTCTTCTGCCACTTGCTATTGGTTAACTCTGGCATCGCTTTTGTCCGCTATCTTATTATTGGCTGTGGATATGATACCTAACTTCCAATTATTCTAGAAGCAGCACCGTCTAACTACAGTTTTCGTCTGCTTTACGCATTTTAGCTTTAAAAAAAATTAAGTAGTTTGGGATTTCAGCGTTTTGCAGTTTTGGCGGAAATTGGGATTTTACTTTGCAAGGCAGGAACTATGACTGCAGTGAGTGGTCAACACTGCAGCAGATGGCAAATATTGTGCATTGGTCATTGCTATATGTAGTGAGGAGAGCAGGTGAGGTGTCTTTAAGGGACGGGCTAGGGCTTATAGGGCCGAAGTGGGTGAAACAGCTTTGGGACTCTGATGGGTCCCCAGCGAATCCAACATGAAAAGGCTATAGCTAGACATGTGACCCACCACCCGGTAGTGCGGCACCATTACTGGTATAAGTATCTAGGGTCACAGGTGGATAGCAGGGTCCGGCCATCTGTAGGTTGGTCCTTCACGAAATGTGCAAGGTCATAGGAGGGACACCTTGCACTATACCTTCACACCTGTTGTGATTCCATTGTTAGGGGCACCAGGGATAATTTGAACATAACTATGAAGTTGTCTGGTCATTGTGGCAAAGTCGGGATGGATATGTTCCTCCTGGATGTGCAGGATGCCCTTGAAGCTGTGGGATGCAAGTAGGGAGAACAGAGGTGGGGGGTTCTGTCATCGACGGTAGCCTCCTCCAGAGCTGTGGCGGAGTTACAGGGCGATCTGGAGGTAGACGGGTACAGTAAGGGTACCTCTGCGGCAGACCGGTACAGTAAGGGTACCTCTGCCTGGCACAGTAAGGGTCCCTGAGCCAAAGACCTGGAGCCGCAGGGAGGTTCCAGGAATACCGCAACGGCGCCCCGTTAGTCCTTCGGGCGGTTGGGGGGCCTGACCAACCGGGGGGATGTGCCATACCACGCTCCGCCCTGAAAGGGGTGGGAGTATAAGACATGATCACGTGATCCGTAAGGGGATCAGCAAAGGCTGCACTGTCGGGGCATCGACCCACCGTGCCGGCTGGCTCATAAGGTGGGCGGGGCAACGAGGGGCTGCCTGCCCTGGATCACCCGTAAGATAACCCACTAAAACGTCATACTTTTGTTGTATGAAAATAAACCTGCAGCAGTTCTTTACCCATAACAATGTGTCCTGTGTAATCATTATATGGGCAAGTGTATAAAATGCAAGGGGGAGCGGATGACAGTGTGGGCACTATGCCGCTGCCCGCGTCCCTCACAGGGGGACATCAGCAGGGCACACCCCTAGTGCTTATTAGTCGGAGCACCCCCCTCCTTCAGTCCTCGTAGAGGGGGAGGCTCGGGCAGTTCACCAGCCCCTCCTCTGGCTGGGTGCACCGGTCAGTGACGTGCATCTGGGGGAGGGCGCATTGGGGGCGGGCCGGGTATTTAGGCCCCAACCGCCTAGCATGCAACCTCTTTGCCGGTCGTCCTGCCCTCCCGGCTGCTTCCCGGCCGGACTCTGTTCCAGTCGTCCCGCGCCTGCCTGCCTCGCTGCACCCACCCTATCCTCGTACCCAGTAGCTGGGCAGGTAGCATGCTGATTTGGATGTTCTAATGTTTTCTTTTGTGTTGCAGGCAGAGTTACAGGGCGATCTGGAGGCAGACTGGTACAGTAAGGGTACCTCTGCGGCAGACCGGTACAGCAAGGGTACCTCTGCCTGGCACAGTAAGGGTGCCTGAGCCAAAGACCTGGAGCCGCAGGGAGGTTCCAGGAAAAACACGACAGCGCCCCGTTAGTCCTTCGGGCGGTTGGGGGGCCTGACCAACCGGGGGTGGGCCATACCACGCTCTGACCTGAAACGGGCGGGAGTATAAGACATGATCACGTGATCCGTAAGGGGATCAGCAAAGGCTGTACTGCCCGGGCGTCGAACCACCGTGCCGGCCTGCTCATAAGGCAGGCGGGGCAGCAAGGGGCTGCCTGCCCTGGATCGCCCGTAAGATAACCCAGCAAAACGTCATACTTTTGTTGTATGAAAATAAACCTACAGCAGTTCTTTACCCATAACAATGTGTCCTTTGTAATCATTATATGGGCAAATGCATAAAATGCAAGGGGGAGCGGATGACAGTGTGGGCACTATCACTCCTCCTCAGGGGCGGCACCCTGATCACGGAAGAACAAGGAGTTGGCCATCAAATACCCCCATAAACTGAAAATACAGCTTGGAACACACTAAATACACACCGTTCACATTTTAATCCAAATATCTGTTTATAAAGCGAAAGGACAGAAACATATGGATTTTTATCAATGACTGCATGTTCAAGTTTACATTATGTAAAGTTATATATGTCATATAGCTGCACCTCTGGCAACGCAAATTTTCTCCAACTACAAAATCCTTTTTGTCAACTTGAGACGGCCCGCTTTTTACTTATCAGTGTCAAGTTCCAGTCATAATAATACCAGCGTTATATATTGCTGCGTGTCTCACAAAGCTCATTTTCTCTGCGAACTGTAATGCACAATGCTAGAGACCCGATGTGGGTTATCCCATATAAAACCACAAAAAACAACTAAAATAAAGTTCTGTAAATACGTGATTGCTGTGTAAAATGGATTACAAAAAAATAAACTGTGACGCACTTGTTTACTGTAAACTGTAAAGGGACAGTCTGTCGGTTGTGCCTAGCCAAATTTACTACTACGCGCCTTGACAGTGTCACCCCGCTGAAGCGTAGATAACCCGTTGAGATGGCATTGTGTTTTATCCTCACATTACCAAGCAGGGCCTTCTGGCGGCAGCGGCTCATCAGGGTGCCTCATTTGAAGTAGGTCAAACTACTCAAGTACATGCTATCATCTGTTACTCGCATGCTTGCGACCGAGGGAGGTGTTTGGGGGAAGGGAAGGGTTCTTCCCGTACCCTTTTTGCTGCATTTTCTGTGCATAAGCGTGACGTCAAGTGCAGACGGCCACCAGGCATCACTTGCCAGGCTTCGCGAACATTAAAAATGAGCGAATTTATTTTCACGCTACTTGGCAAGACTTGAAATCAATTTGCACATTTAATCTGGAAATGTGGACGCGCATCCACTGTGCTGCTTGCTCCAAAACCGGTTACCTTCCTCCTACAAAGTTTGCCAGCTTCGTAGTCAATTCTGTATCCTGTTCTACTGGCATGTTTACCTAACTAGCATTTGCAATGCAACAGGTCTCGCAGCTATGCAAGTTTAAGCTATTGGCATTGTAAATAACAAAGCCTTTTATTTACATTTTAAAAACGAAAACAAAAATAAAAGGCATTGTTATTTGCTATGTCAATAGCTCAGACTCATAGCCCCAACAATGCATACATGAACATGCTCAGGACAACCTTCTCCAATTTTCAGGAAAGGCTGTTCTGCTCAAACAAGCCATTGCTGCCTCTAATTGGTAATGTCCCAGAGCACTTCACATGTTTTTGGGTTTGGTATGAACTTATTCTGCTGTTTTTCGACTCTGAGAGTGCCCTGATGCCTGCTAACCAGACCTCAGTGACAGTGTTCTTACCCCTTAGAAAATGCATGTTGAATTGGCTAACCACATTTGGCCTCGGCTGGCTAACTTATGAGTCCCTAGCATAGGGCTAAGGGTACACAGCACATGTAAGTTGGAGTGTCAGCCCAGAGCTGCAGCACTGCTTGTGCCACCCTGAGAGTGTCAAAGTACAAAATGGCTCCCAGCATGCCACTGCAGCATGGAAGAGAAATTTGAAAACTGCTAGTTTGACTTTGCCATTTAAATTTATGGCAAAGCCCTCACTTCGCTTAACAATATATATGTCTTCCCCAAGGAAGGCCTGTCGGGCCCTAAGGCAGGGAGTAGTATATCATCAAGTAGGACAAGTATTTTCCAATGTTCTAACAGTTAAGCTTACAAATTGTAATTTTTACTATGGAAACATCAATAGCCTATTGTCTAATGCAGGGTCACAGGCGGGCATTCTATTCCTTCTAACTTCTGAAAGGGACTACAGAAATCGGTACTTCAAGGTATTAAATTAATCATGGCATTAAACCCCACTTGATGGCCAAGTCGAATGTAATGCCACTGGTGAGGAAAGGCTACTTTTAGAAAGTTGCCCCTCTGTTGCCCAGTTTATCCAGTGGCCTTTCACAGTTGCTGGCCACCAAAGAGCCTTTTGCACTCCTGGGTAGATGTGCCAATGACTTCCAGGCATAGCAACAATAGAGGCCGTCTACAGTGACAGGTGATACCTCCCACTTGCAGAAAGCCACAGAGGGTGTTGGCCCAAAAGGCCAGCTTCATAGGGAAATTCACATTTGGTGTCAAATGGTGAACACACTCTGTGAGGGCTACCCAATTGTTCAGGTAGACCGGCTTGCAGCAGGAACAGAGAGGAGAAACCAGTAGTCAAACAGTTTTTTTCTGTTGGTGGGTAGTCCACAGGTAGCCGTGCCTCTAGGGTGGGCTACCAAGCTCTTCACAACCATGTAAGAGTTCAGACATCTTGAGAATGGACTGAATAGTGCACTCTGGGATTGCTAGATGCCACACATAGCTGGAAGTCTTCACATGGCGAGAGTAATCCAGGTAGCCCATTGGCTAGTGGCTGCATCATTTCCCAGGGCAATTTCTGGTCATAAATTTGGCACCCCTGGTATTTTGAACTTTAGAACACATCTGGAATGGAGAGAGGACCAAAGAAGGACTGCCCTGCTGCCCTGTGGACCTGGCAAGATAGGTTGGAGCAAGGTCTGGACTGCACCTGCTGCTCCTTGGGCTTGTGAAGAGAGGTCTGTGTCTGTTGTACCTGGCTCGTAGAAAAGTTGCTTCAGAACCCCAAAATGAAGTAGTGACTCCAAGGGTCACTGCTGACCTCTTGTTCAAGTACAAGGGCCACAAAAGTTGGAGTAGCCTGTTCTGGCTAGTTAGTAATCACCTTTAAGGAATCACCACTGACCGACAACGTGCTGCCAAGAAGACCTCCACCCAAGACTCGAAAGTTACACCTGTGTCTGGCAGATCCAGGAGTGTTGCCAGAGTGTGGTTGGGTTGCCCAAGACGGACACTAGCCCTGGCCAAAGGAAATCGCTGGACTTGCTGTGTTCGGAGATCAGTAGCCCAGTTGCTGCTGGTCTTCTACTGACCCAAAGAAGATTTCGAGAGACACTGAGTCCTGTGGCTAAAGTCGCCCCACCTTACCCGTGGATCAAGAATTAACCACAAGAAGACCCCCGTCAACCGCACAGCATTTAGAACATATTTCAGCATTCTCTATCCTCAGCATTAGGACTATTACATTAAAGTTTTGATGTAAAGCGTGGAACTTGAATTGAGACAGCTATGGTAAACAGGTAACTTTCCAAATATTCCTTACTGGCCTTCCGCCTGTCGGAAATAGTCTTTTAGTCCAGGATTTCTAATATTTTCAAACTTTATGGTTACTAATGCTTGCTTGCACTTTGGACTATAAACCTGAGATTTACATTTTCTCTAAAAATCTATATCTCCGAAACCATCTAGTGGATTTTTCTAATCTTGGTGTCTAAACATTCAGGAAAATATAATCAATTTTTATAAATTCGTGTCAGATTTCTTTCATGTTGTTTGGTGCTTCTAAAAGCTTAAGACTAGTTCCCTTGTCTTGCTGCTTGAAGTTAGGCTACTTAAGGTGGAGCAAGAGGTTTTGAAAACGAGCCTAGCTGGACCCAGGACAGTTTAGTGGGTGTTTTACGCTGTGAAGTAGCACAACCACACCATATAATACATCAGAATCCCCGCAATGAACTTGGGAAGGCGGGAATCCCTGCAGAGAAGTTAGAGAGCCACTTATTCACACTTACTTATCGGTCAGAGAGACGCTTGCAGCTTAATGCTGGAACTTATCATGGCTCCATAATTTCAACACAGGAGGACGACTGTTCACCTCTACTAGTGTGAAACAATACTTTGAACTTTATTGCATAGAGCACATGTGAAGGAATTGTGAATGAGAATAGCGTTGGTAGACAGAGTGAGGTACAAATTGTTTTTCGGCCTTGAGAAAGCCCATATGGGGCGAAACACGCGTCGGCTGTGAAGAACCTTGTTTTAAAAAGAAATAAAAATTGATTGGTGTCTACACTACGTGACTCTTTTGGATTAAGAAATCGTATCTTGGTGTGCGATTTGCACATGGATGAAAGAAACTATTGATGATGTGCACTGATGTGATTCCTTTTTTTGTACACTTATTCACACTTACCAGAAATTGGCACCACCACAAAAAAAAATCAGATAGATGTTCCTCGGTCTATACACGATCCCAGATGTATGTCCATTTTGTGTCACTTTCTCCCTCTCAGAGCACCATAGCGTCCAAGATTGTAGGGGCTATGATGGTCAAATGTCATGAAGTGATGTTAATCTACCTTTCACTATGACATCTACACTGCTGAGACATTGGCATGTCTAATCTTACTTGCCTATGTAGTCAATGGTCTCTGTTGTTTATGCTTCTAAGTGCTGCAGGACCCCAAAAAGGTAACTAAAAATGTATGAGGCTGGACCAGACTATCTTGAATACTGTCCCCTTCCCACATGATTAAAATGTATGGATTATTCACATTCAAGTCCTTCTTTCTTCAACATATGCTGAGCTCATCGATTGCTAGAAGCAGTCTAATACATTCGTTAGGACGTGAAATGGTCTTAGCTCAATTCTGTTGACACTATAGACAATCATCCGCTCAAGAAGAGCAAGCAGAAACGGATATTGGGAGTCAGGGTCGAACTGGGACAGAAAATAGGTCCAGGCACGAAAAGAAAAGTATTCCCCATTAGTGAATTAGAGAGCTAGAAAAGTGGCCCATGTTTGCCAATTGGGTTAGTTTTAATTTGTAAAGATGCTGTATATGGTAAGGAAGACTGCATGGATTTGAGCTTGCTGTAGGAAATGTTTTTTTAATATCAGGGAAATAAACATTAAACTCCGGCCCAGCAAACCATGAAACAGTCCAACAAACATCTGCCTAATTGCCCTATTGGCCAGTCCCACCGTGTATGCTCTAGTTATTCCTCAATCTTTATTCAATTAAATCCTCAAACCTTCTGAAATGAGAAGAAATGGAAGTGAAAAAAGGAGCTCCGAAACCGTAACACCTTATCCACCATTCATCCATGTGAACAACAATGAAAGTATTTAACCATTTCAACAACGCCCAGCACTCTGGATTTCTGTGTGAGGGAGTTTTTTTTTTTTTTTTTAAAGTCACACACCGTTCAGTTATGTTTTTTTTAAATCATTTTCGGAGGCACGGCCGATAACAAAAGCACACAAGTAAGATATTGCCTAGGCGCTCGAGCTTTAATAGGTAACTCATTCTAGCAGTGACGCAGCAAAAATGCCAAGCTTGAAAACCAGAAACAGAATTAAGACAATACATATTTGTTAAGTACCACACTGGAGAAGTGGCAGTTCAACTTAAACGTGCCCTTTTCTGTTTGGTTAGTGAAATTCATAGTCTCTAAGATACAGGAGAATCAGGGGCACTCCCGCGTGCCAGTGAAGTGGCGAGGAGGGGGAAGGTTACTTCTTGCTACGCCACTGCATGGTACAGTATATATAACTCTAGATATCGCTCAATGTTTCTACAAGCATGATTTTTGTAATACAAACTTTTCTTCTCCATGTTGGCCCAGTATAAGACACAGAAGCGCACAAATAACCACATCAATGAAAACCTTACAATGCTATTTTATATAAGAAAGACAAACACGCTATGGCACCATGGGCAAGAAAACCTGCAGAGCCAATAGAAAGGGGAAGGAGACAAGGGCAAAACACATGGATAAACACACGTTCATCAGCATACCAAGAAAACCGCTCATCTCATCACAATCACATGCTTTGAGTAAGCACAATACCTACTCAGAACTAAAAGTTATTATGCAATCAACTATTCCATTTATTTCCCACTCCACCTACTTAGTAAGCGCTACACAAATGCAATTACAATACAATAAAATACTTGATAACTAGAGGTCAACCCACCGTACAGACAGAAAAAATGCACCCAATGGACAAAATTGCTCAAGCGATGCACACTGGCAGCAGCCATATGGCACTTCGCAAGATGGCCTGGGAGATGCATAGAGGTCCTCACAAAGTACCACAAAAATATAGGCTACAACCTTTAAGGTCTGTTAGAGGTATTTAAAAAAACTGTTCATCATGCGGGAAACTGAGCCATCCTGACCCTGCATAAATCTTTCTGAAAGGCTTATGCTTTTTTCTACCACAGACTCCATGTCCCAAATCCATTGGAAATGATCCACAAGTTTTTGTGAGCTATGCAGTAGGGCACACTGTTCTGTTATACCAGGGCAGTATCAAAGTGGCAGTCCATTTATGGATGGTGACTACTGGCCTCTCCCACAGCTATAGAAAGACTGGTGTTCATAGTGGCTGACTAAATATGCAGGTGTCTATAAACCAAAGTACAGGGAGACCCAGTATCCCTAGGAACCCGGGTAGATATTTGTTAACTAAAGAAGTAGGCTCCCTTGGGGGAAGCTTATTCGTTAGCTTCCTAGGCAGAAAGAAAAGCGCAAGGTCAGACAAGTGTAGGCAATGGACCATCTATTTTGTGTATATTCATATAATCACAAGTACCCAATCCTGTGCAGACTTAGGGTATACACATTTGCATATGGCAAAAATAACCAAAATTATAAGGAATTGCGTACTGTAGGTGCTCTTTGTGAATGGCGCAGTGTTGGTTATTGATGTGATATTTGGTGAACAAGAGGTGAGCACTAGAACTTAGGGCCATATATATCAACACATGTCCCGATAGACACAGAATGGTCAAAATCCTTTGATACATCTGGCCCTTAATTATTAAAAACACATGTTGACTTCAGATTTGCACACATGCAATATCATAGAAGCCCTGAATTCAGATTGCTACAATTGGATGCATTTCTTCATGTGAGTGCAGTGCCTGTGGGTGCCCTGTCACTCCTAAATCAGGAGCATAGCCAGCCTTTTCTATGTATGGTGTTACACTGGAGGTACTACTGCTCCTCTGGTCTAATACCACCCATTTGCGACTCCAACCTTGGTGGCCCTTGTACACCTGACATACCACTGAATCAAGACTCAATGCAATTTCCTTTTGCCAGCTGATAACACTCCCTTTCTGTGATTTGGAATTTCCACTTTGTGCGATATGCAATTGGATTTTGGGCACAATCTCTGCAGCAGTGGTTTAGGCACATTGAGTTGTTACACTCCACTGCCGAGCTACAGAGAAAAATGCAATAAAGTAGGGACAGAACATACATTATGAACATCAGGGATGGCCCATCAAGAGGTGCATGGGGTATTGACTCCATACTGCGAGCCACAACATCCCAAACAGACTCCATATCCTGGTGCATTTCGTTCTATAGGGTAGGGGTGGGGCTATAGAGCAAAGTGGGGATGATTGACTCAGACTGTGTTAATGAACTGTGCATTTCAGATTGCCTGTGTTTTTGGTGTGGCCAGCCTGGCATGCACATTTGTGGCTTCCATAATCAACGCTATATGAGAGTTGAAAGAGCTATATCACCCCCACCCTCCCATCAGTCTTCGACAGAGCGTTATGTTTCCCTGACCCAGCTAATCCTGGCACTGCTCTCATGTTGTAAAAGCACCATGTCAGCAGTGCTTGGATTGTGGGACTACAGTACTTCCATCAGACCTTCGTGAGTACCCACAGGGGCCGCTGGGGCAGGTTTGTTAGTGCTGCCTCAAAAGCTCCCTAAGGATCTTAAAAGGCTTTAAGGGACTCTGAAGGGGGCTTCAAAAGACTTTATAGGATGCTAAAAAGTGCCCAATGAACATCTGCACGAGCATCTGTGAGGCATCGTAGCTGGGACTTTCCCCTCCCCTCCACGGCACTATTGAGCTCCCAAACTCCTAAGGCTCCCCTCCTAAGGCCTAACGGGAGCAGCGAATCTTCAATTGTCCAAACTGCGCAGATTTGACTGAAGGGGATTCCTCTAGCAGTTTTTGCCTACTGCTTGCTTACTGCTCTCCTAGCCTACTCCAGTTCGGTCCTTCGGCCCGTCGTTTGGCTCAAGTCGCCAGCTAGGAGAGGTCACAGAGGCAAGTAGGGAGTCGGGAGCCAAAGTCAAGCGGTCAAACACCTGGCTCACTGCATCTTACAACTTCACAGGCGCAGGAAACAGCAGATCCAACCTGCAACAAATATAGCAGACAGCAACCTAGACCCATTTCACGCGCTCGCCCACCCAGGCAACGTCTGATCTACAGAAGGTAAAGGACGGCGAGTCCGGTAGGACTGCTAAATTGAGTTGAGAATCAAAGCGCCTTTGGCGTTCAGGCGGTCTTCAGGTGTCTGTAGGCAAAGTCATGAGGTCGGGAAGGACCAGGGCACCCCTTGCATCTAAACCAAGGGGAATTAAAGGGAAGAATTCAAACCCTAGCGGAAAATACATCACAGAGCCAAACCTCATTACAATCAAGCACGATATGGCTGAGGATCATGGCACGGCAGCAGTAAAACGGCAGGCCCTAAGCACTATACACTGTATCCAACCAAAGATATGCACAAAATTCAGATTTTTAAAGGACGCAGCCTCGGCTATTTTCTCCAGCAACAAATCTCTGCTAGGCCTGCAAACCCCATTGCTACCAGCATTGCCGCCTTCACAAAAGCCAGCATCTACCACAAGCCTTTTGCCTCCAGACAAACCAAAGACACCACAACATCAAGACGAGGCTATGACCCCCAATAACAAGAGCAGCCCCCAGAAGTCGCCGACTAAAGGAGAGAAGCCCCACAAATTCGCAGATGACCCACCAGCACCTCCATCACAATCCACGGAGTGGAAAGCGCCTGCCTGTGCACCAGCCTGAGGACTACATCGGCAGGACACAAAGAGAATGAAGAAGCTACTTTAACATTACAACTAGATGACAAACCGGGAAATTGGATCCCCGAAAGGAAAGATGCCAGGCAGGCATCCGGGGCCAAACCAAGGACAACAGTAGAGGAACAAATTAGGGAAATAAACCTCAGCCCCTCTGCAAACAGGCTGAACAGAAGTCACAGTACGCCGATCAAGCGAATAGATCAGATGACCAAAAGTCCACTAACAATCATAGACCTGCACGGATATGACCAAGGCAGTGTGCCTTTCAAATTGGCAGGACCAGGGTCAGGCTCTCAGGACCCAAGCCAGAAAGAAGATGCCAGGCTATGGTGTCTTACCTAAACACACTTGAATGGGAAGACATGATTGCTACCTACAACCCAGACCAGAAGGAGTACCCTCATTAAAACTCTTTACAGGAGTCCTCCAGGGCTACTAACCAGGCAGTTTACAACGCCAATAAAAGCAAAAGCAAAAATGAGAAGGAACTCAGGAAAGAACAAAATTCTGGCACCTGGATCTCTCTTTTAAATACAATCCAGCTCGCCGTTGAAGCCCTAAAATACCAATCAGAAAAAATGGAGCTGCAACTCACACTTCTGAACACTTTGGCAGTTTTTACAGCTGGAATCGATGAAAAGCTGGGCAACCTGAACAGCTTGATAATGAGAGCCCAGACAAATACCTACCTCAGTTGCAACTGCAACCAGGTAGTCGACAAACTAGCTACGCTGCCCTCAATGCTAACTGGTCTTATAAGTGACATAAAAAATTCAACACCAAAAGATTTGGGCACATCGACAGTGAAGAGGGGATATGCAGCAGTAAAAAATCCGGGAAAGGCTCAAAGGTCAACCTTGGGGTCCATAACGACAAGACGGCACAAATTGAAAATGGAAATCTGCAAAAACGTAATGCCAAACAATGTCGCCAACAAAAAAGGAAAGGGCATAACCAAAAAGCACAAACAATTACAACAAAATATTTTTTCATTTTTACAGGCTCTCAGGAAAAACACGTAACAAACGCCAGTGATGAAGAGCAACCACATCAGGCAACCCTGGTATCAAACACTCCCGAACAACAACAAAAATTAAATAGAAGAAGCACGGATCATGACGAATTAAAGGTTCAATTCTCGCCAATAAGAAACAAAAACAAACAAAACGAAGGACAAAACCTCGAAACATGCAAGAACTGCTCACCTCCAAAAGCCGACAGTGGAAAATCCAGCCAGGGGCAACACTGTCAAATTTTAAGGAGAGATTTTAGATCTCCAACTAACGAACCTATCTCTTCAGGGCAAGCAGGAGGTCAGACACGCAATTCAGAAACAACAAGATCACGTGAAATTAAGCAAACATCCTCATTTTCATATCCCTACATAAGGGACAGAAGGGAAATTATTGGTCCAACAATAGGGCCAAACCAGGAAGCACCGCCAAGAGAGACAAAAACAAAGAGTACACACACCATGTCCAGACCAACGGCGAACGAATTGGTAAAATGAACATACGACAAGGGGATAGAACCAAAACAAACTCCTCTAAAACACACAACAACAACATAAAATACAAAGATCCCCTTAGCATCTGGAGCAAGCAAGCGCCTGGACACCAAGGAGGAAACTTCTTACAAAGAGCTAAGTGCTACAATACACTCATTGCCAACGAAACAACAAAAACCTGAAATCAGTCGTCAGTCCACAGAGATCCTGGTTTTCTACCCTGAATACACGTCAAAGGGCCTGTTAAATCGCGGACTAATGAAATTCATTCCAAAGCTAGAGGGTATAAGTTCAATGGATTTAGTCTCCGTAGAATTTTTACCTGCAGTCAATCCTCAAAGCTCAGAGGCAACCAAGACAACCTGGACGTCAAGCAACATAGCAGGTACGATCATAGCAGAACAGGAGTTATTTTACACCTGGGGCATCAGGATCACCCCCTTTCAAAAACCAGCCTACCCGTTACCATTCCTGAGTATCCCGAGTTCAGCATGAAAGATACATCAGGCACACCCTAACAGTGTACTTAGAGGTGCCCGGGGAAGCTCACTAAAAAGGAGCATAAGCAGCCCATTGGATCGACCAGACTTACGGTCGGTGGTAGCAGACGAGCCACCTCAAGGCCCAAAAAGGGTAACACTGTCCCGTACCATCATAACACGCTCCGACACTACCTCCAAGATAGAGATCGTAGTGGGGGAAGGGAACCAATCATAGGCTTATGTTCTTGGAATATCAACGGTCTAAATACAAAAATAGACAACCCAGATTTTCTAGATTATGTCTCCCTTTTCGACATAATAACGCTCCAAGAAACTTGGCTCAAGGACCCACAGCACATTAAGGGCTTCACATGTTTTGCCACACCAGCCTCAAGGACCAGCTGGTTCGGCCATCACTCAGGTGGATTAGGCTACATATGTCTCCACCACAACAATTACGTCAGCAACCATTATGGACGCAACTTCTAATACAACACTAGCAATTAAAATAAGAATTGTCCTTGACAGGAAAGATGAGGAGGTATGCATAATTAACTCATATTTACATCCAAAAATAAAGCAAAAGATTCAATTAAAATTACAAATCAACTGGCCGAGTACGTCACCCAAATAGAAAACCCACTCTTCCTTATGACAGGGGACCTAAATCAAGACCTAATGGGCTCGCCAGAAGGGGAAGAGGTACTGGCTCTAAACAGAACTCATAATGTCCCACTGCAAAGCGTCCTCTTAGACAGGACAAAACACCGTAACTGTCACTTTCTTAACAACTTAGAACACCAAAATCTCCGGCTACTGAATGGGAGATTTCCTGCAGACTCTCCTCCAATCAATTCCTTTTACTCTACAAAACAAGCTCCATATTGGATTACACATTCGCAAGCCTTGCGCTGTTTCCTCACATCTCGGGGTTCAGAATGGGCTATAAAGGTGATAGCGACCATCGCCCCCAGGAATGTCACATAATATCAAACACGCCTATCTCAACCAGGCCTGACACAACACTGGGGCCGATTCACTATTTGAACCAAAAGAGGATCAAGTGCACGATTGCTAATACGAACCTTCAAGCCGAAACTGCACTTCAAATCTTCGACACCCAAGCACTGATTAAATCCGGGCACATCACCTGCTGGGCTCACTTCACGGCAACATTGCTAAAGAAGCTCGCAGTTAACTATGCCTCAAAATACAACCTTCGTACAGAGGGCAGTAAACACAATCTAAATAAAGATCAGAGAGTACAACTAAGGAACTTCAAAAGATCAGCAAACTTGACTCTATGCAAACTGAGAAAAGCTCCTAAAAAAAACCAGCTTGCGAGCAGTGCTGAAACATTAAAGAGCAGCGCTAAAATGACTTAAATGGAACATCAAGAGAGACAGCAAAAACGAAACATGGGCCAAACTTCTACATGACATCAACAGTAACAACAGTGCCCGTTTTGGGGAATTAGTAAATGGCTTTATGCGTCGCAGCACAAAGAAATATGATCTCATATCATTGAAGAGACCGGAATGAAATATGGTTAACAAGCAATCACCTGAAGCTAAACTCCCAGAAAACAGATTTCCTACTAATTTCACCACCTAAGAACCGCACAGAGGTCAAAGAATGGTCTACAATGACCACAGCGATAAACTGCACCCTGTCCTTAGTTGATTCGGCGAAATCACTAGGAATCATTCTCGATGAGAACCTTGATATGAAAGCCCATATCAAATCCATGGTTAAAAGTGCCCGCTTTCATTTGAACTACATTAGGAAAATGACACCTTACATTTCTCAGGCAGATCTTAAACTAGCAATCCATTCATTGGTAATCTTGAGGAATGAATATGGCTGCACTACTTTAGCAGGACTACCCAAATTCTCTACAGCTCCACTAAAAGCATGCCTCAACGCAGCTGCAAGATTGATCTCCGGGTCGAGAAAGTTCGACCATATCTCTCCACACTTGAAAGCATTAAACTGGTTACCGTACAAAGCCAGAATTCAACTAAAAATGGCATGCATCACTCACAAAGCGCTTCACTACAATACACCAAGATACCTTGCCCAGAAAATTGAACTATCGGGAGGAAACAGACCAGGTAGGAGTGCCAAGGAGTTAGTGCTGAGACCACCCATCTTCCAGAAGAAGAAAACATGCGAGAGAGCTTTTTCAGGAACAGCACCCAGAATCTGGAACTCTCTTCCACCAAACATTAGAAAAATAACAAACACAGCGTCCTTCAAGAGGGAACTGAAAATATTTCTAATGAGCAAATACATACCATAGATGAGTCTAATCTTTTAAGCTCCATGTTTTACTATTGTAACCTGTTAATTTGTTATCGATCAATACTTAATACGTCATCTAACCAGTATAATTGTATTATACAAAAAGGAATCTATTGTACTATACATGACTATGTCTATTCTAAATCAGGCAATGTAAAGCGCTCTGATACCCAAGGGTCTAGTTTGCGCTATACAAAACTCTCTAAATAAATAAATAAATCTCTCCAGCCACTTCAACGATGACACAGAGCACCCAGGAGCTCAAATGGGGACTAGTAAGATCCCAGAGAGAAATAAGAAAATGTGTACGTTAGAGATATGGGTAGAGATATGGGGAGAGGCCTTCCCAGGCATAAACATCATCCACTCAGAGACATCGAGGTGCCAGAAGTCAGACTTAATCAAAAAACAAATAGCAAAAGCAGAAAAGAAGGCACCCCGGGCCCAAATGGCATACCACCTGCCCTCTATAAAGCAAAGAACAATGAGTGGTCTGAAATTATGCAACCTCTATTCTTGGAAATCAGATTACTAAACAGAATTCCAGAATCTTGGAAGGGCTCGACGATTGTCCCAATCTACAAAAAGGGAGACAAGGCTGAACCAAACAACTATCGCCTAGTAGCCCTTATTGACAACGAGGCGAAATATTTTGCTGGCACTATGTTAGAGGAGCTTGCACTTTGGGCTGAGTCAAATCTGATAATACCGCTGAATCAGACAGGCTTTAGAAAAACGACTGGAACATCAACAAACATTCTCACCATGTCATTAATTATCAATGCAGCAAAATCATCTAAGATTGCCTTACATTTGAGCTATATCGACTTCATCACCGCATTTGATAACATCGAAAGAGGCAAACTTTGGGGGAAACTAGAGCAGTGGGGCCTACCACAGTCGATCCTAAATATGCTGATGCTCCTCCACACAGACACCTGGGTGCAGGTGAAATTAGGAAGCAGCACTCACCTGTCCTCAAAAGTACCAACTACTAAAGGCTTGAAACAAGGGTGCGTGCTTGCGCCAACCTTGTTCAATCTTTTATGGCAGACCTATCGAAAGTGCTCGATGCCTGCAATTCTCATTCTCCGAGGATAGGAGGTAAAACTTGAGCAACCTTTTGTATGCAGATGATGTTGTGCTACTCAGTCACACTTACATTGTCTTGACTCCTTACAGAAATACAGAATTACGCCAAGGAAAACAACCTAAAAATAAATCTCAGCAAGACACTTACAATGTCAATTAACACCAACAAAAAACAACAGAAGAGCTGGTTGTTAGGTGGCATAAAAATTGACCCAGCTTGCGAGAATAAATACCTGGGAGTCATGTTTGATAAAGAAGGCTCTTTTGCGTACCAGAGGCAGGAAATAAGAAGGAGAGGCTCATTGATTGCCTTGACGATGAAAAATCTGGCAACCCAACTGATGGGTCCGACCATGACCCCGTTTCTGAAGGTAATCCAGGCAAAACTGTTTCCCTCGATCACCTATGGCAGCGAGGCAATGCGGGGAAGGGACTCCAAGGACCTGGACAGCATACAGGTCAAGGCCTACAGAACAATGTTCTCGCTCCCGACTTACACATCTTCAGCTCAAATAAGATTGGAGTTCGGCCTGCAAAAACAAGATCTAGCCAGGCACGGAGCATATATCATTTGCTGCCATAAGCTAAGAAGCCTGTTTATGAAGGCAGGATGCACACCTAAACTAAGAAGCGTCACCACAAATACACTAAACTCTCTGTTATGGAGTGACATACAAAGCAGGGACACTTCAGAGGCTAGAAAGTACCTTCAGTCAGCCTTGGAGGTCACCAAACTCTCAGAGCTCTGGGACAAACAACTTGGGCACAGCAACTTCAAAAAAATAGTCTGGAAAAATGTCAAATCACTCTCTTTATTGGAGGACAAGGCTTTATTCTCAAAAAGATTGCATGCATGGATGACTTTAAACTCCAACAAATTACTAATGCCACAAACATACTTGAACCAGGGGTACCCCAAAGCCATAAAAATGAACTTCTTAAAGTACAGACTAGGGATTCTGCCATGCACAGGGCATGTAACCTGTTTATGTGATGACCTGCAACAAGCACGCCAATTGCTTCTTAAAGACCAATTTAAGCGAAATGGGATTGGCACCAGAAGGCAAGCCGTGCTTGCCTGCCTGAATCCATCAAATACGCAACTAAACTGCCGATTTGTAAAATTCTTGAGAGTGGCCGAACAGAGAATGCCAAAACTGGTGGAAAATACTACAGATGCAGGCCGATCAGCAGATGGACAATAGGACCGATTACATCTTATTGAACATGTCTGTCTAGCACCAATGTGACATCGTTGAGCAAGGAGAGCCCATGGGGCAAACACAGTATATAGCTGAACAGGACAAGAACTTTTTAACACAGAGACCAGCACTGTCCTGCAGATAGTGTAAAAACTTGCTCTATCCAGCTTTGCTGAGTTTCTTCTTAACTCAAATTAATTTCCTATTTAATGACCTATTTTAAGTGTTTTCATAACGATGTTTTAAGAAGTTTTGAAATTTATGTTGCAATGGTTGTAATTAACTATGCAAATAAAATAAATGTGAACTTGGTAGCGCGAGTCTGAGGATCAGCTCATCAAGGTAAGGATATTATTTTTCAGTGCACATTCTATATGAATACAATTTACCTATGAAAAGAATGTGCACCGATCTCCTCTGCAATACAAATGAAAGCATGTCCACACTTTAGAAAATTATTTTATTTGTATGTGCTGTATATGCCTCACCACTTTCAAAAATTGACAACTTCCGCTGAAAAACATCATTTTCTTAAGTGTACTTTAATACGAATGGAAGCAAGTCTGCTGCTTATCTGCTTTGTGAGAACAACACTACTAGTCACCAACATCACTGACTGAACGGATCAGTGCATATTGTTTAATAATTTGGAGTAAACATTAGTGCTTGCAGTCAAAATTTGCAGTTGCTTCAGAGCCAGAGATGTTGTAAGGCATGGGCAAAGTGGGCATTTGCCCAGGGCCTCCAACTTCCAAGATGCCTCTTTGTAAAGTGATCTGGAAAATCAGAAACATTATCTCTGTGAACCACCCTCACCGAAGAGTGAAATACTGAAAAAGCAGAGAACAAAGAAAAAGCTGCAAAGGAATGGAAAAAATAAAAATGAAGGAATGACTGATGTAGGGAAAAACAGAAGAAAAAAGAATAGACAAACAGAGGGAAAGGAAAATAGAATAGGAAAACACAGAAAGATTGAAAGATTGAAGGAACCATATAGAGGAAATGGAATCGAAGAACCAAACAGAGGGGAAATGAAATATATAATGATTGATGGTAAGAAATATTGGAAGAAAGAAAGATGTACTTGTGGAAGTGAAACCGCGTACACAAAAATTTAGGACACCTCAAAATTCAGAATACCCAAAATCTTCCTCTAGCAGGTCCTCTCCGGATTGATCTTGTGCTAAAAGGCACCCTCCCCAACATCAGACCCAATATAAATTTAGCAGAGTAGTAAATAAGTGACTGGGGCCATTTAATAACTGAGTTCTAAATTAGAATATCAAAGACACTACCCAAGTAATTAACATCTTTGAAGGGCTTTCATTTAATCCAAATATGCAATCATTGGTCACATTAGATGTGGAGAGCCTCTACTCCAATATACCATGTGATGGAGCGATACAAGCAGTTACTTGGTTCATAGAAACATACCAAGTAAACTGTAATAGTAAATTTATAATTGATTGCTTAACCATCATCTTGTCAGAGAATATATTTGAATTTAACGGTAACCTGTATAAACAAACAAAAGGTGTTAGCATGGGCACATCTTGTGCACCTACTATAGCTAATATCTACGTTACCTTCTTTGAACACAAGTTTATATTTAAGGAAGAAGCCCCCTTTTTTGAGTCTGTAATTCAGTGGTCGAGGTATATAGACGATATCATCTTTATATGGGACAGTGATCTAGATACTCTACATGAATTCACTCAATGGCTAAACCTATGCGACGAAAAAAATTTACTGTTTACAGTCCATCAAAGTAACATTGAAATTGAATTCCTAGACATCACTCTAAAACATGAGAATAACTGCATTTATGTCGATTTATTCACAAAACCTACAGCTCGCAATACGATCTTGCATCATGACAGTTTCCACCCAACAAAACAGAAAAACTCTATCCCCTTTGGGCAATTTTTACGACTTCGTCGTAATTGCACAAAAATAACTGACTACGATCAAAGAAGTGAACAAATGAAAATCAAATTTAAAAATCGAGGATACCCCAATCGGGTTATCCGTGATGCCTATAAACGGGCACGATTTTTTGATCGTCAACATTTGTTAACTGGTAACAACCGATCTATCGAGAATAACCTGGTGTTTGTTACAAGACACTCTGTACTAAACGAACAGATAAGACAAATCGTCAATTCCCATTGGTATCTTCTCAATGTGAATAAGAATTCTTCTGACCAACTGTCAAAGCCAATGTTTGCATATAGAAAAAACAAGAATATAAAAGACATTGTAGTTCAATCTAGGATGCCTATTCAAAAAGCAATGACGCAACTGAGCATAACAGACTCCCGCCCTATTCACGGAAACTTTAAATGTGGAGGATGCAAGTCGTGCCAGCAATGCATAGAGGGAAAATCAATATGTCATAATGGCATTACCATAGAGAGTAAAGGTATCACTAACTGCAAATCCAAAAATTTGGTATACCTTCTCATGTGCCCTTGTGAAAAAGCGTACATAGGTGAGACTTCCAGATCAATGAATACCCGGTTAACGGAACATCGATCTGCAATCCGTACCCAAAAAGTGTCTGCACCAATGGTATCACACTACATGGAAAACCATCACTCCCCAGAAGATATTCGATGGTTTATAATTGAAAAAATCCTCCCCACAGCAGGGCTCTGCTGTGAACAAGTAAGGAAAAAAAGAGAGGTCTACCACATTTGTATGTTTAATACGGTTACTAATGGCCTAAACTCAGAAATTGCATGGGAGCATGCAATTATATAGGGAAGATTTTTTATATATACTACCTGGTCAACATGCACACACTAATGATGAGATGTCTAACAGAACTTATGTTTATCACCAATGTAATTACCACTCTTTCACGTTTTAATTTGTAGTAATACAGATCTAGGGCCAAATTAATTATATACCCTGACCTTCATCCCACCTTATCCATCTGAAATGTATGCCACCTAAAAGAATTTACAACTGTCTACTTCGCGTTCGTCTGGGTTATAACCTACACGGAAGAACTTTGATCTAAAACACTAGACGCGTCATTTTCAGCGTCATTAATTTAATTGAATTATGCACAATTACAACTTACATCTTACATGTATTATTGCTAATATACACCTAATAATACTATATACATAATTGACATAGCAATAGCCTCCTGGCTACTTTTTAGTTTAACATCAAAAACACCTTTTTCTAGTCCGCTCTCTATTACCATAACTCTCTGTCTCCATAGCCCAGGCGCGTCGAGTTTCGATTCAATAAACCTATTGGTTAGTATTCTACAGCCTCGGGGCTATTATGCAGCTTTACAATACACCCCCTTATTTAGTTCGCCCTCTATTTCCATAGACTGGGCGTGCCGAGTTTTCATTCAACAAACCTATTGGTTAGTTATCTTTTACCGAGGCGAGCACCTCTAAGCCACGTCATAGTGGCGCGACCCTAGTCCATTTTCTATGTCTGATAATGCACCTATGCCAGACCCAATCAAAACGACCTATATATAATAGGCGCCGCTGGAGAGACAAATGTTTACATCCAGCAAGCTACCACACATCACGCCAGACCAGCCGAGATGCAGCATTAACACCAAGAGGCTCCTGTCCGTCACCAGCATTGTTTATCGGTAAGACTATCTACCCGCGACCACGTACACTTATCCTAGAAGTGTCGAGCAATTATTAACGCATTTTTCCGTTAAGAAATGTCGAGTGATTATTAACGCATTCCTTCGCATATCTACTTCTCTTTTCCGTAGTTCAAGAAACGGACCTTAAAACGATAGAAGTGAGCCTCTTGCCCACCTGAAATCCTGACTGCCTAGGTAAATATGATCAGTCTCGACCTCCCATCTGGTCGCACGCTTCACATAGCGCTTATTATTGCCGACTCTTAATTAGAACCGGATAGCTGATATAACTGCACCGATCGTTCTGTTTTTCATTTTACCCCGTTAAAGAATTAGACATTGTAATACCTAGATATCTTGTCATAGAACAGAATAGCAGATCGCTTAGCATATACAGAATTCTCGCCCTGTATCCATCTTAAAACCAGAGTATATCTTTGGCTTCCAGGCAGCCATAACAAACCAGACTAGCTGTATTATGTCGTACCTATTGTGGATTACATACCACCCAGTGAACTTCAAACGATTTCTACTTTATGTTATATTTAGAATATCGTTATTAAAGAAATCAACCCCTAAGTGGAATCTACCTGAAAGCTACCCTATCCAGCAAATTACTCGTAAAGAGAAGCTATCCACGATCAAAGATAATCAAAGAAGCAAGTAAATTATAAAATCAGGTATAAACCAATGACCAATACCATTAATTATTGTGAATTAATCCTCAATAGAAACTCTACTCAAGCACCTTCTCATCATATCTATCCACAGCTTTTTACTCGGACACTCATTGCTGGGACGACCATTTCCATACACTCTGGCAGTATCATGATACTATAGGTAAATTCTCCACGATCAGCGGCCCATCTCCATTGCAATTTACAGTTCTTATCTTCCAGTCATTACATGGCAATTTTTTATTCTTTCATTAATAGGTACATAATTTTAAACAGAAATAGAAAACGCACCAATTAGTAAAGTGTGGCTATTCGAAGACCCCTTAAAATAGCCTCCAAGTAAGTGACTTTTTGTATATATTTACAACCCTTCCTAGTATAAGTACCAATATCCGGACTTCTCAGGTCGCATAAACCTTTAAGTATATTCATGATTGTACCTGTCTTACTATAAAACGTGAAAGAAGGGTAAAAGTAAGGAAAAGCTATGTCAAACTTACAAAACTGGATATAGAAGATAAGGTTGTTATACATAAAAGTGCTATGTCAAAATGGTGCCAAAATGGTGTCAAAATGATGTCAAAAATGAAGTTTATAAACTTAATCTGCAGTGTTATCTAGGATGGTAATATAGAATATATATCTCTGAACATCAATATAATAATTTCACTTGTACATACGATGGTATGGAGTTATGATGAGATGCACCTATTGTGGACAATATGTAACTATATATTTGTTTCTCTGTTGTTTTTAAAAATGTATATAAACTGCGTGGTATTAATGAGATAATGTAAATAGCTGTGTGTAATATATGGTCCAGTGTGTTATAGTGTCTGAGTCTTATATGTAATATTTTCCAAAATTTCAGAGCAATACACGGCCACCTGAAGAAGGCTACTTGGCCGAAACGCGCGTCGTGATCCACCTTGCCGTATTGCTAACATCTTTTGTCTTTTTCTATTCACTGTGTGGTTAAAAGTATTTGAAGAATGAATGTATATGAATTATCAATGATTTAACAAACTGTATACAAAAATAAGAAAAAATCAATTTTTAAAAAACTATAAAAATATTACTAAAAAAGATATATATTTTTGGAACTAATTTCTATAATAAATAAATAAAATAATTTGTTTCTATATTGGCTCTGTTGGTGACCTTTTCACTTAAAACACTGGAAACTTACCATTAGAAATATCACACTGTGTTTATGAGATTTGAGTACTTGGCTATAGACCTTTTTCAACCTAAGTTACTTCCCTATGTATAGCAAGTAAAATTTGTCTAATATATAGGGGTCCCCTACTTTCAAAAATAATTAATCTCATAGCCTGTCTATGAGGGGAGCTCACTGTCACACATCACCTGTCTAGTATGTTTTTTGTCCTCACAATCAGATCCACAATAGGAAGTAAGTGATCACTCTCGTATGTACATAAATTGTATTTATACACCTAGACGTTACCACCTGACCTACAATTGTAGGTTATAGATCAATTCTCACTATGGCCAATTTTTCCACCTTTGGCTTTAGCGATGCAGAGTTTATAAATATGGTTGGCACCTCAGTATCGTTTGATAATAGAACCTCAAATGACGCAGGAACAAACGTAGAACTTACAAAACTCCTAGCCCTCAGAAAAAAAACTAAACGTATCGAATTGCATGGTGAATACATGCTCAAATATCTAAGAGCAGGTGTAATCCCACAAGGATTACAAATCAAGAACATACCCGGCTTATTTGCTCACCTAAAGGCTTTTCTAGAAAAATGGTCCCAAATTGCAAATCGTTGTTCAAGGGATCTTATGATGCTGATTGTCGAAACAGCAAAAGACCTCATGATACAATTACTAAAAGAAATTGAAGAACTAGAAAGCAAAATTAAAGCCTCTCCAGCTATAACCGATGCAAAAAAAGCGCTGGAAGATATTGAATCCGAATTAAATTCATACAATGACTATTTAGTTAAACGTAAAACTGACAAACTACAAAAAGGCATAAGATTTTTTAGTAAGGAGAAGATCTATCCCTACTTAGTTGATGGGTTCTATACGTCATTTGATGACACTAACACTGACTTAGGATCCAATCAACCAACCAAACCATACACTAGAAAAATCACTACATTCTCGAATACATATGACTCAGACAGTGACGGTGGCTCGTTTAGCTCAGATCAAAGAGGACAAGGTCAAAGATACAATCAAGGTGGGCGGCCTTTTTTAGGGAGACGTACCCCACACAGGGGCAACTGGAGACCGAGATATTACAACAACTATCACCAACAGCAATTTCAACAACCCATCCAATACCAGCCTCAAGTCCAATACCCTCACCAATTCCAGGGACCTCCAATACTGAACCCCAACCAATTCCTGGAAACCAGAAATGCCCGATACTGGAGGCAATAGACATCATCCCTATTTTTAACCTGAGCAAAAAGACCCTTGACCCACCAGCCCTGTCTTTATTATCAAAAGGCTTATCTTTCGTCCCCCATTCAGGCGTAAACAAATTTGAGCTTTTTTCTGACCTTATGGCTTTTCTCCGCAAAATTAGGTCAAAATTCTTCTTTTCTGAAAACCGCTCAGAGCCACAGACTGAAAATAGATCGGGACTAGCACCAAAGTCGATCTTCACACCTACCCTAGATCAAATTGCCCCGGAGGTAGCCATCTTCGAAAAAGTGGTTTACAACAAATTGATAACAGCTACGAAATACATACCGAGAACTCCATATAATATCTCTTTGGAGGAATATCAAGCATTAAAAACCCTTAAAACCTCCTCAGATATAACTATAAAAAGTTGCGATAAGGGTGGAGGAATCGCCCTTATAGACACTGAGAGATACATTATCAAAATGGAAGAAATGCTGAGTGACACCAAATTTTATATGAAAATAAATAGAAATACTACGGGCACAACTAAATCTAAAATACTGCGTCTGACTACCAATGCATTCAATAATGATATCATATGTCAGAAAGAGTATGATTTCTTAAATGTGGAAAACCCAAAGATGGCATGTATATATGGTACACCGAAAGTCCATAAAGATACCATTGATCCTCCCTTCAGGCCGATCGTAAGTACCATTGGCTCAGTCATAGAACCACTTTCAAAGTACCTTGATGCGATACTACGTCCATACATCCAAGACACCCCTGGATATATCAAAGACACTACCCAAGTAATTAACATCTTTGAAGGGCTTTCATTTAATCCAAATATGCAATCATTGGTCACATTAGATGTGGAGAGCCTCTACTCCAATATACCATGTGATGGAGCGATACAAGCAGTTACTTGGTTCATAGAAACATACCAAGTAAACTGTAATAGTAAATTTATAATTGATTGCTTAACCATCATCTTGTCAGAGAATATATTTGAATTTAACGGTAACCTGTATAAACAAACAAAAGGTGTTAGCATGGGCACATCTTGTGCACCTACTATAGCTAATATCTACGTTACCTTCTTTGAACACAAGTTTATATTTAAGGAAGAAGCCCCCTTTTTTGAGTCTGTAATTCAGTGGTCGAGGTATATAGACGATATCATCTTTATATGGGACAGTGATCTAGATACTCTACATGAATTCACTCAATGGCTAAACCTATGCGACGAAAAAAATTTACTGTTTACAGTCCATCAAAGTAACATTGAAATTGAATTCCTAGACATCACTCTAAAACATGAGAATAACTGCATTTATGTCGATTTATTCACAAAACCTACAGCTCGCAATACGATCTTGCATCATGACAGTTTCCACCCAACAAAACAGAAAAACTCTATCCCCTTTGGGCAATTTTTACGACTTCGTCGTAATTGCACAAAAATAACTGACTACGATCAAAGAAGTGAACAAATGAAAATCAAATTTAAAAATCGAGGATACCCCAATCGGGTTATCCGTGATGCCTATAAACGGGCACGATTTTTTGATCGTCAACATTTGTTAACTGGTAACAACCGATCTATCGAGAATAACCTGGTGTTTGTTACAAGACACTCTGTACTAAACGAACAGATAAGACAAATCGTCAATTCCCATTGGTATCTTCTCAATGTGAATAAGAATTCTTCTGACCAACTGTCAAAGCCAATGTTTGCATATAGAAAAAACAAGAATATAAAAGACATTGTAGTTCAATCTAGGATGCCTATTCAAAAAGCAATGACGCAACTGAGCATAACAGACTCCCGCCCTATTCACGGAAACTTTAAATGTGGAGGATGCAAGTCGTGCCAGCAATGCATAGAGGGAAAATCAATATGTCATAATGGCATTACCATAGAGAGTAAAGGTATCACTAACTGCAAATCCAAAAATTTGGTATACCTTCTCATGTGCCCTTGTGAAAAAGCGTACATAGGTGAGACTTCCAGATCAATGAATACCCGGTTAACGGAACATCGATCTGCAATCCGTACCCAAAAAGTGTCTGCACCAATGGTATCACACTACATGGAAAACCATCACTCCCCAGAAGATATTCGATGGTTTATAATTGAAAAAATCCTCCCCACAGCAGGGCTCTGCTGTGAACAAGTAAGGAAAAAAAGAGAGGTCTACCACATTTTTATGTTTAATACGGTTACTAATGGCCTAAACTCAGAAATTGCATGGGAGCATGCAATTATATAGGGAAGATTTTTTATATATACTACCTGGTCAACATGCACACACTAATGATGAGATGTCTAACAGAACTTATGTTTATCACCAATGTAATTACCACTCTTTCACGTTTTAATTTGTAGTAATACAGATCTAGGGCCAAATTAATTATATACCCTGACCTTCATCCCATCTTATCCATCTGAAATGTATGCCACCTAAAAGAATTTACAACTGTCTACTTCGCGTTCGTCTGGGTTATAACCTACACGGAAGAACTTTGATCTAAAACACTAGACGCGTCATTTTCAGCGTCATTAATTTAATTGAATTATGCACAATTACAACTTACATCTTACATGTATTATTGCTATTATACACCTAATAATACTATATACATAATTGACATAGCAATAGCCTCCTGGCTACTTTTTAGTTTAACATCAAAAACACCTTTTTCTAGTCCGCTCTCTATTACCATAACTCTCTGTCTCCATAGCCCAGGCGCGTCGAGTTTCGATTCAATAAACCTATTGGTTAGTATTCTACAGCCTCCGGGCTATTATGCAGCTTTACAATACACCCCCTTATTTAGTTCGCCCTCTATTTCCATAGACTGGGCGTGCCGAGTTTTCATTCAACAAACCTATCGGTTAGTTATCTTTTACCGAGGCGAGCACCTCTAAGCCACGTCATAGTGGCGCGACCCTAGTCCATTTTCTATGTCTGATAATGCACCTATGCCAGACCCAATCAAAACGACCTATATATAATAGGCGCCGCTGGAGAGACAAATGTTTACATCCAGCAAGCTACCACACATCACGCCAGACCAGCCGAGATGCAGCATTAACACCAAGAGGCTCCTGTCCGTCACCAGCGTTGTTTATCGGTAAGACTATCTACCCGCGACCACGTACACTTATCCTAGAAGTGTCGAGCAATTATTAGCGCATTTTTCCGTTAAGAAATGTCGAGTGATTATTAACGCATTCCTTCGCATATCTACTTCTCTTTTCCGTAGTTCAAGAAACGGACCTTAAAACGATAGAACTGAGCCTCTTGCCCACCTGAAATCCTGACTGCCTAGGTAAATATGATCAGTCTCGACCTCCCATCTGGTCGCACGCTTCACATAGCGCTTATTATTGCCGACTCTTAATTAGAACCGGATAGCTGATATAACTGCACCGATCGTTCTGTTTTTCATTTTACCCCGTTAAAGAATTAGACATTGTAATACCTAGATATCTTGTCATAGAACAGAATAGCAGATCGCTTAGCATATACAGAATTCTCGCCCTGTATCCATCTTAAAACCAGAGTATATCTTTGGCTTCCAGGCAGCCATAACAAACCAGACTAGCTGTATTATGTCGTACCTATTGTGGATTACATACCACCCAGTGAACTTCAAACGATTTCTACTTTATGTTATATTTAGAATATCGTTATTAAAGAAATCAACCCCTAAGTGGAATCTACCTGAAAGCTACCCTATCCAGCAAATTACTCGTAAAGAGAAGCTATCCACGATCAAAGATAATCAAAGAAGCAAGTAAATTATAAAATCAGGTATAAACCAATGACCAATACCATTAATTATTGTGGATTAATCCTCAATAGAAACTCTACTCAAGCACCTTCTCATCATATCTATCCACAGCTTTTTACTCGGACACTCATTGCTGGGACGACCATTTCCATACACTCTGGCAGTATCATGATACTATAGGTAAATTCTCCACGATCAGCGGCCCATCTCCATTGCAATTTACAGTTCTTATCTTCCAGTCATTACATGGCAATTTTTTATTCTTTCATTAATAGGTACATAATTTTAAACAGAAATAGAAAACGCACCAATTAGTAAAGTGTGGCTATTCGAAGACCCCTTAAAATAGCCTCCAAGTAAGTGACTTTTTGTATATATTTACAACCCTTCCTAGTATAAGTACCAATATCCGGACTTCTCAGGTCGCATAAACCTTTAAGTATATTCATGATTGTACCTGTCTTACTATAAAACGTGAAAGAAGGGTAAAAGTAAGGAAAAGCTATGTCAAATTTACAAAACTGGATATAGAAGATAAGGTTGTTATACATAAAAGTGCTATGTCAAAATGGTGCCAAAATGGTGTCAAAATGATGTCAAAAATGAAGTTTATAAACTTAATCTGCAGTGTTATCTAGGATGGTAATATAGAATATATATCTCTGAACATCAATATAATAATTTCACTTGTACATACGATGGTATGGAGTTATGATGAGATGCACCTATTGTGGACAATATGTAACTATATATTCGTTTCTCTGTTGTTTTTAAAAATGTATATAAACTGCGTGGTATTAATGAGATAATGTAAATAGCTGTGTGTAATATATGGTCCAGTGTGTTATAGTGTCTGAGTCTTATATGTAATATTTTCCAAAATTTCAGAGCAATACACGGCCACCTGAAGAAGGCTACTTGGCCGAAACGCGCGTCGTGATCCACCTTGCCGTATTGCTGACATCTTTTGTCTTTTTCTATTCACTGTGTGGTTAAAAGTATTTGCAGAATGAATGTATATGAATTATCAATGATTTAACAAACTGTATACAAAAATAAGAAAAAATCAATTTTTAAAAAACTATAAAAATATTACTAAAAAAGATATATATTTTTGGAACTAATTTCTATAATAAATAAATAAAATAATTTGTTTCTATATTGGCTCTGTTGGTGACCTTTTCACTTAAAACACTGGAAACTTACCATTAGAAATATCACACTGTTTTTATGAGATTTGAGTACTTGGCTATAGACCTTTTTCAACCTAAGTTACTTCCCTATGTATAGCAAGTAAAATTTGTCTAATATATAGGGGTCCCCTACTTTCAAAAACTAAATTAGAAAGAAGTCAGAGGATTTTATTGCAAATTTTCAGAAATCAAAGTTTAGGAAGTAATGCAAAAATGCCCTGACTCATCTATCCACTCACTCTTCCATCCACGCTTTTACTCATACATCCATCCATTGATCCTCCCTTTAGCTCATCATCCATTCTTTCACTCATCCATCCTTCCACCCTTTCTTCCATCCACCCGCCCTTTCACTCATCTATTCTTTCACTCATCAATCCATCCGCCCATCCTTCTATCCATCCATCCACCCTCCCTATTACTCATCCATCCATTCTTTTACTCATCCATCCTCTCTTTTCACTTGTCCATCCAACCTTTTACTCATCCATCCATTATTTTTGCTCATCCATCCATCCACCCTTACACTTCATCCATCCATCTAATATTTCACTCTATCCATCGGTCCACCCCCCTTTCACTTAACCCATCCATCCACCCTTCTTTTCACTCAGCTATCCATCCTTTCTCACATCATCCATCCATCCACCCTCCCTTATCCCATCCAGCCATCCACCCTCCCTTTCACTCAGCCATTTAACGTTTCACTCACTCATTCATCCATGCTTACTCACATCATTAATCAATCCTTCTAGTCATCCACCCTCCCTTTCCCTCAGCCTTCCATCCTTTCACTCCCTCATCAGTCATCCATTGCATCTATCATCCATCAACCCTTTAACTCATCCATCCATCATTTCATCCATCTATTCACCCTGTCTTTCACTCATCCTTTTACTCATCCATCCTTACATCCATCCTTTCACTCGTTCATCCACCCATCTACCTATCCATCTATCCATGCTTTCACTGACACACCCATCCATCTATCCTTTCACTCACTTACTCACCTTTGTCTGCCAAGTTGCAGATGGGAGAGACCCATCAAGAACTCCACCCCCACTGTAGCTGCTAAAGTTGGAGGTTCATAATGCTGCAACATCCATCCTTTCACTCAACCGTACATCCTTTCACTTATCCATCTATCCACCTTTTCATTCTGTCAATCCATCCACCTTTTTATTCCACCCATTCACCATTTCACTCATCCATCATCCTTTTTCATCATCCAGCCACCCTTTATTCATCCATCCATCCACTCTCCCTTTGACTCGTCCATCCCACCATCCATCCATCCATTCTTTCACTCATCCATCCTTAACATCCATCTTTTCACTCATTCATCCATCCCTATACCAATTCACCCTTTCACTCACCAATCCACCCTTTCACTCACCCATCCACCCTTTCACTCACTCACACACCCACCCCTCAGTCCTTTCACTCACAGTGCTGCTGGAGGAGAGGACTAGGGTTATTTATGAGTCTTTTGTCTGCAGAGTTGCAGGCAAAAGAGGATCATCAAGAACTCCGCCCCCAATGTAGCTGCTAAAGCGGAAGGAACTTGGGCACTTTGCAACATTAGGAACACTAGAACGTTCATTCACAATACATGCAGATTTAGGAAAACTAGGAGATAATATAATTTTGTCTGCACCTCCCAGGGCCTGCGAGTAGAGAAGAAGTGCAGGTGAATGGGAGGGGAAGAGACCGGAGTGTGTTAGCAATGCAGCATCACAACAGCATCCATGGTAACGCAAAATTGAGTTTTTAGCAACATGTGGCCTACCTAAAATACGTTATTAAATACACTTCTATGAATTATTTAAAAGTTGTTTCAACTATATTCATATCATTTTATATTATCGTATTGGATCTGTTCTTAAAAACATTATCTAACAACAATGATTTTTACAAAAATGCGAATCTGATGTAAGGGAGGAGGGGAGGGAGAGACGGAGGGAGGGAGGTTGGAAGGAAGGATAAACGAGGGAGCACATAAGAGCGATATTGTGAGAGAAAATAGAAAGCGGAAGCAAAGAAAGAAACCTTAAAAGGGCCGCTGTGAGTTTCTTTGATTGCTCATGCAATTGAACTCAGGATATTGTTCAAAGTAGGGGTCGTTTTATTTTGATGTCTTCCATCATGGTCAAAGGTTCCACTCTAATTACAATTTGTATTAAAGAACAGGTTCATCTTCCTATTGCCATCCACTGCCAGACAGCAAGAGGGTTAGGGATGGAATGGCTGGGCATGCACAATTCTTTGCAGTTCATATACCTACCTGCCAAGGTCAACAGCCTGTGCCTTTTAGCCAAAGCACTGCAGCAGAACTATGTGAGTGATTCACTGCCTACGCTTGGTGGCTCGCGTACTGTTACATAGCCCATATGTGGGGTGTGGTCTGCTGGTCATGATGCAAAAAGGATGTGGCCAAGCTCTCTAGTGGCACTAAGCGTCCTATCAGTCTGGACGGCTGCTGAAAAAAGATGGGCAGGGCAGCAGGGTCGGGCAACATCTGTTAAATTGTTTTTGCTATCCCTTTTGTAATAAAAATAGGAAGAAACTCTCCAGGAGACAAATTGAGTTGATCCGGTAAGGAGATCCTTTAATGAACAGCCTGCAGTCACAGCGTACAGTCTTGAATGCCGTTTAACCGCACGGCAACTCTATTTAGCTAAAGCGTCTTCATTCAAGCAACAACACACACACGCGACTCAGACTTGCATGCACGCCTCA
Source organism: Lissotriton vulgaris (assembly GCF_964263255.1). Lineage (NCBI taxonomy): Eukaryota > Metazoa > Chordata > Amphibia > Caudata > Salamandridae > Lissotriton > Lissotriton vulgaris. The sequence goes on along the minus strand of NC_141693.1, from coordinate 1,066,634,589 downwards.
ACATTCAAAGAACAACATACAGACACGCGGCACAAAACTACATGCACACCTCACGCGAACACAACACGCGACAATAACACATTCAAACCATAACACAATGTTTATTGTTGTGAATGACGCGCGTGCGTTCACGCGCGTCATTTCTAACAATAACCATACACTACACACCTCCCTCTTTTTTTTTTTTTTAAGAAAGAACAAAGTCATTGAATCTTGAAGGAATCCTGCGACATCTTGAACTCCTCAACAACTCTTGTGAATCACAATCAGTGGAGACAGTAGGTAATTCACAGTCAGTGGAAACAGTAGGTAATTCAGATGACTTTGAATCATTAGCGTCAACATCCAAAAATACATTGAATGAGTCATCTTCATTCAAAACAGCATTTGATAAAACATCTTCAGGAAATTCCTTGCTAATATTATATTTTGAAACTCTGCTGAAATGCCAAACACTTCCATCAGTTACCCTTACAGCATTCTTAAATACTTCAACAACTTTAACAGGATCAGACCACTTCGCTAGTCCTTTATGTACATAACTGCCTTTTTTTAATCTCACAAAATCACCAACATGAACAGGCACACAACTCCTTGTTCCATCTCTTGACAGATCTTTCTTCATCTTTTCCTTATAAGTATCAACTTTCCTGCGAATTTCTTCAAAGTCCACTTCTGCAAAATCAACGCGAGTACTATCCTTATTCTTTAACCACCAAGGAACTAAATTAGTACTGGGTTTACGCCCTCTTAACATCTCAAAAGGAGATAGCAAGGTAATGGCATTGGGAGCAGTCCTATAAGATAATAACATGGACTGTAAAGCCTTGTTCCAGCACAATCCACCTTTGACAGCTAATTGGATAGCTTCCTTGACAACTCTATTGAATCTTTCTATTTGACCATTGGCCTCAGGATGGAATACTGCTATTCTTCTGTGAAAGATGCCACATCTACTAAAATACTTTTCCATTTGCTTACTAACAAACTGCGGGCCATTATCTGTCACTACCTCCTGAGGGATACCCTCCCTGCAGAAAACTTCATCCATAAACTGTATAATAGCATCGCTAGTAACTTCCTTGACTGTTTTTATCTCTGGCCATTTTGAGAAATAATCTATAAGTACTATACCAAAGGAATGTTGTTGTCGTAAAACACCGAATGGTCCAATAATATGAATGCCAATCTTATTCCATGGTGATGCAGGTAAACCAACAGGTTGTGGTACACTGGGTAAAGCCTTAGCTGTTTTATCACTGTTAGCACATAATTCACACAATGTCACCTGTTGCTCAACAAAATAATCAATACCTGGCCACCAGAAATTATTCTTTAAACGTCTTCTAGTGACTGATATTCCAAAATACCCAACATGAGCCAAATCCAGAAATCTTTTCCTGAGACCAAAAGGTGGAATGAATTTATCATTCCTTAATAAAAACCCATTTTCTATAGCTAATTCATCCTTAATATTGTGATAACTCATTAAACCACCTGAAAAGTTCCTTCCTTCAGGCCAGCCTCCCAACACATATTCCTTAACTTTTTTGAGTTCTAGGTCTTTGTTCATTTCTTCATTCCATGTCTCTTCTTCTACTATTGAATTTTCTCCAAACACCAAGTTAACATCATTATAAACATGTGCTACTTCGCATTCATCTTTGTCAACCACATCAGAGTCTCTGCATGCCAATGGAAGCCTTGACATACAATCTGCATGAACATTCGATTTCCCGGGAATATATTCCAAGGAATACTGAAAGTTTTGTAACCTTGATGATAATCTGGCCAATCTTGAAGAAAGAGTACGTCCTCCACCTGGTGATAGTATATGTACCAAGGGTTTGTGATCAGTTTTAATGGTGAATTTCGTTCCCCATAGGAAAGGTCGGAAATGTTCGGCACCCCAAACACACGCCAAAAGTTCTCTTTCAATCACTGAATAATGACGTTCAGACTCTCTCAACGTTCTTGAGGTATACGATACAATCCATTCTTTACCCCATTCCTCTTGAATCAGTACGGCACCCAACCCACAACTACTTGCATCTACTGTCACAATACATTTTTTGCCAATTACAAATGGTTTAAGACAGGGTGCCTTGGTAATCATTGACTTCACAGCGTTGAAAGTTTCAGTCATAGTTTCTGTCCATTCAAATTTTGCATTCTTCTTCAAGAGCATCCTGAAAGGTTCAATCACACTTGCATAGTTCTGGATAAATTTTGCATAGAATTCAACAAGGCCTAAAAATGCAACCAACTGTTCCTTGTTCTGAGGAATAGGAGCTTTGCTGATGTTTTCCAAATGTGAGTTTTTAGGTCTAATGCCATTAGCACTGATACAATGTCCAAGATATTCTACTTCATCTCTCCTGAATTTGCACTTGGACGCACATAGAGTTAAACCCTTCTCCGATAAGGCGTTCAATACTTTAAATAAATGCTTGTCATGTTCAATTATGTCTTTTCCAAAGACTAAAATGTCATCTTTGAATGCAATTGCCCCAGTTAATCCATCTAGTGTCTCTTTCATCAGCCTCTGAAAAACTGCTGCTGCACTTGCTAACCCAAAGGGCATCCTGCAAAATCTATATAGCCCTTCAGGTGTAATAAAAGCAGTCAAATCTTTTGAATCTTCATGCAAGACTACTTGATGATACGCACTTGCTAGATCTAAACATGAGAATACCTTGGCATTATTCAATGTAGAAACCATTTTGTGTAGATTGGGCAAGGGATGTGAGTCCACACAAATTGCATTGTTCAAACTGCGTAAATCTATGCATACACGAAGATCTCCCCCAGATTTGATCGAAATTACAATGGGAGAAACCCATGGAGATGATTCAATGGGTTCTATAATTTTCTTTTTACACATGTCATCTAGAATTTCTTTTAATTTTTCTCTGTAAGAAAGAGGCACATTCCTCACTTTATGGCGGACAGGTAAAGCATTTGCATGCACTTTTATCCGATGTTCGAATCCTTTATATTTCCCTAGGACATCACAAAATAATTTTGGAAATTCTCCTTTAATTTTTTAAATCAAATCTTCTCCAGTTTTACTTTGTACAGATTTGCTAGATTCAGAATCAATAGAATAAACAGGAGGATCAGCATTAGGATCAAGTTTCATTCCCAATTGTTCTGCATGTGGCCAACCTAATAATGAATCACCAGATTCCGTTATATACACCTTCCCATGTGTGGAGTAGCTTTTAAATTTAAGTTCAGCAATGAAATATCCAATGAGTTGCAATTTATGCCCTGTATAACCACTTGGTGTGATATCTGGTAGTATCAATTTGATATTAGGCCAGTTGGATTTAAACAAGACATTAGGCAGAATTGTGTACCATGAGCAAGAGTCAACAAATACTTTGGTAGAGACTCCATTAATAGTGATAAAACATGAAGGAAATGTCCTTACTTTTGGTTCTTTAGTTATGCACATTATGGTATTCACGTCAAATTCACAATCACTTGAATTTTCTTGTTCTTGATCTTGAACTAAACTGACTTTCCTTGGTGCTGATCTGCAAACTTTTGAAAAATGCCCCTTTTTTTCACATCTTGAACAAACTTTGTCCAGAGCTGGACACAATTTTGAATTCCCTAAATGATAACTACTACCACATCTGAAACAGTACATATTATAAGTTCTTGAATCAGCTCTTTGCCACGTATTCATCCTTTGATCAGATCTTTGCCACGTATTTGTTCTCTGATCAGGTTTTTGCCATCTATTTCTGTATTCATTTTTATACTGGTTATCATTCCTTGTGTTAGCATATTTCCCATATTTCCCTGAATCTTTAAATTTCTCATTTTCTTTATTTATAATTAGAATATCAGATTTATTGTTGTTTTGCGAACGTATTTCGTCTACAAATTCTTCTGAATGTTCTATTGACTTTGCAATTTCAATTGCTGCATTTAAGGTCATATCTGAAGTTGTCCATAGTCTTTGTTGTATTTTCTTGTTATTAGTACACATAAGGATCTGATCTCTTAAAACTTGGTCATAATTAATGTGTTCAAAATCGCATGTGACTGCTAATGCTCTCAATGAAGATACATAGTTGTCAATGGACTCATCTGCTTGTTGTTTTCTTGAGTAAAATTTAAATCTTTCCATAACCATATTCATCTTTTTTCCATATCTAATAGCTAATTGCCTGGTAGCAATTTGATATACATCTAAATTAGAAGTGTCACTTAAGGAGGTAGACTTTTGAATTCTTTAAGAGCTATTCCACCAAGACAGTGCTTTAATAGAGCTAGTTTCCTTTCTGCTCCACATTCTTCTTCCTCTAAAACATCAACATATGCCAAAAACATAGGTTCCCAAATGTCCCACTCAATAGGAGGATCACCTTTATTGGCTAAGAATGAAGGAGGGGGTTGAATCCCAGTCATAGTTAATGAAAGACAAAGGATTTAAACAATGAAGAAAATAATTATTTAACAATCGAAATATTTGTGACTCACAACAGTGTGTGCGAATCACAGATGTCACTTACGGTTAATTTCTTCCTTGTAAATACCCTCCAAGACAGATATGTTCCAGTTGTTAGTAATCCACAATGAACTGAGTAAATAAAGTGTTCCTTCTTTTTTTTTTTTTTTTGATGATGGTGCCAAGAAATAACCAATGAAAAGAGCTCTTATTAATCCATTTAGTATTATCCAATGAAAAACGTTGAAAAGCATCCAATAGAATGTGCCAGTGTAAAACTTCCCAAGTGAAACAGCCAATGAGAACGATTTGTTAAAAAAAATAAGAAAACTCTTGAAAAATGTACTCGTTGCACGCATGGAAACGTGTTTCCGATCGTCGCCAGTGTAATAAAAATAGGAAGAAACTCTCCAGGAGACAAATTGAGTTGATCCGGTAAGGAGATCCTTTAATGAACAGCCTGCAGTCACAGCGTACAGTCTTGAATGCCGTTTAACCGCACGGCAACTCTATTTAGCTAAAGCGTCTTCATTCAAGCAACAACACACACACGCGACTCAGACTTGCATGCACGCCTCAACATTCAAAGAACAACATACAGACACGCGGCACAAAACTACATGCACACCTCACGCGAACACAACACGCGACAATAACACATTCAAACCATAACGCGATGTTTATTGTTGTGAATGACGCGCGTGCGTTCACGCGCGTCATTTCTAACAATAACCATACACTACACCCTTGGCCTTGTCAGCGCCAAAAGGGCTCTCTATGACAAATGATGAGGTATACACTGACATGAAATACCATAATCCCCGATGTAAAGCAACATGCACTATCAGCCTCAGAAGGATGACCATATGAATTAGCTCTGGTGAGATTTGAGGCTCTTGTCTTTATGTTATCAGTCAGTTATATCTTCTCTGGTTCTGACAGCCTTACAAATCCATTAGAGTCACCACTACCATTCTATAACAGTACCTAACATTGGGGGTAGATTATACCATGATTAAAAGTTTCAGCGAGAGCCTGGCGTTTTTTTCTGTCGAGGCAGTGCACAATTATACCTCTTTGGCAGGCAACCATATGTCTATCACTTCATAATCACATCAATCAGCCTATGGGAAATATGTATGTATATATATATATTATTTTTTTGTCACCAAAGGTTCCTTTTCAAGGAAAACACCGCACTCCAACAGGATCGAAATAAACAGCAATTTATTTCTGTGCTGTAACAAACACCATTGACCACCACCTACGCGTTTCAACCACAATTGGTCTTGTTCACGGTATGTGAGTCCTACTTTAGTTTCTTATTTAAAAAGACTCCCACTGATGTCCATTAGGAGGCATTGTGGGATATGTAGTTCAAATCAATTGTTACCAAATTCTCAAAGGAAAGTTTACTTTTTAAAACATTTCTTTTTAGTTCAAACAATGTGTACTCTCATTTTTTATGTCCATTAGATTCCAATTCATTTCTAACATTGACTGTAATTACATCATCCAGTTTTTCAATCTTTCAGTAGCAGGACATGTATCCCGTATTGTATAGATGTTACATATTGGCTTAGTGCCTTTAATTCCTTCACGGCTTTTCTTTCATTTTAAAATAGAAATATACAAATTCGTCAGAAAATTGAAACTGGCCAAATTCTTTAACAAAAATGAAAACAAAAAAGCAACAAAAGCTAAATCAACTCCTGAAAGTTCGGAATTAACGTTGAAAGATTTACCAGCCCTAACAGCTATACAAGGGCTAGGGACAGAGAGGGAGGACATCACTGAGGTCATGCCCTTTTTACACCTCTCTGCAACGCAGCCCCCTGGCGCATACTGGAGGTTGCTGGTGGGCTAGTTGACCCCCAGTGACCCCTGTATGCAAGGGGAATTAGTTCCCCCTCTGAAAAAGCGCCAGGGGGCTGTGTTGCAGAGAGGTGTAAAAAGGGGCGTGGCCTCATTACTCCTCTCTGCAACGCAGCCCCCTGGTGCATACTGGAGGTTCCTGGTGGGCAAGTTGGCCCCCAGGGACCCCAGTATGCAAGGGGAATTAGTTCCCCCTCTGCAAACGCGCCAGGGGGCTGTGTTGCAGAGAGGTGTTCTGAGGCCGCGCCCCTTTTTACACCTCTCTGCAACGCAGCCCCCTGGCGCATACTGGAGGATCCTGGTGGGCTAGTTGGCTCACAGGTGACCTCAGGATTAAAGAGGAATATATTCCCCAACCTAAAACGCGGCACAGGGCGTGTTTGCACACATGTCACCTCAGGCCCGCCCCCTTCCTTCACTATTGATCAAAATATTCCTCTAAAATCATCCGAAGTACGAATTCCGATTTACTCACCTGTCATCACAAGAGACGTCAGTGCTGCATCTTTCAGCCCACTACTGATTCTGAAAAGTAATTCTAATTGAAGTTACAGTAACTTGAATTTCCTTCCATAGGCTAACATTGACTGGTTTCACTTGGAAATGTTTCTAAGTGTGGAGTTTTGGAATTTTAAAAAATTCCTCAAAAATCAGCCAAACTATGAATTCTGATTTACTCACCTGTTATCAGGAGAGACCTCAGTGCTGCATCTTTTAGCCGACTACTGTTCCTGAAAAGTAATTCTATTCGTAGTTACAGTAACTTGAATTTCCTTCCAAAGGATATCATTGCCTGCGATATAAAATATATATAAATTAAAAAAGATAATAAAATAAAATATCTACAAATAAATAGTTTAAAAAATGTAGTAAATCAGTATAAAAAAATAACAATTAATACATTTAAAAATTGTTATTTACAAAACCTTCGAAATTCACTGAAAAAAACATAGATTTCAGGCCTGATATAGTTAGGAATTAGCTTTTAAAAAACTTTTGAAATTCACTGAAAAAAACATGGGTTTCAGGCCTGATATAGTTAGGAATTAGCATTTAAAAAGCCTTTGAAATTCACTGAAAAAAACATAAGTTTCATGCCTGATATAGTTAGGAATTAGCATTTAAAAAACCTTAGAAATTCACTGAAAAAAACTATAGGTTTTAGGGGTGTTATAGTTAGCTGGACATTTCACTGTGGAGGGCCAGGTCGGGCGCCATCTTTGGTGAGTCCCAGTCCCCGGCTGGTGTCGAGTTAGCGGTCCAGCTCGGGGAGGGGCTTGGGCCTCAAATAGCGATGCCTCATCGGACGCGCAGCGGGCGCGCCGTCTGCGCGCCGAAGGAGCGCCAAAGGAGGGCCCGTCTGTGCCCGTCCGTGCCCCGGACGGGCCCAGGGCTAGCCACTCTGCCCGGCGACCTCCGGGGACGGCCAGCTCAGAGAAACGCAAGTATTCTCGTCACGATCTTATGAGACTTGCTCTCCCCGGCGGAAGATTGACTTGTTTGCGCGCGGACCTAGACTGCGGTCTGGTGAAGTGCCCCAGCTGTGGTTTTCTTCCCCAGCCTTCCTTACCCCCAGGTTCAGTCAGTAACGCCGGAGTTACAACCATCAGGGCTGGACTGATTAATGCTAGATCCGTGGTGAGACATGCCGCCGATGTTTTTGAATTACTGGTGGATGGCCAGTTGGAGGTGCTGTTCGTCACGGAGACGTGGATGACCAGCACATCCGCTCCCAGCGTGGAACTTGCTGTCCCCAGAGGTTTTAGGATTGCTAGGGTAGACAGACCCCTGGGTAGAGGGGGCGGACTAGCCGTTATTTTTAAGGATGGGTGGCGTTTCGCCTCTGAGCCACCGGTTGCGGATGCTGGGGGCGAGGTTCTCCACTTTTCCATTATAATTTCCCCTCATTTCACCTTAGGAGGGTCCTTGGTTTACAGGCCCCCGGGCCAGGCTAATCACTTTCTTGACTCTCTAGAAGAATATATAGTGCCGCGGGCCTTAAGTTTTCCAAACTTTCTTTTGGTCGGCGACCTAAATATTCATGTGGATGCTCCTGACTCACCTGAAGCCCGCAGGCTTGGTGAAATTCTCGACCTCGCACAGCTCAAGCAATGGGTGACTTCTCCGACGCATGTGGGAGGTCATCTGCTTGATCTGGTTTGCTCCAACTTCCCCATTCAGATTGTGAGCGTTGAAAAAATAACCTGGTCTGATCATGATCTGGTCAGACTCGCGTGGGAAATGGTGGAAACCGGTCTAACACCCCCCATGTGCCACACCCAAAAGATCAACCTGCCCGCGTTTAGACAGGCCCTGTCCGGAGCCCACCCAAAACCTACGGTGCTCCTGGATGAGGCGGTCTGCGGGTTCAATGAGTGGGTGTTGCAGGCGGCTACTGTACCCACTAAACACACTACTGTGTCTAGACTCCGACGCTCTCCCTCCCAACCCTGGTTCTCCCCTGAGCTGAGGGAGATGAAACTAGGCTGTAAAAAACTAGAACGAGCGTGGAGATGTGGGTATAGTTCTGAGGCCAAGTCTGCTCTACGTTTAGCCCAAAAAGATTATTATGCAGCCATTAAGGTCGCTAAAGGTAACTACTATGCAGGGCGTATCGCTAAAGCAGATAACAATAGTAGAGAGATTTTCTCTATTGTCAAGAGCTTTGTATCCCCTGTTGCTGATGCTGCTACTCTCCCGTCCTCTGCGCAATGGTGCGAAGACCTGTCCACCTTGGTTTATGAGCAAAATAGCCAGGATTCAGCAGGACCTACTAGCGGCTCTGCCTGTGGACTGTTTAGCGGCCGACTCGTGTCCCACACTATGCCCGTGTTCCGGACAGCAGCTTACGAACTTTGTGCAAGTTTCTGAGTGTGCTGTTCTGCCTCTTCTCCAATCCCTGAAATCCGGCTCCCCCGCTGACCCGTGCCCAGCCCGAGTGCTTTCGTAGGTGGCGGAAACGGTCTGTAGTGAGATCACGCAGATAGTGAATCTTTCCCTGGCTTCAGGCGAGGTGCCTCTCGGTTGGAAACGAGCCAAACTTCTGCCGCTCCTGAAAAAACCGGGACTGGACGCTACGGTCCCCGGGAACTATCGTCCCATATCCCTTTTGCCAGCACTCGCTAAAATCTGTGAGAAAGTGGTTCTTCAGCAATTGGAGAGCTTTATAGAAACCTCCAATGCCCTTCATCCTGCCCAATCGGGTTTCAGGGCTGCCTATAGCACTGAGACTGCGCTGGTGGAGATGACTGAGGCTATTCGGGATTGTCTAGACGGAGGCGGCAGAGCGGTCCTGATTTTATTGGACCCCTCTGCTGCATTCGATACCGTCCCCTATGAGCTCCTCCTCGCCAGGCTGTCTGCTATTGGTATTGGGGGGGTTGTTCTGGCCTGGTTGTCCTCTTTTCTTTCCGACAGGACACAGCAGGTCTGGATGCCACCCCACGCCTCAGAGCCTAAACCACTTCTCACGGGGGTCCCTCAGGGATCCACTCTTAGTCCCCTACTGTTCAACATTTACATCACCCCCTTGGTTTCTTTAGCGGAACAGTATGGGGCTAAGATTATAGGGTATGCAGATGATACCCAACTGCTGTTTACCTGGCCAGACGACAATCTGGATACGTCGGCAGTCCATCTGTGTTTGTCCTCGGTATTTCGCTGGTTAACCCAGGCCCAGCTGAAATGCAATGAGGACAAATCCAAGGTGCTCTTTTATGGTTCCTTTCCCCCCTCGTTCAGGAATACGCTGTGGCCCCCAAACATTCCCAGCCCGAAAGAGATGGGGAGACCTGCGAAAAACCTTGGCATCTGGTTTGCAGAGGACCTTAGATTCGAGGACCATATTAAGAAGCTGACGGGTACCTGCTTTGCCACGCTGAGAATGCTTCGCAAATTCTTCCCTTTGCTCCCTAGGGATGCCAAGGTGACGGTTGCTCGGGCTCTCATACTGGCAAGGCTGGACTACGCGAATGCACTGTTCAGTGGCATTCCGGCCTACCTGGTGAAACGTCTGCAAATTATTCAGAATGCTGCTGTCCATCTTCTACTCAACATCCCAAGATGGAAGAGTGTGCGCTCTGATTTGCACACTCTTCATTGGCTTCCCGTAGCACAGCGCATCTTGTTTAAATCCTTGGTGCTCGCGTTTAGAGCAATCCATGATCAAGGCCCCTTGTATCTGAGAAAGAGATTCACTTGCTATGCCCCCGCCCGTACCCTCAGATCATCTACTCTGTTTAAATTGTCTCTTCCCCGCTTTAAACGAGCCAGACTCGGCGGTCAGTCGATCTCCGTGGTCGTGGCTCGGGCCTGGAACGCTCTGCCTCTCCACCTGCGCTCCATGCAATCTGTGGCTCTATTCAAGAAAAACCTGAAAACCCATCTGTTCAAGAGTGTAATCTAAGCTGTCTTCTTGCTGCTCTGTTTCTCCGCCTCTTCCAACTCGCGCCAGGATACTCTCAAGTAACGGAGCGCGTTACAAAACGGTTTATACATACATACATACATACATACATATACATACTCATACAAAACCATTGAAATTCCTACGATATAGTTAGTTGTACTAAATATATCTTGCGCACCTGCAATCCACTGCTGATGATGTCACATATTACATCATTCATGACATGGTCAGTGACATCACTGATGACATCTCAAATATTAGCAGATATGACACAAAAGGGGCCCAAACTGTCCTTTTTAACCTTCTACTATGTACACGCTGTAACAAAAGGTGGGCCTTTTTAGGATTCGCCTAGGCAGCGCATGCGCTGTCTAATTGAAAGTTGCTGTATTTGGTCTAGTGGGGGAAGCTCCGCCTACTTTCCACCTATCTTTTTGATTGGCTGAATTCCTAAATGCTGCAATCTGATTGGTTTTCTGCAACTTAATCCCGTCTCCTCACGGCCATGTTGTCATTTTTCTCCTTCCATAGCTATCAGCCCCTTTACTTGTAAATCTGTTTTTTTCCCTGCCTCCCCCCTGTTCCCTCCCGCAGTCCCTCACTTCTTTGCCCACCACAACACCCCCACCCACTCCTGTTTCTGCCTTTTTGGACGATTGCAGTTTTATTTACAATGCAATAGGACTCTCGTAAATACAAGTCCTATTGCATTTGTAAATGCTTTTTTCCCTCTGATTGGCTGGCAGCGCACTTTATTTTGATTACGTCATTACGTGTACCTTCCCATCTGAGGTTAGAGAGGCTTGGAATGCACGCTTCACTAGTAGTGCCTCCTTGTTTCAATCTGACCGCGGATGAGTTCGAAGGAGTAGGTGTGTTCTAATGTTGTCATGGAAAGCCCAAAGCATCTACAGCATACGGTACGTGTTCGAGAGTGAGACCCCGGGTGCGCGAAGCCTCTCGCGCAGGGCTATGGGTAGGAGCTGCTTTGAGGGGGCCGCAGGAAGACACAGCATGTGCATGGAGACGGGATGTACGTGTTGTTGCCGGGTCCCTGCTCCCCTTGCCATCTTAATCCCGACACTCTCCCCCGACAATGACTTTAGCTCATCACTGCGCCTCTGGCTGTTCAAGGGCTGCTACATGGCCACTAAACTCTGCCCACAATTGCTGCATCATTGCTTCGGAATAGCCTGGCCTGCAGTGTGAACTTCCCCTGCTCCCATCGGGGGTATTGCGGATTACTGAGGGCCGCCACAACGACCAAGATACAGACGGGTGTGGATCCGGTTGCGACCTCGCAAAATGGCAGCCGCATCGAAGCCACTGTGACGGAGTTCGCCCACTGACGATCCTGATGCCAGAGTGCCGGTTGCGGTAAGTGGGGTGCAGCCGTGCCCGGGCCTATAGCTGCGGAAGCAGGTATGGGCCTTTGGGTGGGCTGCGGCCTGCGAGCTGTGGCTGGCGGCCGGGGTGAGAGAGGAGTGGGGTCCTGATATTTTCGGTGGCGCACCCGACATCGTGGAGCAGCGTTCACAAGAGTGGTCTGCATTTGCGGCACTAAACAAACCACTTTGAACTGCTGATGTCAACACAGGTGTGCCCGGATCACGGTTACATTGCTTAGCTGCCCCCTAACCCCTATACAGAAGCTTCATACCTGCATAAATACGTTTGCGGGCTGGCATAGTTTTTCCTGGCTTGTATTGAAACTGCTGGTTGCCTGATTTTTTGTCACACGTAGGGCAAAGTACACAGGACATCCTGAAGTTCTTTGGTTGCCTCTGGCCTGCTAGCGTGTGGGACCCTAGGGAGCACTACTGACCTGCGCCATAGTATTTCTGAGAACACGGGTAGTGAAATGACTGTCCCGGCGCTTTCTTTAATTTAAAGTACATGTCCCGGTTTTTGGGACAAAGGTCACATCAGACAGGGGAGTGGATGTTGTCTGGCGGCTAGACTGCCGACTTTGGTGCCACTTTGCTCGCCAGAAAAAGTAAGTGTGCCGGTGCCCTACTTTTCAGGAGCTGTGCTACATAGCTGAAGTCGCACTTACTGCTGGTCAGCAGGGGTGGGGGATCTTAACCCAAGGCTCAGGGTATAATGATTTTAGCCATCAGTAAGTCCTGTCAAGGAGTACCTTTTTAAATAATTGCTGCCGGCTTTGGTAGGTCAATGTCGCTCATAAGTACACTGAAAACTTGGCAGCAATGAGGGTTTAATGTATCGTATTTACAGGTTTTCCCTCGTCTTTATTTCTTGATTTTGCTTGCGGGAAAGTGTCAGTCATAGTCCCCAAATATCACTCATAATTACACTGACATTACGGAAATGCCATACATAAGCAGTCTGAATCCTTGGTAGCTATGTACTGAGAGGGTTCATTACTGTGGGCACAAGACTGCAGGGGGCAGATTAAGGGTTAATTACTTCAAACGAGGACAGCGGCGCGCTCTTTGAATTGCTTTTCCAACTCTGCACTGCACCGAGGACATACACTAATATGGCGAAACCAATTGGCATGGCCAATGCTTGTTTATTCTGTTTCCACTCTACCTCAATTTTCTTGCTGCATCACCTTTTCATCTCTCTTGCTAAACTATTTCTCTAGGTCAGTGTCATCGTAAGGTTTTTGGTGGTCTCGTGCAAGACATATTTTGGTGGGGGCCGGTATGGAACAAATTTGGATTTTATTTCCCATTCACTGCTAATTCAGGCCTGTGTGATGCCAAATTTTACTAAATTATTTTTCACTTTAACAGGATTGTATTGTATTGTAAATGCATTATATAGTGATAACTACCGATGACAAGGTATTGAAGCACTTTTTTTACCAAGTAGCACTCTATAGTGAAATATGAAAGTAATTTGAGTGGTAGATATGTTACTCAGTTATTTGGTTTGAGAAGGATAGTGGAGGGATAGAAGAGGGAAAAACGTTTGCATTTATATAGCGCTTGCTATCCCTGATCGGGTGTTAAAGCGCTTTTTCGGCGTGTAGCACACTACTGCCGAACCCATAAAGGTTTAGTGGTCAATTCGTATAGTGAAATATTAAAGTAATATGATTGGTAGATATGTTAGTCAGGTATTTGGATTGAGAAGGATAGCGGAGGGATAGGAGAGAGGAAAAGGTTTGCATTTATATGGCGCTTGCCAACCTTGATGGGGCATTGAAGCGCTTTTTTTGGCGGGTAGCACGCTACTCCAGAACCAATAAAGGATTAGTGGTGAATTAGTATAGTGAAATATGAAATTAATTTAAGTGGTGGATCAAAAAAACTGTTGAAATATGTATTTCTGGGGGGGGGGGGCGTGGCTTGGACGGAGATGAGGACGAGTCCATTAGCGCTCCGCCACCCTGAGAGGAAATAATGGCGAATAAAGCGCCCGGCACTAAGTGAAACCGGAACAAACGGAAGGATCGTATGTAGGAAGGCACAGAGCACGAATCGGCTGACACGGACCCACGACAAAGGAGAAGCAAAAGGAAGAAAGTACCGAAAAAGAGCGAGAGGAGAAGGTGGGGAGAGCAGCCTAAGATGGCGGCATACGAGTGCATCTAAACGCTGCGAAAGTCTTCGAACCGCCACAACAAAGCGTAAGGAGAGGGGGAGCGGGAAGCGGGCAGTGCACAAAACAAAAAGCGAGTTGCACCTATGTCAAGCGGCGGGGATAATAACAGCCAAAACTAACGGGGCACACAGAATGGAAGCGGCCATTTTGCTCTCAGCTCCAACCCCACCCCCCCTGACTCAGCGTAACAAGCACCGCCGATCGCTTCCAGCAAACAATCAGGGGCAGCAGGAGGCAAAAAGGCTAAACGCGCCCAAAAGGAACGCACACTAGCCAGCGGAAACAAGAGCAGAGTAAAGGGCAGAACTGAGACTGAGACTAAGCGGGCGCACAAAACGGGAGCAACCATCTTGCGCTCAGCCCCACCCCCTTTCGCATCATAGGCACTGCAGAATACCGCCAGCAACGTGACTAGCGGCAACAAGAGGCAAAAGGAGAGGAGTGCGTCCAAGGGACACGCGCCAGGGTGGCAAATAAGAGCAGAGTAAGGGGAGAGCCTAACCGAAACCCAAAGAAACGGGAGAGGCCATCTTGCGCTCCACCCCACCCCTCCTCACATCAGCAAGTACTGCAGGTGTCGCAACGGCGAAGAGAGACGGAAGCGCCGAAATGACAATAAGCAGAGCAGTCAAAGAACACTGGAAGCAGGGAAAGACAACAGAGAGCGACGCCAGCAGCCACAATAAATAAGTCCAGGCACAACACCGTGGCAAAACGAGACCCTCAAGTACCGCGCAGGTGCGCCACGAACGATGACAGTGCCCATAAAAAAAAAGTGAGAGCACCTCATTTTGGGCAAGCGAGAAGCGGTAAGTGGACAACCAAACAAGCAAGTCTGCCCGCTAAGGCAAACACAGAAACACAGGACCAACAGCCAGAGAGGAGGCCATCACAATGTCTAGAGGAGTAGAGCCACCGTAGCCCACACAAAACCTCACCCACAAGCAGCACTGGCCGGAGCCAAGACCAGGACAAGGACAATCAGAGAGCCCTGCAGGTTCCGACTTGAAGGACTAGGCTCAAAACAACAAAGGGTCGACAGGCTCCACACATACCTAGCCAGAAGAGGGGTCGCAACAATGGCAGGGCAATACGGCAAATCCACCAATGACACCAAAAAGGTGCGGAAAGACACACTGGAATCCCCATCAAAGCTTAAGGTCAATCAAAACAGCAAAACCACTCTTGACACGCTCCTTAAAAAAATAACCGAAGGGAATGAGCTCGCCAAGGCCACAAAGAAGACAATAGACAATATGCAGCTGGAACTAGCGGCCATAAGAGCGGATCAAAGCAAAACAAATGAGAGGCTGACAGCGGCAGAAAAAAGGGTCAGCGTCCTGGAGGATAACAGCGGGCAAACGCGCAGAGGGCTGACACAGGTAGCAAAGACCACAGACCACCTCCAAAAAATGATGGCAGAGCAGGACGACAGGAATAGGAGGGGAAACATACGCCTCCTGGGCGTCCCAGGAGGAGAGGAGGACCAAACCGGATTCTGCGAGGGCCTACTAGAAACACTACTGCCACAACTAACAGGAATAAAGTTTGATAGGCAGTTTGAAATCGATAAGGCATACAGAATACCAGCCCACAAACCCCAACATGGCCGAGGAGCGCGCCCAATCATATGCCAACCGCTTCGTAGCCACCAGACAGAAGCAATTTTCACCATCGCAAGGAAGAACCAAAACCTGACATGGAACGGGAATAAAATCATAATTACACAAGATTTCTCCAAGCTAACAGTGGAAACCAGGAAGGGCTTCCTGG
The DNA here is from genome assembly GCF_964263255.1 of Lissotriton vulgaris. Lineage (NCBI taxonomy): Eukaryota > Metazoa > Chordata > Amphibia > Caudata > Salamandridae > Lissotriton > Lissotriton vulgaris. The sequence goes on along the minus strand of NC_141693.1, from coordinate 1,066,618,492 downwards.
CCCTAAGAGACAGGATGAGAAGAGAAGGCATTACTTTCAGCTTTGCAGGTCCGTCAAGAATGAAGATCACAGATAGGAAGGGCACCACGCTGTTCCACGACCCGGGTGAGCTCAGGAGATATCTACAAGGCCCCACCATAGAGGAAATGGAGGCCCAAAGCCCCGGCACAGGGAAAAAACGGGCCCCATCGGACAACGGCGAAGAAGACAACAACGTCATATGAACACGAACACCTCCACCAGCTAAACCTCAAACCGACACTACCTAGTGGCCCGGCGCCACCCTTTAAACTAAGACACACTCAGGAAGATGCATCTACCTCAAGACTGTTTCAACTCTTTACTGATTGAACAAGGAAGCCATACGCACACACAACCAACATACCTACCTCAGCACTGATAAGGAACCGACCTACCTTAAGATAGGCGATGGGCGCCGGGATGTATATCCTTTTGAATATGCTAAGCAATCATTATATTTGCTCACTACCGAAACAATTTAATGGGTGGGGACTCTCAATAACTGACATGAGTGCCTAGCGGGACCAAATCAAAGTCTAATCTCTCGGGGGGGCAGGGGGGGATCATTACTGTTGCACGCCTACAGTACGAAGCACCGGGGAGGGGGAGGGCGGGGAGGAGGGGGAGAAAGGGAGGGGGGGTGCTACAAGTATGGTGGTACGATACTACTGATTTCTATGCCTATTTTCTCTTTTCTTTCCTCTTTTCTATCCAAGACTTTCTATCCTTGCACTGCACTCATCTCGGAGACAGAACCAACAGCGCAGCGACCTGGCCAAAGAACGGGGGTCAGAGACCTAGAGTGCTGAAACCAGGGGCAGGCAAGCGGAGGGAGCACATGCACGACCGAATTACGGGACACACACAACTAAAACGCGACAAACACACATTTACATGACAACAACAACAACGACACCTAGCCAGTTGAACTCAGACATCAAAGTAGTGTCCCTAAATGTCAAAAGCCTCAACCATCCCGTTAAGCGCAGGAAAACACTAGAATACCTAGCAAAGCTCAAGGCGGACGTGTATGTCCTCCAGGAGACTAAACTCTCAGAAGAAGATGCGCTGCGCCTCAGGGCGAGCTGGATAAGTGGCTCCTTCTGCTCACCGGCCATAGAGAAAAAAAGAGGTGTCATCACACTGATACATAAGAAAAGTAACTTAGCCATACATGAATGCCACAATGATGCAGACGGCAAGCTGCTGATAATAAGACTTAAAAAGGGGTATGAGACCATACACATAGCCAATGTCTACGGTCCTAACGCAGAAAACAAGGCGTTCTGGAATGATGTAGAGAGCAGATTAGACAAACTCTCCCAGGACGACCTGGTATTATTGGCCGGAGACATGAATGAGGTGCTAGACCAGGCCATTGACAGACACCCAACAAGGCAAAGCCACAGACCTCAAGAGCAGAGCACCCTGCTAAACCTATGCACAAAGCTACACCTTAGAGACCCCTGGAGGCTACAACACCCAGACGCGAGGAAATACACTTTTTACTCGCACCCCCACAACTCATACAGCAGATAGACTACATATTCATGTCAGCCACACACACACCTCATTGACCACACAGAGATAGCACCCATAACAATCTCGGACCACGCACACACCAGTCTCTCCCTCAGCGGCAGGCACAACGAACGCCCAAGCCGTAGATGGAGACTAAACAATGACATACTGGAGAACCCCACACACGCCACAGAAATTGAAGAAGCGATCAAGGAGTACCTGTCCTTCAATGACAATGCAGAGGTGGACAAAGGCGTCCTGTGGGACGCCCTCAAAGCCACCCTCAGAGGGAAGTTTCTAAGTATCAAGGCCAAGATGAATAGAGAGAGAAACAAAAAGATCAAAGACCTCGAGAACGAAATCAGAGTCCTAAAGACAGGCCACTGTGCAAATCTCGCAGACGCAAACACGATGACTGCCCTTACAAAAAAGAAATACGAACTAAACAGAATCCTGAGTGAAAGGGCAGGCACGTGGATAAATAAATACAAAGCGATTAACTTGTGCACGGCCAACAAAGCAGGGAGGGCACTAGCATCTTACCTAAAAGCAAAACAGAGGCAGCACTCCATAGCCGCAATCACTGACAGGGCAAAAAAAAAACACACAGCCAACAAAGACATTTTGGAAACATTCAAACACTTCTATGGCAACCTATACCAGGCAGACGAAAACCTACTAGCAGATGGGGGGGTAGACCTGCTAAGCAAAATGGACCTACCCACTCTAACACATCATCAAAGGTCACTACTAGACCAAAACATAACAGGGGCGGAGATTTAAAAAGCGGTAGAGTCCCTCAAAGTCAACAAGGCACCAGGGCCAGATGGATACACAGCGAGCTTCTACAAGCTCTACCTCCAGCAGCTAAAGCCCACCCTTGTAGAAGTATTCACACACTGTGTGCAGAAGGGACAAATGACAGACACCATGGCGGAGGCCAACATTATAGTAATAGCGAAAGATGGCAAAGACCCACAACACCCACAAAACTACAGACCAATCGCGCTGATTAATGTAGACTGCAAAATCTATGCTAAAATTCTAGCAAACCGACTGAATAACTATCTACCCCACCTCATACACAACTCACAAGTAGGCTACATCAAGAATAGGCTCTCCCAGGACAACACAAGACTTCTCTGCCACCTGATCAACCGCAAGGCCACTAGTACAGACCCAGCTGTCATGATAGCACTAGACGCCGAAAAGCCTTTGACAGAGTGTCTTGGACATTCCTAGAACAGTGCATGAAGAAGTTTGGACTAGGTGAGGCCTACAGAGGGATGGTGATGGCCCTGTACAACAAACCCAAAGCCAGAGTGGTAGTCAATGGGGGAACATCAGAGCAATTATTACTAGAGAGGGGAACGAGACAAAGCTGCCCGCTTTCACCAGCCCTCTTCCTACTGGCAATAGAACCACTCCTCAGCATGATCAGGAACAATCCTGAGATTGCAGGGGTAGACACACACGGGAAGACGGTGAAACTGGCAGCATACGCTGACGACGTCTTGATAATAACTAAGAAGCAAACAGAATCTATTGCGGCACAAATGAAAACCATTGAGACATACGCAACAGTCTCGGGGTACAGACTCAACAGAGACAAATCTGAATGTAAACCTATGACGTCCATACAGCAAGGGTGGTCCTGGGCGACTCAGGTTTAGCATGACAAAGGAAGCCCCTTAAATACCTAGGTCTAAATTTCGGGAGGGACCTCAGAGATACCTTAGAAAACAATGAGACTACCACCCTAAAAAAAGTCAAGGATAAACTGACCGCCTGGTCGCCCAAATATATAAGCTGGTGGGGAAGGGTGGAATCCATCAAGATGATGATAACACCACTAATCAACTACCTGGTAGGAATGCTTCCACTTACACTCACAATAGACTTCCACAAACAACTGGACGCCATGATTAACGAATTCATATGGAAGGATAAAAAGCCCAGGATACGCCTGCACAAACTAAGACTAAGTAAAAACATAGGTGGACTCAACATAACTAACTTCAAGACATTCCAAACTGCGTGCTTAGCCAGACAAGGGGCCCATTGGCTAGCCCCTGATGAAAACTACACACCAGTATGGTTAGAACTAGAGAGAGCCATGCTTGGAGGCCTGGACCCCATAGCATTGCTTACAGCGAAAAAACACCCAGAGGCAGACAACACCTTTGTCAAAAACCCTAAAATAGCCCTATTAAAAGTAGACAAAAAAATGGACCAGAGCATGTGCTACACAAAATGGGAGTCCATATGGTACAACCCCAAAGTTAACAACAAGGGAAAACCAGGTCGGAGGGGAGTCATCAGTACAATGTACAGGCCAGGGATGTCATGCGGGGCATTGTTGAAGAGGCAGGGCTGGTGGACAGCTGGCGCTATGTACACCCCACTGTTAAGAAAGGCACGCATTTCACGACACAGGCTCATACCTGGGCGAGGCTGGATTATATCTTCCTTTCCAGGGGGCTGGTGGCTGGATTGCACGGGGTGACACACCTCCCCAGGACTTTTTCTGACCACTGTCCGGTTCGGGTTGTGGTATCGGTGCCTGGACTGCACCGACCGCGCCCGCCTTGGAGGCTCTTCCCATCGGCCCTCCTGGACCCCATCTTTAAGGCGGAGCTGGGTGAGGAGATAGAGGCCTTCTTTTCGAGAAATAGGGGGTCTGTGGACAGTGTAGAGGTAATATGGGAGGCATTCAAAGTTACGATTCGAGGGGTCACCATCTCCAAGAGTTGTGGGGTACTCAGGACCATTGTTCGAACACTTGCTGACTTAGAAGCCGACCTACGACGCCTTGAGCGTGGCCTACTTGCCGGCCCTGACCCTGATCTCATGCACCAGTTTAGAAGTAAACTCTCGGAGTACGAGGAGGAAGCGGACAGGGAAGCGAGGCATAGGGGGAAATACTGGGTGGCTAGACGATATTGCGAAGGAGAGAGACCGGGGAAGGTCCTGGCTGCCCTTACGAGACACCAGAGGCATAGCTCGGATGTATTGGAACTGGTCTTGGCTGATGGCACTCGATGCACGGACACGGCGACTATCCGGGACACATTTCTGCAACACTACACACACTTATACACCTCCCAACACTCCGGAGATGTGAGATATGGGTTTTTTTTGGATGAGTTGTCGCTCTGCTGGCTTTCTGATGATCATAGGGCTTTTCTGGGTAGGCCCCTGGAGGTCGACGAGGTCAGGAGTGCCATCATGTCTCTTAATAATGGCAAGGCTACAGGCCTGGATGGTCTCCCCGCCGAATTTTATAAATGCTACGTGGATATTATGGCTCCGGTTCTGCGGGAGGTTTTCGAGGACTCCCTTGAAGTGGGGCGCCTACCAGGGTTTATGAGGGAGGTTGCTATCACCTCTTTGCTCAAACCCGGCAAGGATCCCCTTGATGTAGGTTCCTATAGGCCTCTTTCATTGCTCAACTGTGATGTTAAAATACTGGCCAAAGTATTGGCGGTGCGTCTCTCTGAACTTATGCCCATCATAGTATTGCCTGACCAGTCAGGTTTTGTGCCTGGACGGGCGACCTCCCATAATCTTCGTACATTATTCTCCTTGATTCCGACCATCTCCCCGGAGCTCCCCGTGGCTGCGATTTTTCTAGACGCGACTAAAGCGTTCGACTCGGTGGAATGGGGTTACTTAATAGACGTCCTGTGCAGGATGGGCTTTCCCAGAATATTTATCTCATGGGTTAAACTACTCTACACTGACCCTATGGCCAGAGTGGTTGTAAATGGCGTGTTGTCCTCCCCTTTCCCGATCACGAGAGGGACTAGACAGGGGTGTCCACTCTCCCCCCTATTGTTCGCCATTGCTATAGAGCCTCTTGCATGTAGAATTCGGCAATTGCATCAACAGAGCGCGTTTAACTGCCTTCAGCAGCAGATTGGCATATCCCTGTACGCTGATGATGTTACCCTTTATGTGAAAGACCCGCAGTCGAATCTTAATGCGTTGTTGCGGGAGTTTGTTGTCTTTGGCGGCATATCTGGGGTTCATATCAATTGGCAGAAATCCCAATTCTTTCCTCTTACTGCGGCGGTTCACCGCTTCCCGCTTGACTACCCCCTAGAGTGGTGTGACTCGGAACTGCGATATCTGGGTATTGTTGTGTCTTTGCTCAAGGAGGAGACGCTACGGCTTAATTACGGTGTCGCTATAACTAAATTGGCAGATAGCGTCACGAGATGGATGTCTTTACCATTGTCTATGGCGGGCAGAGCGTCTCCTATTAAAATGGTGGTGTTACCTCGCCTCTTGTATCTGTTTCAAAACATTCCGTATTATCCTGGGGCTTATTTTTTCGCACGTCTCCGGTCAGAGTTGCTTCGGCTGTTCTGGGGGGGCAAGCAACCAAGAGTGGCGTGGCCTACGCTGACGCTGCCTTATGCTGACGGGGGCTTTGACATCCCTGAGTTTGAACTTTATTATGTCAGCGCTCAGGCGCACTACGCCTACCACTGGATGCGCCCCACGCCGTTCATGTCTCAGGTGGCCGCTGAACAGTGGGTCGCCCATCCTCTCCCATTGGAGGGCATGGTCCTGGGTAATGTGGGGGACATTGACACACATCAAACGACGGTTACCTGCACTGTCGATGCATGGAACCGTATCGCGAAGGTACTGGATGTCGCCTTTCTCTACTCACCTGCGCTGCCTTTAATATATCACCCCGCTCTGTCTCTTCTCCAGGAAACTGGGTTTCAACGACTGTGCAGTCGTCTTGCGGTGCATACCTGGGGGGACCTGTTTCGTGAGGGCACTTTCCGTACCCGGGAGCAGTTCTTCGGGGATGGTACGTGCTCCCCGCTTGATATGTTTTACTATGTCCGGTTGCGTCAGGGCCTGAGGTCACTGTTGCCTGAGTTCCCTGCGGAGCCGGGTGTGACCCTACCGCTTCATGTGCTGTTACTTTCTGACGGACGTCACTTGGTGTCCAGACTGTATGGTGCCATCAGAAAACAACGTGCTGTCTCGCCGGGACGGGCACGAGCCCACTGGGAAACTGAGCTTGGCATATCCATTTCTGATGACCAGTGGAAATACTGTTGTGGAGTGACCGCCAACATCTCCTCTAGCTGCCGTCTAAAGATCATACACTACAAGTTCATACAGCGTTTTTACTACACCCCGGCTAGAAAGCTCAGGTTCCGGCTGGCGGAGGATGACAGATGTGCTCGTTGTCATGCGCCAGGTGCCGATTTTCTTCATTTGGCATGGGAGTGTGGGGTGGTTTCGGAGTACTGGGTGCGGGTCCATGATGCTCTCCAGGTTATGACCGACAATGGAGTGCCGCTTGACCCCTTGGTCCTGGTGCTGGGTTATACCAAGGCGGTGCCGGCAATGTATCGTAGATTTGTGGATGTGACTCTGCTGCTGGCAAAGAGGCGGGTGGCCTGTTGTTGGGGAAGGGGCAGAATACCGCAGTTTGAGGACTGGTTGAGGGATGTCATTTATTGTCAGGACCAATATAATGTTTACGCAGAATTGATGCCTGTGCGCTGTAGGCCCAGAGACTTTTGGAGCCCGCTGCAAGTGTACCTCCTTACCAGGGCTGTGCAGGATTCTGACTCGGACAGTGCTGATCGGGTTGGGGTGGGTTGATGGGGCTTCCTCTGTTGGAATTACGCACTTCTCTGCCACTTGTCCGGCTTATGCGATGTGAGGGTTCCTCTATTTGTACTGCTGCCTCTCTCGATATAGGGAGTCTGTCATGATTTTCGGCAAGGGAGCGGGGCGCTCCTGACGTCTCTCTTGGAATGCGGATCGAGATACCTTACCTCAGGGACTACTGCACTGTGCACATGTGTCCGCGGCCCTGGCCCGGTTCTCCCCGTTAGGACGATATATGCTTGTTATTCGTACTGTTGATATGTTCACATGCTCTGTAATAATGCACTACACTTCAGGCCACTGCTACTGCTGTCACCTCATTTCGGCCCGCTGGATTTCCCCCTCTGGATATGGCACCTGAACATTTTATGTATGCCGCTGCACTATACTACACCTGTACCCTTGTATGCTTTGTATATGTGACATTGATGATCTCATGCTTGTCTTCCACTTGTTGCGAATAAAGGTTTAAAAAAAAAAAAAAACAACAACAACAAGGGAAAACCCCTAGCCAACACCACCTGGTCGGGTGAAGGGCATATCCACCCCCCAACAGCTGGAAAAGAACAACACACCCCTGACCTTCGAAGCCTTAAAAAACATTCACAACCTAAAGGAGGTAGACTTCTATGAGTTCCTCAGAATCAAAGCTGCCATCACGAAGGCCAAATTGAACAAGAATACACCCTCAATCATACAATACATGAGGAACCTGAACAAGTTGGGCCACCACACTTCCCACCTATACAAACTATTAAGTCCAACAACGTCAAAACTCAACAACAAGCAATAGGATTCTGGGAAGAGCTGCTAGGCAGACAACTAAAGGAGAGGGAAAAGAGGCGCTTGTGGCTGTCCACGTCCCAAAATAAAATATCACCCCAACTCGTACAGACAAAGTACTGGCTGATACACAAAGCTTACTGGACGCCAGCCAGACTAGCAGAGGTAGGAGTCAGAGAAACGGACACCTGCTGGAACTGCAAGAGAGAGAAGGGAGACCTTGCTCACCTAATCTTCCACTGCACCCGAGTCAGAACCTTTTGGGCCAGAGTCACAGATTTTATCACAAAGATAGTAGGGAGGGACATACAGCCAGGATTTGTAGGACTAGCAACGGCCTTCATGGCCCCAGACCTCCAATCAAAAGAGGACGGCGACCTGTTAGACCTCCTCCTCACGAAAGCAGTCAAAACGATACTAGCTAACTGGAAAAACACAGGGAAAGCCACGTTCAAGGGCTGGGTGAACTGGATTACCTTCCTGAGGAGGGCAGACAACATATCGGCAACACACGCCCCCAACCACACAGCGAGAGGCGAAATGTGGACATCCCTAGACAGACACCTGGGAACGTACGAACCCCCGTAAGATGGTCATGTGACCCCCATCCCACCACCGACCAACTGTGCTTTGGCACAGCATAACCAAGTGACAACCTGTCTCTGTCTCCACCTCTTTCCTTTCCTTTCACCCTCTTCTTTTCATCTCTTTATTTCCTTTTACAAGGGTGCAACAAGATTCAACAGCATGCATATACAATCGGTAGAGTGATATATGCCCACCATGTAGCCCGCCAAGCCCATTGTAACCCCTACGGAGCCCGCGAGGCAATGCTACCACTGTACTGTATGTATATATGGAAATTTGCTAATAAAACTGTTGAAATAAAACAAAAGAAATATGTATTTCTGAGACGTCAAATACCCTTAATATGACATTAGGTAGAGAGACAGTCAGAGATAGATGAAAGGCAGAGAGGGGTTTAAATAGAAATTAGATTTGAAAGAGGTCTAATAGAGAGAAGGTTCACTTTCCTAGGTGGGGAGTTAGAGGATGGGGGCCCTGGGCAATTACCCACATTGCCATGCCTTAAACGTCTCTGCTCTACCTCACTTTTCTATCTCACCCTCACACTTATGTCCCTGTCTTTCCATTCTCTGTTCCTCATCTAGCTAACCCTCGTCCCTCTCTTTCTTTATCTGAACTTTTCCCTTCCTGTTACCTTCCACTGTCTCTGACCATGTCTACAACTATCCCTAACTCACACCTCTCTACCTTTCTCTCTCCTAGTCTTTCTCTACCTCATCTGCCTATTGTTATCATCCGTCCACTTGACCTCACCTCTCTTTAATGTCTCTCAGACTTCTCTATCATCTCCTTCTAACTTCTCCTTTACCTTCACTGTCTCCCCTGGTTCCTCTCTGCCACTTCCCTGTTTCTATGTCACCTTTCTCTACTTCACATTTCTTTTTATTCCCTGTTTATCTTGTTGTACTTCATCTCTCTTCCTTACCCATCACTAATTGTACACCCTTCTCTACCCATCTCTCTATGTAATCCTCTGTCTCTGTCTACGCCTGTCTCCTCTCTCGCCCCGCCTATCTACCTTTCCCCTAATCATCTCTACTCTCTCATGTCTATCTCCTTACTTCACTTCGTCGCTTCTGACTCACTCCGATGCATCTTTCAGCTGCTTCTTCGTATACCTCCTGCTGTCTCCCTGTCTCTGCATCACAACCTCTCTCTCACTACCTCAGCACCTTTTTGTTTATCATTACCTTTTCTCTCCTTTCTTTGTACCTCCGTCTCTATTGAAACAAGCCTTTCTTTCGTACTTCTCTCTCTACCTCTCCCTCTTTCTAGCTACCTCGCCTTTCTCTCTTTGTCTTACATGTCTCTGTACATTACATATCCCTCTATCACACTTCTTCTACTGCTCTTCTCTTGTTATACAAATCCCTATACCCCATGTCTTTCTCGTGTTTCCTGCCTTTCCGGTTCTCTTACTGAACAAAGCTGTAGGTCCCTTCTTAGTCTGAGAAGTGTAGCCTTAGAAAGAGGAGACGAGGAAAAAGGCAGGGGAAGAATTACTATTTTGTGCATCACAAGTATGTATTAGCTGAAAATACAAAATACAGCTCAAATCCGTTTCAAACAGGGGGCCCAAAATAAGCCTTGCCCAGGATCCCAAAAACTCTTATGTCGTCACTCCTCTCATTCCTTGAGCTTCCAAAAAAAGTTCACTTTCTTTTTATTGCTCTTAAGTCTGGGACTTATTCAAGGACTTCCAGTTGAACTGATCTATGGGAGAAGACTTATCAGGAAAACGTGGGAAGAATGAATGATGACCGACCTTGTCTGTCTCCAGATATTCATTTAAGTGAGAAAAAACTCTATTTTCTTTATTGCATAAATACTTTAAAAAAAAAATCCAACTTACAGCAAAAAAACACGACGCTTTGCACAATACAAATACATATATAATTGCGGAATGTTCAAATGATATAGAATAATTAATGTTCCCCCTAAAAAGGAGATTTACTTTTATAAATTCTGAAGCTTCTCAGTGAGTCAGCAATTTCTGAAGTGTTTGCTCTTTGACCGGGGAGGGCTGGCAGGGGAGTGTTTTGTGTGTATGCTTAGTTGCTTAGTTGATAAATGGAGTGCGGCTGAAGGAGGCCCAGCAGTTTACACGAGACATTGCCTTCAGGGAACTGCAGACTCAGACTTCAGAGCAGAGCTCTTCCGGGTTTCTGTCGTGAGAGTTAGAAGGTAACTGCCAGTGCGACGTAGCTGGACGGTATCCCCAATTGCTTCAGAAACTTCACATCTTACGAACGCGCAGTGCGAAGGATAAGGCTTACAGGCTCATTTGCAACATTTGAGAGGAATGGCCGCGCCTGCAAAGACTTTGCGTCAAGGTAAAGTGTCCTTCTTGTTAAGGTCGTTACCGCCGACTAGTTTTATTTAGGTAATGGCATTCCCACATATCACACCCGATATCACACTGGATGTGCTTTTACTCACTTAGGAAATGTATGAGAGTATAGGCTGTCGAAATGTCAACTGTTGTTTTATGTAGGTCACATTAACTGAAAATACTATTGTGTGTGTGTATATATATATATATATATATATATATATATATATATATATATATATATATATATATATATATATATATATATATATTTGTTAAATTGTGCAAGGAAAGGTCAAACTGTGAATAAAAAATGGATTTCTATAGTTCATTTCATTTGGTGCAGTCCAATGCCCAAACCCTTCTGTGTCTCAGTGGGCACGACTACTTCTTAGAAGGCAGATTTGAGGTTCGTCGGTGGAATGTGTGTATTTCTTGTGGTCGACTGGAATGACAAAGCAGAGGGGTTATTATTGTAAAGAGCAAAGGTCGTCAGTAGAAATAGCATGGAACAGACCAGAAAAAGCCTAAAATTCATAGGTAGAGGACAGTGGTTGAAGTGCATTGAAAACAAGCATTGGCACAGCCAATGGGTCTCCCCGTGGGACCTCATAAGTGTTCAGCCATGCAGTACATTATCCCAGGTGCTGCGCCGCCACGGATTAAAGAGCTATACTGTTACTATTTTTGCCATTCACAAAGCCATCTTCATTCAAAAAAGAGAATGTGCAATTGCACAGCATGGCTGCCATTGTCCTTTTCAGAAATAGTAGCAGAAACAAATAATCTGTATCACGGTATATATAGAACTCATAAAAAGTACAGAATTTCTGAAAAACGGATCCACTTGCATCAATTCAGTTGCACCACGGAGAGAGTCATGTAATTTTTTTAAAACTTTACTTCTTGCTCAATTAGGCATTTTGTGCAGTCTATAATGTTGTGAAACTAAGGTGTGATGGGAAGGAGGGTAGACATGTGTACAGCTAGTTTTTGCTTATTTACATTACACAAGTTAACAATTTGAGGGAAATGATATAAAAGTGCTTTGCCACATATTCCTACAATTTCCAAGTGGACAATTGAATCCAGGGTACACGTTCAGCTCTTCAGGCTCCAGTATATCCAATGTAGACCACACCCCTCCCTAGTTACAATGGGGAAAGAAACTACAAGTCCCAGCATGCAAAGGCCTGTTAGCTGAATATTTGAACTGGGTAAACAAACTCCTGATTAAATGGAACTTGGTGGGGTGTTAAGTTATGTTGTGATATTTCATACTGGCAAACCAGCAGACTACACAGCTGTCTGCAGCAAGAACCTTAACCCACTAAGCTACCATACAATGTGGTCTGTCTCAGCAAAAACGTATACCAAAGCAGAATTATTACCACATTCCCCTGCTTGCATTCTTTTTTTTTTGGAGGGGGGGGGGGGGGGGGGGGTGGCACCATTTGGAAAAAACAATGATGCTTCCTGCTAGCAGAATATTGGCTGACTGTCGTGCCATTACTCATTTCTGCTGTCATCACTAATTTCTGGCTTTCTGTGCACGTGATTACCGTTTTCAGTTTAATTCAAAGTGTTGTTAGATTCTGTAAAATAAGATTTCAAAAACATAAGGACTTTCAAACTGATTTTTGTGAGCAGGGCCTAGACTTTGCCTGAGATTAGCTGCAGCAGGCAGGGGAGGCTTCAAGAGAGAAAGAGAAGGAGGAGGAATGTAGAGAAAACAAAAAGAGAGGGAGAAGCGAAAGAGAAGAGAAGGAAAGAGAATGGATGGAGAAAGAGATTGCACAATTCGACTAATGGAAAGGCCTAATTTGAGTATTTTCCACATATTGTTCCTTAGTCCCGACCTGCCGGGCAAACTTACTTTTTTCTAAAACAGAAATTAAACAGTGGTTGGTAGGTGCATTATTCCATTACATACACCTCTTTAATCGTCTGGGCCTGCACAGCTTGCACTAAGCACACATATAAATATATATGAGGGGCGACTGCCACCTCTGCTTCCATCTCATGCAGGCCACCTATTCACAGGCACGTCCCTGCTCGCTCCAGCAGCAGTACTCCATTGGAGTGAACTTGCGAGAAAAGGTGGGACATGCACCCACCTTTAGCCATTTGCAGGCTAGGATTTTTAAAGGTCACACACAAGAGCAAAACCACAGTCTGGAGGAGTCAGACCCCACAAAGTACAGACAACAGTTCGCCTAACAACGCAAGCGCTGCATAGGCTCGACCTAAAAAGTATACGAACTGGATGCTGTGAGCAATGGGGGTGGTGTGAGTGAGAATGGGGGCGAGGTCAAAGCATCGCTAAAAAAAAACATTCTGTAACTTTTTTCGTTTTTTTATCTTCAGGTAACTACATATAAATAAGGCACAGCTTACTTGGTAAATAAAAGCAAGTTACGTTTATCGGTGGGAAATACACTGTTGCATATTATGGAACCTCTATTAGTTAATGCGTGCGCTAGAGAGTTCTGCGTCTCAGAGAGCCGAATACTGGTTGTTGCAGTGGAGAATAATGTATGTTTAGTGCTAGGAGGTCCTCGGCTGGGACAGAAAGCCCTGTGAATAAGTAAGTCATTATTTTATAGTTACACAATTACACAATGTATAAGAAGAGCTGCTACAAAATATACAAAAAAGGTTTGAGGAAAAAAGGGCTTCCAAAATATAGAATTTAGTAATACTCAGACTGTACATAGTACAGTTTTTAAATAACAGTCCTTTAAAAGTGCCCCCCTCACAGCTCAGCTCGTAACTCCCTTACAATATCACTCGAAAAGAATAAAGCTGAGTCATCAGGAAGCCTAAAGTGATTCCATCCATTAAAGCCAGGACTGGTTCCAAGCATCCTTTACAATAGCAGGTTAACCAATTGTGCATATTTACATTTCTTTGAGGCAAGCAGGCACCCTGGCAAGATGGCTTGTTTAGCTGTCTGCCCTTTCCTCTGGTTCACAGCACAGTGGACTCCAAGCCTTACACTTCAGCTTACACGAGCCGTTAATGTCCCGCACTCAGTTACAACATTGCTCTACCGGCAAACACCTGCACTCGTTTCCATAGCAAGTTTTCAAAACCGGAGCGTGACCACCATTCGTCGTCAAGCCTTGACATTTTCTGCGCTTATATATCATTGACGATCCGTCATTTCACCAGAAGATTTATCAGATTGGAGGATGCTTCTCTGAATCATTTTTCCTGTAGAAACCCCAGATTTTGCCTGCTCTTTAGGCCAGACAAATACAGCCCCCGACGAAGGGCCGTATGGCCCGAAATGCATTGGGCATGATAACTTTTGGCCATAAATTGTAAGATGGAAATCATTTTTGATGTGAAAAAATATATTATTTCAATGAATGAATTACATGAGAATGCGAATGTAATTTCTTATTAGTACTTTTTTATTATGATTTGACAATACAATTGGATACAATCAAAATCCCAACTTGTGGTGTGCTAATTTTTTGAAAAAGGTGGCACAATGTGTATAATTTAACCCAGAAGGGTAAAAGTTACAGTGCGCAGAGGTCAGGCTGTTCAGCTTGATTCTTTCTTAGTTGTGTTGATAGTGTCATTGACAGCGCTGGCAGGGGCAATGTGTGGTGCATGATGCAGTGGCCTCCTGGCAAGGGCCCTGGTACATATTTTGTTACAAATTAAGTACTGCTCCCAAGTAATGCATGGCTAACCCCTAACTTGTGAATGCAGACATTTTATCATACTGCAGAATTTCTGTATTCATATATCCCGTTTGTGATATTACAATCCTGTCAGTCTGTGAATCTTGAGTGTGTTTTCCCCATGAAAATGAATTTGCCTGTTCAGCTAGGTTGGGTTAGGAGTGCAAATGAGTTTAAAAAGCAAATCTCACAACAGGTGTTTTATCCATGTCAGGGCTCGACAAATCCACTCGACCACTCACATTTGCGAGGTAAATTTTATGAGGTCAAGCTATTTTTAGGTTCTACTCGCCCTTTCTAGCGAGTAGGAAAACATACTAACTTTTGTCCTCCGTCTTTGAAAACGGAGCAAATGTGACAAGATAAGATTTAAAGGCCTTTTTATTGCTCACAAAGCAAATGAGTAATAAAGATGCCTTTAAGTCTTGTTATCTTGTCACATTTTCTCCGCTTTCAGAGACGGAAGTTAAGTAGGTTACATTAGGTCGAGGAGTTTTTTTTAAAGTACTAGACCTGCAGGACAAGTACCATTTGTCAAATTTCTCGAGCCCTGCATGTGAGTAGTATGATGTCTCTCTTTATAGAAACAAGCTAAGTCAAGCAAGTGTGATTCAGTCAATGAGGCAGGAGCTTGAAAGAGAATAATTATAAGAAAATTACATGTAGCGAACTTTGCCTGGCATTATGAGTAGCTCAAAGCAAACACAAGGAGATGATGGACGGAGCTCCCAAACTTTTCAGACACTCGCCAGTCACAGACCCGGGTTAAATCCATCATCATTCTTTAGCTTACTTCGCCACCCCAGTTCAGACACAGCTATATGCAAATCAATCTTGACCCTGTGCCTCATGGGAACAGTCCAGCCCAAACTGCCAAGCCATGTCTTCCCTGGACTGGAAACACGCATCCTGGTACTGGTTTCAGGCTAACAGCCCTCATCAGCCAGGCTAGCTTGAATCCAGTGGTAAAGTGAGCAAGGGACCAACATCTGGGCATACCCTGCCAACTTAGGGCGAACAAAGCAAACACAAGTAGATGATGGATGGAGCGCTGAAACTGGTCAGATACTCACCCCTAGTCACAGATCTGGGTTGAATCCGTTCTTTAGCTCACTTTGCCACCCCAGTTCAAACACAGCAATATTCAAATCAGTCTTGACCCTGTGCCTCATGGGAACAGTCAAGCCCGAACTGTCAGGCCATGTTTTCCCTGAACTGGAAACAAGCATCCTGGGACCAGCTTAGCAGGCAAGGTAAGTGACTTTATTTTTTTTTTTTTGTCACTTGTCTTGCCTGCATGCACGTACTGAGTTGCCCGCCCGCCCCACCAGTATATATAAGTGTATAGCTGCTCCTGGAATTCACAATAGTGGCGGTGAGAGCCATATATAATAGAGCTGACAACATTTATTGCAAAGAATAATGAGTCAGGGCTTTAAGTGGACAACCTATATTGCAAAGAATAATGAGTCAGGTCTTTAAGCAGACTAAGAAAATGTGGGGTGGGGTGGCCCTAAAGGGGGTAAAGAAGTGTGAATGCTTTGCAAGGAGTGTGACCTTTGTAATGCAGGGAGTGGGCTAAGTCAATTGAACTAAAATTCAGGGATTCACTAATTTATAAAGTTCTTTCTCGACAAATGATAACTAAAATTAGTAAGCAACAAGATATTTCCCATAAGCATTAAAACACTACAAGGTAAATGAGATGAACCACAATTGCAGCCTCCTCCAATCCAAGCTGTGGCCTGATTCATGAGCCAGCAAACTCTCATATAGGTAATAGAAGGGTTTGAATGTTCAAAGGCTGCGTTGAACATCAGTGATACTCAATATACAGTTTCATGACCTGAAGACAGGAGGGGCAGCCGGCTACTGCAGCCAGTGAGATATTTATAGTAGACACTTATTTTGATTTGCATATATTAACAAATACTCGGGGGCAGATTTACAATAACTGGCGCATCCCTGTATGTCAGCAGGGATGCGCCAGTTATTGTGCGTCAGAACTCCGCCACCATGGATGCGCCGCATTTACAATGCTGTGCACCATGGGGCAAAAACGGACAGATGCGTGACGCATCTGTGCCGTAAAGGCGGTGCATTGCTGAAGTTGCGACGCAGCTCCAGCAATGCTCCAGGGTGCCCTATCTTTCAAATGCTGAGTCAATCCTTACGCCTGCTTCAAGCAAGCGCAGGGTTTTGACGCAGCATGGGCTTAAAAGTGACTGAGTGAAATCTTGTAGATTTCACTCAGCCACTTTGAGGAGATGTTCTGTGCCGGAACACCCCCCCCCCTGCCCCCTGCGCCAGAACGCCTACTTCTGGCACAGGTTTACAACGTGACGCATCTCCCAGATGCGTCACGTTGTAAATACCCCACAGCATGGCGCCTCTTTTGCTCCGCCGCTGCGTCATAAAAGTGACGCAACAGCGGCATAAAAGAGGCGCAAGGGGCTTATAAATCTGCCCCTCAATCCCCAATGACCTTGCTGTCATTTATATTGAAAATTATGGTGGGATTCCATGCAACTGCAGAGGTGAAAAAAAACAAAAGCAAAAAATAGGTGTTTTGTTTTTGAAACCCATGGGTCAATTCTTTCACCTCTTATTTAATGGCTAGTCTGGCTCTGATATGTTAAGAAAACAATGACCGAAATAGCTTTCGTACATGTCCATTTAAATATGGGCAAACATGAACACATAGATAGACAAGCAGACACCCATTTTCCAAAGTCCACCACACAGAGACGACCCATGCATACAGGAAAACATGCAGATAGAAATACACAGTGGTCTTAGCTGACATCCTTACAAGACCTCTCTGCTAAATTGTGTATTTTGCTAATTATCTATTCCTATTTTTCTTTCCTTTTAGTCCTCCATATATTAGTACGTTAAGAAGTTTGTTAAATCTCTTGGCAGCGTTTGGGTTAGCATTAGCAGAAGCCATCCTGTATTTAGAGGCTATCTTGTCCGTTTTGTGGAGTCCATTTTGTATTTCTGGCAGCCATTTTGTTTGCCATGTGCTATCACGTGTATGCCATGTGCTCTGTCCTACCTTGCTGTTGTCTGCTCTTGAAATCTGCCTAGAGACAGGTTATATTTAGCCTCCTCCACTTTGCACATGCTCAGTTGAGCTTGCAGCTGTCAATGCAGCTGCTGTTAGTCTGTAAATGTCAGGATGTGTTCACCAGAATTAGCAACTGTTAGCTCCTCGCACTTGTTGACTGGGCATTTTCTGTATGACCTTATATGTGCCTAAAACCTACTTCTTGTACTTGTACCGCCTTTTTTAAGCCCCTGTGTGAGTATAAAAGGACCAAGCTACTTCCATTCAGTGTGCTACTTCATACATGTAGTTCCACCTTATGAGGTTAATAAACTTTGTATTTTCTATTCCAGTTTCTGTGCCAACTTCTATCCTATTGGTCTGAGGACTTGTGCAGAGAAGGGCGAACCCCTTGCACTGGTAGGCCTTGCTGAGGCTCACCACCACATCCTGTGCTGTTCCGTTGCAGGACTTAGGGCCTGATTAAAAGTTTGGCAGGGCAGGAGTAGGGCGGCATGCCACCGCCCTGCTCCCACACCTCCAAATGCAACCACTGCCTGCCCACCAGATTCCGACTTTCCTCGTAGTCTATCGGGCTGTCCTCTGGCGCTCCCACAGTGGTGCCTTTCAAAATGGCCCCGCAATGGGAACGCCATAGAAAGTTCCTGCACGGCATAGACTCTTAAGTCCATGCCGTGCAGGAAATGGGCATGCATGGACACAGCGGGGCACCCCATGTGCCATGTGCCCCCTGCATGCATCCAATTAGCCATGAGGCACTAGAGGGGCCCTGTAGGACACCTTTGTTTCCTCACCGCCCGTTCAACAAATGCTCTCTCACCGCCGTGGTTAGGGTTGCAGTGAGGATGTATAATTGATACCCTTATACAGTAAAAATCCTTTAAACTAAAAAGAATAAAAAAGAAATAAACACAAATTAAATACAAACTGACCAAAAGTCATACCTAGCTCTGGCTTTTTTGACAATACTGAAATCATTTTCAAAATATAACGACTTACAGATTGTATGTGGAAAATGTTTGTAAATTGTTCATCATCATTAATGTCTAATTTCGTATTAAGAGAGTATTGTACTGTGAAATATGTTTTGACATGGATATTAAACCCGGTTCTTTCGAACCTGATCTTTATTCTAGGGAGTTCTGCTCCTGGTCCAGTTCCGGACGGTCTGATCCGCATCTACAGTATGAGGTTCTGTCCGTATGCCCAGAGAGCACGAATTGTCTTGGCAGCCAAAGAAATCAAGTAAGAATTAACACAATTTGAAACCTTTGTATTACTGTAGTAATGTGCAAGGCATCAACCCTAGTTATATCCATTGGTAAATATTTGTATGGTTCTTACCTAGTTTAAACTATTCAGTTTTATTTATTTATACATTTTTAAAACGTTACTTAATTCTGTTTAAACATAATAAGCAAACAACTTAGGACCTGATTTCGAGTCTGGTGATCTTCCAACCACCAGACTCGTGGTGGCGGTCCACCATCTGCTGCATTATGACTTTGAGAGCCGTTGCAGCAGAGGGCCACCTGCTGCGCCAGGGAACAGTTGTTCCAGGAAACGTGGCACGTGCTCAGTGTGACTGGCCCTGTCCCACTGAGTATATTACAAGTTCCGACAACCATTTCATGGCAGGAGCCCCGCCATGAAAAGGTTGGCGGTGGAGGCATATAGGGGGCCCTACAGGGCCCCATGTCCTTCCGCAATGGGGATACATTCAGGGGGCACAACATGTGCCCCCCTGTCTGTATTCCCCTGAAGTTACAGCAGAGCAAGGACATCACCGTCCATGCCGTGCTGGAACTTTTTTGCCATTCCCATTGCAGTGCCTGTTTTTCAGGCAGCAGCATGAGAAAGTTGAAGGACCATCTGCCGTGCATGAGTTCAATTCTTAACACGGCAGGCGGTCCTAGCGCAGGTTTGGCATAGCTGTGCCGGCGGAGAGCCGGCGCAACTGCACCAAACTCATAATCAGGCCTTTAATTTCCAGGCTAATAGTATACAGAGTAATATCCGCTGAGAATTTCTTTTTAGCAACGTTACATTGCTTGGCTGTGGAGTTGTAAGCATAATTGATTTACTGTAGGGAGCATCTATTTTCCTAAAAAGATATACTATTAAAATACATCAAGTCACTGACATTTTAGTGGATCAACCTTTGTGCTTCCTTTATTTGGATTCCATGGCCAGCCTCCTACTAGACCTGTACAAGCGTCGCACAGCGGGAAGTGCGTCCAACCGATTTATCAACCTGGTGCTGCTAATCGCCAAATGGGTGAGTGAAAAGTGAAAAAAGAAAGGTAGTGGTGTTCCTCTACGAGGAATGTCCGCACTATCACAATAAAAATAAATAAGAACTAATTGTAGGACAACAATATAGAACTAGTGTGATGATACTAGCGGAGTGCAACAAAAACCCACGTCACTCACTACCAGGAGTGACTAGATGTTGAGTAACCAGACCCAACATGTACATATTCGAAGAACTGGGTCGGGCTTGCACCATCCTAAGTTGCAGTAATAGAAGAATGGCCTAATAGTCACAATAATTTTAAGCAATAGAACTAAACTAAAAAATAAATGGAATGAAGATTTCCAAACTTTAAGGACACTGATTTGTTCTTCCTGTCTCGAACAATTTATTGTAATTCTAGTTTCAGACTGGATAGTATGATGTATGCTTAAAATTATTGTGACTATTAGGTCATTTTTCTATTACTGCAACTTAGGATGATGCATGCCTGACCCAGTTCTTCGAGGGTGAGTGAAAAGTATTGGAAGGCCCAGCCGCTACCAAGCTTAGCAAGCGTGACTATCCAGTGGGCGTGATAGAGGCCACTGTGTCCTGTCAAGAAGAAGTACGGAGATTGAAAAAGCACCCCACCACAACCACGTTGAACAAACTGTTCTCCATCCTCTGAGGAGCCCCCATTGGCGGCGACAGCTCTGAATAACTTGAGAAAGTATGCGTCTCCCCACTACCGCCCCTCTCAGCCTTCTCTTCAGTCAATCCTCCTTACCCCACTGGAGTGGAAACAATAGAGCATGGGCGATATTGTGCTGCCCTTTGGTCCCACTAGACACCCCAAGGTGGTACTACCACACCCCACATCAAGCAGCCTTCAGGCAAGACTACACCATACCAGTATTGACTGCATGCAATATGGGTTCATATGCTCACAGTTCAGTTTACGTTATAATAGTTATGTACGGTCATGCTATTGAGAATTCCTGGAACAAACGATGTTGGCTCCAGCACAGCATAACAAAGACAATTTATTCACTTTCTTGTGACACTCATAATGCTTGCTGTTACAAATAGTGTTAAAATTCAGTAGAGATGGTTAATAAGAATGTTTTGCTTCCTGAAGCTTGGTTGCTAGTGCTTTTTAGGCCTCGCTGGTGTTAGCAGCGCGAAGCGCTGCTCCAGCGAAAGACCTATTGTTGTGGTTTGCCGGGAATGGGGCACAGGGGGTAGTTACGCGCTTCACCTCGGCGATTTCATCTCGAGGACGCGCTTCTGCAGTCGGGCTTGCATCACGTGTGCAGACTCTCCAGGGCACTGCAGATCTGTTTTTGCGATTGCGCCTAATGACTTCCATGTCTCGTTTTTTTTTTTAGGCAAGTTGCACGCCCTTTTTTTTTTTTGCAGGCAAGTGGCACGCGCTTGACTCTCCAGGGCTCTGCAGATCTGTGCTGCAGATCTGTTGTTGTGATCGCGCCTAATGACTTCCGTGCCTCGCATTTTTTTTAGGCAAGTTGCATGCGCTTGACTCTCCAGGGCGCTGCAGATCTGTTGTTGCGATCGCGCTTAATGACTTCTGCGTCTCTAATTATTTTAGGCAAGTGGCATGCGCTTCTGCTGGCCGTGTGCAGACTCTCCTGTGCGCTTCAGTTCAGATGTTGTTAACTAATGTGCTTGGTAATTTTTATTTAACCACGGTGTTAAAAGTCGCAAAGGTACGTTAAAAGCCGCCTCACTGGGACTATGGTTGCTTTTAAATTCCAAAGCATTACCACGTCTTAAACTTCGTAACCCTTCTTGTCGCTGACACCATTACGGTTAACAGAACAGCTTACAATATATCATTTCTACGATAGCTCTCATGTTATGGAATTAATTAAAATCAACAAGTTATGTAAAAAGCCGCCTCACTGCCGCGTCTGCTGGCCCTGTGCACACTTTCCTGTGCGCTTCTGTTCAGCTGTTGTGAACTAATGTGATTTGTGATTTTTATTTAACCACAGTGGGCTCTCATGTTATGGAATTATTTAAAATCAACAAGTTATGTAAAAAGCCGCCTCACTGCCGCTTCTGCTGGCCGTGTGCACACTCTCCTGTGCGCTTCCGTTCCGCTGTTGTGAACTAATGTGATTGGTGCTTTTTAGGTCTCGCTGGTGTTAGCAGCGCATAGCGCTGCTCCAGCGAAAGACCTATTATTGTGGGTTTCCTGAGAATGGCTGAGAGGGGGTGGTTACCCACATAACCTCGGCGATTTCACCTCGAGGACGCGCTTCAGCTGGCGGGCTCACATCACGTGTTCAGACTCTCCTGGGCGCTGCAGCTCTGGTGTTGTGAACATGCCGAACGTGCCTAATGACCGCGCCTAATGACTTCCGTCTATCAGTCTAGCCGTCAATGTGCCCAGACGCCCCCACTCACCGGGTCTCTCATACTCCTCTCATCGAACGTGCCTAATGACCGCGCCTAATGAATTCCGTCTATCAGTCTAGCCGTCAATGTGCCCCGACGCCCCCACTCACCGGGTCTCTCATACTCCTCTCGTCCTGTCCTGCGGTAGTGGCACTGCACGGGATTCGTAGGGGGCTAGCTCCCTTCCCTTCACAGGAGCGCAGGGTAGGCACCCGTCCGCTTCCTGTCTGTGCTGGTGGCCCCGCCCTCAAGCAGGCAGTCCCGGGCAGTCCAGCGTCGCTTCCTGTGTCTCGCCCGTGCAGAGGGACCGGAAACACTCAATCCAAGAAAGGTACGTTGCTTGTTGTGGTCGGCATTTGCTTGCAGCGTTTCTCAGTAGTGTCTACCAACTTTGTTTGATGCGCTCTAAGCTTTCAATTAGCTAGATAAGAATATTTACATTTTAAAGAGCTGCGAATGTTGCTGTATACAAGCAGGCGCGATAGGCCAAGAATCACACAAGCTGTTGAAGTGGGGAGCCGGGATCCCAACCTAGGTTTCTTTCTTCGAGAGAGACACACTTTCTGCTCTGCTCCAGCTCACCTCAGTCTGAAGTTCCAACGCTCACTTTGACCTGAATGGCAAATGTATTTACTCTTATAGCCTTAGACAAACGTCACCATTTATAGACTGTTTTAGGAGGAAAAAAGATTGCCTCAGCTGTGCGAGATCCTGTCTTCCTTGGATCCACCTGTTGGGGAGACTTCACTGCAGGCTCTCTGAGCTGGATGCACCCTGTTTAGTGGCCTCTTTATGCCGGGTGAGACCACCGCCTTTATCCTCTGGGACTCTCTCCCAGCCTCTCATGGCCCTTCCTGTGAGATTCAAGCAGACCTCTTCTCTGAGGTATTGAGCCCCCTCACACCCCATTGGGCCCCTGCATGCAGGCGCAAAGCCTTGAAGCACCCTCTCTGGGGCTTTGCCTGTGTGGCGCTCCTTCCGATGCCCGCAGCCCTCATTCTAGGCCCTGCCTGTACAGTGCAGCTCACCAAGATCCCCTCCGGGCTCTTTACCTGAGGGGAGCCAAACCACTGTCATTCCATCGAGGACCCCCATGGGGTGCGCATCCACCCATTCCTATTTGTACTGTAGAGTGCAGAGCCACTGCCCCTTCCTCTTGGCCTGGCCTGTTGGGCTTATAGCGCGATGTCTCTGCCTGTAGAGGGCACCTGTGCATGAACCCCCCTCACTGGGCCCCGTCTGTGGAATACAGAGGTAATGTCCTTCCATCGATGCCCCCCATGGGGTGCGCTTCCCCCCAACCCTTTCCCATTTGTACTGCAGTGCCAGAGTGCTGAACAACTGGCCCTTCCTCGTAGCCTGGCCTGTGGGGCTTATAGGGAGATTTCTCTGCCTGTAGAAGGCATGTCTCCATTAACCCCCTTCCTGCTCCCACACCTGTGGAATGCAAGGGGTAAGGTCCCTCGGTCCATACCAGTTCCCGCTCCCTCACACCCTGACACTTTCAGCTTCTGCTCTGCCTTTCCTCTCCGGGTTGAGAGTCCTGCGGGTGGGTGCGCTGCTCGATGGGACTTGGGAGCCCCCTCCCCGCATATGCTCCCAAGTACTGAGTGCTTTAACGCCAATTAGGGGCGGCTGCCACACAGCCCCATTGAGCGCCGCCGGCCCCTGAATGCATCTGCCTAGAAATGAACACGAGGCGGGGAGTGGGTGAATGGTCAGGAGAGGGGGCTCTCCCGGAGGAAGGGGCGGGGAGCTATGATTTTATGGAGCGCTCAGAAGCAGCGCCTTTCAGATTTATGTGCACTTCGACAACCGCAAGATCTGAGGAATCCCTTTGAGGGGGCTTCAGAGGGACTTTTGCAACCTTCTCAAAGCGGGCTGGGGCTGATCTCTGGAGGGACTTGGCATCAATAGTAATGTTTCCAAATTACAATCATGACTCTGGGCAATAGCTTGCTTAATCTTCCCGACGGCCCCCAGCGTCTAGAGACCCTTACGGGGATTGTGCCGCTTTACAAATGTGGATTATCATGTCATATGTGGAGAAGTGTGACTCACTGGTTAGAGAAGGCATACCCTGAAGCAGAGGTCAGATCCGGAACCAGGGTTCAATTCCCGACGCGGCAGGGTCTGAGCCCAAGTGTCCACGGACTCGATGCCTACTCGAATCTCGGGTTCACACTCTGCAACTCTGGGCAGTAGCTTGCTTAATCTCCACTACGGCCCCCCCCGCGGCGGATGCCTGGCTTTCACCTTGGGGATGACCAGTACGGGTTATCTCACAGGGAAAAAGCCAGGACGGGTTCCCAATGCAAGCGCCGAGATGCCCAAGGGTAATTTGTGCGCTATATAAGAACACACATACATACATACATACATACATATGCTGGGATTCCCATATAACTGTAATTACTAATCAAAGGCCGGCTTAATATCCCACCCGCATTCTGTTAGCCCCGCACAGCTGGTCAGGGGGCGTCCTCCGCAGAGGGGTCTGGGCTGCTGCTGCACTCACACTGCACTACAGCTAGTGCATACTGGCCGGGGTCTGCAGGAAAACACACAGCTGATACAGCGCCTCTCAAGAGACAACCACGTGGGAGCTATGCAAATAATTATAAGTGTGAATGCGGTGGCACTGGTGCCTCTCTGGTGCCTATTAAACTCGCAAGTCCTTGGGGAAAAAAACAATTTTGTGTTTGTAATCATTTTGGTGCATTTAAGACAGAGCTGCACGAAACTTCATCTTAAGAGGATGCCCTGCCACGGTCTAAGGTAGCTCTGTGCCACCATGGCTCACTGCTTTTCTCTGACTGGACACAGGCTCTGGTGACTTGAGAAATCCGTGGCTCACAGGGCTCGGGTGGCTTCCTGACACTGTGGAACTGTTCCTTCTATGTTGTCTCAGGGATACCCGTCTCTGTCGGAATCTGGCCTTCCCCTGGCATGGCTAGCATTGGGATGCTGTGGCTCACAGTACTCTGCGCCGCCACAGGCGGGGACTCACTAGAGTCAAATCTGTGGTTGCACAATTCATTAAAACAAGCATTTGCAATGCAATAGTGCAATAGGTCTTGCATTTGCGAGAGTTTGAGCTATTGGCATTGTAAATGGCAATGCCTTTTATTAAAAGCATTTGAAAACGTGCAAGCTGTGCGTAAACAAGCACTTTGTAATTGTAGTCCTTGCTTATGAGAAGCAAAGCTGGCAGTCTCTTTTACTGACAGCCTTGCTTCTCGTAAGCAAGGACTATACGTACAAAGTGCATGTTTATGCATGGCTTGTAGGTTTTTAAAACAAAAGAATAAAAGGCATTGTCATTTACAATACCAATAGCTCCAACTCTTGCAAATGCGAGACCTATTGCATTGCAAATGCTTGTTTTTAATGTTTTGTGATACAGGGTAGCAGTGCTAAAGCTGTGAAGAGTGGTAATAATTTCCCACCTAATATATTAGTGCATCCTGCTTCATTTTAATATAGACCATTCATTTTACTCCAAAAAATCGCTCTTTGGCAACTGGCCGCTACATAGCAATTGTGACCTCTCGCATAAGTGTCTTGAGAATGATCCCCTAAGATGAGATCTTTCTCTAGAACTAGCTTTAATGCAATCTTACATCCACTGTGACCAAAACACCATTGGTGTGTCACACCAGTTTGTCTGAGGCTACCGTCCCTCAAAGTCTTGCAAAGTTTATAAAAATAAAAATAATTTCTAAATAGGATTTCGCTAATACAGTTGTAGATTTATAGGTTTTGGAAGTAAAGGTTTCGGAATATGGCATTTGGATGAAATGCTACCTTGGAAATCAGTGTGCCATGAGCTGCCGATTCCAACTTTGGCATCCAGAGCATCTGTCATTAGGCAATGAAATTTACTTTTTTACCTTTTCACTGTAGGAAGCCTGGCAATTCCATGGAGAAACCCTGACATACACTATTAAATTTAACAATGCGGTCTTTGGTTAGGAAACAACTAAAACATCTTTCTTGGACACTTGGTAATATTAATTAAAAGCTTGATTGTTGGATTTTTAATAACTATTACAGAAAAGCTATTTTTAGAACATTTCCATTTTGGTCCCTAAGCCTCTGGGGGTAATTTGCATTGGCTTCCAGTTGAAGCCCTCTGGGTGCTGTAGCCCAGAATGAGGTCTGATAACTGCTTCTAGAGCAGAGGTAAAAGCCGGGGAGTGGGAAAGTGGTACTGTTGCTCTGGCAGGGTGACCATGCCAAAGCAACAGTAGTGCAGTAACAGTAAGTGCCCAAGAACGTAATTTACTTCAAAGGGCCTCTCTTGTCATAGGCAGTTAGGAATTGACACCTAGACAGGCCACATTTGTGTTACCCCAGTCAGGCAGGCTCCCGGTGGGGAGGTAGCTGCCCACAGAACTTATTTGAAGTGATCACAGAGGCAGGTTTTTTCATTTCCCTGGCCATCCCTTGTCCATAGGCTCTGGACAAGGAGAGAAGAGTTTTGCCACCTTGTATTTAGGCAGAGAGGGGGCACCATGGGGTTGCAGAAAATGCTGCAAAAGTGGGTGGGGGAACCCCTGGCAACTTTTTCACCATTGGATAGGGAGGGACCAGCAGTCACCCCCATCCACAAGCTGGTGCCAGGCATAAATGTGATATCCCCAGTATCCTTCTCAGAATGCTACTGGACCTGATGAAGAACAAAAGAGGACTGAACTCACTGTCTATGACCTGAAAGGAGCCCTGGGGGACTGGACCTGCTCTCCTGTACCAAGGACAAAGAATTGGACTCCAAGTTGACTGGCTTTCTGTTGAAGTTACAGGAACACAACAAGCTACAAGAAGCCTTCCCTGCCACCAGCAAAGTCAATCAGTGAGAAATGGATCTGCCCTGGATCCTTCTGTTGGCCCCTACTTGGGTGAGTCCTGCTCACACAAATGCTCTTCCTGATATTTGCAACCCTTGCTGGCTGGGTCTTGCTGGACTTCTACTACCACTGAAAACCTGGCATGTATAAACCTTTTGCTTCCAAAGACCTCCATAGGACCCCAACTAACCATTCATGCAAATCCTACCAAGGTGGGTTGCCGCTAGGCTGAGCATTCAGTTTTCCTTCACTCTGAGCGTTTTAATCTCTGGAAATCCTCGTTGGCAGGACCTCATGGAGATGGTATCCAAGCGTTTGGAGTCTCTTCAGCTACAACATATAGTGCGAATTAAGAAATCTTGATCGAGCGAAGGTGCCAAAAATATTTAGCTTGCAAGGGAAATTTTCTGGATGTGAAATTTAAATTTCTTCCACTCAGAGCTTTTACACCAAAAAATAACAGCTTCATCTGGACCTTGTCCAGCTGCTACCTGACCTCATGAGGCCCTCTTAAGCTACGGCCTGCTGTCTTACCTTGCTGAAGATGTTTTACTTCCATTTTTTAGACTAAGTCCCAAGGTAAATTCTCTGACTGGATCAAACTTGGTCCTTGTATCCTACCCACGTTTCATCAAGGTCATCCTCAAATCATGGCAACTCCTAGTATACTGTGACCAACTGAGTTCTGTTGGCGCTTAACGCTTTTTGACACTATTTTTATTTAACACTTTAAAAATGCATATCTGCAGTGGCCCTTTTTTAGATTTTTGCTACTTTGGTATCATTTTATTTATTAAAATGTACTCTAATTTGTGAAATTGGTTTGGAGTTTTTATTGTGTTGTATATTAAATGTATTACTATTTTGGCACTGCAATAATACTTTATACATTGCCTCTCATTAAGCTTGCCTGCTCTTTTCTGTAGCTGCAAAGGATTGAGCTCAGGTTAATTTAGTGATTTTAGTGGTTCACCCTGACAAGGGTTGTGTTTATTGCTTAAGGTGGGTAATCATTCTTGCTTGTATACTGGGCTTGATTCATGATCTTGAAAGCCACCCTATAAAGTTAATTTCCCTAATATTATCACAAACATTGCATGCATCAATCACACATGCACACAGTCTCCCAGTACCTTATAAAACATCTGTTCAGCTTACCTTTACAATTTGAAAACAAACCAATTTGTAAATGTAAGCCACCTTTTTTTGCTATCTAAATCGTCAATGCACGACACGTTCATGTTGGTGCCTGGGCCTATTTTCTGTCCCAGTCTTACACTGCCTCACCCTACCCTACTTCCTCTCCCTCCCCCTTTGTAAACAAAACCAAGCCCCAGGCAGAAACTCAGAATCAAACAAGAAATGGCAAAGCCATTAGGTCTTGCCTGTGCAATATCCATTGGCTTTGCTGCTGTGCAACATGGCCTAAAGTAAAGGAAAAAAAATCTCTATGACATGGCATGCATTAACTCTGTGTAGGAAGCTGGCTCTCTATATACTATACCAAAATGAGGAATAGTGTGCAGAGTCCAGTGGAACCCCAAAGGTAGGCAGAGGTAAAAATAGATAGCACCTTACTCTCTATTTGTGGTAGTGCGGGTGAGCTGTAAGGCTTTATCGAAGGGGAGTGTTAGGCATTTGTTGTTACAACTCAGGCAAGAAATGATGTCACACACTCAAAGACTGGAATCAGGCCAAAAAGTTTCTATAAAAAATATTACTTGGTTATTGTATTTCTAGAACCAAGCCAAGCCTGGTGCAAGTTAAGTGAAATAATACTTTGCAAAATCTTATTGCTGTGATTTATAGTTCAATGCAGGTTCAAATGCAGTTGGTTGAATTACAGGTAAGCTAGCAGTTCGAAATTACTTTTCAGTTACTTTACAGATTACTGTGCACCTTACTTTGTAGATTACTTTTTAGACTACTTTGGCTAATCAGTGTCATATATCTAGATATTATCAATAAGAAAGGGGGGGAGAGAGATTTGGTCGAAAATGGATTCGTTCTCCCTTGGCTACTGTTTTTAAACAAAGAGAATCCACTCCTTCGGTGGCGGGTGTCTCCTCCAGTGGTGGGGAACACCCTAGTTGTTTTGATACCCCTCACACACCAACAGGCCCCTTGGTGTCATGCTTCATCATAGGGGTCCTCGCACCCCTCTCCGGGGTGCGGCATGCTGCAACCTACGACTACGCAGGAGCACTTACAATGCCTATGTGTGGTGTGAGTGAGGATTTTCTATGTGAGTGCGTGGTGGGGTTTTATTTTTAAGTGAGTGATGTTAAAAAGTACCTGGCTCATGGGGTAACAAAAATCTTTATTAGGCCCCCGAGCTGGTGCTAATAAAATTAAGTGTAGGAAGTATGGTATGCAAAACAATGTGCATCACCTCCTTTTTGTGTGTGTCAACATGTTTCGGTTTCAAAAAACCTTCTTCAGGACTGGGGTACACAAATCCCCACCTTACTCACGTTTCTCTACTTTTTGACGATTTTTATAATACAAAAAGTGAAATATATAGTGCAGGTACATCAATGTACCTAACAAAACGCCGCTTCATAGCTGACTGTTTTCAAGGGGTTCAGTTGTCCCATGAGCCAAAATCCAGACGTAGGGGTCTCTCGTGCTAATCTGCTACGAGGACTGCAAGGTAATACCTCATGACCGACCCTCACGCGGCTCAGCTGAAAGTCTGCTCCAGCAACTTTCATTCATCACATTCCGCCAGTCAAATATACCTAACCATGACATGTTGTGAGGTGCTAAGTACCCCTAAATATTAACAATGTAAACATGCCAATACATTTTCTTTAGTCAGTTCAATTTGAGCAGTGGTGTCTTTGAATTATTTTCTTTCATCTTCCTATCCATTAGGTTTGAAACCATCAATATTAATCTAAGAAGTAAACCAGAATGGTTCTTGAAGAAAGTTTCCTCTGGCTTGGTGCCAGTTTTGGAGACCAACAAAGGTGACATAATTTCAGAGTCTACAATCATAAGTGATTACCTTGATGAAGCATATCCAGGCAAGAAGCTGACGCCTTCCGATCCATTACAGAAAGCACAACAGAAGATGCTCCTTGAAAGTTTTTCGAAGGTATGTCTTGCAAAAAAACCTCAGTACTTCAGCAGGTTACCGGATTTGAAATAGACAAAACAATTTACAGAAAAAGTAGTGGCACTCATATCATAATAAACAAGCATTTACAATGCAACGGTTTCGCCTTTGTAGGCTTCATTTGTACCTATCTCTAAGGCAGAGACATGTGTAAACAACTGTATACAAAGTGGCATGGTTTGAGTCACTGCCACAAACCCAACTGCAGGACGGCCCTTACGGGCAGCATTAGCTCAGCGTGCGCTCTCTCTCACTGGGACCCCGGTTCATGCATCGTTACCGCTCAATTCTTACCAATGAAGCTGCACAGCGGCGCCTGGAGGAGCCCCATGGCAGAGAAGGAAGGCGCTGTGTCCGGACAGGCTACGCTCTGCTCTAACTACGCATCCAAAGTAACCCGAGCACAAGCCCCGAGTTTCGGTGGGAGGGTCGCACTCGCAGATGGTTACACCCTGGGGCAGGAGCAAGAACCTCCTCAGGGCTGAATTTTGGAGGACGCAAGAATGTGCCCCGGGTTCACGGACAGCGGGAGGGGGGGGCGGACAGCGGGAGGGTTAACAGGCTCACGGACAGCGGAAGGGGGGGCGGACAGCTGGAGGATTAACGGGCTCACGGACAGCGGGAGGGGGGGCGGACAGCGGGAGGGTTAACGGGCTCACGGACAGTGGGAGGGGGGCGGGCGGGCACACGGACAGCGGGAGGGGGGACGGAGGAAGGCAGGACAGCAGCAAGCACTCGCCAGAGGTCGGGGCAAATGACCAAATAAAAGGCAGCCAAAAAAATAAAAAATAAACGCCCACCGCCGCACTGACGTGTCCAAAGGGGCCGGATGAGAAAAATTCTTAGAAACGCCCACAAGTCGCCTCGCAGGATGACGGACGCCTCTGTTTGCCAATGGCTAGCGTCCATTTATAGAGCTAGCCAATGGGAAACAGAGGCGGGACGAACATCCATACTGTTAACAAAAGTTTTCGCCTGGGCGAAGCACAGCGTGCTACGGCCAGGCGAAACCTAAAAAATGCCCTGGGCTTTCCTGCTCTCCCTCTATGCTAGTGCACTAGTAGCTGCCATGCGCCAACGCAGGCATGGTGCCTGCATTGCAGGCAAGATTGTTTTTGTGCAGTAAGGAACACCTTCCTGCACAAAAACAATCCTCTGAGGCTTTTTCCTCTTTCTATGTGTGCTGCAGAATGCAAAATATGTAGAAAGACGAAAAAAACGAGGACGCATAAACATATTTAAACACAGGTCAATCTTAGAAGGAATGCCTTTGTTTTAATCAACTAGTGGCATGCAGTGAAAAATATTATTATCATCCTTAATATTGTCATTATTATTATTAATATTAACAATTATAATAATTGTTATTATTGTCAAACACAACAACCATACTAATAATAACAATACCAACAATAATTATAATAATAATGATCATAATAATCTTCACTGCATTTCACTCTATTTAAAACGCGACATTCCTTTTAAGCTTGACCTGTATTGAACTTGCCTGTACGGAGTAACTCCAGGGGTACCTGCTTCTCCTGTGTGATAGCAGGTAGGACACTGCCTCCCAGTGACGAGGCATTGATCAGCAGCTTGCAAACTATATCCTGGCGCTGTTTTCAAACTGCAGTCATTTCACTGCTTCTGTCTCTGCCTTCCCATCGCAGGCAGCATTGCGCTCGTCTGAAGGTGGTTTCCAGACAGGAGGTTCAGGTAGCTGATGCACCGAAAATACAGAATGCAAAAGACACCCTGTGTGAACTGAACGCAGGGGTCACGCCGGTGTAAAAGCGTCTTTTTATTCCAGCGAAAGAACCAAACACCCAGTACCAAGCAAGAGCTTTGAAGGGATGCACCAGACCCACATTATTTTATTTATTTTAAAAGTTTTATATAGCGCTAGCTCGACCCGTAGGTATCAGAGCGCTTTACATACACACAGTAAACAGCAGAAGGACATTACATTACATAGTAGGCCGGCAGTAAGTAAGCAAACCACAGAGAAAATACAGCATGGGAATAAAAATGTTTACTCTGAAAGAGAGCTGCTGGTGTACACCTTCCCCCCCCCCCCCCTTTCTGGAAGCGAGGGTCTCGCTGCAAGCCATTACCCGGGGCCATTTGTGCTCCTGTAGCACACAGACCATGGGGCCGAGGACTGGGGCAGATGGGCTCTCTGTAGACGGAGCTCTGCGTCGGGTCTCGATGCTCCTGTAATGAGAGGGTCGGAAACAGTGGGGGTTCGAGCTCCCCGCTGTCTGCATGCGCCCCATTGTGTATGGGGCACAGTTTCGGTGGCAGGCGCCCCCCCTGCTGTGACAGGCGTGGAGGGGGCACAGCTTGTGTTCAGCTAGATCAAAACATTCCAGAAGGGATAGAGTAGGAAAGATGTGTGGGAAATGAGTCCCTTTTCCCTTGAGATAGCACTGGCAGGCTTCAGGGAGCGAGGTTGCGCAGGGGCTTCACCGGTGGACAGGCCGAGGTGCTGCCTTCAGCATAGTGTAACGGAACAACGAGGGATTGGGTGGAAAAGGAACTGAGAGGGACGGGGACATATGGGGGGGGGCATGGGGGTAGAGAGTACAAACGAGGGTGCTTGAGTGAGGGCAACGGAGAGATGCGATGACTTTAAAGCATAATGAAAAGCGGGCAGGATGGAAGAGTGGGGTTGTACAGGCTCTTGGGCGAGATGTAGAGAAGAGGTGAGCGGGCTATGAAAGGGGAAATAGAACAAATAGTTTAAGAGGGGAGAGAAATGCGAACGGGGGGAAGGGGTTAAACATTGTTTAAATACGTCGCAGACCCGCGATGAGGGTGCTAGGACAGGCCACCAGTCCAGGAGGCAGACAGCGGGGTATTCCCGCAAAAGACCAAGGGGTGTGGGGGTGCGGCGGTGGTCAGAAGCGGGGTGCCGGTGAGACCAGGAGTGTTAATTGATAACGTGTGCTGGTGAGAGTAGGGGTGCTTGTGGAGGAATAGTACTACTGAGGGGGGAGCTGCTGGCGGAGGAGGGGTGGTGAGCAGAAGGGGTGCTGAGGAAAGCAATACTCGGGGAAGGGGAGTGCTGGTGAGTGGGCGGGCTCTGTGGGATGGGGTTACTGGTAAGTAGAAGGGGCTGTAGAGGAAGGGGTGCAGGTGAAAAGAGTGGGTATACGGAGGTACAGGGGTGTTGCTAGGAGGAGAGCTGCTTGGTTAGAATTGCTGGTGTAGCAAGGTGTTAGAATGGGGCGCTAGAAGAGGCGCTCCTCGGAAGTGACAGTAGGTGTGGGGGGGGGAAGGGGACCTGCAAAAGAGTGCTGGCGAGAGGAGGTTGCTGGAGAGAGGAGAGTGCCTGGGGTAGGGGTGCTGGAGGTGGTGGTAGTGAGAGGAAAGGTTCTCGTAAAAGGGGCGGGCTGTGAGCGCGGCCAGTGTCAGCTCCTTGCCTGAGGTTTCTGACCCCCCGCCCCGTGTGATATGTCAGGCTGATCCTATCTGGGAGAGCGGGACAGGCAGTCTGTACATCCCAGCGCCAGCTCCAGCGCACCACAGTCCAGCTCCGGTGCAGGCGGAAAGCTGCGAGACCCCAGAGGAGGAGGGAGTAAAGGACCCGGGACAAGGCGGAGACCCCCTGTGAGAAACGCCGAGCGCAGGGCAAGTCCGGTCCTGTCCCTTCCAGGGTCACAACCAGTGCGCGTTGTAAGCTGTGCTCAACACAGAAGCATCCAGTGCTGAGTGCACGCAACATCCCTGACACGCGGAAGCACCCGGCGCGAGCAGCACAGCGTGTGTAACATCTCCGAAGTGAAGAAGTGTCCAGCGTGCACAGTGCAGCGTGTACTGCATCTCAGAAGAATCAAGTGTGCGCAGCGCAGTGCGTGCAACCCATGGGAAGTAAGCGCGCGCACACTATGAACAGTGCAGTGGGTGCAACACCTCGGAAGTGCGGGAGTATCCAGTGTGCACAGTATCACCGGCACTTACTCGGAAGTGCTTAGGATCGCGTCTGTGCAGCTGCAGTGCCAGGGGCTCCAGTCCGCTTACTCCCATCTGTGACCTGCATCTCGAGCCCTGGAAGGCGCTCAGAGTCCCGCGTCAGTCCGCACCTCGCCCCTGCTCCTTTGAAGCGCATGGGCTGCATATCTCAGTTCCACCCTGTCTACCCCGCATACTTGCACCTTTAAAGCGCCGAAGGCTCCGGTGCTCCCGGCGTCTCTCAGCCTGTGTATGCAGATGGTTCTGGCGGCGGAGCCTGAGGCTACAGTGTTCCCAGGCTCTCCCAAGGGAGCACCCATCCTCTAGGCACTTTAAGCACCGGGATGCTCCGAAGTTCCCAGTTTCTCCAACAGTACACTAACCCTCTAAACCCTTGAAGTGCTGGGAGGCTAAAGCGTTGTTTTGCAGCTTTTCAGACACCAGTACCCGGACACGGAGGCTCCTGCAGTCTGAGCCCATCTCGTCTACCAGCGGGCACCCACCCTCGGTACTTCAAGCACCAGGAGGCTCAAAGGGCAGTCTATACTGCTGTGCACTGACGTCGGTACTCCATACAGTGCCAGAGTCTGAAGTGTCGTCTCTGCTGATCTGAAGACGCGGAGGTTGAGTGTCCCGAGCTTCGCCCAGTGTTCTCTGCACTCCTGGACTGTGGATCGCCGTGCTTCCGCCTCCGGCGTCTGGTGTTCAAGGCGCTACATTCCCGGCACTGGGGCAGCAGGTGGACTCCTACAGAGCGGAGCCCCTGGAGGTGCCAGACGCAGAAGCTGCCGGACTGAGGCTCCCCTCTCACTCTCCCCCACAGCTGTACCCTCTCCTCCACAGGAGCACAGAGCAGAGGCCAGTGATGAATGAGGCAGAGCAGATCCCGGCCGCGCTCGGCTGGAACCGCTGCTACCGAAATGCCCCGGTGAGAAACATGCAGATTCGCGAACACCTCCTCGGCTCCGCAGCAGAGACTGACTGGGGCTGTCTATCTGGAGGGGCTGTGTGTCTCTGGAGGTCCTGCGGCGATGTCTCCGTATCTGCACTTCCCTCAGAGGAGAGATGTTAACAAATCCCCACTGTACACAGAGGTCACGAGATACCGACCCATAGGAGAGCTAGGGGACATATCGGTGAATTCCCGGGAGAGACCGTCGGATCTGCCTGTAAGATACGGGTATCTCCGTTCTCTGTTATTTTTATACTTTACAACAACATTTGGCGATTCTGCAGACTGAGGCTAAGAGATCATAAACAAGTCAGGTCCCGGCCGCGCTGTGATTGGCTGACGTCACGGGGGTGTCCCGGCCGGCAGCCAATCACAGCGCGGCCCGGGACAAAGGGGCGGGGCTTAAAAAAAGCACCAGAAACGCCCCCGAATCGCGTTTTCGTGAGAAAGCGCAATTGACAGCCTCTGTCTCCCAATGGCTAGTCTCCATTTATGGAGCTAGCCAATTGGAAACAGAGGCTGTCCTAACCTCACTATTGAAAACAATAGATTTCGATCTGGGAGGGGCTTCGCCCCTCGCCAGGTTTCGAAACCTAAAAAGACTAAAGAGCAGAAAATCCTCGGACCCTTTAGGAAATCTTGCTTCAATCACTGTGTTTCAGGCAATTCATGAAAGTAAATATGTAAGACATGGAAATGCAAGTACAATTGGAACCTGTTGTGTAGAGAAGGATCTGAAGCATAAAGGCTTCTTTTCTCTGTCAGGAAGTTGCAAACACTGGAACATGTATTAAAAGCAGTGAAACTAAATGGAGGTTCATGTAGGTGACTATGAAGATAAAGACGTACGAAAAAGGGACCACCTTCTACCAAGACCATTCCCCCACCGGGCTGACAATTCAAATACTGCTGACAGCCACGCTTGTCAATCCCCACTTCAATCAACCATTTTACAGCTGCAGTTCCTCTTTTAGGGTGGAGGAGCTATCCCTCCACACACACACACACTGATGTAAGCACATCAAATGTGAAAGTAATATGGTAATAAAATGATTTTATTACCATATAATTTTTTTAGGATGAGGAGAGGCCATTGCTGGTTATTGGCAGCTGAGAGCAGTGGTGGCGACTTCAGTTTAAAGAGCACATGCCACTCATATCATAATAAAAAAGACTAAAGAGCAGAAAATCATCGGACATGTAAGACATGGAAATGCAAGTACAATTGGAGTACAATCGGAACCTGATGTGTAGAGAAGGATAGTAAACAAAAAGGATTCTCCTCTCTGTGAGGAAGTTGCAAATACTGGAACATCTATTAAAAGCAGTGAAACTAAATGGAGGTTCCTGCTTTCATGTGGGTGACTATGAAGATAAAGCTGGATGAGTAAGGGACCCCCTTCTATCAAGACCATTCCCCCACCTGGCTCACAATTCAAATACTGCTGACGGTCACTGTCACACCTGTCAATCCCCCCACAACCATTTTACAGCTGCAGTTCCTCCGTTAGGGTGAAGGAGCATCCCCTCCCCACCCCCACACACAAACACACTGCTACAAGCACATCAACTGTTGAAGTAATATGGTAATAAAATGATTTTATTACCATATAATTTTTTGAGGATGAGGAGAAGCCATTTATGATTATTGGCAGCTGAGAGCAGTGGTGGCGTCTTCAGTTTAAAGAGCACTTGCCATTTTGGCCGGGTGCTGCACAATGAGCACTTTAAACCTCTCCAGTGCGAGTTCTGTTACACAGACGGGTGGAGAGCAGACACATGCCCCCCAGTGTTTCACAGAGCAGCAAGCCAGCCAGCCCTACCAATCCTGGTGCATCTCGCATGCTGTAGTAATTGTATTAAAAGCATGAGAGTAGCATCTGGATTCGTTGGAGATATGACTCTCGGAGCCTGCGCTCAGAGCCAAGGCATTGTGAGAAACTTGCACTACCGTCAGCCTCAACTCAAGAGCTCTCAATCATGCCCAATTATAAACACTGTTTAAAACGGACCGCAATCGAGAGCCTAAGGGCATTGCCAGTTTCTAACTGCTTGTCAGTGGGTTAAACTATTCGGCCCACCACAGTCACCTGTACATTTTAATGAAAATTTAAAATAATGTAGTCAAACTCTTGCACCAGATTAAAAAGTAATTAAGAAAAGCCTGTTTAAGTTACCACTTAGTTAAACATATTCCACAACAACCTGTTCCCAGCTTGTCAGTAATACACAATAGAACGTCATAATTAAAAATCATTACATTTCAATAATATTATCATAAATAAATATCACATACATTCACTTCCACAATAACATATACTCCATGGTCAGTGTCACAGATTATTCAACTATAGGTTTTCTCAATAAAGCTACTTACTTTTGAGTCCTAACAAAGGAAGCACCCTAAATCTGTCCCCTTTCTCATGTCATATCTTTCACAATGAAATGATCCAGCGATCTGGGACTAATAATTTTCCCAGACAAGGCCCAATTTTATTACCCACCAAGTCCCTTCAAACTGGGTTAGTGAATTTCCAAAACTATACCAAACTTACAAATCTCCAATGTGTAACTTCATTATTGTTTACTAACTATGGCGATGCAATCTTTTTATAGTTGACAGGGTTTGGCAAACTAATCCTTGATTCTAAAAAACTCATAATCTAAAGAAACACCTCTAATAAAGACAGACTCATTTGTATATTTATAAAACCTTATATAAATAATGTGAAATAATGCTCATCTGCACCAACATACAATACAAATCATAGATCTTCACAAGGCAAACAACATAAGAATAAAAAATGACAAATTCATATCAATGACAACTCATAAAGGAGTGGAAAAGTGAAGAGACAAAATACATTTGCAATTGATTTTGCAAATACAAATTTCAGTCTATACTAACCCAAATAGGAATAAGAAAACTACTCTCTGGCCATGAGAGCAGCAAGGACTAAGTCAGGAATCAACAGACAGGAACACTCAGATCAGGAATAGGAGACAGTAAGCTAGGCCTCTCCTCACACAGGTAAAGACAGCAAACCGACAAAATCGACGATCTCCCAAACAGTCTGCCCAACAAACAGAACCCAAAACCCTTCCTCCAGGCACCTCAATTGTACCCTAAAACCCAAATATCCAACCCACACTTGTATCTAACGAAGGGGTATTCTACATTTGATTGGTTAAGGGAAGGGGTGTATTGTCACACCACTCTCGGCATGTTCATCTCACTAAATGTCACATTGTTTTATTTATTCATCACGTCAGCTTCCACCCCAGGAAATTCAAGCCACTATAAAAATGTTCTTTTCCTTCATGCCGGTTATGTAGCAAACTTTGTATAACATTTGTGCTGCTTGTACCTTTCCAGAGAAAGCATTTCCTCCGTTTGTTGAATCAAATTGTCTTTCCATGCAACTTCTTGGCAGGCACTCAGGATTCTTGAAGGGCAATAATTTTCCACCTTCCCCTTCGCTTTCAAACTTTTATTTTTTCAAGCATTTATTCTTTTATTCAATTAACCCCATAACTTCATGCAGAGCAGAAAACCATGCTTCTATGGAAAACAAACACATGCATTAATATTCACTTATAATGCTTTTTCATTACGTACCAACCCAGTGCGTCATCTATCCATGCACAACCACGTTAAATAATATTTTCTTAGTAAAGGTTAATAAGGTGAGCAAAAGCAGCATTAGTTCTTTTATTTTCATTAGTCAAAAGCTTTTGCGGCATACTTCAGTACTTTAGTACATGCTTGCGCAGTTGCATTTTCCCTCGTGTTAGTCCTTTTTACCATTTAATTTATTTTTCCACACACTTTTAATAAATGGTATTGAGGGTTCAATCCGAACAGGTTTCACTTCACAAAAACCCTGCTCCATCAATTCCCCCTTTGATACCCACCAATAAAAAATTATCACTTTTAGAAGGCAGTTGTTCTCTCTTGTTTCACCATTATTCCATCTAAGTCCTTCATAACTTCATAGTAATTTTCTTTCATATCTTCTAATTCTATCTCATCTCTCTGTCTCTTTCTTGCCCTTCCTTTATTTTCAGACAAATCTTTCTTGCATCTACTACACTTATAGAGCAGATAAGCCATTAATATCGCTATAGCCTCTGCAATGATAGGTGTTAGTATTCTCCTTAATACACTATTTCCAAAGGTAGAAAACCAATTACCCACAGAGGAAAAATTCTTATCAGGTTTCTCCCAAGCACCATCAACCTTCAATTCGGTCAAATCTTGATGAAGATTTGTAATATTCTTAATATACCCCTCAATACTCTTACTCTTGTAAGGGCTATACGTGCAACATTGTGTATTTTCAACATATTGCAGACTCCAATCTCCATAGCCAATAACACATCAAGGGCAAGTCGATTTTGTAAAACCATAGACCTAATCGCAACCATCTCAGTATCAATCATATCAATCATTAAAAACCCACCAGCAGTGTCCGTTGATAAACCATCAACCACTGCTGACTATTTTCTAATTTTATGCAAATTCAGAGTAACTCCAACTCTAGGTATCAATGCTCCAGAAATATCCCCTATTATTTCAGAAAAACCCGCTCCTCTCTTATTACGTATTAGTCCATTCTTTACTTCATTGATTCTATGATTCTAATCCAAATGGTGAACTTTTGGAAATACTGTGCCTAAATAGCAACATCCATATCAACGTGCAGGCAACCTATAGTAGGCATTCTTACCACACACATAATATAGACCTAGAAAAACAGAATCAGTTCCTCCTTTTAGTCACCATCTTCCCGTAATTGGAAAGGTATGATCACATTTACTAGAACCAATAAAATAACTGTTATATTCAGTCTTTTGTCTAAGAAAACAAAGCTTCCCTCTATGATACCAGCCTGGGGTCATAGCAGCATAAGTCTCGCCTTTCTTATGATTTCCTTCTCTCAAAGCACATGGAGGTACATAAGACTTTTGCTCAGCAGCTTTTCCCTGAAAATCTTGCCTTCTATATTCTACCATGTTAATGAATTCTATTTCTTCCAACCATAAACTACAAGTAAGGTTGAGTCTATGTGCATATAATGTATCTATTGTCTGTGTTGTATGAAAAAATTCTCCATATATTCTGCATTTCTAGCACTATATATTCTATTCATGTTCTTTCTAATGGGAATTTCTGACAATACTAAATCCATGTAAGAATAGAAATATTGCAAACTTCCCTTCTCAAAAAATAGACTAGTTAAGACACTACAAGACACACCATACATTAAAGGTAGGTGATGATAGGTCACCCCATCTGAGAAAAACGATCGTAATTGCATGTACAAGGGATAATCTCTTGCATCCATTGTATCAACATAGTCATACAACAACTTGGTAAAGACATTTAACGAAAAAACATTCATAGATTTATCATGATGACGGATGCTGTCATCTTTTATCTTCTCTATATTAGTATGTGAGTCTTCTTTAAGACTTTTAGACTCTACTTATTCACTCATCACACCATTAGTATTATTTTTGTTATAAGTAACCATTAAGACAAGCACAACAAACATTTGTGTTAGCCACACAAACACTAATAGTAAAATACTAAATAAGCAAGCATTAATACATCTATATTTAAAACTATGATGTTGATGTCCAGTCTCCTCTGTATTTGCCATTTCTAAGGAAAACATTTGTATCAATTCTAAAAAATCTAAATATTTAAAAACTAAAAAAAAACTAAGAAACACTAAAAAATCAATAAGATCTATATAAAGTGGTGTATCTTCACACTCTATGCTATCCAAATTGGTGTATCCTCACACTTTATGCCTTTCTTCTTTACCCCCTTTTTCTTTTTTTCTTATATCTTCTGCTCTGATTCTCTGCAAATCTTTCAATTAATTCTCACATTTTTGCACCTTAATTTACACAGTTCTTTTAAGGTGTTTCAAAACCGTTTCCATTACCTTGCTCTGTACCAGTATTTTCTTTGATCTGATCTATGTGTTTAATTTCTTCCAACACCACATTTGTCCATTCTGGAGCTGTGTATTTCGTATTCAGAACTCTTACTCTTTTTATTTTACAAACTGATTATTCTTCAGACTCACTTTGCTTAGTCTGATCTGGTACTTCAATTATCGTGTCAGGGATCTTTGTTTCAGAGTGGATTTCAGTCTTTTCACTCTTTTCGGCCACACATCATCTTTCCTCACTTTCTTAACTTGCACTGCTTCTTCTAATTCAGTGCCAAGTGCACAAGTTCTTTTCTCTGTTGCACTTGTTCTTGGTTTTCATTCAATACTTCTCCATTATCACCTTCAACAGCAGTTTTACGAGACCCGGTAAGTGATTTTCACTTTATTTGACTTTTTCCCTGTTCAAGCATGAGTTCAACACCTTCAGGATCTTTAGCTTCAGACTCTGTAGCTTCACGTTCTACAGCTTCTGGCTCTTCTCGTCTCTCTACCAGTTGCTGCTCTTCTTCTTGTCTTTCAAGTGGACTTAGGACTCTTCTTGTATGACTCGTGTGTATCCAATTCGGCCAACCACCACACTTTACTGCTGTTGTCATCACCAGTATTACCTGGTAATGGCCATGCTACCTAGGTTCCAGACACAACTTTCTCACATGCTTCTTCACCAGGATCCACTCACATGGACTTAAATCATGTACTTGCTCCTGCTGTGTTGTGGCTCCATTTTGCCAACCTGATGAGACAAAGAACACACCACATCAGACAATCATTTGCAATAATCAACCACTAGATCATCAGTAATATTCATCAGTTGATTTGCTGGTACAATTGGCTGTCTCATTGTTCTCCCCATTATAACTTCATGTGGTAATATTCCAGTCTTTTTGTCAGGAATGCTTCTCCCACACATCAATACCAGGGGATAAAGAATCTGGTAATTTCAGTGTTGGGGATGCACACACCTTTGACAATCTGGATTTGATAGTGCCAATAATTTGCTCAACCGCACCTGAGGCTTCTGCTCTATGGCCACAATGCAACTTTTGCTCAATTTGTAATGCTGCACAAATCATCCAAATTATTTCATTATTAAAATGAGTGCCTCTATCCGTTTCTAAAGAGACTGGAAATCCAAATCTAGGAATAATCTCTCTCAAAAGCAATTTAGCAACTGTTAGACTATCATTTCTTGTTGGATATGCTTCTACCAAACGAGAAAACAGACAAAGCACTGTGGTAAATAATTAATTACCCAGTCATAATTTCTATACATTAATAAGGATTGCTCATAAAATGAGAGGCAGAGTCCGTGGTGTCCGATTCAAAAGGGCTTTAATACAATAGCTCGAGCTACAGGAGAATCGGGTCCATCACCACTAAGGTTCAGGAAGGGTCGTCATCTAAATCTTTATTCATATAACACATTATATATAGTTCAACCATACATTGCATTGGATAGAGAAGGCGGAGCGCTCCAGGCGGAGCAAGTGAGAGAGATAAGAGCACATGGGCGTGAAAGAGGCGTGAAAAGAGGTGTACACATGGGTGTTCACTTGATGAGTCATAGGTGTGTCATAGGTGGGTGGATGCATAGAGGGGGTCTGCATGGTCAGCAGGAACTTTTATCCTACTTGTGCGCGCAAAACTAGTCATGACGTGAAATTGACGTGTAACTTGGGAGAGCTGGGGGAGCTGACTTTAGCACTAGTAGGAGAGTCTGGGATGTCAGAACGACCTGCACCTTTGGCATTATCTGGTATCTTGTGTTTGGAGGATGTATTGTCTGAAGTAAAGGTCGCTCGAGCAAAGGCTGCTCATCACTGAATGCTAGTGTATGCATATATTTCTTCGTGCATTGCGTGGGGCCATGGGCCCTTTATGGAAACGGGTTCAGTAAATCACTTGCATGGAGACAGAAAGGCTGGGCTCTATCTTCTGCAGGCGGAATATGTTTATCCCTTTCGTTAGTTAGGAATGTGTTTCCGTGGA
The DNA here is from genome assembly GCF_964263255.1 of Lissotriton vulgaris. NCBI lineage: Eukaryota > Metazoa > Chordata > Amphibia > Caudata > Salamandridae > Lissotriton > Lissotriton vulgaris. The sequence continues at coordinate 1,066,575,341 of NC_141693.1, read as the reverse complement.
GCTGAACAGATAACTGTAGGCAAAATACTGTCTTGGCAGACCATGCTGGCTGGGCACCTCTCGGCTGAGCAGGAAGTAAGGGAGAGGTCAGGGATACATAACTAAACTGCAGCTTTCAGAGTATCAAGAGGAGGCTCGGAGCCTGAATTCGGGTCCTGGCTCGGCTGTCGCACAAAAACGCGTGCATCTCGACTTTTAAACGTGTATCATGTAAATGCATTGGCAACATAGGCCTCAGTGCAAAATTGACATTTCATTCATGGAGGGCCTAATAACTGACATGCTAACATTGGACAGAAATGCAGAGGCATTATTATTACAGGCATGAGAAGGAAATTGTATGATGACATGGACATACATAGGGCGCATGTAGGGGACACACTGGCCACGTAAAATTTCTATTTCCTCATTCCCTCCTTGTTCCCTACTGTGCCCTTCAGGACACGTCTATATTCATGTACCATCTATTTGTTCATACAGCATCATTTGTTCATCCTTTGTCATTCGCGGATGTGAACGTGGACGGGGAATACAGGCAGTGGCACACAAGCCGCAAATCGCTGGGCCACATTGCAGACAGAGACAGCAACTGAATATGACTAGTAGTATTACTCCTAGGAATGACAGTACTTTCCATCCCCAGGCTGGTATTACACTCCAGAGCCAACCGGACCAAGTCCATGTGCCTGGATTTTGATGTATCTCGTGAGCTATCTTATGGAGTCTTGTTATTGCTGCATACACTGATCGCGCGTTATTAGGAATAAACACACAACAACTGGAGCCGATCACTCTACAAGCCCCGCCCCTATCTGCCAGGATGACGTCAAGAACAAGGCGGTTCTGAAGAACAACAAGTCTCATAACAGACTGCTCCTCTGTCAAGTTCCCTAAGGCAGAAGTAGTCTCATTCACTACTGCTTCCAAAGTTCTTGTTAACCTACGTATTAGTTTACTATTTTGGACGGGACCTATGAAGAAAAAGAATCCTTTATTGAAATCTGTATATTGCTCCAGAGCTGTCTCAGTCTGATCGACAACAGGGGATTCGGTCTCCCTCTTGTGTCTGACATGTACTAATCGTGAATCTCGGTGATAGTGGGATGGAGCTAGAAAAATAGGTGGCAGGAGGAACGCTATATAACACGTCCCACCCCAGTCTAAGGGCAGACGTACATAGGCTGTCTGACCGCAAATAAAATAGGAATGGCGGGAAGCTTTGAAAGTAGACTTTCCTTTATCATTAAACTCGATCACAGTATTACATTCACTGTGTCCTAAATGTACTGAGCCTTTCTTTCTAATGCATAATTCACCTTTCACCGGTAAAACTGTTATGAACGGTGAACCTACATTTGTCTCGGATTGGACATTCAGAATCATGAAGTTAAGGGAAACATTTCCTAGTTCGTACACTTCATTTTCTAGATCTGTTCCTTTCCTTTGGGGAAAACCATCTTTGTCTGGGAAACATGCCTTGTTCATTACTATATTCAGGTCCCCCCAAACCCATTCACTCTGGGAATCTGTAAACTTCCTGTCTTGTGTTGATGACATTAAAGCAAACCATGCTCCGCACGAACCATTGTGCGAAAACGGATAAGGAAAAAGAGGCAGAACTCCCTTCGTTTTCTGATAAGGTGGGAGTCGGCCACATACCCAGCAATTCATTACATTGCTGGTCTGGTGAGAATGGTGTAACATACGAATAAAAGTATTGTTGCGCAGTGCTAGTCGATATGACAATTCATGGGGTGGCAGATCACTGAATGTGTGCTCTACAGTGTCATTGAAGGAAGAATGTATATGTGAACCAAGAGGAGGAAAGAAAACATGTAGCGTCAAGCTTATACATATAATCGATATACTCAGAAAAAACATTATGATCAGAGTTACTATGCATCTACTGCGTAAGGATTTGCAATATTTTTCTTGTTTATCTCTCTGTCTATCTCTCTGTCTATTTGGGTCTACGATCTTATACATGTCAGGAACCTGTCTAACCGCTTCACCCGAGGGGGATTTAAACAATTAAACGCTGTCTGACTTACTAGACCGTAGCTTTGATTTCTACTCTTTTCTAGCAAAGGGAGTTTTGAGTCAATGATATCTGGGCAGTCCTTAGTGTCTTTTACTGATCCAAGTCCATGGAAGCGTTTCACGTGGTGGGCATGAATCCAGCCCTTCCTCCCCTCGACCTTGACGGCGGTCCTCGTCGTTAGTATTACCAGCTTCGGCGCGCGCCAGCGGGGCTCGAGAGGACTTGAACGATCAAAATTTCGAATAAAAACGGTATCCCCAGGGACAATCGAATGCTCCTTCACCTGGGTGTTGTCGGGGAAGGCAGCTGCAACCTGTGAACGACAAGAAAGGAGTGCAGACATCAAGGAAGCCAGGTAATCTGTCAGCATATTACTATCGACATCGGTTATTCTTTTGGGCATAGGCGTACCCCACATATTTGGTGGTCTACCGAAAACAACTTCGTACGGGGACAGTCCTGTTCTGGAATGAGCTACCATTCGCATGTAAAAGAGGGCAACCGGCAAGGCTACCATCCAATCCACGCCTTTTTCTGCACAGACCTTCGCTAACTTGGTTTTGAGTGTCTGATTGTGTCTCTCCACGAGACCTGCTGTCTCTGGGTGTCGTACACAATGGAATCTCCATTGGTACCCTAACAGAAGGGATACTTGTTTCATCAGTTCAGAAGAGAATGGCTGACCGTTATCTGAGTACACAACACGGGGCAAGCCGTATCGCGGAAAGAATTCTCGGACCAACTGCTTGGCAGTGGTCACAGCAGTGTAACCTGGGACTGGGTACGCTTTTGTCCATCTAGATAGTGCACATACAACTCCGAGGACGTACTTGTATCCTCGACATCTGTCCATCTAAATATAATCCATCTGGAGGACTTTGAAAGGGTGGTCAGGAGGATGAAATCCACCTTGTTCCACGGGAATACCTTGCCTGGATTGAACTGGCAACAGATCATGCAGGTACGCACTTTCTGTTTTGCTGCTGCACGCAGGTGCTTGTTGAACCAGATATTTTGTAAACTGTCTAGCATGGCCTTTTCTCCTAAGTGTGCTGGACTATGTGCTGTATTTATGATAACTTTAACCATGGAGTCAGGGAGAAACCATGTGGCTTTGCCTTTTGTCATCCAACCCTGGTCTGTCTGGACCCCTCCTTGTTCAGTCCATTTCTTTATTTCGTCTGGAGTGGCATGTGTCTGAATGTCGAGTACATCTTGTGAGGGATCCCTGACTGTCATACAGTTTGTCAATGATGGTGCTTCTGTCTTTGTAGTGTCAGTGGGAATGTCTGTTGGAGTCTGAGCTGTGAGTTTGGCTGTTCGATCTGCCAGGTCATTACCCTGGGAAATGGTGTCTGTGACTTTAGTATGTGCTTTGCACTTCATGATGGCTACAGCTGTAGGCAAGTGTATTGCGTCTAACAGAGCCTGGATGAGGGGACCATGCTGAATCTTGGCCCCATGAGAGGTCAGAAAACCTCTCTCCTGCCACAGGACTCCGAAGTCGTGAACGACTCCGAAGGCATACTGTGAATCTGTGTATATGTTTACTTTCATGTTCTTGGCTCGTATGCATGCTTGAGTCAGAGCGATGAGCTCTGCTGCTTGTGCGGACAGTATGTCGATTCGTTGTGTTTCTATGACTTCAGTATCAGTGGTCACTGCATATGCGGCCACTAACTCTCCTGTGCTTGTTCTCATACATGAACCGTCCACATAAAGTGTCAGGTCGGGGTCTGGTAGTGCAATGTCTGTCAGGTCTTGTCTTGGTTTCGTTACGGTATTAACTACTTCCACACAGTCATGTGGTGCAGGGTCTGCTGTGCTTGAGGGCAAGAGTGTCGCAGGGTTCAGTATATTGCATCGTCTGATCTCTATGTGTGGCTGGAATAATGTCAGTTCATATCCTGTCAGTCTTGCTATAGTCAGGTGTTGTGTCTGTGTTCTGTTCAAGAGAACTTCCACTGAGTGTGGAACCTGTACTGCCAGGGGATGTCCTAACACGATAGAGTCACTTTGTCTGATTGCTAAGGCTGTTGCTGCAACTGATTTCAGGCACGCAGGCAGAGCCTGGGCCACTGGATCCAATGTACTAGAAAAATAAGCACAAGGCTTGTGTTTTCCTGCTTGATCTTGTGTAAGGACAGATAATGCTGTACCTTTGCGTTCTGTGACAAAAAGTGTAAAAGGCTTGCTGTAACATGGAGTCGCTAAAACTGGTGCTTGACATAGAGCTTTTTTCAATTCTTCAAATGCGAGTGTATGTTCTTGTGTCCAAGGGAGGACAGTCGAAGACGCTGCCTCCTGTGTTGTCAACTGTATGAGTGGTTTGGCTAGATATGCATACTGGGGAATCCATTGTCTGCAGTAAGAAGCGAGGCCAATGAAGGCCCGTACCTCCTTTTGTGTCTTTGGCTGTGGAAGATTTGCAATTAACTGAATGCGGTCTGGTGTCAGCTGTCTACCCCTCTTGGACAGCAAGTGTCCAAGGTACACCACTTGCTGTGCACAGAATTGTAACTTTGAAGGGGACACTTTGTGCCCCTTGTCTGCCAGAAAGTATAAGACTGTCAGTGATGCACGTTCGCAGTCTCGTTCTGTTCGTGCTGTGATCAGGATATCGTCCACGTATTGGAGTAATGCAGTGTCGGTAGGCATGTGAATACTGTCTAGTTGTCTTTTCAAGGCCTGACTATAAATACTAGGACTTTCTGTGAATCCTTGAGGAGCTCTCGTAAATTTGAAGCTGCGTCCATTTAAACAGAATCCGAAAAGGTACTGGCTTTCTGGATGTATTGGGACACTAAAGAAGGCGTTCTTGAGATCGATTACAGTAAAGAACGTCGCTTCGGAATCAATTGCAGTCAGTAATGAAGAAATGTCTGGGACTACTGGATACTGGGGTATTATGCATTTGTTCAATTCTCGGAGGTCAATCACTAGTCTGTAGACTGGTGGTGCATTTGGGTCAGTTCGTTTAAGAATAGGGATGATAGGAGAATTACATACATTGGAGTCAGTTTCTACAACCACTCCCTGTGCAATGAGTTCGTCAACAATTTTCAGTAATGCTACTACGGTGTCAGGTGGTAACTTGTATTGTCGGATTCGTGGCAGTACAACTCCTTGTTTGAGAGTGACAAGGTGTGGCGTAATGCGCATGTAACCTACATCAGTCGGACCTTGCGCCCATAAATGCTGTGGTACATTCTGGAGTCTGGGATCAAAATCTCTCAACACATAATGTCCTTTAAAATCACGTAAAAACAATCTCACTCCTTCCGGAGAACAACAAATCACTGCTCCTAGTTCTTTCAATGTCTTTATACCAAGCAAGTTTTCTGGGCATGACTTAGTAAGTAACAAGTCTGTAGTGCGGGACAATGGACCGACTTCTAGGGAAACTGGCTTTGACACTTCGTTAACAATAGGCTTTCCTGAAAATCCCAGGGCAATATTCTGTGAGCCTGAGAGGGGTGCCCCTGGAACCTCGTCATTACTGATGGTAGTTCTGCTCGCCCCTGTGTCAATTAGAAATTTTCTGTCTTTTCCCAATACACGACTATGTACATAGGGACCCTTTTGATCTACAGGAACCTCAATAAGGGGCAAGCCAACCTTTCTCTCTAGGCTATTTCATGAGTACTGTTGATATTCTGGATAGTCTGACTGTGCGTACTGGTACATTTGTTGCGTGCCATGTTGTGTGGCAGCAATGGGTTGCGGTGTAGCTACTGTCTGTTGCGAGTTCTGTGGCGTTTGCGTGTTCTGCGGGATGTTATCCTGTCTAGGAGGACGCGGTCTTTCTTTTGTCTTGCCTGTAGCTATGTTATGTTTCAGGACTGCACATTCATTCACATAGTGACCTGGTTGCTTGCAATAATTACAGTTTCCTTTAACAGGTGCCATGCCCTTTTTATGGCCATCAGCTGGTACTGATTGTGCGACTAGTAATTTCATTTTCGTATCTTTCATACGTCTCTTTTCGTGTTCCTGTTCCTCTCTAATTCTGTTCTGGTGGTACTGTAACATTTGCAACATTTGGGAAGGGCTATTTGCTTGCCAGGTACTCTCAACCTTCTGTACTCTATTTTTGATCGGGGGTAAGGAATTCTCTACTAATTTGCTCACAAAAAGATGTGGGTACGATTCACTATTTGTCTTCAGGCCACTATTAATAATAAAACATTTTTCGAATCTAGAATAAAAATCACTAGTGTCTTCATCTGGTGTCTGTTTACAGGCTAAAATAGCATCCCAATTTTCCTTTTTAGTAACTAATAATCTCGGCAAGACCTGTATCAATAATTCAGGTAATGCTTTAGCTTTTTCCCCAAGACCAACACCAGGGCCTCGAAGTTTGTCTTCATCTTCCAATTCTGTCCAACTGATCTTTTTCTCTCCCACCTCCCAATCTTTTTCTTTAAGCTTTTCATAAATGCCTGCTGGTAACAGTAATTTTAACAATTTAATGATGTCAGCGTATGTGTAATCCCCTATGCGGAGAATGTCTTTTAATTCACGGTGGAACCCCCCCGGGTCTTTATCATGACAGGGCAGTCATTTTTTCATTTCCAGTATTTCTATTTTCGTCAAGGGTGTGTAAACGTATACTCGTTGAAGCTCATTGGTTGCATTTCTAACGGGATGTACTTCTCGTAGGGGGTTCAGTCTGTCTATGTGGAATGTTTTTCTGACGCGGTGTGGGGCAGGTATCAAGTGCGTGGTCAGAAAAGTCAAGTACTTATGTCGTTGGTCTAGAATGACATTAATTAATTCGGTACCTAGGCCTCTCCATCTCTCTAGGAGTAAATCGTCCAATAATTTATACAAGGGACCTGGATCAGAATGCTGGCTCTCGTACAATGTGATCAGATGTTGAACCATGTAAATACCTGCTAAACGCTGTTCCTCCAGAGGAAGGCTTAAAAATGTTTGCGCCACTACGTCATCATTATATATGTTAGAATTACAAGCCCATTGAACGTCTGACCGGGCTAGTTCTTGTTCATGCATAGTATGAGGTTCACCGCCCCCTGCTCGTTTTCTCAGTGCATTCTCAGTAGCTTGGAATAGATGTTCAAGAGAATATCTTTCTGGTATGGGAGGGCCATGTTTACTGTAATCTAGGCCTTTAGGCCTGTCAAACTGTCTTGCTCTACCTACGTAATTCAGTTTATCCACTTCCTCTGTTTCTGGCCCTTCCTCTTCAGAGACTGAATCGTCCTCTTTCTCGTCTGAGTCTTTCTTGTGTAAGTTCAGAATTTCTTTACGAAGTTTTCTGTACATACATTCTATTTTTGACATTGTATCATGTTTACAAGCAGCTATGTTATCGCTCCAATCCATCATACCTTTAGTCACTTCTTTGTTTGGCTGGTCTTGTTCCCTGATCAGACAATTAATTAAAAAACGTAAGAGTGCGCGTTGAATCTCCACTTTTCTTTGTGCCATGGCCTCATGTATACTCTCGGGTCCCTCCCCCGTTCTAATAAAATGGTATATTCTGTCTAAATAGTCCTTCATGCCTGGTAATATGATCAAATAGTCTACAACGTGTCTTAATCGTAATGAGATCATGGCCATTGGGCCCACACCTGGTACGGGATCATATATACAAGGTGAAAGCGTTACATTTTGTTTAAGAGGTGTGGCTGTCAGTTTTGGCGTTCGTTGTAATGCTAATTCATGCAATGCTTGTGATGGAGGTGGTGTTCGTGGTACGTCTATAATGGGCCCCCCTCCCATGGCCCCTTGACTTGAGTCGTCTTTCACTGTCAGGGTCACTACTGGTGAGGGTTGATCCTGTGATGCGGGCGGAGGGAGAAAAGGATTGTTAGGATTGTTGCCAGGGGGAGGAGAAAAATCTGCATTAACATAATCAGGAGCGGCATCTTCTAAATAAGTGGAAAGAAAAATGTCCGCTGCTGTCTGTTTATGACTAGGTACTTTGGTCGGGATCAGTGGTGGCGGCAAATTACTTGGTACTACCGGGGTCACTTTAGGTAGTCCTTCGGCGAGGACGGGATACATGCCTTTAATAAGGGCATTTCTTTGTCTATCCACTTGTTCTGCCTTAACCCGTTCACCTTCTTCCTTTAGCTCTTTTTCTCTAGCTTTTGCTGCTACTTCTTTACTTCTCTCTGCTTTGTTGATTTCTTTCTCTGATCTCCTATGCGCTTCTTTACGCCATAACTCTATGGCATCTTTCTGGGACTGTCTAGCTTTCTTTTTCCACAGTGCTTCCTCTACTCTCATGATGCAATCAGCATCCCATGTCCCTGAGACAGGCCATCTATATTTCTCTTCCAGATCCTTCGTGTAATCTACCCATAAGTCTAAAAACAGTATGGCATCTAGCCCATGCTTTTGGTACATAAAATGGCCAGGAGTGTCCCTAGGCGGGACGGGGACTGCCTCTTCGAGAATCCCTTTCCTGGTCCCTATCTGACGTAATTTCGAAAACAGTGGCATGTTGGAGCTAACTTGAACGAACATACAATATACACAAGAATAGACTGGAAACAATCATTCATACTACGACATCAAAACATAAAAACAGATACATCCTAACTAGTACATAGAAAAAAACACACTCTTGAAAAAACGTGTTTACTTTATGCACTACAAAAACAGTACAGCCATACCGGTCTCGTAAAGAGACACGTCTTTACCGCATCCACCTAAATGGACGCGTCTTTACCGGATCTGTGTACCCAGACCCGTCTTTACCGGGCTCAAATAAATGAACCCGTCTCTATGCGTTCCCAATAACGGTACTCACCGGGAAGCAAAACTGAAGGCCTCGGAAACTCGATACTGGACTGGACTGCTACGACTTCTGGTGCTGCGCATGCGCCTCGGAACAGGTGGGCCTCGGGTTACCTCGGACCTTGCTCTCTCTGCTTGGGCTCTGGTCCGGATGGTCCGCAATCCTCACCGCCTCGTGTGGATGCCTGGTCGCAGTCTCCGTCTCCTCCGTGGGCCTGAGGGAGTAGGCAGGAAGTCCCGCTTTCGTGTACACTTGAAGTCCGTCACGGCTATAGAAGGGGTAGGGGGCTGGACCTACATCACCGGCGCGTGGGGAAGGGGACTGGTCCCTATTCGGGCGCCAGATTAATGTGGTAAAAACGAGAAAACAGACAAAGCACTGTGGTAAATAATTAATTACCCAGTCATAATTTCTATACATTAATAAGGATTGCTCATAAAATGAGAGGCAGAGTCCGTGGTGTCCGATTCAAAAGGGCTTTAATACAATAGCTCGAGCTACAGGAGAATCGGGTTCCATCACCACTAAGGTTCAGGAAGGGTCGTCATCTAAATCTTTATTCATATAACACATTATATATAGTTAAACCATACATTGCATTGGATAGAGAAGGCGGAGCGCTCCAGGCGGAGCAAGTGAGAGAGATAAGAGCACATGGGCGTGAAAGAGGCGTGAAAAGAGGTGTACACATGGGTGTTCACTTGATGAGTCATAGGTGTGTCATAGGTGGGTGGATGCATTGAGGGGGTCTGCATGGTCAGCAGGAACTTTTACCCTACTTGTGCGCGCAAAACTAGTCATGACGTGAAATTGACGTGTAACTGGGGAGAGCTGGGGGGAGCTGACTTTAGCACTAGTAGGAGAGTCTGGGATGTCAGAACGACCTGCACCTTTGGCATTATCTGGTATCTTGTGTTTGGAGGATGTATTGTCTGAAGTAAAGGTCGCTCGAGCAAAGGCTGCTCATCACTGAATGCTAGTGTATGCATATATTTCTTCGTGCATTGCGTGGGGCCATGGGCCCTTTATGGAAACGGGTTCAGTAAATCACTTGCATGGAGACAGAAAGGCTGGGCTCTATCTTCTGCAGGCGGAATATGTTTATCCCTTTCGTTAGTTAGGAATGTGTTTCCGTGGAGCTGAACAGATAACTGTAGGCAAAATACTGTCTTGGCAGACCATGCTGGCTGGGCACCTCTCGGCTGAGCAGGAAGTAAGGGAGACGTCAGGGATACATAACTAAACTGCAGCTTTCAGAGTATCAAGAGGAGGCTCGGAGCCTGAATTCGGGTCCTGGCTCGGCTGTGGCACAAAAACGCGTGCATCTCGACTTTTAAACGTGTATCATGTAAATGCATTGGCAACATAGGCCTCAGTGCAGAATTGACATTTCATTCATGGAGGGCCTAATAACTGACATGCTAACATTGGACGGAAATGCAGAGGCATTATTATTACAGGCATGAGAAGGAAATTGTATGATGACATGGACATACATGGGGCATAGGTACATACATAGGGTGCATGTAGGGGACACACTGGCCACGTAAAATTTCTATTTCCTCAGCACAACCAACACATATTTCAGTCCATTACAAGGGGGAAGTTCTAAAATAATCGCCCTGTAACCTAGTACAAGGTCCTGCTGCTATTCCAATATGCCCCCAACTAACAACAGTCTTTCTACATGGATTTTGCTGCTGACACACTACACACCTCCGGCATAGACTCTCTGCAATAACCCTAAACCTGGGGTTATACCATGACTGTTTGAAGAGTCTAATCATAGCATCTCTACCACATGAGTTACTCCATGGTACATCCTTACCATCTGTGAAAGTAAACTGTCTGGCATTACTGGCCTATCATCCACATACACCCATATTTCATCTTCAGGTCTTTTAGTACGACCTGATTTGATCCAAAGTTCTTTTTCTTCCTCACTGGCTTCTTCCTGCAACTGTCTAAATGCATTCCATGTTTCAACAGTAGAGAACATCAAGTGACAATTTGCATTCTTTTTCTCTGATCCTTTATTGATTGAGACTGAATGTTGTGCATGCGAACGAACCACTTTCCTTATTTATGTGCTGGATATTTGACCATTTAATCTCTTTGGGCAATTGTAATGCATTCAGCAAATCTTTCACATCCTTACTATTTCTAATTGGGGATCCTGAAGAAGTCAGAAATTCATGTTGCATCCAAAATTGACCAAAATCATGCCCCACCCCAAAACCATATTGACTATCCATAAATATGGTTATTCTCATATTTTTGCCAATTATACAAGCCCTGGTCAAAGCGACCAATTCAGAAATTCGAGCTGAATGCAAAAACCATGGCCACTGTGCATACAGCATATGAAGCAAGCAAAACAACATTCTCATCTGTCAAGCAAGAACCATCTACAAACATCACACAATCTGACTCTTTTAATGGGACATCTTTTATGTCAGGCCTTGGTTTCGTACACAACTCTGTCACATCCAAACAATCCTGTTCTGCTTCATGTTTTACTTCTTCACAACTGAAACCCTGCAACAAAGTTGCTGGATTAACTGTCACATTTTCAGCACCCAAAATCACTCCTTAATACCTAGTTAAACGACTAGTCGTCATGTGTTAAGTTCTCGTCGATGTCAACAAAAATTCAGCAGAATGTGGTACATACACTCTCTCTGGATGTCCCATCACAATTGATTCACTCTGCTCTAGAATCACACAAGTAGCAGCCACTGCTTTCAAACAACCTGGCAACACTGTAGCCACTGAGTCCAAAGTATCAGAAAACTATGCCACTGGACGACATGTGCCCGTGTCAGGACTGAAAGTACACACCCATCTCTCTCACAACAGAACAATGCACACTCTTTACTATAATCTGGCATACCTAATGCAGGTGCTCGACAAAACATTTCTCGCAACGAAAACAAAAGCCTTCATGCTTACTTCATCCAACTGGATTGGATTGACAACATCTTTGTGTGTCAATCTCTGTAATGGCTTGGCAATCAGTGAAAAACCACTAATCCACTGTCTGCATTATCCAACCATGCCCAGAAACATTCAAATGTCTTTCTGTGTTATGGGAGGAGCCATTTGCAATATCACGGCAATGCGATCTTGTGATACTTTCCTGACTCCTTTTTCAATTTTGTGTCCTAAATATTGAACTTCTTTTTGACAAAACTGTAATTTTCCTGGTGACATTTTATGCCTACATAGTGCCAAATGGTTCAGTGCAACAATTGTATCTGTCACACATGCTTCTCGTGTCTTCGATGCCACCAATAAATCATCAATGTATTGTACCAACACTGAGTCTTTTGGCATAATGAAAGACTCCTGACACTTTTTCAAAATCTGATTGAAAATTGAAGGACTCTTTTCATACTCTGCACCATGCCAAAACACGGTCTCTGAACCAAAAAGCAAAAATATATTGGCTATCCCAATGCAGGGGTATCGAAAAAATGCTTGGCACAAATCAATCACTGTGAGCCACTCTGCATCACAGGGAATTCGGTAAAGAATTACTGCTGGATTGGGCACTATCGGACAACAAGGTACCACACTATTTTTAATCTTCCTCAAATCATGCACAATCCTATACGTACCACTCAGTTTCTTAATTCCTATAATAGATGATTTACAAGGACTCCCTAGTATCCCTCTCAGAATTCCCTGCTCAATCATTTGCTCAATTACAGGAGTAACTCCCTCAGCAGTCTCAGGACTCATTTTGTACTGTGGTGTTTTCAGAAAATCTGCACGCTGTTTAACCAATATTTGGATAGGATCAACACCGTTCATTAATCCGATGTCTTTCGTTGTGAAGTCCCACACATCAGCTGTCACTGTGTCTCTCAAATCTACAGGCAAATTATTCGCTGTAAATAAAGGATGCAAATCCTTCACTTCTGTCCCTTGCTTTGCTAACATTACTTTGAAAGCAACATCCTCATCTGGCGTTTGAAAAGTAATACCATCCTGTGTACAATAGAAGGTGCAATTCCTTTTACACAATAAGTTCCTACCTAAAAGGGTCACCGGACTTGTGTCACACACCAGAAAGCGATGTAAATGTCTGACCTTTCCAATATGAACCTCCATTGGTTTGGTTACTGGGGTCTTAATATGCTTATTTGAGACTCCTACGACTTGGATAGTTTCTTCAGAGAGGGGTAGGTTCAGTATTTCTGCTGCTCTTACAGTAGAACGGGTAGCACCCGTGTCCACAAGGAATGAAATATCATTACCTTCCACTTTCCCATCCACAAAAGGACCTGACTGATCTACCACTAGAGATGCACTAAGCACTCTTCCTCCTACCTCAGGCACTGTAATTGAGATGAATCTGAATCACTGCCGGGACACTGCAACCAATCTTGTGAAACCATTTTCACATTTTGGTTCTTACCAACTTGTTCCCCCACGTGAAAACCAGCATCCGCACTGAATCTCTGTACCTGAGCATTCCCATTATTTGGCATAGGAGCTTGAGGCACTTGTACCTGTGGTGTAACTACCTGTTGCTGCTGCAGTTGTTGCTGTTTCACATCCACCTAATTCTGCATCTGTGGATTGAAATTTTGAACCATTCCATTATTTCCTAACAAAGACTTACACTCGGTCTTCCAATGTCCTAATCTGCCACATCCATGACACAGTTCTTTCCTTTTCATTTCTTCTTTATTACTCTTACCTTTGCCTTTTCCCGGTAATTGCACTTGAACACCACCATTCGGTACAATATTCATAGGTACCTGACTATCTCCGGTTATAAACCAAACACAAATCTATAGACAAAATGTCCCATGTCTTTATCAGTTATACTCTCTTAACCATTATACTGTTTAAATACTTGTAAAAGCCTTTCATAATAAGCATGTACTTTTTCTTTTGACTCCTGTTTCATCCTATCAATTTGTACCCAATCTGTTTCTATTGGGGAAATCTTCCTCTTCAAATACGTAATCACTTGATTATATTTCTTCATCACTTCTTTTGATGGGGCACCAGTTTTAACATCTATGGGATATTCTTCTTTTGGCCAAAAAACTGTAATCTTACGTTCAGTCCATACATCAGCTGGAACAACAATATAAAAAAACTATCCAAATCTTTCCACAAGACCTTTGAAGCCTTTACAAATCTCTCTACCTGTTTGTACCACTCTACAGGCTTTTCTCTCAACCTGGGAAATTCATTTGTAAAAGACAATATATCCTGTCTTTGCCAAGGAATGTGAACATATCACGACCCGGAACTTCTCTCATTGGATATATCATTTCAGAAGACTCTGTCTTCCTTACTTGCAAGTGTTTCTTCTTTCTTTTTTGCCCATCTACCTTTCGATTGATCTAAATCACCCCACCTTTTCAGAGTATTTATCAACTCCTTTATTTGTAATCGTTTACCAGATGCACTCAAACTCTCCAGGTCCTTGTCACTAAAATCCAACCTATATGTCTTCTGCAAAGCTTTAGATTTTTCAATATTCACTCCATATTCTAGTAGCTTCTGCCAATTATTCTTGCAAATGTTTAGCTTTCAATGTAATATTCTTTCACAAGAATAACACATTTTCTTCATCCTGATACTTAGCCAATCTCTCAGCACTAATTGTACCAATAATCATTTCTACTAAATCTACTCTCAATCTACCTAAATCTATACTCGGTTTGGACTTCTTAGGTGCCATTCCTCTTATCCATTCATCCAACTCCTCTGGCAAAAGTCCCACTGAACCTGAACCTCCTGATATCGAAGTTGTTTCTCTCACATTCGGCAATAATTTTCTAGGCTCTATCTGTACACTCCTTTTTGGTGTTTCAGTTACACTTCCATTTACTGGAGGATCAATCAATGACGTACCCATCTCATTTTTCCCTGGTCCATTAACGTTCCTAACACCATTCACTGGAACCGTCAATGCATGCACTCTCGAAATGTTTTGACCCTCACTATACAATGGAACTATAGGACCAATTGTCACTGGAACTGACAATGCTTCTGCATTTAGGCTCATCTGAATAATATTCTGAGTCAATTTTTCTTTTGCTCTATTATGCATCTCAATCTCTTTTTCCTATAAAACTCGAGTATCCTGTGAATACTGTATAACCAATGGAACTTGTGAAGCTTGTGAAACCTGTGGGGCTTGTGAAACGTCTATCTCAATTAATGGCTCACTTTGAGTAATCTTATCCGGACTCTCCTGATACGGTGGCGGTATTTTTAATAATATCTCTTCTAATAACTCCTCATCTATTTACTTTTGATCCATATATAGTTCTAAAATCTCTACATTATTATTTTTCTCTTTACACCAGTCTGATCCTCAGCAACCATTATTGGGTATAATCCATCTAGGCTCTCTTCTTTCCTCCATCTTTTCATCTGAGCATCCCACTTAGCCTCTGAATACCATCTCATTGTATTCCGGTATTTCATTCCATTCCTATCTTTCTCCCTTCTATACACCTCATGTTCCCATTCTTCAAACACCTCATATTCCATAGGTCTAGGATTTGATTACAACAAATTCATTTGTCTCCTCAAATTTCCTAAAATTCTCACATTAAAAGTACTATGTTCTGGGAAGGCTAAAACTCCATCATCCTCTGTATTCTTCACCCAGTTCTCCAACCATGTACACATATGATACCCACGCTCTAACACCATAAAAGAAGCAGGCGATCTTGGAGGAGGTATAGCAAGTCCCTCTCTAGTAACTATCAGCTTAACCTTTTTAAAGAAATGCTGAATCTCTTTTACCAACTTCATTTTCAACTCTTTCTTTTTGCTAAATATCTCAGAATTCAAGGAAATTCTTCTGTGATTCCGCTCACTCTATTGGCTTGCACTCGTCCAGTACCAGCGTGACTCACACCAACCAACCAATTACAACATCATACACACCCGCTATTCTGACCAATGCCAGGGTGGCTTTTAGTGATGTCAGTATAACTCCTACAACTGACCCTCCCTTCACAAAATAATACGGCAATGTACTACAAAGTTTTACTAAATACATTCTTATTAGAAACAACACAAAACTCTGGTACTTTGTCTGCTCCACTAAATAAAGAGATAGTTCAATTACTCAAAGAGATTCCTTTTACTTCCAGTAAAATAACAACCAACGCCACTCTACTCTCAATCAAGTGAAAGAGGTTTTGGTACTCCTTTGGGGGAACTAGCCAAAGTTTTGGAAGAGGACTTTTTGGAAAGAGGTCTTGCTACTCCTTCGAGGATGCACTGGCCACATTTTTAGAAGCTGGCTTTGACTATTTCATACAATCTTCTTTCAACAGAATAGGACCCTTAGAATAACATAAATAGCATTTCACTGTTCGATATTACAATAACAGACAAAGGGGCATATTACCAACGAGTAACAATATTTATCGCTAACTAGGCTTTGCAATGATTTTTTTATCGCTAAGCATCGCCGGAAATTATCGCTGAGATAACTTGCTATTAGCAACGTTTATCTCAGAAGTGATAAAAATCCTCACGCTAACTGCCAAATGAGAGATTTTCGCTAGAAAACCAACGATAATCTCTCGAAGTTTGGCGTAAGCTTGATGATAGGGGCTCACAAACTAACCCATGATATCCACCTTCCATAGGATATCATGGCTAAGTCAGGAAAATACCAGGTGTAAAAAAAGCAGCGCTAACCGTGGTTAGCGCTGCTTTTTTTGTCTCTAACAGGGTTAGCGTGAAGCTTGATAATAGGAGAAATGTCGCTTAGCGACATTTCTCCTATTATTTTGCTCTGGAACGCCCACTTTGCATCTCATTAGAGATGCAAAGGGAAGCGTAGTGAAAAAGGGTACTAACATGCAAATTTGCGTGTTAGCACCCTGTTGCTGATAGGGAGATAATTTTATCTCCACTTTCTTGGCTTTTAAAGCCTAAAAAGCAGAGATAAATCCCTTGATAATATGCCCCAAAGTACTTCTGAAGTGTGATACTTTACCACACTATTACTTTGCCCCTGAGTCTAAATTAACATCCCGGCATCTTTGGTAACTCCGTACCTGTACTTCCAGACTATATAAAATAAAGACACTAACTTTTCATATTAGTAACCAAAATCAATAATTACATCATTAATTTGCCAAAACAATCAACACTAACCATCAAGCTGCTACCAAAACAAATCCAGCGATCTGGGACTAATAATTTTCCACGGACAAGGCCCAATTTCATTGCTCACCAAGTGCCTTCACACTGGGTTAGTGAATATCCAAAACTATACCAAGCTTACCCATCTCCAATTTGTAACTTCATTCTAGTATACTAACTATGGTGATGCAATCATTTTATAGTTGACAGGGTTGGAAAACTAATACTTGGTTCAAAAATACTCATAATCTAAATAAACACCTCTAATAAAGACAGTCTTTTTTGTATATTTATAAAACTTTATCTAAAAAATGTGAAATAATGCACATCAGTACCAACATACAATACAAATCATATATTGTCACCAGGCAAAGAATATTAGAAGAAAAAATGACAAATTCATATCACTGAAAATGCATAAGAGTGGAAAGGCAAAGAGACAAAAGTTTCAGAGACAAAATACTTTTGCGAATGATTATTCCAATTCAGATTTTGGTCTATACTAACCCAAATAGGAATAGGAAAATTACCCTCTAGTCATGAGAACAGCAAGGCACCTCAAGAAGATTTGAAGAGGGAGAGACTTAGTCAGGAATCAACAGACAGGAACAGTCAGCTCCGGAATAGGAGACAGCAAGCTAGGCTTCTTCTCACACAGGTAAGGACAGCAAACCGACAACAACGACAATCTCCCAAACAGTCTGCCCAACAGTCAGAATCCAAAATCCTCCCTCCAGGCACCTCACTTATACCCTAAAACCCAAATGTCTAACCCACACTTGTATCTAATGAAGGGTTATTCTACATTTGATTGGTTAAGGAAGAGGGTGTATTGTCACACCACTCTTGGCATGTTCATCTCACTAAATGTCCCATTGTTTTATTTATTCATCACATCAGCTTCCACCCCAGGAAAAACAATTCAAGCCACTATCAAAATGTTCTCTTCCTTCATGCTAGTTGTGTAGCAAACTTTGTATAATATTTGTGCCGCTCGTGCCTTTCCAGAGAAAGCATTTCCTCCGTTTGTTGAATCAAATTGTCTTTCCATGCAACTTCTTGGCAGACACTCACGATTCTTAAAGGTCATTCGCTGTCCACCTTCCCCTTCGCTTTCAAACTTTTATTTTTCAAGCATTTTTTTTCTCCATTAACCCCATAACTTCAAGCAGAGCAGAAAATCATGCTTCTAGGGAAAACAAACACAGGCATTATTATTCACTTATAATGCTTTTTCATTAAATACTAACCCACTGCTGCATCTATCCATGCACAAACCATGTTAAATATTATTTTCCTAGAAAACGTTAATAAAGTGCACAAAATCAGCATTAGTTCTTTTACTTTCGTAGTCAAAAGCATTGGCGGCCTACTTCCGTACTTTAGTACGCGCTTGCACAGTAGCATTTTCCCTCGCATTAATCATTTTTACCACATATTTTTTTCCCACACACTGTTAATTGTTATTGAGGGTTCAATCCAAGCAGGCTTTACTTCGCTAAACCCTGCTCCATTAATCCCCCCTTTGATGGCATCTGAGCCTACACCAAGATACCCACAAATACAAATGATCCCTTTTAGAAAGCAGTTGTTCTCTCTCGTTCCACCTTTATTCCATCTAAGTCCTTCATAACTTCATAGTAATTTCCTTTCATATCCTTTTATTCTATCACATCTTTCTTTCTCTTTCTTGCCCTTCTTTTATTTTCAGACGAATCTCTCTTGCATCCACAACACCTATAGAGCAGATAAACCATAAATATCGCTATAGCCACTGCAATGATAGGTGTTAGTATTCTCCCTAATACACTATTTCCAAAGGTAGGAAACAAATTACCCACGGAGGAAAAACTCTTACCAATTTTCTCCCAAGCACCATCATCCTTCAATTCGGCCAAATCTTGATGAAGATTTGTAATATTCTTAATATACCCCTAACAATTCTGTTTTACCTCAGAATAACATGGAAAATGTAAACCTGAGATCAAAATTTGTTGCAAAAGAAACCCCTGTGAATCTGGCCAAAACATCCAAATATACAGTAGCATTGGGGGCAAATCCGAGACTTTCTGCAGCTATGCACACTAGTTTGTCTTTGTAAACCATATTTTCTGTCCCATATATTTCTTCTTTTTAAAGCATTTTTATTTTGAGAGCAGTGCATGATCTTTATAGTTGGTGGTTTCTGACATTTCTGTGTAGGCAGAAAGAGCTCCTTCAAGATACTGCAAAGAGGCTATGGCTTTAAAGAAACTGATTGTTGGTCTTTTCATTTGTTTACTCATACCACATTAAAATTATATCTTCTTCATGGAGTGCAAAGGATCACCTTAACATGAATTTTTCTGTTTGCAGCTAAGCTCTCTCATGTACAATATATTCCTGGCAACAAAAAAGGGAGAGGATGTTTCTGGCTTTAAAGAACAGTTCAACAAAAAGATCATTGAATTTGAAGAGGTAAGCAACACACCCAAGTGGGAGAGATCTTTATAATGGTATTTATGATAGATTGAAGTTCCCGCCATGTTCATCCTGTGTTAGGATCTTAGAATGCATTCATGCCAGTGGTCTATGTGTGATATGGGAGAAGAATATCCTTAGCTTTTTCTATATGTGCCCATGGTGGTGATATCATCAATTGGGGGAATTCAAGTTTTCCATGTAGTAATTACAATATTTTACAGCACATTTAGTGGCTTTAAAGAATTAAGTATTGGAAGGAAATGTATATTTTTAATTGTTATACAATACCTGATGTAACTAGGTGTTGAATGTTTGATTGATTCAGCATTCCATCCATCATCTGTTGTTTTAGCATTTTTCATCCAAAGTGGGAAGGGTATGCCCAGACGTGGGCCTGTGCTTGGTATGCCACCAGATTCTTGATATCCTGGCTGATAAGAAATTAACCCCAAAACCGGTCCTAGGATGCTTGTTTCTGGTCCAAGAAGGACCTTGCCTTGCAGTTTGGGCTAGACTGTTCTCATGGGGAACATGGTCAAGACTGATGTGCATGGCTGGATCTAAACTGTAATGGCGTGCAAAAAAATGATGGATTTAAACCTGATCTGTGACTTGCGGTGAATGCTTGATTGATTCAGCATTCCGAGCATCATCTGTTCTTTCTGCATTTGTTGACCTAAGTGGGAAAGGTATGACCAGACCTAGGTTCCATGCTCGCTAAGGCACCATATTCATGCTATCCTGGCTAGTGAGGGATGAAACCCCGAAACTGGCCCTAGAATGCTTGTTTCTGATCCAGGGAGGACCTGGCCTGGCAGTTCAGGCTGGACTGTTCCCATGGGGAAAAGGGTCAAGACTGATTTGCATGGCTGGGTCTAAACTGGAATGGTGTTGGCATGCAAACAAAACAATGGGTTTAACCCAGATCTGTGACTGGGAGTGAATGTTTGATTGATTCAGCATTTCGGCCTTCATGTGTTCTTTGCATTTGTCACCCTAAGTGGGAAGGGTATGCCCAGACCTAGGTCCCATGCTCGCTACACCAAGAGAATTATGCTATCCTGGCTGATGAAGGGTGAAACCCCGAAACCAGTCCTAGGATGCTTTGTTATGGGCCAAGGAGTACCTTGCCTGGCAGTTCGGGCTCGACTGTTCCCATGGGGAACAGGGTCAAGACTGATTTGCATATAGCTGGGTCTAAATTGGAATGGTGTGACATACAAAAAACCTGAAGGATTTAACCCAGTTCTGTGTCTGTGGGTGAATGTTTGATTGATTCAGCATCTGTTCTTTTTTCATTTGTCGCCCTAAGTTGGAAGGGTATACCGAGACATGGGTCTTGTGCTATGCTACACCACCTGATTCATGTTATACTGGCTGATAAGGGGTGAGACCCTAAAACTTGTCCTAGGATGCTTGTTGATGGTTTAGGGAGGACTTGGCCTTGCAGTTCAGGCTGGACTGTTCCCATGGGGAACATGGTCAAGACTGATTTGCATTGCTCGATCTAAACTGGAATTGCGTGGCGTGCAAAGAAACAATGGATTTAACCCAGATTCAGCATTCTGCCCATCATCTTTACTTTTTGCAGTTGTCACCCTAAGTGGGCAGGGTATGCCCAGACGTGGGTCCCATGCTCGCTACGCCACCAGATTCATGCTATCCTGGCTGATGAGAGGTAAAACCATGAAACCAGTCCTAGGATGCTTATTTCTGGACCAAGGAGGACATGGCCTGGCACTTCATGGGGAAACAGGTCAAGACTGATTTGCATATGCGTCGGTCTAAACTGGAATGGCATGGTGTGCAAAAAAATGATGGATTTAACCCAGTTCTGTGACTAGGGGTGAATGTTCAATTGATTCGGCATTCCGTCCATCATCTGTTCTTTTTGCAGTGTGTTTTGAATGTCGTTACTTAAAAAACTCTCCACATACCTTGTAACATTAATTGAAACAAAATATACGAAGCCAGATATTTAGTTGAAGAGCAAATACCAGTGACTATATTGAATCACTTAGCTGTTTGGGAGCTGATGGAGTAAGTGTAATGGTGCCCACAAAAAGAGAATCAGAATATAACCTTGAAAAGATAAGTTCTTATGAAGTCCCCCTGCTTGCTAGAAGGGAGTCTCTTTGACATTCTATTGATAGTGACAAGAGAGGATTTTGTCCTCAGAATTATGGGGACAGAGGAGACCATGGACTCAAGGCTTAAGCTAAAGGATGCAAGGCAAAATAAACAATTTTACATTTTTGGGGGTGTTGGTGGACTGGTAGCCCCCTTCATGAAGCAGCAGCAGTAGCTGTTAAATGGTGTGAGGATAACGATGGTGCTATAGTACAGTGGTTGATTGTTGCACATGAGGGTTCTGCTAATACTATGGAGTGTCTCCTTAGAGGTCAATCGTTTAAATTGACATAAGTTATTTATAAAGTCTCACTGTACGATGATGAAATTGGGAAGGACCAATTGTGAACCTATGAACGACTTTGAAGGATATCGGTGGTGAAAACTATTTTCTTCCTTAATAAACAGAATTACATGGATCTGTGCGGTAATTGTTTTTCTTCCGTTCCTTCACCTTCTTGTTTCCTTACTTTTTTAACAATGAATGAAGAGAAGGACATAGACAATTAAATGCTGGAGTATTTCTAACAAAGGCATATGTTTTACTTGCATAATTCAGAAATGAAACAAGTTAGGGGAGTTTGTAGTCCAACAAATGCATTTTTACATGGATTCCAGTGCGTCATTATTTTACTGAATGTAGTGAAGGATCCAGCTGACGACTTGGCCAGAGAGGCATTGTATGCCAAGAAAGGAGAACCGTTGTCAGTGAAATGCCATGCAACAAGTTTGGGTTATTAGGAGTATCAATTACATTTGTGTATGGAGGAGTTGTAAATGTGTGCGTATTCACACTAGAAGACTGTAGCATTGAGGTGACACTCCACTGTGATATAAGGTGTTGTTTTGCTAAGTTGCTTCCATGTAAATGTACAAATGTACAAGTATTTATATAGCGCAAACCACCCACATCGCAGGCATCTAAGCGCTTGCTTAGGGAACCCGTCCTGGTATTCCCCTGTAAGATAACCCCGGCAGGGTATCCACAAGGTGAAAGCCAGGCATCCCGCCGCGAGGGGCCGTTGTGGAGATTAAGCAAGCTATTGCCCAGAGTCACAGAGTGTGAACCCGTGAGTCGAGTAGGCACCGGAGCGAGAATTATCGAGTCCGTGGAATTATTGAGCCCAAGCCCCGTCGAGGCGGGGACTTGAACCCTGGTCCAGGGCCGATCTCAGCTTCCGGGTCTGCCGCCTCTAACCCCTGAGCCACACTTCTTCATGGAGTTGTAACCAATGTTTTCAGTTCCAGAACTATTGGCACAAGTGCTTAATGAGAGAGGTCATCCTTCCTGTAGATTTAGGCAGAAATGATAAATTGCAGTGGATTTTACTGTGTATGGTTTATGAGTTATTTGAAAACCGATGTCTCTAAAACATGTAGAGGGAGAGGAGAGGTACATGCATTTGTTGTAGACTACTAAGGGATCAGATTAGGGAATTTTAATGATTCAACTGGCATTGCAGCCTAGATCTTGGTGGATACAGGGTATTTCGTAGACATTAACTAAAGAGCTGTGCTGGGGTAGGAGATAATAAGGAACTTAATCTAATTCAAACTTTAAAAGTGTATTGACAGTTCGAAGAGTGCATTTTCATCATCAAATGATATACGATCGATACAATCACTATCTTAACCTATTCCTATTTCATGTTTATTGTGATAGGTGCATGCATTTCATTATTGGTTTATGAATTCTAGGTTAAGTGCACCATGTAGGATAGATCACATGATCACATGAAATGGATACAGTTGGGTAAAACATTTAGTACAATGGGCAGTAAGGACGAGATCCAGTGTACATATCAGAAAGTGTGGGCATAGTCTGGGTGTGAGTGATCCACTGTGCTGGGCGTGGAGTGGAAGGGTGAAGTCTGATGGAAGAACTATTTGAATACAATGAAATTCTACAAGGAAAATTCAGGATTTTGGTATGGAAAAAAATCAAAGGACTGATCAGCCTTTTCTGCATTTGTGCAGATTAACAAATGGCATCCTAAATCATTGTACAAATAGTCTGGTAAAACGACCTTGATTACAATAAGCAAAATAAACTATATTTTATTTTAATTGGCATTTTTTTAATGTCAGTGGAGTGGGTAAAAGGAATGGTGGAGGTGAGGACCTTCCTGAACTGAAAGGGTGTTGTCTATTTTGATCTGTTAAAATCTTGCTTATATTGACAAATAGCATCCCTAGGTAAAACATCTGCTGGATTGTATTAGTTATTTAACCAGAGGTTCTAAGCATTTGAATATTTCCCAATATACACTTCACTACTAATATAATCATTCATTCACTGAACTAACAAAAAAGCAATTGTATAGTTACTGTCCCAGTGTGTAATGTAGCATAGGTGATCAGGAGTCTTATAAAGGTGCAATGATTACAACTTCAAAAGGTTTCAGGAAGCATAAGGTTTGGGTTTAAAGCTGCACTATTTATGCCCAGAATATAATATAACTCTTGCAAAGCAAGGTAGAAATGTATTTGCAATGAGGGTTTTTTTGATTGACTAGACATGAGAAAATTAAATCGTTGATGGACAGATATAATGCTTTTGGGACATAATTATTTAGTGTTCTTCTAAATTGATGACGATGCTATATAGTGAGTGAAATGTATGTATGCAAGATAAATATTGGTTCATCAGGAGATGTAAACAATAATGTCCATGGAGAATGAAGTAAAAGAAGAGCAGCAAGCAAACCTCTCCATCTGCCCACTCAATATTTTCCTCTCGACTACTACCTTCTTTTATCTGTGGACATTACCTTCACAACACACTACTCCCTCACTAATGCCTACTCCCTATCCAATCTCAGGCCTGCAGTCATCAGCGCGGGGATGCCTCTGGGTCACCAGGCGTTCTATAAATCGTTAAATAAATAAATAAAATCCTTCACTTGAACTCCATATGGTTCTCACAACCATAGATTCATCCACTTCCCTTGACCATACTCTGATTCACATGGCCATTGGGTAGCGTGGTGCAGAGCGGGCGGGCCAAACTCCGGAGGAAATATGTAAAGCATCCGCGCAGCACACACAGGCGACACACAAGGCACACTACAAAAAGAGACTCCATACCAGATTAGGTGGAGAACAGTATGTGAATTGTAAAATAAACACATCAGAAGGGAATCACAGGTGCAGATAAACTGTGCCAGCCGGCACCGGGGAATAATTCACAGGGGGACTACATACAGGGCAGCGCCAATCGGGCCGCTGCCAGAACCATCACAAGTCCAAGGAAAAATGGAAGCTCATAAGCAATAACGTCTCACCGGCCGTACCTACTGGTGAGTAGACATGCACTTGGCATAAATCACTTTAGGCATTTGTCATGGTAGGCCTAAACATGAAACAAGCCAAGTAGGCATTAGGGAAAAGCAGTAGCATAAGGCATTAATCATGAAAACACATTATGCATAACTTCAGGCATAAATCATCGTTGCTGTCGCCTGGAATGGAAACCTCAGGTTAGGCATAGTATGTAGAACACCAGCATTGCAGCCTTAGGGGAAAAGAAACCATAAGGCATAAAACACAGTGGTCAGGCATAAAGCCTGAATCAACACCTTAGGCTTACCGTCACAATGGACCTGAAAAGTAAAAACACGAATACATTAGGCATAACGGTTGAGAATATTCTGCATATCATTAGGCACACCATACTCAGCTGGGGCCTAAACCATGGGAGCATTCAATCACCTTAGATTAGGCACTTTATGCAGGACCCCCACAAGGGTAAAAGCATTGCCAGCATTAATGCATTAGACAGACAAACAGTATGAATAACCTATTAGGCGGGAAAAGCATTAGGCACAACCTTTAGGCATAAACATAGTAGGCATGAAGCATTCTCATTAGGGTAAAAATGCTAGGCAACATCGCCTTAGGCATTAGCAGATGCATAAGGCACCTCCTGCGGTACATGGGTCCTAATCATATTAGAATGGGGCATACACATGAGGCATTTCATCATTGCGCACATTAGGACAGAACATTAGCATAATGGTGCATCCCTAGTAACCCCCAAACATCTTGTAAGCATTAGGGGGGAAGAAACCATTAGCGATATAACCACATGCATTAGGCATTAGCAACATTAACAGTACACTTTATGTAAATACACCTGGAATAGCTTCCCCAAGGTTGGACATTTGCTTCTGGCGCTAATGCATCTGGGGAAACCCTTGCTGGGGGGGCTCTCAATTTACCAATGGCCCAAAATCAGCACTGCTAACCGGAGGGAAAAGCATTAGGTATCATCCTAAGTACAAATGCATTATGCAACAATATTATGCAAGAAATCATATGGGGCAATAGGCCTCGCCAGCATAAACACAGTTCGCCCCAATCGGGGGCACAACACTATGAAACTGGCCCCAGGCCAACTGGCCTCTCTTTGGGGCTCATATGCCCTATGTCCCACAAAGTCAGGGCTGGCTGAAAAAACAGCAAAAGCAAAATGCGCAAAGCACTGGGGCAGGGTAGAAGTGTCTCTCACTCCTCTCTCTCTTCTCCTGAGAAGTACAATGGCCCCAATAGGTTGCAGCTGCCCACTGTCAACCTAGCAGACAGGGGGAATCCCACACGCCTGGATCCCCTGGATCCCCTCGTAGCGATTTAGATACCTGTCGCTGCAGACGTCCACTCTTCTTCTCCTGGGCACAGTTGTAGCACCTTGGCAGCAAGCTGAGCACAGTCAATGCAAATTTGGCACTTTGGCAGCACCCCAATGCAGCGCACACGCAAGGGAATTGAAATTAGGGGTGGGCTTTAATTGCGTAACAGAACAGAAAAGGCGGGCTCCCATGAACTGTCGTACGTACTGTACCCTTTCCATGCCAATAAATAATGCAACACTCCCTGAATTCTCTTAGAATCTAAAACCTTGGCTACTTCAAACTCCCATTCTCCATGTACCTTCACTGGGGTTGGGGTGGCTCTGTCCGAGTAGAGGGAGAGTAGGGGCATAGCAGAGAAATGTGAAAAACTGGGTGAATCCGACAATCTGATGGGAGCTCTAATTTTACTGTCACTGGATTGATCATTTTGGTAATGATAAAGATACTTTGGGTTTAATTTATAAGATCCGTCAATACTTTTGGATGAAAGCAATAGTTGCATATTGTGGGGCTGGCAGCCTATGTTTATCCGCTTGTTTTTTAACTTGTTTTTGGTATGACTCTAAGTTTTTCTTAACTTGTGTCTGGATTTGTGCTAAGTGGCGATGATGTTCATGGACTGCCGGGACCTGACTAACAACAGATGGCTGCAATAGTGGGAGCATTCTGGGGTGGTAACCGAATACTGTAGCTGCATGGACTGAAGTATTATACACAAATTCCGCCAGTGGTAACGCCATATCCCATTCACTGGTCATGGTAACAAGAAAACAACGCATTGATTGTTCCAAGGTCTGGTTAAGGCGTTCTGTCTGTCCATCTGTTTGAGGATGGTAGGCTGAGGACAGACAAATATCAATTTTCATAGAGGAACAAAAACTTTGCAAAATCCTAGACACAAATTGTGAGCCCCTGTCGGACACAATTGCTGTCGGTAAGCCATGTAATTTTACCACATGTTTTATAAACAGGTCTGTTAATTCTTTTGCCGACGGAAAATGCTTTAAAGGAACAAAGTGTGCCATTTTGGTTAAATAATCTACCATCACCCATATAATGGAGAAACCTTTTGATGTGGGTAAACCAGTGATAAAATCCATACTAATCATATGCCAAGGTGCAGGTGGGATTGGCATTGATTGGAATAATCCAGCAGGAGCAACATTAGGGGGGTTTGGATTGTGCACAGGTTGGACAGGTTTTGACGTAGCTTTCAACATCTGATGCTAGGGTGGGCCACCAGAAATCTCTTATTCCACTGTTTTCTTTACCCCTGGATGACCAGCAAATGAGAAGTCATGATGCCAATTCAGAACAGTATTATACAAATCCTTTGTGGGAGTGTACAACTGGTGATCATGATACCGGAGGTCTCCTTTTTTTAAAGTATGAGGAGGTGTGGACTCTTTTTGTTGTGCTACTTGGACCTGCTCTATGAAATTGTTGGGGGAACACAATGCAATGATCTTATGTTCCCGGATAATAGCAGTAGGTGTATCAGTACCCTTGTCCGGAACTGGAAAATATAATTGTGACAGTGTGTCAGCCTTCTGCTGTTCTTTTGCAGGCCTATATGTGATTACAAAATCAAATTTGTTGAAAAACAAAACCAACGTAATTGTCGTGGAGTCAGCACTTTGACATTCTGATAAAATTGCAAATTACAGTGATCTAAGTAAATTGTTATTGTGTGACGGGCCCCTAGCAAATGGTGGCGCCACTCATGAAAGGCAAGTTTGATGGCTAAGAGTTCTCGTTCTGCCACCGTATAATTTTTTTCAGCAGGCTAGAGTTTTTTAGGCAAATAGGCCACTGGATGTAGATGTCCTGATGTAGGATCTCTCTGGGACAAAATACCTCCAGCAGCAACCTGAGATGCGTCGGCCTCCACATAGAAGGGTTGTGAAGGATCTGGCTGATGTAACAGTGGGGCTTCAGTAAAGGCCTTCTTGCGTGTCTAGAATGCTTCTTCTGCTGCTGAGGACCAATGAAAAGTAACCCCCTCCTTGAGAAGGTGAGTGATGGGAGACATAACGGAGGAGAACTGAGGGATAAACGGCCAATAAAAATTGGCGAAACCCAAAAACCTCTGAATATCCTTTAAAGAGCCGGGTGTTTCCCATTTCAAAATGGCCTGAACCTTGGAATCATCTATAGCTATACCGTTGGGAGATATTACGTAACCCAAAAACTCAATGCGGGTAGCATAGCATTTCTCTAACTTAACAAATAGTTGATCCTCTTGTAGCCATTGTAACACAGTGCCGACATGCCCAATATGTTCTTCGGTTGTTGATGAAAAGATCAGGATATCATCTATGTAAACTATTATAAAGACATCCAGGAAATCCTGCAGCACATCATTGATGAAAAATTGAAATGCTGTAGGAGCATTACACAAACCGAAGGGCATCACTGTATATTCAAAGAGACCGAATTTAGTCCTAAATGCGGTCTTCCACTCGTCCCCATCTTTTACTCTAATTAGTTGGTATGCACCTCTCAAGTCTAATTTGGTAAAAACAGTGGAATGCTGTACCATAACTAATAATACCAGAATTAATGGGAGTGGATAGCGTTTTTTTACCGTCACCTTGTTTAAGGCACAATAGTCTATGCAGGCACAAAGTTCTTTCTTCTTTTTAGGGACGAAGAAGAGTGGCGAACTAACTGGGGATGTAGAATGTCTAATAAATCCTTTTAGTAATAAGTTATCCAAGTATTCGCGCAAATATTGGGTCTCAGGCTCAGAAAAGGCATACACATGACTGCACGGCAGAGAGCAAATCAATACGGCAGTCGTATGACCAGTGGGGTGTTAACTGGGTTGCCTGTTGTTCAGAGCACACATCATTAAAGTCACTGTATTGTTTTGGTAAGGTGATTTCTGATTCCTCCGCTTGTATCAAAGCTGATCATGGTTACTGGGGAGGTCTGAAACAATATTAAACCAGAAGATAATTCTGAGCCATTTATGGCACGCACAGGCTCAGGAACCTCTTTCTTGACTGTTGGAATGTTTAAGGTTTTAGCTAAGTCTATGTCCAGAAAATTTCCGGTAGCTGCAGAATCCAACAATATGGGAATAACTTTTCTGGTCTGGGTAGAAAAGAGCAAGGTAACTATTAAAGTTAAATGGTGAGGTGCAGCAGTCATAGCGTTTCTTAAATGATGGCAAGAGGCCAATTTGTTGTCTGTGCTTGATAAGGGGGCCTCAATCCTTATCGGGCCTGGAAGTTTTCCGACTGCTTAGTTTCACCGATGGGAAGAGGGGAGTCAATAACAGCGACTGCCGTTTTGGGGGCATTTTTACTCAAACAATCCCGGGCGAAATGCCCAGGCTTCCCTCAATATAAACAAAGATTAAGGCAACGTCTTTTATGCTTTTCCTCCTTGAACAAAGGTCCCCTAAGTCCCCCAATCTGCATGGGCTCGATATGATTGGCCGAAGTATTGGCATTGGATGTGTCTTTTTTCTCATGTTTAACTAAAACGACTCTGGGCATGTCGCCACGAGTCTTTTCACTCTTCCTTTCTCCCAGACGATGATCCAACCGGACCACTAAGTCAACAAATTCAACACAATTGGATGGCAAGTCAACAATTTGCGCCAAAACAGCTTTTAAGTCATCTCGAAGCCACAATAGAAAAGTGATGTTCTTTTCTCATCTGGCCATTGTGTCTCAGCAATTAGCCTATTAAAGGATGTGATATAAGACAATACATCCTTATTGCCCTGACGCAGGTTCAGCAACTCATATAAACTGGTGCCCTGAAAAAAGCTTTTGCATTGTTTCCTTAAAACGGCGAAAGTTATGTAAAATCGGGTCATCCCTTTCTACGAATGGCATTGACCAGGTGGCCACAGTACCACCTAGATAGGATAAGACAAACACCACTTTTGAGGCACCATCAGGAAAAGCTGCAGGTTTACAGAGGAAATGTAACTGGTATTGATTCATAAAAATGCTAAACTTTGTCTGGTCTCCAAAGAACCGTTCAGTCGAAGCCAATGGAACTGGAGTAGGAGTGGTGACATTGACATTTACAGGTTGGGCCGCCCCTGCTTCCTCGGTAGCCAATGGGGTGACCGTAAAGCGCTGCGGTTGAACCACTGGTTTGGTTTCGACCGGGGTGTTATCACAAGGGTTTTCTCGTGGCTTATATTGTTGCAACTCGCAGTGTAGCATGTGAATTTCTTGTTTTAATGAGGTGACTTCCTGCTGTAAACTCAACACTATTCTAGACAAGTCTTGTACTGTCATGGTGTTTTCTTCTGTGGTGACATCCATCGTCCAGGCAGACTTAGTTTTGTGGCTTGGCTTTATGTTATATGTGAGTCCAGCCACTCACCTGAAAATCAGGTCCGTCTGCAGGGACGATGACAGTTCCTCAAAAAACCCCTGAACACCTCTCAGTGCTGCTGACCAAAAAACAGAAGCCCTGGCAGGTGCCCAAAGAGGGAAGGGGATTTGGGATGAGAGACAAGAAAGAGAGACTGCTACTCTTCACGCTTTGCCAAGAAGAGGGTGTGTGCCGTCTGGGCCTGCCAGGTTCTGGAATTGGACACAGCGAACCACTCGTAACTTTTCCTAAAACATACCTAGGTAGATAAGCACAGAATGCCATAAAAACTCTTTAGACTCCTAGCAATACCAACATTATGTCTTATTCTACTTCTGATTACCTTTTAGGCGTGGTGGCGCTTCAAACAGTTTGTCTCTCAATAAGCATTTAAGAAATGTTTTACAGGTTTCTATGAATATAAAACAGGAATTTGTATTAGACTGATAATTCGATGTTATGAATTCACGTAGTATATTTGTTCTTTTATAATACCTTATGATCTCACCTGATTGTGCATAAGACTTTTCCAAAGACGTTTTCAAATATATTTCCAGAGTTCAATCGAAGCCTGTTTTAAAACACACTAAGCAACTGTTCCTTAAAATGCTGCCCAAAATATGCAGCAACTTTAAGAATGGTACACTAAAACACAATTGCGCACAACATTATCAGAAAAGGCGCACTTTACATATAGTCCTTGGCGCTTTACAATGTTATCAAATGTCCCCTTACTACTGCCAAAGAAGTTCACAACCAAAATCAGTCAATTTCAAAATACAAGGAGAGTTGTTGTTCAAACACAACCAGAAAACATGTATATCAAGCATCAGAAAGCTTCAAAATCACCAGGAAATTTTTTGCCCATTTTGCAATCAAACACATGTGCAACAATATTAAGCAGTTTTCCAAATTGCATTCAAAAGCAATACCATTAAGTTAAAAGTCAAGTTCTTCACTTAAATAGCACTAATGATCATTTTCAATGATAACACAAAAAATGCAAAGTTTTGATTGAACACTTAGCTCCTAAGCACTTTTAAAATGAGTCCAGAAATGTTCTTATCTCAGTCCTGAGCTGGCTCAAAGACAGGGAGAATTGCTGCTGGCAGAGGTCACAAGGTGAAATCCTTCTCTTCAGCTGAGGCTCAGATGACTTGGGGCTTCAGGGAAAGCCTGTGGCAGGAACAACTATAGAGAAGGGGGACCATAAAGTGATAAAGGCAGGTAGGTAGGGGAAATAATGAACAACCAACAAAGAGTGAATACCTGCCAGGAAAATTAAGGTAAGGCCCTAGGAGAGGATCCTAAATTATATACATAAACATAGGAGCAACCAGGAGCAAGGTCAACACTTCAGATCAAAGGAAACATATAGTATTATATTTTCAAAGTCATTTCTTTATTCAAATATAGATATTATAAATATCAGATCATTTTATGATTCTTTTACTTAAAAACAACAAGTACATATATCTAATATAATCAAGTCCCACACAAACAAATCATGCCCACCAATCAAACCATCACACATTCCACAATGAAGCACAAGTCAAACATCACACGCATAGATAGACTAAATAGGACATAAGCGCCACACAATGATAAGATGACAGAGTAACAATGAATCATCAATGGGGGAAGAGATATAGATGGAACCAATACAGCTGCCTCCGTACAGAAAACACTGACGCACGTTTCGGTGTAATGCCCCAGCCGGGGCTACACCTTCATCAGGTAGTGTGGGACATAATCTCTGCAAACATAAAAAGGCATATATATAATAACAACACATACTGATAACAGTTTAGACTTTTTACTCAAAAGTTTCAACGCAATGCTTCTATAAAAGCTCCTAACCAAAGATAGCTGTAGATACAATTTTAATAAGGTATCCATGTAAAGAAAAAGGAACCTGGAATAGACTGCCTTATCAGAGGGAACATGTAAACAAAGCGAATAAAACATTCAGATCTTTTAGGGACGTTCAAGCCCATAAGGGAGAAAAGCTAAAGTAACAAAGCAGGACCCCCTACTCCACAACAAAATTAGTCATGCATAGGTGTCCAGAGGAGTCCAGAGTGATAAGATACCCAACTAAGACAGTGGTGAATGAAAGGTAGTGTGATACAAAAATTGCAAGAAAACAAGCAGTACTTTCACCCACATACATTAAAAACATAAGGGATGTCTGTGTTGATCCTACCTATTATATCAATCCAACAATAGGTTTGGGCCAGGGGGAAGGAATAGCTTCAACCCCGTTATAAGTGAAGATCGCCGTAGGTTATATATTTTATATATAGTAATTTATCTCCCAATAGTATTCTAAAAATGGAAAGAAAATATAAAAACAAAAAAATTATATAAATCTGTCCAATAGTTTCACAAAAGAAATCAATCAGCAACTTATCCATTACCGCTCAAACCACTTAAGCTATGGATCGCAGAGAGACTTACTGAAAATAAGTCAGCTGATTCTCAAAAGGAGCCGGCAGATATTCACCATAACCGTTCATCAATTAGGTCACAAACAAATGTCCTCGCCGGGAAGCGGGGAGCCGCCCTCAGCGTGTCTGGATGGAACCCCTAGTAGTTCAACTGCCATAATGTAACACTCTAAAAGAATAAATCAGCAGTTTTACTTTCAGAGATGGTTGCAAGATTCTTTACCTATATCATGCATTAGAATTCTTCAGTGAACACGCACTTGCAGTGATATCAATATGTAACACCGCGCCTGATAGAGGGCCAATAAGAGGACGCAAGTAACCTATTCCTATGCACGGCAGGCAGACAGAACATGGGCCGGATAGTATACATTCGTAATCTCAGACGATGTAATAGAGAAAAAATGCCGGACGCCTTCTGAATGGCCAGGGTGAAAAGAAACAAACAGCCCGGGATACCATAATAATTGACAAGCAATTATAAAAAGAAGACATCTAAGGCTCAAAGCGGCATGAGAAAGGGGAGGTGCAACACCAATTCAGGATTTAAAGCCTAAGGTGTTCCGATCTTAGAGTTAAAATATTACTACCTAGTTCAAAAAATAATAAGGACATGTGAAGGACAATATAATTAATTTGATTAATGGCAAATAGTGGCACTAATAAACAAGGTTGTTACCGCATTTCAGGAAGGGTATATTACCTGTATATACAGCCGAGAGGATACGTCCGGTCGAGTTACAAACGCCGAACCTCGCTGGATGCAATAATCAAAGTGGAAATAGCCCACACCTAAATTTAAATACACGGCTGAGGTTATTGGACGAATCCGACGGCAGCTAAAATTATCAAGATGGAAAACGGAACAACGTGACAGGGGCGGCTCTAGGTTCATGGTGGCCCTGGGCAGGGAGCGTAGGTAGGGGGCCCCGGAAGAGGGGGTCCGGGTGGGGCAGAGCGCGGAGGCAGTGAAAAGGGGGGGTCATGGTGTTTGGAAGTTGTATAGAGCCAGAGGCCACCAAATCCCTGCAGGGGCCCCCACACAAATATGTATCCATCCTCAGAGGATTATTATATTAAGGATATATATTGATGTGGTGGCCCCTGGGATTTGGTGGCCCTGTGCGGATCTATGTTGATACAACGCATGTTATTACAACGCATGCTTTTACATCGCATTTTTTACAATGCAAAAACTTTTACAACGCATGTATTTACAACGAATGTTTTTACAACGCAGGTACCTTTACAACGCATACCATTACAACGTAAGTATAGGTAAATATATATTAATTTTATAATCGTAAATTAATTGAAAAAAATATAATTTAATGTAATTTAATTTAAATTTAATTTTAATTTAATTTTACCCTGTACCCCTGTACCCCAAAAACCCCAAACTGACCCTCAACCCCAAAAATACCCCTATACCCAAAAACCCAAAACTGACCCTGAACCCCAAAAATACCCCTTTACCCAAAAACTAAAAACTGACCCTGAACCCTAAAAATACCCCTTTACCCAAAAACTAAAAACTGACCCTGAACCCCAAAAATACCCCTTTACCCAAAAACTAAAAACTGACCCTGAACCCCAAAAATACCCCTTTACCCAAAAACAAAAAAACTGACCCTGAACCCCAAAAATACCCCTTTACCCAAAAACTAAAAACTGACCCTGAACCCTAAAAATACCCCTTTACCCAAAAACTAAAAACTGACCCTGAACCCCAAAAATACCCCTTTACCCAAAAACTAAAAACTGACCCTGAACCCCAAAAATACCCCTTTACCCAAAAACTAAAAACTGACCCTGAACCCCAAAAATACCCCTTTACCCAAAAACTAAAAACTGACCCTGAACCCCAAAAATACCCCTTTACCCAAAAACTAAAAACTGACCCTGAACCCCAAAAATACCCCTTTACCCAGAAACTAAAAACTGACCCTGAACCCCAAAAATACCCCTTTACCCAAAAACTAAAAACTGACCCTGAACCCCAAAAATACCCCTTTACCCAAAAACCCAAAACTGACCCTGAACCCTAAAAATACCCCTTTACCCCAAACATATAACATTTAAAATATACTTACCAATACTTACGTTGTAATGGTATGCGTTGTAAAGGTACCTACGTTGTAAAAACATGCGTTGTAAATACATGCGTTGTAAAAGTTTTTGCGATGTAAAAGTTGCGTTGTAATGGTATGTCGTTGTAAAAGTTGCGTTGTAAGTGATGTTTCCCCCCTGTGCAGGTGCACAGCTTGCACATGCCTAAGGCCGGCCCTGAACGTGAGTATCCAAATAGGTGGAATCCTAAAATCGCGGCCATTTTGGAAAGAAGTGATATTCAAAGGTCATGATCAAGCAGGTAGAGCCACCGATAAGACGGCCATAAGTCCCAAGTTGGGAGAGAGAGAGAGGCAATGTGTATAAGGCATAGTGGGCAATGTAAACAATTCATAGGAATAATCAACGGCCGTTGATAAACCAAAACAGGACCAGGGCAACTTTTATTGGGCTTGCAGGTTCTTTTGACAGGTGGTCCAGTATTTCTCCACAAGGTGTAAAAGAGAGGAAAGAATTCTCATGGCATAATCCCCGGTAAGAGAGCCTGTGGAAGACAAACACGGAAGGAAGGGAATGCCTTTTAAAGTATGCTCTGCGTATCAGGACAGGGCAAGAATCTGGAGGCCAGACGTAGATCTTGAAATGATGGCATTCTCCCAGGGACAGTCTTCATTTAATCCCTTTTTCACTGAGTCTAGATAGTAAATCCAAAAGACTTCTCTCTTTTTACGTATAGCCATGGAGTCTGCTCCAGGTAATACCTGGATCTTTTCAAGTATGGACCATTTAAGGTCGTCCTCAGTATGTTTCTTCTCAAGCCAATGCGTCACTATGGTGGCTGACATTTTTTTAATACGTATATTATACGTATGTTGCCCTATTTTAGTGCGACATTCTCGTCCAGTTTCCCCTACATAGGGGAGGTTACATGGACATAGGATGATATATATCACATTTGAAGTGCGGCAATTGGTCATTTTTTAGCACTCGCCAGAGAGATAGTGCGTTCACTGATTCGAATTGTATCTCCGATGAGAGCATTAGGACAAGCTGAACAGTTGCCACATCGGTGATTTCCATTGATGGGAACCAGCCCACGGATCGATTTTTGTTATAAACCTAGTGGTTCCTGCAACTTGCCTCTTACCGGGTAGTTTTTCAAATTTTTGTTTCTCCTAAAAGCAAAGATAGGTTTAGGGAGATGTTCTTCTCTGCTGCCTAGATTCAGAAGGTGCCAGCATGAGTTAATAGTTTGTCTCAGTTAGTGGTCTCGATTAGAGTTGCGGCTGATACATACCAGTTTCTCCTGATGTTCCGTGGATCTAGGTAGAAACATCGATTCACGGTTGAAATTCCTGGCTCGCTTGAAAGATTCTTTGATCAGTTTGTAAGGGTAGCCATGGTGTGCTAACTTCTCTTTGAGTATGTCCGCTTGGGTGAGAAAATCTTTGATATCCGAACAGTTCCTCCCAATCCTGAGAAACTGACTAAAATGGATATTGTCCCTTTGGCAGCGGGGGTGGAAGCTGCCATACTGCAATAAGGTATTCCTTACAGTAGGTTTGGTAAAAAGGGTCACTAAAATCTCATTATTCCAATGTTTTATCCAGATGTCAAGAAATTCAATTCTGAGATTGCTGGCATGCGCAGTAAACTTCAAGTTACTGTCTGCAGCATTGAGCCAAAGAATGAACTCATTTAGAGAATCATGGTCCCCCTTCCATATAAAAAAGATGTTGTCAATGAATCGAGACCAAGCTCGAACATTCTCATGGAAGGGGGCCATCTCATTGTAGATGTTAATCTGTTCAAGGTGCCCCATGTATAAACAAGCTACACTTGGGGCACACGCGGCCCCCATAATGACTCCCTGAATTTGCTTGAAGAAACAGTTATTGAACTCAAAGTAATTTTCATATAGGAACACTTCAAGGCACTGAATAATGAATGGAGCATTACTGATCTCTGGTTTAGAGGATAGAACTTCCTCGATGACACTCGAAGCTCCGCGCTGAGGGATGTAAGTATATAACGATTTGAGATCTAAGGTAACTAGGAGTTCCCTGTCTTCCAAGTAAGATGTTCCTTCAATTTTGGCGATGAAATGGTCAGTATCCTTAACTAAGGATTCCAAATTGTTGACCAGAGGTTTCAAGAAATGGTCAATATATTTCGAGAGGGGCTCCGTCGCAGAGCCGATGGTAGATACAATGGACCTCAGGGGCGGGTCGAGGATGTTCTTGTGAGTCTTGGGGACCTCATAGATGATGGGTATCCAAGTAAAGCTGGGAGTTAAAAATTCAGCTTCTTTCATACAGATATATCCACTATCTACTGCCTGTTCCACCATAGTTAAAATACAGCGCTTCAAGGCAGTCTCAGGGTTCCTCACAATCCTTCTATAGTGTTCAGGGGAGGAGAGGAGCAGATTCATTTTCTCTACATAAGTAGAAGTATCAAAAATCACGATACCCCCACCCTTATCGCATGGCTTGATCGTTTACTGGCTGTTTTCCTTCAGAGATTTCAAACAAATATCCTCATCTCTGGGCAAATTAGGAGAGGGTTTAGGGATGTATTTAATGATCTTTTCGATTTTAGCAGTAACAGCTTTTTCAAAAATACCTACCTCAGGGCCAATAGAATCAAGAGAAGGAGAAAAGATGGATGAAGGCTTCAAGCCTGATATATTCTCCATAGTTTCAGGCATCTGTCTGTTAAGAAAAAACTTCTTGAGCCTGATTTTTCAGAAGAAAAGATGTAGATCTTTAATGAACTGAAAATTAGCGGAGGGAACAAATGATAGACCTCTAGATAACAGGCTTACAGAACCTGGGTCAATGTACGTGTTGGAAAGATTAAATACTGGAATACTTTTTATGTTTTCCAGTATTGATGGTGTCTTGTTTGGATGTACATTTGCGGTTGACCCTGACCCTGATGGTAATTCCTCTGTTGGGGAGTCTGAGATCCTGGGAGGAAGTTCCCTGTACGATTGCCTAAAAACTGTTCTGTTGTGCTGGTCTATCAAATGATTCCTGTCTTGGTTGAAAATTAGGGTTGTAGTTGGGGTCATAGTTGGAATCAAAATTCCCTGACCCTTCTCCCTCTGAATCAGTAGTGTCGGAGAAGGTGGTAACTCTCCGATTGCCCCATCTTGGAGCACTACCCCATGAATTAGAGTCTTTCGAACCACTATAGAAGTTGCTAGCTAGATATGGATAAGCGAATATCCTTTCTAAACTTTTCAGTTTTTCTATTCAAAAGAAACTCCAAGAAGGAGTCAAATTCTATACCAATTTCTTCCAATTTCTTTTTGCCTAATTCAACCGCATTTTCCTGCCTGAGCCTCTCTTCAAGCTCTTGGATTTCCTTATTGAGAATAGCTATAACTTCTCTAGCTGTCTCAATAATGAGCATCATCCAGTCCCTGGAGCATCTATTTGATATTAATGCCCATTTCTCCAGGAACTGTCTGATCTCAATAAAGAGTCCAGGGATGTTGCGGACCCTCAGGCCAAAGGAAATGGTTCCAGATTTAAGATAATCAGGCATAAAGTGGGAATGGAATTCAGTACGCTTTGATTTCTTCTTTAGGTTAAGGAGTTTGGTCCATTCCCCTTCCAACCCCTTAGAAAGAGTAAGCTGCCCGCTGAGAGGCCAATCATTTTGGCAAAGTCCTCATTGGAAAATCCGAAGGTCTTAATACTTTCCATCTTTCAGTGGTACTGCAAGGGGCCAAAGTGAAGCAACAAAACCAAATCAAAAAACAAAAATTAGTTAAACAAAAAGTGCTCACTAAATAACCATCACCACGTTAAGCCAGAGGTGCACGAACATATCACAATCAGTCAGAAAGAGCAGCTATTCCAGGAATAACAACAAGGGCACCCCCACAGGTCATGGGCTGTGACGTAACAACTATACAGGAAACAGAAATCCAAGCAACATGCGTCTGCAGATCAAAGCTATTTATAGCCAAGATCCTGGGCGTTGCCGGGCGTGTTCAATCCATGTGCTCAGTACAGTTACAGCTCACGTGTTAAACCATCTGCAAGCAGATGCACCTGTGCCCCCTGATCCTCAGATATCTAACAAGCATTGGCAAGGTCCATACAAAAAGAATAAACATTGGCAAAAGCAAATACATTAAAGAAAAAACAAACATTGGTCAAAGTACTTATTGTAGGAACACTGAAATATGATTGATATTC
The DNA here is from genome assembly GCF_964263255.1 of Lissotriton vulgaris. Classification (NCBI taxonomy): domain Eukaryota; kingdom Metazoa; phylum Chordata; class Amphibia; order Caudata; family Salamandridae; genus Lissotriton; species Lissotriton vulgaris. The sequence continues at coordinate 1,066,536,084 of NC_141693.1, read as the reverse complement.
ACACCATATGGGTGTTGACAAACAATGCAGGGGACTCTGTGGATGGCGTGACAGGGGTTCCTGACAACTCTATGCCACTGTACGCTATGCTACTCTACTCTAAACCACTGCACTCTACACCAATTCACACTACACCACTTTACTCAAAACCAATGCACCCTACGCTACTGTACCTAGGTCAACTGCTTTGCACCACTACGCGCCACTATACTCTACAACATTCTACTCTATGCCATTGCACTCTATGTCACTGCACGCTACACCACTCAATTCTACTCTGCACCACTGTAGTCTACATCACTGTACTCTACGTCACTGCTCTCTGCACCACTCTATGCCACTGCACTCTCTGACACTGTAGTCTATGACACTGCACTCTAAACCGCTCTAGTGCACTCTAAGCCACCCTACTGCACTCTATGTTACTGCACCACTCTAGTCTATGCCACTGCACTCTACAACAATCTACTCTGCATCACTCCACTCTTATGCTACTGCACCCTACTCTACACCATTCAACTCTACTCTGCACCACTCCACTCTATGCTACTTCACTCTACCTCACTGTACTCTGCACCACTGCTCTTTATGCCCCTTTACTCTGCATCGCTCCACTCTACACCTCTGTAATCTACACCACTCCACTCTAAGCCACTCTAAACTGCTCTATGCCACTGAAGTAAACACCACTCTGTTTAACTCTGCGCCAATCCACTTTACGCCAATCCACACTATGCCCCTCAATTTTATATTGCTGCACTCTATGCCACTGCACTCCACACCAATGCTCTCTACACCACTTTACTCAAAACCAATACACTCTACGCCACTGCACTCTATTCCAATCTGTACTTTACGCCACTATACTCTACTCTACAACTTTTCACTCTACGCCACTGTACACCATTGCACCCTGACACTCAATGACAATAACCTTTCATTTAATAAAAAACATAAAAGATACAAACACAATAAAAACACTTCATGTCAAATACAAATACCAGCAAAAGTTAAACAGCCTCAAAGACAGGTTTGATCTTAACATAGTCAAAGCACAAAAATGATCAAAAATCCTGGGCCATACGGTGGGAGTCCTATGGGACAAGGGAACTGTACTGCCGTTCTCAAGTCTTCGGCAACAGTATGACTTAGGGCCCAACGAAACCTATATATATGTGCAGATACGGCACGCACTGCTGCAGGCGATACCTCCAGACACTGAAGTCCCGGAATCCTCACCGCTAGAGGATAGACTACTCACGGACTACATGCAGTATAGTGCCACTTCCCTTACCTACAAAAAACTATTGAACAACCAAACAGACCCTACATTGAAACTGCGCGAAAGATGGGTGGAGGAACTGGGAGGCATGAATGAGACTGAATGGAACGAGGCACTGGCATCACCGAGGGAAGTGGGCATTTCAACAAAGCTCAGGCTAGTACAATTGAAAATTCTGCACCGTATATACTATACTATACGAGAACCACACTACATAAATTACAGAGAGCTCCGCATCTCTACTGTCTTCGAGGCTGTGGGGAGGAGGGGACCTTATTCCACACCATCCGGGACTGCCCCCTGATTGCCGCCTATTGGCGTCAGGTGATGCGCACAATGTCACAAGCACTAGAAATATCTCTGACTCCTGAACCGCGTAAATGTCTACTGAACATTTGGGATCCAAATGACCTATCTAGGTATGGTCAGATATGGGGTACGTTGGCAATTATGGTGGCTTAACAAGACATAGCACAAAAATGGGGCGCACCTGATCTACCCACGTTAGCACAGTGGAGCAGGAACCTGGACCTGATAATGTTTACAGAGCGAGCAGTGTACGTAAATAGAGCCTGCCCGGGTAAATGGAATAAGGTCTGGTCGCCATGGAATAAGTATAGGGGAGACCTGTGTGATCCATTGCCGGAGGATGACGATGCCAGGTCTGAGGAAGAGCTAGAAGGGGACTGGGACTAAAAGTGTTACCCAGTTGCCTGAAATAGAATTTATGGGGGGACTTCACACTGGAAGCAGTAATTGTGATGCATGATCTCGGAACATGATGTATTTATAAACCTTGTGGAACTATTGTCATGTAGTATGTTAACGTGTATGTTGGTTTACAGGTTTAAGGAAACTATGGAAAACACAACAAAATTGAAAAACTCATGGGCCTTAGGGTTATCCGATACAGGGTCTGTTTGAATTGCGTACACCTTAATTTGGCGCGCCGACGGACCCCAGGGTTGTCGGCTAAACGGCTGTGTTAATTCAGGCAACACTGATCATATTACGAAAACAACGCGGCCGGCCCGTGGGGTTGTAGGCCATATGCTGTGTTATTATGGAAGTGTACAATAAAGGTCTTTAAAAAAAAAATCCTGGACCAGATTTGCACCCAAGAATATTGTGCACCGCAAATTGCGACTCTTTTGCGAGTCGCAATTTGCATTGCGCATTTTATGATGTACACCAGTGTATTTCACACTGTTTGCGATTCCTAATGGGGTTTCAAATTACGAGGCTCATTAATATTAATGAACCTCTCGCAATTTGCGAGCCCATTGGGAATGACAGCCCTCCCAGGGATGGTGGCCTGCTGGGCGCAGCAGACCACCATGTCTGGGACTGCTTTATAATAAAGCAGCTTATTTTTTTTTAAATGCAGCCTTTTTCCTTAAAGGAAAGCAGGATGCATTTAAAAAATGAAAAATGAAACTTTTCAGTTTCAGATTTCTAAGCACAGGCAGCGGTCCCCGGGACCACTGCCTGCTCTCAAAAAATATTTTCCAACATACTCACAAAGGTGAAGTAGTCCCATGCGGACCCCTTCCCCTTTGCGAGTGGTTTACCACCCACTTGAAGTAGGTGGTAAACTGCGAGTGTTTTGCTGCCGCAAATGCGGTCTTAAAAAACTAGTACATAGCATGTTGACTCGCTATTAGGAAGGGACACTCCTTCCTAATAGCGAGAGTCACAAATGCTATTTTGCAAGTCAGGGACTCGCAAAATAGCATTTGTGCATGCTATTACTCGTTTTTCCGCCGCAGATGGCCGTTTCTCCCATTTGCGGCTGCAAAAAAGGGTTGTACATCTGGCCGACAGTGCTTAAGATAACACCCAAAAAAATGACCATATGTGCTTCTTTTTTTTAAATTCCAAATAACTCCTTTTATGAGCCTAACAGCAGTCATTAAAAACCTGGCAACATTAAAACAAATAAATTCATTATTTACCATTTGTAAAACAAAAGCAAGCCTCGCCTGAGTAAACTGCTTCCCTTTGAGTAGAGGAAGGATATATTGTCTAAGAGGGACATTATCAAAATCAGAAAACAGGACAAAATGAAAAGTATCCTGATCAAAGACACAGGAGCACGGGCCCAGATTGTTGGCATTGTCCCCACCAATAGGGAGTGCTAGAAACCAATACAATTGGTTCTGCCTAAAGCGAGTCAACAAAAAATGCTGAGGGTTGTTGACAAAGGTTAGATATGGTTTGGTACGCCCAGGGGGAGATGATAACGTGCATGTGGACAGAAGGTTTTACTAATTCTGTGCACTCAAAGATAAATCCCCCCAGCTAATGTTCTCTGGGTGAAAATACAAGTTAAGGTGACCAATCTCCTGGCAAATAAAGCTGACATATTTCAGCCACAGAATTAATTTGGCCTTCTGCAGAACCATACAGTTCATTAGTATAATCCTATTAAGCTTCAAATCAGGGTTAGACCAAATTGAAATCCATCTTAACAAAGGCCACATTGACAGTAAACTTGAAATGTAACTCACCCCAAGCACTCCATGGATCACAAAAGAAGCTGTGGATTGGGGCACTGCGAGGAGATATCTCAAAAATGTATTCTCAATGATTTTCCAGGCATGGGTTTTTATGTGGCCCCACATATCTGTCCCTTATGAAGCCAATGAAGCAGAGAAATGCACTTGGATTGATAAATTTGCAAGTGAGGCTTAATTGGTTTAATCCACAAGTGACTTGCAAAATGAAGCACAGAGGTCACTAAGCTGGCAAAGCCATTTCTTTTAGCTTTTTAAAGTTCATTTGATGGACAGAATGCAAAGCACTTTTATACATTCACCCCAGTACAGAGATCTAGGCCTAAATTAGTCATTTATTTTGCTCCCCATGCAATTCCAATTTGCATCCAGCCGTTTGCAAATCATTCTTGACCCTGTGCCCAATGGAAATAGTCCAGCCCGAACTGCCAGGCCAGGTCCTCCTGGACAGGAAACAAGCATCCTAGGACGGGTTTCGGGGTTTCACCCCTCATTAGCCAGGATAGCTTGACTACAGTGGCATGGAGAGCACGGGACCCACATCTGGGCATACCCGTCTCACTCGGGGTAACAACTGCAAAAAAAACATTTGGTGGACAGAATGCAGAACAATTTCATACATTCACCCCAGTACAGAGATCTGGGCCTATATCAGTCGTTTTTGTCATCCCCGTGCCATGCAAATTTGACACAGCCATTTGCAAATCAGTCTTGACCCTGTGCCCAATGGGAACAGTCCAGCCTGAACTGCCAGGCCAGGTCGCCCCTCTACTGGAAACAGGCATCCTAGGACCGGTTTCGGGGTTTCACCCCTCATCAGCAAGGAAAGCTTGACTCCAGTGGCATGGAGATCAATGGACCCATATGTGGAAATACCCATCCCACTCTGGGTGTCAACTGCAAAAAGAACATGTGATGGACAGAATCCATAACAATTTCATACATTCACCCCAGTACAGAGATCTGGGCCTAAATCGGTCATATTTTGCTCCCCATGCCATTCCATCTGAACCCAGCCATTTGCAAATCAATCTTGACCCTTGCACATGATCTTTGTGCATCAAAAAGAACCCCTAAATAAGGGAACGCGCTAACCTTGGTCATATTGGCCCCTGCCAGGTTATAAACTCCCCTTCCCCTACCTCCCCTCCCTGTAACCATTATATGTGACTTTTTAAAATTTGTGCATAAATCCCGCCATCCATAAAAGCAACAAATGCATTTAGCATCCTTTGGAGGCCGACAGCGGTCCTAGAAAATAGGACGACATCGGCGTACAAAAGAGATGGAATGTTACAAATACCTGCATGAGGGATATCTGGGCTGGCTGCATGAAGAGTCTCCCCCATCTCGTTATTATAGAGGGTAGATAGTACTGGGGCCAAAATAAAGCCCAGCCTCACGTCATGCAGGGCTTTGTGGTCACCACACAGTGCCACTTCTTTAGTGTTGCTGGGATTCTTTTTCAGGGCAATCAGCATATTATGGTGGGATCACGAACATGCATGATGAATTCATTTGGAGACAGCAACCAGCACCACCGACCTATTTATCCCAAAGAGAAATGCCCCCTAATAAACTCACAAATATTAGCGAAGGCATCCAGAATTCCCTTAGCTGAGGAGGAATCTCCCATTTAAAGGAAAATGGCTGGCCCACAAGTTAAATCTAGGTTGGACATTAGATTAAGGGAGACCATCCTGAACTATTTCAAATGTCGCCCCTGGTCTCTCCCAATTGTGCCCTTATTGGGTCTCATGATCTTCACCAAATCATAATTAAAAGCCAGGCTCAAAGGGTTTTGCCCATTGAATTGGCTCCACACCTCACCATTCTGTGAAACAGAATTTACAAAGATAGGAGAGAGCAGAATAAAATGAATGGTGGAATTATAACCCCTCCCAACAAATGTGGGCACAGCCATATCCGTGGTGGGCCGAGTCCCCCTATAATTCAAAAGCTGCAAAATATTATCAGCCATGATGGTTCCCTGAAACTCCCCAGGACCTGTGTGTTCAAAATGGGGGTTCCCCTCATGGTTCATCTCCTCCCCTCCATGACAAGCATCTGTACATAAGTGAACTTTAAAATCGCCCAACATAATCACCTTGGGGGGGACACATTGTTTTTCCAAGTAGTCAACCAAAAACAAATTAGGTGCCCTCAGATGTTCATTCTGGGTATCCCGAGAGTGAGAATTGTAGAAGTTGATGACTAGGAGTTATAAGGTAGATGAAAACGTCAAAGTGACTGCGAGACAAACTGGGAACTTGTGGGAACTTGAACCATATTATGTGGGATATCGAAGAAGAAGATGGTATAGCTGGTAGAAAAAAGGAGCAATACCCATCTAAGTAGAAAGTCATATCAGAATCCCAAGTCTCTTGCAGCCCTAAGATTTGAAAATCCTTGACAAAACTCAACCAATTCGCATCTGATTGTTTGTTGGCTAGACCTGCCACATTCCAACTAGAAATATCACAATGAGAATCCTTAGAGGGGGTGCACTCTGTCACTTTACTCTGCACAACTCTATGCCACTGCACTCTACACCAATGCCCTCTACACCACTCGACTCTGCTGCACACTACGTCACTTTACTCAGCAGCACTGTCCTCTCTGCCACTGAACTCTATTTCACTCTACTCTGTGCCACTTTACTCTGCTCCACACCACTCTAAGCTACTCTACTGCACGCTATGCCAATGCATTCCATGTCACTCTAATCTACTGTGTGCCACTGCATTCTACAACACTCCTAGGTCACTCCACTCTGCACCACTCCACACCAATGCACTGTACGCCAGTACTCTATTCCACTCGACTCTACCTTGCCCCACTCCTCACTACCCTGCACCACTCCACCCTAATCAACTTCACTCTACTCTACTCTGAAGCACTCTACTCTACTCCACTCTGCACCACTCTACTCCACGCCACTGCAACCAATGCTGTGTCACTCTACTTTACACCACTCTACTCTATGCCACTGCACTTTAAACTGCACCACTGTAATCTACCCTGCATCACTGATCTCTATGCCACTCTACTCCACTCTACACCACTACACATTATGCCACTTCACTCTTCACCACTCTACTCCACTCTGCAACACTCTACTTCACTCTGCACCACTTTACTCCACTCTGCGCAACTTCACTCTATGCCATTTCACTCTACACAACTGCAATCTATTCTTTAACGCTCTACTCTGTGCCACTTCACTCTATGCTACTCTACGTCGCTGCACTCTGTGCTACTCTACGTGACTGCACTCTACACCAATGCACTCTATATCACTTTACTCAAACCTTATTCACTCTGTGCCACTGGACTCTACACCAATCTACTCTGCACCACTGTACTTTTATTCCACTTCACTCTAGGCCACTCTACTACACTCCACTCTACGGCACTCCATGACACTCCACTCTAAGATGCTGTAGTCCATTAATCTCTGCTCCATTGACACTCTACTTCACTCTTTGCCACTCCACTCTACAGCACTCTACTCCACTCTACTAATCTCTACGCAAATCCCTCTATGCCACTTTACTCGACTCTATTCTATGACACACTACTCCACTCCTCTCTATACCATTCAACTCTATTACAATCTACTCTGCACCACTGTACTTTACACCACTACACTCTAGGCCACTCTACTCCACTCCACTATAGTCCACTCTAAATGCTCTAGTCCAATATTCTCAGCTCCATTGACACTCTACTTCACTCTTTGCCACTCCACTCTACAGCACTCTACTCCACTCTGTCATTCTATGTCACTTCTCTCCACTCTATTCTATGACACACTACTCCACTCTACTGTGCTCCTCTCAATACCATTCCACTCTATGACAATTTACTCTGCTGTATGCTACTCTATTGTACAACACTCCACTCTACACAACACCCTCTACGTTCCTCCACTTTGCGGTACACCACTCCACAACATGGTATTCCACCGTTCGCCACTCAACTCTATGGCCTTCCACTCTACAACACTCTACGACACACTACACACTCTACTCCCTCCATGACACTCCACAACACTGAACGCTACTCCAAGACACTCCACTTCGATCCTTTCCTCTCCACCGCCACTCAACTCTACTGTGCGCCACTCCATAGCACTCCGCTCTACAACACTCCACGCCACTCTCCTTTACCCTACTCATTTTTAGCCATGCTGAACATCAGCAACTGGTACCTGTGGGAAAGGATCCTTCTAATAGATCCATGAGATGCCAGGGATGCACCACTTTACCTGGGCACAGATCTTCAGATATAATGAGACCAGATAACTGACCTCTTAGACCTTAAGAGTTAATTTCTAGACAGGCTAGCCAGCTCCTGTGTAATTATTGCTTCTATCCACAGAGGATGAGGGAGGGTCACCCCTTTCTAGCTTCTCACTCACTCGTGGTTATTTACATTTGTACTATCCATAAAAAGGGCAATGCAAACATGATAACAATGCTTCAATCTGTTGTACTGTTCACATAAGTACGTTTTATGTTCATCTTCAGGTTGTACTTGCCTTATGACATTTCAAACATGAAATGACATTGTTAATGTCTGTGTATTGTAGGTCCTCATTCATCAGAAGACTCCTTACTTTGGTGGCGTGTCCGTGTCCATGATCGACTACATGATGTGGCCCTTTTTTGAACGTGCCGAACCATTTTGTTTTCAGGAGTAAGATGCCTTTACTTTGTTTTATTTATAAAATGACTTTTGTTTAACAATCACTGGCGAAGGTAGTCATTTTGACATCTATATTGTGAAAAGGAATTTGTGTTACCACTGTTGGGGGAAGTTGGCCGAACCTCAGAATGCAATGTGAGATTAGTTCAGTTTCAAATATTATCAGTAAAGCATGTAAATGAATACCGGATAAAAGCGAACGTTCATACAGGTTTTTGTGCTGAAGGCAAGGTAACAGACAGTTATTGGGCAGCGCCATCTGGTGGTAGGTGTCAGGATCATGCTCTGTTTAGTGACAGCAATGAGACTGAGGCCCAGATGTATCCAACTATGCAACGCAGCAAGACACCTAGCTGCACTACGTGAAAGGGAGAGGGCTGGAATCCACTGTATTTTTTAGCATTATGCAGTGAATTCCTGTCCTTTCCTAGCACAGTACACTGTCTTACGCCAATGCAGGCGCCCTTGCGTCACGGTGCAAGGGCGCCTGCGTTGTAGGTAGGGTTGTATTTGTGCAGGAAGGGACACCTGCCTGCCCAAAAACAATCCTCAGAGGCAATTCCTCTATCTATGAATGCTGCAGAATGCGGCACACATAGAAAGAAGAAAAATAAGGACAAATCAAAATATTTCTGCTCGTTGCATCACACCTGGGGAGGCATAGCATTTTGCAGCGTTCCCAGGTCTACCACTAATGGTAAATCTGGCAATGCACCAAAGTCCACGGGGTGATGCAAGGAAACGCCCACGAATCACCCATGGAACGCCTCCCTGGGGCAGAGGAATGCAAGGCAGCGATTTGCGCCGCCTTTTATTACTCCAGATGTATCAAGCCATGCAAGGTGGCCTTGCTTGGCTTGATAAATCTCACTTAGGTTTTGAGTCATCCTTGCGACCCCGTGTCTGGAGCAAGGGCGACACAAAACCTTGATAAACCTTGCCAACAGGGTTTGCACAGAAGATCAGGAGTGTCAGTAAGACAACGATTCAGGGAAATCTCTGCTTACAGAAAACACATTATTATATTACAGCCAACACATGGAAATGCACTATTATTACGTGCATAAAAGTGTGCAAATGTGCATGTCCTCGGTAATGGTGAAGTACAAAACATTAACCCTTGTAAGGAATTTTTTTTTGTAAATGTTACGAATGGCCCAGTTAATTTGAAAGATATCTTAAAGAGCTAAAGAGCTATAAAAAGAAAGTATTGGTATCCCTGTTCTCAGGGGCGGCTCCTCCACTATGGAGGAGGAACGTCGTCCCACTGCTTTTAAGCAGTGCACTGCAAAGGAAACATAAAATGATAACTTTGAGTTGTTTTCGTTTTATGTTTCCTGTTTGCGGGCAGGCAGGGCTGCTCTGCTCTAGAACAGGGCAGGAGAGGAGTGGTTTGCCCACTCCTAACTGCGCAATGACTGTTTGGTCAGCCCAAACCAGATATGCACACTTTCCCTGTTCTCCATGCAGGCTGCATTACAGCCTGCGTGGAGGACAAGCCAGGTCCCCCTTTCCCTGGTTGAGCGACGAACAAGGATGCTCGTAAATAATCACAATGCTGGACTGGTCAGGGGAGCCTGGGTGCTAACCAATCACAACGCTGCATTGGTCAGGGGAGCCTTTTCTGTAATTTCTGTGCCTTGGAGAGCAGGAGCAGAGACGTTGGACCGGCGCGGCAAGTGCTTCTTTTATTTATTTATTTTTTACCGTTACCCTCACCCCCTCTCACAACCCTACCACTCCCCCTCCCCATTTGCCAGTCCCGCCACCCGCAAATTATGTCGGCCGCCACTGCCTGTTCCTAGATCCTTGCATATGAAGGTAATACTGGGGATATTGCAAAAGTTATCTTCCCTTAAAAGGGGGGTGGGGGGTGGGGTGCGCGTGTGCACACACACCAAAGCAAGCATTTTTTGGCAGAGCAAGATTATGTCAAACATCATTTAGCTTTTTGCCCCTAGGCCAATTCCCCTAGCATACAAGCCATGAACGGATTTAAATATTTTCCCGACAACCGTTTCTCCATCAGTAAACAGCACTTGACTAGAATTCAAAATAATCCCCATGCTAAGTGATAAAGTTCAATCAAAAATAAAGCAGATTGTAAGGTTTGTGTGTTATGACACTGAGCAGAACGAGGCGCCATTACGCACGTGCTCTGTGGCGGATGCCTTAATCCTTAGAGCGATCTCATTTGCATATCTATAAATTGAAATAGCAAAGACACATGATGTTCTACCTGCTCTTCTGTTACATTTATTTTTCTCTGCAATGATTTGTAAACCACTGTACGAGTGATTACATCATTCCTTGCTTGTTTAGTGAGAACCGCTGTATGTGATCATCTTTGTACTAAAAGAGATGTATTCACCAAAACTGGAATACTAACATTTCTTGCCTATGAGATAAGAAGTTAATTATAGCTAACCTGAAGTTCTAATGAGAGTGTCACCTTAAGTGGGTTGAATGTATGACGTTACAACAGATGCTATTACAACGCAGTCATTACAACGCACATGCCCTCACATCATATTACCATTCCAAGGTAGCATTTTACCACACATATGCCATTACAACAAATGTTGTTGTAATAGCATGATTAGTAAGGGCGGTAAACATCACTTACAACGCAAGCATTACAACGCACTACCATTACATCGCAACCATTACAACACAAACCATTACAACGCATTGCGCTGGGGGGCGCTCTAGGATAGGGAATATATTTAATTTACTATCCAACACCTTCCCTACTATCCACGGGGACTGGAGTTGGAATAGTAAATTAAATAATTCACTATCCAGCGCCTAAAAGCACTATGCGTTGTAATGGTATGCGATGTAAAAACCGCGTTGTATCAGCAGGCGTTGTAATAGCCTGCGTTGTAACGTCATAGATCCGTAAGGGCATATGCATGATCAAGGTTGCGTTTCTAAATGTAAGTATTTTGCAGGTAAGTATTAACATATACATATATATATTCACTGAAAACACCATAGGCTTCAGACATGTTTTAGTTAGGGATTAGCATTTAAAAAACCTTAGAAATTCACTGAAAAAACCATAGGTTTCAGGGGTGTTATAGTTAGCTGGACATTTCACTCGTACAAAACCATTGAAATTCCTCCGTTATAGTTAGTTGTACTAACTATAACTCGCGCGCCCGCAAACCACTGCTGATGATGTCATGTATTACATCATTCATGGCATGGTCAGTGACATCACTGATGACATCTCAAATGACATCACTGATGACATCACTGATGACATCATCCAGTGAATGTGGTTTGGTTCGATATTTAAATAAGCATTATATATATAGCAATCTGCATTGAAGACTGAGTGGATGTATAATTGTCTGGATGGAGCATTTAGTAGCACTGTGATTGTCTAGGTGACTAATTTAAAGTGTCTCACTTAATATATTGGATAGTGATTAAAGTGTGTGAATATCTGTATCACTCTGTCTCTTGTTGTGTAAACTACTGCATAAGTTGGTGTCTAGCTATGTGAAAGTCTATATTAGTTATTAATTAGTTAAGTGAGTATTTGTATGGGAGCGTGAATGTGTGTGTGGTTGGGTGGGAGGTGTGTGACTGTCCAAAGATTTGTAAATAGTTGATTTAGTAGGTATATGAGGTTAATACTGCATCTGGAAACAGTTGTTTGGGTGAGTGAATCTCTTTATGGGTGTGTTGATGAGTAAATATGTTTCTCAATGATACATGTCCTACAAAGTAGAAATATAAAAGGCAGTGTATGTGACAGTTGTTGTATATAAATAAGTATACATAAGACTCAGTGATTGTATGAGTCACTGTATGGAAAACTGTATACTTCTAATAGTGATTTTATAACACACTAAGTATGAGTTACTATCTATATGAATAAATAAAGTGGTGATTGTATAAATGTGTAGCTTAGTAAATGTAAGTATGATCAATTGTTTGCATAAGTGAGCAGGATGACTGCATACGTGAATAGGATCTGTGCTGGTGTGTAATGTTGATGTAGGTGTATAAGTATATTTAATAGTGTTCTAATGATCTTTGTTAGCATGTATGAGTGAATCTATAGGTAAGTGTTTAGATGTGTGTGTAGATGAAGGAATCATTGATTGAGTTTTTAGAAACTTGTATTGGTGTGTCAATGGTTTTAAATATGGTACTCAATATGTTATAATGAGTGTTGAAAGGTTATACTAGTGTATGATGAGATGTATCAGATTGTCGAGTGGATGATTGAGATGTCATCAGTAATGTCATATGGCCGGGATACCCGTCACCCCCTCCCAACACAATCCCCAAGGATGGGAAGACGGACACAGTTCTTGACTTTTGGAAGGCGGGAGGGAGTTACCCTCCCGGCCGTATTTATTAAAATATGAAACAAAATCAAAACATTAAAATAACAGTTTCATATCATGTACAATTTCATTTTCACATTACGATGTTTATTGGCTAACCTTAACACAGCTCTAATACAAAGGTTCTCCTAGCCGATTCTAAACATCCTGCAAATGCATATACTCAAAATTAAATTGTACATCCTAACATTACGGGCCAACGGCAAGGTCGTAACCGGTGTCAGATCCCTAATACCAGAACTCCCCCCTTACTTGTAAGGGGCGGGCGCACAGAGGACTGTACCTCTGTGCCAACTTCCAATTTCCCTTGTCTTAACGGGGGCCCCATATTTACTCGACGCCATCTTAGTGGTCGTCCGAGGACTCGTGTGAGGTGTCTAGAAGGTAGCGTAGACCCCCCTCACACCGCACACTGCTTACCACATCCGCCGTCGCAGATGTCCTGGCCCCGGGAAATTCCCAGGAGGGGCCCGTAGCCCCTCCTCCCCAGGGAGGGGCCTATGACCGCCTTCCCTTTCGGCGGCCCTATCCTTAGAGGGGTACCGCCTCCCCGTGTGAGGGGCCAATGGCCGCCTCCCCCCGGGCGCTCCCATCCATAATGGGTGGCGCCCCACCTCTGGGGATCTTCCAATTACTGCTCACCGATCATGACCTTACCGCCACAGGCCGGATAGTTGACCGGCTATCCGGACCCCCCACAAACTCCTACTAAAGGTCATGGCTACACAAACACTTTACCCAAGCTATGAAGTCTCCTATGAGTAAGACATTCCCCTCCCGGGACAAATGGACCCCATCTTCAAGATACATATGGTCCCCCCGAATACATCCATGTGGAATACAATGCAACTGGCCTGAACGAAAAAACCTACTAAGTTTGTTATTAACTTTCTTTACCGACTGATTCAAAGCTGACACAGAGAGGGCCCCCCGCCACACCCTTCTAGGAATCATGTGTGACCATGCAATCGTGCACCCCGGAACCCTTCTTGCCAACCAACTCACTGTGGATAAAATTAACTCGAGAAGTACCCGTCGACCAATGGTTACCAAATCATTGCCCCCAAGATGTACTATGATTACAGACGGTGACCTCGTCCGCCCTAGCAGTCCCTCCATAAAAGTTTGAAACTGGTCAATACAGAGTCCGCCCCTTCCGTGGAAGGTCACCCTGCACCCGTATTCCCCAGCCACGTGAATCATGTCACCTGCTTTGAATACGTCCGCGGCTCGCCTCACGTATGAGTGGCCAACGACCCACACCACTCTTCCCTCAGCCGGATATCTTTGACCGCTGGTCCCCAGGTGTCGGGTCAACTGCACAGTCCGCCCCGCAAAGCCTGCTCGCGAAACTGTAAACCAAACAGAAAACAAGAAGCATGAGTGCATGACATTAGCTTCACAACATGTGCAACCGCACATACCTTTTATAACAATTCGAGGACCAACGCCCCAACTGTTTCACCTTTTCAACACTCAGACCCCTGGCTGTAGCCTCTGTAGCAGCCCCTATCCGGAAGGAATGGGTCCCAAAATCGCTCGGGTTCAAGCCCGCTGCTGCGATTGCCATTGTTAACACCCGCTGGAACTGAAACCTAGTCAGTGGGGTGGCGTCGGTGTGCCTCAGCAAGCTTCCCCCCCATGATGCCGCCCTCTGCGCTAAATACTCCTCCACGCATTTTACCTGGCACATGGAAGATCCTGGAATCCGCTGGACTACCACACAGTCCCCGATCGCTCCCTGATCGGTCTTGGACCTGGCTATTGAGACTACCATCGTCTCCCCCTTAATTTGAATATGTTCTCGACACAGACCTCCCCCCGTATCCTGCTTATTCCTCGCCACCAGTTCGCTTACCCGCATAGCCCCATGGAATGCTAATGCAAAAGCAGCCCGGAACAGCACTGTCTCTGATTGAGATGAACATGTCGCAGGGAGTACGGACATTAACAGGGACAACCTTTCTAGACCTATCGGGTGCCTTTCATCCACCCTACGACCCTCAAGGCGTTGCCACCCACGCAGAGCCTTCTTTACGAGAAAGGACAATGTGGGGTCCTGGATGCCATGCGCCTGAGCCATGAAGGCAATGGCGGCCCTGTGCCTATTGGCTGTTGCCAGTGATCGGCCTGCCTGATGTAGTGATTCCAGAAATTTCAGGACATACTCCTCCTGCCCCCAATGCTCCCCCCTAACTGAACCCAAAAATTCCCAATAGGAACGGAATGCCCCT
The DNA here is from genome assembly GCF_964263255.1 of Lissotriton vulgaris. Lineage (NCBI taxonomy): Eukaryota > Metazoa > Chordata > Amphibia > Caudata > Salamandridae > Lissotriton > Lissotriton vulgaris. The sequence goes on along the minus strand of NC_141693.1, from coordinate 1,066,520,975 downwards.
TCATATGCCTTCCTTGTCCTGGGTGCTAGACTCTCTCCCACGAGGTTTTGTAATCCGGGGCACCGAGAGACCAGAGAGCTTCGGGAAATGGTGCCGCCACCAAGTCCGCTGAGGGCAGAAAACCCCGGAAGGCCTGCATGTGGGAACGAGAGAGCGCATCAGCCGCCTGGTTCAGTACCCCAGGCACGTGTCTTGCCCTAAAGTGGACGTTTAGTCTCATACATAGCAGGACAATTTCTTTCAGCAATCTCAAAATCCATTTGCAGCGTGCTGCCTGATTATTGATACATTCAACAACGGTCATATTATCAGACCAGAACACCACAGTGCGATCACGAAACCCCTCTGGCCATGTTTTCAAGGCCACCAGAATGGGGAACAGCTCGAGAAACCCAATGTTACCTGTGAGCCCACCATCGTGCCACCACGCCGGCCATGTTCGTGCCGACCATTGATTACCAAAGATGGCGCCAAAGCCCACACTCCCTGCCGAGTCGGTCCACAACCCCAGCTCCTCGGAGGAAGCTGGCGGTTTGTTCCACACAACGCGACCGTTGAAATCCGCCAGAAATGCCAGCCATATGCACATATCCTGGCGAACCTCTGCTGACAGTCGTGTGCGGTGGTGCCCTTCCCTGAGGCCAACCATGGCTTGTGCGATAGAGCGGGAAAAGGGGCGTGCCATCGGTATCACTCTAAGGGCAAAGTTAAGCTGACCCACCGCTTGTTGCAACTGATGGAGAGTTACTTTTTTCTCGCCGAGGTACATTTCAAGTGAGGCTTTAAATTTCATTACCTTCTCCTTGGGCAAACGGAAGCACCCCTCTACAGAATCGAGCTCAATTCCCAGAAACTTGAGTGAAGTAGATGGCCCTACCGTCTTGCCTGGTGCCAGTGGCACGCCAAAACGTTTCATGAGATTACAGAACTCCCTCAAAGCCTGTGCACATTCCGTGTCCCCAGCTGCCCCCAGAAACAGAAAGTCATCAAGGTAATGCATAACCTGCGTAAAGTCCGTGGCTCTGGTGAATGCCCATTGCAAAAAAGTACTGAACTTCTCAAAATACGCACAAAAGATGGAGCAACCCATCGGCATACATTTATCCATGTAGTAGCGTCCTTGAAACACAAAACCTAAAAGACGCTGGTCGTGTGGGTGTACCGGGAGCAACCGGAACGCTGACTCGATATCTGATTTAGCCATCAGCACTCCGGGCCCCAGGCGATTCAACATGGCGACGGCCTCATCAAAGGATGCATACCGCACCGAACAAACTCCCGGGTCAATCGCATCGTTCACCGAAAGACCCCTAGGAGCGGACATATTATGGATTAACCTGAACTCACCCGGGTCCTTCTTGGGGACCACTCCCAACGGTGAACAAACAAAATTAACAATCGGCGGGTTTTCATATGGACCCGTAACCCTCGGGCCACCTCCTTTGCAATCTTTGCCTGTACCACCGCCGTATTTTGTTGAACCGATAGTTGGTTCTTACACTGTGCTTCCCCCCGAAAATCCCCCACCGGGATGCGGAAACCATATGAAAAACCGTCTCGCAACACCCCGGCAGAGACATGATCAGGATATTCGTTCAGGGATCATTGCCATGATATCAACGGGAGTAGGTAACGGTGCCCCTCGGTCGATGTTAGACCTGTTTGGCCCCCCCTCTACCTCCTGTATCACCATTCTTGGCTCTGCACAAACTCTCGGGGTGTGAAGACTGTCCGCACCCTGCACACTCATGCCTGAACTTGCATGTCCCTTGTGGCCTAGTGCACTTGCCCCTGTTAAAGCTCCAACAGACCCCTTTTCTACTCGAGTTCCCATTACTCTTTGTGTGCTGATCGCTGTTGGCGCCCGCCCGAAAGGGCGCCACCACATAATGGCGGGAAGGCTCCGCCCCATTCCCGTCGAAAGAAGACGACTTCGTCGTGTTCGGCAAAACCTGTTTCTGCCAAGAAATGGAGTCGAAACAATCCCACGTCAGGGATGAGTCGTGCTCCTTGGCCTTACGAAATTTGTTATCATAACCCATCCATTGATTGCCTTCATACGTTTCATAAAATTCCATTATACGTGTCTGGTAACAGGCTAATCCCGACAATACTTCAGGCCTACGTTCCCCCATGATTGCAGTGAACATTCCAAACGCTCTGGCCCAATTAGCGATCGTTTCGTCTACTCTGAAACCCGCCATTTTTGCACGCCATACACTCGGATGCCACAACTCCTTCTGATTTCTAACGTGCTCTATCTCATAGTGATCGGTCAACAGCGAAAACATGTTCACATATTTATCCGCCCAAATCCTTTCTTTCACATCCATCGGGATATGTTGGACCACCTTTTCCCTCCTTGAGGGTAACGATCCCTCCCCCGCCATTGGCAACGGCTGCTTACCCGAACCAGTAGCTGGATTTGTTGTTGCTGCTGTTCCAACGCTCGACGCCGGTTGTTCCGAGGGATTCTGCGGGGAAACAAGAGGACAAGGTGCCTTCGCAGCATCTCTCGATTGCCGCAACTGCTTCATTATTAATCTGGCCTCCTCGGCCGTGTTTCCCGGTGCCACAGCACCCTCGTTGCTCTTGCCTAACCACGCCGCCAACTGGGCGGCCAGTTCGGGAGGCATATCCCCCTCGTTCACTGGTGTAACTACCACAGGGATCAGCTGTCCCGCGTTCGGGATCGGAACTGGGGCCTCAACTGGACTGACCGGGCTCGCCGGAGGTGACTCGGGCACCGGGGCCTCCCCCCCTGCCGCCCTATTCCTGGCCCTTTTACCTCTCCCGGCAGGGACTACTCCCGGCAATGCTGGCCCAATGACTTTCTTCGGTCTACCCGTACCATTCATTGCCGCCATCTGCTTTTTCATGTTCGCCATGTCTTTCACCAGCATGCGAAGCATTTGTTCGGTCCCGACCTTCTTTCCGACCTTCTTGCCAGGCATCGTTCACAGCTATTCGATTCGAGGCCCTGGATCCAAAGCTTCGGAATCACTGAAATGAGAAACACAAAAATTACAAGTTCTCAAAATTGGCTCCTTGTTCCGTCTCGGGCTCACGTGCAACGATGAGGTGCAGCTTCCAAGCACAGGAACAAGAGGCTGCTTCCTTAGATTGTTGCTCTTTTATTCTTCCTCGGGAGGGCGTGTACCCTCCTCCGATCCGCCTACGGGGCGTGACCAACGGTGTAGGTGTCTAGGACAACCCCTCTTGGGCGGGAAAAGGCGCGCCCCGGCTACGCCGCTTCGGGCATACCAGCCGGGACACGCCCCCCGCCCAAAATGGTTTCCCGGGGGGGTCAGGGCACCCTACCATACGTTCGGGGGGACCGAGTGGTCGCCCCTTTCCATTAGTGACGTCACTGACCATGTCATGCATGATGTAATATGTGACATCATCAGCAGTGGATTGCGGGCACGCGAGTTATAGTTAGTAAAACTAACTATAACGGAGGAATTTCAATGGTTTTGTATGAGTGAAATGTCCAGTTAACTAAAACACCCCTAAAACCTATGTTTTTTTCGGTAAATTTCTAAGGTTTTTTAAATGCTAATCCCTAACTATAACATGTCTAAAACCTATGTTTGTTTCAGTGAATTTCAAAGGTTTTTCTAAATGATAATTCCTAACTATAACAGGCCTCAAACCTATGATTTTTCAGTGAATTTCAAAGTTTTTGTAAATGATCATTTATTAATTGTTACATTTATTCTTTTCATAGTTGTAATACATTTTTTTAAACAATTTATTTTTAGATATTTTATTTTTTAAATTACATTACATATTTTAATATAAATTGAAAAGAAAATGTTTTTAAAAATATTGAAATTCTAAATACATTTTATATAGCAGGAAATGATATTCTATAGAAGGAAATTCAAGTTACTGGTAAGTATGGTTAGAATTACTTTTCAGGATCAGTACTGGGCTCAAAGATGCAGCACAGGGGTCTCTCCTGATAACAGATGAGTAAATCGGAATTCGTAGTTCGGATGATTTTAGCGGAATATTTGTAAGTTACAAAACTCCACACTTAGAAGAATTTCCAAGTGAAACCAATCAATGTTAGCCTATGGAAGGAAATTCAAGTTACTGGTAAGTACGGTTAGAATTACTTTTCAGGATCAGTACTGGGCTCAAAGATGCTGCACTGAGGTCTCTCCTGATAACAGGTGAGTAAACCAGAATTCGTAGTTCGGCTGATTTTAGATGAATATTTTAAAGTTCCAAAACTCCCCACATGGTTCAAGCGTGCCATGGAGGCACTATTTGGCCGGGTCATCTCACTTTAAGGGGGTGGGCTGCTTTACACCAAGAACGGAACTGGAACACACCTTAGTGCTTCTGCAGGCCCACGGTAGGATCACAGAGTGTCCACTGCTCCCATATGTGACCCCATGCCCTTCTCTGGGGTGTCGCATATAATAGACTGTGCAGGAACATTAGGAGGGGGCTCTCTGGTGTTAAAAAATAGTGTTAGTCTGTAAACACATCTCACACGGACACCCCAGAAAAAGAAAGCTTCTTGCCTGTTCTTTCTTTGCAACAATTGCGGCCCTGCCTGTTCCCAGCCATACAGTATCCACTCTGTAGACACCTCACCCCACAGGCATCTTGCCACATGGGGTATTGCCCTGCCACCTCACACCACAAACACCTTGGCACACGGGGGAACTGCCCAGTAACCCAGTAGCCACTCTGTACGCACTTCACACCTTGGCACGTGGGGCACTGCCCTTGCCACCTCACACCACAGACACCAGCACCAGGGGCGCCACACTAAACAATATGGACTTTGCATAATTGTCAGAGAGAGCAGATGCCTCTTCCATCCAGTGACCCTTGTGTAAACTTGCCTCACAGTCACCACGGCACACAGGGCAATACCCTGCCAGCACCGGGGGCACCGCGTGCACAGAGCATGCCCTTTGTACAACTGGAGAAGACAGCAGGAGTTGCCCTGCCCTTTCCAGCCAATGACAGCTCCATAAACACACCTTACACTAGTCACCCTGGCACACGGGGTGCTATTCTGTGAATGCGCCTTAAAAAACACTCCAAAGTGGCCCGCATGGCAGCACCAGGGGGCACGGGACTCGCAAAGGATGTCACCACGCCCTCTGCACGCGCCGATGACTAAACATACTCCACACCACCACAGACACACCGGGCACGGCGCTGCCAGAATTAGGGGGCACCGCACACTTGGGAGTCTGTACTGTGCAGGACTGGCACAGACAACACGTGACGCCCCCGCTCTGTTCCCTCACTTACACCAAGGACATATTTAAAAGATATAATTACCGCCGGGCGGGGGGGCGGCGCCGCTGCTCACGCGATGTGGGGGGCTCTTTGAAAAGCAGCCATTCACCTTTGGGTGTTCACCCAATGTACGCCAGGAGGGCAGGGGGTCTGGCGAGGGGGTGTAAACCGACCTTGTCTGTCGGTACTTGAGCATGCGGTGTCTATGTGGTACATCAGCTTGGGTGTGGAATGCGCTGGCACTTCCAGGCGCCATACCCCAAAGTGGGGGGCTCTGACCTTCCCACGGGGCGCCGTGACACCGCAGATGGCAGTGAACCTACAGGGCCTGGCAGGAGCCGGCACTGTCCTTTGGTGACCACAGGGTAGACACTGCTCACCTGTGAATCAGCCGTACTTTGAGACAGACACAACCGGGCTCGTGTTGATCCTGAGAGCCCCCGCACTTATTTTAAGGAAGCCCCGGGGCATAGCGGTCCCCGGGGCTGGGGGAGGCCTGAGAGCCACCCACTTATTTACACGAAGCCCCGGGGGGTGGCGGTCCCCGGGGCTGGGAGGGGGAGCCTGAGAGCCCCCCTCCCACCTCTTTACAAAAAGCCCCGGGGGTGGCAGTTTCAGGGGCTGGCGGGCCCCTCAGGGCCCCCCATTCACATAAAAATATTGCACCCAGGACTTGGCCCCCCTTGGGGGCTAATTAACAACGAAGTACAGAAGGCCACACTTTGTTTTTTCTTTATTCCGGCCGAAATTCGTGCTTGTGGTACCCCTTGAGTAGGCCTAGGGGTCAGAGTGTTTCCACCCGGCCCCCTTTTTGCATGTTTTTTTATTAGGTTTCTTGTGCCTCGTTTCTACCGAGGCACAAGATGGCTGCCAACACTTCCTGATTTGGAGTGTTGACAGCCAATTGGAATACAGCTCGTGCACGGCAGGGTGCGCTTAGGATGCTCGGATCCACCGCGGCCATAGATATATATGTACTTTTAAATGTGATTTTCTAAGGACCTACTGAACAGATTTACACCATTTAAACAAAAGGCATGAGTCTGAACTGAGGACTACCTCTTTGCCAAATTTGGTGTAATTCCGTTCAGCAGTTCGGGCTGTAGCTGCGGCTAAAGGTCCCTATGGAAAATTGCATGGGGAAAACATGTTTTGGGACCCCCCTTTTTTCTCGGCCCCCGCTACACAGATCATCCAGAGACTTTCAGGATAGGAGCGAACCGGAGTTGGCCATTAGTTTTGAAAATTTCGCGACGATTCATCAACCGGTGCAAAAGTTATTGGGAATAGAATGTTGCGGATTTCCTATGGAAAATAGGTCCTAACTATAACTACCTACTGGCGACCGCCAGTAGGTAATATAATAGGTTTATATTTACCCGTAAAATACTTACATATATATTCGTGGTTAAGGTGTGCATTGTAATGGTATATGTTTTGTTTAAAACTTACTGGTAAGTAAATACCCCTTTTTTTATATATATATACTACGGCGTGTGAAAGCAACGATTGGAATATATTCAACTTACCGAGTGACTTCAGCGGTAACAAGTGTAACCCCTCCCCTCTTCGGGCACTGCAGCAGGAAGTCAGCGGTTCTGGTGACCCGGAACCTGTAACTGTTACTCCGACTGGGAGGAAACTGCGGAAGCCCCTGGGAGCAGAGTATTCTTCTACCTAAGGTGCGGAAATCGGCGGACCCTGTGTCAGCAGACCGGAGTCGTACGCAGGATATTTCGCGAAGGTAGGAGACAATCCAAATCTCAGTGGGGAGTTTGCGCGGCACCAGGGCGGGACTGTACTCACATTGGCCCGGCGACCGTCTTCATTGCAATCGCTAGAAACATTATAAACGACCAAAACATTAGCCAAAATGTCCGCAGACGTATTGCGTATTGCGCAGCAGGGAGGAAAAGGCAATGTCTATGTTTTTGGACTCCCCGGCAGGGGAGTCCACGGCAATCATTAACCCTAGTAACAACATGGGAAGTTCAAGCACTAAGGAACTTTTTAAGAAATTAGAAAAGTGTAAAAAATCAGAACAATCAAAATGGTGGGAACACAAATCATTATCCTGCTATTTGGAAGTGGGTAGGGTGCCCAGAGGATTACGAATTACACTTGCACCCAGCTACGGGAACCCAGATCCGGCAATGTTATTAGAATGGGCAGAGTCGAACTTGGAATATTCAAGCAAACTCATGATGATTCTCATAAAGTATGCGGAGAGTGACCGGGTCAAATTACAAATGCAAATTGAAGAACTGGAAGTAGAAATTAGCAAATTGGATGAAACGGAAATAACTAAAAAAATGAGAGATGAAATGCAGGCACGTCTTTGCAAGGAGGAAGATGTTATTAAACGCAGAAAAGCGTTCAAGTTTGAGAGGGATCGTCTGGATTATTCAAATGGCCAGATATTTACATATGCCAGACGCTATGATGCTGTAAAAATTGGAATAGGCAGCAAAGGACAACGAAGACACAGCAATACAACTGTTGCCTCTACATCAGCTTCAGATATAAGTTCAGCCGTCGATAGCGATCTGGACAATGAAGGTAATAGAGCTCAACAATTGGGGTTTACCAAGTTTTCCCTGGCCGAAGAGGTGGACTGTCTGTGCAGGGGCAGACGGGAAACTTTAAGACCCAGAATACCTTGTGGAGCAAAAGCCAAAGGTCCAATTACAAACGACAGCAAAGGAGAAGAAAATGCAGCAAAAGAAGGCAAAAATGTGAACAAGAAGGCGGGCAGAGGCCGATGGAGTCGCTTTCAAAACAAGAACCAAGCATGAATTCAATTCCCAGTACAGTGATCAACTTGACGGATATCAAGCTTACACCAGCTGAATCCAAGGTTTTGGAACTGGGATTATCCTATTGCCCTCTGTGGAATCTTAACTATGCTGACATCAGACTGGACACCTATCGGTTCGTTAGAAAACTAAAGTTGATGAAATTTCACCAGCTACAGTCGAAGGATAAAAAGGACAGCAAAGCAACAATGGGGGCAACCACGATGAATGTTAACACTAACCCACCACTGAATGCTGGTGATTTTGACATATTTGAAAATAGCTGGTCACTGCACAAAGAACAAAACAATGGCATGTTATTAGACAACATGACACTGGATGTTGTAAAGAAATCCTGGGACACAAAATTCAAACCTAAATCCATTTTTAATCCGATTATGCTACACGATAACCTTGACGTCTATCATGAACTGAACACACAGGATTTGCAGAAACTTTATACAACTGTCAACAAATCACACTTTGTGACGAGTAACCTCAAATCGTGTTATTGAAATTTGATGAAAAAATTGGGAATTGATACCAATGTGATTGTGAGGCAAGCAAACAAGGGGGGTAACGTGGTCTTATGGCGACGTAAACTCTACGTGTCGGAAGCAGAAACACAATTATCAGACCAATCATGCTACTGAAAAAGCAATATCCATGTAGTATGACCTCATGGAATGAACATTATTTAAAATTGCTTGCATGGAAAAATGGGGGACTGGTGAATGATGCCGAATACCAGTTTCTCAAAAAAGATCCCCCAATCATCCCCACGTTTTATCTCATCCCAAAAGTACACAAATCTGTCACTAGGCCTCCCGGGAGACCGATCATTTCGGCTATTGGGAGCATCATGGAAAATACGTCCAAGTATATAGACTATTTCCTGCAGGAATGGGTTCAAAATCTGTGTTCATACGTCCAGGATACATCGGACTTTCTACGAAAAATTGATCAAATAGACTGGTGTTCGGATATGATTCTAATGACAGATGTGACCTCCTTGTAAACCTCCATTAGACACCAAGATGGTTTAAAAGCGGTCGAGCACTTTCTGAATTTGAGACCCATGAATTGCGCACCCCACAACAAAATGTTGCTATCTATGGTTAGAGGATGTCCTGAGCACAATTATTTTATGTTCAACAACCAAACCTACCAACAGGTGAGGGGGTAGCGATGGGGGCCTGCTTCTCCCCCAGTTACTCTTGTCTCCATATGGGACTGTGGGAGGAGCAGGTCCTGAGGGGAGAACATGGTCAGATAATGGAGGCTCATGTTGTCGTATATTTAAGATATATTGATGACCTATTCTTTATTTGGAAAGGCTCAGAAGTTAGCACAAATCAATTTGTATGCAAATTGAATACAAATTGCTTTAACCTCAACTTTACATCCACAATAAGTTCTAGATCTGTTATCTTCTTGGATGTAGAGGTATACGTGGAGAGTAACGCACTGGCAACTCGTCTATACAGGAAGCCCACTGCAGGGAATACTGTGCTGCATGCGTCGAGTCACCATCCGCAGCATCTGATACGCAGCATCCCATATCAGGAGATGCTGTGTATCAGACGCATTTTCAGCACAGATTCAGAATGCCAGATTGCACAACAGGCCAGTAAATACTGCTTTTTGGCTAGGGGCTATACCCCGGGTGTTGTAGATAATCCTATTAATAAGCCTAAACAACTAACTAGAGGTGAGGAACTGCTTCCGAAAGCACAGAGGGAGGAGGTAGTCATAAGCTCTCCAAATGTTCAAACTAGAATGATACTCACTTATAGCAGGCAACACCAACAATTGGGGAAGAATTTTTCCCGCAATTGGAATCTGATACAAGGGGATCCTGTGATTGGAGGTTTGATTTCGAACAAACAAGACCTCACTTTCAGAAAATCTCAAACAATGGGAAACAACCTTGTCAAGAATAATCCAGAAGTAGTTACCCAAGGAACATGGATGTCACTAATTAAGGGTTTTAGAAAATGTCCGAGCAGCAAGGCGTGTAAATTTTGCAGCAATAGAACTCAGTACACCAGTCCATTCAATGCGGAACCCATCCAAATCACTAAAAAATTGACCTGTAGGACAGACTTCGCTGTCTATGTGCTGGAGTGTCCGTGTGGGCTCAGGTACATTGGTAGTACTAAACTACCTGCCCACAAACGGATACTCCAGCACATTAGAGCTATTACGAGTAAAGACCAAACGTACCCTGTGGCCAGGCATTTCGAGCAGTCACATAACAGCAACCCCAACTTGGAGCAAATAATGCTAGAAGGGCAATTAGTTAAATTCATATATATCGCTATGGCTGTGGCAAGATCATTAATTCTTCAAAATTGGCGATCGCAATATTGCCCCAACATACATGAATGGCGTTATAAAATGCTAAAAGTTAGAAACAGCGAACAAGTGTATGCTCAAAGAGTGGGGTCGATTCGGAAGTTCGAGAAAATATGGGGTTCATTCTGTATCGATGTTAATTAAGCCTGAGGGCATATAGGTTTTTTTTCTTTTTTCTTTTTTTTTTTTTTCTTTTCTACTTTGTGTTCCCCTATCTCCCTTCAGTATTTATCTTCATTGCTCAAAGTTACTGTCATGGTGATATGTGTGCTTTCTAATTTTTGATGTTCTGTGTACATTCGGGTTAATTAACGTTATGCTTTTCTGTGTCCAAGACTTCAATAAAAAATAAGAAAAAAAAAAAACAAACCCAACTTGGTGCAGTACTATGTGATAGATTTGGTTGACCCCATGAAGCGAGGAGGCAATCGAGAGGCCAAAGTCTGTCTCTTAGAGACACAGTACATGACAGAACTTGACACGAAGCACCCTACAGGATTGAACTCAAGCAAAGATTTCCACACTTGCCTATAACCCAATAAACAAATTGAGATATTTACTCATTTTCTTATGATTTTAGAGCAAAGGGCATGATGCTTGGAATGGGATAGTCTGTCCTTCCTTTTCTTTTCTCCTGTTTTTTATACATTTTCTCTGATCTCGCTGGTTGATACTTGAACTTGATGTAAAACATACAGTATGGGCTCATACTGTATAGAAATTAATTTATTGCCATTATTGAAAAAGAATTTGACCACATGAATTTTTAAATATATACTTTTGTACATAGATGTTGAACTTCACTTTTTAAGAGGGGGCACACGGTATCTCTGAGCAGATAACTGATGTCTGTGGTCCACTTACAGTTAACGGGTGACAAGTTTAATGGATTCTTGCACTTTTACACATTATGAATCAATGGGATACTTTGAGCACATTCATATTCACTTTTATATACAGGAATAGGGCAATACCAACAGACCAAATACAAATAAGGGATATACTAATGCCCACTGGGGCTCAATTTCACAAATAAAGCATTAAGACCATAAGATGTCGAGTTGAAATAATACAGTTTTTCAATAGGATGTGAGCATAATTGTATAGGGTTTTAAATTTTGATACCTATAAAATGGAATTATTTATATATTTATATATGCATGGTTCTATATTTTGATTTTAGGTAAAGGTTGTTTTATTATTACAACTGTTCGCCTGGCACTTGCATTATGCTGCTATTACCATTCATTACTGCTATTATATTGTTTACAAATCATGTTTCCATGGCAGCAGCGATATTTGCACATGAGATATGATTTTAGACTGATATTTATGCCTTAAAGCTATGTATGCCGGAAGGATAAGGTATCTGGTGTATGTATAAAATATCCTGTACTGTCTTTTGCATAATTTTGCACATGCATTAATTGCACTAGGACATGTTAAGTATTTCTTTACTGTCTATGATCCAGTGGATCAAATGCCATTTCCTGTGTTGGGTGCACTTTAAATAGCCTCCTTCTCCATGGCAATGCGTCATGTGATCAAGACCCAGTGGGGTCGAAACGCGTCATGGCGGACTGGCTGGTCGGATATATGGAACAATAAAGATTTGATTGGCACAAGAGTTGTGGATCCACTTTTCGTTTCTTGCTCAAACTGCGACGTGTGAAAGCAACGATTGGAATATATATATTTAAACGTATATATGTACACTTATTTATATATATATTATAGTATGACAGTCGTGTTGGTTTGACGGCAAGAAATAATAAAAGAATTTACTGCCCACTGAATGGTGGTTCACATTTTGTTCTTTCCCCGCAGAAGAGGAGTACAAGGAGACAAATAAGAAGGTGACATATATATGTATAAATACACCGATTTATTTATATATATTTATATATACTTTCACACACATAATTTATTCTATATATATATATATAAAAAAAATATATATATATATATATATATACACATATATGGCTTTGGAAGAAGACCGTTTGGTCGAAACGCGTCGCCATTAAAACTTCTTGAAACACAGACCCTGGAGTGCGAGTCTCTTTGTGTGGTTGCGGCGTGGATGCTTGCTGGCAGCCCTTTCGAACATACATATATATATATATATATTCAAAATGTCTTGAGCTGCACTCGAAACTTGTTGTTTGCATATTTAATTTAGTGATAAAACAGCATGAGGCGCAGTCCTGACGCGTTTCGTTCCTGCCTGGAACTTTTTCATAGGTGAGCCTGCATCACAACACTCCAATTTTCTACACAGCCTGGTGTCCTCATTTGAAATTCACATCCTCTAGTGGAAAGCTTTTCTAGTTGCATTATGGGGTCTGTGGTTCAATTGGCAGTGTGTCATTTCTTCCCTTTGGTGGGCGGTGCTTATTCATGCTGTTATGAGTTACATACTCAATTTGAATTGTTAAATTAATTCCAGCTGTAAGTTTCCCGTGTCAAGCCCACTTTTCAAGCCTGACTCGGGTCCAATACCGAAGACTGTCTTCAGCGGCACCGCATTGCCCTTTACATTTTCACGAGCTACAGGAGTGTTCAGGGTCCGGCAATGAGTGCGCTCTTGATGGTTTACTCAGTAATACGTTTTGCTTGGTGTTACTGAATAAACCATCATCTGCAAGTTGGACAGACTCTGAGTGATTGCTTTATGCAAAATATTTACAGATACGATGTCCGTGTGCTCCGCCGGCAATAGCGATCCTCTGCCAAGGGCGAGGGGAGACAGAAGGAGCACCATTTTACATATATGTATGTATATATATATATATATATGTATATATATATATATATCGCCGAAAACTCCTTACAGCTGCTTCATACCTTCACAGGACGCAGAACAGAAAGAGCACGAACCACCAAGCTTAAGAATGCCTTCAGTTTATTTGCATTCAGTTACAGGTAAATGCTGGCAGCCATGACGCGTTTCATCCCTGCTACGGGGACTTGATCACATGACACCCTACTACCAATAGCATCTCTTTATATAGGTCGTCACTTTTTAAAAAAAAAAAATTTCATTTTTAAACGAACATCTATTTTCTCATTGGCTGAACATTTATCATGTGATATATATAAATATATTTAAAGTGCTAAACATAATGTGCAAAACGTGAGGTCAAGTAGACTACAACAAAATTTCTTTTTTCGATTTTTGTTTTTAGACAAAATTAACTGTTTAGGTTAAAAACAAAATCTATCATTGTGTCAATGCGCTCAATTTGATAGCAACAGTTGTAAACAAGCAATTCATAGAAAGATTTCAACATACTGTTGTTTGCCCAAACTTGATTCTTAATTCATGATTTGCACACTTAATTTGTGCACTGATAAACTTTTGTAAATGCATAAATGCTTGGCTGTGGTAGATGTACACAATAAACTCTTTAAAATTTCATAAAGCGAAATAAATATAAATAGATAATGGAACATTCCAAAATAAATACAAAAATATATATGAATATATCTATTTAAAATATTACTCTATATAAATAAATACATATATGTACATCTAAAACCAGTAACTATATATTATTCAAGCTATTATCATAACATGTTATAATACTCAAGTATTTTAACCTAACATTGTCAATACCTCTGTCATATTTGGGTGATATCCCTTACTCTATCCTTAGTCTACTATATCTTGCAGGACCTCATCACCTTAAAGTGCTAATGCTAATTTTGAAAAAAGTGAACTGTGCCTGTCAGTGCAAAGTGACTTTAAAAAGAAGTAAAATTGAAAGGAAAAAATGTGGGTACGGAGAGCAGTACAAATTTGATATATTTACAACGATTAGTAATAATCATTAAATTCATGTTAGATTGGGACAAAGGTACAGGACTTGCTGGAATAAAATTCATTTTACAAAATTCTCTACTCGTCTGTATTGTGCCATTATTAAGGTTTTAAGATATAGATTTTTCAGGCTGGTTATATCCTCATCCTAGATTGGTCTACCCTCTGCTATTGATTAATCATAGTATACTGGCATGTAGTTCTTCCTAACTATTAAGCCCATTTGGTTGCATACTATCAAGGCTGAGAATATAATTCATTTCTAAAATTCTAAGGTTCCTCTCCCTGTCTCCTCCTCATTTGTTTTCAGGGACAGAGTCAATAAGATAGTATTTGAGGTCCCTAGAGTTACCATCATGACACTCGTGAAAGTGTCTGGCCACTGCATATGCCTGATCGTGATTCTTAATGGCCCTTATGTGTTTGAGTACCCACTTGTGTCCAGGCAAGATGGTACTGCCTATGTATTTTAATCCACAGGGGCACTCCAACACATATACCACGTAATCAGTTTTGCAGTTAAGACTCTTGGTGATTTCTTTGTTAGGACCTCCAAATGGTGTAGAAAATTTAGTCATATTTACTCCATGTTGGCAGGTTTTAAAAACCTTACACTTGTAAAATCTTTTTCTCTGAGCAAACCAAGAGCCCTTGGCTTGCGGCCCACATGGGTCATTAACCATAAGGGTGTCCTTCATTGATACCCCTCTTTTACAGGTGATCACCGGATTTTTGGGGACAGTCATACCAATTATCGGATCCTGTTTAATGAAATGCCAGTTTTTTCTAATGATCTTTCTGACTGCTAGATGTTCTTTGTTGTAATCTAGGATAAACCTGAAAGTATTTGGTGTCTCACTTTTAGTTGTAACCTTCTTTCTAGTTGAGACCAAGGTTTCTCTATCCACCTGATTACATTTGGTGAGGGCTTTATTTTTTTTTAAAGAAAAGTAAAAAAAAAAAAAAAAAAGATAAAAAAGATTACATTTGGTGAGGGCTTTTTTCAGGCATGTGTCATTATATCCCCTTTCCTTGAATCTGGTCAAGCATTCTCCCTGAGCTATTTTTGCCATCTCATCATTACTGCAGATTTGTTTTATCCGCAATAATTCCTCATAGGGGATGCTCTGTACCAGATGCATCGGATGGGCACTAGTGGCGTGGAGAATCTCGTTGCCTGCAGTAGGCCTGCGATATAATCTTGTCTCTAATCTCTCTTGGTCAATGTAAATTTCCACATCAAGAAATGTTATTGACGTGGGACTGATAGCTGCAGTGAAGTTTATATATATATATGCAGGAACACTCCAGAAAGAACCTCCAATCCCCACAGACCAGACCAAAGCAGGAGAAGGACCCCAGGATCTGGCAAAACGATTTATTTTATTAGTGCAGGTAAAACAACAATGACGCGTTTCAAGCCCGAAAGCCCTTGATCACATGCAGAACGCTTGAAACATTTTTAGTTTTTATAATGACATCGAATGTGCACGCCCCCAAACATTCTCCTTGCCGCTCATGTGACCATAGACCAAGTAAAAATACTATCCACTCGTCATAGGTAATGATGATATAAAACCTTGAACATTTAGTGCAAATATATGGTTTCCTAATACATGAATGTAATAAAAACAATAAAAACTACACGTATAGAGCAGCATGTTGATGACCCCTTCTAACAAAGTCATCAATACGTGAACAAAAATAAATCCAGATAAATGCTTGCTGATTATCAATCTTCCTCAAGACAATGTATCTGTATAAATACAAACTCAATTATAAAAGGATGAATCCTAAAAAATAGAGGAAGTCACAAGCCTAATAAATTATAAGATGTTAATATGCTCATTTTGATACTGTGGACAATACTGAATGGAGAATGATCATAATAAAGTGCAACAAATATTCGTATTCAACTAGGTAGCACCTCTGCCAAATGTGCAAAAACTGTGCAAGAATTAGTGCAATATATACAATAAAGTGCAAAGAGTATGATAAATAGATATATGTATAAATATTAATAACAATAAAAATTGGTCATTGTCTAACTCCATTGTTAAAAGCATATAAATAACATTTAAAAACAGTAATTCATCATACCTAATAGTGCACTACCTATGTGTGTTGTGTAAAAACAGAGAGCAGTGTTTCATCATATATAAAATAAATGGATGGAGTTATGTTACATATCATTGGTCACATGGAACCTGTCTACCAACAAGGGATAGGAAGAAAGTAAGGCTCTAAAAGAATATGTTATTGCAGAGAGAAGGCACAAAAATAGCAAGACCTAACCTCTAGTGAGGGTAGCAAAGGGAGCAATGTACTCATAAAAAGTTGTACATGTCCTCAGTATTATTAAGACCATTGGGCCACATACTATCAAATTCTGAGATCATAGTTGTTTCTAGTTGCCTCAACTGATGCTCTCTGTTGGCAACTCTGCGTGATTCCGGAATGGACCCCACCACATAGTAAGTTAGGCAGGTTACGTCATTGTTGTGTATCCTTTTAAAATGATGGGCTACCGGATATATAATAGGTTTATATATATATATATATATATATATATATATATATATATATATATATATATATATATATATATATATATTCACTGAAAAAACCATAGGTTATAGACCATATATAGTTAGGAATTCGCATTTACAAAACCTTATTTTACTCACACAAAACCATTGAAATTCCATATATAGTTAGTTGCACTAACTATATATCGCGCACCCGCAATCCACTGCTGATGATGTCACATATTACATCATTCATGACATGGTCAGTGACATCACTGATGACATCACTGATGACATCTCAAATGACATCACTGATGACATCCCATTTGACATTACTGATCACATCACTGATGATATCATTCATGTGATAATACGATGAACCTCTTCAGACTCTAATATAACCTTAGATACAATCAGTGTAAACAGACACTCACAGACTGTCACTCATCCATGGAGTTACTCACACACCTAGTCAGTCATGCAAAGAATCAATCACACCTCCATTTCCTCAACTATACAGTTATACAAACTTTACTTATTCAAACATATACTAACACATATTTACTCTCTTATGCAATCCCTGATACAAGTTCACAATGATCCATACAGCCACTCACACATTCACTGGCTCTTATGCACAGTTATTTATATATGTCAACTCTCACATGTACTGTGTTTTACATATGTACTTACTTTGACATGTAGCACTGAGATATCCATTCACTCACCAATACACTCATGCACACAGTCAACCGCCCATACAGCTGTTTCCACATGCACTTTTGAAACCATACATCTAGTGAATCAACTGCTCACACATCTATGCACAGAGTCATTCACCTCCCAGCCACCCACACACACACTCAGTCTCCCATACAAATACTTGGGCAACCAATCAATAACCCATATAGTTACTCATATAGCTACTTATCAACACATGCAACAGTTTACAGAACAACAGACATAATGATGCACAAATTAAGACAGTTTAGTCACTAACCCATGCACTCAGTGAGACACATTTAATCACTCACTCATACAGTCAGTCATGCACCTACTAAATCCTTCATCCAGACACTTATACATCCACTCATTCTTCAATATGTAAGACATATTTTAACATTACAGAAACATACAGTCACTGGATGTTGTCATCAGTGATGTCATCAGTGATGTAATTTGAGATGTCATCAGTGATGTCATCAGTGATGTCACTGACCATGTCATGAATGATGTAATATGTGACATCATCAGCAGTGGATTGCGGGTGCGCGATATATAGTTAGTGCAACTAACTATATATGGAATTTCAATGGTTTTGTGTGAGTAAAATAAGGTTTTGTAAATGTGAATTCCTAACTATATATGGTCTATAACCTATGGTTTTTTCAGTGAATTTTCAAGGTTTTGTAAATGCTAATTCCTAACTATATATGGTCTATAACCTATGGTTTTTTCAGTGAATTTTCAAGGTTTTGTAAATGCTAATTATTAACTATATATGGTCTATAGCCTATGGTTTTTTCAGTGAATATATATATATACATACATATATAAACATATATCATCTGTATATCTATATAAATACAAACATAAATGCATGCATACATATACTTATATGCATACAGATGCATGTTATCTACATGAAAGTTGAAAAAACACTAATAAAAGCAAAGCTAAAAAGCCACCTCATTACAAACAGAATGGCTTTAACTTAAACGAGGGCGAGATCTATTGCATTTTCAATGCTTGTTTACTTTGGTTCCATCAAGAAGGCATTCAGATGTGTCACACATTTGGCATAAATTCTGAATGTTAGCACTCTAGTTGCACATTAGATCACTGTAGTAAAGCTACTGCTCACCAGGGACGTCTGCTGCTGGTATTCAAAGTGCATGTTTCAGTCTGCATGTCAGAATTTTTTTAATGAAATAGAAGAGGATTTGAGAAGTCACTCAAAATGATCCCTACTTTTTCTTTCTGAAGCACTAATCATACTTTCTATGGCAAAATTAACCCCCTCATGTTGTTCCTTTTTAAATTGAGTGTTTTCAGACTTACCACTTCATTCCAATCAAGATGGCTTCTGGTGTGCCATACCTTTGTAAAAAGTAGGACTGTTAGCGCTCTAGTTGTTCTTTAGAACACTCTGGGACATTCTGTCATTGGGCTATACTTGGGCTACATCTGGGTGATATTTGGGCTACATTTGGGCTCTTTTGTCTCTGGTGGCCATTTTGGGAGACTGCATGTCAGAATTTTTTAATGAAATAGACGAGGATTTGAAAAGTCACTCAAAATGTGCCCTAATTTTTCTTTCTGCAGCACTAATAATACCTTCTATTGCATAATATACCCCCTCATTTTGTTCCTTTTTAAATTAAATGTTTTAAGAGTTACCACTTTATTCCCATCACGATGGCTCCAGGTGTGCTATACCTTTGTAATAAGTAGGACTGTTAGCGCTCTAGTTGTTCTTTAGAACACTCTGGGACATTCTGTCATTGGGCTATACTTGGGCTACATCTGGGTGATATTTGGGCTACATTTGGGCTCTTTTGTCTCTGGTGGCCATTTTGGGAGACTGCATGTCAGAATGTTTTAATGAAATAGAAAAGGATTTGAGAAGTCACTCAAAATGTGCCCTAATTTTTCATTCTGCAGCACTAATCATACTTTCTATGGCAAAATATACCCCCTCATGTTGTTTCTTTTTAAATTAAATGTTTTAAGAGTTACCACTTTATTCCAATCAAGATGGCTTCAGGTGTGCCATACCTTTGTAATAAGTAGGACTGTTAGCGCTCTAGTTGTTCTTTAGAACACTCTGGGACATTCTGTCATTGGGCTATACTTGGGCTACATCTGGGTGATATTTGGGCTACATTTGGGCTCTTTTGTCTCTGGTGGCCATTTTGGGAGACTGCATGTCAGAATGTTTTAATGAAATAGAAAAGGATTTGAGAAGTCACTCAAAATGTGCCCTAATTTTTCATTCTGCAGCACTAATCATACTTTCTATGGCAAAATATACCCCCTCATGTTGTTTCTTTTTAAATTAAATGTTTTAAGAGTTACCACTTTATTCCAATCAAGATGGCTTCAGGTGTGCCATACCTTTGTAATAAGTAGGACTGTTAGCGCTCTAGTTGTTCTTTAGAACACTCTAGGAGGCTGCAGTAGAACACAAAGGAATCAACTGACAGTCTCTGTCCTTGTTGGATGTACATGTTTTACTGAGAATGTCAGACTTCATTTTCACATGACTGAGAAAGATAATGTGAATTTACAGAAAATATGCTTTCAGTTTAGCTTATAGATCCCCTTCCTCCAAACCACTGTGGGAAAATCATGAGATATTAGTTTTCTTTCAAACAATATTCATGATATCACAGCAGAAGGTTTTTTCACATGGTAAAATCACCTTAGAACCCACCACAATTCCTAAAACGAGTATGGTACCATCAACAAATGATTTAAAATGTAACTAAAGTCCTAAAACCCTCTATTAACTACAATGCTTTTTAATGAGGTGCTATCATGTATATTGGTCCCAAGATGGCTGCCAACACTTCTTGGATGAAGTGCTGACAGCCAATCAGATCAGATGTGTGGTTAGGCTCCGCCCAGATATATATCTTTTTTTGAACCTAAATTACTCAAAATCCACTGGAGCACATATATTGAGACCTAGCAAAGGCACATCGGGCTAACAGTCCCTACAATTTTGCCAAGTTTCGTGCAAATCCATTCAGCCGTTCGAGCTAAAAGTGAGGCCAACCGCCCTATGGAAATTAACATGGGAAAAACGCGTTTTGGGACCCCCCTTTTTTCTCGGCCCCCCCTTCATGAAACCCCCCCAAATTGTCAGGGGCTGCTCAGAAACAAAATGTTCCATTTTCCTGAAAATTTCAGCCAATTCCGTCCACAAACGCCAAAGTTATTAGACATAGAATTTTCAAAAATCCCATAGAGAAAAAATCCTAACTATATATACCTACTGGCGACCGCCAGTAGGTAATATATATATATATATATATATATATATATATATATATATATATATATATATATATATATATATATATATATATATATATATATATATATATATATATATATATATATGTATATATATATATATATATGTATATATATATATATATATATATATGATCAACTGCTGAAGCCGGAACACATTATGGTAGTATGGTTGAGTGCTAAATACACACTTTAACCACCAAATTGGGTCCACTCTTGTTTTTCTCCACGGAAGGAGCAGCGGACAAGCGTTCCAGATATATATATATATAAGTCGGCAGGACTTATGTAAAAGCCCCGCGAAAAAACAACTTTTTAAAGCGCACTCGAGATATCCCGGCACTGATGAAGGCAACCGCCGAAACGCGTCTGCCAGGGACAGAGAACTGTGTGAACAACGCGTTAACTGATGCTGTACTTGGAGGAATAAATCTTTGCAGGCAACCCCAGCATGCGTCGGACCCGTTCTTAACCAGGGCGGGACTGGAGGAATATATATATATATATATATATATATATATATATATATGTATATATATATATATATATATATATATATATATATATATATATATATATATATATATATATATATATATATACATTTCCATTAAACCCCACAACCCCTCAACCCATATCTATACTAAACCCTACAATTACCTTGCTGGGGGGGGTGGGGGGGGGTGGCCTAACCCTAACGGCTAGGGTGGTCGACCTCGAAGCTGGGGCACCGGGTTTGAGTTTCGGCAGGGACACCCAACATCCAGTGAATCTGGGAAAATCACTTAATCTCCCTGTGCCTAACAAAAATGAATGTGTCCGTCTGTAACACAACTGGTGCTCATGTAAAGTGCTCTGATACCTTCGGGTCTAGTTTGCGCTATTTAAAAAAAAAAAAACAACGCTCAAAATACCCTTGCTACCTAAAAAAACATACCCACCCTTAACCCTAAAATTGATCTTGCAACCCAAAAAACCATGCCTATCCTAAACCCTAAAATTACTCTTACTACCCAAAAACCCATACCCACCCTAAACCCTAAAAATGCCCTTGCCACCCAAAAACCCATACCCACCCTAAAACCCTAAAAGTAACCTTGCCACCCAAAAAAACATTCTTGCTCTAAACCTTAAAAACCCATACACACCCTTATAGACAAACACTTAATACTTACCTAATACTTACATTTAAAATGCATATGCCTTTACCATTCAGGTATTTACAACGAAATTAGTTATAAAGGCATGCATTGTAAAGGCATATGTGTGGCAAAATTGTGCATTGTAATGGTAATGCATTGTAATGGTATAGCCGTTGTGATAACCACGTTGTATTGGCATGTGATGTTATGACCGTGTTGTAATAGTTATTTCCCATGAGGGCTGCATCCATAGCGCCACTCTCATATTGTTGGTAAAAGTGTCTGCCTATAAAGGGGCTGATTATAAGAGGCTTTGTGATAAAGCATGGTGACATCACATCCGGTATTACTGATATTGGCAATATTCCTGCCCATTTACCAGGTCATTACGAGTTTTCACATATGAATGAGAAATAATATTAACCAAATCATTTTCCACGAGTTGTTAGCAAATTCTCGTTCATAGTGCCACCTACATTTAGCTAATTGATGTATGCCTGTAAATACCGGAACACTGGTACTCCCATTTCAGTCGAACTAAAAGGAGTTTTAGTCTGGAATAGGATTTGCGTCCCACTTTTAGTTATGCCTACATTTCTTTAATAAACTCTGGAGCACTGCTAGAGATAATCGCATACATAGCCAGTCGAGCCATGGATCTCTAAGAAACGCTTTTCTTACAGTTAAGGATGCCTTTAAGTTCAAGGATGTCCTGGACGAAATAGAACACTGTTTAGCCAAGTGTCTCTACATGCAGTTCAGGTATGGATCTTTACCTCTCCGGGCCTTCACTGCAAAGTGAGAGCATGCACAACGGGCCAAGGAGCTGCAATGCCCGGCCTTTGATGAACAGAAAGAAACAATTTAGCACATTATTTTCTTTTGCCCAGCCTATGTGTCCCAAAGGAGGTGTTGGATAATACCACTGTGTCGGGCTCTTGGAGTTAGGGAACACGAGGAAGTACTCAGGATTCTGAGATATGATATATGTAGGTTGTCAATTTCTGCTCTGTCTTGTTTTCTGATGAGTGTGTAGAGAATAAGGTACAAGCTGAGTATCTCTTAAGTAAACTTGTATAGTGATGAACAGTAACACAGCTGTTGGTACAATCTTTGGAGAATAGGAAGACTTTTACTGGTTGGTTAGCAGGATCTGTTTTAGAGTTTTTATATTCTTTTAACCCTTTAGCAGGTGATTAAACTATTTTATTGTCTAGAAAATCATGTACACCCAGTTTTAGGATAGCTGAATATGCAATTATGTCAACTATAAATTTAAGCCTGGGAGGTCAAACCACTCCCCGAAATATTGCATAAAACTATTACATTGCAGGTGCCTGACTAATAGCAAGGAGTCATAGGTTGCTTCATTGTATATAATATTGCACAATTTTGCACATTTATAAAGTAAATGCTAACTGCTAAATGCTATTTTTTATTTCATGTGCTGGTATGGCTTATAGCAGAAATAAAGTTTATAAAATAAAGTAAAGTTACCTCCAACAGACATGCAGGTGCCTCGTCGTGGACGCAAATACATGTCACCATTGAGGAAGTTCACAGATAAGTAAGGGTGATAGAGCAGCAGCAGCTCTTCTATTATAGTATGTAGGACGTTGCCTCCCACCCCTGAAGCGACCACCAGGGTCACAAGTTTTAACTATGAGTACCATTAACTTTTCCTTTACTGTTTTCCCCCAGCTGCGGATCTGTGTCCTTGGGTTTCTTTGAAAGGTGGGGACAGCACAGTCGATTTGCAGACAGCAATGATTAATTCAGATGTGCATGTCATGTTGGGCAGGTCTTTTACAGTGGACAACCCAAAATGCATGCTTCATGCCTCTGAAGCCTGCACTGTGTTAAGGAACCAGAGAGAACACAACACTGCCATCAGTCTTCAGAGCAGTGTGTTCACCGGCCACAACCAATCTCTAAAGTTACTACTAACAAGGCATGGATTGATTCTAGTCAGAGTGGTTCAGGTTGGCTTGTCCCTTCGAGTCCACACTCACAAGGCGGTGTTGGAGTATTGTAGAACTTGGGCAATCATTGTCTGGCTTTATTTTGTAGTCATGCCGTGATAGATCATGTCTCAGTACCTACTGCGTGCTGAAATGCTGCTCTCCTCACACATAGCAACAGTGATAGCATTGTGCTCAAGGTGAGTTGAAGAGACTAGTTGCTTTGTTGTTTCATCCTCTTCATCCCGGAGCACGTGTCTCCAGGCCCTGCTGAGTGGCAGTCCAGGCCTGTTCTTTGGATGTGGTGATAGAAAACTTGAATTACTCCAGTACTCAGCATCTTACGCCACCATGTTGTTCACACTTAATTCAGAAAAGTATTTTTTTAATACTCAAGTGACTTCAGTTTCTAGTTCCCACTCAGTACTTTGAATCTGTTCAGAGCATTATCTTGTGTCACGCTTGAGGAATAGAGCATTATCACCGATAGGCCAGCTGGTGGATGTGCAGGCGAAAGAATAATACTCTATCTCTAATTAAAGAGAGGGACCCAAAACACCAAAGGGGTAGGGTTCCAAAAGACAATATATCATTCTGTGACATATTGAAAGAATAATACTGTCAAAGGGTTAATTGTAGGAAAACATTGGTTGACTTGTTTTTTTTGTTCTTTTTTTCTGTTTCATGGCGTGAGCAGGCTGTTTCTAGCCATTGTTTAAATAGAGCTAGGGTGTGAGTTAGAGTTTATCTATTGCCAGAGGCATTACAATCAGTACGTTTACTTGGCGAGACTATGGCCAGATGTACGATCCTTCCATTTTGCGAGGCACAAATTGCATCGTTTTGCGAATCAAAATTTGCAACTCGCAAAATGGAATGTACAACAGTGTCTCAGACACTGTTTGCGATTCCCAATGGGGTCGCAAACGACCTGCCTCGTTAATATTCATGAGGCAGGTCGTAATTTGCTACCCATTGGAAATGGCCAGCACTCACAGGAATGGTGGCCTGCTGGGGTCATTTTACCACCATGTCTGTGAATGCTTTTTCAATAAAGCAGTTTTTTTATATGCAGCCTGTTTTCCTTAAAGGAAAATGGGATGTGTTTAAAAAAGAAAAGTGAAGCGTTTCCATTTAATTTTTTAAGAGTAGGCAGTTGGGACCACTTTCTGCTCTTGAAAAGTATTTTTGCTGCCAGTCACAAAGGGGAAGGGATCCCCTGGTAACCCCTAACCACCATTTTAAAAAAGGTGGTAAACTGCAAGTGTTTTGCGGTCGCAAAACAATCATATATGGAAGTGTGACCTGCGCAAACCCTATTTTGCGAATTGGTAATAGTTATCGACTTGCAAAATACAGTTTGTACATTGCACAGGTGAAAGGAAGTAGACTCCAACCAGGTAGGTGAGGAGAGGGTACTTTATTCATCCAGCTTCAACAGCTCCCCGGCAGCAACTGCCGGAGAAAGAACTTTCCCCACAGAATGTTCCACGCAGGGAACGCACAGAACAAGATTCCAACAACAGGCCAATTTTGCTGTCGCAAACGGGCCACTTTCTGGTTTGCAACCACCAAAAATGGCCTACATGAAGTGAAACTGGTGAGTCACCCTGGGGATAAATTCCCCCTTTGCTCACGGTAAACCATATTGTAGCAGCTCTCAATTCCAGTCAGTTCAATCGACCTATCATCCTCAAGAGGTCGATGAAGTGATCACTTGGGAGTGTAAAACAATAACAACCTCATTTATACTAGCTGCAGTGGCTGTATAAATGGGGAAATATGAGTAAAACGTGTTTGAGCTATGCACTTTTCCCTCATATTTTTACTATGTCCTCAGTGGCAATAAAATGTGATGACATGCCCTCTTAAGATGTGGAGATTGTGAGGAAAAAGTGTACTTCTTTACTCTTATGTATCGCCATTCATTTTCCTCTTCTTCATATGGAACCTGAGATGTATGCCATGTAGACGAGAAACTGCATTCATTATCCACCTGCTTTCAGCTAGTGTTTTATAAAGGACACATTGAACCAAGGAGAAATTAGAAAACAAAAGCTCTAAAAACCAGAAGCACTGTGTCACCCAATATATAGAGGATTAAAACAAAAACGTTTACTTTGGAAGAAAGATGGAACAGTAACTGTGTGGAAAGTCAGGAAAAAATTAAATTGCACAACTGATGTTGTTCTTACTGCCTGCGGCTGTTGACAAGGCTGCTGCTGTTTTATTCTCACTACTTTGGGTTTTATAGTGTGCACGCTGACTCCTAGGGTGCTTTTAACTTTTACTGCACTTTTTGGCATTTCTTACCTTCTGTGTGCTTTTGGCACTTGGTCCCATTCCATCGCAGCTTTGTGCCGTTTGCGTGGAGGGCGTTCTCTTTCATCTTTCACTCTCTGCCCTGCCCTGCTGGTGACACACTTCCAGGGTCAGAGGGGCTGGTCTAGTTTCGCCGCTGCATCCTCCATTTAAACACAATGTGACAGTGGGCGTGCAGCGGGTGCGCCACTGGTGCGCCTAAGGCATGCTTAAGGCATGCCCGTCTGCGCCAATCCGCGCCTGGACTTCGCCAGACGCCACACATGCTGCCTGTCCACTTGAGGAAAAGCAAACCTACTCGTGTCGAGACCTACTGGCTATCAGGTAACTGGTCAGCTTATGCGATGATCACCCATGTAATTTGCTTGAAGGCCTGTTCTGATGTAGATGTTGTGGGTTCAATTCTTGGGTAATTACATACCCTCCTACTTCCTTCTCCCCCCCAGGTGCATCATTAAACTCCTCAGCCTTAACTGCCGTTCCGTAGCAAAGCATTTTGCAGAGGTTTATGATCTGTGCCAGAATGAGTCACCTGTGCTTCTCTTTCCAACAGAGATCTAGCGCTCAGCTGATATGGTGGCTGAGCCAGGTCTGGCGCTTCCCCGGGGCTTCAGCATTGTGAATCTCAACAGAGAAACGAGAGGAGGTGATATCGCAGTTACCTTTAAATCCTGCTACACCTGTATCTTCGTGAAAGGGGTCTTGGTTGGCCGTGAGTGCGTGCGGTTAAGGATCTCCCTCAACGCCAGTTATACAATGTCCGAGTTATTGGTCCACCGACTGCCGGGGCCCTCTAAAGAGTTCAGGGTGGCACTAACTGATGCAGTAAGTTCTTTGGCTATGAGATCTGCCAACTAAAGCATTATTGGTGACTTAAACCTACATTTGGATAATATGCATGACTCTGAAACGGGTAATTTTTAGCAGACCTTGCTGCCCTTCAGCTGATTCAACTTGTTCCAGGCTGTACCCATTTTGCAGGCCACTTGCTTGACCCAGTTTTTTTTAATCTTCCTGCCCTCACAGTTAATACTCCCATCCCTATGAGCTGGTCCGATTGCAATCTGGTAACCATGATACTCTCGGGGGTAGAGCCCTTACAGAGGGTGGCCCAGAAGTCAATCCTTAAACGTCCCTGGCACAAACTGGACATTGATCAATTTCATGCCCTCCTCTCTACTTACACCCTCAGCATGCCGAATAACCCTGATGCAGCCGATAAAGCCCTATCCGACAGGATTCGGCGGCCTCTTGACACACTCATCCCTGTAAAGTGGTCTAAGAGTTGCAACAGTAAATCCAGCCCCTGGTATAGTAGTAAACTTACTACTATCCGAAAAGCATGCAAAAGGTTGGAACGGGCATGGAGACGGGATAATGATCCAGTCCTGAAGAGGCATTATCAGGCAGCCATCAAGAATTATCACAGGGCCATCCAGAAGGAAAGGGCGGCCTACTTAGCTGACGAAATCAGAAGTAGCAGCAATCCTGCTAAAAGTAGTTTTTCAATACTTAAAGATCTCAAAGTGGCAGGGTCACCTACAACGCACCTGATTTTGTTTGACCAGCAATGTGAGAATCTTGCCACTTTCTTCATGAAGAAGGTGGAGAACATCTATAGGACCTTCCCCCTTACCTCAATCAGATCAGGGCCTGTTCATAGACCCCTCTCCACCCGCTCACTGGCTGTGTTTCCATCGATCTCCCAAGATGAGATGCGTATGTTATGTAGTAGGGTTAAATCAGGTTCTCTTAAGCCTTAGCAATTTCTTAAATCTCTGCCTTTGCTCCTTACACCTCTGTGTCGGCTGATTAATCTGTTCCTATCCATGGCGGCTTACCCCAGGGCTTGGAAACAAGCCATGGTGGTCCCTCTGTTAAAAAAACCTACATTGTACGCCACCAAACCGGAGACCTTTCGCCCCATCTCTGTCCTGCCGTGGGTGTCCAAGATCGCCAAGGCTTACAATAACTCCAGTTTGACAGGACACTTGAAAAACAACAGCACGCTTGACTCCTCTCAGAATGGTTTCCGCCCGGGTCACAGTACGGAGACTGCTCTCCTAGCTGTGACCGAACATCTGAGGGAGGCCTTAGATGTTTGACCTACCTCAGCGCTGATACTATTGGATCTCAGCGCTGCGTTCGACATGGTATTGCATCAGATCCTGTTGCAATGGTTGGAGGAGGCTGGCATCGAGGGCCGGGCCCTGGGATTGTTCGCCTCTTTTCTATCTGATAGAATCTTCCAGGTAGCGGCACCCCCTTTCGCCTCCCTGATGCACACTATCAAACAAGGGGTTCCACAAGGCTCAGCATTGAGCCCTACGCTATTCAACTTGTATGTCCATCCTCTAGCAGCAGTGGCCAGGAGTAGAGGACTAACGGTGGAAATCATATGCTGATGATACTCAGTTAATAGTAGCACTCTGATGACTCCACGCAGGGTGCTCTTAAGTTCAGGAGCCATCTTGTGGCCGTCGTAGAGTGGCTAAGGGAGAGATACTGAGCTGTGGAGTGAGAGCTGGTGGCCGGTGACCTTGGGTTGCGCACCCACCCCCAAACAGGTGGTTAAACACCTGGTTGTACGGGTTGACTCAGCCTCATCTTTCAGGTCCAAATTGAGAAAGTTGCTGGACCACCTGCGAGGGCTTAAACCGCTATTGTTTTTTTTATCCCACAGTCCGTCGAGTCTTCATCCAGGCCTCCATTATCTCTAGGCTGGATTATGCCAGTTCACTTTACCTAGGGGTTAACAAGGCTGAAATCCTACCTCTGTAGAGGGTTCAAAATGTGGCTGCTAGAACTCTTCTTGGCCTCTCTAGAACTTGCCCTACGACCACGCCATCCGACGACCACATTGGCTACCGGTAGCGAGGCGCATCGAGCTCAAGTCCATCTGCATTGCCTATAAAATTAGGAATTTCTCCTCCCCAGATATCCTGGCAAATCTGCTTTCACCTTATACACCTACTCGCCAACGACGATCTATGAGCCAGCATTTGGCGGTTGTTCCTTGGGTGAGGAAAGTGCAGGCACTCTGGCTGCAAAGCTTTGGACCTCTCTTCCTGAGCACATTTGTAGCATTGACAACTACCTGGCATTCGGCAAGGCCATTAAAACACACCTTTTCCCTTAGTTTTAGGCCTTGCCTTCTGTTAGTATCCTCCCAACCTCCGTCTGTTAGCGCTGGGATGCCCCTTTGAAGGGCAGATGTGCTCTATACAAAATCTGTAACATAACATAACATTAGTATCTTTGAGCTATTGCGTGAGCTGAAGAAAGCAATGGAATTTTGACTAACTTAATATCGTTATGCTTTCATCACTTTTTATCAGTGAACTAGTGTTCAAAAGTATATAACTTCTGAAGTAAATCCCTGCGCGCATCAGAGAAGCAAAAGGCAAAGCTTTACTCCTCTGGTGGGGGCCAGTGGTGGCTGCTAAGGTATGGGGGTGGCGTGAGAGGTGGGGGGGGGGGGTTAAAAAAACATTCACTTACCCGATCTCGCCGCATCTCTCCTCAGTCTATTCCCATATTGTGTCTCTTCCAGTAAGCACCCAGGCTCCCCTGAGCCAACCACAGTGCTGCAAGGCAGTGTTGTGATAGGTCTGAGAACTATGGTTCGACTCTCAGACAGGAGCTGGGGGCCTGAGCATGTTCTCCACATAGGCTGTAAGACAGCCTAGGTGGGGAACATGCAAACTAAGCATGACACTTTGGCCGGTTCGTCAGGTGGGCCAAGCAAGCTCCTCCCTGCCTGTGACGCTACTAAAAATACAACGAAAATAACTTCTGTTATTTTCATTTTCTTTTTTCTTTTACACTGCTCCATGAGCAGTGGGGCGACGATCCTCCGCCTTAGCGGAGGAGCCGCCACTGGTGGTGGCAATCGCCAATCAGAACTCGGAGCATGTGCAGGTACATGCTTCATGCTATCAGCGCCAGTGTCTGAATCAATCCACCAGTTTAACCCATAATGGCACGAGAGCCGCACACCGTAGAAAACACGCACCTTTAGGAAAAGATGCAGGTTTCTATAAATATTGGGTACAGACATTATCCGCCCATGCGTAAACAGAAAAAAAAACGACTGACAAATGTGTGAAGAACAAGTAGAAGGGCAGGTCAGGTATTAATAAGGGTGTAATTTACTATCAGCGCCTAAAACCTGGATCTTCTCTACAAAAACTCCTTCATTAAGGCTTTTTTCTGGTGTGTAGCATTTCTCTGCGGAATCGTCACTGGTAACTGAGATCACTTTGTAAACTCTTTCCTTTGCTGTGCCATTGCTATCTATCTGCGGTGGATGACATTACAGAATATTTCAGCAGGAAGGCCTTCGTATCTTTGAATCTTCTTGTGCGGACACTTTCATCAAACATGTATTGATAGCCTTTTACATGTTACCCTGTTATGAATGAAAAAAGGTATGCAGGTAATACTTACAGATTTCTGCAAAGTCAGCCTCTGTGGACATCTTGAAGCTCCCGAACGGGAGGTCCAAGGAAGTCAGAGTAGGCAGCTATAACTAATTGGATTTCTCTATCATGTCACATACACACTAGTTCCCTTCGGCTCTGTCCTACACTCTCTCCCTCCTCTTTCATTTATTTATTTCCTAGTTCTTTACCCCTAACTGTGTTTGTTGTATCTTTCTCCTGTATTTTCTATTTATCTCTCAATTATGCACACAATATGATCTCCTTTCTCGCGTTTCTCTCTCTTTCTCTGGGTTCCTCAATCTCGATCTCTTTCTATCTCTCTACTTTCCCTCTTTCTCCCTCCCTTTCTGTTTCTCCTGCGCCCTTTCATTGTTTTTTTCATCCTCCTCCCTCGCTCTGTTTCCACTCCTCTACCCTCTCATCTCCTCCTCTCCCTCTTTTGCCCTGTTACATATCCCTGGGCCCAGGGCTTTAATTGCTTGCTGCACTGTACGGTTACGGCAGGCTATTTTTAGGTGTGTAGGGGCAGGTGACTGTCACACGCTCCCATGTTAGTAGAATGTACTTGCCCGGGTTTGTCCGCTGAAGTTAGTGTGACTCAGCTTTTCATCCTTGAGGGCGCTGGATGTTACTGGTGTGTGGGCGGGAGGTTCGTGGCTTGCCCTCATGGCACTGTACAGTTCCTGCCGGTGTTTCTGCGCTGATGTTAGCAAAGCAGCGCAGCCTTTCGGCCTTCAGGGGTCGCTACACTTTGCCTTGTAAAGCAAGTTGTGATCATGTAGGTGTGGGCTGGTGTCTGGCATGCCCCCAATGAGGGCACAGTACCTACTTCCCCAACCTAATGTGGCTGTGTAACAAATGGTACTGGCGACCCTGGGATAGGGGAGCCAACTTCGAATTGTTACATCAGGGGGCCACCCAGGTACAGGCATGATCGGCAGGGCGCTGCGGCCGCAGCAATAACGACATGCACACACAGTATCTCTGATAAACGCGGACTTCCTAGCACAGCTCTGCCCACTTTTATTTATACACGCTCCCAGGCCATCCGATGTGAACGCAGGGGCTGGGTCTTCGGCGCGCGCTGGCGGCAGACCACTAGTGCGACAACCGTTACATACCATCTCAAATCAGTCCTTGACCGGTTCTCGTGAGTCTCACAGTTCACTTACTTGGCAGGCAAAGTCTCTCAGGCGAGTGCTCGGCTGGAGGTTGTCTCTAAGAGCATACCTGGATAGGCCTCGGCTGGCGCTGGCTGCAGGAGCCGGGGTGTTGGGCGTCTGGGGTTACATCGGGGGCTCTTGGGTTGCTTCCGGACTTCCAGGTGGCAGCGTTGGTTCTGAATCGCCGCCCTCGGCCTCTCAAGGTGTTTCTTGGTTGGCACTGAGTTCTTCGGGGCTGGCAGTGATCTTTGGGTACTGGAAAGGGTTGACTATCTGTTTGAACCATGAGATGTTGCAGGCCACAGTTTCCCCCTCTTTTTTGACTCTCACCATGGTCCCCTTCACCTCGACAACTGTCCAGTAACCAGACTCATACCGGGTCCGGAATTTCCCTCCTGGCCTTCAGTCTCTTATGATGACTGTATCTCCTTGACGCAGCTGCCTGGACACGGCTCTCCTGGCTTGGCTGGCAGTGTTGTTCTGCTTTTCTCTTTGCCTGAGGGTGCCCTCTTTGTCAAACGGGGAAAGGGTACACCCCGGTGCTGTGGGAAGGCCTCCCAGCCAATTTCCTTTGAACATTAACCCCCAGGGCGCTTGGCGTGTGGAGCTGTGAGGGGTGCTCCTGTATTCACGCAGGAACCTTTGCAGCTGCTGTTCTGGATCACTATGCTCCGCTACTGCAATGTGAAGAGCCTTGTTAATTGTTCTCCTAAATCATTTGATCTCCCCAATGCGAGGTGATGCACCTGTGCCGGATTCAGTGGTGTTGTAGGAACTCCCAGAATTCGTGTTCCTGGAACGGGGTCCGTTGTCACTTCTGAGTTCTTCCCGACATCCAAACATAGAGAAGATCTTGTCTAGGGCAGGGCCTGTATCCGAGAAGGCTGTTGAGGTGACGGCCGCTACCACAGGGTATTTTGAGTAGCTGTCTATCAGGGCTAGGGTGACCCGGCCATCCGGGAAGCTCCCGAAATCCACACTCAGCTTCTCCTAGGGGCTTTGTCCTTGTTCCTCGGTGTGGATGGGCCCACTCATCACCTGACTGGAGGGGCACCTCCGGACTGTCTCTTCCACCTGGGCATCCATCCCTGGGAACCATACTTTCTCTCGCATGCGGGCCTTAATCTTTTCCACTCCTTGGTGCCCTCCATGGACAAGTTGTGTTGCTCATAGTTGGAGGGACGCGGGGATAACAATGCGCAGCCCTCTGAGTAGGATTTCTTCTTGGTTGAGGCTCAGCTCATTCCTGACTCTCCACATATGTATCAAGCTTTCTTTCATGGGGCCAGTCCACGAGTCGGCTGAGTGCAGAAATCGACGCCACTGCCCTTCTTGGACGGCAGCACGTAATATGGTGATGACGTGGTCTTCTTTGGCGGCCACCGCCACTTCTTCGAGGGTCAACGCTCGAGGGCACGTGAGTGCTGAAATCCTGTTTAGGTGGGCTTCGGTGGCATCAGTGCTTGGTTCGTCCTGCCCCCCTTCCGTTGTGTCTGGGTGTCTCGAGAGGAAGTTGGCAGGGTTCTTGGCACCGGGCCAAAACACCACATCCATTTCATAGTGTTGGAGCTCGATGGCCCACCGTTCGATATGCGGTGGTGGGTAGGGTGCTTATCCTTTGAATAACGGCACCAGGGGATGGTGATCCCTGACGACAGTAAACGGGTGCCCACATATGTATAAGTGGAAGTGTCTGCAGGCCCAGCAGATTGTCAGAGCCTCTCTCTCAATCTGAGCGTATCGTTTCTCATAGGAGAGAGTGCTTTGCTGGCATAGGCTAGGGAGGCCCATCGTCCGGGCTCTTGTTCCTGAGTCTGGACTGCCCCTAGGCCTATGGGGCTGGCGTCCACAAGTATTACTGCTCGCCTGGCGGGGTTGAAATACACCAGCGCGGTGTGATCGAGGAGAGCAATCTTGACAGCTCGGAAGGCCGTCTCTTCAGCTGGGCCCCATCGCTACATGGTGTCCGCTCAGGTGAGGTTTCGGAGTGGTTCCGCCAGGGTGGCTAGGTCCGGGATGAAACGACCACAGTTTGTAGCCATCCCTAAGAAGCTGTAGACTTCAGCTACAGTTTAAAGGGGCTGTTGCATTCTTGATGACTTGGGGCTTCCGCGGGTCGACTTGTATGTCCTCCTGTGTAAACGTGTATCCAAAGAATTCTATACTTTGTTGGAACAGCAGGCACTACTCCCTGTGCAGGGTGGCCCCGTGGTCCTGGAGTCTCTTCAGTTGCTCTTACGTGCATGTAGTGTTCTTCAGCCGTCTGTGAGTGGATGAGAATGTAATCACTCACGTTCAACACCCCAGGTAGACCAACCAGGATTTCTTTGACTGCATTTTGGAAGATTTCAGTGGCAGAAGAAAGGCCAAAATTCTGACGTTAGTATCTTCGGAGCACTAGATGGGTGCTGAACGTGGTTATATATCAGCTCTCTTTCGCTAACACCAGCTGATGATAACCAGCGTTCAGGTCCAGCTTTGAAAACCATCTGGAACTGTTCAGGTCGGCCACTATGTCATCCATGGTCGGATGGCCTGGTTGGGAAGGTGCATGTCGATACAGAGTCTGATCTTCCCCGGTTGGCGCAGCTTCTCTGCAATCACCATTGGGGATACCCACGGCGGTTGCCCTGACACTTTCTCTATGACTCCTTGTTCTTCCAGCTTCTGCAGCTCTTCCTCTACTAGTGGTTGAAGCTGGAAAGGTAATCTCCTGTTCCATAGCATGGTTGGCATGACAGTCGGGTCTATGTGTAGTTTGAGGGGGGCTCTCTTGATGCGTCCTAGTCCCTTGAACAGGTCTTCAAACTGGCTGAGGAGTTCTTTGGTCTGATCTGCTCATACACTTCTGGCAAATTTCAATAATCCCAAGCCTTCTGCTGCATGGCTTCTCCACAGTGTATCTGTCTCCTGGTTGATGGTGTGGATGTCAATTGTGATATCTGTGTCTTCCGACCGCACTGGCACAGTCATTTTGCCTCTAAGGTGTAGTGGCGTGTTGCTTCCATATGCAAAGATCTTAGCTTTGATGGCCTCATTTCGGGTCTGCGGTTGATGCATTGTAGGATTAGGCATATTACGGGTTTTTAAGAAGGAATAAAGTATAGAAGGTATACTGTATAACCTGTTATGAGATGGCTTATATTGTAATCTGAGATAAGACAGAAATGAGCATGTTAAGGACCAATGCCATCATGACAAGTTGTGTACCAACTCATGATGTGAATAAATGGTGGCCGTTTTAACGCCACAATGGTCTTGGTGTACATAATTGATGGGAACGGCTGGAGGGCCCATGAGATGCTCGCACAGCTGGTGGGTGGTTAGCATAGTGTGCCGCCCGACTGTTTTTTTGCTTCTTTCATCATTGCATCCAGATATATAATAAAAGTAACATTACACCTAGCCAGGACTGGTGGCTTTGTCATGGTTCTTAATTACATAAGGTGAATAAGCAACAACTATGGCTTTGTTGTATATAATATTGAAAATGCTTCAGCTCTAACATGATGAGACTGGGAAAGAACTATAACGAGTCTTTTTGAAGTTGCATCAAAGGCAGTGCTGCAGAGATAAGATTTGTTTTTCACTCTGAGGGTGAACACCAAATTGGAGAGCCCAATAGGGACCCGTCTCAGCACCTGCTTTAAAACTGCCAATACTCGGCGTCGGCAGGACCTGGTCCACTTAAAGCCCTGCATGAACCTGATATCCATAAAATGTGTCATTCCTTATGGATCTCTCTGAGAGTACCCCATGTTTCTGCTCGATGGGGCAGTAATTCTAATACTGAAGTAGCTGACACTTCTAAAACCTCCATTGTTTGAAGTATTTTACGTAACAAAGGAAACCTATAAGGCAAACACTTCATTTCTTAACACCTTAGCAGCTATGCAACGTCCAGCTCCAGTGCTGAACGTACCATTGCGCAGGTGCAGTTGGAACGTCCAACGGCCGACGGCAGCACTCCAGAGGTAGTGGTGCCGTCGGCCGTTGGACTGGCGCAGCACTTATGAGGTTAACACTAGCTTTTCTGAGTGACTGTGAACCACTAAAAACAAATATGTCCATTAAAAACAGCCGACCCACAGTGGTTTTCAAGAACTTTTTTAACTCTGTTTGGTTTCGCTGCTGTTGGTAGAAAAAAGCCTACATTTGCCGTAAAACCCTTTAACCTCTCATCAAGGGTAGTAAGCACTATACAAAAACAATAACATACAATGTAAATCGTGCAAAGCACATCATGAAGTCTCTTCAAAAATTCAAAAAAGGATATATGTTTTGTGAACATGCTGAAGCATTTCACATTAGTACATCAGATTATATCACTCAAATGAGTGGCTTTTATTAAAATTATAGTTTTTTTAGCATGAACTTACTAGAAATGTTCAGGCCTCAGCCTTACAACAAGAATGTCATTCGGTTTTTTGTTAAAATCTGCAGATGATAATGCAGATGATGGATCATGTGGCAAATGTGGTAAACCTATTATTATGCAAAAACCACAAGGGCCGCACAATCGCATGCTTCCAGTGGCCCTGAATATTATACTTAGAGCAACGCAGTAGTCTAATAAATCAAACATGAGAGGTTATGTACAGTACAGATCCTAAACCTCACATATTTGAAGGTGCTCTCATGTGAAAATGAAGAAAAAGAAGGCTCTGTCAAACGAAATATTCACATAGGACATACAATTTGTTTGGTCATATGGGCAAGCCGGGACTGATCCTAGGATTCCTCGTTTCACATTGCGCTATTCAGTCACTAGATGGGCGACCTTCTCCCATTTTTTATCATAGGCTAATGCTCTGTCTTTAATTCTTGGTATATGAGGTTAGTTGTTCCTGAAAGATGCCTATAGATTTTGTATTTATATTGCCACATTTGCTGTGCTTCAATGACATCGGTCAAATGTCAGGTATGTCTTCTAGCAAATTGCTGCTTATTTATTTAGCATGGGGATTGGTGTTTATAAAATTGTCTCACTTTGTAGTCAGAGAAAGAATAGTAAAGTGAATTATGTAATAATCTTGCTGAGGTACAGAGAGTGTGAAAGGCCATAGGATGTCATGTGTTTGTAATGCAGAATACAAACTGCAAATGAACTGTGCACATTCAGCAGTTCAAAAAGCAAAACTTAAGTACTTTTTTTATTTTTAAAAATTCTGAAGTGTGATAGAAACAAAGTTTTTCATAGGATCAAATCACATTAAGACACTTTTTCTTGGTGGTGCACAAATGATAAATATGCACTGAAACCGGATTTCCACACATCTTCATTTGTGTGCAGTATAATTTTATCAGCATAACGGTATGTTCAAATTTAGTGGCCATTTCAATGGAAAATGTGTTATCTGTAAATGACAGTGCGCTACCACACAATGCTTAGTTACATTAAAAAAACGCCTGCCTATATGTTCATTAAAGCTAGATGGATAGCGAAAGATTGTCATGCTAAGAAGTGGGTCGTGGTTCTTAAATGTTTGTGAAGCATTGAGGTAGAGCACTGGTGGCAGGCAGAGCTACATATAAAGGGGTGGCTCATTTTATGCTTTGGATTGCCAGAGCCAGGTATTTAGCTCGGGCCTTTAGCCCCTTCGACGCTGATGACGAGCTGGGCTCGTCATCGCGTAGCCTCCTCGCACGCTGATGACGAGCCCAGCTAGTCACGCAAAGTGCTTTTTTAAAAAACCCAGCGTGCGAGCGGAATTCCGCTAGCGCGCATGCGGTTAATGCCTCGTCCATCTTTATTTTATGATGCTATGAAGCGTAGCCCTTTTACATGCCATAGTAGTATTCAAGAATTTGGCAGGCAAGGAACTAATCTTTGGAGTAGTTTGCTCTCAGATTTCGGTACCCAATTCAATTTTAAGTGAGGAAACAATATATTTGTTGTGAACGTGTATTTTTAAAAGAAAGGTGTGGGTCACTCTGAAAAGCGTACAATTTGCGCACTACAGTAACTATTGAAAATAATGCAACAAGATATGGAGAACTCATATTCACATTTTTTAATATTTCAAGACTATTCTTGCTGCTAAGACAAACTCGTCCACAACTTTTACAAACTACTACTTTAAAAAGTCACCAGCCACCACTACAAGAGAGGTAGGCTAGATGTAGTAAACTATATATACATGAACTTTGGTTTGAAACAATGGAGTAAGTCTAATCCCCAGCTCTGGTCATTCCCTGAGATGGTACATTTGAGGATGATCTTTTTTCCTAAGGTGGAAACCTTGAAAGTAGTGTAAATTTGCTTCTTAGAGGCCTTGCTTTTCCAAACAATTTCGGTTTCTGAAAGTGTCTTGAGAAGTATTAGGATTATACCAAGTGCTCAACCTTGAATATAGGCATGCTGTCTCACTGTTGAAGTAAACTACAAGTGTTAGAAATTTCCCTAAAAGGATTCAGCAATGAGGTCTTACTTGGCCTCATAAGGGTGGTGTAGCTCCATTGGGTTGTATGCACCCATTGTAATACCCCATTATTCGGGTTAATTCAAACCAGTGGTTCATTTCTAAAAAACTATGTGCTGGGGCTCGTGTCAGTAGGCAGCTTACACCACCCCATTTCTCCTGTTAGCCCCACTTTTAAACAACCAACTGCTAACAATGAAAGTAGGGACATGATGTGGCGTAATGGCCAGAGCTGCTGACTTCGCAGCTGGGGAAACAAGTTCGAGCCTCAGAGTCGGCTCAACATCCTGTGATTATGAGCAAATCACTTAAACTCCCTGTGCCTATCATAAATGAGTGTGTCCTTAACTGGTGCTCATGACATGCGCTGGTGATGATTATTATGTGCTGGTGCTGAGTACCGGAACCACCGGCTCAAATTAAGCACTGATTCAAACACTGCAGCTGTTTCCTTCTTGGTTTTTTAAGTGAGAATCTTGATTTGGGTTGTGGTAATGGCATTGGGTTGATAGGGTATACTATAGTATGCCATGTTATTTTACAATATATATATAGTTTATGTCTATTAATCAATTAGTGGTTTTGGAAACTGTGCCCCTTTGGCAGTACAGATAATTTAGTTGACAAGAGTAGAGAAGTTCTGCTGTCTCTGCATTTGGTTACAGAAATAATTGTCTGTCCAATGTGTTATTTAAAAATGGTATACTTGATAATGGGCTAAATATGATTTGTCTGATCCAGTTTCTTCCCTGAGAAGTTGACTGAAATGTAACCTGAAAATGTACTTTTATTAAAGCCCTCAATATCCACAATATACAACATTGCTTTAACCTATTCTGTTCAATGCAGTCCTAAAAAGACCAGTCATATAAGGCCTCTCAAAGTGCTCAGATAGGTAATTAGCTTGATTTTTTCCTCGAGAAGTTCAAGAAGTGTAGCCTGAAAATGTCCTTTTATTAAAAGCCTTACTATCCAACATTGCTTTAACTTAGTTTGTTTAATACAGTCTTAATAGGTCAGTGATAGAAGGCCTCTCAAGGTTGTGCAAATGTAAGGTGCTCAGTGCCTCGTGTAAATCATGTAGCCAATGAGAATACGAAAATTGGATGCAATGTCAAATGGTCGTTCTGAGGAAATTCTCTACAACATGGCATAACAAATAACATCAACTGTGACATTACCTTGAGTAATGACTGCTGCTGATTAAATTCTATCCTTATTTGCACTTGGCTGGTTGAAATAATGAGACCAAAGATTTGACTAAAACTAAAACCTTTACACTGGGAACAGTCTCAACAAAGGCCTAATTTCCATGTAAATGTCACTAGGCCATAATCAAGAGATGGTAGAAATGTTGCCTTTTTGACTGTTAGTAATGGTTATTATAGTTGTTATCGAAATAACAAATAGCATATGTCAAGGTAGAGGATTTAGTTCCTCGTGAGGCTAGGTAGTCACTTCTTGTCCCACGATTCTCGACCAACACATCTGGATAGTTGTATTTCCTGCTTTTCTCAACTGGAATACTTCGAATGTACCAACGTTTCATTTTACTGAGAAAAACCTCTAATTTATCTACATTAACCGTGAATTTGTTGCCGTTATTATCATATCGTAGCCCCCCTGAGGACATTTATAGGCCCCTTGATGTGTGGTCGGAATGATGGTGTCATCAGCATATTCTTCCCATACAAGTCCCCTCTGTATTAATGGCTACGGATAAGTTAGCTGTATAAGTTAAAGAAGAGTAGAACCCGCATGGAGACTTGTTTCAGGTATTTATTGGTCATACTTATAATCTTCTTGTTAAATGCCCATTGTGACTAATTGACAGACAAATAAATAACTGTTTTTCAGAGCCAAGATACCCTTGGGTGAATGCTCGCTTTATAAATGCACGTTATGTTAATTTAAATTGGACCCAATGATACAAACAAAGAAAAAGCATTCCATAATGTAGCAGGGATTCCTCACCTCAATAATTTTGACACTAGTATATGTCTATCCACCCCGTCTAAGGCCATACAGTAATCTTTAAAGCAAACAAGCAGGCTACAGTTCTTAACTTTCACTGACTCATAACATCATGGATAATACTAATATGTGGTAATTCTATTAGTGTCGGCTCTGAATCCAGTTTGCATGAATGAGATGAGTGTTATTTAGAGTTTGAATAGAATATGTCCAAGGTCCACCCAGAGGGGAATCTCAAGGAACACAGGTGATTACTTTGCTCCCTATGAAATACTTGTAATGTCCACAAATAAGTGCTATGTCAATTAGTGTAAATAGCTACTCAGCTCTTAGGAAAACATTTTTTTATTTGTAAGCTCCCTGTGAGGTCCGCCAAGAAAATATTTACAGGTAACTAGGGAGTTACTCAGTCCCTGGAAATTACTTGTGAAATCTAACCAAGGCGCAATGTACAGGCAAGTACTTGGGTACATTTACAGAGATGAAGAGAGTTTTCTGGTTCCTAGAGAAAATTAGTGTATTTCATACATTTGCAATTTACAGAAAAGTAAAGAGTTACTGGAAAGTATCTGCACATTTTTTAGATACAATCTACAGGAATGTAGAACATTACTTATTTTTCAAGAATGCAAATACAAAGTCACCCAGGTGCGATTTAGAAGTAAAGTAGGGCATTACTCAGGAAATACATAGGTGCCTCTGTCCCATAGGAATTCAGGCTGCACCTCACCCACCGAGGTACAGTAAATCTGAAGCAGGTCTGAAGTTGGATGTGTTCCTCGTCTTCTTCAAGAGGATATGGCCAAGCAGTTAAGTATCTACGAAGTACATGCATTTAACCCTCTTCT
The DNA here is from genome assembly GCF_964263255.1 of Lissotriton vulgaris. Lineage (NCBI taxonomy): Eukaryota > Metazoa > Chordata > Amphibia > Caudata > Salamandridae > Lissotriton > Lissotriton vulgaris. The sequence continues at coordinate 1,066,479,882 of NC_141693.1, read as the reverse complement.
ATAGTGGAGGAGAGAACAAAACTGATTGAGTGCAATGTGCCATTAATTACCAAGAGTGAAAATTAATCCAAATATTCCTTAAGTCACGTTTTTGTTTGGTTCAGAATCTGGGGGGCAAAGTATGTGTTAATCTGTAAAAAGAAGGACACAAATGCAATGCAGGAGCTACTGCTGTATTTTGGAGATCTCCGGGGAAATATTCATGCGATGCCTGTAGACAGTGCAAGGCTGACTGTACCTGAGGAAATTAGAAAGATTGGGTTCTGCGCAAAAGCGAGGACTCATTGACCACTGCTCACAATAAAAAAAAAACTGTTTAATCGAGTTTGCTGCTGCCAAAAATGTGGCCTATGAATGATTCAACCATTCAATTTCTGCCTATTTCAGTTTTTTCTATATTTACCGTTTATTCACAGTGGTCTGAAGAACACCCCAAAGATCAATTCCTGGATAGAGCTGATGATGCAGGATCCAGCTGTCAAGGCGACGAAAATTGATGTAGAAACCATGAAAGCATTCTTTGCTTTATATGCTACTGATAATTCTCCGGATGTGCTCGACTTCGATATTAAGTCATAGGCAACACTGTGAACACAGTCCATTGAATTAGTTTCCTAATGTATGATGCTTGTTTACATTCAAATTCTGCCTGAGCTGGATGCTCAGTAGATCATATCTGTGTAATGACCTAATAAAGTTACCCTGGACACTGTTCTTTTTCACACTCAGGTATTGTTATCCTTAATGAACGGACCTAGAAACAATTGTTGTAGACATCTAGGGGCCCATTATGATGTCGAGCGGATTGCCCCCAGGCTGGCGGGGGCAATCCGCCCGACATCCGCATTTGTTTCCCCCCCGCCGCCATACTAGTGTGGCAGGGGGACCTCGGCGGACGGAAAGACCGCCCCGCCGCTTTTCCGCCCCGGTCGCCTTGCGGCAAGGGCGGAAAAGGAATAATATGGTGGGGGTGTCTATCAGACAACGCCAGCCATATTATGATGGGCAATTGTGGATGCCTTTCCGTGGCGGCAATGCTGCCACGGAAAGGCATGCAGAGAGTCCCTGCGGGGGCCCGTTGCTGGTCCTCAGGGACTCCGGGGTGTGTGGGGTGCCTATGGTACTCCCCAGCAGTTCCATGCACAGCATGGCAGGCACCGCGCAGTGCCTGCCATGCTGTGCATGGAAGTGCACAGCATGCTTTCCTGCCATTGTGGCGGGCGGTGCTAAGTGCACCGCCCGCCACAATGATAGGAATGCGGGATGCGCCTGCCACTGTGGCGGGTGCATCCTAATGCTGGCGACGGGACCCCCGCCCTTATGGCGGGCGGTTCCTACTACCTCAAGGATGGTGGGCGGGCAAAGTCCGCCCGCCATCTTAATGAGGCCCCTAATGTTTTTTGTTTATTCACCAGAAAAATGTCCCAATTATTTTATTTTGCTGAGGTTTATAGATATTCCAAGGACTAGAAAGCAAAGAGACAAATATATTAAGCTCAAATGCACAAGAAACACCTCGTCTCTCCCCTTACCCACCACCACAACTATCCTCCTCTAATCAGTACACCTTGCGAGCAGGTTTGATTAATTGCCGGTCTCTTCCCCGTCACGCCAATGACATCTGGATGTCCATCTCGTCTGATGAATGGGATATTCTCTTCCTAACCGAGTCTTGGATCACAGACTCTTCCTCGCCGGATATCTATCTGGCTATCCCCCCAGGTTATGACATCAAATGCCTGAATCGGGCTGGAGGTAAGTCTGGAGGCGGTCTAGCCGTCATATTTAAATCCTTTTTCCAGCTGACTTTCACTAAACTTGCTGATATAGGTACAATAGAAGCCATGTACTTCTCTGTCTCTGACTCCGCGTCAGTAATCTTAGCTGGCACACTAGTTTATTATCCCCCCCCGTCACCGCCCCCTCCCTCACCGCCCTTGTTCACTTATTGGCTGATCTATCTATTAAACACCAAAACTTCATTGTCCTGGGCGATTTTAACCTCCATATAGACAACCCGCTCTGTGCTAAGGCTACCAACCTGGTGGATACCATGGAGAGCCTCAACCTTAAACAACTGGTTGTAGGTCCCACCCATGTGGCAGGCCACACTCTGGACCTTATATTCGCCAATTTTCCGCTCATCACTGTCCTCCAGCCTCTCCCTCTTACCTGGACTGATCACTACCTCATTCCATTCTCTCTCACCCTGGGACGCAAATCTGCCCCAATGGCCCCTAGGAAGGAACTGGGAAGAAAGTGGCACAAGGTCACTTGCGCTACCCTGGACCCACTATTCCACTATCAGTCGGAGTACCTCTCCCCGGACATCGATGAAAATGTTTCTAGGTTGAATTCCACTCTCCTTAAAGCAATTGATTCTATTGCCCCCCAGATAACCATCTCCTCCACTAGGTCGCGACCCTCTGCTCCCTGGTTCTCCACCCCCCTTCGGGAGGAGAAAAGCAGATGTAAGGCTCTCGAACGCAAGTGGAGACTTAACTACGACCTTGAAGCCAAACATCTTTACAGGACGGCCCTAAAACAATTCCTTAAACTTAAAAAATGCGCGATGAAAGACCACTTTGCCGCTCAAATTAATAAAGCCAAAAATTCATCAAAAACGCTCTTTAGCATCGTTAAAGACTTTATTAACCCTCCGGCTAGGGCCCCCAGGACACCGCTTGTCAGGCTCTTTGCGAGGGACTCTCAGATTTCTTTCTGGAAAAGATTAACAAACTCTGTGTCTCCTTCCCCACAGAGTCTGTCATCCCGTCTTCTTTTACTAGTCCCCCAGAGTCTCCGTCCTTCCTCTCATTTAACAAACTCAACCAGGACGAGGCTATCAGACTACTCATTTGCTGTAAATCCGGTGCCCCCTCTGATCCGGTCCCCGCTAAAATCATGGGAGAACTGGCGCCTTCACTTGCCTGCCCTTTCCTTTCCGTCTGGAATGCCTCCCTTCACCATGGCTTCTTCCCTACCACCTGGAAGGAGGCATTGGTGATCCCTATTTTGAAGAAGGCAGACGCAGACCCCGCTGTCTTTACTAACTACCGTCCCATTTCCCTTCTTCCTAAACCCGCCAAGGTCCTGGAAAAAGCCGTGCAGCTCCAACTTACGGACTATTTAGAAGACCACTCTCTGCTTCATGGATCTCAATCCGGTTTCAGAGCCGGATTCAGCACTGAGACGGCCCTGCTGGAAGTATCTGAAACCATCCGAGAATGCGTGGACAGGGGCGAGGAGGCCATGTTGGTTCTCCTCGACCTGTCCGCAGCATTCGACACGGTCTCTCACTCCATCCTCCTTGATCGTCTTAAGCAGATAGGCATCGGTGGCACTGCCCTCTGCTGGATCGAGTCCTTCCTCTCAGCCAGAAGGCAAAGGGTTCTGTTACGTCCTTTTAAGTCAGAGAAAAAACCTCTGTCATGTGGGGGGCCGCAGGGCTCCGCCCTCAGCCCCCTGTTCTTCAACGTCTATCTGGCCCCCTTGGCTGACGTTGTGGAGTCTTACGGAGTCAGGGTGGTCTCTTACGCTGACGACACACAGTTGGTGTTCTCCTTTCGGGACCACTCGGACTCCGCATTCCTCAATTTTCGCCAATGCCTCAATAACATCAGTGGCTGGATGACTGCGAACCATCTTAGATTGAATGCAGATAAAACAGAGGTTCTGTTTTTCAATCAGAAAACCTCTATCCCCTCTTCTTGGTGGTGGCCCACGGCGCTTGATCCTGCCCCGTCCCCTGTTCACTCGGCGCGGAATCTTGGTTTCCAATTTGATGACTCCCTGTCATGCAAAACCCAGATCAATAAAGTTACTTCCGCCTGCTTTATGAAACTACGCATGATAAGAAAGATCCTCCCCTATCTCCCCCTGGATTCCCGCCGCACAGTCACCCAGGCCCTCATCACGTCCCACTTGGATTATGCCAATAGTCTCTATGCAGGGGCTCCCCAGTACCTGATAGGCCGGCTGCAGATTGTCCAGAATGCTGCAGCCAGACTGATCGGTAATATCCCGTACCGTCAATCTGTTTCTGCCTACCGGAGGGAACTCCATTGGCTCCCTGTGGCTAGTCGCATTCAGTTTAAGGTCCTCACTCTTACCTATCGAGCCGTCAACAACGTCGGTCCTACTTATTTGAAAAAACGGGTCTCGATATCCCGCTCCACCAGATCCCTGAGATCCAATGACCTCCGCCTCCTGATCTCGCCCCGTTTCAGACTGTCTAGAACCGGTGGCAGAGGTTTCAGTGTCATTGCTGCCAGACTATGGAACTCCCTTCCACTTGAGCTTAGGTTCTGTCCTTCCGAAACCATCTTCCGAGCCAAACTTAAAACCTGGCTCTTCTCCGGACTCTAGTCTCCCCTCTATTCCTCTTTCTTCACTCCCCCTCTCACTTGGTAAACCCTGGATTTTAGCGCCGGGACACCCCTTCGGGGGTAGCTGCGCGCTCTACAAACTACATAAAATAAATAAAAATAAAATAAAAACACACCTTCATAGAGCGCTGCTTTCTTCAGATTCATATTTTCCACCTCAGCTTTTCTCCCCATTGTCCATTCAAAACAATAATAGATATAGTGGAAGCACCATCACACTGTTCCTGTCCCCCATTACAACAATGGAAGTGGCTGCATTTTGCCTTTGGAGGAAGTATTACATTGACAGGCAACGGGGCTCTGCCAACAGAACGCTTACATTCCGCAGATCTCTAAATGAGGCGGGCAGACTGCATGGTTGGCAGACAGACTACTCTGCCACATTTATAGTGGAGGTCCCTGTCTGCTAAACTCAAAATCAGACCCTTATATTTCTAAATATCAGTAATACAGTGGTTCCAATCAGCAACAGAAGCGCTGTAGTTGTCATCACTAGCTACTCTTAAATGATGACCCTTGGCATTAATTTAGCATTCATTGCAATTGAATGCTCCTTTCATGGCTTAACTTTCATATATAAACCTCCTAACATGCCACAAAATATGCATTTTTTGGACACCATCACTTGCAAGAATAGTTGTTAAAAAGGAACAGCGAGTACTGGGTAATCTTCCATTTCCCTAGATGTATTTTTTAGCTTTTACTTATAGATTATTTTATTAGTCTATTTGTAGAGGGCAGATGTCCCCCAAAAGCATCTTGGCATCAGACCAGAGGGAAAGACAGAGATAGGAAGAAAAAGGAGAGTAAAAAATTGAATGAAGAGGATTATTTTAGCTTTTTGCGAAATACTGCGAGGTGGACTGATGAAGTTTTATCTGTAGATTATTTCAAAATGCAGGGTTTAAGATTCTAAAAGTTCTACGGTAGCAGAGGATTTGAAGAAGCAACAAAGAACTTGTTCTATGGGATCTTTTGGGGCTTTAGTGGGAAATCAAGAAATAAAGCAGATCACAACCTGTGGTATAGAAAGCCTGGTAAATCCGGAAGAGAGACTTAAACTGAATCTTGGTGGGAAGCCTATAAATGGCATGTCTCACCGCTGAAACAAGATCAGTCTTTCGCACGCCAGATGCAAACCACTTGCCATGGTTTGGATTTCTTGCAGCTTTGCAAACTGGCAGTCCAAAAGGCCACCATACACAGCATTCCCATACGCCAGACATAAAAGAATGGTAAAGTAATGAACATGGCTTAGATATTACACAGGAGAAAAATGTGGGGTTCTTAAGGTTCAACAATTTATACCTTGTGATGAGTTTCTTATTTCTGTTAATTGAAGAAGAAATCCAGAACCATTCAAAAGCGGTAAACAATCTTTACCCCAAATTTTTTTCACCGCAGGGAATCACAACGCGGTCATTACAACGACCGCGTTGTGATTCCGCATACCATCACTCCGCAAGTCTGAACAACGACTTGCTGAGGGGGGGGAAGGTGTTGGATTTAAAATCCAACACCTTCCCTATTGTCCACACAGACTGGAGTTGGAATAGTAAATTATACTATTCCAACATCCAGCGCCCCCCCCCCCCCTCCGCAAGTTGTTGTTCCGACTTGCGGAGTAATGGTATGCGGAATCACAACGCGGTCGTCCCCTGACACATAATTCCAGTGGCCCTGCTTATTTATTTATTTTTTAATCAGACTTTATTCATTTTATTCCATTTCTTACAAGTGCAACATTCATACGGATTGATCAGTCATCGTCATCAGTCGGGTTTTTAAGAAGATACACCATCACCACCCAAGCTCTCGCCGTGTCCCACAATCTGTCATTGTCAGTTTTTTGAGACAGCTGGAGCCGGAGGGTCCCCTCGTAGCCCGCCCACTTTATAAATTCCCGCATCCAGCGCGCAACACTGGGGGCTGTGACCGCCTTCCAATGGCTAGTAATTTCTCGTTTGGCTAGGACTAACCCCAGGTCCAGGAACTTACTGGTGGTTTTGTTACGGGCTGTGTGGGGGAACCAGTGTAACAGGCACACACCTGGAGTAGGCTGCAGTTCCCTTTCCGTCACCTTGGCCAGAACCTCCCCCCAGAACCCGTGAAGCAATGGGCAATCTCAGAACATGTGCATAAACGCTGCGTTTTCCAGTCTGCATCATGGACAGGCAGTGTGGGAGCCCAAAAATTCATTGATTTTGTAAAGAGTGAGGTATGCCCGATGAAACACATAGAATTTTATTAGCTGGAATCTCGCATTTTGAGAGCATTTCCATGCTCGTTCCAGTAGCAACTCCCAGGGTTTTGCCTCTATAGGCGTTCCCAAGTCAGCCTCCCATTTAGTGCGCAGCTCCTCTAAGGGAGCCCTTAAGCCCTCCGTCAGTCTCCGATACAGGCACGTAACCGCCTTGATCTTACCCGCGGAGGTCCATGTAATGACAAGGAAGGAAGAGCTGTGTTTCCTCCATCCCTTTTTTCCAGTGCTTGCGCACAGCAGCCGTCACTGCCGCTTGCAGAAGAAAGTCCTGAGCAGGCAGTTTGTGTCTTTCCATGAGGTCTTGAAATGGTAAGAGGGTAACATTCTCGTATAGATCCCCAATGGAGGAGATCCCCAGCTCCTCCCATTCCTGCAGTCTTTGCCAATCCCTTCCATGAGGCAACTCCTCACAGAACCACACCGGAATCTCAGGCGCATACGCAGGGCTCGCTTTATTTCGTTGTAGCGCCCTATTCCAGCATTGCCGTAATATTCATAAATCTCTGGGCACCTCTCTCTCCGGGAGCTGGAATAGAATCCGAGTCAAGTGGCGAAGCCCCAAGTCCCTACCTCTCCGATCCACCTCGACTCCCAGTTTCCCCGCCATCCGCTGCGCGAACCATTGGAACTGGGCCGCATGGTAGTAGGCCTCGAAATCAGGTACTGCAAAGCCCCCTTCTTGTCTGGGACGTATCATAGTATTTAACGTCACTCTACGCCACCCTGACCCCCATAGAAAACTCGAAACCATTGAATTTAGTTGGGCAAAGCACCTCCCAGGCACCCAAAGTGGCAGCGTAACAAAGTAATAAAAGAAACGAGGCAGGGTTATCATTTTTAGTAATGCCACTCATCCCGCAACCGATAAAGGTAGAGACCCCCAGAATTCAAGATTACTCTTGGTAGTTCGCAGGGCCCGCCCTACATTTCCCTCAAATAAATCAGCAGCATCATGATAAATTCAGACCCCCAAATAAGGCAAGCATCTGCCTTCCCACCGTACATCGAGTCCCTCAGGAGGATCACCTCGCTCCCCCCACGCACTGGAAATATACAGGTCTTGGCCCAATTGACTTTGAGTCCTGCCACTCGCCCCAGCCTCTCCAGCAATTCCCGGGCTCTCCGTAGCTCATCAGTAGCATTGGCAAGGAACATTAACAAATCATCAGCACATAGAGCAATGTAGTGCATCTGACCCATCCCCTCCAGGCCCCTGTAGTGCCTACCTGTCCGTGCGCGAACCGCCAGAGGCTCCATTGCCAGGGCGAACAGAAGGGGAGACAGCGGGCAGCCCTGTCTCGTCCCCCTGCCTACTTCACAAGCCGCAGAAATCGCCCCCCTTCTGAACCCTGGCTGTCGAGCGAATGTACAGAATCTTCGTCCAACCCACAAATCCCTCAGCTAAGCCAAAAGCCCTCAGAACCCGAAACAGATATGGCCACTCTAAGCTATCGAAGGCTTTTTCAATGTCTATCGATAGTACACACGCCTCATCACCACCTGCTGCCGCCTCGTGCAGGAATTGACACAGTCTCCGAATGTTCATGGCCGTGTTCCGGGTAGGAATGAACCCAGCCTGGTCCCCGTGCACCAGAGTTGTCATGTGCTCCATCAGGCGACTGGCCAAGATACCGCTCAGGATCTTATAATCAATGTTTAACATCACCAGGGGGCGATACGCTGTACGGTCCCACTCCGGCTTGCCCGGTTTAAGGAGAGGTACGATCACTGCCTCCCTTGTCGAGCTAGGTAAATAGCCATTCTGTTTCGACTGATTATAAAGGGTCACCAGTTGTGGAGCCAGCACGTCTATATAAGTGACATAGAACTCCGATGGCAACCCATCAGTACCCAGCGTTTTGTTCTTGGCCATACTCTTTATAGCTCCCGGACCTCGCCCAATTCCACTGGTCGGCCCAGGCTCTCCGCCTCTTCCGCTTCAATCTGAGGTAAATCTATGTCAAGGAAATCCCCTTCCTCTAGCTCTCTAGGGTACAACTTGCTGCAATAAAGGGTGGAATAGTAGTCCAGGAACTGCGTGTTAATGGCCTGCTGTCCGTAGTGTGCTGCCCCCCTAGTTCAAGAATCGGTGTGCCTCTGCACGCTGGATTTGCCAACCAAGCTAGGAGCGCCCCAGACTTATTTCTTTCTGCATGCGCCCGCACCATGTATGCCCTGTAATCAAAGCACCTCAGCCTCTCCACTTGTGTTGCCAACTCTTCCTTTGCCCTCAGCAGCCCTTCTTGTGTATACTCCCATCCCGGGTATCTCCTTTTCTTTCTCTCTGAGCCATCGTTCTGCCTGCTGTACCTCACTCAATAGAGTTCTACGAACTCCCACAGCTTCCCCAATGCACCACCCGTGTATCACTACCTTGAATGTGTCCCACTCATTATGGAGACTAGAGAAAGTGCCTATGTTGTGCTGAAAATAGTCCTCTAGGGCAGTACCTATGGTGGTTCGGAAGACATGGTCCTCCAATGCTTCCGTTTGGAGACGCCAATCAGGGATCGCCGTTCTAAGTCAAACCCAATTCAGGGCCACCAAGAGGGGGTTATGATCAGAGATTGTCCTAGCCAGGTATTCACTCATCGATATCATCATGTGGACATCAGGGGAACACAACACAGCGTCCAGCCTGACATGCAACTCATGGACCACTGAAAAATAATAGTAGTCTCGGTCCCCAGAGTGATGAGGCCTCCAAATGTCCGTTAGCCCCCAGTGCTGCTGCCAGTCTCGTCGGATTTCTGCAATCCTACGAGTAGGGGTGTCAGGGAGCGGGGATGAGAGCGGTCCAGGTCCATGTGAGTCACATAATTAAAGTCCCCCCCAGAAGAACAGGGCCCGTTTACTCCCCTGCCAATTTCTGTGATAGCTGTGTAAAAAAGGTGGACTGTTCAACATTGGGGGCATATATGCTTCCTAGTGTGATGTCCCGCCCATCAAGTCCCCCCGTTACCACTGTAAACCTGCCCTCCGGATCAACCATCTGCCTGACACATTGAAACGGTACCCCTGCCCTCACCCAAATCAATGTCCCCCTGGCATAGGCCGAGTAGGTAGTGTGGAACACCTGCCCCCTCCAACGACGCTGTAATGCCATCCCCTCCGCCTTCGTCAAATGAGTTAATTGAAGCAGTGCGATTTGCACTCCCTGTTGTACCAGGTATGCATGTATTTTGTGTCGCCGACACATAGTGTGCATCCCCCTTACATTCCAAGACATAACTTTTAGGCCTATGGAGCTGCCCATGGATCCAACCTATGCACGCTCTCTTCTAAAAACCCCCTAGCGACATGTCTGACCCTCCCCCATCCTACCCAACCTTCAAACTTTACCCAACTCCCACACCCCAGGACAGGCACACTAGAACAGGTTCCCATCCAAACCAAACTGCTCCTACAAAGAACCTTAACGAGGAGGTAACGTGTGACTCGCGCACAATGCCCCCAGAACCCCCCCCGGCCTCCCTCCTTTTTAGGAACATGCATAGCCAGTTGGGTCCCCGGCATTCCTGGAGAGTCATCTCCCGCCGTGCTGCCCAACATCAAACTGGTCCCTGAGCCCAGTAAGCGCAACAGACATTGTACCGGTTGCCCCACATACCCTCTGCAGCCCCATCACCCAAACATCCCATCGGCTGTCTGCGGGGTGACGTCCGGCATCTCCATGTCCGAGAGTCCTTGGGCGCTACCAGATCTTGGGCTCTCTGTTCCGCTCTTCTCAAGGTCCGTATCATTGCTCGCCGTGCTAATCACTCCCCAACTGATGGCCGCCACCGCCCGCACTGCACTGTCTTGCTCCTGATGCTGATCCACTAGAGAGGTAAGCCTCCCCTTCGACGGTGTAGTCGCCTGTCGTTCTCTTGGCGAGGCCACCCGTGCTCATCTGCGCCACCGTGACCCTCCAACCAGTCCCATGCTGCCTGCGGTGTAAGAAAGAAGTGGGTCTCCTCGTCTGCAGTCACCCACAGGCGTTCCGGAAATAGCATGGCATAGGGGAGACGTAGCTGATGCAGCTTTCTTTTAACAGCCAGAAAGGATGACCGTTGACGTTGGACCTCCCTGGTGTAATCCGTGAATATCAGCACCTTGCTGTTTCCTATTTCTGTTGTTCTCGAGCCTTCTGCAGGATAAATCCCGGTCGCAATAATGTAACAGTCTCGCCTCCATTGGTCGCGGTGGAGCTCCAGGTTTAGGCGGATGAGCCGGGACCCTATGTGCCCGCTCCAGCGTGTAAAATGGGGATAGGCCCTCTGGTGCTATCCTGTTCTCAGCCAGGCTTCCAGGAATCGGACCGGATCTGCTCCTTCCTCGCACTCCGGGACTCCCACGATGCGGAGATTGTTGCGCCGTGAGCGCCCCTCACTGTCCTCACCCTTACTTCCAGCACTTTGACTCTATGTGTTACCTTATTCAAAGATTGGCGCAGGGCAGCCACCGTATCCGGGATGTCCTTCATAGCGTTTTCGTGGGTCGCCACTCTCTCCTTGAGCTTCTGATGGTCGTCTTTCAGTAGGGTGAGATCCGAGCCAATGGCGTCCATCCTTTTCTTGAGTGCCTCCCGTGAGGCCACAATGGCCTGCATGATTTCTCCCAGTGTAGGGTCCCCAGGTCTTCCTGGTCTCCGTCCCCAGCTTTGCCATCCTCGTCCTCCGTGTGCTGCTCCGACTCGTCTGAGGGTAGCACCTCAAATCTCTTTTTCTTTGACACCCTACCCATTGTGACAGTCACACGCGGCTGACACTAGCAGCGCCGGGAGAGTCCAAGGTCCCATTCCGCATCAGCAAGGCACCGCCGTCCCTCGATAGCTTCTCTGGAAATCGCGGCCCCAGACGTCACTCTGACCTTGTGCGGGACCGACCCGTCCGTCGCCAGTCAACCTCAACCAGGTCCCTCTATCCTTCACAGGTTTGTGCCGCATCCCTTTCCACCAATGCAAGGCTCCTAGAGCAAGAGCGTTGCCCCTGCAATAGCTCTCCGGGCCTGTGTTGGTCCCCGCCGCCAGTGCAGTCAGTAGGGTCATGCAGGTCAGTGATCGCCGTCAAACCACCCTCCATCTGCCGTGCGTTAACACCCCTCAGAGAAGGTTCGCATTGTGGGGCTGTCGAGCATCAACCATGAAGGCTCTATGCAATGTCTCTGGTATACAGCCTGCTTGGAGGTGGCCCAGATCGCCACCTGTCCTATCCCACCACAAGTCTCCCACAGGCGCAGCAGCACCGAGACGCAACCCCAGCACTGTGATGGTTCCGCTGTACCACAGGCCGCAGTTGTCTCGCTGAGTTGTCCTCTAGAGTCACCTGCCAGTGGGTCCCCAGCCTGGCGTTCCATCCTCTCCCTCGCAGCCACAGTCCACCCGCCAAGGATTCTGCAGGGGAGTCTCACCTCGTTCTGCCCCTCCGTCACCCAAGCCAGGCAGTCCGTGGGGAACTCACCCACCTCTGATGCAGCAGTCTCCGCCGCCGATCACGGCCGCCCTTTTGAGCCCCCTCCGCCGCAGGCAGACACAGGGGGGATGAGCACCCACTGCTGCAGGGACAGGCAACAGCACCACCAGAGTCACCCGGAGGTCCAACTGGCAGGGAGGGCGGCGCGGCGGCGGAGCGTGGCGAGGACCAAGAGCACACCCTACTGCACCACTCCGGGGAAGCCCACAGCGGAAGCCCAAGTAGCAAAGGCGGCAAAGGCAGCAAAGGCGGCAAAGATGCAGGCCGGGGTCTCGAGCTCCACCCCCCCCTCCTCAATTCCAGGCCGCTCCATAGTCCGCTCCGGTCTTCTCCGGACCACTGTCCATCAGGCGAGGCGCCAATCTCCGGGCCAGGCCCAGGGGTTCCACGATCGTAGGCGAGTGGATTTCAGTTCGGCGAGCAGTTTAACAATCCGCGCCGAGTCCCAAATGGTGCCGACTATGTCCCAGGCGCCGCCATTTTAAAATTAGGCATCCGCTTCTGACCAGCCGGGAAATTACTGCTAACACCTGCCGAGTCGCAATGTCTCCTCAACGCCAGGGTCCAGGGAAGCTGCAACTCCTCTCCGGTGGCGTCAATGGGGCCGCAGACGCCCCCGGGCCTCCTCTGACCATGACAGCCGCCGTCTCAATCAGTCGTCTGACCCTCCGCGTGGGGCCACCATTTTGATTCCCGTCTCGGCGGCCTGCAGCAAGGAGGGGAATAAACTCTTTCATGTCCCCTATCACCCTCACCGACGTCCCAAACTCAGCTCAGGGTGGGAACCGGCTATTCCGCCATGAAATGCGGTGCCGTGGCCCTAGATTGCATGTCAGGATCAGCTGGAATGGAGGGCAGCCGCAGAGGAGCACCAGAGTCCGCTGCTGCTCACATCGGCGCTTAAGCCTCGCCCCCCAGTGGCCCTGCTTATGGTAGAAACCTAGTTGTTGTTCTTGCCTGCTAGGATAGCAAGAAAAAATGGGTGCATAATCGACTTACTATGTTCTATCTAGATATAGTCTGCTGTCACTAGGAATGAATTAGGTTCATTAAATGATTCATTACCGCCCTAGACAAAGTCTACCTTTGCCCCCCCATCTGGTGGAACGATGCCATATTTGATACTTTATGGTCAGTCTGAGGCCCCCTTGCTTGTGGTGCTCAAGAAGTAGCCCTTATTGTAATTGCTGGTCACATTTCGTATTTTCTAGTCCATCAGTTCATGTTTATGAGCACATGGCGTCACAATACAAAAGAAAGTCAACCCAGAAAAGCTAAAAAATGTCAAAAGAACCAATTTTAAATAGCAATTGAACACACCACAAGGAAAACAGGTTTTCAAATATAAAAAATAATATTGCTCTGCAAAAAAATTCATCTTTTTTGTGGATTCCCTAGTTTGTTTGGCATTGAATGTTGCTATTTTGATCTGTGGGAAGTTGATGTGTCTTAGCAACCCCAACTACGTTATCCTTCACTAAACATAGAAACTGGTTTTAACTATCAAATAGGTGTATTTTCCTTTTTACGAGTCAGCTGTAACTTGCACACAAATGGCTTACTGTGCCTGAAAGTCAAATTTCAAATTTGAACACGCAGAGAAAGTTTTTAACTAAAGTTTGGAACAAACCTTGCAAATGAGTCTAGAAACACTGATATCGCAGGTCAGGCAAATGTCAAAATTGAAAGCAAACAGTTTTTTGCTGTTAAAATTTGAGAATGAAAAAAGTGTAACAAGTTATTGTGCCTTGAAAAGTTAGGCCCAGCTGCTCAGCCTTACCTACAAATCTAAAAGCTATAATGAGTTTACAGGCAAGAGACTGCAGCAAGCTGGAGTGCAGTCTGCTAAAACATTTGTTTCGCTTATTCGAGTAATGAAATAGTTAGAATCATTGTTCTTGTACAGTACCATAATAATCTATTATATATGCTGCAAAGATAACATTTTTATAAAGTTGTTGTTGGGGGCGCTAGAAGGCGCACTAGCAAGAGGGTTGCACTACCGTGAGGCTCTTGAGGCTCAAAGCTCACAATCAGCAATATCCTCTTCAAATGCTGCATAAAAATAACTGAAAAACAGCCGCAAAGGGAATGGAATTCCTCCGCTACTAGTGGCAGTGGTTAGAGGCACCCAAACTAACCAGGGGGCCGAGATATCAGCTGTTCAACACCAACCTGCTGCAACCTTAAGATGGCGGCCGCCCTCGCCCACTAACGGACAACACCACTCCGGGGCACCCAAGCCCGGAGACTGCCAGAGGCGAAAACCGTACAGGAGATTGGTAGCACAAAGAAAGGGAGAAATCTTACACTACTCTAGCTGCCCTGAAACATCGGACGGTCGATGCCGCTGCACCCAGCTGGCCAGAGAGCGGCGGCGGGGTCATAGACGCTGCTGACACCCTTGGAGACCACAACCGGAACCGCAACCCGAGGGAACCCAAGCACAGGCTGTAAAGCCGAGGCTGCGATCCAGTGAGTGCGACCTACTGGGGGCCACAACACCACTCCCGGTTTAGAAGTCACTCTCGCCACCTCCCACTGCTCTTCTCCACTGGAGACCCGGGCGGACTGCCCTGCACCGGGCCCGCGCAAAAGTCATCGCCTCGTCTTACGCTCTCAACGGATCGCTTACGGTGTGCAACAGAGAGTCTACCCCCAGGGCGCAAATACCTGCTGGCCTCTCTCCCCGACTCTCAGCTGAATTTTTTGGAGGGACCCAATGTGACCCAGCACGCCCGAACCACTGCAGTTCCCACCATTTCCTCTACCTACGAGGGCACAGTCACAGGGGTGGCAAGACCCCCTCACAGTGACCCGATCTCCACCTGGGGGTACACAATCGCCGCAACTGGGTCACGTGCCATTGGCTGCGTAGGCCTACACAGCGGCGCCATAAAGACACCCTCCAGGCCTGAACTATGCTATAACCACATACGCGGCCGCTGCTGCCCTCAACGCCCATAGAGCCCTCTACAGGGTCACGATTTAGCCACGAATTGGCCAGGAAGACCGGACCGCAGCCAGCTGACGGGAAGATGCTGCACACACTGGGGCTCCTTTCTCTGGCTAAAATGATCCTTAATCAATTCCAACAGGCCTCCACCCCATATTAAACATTGACCCCACAGTGCCTCTCATCACCACTGCACAGTGCCAGGCCTACACTCTTACCAAGCTACGTCTGGTCGGGCATCGCTTCTGCAACAGGTATCCATAAGACACTCATCATAGGCAAAACGAACAGCAAACAGCCAAAACTCACGTTTAAGGCCCGTAAATCATCCAGAATGCAGCAGGAAACGGACGACGACGCTGCCAGTGCCTCCGCTGCAAAAGCCCCCACTTGCACCGACAACCTGAAGGACCTCCTTCTCATAATGAAATCTAGTCTCAATGCAATTTATTTATTTATTTATTTATAGTCTTGTATCGCGCGAGAATCAGCCCCGAAGGGGTATCTCCGCGCGTGGCTTCTGGGTGAGTTAGGCAAAACCATAGATCGGAAAAAGACAGAAGGGAAGCTAAATTAATCCTGTGTGAATAAGTAAGTTTTCAATTTCTTCCTGAAATTGAGAAGGTGAGGAGTTTGTCTTAGTTGGGGGGGGAGGGAATTCCACAGCATTGGACCTTTAAGGGAGGGGGCACGGCCACCCTGTCTTGCTCTGTTTACTTTGGGTATGTATAGCAACATAGTGTTGCTGGAGCGTAGAGTGCGTCCAGGAGAGTAAGGAAGAAAGATATCCTTCAAATATTTGGGACCTGAGCCGTAGATACATTTATGCATGATGCAGCAAAGTTTAAATTGGATCCGCTGTTTCACTGGGAGCCAGTGAAGGTGGGAAAGGAGGGGGCGGGAGGGGGTGCGGGGGGGAGCATTCAGGATAAGTCTTGCCGCGGTGTTCTGTACCACCTGCAGTCTGCAAAGTTGTTCCTGGTTGGCGGAATTAAGACCAAGGTGGACTCCATGTACAACCACCTAGACAGTCTAACACACAAGCTAGACCAGCACGAGGAGCGGATTAAAGACACTGAACAGCGTAAATCTGAATTAGAAGATGCCTCATCCGCCAGCACAGGAAAAATGCTTGACATGGAAAAGGTCCTCAAAGTCATTGCTGCCAATGACAAGGACCTAGAATCCAGATCGTGCAGAAACAACCTACGGATTCTTGGCGTAGCCGAATCCACTATAACCTTGAAGATGGAGCAGTATGTTGAGCGCCACCTCACCACCCTATTTGGCGGCGGAGCATTCTCTGCTCTTCTGATGGTCGAAAGAGCACATCGTTCCTTATCTACCCGCCCTCCCCCGGGGGCCCCCGAGGCCGATCATCGCAAGGATATTAAATTATCGAGACCATGACGCCGCTCTCCGGTTGGCAAGAGAAAAGCAGCCATTATCCTTTGAAGGCATGTCAATCTCTATCTACCCAGACTTTAATATGGCCGTTCAAGGGGATCAGAAAAAGTTCCTACCTGTAAAAATAAAACTCCAGAAAGCCAACATCAAGTATGCCATGCTGTTCCCGGCGCAGCTGAAAATCACCTATCAGGACAAGCAGCACTTTTTCAATCAGCCACAACTGGCCAACAACTTTCTAAAGTATCTGCCCAAGGCCCCTGGAGCCAATACCTCATGCACTTCCACCACGGACATCTCAGATGTTAAATGACAGAGGAGCCAGAACACTCCATACCTGACCTGACAATCCCAGAGAGTCTCAATGTGGGCAGAGGTATCCTTCCTTGCATCTTTATATCCGAGGAGGTAAGGTGTGCTTCCCTGATAATGAACATGGCATGGGCTGAGAGAACCCGTACCAATGTGGCACTTCAAGTTGACATTTGAGGCAGTACACCTGCTCCTGAGCACCCTCGTCCCATCGAGGAGGCCCTGTGTCGCCCTCTAGCCAATACCCAATAGGCATTCCCTACATGATAAGATACTCTGATGTTTCAGAGCTTGGTTTTCATTCCCCCGTTGGGAATTCCTTTTTGGGAAATTCAGGGTAGGGTGGGAGGGGGACAAAGCACAGCAGGATTGGGCTGCTGATGTGGGTGGATGAGAAGGGGGACCTCATCATAAACCAATTCATGCCACTATAGATACCAATTGTCACTGTTATGCGAATTGCGAATTGCCTGCGAGACACACCTACACCATCTCATGCTCAGAACAACCAACACACAAGGGATGACCCAGCCTAGTCCTCCTAGTTACAATTTTCTGACTTGGAACATGCGTGGCCTAGGAAACCCACGCAAGCGCAGACATATATTGATGTACCTAGCCACAATGAACACTGCGCAATGATAAAGAAACCCACCTAGGGCCTGAATCACCGCCCACATTTGCAGCCAGCTGGGCAGCACATCGCTACTTCTCCTCACCTTCCACATATGCCAGAGGTACTGCAATACTGATCAGACGTACCCTCCCATACACCGCCATAGGCTCAAATGCAGACACATCGGGACGATTTTGCATTATGTGGGTGAGACTGGAAACACACTCAGTCGCCTTCGTCAGCTGTTATGGCCCCAATGTAGACAACCCTTAGTTTTTTCATGCCCTATGGGGGAAACTCATATCCATAAGCTCAGACCACATTGTATGGGGGGGGAGACTTCAATGTCACAGTGAACCCAGCTGTGGACAGGTTACAACCTCAGCCACACCACTACCCTAATGCACAATGGGCCCTACAGGGCCTTATAGCAGATAATGGCATGATCAACGCTTGGCCCCATCCCCACCCCACAGCCAGAGAGGGAACCAGCGTGGGCCTTGAAGCAGACCCCAACAGCTTCCCCCTTACCTGTCTCCCTGTCCTCTCCTCTATTTTCAGAGCGTGCCTGAAGGCAGGAGCAGGGACTATCCCTTTAAGGAAAGCACACTTGGGGATGCACTTTCTGATCATGTGACCTGGTCGGCTGATCCGGTCGACTACATGAAGTAGGAGGTATCACTTGGATGGCGACACCCGGGAGCAGCGTGGTTCGGTACACGGCGTGGATTTGGAAGGAAAGGAGAGTGTCCAGGCCTTCTTCGTGGGCCCCAGACTGCAGGACTCTGCCGACCCCGAATCCAGGAAGGAGAAGATGCTGGAGCCGGAAAATGGAGAACCCGACCTCCTGAAGAACCCAGAGCGGGAGCCAGACCCATCCGGCATCATGTTGAAGCCAGCTGCGTCCCAGGAGGGACGTGGCTTCACAAGGTACAGGTTGCTTAGAATCCATCTGGGGAAGAGGGTGCAGAACCGGGAAAGAAGGGGCGGGTGGAGGGAGCGGAGTGCGCTGATCGACTCGTGAGACAAAGGCACGTGTAAATGCTGCGACTCATAAAAAGGGCACTGGTGTCAGTAACGGGTGACTACTTCCTTTCCATTAGACCATGCTGAAGCACAGCAAAACAGCCTTCTCACTGAAGATTTTTGTTTGTTTTTTGCTTTATGTTTGGTGACTGACCTTCCCGGTGGGACCTCGCACTACAAGCCAAAAGGGAGTGAGAGAAAATGAAAAGGGCACACTACCCTCTGACGAAAGAGGAAAGAGAAGACGACGCCTATTCCCCCTAGGACCCTACCCGACCCTTTCACCCCCCCTTTTGATTTTCTTTCTTTTTTTAATGTCTCTATAATTAGTCCAAGGACAAACCAACATGACTGTGTTTTTTTGCCAAAATAAACAAGCCTACAACTGAGATAAGTGTCCCTATCTGCTTCTCTACCACGCCACACTGCGTCTCCGTGGTGCACTCTTCATGGTCCCGAATAGATGGATGGCTATTATCTCGAGGACTGACATCCTGGCTCTCACACGCTACTCATCTGCCCGCACCTATTCAGATCACTTGCCTGTGTCAATAACTCTCACCCTTATATAGGGCTTGGTGGCTACCTACCCTGGCGCTCCTTGACCCGGTTTTTAAAGCAGACCTGGTAACAAAAATCGAGGACTTTTCCCCCCGAAATATACACTCTGTGGTGAGCTACGCCACAACTTGGGAGGATTTCAAAGTGACTATCCGAGACATATGCATCGCTAAGGGAAGGGGGATTTTAAATGACATACGCACTACTCTTGATAAATTAGAAAAAGAACTCAGCCACCTCAACACCCAAATGCAACAAACACCATCCCCTGACATACAGGCTAAAATTAGGGACACCGTATCTGAATACCAAGGCACAGCAGAGAGGGAATGTAAATTCAGGGGAAAATTCTTCCAGGCCCGACACTAAGGGGAGGGCGACCGCCCGGGGAAGTTATTGACAGAGGTGATTCACCACCCCCAGATTCTCGAACACTATACTTAAAATAGTAGATGATGAGGGACAGGTACGCAGAGGCACCCCAGACATCTTGATAGTCTCTCACAAATGTATAAAACACTATACAAGTCCCACAGATCACAACCGATAGACTGTATCTCCATTTTCTAAGACACAGCGTTAGGCTGGCTGGGAGATTCCCAACAAGAGTTCCTCCTGGCGTACTTTGAGGATGACAAAACCAGATCTGCGATCATGCAACTCCAGTCAGGCGTGTCCCCTGGCCCGACGGGCTCACAGCCGAATTCTACAAAACATTCAGTTCCTCCCTAATCCCCATTCTTCGACAGGTGTACGTGGAGGCCACAGAGATGGGCTCCCTTCCCCAAACAATGCGCGAAGCATTGACCATCTCCTTCCAAAAGCCAGGTAAACAAGCTGACCAATGTTATTCATACATGCTGCTCTCCCTCATCAATGTGCATGCAAAATCCTGGCGAAGATCATAGCTAACTACATCAGCCCCCTGATGACAGCCTTGGTATTACCGGATCAGTCAGGTTTCTTTACTAGTCGGGCACATCTCACAACCTCCGAACTTTATTTGCTGTCCTCCAGGATATCGATCCTATGGAAAATACGGTGGCAGTCTTTTTGGATGCAACCAAAGCATATGATTCCCTCGAATGGGAGTACCTGGTTTTGTTCTCCTAAGGATGGGCTTCCCCATACCCTTCCTAGCTTGGATTCAACTCATATACACCAACCGCCAAGCTAGCATTCTAATCAATAGAACCCGATCTCCGCCTTTTATGATTGCCTGTGGAACGAGGCGGGGATGCCCCCTATCGCTCCTCCTCTTCGCCCTCGCCATAAAACCCCTGGCAGCGAAACTACGCCAACACCATCATGAACACACTCTCATATACCCCGAACAACAGCTCCTGATATCCTTATATGCAGACGACCTCACCCTCTATCTCCGTAACCCTGAAGAAAGTTTAAACCTGATCCTCTGTGTCCTCACACGTTTCGGACATTTATCAGGGATCAGCATAAACTGGAGGAAATCTCAAATATTCCCCCTCACTGAAGCTGCCACCCTCTTTGACCTGGACTTCCCTCTGGCTTGGTGCATGGACACGGTCACCTACCTGGGCATAGTGATCACAAGAGACAGGGACGAGCTAATGAGAGCGAATTACGGGTGGGCTCTAGACCTCATTATGGAGAAAGTCACACGATGGATAGCCATGCCACTCTCCATGGCTGGCACAGCGTCACTCATAAAGATGGTGATTCTTCCCAAACATTTATACCTCTTTCTCAATAGCCCACACGCCCCAAGCAGACATGTCTTTAAAACCCTATAACCCCAACTTATCCACCTAACATGGGGTGGGAAACAGCCAAGACTCAAGTGGGAGAACCTCACTCACCCATTTTCTGCAGGAGGGTTTGAAATCTCAGACATAAAGTTATACTTCAGCTGTGCTCAGGCCCACTACGCTGCACACTGGATGAATCCCTGCCCTACACACTTCACCTAGCAGTAGACGATGGATATATGACTCCCACACCAAGCTCGGTCTATCTTATCTCACCCCACTGCTCACGCCCCCGCCATTCAAACCACAGTAGACTGCACGAACAAAGCCTGGGGAGATCTGGCCCGACAACTTAATCTGACCATCCTGTATTCTCCCCTGCTGCACCTTGCAGGCAGATTAGACATCCCTGTCACTCAGGGGGGAAGCTACCGGCAAATGCTTCAGAGGCTCTCACTCCAGACATGGGGAGACTTGTACAAACAAAGCAAATTTCGTACCCGAGAGAAATTCTTCGGGGAATACTCCTTTACACCCCTAGAACTCTTTTTATATATTAGGCTACAACAAGACGTGAGGTCTCTTACCCCAGCTTCCCACACAAACCCCTCATAATGGGCCTGTTACAGAACAAAACCCCCATGCTTGTGGTCTCCAGGCTCTACTGCACTACAGAGTCTGACTGCACATATGATGTCCCTGCCGCACGAAAACACTGGGAGGATGAACTTGGTTCTTCCCTCACGGATGACCAATGGACCTAGTGCTGCCAGCAGACAGTGAACATTTCTGCCAGTAGCAAATTACATATAATCCACTATAAATTCTTACACCGCCTCTACGATACTCATGCGCTTTCATCTTCAAAACACGGATCACTGCAATAGGTGTGGAACAGAGGGGGCGGACTTTCAACACTTAGCCTGGGACTGCGCCCCTATCCAACAGTTCTGGACAGAAGTTGTGGCGGCATTAAAGCGGATGACCGGCCTGCATCCCAAACACCCCACTAGTCACTGTATCAGGATACACCAGAGACGTAGACATACGATATAGGCGATTCATATCACTAACACTACTGGTCGCCAAACGAAGGGTGTTGTGCCGATGGTGCCAAATTTAAAGAATGCCGCTGCCCGCTTCCCACGCAAGGGGACATTGGCAGGGCAGCCCCCTTAGTGGCCCTAGTCCAGCCCCCTTCCCCTGTCTTCTCCTTGCGCGCTGGCGTTGGGAGGGAATCCAGGGAGCCCCCATGCCCCTCCCAGGTACCTGCATGCCACTCCAGCCGGGGGAGGGCTTTCCTGGGGTGGGCGTGTCATGTATAAAGGGCCTGGTCCAACCTTGCTGCGACCTCTGCTTCCTGCCTCTGCCCAGTGCTCGGCCACCATCCTCGGGCTGCATCCATCCGCCCCGCCCCCCTCTCGAATGCTGCAGTGCGTGCGTTGCCCGCCGTTGTCGTTTCGCCGACTTTTAAGGTATGTGTGCGTCTCTCTTGCCTCCCCCGGCCCTGTCCCTGGTATGGATCCAGGTTGTACAGGGCCCTGTGGTAGGATACCACGGGGGTGGGGTAGAGATGGCCACCCACGTGTATCTACTAGTGGGCAGAATTTGCGGCACTGTGGTTTGGGGGGGACTCGGGCTAGGGGCAGCAGGGCTGGATTGAGGGCCGCGGTAGGCCGCCACGCGGCCGGGCAGGTGGAGGCTGTGTGGGGTTTAAGATGGCCGCCAGTCGAGCTCGCCCTTTGGGGCCCGCGGCGCCTCAACTCGAGGCACGACCAGTTTGTTCATCTGAACGGAGCGACCGCGTATTGGCCAGTGCGGGCATCCTTTTCCTCACGGTGTGACACAATATTCTGCTTCGAGCTTTGGAATGTCTCACTCTCCATTATCCGACTTCTACCTCTTCTTAGGAAAAAACAAAGGCCGCTTTGTGTGGCTGTGCGATAGCGTTAGCGCCTATGCAGTCGGTTTAAAAAATTGTTTGCCACCTGCAACATTTTACTCATTGAGGCAAAAGCACCTCATCAGCGCCAAGATGCTCCTTCCGGAGCGAAAGTTCGCGCTTTACAAATACCCATAAATATCAAATATCAAAAAATATCTCTGCGCGATCCCGCCTCTCCGCTCCAAAGTACTGAGCCCCCGCCCCCTCCTCGAGGGCTGCGCTCCTTCCGCTCCATGATGAATTCATGTGAACACACAGCCAGCATGGGTGACTGGAAGGAGTCTGGTGGAATGGCGCTTCCTCAGGCAGTGAGAGAGCGCGAGGCCCCCCAGTGCATTAGTAATCCGGGAAAGAAGCGCGAGACACACTTCTTGAGCCCGTTCTCTAAGTGTTCTATGTCAGGCCAACAATCACGCTTGATGCAGGTTAATCCATTGAACCATGACCCAATTTTTTAAGGCTGCAAGACACGTTAGCTTGGGGATGATTAGTAAAGGCTACTACATGCCCCACAATACACCATGACTGACAATAAGGTACAACTTCCGGCCGCGATTCCTACAATGCAAGGGCTGGCGGTTGACTATGCGAACGATTAGACAATAACATTATAACGAACAATAGCATGCCACGTGGCCTGTGTCAAATTAATAACGAGAATGGTGTTTTTCTCGTTTTGATTTTGGGCTGCGGCGCGCTGCTCGGCCACGAGTGAGGTGCCCCGTATCTGCGGTCTCGGGGGTTGCTAGGTAACCCCCCCCTCCTCCTGCAACTGCGACACGACACCGGAGAATCCGGTTCGAGTCGCGGCAATGACTTTGGGCATACCCGTCGGGTAGGGCGGCGACATTCATTCGTGTGAACTATCAGTCTGTTTCAGTTCTGAAGCTACTCGTATATTAGAAAAATACAGAATAGGGACGCAGTAGTTTTTCTTTGCGTTTGGCCTTGTGCAGCTCTCCACTGTCACAAGGTGTACTTATAAATACCCTCATACCTACATGGGGTGAACAATTCAAAATCAAATGTATGTGAATCCCATTTAAACATTTTGCAGAGAAACATAAAAACATCTGTATTTTGCAGCAACTACACAAACGTAGTACCATCCCATGTGCAATTTGGAAATGAAAACATTGTTTTATCATGACTACAATGAGTATTGTCAATTGCATAAAGTGCCCATTGGTTATACTAGAAATTGATGGGACGTAATATTTGTCCTGAATTCCAGCAAGAGAGCACTACTCCTAGGATGGTTAGGAGGAATTACTCCCATTAAAACATTTTGAAAATAAATGAGCCTAATAGTGCATATTAAAGCACCATTTTCAAATACATTTGCTAAAAATCTTAACTTCTGAAAGGTCACTAATTAGATATTCTAATATTTTTATGATGGTCCAAGCCAATGAGGCCAGAGGCTCTCTAGGAGTTGACCTCAATTTTCGAAATGTATAATTGTCACCATTGTGCAAGGGCTAGCATTATCTTATTGCTTCTCCGTATGCCATGGGTGCCCCCCTATGTCATACTATGGTTGTATGATAATAAACCTGCAGCAGTTCTTTACCCATAAACAAAGTGTCTGGTGTATCTTTCATGGGTAAAATGTTTACAAGTGCGGGGAGGAGCGGGTGACGGTGTGGGCAGTATGCCGCTGCCCGCGTCCCACGCAGGGGGACATTGGCAGGGCAGCCCCCTTAATGGCCACTAGTCCAGCCCCCTCCCCCTGTCTTCTCCTTGCGGCCGGGGCTGGGAGGGAATCCAGGGAGTCCCCATACCCCTCCCAGGTACCTGCATGCCACTCCAGCCGGGGGAGGGCCTTCCTGGGGTGGGCGTGCCACGTATAAAGGGCCTGGTCCGTCCTTGCTGCGACCTCTGCTTCCTGCCTCTGCCCAGTGCTCAGCCACCATCCTCAGGCTGCATCCATTTGCCCCGCCCTCCTCTCGAATGCTGCACCCACCCTGTCCGCTCACCCAGCAGCATGTCAGGCGGCGTGTAATTATTGGAACGTTTTAATGTTTTTTCTGTGTTGCAGGCGGAGTTAAAGGGCGATCTGGAGGCAGACGGGTACAGTAAGGGTACCTCTGCCTGGCACAGT
Source organism: Lissotriton vulgaris (assembly GCF_964263255.1). NCBI lineage: Eukaryota > Metazoa > Chordata > Amphibia > Caudata > Salamandridae > Lissotriton > Lissotriton vulgaris. The sequence goes on along the minus strand of NC_141693.1, from coordinate 1,066,455,124 downwards.
AAGGGTGCCTGAGCCAAAGACCTGGAGCCACAGGAGGCTCCGGAAACCACGACGTCACCCCGTTAGTCCTTCGGGCGGCTGGGGGGCCTGTACCAACCGGGGGTGTGCCATTCCGCTCCGCCCTGAAAGGTGCGGGAGTCCAAGATGAGGATCTACAAGGTGCGGCACTGTCCGGGCGTCGACCCACCGTGCTGGCTGGCTCTACAGGCGGGCGGGGCAGCGAGGGGCTGCCTGCCCTGGATCGCCCGTTAGATGACCCACTAATGTCATACTATGGTTGTATGATAATAAACCTGCAGCAGTTCTTTACCCATAAACAAAGTGTCTGGTGTATCTTTCATGGGTAAAATGTTTACAAGTGTGGGGAGGAGCGGGTGACGGTGTGGGCACTATGTAAGCAGGGCATCACATATTGCTAAGAACAGCTAAACACATATGCAGAACTGTTACCGATTTCGTCGAACCTACAGGAAATATGGAGCCCCTTACAGAACTACTTGCAGGCACAAGAGGTAGATACCACAGCAGAAACAGCAGACCCTAGTGATAACTCATCACGAACCCCCAGGAAACGCACACAAATACCCTTGGTGCTCCACGCTCCCTCGAGGCTAGGCAACATATTAAACTGATTGATTTGAACACTCGTAACGTAATTATAATTTATGGGATTATTCAAAATGCATTATTCTGTAAATGGCTTGTGTCTATCCATTTCCTTTCAAGTGACGTGTGCTGTACCACACGATGTATTGGTTTTCCTTTTTTCTGTATATATTGATAAAATAATAAAAACAGATTAAAAAAAACTTTTATAAAGTTGTTGCATTTGTGCCATTAAGCTGACCATTTTATGATGATAGCTCATCCTTTAACTGGGAGAAAGCTCTGACAAATGCGGCAAACCTATAATTATGCAGAAATCACTGTACAAACGCATAATTCCAGTGGCCCTGAATATTATACATGGAGCAACCTTGTAGTCTGATAAATCCCAAAGCAATTACAGACATTCCCAGGCAATTACAGCCATTCACACCTCCATCGAGGTCGGATTTATTCACCATGTCTGCAATGAGACCAAAGATGGCCCTCCCATTCTATTTTTTTCTTTTTAGTAAGCAGAATCATGTAACAATGGAATACAGGAGGAAGCTTTAGAATATACAAAAAAAAAATTGAAACTGTTCTGAAGTGACAAAACTTACAAAACACCAGTATTTTACATGTAAATAAAGTGCCTAACATGCTAGCATCAGATTTCTACCTAGGGCGAGAAGAGTGACAAATCTATGGCAGGACCGGAGGTTCAGTGTATGTTTCTCAATTGCATTACTATTCAAACAGCAGCCAATGAATAAAACTGTAAATATGTAAAAACACTGCATATCCCATGAGGCTGTGAACCACGCCTCCTTCAATAACCAATCAAACATGTCCTGAGTATACAAAATAGTGAGGCACCATCTTGTCTGCCTCTTTCTTTGGTGCTCCGCAGTTAAGGTAAGTGTCTCGTTATTTTGCTCATTACTTGCATATATGGATGATCTTATTTATGCATATGATGTTTATTATGATATAGTAATCCAAAGAGAGTGACAGAGTCCACACTGTTTTTTTTCTAAAGTTTATCAATGTTGCGTTTGTTTACGTGCTGACCCAGAATCGTTGTCTGCCCAAAGCCACGTACTTATGAAAAACACTAGAAACAATGGTGCAACCTCTTACCCCATTTCCGGACGCACAGCGATAATTTGTGCATACCAGTAATGCAACACGTTAAACAAGTTTGTTCCAAAATTTATTCAAAGTTCATCATATTCACGGTGTCCAGGGTTTATCCATTGTCACTTGTGAGACATCTTACTTTCACGTTTGAAGTTACAGTGATGAAAGTAAGATGTCTCACAAGTTTTAGTATTATTATATAGTGCACATATGTTTATTACTGTCTGTGGTTTTGCCTGATAACTTGTTTAGCGATGTCACGCTTGCGCTGCAGTAGGCGCGCGTTCCAGGCAACGTATTTCTCTTCAGCATGTGTTGCGCTTTTCGTATTTATGCCCATTTTTCCCCTTAATTAAAACCCCCTTTTAGAGTCTCGCTACTGCGAGTCATTGCCCATGTGTACCGCGAGCCTCGCGCTCCTTGCATGGTCTGACCCCCCCTTGTGTTTGTCACAGGAACCTGCACACCTCTGTGCACACGTAGACAGCCTCCATACAACACGCTGGAAGATGCCCCTCCCCGGACTCGTACAATTGGGGAAAGCAGCATGCAGTGTCTTGTGCCATTACTGGGGCCTCAATTAACCCCTTCACCGCGGCAGCTTTTCCACTGCAGTGCTAAGGGGGCGGGGCAGCCGTGCGGCGGCCGCATGCTGGTGACGGAACCGCTCCGTCACCAGCCTCGGTTGAGCTGTGCTCATGACGGAGCGTTTCCGTCATGGCCCGCCCCGCTCAATAGAACGTCCAGCGCAGGCGCGGAATTCGCTCCGCGCAGGCGTTCTGAGCGGGCCATGACGGAACAGCTCCGTCATCAGCATGGCGCACCCGCAGCTGATGACGGAGCGGTTCCGTCATCAGCATCGAACCGGTTAACATTTTCTTCATGCTTTTCTAGAGTTTGGCAATAGTTAACCTCTCATTAACCTGCAATACAGGAAATATAATTTTTGGAAACCCCTGAATTAAATAGCCAGGCAGGGCTAATTACCCTCCACTAGTCCTATTTTCAGGGGCCCTTTTTTGGTACCTTCTATGGCCTCACTACTCCAGCTTTTTCTCCCTTTCAACGCCCTTTCGTACCAGAGAGTCAGGGTTGTAAAATTTGGCTTCCCTCTAGGGGACTCTGAGCTATATATATATATATATATATATATATATATATATATATATATATATATATATATAATTTCAAGATGTCGGACTGTGAGGTCTATGAGGTAGAACTTGCTGCATATGGTCCTGCAGAGGATGAAGATTATTATCACGACGAGAATGTTGAGTCCCTCGAAAAGACTTTAGGTAAAAACCTGGATAAAGCTCTTTCCTCCGCCTTTTTACCTATATCGCTCTGTATGAACCAATTTGTAGGCCCCACTCCTACCCCTCCTGCAGGCACTCCTTATCCCTCTACTATCTCCCACCTCTGAGCCCCCAGGCCTCCCTTGGCACCACGTGCAGATTTATTCCAAACTACGGACCGCCAAGGAACATGATTATGACTCACACCCAACGGTTCCTTCCCCGGTCCTGACCCCTTTGCCCCTATCCCTCCGACTGATACTGATACCAATACTGATTCTTCACATAAATCACACCCAAGTAAACGTGCCAAGAAGCACAAACACCACCTTTCTCCGGTCGAACCTTTCCCTTTCACCGTTGATCCCACTAGCATTGTCCACCCCTGTTCTTCTGATTGGGCGTCCATGCAGACCTTCCTAAAGAAGTATAAAAAGGACTGTTAAAAAGGCATAGATCGGGCCCTTCGTGCTTGTCAAGATAAGATTTTGAATGTCTTGGGGCCTTTGGCTTAGATTTTGGAGCTAGAGCTTCAAGTGCAAGTGACTGGAGCTGCTATCCATCTGGAGGTCCTTGCAGGCTGGACCCAGAGGGCGATCTGTCTTCTCGGAAATTGTGCCCTTTCCTCAGATAGACGCAAGTCAGTCCTCCTACGAATTGATCCACAACTTGTGGAATTAGACTCTGCTGAACACGTTCGCTTCTCTTGACAAGTCACAATCCTCTCTCAAGAGGGCATTCCATCCCCTCGCTGGCAGGGCCGGTCGTGGCAGTAGACGCTCGACCGGCTGATACAGTCACCATAGTCCTCAGCATGGCTTCGCACCTTGACGTGGGGGATATACCCAAGAACCAGACCAAGCCGGGTTTTACCCCACCAGATCCAGGGTTTTCCGGGGCCGGTACAGCAGAGGCTTCAGGAACAATGATGCCCAGTCCTCAGGTAATACCATCTCACCATTCTATAATTCCTCTGGGGAGCAGCTTAATGCATTTTCTGTAAAGTTGGACAAAGATCAACTCAGATGCGTGGATCATTCACACTGTTCAAGGTTATCAAATAGATTTAGTCAATATTTTTTTTCAAGCAATCTCACCTTCTCCGCTCCATTTTTCCCTACAAGAACAATCTTTTATAAACTCAGAACTTCAAGAGCTTTTGGCAAAGCAGGCTATTGCTGTGGGACCCATCATTCACAAACGTTTCTGCGCAACGACTTCTTAGTGCAAAAGAAAAGAGGAGGACAGAGTTTAGTGTTATATCTCAGGGAGTTCAATCTTTTCCTTGTCTACAGGCATTTCAAGATGGAAGGATCCATCTTTTAAGAAATATATTACTAGAAATGGCTTGTATGGTCCGCTTGGACCTAAGGGACACTTACCTAACAGTCACTTTTTGCCCCTCTCATCAGAAATATCTCCAATGTCAGTGGAAATGGCAATTGTTCCGTTACCATCTCTTCCCTTCGGCCTTTCCTCAGCCCGTGGGTTTTTATCAAACTGCTAAATCCAGTGGCCACTCGTCCTTGAGAAATGGGCATCCGCATGATTGTTTACCCCGATAACAGGCTTCTCCTGGCTCAAGATCCAACACTGTTGTGCCCTCACTTACAATGGACGACCTCTCTATTGCAGGAGAAGGGATTTGTGATCAATACCAAAAAATCCATGACTATCCCGTCCCCACAAGTGGACTTCCTAGGTTTTCAAATCGACTCAGTGAATGCCCAGTTGCTCCTCCCGGTGCCCAAGATCAAGTCCATAAAAAGGGAGATGCAAATGACTCTGTCAAAGCAGATGGTCTCTTTGAGGTACCTGGCGTGGATTGTGGGCCTTCTAGCTTCCTCGATTCAAGCTATTTTCCCAGGACCTCTCCATTACAGGGCGTTACAACGCCTCAAGATCCATTATCTACAGAAGAGGTTCTCGTACGATCATCAGATCGCTCTGTCTCTAGTCGCTCAAGAAGAACTGCATTGGTGCTTTGCTCACATGGAGGCCTGGAATGGCAAGGCCATTTTCGGAGCCTCTCCCGACGTAATTATTGAGTCAGGCGCCAGTCGATGGGGCTGGGGAGCAAGATGCGGAGATTATGCCACTTGCGGTCAGTGGAGAGCAGAAGAGTTAAAGTTACACATCAACTGTCTAGAGTTGTTAGCCAGATCACTTGTCATCAGGTCGATCTCCCCATTGAAGAGCAATTGTTGCATCCTCTTCAGGATGGACAATGTGTCGGCGGTACGCTACATAAATCGCCTGGGAGGGTTAAAATCTCGACCCTTGGCCAACATTGCAAGGGAGTTTTGGCACTTCTGCCTGGCACAGAAGATCAGGATTGTGCAGAATATATTCAGGGCAAGAGCAATCAGGTAGCAGATTTGAACACCAGGTTTCTGAGGGACTTATGCGACTGGACACGCCATCCTTCTGTGTTTCTAGCGATCATGAGTATTCAAGGTCCTTGCCTGACAGATCTCTTTGCCTCTCGCCTCAATACTCAACTTCCCATCTTCTACAGCTGGAGACCTGACCGATGGCATTTTGAACGGACGCGTTTCTTCATCACTGGGCACAAATTATGCCTTTTTCCCCTTTGCATTAATTCCGAGAGTAGCGACTCAGGTCCGGCGACAGGCTACCTCATTAGTATTAGTCACACTGTTATGGAAGACACTATTGTGGTTTCCAACTCTATTGAGTTGTCAGCGGACCTGCCATTCCAATTGCCTGTGTTCCGGATGCTGCTCCAGGACCCAGTGAGCTCTCCTTATCCTCTGGTCCTCCAGAATCAGTTAACCCTCATGGTTTGGACGCTCTCAGGCGACAAGAATGAATTGAGGGCCTTTCATCAGCGGCTGCCGAGTTTATACAGCAAACTTGGGCTCCATCCACCTGCAAGCGAATTTCTGCATCCTGGAAGCGATGGCTGGATTGGTGCCTTCAACAACAGGTGGATCCCGTGGGATCTGATTTGAAGGAAATACTACATTGTTTGTCTGCATGTGCTGAATTAGGTCTGTCTTATAGATCAGTGAATAATGTCAGGTCGGCTTTATCGGCCTGGACATAACCATATGGATGGAAAACCAGTGGGAATACACCTGTTGGTGTGTAAGTTGTTGAAAGGTATCAGAGTAGCTCGTCCTCCACGACCCAGAAATAATACGCTGTGGGATGTATCAAATGTTCTTTCTTTGTTAGAATCAAGGCCAGACAATAAAGATTTATCTTTAAAACAATTATCTGCAAAACTCACTATGTTGTTGTGTCTTATTTCCTGTCGTAGAGTGTCTAATGTTCATGCTTTAGATTTGGCAGGAAGGGTTTTCTCTTCCCAAGGTGTTTCTTTCATCATCTCTAGAAGAACTAAAACAATGTCTTGTTCGGTTGAGTATCCATTTCCTCATAATGCTAAATTATGTGTTTTTAAATGCTTAAAAGTGTATGAAGAACATACTTTTGCTCACAGATTTGATCCTCTGGGTTAGGTGGGTGATGGCTGAAGCTTGTATAGACATTTCTGTGTATGGGGCGCATTCAGCAAGAGTCACTATGGCCTCTAAAGCCTTTATTATTGGTTCTCATTTAGTAGACATTTTGAAAGCTGCAGATTTGTCTTTGGATTCAATGTTTAAAATATTTTATTATTAACACATTGCTCACGTTTCTTCTGTTGTTGTTGGTCAGCTTTGAACCAGAATAATCTGAGCCTCCGGTCCTGCAATAGACTACAAAATTAACCAGCATTCGCGCCAAGAATTTTAGATTCTATTAAGGACACGGAGGCGAGGATTATCCCACCTGTTGGGACAGGTAAGATTTACAACTGTCATGTTGTCTTAAAATGCATAAGATGCATGTTTTGTCCCACCCTGATACCAAACTTGTGGTTCTGTGTCTTCATACTTGTTTCTACTTTTAGGAACGTATTCCAAACATAGCTGAATCTGCAATTCCTCGTGACAAGGAAGCCGGCGCTCTTGGTGGATAGATGTCTCATCTGAGACCAGTCTTGGAGTTGCTCTCCGTTGAGAGTCAAAACGGCTGCATAGCCCAGAAATTTTGCGGTCCCTTTTATCCTTCTACGTACCGCAGCAAAATCTTCGTTCTTTTGGCTTGCAGTCATCCCTAAAAGCAGGCTTTGCCGGATGGGTGGCCGCTCTTTCCGGGTGTTGGGAGCTAGGCTCTGGAACTCCCTCCCGGTGACCATCCGGGGCATTGACAGCATGCTTGCCTTCCGGAAGGCTGTGAAGACTTTTCTGTTCCCTTCTTGTTAAGGCTCTCTGTTCAGTCTCGCCGTCCCCTGTATATTATCTTATGGATCATTAGCGCCGGGACGCCCCTTTGCTGGGTCAGCTGGTGCGCTTGACAAAATAGTAACATAACTTAACATAACATAAGGCATGGAGGGTGATCAGCTCCATTGGGGTTATTAAAAGAGCCAGGTCTTGAGGCCTTTCCTAAATTGGTGCAGTGTCAGGAGCGATAATTCTGTTTTGGAGATCTGCCAATGAGTTGACTTTGGCTGGCAATGTCCTATTTTCAGTGTGATAGATTGGTAGCACCTAGTACATTGAGGCCCAGGATTTTGGAATTTGCTCATGAGGGGCACATGGGCATGCGGGCAATGAAACAGGTTATTCCAGAAGATTTTTGGTGGTCAGGTGTTGACTAGGATGTGGAACTTTATGTGAGGAAATGTAATGTTTTCATTTTGAGTGATAAGTCACATGTTTTTGTGCCATTACTAGTACAGACTGTAGACAGTAATGGGGTACTGTGGCATAAGTTGGCTTTCAATATATCCGGCCCTTTTGGGGTTCTTGGAAGTTTACCTTAGTATGCACTGGTGTTGATAGACTACGGCGCAGATTTACAAGCCCCTTGCGCCTCTTTTACGCCGCTGTTGTGTCACTTTTGTGACGCAGCGGCAGCGCAAATCCAACGCCATGGTGCGGGGTACTTACAACATGACGCATCTGGGAAATGTGTCACGGTGTAAGCCCTGCGCCACATGAAGACGTTCCTTCGCAGGGGGGGGGGGCGTTCCGGTGCAGGAACACCTCCTAAAAGTGGCTGAGTGAAAACTACAATATTTCACTCAGTTACTTTTAGGGCCATGTTGCTTGAAGCAGGCGTAAGGATTGACACAGCATATTAGAGCTAGGGCACCCCCGAGCCTTGCTGGAGCCGTGTCGCGGTTGCGACGCAACTGCAGCAATGTGCCACATTTCCACCGGAGATGCGTCATGCATCTGCCCATCTGAGCCCCACGGTGCGCCGCATTGTAAATGCGGCGCATCAGTAGTGGGGCACGGGTGGACAGATGCGTCGCAACTCTTCTGGCGCATCTCTGCAGATTAGCAGAGATGCACCAGAAGTCGTAAATCTGCCCCTCCATGTCTAAGTGGACTCAGGGGAAATTTGTAAATGGTGTGAATTAAAGTGTGATTATTCATTTCTTTCAGGAGGTGTTTATCAGGGAGGGTTTTCCTGAGGAGTTTGTGACTGACAATAGTGTCTAGTTAGTCTAAAAAGATATGAATGATTTCCACAAGTCTAATCATATCAAACACGTTAGGACATCCTTGTATCACCCTCACAGCAATGGCCTTGTGGAAAGGGTGAAACGTGTAATCAAGTGTCAACTGCAGCTAGCTTTGATTAATGGGTTCATTGGAAGGAAATTATTCATGATATGTTGTAGGCCATAAGAACAACTCCTTATGTTAGTACAGGAATGTCTCAGTTTTCCCTGTTAAGAGGCAGGGTCGTGTGTACTTGGTTTAACTGGGAGTGGATGGGGAGAAAAACCCTTGACTGTGAGAAGGTAGGAATGGTGTTGGATGTGCGCAGGCGTGTGTAGGATAAATATTGCGCCAAAAGGGATTGTTGTGAGAGAGAGAGAGATTGATGTGAGGGTTGGTGATCTGGTGAGGGTTGTTATACCTAGACATGTGAGGAAAGGGCAATCTAAGTTTTCCTCTCCCATGGTGGTGAGGCAGGTCAATGATCATATGGTGGTGTTGGAAAATGGTAAAGTGTAGATCAAAAGTATGATTGTGGTAGTACCTCGTTCTAAGGCTGATTTTGTCTGTAAGAAAATGGGTGCAGATGTGTCAAAGAAGGGTAGGTGCAGGGGCATGGATAGAAATCACGTCAGTTCTCCAAGAAGGAAATGTGTACCCAAGAGATTTGATGAATTTGTTATGTAGTAGCAGACTGTTCATTTAGTAATGTGTTTTCATGCATTTTCGAATGGGTAATTCTTGTTGTTTTTTGTTAATTTGTGTTCCACTTTTTGTGGGGCTATTGTATTTTTTCCTCTCTGTTTGTTTTCTTTTGCTGGTTTTCGTAATAATGCGCACTACATCATTGTATTATGCTTTGTTTTACTTTATTATAAGAGAAGGGGATATGTGGCGTTTGTGTTATGTGGGCTCTGCTCGAGCCACGTGTAGAATGTGGAGGCCATGTGAAGTTCTCAGGTTGGCAGTTGCTGCCGGAGTCTCGGTGTTGCCTATTGTAAGAATAAACTGGTGCTCTCCTTACCAGTGTCTTCTATTCACTGCTGCAAACAACAAAAAGTGCAGACGTGCCTAAACTGCAGAAACGATTGCAGGAATCCGATTCAAAGATTTCATTTGATTGAGTCACCACTACAGTTCTTGATGAACATCTGCTGACAGTTTCATTTGGTCTTAATAATAAAGCTTTCCTCAAGTTAAGGCTCTTTAGTCTCTGAAGGGTGTGATAGTGTGAAGGTCATGAAAATCTTTCTCAAGACCCTTGTGAATTTTCTTCTTGATTGCAAATTCTCGCAAATAATTTGAATCAGATAAGACAGAGAAGCTGAAAGGAAATACATAACAAAGCCCAAGAAGGTAATATGATTTGAAGGATGAAGGTCTGATTGGTCTTGGGTGATTACATGATTACAAGCCCAATGTCCTGAAGAAGAATCAATGTTATATTTAATTGTCAGAATGATGGAATTCTGGTATCTAAGTAAAAAATTGGACGAATCCTCTCAGCTCTGAGAAACTCTACAACCAGTTTCAGTAACTTGGTGAAACCCCAAGGAGATGAATAAAGACCAACCAAAAGCACCACAAACTCATAGACTATCTGTCTTAATTGGAATTGAAAAAGAGCAGATGCAGAGAGTAAACTGGCAGTACTAAATGGTATGTTATGTTGATTTGTAGGGTATCCAGGTGCAGTAATGGATGTGTATGCATAGGATTGATGGGAATGAGAGTAAGCCCCAAGGAATTTGTTGAAGAGGCAGAATTCAAGAAGTGAGGAGGAGGCCCTGATTTGTAGAAGGAGGCCGTTCCAGGTCTTGGGCACGATGCAGGAGAATACTAAACCTCCAGATCTGCTTCTGCAGATGTGGGAGGTGTGTGAAAATAAGAGTGGGGCTGAGAGCAGGTGTCTGGTGGGTTGGTGGAAATTAAGGCAGTTGTTGAGGAATATTGGTCCGGTGTTCTGCAGTGCCGTGTATGCATGTGTGGGGAGTTTGAATTGGCAGTGTTTGTGTATTGGGAGTATAGTCATCCTTGAGTTCCAATGGGACCATGAAGTCACCTTCTCTTAAGAGGTCTCTGAGTAGATGTATTTCCTCCCACTTAAAGTGCCTGCGTAGGACCCAAGTGTTTATTTCCCTGAAGTTTATTACCGCCTTTTTTCTCTACCAAGAAAACATTGAAGAGTAAACCATTGGAATATAAATCACATAGTTTGATTGTTTTTTCTGGATAAATATTGAAATGTTTTCATCTCAAAACATATAAAGAAAATTTGGCAGTTGTGGCTCAGCTTCACCACCCAGGTCTGTCACCCAGTTCAATGTGGATGCACACTCTCTGAAGTCCGACTACCCTCAAACCTCCTGTAATACAATGATACCCAATGAAATGATGGGAAGACAGTCTGTATGAGTAATTATCCCTATATTATTGAATAAACAAAGTTCAGCAGTAAAGTTTATTCGCTGATGATCAAGTAAAACTCCACAATCTATTCATCAGTTACAAAGGAGCATCCAAGGCAAGGAAATGTTCAAATGCTTTATTCTTGCATCGTCCTTTGGATTTCCCATACACACAACTGTATTCAAGTATTTTTGGCAATAGTGAACTTGCGCAATATGCCCCTTCTATACCATTCTGTTTCTATACTGGAAAAAGGATCTGTTCAGTAGGCTTGGTCTGGATGGAAGTGGAGGATAATTTCAGGGAAACCCCAAAAATGTTTGAAGAATCCACACATCTTCAGTGGCCTCCTGCCAGTTAGGCAAATAATGTTGAATCCTCCCTCCTACTCATAGAGGGGAAGAAGGGAATGGATTCTCCGCTGAGGACTCTCAATGGCATTCAAACTCTAAATCCTCGACCTCCTGTTGGGGAGAAAGGGGTTCTTCTTTGGGGGTCATTCCACAAATCTCTGATTTGAGGGTTTTCACTGTAAGAAGCATGTTATGGTAAGGAGCTGATGAAGAGATCCCTTCCTAAGCCAGCCCTGGTGAAAAGGTAAGTCTGAAAAACTTTTTTGTGAGCAGCTTGGGGTTTTGTCGAGGTACATACATGTGCTAACAGTTTTAGCCACCTCCTTCACAAAAGGGTCTAAAAAAAGAATAATCCAATGGATGGACATAACTCATGTTTTGCAAGGTCATGAGCTTGAGGTCTAGCCACAGAAGAATTGACCTGTGGAGTTCTGAAGACTGAGAGCAGCTGGCCCAGGAAACAAATGGTTCTCTGAAGCCAACACGCAAGTCAATATGGGTACCCTGTTCCTTGACTTTGACACCAAATCCACAATTTTGGAAAATGGGCCCAACAAATCATTGAGTTTGTCTATTCATGCTTTTTAAGATCTGTCTACGCCCTCTCTAGGGTATTCAACAAACTTGCTAAAAAAGTGGTCCATTTGGAAGTCTATGAATGGTATCATAGCTACTTGCCCTAGAAGCATTTAGCATGAACGCTATCGCGGACCTCTTCATGGAAGTTTTCCCTAAGTTTGTTCTGGAAGTATGAGACCACTTTTGGGGTAGAAGTCCACTTGGAAGAGAGGGAGGTGGACAGTTTCTTCTGGGTTGAATGTATCCTGAAGCAGAGAAGGATAATTTAGAATTGGATATTACTTTCCTGTATCAGGATCCTCATGCCTTATCTTTTTTGGAGTGTGACGCAAGAGCTATCATTTATTTCCTCCAAAGTACCAAACTTGCCTGGGGCAAAGAATACCCTGTCTGTCATCTCCTCTTCCTCATCGTCCTCAGAGAAATATTAAGGAAAACATCCCAATATGCCATCTTTAAATTCTTTGTTTCAGGGAGGGATTTTTTGGCCTTCTGTGTTACACTCCCAGCAGGAAATTGGGTGGACGAGCCAGGAAGGCCGAACAGTTTTGTTTTCATTTGTTGGGCCGTTGACACAAGGATGCTGAGATTGTCTTTTGCACTTAAGCTTGTAAAACCTGGTCCAAGGCAGATCTATCAGGACCAATAACAAAATATACAGCATTATCGATAGTCAAATTGACCTTAATAGTGAAGGGATTACCCTATGGCATATTATTGGTAGTGAATATCTCTTTTTGGAATTACCAATGGAAGCCTACAAGTGTGATAATATTATAAATACATTTTACACTGTTAATATATAGGTCCAATTTCCCACTAGCACAGACAGAGCTGTCAAATGAAGGGGAGTAACCTTCGATGAGTCAGAAATGATACAGATCAAATAAAATTTCTCCTTCTAACAACTGTGTTCAATATTTTTTTCATCACCTTAGTGATGAATAATGGAGCCTTAGGGAAAGGGTTAATGTGGGGGGTTGAAAAGGAGAGGAGACTTTACAAAGTACCTATCAATAGGCTGGGTTGACTCAGAACAGGGAATGATTAGTGGAGGAATTGAAAACTTTTCTACAAGGGCCAGGGAAAAAAACAGGGGAGGTGACAGAAGAAAGCAGATGACAGGCTGTTGAGGACACTCTGACACAAGTCCTCTGTGCTCGCGATTCAACTGTGTGTAATGAAGGGGAGATGGACCAGGTGGCAGGAATGGGATGGCAGGAACGGAACAGCACTACCAGCAAGGAGCGTTGCTAGGGAATGTCAGGACTCAGTCACGCAAGCCAGAAGAGCACAGGTCAAAATGGCAGCAAGCTAGTGCCCTGGAGAATCTATAGACTGACGTGATCAATGGAGACAAGGTTAGATAATAAAAATGTGGTGCAGACTCGGACTACTTGAGTCACTGAGCTACTACCAAGATCCATTTGTTAAGGACTTTGGGCCTAATTTATGGGGAATTACCAAAGGGCAGTGTCGTAAATCTTCTTGCTGCACTGCCCTAAGCTAATTTGAAAGGGCAGGAATGCATCGTATTCTTAAAACACAATGCATTGCTGTCATATCTCCCTATCGCTGGTGCACAATTTGCTGCCTCGCCAACGTAGGCACCCTTGCACCATGATGCAAAGGTGTCTGAGTTGAATTCAGGATTGTTTTTGTACAGGAAGAGGCACCCTTCCCGCACAAAAACAATCCTGAGAGCCATTTTCCTCTTTCTTTGTGTGCTGAAGAAAGAGGAAAAACAAAAATAGAAATAGAAATCTTTCTGCTCATTGTGCCTGCTCTGGGGGAGTGTAGTGTTTTGGCGCTACCCCAGGTTTACGTGACTAAGTAAATCTAGGGCAGCATCAAAATCCATGGTTGCTGCATGGGAAAAGCCATGGGTCGTCCATGGAACGCCTTGCAGGCGCAGAGTAAGGCAATACAGCGACAAGTGGCTTTGTGTGGCCTCATAATTATGGTTGAGAGGTTTGTGCCGCCGGAGCTTCTGAAAAAGTGATGCCTTAGCGACGTAAGCCTCTCATAAATTAGCCCCTTTGTTTTTAACCTTCTAGATTAACTGTTTAAGTTATCCTGTGGCCTAGTGCATATATTTTGTTTAAAGATCTGTTCATTATCAATACATTTTTAATGTTTTAATAAATTACATTTTAATATTCCTGGATACACCTTCCAGGCCTTTCATGCATGTTGGGGGTGATACCTACTGCTGGTTGAGGCTTCTCCTGTCAGGGAAGTGGTTTTATTTCTTCTAGTATGTTCTGGATTCATCTGGTAATGTGGGATGAGTCACTTAGGAATTTTGAAGCACGGTGTCTTTTGAGCCTAGTGATTTCCCTAAAGTGTTGACAGATTGCAAACTAAATTAATGAACCTAGGGCCATATGTATGAAGCGTTTTTCTTGTCGCAAACGCTGCGAATCGGAAATTCGCAGCGTTTGCGACAAGAAAAACGTGAAATGCGATGTATGAAATTATCGCATCGCAAATGTTAAGGAATCGCAAATGTTGCGATTCCTTAACATTGCACAAGCATTTAGGAAATCGCAAAATGCGATTTCCTAAATGATATGTATGAAATATTTAAAAATTGCGATTTTGGAATAAGATGTCGCAAATTACCACCAACTTGTAGTTGGTGGTAAATTGCGAATTCTTTTAAAAAAGCATTTTTTTTAAAAACAAAAGGTGCCATGTGACGCTCATACATGCCCTTTGGGCATGTATGTGCGCCATATGCGCACACATGTCATTTTCAGGGGTGCAGCAGGGTGTTCTTGAGACACCCCTGCACCCTGGAAAATTCGCAAAATTTGCGATTAGCAAATTGCTAATCGCAATTTTGCCTTTCATTTCTAGGGGCCAAGAGGCCCTTAGTAATGAATGGGATGTATTCCTTATTTGCGAATTCGCAACTTGCGAATTCGCAAATAAGGAATTATTGGAAATCGCTAAAAAATAGCGATTATTTACATACATACCGTTTTGCGATTTCCAAATAGCGATTCCTTAAAATTCGCTATTTGGAATTCGCAAAACGATAGTATGATACATATGGCCCCTAGTTCTTTCCTTTCACATATGCTATTATATAAAGGTAGTTGCATTGTTTACTTCATCACTTAATTTGCTTTCTGGCTTGGGATCAGCCTTGACTGGCAGATGCTCGGGACAAGGCGTGAGGCTATTTCTTCATCAGGTTCTTCATGGTAGACCATTTGCACTTCGGTGTTGACTGGGCAGGTTGCCTTGTTCTGCTAGCCTAAGTCATGAATACAGTGGTGGTGTGTGTGGTGCTCCTCATGAGTGGGCCTCCTAAAGATCAGTTCCGAGCCACTTTGGCTTTTTGATTCAGTCTCCTTTTGTCCTGGAAGTTGGACTGTCAAGTGCTGGTAAAACTCTTTCTCACTTAATTCTACTAGAGGGTCCTCTTTATTACTGAAGGGTAATGCTCTCTCACCGCTGTGGATATTGGGTGGTTCAAGTGAGAGCTTGTGGTCTGGCTCATATCCTTTAGCTTTGTTAGTTTCATCATCAGCCGGTCTCAGACTTGCTTGATGCAAACTCATTTCTGTGTTGGTGCTTAATTTGCTTTTTGAGAGGCACTGGCAATGTCTCTCTGGTCACAAGGAACTTACCTCTTTTTTCTGAAGCCCAGAGGGTGTCCAGCTGAAACATCTTCTCTTAATTGATGGCATTATTTCTTAAATGCATTTCCTATTTTTGGTGTCTTCAAATTTATTCAGAGCCTCTTCAAGCTTTGGTTTGTTTAAGCCAGAACAGGTCTAGTGCACTCAGGGTCCATCTGCCTTGCTGACCTATGTGGTATGGTGAAGATGCCTTTCCTGCATGCATTGTTTTTTTTCTAATATGATTTCCTACACTGACTTTCATGCTACAGGCCCCAAGCTTCTCTGTTGGAAATGGTTGGTTTTACCTGCCCATTCAGAGAAGTGGCTTTCATCGTCTGTTACCTATGCATCCTGGGAAGTAGTCTAACCCTCCTTGCAGTTTTGGTGTTGAAGTAGGTGCTGATGGTCTTGCTTTGTAGGTTAATGGCTGCAGGTGCTCAATGTAATATACTACTCTGAAGTAATGTCAGTTATCTAGTCTAGTTTGTGTATGTGTTGTGTTGATGCAATCTGTTTCTGGTCTCTGCTGTTGTTCATCATTCATTTGATCTTCACCCTCTAGAGTTTGTGGGGGTGTTCCACATTTCGAATCTGGGTTTCTGTCTGTAATATTATTTATATTTCTGGTATCCTCTTATTTTAGTACAGTCAATTGACACTGAATTGCGTCTTGACTGCCTTCACAGTTAGAGTAAGATGGTGAATATTTAGCTGTCATTGTAGGGTTTCCATCTGAGTTAGGATCTGCCCTTGTGTCCAACTGTCATTATCTTTAAGACTGGGGTTTTAAACCAGCCCCCTGCATTTTCTTTCCAACTGTCTTTATGTCCCATTTGATCCCTTGGTACAGTCTGGGAACTAGGGCATGGGTTAATTGACCTTTATTCAATGGCAGCTGTGTCCAATGTATCCAGTGATTCTTTCTCTTCCTCCTTTTGGATTTACCTACTATCTTGGTTTAGTCCTGAGGATTCTGAGGATTCTGGATTAAATGAGGCGCATGTCTAAGGTGCTCTACAACCTCTTAGGATGAAGTGCCTTCTTGGCCTGTCCCAGATTTCTATCTATTCCTTCTAGTTGATTTCCTGCTTTATAATTTAGAAACCAGTTTAGATTATGTCAGCTGACAGTTACGGGGCTTTTCTTTTGAGCCTGGAGGCTTGCCATTGAGTTTAAAAACCTATCTTCTCTTTCCACTGTGGAGGGAGGTGCCTACATGTCTTTTAGTCAGATTCTCTGCTGTTCCTTTGCCTAAGTGCTGAAAGTCCTCTGGGAAGGGTTTGGTTCTTCTTCTATGCTAGCATTGATCTTGTCATGCTTTGGGTCTTTTACATTTAGGCAATTCTGCAGGCCTTGGATTTTGTCCCATCTGGTATTGGGGATCTGGTATCCCCTGTCTAGCGGTTTTGAAATTGATTGGTTTAACTTTTTCTCTGTAATTCTTTGTCAGAGATGTTTTCATCTTGGATCATATTTTGTCTCCTGTTGCTGGTGTTACATAAGTTGCAGGCTATAGTATTCCTGTATCCCTCCTTTATTTCCCCTTGGAGGTGTTAATGGATCTTTCTGGGCAGTGCATACTACCTTTTACCCAATGCTCAGTGTTGTTTTGACAATTTATCAGAGCCTCCTCAAGCTTTCGTTTGTTAATACCAGAGATGGTCTAGTACACCCAGGGTCCATCTCCCTTGCTGGGGTATGTGGTTATGATCAACTCATCTTGGCGAAGATGCCTTTCCTGCATGCATTGTTTTTATTTTCTAAATAATTCCCTACAGTTAGTAGTTTAGGTCAGATGGTCTGTGTCAGTTAGTCACTCTGTTTGTTGACCCTGAAACAATGTAGATTGGGGAGAGGAGTTGGCCTAACGGCTATAGTGGTCGACCTTCAATCGGGGTTGTTTTGGACAGTTTCTTTATGCTATGTAAGTGCCTTGGGGCAGTGGTTCAGGATGCCCTGTGGGTGATTTCTATTGAGCCACTCCTTGGGACCTCTCTCCACTTTGTGCGTAGTCCTTCGGGTTGCGACCTTTTGTAGGAGATCTTTGTGTAATGTCCTTGGTTCTGTGGTGAAGTACTCTTTCACTGTTACGTTACTATTTATTGGCCTTGTGACTTTGGTTGTTCGATTGGATATTGATTCCGAAGTCTAGATTGGGTTTTGGTATTCATCAAAAGTAATTACTGGAACGAATAAAAGGAACACAGAGGCAATGTCCTAACTATCTTCATTACTCCTATTCTTTTCTGTCCTCGTCCCAGTCATTATGACCCGCCTACCCAACCTTGACTAGTCTGGTCTTCTGTTTTGGCTTGGTCAAATGCTGGGAATGTCAGCTCTTTTTGGCTCCCAGGTGGCAGGGGAGAGCTTTCATTTGCAGCATTTCTCCTGGAGTGCCTTTCTTGAGGTGGGATTTCTACTGATATGTAACGATGAGTTGAATTTAAGAGTAATGAAGATTACTGATAAATACTCAGGAAAATTAAATTCATCATTACTTATGTCTGACAATGAGAGCAGGGGAAGGGATGAAGGGCAGGGTCACTGTTGTTGAGAATCGCAATTTAAGCTATGGGGCAACCTGGGGAGGAAGGGAGAACCTGCTAACCCAAGAGTGTTTTCCAGCCTATCATGGCTAATCATTCTGTACCTGCTGAAAAAATCAAAGGTTCACAACAAAATTTGGAAAATGTGTGCCTAAAAAAGATGGAACTTCAGCACCCACAATTGCCTACTCAGAGCTTTTTACTGTCAATATTGAACCTCCAGCTGGACTGCTAAAGGTAAATATTTGCTTTGTGGAGAACTGCTCAGTTGCAGTCCGTTGTCTTACTTCATTGAGGACCTTTGGCTTTTGCAAAAGTTTCAAATTCTAAAGTTAAAATCTTTATGCTGGTCTTATTCAAATGCAGATTATCCGGAAAGGATGCATGCGTCCTATCCTCATTAAATCTTGACAGGAACCTACTGCTTACTAATAATAATCAGAGATGTCACAAGAGGGTAAGGGAGTCAGAGAAGGCTTTTATGACAAGGGCCTTGGATTATTCACGGACTCTCGCTCCTGCACCTAATTATGTTTTGCCTCATTGTTATTATTGAGGTGCTTGTACATGACCATACCACTAGATGGTGATATATACTATACTATACTGTAGTGCAGTTCCTATATTCCAATTAGGCTCCGCGCATTGGAATAACATATAGTTTAAACGTAGGACTGAGATCGACTAGGTCTCTATTGCATATATTAGACTTAATTGTGAGTGCCAGCTAGCTCAGAGGTCACTAGAAACTTTCTTGCATTCACAAGAAGGGATTCGTTTCTGACAACCGCATAAACATGACAACTTTGTTTCCCAAGAATAAGAAATCAATCTCTAGAGTTGCGAAAACAATAGATGGCTATTTTACTCAGTCAATCGTGCATGCTTCGTTTCACCAGAGGCACTGAGAAAATAGAGAGACGGGCGTTTTCAATAAAAAGTATTTATTTAACAGTCTTCTTTCTCAGACACAAGAAATGTACTGCCACAATCGAAATACTGGTTATAAAGTATAACGCATACAGTATAAATAGTATTATAAAATAATACTGTAAAATCATGGTATGGTTTATAAGCCATATAAAATAACATAAGATACACACATTAATAAAGAATGACTAAAAGTACTCAACTGGTGCTTCTAAAATACGCCTACCCCGGTGTACCTAATCTAGGTCTAGTACGAGGGAAGTAGTAAGTGAGGTGTAGCCTAAGTTTAGTATTCTTTTGCCAAGAATCTTTTCCAAGAATTCTCTAAGGGCCTAATCAGCTCCGTACCTTGGTTTTAGAATGAAGGTACTCTATTTCCTAGCAACCCGCAAGGGTAAAGTGGAAACACTGGAGCTGGATTTCTCGGCAGGAGAAAAGACAGCATTTCTCAGTGCATCAGCTAGAGGGTGGGCTTCCTTCGGTACTTGCTGCTGCAGGGCGCGTCGGGCAAGTAGATAGTCGAACTGCTCCAAACCACTGTGTCTTTGTCTGGGTAAATGTAGGCATATTTATACCTTGAAGGTGCCGAGTTTGACATAAGGTTGAACATAATAACGTCATAAAAGACTCAGTTCTTTGAAAACTCCATGATTTCCTAGATAAATTAGTATTCAGGCAAGGGAAGTCCCTAGCTGCTGAAGGCGGGTTATTCCAAGAAATCGTTGTGGATTCTCGGAACTTAGTGGAAGTAGCCATGCTGTATTTGGGCTGCATAGGCTCAGTCTAAATAAGGGTATGATTTATATGCCTATTTAAGGATCGGGTGATTTATACCTATAAAGGGGCATCAATCGGGAAAATGACACTAGGGTCCTAGATTCGTACATAACACCCACTCCACGATATTAAGTTCAATAAAACTAAATGTATAAGCACTGAACATATATAATGCTAGTGCTTACGATCCCACCCAAAATACAAATTGCATTTGAAAAGGTTTGTTCACATGAAATGAGTATATAATTTATGAAAAACAAGTCTCAACAGATATGAAGCATATTATGAGAGCATATATTCTAACCTTTATGAAATACGGAATTATATTCATGTAATGTCTCTTAAGGTACAGAAAAAAAAGTTAGACCATCCCATAGCTTAATTTATAAACATGTTTCGCTTTTAGGACAAGGCCAAATATTGTCATTTAGGAAGTTTTTCAAAAGAAATCTTGTTCTCTAAAAATAGTTCTACTTTAAGCAGATTACTCTGTGCCAAAAGATTCTATTTTGGAAAAAGTTCAAATTGTTACACAGTTTGTTTCGAAAAAACGAAGGCCGAATTTCAGAGTTCTGGGAACGCTGTGTGCATGAATCAAAAGTTATTCTCGGTGTCAGGAGAAAACATCAGATCGTCTAGGCTGGCAAATAAACGGTCTACCATAGCAGGCGAAAGTGGAGCCACTTCAGTTAGCAGGTCAAATGTGCATAGATGAGGATCATCGCCATCAGCGTTTGATGCATTAGCAATGTCCGCAGTAGGTGGTACCTGTGTGCCTGTGGTGTCACGTATCTCACCCTCAGTTAGACTTGCCGGTGAGACCTCAATGAATGGCGTCATCAGAATTGGCAGCCGTTGGGGGCAACACGATGCATGAGTCGTTACCGGACCTAGCAAGGCGTCAACATCCGATGGCAGGACTGATGGAAGTGTAAGACAAATGTCCAACACGCATTCCTCTCCGCAAAGCAGGCATCGTAGAACAGGTATGATGCAATCTTGCCAGATTGGTCTGAACGAAAGGAACCAAGTGGTGTTCAGATATCTTAAACGAGCCAAGCCAAGAATCTGTGTAATGCGTTCACGATACCTCATGGCAAGGAGAGCTTGTTCCATGGTAGCCTGGGTTTCGCTGGTGACTGGACTTGCCTTATCGGGCAGAAGGAATAAAAATAGAATTCCTGCTACGAGTCCCAAAATGAGAGGCAGGCCGCTGAACACAGAGTGCACGAAATTTGGAAAAATGCAGAGGACTGCTTCAAATGGTGTTAACAGTCCCGAAAAAATTGTCTTAATACATGTGCGATGCCGCTGGTATCAGACATGTTTAAGATTTGACCTAACATTTCTGCTAAATGTACTGGGCAATTTGTTGATAATAATGCATGTATCTCTGCAGAAGTCCTTGCAACCTACAGGTCATACGTTTCTCTGGACGAAGTCAGTGGCACAGTTTTTTGCCAAGGAATGGCTTTCATTCTGCTTAAAGTATCAATTTGTATAGAAGAGATATTCAGTGGAGGCCATAACGCCGTCTCCCTGTCTGTCTTGCTTTTTGGATACAATACTTGCATACAACAAGTGACCCTGGCCGACACACTAACTAGATACGCTTTTCTGGGCAACATGCCACAACAGCTGTAATCATTGAGCATAACGTAGGTGCCATTGGAAAGCTGCCTGAAAAGTGGTTCTATCAAGGCTGCTAGTGTCCCGTGCAGGTTGCAGGAAAGGTTGTTTGAAGAACCTTCGCAGGCTCCGTGTAAATTAATACCTTGACATAAGAGTGTACCACTCAGTAAATTCTTACAATTTTTACCACTAAGAAATACTTCCTTTCCCCCACTCCAACATTTGTGTGTATACGGTAAAGTCCAGGTAGACTTAATGTATTCTTTACCCAACCTTTCATACAGGCCCGCTGGTATGTGGCTTAAGTAATACTGAAATTTGAAATTGGAAAATCGTCACTGGTATCGTGATGGTGCCATATATTATCCATTCAATGACAGGCTTCTCAGAAACTGTCAATGGTAATCTTTCCAGTCTTTCAATGCTCAGAACCGTATAGTCTGCTCCTCTTTGTGCCAAAGAGATTTGTTTATCTGTAAGGTTAAATACAGCAAACAATGACGTGGTGTTGATTAGACACCATGGCACGTAGCCTGAACTAAGATTTTTTAATGTTCAGCCTAGCTGCATTATAGAACGTAATTGGGACTGGTCATGTTGTAACATTAGCAAGTCCTGCTCTATTATGTCAATGGCAGATGATACAATGCTGTCCAAAGAATAAATTCTGGAGGACAGAGTCGTTAACCCATTGTCCACTACAGAGAGTGCTTTCTCTAAATTAATACAATACATTTCTCGTATCTTTTCTGCAGTTTCCATTTGCGTGATTTTCCAAGCTTCATTGTAAGCAGCGTATATAACAGAGTATATGAAACATTTTTGACGTGGTTTGCGAGGCCCCATTAAGAAATCTCGCAAGTCATTGCCTTCTTTAAGTAAAGATAAGTGTTGTTTGATTTCTGGAAGTTTGGATTTCTGTAGCCATTCAAGGCATAGTTTTTCTACAGTGTAAGTAGTTACTATCCCTGGATGTTGTCTCTGGGAGTATCTCGATCGGCTTATTCAATGTGAACCCTTGTGTTTTGTTCAGGAATCTATCTTGACAGATATTTGTGTCTGTGGGCCGGATTAACCATTTTTTTCCAATCAGGATTAGTTCTGTTTTGTTTTAAAATATAGGGTACGTCTACCTCCTCTTCTGCAGTATCATTACTGTCAGATCTGAGCTTAGGTACAGTCAGTTTATTTAAATCTTTTATCTTAGCCAGGCCAAGACAAGAAGTTTGTTGAACAGTGTCATTTAAAAACATTATTTGTTCTGGTATAATGCAGGTTCTGAATAGGGCTTCTAAACCTTGGACCTGCCAGTCTTTTGTGCCCCAGACAGATTTTGTCTCAATGTTGTCTTACCAAAAGTCAAAACCTAATGTAGACAGCTGAGCATAAAAGTTTGCAGAATAAATTTGTTTAGTATTGGTCAACATTGTTTTTATTCCTGTTTTATTCATATTTTTTAAATAAAACGTTTCTGGACTCGTTATATTATACCCTGAGAAGTACAGAAATTTGTCATGAAATGATTTTGAGCTACCCTTTGGTGACGTTGGACAATGTTCCCATTGATTATAAGTAAAAACATTTCTAGGGCTTGCAGATTTATGCAAATAATGGTGACCATAATGATTAAAACAATACATTTGTTCATAATCTGTTGAACCTTCTAGGTGTTCATGACTTGCAAATTTAGCTGACATTTTTAAATCTGTCATCATGTTGTTAACAGTTTCAAAGTCCCAATCATCAGAAAATGTGCTGGGTGAGACAAAGTCACTTAAAGAAACCTTAAACTGGTGTCGAAACTTCAGCAGCTCCACCGGGGCATAAATGTGATAATCAGTTCTGTCCCATGCTATACCACCAGGTATAGGAACTGCTGTGATGTTCACTGATGACAGGTCTCTTCGTTCACGATGAGAGGATTTGTAAGGTTGTAGGAGTAAGTTGATGTTCTTACTTGCTGTGTCCATTGTACTATATTTTCCATCTATCATTTTTCCCAAACTTAACACAAGTATGAGCCAAAGCAGGAGGCAAAGTACACCTAACACAATCCAAAATTCAACCCATGGTGAAACCAAATATGTTTTCCCAAGTTGATGAAAGAGTTCTGTTATTTTTTCTTTGAAAGTTTTATTTGCTGGCTTTGTTTCAAGTTCACTGGGATCCTCAGAAAATGTATCAAAGTTAATGAAGTAGCCAGAGGCAGCTCTGTCAATTGTTGGAATTGCATCCGGATTGTTCTAAATGGCTGGAGTTGCTTCTTCCTTTGTCATGTTTGTATAGTCAGATGCTACATCATTCTAGACATGCGTATCTTGACAAACTGTTATTTGGGTATCCAGAGGCACAAGTTCCATGGCTTTGTTGCATAGTCCTTCCTTTCTTTCTGCAGGTTCATCAAAGGTGATAAGTCTTTCAGTTTGAACCTCTTAGATTGTAGCAAGATTTGGTTGTCTGCTACATCTTGGTAGTCCACTGGGCCTACTACTTATTATTGGCCACATGATGTGGTTTGAACAGGTCGATGGACACAACTCTGTTCTCCCTTTTACCTGCAAGGGGCAGTAGTAACACTGATCTGGTACCGTGGATTGCTAAGACAGGTACTGCTTTTATGCAAGAAGTCCCAAATTCCTTCTTTACCTTGATCTTTTCCCTGACTAGTTCCCCAATCTTTGGAATCCAGACAGGTCTTGCTGGGACAGGTGGTTTCTCTTCAGTGGTTGTTGGCTTTTGTGTCGTGTTACTCTTCTTGTTTAATTTAAGTCCTGCAAAACAGCCAAACAATCTTTGACATGAAAAGATTTTTGTTCCACCACTGAAGTTTGCCAATCGAGGTCTTAGATTAACAGTCTAGTACCAAACATTAATTCGTATGGAGTGATTCCACCCAGAGAATTTCTTGGCAGATTGTTAAGACTACTTTGGACACTTATTAGATGTTTGACCCTCCCATCACCTAAACCTAATACCTTAGCTGTTATAGATTGCTTTATGTCACGTTTTTTTCTTTCCACTACCGTATTACCCTCAGGATGGAAGGGACTAGAATACCGCAATGCAAAGCCCAAGCTAGCCATGGCCTCCTTGTAAGCTTGAGAGCTAAACGCAGGACCCTGGTCAGAATGTAGCGTGCCGATTGCGTATGTGCCGATAAAGACTCGCAAATCTTTTATAACAGTTCTGGCGTCAGCCGAGCGCTGGTGCCATATCCAAATAAATCTTATGCAGGAATCTACTGCGACCATGATATATTTATAGTTACCATCCCTTTGTAAGGGACCACTGTGGTCCAGGTAAACACATGCTAGTGGTTTATCTGAAATCAGAAGGGGCGTCTGTGCGGGTCATTTTACTGTTGAAATTTTCATATTCTGGCAGATCTCACATTCTAGAACATAGTTTCTAGTTTGTTTCCTCATGCGTAGCCACCAGTATCTTTTTTATAGTATATTTAATAATGATACTGTGGTGGAAATTCCTGCGTGTGCAGATGCGAGTCCTTCGTGTGCTGCTAAGATCAGTCCTAACCTATGTTCCATGTTTGGAATTGCCCTATCCCCCACTCCAGGGATTCGAGCAAAAGGAACATTATTCGCATCAGTTATATATGGGCACTTTGCTGGAAACCCTTTTGGGAGTATTTTACCACTGTCTTTTACTGAAGCTGTCACCGCCTGCATTATTTCGCTGTCTATTTTCCTTTTTGAATGAGTTATTTCAGCTACAGAAGCCGTTTGCACAGCTGCCTTTGCGGCTTCGTCAGCCAATGAATTCCCTGCAACGTGAACGACATCACGCTGATGACTCAGTGTATGAATCACGTGAGACTTTTGTAGTTCTTTCTGTAAAAGACTTGGATACTCCCCTTGCTGCTGGAAATCCCCTATCCTTGAACACTGTTACTCTGGAGAATCAATCGCCTAACTTAGTTAAGTCTCCAGAAGAATCACTCCGCGGGTTCCCACCGCTTACATTTGAACTCTTTACTAAGGTAGCAAGAGGGATTGTGTCTGGGTCTCCATTGGACCCGGTGCCTCCCAAAATCTGGAAAGAATTCGAAGAAGAACTTTTCCCCCCGCTCCACCTAATCTGTCAGCGATCCCTGTTGACTGGCACTGTCCCTGCCCATTGGAAACGAGCGTTAGTCTCCCCCTTGCTAAAAAAGCCTTCCTTGGACCCTGACTGTTCAAAAAATTACAGGCCCATCTCACTGCTGCCGTTCCCTGCCAATATAGTGGAGCGGGTGGTCAGTAACACTCTCTCCAACCACCTGGAATCATTCTTGATACTGCTCAATATGTCTGCCGCCTTTGACACGGTGAATCATAAGATCTTATTGAGGTGTCTGTGGGAGGCAGGAGTGAGGGACATGGTGCTGCAATGGTTTCACTCTTTTTTGCAGGACAGGCAGCAAGCAGTATCTCTGCCTCCTTTCCAATCAGCCTTTTCCACGGTAACGCACAGAGTCTCCCAGGGCTCTGCCATCAGCCCAATACTTTTTAATGTTTACCTCAGGCCGCTAATTCTTCTTATCAAAAGTTTCGGCATTAAAACCATCAATTACACCGACGACACGCAGATGATCCTCTCCTTGGATGGAGAGGATTGTATCTCTGTAGAGGTCCTACATAATTGCCTGCGGGAGACATCAAGGTGGCTGAAGAATAATTCACTCCAGTTCAATGCTGGGAAAACTGAGGTGCTTTTCAACACTGGCTCGAGGATCCCCCGACCGTTCCCTAGCAACTTCTGGCCCCCGGAAACAGCATCCAATGTACAGCCTGCAGACTCTGTCCGCAACCTAGGGGTCATGCTTGACCACAGGCTCAGCATGGAAACCCATGTTCAAAAAACTTCAGCCTGCTGCTACGCCATCTTACGCTCTCTAAGGAAAGTTCTGCCCCTCCTACCGACCCAAGCCCGCGCCCAAGTGGTTAGATGTACCATCCTGAGCAGGTTGGACTACTGCAATGCCCTCCTGCTCGGGTCCCCTGAGTTTCTACTGGACAGGCTCCAAAGGGTCCAATCTGCGGCTGCAAAATTGGCCTTGGGGCTGCCGAGACGATCCCATGGACCATCTGCCTTGGCACAATTGCACTGGCTCCCTCTTAGACAGAGAATTCAGTTTAAGGCCCTCTGTATTGTTTTTAGGGCCCTCCATGGTGCCGGTCCAGCCCCTCTACAATCTAAGTTTGTGTGGTATGTCCCTACCAGACAACTTCGCTCCTCGGATGCCAAACTGGTAGTGATCCCCAGATTTAGGAAGGTTAGAGCCAGAGGTATATCCTTCGAGGTGGCTGCCGCCAGACTTTGGAACACCCTCCCCATTGAGATTAGGCACATTAATGAACTCCTACCGTTCAGAAAAAAGGTTAAAACTTGGCTCTTCCCGGGCTAGCCTATTCCCCTCTGGTCCACCTCTCACTCTTCCTCAGACTCTGTCAGCGCCAGGATGCCTGCAATGGTGACAGCTTGCGCTTTATAAATTCTTAAAATAAATAAAATAAATAAATAAAAAACTATTTGTTCCCAAAGCATTTTGTGCTTAATTATGCCATCTTTTGCTTCTTTCAAACCATTTTGAACCCAGTTTTGCAGGTATTTGTTGTAAGACTGGACGCAGTAATATGAATCGCACACTATGAGAGTGGGGAATTCGAGATCGGTATTTTCAAGCGCCATCTTGAAAGCCTGTAGTTCAGCTCGCTGAGCTGTATAGTCTCCGAGTGATTGAGTTTTAGTGACCATTGGTCTGAATTTACCTTTGTGCCAGAGACCTTTAACAATCGCGCACGCAGCACTATAGGCTTGTTTAGCCCCAATTGCGGGCTCTGCTGATCCGGTTGTATGGATTATACATCCGTAATGTTCTAGAAGCAGAATTTCGGTCGGCAGAGGACATTCGTGTTCGTATTGTAGGAATTCTCGTGTCTTAAAGTAGGGATCAAACACGTATTCAACGTCTGTAGCAGCAAGAGAGTTAACCCATTGTATCCATCTCGGATGTAAAGCCTTAGCATTGAGAATGCTTGCTTTCGTCACTGCCTATAAGGCAGGTACAGGTGTAACGATCATTATGCGTTTTCCCTGCGCGAGAGCTCTCTCCTTTGCTACTGCAGTTTGAACCGTTGTCAGAATTTTTTCTGTTGAAGTGAATTTTATTTCAGCTTGTGTGTACAAGTGTGATTTGTATGCTATTGGTACCTTTTCACCTTCATTAAAGGTCAGGTACGTGTATACGCATCTCCCTGGGATGATTCGGATCACAAGATTACGCCTGTTGTCGCGTGTTTCTAACTGTGTTTTTGCTAACATGTCTGTTGCACTGAACGCAAAATTTCTGTGTGAGTTTAGGTCCATTTTGTTGGTTTGGAATCATGCTTTATTAGTTTGTAGAGAGGTTTAACCCTTTCTGCGTAATTTAGAACATAAGTTCTTCCAAAATTCAGGACACCTAGAATTGGCTAAGTTTTTCAGCGTTTTTGGAGGTTGGAGCAGCGCACATTTCTCTAGGAAGTTTGCTGCCAGGCTTTTGCCTTCACTTGATAACTCGTAGCCTAAGAATAGGACATTGAGGTGGGCAATTCGTGATTTCTTAAAATTGAATTTATACCCTTCAGACGCGAACCCAAGTATTATGGTATTCACTCTTTTCAAGTGCACGTCCAAATCATCGTCTGTAAGATAGATGTAATCGACATAAGATAATGCCTCATCATCATACGTTTGTAGTAACTCTGTTACTCTGGCTGAAAATAACCCTGGACTATTCTTGAATCCCTGGGGGCGACGGCAAAATTGTTGCTGTATCCCCATTATTGGGAAAGCGGTCAAATGCCTGCTTTCAGGTGCAATGTTTTGACAGAAAAACCTATTTGAAATATCTAATGTGGTTTTATATTTTTTCCGCACAATGTTATTCATCAATACTGCACTGTGTGCATTTTGGACTGCAAATGTTTTGCAGCAAGAGTTTAAGTGTCTGTAGTCAAAACTAGACGATATGAATTGTCTGGTTTGGAGACAGGAAACAAAGGATTGTTCATTGATGAGGTGCATGTTTCAATCCCCCCTTGGTATTGAAGTTGATTTAAAATCCCCCTGACCTGTTTTTTAGCTTCTTGCTTAACTGGATACTGCCTTTGTGCAGTAGGTTGATTTTTTAACTGGATTTTATGGTGAGGAAAATCCTCATGCCATCCGGCATGATTTTTATATAATGCTGGAGTCTGAGCTTCTGCCCATTTTCTGGCGTATATGTATCTTTTATGAATTGAATGATTTGAGAAGGCTGGCATAATTATCTCTTCGCCATGTGGGCACTCCCTGACAAATTCAGGTGGCCAGTCTTGTTCAGCTACAAGAATGTCATAACCCTTTCATAGCTTCTCCCAAAAGAGTGCTTTTTTTTTTCTAGGTATGTCCCCCTCCATCCGGAGTGTTATCTCATATAACTTGTGGGGTACACTAACCCTGGTGTCGGCAGTTTCAACTTGGATGGATTCATTCAAGGTCACTGTCTTCAAATGATCCTTCAGGATCTTGCGAGCTATTGTCACTTCTGCTGCGCTGCCTAGCATTGTCTGGGTCCACTCCCCGTTCTTGAGTTGTGTCCTCAGGATCTTCGCATTTCTGATTTTTATGCTCGCTAGCTTCTTCTTGGTGAATTCAGTTTTCTTATTTTTTGGAACGTGCTGTTCGTCTTTGGAAAACGCGTTCTTTTTGTTCTGATCGTCCTCTTTCGGATTTCTGCGAGGAAGTCTGAAAGGTACGAGAGGAACTTGTATTAGTATCTTGATATCTATCAGGTTTTCTCAAATTATCCCTATTCCTGAGGTTATACCTCTTTTCAGAGGGCTCCCACTCGGGAGACCTACCTCCCCGTTGGGGAGATCTTCCTCTGGATTGAGAACGCTTCTCTTTCAGAAGTGTCTGTTTAGTATTTTCCCACTTCTTTTTAGGAGCGGTGAGATTATTTTTAATAAAAACTTTTTCAGGATTTTCTGTTAGTTGGGGTTTTAATGGTTTCCTACCCAAATTATCTCTACCTAGTTCTTCATTGGATTTTTCAATAATTCTGGCGAGCTCATACGGTTTCTCAGTATTAGCTGTTTCTTTTAGTTTTTGGCGGATTGCCACAGATGCTACTTCACCTTTAATGTTGGCTAATAATATAGCCGAGACCTGTTTGAAATCTTTCAGTAATTTCATACCAAGATTTAGAGCAGGTTCTGGTCCGTATTCATTTTGAATCTGTCTTAGAACGTCTGGTAATACCACCATAGACGGAAGACCATGTGCTTTTGTGTAGATTGAAGCAAAGACTGTACTCAAGTGTCACAGTCCTCCACATGTGGTGTGATCCCCATTGGTAAACAAATTGTCAGAATTCTGTGTTTCTCATGAGGTGTACTATCAGGAAATACTGCCTCTATCTGAGTAATTTTTTGGTCTAACCAAAACTGAATTTGTTCCCTTTTTGTGGGCAATTTACCAATGACTGATTGAATAGTCTGTGGTGTGATTTTGTTTGTGTTCCCCTGGTGAGGGGTGTGCTGTGGAATCCTTACAGTAGGTTAGACTGTTAAGGCCCGCATGATATATTGAACCAATTGTCTGTGTATTTTAATTAACTGTTTTAGCTGTACTAACAGTTCTGGACCTGTCATGTTTTCAATGTCCGGATGTGGTGTACAGCTGGCTAGTACCGGCCATGTTGCTCCTGTTCTACCTAGTGGACCGAGCCTGGTTATGTGATTTTCATGTTGTAGGGCGCCTTTAAAACAGAGCTGATGCTCTTGGTAAGTTAATAGAATTTCAACGTCCTCGTAAGGAACATATTCCGCTGGAGGTTCCTCTACTTTGTAGTAGTGGAACTCATGTGTTCCGGCATCTGCAGGAGGAAAATGAATCCATGAATAGAATACTTCTGTCTGGCGATATTCATGTGCCTCTATAACAAAGATTACTTTACCACCTCTCGATGATACCCCATTATTTATGAGTTTGTAAGTTATAGTTTTTCTTACATTTACTGGGATGATTATAACATCCTGGTCATTCTGTATGAGATTTCTGTCATCTAAAACTGCTTGAGCTGCAGCTCTAGCTAATTAGTCGTCACTGTTCGACATTTTGTTGCAGAACAAGTTTCAAAGAAACAAAGATTAGGTGCACAATATTTTAGAACACTGTATCCTTCAACGTTGAACAAACCAAAAACTAATACATAGGATTTTTTTGTCCTACTCAGTTTTGGCGGATATTTATCCTTTTACCCACTCCAGACGTCTATTGGAGTATTTCACGGGGAAAAAGGTCTGTGTGAAAACTGAAAAGCACGACTGAGTTACTCTAGTATCTAGCGTTAAATTATCGCCTTACCAAACGTAGGGTGCCATGTAGTGTAGTTACTATATTCCCAATAGGCTCTGCGCATTGGAATAACATATACTATAGTTTAGATGTAGGACTGAGGTCGACTAGGTCTCTATTGCATATATTAGACTTAATTGTGAGTGCCAGCTAGCTCAGAGGTCACTAGAAACTTTCTCGCATTCACAAGAAGGGATTAGTTTCTGACAACCGCATAAACATGACAACTTTGTTTCCCAAGAATAAGAAATCAATCTCTAGAGTCGCGGAAACAATAGATGGATATTTTACTCAGTCAATCATGCATGCTTCGTTTCACTAAAGGTGCTGAGAGAATAGAGAGACGGGCATTTTCAATAAAAAGTATAACAGTCTTCTTTCTCAGATATAAGAAATGTACTGCCACAATCGAAATACTGGTTATAAAGTATAATGCGTACAGTATAAATTCTATTATAAAATAATACTGTAAAAGCATGGTATGGTTTCTAAGCCATTTAAAATAACATAAGACACACACATTAATAAATAATGACTAAAAGTACTCAACTGGTGCTTGTAAAATATGCCTACCCCGGTGTACCTAACCTAGGTCTAGTACGAGGGAAGAAGTAAGTGAGGTGTAGCTTAAGTTTAGTATTCTTTTGCCAAGAATCTTTTCCAAGAATTCTCTAAGGGTCTAATCGGCTCCGTACTTTGGTTTTAGAATGAAGGATGTCTTGTATCTCTCTCTCAGGACTCGATTTCCCAGCAACCCGCAATGGTAACCTGGAAACACTGGAGCTGGATTTCTCGGCAGGAGAAAAGACAGCGTCTCTCAGTGTGTCAGCTGGGGGGTTGTCTTCCTTCAGTACTTGCTGCTGCAGGGCGCGTCGGGCAAGTAGATAGTCAAACTGCTCCAAACCACTGTGTCTTTGTCTGGCCAAATGTAGGCATATTTATACCTTGAAGGTGCCGAGTTTGAAGTAAGGTTGAACATAATAACGTCATCAAAGACTCAGTTCTTTGAAAACTCCATGATTTCCTACATAAATTAGTATTCAGGCAAGGGGAGGTCCCTAGCTGCTGAAGGCGGGTTTTCCCAAGAAAACGTTGTGGATTCTCGGAACTTAGTGGAAGTAGCCATGCCGTATTTGGGCTGCATAGGTTCAGTCTAAATAAGGGTATGATTTCTATGCCTATATAAGGATCGGGTGATTTATACCTATATATGGGCATGAATTGGGAAAATTACACTAGGGTCCTAGATTCATACATAACAATGGTGCTATATACTATCGATGCCGGATGATCACCACAATCACTGCCCTGAAGTGCCCCACACCTGTGATCCAAAACACAGCCCTCTTTAAGGTCACCCCAATAATGAACAAACCAGTTCACAGAAAGACGAGGAAGGTGACTATGTGATAAG
Organism: Lissotriton vulgaris; assembly: GCF_964263255.1. NCBI lineage: Eukaryota > Metazoa > Chordata > Amphibia > Caudata > Salamandridae > Lissotriton > Lissotriton vulgaris. Next base: position 1,066,422,914 of record NC_141693.1, on the reverse strand, counting down.
AGGTGACTCAGGTCCCTGGAACATCAGTTACTGGTGCCTCCATGATGGAAGATATGGGGAAAGAACAAAACCTGAATGGACTAACATGCCATTCCCCCCAGTTGAAGAACGTTAGAGAGAGACATATCACCTGTGAAGAAATTCTCAACCATCAGTAACACTGAGAGACTTTCCTTGTTAAAGAGGAAAAACAACAAAGACAACATGGGGACAGAGCTTTACCACTAAGTTCTTTGTGGCTTACAGTTTGAGATGATGTAGGGTGCCAGTTGGTACTTAAATGCACACACCCACACGTGCTGAGACAACGGGCAAGGCACCCATATAATTAAAAGCAGCACAAGTCAGTCTGGCATAGACGCTCCGCTAGCAGCAGGCATGCTGGTGCCTCGCTACAGGTGGGACCAATATCCTAATCGACTTTTTTATTGTTACTGCAATAAAATTGCTATGCATATTCATTGAATGGAAGTCAGACACTGTCAAGTTCTCATCAACTGCAACTCTGTCGCTTGTTCCCTAAAGTGTCAACAATGCCTCAGTACCCGCTCACAAAGACAGCAATAAATTAAGGACACCTTAGCAGGCATAAGAGCACAGCCTTTCTGTTGCAAGCAAGAGGCACATTGCTGGTGCACTTTGCTGTCATTGAAGTAGTCAGAGAGGCCCTTGAAAAAGTGGTAGGATTCTGTCGTGAAATCTGTAGGTAGTAAGTGTGAGAAGGTGGCCTGATATGCAGTGCTCACTATTCTAGTGAACACTATGTATCAGTCCAGCAACCCTTATTGATGATTGGTTGTAAGTCAACCTTATAGACCAGCTATCCTAGTAGCGTGGATACGAGCAGTCTAAGGCTAAAGACTCGAGAGGGCGTGTTAAGCCAGCTGTTATACCACATATACCCCTTGAACACCAAGTGAAAGGACACCACACAAGTGTTATGAAAATAAACAGTTATTTATTAAGAATCACAACAGCCCTGTACTCTTTATGAGGACAGGGTACTAAGCACAAACCAAAACTCTTACAAAAATACTTAAGTTAGCACAGTATATACAAATGCCCGAGGGGCACGGAAAACCATATACTTGAAAAGTGGAATGCGAAATTACTAGCAGGTAAGTACAGTACTAATAGGCTTTGGAATCGCTAGGACTTGACTATAGAATCGTTAGATTACTTCTAGGAGACCCAGGGGACTCGGGTGCAGTGTGTGCACTCTCACGCGAGATGCGGGACAAAGTCTATGGTAGCTAGGAATTGCAAAGTTAGTGTTCTCGGGCGAACCCGACCTGGTAGGAAGAAAACGAAAGTGGATTCTGACCCTTGGATACTGAGGCTATGCTGGGGCACCGAAATGCCGAAGTTACCTAGCCCAGGGGCTGCAGCTGCATAGGACTCAAAGGACGTCGGGAATCCTCGTTGACGGACCAGGAGCCTGGAAGAAAGAAGTTGCTGGCAGGCGATCAGTGAAGAAAGTTCGGTGGATCCAAGCCTGGATCGATGGAAGATGACACCTGAAAGCAGAGGGGACCAAGTTCGTGACTACTAGCCAGTAGTCAGTGGGCACCAGGAGGGCACCGGATGGTAGCCACCTCGACTAGGCGAGTGGGTGACGCTGTGCTCGGAGATCTCACGGACCAGGAGGCGTTGTCGGCGACCAGGATGGAGGAGCGAGCTGTCCCACGAAGATAGAAGCTGTCGGCGTCGCTGGACCCAGGATTGGGCAACAAAGCCTTGGCAAATTCAAGCCCACGCGGTGGACCTAAAATGGCGTCTGGAGTGGACCAGGAGGGTCCGGGGTGCCTCTCTTGAAGAAGGAAGCAAGGGCCAGTCTGGAGCAACCAGACCAGCAGCAGTGATGTCGTCGGGCGTCGTTCAGAAGGCCACAAGCCAGCCGGCTAGTAGCCAAACAACGCGGTGCACAGCAAACAGCAGAAGGGCCCCACGCAGATCGTGGAGATGCAGGGAGGCTGATCTTGGGTGCTGGAGCTGCGCAGGGTTGGGGCTTCTCGGACCCCAAAGCACTCACCAGTGGAAGACTCGGTGGGCTTGTTACAAAGAAGTCGTGCAGTCTTGGCGATCGTCGGTCCCTCGAGGTCTCGTCGCACTCACGGTTCTCAGCTTTGCTGTAGAGGTGAGTAGAGGTCAGAGGTGCCAGGGAAGCCGGGTCTCGTCGAGCTGGGTCGTCGGATTCGTGAAGAAGGACTTGCAGCAGACCGCAGTGTTCTTAGGATGGTGCCCGCTTGATGCAGGGTGACTACTCCTTAGCCACAAGGGAGAATCTTGAGGAAGAAATCTTGAAGTCCTTTCGCAGAAAGTCGTGTCTTGATTCCAAAGATGATCTAATTTGAACAGGGGGCCCGCTCCCATCTTTATACTAAAAAAGGGGGCTGACCCGGTGACTAGGTCCTGCCTATGGGTGGGACTAGGAGGGGGGTGGTTACACCCCTCTGCCATGCCGGACTTTCCCCAGGCCAGGGGCTGGTGTGCCCCTGGAACTGGTTCTGACCGGCCTATGCGTAGTGAGCACCGGGGTGCCACTCAGCAGTCACCTTCCTGAAAAGCCCTGCCTACCCAGGATACACAAAACCATGTCTGGGACGGTGCTAGCACCGCCCCGGACAGGAAACCCTTTGTCCAGGCCTCCCTCGCTGGAAGGACTCCCAGCAGCAGGAGGTCAGACTCGTGTCTGTGGTGGCAGCATCCATTTTGTGGAGCTGAGGCTTCAGTTAACTTTAACCGGGGTTCACAGTTACATACATGTCGTGTCCCTCTAGAAGGGTGGAATGCTAACCCCGTCGCCAGAATTGGCGAGGGGTTAGTATTCCAATTCGTATGACACCTTACTCGACATGTTTTGATAAAGCAATACCAAAGTTAGCATTTAACCGCGAGGATTATAATGCACTTAAGAGTATATGGTATGCGATATCATGGAACAGCTATTAGGACTTGATTCCGCAAGCTGCAGACAGGCTCAGCTCATGCCAGAGCACCATCTCACACGATTCCAAGCACTCTGCCTTCAGGATTGTCAAGGCCTGCCATAGGAGTGACTGATAGGAATCTGTGTGTCCATTTTAGGGTTAGGTATAGGTATACTACACCTACAGCAAAGGGTGATTACACGACTTTGCCCCAGCTGTCATGCAGCCAGTTGTGTCAAATTTAGGAGGCCAGCCAGGGGTGGCATAATACATGCTGCAGCCCCTGGCAGCCCTGGGTACACCTATGCCCTGAGTTACAGGGTCTGATAAGGTGGCCCAGTACCAATTGGTAAATGCACCTAGGGTACAGGTTGTAATTTAGAAAGAGAACAGCCAGGCTGTGGGTCTGATTGGCAGGCCCACAGCCAGAGAAAGTCGTAAACCAGTGAAACAAAAGCAAAAAATCTGGGTGATCATAGGATTGCAGACCCTACTCTCCTACATGACCCCCCCCCCCCAAACTTTGGGACAATAAGCTAACCTTGACCAGGTGAGTCTTCTTGTTCTAAGTGGAAATATCTGGAGAGCCCATCGGCATTGCCATGATCAGTACCAGGTCTATGTTCCACTGTAAAGTCCATCCCCTGTAGGGAAATGGACCACCTAAGCAGTTTGGGGTTTTCACCCTTCATCTGATTTAGCCACAAGAGGGGCTTATGGTCGGTCTGAATCTTGAAGTGAGTGCCAAACAAGTATGGCCTCAGCTTCTTCAGGGCCCAAACCACAGCAAAGGCCTCCCTCTCAATAGCTGACCAATTCTTCTCTCTGGGGGTCAGCCTTCTGCTTATAAAAGCAATGGGCTGGTCTTGACCATCAAAATTCAGTTGAGAAAGAACAGCTCCCACACCCAACTCAGAAGCATCTGTTTGGACAATGAATGGTTTGGAGTAGTCTGGACTCTTAAGGATAGGTGCTGTGCACATGGCCTGCTTTAGGTCATCGAACGCTTTTTGACAGCCTGCTGTCCACTGAACCTTTTTTGGCATTTTCTTACTTGTCAGTTCATTTAATGGTGTCACAATTGAACCATAGTTCCTGACAAACTTTCTGTAGTATCCAGTCAGGCCCAAGAAAGCTCGAACCTGAGTCTGGGTGGTTGGAGGAGCCCAGTCCCTGATTGACTGTATTTTGCTCTCCAGTGGCTGAACCTGGCCTCCACCTACAAGGTGGCCCAGGTATACAACCTGTGTCTGCCCTATCTGGCACTTGGTGGCCTTGATAGTGAGGCCTGCTGCTTGCAGAGCCTCTAACACTTTCCTCAGGTGGACCAGGTGATCCTCCCAGGTGGAGCTAAAGACAGCAATTTCATCTAGATATGCTGCACAGAAGTCATCCAGCCCAGTAAGGACTTGATTCACCAACCTTTGGAAGGTGGCAGGTGCATTTTTCAGACCAAAGGGCATTACCACAAATTGATAATGCCCACCAGGGGTTGAAAATGCTGTCTTGGGCTTGGCATCCTCAGCTAACCTGATTTGCCAATACCCAGCTGTTAAGTCAAATGTGCTTAAGTAGTTGGCAGAAGCCAATCTATCTATCAGCTCATCTGCCCTTGGTATTGGGTGGGCATCAGTCTTAGTGACTGCATTGAGACCCCTGTAGTCTACGCAAAACCTCATCTCTCTCTTACCGCCCTGGGTGTGAGGCTTTGGCACTAGAACTACTGGACTAGCCCAAGGGCTATCTGAGGGTTCAATGACTCCCAACTCCAACATTTTCTGCACTTCAGTTTTTATGCAGTCTCTAACATGATCAGGCTGCCTGTAGATTTTACTCTTAACTGGCAGACTGTCACCAGTGTCAACCTCATGGGTACACCAATTGGTCTGACTGGGTGTCAGAGAAAACATATGTCTGAAAGACTGAAGAACCTGTTTACAGTCTTTCTGTTGATGCTCAGAGAGGCTGCCACAAAAGACAACACCATCTACTGACCCATCATCAGGATTCTGAGTGAGCAGGTCTGGGAGAGGGTCACTCTCTTCCTCCTGTCCCTCATCTATGGCCATGAGCAAGCTCATGTCCTTCCTGTCGACATATGCTTTGAGCCTGTTGACATGGAGCACCCTGTGGGGGCTCCTGGGAGTTCCAAGGTCCACCAGGTAGGGTACCTCTCCCTTTTGCTCAAGGATTGTGTGGGGCCCAGACCATTTGTCTTTGAGTGCTGCTGGGGCCACTGGCTCCAACACCCACACCTTCTGTCCAGGCTGATAAACAGTCAGGACAGCCTTTTGGTCATGCCAAGCTTTTTGAAGTTCTTGACTGGCCTTAAGGTTTTCTGATGCCTTCTCCATATACTCAGCCATCCTGGAGCGGAGACCAAGTACATAGTCCACTATGCTGGTTGCAGGCTTTTTGAGAGGTCTCTCCCATCCTTCCTTCACCAAACACAGGGGGCCTCTCACAGGATGCCCATACAAAAGTTCAAAAGGGCTGTAGCCAACCCCCTTTTGTGGGACCTCTCTGTAAGCAAACAGAAGGCAGGGAATCAGGACATCCCATCTACGCCTGAGCTTTTCAGGTAGTCCATGAATCATCCCTTTTAGGGTCCTGTTGAACCTTTCAACAAGCCCATTGCATTGTGGATGATAGGGTGTAGTGAATTTGTAATTGACACCACACTCCTTCCACATAGCAGTTAAGTAGCTTGACATGAAGCTTGCACCTCTGTCAGAGACAACCTCCTTAGGGAAGCCCACTCTGGAGAACACTCCAACTAGGGCCCTTGCCACCACAGGTGCTGTGGTGGTCCTAAGTGGAATAGCTTCAGGATACCTGGTGGCATGATCCACTACCACCAGTATAAACTTGTGCCCTGATGCTGTCTGGGGTTCCATTGGACCAACAATGTCAATCCCCACTCTTTCAAAGGGCACCCCCACCACAGGCATTGGTATAAGGGGGGCCTTTGTTGTGCCACCTGACTTACCACTGGCTTGGCAAGTGACACAGGAGCGACAAAACTCCTTGGTATCCTCATTCATGTGAGGCCAGTGAAAGTGTGAGACAAGCCTGTCCCAAGTCTTTGTCTGGCCTAAGTGACCTGCTAAGGGAATCTCATGGGCCAAGGTAAGTAGGAAACCTCTCTGAGACAAGGGTACAACCAGCCTCCTGGTCATGCCAGGCTTGGGGTCTCTTGACTCAGTGTACAGGAGTCCATCTTCCCAGTATACCTTGTGGGTACCTGTGGCGTTCCCAGCAGCCTCAGCAGCAGCCTGCTGTCTGAGGGGTTCAAGAGAAGGGCAGCTTAACTGGTCCTTCCCCAGGTCTTCCCTTGAGGGTCCCCCTGAACCCATGAATTCAACTTGATCAAGTTCAAACTCTCTGGGCTCAGTTTCCCTCAATTCCTGTAGGTCAGCCTCCTCTGAGACTTGATCCTCAACCTGGGGCAAGGGGGAAGGCACAGCCTTAACCCTACTGCTCTTCTTCTTGGGTGGTGTCTGGTCCATTGTTCCAGGATCCCGCACCTGTTCAGTGGGGCATTTCCTGACCTGTGACCTGGTCACAGCAAACACATGTGCTGGCAAGCCTAACATTTCCATGTGAGTCCTCTGCTCCACTTCTGACCATTGTGATGACTCCAAATCATTGCCCAACAAACAATCCACTGGGAGGTCTGAACTAACTACAACCTTCTTTTGGCCAGTTACCCCTCCCCAGGAGAAAGCTACAATTGCCATACTGTGATTGGTAGTGACATTGCTTGCATTAGTCACCAGGAATTCTGTACCTGGCATGATCTGTCCAGGGTCCACAAAGTTAGGTGTCACCATTGTGACACTGGCACAAGTATCCCTATAGGCCTGAGCCATTTTTCCATTAATGAAAGGTGTCTGTCTGTATTTGCCCAAAGTATTGGGACTTATGTCAGGGGACATATCCATATCCCCTGTACTGACAAGGACAGCCTGAGTGAGTGTACCAACTAAGTTGTCACACCCCTCAGAACCCAGGGTTAACCCTACTAAACCCTTGGGAGGTGCACTACCACTGCTGGCTGTACTAGGGGGCACAGGTGCCTTAGGGGCTGCAGTGGCCGGAGTCTGCCCTCCTCCTTTCTTGGTGCACTCACTAAACCAGTGAGTTTTACTTTTGCAGTATTGGCACCACCTTTTAGATTGGCCTTCTTTCTTCTTTTGGGGAGCCTGACCCCCACCCTCTTTGGGTTGTTGGGGACCTGTCGAAGACTTCTGGTCATTTTGTTCCCCCTTAGAATCTTTACCCTTCTGGTCTGCTTTCTTCTGACCACCTTGATTCTGGCCCTGGTTCTGTTTAACTCTTGTTCTAACCCATCTGTCTGCCTTCTTTCCCAATTCTTGGGGAGAGGTCAGATCTGAGTCAACAAGATGCTGATGCAACAACTGGTTCTGACAATTGTTTAAAATTTGTTCTCTCATCATCAAATTATACAATCCTTTATAATCAGTAACCTTACTGCCCAGCAACCAGCCCTCAAAAGCCTTAGTGGCACAATCTACAAAGTCAGACCAATCTTGAGACTGAGTTTTCTGGGTATCCCTGAACAGCACCCTGTACTGCTCAGTGGTTAGGCCAAACCCTTCAACCAGTGTATTCTTCAAGACTTGGTAATTGTTAGCATCCTCTACCCTTGTGGTGAGGAGCTTGTCTCTTCCTTTACCTTCAAAGGAGAGCCACAAGATAGCTGCCCACTGACTCTGGGGAACACCTTGCACAGTGCAGGCCCTCTCCAAAGCAGTAATCCATTTGTGGATGTCATCCCCTTGTTTAAAGGGGGGCACTATCTTACCAAGGTGCTTTGTATCAAAACTCCTTTCCCTATTGCTAGGTACAATGCTGCCACCAGTGGGGACTACCCCACTTAACTGTTGCTCTCTAGCAAAGGCAAGCCTTTCTTTGGCCAGGGCAAGTTCTTCCCTTTCAATCCTCAGATTGGCTGCCCTTTCTTTAGCTTCATACACTCTCCTCTGAGGGGATGTCATCCCTCTTTGAGAAGAGTTGTGAGAGCCATTGGTTTGAAGGGATCTGCCAGAGCCTCTTGATAGAGATCTGGCTCGTCCATTCCCAATGTTAAGCTGACCTGATAGTGGCCCCAGGGGTCCCCCAGTACCACTGTCATGTTTGCTTAAGTTGGACCTGGTTAGTCTAACGACTTCTACCTGTCCCTTGTCTGCCTCATCCCCAGAGGGATCCTCATCCTCATCCTCCTCCCCATTTTCGTTCTCAATGGAGAGGTGGATTAGGTCAGGGTCTCCTCTGGTTCCCTCAAGGGGAGGCATACCTCCTTCTGGATTAGAAGGGCTAAGAAGTCTCTCAGCCTTTCTGGCATCATAAGTCTCTAGGAGACCAATCAGAAAGGAGGTGGTGGGGTTAGCCCCTTGCTTAATCTTCCTAGAGGTACATACTTGTCGTAACTCATGGAAGCTAAGCACAGTATATCTTGAAGGGATGACCTGTGGAGGGTCAACTGACACAAGGGGAGACTCAGTGTTTCCTCCTTTGTCCGACATACTGTTTCTAGTGTGGTGTAAGTGATGCACCTACCTACACTATGTGTTTACCTACTGATCCCTTGCTAAGAGTTGCAGCCAAGGTGTGCTAAGCCTTGAGGAGCTGCAACAGCTGGTTCAGTAGAACTCAGAGTATTCTAAGCTTAGTTATATGTACTAACAGTACTTATGTGATCTTTCAACAAGATATTCTTAGGATACGTGTGGTAAAACAACAGCAAGCTCAAATCCCAACCGCTGCTCACCAATGTGAGAAGGTGGCCTGATATGCAGTGCTCACTATTCTAGTGAACACTATGTATCAGTCCAGCAACCCTTATTGATGATTGGTTGTAAGTCAACCTTATAGACCAGCTATCCTAGTAGCGTGGATACGAGCAGTCTAAGGCTAAAGACTCGAGAGGGCGTGTTAAGCCAGCTGTTATACCACATATACCCCTTGAACACCAAGTGAAAGGACACCACACAAGTGTTATGAAAATAAACAGTTATTTATTAAGAAACACAACAGCCCTGTACTCTTTATGAGGACAGGGTACTAAGCACAAACCAAAACTCTTACAAAAATACTTAAGTTAGCACAGTATATACAAATGCCCGAGGGGCACGGAAAACCATATACTTGAAAAGTGGAATGCGAAATTACTAGCAGGTAAGTACAGTACTAATAGGCTTTGGAATCGCTAGGACTTGACTATAGAATCGTTAGATTACTTCTAGGAGACCCAGGGGACTCGGGTGCAGTGTGTGCACTCTCACGCGAGATGCGGGACAAAGTCTATGGTAGCTAGGAACTGCAAAGTTAGTGTTCTCGGGCGAACCCGACCTGGTAGGAAGAAAACGAAAGTGGATTCTGACCCTTGGATACTGAGGCTATGCTGGGGCACCGAAATGCCGAAGTTACCTAGCCCAGGGGCTGCAGCTGCATAGGACTCAAAGGACGTCGGGAATCCTCGTTGACGGACCAGGAGCCTGGAAGAAAGAAGTTGCTGGCAGGCGACCAGTGAAGAAAGTTCGGTGGATCCAAGCCTGGATCGATGGAAGATGACACCTGAAAGCAGAGGGGACCAAGTTCGTGACTACTAGCCAGTAGTCAGTGGGCACCAGGAGGGCACCGGATGGTAGCCACCTCGACTAGGCGAGTGGGTGACGCTGTGCTCGGAGATCTCACGGACCAGGAGGCGTTGTCGGCGACCAGGATGGAGGAGCGAGCTGTCCCACGAAGATAGAAGCTGTCGGCGTCGCTGGACCCAGGATTGGGCAACAAAGCCTTGGCAAATTCAAGCCCACGCGGTGGACCTAAAATGGCGTCTGGAGTGGACCAGGAGGGTCCGGGGTGCCTCTCTTGAAGAAGGAAGCAAGGGCCAGTCTGGAGCAACCAGACCAGCAGCAGTGATGTCGTCGGGGGTCGTTCAGAAGGCCACAAGCCAGCCGGCTAGTAGCCAAACAACGCGGTGCACAGCAAACAGCAGAAGGGCCCCACGCAGATCGTGGAGATGCAGGGAGGCTGATCTTGGGTGCTGGAGCTGCGCAGGGTTGGGGCTTCTCGGACCCCAAAGCACTCACCAGTGGAAGACTCGGTGGGCTTGTTACAAAGAAGTCGTGCAGTCTTGGCGATCGTCGGTCCCTCGAGGTCTCGTCGCACTCACGGTTCTCAGCTTTGCTGTAGAGGTGAGTAGAGGTCAGAGGTGCCAGGGAAGCCGGGTCTCGTCGAGCTGGGTCGTCGGATTCGTGAAGAAGGACTTGCAGCAGACCGCAGTGTTCTTAGGATGGTGCCCGCTTGATGCAGGGTGACTACTCCTTAGCCACAAGGGAGAATCTTGAGGAAGAAATCTTGAAGTCCTTTCGCAGAAAGTCGTGTCTTGATTCCAAAGATGATCTAATTTGAACAGGGGGCCCGCTCCCATCTTTATACTAAAAAAGGGGGCTGACCCGGTGACTAGGTCCTGCCTATGGGTGGGACTAGGAGGGGGGTGGTTACACCCCTCTGCCATGCCGGACTTTCCCCAGGCCAGGGGCTGGTGTGCCCCTGGAACTGGTTCTGACCGGCCTATGCGTAGTGAGCACCGGGGTGCCACTCAGCAGTCACCTTCCTGAAAAGCCCTGCCTACCCAGGATACACAAAACCATGTCTGGGACGGTGCTAGCACCGCCCCGGACAGGAAACCCTTTGTCCAGGCCTCCCTCGCTGGAAGGACTCCCAGCAGCAGGAGGTCAGACTCGTGTCTGTGGTGGCAGCATCCATTTTGTGGAGCTGAGGCTTCAGTTAACTTTAACCGGGGTTCACAGTTACATACATGTCGTGTCCCTCTAGAAGGGTGGAATGCTAACCCCGTCGCCAGAATTGGCGAGGGGTTAGTATTCCAATTCGTATGACACCTTACTCGACATGTTTTGATAAAGCAATACCAAAGTTAGCATTTAACCGCGAGGATTATAATGCACTTAAGAGTATATGGTATGCGATATCATGGAACAGCTATTAGGACTTGATTCCGCAAGCTGCAGACAGGCTCGGCTCATGCCAGAGCACCATCTCACACGATTCCAAGCACTCTGCCTTCAGGATTGTCAAGGCCTGCCATAGGAGTGACTGATAGGAATCTGTGTGTCCATTTTAGGGTTAGGTATAGGTATACTACACCTACAGCAAAGGGTGATTACACGACTTTGCCCCAGCTGTCATGCAGCCAGTTGTGTCAAATTTAGGAGGCCAGCCAGGGGTGGCATAATACATGCTGCAGCCCCTGGCAGCCCTGGGTACACCTATGCCCTGAGTTACAGGGTCTGATAAGGTGGCCCAGTACCAATTGGTAAATGCACCTAGGGTACAGGTTGTAATTTAGAAAGAGAACAGCCAGGCTGTGGGTCTGATTGGCAGGCCCACAGCCAGAGAAAGTCGTAAACCAGTGAAACAAAAGCAAAAAATCTGGGTGATCATAGGATTGCAGACCCTACTCTCCTACAGTAAGGATTACTGTTAATTTGCATTCCAATTCCTACATTGGTAGGATTGATGTAGTGAATGCTAGTTATCTCACAGCATTCCTAGCGAGTGTGTCCCTACTTTCTGTGACAATTTTTGGAATGGAATAATTGCAGTAGTACTGGTGAAAATAACTCTGCTGAAGTTTTCCTGCTTAATAAATAAAGCTGCTTTCAGAGGATAAAGATGTAGCTTCATTAAAGATTAGTGACGAGCACCCTACCCTACCCATATCCACATCCACACAAATCAACTGTACATTTGAAGTTAAACCTGAGGAGCCCAGGCGCCTGAGGAACCAGAGGAATCAAGAATATAACAAGAATTCAAAGCTAAATCTATCTACCAGTAATCTCCAGACCGTATGTTTTGAATTTTTTTATGTAAAAGAAAAATAAATTGCTGCCCGCAAGTTCAGTCATATTAGCAGACATATTAGAATGTTACCTTAATGCTCCTCTGGGGACAATGAGGAAGATGGCAGACAGTGTAGTCGCTGACCCAGGCAAGTTTGGAGAAGACTTACATTCTGATAACTCAGTGGAGATAAATGATAGTTCTTGGCATCCCACACTAAAAAAGAGAAAGCATGAGGATCCTGATGCAGGAGAGGGAACATCCAGTTCCAAGCTACCCCTTTCTGCTTGGACCCAGAAGAAATTGTCCAACTCTGTCTCTCCCAAGTGGACTTCTACCCCAAGAGTGGCCCCATAGTCATAGGTCTGCTGAATGCAGACAACGACCACACATAGACCACTTTTTAGGGCAAGTTTAATAAAGAACCTAGAGAGGGTATAGACAGATCTGAAATAACATGTGCCTAAACAAATGCTTGTTGGGCTTGTCTTCTAAAATTCTGGATTTGGCTTTACAGCCAAGGAACAGGGTACCCATATTGACCCAGATGTTCTTGCGGGTTGGCGCCTGCGAATTACTTATCTCTAGGACCAGCTGCTTTCATTCTTCAGATCTGCATAGGTCCATTCATCCGCGGATTGAAACCTGTCACTGTGTCTTTGCAAAACGGAGGCAGGCGCTTCTTTTGGAGGATTATTGTTTCAAGACCCGTTTGTTAAGGATGTGGCTAAATATGTTAGCACATTTATGTCCCTCTACAAAGCCCTAGTAGGCCTCAAAAAAGATTTTCAACCTTGGCTGACAGAGGAAGGGCCCGCTCTGCCAGCTACTTACCATAACATGCTTTTTACAGTGGAAACCCTAAAACCGGAGGTTTGTGGAATTACACCCAAAAAAGTACCCCTTTCTTCCCAACCAGAGAGATCGAATATGTAAGAGGTTGATTTCCATATAAAGTCTTTCGCAAAGGTTTTGTCAACGCTTCATTTAAAGAGAAGCTACCAACCTTCTTTCCCTTTAGGAGTAGGGGGAGGATTTAACATTATTTTCATAATTGTACGCAGATCATATGAGATGAGTTGATCAAAGGTTTTTGGGGTTTGCCTCATATTCTCCTCCACTCCCATACAGACCAAACCTCCCAAATTGATCCTTTCTCCAGTATAGAAACAGATTTTTATAGATGGGCCACCGTTGTGTATGCTGCCTATGGAGAACGACCTTTACAACGCGGTCATTACACCGCAATAGCTTTACTATGCAGTCATTACAACGCAAGTCGTTACAACGACTTGTGCTGGATGGCGTTCTACACTAAGGAATAGTATCATTTACTATTCCAACACTTTCCCTACTGTCCCACACACGGAAATTGGAATAGTAAATCATACTATTCCTAAGTCCAGCGCCTCTAGCGCAAGTCGTTGTACCAAACGTGATGTAAACTACTGCGTTGTGAATGTATGCGATGTAACATCATACATTTCTGCCTACTGCAAAAAAGGCTTGAATCAAATTGAGTGTGTTGGAAATCAAAAGGAAGAAGCACAAATAAAACAACTGAAAATGTTCTTGGTTTGGATTCCCCTTTCTAACCGATTAACATACTGTGGAGTTTTACGTGACTATCAACAAAGGAAATTTACAAATGAACTTTGCTTCTACAAAGATATAAGGAAAATTGTTTTTTGGAGTGCTTTCCATTCATTTGTTTGGGTACCATTGCATTACAGAAGGTTTGGAGGAAGGTAAACCTTAGGGAGTGTGCACCAACATTGGATTGAGCGACAGACCTGTGCAGTGGAGTAGAGCCACAACTGCCAAATTTTCATTATTCGTTCAAAGAAGAACAAATGTTATAATTGATCCAGAAACAGTCAATCAAACTATTTGCTTTCCATCCCAGAGGTTTACTCAGCAATATTCTCTTGGTAGAGAAAAAAGGTGGCAATAAACTTCAGGGAAATCAACATTTTGGTCCTTTACAGGCACTTCAAGAGGTAAGAAATCCATCTAATGAAAGACCTCTTAACAGAAGGTGATGTCATGGTCCTGTTGGACCTCAAGTATGCCTATACTCCCCATACATAAACGCTGCCAATTTGAAATCCCCACACATGCACACAAGTACTACAGAACTTCGGCCCAACATACCCTAACAACAGCCTTCAATTCCACCAACACACCAGAAACCTGTCCTCAGCTTCACTCTCATTTGCACACACCACCTTCATCCACAGAAGCTGAACAGGAAGTCTGGCATTCTTCTACATCACTTCCAAGACCTGGAACGGCCTCCCTCTACACATCAGGGTCTCCTCCTCACTTCTTGTATTCCACACATTATTTAAAGTGTTTTATAGAGCGTGAACATGATCCAAGGGTATTAAAGTGCTGTATAAACAATTGGAAAAAGAATCAAAGACATAAAAAAAGAACACATAACACAAAACATAGAACATAAAAACTTGAGAAAGATATGGTATTTTCTATCAAAGTTATTATTCAACATCTGAAATTCAGTTATGAAGCACTGGGACAAGATGGCTTTCTGGGGCCTGCGCTGATTCAGTTCAGTTTCAGGTACCAGGAGGAACAGTGTTGGTGTGCAGTTCTACTGGGATAGATGTGCTTCTGCCCCTTTTTAGTATTAATGTTGTTGTGATGCTCACATAGACAGGCTAACCAAGACTTTGTGTGAGGAATCTGTTCATTAGAATCATTTTCACCTTTTTTTTAAATGTGGGTCGATGGGTTTGACTGAATTTCAGGTGGTAAGGAAGTCCATATACTTTGAGCTAATCCTGAAAAGGAGTGTGTGCAATTTTTTTGTTTTCTGAATCTGGGAGTTTCTAGCCTGAGAGAGTTTGCACTTCTGAGGGAGCGGCTGGCCCGTGAGATTCAAATGTTTTCTGCCAGGTACCTGGGTTCATCATAATGTAAGGTTTTGTGAGTGAGGAAAGTAATTTTCAATTGAGTTTTAGCTTAGGGACTAATTCCTTGAGGCTGACTCCTATCCCCCTCAGTCCTGTGCCTACACACCCACTACAGCACCTTGATACCTTACTGGGTGATTAGCTATGCTATACAAATCAACATCATTTCTAGCAGTACCAGTTTACTTCCTGCATCGCCACTTTTTCGATTCCAAAGAAGACAGATAACCTAAGAGATTGTGAACGTTCTGTTTGGTCTTTATTCAGCTCCTTGGCATTTCACCAAGTTGCTGAAACCAGTAGTAGAGTTTCTCAGAGCTTTGGGGATTCATCATCTACTTAGATGATATCCTGACATATTCCAGAATCCCCTGATTGTGAAACAACAACTAAATATGACATTCTTTCTTCTTCAGAACATTGGGTTTGTAATCAGCCAGGACCAATCAGCCCATCATTCAAATCAGATGACCTTCTTGGGCTTTGCTGTGGCCTCCATCCCAGCTTCTCTGTCCTTACTGACTCACAAGATAAAAACTTTCAAAGAATTGCCATCAATAGGAACACTCACAAGGGTCTTGAGAAGTATAAGATCACTCACTGTTAGACAGTCTGTGTCATCCATTCAGTTGTTCATCTCATGACCTTCCGACTGTCACACCCTTCAGAGACTGAAGAGCCTTCCATTGACAAAAGGTGTTTCTTTTTAAGAACAAATCAAACAGTCAACAAAGGTTAGCCAAGAACTTTAGTGGTGGCTCAATCAAATGAAGTCTTGGAATGGGAGGGCCATCTTTGGTCTCGTTCCAGACATGGTGATCGGATCAGACCTCAAAGGAGGAATGAGTGGCTGTAATTGCCTAGGAACCACACAGGCCTCTCTCAGTAAGAAATGAGCTATCATCACAGAATGGCCCGTTTAATAGCATCAATGCAACAACTTTATAAAATGTACCTTTGCAGCATATATAATAGATTACTATGCAGGGAAACCCTTAAAAGCCAGGGGGTGTAAAAAACTCCATGAAGGAACTCACGGTCTGCTTCAATGCCTGATTTAAGTTGCTCCTATACAACTACATACATCAAACATATTTTACTACAAAACTCCTACACATTATATACAACACCCTATCTGACACTTGCCCATGATAGGGGAACGTTTGTTTGGTTAAACTCTGCAGATTATGTAGTAGATGATGAATTATACCCCAAAAGTGCCAAATCCGTACTTAACCAGAAAATGTTGCGGCCAAAGAATTGCATAATTGCAGTAGCCCTGACCATAAGACTACAAAGTGTTCCAGGTTTAAGAACATAAGCCTAAAAAGTGAACTGTAGCAGGGAGGATAGGTAAGCAAACATCTAACTCCGGCTCCAGAAAGATTCCCATACATTTATCAACATCAACCCCAGCCTTTTGTGGAGTTGATTCTACGTTTTGCATTTCAGGGACTGTCATGTGCTGACAGCACCCAAATCTTCTTTAGTTTAATATCTTAGCCAACAACACTGTGCTATTTCTTAAAGACAGTATGTTGGCTATGCAGGACTGGAAGCACAATGAAGATAAGATGGAGATTTTGATAAGTCTGGAGGCAATCACTCCATTTGGAACAAAACTATCTGGGTGATCTCCTTGGGAAATCTTCCATCCTCTGTTGGCAAGGAGAAAAGCTGATGCTTTTGAATGGATCAGGATTTCCTCTTGAAAACCCAGATATTAGAAGCAAATCACGTTTTGAATTGTTGAACCTTAAGAACCTAATCATTTTCTCCTGTGTAATACTAAAGCCATGATCATCAGCTTTACCATACTTTCATGTCTGCACTATGGGAAAGCCGTGTACGGTAGCCTCTCGGACTGCCAGTGTGAAAAACCACAAGAAATCCAGACCATGGCAAGTGGTTTGCAGCTGGCCTGCGAAAGACTGATTTTGGTTCAGTAGTGAGACATGCAATTCGTAGGCCACCCATCAAAAATTGACTCATTTTAAGTATCGCTTCCTGATTTACCAGGCTTTCTATACCACAGATTGTAATCTGCTCTACTTCTTGCTTCCTCACTACAGCTTCGACAGATCCCATACAACAGGTTCTTGGTTGCTTCTTCAAATACCCCGGTACCATAGGCTGCAGCCTGGTGTAAGAGCTTTTAGAATCTTGAGCCCCACTCTTAAAAATAATTTACAGCTAGAACGTCATCAGTCCAACTCGCACTATTTAACAAAAAGATTAAAGAATCATCTTTGTTCAAATTTGTAATCTCCTTTTTCTTCCTATCTCTGTCTTTGCCTCTGCCCTGGTTCCAAGATGCTTTTGGGTGACAGCTGCCGTCTACAAATAGATAAACAATAATTGTTTTAGCTGAAGCTGAAACACACACCTACAGATATGGATGATTACCTAGTCCATGTGGTTCATTTGTCAAAAACTGTACTTGCAAATGACGGTGTCCAAAAGATACTTTTAATGTGGCATGTTTGGCGGTTTTTATATGTGGCATTTAAGCCATACAAAAAGTACGTAAGCCATAAAAGGAGCATTCAATTTCAAATAATGTTTTAATACCAAAGGTCATCATCTAAGAGCAGCTAGCAATAACAATTGCAGCTCTTATGTTGCTGCTTGGAAATAATGTGACTGATATTTAAAAATATAAGAGTCTGATTTTGAGTTTGGCAGACAGGGTACTCCACTACAAATGCAGCAGAGTAGCCTAACCACCAACCGTGCATTCTGCCAGCCTCATTTAGTGATCGGCGGAACTCAAGTGTTCTATTGGCAGAGCCCTGTTGGTTATGTCAATGTAATACTTCTGCCAAAGGCACAATGCAGCCACTTCCAGTGTTGTAATGGGGGACAGGAACAGTGTGATGATGCTTCCACTATATCTATTATTGTTTTGCATTGGCACTGAGGAAAAAAACTGAGGTGGAGAATATGAATCTGAAGAAACCAGAGGTGGTTCTCTAAGAAGGTGTATTTATTGTGCATTTCAGCTTAATATATTTGTCTCTTTGCTTTCTGGACAGAATATCAATAAACATTAACAAAATAAAATAATTGGGACATTTTAAACATCTTTCCCTGGTATACTTTTATTTTTTCTAGTAAATAAACATAAAACTTTAGATGTCTACAATATTTGTTTCTAGGCCCGTTCATCTAAGCTAACAACACCTCAGTGTGAAAAAAAAGAGTGGCAAGGATTACTTTATTAGTGTCAAACACAGATTGAATCTACTAAGCATCTTGGTCAGGCATAACTAGAATGTAAAGAAGCATCATAAATTAGGAAACAAATTCAATGGACTTTGTTCACAGTGTTGCCATTGACTAAAGATCGAAGTCGAGCACATCTGGAGAACTATCAGTAGCATATAAAGCAAAGAATGCGTTCATGGTTTTCGCATCCATTTTCGTCGCCTTGACAGCTGGATCCTGCATCATCAGCTCTATCCAAGAATTGATCTTTGGGGTGTTCCTCAGACCACTGTGAATAAATAGGTAAAAATACAAAATAAAACAGTGGAATAGGCAGAAATTGTACAGTTGAAACACACGTAGGCTATCTTTATGACTGCAACAATCTAGATTAAATATGCATTTTTGTTTTATTGTGAGTAGTGTGAATATTTCCCCGGAGATCTCCAAAACACAGCAGTAGCTCCTGCATTGCATTTGAATCCCGCTTTTTACATATTAACACATACTTTGCCCCCCAGGTTCTGAACCAAACAAAAATGTGATGTAAGGAATGTTTGAATTAATGTTCGCTCTTGGTAATTACTGGCACATTGCACTCAATATTTCTTTTTTTCAGAACAAATTGTATTATGTTGTTGAAGAATTACAAAGAGGAGACTGCTCCCCATGAACCAGAGGGCCAGTGAGCAGATAAATAGCCATCACATACAAGCAGTTCAATCAACATTTTGATATAAGTGAACATCCCCGAAATCCCTTCCCCCAATGCCCCACCCTTGCCCCCCTCCCGGATCCCACCCCCATCCCTGCACAGTGTCTACATGGTCCAAAAGTAAAAACTTATCAAAAACACAGTCAGTGTGTACCCCTTTTCACCCAGGGTCAACAAGCAATTGTTCTGCATCAGCATCCCGTTGCGCTGGTGGTTCCAGCCACAGCCCTCTATAGTCCACCCATCATTTAAAATGTTTCCGGGGGCAGCCCCTGGCCTCGAAGATCGGGCGCTCCAGCCCCATACAAAAGTCCAAACCCCTCTTCCACACCTCTATTTAAGGAGCCCTAGGGTCCTTCCAGGCCCGAGCTACATTTCTTTTGGCCACCTTGAGGTCCAGAAGCAGCAGATGACGTTTATATTTATTTCCTCCAACCTGTTCCATAACATGAAGAAGGCCCAGTTGCGGTGAGCGGGGAGGTCCCAGCCCAACACCTCAGACAGGCAATTCCATACACCAGTCCAGAACCTCGTCAGTTTCTCACACGACCACACTGTATGTATGAATGTGCCCACCGCACGCCCACACCGCAGGCACTCAGGGGAGGCAATCAGACCCGCTCTCCAGAGTCGGTCCCTAGTATAGTAGGCTCTATGCAAATACTTGAATTGAATAAACCGCAGGCGCACTGCAATTGCTGCGAGTAGGGTAGCAAAGGTCCAGGGATTTTGAGGCCTGAACAACACTTAAATAAGTGATGTTGATTGGTGGGTGGAGACACACTAGAAGCTCTGGACCTCTCGAACTTCAATTGAGGAAACAGTTTAGAAAAGGGGTAAGTGTGTTCTCCACATGGAGTTACATTAGTTTTCCAGGATTAATATCCATTCTTCCCAGGTCATAAAATGGTGGACAGAGACATTTTTGTTTTGTAGTGCAGATCCTTTATTTTTATTTTCATTCAAAGAACAAGGACAGCCGACACGTGTTTCGCCCCCTCTTGGCGATTTGCGCCGGGGCTTTCTCAAGGCTAAATTGGCTAAGTCACGTAGGCAAATGTCGTATCCATATGATTAACAATATCTCAAGTGCAAAAATATAGTTCTTCAGATTTTAAAACAATTTTTGTGGGCAATTGCCTCTGGTCCTACGGTTCTTCCGGCATGACGGGTCTCGGGTTGAATCCCAGCGCTCTGCAATTGCTGCCCCTCTTGAAGCTTCCAGGGCTCCCCTCCAGTCTTCCTCCTCCAAGGCACCTATGTCTCCCTCCCACACAGATCGTAACTTGTCTAGAGGAGAAGAACAGTGGACGAAACCAGTGTCTGATATATATTAGATATTTTCTTATTTCCCAATTCCCCTATAAACACTCTAGCCTCTAGAGGACTAAATTCGGGCAAAGAGTCTAGGCCGACCAAGGAGGGGATAAGGCATGCCGGAGTTGCAAGTATTTAAAAACTGGGTTCGGAGCATATCGTATTCTTCTCTCAATGCTTGGAACGATTTGAGGATCGTGCCTTTCATGACGTGGCCCAACGCTGATATGCCAATTGCATCCCAGCCGCGGAATCCCTGTAAGGACGCCAGTGCCGGTAGTCGCCCATTTTGCCACAGTGGGGTTTCTCTCGTTAATTTATTCCACCACCCCATACAGCATAGAGCTCCATGCCACACCTGGAAAACCACCTGGGTAATCACTGGGAGCCTCTTCCTTATGACTGCCGAATACAAAATGGTGTGCTGCGTGTCCGGGTCCATCATGTATCTCTCAAGGGCATGCACTCAATTTGTTTTGTTGTCATTTTCACTATAAAAAGAGAACTGAATACATCCATCCAATTTTCCATCCAAAGAACAGTATGATAACCAAGGAGCAGATGTATCAAGATTCGATTTTGCGATTTCTAAATAGCGATTTTTATGGAATCGCTATTTAGAAATCTCAAAATGGAATGTATGTACAAAATCGAATTTTTTTTGCGATTCCTTATTTTTCCTTATTTGCGAACTCACATTTTGCGAATTCGCAATTAAGGAATGATTCCCATGCATTCCTATGGGCCAGAAGGCCCATAGGAATAATTGTGAAATAATTCTAAAATTGCGAATTCACAATTTGCTAATCGCAATTTGAGAATTATTTCAAGGGTGCAGGGGTGTCTCAAAGACACCCTGCTGCACCCCTGAAATTTACATGTGTGTGCATGTGGCGCACATACATGCCCTATGGGCATGTATGTGCGTCACATGCCACCCTCACAAATGCCAAATAGGGCATTTTTAAAAGGAATCGCAAATTACCACCAACTAAAAGTTGGTGGTAATTTGCGATTTCTTAACCCAAATTCGCAAACTCAAAAAGTTACATACATCTCAATTAAGGAATCGCAAAATTTGTGATTCCTTAAATGCTTAAGCAAAATAAGGAATCGCAAATTTCTGTGATTCCTTATTTTGCGAATTTTTGTTACATATCAAAAAATGCTAAAATGCCCTTTGCGAGTCGCAAAAGGCTTGATACATCTGCCCCCAAATTCCCCTTCCATATAGGCTGCAGGTGTTTTATACTTATGAAGTAATTTTCCACCTCGCGTTTCTATTTTCTTGTCACTTTTGAAAATATTTTTTAATTTCTGAAACCATGAAGGCTTCTTTTCATCATACATGTAGTAATAACTCATGTTTTAAAAAAAATCCACTTAGTTCCAAAAGATCGTAAATATTTTTCTTGTGGTTCTGCTACTCTAGCCAATCCGTGCGTGAAACTCACCAACTAGCCAATCAGGTTAAGCCACGTCACTATTCTGTTTGACTAATAGAATTGCCGTATTTCAGAATGAGCCAAACAGGAACAAGCCTGAAAAGTCACATGAGCCAATCAGTGCGCGAATACTGTGACGTATGCTGGCCAATCACAGCGCGAACCTAGTGACGTATACTGCCGCTGCAGCTTCACTGTCTCCGATTCACTCATTGAACTAAGCCCTCCTTTACAAAATATTTTCACAGCACCATATCTTACAAAATTCTTTCAATGAAATTCAGTTAGTAACTTTACGGAAAAAAACATTTGTCTGTTTCACTAAAATAAAGAGATACTTTTTACAACCATACAAGTATCCTTTCGCGTGAAATAGACGACGCTATTTTCACAAAATATTTTTCTAGCATACGCATTCATACAGAAAGTATACCTAACCATTCATACATGAAATTTATGGTAGGACTTTAACCCGCCAACAAAAATCCTCACTTGTTAGT
The DNA here is from genome assembly GCF_964263255.1 of Lissotriton vulgaris. Taxonomy (NCBI): domain Eukaryota; kingdom Metazoa; phylum Chordata; class Amphibia; order Caudata; family Salamandridae; genus Lissotriton; species Lissotriton vulgaris. The sequence continues at coordinate 1,066,400,972 of NC_141693.1, read as the reverse complement.
AAGAATAGACGACGCTTCCTTACCCTTGACTCAAGTTTGGAAAAATTCTACTACTCTTTTCGCAATAAGTTTTAAAACAGGACAGTTGTCCCTATACTCGAAAGCTACGATTTCATAGACAATCCTCACTATACATTCAACCTATCACACCTAAGATCCCTAAACTTTTGCTGTACATCCACAACACTAGTGATATATATCAATACCACTATTTTGAAACAGAACAAATGCACTGTGTAACCTCATTTGTCACACTACTCTTGCCGGCACACTAGGAATTTTCTCACTACTGGAAAAGACCTTTCGACTATATATAACAACTGGACAAACTTAACATGTTGTAGACATGTATCCTATGTATCTACATGTAGCAAGTCAGTTACCATAGTAACCATCCTCTGCTACCAGAGAATCGATCCAGCGCTCCTAATGAAAAACTGTCTCACAAACGCTCATCTCCATAATACCTCCTAGAGAAATTTCTGGTGAAACTCAATTTAGATTAAATCAGAATAATGCAAAATTTCCTGAGAGAGTAGAAACAAGAACTAATTCTAGTATATCAGGAGAAAGTAGAAATTATCCTGAAACCCCAGTTCAGAGAAATGAAATCCCAAGAAACATAAAAAGAACAGAAAGACTTGAGGATGTTCCAGATAGGTCAGAAAACTTTTGATCAAAAGAAGAGTTAATACAGCAGTTAACTAAAGGCATGGAAGCAGTGACGGTACCAGTAACAATTGGTCCTGTTGTTCCAGTTTTTGATCAAAAAGATATTAGACATTCAGCTCTAACTGTCCCTTTAAATGCAGAAATTCAGAAAGTGGCTGAAAATTTTTATTCAGATTTATCAGAAATTCACAGAGAGAAAAAGATGTCAGACTTAACTTTTAATCAAAGTTTTTCAAATGGTCAATCTCCAATTGTTGCAGAATCTGATTCTGGAACTCCAGAAAGAGAAAGAAATATGAATAGGTCCTCAGAATCTAAATTACTAGATGTCGCAAAATTGAAAGCAGATTAGGAGGAATTAATTATTGGCACAATTGGTCCTGACAGTTTAAAGTTATATCAGGATGATGAATTGTTGTTCATTTGCAAGAGCATACAATGGAAAATGAAAAATAAATATGATTTGTAAGAAGAAATAGCTGCTGAATTAGATATAGATTTCACGAAACAGAAAACTTTCCAGAAACATTATAGAGTAGATTTCTCTGAAAAAGATGTTGAAAATATGAACACCACAGGAAGGATAACTCATATAAAAGAATTGATAGTGTTTCTAAAAAGAATAGGTGAATTAAGCAAATGGAGAGTGAAATGGACAAAGAAAAGAGAGGAAGAAAAAAGAGAAAGCGGGGAAGTTGCAAATGAGTTTCATATGAGAGAAATGGCTGGTGGAGGATATGTTCATGTTCCCTGGTCAAGACAGGACATTTTACTGTTCACAAATGATTTTCCCAAATTGAGAGAAAAACCTGTGGAATGGTATCGTCAGGTAGAAAGATTTGTTAAGGTCTCAAAAGTTCTGTGGATTGATCTTGATGGATTCTTTGACATCGTTGTTCCTTCAGATCTTTGGACAGAATGTAAAATTTCTATAGATTGGCCCAAAGAAGAACCTACCCGAGATAAAGTAACAGGTGCACCTTCAGCTGATGTTATAACTTTATATGATAAAGTAATTGTGTGGCTGAAAAACAAGATTCCCCCAAAAGAAGTAGATTGGGTTAAAATTGACAGAACAAATCAAGAGCCAAAAGAGTCAGTACATTCCTTCTATGAAAGATTACTGCTGGTATTTAAACAATACAGTGGTTATGAGAAGCTGAGTGAGAAAGACATGAGCCATTTTATTTGCAGATTTGTATATGGCTTAAGACCTGAAATTGGTGAAATGATCAGATCAGGAATAGTTGGTTGGCAGTCACTTTCAGTTGATGATATCCTGAGAAAAGCAAAATACTGCAGTGATGAGATAGACGCTAAGCAGAAAAAGCTAAAAGAAAAAGCAATGTGGGCACAGGTGAAAGTAGCTGAACAACAAATTGCAGCTTTAGAAAATAAAAATGTTAACCAGAATCAAGGGAAATTTAAGGGTAATTATAACAAACCAATGTTAACAGGTAATATTGAGGAACTTAAGAAGAAACTCCCATGTTTTAATTGCGGCGAAATTGGACACTGGAAGCGTGAGTGTAAAAATCTGCCCAGAAATTTCAAAAATACATTATTAAATACACAGATGCAGAATGAGTTAAATCAGCAGCAACAGCTACAGCGACAGTTAAACGAGATAAATCAGCAGCAACAGCTACAGCGACAGTTAGTGAATCAACAGAGTCAGATTCCACAACCGCCACTTCCTAATTGTGTTAATGTGCAAAGGTTCAATTCTGAAACAGGATTCTGCGGAGGTGAACAGGTAAACAGATCACCAAGAGTGAATGTGTCGAATGTTTCTCAACAATATTGGTTGAAAGATAATGATGGAAGCGAGTTTGATGATTACTTATGACGGTGCCTGAGAGAGGAGGAAGAGTGTATGCTTGGAGCCACTCTTGAGGTAGATCAGTCAGGTCCATTTATTAATGGTAAAGTGAATGATGTAGAAATCACTTTTCTTGTGGACACTGGTGCTACCCGTTCTACTGTTAGATCAGTGGAAATAGAAACCCTGCCTCTCTCTGGTGATACTATCCAAGCAGTTGGCGTAGCTAATCAACAAATTAAAACAGATTTAACAGATCCAGTTAAAGTTGAAATTGGAAAATTTAAGGACAAACATAGATTTGTAGTCTGTGATAGCAGTCCTGTAAACCTTGTAAGGGAGGGACATACTTTGCAAGATGAATTGCAAAATATATTGCTCACCGGATGGTATTGAGCTTCAAACTCCAGATGAAGAAGATGGCCTTTATAAATTAACAATGCTAATGGTTGAAGCAGAAAAATGTAAATTATTTCCTGCCTTTGACAAAAATGATTTGCCCGAAGAATTAAAAGAAACAGTCAATATTAAAGTTTGGGATTTGACTGGTGATGAAATGGGTTTAATGAAACATGTAGACCAGTGCAAAATACAGTAAAACAAGGAGCAGATTATCCGAATATTCCTCAGTATAAAATGAAAGCTGAAACAATTGAGGGAGTAATTGAAAAATGTATAAAGCAAGGTGTTTTAAAAGAAATTAAGAGCAGTCCATGTAATTCACCGATTATGGGAATCAAAAAGTCAAACGGAACTTACAGAATAGTTCAGGACCTGAGAAAGGTTAATCAAATAGTTGTCCATGTTGTCCAGTTGTACCAAACCCAGCGGTAATTCTTTGTCAGATTCCGCATGATGCAGAATGGTATACAGTTATAGATCTTTGCAATGCATTCTTTACTGTTCCATTGCATCCAGAGAGCCAACAAATTTTTGCGTTCAGATTCCAAGAGCGTATATTAGCATGGTGTCGTATCCCACAAGGGTATACAGAAAGTCCATCTATTTTTAATCAGTTGCTAAAGAAATCTCTGGAAAATTTGGATTTGCCTGGAAAAGTAGTCCATTACATTGATGATCTTCTTGTTGCTGCAAAAACACGAGACACCTGTGTGACGGATACAATTACTCTTTTAAATCATTTGGCGGATGAGGGACATAGAGTGTCTCCTGCAAAATGACAGTTTTGCAAACAAGAAGTAAAATATCTTGGTCACAGGATTGCAAAAGGAATTAGACAGGTAACAATAGAAAGAATAAAAATGATTCAAGCAATACAACCTCCAAAAACACAGAGACAGGTCAGGATGTTTCTTGGAATGGTAGGATATTGTCGTCAATGGATTAGTGGATCTTCGGTTATTGCAAAACCATTACAGAGGCTGACAAAAGCAGACATAAAAGACCCAATTGTCCTAACAAACAATGAATTAGAGGCTTTTGAACAATTAAAAAAATGTTTGTGTGAAGGACCAGCATTGGGTATGCCTGATTACGAAAAGGAGTTTAAGCTGTATTGCAGTGAAAGGGAAGGATGTGCATTATCAGTTTTGATTCAGGGACATGGAAAATTGAGAAAGCCAATTGCTTACTTCTCAGCAGTTCTTGACCCTGTTGCAAAAGCATTACCAGGTTGCTTAAAAGCGGTGGCTGCAACAAGCGTGAATCTGGAACAAAGTGAAGGCATAATAATGGGGTTTCCTGTAAAAGTACATGTTCCCCATTCAGTTGAAATTCTTCTTACCAGAAGCAAGACTCAACATTTGACGAGTAACAGATTGTCAAAATATGAAAAAGTTATTCTGGGATCAGATAATGTTTCAATTGCAAGATGTGTGAATCTAAATCCATCCACATTGTTGCCTGATGGTGTTGTGACAGAAATCAGAAATGAGAATGACATTGATCATGAATGTCTGGATGTTTTAGAATATTGCACCAAACCGAGGCAGGACATTAAAGATGTTCCTTTGCCTGAGTCAGATTTTGTTTATTTTGTTTATGGATCATGCTTGAGATCATATCAAGGTGTTCTGAGTGCAGCATATTCAGTCTGTACAGTTGCAGATGTGGTTGAAGCTTCTTGTCTCAAAGGAATTCGTTCAGCTCAAATAGCAGAATTTATTGCTTTGATCCGTGCATGTGAAAAAGCAAAAGGTAAAAGAATTACCATAGTGACTGATAGTCAGTATGGATATGGCGTAGTCCATGACTATGGCCAGCTTTGGTCTCAAAGAGGTTATTTAACTTCTGTGGGAACTCCAATCAGGAATGCAACATTGATCAAAAGATTGATTGATGGCATTCAATTACCAGAGAAAATTGCTGTGGTAAAATGCACAGCTCATAAAAAGGGCAATGACTACATGACAAAGGGTAACGCATATGCTGATGAGGTAGCGAAATTTTGTGCGAAAAACAATATGTCAGTTATTCGGGATAAAGACAATGATCATGTTTTGAACTCACTGATGCTAATATCTGTAGTTGAGACATGGCAAGGAGTAAACGATCTACAAGATGAGGCAGATGATGAGGAGAAAGACACATGGCTAAAAGCAGGTTGCAGACAGCGAGAAGAAGATGGAATTTGGGTTTACAAAGATGACAGACCAGTAATGCAAAATTGCATGATTGCTGACATGGCACGAATGTATCATGGTCCAGGTCATTTAGGCAGAGATTCAATGATTAGGTTATTTAGACAGACATGGTACAATCCAAAATTCAGGATAATTGCAGAATCTTTTTGCCAATGATGCCCTGATCTGCCAACAGATCAATCCAAACAGAAAAACAGTTGTAAGCTTGGGAACCATAGGACGGGAGGATGGTCCTTTTACCAGGTTACAGATGGATTTAATTGATATGCCTCCACACAAAATATTAAGATATGTCCTTGTGATAATCTGTCTGTTTTCAAGATGGGTGGAAGCTTTCCCGACTCGTCACAATGATTCAGTTACTGTGGCAAAATTGCTTTTGAGAGAGATCATACCTAGGTATGGATTTCCAGTGACGATTGAAACTGATCGCGGCACACATTTTGAAAACAGATTGTTACAGATGATTTGTGAAGCACTTAGTATAAAACAAAAGCTACATTGTGCTTACAGACCAGAAGCATCAGGTGATGTTGAGCAAGTTAATGGTACTATCAAAAATATGCTTGCTAAAATGTGCTTGGCTACAGGAATGAAGTGGACTGACGCATTTCCACTTGGCTTAATGTCCTTGAGAAGCACTCCTGACAAGAGAACTGGTTTAAGTCCTCATGACATTCTCATGGACAGAGTAATGAGACAAGCATTTGTTCCAGTTGGAAGGGTACTTAGCATTAATGGTAGTGCCGTTATGGAGTACTGTAAAACTCTGTCTGACGTAGTGACTTCTGTGTTCCATCAGGTGGGAACTGAAGTGCTCACAAGAGAAAAGGAGCAGGCTCATGATCTTTTGACAGGAGATTGGGTGAGGACAAAGGTTCATCGGAGGAGAAATTGTCTGGTACCCAGGTGGCAAAAGCAAGACAAGTGATGCTTGTTACAACAAATGCAGTTAAGTGTAAAGGTCTAAAGAGGTGGATACACGCCAGCCATACCATTCGAGTGCCACCACCTGAGAATTCTGACAAAGAGGAAGATACAACTACTGGTTCAGACTCTGAAGGAGAACCTGAAAATCCAGATACTGAAGATCGACAAGAAAGTCGAGATCTGGAAAATGCAGATGTGAATCAGGCATTGAATGAAAAAGATCTAGAAATCGTGATACTAGACTCTGAAAACGATGAAGATCTGTTAAACAAAAAAGCAGAAAAAGAGTCTGATCAAGAAGTGATTCAAGATCAGGAAAGTATTGAAAAGCAGAATAGAAGCTCTGGAAGAAGGAACAAAAATTCTGAAACTGGTGGATTGGAAGTAATTCAAGAAGAAGAAGAAGATGAATTACCAAGTACCAGCTATAAGGATTATGTTCCTAATGGAGTGAAGCTGCCGAGTAAAGAAGTACCTGAAACTAGATTTCAAGTCTCAGAAACAGAGAGTGAGACTGATGAAAGTGATGAAGAATCTAAAGTGAGAGAATTCAGAAAAAGAGCTTGGAGAAATGAATGTAATCAATCTGAGCCAAAGAAGAAACTATTCAGGAAAGGAGATAATTGGCCAAATGAAAATGAAGGCCTGAAATTCAAATTAGTGAATAAGTCAAAAGAAGAAATAAACGAGATTTCAAGTCAGAAAGTGAATTGGATAAGAAAAATCAAGCAGGAAAGAAAATAGAAGTGATTAGCAGTAGGGGAAAAAGACCATTAAAGCCAAATCAGAAGTATAAGTCACCTGAATGGACCTATATAATTATCCCACCGGTAGTGGAAATGAGCAGTAGTAGTAAGGAAGATATAGATGACACAAGTGATAACAATTGAATTTAGAATTTCAGGTTATAATTGTGACTGACATAAGGTCGAAGAAAATGTGTTAGGTGACACAAGGTCGAAGAAATTGTGTTAGCTGGAAAAACACATTGTAAGACGTAAGGTCGAAGAAAAGCTGTTAGTGGATTCTTTTAAAAAAAAAGAAAAATTAAAAAGGGGGGTGTAATTTTTTATTTTAGTGTGATTTTTCAAGAAGAATAATTTTAATTTTAAATTTTTGTTTTTTCTGAAAGGCACTTGTCTCTAGTAAAAGATGCCTAATTCTAATAATAATACGAGATGTTCTATCCTAAGAAGATGTTGCGAAATGTCTTCTATTTGTGTGATTTTAATAATTTTGGTCTGGTTAATTTTAGCTGTCATTTCCCCTTTAGGAATTGACAAAGAGTTGTACAAAACAAATATGACTAGTAAAGCTGAGACTAAACAAGCTGTTCATGATGTAGCAGGCGAGACTAATAGAGTAATTGAGCACAAACCAGAGATCCACCAAGATAGATCTGTTGGTGATTTTTCTAGTAATTCTTTTTCTATACTCCTTTCTGAGTATGTCAAGGTGATGAATGTTAAGGATTGTTATGTTTGTGTGAAGTTACCTGCTTCAGTCTCGGAAGGAGTGACATATAATATGCTTCCCCTTACTTATGGCATAACTTGTAGTGTAATAACAAGCTTGTTTTATGAAACAGGCCGGTTGGAACATTATTATTCTGACTATGATGAAATTTTCGCAAATCTAAAAGTTGTAAATAGCTTAAACAAAGTGAGACCTGCGAAGCAGATGAGGGAATTTTTCTTAGTGACTGGTGAACTTAATTATGAGTATGCGTTCAAAATAATCTAACATGTAAGCTGAGAAATGAAGAAAAGACTTTGCTAAATATGGTGGAAGAGAGAAGAGCAATCTATAAGAGAAACATGATGACGAAACATACTAAATCTAAGTTTTGGCAAAAAGAGGATGAGAAACTTAATGGAAAATGTTGCTATTAACATAGATAAACCTGATAGAGGAAAGCTTTGCATTAGGAGAGATAAAACATTATATGACAATTATTTTGTTGGGGCAAGTCAGTGTGAAGATACCTATCGTATCATAGGGGGTTGGGGATTTAAAGGGGGCAAATATACGATCTTTCCTGGAGTTTATTTTATTTGTGGGAATAAAGCCTATTACAGTCTTCCTGACCACTGGTACGGGACTTGCTTTGTTGGCTTAGTTTTCCCAAAGATATTCCATGTAGATAGAAATTCAAAGGGTTCATTTGAAATAGGTGACCACCTGAGCAGATTTAAAAGAGAAAGTTTTTCAGAAATTATTGGGGATATATTTGGCGCAATAATACCTATGGTGAGAATTACCCTGAATGCAAATGAAATCAGAAAAGTATCTACAATTGTTGACAGATTGTGAACAGATACAGCAAGTGGATTTCAATTAGTTGACACTGAACTTGTTGCCATGAGATCCATGGTAATGCAGAATCGTCTTGCTTTAGACATTCTGCTAGCAAAATAGGGAGGAGTCTGTGGGACATTGCATGTTCAACATTGCTGTACATATATCCCAGATAAAAGTAGAGATATAGAAATGTATATAAAGAATTTAACAGAAATACATTCTGAGATTGAACCTGTTGAAGATGAAAGTTTTACAGAGTGTTTGGCTAAAAGATTCACGGCAAATAAACATTGGTTCCAAGAGATTGGTAGCTCAATCATTGGGAAAATACTTTATCCTGTAATAGTAATAGCTATAGTAGTACTTTTGTTAAAGATTAGTTGCATGTTACACAAGATAAAGAAATTTGTGAGAGAAAAGAAGAGAATTTACAAGCTCAGAAAGGAACAGAAGAAGGAAATAGAACTAGAAGAGCTTTGTAGAGCTCATTATGAGAGTAGTAGAGAAATTGCTGAATCTAAGCTTTAGAAAAACTAACAGAGAGAATGTTCAAACCATGATCAATATAGATAACATTTTTCCTGAAAATTTTTGGGTGTGGTTTGGTGATTATGAAATCACCAGATGAGGGAGTTGATGGAGCGAGATGTTGTTTTAAACTCGCAAAGTTAAACTTCCATAATGTAACCGTATTAATAGCATGTGTTGAATAATTAACCAACCTAGATTAAAAAATTGCACACACTACACACAGGATTAATATGCTTTCATGTTGCACTTGCAAGTTTGTGAAAAATAATAAACTAACTTTGTCTATACAGAAAAAGAGCTTTTGTGCCAAACAATGGAATAATAAGCGGAACTATTTTGGTCGAGTTATACGTGTTCTTAGAGAAGAGCACCAAGGACAAAAAGCCTGAATCGCCTGCCAAGATTAGGAAATGGAAGTTCTTGTGTTCGGTTAAATGTTTCATTTCTGAGGAAGCTAGAAGGATGGAATCTAAGAACAATAAGGGCTTATGATGTGCCCCGGACTTGGTCGGAAAAGTTTGATGTGAGAATGGTCTGACATCTGTCAACCAATGGGAACCCTGATGGCAGGGAAAAGTGTACTTTTTGAAAAGATTAGCTAGTAAGAAAGGTATAAAAACTGGCCCTACAGACAGGAGGGGGCTCTTGCTTCCTGATTCCTGAATGACGTGCTGACGGACTCTTGGCGCACGTAAGGATAGCAGACTTTATCATTTATTAGGTGAAGAGAGTTTTAGACAGGGAAATAGAGCTTAGAGAATGGAAACTTTATTTTGCTTTAATTCATGCTAATGATTTTCTTTGAGAGGTCAGACTAATGAGCCATCCTTGAATGATGCTTTCAATTTGCTAATAAAATAATGATTTCAGAATAAAAATGCTCTTTCTTTGAATATAATAAAGTTAAAAAAAATTAGATTTTTGAAAATGACAAGCTGGTCTTGTTTATTCATGGTCTAGTTATCATTATTAGATCCATTCACCTATGTGACTTAATTAATGACATATGATTTTAAAACCATAGTAAGATTCAATGAACTGCAGTTGTATATAATTTTGTAAATAGTTTATGAATAGTGCGTTTTAATTAGGTCACATGATTCAGTCGCTCAGAAATTGTCTCTTTAGTTTATGGGCCTAGGTAGGGATTTATGATTAATGGTGAGTATTATGGAGATGAGCGTTTGTGAGACCGTTTTCATTAGGGGAGACCATGAATAAACAAGACCAGCTTGTCATTTTCAAAAATCTAATTTTTATTAACTTTATTATAATCAAAGAAAGAGCATTGAAAAGAAGTACATTTGTTGCACACACACTTCTAAATACCACACACTAATTGACCAAATATGTAAATTGGCAGATGAAAAATAGCATATATGACAAGCATAATCACTTTTCACACAAACATATCGAGTGAATCTAGTGGTTTTGTCAAGGTTTAAAAGTAACCACCCACATGTTAATATCATAATTTTGTAATTAAATGCAAACATGAAAAACAGTAATCTTGTGTAAATGAACTTAATAATGATATTAGTGTTATCACCTTGGTCACTAATCATTGGCACTATTTAATAAATCAATAAAGCCTTTATAGTGAAGAAAATATGTGTTTGTGTATTGTTTACATCATTTTCAACCATAAAACTGCAATTATTGAAGCGCCCGTGGAGAGCATCACATAGTAGTGACATTGCATTGTAACCATAAACCTGGCCACTAGAGGGTGTTTTAAAGCATGTATCTTCGTTACCCACATTCATGCCTTTCAGGCCATCACAACTGTAATCATACACATAACCCCTAGAGAGCACAGCACTACTAGCTGTGAAGCAAAAGTTTCAACCGTTGGAGTGTTTGTAAATATGTTGCAAATCCTGGGGAGGTTAGTGTTTTTGAGTCCCACCCAACTTACGGTGAGAACACCTCAAGTCCTTTTTGGGAGAAGACTGCTCACTTGCTGATGTTGGTGGTGGAGACCCTGCTGTCCTGGGGCCACCACAAAGGGAGAAACAACCAAAAATAGGGCCAAAACAGTGCACAATGATCCAGCCCCACAGGGCATTATGGGGTGCTTTTTAGAAGCAATTTTATAAAAGGCTCTCCCGCTGTGCTGTGGAAAGGCGCTGTAGTTTTGCCTTTGGTTTTTGCTCTTGTTTAGGTGGTGCCTGGTCCCACTCGGCACCTCGCACTTGCCTGTGAGGGGGGAGCACGGGGAACCTAGTCTTGGCTGCCCCGTTGGCTCCCTGCACTCTTCCATGCTGCTGCAGAAGCCAGCAAGGTCTCTCTGTATCATGACCCTGACCTCCTTGTACTCTCACTCCTCCGGTACCTTGTGGATGTATGACTAAACAACTACCTCCAAAATCACGAGTACCTGAACCACGAAAGCTAAACAACGACCAAACCAAAGCCACTAAATATTTTACCACGACTTACCGAACCACAAAAATATGCAATTTACATATAAGAGTACTCTTTACTAACCCAAACACCCCACCCCCTAAAAACTAACTCAAACCCCTCCCACCCCCTGAAAATTAACTCAAACCCCTCCCACCCCCTGAAGAACTAACACGAGCCCTCCCAGTCCCTAAAAACTAACTTGAACCCCCAACCCCTAAAAACTACCTCCAACCCCTTCCACCCCCTAAAAAATAACACGAACCCTCCCAGCCCCTAAAAACTAACACAAACCCTCCCAGCTCCTAAAAACGAACTCCTATTCCAGCCAATATAATTTACAGACACCTTTCTCTGCTACTTATAACTCCTGTGCTTAACCCCGTATTATTGGGACCTCACAGCGTCTCCTTTTAGACCAATACTCGTTATATCATCATTCCTACAACTGATCCCCTGTGCGTAACCTCGTATTATTGACACGTGGTTGAATGTCCATCTAAACCATTACTCACTATAGCATCATTCCTGATACTGATCCCCTACGGCTATCTAACCCATATTGTGAGTATTTTCACAAGCGGATTGCGGTCTAGTTGTTGTCTACGGAAACGACTATTTAATCACTTCCGGTTTCTCGTTTGCAAACATACTCCTACAACTGAATTGGTGCCGCCAGGACGCGCTGCCTCTGGATACTCTAGTAAGTGAAATGCCTGCCTTACACACGAGACACTCCACCTTTGGAGTGTGACTCTTGCACCTTTTGTCATTTAAACTTGTTTGTCGACTACCGCCGCTATACCCTGACAGGGGTGTTTGTCTCTTTCTTTTCCAGAAAGCGATGGTGAACACACACACGCGTTCTGCACTCATATCACCGTCGTTTTAACCATTTTATTTAACGCTGGGAGATACCTAATCCCAATTACTACAGTAAGTTGCTCTCTATTCTTCTGCACTTTGACATAGCCATACTTCTCTTATCGTAAGCCTGAGGCCCTTTCCCTGACGCCACCTTGTTATACTCCTTTTCAGATCAACTTCAAATTGGTTCTTTTAGTGTTGAGACTTTGTCTCAGTTCCACCAACGTAGTCGGGCATTTACGTTTTACCACTGTCCTTTATATGGTCTTACCGATGTCCTTCAATATTGTCCAGCCTGTTGCAGGTGCTTTGTCTTTCCCCCCCAAACAGATCTTCATAATACATTTGTGTCACACTACTGTTGTTTTCATAGGACTGCCGGGTTGGAATTCTCACTGGCTTTCAGGTGAAACTCCTTACTTTTGAATTCTCTGCCTGCTTGGTTCTGTCTGTCCTTTTGTGGCTCCATCCTAACTTTGTACCCCCCCATATTTATCCACAGAATACGTGGCACTACTGAAAAATTTGCAGGTAGTGTTTGGCCATTATGTCTCTCTCTTGTTTTTACCCGCTAACACCTCAATATGATTCCCCATTTTAACTGGTGTTTTTTCCTATGTTATATAGACGCTATATCCCTTCTTTCCTGGAATCCCACTACTTATACTCGTACCCAGCTGGGTTGGAATTATCACCGGCCTTGGGACTTCGCTAAGTTCTTGCAACTTTGTACAGGTTCTTTCACTAGCGACATTCTGTCCCTTAAGATCTTTTCAAGATTTTGGATTGCTTGTGTATCTACGTCACCCTTTGTTTCGCCCTCACTTTCCTCATGTCCTCCAGAGCCTTTCTCACAAAACCTTTCCGTTTGCGCTTCACCATATGTTTAAATCTTATCACCCGTTGTCTCACTTACATCGCATGACAAAGTTTTACTTTTATTTATGTAAATTTCATGAAATATTTTCCATTAACAGTGATGTGTTTCAATGTTGTAGAATGTCACCCATTAACACCGGGTTACCATTCGAATTTCGCACTAAGCACACTCACATTACCTCGTCGTCATCGCACTGGCATTTGCCTCTGGTCATTAAGGTTTCCACGTGGTTGAAGTGGTTTTTCACCCATGTCACATAGAGAGTTTGCTCTCTGGCTGTAGTCATCCTATTCCATGTGATCCCACCAATATTTGTATCATTCACAGCCCTGAAGAAGTCTTGGGACTACTTTTCCCTGACGAAACACAAGTCAGCTGGTTGCATTTCACCACAATAAAAAAATATACAGCATAGCTCAAGAACTCTGTACATATGTTTATATCTACTCTTGCATTAACTTGTTTTATTATGTATGTGTCCCCAGGATCTAGCTAAACCCTAAAAACTAACTCAAACCCCTCCCACCCTCTAACAACTTACTCAAACCCCCACCCCCTAAAAACTAACTCAAACACTTCCCGCCCTCTAAAAATGAATATAAACTCTGCAACTCCCTAAAAACGAACCCTCCCAGCCCCTAAAAACCAACTTGAACCACCCTACCCCCTAAAAACTAACTCAAACCCCTCCAACCCTCTAAAAACAAACACAAACCCCCCCAGCCCCTTAAAACTAACCCAAACCCCCATCCCCAAAAACTTACACAAACCCCCCTACCCCAAAAAACTAACTCGAACCCCCCTCCACCCACGATCCCCTCTTACCTGTTCCTGTCTGGCGCTCCCCTGAACTCTGCCCTGCACGAACACTAGACCGTCTTAGCCTGAACCACACACATGCATGGTTCAGGCTATGTCATTGTTCAAGCAAGTCATCGTTCGGCTTGCGTGACTCGTTGTTGAGGATGTTTCCCATACCGTTTGTGTTTGGGGGACTGGTGGAATCGAGCACTTGTCTCAATGCCTCCCTAGCTGTTCATGGGATTGACCCGTAGGCTTCACAACATTCTTCACATGGTAATTATCCCCCGGGGCCATCGGCCACCGAGTCATGAAACACCAAAGTACAAACAGTAACATCCCCAGTGCCTTCAGACAGACTCATCATTACTATGGTGATATTTGGGCAGACTCATAGGCAAATGACTATGGGGATATTTTGTCTGACTCATAGGAACATTACTATGGGGATATTTGGACTGACTCATAAGAACATGACTATGGGGATAATTGGGCTGACTCATAGTCACATGCCTGTGGGGATATTTGGGCTGACTCATAAACACATGATTATGGGGATATTTGGGCTGATTATCAGGATTTTGGAACAATACTTATACTGCACTTAAACAATGAGGCAGTGCTTGGCTTATCCAGTGATTGAAGAGGACAGATCCTCCTCAGCAATCCCCCTCACCCAAACATCTCCATGATCTAGCTTAGCTTCTTCTGAACTGCGGCTCTCCTGCAAATCTTCGATGCTGGGAACATCTTCTTCCCTGCAAATCCAGCCACGCAGCAAACTCCATCCCTTCAATGGAGCAGGGCTCTCATGCAAGTTGTCTGGGATCTCTCCTTTGTTCAGTGGGCTTGGGCAGACCCTTCCCTGGGACATTGTGACAGCTGAGTGATTGATGCAGATCACTTAGCCCCCTCCCTTTCCTCCTCAGTAGCTGGGTCAAGTACTGGTAATCACTCCCTTTGTGTGATGAGGCCTTTGTTCCTGCTACTGGAGAGAAATACAATCAACTGGGCACAGCAGGGTGGCAAAAAGCCTGGGCTCTGATCCTGAGCTGAGCCAGAGAAATATGAAAACTCTGGATCACCCATAAAGTGTACAGATATCCTTTTGAAAATTGCAGAATTGATTTACCTGCACAGGTTACACCTCAATTCCTTACGTCAATGATCTCTGTAGGCCAAAGGGAATCAAAACTACTCTCTAAGGCAGTTCTCTCTCTATGTGCATAATAAAGTGTCACTACAGACAAATCAGTAAATCACACTGACTTTTCCTATTAGTGTACACTAACA
Organism: Lissotriton vulgaris; assembly: GCF_964263255.1. Classification (NCBI taxonomy): domain Eukaryota; kingdom Metazoa; phylum Chordata; class Amphibia; order Caudata; family Salamandridae; genus Lissotriton; species Lissotriton vulgaris. The sequence goes on along the minus strand of NC_141693.1, from coordinate 1,066,385,866 downwards.
TTATAAGCCCTATACCAGGTCAATATCTAATCCTGCAGAGATCCCATTGCACCAGGCTACCTATGTGCAGTAAGTGGAATGTACACAATAGTAGTCTCCCATGCACAGCCTGCATGCATGTGCATATGTGTAACAAGCCAAGTGTCCCTTACCCTTGCAGTTTTGTCATGGACTTATACTAAAAGGAGGACACTGGCGGTAAACACATGCAGGCCGTTTGCCATGTAATTACTGTGGGTGAGATACAGGTAGTGAGAGTCCACAGAAAAAAATCCAAAACTGGGTGATCAAAAAAAGCAAAACAAATCCGGGCACCCTGATTGCGTGGAACCCAATTGCAACACATACCATACCACAATGCCATGACCACACACCAAATCTCAAACCCCAGTTCATGCCACACAGCATCACACTGAGAAAAAAAAACAAGAAGGTAATTGTTGCAATATTTGAATTGTTTGGAAAAGGTTCTAAGAAGCAAATCTACAGTACTTTCAAGATGTATCCCTTCAGAGAGCAGACCACCTTCAAATGTACCATCTCAGGGAGTGAAAAGAGAGTATGGAACACTGGGAATTAAACTTGGTCCACTGTTTTAAACAAACGTTCAAATATCATTTACTTAATCAAGTCTACTTCTTTCAGAGTGGGGGCTGGTGATTTTTCAAAGTAGTAGAGAGTAAAAGTTGTGGACGAGTTTGACTTACTTTACGAGCAAGCCTGGCTGCCAAGGATGACTTAGGGAGGCAGAGCTCCAGGCCTCCCACCGTCAACTTCTGTGGAAGGTGGACGATGCCGAAAATAGGTCAAGGCGGAACAACCTACGCTTCGTGGGCTTTAGAGAAGGGATTGAAGAAAGGAGTATGACCGCCTTCCTCCTCGATTGGCTCCGAAAGACCTTCCCTACAGCGCGGTTCTCCCCGTGCTTTATCATAGAGAGGGCACGCAGGGCGCTCCTGGCCAAACCGCCGGAGGGTGCGAGACCACGACCGGTCATAGCGCGCTTCCTGAACTTTGCCGATCGAGATCTGATACTGCAAGAAGCCAGGAACATGGGCGAGATCCGCTTTGAAAATGCCACCATAATGATCTTCCCGGATTACAGTCAGGAAGTCTCAAAACAGCGCCGCTCCTTTGACGCCGTAAAAGCAAAGCTGAGGTCCCTCAACATTCAGTATATGCTCCTCTTCCCGGCCAAGCTCAAGGTCATCTATCAGGGCAAATCCATCTTCTTTGCACACCCGGACGACGCATGGCAATGGCTTGAAGAGCGCCCTATCCTGAATAGTAGGGAGGCGGCGGGCCGGGCAGCGCTTGACCGGTCACTGCGAGAACGACCGAAATGGGAGAGGCCGAAGCCGCAAAGACGAAGACTGAGGAGGACACAGAACAAGACGCCGCAGACTCCATACAGGACGAGAAACTTGCAGGACAGAAGACGAGGCAGGTCTGCGTCACCGGCTACCGACTCCGTGGCAGGCTCGAGATTTGGTAGCCTGAGAAATGGAATCCGATCTGAAGAAGAAGATGTGGAGGAATCGGAGGGCCGCGAATCCGGAGGAGAGGAGGATGATACAAGGAGTGATTCGTTGCACCCTCTGGCCAAAGAAATCCGGCAGCTGGAGCAAGACTCTACAGGTCATGAGGGGCATATGGACACACAAGACTCACACTCGTGAACAATGGAGTACTGGGATCGGGAAAAGATGGCGGCTCGGCGATGCGGAGCAAGCAAGTTGGCACACCCCCACTACTGTTCTTTGTGTTTTTAGCACTGGTGGCGGTTTATTGAGGGTGGGATGTGTGGGAGGGCGACAGGCCTTCTCCCGTGGATAGTTGAGACCCGGATGGGGATGCAACTGGAAGGGGAGGGAGGTGGGAGGGGGGTGCGGGATGGGGTTTTGTTACAGTGTTACCCCACGTTGGGGTTGTTGGAAGTGCTGGGGAGGGGGGGGGAAGTTCGTCGAACAACAGCAGAGCTATACCAGCCCACACTGGGGGTCTTCCCCATGCCGAGCTACCGCTCGGGAGAGACGTTGTGTTGAAATATGGCAAGCCCACTAGATACTCCACGCAGGAATGATACAGGGGTCACCGTACTCACTTGGAATGTGAACGGCCTGGGGTCCAAAATTAAGAGGGGTCTGGTTACCGCCTACCTCAAGAGACTGACGCCTGACATTATCCTCCTCCAAGAAACTCACCTGAGAGGGAATAACTGCGCTTTCATAGCGAGAGGGAGATACACTGTTCTGGCACATGCAGGCTACACTTCAGACTCCAGGGGAGTTGAGATTCTCATACACAAGGCGCTGCCTTTCACGGTTACTCGCACCTGGTTGGATCCACAGGGCACATATGTGGGGGTACAGGGGATATGGAAAAGACGCAGTTACACGATTCTGTCTGTATACGCCCCCCCCAAACTACAACCACGTACACTTAAGGCGGTCACTGCCATCCTACTGGATACGGCGGATACAACACAAGTGGTGGGTGGGGATTTCAACGATGTGATGTCCATCGAGCAAGATAGGTCCGGGTCATCGCACATGGGGGAACACACAACTGCACTAGCACGACTCATGACAACTATGGGCCTCACTGACGTCTGGAGATGGCTTCATCCTACACAAGAGGCGTATTCATTTTACTCAGGGGCTCATAAGGTCTTCTCCAGACTCGATTATGTCTTCGTGTCCCGGCAGGAGATCGCGGTGGGTGACCTGGCGGAATACAAGGCGAGAGGGATTTCTGATCACTCCCCGCTATATGTACACCTGGGGCGGGCGACGGGAGTCAGGCGGGCGCAGTGGAGATTAACGGCATGGGACATCCAAAAGCCAGAAATACTTGGGGGCATGCGGGCCGACATACGGGTATTCCTGGCCGAAAATGAGGGTTCAGTGGACTCCGGAGTTACTCTCTGGGAGGCGATGAAACCGGTCCTCCGGGACCGCATCCAGAGTAGGCTGGGAGAGGCCAGGCGGGCACAGCAGGGCGAGATAGCGAACGCTGAGGCAAATGTCCTAACCCTAGAAGAAGGTTACCTCCAACAGAAAGAGGAGGCGAGCCTTAGGAGACTGCTTGACACACAGAGGCTCTATCGGGAATTGGTCACGGATGAGGCACGCACCCAGGCATTGGCGACACTACACAGGCTATATGATATAGGCGACAAGTCCGGTAAACTTTTAGCTTGGCTGAGCAGGAGGGAACGGGCCTCAAGGTGGGTAGATCAGATCACGTGTGCGGGGGGCAGGAGGGCGAACACGGATGGTGACATAGCGGAGGCCTTCGCGACCTATTATGAAGACTTCTATAGGGCCAGGGAACTGGGCGACAGTGCAGACGCCCAATACTACTTGGGAGACATGGAGGTTCCTACCCTGTCCGCCGAAGCTAGTGTAGCCTTAGAGGCGGATTTAACGCTCGAGGAGCTCTCGGAAGCCATAGCGGCCCAGAAACCAGGGAAAACGCCGGGTCCCAACGGCTTCCCGGCGGAGTTTTTTAAACGAACGGCCGACTTATTGCAGCGACACATGAGGGCCCTATTTACTGAATCCCTCCGGGTGGGGAGACTCCCTCCCGACCTGGAACTGGCCGTCATTGTGCCAATTTACAAAGAGGGGAAACCTAGAGATGACTGCTCCTCCTACCGCCCAATCTCCCTGCTGAATATAGAGACGAAAATTCTGGCCACAGTCCTGGCTCGGCGCCTGAGACAGGTCATCACTGAGCTAGTACATATGGACCAGCCCGGCTTCCTCCCTGATAGGGCGACCAAGCTCAATCTCCGTCGCACCCACAACTGGCTGCAAGAGGTCTCTGGGAGAAGTGAACCCCACTGGTTCCTCTCCCTGGATGCGGAGAAGGCGTTTGACGCTGTGCACTGGCCCTTCCTGATGGAGACCCTCAATCGGTTTGGATTTGGACCTAAATACTTACAGTGGGTTCAACTCCTCTACTCGGGCCCGAGAGCGAGGGTGCGGGTTATTGGGAGGCTGTCCCGCGAATTCCCCATCGGGCGCGGCACGCGACAGGGCTGCCCACTGTCCCCCCTCCTGTTCACCCTCACTATTGAGATTTTGGCGATAAGGATTAGACGGAATCAGGCAATCAGAGGCTTTACCTGGGGTGGCTCGGCCGCCACGCAGGAAAAAATATCCCTATATGCAGACGACGTATTGCTGTTCGTGACGGACCCAGACACGACTATCCCAGCGCTCTTTGGGGAACTCGGCGACTTTGGGGCGCGAGCAGGGCACACGATAAATTGGCACAAGTCGATCCTTTATGATCCACAGGGTAAGGAACGGGGAGCCTGCCTGCCAGAGCTATTGATACACACCACAGAAGGTTTCAAATATCTAGGAATCTTTATAACATTAGACAGGGCACGTTCTTTCACTACTAATCTAGCCCGCATAATGCTGGAAGCAACAACGGAGATGGACAGATGGCGACAGCTCCCGCTCACCATACTGGGACGTGCGGCGTTATATAAAATGGTCCTCCTCCCTAAGTTTCTTTATGCACTCCAGAATGATTACTATCCTTTGCCAAATAAGACCCTGAATAGAATCCACGCTGACTTGCGTGCCTTCCTGTGGCTAGGGAAGCAGCCGAGAGTGGCGCTAGCCACCCTACAGCGCCATCAATATAGTGGGGGGATTTCGCTCCCTAACCTCGAGGCGTACTACTGGGCGGAACATCTCGCCCCGATCAATGAATGGTTGCATGCTGCAGCTGATCACCCCACTTATGCCTTGGAAAGGTCTAAATGGTCAGGCAAGACCATCTTCCACTATCTCTATGGGGAGAAGATGGGACGACACTTCCTCCCGGCCACCAGGATTACGATCACAGCTTGGAATAGAGCGTCCAAAAGAATGGGGTGGGACGCAAGGCCTACTAAACAGACGCCATTGTGGTGCTGTAGATGGCTGGGAGAGTTACATAAGCTGAAAGGCTTCGGAAGGTGGGACGACATCGGAATCACCACAGTGGGAGACGTCATAGCAAAGGGGGACCTAAAAACCTTCCAGGCACTCCAGAACGACTTTGGCCTCCTCAATACCCAATACTTCAAGTACGTCCAACTGCAACACGCATGGAGGGCACAACGCATTACACTCTCAGACATTCCAGAATATGCTCCACTTGAGGGTAGACTGCTACAGGAACAGATAGGGAGGGGGGCGGTGTCCCTCACGTATAAAACCCTGACCAACAACATTCTAGGGGATTTGCAGAGCTTGCGAGTCAAATGGGAGGCAGATGTGGGTTCCATGGAGGATCTGGACTGGGAACTAGCACTCATGCACCCACGGGAAGTGGCCATCAAGTCGAGGCTGCGTCTTATTCAATTTAAAGTGCTACACAGGTCATATTTTGACAGGGTGAGACTGTTTAGGATGGGCAGGATACCGGACACGACATGCCTTAGATGCCGCCACCAGAATGCAGATTTTTTCCATATCATCTGGGGCTGTGCTGTCATTCAGGAATACTGGGGGGCGGTGCTCCTGGAACTGGGGGAGGTACTTGGGGCAGACATACCACGAGACCCTAGATTGGCGCTGCTGGGTATGACCACTGAAATAGACCTACCCCGTCCCCTGTGTATCTTTCTGGTGTTAGCGCTTGTAGTGGCAAAACGAGACATCGCACGGCGCTGGGGGGCGCCTGAAAAACCAGACTTAGAGGAATGGAGACGAGGGCTGGACCTGTACATGGCGGCGGAGAGGGTGACCTACAAAGCTAGGGGCTGTCCCAAAAAGTTTCGGAGGGTGTGGGCGAAGTGGAGACACCATCACGGACTTGAATGAGACATTATGCCGCGAGGCCCATGGGACCCGGTTTGAGATAAACTGAACACGGGGATGCCTTCCTTGTAAATATGTACTTTACTGCCCGGTTCCCACTCAAGGAACTGTGGGACCACTTGAGCAGGGAAAGGGGAGACCAGGAGGTGGGTGCTGGGAGATAGAGGGTAGAGGCCTGCTGTATAATAGACTTAGGGTTTTTTTTTGTTTTCTTATCGCTATGTTACTGGTTTGAAAGCAAGAGTTTTATTGAGGGGTACTATGTCTCATTACATCAGAAAAGTTGCGTGATTGACGGCCAGAGCGGAATGTTGACGCTCTACCGTATGCAGATTCATTGCCTTTGTGATCCTTCTAATGCAACAATAAAAAGTTATTTAAAAAAAAAAAAAAAGGATGACTTAGGGAGCATTCTTCCCCTGAGATAATTTTGAAAAAAAGATATGTATGGTGCATTTTAAAGCAATTGTTTTATAAAGGATTTGGTGAGACGGTTTGTAAAATAAATTCTGCAAGAGTTGTCTTGAAATATTAAAAAATATGAATGTGTTCTCCATATCTTGTCACACTATTTTCAACAGTTAATGTAGTGTCCACAGCAAAAATATTGCTCCTTACTTAAAATGTATTTGGATACAGAAATCAAAAAGCAAACAATCCAAGGATATGTATGGTGCCTTGCCTGCAAAATTCTTAAATAGAACTATGGCCTGTAAAAGTGCTGCCTTTCATTGCATTACAAAATAAAGGTGGACAAGCCATTAAATTCCCAAGCCAAATGCCTGGCTCTGGCTACACTCGAGGTCCTCCTAAGCGCATAATGAGCCATGCCTTCATGTGGTTCTGTCTGCCAAATGCTCTACCCAGTGCTTCCAAAGTTTTTAGAACCAAGACCCACTTTTTAGTATGATAAACTTTTGTGACCCATCTAGTTTTTTGGACATGAAGTAGACAATTTTTAAAGTAACTAAAGTATTGTGTGGTAGCGCACTGTCATTTACAGAAGGAACATTTCCCATTGAAATGGCCACTAAATGTGAACAGACATAGTTCTACTGATAAAACTATATTGCACACTAATGATGATATGTGGAAATGGGGGTTTAGTGAATATTTATCATTTGCGCATCAACAAGAAAAAGGGTTTTGATCTTATAAAAATGTTTGTTTCAAATGTGCTTTATTTTTGCTTTTTACAGGATTTACATTTTGTTGTGCCTCTCTGTACACCAGCAAGACTGTCATATAATTCACTTTACTTTTCTCTGACTGCAAAGTGAGATGAGTTTGAAAACACCAAACCCATGTTGAAAAAGAAATAAGCAGCAGTTTGTCAAAAGACATAGCTTGATATTTGACCTATATCACTGAAGCACAGCCAATGTGGCAGGATACATACAGAATTTATAAGGCATCTTTTTTGCTTGGACTTTCAGGATCCCACTAATCTCATGTACCAAAAATTAAAGACAGAGCATTAGCCTATGACGTAAAATGGGAGAAAGGCCACCCATCTACTGACTGAATTGCACAATGTGAAACAAGAAATCCTAGATCAGCTCTGGCTTACATATTTGAGCACTAAACCTCTCCTGTTTCATTTATTAGACTGAGACGTTGCTCCGTGTATAGTATTCTAGGACACTAAAGATATTCTTATTGTAAGGCTGAGGTCTCAATGTTTCTAATAAGTTCATGTTTAAAGACTAGCATTTTTAATAAATGCCACTGATTGCAGTGATATGATCTGATGTACTAAGGGAAAATGTTTCCGCATGTTAACAAAATATATCCTTTTTTGAAATATGAAGAGACGTCAAGACGTGGTTTGCACGATTTACATTGTATGGTATTGTATTTGTAAAGTGTTTACGGCTCTTGACGATATGTTAAAGTGTTTACGGACTCACAGAGAAGAAATATGCAAATATATATATATTTTTTATTTAAAGTTTTGTATATCGCGAACATGACCCCGGAGGGTATCAGAGTGCTTTACGTGGGTGTAGGTAGACAAAGGAGAGTAGGTAGGAGAGAGAAATCATGGAAACAGTTAGACGATACACAATTGGGGCAAGCAGAGATTGGTCGGGAAAGGAAGCACGAGGCTCATAGCAAAAAAGGAGGGCAACATACATACAGAGCCAATCAGACATAAGTTAAAATAAACAATCACTTAGAGGTAATATGAGCCCAGCAGCAAGTTCAGCTCGGCTCATAGATCATTAGAGCAGTTTGTTCAAAAGTAGCTTTTTGACTTCCCTTTTGAAGGCAAGAGTAGAGGGAATTAGTCTGTATCCACTGGGTGGGAGTTCCATATTCTCAGGGTGATGCCAGAGAAAGAACGTTTGTAGGTTTTAAGCTTCTTAAATTTCTTGGGTTTGAGCAGCAGAGTGCCAGTACTCCTTGTGGATCTGGAGCCACCCGAAAATTCAAGTTTGTTTGTCAGGTAGATGGGGGTTTTGAAATGTAATGCTATATGGGTCATACAAGCCATCTTAAGTTGTATCCTGGCTTCAAAGGGAAGCCAATTGAGCGATTTGAGGTCCGGTGAGATGTGATTGGTCTTCTTAGAGCCCGTGATAAGTCTAGTTGCAGCATTTAGAGTTGCTCTGATGGGTGCTAAGCTGAGTTTAGGCAGACCGCAAAGAGTCGCATTGCCGTATTCTAGTCTGGAAATGACAAGTGCTTGCACTGCCGATTTAAAGTCGTCCTGGGGAAGATAGGGTTTGAGTTTCCTTAGGATGCAGTGTTGAAAGTTCTCTACTTTGGTTGATGATCTGATATGATCTTGCATGTTTAAGGTTTTGTCTAGCACAACTCCCCGTCATTTAGTGGAGTCAACGATGTGCGGAGTGCAGTTGAGGGCGGTGAGGTTACCAAGAAATTACAAAACAGTGGGGGTTTGCTTAGAGGGTGAAATGAGAAGGAATTCAGTGTTTAGGGCGTTCAATTTGAGATGGTTGGAGGTAAGCCAGTTAAGGGTTTTGAGAAGGGTTCCATTGACAGATTTGATGGCAACAGGGGAGGAGATTTTCATGTATAGTTAGGTGTCGTCCGCATACATCTGATATTGGACCAACACCAGCCAAACCAAAGAGAGCTTTGAAGGTTTCTTGAAAATCAGTGTAGGTTGGCTGTTTTCAATGAACATATTGGTTTTTAGTGCTTCACAGTCACTCAGAGGTGCTAGAGTTAAGAACTGAAATGCTTGTCTTATGGGTGTCTTTTGTTACTTAAAATACTTCAAATAATAGAGGTTTTAAAAGCATCAGCTACTTCAGAATTTGAATTTCTGCCCTATGGAGCAGAAGCATGGGGTACTCTCAGAGAGAGCCGTAAAGAATGACACGTTTTATGGACTTTAGGTCTAGAGATATTTAAAAGGGCAAAAGGGGGAGGCAAGGTGTAGAGAAGATACACACTCCGAGTATTTTATAAAGCTTCTTTATCCTCAACTCTATCACAGAAGGGAAACACAGGGATGCAGCTTATTCCTTGCCTCAGCCTCAACTCTCAACTGGCATCCAATAGAACATTTACATATCTCACACTATATTACCTCATAAATACACCTACTACATTCTGCTGCATGCAGCAGCAACTCAACACATCATTTCCCTTTGCATACAAATTAATATTGACATCAACATTACAATATTTGACAAATAAGAAACATATACTAAATAAATAGTTAAAATATATGTCAAAAAAATTGGATAATAGTGGCAGAACCTATTATGCCTGGCACCCTACCTGAGTTTACAACATTAATAAGTAAATATTATTCTAATACACAATTTTATAAGTAAAGCTACTAATAAAGGTACTGTTCATTGTAATACAAAGTCTTTGAGTTTAGCTGCTGTGTGAATGATCCTACCCAATCTTCCAGTTCTTTCTACCCTCACGCCATCCTTCCCTTGTTGTACCTCTTCCATTCCTTCATATGTATACTACAATCAACATCACCTTCTTCATGTTTTTTTCTCCTTTACTTCCATCTCCTTGCATGTTGCTATTCGACTCATGTGCCATACATGATTGTCACTGACCCTTGCAGAATTGTTCAAACACTGAACCACTTTCATTGGTCTCGAACACACACACTCACCTTTAGGCACCTTGTACACCTTTCTAACTTTCATCCATTCACATACCCCAACCAATCGTCCTTTGTTCCTTTCTTAGCATCAAAATATTTCTTAGACAAACTCTGAGCCTTCGAAATGTTGTCCATCACCGTCTCCGGTGACCATTCTACTATCCGTGCACCAGCCATCCATCCTAAACTGTCTTTGATATATGGCTCTCTTCCACGCATCAACACAAAAGGACAAAAGCCAGTGAGTGTAAGTGTTAACCTTTATGTCCGCAGTATTTTCTTAACCCCTATCTACCATTTTTTCCCATTACAAGTGGCAATCTGAATTCACACAGTTAAAGTGCTTCACTGCACCATTTCCGACAGGATAATAAACCGAGGTAACTATATGTTTCACACCATTCCTCTGAAGAAACCCCTCAATCACGGTTTACAAACTGTGCACCATTATCACTCAACAGTTTTCTCAGTAAACCCTCTCTCATAAATACTGCATTTAGAAATCACACCACAGTTCCTCCATCAGTCTTATGTACAATATCAAGTTCCACTCATTTAAAGAAATAATCTATCAATACAATGATGTATTTACTGTCCTAGTGGGAGGGAAAGGCAGAAATATGGCTTCGGAAGCTTGGTAGTACAATTTTTTTCCCTTTTTTGATTGAGTATTTATATGATAATGAAAATACAAGGCAGTCAAAACTTGTACAAGGATTTACAATCCTGAGTAGTGCAAGGGTGGTGTTATTTCCTGTCTTAACAGGTGCAGAATTAACTTCTTTCTATCTGTTCGTATTTTACAGCATCCTGAGGTGTGGGATCACCGCCACAGCCCTCAAAGCAAAAAATACGAATAGTATGGTGAGAATGACAATTGTTTCTCCATCACCAGATCATTCGTGGTGTGTGAGTCTCATTTTCTCAATGCCTCTGTGTTCCTTTAGGGACATCGAGAAAGAAGAAGTGCCCAGCTCATACTATGAGTATTCAGGTAAGTAAGTAAAATAAATAAATAAATGAGTGTGCAAAAAAAAAAGGGAAAAAGAAAAGAAAAGACAAGTAGCTTTTTCTTCTCTCAGCTTTGTTCCAGAGGTTAAAAAGGAGCTTACTTGGAATACATCAGGTATGGAGACCGTTATATCTATTGCCGGTCTCTCTAGGGTGCCCCCATTATGTTTTAAGCTTTTGGCTTCCCTACCCATCTCCTCGCACTCACTGCACTAGCCACAGGTCTCCTGAGCGGTGGCGGTCTACTGCAGCTTCTATGGCGGTATCCCCCAGGCGGTCAACTCTGTGGGGAAACAATTTTTCCACATCTCATTACAAAATCTGCCTCCACAGCCAGCTCATTACTGATTTTCCACTTCCTCCTTTATCAACTCATGACACTTCTTCCTGTTCACACATCCATCTTAAATACATTATTTCACTTTGCACAAAACTTCATCTTTTTATAAGCCTCCATCCAATACTCCATCTCAATAGAGTTAGGCCTTCATCATACACATACACAACCTGAAATTCATCCTACTCACTCCAAGGAAGCTCACTAATGGGTAACGATATGCGACTCAAACAGTCTGCCTCCATATTTTGCACCCCAGGTGCATACTTTATCTGATAGTTGAAATCAAGCAACCTCATAGAAAATCTTGCAATTCTTGCAGATGCCTTCAGAAAACCTTCAGTGGTCAACAAATTAACCAACAGTTTATGGTCCATCCTTACATCAACTTCTGTGCCCCATACACATGCCCTAAAATGCTCCATGCTCCATACACAAGCAAGTGTTTCCCTTACAGAGTATGCTTCTTCCACAGGAGAAGGCTTTAGGAGGCGAAAGCTATAACCCATTCTTTGCCATGCAGATCCCTTTGTGTAAGTACTACACCAAACCCTTCTAGCTCGCATTCACCTTTATTGTATTATGCAAGGCAGCATCAAAGCCATGAATAGATTTCGCTGTCCATAACTGATTCTTTATACTTTCAAATTGTTTTTCACAATCCTCATTCAATAGAAATGTATTCCTTGTTTTCAGAAATTGTCTCAGGGTATATGTTTTTTTCTGAAAAATATTTTACAAACTCGAAGTATTACTCCGCAAGACCCAAGAATGGGCTTAGCTCATTTTTATTTACTGGTGCTGGGGCTTACTTTATTGCTACCACCAACTATTTTTGGGCAAAATTGCCTTTCCACCAATGACATGTCTTTTGAAAATTTAAATTTTGAGTAGTCTGCCGTCAAACATTTGGACTTCAACTTCCTCAAAACACACCACAACAATTCATCATGCTCATGTCTATTCCTCCCAATTATTCAGACATGATCCTAAAAATACAGAACCCCATCAATTCCTTTCAATATCTCTCCCATCAATCTTTGAAAAACTGACACAGCCGACGCCAGTCCAAAAGGCATTCTAATAAACTGAAAACTCCCATATGGAGTTACAAATTCTATAATCTTTCTGTTCTTCTCGTGTAATGGCACTTGGTGGTATACAGATGCAAGGTCCACCGTCGATACCACTTCATATTCTTGTTTCTGACAGAAACTCACTTATTCTTGACAATGGGTATTTGTCAACCTGAATCTGCTTGTTCACTCCTCTGAGATCAATACATAATCTAATGTTGCTATTAGATTTTCGGGCAACTACTACTGGAGACATCCACTCCATAGTTTTGATACGTTCGATAGTACCTGCCTCCTCCAGTCTTAGCGATTTCTTTTCAAATTCCTTTCTGACCACTAATGGCACTTTATAAGTCACTGGAACTGCATTCTATTTAAGCACAATCCTGTGTTATAACCCTTTTATGTTCCAACCTTCCCTCAGTATACCTCCAAAAAATCTTTGCAAACAGTTTTCCCCACATAGTCACCCTTATCCATTAACAACACTTGCTCCTTGCTATTGGGATTCAGAATAATATCCAAACTCCTTTGGTCCCTCCATGCCAATACGCAAGGGCCATATTCTGCCACATACAGTTTCCCTTTGCATAACGGCCTCCTGCACCCTTTTGTTGTTTGTATGAATAATCATTTGATCCCTGAGCAACTCTTCTTGTAACTGACCATATCTGCACAGTATAGCCAATCTTTTTTGTGCTGAAATATAATCATCTATTGTCTCCTTCTGCTTCTGCTTACGGTGGAAAAACATGCATATCAATTTCTATACAAATTGTAGGTCAAAAAATACTTCTCTAAATTGTCCAATGCTTTTTCATTAACACCAGTCTCATCTGCACCTCTCTGTTTTTCTCTATTTGATTATACTGCCTAATACCCTCTGGAACAAATACATGTAAAATAATTCCTTTTTTGTTTCAGCAGTTAAAGTTTCATTCCCTGTGGTAGTCGTATACTTGGAAAAATAATCCTTTCACTCTTGCCATTTCATGCATGGCTCACCAGGTTCATGCAGGAATGGTATTGGTGGAGTTAACGTAAATGTTTGTGCCACACATATGATTTCTAATAATTCCTTCCTACTCAAAAAGTTTTCTGTTGTACTAGTACTATCAGTATCACCCCAAATATACTACTGTAGTTACTATACCAAAATGTGCTAACAAGCACAGTTTTTTTATTGACATTTTTAAATGTAAACAACAAACCCAACATAGTAGTCAGTTAGATTCAGTGCCACAAAGTCCCATTATTGCAAATTATGTCATAGTGACCTTACAGCTCCAATCCCACACCACCCACGTGAAGCAGATTAACACCAAACTCTATCAAATCATATCACTCATTGTACATTTTTCTTTAATTTGGTATTCATTGTGTACATGCGGCCACTTTATGCTCGACAACCTCTCTGGGGAGGCCCCATGTATTTTAGTTTTACAAAGAATGTTGGGCTGTTCCTCTAATTAATGAATGTACGTGTCACATTGATGTATGGTTACTGTATGGTCTCAGTGAGTCCTACAGTTGGGCATCCATTATGTTGGATGTAATGCCCTCACACACCCTTTCTGGTGTCATGCTTCATCATCTGGGCTGCTCCTCGTTGGGTCGGTGGTGCAATACCCAACGGGCAACACCTCAAAGAGGGACACTTTGGCGGAGATCTTTTATCCAACTGCCGTCAGGTGTAGTGCGGGTGTCGGGCTAGAAGAGTGTAGACGTATCTGTGAGTTAAAATAAAGCTAGGAGTACCAGGATCAAGTTTATTCTGGGGGTCCCCTGCTTTAATTAAAATGAAGTACTAGGCGGTACTCACTGGAATGCTATGTTTCCTGAATGAGTATAGGCTAATCAGTGCTCTAAACGGTCGACATGTTTCTCGCGTGTGTACAGTGACTCGCGATTCTTCAGGACCTTAATAAAGAAAATATCTTTAAAGGAAAAACTGTCTACATTTTATGGGATCTACCTGAGTATCTAGTGTATCAATATAATCTCACAACAAGGAAAAGGTGCTCCATGTGGTAGTGTGCCTGTGCTGCGCTGCATCTGCCTAGATTCGGAGACAAAAGAGCAAATCACAACAGGTACATGATTACAAGCAATCAAAATAGGTGACCTAGTACATTCCATGCGTCATGCTTGACAAAGTGCAGCTTTCATAAGGGTTTAAAACCAGTAAAAATCAGTGTGGATGCTATTCCTCAGTGAGCAAGGTGGTGAGCATGCCCCTGTGGAAAAAACACGATAAAAACAACAACAGCAATACAGTAGGTGGTTTGAACACGAGACTCATCTAATGGGTCAAGTATATATGCAACAACAGTACCCGGCGGACTGTACATCGGGTTCAGACATCCAAAATATGGCTGGGTGTAGGAGGAAATTTTAATAAAGAAGGAGGGTGTTAATCTGAGAATAATTTTCTAAGTAAAGGTGCTGGTTATGTAGTAACATACAATTATTGATGCTGTCATATTCCACCTCGTAGGGGTAAAGCTACAAGCTTGTACTTTTGTTGGATTAAGCTCTCCTGTTTGTATTTCAGTGTAGGGAAACAGTGGTTTCAAACAATGCCCGTGACCCATAGCGATGTCTAAAGCTCGTGAAAACTGCAGCCCTAAGTCAATGTACAGTTACAGGTAGCCTTGTTTCTCCCAATGCCGATATTAGCTTATCCAAGTGCAGCTGGTCATTGGCTAGTGCCCCAACATTGACGTCTCCTCCTGTGTGCGTGCCCATACCAGAAAGGGCTCCCAAATATCTCTAAGCCTGGATGCCGAGGGCATCACCTCTCAGAATGTGGTTAACTGAGTAGGGCTGATTGTCACATCTCAGATCCAATCCTGCATGGAAGGGGTCCCTCTCCGGCCCCAGAGCATAGCCACTCTCCACTTAGTGAGTAACAGTAGCATGGCATGTAGCTTACGGGTCCCAGTTGGTGTATTTTGTACATATGCCAATAATACCAATCAGGGTTCCGAATCCTCGGAGGTGCCAATTACCAGGTGTATAGTGAGGAACACTAAAGACCAATATGTGGTCAAGCTGGAACGCTAACAGGCGCAGTTTAACAACATACAAACAATAGGAGCTAAAGGGGGAAATATTTATACCATCATAATTCACCCAATGTGCAGGAAAAATGACGGGAGGAAAGGATACACCTTACGGTCGTACCACCAAGGGGACTGCTAGCTGGTACTCATCAGCAAGTCCACTATAAAGAAACGTGTGTGTGTATATTGTTTAACAAAACCATGAAGTCAAGAAAAACTAAACACCTGAGTGTGATAACATGCTAATAATATGTATACCCAATGGACCCCATGAGGATACAATCAGAGAATCCTCACCACTAAAACTTGGTGAAGCTACCTAGCTATAACTAACTTTATTTGATGCTTCTAGCTTCCCAAATTAAAAATGGTTTCGTTCGAACCATAATCAATTACGCTGACAGGTTTTCGTTGCCCAGGAAGAATTTCAGGCAACTTCTTCAGGGCAGCTGGGGTTCCAAGATTAGAATCTCATGGTAGGTTCACATCAAACCTATGATTGTATAAAAACAAGAGGAAAATGCCAACTGTGAACACACTCTGCTTAACACTGATTTAATGTGTTGTCACTCATAAAATCATGTACTACCCACCCGCTGGTTGCGTCCATCATATATACCTGCAACCATGCATAAAAGGGAAGGGTAATCTAATATGCGTCAGTAGATCGTGTGTCCCCACAGTGAATGCCCAAAGGTCCTATCACCTGAAAAGAAATTTTCGACAGTCATGCAGTAGCAGTGCAAACAACCATCTAACCTTATGCAGTCACTGATGCCCGCATCCCATATATAAAAGGACACAATGTATGAATGGCCCCACTGTCATGATATACATGTACATATTATACCCCTGTTTTTACTGAAAAATGCACGCTCTTTCTATAGCTATCATGACACTCTCTTCACACATGTTCCGAAATAAAATTGTTCCAAGGGGCCCCTTTATATTTTTTAAATGCAACGCGTCCCAGACTATCGCTGTCAGTAATCTTCTTAGGAGCACAGCCAAATTATTTAACTGGTCGTTCATAGGGAGAAAATGGCGCGTTTTAGGTTCATTAAGCTAAACGCAGCATGGGCGGATTCCCGCTTACTCGCAGTTCTCAGCCCACGGGCGATTACTGCTAGCAGCGCTCTCACCGCTACCGGATACGTCCGGTCCTTCATTCTGTGCCACACAGGGATGCCATTCAGGCATGTCTAAATCCCTGCTCATTCGCCCTGCAAACCACGCCCAGCGCTTGATTCTCGCCACTGTCATCCACTCTGGCGGCCATCTTGGAACAGGTTGGATAAGGAAGATAAAAATTCAAAATCATTTCAGTGGAAAAGAAAAGGAATCCGGCCTCAGCAGTGGGCCCTGAGGTTGCTGTATTTGAACGGCGGGTGTTACAAGATATAGAGGCTTTGGAACAGACACATGACAATGCCCGCCCAAATAATATGAGTAAGAATGATTGGGCAGCAGTTAAATCTAGACAACAAATCCATTACAATCAAAGAAGCCGACAAGGGCGAGAGTTAGTGGTGCTCAATACCAGCGATTATGAGGCGGAGGTGCTCAGGCTATTGGGATGTCGCACTAATTACCATCTTTAATGCAAGACCCCACACCTGATCTACAGTGTACCATCAAGGCCATGGTGGGGGAGGCGTTGGGGAAAAAATGGATTACCAACAAGGAGGCTGACTTTTTAGTGAATCAAAAACCGAGGGTTCCGGCTTTTTACATCTTGCCGAAGATTCACAAGTCCCTGCATCTGCCCCCAGGGCGACCGATTGTTTCTGGTATCCAAACAGTATTGGAGCCCTTATCCCAGTTTTCGGATTTCTTCCTGAGGGAATCTGTCATCACGCAGCCCTCTTTCGTGCAAGACACTATGGATATATTGAACATTTTAAAAACAGTGTAATTTGATTCTCCTAACCAATTTTTGGTTACGATCGATATTGAATAGCTATACACCAGTATACCTCAAGATGCCATGCTGGTGGCAGCAGCACGGGCACTTGGCGTATCAGAGTGGTTTAATGACACCCCTCAATCTTTTGTTCTAAAGTGCATTGAGTTGGCCCTTACCAAGAATGTTTTTGATTTTTGAATACCAGAACCAGTTATATCTCCAGGTTTCTAGAACTTCAATGGGTGCACATTTAGCCCCCAGTCTGGCCTGCATTTATGTAGGCCAGTTTGAGGAGAATGTCATCCATCACATCTCTAATCCCTTCAAAGAGAATATTTCTCTTTGGAGGCGTTATATAGATGATGTTCTTTGCATCTGGACTGGCTCGGAGGAGCTCCTGATGTTATTCTTTGCCTGGCTTAACCAAGCTGATGGGTGTCTGCGATTCACTTGGTCTTACAGCAGGACAACCGCTGTTTATTTGGATGTGGATATTACAGCTGCTGAACATGGTTTAATTACCAATGTTCACCAGAAGCCTAGTGACAGGAATTCCCTGTTACACTATCGCTCCTTCCACCCAAGATCCCTCCGGGATAATCTCCTGGTGGGGCAGTTTTTGAGATATCGGCGCAACTGCTCCACAACCGAGAAGTTTATTGAACAATCAGATGAGTTGGTGGGGAAGTTGAGAGCCAGGGGTTACTTATCAAAAACACACGTAAACGAGCTTTAAATACCCCCGCGATGCACTGCTGGAGAGAAATATGAAAACAAAAACTGATTGTTTCCATGTGGTCAGCACATTTGATCCACTATCTACCAAATTGAGGCAGATTGTGCGTAAACACTGGTCCATTCTGGACACCCGGACCAGCAAGATGCCCCTTCCTCGCTTTGCTTTTGAAAGGGCTTCCATTTTGAAAGATAAACTGGTACAAACTTGCACTTCATTAACACCATTAGCTTCTAATCTCCCCTCGGGTCATTACCCGTGTGGAGGTTGTACAGTGTGCGGACTTACAAAAGCAACCAAATGTGTTACATTAGAAAGTGGAAAAGTTTGGCACCTTAACCATTTTAGTAATTGTAATACAAATAATGTCATCTACAGGTTAACATGCAATTGTGGATTACATTATATTGGTCTTACGTCCAGGAGGGTTAAGATCTGAATTCAGGAGCATTTGAGTACTCTTAAGGCTAAGAAGCTAACAACAAGGCTGGTGCAGCATTTTCAAGATAAACAGCATGACCCCAGGGATCTGAGGTGGACTGTTCTTGAAAGGGTCATGGGTGGGACCCATAATATTGAATCTATCTTGGCTAGGAAGGAGGCGAAATGGATCTTTTCAGAGAAAGCAGACAAGTTTGGATTAAACGATTCCATTGAATGGAGCATATGTATGAGACCATAGGTGTGCTTTAGGTCATTCACCTCTGAATAATAAAATCGCTGTTTACAAAGGAGATATGTAATGGAACATAGTGGGACACCCGGGGGCAAGAATCCTGGTCAGTTGAGCACTACACCGCCCAGCAAGAGAATTTGGTCGAAATGATAACTATGTGCATAATGGTGGAGGGTGATGTACACACTGGCAGGGCTGTAACCGAATTATTGATTGATAAACTATGAATAGCCATGTGTTTGTTGTACACTGTGGCAAAGGTTTTTTTAAAAATCTTTTGAGGAATGGATTTTACAGCTGATTTGATAAATAGTTGATGTAGTGTTATATTGGAAATAGCAATATAGAACCATTCTAATATGGTCAACGGGGTTTCTGACATTCCAACCTGTTCCAAGATGGCCGCCAGAGTGGAGGGCAGTGGTGAGAATCACGCGCTGGGCGTGGTTTGCAGGGCAAATGAGCAGGGATTTAGACACGCCTGAATGGAGTCCCTGTGTGGCACCGAATAAAGGACCGGACGTATCCGGTAGCGGTAAGCGCACTGCTAGAAGTAATCGCTCGTGGGCTGAGAGCGCCCGTGCCGCGTTTAGCTTAATGAACCTAAAACGCACCATTTTCTCCCTATGAACAACCAGTTAAATAATTTGGCTGTGTTCCTAAGAAGATTACTGACAGCAATAGTCTGGGACGCGTTGTATTTAAAAAATATAAAGGGGCCCCTTGGAACAATTTTATTTCGGCACATGTGTGAAGAGTGTCATGATAGCTATAGAAAGCATGCAATTTTGAAGTGAAAACAGGGGTATAATATGTACATCTATATCATGACTGTGGGGCCATTCATACATTGTGTCCTTCTTTTATATATGGGATGCGGGCATCAGTGACTACATAAGATTAGATAGTTGTATACACTGCTACTACATGACTGTCTAAAATTTCTTTTCAGGTGATCGGACCTTTGGGCATTCACTGTGGGGACATGCGATCTACTGACGCATATTAGATTCCCCTTCCTTTTTATGCATGGTTGCAGTTATATATGATGGACGCAACCAGCTGGTGGGTAGTACATGATTTTATGAGTGGCAACACATTAAATCAGTGTTAAGCAAAGTGTGTTCACAGTTGGCATTTTCCTCTTGTTTTTATACCATCATAGGTTTGATGTGAACCTACCATGAGATTCTAATCTTGGAACCCCAGCTGCCCTGAAGAAGTTGCCTGAAATTCTTCCTGGGCAACGAAACATGTTGGCGTAATTGATTATGGTTTGAACAAAACCTTTTTTAATTTGGGAAGGTAGCAGCATCAAATAAAGATATTTATAGCTAGGTAGCTTCACCAAGTTTAAGTGGTGAGGATTCTCTGTTTGTATCCTCATGGGGTCCACTGGGTGTACATGTTATTAGCATTGTATCACACTCAGGTCTTTAGTTTTTCTTGACTTCATGTTTTTTTTTTTTTTGTTAAACAATATACACACACGTTTCTTTAAACGGAAAAGTGGTAACCGATGATGATAAGTGGACTTGCTGACGAGTACCAGCTAGCAGTCCCCTTGGTGTTACGACCGTGAGGTGCCTCCTTTCCTCCCCACATTTTTTCCTGCACCCCACATTTTTTCCTGCACATTGGGTGGAGTATGATGGTATAAATATTTTAGAACTTGGATACACCAGAGTTTGGGGGCTTATTCAAGTCCGTGAGGGAGTTATTAAGTTTATGGTGACCCCTCTATTGCTGGATATATAGATTTGGGTGTATTGTCTGGTGATCAGGCCCATTGTTGATTGATAACAGTTTAACAACCCACAAAGCTTGGAAATAATATCCTTTAATCTTTAAAGATCTCTAATATAGCCCAAAATGTCAATCCTTCATAATCTGGTGTGCGTATCACTGATGTAGAACTTCCCATTAACAACAACAGTACTTACTGGTGTGCAAATCACAGTCTTTACAAATTTGCTTGCTTCATATGCTGTGCGCCTCACCAATGTATACGCGCATAAATAAACGAAAATTACCCCCCAGGCGTGCGGATCACCGATGGCAACACCAATCTCTATTTGGTGTGTAGTACGCTGTGAACATCCAAAATATAATTAACTTGCTGGAAGGTGTGTGTGTGTCAAAGCAAACTGCTCTAGTTGGCTGCAACACACAAAATACCTGTCTCATCATGGGCACCTCCCTGTGCTCCGTTGTTTTCCTGTGTGTCAGTCGACCAAATCCAAGATAGCCACTCGACGTAAGCATCAGTGTGTAAGCCACGCATACTGTGATGTGAGTTGCCGAACTTTCAACTCAAAGATTCTGTCGCTGAACTTCCGACTCCAAGATTCCCTCCTTCCTCCTCAGCGGCACTACAGGATTATTTTATCCCTCACAACACAATGGGCTGAGTAGAAGCTTGTGCTCTAGGTCGTGCCAACGCTCTTGTGACGCTGCTCGTTATGCTTCAGTTGCTCCTCTCGAGACCGGCAAGTGTGGCCAAATTAATCGTTATATTTATTTATTTATTTATTTATTTAGTGTATTTATAGAGCGCAAAACCTGTCACCCAGAGGGCATCCTGGCGCTTTGATCAAGAACCATAGACTTAACAGCTCAGGCCATTTATGGAAATAGGTGGGTTTTTAACGCTTTCCTAAAGGGAAGGTAGTCCTTGTGGCTTCTCAGAGAAAGTGGCAGGGAGTTCCAAAGTTTGGCCGCTGCGACACTAAAGGAGCGGCCACCCATCCTCACTCTGTGAAACCTCGGAACTACAAGAAGATGCGCCGAAGAAGAGCGGAGGGGTCGCGATGCAGAGTACCATGCAAACATCTTTTGCAAAGGGATGGGGCCCTGTTGGTGAACAGCTTTAAACACAAGGCACGCAGCTTTGTATTGTACCCGCAGATGAACCGGGAGCCAGTGTAGGTCTCTTAAGGCAAGGGTGGAGGAACTGGACCTAGGGCGGGAGAGAGCCAGCTTGGCGGCCATGTTTTGCACCCGCTGTAGCTTACCGGTCAGATTTTTTGGGGCCTCCAGAAGAAGCCCATTGCAGTAGTCGAGGCGACTTAATATGGTCCCACGAACTACTTCCGGCCTTGCTTGAGCGGGGAGAAGGGGCAAAACCTTGCGCAACATGCGCAACAGCATCATACACGTAGAAGTGGTTTTATTGACGTGTATGTCAAGCTGTAGGTTAGGGCCAAAAATCACCCCCAGATTACGGGCTGATTCCGCCGCCAGTATTGGCTCAAGAAAGGTACTAGGCCAAAAGTTGTCTGGGAGTGCCCGCAGAATCCTGTGGATGGAACAATGGAGTACCTCCGTCTTGGAGCTATTAAATTGTAGAGAATTAGCTCGTAACCAGTCTGCTGTGGCTGCCATGCAGCGATGGAAAGTATCCAGCGAGACCACATTATTCCCTTCCAGTGAAAAGATCAGCTGGGTGTCATCGGCATAATTGAATGCCGAGACACCAAAAGATTTTATTAGCTGGACTAAAGGACGGAGGTACAAATTAAAAAGTATAGGGCTGATGGCCGAGCCCTGTGGGACCCCCTGACCTACACTCCTTGGCTCAGAGGTGAATGGTGGAAGTGAAACCAGCTGTTGCCTGCCATCAAGATAGGATGTCAGCCAGTCTCTTGCCCCCTCAGTGACCCCGCACTCCTCCAGTCTCCTGACAAGGGTCCGATGGCAGACCGTGTCGAACGCGGCCGACATGTCGAGCAGCACTAAAAAGGCTGCCCGACCACTGTCGACACGCGAACAGAGATTGTCCAACACGGTCACCAGCGCGGACTCCGTCCCGTGACCGGGGCGGAAGCCAAACTGGTCCTCATCGAACCAGCCGATTTTTTCCAGGAAACCTGAGAGTGAACGAGTCACCCATTTTTCCAGAATCTTGATAGGAAAAGGGAGCAAGGATATGGGCCTGTAGTTGGAGAGACAGGCAGGGTCCGAAGTGGGCTTTTTAAGCAGAGGTGACACTACTGCTAATTTCCAGCAATCTGGCACCGATGCCGACTCCAAAGATTGGAGACAGATCGAGAACAAAGGCAAGAAAAGGTCTGCATGGAAAGCCTTCCAGAATTTGGGGGGCAGTGGGTCAAGCGGGGACCCCGAGGACACCGTATGTGCCACCTTATAAAATTCCTCGAAGGAAGGGGAAGGAAAAAACCTTAGTTGGGGTCGACTGGGGGGGGTAACCGGAGCTCCCAAACAAAGGTCAGGGGCATTGAGCTGGGGTCGACTGGATGGGCTGCCCGGAGCTCCCAGACACAGGTCATCACCACCCGTCTGGGGTCGACTGGGCAGACCCACCGGAGCTCCCACGCCCAGGGCTCCCAAGGTGCAAACAGAGCCAGTCGGCTGGGGACGACTGGGTGAGCTACCCGGAGCTCCCAGACTCGGGCCGAAGGCATCAGTCCGGGGTCGACTGGGCAGATCAACCGGAGTTCCCATATCCGACACTCTTGGAGGGAGGACAAGCGACCGGGGTCGACTGGGTGGCACGGTCGGAGCTCCCAAACCAGTGCTGGAGGCAATTGGCTGGGGTCGACTAAGCGAGCCAACCGGAGCTCCCGAGCCGAAGGTAGTGGGTGAAGGGTGCGTTAGGCCCTCCAGGATCTTAGCAGTCTTCTCCTCAAAAGCGATAGCCAGTGAGTCACAAAGTGCCTACGACGCACGAACCGTATTAGCCGCACAGACAGGGTGGGACAAGTCCCTGACAATTTTAAACAGGGCTTGGGATTTATTAGACGCCTGAGTCAAGGAAGCTTCTAAGAAGGTCGCTTTGGCCCTCTTAATCTGGGCCTTGTAATCACGCAAAGCGAGCCTGTACGAGTTTTTTGCCGGGGCGGAGTACTGCTTCCTCCACACTCTCTCAGCACGTTTACAGCTCAGCTTCAGTTGTCGTAGCTCTTCCGTGTACCAGGGAAAAGCCCTGTTCACTCTCCCTCTAGATTTACGGAGGGGCACAACCTTGTCAAGCGTGTCAGTAATCGACCGGCATAACAAGGAGTAGCTTTCCTCCACCGAGTTACTCAAGCGGAAATTAGCAGGTATTAGGGAGGGCCTAGGAGATGAACTGAGCAGTCGGGACCAGGATCTGCCCCATTTCGCAAGTCCTACCCCGGCGCCATCAGAGGAATAATCCCCTAAGCATAGAGAAAACGCCACAAGCGATATTCTTGTACTCACAGCACCCAGACTCAAAGGTCCTGTCAATTCTTCATTTAATTCTACACCATGCCTCTCATAGGTGCTGAATAAATGTTCTGCCTCGGTTATCCATGTTGATTCCAGGCATATCCTTTTCTCGTATTAAGTGGCCTCCAGTTTCTTCTGCACACGATCATTCTCACAGAGTTGAGATCATTTCCAGTTGGTAGAGAAGATACACACTCCGAATAATGTATACTGTTTCTGTATTCTCAACTTATCACAGCAGCTTCTCACTTGACTTAGCCTCAACCCTCAACTGCCACTCCACAGAACCTTTACATCTCTCACATTCTACATTGCCTCTTAAACTCACCTCCTGCATTCCGATGCATGCAAGCACCAACACCACAGGAGGAGATGGGTAGGTAGACAGAGCAAAAGAAGAGAATGAAAAGAAACAACGAGAGGGAGCAGGAGAAATAGAAAGAGTGGGAGAAAGAAGGAGAGTAGAGAGATGGAAAGAGATCAATAATGGGGAACAGAGAGAGAGAGAGAGAGAAACAAGAGAAAGGAGATCATTTTGTTTGCATAAAAGGGCGAGAATTCGAAAATAAAAGAGAAAGAGACAACACATCTATGGGTAAAGAAATAGGACATAAATAAATGAGAGGAGGGAGAGAGTGTAGGTCAGAGCCGAAGAGAACTAATGTTTGTATGTGACAGAGAAATCCAGATAGTTATAACTGCCAACTCTGACTTCTAGGGACAACATCTAGGGACGACTTCTAGGGACCCCAGTTCAGGAGTTTAAGATGTCCTCGGAGGCTGACTTTGCAAAAATTCCTTAGGGTTGCCCTGCATACATTTTTTCATTCATGACAGGGTCACATGTAAAAGGCAATCAATACATGGTTGATGAAAGTGTCCACACATGAAGATTCACTGATACGAAAGCCTTTCTGCTGCAATAGTCTGTAATGTCATCCACAGCAGATACTATAGACTGATGCAGTTTACAATAACGATGACACAGCAAAGCAAAGAGTTTACAAAGTGATCTCAGTTACCAGTGACGATTCTACAGTGAAATGCAACATACCAGAATAAAATCCTTAATGGAAGTGTTTTTTGTGCCACAGAAACACTTTCTTGATGCTAATAGCAAATTATTACCTCAAATATACTTGAGTTGCAGTTTCGCTTGTTCTTCCCTAATTATCTAATTATCAGTTTTTTCTCTTTTCCACTTGCGAGGATATTATCTGTGCGCAATATTTATAGAACACCTCATCTTTTCATGAAGGTGAGGTTTTTTAGCAGGTGAGGGAGATGGATTGATTCCGACACTGGCGCTAAAAGCATGAAGAGTGTTTGTTCGTTTATAACTTCGTTTATGATTTCTGGCAGACATCCCAGCTTCCATACATATGAAAAAAGAGGAAAATGTGAAGAGAGGCATAGGTGAAAATATCTGCACTACTCCTTCCTATTTTCCTCACAACCTCCACATTGTAAGGACATTGCCTTTCTATCGCCACTGCGGACATAGTAAGAATATGAGGAAAAAGACACTGGTCAAACACATTTTTTCTTCATACTTTCCCCATTTATACCGCCACTGCAACCAGTAGAAATGAGGTTGTCATTATTTTACAACCCCTGGTCATCACCTTAACAACCTCTGAAGGATGAAAGGTCAATTGAACTGACCAGAATCATGCTGCTACAATAAGGTTCAAAGTGAGCAACTGTGTATTAATCTACAGGGTGACTCACCAGGTTCAATGCACATAGTCTCGCCGAGTCAACGTACTGATTGCAATGCCTTTGTCAAAAGACAAGTTGAGACCCACAACCTAGCTTTATTTAAGAATGGCTAGAAACAGTCTGCTCATGCCACTAAACAGACATTGCCGGCAGTGGCCAATAATTTGAAAATTATCGAACAAAAAAACAAAATCATCCAATGTTTTCCTACAGTGGATCTTTGACAACATCTCTCATTCACCTGTCCATCCCCCAGCGGGCCTATCTGTGATAATGCTCTATTTCTCAAGCGTGACAGTATAATGAGAAGCACTGAACCTATTTAAAGTATTTGAGTGGGAACTAGAAACTGAAGTCACTCAACAATAAAACAAGAAATACTTTTTCTGAATAAAGCGTGAACCACATACTAGCGTAAGATGTTGAGTACTGGAGTAAATTACATTGTCTGTCGCCAGATTCAAAGCACAGACCTGGACTGACACTTAGCAGGGCCTGGAGACACATGCTTTGGGTTGGAGAGGTTAGAACAAAGCGGCTGGTCTCTTCAACTTCATTTGAGCACAATGCCATCTCTGATGCTAAGAACAAGGAGAACAACATAGCATCACCCAGAAGGGACAGACACATGGCCATTCACTGTATGGCTGCACAATAAAGTTAGATAGTGATTGCCCAGGTTCTATAATACTCCCACCTACACACAGCCTTGTCAGCGTGGGCCTGTAGTGACAGACCAACCTGAACCACTCTGACTAGAACCAATCCTTGCCTTGTTCTATAATAGTAACATCAAAGATTAATTGGGGCCGGTGAACTCTGTGCTCTGAAGACTCAGAGAATTGTGTGTTGTTTTGTCAGGTCCCTTAACACAGTGCAGGTTCAAGAGGCATGAAGAGCGCATTTTAGGCTGGTCACAGAAGAGAACTGTCCATCCTGACATGCACATCTGGCTTATTTCTTTCCACCTGCAAATCAACAGATTTGGCCTCTCCATGAACAGAAACCCAAGGAACACAATAATGAAAACATAATGGTACTTCTAATTAAAATTTGTGGTGCTTGTGGTGGCTTCAGGGTGGGAGGCAATGACTTACATGCTATACTGGAGGAGCCGCCACTGCTCTCTCACCCTGACCTATCTGTGACCTTATCATTTTTTATTGTTAGGGCCAGTGTTTTCTTAGAGATAGCTATACTAGAGACCTCGGGATTGATCCAGAGGTTCTCCAGCCCCATCGACCTAAAAGACTGTCTGACGAATAAAAGTCAATGGATCTTATCTGCTCCTAAAGATCCCATTACCACTTTTAGTTCTTCCTTGTAGCTCGCCAACTCAGGAGTGCTCCAAAGTCTCCTCCAATACAACAGAGGCCACGAGGCTATAACATTGGAAATAGGGCGGATATTTAAATCCAACCTTAATGACACAAGCGGCGTGTTTTTTGGAAGGGTCAAAATCTGCCTGTTGAAATGATTTTCTGTCATAACTAGCTCATTTGTTGATGTGTGACCCCAAAGTTCCGCCCCATAAAGAGACGAAGACCTGGCTTGAACACTAAAGATTTCAAGAGGGGCACTTAATATTTTACAGCACATTTTTTTTAACTTTTAAAATACCCCCTGGGTTAATTTTAGATTTGCCTTGACCTTTTGGGGAGCCTACCCCATTTTATCGTTCAGAGTCAGACCCAAATACTCGAAAGTAGGAACTCTGTCCAAGGGCATACCTTCCATCGTAAGGGTGAGGACAATTAGAAGTATGCGCATTAAAAATCATATACTTAGTTTTGCTGATGTTAACCACCAAGTTCCTTTTTTTGCAGAAATTAGTAAACTGATGTAACACCCGCTGCATGCCCATAGGCGATTTAGAAAGCAGCAGGGTGTTGTCTGCAAACATAAGAGCAGGAAATCTTTGGGAGGCCAGTTTGGGGGAGTCTATATCTTTTGTGGCCAGAAGCTCGTCTATAAGCCCGTTAAGAGAAAGGGAGAAAAGGGTTGGAGCAAGGACACAGCCCTGTCGAACATCCTTCTCACTGGAAAAGGGGTCGTTAGTTGTCCGTTCTTACCATATCGGACTCTGGCTTATGTCCCTTCGTGGAGAAGTTTGAGTTGGTAGCATAAGTATGGCGGAACCCCCATTGATAGCAATAGATTCCATAACTGGTTACGGTCCACCATATTGAAAGCGGACTTCAGATCGACGAAGGTTAGATAGAGACTTCCCCCATCCAATACAACATGTTCCCAGTGGATGACCTGGAGCCTAAATAATTGATCTATAGTTGAAACTTTAGCCCTAAAGCCCGCTTGAAGCGGGGTCAGGATATTATTCTCCTCAATCCAGACCTGTAGACGTTGCAGGAGGAGCCGGGCATACATTTTCTGGCTCACATCGATAAGGCTGATAGGCCTATAATTAGACGGATCATGCGGGGATCCCTTTTTATATATGGGGATTATCTCCGCCCCCATCCATTTGCTTGGTAACGGTTATCCCTGGAGAATAGCGTTAAACAGTAATAAGCGATAGGGGGCCCATACTATCATTTCGTCTCTAAAGAGGTCGCCTGGGATCCGGTCTAACCCTGGAGCCTTATTCTGTTGGAGGCTTTTTAATGCCATTTGTACCTCTGTTAGTGTGCAGGGAGGCGTACCCCAAGTTGGGTCTAAAGTGAGCAGACTAGGCAGGTGTTCGCCTCTCTTGTTTGGATTAATACAGTAAAGTTCTTTAAAATGGAGAGCCCATGTTTCTTTGGGAATATATGGGTCAATCAATGTTTTGCCCTCTGCTTGTCCCGTATGAACGAGGTTCCAGAAGGTTCTTGGATTTTTTGCAATTAGTGCGGACCTGATTGCGTCCCATCGTTCAGCTTCCCACTCAGATTTAGCATTGAGGATTATTTTCTTGTATGCATGTCTTGCTTCCATAATGTATACCTTATTTCCTTGCTTAAGGGCCTTGAGTAATGCACACTTCCCATCCCTGCAGCCCCTAGAAAACCAGGGATTTATATCACCCGGCTTTTTGGGCTTTGTGGGGTCCACTTTATAAAAGAAATCCCCCAAAGTTCCTAGTGGATTGCGCCTATGTCTACTTTCACACTGTTCACAGTGTTATTACCATAGATAGAGTTAGCCTTTTCAAGCAGGGGAAGTATGCTCTGATACAAACTGGCCATGTTTTCACCTGACTACTTAATAGTTGCCCAGCGTATTCGCCTCCCACCTTGTACCACTCTTATGTCCCTATTTACAAGTGTTGCAACACTGTGGTCCTCTTTGGTCAGCTGGAAATCCAGTTCTATCGTCAAAGGGTCATGATCGCTCTCCGTGCGTCTAGTTATATTAAAATTTAGAATTATTTGCCACAGTTAAATACCCACATTCTCACATTTATGTTGCACTTCACTCAGTTTTTATTGGAAACCTCCCTGCTTCTCCCATTGGTACACACATGTTCCCACAACTAAACTAATGACTGCAAAATGTTTGCCATACAGGTGTATTTTCTGCAGTAGGTAGCTTTTCATGTGAACATTAAGGTACAAGGATTATAATTGTTTTGATCATGAACTGTCATTGGCTCCCAATGCCACTTTTCACACTCCTGTGTGAAACTTGGATGAGCGAAAAGTGTATAAGTCGAACCAGTAGACTCTAATATGTCAAAGAGAATGTCATAGCTGAAAAAAGAGGAAGTGTATCACTGGGCACTAGAGGCCAGATTCGCTGAAACATGTGGAAAATGGTTTGGCTATGTTATTTCCCAGTCATATATGAGAACTGCTAATGTTCTCACAAATGGACAGGAATATTACCCATTCTATTGTGAGGTGATACTGTGTGCGGTGTAACCATGCTTTATCTCAAAGCCACTGATAATCCGCCACCAGAACATTTATAGCCGGTAAATTTTCCCAACAATGTGGGAGAGAAGCTATAGAAATATCCCATATACGGTGAGAGTGGAGCTATAGAAATAGCCTTCATAAGGTGACACTCTGGGAAGAACTACAGGTCAAAAACTTTTTGAAGTGGAGCCACTTTGATATTATTATCCTCTTATCTCAAGAAATGTTCGGATACCAGTTGTGGTGAATACCCCTTTTTCAGGAGAAAGATGAGCCAATGTAGAGGATCTCCCTAAACATATGGAATGATGTTAATGCCCATACAGTGGTTTACAAATCATAACAGAGAAAAATATATGTAACCAAAGAGACGATGGGGCACCTTGCCTTTGTTATTTGAATTTGTAGATATGCAAGTGAGATCGCTCTAAGGATTAGGGCATCCGCTGCAGAGCATGTGTGTAATGTTAAATTCCCAAGTTCTGGTCCTGTGAATACGGGGTGTGTGCAAGAGAGAGTGATACTGAATGAAGTTGTCTGGTGGGCTGGTGGAAGGGAAGCTTATCATCCTTTTAATAATGATAAAATGAGTAACATTAACTTGGCTACTAACCTGCTATCAGCGCCTAGAGATCATTCTCACCATACCATGCACGATGCACATATACTATGTATCAGAGTCAGATATTAGCGCAGCATCTCTTTACATCCCACGTTGCATTCACAACGACTAATGTCTCCATATTCTGTACAGTGTTATAAGATCTGCTTTATTTTTGATTCAATTTTGCCATTTTAGCTTGAGAATTAATTTTAATCCATGGCCAATGCTGTTTATTGATGGAGAAGTAGTTCTTGGTAATAGTTCTCAGCCATTCGTGTTTGACACCAGCTGGCTGCAGGAGGGGAGGGATATTTCCCTGATGGAAGGATCTGAGAACAGGCATTCCAATATTTTTTTATACCTCTTTAGCGTACGGTTCCCATTATTGTGCCATTTGTAACATGTTAAATTGTTTTTATATCTTACAAGGGAGCAGGATATTTTGTACTTCACCAATATTAATTGAAAACATGTACATATGCACACTTTTGTAAAATGAATATTTGCTCATTCCCATGCTTTGGCTGTTAACGTAAAAATGTATGTTCTAAAAGCTGAGTTTTCACTTTATCTCCTTCTGCTGATCGTCTGTGCAGACTGTGATAGACTCTGATGAAGATAGGTGGCACTAAACAGAAGATGAGCCTGACATCCTGCCGCCAGGGGGCGCTGTCTGTTACCCTGCCCACAACATGAACCTGTGCTTTAATTTTGTGTTCGTCCACATGCTTTACTGATGGTATTTAAAACTGAACCAGTCCCACATTGGATTTTGAGGTTCGATAAACTTACCCCAACAGTAATACCACAGATTGCTTTTTACAGAACAGATGTCAAAATCACTGCCTTTGCCAGTGCTTGTTAAAAGACATTCATCATATGAATAAAAAACGTAAAGGATACTTACTCCTGATAACAAAATGCTTCGGCACGTTCAAAAAAGGGCCATATCATGTAGTCGATCATGGACACTGAGTCTCCGCCAAAGTAAGCAGACTTCTGATGAATGAGGACCTACAATACACAGGCATAAACAAAGTGTTTTCATGTGTGAAATGTCGCAATGCTTTCCTAAGCATAACAGAAACCAGGAAGTTCTTCACACTGAAGAGACAGAAAAAATGTTTTGCCTCACCTTTTGCCCATGGATCCATTTTGACAAATGCCAGGGTGATGAACTTACTCCAGGTCATTGAAGACACTGTCTCCAGGCATGGACATTTCACTTGCACATCATTGTTGTCAGGCGTGTTAGTCTAATTTTTTCAATGGAAGCAAAGCAAGACCACAGTACCCAGAATTTATTTGGTGACCACACAAATGTTCTGGATTAGAGAGAGGGTCCTCAGTGACCTGGAAGGAGGTGGTGCCCTGAACAAGTGTACTTGTGAAAGAGCAACTCCAGAGATTGCAGATGGAGAAGCAGTAGGAGAACCTGCAGATGATTAATGGTTCAAAATGTTTAGAGAACAAGCATTGGCAAAGCCAATATGTCTGGCTTTAAAGGAATGTTTTATGGTAACACGAAGCACCGAAAGTACATAGAATGGGAATGGGCATGTATTTATGTAGAAGCAAAGAACTGTAGAATAATATTGGTATAGGTTAAAAGGTCAGGTGACAGTTGCACTGACATGTAGGTTAATGACTGCCCTCCTCCCATCTGTGCTGTTGCCAGATAAAACACCATGAGTGATCTAAGGCAATGTAATAGAATGTATGCGGCCTTGAAAGTTCAACCGTAGGCAGCTGGATAAACAAACACAATGATCACAGCTAATGTGGAGAGCAACCACTTTACTTTTTTGTGCAAGCATTCAAAACATGTACTGCTGGCTCCCAACATGCGGCACTGCCAAAGCCACTCTCATGGTGTTCTCACATAATTGTCTGGGGACAGTTGTGCTGTCAAGCTACACCACAAAAAGGAAGAGAGGAGATAAGATGATTGTTAAAAAGAGAAGTATGATGTACAAATAAATATTTATGTATAGCTTCTTCCCACAGTCTTGAGATAGGACTACTCTCATTAGAGGATGTCAGACAGAGGGATGGGGTGAGTTTAGGAAGGCAGTGAAGGGGGATTCGGTGGGAAGAACACAGAGTGTTTACGAACAGGTTGTGGGGGAAAAGGTTACTCTATAAAAATATAAAGATTTGAATTATATGAGAACAAAGTTGAGGGTATTTTTTGGACACATTTGAATTGAGGATCTTCAAGATGTGTGGCTTGTCGTTTGTGGAAATGACAGTGCATGTAGTTTAATAAGGTTGTGCAAGACAGTGGTGGTTCAGAGTTGATGGGAAAGTGGATCTGGAAATAAACATTGATGGTAGGGTGAGGTTTGGTGAATAAATCAGGTTTGGGTTGTTTGGGACAGGTAATGATGGTTCTGATGGTTCGGAGTGCCTTATGGCTTGCAAATGTTAGATGGGTTTAAACACTAGAGTGAATTTGGGCCTCTGCATCACTGTGGAAAATGAGGTTTGAAGAGAAATGATCAGAGATGACAATTACAGTCATGTGGATCAGTGTGTGGTCAAGGAGAGTTGATGGATCTATGGTTGTGAGAACCAGAAGCAAATGCTGAAAATTTTGAGCGGGCAGATGGAGACTCCTGACCACTTAAGCTGCTGCTGGTGTGAAGTCTAGAACAGTTGCTATGTAGTTGCATTAAATAGTGAACTGAACAAAAAACATGTTAGTAAAGCAGTGTAAAATGAGGAATATTCAAACACTTAGAACCTCTGGGTAAATAACTATTAAATACAGAAGATCTTTTCCCAAGGGGATGATCTCTGTCAATATAAACCAACCATGGAATATATCAGTATGTGCAACACATATTTAGTTCAGGATGGGCCTCACCCACACCTTTTCTGTTATACACACTAGTGACAAAAAATGCCAATTTCCAGCGACAATGTGAATGAAATTGTGCAAGTCCCCGTTTTGCACCAAAGTACTTGATGGTTTTTAAAAAAAGGATTATTTTGCATATTGTAATCAAGGTCATTTAACCAATATATCTGTATATTTATTCATGATGCCGCTTGTTAATTTGCACAAATCACTGAAAAGAGAGATCAGTTCTCTTCTTCGTTTTCAAATAAAAATTCTGAATTTTCCTTGTAGGATTTAGTTGTATTCAAAAACTTCCTTCATCAGTTTTCATTCCCAGTTCGAGCCGGTTCTAGGGTTGGTGGGGCCCGTGCAGAATTGGAACATGTAAGGCGCTTCATAGATGTGACATCACAGGAAGTGATATCAACTGAATAATTATTATCTAGCATTGTTGAAGAAGCTTCTCAAGAAACTACATACCTAGTGTGGATAGCCCTGAAATGGCTAAAAATATAAATAATAATCACTAATAAAAGAAGTATACATATTTTAAAACTGTATTATGTGGAAATACCTTACATGAATCAAACTGGCTGGAAAAGCTAGGCCCAGGTCTCTCCAAAACTGATATTACAATGTCCACTAATTGTTTCCAGATTAGGGTATGATTACAATTCCAAGTCAGATTGCCCTAGAACTACACAGCAGGACTCCAAGTAATTTCCCAGGAGTGATTGTAGTGAGAGGAGTCGCACATCATACTGTGCCTCCCCATTGTCATTCGACACATGACAATGAGCCAGCTAGCTTTGAGAGCTCAGTCATACTGATTCTGTGCACACCATTATTTATGCTGCAGCTCCTATTGGGTCATGTACTAATGGTCAAACCATCCAAAGCAAAGAGCCCAGTTTTTTTACATCAATAAAAAGACTCATCTCACCATCTTTCCTGCAATGGGCATGTCAGTCAATTGTGGATTCTCTACCTTTCCTAACTGAGCCTAGCCTCTTCCACGAGCCTTGCAGCACTTAAGTCTTACAGGGTGGGCTACTATCTGTTATCACTTTGCAGGATCATTTG
Organism: Lissotriton vulgaris; assembly: GCF_964263255.1. NCBI lineage: Eukaryota > Metazoa > Chordata > Amphibia > Caudata > Salamandridae > Lissotriton > Lissotriton vulgaris. The sequence goes on along the minus strand of NC_141693.1, from coordinate 1,066,351,804 downwards.
CACACATAGAAACCCCATAAGATGCTTTTAGGGTATTGGAGGACCATTCGTCAACTAGCATATTTTGGGTGCTTCATTTCACAACTACCTCCTCTAAATCAGCCCCTTTTAAAAGCATAGCTAGGCTGGTTGCATAGGGTGATAAGAGGGTATAATTAATGTAACATACTATAGTTGAGTTCTAATACATTTATCACCTCCTGGAGTAAGCTTTGACTGCTAGCTATTACTACCTTTGGAGAGACAAGTTTCAAAAAGGAATAGTCATAACCAAATAATATACAGTTTTGAAACAGCAATCATAAACAACTGTATCCTCCACAGATGGTGCCAATTAATCACCTATTGCCTCCGACCCAAAGAAAACGTCCCACAACATATGTCTGCTTTTTTTTCCTTTTACAGAAAAATATTGTGGGATATTCAAAAAAAGGGTACCAAAAAGATGTCAGAAGATGCAGAAAAGTTTTGAGCCTGCTAAAGGTTTTTTGAGGAGAGAAACACCAGTTTATTATAGTTTTTACATTGGTAAGAACTTGCGACGAGTCAAACAAGATATTGCAAAAGGAGTTCAGACCAGGAGCTCTGATCTCTAGATCTCCAGTCAGGACATGTGCAGGAAAGGGTCCCACTGGGAGTAATATTTAATAGAAGGTCGAGAGGACTAATAGAGTACAGAGGGCAGACTGAACTTCAGTAAACATATTGAGGATGGTTAAAGATCACAACAGTTTGTGGAAAATATTACACGCATCTCAAAACTAGAACTTTTTTTCACATTTTTACATGGAAAATAAAGAGATAGGGAATTGAAAACTTCAGCAGAAGGCCCAACGGACTTATCAGCACACACTGGTTCAAAGACATTTTTTACCTGTTCTTCAGCTTCTTACTTTTTTTTGCCGATTCTGCCTACTTACATCCACCTCTCCCCTCCATGCTTTACTTTTAACCTCATATCTTACCAAAAGATTACCTACTCTTGCGGGTTCTGTCCCTTCTTATATCCACTTTACGCCTGCATTATCTCCTCTTCACCTCTCCCAAGGCATTCTACCTTCTCTCTCTGATTCTGCCACTCTAACGTCCATGTTTCCCTTCAATACTCTACTCCTTCCCTCCCGTCTCCACGCAACCTCTTACCTTCTCTTGCCTCAACTTTTTTTGATGGTCAGTTCCCTTTACATCAACCTCTCCCTATTCACCAGCTTATTCTTTTTATTATTATTCTTTTTATTGAAAATACAGTCTTACAATAGTCAGGTAGGAAAGTTTGCATCACATATGACGCATTTTACAGTGTAGTATACATTACATGCATCCTGGCATGTATTATGTTTCAATTTACTCATTGTCACATTGTCGAAGATCCCTTCCTCTTTGGTGTCTTGTGAGTTCTCTCGTGGGTGAGATACATATAGCCCCTCTATGCAAATTCCACTTTCCCCATTTCTTATCCCATTTTTTAGGGCAGCCTCTGGACTTAAACACATCGTTGTCAGGAAACATACATTTATCCATATCTCTTGCCCATCCCTGCTGGATAGGTACCTTGCCTGACCCCCACTGTAGAGCTATGTTTCGCTTGGCCAAAGTTAGCTCGGTTGCTCATTAGCTGTTAGGTCAGTGGCCTCCCATATATTAAGCAGGCTTTAAGTGAATCTCTTCCTCACACACACTTTGCATCGTGGCCGTGATAGCTTGCCAGAAGGGCTTGATAGCTGGGCAGTCCCAGAGGGTATGGTGAAAGATGCCCTCTCCTGTGCAAAGTCTAAGACACTTTGAGTCCTCCCTCCTCCCGATTTTAGTCAGCGTTCCGCCAGAAAGATAAGGTCTGTGTAGTATTTCAAGTTGAATCAATCGGTATTTCAGTGGTATAGGTGCCTCCGGGGGGAATTTAAGCTTTCTGCCATTCTTCATCATCTAGCTCTCCTATGTCTCTTTGCCAACGTTCTCTGAGTAGGAGTAGTGGGTCCAGCAGATTATTACTTAGCTTTTGGTACGTCATTGAAATAGCCTTTTGCATCATTGGATCTGAGAGTAATCTATCTTCTAATGGAGATGCTTCAGGTACCATCTCGTTTCGCGGGATTACTGTTATAAGCGCATGTCGTATTTGCAGGTATCTGAATATTTCCTGGTTTGCCATATTATATTTAGTTTGCAACTCAGTGAATGGGATTACCTTTCCATTTTTCCAGAGATCTATAACAGATGAAATGCCTAAGTTGTCTCACTTATCTAACCCTGGTTAACTCCCTATTTTGCCTAGTTGCTCTGCTACCCACAGGGGCATAACTTACGCCACGTTCTTATGCCAGCAGAGTTTCTTATTTGCTTGACCCCAAACAGCCATTGGGCCCGTTAGCGTTTGATGTCTGAGATCCATGTAAAGGGCTCCTTTATAACCTTCAGGACCTATCACTAGCCTATCCATCCGGAATGCCAGGTTGTTATGGGGGAGGTAGGCCCAATGTTTGACCAACACTAGTTGAGCTGCCCAGTAATATAATTTAATGTTTGGCAGTGCAATTCCCCCGTCATACCAACTTTTCATCAGTTTGCTTACCCTCCCACAGCAATGTTCTCACTTCACTTGCTATATTAGTGAAGCACGTTTCAGGAACTTTGAAGGGATTGTTTTTTAATATATATCAGAACCGCGGTAGCGCCAGCATTTTAAACAGCGCCGTGTGCCCAGGTAGGGACAAAGGCAAAGACTTCCAATGCTGCACATCTTTTTGAAAGTGGGCCAGAGGACCCAGGAGATTGATTGTGAAAAATTGGGTGGGATTTGGTGTGACATAGATCCCCAGGTAGTAGAAGCCTTATGTCTCGATCAAGGCCTTACACTCGGATGGTAGCTTTGGGGGTGGACCAAGTATACTATGGATTTCGTCCAATTGATGCTGAAACCAGACTATCTGCCAACGTTAGTGAATATATAAAGAATTCTGTTAATTGACGTAGCTGGGGATGCTAAATATAGTAGTATGTCGTCTGCATATAGGGATATTCGAACTCCCTAGTTATCTGCCCATGTTAGCTCCATGATTATCGGGTCACCCCTCACCCAAGTTGCTAAGGACTCCAACATTAAGGCAAATATTAGAGACGACAGAGGACATCCTTGTAGCGTTCCTCTTCCTAGTTGAAACTTTCATGAAGTGTGCTGATTCACTATCACCTGTGCCATCGGTTCCGTATATAGCAACTTGATCCATTTCAGGAGCTTTGGGCCGAAGCCCATACATTCGAGGACAGTGAAGAGGTATGGCCATTCTATCGTATCGAATGCCATCTGCGCATCAAGAGAGAGTATGGCAGGGTTTTCTCTGAGTGTTTCAATCTTACCCAATACCCTGTGGAGACGACGTATGTTAAGTGCTGAGCTTCGCCCATGCTTGAAGCCCGACTGGTCTGGATGTACTAGCTTGATGATGATGGGAATCAGGCATGCAGGCAGTGTTTTTGCCAAAATCTTGGCTTCTGCATTGAGCAGTGAGATGGGTCGATAGAAGCTACAGCTCTTCGTCGGTTTACCTTGTTTATGTGTAACTACTGTGGAAGCCAGCCTTTGGTCTCACGGCAGAGCTCCCTTTCAGCATGCTCTCATGAAACCTGTCACAGAGATAAGGTGTTAGCCGCAAAGCAGTTAATTAAAAAAATTCAATTGGGAGGCCGTTTGGGCCCATTGCCTTCCCTGACTGCACACTACAAATTGCAGTGCGTAGTTACTCCTCTGTGAGCTTGTCCTTTAGCGAGTCCCGGTTTTCAGGGGATAAGGTTCTCGTGAGTCATCCATTGTGGTCTTAGTTGTGGGTGCATATAAATGTTCAAAGTGGTCCGCAAAGGCCGCCGCTATTTGTTGGGGATCTCATCTCCTTTTACTTTCAGTTCAGGTACCCAGCACTGGGCTTGTGCCCTTTTTTCTAGCCAGGCCAAGAGCTTACCCGCTCTGTCTCCAATTCTGTATATTTTCTGTTGTGCTGCTCTGACTTTAGTCCTGGGTGCCTCTGCAAGTAATGATTTTTACTCAAGTCACTAATTGTCTAGGGCCTGTCTTGACGACTCGTCTTGGTTGTCAATAATCTGCACCTCCCTTTCCATTATCTCTTTTTCAAGGGTTTCTATTCTAGCCAGATAGTAAGCTTCTCTGAAATTGCGTACATCGTTTGTTAATGTCAATATGTAGTCTATGCAGGACAGACTGTCATCTGACCCAGAGTGAAATGTATATTGTTACGCTTGGGAATTAAGATAACGCCAAACATCTACCAGGCCCAGTGTAGTGAGAAAATCAGCCAAGAGCATGCTCTCTCGTGCTTGTCCTTGAGGAGGGTGTCAGTCCATTCGGTCATGTAGTTACAAATTCAGATCACTCCCCAACACTAGGGTTCCAAACAGCAGGTCTAGGACAGAGGGCCAGAGGAACATAAACTGACCCTAGGTTGACACATGTTCTTTCCCAAAGAGCCTCTACTACTGCAAACTGTCAGGTGCATCAGCCCAGGTCTTCTGTACTATGAGAGGAAGGCCCTTATGGACCAATATGCTGGACCCTCTGGAACCTGACATAAATCCTGCACGGGCAATCAACTTATGCGCCCCTCTATCCAGAGCTTTGCAGGTGTTGCCCACCAGATGTGTTTCTTGTAGAAATACTACGTCCAGGGCTTGACGTCATATAAACTGGAGCACTATCCCTCGCTTGAGCTTATTACCTAGTCTATTTACATTCTTGGTGAGGAGTCTGAGTGCATTCTCAACTATCTTGTCTGTCATGTATGATGTGGGGTCTACCTTTGTACGGCTACTGACCACTTTCGCTCCATGTCACAACGTTTGGTGTCCCGAGCTTGGAGCTTCTTTTACCATCGCAAGTGTTGCCCTGCTGCGAGGCCCTATTGGTTGTCTGCGTTTCATAGAACCGAAAATGTGGATGCATGGCTGTCATTCCTATTCTCAATACTTTCCTGACTGTAACATAAGTAAACTTAAAACTTTTCCCCTTTCTTGCGATGATATGTTCCCCCTCCCTACCTCCCTGCATGACAGTGTACAACCTACCTGCCTACCCAACATTGCAGAGTGCCTGTCGGCCTCCCCTTAGATGTTTAGTGGTTTGTGGCCACACCGGTCCCTCCCCTCCCGAACTTCGGTCGTCTGGCATCATAAATGACTTACTTAATGCCAACCCTTACAGTTGGTATTTACGTACATTAGCAGTTTCAGAACCCTATTACCTGCAATTGTAGCTGTCTGATTTAGAGTTTGTGGAATATACTCCACCGTTCACACCCTTCGAGTAGTTCAGTTTTGGCCCTTCAAAGATTGTCTGACTGGTTGTATACTTTCAGGTCAGCCATTTTTAGCCCCTTGAGTCTCAGTGTTCATTTCGTGTTTTTTTCAGCGTCATCTTCGTTGAGCAAGCTCCTTTTAGGTTGTTGTGCGCATGTTTCTGACTGCTCCACTTCTGTTTCAGACGATGTCCATCCGATGTGCGATTTCCTGCTTGTCTCCACCCATTACCACGTCTCTTCAGGGTTCAAGAAGAACCATGTGTTACTTTCTGCTTCCACTCTCAGTTTCGCTTTGAATAACATGGCGTATTTAAGGTCTTTCTCCCTTCACCAGCCTATTCTTGCTGGATCTGCCCCTCTTATGTCAATATATGAAAACAAGTTACTTACCTGTAACTACGGTTATCCAGTGTTGGTATCTTTCATAGATTCACATGCCTGAATCATTCCCCGTCGCCAAGGCGGGAGTCCCATGGTAATAATACATACAAAAGCAGTGCCTTAGAAGAAATTTGTAATAGGCTGACAAGGCTATAGGCCCCAAACGGCCAAAACGTAGCAGCCTATCTACCTCATTATATGAAAATCACTGAAAGTAATTCCAACCAATCAGCTGTCAGCACCCTCTAGAACCTTCCCAGCAGAGGCATTTCTCCTCAGTTTATCACAGCACAAGTGAGAAGTACGTATCCCAAATAGAGAACTGTTCTGCAGGGGAGGAGGGTGGGTGCATGTGAATCTATGAAAGATACCAATACTGGATAACTGTAGTTACAGGTAAGTAACTTGTTTTCTTATCCAGTATTAGGGTATCTTTCATAGATTCACATGCCTGAATCAGAATAGCAAGCAGTAAACCTATACATGTCGTTTGCGGAAGGTGGGAGACAAATCGTAATTCTACATAACCCACACTCGTCCGGAAGGTTATAGAGCACTAGAAATGTAAATATACATAAATGCCGAAACCTTTGAAATGAAATAACTATATTCAGAAAACATACTTTATATTAAAAACAGCATTTGACAATCAAAATATTACAGTGGATTATGTTATACTCTTATGTCATAAATGCAATATGAGAGACCTTGAAAGTCTAAACTTAATGAAGAAGATGCTGCAGCACAGCTTGACCCACTGCTGTATTGTCCTATGATGCGGATTGCAAGCAGTAATGCTTTGTGAATGTATGGACACTCTTCCATGTAGAAGCACGGAAAATGTCCTCCAGCGTGACCCCAGCAAATAAGGCTGTCGATGTCGACATAATTCTGGTGGAATGTGCTTTCACCTTTCTGACTAAAGGATTATTAGCTTTTTCGTGACAGAATTGTATTACCGAAGATAACCATCTGGCTATTGTTGCTTTCGTCACGGCTTGCCCCAATGTGACTTGGCCATAAGCAATACATAATTGGTTAGATTTTCTGATATCTTTAGTTTTCTGAAGATAGAACTTTAGACAACGTTTCACATCAAGAGAGTGCAGGGCCTTCTCTGCCGGTGTGACTGGATCCGGGAAAAAAGTCTTTAACTTTACCGGCTGGTTTAATTGAAATTGAGACGGCACTTTGGGAATGAATTTTGGATTTGTTCTCAAAGTGACATAGTCTTTAGAGAAATGAAGGAACGGTTCTGAAATCGTGAAAGTCTGAATTTCACTAACACTCCGGGCTGAAGTGAGAGCTAGTAAAATAGCCACTTTCCAGGTTAAAAACTTCAGTTCAGTTCTGTGAATAGGCTCGAAAGGCCTCCTCATTAACTGATACAAAACGACATTGAGATCCCATTAAGGCGGTGGAGGTTGAATTGGAGGAAAGGCTCGAAACAATCCTTTCAGAAATTGCTTTATCAGTGAGGAAGAACATAGTGATGGCTTGTTCGAACTTTTTCTGAATCTGGATATAGCGGCAAGATGCACTTTGATAGAAGAGAATACTAGGCCTGCCTTGGCTAGTGATAGCAAGTAAGGAAGGATATCGTCCGGTGGAGCCTGGAGCGGATGAATATTATTTGCTTCACATCAACAACAGAAGCGTCTCCATTTAAAACGGTACATTCTGATAGTGCTCTGAGCACGGGAATGAGACAGAATTTCTCTACAGTCTTGAGAAATCTTGAGATCCTTAAACTCTAAGAAGTCAGGAGCCAGGCGTGCAAGTGAAGTGATTGTGGATCCGGGGGTAGAATCTGACCTCTTTCTCTTGTCAACATTGAAAGTGTTGGTTTGAGACGAATTGGAGGCTGCTGAGACACCAGGAGCAGTTCTTGGAACCAGTACTGCCTCGGCCAGAGAGGAGCAATGAGGAGAAGAGTGCAGTGTTCCCTCTTCATCTTTTGCAGAATACTCGGTATTAACGGTATCGGGGAACAGCGTATGCATAGATTCCTGACCATCTCATGGACAGGGCATTCCCTCTTGATCCCCGTTGAGAAAATCTGCTGGCGTAGTAAAGGCATTTGCTGTTCTGTTGCAAACAGATCTAGAGTTGGCGTGCCCCATCTTCGAAAGACCCTGTTCACCTGTGTCTTGTTCCAGCTGCCATTTGTGGCAACCTGCGAGAGATCTGCTGAGGTTGTCGGCTAGAGAGTTTTGAACCCCCTTGACATGCTCCGCTCTGAGGGTTATGCCATGTTGTATAACCCACTCCCACATCTCTTGAGCTTCCTGCGATAGAGAGAGAGACCTCGCCCCCCCTTGCTTGTTGATGTAAAACATGCTGGTGGTATTGTCTGTACGCACCAGCACTGAGGAATTTGCAATTCTCAGAAGGAATACTTGCAGAGAAAGGAAAATGGCTCTTAATTCTAGACTGTTGATGTGTTTCTGCCGATATTGATGAGACCATCAGACTTGAATTTGAAGGTCCTGGAGGTGACCTCCCCATCCTTCCATAGATGCGTCTGTGGTAAGGATAAACTCCGTAAGGGTTGGAAGGAACATGAGACCTGGAGACAGGTTGCTTCCTTTTGACCACCATTGGAGAGCATGCCTCATTCTGGATGTTACCTTGATGTAATCGTCGAAAGACTCTCCAATTTGTTGCCATTGTAGGTGCAACTCTTCTTGCAGTGGCCTCATCCTGAGTCTTGCAAATGGGACTTAGCTGATCGCTGAAGAGCACATTCACAGAAGAGACGCAAACATTCGGACAGAAAGTGACTTTTTTGTTGAGTTTTGCCAGTCTTTGAAGTCTGTTCTGCTGTTCCAGAGACGCCTTGCACTGTTGGGTGTCCAGTGATGCTCCCAGAAAGGTTAATACTTGGAGTGGTTGCAACTGTGACTTCTGTGCATTGAGAGTGAGCCCTAGATATGAGAATAGACGAAGGCAACTTTTGACAGCTTGTCTTGTGGTCTATTTTGATGGTCCTTTGAGCAGCCAGTCGTAGAGGTATGGGAAGACTTGTATTCCTACAGACCTCAGTGCTGCAGAAACTGGGGCTAAACATTTTGTGAATATTCTTGGTGCCGATTTCAGCCCGAATGGGAGCACCTTGAATTGAAAGTGGATGCCAGCCACTTTGAACCGTAAGTATTTGCGATGTTTGGGGTGTATAGGGATATGGAAGTAAGCGTCTTCCAAATCCAGAGAAGCCATAAAGTCCCCTTTGTTGAGGCAACTGAGCACATCTGCCAACGTCACCATGCGAAAAGTCTGCTTCTTCAAGAATTTGTTGAGTCTGCGCAAATCCAGAATCAGGCGCCACTCTCCCGACCTTTTCTTTATGTGGAAGAAGCGAGAGTAGAATCCTTTTCCTTTTTGCACATTGGAACCTTTTCTATCGCATTCTTGCGAAACATGTTTAAGGCTTCTTTGAACAGTAAGTGAAGACAAGGGGGAGGGGGGCCCTTGGGCGGGTCGTAGGTGGTTTCTTTAAAAATTCCAGAGTGTGTCCTTTTTTCACCAGTTCGAGGACCCACTGATCTGATGTGATGTTCCGCCATTGTTGGGAAAAGGCAGATATCTTCGCTCCCACAGGGAGGGGAGAATGCTGGACTGGCGTCCGGCAGAGCTTATTGATGTTTGTTGGAATCTCGGCCTTGATTATTTGTTATTCGTCTTCCGTCCTAACGAGAGAAATTAGTGGAAGTAGATTGCCTGTATGAAAATTGGTAATACGGCTGTTTATACTGAGAATGGTATTGCCTGTTTTGCCGATTGTGGTAATTCCCCCTAGAAGAAAAACCACGACCCTGTGCTTCTCTAAAAGATCCTCTCTTATATTGCAGGGTACCAAGTGATTTTGCTGTGTCGGTATCCGTCTTAATGGTAAGTAGGGCGTCATCTATGTGCTTACCGAAGAGCGAGTCCCCATCGTAAGCCATATCAAGGATTTTTGTTTGCACTCACTGTCTGAAGGAGAATGCTCTGAGCCAACCCTGGCGTCTGAGGACCGCAGCACCCGCTAACTGTCTAAAATTAGTATTTGCAATGTCCAGGCGCAATCTATTATCTCTGATGCAGCTCTCTCTCCTTTAAGCACTATCTTACGTGCTTCCAGTTGACGGTTTTCTGGTATCAAATCTATGAACTCCGACAAATCTGACCACATCTGTCTGTCATAGCAGGAAAGAATTGCAAGAGAATTCGCTGCCTTGATGGAAGATGCAGCATTGGTGGAGAACTTCTAAATCCAATCATCTGCCCTCTTTATCTGGTTGCGTAGAGATTGGAGTGGACGGATTCTTGGACCTCTGTTGTGCAGCTTGTGAGATTACAGAGTCCGGATGCGGGTGGCCCACCAGAAAAGATGGAGTTTCTGGCGGTGCTCTATACTTCTTTTCAATACGAGGAAGGACTGCAGGAACAGAAGCTGGCGTCTTCATAATCTTAAAATTAAATCTATGATAGGTATAGCCCTGGTGATTTTCCTATACCCCTCTTTAAAGTTGTGCAAAAAACAGTCCGACTGCTCAGTAGTAACTGGCAGTTCAAATCTTGCAGCAGCCCTTTGCATGATATTGTGAAAGCCGCCAATGTCCTCCGGTGGAGAGTCAGAGGGTTGCGGCAAAGGAGGCGAAGGCATGGGGATTATGTATTCATCCCACGGATCTCCAGTTGCGTCGTCATGAGGCAGCTCGCCTTCCTCTCTTCCATCTTCATCCGAAGAGGAAGTATTCTGATCCTCTTGTGATGTGGGGTCTACAGTGTGTCTTGGCAGCACTGGAACCTGCGGTGGTGGAGGCATAGGTACATCCGCCGGTACAAAAGGTACGGATGGAGTGGACGGTGTAGGCGGGAACCTCTGGCGATATTCCACCAACATGGCCTGTAAGTCCTGAATCAAAGAAGGAGGTAGATGACTTGTCTCCTCCGAACGTGGAGCTCTATATGGTTGTCTATAAAAATGTGTAGACACATTCTCTTGATAGAAATGCTCCTGAATATCCTCTTCTTAATCCTCTTCCTGACATTTTATCCGTAATTCTAATGGATGGCGAGCAATCCCGAAGGGACCTTTTTCGGCTGCATCCTCCTCATCAGATTCCTACTCTTCAACATGTGTTTCCAAAATGTGCGATGGCAGTAGCGTAGAAATATTAGCATAGTCCTGCCTATGATAGGATTTCAACTGAAAATGAGTGTATGCCACAGGTGAAGCATGAGACACTTGAGGTAATGCAGGCCAGACTCTTGCAGGTGGAGCTTGGAAATGACGGGACTCTTTGTTGATTTAGGCGTCTTAATCAGATGTGCTGAAGGCGGCTGGATCTTTGATGGAATTGCCGTCGACGGGCTCGTCGTTGATGGACGAATCGTCGTCGACGGTGTTACTGTTGACGGACTTCTCCTCGACGGAGCTGTCGTCGACGGGGCTGCCGTCGACAGGGCCGTTCTTCATCAACAAGGCTGTCGTCGACAGGGCTGTCGTCGACGGGCTCTTCTTTGCTGATGACTTCGATGCTGACGCGGCTTTCGTCGTCGATGACTTCGTTGACGATGGAACTGTCGTCGATGGTACGGTCGTCGACGATGATTTGGGTAAAACTGAAGAAATGTCCTTAGCCCCAGAAGATTTCTTTGAAGAAATCTTGGCTGACATAATAGGTGATGTTATAGCAGATGTAGACACCATAGCAGAAGAGCTTGAGGTGGTAGAAGTCACAGAGACTGTGTGAGAAGACACCAGTGAAACAGTTTTTGCCTGGGCTTTACTCACTGTTTTAGACGCTGAAGATCCTGAAGGCCGAGAAGATGGAGAGTCAAGAGGAGGAGAAGATGACCTCCTTGTGGGTTCTGAAGCTCTATCAGAGGATTTGTGATGTTTTTTCCTCTCAGGAGAAGAGCTGTTTCTGGATCTGACTCTTTTGCTGGAAGTTGAAGCTCTGTCCTCATCATCTGTAGAAGATGATTTGAGCCATAGAAGAACCCTCACTTCCCTGTCCCTGATGGTTTTGGCAGGGAAGATGCGACAAAGCCTACAATCCTTCACAATGTGATTTGGATGCAGGCAGTAGATGCAGTCCTTATGCTGAACATCTACATGGACCCTCTTTTTATCACAGGTCCTGCAGGCCTTGAAAAGGGCTTTCTTCTCAGACATCCTGATGTGAAAAGTAGAAAAAACTGAGTAGGCACTCAGGGAGACTCCCTTCCACACAACGTGCGGATCCACAATCGCTTTACTTGCACGCCTGGCTCTTGACTTCTTAGAGTTTAAGGATCTCAAGATTTCTCAAGACTGTAGAGAAATTCTATCTCAAGCCCGTGCTCAGAGCACTATCAGAACGTACCGTTTTAAATGGAGATGCTTCTGTTGTTGGTGTGACGCAAATAATATTTATCCGCTCCATGCTCCACCGGAAGATATCCTTCCTTACTTGCTATCACTAGCCAAGGCAGGTCTAGTATTCTCTTCTATCAAAGTGCATCTTGCCACTATATCCAGATTCAGAAAAAGTTCGTACAAGCCCTCACTATGTTCTTCCTCACTGATAAAGCAATTTCTGAAAGGATTGTTTCGAGCCTTTCCTCCAATTCGACCTCCACCGCCTGAATGGGATCTCAATGTCATTTTGTCTCAGTTAATGAGGAAGCCTTTCGAGCCTATTCCCAGAACTGAACTGAAGTTTTTAAACTGGAAAGTGGCTATTTTACTAGCTCTCACTTCAGCCCGGAGGGTTAGTGAAATTCCGGCTTTCACGATTTCAGAACCGTTCCTTCATTTCTCTAAAGACTATGTCACTTTGAGAACAGATCCAAAATTCATTCCCAAAGTGCCGTCTCAATTTCAATTAAACCAGCCGGTAAAGTTAAAGACTTTTTTCCCGGATCCAGTCACACCGGCAGAGAGGGCCCTGCACTCTCTTGATGTGAAACGTTGTCTAAAGTTCTATCTTCAGAAAACTAAAGATATCAGAAAATCTAACCAATTATTTATTGCTTATGGTTAAGTTACATTAGGGCAAGCTGTGACGAAAGCAACGATAGCCAGATAGGTTATCTTTGGTAATACAATTCTGTCAAGAAAAAGCTAATAAGCCTTTAGTCAGAAAGGTGAAAGCACATTACACCAGAATTATGTTGACATCGACAGCCTTATTTGCTGGGGTCACGCTGGAGGGCATTTGCCGAGCTGCTACATGGAAGAGTGTCCATACATTCACAAAGCATTACTGCTTGCAATCGGCAGCACAGGACGATACAGCAGTGGGTCAAGCTGTGCTGCAGCATCTTCTTCAATAAGGTTAGACTTTCAAGGTCTCTCATATTGCATTTATGACATAAGAGTACAACATAACCCACTGTAATATTTTGATTGTCAAATACTGTTTTAATATGAAGTATGTTTTCTGAATATAATTATTTCATTTCCAAGGTTTCGGCATTTATGTATATTTACATTTCTAGTGCTCTATAGTGCTCTATAACCTTCCGGATGAGTGTGGGTTATGTAGAAATACGATTTGTCTCCCACCTTCTGCAAAACGACATGTATAGGTCTACTGCTTGCTATTCTGATTCAGGCATGTGAATCTATGAAAGATACCCCAATACTGGATAAGAAAACAAGTTACTTACCTGTAACTACAGTTATCCAGTATTGGTATCTTTCATAGATTCACATGCACCCACCCTCCTCCCCTGCAGAACAGTTCTCTATTAGGGATACGTACTTCCCACTTGTGCTGGGAAAATCTGAGGAGAACTGCCTCTGCTGGGAAGGTTCTAGAGGGTGCTGACAGCTGATTGGTTGTAACTACTTTCAGTTCTTTTCATATAATGAGGTAGGTAGGCTGTTAAGTTTTGGGCCTTTTTGGCCTATAGTCTTGTCAGCCTACTACAAATTTCTTCTAAAGCACTGCTTTTGTATGTATTATTACCGTGGGACTCCCGCCTCGGCGACGGGGAATGATTCAGGCATGTGTATCTATGAAAGATACCCCAATAATGGATAATCCTTCCATATGCTGCTCTTTCTCACTCTTTTCCCCCGAGCAGCTTATCTTGTTTCAGCAGTTTTCCTACTTTACATCAATCTCTCACCTTCTACCCTCCTACTCTTTGAACGTTTTTTACATTTTTTTATGGCTTCTGCCCCCTAGCATTACTTTCATTTGCATGCTAATATAGGTAGGCAAGCCACTAGAAACTCGAACTATATGCCTGGGTATGCTCAGCTCAAGATCCTCTTTGAACCATGAGCCAAAATGAGCCAAGCTTTCACAGGAGGCGATGTGGCCTAGTGGCTACTGTTACCACCAATAAATCATGGTGAGACAGGCTTGAATCCATTTCTCTGGACATTATCTTGTGAATCCTGGCAGGCACCCCCATGGGAGTGTAGCAGCAAGTATTAAATGCATTGAGGATACATATGGTTCCATAGTGGTGGATTGTTGCATAGGAGGGTTCTTTTCTGCTAATACTATTTAGGGAGCACTTGGAGGTCATTTAAATTGACATGAGTAATTTATAAAGTCATATTGTATGATGATGAGCTTGGGGAAGACCAATTGTGAACCGGTGGAGGAAAGTAACTTTTTTTCATATTTAACAGAATTTTTTGGTCTGTACTGTATTTGCTTTTTCCTTTTCTTAACCTTCTTCCCTTTTTCTTAATGGAGAGAAGGACACAGAAAATTAGATTCCAGAACATTCCTAACAAAGACATTTGTTTTCTTTGTGTAATTATGAGTTGAAGCAAGTTAGGGGAGTTTGAAGTTCAGCAAATATTTTTTATACAGAATCCAGTGGGTCATTACTTTCCTGAAGTGAGTGAAGGATCCAGCTGACAATTTCGTCAGAGTGGCATTGTATGCCAAGAAAGGAGAACGGGTTTCAGGAAAAGGCTATACAAGGATATGGTTATGAGCAGTAATAATTACGTTTGGGTATGGAGGAGTTGTAAAGGTGCAAAGGGACGGCTTTAGCATTGGTGGCGCCTGGTGCAACAATCATCTTTGGCACCCCACCCATATGACCTCCTCCATGGATTCCCTCACTACCACCCAGGAAAAAGTGCCCCTCATCTCTCCATAGAGCTTCTCTTAAATACATTTCATTTGTTTTAAAGAGCTGGTAAAGCCTGGCTTTAGTTTTCAACTTAGCTATCCATATAAAATACAGATCTGTTCTTTTCAGCAGGCATATTAACCCTCTGCGCTACTTTATGGCAATTCAAAACTGTCACAAGACAAAGCTCCGATCTCACTCTCTTGCAGGAACATTACTCATAAGAGTTATCATGACATTTTTATAGCTGCCTGAACAGGGCCGGTCAGGCCGTAGCAGGCACCTGCCTGCCAGCCCACCAACACTCCCAAAGATGTAAAAATGTTTTCTTCTGCCTTCCATTTTTGAACATCAGCCTTGACTCCTGGTCTCCACTGGTACAATAATGCTGAGGGCAAGAGCTCCCTGTCTTGTCAATATCAATACATTTTCAATGAGAATCCCTTCTAGCAAGTAGGTGGACTTAATAAGATATTTCTGTTCAAGGTCATATTCTGATTCACTTACTCCATCAGCTAAATGCTTAAATATAGTCACAGGACTTTCCTCTTCACCCATGTATTTAATATCATACTACAAAATCTTCCCTTTAATTGATTTTACAAGGTCTATACATATGTAGGGTCGTTTTAAATCATGACGTTCAAAGCACACTTAAATTAGTTGCATGCATTAAATAAAAAATATATATGTTTCCTTTCCATTGCTTAAGTCTTCCAGGCTACTAAATGTGTTGTAAAATAGTTTAATTACTACATGAAAAACTTGAATCCCACATTGATGAGATCACTTTCATGGTCACATACAGAAACATGAAAAACAATTTTTCTCACATTTAACGCATCCACTGGCATCAGTGTACTTCAATATCCTAACACTGGGTGAAAATGGCAGGAATTTTTAATCATCATAAATGGCCTCATAAAGATCTCTCACACTTGGATGTGTTGCTTACCTCTTCAAATTCAAGGATCTTTGTGTTGAACTGTTCTCTAAAGCCAGAAACATCCTCGTTCCTTTTTGTTGCAAAGAGTATATTGTACATAAGCGGGCTTAGCTGCAAACAGAAAGATTCACGTTATGTTGATCCATTGTGCTCAATGAAGATAATGGACTGTTAAAGTCGTACAACAGAATGGATGAAAGTACCAACAAACAATTTCTTTTAAGTCATAGCCTCTATGCAGCATACTGAAGACTCCCTTTCCACCTACAAAGAAATACCTGAAACCACCAAATATAGAGATCAACTGGTACATCTGTAGAAAGTTCCTGATTTGCTTGGAATGCTACTGCACATTTAGATGTTTTAGCCTGATTAGCAAGGTTTTATGTTGGGGCAAATTTTTACCTGAAGGCAACATTTTCCATGTTATTCCATAGTAAAAAATGACTTGCACTGGACCAGATCTATAGATGTCTGAAGGATCTATAATATGCCTTTCGAGCAAATCTTTGTGAATATCATTTAAATATGACTATCTCTCAATTTTTGTCCACTATAAATCTTTATAGGTCAAGTCTCTGTTTCTCAATTTATTATTGGTATAGGTGCTTTTAATCTGTTAAAATATCTTAATTTATATCAAAAGTCATTTGCGCATCAGTGTATAATTATCTAAGTGGGAATGTTTTTCTAATAAGCAAAGGAATCCTACATGCCTAAAACCCCGAAAATATATAAAACATAAACAATCTTCAATAACAAATAGCTAAAATACTTTGACTTCAATAAAGATAGCAGGAAGGTTATTTGAGGCCTGTCACATACCACACATTATTTTTGCTTTTTAAAATGTTTTCGTCATTCTATACATTTCATACCAGGTAGGCCCACATTTTGAGTTGCTTAGTACTGGCAAATTGTAAAATCCTGTGATTTTACTGTTACCCCATGATAAATCTGCCCCAGTACTGTGCAATTATATAGTAACCTCATTGATTAGGGAATTATTGTGTGGGATCGATTTAGTGGGGCTGTAAAACCACATGGAATTCCGATTTCAGTGGGATTTAACTCATACATTTACCACTTTCTCTGAGCAGGTGGTAAAAGTATATGGGGCCCTCTGGGTGGCGTGTGCAGATGACTGAGGTGGTGGAAGATAGGTGGGGAAGGGGAAGGTGGTTGCCCGGGGACCACTGCAAGCTCACCAATGGCAAAGTAAAATGGGCGATGAGGCTTGGCTACTGCTGTGGCCAAAGCCTCCTATTTGTTTACATTTCAGACTTCCCACACTGTAAAATTGGGCCTAGTTCTCCCACACACAGAAAAAAACACGTGAGAACTGAAATGCTTGGAACTAAGTAGAACGAATTCCATGCCCCCACCTGTTCTGTCCCTTGCGGGGTCCCCCAGGGCTCGTCCCTCTCCCCCCTTCTTTTCAATCTTTACATCTATCCCCTCATATCTGCTCTACAAAAAATGGAGGTCACGGTATTCAATTATGCCGATGACCTCCAGCTCATCTTTAACCTTTCCTCCTACCCTGACTCAGTTCTTAATTTTCAATCTATCCTGATGTTTATCAGTGATTGGATGAACGGTAACCATCTAAAGTTAAACCCTGATAAGACTGAACTGGTACTTACGGGCAGCTCTCTCAGCCCCTGGACCTCTGCCTTCTGGCCCTCCTCCCTTGGCCCCTCTCCCTTTCCCTCTGCTTCTTTGAAAACTTTGGGTATCAAAGTCAGTAAGGATCTCACAATGCACCCTCAGATCAGCACAGTGGTCTCATCCTGTTTTCTGTCCCTTAGAACTATACGCAAAATGTCTCGTTTTTTTTCCTTTACAGCCCTCAAACTCATTCTTCTTGCCATGATCCTATCTCGCCTTCATTATGGCAATGGCTTGTATGTAGGTATCCCTGCCTACGAACTTCCGCGTCTGCAATTAATCCAAAACCCCCCTGATCCATCAACTTTCCAGGTCTCATCATGTTACCCCCCTGCTAAAAAGTCTTCATTGGCTGCCCATCTTGGAGCGTTCTTTATTCAAGATGGGCTGCTTGATCTTTTTGGCTTTGGCTGGTGTTGCCCCAGCCTTCATCAACTCTAAGATCAGAGCTTACGTCCCCAATAGAGATCTGCGTTCCTCCACTCAGTTTCTCCTAAGTGTTCCCTGCTTTAGGAGGAAATAATTCGGAGGCATGAGGTTTTCCACCCTTGCCCCCCCTTTTTGGAATGCCCTTCCCTTTGCTATCAGGTCCACTCCCATTTACATGGATTTTCGTAAAGCTCTCAAAACGTAACTTTTTTCTCATGCATTCACACTACAGTAGTCCTCCTGCTCCCCTCAGGGCCGTCCGTCTGCAGCGCCAAGAAACCGCATGGTGATCGAGCGCTATACAAAACTCTTCAACTTCATGAGGTAATTGTGCTCTGCCTGACTCATAGTAAAGGCAAAAGTGGCTTGTGTTACAGATCGCAAATAGCATAAATTAATGTACCATTCGATTCCACAAATGAACTTCTTTGCAGTTTTCCACCGTTAGTGATCAAAATGATAGGACTTTGTCACCATGATCTACTTTATATATTTAAGAACTTGGCTGATTTTCTACCATCTAAAGCATACACCTACTGATTTTCAGAAAAAATGAGGAATTGAAACTCAAGACTTTGGAATTTTTTACTTATTGAAATCATGCTTTCGAGAGATGCAATTATTTTGGCAGGTCTCAGGGATGTCCACTTAGAAAAATGTGCGAGAGTTACTGGACGGCTCATCAGTGTTAAATTCACTAACAAGGTGAGTCAAGGGAGACGTTTGTATGAAATGTATAAAGTAAAGAACTATGAAGCAAAACTACATGTGTAAAATTTTATGACAGGGTTTGATATCAGAAAACACAAAAAGGAGGACCTGGGGAGATTTTAGGACCAGTTGGTATTCAATCCTGATTTATAAATAGTACTCACAACGAAATACATGGATCTACAACAAAAAGCAAACTTAGAACCTGGAATTTCAGAGAAGTACTCCTTTATTGGGATGAAACCCCGATCCCACCAGAAGTGGCATGCTTCGTAATAGGGATTCTCCTCACAAGGTGATTGCAGATTACGGTGCAGGCTCCAACTCGCATTTCTAATTGGGTAGAGCTCTTCAGATGTTTTAGTATGTGGTAATAATTAGACCCGGGCAGCAAACTCTGCTCCGCTCGTAGAGTTGTGGAATTTGGGCACTTCAAGCTCCACGAAGGAGCGAGGAGTTTCTGAATTCCACCTTCGGGCATAGAGCAGAGTTTTTTTCCATTAGTGTGCTAGAGATTTGTTTTGGTGCTTGCTCATGAGCGCCACAATACTATGGCGCCAGTAGCAAGTGCACGCAAGACTTCGCGCCCATTCGCATGGCTTCTGTTTGCGTATGCACCAAGGTAGCGCTGATTGTGGTCGCGAATGCACCACTCAACTAGCTTTTGTGCTCGTGAAGCAGCTTAAAGGGCTTTTCAAGTGAATTTTCTTCTTCAATGGACCGCTGTAGTTTTTTGCATGAGAAGCCTTTTTCCTTCGACAGGAAGGAAGTGCAGTAGAGACTCCAACTTTCTGTTCCTGTCCAGCAGGCTTCTCCCAGTGCTTTGTCCATTTCCTGGTCACTTTTCATATGGATTTAGAGCTGGAAGGATCACTCTCCTTGTCTGCACATATATACTATTAAATTTAAGAACTTTGTATTTGAGATTTCGCAAGTAAATTCAAAATCTCTTGTATAATGGTGTTCTTTGTTTGATTAAGGGAAAGCACCAGTATTTATTTGTACTTCTATTCAATTTTTCAAAGTTATTGTGGTCCTTTGGCCTGGATTTTTTCAGTATGGGCCTAGTTATATATTTGCATTTCATTTAATTTCTTTTGAAAGTAACAATGTTGCACAGTTCAGTATATTTTCTCCATGTCTGTTAAATTTGCAATGTTTATTTATTTTACTATGTGGCATAGTCTGCCAAGGGGCCATCCAGTATGCCCAAACATGTGCTAGTCATGGCTTCATAAGACAACTGTTTCTGTGGTATATGTTATTTTAAAATGTAATTTAGGGCTGGGATGGCATTAGATTAAATACAAAATGTAGTGTTTTTTTTGTAGTTCACGTTTTTGTTTGTGTACCAAAAGTTTATATGTGGAGTAATATTTAATTCATTGGGAAGATCTATGTTAAAGATGTGAAATTTTCATATAGCTCAGTTAATTTTCGTTTTTGGGATTGCTGAATCAATGGTTGTGTTTTCTTCAGTGTCACCATGCCTCCTTTATTTGCCGAGTGTGTGTTTGATATAGACCACCATTGACTTGTCTTTGTTCCCCGTGCCATGTGGCAGGGGGGTATTTTGTGGAGTCTGTGTCCAAAGGACTAAATTTGTTCTCTTTGTTCCCCATGCCTCCTTGCTGTTGTTTTTTGACATGTGGCTGGCAGCAATTTTGTACATCCAACCAGTGTACCTGTGCCATAGGCTTGCATGTGTTCTTTGTTCCCCAGGCCTGCATGTTCGCTTCTGTCATTTGACCATGTGGCACTGGCTGGAAGCCATTTCTACATCCAGCCAGTGTGGCTTTTCCATAGGCTTGCATGTGTGCTTTGTTAACCATGCCTTCTTGTTTGCTGCTGTTGTTTAACCGTGTGGCACTGGCTGGCAGCCATTTTGTGCATCCAGCCAGTGTGCCTTTGCCGTAGGCTTGCATGGATGGATGTGATATCAGTTTAATAATATGCTTGAGATCATTGTAGTATATATATTAAGAATACGATTTTGATGAACAATGAATATGTTTTACATGTATTTTTTTTATTATGCATTACTTTGCCTCACAATAGGTTTCTTCTCATTCTTCCATACAAACATCAGCAATTGTTGATTATTTATTGAAATTTTATCTTTTTCATTTTTTTATTTGAAATTTGACATTTTTTGCTGCTGTCGATCCATTCATCCATCCTTCCACCGTAGGTGCACAGATACGGAACAGCATTCAGTTTTTTTAGGTATAATTCCATTTCCTCCTGGACACCCTAGCTACGGTGCACTTCAGACACATCAGCATAATTTCCTTTTTTCAATGATTATTCCCTATCCCTCTGGACAACATTGCCAGCCCTAGGCGAACACTAACCTCCATTTTTTTTTAAAGATTATTATTCCATTTACCCATGCAGTTCCCTGAGTGGTACATGTGTCTCCTTTAGAACACATGGACATAAAGGAAAGAGCTCTATCTGCATATTGTTTGTTATCCTGATGTGGAATTACATTTTATGGTATGGTTGTGAGGTTTGACTTTAAAGTGGTACACTAATATGGCCTTTGTCTCTACTAATTCAAACTGCAACAATGCCACGTTTCACTAAATGTTTTTCTTGCTTGTTTGCTTCTTGGTGCACAGGACAAGAGACATCACCAGCAGTACTGCCAAACAGAAGGCCTGTACAGTGACGTCACAGGTCAGTCCTCCAATCTCTTCCGCTTGTGCAGCTTAGTGCAACTGCCAACTGAGAGCTTTAAGATGGCCATACAGAAAGCTGCTTCCAAGAAAGTGGTCAGTTAGAAGAAGTAGCTTTCCACCAGCGGTGTGTCGGCCGAAAACTTTTCAAGACATTGTGTGCCTGCCGCACTGGCCTCTGGGGAGCAAGCTGAAAGCAGCACTCCCGCATCAACAGTACCACCTCAACCTAGGCCCAAGACCATGTCTGTCAGTGAGGCAGCCACAGCAATCATAGCTATGCCCACTGGCATTGACACTGAATTGGATGTGTCCCTTTTGCAAATAAGTACCCAATCGTTTCAGGACACAAAGCAAAGTAGACAGTAGCCGCAGACAGCAATTGTACATTTTACTGATGTTGGAGCAAAACAGGAGGTCGAGCTTCCTGCTGAGCAAGAACCTCCTTTTTTAGAATCATTGGCTGTAAGATCTCGAGCAAGGAAAAGGAAGGGTACTACTTCACCATCTTCTCCAAGCACCACTTTTGATGATGATGATGATAGGAACATGGAGGGGATCCCGGCAGAGTCTTGGAGACACCAGGAGAGGCAAGGGAAGGAAACAAGTTCCTGAAAGCCTTAGAATCATGGAAGGAGATGATGAGGATGAAAACGACAAGCTAGTCATTGTGGAAGGTGACACGTAGGAGACCAACATTGCTATTTAACCTGCTCCAAGGGATGTGGCACAAGTAACACCACCAGCTCCCATATTTGCTAATCCACAGCTGAGACCTGCATTAACCACTACCTCAGTAGAATAGAATTATTCACTACAGAGAGGCAATTGACGACACAACCTCCTACCACCAGTTCTTCTTCAAGCATTGGCTTAGTACACAAGTACTTCTCCCCAGTTTGGGACTTTTTATGGTTAGCAAAGAGTGGGAGCACATTGCAGTATGCACCATTTACTACACGTATGTTCGTCAGGATAAACCTGGCTCACATTATTGTACTGGAGGCCAAACAACCCATATGAAAAATCTCCACGCAATCCCATGGGAGGAGCACCTTAAAAAAAATTGCAGAATGTGATCATGATAGTGAAGGTGAGGAGAGCCAGGGAACATCAGCTATAAGTCTAATCACAGTGGAAGGTGATGATGAGGAAGAAGAAAGTGACATCCTCATGCAAAGCAGTCCTGTCCCCTGCAATGCACCAGCAGAATCTTCCACCTCAGCGACTTCACAATGGCACAAGAAGGCTGAGAGTGAGATGGAGACACCACGGCATACAGTGACTTCCATACCACGATGCACACCGAGTCTACCACCACCTACTTCTCAAAGGTCACCTGCACCAGTGGCCCCAGAAACGATGAAAAAAATATTGGTTACTATTACGGGAATGTTTAGGCAGGAGGGGTTCTGTGACCGCAACAACCCAACAGCATGTTTCTACAATGGAAAGCTGGCAAAAATGTTAGCACTGGACCTCCATACTTTTTCATTTGTAGAAGGAGTGGGATTTTAATAATTTGTGGCAGCCATCTGCCTCAAATGGAAGGTTCCAAGTCAGACCTATTTTGCCAGAGTTGCTGTTCCAGGGCTGCATCACAATGTGCTGCAATTAGTTGGACAAGCTTTGCAACAAAGTGTTCACACTATCCACCTGACGACAGACACATGGACCAGTTGTCAGGCGACCAATTACATGTGCATCACTGCACACTGGATATCTTTTGTGAGGGTAAAGCAAAATATATCTACAGGTCTTAGCCCGTAAGGAAGTTTTAAGAGCATTCAGTGGCATACAACAGTGGTCATGTTCACAATGGAGAAATCACAGCCAGCTGTAAACATCTTGGATAAACTTAACAGCAAAGTGTATGAAGGGCTGTGACCCGGAGGTCTCAGATTTGGATTTATTGCCACGGACAATGGCAGTAGCATAGTCAAGGCCATGGCATACTGTTACTATTTTAGGGTCCTGTGTTTGGCCCATTACATCAACCTAGTGGTGCAAGACATTCTCAAAAAATAAGGCATAGTCAGCAACATACTGACCACCTGAAAAAGAATCTAATCTGCTCCAATTTCAGCCATTATTCAAAGTCCGGAAGCAGTTGCGGATTATTCAGCTTGCTAATACAGTACCAGTTAAAGCCCTGATACAGGTTGGAACTTGACCAATTACAAGTTGCAGCCTCTGTTTGAGCAATACAAACAGATCAATGACTATGTCATTCAAAGAGGATGGGATGCAGTTGGAAAAGCTATAACCGTGAAATGCTGAGAGATGTGGACTAGTCAAATGCCTGACACAGATTCTACTCCCTCTTGAGGTTTTCAGCAAGGAGGACAGTACGATGGGCCAAGCTATCCGGTTGCTGCATCTGCTAGAGGACCAGCTAAAGAAGGTATCTGAAAGGTTCGCCCTTGCAGGTGTGTTGTGAACGAAAACACAGAAGTCTTGGTTGAGAGCTTACTCTTTACCTTTCAAATGGCTTTCAATGCAAGGCTGCATGACAACATCATCTCATCCAAACATTACATCTTTGCCACACTACTTGATACACAGTGCAAAAGATTTGTACCCACTTTCTTTCCATTTTCTGATTGTTTCAAATTACAAGAGGTGGATTGTTGAGCAAGCCGCAGACCTGGAAGAAGAACAGCTTGAACTTAGAGTCCCATCTGGCAGTTCTAGGGTGCCATCTTCCATTTCTAGAGAGGGCAGTCTTTTTTTAAACTCTGTTTAATAAACTTAGGTAGTCATTCAGCAGATATAAGTGTAGCCACAGTTTTGACAAGCGAACTAATTATGAATTACTTTTCAACATTCAGTTCACACCATCAGTGACCCATTACAATTCTTCGCCATTTTGCTCCGTAATAGTACCTTCCCAGCTGGATCCGCCCACTCGACTGGAGGGTGAGATAAAAATACTGCCCCAGGGGGGCATTCCATTTTCCCCACACCTGGCCCCACTTCTGGGGGGCCACCCTGTTTTTGTAGACCATCCTTTCTGCTAACATGCACAAGTCCATGTCTCGTTCCCATTCCCCTAACATTGGTGTTTCTACCGCTACCCATTTCCTGGCTATATTTTGCTTCACAATTGTCAGTTCCAGGGTGACCCAGAACAGTTTCATATGAGTCATGTCTGTTGCCTCCATCATATTGAGAAGACATAGTTTAGGCAGTGGATGAAGTTCCCCATCACACACACCTCGCATCTGAGACACCACGGCCTCCCAATAGAAGTTGATGGTCGGGCATTCATATAGTATATGGTAGAACATATCCTCCTGCATGCAAAGTCTTCTACGGATTGGTGTCAGTACAACGCGATGCATTACAACGCGTTCCGTTACAACGCGATTTTTACATCGCAAATACCATTACAATGCATGCCATTACAACGCATGGCATTACATAGCAGATACTTTTACAACGCATGGCATTACATCGTAAGTATAGGTAAGTATATCTTTTTTAAAAAAAATGTAATAAAGTTAATTAAATTAATTTAAAATAATAAAAATAATATAACATTTTTAAAACAGTAATTAATTTAATTATAGTTAATATTGAAATTGATATTAATTTAATATATTTAAAATAATATAATTAATGATATATAAAAAATTTATAAATAGAAAATAATATAATGTAATTAATTACAATAAATATAATTATAATTTAATTAAGTTATAAATAATACATAATATAATTATATTTAATAAAATTAAAAGAATTTAATTAATTAAACATTTTTAAATAATATAATTTAATTATAATCGTTTATTAATACAATTAAATTAATAATTGTAAATATAGTTATTATTTTAATTAAATTAAATAAAATTAATTTAATTAATTTAATTTATATAAAGTCGTAATACCCCTGTACCCCAAAAAACAAACCCAGCCCTAAAACCTAAAAACACCCCTGTACCCCAAAACCCAAACCCTGCCCTAAAACCTAAAAACACCCCTGTACCCCAAAACCCTAACCCTGCCCTAAAACCTAAAAACACCCCTGTACCCCAAAACCCAAACCCTGCCCTAAAACCTAAAAACACCCCTGTACCCCAAAACCCAAACCCTGCCCTAAAACCTAAAAACACCCCTGTACCCCAAAACCCAAACCCTGCCCTAAAACCTAAAAACACCCCTGTACCCCAAAACCCAAACCCTGCCCTAAAACCTAAAAACACCCCTGTACCCCAAAACCCAAACACTGCCCTAAAACCTAAAAACACCCCTGTACCCCAAAACCCAAACCCTGCCCTAAAACCTAAAAACACCCCTGTTCCCCAAAACCCAAACACTGCCCTAAAACCTAAAAACACCCCTGTACCCCAAAACCCAAACACTGCCCTAAAACCTAAAAACACCCCTGTACCCCAAAACCCAAACACTGCCCTAAAACCTAAAAACACCCCTGTTCCCCAAAACTCAAACACTGCCCTAAAACCTAAAAACACCCCTGTACCCCAAAACCCAAACACTGCCCTAAAACCTAAAAACACCCCTGTACCCCAAAACCCAAACACTGCCCTAAAACCTAAAAACACCCCTGTACCCCAAAACCCAAACACTGCCCTAAAACCTAAAAATACCCAAACACCCCAAAACATATACATCAGTACCCCAAAACATATACTCCTATACTCATACTTATTTTAAAAAATACTTAAATTAATATATTTAATTTATAATATTTAAAAACGAAATAAATATTTTTAAATAATTAATAATAATTAAATCAATTATAAAATATTAAATAAAATAAAAAAAAAAAAAAAATACTTACCAATACTTACGATGTAATGGTATGCGTTGTAATAGCATCTGCTATGTAATGCCATGCGTTGTAATGGCATGCATTGTAATGGTATTTGCGATGTAATAGCTGCGTTGTAACAGCATTACGTTGTAAAAGATGCGTTGTAGCGGTAACACACCGTCTTCTACACATAGCATCGTCCCTCCTCCCCATTTTAAGCTAGATACCACAGGAAAAAATATTATCTATGAAGTATTTTAAGCTGTATCAGTCTCTGCCCCGATGCTATGGCTACTTCCCCTGGGGAAGAGAGTGCTTTCTGCCAATCCTCATCTTCTAGGTCCCCTAAGTCTTCCTGCTAAAGTTTGCGAAGATGCAAAAGGGGGTCAGGTGGGTTACTGATAATTTTTGATATGTCACGGAGATGGCCCTTCATCCATGCAGTCTGTTAGGAGTCTATCTTCCAGAGGGGAAGCCTCTGGTAGGTCTTCGCCAGGTGGTATGACTCCCGTCAGTGAATGTTGTATTTGTAGGTATCTCAATGTCTCCATGTCTGACATTTCGTATTCTTCCCATTTATCAAAGCCCGGGCAGGAGCTGAGTCTGCCCAACCTCTTGGCCTCCAATAGGCGCATTGATTGTGTCACTTTGCTGTGCCATCCCAATCTCTTAGTCACTCGATGCCACAGGGTAATTGTTTGGGCTGTTGGGCACGTGAGGTGTTGATGTTTAGGTTTTGTGTATAGAGCCCTTCTATAACCCCCAGGGCCCATTAGTCATCTATCCATCTGACATGATGGCTCGTCGTGTGCTCAGTGAACCTACTATTTTTTAATCGACAGTTGGGCTGCCCAATAATATGTTTGAATGTTGGGTAATGCAATCCCACCATCGTGCCATCCCTTAACAAACTTACAGGTCGCAATGCACGGGGGCTGCCCAGCCCAGAGTAAGGTCCTAACTTTACCCTCTATTGTGTATTGTGTATTGTGTCTATTGTGCATCATGGACCTTGTATGGTGTATTTTGCAGGGCATAAAGGAAGCGTGGCAAAGCCATCCTTTTAAAAAGGGCTGCACAGCCAAGTGAGGACCGCGGCAGTGATCTCCAGTGGTGCACGTCACTTTGTAGGCGAGTCAATGGGCCCAAGAAATTGTGCATATAAAAAAAGTTCACAATGAGCTGTAATAAATATTCTTAAATATCGAAAACCCTCCATTACTATCGTTGCCTCACAATTTGGTGGCAGTGTTGGGGCAGGGCCATATAGGAGACATATTATTGACTTTGTTCAGTTTATGGTGTACCCTGAGTATCTCCCAAAGTTAGTGCAGATCTAAAGCACCCTGTTAATAGAGGACCATGGTGATGCGACATATAAGAGTATGTTGTCTGCGTATAAGGAGATTTTGTCTTCACACCCTTCCAACCATTGTAGTCCTCAAACCAATGGATCCCCCTTATCCAGGTTGCCAAGGGCTCTAGGATTGGAGCAAATAATGGTGACAGGGGGCAGCCTTGCTGCGTCCCTCAACAAAGAGGAAACGCCTGTGAGATATGTCCATTTACCACAACCTGCACCAATGGCTCTGCATATAGCAGTTGGATCCATGCCAATAGGTTCTAACCTAGTTCCTAGCGCTCCAGGACTACAAACATATAGGGCCACTCGATGGTATAGAAGGCCATGCGGGCATCAAGAGACAATATTTCTGTGTCCTCAGAGCCTGACTTTTGCCGGCACTTCGAGATTTGATCCAGACAGCTAGACAGACCCCAAGGCTGTCCAAGGCCCTTCGCTTCCTAGTAACAAACACTTCTCCAAGTTGAAGCTCTTCAATAACAGACACTTCTCCAAGTTGAACCTCTTCAGTAGCAAATTCTGCGTCCCAAACTCTGCAAGGACTGTTATCACTGACTCCGGGCTACTATCACACTGCCATTGAACTATTGTAACCTGGTCCTGAAGATGGCATAAGACATTCGCAGGCTAAAATGCTGTTGACTCCCACAGTGTATCTCTTGGCGCCCACACCCACGGATAACCTATATTTTTAATTCAATTGCTTTTATAAATCATTGTTATGGTATCTTAAACATGTAAATTGTGGTTTTATCTCACTTACTGTTGCACCCATTTCTCTCACTGTTCAAACCACGTCATGTGTCACTTGCGCCGTCACTACACTTCACAAGCACTTGTGCACAGTATTTTGTTGGTTACATGCCATTAAATGTAACACAGTGCTACTGACCCATGTGCTTGAACATATGAAGTTAATATGTACAACTTGTCTACTAAATGAAATACAGTTTGCATTTATATAAAAATTGTTTCCCTGGCTTCTCTTCCATGTAGCGATTCAATCAGGTTTAAATAATTGTGTCATCACACATGTATACATAACTGCCCCTTGTAAACGATACACTTGAGACATTGTTGTTTGATACAGATCCTTGCCCTAGTCTCTTTAGGGTTTATGGGCTACCTTCTGTATTCTGTTACTGTGTCCTCAGAGAGTACTACACAATTACACCATTCCTGAAACAGCCCTAGAGTTGGAGGAAGATTGATCAGAATCAAGTGTGTTAGCTGACCAATCTTTGGGTGAACCACCTGACTTTGAGGATGAACTCTACTTCCCAAACTGAGTATGCCAGTGCCACCATAGAACTTTTAAATTATTTCTCTTTGAACTTCTTTATTTGCAAAAAAAAGTAGGCAATGGAACATTATATTTGTTTCAAATGTATGCTGCCCTAACTTTTGTTAGTCACATATATTGCCTGATTGCAGTTGAACAAGTGTGCAGTGAAGAAGCCTTCACAATTCCTTCATGACATTTGAGGCAATTCCTACCTCCCTCAAATGACTATCCTTTTTTGAATCACTTAGCAGGGCTGCCTCAGAAGATCGTTGATTTACAAGAGTACCAATGCAAAATTCCAGTGTGTTGCCAGTGTCAAAGATACAATTGTGTACATACTACCTAACTTACCCATGCTTGGATTGGGAGAGGTAACTACTAAGCATGGGCGGAAAATCCGTTCCGCTCGCGGATTTTGCGGATTTTCGGTAAATTCGCAATCCGCGAGATTCGCAAATTTCCCTCAAAATCCGCAAATCCGCGAGCAGCGGATTTTATGGCTTGCTCGCACTGTTCACGTGAGTTCGCGGCTTCCCAGTTCAACTTCGCGCCCCGCGAATAAGCGCTAAATTGCAGAAATACGATCTTAGCAAAACTGAAACTACTTACCAGGTTCAAAAGTTCAAGCTCATCATTAGTAGCCATTTCCTGTAGTGCTTCCTGAGGGGCCCCTCCAGAGTTCAGTTGCCTACTTGCAACTATTATGTGACCCTGCTCTGACCCTCAGAATAGTTACACAAAGGTCCTGAATTACAGCTAAGGCAGACAAGCAGGAGCCAGGCTGGAAGTTCAAATCCAGTGACACATTAATCAGCCCCTAATTCATTATTGTCAGTTGGGGCAGGGCAGGTGTTGTAACTAATTTTGCAACAATGAAAGCACTTAGCAAGTGCAAAAGATCACTAATCAGGAAGCACTAAGGAAGCAGGTGCCAGCTAAAAAAATATTCTGTGACACATTAATCAGTCCCAAATTAATTCAGGTCACTTGAGGCAGGGAAGGTGTGCTTTGCTTTGCCACAATAATGTACACTGGACAACCAGAGGGTGCTGTGATGAAACAGAGGGTGGCATGGGTGGGCCAGAGGGTGGCATGAGTAGTCAGAGAGTGGCAGTGGTGACAGAGAGTGGCAGTGATGAAGAAGAGTGTCCCAAACAGGCTGGACACGTAGAAACAACAAGTTCGCAAAACTTGCGACCCGACAGGTAAGTTTGCGTTTGCGAAATTGTACAAAACCCTTGCGAACTGGCAGAAACCCGCGCGAACACAAAAAAAATAAATCCGCAAATTCGCGAGAATTCGCGGATTTTGCGGATTGCGAGTTCGCAAATCCGCAAAATTCGCGAACGCGAGATTCGCAAAATTCGCCCATGCTTAGTAACTACAGCTATTGCAACAGTGAGTGAGTATTTGTGAGTGATGATTAATGTGGTGGAAAACAGTTAGGGAGGATGTTCAGCTGTAATTTTTAAAATTGATTGAGATGATTTGCAATGTTTGGGGCCTGAATGATGGATGATAATTTTTCCTGGGGGTGACTGGCCTTTACAAATTTACTTAGTGAAAATTAACCTGTACGGTCCACTCCTATGATCTTTCTTTTTTTAATCACGTAGAAGGGCAACACCAGAAGATCCTTTGATTTATAATATTGCCAAATTCCATTCTGTTGCTTTCATCAAAGAGGAGATACAATTATGTATCTACCAGTGTGCTTGGATTGGACCAGATAACTATTGCACCAATAAGTGATATATTATTGAGTGATTGTAAGTGATGATTGAGGATTCATATGGATTCATATGGTGGCAGACAGTGAGGGAGGGTGTTCAACTCTACTTTGTAAACTTGATTGAGAAGATTTGCCATGTTTGGGACCTCAACGATGGGTGATCATTTTTCCAGGAGTTGATTGGCCCTTTCACATTTAGCCAGATTTACTTGCAGGGCCCACTCCTTTTTCTGGTTCCTGGTTCTTCAGAGACCAGATCAGTCACTTTAATTAATAAACAAAAACCTATACATAATCCTGCTATTTTGTATCTCTACTTGATCTTCAACAGCAGTGCACTACTTGTCTATCTTGCTCAGGTCGGGACTAAGACTGAGTTATTTGGAGTTAGGAGAAGGATGGAAGAATGGTGGGACTACCTCATGAACAGCTTGAAGAAAGAAGTTATCAACTTCAAAATGTAACTATTATTCTGAGGCCTTTTACTCAACTATGTGGAATGGAGGGAGGTGCATTGATTTGGGAAATGCAGCTGAGTGCTTGTGCTGCACTGGTGGCAAAAGTCTGAGTCCTCTTTTTTTTTTGCTCTGCATCTGAGTCAACTTGGTACACTCCTCATGAAGCTTGCCTTCCTTCTGTTCTTCTTCTTGACTCGATAATTGAGTTTCTGTTTTACAATTTGCAGGCCTTCTCATCTCCTGCACGAATGAAAGCGGAAGCTGAGGGCAACACTCCTGCTTACCTATGAGACCAGTCCAGAAAAGCACCCAATTGTGATAGACATTCCTGAGAGAAAGCAGATGCACAACCCAATTTTCCAATACAGTATAAAGTTCCTTTTACCAATCATATTTTTAGAAGTGGGTGGGTTCACTCCTCCATAATTTGATTTTTTTTCAAACCTAGAAGACGGAACATTTAGATATCTGATAACTTGGGCCTCGGAGGCTGAAGGACTGCTTAAAATGCATTCAACGTTACTATGTCAGACTCATTTCTTTGTTTTCTTCCACAACAGATTGATGACAATGATGTGCTGCTCATTGCCTTGATGAATATTGTCCTTGTGTAGTGTTTGTCTTTGTGACACCTTTCCCGGAATCCCCTTTACCATCCTTTCATCACACCCCTAACCCTCTTTTCCCCGGGGCTGTGTCATTTATTGTGGTGTGCGACTTAATTTACTCATTAATGGATCACACACTTGGTGGGCTGCTGTGGCAAAAACAACACCAACTTACTGCAGGATTCCATTGCCTAAACAATAGCCCACACTGGCCCCATTTACCCACCTACACATAAAAGTGACCCATATTTTAGTTACAGAAGAACATCAGTCGTCAGCATCATCATTCAGGCCTTGTGTTGCGTAAACACTTCACCTTGTCCACTCCAGACATTGAGCCCACTTTTCATGAGTCGAGGATTTCATAACTTTAGTTTGAGCTAAATACTAGCTCCCCTTTGCTCCGAAGAAGATACTATTGCCATTTATTGTTATTTTATCACTATCAGGTATTCTTTGTTGTGTCATTTAGTAGTTTGGTCTCAATTCTTTGTAAATTTATCACCCACTAACTCAGTGTTTTAATTTCTATTTCGTTTTTAAGTTTAGGGATTTCTGCACAAGTCCTTCCACACCTCATAGAGGACAATATCATGAAAAAAGATTTAGTGAAAATTGTTGTACAATAAGAAACAAGAATTTACAATGCAACGGTTTCGCCTTTGAAAAAGTTAGAGCTATTGGCATTGTAAATGACAACATTTTTATTTATGTGTTGGTTTTCAAAACAGATAAATAAATGGCACTGTCATTTACAATGCCAATAGCTTAATCTCTCGCAAATGCCACAAACAAACACACAGACCCACAGAGTCCCACACACATACATACCTGCAGAGCAACACGCAGAGCCACACACACACAGAGCCACAGAGCGACTGCGCTATCCCAAACAAGAAGAGATTGGTGAAAAAAACGGGATCAGGAACATTGGGACATTAAAAAAATGCAGACACTATAACCGAATCAGAGCTATCAAAATGTACACAGTAATATGCCTGCTGAAAAGGAAGTCTTAAAAGGAACAATAAACGCCAACCCCCAGAGAGGAAAATCAAGTGAAAACCTAATAAATAAAACAAAGACAATTGACCGAGGATGAGCAAATTGTTTTCAGTGATACTATTGACAAAATTCCAAACCACAGTGAAAAGCCCTGGATAAGAATAAGCTTTCTACATGATGGAATAAAGTGGTCTCCTAACGGACTGTGAATAATATTATCCGATCAGACCAAAAGGCCTTAATAGCGTGAGCAATCAGCAGTTCCTCAGTAAGTACAAAATCGGAAATTGCGTAGTCTTGTTAAACAGGTGGGGAAAATTGGGCCACCTTTACGTTTCTTGCAGAGGTGACGGACAACTAAAGTACGAGCCGAGTACTTTCAGCTACAGGTGTGAGAAGTCAGCAGCCGAAGGCCATAGCCCGCGGCTCCAAATAAGTCATGAACACCAACAATCAGTTCCAGGCTTTGTCTAAAACAATAAACACGCTTTGGCAAAGCCAAAAGGTCGCACCTTTGGGCCTATCGACTTTGCGCCAATGTGTGTGCGCCATGCAGTATAGCATCACAGATGCTGCGCCTTGTGGCTGTATAATTTTTTTTAAAGTTTTTGGTCAGTCACTTATTTTCTATTATTTTTAGTTACCGTTCCGAGCTGGATCAGTAACTGAAAAGGAAAATACTTTTTTTTTTAAACGGGTGGAGGGGAAAAAACTGAAGGGGAGCCACACGTGGGCACTAGATGAGGGGCGGAAGCAACAGGGGGAGCTGGAAGGGACCGAAGCAACTTAGGGCACTGAAGTAACAGGGAGAAAGAGGGCCGGAAGCAAAACGGGGGACCATGTCGGGGATTTTAAAGCGGTTGGGGAAAAGAACATGGGGCGCAAACAACACTGGGGCATGGATGGGAGACACAAGCTAAACGGGGCACATCGGGGGGCGGGAGGGTGGAGAAACATGAGGACGGGAGGCAGAAGATACGGAATTATGGTGAGGGGAGATCAAAAGTGCGACAGAGAGAAACGCGATTTACAAAGGTTGTTGCACTGAAAACTCGGTTACTACAGGCCAAACAGATAGCGGTGCTACCAACCCAGACCTACTAAATTAATAAATCTTCAGCGTTTTGTAAAGAAATAATAATAATTAAAAAAAACAGGGATCAGATAGGAGATGTGCAGGCCTGAATTGGGATTACATCTGGAACCAAGGCATTCCTCATGGCAGCCCAATGCTGCCATGTGAACACATCTGCTGCGTGCCACCCGCTCCCCCCTCAGCAAGGCAGTTGCGGCCACATGTCCAGGCACAAGATCCCCGTCTGAAAACAGGGTTTGTATTCACACAACTGAAGGCATGTTTGTGCGCTGAAATCTTCTCACTGTTGCGAGGTTTTGCCATTTAATGAGCATTCACAGCAAAACAAGTGTTATCAACGTCCCGTGACTTTTTAAAACACTGACAGCGGGAGGGGGGCGGGTGAACGGGCTCACGGACAGCGGGAGGGGGGCGGGTGAACGGGCTCAAGGACAGCGGGAGGGGGGCGGGTACACAGACAGCGGGAGGGGGCGGGTGAACGGGTGAACGGGCTCACGGACAGCGGGAGGGGGGCTGGTGAACGGGCTCACGAACAGCGGGAGGGGGGCGGGTGAACGGGCTCACGGACAGCGGGAGGGGGGCGGGCACACGGACAGCGGGAGGGGGGCGGGTGAACTGGCTCACGGACAGGGCGGGTGAACGAGCTCACGGACAGCGGGAGGGGGGCGGGAACGGAATAAATAAAAGTATTAAAATATGCCGCTTACCTGCTAGCAACTCGAAATCGCACAGCCCACCCCTGCAAGGCACACGTTGGAAATGAAACCAACATGCCGATACAAAACAAAAAAAAACACCCGCCCACCGCCGCAATGACGTGCTAAAAGGGGCTGGATGAGAAAAAATCGCCGGAACGCCCACAAGTCGCCTCGCAGAATGACAGACGCCTCTCTCTTCCAATGGCTAGCCTTCATTTATGGAGCTAGCCAATGGAAGACCGAGGCGGGACAAAGCCCACATACTGTAAACAAAAGATTTCTTCTGCGCAAAACGCTGCTTGCGCAGCTTTAACAGGCAAAACCTAAAAAGGTTGGAATCAGAAGCGAGAAAGTAATATGAGCAGAGAAACCTTCCGATTAATCCTACAGTTTGAGCTCATCTGGTAAGAGCGGGACCTTGCTTGTGAAGTTGTGATGCCTTCCCTGTTATTGCTTCTACTATATTCAGGTAAGAGAACTATGGAGTGTCGTGAACTAATTAAGTTAGTAGTAAGTAAGCAACTAACAGCAACTATCTGGGCTGTTGTAGGCCAAATAGGTCATGGCAGCATCCCCCTAATGGTCAAGCTAGTTACATAGGGTATTAAGACAAGGTTATATAACTAACAATAACTAACTGGTGTACACTTTTATACACAGATTAAAAAAACAGGCTGCACAAAAAGGCAGCAGTGCAAAGTGCAAGTCAAACACAAATAAACTACTTCAGACAGTGTGGTAAAATAATTTCCCCCTTTAATATTTTCCAAAAGAATCCACCGTCTCCACTAACAACATGCCCACCACCTCCCGAAACAAAGGGGCACATGCATCAAGCATTTTTGTCTGCGCAAACGGGCTGATTTACAGAATCAGGACATTTGCTAATGCAAAAATAATTTTCAGATGCAGCAAACCCTATTTTGCGATTCGGTAACCTGTTACCGAATCGCAAAATGGGTTTGTAATTCGTTATTAATAAGGGGCATGTTTAGACAGTCCCTTCTTTATACTGAATCGCATCGGTATGTAGAAATGTTGTGCGGCGGAAATGCGGTTGCAAAACATTCGCATTTTACCACCTACTTTAAGAAGGTGGTAACCCATTCGCAAATGGGAAGGGGTCCCCAAGGGACCTCTCCCCTTTGTGAATGTGTATTACAGTGTTTTTAAGGAGCAGGCAGTGGTCTCACGGACCACTGCCTGCTCTTAAAAAATTAAGAAAACTTTTCATTTTTGTTTTTGAAACACATCCCGTTTACCTGTAAGTAAAATGGGCTGCGTTTCAAAAAATAAATTGCTTTATTTAAAAGCAATCACAGACATGGTGGTCTGCTGACCCCAGCAGGCCACCATCCCTGTGATTTTTACGATTCCTAGGGGGTCGCAAATTGCAAGCTACCTCAATAATATTCAGGAGGTAGGTCATTTGCGATCCCCTAGCAACCGCAAAAAGTGTTCAACACTTTCATGCATGCTGTTTTGCGATTTCATAATTATGAATTGGAAGGATTCGCAATTAGGAAATCGCAAAATGGTTTCTTCATGCATCTGGCCCAAAATTACCATTCCCCAACCAATGTCCAAGCAAAAGTCCAAGAAAAAAACACCCAGTCCCAACTCCCTTCCCACCCACGAGTCCCTCCCATAAAAAAAATGAAAAAAAGGCTTAGAAGAGGGCAATGTCCATATGGGTCAGGAGCTGTTCCAGGCTCTGCTCGATGCTCCCTACCCGGCTTTCAATGCGGTTCAGCTGCTGCAGGACGCAAACCTAAAATTGTCTGTCAGAGCTAAACGGGATGGCAGCAGAGGAAGTCAGGGTCCTTGAGTGTTGTCAGCGGCACCGGCGATGTAATGGTTGGGGAGCTGGAGGCTAGAGGCTGGGGCTGACTTGCGAACTGGGGCCCGGGTCAGATGCTGCTACTTCTACCTCTTCATCCTCCAGGGCCACCAGCCACCGATATTCAGACTGGATGTTCCCCAGCCTCTGCCGCCGCAGATGGGCTGCTATCTCCTGCCTGGTGCTTTTGGACCTGCAGGAGTAGCTATATCAAAAATATGAAAAAAAGACAATCTGTAAACAATGCCCTGTGCAAACACGTGTTTATAATCACATCAAATTCCAATGGAGGTAGGGGACCAGCAGCGTACTGCTACTGTGCCACCCACTACTTCATTTTAATTAGGAGAGTCACAGGGCAAATCTTATTGTTTGCCCAAGAATGCCACAGATAAAAAGCACTGACTGTCTGACAGAAAAGAATTAAGGCAGAATAACTCCAAATAAAAAAGCAGTAATTTGATTTCTTTTCTTTTAAAGGCTTTTCTAGTAACTAAACAGACACTTTGAGTGGAAAAATAAAAATAAATTACTTCTCATTAATGAGTAAGGTATTATGCACTATGGTGTACAAGTTGCTGTGCTAAATTAATGGAGGAATGCTAGCCAGCGCTTCGGGCACTTTGCTGCTGTCTGCAGCTGGGGCAGCTGTACACAACAATTATCTATCTTTAATTTCAATGGCCCTGCTCTTCTCCAAATGCCTTTCACTTTCTACACCGACTCAAAAGAGGCAGATGAATAATAAATAAGATACTATGTCAGACACGTGACACATAATGCAGATATTATTATCCTGCAGGGCGAAAGTAGACAGTGGGGAAAACAAAGCACTGTACGGTGTTTTTGGCACATTCGTCACAGAGTATCCCTTATGCCAAACTTGAAATCAAATCAGGCACTTAGTCCCACTTTACTCACTGGCCTCACCCACTACCACAAATTATTTCCAACAAATTCATTTGCTGGGCAATAAGGAAAGGTAACTTGACTGGCTTGATTAGGCGGGTAGGTAGAGCTTTGCTGTAGAATAGAAGGGTGTCACTGATTATTGATTCATCATGTGCCTAAGCTTTAGATTATCCAGTCACTGTAATTTTTTCGGTTAACAATGCATTGAAAACTTTGTAAATGGCGCATTAACTGAAACAGACACACATTGCACAGCCAACACTGCAGTCACAAATTGACCCATACTGCACTTCGGTCAAGGGTGGTGAAATGGCATGGGCAGGGAGGGGGGTGATGAATGATGATGGATGGGATTCATATTTGCCTCGCTTAACACATACAGTCAGTCAAGTGATTGGAAAAAATAAAAATACTACCCCAATTTGAACAAGAGCTTTGATACCAACAAAGTGAAGTAGGGGAGCAGCTTGCCCCACCACAAAGAGCTCCCTTGTTTATTCATCTAGGCAATTTTTCAATCACACTTTCAATCTTCCTACTATATTCACCAATAGACACAATGATTTAGTTTCCCTCATCCAGTCTTTCACCAAAATGTCCAATCCATTATCCATCCACTCAGTCTTGACCCTTTCTCTCAATCATCCTTTCACTCATCCATACATTTACCCAATGCTCACCCATGCATCCTTTCATACACCCACAAATAAATTCCATTCACTTATGTATAATTTCACCCATCCTTTCTTTTAAGCTTCCATCAAGCCATCTTTTTTTTATATATTATTTTTCTTTAATTTTCAAACACAACACAAAGTAAATGCAGGAGCAGTACAACAAGACTTCGACAGATTGTAAACCCAGCAATCCATTTCTGATTGTACTCTCATCCTACCCCCCCTATCCGCCTGCGCATCTAGAGTCTTCCCTGTTCAATGTGCTCTAAGGTGTGTATTCCTGTTTTGTGCAAAGCCTAAGAAATCGACCACCTATCTCTCCACCCTCTACTTCAATACCTCTATTGTGGTGCAATTGAATGGTACTTCTCTAAGCCTCCCTTTCTCCGATACCGCATGTTCCCCATGACTTCTCATATTTTTATACACACCTTCGACCCTTAAAGACCTCCTATTTGATAATTTTACAGTGTGTCATCCCATCCTCCCTTTGTCTGAAAGATGGCGGCGCAAGCCATCATTTTTAGCGTACATTATTTGAGCTTTTGCTAAGTTGCAGATAGAAGTGGCCATAAATTAACCACAGCTGTAGCTGGTAAAGCAGAGGGTTCACGGTCACAAGTCATGATGATGCCCTTGTAGCTAGTGAGTATAATAGTAATTGTCAATAAGCAAGCAATATGGCTTAGCACTGCCTGTCCTTGCCACCGCTTCTACCCCTCTAACCGAACCTTCTTCACCTCTTGCAGCTGCACTTGAGCCGGCGGCACTCTGCATTAAACATTTTTGGAGGACTTACTGGACTGAGCAGAACCCTCAGCAGTGGTGCTAGTGGCCAGTGCCAGCGCCTCCTCCCCAGCTCTTCCAAGACCCACCTGTGGGCTGACCCTCTTCTTTCCCTTGGGTGCTTATGCAAGAAATAAAGAAGATAAAACAATAGATTAGTGGTATAGTTAATCTCCCAAAAATTGTTTTGACAGGCAAACACAGTAACATTGTACTTATCTAAATCAGATTGCCTATAGTAATAGTATCGACTATCGATGAGTTGGGCATACTAATCCTAAAATCCCTATTCCAAATTTCCTTAACAAAAACTACATTTGGAACTAGTGTATTGCAATGAATGATTTTTGATTATATTCTCATTTCTCAACCCCCTTCATGGACCAACTCAGTCTCCCTTTTTTGCAATGCATTGATGCATACTAGCACTACCCATCACTGTGAAATGGCTTGGGACTGTACAAGCTACATAAAGAATGTCACAGAAAACAAAAACTCACTGATATCAGTAACTCACTATGGTGACAGAAGGACAGAGTATGCCATGGCTTCTCAAATAATTAGTCAAAGCGAGCGCCAATGAGTGCGATTAGGTAGCGACGAGCACCTGCCTAGCTCAAACTGGATTACATAATAATATTCATAAACATAAACTAAACACAACTTATCTCTGAGTGTGAGCACCATGATATTCGGAAAAAAGTGTTAGCATTTTAGAGCACAAACACGACAAATATTTAATACTCACGAGCCCCGCAATCTAGAAGCCTAGCAGGTCCAGCAGGTCCTGTTTCCGGTCTAAGATCTCTTCCTGCGGAGTGTCAACTGCTGGGTGGTGTGCTGGACTTGGCTGGTGCACTGCACACCTGTCCCAATGCAGCAGAAGCTCCACGAGGGAGTGCCCACTACTGGGCCTGACACCAGCTGCCAGCATGGAGGGGAAGTGGTGCTGCATGAAAAAACCAGTGCTGCCACCTCCACCTCAGAAAAGATCGCGTGAGGCTACACCTCTTAGTGGCGCCATCCTCTGAAGGTAGGTGGCTGCTGCTGCTGGCTGTTCGGGGGACCTCTCGCTGCCGCACCCCTGATTGCCCTGCTCTGCCATGGCGCTGGGTGGGGTAAAGAAAAGAAACAGGAATAGGAAGGAAGGAAGGAAGAAATAAAGAAGGGAACAATAAACAAAAATACAAAAGTCACGGAAAAACAAAAAAAATGAAACAACATATAATACACAGACACAAAAACACACACTAATACAAGAAATAAAAATGAGGGTTCAATTAATTAGGAGGGCGGAGGATTAGAAAGATTTAGAAGGGATTGAAAAACAGCCCCAGCACCATAAACAGAGTAAGAAAACAAGACAGCCACGCCCATGCGAACCGCATGGCAGTACTCTGTGTTCATTTGCTGGTAAAACACAACACGAATGGGCGTGCCAGGAAACTCCGTCTACCCGCGGACCTCCACGTAGCAGGTGGACTTTTTTAACCACTTTGCGGAGTTTCGAATAGCGCGACTGTGAACTCCACCTAGTCTTTGTAATAATCCCTATGGATCAGTCGGGTGGTTAGGCTAGCAGAGTGTAAAAAGTGCGGTGGTGCAAACAAAAGTACTATAAGCAATGTGGTTAAAATTAACTCCAAAATAGATGTTGAGCTTTATTATTGTCTGTCTGGGTCAGGATTAACATAGGTAAATAGCTAGACAGCAGTCAATTAATCCTGTCTATTTGTTTCTGCCACTCTAACCCTCAGCTGAGGTGTAGCTACATTCATCAGGACCTTCAAAAAAAATCACTTTTGCTTTCAATAAGAAAAGCCAAAATTGGCTGACTATTTCATCAAGTGCTCATGCAACAGTTCTTCTTGATGGTTTATGTTTCAGAGCTATGTTTGGTTGTTTACACACAACACAATTCTAGAGCTGTGTAGGGTCAGCTCTGAAATTAATTTAAGGCTTATACCATCTTTTGTTTCTTTCATTATAGGTCTCTATATGTAAATTCCTCGAAGCTGGCATCACCTTTGAGCCACATTCTATAAATTAGATGAGAGGTATTGTATGCTATAGATATTTTTAATCACATTTGTTTAAATGAGTTGCGGGTGTCTATATTTTCAAAGCAGCAATATTTTTGTCAATGGTATCTTTGGTTTTAGGTAACTTAAATCCCCCTTGATTGAAGAAGCTACTGCTGTGGCCCCAAATAGTTCAGCACAATAATTAAATTGTGAAGGACTAATTTTACTCTAACGTTGTGTATCTTCAAATTAGTACCACTGACACTCTTACATGGCTATAAGGTAGATAAATCACAATTAACTATTATGTTCAATCAAGGTAATTAATATCAGGGTAGAAACATATATTGTATTATTTTAGTTTTTAGGACTAACACCTTGATAAACATATTTTGGAATTCTTTTCATTTCATTTCATTTCAAAATCTTTATTTCGGTTCCTTTAAACCATAAAAGATGCATAAAAACACAATTTTGAATAGGAATACAAATAGTCCAAGTGAGAACCTGTGTGAGCAATTATACAAAAAGATATAATGAAAAGGGGTCTATATGTCCCTTACACCCTTATGTTAAAACATAAATACTAATATAAATATGTTAAAAAGGCATTACTAATTAAAAAGAGGAAAACTCATGGTTTTAGGCTCAAATTCCACATCCATTTTGGAAGACTCCAATATTATTAAGATATTAGACAATTAATAGCTTTGTGCTTACTAATACATGGTACAATA
The DNA here is from genome assembly GCF_964263255.1 of Lissotriton vulgaris. Lineage (NCBI taxonomy): Eukaryota > Metazoa > Chordata > Amphibia > Caudata > Salamandridae > Lissotriton > Lissotriton vulgaris. Next base: position 1,066,310,603 of record NC_141693.1, on the reverse strand, counting down.
CGATCCCCTGTGTCTTTTCATTATGGACACAACTGCATCATTTAAAAAATTTCAACAAAACAAAATACGGACAATACACTATAGCTTTAGACCTGCTTTAGCTCTTAAAAGCTAACTTCTAGCAAGAATCTACTAACGCCAAAGACAATAAAATAACCTGTGCAGTTTCAGTCTTTAAAATTATTTCTGCCTCGTTGCATGGTCTTGATTTAGACAAATCGATTTATTACATCTAGCCTTAGCATATGCAGGACAAAAAAAAAGAATATGCAGGACATTTTCTTTGGCGTTGCATGTACATAAAGTACACAAATCATTGAGGTTTTCAGTATGATTACTGGCACAACTTGCTACAACTGTATTAATATTCATTATACCATATATAAATTTCATATATAACGTTTTGGCAAGTTGAGGGCGTACCTTGTCCAGGAAAGGCTCAAAATGTGCCATATCTTTGAACAAAAGGAACCTTGTCGTTAAAGCCCCACCTGCTGAATCATGTAGCACACTACTTTGAATATAGGCCCAAAAAGTCGATTTTAACACTTTTTTGGAGGCTTGAGACAATGAAGACGGATCATTCCAAAACTGTGATAAACCAATCTTTTACAACCATAAACAAACATGTCTAAGCCATGTAATACTTTTGTTCTGATCCAATTTCATAATTTCTTCTATACCAGCCTTATAATCTAGCAACTCCGGTGTTGTTCAAAGTCTTACCTATAATGTAAGAGGTCTTAAAATTACATAGTGATCGTTCCGTTTTATGTTCAGGTCCAAAATGATTGGTATTAGTGGTGTGCGTACAGGAAGACTTAAAAGTGCTCTATAACATTTATTTACCCCATCTCAAAACTCTTTTTACAGAAGGGTCCCCATATTTCAGCCCCATATAATGCTGCAGATTGGGCTTTGTATTTGAACACCTCCAATGCTGGAGAAATAGCCTTAGTAAAACTGTTCCCATGCCTTTTCATAATTGGCAATGTATTTTGTGTCAGGGTTATCTTACTTTTTTCTATTAGGGTCTTCCATGATAACCTAGTATCCAGGGAAATGCCCAAGTAGCTAAAACTCTGTACGTACTCCAACCTTTGACCATTCAAAGGTATGTTTTCCCGAAACGTTTTGTGGGGATTTATAGCCATGTATTTAGTCTTACCAATATTAATTTCAAGGTATTTAGTATTACAATATGTATAGAAGGAATCTTAAAATTTTGGAATATCATTGAGGTACAATGAGAATAATGTGGGTGCCAGTACACATCCTTGGCGGACACCCCATTTTATGGGGATTGTTAGTTTACACCTTGGACCCCATCTAACCTTCGCATAATTATTTTCATGTAACCTAATTATATGTTCAAGTAGGTTAGCTGGCAACCCTTGACATTTCAATGTATCCCATAACAAAGCCCGAGGTAAAAGGTCAAACGCAGTCTTTAAATCTACAAAGGCAACGTAAAGATGTCCCTTTCTTAAATTTACATATTTTCAACATAAACAAGAGAATCTGAAGAATCTGATCTATTGTGCTGGTTTTCAGTCTAAAACCTGCTTGAAATTTAGAAAGTATAGTGTTCTCCTCAATCCATATGTTTATAACATTTAAAATATGACTTGCAAAAACTTTCTGTAAAATATCAATTAAACTAATAGGGCGATAATTTACTGGGTTATAACGATTTCCCTTTTTAAAAATGGTAACAATTTCCACCCCTTTCCAAGTTTCTGGAATTTCTGCGCCGATACTATGGCTTTGCATAACTAGTTAATGTAGGGGCCCCAGACACTGATATCGTGCTTAAATAAATCTCCCGGGATTTTATTAGGTCCGGGCGCTTTCCCTAGTTTAACAACATTAATCGCCAATATTGTTTCTTCTAGGTCAAAGACTAATTTGTCTTCACTTGGACAATTATTACTGACTATAAAATCATCGGGAATCACATCTAAACTCTCAATACTCTGCGAAACAGAGGGAAGAAGCTCATTGGAAAATAACAATTGAAGGGGACGATGATCACTCTCTATTCCTGGGACTACTTTTAGATTGATTACATAAGGCCAAACATCAAATGATACCATTATGTAATCTATTTTACTCCGAGATTTGTCCCTGCAGAACGTATGGGCCTTTGGCATATTTGATGGTAAGCGTTCATTACATGCTCTCAGACCTACCCGGCTGCCAATGTCATAATTTGAACCACTGCCACTGTGCACAATACTGTATTAGTGCTATCCAGCACAGGAATATTGTTGGGGATATCATCATCTTCCAAAATATTACAGAGCCCTACAATTGGTTCAAAACTACAATTTAGGTCTCCACCTATTATTATGCCTGCTTTTGTATCTAATAGATTTAGAATAGAGTCCATATGTACTATTACCAATGACTCTTTCGAGGCTAGACTAGGTCTGCTATAAATATTAAATAAATGTAGCACCCTTCCATCCTTACTTGTAATTTTTACACCAACTATATCTTGTGATTTTATGCACAGTGGGGTAATTTCAATATAGAGGGTTACTTTTATCCATATTACAAGGCCCCCTGAGGGCCTCCCTCTTACTGATGGAATTGCATCTACATTGAATGTCTTATAGCCTACTCTATGTGGGGTTTCTAGGGCCCAAGTCTCCTGTAAGAGACCGATATCGCTCTGTTCAATATATACATGCCAATCCGCATCCCTGAGGTTCTTGGCGAGTCCTGCTATGTTCCATGAAATGAAGCATAGCTGTGATATATTATTGGCTATAGTAGCTATCTTAGGCTCAGCTTTTAAATTACAATTTATATTGTAAGTATCATTTATCATTGTAACCTCATCTGGCGGATTTGATGTAACAGGCTGGATAACGGGTACAACTCTTTTCGCTCTTGTAAGCCTCCCTAAGTCTATTCCTGAAAGTTCCAGTTTTTTAGAATGTGTGGCCCCTCTATATTTAAAGCAATGTCTTGATTCCCTAATGCCATAACTTCCTTCCTTCCAGATATTGCTTCCCCTGGGATTGCTGTGAAGATGTTAATTCCTGATATCTATTCAAGGTGAATAGGGGAGCAATTTTATCATACTCAAACTCAAACTTCCCAGTGACTGGCCTATTAAATTAACCCAAGGGTAAGGCATGGATACAAGTACTCTGCGCCAAAATCTCCTCATGTACTCGCCTAAAATTTATGACGATACAGTCCCCTTGTATGTTCTTAGGGGATTCACCTACCCACCCAACCCTGCGAACCATTAAGATGTTGTTCATTTTTTGTGGATTCAATTTTTTAAACTTGGTTAACCAATCAACAGTTTTATTTCTAAGATTGTGCCAAGATTCTCTTTTCAGGGTAGGGACACCGGCTAATATCAAAACATATGGACACGCAGCTGGAGGTAGTTTAAGGATGTCTGTATTAGGATTTAGATCAGTTCCTCTTGGGCTATATGTTGTCCCTGTGCTATTACCCACTTTTGAGTAATCAACAGCCACCTCAATACGAGAACCAGCATTTCGACCTTCCTCCCCAGTTTCTATTGACTCTGAACTACACCTCACATTCCGACCCCTACTGTGAACATATCGATTCTAGTTTGCTCTGAGATTTGTTCACCACAGATATCCTTCTTTCTACTTGTAGATATATTTCTAGCCTCAGCTACTTGTTTTGCCCCTTCCTCGAATGTTCTTTTACCATCCTCAATTAGAGTACCTAATTGGTCTATAGCCAGGTGTATCTGGTCTATTTTTGCGTCCAGAGCCCTAAATGTGATGTCCATGCATTCATTAATCTGGGTTTGCATATGGTCTAATGCGGTCACAGAAATGGCCACAACAGTTCGTTCTACTGGTCTAGTCTGCGTAGTGTGTTCAATATCCTTATAATGTATAGCAGGGGGTACTAGCTACCTTTATATGTTCAGAATCTAGTTTGTCTATATGTTATGTATATATATAATAGCAAAATAGAAAATTCGGTGGTTGGGTTATTTTGCGCTGGGTAACAGTGATAGTAGTTAGGATATGAAAATATATAAAAAGCTCCAAGGACAAAGTTTAGACCACCAATCCAAACACAACAGGCATGAACCAGTCAATGCCCTGATACACAACAAAACAGTAGTCCTGAGCTAATATGAATGTTCACTTTTCAGCCAATAGACAAATCACAAATCACTGTTATTTTCTTCTCTTCTTTCTTTTATTTCATTTGTTGATCGTTCATAAAGCCTCCTAGCCGACACGTGTTTCGTCTGATATGGCGTTAATCCACAGACTTCTTCAAGGCTTAAATGAGTAAATTCGGCCTCCTGAACGCCAGGAACCCGACTTTGAAGAAGACGAGATATCGTCACAGGAGGAAAATACCCGACTAATACTGTTTGAGAGGGACTGACTTTACCCATTATCTACGGGCCAATACTACTGAAAACAGATCAAGAGGACAACTAAACCCCATTGATGATGTGGCAGGGGTGCTTAACAAGAGACTAGAGGCCGAATTTACTCATTTAAGCCTTGAAGAAGTCTGTGGATTAACGCCATATCAGACGAAACACGTGTCGGCTAGGAGGCTTTATGAACGATCAACAAATGAAATAAAAGAAAGAAGAGAAGAAAATAACAGTGATTTGTGATTTGTCTATTGGCTGAAAAGTGAACATTCATATTAGCTCAGGACTACTGTTTTGTTGTATATATATAATAGGTGGCAAAATGTATATAAGGAAATAAGAGAAAGGATGAGAGAATCTAATTGTGCTATCTTTGTATCTTAGCTTTTGAATTTCCTGGTAGGTTATATTAAGTACATGAATTGACGTGCTCTTTTTGAATATGGTTTTGAGTTAATTATCTTAGACATATCTCAGAACCTCTTCCTGCTCATAGAAGTAGTTTGTAAGGATGTTTACTATGTTAATTTATTATAACAGACACAGAATATTTGGGGATGTACTTACTACATTCCTTAGCTGTCAAAGAAAATGTAGTTTTGCCCTGATGAGCTGGGTCTGGAAAAATAAAAAAGACTCTACGGAAAAGTGTGTGACTGCTCTTACAAATGCCATTTTCATTGTCACAGAGCTGTCATAGAAAGGAGGATAGATTTAGGGTGCTTCCTTTGTTAGGACTTGGGGTGTGTACAGACATGAACGTAAATGTTTTTAAATGAGCCAACCTGTAGTTGAATGATCTGTGACACTGACTGTGGGATATAATTATTTGTAGAAGTGAATGTTTATAATATTTGTTTATGATAATATTATTCAAAGCATATGATTTTTATTGATGGCATGTTCTATTGTTTACTATCTAGCAAATTGTGAACAGGTCCTTGAGTGCCTTGAGACCCTCACAGGTTAATAGCCATGCTTTACAAAGCATGATTTATTGATTGAGAATATGTTGAACTCAGTGGCGGCTCGCACAGATAAGAGCAGTGGTGAGCGGGGTAGGGGGTGGTGGAAGTCGACAGTCGACGGGATAAGTACTACCACTTACTTTGCGCTCACTGCATCGCCGGTGTGGCGATGCTGTGTGTGAAACATACGTGGTTTTATTTATTTAAGAGTACTTATCCCATTGTGTGTCGACTTCCACCACCCCATCCCACCATGTCCCACCCCCGCCACACTGCTCTTACCAGTGCAAGCCACCACTGGTTTAACTACGTGGAACTCTAAAGAATGTTTTCTTTGTTTCTTCCTGCTGCCGGAGTTTTTTTTAACATCTTTTTACATAGTAATTGCAATTTATAGCCATGTACTTCCTGTCGAATCTACACACATCTTCAGCTGTTAGGTGCTTAGCATATAGAAAAAAATGTGATATAAAAAAAAAATGCATAAAAGAGCATATGTTGTTTATACATTTCTGCAGATTACGAAACATCAATGTTTAACAGTATATCTTACAAGGGTGGTGCTTAGGTTGATTTGGCATTATCCACATTTCACATTCTAATAGCTAATCATATATATAAAACATCTTCTTTACGAAACTTATTAACAACAAGAGCATCTATTGGTAAAGGGCAGGCTATGTGTGTATTGGTCAGGTTGTTCTGGTGGCAGGTAGATACTATATACATTCAGTCATATCAATAGTGTTGTAAAGGCCATCTAGAGGCCACCAAATGAGGTTGCCGGTTTCCGTCTTTGAGTGGGACTCAGCTATGGAATGTTTTTATTTATGGCGATGAGGGGGCTTGGGATGGGGCAGGGAGGCTGTTGCCTTCAACTATATCTTTCACTTCCCATTCCCATACTACTTACGACCATAAGTCCGCTATAGGGCGGCGCCTCATTCCTCTGCTGCCCTCTTCTATTAATGCTCTTCCTTCCGCCTGGGCCCAGGCTGTAACATTGTTTTCCCAGAGCAGGATGCCAGGGCCAGTGGAGGATTTTCATCTGAGAGCTATTCTCCTTCTGGCCAACACCAAGGCCAAATCTATGAAATGGTTACCTACTTTTTTAGGTTTAGTCCTAGGGAGCAAACCCAGCACGCATGCGTCCATTGTGTAGGGGATAGTGCGTGCTAGGACTATGTGTAATGACTCAAGGGCGTGGTGCCAGTATTCATATAGAGATGGACAGCTCCATGCCATATGTTTAAAGTCAGCGTCTGGCTGTGCACAGTGTCAGTGCTGCCTCATATTATGTCTGTGTGGCGTGAGATAGGTCATATGGAGGTTATTGAATTGGGTGTATTTGAAGCTAGCATTTCTGGAGATCGTCTTGGGTAGGCTCCGCGCTCGTTTCCATTTTGCCTCAGCGATAGTGCACTCTATGGTTAGTTCCCATTTCTGTCATAGTAGCTGGTTCTCAACCATTTCTCTCAGGGCCCGATACAGCGATTTAATTAGATGCCTTGCCGATCTCAATGTGATCACAGCATGCAAGAGCCCATGTGTGTTTAGTTCATGTGTTCCCGCTAACCATAGAGACTGGAAAGATTCCTGCATCCCGTGGTAATTAAAAAATTGCCCACGAGGCAGATCAGACTGGGAAATCAAAACCTTCAGGGGGATCAGTGCTCCCTCTAGGTAGAGGTCACCCGCTCTCGATAGGCCCACGTTTTCCCACTCTCTCAGTTGGTTCACCGTGAAGGTGGAGGTGTTGGCATCTCTTCTCGGCAATCCCACCAAGGGGAGGTCGGGTGAGTAAAGTGTGATTTCTGACGTTCGCATAATGCTTCTAAGCCAACATTTCAGGGCCACTATGGCCAGGGCGCCCTGAGATCGAACTCGCTTCCTAGGAGGTATCAACCGAGCCAGCAGTTTCCCTTTCAGGTCAGTGCAGGGTGGGGAGTCAAGTGACTCCAATCCAATCCCCTCCAGTCACTGAGCCAACCACTGCAATTGGGCAGCCAGGTAGTATGACTCAAAATATGGGGCTCCCAATCCCCCGTTTTCGAGTGATCTCTGGGCTAAGGCCAATGACACTCTGTTGCGGCCCCTGTCCCAAATCAAGTCTCTCAGTAGCATATCTAATTCTTTAAACCAGGTCCTCGGGATGACCATTGGTATGTATGCCAAGAAGTAAAATAGACGTGGTAACATGGCCATTTTAAAGAGTGCTACTCTCGACATAGTGGGGAGTTTAAGGGAGCACCAGAATGCCACTGCTGATTTGAGTGACTGAAGAGCTGAGTTCAGGTTACCTTCTAGTAGGTCATTTTGTTCATGGAATATTTGGATACCTAGGTATCTGAAAGACCAAGGGGACCACTAGGTGCCCATCGGGAGCATCAGGGGGCAGGAGGCAGGAGGCTGTAGGGTCAAGGGGGAAAATATGTGTCTTATGGCAGTTCACCTTCAGACCGGTTAATGTGGTGTAGTCATTTAAGATGTCTATTGCGTCTGTTATCCTCTCATCGCCATTCCGCAGATACAGCAGGATGTCATCTGCGTAAAGGGAAATCATGAATTCCTTCCCATTCAGTGTCAGGCCGAGACAGTCGTGCTCTGCTCTGAATTGCACAGCTAGTGGCTCCAAAGTCAGCACGAATAAGAGGGGCGACAGAGGCTTGGTTCCTCTATGTATCTTATAGGGGTTTGAGATTGTACCTCCCATCTTAACTCTAGCTAATGGGAGAGTGTAGAGTAGCTCGAACCACTTGATCCATCCCTTCCCCAACCACATGACATGCATTACCTTCAACAGGAAGTCCCAGCGCAGGGAGTCATAGGCTTTTTTGAGTTTCACTGCCATAACCACTGCGTTCGGGTAGTTCGGGAGGTCTTGGTTAAACATTACTTAATATAGCTATCTAAGGCTGCCCGATGTGGATCTGGTTGGAATTAACCCATTCTGGTCTGTGTGGACTAGTGTACGCAAGTGCAGAAGCAACCTGCTGACTAATATTTTACTTAATATTTTGAAGTCTATGTTGAACATTGATAGTGGCCTGAATTCTGTGACCTTAGGGGTTCCTGCTTTAGTCTTAGGGATCGGCACTACCAGGGCCTCCCTAGTTTGTTGTTGGCAAGTGGCCACGATCTAATGAGTCAGAAAGCTGGTCATTGTATGTCGCATAAAATTCGGCTGGGAGGCCATCTGGACCTCGGGTCTTTCCTTTTGCCATGTCCTTAATCGCTGCTCTGATTACTTGTAGACTTAAAGCGTCCCCAAGTCTTTATGGGCTGCAATGTTAATGGTCTGTAATGGGATTTTGTCCAGATAGTCCTGGATGTGATTCCCTGGTGTAACCGGTGGGTGCTCATTTAGGGACTTATAATACTGTAGGAAGCAAGCATTTATTATTTTAGGGGTGTAGGTCGTTGTGCTGTCTCCGTTCTGCAAAAACTTAGGTATGGGGGATCCCCTAGTCTCTGGCTAAATCAGCCATGCCAGCAGTCTACCGGATTTCCTGCCCTCAATGTGTTGTTTCTTCCGATATTCCGTACAATCTAAATTAAAAAAAAACAATTTTTATTGCACAATTACTTAAAATCACTGCAATTCTTACAAAAGGATGTTAAAAACAATTTCCGTTCACTGATAAAAAAGAGTTTGTGTCTGACATGGCTAAAATTCATAGCAATCATCTACAGGTGAAATAGATTTGATTTCAGACATGAATTTTAGAAAACTGGGGGCCATCTGAGCAGAGTCATCCTTCATACACTCCTCCACGGCCTCTTCGCATGTCCGCACATTGAGGATGTTCGCAGTCTGTAGGTGCTCTTGGCTTGGAATAGTTGTGTGTGAGCGTTCGACGGAGGCCCCAGCCGAAGCTCAAGCGCATGAATCTCAGCGTCCTGTTTCTGGAGTTCGATCATGACTTCCTTTCTAGCTCCCACTGTTTTTCCCATACAGTGTCCCCTGATGATCACCTTGAAAGAGTCCCACTCCACCAACAAAGAGCTAGCCGTTCCCTGATTTTTGGAGAAAAAGTCAGTTATGGAGGTTTGCAGAGATTGTTGGAAGTATGTATCTTCCAGTATAGTGGCGTCTAAGCGGCAAGTCTGGATAGCTGTTGCTTCGGGTGTAAGGAGGTGGTTCCTTTTCATCCAGCTGTATCTACGTAACCTCCGACATGAAAGCAGAACCTTACATTTTGTTTCAGTGAAATGCATGCTCCAATGTTTACACATTCTTCACAGAGAGGAAACGCCTCTATATTTATGACCATTTTCTACTCAACAGCTGCATTTTTACGTCTGACATCTTTAGTTTCATGAGTAGCCCTAAACACAGGGAATGAAGCAAGTTTTCCTGAAGAGTCGAATAATTTTTTATGAATTTATTATGATATTAGTGTCACAAATTTTTCTGTAAGTTGTTTATAACAAATTTGGTACCCTGCTGAAGTGCTGAGGATTTCTTGCAAGACATACCTTAGAAAACTTTTTAAGGAGCACCTTCTGTTTTGCTTTCTGTAATGGATCGGAAGGCGTCAGCTTCTTGCCTGGGTATGCTTCATCGAGGTAGTCACTTATGGTTGTAGACTCTGAAATTATGTCACCTTTGCTGGTCTCCAAAACTGGCACCTCACCAGAGGCATCTTTAATCAAGAACCATTCTGGTTTACTTCTTAGATTAATATTGATGGTTTCAAATCTAATAGATGGGAAGGGGGAAAGAAAAGCATTAAAACATGACAATACTAAAATTGAACTGATTGAAGAAAATTGATTTGTATGTTTACTTTGCTAATATTTAGGGTTACGTACCACCTCACACAATATTTGACTGTTGGAGTGTGATGAATGAGACTTGCTGGAGTAGACATAAACCTCATAATTAATAATTACAGTGTATCCCTCTTCTGCTGTTTCTGAAGAGCAAATGACTGGTGCTATTGTTACCCAATTTAATACCATTCAGTTTAGAAAACTGCTTTGGCCTTCCTGGGATTTAAACTGTGACCTGAAGATCACACAAGTTTCGGGGACATAAGGTTAGCTTGTTGAGCTTTGTTGTGACGTTCTAAGGTTCCTTGCAAGCACAGATTGACCTCTATGGCCTATTTGGGTACAGTTGCTGATGTGTTAGCATAGAGAGCGGGAATTGCAGTGGCTATGCACGAGGTTAGGCATGGGAGATTCACTCTTCCCTATGTGGCTGCTACCCAGCATTAGTCAAACAGAAGGTTTTAGAGTGGCACAGTCGTAGGCTCAGGCACCTCCTCAGCACCCACTGCTTCATTGTAGTAAAGTTGTAATTCTGTGCCTTATTTCAGCATGCTGCCGTCTCTCTTTCCTACAGCTTCGACCCCTAGCATACTACATTTTCAAAGCTAAAGAAAGACAAAAATGAGTTGACTGTCAAATGAGAGTGTCATGAGGTGAAGTGGCGAAGGGGGACTGACAGAACTAGAATACAGGTCTATAAATGTAGTCAGGTACACTGACGGCTATCAAACAATAGCTCAGCTTTAGATAGGCTATTATATGACTTGAGTGTTATCTAAAACATAGCAAAAAGTGAACCATGGAGACAGTCCTGTGAAAAAGCAAGTGCCAGTGCCCAAGGTATTCTACTGCAGCTGGCTCCACCAACAGCTCCTGCCACTGCTTCAGAATGGTAGTGCCAGCATCACCTACTACCCATCAGACTTAAAGAAGTGTGACATTATGACTACTGCAAGTACCCCCAAGCGGAAGGGATGACTGGAAGTGCAAGTGTTATAACTTTTTAAATACATTGATTTGCTAAACATGCCCGCTGTACTGATTAAATAGGCTTACAGTGCCACTATGTGGTGCACCCTTATAAACAAGAGCCAGTGCTTCAGAATAAGTGCCAGTGCCTAGCCCTGGCAAAAATCGGCACAAATTAAGCACTAAATAGTGGGGATGCCCAAGTGATATATCCAAGCCAGAGATGTTTTGCACATGGAGGCTGCTGGTGGATCCACCAACTGGAGTTTCCAGTGGAGGAGGAAAAACGTGGGAGGGTTTGTCAAGAGAATGGGATACTAAGCAATCAAAGCTATTCGTCTCATGCTGTGATTGAGGTACTATTTCTTCCTACCCCTTCCCACTGTCCATCCTCCCTCCCGGATCCCGCACACGTCCCTTTTTTGCTTTCCCCATAAGCGCTCCTCTTGCTGTCCGTTATTGCTGCTCGCTCCCTCTCCGCCATTCCTCCTTGGTGTTGGTTCGCCAACCACCCCCCACTCTTTTTAAACATATTGCGCAGCAGTACTAACAGCTCTGCAACAAGGCTTCAGAAAAAAAGCTCTACGAAGCAGTCAATGCAGGCCACCTCATAGCGCTTTTTTCTTGACTTCGAGCCATGTTGCACAGCAGCTCGAGGTGATGTGTAACATGTCTACAAAAACATTGACCAAGCGAATAGGTGTCACATAGGCAAGACCTAATAGCTTTGGCATTGCTTTTTTCATTTTGAGTTTCTGCTTGGGGCCTGGCAATGTTTACAATGGGAGAGTGAGAAGAAGTAGGGAAGGGTTAGGCAATGTCAGACTGGGGCAGTAAATAGGCCCAGGCACCCACATAAAAGTGTCATTCCTTGTTGATTTAGTTAGCAAACAAAAGTGTCTCACATTTGCAAATTAGGGTGGTTTTAAAATTTTAAAGGTTAGCTGCACGTATGTTTTGCAAGGTACCGTTAGACTGCATGCATTTGTGATTGATGGACTCAATGTTTGTGGTAATGTGAAATGAACAGTAAAAAACGGCCTTCAAGACCATATAAAAGCACACAAACTGCCAAGAGACCAGCCCACACTCTGACCTGTCAGGCCAGCCCTTCTGGCAATGCCAGTTTGTCATTTAGGCCAGTCTGTGGTGAGGAATTGCGCACAATGAAAAGGGCAAACGAGAATTAATGAAGGGATAAAGGTGAGAAATGAGAGAAAAAATTGTTCAGAAATGATTAGTAGACTGGAGAGAGGCATTGGGCAGGTGATGAAGAGGTGGAAAGAACAAGGGATATGGAAAATAGGAGGATGGAGATACTGGAAGATGGAGTGATGCAGGTCTTAATAGAGAAATACATGGCAGATTACATGCAAGAATAACTACCCAGATTAAGTAATAAACGCAACAGTTGTCAAGGTGACCCACTGAAAATCACCAAATTAACCTGAGCTCTATCCTTGTAGCTATGGCACAGAGCAGGCATGCTTAATAAAGCAATGCATAAAGTATTTATGCAGTACCAAAAATAGCAATAAATTCAAAATACAAAACAATACAAATCCCAAACCAATTTAGAAAAATAGAGTTAATTTTAATAAGTAAAATTACACCAAAGCAACAAAAATGGAAAGACAGAAACTGGCAGTGGCGGCTCGCAAAAGTAGCGCTGTGGGGCGTGAGGCGGGAGGTGGGATGAGCCTTACTGGAGTTAGACATACGATGCGCAAGGTGAACATAAATAAATAAAACCACTTGCGGCGATGCGGCGTACGCAAGGCAGGAGGTTTTATTTATTTACTTTAAACTTTCATGTCGTATGTCGAATTCCACTACCACACCACCCCACCTTGCCCCGCCCCGCCTCACCGCCCCACAGCTTTATCTGTGCGAGCCGCCACTGTAAATTGGAGATATGCATTTTTTAAGTTTTAAATACTAATTGTGCCAAACATCATTAAGTGCCAACCACAGTCAACTGGTCACAGTACACTAGGACCAAGCCATGATTTGAAGATGACCTTGATGGAGCGTGGGTTAGATACTATGATCAGGTTCGATCCAGTCATGGGGTTTACCTTGGGACTTAGTCTCAAGAATGGAAGTAAAAGAAATTCAGCAGGGCAAGGCAGGAGGCTGTAGTGAAAAAGGACTCCATAAGGCAAGATAGTGCTGGATGAAGTCCCGGTGAAGCTGTTGTTCTTCTGTGGGAAAACTCAAAGTGGGAGAAATTCTAATTTCACACCCAGAAAAGGTCCCTTGCCAGCTAGATAATTTTGGTGCCTTTGCTCGATCAAGATTTCTTCCTTCCCACTATATTTTGTAGCTGAAGAGGGCTCCAAGAAGCTGGATACCATCTATGTGAGGTCCTGCTGATTAGGATCTGCAGTCACAAAAAGCTCAGAGTGAGGGGAACCTGAATCTTCAGCCCAGTGGAAATGCACTTTGGTTGGATAGGTTTGACAGGTTAGTTCCAGTCCTCCGGAGGTCTTTAGAGCAAAAATATTTTTAATAGTTCTTTTATTAATTTCAAACATCACAAAGGATTTGTATGCACAGTTGTCATACATAAATAGGGCCTGTCCAAGTGTCATTTCACACCTGTCTGTGACAAGAGAGACCTCTTTGAAGTAAATTAAGTTCTTGGGCGCTGCCCAAATGGTCACCCTGCCAGATGAAAAGAAACATTTTTCCACACCCAGGCCTTTGTCTCATTCAAGGGTTCAACACTCAGAGGACTGCAGCTGAAGGCTAATGCGATTTAAGTTTCAGAGGCTTTGGCATGGAAATGGTACATTTTTTAAAGTAACTTATCCTTATTTATTAAAATCCAACTTCACCACTGAATTGAGATTATTTTTTTTTGATTTAACATTTTATTGAAAAACAAAAGCAGAGTCATCATCCAGTAAACAATCAATACAATACAGAATCAGATATAATGGGCATTATAGAAGGAAATCACATTAAAGATCATTACACCTTCTAGGTCCGGCCTTATCCATAGCCATATCCACAGTGGGGGAGGTACAGATCTCACCTCTATATACATTCCAGCGTCCCCACTTTTTGTCCCATTTCTTGGGACATCCCCTGATCTTAAATACAGATTTTTCAGCCAGCATACATCTATCCATTTCAGCCACCCAACCCACCAGGAGAGGCCTCCGGGGGGCACCCCATTGCATTGCACTACACGTTTCACCAACAGGAAACTCAAGGCCACCCATTGAAGCTCCACCTCCGTGAGGTCTGCGGCACTCCACATGTTAAGAATCCCTTCTTTATGGGAAAGAGGAATGGGTTTCCCTACCGCCCTGTCCCAGAACTGCTGGTTTACTGGACATTCAAACAGAACATGGTAAAAGAAACCAGGGAGTCTGCAGCCTCGGAGACACATGTCATCAGGGCGCCTACCCAGTTTGGCCAGGAGAGGAGCGGACATATAGTCTCTGTGTAGGATTTTCAATTGGATCAACCTGAAGCGGAGATTTATCGCAGTTTCCCTGGGGGACATCAGCGCCGATCTCCGTTCGTCATCCTCCAGGTTTCCTACATCCCCCTGCCACTTGTCTCGCAGGGACTGGAAGGAGTCGGGCATATTGTTGCATAATTTACGGTATGCGCAAGATATTGCCTTTGTCGGGAGAGGTTCTGAGAATAACCTATCCTCAAGAGGTGAGGCCTCCGGAAGGGAGGAAAGGTCGGACACATTTGTAGTGATAGCATGTGTAATTTGGAGGTACCGGAAGGCCTCGGTCTGGGCAAGAGCGTGATGCTGTTGGAGATTGGTGAAAGTCAATAGTTTCCCCTTGTGGATCAAGTCACCTAGGGTGGAGATGTCGATCATGTCCCATCCATCAAACCCCTTATGATGGCAGAGGGAACCTAGCTTCTGTGAGGCCCAGAGCGGGGTAGCCTTAGTAAACACGTCGGACCGTCCCAAGCTCCTGGTAGCCCGGTTCCAAATAGCTATGTTTTTTTGACATGGGTCCCACATAGCGATTTCGGGGGAATTTACCATATAGGGCGCCCAAGTATCCCTCCCGTCCTGTCTGGTAGCGTTCTAAATGAAAGGCCGGGTTTGTAGGTGACCCATAAATCCAGGAGTTGGTAGCCACCAATTGGGAGGGCCAATAATAGAGGCGCATGTTTGGCAAGGCAATACCCCCGTCGTACCATCCCTGAGTAAGTTTGTTCAGGGCAATTCGAGGCGCCTTTCCATCCAATAGGAGGAGCCGCAAGTCACCCTCCAATGCACGGAAGTTGGAGTCAGCAATTGGGAATGGACAATTTTGAAGGACATATAAAAAACACGGGAGTGCTAACATTTTGAAAAGAGCCGCTCTGCCAGGGAGGGATAAGGGCAACGCACACCAGTGAGATACGTCGCTATGGAGCCTTTGTAATGGGCCTTTTAGGTTGTGATCGTAGAAGAGTTTATGATCTAGAGTAGCAAAAATGCCCAGATATTTGAATCCGTCCTTGGCCACGGCAATTGAGAACCCTCTCGGAAGAGCGGGTGGAGGGCCATGGAGACAAAACAAAACCGATTTGGACCAATTGATTGAGAAACCAGAATATTTACCAAAATTTGTAATGACATGTAACAGACTGTTAATGGAAGATCTGGGAGAGGAGACATAAACAAGAATATCATCTGCATATAAGGATATTTTATCAATCGTATCATCATTCCACCGCAACCCTTTGATGGAGACATCAGTTCGGATCCAATGGGCTAAGGGTTCCAAGGTAAGTGCAAACAGGAGGGGGGAGAGGGGACACCCTTGCCTGGTCCCTCTATGCAGTTGGAATTGTCTGGAGGTGTGGGCGTTGACTCGTACCTGGCCCAACAAATCAGTGTATAGTAATCAGACCCATTGAATGAAAACAGGGCCAAACCCAAAACTTTTCAGGACTTCAAAAAGGTAAGACCACTCTATGGAATCGAATGCCAGGGTGGCATCAAGGGACAGAAATGCGGCATCCTCCTGAATGTAGGGCTGCCTACCCAAGACATTGTGTAGTCTGCGGAGGTTTAAGGCTGTGTTTCGGCCCGGAAGGAATCCCGATTGGTCGTCATGCACCAGGGAGGGGAGGACTGTAAGGAGTCTGGTAGCCAGGAGTTTGGCCAGAATTTTGACCTCAGCATTTATGAGAGAAATCGGCCTATAAGAGCCGCAGTCAGTGGATGATTTGTTAGGCTTATGGATGACTACTATTGAGGCCAGGCGCTGGTCAAGTGGCAGACTGCCATGATCAAGACTTTCCTCAAACATAGCCTTCAAGTGAGGAATCACCTCTTGGGCCATCCCCTTGAGGAATTCATAGGGACACCTTTAGGCCCCATAGCCTTGCCTGAGTCAATAGCAAACAGAGCATTCATAAGCTCCTCATTTGTGAGATCAGTGTCCAATTCGTCCCTATCCGAGTTGGAGAGAGTGGGTAACTGCATTCCTCCAGAAGGAGTCGGGATTCGTCTGCTGAGTAGTATGCCCTAGAGGAATAAACCTCTTCCAGGTGATCTGCAAAGGCCTCAGCTATAGCCAGCAGGTCAGTGATGCGTGAGGCATCAGGACGGATCAGCAGCGGAACCCATCTAGAGCCCTGTTTGCGGCGTTCTAGCCAAGAAAGCATTTTACCTGCCCTGTCCCGAGCTCATAGACTCGGTGGCGAGTTGGTAACAATTGAGCTTGAGCCTTTTCTAAGGCCATCATCTTGTATTCATGTTGTTTAAGTCTGCGACGGGTAGCTGTCTCATGGGATGGGTTAGTGTTGAGGTCTGACTCCAGGCGGAGCAACTCGGTTTCAGTCTGAAGCAGTAGCTCGGACTGCTTAAGTTGATATCCAGACTTAGGAGCTAGCGCCCTCCCCTTAATAACGGCTTTGTACGCTTCCCAGATCGTGACGGCCGACCGGACCGAACCAAGGTTCTCTGCAAAATAATACTCGGTATGTTGAAGCAGGCTATCTCTGATGTCAGGGATTTTCAGGAACCATGGATTGATGACTATGGGTCCCCTGGTCACCTGCCGATGGTAGGTAAGCTCGACAGTGAGCGGAGAATGATCCAAGATACCTCGGGGAAGTCCCTTTGGGTTGCGAAAGACACCAACATCCGCTGTGTGGCAAAAAATATAATCAATGCGGGACATACTATTGTGGGCATTAGAATAGTGTGTGAAATAAGAGGTGTCAGGATGAGACGTCCGCCAGAGGTCTTCCAAACCCATCTCCTGCGTAAAGTCTAGAAGGTCCAAACCCTGCCTATGGGAAGCACGCTGGGGACGCCTGTCTATAGCGTCGTTCATCGTCATGTTAAAATCCCCACCAATTACCAGTGTACCCTGGGGGAGGTCTAACAGCAATCGTTCTAGGGTCGTCAATGCATCTTTACTCAGTGCTGGTGGGATGTAGGCCGAGATAACGTTTAGGTGTCCCTCCCATGTGGTCTCGGGCACCGCAAAGCAGCCCAGGGGGTCAGCCCATGTCTTAGTACAGGTGAGTGGAAGGTTTTTCTTGACAAGGATGCCAGTGCCTCGAGAGCCGAGGTGAAACCAGCGTGTACCAGTAGATTGTAACCCCCTCAATGGAGTGCCCGACAAGTGTTGCCCATCAGGTGTGTCTCTTGAAGCAACACCAAATTAGGAGTATGACGTTTGAAATACTGCAGCATCACTCCTCTCTTTATTTTGCTTCCAAGGCCATTAACATTCCACGTCATGAGAGTGAGCGCCCTAGTGTGGGATTGTGTCATGGTGGTTTGTATGCTAAATGGTGGCTAGAGGGCCCACCTGGAGGAGCTATATATAACTTCAGGGCCATCAATGTGAGTATGGTTGCATTCAGGGGCCGAGCCAGATGGGAACAAGGACAAGCATCCCTCAAAGATAAGGTGGCAACAAAGGCCGGACGGTGGCGTCCATTATGCCCAAAATCGAGGAGGACTCTGCAAACATGCAAAAGAAATGCAGGATGTATCTGACATGCTATGGTTAGACCCTGCAAGGGACCCGGACTGTAACAAGGAAAGACTCTGCCAAAAATAAAGATTACAATAACCAAAAACAGGAACAAACCCCCCCAACCCTCCACCCTCCCACATTCCCGCCCTGCCCCGCTGCCCACGGACTTAAAACTATCCACACCCCCAACTTGGCAGAGTGCCTGTCGCCCTCCCAAACATGAATGGGGTACTTGGTGAGCCGGACATGCCCCTCGCCGTAAAGCATCATAGTATACCAAGAAATCAGGATCAATTTCAGACTAACCTGTATGCATTGATATATCATAAAGAAAGGAACATAACATACGGCATAGATGAGCGTCGTGCCCCACGAACAAAACAGGATAAATAGGATAGTGTAGCCACAAGGTCTTCAGTGCACCGCCACCAGCATGGCCGCAACAACCGGCATTGGCGGCCAGTTGGGGCACTACTTGTCATGGAAGCCATTCCATCGTTCGTGTGAGAACATCCTTTTTCAGCTGGTTCATCCTCCGTCGACTTGTCGCGTCTCTCTGGAGGACGTTCTCGACGAACGCCCGCTCCAGGGCCCCCGCGATTGTTCCGAGGCTTCCCGACCTGACGCCATCCTTCCAGCCACTCCCACGCCGTCTCTCGTGACTCAAAAAACCAAACCTTGCCATCCGCTTCAACCCGGAGCTTTGCGGGAAAGAGCATGGAGTATTTGATGTCTTTGTCTCGCATACCCCTTTTAACTTCAAGAAAGCTGCGCCGTCGGGCCTGTACTTTAACGGTGAACTCCGGGAAAAATGAATTGAGATTTTAATAAATATTACTTAGTCCAAGAATGATGTTTTAGATGTTCCGTAATAGTGCGTCTCCATGTTTATCGATGATACAGCCAGAATTCCTACTGTGAAAATAGCATTTGGGTGTTATTTACTCTAACGACATGTTTAACACTAAATACATGTCTTTCTTTTAAATACTCACCATACACCGTATGGGCTATAAGGCCTACTTAGGGGTGACTTATTAATATTTAAAAGGGAGGCTTAGACCTGTCAAAAGGGTATATTTTGACAGGTCGAATTGCAGTTTACAACTGCTCCAGTCTACAAGGTAGGCCTTAAGCCATGTTTATACTGTCAATGTAGTGGATGGCACAAGAGGTCCTGAAGTCTACTAATGGCATTTAACACACAGGCCCTGGGTATACCTTGTACCAAAAACTAGATAGTTATAAGTTAATTAAATATATAAATTATGGTTACGCTTATTCATCCATATTTGAAGGGAAGCACACACACTTTACTGGTTAGCAGTGGTAAAGTATACAGTCAGCAAAAACTTTAGGATACAACAGGCAAAAGCTGGTAATTTCCTATTAGTACATTCTACATGTAGCGATACATCAGAATGTTCACTGTTCCTGCACCTTGCCATTTAATTTAACTCAGAACGAATGCCTTGGGTTTTGCCTAAACGTTTTAGTGCCCCTGTTTAAACGGATTACATTTTCACACCATCATAAAACACAGCACTGATTTAATTTAGTGACTCATATCATGCCCAGTCATATGTAGATGGCAATAAAAAATATGTAAAGCTCATTTGGAAAGTTGTCCTTTTATATGTGCACAGTTACCCCTGTAAGTCACTGTGTTACATCTAAGTGCAAGACAGAGGGGGAATGTAAATTTCATCGCCAAATGCCATATGCACTGGATGCCTAGGTTGGGATTGTCAGCACATGACACACAGATTTCCATGGTTCCATATTCTGAAACATTTCTACCCAAAACCCATAAACCTGGGATTGTATTGGTAAAATCCTATTTAGAAATTATTTTTATAAACTTTACAAGACTTAGTGGAGGTGACCTCAGACAAGCTGGGAAGACACACTGATGTACAAACCACAATGGTGTTTTGCTTGATCACAGTGGATGTAAGATTGCATGAAAGCAAGTTCTCAAGAATAGAGCTCTAATTGGGGGATCATTTTCAAGATACGTGCGTTAGAGGTCACAGTTGATAGCCAGGGGCTGGTTGCCTAAGAGAGATTTTTTGGAGTAAATTAGATGGACACCTTGTGGCATGTATGTGGCCTGATAAGCCAGTGCAGTATCTCCCATGCTGTCTTGTATTCACTCTTGAGCCAAGCAGAAGATAAACATATTCTCACTACTGCCATGACCAACACGACAAACTCTCGTTGCGCACTGGCACACCTTCCTTCGTAACCCCTAATGAAATAAAATTTGCTGTGTTTTTTTAATCCTCATAGATTGCATCAAGACTTTTTCTATAGCTGTCTTCAGAGGCTCTAAAATCAGACAAGAAAGAAACATATGGATGATGTCGGCCTCAGTGCTGCGGCCTCGGGGGCATAGAATTCCTTCTTTGCCACCCCATTGTGCGATCCTGGTTTGCATATAATATAATGAAAAGATTGATCTTTAATGCTGCGCTTGCAACCCAGTCGATCTCAGTATGGAGTACCCCAGTTAAAGTGAATCAAAGAACTCGCTCCATGGATCCCTCATTTTGGAGTTACGCCCATTGGTGGTAAGAAGTAAGAAGGTGGTAAGAAGCACTGTGTTAAATAGAGTTGACTACTGTAACTCTGTGTATTCAGGTGCCCCACAATACATCATTCAGGGATTACAGAGAGTACAGTCTGCAGCAGCGAAATTAGCACTTAATAGGCCACAAAGCTCATCTACCACCTTGGCTCTGAGAGAGCTACATTGGCTGCCCATCAAGGAAAGGGTCCAGTTTAAGGCCTTATGTCTGATATTCAGAGCAGTGCATAAGATTGGCCCAATTCCTTTGCAGGAAAAGTTCATGTGGTATCAACCCAGGAGACAACTTTGTTCCTTTAGTGCTGGCCTACTGCAGGTCTCCAGATTTAAACGAGCCATGTCAGGAGGCAGGGCATTCAATGTGTGGGTACTCGCCTATGGAATGAACTCACTCTGAATCTCAGACAAATGGACACCTTGTGGGAATTTCGAAAGAGATTAAAAACCTGGCTCTTCCCGAAAGTGTAAATCCCCCCTCCTACTCACCTTGGCCTGACCTCTGTCCCATTCTGGTCACCCATTTTCAGTCGTAAGCACCAGGATGCCCGTAGGGTGACAGTACGGCTATACAAGTGTCAAATCAAATCAAACCAAATAATTTTGCTGACACTTCTCACTGTGTTTCTCTAGATCATCAGCCATCAATTGTCTCATCGCTCCATATATCTAGGTGATAGTGCAGCCCTCTGGATCTTTTATCGCCTCCATTATAGATTCTTTAGAAAAAGCTCTCCCCCCCCTTTCATTTTTGCAATGTAGCTCCAAACCTGTAGGTGTTAAAAGATTATTTACGGTCAATATTAAAAAGAAGCTGGACCTTCTCAAATGTTATTACTCCGCATGAATCAAGCAAGTCCCCTATCTTCCCCACTCCTAGTACATCCCATCCTGACATGACACCGCCATGAAATTTTTCTGGGAATGACGAATTTCCAAATAGCGGAGTGTATAAATTCATCCTTCCTAGCCCTAGTTTCTTCCTAACTATAGTCCGGACAGAGGATGCTACCCCTAAGGTCTTAAATTTGACTTTTTTGAAGTAACTTGGTTTGTTGTATCTCAGAAGCCAATTAGGGGCCTCTTTCCCTAGTAACAATTCGTATATATCTGGGGGAGGATTACTTCTCCACCTGTCCACAACCTTTGCTCCAAGCAGTCCCCGGATATATGGAATCACTGCAACCCAATAATACATTCTGTCTGGGACAGCCCAGCACCCCATCTTCATTGGGGAGGGACATGAACCTAAGCGCCCCTCTCGTCTTTCCGTGCACCCATACTAACTTGTTGACCATTTGTTCCATCCCTTTAAACCAATGATTTTCAAACTCTAGAGTTATTGTTCTGAAAAAATACAGGATCTTTGGGAAAAATATCATTTTGATAATATCGCACTGTCCCACATTCGAAAGATGCAGATAGTTCAACCTATCTAGATCTTTCTTCCCCTTTTGAATTGCAGGAGCCAACTTTTCTTCAACAATGTTGAACCAATTCGGAGGTGATGGTGACCCCTAAATAAACTGCAGATATCGTCACTCGTGGATCCGACAAGCAGATCTTGCTATTTATTACAATTTGTGTTTTCTCCTGGTTAAGCAAATAACTAGAATCCACCCCAAAGTTGTTTGCCTCTGGATTCACAGGGGTTAGGTGTCATTACCACAAGATCATCCGCATACCCCAGGATTTTGGTATCAAGGCCTTCAAGCCAAAAAGGTTGAATTGTTATGTTGGCCTCAATTTTCCTGGTTAGGGGGTCTTTGTAAAGGGCAAATAAGAGGGGGGATCAAGTACACCCTTGCCTAGTCCCCCGTGCATGCTGATCGGATCAGCTTGTCCACCCAATAATCGGAGTTAGGCACGAGTGCCTATATGGCCTCAGTAAATCCCTTTCCAATCTCACCCTCTCAAGAGAGGCCCATAGGTTCTCCCAGGGGACCCTGTCAAATGCCTTCTTGGCGTCAAGTAGGATAAGCGCCATAGGGTCTACAGTGACCATCAAATAGAAAAATTACTCAGTGTATGTGCGCTGAACTGATTTCTTGTTCCGATTCAGAGAAAAGCTAAAGGTCTCCTCTCTGACCCCAGCCTTAAGGGCATCTGATACCAGTCAACACCCAGCACTTCCATATTAAACTCTAGAAATGCTTCCAACCATTTATTCATGTGCCCAACATATTCAGGGTCCTGCAGCAAACCCCTATCAAATGTCTAAGTTCGCTCTGGTATATCTAACCCTGTGTTAATTACTTCTAAGACCAGAGGATTGTGGTCTTATGTAACCCGGGGGAACTTTTTGATGGTGCATGCCATGATCAAATGATGTAAAACCAGAAAGTAATCCAGACGCGCTACTGCTCTATGTGGGGCGTAAAAGTATGTACTGCCATCCTCCTGAGGTTTTAAGTATGACCGAACATCTGTAAGCCCGTTATCGGGCATCAATTGGGAGAGGGCGCAAAACACATTTTTTTTCTTTTGGCCAGTATAATTACTGGAGTTCCCATTAATTAACTCACCCAGGCCATTGATGTTCAGGTCACCACGAAGTATAATTGGTGATGGCCATCCAGTGAGCTCCGAATTAGGAAATTAAAAAATGTCGGGATCATCGCCTGTGGAACCATAAACTGAGCAGAGAGTAAATTTAAATCCCCAAAATTGACACTCCACATCTGCCCAGCGACTAAATCTGTTGCTTGCCCGTTTTTTAAATAATATACCCTCCTTCGGGGCCAGAATGGCCACCCCTCTATTTCTGGTCCCTTACGTAGTGTAGGCTACCAGGTGAAACCCCAGCTACTCTAATAAGTTTTTTCTGTTCCCCTCAATATTTGTTTCCTGCATACATACTATATGAGCAAGCAAAATTCGTAACTCTTTGATTTTCCGTCGATTTTCTGGGTCGTTCAGCCCACATGTTTATTGTTGCAATTTGCATTCTGATTGTGCTTTTTTAAACCGATCTAGCACTTTCTCCCTTTCCTCCCCAACCTCTTTAGTTTCCTCATGTAACTGTGTTTTTGCTTTTCTATCTGTTGTCCACCCTTCCAGGTGGCTCACCCCCGACCTGATCCCCGCTCTCAAACCTGCCTTTGAGTCAACCACCCACCTCCCTCACCCTACACGGTGAGACAAGCAAACTGAAGGTCTAAGTGACTGAGCCTGTACTCTGCCCCCCCCCCCCCGCCACCAACCGAATCGCACAACCTTTTTTATATCTGTTTTAGAGATATCCCATCACAAACCCTCTTATTCTGACTAAGAGAATCATGTGCGTCTGGCCGAAGCGAGCTTGCTAAAGAGAGGGGCTGTTCAACCTTCTCTGTTTCAGTTTATCAATGTACTCTTTTTCTTGGCTTTCAGAGGTGAAAACTCTTGTGGTGTTTTGGTATATGATTTTCACCGGTTTGGCGATTAGCAGCACTAGGTCAATAATCGGTTGAAGGGGTTTCCCTCTTGGTGGCACTTGTAGTGGCCTAGTAAGCAGGTGGTCATGCAATCCAAATTAAGGAAGCACAGCATTTGATCCACTTAATTTCCAGTGACTTGATGTATTTTAATAGTATCATTTTTAGGACTATGGATGCTCCCTACAGTAAATCAATTATGTCTACAACTCCCCAGACAAGCAATGTAACATTGCTCAATATTTTTGTTAGACCTGACATCATTGGCTTGAGTCTCTCCTCCATTTTTTCTGTTTGCCTCCACTGTTTTACGATGTTTTGCTGGATAATGCTTTGGGCGCTGTGCCACTGCTGATCAGTGCCACAGCGCAAGTGCTTCCTATGTTAAATTGATGTATCGATTGTATTCCATGTTTGGCTTGTTTGGTTTACTGTCAGTCCCTAGTCTAGTGCGCCAGGAGTGCCGGGGCTTGTAAATACAAATGCCGCTCGTGGGCTTGCAGCACGTGTTGTGCCACCCACAAGAGCGGCCTTGTAAAAGAATGTCTACGGGTCGGTCATTGCGAGACCTACGTGCAGTCTGGTACTGTCACGCCGGCTGCGCAAGTATACCTACTTGCCAGTCCCTCCAACCTTCCCTTAACTTCATGTTAGTCACCCCTATGGTAGGCCCACGGGCAGGGTGCGTTGGAAGTATAAGGTAGGACACGCCTGACCAAGTTGGCATGTCCTAATAGTGAACTACAGCCATCTTCGTTCTTCACTATTGCGAGGTAACCTGCTCTCCGTTAGTTAGAATGGGCCGCCGGGATTATTAATGCTATGATCCTAGCTGGCTCGGGGAGCATGGTGCAATGTCGAGTTTGGTATCCCTGAACTCGGGGTTTAATTACGCATCCGTTGGTGTGGATGGTTTTTGGACTCTGGGTTTGAGAATAGCACTTTTAAAAAGTGTCTATTTTCTTGTCTAACCATTTCTGGTTTCTGCTGGTCTTTTTTTTTTTTTTTTCTTTTATCCTCATTTGCCGTCTTGCCGCCCATTCTTCTCTCTAATCCACCACTGGGCTGTTATTATCTCTTAGGCTGGATTTAGAGTGATGGGGCGTAGACAACACATATTTTGGGCCTGGCCTTCCTCTAAACTATCTTTCTTCCCCCCCTGACCCAACATGTGTGTCTTCCACCAACTCTCTTTATCGTCCTGGGATAGTTCATAAACCAGCGAGACAGGCACGGGCTTAATCATTGGACTTTAACATAAACTTAACTTTAACCAAAATTTAGCAGGAAGGGTATCCAAAATCCTCTATTTCTTTTAGATCGGTCTGACATATCAAGCTTAGCCATGTACCTCATAGCTAAAACCCATCTAATAAAGTGGGGCTAAGTGGTGAGACCCAAAGTTTGCATATCTCTCGACGTGCCAACAACATAGCATAAAAAATAAGTCATTATTATTATTCAAAAATCTATTTTGTAAATCAATTCTCCCAGTAATAATTAATTCAGGGCTTACCTCAATGGGTTGGTTCAAAGATTTGGAGAGAGAATTACTCACATCAAACCAGAATTTCTTGATAATTGGGCAAGACACAAACATGTGTAGGTCATCAACATTTGGAGCTTTACATTTTGGACATCCAACAATCCCTCCATCTTTAAATTTAGAGAGCCTGTATGGAGACCAGTATGCCCTGTGGATAGTAAACAAAAGATTTCGCCTTAGGTTTGCCGGTTTAACAATTCTATATAGCATGCACATAGTTACTTGCCATTGGTCTTCTGTCGCGATCCTTGGCAAGCTTTCCTTCCACAGGGTCTCTGGTAAATCAAATGTTCCATCCTCCATATCTAGTATTCGCCAATACCAGAAAGCTACTTCCTTCTCGAATGCCCCCGTCTCCAACTTTGACTCAAACTCATTTTCCACTCCAATCTCTGCTTCCAAATGGCTTGCCCAGCTTTGAATCTGTAAGTATTTATATTTTGAAAAAACTGAGCCCCACTTTTGCTGGCAAATACCCCAAGGAATTAAATTGCCGTCTTGAAACAAGTCCTTCCACCTTTGCAAATCAGGTTCCTTTTTCAAATTTAAAGCAAGCGCATCTCTTGTCCAAGAAGGGGCTCCAGGAGAATCCCATATTGGGGCACTATGGCTGAAATACGAAAGTTTAGATAATTTCCTGATCTTATACCATATCTCAGCCAAGTCTCTCAAAGTCTTGAGTTTCACCTTTTTGAAAAACTTAGGGTCTCCAAACTTATACAAAAAACCAAACTCATGATGACCTAATCTCTTCAGCATTATCGCAAAAAGACCTCCGATCTGAGAACTAGCAGGGGTACCCAACAACATCCTGCAGTTTTTTAAACAAAAAGCCCATGCATATATTCGTATGTCCGAAGCCGCCAATCCTCCTTTTTCAACTTTCCTCCTTATTTTCTTCCATGAGATTCGAGAGGTTTTTGACGCCCAGATAAACGATGTTATCATGCTTTGTAGCTTCGCCAGCCATTCCTTTTTAAAGCCCAGCGGAATAGTCTCAAACAAAAAAGTAATCTTAGGTACAATCACCATCTTTACAAGATTGGATCTTCCATATATTGACAGGGGTAAATTCATCCAGCCTTTTAAGGTGTCACTAACCTCTTTCTTCACCCTATCAAAATTAGTTTTTGCCAAATCCTCAATTTTCTGAGTAATCCTAACTCCCAAATACCTCATTTCTTTTGTTATTTTTACACCTTCAGTGTTAAGATTCCAAGTCATTATTTCAGTTTTATCTTGATTTAACTGATATCCAGAAATCTTACCAAACTCCTTTGTCGTATTCACTAAATTTTCCAAAGATCCAACTAAATTAGTAGAATAAACAATAATATCGTCCGCATATAGCCCAAGTTTCTTGGACCAATCCATCACAACAAAGGGGGGTATCTCTACTGAAGCTCTAATTTTGCATGCAAGAGGCTCTATATATATATTGAAGAGCAGCGGTGATAAGGGGCATCCTTGTCGGGTGCCCCGCATTACTCTAATAGGAAGCGTAAGGGTTCCGTTTACCAGTACTCTTGATGTGGGTGCACAGTACAAAGAAAAGATAGATTGTGTGAACTTATCTCCTAAATTAAGATGGTGCAAAAGAGTTTTTAAATATACAAAATTGACTCGATCAAAAGCCTTGGCAGCATCTAACGCAATCACTGCCAAGGGATATTCATATTTAGAGGCTAAATCTATCATACCTATCAATGAAAAAGTAAGATCTTTTAAGTATCTCTTCTTAATAAAACCTCTTTGATCTTCATGAATCAGTTTATGAATGATTTTACCAAGCCTATCAGCTAGGATTTTGGAAAAGAATTTGTAATCACAATTTAAAAGTGAAATCGGCCTGCACGCATCCATGCTTTTTGGAGATTTCCCTGGTTTAAGTATTAAAACAATAGTAGCTTCATTCCATGAGCTTGGGATTGCCACTTCCCCTCTAAAAATTTTGTTATACAAATGACACAAAGTGGGGACCACCGTATTTCCTAAAGCTTTGTATACTTCTACAGGTAGACCGTCTGATCCAGGGGCTTTCCCTCTTTTGCCTTCCTTGATAACTTTCATCAGCTCTTCCTGAGTTATTTCCTTATTTAATTCCAACATATCCTCATCTGCGAGCGGTTGTATTAGAGGCAACCAGGACTCAATCTCAACCTTATCTGGACAGAGGTCCTCTGTATAAACATCTGCAAAGTATTGCTGAAACGCTTCTACAATCTGTTTATTTTCTGTAATAACTTGATCTGTCCCTGGTTTCTTAATCTCCTTAATTTGATTCCGTGTAACATCTTTCTTGGCTTTCCACACTAGTAGCTTACCACATCCCTCTCCATATGAAAAGTGTGCCAACTGACTGGCTTCCCATCTCTCTTTAACTCTTTGGGTAAGTGTTGCGGTAAGTTGAACCGTTAAATCTAAGAGTTTTCTCTCGCATGGGCCATCTGAGATAGTAGATCCCTGAGAGATTCGAATGAATTCAGACTCTCGGATCTCTTTTTCTAGATTAGAGACTTGACTGTAATATAATCTACGTTTTTTTGCACCTAGAGCTCCCATTCTACCTCTCATAAATGCTTTGCATGTTTCCCACACTATGTCTTCCCTAGCTGATCCCTGATTTATCTCCAGAAAAATTTGTATCTCTTCTTTAAGACTTTCTAAGACTTCTGCATCAGCTAAAATTGTGCGATCTAATCTCCAAACCGGGGTCGTCTCTTCTGGTTCCAAACTTAAGTTTAAACACACGGCAGAATGATCTGATAGATGTGCCCCTATATGGTCTACATTGATAACTCACTCTTTCAGCCTAATATCTATCAGAAAACAATCTATCCTTGAATTATGTTTGTATTTTTTATTATAGAACGTGTATCCTAGCTGCTGTGCTGCTTTAAGTCGCCAAATATCACACAACCCTAGCTGAACCATCATTGACTTTACCTTAGCAGTCATTTTACTATTCACTATTGCCCTAGGATTACCAGTTCTATCCAGCTTGCCATCTAATACTGTGTTGAAATCTCCTGCCATAACAATTTTACCTGAGAATTCCAATAGTTCCACTTCAATTTTCTCTAAAATTGTAGGATCATCAGTATTTGGCCCATAATATCCAACTACTACTAGCGTTTCTCCCGGCAATCGTAGCTTACAAATCACCCATCTCCCTCTACTGTCTACTAGACTATTTTCAACTACTATATCAGATCCTCTTATAATCAGAATAGCCACTCCCTTTGTAACCAAGTCTTGAGATGTGTAAATAGCATTTCCAATCCATTTTTGAGTAGTGAATATGTCCTTACATTCCTTTTGTGTTAAGTGTGTTTCTTGCAAAATAATAACCTGTGCTGGCGAGTCCTCTAAATATTTCAAAATTAGTAATCTTCTTGACTTGACTCGGAGCCCGTTAACATTCCAAGTGAGGAACCTTAGCTCCTTTTTATTAGCCCTGCTCATCATACTTATCATATAGTACCCAGATTTCCCTTCTGATTAGAACACAGCAAGATAGCTCATGAGGAATATTATTTTTTTTCTCCCTGAACCCACTCCCTCCCCTCCCCTCGCTCTCAATTCCCTCCCCGGAAAACCCAACCATTACTCCCATGGCCCAGGCCAGTGGACGTCTCAGTGGTGATGTCACTTATTTATTTTTTTACATATACCTTGGTCAGTTTTCTATTTCTATGCTACTTTCTATGCTACTTGAGTAACATCCAAAAAGGCATCTACTTCCTCAACTGTACGAAATGTATACATTTTGTTATGCCACGTGACTTTTAGGAAGGCGGGAAATTTTAACTGGGCCGTAGCTCCTATCTCCCTTAAGGGTGTCAATCGTTTTCCCATCTCCCATTGCCTATTCGCTGTAGCTGGAGACAGATCCGACCTAATGTCCACTGATACTCCATCTATCAAAATAGACTTTTTCTTTAGAGCAAGTTGCAAAATTTTCTCCTTCAGTGAGTATGTTGCAAAGTTGATTAGAATTTTTTTTGGCTTTACCCGGTCTGAATTCAGCCTAAAGGGGTCGCGATGTACTCGTTGAATGTCTCGGGGCAACAACTCCTCAGTTTCATCTAGTGACAGCTCTTTTTTTAGCATTTGCACAACAAAAGTCTTTATATCTGTCCCCTCTTTCCCTTCTGGAAGTTTAAGAATTTTGAGGTTGTTGCGCCTTTGCATGTTTTCCAATCTTTCTACCCTTTCATCTAATTCTCTATCCTGAGAATATAATGTCTCTATCTCTTTGCGGTTATCCAAAACTCTTCCCTGCACCATTTTCATCTCAGATTCCATCTGTCCTGCACGTATAGTTAATTTATCGATCTTGTCCTCTAACAAAGTGCATGTGGCACTTATACGCTCTTGATTCTTTTTAGAGGCTCCAAAACCTAAATGAATATCTTGCTCCAGTTTCCTTAAGAGTTCCATAACGGACAGATCCGCTGAAGCATGTCTCTCATGCTGTGTAGGACTAGTTTCTTCTGAGGAAGTTTTTTTCCCTTTAACTGAAGTTTCATCTCTCCTTGTAAATATATCCACTCCCGCATTCTCTCGCAATTCAGTAGGAACCACAGTTGGACTTCCCGCTAATAAATCTGATGTATTAGATTGGAATATCTGATTGGTAGATGGCTCTGCTAGGTCTGCATCAAGGCTAACAGCATTTTCTACCTCCATTTCTGTGTCCAGAACCTGAAAGGGGTTAGGGGTTAAGAGGGTTGACCAATCCTGTTCGGCTTTCTCTACTACCTCTTCAGCCCTAAGATGGGGCTGGAGCTGGGAAGTGGAACCAGGTTTCAAGACCAAAACTTTAGGGACAGGTTTAAAGTATGAACTGAGTGAAGGAGTTATTGGGGTCTTAAATCCAGCCTTTTGTTTTTTTTGTCTCTTTTTTGTCTCTTTCTTTGAGGGAGAAAAAGTCGGTTTAGAAAATGTTTCTCCTTTTATCCCCTCATTTTTATCACCCTTCTTACACTCTACTGAAAGAGAGGATGAACCCCCTTGTAAATAGTCAGGATCATTCGCTTCCAACAGACAGCCCTGTCTCTCTGGTCTATTGCTCCTCAGCTGATATCTGGTTATTTTTCCGCCCTCTTTCACCCCCTTGCTTACTTGCTCCTCGCCGAAATTTGCTCCTTCAGTCCGGATACTACTACAATGCTGTGGAGGGCTGGTCGTAAGGGTCTCCACTCCTCGACCCCTGCCGCCACTAGTCGGTGTTCCAATCTTTGCCAGCACTCTTCGCCCTCTGCTTACTCCTAGCGCCGCTCTCCCCCAGCTCCCGGACGGCAAATGGCGTGACTCCGCCCCCTCACTCTCGGCGGATTGCAGAGCTGAGCTCTCCGCCATCCGCTGTAGGTTCCCTGAATCCAGCCGACAAACGGCTTCCAAGATTAGCCGGTAGCTCGCCGTGATGCCCGCAGCGTCACCGCTCTCCGCTCTCCTTCAGGTATGTGAAATCCGCTATACAACAACTGACCGCTGCTCGCGAGCCGACATCACCACTGGTTTCTGCTGGTCTTGTGTGTGCGTGACAGGAGCTGGGTGGCTCCAGAGGTCTGAATGAGTCAGTGTGGGATGAGTGGGACATTTGCGTTGAGAGTAGGGGGAGAGTAGTTGCTGATAGCCTGCCTGATACAATGCTGGCTCCACCTCCTGCCAAGCGGCTGATGGCTCTGTGCCTGCCATGGACGATCCTAGCCCCACCTCCTACCGGGAGGCCGATAGCTCTGCTCCTGCCAGTGACAATGCTGGCTCCACCTCCTGCTGGGGGTCTGAGGACCTAGCCCTGCTCAGTGAATAGACCAGGCGCCTCTACCTGGCTCCACCCACAACAGACCCAGGATGTTGGGAAATTCCCCTGCATGGACAAAGGGATCAAAGCCAAAAAGGGGTATAAGAGAAGGACCCCTGAACCAAGAATTTAGATCACTTCTGACAAGGAACCCTGAAACCAAGGACAAGAAGCCTGCTGATCCAAGGACTTGCCTACCCCTTCTGCCAGTGTGCTGTTTGCTGGGGGGAATCCTGCAGTGCTTCTTTATTTTTGCCAAGGAACCAGGAGAGAGGAACTGTGTGTGTACTCTAACGCTTTGCTAAGAAAATCTCCAAGGACTGGAAGAGTGCCAGTCTCCTGTTGAAGTCACAGGGCTAAAGGACTTCACCTGCTACAAGTGCTATTTGCTGGAACCTGTGAATCCAGCACCTCTGAAACCAGCAATCTCGACGCCGACGGATGTCGCCGAATCCAGCTCGACACCGTGAGTGACGGCTCAAGTGTCCCGCTTCCTCGACGCCGGCCGCCGGGCCTGATCGACGCCAGCAGCAACGCCAGTGAGTAGTGAGTTCGGCTCCAGCTCCAAGGGACCCCGTGTCTGCACCGCTGCTGATCGCATCGACTGCGTGCCCTCTCGACGCCGTGAGCGCTGCTCACTTTGCAACAGCATCATCGACATCGACGACTACTGAGGCCTAATCGACACCGAAGACACGACGCCGGATTGCTCAACGCCGCTGATCATCGTGTGCTTCATTCTCCAAGGTACTGTGTTGTTGGGGGTCCGTGTGACTCCGGGCTCGACGTAGCGCTCCTCGCGGTTGACGCCGAACCTTTGGATTAACTTTGCCTCGACGTCGTGTAACTCCCGTGTGGGTTACATTGTTGCCAAGAACTGTGTTTCCAGGAAGAAGAGTTGCTTTTGATACGAAAGACTTTGTGCTAAAGAAGAAACCACCTTTGAACTATTATTTTCCCTTCAAAGAGTATTTATTAAGATTGTGTATATTTTTGACGTTATTTGGTCATGTGCTAAGCCTTATATAAAAATCCTTATTTTTATAATACTACTGTGTCATGTCCATTTGTAGTGTATTCACTTTATTACTGTATGTGGTCATAAATGCTTAACACTCAGCCTCTGAGATAAGCCTGTCTGCTCTGCCAAGCTACCAAGGGGGTGAGCAGGGGTTATCAAAGGGTGTGATCCCCTTGCCCTGACTGGAAAAGGTGTGTCCCTATTTGTCAGAAGTGTATACCTCTGCCAACTAGAGACAGCCGGTTCTAACAATTGTTATACCCCACAAAAATGTATACAACCTGCTTGGAAATGAAGTCGTTTTTATAATGTTTAAACAGATATAAATAAATACATCTCAATAGTCAAAACCAGGTAAGACCTATTAAAATATTCACAAATGGATATAACTAGGGTTGATGCCCTGCACATTACTACCAAAGAACAAAGGTTTCAAATTATGTGACTTTAATTCTTACTTGATTCCTTTGGCTGCCAAGACAATCCGTGTTCTCTGGGCATATGGACAGAACCTCATACTGTAGATGCGGATCAGACCTTCCGGAACTGGACCAGGAGCAGCGCTCCCTAGAATAAAGAACAGGGTTTAAAAGTCCTGTGAAAACATGTTTCACACTACAGTCCTCTTGTCATATGAGATTAAACATGAATGATGAACAGTTTACAAAAATGTTCCTCACACAATCTGCCAGTCGTTACATTTTGGAAAATGATTTTACTATTGGTGCAGTGAATTGTCAAAAAAGCCACAGTTATGTATGACTTTTGGTCATTGTGCATCTCTTTTTTTTGTTGTTGAAATTTTTTTTACTGCATAAGGGTATCAATAATGCCGCAATGCATGGAATACAGCAAGTCTGGCAACGAGACAATACAGGAGGGCATGTATGAAGTGTACATAGAACACAGGGCCGGAATTTCTGTAGTGGGTTAGTATTACTTATGTTTATGTTGAGAATGTTTACCTGTCATGATGTTCTGTGCCTTGCGTCTGGAGTGTGCATCCTCTGGGATTCAATCGGGTAATTCCAGTTGCGGATCGAACCTCCGAGAGTGCGTTGCTCTTTGCCGTGGCCGAAGCCTTATGAATATTCAATAAATCTAGTTACCTTTGAGAACGTGGTCTTCATCTTTCAATATCCATCTACCACATATTGGCGATGACCAGCCACGGACCGTGGAGGGAGTTTCGGTGGGGCGGAGAGGTGGGGTGGGGGAGGGGCAGGGTGGAGGGCGCCCTGCATCGCAACACGTGATGCAGGGCGTGCTACAAAATTCGTTTTATTTATTAAATTGTTTACTTACCTTCAATTATCCATATTCCGGTTTTTAGTACCACTCACCCTGTCCCTCCCCCGCCCCGCCTCTCCGCCCCGCCGAAACTCCCTCCGCAGGCCGTGGCTGGCGATGACTGGGAACTCCTTCAGTCACAGGTCCTGTCACGTCGAGGGAACACTATGCATCCTGACTGGCAAATTCAAATTTCCTTCTGCCAAAAGTAACTCCGCCTCGCCAGAAAGCAGGAAACAGTGATGGACAGCATTAGAAGCCGGTATGATCGATTTAAAATAGTTTTCGCCGGTCTTCTTTTATTGGGTTTGGCCAAGCGTTGCCTCATGCGCAGGTCTCTCACGCTGTGTCACAGATTCAAAAGAGGCACACGCACAGATTCTGAGCACCCATCAGTATAAAGGAATCAAGGTTCTACGTGCTCACTCTGTGTGAGGACGTCGGTAGCCATCTTGGCTTGGGAATTACAATTGAGCTGTCGGAATTCACAATCAGCTGTTCGCACATCACGAAGATGCGGACACCTTAAAAGCTGTGTATTCTACTACATTTTTTTATACAGTGATGCACACACCTTCGAAGGGGAGGGTGAGCATCCATTAATTTGGATTATAATTTACAATTAATTATACCAACTGGTGTCAACCTTCACAGTCGTGATTTTTGCTATGCTGGACATCCTATTGTCTTGTTCACTCTCTC
This sequence comes from Lissotriton vulgaris, assembly GCF_964263255.1. Lineage (NCBI taxonomy): Eukaryota > Metazoa > Chordata > Amphibia > Caudata > Salamandridae > Lissotriton > Lissotriton vulgaris. The sequence goes on along the minus strand of NC_141693.1, from coordinate 1,066,276,146 downwards.
TCTTCGACACACTTTAGGTTTACAGCGTATTCGGTGATATGCACACCACTGCATTTTACATCAAACTCATTTGCATAAATAAAGAGACATTCATTTATTTATTTATCGATTTATTTTGTGCATTTTAAAGTGCTCACTCTGATATGTCAACAGCGACATCTCAACTTATCACTCAACCTCCTCCTTTTTTAGGAAAACCGGGAAGGCCAAGTATACTCTGGCAAGAATGGTTTGAACTATTCGAAAATCATTTGGTGGCTATTGATGCAACGGAATAGTCTCCTGCTCACAAATTTGCTCTCCTTTTTGGTAGTTTAGGACAAGCAGCTCAACGTATTTTCAAACGTTTACCACCTATTCCTTCTCCTACTGGTCAGTCTGGTGACAGAAATTGGAATGTTTATTTAGAAGCAATCGAAAGACTTAAAAAGCAGTTTTCTGAACCTCCTAATATTATGTTAGAAAGACATAAATTTTACAAACGCAAACAAGAGGAGGAAGAAAAAGTGGAGGAATACATATCGGCACTAAGGGTATTAGCCACTACTTGTGGATTAGGTCCTTTAATGGATGATATTATCAGGGACCAGTTTGTTTTCAATTGCAATTCACAGAAAATAAAGGAAAGGATTTTAAGCTGCAAAAATCCTTCTATCACGGAAGTGATAGAATTGGCTTTAAGTATTGAAAGATCAGTCATCTTTACAAAGGCCAAGTAAACCAATGTTACTACGAAAGTTAATCTAATTTCGGAACAAGAGGAAGAACAAGACGAGGGTTTACTTGCTGTTGGTGTGAAGGATAGACAAACTAAATTTGCACAAAACAAGATCCAACCGTTCTGTTATAGATGTGGTTCGAAATTTCACATTGGCAATTTCCGGGGTTCCCTGGCGTTAGGTAAACATTGTTCTAGTTCTAAAAAGATGAGACATTTTCAGAAACTCTGCAGAAGTCAGAGGAAACCCGTTCAAATTGGAAGTGTGAAGGTTGAGATGAACAATTGTGCTGAGTCTCTGGATAACTTACTTTTGACTGTGGATTACAAGGATAATCTTTTGGACATTAAAGGTACTTTTTGTGACACTTTAATTGCTGGTTTGGAAACAAAGGTCATGGCTGATTCAGGATCTCTGATCACAATTCTCCGAGACAATTTTTTTTTGGAGAACTGAGGTAAAAACTTCGGATGTGAACCCAAAGGCCTTCAGAGAAAAAGATATAGACATATTGTTTTTTTATGTCTAATGTGGAAATTTTAGGTTGGAAAATTCTAACTAAAATGTATGTAGCTATTAAGGGAGAGAACATTGTAGGTTGGAAAGACTTTGCTAGATAGGGCTGTATCTAGTTCCAGGTGATGATAACCCAGTAAGAGCTAATGAACCCTCTTTATGTAGTGTGCATGGACCGGATCTGGATATAAATAGTTTGTTGTCTGATTTTAAAACAGTATTCAAAGACCGAATTGGTTGTGTGTATAGGAATTTGAACATAAAATCAGGTTATTACCTAATGCACATCCTGTAGTACACAAGGTCAGACCAGTCCCCTTGAGCGCCAGAGAAGAATTAAAGTCCATGTTAGAAGGGTTATGTTCTCAAGTTGTAATCCAATCTACAGAACCTTCACAGTGGGTGCCTCCCATTGTAGTAGCACGCAAAAAGACAGGCGAGATTAGGCTTTGTGCGGATTTGAGGGGCCTAAACAGGAACATCATAATCGATTGTCACCCTCTTCCCACAATTGATGAAGTTCTTGCTAATTTGGGGGTGCTAAGTGGTTTTCACTGATTTACCTAAAATCAGCGTACCATCAGATTCCATTAGCCATGGATTCGCAGGAATTGACAACTTTTGTCACACATTTTGGTACGTCTAAGACTTCCCTTCGGCCTAGCATCTGCAGCTAGCGTCGTTCAATGTTTAATGGACTTAGGGCTAGATGTAGGTAATTGTAAATTACCGATCCGAAAATACTGAATTTTACCGATTCGGTATTTTTGAATCGGTAATTGCTATGTAGATAAAAAATCGGTCAAAAATTCCGAATCGTTAAGATTCGGTAATTACCGAATTGATATTTACCTATTCGGTAATTGCCATTCATTCCTATGGGCCTGGAGGCCCATAGGAATGAATGTCAATTACCGTAAAATAGGGAAAGAGTCAAGGGTGGAAGTGTGTAACTTTGACACCCTGTTGCACCCCTGATTAATGCTTGTGTATACATGTAGCACACATACAAGCCCTAAGGGCATGTATGTCTGCCACATGGCACAGTTGAAAATGCATTGATTTGCATTTTCTAAGGTATTCCTTATTTACCACCAACTAATAGTTGGTGGTAAATAACGAATCCTTAAAGCACATGAGCACTGTTTAAAGTGCTTCCTACATGTCATTTACCGATTCGGTAAACACCGAATCGGTAAATGATGATTCGCTAAATACCGAATCGGTAAATACCGATTCGGTATTTACCGAATCTGTAAATTGGCCCCCTACATAACAAAAGCCTATTGCCGGTCCGTAACGGCCGAAATTCGTTAATTTCAGCCGTTACCGACCGGTAATAGCCCTCCTACATCTGGCCCTTAGTCTTTAAAGACATGAAAGGAGTGCAGGCATATTTAGATGACATATTAATCTTTTCTAGGAATGCAAATGAACCTTTTATTTTACTAAGTAAGGTCTTGACAGCTCTTGAAAAACATGGCATGACTGTAAGAGCTGATAAGTGTAAGTTTGGAGTGAATGAACTGGATTACCTGGACCACACAGTTTCCGATGAAGGTATTAAACCAAACTTTTCCATTATCAGGGCTCTTAGAGGCAAAACCCCTCCCTGTGATAAAGATACATTGCGCTCATTCCTGGGTCTTGCCGAGTATTACGCAAGCTTTGTCAGTAATTATGCACAAATTGTGGAGCCTCTTTGGGTTTTACTCAAGAAAGGTAAAAAATGTGATTGGTCCCATGAACTGAACGTTGTATTTGGTAAAGTGAAAGAGATGATTATTTCGGATCAGGCATTACATGCATTTCAAGATGATTGTCCTTCAATTATCACAGTGTATGCTAGCATGAATGGTTTGGGGCAATCTTTAGTGAGAGAGTAAATGGCAAAGAGTTAACTGTGGCATTTACATCCAGATCACGCAAACATTTTGAGAAAAACTACAGCACTATAGAGCATAAAGCTTTAGCTTGTGTCTGGGTGGTCCAGAAATTTAAAATGTACATTTGGGGTCCAAAATTTGAAATCATTACAGGCCACAAGCCACTCACTTTTGTTTTCAGCAAAGTTTCCAGTAACACTATGTCTGCAAGGTTGACTCATTTAATTTAAAAATTACAAGAATTAAATGTTGGCATTAAACACATTTAGGTAGGCAAAAATATTCGTGCTGGCTGCTCATCAAGGATGTTGATGAAAAAGGATGATGAAGAGAATGTTGATGAAGATGAAGTGAAATGTGTTGCTGTGTTGGATGCAATTGAAAACTGTAGTACAGTTAGTTCAGAGTCGAAATGGAAGGTTGCCTGTTCTAATGACACTATTCTATCCAAAGTTTTGCTTCCAGCAAATGGCCTGAAGCTAGAAATTTACTGGGTGAATTGAGAAATCTTTCTTTAGTAGCGGATTAACTTTCAGTGAAAGATGGTTTGGTACTTCCGGGAGATAAATTTGTTCCCCGAAGTAGTTTGAGAGGGACTATAATCAAGATTGCATATGAGAGGGGGAGGAGCCACGCTCCGGTCCATGATGGCCACGTAAGAGCTCGGCTCCGCCAGACCTGTCGTCTAGCCCTACAATCCTGAGAGTTATCCTGTACCTCGACCCCGCTGCCGGTCTGCTGAGGATATGCAGTGCTCCCTGAAGTGACTCCGACCCCTCTGCGACATCGGGGGCCGGAGCTGCACCTCCCGTCTTCTGCGGCCTGCACATTTCTCTGAGCCTGGGGCTCAATTTTGGGAGTTGGTCGGCTCTCAACTCGACAACACCGGGGCCGGAAACCGGAAGTTGCCGGTCAGGCCCCGGCACCGAAGCTCTTGCGGTTGGTGGCCATGAGGGAAGCTTCTGAGAGGCCCCCCGCCTGGAAGAATGGGAGCAGATTGCCCGTGGATGGGTGGCACTTGAGGGAGGAGTGCGACCGGACCTAAGAGGGAAGCCGGAGGTTGGCGGTATCAGCAGATCTAGTGGCAGGAGCAGGCTGTTGCGAGGACCGCTCGCACAGCTGTGACCGGGGAGTTATCGGCTTCTGGATACCCCCTCGGACTTGCAGAAAAGTCATCCACTGCTGCTGGTATCGCAGCAGATGTGCAGCTTTGGTCTGTGACTCTGGGGGGAGCTGCTGACATTGGGACCTGCCCTGCTTAACTGCCATCTGTTGGTGGCCGGGGAATCCCATGCAATTACAGCTACGCCATACTATTGCAGCGGGCCCAGGCGCGCGCCTGTGCTGCAGCAGCTCTGATTTGTGACAGACTTGGACACAGTGGGCTGCCGCGGTGCTGAGGTGTCTCTCTGTGACTTCTCTGCGGTACTGTTTGGCGGCGACGCACCCCCCTCTGTGCTCTACCATTGAGCCACCATCACCGTTGTGCAATATCCTGCAGTGAGGGCCATCTTGTGGGAACGTCCATGTACCACTCGTTTGACGCTGCGGGGTGTCTCCGTCCGGGGCACCAGTCCGGCCGGACTCTCAACGCTGGTGACGTGATACCATTTTGGCCCTGGGATGCTTGGATGACCAAGGAGGCCAGTTTCTGGGCCGTGATTCCCATCTTTGCCTTTAACGCGGCCATCCTACAGTTGCATGATCACGGCTTTCCGGCCCTGCGGCTCTACTGCGGCCAGACTTAGCAGACCTGCCGCCCGGCGGATCAGCTGCTAATAAGCAACTGGTGCTGGGGCTCAGGCCCGTTGAGTGTGCTGTCCAGTAGCTCATCGCAGGCGTGTATTGTTGATCTATGAGGTATTGCTGCATCTGGCAGGGCAGGGGAGCCGGCGCACCTGGGGGGCTGCACTTCCGATGGCGACCAGACCAGATGTTGACAAGCATCAGTCCAGATCCGCCAAAGGGTCAAAGCAGATCCAAACCAACAAACTGGACCGCTACACAATGCCCAGAGGTTCTCCTACGGCTTCCAAGCGGGTTCAGTTGGCCGGGAGAGACTCTTCAGATCCGCCGGCTGAGCCGACGCTGCTTGACGTGATGGTGGGAAACGATGGTGTCCAGTCGTCACTGGGACAGAAGATGGAGTCACTGAACAATAAACTGGACACTGTCACAATTTAGGTCAATCTCATTCGGGCAGACCTCACAAAAGCAAGCGAAAAAGTCAAATCACTGGACATAAAGACTGCCAGCCTAATCGATGACATGGCGCTGCTCCAGCAGCAGGTGCGAGACCTCAAAACCTCTTGTGACCTGATCGATCCGAAACTGGATGAATACGAGGGAAAAGCCCAACGCAACAACATACGTATTCTTGGTGTCCCCGAGAAGGCCGAAGGCCCGGCCCCAGACCTGTTTGTCGAGGACATCATCCTTAACCATCTCAAGCCCAAGGAACTGGGTAACTTCTTCACGATCGAGCGTGCACATAGGGTGCCGGGGGGGGGGGGGCGACCCAGGTCTGGCGCGCCCCCACGCCCGATGATTGCGAGGGTTTTGAATTTCAGGGACAGAGACGCAATCCTGCAGGCATCCCGCTCGGGAGGCTCGCTGAGATACGAGAACGCTACCCTTTCATTTTTCCCTGATTTCACGCAAACTGTCCCGAAACAACGCCAAAGTTTCCTTGCAGTAAAGAAAAAACTCAGGGACAGAGGATTGAAGTATGCAATGATGTTCCCAGCTCGATTGAGGGTGGAGGTCAAAGGGAGGGCCTGGTTTTTTGATAATCCGGAGGTGGCGTCGGACTGGTTGGACAGTCGTCCCCCGAGCGGGCTGGAGGGGCAAGATCGAGACGGAGGAGGCGGACTACAGGAGCATGAATTATGGAGGCCCAGAATCTATGGGACTATTGAGAACTGTCAGGTAGTGGGGTTAGACCCACATGTATTTCATCTGTTTGAACCCATAGACTACATGATAAGTATGGGCTGTTGCAGACGCGGGGGTCATCTTTCGTGGGGCTATGGGGGGAGATGGGTCACCGGCCTTCCTCCTCATTTCTACCTTTAGTTAGTCAATAGTTAGATTATGGGGTGACAGGCACACTGCCAGTTGGGGATGGGCGGAAGCCATGAGCAGGGGTGCAGGGAGGGAGGAGGGGGATGGGGTTGGTGGGGCTCCTGGTTCTCGGGGCCACGTCTTGCGTGGGTATGTTTGGTTTTTGGTTTAATGTTTGTAACGTCAGGAGATAGTGCAGTGATGCTTCTATACCAGCCCAATGTCAAATGGTAGGGAGGGATCGGGGATCAAAGTGCTTAGCTGGAATGTGAACAGGTTGGGTGATAAAATCAAAAGGGGGATGGTTAGTCCGTTCATTAGACGTCACTCCCCAGACGTGGTGCTTTTGCAGGAGACACATCTTATCGGGAATCGGTGCATGGCCCTACACAGGGGGGCTACAAGCTGGTAGCACATGCAGGGTTCACGTCTGGGTCGAGGGGGGTGGGCATATTGATCAAAAACTCTTTTCCCCTGACTATTCAAGCCACTAGGTCCAATCAGTGGGGTAGGTACGTTGGCATTTCGGGTCAATGGGAGGTGAAGGCTGCTACTTCTGTTTCCATCTATGTCCCACCAGGTCTACAGATGGATACATTTAGAGATTTGGGTGTTATTTTTCTAACTCTGCCTTTGGGCAGCCTGGTCATGGGTGGCGATTTTAATGCTGTGATTGACGGTGAAACAGATTGACACCCAGTCAGAACGCTGCAACCAGCGCAGAGGGGGCTCCCCGACTACTTGGATACAACCGGAATAGTGGATAGTTGGCGGATGTATAACCTAATTGGCGTGCAGTATACGCATGTGTCGTCCGCACACCACAGTATGTCTAGGATAGACTACATTTTAGTCCCGGATGCCCAGGCGTATGCTGTCCGGGAGGGGCATTTCGGACTACTCCCCCATCTGGTTACAGCTGGAATTTGACCAGGTCACTGCCGGCAAGATTGCCCCTATCAAACCTTGGCACCTGAGGGACCTCACCGTTAAGAAAGATATAGTCAGGGCTATGGACAGGTACTTCCAGGACAACCAGGGTACGGTGGACTCGGCGCTAACCTTGTAGGAGGCGTTCAAAACTGATTTCCGGGGAGAGGTCCTATCCCTGATCGTAAAGAAAAAGAGGGAGCGACAGGCCGAGTCGGAGAAAGTGGAGGAGGCAGTGATAACACTGGATAGGGTTAGGCAGTATCCCCAGAAGGTCTCGATCATCTTAAATTACGGCAGGATGAGTTTGGTAGTCTTGCGAAGGAGGGGGCCAGGGCGCAGTGCGGCGAGACCCAGAGTAGGGTATATGAGCACAGAGACAAAGCGGGAAAGATGATTGCATGGCTGGAGAGGAGGGAGTGGGCTTCGCTGTTAGTGCCTGAATTACAGGGGGAGGACTCTGAGATGATCACTGACCCGCAGGCCATCGCCGATAGGTTTGCAGACTACTATAGTGAGGTATATCGTTTGGAGGGGGTGTACACGGAGGAGGATAATAAAGGGATGATTAGGGACATCCAACTGCCCATGCTCCCCGACGACGACCGTAAATATCTGGATTCCCCGCTCACGAATGACGAGGTAGCGCAGGCTATCAGAGGAGTACACTCCGGCAAGGCCTCGGACCGAATGGCATTCCCGTAGAACTCTACAAATTGAGTTCTAATAGAATCGCTCCATTCCTTCGCTCTATGTTTAATGACAGTAAAGATAGGGGGCAATTTAGGTATGACCAATGTATTGCCAACATAGTGGTCATCCACAAGGAGGGTAAACTCAGGGCGTGCTGTTCGTCAAATAAGCATATCTCGCTTTTAAACGTGGAACCTAAGGTCCTGGCAACGTTGCTGGCTATGATGTTAACCAAGGTTATCACCACTTTGGTACACCCAGACCAGTCGGGCTTTATGCCGCACCGGAATATCGCCCTCAACTTGCGCTGACTTCACGGGGTCCTGGACCGGGCTCCAACAATTCAGGAACCGGCAATGCTGGTGTCATTGGATGCTACTATGGCATTCAACAGAGTCGAATGGCCCTACCTTTTTGCGGTGCTGGAGAAACTAGGCTTCGGCCTGGAATTTATTGACTGGGTGCACATTTTGTTCTCTGCCCCACTGGCCCGTGTAGTGGTAAATAACCGCAAGTCCCACGATTTCTATCTGAGCAGAGGGACCAGACAGGGATGCCCCCTGTCCCCACTCCTATTCGCTCTGGCTTTGGAGCCATTGGCAGCATGGGTCTGGCAGGACCGTTCAATACGCGAGATGCGATGGACTCTGGAGAGGGAGGATAAAATCTCACTATACGCTGATGATATCTTGCTTTACCTCACCAACCCGAGGTGGTCCCTGAGCTGTTTTTTGGATGTAATGGCTATTTTGGGGAGGTACTCAGGCTTCGCTATTAATTGGTGCAAGTCGGTTCTCTTCGTCCTCAAGGGAGACCCACCAATCATTCCCAATGCTTGCCCAATACAAATCGACCCATTGGGCTTTAGGTACCTCAGTATCTATATCACATTAGATCCCAAGATCCGTTACACTAATAACCTGCACCCCCCACTGGCGCGATTTAGGGGTGAGGTGGTACGCTGGAAGGCGCTCCCACTCTCCCTTTTAGGTAGAGCGGTACTCTTTAAAATGTTGGCCTTGCCACAGTTCCTATATAGATTGCAGAATGCTATGGACCCAGTTCCCGCGTCCTATTTTAAGGAAATAGAGTCCCTCCAGAGATAGTTACTTTGGGACGGTAAACCCCGCATAGCGTTTTCTAAGCTCACCCTTCCCTGGTATGACGGGGGCATAGGTCTGCCTGACCTCAAGAAATATTATTGGGCCTCTCATGTTAGCGGCAGTAAACCTCGGGATATATGGCGCCCCGAATGACCCCGGCTATGCCATGGGCCGTTGGCAACTGCCATGGGGCGACTACACCAGAGCACTTTATGCTGGACCCCGCAGATTTCCCCTCACAGGACCCACGGCACATGCCGTCCAGGTATGGCATGCAGCCAACAGGCACCTTAAGTGGGAGGGGAAACTAACACTCGCCACTCCATTGTGGAGTTCGGAGAAGTTGGGAAGTCTATGGAAGTCGAAAGGCTTTGACAAATGGGACCTCATTGGTATCACGCGCATAGACGATGTTTGGGGGACGGTACGATTCAATCATTTGACTCCCTTAAGCTACAATATCACCTGAGTGACGGTGAATATTTCCGTTATCTAAAGGTGTAGCATGCACTGCTTACGCATATCCCCAGGGGCACAACACTTCCTGACGCCTCTCCTCTAGAAGATAGAGTGTTAGACGGCCATCTTCCCGAGAAAACTATCTCTCTACTATATAAGAAGCTTATAAATACTATGGAAGACCCGCTAGAACTTCTTAGATGGTAATGGCAGGAGGATGGGTTGGAGCTGGATGACGAAGACTGGCAGGAAGCAGTGTCATCCCCGCGGGTTGTGGCAATTCCAATGAGGCTCAGATTGGTCCAGCTAAAGATCCTACATAGGTCGTATGTCACTGGGCCCCAATTAGTCTGTATGGGCCGCTCGGAGAGCAGGGAATGCAGGAGGGGTGTGGGGAACTGGGGACATTCACACATATTTTGTGGCATTGCACGAGAGTGCAGGGGTTTTGGGGGAGGGTCCACAACACGTTGCGAGCAGTCCTGGGTACAGAAATGCGGTTGGAAGCCTGCAGGTGTATTCTGAATATCTGGGAACCAACCGACCTTAACGCATACAAAAAGCAATGGGCAACATTGGCATTCATGATAGCGAAGCCCAATATTGCCCAATTGTGGGGAGCCTGTCAACCGTCTTCTGTGGAGAAATGGAGGGAGGATTTGGACTGGTGTATGTTTAGGGAAAGATCAGTTTATTCCACCATGGGCTGTCCGGGGAAGTGGGGTAGGATCTGGGAGTGTGTAAACAATGGGAGAAACAGGGGAGGGCTATTTGAACAGAGGTCCAGCATACATGCCCAAGTACTGAAAGCAACACAAGATTAGTATGCAGTTCCTCAAAAGATTAGAGTAAAAAGTGACTAGTGTGAGAAACTGACTGATATACAGTAGCCCAAAAAGGAGGAAGGGGAATTCCTCCTTTCGGATAGAATGCCTTCACACACCCAGCCCACTAGGTGTCATGCTTCATCATTGGGCGTGCTCCTCGTCGGGACAGCGGTGCAATTCCAGACGGGCACCCTCAATGGGGGCTCTTTGGCGGAGATCTTTCATCCTTGCCGTTTGGTGAGTGCGTGTGTGGGGTCCTAAGTTGTAAAAGTGTAGTGTGTGAGCTAGTAGTGGGTTAAAACAGGGGAAGGTGGTCAGGGCCACTACTTTAATAATCCTGCCTCCTACCCTGATTAAAAAAGTAATGGCAACTAACCACTGTGATGAGGTGGGTAGTTGCACTTATGCGGTCAACATGTTTCTTGCCTAATAGTCCCAAGGAGTGGGATCAAGCGGCAATTCTTCAGGACCAAAAAAGATAACAATCAAGGTTTTGTGAACGAATCGACGCCCCTTCGCTGGGGCAGCTGTGCGCTCAAAAATTCAATTAACATAACATAACATAACATAACTACACTAGTTGCTGGTTGTCAGGTGCATTAACTTAAGTATTACCAGTTCTGGAGAACCAAGAGCGGTCAATGTCCCCCGGTGCTGGAATCAATCTAAAAGGGTTTCACTATTTGCACAATCGGTCAACTGGCAGCATAAGAGCACGTGCAAGTAACGTGTCGTTTCAGGATCTTGCCCTCTGTCGGCGGATGACCTACCCCGTGTTGCCGGTTCCTGGAGGATCTGGGAGGCCTGGAATCATTACAGTGGGGATATATGTACCCCCCGACAGGTCCAGAAAAGGCTGATGAGCACACGTCCCCTTGATCCACCAACTGTGATAACTAAACAATATTTTGAAGGTATGGAATGTCATCAACTCACCTGTATTATTTTGTAATGTGTCACCTGATGTTTTTTCTTTGTTGATTTTTGTTTCAATAAAAAGAAATAAAAAAAAAAGATTGCACATGAGGGACATTTAGAGGTGTCTAAAACTTGCATTAAAATTAAGCACCATTACTGGTGGCCGGCTTTGGACAACCAGGTAAGAAGCATGGTAGATGGTTTTGAGGATTATTTACCTTCGGACAAACACTGGAAAGTGCCAAAATTGCCTTTACACCCAACTGAGTTCCCTGAGAAGCCATGGGAAAAAGTTGGATTGGATTTTTCAGGACCTTACAATGTTCTAGCGGAGGAATCAAGGTATTTAATTTTAGCTGTGGATTGCCAATCAAAACGGATGTATTATATGTTTGTGGATTCTCCCAATACGGATAATACAATATGTTTTTTGAAGAAAGTGTTTTTATTGGAAAGTGCTCCTAGGTCGTTGGTAACAGACAATGGAACTCACTTTGTGTCGGATAAGATGTGTACATTTTTTAAAAGTCAAGACATCAATCATTTGAAGGTGGCTATGTATTCACCAGCTTCTAATGGGCTGCTGGAAAGGGGCAATAAGGTTCTCAAAGAAGATATCCAGACAGCTATAGCTGCTGGTCGTGATATTAGGGCATTTTTGGAGGATAAAGTATGGAATTATAACACTTCACCTCACTGCACCACAGGTATCACTCCCTTTGAACTTCTTCGAGGTAGAAAAGTCAATAATACTTTGTTGCCATCTTGGTTGGACAGTAGAAAAGTTGCCAATGTTGATTCTGATTGTAAGAATGTAGCAAATGTCGTGAAGGAGAAACAGTGGAAGATGAAAGGAAAATTTGATAGAAGTAGTGTCTCTGGTGATTTGGAAATTGCAGGGGGCGATTGGGTTTTGTTTAAAAAATCATTTAAAGTGAGAAAAGGAGAATTCGTTTTTTTCTAATCCTGTTTTTGTTTGTAAAGATAATAGAGGTGCAACATTTTTACAGGACAAAGGGTGGTGGAACAAGAGACAGTTGGTGAGAGTGACTAAAGAACAAGCTGATTTGATTAGGAAGAGTAAAAGGCCTCTTATGGAACATGAGCTTGATTGGAAACATTGGTTGCATGATCATGGACAACAAAGATGCTCAGGTGTGAATGCGAGATTCTCACATTATGTACAGGTTAATAATACTAAGGAGAACAATTTGAGTGACCCTGCTCGAGGGTCCCGGTTGAGAAAACTTCCTTCCAAGTTCAAGGATTTTATTACATACTGATTTATTGTGTTAGATATTCCTGCTTGTAGTTCAAGGACGTTGTTTATTAATATTTTGTGCTTGGAACTTTATCTATGTATTTTATTTTTATCTTTTTATTTTTTTGTTGTTTCTTTTTATGTTAGGGGGAAAGTGATGTAGTGAGTTAGTATTACTTATGTTCATGTTGAGAATGTTTACTTGTCATGATATTCTGTGCCTCGCGTCTAGAGTGTGCGTCCTCTGGGGTTCGATCGCATAATGCCAGTTGCAGATCGAATCTCTGAGAGTGCGCTGCTCTTTGCAGTGGCTGAAACCTCATGAATATTCAATAAATCTACTTACCTTTGAAAACGTGGTCTTCATCTTTCAATATTCATCTACCACAATTTTGGACAAGAGAGTTAACAAACATCATACGATGCTAATCTATGGAGGACCAAAGAGAAAGAAAAATAGGCAGGGGCCCTATGTAAAGTACATAACCACACAGGGAGGATGCATGGGTGGTCTATATGAAGTGACCTGTGTAAATTGGTGTCTGCATGTCTATCCATGTGTGCGTGTTTATCCATAATTTATATGTATCTGTGGCCAAGGACATGCTCTAAATAGCAGCAGGATTTGTTAGCTTGTTCGGTGCTTGTTTTCGATATAACATGCTCAGTTGGCAGAACAGGTACAGCAGCCTATTCAATTCTGGGCTCCTCTTTTATCGCTGTATGAGTCCAACAGCATTGGTCGCTCATCCCATGAGGTCATTTATGGGCATGACACCTTCTACAGATGCAGCTGATTGGGTCAATCGATAATATTGGTGGGTTCAAGACAGTGGGTGCACCAGGGAATCCAAGTAGATATTATACCAGTATTATTTTGATTATGAGGCCTCACTGCTTTTCGTCTGTGGCTCAATGGTAATGACCTGCACTACTTCACAGGACATTTCAGGCCTCAATGTTGAGTGAGGGAGGCACAAGATAATCATGGGGAAAGAACTAACCATGCATGCCTGGAGCTTTAGTATGTGGCATTTAACATGTGGTTTGGGAGTTAATTGGCACCTGGATGCAATGAAAGTAATCATGGTTATTCGGCAAGTCCTCCACTTTGTGATTAGGTCTCGCCTGGCGACCGCAGCACGAAGCGCTGTCTCCAACGAGATCTATTGCTTCTGACTTGCCTCGGAAGGGAGACAAGGCAGTGGCACGTGCATGCCCGACTGGAAATGTGAATGCGCGCTAGCATGCTCTGCGAGCCGTTCCCCTTCCGTCCTAAGTAGCCTCATGCACTTTCACTTTCCATTCTCCCCGTCGGCTGCATGGCGTGAAATACACTACACAAAATGCACAAGACGTGTCAGCGCACTGGCGCTTAAAATAAAATATGCCCCCGATGGAGTGGCCCACGAAGGCGGGACCGCTCAGGACGGGCAGTGCTAGTGGCAGCATGCAGCCCCACTCACCGGGCTGCTGTGTAGAGACTCTTCTCGGCAGCCTGTGCGGGTTTCCAATGCGACGTCCTCAGCATACGGGAGCCCTGCAGAAACACACCCCGCCTCTCCACTTCACCCAGGCCACCTCCTGGGACCTGGGACTTCTCAGGACTTTCACCGCTGGGCTCTCCTTTCCTCATGGGAGCCCCGCATGAACGAGCCACACCAGCCTCTTCCGACCGCGTCACAGGCCCCGCCCATGTCACGGTCAAGGATGCCTGACTTCCCGGTTTCGCCCCCCCCGGGCCGCACGGTGATTTTGTGCTTGGCTCTCTCTCTCTCTCTCCCCCCTGTGCCTGCTCCACCTTTGCTTCCTCTCCATCGCCCCCCTTTCCATGCTCCTGGCCCTCCCACCCCGCCTGTTGTACCTGCCCCCCCCCCCCTCTCCTTGCACCTCATGAATGGTAGGCCTTGTTACTTTAAGGTGTGGTATTCCTCAGAGGAGTAAAACATGGCTGTGCCATGAAAAATTGGCGAAGGAGGATACCGAAGTCCAACCTGCTTATAAAAGTTCCTATCTTGGGCACATGAGGGCACAAAGGCAGAGGGAAACAAAGTTATTTGTCCAAGATCATATAATCTAGAAGGTGTATAGATGCTGGGATTAGAAACCATGTGGTATCACCACTCCAGAACGGAATCTGCATTCAGTAGAGTCCATTCACCACATCCGGGCGCCTGAGTGGAATATATTTCTGCCCTTGATTGGAGGGGCTGGGGGTACGGCTGTAACCGGGATATTTAATCAGTGCCTGTCTACGTCTCTAGTTGTTCAATCAAAAGTTGCTTAGCACCCGTGACCCCCGGGTTTAAACTGCGCTCCTCGTATTGATTCAGCGCTGCGGATTTTAGTATCACTCTGCCTAGGAAGTGCGCTTGCACGAGAGGTGACCAGCAGTCCGAATCCTAATTGCTCAGATCACCTGTAACTGATTTATTGCCTCCTAATGCTGGCATGCAGCCAGGGGTATTTGAGCCTGCTCCCCCTTGGCAGGGTGGGCTTTCATAGGATCTGAGCTGCCCCCCACGTGCTATGTACGGGGTGTGATTCTAATACATTGTCAACTGTGAGGGTTCATGGCTTCCTAGCTCGGAGTCCAGCTCATTGCTGGACCGCGCCAAGTGATCCTATGCAAGTCTCTGCTTTCATGGTCTTTTGCTGTAGTGTATTGTAGCATTTATAGAGCACTTCCAATCCCAATATTTGGGAGAGGATGTTGTCTGAGGGTTAGATTGCTCCCTTTGGAGTTGGGAAATCAAGGTTCGAGCCTCGGGGTCGCGTCCACATCCTGGGCAATTCACGTAATTTCCTTGTTTACTTGTGTAACGTAACAGGTGCTTCGCATAGAAACAAAACACTGATGCCACAACCTGGCCAGGCAGAAACATGTTATGCGAAAGGTAGCAGTGCCTGCTACAGGAACACCTCACGGGTCTCAACCTGTGGAGACCCTTGATGTGTATGTAGAGCGGGCGATTGTATGCTTACGTGGCTGTTGATGACCTCAAATGGTTTGCAGGAATGCACATCACACCAGTGATAAGCCAGTGGCGACGTGGCCGAAGAATATGCCATATTTAGAAAAGTGGCGACGTGGCCGAAGAATACGCCATATTTAGAAAAGTGGCGACGTGGCCAAAGAATACGTCATATTTCGGAAAGTATGTGGGAAACTGCAGTATTGTATACACGGCCTAACACAAAAGGGATGACAGCCTTAATGCTGGTACTCTTTTTAAAATTTTCCAGCAGTAAAATGTAGGTTGCTTGGCAACTTGTTCACTGCACCAATGAATGTACTGTTTTTATTGTTACAACAAATAACACGCCTCCTAACAACAGCCAGTTTATCAGCTATGAGCTTGCTGCCATAAGGCAGATGGTGTTGTCTGAATTAGATGTTTGAATGATTAGTGATCACTGGTCATTTAGTAACCGGGAAGGCCGGTGCCATGTGGCTAAAATCACAACAGCGACCTTTGACCCTGCTTGCAGGCAGGTCGCCCCCACACTGCCACTTGCCACCCGCTGACCTGCTTGCATTTACCGCTTGATTGCGCCCCGTTCTGCTGCCATCTCCCCCCCCCCCGCCCCCCACCGATCCCTACCCGGCCTTCCCGCCGCTGTCTCCCTGCGGCCCCGCCCCCAGCACACCCATTGGCCTCCCTGCTCCTGCCTCCCAGCTGCTCCTCCCTCCCAGGCATCCTCTAAAACAGGCCGAGTGACAGTGATCAGGAGCGACCTTTGACCCTGCTTGCAGGCTGGTCGCCCCCACGCCGCCATTCACCACCTGCTGACCCGCTTGCATTTACCGCTTGAGTGCGCCCGTTCTGCTACCGTCTTCCACCCTGCCCCACACCGCTCCCTACCCGGCCACCCTGCTCCCGCCTCCCAGCTGCTCCTTCCTCCCAAGCCTCCTCATATGCAGGCTGAGAAGAGGCCACGCAGCGGGTGTGCCTAAGCAAGCCCGTCTGCGCCCGTCCGCGAGTGGATCGTGTCCAGCGCCAGAACACCTGGGCCCTACGAACGCCACGACACCAGACTCCACTACGACACCAGCAGCCTCCACGCACTCAACGCTGGACGAAACCACACCTGCTTCTAGGCCGCCCCAAAACTGACCAACGGACCCTTTTTCTGCCGCACCTGCAACTTCACCTGCGACAGAAACACCAAACCTCCAAGGACCAGACCCAACCACCTCCGCTGCATACTACTCAACACCCGCTCCGCACGCAAACACGCTGTCGAGCTCTGGGATCTGCTCGACACCTCCGCCCCAGACGTGGCCTTCCTGACCGAGACCTGGTGGAATGACTCCTCAGCGCCCGACATCGCCATAGCCATCCCAGACGGCTACAAGATCACCCGCAGGGATCGCGCGAACGGAATCGGAGGAGGAATAGCCATCATCCACAAGTCAACCCTCAAAGTCGCCACCCACGCAGACGACACCCTAAACACCGCCGAACACCTGCACTTCCGGAAACACATTGACCCCCAACACCACCCTCAGAGGAACACTCATCTACAGACTCCATCGCCGACCTCGCCAGCACCCACGCACTCGCCTCCACGGACTACATCCTCCTCGGGGACCTGTACTTCCACCTCGGGAACAACAACAACACCAACTCCGCCACCCTGATCGACAACCTCGGTCTCAGATAACTCGTCACCACACCCACCCACGCCGCCGGCCACACGCTCGGCCCCATCTTCTCCACAGGCTCCCAGATTGCCTTCAATCACAGCACCGAACTCCACTGGACTGACCACCGCTGCATCCACTTCACATTCAAGAAACCATTCTGCACCATCGCACCCAACAGCTGCCTCGCCGCTACTGAAGCAAAGTCACCGAAGACCAGCTACTCACCTCCCTCGCCAAGAACCCACCCACCGAACCCACCACTCTGACACCGCAGCCCTCAAACTCAGACAGTGGATCGACAACTGCGCCAACACCCTCGCCCCGCTCAAGAAACCCTCCAACAGCTACACCAGCAAGAGAGCCAAATGGTTCACCAGCGAGCTCCAGGCCTCCAAACGCGCATGCCAAAAACTGGAGAAGACATGGCTCCACAAACGCACACCAGACAACCACACAGCCCACAAGGACGCTATCCGCAGACCTCACCCCCTCATCAGATTAGCCAAGAGATCCTCTTTGGATAACAACGCACACAACAGCAAAGAGCTCTTCAGCATCGTAAAGGAACTCTCCAACCCCAGAGCCAACGCCAACGACATCCCGCCCTCACAGAACTGTGCGACTCACTGCCATCTTCTTCCACCGCAAGATCGCTGACATCCACAAGAGCTTCAACACCACGACCGGCCCGACTACGCCAGACTCCACCACCTCTGTGAACACCACCAGCTCCAACCGCCTGACCTCCTGGTCCAACGTCAACAATGACGAGACACTCAAGGTCATGAACTCCATCCACTCAGGATCTCCGCGTGACCCGTGCCCACACCACATATTCAACAAAGCAGAAGCAGCCATCGCACCCCAACTACAGAAGGTCATCAACATCTCCTTCGAAACAGCGACATTTCTGTAAAGCTGGAAACACGCCGAAATCAACACCCTCCTCAAGAAGCCCAAATCAGACCCCAAGGAACTCAAGAACTTCCGGCCCATCTCCCTGCTCCCATTCCCGGCTAAAGTCATCAAAACAATCGTCAACATGCAACTGACCCACCACCTGGAAGACAACAACGACGAGACACTCAAGGTCATGAACTCCATCCACTCAGGATCTCCGCGTGACCCGTGCCCACACCACATATTCAACAAAGCAGAAGCAGTCATCGCACCCCAACTACGGAAGGTCATCAACATCTCCTTCGAAACAGCGACATTTCTGTAAAGCTGGAAACATGCCGAAATCAACACCCTCCTCAAGAAGCCCAAATCAGACCCCAAGGAACTCAAGAACTTCCGTCCCATCTCCCTGCTCCCATTCCCGGCTAAAGTCATCAAAACAATCGTCAACATGCAACTGACCCGCCACCTGGAAGACAACAAGATCCTGGACCCGTCCCAGTCATGATTCAGATGAAACCACAGCACCGAGACAGCCCTCATCGCCGCCACAGACGACATCAGGCGCCAACTAGACAACGGCGAAACATCAGCCCTCATCCTCCTGGACCTATCAGCCGCCTTCGACACGGTCTGCCATCGCACTCTAAAGACACGCCTCCTTGAAGCCAGAATCCAAAACAAGGCGCTTGACTGGACCTTGTCCTTCCTCATCGGCAGAACCCAGAGCGTCCGCCTCCCACCCTTCCGATCCAAAGCCACCAACATCATCTGCGGCGTCCCCCAGGGCTCATCCCTCAGCCCGACGCTGTTCAACGTCTACATGGCACCCTCGCACTAGTGGCCCACCATCACGACCTCAACACCATCTCCTACGCCGGCGAGACCCAGCTTATTCTCTCCCTCACCAAGGACCCAAACACTGCCAAAACCAACCTCCACGAAGGAATGAAGGTCTCCGACTGGATGAGGAACAGCCATCTGAAGCTGAATTCGGACAAGACGGGGGTCCTCATCCTCAGATCCACCCCCTCAGCCTGGGACGACTCCTGGTGGCCGACCACACTGGGAGCAGCACCACCACCCACGGACCACGCACACAATCTAGGATTCATCCTCGACTCCTCCCTCTCCATGTCTAAGCAGGTCAACGCCATCTCCTCCTCCTGCTACAACACCCTCCGCATGCTCCGCAGAATCTACAAGTGGATCCTGACCAAAACAAGAAGAACGGTGACACAGGCCCTTGTCGGCAGCAGACTGGACTGCGGAAACACACTCTACGCAGGAATCCCAGCCAAACACCTACGACGACTACAACGCATCCAAAATGCCTCCGCCCGACTGATCGTCAACATCCCCCGCTGCAGCCACATCACCCTGCACCTGAGAAACCTAAACAGGCTCCCCATTGACAAGAGGATCACCTTCAAGCTCCTCACCCACGCACACAAAGCACTTCACAACACCGGACCAGCCTACCTGAACAGCAGACTCAGCTTCCACACACCCACCCGCCAGCTCCGCTCCACCAGTCTCGCCCTCGCCGCTGTCCCCCGCATCCAACGAACGACCTCCGGCGGCAGATCCTTTTCCTACCTCACCGCCAAGACCTGGAACAACCTCCCCACCCACATACGGAAGACCCAAGTCCGACTCACCTTCAGAAAACTCCTCAAGACCTGGCTCTTCGAGCTGTAGCAGCACACCCCTCTCCCTTCAGCGCCTTGGGACCCTCACGGGTAAGTAGCGAGCTTTACAAGTACTCTGATTGATTAATTGATTGATTGATTGATTGATTGACAACATGTTGAATTGGCCTTGGTGGATGATCAGGTCAGCGCCCTGGGCGAAAACCATGCTGGATGGATGCCAATTTCTAATAATATCACCAGAGCACATCGCTATTTTTGTATGTGGAAATGTAACACGGTTACGTTTTTTTATCTAAAAATCCTCCACAAAAGTGCATTTTCAGCTGAAATGTTGTCTATTTACTTCAAAGGGAAGATATTTTCTCTATGAAAATCCCCTTGACGTAAACTATTATCCTTCTCCATGCTCACCATGAAAAGCATTTACTGCCATCCTTTCGAACAGCAGATTCATGAACATGCACGGGAAACTATCTGCCATTTTAATTTTGCATCCTATGTGGCTCCCACAAAATGAGATATTCTGAACTAACTGATGAAGTGTACTTTTTTAAATTTTTGTCTGTGTATCGTTTTCCAGTTTTCGGAGTAAGAGGCTAATTCTGTGATTTTTCCAGCAATGCTCACCCTTTTCTTACTTTTTGCATCATATAGCACCTTAGTGCCCCTTGTTCGTCATATGGAACCTTGGGGCCTATTGTTATTGTCACAGTTGAGCCCATGCTGGTACTCAAAGCTGGTTCCCCAGCCCCGAAGTGGGCAGCCCTCGCCATTACACCACACCATCTCCCCACTTTCATGGGTAGTAGTTGGTTCTGTTTTAGGCTGCGCTAACAGGAATGGGCTGGTGCAAGCTGCATCCTGACGAGAGCCCCTGCACTTATGATGGTTTTTTTCACAAACTAATCACTGGGCAAGAAGTGCACCTTCCCACAACATAGCCCAGCCCAGGTCCACCAAAATCTTTTATTTTTTTTTTATAGTCCCAAATATTCTGCGGCTTCCGACATTATGTAACTCAACATAAGCTTTTGTTGCTCTCAATGTAGAAAGCCTCATACCAGTTTTGGAATGAAAGCTAGGATCAGCAGATGTGGTTTTAACTGGCAACAAACTGAATGAGTTATGTCCATGCATGATTCTGTGGAATGGCAAATTTCTTAATTTGAAGGATGTTCATACTTGTCACACCGACTCTGTCAAGGTAACCTCAAATTCTGCTGAGGCAGCCATGCAACAACATGGCTGCAGCCCTGCGTATATTTTTTTAGGTCCAGCCTGTGTAGCACATGTGCTGCTCTGCGAGGTATGCTGTGTTAGAGAATGGTCTTGTAACTCCGTCTACTCTCTGCCCACATTTTTCATTGCCTTGTGTCACTGTCCTTTGTAAATGCTGGCTACTGATTCGTTAATCAACTTTTAATCCCTCCTTGGTACCGCCTTGTCTTCATTTGCAACCTCCCATGAGGACCGCCTGTTAGACCTGTCAGCCCTAGAGTGGTCTTCCCCATTTTCTTTCACTTTCACCTTATTTTTGCCACCATCTTTTGTTGGACCTAGGTCTCTGGGCGCCTTACCACTGCCAAACAGTGCTGAGGTGCAGGTGCTCTCTCCCAACAACATGGCTGCCACAGGCCCCTGCTATGGCGGAGTGGCCTCTGTAGACACGCACCAGTAATTAGGAGCAGGCTGGGACATCATGTTACAGTATCACTTCCTTCCCGCCTTTTTGTTCTATAGCCTAATATGTGGAAGCTCCTGGAACATTCCAGCCATGGGAGGGGTTATTTATTTATTTATTTATTTATTTTATAAAGTTTTATATCTGCCACTAGAGTCCTGCTGTCAACTAGCGTTGTGAATCTGAGACCTGCCAAGCTCCCCAAGCGCGGAGGACCCTGCGAGAGCACTGCTGGGGGATCACCCAGGTAAACAGCGCTGCACCACCAAAGCACTCACCTGACAGAATTGTAATGCCGGCGCTGTGCCCACCCCACAGTGCTGTGCTCCTAGGCTGCTGAATGCCTCAAGGTTATACCTGGCTCTTCTCCCAAAGCACTGTGATCTCTAAGCGCTATCCTGTCCAGAACTGTGCCGCTAGCACTGTGCCCATATACTGTGCCACTAAGCGTTATGCCCATAGAAGCACTAGCTAGCCATCATTGTCCGACATTGTTTAATATATACGTGTCGGACTTGGCGAGGGTAATCAAAGCCCACAATATCAGCCTTACAACCTACGCCGACGACACACAGCTCGTCTTATCTATCCATCAAGACGGTGCTGATGTAGCCGCTAACTTTCAATCAGGCATGTTGGCAATAAGTGACTGGATGGCTGCCAATTGCTTAAAGCTGAACTCCTCCAAGACAGAGATAATGGTCTTTGGTAGACTGGAACCCATCTGGTCTCCCGTCTGGTGGCCTGACAAGCTAGGTCCTCCCCCCACCCCGGTCACCAAGGTGAGGAACTTAGGGGTAATATTTGATGATAAATTGCTATTTACCCATCATGCTAACAATGTGGTGTCCTCTTCATTTTTTATGTTACGGAAAATAAAAAAGCTACTACCTTATATCCCCAGTACTCATGCAAAAACACTCATCACCTCCCTGATTTTCTCACGTACAGATTATTGTAATGCTCTTTTTTGAATGCACAGGCCAAAATTACTAATAAACTTCAGCTAGTGCAGAATGCGGCAGCCAGAGTCCTTCTCAAGATTCCCAAATTTTAATCCATCTCCTCCCATTTGCAAAACCTTCATTGGCTCTCCATCAAAAACCGCACCAGATTTAAGTCCCTCTGTATAGCATACAAAGCAATCAACAACATAGGTCCTGCTTTTCTCAGAGAGGCCTTTAAACCTAAAAACAACCCCAGAACCTTGCGCTCCTCTTCCTATCATTGTGTTAACATTCCTCGCACCCGAAGAGTCAACTGGGGAGACAGATGCTTTGTAATAGCCACCGCCAAACTTTGGAATTCTCTCCCCACTTACATCAAAACCAGCCCCACCCTCATGACCTTCAGGAGACAGCTAAAAACTTGGCTTTTCACTCAGTAAACTGCCCTTTCCGTTTAACTATTTCTGTCTGACTACTTTTGATCTATAGCGCCGAGACACCCATGGGTATTTGCGCGCTTTAAAAGTCGCATAAATAAATAAAATAAATAAATCACCGCCACCGCCTGTTACCTGTGACTAAGCGCTGTGACTGAGCGCGGTGACCTGGGAAGCGCTGGGGCGAGAAGAAGCACTACATCGCATTGATCACCGCCGCAGCCCCGGACTGGTCTGCGCCGCTGTTGGGCGCTGCTGCAGGGTGCGCCTGGGGCCCGTGAATCATCGCCGCGGCCCGGGCGCCTGCTGTCATGATCTCCCCCCATCACCTGAGTTCACCTCTGCGGCCCCCGAAGCCTGGGGAGGGCCGCCTCAGTATTGCAGAAGGCCGCGCTAGACCTGTGAGTTTGGGGAGGGCGTCATCACGTGGCTGGGGCGCCGGCCAGGCCAGCGGCCGCGCCCCCTGCCAGACTCCCCCTAATTGGCTCGTGGCACCGCGCCCTCCTCCAGCTACATCCTGATTGGTCCCCGCGGCCAGACCCCCAGGAGACCGTGACCAGAGTGGGCCCAAGGCCGCGGGAGAGCCGTGAGTGGTGCCGATAGACTCCGGAGGGGCTCCGTTGTCAGAGGGAGACCCCCTTTGGTCCTATTTCCCCCGGTACACCGCCGAGTTATTCGCCCCTGTGAAGTCAGAGTCGGAACCGGGAGGAGAAGCGTGCTGACTGGTGCCGGTGGCGTGCTACATCCGCCAGGGCTGGGACTGCCAGCAAAACTGTGCCACCCTCAAGGATCACCCGGTGAGTGGTGTGAGTCTGGGGCCGACGCCCACGGGGGGACCCGAGGAGCTAACACATCCGGCCCCTCCCAAGGAGAACTGCTGGAGGCTGGGGCCTAGAGTGGGAATCGAACATCTTGCCCTATTTAGGAGGGGGGGCCCAGGGGATGTTGTGCCTGCTATGTTGTTATCCCCCTGATGTAGAAAATGTTAGGGATGCTGTGCCCATGCTATGCATGATTCTGTTGTGACATTTATGCTTCTGTTGAGTTATTGCATAGTTCCCCGAGCACAAGAGATGTTTTCTTGATATTAAGATCAGAGCTTTGAAACATTACGGTTAATGGACTTGCTTATGATGAATGTGTTTGCCTAGACTGCTCTACATAATAGCGAGATATTTACAGAGATATTTGCCTGATGTTTAAGAAATGTTCAATACCTGAATTGATGCCTAGTATCTAACAGTGAGTTACTTACCTGCACTGAAGAAAGTCTAGATAAAAAGTCTTGTTTGAAGCAACAATCTGGTGTGGTGTCATTTTATTGTGTTTGCCTCCCTGTCTCAGTGTGAGTGTGTGCTGCACTTCTACTTTACACATTGCCTTCGGGTGCCTTCCTGCCTCGCGCCAAGCTACCGTGGTGGAATTGGTGACCCCAGTTCTAACACCGCCCCTTTACTTTGGTTGTTACACGGTATGTTATTTAGCCTGTAAGCACTATTTTCTTTAATGAGCTTCTCCTACTGCAGGCACGACATGTGTTCCTGCAACATTCAGTACGCCATGCCCGCTTGCACTTTCTGAGCAGCCAGGGACAATAACGGGCACTTTTTTCAATGGAAATAGGTCTGACACTTACAAGAGTTTGAGCTATTTGCATTGTAATTGACAATGCCATTAATTTATGTGTTAATTATCAAAACCGATAAATAAAAGGCATTGTCTTCTACAATGCCAATAGCTTAAACTCTCGGAAATGCGAGACCTATTGCATTGTAAATGCTTGCTTAGCCTGGAGTGAAAATCGCTTGATAAGGGTCTGCAAAGACTGGCGTTTTCTGAAAGTTGCATTTAGAATGTAAAGCGTGGTACTAAAAAAAAGTTTGATAATAAAACTGTTCTATGTTTGTGTTTGGTGTGCACAGGCAGCATAACAACTGACCAACAGACAGCACAGTAACAAATACATATTCAGTTGCTGTGCTGTCTGGGTAAATAATATTACATGTATTTTTTGTGCTTTTATGTTTCTTTTTAGGCATGTTCCTAATTCAGTCATTTGTGAAGGCCTCTAAGTGAATTTATATGTGGAAGATGTCCAAATACCAGTCCAGAAGAAAGTGGTCTTACTTCTTTCCTCAAATTGTGTGTTTGAAATAAGGATTTTTAAACATTTAAACTTTTTAATAATGACAAATGATAAGGGCTTACAAAGCCTATAAGATGCATGGTGCTCTTGATTAATCTTCCTTATATTTATATATATGTGTGTATTGTATAGATATCTTTGAGACAAATAATAAACTGTATATTTTTGTAAATATGTTATTTCTGTTAGTCTTTTTGCATCACTGGCACAGTAGTCTGATTAATTAAAAGTTATTTTTATTAAATGTTGATTAATTCCATCCTAATTGATCTTAGAGGAGTTTCTGTTTCTGGCATTCACTAATTCCAACCCAACACTGTTAGCCGGACTAACTCCCCTTTCCAGGACTGGGGGGGAATAGATAGAATTTGGTGGGGTGTTGGTCAAAGTTATTCTCATAGGAGAAATAAATCCTGTGGAGAAAAGAAAAGGAAAAAATTGTTCCTTTAAAGATCAGGCTTTCAACAGTACCTAATTATACAAATATTCTTTTGGGAAATATTGACATTTTCAAAAGTCACAAGATTACTTATTAGCATTCCAAGAAAGCTGGAAATGGTGCACTCTTATTAGGCGTACTCCTGCTGCTAAGATTTTTAACTGAGGTAAAGTGGTCAATTTGAACTCATGAGGAACAATTCTATTCGTACAGATTGACAATTGCCTTGGAGAATCAGGGCCAAAGTTGCAGCTGGACCCTAAACAGATAGGCAAGCTATTTCTGGCATCGTTTTTAACGTTTCAGAGCCAGATTAGCCAACACAAGAGTGGCCCATCAACTTAGCAGATGAAACACTGCTTTGCTTTTGGACATCTGTTTTTTTTTTTTACCTCTACTGTTGATTGAAATCTCGCCATACTTGTCATTATAAATGACAGAAAGGCCCTTGAGGATTGAGTGTTTAATACGTGTCTGTTATATCCTGATCATCCCTTTCCCTGCTGCTCAGCCTGTGTGTGTGATGTCATTAGAATGTTCCTGTGTGCATGGTTTGAATGTGTGGTCAGTTTGAATGAGTGGGGCTGAGCAGCTGGATGCTGCTCCCGGTGGGGCCTTCCTATTTACCTATTTACCAGCTTTTGATTAATAAACACCCTTTCAAGAATACCTACGACTACTGGATCTTCTTACATTACAAATTACATTTTCTACATTGCAACAATGGCGACGATGAAGAAAGAACTACGCGTGCAGGAACTATTTCTGAAACATGGAACTACTGAGATGAGAAGTAAAGCTTTTAAAAGAAGACAAGCAACGCTTTTGATGCCCCACCGGTGTCATGTCACATCTGACAGCCTACTGGAAACATCCATAAAGGTATGTTTCAAGCGTTGGACTTTGTGTGGCTTATTGAATTTAAAAATGGCAGATTTATTAACAAGACCGTCAAAATTTCAAAGTTATGACTGATTGTCAGAGTGAAACAGTGGAAAACTTTATTACCGTTCGTGCTACGATGTTCAGATCCCAACTTAAAATGACAATTTATATTATCAAGGGCATAGATCAAAAAAAAAAACTATATTAAATTAAAAGATGTGAACCTTTCAGCAATTTTTGTGAGGCGGCAAAGATTGCATATCGGGGGTTAACATCGAGCCCCGGTGTACTGATTACTGGCTTAGTGAAAATGTTGACCCTGACTGTATTTTACTCACCGTATTTCCAACGGTCGTTTTCATCAGCTGAAGAACTGTTTCTTGGCCGGCTGGATACTGAATGATGACGCAACAGAATACTACCACAGTATTGGTGATTCTGTAGAACGCGCCGTCATCTATGAACGTGCATCGGCGTCATGAAGGGTCAAGTTCACGCAGGGTTTATGCGCACGTACGTGCATCATTGGAAAAAACTGTCATGGCAAGTTCGAAGAGCGTCGAGATTACGAATGACTGACTGCCTAAGTTCTTTTATTGTGCTCCTGTCTCCACAATAACATCGGGCGCATTTTCAAACTGTTCTTCATGAGAAAGGTACTTTTATTAAACAATTTGACTGAAATTGATTTCGAAACTGCCACAGGTTGCTCACCGGAGTTGTTTTCTTCAAAAAATTCCTACATTACGTACTGCATACATTTATTCTGTTCAATCTGCGCCATCTAGTGTCTATTTTTCATTATGGCACGAATACAGGAAAATATTATCCATTCGAGTTAGACACTTTGGATTCAATTCTGTGAATGTCATTTACCTGCCTTACTGAAGAAGTGGAGCTATTCAACATGACAACGGTGACTACTTTTATTGTTTTAGTTTCTTGTTTTGGATTATTTGATAATCACATGGTACTTGTGATGATATGTTTACGCTTGTTACATATGTTCAATTATATGATTTGATTTACTGTTACTACATGAAATATTTATATAATGAGATTTTTCTTAATGTGCTCCTTTACTGTCATTTTAATTGGTTAATTTACCCTTACTGAATTTAGTCACTTATGTATTGAATTTTTAGTGGTCATGTTTTACTATGCAAAGTCGTGGGAGTGCTAGATTTTTATTTTATGGAAATGAACCACATTTGTGCTCAATTTATTTGAGGGGTTCATTCTTTGTAGAATTGGCTTTAATTAGTTGAGCCATAGGAGTGCGTTAATTGAGTTGAGATGCAAAAATTTAAATTAATTCTAGTGATTCTTAGTTGGAGCGTTTAGAACTACTATAGGTAGGTCTTGTGATTTAATTTTGTGTATTTTTGATGAACCACTTATTTAATAGTGCTCTATTTTAATAGAGGAGTTCACATTTTACTGCGAAGAGTCGTGCAGAGTCTACATTTATTGCTTTGAACCACATTAAGTGCTCATATGTTTTGAGGAGTTCAATGCTAGTGTGTATTTTGGATTTTTAGTATGCATATTGTGCGGAGCCACATAAGTGCTCATTGTTTGAGGCGCTCCATCTGTTTAAGTGTATTGTCTGAAGATTAGTTCTCCAGTTTGGATTTTTAGGATGCATATGTTGCGGAGCCACATACGTGCTCATGGTTTGAGGTGCTCCATTTGTTTCAGATCAAAATTATATGAGGCTGCAGAGTCCTCAGTTCTGTTTATTCATGATTTATATTGTTGAACCACGAAAGTGCTCTATTCAGTTAGAGGTGTTCAGTTTTACAGAGAGTCGCTAGGGAGTCATGTACCTCGTGCGGAATGTTGAAATTTGAGTACATTCACTTAGGGTGTCATGTACCCCATGCACTAGGTCTTATGCGCCTTGTTCTTTATGCTTTATTTTAACTGTGTGTCGGGTAGCGTGGGAACTCCTACGTCCTAAATTTGTTATTCTATTGGGACGCCATTTTGTCTAGTTTGATTCCCTTTTATTGCTTTTCGTGACAGTCTGGCCAACTGCCATGATTGGTGATATTTTGGGTTTTGTTTGTGATGGGGGATGGTTGTTATGTGATTCCTCTCTGGTTTTGTGCGAGAAGATATTGTTCCTCTCTTCATCTTTTATGCAACAATTTTTATGTTATGATATATTGCTATTTCATAATATTATTTACAGTCATTCATTTTCTTATGTTGACTGCTTATTTGAAATTTGAAATCCTGACTTTGTCATCATCAGGACATACTGTATTTAGTTTCTCTTTCTTTCCTTTGTGTTCATTGTTTTAAAAGAGGGAGATGTGTTATATCCTGATCATCCCTTTCCCTGCTGCTCAGCCTGTGTGTGTGATGTCATTAGAATGTTCCTGTGTGCATGGTTTGAATGTGTGGTCAGTTTGAATGAGTGGGGCTGAGCAGCTGGATGCTGCTCCCGGTGGGGCCTTCCTATTTACCTATTTACCAGCTTTTAATTAATAAACACCCTTTCAAGAATACCTACGACTACTGGATCTTCTTACATTACAAATTACATTTTCTACATTGCAACAGTGTCGACTGTAAATATCTCACTGGCTGCAGTAGTCGGTGCCCCTCCTGTCTTCAGGCCATGAAACTGTATCTTAAATGCCACGGACGTTCAACCCAGCCTATGAACTTTGAAACCCTTCTATTGCCTGCGTGAGAGTTTGTTGGATCTTGAATCGGGCCCCAGCTTGGATTGGACGAGGCTGCAGTGGCAGTTCATCTCATTTACCTTGTAGTGTTTTAATGCTTATGTGAACTATCGTGTTGCTGGCTAATTTTAGTTATCATTTGTTGAGAAATAACTTTATCAATTAGTAAAGCCCTGAATTCTAGCTCAATTGATTTAGGTCATTCCCTGCGTTACAAAGGCCACACCCCTTGTAAAGAACTCATGGTCACATCTCTTTGCCATGCTCCCTTTAGAGCCCCCACCCCATCCTTTTCTTAGTCCTCTTGAAACTCTGACCGATTAGTCTTTGAAATAGTTGTTGTCCATTCCGTTTTATATATGGCTCTCACTGCCAATATTGTCAATACCAGATTCTAAATTAGGTCACTCACTCGTGTCCTGCAGAAACACTGGAAAACAAAAGTTGCTTCCGACTGTTGCTATATCATAAAAGTATTTCCATGCTGCTCTGACATGGCTCTGAGACAGCCTGTCCATGCTACCCCTAATCTCTGAACTGATGGAGATCAGAGAGCACAGTTTAGGGAGAGGAGAGAAGAGAGAATGGGGGGAGTCAAAGGAGATGATGAGGGCGGTGCCAGGAAGCATTTTTGTACATTTGGAACAGGGAGGAATGGGCATGTTAAGTATGGCTTCCCAATACTCCTCTACCCCTCCGTCACAGTTCAAAGCAGAGGCGGATGAATTGAGGGCCAGACATAACATATAATTATAGTTGGATAAAAAGTAAATAAAGAGGATGCTTTTCTCCTTGGGGTTCTGAATGACATAATTGACAACTCGGGCTCTGCTCTCTTTGCGAATTTGATGTCACTCAGAACCCCTGTAGGAAAAACCTCCCCGTTATTCAATGTTAGCTATATATAATTCTGTGACTTGAAGAGTAGCCATTCTTCGGAAACTGTTCTGGTTGTTGAATCAGTTTAGGCCAGTGATATCAATATAAAGATAAGTGCAATGTTATGCAGTAGTTACAGAATACTTGGTATTTTTTTAGCGATGACTTTCATCCCGCCCCCAAGCTCACTTCGCCCGGCCCATTACGCGAAGCATCACAGTCTGCAAACTTTTTTTTGATGAGTTTCAACAAATGTCCTCTGCCTTTTAATGTTGAGGCTTTTCCCGGCCTGTTCTATGATATTTCCACTGACGACCTTTGATCTGTATTAGAATAATTCCTCTGCTTTGTCATTCATGCCTACCACAAGAAATATACACATTCCCCGATGAACTTTAAATTTTCCTTCTATGAAGTAGTAGTCCCCACTAGCATAGATAGTTTCGGGCATTGGACTACATAAGATGGAATGAACTATATGAATTCATTACAGCGCAGCTGTCTGGTTTGTCAAGACATCTTGGAGACGTTCAGAAAATTGAGCTAGGATTGCATTCTGCCTGTCGCTTACCATTGGCTTTGTGGTTTGTTACTTACATTTTCTGGCTTTATATTTGCTTACTCTATTTGCTTTAGGCTGTCCAGCTTGAGTTTGTACCTCCTGTTGCCCAAACCTGGTTTACTGTATTCTTTCACAAACTTGTTCCCTGTAAACAGGCCTTTAAATCTTGCTCTTATCTTGTCCCATTTGCTGGGCATTCAAAGACAGAGGTCAAATGGCAAGCTGTGTCTTCCTCGGGATCTTGGAATTTACTTTCTATTTTCTGGCTTCAAAGTGAGAGTGTTTATGCGAAAGAGGATTGTAGATTACTTTCATCATGGAGACCACTAATGCCCCTCCTATGCTCTAGTTCACGAGGCTGTAACATTACCCTTAAATAGCACATCCTGTAACATGCAGGTGACAGATTTTTATTTTAACCCCTTCGCTGTTCATGACGAGTTCAGCTCGTCATGCAGTACACTGGTCGTGTGCTGAAATAATGTATTTCAAGGATCTGCAGCACAGGAGGGGAATTGCCTTAGCAGTCATGTGGTTAAGTAGATAGGTAAGTGGGTTACTGCTTTTAACACAGATCCTTTTGTTACTTGCAGCTAATAAATTGTAATCCTTCTAATACTGCACAAGGAGCTATGAAGGACATGAGACTTTTACACCCTGTACCCCTCACTGATTTATGCAACAAACATCTTGTACATTGATGTACATACTTACAAGATTTACTGTCAATGTATAAGATGTATGTTATATAAAGCGCTCTGAATCCCTGCACTGGGATGAGTAGAGCTATAAAAGAAATAAAATAGTATATTTACATTGTTATTTGTCAAAATACTTGAACAGACCAATACATATGCCATTCATACAATGCATACATTTCTCTTATATACAAGGACTGAACACAGTCAAAAACATGCCTCTCTCTTGCACCTGTGAAGTGATAACAAGCTGTGAGCCTTTCTTCGCCCTTCTTTCCATTTGCATATTAGTGTGAGCCATATCCAGCCAGGATCAGATTGGAACAAAAGGAGGCCTGATGGATCCTTAACGTTGGGCTTTATCGTTGGCCCTGCTGGAGGTGAAAATAAATTAAAAAGACCACTCACCTGCATGTTGCTGCTGAGAATGAAAGCAGACACTGGAGGCGCTGCTCAACGTGTCCCTGTCTCTTAAAATTACACCGGGACAAGTTCAGCATAGGCAAATATTTATTTATTTTATTTATAAAGTTTTATATAGTGCGAACATGATCCCGAAGGATATCAGAGCACTTCACAATTGGAGGGAAAGGAAGGTAATAATTTTAGTACAGGCATCGAATAGGAATGTCAAACAACGCATATATAAAATATGAATACAACACAAAACAGTTAAAAACAAAAGGGGCAAACAAAAAATAAGACAATCACTGGTACATAGTGAGCTAGGAGGGGAGCAAACGATTAGTAAAAGAAGAATAGCATCCAGCGCAATGCTTTAAGGTGTAAGTCTACTGCATTAGAACAGATAATTCAAAACCCTTTTAAGGTAAGAACTTATTCATAAATGTATGATATATCTGGAGGCAATGACAGAAGCAGCAAAATACCAGTCGGGCTTCACACTATGATGAGCACATATCTTTAGCTAAAGTTTTTTAGGTCGAACCCTAAATTACATTGGCCACGCCCCTTTGAGAGGCCCCCCCAGTTTTTTCATTCCACTTAAAGCCCTGGGTGGCG
Source organism: Lissotriton vulgaris (assembly GCF_964263255.1). Lineage (NCBI taxonomy): Eukaryota > Metazoa > Chordata > Amphibia > Caudata > Salamandridae > Lissotriton > Lissotriton vulgaris. Next base: position 1,066,244,172 of record NC_141693.1, on the reverse strand, counting down.
CCCAACTTGTTTTGAGATCATATGACACTTCAGTGATCAATTATAAATTGTGTTTAGTGTATTTATATTTTTGTTATAACTAGCCACTGTTTTGGTCCCTGGACCGCCAGACTGGTGGTCCACCCGCCGTATTGCAAATACTGCCACCCGACTGCCACACCTGCCGGGGATCATGGATCTTGCGGCAATCAGAGGCTCTATCATGCCGGCAGTGCCACTGCTGCACTGCAGAGCATATTAGGAGATTCCTCACCGCCACAGTTTTCATAGCGGAGAGGCCGCCATGAAAACTGTGATAGTGATGATACAAAGGGGCCCCCTTTTGCCTCAGGGCCATGTGGTGCCTTCAGGTGGGCACATGTTGTGCTCCCCTGTGTGCAGTTACCCCCTTTCCTGCTCGGCATGGACTCTACAGTCCATGCTGTGCAGGAACGGGCTTTAGCATTCCCATTGCGGTGCCTATTTAATAGGCACCACAGTGGGAACGCCAAAGTACCGCCCGCCAGACTATGAGATGACTCGTAATCTGGTGGTGGACTGACAGTCAAGTCTGACAGTCTTAAAGCAGGGTGCAACCTCACAAGACCCACTCACAACAGTAGGCTGGTCACATATGACACTGGGCCACGCTGCAGGATCACATATTTATCTCAACAGTTCTTAGGCATTCTGGTAAAGTGTCCCAACCACTCTCTGTGTTCCCTGCCGGGGGCCCATGAGCTACTCCAAAATGCTCGGCCCTTCTAGGTCCCGGATAATGCAAGCCCACTCAGGAATGGGAACCATCGCCAGCCACCTCATGGGTCATTGAAGCTGTTTGTAGTATGGCACTCCCAAGTCCCTTTTCTCCAAAGTAGCAAAAAACTTATTTAAGGCCACACATTTCCTCCCAGTACCCCAAATCAAGTCAGAGCAGAGTGCGTTCAATTCTTGAAAAAAGCACTGGGGTAGGAGGACCGGCAAGGCCGAGAAATTATACAGCAACCAGGGTAATACAAACATTTTTCATCTGGAGACCCTGCCCATTGGAGAGAGCGGTAAGTTCCAGAACATCAGGGCGCACTGCTGATAAGACCCTACCCAAATTGCCATCAATCAGGTCCTGTTCCTGCTCTGTCTCAAAGAGTCTGCGCATAGGGAAGAGACAGGACTTAGTCAAGTTCAACAGCAATCCAGAGGCTTCATCAAAGGGATCTTGAACTGCCATCACCCCAGGTAAGTCCCTGCAGAAATCCCAGAGGTATATTAATGCATTATCTACATAAAGCAAGACCACATCCCAGGTGGCACTACTCTGAATGCCCCACTGTAGGCCTTGTTGATGAAATAGTCCCAGTGGTTCTAGGGCCAGGGCGATGATGATCGGAGAGAGCAAGCATTACCGTCATATTTCTGAAACAAAGCTGATTTTTCTGGGCCACATAGATGTATGGTTGACATTCAGGCCATTGTATATAAAGTAATTCAGAATTCTAGATGATGCCTGAGTAGTTCTCTGCTCTGTCTTTAGGGGAGTGGTACAACTTTACGCAAACTGTCTGACCCCAGTGTCGTATTATCGAAACACATTTGAAAATTGTAATGTCAAGCTTGACAGATGATTTGCAAGGTATGGGAGCCTGCTGGCATTTGTGTTTGCTGCAGGCAATCAATGTGATAATGTCAGGGAAATCAACAGTAAAAACGGACTCACCAGACCATAAAACAGACCCACAAGCTGCCAAAAGACTAGTTCACACTCTAACCTGTCAGACCAATCCCTGTGGCTCCGCTGCATTGCTCACTAGGCCAGTCGACTCTGGCTGACCCTGCTCTTGAAGGGCATTCCAATCCTCTGTACTAGGCCGTCGACACTTAAAAGTTCTGAAGCACCTCCATATGACTTGACATGCAGTTTGGGCCGGTCCTATTGCCATGGGGTCAGAGGGATTTGCATGTGATTTAGATAAAGGGCAGTGCCACTAACAAGTGATATATTGTAAAGTTTAATTTTAAATGAATAAAATGTTGCATATATAACTGTACAAGACACAAACTATTTTAGGAAAAATATATGCTACAACATGGTGTATAGTTCTGTGGCCGTATTAAAAGTCTGGAAATGTTTATTGAAAAGGTCAAAAATTAGTGCCTTGAAAATGTACTCAGTTGCCAGTGGTTACAGCTGCCTGACATTGCATTGTTTTCCCTAGAAACGGTTTAATAAAATGTTACCCTCACTAATGGCCTAGGGTCTGGCCGTGCCCATGCACATTTTCTTGCATAGCTTACTACTCCCCACCCCCATCTGCTCTCCATTACCTCTGGTTCATAATTCCCCTCTAAGAGCTTTCATTGTAATGTAAGCAATACTTTATGACGAGACTCATATTCCATAACTTACATCCTATAGTGGGGGAACACTTTGGTATGCATAACCCTCTTTCTGTCTGATCCCACCTACGCCTCTATGATGATAGATCTCATTCATACATTTTTTCCATATTCAGGTATTCCAATGTACCGTTACAGTTGGGTAAGAAGGATCCCTAGGAACATCCATATGGAATTGTCTACTGTCTACATGAAATGACTGCATTACAGCATACTTTGTACTTGTATCGCATGTCATCTGATTGTATGTTTACGCATCTAATAAAATAAGTTGAACAGTAAATGTTAAAGATAACTGAAAGTAGACCACCATTGTTGGCCCATCGCTTTAGTGGTTGGGCATTAGTCGCTTTATTCTCCAGCACTACATGCATGGAATATCTCTGCAGTACAGAAACCAAATTAGAGCAAAGCGGTAAAGTTGCTCTTCTACAGCAGTAGCACTCGTCCATCTTTAAATCAGGCTACATATTAGATGTTACTTTGTTGATGGTAACTCTCACTTTGGTGTAAAAGCGGGAGTAGATTTGCTGACAATCTTTCAGGCATAGAGTAACCACGTAACCGGTGGAACCTCTGGAAGTGTGAAAACACAAAGACTGACAATGTATATACCTGATTTATACCAGATTTAAAAAAAAAAAGGAAAACCAATAATAAACACATTTAACTTCTCTAACCCATTTGTTGCGCCCTGTCGTTTTTCAATGGCGCTATTGCAGATCTAAAACATTGGTGTCATAATCGTAAAATCAGACTGCCATTCTTTGTATATCTGTGTCTTGCTATCTGTTCAATTTTAGTTTGTGACTAATTATACTTAAATATTACATACTAAACCAAATCCCCTTCAACGTTCCCTTTATTTCCGGAAGTCTAGTTCCAGAAGGGTTGATCCATATATACAGCCTGCCATTCTGCCCTTTTACCCAAAGAATGCGGCTGCCCGAGGCCACCCGGTGGCCCACAGGAGGGCGGGCCCGTAGTCACAGAGGGCCTCCGCCGCCCCCCTACCTTTGGTCATCCACCCCTCCCCGGGCAGGTGGAGTCCCGGCAGGAGGGTGGGCGGGCCAGTGACGCACGTCCGGGGCGGCAGGCAGGGCGAGGGGTATATAACTTCCCCTCGCCATTTTAGTAGCCTCTTTGCCGCTCCGGACGTCGTGCGTCTGGCTTCAGGGACACTCTTTTTCCTCCCTACCTCTTAACCTGAGTGTCAGCGGGGGGGCATCTGATGGAACTTTTAATGTGTTCTTTTTCGTTGCAGGCGGAGTTACAGGGCGATCCGGAAGCAGAGAGGTGCAGCACTGTACTTCAGCGGGCACATAGGGGTGCCAGAGCCTAAACCTTGAACCTCATGGGAGGTCCGGGAACCCGTGTCGGCGCCCCAGTAGTCCTTCGGGCGGTTGTGTGCCTGTGCAACCAGGGGTTTGCCTAGATACGCCCCGCAAGGGGCGTGAGTAGATTTATTACCATAATGGCGCAGCAGATGGGTGGTTCGCCACCGTGCTGCTTGGCTCATCAGGCGGGCAGGTGGCGAGAATGCGGCCTGCCCTTGGATCGCCCGTAAGATAACCCACCATGATTACATAACGTTGTATGTAATAAACCTGCAGCAACTTTTCCCAATCTAACACTGGTGTCTTGTGTGCTATTTGCGGGATGTTTGGGTATGTTGCGGGGCGGGTGGTTCTGTTGACCTGATGTGACTTAGAGGCTTGTTCTGTTGGCAGGGTGCAATAACAAGATGGAGATTGGTCAGCACGGCCAGCAGGTAACTGATGTTAGCCATCACAGTGACGTGCTGACGAATCTACACCCACCGATCCTGCGATTCTGCTGAGTTCGTGCAGCTGTGGTTGCGGCTGTGGTTGGCTGAGCCGGAGCCCCCCAAGGCTCCGGTGACTCAGGTGGTCCACGTTCACACACTCTTTCCCTGAGTCCGACGAGTAGGGGGTGGACTGGGACAGGGGAAGCCCAACAGCCGGTGTGTAGAGCAGGGGAGGGGCCAGTGCCGCGGCTCCCTGTGTTTGGTACAGAGGCAGCTGGCATTAGTCCGGTGTGGCTTGTGGAGGTCCGCTCCCCCTAGCTCTGCTCTGCTTGAGACATTACCTGCACCTCCACCTCCATCGCTGGATACTACTGCTGCACCTACTCTGGCTGCACCTCCATTGCTGCTCCCCCCCACTGGATGAGGACTCAGGGGCGGCCCTCCTTCTCATTCCTTGGTATCTGAGGTGAACAGGGGGGCTGAGTGAGCAGCTGATAGGTAACCGAGCTGAGAACCACCTTGCTTCGTTGAGGTCAGCTATGTTGTCATCCATTGTCTTTCACTAGCACATGGTCTCCCACCTTTAACTGCCTGTTGGTGGCACATCGGACCCGAAAGGCTCTCTCACTTGTCTGCCGACACCTTCCTGGGGGTCCTCTATATCCAAACAGGCGGGACTATATGTCCACTGGCTAGAGAAGAAAAAAATCCTGAGTACAGACAACCCCTTTTTCCACAAAGATCCAGATGTGGAGACGCTATATTGACGATGTCATCCTCATCTGGAATGGCAGTGAGCAGGATGCAAACTCCTTCCTGGACTGGCTGAACTTACAAGACCCCTTTCTAAAATTCACCTCTACAATGAGCAGAGAACAATTAGTCTTTCTTGACTTAAATATCAAAGCTGAAAGAGGGATACTGACAACCACAACACATTTCAAACCGACGTCGAGGAATTGCCTATTAAGCTTTGAAAGCTTTCACCCGCGACCACTCCGGGAAAATCTGCCCTTTGGACAGTTTCTACGACTAAGGAGAAATTGTTCTGAGAAATGTGATTACGAGGTGCAAGCCAAAGAACTGTGTACAAAACTATACCAAAGACAATATCCGCAAAAGATTGTCTCGAAAGCCAAAAAAAGAGTATCGAATAATAATAGAGATGCATTGCTAGAATCAAAACCTAGAGAACCACCTACAGATACCTCTGAAAGAAGACCTATCTGCATCACTACCTATACTGTAGCCTCACAGCAAGTAACAAAAATTGTAAAAAAACATTGGAAAACGTTGAACAGTGGAGGTCTGAACATCACCCAACCAATGTTCAGTCACCGGAAAGGAAAAAACCTGAAAGATTTGGTGGTACATACACGTCCAAAGAATGTGGAAGGTCCGATTCGACGCTTACATCCGTTGCCATTGGGTCACCACCCGTGTTCCAATTGCAGCGTATGCCACCTAACCGATACTACCAAACAGGTGACATGTAACACGGGCCTGGTCTGGAATCTGAAATCCTTTTCCAATTGCAATACGTCAGGGGTCGTATACATGATCACATGTGTGTGCAATTTGCACTATATAGGGATGACAACAAGGAAGGTGAACACAAGGATGGTGGAACACCGCAGTAACTTTAGGTGCAAACACTCGAATACAAAAATGACTACACACTTTCTAGAAAAGGGACATACGCCTAATGACATGCGGTGGGTGGTTTTGGAAATCCAACAACCCCATGCTGATATGGAAAAGAAATTACTTGAAAAAGAACAACGTTGGGTGTTCAGACTCCGCTCTCACATAGTGGGACTAAATGATGATATCCCTTGGGGGCAGTTCACCTAAACTGGAAAAACGTTCTCTGAAAAATCAAAACTATATCTGTAACAAAGTAGACCTAACTTAACTAAAACTAGTGTGGTTAGAGGCTAATAATGTTTGAAAAAATCCAATGCAATCAATATACCATCACCAACCCAGGAGTACCTAGAAGTACTGAGGGTACCTTTTGACTTTGAGAGACAGGTTAAAAACCTACTGATCAATACCTGAGAATGTACCATCACCTACCCAATAGTATCTAGTAGCATATATGGTCTATTCTAACTTTTGAGAGTCACTAATACTGGAGCCTCGAGAATTAATCAAAAGGGCAGAAATAATCCATTTACTGATCGTCCAAATACCTTTTTTAAGAAACTTGTGTCAAAAATTAATTTGTAAAAGAAAGGTTTGATAATATAGCATATACTATCCTGAACACCTAAAATTAAGTCTGGGGCGTAAATATTGCCGTTTAATCCGATTTTAGAGCACTTGTATACACGAGTACGGAAGCGTCACACTCAAGATGGCTGCCACTCGCGAGCCGGGATACAGAACTATACGCTCTAGTTCCCCTATGAGCGTAGTCACGGAAGCGTAAGCAAACCGTGATCGGGAACTTCCTTTAAAACAGACCAAGAAACCCTCGGTCCGATAACATCCGGACCGGAGGGATACAAGTAGGTGCCTAAAAGTAGGAGGTATCCGGTGCACAAGTAAGTAAAATCGGGGAAACGATGGCTATCCACGGGTCAGTTTACTATTGTTAATCGGCCCGAGGCTCTGCTATTTACAAAATCCGTTTTTCTCTCACCAGAGCTGCTAGGATACCGAACCCCTCCGAATCCATGGGGCCCAGTTAGGTCTCAGGAAATGTATGTATGAGTGTGTATGACAGATGAATGTTTGGGTGTGTCAAAAAGAGAGGTGTTTTTTATCACGTTACGATGCACGAAATGAAACACGTTTTTGTGCATGGATACAACCACGGTCAAAATGTCCGTTTATAAATCGCAGGAAATCATCACATTTTCTTTCTGTAAACTATGTGTGATAAGATTTGGGGTAATTCACCCCGTGACTTTTCAAGATGTCTTTTATTTTTCAGGAACCACGTGTTTTTGGAACAAATACGTAGGTATCATTGCATGCACTTAATAGAGTTTGCTGCAGTCTAATTTTAATTTTGAAATTTAAACTCATTTCATCAATATCTCATTGAAGAGCTAAGGAGTGGCGAACACAGGGCTGGTCCCTGTGTAGTCCCGAAGAAGTGCTTGGGGTATGCACGAAACATGTCGACGATAGGAGTTGATAGGTACATCTGGACACATTACGTTCAGGGCAGCCTATCTCTCCACCCCGTTTTTAATATTACCACCTAGAGGCAAGAATAAAGTTTATTGTAAACCTACTGGGCAGGTATTTTTAACACATATCACATAGTCCACTCCTCAAATACACATGCACCACACATAGTCTAATAAAGTGCTCCTACGTAACTGTCGCAAGTCGCAGCACGCCCCAGCCCGTAGAGGACTGGGATGGCCCCAATGATGAAGCATGTCACCGTGGGGCAACCCTGGTGAGTGAGGGGACACCTAAAAGAGGAGCAATTCTCCTTTTTTGTACACATTATCATATTTCCACAATCGACCCCAGTGTGTGTTAGTTGTTATCTGAAAAATCTAGCAAGGCTCTTAGGTATCTGGGAACAGAGACCATTTGTTTAACTTGGTCCTCTATATCCAACATGGTCGGGCTCCTCTCCGGGCTTTGGATATACTGTCTTCGGAACATCAGGTGCATGGGGGTGCAGAGTTGTACAGTGGTGGGGTGTTTTGTTACACTCTCAGGTATCAGTGGAAGCTCCACTCCAAATCCTCCTGCTGGTCAACTGCTATTCGGAGTGTTTTGTTCAATGTCCTCATGAACCTTTCCACAGTGCTGTCGGCCTTTGGCCACTGCAGTGTTATCTTTTGGTGCTGGATTACCAGCGCTTCCAGGTACTTATGGAACTCAACCTCGTGGAAAGGAGGTCTATTGTCCATCTTGATTGTTTTCAGTAGACCATGGGCTGCTAGTGTTTTTTCCAGCACGGGTCATACATGGGAGAAAGCCGTTGTGGCCACCAACTCTGGTACTGGGTACTTGGACTTGCCATTGACCATGAGCATTATGAGTTAGCCATCCAGAAAACTTTCAAAATCTAGACTAACTCTTGTCCGCTGTGTTGTGGGCATGTTCTCCATGGTGACAGGGGTCCCTGCCCATGGGCTTCCCACCACCATGTTGGCAAAATCGTCCACCCCTTCACTCTTACTTGTTCCACCATCAGCTTTGTCAGGGGTGACAGGATAGGAAATCTGCGGGGTTACCGGCTCCAGGTTTGTGTGTCACACAGAACCTGTACGGCAGTAGTTTAACTGCCCATCACTTGATCCGTGGGGGTGGGTGCTGGACGGTGCCACTAAACAGGCTTACCAGGGGGGTGTGGTCCGTGACCACTTTGAATTCCCTGCCATAGGGAGGTGATGATGCGCCCACTTGAAGGCTTGTGCCTCCCTCTCGATTTTCACATAGCCCACTTCCATTGCTGTGAGCGTCTGGCTCGGAAGTGCCAATAAGGCCTACACCCTTAAGTGGGCCCTCCTTTTCTTGTATTAGTAAAGTCACTAGCCCCACGAGGCAGGCATTGACCACCACTTCTGTCGCTCTGTCTGGATTAAAGTAGGCCATTTTGGCATTGGCTCAAAGCGCAATTTTGATTTCGTCAAACTCCTTCTGTTCCTCTGTACCCCATGCCCACTGGTACCACCTTTAGTAAGGGCTCAGAGAGGGTCTGACAGGGTTGCTAAGTTTGCCAATAACCGGCCACAGTAGGTCGCCATGCCCAGGAAGCTGTGCACTTCTTTGATGTTCTTGGGTGCTGGGGTAGCCCTGATGACTGCCAACTACCTGGGGTCTACCTGGAGCCATCGCGTGACAATGTAAATCCAAAGAATTCAATCTTTGGCTCGAAGAACGAGCATTTATCTTTGTGCAATGCCAGCCCACTGTCACTCAGTCTCTGATGCATAGCTTTGAGGCATTTGTGAGGATCTGCTAGGGTGGACAAGTAGATCAGGATGTTGTCACTAATGTTAAGGATCCCTTCAATCTCTGACAGTGTTTCCTGGATGACATTTTGTAACACTTCGACTGCGAAGAGACCCATAAGCTCAGCCTCTTATACCTTCTTAGACTCAGATGTGCTGAAAATGTTGTGATGTGGTGAAAATGTTTTGATGTATCAGGGTGTAGTATCAGTTGGTGATACCCGCCAATCCAGTTGAGCTTTGAGAACCACCTTGCTTCGTTGAGGTCAGCTATGTTGTCATCCATTGTTGGGGTGATGTGTCACTCCCGTCGGATGGTGCAGTTGGGTAGCCTCATATCAACATACAGCTGTATGGCCCGTGGCTGCTTGGGCTTGTCTGTGATCACCAGAGGAGAGACTCATGGGATGGCCCCTGACACACGCCCAATGACATCCATTTGTTCCAGTTTGTCAAGTTCAGCCTCCACCTGGGCTGTCAGGTGGAATGGTATCCTACTGTGATGCAATTCAGTGGCCTGCTCAGTTTTGTCACTGTATGGCTTGACGGGAGGCCCTTTTTGGCACCCTAGTCCCTTGAACAGATTTGGGAATTGGTCCAAAATATGGTCCACTTTCAGATCATGTATTTCTTTTGCAAAAAATGCTAGCCCCAAGTTTTCCGCCTTTGCTGCATCCCAGAAATATGCCATCCCCTTCCTTAGTGACATGGAACACGGTCCTGACCTCTCATTTACCATGCTGTTCTGTGGCATCCATTGCTCCTACCACTGGACTAAGCTCTGTGCCCCTGTATGCATAGATTCTCATGCGGGATGGCCACAGTGGCGACATAGCTGTAGGTATTTCTGTTGATTCATCACATTGACAGATGCTCCTGTTTCGATCAGAGAGTGCCATGCCCATGATGGTGATGTGATGTCACAAACTCTTGACTAAGGGTTAATCTTTGATTTGCTTTGCATTCTGTCCATCATCTGTGTGTCTTTTTCATTCTCATTTCAAGTATGCCCAGTTGTGGGTACCGGGATCACTGTCCCACTGGATTCAAGCTAGCCTGTATGATGAGGGGTGATGCCCCGAAACTGGTCCCAGGATGCTTGTTTTCGGGCCAGGGAGTTCGGGCTGGATTGTTCCCATGAGGCATAGGGTCAAGACTGATTTTCATACGACTGGATCTAAACTGGGGTGGCATGGTGAGCAAAGGAACAAAGGATTTTAACCCAGATCTCTTGATTGGGGGTGAATGTTTGATTTGCTCTGCATTTCGTCCTTCATCTGTATCTCTTTTGCTTTCTCGCTCTTAGTGCACCGGGAATGCCCAGATGTGGGTCCCGTGCTCACTTTTCAACTGGATTCAAGCTAGCCTGGCTGATGAGGCGTGATGCCCTGAAACTGGTCCCATGATGTTTGTTTCCGGTCCCGGGCGGAAATGGCTTGGCAGTTCGGCTGGACTGTTCCCATGAGGCACAGGGTCAATACTGATTTGGATTAGGCTGGGTCTAAACTGGGGTTTCATGGTGAGCAAAAGAACAATGGATTTAACCCAGATCTCTAGACTGAGGGTGAATGTTTGATTTGCTCTGCATTCCCTCCTTCATCTGTATGTCTTTTGCTTTCTTGCTCTAAGTGTGCTGGGTGTGCACAGACGTGGGTCCCGGACTCACTGTGCCATTGGATTCAAGCTAGCCTTGCTGATGAGGGGTGATGCCCCGAAACCTGTCCCATAATGTTTATTTCCTGTCCAGAGAGGGCCTGGCTTGGCAGTTCGGGCTGAACTGTTCCCATGAGACACAGGGTCAAGACTGATTTGCATTAGGCAGGGTCTAAACTGGGGTTGCATGGTGAGCAAAAGAACAATGGATTTAACCCAGATCTCTTAACTGGGGTGAATATTTGATTTGCTCTGCATTCCGTCCATCACCTGTGTTTCTTTTGCTTTCTTGCTCTAAGTGTGCTGGGTATGCACAGATGTGGGTCCCGGGCGCACTGTGCCACTGGATTCAAGCTAGACTTGCTGATGAGGAGTGATGCCCCGAAACCTGTCCCGCGATGCTTGTTTCTGGTGCAGAGAGGGCCTGACTTGGCAGTTCGGGCTGAACTGTTCCCATGAGGCACAGGGTCATGACTGATTTGTATATGGCTGGGTGTAAACTGGGGTGGTATGGTGAGCAAAGGAACAAAGGATTTAACCTAGATCTCTTGACTGGGGGTGAATGTTTGAATTGCTCTGCATTCCGTCCATCATCTGTGTGTCTTTTACAAACTGTTTGGGGTGCCTCCCTCGGGGCCCTGGTTCTGCAAAGGAGTTGAGGAATACCTCCTCCTCTTCAGGGTCCTCGTTGTCATACTGGTACTCCCTCTACCAGTCTTGGCTCTGGGCACCTGATTGACAGTTCTCCTCCAGCGACAGCTGCCTCATGGCCCTCGTGGACTGCCGCTCACCTGCCATACCCTGTTGTCACTTCAGCATAATCTGGTAAATTGGTTCGGCTTGTTGCGCACCGAGCACGTGCACCTATTTGTCAGACACTACTCTGTGAGTTGAGCTTCCCACACACGGTTCCCACACGATGCAGACGCCTTTGACCTGAAACATCCCCTCTGTAGTGGGGTTCTGGTTTGCATGACGTCCACCAACTCCATCTTGATGCGGTTCACTGCTTCCGTGAGGGGTCCTGCCCCCCGGTTGAGGGCCACTTCCATTTCATATGCTCTCACACTGGACAGGTCATATGTGTGTAGCATCACAAACATGTCTACTGGTCTGATCCCTGGCTGTCTGAGGATCAGTCTTGTGAGGGTTGCCCACCTGCACCCCTGAATGAGCTGGGCCCTGAACTCCTTCTGTTGGCCATCATCAGTGTACATGCTCGCCAAAATCCTCAGCCGAGTATAGAAACTGTAGATTGACTCCCCCATACGTTGCCTGGCCTAACACCGCTTAAAGTATTTAAAATTGGGTATTAATTGGAGGTCAAAATGTGCGTTGAGGGCCCATGATCGTGGTGTCATAGTTACTCACGTCCCTGGTGTTCAGGAGGTGCTTAAATAGTTTTTAAATCTAATCTCCAACTAAATGCAACAGCAGGGACCTCTTTACCTCAGGGTCCCTCTCCTTGGTGGCTTTGAAATAATTTTCCAGGCGGCCCATCTGTATAGTTCCTATATTCCCAATAGGGTCTGCGCATTGAAATAATATATTCTATAGATATGACGTAGGACTTAGGTCAGTAGGTCTCTATCGAATATCCTAAACTTAATTGTGAGTGCTAGCTAGCTCAGAGGTCACTAGAAACTTTCTCGAATTCACGAGAAGAGATTTGTTTCTGACAACCGCATAAGCATGACTTTGTTTCCCTAGAACTGGAAAATATCTTCAGAGTCGTAGAAACAATAGATACGTATTTCACTCAGTCAATCGTGCAGGCTTCGTTTCTACAGAGTTGCAGAGAAATACAGATACGGGTGTCTTCTTTCTCATGCAAGAGAGGTGAACTGCTACAATCTTTAGACAGAATGCAAAGTATAATGCGTACAACAAGAAAAGTATAATGAAATAATACTGTAATAGCATTGTATGGTTTCTAAGCCATAAAAATACATACATAAATAACACAGGCTAAAATACTCAACTGGTACTTTTAAAATACGCCTACCCCAATGTACCTAACCTAAGTCTAGTACGAGGGAAGAAGTAAGTATGGTCTTTAGCATACGTTTAGCTTTTGCCAAGAATCTACCAAAGGTTTCTCTAGGTTCTAATCAGCTCCATACCTTAGAATGAAGGAGGTCTGGTATCTCTGTCTCGGGACTCGATTTCCCAACACCCCGCAAGGGGAGTCAGAAACACTGAAGCTGGATTTCTCAGCAGAGGAGGGCAGCTTCCTGATCAGTGTGTCGGCTTCCTTCGGCACTTGCTCTGACGAGCTGCGTCGGGCAAGTAGGTCGTCGATCTGCTCCGAACCACCGTGCTTTGCCATAGTAAGTGAAGGTATATTCATACCTTGAAGGTGTTTAGGAATGCCATGTTTGACGTAAAGTCGGGCATATGAACGTCATGAATGAACCCCGAAGGAATAGATGTTCATTGTAAAACTAACTGAGTTATTGGAGAAATCAATATTCAAGCAAGGGGAAGTCCCTAACGGCTTAAGCTGGTTTTCCAAGAAATCGTTGTGACGTTTGCTGAACGGATGGAAGTAGCCATGCCTGTACTTGGGTAGCATGGGCTTTGCCTAAATAAGGGCTTGATTTCTATGCCTATATAAGGGCAACGTGAATTGTACCTATTTAAGGGCATGAATCGGGAAAATCCATTCGGAATCTAAAACGCCATACAACACCCACTCCACTATCTTATGTACGACTTCTACTAAGTTCTAAACTCGTTAAACATATCTAAACATGATGTGTTAAAACCCACCCGAAATACATAAAAAATGCATTTGAATCGGTTGTACAAAATAAAAAATGCATTGGTGGTGTATGCCTTTAAAGCAATGATTCATTCTAAGCATATAGTTGCCATTTGTAAAAATGCTGTCCGAATGAATCATGAAAATACATTTATGAAATGGCTCGTAAATACAGAAGCAAAGAAGAAAAATTAGACCAAGGTGGCTCGGAAGGAAGCGGAGGTTATACGCTTGGAAGAGAGAGTGGCTGTATCGCATACAGCTGCGGCGATCCATCATTTGAGACTCCGGGAGGAGGAATATAAGGGCCTGGTGCGTGATAGAGCAATCGCTCACAATAGTGCCTTGCAGAGTCGTATATACGAGCATGGCGACAAAGCAAGTAAATTGATTGTATGGCTTGAGCACGGTTAAAGGGCCTCTAGGCTGGTACCGGAATTAGAGGGATCAGAGTCGCGTATGATTACAGATCCACAGACGGTGGCAGACGAGTTTTCAGTGTATTAGGAGAAGGTCTATGCTGCTGGTAGTGGGTATTCCGAGGCTGAGAAGAGTGATAGGATTAGAGACATTGTTATGCCGAGTCTGTCGGAGGAGGATAGAAGCTATCTTCACTCCCCTATCTCTGATGAGGAAGTGGCGCAGGCCATAAGGCAAATAAAATCAGGTGAGGCAACGGGCCCTAACGGGATACTGATTGAGCTGTGTAAATTGAATGCCAGCCGACTCGCCCCATATATTCGTGCCATGTTTTTGGAGAGTAGGGAGAAGGGCCGGCTTCCTTATGATCAATGGGTGGCTAATATAGTGGTCATACATAAAGTGGTTAAGCCCAAGACACAATGTTCTTCTTATAGATCTATCTCGCTCCTCAACGCGGAGCCCAAAATATTGGCGAAACTGCTTGCCACTCGACTGGTCAAGGTATTACGTCTTTGATTCACCCGGATCAATCAGGATTTATGCCGCATCATAATACGGCGCTGAATTTACGGCAGCTGCATGGTGTCCTTGGGGGTTCCTCGCAGATACACGAACCGACAGTGTTGGTGTCACTTGACACCACCATGGCGTTTGACAGATCAAGAAGGTCAGAGAGGGCTCGGAGAAAACAGCTGCAGAGATTGGCTGCCATACAAGATAGTCAGTACCGGAGTCTGAGGGCTTTGGAAACACAGAAACGAGTTATGCTAGCAATCACTGCAGTTTGAATGTTAATGATGACCCCGAGAGGTCATCAAAGGGGGGAACTGAGAGAGCGCAAACTGACCAAAATGTAGAAGTGCGTCACACTTACACGTAGTAAGCACAAGTCATGAAGAGAAATGCCATGAGTGCTGATAGTACCTACATCTATATTCTGAAATGTGTAGTTAATGTAGAGATTTAAGTAGAAGTGGAACTAATACAGAAATGTGTGAAACAAATGATATAATTAAACGAGATTATTCCTGAAGCCATGTTGTGTAGCTGCTAAAATATAAGATGGCATACGGAAACGCTGAACGTGGTAGGCCTCAGGGCCAGAGCTAGAAGGGAGGGGGAAGGTGGTTCAATTTCACAACGTGGCTTGCACTAATGTTTTAGTAATAACAAATAGACCATGATTTATAGATGTGTTTACTGAATAGCAGAATAAGAGTACTAACATGCCATAATTAAAGAAGAAGTCGAAAGTTATAATCATTATGAGAAATGTTGTAGGCCTGAAAAGTTTAACGTTGATTTACACATATTAGTCTGGGCCGGGGAATGTTGCAACGATGTTGGAAGTCTATGAGAATTGGGATTTGGCTGCAACTATCTGTCTGTAAGAGAAAAGGGGGTATTCAATTAGAAATAAAATGAATAGAAGTCTGTTCAAGAAGCGGACCAGACATGGAGGAGGGTTCCGGAATGTTTAAGGGGTATCAGCGGGCCGGAGACGAGTCTGAGAAGCAAGGTCGACTCTAACCACAAGGCCTCATCATGGAAAAAGCCAGAAGCTACACCACGTGAGGGGCGTCTCACGAGGGGCGTCCTAAATGTTGTTGTATTTTTGTATTAGGGACAGCACCCCTGGGGGGAGTTAGAGCAGAAGCCTGAGGACCCTTAAGAGAGCGGATGGGTAGGCAGAGAGGGGTCATGATTGGAGAACTATAGGTTTTCACCAAGAGACTGAGAGTGGGTGACTTCCCTTGGGGGTCATTCACTGCTGACACCTTTGTTAGGTAGGGACCTGATTAAGTAGGGATACCATCTAGATCAGGGTAGGGACAGCCTAACCTGTCTTTTCCCTCCGGCTGTAAATGACTGAGAGATCTCAGTATGTGTCTATGCTAATAGCCCTATTATTTTTAGAACTGGTTCTGGTAGTTTCCGTTGCTCGTCTGAGGGCTTTCAGAGAGCACATGTATGTAGTTGGGCCCGTGTATCTTGTGAATCTCATCTTGAGATGCTTGTACCTGCAACTTATCTTGACTTTATAATAAATCCTTGAAAGCTAGAAGTTGTTTGTGATCCTTTGAAGCGGAGTCCTTTATTGGGTGGACTAACTTGGTAAGAGATGCACTTTCTTCCCTCAATGACAGGCAATAAAGATTCAGTCGACCAGATCGAGGTTTAGATCAATAGTGATAAGATATCGATCAAAATCTCGCCCTTCCAGTTGGTAGCTATAGAGAATGGTTGCCTTCTTGAGGAAGGTGATCTAGGCCAGGTTAGATTACCCCAAGGCCCCTAGAGATCGATGATCGGAAGAACCGCCCGCCGAAGAAGGACCGGATGACGTGAGACAGAAAAGCAGCAGTATCGGTCGAGAGTGAGTATAAAGGGTCATGCGTGTTAAGATTGCGGTGTTTTGTATTGTATCTATGTTGTACATGTCTGGCGGAGTTGAATGCTTGTAGAGTGACTGTGGAACAGGTTGTGAGCGCGCACAACCGGTGGAAATCTTAAGTTCAAGGAGAGCTTAAGTGGTTCGGGTGTATCGGACACCCAGAGTAATTGTTAACTAGAGTGAAGGGGGTCACGAGGTACCACTGATCACCCGAAGGACCGAGATAGGGGGAACGTAAGAGTGAGTGCGTGAGTAACGGACGCTGGTCGGAAGTTACTGTGTGTGTAAAGAACCTATCAGAGAGACGATAGACATCTCGTCAGTTGTGTTGACAATTACAGATAGACTGTGGACGTACAGTCGAGGGAAGTGACCGCTTGGTCGGAAGTAGTCATTTTTCGGAGTATGAATGGGACGCATGCATGACCGCGAAGAGAGCTGAGAAAGGAGGGGTGCTGCTGCGAAGCGGAGACTAGTGACGTCAGAAAGTGCCGCGCTGGGATTGGCCGGCCGGTGAAAGACCGCGCTGCGATAGGCCAGCTAGCAAAGCCGCGCTAGGATTGGTGGATTGTCATCAGGAAGTAAACAGAGTATTCAAGCTGGAAATTTTGCGCATAATTATGAAGTGTTTTAAATGGTTAAGAGCGCTGTTTAAAAGAGAGCGCAGGGGATCGTATGAAGGGGAAGAAGCCCCGCCGGAGGGTACACCAGCCCGTTATATGGGGACAAATGTTGGGCTGCATACGATTCTATGGATCACAGAGTGGAGTAAGATGACAGATGGAAATGAGGAACTCACGTTCCCGAAGTACGGGACGTTCAGATTAGAGGTGCTACACAGATTAAAAGCAATTATGACCTCAACGAGACCCTTGCCTAGACCAACCCAGTTTGAAGCCCTTAATGCTTGGATTAGGGCAGCGCATGAAAAGAACATGAACAGACGGCAAGAAAGAGTGAAACGCTCGGTAAGGGCAGTACAGGATGCCAAGTGGGATGCGGATGCTAAAAGATGGAGGGTGCATAACCTGGAAGTAAATAAATTATATCCAGTGTTAGAGATGCCCGGGAACAAAAGCCCCCTAGAGGAGGATGACGAGAGCGAGACAGAGGACAGCCTGATAAACAGATTATTGACAGACAGGCCACCTCCGTATAACAGAGCAGGGGGAGATGTTGAGAATAGTGAGAAAGGGGGGGGCAATGCAGGAGAGCATGGGCCGCTTCCCAGCCCCGATTGGGATCCCGCTGCAAGGAAAGAACTGTCCCAGGCTAGCCAGGTGCAACAGGTAGTTGGGAGGTTTGTGGTGCAAAGGCCGCCAGAGACGGAGTGTGCCACATCCTACGCATTACCTGATGCACTACAGGTACCTGTTACCATAGGTCCTATAGTATCGATATATGACCCAGAGAGAGCTAGAGGGGAGGAACGGGTACGGAGGGACAGAGAAAGAGCAGAGATGGCAAGGAGGAATGATACGATCAACTCCCCAAGCCAGTTGCCGATACCAAGAGAGTGGAGCACCCCAGTACCCACGGCAGGGGATCTGGGGGACATTAGATGGCCAGAGGATATGAGGGGATCAGGACGGAAATCCTTTCAGGAGTTAAATGAGTACATGAAGAAGTGGGACGGGAGGGAGAAAGACAGTAGGAGAGGCACCCATTGGGCCCGGAGTGGAGGTAGATCAGACCTGGAAAACGGGGGGGTGTCTCGCCCAATACGTAGTGATGAAGACAGAAGGGCTCGGGAGTACAGAGACAGCTTTAAGTGTATCCACTGCGTGCCAGACAATAGAGAACAGAGTGGGAGTTGCGAAAGGCCGCACCATAGTCCCTGTGATGACGGACATGAGCGCAGCCCAGGGAATATGGGAAACCAGGAAGGATCGTATCAGATACTGAGTGATACGAGGCCAAGAGAGAATGGGGATCGAAGGGAGAATAGCAGAGAGGCTTACTGTGAAAAGAGAGGAGAGAATGGACAAAGTAAGGTAGGGGGTAACAGGCCCGTGTTCCATCACCTTCCCAGATCGGATGGCCGAGCATGGGACCTGGAGAGATGGGAACAAGAGAGAGCACTCCCCAACTCTCCCGAACCCAAACGTAGGGCCCGAAGTTGAGATGGGAGAGAAACCTGTGAACCCCCCTCGAAGGAGGTATTGCGAGCAGAAATAAAAGCCAAAAGACTCGATGTCTCCAGCTTAAAGTCGGATCTGGATGACATGGTAGACGGTACCCTGCCCTTAGAAAGAATGGACATGTATGAGCAGGATGAAATTCTGTTCATGGCAAAGGACGTAACTCGAAAGGCGAGGGCAACCCATGAGAAATTGGTAGAACTAGCAGGCAAATATATGGTGGACCTGTCAAGAACCAAAGCATTACAGGGCAACCACAGACTACATTACACAGACCGAGATCTAGATGAGAGGAGAACCATCGGATTGAAAACACACATAAGGGAGCTGATCACTGGAATAAGGACGTGGAGGGCCCTAGATAAGTGGGAAGAGAGGTGGTCCAAGAGAGGGACCGTCAGGAGAAGCACACTTGGTATGACACCAGGAGGACAGCAGGGAGTAGAGACATACCCTTTGAGGGAAGTCGCAAATGGGACCTATGTCCACGTCCCTTGGAGTAGGGGGGATTTAGCTGCTTTTACCACCTCTTTCCCCAAACTGCGGGAAAACCCAGTGGAGTGGTATAAGCAAGTTGAGAGATTCGTAAAAATCTCAAAGGTCCTATGGATAGATTTGAACACGCTGTTTGACATAGTAGTGCCAGGAGATTTGTGGACCGCATGCAAGGTTAGCGCTGAGTGGCCCACCATAGAGCCCGAGAGAGATGCTAAGACTAATGGGCCGTCCGAGAGTGTGATGGCAAAGTTCGAGAGAGTAATGACTTGGCTGAAAGATAAAGTGCCAATGCAAGACATAGATTGGGTAAAAATTGAACGAACAAGACAGGAACCCAAAGAGACAGTTCACGAATACTATGAGAGATTGCTGAAGGCGTTCAAACAGTATAGCGGTCTGGATGTAATGGATCCAAAGGACATAGGGCAATTTGTGTCCAAGTTCGTCTTGGGCCTGAGACCGGATATTAGTTTAATGATACAGCAACACTTGATCTGTTGGCAAAATAAACCCCTAGACGAAATACTGAGGTATGCCAGGTACTGCTGTGATGAGATAGACTCCAAGGCTAAGAAACTAAAGGAGAAACTGATGGTGGTACAGATGCAGGCAGCTGGGAAGGGGGGACAGCAGCAACAGCAACCAGGAACCGGTACTGGAGGAAAGAAACAGTACAGTCAGAACAAGGGCAATGAGGAGAACTCCACCTTTAGACCCAGGATAGATATAGCTGCCTTAAAGAAAACAACTAGGTGCCACCAGTGTAACGAGGTGGGACATTGGAAACGCGAGTGTCCCTATAATGTTGAGATAGGAGACCAAGAGGTAGAAGAGGAAGTGACCCAGAGTGCGCCTGCAAGAGGGGTAACGCAATACCAGGGAAAGGTGCTCAAAGGGGGGGGCCCACCTCCCCGAGCTCAGTTCCCGCAGCCACCCAGAGTAGGGACTATGGGTAAGACCTATAGACAGATGCCACTGTTTGTCGGGGGAGAGGAATGCTATTATGTGGACCCACTAACTGGACAGAGGGTAGAAAGGGATGACTGCACCCTCGGGGCAGCTCTGGAGGTAGATCAGAGGGGACCCTATGTTGAGGCCGAAGTGGCAGGGTTCCCCACGACATTTCTAGTAGACACAGGAGCCACCCGATCCACGATCAGGTCAGCCGCAGTGCCAGGCCTGCCCATGTCTGGAGAGACCATACAAGTGGTGGGGGTCGCTAACAGGAGAATGACCAGTCCTCTGACTGAACCCGTGCAGGTGAAAATAGGGAAGTACAGAGATGAGCATCAGTTTGTGGTTTGCGATTCTAGTCCTGTATGTCTGCTAGGAAGAGACCTTTTGTGCAAGTTAAATTGCACCATATATTGCACACCACAGGGCGTGGAGGTATTGACTAATGACGATGATGCAGATTTTAAAGTCGCAAATTCCAGAATATGTGTGGAATTGTATCCCACTCTGACAGTAGATGAGCTCCCCTGGGATCTGAGAGAGACGGTTGCTCCAGAAGTGTGGGATTTCACGGGGGAAGAGATTGGGTTGGTGAAAGGGGTGGACCCAGTGAAAATTGTAGTGAAACCGCATGCTGAGTTTCCAAGAACACCTCAATATAAATTGACTCCAGAAACGATTGCAGGCATCAAACCTGTGATCGAATCCATGATTAAGCAGGGAATACTGAAGGAAATCGTGGGTAGTCCATGTAACTCCCCGATTATGGGTTTGCAGAAACCAAATGGGAAATTCCGGATAGTGCAGGACCTCAGAAAGATTAATAACATAGTCGTTTCGTGTTGTCCAGTGGTACCGAATCCATCCGTGATACTGTTTCAGATACCGTTCCAAGCAGAATGGTTCACTGTAATTGATCTTTGTCAGGCTTTCTTCTCGATCCCTCTGGACGAAGAAAGCCATTTTCTTTTCGCATTTAAGCTGGAAGGTCGCGTCCTAACATGGTGTCGTATTCCTCAGGGGTATACAGAGAGCCCATCGATCTTCAACCAGCTTTTAAAGAAAAATCTTGAAAGTCTAGTGCTGCCCCAGAGGTCAGTTCTGGTCCAGTACATAGACGACCTCCTTGTGGCGTCAGAAACAGAGGAAGCTTGCAGGGAAGACTCTATTGCTTTGTTAAATCACCTAGCTGAGAATGGGCATAAGGTGTCCCCGGGAAAATTGCAGTACTGCCTGACAGAGGTGCAGTACTTGGGACACAGAATTGAGAAAGGTAAACGAAAAGTGTCACCAGACAGGATAGAGGCCATCATGAAGATGAATGCGCCTAAAACACAGAGAGAAGTCAGGATGTTCCTAGGAATGGTAGGATATTGCCGACAGTGGATTGCAAACTTTTCACTGAAAGCAAAGCCCTTGCAAAAACTGACGCACAAGGAGGTGAGCGATCCGGTACCATGGGACAAAGACTGTTTGATGGCATTCCTGCAGCTGAGAGAGGACTTGTGTCGTGCTCCGGCTCTGGGAATGCCGGATTACGATAAACCATTCTTGCTCTACTGTTGTGAGAGAGAGGGTTGCGCGCTGTCTGTGTTAGTCCAAATTCATGGGAATGCCCGTAGACCAGTCGCTTATTTCTCGGCTACTTTAGACCCAGTAGCCGCAGCGTTGCCCGGATGTCTCAAATCCGTTGCCGCAACAGGTGTCAGCATCGAGAGGTGTGAGAATATTGTCATGGGGCACCCGTTAGAGGTGCACGTGCCCCATTCTGTTGAATTGTTGATGACCAGGACTAAAACACAGCATCTGACGAACAGCAGGCTCACGCGCTATGAGCAAGTCATTCTTGCTGCAGAGAACGTGACCCTCAGGAGATGCTCTGTTTTAAATCCTGCTACCTTGATGCCACTTCCAAACGATATTGAGGATGATGAAGATTGTACAGACCATGACTGCCTCGATGTGACTGAACTATGCACCAAACCAAGACCCGACATCGTAGATGAGCCACTGACTGACCCAGATGAAATTTTCTTTGTCGATGGCTCATGTGTAAGAGACGAAGTTGGGCAGTTGAGAGCAGCTTACGCTGTTTGCACAATTACTGGAGTAGTGGAAGCTGGATGCCTGGAAGGAGTACACTCCGCTCAGGTAGCCGAGATTATTGCCCTGACACGTGCCTGCCTGGCAAGCAATCAAATCCGAGTCACCATATACACTGACAGTCAATATGGTTACGGGGTAGTTCATGATTACGGGCAGTTGTGGTCTCAAAGAGGTTTCATGACCTCTTCAGGCTCTCCCATTCGCAATGGAGAATTTGTGCGCCTGTTGTTAGAGGCATTGCAATGTCCAGCAGGTATCGCAGTTGTGAAATGCACCGCACATACCAGAAATATGGACTTCGTGTCACAAGGCAATAGATATGCCGACGAAGTCGCACGGTATTGCGCGGAAACAGGGTACTCTTTCACAGAGGTGGAAGTGGGTGGAATAAATGTAAGGACTGAATTAGCCATGATATTAGAAACTGTCGATACATGGGACGAACTAAAGGAAATGCAAGAAAATGCTCCTGATTGTGAAAAAGAAACATGGCAAAAGGCAGGATGTGTGATGGGTGAGGCCCATTTCTGGGTCTCAGCAGATGGCAGAGCAGTGTTGCCCAATGAGATGGTGAGCCCAATGGCCAGACACATACATGGTCCTGTCCACTTAGGAAGAGATGCTATGCTGAGAGTGTTTAGACAGACCTGGTACAACCCTAAGTTCAGAGTAGCAGCCGAAGCAGTGTGCCAGCGTTATGTGACGTGTCAGCAGTTGAATGTAGGGAAAAAGACACCAGTTGCACTGAGCCACATTGGGAGGTCAGGAGGTCCATTCAATCGAATGCAGATAGATTTCATTGAAATGCCAAGGTGCAGCCGCCTCCGTTATATCCTGGTGGTTGTTTGCGTTTTCTCCAGATGGGTTGAGGCATATCCTACACGTAGGTGCGACACCCTCACAGTAGCCAAGTTACTGCTTAGGGAGCTTATCCCGCGCTTCGGGGTGCCGGCCTCTTTGGAATCAGATAGGGGAACGCATTTCAACAGCTCGCTTGTGAAAATGATTTGTGCAGCTTTGAACATAGATCAGAAACTACATTGCAGTTATCGACCAGAGGCTTCAGGAATTGTGGAGCAAATAAATGGCACCATCAAGGCCAGAATTGCAAAGGTGTGTTCATCAACATCCTTGAGTTGGCCTGATGCGTTGCCATTGGTCCTTATGAGCCTCCGTAGTACCCCGGATAGGAGAACTGGTTTGTCTCCTCATGAGGTATTGATGGGAAGAGCAATGAGGTTACCTTCTGTCCCAACTGCTGCACTGATTAGCATCACAGATGATATGATCCTGGACTATTGTAAGGGGCTGTCTGACGCCATTCATTCTGTGTCCCTTCAGGTGCAGGCTGCCGAGGTACCATCGTGCCAGGACCCGTGTCATGACTTGCTTCCTGGGGACTGGGTCCTGGTGAAAAAGCACGTGAGAAGAAGCTGCTTGGATGTTCGTTGGCGTGGGCCCTTTCAGATCATCCTGATCACGAACACGGCAGTGAAAGTGGGAGGCCTGCCCAACTGGATCCACGCGTCGCACACGCGGAGAGTACCAGCACCTCTGGAAGACACAGCTCCTCTCTCGGATAGACGTCCAGCTGCGGACCGAGAAGCCATAGAGGGGGCTAGCCAAGCTGTAGAGGTGCCAGCGGAAGAAAGGAACGAGTCTGACCAAGCTGAGGACGGTCAGTACAGCAGCGAAACAGACGACGCTACTGAAGGAGAAAGTAGCTGGGAGTACGAGTCAGACACTGACAGGTCTGACAGAGAGCGTGAACAGACAAGGAGGAGAAGGAGTAGAAGGGTACGTGGAGAAGCGGATTGGCCGCAGAGAAGAAGCTCTAGTCTGAGGTCAACTCCAGAGAGAACCCTTCCTCCGATATCAGAAGATTCAGACCCGGAAGAAGGTGCTCAGGGCGCTGAAGCACCGGTCTTGAGGAGGTCAAGAAGAGTGCGTGTACCTAGCAGGAGATACTCCACCCCTGAGTGGACATATCTGGCGACAGATGGCTTCGAAACCAGTGACAGGGAGGATCCGAGCGGTGGTGGTGTCCAGTTCTGAGCCCATCATAACAGTAGAGATACGACTGTTAGTGCCCGGTGTCGAACAAGAAGGGTCACTGACATTTATGGTTCCCCGACCTCCCCGCCTCAGCAAGTTAAAGCACATGTTTCTCACAGAATTGCAATTCCCCGATTTTGGTACAAAGATATCAGCCCAAGAAGAGCACAATCTTCGTATGGAGATATTGAACTTTGCTGTCGAAGCTGCAGGCGATCGCCTGATAGTGGATGCTTAAAAGACTTTGTAAATAAGCGAGAAGAAAAGAAGATTACCTAGCGCCCAGGAAGCAGAGAATCTTAGGGACCTTCCCTTGAGTTACTGGAGAAGGGCTAGGGTTGTCTGTATTGGACTGTAAAGAACTTTTGCGAAGAAGGTTGTCAGCTTCCAGTTGTGTGGTTCTAAGGACAAAAGGAGTAAGAGAGACTGTAAAGGAACGAAAGGAAAAAACTTTGTGCCAAGATAAGAAAGAGCCATACAGTCTGACGAAATGGAGGCCGGCACCCAGAACCGCAGAGCGAAATGTATAATAGGTACACTAATAGTAGGAGTGATAATATTAATAGCTTTAGTAGTAACAGTCTCTTATGTAAAGGGACGTGAGGAAGAGGCAAAGGTAACTGATGTGAAATCTGTAAAGGCGCTTACACCCACCGTTGCTGGTGAGAAAGGGGAAAACACTCAAGAAAAAGCGTTATTAGCTGCAGAAGCCCGCAGGTTACACGTAGATGAGTCCCAAGGAGACTTTAGGTCTAATGCTTATGCTAAACTTCTGTATGAATACGTGGATGCCATGGAGGTTAAGGACTGTTACGTCTGCATGCAGTTGCCGGCGTCTGTAGATGAAGGCATTCGATATCATCACCTCCCGCTGACGTATGGCATTACATGTAGCTTATTGCTTAGTATATTTTATGGGAGAGATAGTTTTGAATACTATTTCTCCAATTACGATGCAGTGTTACCAGAAATCCCTAATTATAAACAAATGAATAAATGGGACTACTGGAAGAGTGAAGACAGGTTGGCAAAGTTTTTCATTCCTTGGATTACCTTAGATACTTCACATGCCCGCAGAAATAACCTGACATGCAAGGTGTCAGAAGTCGAGAAAAAGTTCATAGGGCAGGTGGATGATCGAAATAGGAGACAAAAGATTTTGAAAAAATCAGGACAATGGAAAACAGATTGGACCGAGGAAGAGAAGGCACACAAGAGAAAAGGTAGTAGTGGTCCAATAGCTTTAGATAGAACGCAGAGAGGAAAGTTATGTCTTCATAGAGCCAAAACGTATTATGAAAATGTATACGTGGGAGAAGTTAGCTGTGAACATGCTTTCAATTTAGAGTACTATACTAAAGACTTCCTGAAGGGAATGCAAGCGATTCCAAATGTATATTTTGTATGTGGGAGAAATGCCTACGTAAGACTACCTGACAACTGGTATGGATCATGTTACTTGGCAATTATCTTCCCTAAAATATATCATGCCCAAGACTTAGAGATCATCGAGGGCAAGACATCATCGAGGGGAAGGAGAGATGTAGGAGGTGTAGAAATGGTTGGAGATGTCTTTGGAGCTGTGTTCCCTCGTTTGGGATTAATCCTTAATGATGTCAAAATTAGACGACTGGCAACAGTCGTAGACAGGTTGTCTGCCAGCACTGCTCAGTCCTTAATGTTGGTAGAAGGAGAGATGCAATCGATAAGGGCTATGGTTCTTCAGAACCGTCTTGCCTTAGACGTCCTATTAGCAAAAGAGGGCGGAGTCTGTAAGGCTTTGAAGGTCCAGGAATGTTGCACTTACATTCCAGACAATTCGAAGCCCCTTGAGAAAGTTATTAGGAACATAACTGATATTCACAAGGAGATCGAAGACCTGAGCAGAGAAAATGTCTGGGAAAAGGTGGGCCATGGAATAAGTGAGGCTGGAGGTTGGCTCACCACCTTAGGCAAAAGCTTTGTGTGGAAAATACTAAAACCTATCATCATAATATTGATCTGTGGGATCGTGTTGTGGGGATTGGTGAGGGTATTCAAATGGTACAGATCAAGAAGGTCAGAGAGGGCTCGGAGAAAACAGCTGCAGAGATTGGCTGCCATACAAGATAGTCAGTATCGGAGTCTGAGGGCTTTGGAAACACAGAAACGAGTTATGCTAGCAATCACTGCAGTTTGAATGTTAATGATGACCCCGAGAGGTCATCAAAGGGGGGAACTGAGAGAGCGCAAACTGACCAAAATGTAGAAGTGCGTCACACTTACACGTAGTAAGCACAAGTCATGAAGAGAAATGCCATGAGTGCTGATAGTACCTACATCTATATTCTGAAATGTGTAGTTAATGTAGAGATTTAAGTAGAAGTGGAACTAATACAGAAATGTGTGAAACAAATGATATAATTAAACGAGATTATTCCTGAAGCCATGTTGTGTAGCTGCTAAAATATAAGATGGCATACGGAAACGCTGAACGTGGTAGGCCTCAGGGCCAGAGCTAGAAGGGAGGGGGAAGGTGGTTCAATTTCACAACGTGGCTTGCACTAATGTTTTAGTAATAACAAATAGACCATGATTTATAGATGTGTTTACTGAATAGCAGAATAAGAGTACTAACATGCCATAATTAAAGAAGAAGTCGAAAGTTATAATCATTATGAGAAATGTTGTAGGCCTGAAAAGTTTAACGTTGATTTACACATATTAGTCTGGGCCGGGGAATGTTGCAACGATGTTGGAAGTCTATGAGAATTGGGATTTGGCTGCAACTATCTGTCTGTAAGAGAAAAGGGGGTATTCAATTAGAAATAAAATGAATAGAAGTCTGTTCAAGAAGCGGACCAGACATGGAGGAGGGTTCCGGAATGTTTAAGGGGTATCAGCGGGCCGGAGACGAGTCTGAGAAGCAAGGTTGACTCTAACCACAAGGCCTCATCATGGAAAAAGCCAGAAGCTACACCACGTGAGGGGCGTCTCACGAGGGGCGTCCTAAATGTTGTTGTATTTTTGTATTAGGGACAGCACCCCTGGGGGGAGTTAGAGCAGAAGCCTGAGGACCCTTAAGAGAGCGGATGGGTAGGCAGAGAGGGGTCATGATTGGAGAACTATAGGTTTTCACCAAGAGACTGAGAGTGGGTGACTTCCCTTGGGGGTCATTCACTGCTGACACCTTTGTTAGGTAGGGACCTGATTAAGTAGGGATACCATCTAGATCAGGGTAGGGACAGCCTAACCTGTCTTTTCCCTCCGGCTGTAAATGACTGAGAGATCTCAGTATGTGTCTATGCTAATAGCCCTATTATTTTTAGAACTGGTTCTGGTAGTTTCCGTTGCTCGTCTGAGGGCTTTCAGAGAGCACATGTATGTAGTTGGGCCCGTGTATCTTGTGAATCTCATCTTGAGATGCTTGTACCTGCAACTTATCTTGACTTTATAATAAATCCTTGAAAGCTAGAAGTTGTTTGTGATCCTTTGAAGCGGAGTCCTTTATTGGGTGGACTAACTTGGTAAGAGATGCACTTTCTTCCCTCAATGACAGGCAATAAAGATTCAGTCGACCAGATCGAGGTTTAGATCAATAGTGATAAGATATCGATCAAAATCTCGCCCTTCCACAGGGTAGAATGGCAGTATTTGTTTGCAGTATTGGCAAAGCTGGGCTTTGGGCGTGAGTTTGTCGGTTGTGTATCACTGTTGTATGCTGAACCCCTAACTAGAGTGGTGGTTAATAATTGCAGGTCTAATGATTTCTCCCTGGAGAGGGGCACGAGGCAGGGATGCCTGTTGTCCCCATTACTTTTTGCGCTTGCGATGGAACATTTAGCGGCCTGGGTCCGATGGGATAGGTCGATACGGGGCCTACAGTGGTCACCTGAATGGGAAGATAAGATTTCGCTCTATGCGGATGACGTTTTGCTTTATTTTACTAATCCCAGGGACTCCCTAAGCAACTTCTTGGATATACAGGTACTCGGGACTGGCCATAAATTGGACAAAGTCAGTGCTCTTTGTCCTTGTGGGTGATCCGCCAGTGATCCTGCGGTCGTGTCCAATCCAGATTGAGAAGATAGGATTCAAGTACTTGGGTATATTTATCACGCTTGATCCGCGGCTGCGGTATACTAATAATCTTGCTCTCCCATTGGACAGATGCAGGAAAGATGTGGAGTGCTGGAAGACTCTTCCGCTGTCCATGCTTGGACGAGCCGCTCTTTTCAAAATGATTACCCTACCCCGGTTTTTAAATGCCTTGCAGAACTCAATGGTCTCAGTGCCGGCCTCCTAATTTAAGGAGATAGAAACTCTCCAGAGGCAGCTTCTATGGGACGGTAAGCCCTGAATCGCGTTTGTCAAACTAACTCTTCCATGGTACGACGGCGGGATACAGGATAAAGGAAATATTACTGGGCTTCGCAATTGGCTGCTGTGAACCACATTATTTATGGGATTTGCCATGGACCGAGGTCAGGCACCGGGAGGGATGATAGATAGAGCACTATATGCCAAACCGGGGAAGCTCGCATTAACTGGCCCAACTGCGCATGCGGTACAGGTGTGGCACGTGACTAATAAATACCTTGGGTGGGAAGGTAGGCTTACTTTGGCTACTCCCCTGTTGAACTCAGAGAGGCTGGGTAGCTTGTGGAAAACTAAGGGATTCGACAAATGGGACACTATTGGTATCACGCATATAAAGGATGTTTGGGGGAAAGACGCAGTGCTTACTTTCGAATCTCTTAAAAAAACATATAGTCTGCATAATAATGAGCAGTTTCGATATTTGCAGGTGAGGCACGCTCTTGCTGCACATGTACCTAAAGACTCGGTTCTCCCAGAGTCGTCTCCTCTTGAGGATAGTGTGCTGGACAGGCATATTCCCGAGAAGAATATCTCTTTGATATACAGGAAGCTGGTCAACAATATGGAGAATCCACTGGGGCGCATTAGAGCCCAGAGGAGTATGAATGGGATGGAACTGGATGATGAAGACTGGGTGGAGGCGGCTTCCTCTCCAAAGGTTGTTGCAATTCAGATGAGGCTACGACTAGAACAACTGAAGATACTGCACAGGTCATATATCACGGGGCCTCGACTGGTACGAATGGGACAGGGAGGGAGTGGTGAGTGTAGGATAGAGTGTGGAGAATCTGGCATCCTAATCCATATTTTATGGCATTGTGTGGCGGTACAGATTTTCTGGATAAAGATTCAGGATGTGCTGAGAGAGGTTTTGGGGGCGGAGTTATTACCGGAAGCCCGGCGGTGTCTGTTGAATGTGTGGGAGCCTACAGATCTGAATGTGTACCAGAAGCAGTGGGTCACTCTGGCGTATATGGTGGCCAAGCGGAACATTGCTCGGCTCTGGGGTGCTAGCCAACCGCCCGAGTCACTAAATGGGCGGAGGACCTTGACTGGTGCATGTTCAGGGAGAAGTCATGTTTATAGCCAGGGGATGCCAGACGAAATGGGAGAAGGTGTGGGAAACGTGGAACACTCACCGGGGAGAGATTTGTGAACTGCCGCTGCCAAGTTTGGGATTGGAAGCGCAGGAATACCCATGATCCTAGTATTGTATATTATTGTCTGAGATTCTGTATCTGGCCGGAATTACCTATGTGTAGACAACTGTATGAGATCACCTGATGTCTTTATTTTTCTTTTTTGTATTGTCTTTGCTTTATTAATAAAAAAAGAGTTGTAAAAAAAATACAGAAGCAAAAATGTGGCGAAACCATTTCATGTCATATTACATATAACTGTTGGTATAAGGACAAGGTCAAATATTGTCTCTGGAAGTTTTTCAAATAATTCTAGTTCTCTATGAATAGTTCTACTTTAAGCAGATTACTTTGTGCCAAAAAAGAAAAATACTAATTTGGAAAAAAAAGTTAATCATAGAAAAAGAGTCCCAAAGTTAGAACTTTGTTTGGAAAAAATGAAGGTCAAATTCAGAGTTCTCTCAGAACACTGTGTGCCAAATCAATAGTCAGTGTTATTGTTTGGCGAAAACATCAAATCTTCAAAGTCTGGAAAGAATTTGTCTACCATTGTAGGTGAAAGTTGGATTACATCGTTTAGAAGATTAATCACACATAGATGTGAAGCATCGCCGTCAGCATTGGTCACATTAGCAATGTTCAAAGTGGATGATACCTGTGTGCGTGTTTCCTTTCGTACCTCACCGTCAGCATTTTGCCTCTGTGAGATCTTAATGAATGTCGTTATCAGAATTGGTAGCCGCTGGGGACAACACAGTGCATGGGCCGTTACTGGTTCAAGCAAAGTATCAACATCCATTGGCATGACTGATGGGAGTGTCAGACAGGTGTCTAGCATGCATTCTTCTCCGCATAGCAGGCAGGGTTGAACAGGTAAGATGCAATCTTGCAAAATTGGTCTGAATGATAGAAACCATGTGGTATTCAATTCTCTTAAACAAGTTAATCCCAAAATGTGGACGATGCGCTCACGACACTTCATCGCTAGTAGAGTGGTCTCCATGGTGAACTGGGTGTCGCTTGAGGATTGACTTGCCATATCGTAGCAGAAGGAGCAAAAATAGTATCC
This sequence comes from Lissotriton vulgaris, assembly GCF_964263255.1. Classification (NCBI taxonomy): domain Eukaryota; kingdom Metazoa; phylum Chordata; class Amphibia; order Caudata; family Salamandridae; genus Lissotriton; species Lissotriton vulgaris. Next base: position 1,066,213,544 of record NC_141693.1, on the reverse strand, counting down.
CTGCAGCGAGTCCCAAAATGAGAGGCAGTCCACCAAACACAGAGTGAAGTTTGGAAATATTCCTAGGACTACTTCAAATGATCTTAAATACATGTACAATACCACTCGTATCGGACATGTTTAAGATACGACTTAACATTTCCAAGAAATGTATAGGGCAATTTGTAAGGCATGTATCTCTGCAGAAGTCCTTGCGACTTGCAGATCATAGGTCTCTTTGGCCGAGGACAGTGGTACAGTTTTCTGTAAAAGAATGGCTTTCATTCTGCTTAAAGTATCAATCTGTATAGAAGAGATGTTTAGTGAAGGCCATAAAGGCGACTCCCGGTCTGTCTTGGTTTTTGGAAACAATACTTGCATACAGCAAGTGATCCTGGCTGATACAGTTACTAGATAGGGTAAACCTGGCAACATGCCACAGCAGCTGTGATCATTCAACATGAGGTAGCTTCCATTAGAAAGCTGTCCAAAAATTAGATCAATCTCCGCAGCTAGTGAAACTTGCAGGTGGTAGGATAAGTTGTTAGAGGAACCATCGCACTGTCAACTACAGAGAGAGTTGTCTCTAAATTAATACGATAAATTTCTCGTATTCGTATTGCAGTCTCTGCTTGCGTAATCTTCCATGCTTCATTATAAGCAGCATAGATCCTGGCATATATAAAACATTTATGACGCGGTGTTCTTGGTCCTAGCAAGAATTCCGTAAGATCAGCGCCATCTTTAAGTAAAGATAAGTGTTGTTTTACATCCTTGAGTGTAGATCTATGTAACCGTTCAAGGCACAGTTTCCCTACACTGTATGTTGTTACTAGTCCTGGATGCTGTCTCTGAACATATCTTGGATCTGGCCTTGTGAATGTGAAACCCTGAGGTTTGTTCAGGAAACTATCTTGACAGTTGTTTGTGTCTGTGGGCCAGATTAACCATTTTTTCCAATCTGAATCTTTTCTGTTGTGATACAAAATAGTATGTACGTCGACCTCCCCCTCTGAAGTGTTACTGCTATCAGGTGTAGGTGTAGGTATTGACGGATTGTTTAGGTCTTTTATCTTGGCTAACCAAAGACAAGATGTCTGATGGACAGTGTCATAAAAAAACATAATTTGCTCTGGGATGATGCAGGCTCTAAATAAAGCTTCTATCCCCTGCACTTGCCAATCTTTTGTGCCCCAGACAGTTTTTGTCTCAAGTCGTAAACCTAGTGAAGACAGCTGAGCATAAAAGGCTGCAGAATACATATTTGTCAACATACTTTTCATTCCTGTCTTATTAACATTTTTAAAGTAATGTGATTCTGGATTTGAAGTATTAAAACATGAAAAGTATGGAAATTTTCCCAAAAATGTTTTTGAGCTACCCTTTGGTGGCGTCGGACAATGTTCCCATTGGTTATACATCAATACATTTCTAGGGTTTGCAGATTTGTACAAGAAATTATGACCATAGTGATTATAACAATACATTTGTTCACAATCTGATGACCCTTCTAAGTATTCATGATTTGTAAATACAGCAGACATTTCTAAGTCTGACATCATATTATTAACAGTCTCGAAGTCCCAAACATCAGACAATGTACTAGATGAAACAAACAGCCTGATTCATCAAGCCGAAATCGGCTCGCAAAGGGCCAGATTCTCAGAATCTGGCCCTTTGCGAGTGCGATTTTTGCATTTGGGATTCATCATCCCAAATGCAAAAATCGCTATTTAGAAACTCGCAATTTTGCGAGGAATAGCATTTAAGGAATCTCTATTAGAGATTCCTTAAATGCTATTCTTGAAACATTTTAAAATTGCGAAATCGCAAATTTCGGCCGCTATTTACCGCGAGGTCAAACCTCGTGGTAAATAGCAAAAACTTAGAAAAATGCTTTTAAAAGCATTTTTCTAAGTTGCGTGTTACACACACACATGTCCTTAGGACATGTGTGTGCGCAACACCTGTTGAAATGTGCATTTAAGGGGTGCTACAGGGTGTCCTTTGGACACCCCTGGCACCCTTCAAATCGCTATCTTATTTGCGATTAGCAAATTGCTACTCGCAAATAAGGAATACTCCCCATTCATTCCTATGGGCCTTTTGGCCCATAGGAATGAATGGGGAGTTATTCCTTATTTGCGATTAGCAAATAAGGAATACTCCCCATTCATTCCTATGGGCCTTTTGGCCCATAGGAATGAATGGGGAGTTATTCCTTATTTGCGATTAGCAATTGGCTAATCGCAAATAAGGAATCTGTAGGAATCGCATTTAATTTTGCGATTCCTACATGAATCCCGTTTTGCGAGTCTGTAATAGCGATTCCTTATGAATCGCTATTTCGGCTCGCAAAGGGCCAGATTCTCAGAATCTGGCCCTTTGCGAGTGCGATTTTTGCATTTGGGATTCATCATCCCAAATGCAAAAATCGCTATTTAGAAACTCGCAATTTTGCGAGGAATAGCATTTAAGGAATCTCTATTAGAGATTCCTTAAATGCTATTCTTGAAACATTTTAAAATTGCGAAATCGCAAATTTCGGCCGCTATTTACCGCGAGGTCAAACCTCGTGGTAAATAGCGAAAACTTAGAAAAATGCTTTTAAAAGCATTTTTCTAAGTTGCGTGTTACACACACACATGTCCTTAGGACATGTGTGTGCGCAACACCTGTTGAAATGTGCATTTAAGGGGGGGGGTGCTACAGGGTGTCCTTTGGACACCCCTGGCACCCTTCAAATCGCTATCTTATTTGCGATTAGCAAATTGCTACTCGCAAATAAGGAATACTCCCCATTCATTCCTATGGGCCTTTTGGCCCATAGGAATGAATGGGGAGTTATTCCTTATTTGCGATTAGCAAATAAGGAATACTCCCCATTCATTCCTATGGGCCTTTTGGCCCATAGGAATGAATGGGGAGTTATTCCTTATTTGCGATTAGCAATTTGCTAATCGCAAATAAGGAATCTGTAGGAATCGCATTTAATTTTGCGATTCCTACATGAATCCCGTTTTGCAAGTCTGTAATAGCGATTCCTTATGAATCGCTATTTCAGACTCGCAAAACGGGTCTTTCATGAATCTGGCCGAAAGTCATTGAAGGAAATGTTGAACTGGTGTGAAATCTTCAACAGCTCTGGAGGGCCAGAAAATGTCATAATCAGTTCTGTCCCAAGCTATACCCCCTGGTATAGGAACGGCTGTGATGTTCACTGATGACAAGTCTCTTTGTTCATGATGAGATGATTGTGTGGCTTGAGTAGTAAGTTGATGTTCTTACTTGCTGTGTCCTTTTTAACATATCTTCCATTTATCAGCATTTCCAAAGTTATTACCAGAGTCAACCAAAGTAGAAGAAAAAGCACACCCAACACAATCCAAAGTTCAATCCATGGTGAAACCAGAGAAATCGTTTCCAGGTGTTGAAAAAGGTCTGTTGCTTGTTCTTTGAAAGTTCTTTTTTCTGGCGTTGTTTCAGGTTCCTTTGGATCCTTGGAAAACGTATCAAAGTTAATGAAATAGCCAGAGGCAGTTCGGTCAATTGTGGGGATTGCATCAGGATTTGTTGAAATCGCTGGAACCACTTGAGCACTTGTTACATTTGTGTAGTCGGATGCTACTTCGTTGTAGACAGGCGTTTCTTGACGAACTGGTATTTGGGTTTCAAGAGGTACAAGTTCCATAGCTTTGTTGCTTAGTCCTTCATTTCGCACTACAGATTCTTCAAAGGTGATCAGTCTCTCAGTTTGAACCTCTTGGATTGTAGCCAGAATAGGGCGTCTGCTACATTGGTGGAGTCCACTTGGCCTACTGCTTATGATCGGCCACATGATGTGGTTTGACCAGGTCGATAGACACAAACCTGTTCTCCTTTTTACCAGCAAGGGGCGGCAGTGAAACTGTTCTTGACCCGTGGATTGCTAGGACAGGTACTGGTTGTCTATAAAAAGTCCCAAATTCCTTCTTGTCTGCGATCTTCTCTCTGACTAGATCCCCAAGCTTAGGAATACAGGCTGGCCTTGCTGGGATGGTCAGTTTCTCTTCAGTGGTGGTTGGCTTCAGGAACACGTTACTTTGTTTCGTTCTTATTTCATTTAAGTCCTGTAAAACAGAAAAACGGTCTTTGGTATCAAAGGGTTTTTGGTCTACCACTTAAGTCTGACAATCGAGGTCCGATACTAACATTCTGGTCCCAAAAAGGACTTTATATGGAGTGATACCCCCTAGAGAACTTCTTGGCAGGTTGTTAAGACTATGTTGGACACTTATTAGGTGTTTGAACCACCCGTCACCCGAGCCTAATAACCTAGCTGTTTTAGATTGCTTCATATCCAGGTTTTTTCTCTCCACTCCTGAATTTCCCTCGGGATGGAATGGACTAGAGTATTGCAAGCGTGAGAGCTAAACGCAGGACCCTGGTAAGAATGTAGCGTGCCGACTGCGTATGTGCCGATAAAGACTCGCAAATCTTTTATAACAGTTCAAGCGTCAGCCGAGCGCTCAGGCCACATTCAAATGAAACTTGAACACGAATCCACCACAACCATGATATATTTGTGGCTACCATCCCTCTGTAAGGGACCGCAGTGGTCCAGGTAAAAGCAAGCTAATGGTTTATCTGAAATTAACAGGGATGTCTGCGCAGGACGTTTCACAGTAGAGACTTTCATCTTTTGGCATATTTTGCATTCCAAAACATAGTTTCTGGTCTGTTTCCTCATGTGTGGCCACCAGTATCTCTGTTTTAATAATGATACTGTGGCAGAAACACCTGCATGTGCAGAGGCAAGCCCTTCATGTGCTGCTAAAATTAGTCCTATTCTATGTTCCATGTTTGGAATTACTCTATCCCCCCACTCCAGGGATCCAGCAAACGGAAAATTGTTTGCATCAGTTATATATGAGTATTTGAGTGGAAAGCCTTTCGGTAATGTTTTACCACTGTCTTTGCTTGTGGCATTGACAGCTTGCAATATTTTGCTGTCTGTTTTAATTTTTGAACGAGTGATTGCAGCTATGGAAGCCGTTTGCACAGCTGCCTTTGTGGCTGCATCAGCCAATGAATTCCCTTCAACGTGAATGCCATCACGTTGATGACTCAGCGTATGTATCACGTGAGTGTTTTGTAGTTCTTGTCGTAACTGGACTAGTTGTTTCCAAAGCAATTTATGCTTGATTGTGCCACCTTTTGCATCTATTAACCATTTTGAATCCAGTTTTGCAAGTACTCATAGTAAGATTGAGCACAATAATACGTATCGCACACTATGAGTGTGGGGAATTCACGATCTGTATTTTCAAGTGCCATCCTGAATGCTTGAAGTTCAGCTCGCTGAGTTGTACAATCTCCTAGAGATTACGTTTTAGTGACCATTGTTCGGAATTTTCGTCACGCCAGCGACCTTTAACAATTACGCATGCCGCACTATAGGCTTGTTTACTCCCGTAGCGGGTTGAGCTGATCTGTCAGTATAAATTATACATTCATACTGCTCTAGAGGCAGGATTTCAGTAGGCAGAAGACATTCTTGTTCGTATTGTAGAAATGCTTGTGTTTTCAAATTTGGGTCAAAAACGTATTCAAAGTCTGTTGCAGCAAGAGAATTAACCCATTGTATCCATCTTGGATGTAAAGCTTTAGCATTGAGAATGCTTGCTTTTGTCACTGCCTCTAAGGCAGGTATAGGTGTAACGATCATAATTAGTTTACCTTGTGCGAGGGCTCTCTCTTTTGCTACTGCAGTTTGAACCGCTGTCAGAATTTTTTCTGTCTAAGTGAATTCCATTTTTGCTTGTGTGTACAAGAGTGATTTGTAAGCTATTGGTACTTTGTCACCTATGTTAAAAGTTAAGTACGTGAATCCGCATTGTCCTGAAATGATTTGGATCACTAAGTTGCGTACGTTTACGAGTGTTTGTAAATGTTTTGTTGCTAACATGTCTGTTTGCAATGAACGCAAAATTTCTGGGAGTTTTTGTGTCCAATTAACTGATTTAAAATCAGGTGTGATTAATTCATAGAGAGGTTTAACCCTTTCTGTGTAGTTTAGAATTCATGTTCTTCCGAAATTTAGGAAACCCAGAATTGACTGTACGTTTTTCAGCGTTTTTGGAGGTTGGAGTAGCGCACACTTTTCTAAAAAATTGGCTGCCAGGCTTTTGCCTTCACTTGAAAGTTCGTATTCTAAGAATAGCAGGTTGAAATGGACAATTCTTGATTTCTTAAATTTTACTTTGTAGCCTTCTGAGGCGAAGCCCAGTATAATGGTGTTCACCCTGTTCAAGTGCCTATCCAAGTCATCGTCTGTTAGATAGAAGTCATCCACATATGATAAGGCTTTGTCATCATACATTTGTAGTAACTCTGTTCTTCTTGCTGAGAATAACCAAGGACTATTCTTGAATTCCTGTGGGAGATGACAGAAGTGACGCTGGGTCCTCATAATTGAGAAAGCGGTCAAATACCTACTTTGTGGTGCAATGTTTTGACAGAAGACACCGTTAGAAATATCTAATGTGGTTTTATATTTTTTATGCACAATATTATTCATTAATGCTGCACTGTGTGCAGTTTGTACTGCAAATGTTTTGCAACAAGAGTGTAAAGGTCTGTAATCCAATACTAGATAATATGTATTGTCTGGTTTGGAGACAGGAAACAAAGGACTGTTCATTGACGAGGTGCATGTTTCAATCACCTCTTGGTATTCAAGTTGATCCAATATCTCCCTGACCAGTTTTTTAGCTTCTTGCTTAACTGGGTACTGCCTTTGTGCAGTTGGTTGATTTTTCAACTAGATTTTATGGTGAGGAAAATACTCATCCCATCCTACATGATTTTTATATACTGCAGGAGCCTGGCCATATCCTGGTATAGCTATATTTTAAATGAATTGGAATGTGGTTGGAGAAGGCTGGCATAATGATGTCTTCGCCATGTGGGCACTCCCTGACAAATTGTGGTGGGCAATCTTGTTCAGCTGGAAGAATGTCATAACCCTTAGAGAGTCGCTCCCAAAAGAGTGCTCTTATCTTTCTAGGTATGTCTCCCTCCACCCGGAGTGTTATTTCATATAACTTATGTGGAGAACTAACCCTGGTATCTGCAGTTTCAAATTGAATGTACTCATTCAAGTCCACTGTCTCCAGATGATCCTTCAAGTTATTGCGAGCTATGGTGACTTCTGCTGCGCTGTTCAACGTTGTCTGAGCCCATTCCCCGTTCTTGAGTTGTGTCCTCAAGATCCTCGGCATGTCTGATTTTTAGACCTGCTACCTTCTTTTTGGTGAACTGAGGTTTCTTGTTTTTCTGAACGTGTTGATCGTCTTTGGACTTTACGCATTCTTCCTTGTGTTCTGACCGTCCTCTTCTTTCGGATTTCTGTGACGAAGTCTGAAAGGTACGAGAGAAGCATGTATCAGTATCTTGATATCTATCAGGTTTTCTTAAATTATCCCTATTCCTGAGGTTATACCTCCTTTCAGAGGGCTCCTTTTGCGGAGACCTACCTGGGGATTGAGAACGCTTCTCTTTAGAAGTTTGTTTGGTTTTATCCCACTTCATTTTAATAGGAGTATGAGTGTTTTTAGTGAAGACCTTTTCAGGACTTTCAGACAGTTGGGGTTTAACTGGTTTTCCACCCAGAGTGTCTCTGCCTAATTCTTCATAGGATTGTTCAATTATTCTGGCCAGTTCTTGTGATTGCTCAGTTACATCAAATTCCCTTAACTTCTGGCGGATAGCCACGGATGCTGGCTCACCTTTAATATTAGCTAATATTATTGTTGAGACCCGTTTGAAATCTTTCAGTAACTTCATACCTAGATTTAAAGCTGGCACTTTCCCATATTCATTTTGAATCTGTTTCAGGACCTTAGGTATTACTGCCATAGACGGAACACCAAGTGTTTTAGAGTAGATTGAAGCAAAGATTGTACCCCAAGTGTTGCAGTCCTCCAGATGTGGTGCGATCCCCATTGGTAAACAGATTGTTAATTCTGTGTTTGTCACAAGGGGTAGTATTAGGAAATACTGCCTAGGTTTGAGTATTTTTTGGAGCTATCCAGAATGGAATTTGTTCCAGTTTTGCGGGTAATTTACCAAAGACCGAATGTAGAGTCTGTGGTGTAATTTTATTTGTGTTCCCCTGGTGGGGGGGATGCTGCGGAATCATTATTGCTGGTTGGACTGTAAGAGTTTGCAAGACATATTGAACCAAATGTCTATAGATTTTGATTAGCTCTTTGAGTTGAGCTCGTAGGTCCACATCTGTCATTTCATTAATTTCAGGATGTGGAGTATAGCTGGCTAACACCGGCCATGTTGCTCCTGGTCTACCTAGTGGACCGAGCCTAGTTATGTGATTTATATGTTTTAGGGCACCTTTAAACCAGAGCGCATGCTCCTGACACGTTAGTGGAATTTCAATATCCTCAAAAGGAATGTATTCAGTTGGTGGTTCATCTTCTTTAAATAAGTGAAACACATGTGTTATTGGATTTGCTTCAGGGAAGATTATCCATGAATAGAATACCTCTGTCTGATGATATTCATGTGCCTCTATCACAAAAACTACCCTACCACCTCTCAATGTTAGGCCATTTTTTATGAGTTTTATAGTGATGGTTTTCCTTAAATTTGTAGGAATGCTTATGGCATCATTGTTCTTTTCTTGGAAACCTGTTATGTTAAAAGCTGCATCAGATGGATTAGCCTCAGCTCCACCGTTCTCGATGTTGTTGTCGTTATCCTGCATTTTGTTGACTGAAAGTTTGCAGAGCAAGTTTCAAGGAAACAAAGATAAGGTGCACAATATTTTGGAACACTGTATCCTTCAACGTTGAACAAACCAACCAAAAAGCTAATACATAGGATTTTCGTCCTACTCAGCTATGGCGGATATTATCCCTTTCCCACTCCAGACGTCTATTGGAGTGTTACGGAAAAAGGGGTCTCTGAGAAAAGTACGACTGAGTTACTTTAGTATCTAGCGTTAAATTAGTGCCTTACCAAATGTTGGGCGCTATGTAGTGTAGTTCCTATATACCCAATAGGCTCTGCACATTGGAATAATATATCCTATGTATATGACGTGGAACTTAGGTCAGTAGGTCTCTATCGAATATACTAAACTTAATTGTGAGTGCCAGCTAGCTCAGAGGTCACTAGAGACTTTCTCAAATTCACAAGAAGGGATTTGTTTCTGACAACCACATAAACATGACAACTTTGTTTCCCTAGGACTGGAAAATATCTTCAGAGTCATAGAAACAATAGATAAGTATTTCACTCTGTCATTCGTGCATGCTTCGTTTCTACAGAGTTGCAGAGAAATAGAGAGACAGGCGTTTTCAATAAAAGGTTTATTGAACAGTCTTCTTTCTCCTGCAAGAGAGGTGAACTGCTAAGATTGTTAGACAAAATGCAAAGTATAATGTGTACAGCGAGAATAGTATAATGAAATAATACTGTAATAGCATTGTATAGTTTCTAAGCCATAAAAATACATACATAAATAACACAGGCAAAAATACTCAACTGGTGCTTCTAAAATACACCTACCCCAATGTACCTAACCTAAGTCTAGTACGAGGGAAGAAGTAAGTATGGTCTTTAGCATAGGTTAGTTTTTGCCAAGAATCTAACAAAGGTTTCTCTAGGTTCTAATCAGCTCCATACCTTAGAATGAAGGAGGTCTGGTATCTCTGTCTCGGGACTCGATTTCCCAACACCCCGCAAGGGGAGTCAGAAACACTGGAGCTGGATTTCTCAGCAGAGGAGGGCAGCTTCCTGATCAGTGCGTCAGCTGGAGAGTCGGCTACCTTCGGCACTTGCTGTAGTGAGCTGCGATGGGCAAGTAGGTCGTTGATCTGCTTCGAACCACCGTGCTTTGCCATAGCAAGTGACGGTATATTTATACCTTGAAGGTGTTTAGGAATGCCATGTTTGACGTAAAGTTGAGCATATGAACGTCATGAATGAACCCCTAAGGAATAGATGTTCATTTTAAAAATAACTGAGTTCCTGGAGAAATCAATATTCGAGCATGGGGGAGTCCCTAACGGCTAAAGCTGGTTTTCCAAGGAATCGTTGTGACGTTTGGTGAACGATGGAGGTAGCTATGCCTGTATTTGGGTAGCATGGGCGATGCCTAAATAAGGGCTTGATTTCTATGCCTATATAAGTGCTACGTGAATTGTACCTACATAAGGGCATGAATCGAGAAAATCCATTCGGAATCTAAAACGCCATACAACACATCCAAAGTCTTCCACCTGGAGGCAGAGGTACCCGGGTCTGCCAGCTCGCTGAAAGGTGCCAGCACCCCCACTGCCGAGTGTACACTCCCTTCAGCTCTCGTGGTGGCAATGCGTGTTCCAGGGCCTGTCACTTGGGCCCTTGCAGCATTGGCATTGTCTGCCATCCTCCTGTCCATCCTTCACCCCTTGCAGAGGGTGTCGTGGGTCACTGTGGTGTACCTCACTGTCTCTTTTGCCCTCACCAGTGGTACTCATTTTGGCCCTCTGCCCCAGCTCTGCTTGGCTGTGCTGGAATTGAGCCATTCTTGGCTTCACCATGCACCCCCTGTGCTCACTTGGGGCCATCTTCAAGCCTCCTCAGCTTGCAGCTGTCTGTCTCCAGTGACAGAGCTCCCTGGGGCCTGCTGCGCAGGCTGCTATCACTGCCAGCGTTGGGCGAGGTCGCCTGATACCCTGTCCCAGTGCAGACACGCTGTGTTTCCCTGTTGCTACTAACACTGTAAGCCCATTTTGCAAATTTTTGCATTTTCAGTGCAACCCATTTGAGCGCTGTTCATTAATCTAACTGTCTACTTATGTTGACTAGTAAAGCCTGCCTTCAGTGTTTAGCCAATGAACAGAAGCGGTATTAGTCCATTAAAAGAATAGTAAGCATAGGGGACTGGGTCAAATGTATGGTTGAAAAGAAAAAAATATATAGTATGTAATACTTTGATGGTCTATCACTTTCAGGTAACTGCAAACAAAATAACACACATACCTTAAATAAAAAATAATCGCAAGTTAAACTAATCAGTTTCAAATGCAATATTTACGTTATGAAACCACTGCTCGTTAATACGATCACTGGAGATGCCTGAGTGTGTAAACCAGAGAGGCAAAGAATAGTAAAAGGCAACCAGACTACATAGTGCAACAAATGTTCCTTGATCGTCCCGGGATGGTCGTCTTTTACCAAAAGCTAGAAATGCGTTTGTTAAATCAAAAAAAATGGGCTTGTTGTTCAGCCCTGCCAAGTACCACACATCAGAGGTTGGACTAACACATTTTAGTGCTGGTGTGTGCATCATCATACTAAAATGTGTTAGTCACTCATAATTACAGCTCCTCCGATTCACTATGAGCAATGAAGCGCTGTATTCTGCTCACTTCTCAACTTGCTGTTCTATTGCCTCAGCCTGCCGCTGCAGGCAATTTCAATCAACCGGCCAAGCCAGGATTCAGAAGAGTTCCGTTGCTATGGTCACTGTCCTAGAAAGTCACTTTATACTTAGTTTCAGTGTTCTCAATGTGCCAGCAGAGGTAAGCACAGCTTCCTTTTAAGAACCAAAACAATTATAAGCAATACTAAGACCCAGCCTCTCCGGCTCGTGTCAGACGATAAATAAACAAACAACAGTAAAGGTGTGAGACCCAACTTTCTGTGGTACCGGTGCCTTGTATTTTACATTGCACATGCTGCCGTGATTAGACATGTGGTACAAAAGGGGGTGGTGATGGACGGAGCATCTGAATCAATCAAACACTCACACCCAGTCAAAAGATCTGGGTTTAATCCATCACCGTTATTTAGCCCATTCTGCCACCCAAGTTCAGACATGGCTATATGCAAATCAGTCTGACCCTGTGCCTCATGGGAACAGTCCAGCCCGAACTGCCAAGCCATGTCTTCCCTGGACTGGAAACAAGCTTCTGAGGACCGGTTTCTGGCATTCCAGCCGTCTTCAGCCCAGCTTGCTTGAATCCAGTGGCAAAGTGAGCAAGGGACTCACGTCTGAGCATACCCTGCCACACTTATGGCGGCCAAAAGCGGTACAAAAGGGGGTGGTGATGGACGGAGCATCTGAATCAATCAAACACTCACACCCAGTCAAAAGATCTGGGTTTAATCCATCACCGTTCTTTAGCCCACTCTGCCACCCCAGTTCAGACATGGCTATATGCAAATCAGTCCGACCCTGTGCCTCATGGGAACAGTCCAGCCCGAACTGCCAAGCCATGTCTTCCCTGGACTGCAAACAAGCTTCCGAGGACCGGTTTCTGGCATTCCATCCGTCTTCAGCCCAGCTTGCTTGAATCCAGTGGCAAAGTGAGCAAGGGACTCACGTCTGAGCATACCCTGCCACACTTATGGCGGCCAAAAGCGGTACAAAAGGGGGTGGTGATGGACGGAGCATCTGAATCAATCAAACACTCACACCCAGTCAAAAGATCTGGGTTTAATCCACCACCGTTCTTTAGCCCACTCTGCCACCCCAGTTCAGACATGGCTATATGCAAATCAGTCCGACCCTGTGCCTCATGGGAACAGTCCAGCCCGAACTGCCAAGCCATGTCTTCCCTGGACTGGAAACAAGCTTCTGAGGACCGGTTTTTGGCATTCCAGCCGTCTTCAGCCCGGCTTGCTTGAATCCAGTGGCAAAGTGAGCAAGGGACTCACGTCTGAGCATACCCTGCCACACTTATGGCGGCCAAAAGCGGTACAAAAGGGGGTGGTGATGGACAGAGCATCTGAATCAATCAAACACTCACACCCAGTCAAAAGATCTGGGTTTATCCATCACCGTTCTTTAGCCCACTCTGCCACCCCAGTTCAGACATGGCTATATGCAAATCAGTCTGACCCTGTGCCTCATGGGAACAGTCCAGACCGAACTGCCAAGCCATGTCTTCCCTGGACTGGAAACAAGCTTCCAATGACCGGTTTCTGGCATTCCAGCCGTCTTCAGCATGCACTCTTCTTCAGCACTTCTGACTAAGCAATCCCTCCCCTTCACCCCTGCCCACTCTCCTTTTACTTCTCCCCTGGCCTTCTCTGGCATTCTAATCCTTTCTATTCATTCCTACTCTCTTCCATTTTCTGCCCCTTTTTTCCTGTGTCCTCCTCATGCCTTACTTTCTTGCTGCCTTTTGCACTGCTGCCGTCCCCCCGCGCCACCTTCACAGAGCCTAAGCTCCTATTTATGAGTCAATGACTGCTTCAATGATCTCAGAGTGAAATCCAAGAGGGTCTTATATCAGAAAATGGTTTCTGATGCAAGGCAGCTTTCCAGGCAAGCAATAAGGAGGATATGGTGAGTACAGAGGAGATCGGATGCTGCCAGCTAAGGTGAGCGTTGTAGAGTGGTAGTTGAGGTGACCTGGATTGACAGACATACCTTCGTGAAGATCGCAGGGAGGAAAGCAGTCTCTGGACCTATTTTGCTTGCCTACAGGCAAATTTGTTTCCAGGAAGGAAGCTATTCTCTATTCGAACAGTAGCGGTGGTGGTGGGAGTAACTGCCGGGCGGTGACGTGGGGAGGGGGAAGGGCAGGGTGGGGGGTAGTAATCTATAGATTACAGAGGATTACAGGTAAGTAAACATATAAATAAATAAAACAAATTTCGTTTCGCGCACTGCATCCCCAAATGGGATGCAGTGCACGCAATGAAATGTGTTTTATTTATTTATATGATTACTTACCTGTAATCCTCCGTAATCTATAGATTACTACCCTCCCCCTCCCCACATCACCGCCCGGCAGCTACTCCCACCACCGACCGCTACTGTATTTGAATATGTCATCTTCTGCTCTGTTATTGAGTTCAGCATTCTTAGTGGCGTACCGGCTAGAGTGGCCAACATTTATGCTGGGGAACCGGGGTTTGGGTCTTGCCAGGAGGCTCAACATCCTGTGATTCTGGGAAAATCACTTAATCTCTCAACGCCTAAAAATGAGTGTGTCCGTGTGTAATGCAACCGGTGCTCATGTAAAGCACTCTGATACCTTTGGGTTGAGTTAGGGCTATATAAAACTGCAAAAAAAAAAAAACTGTGTGTTTTCACAGTGTAAAGTAAACCCTACCACATATTTGTGAATATACTGCTTTGGATATGAGGAATATTGTGGTAGCTTTTTAGGAACATACTTTAATTTGTCAACTAAGGTTAAACTCGTTTTCTGACCATTTCTGAAAAAACGTTTTGCAGAAGTGGCCTTGTTAAAATCGAGCTTGGAAAAAAAAATACTTTTTGAAAGAATTAACTTCACACGGGGCTGGACTGGGAACCCAAAGCAGCCATGGCAAATGTTGTCAGATCAGCTCCCGTACTTTGTACAGTGAGCGAACGCAGTGAGCGAGCTCGATTACTACAAGGAGGGTTTGGGGAGGTGTTCTCCCCATAAGAATATTTGTGGAAAATGGCAAAAATGGTACATTCTACAACACATTTTTATTTATATATTCAATTGTATTAGCGTTTAAAGCATAGTAAATTATGGGCTTTCAGTGCACCAGGATACGATAATCTTTATTGGGGCCCTTCAATGGTTCCCTCACTATCACCCTCCAACAGTGCCCTTCATCTCTCCATAGCCTCTCTCTCACATGTGGTTCATTTGTTTTTTTATAGCGCGTCTCATACAAATTATGGTGTTGGAGCATTTTACATCAAACACACAGAGACAATGAATAATATGTGTGTAAGTATGTGTATAGAAAATGCAACATATTACAAAGGGTACCACGAGGTGTCGGCATGTTATAAGAGTCCTTGGGCTGGAGAAGCACAAACTCAGGATTCATAACATAACACAGCAGTTAGGGTTACATTTACTAATAAGAATGTATTTCTTCTCAAACAAACCCTTTTTTAGCAACATTAGCATAAGGAAAGACTGGAAAAAACATAACTTTCCAACCTTTACCATGACGTTTGCATGCAACTCTCACAGCTCACTGTGCTAGAATACTATTGTAACTTATGAACTGCCGATTAAGAAAAGGACCTCTGTGAACAAAAGCAGTAACAGACATAGCTATGCACATAAAATACACTTAGGTGATATGTGTGATACATATTCTTTGCAGCAGGCATATTAACCCTCTGCACCACCTTAGATGAGTCAAAACTGCCATTAGACAAAACTCCAGCTCACTACAGCAGGAAGATTCAACACGAGAGATATCTTGACTCTTTCTTGTCCCTAAAAGGTGCTCGATATACAAAGAACTCTGCTTTTAACACATACCATATTTCAAAACAGAGGGAGGCTGGAAATGAAAGTGAGTGCTGAAATAAATTATTCTAGCCTGCTTATTTTGTTACTGGGTAATGACATTGTAGCACTGATGCAAAACCGCCCCTATAACAAAACCGCTCCCTCCCCCTCCCCCGCTCTTCCAACCTCCCGGGGAAATGCCTGTTGCACGGTACGGACGGCGAACCATAATATCGTGAATAGCTGAAACTGCAGGATTCAGGCAGTCATTTCCACTCAAAAATGTTGCCTATTAAAAACTAAGCTCACCTGCTTATTGCCCCACTTATTGGAGTCGTGTAGGCCCAATTTAAAGTGTATATTTGTTTGGTGTTTAAATTCACTTGGGAGGGTGTTCTCTTCAAATGTAATGCTCTTCGTATGTTCCACGTTTTTTTCTATGCTCGTATGGAGAGGTTGCCAGTGTTTGTTGTTAAGCTCTAGCGACAAATCTGTAATTGCCCAGGGCAGTAGCTTTCCCCTAGGGGCGCTTTTAAGCTAGAAAATCGCAATATGTGAAGGTGAATGACGCGGACTATAATACGATGGATATTCAAATATAGCAGGCTCAAACTCACTTGTTTAACAACGCTTCATTCGCCCACAACCCTCAGGTGCGTGACAGGTGTCTATTTAATGGCGAATTTGCAAGTGCATGCGCATGCCTGTTTGCATTTGGTTTGTGTAATATGGGTGCGTATTTGTGCAGTGAATAACTGTCCGTTTGTGCATACGTGTATGTCTAGCGTGTGCTTTCTATCCAATTTTTCTTGAGTGTGAGCCATTGTGTTTGCTTGTGTAGTGTTTTTTATTTTGTTTACAGAGAGAGCATACGAGTTTTGTATATATAAGTAGTTGTATTTCATTAAAATATGTCCTAATGTGTGCGTTTGCAATGTATGTCAGATGAGCACAGTCCTGCCAAGCGTCACGCAACAGGTGTGACGCTCACGCATTTCAGTGCGGTGATCCGCTTCACCGCACTGAAATGCATTGTCACGCATTTTGCTACTTGCTGCCAGGCGAGCCACCAGCACCGCCTGTCATCTGCGCCTGCTTCCATCGTTGAGAACTGAGTTTCCTTATTAATGTTTCCCAGGGTATGGCTCTCTCACTTTTCAGCCTGACGTCATTACCGGGCCCAGTCAGGTTGTGTGTTACGTGCCGTGCGCGGGGACGTCACATCCTGCGTGCTGGTGTAGGAGGCGGGAGGCTGAATTTGCGCGCCTGCAAACCAATCATGGCGCTTGCAGTGTCCTGCTGCAGCTCGCACCGTCCCAGGCCGCAGTGTGCTGTGCTGCTGCATCCTGCTGCCGAAGATTTCATTTCTTAACGCAGCGGAGGGAGACAGTGGAGTCAGTGACCCAGGTTAAAGCAGCCACCAGACAGTTTGTTACTGGACGGGTCCCCGCTCCCCGGGACGCACTGGACAGCCTGGACTAGGAGTCACATCTCTTAGTTACGGTATGTGAGTCAGTGAAAAAAATCTATTCATAAAATTCAAATTCAACATTTACTTTCATCCGCTTTCATTTTAACAGGCCCTGGTGATAATATTGCATGAATAGTAATGCACCACTTGTCAGCCGTTTGTTTTCTGAGTGATAAAATATTAACACAGAATAAAGACTTCCTGCCAGCAGACCCTGAATAATACCATTGTGGGTGGCGTTGTTTCTTCATCATTAGTGATCTGATAAAATAGTGACATGATTGCAAAAGCTTGTTTTTAAAACTAATAAAAGACTGTCAGTGCAATTTGTATTTGTTTGCACTATCATGTGTTCAGAGTAAAACACTGCCAAGTTTTACGCTGGTGTTTCCCACCATTCTTTTTACCTTATTACATTAGCAACCAATTATGCCTGTGACTGAGTGATGGCCTTATCTTCTAGTCACACTTGCTATGGTAAAAAAAAAAATCTTTTTGGGTTAGCTGATGTCATGAATGATCACATCAATGAGATTATCAGCAGTGCCTGCCTGCCCTCAGTTACTGAGTACTGCAGACACGTAGTCTGTGTCTCTGGTTAGTGCCCTTCCTTCCGTTTCTGGTGCTTTGCAGATATGTTTTAAAATCTTCCTAGAATTTCTCGTTGCTTAAATTAGTGTAATTTCTGATATCTATTTGAACCCCTCATCTTCATTGCTTGATTTTGCCCGCGCGAAAGTGTCACTCGTAGTCGTTGAAACGTCACTCATAATTACTCAGAAATTATGTAAATGTCACACATAGCAATCTGAAACCTTGGCAGCTATGTGAGCAAGACATTGGGAAATTGAAAAACTGTGGAATTGTATTTCTAGTGATTGGTTGCGGTATAAAATTTTATTTTCAGTACAATTAAAAAGGTGTGTGTGATGGGTGCTTTTTTTTAACGCATATATGATTTTGTCAGGTTTTTTAAAGACACGTTGCACGACATTGCTTTTTTCGCTATGACGCAGGCTAGGCTGGCTGAGTCATAGTGCTTTTTTTTTTTACACATTAAGTCATGCTGCTGTGTAACAAGTCTAAAAAAACATTGACAACACGAGTAGAACGCAGAGCCGAAACCTATTGGCTTTGCCAATACTTGTTGGTGTGCGCTGCCCTTCCTACTGAGCCCTAGAATCCAACAACATTCGAGTAAGCCTGCCCTCACTTTGGAGAATGTACAGAGGGTCTGGGCTGGCGCAGGTCACAGTGCAAGGCGGTGCAGGTCTGCCAGTAGGGCTGCCACCTTTCCAAGAGAAAAGTTATGCAATTTGCTGCTGTTTTATTAGTCTGGCTCATACTAAAGAGGACTGTAAACGAAACTGTATGTATTCCTTTAAAGTATGACTTTCTTTTTTTTTTTTTTATTAAATCCTCATTTGCCGACTCGCCACCCAGTTCACTAACTGTTCCTCCTGCTGGGTTTTTTGTATCTCATACGCTAGTATATCGAGGAAGAGATATCAGGCTCACCTCTACCGAGTCTGACCAGCGTATTATCCAAGCCCTTATAGCCATTTGACCCATCCGGTGTGCCCATCTAATCCTCGTTCCTGGAGCCTGAGTATCAACCCAAATACTAGCGAGATAGGCGTGGGGCTTAATCATGGGATTGATGTTGTTTTGTTCGATAAACAATTCATAACAATTCAAAATTTCCCCATATGCCAATCACCCAAAATGTGGAAGAAACGGTACCCAAAATGCTAGTTTTTTTTTGCTGGTGTGATTCAACATATCTAATTTAGCTGTATATCTCATTGACTTTATCCAGTCCTTTAAAGTATGACTTTCAATCTTTATTTTAATTATTAGTCACTGCTTCTACAACACACTTTAAAATGCTTCCTTTTTACAGTTGTTGTTTGAATTATTTACAGGTAAAGGCTCGAATTACGGGCTTTAGGGGGTTTTGTAAATTTTTGCACCAGCCAGGATATTAAAATGCTGGTAGAAAACTGGTCCGGTGGCAAGCCTATCTGCCAGTGACTGCATTACTTATATGGACAATGACTACGAGCATCAGGCACCAGAGAGCCATAGTGCGGCAATAGAGCTCAGCTGCTGTGAGTATGCACCAACCAGGCAAGAAAGTGTGAAGCCAGGCCTTAGACAGCACCAGTCCACTGTGAGCCAGCAGGCAGCCCTCCCCTACAGCATCTCAGCCTACAGCAGCATTGCCACTGTGAACTCACTTCCCTGTGTACAGAACAGGGTGATGAGGGGTGATTCTCCGACATCAGTTCCAGGATGCTTGTTTCAGGTCTAGGCAGGACATGGCCTGGCAGTTCTGGCTGGACTGTTCCCATGGGAAGTAGGGTCAATACTGATTTGCATTCAGCTGGGTCCAAACTGGAATTGTGTGGTGAGCAAAAAACTATGGATTTAGGCCCAGATCCCTCACTGAGGGTGAGCGTTTGACATTGCTCAGCACTCCGTCCATCATTTTTGCTTTTTGCAATTGTCACTCCAAGTGGGACGGGTATGCCCAGACGTGGGACCTCTGCTCGCCATTCCACTGGATTCAAGCTTCCGAATGATGAGGGGGTGACACTCCGAACCCGGTCCTAGGATGCTTGTTTCCGGTCCAGGGAGGGCCTGGCCTGACAGTTCGCGCTGGAATGTACCCATGGGAAGCAGGGTCAAAGCTGATTTGCAAACGGTTGGGTCCAAATTGGAATGGTGTGGGGAGCAAAAAAAGATGGATTTAGGCCCAAATCTCTTACTTGGGGTGAGTGTTTGACATTGTTCAGCATTCTGTCAATCATTCGTTCTTTTTGCCCATGCAGAACAGGGGTCAAAGACACACTCTCAGGCTCAGCCTGGCACTGCAGAGAGGTGGATTTACTTCCAGTCGTGACACAGGTAAGTGCAGCACAATAGTGAATGGGGGCGAACTGCTTAAAGAACAACATTTTCTTTAACTTTTTTGTTGATCTTACATCTTCAGATAGGGTAATCAGAATTCTAAAACCCCAAACCGGGACAGTTCCCAAAAATAGGACTACAATTTTACTTCCACTGAGTGCACAGAATGACAACGCTCATCAGCATAGAATTACAGAAGAGACAGTAGGAACACAAGCATTTGCAATGCAATAGGTCTCGCATTAGGAACGTTTGAGCTATTGGTATTGTAAATGACAATTTTTTTATTTATGTGTTGGTTTTGAAAATAGAGAAATTAATAGTTTTGTCATTTACAATGCCAATACTTTTAACTTTCGCAAATGTGACACCTATAGCATTTGTAATGCAATATGTGTTGTATTTACTTAACTTAGATGTATTGATATTACAAATAACAATGGCTTTTATTTCTTTTAAATAATTAATAGTTAAATAAAAGTTATTGTAATTTATAATGGCAACAGCTTAAACTTTTGTAAATAACTTTTGTGAAGATCATGTTCAGTACATTTTATTTATTTATTTATTTTTTTTAAATATATTTTTATTGCAGGAATTAGTACAAGTTACTTGCTGACATCCAGTTGCGAAAACAGTGTCAATAGTAGTAAAGGGGACCACTTCAAGAAGTAATTTGGTTACACAGCCTGTTGGCCCACATCCCGGAGGCTGGGCGGCGCTACCTAATGTCCCACACAGAATGCTCTGGTCTTCACGTGATATCAGCCAGGAGTAATGTAATTCGTCATCTGCTTTTCTAAATAACTATAATAAAACTCCCCCCCCTTCCTCGTAGTCTAACCCCCCCCGGAGGGCCCGAGCTAAACCAACAATAACGTTATCGTCCTATTGAAAGTGAAGGAGCAACGTCTAGCCCTCCTGCCTCCCCCCCCCCCTCCCCACCCACCCCGCCGTTGGTGTGTTGAGCATACGTCTAGAGCTAGTTGTAGGGAACTAATCCTATCAGAAAGGAGAACACGTCGGAAGAAGGTCAGTGGGCTGGATAGTGTGCATCATCATCGCTATCTGAGTCACTAGAAGTGAGGTAATCTCGCAGGGCCTGTACTAGTGTTTCCCATTCCTGCGCCGCCTCTAACATCTTCTCGTTGCGTTGCCGCGCTGCTAATTGGTACCTAAGGGTACTTCCTCCTGCTGCCCATTTCAAGAATTCGTTGCGCCATTTAGTGCCCGTTGGACCAACTCGTGCCTTCCAGTGTCTAGTGATCTCACGTTTTGCCAGCAGTAGGCCCAGGTCAATGAATTTACTCGAGAGCTTGTTCTTGGGAGTATGGGGGAACCAGTGCAGCACTCCAGCCGCGGCATCCATTGTCAGGTCCCTCCCGGTCACCTCCTGTAGGGTATCCCCTATCGCTGCCCAGTAAGAGGACAGCGCCGGACAAGACCATAGCATATGTATTAAAGTAGCTGCCGGCGTTCGGCATCTGGGGCAAACCGCCGAGTCCGAGGCAAAATATTTCCGAATTTTCTCTGGGGTCAGGTAGGCCCGGTGTAATATATAATAGTGGACCAGTTGAAACCGGGCGTAACGAGTGCCCTTCCACGCACGGCGCACCAGCTGGGCCCATGTAGTCTCCGGTATATCCCTTCCAATATCAACTTCCCATCTGGTTCTGAGGGCCTCTAGGGGGGGAGCCCCGCGTTAATCAATCTGGAATAAAGACAAGTTACCGCTTTGACTGTCCCAGCCGACATCATGACGTACTGGCAGGCCTCCGACGTAGGGGGTTCCTCCTGTCCGGTCTGCCAGTGCGCCTGAACCGCCCTCACCACTGCCGCATGTAGAAGGAAATCGCCGCGAGGAACATCAAACCGCTCCAGTATCGACTGGAATGGCAACAAGACGCCTTCCTCGTATAGATCACCCACCATCTGCAGCCCTGCATCTTCCCAAATCCTCAACCGGGACCAATCACCACCGTGTGGTAGGGCAGTGATCATCCCCAACGGGATCTCCGGAGCATAGGGGCGCCTCAGCTGCACATGAGCATGTATTCGGTTCCAGCAGGACCGAATGGCCCGTTCCTCACGTGTGAGGTCTCTCAAGGTCAGCCGTTGCCGTAAAGCGATATAGGACAAGACGTGCCTAGGTATTCCGCGCCCTCTCTCGTCCTCCGGTCCCCGGAATTCCCGTGCAACTTCTTGAGTGTAAGTCTGTAGTTGGGCGGCTAAATAATAGTTCTCAAAGTCCGGCACCGCTAACCCCCCCTCCGATTTTGGTCTCATTAGGGTCCTAAGTGCCACCCTGCGGCGGCCCGATCCCCAGAGAAATGATACTAGCATGGAATTCAAGTTCCGGAAGGTAGCCGGGGGGATCCAGAGCGGGAGCGTCCTAAAGTAATATAATAGTCGTGGGAGCGCTACCATTTTCAGCAACGCGATACGACCGGCCACTGATAGCGGCAAGGTCGCCCAAAAGCTCATGGAGCCTCTCAGCGCTCGGATGCAGCGAGCAATATTACCGTCTAAGACATCCGCCTGGTCGTGGTACACATAAACCCCTAGATATTTTAGGCAGCACGGTTCCCATCTGATCTCTCTGGTGGTGGCAGGTTGAGGCTCACCTTGTCGGATCGGGAACAGACAAGTTTTTGCCCAGTTCACCTTCAATCCCGAGAGTTCTCCGAAGGTGGTGAGTGCCGCGTCAGCTCCGGTCAGGGCAGCTTCGGCATCCTCTAGGAACAGCAATAAGTCATCGGCATAGAGGGAAATAAATTGTTGCCCCGATATGGTCTGCAGTCCCCCAAAATGAGCTCCAGTGCGGATCGATAGCGCCAGAGGCTCCACCGCAAGCGCGAAGAGCAGGGGAGACAGGGAGCACCCTTGTCTCGTGCCCCGAGACACCGAATACTGCCGGGAAATTAGTGGGCCTGACCGCACCCTGGCCGTTGCCGAGGCGTACAAGACCGCCGTCCACCGCAGGAACCCCTCCCCCACACCAAAACGTGTCAATACTCTGTGGAGGTATGCCCACTCCAGGCTATCAAAGGCCTTTTCCAGATCAACTGATAGGACCAAGGGGCAAGGTGCTTCTTCGTGGGCTTCCCCTAGGATTCGAAATAGGCGCCGGATGTTCATTACTGTATTGCGCCTGGGAATAAAACCCGCCTGATCAACATGGATCAGGGATCTCATGTGGCCCAAAAGCCTAGATGCCAAAATACTACTCAGGATCTTATAGTCGACCGTGAGCATCGATAACGGTTGGTAAGAGGTCGGCTCGTTACCCTCCTTGCCCGGTTTGAGGAGCGGGACCACCAGAGCCTCGCACATCGACTTCGGCAGGTGCCCCAAGCATTTCGCCTCCCGATATACCACTAGCAATTTAGGGGCTAGGAGGTCCATGTATGTGGAGTAAAACATCACCGGAAGTCCGTCTAGTCCCGGCGTTTTGTTCCTAGCCATCCTTTTAATGGCCCCTCGTATTTCTCCCAGCTCTACATCCCTCCCCAAGTCCTTCGCCTGTTCCGGCTCCAAAGTGGGGATCGGGAGCAACTGCAAGTAATCATCAATGGGGGTGGTGTCCTGCGACATCTTACTACGGTAGAGTTCCTCATAATAGCGCAGGTAACAGTCTAGGATCTCGGGTTGGGTATACACCTCACCGCCCTCCTCAGTGCGCATGGCCATCGTGGGGGTGGTGCGTCTCAAGGGATTAGCCAGCCACGCCAGGAGCGCCCCCGACCGGTCTCCCTCCGCCAATGATCTAGTTAAGTAGGCCCTATAATCGAAGCTCCGAAGCCTTTCGACTTCAACGGCCACTGCCTCTCTCGCCGCCAGAGTTTGCTCCTGTAGCTCCGGGTTACCGGGACGGCGAAGTTCTAACTCACGGAGTTTCCAGTCCGCTTCAGCTAGCTCGTCCAGGATAACTTTACGCATCCCCACCTTCTTTGCTATACAGTAACCCCGGACCACCACCTTAAATGCGTCCCACTCCGTGGCCCTCGACCCGGCCGTACCTGCATTCACTGCAAAAAATTCGGCAATCCTGTCCTCGAGCTCCGTCCTAAACACCTGATCTTCCAAAATCTCGGGTCGTAGCTTCCAAGTAGGAACAGCGGAGGTACCCGGAGACCACTGAAAGACAGCTAGCAACGGGTTGTGATCGGATAGAGTCCTGGATAGATATTCAGACCTCACCGTCGCGGCCATAAGGTCCGCCGATCCTAGCAGCCCGTCCAGCCGCACGTGTAATTCGTGCATTCCCGAGAAGTGGGAGTAGTCCCGGGCATGCGGGTGCTGCGCCCGCCACAGATCCGTTAGTCCCCACCGGGATTGCCACTCCCTCCTACCCTTGGCCACCCGACGGACCGGGGAGTCCGGGAGGGGGGGGTGGGAACGGTCGAGATCGACATCCACCACCGAGTTAAAGTCCCCCCCCAATAAGAGGGGCCCCGAAAAACAGTGGGCTAATGAGCCCGAAAGCGCGGTCAGAAAGGAGAGTTGGTCCACGTTGGGCGCATAAATGCAGCAAATATTCAGGGCCCTGCCCCCCAAATTACCTGTGATGGCTACATACCGCCCCACCGGATCCACCACCGATCTTGTCACCTGCAAAGGCACCCCGGCTCTTACCCAGATCAGTGCGCCTCTCGCATAAGCTGAGTATGTCGTGTAGTATACCTGCCCTCTCCACCTACGCTGCAACGCTAACCCCTCCTGCTTTGTGAGATGTGTCTCCTGGAGCATTGCTATCTGCACTCCCCTGCGCACCAGATAGGCATGGATCTTGTGTCGTCTGGACATAGTGTGTAGGCCCCGCACATTCCAGGTAATGCATTTTAGGTTAGATGCTTCAGCCATTGTCCTTCAATATCACAGTTAGGGTCCCCCAGCAATGCTCAAGCTTGGTCGAATCGCTTCGTAGACACACACCATAGGCAGTTGTCCCCCTCAACAACAACAAAACACCCCAAGAAACCCAACTCCCACCCCACCCCCCTAGAACAGGTCCCAAATTGTGCCATCTAGTCCCCATCCAAACCATTACCCCAAGATCCCTCTCCCTCCCAACTAACCTGACGGTAGCCACCGTAGGTATGCCTTAAGGGCTGAGTGGGGGCCGAGCGCCAGCAGGGGGCCGTCACGCACCTGCACTACTGAGACGTAAGTGTGCCCCAATCATTTATGGCCCGAATGGGATCCAACCCCAGCATCCCCCCCACTTCCATGACCCAGAGCTCCTCCCAAAGATCTACTCACATACATTGTCTCGCCCTACAACCGGAGTTAGCTCACCCAGGGTTATCCTTGTCCATCCAGCAGGCCCTCCGCCGAATCCGGGGTAATCACGGGCAGAGTCACACTGTCTGTTTCCGAGTTCTCCGAGTTCTCCGTGTCCGATCGATGTCCACCTGTACCAGTCTCCGAGTCTTCCACTCCCGGCCCGCCCTGTGGGCCAGATAGGTTGGAGATCAGTTCCAGCACCCCTCGTCTCTCCGTTGCCGTCTCTACCGTTGACGGTCTGCTCGATCTGCCACGGCGATTCCGAATCCTCTTTGATCTCCGCTGAAGACCCAGCTCCGATACAGCCTGGGAAGAGGAGCCAAGGCCGTCTTTGCCTGCCCGATATAACTCAAGCCAAGCGCAAACATCCTCCGGGTTATCGAAAAACTTGGTCGTGTCGTCTAGTATGATGCGGAGTTTCGCAGGAAACAACAGTGAGTACTGGATGCCCTCACTTCGGAGTTCCCGCTTAACCGCCAGGAAGGAGGTACGTTTCCGCTGCGTCTCATAGGAGTAATCTGGGAAAATGTTCACCTGGCTGTTCCCCACCTGAAATGGGCCATTGTGCCTGGCGGCGTCGAGGAGATGATCCCTGTCCCTATAGTGTAGTAGTCTCGCCACCACTGGGCGTGGGGGGCGGCCCTACTGTAGTGGTCTGCCCGGCACCCTATGGGCACGCTCCAGTGTGTAGAAGGAGGATAGTCCCTCAGGTGTCACCACTGTCCGGAGCCAGTTCTCGAGGTAGGACACCATGTCGCCGTTTTCAACTTTCTCCGGAAGGCCCACCACGCGGATGTTGTTCCTTCTGTTGCGCCCTTCCGCATCCTCCGCACGCCGTTCCAGGTCTCCGACGCGGGCCAGTACATCTTTCATAGCGGCAGCCAGAGTCTTTTGCGCAGGTTCAATCGTTCCCACCGTGCTCTCTACCTCCTTAACCCTGTCCGAGAGCTTGCTGTGGTCCGCCCGGAGCAGTCCCAGACTCGTCGCCACCTGTGCGATGTCCTGTTGGAGGGCAGATCGCGTGTCCGCAATTGCCTCGAGGATTCTGTCGAACTGGAGCTGCAACTGGGGGCTCTCCGGGTTCTCTGGGGTCATTCCATCGTCTTTGTCGGCTGCCTCTGTGTCCGAAGTGGCCGGGGCTCCCCCCTTGGGGCCCCTCGGTTTCCCCATAAGGATCGCGGCCTCCGGGAGGGGCTATCGAGCCCGGGGATCAGGGAGGTCTCACACACTGCTGTCCGCAACCCCGCTCTAATGCCCTCCGCCTTTGATTACCAGCTGTGCCTCTATAAGATAACGTGGGGGGGCCACGGAGCGCTAGCCCCCTCGATGGTATGCTGTGAGCCCGGTCTCGGGAGCCCCCAGGGAAGTGGGGCCAAGGGACAATTGCACTGCACTGCCTCTGTGCTCGCCAATGTCACCAGCCGCCACCGCTGTAAGCGCTTGCACCGGGTCCCAAGCACCACGTGGGCCGAATCATATACGATTCACCGCTCCCGGCACCAATTATAGTCTGTGGGGCTCCCACATTCGTACCTGTCCACTTTCTTGTCCGGCTGCACCTTGTGGAATCAGGCGTCCAAGGAAGGCGCCGCTGCCAGCTCCGCCGTTCTACCGTGCTGCTTGCTGTGCTGGCGCAGGCTCGGCAGACGTTCCCTGCCTTCTCCGCCAAAATTCCGGTGGAAACCAAGCTCCGATCACAGCACCCCGGTTCCGGGTGGAGGAGCGATGGAGAGGAGCAGTCCTGGGTCTCGTCCGGACTCAGCTGTGGCTTAGATTACAGAGACGGAGCGGGCGCCATCTTGAGCACCGCTCCGTTGTTTCCGCTGCCTCCCGATCCGGAGTCACCAGCCGCTTCCCGGGTCTCCCGAAGGGTCCTCCGTGACGGGTACCCCAGCCCCGGGTAAAACACTCGCAATGGGGGAGCCGAGGTGCCCGGGGACCGCGCTTATCAGGATCAAAGACGGCACCGTCTCAGAGCTGAGCGATCAGGCGACCTCCGCCATCGGCGCTCAAGCCATGCCCTGTGTTCAGTACATTTTATTGTGACGAAAATCCAAGAACAGAAGTGAAATATTAACCTCTTTTTGTGACATTGAGCAAACATATTTGAACCAGTTGTTGTTGAATGGTTGCATAGATTGATGCTGTGGTGGCGCTGAGTGATGTTGTGGTTGCGACGAGTATTGCTGTCGCGTTCAGTGATGCTGTGGTAGCGCATAGTGATGTTGTGGTGCCCCTGAGTGATGCTGTGGTGGTGCTGAATGATGCTGTGGTGATGAGATAGATAGATAGAGTGTAATTATGTGGCGTGTAACTATGTGGCACTGAGTGGTAGTTGGAGTGTATGTTGCATTGAGTGCAGAGTAATTATGTGGCGTGTAACTATGTTGCACTGAGTGGTATTTGGAGTGTATGTTGCATTGAGTGCAGTGTAATTGTGTGGCGTGTAATTATGTGGCACTGAGTGGTATTTGGAGTGTATGTTGCATTGCATCAGGATTCAAGCAAGCCGGGCCGAAGAAGGCTGAAATGCCAGAAACCGGTCCCCGGTAGCTTGTCTCCTTTCTGGTGAAGAATTGGCTTGGTAGTTTAGTCTGCCCTGTTCCCATGATGCACTGGGCCAGGGACAGACTGATTTGCATATAGCCAGGTTCTGAGCTGGGATGGTGCAGTGAGATAAATAACGGTGATGGATCAAGCCCTGATCTTTGGACTGGGTAAGAGTGGTCTGCTTAATTCAGACACTCTGTTCATCACCACCCCCTTTTCTGAATCGTTTTTGGCCACTATAGGTGTGGCAGGGTATACTCAGACATGAGTCCCTTTCTCACTGCACCATCAGGATTCAAGCAAGCCGGGCCGAAGAAGGCTGAAATGCCAGAAACCGGTCCCCGGTAGCTTGTCTCCTTTCTGGTGAAGAATTGGCTTGGTAGTTTAGTCTGCCCTGTTCCCATGATGCACTGGGCCAGGGACAGACTGATTTGCATATAGCCAGGTTCTGAGCTGGGATGGTGCAGTGAGATAAATAACGGTGATGGATTAAGCCCTGATCTTTGGACTGGGTAAGAGTGGTCTGCTTAATTCAGACACTCTGTTCATCACCACCCCCTTTTCTGAATCGTTTTTGGCCACTATAGGTGTGGCAGGGTATACTCAGACATGAGTCCCTTTCTCACTGCACCATCAGGATTCAAGCAAGCCGGGCCGAAGAAGGCTGAAATGCCAGAAACCGGTCCCCGGTAGCTTGTCTCCTTTCTGGTGAAGAATTGGCTTGGTAGTTTAGTCTGCCCTGTTCCCATGATGCACTGGGCCAGGGACAGACTGATTTGCATATAGCCAGGTTCTGAGCTGGGATGGTGCAGTGAGATAAATAACGGTGATGGATCAAGCCCTGATCTTTGGACTGGGTAAGAGTGGTCTGCTTAATTCAGACACTCTGTTCATCACCGCCCCCTTTTCTGAATCGTTTTTGGCCACTATAGGTGTGGCAGGGTATACTCAGACATGAGTCCCTTTCTCACTGCACCATCAGGATTCAAGCAAGCTGGGCCGAAGAAGGCTGAAATGCCAGAAACCGGTCCCCGGTAGCTTGTCTCCTTTCTGGTGAAGAATTGGCTTGGTAGTTTAGTCTACCCTGTTCCCATTATGCACTGGGCCAGGGACAGACTGATTTGCATATAGCCAGGTTCTGAGCTGGGATGGTGCAGTGAGATAAATAACGGTGATGGATCAAGCCCTGATCTTTGGACTGGGTAAGAGTGGTCTGCTTAATTCAGACACTCTGTTCATCACCACCCCCTTTTCTGAATCGTTTTTGGCCACTATAGGTGTGGCAGGGTATACTCAGACATGAGTCCCTTTCTCACTGCACCATCAGGATTCAAGCAAGCCGGGCCGAAGAAGGCTGAAATGCCAGAAACCGGTCCCCGGTAGCTTGTCTCCTTTCTGGTGAAGAATTGGCTTGGTAGTTTAGTCTGCCCTGTTCCCATGATGCACTGGGCCAGGGACAGACTGATTTGCATATAGCCAGGTTCTGAGCTGGGATGGTGCAGTGAGATAAATAACGGTGATGGATCAAGCCCTGATCTTTGGACTGGGTAAGAGTGGTCTGCTTAATTCAGACACTCTGTTCATCACCACCCCCTTTTCTGAAGCATTGTAATTATGTAGCATATAATTATGTGGCACTGAGTGGTATTGTGTGGAGTGTGTGTTGCATTCAGTAGAGTGTAATTATGTGGTGTGTAATTATGTGGCACTGAGTGGTATTTGTAGTGTATGTTGCGTTGAGCGCAGTGTAATTATGTAGCATTTAATTATGTGGCACTGAGTGGTATTGTGTGGAGTGTATGCTGTATTCAGTAGAGTGTAATTGTGTGTGAGGGTGCGGAGTGTGTGAGGGTGCGGAGTGTGTGAGGGTGGGGAGTGTGTGAGGATGCGGAGTGTGTGAAGGTGCGGAGTGTGTGAAGAGGGAGCTGTTTTGAGGGTACTGTAGAGGAAGAGCAGCAGATGGAGCTGTTTTGAGGGCACTGAAAAGAGCAGAGGGTGCTGTTCTGAGGGCACTGGAGAGGAAGAGCAGTGGATAGAGCTGTTTTGGAGGCACTGGAGAGCAAGAGCAGCAGTAGGAGCTGTAGTGGGGGCACTGGAGAGGAAGAACAGCTGTAGGAGCTGTAGTGAGGGCACTGGAGAGGAAGAGCAGCAGTAGGAGCTGTAGTGAGGGCACTGGAGAGGAAGAGCAGTAGTAGGTGTTTCTAGCAGAGATAGTACAGAGGAAGAAGAGAACAGGAGTTTGTACTAAGAGTACATTGTTTATGGAGGGTATCAAGGCGGTTGGAGTTTGTAATGAGGGTGCTGAGAAGGGGTAGAATATGTGGCGAGTACTGTAGACAAAGAGAGGTAGCAGTTTTGTAGTGATGGTAATGAGGAGGGGTGGACTTTTGTAATGATGGTACTGGAGAGAAAGCAGAAGACTTGGCATTTTTAGGGCGGGTACTTAGGAGGTGTAGGAGTCTGTAAGATTAAAAGGAGGGATAGGAGTGTGTAGTGAGAGTACTCGAAGGTTATGAGTTTGTAATCAGACTACTACAAAGGAAGTAGGGTGTGGGTTGAGGATTCTAGGGAGAAAACAAAGGCGTGGGACACCAGTGAGCGTACTGGAGAGAAAGTGGAGGGGTAGGAGTTTGTAGTGAGGGTCCCAGAGAGAAAGAGATAGTAGTAAGAATTTGGCGGGAGACATAGCGAATGGGTGTTCACATGAGCTACTTAGGTCCCCTACACGGTTTAATGTTTTGTAGGCAAGGGGAGGTTTCCATAGTATGCCCAATGAGAAGTGAGTGCTTGTATGTGCACAGTCTGTTGTCACCGCACTTAAAGACGGGAGGGGTCACTGTTCACACTAAGGACGAGAAACACAAGGACCGACCCGAGTATGTTTGCTTATAGTGCATAGAAGTGCTAGAAATGTAAAGCCATTGTTTTGATACGCTTTCTTTATAGTTTGTTTTCTCTGGAAACCCAAAACTGCATAGTTTGTATTTCGTACGTTTTAATTGTGTATAATGCAGAGACTAATTTTATAACTCCCTAAGCCTTAGTTCAGTTTTTTCACACAAAAACCCTGAACAGGAATACACAAATACTGACAAGAAATCGTGAACATGGGCATAACACTTCATTTTAAAAGTGTAAAGTGATTCTGACAAAACGTTTAGAAATTGTGGCTCTTTCTTGGAAAAGCACCGCAAGAGCTTATTACTTAGATTTATAGAGCCCCACTTGAGGTCCTCTTCAAGGCGCCATTCTTAGACCCTTGTAACTTAGTTATTGCAAAACTGCTAATTGCTTAGTTGGCTTGATACAAGGATTCGCCACTGAGGTCTCATTTATTTTGCCATTCACGGTGTAGCTGTGTTTTTAAGGGAAAAGTGAGGGGCTCTCAGTGGACTGCTGGGGGAAGGGAGGATCCGCTCTCACATCAAAGGGCAGTCCCTTGCTAATTCCCTTTAATGAATCGCCATTTGCAGGAGGTGACAACATGCGCTGGGACAGACATGGGTCATCGTAAGCAAACAATTGTGGTCGCCAACAAACCCCTCTGCGCCCCCGTTTCCTAAAAAAACAAGCAATGAAGAGACAGGAAAAAATGAAATGGGGGAGGTAATAGGGAGGGGCCAGGAACGACTTGAAAGATCGCAGAGGAGTAGACACAACAGCCTGCAAATGCACTAATATCAGGTGCTCATTATCAATATCAAATAAAAGAAATATTAATCTAAAAAAGTTTGATTGCAAAGCGTCCTGTCCAGCTTAATTAGTACCTGTTGCAAGACGGTCAGTAATGCCATAGAAAAAGGCCTTAATGTTCCCCCACTTCCAGATAAGGACATGGATGGTTGCTCACTCTATGCACGTGGAAAGGGTGGGTTAAGGGAAACATTGCATTCATGCTCAGAGGGTAGGGGAGGGCTCAACACCAATCCGGAAGGTGAGAGCGTTCACTTTGAAGCTCCGTGGTGACCTAATAAACAAAAAACAAGCAGGTCAGTATGTCAGCTTTTAAGTTTAAACGCTGTGTAATCATGGGAGGCAACAAGAGTGGTGCACACCAGGAGTTGGTAGCAGAGAAGAGTACAGCATGGGCTAAGAGTGGCTTGCCCTGTGAGGTGGTAGTAGATAGAGGTCAGTATGGCAGCATTTAAGTCTGTAGTTTGTCTCTGTTGCTCCCTTGTTATAGGAGGAGCCAAGAGTTGCGTGTCCCAGGAGGTGGTAGCGGGGAAGAGTACCACACGGGCTAAGAGTGGCAAGCCCCGGGAGGTGGTAGCGGGAGAAGGGAACTGCTTGGGCAAAAGATGCGCAATGTTTGTCTCTGATGCTTCGCATCCTGCTGTTCAAATTGATAAGCGTGAGGCGAGTGACGGCCTGGCGGCCGTCAAAGTGAAAGCCGTGGGCAGTGAATAAATTAGGGAAGGAGAAATGCCTGAGGCACAGCGCACGCTGGGGGATGCCTGTGGGAGGGAGGCTGGTGGCTTTGATGTGCACGCGCTTTTTAGGTCAATGCGCTTGTGCATTGAGCTTTGCTTTTCACGGGCACAGCATCAAATCGCCCGATGGTTAAGCTCTGGTTAAGCCCCAATATCTCTCGCAAGCTCAATGTGCAAGCGCATTGGCAGGCTCGACCTAAAAAACGAGTCTAACAGGGGCAGAAAGACACAAAAAACGAGTCTAACAGGGGCAGAAAGGCACAGAAAACGAGTCTAACAGGGGCAGAAGGGCACAAAAAAGGGGTCTAACAGAGGGCAGAAGGGCAGAAAAACAAGGTAAACAAGCATTAGAAATGCAATAGGTCTCGCAGCATTAGAGTTAGTGCTTTTAGAATTGTTAATGGTTTTTTTTGTAAATCTTTAGCATGAGGTTGAGGGTGAGTGAGGGTGAGTGAGGGTGAGGGTGAGTGAGGGTGAGTGAGGGTGAGTGAGGGTGAGGGTGAGTGAGGGTGGGTGAGTGTGAGTGAGGGTGGGTGAGTGTGAGTGGGGGTGAGTGGGGGTGAGTGTGGGTGAGTGTGGGTGAGTGTGGGTGAGGGTGAGGGATTGAGGGTGAGGGGTTGAGGGTGAGTGAGGGTGAGGGGTTGAGGGTGAGTGAGGGTGAGGGGTTGAGGGTGAGTGAGGGTGAGGGGTTGAGGGTGAATCAGGGTGAGGGAGGGTGAGGGGTTGAGGGTGAGTGGGGGTGAGTGAGGGTGAGGGGTTGAGGGTGAGTGAGGGTGAAGGTGAGTGAGGGTGAAGGTGAGTGAGGGTGAAGGTGAGTGAGGGTGGGTGAGGGTGAGTGAGGGTGAGTGTGGGTGAGTGTGGGTGAGTGAGGGTGAGTGTGGGTGAGTGTGGGTGAGTGTGGGTGAGTGTGGGTGAGTGAGGGTGAGGGATTGAGGGTGAGGGGTTGAGGGTGGGTGAGGGGTTGAGGGTGAGTGAGGGTGAGTGAGGGTGAGGGGTTGAGGGTGAGGGGTTGAGGGTGAGTGGGGGTGAGTGAGGGTGAGGGGTTGAGGGTGAGTGAGGGTGAGGTGTTGAGGGTGAGTGAGGGTGAGGTGTTGAGGGTGGGTGAGGGTGAGGGGTTGAGGGTGAGTGAGGGGTTGAGGGTGAGTGAGGGTGAGGGTGAGTGAGGGTGAGGGTGAGTGTGGGTGAGGGTGAGTGTGGGTCAGGGTGAGTGAGTGCCATTACCCTATATAGAAAAAATAACAAAATTAGCCTTAGTCTTTGTTGTGAAGCGCTCTTATGTCCATGGGAAAGGTTTGCACTATTTAAAACTGCCCAACATTAAATGTGGATTCTACCAGTCACCCACCTCTTGTCTCAACCTCCAAAATTTGAGGACAAAGCAATAACATTTGATACAAGAAAGAATTAAACCAGGTAGCAGCTAAATTACACAGTGAGAAAAAAGAATGTGGAATTAATATAGCCTTTATTGCTGGAGTAAACTGTGTGATCTTAGGCAAATACCTTATTTCACTGAGGGCCCTTCATATGAGAGTACCTTTAAATAAGTGAGCTGTTCAAAAACCTCTTTTGTGTTTAATAGCTTATAACTTTGCTCCACCTATAATACGAATCTAGGCAACATTTAAGGTATACGTGACAACTGGTTTGCCTCTTCGTTACTTGTACGCAACGTCACCTGACGGGGCACAGGAAGGCTTCTCAGTCCATAGTTAAAAACTCACTTTTAATAAATAATTTTCAAATAAACTAGTGTACCTAAGGTGAAACGCTTACATGCGTTAAAGACATACAGTTCAGCCCTGCCACCCCCCCTCCCCTCCCTATCTCCAATATTTCAGAAGCCCCGTTTCAGCTCAAGGCTAATGAATATCTGTGAGACACGGAGCCTCTGAGGCTCCTAATCACATTTTGGAGCGAGGGGGGCAACACCAGTTCGTGTCAGGCCACTGGTCAGACAATGTTTGTGGGAGAAACAACTGAAAACACTGTAGGAGCCACAGTGTAGGATAATCGATTGGAGCAAAGATTGAGAAGGAAGGCTGAGCTATGCAGTCCTGCGGGGAGGGAAGAGTTTAAACTGCAGAAGGCGCGGCCAGGACGAACTTCAACCGTAGACCGATGACCCGAGACTTTGAAAACGAGCCTCGTCACGGGCCAACTTGTGTCGCCGGAGAGACGAGACAGGAATGCAAATTCGGCAGACAAATGCAAACCAGTACACCCCTGAGAAGGGCGGGATAAATATTTGATGCTGTCCAAATGGGAAGTCACGGATGCAGAGGACTAATCCTGAAACAGAAAGCAGGCCCTTCAAGGGAAGTCTGGCCGCTTTTCATGCATGCGGCGTGAGGCTCCTTTCCTCTGCAGAGCGCGAGCTGCGGCCGTTATTACAACACAACTCACATGCCGAGCACGAGCAAGCGCTTGGATACTGTGTGTGCAAACACCGCACTGTGGAGAGCGGGAGAGACATCTTTTTTTAAATAATACAACTCGGCGCGAGGCTCCTTTCCTCTGCAGAGCGCGAGCTGCGGCCGTTATTACAACACAACTCACATGCCGAGCACGAGCAAGCGCTTGGATACTGTGTGTGCAAACACCGCACTGTGGAGAGCGGGAGAGACATCTTTTTTTAAATAATACAACTCGGCGCGAGGCTCCTTTCCTCTGCAGAGCGCGAGCTGCGGCCGTTATTACAACACAACTCACATGCCGAGCACGAGCAAGCGCTTGGATACTGTGTGTGCAAACACCGCACTGTGGAGAGCGGGAGAGACATCTTTTTTTAAATAATACAACTTTAGAAGCTAAATAAAAAAACATTTTAACCAAGTCAAAACAGCTCACTTGTAAACAACCAGATTGCTCAACAAGCCTTTCACCGTAACACGGCGGGCAGGGGAGGGGGCGGAGAGGGGAGAGGTGCGACACGGCAGGCAGGGAGGGGAGGAGAGTAGGAGGAGGAGGGGGGAGGAGAGTAGGGGAGGCACGGCCTAGCGGCAGGCAGGCAGGCAGGGGAGGAGAGGAGGAGGGGGGAGGAGAGTAGGGGAGGCACGGCCTAGCGGCCGTGCAATCAAGTAGTGAGGGGGCGGAGTTGTGGGAAGGCTGAGAGAGAGAGTAGGCGGCTGGGGGCATGTGCACGCGCATTTAAGCTCAATGCGCATGCGCATTGAGCTTAAATTTATCGTGCACTGCAAGGAATCGCCACGATTCCTTGCAGTGTGGATAAAGAGTGGATAACTCGCAATAGTCTCGCTTGCTCGATGCGCATGCGCATCGACAGGCGAGACCTAAAAACGAGTCTAATAGGGGCAGGAAGGCACAAAAAACGAGTCTAACAGGGGCAGAAAGGCACAAAAAGCAAGTCTAACAGGGGCAGAAGGGCACAAAAAACGGGTCTAACAGTGGGCAGAAGGGCAGAAAAACAAGGGAAACAAGCTAACCATAAATAAACAATGCTATATAAACCTGCAACTTAATAAAAGCCCTAGCATTCGATGAGTTACAAATTAAGCACTAGGAAAGGATCTGTTAATGAGACGTTACAGGGAGTGCAGCAATTTAATTAGTCTCTATCCGTTGTGCTGGTGCTTAAAATGCAAATTACCACTGTTTGGCAGGCCCCTCTGTCCTGCGCATCTTGGTGTCACTGCACGTACTGCACAACTAATGCATACGCATACATCTGAAGTCAGAACCATGCCCATGCTGTTAATAGGATCTCTGCTAACATTCTAGTGCACATTTTCAAGCCTTCAACCCGTCATAAAAACAAAGAAGCACTGTGCTAGAGCAAAGATAAACTTGTGGCTATACATGTAGGCAGTGCTTAGGTTCACAGCTTTCAAAATGTGCACGTGCCCCCTGCCCGCATCCGTACAAGGTGCGCGCAGCCAATTAGACATTTCCCATGAATTTTAAATGGTTCATAAATTTAGCGAGGACTCCAGACCCAGAAGACTTTGTAAAATGCCGTCAAATAAAATCAAGCGACCACCGTACTTAAAAAAAGCACCGACCCATGAACACTGCAACAGCAGAATTTGCAGTTTTAGCTTCAAAACAACATTGCCTCCACATTTGCATAGTTTGAATCGCACTGTGAAATAATTTAACCGCCCAAAATACACTGTAAAAAGCTGCATTCTTATAAGAGCCCCTGCACCACTGTAGCTACAAATTAAGCACAATAAAAGCAGGTGAAATAAAGCCAGTATTTGGTTGTTATTTAACACAATATTATTACAATATTAATTTAAATCAAGCCACATTGTTTATACTTTATCTGCTTTCTGTAACATTAACTAACAGAAGGAATATAAGCCATAAAGCTGCATACACTACGTTAACCTGCGAAATAATAAAAACACAGGCACTTTTTTTGGGTTTACAAAAACACTACTACTAAAAAAAAACTGGTGCTACGTATTTAAATGTACAGAAAAATAAAAGTGGTACCTTTTTTAAAAACAAATATGTTTTAGGCAATACGGTTTAAACTTTTTATAAAAGTAATTTGCGTACACGTTAATTTTGTAACTGAAATAACATATTGTAATGTATTAACATTAAATTCGGGTGAAGCACACAGACCGAAAGTCTGCTATAGTGTGAAACAATAACATGTTTTCACCAGTTGGAAAGGAAACCAGACCAAGCTAAATAAGTGTGTTAAACCTTGCAGTAAAGATTGTAATCTATTGGCGCACATCATCTGTGAAATGCAAATTAACTATCAGCAGGATGCTAAGCTCCTTAAAAAAATGGTAGGTCACTGCAAAGTAAGGGGTAAAAACACAACATCCCCTTCGCATTTGCATACTTTTAAATACACGCGAAATGCTATCACCTTGTTGTAGTAAATAAATAAGAATAGTTCATGCTTCCCCAAATGTAACAAAAACTACGGACCCAGGAGACTCCGTCAAATAACTAAAAATAAAACCAAGCAAGCAGTGTGCTAAAAATGAAAGCACTGCAACCATGTATGTTAAAACACTAGCATTACTTACAATAATATTGTTTTGTGCAGATAAACGTGTAATTAAAAATCCATAGTTAGTAGCTAACTTACAAACAAAACACAAAACATACATGCTGCTTCTAATATAAAAAGAAGTGAAAGCTGGGGGGTGTGATAAGCGTGAGGCGCGAGACGGCCTGGCGCCGTCAAAGTGAAAGCCGTGGGCATTGAATAAATTAGGGGAGGAGAAATGCCTGAGGCACAGCGCACGCTGGGGGATGCCTGTGGGAGGGAGGCTGGTGGCTTTGATGTGCACGCGCTTTTTAGGTCAATACGCTTGCGCATTGAGCTTGCTTTTCACGGGCACAGCATCAAATCGCCCTATGGTTAAGCTCTTGTTAAGCCCCAATATCTCTCGCAAGGTCAATGCGCAAGTGCATTGACAGTTCGACCTAATAAATGAAATGCAATTTTTAAAGCAAGTATCATGCCTGCTAATTAAATTGCTATCTTATAACAGATGCTAACTAGCCCTGCTTTGGAAATCATAAAAAGGCAACTCCCACCATTTTCAGTTTACCCTCTAAAAACCGGGACATAAGTTAAATTTCCCATAGTCTACCAGGACAGCTAGTGATCCCAGCAAATCTGGGATGCCTGGTCACCATATCTTCAGGTAACTTAATACAATATGTTGAAATATAACTTGAAAGATGCAGTTTCGAGTTCTTTTTTAGCTTCTTGTTGATCAAAAGAGTTTAATTTTTGTTACTGACGTCTTTCCATGCACTTCATTGTTGGTTTTTTTTTGCACAAAAGTGCCACTCCAAGTGTCACGCATTTAGTCGTTGAATGTCACTCATAAGAACACTGAAACCATCGAATGGTCACAGATAAGCAGTTGGAAAACTTGACAGTTACAGTCATTCAACTCAGCTGCCGCCCACTTCGAACTCTATGTCAACCAGATAGTTTACCTTTCCTTCTAGTCTTCTCCGACATGGCCACTTGTGACTCTCACTGCCTCTGTGAATATCGCACAGCGTTCCAGAATCCTGAAAAACAAAGCGCACAGAGTGAGCTTCCACGGTCAGGCGGGCGGCGGGGAGTTGTTACTGGAAGGTGACATTGCTTCTCACGTGGGGTAGTCTGCCTACATGCCTACACTTTCGTACCCAAGCGTCCCATACGTTCAGCAACGCCACCACTGCAAAAGGAAGGAAGCATGCGCTAACGGGCATTTCTTAATATACTTTCTGGCATTCATACCCGCCTCCTTAGCAGCCTCTCCTCTCATAAAGCGAGACAGAGTAACAACACCAATGAAGAGAGGGGTGGAGAAATGGACATTTGCCAGAGAAGAAGAAATAAACGACTTAAGAACAGAGGGAAAAGGGAGGGGTCGTAAGAGAGGGCGAAAAGAATGGAAAACAGCGGCGAGGAGACGAAGAGTAAAAGGGAGCGAGTTGCTAAAGAGATACACGTAGAACCCGAAGCAGGAAAAAAGGGGGTTAGGAGAACTGTTAACAAATTGAGGGGGGAGGCAAGGAGGCAAAAGACGCACTATTGATAGACGACAAAGATAACTGGTAGAGTAAAAGAGAAAGAAGTAGAGATCAGAGAGAGGAGGTGGAAGTGGAAGTGACAGGGAATGAAGGAATAGAATTGGTGCAAAGAATTGTGAGAGATAGTGAAAGACAGAATTGTGAGAGAAAGTGAAAGACCGAAATGTAGGAGAAAGTGAAAGATGAGTACCAACAAGAGAGCGAGGGCACTGATGGAAAGAAGAGGAGATAAAAGGAGAAATTATATTGGTGTGAACAGAGTACAGATTCATGAATGGTTTCCTGAGAGTCAATCTAGGGATTGCAAAGACAAAAGCAAAGCGGGAAAAAAAACGGACTGAAGACCGCGCTGGGGAGGTAATCCCAGGAGAGCACAAAGAAAATAATAAACCACAGTGAGGACAACTGAGATAGAAGTGGAGACGAAATGAGAGAACAACTGACCCAGCATACTGAAACAAGCGTTGGTAAAGCCAATATGTCTGGCCTTAGCAATCAAACTTTTGGCAATTCTTGTTTTGCTGTGCCATGGTTTTGGCAGAACTTTATTGTTCAGGAAGCTGCCAGGCCCTCGAAAATCTACACAAAACTTCGGCTGAAGGCAAACACGCTGTTTTGGTCTCAAAAAAGCATACATTACCATATTACTCCCTAGCACTGAAGGGAAGTGCTTCGATTGTTTATGGGTTTCTTGTGACAGGTGAGCAAGCAGATGCTCCTAGGGAAGCCAGCCAGTTGCTTAGTAGGCTGACACGTTGCCCCTTGATGCATGCTGGAGTGGGTGGGGAAAACATGAATGATAGAACCACAGACTAATGTACAAAGTCTGGCTGAAAACCCCTTTAGGGAACTATATTACACATCATTTTAGTAAAAATCAAAATGTCTTTGCTAACACAGACTTAAAAAGCCAGTCGATCTGACATTGGCTGACAACTCCTTGCCTCTGGAAGAGACGGAAGGAAGGAAGGAAGGAAAGAAAGAAAGAAAGAAAGAAAGAAAGAAAGAAAGAAAGAAAGTAAGAAAGAAAGAAAGAAAGAAAGAAAGACTAGAAAGAAAGAGGAAGGCAAGAAAAAGGAAAGAAGGAAATAAAGTAGGAAAGTAGGAAAGAGAAAGGCAAGAATGAAAGAAAAGCAGAAGAAAGAAAGAAAAGGAACAAAGGAAAGAATAAAAGAAAATGAAAGAAAGAGAAGAGAGGTAAAGAGGAAAGAAAGAAAGGAAGGAAAACAAACAAACGAAAGAGGACTGCAAGAAATAAACAGTTCAGAAAGAAAGAAAGAAAGAAAGAAAGAAAGAGAAAGAAAAAAGAAAGGAAACGAAAAAGTGAAGAAAGAAGGAAGAAAAGAAATAGGGAAGAAAAGAGAAAGGGAAAGAAAGAATCAACAAAAGAACGGAAGGAGAGAGAATAGGAAAGAAGGACAGAAAGAAGGAGTGATAGACAGGTAGGGTTGCAAAGATATACCACCCTCATGAGCTTATATTCTGAGTTCATGTGAGCTGCTGGTATAGTGTGAAAGAGCAGCAGTCAGATAAATAAAGACCACTTCAAAAGACTTTTACAAAAGAATTGGCCGAAGACAGGATCTGATAACGCTGGAATGTGCCCAGTGCTCTTATCTGGTAGAAGGCGCCCTGGTAGGATTTACAACAAAGGCAACACTAAAGCAATAGTAAAGTAAAAACAAAAACACAGCCACTCAATGGAACTACCTTGCATGTGGACGTGCTCCTTGTGAAAATTCAGTCACTCAAAGTGAACATAGGGGCTGAAGTAGGCCAACCCATTGCTCTATGTTGTATCCTGTAGTGGATGGAAGCAAAATGAGACTGACACAAGAACAGACTAATAAATGAAGAGTGGAAGCTGAAAGCCCCTTTATGTATTTATATTTTACGTATAATTTTAGTAAAATCAAAAGGTCATGGCTACCGCTAGACCTCAATAGGAGAAACCGCACAGGAGACAAGAACTGAGGAGAAAAGGACATCTGCATTGAGGGAAAGGAAAAGGTGCAACAAGGAGAAACAAGCATTGGCAAATGCACTAGGTTTCGCCTTTTAGATTAATAATACTTTTTTTGTTTGAAAACTTTAGCCTGGTGAGCAGCAAGCAGCTGTGCAAAATAAGTTTAAGAAACTCCATAAAAGTATGTTTTGTTGCATAACCTCACAAAAGTTGAGAATAAGCCCAACAAGCATAACTGACATCATTATGCATTCTGTTGAAATACAGTATTTGATGAAATTAAATGAAATACAGTATTTGATAAAGCGCACAGCTAGTCAAGCTAGAGTGTCCTGGCGCACAGGCAGCGGGGGGAAATGAGTGGCAGAATCCTGTTATTGATTAAAGGGCCATGTTTTTAGATTCTTTCTAAAGAAAAGTAAGTCAGTGTCAAGCATCAGAGTCACCAGAAGGCTATTCCATAGTTTTGCGCTCAGAAAGCCGAAAGATCGACCACCAGTACGAACAAGGTGTATTTTGGGCACGATGGCCAGGTTGGCGTTAGAAGAACGCAGGGGCCTGGATGTAGAGTAATGGTTAACTCGTTTAATTAAATACCCGGCTCCAGCCTTGTGGAAGGCTTTAAAAAAGATATTCATAGCCTTAAAGTCAATCCGCTCTTTAATGCGGAGCTAGTGTAAGGATTTAAGAATCGGGGTCATACTAACTCTAGGTCTTGATCTCAGGATGGCTCTGGCCGCCGCGTTTTGAACAACTTGCAAACGCTGGAACAAGGATTTGGAAAGACCAAGGTACAGGCAATTGACATAGTCAAGCTTTGATGTCACTAGAGCCTGCACTGTAATCCTTCTACTTTCCAGTGGTAGAAGCTGCAATTTTTTTTTAGCATTCGGAGTATACCGAAGCAAGCGCGAGTGAGATTTTGGATCTGAGAATGGTTCCAGGTTTAAATATTTATTACAAAAATATAGATGAAAAAAATATCGATGTAAAAATATCGATTACAGGAATATCGTATCCCTATACTTAAACAGGTAAGTACAGTAATATCGACAAAAATATGGATGTAAACAATATGGATGTAAAAATATCAACTTTAAAAAATAACATAACTTAAAATAAATTAATTAAATAATATTAATATTATTAACTTAATAAATTACATTTAATATATATTTTAACTAATTATAACAAATACATATAAACAACAACAAATGTGTACATATATATATATTTACCTAAAAACATTTTTTTAATTTTTTTTTTTAAATGTATTCATTATGCAGTTCATAGCATGATCAAAGCAAATACAAAAAGTATATACATTAATCCTATTCAAAAATACATATAGCCAATACGACAAAGTATCGGAAATGAGCAAGCGATCATAGCATAAACCATTGGAAGAAAAAAAGAGAAAGAGAACCCCCCCCCCCCAAAAAAAAACTGACACAATATGCAATGATATCATAAGCAAGAGGTGCAATGGAGAGAGGGGAAACGGGAAAGATGGACAGAAGTGAGACAGAGCGAAATATAGACCGACAGAGGGGTGCCGCTCGTGAACTGCAGGGGTGCCGCTCGTGAACTGCAGAACACTGTGGACTTTGCTTGTGGACGTACCTGGGGCACTTTGTATTGCGGAGCCCTTTGTGAATCATTCCCTGTGACCTGGGAGCACACCAGCTCGGTCACCATCGCTGTTCCATTGCTGGGGGAGAGCCACCTAGGGAGCGGGACTGCGAGGACCAGAAGTGCTTGCGCCGTCCACCGCGCGCACCTGGTTCCTCTTCCCGCCCCCTCCTCCCTCCGACCTTCCTGCAGCCTTAAAGACTCCTTGCGGCCCCCGCTGGCGCGGGTGCCGCTCGTGAACTCCAGAACACTGTGGACTTTGCTTGTGGACGTACCTGGGGCACTTTGTATTGCGGAGCCCTTTGTGAATCATTCCCTGTGACCTGGGAGCACACCAGCTCAGTCACCATCGCTGTTCCATTGCTGGGGGAGAGCCACAAACTTCACCTGCCTAGGAGCGGGACTGCGAGGACCAGAAGTGCTTGCGCCGTCCACCGCGCGCACCTGGTTCCTCTTCCCGCCCCCTCCTCCCTCCGACCTTCCTGCAGCCTTAAAGACTCCTCGCGGCCCCCGCTGGCGCGGGTGCCGCTCGTGAACTGCAGAACACTGTGGACTTTGCTTGTGGACGTACCTGGGGCACTTTGTACTGCGGAGCCCTTTGTGAATCATTCCCTGTGAACTGGGAGCACACCAGCTTGGTCACCATCGCGTTTCCATTGCTGGGGGAGAGCCACAAACGTCACCTGCCTAGGGAGCGGGACTGCGAGGACCAGAAGTGCTTGCGCCGTCCACCACGCGCACCTGGTTCCTCTTCCCGCCCCCTCTTCCCTCCGACCTTCCTGCAGCCTTAAAGACTCCTCGCGGCCCCCGCTGGCGTGGGAGCCGCTCGTGAACTGCAGAACACTGTGGACTTTGCTTGTGGACGTACCTGGGGCACTTTGTATTGCGGAGCCCTTTGTGAATCATTCCCTGTGACCTGGGAGTACACCAGCTCGGTCACCATCGCTGTTCCATTGCTGGGGGAGAGCCACAAACGTCACCTGCCTAGGGAGCGGGACTGCGAGGACCAGAAGTGCTTGCGCCGTCCACTGCGCGCATCTGGTTCCTCTTCCCGCCCCCTCCTCTCCTCCTCCATTTTAACTCCGCCCTGAACGTGAACGCAGGACGCGCGCGGACGAAGAAGCGGGCGAAGACCGGGCTAAGAGCGGGCCGTTTGAGGCCGTTCGAGGACAAAGAGGACTGGCCTGGCCCACCCCCCTTGGTTCGTGTTACTGGCTTGCCTACTGTTATTATTAAGTGCATTGCTGGTACTGTAATTCAGACTTACCATGAGCACACGGGGTAGTCGCAGTAAAACTGCAATGGGGCTGAGTAAGCCCAGCGGGACATTGGATGAATCTCTTGTGAAAACTAACTTGGCAATTGACGCTGAAATCACTAAAATGCAGAAGAGGGTGTCACTCGAGCTTGACGCTACACGTAGGCTTTCACAGACCTTTGCCCATTCTAAAAAATCTTCTCTGGGGAAAATTGCGTCTGCTGCATCACCACAACATGCTTCTTGCCCACCCTCACTGTTAATTAGTGCTGATGTTCACCATGTTCCCCTTTCCCTTTCCCTTCCACTAGAGTCTATACCCACCTTAACTCCCGTGCCCCCTAAAACCTCTGAGGGAATTGTGCCTATTGGACATGGGACTGCCATTATTTTGTCTGACAGTCCTGACCCCCCTCCCCCTGTAGTGAAAAATAAAAATAAAGATGGGCCAACTTTAAAAAAGAAAAGCAACGCGAGGTCTGCCTACGCTCGCAAAAAAGCCAAAATTGCAAGGTCGCAGTTCTTTAACAATAGGCGTACACTACCCACCACGGGGGAGACCATAGAAGTGCCAAACTTGGATAGCCACCTAATAGAGGGGGGCAAGGAACACAGCAACCTTAAAGTGGTCCTTGACCCTATTTTAGGGCCTTTCTCCACACACGGCGACAAACTCATAGAGAGAGGGCAAAGTGAGCCAGGGAGGGACAGAGACAAGGGGGGTGATGACGAAGATTTTCTCAAAACAGTTAGGGTCACATTAAAACAGTTACTGTCACCTTTGGAACTCAGACTTTCACGTATTGAGAACAAACTTTTAAAGATGGATAAGACCTTAGTCTCCCTGGCCACTCTTAGCCTAAAGCAACTGGAAGCAAGTTTTCCTCGTATTGC
This sequence comes from Lissotriton vulgaris, assembly GCF_964263255.1. NCBI lineage: Eukaryota > Metazoa > Chordata > Amphibia > Caudata > Salamandridae > Lissotriton > Lissotriton vulgaris. The sequence continues at coordinate 1,066,169,383 of NC_141693.1, read as the reverse complement.
TGAAGGTCCTTCCCAGGATGGTGATGATGGTATCCATCCGGCTCCAGTAACTGACGTTAGTTCCCCTGCCCCTGAAATGGTGCCCCCTGTCTTGCCTCTACCCCCACCTAAACCTACCCCAATACCCAAATCCCGGTCCAAGCCAAATGTACCAGTTCCCATACCAAAACTCTCAATACCTGTGACAAAAGGCCCTGAGAACCTGACTTTACCCAAACCAGTCCCTAAGGTTGCCCACAAGCCCAATAAGATTAATATGCCTCCTACTGCGCGCATAGCCAATCAGTACCATGATCGCCAGAACTTTCGTGGGGGTTATATTGATCTCCCTCCTGACGCCGGACCCTACGTCGTTGTACTGGCTGGTGTACCAGCACTTGACCCACATTCCATGGAGACCCAGTGGTCCCTAAAGAATATTTATTTATTTATTTAAGGTTTTTATAGAGCGCGTAGTCACCCAAGAGTATTCCAGCGCTATACATCGTAATCCGGAGGGGAAGGAGAAGAGAAGGGTTGGAGGGGTTATGGGAAGAGAAGAGTCTTGAGCGATTTCCTGAAGCGGAGGAGGTTCCGTTCAGTTCTAAGTTTCACAGGAAGCGCGTTCCATTGCTTTGCCGTGTGGATCGAGAAGCGGCGACCTCCTGAGCGGGCTTTTTTTACTCTGGGAACCACGATGAGGTTTTCGTGGTCCGATCGGAGCGCTCTAGTAGGTCTGTAGGGGGTAATACAGTTTCTCAGAATTGGAGGTCCTTCGTTGTGGATCACTTTGTGAGCCAGGCAGAGAGCCTTGAATACCACTCTTTCCCTGATCGGCAGCCAGTGCAGTTTCTTCAAAGCAGGTTTCGCAGAAGCTCTGGCCGGGGTGTTCGTAAGCATCCGGGCAGCGGCATTCTGGATTTTCTGTCGGGTCTGGAAGGTGGCTTCAGGGGCTCCCAGATAGATGGCGTTACTGTAGTCCAACCTGGACACAATCAAGCCTTGGATCAGCAGTTTCCGGGAGTTGAAAGGAAGAAGGGGGAGCACTTTCCTACATGACCTTAGAAGGCCGAAACAGACACCGGCCGTCTTCCTTGCCTGCGTTCTGAAGGTGAGATCTTTTTCTAACCATATTCCCAAGCTCTTGACCTCCGTCTTGGGGGCAGGAGGTTCACCAAGACAGGCGGGCCAGATGTTCCAGTTAAGCCAGTGAATAAGGTGATTCACTGGCTTAATGTCAATAGGCAGCTTCCTAACACTCTTAGGAGTAGGGTTCTAATGGTTAGAAGAGTGCCATGGGTGGGTCGTACACATAAATCCATCCCTGGCGACTGCATAGTGGTTTCATTAGCAGACCCCTACACAGCCCAACATATCACTTCATGGGATTCAGGTGATACTGACCAATCTATTGTCATCAGACCCCTTACTTTTTTCTATCCACCAAAACAGACTGTTGAGCCACCTGGGGCTTGGTCAATAGTTCACAATCGCAGATGGAAAGGACACGGGATGGTTGGCAACCCATTAACAACTGGTGGGAAGGAGCGCCCACTATGAATAGGTTTGAGTGTCTGGATCAGGTGGATTGACTGGGAATGAGTGTTGCTTCAATCCCTACCAATGCCCATAATCCCCCAATGGAGACTGACTCGAGTGAAAAATCAATGCCTAGATCCCAAGTTCCAAGTCACATTGGGCTAGACTTAAACCCCCCTGAACAGCACGCTCTTATTGCCCAGGTTACACGACAGGTAGAGCCTGCACACCTGCAAGATCTGAAAGGCATAAAGGGGAATGGAGGGCATCATCCACAGGAATATAGAAACCCAATGCACTCTCTTCTTTCCTGGAATGTAGCAGGCCTTGGTAGTAAGATCACCCACAAACCTTGGCTGGAGATTGTGCAGAAGTATGGCATCCTGTGTCTTCAAGAAACCTGGCTTACAGAGGAAGCCCACATGTTGGGCTATCGAACCTTTCACTCTCCTGCTGTGCCATCAGCCCAGGGTCGCAACAAGGGGGGCTTGTGCACATACATCTCGAATGTTGGGGATGTAAAAGTTTGCAATTTCCAATCCAGCCAGTATTTTCAAATTATATCACTTAAATGGGGCACTTCGCAAAGGGTGATTCTTGTGAACTTCTATAATAATTTGCCAATTAGTGAAGTGGAATCAAATATGAACATCATGATGCATCATATCCACAAACTGAGAGAACAAGGTACAGGGGATCATATAATGTTGTGGGTGGGTGACTTCAATTGTACCATCTGCCCGTCTTCTGAGCTAGGTTTGTGCAGCCTGTCAGATCTCGGGGAGGATGGTCCCTTGCACTTCTCCCATACCAACATGGGGTCTCTTCTTAACAACGTTATATTTACCTTTGATCTCACTTTTATCAACCAGGCATGCTCCCCCTCGGTTCCCTTTGCCCCAACGTACAATGGAAGAGGTTGTAAAACCACAATTGATTTTGCGTTGATATCACCAACTCATCCTGATTTTATAACCTACTGGAAAATTGGGGATGACCCTATGAGCGATCATTACCCCATCACCTTCGGGGTAAAACTTATGGGGGACAAAGCAAAGGAACCTAGTAGGGTTTCATACCCATATGAGGTTACTCTAACTAAGACTAACGGGTATGTAATTAAATGGGAGAAAATGAACCCAACATCCTTCTTTCAAAACCTCCTATCTTCTTGTTCCACGGACATTCTTGCCTGTTTAGAGGAAGATACTGACCCAAAGAGTATTATGGCTGCATTTTCTAACATACAGCGTCACATAAAAAATGCACTGACTAGGAACTGCAAGGACAATGGGAGGCATACTCGTGGGTGGTTTGACTCTAGATGCACATCCACATTGAAAAATTTAAAGAAAGCTCTGTCCGCTGACCCAAAAAATAGGGTTCAAATTCGCCAGGCGAGACAAGATTATAAGCTGGCTATCAAACAGCAGAGGGCGACACTGAAGAAGGAGGCTTGGGAAGCCCTGGGGGAAGCCGCTAGGAACAAGGATAGTAATGCCTTTTGGAAAGTTATAAGATCTGTCTATAATTTAAGAGATAGAGATAACTCAGTGGAAGTAGCCATAACGGGTGAGCTCTGGGTAGAACACTATGGTAATCTTTATTCTAACAATACCCAGGGGAATCCCCCGAATCCATGTAGGGTGATTTCATCTGCAGATAGTATAATACAGGATAATCAGCTAACTGTCTCCCCAGCACCCCCTTACCCGATTGAACTGGCATTTACTACCTTAGAAGTTGAAGATGCCCTTAGGGAAAGTGCCTCAGGCAAAGCCCCCGGCCCTGATTACACCCCAGTAGATGTTTACAAATCAGAGCCGGATTTTTGGGTTCCTTTGTTAACTAATGTATTGAATATGGGAAATAAATGCGGGTTCATTACCACTTGGTCGGACGCAATTGTAGTCCCCATATTTAAAAAAGGGAACAGGGACGACCCCGCTTGTTACCGTCCAATATCGCTACTGGACGGACTTATGAAAGTCGCAGGAAGGATTCTTCTCAAGAAAATACAACACTGGGAAGAAGAGAAAAAGGTCATCTCGGAGTTCCAATATGGGTTCCGAAAGGGACTAGGGACACTTGAGCAATGTCTAAATTTGTCCCTATTAGTCTCTAAGTACACGCAGGCAAAAAAAGGGGACCTATTTGTAACCTTTGTCGACCTTAGCTCCGCATTTGACTGCGTGGACCACACGTTGCTCTGGTCGACATTGGAGGACATTGGGGTGGACTCAACTATTCTCACATTCATTAAAGAACTATACAGAGACGCAGGGGCTAGAGTAAGGTTTGGGACTAAGGGGGAATGTTCACAAAAATTTGCCATACACAGAGGGGTGAGGCAAGGCTGTATACTTGCGCCCTTGCTTTTTACATTTTATATAAATTCTATCGCTGAGAGTTTATTAACTCTGTCAAGCGATTACCCGGCAGTCAATGGTAGGCCCGTACCCATTCTTTTATATGCCGATGACGCGGCAATCATGTCAAGGACAAAAGTAGGCTTGCAGAGAGCAGTAAACAAATTTTCATCTTATATGGGTAAAAGAAACTTGAAGGTGAACATTTCTAAAACTTTCTCCATGTCCTGCTCCCAAAAGATCAATAGACCCCCATGCTCAATATATCTGGACCAGCAAAAGATTGCCATAACAGACACATTTTGCTACCTGGGGATCGTGTTTGACAGGTGGGGAAGGTGGAAACATGCAGTGTCAGCTAGGAAACTCGCCTTCAGTCGTGCCATAGGTGCTCTACGAACCTTTGCAGGCAAAATGGGGGGTAAACCCATTCGAGAAATGATACAGATCTACCTGGCAAAGTGTATAGCCACGGCTACATATGGCGCAGGTCTCTGGGGCTTTGAGAATGTGTCCTTGTTACAAACTTGTGAGAATATTTTCATTTGTTACCTACTGGGTGTGTCAAAAACTACGTCGACTTTTATGACTCACATTGAGACCGGCGTTAAATACCTTAGTGACATCATAAAAATATCACCCTGTTTGCTTTGGCATAAGATTTGGACTACGGAGGAGTGTAAATTGAATAGAAACCTCATTAAAGACTGCATGGTTCTGGATGGTGCAGCAAAAATCAAATGGCTGCGATATGTACAAACGATGTTCTCTAACATTGGATACCCTGATTTTTACGATGATCCAGAGACCTTACAAAGCATGACTAGGCCGGCCCTTAAAAAACTACTAATTACACACCTAGAAAGTGCAAGATGGGACATAGAGAAACTTAAAGGTACAATCCTAAACTATCAGCAAATTACCCCTACTGAAGGCTTACAATCTTATCTTGGGATTGAAACAGCACCCTATCCTCGCATGCTTTTGACCAGGCTGCGCCTAGGGATTTTCTTCCGCATGGTCACTCTACCGAAACAGAATGATTGGGCCTTGCCGAAATTAATATGTCCATGTGATGACCATTCAACACAAAGTAATATTCATATCATGTTCTTTTGTAATTTGTATACCAGCCCGAGGAAACTATTCCTTCTACCTTTACTTAAGCGCTGGGGGATAAGAACATGTAAACCTGCATATTTGAAATTATTGCTCTTAGAAGATGTGGATGTTATCTTTGCTGTTTCTCGCTTTTTGAAGTCAGTGATGAAATTCAGAAATTCAATGTGTTAAGTAGTACATGTCAATATTGATTGATCAGTGGAATACGAGGCCCTTTTGTCCAATGATTGCTGTAGATTTTAAATTTTAGAGAAATGTTTTATCTATTTTGTAACCTTTCTCAAGTGAAAATTGTTTTTAATTTTTCTGCATAAATTGTATTTGTATGCTTTTATGATTTTTTGATAAAATCGAATAAAGCTTATTTGATTTGATTTGATTTGATTTGATCATAAGCAAGAGAGTAAACAAATATTACAGCCTAACTTGGGCTTTCATTAGCTAAATGATCAATCATAATCTGCCAGATCCTTTACCCCAGTTGTTTTTTCTTCAATGATCTAATACAATATAAATTAAATTCTAAATTAAATATGTTATAAAACTTTTCCCGCCACATCTCATATGACGGTGCTTCAGCTTTCAACCACATGGAAGCGATACATAATCGAGCAACTGATTTTGATAATAAAGTGGCATACTGGCCATGTCTTTAAAGAGTCCAAACATCATCATTTCCCTAGATGTCAGCACATCAAAATTTAAAATAGTTGAGAAAAATTGTGCAATAGATGTAAAAAAAGGGTTCAAAACTCTGCAATCAAAAAATATATGTACAATGTCGGCCTTATCAGCTTGGCACCTATAGCATTTCCCATTATACATATTGCCCCACATCATCATCTTGGCCGGTGTATGATATAGACATGATTGACAAGGACTCACCTGACCTCATTTTTCTCACTAAGACCTGGTTACAGGACGCCGACTCTGCCATAATAAATCTGGCTTTTCCTTCCACCTATACGGTATTTACTCTGAACCGTACTTCTAGGGGAGGAGGCATAGCCATGGCGACAAAATCTTGCTTTCCGGCGGATTGGAAAGCTCTTGATCTGCCGATGTGCGAGAGCGCCTCTTTCAAGGTTACTGTCAGCCATCAGTTCACTCTTAGTGGCCTGCTTATTTATCGCCCCCCAGGGAATGACACGGTCTTCAAGGCCGCTCTCGTTGACATGGTCAATTCGTTAGCTCCTAGATGTGCTAACTTTAACATCGTTGGCGATCTGAATATTTATCTTGATCAGACGTCCTCTTTACCCATCAGCTCTTTGATAGCGGACCTTGAAGCCATGCAACTGAACCAACTAGTCACCGCCCCCACCCATATAGGAGGTCACATCCTTGACCCCTTCTTTACCACCTTGGCTCGGGCTAGGGCATCTGACCCGATGGCGGTGGGCTGGACTGATCATCTGTTGGTTAAAGTGTCATGTCCCTTGGATAACCAACAATTTAAACCTGTGGACAGACTGACCCTTAAAAGAAACTGGCGTAAGCTTAAAATGGAGGAGTTCGTTAAAATCTTGGAGGCACAGCCCTTGGGCAACCTGTCGAATGTGGAACAGGGATATGAACAGTTCTGTATCTGGGTCCGTACTGCCCTTGACTCTCTTATACCAATGCGTTGGTCGAAATGTCATGCTAAAACTCGCAGCCCATGGTATAATGAGACCCTTGCCGAGCTCAAGAGAACTTGCCGGCAAGCTGAGAGGGCGTGGAGTAAATCCTTTGACCCCACATTGAAATCACTGTACTTCACCCAGCTTAAGATCTATCACAGAGCTATCTGTCAAGCCCGGGCGGCATATTATGCCTCTGAGTTTTCAAACAGCCCTAACCCATCTAAATTAATATTTAAGGTGCTCAAAGATCTGATGGGTAAACGGGCCACCTCGCTAGAAATCTGCACGGACTCTCACTGTGAAAGCTTGGCATCCTTTTTCGTGGAGAAGGTGCAGGTAATCTACCGAGGGTTCATGCCATCTGTGCCCGGTGATGAGCCCAGGGCTGTAAGGGCTCTGGACTGCGAACCTCTGTCCTCCCTTCCTGCTTTGTCGGTGGAGGCGTTTGATACTCTGAGCCTCAAAATTAAATCTGGTTCTCCTCTAGACCCTTTGAAGCCAGAGTTTATTACTCTTCTCCCGCCCCTATGCCGTGAGCCCATATTGGACCTGATCAATCTCTCACTAGCTGAGGGCGTGGTTCCTGCCTCCTGGAAGCAAGCAGTGGTCAGCCCCATTTTGAAGAAGCCTAGTCTCGACTCTCTGCTACCCGAGAACTACCGCCCCATCTCCCTCCTGCCCTGGACCGCCAAGGTCACTGAGGCACACGTGAATTCCATCTTGTCTGCCCATCTCTCTCGCAATAATATTCTTGACGAGAGCCAGAATGGTTTTCGCGCACAACACAGCACCGAAACTGCTCTGCTCTTTATGAGCGAACATCTTCGTTCGGTGCTGGATGCGGGGCAGACAGCGGCGCTCCTCTTGTTAGACCTGAGCGCCGCATTCGACACGGTGTCTCATGACATTTTGTTGCGGAGGCTGGAGGAAGTGGGACTTGAGGGGAAAGCTCTTCAATGGTTCCGCTCTTTCCTCTCGGACCGGTTTTTTAAAGTGGCCATTCCACCTGGTCAGTCCTCTTTCCATCCTCTGGGCCTAGGAGTCCCTCAGGGCTCTGCGTTGAGCCCCACTTTGTTCAACTTGTATGTGAAACCGCTGGCTGCTGTCGTCAGACAAAGTGGCTTAACCATGACATCGTACGCCGACGACACGCAGCTGGCGGTGACACTCAGTGGGGACCCTGAGGTGACTGCCCCCAGGTTTCGCGCAGGGCTTTTAGCCGTGGCGAATTGGATGTGTATTAACTGTTTACAGTTAAACGCCAAGAAAACCGAAGTCCTGATCTTAGGAAAGCAAGCGGAATTGTGGGGAGATCAATGGTGGCCTCCTGAATTGGGGGTGACTCCCATCCCAGCGGCCGAAGTGAAGAACTTGGGGGTCTGGCTGGATTCCAACCTCTCTTTTACCAGCCATACAAAGAAGATCGCAGCTACCTGCTATGGTATTCTGCGAGGACTGAGACCAGTCCTCAAATTCTTCGACCCCCCTACTCGGCAACTGGTGGTCCAAGCCTCTATTCTCTCTCGGCTGGACTACGGGAGTGCTCTGCTGCTTGGTGTTAATCAGGCCGAGGCCACCAGACTGCAGAGGGTGCAGAATGCCGCTGCACGGGCCATTGTGGGCCTCCCGAGACGGTGCTCTGTATCTGCAGTTCTGACCTCCCTTCACTGGTTACCGGTCAGACAGAGAATCAAATTCAAGGCACTCTGTCTGACATTCAAGATCCTGAAATTCTCGTCACCTCCTGCCCTGACGGGTCTTGTTTCCCCGTATGTCCCCAGGCGGTCTCTCAGGTCGGAATCTCTTCATCTAGCGAGCACGCCTAGATTCAGACTGAGTAGGATAGGAGGTCGCTCATTTCGCGTTATGGCGGCTGGATTATGGAACTCCCTTCCTGTCCATATCCGTGCCCTGAATAGCCTGACTCTCTTCAGACGTGCGATCAAAACCCATTTGTTCACCTCTGTCGACTGATCTCCTCTCTTTTCAGCGGTGATTTGTTGTGTTGTGGTACTTGATCAGGCGCCAGGACGCCCCTTCGCTGGGGCAGCTGTGCGCTGAATAAAAGTTATTAACATAACATAACATAACATTAAATAACATTTTATAGTGTTGAAAGCGTAAATTAGCTGTCAACTTAACTTTGGCAGCCATGTCAATAGATACTTGAACCAACTGGTCAGGAATGCCCAATCTAATATTCCATTTCCCCTCTTTTATATCAATATCATTGCGTTGTTGACTCAGCAAGCTGTTATATAAAATCCCTATTTTAGCCGGTTTATTCAAAACTTCTAGCAGGGCATTAGTCCCATTGGATAGCGTATGCCGATGTTTTAAAATGAAATCCCGCAATTGTAAGTATTTAAAGAAATCATTCTGAGGAATCCCATATTTCACCTTTAGATCATCAAATGTAACCAAAGTACCAGCATGAAACATATTGCCTAAGCACTGATGCCTTTATCCGCCCACGTCCTTATCTTATTATCCCAGAATATAGAAGGTAGTATTTCTGTTGAATCACAAGGTGTATAGAGATTAATGCGATTGAGAGGAATTATTTTATGTACCGCCCTCCACCCTTTAAATGCTGCTAATATAGTCTTGATCTTGTTCTTCTATAATAACTTGGCTCAAGAAAACGTAGCAGCATTTGTCGAGATTGACAACCTAATAGCATTGAATAAATGTTAGGGCTATCAAATACTGGTGTCTCACCCCCACAAATTAAAACTTTCATGTTCTGCAAGAGACAAGCCAGATAATAAAGAACAAAATTCGGGACTCCCCAACCACCTTTTGAGAGTGGCAATGTCATGAATTTGGACGCTCGACGAGGGGATTTCCAACTCCATAGAAATCTATTGGTTATAGATTGAAGCTTCATTAATTGTGGACGTGGCAACTCAAGCGGTACGGTCCGGAAGTAATACAATACCCTGGGTAAAATACACATTTTTAAAACATTTCGCCGCCCCACTTGCATTAAATGTAAACATTCCAACCTCTCCAACTGGCGCTTACCTGACTGTAAGATATCAGTCCAATTCACAGTGACTAGTTCTTGGAGCGTCAACCTAATTTTAATTCCAGGATACTTTGCTTCAGTAGTAACACGCTTGTATGTATTGTAAATGTAAATGTACATGTATTTATATAGCGCAAATCACCTACCCGGTATCTAAGCGCTTGCTTAGGGAACCCGTCCTGGTATTCCCCTGTGAGATAACCCCGGCAGGGTATCCGCAAGGTGAAAGCCAAGCATCCCGCCGCGAGGGGCCGTTGTGGAGATTAAGCAAGCTATTGCCCAGAGTCGCAGAGTGTGAACCCATGAATCGAGTAGGCACCGGAGCGAGAATTGTCGAGTCTGCGGACATTTTTTTTTTTTAGGACTCAAGACCCCGCCGAGCCGGGAATTGAACCCTGGTCCCGGGCTGACCTCTGCTTCCAGGTCTGCCTCCTCCAACCAGTGAGCCACACTTCTCCACATTAGGACATAGCCCATTAGTACAAACAACTTGGGTTTTAGCAATATTCAAATTGTACCCAGAAGTTTTACCAAATTCTCGTGTTATATTTTCAATTTCCCCCAATGCTTGTTCCGGGTCAGATGTCACAACCGCTATGCCATCAGCGTAAGCTAAGACACGCACAAAATTGTCCCCAATAACCATAGATTGCATATCCTGGGAACTTTCTAGCATCTGCAGCAATGGTTCAATGTAGACTGCAAATAATAGCGGCGAACATGGGCATCCCTGCTGTGTACCCCGAGTGATATAAACAAATGCTGACTCCTGTCCCATCACACAGATCTTGGCCCTTGGTTGTTTGTACATAATTTGCAGGGCTAGCAAAAATTGGGGTCCAAACCCCATTTTACCCATTATAGCCCATAGGAATGCCCACGCCACCCGATCAAATGCTTTTTCAGCATCTAAAAACACCAATCCAGCATTTTGGTGGAATACAGCAGCATAGTCTAAAACATCAATCACCCGATGTAGATGGTTAACAGAACTGCGACCAGGAAGGAAGCCATGCTGTTGATTGGACACTAATAGTGGTACAACTTGAACTAAACGGCTAGCGAGGATTTTAGAGTATATTTTGGCATCTACATTTATTAATGAAATGGGCCTATATGACCCCGGGAGATATGAAGGCTTATCCTTTTTTTTAAATACAACTATGTTTGCGTCGTCCCACGATGGAGGAGGAGCTCCAGCTTGAGCGGCAAGAAAAGTGGCCAGCATATCATCTTTAATAATGGCAAATAGCAAGCGGTAAATCTCTAACGGCAGTTTGTCCAGACCAGCAGCTTTCCCAAGCGCAAGGTCCTTAAATGCACTTTCAAGTTCTACCATAGTTATAGGAGCTTCTAACTCTTCTCTAACACCGGGTTCAATCACCGATAAGTCAAATCTAGCCACAAATTGGTTGATCTGATCAGGAGATAGATATTCTTGAGTATACAATGAAGTATAATATTGTTGAGAAATCTGTAATATATCATCCATCGTCCCAACCAAGCGACCCTGATCATTCTTTACAGTCTCAATATGCTGTGCTGTCTGACGCCCGAAGCCTTTGCGCAAGACATCTACCGACCGATTCACCATATTCATATCGCTCAGCGCGATGGATTTTATACTGGATTGCAATATCATGACTCCAAACTCCATTGATCTTAGCCTTAGCACACGCTACCTTATTCTGTGCCAATTCACTATCTTGATGTGCTCCTATGGCCGAAACAAGTTCATATTCAGCATTTTTCAAATCAACCAACAATTTGTCCATATCAGCTTTTTTCTTGCGCTGTTGAGACCACCCACAGCTATATGTTTCACCCCGCAAGTCAGCCTTAAAACTGTCCCATACCATCGCCTGAGACGCTGTACCTCTATTAAATTCTAAAAACTGCTTGGCCCAGTCTTGGATATGACATGCGAATTCTTCATCAAATATAAGCTTCTTATTGAATGAAAATGCCCGCTGTACCCGCTGGATATTAAAAAGCGGCAAATCGATAACCACAGGGCCATGGTTCGATGTAATCCGTGGCATTACCTGCATATGAGCACCCATGGCAAATGATCTAGGCAAAAAAATGTAATCTAGCCGAACGAACTTCCTATGTGGGGAGGAAAAAAAAGTATAGCCGGGATCACCCGGGTTAACCAATGGCCACCCATCAACCAGACCATGTTGAAGCAATAATTGCCGCAATGCTCTAAAAACATTTGGTTTACGGCCAGTATATCTACTAAATTTGGGATCCCAGGTAGAGGCCTCACCATGAATATTAAAATTCCCTAGCAATAATAAAGGAGTACCCCACATCGCCAGCTCTACATTCAGAAAATCAAGAATCTTGTTTTGTGTGGTTCGACCAATACCCCGTAGAAACTGTAGTCCTGACCCCCCCAATGATACACTCAACAATTGCCCAGCGACCTAAGCTATCGGCTTTGATTTTACCTGTGGTAGCTATCGTTTGACGTCCAAAAATTCCCACCCCCGATTCATAGTGGCCTGCCGAGAAGTAACAAATACTGTATACCCCAGTTCGTTCTAAATCTTCTGATTACCCCATGGCACATGAGTTTCCTGAAGACATATGTTGTCCGGGTTAATTAACCGCACTTCCTGCCGCACCCGTCTACGCTTAAGAACATTATTCAGACCACATACATTGAATGAACATATTCGCAGCATATTACTCGCCATTTACCCAAAAATTAAGACATAAGTTGACATTAATCATGAAGACTGAGATATAATATAAGCTTGCTCGAACATCCTTGTAGCATTTGCTATGAACTGAAATTTTTCCTTTTATACCATTAACCCAAAAACTACCCACCCCTATACCCCATGAACCAACCCCAGAGCCAACTACCCTCCCCACACTACCCACCCCCCCACAAGTGAGCCTCCCCGACAACAGAGGCAATGGGGCCTATCGCCCTTGCGATGAGTGTGAGAGAGTCTCAGTGCTCAGGTAACCCATACAAGATCAATAGAAGAAAAATAGAAAACATTTTATTAACTATTATCTTTATTTAATTTATAAACTTTTTTGATTATATAATAAAATAAACACATATATAATTATTTATAAATAAAATATTCTATATTTAATTAACACATTAAACTATTGAAAAACATAATACATACATTTAACAACAAAATAAAAACATTAGTAATTAAAACGTTGGATAGCGAAGGGGTAAAAATTACTATTCCCACTCCAGTGAGTGCAACAGTAGGGAAAGTGCTGGATAGAGGAAAGTTAAAATTCACTATTTCCACTCCAGTGAGTGCAACAGTAGGTGAAGCGCTGGATAGTGTTGGTGTAAAAATTACTATTCCCACTCCAATGAGTGCAACAGTAGGGAAAGCGCTGGATAGCCGAGGGGTAAATATTACTATTCCCACTCCAGTGAGTGCAACAGTAGGGAAAGCATTGGCTAGCGTAGGGGTACAAATTACTATTTCCACTCCAGTGAGTGCAACAGTAGGGAAGGCGCTGGAACCCAAAACAATAAAAAACAAAACCATCAACATTTTTAATTAAATTTAATTTCCAATATTAACATAATTAATATATACATTTAAATATATTATTAACAAAAATAATTTTAAAAAATTACAAATTATTTAACGCTATACAATCCACAACACACACCTACAATTAATTACAAAATTACATTTAATAATGACTAATTATTTCATGAAAATTAATTATTATTTATTAATTACTCAATACAAAATTAATTACTTACCACCTTTAACACCATTTACACATATAAAGACCAAAACACACACCTACAATTAATTACAATTAATAATTACTAATTAAATATTGGCAATTCATTTAAAAGTATTTAATGATTAATCTATGAAAACATTTAATTACTTACCACCCTTCACACAATTTACACATAGAAACACCACAACACACACCTAAAATTAAATAAACAATTAACCTAATTATTCATTAATTGACTAATTGAAATTAATTAACAACTAATTATTAAACTACTATTAATTATTCAATTAACACATTAATTATTCAATACATTTTTTAAAATTAAATTACTTCTCACCCTATTCCCCTATAAACCCACAACCTGCTACAGAACTAAAAACGCAGAATTAAACTTAAAATACATTTATAACTAGTAAAACTCTAAAACATATAATAAAATGACAAACAATTCTTATTAAAAACACTAAAATACATAAAATTATCAATGAATCAATATTTTTGTAAACTATATTTTTGTAAATGATATGTATTACAAAGATATTTATGTATTATGTATGTATTTACCTGTCAGTCAATATTCTTGTCAACTATATTTTTGTTGTCGATATTTCTTCCCCACGATATATTTACGGCGCTATTTCTGTCCCACGATATTTTTGCGGTAATATTTCTACTCTGCACCCTGAGAATGCATCGACAATGTATTGTATATGGCAATTCCCAAGTGTTTGGCTTTCTATTTTTCAGCGGGCGGGGTGACAGATCTTTGGCCCACCAGGAACTCCAATCGTGAATTTCTAGTTTTCCAAAGAAAACAACTTCAGTTTTATCCGGATTAGACTTGAGCTAATCTATGTCATCTATGTATCTCTTCCACAGGACCACTCGATGGAAAAAAGGGTTACTGTGGTTGAGAACATGATCCTGTTCAAAAAGATTAACATATAGGTTCGCGAGGCTGGGCGCAAAGATGCTGCCCATCTGCAGGAAAATCTGTTCCTCAAATTTAAAGAAATTTTCCATCATGGCCAATCTGGCACACTCCATGATGAAGTTGACCGGAGTTATGCTGTTCAGATCTCGTGAGTCCAAAAGTCCTCTAATTGATTCAAAAGTCTCTTCCTGGGGGGATACAGGTGTATAACGACTCGACGTCAAAGCTAACTAGAAGGTCCGTAGTGACGGCGAAGTCGATATCCTAGATGCTTAGCCACTTATTGGGCATATACCTCTGTCAAGAGATAATTACTCTTATAGACAGTAAGTAAACTATACAGTGCCTCAGAAGATCTAGGTACACAATTAAGCAACACTAAATCTTTGATTTATCATTACAGGACAGAAAACTGTACCTGTACCAACTTGGAAACAATTACACATTTGTGCACGCCAGTAGATTAGTTGATAACCACTAACGTACAAGTTTTGTATTTGAGTAATGTTTTTGTTTTTTCACACATTTATTGTATCATTTTTGCAGTTGCGTACTCTCTCGTAGGTCCTGACGAAAGCCGGGCATTGTTACCTACACGGCTGAAACATATTGACCTTTCCCCTATTGCTATAAGATAGTTATATTTTTAAACTATCAGGCTTTGCTTTAAATCTTGACACTAGGACAATCCCCATTAAACATATTTTTTGTCCTGGTAGCCATTTTTAATTATCGCATTCACTTTGCACTGCAAACTATCAGCACCACTTTTGAGATCACACTCGGCTGGGCCAACCATTGGTTCTAAATCTAGTGTAGTACAGTCCCCCGAACCAGGGGTGGACTGCACAGATTTATTGTCACCAGTTCCTAGATGATGAGGCTCCGCCAGCGTGGTGGGCTGATGGGATCTTTTTCTCGACCAGGTGTGACTTAATTTGTGATTGCTTGGTGTCCTGTTTCTATCTGGGTATCTGATTGGTTTATGCATTTTGACCGGTAGTCTCCCCGTGTGTTCTTTCATATATAATTTGGGATTGGAGATTACAGGGTCGGTAAAAATTCTCCCCAGGACCCTCTTTTGTTAAATTGTGTTTTTGTGTTCTATTTCTCTTACTGCCACAGATGTAGAATACAGATAGGTTCCTACACTTAAAACACAAGCATTTCTGCAATATGAAAAAGAATATTGTTTTCCAAATGAAATAATGCCTCTAGATCAGTATGAATACATTATTTACACTGACGGATCTGTTTTTGTTGTTCCTTCTCCAAGGGATCAAGATGGACCCGCCAAAGCCTCTCCTGTTTTCGACAGCCTTGTCTCAGATGTCTAAGTCTAAGAACAGTACTTCTTCCGCCTCTTGCCGGCAAAAAAGAAAAGAGATTTGTCTCCATTGATCTGATGGTTAGCTTTGACGTTGAGTTGTTATACACCTGTATCCCCCAGGAGGAGACTTTGGAATCAATTAGAGGACTTTTGGACTCACGAGATCTGAACAGCTTAACTCCGGTCAACTTCTTAATGGAGTGTGCCAGATTGGCCATGATGGAAAATTTCTTTAAATTTGAGGAACAGATTTTCCTGCAGATCTCAGGGACATCAATGGGCAGCATCTTTGCGCCCAGCCTGGCCAACCTATATGTTCATCTTTTTGAACAAGATCATGTTCTCAACCACAGTAACCCTTTTTTCCATCAAGTGGTGCTGTGGAATAGATACATAGATGACATCTTTTTGGTATGGCGAGGCTCTATAACTGAGATTCAAGATTTCCATGGATGGCTCAATAATCAGAACAGATTTCTCAAGTTCACAGTAGAGTTCAGCAAGGTCCAACTACCCTTTTTGGACATCCTCATTTTTCCGGACAATGGGAAATTGGAATACCAACTATACAAGAAACCAATGGCAAGGAACTCACTGTTAACATTTGGCAGCCATCATCCCAAAGCCTTATGTGAGAATTTGCCCGTTGGGCAATTCTTAAGCGTACTGAGGAACTGTTCGGTGAGACCACTCTTTGACAAACATGCTAAAGTACTGTCCTTACAACTACAAGACCGTGACTATCCTGAACGTCTGGTCCGTCAGGCATGGAAACGGGCCACTAACAACAATCGTGAGGCCCTGCTAGATGCCTGTATCAAAAAAGAACCCCTGAAGAGACTTACTTTTGTGAATACCTTCAGTACACTTTCCAACAAGGTACAGAAGACGGTACGGAGGTACTGGAGGATTTTAAATGTGGCTAAAGAGAACATCCCTCCTCCTCTGTTCTCTTTCAAAAGGGGCCCTAGTATACGAGACAGTCTGGTTCACACAAGGCCCAAGACACAGCCTCAGGAAACTACCAACACACTATGGAATCTTCCTATGGTCCGCGGTCACTAGCCCTGTGAACCCTGTAGTGTTTGTCCACAAACTCGAAAGACAGAATGTGTAGACATTGGCACAGGAAAGCCGTGGATCTTGAAGACTCATACCAACTGCAACTCGGACAAAGTCATTTATATGATTACCTGTCCTTGTTCGCTGAGATACATTGGCTACACCACACGCAAAATTAAATTGAGGATCAGCGAGCATAAAAGCACTATTCGTTGCAACAAACAATCCACGTGTCTTAAGAATCACTTCCTTTAAACAAAAGGCAGAAGAAATGCATTGGCTTGTGCTAGAACGTCAATTTATTCCATCACACATAGGTGATATTTCGAGATTCCTTTTCATTAAAGAACAAAAATTGATTTATAAATTAAAATGTGATAGCAAAGGTCTCAATGATGAGATCCCCTGGGTCTCCTTATGAGCAGGTGTTTATCCCAGACACCCAATGAGAGAAGACTAGGTGTTTGGGTGGTTATCTCTAGATTCATCAGTGGTCTCTTATGACCTCGATATTCCACAGTACACCTTTCAGATGCATAACAGCAGGTGATGAGGATATTTTGTCCATTTAGTCTATCTCATGTGGTGTTAGTCGATCTAATGAGCAGTGACAGCTTTGGCTCATAGCGACTTTTCAAGTAGATTGATACTTCTACATATGCAGAGGGGATCTTCATATTTTTCGGCTGAGCCAACGAACCGGTCACCAGGGCGAAACTGATAATGCAGTGAATCTCCTGTGTCAACCCCATAGACCATCACATCTCCTTAGCGCATTGATCATAGGTCCAAAGGACACATCACTGTGAGTCTACGGACATAAGATCATTATATTTATTGAGGAGTGATTAATTATTAATTTCTAAATTCCTACTCAATAACTAGTACGGTGCTATCTGAAGAGGTCAATAAATGAGGGACTGAATATGATGTATCACAATCTCTTTATCGCTTTTGATCACTCTATATCTATTTGTGTCCTACATGGGCATATTGTAGCGTGTTATAACGATTCTTTGTTAACCTATGGGCTCATATGATTTTATGATAATGAGTAGCTTTATCAAGTATTGTCTTTCACTATGAGCCATAGACATGACATTATCATACCATAGGAGAAGTAATGATCTTGCACACAATGATAATAAATGTGGTGTTTCAAGAGATCGTTTCCCCCTGTGGACGTTGTGCATCATTTTGTCATGAATCAGTATGACTGGCACGATTTACAATAATGCCCGGTGAACATCATCTTCCATGGTAAAACCGTGTTTCTTAGAAGTAGAGAAAGAGGCATATTTTCTGTCCATTATATAAAAAATGTTTGCCTCTATGTATCGTTCCATCTATAAACAATCTTGAACAAGCTAGGGGGCTATTGGCGCCTGGTTCTAAAACACTGATCATGTGCCATTGAGAGTAACAGCGTTCCGACTCGCGCGCATGCGCACTTGAGTGGGGCTGTGTTCTGAGGTGAGCACATGCGCTGTATGCAAACAATTTTTACAAACTAAAAGAGCATGCCTAGAACTTGCACCACCAAGAGAGAAAGTGGCTTTGTTCAATAGTTACGTGCAGTCGTGAGATTGACACGCGAATGAGTATTCTAGTTAAATAACGACAATTATCCAATTAGAAGGGCTCTAAATACAGACTCATCACGCCGGTTTGGTACCTCCCCTTCGGCTTGGTCTACGGGTGGGGTATCGACGGATAGGTGAGTTAGGCGGCCATTACAAGTCCTCCTCAGTCTTTGCAAGGGAGAATTCTCTCAAATTACTATTTAGAATATAGGCTTACTTAGCCTAGAAGCGAGGGATGTAGCATTTTCCACCAAATTGAATAAAGTTGTCTAGTAACATAGTTATAGCCATATTTTTCCAGATAGGTCTATATCTCCCTGGGCAACTAGGTTTTATTGAACTAAAGGAGTTTACCATATATATTGATTTCTGACCTTGCATGTTGGAGCCTTTTGGTCTATTGTCAAATTCTATTAACAATTAAGCTTGAAAATGTTGTAATATCTGATGTAGATTAAGGGACACATTGGGATGCATTTTCACTTGTGTTCTTCTACATCCATGAACAGAGCGGGGCTTCATTCTCCAGGCAGTTGCCGGGTGAGGTGAGGCTTACTCCCACACAAAGCTGGGTGAGTACATTTCAATTGATTTAAGATGGCTCATTAAGCATACTAGATGCTCAGCTACTTATTGGGCATATACCTCTGTCAAAGAGATATTTACTATTATAGACAGTAAGTAAACTATGCAGTGCCTCAGAAGATCTAGGTACACCATTAAGCAACACTAAATCTTTGATTTATCATTACAGGACAGAAAACTGTACCTGTACCAACTTGGAAACAATTACACATTTGTGCATGCCAGGTTCTGGTACGGTGGTTGATAACCACTAACGTACAAGCTTTGTATTTGCGTAATGTTTTTGATTTTTCACACATTTATTGTATCATTTTTGCAGTAGCGGACTATCTCGTAGGTCCTGACGAAAGCCGGGCATTGTTACCTACACGGCTGAAACATGTTGACCTTTCCCCTATTGCTATAAGATAGTTATATTTTTAAACTATCAGGCTTTGCTTTAAATCTTGACACTAGGACAATCCCCATTAAACATATTTTTTGTCCTGGTAGCCATTTTTAATTATCACATTCACTTTGCACTGCACACTATCAGCACCACTTTTGAGATCACACTCGGCTGGGCCAACCATTGGTTCTAAATCTAGTGTAGTACAGTCCCCCGAACCAGGGGTGGACTGCACAGATTTATTTTCACCAGTTCCCAGATGATGATGCTCCGCCAGCGTGGTGGGCTGATGGGACCTTTTTCTCGACCAGGTGCGACTTATTTTGTGATTGCTTGCTGTCCTGTTTCTATCTGGGTATCTGATTGGTTTATGCATTTTGACCGGTAGTATCCTTGTGTGTTCTTTCATATATAATTTGGGGATTGGAGATTACAGGGTCGGTAAAAATTCTCCCCAGGACCCTCTTTTTTTAAATTGTGTTTTTGTGTTCTATTTCTCTTACTGCCACATATGCAGAATACAGATAGGTCTCTACACTTATAACACAAGCATTTCTGCAATATGAAAAAGAATATTGTTTTCCAAATGAAATAATGCCTCTAGATCAGTATGAATACATTATTTACACTGACGGATCAGCTCAGCCGGCCGAAGGAAGTAAACAGCAATACATCGCCGCATGTGCGATTGTGAAGGGAATTATGCAGGATAACAAGTTCCATCCTAGTAGTACGAAACACAGTCTCAAGGAGACTGCACAGCACAGTTGGCAGAACTAAAAGCCCTGTTGCTGCCACTAATAAATACAGATCGAGAATTCCTCACACTAATTGTGTGTGATTCTTTTTATTGTGTCAGTCATACAATGAGTATCTTCACTACTGGGGGCAAAATGGTTTTAAAGACTCAAAAGGAGGTACAATCAAGCGTAAATTGCTATGGGAACAGGTATCTGAGTTGAAAAACAAACTACCAAGAGCTGACGTGATACACACGCTGAGTCATCAAAGTGATGGCGTTCACGTTGAAGGGAATTTATTGGCTAATGAAGCTGCGAGGGGGGCAGTACGAACTGCTGCTGTAGGTGCAATCACTCTTTCCAAAAAGAGAATAGACGGACAGATAATGGTAGCTGTCATTGCTTCATGCAAAAACAGCACAGCCTTACCGAAAGGCTTTCCACTCAAGTACTCCTACAAGTTAGATACAGATACCATTCCATATGCTCAAATTCCAGGAGTGGGAGATAGAGTAATACCGAACATGGATCGCGGATTGGGTTTAATTCTAGCTGCACACGAGGGTCTAGGTTCAGCACACACAGGGATCACCGCAACCGTTTCTTTATTGAAACAACATTATTGGTGGCCAGGGTTAACTAAACAGACAAAGAATTTTTTCCTAAATTGCTAATCTGCCAGCAGATGAAGTGTAGCACGTCCAGCTCAGTCACCATTACTAATAACAGACAGACCACTCGCTTGTTTCTATTTGGACCACTGCAGCCCCCTACAATCGGATGGGGTTTACAAGTATATCTTGGTGGCAGTGGATTCATGCTCTAGATTCATGCTCTAGATTCCTATGGGTATGTCTTCAGCGCTCGGCTGATGCTCGAACTGTTATAAAAGATTTGCGAGTCTTCATAGGGACATACGCAGTTGGCACATTATATTCTGACCGTGGCCCTGCGTTTAGCTCTAGGGCTTACAAGGTTGCCAAGGGAAGTTTGGGTGTTGCATTGCGGTACTCCTCTCCGTACCATGCAGAGGGAATTTTGGTTGTGGAGAGGAAAAACCAAGACTTAAAGCAGTCTTTAACAACAAGAGTATTAGGTTCAGGTGGTAGTTGAGTCAATCACTTGTACGGGGTCCAAAGAGTCCTTAACAATTTTCCAAGAATTTCCCTAGGAGGTGTCACTTCTTATGAGGTCCGATTTAGGACGAGAATGTGGGTACCTGATCTCGATTTTGAAAGCACAGTGGTGGACGAAAAACCATTTGACATCAATAAAAGTTTGGTTGTTTTGCAGGATCTCAATGGATTCAAGGTACTACAAAGCAACGTGCAAGTAAAAAGCACAGCCACTGGGGAAGTCAAATCAGTCAAAGCAAGACCTGCCTGGGTCCCAAAAGTCGGGGATCTGGTCAGAGAAAAGATTGTGGATAAAAAAGAATTCGGGCCATCATACAGAAAGCCAATCCCTGTCTTGGTCGTCGAAGGAACAAGAATGAATGAATAAATGAACAGAAACTTATAAAGCGCAACTTAGCCCAAGGGCATCAAGGTGCTAACGCAGGTCATCCAACACACAGTCAGAAGGATCAGCTTTACAAGTACGCCTCAGAAAAAAGCCAGGTTTTCAAGGCCTTGCAGAACAGAGGGAGAGAGGATTGCCCTATGAGCTCAGGGGGGAGAGAGTTCCACAATCTGGGCGCCACAGTGGAAAACGCTCTACCTCCCCATTTTGCCCTTCCAAACCTGGGGACCACAAAGAAGTTTTTATTTGAGGAGCGAATAGGTCTACTGGGGGTATAAAGATGTACAAGTGACTTGATACCCTCCGGACTAGTGCTATAGAAGGCTCCATGTGACAGGCATAGCATTTTAAAGGTGATCCTACAATGTATAGGAAGCCAGTGTAAATTATCCCGAGCTGCCGAAGCTGAGGCCAATCTAGGGAGGTCCAAAACCATCTACGCCACAGCATTCTGGACCATTTGAAGACGATGGATAAGATTCTTGTTAATGCCCAAATAAAGGGCATTACAATAGTCCAGTCTGGAGGAGACTAATGCCACCGTAGCCTGTTTCCGAGCATCAGGTGAAAGATAATGGGAGATCTTTCTAAGAATCCTGATAATGCCACAGCAGGTGGAAACAGTCCTATTGACCTGATGGTCAAAGGAAAGGGTGGTGTCCATTAGCACCCCTAAGTTCTTGCCGTACTGGCGTGGGAGGGGGTATTCCCCAAGAGAGGGCGGCCACCAGTCCCTTGACCAGATATCCTGATTACCCCCAAAGACTCTGTTTTCTCCCCGTTCAGTTTCAGGAAATTCTGAACCATCCACTGAGAGACAGCCTCCATGCAGCTCCTGGAATTCTGAGCAGAATCCTTCACTGAATGAGTAATAGGGAACAATATTTCGGTATCGTCTGCTTAAGACAGCACCTCCAACCCAAATGATCTAACTACCCTGGCAAGGGGGGCCACATAGATGTTAAACAAAGTAGGGCTCATTGAAGAGCCCTGAGGGACCCCACGGTGCACAGGTTTAGAAGCAGAACGAAACTGGCCCAGTTTCACTCTCTGTTCCCTTTCGTTAGGAAAGGAGGCAAGAAGACTCAGGCCAGGGCCCCCGACCCCTATCTCCCTAAAACGTGACACCAATATAGATGGAAACAACAGAGTGTCGAAGGCCGCTGTAAGGTCCAAGAGGACTAGAAGAGTGGTATGGCCATTATCAACCTGAGAGTGAATATTATTAACACCTGCAGTGAGAGCAGTTACAGTACTATGATGTCACCTGAAACCATGTTGGGAGATATCCAGGAGAGCAGAATCCCTGAGGTAGGTACTGAGATGGAGATTAAGATGAGACTCCAACATCTTAGCGGGGCGGAAAGTAGAGAAATAGTACAAACATTTTTCAGGACCCCAGAGCCCAGAACAGGTTTTTTCAAAAGCGGTTTTACAACTGCCGTCTTCCATAGGGAGGGAAAGACTCCCTCTGAGATGGCACGGTTTATTACCTTCATAAGCGGTGGAATAACCACTTCCCAGCAGGCTTTCAGTACTTTAAGCAGACAGGAGTGTAAGGGAGAGGCCGACGTAATGTTATCTAGAAGCTGAGTCATAGTCTCAGATGATAAAAAGGGAAAAGAAAAAAGACTCAGGGGCAGCTCACCAGGCAGACTCCCGACCTCAGAGGGAGCCGGAGGATT
Source organism: Lissotriton vulgaris (assembly GCF_964263255.1). Lineage (NCBI taxonomy): Eukaryota > Metazoa > Chordata > Amphibia > Caudata > Salamandridae > Lissotriton > Lissotriton vulgaris. The sequence continues at coordinate 1,066,146,140 of NC_141693.1, read as the reverse complement.
AAAAGATCCCATACGGGAGTTTAAAGATTCAAGCGTGCCATAAATATCCAGGATCTTTGTATGAAAAAAGGCAGAGATGTTATTGCACAGATCCTGAGATTACACTATTGAATTTACTACCTGAGGAGAAGTTAAAGAGTCAATGACCTTAAAGAGATCTCTAGGAGAATTAAGGGAGGCAGTGACTTTAGAAAAGTAAGCTCTCTTTTCCTCCCTGATAGCTAACTTATACTCCTTAAGGCATAGTTTGTGTTGTTCCTTCTCCAAGGGAACAAGATGGACCCGCCAAACCTCTCCTGTTTTCGACAGCCTTGTCTCACATGTCTAAGTCTAAGAACAGTACTTCTTCCGCCTCTCACCGGCAAACAAGAAAAGACATTTGTCTCCATTGATCTGATCAAACCACACTATGTAGCCAATACTGAATAGTAGGGCTTGTGGGCTCTTGGGTAGCCGACGCTCTTCTCTTGCTATCATACAGGAAGTTCAGACAGAAGGACTCATAAAATTGGAAAAGTCCCCAATACAAAAAATTGGAATTTCCAACAATGAAATGGAACTCGTTCCTCTTGAAACAGAATTTCACAACACAAATGACTGACAAATATCAATTAGGCCTAACACCGATGACTACATAAATATGTCTTTACAAGAGACGCCTGCCAGTTCAACAAAACCTGCTGAGCCACCAAAGATAGATCGGACTGCATCTCGCTACTTCATGATTTTGATACCTTCTCTCTTGATTCCAGTGAACCTGAGACAACGCCATCTCCAGTTTCCCGTAAGCAACAAATTTGTGATTTCTACACTTTTCTGAAAAAAGTATCCCACGTAATGTTTTTACATACCACCAATGGGAACATTGCTCAACACCACCAAAAGGTAGTTCAAAAACGTTTGTACAAAAATGTTCATATTTTTCAGGGTTTAACAGTTCTGACCCAACCTCATATTACTATAAGGTTGTACCAACTGCATGCAAAAATATGCTAATTAACACCAAACAGATTTATTCTGCATCCTTTATTGCCCAACTGTCTGAACAGGGTATCGACTTATGGAAGGACACAATAGACATTAAATGAGTCTGAGGTTCAAAAGACTGGCAGGTACAGGGAACAGAAGCACTATTTCAAGCTTGCCTCATTCGACAGTAAATAATCTTTTTGAATGACACAGTGCAACAGACTTCCTGTCTTGGACTAGCCAAGAACAAGGATTTGAACAAACCTCGTGTTCCCACACCATCTCATATGAATTTTACATCACATGGAGGGGATACAATAGATGACATCATACAGTACAATACTTCAAGCCCCAATTGGATGGAATGGTTAGTTTGGCCCACAGACACAAACAGGTGTCAATCAAGATTCAGGGGTACAACAGAAGGGTTTAGTATCCATAGGCCAGATCAATGCTATGTACAAACAGATCACCCGGGGGTGGTGACATCATACAGTGTTGGGAAGTTATGTCTCGATTGGCAAAAAATATAGAAACTGTCCCAGCTGAAACAGCGCTTATCTTTACTCACATGTGAGGTCGCTCTAAGGGATTTTTTATTAGTCCTCGTAAGCCACGTCAAAAACGTTTCTTATACGCTGTTTATAATGAAATCTGGAAGATCTCGCAACAAGAAGCTGCAGAGACTCCAAGAAATAGATAGGATTAACCTAGAGAAAGCATTATCTGTAGTCGATAGTGGTATGACTACCTTAAAATCCAGGATTTATTCACTGGGTTACACTGTATCTTCCGTTATAGATATACTAGAACAGACTTGTCCATACTACAACACAGACAATCTCAACCACGTTCTATTATGTTGTTAAGCTGGACGCTGCAATCCCTGCACGCTGGTTATGTGCCTTTGCGTTTTATCAACAGTACGTCTTTGTTCTCTGCATACGATCTGACTACAAAATAGATAACGAAGGGGAGCAAAATTTACAATGCTGCATATTTAAAAACTGCACCAATTACCTTTTACTGTGGCAGAATCACCATCCACAAAGTGGTTAATCCATGGCCATATAACATTACCGGTCACAACTGTCCAGTTTTAGTATTGCCTAGAACAACAGGCAGGCAGATATGAAGCGATAGGTAGGGAATTGCCATAAAGATTTCGATGCAGGAGTGGGGACATGGAAGTGTTTCTTAGCAGTACTAACTGCGAGAATGCTTTAAGTGGATCTCTCATATTCCAGGATATCATGCTTCATGGGGCCTGTAATGGTTGAGTTGCTAACTTATCCTGTGACTTGAAAGGGTCCCCAGCTGCCGTGATTAATCTGGTGTTCAGGTTACTTTCGAATGGGAGTTACTTGATGCTGAACGATCAAGGTTTTTGTGGGATGCTCCCGGGCATCGCATATCTTGTCACTGTAAGCTCCAGGGTTACTTGATGTATGCAAGTATTGCTTCCACCGATCCACACAACCTGGGAGGCGCAGTTATGGCCCTTGTTGAATGTTTCCTTTATACAGTTTGATAATCTGAGCAGAATGAAAGCCCTTATTTTACAGAAAACCGTTCCCTTAACATCTGCCTGAGAGACTTATGATCTTCAGGTCTCAAGTTCCTCAGCTGAGATACTGGCACTAGAACAAACAAACTGCCCTTTCTATTTCACAGAAATGGTGCAACATATCTTTAACATGTCTGATACGACGGGTATAGTACACCTATTTAAGACCATAGGTTCTGGACTGTTAAGCACCTTTCAGATCATCTTCTGAGTTATTCCCAACTTCATACACTTCGTGTTTAGGAGCATTTTTGGATGGCTTCCGCTGATCTTATTCCTAATAACAGGAATCCCGATTCTCATTTTTCTGCTACGCAATGGATGTCCCAGCGACCAAGGAGATGGAAAGAACGCTATAGGAGCGCTAATACCGTGATCTCATGGTATTCCATCTGGCCACACCTCTCCTTCAAGAACTAAGCGAGTCTTGGTTTCTATCAGTTCGACCAGTCTGGATTGACTGTGTTCTGCCTGTCCTCCGATGCTTAGTCTGCGGACAAGAATGTGTGTTGGATCTCTGTATAACACTTCCATCGGTTGCGCCACAGGACATGGATCCTTTACTGGGCCCATGTATTGCTGTGTCCTCAGCATATTCCCATGTTGATGTTGGCATTCTTAGAGCCACCACGGGATGCTTCAGCTCCTGTTGGGACGAAGACCGGCTCCTATACAGGCACACAAGTCATGGATCGGCTGTGGGCACTGCAGAAGATCATCGATGCTCGATTGACCTGATCTGTGAGGTGTTGCATGGATCCTCGTCTGCGTTGGCAAGCAACTGTGATGTTGCGTCTCCCAGCCAGGACACATAAAAATTTGGCTCATCGTGTCCTGGGAAATATTTGGCCTTTTTCAAAACAACCAAAATTTGGAATCTTAAACAATAGACTCTTTTTCTGTATTGCGTGGTTTTCAGGCACTCATAGTTGTTTGGATCATATATACGAACATTTATACGAACATATTTTTAAGTGACTTCTTTAAGAGACTTCTACAGCTTATACTAGAATTTTAGCATTTTTACGCATTTTTGCTTATTAAATTATCTGCGTATTTTAGAAGTACATGTAGTATATTTCATATGTCGTACAGTCGGATGAGGAGTCGGTGTTATGTTTCATACAGGTGCCCAATATCGGCTTAGGTAGCACCAGACCTTTTACCTATATTCCCCTAACATTACACTACATAACGTTTCTCAGTACTTACCCTTTACCTAGTTACGGTAATGCCTGAATGACATGGGGTTTTCTCTGAAAACTAGTCTCATTCATTATGCATGAGGATTCTTGGAATCACAGCAGGACTGCGATCTCCTGCATAATAACTATGTATAAGGGTCATTCCTTCCGTCATCTTAGTCCAACATGACACAGCAAGGTATGTCCCCTGGGGGTACCACATTGAATATACAAACACCATATCTTTGCTAAGGCAGGAGAGGAGAAAAGGACTTCAATTCTGACACACTTACGCGAGACGCTGAGGTTCCTGCACGCAGACACTCCAGCTCACAGTGGTCTGACATCCCATGCAGGGTGTCCATCCTAAAACCAAGATGGGGTCCCACACTCTCTCACTTCAGATAATGGGGTTGAATTAATCCTAGAGGGATTCTTGGCTTTTACATCCACATACATGCTAGGTACAATGAGGTACATCTAGTTAGGGTCGCATCATAGGAGCATGCATTTTATTGTCATGTATTTTTATCTTTGCCTATATTAATTGTTTTAGCACTATGGTAGAAATCTACAATCCTTTTACTCTGTTGGTACTTACGATCATTTATATCTGCTTCTGTCTTATGGTTGTTTCAGCACACCTATTTTACATTAGAAAGACGTTGGTTCAAAACATGCTTATTGAAAAACGTCCCCACTGTTTATTCTGCGTATCTCTCTGAGACAAAGTGAGCACGAGTGACTGAGCAAAAAGTATTGCACTGTTTCCACGATCCTGAGGAGTCAGGGTTGTCATGTTCGAAAGTTTCCAAGAACTAGTCTCACCTTTGTAAGAGGGGTTTCTTGTGGCATTGTGAGATAGCTGGAATACAGGCTAACATGCCTTGTGGGGGTGTCTAGAATCAGTCTGGACACCAATCATACAGTGTGTGTTGTCTAAACGTGCAGATCCTATATAGGTTTATAGAAACTACACAATACTGCAGCCCCCCCACAACATTAAAAAAATGCTTGGTGGGGCCCTTGCCCCATATATGGGTGCCATTAGATTAAACAAAAGTAAATAACAAGTGAGCACAGGACATTATGAGGAACTTCATGCAAGAGTAGTGAATAATAAATGAGTGGCTACTGCTGCTCATTTATTATTCATTTATTCAGTTTTTTCTTTTTTGAGGGGAGTATTGGTGCCCACATCATTAAATTTGATGGGTGTTGCAGGAGACGTCCCAGGACCTCTTAGGCCCACAACACTTATTTTTTTAAGTAACTGGGATGTCCTGGTACTCACTTAGGGCACCTCAAATCATTTTTATGTTTGAGGACGCGTGGGAGCTTCAAGGCACCTGTGCAGCTGCCAGCTCTCTTGGTGGATGCCAGGCTCTTTCATTATTGGTTGTTGCCTAGTGCCCATCAGGTCACCCACAATAAGTCCCACAATATGTCCTTGTGGCCACTGCCAGCTCCCAGGCCAATATCATATTAGGTGCTGGCAGGACCTGGCTCTATTTCTTTGCTACCACCTGGGAGGGAGCAAAACATTTGCCCAGGCGGGAACACATTTCTGTTCCCTGCCCGGTCCGGAACTATAGTGTCCTGGAGGATGGTGTTCCTGGGACACTGCAACGTATTAGACCCCAAGGGGTTCTGGGAGGAGGGCTGCATGTCACCATACTCTCACTATTTATGTATGGCCCTGTGGGATGAGGTTCCCAGGGCCCCTTTGGGACTTGGAGTCGGGGGTGCCACAGCCCCATGCCCATTTTATAAATATCAGCTCGGGTGATGGGGTTCCCAGGGCTTCTTTGAGGTTCTGGGAAGGGGGGGGGGGGGTACACATGCCTTCTTCCAAACAAATACGCTGCTGTTTTAAAATAGGTGCTAAACCGCTGTCTTTTTTTATATAATTGGTGATACAGAGGCTCAGATCCTCCATCGATCCACAGTGCAAATTAAAAAAAGAATACCTTTTTTTTTTAGCCCCGGGGGGTCCCTCGGGAGTACCCCATACCCTGCACCCCATATGTTTTATTAAAACAGTACTCAGACTTCTTGCTCATGGGTGAGGTGGAATTCACGTCCATTCTATTTAAAGATACAGTGTTTGGTTAACAGCGTGCACGTGATCAATAAACATAGAAAAGTTACATTGTTGCCATTTCAGTCCGACTGAAAACAATAAAGTTGATTGATGTCTGCCGTGCAGTCACATAATTCAATGAAACATATCGTAATTTGATCCATTACATATTGCCATACGTTATTCTAGATTGAAAAAATATATTTCAACATGGTTTTCAAGTCCATCAAGAAAGCCCCAGTGGGCAAATAAAATGACTCAATTCTGAGTGAAACAACGATCAGCAATTTTTTGAGTATAGCAAGACATACAATTTCACGCAGTGTGCTTCAACCTTCAACCTTGAATTCCACCTAACCCGTGAGCAAGAAGTCTGAGTACTTCGAAACGCGTAGGGTGTGTTTTTTTCTTGTACGCCATTAAAATTATTGCACTGAGTACTATTTGGGCCTCGGTTCTGGGTCTTTACATCTTTGGAGAAGGAACGTGTGAGCAGCCAATCAGGAGCGTGCGATCTCGCTAAAAAGAAGGCCGGGTCTGAGGGTGCTGTATGGACTGTGATGTCGCCGAAGAAGGGATACACCCGAAACGTGTCCGGTTAACAGCCTGGCTGAAATGTTACTGGCGAGAGCAACTGTTGTGACCTAAAATAAAGCTGTTGGGGTAAAAGCTCTGCTGTGCCCGAGTGCTTCTGAATTTCTGGACCACCCCATGAGCGCCAATGTTACAGCGGCCATCCTGCCGCTGAGGAGCACCACTTCAGAGGAGGGGGCCACGAAGTCATGAAGCGAGTGGCTTCATATGTGGGGCACAACAGGAGGATTTTCAACAAGTTCCTCTCACCGGGGCTCATGTGGAGCCTTAAGTACAGCATCAATAATGGGCACCTTTAAAGACGGACTTCGCCTCTCAGAGGGCCACGCACTGACTCATTTAGAGCAGCCAATCAGTGGCGTGCGATCTCGCTAAAAAGAAGGCGGGGTCTGAGGGTGCTGTATGAACTGTGATGCCGCTGAAGAAGGGATACACCTGAAACGCGTCCGGTTAACAGCCTGGCTGAAATGTTACTGGCGACAGCAACTGTTGTGACCTAAAATAAAGCTGTTGGGGTAAAAGCTCTGCTGTGCCCGAGCGCTTCTCGATTTCTGGACCACCCCATGAGCGCCAATATATATATATATATATATAGCAAAAGAAGAAGAGTAAGTTCCTAAGAGATAAACAGGATTATGCCAGTGGGCGGATTCTAACCTTTGGGAAGAAATATGATGTGGCAATCAAACAGTTTAAACAGTTTGCAGGGCAACAACGTAATGTCACGGTTTCTGAAACAGGCTCGGAAACCTACTCAGATCTTGATGAGGTACTGGATACAAGTGGAAGGAGTGCACTATCTTTCAAACCTTTGGAAGAATATGATTTTTTACAGTCAGCAATGACACTAAGGGCAAGACCACCAAACCGAACATACGGAAGAGGAAGAGGCGGAAACACAAGAGGAAAACCACAAGGCGCGGGGGGAGGAAACACAAGAGGAGCAATGTCGCATGGGAAGACACCACGACAGAACAAGCAACAGTGATGGGTGAGCTTAATTTGACTATAGTTAACATTTCCTCCCACACCTTGACTATGGCTGAAAAATCGGTTTTGGAGTTGGGCTTGACTTTCTGCCCTACAGCCAATTTCGATTACAGCCAAACCAGAATTGATGTTTTCCTTTTTGTCCGTAAATTGAAATTAATAAAAATGTTTTTACTAAAGAAAAAACGTGAGCTTGAGCAAGGGAGTAATGATACACCAGGAGCTTTGGCAGTAGCGCGAGACGCCATCGGGCAGTGCCGTGAGGGGAACGGCTTGACATACACGGAGGCGGGAGCGGACCGGCAGAACAGCTTACCGGACCACACTCCCCAGCAGCCTCAGGGACAGCGCGCCCGTGACGCGCTAGGAGCGCCAGGAGGCGCTAGAAAACGGCTGACCCCCGCGAAGCTCAGGGGGAACACCAGGAGCTTTGGCAGTAGCGCGAGACGCCATCGGGCGGTGCCGTGAGGGGAACGGCTTGACATACACGGAGGCGGGAGCGGACCGGCAGAACAGCTTACCGGACCACACTCCCCAGCAGCCTCACGGACAGGAGCGCCAGGAGGCGCTAGAAAATGGCTGACCCCCGCGAAGCTCAGAGGGAACACCAGGAGCTTTGGCAGTAGCGCAAGACGCCATCGGGCGGTGCCGTGAGGGGAACGGCTTGACATACACGGAGGCGGGAGCGGACCGGCAGAACAGCTTACCGGACCACACTCCCCAGCAGCCTCAGGGACAACGCGCCTGTGACGCGCCAGGAGCGCCAGGAGGCGCTAGAAAACGGCTGACACCCCACTCGCCATGCGAGTCGCGCGCGGGAGAAGCCCGGGACAAGGGCGGGCCCTCTGTGACCCTCAGAGGCCTGAGGAGACTGGACTGGGCCAGGGATTATACCTTTGCCTTCTGGACTTCTGGACTCCTAACGTACTACGAGCTTGTAAGACATTTTAAAGATTTAAATTTATTTTCTTTTGTTATGAGTGCTTAGACTTAAGGGTACTTGTGTGGAAAGCTTAACATCTTCACTGTGTATAATGTCTACATCCAAATCTGACAAAGTGATGGCGGGACCTGCTACTTTAGATAATTTCCTGGTCAGGAAAGTAAATTAGATTAATAAAGAGAGACGTGTATCTCTGGGGAAAGGTACTGTGATAGGGGATACACTATCTGAAAATTCCCCAATTAGTCTGACCGATGATTGTGTAATTAACACGAGTGATGTCATCTCTACTCATCCTCCAGTGCCCATTTTAGTGAATGTGGAGGTTCATTCTGATTCAATGGCGCTGTCAAATCCTGATATTGGTGTGTTAAATGAGACCCAACCTGAAATTAGGCCCCTGAGATCCTGTAGAACACTGTCTCAAAGGGAGTATGGGAAACATAACAATTCTAAGTCTACAAAAAGAGGATAGTAAGGTAATTACCAGTCCTGCTATAACTACCCCTTTTGTATTCACGGGCACTAATGGTAATGGTAATGGTAAAGGTGCAAACTTACATCCTGATTTCCTTGCTTCACTTCTAAAAAATCTAGAAGTTTCTTTAGTAGCAAAAATGGAGGAGATTATTAAACCATTAACTATTAAGATAGATATCCTAGCCAAGGAAGTGACTAGGCTGGGTGGTCTGTTATCGTCACAGAAGACTGCAATATCTAGTGGAAATGTAACATCTAGTGGAAATGCACACTCTGGGGGGAATGGGGGAGAAATTGTTGACGTTAATGATACACGTAACAGGGGGAGGGGAATATTGCTGTTGCAGTGGCCCCAGGTTCTGAAACACCTATACGACCGGACATCCCTGTGCCAACTGCCTCGCAACAACAATTATCTACAAACCCTCAAAGCAGTAGAGCTCCCAGACCCCCAAGGTACAACCGCTATCTTAACTTACCACCAGATTGTGCTCCGTTTGTGGTAGTACTGACTAATGTGCCCCCTTGTGGCACTCATCCCGCATCTCCCTTTGATGAATCTCAAACCTCTTTGAAAAATAAGACAGTGTCATGGCTTAACAAAAACTGTGGTTTTCCAATCTCATACTGTGATCAGATAATGACAGTTAGGCGTGTAAACTGGGTAGGGCCGTCTAAAAAGACTGGGTCGGGGGACCTGTTCTTTTGAGAGCTTCTGCACTGGTATACAATATGAACAGTATTTGTGTACGCCCCCTGGGTTACTTTTATGCACATTTGTGCAAACCTCCACCACAACATAGTCTAACTAGACGAGGGCTTGAACCTTATACTCCTGTGCAAGAGACTCCATTCCTATATAACATCATTAATCCATGTGGCTCAGGTGGACCAAATGGAACTTTTAACAGGAGCCCCAGCTCTGGGCACTATCAATATGGGTCGAACCTAAATACACAGAATAGGTATGAAGTGCTATCCGGCCTTGAGATGTGTGATTGACGGGGGCACCTGCAGCTCAGGATACTAGGGCTACAGGTGAATCTACAAATCTAGTTAACCCAGTGGACAAAATGCCAGGATGTCTTGCTGTCTCTTGGAATATTGCTGGCCTTGCGGCCAAAATATCTGATGTAAATTGGGTAACCTATATTAAGCAATTTTCAATTATTTGTTTACAAGAGACCTGGGAGGTAGACTGTAATCTCTTCTTAGAAGGGTATAAGGCCTTCTTTGTGCCAGCCTTGCCATCATTGCGGGGTAGGCCCAAGGGGGGCCTTGTAATTTTCGTTTCTATAATATTACCCTGTGAAGTACGAAGAATTGAAGCACATCATACAGGTGTAATGGGCCTAACTCTAACTGGAGGTAATGTCTGTGTGGGCCTGGTGAATTTTTATAATGCTGCGTATGATAGTGCAGGCAGGAATCATATTCATATATTAAATTCTTTTGTCTCTAATTTTATGGAAAATGTGGGTCATAACCTCATGATTATGGGGGATTTTAATCTGCATCCTTGTATTGATCCATTGCACAAGTGTTTACCAGAAATGATCTGTGAACGTGTGGACTGTCTCCATATGGAGCACACTAAGGAGGGGGAATTGTGCAATGACCTACTGAATGACTTTGACCTCTCTCTGACTATGTCTTTAAAGGACCCGCTATATTGCTTTGATACCCCAACCTTTAAAGGGCATGGAAGGGGTACCTTTATAGACCATATACTTGTTTCGCGGACGATGCAAACTTTTTTAGATTCTTTTTGCATTGTTCCTAGCGAATTTAGTGACCATAACCCCCTGACAATCTGTTTAAAATGTCCATGGGAAAAAAAGGTAATAAGATCATTAAACAAGGTAGATTGGGCACAACAGATGGGAGAAGGCGGTTAAAATGGTCCATGGTCTCTGCGGATATCTTTTATAAGAACATCTCTGAAGGGTGTGCAGAAGATATTAAAATCTGTACTGATGTGGGGGGTGAACCTAGGTTGGTTCTAGAGGCTTATCAAAATATTTCGGAGAAGGTGTCAGCGCTTTTATCTGTCCCTAATAAAACCCAGGTGAACATAGGCCCGAGATGGTTTAGCCACGACTGTACTATAGCTGCTCGCAAACTGAGGCTTGCACTGTCAGCTTCCCCGAGGAATCGGGAGGTCGTAAAACTCTGCAGAAAGGAATACAAGGCTATTACTGCCGCCCGTAAGGAGCTTTTGAGGAAAGAGGCCTGGGAGGAACTGCTTGACCCCTCTACCCTGACCAGCAGCACCAAATTCTGGGCACTGGTTAAAAAACCTTTTTTTAACCGAGGACCCTGGAGATGGACTTGTCTGTTGTATAACTAAAGAGGAATGGGAAAGTCATTTTAAAAGCCTGTACTACTCTGAGGGATCTGGAACTGTGGTTGTTGCCCCCCATGATAGGGACTGCACTATTATTTTTGACAAAAATGAGATCTTGGATGCCATAATGGGTCTCACTGCAAATAAAGCTCCAGGACCTGACGGAATACCACCGGATCTTTACAAATCTGATCCAGTTTTCTGGGCTCCCATTCTGGTCGCTGTATTTAATGCTGCGGCCGCAGTGGGTTGTCCAGGAACGTGGGGTCTGTCAACTATAGTCCCTGTCTTCAAGAAGGGAGATAGGGGAAGTGCTCTTTGTTACCGACCAATATCCCTAATTGATTCAATGGTTAAGATTATGGGGAGAGTCATACTCCAACGCCTAACAAGCTGGTCGAATGAAAACAATATCATGTCGATTTCTCAATATGGCTTTTGTGAAGGGCGCTCTACTATAACTCAGTGTCTCAACCTGTTTCTTATTCTGAATAAATATACCGTTGTCCAGAAAGGAGTAATACACCTTGCCTTCATGGATCTGTCCTCAGCTTTCGACTGTGTTAACAGGGGGAGGCTGTGGCAGACCATGAAGGACAAGGGTATTGATAGGGGGACCGTGGAGTTCCTAGCGGATCTCCATAATGACACAAGAGCCAATGTGAGGTTCTCATCAACTGGGGAAACCACAGGAAGTTTTAGCATTAATAAAGGTGTACGTCAGGGGTGTATCTTGGCCCCTTTTCTTTTTAATTTCTATATAAATGATTTAGAGGCTGAACTACAAGATGTTAAATCAGATTGTCCTAGAGCTGGTGCGAGGGGGATTCCTTTACTTTTATATGCCGACGATGCGGTTTTAATTTCACGAACAGAAATAGGTCTCCAGGCACTTTTGAATGCTTTTAATAACTTTATGTCTGATAGGGACCTTATGGTCAACAACTCTAAATCTTATATAATGCATGTTGGCCGCCAATCTAAAAAGAAGTTCAATTTTAAACTGAATGATGTTTTGATCGCCATCACCCAGACGTTCTCATATTTGGGTGTTTTATTTGATACGAACCTTAATTGGGCCCCACAGTTGGCCAAGAAGAAGGGGGAAATGACCAGAGTAAATGCCTCCATCTTTAACTTTGCTTCCAAACTGGGGAAAAAGCCAAATGTGGCCATGATGAAATTATATAATGCCAAATCCATAGCCACCGCAGTATATGGAAGCGAGATTTGGGGCTACACGAATGGCGAACAGCTGCAAATAGTTGAAAATAATTTCTTAAAGCGACTGTTATGTGTCCCAGGTAGCACACCGAACTTAGCTGTACATGAAGAGCTTGGTTGTTTGTATTTATCTGATATTGTTAAATTGAAACCACTGTTATGCTGGGTAAAATTATGGTTAAGTGATGAAATTCCTTTAACCCACCAGATAGTGGAAGATCTTGTATCGCTCGATCATGCAATGTGTGTACCTTGGCTTAAATATTTGAAGTCCCAATTTTTGAAGCTTGGCCGCCTGAACCTGTTTGACAACCCGAGGGATATAATTAAGGGTGATGTGGCAGCAATTAAGAAGGCTTTCTTCATGGACTGTAATGCCTTAAGAGATGAAGTTGAGCTCACGAAACCCAATGTTAGAAAGTATATTATGCTGAGAACTTGTGATACGATGGAAATGTATCTAACATGCTCCTTTACCTCCCATGAGAAATTTTTGCTGACCCGGTTCAGGTTCAACATTTTTCATCATCTTTTAATTAGACCCAAGTCGGACATTTTTAAGAAACCTACAGCGCCATGTGGCTGCGACGGGAAGTCTCCACAGGATATGCTGCATTTTATCTTTTTATGTGCATTTTATGAATATCCCCGTAGGCGGTATCTTGTTACTCTTTTAAAGAAACTAAATTTTAATCAAATCAGGCCTGCCCTTATGTACTTACAGCTGCTGCACTCTGATAGTGTCCTCCAGGTGCTAGAATTTTTAAAACTAGCCATGAGACTAAGAAAATGTTTAGACGAGTAATTGTGAATCATCTGCAGCCCAACGCACTAATGCACTTTTTCTTGTACTGATTTTGTATATGCACTCTTTTAAGTACCATATGTGTTGTATGTAATCTAGATTGACTTTGTAATTAATGTAATGTTTTTATTATGAAATGTTTAATGGTGTGTACTTTTATGGATTGCAATATATCCGAAATAAAGTCAATTTGATGATTTGATGAGTAATGATACAGTTTGGAGCACACAGGTGTCTAATGCTTTACAGATTCAGGATGTTGACAGCCTAGCAAGTGCTTTTGAATTGTGCGGAGAAGATGTGAGTGGTTTGGATGATTTGGAGATACTTGACAGAATGGGATTGACGCTAGGAGGACGTAGTGCAACAGGTCATAGGCCCAGATCTACTTTTAATCCCATTACTCCACATGATAACCTAGAGACATTTCATGACGTAGTCAGTAGGGATCTTCTCTCTTTATGGGAGAAGAGCAAGAACAAACACGCTCACAATCTCACAGTGGAATAGAGAAAAGCACTGAGCACCCTAAATGCTGACCCATGCTGCATAATCAAACCCTCAGACAAGGGTGGTAATGTTGTTTTGTGGGATGTCAATCTGTATAGACAGGAGGCGAGGAAACAGTTGGAATTATCAGGCAACTATAGAAGATCTAACAATGAAGAGTATTTGACAAGCATTTCTATTTATCATGACAAACTTAGAAACTGGAGAGGCAAGAACCTACTAGCTGAATCAGAATTCAGATTTTTATGTGTGCAGCATCCAGTCTCCCCTTGTTTTTACATGTTGCCAAAGTCCACAAGGACGAGACCAACCCACCTTGAAGGCCCATTGTATCGGCGAATGACAGTCTCCTAGAAAGCACCTCTATTTTTCTGGACACTTTTCTTTTCCCGTATGTACTCAACCTTCCATCCTACTGTAGAGACAGCACAGATTTCATAACTAAGATTGAGGGCATCAGATGGGAGGACAATTTATGTATGGTTACAATAGACGTGGTCTCTTTGTACACGTGTATCAGACACGTTGATGGTTTGAAAGCATGCAGACATTTTCTGAGAGACAGGTCTATCTTCTACATAAAACAAACGGAAATGCTACTTGAAATGTTGGAATTCCGCCTTATGAACAATTTCTTTCTGTTCAAGAACAATTGGTTCAAGCACGAGGTGGTCACTACGATGGGGAGTTGATTTGCTCCCAGCTTTGCCTGCATGCTGATGGGGTGGTGGGAAGAGCAAACCTTATGGTTAGAGGATAATGTTGATGTCACTCGCCATTTTGTGTTTTATACCAGATATATCGACAACATCTTTCTGATCTGGGATGGCCCAAGATCAGATCTGAATAAATTCCTTCTGAACATCAATAGGAATGATGTGAATCTGAAATTCACTAATAAGATAGACTACTCAGAAATGGATTTCTTAGATGTCACCGTTAGAATAGTAGAAGGGACTATTCAGACAAATCTTTACAGAAAACCTACCTCTGGTAACAGCATCTTACATGCCAAAAGTCATCACCCAAACAGCCTCAAGGACAGCATTCCGTATGGAGAATTTTTGAGAGCTAAACGTAACTGTAGCTCGAATGACAGTTATGAGAAGGAACAGACCACGATGACCCAGAGGTTTAAAGCCAGGGGATACTCAGACCAGGTACTGCTAGTAGCCAAAGAGAAAGCTAAAGCTAGGAAAAGGGAGACACTCTTGAGCAAGAAAACAGCTAGTGACCATAATAACCTGGGATCCAACAATGTCAGGATGATAACAACGTATAGTGTGAAAGCAGGCAAGGTACGAGAGATACTGAGAAAACATTGGCATATCGTTAAGAGTGATCCAATAATAGGAAAATTGATCAATAGACAACCACAGCTGACCTATAGGACGGCACGCTCCTTAAAAGATATGCTAGTGAAGAGTTATTTTGAGGGTCCAGTCAAGAAGAAGAATTTGCTGAAAGAGCAGAAAGGTTTTTACAAATGTGGCAAATGTAAGGCCTGTGCCACTAGTAAAAATGTGAAATCCTATCCCCTCCCCACTGGCAAGAGCGAAAACATTGGGAAATTCATGAATTGTAACACTGACCATTGTGTATATGTGATTGCCTGCCCATGTGCCAAGTTCTATAATGGGAGTACCATCTTCCCAATAAAGAAACGAATTTTGGAACACATAAGGGCAATCAAAAATGTTGATATGTCTTATGCTACTGCACGGCACTGGTTACGTCTCCACAACAGTGATGTTAACCAATTTTCCTTTTTTGGCATTGACAGAGTTCCAGTGAATCCCAGAGGGGGTAACCGTCTTAAACAGCTACGTGTCCTGGAATCCCGGTACATCATCTGTCTGGATTCAAGAAACCCCTTTGGTTTGAACGAGGATGAGGAGTTATACGTGCATATTGGCTGAGAACCTTATGTTAAGCCGGAATATCTGCCTTGACACTGCACTTGATCCTCATTTCTCCCCCCTTTTTACTGCTTCCCTGACCCCCCCTCCCCCAGCTTTTGTGTTTGCAAAGTTCTACTCACAATCCCGTCCAGAGAGGGCTCTCTCAGTTGATGGGTATACAGTTGGAAGCTTCACATCCAAGCTTAGACTTAACGTCAACCTAAGGACCACTTCGGGCCAGCACATGGGCGAGCTCACACTAGAGAGCATCCCATCACTATCATCATTAAGATAACAATTTTTCCCGACTCCCTCACAGGCACGTCCTTACTCCACAATTTTATTTGCACAAGCACACCAAAATTGACTGTTGTTGCATGCCTGGCTAGGCAAACTACAGTCAGTACAGGGTTCACGTTTTGTATAACTCACGGTGCTGAAAGAGGCATTTTGGCACCTTGTCACCCTTAATTTCTTTTAATTTGACTATCTCTCTGGAGTGGCTCTTCTTAATACTGGAGCAGTCCGTTATTTAAACTGTGTAGGACCCCCCGCCAGGGGACACGTATTTTCTCATTAGACTACAATATAGCTATTGGTTATCAATAGATAGATTGATTGGCCACATGGCCGAGATTCGAACCCCACCTCTCACTTTACCGTTAACTATTACATTTAAGGTGTAAACTAGAGCAGGATGGACATGATGTGGTGCCAACATATGGACTCTAAGAGGATTCTGGGAATCATAGGCCACTTGGCCTTCACTATTATTATCATTATCATTATCATCACTGTTATCATTTAATTTTGTTACCTTGGATCAAATGAAAAATTAATATGACCAGTATAAACAGAAATATGATAATATGAAATGCACGTGAATAATGTTCATGTATTTATTTTAATTATTGACTCATTTAAAAATATTTGATTCCAGTAGTGTTTAAATTGTGAGACCGTGTACCACTGAGTCTGTCTTCTACCCCATTTGTAGTTTCATGAATTGTAGTCATTGATATTTTTGTGGTCCTTCCTCAGTTTCCACCACTATTCTTGAGCACTTTTTTTATAAAATGGTGATTGTGTGTTTATGTGGCTGGCTATCGAAGAAGACCGTCTGGTCGAAACGCGTCGCCAATAAACGCAAATTTCTACACGGACCCTGGTGTGCGAGTCTTTTTGTGGTTCCTGTGAAAACGTACTTGCTGTGGGAGCCCTTTCACACATATATATATATATATATATATATATATATATATATATATATATATATATATATATATATATATATCTATATATACATATATATATATACACACACACACACATATACATGTATATATATAAATATATATATATATATATATATATATATATATATATATATATATATATATATATATATATATATATATATATATATATATATATATATATATATATATGTTTCCACAAGAAAATAATAATGCGGCACTCCTCTTGGTGATTAGATCTTCTTTAATTCCAATCATGGCTTTCTCCTACGCGTTTCGAACCGTAGTTCCTGATCAAGGCAGTCTTTTACATTCGGTCCTTTCTCTGTTTTCACTTTATATACAAGCACATTGATAATTCACATAGTGCATTGTGGAAGTGGTAGTATATTTTTACCATTCTTCAACAAACTTTATTGACAAACTGTAATCATTGGTTAACTGTCAAATACAGAGATTTGGGATGTCATGTAGCAAAGGATGTTCTAATGATTACATCCATGTATGTGCTTGTTCTTTAATGGACACAGACACCCAATCGATTCATGGTCCATGAATCTAACAACCAAGCATGCATATTCATGCAGCTGGTTATATGGATCGTAATTGTTGGAGTAAATGACACCAACTGAAATTGGTTCCACTATATCAGTCGCCAGTAGGTAGTTACAGTTAGGACCTAGTTACCATAGAAAATGGCAACATTCCCAATAACTTCGCCGGTTGACAAATTTGTGTGAAAGTTTCAAAACTAATTCTTTGTTGATATCAGCTCCTATGTTGAAAGTTTGGAGGTGATTGGTCAAGGAGGGCAGAGAAAAAAGCGGGGTCCCAAAACGTGTTTTCTCCATGTTAATTTCCATAGGAAACTATAGACAAGGCTACAGGTCGAACGGGTAAACGGAATTACCCCAAATTTGGCAGGGAGAAGGGTCTTGGTCTAAAAAGCACGCTTTTGTTTATTTGGTGTGTTGATAGAATATGTTGCATTTCTGACTTCTATGTGTACTTGAATATTAATAAAATTGTTTATATGGAAAATTAGAAAGATAGTAATAGAGAGACATTTTGAAAGCTAAAAGAATCAAGGAACTATTCTAATTTGTTCTTTATTACCTACTGGCGGTCGCCAGTAGGGAGTAATAGAGTTAGGACCGAGTTTCCATAGGAAGAGCATTTTTTGTTTTGCTTATAACTTTGGTGTCAAACTGATGAATCGTCATGAAATTATGAAAACTAATTCTTTCTTCACATCAGCTCCTATGTTGAAAGTTTGGGGATGATTCGTCAAGGGGGGCCGAGAAAAAAGGGGGGTCCCAAAACGTGTTTTCTCCATGTTAATTTACATAGGAAAGTTAAGACAAGGCTACAGGTCGAACGGGCGAACGGAATTACCTCAAATTGGGCAGGGAGAAGGGTCTTGGTGTAGAAAGCACGCTTTTGTTTATTTGGTGTAATTCCGTTCAGTAGTTTTTGAGAAATATCGAAATTTATAGATATCGATATTTGGGAATTCTGCCATCTGATTGGCTGAGTCTTTATGAGCAGGAACTTGCTGCTTATTGGCTGTTTTGGTGTTGCAACTAGGAAGTGTTGGCCGCCATTTTGTGATTCCGATGAAGCGAGTAAGGGAAAAAAGGGCGAAAAAAGTAGCAAAGGAGGGTAGGAGCACTGTAAGCTTTGTAGGGGAGTGCGAAGCGAAGTAGTCACTCTTACCGGTCTGAAAGTGAGGTGTTGCTCAGAGTGACATGGTGCTGATATGATATGGTGCTACACTCGGGTATGAAACCAAGAGTCTAAACCGTGAGGTCATTGCTGTAAAGTGATGTGGTCTGGTGTTTGTAGCATACATGTGCAAGTAGTGTTAGTAGACATTTATACCATACAGGGAGTGGGAAGCGAACTAGTGACCGCTACTGTGTGTTGATAGTATACCGGAAGCGAAGTAGTTACGCCTACCGTTGTGAAGACTTGGGGATGAAATCGAGGTGATTGTTGTAAAAGGATGGGCTCTGGGCGCTGTAGTATATGTGTGCAAGTAGTGTTAGTAGGCGTTTATTCCATACAGGGAGTCGGAAGTGAACTACTGACCGGTACCGTGCGTTTATACTATACCGGAAGTGAAGTACTCTCGCCTACCGGTGTGAAGACTTGGGGATCAAACAGAGGTGATTGCTGTAAAAGGATGGGCTCTGGGCACTGTTGTATACGTGTGCAAGTAGTGTTAGTAGGCGTTTATACCATACAGGGAGTGGGAAGCGAACTACTGACCGGTCACGTGCGTTTATACTATACCGGCAGTGGGAAGCAAGTACTCACGACTACCAGTGTGAAAACACGGGGATCAACCCGAGCTGATTTCTGTAAAGTGATGGCCTCTGGGCACTGTAGGATACTAGATGCTGTAGCATAAGTGTGTAAGTAGTGTTAGTATTCGTTTATAATACATAGGGAGTGGGAAGCAAACTACTCACCCCTACTGGTGTGAAGACTTGGGGATTAAACCGTGAGCCTAAATTGTGAGTTCATTGCTGTAAAGTGATGTGCTCTGGGCGCTGTAGCATACCCATGGAAGAAGTGTTAGTTTACATTTATTCAATATAGGGAGTGAGAAGTGAAATACTTACCCCTAACCGTTCTCAAGACTTGTGGATGAAACCATGAGCTCATTGCTCTAGTCATGTGCTTGGTGTAGTATTCCAATGTAAGTCATAGTAGAAAGTTAGTATGTAATTCTACTACAATCTAAGTATGTAATGTTAGAATGTAGGGCTGTCATGAGGAGAACCTTGCAGAGTCTGCCTCTTCACTACATAAATTTGGCGACGAGCGGGAGAAGGTAAATAGAAAGCACCACTCACCAATATTTCAATTGGTTGTGTTGTGCAGAAGACCTGCTTTCTTTGTGTAGCTGTTTCTCCTCATACCAGGGTCATCAGCTCATTGAACTGTCATCCGACTTCTGGTAGGATCTATATTTTGCGCTTCCTCTGCTTCTTAACTACATTCTGGTCGCTGTACTACACGTGTGTAAGTAGTGTTAGTATGCGTTTATACTAACAAATGGATCATGGTCCTAGGGAGAGTGACATGTCAGGCACAGGTCATACATTGTCCTGGGGTGTGCATTCGCGGGATATTTGTGTTTGCTATTAGAGGGCTGGTGCATGGCTTCCACCCTGTGATAGCAAATACTTGTTTGACTACTTGAAGCGAGAGCAGGAAAACCTCGTATCGCTTTAATAGAGGGGATGCGGATGGTAAAAACGGAAAGAAAAAAACAAACAAAAAAGCGGGGTCTCAACGTTCTTTTAAATGAGGCCCCAAGTCGGTAATGTTGTGTGGTCAATCCAATTATTTTATTGCTGGGTCTCTGTAGGACTGGGGGTCTTAATGTCACATGTAAATTAGGCGCGAAAGGGCACAGAGACATTTTGCAGCTTAGGGGACCGCCACCTTCCCGGGTATTGTTTACTAATTGTTCGGGGGGTTCGAGGCCAAATGAAGTCCGGGGATCGACACACTCAGGGGCTTTATTTAAATGTGCAGGGTGGGATTCAGCAGTCCCTGAAGCCTCGGTGGTCCTAGGCAGTGCCTTATCTGTTCGGTAATCACACAGGAAGTTCTTATGGTGTTATAAAGTGATACATTCATAGAACTCTTGCAGTTGTACAATTACCCAGGTTTCATTAGTTTAATAGTCAGTTAGATTATGTTAGGTAGGTGCACTCTAATATTAGATAACTTTATCCTTAAAATCTCTTATAAACAGATGATTTCCACACAAAAATAATAGACAAGTGTTGTCGTAAAAGGAAGACTATACACTCAGTTATTTATTTGAAGAAAAAAAACCTTTATTGAAACACAAATAAATAGAAACGTAACTTTCATAGAAGAAACAGTATAATAAAAAAAACGTGGGTTGGACTCCAGTGGAAGCAGCGTAGGAAACCTGCAAAGACAAAAATTAAACATAAGTATGTGTGCTATGTGGAAGGGGTAAAGAAAGGAAGTCCGAATAAAAGGACGGTAGTGAGAATGGAAGGGAGGGAGAGTGGGTGGAAGGGAGAAGGGGAGGGAGAGCAAAAAGAAGAGAGGAGGAGGAGACAGAGCGTCGGCCTACTGCACCCAGCCCTTAGTGTTTACCCTCCCGTCACCCATTTGTCTAAGACGCTGGAATCGCGAGAAAGAGTGTGGTTCAGCAAGTCCTTAAAATGAAACACATGAGGCCAGAGATTATGGCCCATATTATCAAGGAATGGCGATAACATTATCGCCGCTTTAGCGTAGGAAACTGCAGCTAAAGCGGAGATAAGGGGTAGATAATATGCCCTTGTGAATTTCCATAGAAGCCCAGGTTCCGCTAAAGCTGCGATAAGGGGTTGATAATATGCCCTTGTGAATTCCCATAGAAGCCCAGATTCTGGTGTGAACGAGGGCTTCTATGGGAATTAACAAGGGCATATTATCAAGCCCATTATAGGTTAGCAGTTTTCTGCCTCTAAAGTGGTGATAATGTTATTGCCGTTCTTTGATAATATAGTGTTACATTATTAGCTATGGCAAAATCGCTTGCATGCACCTGTGCACCCAGGGTCCCTCACTGTGCTCAATTGTAGGTCTTGCACACCGAGGTTTCACTGCTCACCTGCCCTCACCGGTGTGTCCCATGACGTGTTGGTGCAAGCTCCAAGTCCGGGGTACGTTCGTACGGTAGACAAGGACTCCGTTCGGGGACGGTGTCTTGATACCACGATGGAAGGTGTCAGAATGCCCAGGGCATCATTGTGGTATCAGCTCCCGCTCCGCCCTTCTTGAGGCAATCAATGAAATGTCTGAAAAGGGAGAAATAATTTAATGGTGGAAACGTCTGGAGGTAAATAAAGGTTTATTTGAAGCTTGATAGAAAATAGGAATTGAGTGCATCCTTCTTTTTTGAAGTACGATCTACCAACTGTTTTTATTTTGTGTCCTCATTTGTTTCTAGCCCTTTTGGAGATTTTTCAAGTAAGAACAATGCAAAGAAATCATCAGAGGCCCCCGAAGACTCTATTTACAGAGGAGTTGCGAATTACCTTCACACACCGGGGTCTCCTTCCCCCCAAGCCTCACAATTCCGCATGCTCCCCTTCAAATGTTCTCCACTCTTACAGGTCCTGCAGATATCTCTGCCCCAGTAATTTCGGTCCAGTCCACTATAAGCTTTTCCTGGCTACCAACATAATCATAGGACTCCGAAAAAAAAGAAAAGAAAAAGAAAACGGACGCCCGGACCAAACTTAAAGGTATACTAACTCTTGCTCTTATAAATATCTTTAAGCAATTATGTTATTATCTCTATTACATCATTCATCCCAAATCTTCCAAAATGCAGTTTTCTTCGTGTCTCTTATCACTCTATCTAATTTTGCAAATCTATGTATTGAGTTAACCCATTCACACTCTAGTGGGGAAACAGGGGAAATCCATTTGATACATACTTCCCTGCGCGCCAGTAAAAAAAGCACAAACATTAAAGTTTTGTCATTCTTAGATATCTGGATTGTGACTTCCTCATCCGGGGTCACGCCAAAAATTACTTGAGAAAGACTCCCCTTAACTTCAAACCCCACAATGCTGGAAATCGTTACGCCTACTTTATTCCAAAAGCCTTGTATTGATGTACATCGCCAGAACATGTGCACGTCATCTGCATCTGCTTCCCCACACTTTTAGCAGATGGCATTTTTAGAGCCCATCTTAGCTAGTCTTCTTGGGGTCCAATACGCTTTATGGAGAGTAAATAAATGATTTTTTTAATGAAGCAGCCGTAACATTCTGCCATAGAACCGCAAAAGATACTTGCCATATGGTTTCTCGATCGTGGTTTGGCGGCTCTCTCCTCCAAATCGCATCAAACCACTGCTGAGATTCTTCCAGAGGCTGAATTGGCATCCTGTACCATACGGTTATTTCTTTACCTCCAATGTTTGTAGTGGCTGCCTTCTTTTCAAAAACTTCATTGCCCTTACCAAGATTTTTAAAAGATTTGGCCCAACTTACTAACTGGTAGTATTTGAACTCAGATACAGCCCCTCTTGTAATATCCTGAAGTTTCTGCCAAGAAATTATGTCCGATCCTTCCAACAGCTCGCCCCATCTTGTTACACCGTTTGCTTGAATTGGAACCGCTAAAGAGTCTTGAAGACACTTTGGTGTGCCTGGTGAGCTCCATATAGGGGCAAGTGTACTGTAAAAGTGTATACGTTGTGATGTTCTTATTTGATACCATCATTTGCATGCTGCTAATAAAATCTTTAGTTTGACTTTCTTAAAAAAATGTGGGTCCCCAAATTTAAACAGAAAATATCGGGCTTGATCCTGAAAGCCTATAGTCAAAGTCTTAATTAAAGGTGTATAAGAGATGGAGTCCCCTAACAATTGCCTGAAGATTTTTAAGTGGAATGCCTTTTGATATTGCAGAAAGGCTACTCCCCATCTTCCTTCCTCTCCCTGAGCTTTCGCCAAGCTATCCGGGGTTTCTTTTTTGCCCATATGAAACTTGAAAACAGGCCTTGTATCTTAGCTATCCATTCTTTCCTGAATTCCAGGAGTATAGAATTAAAAATAAAAGTGTATTTAGGAAGAATTGCCATTTTTAACAAATTCGATTTACCTAAAAAAGACAGGGGCAGTGAATCCCATTTTTGAAGTTGAGACTTAACCTTAGATGTTATCTTATCAAAATTTACTTTCGCAATTAAATCAATGTTCTGCACTACTTCTATCCCCAAATATCTAATAATTTGTCGTATCTGATCACAAGTGTAATGTGTGTTCCATTGCATCACTTCTGTCTTGGATTGGTTGACTGCATAACCTGAAATCTCCCCAAAACTTTTTAAAGTATCCCAGATGGCAATTATTGATTCTTGCAGATGACCCGTGAAAATCATTAAATCATTAAATCATCCGCATATAGACCTAGTTTTTTTTTTCCACCCATTACATTGAAAAGGGCTAATATCCTGACATTGCCTCAGTTTTATGGCTAACGGTTCAATGTACATATCGAAGAGCAAAGGTGAGAGGGGGCACCCCTGCCTGGTACCCCTCCCAATTCTAATCTCTGGCGAACGGGAACCATTTACCAAAACTTGTGCCACCGGATTTTTATAAAGTGCTTTAATTACCCGCAGAAAACAACTGCCTAAATTAAAACGGAGAATAATTTCTTGAAGGAAAACCCAATTAACGCGGTCGAACGCTTTAGCTGCATCACAGGTCATTATTGTTAACTGTAAAGCATTGGTAGTAGCCATACCTATTGTACCTAATAATTTATGAGTGAGGTCATGCAAATGCCTTCCCCTAATGAAGCCTTTCTGATCCTCATGAATCAAAAGACCGATTACCCTCTCCATCCGCTTAGTGATTAATTGTGTGAAAATGTTATAATCTGAATTGAGGAGGGAGATCGGCCTATATGATTCACAAAGCTTTGGGTCCTTATTAGGCTTCAATAAGACAATTATAGTTGCTGCACGCCATGACTCAGGCAAGTCTCTTCCCTCGATATAAATAGAATTAAACAGATCTAATAAAATCAAGATTAGTTCTTGTTCTAGAGTAAATTTCATTAGGAAGAGCGTCAGGACCTGCAGCTTTCCCTTTCTTTAATTTATTGATAACTTTGTGAATCTCTTCTGTTGTGAAGGGGGCTGATATCTCCTCCTTGAGTTGACCAGTAAGATGTGGGAGATCTAAGTCTTGTAAAAAATCAGCTATTTGTTCCTTGCTCGGGTTCAAGTTTTCCGTATATAACTCTTGGAAAAAAGATGTAAATGCTTGCTTGATCCCTAGTTCATCTGTAACAGACAATCTGGTATCCTGAGATTTAACTTCCTTGATTATATTCCTTGCCAAGTCATCCCTTGTTTTCCAGGCTAACATTTTTCTGCAGCCTTCACCGTACTCGTGATTTGCGAATGTGCTCGCTTCCCATCTTTTCCTTACTTTAACCTCCAAATAATCCGCTAAATCATTTTTAGCCTTTGTTAGCTTTGTTTCATTGTTTATATTCTGAACTTGAGCTAATACTCCCTGAGCTAGTTTGATCGCATCTTCTAAAGCCCGTAGGTCTGTCTTCTCTTTTTTGTTAGAAAACGCACTAATTCCTATCATCCTTCTTCTAAAATATGCTTTAAATGTATCCCAGACTTTATCTAGAGGCGCTGAATTAAGGTTAAATGAGAAGAACTTAGAGACAGACGTCCTTAGATGTTCTATTAATGTACTATCCAGTAGAAGAGATCTGCTATCCACCAGTCCTAAGTCAGTCATCATTTGCTTTACAACTTCCCTCATTTTTGGAACTGCCTCTTGGATGTAGAATTTTGTGTTGAAGTTAAAGGTATATTAACCCCCCCCCCCCCCCAGAATTATTGGTGCATTAAATTCAACTAAATGTAAAAATAACTTTTTTAGTGGTCCCGGATCATCTAGATTGGGGCCATAGTAGGAAGCAAATACTATCCGTCTTCCCTGCAAATTTATCTTTGCGATTGCCCATCTGCATATTGAGTCGACCTGTGTTTCCTCTAATATGCCATTTGAGGATTTGCCTAATCAAAATTGCCACTCCCTTTATTGTGGCGGTTTGTGACGTACCTATACAGTGATCCACCCATGATTGGTATCTTATTATTTCTAGCCATTCTTACTTCGTTAAATGGGATTCCTGAATAAATATTACATCTGCACCAGAAACTCTAGAATTTTTTGTCTTCTTAAAGAAACTCTCAGACCGTTGACATTCCATGTCATAACCCTCAGACAATTATTTCTTGTTTGTAATGCCATACTTTAAGATAAACAAGAGCCAAAAAATAAAAAAACTCCGACTTTAACTGTAATTTTAAGTCAAAAAAGAAAATAAGGCTATAACAATTGAGGACAATTTTTTATTGTTTTTTTCCCCCAATGCTCCCCCACCCTTTGTGAAAATTAAGGTTTTAGTGTTTTCCACACATTCTAATTTTTTGCCTGTGACCCTCCCATAGGGGCCCACCCTCCCTGGGGAACCCTCCCTTGCTTCTTGAGGTGTAATTACACCTCCATTTGAACTCTCTCTATCATAGGGCTCTATTAATACTTAGCTTTTATTTATGGCTGAGGCTTTAACTCATCCAGAAATTTTCTCACTTCATTAGGATCCCGAAAATTGTGCATTTTATTATTCAGCATGACTCTTAGTGATGCAGGGAATCTAATTTTTGCTGTAGCACCAAGGTCTCTAAATTCTGAAATACATTTTCCCAATTCCCATTAGCGGTCAAGTGTAGTGCGGGTCGTAGAGAGGGGGTAATTTTAACTCTTTCAGCTTTTTTTTTTCTCTCCTTCCCTTTCCCATTCTTTCTCCCTCCCGAATTTAGAGATGCTTTTTTAAAAGATTTTTGTGTAGGGACGAGGTGGTTATCCTGCTCTATTTTATTCTGAGTTGTTAATACAGATGTAGCGGCTGAGGAGCAAGATAACTCGTCGTAGTCTTTTAACTCTTTGGGGGAGATTATCCGCACCTCAAGTGTTTGATCTTCTTTACCCCAAATCCCTCTACTCCTCAGCGTATATCTGTTTATAGTAGTAGTTCCCTCCTCCTTTCCCAACTTTTCCATTATACCGTCTTGGGAGCCCTCTTCTTTCTTTCTTCCTCTGCCTTTACTCCTCTTTTTGGTCACCGAGACTTTAGTAGTAGACCCCCCCTCCTCTACATCTTTCTGTCTATCCTTTAATTCCTGAGATACACCCCTTTTTTGCCTCCTTACTGGGCTCAT
Source organism: Lissotriton vulgaris (assembly GCF_964263255.1). Lineage (NCBI taxonomy): Eukaryota > Metazoa > Chordata > Amphibia > Caudata > Salamandridae > Lissotriton > Lissotriton vulgaris. The sequence continues at coordinate 1,066,119,472 of NC_141693.1, read as the reverse complement.
AGGTCCTTCCTTTGACTACCTACTGGCATTCTTCTTTTCTTCCCCAAAGTAGAGCTTACCCAGTATCGAGGAGGAAAGGAACTGTGGTGTAATTCTGACTCTTTCCTGCTCTAGGATCACTATACAAGATCGGGGATAGTACGCTTTTACTCTTGGTGCACGATGGGGATCCCGCACTCTTGCTTCGGCAGTATGACTCCTCTTGAACCGAGCCGCTGCTACTGCCCAGATTCCTTCTGAAACTGCCGTTGTTACCTTCTATCTTTTCCAGGCTGCCCGCAGCATGCGAGGGGCGCCCGTTAGAAAGAAAGAGAGAAAGACCAATATAGCTATTCTATCTACCAGAAGACATCCCCACTACACACTTCTGTTTTTATCTTTTCTATCGTGATTCATATATATAGAAACGTGCCACGCCACACCCTAACCAATGAAACAATGAAACACTGTGACACAGCTCAGGGCACCTCAGAACTCCTCAAGCACCCCCTCTGAAAGAAAGCGAGTGTCCGATATACTAATTACTCTCCAACTGCTCTCCACTTTATTCCCTTTTCTCTGCAGCTCAGAAAGTCACGAGCCCCCAGAAAAAAGATTCTACCAAGTTCCCATGACCCTAAGAGACCGGGGTGTATGACTTTTGCTCTCTGCTGCCTTATCAATTCTCACCGCTCCCCCTCTCTGAGTCTGAAATCTGGAATACCGGTAGGACAGCGTAGCGGCTCACTCTTCTCTTGTCAATCTTGCTCTTCCCCCCGCACAAAATCCAGGTAACGGTTGTCTTGGCGTTTCAGCTGCCGCTTCCCCACACAGCCTCGCTGTTCTCGCTGCTCTCGCTGCTCTCTCGAGATGCAGGTGTGCTGGCGTGTCAGTGTGACGACTCCGTTGATTTTCCTCGATCTACCCACCGCTCGGCTCAAAAATCCCGGTTACCAATTACTGGTGCTGGTGTCGACTACCTCAGCTATTTTTCTTCCACGTTTCTATTCCGCATATTGGCAACCACCGCTCGCAGTTACCTCGCTCTTCTTACCGCACACCTCCTGTTCAGAAGTCCCGCCTCTCGGTCTCAGCCATACTGAAAACGCGCTGCAGCCCTACAATCAGCGAGAGAGCTCACAACCGATCCTGCTTGGCGGCCGCCATGTTCCCCCCTTCGATCTACCAACTGTTAGTGGTAATCGTGGTTCAAAGAGGAGATGGAGTGCTCGAGAATTCCCACGGTTAAATAATTATACGTTATACGAATGTTTATATGGAAAGGAACAGAGCGCATGCTAGAAGCATAATATGCGCGTGTAATGCAGTGGCGGAAGTCTGTGTGCATGTACATTTAGTTACGAGCTCACTACAGTATCCTAAAAGCCAACGCTACATGTCTGTAGGGCAGCTCTGCCCGCTGGCTCAGGCCTACAGTACGGTCCAGCAGGTCCTTAAAATGAGACAGAGACGAGACTCAATGAGGTCAGAGATCACATCATTACTCACAGCAACATCGCTTATTCGCACATGCGCACTCTGTCTGATGCATCCCACCCCTCCCGCAGCACCGCGCTCAAGAGGTGTCTGTAGGGCAGCGCTGCCCGCTGGTTCAGGCCTACAGTACGGTCCAGCAGGTCCTTAAAATGAGACAGAGATGAGACTCAATGAGGTCAGAGATCACATCATTATGCACAGCAACTTCGTTTGTTCGCACCTGCGCAGCCAGGGTGATGCACCACACCCGTCCTGCCGCACAGCGCTCAAATGGAGGCCCTGTGCACCCAGGCCGCTCTGCTTACCTGCTGTCATTGTTGTGTGAGCAAACACTACGGGCAGCAGTGCTCACAAATCAGATGGAGTGTTGATTGCAGGATAGTGTACACCTCATGGATCCCTTTCGTAGAAGACGGGCAGTAGGGCTCACAATTTAGAGCCCGTGTTGATTGCCACGATGGTGTACACCTCATGGATCCATTTCTTTTTTTATTGTGCATTGTGATATGAGAGGTGGATGCAGACATATCACCTGAGGCAGTGTGGAAGAACTGGGAGATGTTGCGTTGTCGTTATCCTATTTATACGTACGCAAAGTGGGCTGGGCTTGCGTACGCCAGGCCAGTGTAGGGGTGTGAATAATTATTCCGGGGACCTTGGCCTTGTTCAGTTCCTGTCTGGCCAGGAAGTGTACTTATGTGTGTTTCTTTTGTAGTTTTGACCTCGCAGAGTGTGCAATTTAGATTAGTGTAGCATGTGTCGGGAGGGCGGAAACTATTGTTCATGAGATGGTATTTGAAAAGATTGAATGGTGAACATTACATGTCGTTGTCAAGGTTGTGGATATGCGCAGACACGCATGTCAATGGTGTGCGGTATTATTGAAAGTGTTGCTATTGCGAAACGTACACATGTGAATGTGCTCGGATGCGTCATACACAGTGATAACACTCATTACAGTCAAGCAATGCATGTCAAATGTGAATCTGAAAGTCTCACATATAACACACTACTATATTGATAAAGCCTGACAACAGAGCGTACAGCAAAAGAAATCTACACATTGCTGTTTACTATTTATCACGTGTGATCTAGGATGTGCACTCTGCCCGTGGCTCCTGATACTTCTTAAAGCCACGAATACCCAGGCCGAAAGGGAGCACAATAATGTGCACACACACACACACCAGGGGCATCGTGTAACACATATTTGTTTTTTGATGGAACGTTTGAGATGCATGGCAATCACACTTGGAAGGCTAATGTACACAGCATGAATATTGATCAAGATGATTGTAGTATATGATATGTGTAAACAGCAAAACACTTTTCAAAAAAGCTTTCTAAGCAGAGGAGATATCTTTCATCAAACGCTTAGAGAGAATGAGTAAAATGGGTGGGGTCGTTTAACTGTTACAATGGAAAAAGGTTAGGAACCAATCAAATGCTTTTTTTATAAGGTCACATGGCAATCGTGCACCAAGCACGCAGCACCCAACGTGATTTTGACAAAATATATTTATCATAATATAAGTTTATTACAGTTAGAAATATATAAATGTTTAAAATATTTTAGATTATCGCTTGCTCTCATATACTGTTTAAAGTTATTTAGATATACTTTTGAGACAAAAAAAAGGGAATGGCGTACCTGGCGCGATACTATACGTCTGTGACGTAACACAGGGCCTGGCAGAGTGTACTCGTCGCATACGGAAAGCGCAGCGGGCGCAACCCCATACGTACATGATGTAACGCGTGGCTTGGTACTGCGCACCCGTCGGATACCAAAGTAGCACCTGGGGTGACTTCATACGTATATGATGTTACGCGGGACGTGGTGACACGAAAACGTCTGATACGAAATGCGCATTATTTAGGAGTTTAGCAATATGGTGTATAGAATTCGCGTGGTGATAGAGCTTGGTACACTACTGGTATGGGAGTGCAGTTTTCTCCCACCCCCCCAAAAAAAATACATATTTTTTGGGGAAGATATAAAACATTACATAATTTTTAAAGTTAAAAAAAAAGAAGTATAATAGAGTTCCAAAACAATAAAAAAAATATTTGAAAAAAATTGGTTTTAGAAACATTAAAATATGAAATACACATTTAAAAAACCTTCGAAATTCACTGAAAAAAGCATAGGTTTCAGGGACGTTATAGTTAGTTGGACATTTGACTCATATAAAACCAGAGAAATTTGCCAGTTATAGTTAGTTGAGCTAACTATAACTTGCGCGCCCGCAATGCACTGCTGATGATGTCACATATTACATCACTCATTACATTGTCAGTGACATCACTGATGACATCACTGATGACATCTCAAATGACATCACTGATGACATCACTGATGACATCACCCATGTGATAATCTGATGCACATAGTGATGCTCTAATATAAACTTTGATACACCCACTCTAAAATACAGACTACTATTTTTGAAACTGTACACACAACAACGCCAGATACTACATACCACCGACTATTTCCTAGGTCTATACACACATCAATACAGACTATGTACTCATACACCTATACATACAGCCACACTCTACCACTCATCCATAGAGTTACTCACACACCTAGTCAGTCATGCAAAGAATGAATTACATACTCATTTACTCATGTATACAGTTATACACACCAACTGAGTTAATTATACACACATCACATCACTTATTTATATAGATACTAACACATACTTACTGTCTTATACAATCACTGATACAAGCAGACACTCATTTATACACCCACTCTTCAAATAACTTACTCTCACGTATAGTCATTTATATACTCCGACACTCACATATACTGCCTTAAAACATATGTAGTTACACATATACCACTGAGACATTCATTCACTCGCCAACACACCCATACACACACTCACACACCCATACAGCCCTTCACAGATGAACTCTTGAACCCATACACCCAGTGAATCACTCACACATCAATGCACAAAGTCACACCACCCACCCACCCACCCACACACTAAAGCACCCATACAGATACTCAGACAACAAATCAATAACCCATATAGACACTCATGTAGCTACTCACCAACCCATACAGCCGCTTACACACCAACTGAGAGACTAATACAGACTTTCACACAGTTTAGTAACTAACCCATGCATTCAGTAAGACACGTTCAATCACTCACTTATACAGTCAGTCACGCACCTACTAAATAATCCCTTCAGGCACTTGTAAATCCACTCATTCTTCAATACATCTTGGCATAGATATATATTGAAAATATTTAAACTTTACAGAAACACACATTCACTGGATGATGTCATCAGTGATGTCATTTGAGATGTCGTTAGTGATGTCACTGACCATGTCATGAGTGATGTAATATGTGACATCATCAGCAGTGCATTGCAGGCGGGCGTGTTATAGTTAGCTCAACTAACTATAACTGGCAAATTTCTCTGGTTTTATATGAGTCAAATGTCAGACTAACTATAACGTCCCTGAAACCTATGGTTCTTTCAGTGAATTTCTAAAGTTTTTCAAATGCTAATTCCTAACTATAACGTCTGTAAAAACTATTGTTTTTTTTCAGTGAATATATATATATATATATCCGTCCTGGGCGACCCTTTTAGACGCCGGCACGCTTGATTTGGCGTGGTGCGTTTTTTCTACAGGGTCAAAGTCGAAAATTATTCAGCGACAGCCAATCTTTCACTTGGCATAGTAAAAACGCACTCACTGGAGTCTTCTTTTAGGATTACAGCAACTTTATTTTTTGTTTTGTGACCAAAGCCCAACGCGTTTCACCTCAGCCTCAGGTTTATGGAACAAGCAGAAAAAAAACTTGGTGAGGTGTCCCAAGTACGTGATCTCTCACCAGCACCATTACTAGCCTAGTTCCAACTGCCACCTTACTGTATAATGGACATGATCCTTAACTCTCCTTTTTATAAGTATGTTATACACATTTTTATAATCTTCATAATGCATATGATCCTATACTTATTTTTAAATGTATTTATTGATATATCGTTCTTAAAATTCTGTAACTTGCAAAGGTTTATTTTAATCATGCAATAAAGATTTCTAATGACCTCAGCCTGAGGCTTGTTCACGGGATGTTGTCCTTTGGGTTGAGCCCTCTTTTATCTTTAGTGCACAGTGATTACTTGTCTATTCAACTGGTGCATTATGATAAATGTAGTTACATCACTTAAACCATATTTAAACAATTAATGTGTGCTTAACTCAAGTTTACACAAAAATATTCATTAAGGACATGCAGAATTGCGTTTTTTGTTACAGTCTCTCAATTATAAATAGGTGTTTTTCAATACAGTCTCTTTGGTGAGCATATTGTATTGGGTGTCTCCTGGTTTATGTCACCTTTTGTGGTTAAACTTTGGAATCCAGCATCCGTCTCAAAATGGAGATGGTTGTGTGAGATATTTGTCTCTCTCCAGTGAGTTTAATTTGAGTCTTCCCATTGGTGTTTAGTCCATCTCTGTAATGATCACTTCTTTCGTAAATGAACATATAATTCTTCATTCGGGTCTAAGGTCCTGAAATTGATGATATGTTTTGATTCCCTTTGTCGGAGGGTTTTGATTCGATTGCCACCTCTTTCTAATACAGGTATTTGATCAATGGCGCAATATCGCAGTGTTTCCCAGTTGTTATCATGGCATTTTTCCATGTGTTTGGAAATCGCATTTGTGCGGTCTTTGTGAGTGGTGGCTCGTGCATGTTCGAGGATTCTTTCTTTTACTTCGAATATCGTACTGCCTATATATTTCTTGTGACAGGGACATTGAACCAGGTTGATGAAAAAAGTGCAAAGACCTTGCAATGCTTACATGGCCAGAATCCTTCTCTTTGTAACCAGGTTCTGTTTGCTGGTTCGCTGAAGTGACTATGGACTAGCCGATCTCCTATGTTTTTAGCCATTCGATAGGTGATGTTTGGATGATCTCCAATTAGTTTTGTCAATGTTTGATCAGATTTAAGGATTCAACAATGTTTGTGGATAATTCTTGTTAGTTGTTTATTTTCAGCACTGTATGTAGTAATTAGTCTGATGGTATTATCCTTTGTTTTGTCTTCTCTTTCTCTGTGCAGGATTTCTGTACGATCTTGTTCCTCTACTTTTTTCAGACATTTCTCAACCACTTTTGGTGGATACTTTCTTGTGAGGAATCTGTTTGTAGCTTTATTGCTATGTTCTTGGAAATCCTGATCATTGGAGCTATTCCTTTTTAATCGTAAACACTCCCCATATGGGATGCTCCACTTCAGTTTTTCATTATGGAAGCTTTTCCCATGCAAGGTAGCATTTGTTGCCGTGTGGTGTGTAGGGAGTTTTTATCGATATAAATTTCTGTTTTGAGAAACACAACTCTCTCCGAGCTGATATCATAGGTGAATTTGAGTTTTGTTACGCTGTTGTTCATTTTCTCAAACTATTGCTCAAATTCTGCTGTGGTGCCATTCCAGTTGATAAATAAATCGTCTATGAATCTTAGCCATAGTATGGTTTTTAATGTCCGTTCGTAGTTTGCAGTATTCCATGTGTTAGGATGGCATGGCGTGGGCGCGTGGGAAGACATTGACATGCGTTATTATGCTCAGGCTCCCCGGTGTCCTTTTTACCCAGTCCCTACAGCTTGAATACTTGCACCTGCTAAGACTTTGTAGACGCTCCCTTATCCATGTAAAGGGACGCGTCGGAACGTAGCCATTGCTTGGCTTACTGTTCCACTACCACGCCCCCTTCCTTGCTTCCTGATTCCAAAAGGCCTTTGTCCGTGAAGTTTGCTGCTTCGATTCTGTCGCCTCTCATTTTCTGAGCCATTTACCAGGCTCCTTGGATTGTCTGACCCCGGGGAATTTTCCTCTTCTACCTTTAACCCTCCAGCCCGGAGAGTGGCGTCTTACTCTCGCCGGGAAGCTTTTTTCGCCCCGCCTTTGGTGCTCGGAGTTCTTCGGCTGAATAGCTCCTCTTGCTTTGACCAAGGCTACTCTAGTTTGGTGCATACTGGCGATTTGGCTCAACCGGATGGTCATTTTGGAACTACTCCATTGTTTTAGAAGCCCTGCTGCTGACGGGCATATCCGAGTTCCTCTTTAGTTCGTTTCTTCCCTGATGAGAGAGAGCGCTCCGCCTAAAGTCAGTTCCCGGGCCGGGTGACTCTCCTCTTGAGTGTGCAGCTGCTCCGCTTTCTGCCCCCCCCCCCCCCAGAATAGCCGGCCAGTGCACCTCAAATCCTCTCCCTTTACTTTTGTGTATGTTTGGTGAGTGTGTGTGTCCTTTCCTGAGTCCTGCTCCATTAGATCTGGCATCATATGTTCCCAGACCACGCTTTTCAACAAGGACTCTTCTTAAGACAACACCTGGACTTTATTGGGGTAAGTGACCTTTGTATAAAGCACATGTCAATGTATTTAGAGAGTGCCCTTTGAATATTGTGTAGGTCTTTATTGCATGTCCTGTTTTCTTACAGCACTGACTACACCTGCCATACCTGCATCCGCCCTATTGATTCAACCCCTCGTATGGGGAGATTGGTGGACACTCCTTGGGTTTTTCCCCCATACTTTTAGGGAACAGCTGTCAGGAGTGTGTTTAATATTGCATTCTTGGTACTGTTTTCTGGAGGTTAAGGGGATTCTTCTTCGTTCCCGTGGAAGCTGGCTAGTATCCTTTGAAACCTTGACAACATGCTTTGTTCTGTTCGAACCACCCCATGGTGAGGTTCGCATAATTGGGTTAGAAAGAAAATCCCATTGCGCAGCCTTGTGTTTGTTTATAAATCTTCTTATTGAAAAGAAAATATTGTTATGCAGGCACAACAAGATCATTTAATTTAGCATTCTGTTATGATATGATTTGAGGTATTTTACTAAAGGAGCGAGGAATTGGTTGATATAATTTGATATCGGTTCTAACAAGGAATTGTTGGCGGACACAATTGGCCTCCCCGGAGGTTTTTCCGGGCACTTGTGAATTTTTGGAAGGCAGTAGAAGGTTGGTATTATTGGATATTTGTTCTCCAAATATTTATATTCATCTTTGTTAATCAAGCCTTCTTGATACCATTCCGTTAGGCGTTTTGTCACTGTTGTTTGTAATTCTTTTGTAGGATCTGATTTTAATAGTTGGTAGCAATTTTTATCCTTCAAATATCAACCAATTCCTCGCTCCTTTAGTAAAAGACCTCAAATCATATCTGAAAGACACCACAGATCTCAGGAAAAAGCTTGAAAGAGTTGTTTGGCAATCCACATACAAACTCATAACCATGGATGTGGTTTCGCTCTATACGAATATCGAAGATCAAATTGGGATTGATGCTTGCAAATACTATCTAGGCAAGAGAAATGTCAAATACTAGCAGCCCGTCCGGACGAAGTCCGGGTTCGAAAAGTAAACTGTGTAATCTTGTTGGCGAAAGGTCCCTGTAGTTAATGTTACTTGTGTTTCCTTGTTGGTCTTTGCTCCCCCCGTGAGAATGTTGTTGCTTCTGCCAAGACGATATTTTATGTAGCACTTGGTGATGTTGGCGAGTGAAATATTTGTTTAAGCCCTGAAGTCAAGTTTTCTCCTTAGCGCCGCAATAAGTGGGAGTGTTACAGTGGTAACACAGATAGCGGCGAGTGAATCCGTAGGTTTGTTCTTAGGTTTAGAACGCAAGTACTGTGTTGAACGCTGACTCGCTTAAGGGCCAGGCGAAAGCCTGTTTTTTTATGTATGATATCTCCGTGCGATAAATATTGCAGCTTCAGAACGGCAGAACGCTTATTCGCCTAAGCCGTGAAACGCCGTGTAAGCTGCAACTCTTTTGCTTGAGGTCATCCCCCTGTGACAAACAGGAGTGTGACCAATGGTGAGATTGTTTATAAAATATTCCTCGCAAGGCTTGCATGTGTTATGAGAGTTATGTGGCGTGATTGGTCGGCTGTGAATGCAAGCCGCGCCCGTCCCTGATGTCAGCGTACAACGGTAACGCCCAGCAGGTCAATGAATCTGCCTCCCCGAAGATGTGTGGGTGAGTGAATATTTCGCGTTTGCAATATGCTGCACTGTGATTATTGCGCGTTTGAAATACGCTGCATTGTGAGCACAAATGGTTGAAATACTCTGCACTGTGAGCGCGAATGGTGTGTTTGGTTTTGCACCGTGGCATCTCCTCGCATCTCAATGTTCTCCTCGCACATCTAACGCCCACAACTTGCCTCTCTGAATGTTAACGCCCACATGTAACGCCCACAACTTGCCTCTCTGAATGTTAATGCCCGCACCAAACGCCCAGAAGGTACTACTTTACCACTGATAGCGCCCACCCTTTTTAATGTATATGGTGTCAATTTATATAGCCTATGTCCATCTCCTGGACCTCCCCTTTCCAACGCTGTATTGGGTGTTGTGATTGGTGGTGTACTTTTCGAGTTTACCTGGCTCAAAGGACACAGTTCTCCCTTTATAATAGTAGTATAGATAGAGAACATAACAGAATGCTAAATGAAATGATCTCGTTGTGCCTGCATAACAATATCTTTCTTTTCAATGAGAAGATTTATAAACAAACAAAAGGCTGTGCAATGGGGTTTTCTTTCTCACCCAATTATGCGAACCTCACCATGGGGTGGTTCGAACAGAACAAAGCATGGAATACTGCAAACTACGAATGGACACAAAAAACCCTACTATGGCTAAGATTCATAGACGATTTATTTATCATCTGGAATGGCACCAAAGCAGAATTTGAGCAATACTTTGAGAAAATGAACAACAGCGTAACAAAACTCAAATTCACCTATGATGTCAGCTCGGAGAGAGTTGTGTTTCTCGACACAGAAATTTATATCGATAAAAACTCCCTACACACCACACTGCACAGGAAAGTAACGGCAACAAATGCTACCTTGCATGGCAAAAGCTTCCATAATGAAAAACTGAAGTGGAGCATCCCATATCGGGAGTTTATACGATTAAAAAGGAATTGCTCCAATGATCAGGATTTCCAAGAACATAGCAATAAAGCTACAAACAGATTCCTCACAAGAAAGTATCCACCAAAAGTGGTTGAGAAATGTCTGAAAAAAGTAGAGGAACAAGATTGTACAGAAATCCTGCACAGAGAAAGAGAAGACAAAACCAAGGATAATGCCATCAGACTAATTACTACATACAGTGCTGAAAATAAACAACTAATAAGAATTATCCGCAAACATTGGGGAATCCTTAAATCTGATCAAATATTGACAAAACTAATTGGAGATCATCCAAACATCACCTATCGAAGGGCTAAAAACGTAGGAGATCGGCTAGTGCATAGTCACTTCAGCGAACCAGCAAACAGAACCTGGTTACAAAGAGAAGGATTCTGGCCATGTAAGCATTGCAAGGTCTGCAAAATAGCCACACCCACTAAACAACTTGAGATTGGCAAAAGAAGAAAATGGACCATACGCCAACATCTAACTTGTAAAAGCACTTTTGTCGTCTGCATGGTTGAATGTCCCTGTCATAACAAATATATAGGCAGTACGATATTCGAAGTAAAAGAAAGAATCCTCGAACATGCACGAGCCACCACTCACAAAGACCGCACAAATGCGATTGCCAAACCCATGGAAAAATGCCATGATAACAACTGGGAAACACTGCGATAATGCGCCATTGATCAAATACCTGTATCAGAAAGAGGTGGCAATCGAATCAAAACCCTCCGACAAAGGGAATCAAAACATATCATCAATTTCAGGACCTTAGACCCGAGAGGTCTTAACCAAAATGAAGAATTATATGTTCATTTATGAAAGAAGTGATTATTACACAGATGGACTAACAACTAATGGGATGACTCAAATTAAACTCACTGGAGAGAGACAAATATCTCACACAACCATCTCCATTCTGAGACGGATGCTGGATTCCAAAGTTTAACCACAAAAGGTGACAAGGTGACATAAACCAGGAGACACCCAATACAATATGCTCACCAAAGAGACTGTATTGAAACACACCTCTTTATAATTGAGAGACTGTAACAAAAACCGCAATTCTGCATGTCCTTAATGAATATTTTTGTGTAAACTTGAGTTAAGCCCACATTAATTGTTTTAATATGGTTTGAGTGATGTAACTACATTTACCATAATGCACCAGTTGAATAGACAAGTAATCACTGTGCACTAAAGATAAAAGAGGGCTCAACCCAAAGCACAACATCCCGTGAACAAGCCTCAGGCTGAGGTGAAACGTCTTGAGCTTTGGTCACAAAACAAAAAATAAAGTCGCTGTAAACCTAAAAGAAGACTCGAGTGAGTGCGTTTTTACTATGCCAAGTGAAAGATTGGCTGTTCGCTAAATATATTTATTGAATGCCAGTCCAAAACTTTCAGTCAAGAAAGGCGCAGACTCCGTGAATTCATATATATATATATATTAAAAAACCTTAGAAGTTCAATGAAAAAAACATAGGTTTCACACATGTTATAGTTAGCTGGACATTTCACTCATACAAAACCATTGAAATTCCCCATTATAGTTAGTTCAGCTAACTATAACTCGCATGTCTGCAATCCACTGACGGTGACGTCACATATTAAATCACTCATGACATGGTCAGAGACATCACTCATGACATCACTGATGACATCTTAAATGACATCACTGATGACATCACTGATGACATCATCCAGTGAATGTGTGTCTTTCTGAAAAATAAATATTTTTGTATATATGTATATCTAAAGGTCGACAGAAGAATAAATGGGTAAATAAGTGTCTAACTGGATGGTTTTTTTTGTAAAATAGATTGTTTAACTGACTTATTAAGTGTATCTTACTGAATACATGAATTAGCGAGTAATGTTTAAATATTTAAATATCTGTATCAGTGTCTCACTTTGTGTATAAGTGGCTGCATGGGTTGGTGAGTAGTTACATGAGTGTGTATATGGGTTATTAGTTGTTTTTTGAGTATCAGTATGAGTGTCTGTATGGTTCGTTGGGGATATTACTTAGCACATAGATACATGAATGAGTGACTCACTGTATGTGTTTTGAAGACAGCATGTGTGCAGGACTGTATGGGTGGATGAGTGTGTGTATGGGTGCGTTAGTGAGTGAATGACTGTCTCAATAGTGTCTTTATGAGTAAGTAGATATGTTTTAAACTAGTATATGTGAGTATTAATGTATATAAGTGAGTATATATGAGAGTGAGAGATTGGAAGAGTTCCTGTATAAATAAGTATGTGTTTCTATAAGTGATTGTTTAAGAGAGTAAGTATGTGTACGTTTCTGTAGAAGTAAGTGTAGTGGTGTGTGTATAGATGTATATGCAAGTAAATGGATGTTTAATAGTTTATTTGCATGTGTGAGTATGTGTGTGAGAACTATGTATGAGTGTAGGTGTGTAACAGGATATATAGGTGTATGAGTACATTTGATGAGTGAGTACATATATGAGTGACTATATAGAACTGTTGGTGAATGAGTAGATGTGTATGTAGATTTTGGAATTACTGAATAGGTTGTTCTAACTGGTATTGGTATCTCCGTTGTTTTGAAAATGTTAGTTTCTATTTTTCAATGTGTGTATCAAAGGTTATATTAGGGTGAGAGGAGGTCTGCCACTCTTTCACAAGGATGATGTCATCAGTGATGTCATTTGAGATGTAATCAGTGATGTCATGAGTGATGTCACTGACCATGTCATGAGTGATGTAATATGTGACATCATCAGCAGTGGATTGCGGGGGCGCTAGTTATAGTTAGCTGAACTAACTATAACGGGGGAATTTCAATGGTTTTGTATGAGTGAAATGTCCAGCTAACTATAACATGTGTGAAACCTATGCTTTTTTCAGTGAATTTCTAAGGTTTTTTAAATGCTAATTCCTAACTATATCGTGTGTGAAACCTCTGTTTTTTTCAGTGAATTTCAAATGTTTTTTAAATGCGAATTCCTAACTATAACGTGCCTAAAAACTATGTTTTTTTTGTGAATTTCATAGGTGTTGGAAATGCCAAATTTTAAATGTATTAATTGTTATATTTATTACAAACTAGAAAAATAAAAGGCAGTGTATGTGTCAGTTGATGTATATAAATAAGTATACATAAGACTCAGTGATTGTATGAGTGACTGTATGGATAACTGTATACTTGTAATAGTGATTTTATAACACACTAAGTATGAGTTACTATCTATATGAATAGATGAAGTGGTGGTTGTATAAGTGTGTAGCTAAGTGAACATAAGTACGATGAATTGTTTGCATAAGTGAGTAGGATGACTTCATAAGTGATTAGGATGTGTGCTAGGTGTATAAGTATATTTGATAGTGTTCTATTGATCATTGACAGCATTTATGAGTGAATCTATAGGTAACAGATTTAAATGTGTGTATAGATCTAGGAATCACTGAGTGGGTATTTAGAAACTTGTGTTGGTGTGCCAATAGTTTCAAATGAGGCACTCTGTATTTTACAGTGAGTGATGAAAGGTTATACTACTGTATGATGAGGTGTATCTGGTTGTCACATGGATGATGTCATCAGTGAAGTCATTTGAGATGTCATCAGTGATGTCACTGACCATGTCATGAATGATGTAATATGTGACATAATCAGCAGTGGATTGCGGGTGCGCGAGATGAAGTTAGTACCACTAACTATATCGGAGGAATTTCAATGGTTTTGTAAGAGTAAAATGTCCAGCTAACCATAACACCCCTCAAACCTATGTTTTTTTCAGTGAATTTCTACGGTTTTTTAAATGCTAATTCCTAACTATATCAGGCCTGAAACCTATGGTTTTTTCAGTGAATTTCAAAGGTTTTTTAAATGCTAATTCCTAACTATATCAGGCCTGAAACCTATGGTTTTTTCAGTGAATTTCAAAGGTTTTGTAAATGACAATTTTTAAATGTATTAACCCCTTCCATGCTCATGTCATGCAGTACAGTGCTCCTGTGCTCATGACGAGCTGAGCTCCTCATGACCACACCCGTTTTCATTGCTGTCCAGCAGAGCAGAGGGATTTCTCAAGCAGCAATGTGGTTAATTTGTTATATTTATTTGTTTTGATACTGATTTACTACATTTTTAAAAACTATTTATTTTTAGATCTTTTATTTTTTAAATAACATTATAATTATCGATTACATTACAAAATATACTTTCTCAGAATGAATTACTTTAGTTTAAATACTTTGCAAATAAACAATGGACTTTTAAGTATATTAGTTTCAGTTGTTGCAATGCACAACACAATTTCAGACACAAGGCAACAATGAGCTCAATGTGAATTTCTAGTCAAATGCACTTAGTTACTTTTTGAATTACTTTTCTAACCACAGGACTAAATCCTAGATTTAGTCTAGGGACTTCTCCTGTAAAGAGTTGAGTAAAAGCATTTTGGTTACAGTAGTGATTTTTAAGGAATATTATTGTATTTTAAAAGTTGACACTTAGAAACTTTTTCACATAGAATCACCAATGTTATCCTATGGGAGGAAATCCACTTATCAGGTAAGTAGTGTTAACTTTAATTTTTCTTACACAGTGGTGGATCCTTGATCCAGCACGGGAGCATCTCTTGTAACCAGTCGAAAGAATGCGTTTAAGTCATACAGGCAATTTTTAGGGAATATTTTTAGTTTGTGAAAATAGACACTTAGAAACTTTTCTGCTAAAAACCAGACAATGGATTCTTATGGAAGTTACTGGTAAGTATGCTTAGAATTAGTTTTCAAGGTCAGTGCTGGGCTAAGAGATGCAGCACTGGGTTATCTTGTGCTAACAGGTGAGTAAATCGCAATTCGTAGTTCGGCTGATTTTAGAGGAATATTTGTACATTTCAAAAATCAACACTTAGAAACTTTTCTGGTGAAAACCACACAATGGATTCCTATGGAAGGAAATACAAGGTAATGGCAAGTACGCTTAGAATTACTTTTCAGGGTCAGTACTGGGCTAAAAGATGCAGCACTGAGTTCTCTCCTGATAACAGGTGAGTAAATCGGAATTCGTACTACGGCTGATTTTAGAGGAATATTTTAAAGTTCCAAAACTCCACACTTAGAAACTTTTCTGGTGAAAACCACACAATGGATTCCTATGGAAGGAAATTCAAGTAACTGGTAAGTACGATTAAAATTACTTTTCAGGATCAGTACTGGGCTTAAAGTTGTAGCACTGAGGTCACTCCTGATAACAGGTGAGTAAATCGGAATTCGTAGTTCGGCTGATTTTAGAGGAATATTTGCACAATGCTGAAGGAAGGGGGTGGTGCCTGAGGTGACATGTGTGCAAACACGCCCTGTGGCGCGTTTTAAGTTGGGGAATTAATTCCTCTTCAATCCTGAGGTCCCCTGTGGGCCAACTAGCCCACCAGGTACCTCCAGTATTCGCCAGGGAGCTGCGTTGCAGAGAGTTGTTCAGAGGCCACGCCACTTTTTACAACACTCTGCAACGCAGCTCCGTGGCACTTACTGGAGGTACTTGGTGGGCTAGGTGGCCCCTAAGGGAACTCTGGATTGAAGAGAAATTAATTCCCCACCTTAAATGCGCCACAGGGCGTGTTTGCACACACATCACCTCAAGCCCCGCCCCCTACCTTCACCACTGTGCAAACGCACCCCGTGGCGTGTTCTAAATTGGGGGATTAAGTCCCCTTGAAAACCGGTCCCCGGGGCTGGGGGGGCCTGAGAGCCCCCTTATGTAATTTAAATAAGCCCCGGGTGTGGCTGTCCCCGGGGCAGTGCGGGGGCTAAAGAAATGTGTATTTGTTTTTTTATCTGCAGGATGCGCGTTAGCTACGCGCACCCCGCGATTTAAAAAAAATGTTTTTGCGCGTTTGGGGATCCTTGTGGGACCTGTGGGACCCCCTGAGCATGCCTAGGGGGTCAAGGTGTTTCTACCCTGCCCCTTTGCATCTTTTGCGCACTTGTTTTTCAGTTTTCTTGTGCCTCGGTTTTCCCGAGGCACAAGATGACTGCCAACACTTCCTGGTTTAGAGTGTTGACAGGCAGTTGACAGCCAATTAGCATGCAGCTCATGCTCGTAAGGGTACGCGTATGATCCTTGGAGGATACGCGCACCCTACTTTGTCCATAGATTTATCTATGATTTTACTTTTGATTTTCTCAGGAACTACTGCACGGATTTCCACCATTTAACAAAAAGGGTGATCTGCGAACCAAACTCTACATTTTTGCCAAATTTGGTGTAATTCCGTTCAGCAGTTCGGGCTGTAGCCTCACTTAAAGG
This sequence comes from Lissotriton vulgaris, assembly GCF_964263255.1. Lineage (NCBI taxonomy): Eukaryota > Metazoa > Chordata > Amphibia > Caudata > Salamandridae > Lissotriton > Lissotriton vulgaris. Next base: position 1,066,102,718 of record NC_141693.1, on the reverse strand, counting down.
TCCCTATGGAAAATTGCATGGGGAAAACACGTTTAGGGACCCCCCTTTTTTCTCGGCCCCTGCTTGACGAATCACCCCGAAACTTTCAGGATAGGAGCGGAGCGGAGCGCCCCATCTTCTTGGAGAATTTCGCGAAGATTCGTAAACTGGCGTCAAAGTTATTCCAAATAGAATGTTGCAGATTTCCTATGGAAAATAGGTCCTAACTATAACTACCTACTGGCGACTGCCAGTAGGTAATACATACATAAAGATAATAAATCTTCCTGGAATTCTTACTTGCTGCTTGGTGGTCCGTTATTCTGTGGTCCAAACGCCGTTTACAGAAGCTGCGAGGACACATATATATATATATATATATTTATATTTTCACTGAATAAACCATAGGTTTCAGGGACGTTATAGTTAGTTGGACATTTCACTTATACAAAACCATAGAAATTGCACTGTTATAGTTAGTTTACCTAACTATAACTCACGCCCCCGCAATGCACTGCTCATGACGTCACATATTACATCATTCATGGCATGGTCAGTGACATCACTGATGAAATCTCAAATTACATCACTGATGACATCATCCAGCGACTGTCTGTTTCTGTAAAGTTTAAATATGTTTTATATATATATATATGTCAAGCTGTATTGAAGAATGAGTGGGTGTAGAAGTGTCTGGATGCACGATTTAGCAGGTGTGTGACTGATTGCATAAGTGAGCGATTAAACGTATCTTACTGAATGCATCGGTTACTGACTAAACTGTGTGAATGTCTCTATCAATTTGTCTGTTGTGTAAACTGCTACATGGGTTGGTTAGTAGGTACATAAGTGTCTATATGGGTTATTATTTGTTTGCCTGAGCACTTGTATGGAAGACTGAGTGTGTGTGTGGGTGGGTGGGAGGGAGGTGTGTGACTCTGTGCATAGATGTGTGAGTGGTTGATTCATTGGGTGTATGGGTTCGAGATTTCATGTAGAAACAGCTGTATGGGTGGGTGAGTGTGTTTATGGGTGTGTTGGTGAGTGACTGGATGTCTCAGTGGTACATGTGTGAGTAACTGCATATGTAAAAGGCAGTATATGTGAGTGATGATGTATATCAATAACTATATGTGAGAGTGAGTGATTGTGAGAGTGGCTGTATCGATGAGTGTGTACTTGTATCACTGCTTTTATAAGAGAGTAAGTATGTGTTGCTGTCTGTAGGAATAAGTGAAGTGGTGTGTATATAATTGGATAAGTGAGTATATGGGACTGTGATAGATTCTTTGCATGACTAAGTGGGTGTGTGAGTACCTGCATGGATGAGTAGCGGTATGTGAATGTCTGTATAGGTGTATGAGTGCATATGATAGTATTGTATTCATGAGTGACTGAATGTATGAGTGATTGTATGGATCAATCAGTAGATCTGTGTCTAGACCTAGCAATGAATGTGTGTGTATGTAGTAACTTGTATTGCTCTGTTAACAATCTGGAAAATGGTTCTGCATTTTTCTGTTCATGTATTAAATGTTATTAAATGTTATATTAGAGTATGAAGAGGTGCATCAGATTTTCACGTGGATGATGTCATCAGTGATGTAATTTGAGATGTCATCAGTAATGCCACTGACCATGCCATGAATGATGCAATATGTGACGTGCATTGCGGGGGTGTGAGTTATAGTTAGCTGAACTAACTATTATGGTGGAATTTCTATGGTTTTGCATGAGTGAAATGTCCAACTAACTATAACGTCCCTGAAACCTATGGTTTTTCAGTGAATTATTAAGGTTTTTTAAAATGTTAATTTCTAACTATAACGTGCCTGAAACCTGTGGCTGTTTCACTGAATTTCTAAGGTTTTTTTAAAAGCTAATTTCTAATTACAATGTCCCTGAAACCTATATTGTTCCTAAGTAAATTTTAAAAAGACGTGCATACTTTTTGTAGTGAAAAATTAACTGTAACAGTAGTCTGATTTGTTACAATTTAACAATGTTAAATGTAAAACTTAATTAGCACTAATTAAAATCTAAGTGTAGAAAAACTGTGACGTACCAGCTATGATACCTGACATCGAACAACAACGTTCACAGTTCGATCCCCGGCTCCAGCGGCACGTTAGCCCACCACTATGTCACTGTGGGCAATACCTTGCTTAATGTACCGACACCCCAGAGCGCCAAGAAACCTCTCTGCAGGTAGCTGTTCGCCTTACAAATCCTGGCTCTTTTAAAAATGTAAACCCACAATGATGACAAATATTAGCACGTATTTTCTTTTTCTTCTATGCTGAACGATTTTTTTTAATGTCTTCTTGTTAGAATTACGGCAATTAATCCATGTCTTTAGTCAAGAGAAACAAAATGAAACAATATGCCGGGTAACAGTTTTTAAGCTCTCCAACGTTATACATATACGTGTGAAGATCAAAATCAAACCTTTACGGCTTCACATTTTCTAACTTTTCCCAACACGTCCACAAGTTAGACAGTGAAAACGTGAGCACGTCTCAACTGTAAAACGTGACATCTAACTGGGCGGAGACCCATGTTCCTTCCATAGACTACTAAATTACCAAAAAGTATATAAACCACACCCATTGATTGATTAGTTTCCTTTGTGCGAGTTATTTACGTGTGTCCCTTCAGTGATACAGGTTCTGTTATTTAGCGTTGGATTCTTCTTTTGTGACAACAAAAGCTATTACAGAGTTGTAAGTTGTTTGATTATGGCATTGTAGATCCTTATAATACGTAGCTATTTATCAATATTTAAAGATTTGTATTTAGAAAAAAGTATTATTACTTGTTTTCTCCAATTATATGTATTGTCAGCAGGTTGTATCCAGAAACACCGTAAATAGAGAAAACACTGTCCCTTTTCAGCCTCCTTTGAGATCATATACTGTGACTATGTACGTTTGTAATAATCAAAGTATGGCAGATCTCAGAGGTGTTGGTGTCCCCTGGGCGCAAGGGCTAAAAATGTATATATTACCCCAGCAGCTTCTGGTTCTTACTCTGTTTCCCCCCTGGGATCATATAGTGTGAGTATGTATAATTTAATATTCACATTCATACTGAACTCACAGGCGTTTACGACCCGTCGGCGCAATGCCGAAACTTTTCGAAGTCCCGAAAAAAAGAAGCTTTCAAAATATTAACCGCAGGAAAATATTTTCCTACTCCTTATTGAATATATAGGTATAGTAGTGCATATTATAGTATTATCCTATATATTCTGAAAGGAGTACCTGATCTATCAGCGAAGCAGTAAGCGACCTCTAAGACAGAACTTTCCCGCGTTCTACGGAATACACATTTGTTTTTGGTATTATTCTTCTCCTGTGGAATACTATAAACTCACCCCGTATATTCTAATACTGTGTGTTTATAGTACTTCAAAGGGGTTGGACATCTATCAGTGCAACAAATGTACAGTACATACTACAGTTATTTCCATAGATAACTTTGCACCTCACAGTTTGTTACACGGCTAGTGTTTCTTAAAATAGTAGTTGCTAAACGAAAATTAGTGCTTCATTTAATGTTTTGATGAAGCGTACATTACAATGTAATATCACGTCATTTGTGTTTAACAGTTTTTTACTGGTGATTGTTGTTGAGACCTGAGATGATGTAGTACGGGAGTGCTTCTTGTAGCAATTCATTTCTACTCTATTTCAAAGTAACTGATGCCCTTTTATACTAACAAGAATATGGGGCAACACTTTTACAAACTATACCCAACAAAAAAAGAGAGGGTGTGGCCACGATTAAGAGATATTTTATAAATTCTGTTTTTATTTGTCACCCCTCTGATAAATACAGCTGCTCTTTCCTTAGAAAATATATTTGTGATTGCTTAATAAAAACTGTTTCAAACCTAGACTGAAATTTTTGCAGCGCAACCACACCTGCCCGTCAGAAAAGTAAATTACATTATAAGTAAATAGTGCTTCTAGAAAGTATCCCACCACCAGACTTCATAAAAAGAAGTCTGCAACCCCCACCTTGCTTCGTAAGGCCCATGCAAATTATATAAATGGCCCTTACACAAATCAATTTTTACCTTCACAGTTCCTATCCACCACCTTGTGAGCACTGTACAAAGTTAATAGTGTTCCTACCCTCCCCTCCTTTTTTCCCTGTACTCCTTTGAACTGCGTCACAAAATGGCTGACAACAGTGAACCGTTCCCGAACAATAAGGAACAATCTTGTACTCGGAACACTTTAGCCAATAAAATGTCCATGGTGTTCTGCAGATTGTGAGGGAATAGCTCCCAACACTTCTACTTTTAATGCTTCACAGCCAATGAACATTAAACTTGGGAAGCTACTGCTTAGAACACGTTACCCAATCAGATGTCCCCGATACTCCGCGGAGGGGGAGGGAATGGCTGGCAACACTTCTACTTTTAATGGTTTACAGCCAATAAACATTAAGCTTGGGAAGGTCCTGCTTGGAACACGTTACCCAATGAGATGCCCCTGATGATCCGCAAAAGGGGAGTGAATGGCTGCCAACACTTCTACTTTCAATGATTTACAGCCACTGAACATTAAGCTTGTGAAGGTCCTGCTTGGAACACATAACTCAATCACATGTCTCTACTACTCCGCGGATGGGGAGGAAATGCCTGGCAACGCTTCTACTTTCAATGGTTCTTAGCCAATGAACATTAAGCTCTGGAAGGTCCTGCTTAGAAAATGTGAGCCAATCAGATGTCCTTGCTACTCTGCGGAGGGGAAGGGAATGGCTGGCAACACTTTTAGTTTCAATGGTTCGCAGCCAATGAATATTGAGATCGTTGTTGGAACACCTCAGCCAATTAAACGTTAATTTTCTTCCACGCACAGGGACAGAACACCCCCTCCCACATAATATTAAATTTCGTCTAAGAAAGTGACACTGTCCGTGATAAAAGTGAACACCGCATTATAAGTAAACATTACTGCGCATTATATTAAAGGAAAGCTGCAACACACCGCATTGTTATTTTCCCGATATGATTTACACAGCCTACTGAACATTGAGCAATACCGCAGATTCACACTACCTGTGTGTGCACCGTTACACAGCCTTCTGAACATTGACGCAATACCACACATTCAGACTACCTGCATGTGCACCCTACACACTGCTTGCCACAATAAGGCGGATTGTTTTCCCGACGGGATTTACAGAGCCTACGCAACATTGCCGCAATACCGCTCACTGTTGTTCTGCGGACTTAATTTCCACAGCCTACGCAACATTCAAATTCCCTGCCTCTACACCGTACAGACTGCTTAAACTAAGACCACACTGTTCCTACTATACCCTTGTATACAATTATTCTTTTTTTCTGCCATTCGCCTTTCAACTCAGTCACAAAATGGCTGCCAAGACTTCCTAGTTTCAACAGTTCGCAGCCAACGAGCCGATTGCTCGTGCTCGTAACACCTCAGCCAATCAGATGTCAGAATTCTCAAATATCGATATCTGTAAAATTTAATATTTCTCAAAAACTACTAAACAGATTTACACCATTTAAACAAAAGTGTGCTTTCTGGACCAAGACTTTTCTCCCTGCCAAATATGGCGTAATTCCGTTTAGCAGTTTGACTTGTAGCCTTGTCTATAGTTTCCAATGGAAATTGCATTGAGAAAATACGTTTTGAGACGCCCTTATTTTCTGACCCCCCAGACCAATCACCCCCAAACATTCAAGATAGCAACTGATCAAAAAAGAGAAACTTTTTGCAAAATTTCCTAAATATTCGTCAAACATTGCCAAAGTTATAAGCACATGGAAGGCTCCAGGTGGGTTACTGCACAACCCCCCTCCCAACATGAGTAAAGCCTCAGGGCTGCGAGGGCCCCAACGGGCCCCCACAGCCCCAGCGAGCCCCCCTTATTATTTTTTAAGACATGTCCCACAACTTTGCCCACCCAGATGCCTCATTAAAATTGAATGCGAGAGGGGGGGCGCTAGAGGGCGCACGAGCTAATGGCCGCACTTTAGTGAGGCTCTGGCTGCCTGGTCAGAACCATCCTTATTTTATCCTGTTAGCCTGCAGGTGGTCGCCTGAAACTATCAGTGAGTGTGGGCCTCCCTGCCCTGCAGCTCCTGTCCAAGTTTGGGGGCGATCCGACGTTTGATGCCAGACTTAGCCGACTGAGAACTTTGGCCGGGACGCACTGTTGCTGAGAGTCGACGCGGCGGCCTGGGGACCGCGCCACGCGAGGTCGCGGCTCGACACGAGGCGGGTAGGCCTCAGAGACGCGGTGGTCTGCCTGAGGTGCGCATGACCTGCTGGAGCTCAGCGGACGGTGGCGGCGGTGAGTCTCTCCCCTGCTCTGCCCGTAACAACGTGTAGGAGTGCTGGACGGCGATCCTGAGACCTGCTGACGGTGCGGACGGGGCCGGTGGCTGCCGCCTGGGCCTGGCGGGGGTTGACTGGGTCCCCGGCCTTGGACTAAGCATTTCCGGCGCTGCCGCCGATCCTGCTGTTTGCTTGCTGTTTCTGGGTGCAGGGGGTTGAGGAGCGACAGGAGGCCGCTGGGAGTCACGGGCTGAGACCGGACTAAGAGTGCCGCTGCCCGCTGGCGGCGCATTGGGCCTCGCCTCACCCCACCACCCGTCACTCCCCGGTGCCCCTTGAGGGCGGACTTTCCTCGCTCTTCCCCAGCGCACCGCTGCCCGCCACCTCTCGTGTGCATTATCGGTTGGCCTGGGTCACTGGGGCCGGGACACAGCGGGGTGAGTGGACCACTTGGGCGCTACGGGCCTGCTCCTCGCGCGGGCGGTGCTGCCTCAGGCGCAAACGCTATATAGGAGGGCTCGGATGCACGCAGGATTGTCGAAGGGCAGTGTGCACCACACCGTTTGCCCCTCGCCGGGCACCTCGGGCCCCCACAGGCGGAGCACAATGGGCAAGAACGACAATAAACAGCCTAAGCTCTCTTTTGAACCCGCGGCCCCTAAAAAACAGCTGCGTAACACGACTGGCGCTGGCGGTGCCCAGGGACCATCGGGTACTGAGCCCCCCTCCACGCCCATGGCTCCCGAGCTGCGAGTACTTATGGAGGAGATGAGGCAGGGCTTCGCCACGATAGTGGATAAAGTGGACCGCCTTTCCTCAAGGATGGATGGGGTTGCGCAGAAACTGGAGGTCCATGAGGAACGCCTGACGGAAGCGGAGCGAAGTATCTCTGCCTCAGAGGACACCTCGACATCCCACGATGCGCGCCTTTCCAGAATGGACAATATTCTGCGAGTAATAGCGGCAAAGAATGAGGAGTTAGAGGCGAGGAGCAGGCGCAATAACATTTGCGTCACGGGTGTTCCGGAGTCCACCAACACTGGCCGGATGGAGGACTATGTAGAGAGAATACTCATCACTGCAGTGGGCAGGGAGGCCTTCTCCAGTCAATTCATCGTCGAGAGGGCGCACCGCTCTCTGGGCCCGGTGCCCAAGCAAGGGGCGCAGCCGCGGCCTATTATCGCCCGGTTGCTCAACTACCGCGACCGCGACACGGCGCTACGAGCAGCGCGGATGAATCAGAACCTGACTTGTGATGGAGTACACTTTTCATTATACCCGGATTTCACACCCCTGGTGCAGGAGCAGCGGAAGAAATTTTTAGATGTAAAGAAAAAGCTAAGGGACATGCAAGTGGATTACGCACTCCTATACCCGGCACGACTCAGGGTGACCCATCAGGGCAAACAACATTTCTTCACAAACCCGCAGCAGGCTGAGGACTATGTCAAGAAACTCCACGCTACTAGAAGAGACAGGCGAAACGGGGAGAATAGAGAGGCAGGCGGAGACCCAGTCGAGCATGTTGAGGACTGAGAGTGCCTTTTGGATACTTGTTGGTTGACCTCCTGTTGTTGTACTGATGTTGGGTTTGGATCCTGTAGCCTATCTCAGCCCTGGGAGTCCTGACCTGGCTTTGGGGAACTGGATGGCCGATTCGCCGCTTTGTGATCTGGCTGTGGCAAGGCACATGGATACGTACATTGTGATCCAGGGTTGGGATTGTTATTGGAATGATCAGGATGGTGGCAATAATGGAGGAGGTGCGAGCAGCAGATGAACTATGGACGGCTCACTTGACTTGTTTGGCAGCTTCTCCAACTGGGGAGGCTGCCGCGAGAGACGCTGGTATGATGGACAGGCCCTGACCTGCAGGGGTAATGTATGCCAGGCACCACCCCCCCTTCTCTGACTGTTCCCGTATGACATATGCGGGGCGGGAGGGGAGTGATGGGGTGTATTGGTGTGTACCTCTGATGCCCCCAGTAGGGGATTCCCCACATGGTTTTTCTATGGTTCTTGAGTACGGGGTTTGGGGCGGGGGGAGGGGATACGGTACTGGCAAGTTTGGGTTGCTTCAGTGGGAGGGGGGAGGACTTGGAGCTTGGGAGTTGGGATGCTGCACATGGGGGGTGGGGGGGTGTGTGACTGTTGGGGTGTGTGTTGTTAAGCCTAGAGGCAGTTTTCCGGGAGAGGTTCATGGCATGTATGCAGAGGTTGATGTCAGTGTGTTTGTAAGCATTATTGGATGTGAGTCGCGAATGTTCCAAACAGTGGAGAGACTTGTACTTGGTACGTTCCGAATGTGGGCTGGCGCACTGGCCATGTGCTTTTTTCAGGAGTACGATGATAAGCATGGGTGATGCCGCCTTGAATAACGTCTCAATAATGTCCTGGAATGTCCGAGGCCTTAATGACCACAGAAAATGCAGAAATGTACTTGCATATTTAGATAGACATCATGTGCAGATAGCGATGCTTCAGGAAACCCACCTGAACCCGCGTAGTGACCCTAAGTTTGCAAGTAGATGGGCACTTGTGAGGGAGTTTTCCTCATATTCCACTTACTCGAGAGGTACAGTTATCCGGATCAATAAAGTACTGCCGTTCCAGAAGTTGGGAGCGAGGGTGGATACTGAGGGGAGGTATGTGCTCCTTTGGGGTAGGCTGGGGACTGATGTGATCATGCTTGTCAATTGTTATGCGCCCAATATAGATACACCCGGTTTCTTCCTAGCATTGTGGGGTCATGTATTGGAGATCGAAGCCACACACATAATCTGGGGAGGGGACTTCAACCTATCACTGAAACCTGGGGCAGATAGGTCAGATGGTAGTGGACAATACAACACGAAAGCTCAAGACACACTTCAAGGTATACTGACGGAGGCAGGCCTATTAGATAGCTGGAGGCACACGCACCCTGCGTCTAGGGAAGGCACTCATTTCACGACACACGCTCGCTCACGGGCGAGGATTGACTACTGCTTTATCTCGGGAGGCCTAGCGGGGGGTGTCGTTCAGGTGAAACATCTACCTCGTACCTACTCAGACCACTGCCCTGTACTGGTTGTATTGGAGATGCCTGGATATGCCAGAGTGCGTCCGCCATGGCGGCTCTTCCCCTCTGCCCTGCTCGACCCTGTCTTTAAGCATGAACTTGGTGAGGAGATAGAGGCATTCTTCCCTAGAAATAAGGGGTCAGTCGATAAGGTGGAAACGATTTGGGAAGCCTTAAAGGTGACTGTAAGGGGCGTTACAATTGCTAAGAACTGTGGTATACTCAGGGACATAGTGCGCACGTTGACTAAACTTGAATTTGAGCTTAAAACTCTAGAGGCAGAGATGGTCAGAAATCCTTGCCCTGACCTGGCGGAGGAATTTAGGACCAAACTCTCGGCCTTTGAGGAGGAAGCTGCCAGAGAGGTGAAATTCCGGGGCAAGTATTGGACGGCTAGGCGATTTTGTGAGGGGGACCGGCCGGGAAAGGTACTCGCGGCGCTCACGAGGCATCAGCGCTATGCCACCCACATATTGGACATCACTGATGGCGACGGCGGGACCTACCAGGATACTAAAAGGATTCAGGACACCTTCCTGCAGCACTATAAACGGTTGTATTCCACACAGCAGGAAGGCGACGTGGAGTTCGGGAACTTCCTAGACGACATAGCGCTATGCTGGCTGAGTGACGGCGACAGGGCATTCCTGGGAAGTCCTTTCGAACTAGATGAGATTAGGGAAGCGATTATGTCCCTCAGCAATGGCAAAGCTGCAGGGTTGGACGGCCTCCCGGCCGAATTCTACAAGTGTTACATCGACATCATGGCACCGGTGCTAAAGGAAGTCTTTGAAGAGTCGCTTGAGGTGGGGATACTGCCAGGTTCAATGAGGGAGGTAGCGATCACATCACTTCTGAAACCAGGGAAGAACCCGTTGGATACCGACGCCTATAGACCCCTTTCGCTGCTGAATTGCGACGCAAAGATACTTGCTAAAGTGCTGGCGACGAGGCTGTCCCAGCTCATGAATACCCTGGTGGTACCGGGCCAGTCTGGGTTTGTCCCGGGGCGAGCCACATCGCATAACCTTCGCACACTGTTCTCCCTTATTCCCACCATAGCGCCTGAACTACCGGTCGCTGCTGTGTTTCTGGACGCCACTAAAGCGTTCGATTCAGTGGAGTGGGGCTATCTCATGGCTATCCTGAGTAGAATGGGGTTCCCTCGGATATTCATTGCATGGGTGAAACTGCTCTACACTTCCCCAGTCGCCATGGTCATCATTAATGGTATGCTTTCCGCACAGATGCCGATCACGAGAGGGACCAGGCAGGGCTGCCCCCTGTCGCCCCTGCTTTTTGCCTTGGCAATTGAACCACTGGCATGCAGGATCCGGCAACTGCATAAGGACAGCGCCTTTAACTGTAACCAAAGGCAGATAGGAATCTCCCTTTATGCGGATGACGTTACACTGTATGTGCGGCACCCGCAGCAACACCTTAACCCACTCCTGAGAGAATTTATAGTGTTTGGAGGCATATCCGGAGTGCACATTAATTGGAAGAAGTCGCAATTCTTCCCCCTCACGGCCTCCGTTGACCAATTCCCATTGGACTACCCCTTAGAGTGGTGCAGCTCTGACCTCAGATACCTAGGCATTGAAATATCGCTCAATAGAGAAGACACTATCCGGCTGAATTACGGAGTGGCTATTTCACAATTGACCGACAATGTGACCCGCTGGTTGGCCCTCCCGCTTTCGATGGCAGGCAGAGCCTCCCTGATAAAAATGGTCGTTCTTCCACGTTTCCTATACCTATTCCAGAACATTCCCTACTACCCGGGAACCTATTTCTTTAAGAGACTTCGAACTGAGCTGCTTCCCTCTTTTGGGGCGGTAAACAACCGCGCCTTAGCTGAACCGTTTTGACACAGCCGTATGATAGGGGCGGATTCGATGTGCCTGATCTAGAAGTGTACTATTTCAGTGCTCAGGCGCAGTACGCCTATCACTGGGTTAGCCCCGCTCCCTTTATGCCGCAGGTTGCTGCCGAAGATTGGATAGTGCATCCGCTTCCGCTCAAAGGCATGCTTATGGGAGTGATTAGTGATGTCGAGACGCCTGCTACCACAGTTACTTGTACCATTGACTCTTGGAGGAGAGTGACTAAACTGCTTGGAGCTCCCATGCTTTACTCACCTGCAATGCCCCTTGCGTACCACCCGAAGCTGTCACTTTTACTGGAAAATGGATTTCGATCCATGTGCAAACGCGTTCACCTTAGTACATGGGGTGACTTGTTCCAGGATGGGTTGTTCCGTACCAAAGATCAGATATTTCGGACTGGTCCCCCGACACTGATGGAGGTGTTTTATTATATTAGACTTCGACAGGGTATGCGGGACATACTCCCTAGCTTCCCAGAGGAACCGGGGACAGTTCTGCCTTTGCATGTGCTACTGGTGTCGGATGGGAGGCACTTGGTGTCAAAACTATATGCTAACATCCGCGAGCAGCGTCCATCGGCTGTGTCTAAAGCGCGGGTTGAATGGAGCTCTGAACTATCTGCTGAACTCACTGACGAGCAGTGGAAGTACTGTTGCTCGGTCACGGCCAACGTTTCTTCCAGTTGTCGATTGAAAATCATTCACTACAAGTTTGTACAAAGATATTACTTCACTCCAGTCAGGAAGCTGCGATTTCACCTCTCAGAGGACGATAGGTGCGCACGATGCCGTGCGGAAGGCGCAGGCTTCCTTCATCTGGCCTGGGAGTGCGGAGCGATACAGGAATACTGGACGCAGGTACATGCTGCGCTCCAAGTCATGATTACTGGCCCTATTCCACTGGACCCGGTGGTAATGTTGCTGGGATATACCAAGGACGTACCCAAGCCGGACCGTCGGTTTGTGGATCTCGCGCTGCTCCTCGCTAAAAGGAGGATCGCTTGCAGGTGGGGGAGAGGCAGGGCACCGAAGTTTAAGGAATGGCTGGACGACCTTACGTACTGCCAAGACCAACATGGCATCTATGCGGAATTGCTGCCCGCCCGCTGTAGACCCAGGGATTTTTGGTCCCCTTTGCAGCTCTACTGGAATTTCCCAGGCGACTCACAGTGACACCTCTGGGGATGAAGGTCTGCTAACTGGTCCCTGAACGGATGGATGTTGTATGACACACTCACAATACTACATGTCGCACAATAGTTGGGAACTCAGCTTGGACAGGGGTGGGTTGCTGGATGCTGGGATGGAGATGAGGGCTTTGGGATACTTGCGGGTCATGTGCTGCTACTTGCAGAACACACCTTCCCGATATCCTACAACAGTAGACCAGTAGGGAGTAGACATATACATTAGATCCTGCGGCTGTGCGTAGGTGGAGTTGGCCTATGCATGGTTGCGCACTGCGCTCCGCCTTATGACACTTAGCACTCAGATTTCCTACACACTGTACGCTCACTGGGGTGACGGGAGGGGCCACCCTCTCTGACACACATACGACACACTAATGCACACGGTGACACTGCTGGCCGAATGGTAAGGACTGAGGCAGCCATGAGCCGGGGGTTATGGGACACCTACCCTCCTTGATTTGCACTACACCTGTATGCGAGAGTACTGTAGGCTCCCCTCTCCTTGTGACCCTGAGTGTGTAAGGGGTGTGCTCTAACTCGAATGCCCACACGCTGCTGATTACTGGGGAATATGTTAATGGCCAGCCTAAATGTGATGTACCAGCCCATGTAAATATACGCTTCTCAACTGAATGTACCATACGTATCATGCCTTATTGAATTGTTGATGCTGTAACTGTCATGTATCTCGGTTGTCCGCAACTAATAAAGGTTTAAAAAAAAAAATTGAATGCGAGAACCCGTGACCCCAGCGCAAATTGAGCCAAATTTATTTTGTCAGAGGAAATTCTTTTTTTGGCCCTGGGAGTCCGTCTACGACCCCCTGAGCAGGCCTAGAGGGTCAGGGTGTTTATAAAGTGCATATAAATTCAGGCTGATACCATCGCCCGAAGGAAAACATGCACTTAAATCTGTTTAACCAGCTAGTTTAGCCTGACCGGTAACTTAATCATAGCGCTATGACACCTGCACACCTCGAAGGTGTTTAGCGGCATATCGTATTGGGTGGGGTACATGATAATTAACATAAATCGTGAGCCATTGCGGCGTATAGTCCCCACACACATACATGCTGTTGTTAAAAACATATTTACAGTATATACAAAAAGGTGTCTCACGTTGGATGTGGAAAATTACCACAACATGGGTCTCGGGAGGGGGTGGTGACGCAAATGGCACACCCTACAGAGGGGAAAAGGAGAAAAGGCAAGGAAGAGCGAGGATGAAATCAAAACTGAATTTCAGCGAGGTGTACTTATCTGAAAACGACCGAAGGCAGAACTTACGCCGGTGACGCCAGGCACCCACTAGAAACCTGAGCGAATCCCTCTTTGACCGGACCCCGAAGATCGGAGGGTCGGTGCCGTAGTGCTGTTTTAATTGCATGAATGTTAGTGTGGACCAGGAGGATAGAAGCGTGGCCTCGTACGTCATGTCTGATGATTTCTACGTAGGGCCAATGATGGTGCATGCCCGGTGAGAAGGAAGAGCCGAAAGTGAGGATGAAAATACGGCAAAAAGAAAGACTAGACCGTAGTGTGTAGAGGCAATGCGTATTACTCAGGTTGAAAAAAACTTTGGGTATAAAAAACTTTATTGAGACCAGCGCTAGGCTCGAGCAGCAGGAAAGTGATACGAGCACCCTGTACAGTTCCCTGAAGCTGCATGGAATGGTGAAATAAACATGCAAACATTGTTTTGTGTAGATTGCGAAGCAGTGTTAAAAAGTTACATCAAAATTATGCGGGCGTTCTGAGCACCCGAATACCCATCAAGAGACAGTGATGCGCATGATGCGGGCACTCAGGGCATCACCATAATGCAAAGGGAGTGCGCGTGAAGAGCAGACACATTCTAAGAATGGGTAATCCCATTTAGTGTGCCTCTGTTCTGCCTAGGATATGTCTCACAATTGAGCCAATGGATAAAGGAGCTCTAGACCCACAACTCTGCATATGATGTATATGTATGACAGTTCCAGGCATGGAAGTAAAGCGCGGAGTCCCCGTAGTGATTAAAGCCATGCTACATGGTACATCCAGTATTTCTTTCTTGCTAAGACATGTATTGATGGCAAAGAAAATGTATTTCTACCCAGAAATGACGTACATGTTTCCAGGGATTAGAACCTTGCTACATGGTACATCAAGTATTTTTTTTCTTGCTAAGACATGTTTTGATGGCAAAGGAATGTATGTTGACCCAGAAATGACGTACATGCTACCAGAGACAAGGATTGGTTATTTATTTATAAGGTAAAGAGAATTCACCGCGGTGAATTCAAGTCTTTTTCGAGATAGACTAGCGCTTTAGTACTGTGCCCCAGGGAATATCATCATTGAGGCCCTGTTTGTGGGTCCCTAGGCGGCACACCCACCTTTGTTCCTTCTCAAACAGTAACTGTTGGATGTTTCTCCCAGAGGTTACTTGTTCAATGACAGTCCATTTCAGGTCGTTGGTAGTGTGATTGTTCTGAAGGAAATGGTCACTCATCTTGGTTGCGATTTTCCGGCACCTGATATTGCTTCTATGTTCGCATAGTCTGTGTTTGATCTTATGTGTAGTCATACCCACATACCTTAACTGGCAGGGGCATGTGATGAGATATATTACGTTAATAGAATTGCAATTAGTGTGGGTGCGTTTTGTCCACGTTTTGCCTGGTTCAAGATTCAAGACCTTAGTGTGAGATGTCAAATGACAGACACTACAATTATAGCAGGGAAAGTGGCCAACTACTTTAGGGAGGCCCCATGAGTCGGTGACTGATCTAGGACCTAAAAGAGGTTGTTCTCTAGGACGTATGTGTACCAGTGAGTCGTCCCTTTTTAAATGAAAAAAGTGGCTTTGTCCATGATCTATTGTTACTTTTCAGAATTTTCCAATGTTTATTGATTGACTTTTTGACAATATTCGACAAGCTGCTGTAGGTTGTGACACAGGTAAAGAGAGTCTCTGTAGGTTCTTTTGGGTTGTCCTCAAGGGGTTTGGTTTTGGGCTCTTTTGTAGCTTTTATTCAAAACCTTGTCTGGGTAGCCCCAAGCTTTTATTCTTGTGGTGAGGTCTGCTGGAGTGTTGGCAGCCAATCACATTAAAGCTCGCGTCCAAGACTTATGCTCCGCCCAGATATTGAAACTTTTATTTTTCTAATTTCTCAGCAACTACTGAACAGATTTACACCAATAAAAAAGAAGTCGCTTTCTGAACCAAGCACTACCTTCCTGCCAAATTTGGGGTAATTCCGTTCAGTAGTTTCGGCTGTAGCCTTGCACAAAGTTTCCTTTGGTGAAATTATTTTTTGACTCTTATTTTTTGAATTTCTCAAAAACTACTGAATGGATTTACACCATTTAAAAAAAAAAGGTCGCTTCCTGAAGCAAGCTCTACCTTTCTGCCAAATTTGGGGTAATTCCGTTCAGCAGTTCGGGCTGTAGCTCGTCACCAAATTTCCTATGGAAATTAACATGAGGAAAACACGTTTTGGGGCCCCCCTTTTTCTCAGCCCCCACTTGACGAATCACCCCCAAACTTTAAGGATAGGAGCTGAAATAGATAGACTTTTTTGGGGAGAATTTCGTGAAGATTCGTCAAATGACGCCAAAGTTATCAGCAAATCAAAAAATGCTTTTTCTATGGAAACTGGGTTCTAACTATAACTACCTACTGGTGACCTCCAGTAGGTAATATATTCGCAAAAAAGGTTAAAGTAACGTTACAATTTGTTGAACATTTTATTTACAACGTAATGTTTGAATAATTTCTATGGTGTTTTTTTAATGTGAAGTGATATTTTATTGCCATACGTAAAGCCAACCCCTCTCAATCAAGCAACCTTATGTCATGCATGGCTTTCCACTGTGCGCAGCGTCGGGTTGGCATCAGGGCCTACCCTGCACCCAACACCCCCAGGGGTAACAAGCCCCCTTTGCAGGTCCCAGGGACACCATGTTTTTTTTTTAAGGAGAGAGGCCAGGTGCCCCCCCCTCTCCAAGCCTTTACGGCCCAAGGCACCCCTTCCCCAACAATCTTTACTTTGTAAGGGAAGGGGCGTGCATCCCCCGACTGAACCCTCTTTGGGCCGCAGGGACCCAACCCCCCCGGGCCTTTTTTCTATTAGGAGAGGAGAGCATGAGGCCCCCCCTCCGGCGCCAAAACATATATTTAGAGGCAGAGAGGGCGCAACCCCAGTCCCCGAACCGAGTGGCTCCGGGTACATCATCCCCAGGGCCTAAGGTAGATGCCTTGATGTCCACCAGGTGCACTCACACAATATTATGTTAGGGGCTGTAGGGGGAAGACCCAGGGCCCTTGCAGCCCTAGCCAGCACCATACTATGTGCTGGCGGGAATTGGCACCTTTCCTTGGCTCCTGTCCGGGCGGTAGCAGCATTTTTTAGATACTCCAGCAGGCAAGAGAAAAATGGAGTTCCCTGCTTGGTAAGCAAACTACATTAACTATAAATCACCACTCTACCATGCACAGTGCTCTCATAAATTATGTCATTTGAGATGTCATAAGTGTTGTTATGAATGAGGGTGATGCGTAAATTATAAATTTAATGTATAACTATTACTTTAGAATTTTGTAGAGAAAGTTTAAATAAAATTTTCCTAACTATAACTAAGCTTTAACATTTGTTTTTTTAATTGAATTTCAATAGTTTTAATTTGTAAATAAAATGTTTTTCAAATCAGACAGTAGAGTGTTGTTGAATGGAGTGTCATTAAGTGGAGTGCCATTGAGTACAGTGGAGGGGAGTGTAGAGTCTTACAGTGAAGTGTTGTTGAGTGGAGTAGAGTGGAGTGACATAGAGTGGAGTGGTGTAGAGTAGAATTCTGTAGTGTTTAGTGGTGCAGAGTCGAGTGGCCTAGAATGGAATAGCATAGATTGGAGTGACGTACAGTAGAGAGGCATAGAATGGAGAGGCATAGAGTTCAGTGACGTAGGGTGGAGAGACATAGAGTGGAATAGCATACAGTGGAGTGGCACAGAGAGGAGTGGTGTAGAGTGGAGTAGAATAGAGTGGAGTGGCATAGAGTAGAGTATCATAGACTAGAGTGGCGTAGAGTGTTGTGCCATACAGTAGAGTGGCATAGAACGGAGTGGCATAGAGTGGAATAGCGCAGAGTGGAATAGCATAAGTAGAGTGGCATAAAGTGGAGTGGCGTAGAGTGGAGTACAGTGGAGTGGAGGGGAATCGAGTGGTTTGGGGTACAATGTATTGGTGTAGACTGGAGTTGCTTAGAATCAAGTGTCAGCATAGAATAGCATACAGTGGTGTAGAGTGGAGTGGCATAGAGTGGAATAGCGTAGACTGGAGTGACATTTAATGGTGTAGAATCAAGTGGCATATAGTGGAGTGGCATATAGGGGAGTGGCGTATAGTGAAGTGGCAAACAGTAGAGTGATGCAGAGTGGAGTGCCATAGAGTTGAGTGACAGTGTGGAGTGGCTTAGAATGAAGTGGAGTGGCATAGAGTGGATTGTTGTAGAGTGGAACAACATAGAGTGGAGTGGCTTGGAGTGTCATAGAGTGGAGTGGCGTGTACTAGATTGGAGCGGCATGTCATAGAGTGGAGTGGAATGAAGTTTCATAGAGTGGAGTGGTGTGTCGTAGAGTGGAACAACATCTCATAGAGTGGAGTGGTATGTCCTACAATGGAGTGGAGTTGCATACCGTGTCGTTGAGTGTAGCTTTAATAGACCTAGCGAACAAAAAGCTGAACCAATAGATAACATTTTGCAGGAATGTAGATTATGGGGTGGAAAGGGTCTTTTTTGGAAGCAGTTCTAAATTGGTTCAGTAGTGTTAAAGTTACAAGGCACAAAAACATACTGATATTTTGTGCCGCCTAATACCACAGTAATTTTGTGGCATACCGACCATGACTAGGACACAGGAATGTATAATTAGTAAGCATGGGCAGAAAATCCGTTCCGCTCGCGGATTTTGCAGATTTTCAGTAAATTCGCAATTCGCGAACTCTCGCGAATTTACCAAAAATCTGCAAATTCGCACACAGCGGATTTTTTTGCTTAGTGATACAATAATCAACCCCAAATTAATTCATGTCAGTTGAAGCAGGGCAGGTGTGCTTGCTTTTCCCCCCCATAATCTACAGTGATGAACCAGAGGGTGGCATTGATGTACCAGAGGGTGGCATGGGTGAAACAGGGTGGCAGTGGTGAAACAGAGGGTGCTGTGAACCTGTGATGATGAACCAGACATAGAAACAACATAGTTGTGACCGTTGCGAGCCGACAAGTAAGTTCGCAATTGCAAACTGGTACAAAACCCTCGCAAACTGGCAGAAAACCTTGCGAACACAAAAAAAAAATCCGCAAATTCGCAGGAATTCGCGGATTTTGCGGCTTGCGAGTTCGCAAATATGCAAATTCGCGAACGCCAGATTCGCAATACTCGCCCATGCTTAATAATTAGCTATTGACTTCCTATACAAAAGTAAAAGGTAGCCATGTTGTATAAACAACACTTAGGGCCCCATTAGGATGGCGGGCGGATCGCCCCCTCTGAGCCAGCGGTAGTTACCGCAGGCCCGGCGGGGGCGATCCCCCCGCCATCCTTGCCAAATGACCCCCCGCCCATATTACAATGGCTGGGGGGTCGCTGCGGACGAAAAGATCGTCCACCGCTTTTCCGCCCAGTCGACATGTCGACCGGGCGGAAAAGGGTTCAATATGGTGGCGGTGTTTGAAAGACACCGCCAGCCATATTAGAATGTGGCTTTGGGAATCCCTTTTTGTGCCTGCATTGCCGCCACGGAAAGGCATGAGGAGTCTGCTTGGGGGGGGCCCGTTGAAGGCCCTCAGGGACTCCGGGGGGGTAGGGGGTGCACATGGGGCATAGGTACCCTCCCTGAATTTCAATGTACGGTGCTTGTCACGTTGTGCATTGAGAAGCACAACATGGATTTTTGCCATTGCGGCGGGCGGTGCTGAATGTTAAAAATGCGCCCGCCGGGGAGGAGGAGCCTAGCCTGCAGCCGAGATGGCCGCCTAGCTCTTCGGCTCCGCCGGCCCTGGTGCCCTTTGCCGATATCCTGGCAAAAATCCTGTGCCTCCGAGCTTCACGCTTACCTGCGCTACGCTCCTGACCACGATGCTGTGACTCCGGCCGAGAACGGAGCTGCCCCGGCGGAGTTGAGCCCCGGTTTCCATTCCGGCCTTTCAAGCGGGAGCAGCCGGGCCATTGTTTGGGGGGGACGGCCGGCGGCGACGACGACAGCAGCGGCCGCTGCGGAGAGGGAGGAGCCGGTGCACCGGACCTGGAGCGCGGCGCTGGAGTTTTCACAGCAGCCCTTTCCCTGCTCGGCTGCCCAGCGCGACTCGCTCGCAACATTGTTTCAGGCTCCCGTTTAATGTATCCCGGCCCAGCTGGAGAGGGCCGGGATCGCTTCTTTGTTGCAGCCTTTAGCAGCGATCGCCATCTTCTGCATCGGACGCCCTGATCTTGCCGGTGGGTTTCCCTGTGCTACAGTTACTCCTGTCCTTGGAGCCTCTCCACGACCGGCTGCCTCCACGTTTCCTGCACCATCAGGGCCCCGCAGAGAGTTCATTACTTTCCGGATACCGATGGCTGGTGAAGGGGGCTTGCTTCCCGGGGCGCTCGATGGTTGTTTGCCTAAGATGGCGGACACAACAGCACCCTCCATCCTTGATCCACCGCTGGGGCTTTGCGACATCCTGGCTGCACTGAAGGACCTGCGGTCGGCCTTCCGCGACTTTGCCACCGGTTTGAGGGCCCGGCTTGATGGGGCCCTGTTAGCTGGCCATGATGATTCTCCAGTGCGGCATGTTAAGCCATATCTTCAGCCGACTGTCGGTGGATCACCCGAATTGGGGTATGTGGCAGTGACGGGGGGACGTGTCCCAGAACCCGCTGCAGTACTCCTCGGTTCTACCCTGGAGGAGTCTGACAATACTGCTCCCTTGGTATGGCCGGAGCTCGTGTCTCAGTCGCCGCTTCGCCCATCTCCTTTGTCCTTGGGTGCCACGTTTCTGAGCGTCCTCCTGGACTTGCTTCCTGTGCATCGGCCGGCCGCTACTTTGGATCTTGTGCATCGTCCTGCTCCCTGTTGCTCTAGCCGTGGCATGGCAATGGCACATTCTTTGGTCCTTTATTATCGAGCCTCACTCCAGTTTGCCTTGTCTCCTGCACCTCGACTTCTACAACGGACTCCATGGTGGTCCATCCCGTCCAAGCTGGCTGTACTGCAACTGGTTTCTGTTGGACTGCAGATTCGGAGGGGCCAAGGCTGAGGAAGGGGACTTTCTTGTTGCACATTGGAACGTATAAGGCTGGGACTGGGACTTGTGACTGTTGGAGGTACATGTAGCATGGGTGTTAGGTTGGGGCCCGGGGTTGGGTGACCGCGGGTAACGATTTTGCTTGCTTGAATAGATCCTTGGCCCTCCTCCGATCAACCGTGACATTCTATTTCTTTTTCTTCTCTTTTTCTTCTTCTACATTTCGGGTACTCTTCTGGGGCGACAGACACACTGCTAGGGGGGGGTAGGCCGTAGCCTCTGCATGCGTGTAGGGTGGGGGGTATATTTCCTTGTTGGTTTTTTCTTTCTATGGGCCTCCTTTTTCTTTCTTTCTTCTTTCTTTCTCTCTTCTCCCTTTCTACTCTTTACCCTTCTAGCTGGTTCCTTCCTTTCTTCTTTCTTGGGTCTATGGGAGGAGTGGGTGCTTATGGGTAGTGTTTGGAGATCGCCATGTGATATGCTTCTTTACTATCCTGATTTCATTGAGTGCGATTGATTGCCTTACGGATAATGCTTGCTGACCCTTCTTGTGATCGCTGCCCAATATAGTCCTAACTGCATTGCTCTGATTCGGATCCTTCCAGACCTGTTGCTATGGACTTATTTCAGAACTTTATATAAAATTAAACCTCATTATCCTGGCGCTTGGCGGCACAATTGTGTATAACGTAACCTGGTCTATTCGTTGATCTACTGTTTTGCCGCTGAGTTGTGTAATTGCTTGCTGATGTGCCCTTTATTGTCGAGGCCGGCCTGAGGGTTGTAGGCCCGTATTTGTCTGCACATACTGTTAAATAAAGGTTTTCCAAAAAAAAAAAAAAAAAATGCGCCCTCCAGTGTGGCGGACGCATCATAATTTGATGGACGGGACCGCCGCACCCTTAGCGGGCGGTCCCATTTCCCATTGGTATGGCGGGCGGAAAAAATCCCCCCGCCATACTAATGTGCCCCTTACTCTGCATCCTTGAATTTTAAGTGGAAATATAGTGGACTACTGTATTATAAGTGCATAGGAAGAAATGAAGCAGTGTAGGTAAGTATGTAAAGGTTGGCAAAACTAATTTTGCCTCGCTGCGGACGAAAAGATCGTCCACCGCTTTTCCGCCCAGTCGACATGTCGACCGGGCGGAAAAGGGTTCAATATGGTGGCGGTGTTTGAAAGACACCGCCAGCCATATTAGAATGTGGCTTTGGGAATCCCTTTTTGTGCCTGCATTGCCGCCACGGAAAGGCATGAGGAGTCTGCTTGGGGGGGCCCGTTGCAGGCCCTCAGGGACTCCGGGGGGGTAGGGGGTGCACATGGGGCATAGTACCCTCCCTGAATTTCAATGTACAACGTGGCAGGCACCGTGCGGTGCCTGTCACGTTGTGCATTGAGAAGCACAACATGGATTTTTGCCAATGCGGCGGGCGGTGCTGAATGTTAAAAATGCGCCCGCCAGTGTGGCGGACGCATCATAATTTGATGGACGGGACCGCCGCACCCTTAGCGGGCGGTCCCATTTCCCATTGGTATGGCGGGCGGAAAAAATCCACCCGCCATACTAATGTGCCCCTTAGTCTGCATCCTTGAATTTTAAGTGGAAATATAGTGGACTACTGTATTATAAGTGCATAGGAAGAAATGAAGCAGTGTAGGTAAGTATGTAAAGGTAGGCAAAACTAATTTTATTACTTTCATATTTTAAAAAATGTTTACGGAGTACCGTGCTGGTACCTATAAAGTACTACAATAGTTACAGAAAGAATAAAAAAATTAAATATGTAAAAAATAAAAAAGACACTTAGGTACACTATATTTCAGAAATACAGAGTTGTATAGTGATTCTTTTTTTCTCCATAAAATTAGTTTTTATTAAGTACTGCCGTACTTTCTAGCAGTACTGCGGTGCTCTATATTTCTACTTACAAAACAATTAAATATGTTCAAAATTAACAATAAGCTGTAGTACACTGTATTTGTGAAATATAGGGCCTCATTACAATGTTGGCTCAGGCTGGAAGGCCATCTGACAGCTCGACTGTGGAGTTCCGCCCAACATCTGAGGTATTGGTCCGACCACCGTATTATGATGCAGGCGGTCTGACCAATGCCTGCGAGGGGAATCTGCTCCGCCTCTGAGCCTGTCGGGTTGTAGGGAGATCATAATCCCCAAAATGGAGGCAGTGCCAGCTCAGGCACTGCCTTGGGGATTAAGATGCACGTTTCCGACAGTCTTTCTATTGCGGTCCAACTGCTATGGAAAGGCTGTCGGAAACTGACTTCCCCCGCGGCCTCTGCTATGACGCCTGGGGGCACCTTTGGTGACCCCTCAAACATCTATGCATCGTGTGGCAGGCAATGCATGGTGCCTGCTACACAGTGTATGGATGTTTACAAAGTATAATTTTCCTATTGCGGCTTGTGCTGCCGCCCGCAGTACAAGCCGCAATAGGAAATAAACACTTTCCGACCGCCGCGAACGCAGTTGCATCCTAATTTGAGAAGCAGGACCAACTACTCCTTGTCAGGCGGTCCCGTTTCCGACACAATGCCAGTTGGACGCTCGTCTGACCGGCATCGTAATGAGGCCCACAGTGTAGTACAGGGTATTTCTATTATTTTTAGGCATGGGCAGAGTTTGTGGAGTTTCACTCCACGGAATTCCACAGAGTCACAAAAAAACTCAGCCGAATTCCACGGAGATCCGCGAGCGGGTGGAGTAGAACAGTCCTGTACTCAGGATGATGCATCATTCCGTTGCTACTACCTCGTCTAAACAGATACTACTATTCCTAATTCATTCAGTGCCATTTTTAGGAATGTATATTCTTTACCTAACCAATGCTGGGATTCCGCTTGCACCCCGCTGTAGTGTGTAATCCTGGTTTTCAAACCGATTCCACACGGGCCCACTGGTGGAGAGGACAACAGGTTGCGGTCTTGCAGAAACAAGAGTCTGGCTCCGGAGCCCTGGAGTGCAACAGCCTCAGGGAGGAGACCATGGATCTGGTAAACAGCGGAAATAGAAGCACCTGACAGACAGACGGACAGGCAGTCCATTGTAAACATTGCCCTCCTACAGGGCACTTATTTTTTGATTTGTACAATCGTAACAAGTGGGGAAAGAGCACTCTTATTTTCTGTTACCACTCTCATTGGCTAAACGTCAACTGTCTCAGCCTGCCATCGGCCAGTAAGCAACCTTCAGGAGCCTATGGTTAAACCATACAGAAGAAAAGACAAGGCTTCACAAATCTGATTATTAGAATAACCGAGCGGGGGCCATGTTGGAGTGTACAGCTCTTGTCAATATGTACGTTGTCAATCACCACTTTTATAGCAGCCTCGGAGCTAGGACTATCTCTGATGTGTCTTAGCATCACTGCAGGCAGACCCCGAGGATGCCCTCATGCTTTTATAATTAATATGAAAACTCAATCAGTGAATGCACTTCTGCCATCAAAACATGAAGTTTAGGTAAGCACTTGACTATTTCAGATATAACTCTTCCGCTCTTTGCTATAGTGTAAATTAAGCATGAAGACACGTTTGAGAGTAGCAGACTCTATAACTCTGCATCCAGCTTAGAGCAAGGGCCAGTCCCAGAGTGCCAGCCAGACCACAACGGACTGCTGGCAAACCGGACACTATTTCACTTTTAATTAATTGTGATTTAAAAGAATAGCTTTATTTCTTTGATGTCCCTTCCATTACAGTCATCCCTGGTGGGCTGCAGTGTATATGAATGAATGCATGACATGCGGCAGTTCTTAATAATTTAACAACAATAATAAATTAATTGCAGCGAGTTCACAGGCACACAAGGAGACGTGCTCAAATATTGCGCAGAGAGCACATAGGTGTTTTTAGGAACTGCCCCATGACGAGAGTGGAGTTCCCCAGCCTTCATGGGCTTTTAAAAGGCTGATCGGCGGTGGTAGTGACTTAGTAATGTCACAAATTACAGTTAGGTAAACTCTGCTCCACTTTGCATCGGTTAGCTGAGATTTTGCGGAGCGCTGCGCTCCAAGCAGAGGGCGGAGGAGCAAAAACTCTGTGTTCTCCACCAGTGGAGTGGAGTTAACCCCCACCCTTAATTATTTTACAAATGTATTTTAAAAAAACACACATTTTTAAAGAATTGCAGTACTTTCTAGGTAGTACCGGGGTACTCCGTAAACCTTTTAATGGTAGTAATAAAACTACTTTTACCTACCTTAACACACTTACCTAAAGTGCCTCAAGCCTTCCTATGCTCTTGTTAAACAATAGTACACTATATTTTTAATGTAGAACCCACAACGCAGACTCAGGGCTCATTACGGTCTTACTGCTGGACCATTGCGGCGGCGGTCTCCAGAAAACGGTGGTGTCGGCTGCCTTCCGCCTGCCGTATTACAATGTTGCGGCTGGGGTACTCTGCTGCCATCTGGCTGGCAGTATACCTGTTTACCGATTAAAATGTTCCCGATGTGCTGGCGGTCTCTTGGCAGAGGAATCCCGACAGTGTGACGTTTCGCAACTGTTAAGATAGGTAAGTACTGTGTAAAATCAGAATGTACATATATATGTTGTTTATGTGTTTTAATGTATGTGTAGGTCATGTGTAATGTCTCTTTTGTTGCATGTAACATAAATGGAGCCGAAAGTAACTGTTACCATACACCACATAGGAGAAGTGACCGAGAAGCCTACTTTAGATTTGGCTGGTTAACTGCTGGTCCTTGGAGTTCTGCCTGATGTTCTTCTTTTGAAACCACCAAAAGAGTCTCCAAACGGGGGCTACACGGGACTCGTGGATAGTTCTGGGGGGCGTTATCCCTCTCATTGTCACCTCTGATAGGTCCTCATATTTTCCTTCCACATGATTGGGCTGGCTGAAGTGCCACTTGATGAAGGCTGAAGCATTCCATGTGACCTCATCATGTCCTCTCTTGGCTGTTATTTTTATGCCTTTTCTTTGAGGGACTTCGAAGGGACAACTTTCAAATGGAAGGCAGTGCTCCCCCCCTGCACGTCTGTCTATTGTGGACTAGGACCTAGTCACCCACTTGGATGTCCGAATATTTCACCTTCTGAGTTATGCTGGCCCTCATTTTGCTGATCCTGGCACTGACTAGCCCACTTGTCTAGGGGTGCTGGAGTCCAAGATTCAGCATGAGCGGTAATGTCCTAATTAGAACATCAGTTGAGGCTTGGCGGGTGGTACTGGTGGCATGTGTATGTATGCTCCCTGGGTCCTATGGAGAACATCTATATTATCCTGCTGTTCTATACCAATCATTATGGCTTTGTTGTACATCCTCATGAGTTTTTCTACCTCTCTATTGGCTTAAGGCTAGTGGGGCAACACCTTCTTGTGCTTGATAGCGAGTGCCTCCATGTAATATCAGTATATTGGCTCTGGAAAGGAAGGCCGCTATCCCTCTTTACTGTTAAGGGGACCCCAAATATTGCAAATGCTCTGTCTAGGCAGTGCCTTGTTTGCTCAAACTTTGTTTTGTGAGCAGTTCTACTACCGGAAATTTTGAGAAGGTATCAGACACGACGAGCATGTGTTACCCGTCAAGCAGGAAGCAAAAGTCTACACTGTTGTTGCGCCACTGGATCTCACTGGGCTGTACTTTGATGATTGGGGTTGGTCTGTCTGGGGCCTTACAGTATTTCCACTAGTGACACGGTAGCACTAGGACATCAGTATCTGGTTCCATAGCAGGGAACCAGACTTTACTCCTTAATCATGTTTTGGTTTTTGTTGTCTCTTGATGTCCAAAGTGCGCTAGACTAAGTATATGAAGTCTCATTTGTCTAGGACTGACGATTCTGTTTGCCTATCAAGTGGAACCCTTTGTGCAGTGCAGGGCGGTTATGTCGCGTTATTAAATGGATTCAAGCTCGCTGAAGTTGTTAAGGAAGTCCTTCCACTGGTTTCACAGTGTTGCTCTTATTGACTTCTGAAGGCAGTGTCAGCCAAGTTTATTGCACAAGGGTATCTGATTTCTGCCACCCACTCAAAGTAGTCGTTTGGTCCCACATTGAAGTCTTTGTGGGTGTCAGGGGGAGGTTTTGGGTGTCTCGAGAGATAGTCAGCTGAGTTGGTGCACCCTGCTTTGTAGGTTACTGACATTTGGTACTTTTGGAGTTGAAGGGCCCATGTTTCTATGTGTGGTGGAGGGTGAGGAGCTGCCTACAAAAATAGTGGTATTAGTGGTTTGTGGGCCATTCTTATTATAACGGGACAGCTGTAGACATACAGACTTCTTTTTCAATATTTTTTCTGTTTCAATGAGTGCTCGACTGGTGAAGGTGAATGTTGCACATTGCTCTTCTGCGGTTTGGGCCTTTCAGCCACTACACGTTTAGAGTCCTTGCCAGTATCAAGGAGGCCGTCACATTATTCTGTAGGGCTGTGTCCTTCATGGCTTGAACAGCCTGGCCCTCCTCTCTTCCCCAGGTCCACAGGGCAGAGTAATTCATCAGCTCATGTAGAGGGCTGGCTAGCATACCCATATTTGGGATGGACCTCCCACAGTAGGTTGCTAGTACTAGGAAGCTCTTACCTCCGAAGAAGATGTTGGTGTCACTGCAACTCTGATGTTTACTCTTTTGAGAGATCGACCTTGACACCCTTTCCTACAAAGTAGAATTTTATTTTGTGATGCAGTAACTGGAGGTTTTGTTGATTCAGATTCACGTAATTCTGTGAGGGCAGCTTGAAGGCAGCTCCGGTGGCTCTTAATTGGGGGGCATGGATGAGAATGTTTTTGCTGGCATTTATGGCGCCTTCCAACCCCAAATGAACCCCGTGAATGGCGTTCTGGAACACTTCTACTGCATAGGAGATCCCAAAATTGAGGTGCCAGCAGTCATGAAGGCTAATGTGAGTCAAGCCATTGGTGATGAAGCAGCAGTCTTACAGGAATTTAAGCTGGTGGTAGCCTAAATTAAGATGTAGCTTGGGGAGCCAGTGAGAGCCATTCAAGTCCATAATAAGGGCATCAATCGTTGGTGTGATATGGTGTTTTCGCTTAATGGCCCTCTTGGGTAGCCGCAAGCCAACGCATATGCAATTGCAAAAGGGCTGTTTTGGTTTGCTTGCTACCACTATGGGCAAGACCCATGGGGTCGGGCAGAAGACTTTTTTGACCACCCCGATCATTCAGCTTCCCAAGCTGCGCATCAACCGCAAGGCGAAGGTGATATGGGACTCGGCTGTGGCATAATGTTAACCTGTAACCTACATTGTGAACATCAGTTCTTCCATTCGACCTATTTCACACATTTTATAGCCATTCTGTCATTTCTTGCTCCTACGAAATGTTTGCTCACATCCCCTTTCCTTTGTTGATCACAAGAAACACAAGTCTGTGCTCAAAGTCTTAACCACACATGCTGTTTTTCCAGCGACCAATAGCCTTGTGCAAGTCTATAAGTAATCCAGAGATTTAGTAATTTGCTCATGATTATGTACTCCGCTCTCCTCCTATGGTATCCAGTATTTGCATTGTGATAACAGATGAATGTGACTAATGGTATGCTCATAGGAATGTTCTATGCTTATGCGTAACTTTGCAAACGTGTCTTGCCCTTTGTACCTGCTATTAGATGTATGATACTTGTGTGACCCTGTGCCAGGCAGAGAACTCTGAGCGAAGCCAAGCTGTTGTGTTCTCTCCACTCGAGTGGGTTTCTCTCCACTCAAGTGTGTTTACAATAAATGCTGTTGTAATTCATCACTCTGTGGTCTTATCTGCTTTTCGAGATCCTGTATCAGATGGTGGTGGTAACCCAGCAATTAGAATATTTTCCCTCTAACTGTAAGGCTACTGATCGTATGGACAGGTCAATATGGAGCGGCACTGGGGACCCTTAGAGTTGGCCAAGTCTGCAGAAGAGATAAGGGAAGGCATCCAGCATGCTGCTGCATCGATGGCTGTTGCAAACTTGATCAGTTGTAGTTTCTCTGCAGTTTACAGCTGAGGAGAGTTTCAGCACCTTCGGACTTGACGAAGAACTTGGTGGTGCACACTGACTGGCCATGAGTGACGGTGCAGTAGAACATGCCCTTAAAGAGGAGAGGAGCCATGCCTCTGTATGCGTAGATCTTGGCAATGGTGGGTAGGAGCTTAGGGTGAGGTTTCAGCATCCGGAATTGGGACATGCTGGTGACGTTTACTCATGCTCCTTCGTGGCGGGAGATGATGGGAGTGCCTCCAACGTTGACATGTCAGGTTGGACGAGCCTTGTGTGGGCCATCTGAAGTGCTTAGTGTGCATAGGATGATGAATATCTCTTTGTCTTCTTCCTCATAGATGCGGTCTTACGGGACCAGTGAAGGCTTGCCAGTGTGGGCGGGTTGTCCACGTACACGAGGGCTCGTACTCCTTGGCGCCTTGGAGTGGTGCATCCTCACTGTGCAGAGGTATTGCATCCTCCGCTCTAGAACTTGGTGAAATGGTTGGGCTACTGGCAGGCTGGACATGTTTTACCTCTGGCTTGGCACTCTTGGAGAGGGTGTGTCAAGAATCCACAACAGCTGGGCTTGTCCTCTGGGGGGCAATGGCTTCCGGCAACCTCTCAGGACTGTGGCAGCAGTTTCTACTTTTAATTGCCTGTGGTTAACTTCTTGCTTCATTGAGAATTTGTTGAAAACCATTTCCATCTGTTCTGCCTGTCGTTGGAGAGTTCATGGGATCCGGCCAAGATGAAGATTTCATCTAGCAGCATACTGGCTCAGCAGGAGATT
This sequence comes from Lissotriton vulgaris, assembly GCF_964263255.1. Classification (NCBI taxonomy): domain Eukaryota; kingdom Metazoa; phylum Chordata; class Amphibia; order Caudata; family Salamandridae; genus Lissotriton; species Lissotriton vulgaris. The sequence goes on along the minus strand of NC_141693.1, from coordinate 1,066,073,263 downwards.
TGGCGCCGGACAGGAGCTTACCTGCAGCCCTATATGATCTGGCTCACACTTCCTTCTGGGGAGGCATCATCTGTGCAGGTACTACCAAGCTCCCATATTCAAGCACAGAATAAGTCTATTGGTGGGCCTGCTGAAGTTTGAACTGCTCAAATCCAGGTTCATTTGGGGGTCAAGGTAGGTTTTCAGGGCGGCAGTGGCACCTTTGAAATCTGCATCATCTACGGTGTTGGGGATATTGCGGAAGTATTTGAAGATCTCCCCCACATAGTGAAGGAGGATTGATCATTTTGTTTCACCTGTCCGTTTCTTTGATGTCTTTTAAATATTTGTTGAGGCTCACCATCCACATGCTCCATTGTGGTGCTGCTGTGGCCAGATCCCTCCGAATGTATATGGTGGCATGTACCTGAGGAAGTATTGGGCAACTGCTTCCTGAGATAGTGGTGCTTGTGGGTGGCCAGGATCAGTGTATGCCATTCCCTGTTTCTCCATAACTGACGGTGGCGCTGAGACTGGCTGGGGTCAGTGCTAGCAGTCTTCAGACCAGTGGAAGGGTTCTTGCATAGGCCTGGAGGAACAGCTGATTGTGCAGAAAACCCAGATTGACGCAATATGAAAGTGGGACGGAAGCAGCAAACTAAGCGCTGTATCTCTCTGTTTGTTATTCTTGTCTTTTTTTCTTTTCTTCTTTTAATGATGGGGAGGGGTGAGGCGGAAAGGGTGCCCCTTTCATATCACCCTTGTGCAGTGGCCGATGGTGGGCAGGCCTGAATGGGCAAGGGCAGTACTCTTCTCCTCCCTAGTTTGGTGTCGGTTTGAGGCAGGACATGCTAGGTGAGATTGCGGCTAGACACATGTCTCTCAGTGACACCAGCTAAAATTAAGTGCTGTCCTGCTCCACATTTGGGTACGGACGAGTGAGGCGTGTGTGCATGCTAGTGTGCCTGTGGCATCACTGAGGCGTGCCCTGTGACGTACTACAGGGAAGGGCAGCTCTGGCATGCAAAGGAATGGTACGGTTTCTTTTGAAGTAGGCATCTTGTGCAATACTGCAGCTTTACTTTCTACAGATTCATTGCAGTGGCATTCTGCTCCGTAGTACAAAAACAAGCTGAAAACCACTGTACACAGTAGATTTCCAGCAACTACTTTTCAGAGGCTTTGAACTGATGATGCCAACTAAGGAGTGTGAAAACACCCCAGGACATCAGCAACAGCCTCAGCAAGCTTTTTTGCTTTGGAGGAGGAGGAGGAGGTTTGGAGCTGAGAGAAAAGTGACTCTTAGGTTCTCCTTGGCATGAGGCCCCTCCCCTTCAAGGCCCCAACCCCTCCTCACAGAGTTAACATTTTGTTTTAGTTTACAGGTCTGTCTCAAAGCTGTGGTAGCTGTGATTGTAGCAGCTTGCTGCTGTCATGGTGATAGAAAGAGAACATCAAAGTGAGCCCTGCCAGTGCCCTACAGGGAACTGGCAGCTATCTTTGAATGTAGAGTATATGCCTCAATCATTCAATACTTTTCTTTAGTGTGCATCTTTTACTGGGGAATAGCAGGAAGAAGACCATCCCTGCCCAACTTCTCTTTACTGCCCTTCATCGTCCTTTAATTGCCAAATTCCACTTTTTGTGCATATTTTTCTAGACCTGCCTCCAGCTCATGCGACAGCCACCTACAATTGAGTGGTTGGTGTCTGTATTTATTACTGGGAACAGGGTACATTGTTTTGATATATTTTTTTCAGTATATGCCATTGTTCAATTCTACCTGCCTCTTCAAATGAAGGTCTAAGCCAATGGTTCCTAACCTTCTGACTTATCGGGACCTTCACTTAATCATTACTGAAATCTGGAGACCCCTACAGAATTATTATTGGAATATGGAGTTTCCGATTGAGCCATTACTGAAAATGAGGGCCCCCTCCTAAGCAATTTAGGTGATTTGAACTGCCAAACTGTACACAAAAATTCAGAAACAATCATCCATCGAACAAATATATAAATGATCAAAAATTTTAATTCACAAACAAATATAAAAAATATCACAATTCTAATTTTAATGGGAAGGTTGGAGCTTTTCTAAATTCAATTGAGACAACCCATCGTCCATACTATATTCGGTTTGATGCACCTGCACTGCTCCTACAAATCAATATGAGGATACCAATTTAGTTTTTAGACTTCCATTTCAAATTCTTTCACATTTACAGAACATTTTATAACTTTCAATTTTACATTTTGTTTGTTTAGTTATATTCACTTTAGTAATATCTAATATTTTTTAATTTTCTAAGGTGTCACAGAACCCATGCATCGGTGTCACAGTCACTCAGGGGTCCCTGGACCACAGATTAAGAACCACTGGTTTAGGCTTTAGTACTCTGACACCACTGTGAATTGCCTGCTGATTGGTACTACACTAATGGTGCTATACTGGCCATCAGGTGGCTGTTATTTTGCTTTAATGGTTGTCTTTAGTTGATATTCTATTCTATTCTATTCTATTCTATGGTTTTGGTAAAGCGCAGTCAGCTGCCCCAGCGAAGAGGTGTCCCGGCGCTATAGAAGCCACAGAAACCCTGCCAAAGTTAGGTAGAACAGGGAGAGAGGAAAGCTAAAGAGAGGGGAACAGGTGAGTTTTAATGGCCTTCCGGAAGGTGGAGAGGTTGTCTAGGGAACGGATGTTTAGAGATAAGGCGTTCCAGAGCTTAGCTCCCAATACTCTAAAGGAGCGGCCGCCAACGCAACAGAGCTTTGAGCGGGGAACGCTCAATAGGTGCTGGTTTGAGGATCGAAGTTTGCGTCGCGGAACATAGGGGGTGAGAAGATGACGTAGCAGTAGAGGGCTTCCAAGTTTGAGGATTTTAAAAGTCATGACGAGTGTTTTGAACTGTATTCTGGAGTTGACGGGTAGCCAGTGCAATTTGCAGATAGTGGCTCTGGCCGAGCATTTGCGAGGGAGGCCGACCAGGGCTCTTGCCGCTGCATTTTGCACGCGTTGCAGTCTTGCTATTTCGCTTTTGTTAGCGCCTAGGAGGAGAACATTGGCGTAGTCCACGCGAGAGAGGATAGTCGCTTGGATGATAAGTTGGCGGACTTTAGCATCAAAAAAGCGAAGTATGGGGCTGAGACTCCTCAGCAAGCCAATACAGGTGGCGGCCACTTTTTTAGTATGGGTCTGATAGCTAAGAGAAGCATCCATCCAGACACCCAGATTTTTTACTAGGGACTTAACATGAACGGAATCTAAAATCGTCCGGAGATGTTCAGATGTAGCCAGGAGGGCAGACTCTGTGCTGTGGCCAGGTCTGAACCCATTTTGTGATGGGTCCAGGATATTTATTATTTATATTTTATTTATTTTATAGCATTTGTAAGGCGCGCAGCTACCCACAAAGGGTTTCCCGGCGCCAGGAACGCTAGACACTCAGAGATCACTGGGGAGAGAACAGACAAAGCAATTATTTATTGAAAAGCCACGTTTTTATGTTCTTTCTAAAATTCACATAGCTTTCTTCCTTGCGGATGTGGGAGGGCAGTGTGTTCCACAGCATTGGCCCCAGGTAGGAGAAAGATCTCCCGCCTATTCTGGCTCTTTTAAACCTAGGTACTGCAAAATTTGCCGCTGTGCCTGAACGCAGGTTACGATTTGGGAGGTAGGGCTTAGCAAGGGCCTGAAGATATTTAGGGGCAGTGCCAGCTTTGATTTTAAATAAGTAGCTCAAGGCTTTGAAACGAATACGGTTCTCAACCTTGAGCCAATGCAGATCATTGAGATGTTGGGTGATCCTAGCAGATCTGGGGATTTTACAGAGCAATCTAGCCGCAGCGTTCTGCACTAGTTGCAGACGCTTTATCACTGCCTTATTTGAGCCCAGGTATAAGATGTTGCCGTAATCAAGCCGAGATGTCACTAAGGCATTGACCACGGTCTTCTGGGTAGTAGTTGGCAGCATCCAGATGATTTTGCGTAACCATTTGATAATGGTGAAGCATATACCTGCCACTTTGTTTGCTTGCTGGGACATAGATAAACAGTCATCAATGGTGACCCCAAGGTTTCTAACCTGCGTGGCGGGAGATGGAAGTTTGCCCAATGATGGTGGCCAATGGGAATCATTCCAGAGATCTTTGCTATTTCCCAGCAGGAGCACCTCCGTTTTATCTCCATTCAGTTTAAGCTGGTTGTCTGACATCCAGCAAAAAATTTCTTGGAGGCCTACTTTTAATGCAGATGGGGTAGACGTGTCAGATTTGGAGAGTGAGAAAAGGACTTGTGAGTCATCTGCATAAGTCATTAAACTTAAGCCAACATTTTCTACAAGATTGGCCAGTGGACGAAGGTATAAATTAAAAAGCAGAGGGCTCAAAATTGATCCTTGTGGCACTCCATGAGGAGAATGGAATACCTCAGAGCAAGCCTCCGAAGAGGAGATCTGAAAAGTACGGAGGGAGAGGTAGGATTTCATCCATTTCAGAGCTTTGCCTTCGACACCATTCTCCCCCAGCCTGTCCAGCAGTATGGAGTGAGAAATGGTGTCGAAAGCCGCACTGAGATCTAACAAGACCAGTGCTACTGTTTGGCCGTCGTCCATAAGCTCCCTGATCTTTTCTGTGACCCCGAGCAGGGCCGTCTCAGTAGAGAAACCACTCCTAAACCCCGATTGCGACGAATGTAGGAGGTTATTGTTTTCTACATAGGCTGAAAGTGCCTTATGGATATGTCTCTCTAGAATCTTGGAAAAGGCGGGTAGCAGCGAAATTGGGCGATAATTGGCCAATATCATCGGGTCTGCGCCTGGTTTTTTAAGTAGGGGGCTGACCATAGCATGTTTCCATAGAGCAGGAACTGTAGCTTGCTCTATGGATGCGTTCAGTATTTGTGCTATGGGACTCAAGGCAGCATCCTCTAATTTGTTTACGATACTGACAGGAATAGGGTCACATGGGGAACCCGATTTGATGGATTTAAGTAATTCCTTCAGTATATCTAATTTAATAGGAGGCCAGGTTTCAAGATGACAGTTTACTCTAGGTACTAGAGTGGTGTTTCCTTGCTTGTCTGTTGACTTGTTAGCATTTTTAATATTAGAGACGATGTTCTCAATCTTATTCGTAAAGAAAGAGGCCAAATCCTGGCATTGCTGGGTATTTAGAGGGGTAGGTTCTGCTCTAGCATTTTCCCCAGCTAACTCTTTTACCGTATTAAAGAGAGTCTGAGATTTGTTTACGGCCATATTAATTGTATCGGTGACATAGCAAGCTTTGGCTTTCATGCAAGCTGAATGGTAACAGTTTCTGGCCTTTCGGTAAACTTCTTTTTGATAAATGTCGTAATTTTTTCGCCACTGTCTCTCTAGGTTCTTGCAACTAGATTTTTCTTTCTTTAAGGCTTCTGTGAACCAGGGGGCAGGAGGGCGATGGACTTTCCCTTTGTAACGGGCTAGGGGAAGGCACATATCAACGGCGCTAGTTAGCCACTTTTGTGTTAGATCTGCAATACTATCCATATCTCCATCCAAATTTGGATGATTTTCTTTCAAAGCGTTGTTTAACTCCTCCAAATTTAAGAATTTCCAGTTTCTTCTAAAAGATTCTGTAGGAGTTGAGATAGGATCCTTTTTGGGCTCTAGCAAAATGGCAAAAGTTAGAAGAAAGTGATCTGACCAGAGAACAGGCGTGGTGTTAAGCCATGAAAGTTCTTTCATGCTTGATATTATAGGGTCCAGCAAGTGTCCGGCTTTGTGAGTTGGACCGCTGTTACGTAGTGTCATGTCCAACACCATGAGGTCATCTATTAGATTTTTACAGGTCTTGCTTTGGGCGTCGTCTAGATGGAGATTCAAATCTCCTAGTACGGTGTAATTTTGGGCTTTTAGATGTTGGGGTAGGATAAAATTTGCCAAGTCATCTGACCAGGATGGATTATTAACTGGTGGTCGGTAGATTAATAGTCCGGAAAAAGTGAAATTTGGACTGAGGGAAATTTTGAAAGAAGCAGCCTCGCAGTTAGGAATAGCTGCAGGTTCGAAAGTGCACACATATTCTCTGCTGTAGATAATAGCAATACCCCCTCCTATTTGTCCTACCCTATCTCTCCTAGCTATAGCATAGCTCGGGGGGAGGGCGGTTGCAACATCGGGGCCCGATCCATCGTGGAGCCACGTCTCCGTTAAAAATATAGCGATGGGCTTTCTGTCAGTCAATAGGTGAAAAATATCTAATTTATGTTGGGGCAGTGAACGGCAGTTTATCAGAAAGAATAAATATTCTTTTGAACTGACTTTCTGTTGATAGGATTTAAAAACAGTCTCCTGTGGGGTATCAGGATAGGGCTGATAGTTAGTCAGGGTAAGAGTACACTCTGGGCATGTTTGTGCACCAGCTAGTAGAGGATTCAAAGTTATACAGGTGTCATGGCTAGAGGGGCGTAACGCCCTAAGTTGGTTACCTGTTAGCATATCTTTACTATGAGGTGGGCAGAGGGTCGTGCCCTATGTCCCGGCCTGGCCCGGACGGGCACAGACGGGCTGACTCTGGCTGGACTCCGGCGAAGACGAGGCGCGTCCGCTAACGCGGAAGAGACCGTTTCCTTATGAAGCCGAGCCTAGAGCGCTCTCACCGCTCTATCCCGCCCCAAAATGGCCGCCACGATTTTTCCTACTGCTTGGTACCTTGCCCTAAAACGGCAGGAACGAGCATGTGTATGCTGGGGTGACTGCGTGTGGGCGAACAGGAATGCTGATTGCCAATTTATGAATTTTAATACACAGAAAAACAAAAATTATTTCCACGAGATACAAATGCTAATATTTAAAAACTTCGCGTCGATAACGCTTCCTAAAACAATTTCAGGTCCTCTGGTAACAGAGACGATTTTGTCTGTCCCCTCACAAGCTGTTTGGCAGGCTGCCGAGTGCTTGCTAGCTCGTAAAACACTGCCTGGGGGCTCCTTATGAAGCCGAGCCTAGAGCGCTCTCACCGCTCTATCCCGCCCCAAAATGGCCGCCACGATTTTTCCTACTGCTCGGTACCTTGCCCTAAAACGGCAGGAACGAGCGTGTGTATGCTGGGGTGACTGCGTGTGGGCGAACAGGAATGCTGATTGCCAATTTATGAATTTTAATACACAGAAAAACAAAAATTATTTCCACGAGATACAAATGCTAATATTTAAAAACTTCGCGTCGATAACGCTTCCTAAAACAATTTCAGGTCCTCTGGTAACAGAGACGATTTTGTCTGTCCCCTCACAAGCTGTTTGGCAGGCTGCCGAGTGCTTGCTAGCTCGTAAAACACTGCCTGGGGGCTCCTTATGAAGCCGAGCCTAGAGCGCTCTCACCGCTCTATCCCGCCCCAAAATGGCCGCCACGATTTTTCCTACTGCTCGGTACCTTGCCCTAAAACGGCAGGAACGAGCGTGTGTATGCTGGGGTGACTGCGTGTGGGCGAACAGGAATGCTGATTGCCAATTTATGAATTTTAATACACAGAAAAACAAAAATTATTTCCACGAGATACAAATGCTAATATTTAAAAACTTCGCGTCGATAACGCTTCCTAAAACAATTTCAGGTCCTCTGGTAACAGAGACGATTTTGTCTGTCCCCTCACAAGCTGTTTGGCAGGCTGCCGAGTGCTTGCTAGCTCGTAAAACACTGCCTGGGGGCTCCTTATGAAGCCGAGCCTAGAGCGCTCTCACCGCTCTATCCCGCCCCAAAATGGCCGCCACGATTTTTCCTACTGCTCGGTACCTTGCCCTAAAACGGCAGGAACGAGCGTGAGTATGCTGGGGTGACTGCGTGTGGGCGAACAGGAATGCTGATTGCCAATTTATGAATTTTAATACACAGAAAAACAAAAATTATTTCCACGAGATACAAATGCTAATATTTAAAAAACTTTGCGTCGATAACGCTTCCTAAAACAATTTCAGGTCCTCTGGTAACAGAGACGATTTTGTCTGTCTTGGTCCATGTGTTGGGTAAGGATGCTATTTACATGGGCCTCTGAAAGTTTGGATAGCCAAGGGAGCAGAGAGATAGGTCAAAAATTTTCCGGTTTAGAAGGGTCCAGGGTGGGTTTTTTAATAATGGGTGAGACCCAGGCTTGTTTCCAGGCAGTCGGGACCTTAGCAGAGGAAAAGGAAAGATTTAATATGGCAGCTATGGAAGGAAGAAAGAAGGTGAGTGAATCCAGGAATTGAGTGGGCCTCATAGGGTCTGCAGGGGAGCCAGATTTAACCTTTCTGCACAGTTTTGTGAGGTCCTCGTAGGAGATTTCTGGGATGTAGGTTAAGGTGGTACAGTTGGGGGAGGGATTGATGGGGTTGGTAGGATTGAGGGAGTGTTGAGGGAAGGATATGTCGATTTTTTGGACTTTCTCTACAAAGTACGTGGCGAGGTCTTCGCATTGTTGCGCGGACGAGATGCTGGGGGAAGGAGACCTGCTACTCTGCAATTCTTGAACCAGTTTAAAAACTATTTTGGCTGGGTTAGGGCTTGAATTGATTTGGTCTGCGTAAAAAGCCGCGCGTGCTGCGCGAATGGCTTTGTGGTATATTTTTAGTTTTGATAGATTTTTTCCCGATAGCTGTATTCCTTTCTCCAGAGGCGTTCTGCTTTTTTACAGTCCTTACGCATGGATTTGAGGGTGTCGTTGTACCATGGATTGGAGGGTGAGGTACGCCCTTTAGTCCATTTGGCAGGAATGAGAGAGTCTAATCCTCCCGTAATCCAGTCGTTGAAAGCGCCATAGGTCATGTTAATGTCCTGGTCGGTCTCTTGATGGAATTCCCCGAGGGTAGCTTGGAAGTCACTAGTGGATAGCTTATGCCAAGGTCTTTTTAGGCGGAGGGTAGGTTGGGTTTTATGCGCTAGTTCAATGATTGGTATAGTCAATTTGATGAGGTAATGGTCTGTCTATCCCATCGGTATAGGCATCTCTGACGTGATTTCCTGGATATTAGTAAATACCGGATCAAGGGGGGCCTGAATAAGAGAGTTAAGTTGTAGGGCCGAAAGGTCAGTGAGGAAGTTTTTGATAGTGGCATCGTTAGACATATCAAGATGAAGGTTGAGGTCACCCAATATGGTGAAGTTGGAGGATTTAGTCACTAGTGAGTTTGTTGTTTCAAGAAGGGCTTCGATAAATTTAGATGCCGATCCAGGTGGGCGGTAGATATAGAGGCCTGTCAGCGCAAAATATGGGCTAGTTGTGATTTTAAAGCGCGCACATTCACATCCCGTAAGATCTTCCTTAGTGACAGTGCAAGAATATTGTTTTTTGTAAATAACAGCGATGCCTCCACCTCGTGTATCTCGATTCAAAGTCGATATATGGAAATCGTCTGGAATCGTGAGGTTGGGTATGGCAGAAGTACCATCACGTAGCCATGTTTCACAAAGGAAGAGGATGTCGGGGTTTTCTTCCAGAATGAGAGAGTTGACCTCAAGGTGGTGTTTCGTAAGTGACCTAACATTGAGTTGGAGGATCGTGAGGGGGGTAGGTTGTGGCGAGTCACGATCATGCCGAGTAGGGCGGGGGCTAGCTGTAGCGAAGAGGCAGGATTTACATTGGAGGCGCGTATCACCAAGAGTACCTGTAATATCCGCACAGTTCCGCCCAGGGTTTAAGGCAATGAGGAGATCTCTATCGTAAAGGTAGGATTCCTGTGGGGGTCGACCAGGGGGACTGGCAAGAGGCGATGTCCTGGCGATGACGGGCGAAGACGGGCTTGCCTTAGGCGTGCCTTCAGCGCGCAGACGGCACGCCCGCTGCGCCCGTCCGCTGCGGGTCCGGTGAATGCACATATTATGAAGGGGGAGAAAGGGCGGGGGGCGTGGCCTCCGAGTAGGCGTAGCCTCGTACCTCGCCGTCAATGGCGGCAGCAATTGTTCGTCAATTTCAGGCGGTTCCGCTGCAGCTATAGATCCGCTGTGCGGTCGGCCCAGGGGCAAGATCTGGAGGTGCCAGGAAGAAGTAAGTGCAGGATTTTAAAAAGATCAACAAGTTATTCGTGACAACAACAAGGTTAAAAATGTGCAGTTCTACTCCCGGCTTCCGCCTCAGGAGGGTTAGTGGTTCTGTTTAGAAATGCTCGCAGTCAGCGCTTTATAGACAGATGGGTGGGGGGGCGTGGCCTCCGAGTAGGCGTGGCCTCGTACCTCGCCGTCAATGGCGGCAGCAATTGTTTGTCAATTTCAGGCGGTTCCGCTGCAGCGATAGATCCGCTGTGCGGTCGGCCCAGGGGCAAGATCTGATCAACTTGTGAGGCCTCCTTTTTGAGCAGTCCAGCAGCCAGTAGTTAATTTGAGTTTTTTGAGTTTACAGCTTAGGTGTAAGACCTGATCTATTAATATTCACTGTGAACAGATGTCGTAAATTGACAGCGAGCAGGTTAGCATTCGCTGAAGCCAGTGAGTTTTCCGATGTTATCTTGCCCGTTTCTTGGAAGCCATTTTGTATTTCTGTCAGCCATTTTGTATGCCATGTGCTACCTCGTGTTCACCATGTGCTCTGTCCTACTTCTCTGTTAACTGTTTGTGTATTCTGCCTAGAAACAAGTTATATTTAGCTTCTGCCAATTACAAGCATGCTCAGTTGAGCCACATCTGTTTCTGATCCATCACTGTCAAGAATGTGTTTACCTCAACTGGACAACTGTTGGCTCCTCCCATTTGTTGAATGTGTGCTCTCAAAATGACCTTATATGTACATAAAACTCATTTCAGTATGTGTGCCACCTTCTTTCGAGCCCCTGTGTGGGTATAAAAGGACCATGTGCCTTCCATCCTGTGTGCTACTTCATGCATTGCATAAGGGTACTGTGTGACTGTAGTTCCACCTCATGAGGTCTTAATAAATGTCTCTTTTTCTATTCCAGTTTCCGTGCCAACTTCAATTCTATGGTTTGAGGGCTTGAAAGCGGCACAATTAGGCCTTGCTGAGACTCGATTCCACAAATTGGCGCTTCCAACGTGGGGCTCATCGGCGACTCGGATGCCCGAAGGACTGGTTGAAACGAAGGATTGGAAACTCGCATTGGATGTGATCACTGCCGGAGGAGACCCGAGTCTTGGCATCTACGGCGTTTTTCCTTTCTTTCTGATCTGACCATCCAGGTGCCGCCGGTCCTCGACTGCGATCTCTTCTGTTGATTCGCTGTGCAGAGACCGTTTGGTCAATTTGAGAACTTGGCAGTTGGAATCTGGACACTAACAGGATTGGTAAGAGTTGTTTAATACAGCCCTTGCTGTGAATGTAATGCCTTGGATTGGTAAGGTAGTTTAGCAACACTTACTGTGGCTCTTTGTATGCGTTAGCTAACATTTGATTTTGTTTGAAAAAAAACATATATAAATTGCAATTTATATAGGCAGGTAATGAGGAGATTTTTCTCTACTTTATATTTGTTTGAACGGCGCAATGTACGTAGATACTTTAAGTGCTACTATGATTATAATATTGCATATTTAGCATTATTTTTGGCATGCCTGTTTTCACTTCGTAGGATGTGTTGCTTTTGTAGTGGTACCAGTTTGAAACTCGACGAAGCTCAACCAGCTCCCCAGAGGGGACGCCTAATAGGGATATGTATATTAAGTATGGTCTTTCTTCCATAATGTACATTACGCTATGGAATAAATACACGAAAAAGGATCCAGAGTTGCGTTGTCCTATGCATGGGTCATTTGATTTACGAAAGATTCAGTATGTGGAGCAGTGTCTGTTTCAGCGAAAATCTAGACAAGATATGTTTGATTGTGTACGAATGTGGGAGAAAGCGGTACGTGAATGAATAAAGCGCGAGCAAGCCTTAATTGAAAAAGAACAGCGTAAAACCATTCACGCAAAAGCCTTAGAGTTAAAGGACAAGGAAACAGAAGAATTAAAAGAAAGAGAGGAAAGGGAGCGCAATTTACAGGTAACTGGCCATTACGCTGTTAGGCAACCCCTTCATCCTATTCTTAATAAGCAACATGATGATTTGTTATTAGATCGTTCTCCACCTCCGTATATTTTTTCTTCTGCTCCTGATAAGCCAAATGAGAAAACTCCTGAAGATCGGGATAAAGCGTGAGACACTCATTCTATGATTCCTGCTGCGCGCTCTGCTGGCCTTAGATCTGCTGCTCGTAAAGCCGCTCTTCATACTGCCTCTGCCCCTGACCTCCTAGAGGACATGAAAGATTGGTCGGAGAAGGAGCAAGTATATTTTACAGAAGCATTTGCTGGAGAAGTTATTGAACGGTATAGGTAATATTCAGGGGAACTTGAGCCTGTCGATGTTGCACAGGATTGCAAGAACATGCGTGATGGTCTTTTTCTCTTTCCCCAGGTAGCTGACTCAATCAGGCGTTTGGTTCAAATACGTGCTGAGGCTGGAGAAAAAGGCAGCGGACGCAGCTGCGCATACATCTCAGACTGGCACGGTTGAAGCCTCTATCTTCAGATCAGATAAGACTATGATAGTTCATGCGAAACCTATCCGGGAAGCCGCGCCCTTGTATATTCCTCCTAAAGGCGAGGGAACAGATGACAATAAATCTTCTGCTGATTCAAAGGGTTATTTTGTTTATAATTGGGTTTATACTCCTTGGAATAGAGCGGATGTTATGGCTCTTAAGACTGCATTGCCTGATCTGCGTAAAAATCCAGCAGCCTTTTATGAGGAAGTTGAGGGTGCTATTAGCTCTTGTACTATGACACTGCCTGATATTGATTTGTTTTTCGGATTGATCCTGCCCCCTGATATGTGGAGAACTATTTGTAAAGTTGATGATAATGTGACTTTTGGGCCATTATGGAAAGATATAGAGTTAGCAGATTCAGAAAGGGAACCCGCACAGAAACCTTGTCGGCTAATTCTAGATCTTCCAGCAGCTATATTAGTTAAATTAAAAATGATTATTCCCTCTAAAAAGATAGATTGGACTATATTAGCATCGTGCAAACAAAAGGTAGATGAGTCGGTGTCAGATTTCTTTACGCACTTTGAGGAAGCATTTCATGATTTCAGTGGCCAGTCATTAACGGATGATACAGGCAGACATCTGTTCATTGATAAATATGTCACCAACTTGCTGCCTGAAATAGCCAGTCGCTTAAAAGCTAGTGAGAGTTCATGGACTACCTCTTCTCCGGTTTCTCTTTTAACTATGGCTCAGTATTACGAACGCCAGGAGCTAGAAGCAAAGGGTAATAAGGATAAAAAGACTAAAGAATTGAAAACGAAAGTTATGATGGCTCAAGCTTATGGTTGCCTTCTAGAGACAATGATAGAGGTAGACGTGGATCCTTTGGTTCGTCTTTCACTCGTTCTATTCTGTCAGTTGACCTGTATGAGTATTGTAAACAGTTCGGATACCGGCTTTCTGATTGTCGGATATTACGTGCCCAGCAAATTCAATGCGGACGAGGACAAATAAGAAATTGTTCAGGATACTCAGGGCCTAGAAGGAGCACGAATTATTGTGCTCGGTTTGATTCTAATGAACGAAGACAGAATGGGTTTAACACCTTTGATAGGCGAAACCAATATCAAATATCTGATTGCGCGCCATCTGATTTTCATGATTCTGCGTATGCATAGGATTGCCTAGGATGGGGTAAGGAATCGGTTGAAGTTCCAGTAGATCAGAGGGGTCCCTATATTACAGCACATGTTTTGGGTTCTACTGATCAGTTTCTGGTTGATACAGGAGCTACTCGTAGCGCCTTGTCTAAACAATTGGTTCCAAGGGATCCCCTGTCTGGCTCAACCATTACATTGATAGGGTTGAATGGAACGCCCTCCCTTAGCCCATTGTCACAACCACTTGCATTCCATGTTGACAAATTTACTGCTCCATGCCCGTTTTTGCTTTCACCGAACATGCCAGACAATTAAGCATGAGCGCAAAATCCGTTCCGCCCGCGGATTTAGCAGATTTTCGGCAAATTCGCAATCCGCGAATTCCCGCGAATTTGCCGAAAATCTGCGAATCCGCGAGCGGAACGGATCCGGGGGGCAAAAGTTCAAGCTTCAAGCTTGTAACTATTTTAGAATGGCGCCGGCAAGCTGCCAGCGCCATTCTAAAATAGTTACTAAGTGAGCTTCAACAGGAAGCACTAATAGAAGCAGGTGCTCGAGTTTAATTGAATTCGAGCACCTGCTTTATTTTATCTATTAGTGCTGCCTGATGAAGCTAACTTAGTAACTATTTTAGAATGGCGCTGGCAGCTTGCCGGCGCCATTCTAAAATAAAACAGCAGAGGGCAGAAGGGCACAACAACGAGAAGTGGGGCAGAGGGCAGAAGGGCACAACAACGAGTGGGGCAGAGGGCAGAATGGCACAAAAACGAGTGGAGCAGAGGGCAGAAGGGCACAACAATGAGGAGTGGGGCAGAGGGCAGAAGGGCACAACAACGAGGAGTGGGGCAGAGGGCAGAAGGGCACAACAACAAGTGGGGCAGAGGGCAGAAGGGCACAACAACGAGTGGGGCAGAGGGCAGAATGGCACAAAAACGAGCGGGGCAGAAGGGCACAAAAACAAGTGGGGCAGAGGGCAGAAGGGCACAAAAACGAGTGGGGCAGAGGGCAGAATGGCACAAAAACGAGTGGGGCAGAGGGCAGAAGGGCACAACAACGAGCAGTCTCGCACAAACAAAACACCGCGAACACGCAAAGCGCCCCGCGAACACGCAAATCGCCCCGCGAACACGCAAAAAAAAATCACACATTTTGGGGATCGCAAATTCGCCAATACGCAGATTCGCGAATCGCAAATTTGCAAAATTCGCCCATGCTTACAGACAATATTGTGGGTCTTGATATGCTTAAGTATTTTAGAGCTACAATACGCTGTGCTCCTGAAGGGGTGAGTGTTATTCTGAATGAGAATTACCCTGTGCTCGAAAGATCTTGTCTTCTTAAAGAGGATACTGCATTCACTCCCGAGTGTTTTGTGGGCTACTTCGGACCCTGATGTAGGGCAGATGATTATTCCACCAGTGCACATTAGTGTCAAGGAGGGTGCTTTATTACCATGTTTGCCCCAGTATAAAATTTCACAAGAGGGTGAAGAAGCACTCATACATATTGTTCGTGATTAGATTGAAGTTGGGGTTGTGGAGGAAGTCCCTTACAATGTTTGCAACAGTCCGATTCTTCCCATTTTGAAGAAAGATACTGATACTAGGATTTATAGATTTATTATTGATTTACAGGAAGTGAATAAGATTTTAGTACCACAATATCCTGTGGTTTCTGATATTATGGCCTAAAGAAATTAGTTCCCCTTGATCAAATAACAATTATATGGTACATGTAATCATCAATCATACAATCACAACTGAATATAAAAAGATATCAAATGTATTCAATATGTAATAAAAGTTAGAAGCCATATTAAAAGTACAATAAAAAAAGGGCAAATAAAATAGACATGAGTCACTTGAAAGATACAAAAGAATTATACAATTCAAATACGATTCAATAACAGACACCAAGGATTATGGCCCGCATAATCAAATGAAAGGACAGAAACAAGTAAGACATAAGAATTTGTGCAATATAGTTGGTACACTCTGTGTCCTAGTCTCCCTCTAATTTCAACACACTGTGTAATTTGTGCTAATATTAGAGTACTGGCGTCTTGAGAGTATATATTTGATAAAGCCAGGATTCCTGGCATTCTAGCATGAAGGGGACCACCTAGGTAGCCTTTATTCCACCAAAGAGCAATAGGAATATAAAGGGGGACAACCGTTATTAAATTGAATTATCAAAATAGGAACTCCTGGCAAGGAAATAGGACCACCCAGTGAGATCTCCTCCACAGATAAGAAATAATAATACGGGGGAACAATTGGCACTGATTATGAGTTGTCGATTTAGCTCCAGTTAAGACATGATTAGGTAGGACATGTACAGATATAAAATGTGACTTTTGCATGTATATTCTATATGCTGCACATGATGCACTGTGATATGATATAATTATAATGATTGTTCTAATATGATGTATGTTTGTTGTAGGGCGAATAATTGTATATGACCCTGCTGCTAGGACAGAGCAAAAGATTTCAGTCTTGATAAAGATGGAGGGATCAATTTTTCTATCGAAACGCGTCGACGCACTTCCTTCGTACAACTCAAGACTCCAGTACTCTAATATTAGCACAAATTACAAAGTGTGTTGTATTTAGAGGGAGACTAGGACACAGAGTGTACCAACTGTATTGCACAAATTCTAATGTCTTACTTGTTTCTGTCCTTTCATGTGATTATGCAGGCCATAATCCTTGGTGTCTATTATTGAATCGTATTTGAATTGTATAATTCTTTTGTATCTTGCAAGTGACTCATGTCTATTTTATTTGCCCTTTTTTTATTGTACTTTTAATATGGCTTCTAACTTTTATTACATATTGAATAAATTTGATGTCTTTTTATATTCAGTTTTGATTATATGATTGATGATTACATCTCCCATATAATTGTTATTTGATCAAGGGGATCTAATTTCTTTAGGCTTTGATACCTCATTTCCCTTGATTTCTCCAAGGGGTACCTCTCATCTTGTGATATATTGACTGTACAACCGGTTGGTTGGCGAGGCGTTGTAGTCTCGCTTAAGTGAATCCAGGTTATATACTTCTGATTACTGTACCATCAGACTATTGGTGATGGATAAACTAAAGACCTTTGTGTTTTCTGATGATCGATATAGCAAATTAAGGAATTTGAACCCACGCTCGGGTGGCTCTAAAGGTTTAAACAACACAAGCCACGAGCAACTGGTGAAGATTCTCAACTTAAAAAAGAAGCAAATACGCACGGAACTTCACACAGAATTTCTCATTGACTATTTAAAAGCTGGAGTCATACTGATTGGTCTCCAGGTACGCAATGAGCCGGGTTTATTCATTGAACATCCTAAATTGATTGAAACATGGACACTGATAGCAAATCGCTGTAGCCACGATTGGCTTATTTTGATCATAGAAACAGCCCAGGCACTCATAGAAATAGAAAAACAGGAGATAGAGAGTTTAGAAGCAGCACTGCAACAAAACCCAGCACTGGACGATGCTAAGAAAAAACTTAAGGAGATTGAAATAGATGTAAAAGTTTATAGAAAGTATTTAACTAATAAGAAACTAAAAAAGTTAAAAAAGAATGTAGAAAAATACTCAGAGGAAGGGGTATACCCATATACTCAGAAAGATTATTTTGAGAATAAGAATGAACAGAGATGGGAGAAACCCGCCTTTCAAAGACCAGTCTATTCAAGAGGAGGGAACAAACGTATTACCTTCTCTGAAACCTCAGGGTCAGGTAGTGAGGAAGAGCAGGAAAGGCCACATGATAATAGGGGTGGACAATCGTATGAACGAGAGTCTTTTTTAGGGAGACGCCCATATCGGGCCCAACGAAATTTCAGGAGTTACAATTGGCCAGAGATACCCCGAAGCAATCAACCTCCAAATAGGGCCCAGGATTACCTGGCAACCAGGAGGAAACAATATTGGAGATAGATAATTTCCCTATCATCAATCTTTCCCAAAAGATACTCTCTTCAGACGAGCAAGAAGTTCTCAAAAAGGGCTTTAGTTTTGCCCCGACGAACAGAGTCTCTTTGATTTGGAGAGTGATCTAAAAAAATTCTTTAGAAAGATACGACTAACTAAATTTTTCGAAAATAGAGAGTATTCTCCAGAACCGTACTTAACAGGTTTTAAACCCAAGTCCACTTTCCTCCCCAATCTATACCAACTGGACAAAAATGTGGAAATCTTTGAAAGTATGGTTGATATGGAGATTAAAACCCTCTATAATAATAAGAGCACCATCATACCTAAGAAAAACTTATCTAAGGAACAAAGACTAGCTCTGGTTTCTTTGCAAGGAAACAGTGAAATTACAATAAAACCTGCTGATGAAGGCGGGGTGGTCATATTTGACACCCTGAACTATGATAATAAACTACTTCAACTTCTCAATGTAAGGGAACATTACAAACACTCCAAATTTTCAGAAATTGGTAAACTCAAAACGGAAGTGAGAAATCTCTTAAAATTAGGTAAGGAAGAAGGGCTTATTTGTGATAATGAATTGAAAATTCCTGTTTAACACTCATCCAGTTATCCCCGCAATTTACGGTCTACCTAAGATCCACAAGAATGTGTAAGATCCTCCTATGAGACCAATTATCAGAAGTATAGGGTCGATATTAGAACCTTTGAGTCGCTACGTGGACTTTTTCTCAAACCCATTGTCCAACAACAAAGATCCTATTTAAAAGACAAATCCCACGCCATTGCCATATTTGAGGGACAGAGCTTCAACAGGGTGACCCAATTTTAGGTCACCCTGGATATTGAAGCTCTGTATACCAACATACCCCAAAATGATACTAATGAAGTTATTTCTGCCATCCTAGATACAGTGGACCTAGCAGGAGGCAATAAACAATTCATTATATCCTGCATTCATCTCATCTTGAAGAGGAATTTCTTTCTCTTCAAAGATGAACTATATCTGCAAATTAAGGGGACCAGCATGGGGGCCACATGTGCCCCCAGTCTGGCCTGCCTTTATGTAGGTATGTTTGAATCAAAACATATATTTAATGAAATGGCCCCCTTTTTCGAGAACATCACAAGCTGGCACCGATAAATTGATGATATCATTTTCATCTGGAGCGGTGCCAGCAGTGAACTTGATGCCTTTTTGGAATGGGTCAATTTTGGAGACCCCAATTTGAAATTCACGTGGCACTATAGCAATGAGTGAGACGAATTTCTCAACATTTCTATCAAGAATGAGGAGGGTCAGTTGAAAGTAGAGCTGTACACCAAGCCTAAGGACAAGAACTCTTTACTCCTTTATACAAGTAACCATCCCAAAGCACAAAAGGAAATATTCCATTCAGAGAATTTTTAAGGCGCCGAAGGAATTGTACCAATTTGAAGGACTTTTATGTGCATGCTGAAAATACCAAGACGATACTTAAAGCAAGAGGGTATCCGAACAAAGTGATCAAGCACTCATTAAAAAGGGCACGTTTTTACGATAGGGACAGCCTTTTAAACCAAAATAAAATCAAAAAGAATAACGCCATGGACAGAGTAGTTTTCGTCACGCAGTACTCGCACATTAGCAATCAGGTGAAGAACATTGTAAATAGAAATTGGAAAATCCTTAATTACGATGCAGAGACCAAGTTAGACAAACCTCTCTTTTCTTTTAGAAGAAATAAAACTATTAGAAACGCCCTGGTACATACATACAAAAATCCCAGAGAAATACAAACCACTATGTTGGGTACTGAAGCAAGAGGAAACCACAAATGTGGGACTTGCTCAGCATGCCCACATTGCATTGAGAGTAAGGAACTGACTTTTGTCGGCAGAAATTTGAATACCAATACATTGAATAACTGCCACAGCAAAAACGTAGTGTATCTTTTAATATGCCCATGCAATTTAGGGTATGTAGGCGATACAGGCAGAGAACTACGTACTCGAGTTCTCGAACATAAGTTGGCCATACGCACTAAGAAGGTCAATACCCCCCTCACAGAACATTATGAGAACAATAACCAGGACTGCAATGATATCAGGTGGTTTATAATGGAGAAAATCAGGACCAATAGACGAGGCGGTGACATTGACAATTTGAGAAAGAGGAGAGAACAGTAGTTTATGTGCTGCTTAAATACTGTCAATAAGGGCCTCAATTCCAAGGAGGACTGGACTAAAATTACTTAATGCGCAGGATTGCGATATACACCTTGTCTGTGTTTTCCTCCTCTCCTCCCCCATTGCCACAAACATTAGGTAAAACATTGTTGAAGCACAGCTTTTTTCTGAATACAATCTTTTGGGTTGCTGCATTTGTGAGGGAAATATTTCTCCCTTGCACGATCCAATTTTCACACCTATTTGTCGTTAGGAATGGGAGGATTCTTGTTGTTACCGCCCCCCTCACGAACGCCTGTGTGGGGAGGTGCCATCGTTACACCAAATACTGATTTGGACTTTACCTGTTGACGTGAGCACTTATCTGCTCAGTTAACCGATTAAATGGCCACTTGCTCCGACAGAGCTATTATGCGTGTTTCCGATTTCGGGTACAAACGCACTCGGGACAAGCTGTGAGGGTTGTTTACAGCTAGAGGCACGGGGATTGATGGCATTCCATGCTCCAATCAGAGCACGACCGGCATGAACTCGAGCCTTAACTGGCTTAGGAATTCCTTCTGTCCGGACAGTTGCTCGCACGGACCAGATAGAAAACCACGTCCTAGCCACGCCCACTCACACACATTAAACCAATAGGAATCTAGGCTGCAGCTAGTTAATATATTCAGATACAGCGTCGGGAAGGAGACGCCTGATAGGCCCCTAAAAGTAACATTAGCCAATAGAATAGACGGGGGAGGTTTAAATACCGCTGAGTTAGACACAACTATTGCGATTCAACTCAGAAGCCAACACGTGCACACCAGATCCAGAACAAGGAGGTAAGGGCTGCCAGGGGTCTAGGGGCCACGCTTCTAGTAGACATGCTCACTTTATGGAGCATGCACTTTACTTAAGAAACTGATACCATGTGTCTCCCTTTGTTACACTTAGAAACCAATTGGGATACCTTGGACCTGCATATCACTATTGTAGCGGATCATTTTATTGGATGCAGAGACCCAGCACAGACCCTATCGCTTGAAGGGATCTTTTTCCAGTTATCTCTGGTAAATTATATTTAGTCAATGTAGTGCAGTCTAATCAATAATTATTGTTTACATTCAACACGTTTTTCACTAAGAGACCAAACAACTAAAATGTGTCCCTGGCATGGTTTCTGTTCTCACATGCACATTTTAAATTCTTTTTGGATCCTCCTCCCTGTGCCTAATCATAAACGGGAAAGGAATGGACAGTATCTTAAACCTACACTAATAAGTCTGGACGCAAATACAAAAATGTAAAGGTACGTTTGGGTCAAGGCCCCATATAACACTGAGTGGGCGCCAGTATGCCTAGACCACTAATGTCTATGGAGCCTATTTAAGTTACATGGATTTTTCCTTCTTTAAACAGATCCGGTCCCCTGTGTGTTGGACTCTTTTAAAACCACAAATATCCCTGATTTTAGATCATAAAATTGGGAGCGCCCACTTCACCACACAACTCTAATCTACAGCAGGGTAAGAATTTAGAAATAGCAGTTACTGTTGACTCCATAGATAGTCAAGTAGCAGACAGGTATTTTATTTTTATTTTTATGTAAATTGTAGATAGCTGGTGATGCATGACATTTATTATCTGGCCACTTATCAGCCCAAGTGAGTGACGCATCGCACTGGCATTTCTGTCTCACCGGAGACGTGCGGACCATTAATTCATGTACCAATGGGGACTAGTAGAGCCGTAATATTGATAAAGCCAGAATTCCTGGCATTCTAGCATGAAAGGGACCACCTAGGTAGCCTTTTTCCCACCAACCAGCAATAGGAATATAAAGGGGGACAACCGTTATTAAATAGAATTATCAAAATAGGAACTCCTGGCAAGGAAGCATTAATAGGACCGCCCAGTGAGATCTCCTCCACAGATAAGAAATAATAATACGAGGGAACAATTGGCACTGATTATGAGTTGTCGATTTAGCTCCAGTTAAGACATGATTGGGTAGGATATGTACAGATATAAAATGTGACTTTTGCATGTATATTCTATATGCTGCACATGATGCACTGTGATATAATATAATTCTAATGATTGTTCTAATATGATGTATGTTTGTTGTAGGGCGAATAATTGTATATGACCCTGCTGCTAGGACAGAGCAAAATATTTCAGTCTTGATGAAGATGGAGTGATCAATTTTTCCATTGAAACGCGTCGACGCAGTTCCTTCGTACAACTCAAGACTCCAGTACTCTAATATTAGCACAAATTACACAGTGTGTTGTATTTTGAGGGAGACTAGGACACAGAGTGTACCAACTGTATTGCACAAATTCTAATGTCTTACTTGTTTCTATCCTTTCATGTGATTATGTGGGCCATAATCCTTGGTGCCTGTTATTGAATCGTATTTGAATTGTATAATTCCTTTGTATCTTTCAAGTGAGTCATGTCTATTTTATTTGCCCTTTTTTATTGTACTTTTAATATGGCTTCTAACTTTTATTACATATTGAATAAATGAGATGTCTTTTTATATTCAGTTGTGATTGTATGATTGATGATTACATGTACCATATAATTGTTATTTGATCAAGGGGATCTAATTTCTTTAGGCTTTGATACCTCATTTCCCTTGATTTCTCCAAGGGGTACCTCTCATCTTGTGATATGTTTATGATATTATGACATTACTTACTTTGGTTCCTCCCACAGAGACCACGTTCTCTGTGATAGACTTGAAGAATGCTTTCTTTTCGATTCCTATTCATCCTGATAGCCGATACTTGTTTGGATTCACTTTGAATAATCAATCGTGTAGATTTTGTAGAATTCCTCAAGGCTATACAGAGAGTCCAAGTATTTACAGTCAAGCACTGAAAAGACAGCTTGATTCTTTTAATTTACCGAAAGGAATGGCTCTCATACAATATGTCGATGACATCCCATTGGCAGCCGATACACCTGAATTGTATGAACAAAGTACTTTGTCTTTGCTTTCTTTTCTTGCTACGCATCATCATAAAGTGTCACTGAAGAAATTGCAATATTGTAGACCGAAGGTAACCTACTTAGGACACCTTCTGTCTAAGGAGGGTCATGCACTGACACCAGATCGTATTCTAGCAATTTTAGACACACCAGTACCTTCCACTCAGAAAGATGTTCATGCTTTTATTGGTTTGACTTCATTCTGTAGGCAGTGGATATTAGGATTTTCACACATCGTCAAACCCTTGTTAGCACTTTTGACTAAAGACACTCCCATGCACCTCCCATGGACAGATGAATGTGAAAATGCTTTTCAACAGTTACATCAAGCTCTTTGTTCTGCACCAGTGTTAGGTACTCCAGATTACACGAAGGCTTTTACACTCTATGTGCATGAGAAAGATGGGTGTGCATTGTCAGTTTTGGTACAGACACATGGTGATAAGCAGCGATCCTGTGCATACTTTTCAGCGGTCCTTGATCCTGTTGCTCGAGGATTGCTGGGTGCTTTTGTGCAGTTGCTGCAACAGCTGTGTCTATACGTCAGAGTGAAGGGATAGTTTTGTCACACAAACTGTTAGTATTAGTACCTCATGCAGTAGATACTCTCTTGAATCAGACTAGGACACTTAACTAGTGCTCGCTTGACAGGATATGAATTGACATTACTAGCGCCTCATGTTACCTTGAAGAGGTGTGTCACGTTAAATCCAGCCACTTTGTTGCCATACCCTGCGGCTCAGTCCCAATCAAAGGAGCCTCATGATTGTATCTTCCTTACTGAAGAACAGACAAAGGGTCACATTGACTTGCAAGACACGCTCCTTCCAGATGTAGATTGGGAACTGTGGGTTGATGGGTCTTGAAGTTACCAGATGGCACGACCTCAGCCGCATATGCAATCACAACACTTGAGACAGTAGTGGAGACAGTTTGCATACTACAGAAGTCGTCTCAGGCAGCTGAACTAATGTATGTATGTATGTATATAGCATTTATAGAGCACAGCAAACACCCTACGGGTACCCTGGCGCTAAGAGAAACGTAAGATGCAGACCAGCAGGAGCAAGAGAAATGGCTGAAGAAGGAATATAGCCAACATGAACATTGTTACGGCCCAACAGAATTAATTTTTAGGGAACAGCCATGTTTTAATCTTTTTCCTAAACAGGGACAGAGTACTGCATTGTCGAATTTCCAGCGGAAGCTCATTCCAAAGTTTCGCAGCAGCGAAAATGAAGGATCTTCCACCCAGTCTGGCCTTGTGAAACCTTGGTACACTTGCCAGGTACTAATAACGTTGACACGAGCATGTGAACTTAGGACTGATTTATGTGTGAACATCTACATGGATAGCCGCTATGCTTTTGGAGTGGCCCACGATTTTGGCCTGCTCTGGAAGGAGAGAGGTTTTCTAACATAACACGGGATGCAGATCATGCATGGAGAATTGGTACACAATTTTTTAACTGCGCTAACATACCCAAAGAAGATAGCGATTGTGAAGTGTAGCGCACACAAGAAAGTGACTGATAAAATAGGACAGGGTAATGCTTTTGCTGAACGCGTAGCTCGTGAGACTGGAATGCAGCGAAGCACCACTTCCATGTACGTAGTAAAATCTCAAGCTGAGCGATGGCATGATGCTAGAGAGGAAGTACTAGATGTACAAAGATCTGCCTCGAAAGCAGAACTTGAGCAATGGTCCAAAGAAGGAGTATTGGACAATGAGGGTTGCTGGCGTAGCAAATACATGGATAAGTGGAAATTACCTGCAGCCTATTTACAACCTATGGTTCAAATGGCACATGGGCTGGCACATGTTGGAGCTCTAGCAATAACGAAATTGCATACACGAGTTTGGGAGCATCCTGAGATTGCCAGCACTGCTAAGAGAGTAGTACAGTCTTGCTTGATCTGTTTACAATATAATCCTGGTAAAGTGACACAAACTCCTAACGGAGGGTTTGTTACACCGACTGCACCTTTTGAAGTTTTGCAGATGGATTACATCCAACTTGAACGCTGCAACAATCTAAAGTATGTCCTAGTGGTGGTTTGTGTTTAGTAAATGGATAGAGGCATACCCAACGAAGGATAATACAGCGCTAACCTAACTACAGCTAAGGTGCTTTTGAAGGAGTACTTCCCGAGATTTGGTGTTTGTAAACTTTTGTGGAGTAACAACGGAACCCATTTTATTGAGCAGGTTGTTGAGTATGAGGATTAAGGATCAAACAAAAATTTCATGCAATCTTTCATCCACAATCAGCAGGATTGGTGGAAAGGTACAATGCTACTCTGAAGCTTAAATTAGCAAAAATTGTGGCTTCCACGTCTTTGAAGTGGCAGAATGCCTCACCTCTGGCATTGTTATCTATAAGGTCGGTGCCACATTCACGATGTGGGCTCACACCTTATGAAGTGGTATTTGGAAGGCCAATGAATATTTGGGGAGTTTCTAAGCCACGTCCTATACATGATGTACCTTGTGTCTTGATGAATGACTATTTGGCACAATTAACAGACAGTTTACTTTCTATTCATCAACAGGTCCGAGAAGCTCTTCCTGACAGATCTACAGGTGAGGCTCACGATCTTCGGCCTGGGGACCAGGTTATGGTCCGAGTCTTTGAGAGGCCGATTAGCTTGGAGCCGAGGTGGCGAGGTCCAGAACAAGTGCTCTTGGCCACGAGGACAGCACTTCGGGTGGCAAACCGAAAAAGGTGGATACACAGTACCCAGTGTCGGAGAGTGTCACCCGGCTTGGTGGAACCTACTATACTGACCGACCAACGAGATATTCTGGATAAGGGGAAGAGCCCCGCCATCACACCTGACGAATCTGAGGAGGTCTTTCCGGACCACACAATTCCTGGAACATCACAATATCAACTGAGACCAAGAAAAGAATCTATTTTGTTAAATAAGACCGGTTGAGCTACCGCCCTAGGTAGTAAAACGGAATGCCGATATGGCAAGGGGGGGATCAGCCTTGCTTAGTGTAGTGACACCCGTCTTGACCTACGGTGAAGAAATCGAAGGCTGCCCAAGGGATAAGAGCTCCAACGATCACTTAAATACGTTTTTGTAGAAAAGTTTGCTTATTACTGTTGCTGAAATGAGTAACAGAAAATTAATTTGTGCTGTAGGGTTTTTGTTGCTATGGTGGTAGCAGCTTGGTTTGTGGAGAAGGTGGCCCCTGTTTGTTCGACAACTTTTGCTTGCCACTACTCCAGCTCCAATTGAACATTTTCATTTTACTCTTCCCTATCATGAACAAAAACATCGACAATCCGATTTGAATAACACTTTTATCCAGCTGTTACATCATATGCACAATGCTACGAATACTACCTGGCCTGTGTCCCTGTCTGTTGTTGCCATAGTGATCTGTTTGATTTGTATTGAGCTGTATGCTGTTGATTTGTTTTTCTTTTTTCTTCCCCCATTTGTGCCTGCTTCCGCCTTCGTTTTTCCACGTCCCCGGCTCTGTCTGTGGTTGCCATAGTGATTTGTTTGATTTGTAGTGAGCTGTATGCTGTTCTGTTGATTTGTTTTTCTTTTTCTTCCCCCATCTGTGCCTGCTCTCGCCTTCGTTTTTTCACGTCCCCGCCTCATCCCTCCCCGCGCCCTGCTTCCCGCCATCACCGCTAGCCCCGCCCCCTTCCTTTGTGTACCCTCCCCGCTCCCGCCTCCCAGCTGCTCCGCCCCCCCGCGCACTTCGCCATATATGGCGACCGTGCGAACGCGCAGCGGTCACGCGCAGCGGGCGCGCCGATTGTGCGCCGAAGGCGCGCCAAAGGTAAGCCCGTCTGCGCCCGTCCGCGCCTGGACCGCGCCAAGTGCCAGGAACCCCTGGCCCCCGAGGACCCCGACCGACCCGCCTGACGTACACCGCCGCCACCCTCATCGCTCTCAACGCCGGCCGAACCCCAGGATGCCACCGAGCCACCCCGCGTCGCTCCCACGGACCCTTCAGCTGTCACGCCTGCAAATTCACCTGCATCCGGACCTGCCCTGCACCGGCACCTCCCAAGCCGAACACCAGCAGCAACCACCTCAAGTGCATCCTGCTCAACACCCGCTCCGTCCACAGACACGCCATCGAACCTCCTAGACACCACAGCCCCTGACGTCGCCTTCCTCACGGAGACCTGGATGAACGCCTCTTCAGCGCCCGACATCGCCATCGCCATCCCAGAGGGCTACAAGATCACCCGAAGGGACCGCACCGCCAACCAGGTGGGAGGAGGCATCGCCATCATCCACAGGAACACCATCCGTGTCACCACCAGCACCGACAACACCCTAACCACCGCCGAACACCTGCATTTCCAGATCCACACCGACCCGAAGACCACCCTCAGAGGCACCCTGATCTACCGACCCCCGGGGCCACGCACTCAATTCAGCGAGGACATCGCCGAATTCATCAGCCCGCACGCCCTCCCCTCCGCTGACTACATCCTCCTGGGGGACCTCAACTTCCACCTGGAGAACAACAACGACCACAACACCAGCACCCTGCTCGACAACCTCGCCAACCTTGGACTCAAGCAACTGGTGAGCACCCCCACCCACCTCGCCGGACACACACTCAACGCCATCTTCTCATCCAGCAAAGACATCGCTTTCAGCCACGCCACAGAACTCCACTGGACGGACCACAGCTGTGTCCACTTCACCTTCGAAAGAACGACGATCCACCACCACCAGCAACAGGTTGCCCGTAGAAGCTGGAACAAGATCACCGCCGACCAGCTCGCCGCCTCCCTGAGCCAGCACCCTCCGGCCAGCTCAGCGAACCCCAGCCAGGCCGCCGACAACCTCACAAAGTGGATCAGCAACTGCGCAGACGAACTCGCCCCTATGAGGACCCCGCCCAGCAGACCCGGCAGCAAGAAAGCCCCATGGTTCACCGACAAACTCAAGAGCTCCAAGAAGAACTGCCGAGCCCTCAAGAAAGTCTGGAGAAAGGAACCCACACCGGACAACAGGACCACCCTCAAGCTCGCCACCCGGAAGCACCACCAACTGATCCGCACCGCCAAGAAAACGGCTTTCAAGAACCGACTGGACAGCAACGCACACAACTGCAAGGAACTTTTCAACATCGTGAAAGAGCTCTCCAACCCCAACGCCGGAAACAACGACATCACCCCATCGCAAGACCTCTGCAACTCCCTCGCCTCCTACTTCCACAACAAGATCGCGGACATACACAACAGCTTCAGCACCCAACCGACCCACGCCACGACCACAGCAACGCCACCCACCACCACCCTCCGAGCCTGGACGCCGATCAGCACCGAAGACACCGTCCGCATGATGAACTCCGTCCACTCCGGATCTCCAACCGACCCCTGCCCTCACCATGTCTTCAACAAAGCCGACGCTGTCATCGCACCCCACCTGCGGGACATCATCAACACCTCCTTCGACACCGCCACCTTCCCCGAGAGCTGGAAGCACGCCGAACTCAGCGCTCTACTCAAGAAACCCACAGCAGACCCCACCGAACTCAAGAATTACCGCCCCATCTCGCTACTCCTGTTTCCAGCCAAAGTCATCGAGAAGACCGTCAACAAACAACTGGCCGCCTTCCTCAAGACGAACGGGTCCCTCGACCCCTCACAGTCCGGCTTCCGAGCCAACCACAGCACCGAGACCGCCCTCATCGCCATCACCGACGACATCCGAGCCCTGATGGACAACGGAGAGACAGCGGCCCTCATCCTCCTAGACCTCTCCGCAGGTTTCGACACGGTCTGCCACCGCACCCTAGTGCAGCGCCTCGGCAACGTCGGAATCCAGGAGAAGGCACTGGAATGGATCGTCTCCTTCCTCGACGGAAGAACGCAGAGAGTCCGCCTACCACCGTACAAGTCAGAGGCAACCGAAGTCATCTGCGGCGTCCCTCAAGGATCCTCGCTGAGCCCTACCCTCTTCAACGTCTACATGAGCCCCCTCACGGCCATCGCACGTCAACACAACCTCAACATAATCTCCTACGCCGACGACACCCAGCTGATCCTCTCCCTGACCAACGACCCCGCCGCTGCCAGAGCCAACCTGCACGAAGGGATGAAAGAGGTAGCCGAGTGAATGACGACCAGCCGCCTGAAACTGAACTC
Source organism: Lissotriton vulgaris (assembly GCF_964263255.1). Lineage (NCBI taxonomy): Eukaryota > Metazoa > Chordata > Amphibia > Caudata > Salamandridae > Lissotriton > Lissotriton vulgaris. The sequence continues at coordinate 1,066,044,461 of NC_141693.1, read as the reverse complement.
AGACAAGACGGAGGTCCTCATCCTGGGCTCCTCGCCCTCTGCCTGGGACGACTCCTGGTGGCCCCCCGCCCTGGGCACCGCACCCAAACCGACGAACCACGCACGCAACCTGGGCTTCATCCTTGACTCCTCCCTCTCCATGACCAAGCAAGTCAACGCCGTCTCCTCGACATGCTTCAACATCCTGCGCATGCTTCGGAAGATCTTCTGGTGGATCCCCATGGAGACCAGGAAGACCGTCACCCAGGCCCTCGTCACCAGCCGACTGGACTACGGCAACGCCCTCTACGCCGGAACCACCGCCAAGCTCCAGAAGAGACTCCAGCGGATCCAGAACACCTCAGCCAGACTCATCCTCGACATCCCACGAAACATCCACATCTCCGGACACCTGAGAGACCTGCACTGGCTCCCCGTCAACAAAAGAATCACCTTCCGGCTCCTCACCCACGCACACAAAGCTCTACACGACCAAGGCCCGAGCTACCTCAACAACCGTATCAACTTCTACGCTCCCAAACGCCACCTCCGATCAGCCAGCCACGCCCTCGCCGCCGTCCCACGCATCCGGAGAGCGACAACAGGAGGAAGGTCCTTCTCCTACCTGGCCGCCAAGACCTGGAACTCCCTCCCGGCTGACCTGCGCCTGACCCAAGACCACCTCTCCTTCAGGAAGAAGCTCAAGACCTGGCTGTTCGAGCAGTAACGGCACCCCCCCCCCCAGCGCCTTGAGACCCTATGGGTAGGTAGTGCGCTATATAAATGTCTTTGATTGATTGATTGATTGATTGATTGTTGGGTGTGTGGGATGATGCCTGCCCACCAGAAAAAGGGCGGAACACCTTTTATTCCTCTTCCCTTCTCTCACAATGGTTCTTGTCAAGCTTGGTATGCGCTTTTGTTTGCATCTAGAAAACCTTCGGTAGGCGGGATTAACTTTCGTCTTAATAAAGTTTGCTATCAAGATAAGGATGGATACCCTCAAGCCAAAGGAACTAAATGGGAACAGGAAGAGTACCAACCAGACAATGTTTCGACACCATATGTCTTCACCAGAACAAGGACAATCTACTGATGAACTTTTTGTGATTTCTGTTACTAGAGCAAAAGCAGACTTATGTATTGGTAGTGTGGGGACAGTTCTAGTGGGGAGTAGTGAATGCACTATCGTATTAACAATTGAAGGTGCGAACAGTAGTACTTTTATGGCTTCTCACAATACGTATTTTATTTGTAGCAACAAAGGTTATTATCAGTGTCCAATGGGTTGGTCAGGAGTGTGCTACTTATCTTTTCAGTTGCCCCTGTATTTTTGGCACCTACATTATATCACAAGAATCTTGTATTGTATAATAATATTTCTATAAATAGAGTCAAGAGGACAATAAGTATGGATGAAGTGGACCCGACTGACACTACCTTACAACAATATGTTGATTTTAATCTATGTTTGTTTTTCTTTGTGGGTGCTGCATTAAACAGTCGGAAGATAAGGCAATTAACTCGTGTTGTAGAAGCTGTTGCCAATCAGACAGCCATGGCACTAGGAAATATTACAGAGGAGCTCCAAATTGCAAGAATTGTTGCTCTCCAGAACCAAATGGTTTTAGATGTGATGTTAGCTGATCGAGGTGGTGCATGTCGCATCATCGGAAGTAGTTGTTGTGTTTTTATCCCTGACCATTCGCCCTCAGTATATGATGCAATTTCTAAACTGCATAAAATTTCTGCAGAAATCCATCCAGAAACTGGTACATGGACATTTTTGAGCTTGATATGGACACTATATACCTCTTGGGGTTGGAAGATATTGACTACTCTATGCGTTGTAATTACAATATTATTTACATGTTGTGTATGCCTACAATGTGGTCCTATGCTGTGCTCCATTTGTATTTCTGCCTGTACCCCTGTTAAAAGAAATGTCACTGAAATGAAAGCCCAACAGAAGGAAATTGCCGAAATATTGTTAATAGATGTACATGATGCATATTTAGATTATCCTTAATGAACGACTGTCTTCAGCTAAATGCTAAAAGGGTCGTCTGTCGTAAATTGATAGCGAGCAGGTTAGCATTCGCTGAAGCCAGTGAGTTTTCCGATGTTATCTTGCCCGTTTCATGGAAGCCATTTTGTATTTCTGTAAGCCATTTTGTATGCCATGTGCTACCTCTTGTTCACCATGTGCTGTCCTACTTCTCTGTTAACTGCTTGTGTATTCTGCCTAGAAACAAGTTATATTTAGCTTCTGCCAATTACACGCATGCTCAGTTGAGCCACATCTGTTTCTGATCCATCACTGTCAAGAATGTGTTTACCTCAACTGGACAACTGTTGGCTCCTCCCATTTGTTGAATGTGTGCTCTCAAAATGTCCTTATATGTACATAAAACTCATTTCAGTATGTGTGCCGCCTTCTTTTGAGCCCCTGTGTGGGTATAAAAGGACCATGTGCCTTCCATCCTGTGTGCTACTTCATGCATTGCCTAAGGGTACTGTGTGACTGTAGTTCCACCTCATGAGGTCTTAATAAATTTCTCTTTTCTATTCTAGTTTCCGTGCCAACTTAAATTCTATGGTTTGAGGGCTTTAAAGCGGCACAATTAGGCCTTGCCGAGACTCTATACCACACAGACACAATCTCCTGTGTTGATGGTCCTGAGGTAGGGTAATTGGGCATGCCAGATTTTTCCAAAACGTTCCAGTTTTTCATCTGCTGTCCCGGCAGATTTCTCACACCACTGGAGTCAAGCTAGCCGGGCTGATGAGAGGTGTTACCTCGAAACCGGTCCGGTCCTCGGATGCTTGATTCCGTTCTGGGAAGGACATGGCTTTTGTAGTTCGGACTGGACTGTTCCCATGGGGCACAGGGTCAGAGCTGATTTGCATATCGCCATTGTCTAACCCGGGGTGGTGTGGAGTGCAAAAAAACGATGGATTTGGGCCCAGATCTTTGGACTGGGGTGAATGTGTGACATTGATCCACATTCGGTCCATCACCTGTTTTGTTTGCAAGTCCCGGCAGATTTCGGCAAATTTCACTCATGTCCCAGTTTTTAGAGATGGCTGACTGAAAACAGTGTGAGGTTTATTTTTATGTTTTCCAAAGAAGGGGTCGTTAGCAGCTGTTACAAGAAAGCAACTTAATTAACAGGCATGATAATGGCTTTAAAAATTGCAGTTTATTTTCTTCTTAGTGCGCTAGTTTGATGTAAAATGGTAGTCCTTCTTCTATTTTTGCTAAATGTCCTTGTTTTTGTTTTAAAAATCTGGTCACCCTAGCCTGAGGTGAAATGGAGAGGAATTTGAACTCGATTTCACTGTGTTGTCCTTGGAACTACGGAACATGAGCAATAAGTCATACATGCAAACAGGGCCATTTCAGGTGGGACACTCCCACTTTGTGAAGCCAAAAAGGATTTATTTTAGCTGTCTCCGACCTGAAGTTGACACTGCTTGAATCGAAGACACATGCCCGTAATATTTTTCGAAATCTCCCACATTTCTGGTTTAAAATGTTGGTTATGTATGAAAAGTGCTCCTTAAATCTAAAATTCTTCACCATTTCAGATCTGTCCTTGTAGAGAATCTTGCTGATACATCATCAAGCACAGAAAATGGCTTCATTTCTAACTATGGAACAAAAAAGGGGCTTATACCCAATCTAGTCACTGGGGCCTGGGTGAGAAATGGTACAAATGTAAGGAGTCCCAGTGTGGAACCGTTTAGGAAGACAAAAAGACACAATAGAAACTTCAAAAGGAAAAATAAAGTTAATAAGGATTCAATGTTATATACTCACAATGAATCAATAAACAATATATGGTCCACAGTTTAATGAAATCACACAAAAGGTTCATTAATTTACAAATTACCAAACAGCGGCAGTGACCCAGGAAGGGAGAGGTATAAGTGCAAGGAGGGTGTGTGGGTTATTAGGAAAATAGCGAGGAAGTGCTGGCCGATATGACCTGATTCATAAAATGATTACAAAACGTGTTGGCTTATAAATCCGTCGACGTTTCGACCCCTCTAATTCTAGGTGTCAATGTAACCTTCATTCACTCTTTTCCTCTTACTGACTCTGTGCCCCTCCCCTCTCGCAGGTTCCCTGACCCTCCTTCTCTTGTCCGGATGAAGACCCCAGCCTAAGGTTACATTGACACCTAGAATTAGAGGGGTCGAAACGTCGACGACCATTCTTTCTGCCTACAAACCAACCATATTGTTGAATTGACCCAAATGGTTATCTTTGATGGCATGTGATGTAATGTCTTGAAACATTCATGTATAAAGTGTGGTTGAACTTATAAGCCAACACGTTTTGTAATCATTTTATGAATCAGGTCATATCGACCAGCACTTCCTCCCAATTTTCTCAATAACCCACAAACCCTCCTTGCACTTTTACCTCTCCCTCCATGGGGTACTGCCGCTGTTTGGTCATTTGTAAATTAATGAACCTTTTGTGTGAATTCATTAAACTCTGGACCATATATTGTTTATTAATTCATTGTGAGTATATAACATTGAATCCTTGTTGCCTTTATTTTTTCTTTTGAGGTTTCTATTGTGTCTTTCTGTCTTCCTAAACGGTTCCACTCTGGGACCCCTTACATCTGTATCATTTCTAACTAAGCAAAAACGGAGCACCTCAGTGTGTTTAATATATGGATGCATAGGGCGGTGACCTAGGCTTAGGGTTTCAAGCTAATATTAGTGAGCATGAATGTCTCGTTTTTTCACTCCATTATATCAGAAACATTTAAGGTGAATTAGGAAGCAAAAGTAAGTGTCTGGCTGTAAAAGCAGTTCTGGCTGTTTTATATAGCGAACCCTCAGCCTAGGGTATTGGAGTGCATTATATGAGTACCATTTACTTTCCATAAAGTCAGATCATTTTTTAATTAGGCACAGGGAGATAAAGGGTGATGTGTACATATGGCCCAAAGTGATTTGCCCAGAATCACAGGATGTTGCATCAACACTGGGGGTCAAACCCAGCACCTAGGGTTGTATTGGGATTAAAATTCAGCCGGGGCATGCTAAAAAAAAAGTGGCCCACGTTTTGATATTTCTATTCCGCAAAACACTGCTTCAGTAAAATTTTATTCAAAAAAAGGGGGGGGGGGGGTAAAAAAATGCACGGATTAGTTTACACTGGTGAAACACACACCTGAAAGCAAGTGAGGCCACTTCTGCTCAAGCCCACTGCCCCCGCTCAGTATGCATATATTAATGGGCCGGCCCAGCGAGAGAAAGGGAGCGACACCTCTGCCGGTGATAAGAGGGAGTTAATGGACGTCCTTCTACCTCCAGAAAAGCCACTCAGGCAACCACTGGGACGCTGGCGGCATCAAACAGCACAGAAACTGCCCAAATCGGCCCCCGCTGCTCAAAAAAGCAGCCCACAGCTGGAATGCAGATACCGGCCCCTCGGGCATTGACTGAGTGCCCGCGTTCCCAATCCGACCCTGCCGGCACCCAAGTTACAAACTCTGCAGTAATGCTACAAGGAGCAGCAGTATAGTTGCTGTGATTAGTAGAAAGTCGGATCATGGGGCTGCAGTCCATAAGAAGCAGCTCAGTGGGGCAACAATATAGAAGCAATGGCTCTGTGAGAGAAGAGTTTAGACAGCAGCACGCTCTATTTAAACTAATCTGCATATTTAGGCAAGAGCTACTGTACACTGCCACCATGTTAACATAGAAAACCTTCCCGGACCAAGTCAAAGAAATACAGCGATATTAAGTGGCTGTGTCACAAGGGTACCTTTCAGCTAAAGTTCAGCACACTGGGCCTTACACTTTGATTTCCCCATGATAAACAACAGCCTGTATTGCCCAAAAGCTTAATGTGGTATACAAAATATAGAATAACCCTAAACTCATCCTGGTGACATGGGGCAATGTTATGTTATGTTATGTTAAGTTTATTTTTGTATAGCGCACGGCTACTCAAAAAGAGTGTCCCGGCGCTTTTGAAAAGGAGACCTACCGCACAATAACACAACACATTAAAAAACAGGGAGAAGGATACTGCGAAAGAAAACAGAAGAAACAGCGGAATAGCCTACTGGGTAAATAGCCAGGTTTTGAGGCCTTTCCTAAATGCGAGTAGGTTGGTGGCTCCACGGAGTGTGAGCGGCAATGAATTCCACAGCTGTGGCGCCAACAGCCCAAAGGAGCGGCCTCCAGTGCGAGCTCTCTTCACTCGCGGTACGACCGCCAGGAACAGAGATTCAGACCTCAGAGAGCGAGCCGGGTGATAAAAGGCAAGTCTCTTCTGGAGGTACTTTGCTCCCACCGCATGGAGAGCTTTATAGGCCAAGGTTAATGCCTTAAAAGCAATCCGTTTGCGGATGGGAAGCCAGTGTAGAGTCTGCAGCAAGCCCGCGGCACTGGCTCGTCTGTTCAGACCAAAAATGGCCCTCGCGGCAGCATTCTGCGCAACTTGAAGCCGCTGTAGCAGGTACTCTGGCAGGCCCAGGTACAGAATGTTGGAATAATCTAACCTAGAGCCTATCAGAGCCTGCACAGTCAGCTTCCTATGGTCCTCAGACAAAAGAGGTAAGAACCTCCGCAGCATCTTAAGGAGGCCGAAGCAGGTGCCCGTCACACCGAGGATCTGGGATTTCAGTGTGAGACCCTTGTCCATCTTGACCCCCAAGTTCTTAGCAGTGTGGGATGAACAAGAAGGAGGGAACATGTCAATGGGCCATCAAGCTTGCCAGTCTGGCTCGGTCGCACACCCGAAGAAGAGTACCTCGGACTTATCGGAATTGCACTTGAGGCTGTTCAGTTGGAACCATTTAAAAACAGCCCCAAGGCAATCCCGGATACTCTCCCCATCGAAGTCTCCTCCTCTCTTACAAGAGAAGAGGAGCTGGGTGTTGTCGGCGTAGGATACAATCTGGGCCCCGAACGACTCCGCCAGCGCCGCCAAAGGGGTCATGAAGATGTTAAAAAGGGTCGGGCTCAGTATAGAGCCCTGTGGGACCCCGACTCCCAGAGGCGGCATCACGGCGGAATCTGGGGAGGCCCAGACCGTTTGCCGGCGGCCAGCTAGAAAGGAGGAAAACCAGCTGAGCACCGTCCCCCGTAGGCCAATCTCATAGAGTCTTGCGAGAAGGCCGTCATGGGGGACGGTGTCAAAAGCCGCCGACAAGTCCAACATCACCAGCATGGCTTTGCCCCCAGTGTCCAGAACCCCTTTAATGGTTTCTGAAACCTCTAGGAGCGCGGTCTCTGTGCTGAGGTTTGGGCGAAAGCCGGATTGGGTGGCATGCAGAATCTCGTGTGTTTCCAAAAAATTGGAGAGCACCGTCTGAACATGCTTCTCCAAAATTTTTGTGAGAGCCGGCAACAGAGAGATGGGCCTATAGTTGACTGGGGCCTGTAATGGCCGGATTTTCTGCTTAGATGGGATCAGCCCCTAGGGGCCCCTCTAACCCAGCCAGAACGTAACCACATCCCTCCTCAGGACCATCTATCCAGGCACCTGGGTACCTACCTGAGGATGGGGAACTCGCAATATACAAGCTCATATTATCAGAAACACCACTAAATCTATAGGGATACTAAGAATACTCACTGATTACTAAGGATATCCATGCCTTACACCACACTCATACCTTATAGTCTCGCGGCCACTCAGACCCAGACTAATCTACCCTGGGGCAGATATGACACACAATCCGGCATGTCTACACACGGGCCTGCAGAACCCAATGCTCTCTTTTTCCAAACGGTCTACAATCCGGCAGACCTCCACGCTGGTAATCCCCCCCAGCGCTCTCACTTACACACGGCCCGCAATCTGGCAGACCTCCACGCTGATAATCCTCCCCAGCGCTCTCATTAACGCCGTATATCAACGACGACCACTTTCCTATGAACACCTATGGGAACAATTTCTCATTTGTCTACTTGGGATAAAACTATGATAATGAAAATTAGTACGGTTTCCAAATGGTATGATGTACCTTCTAGTCTTGGCATCAAAGGTCCACTCGCTCCCTATTTATTTGATCACTACTTACCTGATCGGGATTTCACATCCGTTCATGCAAACAACTTTCAACTAGGAGAACCATTTACCAAGATTGAACAAGAATACAAGGCACATGTCAGTTCACTAAGAACTAGGGCTGCTTTATTTTAACAATATAAACACATACACAGATCTGTATTATAATGGACACATCCACATGTAACTGACAAAGACTATAGATAGAACACACCGCTGCAAGGAAAAGGATTAGCAATACAATAGCCTAGGGAATAAAGACAAGATTAAGATGTAAGTGTAAAGTAAACTAATATGACAGGACCGATATCACCTAATTAGTGTGAAGTCTTGTTCTAGCTGTCATCTGGGTTCCTCTCTCGTCTGTGCCTTGGCTCATCTTCAGACTCTCTCTCTCTCCTGCACTCTTGGATACACCTCTGCGCTGATCACTTTGCACTGGACTCCTCTCCCCCACGAACTGTCTCCACCTTTCAACTTCAGTCTAATGGTTTCTGCCTCTCTGACTCGTTCGCTCCACTAGCTTGTTCACTCTGTTTTAAATGTCTCTGTGCCAATGTCCAATTAACTCCAGCTGCTCCCACAGGTTAATCCACGATCTCTCCTCAGTCTCTTCTAAAAGGCATTACTTCAGACTCCAGCTATTCACACCTCCTCCTGATAAGTAACTGCTTCTGACTGCTTCCCTCAGTTCCAGCTCACTGACTGTCTGTTTGTCTTCTCTCTGTTCCAAGCATGTCCTGTCTCTTCTCCTCTTGCAATTCCACTCCTCCAACTCTACCAACACTCTCTGCTCCTCCAATTCAACTCAGCTCTCTCTAGCTTGAACCCTCTCTCTCTCCTACTCCAACAGCTCCTCACTCTTCTACCACTCCAGCTTGACTCCTCACCGCTCCTCCAATTCCACTCGACTGACTGACTCCGCCTCTGCACTTCACTAATATAGAATGCTGTTTCCTCATGGAAAGTTCCAGCCATCAGCCTGCCGCCCACCAGATCTCTGCACCACTCCGCGTCAAGGACACACACCCAGCCGGCCGGCCTTTTGTTGTGTCTTCCACACAGAGAATAATACAGCCTACCGATAAGGGCTGGCCCAGACCGGTTCTCTCCAAGTGAACAACAGCTTTAACTATAAACTTCACCTTTACTCTGCAAGCCTCACAGCTCCATCAAGATGGAGTCCCTCTAGTTCTAGGCCTGTAGGCCTGAAAAGGATGAAATACCCCTTAGCTCTGTCAGAATACCTACATAAACCATACCAATGTGTAATATAAAGTCAGGACCACAGGATCCAACCTCTACTATAAGAAATAATGACAGGCCAAAGCCAATAGGCAATAGATGGCCTCCTCTAGGTCTGGAAGAAAGGGCTTAAAAGGGCCAACACAAGCTAAGAATACCTATCCTAGATGTGAGCAAGATTAAAGTCTATATCACTGCTAAATAGAGCCAAAAACCCTGCCATTACAGGGCCCTAGGGTCAAGACCAGGCTTCTTAAGTAAAGGGATGACCATTGCCTGCTTCCAGGCCTGCGGAACCACTCCCTGACTCAGCGAGAGGTTCAGGAGAGGGTTTGCCAGTGGGTTTATCACTTCCGCGATTTTTGCCAAAAATTTGGCCGGGCACGGGTCTAAAGGTGACCCAGATTTGAGATTGCCCATCAGCGCTAAGGAAGCAGGGGCTGAGATAGGTGGAAACACACCCAACATCGGACCAGGCTGGGCCAAAGGGTGCAAGTCATCCTCTAGGATGGACAACCCTGCGGGCACCACCGATGGAAAGGAGTCTTGTATAAGTTTGATCTTGCTGGTGAAGAAGTTAACGAGATCAGACGCCCAAGAAACAGAGGGCATCTCTTCAGATGTATTAGACCGCGGCGCCATGAATTCTCTCACTATGGTGAAAATCTCCTTACAGGAGTTGGAGGCGGCTTCTATCCTCCCTGCAAGGTAGGCTTTTTTTCCAAGGCGAATGTCCCGGTGATAGGCCTTAACCGCCGTCTTATAGTTAAGCCTAGCCACAGAGTCGTATTGTGACCGCCAGGCTCTTTCGGCCACTTTGCACTGCTGCCGTTTAGCCGACAGTGCTGCGGTGAACCAGGGAGCCGAAACCCGTTTCCGAGTTAGGCGGGGAGCCAACACCGGGGCCAGATCGTTCAGCCTCTCTAGAAGCCATGCTTGCAGGGACTCCAAATCCTTCTCCAGGTCGCCAGAGAAGGGGTCACTCAGTGATATGCCCTAGGGACTCGACCCCGCTGCTGGGATACAGACGTAGACGGTTTAGTTGTACCTCTAACCAGGAATTTAGCAAGCCGATGGTCTGACCATAGCACCGGGATAATTTCCTTCACCTCAAGAGGGGATGTAGAAAAGACCTGGTCGAGAGTATGTCCCTTATCATGCGTTGGTCCCTGAAGGTGGGGGATCAGGCCCAGCGGGGCCGTAGCCTCCAATAATTTGATAGCATCCGGGTCCGACGGATCATCCATACGGAAGTTGAAATCCCCGGCTACTATACAGTGTTCAGCTTTCAGGGCCAGTCCCAACAAAACAGAGTCGAAGTCCTCAAAGAAGGTTCCAGGTGGGCCAGGCGGTCTGTAAACTAATAATCCTTTAACGGATTGGTGAGGAGCCAGGGTGATGGAAAAAGCAAGGGTCTCGGAACCGCGGATCTCATCCACTGGCAGAATAGCACATGGCACGCCCTTCTTAACCACCAGTGCCACTCCACCACCCCTTCCCTTGGCTCTGTCCTTCCTGAAGATATTGTAGTCGGGCGGAATAGCCATGGCGACATCAGGATTAGACAATTCTCCAAACCAAGTCTCTGTCAGCATGAGACAAAGTGGCTTCTCCAGATCAAGAAGCTCAAAAATGTCTTGTGCATGTCTGCATGCAGATCTAGTATTTAGCAGCATGCAGAGATACCCAACACTATCGCACCTCTTGGTGGGAGACAATGGTAAGGCACGGTTGGGAAACCATCCACATCCGGGGCAGCGTGACTTACCTCTGTGGCGACCAGGAAAGACAGTACGGCAGCCCTCCGCTCGATCAAGAAGTGAGCGTAGCTCCTCAGAAGTATATCGACGCATGGTGGGACCAGGAGTATGAGTGGCCTGAGACAGAGCCCAGCCCGTCGCCCCATCCGCTTCCGGGACGCTGACGGGTGCAGACGGGCTGGACTCTGGCGTGACTCCGGCGTACCCGCTGCGCGTGACCGCTGCGCGTAAGCATGACTCCCTTTATGAGGAGTCCGTCGCCTGAGCCACTAGAGCGCCCAGCCCTCACACAATATGGCCGCCACGAAGCACTCTACCCCACACAGCCCGCCCACAGGAACCGGGACTCGCAAAAGCGCGGTGGAGGAGCCGATTATAATGCAAGTGAGTGGAGGTGAGCTAAAAGCAGGGGATAAACAAATAATAATAAAGTAAATGAGCAAAAGGATTTTTAAAAAAGCGCCGCTATATTGCAGCCAGAAAGCGCGCCTCTGCTCAGCGAGACGCCGTGAAGCGTTTTGGTAGGTCTCGTGTCCTCGATGTAATTAGCAGGACTAAAGATATGTAAACAAAGAGCTGTTACTTTTTTCCCCAAAGTGGCAAATCCTATTTACATATCATAGTCTTTACAGTAGCAGCTGAAATGTTTTTAAACTGAACTATACAAACCTGTTAATCATTACTTAAGGCTTTTTAAACGTAATAATAGAATGTCTCTCATGAAAAAACACTTTTGAACTAATTGGCTCATCACCTTTAGTTATTTGTATACGCCCTTTTGTTGATTACTGGGCCATGTTGAGCACCGGAGAATAATACAGAACTATCACATGAAGGGCTATTGGCCATTGTTATCGGAGAGATGCACTAGTTTGTACAGCGCAAACTGTGAAGATTCATTCTTCATCCATGTGGACCCATCAGATGGGGGTAAAAAAAGATTATCAGTGAACTGTAAGAAACATTGGAACACTTATCTGTGTTGTCAGTCACTGTCTTACTAAGGTCAGAAGCTTTAGCTTAATGATCATTTGTTTTCTTTCTCATTTTTAGGTCTTGGGTAGACAGTGCATATGCTGTCTCTTCGAGACATGTTTACACATAGTACTTTTATCGTTACGCCACCACCCACAGCACCCCACAACTTTCATCCAATGACTACAGACACAGTGTCGTTTGGAAAAGGAGCTGCAGGTTTATTTGTTACACAAAAAAAAATGCGGGTTATCTTACAGGCGATCCCTAGCCGCCCCGCAACCCCTAGTTGCTGGGCACCTGAAGTTTAGCCAAAATACACCAGCGGCCACAGCCCGGGGTTGTACCCTGGGAGCACTTCCACTTCCACCGGTGAACCTATTGTCCACCATAACTCACGCCCACTGAACGAGGGAGAGACACTCACACCTTCTCCAGCCTGGCGGAGCTTCATGTGGCAAGATCCCGGTTGCTCAGGTTTACAACCGCCCTAAGGACTAACGGGGCGCCGTCGTACTCCAAGTTCCCAAGAAGGACCCCTTAGAGCATGTATGACTTATGCACGCGTGAGCTTTATACTGGAGGCTTCAGGTCCTGTTCCTGCGCCTTTCCTGTTGTGGGATCGCCCTGTAACTCCTCCTGCAACAAGAGACAGTTGTTAATGACAGTCCCCCCCCCCACCCACTTCACACCCTTACTGCGGGTGAGCGGTAGGGAGGGGAATTCGTTGTAAGGGGGGTGATCCTAGTCCTGATGGGAGAGGGGGGAGCTACCTATGGGCCTAGGCAAAAGTAGTGGCCTGGGAGCTACCTGCCTTGTCACGACCTGTCTGGTAGGGAAGCAGTAGCAAAGAGGGCACGGGGAAGAGGGGGAGCCCCTTATACATGGTGCCCCGCCCTTTTACCAGCGGCTTGCCAGCGCCGCCCCCAGGGTCTTGCTGCCCGGCTCCCTCAAAGGTACTACGGGGGCTGCCCTCCTACGGAGTTCCCTGCAGGGACCTCGGGCATCCTGCATGGTACTTTTATCGTTACGCCGCCACCAGCAGCACCCCACAACTTTCATTCAATGACGACAGACACAGTGTTGTTTGGAAAAGGAGCTGCGGGTTTATTTGTTACACAAATAAAAAGGTGGGTTATCTTACAAGCGATCCCTAGCCGCCCGCAACCCCTAGTTGCTGGGCACCTGAAGTTTAGCCAAAATACACCAGCGGCCATAGCCCGGTGTTGTACCCTGGGAGCACTTGCACTCCCACCGGTGAACCTATCGTCCACCATAACTCACGCCCACTGAACAAGGGAGAGTGACTCATACCTTCTCCAGCCTGGCGGAGCTTCATGTGGCAAGCCCCCGGTTGCTCAGGTTTACAACCGCCCTAAGGACTAACGGGGCGCCGTCGTACTACAAGTTCCCAAGAAGGACCCCTTAGAGCATGTATGACTTATGCACGTGTGAGCTTTATACTGGAGGCTTTGGGTCCTGTTCCTGCGCCTTTCCTGTTGTGGGATCGCCCTGTAACTCCTCCACAACCCTGGGTGTGGCCGCCGCTGCACCCAGAGCCCCCACCACTGATCTACTTACATCCTGCTGCTTTTAGCGCTTCCCCTAGGTCTAGCAAGAATATCGCCATGCCTACTTTGGACAAGTGGACCCCGTCCGATTCCCAGCAGCCTATAGATTTCGCATGCAGCAGGCCGTGCCTAATGAATCCCAATCCCCGCATCTCCGTGAATTTCCGCATGGCTGCATTTACTTGCCTGCGGGCTACTTCCATCGCTTCTTGGGATCTAGCTCCATGCCATATGGGTCTAGGTGTCATCTTTGACCACCAGATGCCGCAGGAAGCCCAGCTCACTGCTTAAGGTACTTAGGTCCTCTCTCATTGCTTGCAACAGTCGCCTCTTTCCCTCAGCCGCCAGGTCATTTCCCCCCAGATGCACCACTATGATGTCCGGCTGTGGTCTACCCTCGTTCAAAGTCATGCGCAGTGTTCCTATTAGATCTGCCCAGTGCATTCCCGGAATTCCAAACCAGGATATAATGGGGTTGCTGAAACCATGTTTCCAAGGAACTGCTTTCACCCATCTTGCAATTCTTGCGACATAAGAGTGCCCCTTCACCCAAACATTTGTTCCTGAAATAAAACACAGTGATTGGCAAATTTTAGTTTATTCCACACTTCTCACAATTTACAGAAGCCACCTTCATGGCAGCGCATATTCACATCAACTTCTTGCCCTGCCTAACTGATCCCTGAATTACTCCTGGTAGAGGGATGAATCACACTTATTGGCCGCACATAGGCTTTGTAACAATTGGAGTTCCACCGCCCAACCTTCTTGATCGCTTCTGCGGGCAACCCTTCCTTGAATGCTGTTGTGGCTGCCCCAATCCCAAATGAGTGAGAGCTGTACTTAGCCCCCTCTTTCGTGTACCCCGCCAGGAAAAGGCAGCCCTGCATCACGTGTTCCACCTGGTATTTAGTGACGGGGGAGACATCCAGGTGTAAAAGCAATAGACCATCAGTTGATGGGCGTATGGCCAAGAAGGCGGCCAACAGTGCCACCGGGCAATACCTGTCGTTCCCCAAGCGGTGCAGTGAGATCCCTCTACCCCTGCCCCCCTGATCCATTTTTGAACATTGTAAGAGTATCTCCACAGATTCTGCGGACAGGCGCACGTCCCGCATCTGCAGAGCCTTGGAAGTGGTCTCCGTCTTGGACCTCGCTACAATTTCTCCTATCCTGAAAGCCCCAAAAAACGCTAGACTAAAAGTGGCGGCAAAGAGTGTTGCTTCCTACACAGACTGGGCGACCGCTGGGAGGGCCTCTAGCATTCCATGCAATGTCTCATAGTCAATGGGGGCCCGAGGGTCCGGAGACTTGGGCACCATTCTGGCACAACCTTTGAGTGCCGCCCTGGTTGTGAATGAAGCGGTGGGGTCTTCCTGTCCTAATAACCTGGCATGGTGCCCGATGGCCGACAGGTGCCCGGCCATCCATGAATGGCTCCTCCTTCCATCTTTGGCCCAGATCATAAACGCCTGCACCCTGTCGCCCCTATTGTACGTCGCTTGCTCCCAAGGGCCCATGATTTCACAGAATTTCTCCATGCAACACTGGTACCTCCTCATTGTCCGGTGTGCCAGTGACAGCTCGCCTAGCTCTCTAATGCGCTGTGCCACCGCAGCAGGTGCCAGAGCCGAGCCGGGAAAGGGGTCATCTCCTTCCTCGCTCTCGGCCTCGCCTCCTGGAAACGCTGCCAATGGAAACGGGAGAGAGCGTCAGCAGCTGTGTTTAGTGGCCTTGGAATGTGTCTAGCTCTACACTCTACATTGTTGTATAGGCATACCTTCACTAGCTCCCTGAGCAGGCATAATACGAGCGTGCAGCTAGCGGACTGTGTGTTGATTGCTTGTACTACGACCAGGTTATCGGACCACAAGACCACCCTCTTAGCTGTTAGCATTTCCGGCCAGAGGTGGAAAGCCACCACAATGGGGAATAGTTCTAAGACTGTTATGTTGGCCGTTATCCTTTTCTTCCTCCATGCGTTCGGCCATTTCTCTGCGCACCACTCCCTGTCCAGAATCACGCCAAATCCCTCCCTCCCTGATGCATCGGTAAACAGTGTCAGTTCCTGGCTGCTAGTCCAGGGGTCTCTCCATATTACAGAGCCATTAAATTGTTCCAGAAATTCCACCCACATCCGTAGGTCATCTTTCACCCCATTGCTGAGCTACACCTTGTGATGTCTTTGTTTTATCTTGGCAGCTGCCCTGGCTAACCTGCGCGCAAACGCCCTGCCAGCGGGGATCACTTTAGTAGCAAAACTTAGTCTGCCATGCAAGCTCTGTATGTCCTCTAGTGACACTTTTTCCTGTCCCAGCATTGTCCGTATTAGTGACGCCAGCTCACTGACCTTGTCTGATGGGAGCCTGGCTTCACCTGCCCTGGTGTCTATCTCCACTCCCAGGAAAGTTAAGACTTGTGCTGGCCCTACCGTCTTCTCCGGGGCCAGTGGCACACCTAGATGCCTGGTAACCTTTTGGAATTTAGCTAATGCATTCGCGCAGTCTTGCGAGTCTTTGCTCCCTACAAACAAGAAATCGTCTAAATAGTGAGTCATGCTTACCACCCCTTCTGTGGCTTGCAGTACCCACTGCAGGAAGGTGCTAAATGCCTCAAAAAATGCACAAGATATGGAGCACCCCATTGGCATGCACCTGTCATAGTAGTACTCCTGTCCTAACCTGAAGCCCAATAGGTGCTGGCTGCTGGGGTGCACCGGCAGTAGGCGGAAGGCCGATTCTATGTCTGCTTTGGCTAACCATTCCCCCTTGCCAGCCTGCCTTACCAAGTCCATGGCCACATCAAATGAGCAGTATGACACTGAACAAACTCCTTCTGCCAAGTTGTGGTTGACCGAATCCCCCTCGGGGTAGGACAGGTGATGTATCAGTCTGAATGCCCCAGGTTCTTTTTTAAGAACTATCCCCAGAGGAGAGACAACAAAATGCGCGAGGGGGGGTGAGGGAAGGGGCCAGCTACTCTCCCTAATTGAATCTCCTTGTAAACCTTTGCTCTCACCACTTCCGTTTTTTCTTTAGCGGATTTCAGGTTATCCGCATCTTGTGCTTGTGGGATCCCTATATAAGGTATTACAAAGCCTTCAGCAAAACCCCCCAGGAACAGCCTCCCATCAACTCCGTTGGGATATTTGTTCAGCAGGGGGATCAAGTGGTCCAATCTAATTGGTGAGGGCCCTTTCACTACTTTGGCCTGTGTAGTAGATGGCAGAGGGGTAAGTGTGGGGTAGTGTGTGCCTGGATCAGGTTGCGCGGTGTTCGATGGGGGGGTCGCCGAGAGCCAGGTCTGGGGGGAGAGGGGGTAAGGGCAGAAACGCGTGTCTGTGTTAATTGCCCTGCCCAGTGCCCCCCGTATGGCCCTCTCTGTTTCTGTCCCTTGTTGGTCCTGCATGTTCCAGCCTAATGCTGCCCCCCGCAATTACTGCATGCATGTGTGAACTTGTAGGTTCTCCCCCAGTGGCAATGTCCGTTGTTGAATAACCTGCAAGTCCCGGGCTGTGTTCTCCCGCCCCCCCTTTTGTGCCCCCTCCTCCGGTGTCCACCCTGAAATGTTGTGTTCCCTTGCTCATTGTGCTGTTGCTGTTGCGTGTAACTCTTTTCTGTTGTCGCTGCCTGCGTGTACTGCCCCTTGCCGCTTGACCCTGCTCCCTGCAGCGCCCTGGACCCCATGTGGTCCATCCAAAGTTGCACCTCCTTGTGATCCCAACGCATTTTGGGGCATTTGGACATCTTCTTTCTGAACTCTCTATCGTAATTTAACCATCCCACACCCCCCCTCACTTCTTGGCCTTATTGTGAATTAGTCTGCCATATTGTACCAGAGCAGGGCCTTGATCCGAAAATGTTTCCATTATTACAGAAGATAAAATCACAAAAGCCTCTAACCATGTGTCAATTGATTTCTCGGGCCATTGTTGGAACTTCACCTTTTTCTCATCCTCCTTTAGCCCTGCCCTGCGCAGATCTGTGCCCTGTTGCCCCAGCATGAGTAGGGAAAAAATATCGATGAACTCCCTCTTCCAGATCAGTTCGTTTGCAGCCAGGGGGACTTCCCAGGACAAGCATGAGCGCCCTGACAGCAAGGGGGCATTCAATACCACCTCCTCCTCGACTGTTGCCGTTGCCGGGGTAGGCACTGGTATCGGTGTCGCGGGTGGTGGAGGGGCTGCCGGGAGGGGTGTTAGAGCGGGTGTTGCGAGGAGGGGAATAGGACTTGATGGGGTTGGTATAGGTGATGGCGCGGGGACCGGAGTATGATGTACCGATGGAGCCAGCGGGGGTACCGGCCCTGTTAAATCTGGTGTGGAATTGTTATCTGGAACCGGCACCACGGGAGCCAGCGGGACCAGCGGAGGGGGGGGCTCTGTGCCCAGAGTGGTCAGCGCGGGTAGTCTAGGGGCTGACCCCCCCTTCCCCCAGACTTTGGCCGGCCCCTCCCCCCCCCTCCCAAGCCTGAAACACTCTCTTTCATTTCAGTCATAAAAGTTTGCAAGGTGGACATGATCTTACCCAGATCGCTTTTTGTGCCGTATTCCACTGTGGGTTGTGAATTTTTTTGATTGCCTGACGTTCAGGGCGCGTCATGTATCAAGGGGACCGTCGACTTGGCCCCGCCTTTGCTTGTTCCTTGTTTGTGGCAATTTTCACCCTCTTGGACGCCCTGGGGTGTCCTGACCGTTCCGTATCCTCCTCCTCTATAGCTATAATGTCACTGTGACACCCCGAGTCAGTGTTGCTGGCATTGAGAAGCTCTGTTGCCGATGCCATACCATTGGTCTTTACGAGCTGGAGAAAAGTCGCTGCCTGCGCCTCTGCGGACGTTCCCGAATCTGGGCGCTCGTCTTGGTACGTGGAGAAAAGCGATGGAGATCTTTGTTCGGACATCCTGACCCGTTCTGCCTCTATTTGCAAGATAAACGTAAATTGACTATCCTTCCTCGAGCTTTTGCCAGGTTCAAGGAATGTTTGGACGACGGGGATGGTGGGGGGGGGGGGCGCTGGTGGGGGGGCCAGTTGTGCTGGGGGACTAACCCCCCTTCTCTGTGCGCCGTTCCCATGCCCTAGTTAGACTTACTTCTTGTTCCTGAGCGTCGAAAGGGTGCCCCGCCGGGTGTCGCCCCGGCCTTTCCTTTGCTATTAGCGAACGGTATTTCAGCCTGTCGTCCTTCACTCTGCCTCTACCGTGATAAAAGGCAAAATTAAAATTCGCTCTTCCCTGCCCCAGTGGCGTTGGGGCTGGCCGAGAGGACCGTGACCTTGTTCGCCGATCCCCCCTGGTGTCGTTCGTTCTATCGCCCTTTATTGGGTGTCAAAGCACCCCCGTAGTTCCCCTCTCACACTTACCTTCTTAACTGTGTGAGTCACCCTTGTTCCCGTGGTCCTGTTGGTCGCTAGTCCTTCCCTGCCTGTAATAAGGAACACTGATTACCACATGCGCTCACTCATTACTTGAGCTGGGACATTAACGGTGTAATACACTGTTATGCATGCATACTTCCAATCGTATCGTACATTTACCCCTGTATACTTCCTCTTAAGCGCTCTGCTGAGAGCTGTTTTTTATCTGTCAAGTGTAACTTAATTATTCACTGGCACCGGACACGATCGGATGAGCATGTGGGCAATAGGTATCGGGCCAGGCTAATGATGGCAGGCTGCTACTGTTACTAGCACCTTGCGTTTTGCGGATTGGTAGGGGAGGGTTGTTCAAGCGCGCAAAAGCTGCCAGTAGGAAATGCGTATCTGAACGAATTAATTACTACTGAAAGCTCCCATAAGTATGCCTCTTTGCAATTACCAGTTGACGTATTTTGCACAGTTTGACTACCGCTAAGTAATTTTGTCCGATGCAACATCCAGATGATAATAATTCAATAGCTCCAACAAATGTACCTATTGTTTAGTACAAGGATCGACCCGCGCCCTTGCCGTTATTAGCACCACGCTCTAACCCACTGCGCTCACCTGCTTCCATTTTTATACCGGGCGCATGCGCATGGCGCATGAGGCAGCCTCCGCGAGTTCCAGCAGTCAATTGTGCGTGAAGGGGGTGGGGGAGGTGGGGGGCTGGCAGGTGCGCGCAGCTGCCGTTTCTGCTAACCCCCGCCCCCTGGAGTATAAAAGCAGTATACTTTCCCCTGGTTTTCACTGTATTGAGATGCACGGCTAGCGCTGCCGATTTCTTAGCTGCAGAAACTAGGTTCGAGTCTGGGCACAAGTGAACATTCCGAGACCCTGGGCAAATCAATTAATCTCTTCGTGTACCGCCGCATCAAGGTGGGGCCATAGAGTAACCCGGCTTCATCAGTACTCGCATGGCAGCCCCCGCTGTAAAACCCTTGGAGGCCTGCCCCCGATCTGCTGTTAAAAAATAATGCGGGCATGACATTGGGCCACACCTGGGCCGCCCGGCCGTGCGGCAGCCATCAATAATTCAGATACTGCCCAGGACTACTGCCTCCTAAGGCGCCCCCGCCGTCTGCCGCCACCCTGCGCAGCCATTCGAAATGAATGTGTATCCTCATGTACTGTCACTGGTGCTATGTAAAGCACTCTGATACCCGGTTTGGTTCGGGTCAAGTTGCACTCCACAAATAAAAGGGTTAATCCAATCCGGGGTGGGTCGGACTGTATAGAAGATCTATAGGGGCACTAGACCGTGCGGCAATGACGCGGTTTTGCTCAAGCCCCCCCGGGACTACGGCGTCTCCAGCAATGGCTGCCATGCGGCCAGGCGGGGCAGGGGACCCGCCCCCACCCTTCAACCGGAGCAAGGGTTGCTCGTGGGCTTCAAGGGGCCAGGAGGTGGCCTAACGGCTATGGTGCTGCACCTCGGACCTGGGTAATTTTCGCTACACATTCAGGGTAAATCACTGCCTACAACCCCCCTCTGGGCTGCTCGTAACAACGAGAGCTGCTTCAATTAAAGAACGAGGGCAGGTCCCCCGCCCCCCGGTCACCCGGCCGCGTGGCGGGCATGACAGACCGCCTACACAACGAAGAGAATGCGAGCATCGATACCGCTACCTCCAGCATGCTAAGCGAGCGCTCTATAATTTGCGCAAATTTCCCTACCAACATCAGACAACCTAGTCCGCCTCAAATGCTGACAACACACGGCCCATTGAAGGCCTGCTCCGGACTCGATCCGTCCTGCCAGCACGACCACCGCATGCTCCGCCGCCATTTCTCCCCTCTCCCCAGCTCCTGGCTTGACGCCGCTGCGAGTCCGCGACCTCTGTGCTGCTATTTTTACCGCTCCCCTACAGCCTTTGAAATCGCCCCCCATCTGTAACACTGCACCTCCCTGTGGTATCCGACCACGGGGCCCCTGTGCAACCTGGGCTTAACCCAAGGACGGGGCCCGGGAGGAGGTGAAGATAGTCACCCTTACCTCGCACGCGACTTCACGACTTGCCCGCCGACCGATATCCACGAATTGGTTGTAAGGGGGGTGATCCTAGTCCTGATGGGAGAGGGACCTAGGCAAAAGTAGTGGCCTGGGAGCTACCTGCCTTGTCGCGACCTGTCTGGTAGGGGAGCAGCAGCAAAGAGGGCGCGGGGGAGGAGGGGGAGCCCCTTATACCTGGTGCCCCATCCCTTTACCGGCGGCTTGCCCGCGCCGCCCCCAGAGTCTTGCTGCCCGGCTCCCTCAAAGGTACTACGGGGGGCTGCCCTCCTACGGGGTCGCCTGCAAGGACCTCGGGCATCCTGCAGAGTGCCCATAGTTTATCATTGGTTTGCTTTAGCGTCGCTGTAGTTTCTTTTGTTTCTTTTTGTCAAGACATGCCTGTGTTTGGCCGGACCCTAGAGCATGGACTAAGTACTTGTGTCCTTCCACTGCTCCCGTTGTTGGAGCTACCTTTTTTTTTGTGTTTCAGTACTCCATTTCAGTGCTTGTTTTTTCTCCTCTGCCCATTACATTAGTTCTAAATCCACAACTGCCCGCTCCCTGTTTCGTAAACTCAACCCCACCGGCCCTCTGTTGTGTTATATCTGTGAGCATTGCAGTTTTTTCTGTTATATATAGCGTGAACGCGACCCGATACTGAAACCATAAATTCTCTGGTCACTTCTGTGCCCTCTCTACTCCAGCTCCTCCCCCGCCAAGAGAACTTATTCCTAAATGACTGTCAGTCCCTCGTTTCAGCACTTTTACCACATTTTTTAAATTCACAGTAAGAAAAGCAAAGTAAAGTTGCTTTAACCCCTTCCGTGCGGCCGCGATTTTTCCCATGTGCGGCCGCCGGACGAACACGGGCGGGCCATGACGAACCCCAGCCGTCATCAGCACACGAGCACCGTAGTGCATGACGGCTGGGGTTCATCACCAGCATGGAAGGGGTTAAGCTTCAGTGTTCACACAGGTCGTAAAGCTGCAACAAAAGTAAACAAATGCAGCTATTGATTCAAAGGTTTGTTTTAATAAGGAAAGCAAGGGGCATGCCTGTGTACCGTCCCAACTAACTTTGAAGTGCAAAACACATTGAGGTTTCAAGAATTATGCATGCACTGCTTTCTGCATTTCAATAATGGCACAGGCTGCTGCAAGAAGCTGTTCTGGTGGGACTCTGTGCGATGTGTGACTCTCGTAAAGTGTGCGAAGCAACTCCTAGGCGATAGATCAGAAAACTGTAAAACAATATTTACGCATCTGTGTCAAGGAATTATCTTAGAAGCATCTCGAGACTTTGCGAAATAAGGCTTCGCACCTCTAAGATAACGTGTTGCCAGTGATCCGGTTTCAGTTGAGGAGCCCAGTGTATAGAGATAACAATCAATAACAGGCTGCTGGGAACAAACAGGCTCCATTGCTTGTTAAATACCAAGCACATGGCTGGACGCGGTAACAGGGTATTCAAACCAAATGCTAGGAATGCTGTTTAACTAGAGAAACCAAAGGGCAAGAAGGATGATAGGCATGAACCAAAAATGTATCTGTGCACAGTGTTAAATATATTGGTTAACGTGTGAATAAGCCCCGTTGAGCTGCTCTCGTTCGGCCCCTCCTCAGAGGAGGAGGTCGAAAAAGTCCTGAAAAGGATGAAGAGTGGGTCTCCTAGTGACCCGGCGCCCATGAAATTCCTTAAACAGGTAGCAAATGTTCTTTCCACTCCGCTTGCGGATCTTATTAATCTTTCGCTTGCCCAGGGCACAGTGCCTCAAAGGTGGAAATCCGCTGTTGTCAAAGCACTATTGAAGAAACCGGGACTAGACCCATCAAATCTGGCCAACTTCAGGCCCATTTCACTCCTGCCCGGTTTCTCTAAAGTTGCAGAGAAGCTGGTCAACTACCAGCTCTCTCGCCATCTTGAAGATCACCATCTGCTAGGGGACTCCCAGACGGGTTTTCGCCCTGGTCAGGGGACAGATACAGCCTTGCTGGCAGTGGTGGAGGAAGCAAGGAGCATTCTTGATTCAGGGGGGTCAGTGGCAGTGATCCTCCTGGACTTGAGTGCGGCCTTTGACACCGTTAATCATCAGGTGCTCCTCCAACGGCTGTCAGAGGTGGGTGTCAAAGGGATGGCCCTGAAGTGGCTGAAATCTTTCCTCTCAGACCGGTCTTATCAAGTATGGGAAGGGGGAGAGCAGTCCACCTTGTTCCCTCTTCAATGTGGAGTCCCGCAGGGCTCATCTTTGAGCCCTACTTTATTTAACACCTATATGGTTCCACTTGAAAGAGTGGTCTCCCCTTCAGGAGTGAAGATCATCAGTTATGTTGATGATACTCAGCTGGTTTTAGGCCTCACCCAGCTGGAGGAACAACCCGAAGTCCTTCATGACTGTCTCTCTAACGTTCACCGCTGGATGTCCCAATCCGCTTTGAAGCTCAACGGGGACAAGACTGAGCTGATGGTGCTAGGCAAGGCCAGTCCCTCTCTCATCACCAGCTGTTGGCCTCAGTCCTTGGGTGACCCGCCATCCCCCAAGAAGGAAATTAAGAGCTTGGGGGTTTGGTTAGAGGAAGATTTATCCTTCAGGACACATGCTAGGAAAACCGCGGGGGTATGCTTTGGCCTGCTGCGATCTGCTCGCAAGGTGCTACCTTTGCTCCCGAATCCATCTAGGAAGCTTTTGATTTGTGGTCTAATTCTGTCGCGGCTCGACTTCGGGAATGCGCTATTTTTTTTGGCGCACCAGAAGCGACTTTTAAAACCCTTCAGCAGGTGCAGAACGCAGCCGCGAGGGTTTTGATGGAAGTGCCGCGGAGACAATCAGCTGCCCCCGCCCTGAAAGCGCTTCACTGGCTCCCTGTTAAGGAGCGGGTGAAATTTAAGGCGCTATGTACGGCCCATAAAATTTTGTACGGTAGGGGCCCTTCTATTCTGTCCTCTATGGCACGCCCCTACAAGCCCACACGCCCATTGCGCTCGGATCAAAGACATCTGATGCAGACTACAAGAGTAAAAAGAGCTCGCTCTGGGGGTCGACGTTTTTCGGTGCAAGTGGCGACACACTGGAACTCTTTGCCCCTTAAGATCCGCGCTGAGCCCAATATCCTGCACTTTAGGAAACTACTGAAAACACACTTGTTTCCGGTGTAGGACTGAGTGAGAGCCTTTCTTTTCTGTGTTCACAGCGCCGGGATGCCCCTGAGTAACTGCGCGCGTTACAAATTTTATATAATAATAATAATAATTTTAATGAGTTTGTTATATAAAATAGAGGAATGAAGGAATTGATTTATAACAGAGGAAGAGGAAATATATTCTGCAAGCATTCTTAAGAATAAGAAGGGAAATGGAAAAAGGACATTGAGTATATGACAAGAATTCTGAAAAGGGAAAAGGGAAAAATAAAAAATAACTCTAGACCTCTACATTGGTCCATAAGGGGGTGTCCTGTATATATTTGTCTTTTTGCTAAAAAGCTGAGTGGTTCACAAAGAAAGCAGTATGATATGACTGAAAATCAGGAGCATTTACTCCTCTATGAAGTTTAGACCTTTGAAATCTACTGAGAGACATACAAGATTTGTTGTTATTCCATAAAAATGTTGTTAAAACAGTACATATTTTTGATAAACAGAGTAAGTAATATTAATGGGAATTGCATACAGACAAAAAAGGATGATGGGACCTAACATAAATGTAATAGAATCCAACCTACCCCACCAGGAGAGATAAAGTGGATGACATTAGGAAATAAGAGTGGATAAAGTTCTAAGATGGGTGGAGAAGTTAAGGTAAACCAAAAGAGAGTATGCAGTTCCCCAGTTGGAAAAGAGCGGATGAACCAATGTGAGTGGAGGCACAAAGGAGGGGAATCCTCCTTGTCGAAACTAGAGTCCTCACACACCCAGCAAGCTAGGTGTCATGCTTCATCATATGGGCTCGCTCCTCATCGGGTCGGCGGTGCAATACCCAACAGGCACCCATAAAGGGGCTCTTTAGCGGAGATCTTCTGTTCCTGCTGTATGGTGCTGTGGGTGTGAGGGCCCTAGGGGAGGGAGTGTGTAGATGTATGTTGGGTGGTTTAAAAAAGGTTGGGTAGTCCACAGGGTAACTTTAATAGAGTGGTAGCCCACCCTGTTAAAAAACAAGAGAGAGGCTGCTATCTGGCTCTAGGGTAAGCATGGGCGAATTTTGCGAATTGGCAATTCGCGAATTTGGGAATTGGCAATCCGCAAAATTCGCGAATTCGCGCGAATTTGCGGTTTTTTTTATTTTTGCGTGTTCGCGAGGTGTTTTACGTGTTCGCGGGTGTTCACGAGGCGCTTTGCAATTTCGCGGGGTTTTTTTTTGCCTGCTTAATCACTGCCACCCTCTCGTTTTTTATGCCCATCTGCCCTCTGTTCCACTCGTTTCTGTGCCCTTCTGCCCTCTGCCCCACTCATTTTTTGTCCCCTTCTGCCCTCTGTCCCACTTTTGTGCCCTTCTGCCCTCAGCCCCACTTAGAATGGCGCCGGCAAGCTGCCAGCGCCATTCTAAAATAGCTAGAAATAGCTTCAACAGGAAGCACTAATAGATAAAGTAAAGCAGGTGCTCCAGTTGAAGGTCAAATTAAGTTACACAATCATTAATCACCCCAAGGTGGTGGTGATTAATGATTGTGTAACTGAATTTGAGCAGCACCTGCTTTACTTTACCTATTAGAGCTTCCTGTTGAAGCTGACTTTTGTAACTATTTTAGAATGGCTCTGGCAGCTTGCCGGCGCCATTCTAAAAGAGTTCCAAAAGTCAGCTTGAACTTTTGACCCACTCCGTTCCGTTCGCGGATTTTGCGGGAAATTCGCGAATCTCGCGGATTGCAAATTTACCAAAAATCTGCAAAATCCGCGAGCGGAACAGATTTTCCGCCCATCCTTACTCTAGGGTCCAGGGGAGCAAAGCTCTACTCTACTTCAGTGGTCGACATGTTTCACTCAGTATGTTCAAAGTGATACAGTGCATTTCATCAGGACCAAGAATTATCTACACTGAGTCATCTGGAGGAAACGTTCCTACCTCCCACTAATCTAGTGTGCGAGCACGTTGTCCTGCCAAATTTAGTGGAACCCAACTAGAAGGAAGCGTTTGCTTCAGCGGTCTTCCCGGCAGAACGCACTTTCTATGTAGTAGCCCTGTCCAGAATCGGACGAACGCCGGTAATCTATCCCTGCGCTGGAGCCGGGAAGCCGGAGAATTTAAGGGTCACGGTATCTTTTAATGAATTTGCAAACCAAATACACAAATATTAAATTTTTACTGGATTCTACAGAAAGTTTGATGATATAAAGTCATGTTTAAAACACCATTTATTTAAAGGAAGAATCTCACACTTATCATAATATAGTTTACTAGCAGCCCGTCCCGACGTTGTCCGGGTATGAATTGCTGCCGGCCAGTAGTATATTGTTTTGTAGGATTTCGTTTTGATAGCATTTCTTATCTGTGACAGGCTTTTGAGACGCTCCGATTCACAATGCACTGCTGATGCACTTAAAAGTGCGCGTTCAGAAGTGTGTCAACTCGAGTTTCCCTACTTTATTTTTCGTTGCAATATTATATAGCGGGATCTCGACAACATGGCATGAGCACAATTTACATTACAGAAGAAAGCATTCATTTGTGGTAGGCACGTGGAGACAAAGCGATTTGCCTGGAATCACAGGATGTTGAGCTGATGCCGAGATTCGAATGTAGCTCCCCAGCTCTAAAGTTCGCAATTCTAGAACTTGTGGCGGGAGGTGTGTCTAAAAGTGTATGTTGGTGCTGGACATCAATGAGAGAGACCTGTGCATTTTTCAAATGGGTGGTGAAAAAATATGAGTATGTTGCTGGAGATGTAAGCCGCCGTGCCACCAATGTACTTACCGGGGGAGGGTAAACACCCAGTATTCCGCAACTTTCTTTCCACATACCATCACTCTGCATACTTTCATTACGAAAGTACCATGACTCCGCAATGCCATTATAACACATGGCATTACATTTTATATGCTTTTACCACGCATACATTTACAACGAAATTCGTTGTAAATGCATGAATGGTAAAAGCATGTTTTTTTTAATGTTTGGATAAGCTAAGTATGGGTATAGGGGTATATGCTTTGGGGTACTGAGGTATATGTTTTGTGGTGTTTGGGTATTTTAAGGGTTCAGATATAGTTTTGGGTTAAGGGGTACAGGGGTAGTTTTAGGGTTTAGGGATAGGTATGGGTTTTGGGGTACAGGGTTATTTTTAGGGTTCAGGGCTAGGTTTGGGTTTTGGGGTATAGGGGTATGTTTAGGGTTTAGGGGTAGGATTGGGTTTTGGGGTACAGGGGTATTTTAAGGGTTCAGGGCTAGGTTTGGGTTTTGGGCTACAGGGGTATTTTAGGGTTCAGGGGTAGGTGTGGGTTTTGGGGTACAGGGTTTTTTTTAGGGTTCAGGGCTAGGTTTGGGTTTTGGGGTACAGGGGTATTTTTAGGGTTCACGGGTAGGTTTGGGTTTTGGGGTACAGGGGTATTTTAAGGGTTCAGGGCTAGGTTTGGGTTTTGGGGTACAGGGGTATTTTTGGGTTCAGGGGTAGGTTTGGGTTTTGGGGTACAGTGGTATTTTTAGGTTCAGGGCTAGGTTTGGGTTTTGGGGTACAGGGGTATTTTTAGGGTTCTGTGGTAGGTTTGGGTTTTGAGGTACAGGGGTATTTATAGGGTTCAGGGCTACGTTTGGGTTTTGGGGTACAGGGGTATTTATAGGGTTCAGGGCTAGGTTTGGGTTTTGGGGTACAGGGTTATTTTTAGGGTTTAGGGATAGGTTTGGGTTTTGGGGTACAGGGTATATTTATATGGTTAAGATGGGTTAGTGTTTAAGGGTGTTGGGGTATTTTAAGGAGTAAGGGTGGGTTATGATTATGGGGTGCAGGGGTATTTAAAGGGAGCAGGGTGGGATTAGCACACAATATGAGACCTGGCATGAAGGGTGGAACGTACCACACGCCCACAGCGTTTGTCACGCCCACAGCACATGCCCACAGCACAACGCAGACACGCCCACAAGGGACTACTTTGCTGGCATGGTTGTTTTACTTTTTAAATGTATATGGTAGGCGTCTGCATAGCCTAAGTCCATCTGCTGCAACTGCCCTTTCCAACGCTGTATTGGGTGTTGTGATTGGTGCTGTGGTTCCTGAGATTACCCGCATCAAACGTTTGGGCTCTCTCTTTATTATATTAGTATGGATAACCTGAGATTGAGGTGAAATCAGGGACTGTTGGTTTGATTTAGATTTCGGCAGACACGGTACTTTGCCACAAAGGTGACAGATATCCCTTCAGCCAAAATATAAATTCTATAGGATATTATGGGATTTATATTTCGACAGGCAGAATATCTGTCACAGTTGTGACAAAGCAACCCGACTGCCGGAATCTAAATCGGGCCCTATGTCTAGACATGGTTGTTGGTAGGAATTACAAGAAGAACTATATAAAAGAATATGGTCAGCATAAACTGACAATTTAGACTGGTTATAACTGTAATTGTAGCTCTGTATGTTGTTGGATCTTGGACAAAAAATGTTCAAGAGAGAGAATAAAACATAAAGGAGAAAAAAAATACATCCTTGCCTACACCCCTCTATGAAGATGAAAGGGAGTAGACATTAAACTGTTAGATACATGCTTTAGGAATGAGTATAGAAGTTACACTAGATAAATGGATTTTTGATCGAATCTGAACCAATTAAAGGTTGTGGGAAGAAAATTCCATTGCATGTGAGCAAAAGCTTTCTCAGAATTGAGAGAGACAGCTGCTAATGATTGCTTATATTTGTTAGATTTACTAAGGATGTTGAAAAAGAGTCTAGTGTTATCAGAAAGGTGTTTGTCATTGTAAAAACTAGATTACTCCCTGGCAATTAAATTTGGTAAGAGAGGGTCTAAACGTAAAACAAGAATTTTAGCAAAGATTGTATAATCCAAATTAACAAGAGATATTGGTCTAAACATTTTACACAGTCTGTTATCTTCATAATGTTTGGGGACAAGGCGAATTAAAGCGTCTTGAAATGTAGCAGTAGCAATAATAGAAGACACAAAGAATGTAAATATTTGATGTAGTTTTGCAAGTAGCTTTCGGGAGACCATCTGGACCAGGAGATTTGCTTTTTGGATACAATTTATTGCATTCTGGATGTCTTGAATTGTGATATTTTCATCTAAGGGGAAAAATCAGTGTTTATATAAAATTCTTTACAAATGGAAGATAGATATGAAGTAATTTCAGCTTGGTAAGGATTATGTTCTGGTGTATAAAGAGCTTGAAAATAGTAGGTGAATTCAGCCAAGATATCCTTGTCTTAAAAAACAAGAGTAGATTAATCTGGTAAAATTGTATCTACTTTGACTCAATCTCCTTTAATCTTAAAATAATTTTCCAAATGATTTCCTACTTTATTTTGACAACCATGGTGTTTGGCATTGGATTTGAGAAGAAAGGAGGCAGCTTCTTCTGTAACGAGTTTATTAAATTCAAACTTAGCTTTTATTAATTGATCCAAACGCAATTTAGATTTGGACGAGAAGTAGGAGTATTCTAGAGTTATAATGCATTTTTTAATGTGCTTTCCTTTTGTTAGATTTACAACAAGGGGTGGTGAGGGACAGAGTCTCTGAATTAAGCAGAAAGCTCTCACCCAGTCAAGAGATCAGGGCTAGATCCAACACCGTTTTTTAGCTCACTGCACCATCCCAGTTTCAGAACCAGGCTGTATGCAAAATAGTCTGTTCCTGTCCCAGTGCATGATGGGAACAGGGCAAACCAAACTACAAAAGCCAATTCTTACACTGGGAAGGAAACAAGCTCCCGAGGACCGGTTTCTGGCATTACAGCCGTCTTCGGCCCAGTTTGCTTGAATCCTGATGGTGCAATGAGCAAGGGTCTCACATCTGAGAATACCCTTCCACGCTTAGGGTGGACAAAAATATATTTACAACAAGGGGTGGTGAGGGACAGAGTCTCTGAATTAAGCAGAAAGCTCTCACCCAGTCAAGAGATCAGGGCTAGATCCAACACCGTTTTTTAGCTCACTGCACCATCCCAGTTTCAGAACCTGGCTGTATGCAAAATAGTCTGTTCCTGTCCCAGTGCATGATGGGAACAGGGCAAACCAAACTACAAAAGCCAATTCTTACACTGGGAAGGAAACAAGCTCCCGGGGACCGGTTTCTGGCATTACAGCCGTCTTCGGCCCGGTTTGCTTGAATCCTGATGGTGCAATGAGCAAGGGTCTCACATCTGAGAATACCCTTCCACGCTTAGGGTGGACAAAAATATATTTACAACAAGGGGTGGTGAGGGACAGAGTCTCTGAATTAAGCAGAAAGCTCTCACCCAGTCAAGAGATCAGGGCTAGATCCAACACCGTTTTTTAGCTCACTGCACCATCCCAGTTTCTGAACCTGGCTGTATGCAAAATAGTCTGTTCCTGTCCCAGTGCATGATGGGAACAGGGCAAACCAAACTACAAAAGCCAATTCTTACACTGGGAAGGAAACAAGCTCCCGGGGACCGGTTTCTGGCATTACAGCCGTCTTCGGCCCGGTTTGCTTGAATCCTGATGGTGCAATGAGCAAGGGTCTCACATCTGAGAATACCCTTCCACGCTTAGGGTGGACAAAAATATATTTACAACAAGGGGTGGTGAGGGACAGAGTCTCTGAATTAAGCAGAAAGCTCTCACCCAGTCAAGAGATCAGGGCTAGATACAACACCGTTTTTTAGCTCACTGCACCATCCCAGTTTCAGAACCTGGCTGTATGCAAAATAGTCTGTTCCTGTCCCAGTGCATGATGGGAACAGGGCAAACCAAACTACAAAAGCCAATTCTTACACTGGGAAGGAAACAAGCTCCCGGGGACCGGTTTCTGGCATTACAGCCGTCTTCGGCCCGGTTTGCTTGAATCCTGATGGTGCAATGAGCAAGGGTCTCACATCTGAGAATACCCTTCCACGCTTAGGGTGGACAAAAATATATTTACAACAAGGGGTGGTGAGGGACAGAGTCTCTGAATTAAGCAGAAAGCTCTCACCCAGTCAAGAGATCAGGGCTAGATCCAACACCGTTTTTTAGCTCACTGCACCATCCCAGTTTCAGAACCTGGCTGTATGCAAAATAGTCTGTTCCTGTCCCAGTGCATGATGGGAACAGGGCAAACCAAACTACAAAAGCCAATTCTTACACTGGGAAGGAAACAAGCTCCCGGGGACCGGTTTCTGGCATTACAGCCGTCTTCGGCCCGGTTTGCTTGAATCCTGATGGTGCAATGAGCAAGGGTCTCACATCTGAGAATACCCTTCCACGCTTAGGGTGGACAAAAATATATTTACAACAAGGGGTGGTGAGGGACAGAGTCTCTGAATTAAGCAGAAAGCTCTCACCCAGTCAAGAGATCAGGGCTAGATCCAACACCGTTTTTTAGCTCACTGCACCATCCCAGTTTCAGAACCTGGCTGTATGCAAAATAGTCTGTTCCTGTCCCAGTGCATGATGGGAACAGGGCAAACCAAACTACAAAAGCCAATTCTTACACTGGGAAGGAAACAAGCTCCCGGGGACCGGTTTCTGGCATTACAGCCGTCTTCGGCCCGGTTTGCTTGAATCCTGATGGTGCAATGAGCAAGGGTCTCACATCTGAGAATACCCTTCCACGCTTAGGATGGACAAAAATATATTTACAACAAGGGGTGGTGAGGGACAGAGTCTCTGAATTAAGCAGAAAGCTCTCACCCAGTCAAGAGATCAGGGCTAGATCCAACACCGTTTTTTTAGCTCACTGCACCATCCCAGTTTCAGAACCTGGCTGTATGCAAAATAGTCTGTTCCTGTCCCAGTGCATGATGGGAACAGGGCAAACCAAACTACAAAAGCCAATTCTTACACTGGGAAGGAAACAAGCTCCCGGGGACCGGTTTCTGGCATTACAGCCGTCTTCGGCCCGGTTTGCTTGAATCCTGATGGTGCAATGAGCAAGGGTCTCACATCTGAGAATACCCTTCCACGCTTAGGGTGGACACAAATATATTTACAACAAGGGGTGGTGAGGGACAGAGTCTCTGAATTAAGCAGAAAGCTCTCACCCAGTCAAGAGATCAGGGCTAGATCCAACACCGTTTTTTAGCTCACTGCACCATCCCAGTTTCAGAACCTGGCTGTATGCAAAATAGTCTGTTCCTGTCCCAGTGCATGATGGGAACAGGGCAAACCAAACTACAAAAGCCAATTCTTACACTGGGAAGGGAACAAGCTCCCGGGGACCGGTTTCTGGCATTACAGCCGTCTTCGGCCCGGTTTGCTTGAATCCTGATGGTGCAATGAGCAAGGGTCTCACATCTGAGAATACCCTTCCACGCTTAGGGTGGACAAAAATATATTTACAACAAGGGGTGGTGAGGGACAGAGTCTCTGAATTAAGCAGAAAGCTCTCACCCAGTCAAGAGATCAGGGCTAGATCCAGCACCGTTTTTTAGCTCACTGCACCATCCCAGTTTCAGAACCTGGCTGTATGCAAAATAGTCTGTTCGGGGCGTGGCCAAGATGGCGGGGTGAGCGGACGCTTCCTCCCGTAGCTCCTCCGGCCCAGCTCAGCTCGAGCCCCGATTCCTGCGCTTCTCTCCCCCCGCGGCTGCATTGCGGGCGAGAGAACTGTGCCGGAGTTCTGGGGGCACATTTTGATACCACTTTGACTCCTGTTGCCCCGGGGGAAGTGCCCGGGAAGCTTGTTCAACGATCGGTCCGAGGAATGGAGCCTGGATCGGCCCGAGGAGAAGAGCCTGGAGGCGGAGCGTGTTGCGGCGCTGTCCGCGCGCCTCGGCCGGGCCGAGTGCTGAATGCTGTCGATCCCGAGGGAGCGGACTCGACGGACTCCGCGGAGTGCGGAGTCTTCCTGGCTGGCGCCCTTGCGGCCAGAGTCATCGCTGGACGACTGGCCCCAGACCTGCGTTGGCGATCTACCCCCCTGCCATGGATGTTGGTGTGTGACGCCATGCGGACCCCGAGCCTGGAGGCGGGGGACGGCGGAGTTTGACCGGCGACCGATCTGAGTGTACTAACTGATGCGACCGGGGGACACTGGTTTTGCACCTTCCCGACCCATGGCTGTTCGAGGGTCGCCCACAGACTTGCTGGCCTAGGCTGCCCTCCCGGGTTCCGCCCTTCCGCCATCTTGTCACTGAGAGACTGGTACTGGCGACCCTTGCCCGCGCCCTTGTCATACGGGCGCCTCAGTCCATCCTGGCGCCTACGCCTATGCCATCCTCCCTGGAAGTACAAGGCTGAAGGACTCCGGCCTGGCCCCTGATCACCGCCCTGACTGGCTCGATGGTCGTCTCGCCCTGGCCTGTGCCGCCATTTTGTCGCCTGTGACGCATCGCGGCCGGCTCTAAGCTTTACCCACCGCGGAGGCCAAGATGTCTGGGAGAGGAGGCGCGAGACGGGGGGATCGCACTCTGCCGGACATGCTCAGCAGGGCCCAGCAACTGCGGGACAGGACGCAGCCGTCCCCGGGGTCCTCCCGGGCCTCAGCGGACGCCACCGGAGGCGAGCCACCAGTCACGAGGTCCTTCATGGAGGACTTATTCAGCTCCCTCAAGGAAGAATTCCAGACTCTCAAGACCGAGGTGGCCGGAGAGGTCCGTGAAGTGCGTAGAGAAATCGAGGGCCTAGGCGAGCGGGTCGACACAGTGGAAACGGCGGCCCAACGCCGCGATGAGGAGATAGTTCATCTCCAGCAGGATGTTCTCCACCTACGGGAGCAGTGTGTCGAGCTCCAGGCCCACTCTGAAGACCTCGAGAACAGGTCCAGGCGGAATAATATCCGGGTGCGGGGCGTCCCGTCCACGGATGAGGGTGCGGACCTGGTGGCCTATCTGCAGGACCTGTTCCGAGACATCTTGGGAGAAGGAGCGGACTTCCCGATCCGCATCGACAGAGCGCACAGAGTGGGCCGCCAGCGCCAGTCATCGACACCCCCACCTGATATCCTGGCATTCCTGCCGGATTTCCCCCTAAAGGAGCGCATTATGACGGAGGCCCGCAGGAAGCAGCCACTATCTTTCCGAGAACGACCCGTGGCGCTCTATCAAGATCTGTCCGCCATCACGCTGCAGAAGCGCAGGTCCTTCCGCATCGCTACGGACTTTCTGCGGGAGCATGAGACGGCCTACTCTTGGGGTCACCCCTTCCGTCTTATCTTTCGTTGGAATGGGGTGCTACACCAGCTGCGCTCCTTACAGGATGTCTGTGGGGTGCTGGGACTCACAGCTACGGAGGAGGAGGGGGCGACGCCCGCATGGAGGCGCCCCGAGCGACGGGGCCGACGGAGATCGAGGAGGCGCCAATCGTCGGCGACGGCGAGCCGCCCTGACTCCCCCACCATCAGGGCGGACATGGCGGAGGCCCTGAGGACTGCGGCCAGGAACTTGCCTGACTCTAATGGCGTGGCCCAGACGGCCTAATTTCACTCCGGGGGGAGAGACTCTTAGCCTCTACGATGCTGGGTTGGGGCTGGGGGTTGGGGGGGAGAGGTTGGAGGTGAGTGGCTGGACGTCCACTTGACTGTTTTCTACGGACTCGCCCGCTTGGGCTAGACTGAGACAATGGGGTGTTTTTTCCTGTTTTTGGTTTTGGCTGGTTGCCATGGGTTGGTTTTGGGGCGGCTCAAGAGTTGGTTTGATGTTGGGGGGGTCCCGTCCGATGTTGTCCGAGCACATGCGAGGCCGCCTCTGGCCTTCCCCGCGCCCCTGCCCCGCGCGCCCCCTCCACTGATCCCTCGCTTGCTACATAGCGCTTTGCTTCCCTGGGAGCGATGCCGTCCTTGAAAGTAGTGACCCTTAATGTTAAGGGTCTGAATAATCCTGTGAAGCGTAGGGCGATCCTTTCCCTGCTAGAGGGTTCGCAGGCAGACATCTGCCTCCTGCAGGAAACCCATTTACTCTCTAAAGATTGCCATAGGTTGCGCTCTGCCAAGTTTCCCACGCAACTCTTTTCCTCGGCAGCGACTAAGACTGCGGGGGTAGCCATTCTTCTGGCCAGCTCCTTTAGGGGCGAGGTGTTGTATAAACATGCCGAGCAGAAAGGGAGGCTCCTAGTGTATCGCATGCGACTGGGAGGTGTTGCCTTCACGGTTGGCTCCGTGTACAGCCCGAATGACCACCAGGATTGTTTCCTGGAATCTGTGCTGGTGGACGTCACTGCCTCGCCCGATCGCCATGTTATCTTGGGGGGAGACCTGAATATGGTCTTCGACTCCGCCTTGGATAGGTCTGCCCAGCGCTTTCCGCAGACGGGGGAGCTTTCTAGAGCGGTGCAGGACCAGATTGCAGAGATGGATCTGCATGACCTCTGGCGCACTATGCACCCCACCGGTAGGGACTATTCATATTTCCCCCACGCACATCGTACTTATTCGCGGTTGGACTACCTCTTGGTGAGCGGCCCGCTTCGCTCGGCCGCCACGGCGGCAGACATCGGAGTCTTGTCCCTGTCCGACCATGCACCGGTTTCCGGAGTATTTGCTTGGCCGGCGGCCCCCCCCTCCAGAGGGATGTGGCGGCTTCGGGACACGCTTCTCCATAAGAAGTCGGTGGTGAAGCGAGTGGGGGAGGTCATTCAGGAGTACCTGACCCACAATAGCAACTCCGACACGTCCCTAGCAACGCAATGGGCGGCCTTGAAAGCGGTCGTCAGAGGGGAGTTTATCTCCATTTCCTCGGCGGAGAACAGGGAGCGGCAACGTAAGAGGGATGAACTGACGGCGCAAGTCAGGGAACTTGAACAGGTTCACCGCCGGACGGGGGCTCCTCGAGTTTGGAGGCAGCTGAAGGCGGCGAGGAAACTCCTCTCTGCGCTGGACCTGGACCGGGCGGAATATGCGGCGTTGCGCCTGAGGCATGCCTTTTACACCGGCGGGGACAGATGCGGTAAGCTCCTGGCCCACCGGCTCAGGGCTGCGCAGCAACGCAACGTAGTAAAGGAGCTAGTAGGCGCAGATGGGGTCCCGGTTTCCGGTGACGCGGAGGTGGCGGATTCCTTCCGTGCCTTTTACGAGGCGCTGTACGCTGCAGAGCCCTCCCCACCGGGAGAGGCTGAGGCCTATCTGGAGTCAGTGACCCTCCCGGCCTTGGATCCCGCCCAGGCGGACCACCTGGAGAGGGACATTCATGTGGAGGAAGTTATCTCCGCTATTGCGCGGTTGAAGCACGGCAAGGCCCCGGGTCCGGATGGCTATACGGCCTTGTTCTACAAGACCTTCTGTCCCACTGTCGCGCCTATCCTGGCTCGCTTGTTCAATTCCTTCTCTGAACCGGGGGCCATCCCACCGGACCTTCTCTCGGCGACTGTGTCGGTTATTCCGAAACCGGGGAAGGATCGGACTTTGTGCGGCTCATATCGGCCCATCTCGCTTCTAAATGTGGACCTCAAGCTTTACACGGGGATCTTAGCGGCCAGACTGGGACTGCACCTACCGGGCCTGGTGGAGGCGGACCAGGCTGGTTTTGTACCCGGTAGACAGACGGTCGACAACACCAAGAGGGTGACGCACGTGCTAGAAAAGGCCTCACGCGTCCCGGGGGAGCGGATGCTGCTGTCGGTCGACGCGGAGAAGGCCTTTGATAGGGTTCATTGGCCGTACCTCGAGCTGGTTCTCGGGAAACTGGGGATCGGCGAGAAGTTCCGCCCCATGGTCTTTAATTGTTATAGGAGGCCGTCAGCATTGGTGCGTGTTAACGGACACAGCTCCAGCAGCTTTGCCATTGAGCGCGGCACGAGACAGGGCTGCCCCCTTTCACCGCTCTTGTTTGCCCTCTATATGGAGCCGTTTGCCCAGAGGATTCGCGATAATCCGGACGCTATTGGGGTGAAGATGGGTCAATACACTCATACTGTTAGCTTATACGCGGACGATGTCCTGCTGACCCTGGATGACCCCAAGCGGTCGCTCCCTGCCTGTGTCCAAGAATTGAATGCCTTTGGCCGCGTGGCGGGCTTCAAAATGAATATGTCTAAATCGGCCGCCCTGGATGTGTCACTCTCTATCGACACCAGGCGGGACCTCCAGCGTCTCTTCCCTCTGCAATGGTCCTCCTCCACGGTGCCTTACCTGGGGATTTTGCTTGCACCTTCGCTGCCTGAAATGGTCGCAGCTAACTATTCCGCCCTGGGCAAAAAGATTAAGGAGGAACTCGGCCGATGGAGCAAGGGCCTGCTCTCGTGGCTGGGCCGTATCGCAGCGGTGAAGATGACGATACTGCCTCAGATCCTGTATCTTTTTCGCGCTCTACCTCTCCAGCCCCCTGTAGGTTGGATACGGCAGGCGCAGGCTGACATCTCCCGCTTTGTGTGGCAGGGCCGTAAGCCTCGGATGAAACGGGTTCTCTCCACGCTTGCCCCGGAGGCGGAGGGTCTCGGTGTTCCGGACCTCCGGAAGTACTTTCAGGCGGCGCAGCTCCGATACTTGGTGGAGTGGAGCCGGTGGGAGTCGGACAAGCACTGGCTCTTTCAGGACCAGGCAGTGGCGGGCCGTACCCTCCAGGAAGTCCCGTTCCTGCGGCGCACTCATCGCCCGCCTAATCTCTACGCCTCCTTTGTCACCCGGGTCCCGCTGCGAGTGTGGGATGCGGTATGTGAGCTTCGCGAGCTAACCACTTTTCCATCACTGTTCACACCCATTGCTGGCAATCCGGACTTCACTCCGGGTCTGGAACCGGGAGCCTTTTCCCACTGGGTGAGCGCGGGATGTAGGGCACTTTTTCAGATCTACGGGCCGGAGGGTGTGCTCCCTTTCCAGCAGCTCCGACAGGAGTTTGGCCTGACGGAGGGGGACAGACTGCGTTATATGCAGGTCCGCCACTGGGCTATTCAACCCCCAGTGCGCGATGTCGCTGCCCGTTCGATCACGCCCTATGAGCGGTGGCTGGTAACCCGGACCTCGGATGCCAAGCTTATTACCGACTTATATAAGTTTCTCCAGCCCCCGCCGTTTCATTACCACAACCCAGGGAGGGAGCGCTGGCACAGGGAATTGGGCAGGACCTTGAGCCATAAGGAGTGGGACAGGATCGCGTATCGGGCGAGGCACTCTGCGTACCACACTGGGCTGACGGAGACCTTTACTAAGGTGTCCACCTACTGGTATTACACCCCGGAGAGGCTCTACGAAATGCACAAAATCAGCGATAAGGGTTGCTGGTGTGGCTGCGGACAGGAGGGTACTCTAACGCACATTCTCTGGGCGTGCCCGGTACTGTCGGCCTATTGGAAGGAGGTCTTGGATGAGGTGGATAGGCATTTTGAGATCGAACTCCCGCGCTTCCCGGCGTATGTTTTGCTAGGCCTCCCCAATGACTTGATGTACCCGCTGAAGTCCCGCAGGGGTAGACAGATTGCGATTGCGCTAGGCTCAGCGGTTCAAAACATCCTCGTACTTAGGCGCACCCCCACTGCCCCTTCTATCACTGGCTGGCTACACAGGCTCTGGCAGGTGCTGGGTATGGAGAAGATGTCGCTTACAGTGGCTGGGAATGTAGACCAGTTTGAAGAGCTCTGGCACCCCTTTTTAGCACTACTGTCCACGGAATTCCGCGAGCTCACATGTCCACGGTACCTACGACTCCTTCGGCTGACGCCGCCGGCGGCTCCAGCGGAATGAGAGAGGTGGGATCGGGGGTCTGGGGGTGGGGGGGGGCGGGGTTACATACTTCTAATGTTGACCTTCGGACGGGGATGTTGGGGTGTTGTTTTCTTCTCCTTTTTTTTCCTTTGCATTTCCTCTTTCTATTTTTTCCGGGGTAGGGGGGCTTGGGGGGATGGTGTATTTTTCACTGGGTTGCGGGACGTTACTCAAGCTCAGCTTTGATTGGGGGGTGGGGGACCACTGGAGGGTCATTCGCACTGCCTTATTGCCTTATGACTTATGCCTTGTACCCCTCCGGGGCTGCCTACCTCCCTACTTTTCTTCAGAATCGATGCAACGTCTAGCTTTTTGTACTGCATGTTCACTTGACCTCCTATTCCCTTCCCCATGTCTTTTTGTGCTTTAATAAAATGCTTTAAACCAAAATAGTCTGTTCCTGTCCCAGTGCATGATGGGAACAGGGCAAACCAAACTACAAAAGCCAATTCTTACACTGGGAAGGAAACAAGCTCCTGGGGACCGGTTTCTGGCATTACAGCCGTCTTCGGCCCGGTTTGCTTGAATCCTGATGGTGCAATGAGCAAGGGTCTCACATCTGAGAATACCCTTCCACGCTTAGGGTGGACAAAAATATATTTACAACAAGGGGTGGTGAGGGACAGAGTCTCTGAATTAAGCAGAAAGCTCTCACCCAGTCAAGAGATCAGGGCTAGATACAACACCGTTTTTTAGCTCACTGCACCATCCCAGTTTCAGAACCTGGCTGTATGCAAAATAGTCTGTTCCTGTCCCAGTGCATGATGGGAACAGGGCAAACCAAACTACAAAAGCCAATTCTTACACTGGGAAGGAAACAAGCTCCCGGGGACCGGTTTCTGGCATTACAGCCGTCTTCGGCCCGGTTTGCTTGAATCCTGATGGTGCAATGAGCAAGGGTCTCACATCTGAGAATACCCTTCCACGCTTAGGGTGGACAAAAATATATTTACAACAAGGGGTGGTGAGGGACAGAGTCTGAATTAAGCAGAAAGCTCTCACCCAGTCAAGAGATCAGGGCTAGATCCAACACCGTTTTTTAGCTCACTGCACCATCCCAGTTTCAGAACCTGGCTGTATGCAAAATAGTCTGTTCCTGTCCCAGTGCATGATGGGAACAGGGCAAACCAAACTACAAAAGCCAATTCTTACACTGGGAAGGAAACAAGCTCCCGGGGACCGGTTTCTGGCATTACAGCCGTCTTCGGCCCGGTTTGCTTGAATCCTGATGGTGCAATGAGCAAGGGTCTCACATCTGAGAATACCCTTCCACGCTTAGGGTGGACAAAAATATATTTACAACAAGGGGTGGTGAGGGACAGAGTCTCTAAATTAAGCAGAAAGCTCTCACCCAGTCAAGAGATCAGGGCTAGATCCAACACAGACTGATTTGCATATAGCCAGGTTCTGAGCTGGGATGGGGCAGTGAGATAAATAACGGTGATGGATCAAGCCCTGATCTTTGGACTGGGTAAGAGTGGTCTGTTTAACTCAGACACTCTGTTCATCACCACCCCCTTTTCTAAATCGTTTTTGGCCACTATAGGTGTGGCAGGGTATACTCAGACATGAGTCCCTTTCTCACTGCTCCATCAGGATTCAAGCAAGCCGGGCCGAAGAAGGCTGAAATGCCAGAAACCGGTCCCCGGTAGCTTGTCTCCTTTCTGGTGAAGAATTGGCTTGGTAGTTTAGTCTGCCCTGTTCCCATGATGCACTGGGCCAGGGACAGACTGATTTGCATATAGCCAGGTTCTGAGCTGGGATGGGGCAGTGAGATAAATAACGGTGATGGATCAAGCCCTGATCTTTGGACTGGGTAAGAGTGGTCTGTTTAACTCAGACACTCTGTTCATCACCACCCCCTTTTCTAAATCGTTTTTGGCCACTATAGGTGTGGCAGGGTATACTCAGACATGAGTCCCTTTCTCACTGCTCCATCAGGATTCAAGCAAGCCGGGCCGAAGAAGGCTGAAATGCCAGAAACCGGTCCCCGGTAGCTTGTCTCCTTTCTGGTGAAGAATTGGCTTGGTAGTTTAGTCTGCCCTGTTCCCATGATGCACTGGGCCAGGGACAGACTGATTTGCATATAGCCAGGTTCTGAGCTGGGATGGGGCAGTGAGATAAATAACGGTGATGGATCAAGCCCTGATCTTTGGACTGGGTAAGAGTGGTCTGTTTAACTCAGACACTCTGTTCATCACCACCCCCTTTTCTAAATCGTTTTTGGCCACTATAGGTGTGGCAGGGTATACTCAGACATGAGTCCCTTTCTCACTGCTCCATCAGGATTCAAGCAAGCCGGGCCGAAGAAGGCTGAAATGCCAGAAACCGGTCCCCGGTAGCTTGTCTCCTTTCTGGTGAAGAATTGGCTTGGTAGTTTAGTCTGCCCTGTTCCCATGATGCACTGGGCCAGGGACAGACTGATTTGCATATAGCCAGGTTCTGAGCTGGGATGGGGCAGTGAGATAAATAACGGTGATGGATCAAGCCCTGATCTTTGGACTGGGT
This sequence comes from Lissotriton vulgaris, assembly GCF_964263255.1. Taxonomy (NCBI): domain Eukaryota; kingdom Metazoa; phylum Chordata; class Amphibia; order Caudata; family Salamandridae; genus Lissotriton; species Lissotriton vulgaris. The sequence goes on along the minus strand of NC_141693.1, from coordinate 1,066,003,227 downwards.
AAGAGTGGTCTGTTTAACTCAGACACTCTGTTCATCACCACCCCCTTTTCTAAATCGTTTTTGGCCACTATAGGTGTGGCAGGGTATACTCAGACATGAGTCCCTTTCTCACTGCTCCATCAGGATTCAAGCAAGCCGGGCCGAAGAAGGCTGAAATGCCAGAAACCGGTCCCCGGTAGCTTGTCTCCTTTCTGGTGAAGAATTGGCTTGGTAGTTTAGTCTGCCCTGTTCCCATGATGCACTGGGCCAGGGACAGACTGATTTGCATATAGCCAGGTTCTGAGCTGGGATGGGGCAGTGAGATAAATAACGGTGATGGATCAAGCCCTGATCTTTGGACTGGGTAAGAGTGGTCTGTTTAACTCAGACACTCTGTTCATCACCACCCCCTTTTCTAAATCGTTTTTGGCCACTATAGGTGTGGCAGGGTATACTCAGACATGAGTCCCTTTCTCACTGCTCCATCAGGATTCAAGCAAGCCGGGACGAAGAAGGCTGAAATGCCAGAAACCGGTCCCCGGTAGCTTGTCTCCTTTCTGGTGAAGAATTGGCTTGGTAGTTTAGTCTGCCCTGTTCCCATGATGCACTGGGCCAGGGACAGACTGATTTGCATATAGCCAGGTTCTGAGCTGGGATGGGGCAGTGAGATAAATAACGGTGATGGATCAAGCCCTGATCTTTGGACTGGGTAAGAGTGGTCTGTTTAACTCAGACACTCTGTTCATCACCACCCCCTTTTCTAAATCGTTTTTTGCCACTATAGGTGTGGCAGGGTATACTCAGACATGAGTCCCTTTCTCACTGCTCCATCAGGATTCAAGCAAGCCGGGCCGAAGAAGGCTGAAATGCCAGAAACCGGTCCCCGGTAGCTTGTCTCCTTTCTGGTGAAGAATTGGCTTGGTAGTTTAGTCTGCCCTGTTCCCATGATGCACTGGGCCAGGGACAGACTGATTTGCATATAGCCAGGTTCTGAGCTGGGATGGGGCAGTGAGATAAATACTGGTGATGGATCAAGCCCTGATCTTTGGACTGGGTAAGAGTGGTCTGTTTAACTCAGACACTCTGTTCATCACCACCCCCTTTTCTAAATCGTTTTTGGCCACTATAGGTGTGGCAGGGTATACTCAGACATGAGTCCCTTTCTCACTGCTCCATCAGGATTCAAGCAAGCCGGGCCGAAGAAGGCTGAAATGCCAGAAACCGGTCCCCGGTAGCTTGTCTCCTTTCTGGTGAAGAATTGGCTTGGTAGTTTAGTCTGCCCTGTTTCCATGATGCACTGGGCCAGGGACAGACTGATTTGCATATAGCCAGGTTCTGAGCTGGGATGGGGCAGTGAGATAAATAACGGTGATGGATCAAGCCCTGATCTTTGGACTGGGTAAGAGTGGTCTGTTTAACTCAGACACTCTGTTCATCACCACCCCCTTTTCTAAATCGTTTTTGGCCACTATAGGTGTGGCAGGGTATACTCAGACATGAGTCCCTTTCTCACTGCTCCATCAGGATTCAAGCAAGCCGGGCCGAAGAAGACTGAAATGCCAGAAACCGGTCCCCGGTAGCTTGTCTCCTTTCTGGTGAAGAATTGGCTTGGTAGTTTAGTCTGCCCTGTTCCCATGATGCACTGGGCCAGGGACAGACTGATTTGCATATAGCCAGGTTCTGAGCTGGGATGGGGCAGTGAGATAAATAACGGTGATGGATCAAGCCCTGATCTTTGGACTGGGTAAGAGTGGTCTGTTTAACTCAGACACTCTGTTCATCACCACCCCCTTTTCTAAATCATTCCTTTTGTTAGAAGCATATGTAATAATAAAATCTCTAGAAGCAGCTTCAAAGGAGACCCAAAAACATGGAAAAGATATATCTGGAGATTCAATTAATTCAAAGAATTAAGTAATACAAGAGTCAAAGAGGTGGGAAAAGTTATTGTCTAATGAATAAATCTGCAGAGTCTTCTTTTTAGTTTGGAGAAGTAAGAAGGAAATCTAAGGGTCTGATTTAGATCTTGGCGGACGGGTTACTATGCCACAACGGTGACGGATATCCCTACCGCCAAAATATAAATACCATAGGATATAATGGGATATATTTAGTCCAACAGGATATCTGTAACTGTTCTGATGGAGTCACCCGTCCACCAAGATCTAAATCAGGCCCTAAGTCTAACAAAACCGGGGCATGATCTGAGATTACAATGGATCTATATCAGCATGAAAATAATGTTGAGATAAAGCCCTAGAGACAAATATATAATCAATTGTGGACTGGGAGAAATGGAAGGTGGAAAACAATGTGTATTCCCTTTAATAAGTATGACAAATTCTCCAGGAATCTATAGGGGATCTTTGATTAATGACTGAAGTAAACTGTCTGTGAATGGAAGAGGGAACAACATTGGTTTTAGAGGAACAATCTAGAAAAGGACCCAGAACTAGATTACAGTCATCCCCAAAAATTAGGTTATCATCAGAGAGAGCTATCAATTTATGGGTAATATTGGGCCAGCATGTTTTGTCAAGTTGTGTTGGAACATTTAGATTAAAGATGGTAAGTGGTATCTTATTAATTGTTCATTTTCACATACACCAACAGACTTCCAAATCCGATTCTTGCGATGTTAAAGTGACATCTAAGGATTTTTTACAAAGAACCACCATATCCTGGTGAGGTGAATGCTTTCCCAGCCCAATTTCATACTGGTTTATTGACTTTTATGGGGTTCCTGTAATAAAGAGCTGTAGGCTTTTAATTTGGTTAAGTAAAACAGTACTCTTTGACGTTTAATGGGTGAGCCCAACTCTTTAACATTCCATGTAATTACATGTAAAGCCATAGAAAACAATTCATAAAGTAAAATTCTCTACACAAAGATAATTGTTATGAAAAACTGTACTCATATACTAGAGAACTTTACACATGAAATCATCAACATTAGAATATGCGATAAGCGGAACATAGCTAATAAATAAAGAGCATATGGAAAAATCAGGAGATGGATAAGAGCAAAAAGTAATGAAAAGGAAGACAGGAGTACTAAGAAGGTAAAGCATAAAGGAAACATAACCACAGTCATGAGGATAGCAGGATACAATTAACATACCAGGTAGCAAACAAATAAGTGGGGGTGGTGAGAGCCTAAAAGGAAGATAACGCAACCGGAATCCAGAGGCAACTGGGACAGGACAATCCAGACCACAAACAGAATTTCAAATACAACCATGAGAAACAGGAGAAGGTGGGATCCTACGGGAGGAAATGAAGAAGTATGCTGTATATATGTCACTATCAATAAACATGGGTGGAAAATACCAAAACGGGCATCAAGGGAGTGTAGAGCAGGATGCATATCTAAAAACCTTTTCTGTCTGTCCTCTGTAGGTTGAGCTTAATCCTGGGTGAAAATAGAGAGCCATCAGACAAAGTTACTCATCCCTGAGATTATATTGCTTTAATCACCATAAGAAGGTCCTGATATTCCAGAATGAAGGTGAAACCTCTCGTATTTTGTGTGATGATGAAGATAGATGGAGTCGACTGACAAGTCTGTGAGCTCTTTGAATATAAAATTGAGTAGTTACTGGCATATCTAAGATTTTAGGACTAAATGTATGAAAATGTATGAAAAAATTAAAAAGGTTGAGGGACTTCCACACCCTCAGCTAGACCACAAATGGGAAGGCTATTTAGTCTATTGCAGTTTTCTAAGTCAATTCAAATCAATTCAACAAACTTTATTCGGCTTCTCGATATAACACCATAAAAGTATACAATGGTCATCATGATCAGAAGATAGATTATATACAATTCATTTAACATGCTCTTAAAAGAACACACTCCTTAATAGCATAATAAAGCCTGCTTATGTAAACTGGGAAAAGAGGCTTCGTAAGCGTTTTAATAACCAATGCTATTCGTATGACTCCAGCCCTTCCTGGTTTCCGAGCAAAAAGTAATTGGAGTAATATTATTAAATCAATATCTAAGAGATATCAAGGAGTCGAAGATTATTACGTCTTGCATTATTCTCCAGCGTTTCCATTCTCTCAGAGAGGGTGAGGTCATCTTTTCTCACGATATCTGTCTTGGCCTGATCTAAATATAAGGAGAGTCCTGCTATAGTTTCCTCTAAGACCGTAGTCCTGGAGCTGAGTGTATCAATTTTATTGTCCAAGGATTCACAAAAATTCCTAATCTCTGTTTGGTTGGCCGCTGAAACCTCAAACCCCTTTTTTGTATCCAGAGATAAGGAAGCAAACATAGACTTTAATGAGAACTCAGTTGGAATGGAGCTAACATCTCCCTGTGGGACACTGATTGATGGAGCTAGACCATCTAATGAAACCACCCATGCATCCGGTAGACCCAAGTCCACCAGAGAGTCTGAAGCCTGCGCAGGCTGTTGAAGTAATCCCTCCTGATCAGCATGGTCTACAGCGTGGTCTACAGGCTCACTCACGGTTTCTATACCCTTATCCCCCTCAGAAGACATGTTGTCTTGCCCAGGTGTATTGGCCTCGAAGACCACCGAAGAGAGAGAAACTAGGGCTGAAATCGAAGTGGACAAAGGAGGGATATTAAGTTCAATATGCGATCGGTCCTTTGCTAGATCCAGTATTTGGGGAACCACCTTAAAGTAGGACCTTAAGGAGGGGGTTATTTTTACACTTGCGCTTGAGCCCAAGATTGCAGTTTTGGTAATTTTTGCTGTCTTGCCACCTTTTGCACGCTTAGCTTTTACGTCAGTGCTTAGAAAGGAGGAAGATTTACACTTGCTACTACTTTCTACCTCTGTGGAGCTATGGCCCAAGCCTTATAACCAGCTATTTACTCCCTTCACACCCTTTGTTGTTACTAAAGGGGAGACACAGTCTTCAGACCCCACATGTACCCCAATCTGGGACTTAGACCGCAAATTTAGCCCAGGATCTTTCACCTTAGTGCCAGAAGCAGCACTAGACTTTAATTTTTTAGCTGCTACCGGGGTAATGATTGCCCTCTCTAGGGGGACTTCCCGTACTTTAAGAGAGACTTTCGCTTTTGCGCCTCGTTTTCCTTTCCTTCGTGATGATGGGCACGTTATCGGGCACGTTTTCGGGGGTGCTAAGTTGGTCAATATATCATGTTCTTCTGCCCACTGGTCAGGGCTCGCCTACATCTGCTGTCGTAGAGGCACTATAAAACTGATGTCTTCAACTTCCTCGAAGCCTCGAGTTGCCTGGGTAGACTGCAGGAGGCTCCAAATCCGTCTCTCCTTACGGAGCTCCAGGGCGGCCCAGCCCCAATGTAGCAAACCTTGCCGCTGACCAGGCAGAAGAACTGTAGAGCCGGTAAAAGTTGCCTCCTTCAAACACATGGAAGATCAGGGCTGCCACCTGACTCTGGCGACCCCTCTCAAAAAAAAAGAAGGCCAACAGATTGCCCCAGGAGAATCTTGCAATTAAAGGCAAAATACAGCAATCCTCTTGAAACACAAGGAAGTCATATACTTAATTCAAATTTGTTGTATAGGGATCCTTTTTGTGTGGTCAGTTATTGTCAAATTTTAATTACAAAAGCCAGTACAGTAGGTAGATGGTATATGGTAATAACTATTTACAGTTTTTGCAAGATGATCACAGCATTCAAACACACAATCCCCTGTGTAGGCTACAAGGATGCTGTACTTATGTCTTGCTTTTGCGATCCGCTTGCAGGAAAGTACATTTGAAATTAAGTCCATAGCAATGCAATTTTGTTGCTTTGAAAAAAGAAATGGCAAGGGCAAAGTGAGGGAGAGACGAGGGCGAGCCCGATGCACTTCTACGAGTGAACTCTTTCTCCCCCCCAAAAAAAGCCCAGGTTCAACCGAACGCAGCAAGCAAAGTGCCCCCCCCCCCCCTCCAACCGAGAGACACAGACCTCGACTGGGGGCAAAGTCACAGCCAAAACAGGGAGCCGCAAGAGAGGGGCAAGAGAGGGGAGAGATCCCCCATACCGGAGGGGAGCACCGGAGCGGCAACAACCGCTCCACTCGACCGACTCCGCCCTACCAAGTCCGACAAGAGAACACGCCAGCGCCGAGTCCTCTGCCAGATGCCAAACACCACACGGCAATCCGGCAATCCACTTCACGGAGAAAGAAAGGCAATTGCGAAAGTGCAAAAAGGGATATTACAGGTATAAAGTTTTGCTTATCTCATTGAGCTCGCATTGTATTCTTCGCTCCATCGGCGTCACGAGCCTCCGTTCTCATAAAAAAAAAATCCAGCATAGCGAGCGCTCGAGTCCAGAGCACTACGGCAGCTCAGCCTTTTAGAAAAAATCCCCAAAGATCAAAGCCCAGAAAAATCCTAGTTAACTTCCACACTTACTCCCTTAAAGAGGTGATTCTTAGTTAGGCCCTAAAACATAAGTCTTTGTGTGGAAAGGGTTTCACCTTCCAAGTAAGATCGGACCTCTCAAGGCCAGCCTTGGATAAACAATAGGACTTTGGGAGGAGACTGGACGCCTTTAGGCAGTTAGGTGCCTCCGCCCAGCTTAAGTTCCCTGCCGCATTGAAGGTCATGCACAATAATAAAATGTACAACACTAGATTGGTTCAGGAGGCGGATGAATGGTTGCTGGCTTGGGGTAAAAAGGATGGTCTATCAAGTTAGGCGGGGGTGTCCACTGGCTCTTTGACTTGGTTCTCATTTTCCTTTATTTAAATTGACAGAAGGAAATTTAGGCATAATCTTAGTTTCCTTTTCTTTTGCAAAAGTAAAATCCTGCATGGTTTATCTATCTCCCAGTATATAAAAGCTTCAGAAGAGTAAAGAAGGGAAGGAGGAAAAATGAAAAAGAAAAGGATAAAAGGGAAGGAGAAAGAAGAGAAAAAAGAGAAAGAAGAGGAAAAGGGAGAGAAAGGGAAAAAAAAATAGGGAGAAAGGGGGGTACGTTAGATTAAAGAAAAATCAGAACTTTGTTTAAAATCTTTTAGGTATATCGAGCTCTCCAATAACTTTATTAACACTGCGAGCGCTTGACGAGGGCACTTTCTCTGGACATGTTCCAGATTGATAGGGCAAGGGCTTCCCAGGGGGGGAGGGATAGGTTGGGTCACGGGGTAGTAGGGTGGATGTTGCAAGTGCGAAAAGTTGAAAACGTCCTAATTTCTTCTTTGGTTGTACTGGATTATTTTTTCCTTTGTACTAAGATGATCTTCGGCAGGGTTGTGTTAACCTTTTTTTGTCTTTCCCCGTTTGTGGTGGCCATTTGCTGGGCGATAGGGAAGAGGCGATTTTTATATGAATAATTTGCGGATTCTCTCCTGGAATGTCAATGGCCTCCGCACACGTCCCAGAAGGGATAAGATTCTGCAATATCTCCATGATTGTGATGCGCAGGTCATTGTCCTCCAGGAGACCCACTTGATAGAACAAGAGTTGCGCGATTTGGTTAAGAAGAATCCGTGGATTGACTTTTTTACAACTACAACGCAATATACGAATAACAGAGGGGTCGCAATATTGTTTAAAAAATCCTTAAAAGCCCGATTGGTATCTAAATTAACGGATCCAAGTCGCAGATGGGCCATCTCCCTAGTGAGTATCCTAGGTGGCCAAATCACATATGTAGGATATTATGGCCCGAATGTAGATGATCCTTCTGCCTTAGTATCTGTTTTTTCCCATTTGATCTCTGTTCCTGAACCTATTATACTATTGGGCGACTTCAATATAGTCCTCGACCCTCTATTGGCTAAGTCCCAACACAACCGGGCACTGACCCCTTTTAAATCTAGGTCTTTGTTATTAGCCAATATGAAACAGTATGGTTTTTTGGACATCTGGAGGATATTATCTGGGCAACAACCGGGTGTCTCATTTAGAGACCATAAATGTCATCATCAATCTAGGATTGATTATATTTTGATCAGTCAGTCATTGAGAAGCCTGGTTAAAACATCACTTACCTCCCGTCACATCTGTCTGACCATTCAGCAGTTTTATTGGTTATGGCAGGCTTCCCACATATAGTCCCTAGAAGTTGGTAGTTCGATCGGTCCTTGCTCTCTAGACATGATGTGATCTCTTCCTTGTTAGAGGAAAGCAAATGCTTCTTGGATCGTAACATCGGTACGGCCACTCCAGGTTGCCTATGGGACTCCTTTAAGGCCTTTCTTAGGGGCCAAGTTACCAGCAGGGTCTCCCATATGAGGAAGGTATATAGAGAGGAGGTACTGCTAAGGGAGACAGAGATAGGCAGGCTTCAAAGAGAGCTTGAATTGCAATCATTAGCCTTGCCTAAAGTATTACAAGATCTTCAGAATAAGCTGGTTAGAGCTAAAGGGGACCTGGATTTCGTGTTGAAGGCACATGTATTACAGAGATGGGAAACCAGTAAAATCGCCCCTTTCCAATACGGTGAAGGTGCAGGGAAACTTCTTTCCTGGAAATCAAGGACCGATCAGATCCATAACAATATTTCTTCAATCATTCATGACAACCAGGTTTACACTTCAGATGAAGAAATAAGAACAATTTTTAGGTCTTTCTTTCAAAATATCTATAAGGAAGACTTGCACCTCAATCAGGATTCGATTGTTAATTGGCTAAATGGGGTATCCTTGCCTACATTGACCCCGATCAGTCCTCATCTTTAGATCAGACAATTACTCAGGATGAGGTCAAGAAAGCAATAATAAACAGTAAGTCTGGGAAGGCAGGGGGCCCTGACGGCCTTCCAGCCGAAATCTACAAGCTTTTAGAACAGGCTATTGTACCATTTTTGACATCTTTGTTCAATCAGATCCTTCAGGAAGGGATGTCACCTCCGACTTCCTGGGACAAAGCGTCAATCACATTAATCTTGAAACCAGGTAAACCAGCTTCTCTCTGTAGATCATACCGCCCAATTTCCATTTTAAATGCTGATTATAAAATCTTTGCCTCAATTATGGCCAATAGGCTGAGTATGGTAGCTGGTGATATTTTATACGAAGATCAGAGGGGTTTCATAATGGGTCGGCAACTCTATGAGTTGACTTATGACTTAATAGGGGCAATAGATGTTGCAACATCTTACGTTGGACGCGGCCAAGGCCTTCGACAGGGTGAATTGGTCATACCTGTCGGGGGTCTTGGCCAAGTTCAAAGTGGGTGCAAGATTTCGTCGAGCAGTTGGCCTACTTTATCAAAACCCCTCTGCCTGTCTCTTGATTAATGGTTCCCTGACTGACCCTTTTTGGTTTAAATCTTTTATTGAAAATTTAACACAGGAGACACAGGATACATCAACATCTCGGGCGAGCATGCGGTTGCCTTGCCTGGAACCGCTACCCCACCCCTCCCACCGGCAGGGTCCCAGATGGCTACAGGGTGCATGTCCTGCCGCACCGAATGGGCTCTGCATACAGAAGCGAGTGATGATCCTATCTTCCAAACATCCAACTCCCAACCCACCCTCCCTGCCCTCCCCAGACCCACCCGCATTTCCCCCTCTCCGGAGTGGTAAGTACGATGGTATCAGTTTGTCGTATGAGGCACCGCCATAGCGCCTAGGTAGGCGAGCAAGGTTCCCCCTGGAAATCTCTCGGAAGTCTAAGTACCCTAAGATATTTCGGGCAAGTAATTTCGTGGAACTCCGCCGACAGGAGGGAGACGAAGGGCTGCCAGATGTCCAGATATGTGTCCCGTGTTTGGGTGAGGGAGGCCTGTATTTTCTCCATTCCCATCACATACCATAAGCGGTGAAGCCACCCCGTGTGTGTGGGTTTCCTGGAGGTGCCGCAGAGTGACAGGATATGTTGAGTGGCTGCTCCCATCGTCAACCCCATCTGTTTGCCCTTGACCGATTTCAGGGGGAACGTGATGGCGTTGGGGAGGCCAAGGAGTGTGTAGGCCGGGAATTGGGGGATTTCTGTGTCGAAGTGCTTGTCAAAGCTATGGAGTACCTCTTCCCAATACCCCTGAACCTCTGGGCAATCCCATAAGATGTGAGTGAGTGTCCCGCTTTGTCCGCACCCCCTCCAGCACCCGGGGTCTCTGCGTGGGTTGCCCTGGTGTAGTCGGGCCGGCGTGAGGTGCCAATAGTACTCTATTTTCACCGCTGCTTCTTTACTGGCTACATTGCGGGCGGTGTGGTGGGCCCTGAAGTAGATGTTCTGCCATTCCCTGTCCGTGAAGGTGCGCCCTAGTTCAAGTTCCCATCTGTTCTGTCCCGCCGACCGAGCAGCGGGGGGCCGAGCATTGTGTATAGATCTGTGATTGCGTGTCTGCCATTTCGTTTCGTGTGAAGCCAGCGCTCATAGACTGTCAGGGGCCTGCCCACATGAGGTTGCACGTCTTTCTCTAAAAGCCAATGTCTAATCTGGAAGTACTGGAAGCGTTGTATGTGTGGGAGCGTGTAATAGTCCTGCAGAGTGCCAATTGTCATAAAGCCCTCGGGGTTGAAAAGGTCGCCCGCAGCCTTGCATTCTGAGTCGCGCCACTGCGGGAATGACCGAGGGGCCATACCCGGGGTAAACGCTGTATTCTCAAAAAGGGGGGACATCGGGGACGGGAACGTGGTGAGGCCTTTTGGCACCGCCACCCTGTCCCAAACCTGCATCACAGTCCTCGTGATGGGGGACTTCTTGAGATATGAGGGCCTGTCCTTGCGGCTCAGGAACGGGACCTTCCATAGGGACATCTGGCCCATGGCGCGATCGTGAAACAGCCATCGTTTTTCAGATTCGGGTCTGTTCCACTCCAAGAGGTAGCGAAGCTGTGCAGCCTGAAAATAGCGAAGGAGGTCCGGCACCCCTAGACCGCCTTCCGCTGTGGTTCGTGTGTTGAGGTCCGTACGGAGGCGAGGACGTTTACCTGCCCACACAAAGTGTGTGATGGCGTCTTGCAGTTGTTTAAGCACTCCGATCGGAGGCGTGACCGGGATAGTCTGAAAGAGATATAGGATTTTGGGGAGCAGGGTCATTTTCACCGCTGCCACTCGTCCCAGCCAGGAGAGCGGTTGACGTCGCCATCTCGCAAGGTCGCCCTTGAGGGCTTGGACCAGCGACGCATAGTTCTCCTCAACCGTCTGAGTAGTGCTCGGGGTAAGAGAAATGCCTAAGTAGGGTATTGACATCTGCACAGATAGGTCCCCATATGCTCGATGTTCGCGTCGCGCTGCCGTCGCGTTCCGCCCCAAGGGAAGGACTAAGGATTTCTCCAAGTTCATCTTGAACCCCGACACCTCCCCGAAGCGCTCCACCTCCGAAAGGAAAGCCGGTACCGATGTCGAGGGGTCCTCGAGGGCCGCCAATATGTCATCCGCATACAGGCTCACGGTTTGTTGTTCCCCGCCAAAATGAACGCCGGTTATGGACCTGTTGTCCCGGATCCGCTGGGCCAAGGGCTCGATGTACAGAGCAAAGAGCAGGGGTGAGAGAGGGCACCCCTGTCTAGTGCCCCTTCTGATGTCTAGGGGATCCGAGCGTACCCCGTTGACCGAGATTCTGGCCTGTGGGGTGGCGTAACAGCTGGCAAACCACGTGCGGAACCTGTCTCCGAACCCATAGCGCAGCAGGACGGCGTCCAAGTAGCCCCAGTCCACCCTGTCAAACGCCTTCTCGGCATCCACGGACAGGAGGACCGCGTCGGAGCTGTTGTAGTGAGCTTTATCAATGACATGGAGCAGTCGATTAGTGTTGTTTGCGCATTGTCGGTTGGGAACAAATCCCGCTTGATCTGGCTCAATAATCCCCGGTAAACATGGGCCCAATCGAGCAGCCAGCACGCTCGTGAACAATTTGAGATCGATATTGAGAAGGGAGATAGGTCTGTATGCCTTGCACTGGGACGGGTCTTTCCCCGGTTTAGGGATAACCACGATGTCCGCGTCCAGCTTGTCCTGGGGGATGGAACCTCTACCCTGGAATGAGTTGAATAACTTGGTTAACAGCGGAGCGATTTGGGGACAGAAAGCTTTATAAAAGATGGCCGAGAAGCCGTCCGGGCCAGGGGCCTTCAGAGGCTTGAGACGCGCGATCGCGGAGATGACCTCCTCGGTCCTGATAGGAGCATCAAGGGAGGCCTTGGCGTGTTCGTTCGGGGGCGTTATGTTCGCGTCGCGGAGGTAGATGTCAGTGAGTGTCTGTTCGGGCGGTGGTTCCGCGGTGTACAGTGAGGCATAGAACCCGCGAAAAGCTTCTGCGATTTGGACATCGTCCTGGGCGATCGTTCCGTCCTGGGCGTGGACCGGGGGCACTCTCGCCTTCAGGGTTTTAGCTTTGAGACAACTCGCCAGTAGGCGTCCCGTTTTGTTCCCCCCCACGTAATATGTGTGGCGTAGTCGTAGGGCTGCATACTCTGCTCTGTCCAGGTCGAAGCTGGCCAGTTGAGCCCTAGCCACTTTGAGTTGTCTCCATATCCTGGGCGCCCCGGTTCGGCTGTGGGCTTGTTCGAGTTCAAGCACCTGTGCCGATAGGGAGAGCCTTTTATCTTTTCGAATCTTTGCCTCCGCTGCGGCCACCAAGATCAGCTCGCCCCTCACCACCGCCTTAAGCGCTCCCCACACCGCCGTTAGGGAAACCTCCGGGGTGTCGTTAGTCTGTAGATAGTCCGTAATGCGGTCTTGGAGTTTTTGCGTCACCCCCTCGTGTTGCAGAAGGGCGTCATTGAGACGCCATCTGCCTCTGCGTGTGCTAAGTACCGGGATTCGCAAGTGCAGTAGGAGCCCGTCGTGATCTGAAAGCGCCGCCGGGAGCACCTCTACATCCTCCATCAAGGAGGATACTTCTGCGCTGCCGAAAAAAAGATCAATGCGTGCGTAAGTGCGGTGTACATGGGAATAAAAGGGGTATCCCGGGGAAGTGGGATGTTGCGCGCGCACAGGTCCGTGAACCCCTCCTCCGACAGCCATTGGCTCCCCTCCCGTGTGATCGCCCCCGCGAACCCCTGTCGGTGGCCTGACCTGTCTATGTCGGGATTCATCACTAGGTTCGCATCTCCTCCCACCAGTACTGCCTTAACATTGGGTTGCAGCGCCTCTGCCAATGCCCCTTTAAGAAATGGTTCCTGTTTGGAGTTTGGAGCATATAAAGACCCAACCACCAGGTCTAGCCCCCCTATGTGAAGTGTGTAAGCGAGGAATCTCCCTTTAATGTCGGCTACCTTATCTCCTATAATCCCTTTGAAGTGACGTGCTACCAGAAGAGCCACCCCCGCCTTCTTCTCAAGGGTCGAGGAGTAGTGTTGCGTCGGGAATGCCCTGGAGCGCATCCTGTGCCAATCTTTAGAGAGCAAGTGCGTTTCTTGAAGCAGACAGATGTCGGCCCCCGAGTTTTCTAGAAAGGGCAGGACGGCTCTGCGCTTTATGGGATTGTTAAGCCCTTTCACGTTTAGGGTGAGGATTTTCAGCGGAGGGTTAGCCATTCACAGGGGAAATGTGGACTTGGCCTTGCATGCTATGTGCCCTATGTGCGCCCGGCCTCCGTGCCAGTGTGCGTCGACTTAGATGAGCCACGCCAGTGAGGGATCCAGAAACTCCCATCCCACCCCACCCAAACCCTGACCTCCCTCTCCCCCGATTCCCTTCCCTCCCCGTTGCCCCCGTGTCCCCCAGCCTAACTCCCCGTCCCCCCTCTGCCCGCCCTAACCCCAACATGTAACTCCCATCTCCGAGTCATAGTCCCAGGCCTATCCAAAGTCAAATCAGGCCTGTAGGTAAAGTAGATGAAGAGGAATGTGGCAGTGGCAGCCATTGCGGCCCCCCGCCTCCCCTCCCCCTATTACGGAGTAGCAATGTAAGGGTGGCCCCCCCAATGCATAGTTCAGGGTACAACAGTGGTGTCCTTAACAACCTCCTCGATTGCTGCGGCCTTGTCCTTCGCAATCGTTCCCGATTCCGGGCAGTGGGTGTGCCTGGGGCCTCGGCGCCTCCTCACTTGCTGCCAGGCGCCCTCGGTCTAGCGGGGTCTTATTGCTTGCGATAATCCCGGATAGGAGGCCTGGTCCAAGTCGTCGTCAGGGAGGTCGATACCCAGCAGGGCGCAGGTGTCCTGGAGTGAGCGGAGTTGGTGCAGGGTACCCTCCCATTTGAAAATCAGCCGGAATGGGTGACCCCAGGAGTAGGGCACCCCCTTGTCTCTCAGGAACGTGGTGACCACTCTGAAATCCTTGCGTTTCTGGAGAGTAATCGCCGAGAGATCCTGGTATAGTTCAATGGGGTGGTTACGGAATCGGATGGGTTGCGCTTTACGCGCTTCTCGTAGGATCCTCTCTTTCAGGGGGAAGTCCGGGAGGAACGCCAGAATGTCCGGAGGTGTGGCAGGGGCCCGGCGAGGCAACCCCACCCGATGAGCACGGTCAATGCGGATGGGGAAGTCGGCTGCTTCGCTGAGAACTTCTTGGAAGAGGTCCTGGAGATATTCCGTGACGCTGTTCCCCTCCGCTTTCAATGGCACACCCCGGACCCGTATGTTGTTCCTCCGAGAGCGGTTTTCAAGGTCCTCCACGTGGGCCTGGAGGCCCACCTGCTGTTCCTGAAGGCGGATGACTTCCTGCTGGAGAAGCACCAGATCGTCCCCCCGGGTTTGATTTGATTCTTCCACCTCCATAACTCTGTCCCCCAGGCCCTCCAGGTCTCGGCGCAGTTCCCTCTGCTCACTCATCATGTCCTGCTTCAGAGTCTGGAAGTCCTTGTGCAGCGTGTTGAAAAGTGACTCCAGGAACGATTTTGTGATGGGAGCTTCCGCAGGTTCCCTTGTCGGGGTAACAGTTTGAGTCGCCGGCATTGTGGGCGATTGGGTTTTCCCCGATTTAGAGGAGGATTTCTGGAAGAGTTCGTTGATCGGGCGGCCCCCTCTGCGCGTAGAGCTCGACATAGGTGGGTCGGGAACCGGACTGTCCACGTTCCAACGCAGTGAAGGAGTCCTATCAGAGAGGCCCACCAGCTCTGGCACCCGCGTAGCACAGAACGCCGGGAAGGAGGGAACGCAGCCACGTGGGCCGGAGTCGGCCCTGCAGAGAGAGGATAGTTGCCGCTCTTAGCTCCTGCTGGGAAATCAGGGTGCAATGCAAGTCTCAGGGTACGGTCCCTGTACAAAAAGTATCTCAAGATCTTTCACCGGGCGGGTCCCGGGCTCAAAACTCCCTTCCCTCCGCCAGGGGCATGATCACAGGCCCCCCGAGTCCCAGCTCCTCACCTCAGACGAGGTTGGGTCGTTCGTGGCTCCCTCAGCCGCCCGCGGGCCCTGTGATACAGCTCGTTTGGGCCTCAGCCGGTGCGTAGGGTCTGGGGGGGGGGGGGGGGGGGGGGGGGGGGGGGCGGGCCGGGCACCAGGTCCAGTGCGTGTCTCTCCTCCCCAAGGCCCAAGCCGGGGCCCAGCGTGAGGCGTCCTTCGGGCACAGCTCGCCTCAGTCTTCGGTCGCTTCACCGACCAGGGATCCGTGTCGGCTCAGGGGCCCCTGGGGCAGCGTGCCGAGGCCCCCCCCCCCCCGGGTCCGCTGTCTACTTGTTCGTCAGGGGGGCCGGCCGCACACACCGCCGCCGGTAGGTCCGGGGCCCGCGTAGGCCCAAGCCGGGGAGCAGAGTAGTGACGCTCCCGGGCAGCGCCGCGGGACAGTCCGGGGGCCTCCCAACTCTCCGGAGGCAGAAGATGGTGCCTGTTCTCGCCGGAGGGGGTTGGGTTCCCAATCAGCGGTCCTCGACCCCCTCCCGGCCCTTCGTAGCAACGCCTGGCCCTTTGAGAGCGGGGGAGAACCGTTGAGTGCGGGGCCCGGTTCTCGGCGTCTTCCCGCCTTGCGGAGCGGCGGCGGCGGGGTCCGCAGCGGCCGCCCTCTGCGCCGGATTTAGGGGTCTTCGGGTGCTCCCCACAGCGTGTCGCGCTGGCAGCGACGTGTGGGTGGCCAGATGTGCCAGAAATTAGGGCTGCAGCGGGTTTTCAGGGGATCAGGGCGAGGAGCTCCGCGGCTACACGTCCGCTCCGGCCGCCATCTTGGCCACGCCCCCCCGACTGACCCTTTTAACATAACTAGGGACACACATCAGGGCTGGCCACTTTCCCCCCTGCTGTTTGATCTACATATCGAACCCTTCGCCCAAAGGCTGCGGGAGGATACCTGTATTAAACCTTTTAGGTATGGGGGTTGGGAGAAGAGGGTGGCCCTATACGCGGACGATATCCTGATTTTTTCTTCTGATTTAATAACAGCACTCCCTTCTGTTATTGAACTGGCAAGGGACTTTGGTGGTATTCCGGGATACGAGGTTAATGCCTCCAAAACCGAGATTATGACCTGCAACCACGAAGTCTTAGATATAGGGGTTCAGCCCAATTTGAAAATGCGTTATTTGGGGATAGAAATCGACCAGGATATTAACAAAATAGTTGAGACCAACTTCTCCGCCAAAGCTAAAGAATGTCGGCTACTTATGCGTTCTTGTTTAACATTGCCTCTTTCTATTTTAGGAAGAAAGATGACCATATTGCCGAAGATCACCTTTTTGTTTAATACAATACCTCTTTTTTTTTAGCCATCACTTTTAGTTAAATTACAGAGCGATATTAGCTCATTCATTTGGGCCCAGCGCAACCCCAGGATTGCCTGTAAAGAATTGAGACGTCGAAGGCAGAAGGGGGGGTTAGCAGCCTCAGATTTCCAACTTTACGCGTGGGCATTTCAGCTCACCCATTCCCGTATGTTATTGAAAACACCTACCAACTTCGGGACTGGTTGTATGTTTAGTGCAATGCTAAGTGGGACAGCGTTGCCACAGGAGGGGTTTCTTTTTAAATTTGGGCACCCAACATTTAAAGAAAAATTTAAACTGAAGGTCTTGCAGGGAATGGTTAGAACATGGACTAAGGTCAGCAATACCATGAACTTAGGATATTTTTCAAGCAAAGCTCCTTTGTGGGACTTACCGGAGGGCCCTAGTTGGCTCAGCGACAGTCTTGCTTTACCTTTGAGAGAGGGGGGCTTGAAGGTGTGGGGTGATTTATTTACAGATGGGGTCCTCTTATCTTGGGAACTGTTAAGTATTAGAACAGGTTTTGATTTATCTAGATTTAAGTACTTACAGATTGCAAGTTGGGCCCACGTGCAATCTACCATCAGGTTTAAACCCCCTTTAGGGAAGGGTAACAACCTAGAGTCTCAACTTCTAGTTAAAACCCGAGTAAAAAAGGAGATATCCTGTTGGTATCACCTAATGCTCAATGAGATGGATGGCGAATTCCAACTCCCTGTTAAAATATGGGGAAGCTCTTTTCCTGGATGTTGAGACTCTGGCTCTCCTCTTTCCAGATATTATGGGAAATAGTGAAGCCAGCATGGCTCCGAAGGAACCATCTTTTCTCCTTACACAGGGCGTACTACTCGCCGCAAAAGCTGTCAAAATTTGCTATAGATCGATCACTTGCTTGTGCGAGGTGTGGGGAAATGGCGGCTTCAGATATACACATGTTTTATGAATGCCCTATACTATCTCAATTTTGGAACTCTTTAAGTACCTTACTTACAACCTCCCTAGGTCGGCAGATTACGATAAATCCGGTATTGGTAATCTTTGGAGTTATGGAGGGTGTAAAGGGTCATTCCAAATGTCTTCTATTTTATGCAATGCTCCTGGCCAGAAGAGAAATTTGTAAAAAGTGGAAGGACGCCACACCACCATCTCTGTCTGATTGGAAGACATCTATGTTACAGACCTCTAAACTAGACCTCATGAGATCAGGCAACACTAACAAGAGGGCCTTTTGGCATCTTCTCAAGTTGAATCAGCTTTGAATCACACAGGGTTTTTTTTCGTTTTTCCCCCCGTTTGGTCCAATGATTATGCTACCTTTGGAATTCTTCGCTCCTCTTCTGGCTGGTTTACGTTGTTCCGCGGACTTCGGTCCAAAGGCAAGTTCACCTATGTAGCAAAACTGTGCCCTCACGGTTGCGGTTTGGAAGTCTTTGTGATTGTGATTTCACTGATTACGTGACTCGGTATCAATATCAATACTGGTCTACCTATCCAGGTATCTGAGGCAGTGTCTCGCTCTCTACTTGACTCTATAGATGCAACCAGGGTAGTTAATGAGGATTAAAAAAAAATATATATATCTAAGAGATATCGGGTTGTTCTGGATACTCATAAGTTAAAGCATCGAGGTGTGCCAATTTCTTCCTTCTTCCTATGGCCATTGTGATATAAGTCATAACAGACAGGCTGATCTCTCATTTTCCCAAAGAGCATAAATAATTAAAAGCATCCTGATTAAAAACGTATTTACTGCTTTTAAAAAGGGGGGCTAAAAATCGTTTCCTAAGATCTTTAGAGAAACTACAAAATAAAATAAAGTGCATTGTGCTCTGTTGTGATTTACCATCACATGGACAGTTTGGAAGGTTTTTAGACCATGCCCTGCTTTTTGGGAAGGCAAACTGTACATGGAGTATGTCTAAACGCAATCTACTTAGATAAAATCTTTGTTGGCTGTTTTTAACAATTGTCAGATAGTTAGGCTGACCCTCACACATGTGATGTTGTTGGTAACTAGCTGCCATACGTTTTTAACTTTTTTGATTCTCTCTCCTTTTCTCTTTGTTCCATAAGTATACTCCTGACCTCTTTATTAGAGTAGGTAAGAATTTTAACTCTATCTGTTACACCTATGTCATGGGCCAGGGAAGTATCTAGATGGGAAATCCATTTCATTTTTTTCCAGGCATCTAGAGTGAGACAGTCTTGAATTATCTCCTTCATAAACTGTGTCCCTGTTTTGCTCCATTTGCTGTGCCACAAGATAGTAGGCCTAATATATATTTCATCTTCTAAAAAGGGGACGGCCAGTTCCTTATGTGATATGTAAGTAGAGCCTAGATTTTGGTATTGCCAAAAAGCGTGCCAAGAACACATTTTCTCGTGTCTGCAATTTCGCGCAGTTTGTATAACCCCACAGGGGGGCACTACAAGCAGCACTTGGTAGACATTTAGCTTTATATAGCAACAACATTTCTCTAATTGGGTTTGGCCTATTTTGCTAGAGTATCTAAAAATCATTTCTATTACCCATAAAAATTTCATTTTTGATATGTCTAATTGACTTTTCTAAGAGCTGATGCAGTGAATTGCATACCCAGGTATGTAAAGGTTTGTTTCTCCTCTAACCTCTCCCCTTAATTAAATGTGTCCTCTTTTCTGCCCTACCTTCCCCAGCTACCATGGTGACAGCTTTCTTTAAATTCACTTTCATGTCCTTATCATCCATAAAATCTACAAATGTATCTATCGGTAGCTGCAGCCCATTAGCTGTTCCTGAAAGCAGGACCGCGTCGTCTGCATAGAGTAAGATAGCAACAGGTCGGGTGCCAACCAAGGGAACATCAGCTTTGGTTTCAGGTAGGCATGCAACCATCCCGTTTATATATAGTGAGAAGAGCAGGGGAGCAAGAACACACACCTGTCTAATACCGCAGGTGACCTTGAAGTAGCCTGTACACTCCCCACTAGGACCATATCGTACCTTTGCTGTAAGATGGGAATACCATTTGGATAAAAAATGAACGATGCCCCGTGGTGCTTCTAGGTCCGCAATTGTTTTTGTGAGTTTATTATGATTCGCCAAATCGAACGCACTGCTCAAATCAGCAAAGCATGAATGCACTTGCCCTGTCCTAGCTACAGTATATTTATTTATTAGCAAATGTAAATTGACACATTATTCTGTTGTTCCAATGACGGGTCTAAATCCGTATTGAGTGTAAGAGAGTATATTTTTTAACTCCACCCATTGTTCTAGCCTTCCTAGAAGGATTCTGCCCATTAGTTTGGCACTGGAATCTAGGAGCGATATTGGGCCATAGCATTTCGGGTCACCTCGATTGCCTTTTTTAAAAATAGGGACGATTAAGCTTTCTGTCCACGAGGTTGGGAGGAAACCCTTTAATTTCGAGTTACATACTTGGGTCAGCATTGGTGCCCATAAAGTGATGTGTGCTTTAAAAATATCTATTGGGGGCGTGGCCAAGATGGCGGCGTAGAAGGACGCGACCTCGGCGAGCTCCTCCGACCCAGGCCCCTGAGCACCTTCTTTTTCGCGGATCTCCCCCCACCGTCGCTAGCTGGCGACGGCGGGTGCAGTGGAGAACTGGTGGACCTTGCTGGGAGAGAAATCTGCGCGCCAGAAGCATTTTTGGCGGACTGTGGAAGCCGAGCCGCGACCTTCGAAAGCTGCGACCCGACCGGAAGTGCCGTTGGGTCCGCCCTGTGAGCGAACTCGAGCCTGGGGCGCTGTGCGGAGGCCGCTGGCGCGGCCTAGAGGGGAACGGGGACCAGCTCGGGTCCGCCCCCTACTGCAGTGCGGGGCTGCTGACTGTGGCGCTGAACGAAAGCGACCGGAGCGGTGAGAAGTTGGGGCAACGCCAAGACGACCGACCGATTTACGGCCGTGGATGGGACCGGGGCCGAGGATTTCGGCGGCCTTGTCGGCCTGGCTCGGGGCACGAGATCGTCCCACCCGCTCCCACCGGACAGACAGTGGTGGGTACCTAGTGGTGCAACTCGGGCCCAGAGAAATCTCAGGAGCCTTTTGAAGCGACTGCCGTGGGGACCTGGTGGCTCCCTTGTCGTGTACGGCCTGGGGCTTGAGAGGCAGCGTGCTACGGAGCGTGGACACCATTTTGACCTGGAAGCTGTACCCCGTCGGCCTAGCACTGAGGTGGAGTAAACACGGAGCGGTGGAGAACGGGTGCTGGACTGCACTACAGGAGCGACGTGCGGCCCCTTCGTTCAGGGCGGTGACACAGCGGGTAGCTAAGTGGTGTTGTGAACGCTGCTATCGCTGGTGAACTTGAACACTCTTATTCGGCGCCCAAAATGGCCGGTAACAGGGGGAACAGGATGGGTGACCGCACCCTGCCGGAGATGCTAAACAGGAGCAATGCTCGACAGGATCGTGGACAGCCCTCACCCAGTCAGACTAGCAGTTCACAGGGGGCGAATGGAGGGAGCCACCAGTGACTAGGTCGTTCCCTGAGTCGCTCTTTAGCTCCCTACGGGATGACTTCCAGACTCTCAAGCAGGAAGTAGCGGGGGAGGTACGAGAAGTCCGGAGAGAGGTTGATGGCCTAGGAGAAAGGGTCTCATCAGTGGAGGAAGCGGGACATGCCCGGGACGAGGAACTCACACAGCTTCAGCAAGAAGTGATTAGGCTCCGAGACCAGCAGATTGATCCACAGTCCCATGTGGAGGACCTCGAGAACCGTTCCCGGAGGAACAACATCAGGGTCTGGGGCGTACCGCTCGGAGAAGAAGGGGAAGAGGCGGCCGCCTACTTGCAAGATCTGTTTCGGGAAGTCCTGGGTGAACCGGCAGACTTTACTCTCAGGATCGATAGGGCTCATAGAGTGGGCCCACGTCGTCGAGCCCCGGCACCTCCCCCCGATCTTCTGGCTTTCCTGCCAGACTATCCCCTGAAGGAAAGGATTCTAAGGGTAGCTCGCACTAAGCCCTCCTTGGAGTTCAGAGGCCACAGGGTGGCTCTCTTTCAAGATCTTTCAGTGGTCACCCTGCAGAAACGCAAGTCTTTTAAGATTGTGACTGATTTCTTGCGGGAGCATGACATTCAATATTCTTGGGGCCACCCTTTCCGTATTATCTTCCGCTGGAACGGAATATTGCATCAGCTGCGCTCCCTCCAGGACACCTGTACTGTGTTGGGCATCACGGCGACTGACGAAGATGGGCCCACTCCACGTCGTCGCCGGATCACCAGGGATGGCTGGCAATCGATCCCTGGCCGCAGGTCTTCGACCTCTTTGGTGAGACCGGACTCGCCTTCCATCCGGGCTGAGATGGACAATGCGGTGCGGGAGGTCGCTAGAGAAACGGCGACAGAGGAGGTTGCTTTGACCGCCTAAGAATTCTCGGGGGGGGGGGGGGATCGACATTGCTTCTTCTTTTTTGAGCTGCAGGTTTGAGGGCCTGGGGGAGTGGGGGGGGGGGGGAGCGGGGGTTGTGTTGTGGCTGGACGTCCACTTTCGAGACTTTCCCATAGGCTTGCCTTTTTGGGCCTGCCTGGACAATGGTTTCCTTGACTCTATTTTTAGAGGGACGGGGACAGTGTTTGGGGTTTGGAAGGGGTTGTTTTGGGGTGTTGGGGTACCGGGAGGGTTCGTGGGAGTTGGGTGTGGGGAGAGAAGTTGTCCAGTGCGCTTTACTAGGAAATGTTGCTTTGCCTGAGTTTCTCTATTTTGCTTTGCTTTGTGGCGATGGGTTGGTGCATGGGGAGGGGGTCTGTGAGGTAGGCGCGTCTATGACGGGGGAATTGGTCGCACTGGGGCTGGTGGTTGGTACTAGGCCGCGCTGCGCAAGGGGTAGGGGCATTGCATACTGTTGGTGGGTGCCCGACTTGCTGTTTGAGTTTGAGGGGGTATGCTCACCCGCGGTCTTCACCATGCAGGACACTTGCGCCTTTACACGCATTTCTTACTATGCCTCCTCATTCCTTTAAAATGTTGTCCCTGAATGTCAGGGGTCTGAACAATCCCGTTAAGCGGCGAGCGGTGCTTTCCCTGTTGGAGAACACCCAAGCAGACATCTGTCTCCTTCAGGAAACCCACCTATTGCCACAGGACACACATAGGCTACGCTCTTGTAAATTTCCGACGCAGTTCTTTTCTTCAGGTCCTACCAAGACAGCCGGGGTAGCGATTCTAGCGGCTCGACACTTCAGGGGGAAGCACATCCATAAATTCGCAGAAATTAAAGGGAGGATGTTGGCACATAGGTTTCGGGTGGGGGGCATGATATTCATGATAGGCTCTCTTTATAGCCCTAATGACAAACAGGAGCGGTTCTTGCAGTCTGCGGTGGAAGAGATTTCAGCCTCGCCGGACAGGCATGTTATCCTCGGGAGCGACCTTAACATGGTCTTTGATTCGGTGGTCGACAGATCGGTTCAGCGCTCCCCGCAAGTCGGGGAATTCTCAGCTGGTTGCAACGCGCGACTTGCGGAGGTGGACCTCCAGGACCACTGGCGTCATAAGCACCCCGCGGACAGGGATTACTCATACTACTCCCACGCGCACAAGACTTATGCGAGGCTTGATCACCTCCTGGTCACCTCCCCGGTGCAGGCCCTAGCGACTACCGTAGACATGGGGTTATTTCCCTGTCGGATCACGCCCCTGTTGAGGCATCCTTTTGCTTGCCGCCATCTGCCGCCCCGGCGAGGGTCTGGCGCCTCCGGGACACTCTGCTCCACAGGAAAACGGTGACGGACCGTATTGAGCAGGTACTTCGTGAATATTTAGCACACAACGACAACACAGATACTACCAGAGCCACCCAGTGGGCAGCATTGAAGGCGGTCCTCCGAGGAGAGTTCATATCGATCTCTGCGGCCGACAATAGGGAGCGCAGGATAAAGAGGGATGAACTCACTGACAGGGTCCGGGAATTGGAGCTGATTCACCGCAGAACTGGGGCCCCAAGGATTTGGCGGCAGCTTAAAGAAGCGAGGTAACTTCTTGCCGCCTTGGATATGGACAGGGCGGAATATGCGGCCCTTCGACTACGCCATACGTTTTACACTGGGGGGGATCGCTGTGGCAAACTATTGGCCAATAGACTCCGGGCCACTAGGCAGAGCCAGCTGGTGAAAGAACTCTCTGATGCCATGGGCGGAATAGTGACAGATGACGCCTGTATCTCGGCCGCGTTCCGGGAGTTCTACGGCAACCTCTATGCTGGGGACCCGCCGGACGTGCCGGCTATGTCCTCCTACCTAGACTCGATCACTTTGCCCTCCTTGGACCCGCTACAGGCGGACCACCTAAACAGGGACATTAGCATAGAGGAAGTAGTGACGGCCATTGCCAGGCTCAAGCATGGCAAGGCACCAGGCCCAGATGGCTACTCTGCCCTCTTCTATAAGACGTTCTGCGGATCGTTAGCCCCAATCCTCGCCTGCCTTTTCAATTCCTTCGCGGAACCTGGAGCCATCCCGCCTGATCTCTTGAGGGCTTCAGTAACGGTAATCACCAAACCAGGGAAAGACCCCAGACACTGTGGATCTTATAGGCCGATATCTCTTTTAAATGTCGACCTGAAACTTTATACTGGGATCTTGGCAAGCCGCTTGGCGCTTCATCTGCCCGGCCCTGTTGATCCGGATCAGGCGGGCTTTGTTCCGGGACGGCAGACGGTGGATAATACAAAACGGGTGGTCCACCTGCTGGAGAAGGCGTCCCGGATCCCGGGAGAGAGGATGATGCTCACGGTCGACGCCGAAAAAGCGTTCGACCGCGTGCACTGGCCCTTCTTGGAACAAGTCCTGGTGAAGGCGGGTATTGGAGAACGGTTTCGCTCTATGATCCTCAATTGCTATAAGGAGCCATCAGCGGTGGTCCGAGTTAATGGCCATACTTCCGCAGCCTTCCCCATTGAGAGAGGCACAAGGCAGGGCTGTCCACTCTCACCCTTGCTCTTCGCTCTCTACATGGAGCCGCTCGCTCAGCGGGTGCGGACTCGACCGGCGGTGGAGGGGATACGGATGGGTGGCTTTACCCATGCGGTTAGTCTCTACGCTGATGATGTCATCTTCACATTGGCTACACCCCGGACATCACTTCCGGCATGTATGGAAGAACTGGCGGCATTCGGCACGGTCTCGGGCTTTAAAGTAAATATGGGGAAGTCGGTGGCCTTGGATGTATCCCTGGGGCCTGACACCAAGGCGTACTTGCAGAACAGGTTCCCGCTACTTTGGTCCTCGGAGGCGATAACGTATTTAGGGATTCAGATTGCCCCTACGTTGCCAGCCATGGTCTCGGCCAACTACTTGGCCTTGGGTGCCAAGATCAAGGCCGAGCTAGGTCGCTGGAATCGCGGCATCCTTTCCTGGTTGGGTAGAATTGCTGCTGTCAAGATGACGATCTTGCCACAAGTGCTCTACTTATTCAGGGCTCTACCCCTGCTGCCGCCGAAGGGGTGGATACAGCAATTGCAGTCGGACGTAGCCCGTTTCATTTAGCAGGGGAAAAAGCCTAGGCTACGCAGATCCCTTTCTCTTTTGTCTCCTGACGCTGGAGGCGTGGGCATTCCCGACTTCCGGAAATACTTTCAGGCGACACAATTGAGGTACTTGGTCGAATGGTGCAGGTGGGAGTCGGATAAGCATTGGCTTTTCCAAGAACAAGCGGTGGCGGGGCGGCCTCTGCAGGAGATACCGTTCCTGCACCGGACTCATCGGCCTAAGAATCTTTATGCATCCTTCATTACTAGGGTACCTCTGCGGGTTTGGGATGCGACCTACCTTAGGTACGACCTCACCACGTTTCCTGCGCCCCTTTCGCCGCTAGTGGATAATCCTGCCTTCACCCCCGGGATGGAGAAAGGAGCTTTCACACATTGGCGGCAGGCAGGATGCAGAGCTTTATGTCACCTGTATGGCCCCGAGGGTATCATCCCGTTCACACAATTTCGGCAGGAATTCTCATTCCCTGAAACGGAGAGACACCGTTACATGCAAGTTCGGCATTGGGCCCTTCAGCCACAGGTGCGGGAGGTGGCGGATAGGATGCTCTCACCGTGTGAGAGATGGCTGTTGTCCCGTACATCGGACTCGAAACTAATCTCGGACCTGTATAAGTTTTTGCAATTACCCTCCACACACTTCCACAATCCAGGGAGGGTTAGATGGGAACGGGAGCTTGGGAGGACACTGAGCCCCAAGGAATGGGACCACATATCTTATAGGGCGCGCCACTCAGCCTATCATATGGGCCTCACAGATACCTTTACTAAAGTGTCCACTTATTGGTATTATACGCCTGAGCGGATTCATGAGTTCGACCATAGTAAGACGGACACGTGCTGGCGGGGGTGCGGACATCGGGGTACACTCACGCACATTCTCTGGGACTGTCCTCTCTTAACTGACTACTGGAAGGAGGTGCTGGATGAAATTGACTCTCATTTCGGCATAGAGCTCCCGCGCTTCCAGGCATATACCCTGCTAGGACTCCCAAATGCCCTAATGTATCCCCTCAAGTCCAGAAGAGGTAGACAGATCGCCATTGCACTCGGCTCTGCTGTTCAGAATATCTTGATACATTGGCGTACAGACACAGTACCCACGATAACGGGCTGGCTCCACAGACTTTGGCACGTGCTGGGGATGGAGAAATTGTCTTTGGTTGTGGCTGGGGATGTAACGCAATTTAATGAACTGTGGCAACCATTTCACTCTTTGCTGATCACAGAGTTCAGGGAGCTCACTTGCCCGAGGTACCTCCGCCTCCTACGGCTTACGTGCCCGCCAGCGCCAGATCAGTGAGAGGGATGAGATCCTCCTCCCCAATTACCTATAGCCTCGGAGAGGCTGCATGTTAAGTAGCGCACTGGACAGTGGGGGGGGGGGGGATTTGGGGGGGCATCGGGACGTTGGGGTGGTGGGGAATGTTTGGGCTTAAATGTTGTGACATGCCGGACTTTTGCTCCTTTTCATTTGCTGATCTTACATGGCTGTATATAAGTTTAGATGTGTCAAACTGAATGAATAAAATACTTTAAACATAACAATATCTATTGGGAACCCATCTGGGCCAGAGGCCTTACCACTAGCTGCTTTGTTAAGTGCGTTGGTGACCTCTTCTAGGGATATGGCAGAGATATTTGGTGGTTGGATTGGATAAAAATGGATTAAAGGCAAATTAAAAATGCTGCCCCCTGGGTTAAAAATAATATTAAAATGTTCTATCCAGTACCCCTGATGAATTAATGTCTTGATCTTAGGGTCTTCTTTCTCTTTTAAGAAAGGGTGGTTTATTATTTTCCAGAAGAGAGTATTATCCTTGAGATCAGCAGCCTGGAGCAAATCTTCCTATATATTCCCTTTCAGCCCACTTTTTCTTTTATCAAGGGTATTTTTATACCTGGATCTCAATCTGCGAATTTTTACTCTATCTCTTGGCGACACCCGCAGGGCTTTCCTCAATTTTCTGTTTATCACTGAACATTCTGTATTGAACCATCACCCAATTTTGTTATTTTTCCCTCTGGGCTGGAACTTCAATTTCTCAGTAGTTCGAACCATAGTTTTTCAAAAAGCTTCGATAATAAGCATGGGGGGGACATAAGATCTGTACTAGTATAAAAATCCTATAATAATGTGCAAAGATTTACCTGGGCACAGTGAATTACAATTAAAGTAGGCACATCAATTCTAGAGAACCAACATGATAATGTTAATTTGTCATGAACAAATCTTGAAACATGATGCATTTACTTCATTTATTTGAAAGTATAAATATTTTTTTAAAAGGGGAAAATATTGTTTTTTATACATTTCTTTGTACCATAATATGACGCAATTATGTCCTGATTCTTTAAAAAACTATTACAATACATATTACACTTAATTTGATAAACAGTTGTCTACATTTCATTAACAATTATTGTATTTCATATAATTACTGCAAAGTACACATCTCTACTATTACAGTGATCCTTTATCTACAGATATCCAATATTTCAAACACAGAAATCAAGTTGGTGATGAGCAGAGACTGGCGGCATATTCACAAACTAGTATAAAAATCATTTAGGGAGTCTGCCATAATTTCTTGGGTTTTGCTATGCCATCTATGTTTGCTCATCTTAGGGTAAGGCCATTTTTACAGTGTAGTCCAATTCGATTCAAACATTTTGGGCTATTGGCTCTTTAGTATTTATGTTAAGGGCTACATTCAAGACAGCATGATCGCTAAGAGCATTCGGGATAACAATAAGAGAGACTAATAAGCATTCACCTTTTTCTGCCACCAATACGTGATCAATAACAGAACTTTTACCATTCCCATAAAACGTAGGTATTTCACTCTCAGCTTCCCCAATACATTGTGCCATGAGTCAGATTATACATATGAGCTAGTTCATTTAAAACTTCTCCATAAGGATTGTGCAAAAAATGTGGCATATCATCACCATTTGTTTTCACGTATCCAGAACTTACATGACCTTGCCTATGACATTTGATAATATTAAAATATCCTTTAATTTTAGCTAAAAACAGATCAACATATTTACTTAAGTCCCTTATAACTGTCACTTTAGATGAATCAAAAACATTATAATAAAAGTTAATTACAACCAGATTAATCCGTTCTTCTGTGATTAGGTGGATAAACTGGAAATAGGGCGAAGACAGATAAGACCTTAACACTTTCATATTGGAGGTTATTGCTTTTAAGGTGGGCAAACCTCCGTTGGCCTGACCCATCTCTGAGGGAGTTGCTAGAGTTATGAATGATATAAAGCCCTATACAAAAAAATCGTCTATTGCCCAGGTCTCATGAAGACAAGCTAGCAGAGCTTGATTAATAATCTCTAGCCACTAGGGATTCAGTAACATATTTCTTATTCCAGCAATGTTTCAAATCTTCGGTATAGTTTTGGTGTTTTTCATAATTTGGCTATTTGCGGGACTCAAATCCTTACTCTGCAGGTTTTTAATCTTATCCTGTCTGTCCGCCAGTGGGATCAGAAATTCAGCCCTTTGGCAGGGCGATAAACCCAGTTCTGAATCCTTTGGGGCACATTCTTGGTGTTATACGTCAAATGTTATTTGTTGAGTGCCCAGTTCCAAAGGAGCTATTGCCAGGTTTGTTACATATACATCTATATGTTTACAGCCCTTTTCGTCAGGCTTCTCCTGTTGTCAATCCAGGTCAACATAGTATGATAGGGGGAGGAACCGATTCGTTGTTGGGATTACAGGCTGGAGTTTATATGTAAGTATAGGGTCATATTGATTGTCATTCTTACCTATTTGGGAGTATTTTTTAGGTACTTTTTTAGGTGCAGTTTGTGTGAAGTTTTGAGTTCTATACATAAACATTTCAAGCCTATAAAAATACCCAGAGGCTCGGCTCAGATATTCCTGGTAGTATTGTTATCATCAACTATGTTTACAAGATCAGAGAGGAGAGTTCTTACCACAAAGCGGGTGTGGAAATTCACAACAATACAATCATCTTTACCAGATTTCTTTGAGGGTCCTATCCATCCGACTCTTCTTATTTCTTTAGCCAGGCAGTTTGTGCTCCAGGATTTCTTAGACAGTCAATATATCCCCTTGTTCTTTAGCTCGTGCCAACTTTCCGTGACATTTGGCCTTAGGGTAGGTATATTTCTTAGTATAATTACAAAGTGGGTTGATTTGGGTGGAAGATGTACATTTATCAAAAGATTGGCATTTTGGTATTGTTTGCATTCATCAGTTGAGGGCAAGGTATCTGAATTTTGCGTAAATATTTTTTTGTGGCTACAGGTGTCAATATGGGAGGGACTTTGTTTCTTTGTGTGGCTTTGATGGAGCTGGGCTTTCCAGTAAGTGCTTGTACATAGACCAGAACTTCCTTGAGAGTTACCTCAAGGTGACAAATCCCACTTTTTATGGTGTCCAACTCCTTCTTGAAGCAATCCTCTAAAGATGTCAGCCTGTCATGCACCTTTTCTAGAGAAGGGATCTGTTGTTTTAGCAGGCTTTGTCAGTTTCTCTTTAGGATTCAGTCTAGATGTCTTGGTTTTAGGATTATTTCCTTTTCCTCCCGTGATTATCTTTCTCTTTATTAGATTTTTCAGGGGTGTATCTGCCTGCTGACACAGTTTCCTTACCAGAGGGAAATACGAATCCCTGTGTGTGGGATCCTCACTAATCGATAATGAATTATTAAAAACACATGGCCTCCCAGATTTTGCAACGGTTGGCGAGTTCTCCTTTACTATCAGACAATCTGTCTCTGACACCTTATCCATAGCGCTATGCAGGTCAGATTTTGTAGCAGCCAGTCTTACTTCCGTATTAGTAATATCACTGTTCAATATACCCATAGCGTTCGTCAAATAGTTTGCTATTGAGTTGGTGGAGGCAGGCGCTTTCGAACCTCCTTTTCCGAATGGCTGTGGCAGTTTACGTTTACCCATTTCTAAAAAGACTTTAACGTTAATGTTAGCTATAGCTACTAGAAAGAGAAATTGCACAGTAATTTCAGATGACGAAAAGAGGGGATTAATAGACACAGACACTAGAGCCAGACCTGGATTTCTTTGTGGGCTTTAGTGTCCCTCTTCAGACTGGAGCAGATAATTCCAACCTTGCAACGGCAGCAAACTATAGCAGGCTGAGATGAGCACCTATGCCTTTGACTGGCACAGGCACTGCAGGAGTCTGAGTGTGCCTTTATGCGCATTGAAAGTGGCGCGGGCGCCTCCAGGTGCAAGGCTCATTGGGGGATGCAGTCCCCTAGCTGGCTCAGTGAAAAGTGCTGATGTGATAGAAATGGGCTTCACTCAATGGGACGGGGGGGGGGGGGGTGAGCACCTTCCCAAATCTGGCGGCCCCAAGGGTACATCAGTCCCTGTGTGGCAGTCCTGACCTCCTATGGCGATGATTCTGCTCCTGGGAAATGCAAAGTACACTATTGGGGACTTTGACCCTTTCAAGTCCATCAGGGTCGGTCTGCCAACCCTGACTCTCCTATGGGGCAGAGGCACCGCACCTCACCTCACCTCGTCCGGCACCGCTCCCGGTTCTGCTCCCCCACCGAAATCCAGCGCAGCTGCACAGGCCGGCGGAGTTGCCGGCCCAAGTCTTCCGTCAATTTTTTAAGATGCGCTACTTCTGTATGGCGAAGTTTAACATCCTGGGCAGCATATTTTATGACACTGATCTGTTGTTCCATAACATTAACTCTGTTTTCCATTAAACACCACTTATCATCCAATTGCTTGAATTCCTTATTGGTGTCTTCCATGTAAGGTTCCTAAGTGTCAATTTTAGCTAGAATAAGTTCCATGGTGACAGAGGCAGTGGATTTGACAGGCGAGGGGGATGCTATTTCAGTTTTTCATTAGTTGGTATTGGTGTTGTCATAGGAATTTTAGAGACAGTCTTTGAGGAAGGTGAAGGAAGAACAAGACAGAATAGCATCTTGAGGAGGGTTACCAAGACCTTCCATTATTATTATTATTATGTTTCTTATATAGCGCCTGAATCGACCCCCGAAGGGGTATCTCTGCGCTTGCCTTGGGAACCCGTCCTGGCTTTTTCCCTGTGAGATAGCCCCTACAGGGCATCCCCAAGGTGAAAGCCTGGCATCCCTCCGCTGGGGGGGGGGGGGGGGGGGGGGGGCGGGGACCCTTGTGGAGATTAAGCAAGCTTAATGCCCAGAGTTGCAGAGTGTGAACCCATGATTAGGTCAGGCACCGAAGCGAGAATTATCAAGTCCATGGACATTTGAGCTCAAGACCCTGCCGCGTCGGGAATCGAACCCTGGTCCCGGGTCTGACCTCTGCTTCAGGGTCTGCCTGCTCTAACCAGTGAGCCACACCTCTCCATTGTAGAATCCAGGACAGAAAAGGAATTGAATATTGCGAGGATATAGGTTTAACAGGTGCCCTTAGTTTATGGTTTCTAAGTACCCACATGGAGTCAAAGAAGGGTAAGCAGGAAGAAATACCAACAATGCCATCCGAAATCTAAAGGCTTGAAGTCCTGAGCTGTTCACTTACAAAATTATGGAAATGCCGTGAAAGGATAATGATTTCAACAAAGTTAAAATGCTCCCAAGAAGACCAAATGGTGAGGAAATGATAAGCAGTGACAGTCTCTGAGAAAAAAAATGCTGTCTAATATGATGCACAATGAGCAAGGTGCCGACAACATTCTTATGAATGGCTCGAAAATGGCAGGTGCAACCATGCCGTCAGTGCTCATTCCGTCAGTGCAGGGAGGACGGCAAGTACAGAAGGAAAAGGTTCGTACTCTTTAAAGCAACAAAAATCATTAAAACTTCCTCTGTCCTAACCTTCAAGATTTTTTTTTAAACACACTTTATTATTGACTGTAATTTGGTATAAAAAAGGTACAAAACAATTAGAGGCATAGGCAGTCATTTTCACTTTCCTCCCCAATCTCAGGTCGATCTAGAGCAAGGAATTACAACATTTGTACATGTACAATACGATGTATCCTCTGTCCACATAAACAACGTATCACAATCGCCCCCCATCTGATCAGTACAGGATCATTCATTGTGCAATCAGTACTTTGGTGTGTATTGTTTTACAATAAACAAACCTATTAACTTAACCCGTCCCAGCCCAACCCTACCTGCCCCCCACCCATTCCTGGTCAGTCCATCCCGAACCTCCATTGCCCGTGGGTATTCCAGGTATCACATCAACTATAGAGTGCAAATGGCAAATACTGCTCATCCATTTCAGTAAAAAGGAGGCCGTGAACCACAAGATGTCTGAGGGCGAATGTGTCTTACTGGGACCTAGCCACTACAGTAGGGGAGAGATCCATTGCCTCTAGGACGATCAACATAGCTTCCCATTCCAGTGCTATGGGATGTTTACATAGTCCCTTTCTTCCTCTCTTCAGAGGGCCGCCTCTTCCGCCCTAGCCCACTGCAGCAAGTCCGCCTGCCACGTTAGCACTGTGGGGGGTCTGGGGGACTTCCACTTCATGGTTATGGGCCTAATGGCCAAGACGTATGACAAGTCTATGAATTTTAATCTGACTTTCTGCTTCCCGGAGCGGCGTCTTAATCCCAATAAGCAGGATAAGGCCTCAGTAGGGGCCGGCAATTGCGTCAAAGTATTGAGGATTCGGCACACCTCACTCCAGTAGTCACGTAAGCGTTGGCAGAACCATATCATATGGATAAAGTTCGCTTCATCCTCCCCGCAACGAGGGCAGCAATGAGAGGAATCCGGGAACATGAGATGTATTCTCTTGGGGGTAGGATATGCTCTGTGGAGTACCATCGTTTGCATGAATTTAAACCTGACATTGCGTGATACCCTTTTGGGGTGTTCCAGTATAGTCTGCCACGCTCTATCTGCAATTTCTGTGGTAGTTTCGTCAACCCAGCGAGTTCTCAGGGTCGTAAGGGGGTGTCCTTAGCCCCGTATACAACCAGCGGACCAAATGCTCACCCGGTCCCATGTAATATAATAGGTGTACCAGTTCGTGTTGTATGGGTTTAAGTCGTTGTGGCACCCAGGTGGTCCTAATATAATGTGCTACCGTGGCATGTAACAAATATAAACGAGGTGGAGCGCCCGTGATTTGCATGAATGATTCGTGGTCTAAGAGCACGTCATCTCCAAAGAAAGAACCCACATCTTCCACCCCACTATCTGTCCAGTTTTGGAGTCTATTTCATGTGAGTCTGCCCTGTGGCGTGGGGATGCCCATCAAGGGGATGTTTGCCGCATATGGTGGGGTCACTAACATATAAGAAAGGGCTTTCTTCCAACAAGTTAAGGTGCATTTTAACAGGGGGGGACAGTCCGGGGAGATCCTTGCCTTAGGCAATAATAGGGAATGAAGTTCTCCACGACCAAGTCTTTCCGGCGTAAAGCCGATCTCATGTAAGTTCCTACCTGCAGTCCAATAGGATAGCCATTGGAGCTGGCTGGCATAATAATACCCCCTAAAATGAGGGGCCCCCAGCCCACCTGCTTTCGTTTCTAACTGAAGTTTCCAAAAGCTTATCCGTCTCCCGCCCGTCCCCCAGATGAGATTGATCAGAATGGTATCTAATGTGCTAAAAATAGATGAAGGCAGATTCACAGGTAGATTCACAAAATATTATAGGAGGCGAGGGAGCACCACCATTTTTGAGATGGCTATGCGTACCATTGCTGATAGGGGCAAAGAGGTCCAGAACCCTACGTTGTTCCGTAGTCCATTTATTGTCCGTTGTATGTTCCCATCAATCTGATCTGCAGGCGATCGATACTCCTGAATTCCCAGGTATTTAAAGGTGTCAGGGGCTACCGGCATACTATGAGTGCTGAACTGTATGTGAGTGTAGAGTGGTGTCTCTTGGAAGAAAAAGCCTATTGATTTTACAGGGTTTATCGCCAGGCCCGATAATTGCTCAAAGGTGTCGAATACTTCAGGTATCGGATCATGATTAGCTGTGAGGTCCCGAAAAAATAGCAGTATATCGTCCGCGTATATGGATATAAGATGGTGTGTGCCATGAACAGGTATGCCCATGCGATCGGCTATACCACGAAGGGATAGTGCTAGGGGTTCAAGGGCAAGAACAAATACCAACGGGGACAAGGGGCAACCCTGTCACGTGCCTCTGTGTACCTCATAACTGTCTGAGATGTATCTACCAGTGCGAGCCCTGGCCGTGGGACGTGTATAAAGTAGGTGGACCCATCGCAGGACATTATCCGGGAACTTAAAACGTTTTAGGGACTCGAACATGAACTCCCAAGACAGGGAGTCGAACGCTTGTTTGAGGTCCAGTGCTATACATTCCGCATGAGGGAAGTTTTTAGTAGGAGCCGACATTATCGAGTGTAAGCGGCGAGTGTTCAGGGAAGAACTACGATTCAGAAAGAATCCACACTGGTCCTGATGGATAAGGGTGGGGAGGTGCGATTGTATCCTGTTGGCAAGAGCCTTACTTAATATCTTATATTCAGTCGCAAGCAGAGAGAGGGGTCTATAATTGGTCATGTCCAATTCATCTCTCCCAGGTTTAGGTATTGACGCAACCAACGCCTGCATGGTGGACTCAGGTAAACAGCTCGTATTGAATGCCGTCTTAAAGACAGCTTCCAGTACCTGGACTAGAAGGTCCGAATACGTAAGATACCATCCATGCCAGGCGACTTATTGCGGTTTAAGCCCTTGAGCACCGTGCGGATTTTAGATTGGGTGATGGGGCCATCAATTTCCTTCCTAGTAGCTTACGATAGTGTCGGGAATGGGAGGTCTTGCAGATATTCATTAAACCTTGTATTGTCTATTGACTCGGGGAGTGCATAGAGCGTTTGGAGATGAGTGTGAAATGCATTATTTATTTCCGTTTGTGTATGGACCATAACCCCCCATCTGATTACGTATGCAGGTGATTTGAGGTGGATCGGGCTGGTCTCTCACCCGTCGGGCAAGCAAAGTGCTAGGTCTATCCACCTTGGTGTGTTTCCGGTGCGTGTATTCCTTGTAGTCTATCACCCTGAGTGTTTCTAGTGTTTCAGCATGGTCAATGTGAGCCGTCTGTAACTCTGCACTCTTCCTCGGGTCTAGGGCCACCTCCCTTTCTAGTATTTGCAATCTGCTCTCCAGATCCTTCAGTTTCTGGTGTATCTCCTGCCTAGCCCCTACTAGTTGTCCTATTCCTGTCCCCCTTACCACTACTTTTTAGGCATCCCACTCTATCAGGTTAGAGGATGCCGTGTTCCAATTCTCCCTCAGGTAATCAGAGATAGCAGTAGACAAAGAAGAGCGAAAGGGAACGTCATCCAACAACCGTGGTTTCAGTTTCCAGGTGGGTACCGGGGTAGGCACCCTGCCCCAGAACAGCGTCAGTGTGAGGGGGCTATGATCGGAAAAGGTCTTAGCTAGATATTCCGACCTACCCATGTTCGTGATTATGGCCTTAGAACATAAGAAGCGGTCAATCCTGGTGTGTAGATTGTGCATAGGGGAATAAAAAGAGTATTCCTTGTGTGCGCGATGGAGTGTTCGCCAAGCGTCAGATAAGGACCATCCGTCTGTCCAGGAGGCAAACTGTTTGGTCAGTCTGGTCGTGAAGGAGGCCTGAAGTGGGGGGTGCGATCTATCCAATCCTATGTCCAGTATCGCATTCCAGTCCCCCCCAGAACCCAGGGGACCCCATCCCAGTCCGCCAAAGCCCCACCCAACCTCTGTAGGAATTTGTCCTGATCAAAATTAGGGGCGTATATGCTCTCCCAAATCATCAGGGAGCCCTCTAATGTTCCTTTCACTAAAACATATCTCCCTTGATCGTCCACCCGCCGCTCAAGTTCAACAAAGGGGACCCCATGAGGTATCCAAACAGCAGCCCCTCTAGCGAAAGCTGAGTAGTTTGTAGAGTAAATACATCCCCTCAATTTTTTCAGCATTTTCTGAGTTTCAGCCTCCGCAAGGTGTGATTCCTGGAGGAACGCGATGTGTTTGGTGTTGGAGGAGGTATGCATGAATGCGGTGACGTTTTTGGATGGATCCTAACCCTCTTACATTCCAGGTAAGCAAATTATAGGACCCTTGAGGTTTAATCAATCGAGCCATGTCGCCCATGGTAAAGTAGGATCTTTTGATGTGGTAAGTGTCCGGGTAAGCCTGACCAGGAATTCCCATCCCCAGGAACGTAAACTAAACCCGGCACAGCGCTAGAACCGCTCTGAGCCCAACAGTGTTGCAACAAGCAAAAACAAGAACAAATGAGGGTGCATACGCTGAGAGGGAGATGGCTAGCCGCCCATACGGCCATCATACAGTCAGCCATAGGTACCTGACGGCTCTACGGTACTCCATCCCGGGGGAAAGAATAGCTATGAGTATGTAGGGAGTGGCGAAGTGTATCCAGTCCTACACTAGGGTCTACGACACTCGGGGGCCCCCCGGCTCCCGTATCAGACAACAGCATAACCAAGACTATGAAACACCCACATAAAGGCCACAGCCAAGAGTGTCAACACACAGTGCATGTCCTAAAGGTGACTTCGACCGTGGTCCCAGGGGCCCCGGTGCAGGGTCACTAACCACCCACTCAATTCAAAGCAATACAGTAATGATATTAACAGTACACATAAGCATAGCTCAACACGTATAAGGATACAGTGTCAGTAGCCAGTTATCCAATAGGTCATCAGCCACTCTAGGTGTAATGGTGGGGAACAAGATGGCACTGTGTTCAGAGTCTGAATGCAGGGTACTGTCCTCTGAGTCCGTGGCTATCTTGTGTGGGTCCTCCCAAAATGTTCCAGCTGTTACCAACGCCCCCTCCTGGTCCTTCCGCTGTTGTTCTTTCAAAGGGCTGCCGCTCCTGCCACCTCAGCCGGGCTTCGGGGAATGGTAGGGGGACCGTTCAGAGGCCTCCCCCGAGCCTTGCATAAATCTCTCCGAGGCACTGACCTGGGTGGAGTCTATGCACATCACCTCCATCCACTCTTCAACGTCAGCAGGGCTTTCGAAGAAGTGTGTTTTCTTCCCTTGGATTACCTTCAAGCAAGCGGGATATAACAGTGCATACTTGAGCTGTGCGGTTTGAAGCTTTTTCTTCACTGCGAGATAGGAGGATCGCTGTCTCTGGACTAGCAGTGTGTAGTCAGGATATAAAGACACCCTGTGGTTCTCAAATTGAATGAGTTTCTTCTCCCGAGCTTTCTGCAGCAAAATATCACGGTCCCTATAATTAAGGACTCTCACAATCAAGGGGCGGGCGGCACTCCAGGCTTAGGTTGGCCAGTCGGGATTCGGTGTGCCCGTTCCACACAAAAATACGGGGAGAGTCCTTCCGGTGCTACATGATCCCAAACCACTGCTCCATAAATTCCGCCGCCTTAGTTCCTTCACAGCGCTCCGGCAGACCAATAACGCGTATATTGTTGCGCCTATTGCGCCCTTCGGCATCCTCCACCCGATCGAAGAGCGTAGTGACTTGCTGCTGGAGCTGCTTCAAAGAGGTGGAATGTTCCACCACCGTCGGAGTGAGGTCCGTCAAGGTTAGGCCATGTTCTTTAACCTCATCCGCCAGCTTGCTGTGGTCTGCCTTTAGGAGGGTCAAACCACTAGTGAGGGTGCCTAGTTGTAGCTCCATCGACGACCTGGAGTCGCGGATCTCTTTGAGGATCAGATCCAATTTGTCTGGGGGTTGCCCATCATCGTGTCCATTCGAGGGGTCCCTCGGCGAGGAACTCCCGCTGGCGGTGCCCGACGTGACACGGGGGCAAGCAGAGCGACTCCGTCCGTCCTGGCCCCTCGTCCGATTTCTGCCCATAGAGTCAGGCAGTTAAGAAGCTAGAGAACAGGGGGAGACTCACCCCGACCAGGACCACCAAACCAAGGCTCGGGCCAGGGGAGACCAGCACTCAGCGGGCCAGGCCAGCTCCCGGCGTACACAAGGCAGTCAGTTCCAGGCAAGGTGTCCAGAAAGCAGGATACTTAGGTGTCCAGAGCAGCCCTCGACAGGACCAGCAGCGGCCAGAGACACGAGTCAGGGCCCAGTGAGGAAGACGTGCCTGACCCAAACCAGCAGTCCTAAGCTCAGGTCACGGGGGGCACACACCCCACGCGGCCAGAGGTAGTCCGTTCTGGGCTTAAGTATGCCCTGTCCGAAGGAGGAGAGGGGAAGGCGGGAGGCAAGAGACAGAATGGGCCAACTAAGAGGAGGGGGAAGCCCTCCCTCAGGGGTACAGTACTCACGGCATCCCTGCTGGGTCCTCGGCACGTGCACCTCCGTTCCGGCAGCCACAGTCCCCAGGTCCCTCAATCCCGCCGTGATGACAAGAGCTCTCTCCTCAGCTCGCAGTCGCCCAGTCCGTAAAGGCGGTCTACAACTTCAGGCCTACCCAGGCCTCAGCCCTCACACTTGGGCTTTTCCTCTCTCGCACTGGCCCCACCCGGTCCCACAGCAGCCGCAGTCAGTGCGCAGCAATGGGGACCTCTGCTCACCCGGCCCGCATTCAGGCCCCGACGTGTGGTTCACGTAGGCCTTCGGTCCCCCAGGTTCTCCCGCTCCTCCATGATTCCAGGCCCGCCGCAGCACAATCTATCAGGGTTTCCCCACAGGATCCGGGAGCCAGAAAAGATGCATAGCCCTCAGCCCTCTTGCAGCTGTCAGCCGGACTCGCCGTCGGCCGCGACACCACCAGGTCGCATCTGGGTCCCGCCAAAGTGTCACAGCTCTCGTCGCTCCCCGCACGGCTCCTCACCTCCACCTCTCCCTGTCCAGGGCCCTTCTCAGGTCTCCCAGTCGATTCTCCAATGCCTGCAGTGTCCGGTTGCACGCGGCTCCGTGCTCCACCGGGGGCCCCGCTCGGGTTCCGTATCGGAGGGTCCAAGGGCACAGAGCCCAAGGGCTCCTCCAGGCCGGCAGCTACCAGGGGCAGTCGGCGTCGTCCGAGGTCACGGCCTCTCTCAGCAGATTGCAGCCGCGCACCAGGACACACACACCGGTTCTCCGGGAGGCGAGGCGGCTCCACGCAGCTCAACCTCCGCCTTCACCACAGCGCCCGGTCTCCGCTCCTCGGGCAGCAGGCCTCGCCCCGCCCCGCCTCCGCCAGGCGATACTCCGGGGTTTCAGAGTCCCCGGGGGGGGAGGGGGGCTGCGGGGGGGGGGGCACGGGGGCAATAGCGTTACAGTCCCACTACCCAGCAGGTGTAGGCGCTGCTAGAAACGCGCCGTCAGGATAATACTCCCCAGGATGGTCCGGAGCTCAATCAGGCTGCGACCACCATCTTGGCTGGCTAGCCACGCCCCTCCTCCTAACCTCCAAGATATATCTTAATATTCTCTGCTTATGCATTAGAATGTACCCCTAATTTGACGGGCTTTAGCTTCTCTTTTGTTTTAAAGAATGAAGTTCTATTGTTTTTATGTTGATTCTTTATTCCTCAAAAGAACATAAGAATATGAAATAGATATTCCTAATAACGAATTAAGTTTTATATAGATTCCT
Organism: Lissotriton vulgaris; assembly: GCF_964263255.1. NCBI lineage: Eukaryota > Metazoa > Chordata > Amphibia > Caudata > Salamandridae > Lissotriton > Lissotriton vulgaris. Next base: position 1,065,963,768 of record NC_141693.1, on the reverse strand, counting down.
ACATACATTTGAACGGATAATTCCTCTGTAGTCTCTTAGAACATTACTATATACACTGAATAGTCCTGACACTCTGGCACATTTCATTTACGTTCAAATCTAAAACTATGTTGTTTTATTCTCTTCCTAGAGTACATGTGTGACTGGAACCATAGAGATTCAAGGAAAACTGTTCCTCTTCACGATCATATAGGTGAGTATACTAATGACTCGGTATGGTTGAGTTGTGACAGGACTTCCGACAGGAAAATGTCCAACTCTTGACCGGAGCACCATAAAAGGAACACAGGGAGCTGTCATCAAAGGGAAAAACTGCCAACAGCCGATTTACTAAGAATACCTATTCTATCCGTCGAGCATGCGCAACGAAAAGCTATCCCTAACACTGGTCTACAGACGAACTGAGGCGAATCGAAGAAACGCCACTACTCTAACGGAAAACCTCAGTGAAGTGCGTTCCTAGAACAGTGCTCGCGCGCTTCACAATGTTCACTTATCTCGAGCGCCTGATTAGGAACAACTAAAGCGCTGACCTTGGAATTCAAATCTGCAGCCACCTTAAGAAATCGTCTTCTCAGCAGAGATTTCCAAGGCGATTTCTTGGGCTTCATTTTTATTTGTTTAGCCAGTGAATCTCCATTTTTTCTTTCTTTACCATCACACTGACTAGTTGGTGTTCCTTGTTTAAACAAATACGGTGGTTCCTGGCAGTGTGGAAGCAGGTTGAGATGATGGCATTCACCTGGCATTTCATGGAGAGTTTAGTGTCCACGATGATGCCAAGGTTGCGGGTGTGGTCTTTCGGAGTGGGAGTAGTCCAAGTTCTGATGGCCACCAGGAGTCATTCCAAAGGGAGGCGTGTCTCCAGAAGATCCAACGCAATTTCCTATGCACACAAAAATCAATTTAGGTACAAATTGTATTTTGAACAGACATCAATAAATTTCGTCCTAGAAAATAATTTTTTCCGCTTCTTTTGTTTGAGCAATATTCTGCTGTTTTATTGCCCAAAAACCTTTTCGCCAGCCGACACGTGTTTCGTCAGAGTACAGATTGCTCTGACTCTTCAGGGCTGGAAATAAAACAGAAATATATACAGTTTTTGTGAATCCTGTCACTTTACAGAGTGACTTAACATACGCATGGCAACACTTGGAGAAGAGATTCTCCTTATATATCTGCACACACAATTGTGGCTGTATTTGCATAGAATTAATAAACGAGTAGAGGTTTGTGAAAGGATAACGTATCTTAGTTATCTCCTATAGACAAGATCCTCATTTCGTCATATTGTTCCGTCTTATAGGATTAAGCTGGATATGCTCTATGCCTCTAATAGTGACATGCACATGCTTGGAAAAGTGAAAGAAAAGTGACTGCGAAACAACGCCACGCTGTTCAATCAAAATTTCAATAAAAAATAGGAGTTCCAATGAGTATGTACATTGACATTAGAAACGATACATTTCAGAGAACACTCTAAACAGTTTTCTTGGTAAAATAAACTTGAATTGTTTATAGGTGAAATTCATCAACAGTGTGCTCGGTGAGGGTGCAATTCCCCAGATGAATGTGCAAATTTGTTGCAATTTCCATAAGCCGCTGTAAAGAGAAAGACCCTCCACCTATAAGATAATACGTGACTAGTGCGCATATTCCTTCCTGAATCCATGCCAACACATACCTTTCTTGCAATGATGGCGAATATTGTAATCCCTATTGATAGGAGATATGTGGGATTGGTTATTAGAATGTGGAAAAAGACAACGAGTTGGAATAGAGACAACAGTCTTTATAAGTTAGTTTGAAATTCGCTGCCACACTCACCACTTAACCGGTGATAATTCCAACCCGGTAAGGGTATCATGTATGTTCAACGGTTGTAATTAATCCTCCCACGATTCTTCGGTAGCTTTAATTGGGACGCAGTCACAATATCTGAATGCCCATAGAATATACGAGGAAGGAAGAGTAGAAATACACAAAGTAAATGCGCTGAATATTCCTACACATGGAAGACCACTTAGCCATAAAACCTAAATGGGTTGTAAAAGATATGCTCCTATGCCGTACCATTGGTGCATCATGCAACTGTGCCAATTGTAAAGTTATGGTACACTTGTCATGGTACCGGACAAGCGTAATTTAATCGATGTATCCATTAACGTCAATTGCTGTGCCTTTTTAGGACTGTACCCCCAAGTCCATCTAACATTCAGCCTTTAGTAAAAAGGACGCATGGTGAACTTATTGTCCAAAGTGACCCGCCCATTGTATGACAATCCTATCTATGTAAGTGCCACAATGCTAATTCTGAATTCATTTATCGCCTTAAGAGTCCATAAGTAAGTTGCAGAACCGTTGTAAGTTGACAGCTACCCTCCAAAAATCCGTGTTATTGAGGCGCGTAGGTAAACACAACCTTGATAGGTACAATCCGCTCGTCACTATCTGCAAAAACATGTGAGTTGCTAGAGATATTTTAGCCCATTTCGAAACATATTGGCAATTAATGTAGCGTGATGCCCATGAATATTGGAGTAAGATGCTTACTCAAATTACGTGCTCCAATGCGGGCGAGGGAATCCCCTCATAACGTATAGGCGTTACTATATTCGGTCCGTATGTCCCTGGACCTGAATATGAAAACATAATTTGACCAGCGTTATCACCATACATCCAATCGTGATTAATCATAGAAATGGGGGGCCTCGAATGAAAGAGTTACCTTAGACAGTATTAAGCCGCGAATCCGGCGGTCTGCCTTTCCAGTCTCCTCGTAGAATGCGGAAGAGGAAATGTTCCCGCGCACGTAATGTTTAAAGCGATACGTTCTGTGCAAAAGACTAGACCCGCGTAGTCTACTTCCGGTTGGGCGACACGTTACGACCGGAAAGGGATAAAAACTGAATTGTCTTGGCAATAGTCACCAGTCTCCGAAGCTGCATACAAATTATAATAGCACCATCTCGAAAAAATAAGTTGCGCACTGGGGTACCGCAGGAGAACGGTAAATTTCGAGTAGGGCTAAGATGTATTAAGACCAAAATTTGGCAAGAAAAAACTAGTTAGGCTAAGCGGAGCACTAGACCCATAATTTCAAGAAAGGTGGTATACAATTAATTGTGATGTTACTAGGACATCAATCAATTCCCATTTGTTAGAGAAGGATGACAATGCACCCTAACAGCATAATTGAAACTCCAATATGAGGTCATGATCGGGGAATTATGTTTTGATAGAGGAAAAGCACACCGGAAAAAAGCTTAGAAGAGAACATGCTTCAATATGGGGTACCACGCAGATTCAGATAAAATAGGCTACTACCCCAGTTCAAAAAGGGAAGTTCACTAAGCAGTGGTAATAGTAAGGTAAACAATTGCCTTTCTAGATAATCCATTGTAGGTATATTGTGACTAGGATTATATGGATATAATACACCGGCACTTGATGCTATATTAGTTCTCATTTGTGGGTTAACACACACCCAGTGATAAATTCGCAGTGATAGTTATGTGACTTATAAATAAACAGGAGTCATACAAAGATCCTACATAGGTTCAAGGCACAGTGTTCTAAAAGACATTCGATATCTACCGAACCATTACGTATGCACGGACCCTAATAATAGATACAGTATACCATTACATTACAACATGATACATATTAATCTTGTATTTCAACACATTGCGATATATAGTTGTGTGACTCTTAAAGCCGAATTGTGTATTGATCCCAAGAGAGATTGTATTTCAGAATCACAATTCAGACCCCATTGTATATCTCATAAAGACGACATGTGTATTCATCCTAAGAAAAACTGCATTTCAGAATCACAATTTAGACCCCGTTTTACTGAATCCAAACGCATTATCCAAAGGGCTTCTGCCCTACGAAGTTTCAGTTCTCTGTCACCTCCCCTCGGGTTATGCTCTATGACTTCGATACCAAAAAACTGAATTTCTCTATGGGTGCTCTGCGCTGGGCAGAGTGATGCATGGATCGCTGCGGGGTATCTAGGGTCTACATTTTTTAGAGCTCTTATATGCTCAGTAATGCGCTCTTTAAGGGGTCTGATGGTGATACCCACATACTGTTTGTTGCATTTGCATACTAGAAGGTATACTACGTATCATGTGGTGCAGTTAATGTTCTGTTTGATTTTGTAGCCATGATTGTTGGGTCCTTTAAACTCTCTAGTGTTATGTTGGGCCCATTTGCACATGCTGCACATTCCACATTTGAAAAAACCTAAGTTGTATGGTGTCATCCATGTATTGATCTTGGATGTTTTTGGCATGGAAGGGCTGAGCCTGTTGCGTAAAGTCCTTCCTTTTCTAAATGTAATCAACGGCTGGGTGGGTATTTCTTGTGCCAAGATGTTATCTCTTCTAAGAATTGCCCAGTGTTTGTTAAGTGTATTTCTTAATGTCCGCTGCAAACCATTGTATTCAGTGATCAGACGTACTGTTGTTGAGTCTGATTTGCTTTTTGTTGTACCTTTTAATGTTTCTGCTCTAGTTATCTGATTCACTCTAGTGGACGCCTTTGATAGGGTCGCGTTGTCATACCCTCGATTCTTAAACCTCTGTTCCATGTCATGTACACAGGCTTTAAAATCTTGGTCTTTGCTACAGTTACGTCTAGCCCGTAGGTACTCTCCATAAGGTATGGATCTGATTTGATGTGGGGGGTGACTGCTAGCTGCATGTAATATAGAATTGCATGATGTGTCTTTTCTAAAGAGTCTGGTGTTAAGTGTGTTATTTTCAATATACAGTTCAATATCCAAAAAATTGATTCTCTCTGCACTTTGTTCTATGGTGAACTGCATACCATAGTTGTTTTTGTTTAGATACTCACTGAATTGGTGCAATTCTATGGCCGAGCCCGACCATATAAGTAGACAGTCGTCTATATATCGACCCCAGTAGACGATGTGATCAATCCAATCAGAACCTTCAGTGCCCCAGATGTAATCAGTTTCAAGGCAGCCCATGTATAAATTTGCAAAAGAAGGTGAGAATTTAGATCCCATTGCCACCCCCTTCTTTTGTTTGTACCATTTATTCTCAAACAAAAAGAAATTGTTATTTAGAATCAAATTCATCATTCCAATCAACATTTCATTGTGCAACCAATGTGTGGCCTGTCTATTGCTTAGCAGACGGGTAATTGCTGTTAGCCCTTTGTCTATCTCTATACTGGTGTAAAGAGACACCACATCTAGCGTTGCTAGTAAAAGATTGGGTTGCCATTGTAAGTCCTCTAGTATACTTAATATATGCTTAGAGTCCTGGATGTAACTGGCCATGGTGCGGACTATAGGTCCTATAAATAAGTCCACATATTCAGATAACTTTTCAGTGGGCCCATCAATTCCCGCCACTATAGGTCTGCCAGGGGGAAAGGGGAGATGTTTATGAATTTTAGGGAGTGTGTAGAGGATGGGAAATGTAGGTCTGGTCGTTTTTAAATAAGAGAATTCATCATCATCTAGAATCCCTAGCGCATGCCATTTGGACAGATTCTTATTGATTTCAATACACAGGAGTCCCATTGGATTGTATCCAATCTTTTCATAACATGACGTGTCATCAAGTTGGGACAAAATCTCTGTATTGTAGTCAACCACATTCATTATTACAACATTCCCCCCTTTGTCCGCCTCTCTGATGAAAATGGAATGGTCATTGGCAAGTTCTGTCAGGGCTCTTCTCTCTCCTGCCGTAAGGTTGTGATTTATATAACCCTTCTTGGTGGATTTATTCTGTGTGATACCATCTAGATCCTCTAATACCCTTTTATGAAAGTCATCTATAGCATTTCCCCCGGGTAATGTAGGTGTCCATTTGGATTTGTTCTTGAAACCACTAGATAGTGTTAAATCTGTGTCAATTTCCAATTCACCCAAGAGTTGAGACATAGTGTAAGGAGTTTCTTCCCTTTCAGTGATAGACAAAAGTATCCTTGTGGCTTGTACATCTTGAATGGATGGTACATCACACGCAGCACCCAAATTCTTGTTACATGCTTTTTTATTAGTCATTGGATTGCACAAGAAATGCTTTTTTAATTTTAAGGTACGTATGAATTTATATAAGTCAATTTTCAGTCTACATAAGTCCCCATCTTCACTAGGATTAAAACTTAAACCTCTACTCAAAAGACTAACCATATCTTGGGTCAAGGACTTGGAAGATAAATTCACTATTTGTACCTCATCTGTTCTTTCATTTACTTTGCCTGATCTCAATTTTTGTCTGTAGTTGTCGTTTGCCGTCCCTGTTGCCTCTCCTGGATTTGTGCCTCCTAAAGGGGTTGTACCCATCCGACGATTGCCTCTTCTTGCTGTTTTTACCTCTTGAAAAAAACTTGATCTCGCTAAATTGCTACCAGCTGCACCTTCATTTTCACTCCCGCTTACGCTCGCTGCATTAAGAGAGGAAATACTAGAAGAGAGAGATGTAGACTCACTCCTTGCCGTTTCGGTGGTTTTAGTGTTAACTACTCGTACATCGTCATATTTTCTAGCATATGTGTACACTCTACCTATTTTGTAGTCTATCTCATCTCTCTTCATTTGTCTGAGTTTCCTATCTTTGATATCTTTTTGATGGGCGGTAAGTATGTCTTGTAGAATAACATAGTTTTTCTCTGTGGCTTCCTTCAAATTAAAATTTTTAATTTCTGATTCCACGATGTCTATTTCTGACTGTAATTTGGTGACCTTACGTTCGGAGGATTCAATTAGAATGTCCATCAAGGTGAACGAGTTTACATTTAGTGAATCCTCCCATCTTGTTAGTAAGTCATCATCTAGTTCATCGTATGTAGGTAGAATCTGTGCTCTTAATCCTCTGGGAACTCTTTTGAGCCTCAGATATTGTTTTAGTGTAGTGGCATCCCACCATCTGGCATTCTCTGTTTTCTTCAATCTTTCTAATTTGAGGAATTTATCTCTCAAGCCTTCTACTCTATTTCTATTACCACTTGTTGTGGTTTGGTTGGAACCAGACTCAGTTGTCATGTTGCCAAATAACTCATCTGCTTCTTTATCTCTATTCATTTTGATGGTATGATAGGTTGCTATACTCTCAAAGCTCGCTCCTCTAGTAATATATGCAGTTTGGTCAGTGTGGCTGCAAACCTGTCTGTGACTTTATATTCTCAACGGCAATGGGTTTTGTATCGACAGGGACTGCTTGCGCTCTACTAAGTTACTGACTACTTGTCAAGTTAGAGGTAGTGTTAAACAGTGGTGCCACAGGAAAAGGGAAACCATCTGAACCCTTTATACGGTGTCCTAACAACACCTGGACTACATACAACGCAATTTCCTATGCACACAAAAATCAATTTAGGTACAAATTGTATTTTGAACAGACATCAATAAATTTCGTCCTAAAAAATAATTTTTTCCGCTTCTTTTGTTTGAGCAATATTCTGCTGTTTTATTGCCCAAAAACCTTTTCGCCAGCCGATGTCTCCAGAAGATCAGCACTTCAGTTTTGTCAGTGTTGAGATTCAGGCACTTTTTCTTCATCCAGGCTGAGACTTTCTTCATACAGTTGTGGAAGATGGTCTTGGTTGCGGTGGGCTGAGACTTTCTCATACAGTTGTGGAACTTGGTCTTGGTTGTGGTGGGGCTGCTGAAAGCAAGAGGACGAGCTGATTGTCATCGGTGTAGGAGATGAGGTTGATGTTGTGTGTTCTGACAATGTCTCAGAATGGTGTCATGTATATGTTGAAGAGGGTTGTACTGAAGGATGAGCCTTGATGGACGCCGCAGGTGGTGTGCTTAAGTTGCGAGGTTTAGGGGGAGACAGATGCTCTGGGTGCGCCCATGAGGAAAGATGCCAACCATCTGAGTGCATTGTTTCTGATTCCGATCTGGCATAATCGGTCGATGAGAGTGTGGTTGGAGATGGTGTCGAAGGCTGCGGAGAGTTCAAGCAGGATGAGGGAGGCTGATTCTCCTGTTGAGTAGGATGCGGATATTGGCTGTTGTGGCATTCATGGCTGTCTCGGTGCTGTGATTGGCTCTGTATCCTGATTGGGACGGGTCCAGTAGGTTGTTTTCCTCCAGGTGTTTGGTCAGTTTATTTATTTATTTATTTATTTATTTTTAGCAATTTTTAAAGCGCAAACAAATACCCGTTCGGGTGTCTCGGCGCTAATTCACAGAACTCACTAGAGGGTGTCAGGGGAATCTAGACTGTGGGGTAAGAGGAAGAGAATAGCCATGTTTTAAGGCTTTTACGAAATTTTAGAATAGTGGGAGCAGTTTTGATGTGGAAAGGTAGAGTGTTCCACAATTTGGCCGTGGCAATGGTAAATCGTCTGTCTCCCCAGTTGACCTTTTTGGTTCGATGGACTTTTAACAGAAAAGCTGAGGAAGACCGTAGAGTTCTAGGTTGTTCAACTGGACGAAGGGCTTCTTTTAAAAACTGTGGTCCAGTATTATTCAGGGTTTTGTACGCTATACACATAGCTTTAAATTTAATTCGGCTCCTGATGGGGAGCCAATGGAGTTTTCTGATGAACGGGGAAACAGGTGAGAACTTAGGGATAGACAGTAGCGTTCTGGCTGCAGCATTTTGTACTGATTGTAATTTGTTGAGAACTCCTTCCTGCGCATTCAAAAAAAGTGAATTGCAGTAATCGGTTCTCGAGAACACTAATGTACTGATGAGAGTCCTTCCTGCAGATTGTGGAAGGTAAGGAAGGAGTTTTTTTATTTTTTTGAGGATATAGAAAGCTGATGAAACGACGGTGTTGGCATGGTGGTGAAACGTCAGCTTGTTGTCAAAAATGACTCCCAAGTTGCGAACTTTTTCCACCGGCTGAGGTGGGGGTCCTAACTGAGGTGGCCACCACTGAGGGGACCATGCTGGGCGCAAGCTCCCGAATGTCATCACCTCCGTTTTGTCGGAGTTAAGCTTGAGACAGTTTGATGACATCCAGGAGCTTATTGCCTTCATTCCCTCCTGGAAGTTGGCTGCAACAGATGTTCCATTATTATACACCGATAACACTAGTTGGGTGTCGTCGGCGTAAGTAGTGAGGGCAATTCCATAAGATTTTATCACCCTCGCCAAGTCCGACGCATAGATATTAAACAGCGTCGGACTTAGCGAGGAGCCCTGGGGAACACCGCACGGGAGGGAGAAGGTGTGGGAGGTGAAATTGCCCAACTTGATGGTCTGAGGGCGGTTAGCTAGGAATGAAGCAATCAGATCTTTAGCTTTGCCTTTTATTCCTAGCGCTGAGACACGGTCGATCAGAGTGGCATGATCGACCGTGTCAAAAGCCGCCGAAAGGTCCAGAAGTATTAGGACTGCTGCTCCTCCCATGTCCATGGTAGTTCTAATTTCATCTGTGGCCTTTAAGAGTGCCGTCTCGGTCCCATGACCCTGTCTGAAACCAAATTGGGTTTCATCAAGGAGATTGTTATCGTTGATGAATTTGGAAAGCTGGATGTTAATAGACTTTTCAAATATTTTGGCTGGAAAGGGGAGACAGGCGATGGGTCTGTAACTGGCTGGAAGCTGAGGGTCCAGTGTGGGCTTTTTTAGGAGAGGCTTGATAATGGCTTCCTTCCAGACTGAAGGATATACGCCCGTAGCAAACATGGCGTTGCAGATAGTGGTCAAAGCAGGAGAGATTGCATCAGGGATGAGGTTTAAGATAGCTGGCGGGCAAGGGTCAAGAGGGGAGCCAGATTTGATGCTGGATACCAAGCGGTGAATATGTTTCTGATCGACAGCATCAAAGGAAGATAGGTAGGGCAGGGTATTAGTAGGGGGTACCTCGGAAAGAGGAGGGGGGGCAGAATTCGTAAAGGTGATGAAGATGGATCTGACTTTTTCCTCAAAGTAGGTGGCCAAGGCATCCACTAGTGACTGAGATCCTTCTAAGCGAGGTGCTGGGGGGTTGGACAAAGTGTTGACCACCCTATAAAGTTCTCCCGCTGAGTTTTTTGCTTGCTCAATTTGCGAAGTGTAATAGCGGCTTTTTTCAGCAACTATAAGTCCCTTATAGATGGCTAAGGCATTTTTGTAGGTTATTTTATCTGCAGGATTGTAGTTGTGTCGCCAGTGCCTTTCAAGATTTCTACAGTGTTGTTTCTGCAACCGAAGAGTTTCGTTAAACCATGGTGCTGATGGTGTTTTCCTATTTCGGTAGGAGGATTTGGTTGGTGCTAGCTTATCACAGGCCATGTTTAGGTTCCTCAAGTAGGTGGAGGACGCTATGATGGGGTCATGCTCATCAGGAGTAAAGTTTTCTTGTATCATCTCCGCTAAATGCGGTAGATGGATGTTTTTCCAGTCTCTGTATGAAGATTGGGAGGAGGTTGTGACTGTATGTTTTGAAGGATTAGTTTCTACAGTAAAGAAGATCGCTGCATGGTCTGTCCAGACGAGAGGAATGGTTCGAGTGATCTTTACTAAGGGGCTATTAGTAAATAGACCATCTAGAGTATGGCCTGCTTGGTGCGTGGGAGAAGCTATTATTTGAGTCATGCCAACTGCTGCAAGATCTGTTAATAACTGTGAGGTATCATGGTTATCAAGTGCTTCGAGGTGAAAATTAAAATCACCTAGTAGCGTAAAATGTGTGGAATCTGCAGCTGCTTCAGTTAAGTTGCCTAAATTTGCTAAAAACTTGGCTCTTGAGCCGGGCGGGCGATAAATTAATATGCCTTTGAAGGAAGATTTGGTGGAGAGACATAGGGAAAAGAGAAGGGATTCATATTCTGGGCAAGTTGAATGTTTCGTAGTAATTTTGAAGTGATCTTTATAACCTCAGTTGGAGGTTGAGGGCTTTCTCCAGGACTTTGGCGGGAAATGGGAGCAGCAAGATGGGGCAGTAGTTTTGGATCCCCCTGGGGACCACGGATGGTGTCTTGAGGCGGGGTCTGACCTCTGCATGATTCCTGGAGTTGGAAAAGGTTGCTGTGGCAAATGAGGATGGTGGTGAGCTGGTGGCTGATCTCACCTCACCTGAGGATGAAAGGTCGTGGGTGCTCTTGAGTGGATGGAGCGTAGAAGTGTTCGATTTACTGAGTTATTTCCATGCAGAGAGTGGGTGGTGGGCGACAGTGATCATGGAAGATGGGATGCTGAGGAGGTCGGGCACTGCAGAGTTCCTGTGAGGCGGGTATAGAGTTTTCGGTGACAGACGGGCAGGTAATTCTCTGACGATGGTGAAGAGTTCCCTGGTCTTCTTGGCGCCAGACTCTATGCGGTGTGTCACTGCTTCCTTTTTTGTGGCTTTGATCTGGTGATGGCTGTTGTTGAGGGACGATTTGAAGGTAGCTTGGTCAGTGTTGTTTCTATTGGTATGCCTTCTTCTCTCTAGTTGTTTGACTCGCTCAGTTCCGGGGTGAACCAACTGGCTAGTTCGGTGGGTCTTTGGCTTTTGGCTGGTTTGATGGGAGTGATTCAGTCGGCGTTGCTAGTGATCCAGGAGTTGAAGTTCTCTACTGCCTGGTTCAGGTTCAGGTTGGTGGGGACATTAGGTTGGATGATGTTGAGGGAGTCTGTCCATTGGCGCTGAGTGACCTTGGTCCAGCTGCGGAAGGCGGAGTTGTGGCAGTTGGGTATGGTGTGGGGAGTTCCGGTGATAGTGAAGTGTATAATGGAGTGGTCCGACCAGGTGAGTTCCGTGGTGTGGCTGTATCTAACTCTGTTATGGCTGTGAAGATAAGGTCCAGCGTGAATCCTGCTTTGTGCTTGGGGTCTGCGACCAGCTGCTTGAGGCCGATGTTATTAATTTACTCCTGGAGGTCGGTGGAGTTGTTGTCAGTGGGGTTGTCCAGGAGAAAGTTGAGGACTCCCAGGAAGATGACTTCAGTGATGGTGTCACTGAGCCAGATCATGGTCCTAGGAGGTCTGTAGGCGAGGGTGTCTTTGATGGTGGTTTTGTCGTGGGTGCGTAGCCAGAAGTTCACATACTTGAACTACAGTTCTGGTAGAGCAATACAACTAATTTATATTCTGTTTGCATACCTGTAGTAGTATTGGGCTAAGTTTGTAGCCTACGTGTAATTGCAATGCAGTAGCAATTCCTGTTACATCCAAATGTTATTTCTAATAAATGATATTATTGGGTACTTTTCTGATGTGATTAAAGTTAGTCTATGTTGCACATCACTTTTCAACAAACCACAAAAAGTATAACCGATACTTGGTGGGATACCCTTGTAATCCTAAGGTCATAAGACCTTACATTTTAGTGAGATTGCTATAGATACTGTGTGCTAAGTTTAAAATCTAGTCTTTTTGGGAATGAATGTGCTTCTCTGGTGCTGTTTGGGCTACCCAATCTCACGTAAAACCAATCAGCCTGTTTCTTTCATAAGGATGATATATTATATACAATGTAATTGGCATTTGTTCTAACGTAGTGCATCCATATTTTACTTTAATACATTCAGTCAGTGTTTCTTGAAGGTGTTTGATACTCTTCAAAGAAGATGCTTTGTGTTTGGACAATTGGACACAGTTACAGCTTTTGGGCTAGAGAGAATGCCAATAAAAGAGAAGCTGAGCATAATGCAGGTATGGCAAATGTTGAGATCAATGGGTGGCTGAAAGAGGTTCAAAGTGGAATAACATCCTACCTCTCATTTAATCTCTTACTAACTGTAAGCATCCCCATTTTATGAATATTTACTGTGGAGGCATTGACATTGGTCACCTCAATGGTGTATACATTGAAACAGAGATGAAAGGTACTTTCAAATCTTAAATGACTTTATTTCCTTACACCCAACTTGTATATTTTAATATTTTCCAAAGGATTAAATGGAAGTACTCAGTGGAAAATACATTATATTTTTCAAACCTACCTATACAGTGCAGACGGTGTACATTTTACCCCAACTGGAAATAATACCTTAATTACATCTGCCACTAAAGCATATTTAAATCCAAAGTACACACTCGTGTTAAAGGCTCTTCTAAAGAAAAACCTAACAGGAGCCCAGCAAATAAGAATACATATGGGTTATTTTTTTACTTTTACTGTACCACAGGACTCTTGAGCGACCAAGGTGAAAATACTGCAGTACTTCGTAATTTCTAAATAATACATTTATACATTTCAAAACATTATTGCCTACATATTACCACTATACTGACCTCAATCAATCAATCAATACTTTATTTCGCATTACTTTTCAATGCATAAAGGTTTACACAACGCAGAATATCAGACAAATAAATTACAATAAAATCATGAAATGTTAATTTTAAAACAATTAAAAATATTTTATTGGTCAAATTACATCATATTCATTAAACCGCATAGATGCTAAAATAATTATACAAAGGTAGCTATTCTCCCCTTTCACCCCCCTATACATCTCTGATCATTATAGAACATAGCCTTCTCATTTCTTCATCGTAGTACCTCAAATATCTTGATACAAGCGTCTATGTCTCGATACTGCCCACAAAAAGGATGCAAGTGCGTAACATGCAAATGGATCTTCTAGTTTTTTAATAAAAGCTAGTCAGGCAATATTGCCTACAATTATACTTCCATAAAAGAGGTACAGTAAAATAATTTCTTTGTGGGCCATAAAAGGAGCAAAAATATAAAAGATGTGAGTTGATTTGTGGCACCCTCCCGTCACATGTACAGGGGGGTAACTCCTTCATGGAATATAGATATATTGCAAAGCCACACATATGTGGAAAATGTTTTAAGTGAAATCTTGTCAATATATATAAGCTGTGAATTCTGTATAAAAACACAAAAAGAGGAAAAGGAGGGAGATGTATGTGTATCAATGGCACACCCCTACCTGGGAAAACGTAAAGTTCTTTAAAACTGCCCTCACCCACTAGATAGTGGCATGTTCATCATAGGGCTGCTACAACATTCCTGCACAGACCAATGCCTTGGACGGAGTAAAGGTATCGGGTGTAAGGCTGCCATTGGACCTGATAAACCTAGATGCTGCGTAGCAGGCTGATTCTCTCCGTATTAGGATGGTGTGTTTCTCTTCTTTGGAGGGCTAGAAATTGTGTGCATTTTTGCTCCGGGGGTTGCTGTTGTTCACCTGATTCACTCCTGATGCCCCCTCTCTTGTTGCCCTTGATAGTTTCAGATGCCCCAGGGTAAGGATTCACAGGATTCACAATGATAGTAGGGGCATTGAAGGAGAATTTCTGTGTTACACCCCCACGCCTAGCTAGCTGAGCTAGTCGCTGCTCTATATGCTCTAGCCACTCATTCAGAGGATGAATCTGGGTGAACACTTTACAACCTTACATATACATCGTTCAAAATAAAAATGTTCAGCCCCTGTGGCTGTGGTTATAACTGTGGTGATAGTTCAGATATGGGGCCCTTTCTTGATTTCACTCACTTTGGGGGCCTGCTGATGTCTGGGGCCACTTCTTTCGACTAGGGGTTCCTCTGGTAAAATAATAAAATTTTCATTTTGCCCATCTTCACGCAGTAAGTTCTGCAGGGGAGCGCTTGTGACATTAGGTAATGTTGTCAAAGGGCTTTCACCTATAGCTTCCCCCTCTCTAATATCCCCCAAGGATAATCTGCGCTCTCTAAATTCAATTTCTTTACATATAAAGTTAGCTGCCCTTACCAAAAACCAGTCCAAGGTTGTGAACAGTTCTACTTCTGCCTCCGGCTGCTTCAGTTTCCTTTTCCCCAATATTAGGTGATTGTTATCCTCATTCCCAGATGTTAGAGGGGAGGTCCAGCACAGCCTAATCCGGGCTCTGATGGGCGCAGACAGGCCCAGTCTTGGTTTTGAGGGACTGCAATGTAGCACTGACAGGTGGCAAAAGCAGGTGCAGGGTATCTGGGGCCTCCCCACCACCCCTTGGTGATCTGGGACATGTAGTCCTGCTACCCAGAAAAATAATGTGTCCCGAGCTAATAGGTTTGCAGGAGCACTATATAGAGCTGACAAGTGGTGAAAGCAGGTGCAGGCAGTCCAGGCAATCCAGGGCCTCTCCTTAGCCCTTCGGTGATCTGGGACTCTTAGTCCCACTGCCCAGAAGAATGTGGCTTCATTAGAATTAGAATTAAAAGGGTCAATTTCTTATAAAACACATTAGTAAGATGTATTGCCAAACACACTGAAACTGCTATATAAAGCAACATGGCTGCCTTCAGTTTTTGGAAAAGCACACATTAGCCAATCAGATAATCCCTTGTCATCAATATGTACCAGGGATGTACTGCAGTACTAAAGTGGCCACAGATATAGCTAACAAAAACCCATTATAACATAACATTTACTCACTCTATTTGGTTGCACTCCCCCACTGAGTCATCTACACCCCCTATGTAATACTGCCAAACATCCAGCTGACAAAAGTCTATGGAAAATGCATTGGATTTCAAACCCATTTTGGGACCCCTCTTCCCTATTTTCTTTGCACCCCTATGATGAAACGCCTCTAACCTTTATGCCTCCTACCAGAGGCCACAGGGAGAAGGTGGCCTTGCTAGTGGCCCTCAAAGTCACTTTCCGACAGTCTTTTCATGTCGGAATGCCTGACATGGCAAGCATGTCGGAAACCGACATCATAATCCCGACGGCAGATTACGGTGAGGTCTCCGACAGGCGCACAGGCTTCTTGAACCGGTTGGAATCCAGCCGGTTTCACTTTTGACCACCTACATTGTAATGCATCGATCAGAAGCACCTACGACCACCGAGTCACATCTTAATGAGGTTTTATATGCAGGCAAAAACCGTTACCTAACAATACAACTTTTCAGTTCAACAGTGCATTAATACTTTTCCATTTCCCTTCAGGAGGTTAAAACAACAAAGAACATAAATAAATCAATACACAAAAATTATTATAATATACATTTTCCTATATCTTCTGTTTTTACAGAACTATTGGACTTGGACCTTGTTACAGGGCTATGCCCAAACCTTTTGCTTCTTCCTCCAATTTTTTCCCTGACTTGCTGTTGTTGGCTTTAGGACTCTAGGCACTTTACCACTGCTGATCAGTCCTAAAGTGCATATGCTCTCTCTGTAAATTGCTAATATGATTGGTTCTCCCTGATGATTGGCATATTTGATTTACTAGTAGGTCCCTAGTAAAGTGCACTTAGTGTGCCAGGGCTGGTAAACCAAATGCTACAAGTGGGCCTGCAGCACTGATTGTGCCACCCATATGAGTAGCCCTGAAAGGATGTCTCAGGCCTGCCACTGCAGCGCCTGCGTGCAGTTTGTTAACTGCCATGTCGACCTGGCAAGTGCACACACTTGCCAGGCCCTAACCTTCCCTTTTCTTACATGTTAAGCACCCCTAAGGTAAGCTCAGGGTACCCCCCTGGGCAGGATGCAATGTATGTGAAAGGTATGTGTGTAACATGTCCTGATAGTGAAATACTGCCAATTTCGTTTTCACTATTGAAAAGCTATCTTGCCCCATAGGACAGAATGGGGAATGCTTTGTAACATTCTACAAGCATATCTTCCCAAAGGGATAGGATAGAACAATAAAGTTTAGACTCTCTGAACTCAGAATTTAATACCACATCTTTTACTAAAGATGGTTTTTAAATAGTGTGTTGGAAAATGCCACTTTTAGAAAGTAGGCATTTTCTTGTTTAGCCATTCTGTGTGCCTCTGCCTGTTTGTGTATTGACTGTCTGGTTGTGGAGTAACAGGGGCTGGGGAGGTAATCAATCAATCAACCATGGCATTTATATCGCGCACTACTCACCCGGAAGGGTCTCAAGGCGCGTGGGGAGGGGGGTCTGCTACTGCTCGAACAGCCAGGTCTTGAGCTGTTTCCTGAAGGCAAGGTGGTCCTGGGTCAGTCGCAGGTGGACGGGCAGGGAGTTCCATGTCTTAGCCACTAGGTAGGAGAAGGATCTTCCTCCGGCGGTGGCTCTCTGGATGCGAGGCACGACGGCGAGGGCGAGGTTCGCCGATCGCAGCTGGCGGGTTGGCGTGTAGAAGGTCAGGCGGTCGTTGAGGTACCTAGGGCCCAGGTCGTGGAGGGATTTGTGTGCGTGGGTGAGGAGTCTGAACGTGATCCTCTTGTTGACAGGGAGCCAGTGTAGGTCTCTCAGGTGTCTCGAGATGTGGCTGCGTCGGGGGACGTCCAGGATGAGTCGGGCGGAGGCATTCTGGATGCGCTGGAGTCTCTTCTGAAGCTTGGCTGTTGTTCCGGCGTAGAGGGTGTTTCCATAGTCCAGTCTGCTGGTGATGAGGGCCTGGGTGACCGTCTTCCTTGTCTCGGTGGGAATCCATTGGACGATCTTGTGGAGCATGCGGAGTGTGTGGAAGCAAGATGAGGAGACGGCGTTGACTTGCCTGGTCATCGATAGGGAGGAGTCCAGGATGATGCCCAAGTTGCGTGCGTGGTCTGTTGGCTTGGGTGCGGTGCCTAGGGCTGGGGGCCACCAGGAGTCGTCCCATGCGGAGGGGGATGTTCCAAGGATGAGGACTTCTGTCTTGTCCGTGTTCAACTTTAGGTGGCTGATGTTCATCCATTCGGCAACGTCTTTCATCCCTTCGTGAAGGTTTGCTTTGGCGGTGTCGGGGTCTTTGGTGAGGGAGAGGATCAGCTGGGTGTCATCGGCGTAGGAAATGATGTTCAGGTTGTGGTTGCGGGCGATGGCAGCTAGTGGTTTCATGTAGATGTTGAAGAGAGTGGGGCTGAGCGAAGATCCTTGCGGGACGCCGCAGATGACTTCGGTGGCCTCCGAGCGGAACGGCGGGAGGCGTACTCTCTGTGTTCTTCCGGAGAGGAATGAGGTGATCCAGTCCAGGCCTTCCCCTGGATGCCGGTGTCGTTGAGTCGTTGGACTAGGGTGCGGTGGCAAACAGTATCGAATGCAGCGGAGAGGTCTAGGAGGATGAGTGCCGCTGTTTCACCGTTGTCGAGCAGGGCTCGGATGTCGTCAGTGGCTGCGATGACGGCGGTCTCGGTGCTGTGATTGGCTCTGAATCCGGACTGCGATGGGTCGAGGGATCCGTTCGTCTCGAGGAAGGCGGCCAGTTGCTTGTTGACGACCTTTTCGATGACTTTGGCCGGGAAGGGAAGGAGCGAGATGGGGCGGAAGTTCTTGAGGTCAGTCGGGTCCGCTGTTGGTTTCTTCAGTAGTGCGCTGAGCTCGGCGTGCTTCCAGCTCTCAGGGAAGGTGGCTGTGTTGAAGGAGGTGTTGATGATGTCTCAGAGATGGGGTGCGATGGTAGGGGCCGCTTTGTTGAAGATGTGGTGGGGGCACGGGTCGGTCAGCGATCCGGAGTGGATGGTGTTCATCATGCTTGTCGTGTCTTCGGGGGTCACCTCGGTCCATGTCTGGAGGATGGCGGCTGGGTGCGTAGGTTTGACCGGTGGTACATTCTCTCAGACAGCCACCGGGGAGGGGGGGTGGTTGTAGATGTGTGTCCTCCCTTTCCTGAATAAGTTAGGACTGGCTAAAAAGACCTGGGCTGCATTCAGAGTAGGGGGGGGGGGAGTTCTCACTAGCACCTGAATAGGCCCGCTCTGCATTTAGAGTGGTGGGAGGAGATTTCCCTTGCACCTAAATACAGCCTGTCTGCCTTACACAATGCTGTCTCCACCTCCTGCCGGGCAGCTGCACCAGAGAGGACAGAATACAGAATGGTTTGGACTGGGCTCAGAGACCCTTGCACAAAGAGAACAAAGACATTTATGGGTATAAGTATTAAACCTAAAACCCCTGAACTTTAGACTACTTCTGGAATCAAGAGGAACCTTTGCCAAGGAGAAGCGCTAGAGAAACTGAGGAGAAGTACTGCCCTTGCTTTGTGTCTGGGGTTGGCATGCAGTTGCTGTTTCTGCCAAGAAACGGAGAAGGACATTGCTGTGTACTGTGTCCTTTGCTTGAGGAAAGTCTCCAAGGGCTTGAGTAGAGCTTGCCTCCTGTTTTGAAGTCTCAGGATCACAAAGACTTCACCCCCAGCTCCCCTGAACTTCCTTGCTGGGAGTTCTGACCTGCCAGGAGTGCCTGTGGCGATGTGTGGCCTCTGGAGGTTGTTTCTGCTACTGGGAGCTGGAAAGCAACGCAACAACAAGAAAAGCGATGTATCGCTCTTCTTGCGACAGTTTTTCCGACGCAATGCCGTGGTCCGAGAAGAATCTCCCCGCACCGCTGCTGAAACCGACGCAGCGCCTGTCGCCGATCGACGCCACTGCATCGTTTGCCAACGCATTCAGGATTTCCACGCATCGTCCCTGTGCACCAAGTTTTCCCTGAGGCATTACCCATGGATCTGAGATGTCTCAGAATCGACGCATCGCTTCCCCTTACAGACTGGACTCGATGCACCGCTCCCCTATGTCCAGCAGAACTGTTGCAATGCATCCACGAAGGTCTCAGGAATCGACGCATCTCTTTGTTTTTTGAGGCTTCCAATTGCTGCAATTGTTTGGCTTGGGGAATTCTGTCGCACCGACAGGTACTTTGCAAGAAATCACACATCCACAGTTTTGTAAGGTCTCCGTTGCAGAAACCTTTTGAAAGTTATTTTTCTTAATACTTGTATGTTAGATTTTTGTCGTTTTCATCTTGTTAAAGTTTAGATAAAGATACTTTATTTTTCTAAACATGTGTGGTATCCATTTGTGGTGTTATCACTGTGTTACTGTGAGTGTTGGTACAAAAACTTTACACATTGCCTTTGGGGTAAGCCTGCCTGCTCGTACCAAGCTACCAAGGGGGTGAGCAGGGGTTATCTAAAGTGAGTATCCCCTTTACCCTGACTAGAAGCAAGGGTCCCTGTTTGGACAAAGGTACCTACCTCTGCCAACTAGAGACCCCCATTTCTAACAGGAACCAATAATTATGGCATCTGCGCATCAAGTAATGCATGTAAAGTCAAGACGTGGCAATAGACAATTAAAGTGTGGTGGTCATCTTTATTGCAATACCCTTATATCCCATGCATCCCATCCCTAAAAGTTAGTTTTATAGTTCTTATACATATTTTAACATTTTAACATTTATAGTAATTAGCATATATTTTAATTGTATAAATAAATAAATTCATACCTCAGTATTAATACACTTCCCCACCCAAAACCCCAATAGCCCATGTATCCACCCCTAAAAGTTAGTGTTAAATATTTAAAACAATGTTTAAAGTAAAATAATATTGTTAATAATACTTAAGACTTTGTAATGAATGGTGGTTCCCCTACAAAGAGGTTACTGCTTCTCCATAGTGTATGTATATATATATATCCTTGGTTATCTCGCTTTCACTCCACTCCAATAGGATAAACAAGCGTAGACCCAAAAGTTCGTGCAATTTCTTTATTTAGCCGTTAACGGCATTACGCGTTTCGGGAGATCCCTCTCTTGATCACATGACAGCCTAAAGGCATCACCAATCGCTATTTAAAGTGCATGTGCAGAAGCAGCCCCTTAATGAACATGGAAGACATACTATCGTTTTGGTACATTTTGCGTATATAAAATCACATTGAATGTAAAATACAGACAAATAAAACGTGCAATTTGGAAATTTCAAACAGTTCCTTTTCCAATTAATCAACTTCATTCCATAAATGGAATTTGTTCTGCTAGCTCCTCTTATGCCAGCAGACTTAATCATTGCATCAATGTCAATAGTGCCTTAACGAGTCTTCATGATTTTCCCTATCAACTTATCCAAGTGCCTAAATGAAATTAAATAGTGCTCAACCATTAAGTGATAAGTATACTCATACAATTAAAATAATCAGAGTTTGTCAGCAAGGCGACATTCAATCATGTAACGCTGTATATTATGGAAATAAAGTGCATAGTGTTGATGGAGCAGTTAATCAAGCCTATAAATATTTATCATTGCCAGGACTAATCCTTAATTAAAACCATCATAAATATCAGAAGTCACAAACATAAACATACTTTCTATATAATGATTAAAAAGAATACACAGTCCATAGACCTCATAAATATATAAACCATCACCACATCACCTCCACAAAATCATACACACTATTTCACATATATACACGTATTTACATTTGGTGAATAATATCAACATCTTCCTGCACTATTCCATATGTTTTTTCCGTACATTTCATATCCTCATAGCACTTTTGTAGTATAGACATATTCCCTATGATGTGTTAACCTTCAAGTTCTTTTGAACTAGTAATCATAGGAAGATGTAAAGGTCCTCACTGGTATTGATGCCGTTGGGGTGCTTCGAGTCGAGCCTGAGTATGTATGATGTTTCTAATCTCCTCAGTTTGCTCTCCCTGTCACCCCCCCCCTCCCCTGAGGCGTGATAGTATCTATTGCAAAATATTTCAAATATTTTGGGTCACTGTTGTGGCTCTTCTGGAAGTGTCGTGCTACCGGGTAGCTATCATCTTTGTTGCAAATTGCCTGAATGTGCTGTAGTTCTCTCTTATGCACGGGCAATTTTGTGCTCCCTACATACCGCAGGTTGCAACTACAGGTAAGCATGTACACCGCAAAATCAGATTTGCAGGTGATGTGTTGTCCTATTCTGCAGGCCGGGTAACCAAAGGCCGGGGTATAACTGGTAGTATTGATCCCGTGCTGACATGCTTTACATACAGCACACTTGTAAAAGCCATGGTGCTTTTCTTTTGGACTGGAAGTTGCTTCTTACCAAAGAAGAGCCTATATTGCAATTTCTTCTAAAGGTTATCAACGGCATTCTGGGCATGGATCCTCCTATTACCGGATCACCTTTGATAATAGGCCAATTTTGTCGGACTATTTCCCTGATTTGTTTCTGTTGTTTACAAAACCCAAGGATAAGCATGATTGGTTCCTGTTCTACCCCTATAGCCTTGTCTTTGTTCCTATATTGCAAGAGATCTTCCCTAGCTATTGACTTTGTTTTCTCAATTGCCTCCTGGATCACATCCAAACTGTACCCCCTGTCAAGGAACCTATCTCTACACTCACATTGTTTCTCCTCGAAATCTGCCTCATCATTGCAGATCCACCTGAAGCGGAGCATCTCCCCATATGGGATGCTCCTCAACAAATGTGGGGGGTGTGCACTGGAGGCGTGTAGGAGTGTGTTTCCTGATGTAGGTTTTCGGTACAGAGTATAACTGATCCCATTTTCTTTCACTTGTACTCTCACGTCCAGAAAGGTTACTGTTTCCCTACTCATCTCTGCCGTGAAAAGAAGGTTAACATCATTGTGATTCAATTGTTGTATACACTCATTGGCACTTTTATTGCTACCATTCCAGACTATAAACAAATCGTCAATATAGCGTAACCAGACTACTATATTGTTATCGCACACTGCTTCATATTGTCGCCTGAGGACCAGCTCCTCCCACCAGCCCATAAATAAACAGGCGTAACTGGGGGAGAAGCTGGCCCCCTTAGCTACACCCTGTATTTGTTGGTACATTTTACCGTCGAAGAGGAACAAATTGTTCTCCAAGCAGAATGTTATCATTTTCACCAACATACTCCAGTGCTGTGAATATATAATTGATCTACTTTTGAGGAAGTATTCGACGGCTCGCAGGCCATCACGATTCCTAATGCATGTATAAAGGCTGGAAACATCGAGAGCTATCAATAAATAAGATGACCTCCATTCTAAATTTTTGATCTTTCTAAGGAAGTCACTGGTGTCCTGTACGTAAGATCTCAAGTTCCTCATCATACCTTGTAGGAAGGAGTCAATGTACCTTGAGAGATTTTCCAAAATGCCATCACATGCCTAAATAATAGGGCGACCCGTGGTTTATTCATATCTTTATGGATTTTTGGTATGAAATAAATTACCGGGATGGTAGGATGCTCCTTTTTCAAATATTTGAATTCCTCACAATTTAACATTCCTACACTTTTCCAAGCCAATAATAGTTTGTAAAGCTCTTCCTGGGTGTCTTTGTGCTTTGTGTAGAAACCTTTCTGTAACACTCGGTGTTATTGAGTTGGCTGTAGGCCTCTTGTAAATAGTCCTGCACCGGCCACAGCACCAAGTTCCCTCCCTTGTCTGAATTGCGGATTATTATTTGATCATTGTCCTTTAGTTTCTTGATCAGTTGCCAATATTTCCTTTCCCGATTGGTGTTGCTCTTTTTTAAACTGCAATTTCGAATGTTTAACCTTTTTATTTGTGCCACCAACTGTTCATTGAACACCTCAATTGAATCACGTGCCATCACTGGTACGAATTTGGATTTGGGTTTGAACGATGTTTGAGGTTTTATGTTTGTTCCTGTTATTTGTGTCAGTCCGGTGACAGGATCCGTGGTACCTGCACTTGTAGAAGGTTGCGAGGGGTCAATAAATGTACTACCCACTCTCTCCAATCCCTGTATTCCATGTTGTAGGTCATAGTCAGCTCCCACTAGGCCTTGTAATTCAAAATGTTGTTGTGAGGCCTTATCTTCCTCATATTTTCGGGTGCCACGTTGTTCATGGAACTTCTTTAACTTTAACTTGCGTATAAATTTATAAATATACGCACGTGTTTGAGTGTAGTTAAAGTTCGACTCCGGGCAAAAAGACAGCCCCAATGTTAGCAGCTGTTTCTCAGCCATAGTTAAGGTGACGCTGGATAAGTTGATAATAGAATTGTTGGAGCTTATCGATGGGGCATTCTGTGAGGTTAGATCTTTGGGTGCCACTCTTAGGCCATTAGTTGGCCGCAAGCTCTCCCTCTCCCTCGTTTCTTGATGCCTCCTCCTTGCTTGCCTGCGTCCCCTCCTCCGCCTTGTTGCCCTGTTTTGTTTTGTCCCTTGGTGCTGGATCTCAGTGTGTCCCTGCGGCTGCTTTTGAGAACCTCCAATTCTTCCCCTAACGTCAGCCTCACGTTACTCAGAGCTGATCCTGCTCCCTGGGTGTTGTCGGATTCCAATCCACTTTCAGCAGCAGAGCTGAAGTCTGAGGCTGATGGAGGCTCATCAGGTTCTTGCTCCGCATTTCCCGTTCCTTTGCGTTTGTTCACAGTTGCCATTCTTAGAGAATTGTATGTTTTAGCGAACATAAACATTTGCCCGTTTTCATAGTCCTCCTTGTACCGTCTGAATTTATAACTTTTCTTATTTTTGATTTTTTCTTCCTCTTTTTTCAAACGTGCGGTCATTTCATCCACCAGTTTGTTTTTCTGTTGTGGATCCCCCAGCAATTCCATGTCCTTTTCTAGCGCCTCAATCTTATCTTGCAGTAGACTTCTGTTGATTATGGCATATTTCACCAAAATTTCCATTAGTTGACGTGAAGAGTCCAAATTGCATTTCCCCCATTCTGCCATCATATCAGGATTTGGGGTCTCATAGCTTGGCGCTAACATGATGCGGAGGCCCCTCGGTATTCTGCCCACATCCAGATATCGTTGGAGGGACAGGGCCTCCCACCATTTAGCTTGTTTCTGCCGTGTCAACTTCTCCAGCACTCTCAGACTATCTCGCAGCCCCTTGCTTTGGCTGCTGCAACTGGTCCCCACGCTAGTCACCTTGCTGGCTCCCTCGTCATCTGGGCCGTCAGAGAACAGCCCCACTGCCGCCAACTCGCGATCTTTAAGCATGTCTGCAGACATTATGGCTTTTATTGATTTATGCACGGCGTGCGTCTTGCTCTGACTCGGTTGAATGCCGAGAGACTTACCGCGTTGTGCTGCACTCTCCCCACCTGTGAATTGCTGAATTTCGGATCCTCAGGGTCGCGTTTCACTGCCTCCACCTAGATGCTCACCGGGTCCCCATTTCTCGATGTTATATATATATATATATATATATATATATATATATATATATATATATATATATATATATATATACCGCTCCACTCTCCTCCCAAAAGACCTCCGTCAAGAAGAAAGGAGCACTCACAGGGGCTGTTCAACGGATTAATTAACCGTAAACTTGAACAGATAAACAGACAGACGAGTTTCGGTATAGACCTTCTTTTATATCTACCTAAGCGCCATTTCTCTAACTATTTAAACAAGGAGTTTCGACATTGAAACAAAAGAGGGACTACTCAATCGGTCCCATATCGCCCATAATAAGCGCCATCTTGGAGTGTCTAAATTACTACTCCTAAGAATATCAGTCACGCCCACAGATGGGCTTACCACGAATATTTAATAATGCCCTGGATGGGCACGTAAATAATCCTTGATGCTAATACACAGTTAGAGCAACCTCAAAATATGTGCAATATACAGTTACATTATCTTCAAAATTCATACTGGGGCATAAGGCAAAATCACGCAGAATCACAGAAATTACAAAAGTTATTTCAGAAAATTATTTCAAAAAAATGTTATGTACAAATCCAATTACATATTCATCATATCAAAATGCTACAAAACAGATCTATATACAGTACTATATACAAGAGTGGCAGTTCATGTATCACGAGTCCATGTATACTCTATATACTGCAGACTGTAATGAGGAACCTACAGATGACCCAGAGTCAACAGTTGATTATCTGTCACCTAGATGTATGGCAAGTTCCTCACTACTATTGAGACCGTGTGGTGTCTTGGTCTGAACATCGATAATATACCTCGACTCCAATCTGCGTAGTCTCAAAATCCTGTCTCCCCCTCTGGGATTATTGGGCACATGATCTAAGGAAAAATAACTCAGAATATCCCTGTTACGCTGGTGTTCCTTGTCAAAATGACGTGCCACAGGGTAGGCCTTATCCCCTTTAGCAATTGCCCTCATGTGTTCCAGGATCCTGATTTTCGCTGGGTGGATGGTGCTGCCTACATAACGTAGACCGCACGGACACACGAGGCAATATAAAATGTACGGCGTACGGAGAGTGGAGCGGTATTTGGAATACGGGAGCACCCCTGCATGTGGAGCACCCGCCGGCGAGTGCACCGTGCTTATGGTGTTACGGAGCGAGAAATATATATATATATATAGACATAGATATATATAGATAGATAGGCAACAGCATTTTACATGCTAGAAGTCACCATCCCAACAACCTCAAGGACAGCATCCCATAAGGAGAATTCCTGAGGGCTAAGCGCAACTGCAGCTCAGATGCCGCTTTTAAGGAAGAGTAGACCACCATGACCCAGAGGTTCAAGGCCAGGGGATATTCTGACCAGGTACTGCTGGTAGCTAAAGAAAAAGCCAAAGCGAGGAAGAGGGAAACACTCTTAACTAAAAAAATGTCAGGATGATAACGACATACAGTGTAGAAGCAGGCAGAGTACGTGAGATAATGAAGAAGCACTGGCACATTGTAAAGAGTGATCCAGTTACAGGAAAAGCGATCAATAAGCAACCACATCTCACATACAGGAAGGCAAGCTCGTTAAAAGATATGCTAGTGAGAAGCTACTTCGAGGCCCTTGTGAAGAAAAAGAATTGGCTGAAAGAACAGAAAGACTTTTATAAATGTGGCAAATGTAAGGCCTGTGCCACCAGCAAGAATGTAAAATCCTATCCCCTTCCCACAGGCAGGAGCGAGTTGATTGGGAAATTCATGAATTGTAATACTGACCATTGTGTGTACGTGATTGTCTGCCCGTGTGCAAAATTCTATATTGGGAGTACAATCTTCCCAATAAAGAAACGTATACTGGAGCACATGAGGGCAATCAAGAATGTTGACATGAGCTATGCCACTGCACGTCACTGGTTACGCTTCCATAACAGCGATGTTAATCATTTTTCGTTCTTTGGCATTGACAGAATTCCTGCGAACCCAAGAGGGGTCAACCAACTTAAACAGCTACGTGTCCTGGAATCCCAGTACATCATTCGTCTGGATTCAAGTAGCCCCTTTGGCCTGAACGAGGATGAGGAGTTACACGTGCACATTGGCTGAAAACCTTATGTTAGGCCGTAACAATCTATCTACCCTTGCACTGGACCCTCATCTCTACCCCTCCCTCTTTCCAGCTGTTGTGTTTGCAACGTCCAACTCACACCTTCCTTCAGAGAGGGCTCTCTCTGTCGACAGATGTGTAGTTAGGAGCTTCACATTAGAGCTTAGACCAAAACAACCCCCTCACCACCAATAAGGTCCAGCACATGGGCGAGTTCACACTGATGAGCAACCCATTACCACATCACTATGGTAATAATCTCCCCTATTCCCTCGCAGGCACACCACCTTACCCCACGTTCTATCTGCACAATCACAACCCAATTGGCAATTGTTGTAGGTCTGGCTAGGCTCACGACAGTCAGTATAGGGCTCACCTCCTGCACAATTCACGGTGCTGAAAGACTGATTTTAGCACCTTTCATTTTATTTTATTTTATCCACATCTAGCCACTTCTCTGGATTTGCCTTTCTATACAGGGATATCCCCTCACCCCCTTTGACCTGGCCCCATCCCATAGGACATACGAATTCTGATACATTTCCTTTGGCAATTGGTTTAACAGTGAGATAGAAAGAATGGCCACATTGCTGTGCACGAGAATCTGCCCCTTATAAGACCACTTGACCTCTAAACCAAATTGCTTTGAATTCACTGTAAATATGGACTCAATTTGGTGCGAATAGGTAGACACCGATCTAGTGCCTGGAATTAGGCCACTTGGCCGTAATGCAGAAATAATTTAATTGAATTTAAATTTGAATTGAATATAATAACACATGTAGATATGTAAGCTACAATTGTATTGTTTATTTATTTAAACTTCATATATGTCACTTACCTTAATTTCACGCACTATTGTTTTATAATGCTGTGCACCATTGAGTCTTTCCTTTACTGCATTTGTAGTTTTTAAAGAATTGTAGTCCTAATGGGGTTGTGGTCCTAAGTCAGTTTCCACTACTACACTTGTGCACTTTAAAATGGTGATTGTGTGTTTATGTGGCTGGCTAACGAAGAAGACCGCCTGGTCGAAACGCGTCGCCAATAAACGCTTTTCAAACACGGACCCTGGAGTGCGAGTCTTTTGTGGTTCCTGGGACTTTACCTTGTGTGGGGAGCCCCTTCTAACCCATAGATAGATATATATAGATAGATATCTATAGATATGTATCTATATATTTATTGCTCAAAGACTACTGAATCAATTTACACCTAATCACAAAAAGCACACTTTATGTACCAAGATCTAGATTTCTGCCAAATTTGGTGTGAATTTTAGTGCTTTTTTAGGTATCCCTGTTCAATTTTCTTATGGAAAAATGAATGGGGATAATGAGTTTTAGAACCCTACTCTTTCTCAGCTCCTGCTTGCCGAATCACCTCAAAACTTTCCAGGAAGGAGCTGAGGTAGATAAGACTTTTTCTGGAAAGTTTTATGTAGATTTGGTAAATGGAGCCAAAATTATTATGTATTGCTACATGTACTTTTTAAAGTCCCTAGCCTTGTCCCTAACTCTTTATTCCTTTAGGTGGCTCTATGTCCACCTGCCCTTAAACACTAAACGCACCTTACCTCCCTTTACCTCTACCTGCCCCATAACCCTTAAAATAATTACCTCACTGAACCATACAAAACCTTTACCTAACTTTATTTCAACCCACCATTTAATCCTAAAAATGCTGTATGTATGTGCAACATCTTCCAATTGTTCTTTTATCCATAAAGGTGACATGGATGTGGATAATATCCCACAAATTTATTAATACCTGTCATGATCCAGGCTCTGATAGCATTGAGGATATCATAACCAGGCCTCCTCCTCCCACTAAGGGTGCGATCACCCGCTGGGGTTTAATCAAGGCCTGTGAAGAGGACCTGTGTGAAAGGGGAAAGTGAGTGATGGCAGTGTCACGATATACCTGGCCAGGACCGAGAGGAGGAGGAGAATGATTACATTTTCCCCCTTAAGTATCTCCTGTACTTTGTTTTCAGTCGCCGTTAGAACACTCATTGGAGGGCAGTAGCAGTCCCTGTAACTTTCCCTACTTCCGGGAGTTGGGCCGATCCATGTGACACCGTCACATACTCCAATGGAAAACGAGCACGCCGAGGAAGGAGGACTTTATAGCCGGGAATGCGTGGAAAGAAGAGAGCGGTCGGGAATTTCTAGAGAATGAGGAACCGCGGACAGAGAGCGTAAACCAGAATAGCTGTGACACCCCAGACCACGTCGGTGAATCACCTGTGAGGGTCGGACGGAGGGCGTTGTCGACAGCCCCTGGACTACGGAGCCAGGACGCAAGGAGGCGGGAACCAGACCCTATCCTGTACCACCTGCATGCCAGCCACGTTCCCAGAGGAGCGTGGCTACCAGAGGTACCAGAACACATCCGGGGGTGGTTTGGAAAAGGGGGCTCAGCGGCGAAGGAGCCCGTAGCCAGGGCAGGGGAGGGATAATCACGTAACAGGTACGCCTTTGCAGCGTATTCTCGCAAACGCTAGCGACAGTAGTGTGTGTGGGTGTTCATCCACCACTCCCCTCCCTATTACAATGTGCGTAAACCTGATTGCACACCCTAAATTTTGTTTTATTTTTTTCTCGGTTTCATGCCCATGGAAAACAACCTGCTTGGACGGTGACGAGGTCCTGTGCTGCCCTCTTCCTCTGGCTGAAAGACGGGAGGGAAACCAAGCCATGTTATACAATTGCCTCGAAGAGACTTTGAATAAACTCCCTTTGCACGGCATCTTCTCTCTGGTTATCATTGCCCATTCACACGTGGTGTCAGAAGTGGGATTTGCTCAATTGGATACCAGAAATGGAGACCCTGATCCAGCAACTCATCCGTGGCCAAGAAAAACTAGAATGGGCAGTGGAGAGACAAATTACCTCAAACACAAAGAGATGATGGACGGAGTGCTGACACTTTTCAAACACTCACCCCAGTCACAGGTCTGGGTTGAATCCATCATCATTTTTTAGCTCACTCTGCCACCCCAGCTCAGACAGAACTATATGCAGATCAGTCTTGACCCTGTGCCTCATGGGAACAGCCCAGCCTGAACTACTGAGCCAATACTTCCCAGGACCGGAAACAAACATCCTGGGACCGGTTTCGGCACAAGTTGATAGGGAGCTCTTTAGTACCTCCATTAATCAGCTCTTAGAGAGCCTCAATAAGATGTCCGAAGATCAAGACCGAATCACAGCACAAATGCCTGTTAGGCAAGGAACCCAGGCCAGCTTTCCCACTATTGCCTTACAAAAGTACACATCAGGAGATTACCCGGATGCATTTCTCTTGAATTTCAAAAGAGCAGCCAACGCTTCTGTGTTGACTGAGCAGAAATTGCCTTTTTTTGGCTCCTCTGTTGAGCGGCGAAGCTCAGGCAGGGTACCAAGAGGCCAACCCAACGGGAAACACCACCTACAGGGAGGTAAAGGAAATCATTCTGGACCACCTAGGCATGGATGCGGAGGCAGATCGAGTTTGTTTCAGGAAAGAGAAAGGAAGCCCCGGGGACAGTCCAAAAACCCTATTTTTCAAATTAAAAACTGCAGCACATAAATGGCTGCAGCCCCAGGACAAATCAAAAGAAGAGATAATGTCCCTGATATATCTCGAGCAATTCATGGAAGCCCTCCCCTTTGCCACACAGAGATGGCTTAGGCAACACACTCATCTCTCTGTAGAACGTGGTAGAGATGGCCATCACATATTCCAGAGCCCAACTGAGGCCATCCACATGAGAGGTGGAGAAGAACATGCGTCCCAACACAGGGAAGCCTGAAAAGAAATATTCCAAACCCACGTTTGAGCCACCCAAAGCACGCTTTCCCAAACCCAAACCTGTTACATTAAAGGGCCCCAAATGTTTTGACTGCGGAACCTGGGGACATATAGCTTGTTTCTGTACGCAGAAGAAAAACGCTGATGATCCCCTGGATGTCAGCTATCTGCCCAGACATGTCCTGTACACCGAAGAAATGGGCACTTGTTTTTATGTAAGTCTGGTGATAGATGGGATTTATGTAAAAACGTTGCTCGACTCCGGCTGCAAGCAGTCGGTTATCCAAAGTGCCCTGGTTAGGCGAGAAAACATCCTCAAGCACCAACAAGTACCCATCCGGTGCGTTCATGGTGAGGTCAAGACATAGCCGGTAGCCCAAATGGGGGTAAGGTTACCAGAAGGAAAGAGCCTACAAGTAACAATAGGAGTACTACCCAGACTCCCAGAGAGACTAATACTAGGGACTGACAACCCCGATTTATGAGACTCCTCCTAAACAAGGTAAAAAGTGTTCCGGGAACTCCCCCCAGTCTTCCTCACTCAGGCTCCTTGGCAGGGTGACAAACACTTTAGATATGCCCAGAAAAAAGCCCCCACCTTTAGAGTGGCATGGCAACAGGCGTCCTCCCCTTCTTCCCCCTCTGACACCTACCCTACCTTTGTGATAGAACTAGTCCTCCTTTATAGGAAGGGGAGCCCCTCAGGTCCCAAACAATTGCTCATCCCTCAGGGGTTCAGAGAACAGGTAATGTTGTTTGCACAGTCATCTGCTAGCCGTCATACCGGAGCACAAAAAAACAGCCAGAACATACTTGAACACTTCTATTGGCCTGGCATACTTGTGCACATCACAAAGTATTGCCAAGAATGTGAAAAATGTCAAAAAAGAACCCCTATCATCCTCCTGCGGTTCCCCAACAGCCCCTACTGATAGTTGGAAAGCCCTCTGACCGGGTAGGAATGGATATCATAGGACGGTTACCTAGATCTAGAAAAGGGAACCAATACACCCGAGTCATCAATGACTACGCCACCAGGTATCCTGAAGCCTTTCCATTGAGAACCCCAAACACCACTAACATCTGTGAGAAACTACTAGAACTGTTCTCCTGTGTTGGATTTCCTCAAGAGATCCTCATGGATCAAGGAACCCGTTTGTTTCCAGTCTAATGGGCCAAGTGTGTAAATCCCTAAACATTACGCAGATAAATACCTCAGTATATCATCCACGGACGGGTTGGTTTATGCGAACGATACAATGGCACTATCAAGCTAACCCTAAAAAAGATGATGATGGCCGAAGGTACAGACTGGGACGCCCTACTTTCCTTAGGTCTCTTCGTCGTCCGCTGTCAGAAACAGAGTAGCTTAGGGTGCTCCCCCTTTGAACTCCTGTACAGGAGGCAGCCACACACCCTTCTGGAAATGACCAAGGAAGCCTGGGAACAGGAGAAACTCGAAGAGAACCACCCTTCTTGAATACACCCAGGGCCTAAGGTCCCACTTACACAAACTGCATGAATTTGCCCATGCCAACCTCAAAAAGGCCCAGAGAGGCCAGCAGGTCTTTTACGACAAAGGGAAGAGATGGCGTCACCTCTAACTACATGACTGGGTGTTGGTTCTTTTGCCCTCCTCCCTTCCCAAAACTCCAGCAGAATGAAAAGGTTCTTATGAAGTGGTCGATAAAATCGGACTGACCACTTACTGTCTACGCCTCAACAAGAACAAAACACAAATCTTTCATATCAACCTCCTAAAGAAATGGTTAGGTCCCCCTCCTAAAAACAGTCTCATGCTGACCCAGGAGACGAAGGAAGCTCCCTCCACTCTACATCTTCTGAATATCAATGAAGCTCTCCCCCAACCACAAAGGAGAACAATGGAAACAATGCTGACTCCTTTCTCATCCATATTCATGGGCATTCCGTGTCGTACCACACTGGTGGAACACTCCATCTCTTCAGTACCCAGGAAAGTGGTGAGACATCGACCACACGGCATCCCCGGAGCCCGCCGAAAGGCCATAGAAGAAGAAATCAAAAACATGCTCATGATGGGGGTCATTCGAACCTCCTAGAGTGAGTGGTCTTCGCCGGTGGTCCTGGTACCCAAGCCCGACGGCTCTGTGAGGTTCTGCATAGACTTCCGGGCTGTGAACGCCATTACAAAATTCAACTCGTATCCTCTGCCTCGGGTCGACAAACTAATTGAACAACTAGGCGAGGCCCTATACATCACCATGATCGATCTCACCAAGGGGTATTGGCAGGTTCCCGTATCTCCAAAGGACCAAGCCAAAACAACATTCACAACCCCCTCAGGACTGTATGAGTTCACTGTCCTCCCCTTTAGCCTTCACTGGGCTCCGGTCAAGTTTCTGAGACTCATGGACGTGGTTCTGCTGGAACACCAGGGTTACTTCTCCGCATAGCTGGATGATATTGTGATATAAAGTCCTGACTGGGAACAACATCTATTGCATTGCCAGAGACTGTTCCATGCCCTCAAAGAAGCTGGGCTCCATGTGAACTCAAAGAAGTCCAGAGTAGGGTATCAAAAAGTCCGGTGTTTGGGTTACCACTTAGGAACAGGGTCATCAGGCTACAGCAAGAGAAGATAAGAGCCATCACCAACACCCCTTTCCCCACAACTAAAAGGGACATCAGGGCATTCTTGGATCTTCTGGGGTACTATTGTAGATTAATTCCCCATTACTCCAAGATAGCTTCCCACTGACTGAGCTTCTAAAAAAGAATGTTAGAGTAAAAGACCTCCTTTCTTCCTCCACACAAGCCCACCAAGCTTTTCTGGAACTAAAACGAGCCATCACATGCAGTCCTGTCTTGATATCCTCTGACTTCACGAAGCCCTAAATCCTCCAGACTGATGACTCAGGCCTGGGGGCAGTACAGTCTCAGCTTTCAGATGAGGGCCTGGAGCTCCCAGTGGTGTTCATCAGTAAAAAGCTGTTTCCCCATGAGAAAAACTATCCTATTGTTGAAAAAGAGTGTTTGGCGGCCAAATGGGCGATAGATGAATTTGAATTTGAATTTAAAATATTTCTAGAGCGCGCGTACACCGAAACGGTTTCATGGCGCTATGCAGTACTGCAAAACCCCTGACGGACAGACAGCCCAGGACATGGGGGGTATTTAAGAAGGGAAGGCTTGGGTGAAGAGGAAGGTTTTGAGTGCCTAACGAAAGATTGAATACTGGGGGCAGGATCTCAGGTGGGCCGGGAGGGAGTTCCAAAAGGCAGGGGCAAGTGTGGAGAACTTAGATCCTCCCCATTTTTTTCGTTTAAAGCGGGGGACAACGAGCAGTTGTTGGGTGGATGAACGAAGCTCCCGGGGAGGGACATAGGAATGAATTTCGGAGGTGATAAAAGCAGGGGCTGAGCCGGCCCGGGCATTGAAAACAATGCAGCCCAGCTTGAACTGGGCTCGTTCCTGTATGGGGAGCCAATGTAGGGATCTGAGGAGGGGCGTGACGTGGTGAGATTTAGATAGATTGAAGCCCAGGCGTGCCGCCTGGTTCTGGACCATCTGAAGACGTCTCAGGAGGTACGCAGGCATGCCACAATAAAGGGCATTGCCATAGTCCAGGCGAGAGGTGACCATCGCCAGGACTATGTCAAGTCAAGTCAAGTCAAAGAATTTATATAGCGCACTACATACCCGGAGGGTTTCAAGGCGCTTAGGAAGGGGAGGAGGATTACTTGTCAAATATCCACGTTTTAAGTTGCTTTCTGAATGCTAGGTGGTTCTGGGTAAGGTGGAGGTAAGCGGGGAGTGAGTTCCATGTTTTAGCAG
Source organism: Lissotriton vulgaris (assembly GCF_964263255.1). Lineage (NCBI taxonomy): Eukaryota > Metazoa > Chordata > Amphibia > Caudata > Salamandridae > Lissotriton > Lissotriton vulgaris. The sequence goes on along the minus strand of NC_141693.1, from coordinate 1,065,929,348 downwards.
CCAGGTATGAAAAGGATCTGCCTCCCATGGTGGTCTTGTTGATGCGAGGTACAGTGGCGAGGGCTTGGCTGGAAGAACGTAGTTGGCGGGAGGGGGTGTAGAAGGACAGTCGTGAGTTGAGGCATTCTGGACCGATGTCGTAGAGTGATTTGTGTGCGTGGGTAAGCAGTCGGAAAGTGATCCTCTTATTGACGGGTAGCCAGTGGAGGTCTTTAAGGTGACCAGAGATGTGATCGTTGCGTGGGATGTCTAATATGAGTCTGGCTGAGGCGTTTTGGATTCGTTGGAGTTTCTTCTGGAGTTTTGCGGTAGTACCTGCGTAGAGGGTGTTTCCGTAGTCCAGTCGGCTCGTGACCAGAGCGTGGGTGACTGTTTTCCTTGTTTCGGAGGGGATCCAGCGAAATGTTTTTCTGAGCATGCGAAGAATGTTGAAGCAGGAAGAGGATACGGCGCTGACTTGTCTGTTCATTGAGAGTGAAGAATCCAGGATGACGCCTAGGTTCCGTGCGTGGTCTGTCGGGATGGGTGCTTTTCCGAGGGCTTCCGGCCACCAGGAGTCGTCCCATGCAGAGGGGGATGTACCTAAGATGAGGACTTCTGTTTTGTCTGAGTTCAGTTTCAGACGGCTTTGTTTCATCCATTCGGCAACTTCTTTCATTCCTTCGTGTAGGTTGGTTTTGGCGGTGCTGGGGTCATTGGTGAGGGAAAGGATCAGTTGAGTGTCATCCGCGTACGAGATGATGTTGAGGTTGTGTTGGCGTGCGATGGCCGCGAGGGGGCTCATGTATACGTTGAAGAGGGTGGGACTGAGTGAGGATCCTTGTGGTACGCCGCAGATGACTTCAGAGGCCTCGGACTTGAATGGTGGAAGGCGGACTCTCTGGGTTCTTCCGGTGAGGAACGAGGTGATCCATTCAAGTGCTTTTCCTTGGATTCCGATGTTATTGAGGCGTTGTAAAAGGGTGCTGTGGCAGACTGTGTCGAATGCTGCAGAGAGGTCGAGGAGGATGAGGGCGACTGTGTCTCCATTGTCCAGTAGAGTTCGAATGCGTCTGTTGCTGCGATGAGGGCGGTCTCAGTGCTGTGTTTTGCTCGGAAGCCGGACTGTGAGGGGTCGAGGGATTTGTTGGCTTCGAGGAAGGCGGCGAGCTGGTTGTTGACAGCTTTCTCGATGACTTTGGCCGGGAATGGAAGAAGCGAGATGGGGCGGTAATTTTTGAGTTCGGTGGGGTCCGCTGTGGGTTTTTTCAGAAGGGCGGTGAGTTCAGCGTGTTTCCAGTCTTCCGGGAAGGTGGCGGAGTTGAAGGAGCAGTTGATGACGTCTCGGAGGTGCGGTGCTATGACGGAGTCTGCTTTGTTGAAGATGTGGTGAGGACATGGGTCTGTGGGGGATCCTGAGTGGATGGAATTCATCAGGCGGATGGTGTCCTCAGTGGAGATTGGGTTCCAGTCGTTAAGGGTGTTCATGGGGGGAAGATGATCAGCAAATGGTAGGGTGGGTTGGTTTCCGGGTTGGTTGTCAAAGCTGTTGTGGATGTCTGCAATCTTGTTGTGGAAAAATGAGGCTAGGGAGTCGCAGAGGGTTTGAGAGGGGGTGATGTCGTTGGAGTTGGCCGAGGGATTGGAAAATTCCTTGACGATGTTGAAAAGTTCCTTGCTGTTGTGAGCGTTGTTGTCAAGTCGATCCTTGAATGCTGTTTTCTTGGCTTTTCGGATTAGTTGGTGGTGAGTGCGGGTGGCGTTTTTGAAGGCGTCCTTGGTGCTGGTGGTTGGGTCTTTTTTCCAGGCCTTTTCAAGGAAGCGGCAGAGTTTCTTGGACTTCTTGAGATCATCGTTGAACCATGAGGCCTTCTTGCTGCCAGGTTTGTTTTGACGTTTTTTCAGTGGTGCTAAGGTGTCAGCGGTGTTGGATAACCATAGGGTGAGGTTGGCGGCGGCTTCGTTAGCGTTAGAAGAGAGGGCTGGGGTGTTTTGAAGGAGCGATGCGGAGATTTGGTCCGTGGTGATTTTGTTCCAGTTTCTTTGCAGGGTAGGTTGGAGGTGGATGCTGGGTTTTGGTTTGTTGTAGGTGAAGTGAACGCAGCTGTGGTCAGTCCAGAGGAGGTCCGTAGTGTGGCTGAAGGAGACATGGTTGCTGGATGTGAAGATGGGGTCGAGTGTGTGACCTGCGATGTGGGTGGGGGAAGTGACTAGTTGTTTAAGTCCGAGGTTGGCGAGGTTGTCCACGAGGGTGGCGGTGTTGCGGTCGTTGATCTTTTCGAGGTGAAAGTTGAGGTCTCCCAGAAGGATGTAGTCTTTGGAGGGGAGCGCGTGTGGGGTGATGAAGTCCGTGATGTCTTCACTGAATTTTGCGCGGGGTCCTGGTGGTCTGTAGAGGAGGGTGCCTCTGAGTGTGGTTTTGGGGTCGATGTGGATCTGGAAGTGAAGGTGTTCGGAGTTGGCGAGGTTGGCGTCAGAGCTGGTTGATATGCGGATTGATTTCTTATGGACGATAGCGATTCCTCCCCCTGTGTGGCTGGTACGGTCTTTGCGAGTGATCTTATAGTCTTCAGGGATGGCAATGGTGATGTCTGGTGCGGAGGAAGCATTCATCCATGTTTCCGTAAGGAAGGCGATGTCCGGAGAAATGGTGTCTAGTAGATTCCATAGGTCAATGGCGTGCCTGTGGACTGATCGGGTGTTGAGAAGGATGCATTGTAGGTGGTTGGGGTCGGGAATCTGTGGTGTGGTCGTAGCGGAGATGTTGTCGGTGCCGCTGAATTTGCAGGAGAAGCAGGAGAAAGGTCCATGGGTTTGTCCAGGGGCGGCTTGGACGCAGTTGGGAGCGCGACCGGGGTTAAGGGCTAGGAGGGTTGCGGCATCGTAGGTAATGCGGGGGGGCTGGGAGGGACGGGGGCCAGGGGGTCTGGCGCTGGGCGCGGTCCAAGCGCGGACGGGCGTAGACGGGCTTACCTTTGGCGCACCTTCGGCGCGGGTTGGGCGTGGACGCTGCGCGCGGGAACTACTGTCATATATGGATAGTGGAGGGGGAGGGGCGAGGGCGTCTCAGCTGGGAGGCGGGGCGGGCACACGAGGACGACGACCACAACAAACAAAATGGAGGCGGAGGGGGGAACAGAGCGGAGCGCTGGAGGCCAATGCGCAAATTACGATTAAACAGCAGAAATTATCACAACACAGCGTTAATGAGTCTAATGGTAACTGGGCACAAGCAGGCAAGATAAAATGCAACTTTCCAGGCAATGAGCGGAGCGCTGGAGGCTAATGCGCAAATCACGTTACACACAGCACAATCAGGTAAAATACAGCGTGAAAGACTTTTAGCGGTAGCTAGGCACAGGCAGGCAGGTGAAATGCAGCTTTTAAGGCAATGCAGCGCTACGATACCAGGTCTCAGCAGGGACACTGGGAGCGACCACTCGGCTCGTGAGAGAGGAGCGAGTCACGATGAGTACAGGGTTAGGAGCGCTACTTCTAGACAGTGGGAGGGCGTCTCAGCTGGGAGGCGGGGCGGGCACACGAGGACGACGACCACAACAAACAAAATGGAGGCGGAGGGGGGGAACAGAGCGGAGCGCTGGAGGCCAATGCGCAAATTACGATTAAACAGCAGAAATGATCACAACACAGCGTTAATGAGTCTAATGGTAACTGGGCACAAGCAGGCAAGATAAAATGCAACTTTCCAGGCAATGAGCGGAGCGCTGGAGGCTAATGCGCAAATCACGTTACACACAGCACAATCAGGTAAAATACAGCGTGAAAGACTTTTAGCGGTAGCTAGGCACAGGCAGGCAGGTGAAATGCAGCTTTTAAGGCAATGCAGCGCTACGATACCAGGTCTCAGCAGGGACACTGGGAGCGACCACTCGGCTCGTGAGAGAGGAGCGAGTCACGATGAGTACAGGGTTAGGAGCGCTACTTCTAGACAGTGGGAGGGCGTCTCAGCTGGGAGGCGGGGCGGGCACACGAGGACGACGACCACAACAAACAAAATGGAGGCGGAGGGGGGGAACAGAGCGGAGCGCTGGAGGCCAATGCGCAAATTACGATTAAACAGCAGAAATGATCACAACACAGCGTTAATGAGTCTAATGGTAACTGGGCACAAGCAGGCAAGATAAAATGCAACTTTCCAGGCAATGAGCGGAGCGCTGGAGGCTAATGCGCAAATCACATTACACACAGCACAATCAGGTAAAATACAGCGTGAAAGACTTTTAGCGGTAGCTAGGCACAGGCAGGCAGGTGAAATGCAGCTTTTAAGGCAATGCAGCGCTACGATACCAGGTCTCAGCAGGGACACTGGGAGCGACCACTCGGCTCGTGAGAGAGGAGCGAGTTTGAGTGCGGGAGAGGAAAAGAACCGGGAGACTTTACGGATAGTGCAGAGGGAAAGAAAAGATGAGGACACAGTGGAGCTGACTTGGGAGTGGAGAGAGAGTTGGTCATTGAGTTTAAATCCAAGAGTCTTTACAGAGGAGGATGGAGTAGGAGGGGGACCTAATGAAGGGGGCCAGAAGAGAGAGGACCAGGGACTGGAGCAGCCACCTGTCAGCACCAACTCCGTTTTATCGGGGTTGAGCTTCAGGTGGTTGTGATTCATCCAGTCCTGGATGAAGGTCATAACTGAATGAAAGTTGGATATTGACTCGGGGGAGGAAGATAAGGAAAAAATAAGCTGGAGGTCATCCGCGTAGTTAAAGACGGCTACCTCCAGCTGTTGAAGGGCAAAAATAAGAGGGGCAATGTATAAATTAAATAACAATGGGGAAAGGGAGGATCCTTGGGGGACCCCGCATTGTACCGCACGGAAGTCCGCCGAGTAGTCGCCCAGTCTCACTGCTTGGGTGCGGTCACGCAGGAAGGAGGACACCTTGACCAAGGCCGAGCCCACGATTCCTGCCGCTCTGACACGGGAGAGTAAGATGGCATGATCAACCGTGTCAAAAACGGCGGAGAGATCGAGGAGGACCAAGGCCTGATGCTGGTTGGTGTCCATGCCCTCTCTGAGGTTGTCGAGGACCGATAAAACTACTGACTCCGTGGAGTGTGCGGGCGAAACCCGGCCTGCCTAGGGGCTAGAACGCTGTTCCTTTCCACAAAGGTGTTCAGTGTTCTGGTAACATGGCGTTCCAGCACCTTCGCCAAGAAGGGCAGGAGTGAAATGGGGCGATAGTTAATGAGGACCGACGGGTCGGCACCAGGTTTTTTTAGGATGGGTAGGATAACAGCCGATTTTTTTTTTTTTTTTTTTTTTTTTGGAAAACCTTTATTTGTAGAAAAAGTACACCGCTATTCAGCCATACATCCCGGAGGCCAGGCAGCATTAAGGCAGCAGGATAGGTCATGTACCATACCAGAAGCAGGAGCAATCAGGTTTAATTTTTAAATAACATCAAAATCTGAAACAAGTAAACCATTAAGTAGAAGGGCCCAGAAGGCCAGGAAAAAGAAGTGTGCAAGAAGCACGGGAGAAAAAGAAGGGAAGAGAGGGTAGGCTGAGGACAATACAGATACAGCGGACTTGCGTGGCGGTAGGAGGTCGGGGGCTGCACACCCAAGGTAACACACAAACAATGGCAACAATGAGGCATGTGGGAAGTAGTGCCACAGGATAGACAGTCTGGAACCACAGGCAGGGGGCACTACGGGGAAAGTTGGATCTCGGGATCAAGTTCAACGGGGGGGTCGCAAATATCACCTCTATAAGAGTTCCAGGCACCCCAAACAGATCTCCACATTTTAGGTTTACCCCTGGCTACATACACCGTCTTTTCACGCAGCATGCACCAGTCCATATTAGTTTCCCATAGGCTGAGCGAAGGAGGAGCAGGCGCACCCCATTTCTGGGCGATGTCTCTCTTGGCCACCATATTGCCCAGGGTGACCCAACGGGTCTGTGCAACATTGTAGTCGGTCGGGCCCCAGATGTTGAGGAGGCATCTCCGGGCCTCTGCCGGCAGGGCCACACCAGTCACTTCTTCCATGACCTCATGCACACGCTTCCAATAGCGGGCCACATCCGGACACTCCCATATGATGTGCAGGAAGGTCCCAAGCATACCACAACCTCGCCGGCACACGCCATCCATAGAGAGCCCCATACGTAGAAGTCGGGGGCCAGTGACATACACTCTATGCAGTATCTTCAGCTGCACCAGGCGGAGCCGTGCCGATATGGCCACTTCCCTAGGGGAGGAGACCGCCGATTGCCACTCTTCGTCATCCACCTCTATACCGTCATGCACCCACAGCTCTCTCAGTCGCACCAGCAGATCCACTCTTACATTAATGAGTTTTTTATACGTTAGAGAGATAGCGCTGTCCGGCATATGGCCGTCCAGCACCCGATCTTCCAGGGGGGATGATTCAGGGATAGACTCCCCTTCCGCTACATAGGGAGAAAGAGCATGACTAAGCTGGGCGTGTCGGAAGTATTCCGTCGCCGCCAGTTGGTATTCAGACTGCAGCACCTCAAACGACTTGACCCGCCCTCTGGCTACCATGTCCCCAACCTTGGAAATGCCAATGGTGTCCCACCTGTCGAAGCCCTTAGTGTGCCACAGCTTCCCCAGTATATCCGAGTCAAACAGCGGAGTGGCCATAGTAACCTTATCATGCCAGCCCAGAGTTTCAGTAATTGTGCGCCATATACGCACCATCGTCATAGTGGGACCTGTCAGTTGCCGATCCAGAGATCTGGAGTACAACGCTCTGTAGTAATTCCCATCTCCCACTAGCCACCGATCCATAGCGTAGCCCGGGTTGACCGCCGGGCCGTAGAGGCCATGATTAATTGCCGCCAGCTGAGACACCCAATAGTAGCGCCGAACGTCAGGCAGGGCAATGCCCCCATCGTAACTCGGTATAGTCAACTTAGCCAACGAGATTCTCGGCCTACCCTCCCACAGCAACGCCCGCTGCAGTGATTCGATATCCGTAAAGTATTTCGCCGGTACGGGATCCTGTGTATTCTGCAGGGCATACAAGAAGCGAGGCAACGCCATCATCTTAAAAAGTGCAGCTCTACCCATCAGGGAGATCGGCAATTTCTTCCAGCCTTCGACGTCCCGGCGCAATCGCTCCAACGGCGGGAGGAGGTTGTGCGAGTACCGGGCTCGGGAGTCTCGCGACACGTAGATGCCCAAATACCGAAAGCCCTGCTGGGCCACCTGAATTGAGCACCCACGGGGGAGGCGCAGCGTATCTCCGGACAGTACATATAACGAGGATTTAGACCAATTGATTACCAGGCCCGAGTGGGTCCCGAAGGTCCCCAAGAGTTCAAAGGCCATTATGAGCGAGTGGCATGGAGAGGAGAGATACAGAAGGATGTCGTCCGCATAGAGCGATATCCGGTCTTCGAAACCCGGGGACCACGTTATCCCAGAAATATCGGGGTGCGTTCTGATCCAGGCCGCCAATGGCTCAAGTGCTAGGGCAAATAGGAGCGGGGAAAGCGGGCAACCTTGCCTAGTGCCCCTGTGCAGCGCGAAAGAGGCAGACAACCGACCATTGACCGTCACATTGGCCATTGGAGCGGAGTACAGCAGCCGGACCCAGCCGATGAAAGCGGGTCCGAACCCCAACTTGGCTAGAACTGCCCACAGGTAGTTCCACTCCAACGAGTCAAATGCCATAGTGGCGTCGAGGGAGGCGAGGACAGTGGGTTCACGGAGCAGATGGACACGCGCCATTACTGCGTGAAGCCGTCTCAGATTGAGCGCTGTATTCCGATGCGGGATGAAGCCGGACTGGTCCGGGTGCACCAGGTCCGAGATCACTCCCACCAACCGATTAGCCAATAGTTTGGCCAGAATCTTGGGTTCAGCGTTTAAGAGGGAGATGGGTCGGTAGGATCGACAAAGATCGCGAGGCTTCCCCTCCTTATGTATCACCACAATGGTGGCCAGCCGCTGGTCGGGGGGAAGTTCCCCCACCTCGCGGGCCTCAAGGTACATGTTCAACAGAGGTGCCGCGAGTGCGTCGGCCCTGAGTTTGTAGAGCTCAACCGGGATGCCGTTTGGCCCCGGCGCTTTGCCCGAGCGTAATGATTTAATAGCCAAGGCCGTCTCATCCACCGTTAGGTCCCGATCCATGTCGTCGGGCTCGAGGTCCGAGAGGCAGGGAAGCTCAATGTTCTCCAAGAAGGACGCCGACGCAGACTCCGGGAGGGGGTCCGCCGAAGCGTAAACCTCCCCAAAGTAGTCCGCGAAGGACCCAGCTATGGCCTCCGGGTCCGTGAGGGATAGGCCCTCCGCACTGGTCAGCTCCGGGACCACCCGAGACGCGAGTTCCCTTCTATCCAGCCACGCCAGGAGCTTGCCAGCCTTATCACCCGCGTCATAGATTCTGCCTTGCTGCTCCCTGCTCAGGGCTTTCGCCGCGTCAGTGGCGGTCGCCCGGAGCTCAGACTGCTTGAGGGAGAGAGCGTGGAGTAGCTCGGGAGACGGGCCCAGCTCCAGCTGGGAGTTTAATGCAGCAATGTCAGATTCCAGTCGAACTACGTCCTCGTCCCGCCGACGGCGGACCTCCGCAATCAAGGAGAAGGCCTCGCCACGAAGCACAGTTTTGAAGGCCTCCCAAAGGGAAACGGACGAGTCAACTGAACCTGTATTCTCGACGAAGTATCGATCCATAGCCTTAGCCAGGAGCGACCTGGTCTTCGGGTCGCGAAAGTACCAGGGGTTGATGGGAGCCATCCGCGAGGACACGGGGATTCGAAAGTCAAAGGAGACCCAAACTGGGGAGTGATCCGAAATGCCCCTAGCCAGGAGACGCGCAGTGGACACGGACTGTGCCTGGGCAGCCGGGGTGAGGACGTAGTCTAGTCTAGAAAGGCTACCATGGGCGCCGGAGAGGAACGTGTACTGTCTCTGGGAGGGGTGCAACAGACGCCAGCAATCAGCCATCCCCATGGAGTCTAGGAAATCAGGCAGCCAGGACTGGGAAGGACGCAGATCTCTGGATGGGAAGCGGTCCAGGTCCCCGGAAACGACAGAATTAAAGTCACCACCCACAAGCAGCAGCCCCTCAGGTAGACCCAAAATGGCGCCAGCTAGATCCCTGAAAGTAGTCTCTTGTAGCCCCGGGGGAACATAAACCGAAACTAAAACTAGCGTGCGGCCCTCCCATTTGCCCACCACAGCAACATATCTGCCTCTCTCATCCGCAAGCACCGACTCCACCTCCAGCGGGAGGGACATGCGCACCATGATGCCCACCCCTCGTGATCCCGAGGAGAACCCCGAGTGTGCCACCATTTTAAAACCACGTCTAGTCAAGGCTTTACAAGTGTGCCCCACCAGGTGGGTCTCCTGCAGGAAGACCACATCTGGCGAGCAGCGTTTGAGCATTTGCAACACCACACCCCTTTTAATACGGTCCCCCAACCCGTTTACATTCCAGCTTAACAAGTTAAGAGTTCTACCCCCCATCATCAGGGACGTTCCGCCCCCTCCCCCCCACCCATGCCCGCAATGGCGCCCACAGCAGTAACATAGCAGCGCAATAAGACCTCAGCCAGGACAAAGAGTAAGACAAGAAAAGAAGTTGAAAAAACACACCCCAACTACCCACCACCCTGCACCCCTGCATAAGACTAAAATCCACCCCAACTAGCAGTGTGCCTGTCGCCCCTTAACTAACCTACAGAAAGCCCACAGAGGAGAAAGGAGACATCCTATCACCCCCCGTCATCCCCCATATTATTGACAAAACGAGTCAAACCATAGCAGCAGTGTCTGAAGTGAAAGTCTCATACGGCTACCCAGCTCACAGAAAGTCAAACAATAAGCATTCATTCCTGTGCTTCCGCGCCCTCGGTGGTCTCCTCCGTCTGGTCAGCCGGTTCGCGTCGCTCCTGTGGCAGGGTGTCCAGCCAGTGCCCCACATCGTCCGGAAAGTCAAAAAACAGGGTCCGGTGGTCCTGCTCGATGCGGAGCTTGGCAGGGTAGAGCATGGAGTACCGCAGGCCCATTTCTCTCAGTCTTCGTTTCACCCCGGTAAAGCTCTGACGCTTTTTCTGCACAGCCTGAGTGAAGTCCGGAAAAAAGTTCACGTCGGAGTTCTGGAATCGCAAAGGACCCGCGGCTCTTGACGCCTGCAGGATAGCGTCTCTGTCCCTAAAGTTAAAGAGCCGTGCGATGATGGGGCGAGGGAAAGCGCCAGACTTAGGTGGTCCCCCCGGTATCCTGTGTGCCCGTTCCACCGAGAAGAACTTACTCAGGCCCCCCGGCGCCAAGTTCTTAAGCACCAGGTCCTCCACAAAAAGTTCAGCCGAGTCCTCTTCGGCCTTCTCCGGCACCCCAGTAATACAGACGTTCTGGCGCCGCGCGCGGCCTTCAAACTCGTCCAGTCGGCGCGCCAGCATTCCGTTCGCCAATTTCAGGTCACGCACCTCCGTCTGGATATCAGATACATCAGTGACCAGGCTAGCCGTCTTGAGATCCAACGACTTCACCCGGTCGTTGGTCTTCCCGAGGTCAGTCCTGATGAGGTTCATCTCGATCTTCAGGGAGTCGACCTTGCTGGACAGTTCCTCCCGGAGTGCGTGCATCTCCGTCTGTACTCCCGTGATCGCGCCCAGAACGTCCCGAAGCGTTATGGCAGAATCGTCCGGTGATCCATCCCGTTTCGAGTCATTAGCACGGCCCGCCTGGACCGGCGAGCTTCTTGACTGGGAAAAGCGTTCCGGGATAGTAGACTGGGACTGGTCTTCTGTTGACCCGCTGGGACTTGCCTCTGTCCAGGTCTCCTTTGCCCGCCATGTTGGTACCCTCGGGTCAGGCGGCCAGCGGGGGTAGGGAGTCTCTTGGTAGGCGCGCCACACACGCGATGGTAGAACCAGGGTCCGGTACTTAGGCCGAGTAGCAGGGCATGTAGATATCAGAGTTACTCATCGGTGGGACTAAGCTCAGACTCAGAGGCGCGCGTGCGGAAGCACCGCTGTATCCCTCAATGGTGCACAATGACGCGGAAGGAGCCTCCGGGTTTCGTCGAGCCAACTAAGTCCAGGAATATCCGATTTTCATTCCGAAAGCGGGCGCCGCATCAGGACCCACTCAGCAGTCGATTCCCACTGTCGTGGGACAGGATAGATAGCAGGATTATTGCGGAGGACCGGGAGGTCTTCGGAGCTCCGAGCTCACGCGGCCATCTTGATCGCCGGCGAAGCTCCTCCCCCCTAACAGCCGATTTTAAGGGTGAAATGACAGTGCCCTTTGAGAGGGAGCTGTTAAGAAAGGTAAGGGGTGGCGAGACACAGGCCGAATAGATCTGTTTTAGAATATGTGCTGGGCAGGGATCCGGGGAGAGCCGGACTTGACCAAGGGCAGAAGAGAGAAAGATTCTTCTGTAAGAGGAGGGAAGGAATCGAGATGGGCTAAAACAGGAGGACGCGGGGGGTTAATGAAAGATGAGGAGGGGAGTGGGATATTGGCTTTGATGGCAGTAATTTTTTCGAGAAAAAAGGAGTTAAGGGAGTCGCAGAGGTGCTGTGAAGGGGAAGGTTTCAGTGTGGCCCTGTCCGAATATGCAAGATCGTGTACAATGGCAAAAATTTCTTTTGGACGATTGTCAGCAGTATGAATTTTAGACGAAAAATAAGCCTTTTTTATTGCCAAAATAGATTTTTTGTATGAAGCCAAAAGGGCGATGTAGTGATTTCTGATAATTGGGCAATAGTTGCGACGCCAGAGACGCTCCGCCCGGCGGACGTTGAGCTTTTGAGCCTTAAGGTCCTCATTAAACCAGCGATTAGCGTCTTTAGAACGCCTGAATGAAATACGCCTAAGTGGGGTGACTGAATCGCAACCTGCGCGTAACCATGCGTTGATGAAATCTGATTGGTCGAGAGATGACAGGCCGTGGAGATCCGGGCAGGATACTGAGAATGTGGCAGACAGGGAAGCCACGTCCACGCGGTTCCATGAGCGCGCCCAAATATTTTTGGCTGGGGAGGGCTTAAGACCTGGGCTAAGAGATAAGGAGATGAGGAAGTGATCGGACCAAGTACATGGGGAAATGGATAGTGAAGTAACCGTACAATTGCGAGACCAGATCTGATCCAGGATGTGCCCCTGACAATGGGTTGGAGCATGAACGGCGGTACTACCTGGAAGGCTCCCCCTTGTATATGGACCACGTTCCCCTTCACAACTTGAGCCGCAACAAAGGGAACAATCACTGTGTCTTAAGGTTGTTCCTCTCCCTCCAGCCCTTTTCCTTTGAAGTCCAGCATCGGAGAGAAGTGAACAACGGGAATGCGAACTTCCTGTCCCGTGTTATCCAGTTCCCGACCGTGAACTGTCAAGGGGGCGATGTGTCCCGATATACCTGGCCGGGACTGGGAGGAGGAGGAGAATGATGACCTTTTCCCCTTTATGTATCTCCTATACTTTGTTTTCAGTCGCCATTAGAACACTCATCGGAGGGCGGTAGCAGTCCCTTTAACTTCCCCTACTTCCGGGCCGATCCATGTGACACCGTCGCATGCTCCAATGGAAAACGAGGACATCGAGAAGGAGGATTTTATAGCCAGAAATGCGTGAAAAGAAGATAGAGGCCGGAATTTCAGTAGGACGAGGAACCGAGGACAGAGAGTGTAAACCGGAATAGCTGCGACACCCCAGACCACGACGGCGAATCACCTGTGAGGGTTGGACGAAGGGTGTCGTCGATAGCCCCAGGATAACGGAGCCAGGACGCAAGGAGGAGGGAGCCGGACCCCATCGGGTACTACCTGCACACCAGCCACGCTCCCGGAGGAGCGTGGCTACCAGAGGTACGAGACCACATCTGGGGGTCATTTGGAAAAGGGTGCTCAGCGGCAAAGGAGCCCGTAGCCAGGGCAGGGGAGGGATAATCGCGTAACAGACACGCCTTTGAAGCGTATTCTCGCAAACGCTAGCGACAACCATCTGGTGACGGTAGTGTGTGTGGAAGTTTGTCCCTCACTCCCCTCCGTATTACAACGTGCGTAAACCTGATTGCACACCCTAAATCGTGTTTTATTTTTGTTTTGGTTTCATGCCCCTGGAAAAAAACCTGCTGAGAGGGTGATAAGGTCCTGCGCTCCACCCTTCCTCTGGCTGAAAGACAGGAGGGAAACCAAGCCGTGTTATACAATTGCCTCAAAGGGACTTAGAATAAACTCCTTTTGCACTGCATCTTCTCTCTGGTTATCATGGCCCATTCACAGGGAGGAAGAAGAGAGAAACACTTCTGCAGGTCGGTTATTGGAAAACCTGGACTGGAAGGGTATGGCACAGCATGTTCGCCCAAGGGTCAAGGGGTCTGTAATTCTCCAACTGGTGCAGCATGCAGGCATACTTTAATTACCCACCAAGTATACCTTCAGTAGCGCTGAAGAGCAGTAGTAATGACACAGCAGCACCGGGAAACAGGGAGTTTGAAGGATGGATGGGAGAGAAAAAAACAACCAAAGGATATTGGCAAGATATTGAAAAAAGGTGGAGGAACAAATGGCTGAGTGTGAACCAAAGCGTAAGCAGAGTTGTCATACCAACCACTGGCGCTAGACACTTTTCTTTTGCACGATAGGCATCTATGCCACCTCCGCCTCTACTGACCCGAAAATGCGACTTCTAAGGCTGTTCCTAGGGCTGTTGGTGCAGCACAACTGATCTGCTTGAATCTGGAAAACACTGGTTCCTACTGTGCAGATCTGTATTTTGGATTGGACTGTTTTCCACCTTCTTCACATCTGAAATATTTGGCATCTTTAACAGGCTACCAAGTCTGTTGACCTGACATCACATCACATACCACTCACTGTCACCATCAGCACACATCACAATTCTTCGTTTTTATTCACATCACAAACATCTACAGTGTTGCAACATGTTCTGCACACCATTACACAATAAATAAATTTGCACTTAACTTTACGCTGTCTGACATCTTGTGAGTATTTGCATTTAAAAACGGTATTATGTGCTGTGGGGCATGGGATATGAAATTCTGAATACATGCTAAGTACTATCATTACATCATATTCACAACAACATTAACTTGCATGCACACACAGGATGCAGAAAAGAAAGACAATAAAAAATATGTTAGGAAAAAATAGTTGAAAGACATGTTTGAATACGGAAAAGTGGCAGGGAATTCGGGCACATAGAGAGGATGGGGGCCTGGGAAACAACTGTAAAATGGTTAGGGGAAAGCTAACCAAAATATTACCTGAGTCTAGGCATGCAGCTGAAACTTAGAGGGTCGAGGTTAAATGAAGTTAAATGATTCATAAGGGAAGAACTTTGAAGCGCAGATCAATTATATGGCACCAAATCGAAATTCCAATGTAAATAGAATTGTGAATAAGTTAAAATGAAATCCAATGTGTTCCAATGAAAATGTTCAAATGTAATACAAAAGCCGAAACTCAGTTCCCCCTAAAAAAATACATATCATCACAAGGTAAAAGACAGTCTCCCTATCTAGACGAGGCATGGTAATCGTTGTATTTGATTTGAAAAAAGAGTTCCTGGTAATCCTCCTTTTGCCGAAGTCAAGGTGCCCTGCTCCGCCTCTTCTGCTATGGTTGTGCTGTCAAGAATGTCAGGATCATATATCCCCTGAGAGCTGGGTTGTGCAGGTGGTGGAATGAGATGGACTCACAAATACTGTAGTTGGGGAGCAAAGCGGGTGCTGTGGGAAGACATGGTGACAGTAATCATGTCATGTCCTAACGATGGGTGGATGAGGAATCATGAAGGTCACACCCGCTAAATCATTGCTGAGACCCATTTAAGGATCTGCATGATGGCAGCGTACCCCTCCTCCAACCAGTTGATTTCCACATGAATTGGCTGCATGGACACACATAGAGCACAATGTAGAGGGGTCACACATGATGACACAGGGGTGTCTGGTGCGAAGTGCACCGTCTGCTGCTACTGGTTCTGTAAGCAGGTACTCCAACTCAATTAACAAGCATTTACAATGCAACGGTTTCGCCTTTGGAAAAGTTAGAGCTATTGGCATTGTAAATGACAACATTTTTATTTATGTGTTGGCTTTGACAACATAAATAAATGGCATTGTCATTTACAAAGCCAATAGCCTAATCTCTCGCAAATGCAACACCTATTGCATTTGCACCCACACACACACAAAACCAGCCACCCCATATGCAACGGTGTGCTCTCCCTGCTGACTGAATACAGACACATTCCACCTCACCAGTCTGCAAAAATGAACGTCAAAAATAAGCATTTTTTCACTTTTCTTTAGTTTAAAGAGTTATTTAGTTTTATTTGCTGAATCCAGCGCAGACGTGTATGACCCTCTTGGTCGCCAGAGTTTTGGGGAGGGACGGGAGCAGTGGGGGTTGGTATAATCGTACGGTGGAGGCAAGCTCAAATTAACAGTTGCATACAGTTATATACACAATTATAACATGTTTGACCAGAATCTTATCGTGACAAGCCTTGTGAATTGTATTACTCCTGTGACATCCATCTAAAAACCAGAGGTGCAAACTACTGAGTGAAGAGATTCGACAGATGAAACAGTATTGGATACTGAGATTGGGTCAGCCAATCAGAACGCTTAATGCACTATCACTGTTGTTTCCTAGCATCTTATAGTTTCAGAAACATTAGGTAGACAGCAGGGGTAGGTATGTTTTTTCTGGCTGCGTTAGGCAGGTGTGAATAGGGGCATGAGTTGTAATAGCCTTATTACCAAATGGTGGCAAGGTGTTACCAACAGTTAATTACCCTATTCCTCAGAGGATTTTAACAGCTGTTAATGCCCTAAGAAGCAGGCAGTAACACCTACTTATAATAGAGAGTGAGCACTATCTGATAACAGATCTTTATCCATTCTTCCTCTCAATATTTTCTCCACTACTATTTTATTTCATAACCCAATCAATCAATCAATCAAGGCATTTATAGAGCGCACTACTTACCCAGAGGGTCTCAAGGCGCTTGGGGGGGGGGGGGGGGCGCGCTACTGCTCGAACATCCAGGTCTTGAGTTTCTTCCTGAAGGAGAGGTGGTCTTGGGTCAGGCGAAGGTCGGGAGGGAGGGTGTTCCAGGTCTTGGCGGCCAGGTAGGAGAAGGACCTTCCTCCTGTTGTCTCTCTTCGGATGCGGGGGACGGCGGGGGACGGCGGCGAGGGCGTGGTTGGTCGATCGGAGGTGGCGTTTGGGAGCGTAGAAGTTGAGGCGGTTGTTGAGGTAGCTCGGGCCTTGGTCGTGTAGGGCTTTGTGTGCGTGGGTGAGGAGACGGAAGGTGATTCTCTTGTTGACGGGGAGCCAGTGCAGGTCTCTCAGATGTCCGGAGATGTGGCTGCTCCGGGGGATGTCGAGGATGAGTCTGGCTGAGGCGTTCTGGATCCGCTGGAGTCTCTTCTGGAGCTTGGCGGTGGTTCCGGCGTAGAGGGCGTTGCCGTAGTCCAGTCGGCTGGTGACGAGGGCCTGGGTGACCGTCTTCCTGGTCTCGGTGGGGATCCACCGGAAGATCTTCCGTAGCATGCGCAGGATGTTGAAGCACGACGAGGAGACGGCGTTGACTTGTCTGGTCATGGAGAGGGAGGAGTCCAGGATGAAGCCCAGGTCGCATGCGTGGTCTGTCGGTTTGGGTGCGGTGCCCAGGGCGGGGGGCCACCAGGAGTCGTCCCGGCGGAGGGCGAGGAGCCCAGGATGAGGACTTCCGTCTTGTCTGAGTTCAGTTTCAGGCAGCTGGTCGTCATCCACTTGGCTACGTCTTTCATCCCTTCGTGGATGTTGGTTCTGGCGGCGGCGGGGTCGTTGGTCAGGGAGAGGATCAGCTGGGTGTCGTCGGCGTAGGAGATGATGTTGAGGTTGTGTTGGCGTGCGATGGCCGCAAGGGGGCTCATGTAGACGTTGAAGAGGGTGGGGCTGAGCGAGGAGCCCTGAGGAACGCCGCAGATGACTTCCGTGGCTGCAGATCTGAACGGTGGTAGGCGGACTCTCTGTGTCCTTCCAGCGAGGTAGGAGATGATCCACTCCAGTGCCTTCTCCTGGATTCCGGTGTTGCTGAGGCGCTGCACTAGGGTGCGGTGGCAGACAGTGTCGAACACCGCGGAGAGGTCTAGGAGGATGAGGGCCGCTGTTTCACCGTTGTCCAGCAGTGCTCGGATGTCATCGGTGGCAGCGATGAGGGCGGTCTCGGTGCTGTGGTTGGCTCGGAAGCCAGACTGTGAGGGGTCGAGGGATCCATTCATCTTGAGGAAGGCGGCCAGCTGCTTGTTGACGGTCTTCTCGATGACTTTGGCTGGGAACGGGAGGAGCGAGATGGGGCGGTAATTCTTGAGTTCGGTGGGGTCCGCTGTTGGTTTCTTTAGTAGAGCGCTGAGTTCGGCGTGCTTCCAGCTCTCAGGGAAGGTGGCGGTGTCGAAGGAGGAGTTGATGATGTCCCGCAGGTGGGGTGCGATGACAGCGTCGGCCTTGTTGAAGACGTGGTGGGGGCACGGGTCGGTCGGGGATCCGGAGTGGATAGAGTTCATCGTGCGGATGGTGTCTTCTGTGTTAATCTGGGTCCAGGCGCTGAGGGTGGTGGTGGGGGGCGTTGGTGCGGTCGTTGGGAGCGTTGTTTGTGGGCTGAAGCTGTTGTGTATGTCCGCGATCTTGTTGTGGAAGTAGGAGGCGAGGGAGTTGCAGAGGTCTTGCGACGGGGTGATGTCGTTGTTTCCGGCGTTGGGATTGGAGAGCTCTTTCACAATGTCCCCTTCTTGGAAGTGTATGCCTACACACTCTGGCATTCTAGTGCTTAGAAACCGACTCCCCAGACAGATTATCACTTTCTTTGTAGAGATGGATGGCCTTCAGCTTTGTAAACCTCGTCCCGAGACGAGGATTTGATCAAAGAAAGCACCCCAAGGCTTGTAAAAAGCTTGCAAGAGTTGAGCAACTTCTATGCCAACTTAATCACATGGGCAACAAAGCGTTGTGCAGTACAACCGGAAATGAAACTTAACATAGTAAGGAAGCCTCATACGCCCTGAGTGCGATGCCCAGGGGAGGACCCTGGAAAACAGGTTTATCGAGAGACAGAGAGAAACAACCATTGGAAATGCAATAGGTCTCGGATTTATTTGAGTTAGAGCTAATGGCATTGTAAATGGCAATGTCTGTTAGCCATGTGTTTTGGAGTGTATGCATGTGGTGTGTAGTGGAATTATGTGGGTTGGATTGAAATTGTTAGTTTGTGTGTGTGTGATTGTGTTTGTGTGGTTGTGTGTGATTGTGTGTGTGGTAGTGTGTGTGGTTGTTTGTGAGCCTCTTGCATTTTCGTTACTTGCACCTCAGCCCATGGCATTCGGTCCTACGTTGCGGCTCGGATTGGCCTCGCTTGGGGAATGCTTTATAATAGTGCGGCCAACAAGTAGTCATTTTGTAATAAAATACAACAATAATATTTTACTTATTTGTCCCTCGTAACAAAAAGTCTTACTCTCTATATTTTCATTAGGGAAAGATATCGCATGCACTTTTTGTCCTATGACCAATATCCCACACAATGTTACATTGAGACCAAAATTGAGAAAAACTCAGACAGATTACGGCTCTTGGCCCAGGCCTTCCAATGCCATATATATATATACACATGTCTGGCCCATCAGAGTATCTTATCCTCTGTAGATGTTTGTTCTTTCACTGTCCTCTTCCACTGGTCACAGAGAGTCGAGCTTTGCCTTTATCCTAGGGTTTATCCTTCATTACTGACATACCTGTCTGTCCATCTACCTACCTATGCCTCTGATTCAGCGACCTGTCTACACATTTATCAATATCTATCCGCGGAGCCTGGGAAGGACAGGATGGAGGAAAGAGGATCTCCAGGCACCTAGACCCAGGGGGCAAGTAGCCTTGAGGAAAGGTAACCTTAAAGAGAATAACACCGGTTGGGCAGGAAAAGAAGGGGCATAGAAACACAGGGACATGGGACAGAGGGAGCAGCGGGTTGTAACCTAGAGTAGGAGTGTTTTGGAAAAAACAGATACAACAACTTGAGAAAAAAAAGAAGATAACGCATAAAAACAGGCAGGCCTGTGCCAAGTACAGGGAGAGGGGGGTCTCAATAAACGTTACTACTTGCATATTGAGGGGGTCGTGCAGGTATTTAGAATACAGTGCAAAAGGGACACTCTGAGCCAGCCTGGAACTGCGACTATAACTCATGTTTTGTGCGCCGGAGAATGTACAAAAGTAGTCGAAATATTTAACAAAGTAACGAGGAAGGTTGACTTAGCCTCGGTCATTCACGTACACCGAACCTAACCTCGCCAGAAAGAACCCGCTTCTGCTGTGTGACCCTGAGAAGTCAGGTGAACCCTCGACTCTGCAAATGCTGTATTAGTTTACAAAATGGAGCCCACCTCTTAATTAAAAGGCTCCCCCTTCGAATAATTACCTGTCGACACATCAAGGCTATCGCGTGTTCTCCAATTAACAACTTGATTAAAATTATTAGTGAAACTATAATTAATACACACACACACACAGAGCCACACACACACAGAGCCACACACACACAGCGCCAAACACACACACAGAGCCACACACACACACACACAGAGCCACACACACACACACAGAGCCACAGAGCCACACACACACACAGAGCCACACACACACAGAGCCACACACACACAGAGCCACACACACACAGAGCCACACACACACAGAGCCAAACACACACACAGAGCCACACACACACACAGAGCCACACACACACACAGAGCAACACACACACACAGAGACACACACACACACACACACACAGAGCCACACACACACACAAAGAGCCACACACACACACACAGAGCCACACACACACACACAGAGCCACACACACACACAGAGCCACACACACACACACAGAGCCACTCACACACACGGAGCCACACGCACACACAGAGCCACACACACACACACACAGCCACACACACACAGAGCCACACACACACACACAGAGCCCCACACACACACAGAGCCCCACACACACACACAGCCACACACACACACAGAGCCACACACACACACAGAGCCACACACACACACAGAGCCACAACCACACACAGAGCCATACAGTGGCCAAGTTCCTGAAACACATACAATGGTGGGAGAGCTGTTAAAAGAATACACTGTCCTCCGAAGTACTCTTCCTGCAATTTAAAATTTAAATAAATAATCAGAGAAAGGAATGAGTGGCCACAGTTTGAATGGACAGAGGAGAAGAAAGGCAAGACATTTTAGAAGTGGTGATTATCAGAAGGGAAAAAATCAGGAAGGAGGGACAGAAATGAATAGTCAGATGAGAAAGAATGCCTTAGAAAGGAGAACTAAGAAGGGGTAACACTAGGTGACATCACAAGAATCAAACTGCCCTCTACTTGCTAAATTATTGGAGGCAAAATAAATTAGGGAGCAGCAGTTTAACAATATAGACTTTGTGTACACATTTGAAACCTCCGTTTAGTGCAGTGGTAATGATAGCACCATTCAAAAACAAAAGATTTAATTGGTGGCACAAGTCTCCAGCACTTTAAGGCAGTGTGGCCAGGTAGACCACCTTCTTATGCATTTCCCCCAAAACATCACCTGCAGAAATCATGATTACTGTGACTGATTTTGCAAACAAAGAACAACTCAATTGGGATCCAAACTAACAATGAATCAATTGCTAGTCGGCTGTTGAAACAAATCAAATAAATTTATTTTGATATTTTGATATACCTTATTTTTTATATATAAACAACCAGAAATTAGCTAAATACTTTTTTGTATATATATATGTGTGTTCAAAGTTAAGTCAGTGTCACGGACAGGTTGCTGCATAAAGTCTTATGAAACATCGAATGCTTGGTCCAAGTAGAGCTGCGTTGAATGGGGGTCGTCAGGGAGCCATCACAAAAGGGTGCTTCCTGAGTGAAGGCTGTGGGGTGAGAGGAGTGGGTCGAAATCCGCTTCGGATCAGTTTAATTAGGGCATTCGATGTTTCATAAGACTTTATGCAGCAACCTGTCCGTGACACTGACTTAACTTTGAACACACACAGATTCTCTGGTCCTGATGAGAATCGGACAAAGGGTCCGATTCGAAACGCGTCGACCTTGTGTACCTCTTGTTGTTAGGTCTTTGGTTAGAAGGAATTGTACATATTATGCTTGTCATATAATTGTTGTGTTATTAAGTATTTTGATCAACATTTTCGAGTGTTTTTTCTGATTTGTTCCTGACTCTGCTTGTTTGACCTTCTTTCACCCCCTTGTTTGTCTTATCTCACTTGCACAGTGTTCTTCATGTTATGGAAGGAATGTGAGTGTGAATGTGGAATGATTGATGTGTGAAAGATCTTTTGTTCACAGCACGGACTGTCTGTCCTACTTCGTAATTTATTTCCTTCATCTCTTGTCTGTCTTTATATATATATATATATACAAAAAAGTATTTAGCTAATTTCTGGTTGTTTATATATAAAAAATAAGGTATATCAAAATATCAAAATAAATTTATTTGATTTGTTTCAACAGCCGACTAGCAATTGATTCATTGTTAGTTTGGATCCCAATTGAGTTGTTCTTTGTTTGCAAAATCAGTCACAGTATTTGCACCTCTTTTGTTTACTCTAGTATTGGACTCTGCATTATTATTATTATTATTATTATTACATTTCTTATATAGCGCCAGAATCGACCCCCGAAGGGGTATCTCCGCGCTTGCCTTGGGAACCCGTCCTGGTTTTTCCCTGTGAGATAGCCCCTACAGGGCATCTCCAAGGTGAAAGCCAGGCATCCCGCCGCGGGGGGGGGGCCGTTGTGGAGATTAAGCAAGCTTAATGCCCAGAGTTGCAGAGTGTGAACCCATGATTAGGTCTGGCACCGAAGCGAGAATTATCGAGTCCGTGGACATATGAGCTCAACACCCTGCCGCGTCGGGAATCGAACCCTGGTCCCGGGTCTGACCTCTGCTTCAGGGTCTGCCTGCTCTAACCATTGAGCCACACTTCTCTTCTTCTGTGGATGAGTCAAAGCCCTTGTTTGTTGTTCTATATCTATAGAAATCATGATTACAGCACAACCTTTTTGGACATACATTGGGATGGTTGCGCAAATCACGAGCACATGAAATGTTTTTGTCCAGGCAATCAACTGAGCAGGTGGACTCTGTTGGTCAAACTTCAAGAGATCTAGTGATCATGGCATGACTTTCCATGGGCTAGTCAGACAGCCTAAGTGTTGTGTGCTGTCCCAGCAGGGCCTGATGACAACATAAATGCAGTGTGTATGTGCTCGCTGATCACTGCATAAGTGAGTCAAAGAATGTGTTGAGGGTTTCACTTAATCAACTCATTCAGCTGTAGTGCTTTAGAGACGAATTCTACTTGACAGAGGTTGGATAACGTTCTTTAGACCTTCAAAAGAAACTTTTTGCTTCATCTGTGGGACCAATAAACGCTATTGCTACCTACCCAATATAGATTTTGCACAAAAAAGACAAAGCTGCTAGTTTTCAGTTCGTAAGAAAATGTGCAGTTTAAGTTTTGCTGGGCAGGAGTGTGCTTGTGCCCTCAGTCGTGCTGTGTGACTCTAAAGTGGTACTCACGTTGGTTCTCGGTGTTCTCCTGGACTATTTCCGCCAGCACAAAGGCCCCTTCCTCCACGGTGTAGAGCAGCATGGTGGCGGCCCGCAGCAGGCCGTCAGGTCCCTCCATGCGCCCACGGCCTGCAGCTGGCTCAACGGAACAGGGGGCATCAAGCACAATGGAACAGGGGGCAGGAAAGCAAGCACAAGGGAACAGGGGGCAGGAAAGCAAGCACAACGGAACAGGGGGCAGCAAGCACAACGAGGGAACAAGGGGCAGGAAAGCAAGCACATCTAAGGAACAGGCACAAACAGGGGGCAGGGTCTCTTCCAAAATACAATTATGAGACCATGCTTGACATGTACAGTAAAGCCAACTTCTATGCTGTGGTCACAGTTGCATCCCTGAAATTGAAACCACATTGTCCTATACCCTCCAAACTACTATTCTTCCCTAATCTAAACATGAGAGGACAATAATGTCTCAAAAAAAGTGAACAGAGACTCTACAAATCCCATACTCTGCATGAAACTCCAGGGTATGAAAAATATTTTCAAGCCGAACATCTCAGCTGCAAAATATAGTTCTACTGTCCCTATTTCAGCAGTCTGCTAACCCAGCCAGACCACTATTCCAGTCCATTCATGCCAGCATCTCCCCTGCTCCCAAAGCAATCTAAAATCTCTCACCCAATAAATGCAAAATATTGCTGGACTACTTCATCAGCAAAATCCTTTCCATTCATGTGTCCACTACTCCCAAGAATAGTCTTATATAGGTGACGCCCAAGACGACAAATGCATGGTATCTCTTCAAACTAGTCTACCAGGCAGACCTCATCATTGCTACAAAAAAAAAACAGCTGCCTGCTTCAGTGACGTTATACCAACCAAGATCATCAATTGAAATTGTTCCTACTTCGCTAATATAATGCAAAATCGTCAACCCATCCCTAAGCCAGAGAACATCTCCAGACTTCCTAACGCACACCCAAATCGCTCCTATCCTAAAAAAAAAATCTAACCTCAACCCGAAGTTGTCAACAATCTAATGCCCTTTATGCAGCCTCTCTTGGCTAAGCAAGGCTACAGAAAAATCTGTCCCCTTAAAACTGACAGATTACATCAATGCTGGAAATTTCTATTTTAGGCTGGTTTCAAAATGGGTTATGACATCAAAACAGCCTCATTACAGCTGGCATAACGGAACAGGGGGCATCAAGCACAACGGAACAGGGGGCAGGAAAGCCAGCACAATGGAACAGGGAGCAGCAAGCACAAAGAGGGGGCAGGAAAGCAAGCACATCGAGGGAACAGGCACAAACAGGGGGCAGAGGCAAGAAAAAGCGAGCACAAACAGGGGGAAGAGGTAGTCTCTACTGGCACCCCACCACAAAGCAGGGGGCAGGAATGCAAGCACACCGGAACAGGGGGCAGGAATGCAAGCACAATGGAACAGGGGGCAGGAATGCAAGCACAACGGGGGGCAGGAAAGCAAGCACAACAGAACAGGGGGCAGCAAGCACAACGAGGAACAGGGGGCATTACATGCGGAAAATGACAGCTAAAGATGTCTCTTACCTCATTTATGCGCACTTTGTTGTGGCGCTGGTCAACCCAAGCAGTGTGTGCTTCTTGCCGCTAGCATAAGGACCAGTGAGCGGAGTCAACCTTCCCACGTCTTGGAGGCAGCATTGTCCCCCCCAAGTGCCCAGCCTCGGGAGGCTGCTTCGGCTACCCCTGCTTTCCACTGAGGTGCTCCCGTAACACAAGGGCTGCCCAGCTGCGCATATACCTGCCGTAAGCCAGAAGAGCCAAAGGAACAGCAGTGTCTGCGGGCGGAGTGGGCCGGGGCGCAGGAGCGTTACAGCCGATCAGAGCCCAGCCAGAGGATGAGGAGGGAGGAAAGCATCCTTAGCATAGCATTAGCACGTTCCCTCTCCCGCTTATAGTCAGGAAACCATCCACTTGAGGGTCCTCTGCATATACATTCTAATATGCTCGATGTCACCATTTCACTGGCACAATTGATCCCCCCCCCCCCCCCCCCCATAAGCCGACAATGCTGGTCTCAACTAAGCAGTCGTCAAGCAAGCTGGGACTTACAGGGCACAAAGGGTGTATGTCAGCAGGGAGGTGGCATGGAACATTCGGGGCAGCACATGAGCAGGTGAGACATGCTGGAGTTGGGCCTAAAGGTGGTGGAGATTCGAAAGTGAAAGTTGGGTGTGCATAAGAGAGGCAGGGTGCTGCAATAGAGAATGCCTGGCTATGAGAAGCAGAGACAGTGGCTTAAAGAGGGTGCTAGCAAGAACAAAAAGCAATAGACAAGAGAATGAGTTGGGACAGGCAGGTGAACGTGAAATGTTAAATAAAGGATGCTGTCGGAGGAGTGAGGCGCCGGTGAAGGGGCAGGTGAGGCCAGAGAGGGGTGAAGGCTGAGGCGAAGGAAAGGACAAAACAGGGAAAGACTCAGACTGTCTAAGTGGGACTTCCCAGGACTCTGTGCGATGACTGGGGGTCCCTTCCAAGGAGTGGGCTTCATGCCGGAATCGATTCACACCAATCGAGTGAGTGATTCTCTCCCGGGGGGCTGAGAGCATAACTGCACTCGTAGAGACTCAGATGTCCGGGGTTTTGTGTGGTAAAGTACTTTTCTTCGGGTAGGCGAAAAGTGAAGCCCAGTCTTTGTCCGTAAGGACCCTGCCTACGTCTGTGTCCCATTTTGCCCTTAAAGCACCCAGGGGTGAGGGTGCATGTGCCCGTATACCTTGGAAAAACCGAGACGTACCTTGGGGTTAATCTTTGTGAAGGCGGGTGCACAGCGGCTCTTTCATAAAGGGCGAGGCGGCGTCCTGGGCTCCCGAAGCTTCACGGAGTCTGGTCTCTGGGTCCGGTGTGGACGTCAGGAGGGAGCTCAGGCTACGGAGAGTACCAGGGGCGCCCAGGGGACAAAGAGCGATGCGAGCCTCGCTGGAAGCGCGGCTCGTACCGCGGCTGTGCTCACACACTGCGGGGCTCATGGGGGGGGGGGCTGCAGCCGGGCAAGGGCGATGCGAGCCTCGCTGGCAGGGCGGCTCGGGTCGCGGCGGGGCTTACAGTACTTTCGAGATTCTGGAGAGGCAATTGCTGCGCACAGTGCTCTTGAGGGGAAAGAAGAACGTTGCGGGCCCCTATCCAGTGGAGAGCACTGTGCGTCGGTGAGTGGTATATCTTGAAGAAAAAAAGCTTACTGTAAATAACTCCGGGACGTTGAACATGTGTTCGGGGAGGGCCGCTGACTCGGGAGGTGGCACTTTCCTCAGCGGGGAGGGCCACTGCTGACCGGGCTCCGTGTGCGATCCTGCAAAGCTGGCCTATTAATTCCCCCAGCCCTAAAGAAACTGCTTAGGATCGGCTGTCTCAACTGAATGAACAAATCTGTGCCTGCAGCAGCCCGGGTTAGGAGAGCCAGTGTGAGGAGAGGGAGGCGGGGTGGAGGGAGCAGGGCAGGCCGAGCAACTCCATTGTCTGCCGTGAGCCGGGTGACTAATCTTCTGTCGTGAGACCCAAAAAAAATGGTGGCCGGCAACTCCTGAATTTTTCAGAATCTGGGGCGTGTTTCCCTGTTCTCCTGGCCCCACGCCTCCTCCATAACTCCACCCCCCCACAGCTCTCCAACTCCGTGTTCAGAGCCTGCTGCAACACAATTTGATACCAGTGTGCGGAAACAAAAAAAAAATCACCGGTACGTTGGCCTGACCCCGAAGTTCTCCACGCTTTTCTCCACTGAAGGTCGCGTCTGTGGTACCGAGCGCTGAACGTACGACCCTGGTGCCGTCCTGACTGTGGAGCTGGAGTAAGGACAGCCCTCTGACTCCTCCCCCTGTCTCATCTCCGAGCCCTGTTCTCCTGGCCCCACGCCTCCTCCATAACTCCACCCACCCACAGCTCTCCAACTCCGTGTTCAGAGCCTGCTGCAACACAATTTGATACCAGTGTGCGGAAATGTAAACAAAGCAATTTAAAGAAGCTTCGACAAAGCCAATCGGCTATTCGTTTTTTAAAAAAAAATGAATGGTGGGTGGTATGAAAAAGCAGATTATGCAGTAGGGCCATTATATTGCCGAAACCACGCCACGGAGAGTGAAACCACGCCCATGGAAAAAATCTCGGAAACGCCCCCGAATCTGGTCCGGCCTTGACGGACAGATCTCTGTTCCAATGGCTAGCCTCCATTTATGGAGCTAGCCAATGGAACAGAGGGGCGTGTTCAAGAGTCCCTTACTGAAGACTAGAGATTTCTCCTGGGGGCGGAGCTTACGCTCCGTGCCCCGGGCGAAACCTAAAAAGGAGGGTCAATTTGAGGTAGAGGGAGAATCCTGTGCTAAAATAATCAGCCAGGACCGTTAAGGAAACATTTGCAGGCTTCATCCAATTCTCAGGTTGAGATGTAGTTAAAAGTCACAATAATCAAAACAGAAAGCAAAGCGTTAGATAAAATCAGGCACCAATTAATTAGTAAATGCAATAATTCAATGTGCCTTTAAGAAATTAAGTAGCCACAACACACATGCAAATAGTCATATTAATAATAACAAGACATTGAACAAAAAGGCCCACACAGCATCTAGCGTGCTCTAAAATCACAAACATTCTTCCCAAATAGCTATCTTTTGTAATATTTCAGAGAATTAAAGCACACCGTTTCATAGCATGACCTTATGTAAAAAGGCAGCACTAAAATGTTACGTGCAGAACAAACCAATCAAACTATTAACTTCTAATCCACCCTAAATAACACCTACTTGAACATGATTTTTATTGACTATTAACGTGCACGATTTAGTTGCACCGATGAACTAAACGAAAAATAAAACTTAAAACAGTGGACTTTTCTGCACAGCCATAATGACGAACATAGCAACGAAGTTTCAGCACATAGCCATGTAATGTTTCAAAACACATCAATACCCACCCGTTTGGCTAAGAAAGCTAGAAAAAAATTGAACTTTACATGTATAGAGAAAGACTGGCTCCAGCTGAATTTCAATGATTTTCTCATCAGCAATTAAAAACCAGGCTCATGTACAACATTTAAACATTAACTTTCAATCATGTGGCCTAGTTATCTCAAGAACACCAAACCTATTTTATGCATTACAATTTTTGAATAAAATAAATATTCTACAGCACTATCAGTATGAGGAGTAGACAGAAATCAGGTAGGTTTTGCATGCACTGTGGGGAAAAAGAACCCTCAGGCACCAACTGAGAGTCGGTTGCCAGTTGTCTTCATTAGGTTCCTATAGAAATGCGTGATATAGTATCCAACAGTGATAAAAAAGTGAATTAAAAAAGGGGGGCGGAGCTAGCCGGCGTCCATGTAAGACGCGCGAGCGCGGAGCTCCCTGCCGATATCCCGCCAAACTCCTGCAAATAATCCTAAATCGACCCTGCCGGCACTGAAACCTGTGGGGGACTCTCAGGCGACCCCTCGGTGGGACGGCGGCCCCTTTGTCTGGCGGAGAACGGACGCGGTGCGACTTTGTGCCGCAGTACACGGAGCGCCGAAGACCCAGGCCGCGATCCCCAGCCTGGCCTAGAGAGCAGCCCGGGTTGCGTCGCAGTGCGTGCGGCGTGCGTGCCCGAGGCGGACCCGACCACCCACAGAGACTCCAGGTCGGCGGTTACACTCGCGCCCGGCGCTGAGACGCTGCGAAGAGGACAGTCCCCTGTCCGGAGGCGACGAGCGGAGGAGGCTGCCAGAGGGTGCACGGAGCCCACACTGCCTGTGGGGAGGCCCTAGGGAGAATCGCTAAGTTGACGGCGAGAGGCACTGTCCGCCGACTCCCAGCATCTAGCACCACAGGGAGGAAGGATTTCGAAGTAGCGGTGAGCGCCCTGATCCCAAGCACTGAGGCACTTTGCCCACCCTCTGGGCGACCAGAAAATACGGGGTACTGCCCAGAGCCACGTTCCGCGGAACGTTTGAATCGACATTCTGGTGCAGGGAGCCGCCATCTTGGGCGCCGGTCCCGCGACGAATCACCCTAACCGGGGGAGGCCCACGATCCTGCGCCCACTGCTGACCCGGATCACAAATCCCGGGTGGTGGTTTCCACACATCTGTCCCTGGCAGATACATGTCCACTAGAGCCACCATGGTGAAAGGAGACAGATCGCAGCCCAAGCTATCATTCGACCAGAGGAAGGCGAAAGGGGACGAGGGGACAACACAAACTTCCCCTCTACGCCCTATGACGTCCGAGACCTCCCTATGTTCTGAAATACGGGACATGCTGGGGACGATGGAGAAAGGTCTGCAAGTCAGCATGACAGAGATTAGCACCAAAATCGACGCGCTGACGTACCGGATGGACCGCATGTCCGAGAGGGTGGACAAACATGCGGAGCGGCTGGACATGGCAGAGAGACGGCTCACAGAGGCGGAAGAGGCTCAAACGGAGTGGGACAAGGACCGCAGACAGTTTAGTCGGCTGCTCCAGGTTATCCAAGATAAGACAGAAGATTTGGAGGCACGCTCGAGGCGCTCCAACCTACGCATTACGGGCGTAGCGGAATCCACTAGCACCGGTAAAATGGAGCTGTTCGTGGAGAAACTCCTACGGGCCCTGTTAGGGGAAGATGTCTTCTCCCCTATGTTTATTGTTGAACGGGCCCACCGCACTCTGGGGCCGAAACCACAACCTGGCCTCCCACCGCGGCCGATCATAGCAAAGCTGCTTAATTACCGGGACAGAGACCTGGCACTGCGGCTAGCCAGGGAAAAGGGGAAACTACAGTTCGAGGGCATGAGCATCTCCCTATTCCCGGACTTCACGGCGAGAGTGCAAGAGGAAAGGAAGCGCTTTGCCCCCTACAAGAAACAGCTGAAGGACCTGGGGCTCGACTACGCCATGCTGTACCCTGCGAGGCTTCGCATCAACAGGCAAGGTCACTCACATTTTTTTACCGACCCAGCGGATCTTAAGAAATCCTTGAAGGAATGGGAGAAGGACAACCGCAACAATCAGGGAAGTAGGCGAGAGGACCCAGACGCCTCCTCCCACTTGAGTGACCAGGAGTAGCCAAGCGTGTGAGGGACGCTGCTGACCTGTTGGCACTGGACGGCGCAAAGACTTACACACAGTCGGTGTGGACACACCGAGATATGTCTTTTGGGTGAGATCTACCTGTTTACTTCTGGACTGGTTGGGTAACACCGTGGATTGGGTGGGGGGCTGCTCCACTTGCCGAGGGGGATCGGGGGTAAGCCCCTCTGCACGAGAGACTGGTATTGAGGAACTGAAAAGACTAGAGCTGGCAGGGCTCATTACTTTTGGGCGGGGGGCGGGACGGGAGCACGCGAGAGGTTACTAGTTCTGGTTTCCCAGCTGAGCCGTTTGCTGGCTAGATCCCTCTGCCCCTGCGCTTTTGGCTTCTGGCTCCCTCGGGAGCTATTTGGGGTTCTGTAAAGTTCATAGTTGAGTACGGGGGGATGTTGGGTGGTGATGATTCCTGTCTGACCGGGTTGGGGATGGTCGGCTGTGGGTGGGAGGGAGGCGTTTCTTTGTCTGTTCGTGCATTATTGCTGTCATGCTGTTTGGGGTTCGGGGTTTGCCGGGTGGGGGGTTTGTTTTTGCCGACTACTGCACTGTGTCTGTCACACTGCCTGCTCTGCGACATTCTACTTTCTAATCTGCTATGTCTAATGCTGACTCACTGAGTGCGGAGAGCTCTCCGAGCTCTTTGCGGTTGCTGTCCTGGAACGTGAGGGGGCTTAACGACTTCCGCAAACTCAGAAAGGTCCTGGCTTATTTGCAACGCCATCACATTGACCTTGCTTTATTGCAGGAGACACATTTGCCGCTTTCCAGTCCTATGTTGCAGGTGAGGGGCCTTGGCCCCGCTTGTGTCGCTGCGGGGTTCACAACGCATGCTAGGGGGGTGCTCACATGGGCCAATCCCAAATCCCGACTGACGCTGACCCGAGTGGCAGGGGACCCGGAGGGGAGGTTTGTGGTTGCACGTTGTGTTGGAAAAGATCATGATCTCCTGCTGGTGAATGTGTATGGCCCCAACTACGACTCCCCGGAGTTTTACTCTTCGCTTGCGGACAGCTGCAGGCAGTTTGTGGGCTCTAGAATGCTGTGGGGGGGGGATTTTAATCTAGTGCTGAACCCGGACCTTGACAGATCTGCGGGCCCCCCTAGGTCCCCTGCGCCCTCCGCGTCCCTCCTTTTGTCGGAATGTGTGAAACTTGATTTACTTGATGTGTGGCGGCATAGACACTCGGGGCGGGGTGGGTTCACTCACTACTCGGCCTACCACAACATCCACACACGCATAGATTACTGGCTTGCTTCCCGCAGTTTGCTCGACATGGTTAAGGGTTGCACGGTTCTCCCACGCACGCTGTCTGATCACTCGCCCTTGCTCCTGTTGCTAGCGGCTCCTCCCAAGAGGATCCCCCCCTTCACGTGGAGGTTCCCCCCATACTCCCTCTTAGATGAGGTCTTCAGAGGGGAACTCGCCGAAGACATAGAGACCTATTTCGCGACCAATGTGGGCTCAGTGGACAGCGTTCAGGTTCTCTGGGACGCATTTAAGGTTTACATCAGGGGGATGACTATGGCGAAGCACTCAGGGGTGCTCAAAGCCATCAGACGACGCCTACAGTTGCTCGAGACGCAGCTAGCGAACCTGGAGGGTCGGGCGGTGGACTCGGGGGACACAGCTGATGCGGTCGCGCGCAAAACCTTGCTAGATGAATTTCAGGAGGAGGCGGACAGGGAAATTCAACATATGGGCAAATACGCGACGGCGCGGGCGTATGGGGAACGGGAGCGGCCTGGCGCCCTCCTAGCTAAACTTATGCGCAACAGTAGACCCCCATTGGTTATCGAGGAGTTGGTGACGGCTGCTGGGGCGGTGGTTACTGAGGAGCAAGATATCTTGGCGGAATTCCACGCCTACTACACTGCCCTTTACTCCTCGAGGGACGCACATCTCGAGGATGAAATCGACGACTATTTGGGCTACCTTCAGATGCCCTTCCTGGCTGACTGGCAAAGGGAGTTTCTCATGGCCCCCATCCAGAAGGAGGAGATAACGGAAGCACTGGAGTGCATGAAGTCCGGCAGCGCCCCTGGTGCGGATGGTCTCACGGTATCATTCTATAAAACCTTCAAGGCGCAACTGGTCCCATACCTGATGCTCTTGTTCGATGATATTTGCCAGCAGGGCAGCATGTCGAAATCCATGAGAGAGGCGCTGCTTATCACCATCCCTAAACCAGGCAAACCCCTTGACCAATGTGGCTCCTACCGGCCGCTATCACTGATAAATGTGGACGCGAAACTGTATGCTAAAGTTCTTGCGACTCGCCTGTCGCTGCTGGTCCCGGATCTGGTTGCCCCAGAGCAGGCTGGGTTTGTTCCCTCACGCAATCTCACGTATAATATCCGCACGGTCCTAGGCACGATCCAGCATGTCAAACACGAAAGCAAAGCTGTGGCCATCTTCTTAGATATGGAGAAGGCCTTCGATTCTGTCGAGTGGCCGTTCATGCTGAAGGTCCTTCGTAAATTCGGCCTCGGGGAGCCGTTTTTGCAAATGCTGGGAGCCCTTTACTACAAACCCACTGCGAGATTGAAGATAGGTAACCTGGTCACTGCTCCCATCGAAATTGGGAGGGGCACGCGTCAAGGTTGTCCCCTCTCTCCGTTGCTGTATGCCATGGTAGCGGAGCCTCTCGCCTGCGCTATACGAGAGTACCACCGGTTTGAGGGGATCAACTTCCCGACGTACCAAATTGGTATCTCCACGTATGCGGATGACACTCTACTATATGTCCGGGACCCGGAGACCAACCTCTCTGCGGTGCTGCGGGAGGTGGTGAGGTTTGGGGCTCTTTCGGGCCTCCGCGTCAACTGGTCTAAATCAGTAGCACTGCCCCTGACACCGGTGACGCTCCCTTTTGACTCGGAGTACCCCTTGCAATGGACCACGGACTCCATTCGCTACATGGGG
This sequence comes from Lissotriton vulgaris, assembly GCF_964263255.1. Taxonomy (NCBI): domain Eukaryota; kingdom Metazoa; phylum Chordata; class Amphibia; order Caudata; family Salamandridae; genus Lissotriton; species Lissotriton vulgaris. The sequence continues at coordinate 1,065,896,749 of NC_141693.1, read as the reverse complement.
ATACGCATTCATACAGACCCGGAGGTTCTGGTCCGCGAGAATTACGGAGTGGCCTACACCAAACTGATGGATGACGTCGAGGTGTGGTCTAGGCTCCCGCTTTCACTCATGGGCAGGATTGCACTCATGAAGATGGTGGTGCTCCCCAGATTCCTTTTTCTATTCGTGAATATACCAGTAGTCCTTTCCAAAGCCTTTTTCCGGCAACTTACACAGACCCTTGTCCGCCTGGCGTGGGGAGGCAAACAACCGCGGGTGCAGTGGCAAACGCTCACCCTTCCGTACGAACAGGGAGGCCTTGGGGCTCCAGATCTGGAGCGATACTACAGGCTCGCACAGGGTGCCCACCTTCATACGTGGATTCATGGGGACCCAGACATCCCTCATGTGAAATTGGAGCGGCTCTTTGCGGACCCCGTCCCGCTTCCGGCGACAGTATGCTATCCGCCTGATAGAAGGGTCGGCAATCTGGACTCCATAGCTGCCACGAATCATGCTTGGCATGCTCTGGTCGGCCCCCGTGAGTGCTCCCTGCTGTATTCACCTTTGCTCCGTGTAGAATGGGCGGCCTGGTTGGCTCCACTAACGGAGAAGGGTGTCCTGAAGGCGCTACGTGACCTAGGCATTGTTACCATGGGGGACCTCTTTTCAGAGGGCACTCTGAAAGCGCTGCAGCACGTCCTTCAGTCCTGTCCCAGGGCGACGCTGCTGCATAGCTTCCAATATCACAGGGTCCGTAGAGCGGCTCTTGCTGTTTTGGGCCCGGACCTTGCTGAACCACCGGTAGTGCCGGAACTCACCTATGTCATCAAAACCCCCTCAGCCCGCAAACTGATCACGGCTCTTAGGTCACTGGGTGATGGTCAACGGCAGTGTCCCCCCTCCAAGGCCCGTTTGGCCTGGCAGACTGACCTCCAATCTCCCATCTCAGACGACATGTGGCGTTATTGTGCCACTAATACTAGGAAGATCTCACTCAACGGCAGGCACCGTCTGGTGCATTTTAAATTCCTACAGCGTGTCTACTACACGCCTGAGAGGTTGCACAGGTATGGCCTTCGAGACTCAGCGGAGTGTGAGCGTTGCCACTTTCACACAGCAGACTTTCTCCATATGGCCTGGACTTGTCCTGCCATACACAAATACTGGGTAGAAGTCTTTGCTGACCTCAGTACTATCCTCGGTGAGGTGATCTTGCCCGACCCGGCGCTCGCCTTACTTGGTTTCTCAAAACCCCTTCCTGTGGCTCTGCGACGACTCACAGACATGGCATTGCTCATGGCGAAGCGGCTGTTAGCATTATGTTGGATGCGGGGGCCGGTCCCTACCAAAAAAAGATGGGAAACAGACCTGCTTTACTGTTGCACGCAATCGGAGGTGTATAGCGAACTCCTACCGCCAAAGAGTAGACCCAAAAACTTTTGGGGTATGTTTCGGGCGTTCCAGAGTGCGAGGGAGGGTGATGAATCGGACCCAGAGAGTGTGGAGCTTGATGTGCTACAGGAAGAAGGGGCTGCAGCAGCTGTGATTGAGGAGTATGACAGTTGAAGGCCTTCACGTTGTGTCAGGGTGGTGGTTCTCGCCTGACGTTTGAGGTGTTTGTGTTGGATGTGACTTGTGACGGCTGTGCTGACTCGTGGTGACCGCTGTCCCCTTCTTAGAGCGTCATCTCGCCTTCGTGGGCGTCTGTTTATCCCCCCTTAGCCTGGCTGAGGGGTTAATGGTAGTAGTGTAGGGTGGGAGGTGGGTGGTGGACACGGGTTTAGGTAGTCTGGCTAGTTCTTCTTTGGGGGAGGGTGGGTTTGTTCTGGTCCGGATCTGGGTTTCTACGCAGTCCTTCCCGGATGGCTATTTCGATCCTGCCACTCTGACACGCCATGTTGCACCTGGATCTGACTCTGTTGGCATTGCGGTGCGTGCATCCTGCTTACAAGTTATAGTTGTCCAACGGTAGCTGATATGTTCTGTTGCCTCTACACGCTTGTTCCACGCCTGCAACCTTGCCACCAGGCCCTCGGGCTGTTGGTTATTACGGCTGTGTCATTTACCTTTACCCAGGGGTTTGAAGGGTGTGTTTTCTTCCCTTTTCCATTTCTGATGCCGCCGGCCTCCGGGTTGTAGGCGATGTTGGCTGTGTATGTGACTTGGGGTTGTAATAAAGTATAAATTTAATAAAAAAAAAAAAAGTGAATTAAAAGGAGTATGGACTACTCCCCAAATCAGAGAAATTCTTTTAATGAAGGGGTAGTTCTAACTCCATTAAAAACATTAGTGAAAAACGGACATACAGATGGTTGTGTTAGTTTGAACCAAGAAGTCCTATACATGAAAAAACAACAAAGGTTGACACGTTTCTGCTATAAAGAGCTACTAATCAGTTCAGCATTCATCAGGACCAAACCAATCCTCGCCTCATGGTTGGTGCACTCTAAGGCACCAATGCCAACTACGGCGGGGAAAAAAACAGATTACAAACTTGAATGTAACCGATGCACAGGTACTTCCTAGTGCGTCCTCTCCAAAACGTGAGGGATGGAATATTCGTGTGTCTCAGGAGCGGTACCCCATAGGCTCAAGGCAGGGAGAATTCTTCACGCCCGGATCATTTTCTTCCCGGCGACTGCCCTCCAGACAACCTACAGTGTCCACATCCGCGGCCCGAATACGGGCCGCGAATGTGGATTCTTCATTTGTTAAGTTGACACCATGATTCTGAGAAAAGGGGCGCAGTCCAGCTTATAAACTATCCTTTACAATATGATGGTCTGTTGAGGGAACTTTACCGAAGTTCTCAATCTGAGATTAAGTTTTAGTCTTCTTGTGATGTCATCTCAAGTTTAAATCACATATATGGGAGGTAATCATGAATGGAGGATTTGTTGGACTGCATTTGTTCCCAATTGTTAGTCACTCTAGACCTCCCTGGAACAACTCAGCTATCACCTGATCAACGCCAGATCGCTCTGCTAGCACGTCACCAAAGAGCCAGACACTAACTATCTCCATCCTCGCCCCGACATGACCTACATTACAAAGACCTGGCTCACCCCCGCATCGGCCCCAGACACTGCCACTACAACACCCATCGGCTACAAGATGAGCACCGCGCCAACAGATACAGAGGTGGCATCGCCATCCTACACAAAGAATTGATCATCTGCACCACCACCGATGACTAAACCACGCCGATCATGGAACACATGAACCTCCAGCTCCGCACGATGACAAATCCCCCATCAAAGGCACCCTCGCCTAAAGATCCCCAGGACCATACTCCGGCTCAGCGACGCTATCACTGAATTCATCACCCCACTCGCCATCGAATCCTAACACTACATCTTCTTGGGCGACCTCAATTTCCACCTGGAAGAGCCTACTGACACCAACTCAACGACCTCCTAAATGAAATGGACAACATCAGCCTCAAGCGATTGGTCGCAGACCCCAAGCACAAAGCAGTACACATGCTGGACCCTATCCTCACAGCCCTAATAGGGTTAGATACAGCCACACCACGGAACTCATCTGGTCCGACCACTCCATTGTACACTTCACCATCACTGGACATCCCAGCACCCCACTCAACCGCCACAGCTCCCCCTACTGCAGCTGGACCAAAGTCACTCAGCACAAATGGACCAATGCCCTCAACATCACCCAACCAAATGTCACCACCAAATTCAAAATTATCTTTATTCGGTTTTCGAAGAAAGCCATAAAAGAACATTTAAAAGACATTGTCAGTTAAAATACAATAAAAAAAATGTTTAAATTAATATCCACAAGTGAATATATTCCTCAGGGTACAATAATTACACACTATTAAGATTAGAGCGATGATTAATACAAAATCTTAAAAAATGGGCAATCGATTTTGCATATAATTCATTTTCCAACAATTGCAATGACAGTAGTGCTGGGCGACATTTTCGGAGTCCCATGATCTTTAGTATTGGAATTATCCAACAACTACGAGGTGCAACAAAAAATTTACAAAACAATACTGTGTGGATGTTACTTTGGTTAGAGACACAATCACAGGGGCAAGATGGAAGACTTGTCGACCAATCATTTTGAATGGGAAATGAAATGAGCCTGAAAAAACTACCCAATCTAAATCTAGTCAATAGAAATTTCACAAAATGACTGAGGTCTGATTTTAAATAAGGCTCTAAGCAAAAAGTGGTTTGGATAGACAGTAAGTGTAATGCCGATTTTTTTCCAACTTCTTTGGCCAGTCTAAGGTCTCTCAAGTGTAACAAACATGAGTTTTTAAGATCTTTTTTTGAAATTTTGGAGATCGTTATCGGGTCAGTGTAGTAACCTGGAAAGCCCAGATCGCTAAAAAGAGATTTTACATATTCCAGCCACCTTATTTTATGAGATTTATCTAGTGACATGTATTCCTTTATGAGGGCTCTGGTTAGATGGCAATGATCGTTCGTCCAGATGCGCCTCCACATCATTATAGGCTGAATCTTTATCAGGTCCGAAATATAGTCGATGCCTAGTTCTAGGTGGCACTCGTATGTGGTTGTACTTCTGGGAAATGAAAGGAGATAGCAAAGAAAGGAGTTCTCAACTTTCTGGATTTCATCTACATTTGAGTATCCCCACAAACCCGCACCATAGGTTGCAACACTAGTGCATTTAGCCTGGAATATTTTTAACATTTCCTCAGCCTATCTCTTCCCGAGTTTTTGAGCAAAAGAAGTTAGCGCTGCTATGGCCCTTAGAAAGGATAATTTCCTCGCATGAATGGCTTTTGACCATGTTACTTTACTGTCTATGAGAATCCCTAGATATGGGTATGAGGTAGTTGTAAGACAGAGTTATTAATGTAAATGTCCATTTTTTCATTATTTTTGTTTGTCCCACTGTCATGGTAAAAGTTTTCTTTATGTTTACATTTAAGTTCAAGGAGGACTTATACTTGCAATATCGGCTCACCGAGCGCTGTAGTTGGACTGGGGTTTTTGCTAAAATAACAGCATTGTCGGTGTAAAGCAACGCCGGTATCGGACAACGCTGAATGGTAGGCAAATCATTACTATCTCTCACCATTTCTTGTTCGAGGCTATTAGTGTAAAGGGTAAATAAGAAGGGTGCCAGGACGCACCCTTGCCTGACCCCCCTCTCTATCCTAAAAGAATTGGTGAGAGCGCCATCTATGCCATATCTGACCCTTGCTGAGGCGTTGGAATAAAGCTCTCTAAGAAAAGTGACTAGTGCAGGTTCGACTCCCAAGTCAATGAGCTTTGCCCACAGTTTTGAGTGACTTACACAGTCGAATGCTGCACTAAGGTCTACATAGACCATGTATAGTTGCCCACCTTTAGCTGACACGTATTTCTCTGTTAACAACGTGAGGTTTAAAACCTGATCGACTGTCCCAAGCCCTTCTCTGAAACCGTATTGCAGATCTGAGACTATGCTATTTTCCTCTGCCCAGGTTTGAAAGCGTTCCAAAAGTATTCGCCCTACTGTCTTACCAAGTGTGTCTAACAAAGATATGGGCCGATAGCACCCTGGATTGCTACGATCACCCTTTTTAAAAATTGGTACCAGAATCGATGTTGAACAGGATTCCACTAAACCTGCCTAAGTGGTTGCTTCAAGTACTCTCATAACGACGGGGGACCATAGGTCCGGTTGGAACATAAATAAGGCTACTGGGACCCCATCCGGCCCTGGGGCTTTTCCAGATTTTGATTTTTTAAGGGCCTTTGTGATTTCATCATATTCGAAGGTTATCTTGTTTAAAGATGGTTGAAAAATGGTTCACCCAGGCTTCAGGATCAACAGCTACCTCTAGTTTTGGCAATTCCTGGTCTACGCAAAGGAACGGAGCTTTAACTGTTTTCCAAAAAGTAAGGGAATCCTTCACCAGACAACTATGATGGAGTTGTTTCCATAAGGAGTCCTTAATTTGGATTTTTCTTTTCCTTTGTGCTAAGTTGTAAGCCTTCTTCAGGTCTGCAATCTCTTGCCTATCCCTAATGGCTTTAGTTAGTGCTTTCTTTAATTTAGTTATTGCTTTAGTGCATTCCGCAATAAACCACCCCCTCTTCGAATTGGACCTATTTGTCTTTTTGGTGATAGATAACTCATTGCGTATTACTTTAGAAATGGTCTCGTAGCTGGTAAGAATTAACTCCGGACTAGAATTCAGGTCCATAATTCCGGGAGTACCTTTTTCACAACGCTTGTCAAGACTTTTTGTTGGTCTACTTTAGCCCATTTTAGCGTAAAACCATTTAGTTTATCTAAAGTAAGGGATTTTTGGTCCAAGAAGCTCCAATAAGCCTTATCTATTATTGTGGGAAGGAAGTTATTCGAACGGTATTAGGGAAGTGATCGCTAAAGGTATTTACAGATGTTTCGAAATTACGGATTCTTGATGCCATGGAATTAGGGACTAGAACAAAATCAATTATTGTACTTGCTCCCCGACCATTAAAGGTGGTTGTAAAAGGAACTGGGGGACTGACCAACCCGTTTGTAAAACCCAAGTCTTCAGTGACCATAATCTCATTCATTCGGTTTCCTACCGTTGTGTGCGCATAGTGTGATATATTGTTGCCAAGCTCATATTGGATACCACAGGTACTGCGTTCATTGTTTTTACACAGGTGCAGGTTGAAGTCACATCTGGATATCTAGTGTGTACATTTTGGAGCAGTCCCATAATACTATTTAAACTCTCGTTTGAGTCACCTGTCCCAGGGTTATTATAAAAATCTATCACTAAATAGATGGAACTTTTACAACCTGTAATCATTAGGGCTTGATTAGCGTGATCTAGCTTCAGAACTTCAATTTTTCCCAAACGGAGGGTATTTGAGACATAGGTTATTAGACCGCCTTTTGACCTGCCCGAAGTTGACGGAATTGCTCACGAAAAGAAGGTCTTGTAGCCCAGCAGGTAGGATGGTGACGAGAGCCAGGTCTCCTGTAAGGCAATTATGTCTGATGACGTTACAGTTAGACTCCAATTTTGGTCAATTATTTTAGTTTGTAGCCCTGCAACGTTCCAAAACATAACATTGAACGTAGTTTTTGTACTCATTTGATCGGGGTTTACACTAAGTGATTGATTCCGATGTTCGGGATCTACAATTGAAGTCTGTTTTGTTTGATTAATGATCTTGTCCCTTTGTTCTGAACCTGGTATGAGTGTTATAGCCTGTTTATTGGGTTTAGGTGGTAAGTCCTGAGCTGATAGAGATAAATTGTAAGTTTCAGTTACTAATATTGATGAGTTTTTAGAAGAGATGGGGGCTACAAGAGTGGTAATTTGGTTCCCGCAGGCGGAGTTCGTAATCACCACCTTTTTTGTCAAAGAAGAATGTCCCAAACTTACATCACCAGAAACGCCCTTCCAGTCGGTGGGAGTCCTGTTGCTAATTTCATGCGAGGCTGGAGGTAGTAATCCCATGGGTGCATCATATGTGTAGCCTGCTCCTAGTCTAATGAGAGTTGGGGCTGACATGATATTAAGACAGTCAACCTCGTCCAACCCAGCAAGGGGAGCAAATCTGTTTAAAGTAGGTACATAAGAAGGTGCCCTGCCCAAGTTGTTATTGTGATATGGATTGCTAATCCTTGGTTGCCGAAACATGAGCGTTCTAGGATAGAAATAGCTCAAGTCGTGTATCCTTATCCCCTCCTCTCTGGACTCGGACTCCTGGTACCAGTCATTCAAATATGGGATGACCCTTCGGTCTCTGAAGTTAATGATTATTACGTCACCATGACTATTTTTGGGCCTTCTGACGTTAATAATTTCCCCATTGATGTTGGGCGGTAGTGGTCTGTTGTTAGCTAACCAGTAAATCACTTAATTTTTAAGAATGGAGTACCCTTCCCTACCCCCTGGCTTCAGCTCAGGGACCCTTGTCAGTATTGCTACATATGGGGCAGCCTCTGGGGCAAATCAATGTGTACTTTAGAACCGGTTGAATTTTTTTGGTCTACTTTCCCCCCTTTATTGACCCCACTCTTCTCTCTAGCTGTTTCACGTTGTACTAAATCAATATTTGTCCATGGGGTGGGGGGGGTGTTAGTGTTTTTTCCGCTACCCGATGGATAGCTTTTATAGTTTCAACTAATGGTGGCAGTTTAACAGTATTATCCCCTTTCCCTGGATTGTGTGTTGCGATGGTGTTACTGGGATCTAATTGCCGACTTTTTAGTAAGGTTGTATTCAAAGTGATTGCTGTCTCTATTCACTCCAGCTTCGTGGCACGGTTCTTGACTATTTCTACCAGGGGCAATACGAGTGATCTTACGAGAATCTCTATATTCCCTAATAGATATTGGTGAGGGAATACTTTGGTCAATGGCTGGACTGGTGGTATATTCTCTTTTTCTATTTTTCTCATCATTGGGGGATTGGGGGCATAGTTAGGTACTTTTGGCCACCTACCACCACCAATCTGAACCTGAATCAGGCAGTGGAGAACTTCAACGCCTGGATCACTAGTGCTGCCGATCCAGTTGCTCCGATCAAACCAGCCAAAACACACAGACCCACCTTGGAACAGAGCGAGACAAAACGCAGGTGCAAGCAACTCGAATGAAGATGGTGCACCAGCAGAAACAACAATGACCGAGCTACCTTCAAATCGGCCCTCAACAACTACCACCACCAGAATAAAGAGGTGAAAAAAAGAGGCACTGACATGCTGCATCGAGGCAAGTGCCAACAAGACTAAGGAACTCTTCACAATTGTCAGAGAGTTCACCTGTCCGTCAGCCACCGTAAACTTGATCCCCACCTCACAGGAACTCTGCAATGCCCTCACTGACCACTTCCACAACAAGATATATACAGCAACTTCGATCCCAAACCAACCGAACTCCTCAGCATCCCATCTCCCATGATCACTACCACTGACCACCCGCTCTCCGCATGGAACCAACTCAGTACGCCAAACGCTACTACGCTAATGAACTCCATCCACTTGGGAGCACATACTGACCCATGTCCAACCGATTTTTCAACTTCGGAGGAGGCAAGATCAGCCTCCAGCTCACCTCTATCCTCAATGCCTCCATCGCCACAGCCACCTTTCCAGATGCCTGGAAACACACAGAGGTCGGATGCCTCCTCAAGAAACCTTCAGTGGACCCCAGAGAGATCCAGAACTACCACCCCTTTCCGTTGCTCCCGTTTCCCGCCAAAGTCCTGAAGAAACCAATTACCTTCCAACTGACCAAACACTTAGAGTAAAATAACCTACTGGATCCCTTCCAATCAGGAATCAGAGCCAATCACAGCACCAAGACAGCCATGATCGCGGCAACAGATGATATCAGCACCATTCTAAACAGAGGAGAATGAGCCGCCCTAATCCTGCTCGAACTCTCCACAGTTTCCACACCGTCTCCCACCACACTCTCATTGACTGACTAAGCCAGATCGGAATCAGAGAGCGCGCTCAGACGGATAACATCTTTCTTCAAGGGACGCATCCAGAGCATCCGTCTCCCCCTCTTCATCTCGCAACCCAAGCACACCATCTACGGCGTTCCTCAAGGCTCATCCCGCAGTACAACCGTCTTCAACATCTACATGACACAACTCGCATACATCATAGGAACAAAGCTTGGATGAAGAACAACTGCCTGAAGCTCAACACTGACAAAACTAAAGTACTGATCTTTGGCAGACACACCTCACTCTGAAATTACTCCTGGTAGCCATCAGAACACGGACCCACTCCAAAAGAGCACTCCCGCAACGCTTTCTCTGCGTCCAACAGGGCCAAACCCAGTGAAGATCCTGTCACTTTAGCCCAGTCGAAAAGAGCAATCACTCGTCTAACATGGTCAGTTGAATCTCTCCCGGGGATGATTGTCTTATGGACACACGAGGGGTGATGATTCTAGCTAATCTAGAGGCTATTATTTTATAGAAGACCTTGCTTTCTGAATTAATAGGAGAGATTGACCTATATGACAATGGATTGAGTTCCAGCGTATTCTTCTTCTTGAAAATTATTATTTTGTTCTTACGCCAAGATTCAGGAATTTGACCTTTTTGAGCCTGCTGGAATAATGAAACCATATCCTGTCGAAGTGCTGATCTAAATGTCCTATAGAACTCTAGCTGGATACAGTCTGGGCCAACCGCCTTGCCACCTGACAGAGAAGTTACGACATTCTCTATCTCGTCCCATGTAATTGGGGCAGCGAGAATCTTATATTGTTCTGTCGTAATCTTCTTTGTTACAAGATCTTCAAAGTACTAAGAAAATACCTCTAGACCCGCTAACTCTCCTGTACCTATCTCTGCAGTGTATAATTGCTGAAAAAATTTCTGGAATATCTCTAACATTTTGTTGGGAGAATCTTGAATCTGACCAAGACGATCTTTAATCTTACATATTCCACTGGCAACTTCCTTCTCTCTGAGCCGCTTTGTCAAGACCCTTCCAGCATTTTCCCATAGTTTGTACATTTCTGCCCTGAACTGTGTATATTTCGCAGCCACTTCTTCTGCTGGAGTTTAGATTTAATCGAAGCTATACACTGAAGGCACTCTTCATTGTCCAGGCCGTCCCAAATTTTATTCATCAACTCAATTTCTGCTTTCCTAAGCTGATCGACCCATTCATTGATCTTTTTTTATTTGGCCATCTGCCGATATATAGAGAAGCTAAGAGTTTCCCCACAGGGAGCTGCTTTAAATGCAACCCAGACAATAGTTTCAGCGGAGGTACCTCTATTTATACCAAAAACTCCATTATCCATTTGGACATATGCTCGCAATATGCCTGTTTAAGGAGCAATTTCCTTACAAAAGACCATTTCCTCTGCACCCGAGGAATACCACTTAATGACAGCTCAGTGACCAATGGGTTATGGTCCGAGATGATCCTAGGGGAGATATCAATACTGGCCCTCTCCATAATCTGTTGAGACATGAAAAAGTAATCCAAACTGACAAATTTGTTGTGAGGGGCTGAATAAAAAGTGTACCCTGGGACCCCCCGTCTGTGTCTGAACCAGAGATCAATTATTCCATGTTCCCTAGCTACTCTCTGCAAAGCCTTAAAAGTCCTAATTTTCATTCCTTTGTATGGAACATTGCCAAGTATATTAAATTTACTGTCCAAGTGGATATTAAAATCTCCACATAACACTACTGGATACTTCCATAAGGCCAACTCAGTATTAAGGAAATCCAAGATCTCTGGGTCATCTAAATTAGATCCATACAATGAACATATTGTCAAAGGGGTTTCATTAATTGTAAGCTCCGATATCACCCATCGTCCCCATTTATCCTCCTCTCTTCTTTGACACAAACCGATACCTTTCTTGGCTCAGATAGACACCCCCTAGTGGTAGTGCCTTGATGAGAACAGCCAATAAGTCTAAACCCAGGCCTCTTATAAACCCCCGTTTACTCCATGGTATATCGGTCCCTTGCAAACGAAGAATATCAATTTGCATGAATTGTATAATTTTAGACAATAATCTCTTTTATTCCTGTCAATCAGACCGCATACGTTCAACGAGCAGATGGGTATTTTATCCTTTCCACCCAACATTTTTCTTAACAATTGATTCTCCACTCGACCTCAAAAGATAAATCAGAAAAAAACTCTGTAAGTCCTATCAAGAAGTACTCTCATATTTAGACAATAAGAAGTGCCATGACTACAAGTAACATGCCCTAGTAGTGCAACCCACCTAACCACCCTTCCCCCAACACCCCCACCCTTTCCTCTTCCCCCTCTGCCCTGTCCCCCCTGCCCCTTTCCTCTCCCTTTTACATTTTAACATACACACTAAAAGAAAGAATTCTAAGTGAAGGCTTAAAGAGCGGTTCACTAAAGAAAGATAATTGGACCTTCAGGATCCGCTGAGATATGTCAAAAGCCACCCAGGATAGACGGTGGGAGCTAGGGCAATACATGGCAGAATTAAAAACCTTAGGAGCCACGGTCCAGATGAGATTCCCCGCCGCACTGAGAATCATGTGGCAGAACAAAATGCACAACATCAGAGAACCAAGCGAAGTGGAAAATCTCATAGAACAGATAAAGGAACAGCTACGGACCACATCATAAATTTAAGATAGGGAGTGCAACAAATAGATGAACCATGGAGCTCAAAAGGGAGAACAATACCGCCCAAGAGAAAGAAAGGAGGCTTCCTCGGGGAGGGTAAAAATAAACACAGAAAAAATACAAAACCAAATAAAAAAGCCACCGTGGTGGGGGAGCAAATTAGGGAAAAAACTGAAAAAATTATCCTCAATAATAAAGTAAAAAGGAGTGCACGGGAACGACAAGAGAAAATGGAATTGGAACTAAATAATCAGCAAAAATGAAAAAAATCATGGCTAAAGTAACAAAAGAATTAAAAATGTTATCATGGAATGTAAATGGACTAAGAACACCAAGCAGATCTTTGAATACCTAAAGTCAGCAGATAACGAAGTGATCATTCTCCAAGAAACTCACCTCCTAAAGGCTGAATGGGAACAAATAATAAAATCCTTCAACTGGGTGGATACCTACGTTTGTACCAACCAAAATTGCAATGTTAAGGGTATCGCAATACTCTTTAAAAAAATCGCTCAATGTAAAAGTCGTACATAAAGTAGTGGACAACAAGGGCAGATGGGCCTTAGCAAGAGTTAAAATATATGACAACAACTTTATCATAGCAGGATATTATGGTCCAAACACTGATGACCCAAATCCCCTACAAAAATTATATACAGAACTTTTATCAGCAACTGATCCAATACTACTGGGAGGCAATTTTAATATTATTATGGACCCTAAACTAGATAGATCCCCACCAGGAAGACATTCCAACTTACCAAAAATGAGGGAATGGTTAGGCATCATAAAAATGATCTAGAGCTGATTGACATGTGGAGAGAGACAGGAAACAAGGAACACCCCTTTACTCTACACAATAAAAAACTAGGCCACAAGTCCAGAATAGACTATTTTTTGATTAGTAAAAATCTGCACAATAACATCAAAGTCCTAGACCATTTGCCAAACATTTGCCAAACATCTGTCCGACCACTCGGCAGTACAACTAACCTTACAATCAGTAATAAATAAATCTCAACCTAGATGGACAGTAGATCGTACTCTATTACTGGACCCAAAAATAAGGGAAGAACTGGGCATAACCTCAGCCAATTTTTTTGAAGATAATAGAGTAGGCACCTCAGATCAAATAACTTGGGACACATACAAAGCAGTCATCAGAGGTAAACTCATAAGCCTGGGTGCTCACAGATCAAAACTCGTCAAACAAGAGATCAGAGACAAGGAAGAAACTATAAGTCAACTGGATGTGCAAATTAACGCAGAACACAACTTAGAAAAAACAAATACATTTGAGATGGAGAGAAAAGAATTAAAAGGAAAACTGGCAGACTATCTAGAAGATAGAGTGAAAATGAAGTGGGAGGTCAGAAAACTAGCTAACAATGAGTATGGTGAGGGTAGCGGAAAACTACTGGCTTGGAAAACTAAAACGGACCAAACCAGAAACAAAATAGTCAATATACAATTGAGCAATCAAATAGGTGGAACCTCTGACATCTGTAATCAAGCAGGAATTTGAAAATTTCTTCTCTAAACTGTATGAGGAAGATTCATCCTCCTCTTCGGACCAAATAGGAAAATACCTTGATTCTCTAAACCTACCGAAGCTGTCGGAATCAAAAAACGAAGAGCTAAATGCAGAAATAACAACTGAAGAAGTAAAAACGGCTTTGAAAGCTCTGAAAAAAGGGATAGCAGCCGGAACTGACACCCTGCCAAACGAACTTTATTCAGCTTTAAGGGAAATTGTAGCCCCTCCATTACGAAGGTTATTAAACAAAATCTACAGGGAAAAGGGTAAAACCCCAGACTCCTGAAATGATGCCATTATCAGCATTATTTTAAAACCAGGGAAAAACCCCACAGTTTGTGAGTCATATAGGCCCATATCCCTGCTAAATTGTGATTACAAAATCTTTACACAAATAATAGCAGGGAGATTGGCCCTTGTAATGCCAAAGTTGATACACCCAGATCAAAAGGGATTTATAAAAGGGAGGCCAATATCTGAAATCACGCATGAGCTCTTTGCTGCAGTTGATATAGCAACTAGCGAAAAAATCCCCCTAACAATAGTAACCTTTGATGCTGCCAAAGCATTTGACCGGGTCAACTGGTCTTTTCTAACCAGAGTCATTAACAAATATAACCTTGGTCAAAATTTTAGTCACCTGATAATCGAGACCTACAGAAATCCAAGAGCAAAGATCCTAATTAATGGGAGTCTTACCAATAACTTTGAGATACAAAGGGGAACGAGACAAGGGTGCCCTCTGTCTCCCCTGCTATTTAACCTGTACATTGAACCACTGGCAGACGCAATTAGAAACAATGCATTAATAACCCCCTTCAAACATCAGGAGTGGGTCAAAAAGGTGGCGCTTTATGCGGATGATCTAATGATTTTTACAGAAAGTTTCCAAAGTTCCTCCCCAGCAATAAACAAGGCAATTACAGAGTTTGGGAAAGTATCTGGGTACTTGACCAATGAAGCAAAAACCGAGTCAATGAGCTGGAATACACAACAGAATACCCCTTACACAAAGGATAAAATAACATATTTGGGTATAACCATAGTGAAAGACCTTGAAAAAATCCCCCAACTAAATCTTAATAGGATTTCACGTGTGACCAAAAAACTCCTCAAAGTATGGGACAAGTTACCTCTAAACATGCTAGGAAGATCAAACTTGGTAAAAATGTCGATCATCCCCAAATTTACCTACCTTTTTAATGTTATACCACTGGAGTTTAAAAGAGACTATCTGAAGAAAATTCAGGGAGAAATAGCGAACTTCATATGGGCTTCAAAAGGATCAAGGATTGCCTAGAATAAAATAAGAAGGAAAAAAGAACAAGGGGGAATAACTAGCCCGGATATCGTGGAATACTGTAAAGCTTTCAAATTCAAGAATGTGAGATCTCTTGTGAAAAAATATGAGCTCTATCCCCAATTTCTCCGAATATTAACAAACAAAACCGACTATTTTCTGTTTAAATTTGGACACCCCAAATTCTTTAAAAAAGATAAAATTAAAGGGACTAAAAAACGCAGCGAAACTCTGGTATCAAATGAGAAGTACCCTAAATATCCCTTATTACAGCTCTTTGGCCCCTATCTGAGATTCTCCAGGCACGCCCTAGCATCTCCACTAAGAATGGCAGGAATCGACAAATGGGGCCAACTGATGACAGAGAACTCATTAGAACCCTGGGAATATCTTACAGAAATTACTAACGGAACTCTGTCAAAATTTAAATACTATCAACTCACAAGTTGGGCAGGTTCTCTGACGGAGAAAAGAACAGGAAACATAGAAATAGAGAAAGAGATTATTAAAATCTCTCCAATAAAGAAAGAAATATCAAAATGGTACTGGGCTCTAATTGCTGCAGGAGAAGATAATGTTTCAATATCGGAATCAGTCTGGAGTAAAGACATTATAGAGCCGGACCTTCAAAATTTATGGCACAAATCATGTGAAAAATGCTGGTCTATTATAAACCAGCACGCTTAACGAGAAATCATTCATTTACACTGCACAGGGCATACTGGACACCCAAAAAACTGTCAAAATTCAAAGGAGCAAGTATAAAGTCCTGCCCTAAGTGTGGGCTTGAAAAAGCGGATGACCTACATATGTTCCAAGGCTGCCCGCAATTGGAACTCTTCTGGCAGGAAGTAGGTAACATGCTATGTCGAATACTGGGAAAACACCTAAAAGTAAGTACAACACTAAATATTTTTGGGATATGTACCAAGTTTAATGTAATTGATGAGTGGTTATGCAAACAAAACAGGTGATGGACCGAATGTGGATCAATGTCACACACTCACCCCAGTCCGAAGATCTGGGCCCAAATCCATCGTTTTTTTGCACTCCACACCACCCTGGGTTAGACAATGGCGATATGCAAATCAGCTCTGACCCTGTGCCCCATGGGAACAGTCCAGTCCGAACTACAAAAGCCATGTCCTTCCCAGAACGGAATCAAGCATCCGAGGACCGGACCGGTTTCGAGGTAACACCTCTCATCAGCCCGGCTAGCTTGACTCCAGTGGTGTGGATGAGTGTTTAACCAGAAAACAAGAAAATCTGTTATTTGTTTTGATACTTCTCGCAAGAAGAGAAATATGCCTGAATTGGGTTAAGCCAGTACCACCTCTACATGAGGATTGGTTAAACTCCATAATAACGACACAGAAACTAGATAGGAAGGGAAAAGCCTCCAAAAAATGTAACTTCTGGGAAATTTGGGACAACCACTGCACTAATAACATGTAAGGTAACGAGGGAACCTGACAATACACCAATATGTCCGATGATTAAAGCGGTGACAATAATTCAGACGGGAATGATTCCCCCGGGTGGCCAGGATGGCTAGCTCTTACCCAGTCGTTAAGAATTATTGAATATGGTAAAGGATATAGGAGGAATAAACACGACAGATCCACCAAAGGGATACTCTCTGTGGCCGGCACAGTAAAGAAAAAAGAGTGAAGGAATAATAAGTGGAGGTCTTAAAGTTCCCCTCTGTACTCCTTATACATTCATGCGCGAAATGAGGATAAAAAAAAAAAGTTCTCTGGTTGGCCAATTCATCCTTTAAGGTGGATATCCTTGTTTCTGCTTCACTGATCCTTGCAGCGAATTCTGAGCAGGTCTTTGATAACCTTCTTATTGGATTTTGCAGTTTTCGGCATGCACTCTGATTGCGGAGACTTTCCACCCGGGTTTCTTCGCGATGGGCCATTATTGACTGATATATGGGCCATTATTGACTGATATATGGTTGACAGTGAAATTTCTTAGAAGGTCCCATGAGTCTGGCTTTGACGTAGCTATTGCCCCGGCTGCATCCTTCCTCCCCTCCAAATTTGGGGAAAATGAGTAATCCCAGGTCATAGATCCAGTTGACCCTGGGTTTTATCTGTCAAAAGGTCCCTCTGCTTACGGACCGTTCCCGGAGTATGGGAGGAGTTATCTTCAGATTCTTCCTCCCCCCAATGCAGACTGCCGGCATCACTCCCCTCCCCGGTCCAGTCTTTATCAGGACTTTCATCCCCCGAAGATGTTGATTGGTCAGATAATCAATAGAATTTTTCCCACGGGTCTCAATGTTTCAGAGCACCTTGAGAATCTTGTGCTCCCTTTTGCGAATCAACAACACTTGCAGGAATGCAGTTCTCACCTGCCTGAACTGTTACGCCTTCTTCTAAGTTGATACCCGAGGAACTACATCTCCCACAAGGCTGTTCTCTGGGTTCTCAAAAACGGTTTTGCCATTACCCTCAATATTTCCATGGTTGTTTATGATTATATTTATTGAGCTCACTTACATTGGTTCCTTCCTCTTTCTCTAATTCGAAGCTCAAATCATTAGCCCACCTGAGGAAAAACATCAGTGTCTCGAGTGAGCCCTTGTACGGAGCCCTCCGGGGTTACTACGGCTTTCCCAGTAGTAGACGGTGCCGATACAGTATTAGAATCATCGTTATTGCCTGCCCGGCGACCACCAAGGGTCTTACTTTTATCAGTTTGCGCTTTGAATAATGCAGGGACAGTCTGGCGGACCTTTCCCGAAGGTCCGCCCTTACCAGGAATCGAGCATCGTGTGTCGTCCATAGGAGCATCATCCAGAGGCGATTTCCCAGGATTCGCTGCATTCACCACACTTCCGACGCCAGCGAGAGGACCACGCGTCTTTCCTCCCTTAGCGGCCACTTTAGGTGGCATCAAGGCTAATATGAGGGGAAACTGGGTTTCAACTTCTGCAGAGTGCATGGAAAGCAAACAAGCCAGTCTTACGGGCAGAGGTAAGCAACAAAGCCAAAGTCTTAACCGCTAGATCATCGCAGATATCCACAATACTTATGCGTTCTAGTCATACTCCTTTAGTTGATTTAATTCAGCAGATCGGGTGTACAGCACATAGCCGGGCGGGGAAGAGAGGTTTGTCAAGAGCAGAGAGTGTAACCAGCTCACTCAGCCAGCAGCGTGGCCGCTATCTTGCCTCGTACAAGATTCTGATTCATTCTCGAAAGTAACATATAAAATTAAGACAATATCATATGAGGACCCTTCTCTATTGCAGAAGTTTATTGACAATTGTAAATTGAAGCTATGGATACTTCTAAACCTCCACATTCCTAAAACTGCATCTGTGCTTGATTATATCAAGCAAGAAATATCAGTGAGACAGATTCTAGCATGGATATGCTTGCATCGGATGTGCCCCCTTTTTTTGCTTTACATGAACTGAGCAATGAGGTCAATAATAGCGGCCAGGTCAAGACCGAATTGCAATCAACTCAAGACAGATTATCAGCTGCCAATATCAGGCAAGTAGGAGCAGGCATGAGCCCCTTTAAATCAAAATCTAACTTCATTCCAAACATGCCAAAAGACGCTATAGATATCTACCATGAGGTGGTGATTGAAGAAATCAAAAAACGCCATCATCAAGTTAAACATAGGAAATGTTACAAAAGCAAAGATGAAATGAGTATTCCAAGCTGGTGAAAAGGTTGAGCAGTAATCATGAAGTCTTTGTTACAAAATCGGGCAAGGTTTGAAATATAGTAATATGGCCACAAAAAGATTATGTGTTAGAAGCTCACAGGCATCTAGATGATCCAAAATGTTATGAAAAGTCAATCAAACATTACAATTTGGCAAAGGACATTTTAAAAAAGATGTTGTTAGAATGGAAACGAGAGGGAATTATTTCCTAAGAAGAGTACAAATCCTGCATGTGGAACATCCGTTCTTACCCAGACTTTACTTTATCCCCAAAGTTCATAAAAACATTATCCCCATCCCAGGTAGACTGATCATATCGGCGATCGTCAGTATGGGGGAAAAGGTAACGCAATGCATAGATTATTTGCTTCAGGACTTTATGAAACAGCTTCCCACATACGTAAAGGACACTGGGGATTTCCTGAAGAAGATACAAGATATAGAATGGGTAGAGAACTTGATGTTTATCACATTAGACATTGAATCCTTGTATACAAGTATAGAGCACAACACAGGATTGAATGCAATACAGTATTTTTAAGCACAAGGCCAATAGTGTTTGTCATAACAAAATGCTTATAAAATTGATCCCTTGGTGGCTGTACACTAACTTTTTCACCTTTGGCAATGATGTTTTACTTGCAAAAAAGAGGTGTGGCAATGGGGGCCTGCTTCTCCCCAGCTATGCATGCTTGCATGTAGGCTGGTGGTAAGAGCAGGTTCTCAAACCCGTACTTAGGGACAAATATACCAACCATGTTTTATACTGGTTGAGATATATTGATGATGTTTTTATTATATGGAAGGGGGATGAGAAACAGACTGGTGAGTTTACTAATTGCATCGATGATAATACTGCCAATTTGAAATTTACCTCACATATAAGTAGGGGATCCATTACATTTTTAGATGTGCGAGTGTATGTAAATGAAGGGAGATTAGCAACCACATTACACAGGAAAGCCACAGCTGGAAATGTCACACTTTACACCAGTAGTGCGCATCCTCAGCACCTAATTAAGAATATCCCCTACGGGGAACTTTAACGCATAAAATGAATCTGCAACACAAAAGAAAATCTCAAAGTGTGTACAGAAGAAGCATTAAGCAGATTCAAACAGAGAGGGTATAACAACAAAGTTTTAATTTAGGCAGAAAGGAAGATGAGGGAAAGAACAAGGGAATCTTTGTTTTCCAATCACAGTAAAAAAGGAAACGGTGCTGATGCTAACAATGCCCCCAGACTTATCACCACCTATAACAAACAAGAAAGGAAGATTCGATCCATAATCAAACATAATTTGCCAATTGTATTGACGGATGGGGTATTGACTCCGAGGCTCCCTGCCAAACCTGTGATTACGTATAAAAAAGGCCCCTCAATGCGTACTCAGATTGTGAAGAGCAGCCCAGAATTTTCTAAAGCCACCATGTGGCTGCAACCGAAACTGGGTTTCACCAAATGCTCTTCATGTAGGGCCTGCAGATTCGGGGAAAATACAACTCATTACACTACTCCTTTCAGCCCGAAAAGAATTGCTATCTAGGGCAAATTCAACTGTAGAACGGAGTATGCAGTGTATATTATGTCATGCACCTGCGGCCTTAGGTATGTGGGAAGTGCCAAGCTGTAGGTGCATGTCCGAATTATGCAGCCATTTCAAACAGATGCATGATGACAACCTTAACTGTTTGAAATATTTTGTGGTGGCAGCAGTTCCAAAATTACGAAGAGGTGGTGACATGGAAATTAGGGCAGATGTAGTCCCGTATGATTTTGGAGCTAGATAGTAAGTTCCCCAATGGATTAAATAAGACTTGCACTAGTTCTTATAAAACCACATTCTGTTTTTTATTTTTAAAAAAAGGATGAGTAAGCTTAAAGATCATGGTGGTATGGTCCCAGAATGACACTGATCTGATATTCATGGAATACAGAGATAGGATTATAGCAAAGAACATAATAGTTGTTTCTGCAGTGGCATGTCCCAGATTCCATCTGGGACCGCGCAAGAGATATACATATATATAAAGAATAATTTTTTAGATACAGCTTTTATGAAGGTATTTTTTATTGGGGATTTAGCACTTGCACTTTAAGTGGCCTAGTTGGCCAGATTCAGCACTTTTGCACATCAAGCACTTTATCAGTTGTACTGCATACTTTGCACAGTATATAGCACTTTATTAGTAGGCATTTTTGCAAAGGACGGAATAACATTAGGTAACAATTCCCTGTATTATGGCTTGAGTTGTGACCAAATTTGAGACACAACTTGCGGAGTTAGAGTTAAGAATAACACAATGTTTACAATAAGCAATAAATTGTACATATATTGACTGTGCGAAGGAGCAATAGGCAGGAAGAATGGATTTTACCATATTGCACATTAAGAAATAACGTTATATTTACAATGATTGAGGGGTTGTATATATATGTTTTTTATTGCGCTAAGGAGCATTAGGCAGAAATCATGGATTCTACTATCGTACTAATAATGATTTTCATAGATGTAACAATTTATATTGGCGAATCATTGCATAAAAGTATCGCACAATGCAATTCTAAATATATTTTTATATGAAGAAATTTTGGTTTTAAATCGCAAACATACTAAGCCAGGCAATAAGGGAATTTGTAAATAATAATGTGTCAATTATAATATGTTGCCAATTGGAAAAATGGTTGTGCTAACATAAAGAATGTGCAAAGTAAAAAAAATTGAAAACATTTAAAAAGAGAAAAAGAAAACAGACCAACTGTGTATGAAGAATCAGTGCTAGTATGTTTTCTACGTTCATATACCACGAGGGGTAAAAGCACAGCATATTTAAACATGGCAAACGGCTTCCTTTGTAACGAGATCAAGGGCAAGTGTTGCCCGAAACGTGTCGTTCTGAGGAGCAAATAAAAAGATCTTTATGCCAAAGATTTCCAGTAGTTCGTGGATTCTCAGTTCGCTCTTCTTGGATATGGGGGTGCGGAGAAACTGAATTTGTTCGTTAATATATATAAATATATAATATGGGGCGAACAATTAATAAATATAAGTAAAATATTTTTTGCATACAAAACCGTTAAAACGAATAAACAAAAATTCCTGGTTAAATCCATTGGTAACCTTACAATAACATGAATAGCAAATGACAGTATGCATGTAACATATATAAAATCATTCAATTGAAATGTTAATTGGGCATACTTTTCATTTTGTCTAAACGGGTGATTATCTTCACAATTAATTGAGTCATCCCTAACAAGAATTGCTGTTTCCTATTCTAGTTGTGAGCGGAGCATAAAACAAGTAAACAAGCGCATTAAAGTGACTGTGCCATAAAAACCAAATTTCTAAAACATTGTAAATGATTCGAAACTGGGCGGTATTAACATTATGATTTTTCCCTTTTTTCTTTTTCTTTTTTTTTCTTATCTCTTTGTTTTATTAATCAATACATAATCATGATTGCTTACATTGGAACACAAATATTTAGTTGAAATTAATATTCATCTAAGATGTCAGATAGGTAGTATGCCAATTTATATATGACCACTCAAAAACCAAAAATGTGTCCCGCTTGAATTGGGATAAAACTAGTTAAATAGTAAAACCAGTTAATATTAATTTATCATAAAACAATTTCATATTTACAGTAAATAAAGGCTTAAAAACCCTGATTGATATAATACCTTAAATAATCATAAATATCCATAAATGATTATAAAAAGTTATATAATTCCTTCCCATTATTCAATCCATTTGGGGTGCGGGTATCTAATTCAAGTATGAACCTGGACTCCAATTGTCTCAAAACCCTTTCCCTGTTTCCTCCCCTTCTCATTGGTGGTACTGCAGCTATAACAAAATATCACAGATCATCTAGTTTGTTATGTTGGATAGCCTTAAAATGTCTAGCCACCGGGTAAGTCATATCCAAATTGACTATGGCTCTGAGATGTAGCAGAATACGTACGTGCACCTGCAATTTAGTGCTACCCACGTATTGAAGCCCGCAGGTACAGCTCAATACGTAGACTGTATATTCGGTGCTGCATGTATATCTGGCCTTGAGCTTACTGGAGGTGGGGCCATACATGCTGGTGTATTGTGATGTATTGACCCCGAACTTGCATGCCCTGCATGTGTTACATTTAATAAAATCATTGCGGGAGCTAGCCACATGTTTTTGGTTGAACTGAATTACTAATCAGCTCAGGGCTGGATTTGATTTATGCATTATGCATAGACTTAGGTTTTCTGAAGGTCAAAGCAGGAGGGGTCGGAAACAGTTGGTTTAAGACCATATCAGTTTGTATAATGGGCCAGTGTTTGTTAATTATGGTCCTGATTTTCTTGTGTTGGCAACTATAGGTGATCTGCCTCTTCCAACTTGTAGGGAGTTGCTTTATCGGTAATTGCAGAGGTCACATTGGTTTTTAATAGTTCATCTCTGGACTTCATCTTAACTTTGGCTAAGGCTAGTTTGAAATCTTTTTCTTTATAGCCTCTCTCTTTGATGCATTTCTCGAAACTCACTTCAGAACTGCATATTCTGCGTATCCTTAGGAACTCCCCGTATGGGATGCTCCTAATTAAATGAGTCGGATGGAAACTCATCGCGTGTAGCGTAGAGTTACCAGCCGTGCTTTTTCTGTGCAGAGTGGTTTCTATAGAATTATTGTCAATGTACACATGTACATCTAAAAAATCAATAGCAGTCTCATCTATTGAGACTGTAAATTGAAGATTAATTTTGTTGTCATTTAGAGATTTAATAAAATCACAGGCCATCTCCTTCGTACCTTTCCAAATCAAGAAAATGTCATCGATGAAGCGCATCAAACAGACGATGCGTTCGTCCCAGAGTTTCTTAAATTTGACCTTGAGAACCTGCTCCTCCCACCAGCCCACATGCAAACACGCGCAGCTGGGGGAGAAGCAGGCTCCCATGGCAACTCCTCTAATCTGATGGTATATGTCTTTGTGAACATGAAGTAATTGTTATGGAGGCAAAAGGCAATCATATTAACAATCATCTATCTATGTTGGTATATTTCTATAGATCTATTTTTCAGAAAAAATGGTACCGCTTCCATAGCATCAGTATGGTTTATACTGGTATACAAAGCACGTATGTCCATGGTAATCAACAAATAGTCATCTTTCCAAGGAATGTCTTTAATCCTCTCCAGGAAATGGTTGGTGTCTTTGATATAAGACAGAAGAGCAGTTACCAAGTCTTGTAAATAAAAATCTACATATACAGATATTTTGTTCTAAAAGCCCCCCTCTAGCATTAATAATAGGTCTTCCTGGAACTGAAGTGATCATCTTGTGTATTTTAGGTATAAAATACATTAAAGGGATGACTGGGAATTCAGTACGTAGATAATTAAATTCATCATTGGTGAGTTGGCTTTAGCGTTTCCATTTGTTCAGGTTTTTGAGACATAGAGCATTCAGTTTCAGAAGCTGTTGAAAATCAGACTTTTTGTAGCAGTTCTCGTCAGTTAGATGTTTAGTTGCTTCAATTAAATAGTTCTGTCTCGGCCATGGGACTATATTCCGACTTTATCTGATTGTTTAATGATTATTTCGCTGTGTTCTTGTAGCTTTCTAATCAAATCTTTATATGTTTTATACTTGAATTTTGTGCCTCCTCTCCGACTTTTGATCGTTAGTCGAAGTTTCTTGACCTCATCAATGATAACATCTAGATAGATATCAATGGCATCCTGAGACATAATTGGCACAAAAGTCGACTTGGGTTTGAAGGGGTATTTGGTAACTGTAGAAGAACTGACACCCATTTTTCAAATCAATTCCTGTGTTGGTATAATACTATCATCCTGATTTCCATTGAATAAATCACCCATAGTTCGTAGAGTTGGGATGAATGAAACTGTTAATGTAGAAACTGTTTCTGAATTTGAAGTGCTGACATTGTCAGTACTGCCTGTAGCCTTTTTAGTGTTTTTAATAGTAAAATATATTTTTAATTTCATTTTGCAAATTAATTTGTAAATGTCCACTCTGGTTTGAACATAGTTCAGGCTGCTTTCAGGGCAGTAATATAGGCCAAGCGCCAGTAGTTGGATCTCAGCTTGATCTAATTAGACAGATGACAAATTCACCACTGTATTGGCATGGGATATTATTTCCTGTTCCACCTTTTGTTTCGCTGTTGCCCGCCTCTTGCGTTGCCGGGCTTGCCTTCTGGCTTTCCTTCTTTTGTTGCGTCTTATTCTGGATTCTGTAGGCGCTTCCGTGGTCTGAGAGTCTGGCGCCGCGCCCGCTGTACAAAATCCAGTTCCTCCGCTATATATATATATTATAGCTTCAATATTTGATCTCATGGTATTATAGTGTGTTATTCATCTTTTTGTTTTACTTGTGTCATATGTGGTAACAACATACCTCTTCTTTTCCTCCCACAGGTTCCCACCTTCTTCTGTATTCCATGGTTGTATTTGAAATTCTGTATATGTGGTCTGGATTGTTCTTTAAAGGTTGCCTCTGGATTCTGGTTGTGTCATCTTCCTTTTATGGTCTCACCACCTGACTCATTTGTTTGCTACCTGGTATGTTAATTGTATCCTCCTGTCCTCATGACTGTGATTGTGTTTCATTTATGTATTAAGTTACCTTCGTATTACTCCTTTCTTCCTTTCCATTACTTTTTTCTTTTATCTATCTCCTGATTTTTCACTTTTATTTTTATTTTCTTTGGATATTATCCACTTTTTGCATATTCTTCATTCTCTATTTATCTAATGTTGATGATTCATGTATAAAGTTCTCTACTAGAAGAGTACAGTTTTTCATAACAATTGTCTTTGTGTAGAGCATTTCTCTTACATTAATTATGAAGTCTTTTCTTTGTCTTTACGTGTAATTACATGGAATGTTACAGGGTTGGGCTGACCCATTAAATGTCCATGAGTTCTGTCTCACCTATCCAAATTAAAAGCTGACATTGCTTTATTACAGGAAACCTATATTGTAGATCTAGAAGTCAATAAACTAGTACGAAATGGGTTTGGGCAAGCTTTCACCTCACCAGGATCTGTAAACATCATGGTGTTGTGATTCTCTGTAAAAAAAATCCTTAGCTGTCACTTTAACATCGCAAGAATCAGATTTGGAAGGCAGCTGATGTATGTTAAAATTGCCAATTAATAAGACGCCACTTACCATCTTTCATGTATGCACTTAATAAAACATTCTGGCCCATTATTACCCAAAATTGATGCCTCTCACTGATGATTACCTAATTTTTGCGACAACTGTAAAGTAGTTCTGGATCCTTTTTTGGATCGTTCCTCTAAAACCAATTTTGTTCTGTCTTCCATTCACATACAATTCATTTCAGCCATTACTCATAGCTCTCTTATAGATTCCAGGAGAATTTGTAATATTTGATCAAGGGAATACACATTCTTTTCAACCGTCAATTTCTTCCAGTCCACAATTGATTATATATTTGTCTCCAAGGCTTTATCTTACACGTTTTTCATGCTGATATAGATACTATTTTAATCTCAGATCATGCCCCGGTTTTGTTAGACTTAGGGCCTGATTTATATCCTGGTGGACGGGTTACTCCGTCACAACAGTGACGGATGTCCTGTCCCCCGAAATATAAATCCCATTATATCCTATGGGATTTATATTTCGGCGGATGGGATATGTGGCACCGCCGTGACAGGGTAACCCATCTGGCAAGATCTAAATCAGGCCCTTAGATTGCCTTCCTACTCCTCCAAAAACAAGATGCTGTCAATTTAAGACTTCTCTTTTATTAGACTACCACTTTACCCACCGCTTTGACTCGTTTATTACTGAATTCTATTAATTAAATGAATCTACAGCTATATCTTTTCCATGTGTTTGGGACTCCTTTAATGCTACTTCTAGAGAGTTTATTACTACATATATTTCTAACAAAATGAAAGCGCATTCAAAATAGCATTAACACTCTAGAACACTCCTACTTCTTGTCCAAATCTAAGTCTCATTCGGATGAATTAGTAAAAGCTAAGTTTGAATTGACTAAACTCTTAACAGAAGAAGCTGCCTACTTTCTTCTCAAATCCAGGATCAAATGCAATTGGTGGTGAAAATAAGGTAGAACAACATTTGGAAAATTATCTTAAGGTTAAAAGGGATCGAGTCAAAGTAGATACAATTTTACAAGATGATTCTAATCCTGCTTTTAAAGACAAGGATATCTAGGCTGAATTCACCAACAATTTTCAAGCTCTTTATACACCAGAACATAATCCTTCCCAGGCTGATATTACATCCCCATTTGTAAAGAATTTGATTTAAACACTGATTTTTTTCCCACTTGGGTGAAGCTATCACATTCCAAGACATTGCAATCCATTGTATCAAAATGGCAAATCTCCTGGTCCAGATGGACTCCCTATCGAATTCTATCTTTATTTCTACAAAAAGTCACTTCCTAAACTACATGAGTTATTTACATTCTTTGCTTCTTCTAATAATGCTACTGGTACATTTCAACCACTTTAATTTGCTTACCCCCCAAAATAATAAAGACCACAGAGTGTGTAAAAAATGTAGACCAATATCTGCTAAAATGTTTGATTTACATTTAGACCCTCCCATACCAAATTTAATTGGGAGGGAGCAATCTGGTTTTGTAAAAGCCAGACATCTTAATGATAACACTGGACCCTTTTTCGAGATACTAAGCAAATCTAACACATATAAGCAATCATTAGCAGCTGTCTCTCTCGATGCTGAGAAAGCTTTTGATCGCATGCAATGGAATTTTCTTTTCTCAACCCTTATTTTGTTCGGATTCGGGCAAAAATGTATGTATCCAGTGTCACTTCTATACTCATCGCCTAAGCACCTATCTTTGTCAACAGTTTAATTTCTACTCCCATTCCTCTTCATAGAGGGGTTATGCAAGGATGTTCTTTATCTCCTTTACTTTTTGTTCTCGCTCTTGAACCTTTTTGTCCAAGATCCGACAACATAGAAGTATACCGGGCTACAAATGCGGTGATAACCAGATTAAATTCTCAGTTTATGCTGACAATATTCTTTTATATATTTCTTCTCCTAATTCCTCCCTAGAACAATTTCTAGAAACAGGGCCTGATTTAGATTTCGGCAGACGGGATACTCTGTCACAATGGTGATGGGTATCCCTCTCGCCGAAATATAAATCCCATAACATCCTATGGGATTTGTATTACTGCGGAAGAGATATCCATAACCATTGTGACGGAGTAACCCATCTGAAAAAAACCTAAATCAGACCCACAGTCTCTGATTTTACCTCAATCTTGGGTTATAAACTAAATTCTGATGAGCGTGAGATTTGTCCTTTAAATAAATGGTGTTTTAAACAGGAGTTTATATCATCCAATTTACTCTGGAATCCAGTAAAAATGTAATATTTGGGAATTTGATAAAAGATACAGTCACTCTTAACTTTTCCACTCTTCTTACAACTTTATCCACTCTTACTCCCTATTACATGCACTATATCTCTCCTGGTGGAGTAGGTTTGATTCTAGTAAAAGGATATTAGCTCCCATTAGCCTGTTCAATCTATATGCAATTCCCATTAATATTCCTTCTTCTGTTTTTAACAAACATATACTGTTTTAAAATTTTTTTATGGAATAACAACAAACCTTGTATGCCTCTCAGTAGATTACAAAGGTCTAAATTTCATAGAGTAGTAAATGACCCTGCTTTTCAGTCATATCAAACTACTTTCTTCATGAAACACTTTTTAGCAAAAAGACCAATATATACAGGATCTCCCCTTATGGACAAATGTAGAGTTATATTCTATTCTTTCCTTTTCCGAATTCTTGTCATTTTTGTCATTTACTGAATGTTCTGCTTCCAGTTCCCTTCATATTCTTATGAATGCTTGCAGAATATTATGCCCAATCTAGATTTCCCTTTCCTCCATTATAAATCAGTTCCTTAATTCCTCAATTTGGTATAACAAATACATTAAAATTAATATTATATCTATATATTGGAAATCCTAGAGAAATAAAGGTTTATTATGGACATATTAGTCATTTCAAGATCAATATTTTATTTCCTTTTCACAGGCTAAATCGTTTTTGTACCTTCCTTCCTCACATAAAAGCAAATGTAATTCTTTGATTTCATCCATTTCTAATTCTTACACTTGTCTTTTTTCAACTCCTACTACAAACTCTCCTACCACCTTTACTACTTTCCCTCTACAATCCTTAATTTTGAACCTTTTCCACAGCCTCCCGTATTTACGGTATTATTACTTCTTTCCCGACTATTAGACAAAATACTTTATTGGAGTCACAATGGGAATCTAATTTACAGACCTCTTTTCCTCTTTCCCTATGGTACAAATTATTTCTCAAAATCCTTAAAAACGTCCTGTGCTGCCAATGCAAGCCAAACTTTATTCTTTATTTATAATAGGCTTATGGTTACCCCAGCTAATCTACACAAATATAATCCCAATATCCCGTCTTCCATGCAGTGCCCCTCTCTCAGATTTAAGCCATATGTCATTTGACTGCCCTTCCACTCATCAATTTTTGTTAAAGGTTTGGTCACAAATTAATCCTATCTTTCATATGAATACACCTTTCTATTTTACAAAGTGAGTTTTAGCAGTCTATCTGATGCTTGGAATGATTATGCTTTTAATACAAATATTGTTGATTTAATAATTGCATTTAGATTCAAATAAAAAAAAATATTCTATTGATATATCTTTTCAAGCATGGTGGTATGGTGTATGTTATAATCACAGACTAGCCAGATCATATACCACCCACTATCTTTACCTTTCAAAGAAACATTCTCTGGTATCCAGTAACGTTTTCCTTGATTCCTGTGTTTTCCATGCTTACCTACATCAACCCTTAATTGATTAACTAGGTAAACTTCCTTGATTTACATGTTTACTACTTTATTATTGTAGAATTATGTCTTTCTCTCAGTCAACCAATTCATCATTTAGTATACTCTGCATTGTTACATTTTTCATAGATAAATTAATTCGCCTCATTAGTTATAAGGAAAATAAATTTTATGCGGTCTCTCTCCCTCTCTTTATTTTTCTCCACTTCTTTTCATACTTTGAAAACCTAAACAATCTCTTATAATGTTGGTATTCATCTTACTGTACTTACTATATTGTTCTTGCAACATATTGTACATTATTGGTATTGTTATTTTCTTTAATAATCTTTAAATTTAAAAAAAGAAAAACACCATGAGTAAGATCTAAAATAGACCATTTTGAAAACCATCAACCTAGTCCAATAATGGGAAGCACAGATAGCCTGTTCCAAAGAAAAGGAGCTGTGGGTGAAGGTCTCAGTGAATTTCATGAAACCAGAATGTGCTTCACACCAACATAGTGAGTAGATACCCCTCTCACCCCACATACACTAACTCATTCATTACTATTGGATGACAATAGCATACATAGAAGTTACAATAGGTACCAAGATCATGTGACATTACAGGGATACCAACTTTTCACTCAGGCTGCCAATTCAGAGGTTAGTAATTTAATTAAAAAATATATGATGCAGCTACAGTATGGCCTACTTTTTCATAACACACGCCAAGTGATATTCCACAGGAAATGCTGTCAATATGATGATGGGATGCTAGAACATTAGAACAACACTAACACACATGTGCAAATGCCGACACCAAGAACAAACAAGTATTGGAAAAGCCAATAGGTCTGGCCTGGCAGGCTGGTGCAATTTTTCTATGGAAGACTAAGCCACAAAAATAAATATAAAACGTGCATCTTCTTATATTTGGCTGCCATCTGTGTATAAACAAAATTCTTAAACAGAAGTAGACAATAATATATCACAATCTAAACAAGCTCTCAACTGCAGGCTACTAAAAAGCTACACTGTTACTTAAATATTTGGGCCTTATTCACAATGATGAATTTACACTATTGTGTAAGATTACATTTGTTTTGCTATTCACAAACTATGAGTTAATAGTAAGCTTACAACTGAAGAGACTCCGTAGTTGGGCAGGGAACTCTGCACTTGAACATATAGGACAGGCATATCTTATAAAAAGATAGAAAAGATAGGAAAGGCATATCTTTTTTATGTGTGGAATTCTCAGTCTTGACAGCGGAGTCTCTGCAGTCATAAACTTTCTATTAACTCATAGTTTGTAAATACTGAAAAAAACTTAAACTTCCACAAAAGTATAAGTTCACCTTTGTAAATCAGGCACTGAATGACAGAAAATTTAACAAGCAATGCAAAAGCTATAGCCATTGTCAATGTCACTGTCTTTCAGCCATGTTGTATAGCAATGTCATACCACTTATTTGCCTGACTTTCAGTCATTTTGATAAGCAGCCATGTGGCTATACAACATGGCTAAAAGACATTGACCAAGCCCGTTGCCCTCGCTTTGCACTTTCTAAAATCTGTTTTAGGCACAACCCAAAGCATCTACCCTGCTGTACAGTGTGGCTACAAAATATTGCCAAAGCCAATAGCTCTCATAAGCGAGATCTATTGGCTTTGCCAATGCTTGTTGAGAACTGGGGCTTATTTTTCATCATTAGTTATTGACCCCGGGCAGGAGTGAGAAAGACAGAAATGGAAAAATTGGGAAAAATAAAAAAATACTGAAAAAGGAGAAACCAGAGATGAAAATGAACTTAGAGAGTAACTTAAAGAGGACGTCGAAGAAAGAGGCATAAAATAAGATTAAAAGTAAGCATTCTTGGTACCTGGTACCCCAGAAGTCTGCAGCAGTAGTGATGGCCTTCTGAGAAAAAAACATTCCCTGACACAGATGCAAAATATTGCTTTACAGTTTTCTGATCTATTGCCTAGGAGTTGCTTTGATACATTGCGAGGTTCCCACATCACACACAGTCCCGACACAACAGCTTGCAGCAGCTTGTGTCATTAATGAAATGCAGAAAGCAGTGTGTGCATAATTCTTCAAATCTTAGTGTGTTTTGAACTTCAAAGTTAGTTGGAGCGGTATACTCAGAAGCAACGTGCTTCTCTTATTAACATAAACCTTTGAAACGATAGCCAACATTTGTTTACCTTTTTTGCAGCTTTACGACCTGTGTGACAACTGAAGCTAAAGGCAACTTTGCTGTGCTGTTATTACTGTGCATACAAAAAATGGGGTAAAAGTGCCAAAATGAGTGACTGACATGTAGGGAAGATTTCTCATGGCTGAGGAGGAGCTTTGTAGAGAGGGCACGTAGGCGACAAGAGAACTGATGATTTCAATTATGGGGTTGAGTTTGCTACATATATATAACTTTAAAACTGTAAAAAAAAAACTGCGATATTCACAAATACAACAAGAACGAGGGCCGGTGGGTGGAGTTTAGGAAATACGGAGTGGGTGGTTGGGGGTTTAGAAGTAATGGACTGGGGCAGAGGGGAAAACACAAGCACTCATATGGAGTGCTGAAACACAAACAAAAGTAGCTCCAAAAACAAGAGCAGTGGAAGGACAAAACACCCGAAGAGAACATGACACAGGACTGTCTTGACATAACAAAACAAATGAAATGAGAGCGACGCTAAAGTAAACCAATGATAAGCTATGGGGGGGGGCTGTTAGCCCACTGTGTGTAAACAACATGTCTCGAACAGACAGCACATGCACAGTCTAGCCGAGAACTAAAAATGAGGAAAAAAAATCATTTTTTAGCTAAGGCTTCTGTCATTAATAGGAGAGTAACTGACAACACAGATGATTGTTCCTACATTTCTTTCAGTTCAAGGCTGATCTTTTTCACCTCCATCTAATCGGTCCACATGGATGCAGAATAAACCTTTACGGTTTGCGCTGTGCAAACTGGTGCATGTCTCTGATTAAACAAGCATTTGCAATGCAATAGGTCTCGCATTATTTAAGTTTGAGCTATTAGCATTGTAAATGGCAATTGTTTTTTGCTTTGTGCTATAGTTTTTTTTTACATAAAAAGCTACATATAAAATATGTTTTAGTAAACTTATTTATGCAGTATCTAAATTTTGTTTGCATAAAAGAGTACAATAATATCTTAGTAAAAAAGTCAAATATGTTAATGGTAATTCACCAAATGTTCATTTATGTGTTGGTTTTGAAAATAGCTAAATTAATAGCTTTGTCATTTACAATGCCAATAGTTATAACTTTCGCAAATGTGACACCTATAGCATTTGTAATGCAACATTTGTATTTACGTGACTTAGATGTATTGATATTACAAATAACAATGGCTTTTAATTTTTTTTAATACTTAATAAAAGTGATTGTAATTTATAATGGCAATAGCTTAAACTTTTGTAAATAACTTTTGTGAAGATTATGTTCAGTGTATTTTATTGTAACGAAATCCAAGAACAGAAGTGAAATATTAACATCTTTTTGTGACATTTGTAATAAAGCTCGAAACATTGAGAGAACATATTTGTGCTGTGGTGGTGCTGAGTGATGCTGTGGTGGTGCTGAATGGGGCTGTGGTGATGCTGAGTGATGCTGTGGTGGTGCTGAGTGGTGCTATGGTGGTGCTGTGGTGGTGCTGTGGTGGTGCTGTGGTGGTGCTGAGTGATGCTGAGTGATGCTGTGGTGGTTCTGAGTGGTGCTGTGGTGGTTCTGAGTGATAATGTGGTGGTGCTGAGTGACTGTACTCACTGTCACTCTGCACTCACTGTCACTCTGCACGCACTCTGCACTCACTGTCACTCTGCACACACTCTGCACTCACTGTCACTCTGCACACACTCTGCACTCACTGTCACTCTGCACTCACTGTCACTCCGCACTCACTGTCACTCCGCACTCACTGTCACTCCGCACTCACTGTCACTCCGCACTCACTGTCACTCCGCACTCACTGTCACTCTGCACTCACCCTGCACTCTGCACTCACCCTGCACGCACTGTCACTCTGCACACACTCTGCACTCACTGTCACTCTGCACACACTCTGCACTCACTGTCACTCTGCACTCACTGTCACTCTGCACTCACTGTCACTCTGCACTCACTGTCACTCTGCACTCACTGTCACTCCGCACTCACTGTCACTCCGCACTCACTGTCACTCCGCACTCACTGTCACTCCGCACTCACTGTCACTCCGCACTCACTGTCACTCTGCACTCACTCTGCACTCACCCTGCACGCACTGTCACTCTGCACGCACTCTGCACTCACTGTCACTCTGCACGCACTCTGCACTCACTGTTTCTGCACGCACTCTGCACTCACTGTCACTCCGCACTCACTGTCACTCCGCACTCACTGTCACTCTGCACTCACTGTCACTCTGCACTCACTGTCACTCTGCACTCAATGTCACTCTGCACTCACTGTCACTCCGCACTCACTGTCACTCTGCACTCACTCTGCACTCACTCTGCACTCACTGTCACTCTGCACTCACTGTCACTCTGCACTCACTGTCACTCTGCACTCACTGTCACTCTGCACTCACTGTCACTCCGCACTCACTGTCACTCCGCACTCACTGTCACTCCGCACTCACTGTCACTCCGCACTCACTCTGCACTCACTCTGCACTCACTGTCACTCTGCACTCACTGTCACTCTGCACTCACTGTCACTCTGCACTCACCCTGCACTCTGCACTCACTCTGCACTCACTGTCACTCTGCACTCACTGTCACTCTGCACGCACTCTGCACTCACTGTTTCTGCATGCACTCTGCACTCACTGTCACTCTGCACTCACTGTCACTCTGCACTCACTGTCACTCTGCACTCACTGTCACTCTGCACTCACTGTCACTCTGCACTCACTGTCACTCCGCACTCACTGTCACTCCGCACTCACTGTCACTCCGCACTCACTGTCACTCAGCACTCACTGTCACTCCGCACTCACTGTCACTCCGCACTCACTGTCACTCAGCACTCACTGTCACTCCGCACTCACTGTCACTCCGCACTCACTGTCACTCTGCACTCACTCTGCACTCACTGTCACTCCGCACTCACTGTCACTCTGCACTCACTCTGCACTCACTCTGCACTCACTGTCACTCTGCACGCACTCTGCACTCACTCTGCACGCACTCTGCACTTACTGTCACTCTGCACTCTGCATTTGTCTGCTGCAAGGAGTCACCATACTTCTTTTCAAAGATTAGCGTGCGATACAATCAGCAACAAACAAAAAACCTCGAGCAGGCGGACATCTGCTGTCTGGCTGGCGCTAGAAAAGAGAAGGCGAGTGAGACAGGCACTGATAAAAGAGGGACGAAAGATGAGCCAAATACACCAACGGGAATTTCTAGTTTTGTTCTATATAAAGGGCGCTGAAGGTTCCCCTAAAGACCATCCTGCCTGCTGAATGGATGGATGCGTTCTGTAACTAATACCTTCAACAAGGTGAAAGGAAAAGTAAAACGTGCCCCTGGCGTTTTCAGGAACTAAGGCGGAGAACGTTCAAGTTCATCATCCAATGAATCGTAACAGCGCTGGAAGTCCGCACTGGAAAGTCTTAAAAAGGCTGACAAATACACAGAACACTAATTAAATATAATGAAATGAGAACAAACTCCAAGTTGTCGTCCTCCTGCTGGGCTCTCACCTCCCTATACCACGCAAACACCAAACTGCCCATCCCCCTGCTCAAGCCGCCGGCCTCTCCTTGGAACAAGCATGGCGCGTGCTGCAGTCCGCCGCCGGCCTGCGACCAGGAAGTCAGGCAGGCCGGGCGGGACAACCGGAAACAGGAAGTAGGAGGGCGGGAGCCTACCACGCCTCCCACGGAAGAGCCGCGATTGTTTTGAGCACCGGAGCAGGCAGGAGCCTACCCTGCGCCCCGGTGCCGAAGAAGGAAGGAAGAGTCCTGCTGCCGGTGAGAGCCGAGGAAGCCCGCGATTGTTTTGAGCACCGGAGCAGGCAGGAGCCTACCCTGCGCCCCGGTGCCGAAGAAGGAAGGAAGAGTCCTGCTGCCGGTGAGAGCCGAGGAAGCCCGCGATTGTTTTGAGCACCGGAGCAGGCAGGAGCCTACCCTGCGCCCCGGTGCCGAAGAAGGAAGGAAGAGTCCTGCTGCCGGTGAGAGCCGAGGAAGCCGGTGAGTTGGGCTTCGCCTTGTTGGGGGGGGCGTGTGTGTGTGCGCGCGCGCGCGCGCGTGCGGCGACGGGCTGTGCATGTGTGTGAGCGTGCGTGTGTGTGTGTGTGTGTGTCTGTGTCTTGGAGTCTGTGTGTATGCGTGTGTGTGTGTGTGTGACTGTGGGGGGTTGCCTGGCTGGGTGCCTGCGTGTAAGTGTAAATGCGTGTGCATGCATGCGGCAGCGGTGAGAGGCGAGAGGCGGCCGCGAGCTGCTACCAAGGAACCTGAGGTACGGAGCTCACCCACTAACCGCGTACTGCAAGAGGCATCGCAGAAAATCCCTGGGGCTCTGAGGATCACGGTATCAGCAGTGGCAGCAGAGATAGTAGCGGGAGGCAGAGGGCAAGCACGAGATCATCACTGGTGCCGGAAGCCGAGACCGGAAGTCGCCGGTGTCCTGGGTGTCCCTACAATCCTGCCTGCGCTGGTGAGCGGACTCGCGGCGTGAGGGCTGTGCACCCGGGGGCGCCCTGCCCCGCCGAGAGATTGCGGAGACAGGATCCCAGCTGATGGCGAAATAGCGGTGAGGATGGCCCTGGCTGGGGTAGCGGAGTGATCGCCTGGTGTGTGGGTTAGGGTGGTCGAACATTGCGGAGGATCACCCCCCCTGTTTTGAGTGTCGATGGCCGGATGTGCGAGCAGGCGCTGGGGCGCGTGTGCTGCGACTCCCGTCGACACAGCACCTTCCCGGACCGGACCTTCCCCTGAGGCAGGAACCCTGAGACGGGCGGCTCGAGCTGAGGCAGGCTTGGTCTAGGAGCTGCCCAGACGCCCTGAAGACTGCCACCGCCATTCATGCACACACCGGGACAGCCTCTGTTGCTTTGCTGCCTGGGCTGCGCCGGGAGTTGGAGGTGTGGCGCCGCCGCCCGGGGAGTTGCTGGCGTGATCCCTGAGGCAGGCAGGCATGCGTTAAAGACACATGATATTCTATTTATTTCGTGTTGAAAAGTGACCCTGTATTTAAAATGTGCTCTGTGCTGTTTGATTGCACGCAGTCGGACGGCTGTATTTAAAATGTGCTCTTTGCTGTTTGATTGCTTCGTGTCAAGTGAATGTGTGCCTTGTGCCCCATATTTCGTGTTCAGAACAAACACACTCTAGTCTGAGACGAGAAACAAAACGGTCTAACACGGGAAACGAAAGTGAAACAACGATCACACCAAGAAAGAAACATTGTCGGTTAAGGCAAGCTCACACAAAGAAAAAGAAACATTGTAAAAGAAACTGAAGGCTGAAGGCAGAAAGCTCGTGCACGCAGCTCAATCCAGCCAAGGATAAGCTCGTGACAGTTTCTTGTCCCTCATTCCCCCGTGTCAGCTAGCTATAAGTCTCCAGCCTGGACGCATCCTTCGGATGCTATTTCCAGGCGAGACCTAAAAAAGGGCAGTAGCCCTTGATGTGATGGTTTTGTATCATGCTTCGGGGCTATGCATGGCCCAGCAATCAACACAAGGACTTCCACAAATAACTAAAGGTAATGAGCCAATGAGTGCAAAATGTTTCTTCTGAAGAGATCTTGTAATATTATTATTATTATTATTATTATTATTATTAATTTAAAAAAAGATTTTGTTGTATGTTAGATCTAAATCATACATTGTAAAGACTTAAATACAGGCTAATCTACACACTCACCCCAACAGGCAAGTTGCAGCTGTGACACAGTAGTACAGTGCAATGCTCCATACATTACTGACACAGTTACAACCAGATTACAACATAATATACACCGAGGGGTAATTAATCAATCGG
This sequence comes from Lissotriton vulgaris, assembly GCF_964263255.1. NCBI lineage: Eukaryota > Metazoa > Chordata > Amphibia > Caudata > Salamandridae > Lissotriton > Lissotriton vulgaris. The sequence goes on along the minus strand of NC_141693.1, from coordinate 1,065,859,230 downwards.
ATGGGACTGTAGGTATAGCGTTAATGGTTGCCAATAGTCTCTTGGTTTGGATCTTGATGGAAGCTCTTCTTCATAGGTTTTCAAGGTGTCCTTACAATACACCATGTCATGTATCCATTGCTTACATGTGGGGTGTTATTTGCCATTCCATTACATAGACAGCCTTCGTTTAGCCAGTAATAACGCAATCATACAGAATTTACGGTTATTGGATCTCAGATTGGACACCAGACCTAGCAGACATATAGGGATTGTACAATGGATTTTGGTTCCTAACACAGCTCTTAACATTGTTGTTACAGTTTCCCAATAGTCACTAATATGTGGGCAATGCCATGTCAAGTGTATAAAATCTGCCTCTTCAGCACCACAACGTTTGCAACTCGTGTCTGTGCGGAATCCGCATTTTTTACATTTAGCCGTGTATGGTATGTTTGGTGTAAATATTTATAATGAATAAGTCGTAAATTACCATTTGGTGTAAGTAGGTCAGTCAAGGCAAAACACTTGGTCCATCTTCTTCAAGAATGGGCGTTGCTAAAAACTTACGACCATCTATTTAGTGCTTTGCATGTGTTTTCTGCTATGTCAGTTAGTAATAGGACATATACAGCCTGATTCATGAAAGGTAATTGCGCTCGCAAAGGGCCAGATTCTGAGAATCTGGCCCTTTGCAAGTGCAATTTTTGCATTTGGGATTCATCATCCCAAATGCAAAATTCGCTATTTCAGAACTCGCATATTTGCGAGGAATAGCATTTGAGGAATCTCTATTAGAGATTCAATTCAATTCAAAGGATCTTTATTCAATGATTAAAAATCACCATAAAAGCACATACATAGTTACATGATAAAAAGTCATTAAACATTTTCAAGATCCTGATACAAAAATATTAATGTTAACAGTTGACACTAGCGAAGAAAAATACAACACTTTAAAAAAGATAAAATCAGGAACACATCATTCATCTCCCCTAGTTAGCCTTAAACGAACCGCTACCTTGATAAAATTCATTATACAACACAGTGTAAAAGGGTCCGATGCTTTTTGTAGAAATACTAATGCCTCCCTGGCATGTACCAGTTTAGCTTGCTTTAAAACTTTTACAAGAAATCTGCGCCTGGGCATTGTGAAAAAAGGGCAGAGTAAAACAAGGTGAAGGGAATCCTGCGGAGACCTATTGTCGCAGCCGCAGGATCCCTTTTGTTCAATTGATGTTGCAAACCCTGCTGGTGATGCCAACATATATGGGAGTAGGTTCAGCCTAAAACGGCACATCAAGAATCTGTCCTGTGCATTGTGCATAAGGTACAAATATGGCTCCATTCCCTCAACGCTCTTCACCAGGTTATGGGCCCTCACTGTCTTTTTAAGCCCTTCAGCCTCAGCTCTACGTTGACTTTTCAGCTCTAGGAAGATTTTCTTTACTTGCATCTTGTGCTGGGCTACAATTGTTGTAGGGTTGGTGAAGAGATTCCCAAAGCATAGCTCCTCTAGGGTATTCTTTACATAATTGAGCCAGGGAATTTGCATACATTTGTCCCTCTCTAAACAATCCGACAAAATTTCTCTGCTTAGAGACGCATCAGGATTAACCCAGATTTTTAACCAGGCCACAATTGGCCTGAGTTTTACCAAATCATCTAGGTGTGGCATCCCTAGTTCCCTGTGTACTATGGCGCCAGCGGTACTTGGGGGTACCCTCAGGATGGATTTTAGGTATTTGTTTTCCTCCCGTTCGATTCTTGTGGTGTTGACAAAGCCCCATACTTCTGCCCCATAAATTACTTTAGAGCATGATATGGAGCTATACAGGTTCATCACCTGTTCCGGGCTCCATCTACCTAACCTCCTGCCATAGCTTGCTATTGCCCCATTAGAAGCGATCATTTTACTGCAGCGCTCCTCCACCAGGGAATTAAACTGTAAGGCACCATCGAAAGTTACACCTAGATAAGGAAACGTTTGGACCTCTTCTACAATGTGCCTTCCTATTGTGTAAGTGAATTTAGAAGGAGTTTTTTTTACCAGCCAGGAGCACATAGGATTTGTCCAGGTTAACAGAGAGATCTAGGGCACCCATGAACTTAACAAATCCGTCAATCAAGATTTGTAAGCTCCTGGGTGTGCGTGCAATCAGGACCGCGTCATCTGCGTAAAGCAGAACAGGAATATGACGCGACCCCACCCTTGGGCAATCTGCCTTTAAACCTAACAGATACTGCTCCAGATTGTTAATATAAAGGGAGAACAAAAAAGGGGCGAGAATGCAGCCTTGCCGGACTCCACTCATGCAGGGAAAGGAGTCGGTCAGCCCCCCCTCCCTGTTAAATCGAACCCTAGCCGTGGTGTCACTATGCAGTTCCCTAAGTATGTTGATTAGGCCACTCTCTATCCCCATACGAGACATCATGTCCCACAATTTCTCCCTGTTGACGTGATCAAATGCCGCTGCCAAGTCCATGAATCCCATGTAAATCGATTCGTCACTGGCCATGGTGTATTTGGCAGTCAGAATGTAAAGGTGCAGGCATTGATCACTGGTGGACCTCCCTGTCCTAAATCCATATTGAGTGTCCGAGAAGATATTATTTTCTTCGGTCCACTCGGACAGTCTGTTGAGGATCGCCCTACCTAGGAGTTTAGCCGATACATCAATCAGGGAGATAGGACGATAGCACTTGGGGTCGTCCCTATTGCCCTTCTTAAAAATCGGCACAATTATAGCTTTGGACCAGGACGGTGGCAGACCACAGGTGATGGCAGTGTTTATAACCCTGGTCATTAAGGGGGCCCAGAGTTCTATGTTACTCAGAAACAGGTCGGGGGGGATTCCGTCAGGGCCGGGGGCTTTGTTTTTGGTCAGACCCTCTATCCCAGCAGTGATCTCCTTGATGGTGAATACGACCGTTGAAGCCTGAGTTAGGATTTCAGGTGACTCTATGGGAGTGCCAGGCTCATGATTATACAGACCCCTGTAGTGAGTGACCCACTCTTCTGGAAGGATATTCGACCCTATCTCAGGGGTGCCGTTTTCCTGGAAAGTGGGTTTGTTGATGATTCTCCAGAAACCCGCTAAATCCTTTCTTTCCCCTGCTTCTCTTAGGTCTGCCCACGCTTCTCCCTGCAGAGCGAGTTTCCTCCTCTTGGTCTCTTTCTTATATTTCTCCCTGCATGCCTTGATTTTGTGGGGGTCCCTTGGTTTATGTTTAAGGCAGCTTTTAAGCTCCCTCAGTGCTTTTGAACAATCTTTGTCGAACCATCGAGGGTTACCATGGTTCCTTGTGGGCGCACTAGTTTTTAATAGACCATCAATCAGATTGGCAATCTGACCGAATGCTTCCAGTAGCCTTGGTCCATGGACTTCTGTGTCTAAACAGTCATTAATAGCAGATTTACCAGCGTCCACCAGGGCCTTGTAAAACTTTTCCCCATCTATTTTGGACCACTTTAATCTCCTGCCTTGATCTGTTACCCTCTCCGTGATTGTACGATGGTCTCTGTTTTTTGAACCCACCCTATACATCAGCTCCAAAACAAGTGGGTTGTGGTCGCTGAAACTGCTCCATTCTATCCCTACACTAATTATCTTATTTAGCAGGGATCTCGAGACCAGGATGTAGTCTATAACGTCCTCTGCCCTTGAATGTGGGTGGGAGTGTACCATCCTTCTGTGTGCTTATCATATTAATAGTATGCTCAAGGTCATACTTGAGCTGGAGCATACTGAGAGCTGACCCTGTCGATGTGTGGGAGAAATGCGGCCCCTTCTCCATGGGGCATTGGGACCAGTCTGTATTTGTTGGGACCAATGCCGGACAGAGGTGGCAATTAAAGTCTCCGATGACCAGCAGCGCATATGACTGCCCCTTTCTCTGGACTGTTATTTCCTGGCCCAGCCTATAATCCAATTCAGCTACAAGTGAGGTGTGGTCTCCAGCGGTCTCGTTGTTATAGATATTAAAAACAGTGACTCTTAGCCCCTTCCCGGTGAACCAAACTGCATGAATCCCATGGGAATTCCAATCTGGGGAAGACCAACTGCCCGGGAGGTCTAAATCTATGTAAATGGATAGTCCTCCCATGGCTCTCCCTGATCTAGATTTTTGCGCGGGTACAAAGAAACACTTATACCCCTGCAAGTGAAAATTGTTCTCCGGGGTCCATGTCTCCTGCAGGCTGATTACATGGAATTTTCTGATGTAATCAAGCCACTCTTTGTTGTTAAATTTGGCTGCCAAACCTGCTATGTTCCAAGAAATCATTCTCAGTTCCTCACAACTCTGCTCTGTTCCCCCATGAGGACCCATTTGTGTCTCAATCTCTGACCATTTTACGTCCAGCCCATGTCTCCCTCCTATACTTTCAATATCTATAACCCTGGACCCATCTAACACAGACTTCCCGACCCAGCTAGATGAAGTTTGCTGTGCCAAGGGACTTTGCTGCTCCAACTCCTCTGCTAAAGCCCCTTTTTTCCCATCTCCCAAAGGGACAGTATCTGTTTGTCAATCAACCCCCTCAAGGCCGTTCAAACAATCAAACCGGTTGAAAGTGTGAAAGGGTGGCTCTTGGCGGCTAAATAGTGGCCTGGGGTTAAATTCGTAATGTCTTCCCCTCCGACCAACCCTCGTCCAGCTATCATAGGTTTGAGACGGGTGTGCAGGAACAGGGATAGGGGGAAAGAAGAAAGACACATGAAGGGTTTGAATAGTTGATTCCTGTGATCTATTCTTTCCTTGACATATGTGAGAGACAGTTCCAGCATCCCTGAAGCTCACCAATATACAGTCCCCTATTATGGATTTGTGTGTTCTCCCCACCCAGGGCACCCTTCTAACCATTATGATTTCATTGTTTAGATGTACCGGGAGGGGTCTGTTCACGTTTAGCCACGTGATTACTCTGCTTTTTAAGGAGCAAAAGTCCTCAGCTTCCCCTGCTTCAAGTGGGGGGACGCCCGCCATGACTACCGTGTAATCATTTGCCTCTGGGGGTAGATTAGGCCTACGTGGCCTGGGGGGAGGCTTCATTAAAGGTGTTGGAGCAGTACTGTCTGCAGGTTGTGCAAGAGGGACAGGGTCTACGGGGGGAGCAGACCTATTGGAATTAAGTGATTTGGTTGGTGCAGAGTTAGTCCTTGAGGGTTGTGGAAGGTCCTCGGCATTCGCAGCCTGTGGGGGGGCTGAGCTCACTACACTATTTGGGGGCTGCTGGGGAACCGTAGGAATGGGGATGAGCTCCGGAGATCTTCCCTGGAGGCCAGCCGGGGTTTTCATGCTACTTAATGTAGCCTCCAGGATAGTAAGTCTGATCTCAACCTTTTTGATGCTCTCGCTAATTGGTATTAGTAACGACCTGAGCAGAAATTCCAGGTTACCTAGCGGGACAACAGAAAGGGGGACATTAGCAATATTATTTCCTGTGTCTTTTATCAGAGCGGGAGCAATAGCAGCCTGTACAGAGGGTTTGGGGTGTACTTCATCCACTGATCTCTCAGTCGGAGGCGGGAGTTTTGATGTCCTCCCAAACTCAGAGTGAGAAATTTTTGATTTATTTTTACCCTGGGCACCCCTCGACTTCCTCCTACGTTTGTTTGGGGGGGGCCCATATGCTCCTTGTGCAGCAGCTGGCTTGGGTTTGGCTTTCCTAGCTTTGGGGGCTGGGGGGGTTGAGAAATTAAGTCAATAGTCACCCTACTTGGGCTCGTGCTGATGGATGGGGTTAAACTCGTAGATGGGACTAGTGGGGTGTTGGTGCAATCCCTCAGCAGGAGGGGGACATCATCTATGGAGGTCGGCACTTCACTGAGTGAGGTAGAATATTCACCAAGGGGCCTGTGTTTCAAGTTATCTATAGAGCGTCTCCGCTCTGCCCTGAGCCGAATTAAAGTGCTCTCCTTATCCCCATCTCCCACAGCCCGGGGAAAGTAGTTATCTAGGGTCCTGTTTTTAACCCCTCCCTGCTTCATGGGGGTACCCTCCCTTGCCGGAGAAGGCATATCTTCTTAAGCGAAAAGGTAGTGTGTGGAGAGCTATCTCAGGTGATAGGACCAGAACTCAGGTATCTAACGCAAGAGGGTAGGCCCAGCCCAGCCTACTCCGGCCTATGACGGCCTTAGACGGTCCCGCCCTTGTCCCGGGCTTCTCCCGGGACGCTCCCGCGCTGCGGTTACACAGCGAACCTTTATGACAGGGGCGTGATTGGCGGGTGGGCGTGGCCGGCAGGGAGAGCAGCCCAGCTGATGGCGATTGGGCGCGCAGGGACTCCTGGTCCACGGAGTCCCTGCCTGTGCTCGCAGCTCTGCCGGTCGTAAGACACCAGCCCCTTGCAGAAAGAACAACGGTCCCCTCCTAGGCAGCCGCCCTGCAGGGCCCCGCGAAGCGGGTCCGGCGAGTTCCAGGCGCTGTCTCCGGTTTCCGCTGAGAAGGGCTCCCGCTGCTAGAGTCCGTCAGTTGCAGGCGTTTGGTGAAAGGTCCCACCAGGTAGGAGGCAGAAAACACCTTTATCCGTGGGCGGGTGGGCGTGGCCGGCAGGGAGAGCAGCCCAGCTGATGGCGATTGGGCGCGCAGGGACTCCTGGTCCACGGAGTCCCTGCCTGTGCTCGCAGCCCTGCCGGTCGTAAGACACCAGCCCCTTGCAGAAAGAACAACGGCCCCCTCCTAGGCAGCCGCGCTGCGGGACCCGCGAAGCGGGTCCGGCGAGTTCCAGGCGCTGTCTCCGGTTTCCGCTGAGAAGGGCTCCCGCTGCTAGAGTCCGTCAGTTGCAGGCGTTTGGTGAAAGGTCCCACCAGGTAGGAGGCAGAAAACACCTTTATCCGTGGGCGGGTGGGCGTGGCCGGCAGGGAGAGCAGCCCAGCTGATGGCAATTGGGCGCGCAGGGACTCCTGGTCCACGGAGTCCCTGCCTGTGCTCGCAGCCCTGCCGGTCGTAAGACACCAGCCCCTTGCAGAAAGAACAACGGCCCCCTCCTAGGCAGCCGCGCTGCGGGACCCGCGAAGCGGGTCCGGCGAGTTCCAGGCGCTGTCTCCGGTTTCCGCTGAGAAGGGCTCCCGCTGCTAGAGTCCGTCAGTTGCAGGCGTTTGGTGAAAGGTCCCTTTGCGAGTGCAATTTTTGCATTTGGGATTCATCATCCCAAATGCAAAATTCGCTATTTCAGAACTCGCATATTTGCGAGGAATAGCATTTAAGGAATCTCTATTAGAGATTCCTTAAATGCTATTCTTGAAACATTTAAAAATTGCGATTTCGCAATTTTGGGCCGCTATTTACCGCGAGGTCAAACCTCGTGGTAAATAGCGAAAACTTAGAAAAATGCTTTTAAAAACATTTTTCTAAGTTGCATGTTACACACACACATGTCTTTTGGACATGTGTGTGTGTAACAACTGTGCAATTTGACATTTCAGGGGTGTTACAGGGTGTCCTTTGGACACCCCTGCACCCTTGAAATCGCAATCTCATTTGCGATTAGCGAATTGCTAATCGCAAATAAGGAATCTGTAGGAATCGCAATAAATATTGCTATTCCTACATGAATCCCGTTTTGCGGGTCTGGAATAGCGATTCCTTATGAATCCCTATTTCAGACTCGCAAAACTTCCCAATGATGAATCAGGCTGATAGTTTGGTCACTAGGTGAATAATGTGCGGATTAGTGATGCTCATTTGTAAAACAGGTGGTTCTGCTGGTAATGTGGGATATAGATCTTTAATTGCACCTCATAACCTGTGATAGGTGAATTTGAAAAGGAGCGTTTGGTTGCTAATATATTAAAGGTCATCAATTTCTATAAATATTCTGTTGTGACATAAATCTCCCATCTTGTCTATTCCAACCTGCTGCAGCAGCGTCATGTTCACCTTTCCCTGAGTCAGCGAGATAACTGGGTGTTGCGGCATAGGTAACGCTGGTGCGTATTACGGGAGTTTGTGCGCCACTTTCCCCATCCTCTGCCATGCCAGATTTGTGGTGCGGATGGTATTTATTTCTTGTATCGGTACATGTGCTTGGGGTGCGGCAAAATATATTGAAGCGGTATTGGGTTGGGGTCCCCGTCCTCAACCGCCGTATGTGGGGGGTATCTGATTGGATGGTAACAAAAATGCGCATATTGCGCCTGAGCACAAAGAAAATAGAGCAGAAAGTCAGGGTCCTTAAAACCACCTGCAGAGTATGGGAGTGTCAGTGCAAGCAGTTCAATGCGGGCTTGCTTACCAGCCCAGACAAAGAGATCTTGTATTATTAAGTTTAATAAGCCTGAAGTAATGATAAACAAGCGGCAAAAGTTCAGTTTGAAAATATTTTAGCTGCTACTTTAAAGATTAAGATATATAAACAGGATTTGCCACTATGGGGGTAAAAGTAACAGCTGTTTGTTTGCATATCTGGTAAATTCCCTCATGTCATCAGGATGAGTTTAGGGTAATTCTATTTTTTTAATACCACATTAAGCATGTTGGGCATTACAGGCCGTTATTTATTATTGGGAAATCAAAGTGTAAGTCTCAGTGGGCTGAGCTCTAGCTAAATGTTAAATGTCGTATACTTGTAAAGCGCACAGCTGCCCCAGCAAAGGGGCGTCCCGGCGCTGTATACCGCTGGGGAACCCTTGTTACACCGAGCCACTTAATATCGCTATATTTCTTTGACTTGGTCCCGGAAGGTTTAGTATGTTAACATATTGGCAGTGTAAAGTAGCACTTGCTCCAATATGCAGATTAGTTTCAATGTGCTGCCCGCTAAAACCCTTCTCCCATCGTGCTGTTGCTTCTTCATCATTACCCCACCAAGCTGCTTCTTATGACCTGCAGCCCCACGATCCGACTGTCTTCTAATCACGGCCCCTATACTGCTGCTCCTTGTGGCTTTATTGCAGATTTTGGAATTGGGAGCCAGGTTTGTGTTCCAGCGCTGACGCAACATCCTCTGATTCTGGATAAATCACTTTGGGCCAGACGTCTCGAAGGGTTTAACCCATTCTCTGTCTATGGGAAAATACTTTTAAGTGCACATAACACTTTATCCTACTTTGCCTAATCAAACAAAAAATCTGACTTTATGTAAAGTAACCTGTGCTCATATAAAGCACTCTAAAACCCTCACTAAATATAACAGCAAAAAATGCTACCAGAAACGCTTTTACAGACAGATACTTACCTATGCTTTCTAACTGATCTTAAATGTTTCTGATATAATGGAGAGAATAAACGAGACGTTCATGATAACAAATATTAGCTTTAAACCCTAAGCCTGCGTCACCGCTCTATGCATCTTTTAAATTAAACACAGTGGTGGCTCCTACTCCGGAGCAGAGGAGCGTCACTCTGCCTTCTGTGATTGCAGCAGGCAAACACAAATAAATAAAATGTCATGTCAATGCAATTTTATTTATTTGCCACCGCACCAGTTCGCGCTGTGTACTGACCGAGGTTGGGGGGTTTCAGATTTCAGATTTAGTTTTTTGTACAGTTAATAAAAACTCACAATTTTAAAACGTACAATTATATAAAAGGCAGTCAATAGCAAAAGATAAAGCTTAAAAGGAGCGGGTAGATTCACGTAATTAAAATTTTTAAAGTCACAACTTGGATTAGTGCAGTCCATTAGGATTAGGGGGACGAGGTGCATGCAGTTGTTTTGGTTTGGCTAGTGCTTCCGGTAGACCCTGTGGCTGTTTCTTTTAGTCTACTGGCCACTATGTCAAAAAAAATTGTTATCCTGCAGTTTAGCTGGGTTTCTACGGGGTTAAAACAAAGCATCACGGCCTGTCTGCAGCTTGTTATGCCCTTCTGATTTCATAGGGCCCGAAGCAGGGAACGCCTTATGTCCAGAAGGTTTGTGCAGATGCAAATAATGTGTATGAGGTCCTCATTTCCAGACGAACAGAGTCGGCAACGATTTACTGTGTTTTCCCTTTTCGAGGGTGCTAGGTGGGGCGTTATGGGTATCTTGCCGAGGCGCATATTGAGGAACTTGTTTTTTGTTATCTGAATGAGTCCCATTGTTAGATACTGTTGTAGTTTGAGAGCTGTGTAGCCTTTCAACACCACCCATCCGTGCGCTCTTTGGCTAGCGTGGCTTTGTCCTCAATAGATGAGACCATCTTGGTGACTTTCGATACCATTCTTTTGAAGGTACCAGGGTCGGTTGGTGACTCCCACAGGTTTGTTAATCCTAAGGTCTCCAGTGATTCCATTAGGTAGTTCCTTGCTGGTGAGTTATCTCTAATGGACAATTCAGTCCAGAGGTGGGCATTTAAAGATCCATGCTCAGCATCTCTGATTTTCCGCCAGTTTTTTATGTATACGCCTCTTCTCTCCACCGTTTGTTTCTGCAGTCCGAATTCAAGGCGGATTTGAGCGGGCGATGAATAGATGGGTAGTGTAATATTGCCCTGTTTGCTCGACTAATGGTGTTATCTAATGTTGTCGCGTCTTTTCCACGCATGGATTCGCTGCGGTAAGTGAGCATTGGCTGTAAGCGAGCTCTTATTACCTGTAGGAGGGGGCCCAGTGTCCGGTCAGGAAGAGCTTTCTGCAGTGGCTTTATCGATAGGTGGAATGTCATACCCTTCCGACGGATGGCCTCTAGTTGTTGTTTGAATGAGCTGTTGCAATCTAATATGACTCCTAAGTATTTATAAGAGACTACCTGCTCTAGCCTCTGTCCGTCCAGAAGCCATGTGAAGTTCCGTTTTCTGTGATGATTCATTGTCATGATTTTTGTTTTGTATAAATTGATTGTTAATGAGTTAATTGTGGAGAACGCGTTGGTTTTGTCCAAAAGATGTTGGAGGCCGATAGGGGACCGGCTGATGAGGACTAAATCATCTGCATAGAGAAGATTTGACAGTGTGATGTTACCCAGCCGTGGTGCGTTAGATTTGGCTGTCTCCAGCTCGCCAGGGAGATCTGCAAGGAAGAGGTTAAACAGCATAGGGGCTAGGACACAGCCTTGTTTCAGTCCTTTTCTGGTCCTGATTTCTCTTGAGAGGTGCATGCCGGATCCCAGTTTGATCCTGACCCAGGTGTTGGTGTATAGCATTATCAGCTGCTGTAAGAGTGGGCCTGGAATTCCCCATTTGTTCAGTTTCTGCCAGAGTGTGTGGCCGTCTACATGATCAAATGCGGCGCTATAATCGATGAAGCACAGACACAGAGAGCTCTTGGTGACTTTTGCCGCATCTGCCAGGAGAGTTAGCGCCATGATGTTTGTCGTAGTGCCCTGGCCACTGCGAAATCCAGTTTGGGTTGCTGGGATGATATTCTTTGTGGTTGCCCAGGATGTTAGATCCTACAGAATGAGGCCCGTGCAATACTTTGCCCTCGGTATCGATTAAAGCTATGAGGCGATAGTTGCTTGGTTGGTTCTTGGCGCCCTTTTTATAAATCCGGCTTATTATGGAGCCTCTCCAAGATGTTGGTGTAGTTGTTGTTTCCCTTATTTTGTGGAAGACTGGTGCCAAGATGTTGCTCCAAAAAACAGCATCCTTTTTATTTAATATTGGCGGGATCCCATTGGGGCCGGGGGCCCCCTCAAGTTTGCCTTTTGAGATTTTTTTCCTAATCCTGTCTGCTGTTTCTAGGTGTAGATTATCCTCTATGTTTGCTAATAAATCAATGGTTATTGAGAGGTCTCTGTCCGCGGTTGGATTGTAGGACAGGGATGATTTCCTTTTGTGGACTAGGATCTCTTCATTGTTAAGTGTGCTGGTCTTGAGGCTCTGGTGCGCGTTGTCTGGCCAGTCTCCCCCTCTGGAGTTGGCCACTTTTGGATCAGCTGTATTGAAGGGTGCTGATAGGTAGTTGGCCCAGTCGGTTTCTGGTATATTGGAGTTAATGCCTTTGTGGCCTGGCTGTTCTAGGTTGTGGATTATTTTCCAGAAACTGGAGCTGGTCTTTTGTTTGGAGCTGTGAACAATTTTTATCCATAGATCTTCATTCTGTTGTCTTTTACTTTCCCAGGTCATCTTTTTTTAGTTGTGCTTTTAAGTGGCGGAGCTCCTTTTGAGGGACTTCGTTATTAGGTTCTTTTCGGGTCTTTTTTATTTCTCGTTTTATGTTTTTTATCTCTAATGTTGTTGTTTTTCCGTGTGAAGACCGCGTAGTGTTCCCTTTTTGGGTTTTCAGCTCAGTAGCATGTTTGGCTCCCAATTCTGTTACAAAGTCTATCAAGGCGTTTAGCGGATTAATATTTGAGCAGGATGCCTGGTGCATGATTATTTTTGCACTGGTTGATAGTTCCTCGGACTCTGTGGTCTTGCACCTTATTCGTTTATAATTGGCGGTGTGTTCTGTGCCTATGTATCTTTTTTCCACCGCTTTATTCTCGCAAGGCACACCTAATTTAACTTCTAGTGGGAGATGGTCGCTTTGAGCACTTCCACCTATCTTGTACGAACTGATTTTCTCATACAGTGGAAGTGTCGTTAGCATGTAGTCGAGGTGTGAGGAAGTACTTGAGAAGAAGTGTGTTGGAGCTGGTGGCATATCCTCTGTGAATCGTCCGTTAAGTACTCTCAAGTTTAGCTGCTCAAGGTCTTTCAGTAGCTGAGTTGAGGTGTTTGTGTGTTTGTTTGGAAACGGAATCGATTGACTTGGGATTTGCCAAACAATATCCATTTCGTTTGTCATGTCGTCTGTTGGTTTGTCTCCGAAGAGGTGAAGGTTAAAATCACCTGCCACAAGTGTGTTCTCCATTTCCCTGTCCTCCATAAGTCTTGTCAGTTCTTTGACGAGTTCCCTTGACCCCGAATGTCTGTGCTTCGGGTGTATGTATATGTTAATGATATGCAACAGTTGGGTTACCTGATTGTTTGTGATTGTTACTGATAATGCCTGTATCGCATTTGGAGTAGTGAGGCTTACTTTTATTGCTTCCGTTGCCCCAATTATTGATATTGAGGCGAATGTCGCCAGGCCGCCGGAGCTGTGGCCATATTGAGAGCCTCTGGTTGCCGGGTGCGTTTGGGTTGTGTAACCTTGTAGTGGTATGTCGTTTGTTTCCCACGTCTCCTGGAGAAGAATCAGGTCAAAAGATTTTAAGTAATTTAGTGTTTCGGGGTCCTCCAGTTTGTCTGAGAGTCTGTTGATGTTCCAGTTGCATATTTTGATTTTGGGGAGGACAGTAGGATTGGAAGTTGAGGCTGATGTTCTTTGTCAGTTGGTGTCACCTCCAGATATGGTCCGTGTTATTGATGTTCTGCGTGGTTCTGATTAGTGTGAGCTTAAGTGTTGATGATGTGGTAAGTATTTCTCTTTTTATCTGAGTCTTGGTTGACGGAGGACTCTGCACCCGATATTCTGGCCGCCCTCCCCACCGGCTATTACATTCTTCATGTTAATCGCCCCGGGGGGCAAGCTGGCGGTGGAGTAGCAGCTATTATTCGCAAGGAACACATATTCTCTACCTTAAACTGCACTCCCATTCCCAATTCTCAAACCCTCGTTATCCAGCTTCGCTCAACCACTACCTCCCTTATCTGTGTCCTTATGTACAGACCTCCCACCTACATGCCGGCTTTTGCTGAAGCTGTTGGGGAACTTCTCTCCCAGCTTCTTATAAATCACTCCAGATTTCTTATCTTGGGAGACTTTAATTACTGGCCCACTGACCCCCAAGAATGCCGACTTTCTAAGCTGTTTTCAGACACCCTTACTAGCCTGAACTGTCAGCAATTGATCTCTGCCCCCACCCACTGTAAGGGTCATATACTTGACCAGGTCTGGACGGCCAATCTCGATCTCTCACCTCCATCGATCACCCCCTGCACCTGGTCAGACCATTACTTCGTTTCTTTCTCCATTGATCTTCCCAGTTTTCTTCGCCCCCCGCGCCCCGCTAGCATCATAGCTCGGAACTGGAAGAATGCCGATGTGTCAATACTTCATTCTCTTCTGGCGGCCTCAGTTCCTTCAGCCTCAGAATCTGTCTCGGACCAAGCCTCCGCTCTCGAGTGTTGGGTGAAGTCAGCTGCTGATACTGTTGCCCCTTTAAAGGCTATTAAAGTCTCACGCCCCCACGATGCCCAGCGCTGGTTCACTGACCAGCTGAAATTAGACAAATTGGCTCTTCGGCAGGCCGAACGGCGCTGGCGCCACAAGTACGACCCAGCACTCAAGACTGAATTTACAAGCTTACTCAGCAAATACAAATCCTCCATCCTAGAGGCTAAGACTTCCTACTTCTCTGGCAAAATCCTGGCGTCAGCTTCAAAAGCCAAAGACATCTTTTCAATAGTCAACGAGCTTTCCCTTCCCGATCGTGTCACCCTCCCACCCGTTCCCACTCAGGCTTTGTGTGATGAGCTCAATGCCTTCTTCCAAGACAAGATCTCCACTATCAAAAACAATATCTCTCCTCCTTCCCCTTCCAAATCATTCCCCCTCCCCCCGGAAAACTTTCAGAAATTTCTATCTTTCCCTCCCATTTCCATCACCGAATTCAACAGTCTCCTTCACAAAGTTAGCTCCGGGTCCCCGAAGGACTGCTGCCCCCCATATATTTTCAAAGAAATCTTTATGCACTGCCCTGACCCCGCTCTAACCCTTCTTAACTCCTCTTTAACATCAGGCGTCGTCCCAGAAGCTTTTAAGCAGGCGGTAGTGCTACCCATCCTGAAAAAGCCCAGTGCAGATCCCCTAGTGCTAAGCAACTATAGACCTATTTCCCTTCTCCCTTTCTTGGGAAAGATCTTAGAGACCTACGTCACTAAATGTTTGAGCACTTTTATTGAGTCTTCCTTCTTCCTTGATCCACAGCAGGCGGGCTTTCGCCCCCTGCACTCTACAGAGATGGTGATTGCAGCTGTGATGGATACCCTTCGAAATGGAGCCGACAACAATATCCCCCAAGCCCTTGTACTGTTAGACCTGTCGGCGGCTTTTGACACGGTCGATCACACTATCTTGATCGACCGTGTCAGAAACGCCGGCATTCGGGGCACTGCCCTTGACTGGGTCCGATCCTTCTTGCAGGACCGCTCCCAGGCAGTCCACCTTTCCACCTTCTCTGCTTCTTCTCTCTCTCTCACTTGTGGTGTTCCCCAGGGATCTGCTCTTTCTCCCCTCCTTTTCAATCTGTATATGCAACCACTCATGGCTTCTCTTCGCCATTCCTCTGCTACAATATACAATTATGCCGATGATTTACAACTGATTTTTCCTCTGGACACTACACCTTCCTCTCGCCTCAACTTCCAAACAACCATGTTACTCATCTCGGACTGGATGGCACACAGCCAGCTCAAGCTGAATCCGTCTAAAACGGAACTTGTCCTGGTGGGTAGTCCGTCCAACCCATGGGATGATAACTATTGGCCCCCCTCTTTAGGTCTCCCCCCTTGCCCGGTCAGCTCTGTGAAAAGCCTAGGAGTGATCATCTCGGAGGATCTTTCCATGAAACCTCAGATCTCTGCGGTAACATCATCCTGCTTTTTCCAGCTACGCAGGATTCGCAAGATCTGTAGATTTCTAACCAGAGAGGCACTCACGCTAGCAATACTGGCTTTGGTCATCTCCAGAGTTGACTTTGCCAACATCTTGTATGTGGGGATTCCTGTCTATCAGCTTCATAAACTTCAGCTGATCCAGAACCAGGCAGCACGCCTGGTGTACCACCAACCTAAACATCAGCACGTCTCCCCCCTCCTGAGGAGCCTTCATTGGCTCCCAGTGGCTAAACGATGTTCCTTTAAGCTAGGCTGCACCCTATTCAAATCCTTGCATAACCAGGCCCCTGGGTTCATCTCTTCCAAACTTAAGCGCTATTCTCCAACCCGCAACTTACGGTCCTCTGCCAATAATCTTCTTTGCACTCCATCATTCCGCCGTAAAAAAACATGGAGGATTATGCTTTTCTTTCCTAGGCCCCTCCTACTGGAACTCCTTCCCTTCTTCCTTTCGCCATTTTACCTCATATGAGTTGTTCCGCAAAACCCTAAAAACACACCTTTTCAAGGTGGCTTTTGAGTAACTCTTCTGCCCTGGCCAGCTATGTCTGTTATGAGCGCCAAGAAACCGTCTCGGTGTACGTGCGCGGTACAAACTTTTTTAACATAACATAACAAGTATTTATCCGGTCCCGGGGAATAGCTGCGTGATCCTTTCAGTATTGATTTAGCTGTTTGGAGGCGTTCTTGTTCTTTTCTTCAAGGAGCAGAGTGGGATAAGCGGGCCTTTTTGCTGCTTCAAGCTTAATTCCCCACTGGGAGAATCTGAGTGATTCCTCCATGATTGAGTTTGCTACTTTGTTTGTTATCCATATGGACTTTGTTGTTTCATTGCCATGTGGATGTGGGGCTGGAAGAAATTTGATTGCAAGCTGATCGGAGGTGTTTATGTTTTTTAATTTGTCGACGTTGCCCCTGTTTAGAGTATCCACTCTTCCTCTGGATTTAAATTCGGGAATGAAAAGGATTGTATCCGAGTCGGATTCCCCTATGGGCTGTGTTAGCTGATGTGTTTTTTGCTCGTTTTCGCTGGGGCCTTGTGGGTACTGGGTATTGAGTGTTATGGGGCTTCGATTGGGACTCGCCCGCTGAGTTTGATCCTTAGGCTGGCCGCTATCTGCTTTAGTGATGTTTGCTATCCGGGGGTTCCCCTTTAATTCACTGCGAGTGGTCTTGATGTTATGGCAGGTACATGTGTTTGGGAAGTCGATGGTTATAACCTTTGTTCTGGCTTTGTCAGGCTCCTCTTGGGCCTGCTATCTGACATCCGGGGCCAGTTGCATTGTCGTTACTTGGCATTCACTTTGGCCTTTGTGGGCCAGTTCTGGTGAGTTATTGAATGTTGAGTTGTTTGTTTGGCCCGGAGGCTTCTGCTCTGTCTGTTTGCCAGTTTTCTCATTTGAGAATGACTGGGTTCCCGTTCCCGCTGCGGTTGGCGTCTTTACGTCTGATGAGTTTTTAAATTGAGGTGAAGGACTTGTGTGCTCCGTGTGGTGCTTGTTGGCTCCTAGCAACTCCATACTCCCCGGTGTAATTGGCTGACAGTTCTCTTCTGTGCAGACTGCTTCTGCTAGCATTCTGTTCCTGCCCTTTCCTTTTTGTTTGCGTCGGGCGCGCGCGTTCATTGGGCTTCCCAGTTGCTCTGCGTATCCTCCTGCTAAAGTATTCTGAGGAGACTCTTCTGATGAGGTTTTGGGGTTTGTTGGCAGGCGCCGTTGCATGATGGCTTTGTTTGGGTCGTTGCCGTTTCCTAGTGGGCTTATGTTGGGGAGTGGACTGGCAGGCCTGGCCTTTGTTGTGGGGAGCTTTGTGGTGTTTAATTTTATGTCCTCCAAGAGGTTTCCCAGCATCGCGGGTAATGATGATAGTTTATCAATAATTGGTGAACATACGCAGTCCGTTCTTCCAATTTGAGATAGTTTAACTGACTCTTGTCCTCTTTTTATAAGGCTGTTAAGATCTGTGAGTTTTCTGTCAATCCCCATGGTGGCCTCTGCTAGCCTTTGCAACACAGTCAGTTGAAGGTCTAGTTTATCTGATTGGTACTGAAGTGCTGTGGAGGACAGTTGAATTGTGTTGAGTAAAGTTACCCAAAAGGTGTTGTTGGGGTCTCTTGTCCCCTCTGTAGGATGATTGAAGCTCTCTTCGCTGATGTTGTTTGTGGGTTGCTTGACGTTATATGCCGCCACTAGTTCGCTCCATTGTTGTGATACCAATAAGGTCATATCCTTGTCCGAGGAAGATAAGTTCCCGTTTGCCCTGATTGGGGAGGAGTTTATGGGGTCTGTTTTTGTTCCCTGTGAGACGAAAGCCTTGGTATTGCCTTGAGTTTTTGATTCTGCGTGAAAATAGGTTTCGTATGCACGGGGTGGTGCTGCTTCTTGGTCGTTTTTTGCCTCTGCCGCTGCCTGCTGGATGAGTAAGGAGGAGTTTGTTGGGGATGACTTGCCGCTTATAATGTAATTGCTAAGCTGCCCCGGCGACACTTCCAGCTTTGGGGCATGCGTGCTCGGTGTATCCGTCTTTGGCGGTGAGCTGGTTAGGTTTGTTTCCTGGCTACCTCCCTCCATTGTTGGGGGTTGGCTAGTGGCGCCTTCGAATGGCGTTGGGCTTCTAGCTTCTTGTGCCCATTGTTCTCCAGCCCCTGCTGTGCCTTTGGTGTAATCCGTGCTCTCCTTTGGAGTTGGAAGCGTGTGTATTTCTGCAAATGTGTAAGTTGAGGTTTGGGGCAAAGAGTTGTTTGTGCCGACTGGTTGCAAAGGAGTCTGGAGGCCTGTAACAGAATCATTTGACGAGTAGATCGCATTTCCTGGGTTTTTAAAAAAAGTGAATTTTGTGTAGATTTTCGGTTGATAGTTGTATTTTATTTTCGCTGGCTGACCTGCTAAGTTAATTAGTTCCTGGGTGCTTTTCCTTTTATTGCTTGTAGATGGATCTGGTGTTGGAGTTGGGTTGTGGACTGTGTCAGTTGGTAGTCCTTTGTTTGTGCAAAGGTTGGTGCCATTATGGTTACTTTCCTGTGGGTTGGTATTGCTGGGGGTGTTGCTGGCTTCCTTGGTGCTTCTAAATGGTCGCTTGTTTTTTCCAGGTATCTCTGAGCTCGTGGTTGTATTATTCCTTTTTTGTTTAGTTGGTTGCCTTGTTGGAGGTCTTCTTTCTCTTCACGACCTCATGATAGTCCTGCTGAGTCCCTTTCAATGTCTCTCCCTGTTTGTAATGTTCGTCTGCCTCTTCTATCTCCTAGAGCCAACTAGTTCGCGGTCGCTGGGAGAAAATGGTTGAGATTTGGTAGAGGCTTGTCTAAAGGGACAGCCTAGTTGGTTGTGCAGGACGAGGCTTAGGGACACTGAGACGTAGGGGCGCAGGGACACCTCTTGATTTGCCCCCCACTCTCCTCACCTGTACGCCTGCTGCGTGCCTGATGTGTGCTTCTTGGCTGCGTGATGATTGGTACTTGGTGCTTTAAACCGCGAGAGCCTCCAGGCTGTTCTCTGCTCTCAGCGTATTTGATTTGTGACCTCCAAGGCAAGCACCGGGTCTGGAACCAGTTGTGTCGATATGGCGAGCTAGAGCTGGAGCGGGAGCGGGGGTAGAGATGGAGCAGGAGCAGAGCTCGACTGCTTGGCCTCTTAGCCGCTCTACCGTTCAAGTCCTCTGTGGCCGCCTCTGAGCTGGGCTGTTCCTGGGCTGTTCCTGCGGCAATCCTGCGGGAATCTTCACCTGTTTTGTGCCACTGCCGTGTTGCTGCAGAGTTGCCGGATTGCCGCCTTGCCTTGCCTTGCCTGGTTGCTCAGGTGGTCCCTGGGGGTGGGTCTCACTGCGGTCTCACTGCGGCTCCTGCCGTGTACCCCCATGTACCCCTTGTGCCGTATGCCCCGTCCCCCGCTGGTCTTGTCGTCCCTCTGTCAGACTTCCCCCGCTCTCCTGCTCTTGGGAAGGGAGGGTCTCTGCAGGTCTTTGCCTCTGCCTATGCCAGGCTTCTCCCTGGCTTCTCCCGCTCTCCTGCTCTGGGGGAAGGGGGAGTCTCTGCGGCTCTTTACGGGTCTGAGCATCGCTGCGGGTCTCTGTGGCTCCTCACGGCTCCTGCCGCCACAGGAGTCGGATAGCGGCCCCCCGCTGCAACCGGGCTACTCCCGCAGCGCTACGAGACAAGACCTGCCTGCCTGCCTCGCCTCCCGTCGGCTCACGGTGTTTTCCCTGCGGGAGGCCAACGAGCCTGAGGGCCCCGGGTCCGGGACTGGACCGAGAGACGGGAGCCGAACTGAGACAGAGCCGGGGGGAGCCGGGAGGCAGAGCAGAGAGACAAGCCTCGCGTGCTGCTGCTGCTGCTTGGGCTCCAAACAGCCGATGTGCTACGAACTGGGAACCACAGAAACCACGAGGTTGGGGGGGTGAGTTGAATCCTGCAAATGCTGGTTCACAGGACTGGTCTACCGTGCGCATGAACGATTGGCCAGCCATTGGCCGGACATGCGCACTGTAGACCCAGCAATCCAAAGGCTGTGTAACACCCTGGGGATTGCTGGCACAGGCCCCCAGCCTCTAAATAAGCACCCGGTGAACCTGCTTACA
Organism: Lissotriton vulgaris; assembly: GCF_964263255.1. Classification (NCBI taxonomy): domain Eukaryota; kingdom Metazoa; phylum Chordata; class Amphibia; order Caudata; family Salamandridae; genus Lissotriton; species Lissotriton vulgaris. The sequence goes on along the minus strand of NC_141693.1, from coordinate 1,065,839,206 downwards.
TCAATCATCGAGTTGCTTTCAAAGCAAGAAATCACAGGATTGGTTGAAGTTGTGGGCCAAGAGCATGAAGAAAGTCCTTCCTCTTATTGCTCTAGGACAGTGCTACACTGGTGGGGCTCCCAAATGAAAGGTGAGCTGTGCGCCTTTGCGCCCCACCATTTTGTTTTAAGCTAGCCACCACTGACAATGAGCTGCATTGATTTTGCCTAGTTAGAAATTAAGCTAATTTCTGTGCTTAATGATGTATATGCAAGATTCTCTACCAGGACAGATCTGAAATGGTGAAGCATTTTAAATTTAAGGGTCACTTTTCATACATACCAACATTTTAGACCAGGAATGTGAGAGATTTCGAAATAATTTGGGGGCATGTATCTTCCCCTTTGACTTCTATTCAAGCAGAAGCAATTTCAGGTGGGAGACCTCTAAAATAAAGCCTTTTTGGCTTCAAAAAGTTGTGGTGTCCCACCTGAATTGACTCTGTTGGCATGTATGACTTATTGCTCATGTGCCGTAGTTCCAAGGACAACACAGCAAGATGGCGTTCAAATTCCTCTCCATTTCACCTCAGGCTAGGGTGACCAGATTTTTAAATCCAAAAACCAGGACATTTAACAAAAACAGAAGAAGGACTACAATTTTACATCAAAGGAGTGCACTTAGAAAAAATAAACTGCAATTTTTGACGTCATTATCATGCCTGTTAATTAAATTGCTTTCTTTTAACAGCTGCTAACGATTACTGCTTTGGATAACATAAAAACAAACCTCATACTGTTTTCAGTCAGCCATCTCTAAAAACCGGAACATGAATGACATTTTCCGAGATCTGCCGGGACAGCTGATGAAAAACAGGGACTGTTCCAGCAAACTCTGGGACGCCTGATCACCTTACCTCAGGGCCATCAACACAGGAGATTGCACCTGTACATTGAATATTAATAGGACAGGTCTGACACCCTAACTGTAAAAACAAACACCTCAAATTAACTACTGGCTGCTGGATTGCTCACAAAGTGGGCCTCTCAAGTTGATAATGTCTAAATACAACCGTTAAAAGCAAAATTCCATCCACCTGATAACCAGTATAGCACCATTAGTGTAGCACCAATCATCAGTCAATTCAGCAGTGGTGTCAGAGTCCTATAGCCTAAACCAGTGGTTCTTAATCTGTGGCCCAGGACCCCTGGGGGAATGTGATGCCGATGCAGGGGGTCTACGACTGCTTAGAAAATGATATATTATTAGAGATTACTAAAGTGAATATAACGTAAGAAACACAATGTAAAATTGAAACTTATCAAACGTTCTGTAAATGTAAAAGAATTTGAAATGGTCTAAAAATTAAATTGTTATCCTCAAATTGATTTGTGGGAGCAGTGCAAGTGCATCACACATATTATAGTATGGACTATGGGTTGTCTCGATTGAAATTAGAAAAGCTCCAACCTTCCCATTAAAACTAGAATTTTGATTTTTTTAAATATTTGTTTGAGAATTTAAATATATGAACATTTATATATTTGTTCGATGGATGCTTGTTTCTGTATTTCTGTGCATGGCTTTGTAGTTCAAATCAACAAAATTGTTTAGAAGGGGGGCCTCACTTCCAGTAATGGCTCAATGGGAATCCCCAAGTTCCAATAATGATTCTGTAGCAGTCTCCATTTTCCAGTAATGATTAAGGGGGAATCCCTATAAGTCAAAAGGTTAGGAACCACTAGCTTAAACCATCAATTGAAGAGGCAGGTAGAACAGAATAATGGGATATACTGGAAAAAATCACCAATAATATCAAGACGCTGTACTCTGTTCCCAGTAATAAAACTGCCACCAACCACTCAAATGTAAGTGACTGTGGCTTGAGCTGGAGGCAGGTCTGGAAAATATGCACTAGTGTAAAAGTGCGATTTGGCAAGTAAACGAAGATAAAGGACAGTGGAGAGAAGTTGGGCAGGGATGATCTTCTTCCCGCTATTCCCCAGTAAAAGATGCACATTAAAGAAAAGTATTGAATGCTTGGGGCATGTACTATTCATTCGAAGATGGAAGCCAGTTCAGTGTAGGGATCTGGCAGGGCTCACTTCGATGTTCTCTTTCTATTACCATGACAGTAGCAAGCTGCTACAATCACAACTACCAGGGAGGGGAGGGGCCTCATGACAAAAATTACCTAAGAGGCACTTTTGTCTCAGCTCCAAACCCCCTCCCCCTCCCCCCCCCCCCCCCCCCCCCCCCCATAAAAGGCTTGCTGAGGCTGTTGCCGATGTCCTGGGGTGTTTTCACACTCCTTAGTTGGTGTCTGCAGTTCGAAGCCTCTGAAAAAGATATCGTGGAAATTACAGGGTTTTCAGCTTGTTTCCCTACCACTGTGTGATATTGACTCCACACCAGGTGACTGTGTGAAAGGAGCCAAAATCTCATGTCACGCGGCTCCACCGTGTGAGTGGGCAGGTCTGCTGACAGCATCTATTAGGTCTGAGCAGCAGGAGTCTGCACAGCAATCATGATGATTTTGGAAACATACTGAAGTGACAAGCATCGTGGGACTTGGTTGTGATTTATAGGGTGTATTAGAAAAGTGATTGATGGGTGAACGTGTAGTCCTTCTTCCATGTTGCTGGTGCCAGGATTAGTCTCGTAGCAACCGGACTTAGTCACATCAGGGCAACAGGAAACCCCCCGCCCCAACATACACAACATCCCGCAAATAACACACAGACGCAAGTGTTAAGATTGGGAAAAGTTGCTGCAGGTTTATTACATACAACATTATGTAATCACGGTGGGTTATCTTAAGGGCGATCCAAGGGCAGGCCGCATTCTCGCCACCTGCCCACATGATGAGCCAATCAGCACAGTGGCGAACCACCCAACTGCTGCACCATTATGGTAATCACACTACTCACGCCCCTTGCGGGGCGTATGTAGGCAAACCCCGGTTGCACAGGCCCACAACCGCCCAAAGGACTACTGGGGCGCCGACACGGGATCCTGGACCTCCCATGAGGTTCGAGGTTAGGCTCTGGCACCCCTATGTGCCCGCTGAAGTACAGTGTTGCACCTCTCTGCTTCTGGATCGCCCTGTAACTCCGCCTGCAATGAAAAAAGGAACACATTAAAGCTCTCTCAGGAGCCCCCCCCCCCAGCTGACACTCTTGATTAGAGGTAGGGAGGGAAAAGAGTGTCCCGAAGTAGTACGCGCGACGTCCGGAGCGACAAAGAGGCCTAAACAATGGCGAGGGGGAAAGATATACCCCCTCTCCCTGCCTGCCGCCCCGGACGCGCGTGTCCGTCCCGCCCACCTCCAGCCGGGCAACGCCTGCCTTGGGAGGAGTGGCTGACCACAGCAAGGGGCAGGGGCAGCCCTCTGAGACTAAGGGCCTGCCCTCCTGATGGCCACCTGGTGGCCTCGGGCAGCCACATAGTCACATCAGGGCAACAGGAAACCCCCCGCCCCAACATACACAAGATCCCGCAAATAGCACACAGACACAGGTGTTAAGATTGGGAAAAGTTGCTGCAGGTTGATTACATACAACATTATGTAATCACGGTGGGTTATCTTACGGGCGATCCAAGGGCAGGCCGCATTCTCGCCACCTGCCCGCCTGATGAGCCAATCAGCACAGTGGCGAACCACCCAACTGCTGCACCATTATGGTAATCACACTACTCACGCCCCTTGCGGGGCGTATCTAGGCAAACACCCGGTTGCACAGGCCCACAACCGCCCGAAGGACTACTGGGGCGCCGACACAGGTTCCTGGACCTCCTATGAGGTTCGAGGTTAGGCTCTGGCACCCCTATGTGCCCGCTGAAGTACAGTGTTGCACCTCTCTGCTTCCGGATCGCCCTGTAACTCCGCCACAGCCCGGCCGGCGGCCACCGTCGCCGTGCCGGGCAACGCCTGCCCTGGGAGGAGTGGCTGACCACAGCAAGGGGCAGGGGCCGCCCTCTGAGACTAAGGGCCTGCCCTCCTGATGGCCACCGGGTGGCCTCGGGCTGCCACAGTTTGAAAGGAGCGAAGCGAGGTAATGTAAAAATGTAATGTAAAAGACATTTCTATCGCGCAACTTTCACTCCAAGGAGTATCTTGGCGCTCACCCAACCCAGATGGAGGAGTTGGAGGGAAAAAAAGGATGTCCTGCATTCTACACAACAATTACACCAGAGTCCTACACGAGGCATTGGGCAAAGAAAAGATCCAAGTTTTTAATGCCTTCCTGAAGGAAGTTTCCTGGGAGAATGAGCGTAGAGAGGGAGGAAGCCTATTCCAGGCCCTGGTTCCCAGTACAAAGAGGGATTTGCCACCTTTTGTGGCCAGCTTGAATCTGGGAGGTGTAAGTAGATTCAAACTGGCAGACCTCAGACAGCGCGTCGGGTGGTATCTTTTGAACCCATTGCATATGTATTTCGGGCCTCGTTGGTGAAATGCTCTAAAGGTAATTAGAAGAATTTTAAACAAAATTCTTTTATCTATTGGCAGCCAATGAAGACTGTTAAGTGCTGCTGAGGCTGAAGACCTACGAGGCCAACGCAGTACGAGGCGGGCCGCCGCATTTTGTACCATTTGTAACCTGTGGAGAACAGTTTTATTAGCTCCAGCATATAATCCGTTACAATAATCCAGCCTAGAACTTATTAAGGCCACTGCGACTGTTTTCCTCGCCGATAGCGGAAGTAGATCAAAAAACTTCCTCAGTGCTTTTATGATCTGAAAGCACGTCCCGGCTACTGCCACAGCTTGGGGTTTAAAAGATAATTGATCATCAAATTTGATGCCCAAGTTGCGGGCAGATGTAGTTGTATTGGGAGGAGCTTCCGCCTCCGCTGGCCCCCAGCACATTTTTGGGGAAAACAGATTATGACTCCCGACTGGTAGAATTTCTGTTTTTCCGGCGTTACATTTTAAATGGTTGTTGGTCATCCATTTAAAAGTTGCTGCTAGACATTCCTTGAGCTTTTCCTCGGCACCTGGCCGTTCCCTGTCCAGCACCAATATGAGTTGGGTGTCGTCAGCGTATGAGATAGAACTGATCTGGAATGACGCGATCAGTTTCACTAGGGGTACCATGTACAAGTTAAAAAGTACAGGACTCAAACTTGAGCCCCGAGGGACCCCTGAGCTGATGACTTTAGCCTCAGACTGATATTGGCCCAGCACTGAGACTTGGCGTCTATTGCTAAGGAAATTCCTAAGCCATGCCAAGACCTGTCCTCCTACCCCTGCGGCAGCCAACCGGTCCACTAAGATGTTATGTGAGACCGTATCGAAGGCTGCCGACAGGTCAAGTAGGATGAGGACAGCCTTCTTTCCTTGATCCATCGCCGCCCGTAAGGTCTCTGCGGTAAAAAGCAGAGCCCTCTCGGTAGAATGTTCTGACCGGAATCCTGACTGATTAGGATGGAGAATGTTGTTCTTCTCCAAAAAGTTAGTCAGTTGACTGTTGACAAACTTCTCAGTCAGTTTAAACAGGACAGGTAGCAAGAAAATAGGGCGCAGGTTGGAAAGGGTAGTGGGATCAGCAAGTGCCTTTTTTTGGAGAGGCTTGACAGCTGCAAGCTTCCAATCATTAGGAATGTCTGCCGTAGTTAGAGAGGAGTTGATAATCCTGTTGATTATAGGATTAACCATCTCTACTAGAGAATGTAACACTGGAGGGGGACAGGGGTCTAAAGGGGATCCTGATTTGCTAGCCAAAATGGCCTTGGAGGTTTCTTCAAGAGATACTGGGGCAAATTCCTCGAGGCGGGAAGATGTCTCCATCTCCACTATCTGTTCGGCGGCCATAGTCGCGGTTGCTCCTGATGGAAAAGTCTTCACGATGGTAAGGATCTTATTATCAAAATAATCAGATATCGCATTGCAGAGATCTTGAGATGGAGGAATCTCTTGCGATAGGGCTGATGGATTCATAAAATCCTTGACAATCCTGAAGATTGCTTTTTGTTCCTGGCCTGCCGTGGATAAGGCCTGTAGATAGTGGTCTTTTTTTGTGGATTTTATTCCTGCATGATACTTCCGTCTCGCTGCCATATAGATGTTACGGGCGGTGGCATCATAGTTTCAACGCCACCTCCGTTCCAGTATTCTGACCTCGCCTAGCTCGAGTTTCAGGGTTATTGAAAACCAAGGGGCACTCTTTTTGGTCTTGATGGTTTTAGAGGTATTGTTTCTAGATGAGCTTAACAGGGTTCCCGCTCTTGTGATCCAGTCACAGAAAGTCTGATTATCGGCCGAAGTGAGGTCGGTTAAAGCTGGTGTACTGTCTTTTAATTACAGTAACAGTCTGTCGGCTGCGCATTATTTGTGCTCCATCAGCTAGTGACTTCATCTAGCAGATTTCCACTGCCAAGAATCTGTAGAAAGTAAAGCTGCAGTACTGTGCAAGATGCCTACCTCAAAAGAAACCATACCATTCCTTTGCGTGCCAGAGCTGCCCCTCCCTGTAGTACATCAGAGGACACGCCTTAGTGACGCCACAGGCATCACGTACACATCACACTCGTCCTCACCCGAGAGTGGAGTCAGGATAGCAGTTAATTTTAGCTTATGACACTGAGAGACATGTGTCTAGCCGCAATCTTGACCCAGCATGTCCGGCCTCAAACCGACACCAAACTAGGGAGGAGAAGAGTACTTCCCTTGCGCATCCAGTCCTGCCCACCACCGTCCGCTGCACAAAGGTGATCTGAAAGGGACACCCCTTCCCCCTCATCCCCCATCATCAAAAAAAGAAAAGACAAAAAAGAAAAGAATAGCAAATAGAGGGATACAGTGCCTTGTTTTCTGCTTCCACCTCACTTTAAGATCGCGCCAACCTGGGTTTTCTGCACAACCACCAGCTCCTCTAGGCCTATACAAGCACCCTTCCACAGGTCTGAACACTGCTAGCACTGACCTCAGCCTGACCAAGGACCACCGTCAGTCATGGAGCAACAGGGGAAGGCAAACACTGATCCTGGCTACCCACAAGCACCAGCATCTCCGGAAGCTGCTGCCCAACTCTTCCTCAGGTTTATGCCACCATAAACATTCGGAGGGATCCGGCCACTGCAGCACCACCAATGGCGCAGGAGGGTGGTGAGCCTCAACAATTATTTTAAAGACACCAAAGAAACAGACAGGTGCAACAAAATGATCAATCCTCCTTCACTATATGGGGGAGATCTTCAAATACTTCCACAACCTCCCAAACACTGGAAATGAAGCAGACTACAAAGGTGCTACTGCTGTCCTGAACACCTACTTTGACCCCCAAATGAACCTGGATTTTGAGCACTTCAAACTCCAGCAGGCTCCTCAATGTGAAGGAGAGTCAATAGACGTATTCTATGCATGACTACAGGAGTTCTATGGGACCTGAACAAATGATTCCTCCCTAGAAGGATGATAGAGACATATCATACAGGGCTGCAGGTCGGCTCCTGTCCGGCACCACATCCCCTGCAGAGCCGGTATGCTGCTAGATGAAATCCTCACCCTGGCCTGATTCCATGAGCTCTCCAACGACGGGGCAGAACAGATGAAAATGGTGTTTAACAAATTCTCAATGAAGCAAGATGTCAACCACAGGCCAGTAAAAGTAGAAACCGCTGCAACAGTCCCGAGAGGTCGTCGGAAGCCACTGCCCCGCCAAAGGACACACGCAGCTTTTGAGGATTCTTCAAACGAATGAAACCCTCATTGCAGTTCTGAATGGGTCTCCAAGCTAGATCCTAATTTAGGCTACCACCAGCTCAAAATCTAGGAAGACTGCTGCTACATCAACAAATTTTCTGACTCACATTGACCTTCACAGCTACTGGCGCCTCAATTTTGAGATCTCCCCTGCAGCAGAAGTGCACCAGAAAGCCATTCACGTGGTCCTTTTCAGGGCTGGAAGAAGTCATAAATGTCAGCAGAAACATTCTCATCCACGCCCCCATGATTGAGAGTCACCGGACCTGACTCCAAGCTGCCCTTAAAAAACTCTGCATGGCAGGCCTGCAGCTGAATCAACAAAACCTCGGGTTACTGTATCACAAAATAGAATTCTACTGCTACATTTTCGCTGGTAAGGGAATCAAAGTCGATCCCTCAAAAGACCGGACATCAGAGTTGCAGTGACACCAACATCTCAATCAGAGGTAAGAAGCTTCCCAGGACTGGCAACCTACTCTGGGAGGTCCATGTCGAATTTGGATATGCCAGCCTGCCCACTACGTAACCTGATGAAGTCCTCTGCACTGTGGACCGGGGGAAAGAAGCTGTCCAAGCCATCAAGGAAGCACCCCTACAGAATACTGTGATGGCCTACTTGGCATAGGCAAGGACTATAAACTTGTAGTAGATGACAGCCCCAAACCACAGAAGAGCAATGTGCACCATTCACTTTTGCCAGTTGAGCACTCACTGAAACAGAAAAAAACATTGAAAAAGAAGTCTGTATGTCTAAAGCTGTACCTTTAAACCAATAACGGCCCACAAACTAATACCACTATTTTTGGAGGCAGCCCCTCACCCTCCACAGCTACAAACCAGGGTGCACCAACTCAGCTGACTATCTCTCGAGACACCCAAAGGCTTCCCTGACACCCTGCAAGCCTTCAATGTGGGAGCAGACGACTACGTCCAGTGGGTGGCAGAAATCCAATGCCCTCGTACAATAGCCCTGGCTGACATCACCACAGTGACACACTCCGATCCCTGCCTTCAGAAGTCAATAAGAGGAACACTGTGAAACCAGTGGAAGGACTTCCTTAAGAACTTCAGCAAGCTTGACGCCATTTAATAACGTGACCTAACCACCCTGTAGAATGTCAAACATGAGCTTAGTGTCACTGCACAAGGGGGCCCACATGTGAGGCCACAGGATCGTCATTTCTCGGCAAATGATATGTCAAATATTTAGTCTAGCACACTTTGGGCATCAAGAGACAACAAAAACCAAAGCATGATTAAGGGTTAAAGTCTGGTTCCCTACTATGGGCTCAGACACTGGTGAACTAGTGCCACGGTGTCACTAGTGCATAGACTGAAAGGCCCCAAACAGGCCAACCCCAATCATCTAAGAACAGCCTGTGGTTAAACATCAGAGTGGACTTTTGCTCCCTGCGTGGCGGGTACTACATGCTGGTCGTGTCTGATGCCTTCTCAAAATTTCCGGTAGTGGAACTGGTCAAAAAACAAACTTTGAGCAAACAAGACGCTGCCTAGACAGAGTATTTGCAACATTTAGGGTCCACTTAACATTAAAGAGTGACAACAGCCTTCCTTTCCAGAGCCAATATACTGAGATTACATGGAGGCACTCGCTATTAGGCACAGGAAGGTGATGCCCCATTAGCCTCAAGCCAATGGAGAGGTAGAAAAACTCTTTCAGATGCACAACAAAACCATAAGGATTGGAGTGTAACAGCAGGAAAATATAGAAGACGTTCCCCATAGGACCCTGGGAGCATACATGTGCATGCCATACAGTACCACCCACAGAGCCTTGGCTGACTTTCTATTCAGGACATTATCGCTCACGCTGAATCGTGGACCCCAGCACCCCTAGACGAGCGGGCTAGTCAGTGCCAGCATCAGCAAAACAAGGGCCAGCATAGCTCAGAAAGTGAAATAATTGGACATCCAAGTGAGTGACTGGGTATTAGTCCACAATAGAGAGGCAGAGGTGGAAACACAGCCTTCCATTTAAAAGTTGTCCCTTCAGAGCCCTCAAAGAAAAGGCATAATACTAACAGCCAAGAGAGTACATGATGAGGTCACACGGAATGTATCAGTCTTCTACAAGCGGCACTTCAACCAGCCCAACCAGGTGGAAGGACAATATAAGGACCTACCAAGACGTGAGCATGGGAGCGATCCCGACCCCCAGAACTATCCAAGACCCTGTGCAGACCCCGATTGGAAACTCCCTTGGTGGTTCCAAAAGAAGAACATCAAGCAGAACTCCAAGGACCAGCAGCTAACCAGCCAGCGAGAATGCCAGCTGTGGTCACAAGTCCACAGGCCTCAAAGGTTGGATAACTATGTTTGTGAATAGTAAGTGTCTGTGCCTGCAATCAACTGTCAAGGCAGCAGAGACTCCAGGCACCATAACTGTTGTGTTTAATTTGTTTGTTTTGAAAAGTTTAGAAGAAATGTAGAACACCACAGGGCACGCCCGTAGAATGTCAAATGCATACGAGCATGCACACAAGCATCATGCACTCCGTGACCTGAACCTGGGGTCAAGAAAGGAGTTAATCAAGGTTTTAGATGGCGACAGGCAGAGATGTGCACTGAGCCACAATCCTGACCCAGCGTGTCCTGATTGTTTCGACCAGCGATGGTTCCTGAGTGGGCAGACACCACACTACTGATGCACTCATTGAGGTAAAGAGGCAAAATGCTTTCACTCAGCATGTCTGACACATTAGACACTGATCCAACAAGCATTTGCAATGCAATAGGTCTCGCATTAGGAAAGTTTGAGCTATTAGTATTGTAAATGACAATTTTTTTATTTAGGTTTTGTTTTTGAAAATAGCGAAATTAATAGCTTTGTCATTTACAATGCCAATAGTTATAACTTTCGCAAATTTGACACCTATAGCATTTGTAATGCAATATGTGTTGTATTTACGTGACTTACGTGTATTGATATTACAAATAATAATGGCTTTTAATTTTTTCCCAATAATTAATACTTAAATAAAAGTTATTGTAATTTATAATGGAAGGGGTGGGTGAGGGGTGGGTGCGGGGGTGTGACGGGGTGCGGGGGTGTGACGGGGTGCGGGGGTGTGACGGGGTGAGGGGGTGTGACGGGGTGAGGGGGTGTGACGGTGAGGGGGTGTGACGGTGAGGGGGTGTGACGGTGTGTGGGGGTGTGACGGTGTGTGGGGGTGTGACGGTGTGTGGGGGTGTGATGGTGTGTGGGGGTGTGACGGTGTGAGGGGGTGTGACGGGGTGCGGGGTGTGACGGGGTGCGGGGGTGTGACGGGGTGCGGGGGTGTGACGGGGTGCGGGGGTGTGAGGGTGCGGGAGGGTGAGGGTGCAGGAGGGTGAGGGTGCGGGAGGGTGAGGGTGCGGGAGGGTGAGGGTGCAGGAGGGTGAGGGTGCAGGAGGGTGAGGGGGTGAGGGGTGAGGGGGTGTGAGGGTGTGTGAGGGTGTGTGAGGGTGAGAGGGTGAGGAGGGGTGAGGGTCAGAAGTAAATGGTGGCAGGGCAGACATCATAAGACAGAGAGATGAGACTGCGTGGTGACTGCGCTGGTGAGTTTCATAATCAGGAGGGGCAGAGTCAGCACAGTCTGCGAGGGATCAGCATGTCTAGAGGCAAAGCATAGCACAACTAGAATTCCCAAAGATTACAGCAGAAAAGGCTACAGTATTAACAGCACCTATAGTAGAAACCAAAATTTTGCTCCTTACCTTGGAAATCTAGTTAATGGCAGATGTGTAAGTGACAGATTCACTTTTTTTTTTTCCAACCAGATTTTGTTTTTTTCAAGACAGTCGATACACGTATATACTGCTTATTGTTCACGTCATATTTTGCACTTTTTGCACGTATTATAAATAATCATTACTCTCCGGCGTTCTTGGCTCAACATTCCCTTGTAACAAAACGTTCCCCCATGGAGTTGCGCTTGAGTGGATATTTGCAATCCCTGTGTGTTATTAGGTTCTCGTGGGTCAGGCTTCCGGTCTCCGTGTGTGTTACAGTGTTGGCCAGATTCAGATTAGGTGTTCTCCTCATCCGCTCCCTTGTTCTAGCGAGGCTGGCTGCGGAGTGCTTGCCCCACTACCATTGTCCTGCCTGCTTTGTCCTGCCGCGAGAGTGCCGCCGCGCTGCCCGCGGCGACCCGGAAGCTCTTGGCCGGCCGGTCAATCCGCTTGCGGCCGACCGGAAGTCCCGCCTCCCGAGGTCCGCGAGCTGCCGGCGCATGGAGCGCCCTGCCGTCCGGTGTAGCCCGGGTCCCCAGGAGGGGGCCGGGGAGAAGGAGGAGTGTGGCGCCTGTTGCGGGGCTCCTCTGACCTGAGGGAGCCCCGATTTAGATGAGGAGACGCGCCGTGAGGAGCCCCGCCGGAAGAGCGCAGTTGGTGAGTGGGGCCCAGGGCTGATGTGAAGTGCGTGCGTGCCTGTGTGTATGCCTGGGGGGGGGGGGAGGGGGGGAGTGTGTGCGCGCGTGTGTGCGTGTGTGCGCGAGGGAATGTGTGTGCGCATGCGTGACTGTGTGTGATTGAGAGAGAATGCGAGGTAGGGGATAGTGTGCCTGTATGTGTGGAAAAAGGTAGGACCGATGACCTTTTTCAGAGTTGCCCGGCGTTAACCGCCTCTATACCTACTCAAGTTACCAAGCAAAGAGGCAGGCGCTGGAGACTGGAAGGCAGGAAACAGAAGTTTTATTCCGACGGAGCAGAACACATCAAATCAGACAACAGGGTATCTTCTCGAGGTGCTCTAACCGCATCTCTGAGGCCTGGCCTCTTATACACAGGTTTATGATCTTTATTGCATGTCGCACATTCTTGCAATGCTTTGAAGTATGAAAGGACATCCTCGGAATCCCTGCTTCAGGCCCGTTCCCACACACATTTACAGTTGAAGTCCCCACCCCGGTCACAACAGGTGATGATTGCCGCACAGCTGGACATTCCGCCGATTCACGGAATGTATGTGGTTGATCGGATCTCATGGGGTGGGGGCTTTGATCAACTCGTGGATCCTTTGGTGGGAGAAGCTTCCTACTGTATAGGGGGCAATAAACAGTGTCCGCAGGGCCAGGTGGCGGCCCGGGAACGAGTAAGACAAACGGGCACAGAGGAAAGGGGGTTTTATCAAAGGACCCGGGATCATGAAAGGAATGAAGGGAGGTGTCGCGTTGGGAACAGGATGGGGTTCCGAGGCAGAGTTGTGCTGAAGAGGGGTTTATGGCCCAAGGCATGTGAGAGCGGGGGCTGTCAGCGCGCGGGGGATGCCTGCAAGGTCAGGAGAGAGAGAGAGAGAGAGACGCGCTGGCTGTCGGCGATGGGCAGAGAGGCCATGGTATTTAAAATGGCTGCTGCTTACGCGCACGAATGGGCTCGAAAAGGGGGCAAGATGGCGCCGATAATGTTGACACTGCAGTCTAGGTTTTAACAGTCCTCCCTTTTCAACATATATAGCCAGCTTGTCTACTCAATGTCAATCTGCATTAAATTCCTAACCTCGGCATCATATATTGCTCCCATGCGTTCCTTTCCAAAGTCCACGGTCTTAGGGCAAATACAATTCGCACATAACGAACACAGAGGCGGCAGGCATTGAATTCCTAAGCATAACCCACATATTACAACTACCGGAATCAGGATAATGGTAAACAGTCTCCAGCCCCAGTTCTTAACAGTACTCCAGAACCATCCACCAAGCGACCATTCTTCCTGCTCCTGGTGAACTTCTGAGGAGAGTCTGTGGAGATGTTCGATGGCCTTGTACACTGAGGGTGAATTGTCCGGTATATATGTACAGCAGCTGGACCCAATAATGCGGCACGCTCCACCACGGTCCGCTAGCACCACATCTAGAACAAGGCGGTTCTGGAGAGCCACCAGGCGGACCGCTTGAAGCTCGGCTGTGTTGTTTGCGAGGATACCAGCTGTGATGTTCATTGTTGTCTCGACTGCCTGAGTCAGATGTCGGATGGCACGGCTGTTTGCCATCGGGCCCCAGAGTGGAACAAGTCCCTTCATAGCATCGAGGAACTGTGCTCCTGTTGAGTCGTCTTGTTCAATGTCCTTGGCTCGTTTTTGTCTATGGTGATTCGCTGGAGCCACATAGGTCGGAGGGAGGATGAAGGAGATAAAACAAGTGCCCCCCCAGCCTTTGGGGAGCCAGGTGTAAGCCTTTGTGCCGCAAACAAAGTACATGTTTGGAGAGGATACAAAGGAAGGTGGATCGGTAGAGTCCAAAGTTCTGGTGAAGCGGCAAGCACTGCGGCCTACCAGCTGTGTCCCAAGCCCTTCTTTGCACATATGGCCTGTGACGTTGATGACAGATAGGGCCACAGTCAGAGTGGCAGCTGTTCGTTTCCGTAGGTAGGAGAAGGTGGGTCTGGTTGGATTGTTGAACACCTGCCTTTCAATTCGTTCTTTAGCAGGGATGTCCATGTGGATAGAGTCGTTGGAGGTCTGCGGGCAGAAATGTGTCTTTGTTTTGTTTCGCCAGACCTCGTGAAAGAAATGCATCATGGTTTTGCTGGAGGTGGCATTGTCCTTATAGCTCTCTTGCAGGAGGATCAGCCAAGCAAGGCAGGAGCCGTGAATTGAGAAGGGTGAAGGGATGAAAGGTATCGAATGTCCAGTGGCGTGGGGTAGCAACCCACAGATCCAGCAGTTAGTGGCATTGGTGGCAAGATTGTGCTGGTGCAGCAGCTGCACAAAGGAGTTGTTCCAAAACTCCTTTCGCCTTTCTCTGAGTTGAGGAGAGAGCGAGATCAGATAATGTTCCTTCATGGTGGTAGGCTGTGCAGTGGTCAGGAATGTTTCATGAGCAGGTGCATTTTCTTCCACAATCCAGAGCGTGGTCATGAGGAGAAAGCAGAAAAGGATTGTGATGAAAAGTGCAATTGTCTTTGAACTGTGGATTCTGTCTGTCTTTGGGTCTCTGTAGCGAATTTTCGGATGTCCGGTTGCTTCCATCACCTTCTTATCGGGCGCTTCCATCACCTTCTTATCGGGCGCTTTCATCACCTTCTTATCAGGCGCTTCCATCACCTTCAAGGGAGCTCGGTAGCGGGCAGAACCAAAGACCTCGTCTGGCCTTCTCACCTGACAGCCCTTGTTGTGCTAGGCCGCCGATCTGGGAATTATGACTTAGTCAATGGTCTGCTTAGCCGAAACTCTCTCCTTTCGACGCAGGTTATACCCTTCTTTGGATGGCACGGTAGGGTCGGGAATCTTTGCAAGTTCAAGTGTTTCTGTGTCTGGGTAGCAATTCAGCGATGGTCGGTCTTTGTTCAAGAGCTCTTCCTGGGTGGTCACGTCTTCGGTTGTCATCAGAGTCGGGGGAAACCTCTTACAATGGTGCGCATGCACCCAGGTCCGCTTTCCTTCCACTCGAAGAGCCGTTCGGGTGGTGAGTAGGAGTTGCCAGGGGCCCGTCCACCGGGGTTCCAGACTCTTGGCGCGCTGGAAATTCTTGATTAAGATGTAATCCCCGGGTTGCAGGTTGTGTCCGGGACCCCTGGAAGCGTCAGGGATGGCATGCAGCACCTGTTGGTGAATGACAGACAGAGTTTCAGTCAATTTATACAAGTAATCAGACATTAGGACGTCCGGGACGTCATGAATGGAAGTCGGTTTTGCTGCAGACAAGACGCTCATGGGTCGGCCGAAAACGACCTCGTAAGGTGTCAAGTGGTGTTTGGTGGGGGTGGAACGCATCAATAGCAATGCCAGTGGGAGAGTGTCTGGCCATTTCAGTCCTGTGGTAGCCACTATCTTGGCTAGCTTTAGTTTTAGTGTGGCATTGTGTCGCTCAACAAGTCCAGCAGACTGGGGGTGGAAGACTGCGTGGAACTTCTGTTTGATACCCAGCCCCTTTAAGATGAGCTGGATGACTTTGGCTACGAAGTGGGGGCCATTGTCGCTCCATAAAATTCGACAAAGGCCGTAGCGAGGGAAGAATTCTTTTAACAATACTTTTGCAGTGGCCATAGCAGTGTTATCACGGGTTGGGTATGCTTCCACCCATTTGCTAAATGCGCACACCACGACAAGTACGTATTTCAGGCCTTGGCATCTGTCTAGTTGGATGTAGTCCATCTGCAGGACTTCAAACGGGTGATTGGGAACCCCAAACCCTCCCCGGGGTACCACAGTTCCTTTCCCGGGGTTATGTTGCAGGCATATCAAGCATTGTTGGACCAGACGTTTGACGGAGTCTGTGATTTTGTCGTTGTGCCAAACTCTGGAGACAAGTTCAATCATGGGGGCTGATCCTATGTGAGCAGGGGAGTGTGGCATAGTCAGTATGGGAATCAGGTATGAGTCAGGTAGCAACCATTTGTTCGTGTCCTTTGTCCGCCAGCAGCCTTCATCGTCTTTCAGTCCCACCCGTGCCCATTCAGTCAATTTGTGTTTTGTGCTAGCCATTTGAATGTCCCTAATAGTGTCCCTAGCGTCGGTCCATTTCTCTGCTTGTGACCGGGTCACGTACATGCGTGTCGTCGTCCTATTTTCAGCGGTGGTTCGAGCAGTGACATCGGCTAGTGCATTTCCCTGTCCAATAATGTCTGTCACTTTCTTGTGTGCCTGGCATTTGATAACCGCAAGTCTTTTGGGGAGAAGGACCGCTTCGATCAGGGCGGAGACTAAATCTCCATGTAAGATGGGGGTGCCGTGCGAGGTCAAGAATCCCCTTTCCTTCCAAAGGAGCCCAAAATGGTGAACCACCCCGAAGGCATACTGGCTGTCGGTGTAAATGTTCGCTGTGGTTCCTGTTGCTAGGATGCATGCTCGTGTCAGGGCAATCAGTTCCGCTGCCTGTGCAGATCGTTGCGTGATGCGGGCTGTCTCTACTACAGTTCGGGCCGTGGTGACTGCATAGGCAGCTGAAGTGGTGCCATCGGGGAGTTTGATGCAAGAGCCTTCCACCCACAGCTCTCCGTCAGGGTCAGGAAAAGCCGTGTCTCTGAGGTCAACCCTACTTCTAGTCTGTTCGTCCGTGAGGGTCACACAGTCCTGTACAGGGGGCACATTGGGATCGTTCTCCGGTAGGGGTAACAAAGTTGCCGGGTTCAGTGGAGCGCATCTTTTTAGGGTGATGTGGGGTACGAGCAGAGTCAGTTCATATCCGGTCAGTCGTGCGCTCGTCAGGTGTTGCGTCTTAGTTTGGTTCAGGAGGGTGTCAACTGCATGAGGTACTAATACCGTGAGGGAATTCGAGAGCACGATCCCCTCACTCTGTCGGATAGAGATAGCAGCGTCAGCTACAGCTCGAAGGCAGGCAGGTAAGGCTCTGGCTACGGGGTCAAGAGTGGCAGAGAAGTAAGCGCATGGTCGTTGCTTTGGGCCAATGGGCTGGGTCAAGACAGATAAAGCACACCCCTCCCTTTCGTGAGTGTAGAGGGAGAAGGGCTTCGTGTAATCGGGGGTACCTAGGACAGGGGCTGAACAAAGGGCATCTCGTAGTTCTATGAAGGAGGATTGGCATTCAGGGGTCCAAGGGAGGGGGAAGGGGACATCTTTAGCTAGCAGAGAAAGCAGCAGTTTCACAATGAGGCTGAAGTTTGGCAACCACTGCCGACAGAAGGAGGTGAGGCCTAGTAGGGAGCGGACCTGTTTCTGAGTCTTAGGGACAGGGGTTTCAAGAATGGTTTGGATCCGGTCGGGGGTAAGTTTCCTTCCGTCTTTGGGTAGAAGGTGGCCTAAGTAAGTGACCTGGGGTTGGCAGAATTGCAACTTCTTTTTGGAGACCTTGTGGCCATTTTCCGCAAGGAAGTGCAGGAGTTGAATGGTGGCTGTGACTGCTAGTAGAGTGGTGTCGGCCGCCAAAAGGATGTCATCGACGTATTGTATCAACACCACTCCATCGGGTAACTGGACCTCATCCAGTTGTCTCTTGAGGGCCTGACTGTAGATACTGGGGCTTTCTGTGTAGCCCTGGGGTGCTCGACAGAATCTATATGAGCGGGCTTTTAGGGTGAAGCCGAAGAGATATCGGCTGTCTGGGTGGATGGGGATAGAGAAAAATGCGTTTTTGAGGTCAATGACAGTGAAGGTGGTGGCAGTAGAAGGAATCAAAGTCAGGATAGTGGTGATGTCTGAGACCACGGGGTACTGGGGTACAACCACTTTGTTGATCTCTCGAAGGTCAATGATGAAGCGGTATGCTTTCTCATCTCCCTCTCCTTGTTTCTTGATGATGGGCAAGATAGGGCTGTTGCAAACGTTGCTAACCACTTCCTCTACCACTCCTGCGTCTATCAGTGACTGAATAATCTTTACCAATGCCTTCTCGCCCTCGGGCGATATCCGATATTGTGGAAGTTTTGGGAGTATTGCGTCCGGTCGAACAGTGATGTGCACTGGGTCAATCATCATGCGTCCTACGTCCGAATCTGTCTTGGCCCACAGGTACGGAGGCAGGGTGTCAAGCAGGGACGTGTCAGCGTCATTGATGGAAAACATGCGTCGGGAAGGGCAATGTCTAAGCAGAATGGGGTTGTCGTACAGAAAAACTCGAACTCCGTCTTGGGAACATCTAATAGTGCTTCAGTAGGTCAAGTCCCATAATGGCGTCAGGAGTATTGGCGGAAAGCAAAAACATTGTGTCAGTGGTATTGTTCTCTAAGTCGAAGGGGATCGGAGTGGACAAAGGGTTAGTGGAGGGCGTTCCATCGAAACCTATCGATGTCAAAAGTGAGCCAGACAAGGGTGCCCTTGGAATCAGTCGTTTAGATAACGCACTACGTGTTGCGCCAATGTCTACCAGAAATGGAGACTTTGTACCCAGGACCTTAGCAGTGACATAAGAACCTTGCTGGTCAACATAGAGCTCGACTGGATCCCTCCCTTGCCCTTGGCAGTCCTATGCGAAGTTGTGGGCATCGTCGCAGTCAGACTGCTGGTATTGATTCTGTCTGGGTCGGCCAAATGTATTTGGTCTGTTTGATTTATCGTTAGTCGTGTCATTTGCGGGCCCTCGTTGCTGTCCTCTATTTCTCGGTCCACCCGCTACGTCCTTGGGGTCCCTATTTCTGATCATCTCCAACAGGACCGGGCACTGGGATTTCCAATGGCCGAATCCTTTACAGAAGGCACACTGGTCCTCGCTAATGTCTGTACGTCCAATGTGGGGTGTCGAGGAGCGGTCTTTAGGAGGTGCGTTCCTAGGGACATTTGTCTGGTAGTCTCCTTTGTATTGCTCTCGTCCTGTAGTCACCCCTTGCAGTTGTGCAATCATCACCCTCTCTTTTAAGTCTTTCTTCTTTTTCTCTGTTGCTCTATCGTTTTCATTTTTCTGGTGTTCGTAATATTGGGCCATCTGAAGGATAGCCGCAGGTTTGGAGGCCGCCCAACTACTCTCACTGGCCTGCAGTTTCTGAGAGACCTCCGGTGACAAACCCTTAACATAATTCTGGACAAACAGGTGGTGTCCGGTTGCGGTGGTCATGTCCTGGCCGCTGTAATCGGAGAACACCGTTTCAAACCGGGAGAAGTAGTCCGATACATCTTCCTGGGGTTTCTGACGACAAGCCGTTACTATCGACCAGTCCACTTTCTTTTCTGGAATCAGGGTTTTCAATTTCTGTACAATTTTATCTGGGAGGTCTAAAATGGATTTCAAAGGCTTCTGTCCAGGTTCTCGTTGTCTATCTATGCCATCGAGTTGTGACCAGGTATGTCCGAACAGCTCAAGGTGGTCGACTTTCCGGATTTGCTTCCACACATCAGCTGGTAGACATAACCCGAAAAACAAGTCGATGTCAGCCAGGGTCATAATCGTTGAACCTAGGGCTGTACCTAATTCAGTATAGAAGGCAGTGGGGTTTTTACGTAAATCAGGCAGAGATTTCCGGAATGTCAGAATATCTTGCCGATCCCATGGCTGGTAGACCCAGTTGTACACTACCCTCCCCCTTGCATCTTGGTGGTTGACGTCATCGTGTGTTCCTAGACCTCGTGGAGGAACCCAGTAGGGGGCAGCCTCTCTTATTGGCATCATGGCGCTAGCTCGCTCAGTTTGTGGTTCGGTTGCTACGGGTGTCGTGGGTTTAGCTTCCGATTCCTGTTCAGTGAGGTGGCGGAAAACCTCAAGCGTACGCGTAAGGAGGTCCGTCACATCACATTCACCCTCATCCCCGATATCGACCTTTCTATACAGAGTCGTTAGGCTCTCGGGACCTTTGTCTCGATATCGGTCCTCATACGCATTCAGGACATGATAACACAGTCGAACGGCAAAATGTCGTACGTGGCTCCCTGCATATGAGTTGAACATATCCGTGATGTGCTCTTCACTTTCCTTTCTTTCTACCAGTGTCCTTACTATTTTGTCAATCCCTGCTCGCTCATCCTTGCTTAATCTGTTTGTTCTTGCGGAATCAGTCTTTCGGGCCTCAGGGTCATCTAACACTGTCGCTTGTGCTGTATCTAATACAAGGGGTTCGGCCGGCACAGAGGCCATGGGGGCTGAAGCTCTGGTACTACTCACGTCTGTGCTTGGGGGTAGCGGGTGCTGTGCTAAGGGTTGGGAAGGGGCATATGGAGGGGGCATGTAGATGATCAGAGGACCTAACAAAAGATCATCGTTGGCTCGCTGTTTCAAGGGCAATTCAGGATAGAGCGTAGAGGGCGTTCTAACCGGGCACTGGCTTGATGTTTCTACCTCTAGTTTCTGTTTGGCTTCTTCTCTTTCCTTAATCTCTTCTTCTAATTTCTTAGCAGCTAGGTGGGCTGCCTTTCGCAGCTCTTTTCCCAACCTACTCTCATTTCTCTTTTTACGCTGTTCGGTTTCTTTGCGCCACAGGCCGAGACTATCAAGCATAGTGGGCGTTGTCTTGTGTTTCCCAAGGGCTGTTTCTAGCGCACTTATTTTATCCTCGTCGAAGGATCCTATCAGTGGCCACTGACTTTCCCGATCCTTTTTCGTATATTTATGCCACAGCTTGCTATAAGCTATAGCGATCAATCCATGCTTCATAAACATGTCCTTATTAGGGGTGCCTTCCAGTGGAGCCGGATGGTTCATCTCTAATAAGCGGTCCGGGCTAAACAGGCTACCAATCAGTGGGGAGAAGATAGGCATGACGGATTACAACGGGGACAAAAGTCTGCACTACCTATCTTATCACTGCGTGCAAAGACTAGACAGAATATTTCTATTCTTCGTTGTTTGCAGGCGGTGAATACCTCAAAAGAACCAATATCGAACAGTCAATGTTCGGTCAATCAAACAATCAATGGGGAGAATAAGTAGGCACGACGGATTACAACGGGGACAAAAGTCTGCGTTACCTACCCTTTCACTACCTGCAAAGAGAGAACCTGTTCTTCCCTGTTTGCAGACAGAGAATCTCCAGAAAACAATCCGCGAACAACAGTTCGGGCCAAACAATCAATCAGTGGGGGAGGAAGATAGGCACGACGGATTACAACGGGGACAAAAGTCTGCGTTACCTATCCTTCACTGCTTGCAAAGAGAGAGCCTGTTGTTTCTCCGTTTGCAGACAGTGAATCTCCAAACAAATCAAGAAAAGAGTAATACTAGTATTATCTAAATCAAACAATCATTTCGCAATTTGTCGCGTTTACACGACCTTACCCGGACCGCATGGACAGTTTCTTGTCTTCCGAATCCAGCGCCCGATCGTCCTCTATTCTTCGTGATCTTCGCGGCACTCCTGATGGTTCCCAGTCAGGACCGTAGATCACTCGAGAGAGGTCTGTTCGGAACCAGTGAAGTTCGGATGATCGGCTGTCAGACGAGGGTCTATCGGACAGGAGCTCTCCCGATCGTTGCAGTCGTTCACTCTGTCGTCAGGACCTCTCCCACTGGATCCACGAGTCGCTGATGGGCCCCACGTTTGGGACGCCAATTGTGGAAAAAGGTAGGACCGATGACCTTTTTCAGAGTTGCCCGGCGTTAACCGCCTCTATACCTACTCAAGTTACCAAGCAAAGAGGCAGGCGCTGGAGACTGGAAGGCAGGAAACAGAAGTTTTATTCCGACAGAGCAGAACACATCAAATCACACAACAGGGTATCTTCTCGAGGTGCTCTAACCGCATCTCTGAGGCCTGGCCTCTTATACACAGGTTTATGATCTTTATTGCATGTCGCACATTCTTGCAATGCTTTGATGTATGAAAGGACATCCTCGGAATCCCCGCTTCAGGCCCGTTCCCACACACATTTACAGTTGAAGTCCCCACCCCGGTCACAACAGGTGATGATTGTCGCACAGCTGGACATTCCGCCGATTCACGGAATGTATGTGGTTGATCGGATCTCATGGGGTGGGGGCTTTGATCAACTCGTGGATCCTTTGGTGGGAGAAGCTTCCTACTGTATAGGGGGCAATAAACAGTGTCCGCAGGGCCAGGTGGCGGCCCGGGAACGAGTAAGACAAACGGGCACAGAGGAAAGGGGGTTTTATCAAAGGACCCGGGATCATGAAAGGAATGAAGGGAGGTGTCGCGTTGGGAACAGGATGGGGTTCCGAGGCAGAGTTGTGCTGAAGAGGGGTTTATGGCCCAAGGCATGTGAGAGCGGAGGCTGTCAGCGCGCGGGGGATGCCTGCAAGGTCAGGAGAGAGAGAGAGAGAGAGACGCGCTGGCTGTCGGCGATGGGCAGAGAGGCCATGGTATTTAAAATGGCTGCCGCTTACGCGCACGAATGGGCTCGAAAAGGGGGCAAGATGGCGCCGATAATGTTGACACTGCAGTCTAGGTTTTAACATATGTGTGCCGTATGCCTGCGTGTGCATGCGCGCGCCTGTGTGTGTGTGCGTGCGTGCGTGCATGCAGAGGGGTGGGGGCTGCCTGTGTCTGTGTGTGAGCAAGGGCTTTGCACCGCGCATGCGCAGCTACCAGACGCTCGCTCCCGAGGTGAAATCTGACCTCGTCAAAGCGCGCGTCTGGTAGCTGTCCACATTCCTAAATACGAGCCACAATAGGTCTGAAGCAGACACCTTCAATGCTCACGCATTGAGGGTAGGTCTGCTCGACCTAAAAAAGTGAATGACAGTGGCAGCAAAGATAGTATGAGGAACTGACGACTGGGGGCCTTTTACTGAAAGAAATGCTCCTGATTTCAGAACAGAGGAACTGATTGTGGCGAAGGCTCGCTGAGATTGTAACAGTTGCGACTTGCAACTATTATAATTCTCCATGAACAGCGGAGGTGTCATTTTGCAGCGCACTCAAAGGGCCTTCTATTCCTCAGACTGCTCCAAGCATGGGTATGCTTTGTCTGGAGGACTTTACCGTTGGTGTACAAGGTCATACACAGGAAAACTGTACATTTGGCAGATATGGGAATACACATTATTCCTATGGGCCCTAGAACTGGAAGGATAGAGTTGGCTGCTGCATGTCAAGATTCTATGTCAGGACCGGAGGCTCCGATTATGCTTCTCTTTTCTTTACTACATTCACAGCAGCTAATCACAATAAAGTTTTGATATTATTGCATTTCCCATAATACCATCATATCTATCACATGACTAACCATATAGCTACCGCCCTATATAAACCCTACACAACGTCTCAGTGTCCTCTTTCTTTGCTGCTTCGCAGCCAGTTAAGTACACTTCCATTATTATCCTGATTTAAGAGATTGAATGTGTATTTATTCACCTAACGTTACTGTTGATTAATGTTACTAGCGTGATTTGTGCTGACTGGTTTCTGTGAATGTGCAGGCTTGTTGCACTTTTGTGATTTTCTATTGCCTAGCTTGGTGTAACAGTAGCGCCGCAGAGCGAGTTTCGATTTGATCTCGCTCGGTTGGCGCGTCATTTCTGGTGTTTTGGGAGTGCTTCGCCTCCCGACCTGGTGCTCTGAGCCCGTGTCCTTTGCTGTGTGGAGTGGGAGAAATTGAGTGAGGACATGCTTCTAGGAGATGCGCGGTCCTCTTTCTAGATTGCCTCGAAGAAGGTGGCACCGCACATGCGCAGCATCCATTTTGTTGCCTTTCAGTGCTCGGAAGGCTTTATTTAATACAGGGAGCATCGTATAACTGCTCCTATTATTTGAATCCCTCGGAGCTGCTCCCTCTTGACACCCGACAGATCCTACTGTGCAGGGTTGTATAAGAATGCATAGGCTCTGCCTAGAGTAGCTACCAAGTCCTCCCCTCACCTCATATTGGTTTTAGATAGTTGTTTTTTCTATATTTAGCTTGCCTGGGGCTGATGCTACTCCCCCTGGATTGCTCCGAATTTGGGTGTACTCACCCTAAGCTGACGGTGGTGGCCCTTGGTCTTTTCTGACAGTCTTACTGTATTAATTTAAACAAGATGGGACAATTCTATGAGGAAGAATATTTCTACGAGGAACCCACGGGGTCCCTGGAGCAAGAACTAGTAAATGCATTGGACATGGGGTACAGCATTCAGTTAACAGGGCCTTGGTTTGGGTGATTAAACCCTTGAAGCGCCACCTGTGTGGCTACGCAGAACAACAAGGCTGGCTACCTACCCCTCCATGCCGGCCAGACCAAAGGGACCTCACACTTCAGACTTTGCCAAATTGACTGGTAGCTTGGCTACAGAGCATGACTATAGCGTCCTTTCGGAGACTGCGGCCCCCGATCCTTTCCAAGAGGACGATGACGATTCCTCTTCTCACCAGGGCTCGGACCAGGAGGACGCCCCCAGACCCAGCAAATGCTCACGGAAGGAGCATGACTTAGACCCTCCCACACAACCAAAGTTATTCACCTTCGAGCCATCGGAAATTGTTCACCCTAAATCCACAGCCTTGCTGCCCGCTCGAGAAGTGACCGAATATGTACAGGATCACCTACTCCAAGCCTTTGATAAAGAGGTATGCGCTAGATTGCGCTGCAAGTGCCCCAGACCAGGCCTTCAAAGCAAGGTAGCTGACACACCGAAGTAGACCCCCAACATGGTTACCTACCTTAAAAAATATTTCAAATCCTCAAAGAAGATGAGTTATAAGGCTTGGCACTCCTGCCAGAACAAGCTCCTTAACTTGACCAGCTCTCTAACTAAAATTATTGAACTCGGTTACCGGTAAAAGAAGTCCGCCAAGGCAATTGATCCTGAAGAACTAATTGGATGGGCGCAACAGGCCATATGCCATTTAGGGAACGCTAACTGTGCCATGTCCAGTGAAAGGGGGCGGTCTACCCTTCTGAAATTGGATCCCAAACTTGCTGAACTGTCCACTTCTGAGTCCGGCACCCTGGCCCATGGACTCCTCTTTGGACAACCTTTCCTTAAAAACTGACAAAGTTTGTCCCTACCTTCAGCGGACTAGACAAGGCAAAAGGGTCCCTAAGGAAAGTCTTCAGACCGGTTTTTGGCAGGGCTGGACGATATAAGGGGCATTGGTTCAGCCGAGGATATCAGAAAGGTCCCCAAAGAGGCTATTACCATCAACAAAGTGGGGGGTTATCAGTATCCTAACCACCCCATCTTGTTTCCAACCCGACGTTCCAATAAAAACCGTTTCAGAAAGGGTAGATACGGAGGAAACCAAGGAGGCATCCAGGATTCAGGGACCTAAGGTGAGAATCATTCTATGTTCAGAGGTGGTATTGGGAGAGGGTCTAGTCTTTCCTCCATGCCTGGCAGACGATTTCGGAGCATGCATGGCTTTTACAGACAGTGCAGGTGTACAGATTAGAATTGTACAACTCCCCCAGGCAAGTTTCCCTCCCCTCAATGATGTCTTTTTCCCATCAAGATCAAAGCATCCCTCCGAAATTCAGTCCCTCCTGCAAAAAGGGGCCATAGTAGTCACGGATCCTCATCCTCTGGGGTTTATCAGCAGTGTCTTCTTAGTTTATAAGAAAGGGGGCGGATCGCGGCTAGTGTTAAATCTAAAAGATTTCAATCGTTGGGCCATCTCTGACATCTCAAGATGGGAGGCCACCATCTTCTTTGTGATCTCCTCCAGGAAGGGAGCAGATGGCCCGTTTTGATTTGAAAGATGCGTACCCCCCCTTTCCCATTTTTGCACCCCTTCGGTGCTTCCTACAATTCCTATGGCAAGGAGTATATTACGAATACAAAGTCCTTCCCTTCAGTCTCTTGTCGGCGCCATGGTGTTTCACGAAGCTCCTTCAGCCAGTAGTGGGGGTCCTTGAGGGTCCTGCTAATAGTTAACTGGACAATATAATTATCATGGCTCGTTGACCCCAGCTAGTTATCACTCACCTCGAATGGTCTATCACGCTCCTACAGAACTTGCTGTTCATTGTGAACTCACAGAAATTGATCCTGACACCGACCCAAACAATAGAATTTCTGGGTTTCCAGTGCGACTCCTGAAAGTGCCAACTGATTCTACCAACACAGAAGGTCAGGCCCATCAAGAGAGAATTGAGATCGATTTTGAGCAGGCAGACTGTATCACTAAGATTAGTAGTCCGAGGGGTGAGACTGTTGGCCTCTTTGATACAGGCCATTTTCCCAGGACCACTTCACTATCGAGCGCTGCAGAGACTCAAAATTCGGCATCTCCAGAAAGGCCTCAGTTACGCAGAGTAGATTCTACTCTCAGACGAAGCAAGGTCACATGGATGCCTGGAACGGCAGGGCCATCTTTGGTTCCATCCCAGAAGTGGTGATCGAGTTGGATGCCAGCTGCTGGGGCTGGGGGCCTGGTGCGGTCCAATCTCCACAGTGGGCTGATGGTCCCAGGACGAACTGTCCTTATATATCAATTGCTTGGACCCTTTGGCAGGCTCCTTTGCAATTCGCAGTCTCTCACCAGTGACGATGGACTGTTGTATTTTACTCCGCATGGACAATGGCTCAGCAGTTCGTTATGTGAACAAGCTGGGGGGGACGAGATCCAGGGTGTTAACAGAGATCGCCAAGGATTTTGGGCACCTTTGACTCCAACACCGGATATCAGTAGTGGCAGAGTATCTCCCGGGCTGCAACCACATGGTGCCGGATTGGCAGTCCCGGCATCTACTGGACTTCAGCAAATGGACACTTCATCCTCGGATTTCCCAGACGTTAACCCCTTCCATGCTCATGACGAGCTCAGCTCGTCATGAGGCACGGTTGAGCTGTGCTTATGACGAGCTGAGCTCGTCATGAATAAAGGGGCTTTTAAAAAAGTCAGCACCGGAGGGGAAAACCCTTAGCAGCCAAGGTGTTAAATTGTCTTTAAGGTCCATGCCAAATAGACCTGTTTGCATCTGGACTTAACTGGCGAGTCCCAATCTTCTTCAGTTGGCGTCCAGACCAAGAGGCGTTGGCCACAGATGCTTTTCTCCAGAACTGGATGTCAGAACTGAGTTATGCGTTTCCCCCGTTCTTAATAATTCCCAGGGTACTGGTGCAAATGTGCCGCCAACGGGTGGAATTGATATTGATAACACCTCTCTGGAGGGCACAAGCATTGTGCCCAATACTTCTGGAAATGTCGTCTGCCTCTCCGATCCTTCTTCCATTTCGGTGGAACCTCCTTATGGACCCGGCGGGCTCGCCACATTCAACGATATTGTCCGGGCAACTCTCCCGAGTGGCTTGGTGGATTTCTGGGACAGATGGAGTGTCCCTGAACTTTTGTAGGAAGCTAATAACTATCAGTGAGGCCTGGTCGGCCAATATCCACAAGCGATATGCCTCCTCTTGGAAACAATGGTGTGGCTGGTGCAGTGAACGGGACATCAATCCAGTTGGAGCCATTACACTTTAATAATTAATTTTCTGTCTTCTATCGATTCTCCAGGGATGGCTTACAGAACAGTAAATAATTTCCAGTCAGTCATATCCGCAGGCCACGATACGATGGATGGTAAACCGGTGGGAGACCAACCTTTGGGATACAAACTTCAGAGGGGCATTCTGATGCTCCGGCCCCCATGCCCAAAGTACTCGGTTTTATGGGACGTGTCCATTGTTCGACGATTTTTGGAAGCATGGCCAGACAATACATTTTTGTCAAGTAAGCAATTGTCCGCCAAACTGACCATGTCACTTTGCCCTGTATTATGTAAAATAGTGTCGGTTGTCTGAGGTTTAGATTTAGCGGGACACAGATTCTCCCCAGAAGGGGTTAAATTTTCCATTTCTAGACGTACTAAATACAATACCTCGTTGGTTTACTATCCGGCTTTCCCGGATAATCCCAAACTATGTGGGGTACAATTTTTGAAAGCATATGAGGTGAGTACTGCTGAATTTTGTACATATATGAAATGGCAATTGTTGATAGCATTGCAGAAGCCTTTTCGCCCAGTGTCTCCATCTACTCTGGCAAGATGGATGCATTGGCTTATTGGTGAAACAGGCATTGATGTAACATTTTACAGATTTGCATGTTTGAACTGACTTAACTGTTTCTGAATTTTACACAAAGAAAGAGGACTCTGAGACATTGTGAGGAGTTTAAGTAGGGAGGTGGCTCTATGGTTATTCATGTGACATGATGGCATCATAGGAAATGTAGTAATATCAAAACTTTATTGTGATTGGCTTCTGTGAATGTAGTAAAGAAAAGAGAAGCATAATCCTTGCCTCTGTGACCTTAATAGAATTGAAAATTCATGTCACAAATACTAGCAAATGTTTTGTTTAGGAGCTCCTTGGGAGTCCCAGCAGCACTTGCAGAGCAGAGGTGGGGGCTACATGTGGGGACTAAGGTACATCGTACTGGTAGAGTTAGTGAGGCACTATAGTATGGGTAGAAAAGAGTGTGGTGTGCAAGTAATGAGGTGTATGGCAGACCCACATGTGTGCCCCATTTCTGGAAGAGCAAAATTCGACACAAATGTCAGGCCTGAGATGTACAGATGCCTATGGGTCCCAGTACTCGGTGGAGAGTGTCTGTAAGTCATGTATTAGGTGAAGGGCAATGGGTACAGATGTAGTAGTGGTGGGTTATGTAGGACAAACGTCTGGTGTCAGTACTGGAAGAGTAGATGTAGGGGTTCCATGTGAAGCTTGAGCTGTAACGGAAGACCTGCATGTTGGTGCACATATTGGTATTGCATGGCTGTGGTGAATAAAAGCCCAGTACAAAGAGGTCAGTGGAGGATGCTTTGGGTCAAGAGATCCATGGAAGTGCTGTTCATAGGTCTCAATACTGTAATAACATTACATCGGGACTGCAGGTCAGGGGGTGAATGGCAAAGCTGCATTTGGTCCCAGTGCTAGATTAGTGTCTGTGGGAGGATATGGGATAAGAAAGAGAGCAATGGATGTATTTCATTTCACAAAATTCGGAGTAACATCTTTACCCAGCTCCTTTCCATTCTATCACTAAAGTATATAATCAGCATAGGACGAATGGAAATTAAATGGTGATGTTTGCATTCTGTCTTACCAGCTCCCAGACACAGGGAAATATGGCCCATTGTACTCTTAATTCGTTTTCATCTAAGTATACTGCCTGTACACTACATACAACTAGATGACTACATGTGTACTGCAAAGCTTCACTGACTCTACTTTATATGATTACCAGCAGGAGAGGCCACTGTTATGATTCACCACAGGCTGAAGCAGAACATGTTGCTACTATCTATCTGGCATGCATATTTTAGAAATTAGAGCAGTTTTTATCAACATATTTGCTAAGGTCGTATCTTACTCAATATTGTTAGGGAGATATAGGTCTGACATTCCCCAACAAGCAATTCTGAAACTATGAGACTGTGAATTAAACATCACGGAGGGCTGTGAAAGAAGTGGTGGTTTTCTTCTGAGTGTCTCAATCACTTCCATTGTCCCCTTCACACCACTTTCTTCTGCGGCCTCTCACTCTTTTAGACCCTTACACATTTTTCTCTCCACATCTTTCTGACATTCTCCATGTGCATGTGTCACATATCATCTTTCCTCTTCAAGCACTGTTTTTTCACTCCCTCCTGAATATAGTTCATTTCATCTCGTCCACTTCACCATTCTCCAGGCACACAACCCACCCAATTACCTGTAAACACTAAATTTATTTTACTTTGCCACTGGCCATATTTCGACAGCTGGGTACATTCTTCACATGGTTTCCCACAATTACATTTAGCACGTATTTGACCAATGCTTTGTGTGCACTACAGGGAGATCAAGGATTTCATGTAGTCTAAAAACCTTTACGACCCATTGACAGGCAATGTAAGAAACCAACTGTGCCTTAAGCCTCAGCTCTAGAGACCTCAATCGTCCCCCATAATAACCACCCACCCGCAACCTGAACTCACTCATACATCTCGAGGCGATTCATTTCACAGTATGCACTACAGATGAGTCATAGTTGCAAGTCAAACAAGTGAAATATAAACGGACTACATTGCTGACATAGATTATGTTAGACCGGTCAGCCCTTTGGGTGGCCCCTCCTTATTTTTCTCCCTTTTTGCCTTCTATTTTTGTGTCCACTGTGATTTTTGGGTGCTGAACTTAGGTCTCTGGACGCCTCATTATTACTAATTAGTAATGAGGCGCAGGTGATTTTTAAAATGGAGGAAGAGTAGGCACTCTCACAAAATGGTGGCCTTTCAAGATTTACCTCACAGCCTTGGGCCATAGCGTGACATTAGGGGTTCCAGAACCTTCTGGTCCACTCTGGACACTCTGGGCCCAGGCTATATAAGATGGAATGTTGGACGGCCATTTTGGTGAGTGAGGAGATTGTAGGTGGAGAGAGAGGTCAAGCTGGAGTACAGGCTGTGGAGTGAGGAGGTTGGCACACTGTGGGGGGTTGACTGCCTTCAGAGGCTGCGACTCCTTTATGTGATGCTACCCCGAGCCCATTGATCTGACCCCGCGAGGACATTTTCATTTGAAACAACGATACCACCAGTACCCCTAGTGGAAGACCAGGTTGTGGACTGAGGGAATTTGACCTGGCTGCTGAGGGTGAGTGGGGCTGCCTTCCAAAAGGGGCTGTAACCTTGGTGAAATACAGCCAGATTCATCAAGCGAAATGCGTTCGCAAAAGGGCCAGATTCTGAGAATCTGGCCCTTTGCGAGTGCAATTTTTGCATTTGGGATTCATCATCCCAAATGCAAAAATCGCTAACAAAGAATTCGCAAATTTGCGAGGTTTAGCATTTAAGGAATCTCTATTAGAGATTCCTTGAATGCTATTCATCAAACATTTAAAAATTGCGAATTCGCAATTTAGTACCGCTATTTACCACGAAGTCAAACCTCGTGGTAAATAGCGAAAACTTAGAAAAATGCATTTAAATGCATTTTTCTAAGTTGCATGTTACACACACACATGTCCTTTGGACATGTGTGTGCACAACATCAGTGTAAATTCACATTTCAGGGGTGCTACAGGGTGTCCTTTGGACACCCCTGCACACTTGAAATCGCATCCTTATTTGCGATTAGCAATTTGCTAATCGCAAATAAGGAAGCTGTAGGAATCACAATTTATTTTGCGATTCCTACATGAATCCCGTTTTGCAAGTCCTTAATAGCGATTCCTTAATGATCGCTATTAAGGACTCGCAAAACGGGACAATGATGAATCTGGCTGATAGTGCCTTATGTTAATTATCACCCCGCGCCCGGCATGACCCGTCATCTAGCTGCCCTGCTGTGACCCGCTTGAGCCTGTCATATCGTGCCTCCGGACTGACCAGAGTTCTCCGCGCTAGTGTGGCTTCACCGCCGTTGTACTAGCGGATCTCCTGTGGTGGGAGCGTGGTTCCAGCAGATTGGCGCCGGCGTCGTCCCTGGTGACTGGATCCGCATAGATTGGTGGAAGGGTCAGAGGAGAGTCCGGGGCCTTAAGGAACGCCGACTTCCCCGCTGAGGAGAGTGTGGGGGAGGTCCGGAGCTGACAGGGTGTCGCGGCATTGGAGAGGCAGTTGCCAGGCAGCGGAGGCCAGAATAGAGTCCCCCCCCTGACGTTGACAGGAAGGAGCGGGGCGGGTTTGAAGGAGGCACGCCCTGCCTTGAGGGAGGAGCTGCTGCAGAGGCGCGCCCGGTCTCCGGCGAGAAACCCACTTCTGTGAGGACGAAGAGGGAGTTGCACAGAGTTAGGAGGAGGAATTGCCCCGGGGGCACGCACTGTCTCCAGTGGGGGTTCTGCCACCGGGGGCTTGCTCCTAGTGTTTGGGAGGGGGCACACCTGGAGAAGCCCTAACCCCTTCCATTTGCCATCCATTGGACAGTGTGCAAGAACTTTCCAGGCAGAACTAAGCAGGGAGCCAAGCCAAGGGGGAAACGGGGAGGAAAGCGCGATCCAGAGTTAATTGCTGACCCACATGAGAGGAGTACTTTTCCCATGAGAACTGCAGCTGTCCAGGAATCAGGGCATTGCCAAGTAATCTACAGGTGGCAGGGTTACTTTCCAAGATTAATGTGTACTCTTGCCTGATTTAATGCATGAACTCTATTGCTCTGCTAAAGCTAATGTATGCTCTGACTGTATTAAATGAAACCCTTTTGTATTGATTTTATGCATGAATGGCTTAATGTAATCTCCTGCCTTGTCCATTTTTAGGCACTGATCTGCTTGACAATTGATATAACCAAATGCTTGAATCAAACTAATGAGGCGTTCTGCTGATTTGCCTCTAGGCCTTCCTCTAATCGCTCCTAGTATTTAAATGAGTGTTGGCCTGAAATGAATATACATTTTAATCTGTTGTTAGTGATGTAAATGAGTAAGGTTCACTAGTGTGAGATGAACTAATGCAATAACCTGTGCTTCAGGAGACAGGAATTTTAATGGTGAAGCATTTAAAATGATGATTTGTTATTGCTGTCGCAACTGAAAGTCAAATTTAAAGGAAAGATAAAGCTTTTCTACTTTTCTAAAGACGGTGTGGTGTAATTTTTAGTGGAGGTGCGCTGAGTTGCTGTGGTGAGTGTGACACAAGTACGACAAGTTGCCCTTGGAGTTAGGCCTTCCCACTTTGTGCCAGGCTACACTAGGTGGACCGGTGATCCCGGGTCCAACAGATTACACTAAGGATTTTTATAATCATTGTTGAGAAGTTGGTCTCTGTGTTTTCCAGGAAAGTTAATGACATGAATATAAGTCCTTGTATGAACAAGATTTGTAGTTGGTTTTAACCTGCCCCAAATATATCGCTGCTGCCTGCACTTCACAGGCTAGGAAACCCTCCCAGTTGTGATGTGATGGTAACTAACTGCACACGACTGTCATTGCTGGTCTGGTACCTGACTGAGAGAATACTAGGGGGGGCGTTCGACCCGGAAGAACAAACACTTTCTTCACACCTCCCGCTTCCCTTCAGCTGATGATGTCCAGCTAGGGCTTGCCGAGGGACGTGTCAAGTTTTTGTGCATACAGTCTCTCCTTGTCTGAGCCCACCTCTGTTCCGTCCCACACTCTCCTAGGACCGCCTGTGCATTTATGATGTGTGGTGTGCGACCTGGCCTGGGAGTACCTTATCAGCCTCATATGTATGTATTGGCATTTATATATGTATTGGCATTTATATAGCGCACTACTTACCCGTAGGGTCCCAAGGCGCTTCGACCGCTGCGAAACCCTTCCTGGCTTCCCTGAGAGATGGTCCCTTAATGGGTATCTCCAGGGTGAGACCAGGCATCCCCGGCGGTCTGGTGGGGCCGTTAGTGAAGATGAGGCAAGCTAATGCCCAGAGTTGCCGAGTGTGATCGCTGATCAGAGTGGGCACAGAGGCGAGAGAATTATCGAGTCCGCTGACCCTGGTCCAGAAACCTGCCGCGCCGGGAATCGAACCCTGGTCCCGGGCCGTCCTCTGCTCTCGGGTCTGCCGCCTCTAACCAGTGAGCCACACTACTTCACTTCATATCAGCTGGCTGGACCTTCAGGAGACCAGAGGGAAGCCTTCAGAGTAATCATGACACAGACCTGTGTCTAGTTGGTGAAGCAGGTGCAGTTGCAATTGAATGAATGAAATGATTTTATAAAGTGCACATTACCTGGAGGTATCTTAGCGCTAGGCACATCAAGGACTAAGGACATGGCAGCAAGCCGTGTTAGGTCTGAGTCACTTTATTAATACCAGCAGAAAAGAGCCAGGTCTTTAGATGCTTTCTGAATAGCTGTAAGCTAGATTGAGACTGAAAGGTAAGAGGAAGGGAGTTCCATAACTTTCCCCCAGGAAAATTCTGCCGCCCCTGTTTGCTCGTTTGATTCTGGGGATCAGGACCATGTGCGCCCAGCTAGATCTTAGTGTCCCACTGGACCCACACCAGGTGAAACGTTCCTGGAAATAGAGCAGACCAGTACATTGAAGAGCCTTATGTATTAGACACAGAGCCTTAATAGAGATTCTTGAAGGGCGTGTAGCAGGTAAGAGACTGGTTTAAACTTCGGGATGTTCAAGAGGGTTCTGCCCACCGAGCCTTATAGGGACTGCAATTGTTTGAGTAGATATTTTGAGGTGCACAAATAAAGGGCATTGCAGTAATCCAATTTGGATCCTATAAGGGCCATCATTATTGTCTTCTGTAAATCTCTTGGGATGAACAGGGGAATTTTTTGGAGAACCCGAAGCATAAAGTATCCCCTGAGGTCCCTGCATTGATCTGAGCATTGAAACATAGTTTGGTGTAAAAAATTACTCCCCAGTTTTTTGCCTTCTGCACAGGCTTGGGCATGTCTCCCAGCTCCTGAGGCCACAAGGATCCATTCCAGAAGGAAGTCTCTTTCACAAAGAGCAGCACCTCAGTTTATTCTGAATTCAGGGGCCGATTATGATTGTGGAATTTCCGCATCCTCTGGGCCGGCGGAAGCCACCGCCGGCCCAGAGGATGCGGAAAAACCGCAGCGGACCCACCAAAGACCCACCGCCACATTAGGATGGCTGGTGGGTCCTGGTTTCCGTCCGCAGCTTTTCCGCCACGGTTGGCTTACAACCGCGGCGGAAAAGCTCTAATATGGTGGCGGTGTCTCTCAGACACCGTCCACCATATTAGGATGGGCTTCCAAAGATGCTTTTCCGCGGCGGGTTTTCCGCCGAGGAAAAGCATGTGTATCTTCACTGCGGGGGCCCGTTGTGGGCCCCCTAGGTGAAGGGGGGGGTGCACATGGGGGGTACCTATGGTACCCCCCTGCATTTGTATACAGAAATCGGCAGGCACCGCGCGGTGCCTGCCGCTTTCTGCATACAAATGCATTGTATGCATTTTTAACATTGCGGCGGGTGCAGCTTGAAGCTGCACCCGCCGCATGTTAAAGATATAGGATGTGACCGCCACCATGGCGGTCACATCCTAATCAGCACAGAGGGAACGCCGCTGCCCATGCGGACGTTCCCTCATACTCTGGGGTCGCAGACGGACTCAAGTCCGTCCGCGATCCTAATGACCCCCTCAGTTTGAGACAATTCTCCTTCATCCAGCTTACAACTGCGGCCATACAGCTGCAGAAATTGTTGGCATTCTTTTCAAACTGAGATGAAACGGACACCACTATCTGTCATCCGCATAGGATAATACGGTCAGGCCGAGGGTGATGTACACATTGAAAAGTGTGGGGCTAAGTGCTGATCCCTGAGGCACCCACAGGGGAGGGAGAAGGAGCTGGATTTTGCATCTCTCACCTCCACCCACTGTTCCCTGTTTTGGAGAAAAGGGCTTAGCCGAGTTAGTGCAGTGCTCCTGAAGCGCAGGCAATACAGGCGTTTCATAAGAAACACGTGGTGGACCGTATCAAAGGAGGCCAAGAGATTAAAATTAATGCAACTCTGCCGCCCTTGTCCACCCTGACTCTAATTTCGTCTGATGCAGCCACCGGTGCGGACTGCGTACAATGGTTCCCTCTAAACACATATTGAGCGGGGCCCAGCAATTGATGGGTGCCCAGAAATTTCAAGATTTGCACATTCATAGCCTTCTCTAGCACCTAAGCCAGGAACTGGAGTCGGGAGATAGGTCTGTACCTGTCCACCAGCTTGGGGTCCAAGGAGGGTTTCTTCACCAAAGGAAGAATGGAGGTCCTCTTCCAAACCTCAGGGTAGTACCCCGAACTCAGTACTTGGTTCAATAGATCTTTAAGTGGCCCAGCCACCTGGCTAGCCAGCTTATTAATGATCCCCGGAGGGCAGGGGTCAGAGGGGGCCCCAGACTTGATGGAGCTCATAAGGGTCATTGTTTTATCCCAGGTGAGAAGAGAGAACTTCTCAAAAGTGGGAGGTGCCTCACGACCCATGAAAAGGCTCAAATTTGAGGCCTCTTCCAGTTTTAAAATAGAGTCTGTACTGGGTGCCTGCTGAGATACTACCTGAAACATACGGTTAACATTGCATTGGAAAAAGTCAGCCAGCCTTTTGCAGAAAGATTCATCCAGGACAAAAGAGTTGCTGTTGTTGTTTTAATTCGACAACTTTTTAACTGTTTTAGAAAGTTCCCTGGAGGAATTATCTGCTAGTCCAATTTTTCATGTGAACAATTTTGTTTTTTGACTTTGATGAACTCTTTGTACTCCGCAAGGGTTTTTAGGTCTCGGCTAAGCGCGCGGAAGCGCGTTCTCGCCGAGAACCTATTGTTGCCGTGTCTGCTTTCCAGGAGACAATCCTGGCCGAGCGCATCGCCTTGGAGGCGATTTGAAACTGCCAAGCGCACGCGAACGCGCGCTGTGGCCAGTCGCTGTCTCCTGGGAAGCTCAAAACACCACACACGCATGCGCATACACACAGACACACACACGAGCGCCCATGCACGCACCCACATACATACAGAGACACACCCCCCCGCACACATACACACACGCGCACACACACACGAGTGCACCCAGCTCCCCCGCTGTGCACACATGCATACACACACAAGCACACACACACGCATACACACACAAGCACACACACACAAGTGCACCGAGACCCCCCCCCAGCCCTTTTCTACTTACCAGGCCAATTTTGGGGGACTCCGCTCTCCGCACGAGGCAGGCACCGGGCATGTGCAACACTTGCGCAACCTCCTTCTGGCGGCCCCGGGGCTCTCCACCGCTCACAGGAGCCACGGGCCGCGAGACGCTTTCACTCCGCCTGCCTCCTCTTCCGGTCCGAACGCAGCCCCGCCCCCGTCACAGGTGACTTTGCCTGACTTCCTGTGAGGCTGCGCAGAAAATAATGCTGGGCTCGTGAGTGAGTAACAGTGACTTACTTGTTTTAGTAGTTGATAATGTTAATAAACAAATAAGTATATTTGTAATCATAGAACATTTTTCCACACTCAGTAATGGTAGTTGTGTACCCCCTGGTGGCACTGTACGGTGCTGCTGCTGGTACGCCTTGATCACAGGAGCAGTAGTGACGGAAGAAGGCCTCAGACCCGTCCATAGTTACAATTTCATAGTTGTCAGGAATCATTTCTTCGGATTCGGCTTCGTATTGAGGCGGTACAAGTGGCTGGAATTTTCTGTGGTGAAAAAACATATCCAATCCCATTTCATTTCACGGCGTGCTGGCACGCGCAGCTACCAGTTCTGAAGATTAGCATGCTTTCCATGGCTTGCGTCTTCTCACTGGCTGCGTCCTCTGCCTTATCTTCCACCATCTCCACGTTTGTTTTCTTTCTGTTTCCTTTATTCGTCTCTGGAGAGGACAATCTTTCATGACCAAAGCTTTGTGTTTACAAAACTTTAGGAAAGAGAGAGTGTGTGTGTGTGTGATGTATGTGTGTGATATGTGTGCGTGGGTGTGTGTGTGATATGTGTGTGTGTATGTGTGTGTGTGTGTTTGTGTGTGATATGTGTGTGTGTGTGTGTGATATGGGTGTGTGTGTGTGATATGGGTGGCTGTAATTTTCTGTGGTGAAAAAACATATCCAATCCCATTTCATTTCACGGCGTGGTGGCGCGCACAGCTAACAGTCCTGAAGATTAGCATGCTTTCAATGGCTTGCGTCTTCTCACTGGCTGCGTCCTCTGCCTTATCTTCCACCATCTCCACGTTTGTTTTCTTTCTGTTTCCTTTATTTGTCTCTGGAGAGGACAATCTTTCATGACCAAAGCTTTGTGTTTACAAAACTTTAGGAAAGAGAGAGTGTGTGTGTGTGTGTGATGTGTGTGTGTGATATGTGTGTGTGGGTGTGTGTGTGATAGGTGTGT
Source organism: Lissotriton vulgaris (assembly GCF_964263255.1). Classification (NCBI taxonomy): domain Eukaryota; kingdom Metazoa; phylum Chordata; class Amphibia; order Caudata; family Salamandridae; genus Lissotriton; species Lissotriton vulgaris. Next base: position 1,065,801,514 of record NC_141693.1, on the reverse strand, counting down.
GTGGGTGTGTGTGATATGTGTGTGATATGTGTGTGTGTGTGTGATATGGGTGTGTGTGTGTGTGTGATATGGGTGTGTGTGATGTGTGTGTGATATGTGTGTGTGTGATGTGTTTTCTATGTGATTCGTTTTGAAGCTGTTAATTTGTGTGGGTGCAAATGCAATAGGTCTCGCATTTGCCAGAGATTAAGCTATTGGCATTGTGAATGATATTGCCATTTATTTATATGTTTTAAAGACAAAAACATGAATAAAAATAATGTCATGAGCAATGCCAATAGCTCTAACTTTAACATTGCCGAGACCATTGCATTGTAAATGCTTGTTTTATATGTAGCTTTTTTCCCGGGAGAATAGTCAACCCTCCAAACATGCTCAGCGTGCCTGTACTTCAGCAATGCTGCTTTCACTGCTGGTGTGAACCATGGAGCTGATGTATTTTTCCTGTAGCACTTCAGCATTTTCACCGGCACCACTTTAATACATGCTGTGTCCAGCCAGCGGGTGTAGTTTGTAGTTAATTACTGCATCGTCGATACCCGTGACAGGAACAGGTGCAGAATTAGAAAGAGCCTCTTGCAGTGCATCTATCTTGACATCCTTCCATGGTCGGTATTTAATAATCCTAGCTATTCTATTCAATTCAGCTCTGGTGCACTGAATCGTGATTGAGAAAAAGATGGCCTTGTGGTCCAACCATGGGAGTGGGAGGATCTGGTCAATGCCTAGTTCAGCGTTGTTTGTAAGAATACCATCCAGTGTATAGTTGGCTGGGTGGGTAAAATTAGCATACGTTATACTGGACTCCATAAAGGATTGGATTTTATCAATAAATCCCATCCTTGGAATGGGAGGCCGGCATATTAGCAATCCTTGGAATGTATAGTATTTGTTCAAATCAATACTAAACCTAAGTACCTCGCAGTCTAAATGAGGGTTTGGTGTGAAATGGCCACAAGCGAGCTACGATAGACAATCGCTAGCCCACCACCTCTTTTATCAATTCTACCTAGCCTTTCAATATTGAACCCACAGGGGACCGCAGCTTTGTTGTCTGGATCAGACGTACTGTCAGCCCAGGTCTCTGTGAGAAAATGGCTGACAACTGGTAGGTCCCAGTAAAGATAGGTAAGCTAGCAAATTCATTGAGGGAGCTGTGCCAGAGCCAAGCCACGGGTCTGTTTTGAGGCATAGAACAATTATAGCAACTATATAAGGCATAGGATGGGTTGAGCCATTAACTCATTTTACATGTAACTCATGCTGGAAAAGTTCAAGTAGAAATATGCTAGAATCCCACATAATTCAAACAAGTGTAATTCTTGAACATGCAACATCTTTTTACTGTAGTACATTAGATTGTATCATCTCACGCTATGGCATTTATTAAAACATTCATGTCCCCCCTACCAACATGAGGACGATGCCAATAGTGAACCGAGAGGCAAGCCAGTTCAGATCTCATGTGCACCCTTTAAATGGCCTAGGTTGTTATTAAAGTCTGTTAAACAATGTGCAAGAGAGGTTTTTGTACAGTGTGCATCGTGAACAGCAGTATTTCAAGGAGGTCATCCCTAAAATGGGAGGACGAAAGAAAATAACGCACAATGAATCAAAATAATTGCTTAGGATCATTTAATTTCAGCAAACGGGGAAGTTGGGATGATCATAGGTTTAGTGGTCTTACATTGTGCAATATGTAGTACGACGTAGGAGCTTGCCTGACGCCATGACACACATATGCACGCATGCCCCGACCCCATGTTGGTGGTCAAGGGAGAGGAAATAAAGAGGGGGAAGCCCCAGCCCACACAGTTAGTGTGGTGCAAATTTAAAAGCACATCCTACCTCCTGTGTCGTTCATGTAGCTGTTTCCCAAGCGCTGGAAGGGACCTCAGTATCTGCTGCGCTACAGTGGTGAAGAGGATAGGATCCAACTCTGCAAGTCTCTGCCTGTTGTTGCGTTGTCCACATGGGCAACATCCACGCCACTGCTGATTCGGGCCCTTCAAGCTAATGCTGCTCCAGAGCCAGCGCACACCCGATGAGCCCTCATGCCTGTATATGTGGCACTTGATCTTTCTACTAGCCAGGTTTGGCTCCTTCCCCAATTGGGTATTGGCAGGCGACCGGCAGTAGTAAGCACCAGCACAGTGCCATGCTGTCCGGCTCCCTAACCAGTGCTGCCACCTGAGTACCTGCTCAGCTGCAAATATCAAGTGAGTGTATCCTCACCTTGCCCACACCTGTGTATGCCAGAATCATGCTCTCTGGCCTGGTGCGTCCACTGCCCTAGCTTCTTGACATCGGCAGCTAAACTCCTCTAGACATGAGCACAGATTAGAAGGCAAATGCACAGGCCGGACCACCACCACAGCGCCTCATGCTTGCTCGCGCCAATCTGTTGGCTCCCTTCAGCAATCTCAGTGACCCAGCAACGGCCGCGGCCCGCTGGCACACATGGGTGGTGCCCCTAAATAATGAAACTGATGATGAAACAAAATGCTGCCTACTTCTTCATTATGCTGGGGAAGTAATCTTCAAACTCTTCCACAACTTTCCCAGGATGGGAGCGGACGATGATTACGACAGGGCCATCACAGCACTCAACTCATAATTTGACCCCTAGATTTGAAAAGATTCAAAGAGCGGCAAGCCCACTAGAGCAAGGGTGCATCCACTGATGTGCTTTATGCTCACTTACGAGAACGCACCAGTACCTGCACAAATGACGATCCGCAAAGGGAAGTGCGCACTCTGATTATACAAGGCTGCTGATCCACCGCATTTAGACGCCACATTCTCCGCCAGCCGAACATGCCCCTTGATGAGATCTTGACGCTTGCCCGATCCCACAAACTGTCCAGAGATCAAGCTGAACAGATTGAGCTGGCACTCCAGCAGCTCTCAGTCACACCTGAGCCCACTTCACGACCAATCAAAGCAGAAATAGCGGCGACAATCTCACAAGGGCGGATTGGTAGTATATAACTTCAAAAATATGGGATCAATGCACAGCCTTGAATTTTATAATTTTTATTCAGATTGATGAAGTTGAGGTGCTGCTGTCGGGTGACGCTCTCAGTCCCTGGCGTCCTTTATGCAATAACTAGAAGTGTGACCAATGGGTCCTTGGTTACATCCCCAACAGGCACTCTGTGTTGGTTCCTCTTTGAATAAGGACTCCAATTCAGTTTCTTTATCAATGTTTTTATTACTTGAACTTCTTTTCTCTTATGATTATATTCATCATGATTATCCTTTAAGCATTTTTGTGAAAAACACTTTTCCTTTTCAAACACATTTCCTTTTTTGAAACAGATATATATCTATGAGCTCCAATGCATTTCGGGCACTTCTGCCCTTCCTCAGGGAGCAGTGGCTGTTAAAGATACAAATGTAATTATAATCACAACCCTTATTCTGTACACATGCATCACTGTTGTCATTTGTTAGGGTTCACACCATGCGGGGATCTTAATAATGTGCCACTGTGTGAGTACGGGATAAATATGTTGTGTTGCACCCGTGTCGTGATAAAATTAATGAAAAACGCACTTACATGTGAGTCGAGAACGGTCTAGACTCTCGATTCTGCATATAAAAGTTATGCGAGTTAACATGAGGTTTAACATCATAAACGTGAAAATACCGTGCAGTGTTCAGGTATTATTACTGACCTTGTCCTCTAATATCGTTTCATTCGGAAAAAAAAAAACCTGATTCAACACCACATAGAGGAACACTGCCATGTTACAACTGCAGCAATTGGAACAACGTCATCACAGGCAATGTGATAACTCACCCCATGAGGGGACATAACATCAAATTGAGGGTTACAGCAACCTGTGACACCTCTAACGTTATTTATTTGCTAAAATGTCCTTGTGGAAAGGTGTACATTGGCAAAACGGAAAGAAAACTAAAGACACGCATAGTAGAGCACAAATCAAACATTCGCACAAAGAACAGCAAATCTGCGGTCGCATTCCATTTTATGGAAGCCCATCACAACATCTCTCAATTAAAATTTTTGGTGTTGGAAACCATAGAAAAGAAAGAAGGAAGAGACAATAATCAATTCTTATTGCGAAGAGAAAACCACTGGATCCATAAGTTGGGATCCTTGAAACCGAACGGACTCAACGAACGGATTGAACTGTCTTGCTATTTGTAAATATGAGCAATTTGAAATGTCATGTAAATATAAATACAACACGTTATGAATGATTCACACCTTGTGTGAACTTAACACAATATGCTATTAAGGATTACATATAAACCTTGTACACTCGTTCCAGGGTACAACCATCTCAACACGGGATAGGACCCATTTTCGTTTTAACTTTTTTTTTTTTTTACGTGATTATTTCGGGATTTACATTTTTCACTTCACGTTTTTTTCTAATATTATGTTTCCAATATTATGTTTTCACATAGTTCCTGTATTATACAGCTGAAACTACCCATTTCGTTTTATCAAGCGTCTTCGTAATACACGCGCAGTCTTTTCTTTCAACTCCCTTAGCATAGGAAGTATGCTTTCACTGTCTATTCCTGCGTCAGAGCGACACGGAAGTAACTTTGCAGACACCAGTAACATCACAGTTCAAACGCCGGGAGACGGCTTGATCCGTCGAGCAAAGCGGAGAATACCTTTTCGAATGAAACTATATTAGAGGACAAGGTCAGTAACAATAACTGAACACTGCACGGTATTTTCACGTTTATGATGTTAAACCTCATGTTAACTCGCATAACTTTTATATGCAGAATCGGGAGTCTAGACCGTTCTCGACTCACATGTAAGTGCGTTTTTTCATTAATCTTATCACGACACGGGTGCAACACGACATATTTATCCTGTACTCACCAGTGGCACATTATTAAGATCCACGCATGGTGTGAACCCTAACAAATGACAACAGTGATGCATGTGTACAGAATAAGGGTTGTGATTATAATTACATTTGTATCTTTAACAGCCACTGCTCCCTGAGGAAGGGCAGAAAGTGCCCGAAATGCATTGGAGCTCATAGATATATATCTGTTTCAAAAAAGGAAATGTGTTTGAAAAGGAAAAGTGTTTTTCACAAAAATGCTTGAAGGATAATCATGATGAATATAATCATAAGAGAAAAGAAGTTCAAGTAATACAAACATTGATAAAGAAACTGAATTGGAGTCCTTATTCAAAGAGGAACCAACACAGAGTGCCTGTTGGGGATGTAACCAATGACCCATTGGTCACACTTCTAGTAATCTCACAAGGGCCCCATCGCTGCAACAGCCAAAGATCTGTCCCCACAGGAGAAACTCCTTCTTACGGCTGCAGATATTGTGGGTTACCCATACACCTGCCTTCTGATGCCCAGTCAGAGGCAAGACTTGTTCTGCGTATCAAAGAGTGAGGTATTTTATTCTGGGTGTCACATACCATTTAAGATTGAGTAAAAATAATCTGTTTTTACCAATTGGCCTCAGTAAGTTGGAGATTCCCCATTCCCACTGAAGCACACATAATCACTAGGGGTTAGAGGTCCAATCAGGCTTATTAATGTCCTGAAGTCATACTCCGCATAGAGAATCATATGTCCAGACAGTGTTGCTATGTTGCAAACACACTGCTTTATTTTGCGAATAAAAGTTGCTGGTTCATACGTTGAACCAGATTTCAAGAAAAACATATCAGTCAACACGTTTCACCCCTTCCCGGCACGCAGGCCTGGGTCTTTCTCAAGGCGGAAGAAAATAGAACTGTAAAGAGTCAATGGAATCAAAGAAATGCTCGGGGTCACAAGGGTTGTAACCTGTATCTCGGGTGGACTGTGCGGTCCAGTAAAATAAGGTCAGATGTGGTCAAACAGTGTGGGAAGAGGAAGAAGTCCATCTATGTTTAAAATCTACCACAGATACTGCAGATTAAGCTTTAATCTGCAGTGGTTTTTAAACTTAGAGAGACTACTCCCTCTTCCTGCCCCGTTCAGAAATCACTGCAGTGCATACCCCTTGGCGCACCTACATTCTCTGCAGTAATTGCTGCAGAGCATGTAAAGGCACTGAGGGGTATGCACTGCATTGAAGTGATTTCTAAACAGGGCAGTAAGTAATTACTGCAGAGTATGTAAGGGCCCCAAGGGATATGCACCGCAGTGCGTAACTCCTGGCGAACTACATACCCAGCAGTAATCACTGCAGAGTATGTAAGGGCGCCGAGGGGTATGCACTGCAGTACGTAACTCCTGGCGAACTACATACCCAGCAGTAATCACTGCAGAGTATGTAAGGGCCCCAAGGGATATGCACCGCAGTGCGTAACTCCTGGCGAACTACATACCCAGCAGTAATCACTGCAGAATATGTAAGGGCGCTGAGGGGTATGCACTACGGGGCAGTAGTTTCTAAATAGGGAGGGAAGAGAGAGCAATCCCTCTCTGTTTAAAAATCACTGCAGATTAAACTTTAAAGTGCAGTGTTTTGTTTTTTAAGTGGGATTGCTCCCTCTTTCTGCACTGTTTAGAAACCAAAACACTGCAGATGAATTCCATTGGCGAAGCAGTGGAATTTATCAGTAATTCCGCATGACAAGAGTAACTCGGAATCACCAAATTCCTACGATTTTGCTGGTGGAATTAAATATTCAGCCCTGACCTAAACTTTATCCGCTCATACACTATACATTTATCTCGCCATTCATCCATGCCCTTTATCAATCTACGATGCACTCAACAAACTATGCAACCAAACATGCACTTATTCTTCTAATTGAGTCACTCTCTAAATCATGCTCTTACCCATCCACACACCTGTACATGTGAATAATAATCAATGAAGGAGCACTTTCATTTAAAAGCCAGATCTATTGACTTTGCTAATGCTTGTTGCAGCTGCAGTCAAAGTGCATGTTTTCAACACTTGATGTTTATTACTATCCAATATAACTGATTTTATAAATATTAACTAGGGAATTGAAACGTACTAGGATTCAAACGTATTCCTTGCAGGTTACATGCAGATGTTTGCAAAGGATGAATGACTCTCTGAGACATTTACCTAATTAGAATTTGTGTCTTTTTTTAGAATAATTACGGATCTCTGTAACAAAAGTGTCAACCCACTGTGCTATCTTGAATTAAATAGAGATAGGTGACCTGCACCATATTTAAGCACTCTATATATGTAAGAATATGTGCTTTATAGTAATGTCTGGTGAATATGGTCGAGTAGTTACATCACCTCTATGTCCCTCTTTCTCGCCCAGTCATTAAAAACATGAGGTAGTATCCAATCACAGACAGGAAATGCTTGCTGACCTCACCCACCCTCCAGATTTGGGCTTTAATTTCACTAGCCTTACCTTAGTGTCACATCCTGAGACCCTCTGTAGCAGTATCCCCAGTGTCCCTCTGTCCAAGAGCAGCTACGGCGCTGATTGTATAATAACAGAGGAGCAGAGTGGGTAGATGGGGGGAAGGGAAGGTATGCTGGGGAAGGAGACCTGTAAAACAAAAATAGCAACCAACCAATGCTTGAGTTCTACCAGTATTACATAGACACTCCTTATACTCAATTATGTCTGTTATTCTGTAATAATATATTTATTCAAAATGCATTTCATATATCATTGACAAAGGGAAATAAACAGTTTAGCCACTAACAAAACACTTGTTTCTTCTTGCTGGCTGAGCAAGTCCATACACATTAGATTCATTGGCTGCTAACATCAACTAACAAGCATTGGTATAGCCAATAGGTCTCGCCTTTGGGACCTTATAAGTGTCTAACTATGCAACAGTTAATGTTCTTGCACCAAGGATATTGTGCTGCATAACTAAATACTTATAAGGTCCCAAAAGCGATACCTGTTGGCTATGCTAATGCTTGTTATAAGCTTGATTGAAGTTGTGTGTGTAGAATGTTGAAGCAAAGAGGTCAGATCCCTTGGTTTGTGATTTCCAGATAGTGCTGTATGTTAAGCATGTCACCCATGCATTGTGCCCATTGCCCAACACCACCCTTGCACCAGAACGTTCGCCTAAAGAGAAAATAAATAGCACACTTTTTTCTTTTTGCTATGAGCAGAGCAAGTTTTATTTCTTCGTTTCATTGCACACATCCAAACCATGTAAAACGGGTGTGTGCTCGCTAGATCCTGGAGGGCTAGATCCATGGCTGGTGAGTAGCATAGCCAACGTCTAAATTAGCTCTAATAAAGCCGAGGCTTTGCAACCGAACCAGGCATCATTTAATAAAGAGTGTCTGGAACTCTTATTATTTGGGATTATTGACGATGCAAGATTGAACCAGATAACTAGATTATTTTTTTAATTTCAATGCCTTTAAGATTCATAATAAGTACCTTCTTCTTTAGGGCTTATCGTGTTAATATGGCATGTATCCTATCCTATCAGGACCTCTGTTTCACACCCCATTTCAACCAAGCAACCATATTGTGTTATTGTTTGTATGAATTATTTATTTCGAAATTTGGTATAACCTTGTTTTTTCATGGGTGATACTATAATGCTAACATGTGAAATACTTCGACTGATACTGTAGCAGAACACTTAGCGTAAAAAAATACTGAATGTGGTCCCATCGGTAATTACACAGACGACACTGCTGCCAACGTTAAATATTTGCCAATCTGGTGGCATATTAACACTGTGCCAAGCTTTGAAACAGGATATTTACTTCATAAACAACCCTGAAAAGCTGTCACAAAACGGATTTCATTTTGTCGGCTCCTCAGATTGTATTTAGATTGAAAAGGATACACTTGAATTTGTGAAACACACACTTCCATCTCCCCCTGATATACTTGGAATCGCTTCAAAATGTGTCACTTTATCACAGGCAACTTTGCAATCATTATGCAACTTGCCGTAATTCACAGGATTTTTAGCACTCTTTCCTCAGTTTCCGTCTGGTCTTGACGAGTACAATCTGTCACTTGTAAACCAAAGACAGGCCGTGGCATTAGCACTGCATGCTGCAACAAGTATGAAGAGCATTTGGAAAAATAAATTAAATGCAGACTTTTTGAGGCACTTGTCATTGTGGAATAGAATGGCTCACGGCTTATAAAACATAAGTCGAATTGGTGTCAAAAATAGGTAGCTTTAAAAGCTGGACATTATAATTTGTGGAAATGTAGCAGTCTCACAGCATTTTTATTTAAGACTAGCAGCCCGTCCCGACGTTGCCCGGGTATGAATTGCTGCCGGCCAGTAGTATATTGTTTTGTAGGATTTTGTTTTGATAGCATTTCTTATCTGTGACAGGCCTGTGAAACGCTCTGATTCACAGTGCACTGCAAATGCACTTAAGAGTGCGCTTTCAGTAGTGAGTGAACTCGAGTTTCCTTACTTTATTTTTCCTTGCAATATTATATAGCGCAAACTCGACAACATGGCATGAGCACAATTTACATTACAGAAGAAAGCATTCATTTGTGGTAGGCACGGGGAGACAAAGCGATTTGCCTGGAATCACAGCATGTTGAGCTGATGCCGAGATTCGAATGTAGCTCCCCAGCTCTAAAGTTCGCAATTCTAGAACTTGTGGCGGGAGGTGTGTCTAAAAGTGTATGTCGGTGCTGGACATCAATGAGAGAGACCTGTGCATTTTTCCGATGGGTGGGGAAAAAATATGAGTATGTTGCTGGAGATGTGGGCCGCCGTGCCACCAATGTACTTACCGTGGGAGGGTAAACACCCATTATTCCGCAACTTTCTTTCCGCATACCAAACACTGCATACTTTCATTACGAAAGTACCATGACTCCGCAATGCCATTATAACACATGGCATTACATTTTATATGCTTTTACCACGCATACATTTACAAAGAACTTCGTTGTAAATGCATGAATGGTAAAATCATGTTTTTTTTTTAATGTTTGGATAAGGTAAGTATGGGTATAGGGGGATATGCTTTGGGGTACTGAGGTATATGTTTTGTGGTGTTTGGGTATTTTAAGGGTTCAGATATAGTTCTGGGTTAAGGGGTACAGGGGTAGTTTTAGGGTTTAGGGATAGGTATGGGTTTTGGGGTACAGGGGTATTTTTAGGGTTCATGGCTAGGTTTGGGTTTTGGGGTACAGGGGTATTTTTAGGGTTCAGGGGTAGGTTTGGGTTTTGAGGTACAGGTGTATTTATAGGGTACAGGGCTGGGTTTGGGGTACAGGGGTATTTATAGGGTTCAGGGCTAGGTTTGGGTTTTGGGGTACAGGGGTATTTCTAGGGGTTAGGGATAGGTTTGGGTTTTGGGGTACAGGGTATATTTATAGGGTTAAGATGGGATAGTGTTTAAGGGTGTTGGGGTATTTTAAGGAGTAATGGTGGGTTATGATTATGGGGTGCAGGGGTATTTAAAGGGAGCAGGGTGGGATTAGCACACAATATGAGACATGGCATGAAGGGCGGAACATACCACACGCCCCCAGTGTTTGTCACGCCCCCAGCACATGCCCACAGCACAACGCAGACAGGCCCACAAGGGACTACTTTGCTGGCACGGTTGTTTTACCTTTTAAATGTATTTGGTGGGCGTCTGCATAGCCTATGTCCTTCTGCTGCAACTGCCCTTTCCAACGCTGTATTGGGTGTTGTGATTGGTGCTGTGGTTCCTGAGATTACCCGCCTCAAAGGTTTGGGCTCTCTCTTTATTATATTAGTATGGATATGGATGTTCTTAAGTCCAGAATCTCATAGGAATATAATAGCTTGCGGACAATAGCGCTGCAGTACTTTGCAATGTTTATGGTCAACTAGCATATCCCTACCAAGTAAAAAGGCTGCAAAAAGAGCAGTATCGCAAGTCGAATTCCACCCTTAAATCACTGCAACTGCTCAACGCCTAGATACCACAGCCTTAGTGAGCGAATCTGAAGTATTTATGCAAAGCGCACATGGTGTGTAGGCGAGGCAGCAGCAAGTTTGCTCTTAAAGGGCAAACAAATGAGCTCCAAAACTAAAAGAGTCTTTAGTAGATTGCATACTTGGCAAGTCTTCCATGAAAATATGGGTATGTAGCAAATACAAGTTTAGAGTAAACAGTGCAAAGTAGCAACCGGAAAAAGGGATGGAGGGGGAGCGGGTGTCTAGGAAAAGTGTACGCGAGAGAAAAGTGAGTGAGGAGGGGAAACGAGAGCGGCAATTAGGAAACGCGTGAAAGCTAAAGTAATCGCGATTGCGATCAAAGAGAAAGACGTGCGGCCGAGTGATGCTAATGAGGCGGCTGCGCGCGTGTTTACTCGTGTGAACGCAAGCGCTAGGCCAGCCTGTAGCAGTTTGAAAACTCACCTACTAAATGTCTCTCCGAGCAGTGCATGCGCTGGCTCAGCGAGACCTAAAAAGGCACTGTGCCACAAAGAGATAAATGCAATAAAAAGTAACATGGTTCTGGATTCACTAGACGTAAACCACTCTCAAGGTTTGTGTTGTCCACAAGTGGAAACTGCCGCCAAATTATTACACATAAATCACCCCTCTGTAGGGTCCTGCTGGACACGTTCTAGTTTTCTACCCACACTGTACACCCATCCATCAAAGGCGTCACCAGTCAAGTGACCCTGTTAAATAAAAGGGTCCGGGCGCACGTGCCCAGGGCCAGTTCCAATACCCAACTACGGTGTGTCTGTGTCCATTAATACTAAGCATGTGGGCCTAGGGCCCACAACACCATATTGGCGACAATGGCGTTCGCCTCGCGTGTAACCTGGCAGCTGCTTTTACTGGTCATCCTGAGGGTAGTGCAGCCTTATCCTAAGCCCCACCTGACTGTTGCCAGCATGACAGCGTAGGTGAAAAGAACAGGGCTAGAGAGACATCCGTGTGTAGGGGAGGCGTCGCAGCTAGCACCACGCTGCAGACAGTCCTGCAACAAACGAGAGGTGGCTCTTGCCCCTGTAACGGAAGCAGACAAAAGAACTGCACTGGCAGTACATCGGGTGAAGAGCCCACAAGAGAGACAAGAGAGTGCATCTAGAAAGCAAGAGTCGATGCACGCTGCCTGCAAGCTCTTTCCTGTACCCCGGTATGTCCCACAGTACTGAGGGGAAGGAGTGGTGAGCCCGGGAGAAGGCCACCGGTTGAGGTGCTCGATGGCGGAATAAATGCTAAGCAGCAGCCATAGCTCCGTGGCCGGCCTTACGCCGTAGATCTGCGCAGACATATGCCAATTGCCCAGCCTGAACGCAGCAGAGGGAGACTGTGTAAGGTGGCCCCACCTGCTCTAGAGGAGCCTACTGGTTGTGGAAGCGACCCATTCCCAGGGACTTAAAGCCCGAAGCCTACCTCTGCAGCGAGTCTCCGGTTTGGGCCCAACACAATCTGCTTTCACTGAACAACTCCTGACTCCTGCAGCTACTAGGGACAAGCATAAAGCCCAGCAAACAGCAATGGCACCCAGTGGCCATAACTAATCAGCCGCACCCATAAGGGGAACACCAGCCTGTCGTACCCATGCGCTACAGGGAGAATACATAGCGGCCCGGTGAGAAGCAATACTGAAAACAGTCTTCTAGCCAGAAAAGGTCTGCAGCGCCCCACCAGCAAGTCAGTCAACAGAGGATGCGCTACTGCGGTGCAAACACCTCGTACCGGTGCTCCGTTGTCACTGCCGCGAGAGCGCGCGGGTCAATACGAGCCTCACGCCTACCCAAGGCACCCTTGACAGACTAGTGCCATGCCAGAAGCTACACCCAGCAGAATGAGAACAGTTCCTGCCCCCCCACGCTATACCGTGCAGAAGATGCACTGCACGGTGCATGGGGAAATCCGGCAGCATGGGCGGCATGGCCCACAGCATGAGGAGAGTCGTTGCGACCTCCTATAATGCCAACAGAGCCAGTGAGAGCCACCAATACCCCCAGAACCTCACCTTCTCTCCTGAAGCACCGGCCCCAGGAGCAGGGTCCACTACTGCACTTGCTCCCGACTGGAGCAACTGGGAGTGGAGGACACGTGGGCCGCATTTTGGCCCCTATGCAGACTCGGACAGCAGCCCAGCACCGGCCTCGGCAGCAAAGGTAAAGACCCACAATTCAAGGAAAGACGCCTGGTGCCTGTGGAAAGTGCTAACTACCACCTAGTGGCCATTGGGAAACATAGCGCCAGTAATACGATGGGCTGTTTACAAAGAAACTACCCATAGCATTGAAGAAGTGGTGTGCTTCATGACACACCTATCATCCTTGGCCCAGAAAGAAGAGACCAGCGAGTTAGCCTCCAAGACAGCCTGAATGTGAAGCTTTTAGGTGATAGAGGGGAAAGCGCCTGAATGAAAGGGGCCTGCAGTGCCCTGCACTTTGAGGCTCTACAACAACCAAGCTGCCTGCAGTACAGCAAATGCCAAGGCGGTAAAGCGAGATACACCCACAGAGCCCCATGAGACGGCAAGTCCAAAGCAGCCACAGCCAAAAGACTGGTAGAAGTGAGCACAGCATGCACCCTGTGGACTGTCAAGCAGGCTGAAGAGGAGAAAGGGACACCCTGCTGAGAGAGAGAGAGGACCAAGAAGCCCAAAAGCTGCCCCAGCCAAGAGAAGCGTCAAGTGTCCAAGTAAGGTACAGCAAATATTAGGGGGCCGAAGGCAGCCAAGCACCAAGCAAGCCCTACAAAAAGCACAAAGACATGCACGGAACGCGCAACCCCCAGTGGCTGTCTGCTACCACCACAAGTGACAAGAGTGCACTGCATGCCCCCAGTAGTGAACTGCCACCACCGCGCCAGGCGCCAGAAGAGGGCGCCCAGACGAAGGACCAAGAGTGCAGAATCCGAGGTGCGCTGAAGCATGCACCCAGAAGTTTGACAGCATGAGCTGGTGCCCAGGAGAGTGACATCTCTCCACAGGAAAGAAGCAATGCTGAAGGCAACAGGGAGAACCTCTACATCTCCACTGCAAAAACGAAGCCCCGCAGTGGGCCAACATACAGCACAGTGTCCTCCCTCACACTACCTCAAGACGGAATCGCCAGTGGCCAAAAGACAGGCAAGAGGAGAGTTGCACACTCCACATGGCAAGCTGCCACCGCAACATGTGGTCTGACAACAGGCGACACGTGGCCGGACGCCACATCACACAGCAAGTAAGGAGCATGTCACACAAAGTGACCAATCCCGCCAAGCATTGCAATCATAACAAAAGTTCTCTGCCTGTAAACAAAGTCGTACAAGTGCTAATAGTCACTGATACAAAACGGGACACCCAAACACTGGCCTTCCAAAAATCAGTACAATAGAAACATTAGATACCAAAAATATCAAATTTGTTTATTCATTATATTTTTGCAGTTTGTAAAAAAAAATGATGTCCCAATAAAACAAGCGCATCCCACATCACACACACACACACTTTCCTTGAAACAAACAGAAACATACCCACACATACTCATACGTCCTACAAAATCAGGGTTCAACAATTGACAAAATATTGATATATACACAAAAACAATTGCCCCCATACAAAATATAAAGAAATTTGTAGCTCTATGTTGTCAACAATGAATGCAAAATTTAAGATCAAAAGAGAACATTAAACACATTACAGGATTAATCAATTGGTGGTGCATTTAATGTTTGAAGTCCAACTCGTTCTCAAAGGGGGGGACAAAAGAGAGCATCACATTCCCAAAAAGAGCTCCAGCTCCGACGCGCATTTCAATGTTTCACCCAAATGTGGGTCTCACCTTCTTCAGGGCACACTGATAATGTGCGGAGGCTGGGAGGGACAAGCCTGAAACTGATGGCCAAAAATTGACAACAGAAGGTACATCACAACACGAATGATCAGTGAGCTCTATGCCCAAACCAATTTGAATAGAGCAGCCGAGTTTTCAGGTTGAGAGAGGATACTATCAACGTACAAAGAGATATTGACCAGGGTTAGCATCCAGGAGAATCAACGAATACAGTGAGCCCTTATATTGGCCAATCTCTCTTCTCTGACATATAGCCCAGGATATGTGTGGCAGAATGTCCATGGTGAAATTGGAAGTCTGATACACCTTCAAGTAAGAAGCATTAGGAAACCGTCCTGCGCCGCCCACTAGAGCTGGAGATACAACAGGATACCTGGTATCTAATGTTTTTGTTGTTATTTTTAGACGGTCAGTGTTTGGGTGTTTGGTTTTGTATCAGTGATTATTAGCACTTTTATGACTTTGTTCACAGGCAGAGAACGTTTGTTATGATTCCAATTCTGTTTTTCCCTGTTGTCTCTGCCTGTTATTTGCCTCAGGGTCCCCCTTTCATGTGAGTGGTTGTTCAATCCCACCAAGCATGCCTTAACGGATGCAGAAGCAGGCGCCACGACACCGCAGACTCAAGGCGCAAGCACAACGCCCTCGAGTGAAGAAGAGAGACAATCTGGTCACCATGAAGAATCGGACTAACACAGGTGCGCTGCAAAAGACCAACAAGAGGAGAAGAACGAGGACTCGTACCGCCACAACACAAGAGCACACCCAGAGACACCAGTCAGCCACTGAGGTGGACCGACGTCCCTGGAGACAGCCCAATGAGAGACCCAAATGTAACCCGCAGCCAGCGCAAACCGCGTCTCTAGCCAACGCTTCCCAGAGCGACCGTCCAGTCCCGAGCGTCGGCAGTCTAAGTCGGACGGCATCCCAGCTCATGACCACAAATGCCACTGGTGAAGAACAGCCTCAGGAAGACAAGTACACAGGCTGCGAAGTCCCTCCAGATATCCTCTCTCCCAGCAAGTCACCACCACCTGTCGCCCAGGTTCAATGGTAACCATAACATCACTCCCATGTGCATCACCCCATCCAAGTGAGGAACCTGGTCGGAAGCAAAGAAGAGTGTGGCATGATGTCACTCCGTGAAGAAAGGAAGGGAGTGACACAATGTCACAGGGCAAACCACCACCACAGGTGCGCAAGGAGGAATGGAGAAAGCGACAGGACAGAGGACTCGTGCCAGCACTGCAGAAGGTGTTCATCAGCTTAAGCCAGCCACCGGGTTGCAGAGATGTCACTGGAGACAGCTTCGCGGGAGGACCAACCATAAGCAGCTAGCAAGCGCGATCTGCTTCCAGGCCCCACGCTTCCCAGTTCAACTGTTCTCTCACCTATCACCAGCTGCTTGGCATCGATAGCACCACACCTAGCAAGTGCACCTGCTGGAAGACAACTGCAAGTGGCATGAAGTCTCTCCAGTCCTCCTCACTCCACAAGGTCGCCTAAGGCAAGAGATCGCCGCCTGTTGCCCAACTGAAGGAAAATTACTGTGTTCGTCATCGTCATCCAGATGCATCATCACCAAAGACGTTTAAGGAGCATCGCACCACCAGAGTGGATCCCAACACTCCCGACAACCTGAGTTCAATGAGGCTAGCCAAACCTTCTGTGCCCCCGACAAACTGAAGCCTGCCGAAGTAGAGGATACCCTTCCATTGGAACATTCACCCTTGGGGTTACACAATGGCCATTGCCGTGGCCCTGTTGGGAGTTCTGCAGCGACCCCTCAGCACGACCTGGATTGCCACGTGGTCACGTGGCAATCCAGGGGAAAGAGCCTCGATGGAGTTCCTGTGAGAGGGGAATCCGAATAGGAGAGATGCGTCGGCAGCAGCTCCACAACAGGCATGGGAAGCATGGAGGTCACAGATAAAGACTGGTCACCCAAAGACCATTGGAGGAAGGCATAGATCCTGAGCCCTGACGGCAAGAACACCTAGACTGAGACTCCACCCACTGCGGCTACATGAGCGACTTGGCTGTTGTCCTGTTGGCAGTTCCTCAGCGATGCCTTCGAGCGGCCTACACGAAGCCTGCACAGTCCACATGGTCCCATGGCAGCCCAGCAGGAAGGCCCTCCAGGAAACTCCAGTGAGAGAGGAGTCCAGGCAAGAGAGGCAATTCTGAAGTTGTTCGGCTGTCAGGAGCTGAAAAGAACATCAAGTACGTCGCATCCAAGGAAAGACCTCATCCACCAAGATCATCCTCAATAGCTGTTGGCTTGTCGTCCACTGGAACCAGAGAACCTGCAGGATCTCCAAAGTGGACTCCACCACTGCTCCAGATGCACCACTATTTTGAACTTTGTAAATAGACTCCAACACCGCAAGGCCAGGCCGGTCTGAACTACATCGCCAAAAGGGACTAAAGCATCCTGACCATGCAGTACAGAGCTCCAACATCACCCAGTAGATGGCCGGAAGAGACTCATTGATGCTGCATCTTGTTATTTGTTTTTCTTATAGGTTGGACATTTGTTTGTTTCTTTTCCATTGAAGTTCGGGAGGGATGTAGTGTCCTGCTGGACATGTTCTAGTGTTCCACCCACGCTGTACACCCACCCATCACAGTGTCATCAGTCAGGTGACCCTGTTAAATAAAAGGGGCCGGGCGCACGAGCCCTGGGCCAGTTCCAGTGCCCAACTACGGTGTGTCTTTGTCCATTAGTACTAAGCATGTGGGCCTAGGGACCACCACACCACACCCTCGTACATGAGCTTGCGGCAGGATATTGAGTGTTGCACCTCTAAACCACAATACGCTTTGAATTGAATACATGAAACAAGACACTGTCCAATGCAAGTGTTAGGCTCGAGGAGGGGGTGAAGAGGAACGGAGCAAGGGTGCATTGCTTTTACTGGACGTGGCGTGCTCCAAGAACTAAATGTCTTTCAAAGATTTAGGGCCAACAACAGCTGCGAAACAAGCGCGTTCAAACCGTGACCTTTCCCGTAACCGGCAAACTGCTTTCTGATCTAAATGTACTACAGGCGCTGCAACAAGAACACACCAACCGCAGGGACTTACTGACTCCCAATTCTTCGGCAAGGTCTGAATAGTAGGCACTCGCACCCCGTCTCTCAGAATCTCTTGTACCGACAAGGCTCCTACATCACTCCATAAGACCAGAGTTACCACAAAAGCCATCTTCGAGTGGAGTAAATAGCATTACTGAGCATGTTTGTGAGTCTCCCAGCATTTCCAGTCTGGTCTAGGAAAGACATGGCTTGGTAGTTCGGGCTGGACTGTTCCCTTGAGGCACAGGGTCAAGGCTGATTTGCATATAGCCATTGTCTGACCTAGGGTGGTGTGGAGTGCAAAAAAACAATGGATTTAGGCCCAGATCTTTGTACTAGGGTGAATGTAAGACATTGTTCTGCATTCTGTCCATCAACTGTGTTTTTTGCAATTTTTACCCCGAGTGAGCTGGGTATGCTCAGACGTGAGTCCCAGGCTCTCCACATCACTGGAGTCAAGCTATCCAGGCTGAAGAAGGCTGATAGCCAGAAACCGGTCCTTGGATGCTTGATTCCGGTCTAGGAAAGACATGGCTTGGTAGTTCGGGCTGGACTGTTCCCATGAGGCACAGGGTCAAGGCTGATTTGCATATAGCCATTGTCTGACCTAGGGTGGTGTGGAGTGCAAAAAAACGATGGATTTAGGCCCAGATCTTAGTACTGGGGTGAATGTAAGACATTGTTCTGCATTCTGTCAATCAACTGTGTTTTTTGCTGCAACAAGAACACACCAACCGCAGGGACTTACTGACTCCCAATTCTTCGGCAAGGTCCGAATAGTAGGCACTCGCACCCCGTCTCTCAGAATCTCTTGTACCGACAAGGCTCCTACATCACTCCATAAGACCAGAGTTACCACAAAAGCCATCTTCGAGTGGAGTAAATAGCATTACTGAGCGTGTTTTGTGAGTCTCCCAGCATTTCCACCACACAGGCCCCTGAAGCGTGAAATTTACCACAGAAAAAGAAGACACTCGCCTCGTCCGGAGCGCAGAATGGGCACAGGCTCCGCAAGTCCTGACACTTAGCACTTCCTGTTTTGTTTCCTGTCTGCGACAGGAAACGGGAAAGTAGAGGTGACTGCCGGGCTTTTGCCTACATCAAAATACCCCATGGTTGCTCCTTCTGCCGGGCTAGCACTGGTGGTCTACGAGGGAGCGGCAGGGTCGGGATGCATTTTATGACATCTTTTGACGCTGTTTTACTACAGGTAAGTCAAGGATGGAAGACCACCGAGAATACTGCAGGTAGGTTATTCTCGGCAGCCGAGTGTCTCGATGTCCTACTCTGCATTTGTGTCCAGAGGCAGGGTTTTTGGGGCATACGGCCAATGGCATTACAGCTGTTGAGTCGCCAAGATTACTGAGGTGAATCTTGGCGGCCGAATGTGTTAATGTCCAGAGACCTTCTCCGCTTTATGAGCAGGGTAAGGGCTTGTAAGAAGTGTGTGGTGGGCACCAAGCTACTGTGGCGTGAGTCACTGCAGCCGCGTATGTCAAAATACTGAGCCCTACTGCACTTTATGAGTGGAGGTAGGACTAGTAAGTGGAAAAGCGGAAGCGCACATACCCTATTTACCTTATGGCACGCAGACTCCAGCTGCACATCAGTTTTTAATGATTGAACGGTTGCTGAAGCAGCGTGTAGCTGGTTGGTGCAGCAGCAATGGAAAGTGAAAGCCTGCTTGGAATGTGGCGCACAGGTGCATTCCAGAAGCCAGTTTTTCAATTCCGCAAATTAGCAAATACAGCACTGCGATTGACAGCATGATTTGTATAGTATCTGTCAATAGCATGTGCTTTCTGGTTAAATGCAGTTTGAGCTGTATTTTTACAAATATACAGCATATTGCAGTTTGATCTGTGTTTTGGGGAATACTTTATAATCTGCAAGTATTGTTGAGGAGACTAGCATTTATGTTAGAGCTGGTTGATGTGGGGAGCTCCAGCTGTTGGCTGTAATTATGGGAAAACATGCAGGGAAGAGGAGACACTAGTCCCCAACATCCTCATCTGCTTTAGTGGGCAGCCCATTGCCAAAGCCTCCCCCGAAGAAGAAAGTGGGTGAGGAGGAGTGGCTTAATCAATTGCTTTTGGAGACTTTGTTTGCCTTGAAGAACAAGAAATCACGAACTTAATCTGGAGGTGACCAGGAGCTGTATTCTGATATTTCAAGTTTCAAGTCATCTGATGAGTCTTCACTGGGTGCAATGGAGCCTTAGGGAAAATATGTGTCATAGGACATGTTAACCTGAAATTCCTGCCCATGTTAGGTAAAACATGGAATTTCCAGAGGAGGAAATGCCCAGCACATCTAAGGACACTGCATCCTTCACCTCCAACTGTGGTGACGACGGATGCCAGTACCCTGGGTTTGGGGTAATGATTAGACAGCGGTCTGTTCAAACTTGATGGGACAGATTAGTAGCCATGCAGTCATCCAATTGGAAGGAACTGTCTGCAGTACAGAGGTCAATCTGATATTTCGAGCCCCATCTACCCAATTGCAATGTCCTGATTAGATTAGACAACAGTGACAGTGGCATATTTCAACCATCACAACAGCACGAACAGCCAGTCACTCAATCAAGTGGCATGTTCTGAAGGCGAGCTGCGCAGAGCTTCATCTTTAATCTATCTCTGCTCAGCACATCGGGAGTATAGACAATGTGGTGGCAGATGCCTTGAGGTCAAAAAGAGGGGGACACTGTTCCTAGGGAGGGGTGCGTTGTGTCACTTACTCCCTTAGAAGAAAGAGAAGGAAAAGGAAAGACAGGGATCCTAGGCCTAGAACCAATTAGTGAGAGGGAAGAACAAGTCTTGACCCTTGTTGCCCTCACACATCCTGAAAGATGTCATGCTTCATCATCGGGCAGTTGCTCCTCATCGAGCCGGCGCCGCAATGCCCTACGGGTTCCCCGAAGGGTCACTTTGTCAGAGATCTTCTGCGAACTGCCATATGTTGCATACGGGTGTGCGGGGTGAGTCCTAAGTAAGAGGTGTACAAGTGCGTGCAGTGATTTAAAATTGACTAAGGGTTGCCAGGAGAATGTGTTTTAATATGGTGGTACCCTTGTCAAAGTAAAAAAAACGTAGGTTTAGTGTTACCCCACAAAGCGTAATGTGCCTGGGTAACTCAAATTTCACATGTTTTGCGCCTGTAAGGTCCAGTGGGATCCGTGGCGCTTCATCAGGACCAAGTGAACATGGTGTGGTGTCTAGGAAATGTGGTAGAAAATAAATAATACACAAACACAAGAGGGTCATTCACCCTCTGGGGGATAAGGGCAGGCCCAAATATTGTGACTCCTACAGATGGGCTACAACTAAATAGTTGAGACTGCTTCCTGATCGTGGCCTAATAAACAATGGAGAAGTACTCCAAGGGCTAGAAACATGGGGTGCCCGCACCTTACCGGAAGGTTAGCTCGGGTGCCGGTTCATCAGCACCTACCCGTCCTCACGTCTGCACGAAGATGCCTTGAGCCACAGGTTTCCATACTCTCAGGATCTACGACTTTCCACCAAGGTGTAACGTCTGATCTGCCAGAAATGTGGATGTTCAGCTGTGGATTTATTCACGTCCAGAGCCAATGCACTTCTGCTAACCTTCTGCTCCAGGACACTGGAATTGGGGACCTGGGGAGTGGATGCCTTATTGATTCCGTGGCCGACAATGCTGCTGTAGGCCTTTCCTCCCTTTTCCCTGATTTAGTATTTTCTGCTGAAGACCCAGTGGGAGAGAACACAGGTGGTGGCAATACTTCCTTACTGGTCAAGGAGATCATGGTTCCCATTGTTGAAACGCATGGCTGTGGTTCCTCAATGGATCTTGCCTCAAGTCCCGTCCTCTCCACAGGCTCTCGGTCTGCAACTGATGGTTCCACTAACTCTAGTGGTTTGGAGGATGAACGGCAGACTCTAGAGAGGCAAGGTTTGCCTGCTTACAGTATTTCAGTGGTTCAGGGCTCTTGTAGGAAAACTGCCTTCTTACTCTAAAGACTGGGCTAATTTTGACACAATGTTCTTTTCATGATCTTTCTTCTACATCTTGTTCGATTTCTTCTATTCTACAATTTTTCCTGGATGGGTTTGATAGAGGTTATGCGCTAACTACCTTGAATGGGCAGGTATCGCAGGGTTTAGGGATTCTGTGTCTTTTTCCTCAAATGCTGGGCCTTTGGTTTCCAGTTTAATTCGAAGTTTTTCTCTGTCTTCTCCTACTTTCAGATCTTCTGTGCCTTAGTGGGATCTTTCTCTGGTTCTTTACGCTCTTCAATTCCCTCCTTTTGAACCTTTATCTTCGGTGGATTTGAAATTCCTTTCCTTTAAAGTAACCTTTCTGGTGGCTATCACGTCAGACAGGCACTTGGGGGATCTTTCTGCTTTGAGGTGCAATGAAATTCATGGAGGATGCAGTGATCTTGAGATTAAATTCTGAATTTATGCCAAAATTACATTCTAAGTTTCATTCCTCTAAGGAGCTGGTTTTACCCTTTCTCTGTCCTTTTCCTTCTTCTCCTGAGGAGCGAGTATTGTACATTTTGGATTTGAAACATGCTTTGTATATGTATGTTGACAAATTAGCTACATTTTGTACTCCTGACAGTCTCTTTGTGACTTTTGGTCTTGCAGGACAGGGGAAGGTAGCATCTAAGATGACTCTGAGTCACTGGATTAAAGAAACAATCTCCTTGGCATATTGGGGCTCTGAGTTGACATGTCCTTTTAACATTTAAAGAAAATCCTCTTGTGGTGTGTCGGCTTTATGGTCTGCTTTTAAAGAAGTGTCTGTAGATGAGATCTGTCGGTCTGAATCTTGGGCTTCTGAGCCCACGTTCATACAACATTATCATTTGAATTGTGTTCAAACCAATCGTTTGAATTTTGGGAGTGGTGTATTACAGGTAGACAAGACTCCTGGTCCTGTTTGATTGGTTGGATGTGGCATAATTAAATTCATTTAGGGGTGTTTTATATCCTGTGTCGTACTTTATTTCATGTATCAGTATTCCCAAGGCCTTCATTTTAGGGTGCATGCTTTTGGTTACCTGATGTTGTTTATGACTGGGTCAGGGACAAGGGACGTAGAAATAATGCCCTGATAATTTACCGGTAATCCTCATTATTCTTAGTCCTACTAGTCCTTGACCCAGTCATACTTCCCACCCACACTC
Organism: Lissotriton vulgaris; assembly: GCF_964263255.1. Lineage (NCBI taxonomy): Eukaryota > Metazoa > Chordata > Amphibia > Caudata > Salamandridae > Lissotriton > Lissotriton vulgaris. The sequence continues at coordinate 1,065,778,557 of NC_141693.1, read as the reverse complement.
CCGATATCAGACTCTTGTGTTGCTTTGTATTTCAGGAAGTGTTAAGGTACGGCTATTGTAAGTATAGCCCTTAGCCAGAGGGTGGTTGGGGTTAGCATGCATTTCCTGTTTTGTTGCCTGTCTGTAATTGGATACTACCTCATGATGTTTATGACTGAATCGAGGAAGAGTAGGACTAAGAGAAATGAGGATCACCAGTAAGTAATCAGGGCATGACAATAAGTAAATGTTTTCAACACGTAATAATAGCCCAGGTATGGATCAGCTTTTTTGGGAGAACATGGCAGCCACTAGTTGAGCAGCCGCTTGCCTCCAATGGCACTGGAGTCCTGCGCCTAATGAGTAGGCGAAACTGAGACTTGTTTATTTGTTTTTTCCCGTGTTGCAGTCGTCTCAAGGCTGTTGACTGAATCTGCTCACCTTTTCTTTTTTGTGCCATGATTGCGCTGTGGTTCTGGCTCTGCGGGTGATGTGCATTGGAGCTTTGGCTTCCGTTGTTCCCGTCTATTCGTCGCAGTGGGCTGCCGCGGCCATGAAGCTGAGGAGGGGCCGCAGAGCAGCGGCTCGCGGGCTCCTTAGGGTCGACACCGGCAGCGGCAGCACTGTGCGATTTTCCTTCACACTGGAGAAGACTGCTTTCGGAGAGGGGAACAGCAAGCAACCGAGTACAGGATACAACGAGCCTTTGTTGTCTTCCTCGCAGTCGCAGCAACAACAGGAGCAGGTACAGGAGGGTCAGGCAGTGGGGGAGTACTCAAGTATAGCGCTTCCAACTAAAGGCACAAGGAAAGGTAAAAAGCGTGGAGGGGGCAGTGCAGGGGCTGGCAAAAGTAAAAGGGGATGGTAGAAATACCAAGCATCCCCCAGAAGAGAAATCTGCTGTAAAGAACAGTGGGAAGTGCCAGGGAAAAGGCAGCACTATTCCTGCAGTGTTTACAGACAGCAGCTGCTCAAGCTTTCAGCACTGCAAGGTCAAAGGCAGGAGTATAAAGTCAGGCAGAGCAAAAAGTAATCCCCTGGATTTGAAAATCAGGATCACCCCCTCACTATGGTCGTACTTTAAAGTGCAACCACTTGTGCTGGACGATGTAAAATAGGGGGAGGCCCTCAGAAGGGCCTCGGTTGGCCAGCTGGAGTGAAGACCCATCTTGGAGACGATGGAGGCTGTTGGTAGCCCCCTCCTTAAAGTACCAACTTTATCCGCAATCACTTGAATCGCTATAACAGAGGTCTCAGATAAAGGAAAGGACCTTGCAGGAGAAAAGGCCCTGGCTTGTCAAAGTATGGCAGCTAGTTGTAGCACAGAGGTTGATAAAGTCTCTGATGATGGCGAAATTAGGAGGCCCTCAGTATCCTCTCTCCAGGCTCTTTTTTCCACCCTTTCTGCAGACATCAAAAAGGGTGTTTCAGTCTCTGAAGCTAATCAAGGTGAGATCAGGGTTTTCTTGTGAGTCGCTGGAGAAGAAAACCGACCTCCTAAATTCAAGAACAGTTGTTTTGGAGAACACAAGGGGAGAACTAAGGGACGACCTGGGAGCTGCAAAAACTGATATAATATGCCTCAAGAGGGAAGAGGTGGTTCTTCCGGATAGGCTCGAGATGTTGGAGAACAACTCTCAGAGAAATAACTTGCGTATTCTGAATGTCCCAGAGGGGAGGGAGGATCCTTCATAGTCACACTCTTAAAAGAATCATTGCAGATCGAGGAATAAGAAAAGGTCTTGAGGAAAGACATCCAGAGGGTCCACAGGGACCCTTTTAAGAGGCATCCCAACAGAACAAAGCCTAGGAAAATTCTTATGAACTTTCACACTTATGCCTTAAAGGAAAAGATCCTCGACATGGCCTTAAAGGGGAAATCATTGAAAGCCAGAGATTTTTCATACGAAATCTATTCTGATCTTGCCTGTGCCACTTTGGACAGGCAATGGGAGTGGGCAGGAATATGGACGATTTCAAAAAGCTTTTTGCGGTTGCCCAGCTTAAATTTCCTGCAACTCTGAAAATCATGCATAACAAGATGCTTTTTTTGTTGAAGTTTCTTTATTAGGTGTTCATCCATATCAGCAGACAATCTACAATAATCAACATCAATCACTTCCGCCTCAGCCGAGGTGGAGCACGGTTTTGTAATAATACAAGTCAGGAATTAGACCACATGTCTTGTCAGTGGAAAAGTCCTCCCTTTCAATGTTCCTTTTCATTTTCATGAACATAATCAAAACTTAACTGCAACTTAACTCCCCCCTCCCCGACTAACCCCCATGACCCCTTCTCGTCCCTCCCCTCCCCCCTGCCCGGTCTGGGTAACTCGAGGTTTATCATTTGTATCGTCTATACTGGGTCCCCTTGTGTCTGCCCCCTGGAACCAGGGGCCGCCCCCCCTGCGGAAGGCGTCAGCTCTGAGCTTGCTTGTGTGGATTGTGCGATGTGTCCTGCTATCGCTTGGATCATTACTCCCCACGCCAGCAACACTTCCGGTAGTTTGTTATCTCTCCTGGTGTTACGCATATGCACTTCTTCTGTTAGTGCCCACTCCCTCAAATCTGTTCTCCACTTCACCACTAGTGGCCCCTGTTGGGTTATCCAATGGATCGCGATACGCCTCTTGGCTATAACGAGGCCCAGAACCAGGAACCTCCTACTCGTCTTGCGCGTAGGATCTCGCGGGATCAAGCCTAATAGGCAAGCGTGCGGGTCCAGGTCAATTACCCATCCCATTATCCTGGTCAGGTCCCCTAGGACCGTCCGCTAATATTTCTGGATCGTTGGGCATGACCACACCATGTGCGGGAAATCCGCCGGAGCACTACGACATCTGGGGAACAACAAGATGCATAACATTAGATCAATGCTGCAGAGGCGGATGAGTTATTGGATAGTCTGGGCAAAGGAGTGAAATAACAGTGAGCTAGCCCTGGCGGTCGAGCATCTATATACAACATTTATGTTTGGGATCTATGGGGGAGATTTAGCCAGTAGGGTTCTTTTCTTTAATATCTGGCCATTGCCCATTTTCATAGGAGGCATTAGAAAGGTACTCACAAATACATTCATAAAGGGACATTTATTGGGACAAGGGCACACTTAATTAATGGAAGTCAAAGGCCGGGCCCTAGATTTTGCTTTTTTTGCCTTTTTCTTGCATTGATTCATAAGGGGACAGGGCGGGCAGCCCCAGGGTGCAGCAGCTGGACTACATATGTCCAGATTAATGGGGGAGGGTTTCTCCAGGGAGGGTTTTTTTGGGGGGCGGGTTGCACGAGGTGGGGAGCATAGGGGTAAAAACATGACATTTCCTCATTCACCTTATTGTTTGGTCACATTATCTTAATTTCATTGTGGTTGGTCTGGTGTTGGCTCCCTCGGAGATTCAGTCGACTCATAGTTCTCATGTTTAAACCTCCATGAGAACGACTCAGCTATTGTCCTGGAATGTTAAGTGGCCAGCGAGTGAAAACCAGAAGAGCAAAGATTTTGCAGTATATAACAAATTCTCCCGCGCAGGTCATTATCCTCCAGGAAACTCATCTTCTAAAATAGGAGATGACTGGGATATTTAAAAATCTAAAGTGGGTGGAACACGTGATCTGTTCTAATCAGATTGCTAACATTAGGGGCGTTGCTATATTAATCAAAAAACAAGCAAATGCCTGTATCTTAGACTCTAAGGTTGACCCAAGTGGCAGGTGGGTCATTGTGAAGCTGATCATTTCAGGTTCTCTGTTAACTTTGGTGGCTATTAATGCCCAAACCAGGATGACCCCTCCTCTCTGAAAGCCATTTTGTTTTAATATTCTGGAAAACCCAGACCCAGTTAACATGGTTGGGGATTCCAATATTGTTCTGAATCCCAAACTGGACAAATCGCCAAGTAGCAGAGCCAGGGTGCCTTCTAGGTCACGTATGTACCTCCAATCCATGATGGCGCAGACTGGGCTTTGTGATATTTGAAGGGACAGATCAGGTCACCAGATAGGAGTCTCATATAATAATAGTAAATACGGCCACATCAAGAATTGATTACATCTTGGTCAGTCAGGATCTTAGGGGTAAAGTTAAGGATATCTGCTATTAGACGCCTCACCTATCGGATCATTCAAGGGTCTGGATGGATTTTGCCCTGATAGATGGCGAACATCCTAGAGTACGGACGTTCGAATAAACGCTACTTCTTGATGAAGCCGAGATGAGGTATTTATCTCAGGAGACTGAGTGTTTTTTTTAATATGAATCTGGGCTCAGCTAGGACTCCGGTGGTTTGGGACTCCTTAAAGGCTTTTTTTAAGAGGCATGATTACGAGTAGGGTATTTCATAAGAACAGACAATACAGGGAGGAGGTGGCTTACAAGAAGGCAGAGATGAAGATAGTAGAGCTGAGTCTAAATAGAAAGGTTGACTCTGAGAAGCACGAGCAAAATCTTGCTAAACTAAGCGAATTAAAGGATCAGTTACATACTATTATTCGGATGACGGTCACAAGTAGGTGGGAGGCGAGTAAGCCTGCTCACTTTGAGTACGGAGAAGGTGCAGGTAAGCTCCTGACGAGGAAGAATAAGTCCGAAAGGACGTGTAATTTGATTAAACAAATTGATTAAGCAGATGGGGCAACTGCTCTGTCTATAGACGAAGAGATAGGGGGTGTTTTTTTTGCTTTCTTTCAGGAGTTGTATCAAGAGGATAGTGCGGTTCATAAAACCACAGCTATAGAGTGGTGGCGGGGGAGCACGCTCACCCCCCTAAATTTGTCTCAGCAGGAACATCTAGAGCAGGACATATCGCAGGAAGAGGTGAGGAAAGGCATTCTTGCCTGTAAAGGAAGGAAAGCTGCTGGGCCCGAAGGGCTCCCAGTAGAACTCTATAGATCTTTGAGGGAGGCGATAATTACCACTCTGACACTGCTCTTTATGAGATCTTATTTGTGGGTACAAGGCTTCCAGGTTCATGGGGAGAAGCTATTACTCTGATTTTGAAAGCAGGTAAGAATCCAGCGAGCTGTGGGTCCTATAGACCCATCTCGCGGCTAAATGCAGAACATAAAATCTTTGCCAGGATTCTGGCAGGCAAGCTAGGTTCGGTTGCGGGAGGCATGCTTCACACCGATCAAAAAGATTTTGTTAAGGGCACCTTACTTATGATTTTGAGGGGGCAATAGATCTGGCCACTACCTTTTTGCTTACCCTCGCAGCAATGACATTAGATGCCACTAAGGCCTTCAACAGGGTCAACTGGGTATATCTCTCAGCAGTTATGGAAAAATTTTACTTGGGTGAAAAGTTCTGCCCAGCCATTCAGCTTATTTATCGGGATCCCGAGAGACTCCTGGTCAACAATAAATTGACTAAACCTTTTAAGATCACCAGGGGTACAAGGCAGGGCTGCCTCTTTCCCCTCTTCTTTTCGATCTATACATTGAGCCTCTTGCTCAGCATTTAAGAGATGAGTCTAGTATTTTACCATTTAAGCATGCCGCTTGGGAGAGGAAGGTAGCCCTATACGCCAATGGTATTCTGATCTCGTAATGACTTTTCCCCATGTTATCAGCTTTGCACAGGATTTCGGGCAGGTATCCGGCTAGGAGATCAACGCGGAGAAAACCGAGGTTATGACTTGGAACCTGGCGGAGTGTCAATATCAGACCAAGTGTGACATGAGGTGAGAATAGTGCAGGACATTGATAAGATCCCAGGGACCAACCTGGCAAGTGTCTCTAGGGAGTGTCAGTGTCGTGTGGCGGCTTTCCGCGGTCCCGGGCGCCGCAGGGTACATGCAGACATCGGGACACTCACTTCCGGCCGGAAGTGGTGTCCCGGTCTAGTCCTCCACCACAGACATTGGGATACTTGCTTCCGGCCGGAAGTGGTGTCCCGTTCCAGTCCTTCGCCGCAATGAGCACTTCCGGGCCAGCACATTTAAAGTGCGTGAAGCCGCCGGATCGGTGCTTCTAATCCTACCTGACAGACGGGCTGGAGCCCAGCAGACGCCAAGGGTTTCTTCAGGTCACGGTAACGCTGCCATTCCTCACGCGTTACGTGACTGCTTCCGTCTGTACCTTTTGATGTCAGCCGCGCAGGAGCGCAGCTGATTACTCACTCACGAAGCAGCTGCAAAGGCGCGCTGCTACTTCCCAGCCTTGGTTCGTTTTGTTGGCAGTGGCGCAGGAGCGTTACTGCCTGTTTGTAGTTCGAAGTGCAGGTGCATTTTGCCTTCTGGTTCCTCTGTTGTTTTGCCCGAGGCGCAGGAGCGCTTAACATTCTTTCCTTTGGACATACATTTGCCTTGGCGGTGGCGCAGGAGCGCTACTGCTTGGCTCCTACACGCAGAAAGCGTAGGAGCATTGTTCATTTGGGCCGCGCTATAGCGCTTACCCTGGATTTCTTGTTCTTGCCTACTTTTCAGCGCAGAAGCGCTTTTCTTTAAGTTCTATTGGTTCCTTGGTGGTCCTGGCGCAGAAGTGCCTCATTCCTCGTTTCCCTAGCCACGGACGTGAGGCTCCTGGACGACACTGCACTGGCCTCTTCCTTAAGACAACCCGAACAATAATTAGAGGTGAGCGTCAGAAACAGGGGCTCCTGTCTGCATGTGTCTTGTGGGGTGTTGTCCAGCACGCGCGTAGTATCTAGCCCTAATCTGTTTCTTGTTCCCTCAGCTGTGCCAAGACCCGTCCCAACGTCCCTACCACCAAAGCCACTTCCTTGGTTCCTTTTGGCCCCCATCCCTGGATCCATCTCATCCTTGTCGGGCGTTATTCCCCGCGAGGGTTTGTTGGGATCAGGGGCGGTGGTTTCTGTCGTCTCTGCGGGATTGCCTCACAAGCCCAGGTGAGTCTTGTGGGGTACTTGACAGTCAGAAACTAATGAAGTCGTGGGCCCATCTCCCCTTGACCATCCATGGGAGGATTAATCTGGTTAAGATGGTAGTGCTTCCGAAAATCGCCTTCCTATTCAACACCATCCCCCTACACTTTGAAATATCAGCCATAGCTAAACTCTAGCAGGCAATCAATGTGTTTCTTTGGGCTTATAGGGCTACTATGATTACCTGGAAGAAGCTGAGGCGTAGGAGGGAGAAAGGTGGTCTTGCACCTCCTGACCTGCTATACTATGCACGGGCCTTCCAATTATCGCATTTGAGAACGAGAATGCTTTTAAAAACTCCAGACCACACAGGGGTGGGGGCCATGTTTTCTGCAATGTTAAAGGGTGCTGGTCTACCCCAGGAGGGATTTCTGTTCAAATTTGGAGAACAGAAGTTCTTCAAAAAGATCAGACTAAAAGTCCTGCTGGGGATGGCTCGAACATAGGCTAGTATTAAACAGCTGACTGGTCTCAATTATTTCTCTAGTCGGGCCCCCCGTGGGACTCCCCAGGCGTACCGGATTGTCTGAAAGATGGGATAGCATTACCACTTAGCGCAGCAGGGACCTCGCCTATGTGGGTTCACTCTTACCATGGTTGTTACTATAAAATAGACTAGAAGAGGCCATGTCTAAGTTCAAATACATCCAGTTGCAGAGTTGGTCCCAAAAACTTAAAGGCATAGGAAACACACTTGAGGAACAGCTAGTGGTAAGACAATCGGTGAGGAAGGAGGTTTCTTTCTTTTATTGGTCCATTGAGGAGGCTGTTGATGGAGATTTTAAATTGGCTGAAGAACTGTGGGGGGATTCCTTGCCAAATGAACAGTAGGAACAGTTGTAGCAAACATCCTTTAACACCTTGTTTGCCACTGTAAGACCAGCCTGGCTGAGGAGGAACCACTTGTTTACGGCTCATAGGGCTTATTTATCTCCTCTAAGATTGACTAAAATGTCGAAGGGGCCTCCAGTCAGCTGTAAAAAAGTGATTTAAAGGGAGCCTCTGACGTACATATGTTTAAGGAATGCCCGGCTATAGCAGACTTTTGGGAAAGAGTAGGAACAACTATTGCCGATATTTGGGGACTACCAATCCAAATCAATCTTGCCCTGATAATTGTTGGTATATCTAGTGAAATTACGGGCCCTGCCAGATTGTTTCTTATGTTTGCAATACTGCTGGCTAGGAGGGAAATTTGAAAAAGATGGGTAGAAGTTGCACCCCCTTTACATTCTGAGTGGCTGTCCTCTTTATTCACAACATCCAGGATAGATCTGTGTAGAATGCAGAGTAGTAAAAATAAAGCATTTTGGCATTTTCTATTAAAATGGTCCAATGCTTAGTTTTGGAGATTCATAATTTAGTGTTAATAATGATTTAAGTATTTACCTATAATGGAATCTGGATCCTATGATTATGCCTCTTTGCAACTCCTTTGATTGTGTTGGGCCTCCCAGTCTTCCTCTCTGTAGGCCAACATTAACAGTCGCCAGGTCTACCTAGGAGGGGAGAGAGACCACCCTTTTCTATCTTGGGGCCAGTGCCATTTTAAGCCTGTTATGTACCGGTAGGCGGGGTACTCCTTCCTGGTCCCCATCTAGTAGCCTATGTCTCTTTAATATCGAGTAACGGTGTGGACAGCTTATTTTGTCTACTGGGGTCTGAGGCGAAGGAGGATAAAGAAGATACAAATAATTAAAAAAAATAATAAGCCAGGTCTCTGCAACAAAAGCATTAACCCGCTGAGCTATCGCACATAAAAATGGAAACATGTGACCTGAACATTACACCTAATTTTCCATAACAAACACATGAACCGTCGTCTATTAAATGATTTAATCATATGACCCATGATTACACAAATACACAGATCTCTCCAGCTGCACTAACTCCGTAGGATGTCTTAAATCCCTGCCAATTTCTGGCCCATTAAGACATAATAGTTTTATTATCACATCTGTCCGTGTTGGGGGTTAGGGTATCTAAAAAATAGTGAATTCCATCATGACTGTCATAAGCACCACCTCATGGATGTAGTATTCTAGCTGTTCGCCCCCTCGAGGGCTAATCCTCCGGAAGCACCTCTAAACTATGTATCACTCTCTGGCCTGGCGTGGCCAGAGAGCATAAATAAAAGGGCCGGGGTCGCTCGTGGCTTCCGGCTCGTACCACTATCACTGAGCTGTGTTTGCCTGTTCATGCATCCGTTAAAACTGTTATATATTGCCCGAGGCTGGCCCAGCACATGTGCTTGTCAGGTGTTACCCCCGCTACACTGGCGACGAGGGAGGGATAGGAGAGTCTCAGAAAGGAGCGCACTGAAGCATCGGCGCGCCTACCTGAACGAGGGTGACCTCAGCGGTGGAGCAACGTGAAAGCGGCAGGGCGTGTTCATGGAAGAAAGTCCGGAGGTGAGCAGCGCTCGACACGACTCACGTCCCCGGCCGCCCCAGTGCTGAAGAGCGACGCGCATGTTGGCCTGCCGAGTCGCGGCACAGGTCGGAGCCTAGCAGTCATTCTCTACACCTGCACGCATGCACAGAAGGCCGCGCGACCAACGCTAACGACCCGACCAGCGTGAAGGAGAAACACGCTAGGTTACAACGCTGCGGGGCAAAGATTTGAAAGAGCCCGGTCATGAGGCCAAGACACGCCAGATAAGCGCACTACAGTGGGTAAAAACCACAGCATTTCATTTCTTTTTTCCATGCCGAGCAGGCGAAAAAATCAAGCACTGGCAAAAGCAATGCCGGTTGTGGAGGCAGAAAGCCAGAAAGGCGGTGCAAATAGTAATGCACCTGAGAGTACTGGCCAATAGAGGAAAAGAGCTAAAGCACCAGCCTCCAGCTCGGGCAGTCCCCCCTCGGGAGCAGTGACAACAGCACAAAGCATTGGCAAAACCAACACAGTCTAACAGCAAAGCAGCACACATGGTACCGACACGTGACGCCACACCAGGGGTGCAAGCAGATAGACAGTCACCATGAATCCCGCGGCGCCAGCGGCTCAACAGCAGGCAGCCCTACCCGCGCAACAACAAGCAGCCCCAACTGCGCAACAGCAAGCATCCCTGCCTGCACTGCAATATCCGGTACACACCCAAATTGCTGCGCTTCCACCATTCAGTGAACTAATCGACCCAGTCACCGCGTCACCAAGGTGGAAAGTGTGGGTTAGCCACCTCAACAACTACTTTGTGGCTACTAGAGAGACGGATGGCGCAGTCAAGAGATCGCTGCTTCTACACTTCGCGGGAGATTAAATATACAAACTGTTCGCGCATCTCCCAAACACGGGCGCAGCCCCTGACTATGACGCTGCCGTCAGGGCTTTAGATGCACACTTTGACCCCCAGCTCAACCCTCATTACGAGCGGTTCAAACTTAGACAAGCCAGACAAAGAGAAGGAGAGTCAATGGACACTTTTCACGCACGCCTCAGGGAACTAGCAAGCACCTACACTGAGGATGACCAGACAAAGGAAGTGACAGCACAACTCATCCAAGGTTGCTGTAACAAAACACTGTGGACACTCATACTCCGCCAACCACGCATAACGCTAGAAGAGATCCTAATCCTTGCGCGCTTGCATGAATTGTCGGACATCCGGTCAACTGCAATGGAAACCGCGCTCAACCAACAGGCTGAACAACCAGTGAGTGTTAGGGCAGAGCGAGCCGACGCCATTCGCACGTCATCTCGCGGTGGACGAGGAAGGTGGCCCACAAGGACAACAAGACGGCCACAGTGTGGGTACTGTGGGAGAGAAGAACACCCACCGAAAGCTGTCCAGCGCAGGGAAAGACGTGTTCCAAGTGTGGAATCCCAAATCACTTTGCGAGCGTGTGTCGAGGAGGTTCACGAGTAAAGGCAACCCAGGGAGAAGAACAGGGACAGGAGCAGTCAGGCAACTAGCGCTTGAAGAGCCCAGCGCATCTCGGTTAGTAAAGACGTCCTCACGCCCCATCCAACGCCTGGATGATTCATCCACAGAAGAAGATGAAGAATGCTATTTTGTATCATTTGCAAGTGACCTCAAAAAGAGACGACGGCCGCAACCCAAATGCAATATCGAAATTGATGGGTCTCCGGTGACAGGCCTGATTGATACCGGAGCGACCGTTAATGTGATGGGGTTGCAACACTACAAAAAATTGAATCCGAAGCCAGCACTAACCCCATCCAGAATCCTCATTCTCACGTATGGAAGCCAGAAGCCGCTTCCCCTAAGAGGAAAAATCACAGTTCAAGTGAAGTCCGAAACCCAAGAAGTTACGACGACATTTCATGTCGTAGACCGAGAAGCAGACATATTAGTTGGAAGCCACACTGCAGAAGACCTTAACCTGATTGCATTTACGAACGCAGTGAAACTTCTCCAAACCGATGACATGCTGGACATGTTCCCGCAGTTGTTCAAAGGACTAGGAAACATCAAAAGACCACCAGTGAAGCTTCACATAGATAAAGTAGTACAACCGGTTGCACTAAGACATCGACGAGTCCCCTTCCATCTCCGACCGTTAGTAGAGCAAGAACTCCTGAAGCTCGAACAACAAGGGGTGATTGAAAAAGTAACAGGGCCTACCCCGTGGGTATCTCCCATGGTGATTGCCGAAAAACCCAAGCAGCCGGGGAAGATTCGTATCTGCATTGACATGAGGATGCTAAACCGGGCGATAAGACGAGAAAGACATCTAACGCCGACGGTAGATGATATCCTTGCCGATCTTAATGGGTCCCAATGGTTTTCGAAATTAGATCTCAATGCGGGATATCATCAACTAACACTAGCAGAGGAGCGCAGGTAAATTACAACTTTTTCAACCCACCTTGGACTTCGTTGGTATAAAAGATTGAACTTTAGAATATCGTCAGCAGCCAAAATATTTCAGAACGCGGTAAGGGAAATCCTATCAGGCCTTCAAGGCGTCCTCAACGTCAGTGACGATATTCTCATTCATTCGAAAACCCTTGGAGAACACCACCGACGACTCCGAGCCACGCTCCAGCGACTCGCAGAACATAACGTGACCCTGCATAAAGAGAAGTGTCAATTCTTCCGCAAAATGATTGATTTTTTTGGATATGTGTTCAGCTCAGAGGGTGTCAAAGTAGACCCCAGGAAATCACAAGCCATCCAGCTTGCCCCTGCTCCCACCAACGCTTCAGATGTAAGAAGCTTTTTGGGGATGGCAACCTACTGTGGACGCTTTATCCCGAATTTAGCAACAATTGCAGAACCATTGCGGAACCTCACTAAGAAAGAAACCCCCTGGAAGTGGACCACAGAGGAGGACAATGCTTTCAAGCTAGTGAAGTCAGCTCTGCTAGATAGCACGACCATGGCATACTTTGATACCACGCGTACCACAGAATTACTCTTGGACGCCAGCCCGGTGGGCCTTGGAGCGTTGCTCACCCAAGAGACTGAGCCAGAGACTTGGGTTCCATTAGCTTTCGCAAGCAAATCGCTCACAGCAACAGAGGCCCGGTACTCACAAATAGAGCTAGAAGCCCTGGCCATCAAGTGGGCTTGCAACCACTTTCACTTATATGTGAGCGGGCACCCTTTCCGGGTGATAACAGACCATCAACCTCTAGTCCCGCTATTCAAAGGGACGGCGCCACATCCACCTCCCAGAATCGAAAGATGGGTCATTCAATTACAACATTACCAAATGGAGTTATTATACCGACCAGGCGCCAAGAACCTGGTGGACTTCTTGTCTGGACAACCCAGCATCAGCAGTCGAGGAAGATAAAGATCAAGAAACAAAAACAGAAGAGTTCGTCAACATGGTCACTTACTGGTCGTGTCCGCGAGCCCTCTCCATAGAAGAAGTAAAAGAACACTTAGACCGTGACGCAGTCCTCAAACGAGTAGCTGACGCCCTGAAGGAGGGATCGTGGGAAGGACTTCTCAAGAACATTCAAGGATGGAGTGAGCCCGACAGGGCCCGTTTAGGAAAATTTTGGAAGATTCGCAACAAACTGAGCTCCGCGGAGAATAGAATACTAAGAGGCAGACGTATTGTCATACCGCACAGCTTGCAAGAACATGCAACGACAATTGTCCATGAAGGACATCAAGGTGTTGGGAGGATGAAATCAAGGATGAGAGAAAAGGTGTGGTTCCCTGATCTCGAAGATAGTGTGGACACAGTCGTGCGCAACTGCCGAGCCCGTCAGATCACAAGCAAAGCGGAGGCAGCGGCACCTGTGATCACGGAGGACCCAGCTCCCTCGCCATGGTCATGGGTGAGCCTTGGTTTTAGAAGCTTCCCCGATGGGAGAGTCACCGCCGTCCTGATCGACAGTTACACCAAGTATCCCATAGTTGAAGTTCTGCCGTCCACTGGATTTGCCAATCTACAACCTGTCCTGGAGAAATCGTTTGCCCTATTTGGATTGTCACACGTCATCAAGACAGACAACGGACCCCCGTTTCAAGGCAGTGAATTTAAAGTCTTCTTAGCGCGGGTAGGAATCAAACATCACCGAATTACTCCTCTGTATTTGTATTTGTATTTAATTTATTTATAAAGCGCTAACAATCATCCTAGGTAGGATATCACGGCCCCAAGCCAACGGTAAAGTTGAGCGTTTCATGCGCACTGCAAACAAAATATTGCGCATAGCGGTGGCCGAGGGCATCGATCCAGAAGTTGCGCTACAAAGGTTCCTGAGGGAGTACCGCAGCACGCCTCACTGTACAACAAAGCGGTCTCAATGGTCGCTCATGCTGACCGGAACCAGGCGGGACATGTTGCCTATGGCCAGCAACTGGCAGCAAGAGCCCTACAATCCTGCATCCACACAAACCCAGAGACAAAGGGCCAACGACAAAGCAAGTCGTCGACGGAGGGCGAAAGTCCGGATGATGCATCCTGGGTGTTCGGTATTGTTAAGGAATAGGTGGGGTGGAGGAAAGTTCTGCACTCCGTATGAACCAAAAGGAACGGCAATTACTGCAGAGCGAGATGGTGAGGTGATCACAAGGAACATTTCATGGTTTAAGGACGTTCCACCTCCAGTGACAGCGTCCCAGGAAACAGACACCTCAAGGAACATTGAAGTGCAACCTGGCCATGCTGAGAGACATGTATATGAAGATGCACCTCGCAGTCCAACGGAGTCGCCGCTGTCTGAAACCTTCCGATCTAAGACAACGGACCACAGTCCATGAACAATGAATCTGCAACATGATCAGGGGTGCCGCCAGCACCCTTACAATCCAAGGCGAAACCCCCACCCCAACAAGAGACTAGCTGACTTTGTGTGCTGATGCATATTTCATTTTAGCTATTTGAAGAACCAAGTTGGGATAGGATTTAGCGCTCTAGCCTCGAGGGCTAATCCTCCGGAAGCACCTCTAAACTATGTCACACTCTCTGGCCAGGCGTGGCCAGAGAGCATAAATAAAAGGGTCGGGGTCGCTCGTGGCTTCCGGCTCGTACCACTATCACTGAGCTGTGTTTGTCTGTTCATGCGTCCGTAAAAACTGTTATATATTGCCCGAGGCTGGCCCAGCACATGTGCGTGTCAGGTGTTACCCCCGCTACAATTACTTCACCAAGCTCAGCTGAAACATATATACCTGTAGATTCGCAAAATACTATTTCCATTTCAGCACTGCCGCCACAAATATTTCCACATTTGCTCTTGACGCAGTTACAATTCTAAAATAGGTGCTACTGTACCTTCAACCTCTACGAGTTTACGGGAATATTAGCACACCGTCTTTTGTTTTTGTTAGTACGTGTGACCAACGAGGCAGGCAGCCCAAGAAACGTGCGTGCGTGACATGACTCCAATATTCTACGCAGGCCAATGGGAGAAGCTGTTTGTGTTTCCATGGTGACGCTGGTAAACGGAAGCCTCAAAAAGTAGCGAGATGAGGCACTAATTTAGGTTTGAAAGCTCCACGGCAGCAACTCTCTTTTCTGTTAGCAGACCATGGAGGACAGCAGCAGCAGCATCACCATCGTCAGCGTTAGTGCCCGCTCTAGCAGCGTCAGCAGCAACCCCTTGGAGCTCAGGTGGGAGGGCAAACGATGGTGTATAATTGTTTTAATACTGCAGACCATAGGAGTTCTTCAGTGTTAGGCGTTAACAGATCACAAAGGCGTGGTTTTATTTTTGGCATTTGAGTACCCAGCCTCACAGTGCGTCCTCTCCTTTCTTCTCGTCCTGCTCCTCGTCCGTTAAAGAATGGGAGGCTAAGATTCCTTATTCCGTCATGACTCGAGAGCTTTGGGCACGAGGAAAAAGACAAACGCACCTCTCCCATAATGCTAACACAAGAAGAAAACATCAGATGTCTGACAAAACAAACAAAAAAGAGAGGTTATTAACATGGCAATAACAATTGCAATACACCATATACCACATAAGTAAAGAATAATGCAATAACCATTACAATTATATAACTATACACAGATACAAAGCAAGATGAACTATGCATAATAAATATATTTCTCTTAAGAAGACGCCCGGAAGCAGCAAGTATTAAGATATACTTTTTTATTTAAGTTCTATGAACAACACACCATATACAGGAGTTAGCAGTGTGAAAGGCGATCAGCAACTGACAACAGTCAGTTGTAACGGAATAGTTAACTGTCATAATGGAACTTCCAGCTGTCAACGTTCCAGCTGGTGACATCATCCTAACATGTGAGGGAGGGGTCACGATGAGGGGAAGGAGTGTTGTGCAGGGAAAGGGTAAGGTAATAACTAGTGAACACAACAAATCTTCTCCTTTCCTAAAGAAACTTTTAAGGAGGAAGGATAGTTAAATAGACACAGTAAGAAAACACGTGTTGACTAGTCGCACACAAAGTCTTTGTACTTGCTTGGTTTGACCAAGATGCGTCCGCATCTACTTGTGCTTGCTTGTTCTTCCGTAATATCTCTTTCTGAAACATTGTCCTGTTCCATCAAATGACTATCTTCCGAGCTTACGGGGCTATCTGCTTTTCTATTGATGAGATCACTATTCTCACTCATAATCTCCTCTGCATCTTGTTTTTCTCCTCTAGTGATAAAGCTACTAGAGCCAGGTGAGTTCTCTGAGTCACAAGAGCTATGGCCTCTGTATTCACCAATGGACTCTCTGAGTTCAAGGTCAAGTCTCTCTCTGCTAGTATTGCAACTTTCTGGCGTGGATGTACTATCTCCTTCTCCATCTGAATCATCCGTTTCCCCACGCAGCCAGCCATAGTTGAACTTGTCTTGTTCAGTGACATTTTCCCCTTCCTCCATGGGTTTTCCCTCATTGATGACCTGTGGGATCACGTCAGAACTAGCGCAAACGGAAATTGCAGAGACCTGCCACACCTTACCATCACTGAGGAGTGCAGAGTTACAAAATACTTTTTCTACTATTAGCGGATCCATAAACCTGTTCTGCCCCTTTTCAATGTGTCCACTCCTTTTGACCCTCACTCTGTCTCCTTTGATTTTGATTTCTTTGCACTTATGTTTACTGTCAAATTTCTCCTTGCACAGCTTTTTTGCCTCCTTGTATTCTTTTTCTGACCGATTCAGCTGCCCATTCTGTTCTCCTTGCCGTTTTTAGCCATCCAATATTGTCCTTGGAAATAGGGGTCCTTCCTCTCATCATTTCGAATGGGCTTATCGGAGTACTCTCCCTTGGTGTTATTCTGTACCCCCAAACCATTTTGTTAACTTCTTTCCTCCAACATTTGCCATTTTTGTTTGCTAATTGAATGGTCCTTTTTATTACCCTACTAGCAGCCCGTCCCGACGTTGTCCGGGTATGAATTGCTGCCGGCCAGTTGTATATTGTTTTGTAGGATTTCGTTTTGATAGCATTTCTTATCTGTGACAGGCCTGTGAAACTCTCCGATTCACAGTGCACTGCTGATGCACTTAAGAGTGCGCGTTCAGTAGTGTGTGAACTCGAGTTTCCCTACTTTATTTTTCCTTGTAATATTATATAGCGCGAACTCGACAACATGGCATAAGCACAATTTACATTACAGAAGAAAGCATTAATTTGTGGTAGGCACGGGGAGACAAAGTGATTTGCCTGGAATCACAGGATGTTGAGCTGATGCCGAGATTTGAACGTAGCTCCCCAGCTCTAAAGTTCGCAATTCTAGAACTTGTGGCAGGTGGTGTGTCTAAAAGTGTATGTCGGTGCTGGACATCAATGAGAGAGACCTGTGCATTTTCAAATGGGTGGTGAAAAAATATGAGTATGTTGCTGGAGATGTGGGCCGCCGTGCCACCAATGTACTTACCGGGGGAGGGTAAACACCCATTATTCCGCAACTTTCTTTCCGCATACCATCACTCTGCATACTTTCATTACGAAAGTACCATGACTCCGCAATGCCATTATAACACATGGCATTACATTTTATATGCTTTTACCACGCATACATTTACAACAAAATTCGTTGTAAATGCATGAATGGTAAAAGCATGTTTTTTTTAATGTTTGGATAAGGTAAGTATGGGTATAGGGGTATATGCTTTGGGGTACTGAGGTATATGTTTTGTGGTGTTTGGGTATTTTAAGGGTTCAGATATAGTTTTGGGTTAAGGGGTACAGGGGTAGTTTTAGGGTTTAGGGATAGGTATGGGATTTGGGGTACAGAGTTATTTTTAGGGTTCAGGGCTAGGTTTGGGTTTTGGGGTATAGGGGTATGTTTAGGGTTCAGGGGTAGGATTGGGTTTTGGGGTACAGGGGTATTTTAAGGGTTCAGGGGTAGGTTTGGGTTTTGGGGTACAGGGTTATTTTTAGGGTTCAGGGCTAGGTTTGGGTGTTGGGGTACCAGGGTATTTTTAGGGTTCAGACGTAGGTTTGGGTTTTGGGGTACAGGGGTATTTTAAGGGTTCAGGGCTAGGTTTGGGTTTTGGGGTACAGGGGTATTTTTGGGTTCAGGGGTAGGTTTGGGTTTTGGGGTACAGTGGTATTTTTAGGTTCAGGGCTAGGTTTGGGTTTTGGGGTACAGGGGTATTTTTAGGGTTCAGGGGTAGGTTTGGGTTTTGAGGTACAGGGGTATTTATAGGGTTCAGGGCTAGGTTTGGGTTTTGGGGTACAGGGGTATTTATAGGGTTCGGGGCTAGGTTTGGGTTTTGGGGTACAGGGGTATTTTTAGGGTTTAGGAATAGGTTTGGGTTTTGGGGTACGGGGTATATTTATAGGGTTAAGATGGGTTAGTGTTTAAGGGTGTTGGGGTATTTTAAGGAGTAAGGGTGGGTTATGATTATGGGGTGCAGGGGTATTTAAAGGGAGCAGGGTGGGATTAGCACACAATATGGGACCTGGCATGAAGGGCGGAACGTACCACACTCCCCCAGCGTTTGTCACGCCCCCAGCACATGCCCACAGCACAACGCAGACACGCCCACAAGGGACTACTTTGCTGGCACAGTTGTTTTACCTTTTAAATGTATATGGTAGCCGTCTGCATAGCCTATGTCCTTCTGCTGCAACTGCCATTTCCAACGCTGTATTGGGTGTTGTGATTGGTGCTGTGGTTCCTGAGATTACCCGCCTCAAAGTTTTGGGCTCTCTCTTTATTATATTAGTATGGATTAAACCTTTCCACTGCTCCATTACCTACTGGGTGGTAAACAGACGTTGTTTTGTGGGTAATTCAGTTTCTCTCAATGAACTTTTAAAAAAGTGTCTGAAGTGAACTGACTTCCATTATCACTAACTATTGTTTTCGGTATGCCTTCTCTCGTGAATATACCGTCTATGAAGCTGACAACGTCAGTAGCATCAACCCTTCTGCAAACCTTTCTTTCTGTCCACTTTGAGAAGTGATCTACTAGGACCAATATGTTTACTTGTACCTCATGAAATTGTATGGGACCCATTATATCTATTCCTACTCTCTCCCATGACATGTTTGGGCATTCCAACAGTTGTAGAGGTGGTTTGAGAGTTACCTGGGTTTTATCAGAATTCTCACAAGGTGTGCAGTTCCTTACAGCTCTTTCAATTTTGATATCACACCCTGGCCACCAATACCAATTCTTTATTCTCTGTTTGGTTTTATTAATGCCTAGATGTCCTTCATGGCAAAGATTGATTACTCTTTCTCTTAGTTTTACCGGTGGTATCACTTTTCCCTGTCTTAAGATGACGTTCTCCTCCACGGATAACTCACTACGCAGTTCCCAAAAAGGTCTCAACTCATTTCTAAGATATCTTTTCTTTAGCCATCCTTTTACAATCAGTTTGCTGATTTCTTGTAATGTTTCATCCTTAAGATATTCCCTGTCCCATTCTTCTTTCTGTATGCTAGGGAATTCTTTGTTTATGCTTGCCACGCAGAGTTCTTCTTTGTTAGCTCCTTTTTGACCATTTTGCAGAGGCAGCCTACTTAGGAAATCCGCTACAACATGCTTTACTCCTGGTAAGTATTGTATATCATAATTGTAATCTAACAGTCTCATAGATAATCGTGCCAATCTCGCAGATGCGTTGTACAACCCTTTGACTGTGAGTACTTTGGTCAATGGTGTATGGTCGCAACGTAAAATGACCCTTTTTCCCCAAATGTACTGGCGGAAATGTTCCAGTCCCCACATGCAAGCTAATGCTTTTCGCTCAATAACTGAGTACTATTCCTCAGTACAAGTTAAAGAGCGAGATGCGAATGCGATGGTGACTTCTTTTCTATTGCTTTCCATTTGGGTGAGGACTGCTCCGATCCCTTTTCCACTTGCACCCGTAGTTACCACACAGTCCAGATTAGTAGGGGAGGTGCCTCACAAATTTCTCTTTTTAGTTCTTTGAAACTTGCTTCGCAACATTGTGTCCATTCAAATTTGTTTTTATTTTTTAGTAGTGTTCTTATGTTATAAGTTTTTTTTGAAAGGTTTCTTACAAATTTGGAGTAATACTCCACCAGTCCTAGGAATGCTCTTAGTTCTTCTTTTTTTTTTTTTTTGTGGAACTGGAGCATTTTCAATTGCCCTGAGTAGTTCTTTTTTTGGTTTGTTTCCTTTGTAGGTTATCTCATGACCCAGGAATGTTATATTTGTGTTACTGAACCTGCATTTCTTGTACTCTGCAATCATTCCACATTTTTCCAGTATTTTAAGTACTTGTTCCAATCTCTTATCATGGTCACTCTGATCTCTTCCCATTACCAGTATGTCATCCTGGAAGATGAGTAATTTTTTGACTCCTTTAAAAATTTCTTGCATCAGTCTTGGAATAACGCCGCCGCAGATGCTAAACCAAAAGGTACCCTTTTGAATCTGAAACACCCAAATGGTGAAATAAAGGTGGTGAGGTGTCTGCTTTCTGGATGCAAGGGTACCTGGTGGTATGCAGCGCTGAGTCTATGGTTGAGAATACAGTCATACCTTTAGTTAGCAACAGCATCTCATTAATTCTTGGTAGTGTGTATTAGTCAATTTGTATATTGTTATTGAGGTCACGCAAGTCCATGCATAATCTCACTTTTCCATTAGGTTTTCTAGCGACCACCAGTGGTGCAACCCATTCGGAAGTTTCTGTAGGTTCAATTATTTCTGCTTCAAGTAACTTGTTGATTTCTGTTCTAACCTCTTCCCTAAGTGTCAACGGAATGTGTCCTACCTGGTGTAGGCAGGGAACCGCTTCTTCCTTAAGTTTTATTTTGTGTTGGATTCCCCTAATCTACCAATTTTGCCATTAAATACTTCTGGGAATTTTTCAACTAAATCACTCCCCCCTATCTTGTCCTGTTGTAATACCAATACAGGTTCTGAGCTGTTGGGGTTAAGGGTGATACCAAGTTTACCCTGGTCTTTCCATCCAAGCACTGAAGGTCCAGTGACAGCTACATATAACTTACTGCTTGTTATTCTCTCCTTGAATGTGAAAGTCAGTTCCCTAAAACCCATAAGATCAATAGGTTCGCCTGTGAATGTTTTTAGAGTAATATCGGGTTTTTCCATACGCCCTCCTAATTCTTTTTTTTAAATTTATCTCTCCACACATCATGGTTGATTATTGTGCAGGGTGATCCAGAATCTGCTACTATTTCAATATTCACACCTCCTATCTTCACTATGCACATGGGTTTCTTCTTTTTGCCCTTCTCTGTTTCCTCTCCTTCGCTACCTTCCGACATGTTTAGTACACATAGGTTGTAATCCGAGTCATCCGAGGATCCTTGTTCCTCCTCTTTCTCGTCCTCTACATATTTTACATTCGCCCATAGTTTCCTTTTACAAGCTTTTTGAAAATTTCCTATTAGGCCACACTTAGTACATTTGTTATTGCTTGCCGGACATTTCCAATCATTTGCTAGATGCTTGTTGCTATCACAACGGTAGCATTTTAATTGTTCGAATGTTTTCATTTTCCCTTTCTATTTTTGTCCTTCCTCCTCTTTATACTTATAATCCGTAACCTTATTCTTCTTTCCGCTAATTTTTGCCACTACGTTTGCGTCATCTGTTTTACTTTTATTTTCACTGATGACTTCCTTAGCGCAACGCCCAGTCAATTCTGATTTCTTTACGATATCGGTGACTTGCTGAAGTGGTCTTTCACCCTTTGCCCATAGTGCATCTTGTATGTTGGGATTGGCAGCACACATTACTATCTGATCCCTAATGAGGTCATCATGCATGTTTTCAAATTTGCATGTTAACGCTAAGTTTTTTAAAGCTGATACATAGTCCTCTATACTTTCCTCCTTACCTTGTTTCCTACTGTAAAATGTATATCTGTGTACGGCAACACAAACCGTTGGCTTATAATAATTATCTAAGTCCTCTATGGCATCATTGAAAACTCTCACCTCCTTCTCTTATTTTTTTTGTAATATTATTGTACACCTTTAAACCACCAGCTCCCAAACAATGCAACAGTATCTTTTTTTTCTCCTCTGGTTTAATTGGTTCTTCACCCTTATCAAATCTCATATGTAGTTGCAAAAGTACTCCTTCCATTCCTCCCATTTTACTAATGGTGGTCCTGCACCCTTCAAAAATGCTTCTGGGGATGTAGATTGTAAATATTTCCTGACGCCACAGTCTCTGTATCCACTCACTGTATTATTAACTCTTACGATGCCACTGTAAATTATCTGCTAAATCCTGTCACTGTAATTCAAAATTCGTTTTAAATATGTATTTTAATCATACTGTAACACTCCTCACCTGTTTATATTCTGCTTACGATGAGCAAAGAATGTTCGTTAGTCCTGTCCGAACACGATAATCTCCTTTCCGACTAGATTTGCGTTACAAACAGTCTTACTTTCTGGTTCCTAATATGGCGTCATGCACGCTTCCTGTGTGTTGCAAAAAAAACTAGACCGTTCACTTCCCTCCTTCAATATGGCGCCGATGCATCTGACGTCACTCCGCTAAGTAGCCTGCGACACAATTCCTGAAGAGAATTTTCTCTCAATGCCTGCTGTAACTTATATAGGCCTGCGCTGAGGAAATTTTAACCAAACGACTTTCGGTACAAATCTCTTTCACATTCCGCTTCTTTTTGCTTTACGCTGTGTTCACTGTTGCCCCATGAGTCTTTCACGTCACCTCAATTACTCTTCAAATCCGCCTCAGCTCACCCTATGCCTTTTTGATCTCAAACGTGACAGGCTCGTCATATTTATTTTTCCTTTTTGGCCGCTGATATCCAGAGATGCTTTACTGTGAGTCTCTTTATTCTTTGATCACTCTTCCTAATTATCCTCTGCTCACAGCTTCTACTCGATATGCTCAAACTTGAGATAGGATAATTTCTTTACAACTCTGTGAGCTCCCTTAATGCTTTTCACACTTTCTTCTTTTCTTTTCAATTTTCACTCTCTCCTGTCAGTCTTCACCTTTTTCTTTCCTCACATTTACTATTATTTTGAGTTTTGTTTTCCTTTTCCAATCATCTCCACAAGCTAACGACTTACCTTATCTTTACGTTAGTCTCTAGCATGTGTTCAGATGATTTTCTTTGCTTATCTCCATTGTGAATACCGCTTCCTTCGATTAAATTTCTCCCTTCATTCTTTACTTTCGTGGGTTCTTCAGTGTGTTGTCCAGCATCCTCGTCGCCATTGTTGTTACGAAGACGTCCGGAAGCAGTAAGTATTAAGATATACTTTTTTATTTAAGTTCTATGAGCAACACACCATGGACAGGAGTTAGCAGTGTGAAAGGCAATCAGCAACTGACAACAGTCAGTTGCAATGGAATAGTCAACTGTCATAATGGAACTTCCAGCTGTCAACGTTCCAGCTGGTGACATATCCTAACATGTGAGGGAGGGTTCACGCTGAGGGGAATGAGTGTTGTGGAGGGAAAGGGTAAGGTAATAACTAGTGAACACAACCATTTTTTTATCCCATTACGGAATTCTTGAATTTCACAGGAACTTTAGTTTCACGTTTCCCACTAAAGGGACCACATCCCCTACTTTTAGACTTGGAAGACACATTTACTCTCTCAGGAACATAAGAAACTTTCTCCCCACGAGCAACATTCAACCATTGTCCATTTTCCAATCTTGAATCCACATTCACTTAAACCGCTTTTCACGTTGCCTTTCATTACCTTGTCACTAGTCATTTTAATGCGAAACCATTCTCCTTTTTTTTTTTTTTAAAACCTTTATTTATCAAATGCACATTACACAGCGTCTGCCTACAACCCTTTTGGGCCGGCCGCCATGACAAGCAGTCAAAAATTAGAACATAGTATACAGCGGGGAAGGCCGCTTCGCGTTTCATTATGGTGTAGTGCATAAAACAGCAATCGGAGGATATCGAAGGTTCAATTTTGTGATTTTGTCGAAGTGAAACAAAGAAACAAACACCTGGTAATTTAATAGCAAGGTTCACAGGAAGGGAGGAAAAACGGGAAACAGTATACAAGAATGAAAGCAGGTCTACTACGGGAGGGGAACGATGAAGGGAGTGTAGAATGGAAAATAATGAAAGGAACGTAATCTATGGGGAGGAGGGAATGGCCTCAGCATAATCAAGTGGTGGGGTATAGATGTCACCCCGGTATGCGTTCCATTGCGCCCCGATCCTATTCCAGTTCCTAGGACGACCCCGTGCCTCGTACACCGTCTTCTCCCGAAACATGCACCAATCCATGTTATCTTTCCAGGCACTGAGCCTAGGCGGTCTATTGGAGCCCCAGAGCTGAGTTATGTCCCTCTTGGCGACCGTGTTGCCCAGTGTGATCCAGAAGGTCTGAGCAGCCGTACAGTCCGTAGGCTCCCACACATTAAGCAAACAGCGTCGTGCCTCGGGAAGGAGGGGGACCCCAGAAACACGCCCCATCACATCATGGACCCTAGACCAGAAAGCTGAGATAACCGGGCATTCCCACAAGACATGAAGAAAGGTACCATCCATACCACAGCCACGTCTACACAGTCCGTCCGTCGCAAGCCCCATTCGTACCAGACGCATACCAGTCACATAGACACGGTGGAGGATCTTCAGTTGCACAAAACGAAGCCGAGCCGGAATAGCCACCTCCTTAGGGGAAGAGATAGATAGCCATTTGCCTGTCCTCGTCATCCAGTTCAAGCCCATCCGCCACCCAGGAGGCACGAAGCTTCTCCAGCAGGTCAGCCCTGTTGTTAATAAGTTTTTTATATATTAAGGAGATCGTACTGTCCGGGACATGGCCATCAAGAATACGATCCTCCAACTGGGACGACTGGGGGATGTCAGTCCCGGGGGGAAAAGCGGAGGATAAGGCATGCCGCACCTGAAGATATCTAAAATACTCCTTATCATCCAATTGATATTCCACCTTTAGGGCCTCAAAGGATTTCACTGCTCCCCTGGCCCAGAGATCCTCCACCTTGCTAATCCCAATCAAATCCCATCTATCAAACCCTTTCGTCCGCCACAGGTTGCCCAGCCGTTCAGAATCATACAACGGGGTCATACGCGTCAACCTGCCGCCCCAACCTGTAGCCTCAGTAGCATCCTTCCAGGCACGCACAGCACATTTCATAGGACCAGTCAGGAGACTGAGTGGTGACTTCGAGTATAAAGCTCTATTGAAGTTGCCACCTGGCAACAGGAGTTTATCCAGGGCAAAAGCGGGAGCAGGTTCCGGGGAATATGTCACATGGTTGATTGCACTTAAATGTGAGGCCCAGTAGTATTGTTTAATGTCGGGCAGAGCAATACCGCCATCATACCAGGGGAGTGTAAGTTTAGATAAAGCGATACGGGCACGTCCGTCCCAGATCAATTGCCTCTGTAGGCCTTCAATCTCACGGAAATAGTGAGCGGGGACGGGGTCGAAAAAGTTCTGCAAGGCATAAAGGAACCTGGGGAGCGACATCATTTTAAAAAGTGCCGCTCGTCCCAATGGGGACAAGGGCAATTCACGCCACCGCCGCACATCTTGCTTGAGGCGACGAAGGGGAGCGTAGAGATTTCGATCGTATCGCACAGAGGAATCCATGGAAACAAAGATCCCTAAATATTTAAAACCATCTTCCACCACCTGGATAGGAAACCTGCGGGGCAGCGGAGGCAATATCCCCGCTATGACATAGACACATGACTTGGTCCAGTTGATAACCAGCCCGGAGTTCTTACCAAAGGAAGTGAGAACGTCCAAAAGTACGTTCCTAGACTTCTGGGGTGAGGTGAAATAGAGAAGGATATCGTCGGCGTAAAGCGAGACGCGATCCTCCAGATCCGGTGCCCACCGGATCCCTTTAATCGAGGGCTCCCATCGAAGCCAAGCCGCAAGGCGCTCTAGTGCCAAAGCGAAAAGAAGTGGGGAAAGCGGGCACCCCTGACGGGTGCCACGTCCCAATGGAAACGAATCGGAGCTTCTGCCGTTCACCACGACTTGAGCTAACGGTTGCTCGTACAGGAGCTTCACCCATGCGATGAAACTAGGGCCGAAGCCGAACTTGGAAAGGGCCGCCCACAAATATGGCCACTCTATGGTATCAAAGGCCATTGTAGCGTCCAAGGAGGCCACCACCGCAGGCTCAGTGAGAGTTCCAGCTCTCGCGAGAACGCCGTGGGGTCTACGCAGATTAAGAGCTGTGTTTCGATGGGGTATGAAACCGGATTGATCCGGATGGATCAAGTCACAAATTAAAGACAACAGCCAATTAGCCAGGACTTTGGCCAGAATTTTGAGCTCGGCATTGAGTAATGAAATGGGGCGGTAGGAGGTGCAGCGGTCACGAGGCTTGCCTTCCTTAGGAATGACCACTATGGTAGCCAAGCGCTGTTCAGACGGAAGGACTCCCGCCTCAAACGCATCCAGAAACATTGTCCGCAAGTGAGCAGCCATTTTGTCTGGTCGAAGTTTATAGAGCTCGATAGGCAAACCATTGGGCCCCATCGCTTTACCCGATCGCAAGGATCCGATTGCAAGGGCGATCTCATTCACAGTAAAAGGAGCTTCTAGGGCCAATCTATCTTCCTCTGAGACACAGGGAAGTGCAATGTCACGCAACAGTAAACGGGAGTCGGCCTCATCACGGTCACTCACTGGGCTGTAAACCGTCCGGAAATGGTCCACGAAACAGTCAACAATCTCACCGGGATCAGACACTCATTCACCAGTCTCACGGGTGATGACGGGCACAACGCGGTTCATCCTTTCAGCCTTGTCCAGCCACGCCAGGAGTTTGCTAGCCTTGTCACCCACATCATACAAACGGCCCAGCTGATTCACACGCATCACCTTAGCAGCATCAGTCACACAGGCTCTATAATCCGCCTGCTTCAGTTCCAAGGAGTGTAGAAGTGCAGGCGTATCATCCCCACCCAACTCACTTTCGAGCGTAGTTATTTCGGTCTCAAGGGCCAGCACAGCCTCCCTCCTAGCTTTCCTGTCAGCTGCAATAAGAGACAG
The DNA here is from genome assembly GCF_964263255.1 of Lissotriton vulgaris. Classification (NCBI taxonomy): domain Eukaryota; kingdom Metazoa; phylum Chordata; class Amphibia; order Caudata; family Salamandridae; genus Lissotriton; species Lissotriton vulgaris. Next base: position 1,065,751,848 of record NC_141693.1, on the reverse strand, counting down.
TGCGGAACCCCGTATAACCGTTTTGAAGGCCTCCCAGAGAACCGCAGGGGAAGCAACTGAACCTACATTCTCATCAAAGTAACAATCGATCGCCTTAACCAAATCCGAGCGGAGCCGAGGGTTCCTAAAGTGCCAGGGCGGGACAGGGGGAACTCTGCTTCCGGAAAGACCTCCCACCGAAACCTCGAGCAGCAAGGGGGAATGGTCCGAAATACCCCTGGGGAGATGTCGGACTTCCCGCACCAAGGATAAGTTAGCAGTCAGCATAAAAAAATAATCAATCCTTGAGAGGCTGCCATGGGCACCAGAGTGGAAAGTGTATTGAGTTTGTGAGGGGTGCAACGATCGCCAGACATCCACCAGCCCGAAGGTTTCCGTCATGTCAGTCAGCCACTTTTGTGACAATAGCAAAACCCTAGGGGGCAGTCTATCACACTCGCCCGACATCACCGAATTGAAATCCCCACCCATGATCAGCAGTCCATCAGGGAGCCCCAGGAGAGTCTTGCCGAGATCAGCATAAGTGGTAGCCTGCAGCCCCGGGGGAACATAAACAACAACAATTACAATTAGCTTCCCCTCCCATCTCCCCGAGACAGCAGCATAGCGACCCCGATCATCAAGGGTGACATCATCAATTTCAAGGGCTAAAGAGGATTTTACCATTATACCAACCCCTCGGGAGCCGGATGTAAAACCAGCGTGGGCGACAAGGTGGTAGCCTCGACGGTCAAGAGCTTTACAGGCATTACCAATCAAATGGGTTTCTTGGAGTAAAACAACATCGGGGGCATGACGTCTTATAAATTGCAACACAATACCACGTTTGATCCTATCCCCCAAGCCATTAACGTTCCAGGAAAGAAACTTCACGTCACCCCCCCCCCATCCCAATAAGAGTCCCATCCCAACCCCCTCCCGGAACCTCAGATCAAGGATGCACACAAGCAATATAGTACCATGTGAAAAGAGAAACAGAAAACACGAAACATAACCAAGTCCCCACCACCCACCCCTCAACCAAGAACCCGTTACAACACCCCCCACCCTGCACCCCTGCCGACTAAGAAGCCACCCCAAACTGCAGTGTGCCTGTCGCCCCATCTGAATCTACACAAACAAACCCCGAGGAGGAAGGGAGAAACTACCCCAACCCGCCCCACCCCGGGCATAGAGATGAAGCACATGATATAAGTTACTCTGTAAAGATTACGATCCAAAACCGGACCTCAGGGCCCAAAGTCAGTCCTGCGCCGTTGCGCCTCCGTCCGCAGCTCCGGGGCCTCCGCTCTCGGCGTCGTCCTTTGGCAACGAGTCTAACCAGTCACTGGCACTGTCCGGCTGATCAAAGAAGTAGGCACGGTCCCTGTATTCGATACGTAGGCGAGCGGGAAACAGCATCGCATATTTTAGTCCCAAATCTCTTAGGCGACGCTTCACTCCGAGGAATCCAGAACGTTGCCGCTGTACTTGAGGAGTGAAGTCAGGGTAGATCGAGACAGAGTTGTCGAACTTCAACGGGCCGTGTTTGCGAGCGGCCTGAAGAATGGCGTCCCTGTCACGAAAGTGAAACAGCCTAGCAATTATAGGCCTCTGGGGTCCCCCCGGCTTTACCTGTCCACCTGGGAAGCGGTAGGCACGCTCGACCGCAAAAAACTTACTGAGGCCTGCGGGAGCGAGTTTAGCAACAATTAGCTCCTCAACCAGTAAATTGATCGAGGCAGCACCACTGTCCTCCGGCACCCCGACCAGACGGATGTTGTTTCGTCGGGCCCTGTTGTCGTACTCCTCCATACGTCTGGTTAGCAGGTCCTGCGACGATCGCAGATTCCCAATCTCTGACTGCGCTTCCGCCATGTCCGTCACCAGACTGGAAGCTTTTAGGTCCAGTGCCTTGATCCTCTCGTTTGTCTTGGCTAAATCGGCTCGAATAAGGGTAACATCGACCGCCACCGTGTCTATCTTGGACACGATGGCCTCATATTGCTGACCCATATCAGCCTTGAGCCCTGCAATGGCGGCCAGTAGGTCTTGAAGTGACACTTCCGATGAGGTCGCCATGTCCGTCTTTGGGTCCTCCAAACCGCGGCTGGTAGCACTGGGGGAACCTCTCGGCTGTGTATAGCGATCGATCACATTAGACTGGACTGATCCCCCACGAGTGGTGGCTTTCCTGCGCTTCTCCATCTCGGGTTTCATCGCCATGTTGGATTCAGCACCCCACTGGGACCTCCCAGGTGCGATAGAATGTCAGCGACCCTCCGGACCTCGAAAGTCTGGTTTTGCAAAAAAATGTCACAGGCCACTGAGCCGGCGCTGCGATGGAGACGTGTTGCTGGTGAACCCACCAAAACCAGGAGTATAGAGTAGGTCCCAGGCAGTCAGTTCAAGGATGGACGAGAAACCGAAAGTGAAAGTGGCACACCATCGGTGAAGCAGATGCCAGGCAGCCGTTGTTGTTGCATTACTGCTCGGCCATCCAAAGCAGCAGAGTCCCCGGTCCCGTCCGGGGCCAGGCCAGAAAGTTTGAGACAACGTAAATATGGTCCCCGAAGTCCGATCTCGGCCCCAAAAAGTACAGCAGCATCAGCAAGAGTAGAACTTCAAAAGCCCATCAAAGTGACCAGGATAGCAGAAGGATAGATCAATAAGGGCGGCGCTGGTCTCGGGAGCTCTCTGCTCACGCGACCATCTTGGATGCCCGCGTAGCTCCTCCCCCCCCCCCCCCCCCCATTCTCCTTTTTTGAAAGAAATTGACGATGTCTTTTTGCACACGGTATATCTAAACTTACTTTTAAATTGACTATGTTCAATTTTAGCATGCATGTCACCAACATGTTGCTTAATGTCAAAACTAAGTTAAAATTTAGGCAGATTATTCAAACATGCAAACTTAAGAAAGTCTGGAGAAGATTTCTCCCCCCCCCCCCCCCCCCCCCTCAGTGCTTGAAATGCCGAACCCCCTGTTACTCAATAAGGACATTGCTATTAGACCATAACATGGCGCTTACCGCATCTCCTACATCTACCCCTTAAATGATTGCACCTCTGACACATTCACTCACAAGTCTATTCCCTCTTTCCACCTGACCATTACTTTGGGGATCATGGAAACTACATGTTTTGTGGTTGATACCAGCATCTCTTAAGAATCCTGCTATGTCATCCAACACAAACTGCATCATGTTGTCTGATAGATCTACCAATGGAAAACCTTCTCTTGAAAATAGATCAGTTAAGAAAGTTATTACAGTTTTAATGTTGGCATCACTCATCAAACCCTTCCTCGTTGCCAGTGTTATAATTGAAGAAGCTGCTGCAAAGGCGAATGGGATACTTTATGATCAAAAGACTGCCATGATGGAGTTCCAACCAGGGCAAAGGTGTCACGGAGAATAGGGCAAGCACCAGCCTCACAGTGCATCCTTTCCTTTCCTCTCATACTGCTCCTCGACTGTTAAAGAATGAGAGATAAAGATTCTGCATTGCGTCTTGGCTCGAGTGATGCAGACTCAAGAGCCCGAGGCACGAGGAGAAAGACACAAAAACTCCACATAAAGAAAACATAAAACAAACCTTACTCCCCCTTCTGTGGTAGAGCCCATCATGGACTCATTTGGAGTCCAGGGTGTAGGAAGCCCAATGATGAAGCTTGCTCAATTTTGATGTGAGTGAGGGCCCAGCATTTCCCAGAGAGATCTCTGTATAAGGATAAGGCATCAACAATAATAATTGCCGAACTTCTTTGATGTGTGTTTGCTTATGTTGGGAGTAAAATACCTCTCACCCCCTTTTTTGTGAGATAAGGTTTTAGAAGTTACAAAATAATTAAAATGTTATTGATCTGAGGTCCGACCTTTGTTTTGGTATGTAGACAATGGCTCTGGAGCACTCTCCAGCTGCTGGGTGTTGATCCACCTCTGTCAGCAGCTATTGAAGGTCTGCACTCCTGCAATACAGTGCAAGTGCTATTTGACTTAGTTGGGGAATTTAGCCCCCCTTTTCCCATCCTCTCTTGGGTCTGGCAGGGTTGCATTATGGCCCCCCTCCTATTTAATTTATTTATAAATTATGTTACTGTCTGAAGGAGATGGTATAGATTCCCTTAAGCTACTTTTTGCGAAGGATCCTATACTGTTACATGCCAATAAGGTTGCCGTCTTTGTCGGAAAACTCTATGCATGTTATGACAAATTTCATGGTTTCTGCAGAGCATAATATCTCTATTAACGTGAAGAAAACCAAGGCCATGGTGTTGGAAACGGGCATACAAGTAAAGAGACCTTTCAAGATTGATGGGGAATTGCCAGAAAAAGGTTGATCAGTTCACTAACTTGGCTTGAGTTTTCATCGCTCACTCAGTTGGCAGCCTCACCCAGAGAAATCTATTAGATTTGCCAAAAGGATATGTAGCCTGCCCCTAAATGCTGTTTTGACGGTTTTTAGACAGCTCTCTTTGGAGCCAAGATTGTTGATGAGCTATAACAAAGCTAGGGGCCTGCAACTATTTGAAAACAATTTACTATGTTCCTTTCTAAAATTGGGTCCTCAGACTTGATTACTCTCTCTATAGGTACAGCTGGGTATACGACCTGTATCAGATTTAGACGCCTTAAGACTTGTTCTGTATTGGATCCACCTTAACAGAAACCACTTGGAAATTGTGTATTTACAATATGCCATGGAAGTATTAGCTTAATGACACATAAAAAGCCGTTGCTGGGAGAAGCATGTAAGTAAAGTACTTAATGGTATAGGGTTGGATCATCTCTGGTGGGACCCCAGTCAAAAAAATGGTAATACCACTGCAGCTGTTAAGGAGGCACACTGGCATTTGAAATTTACTGTCGCTAGCTGAAAAATGAATCCTCTAACTGCCAACTATTTTGATTATTATTTCTATAACCAAGTTCCATATCTATCGACATCTATACAGCAAGGGGAGTTAGCTCTGCTCTCTACGGGGCAGAGCTATGGGGCTCATGCAATATCAATGAATTGTCAAGATCCGAGAGGAAGTTTTGTAGGGCCATCATGTCACTTCCCCAAGGTACTCCCATGGCCCCATTAATGCTTGACTTAGGTTGTCGACCTATTGGAGATTTAGCAAAGTTCCGGCCCTTACTCTTATGGGCCCGGCTGTGGCGAGTCCCGGAGCTCGCCAAATATGCGAAAGGGCTCTCTGAAATTATGTCATTACCAGGGTGGCACAGAATTAAATGGTTAAGAGACATGAAATCCCTCTTGTGCAACTTGGGCCTAAGTGAAGCCTTTGCAAATAGGTCCTCTCCACCTAAGGCAACACTCAAGAGTCTGTACTGGAATTGGATTCTGACTCAACGGAGTATTAACCGCACATTGGGCAGACTGACGGAGGATTTTTTGAAATTCAAGGACTTACCAATTCGGGAACTCTATCTAGACATCATTGAGAAACCATTTGATAGGACCCTTTATTTCAAATTTTCGAACTGGAACTCTTCCCCTGCATGCCTTTACATCTCGGTGGAAACCGCCAACACAGACCACAGAGTTTTGCCCCACATTCAGACAAGAGTCAGTGGCACATTTCATGTTTGAGTGCCAGGAGTATGCCCGACCAAGAAGAAAATGGCTTGAGCAATTGTGCCGCTTGCTGGGGACCAGGCACCACGTTGAGGCACTACGTATTTTAATTTCAGACTCTCGCCCACTGTATGTCTGTACCTTCTCTAAATTTTTATCATGGGCCTGGTGCATTAGAAGTAAAAGGCTTAAAGAAAAAGTTTAATTCTTTTTTAATCAACCTCCTATGATATGCTTCTTTTATCAGAAAATTAAGATGTTTAAAGTTGAATGTAATTAAATTGTTGTATCTTTCTTTTTCTCTTTTAAATCAAATGAACTTGTGTATTTTTATTGTGAAGCTTTTATGATAATTTTTATCGAAATAAAGCCTTTTTGACTTGACTTGACCATATCTATACTTGCAACAACCGCAACTGAAACGTACTCTAGTTGTAAAGTTCAGGTGAGGAATTTTTACAAGTTGATCTTATAGGTCTAAATGGGCTGTAGACCTGTCTCACAATTGCACATGCACTTTAGGGGGCAAGGATACAATATCACATTTCCTGCTTTTTTTGTTCAAGAATAGCTTGCTCAAGATGGAATTGGTTTGGTCTATATGATAGTTGATACTGATTTTGTGTGCACTGTCACTTCATACACATGCTCCGCTTAGTTTATTTCGAGAAAAGACAAACACAAGTCTGAATCTAGTGCCTGCTTTGTAAATGAATTTTATTTGTGCAGTTGACTAAAGAAGATTTCTATGACTTCTGAATTAGGCAGTAGAATGAATTTTAATGCAGTTTTGTTGTGATTTAAGACCGATGTATCACTGTTATTTGGAAATCCTTTCTGAATTTTATTTGTATGCTTTTGAAAGTTGTATTTCTTTTGTGTACTCTTTGTACTGTTTTGTATGTGCGGCTATAAGCTGAAACATCTATAATAAACTTGGCAACATGGTTAAATAGTGAAAAACACAATACAATAAAAATCCAACTCCGATTTATAAAAAAGAGAATATTTTAATAAACAAAATGTCAAAAATCCAATAAGGGAAACCTGAAATATGAATTATGAAAGCTTTAAACAAAAATTGCACCCAAAAGCATTATATGCCAATTGTGGTCATCTAGTTGCTCTTGATCCATACCTAGGCATAAGTTAAGGTTAACCTCGATGGAGCGCATGTTGGATGCAGGGACCAGGTTTGTCCGAATGGAAAAGTTACCTCCTAGTGTTGAGAACCTACAGTGAATCAGGCATTTGGGTTGGCATCAAGGCAAATGTCTCAGCATTGGCAGATTCCAGCATCTGGATGGAGCTGTTGTTTTAGGCGAAAGAAGTTAAAGTTTTCATACCCTGAAGGTCGTCTGTGTCAGGGCCTATGAGGCTGCGGATTGAACCTGAAGAGTTCTCGTACGCAGTGGATTCTGGCATCGACAGAAGAATGTAGCGGAAGCTACGACAAAGTCTGGCCTGGAGGTGATGCTTCCTGTTTGGATCTGGTGAGCAGGTTGGTCCCAGTCTCCAGGTAAAATGTTGTAGAAAGTCTTAAGTCTAAGGTTTTTCCAGGATGTCAGGAGGAGAACACTTTGACACAGCACTGTGACACAGGACCACAGGAACAGCATTTACGGGGGTGCGAGGTCAAGACTCACTGCAGCTGAAATCCCAAGCAGCGTCAAAGGCAGGTCCAGTTGCAAATGTTCACTTAGCCCATTCAGGAAAAGGTTAGCTAGCAGATTTATTGTGTCCCTGCAGTTTAACGAGAGGTCAGCGAATTGAATCTTGGAGTCCAATTTTATGGCTTGGGTCCAAATGAAAGCAGGCCCAGCCCTTGGGGCTCTCTTTCCAACTCTCAATATCAGGTGCAATCTAACTTCAGTGTTCGACAGGTCAAGTAGTGTTCTGACAAGAGTGCCTAAGTGTACCACATTTATGCCTGACAGTAGCCTGTAGGTGGGGTTGACTCCTGATCCCTTCCTAACTCGTATGGAAAGGTTTGCAAGGGTATCCCTACTCACTTTTGTAGCAGTTCCTATATGCCCTACTACAAACAATCCCAAAGTGCCCCCCTAATTCTAAATTCAATATGACTGAACTTTCCTTTTCCTGTGCCCACCGTAGTGATGTGTACAAACAAATAAGTATCCCCTCCTCTGTGTTCAATCAAAACTTGTTCTGGGCAGTGGTGGTTGGTGAACTTTGTAAGTGGTGTGGCGTAACTCATCACAACTTCTGAGCGAGTCTATCAGACAACCCTAGCCTTCATAAGAGGGGCTGATAAGGGACTCGCCCGACAAAATGTTTTAGGAATAATAGGGAGAATGGGTCAATATTGCACCACAATTGTCAAACTTACTAAAACACCATAGCTTTCACATACATTTCTGTGGACACTCACTCATAGAAAATTCAAAGTATACTGTTGCAAAAAAGCTCCCCTCTCACAAGCGGCATCTGGGGAAGTGTAGACCCTTGCCTAGAAAGCAATCTGGGAACATCTGAGCCAAACAATGACATTTTAGCACAATTGCCCAAACACAGTGACTAAAAGGCCACAGGTTGTATGGGTGGTTCAAGTGATTTGCGGAATTTGGAAAGGGCTCATATACTTTTTCTAAATAATGCAAGCAGCTCCCTTATCACCTTATATTTTACCCGTTCTGTTCCTTCCATAGAATACTATCTATCAGATGAGGAGTCACACAAGTACATATATCGGACCTTACGTAGCAATTATAAATAGTGCTAGCAAGATCATAAAAGGCTGCAGTATAATTTTGGAATCTATAATCATAAATTAGACACAGTACCAATCTGATTTGTTAGATATGCACATACAATTTGTCTCGGAAAAAATATACATTAATACCGGCTTTACATATCCCATTACTCTAGCAATAATAGTCTCAAAAGTAGCAAAGTTGATCATTCAAATATCCGTGTGTAATATGTTCAAAATAGATGATACTTGTTGTAAATATCAGCTGTTTATTTTCTGAGAGAAGCAGTGCATGCTTTCCTCAAAACACCAACAGGTTTTGCATAGGGAGTCAGCAAAACAACTTTTCCTCACACGAAGAATGAGTTCACCTAAGGTAGCAGAAGTGCAAGCTTCAGTGATGCATGTATGCAAAGCAAACGTGGCAACAGTGAAAGCTTGCAGGACACACCTAAAGCGTGCTGGCTGCATGAGTTTTAGTTACACGGAACATCATCCCTCAAGCACACACACAATGTTTGGCACGGGTAATATCAGACAAAGTGTAACACACACAGTATGGCCAGCAAGAAAGCAAGCATCCCTGACACATGAAGAACCTTGTCGGTAGCGTTGTGAATCCAGAATGTATTGTTAATATATTGTTGTTGGATGATAGGACATTTACAAGGTACACCACTCATTTGAACAAAATCATGAAATGAAGTACTTCGAAGTGCACGGTAGGTCTGGGTTTCATGCAAGGTATAAGGGTTGCTAGCATAGAAGAGCCACGTTGCTTTCCTTTAGCAAAGTCTCACTAATTAAACAAAGCGTTTTTCTAAATACAAACAGCCCTGTATCGCATGCAGTGCTCATTTTGGAACTAAACGTGCCACTGCCCTTCTTCTTAAGACACAATTCAAATGATTAAAACTCAAACTATATTTGAGTTTTTGTGCATCATGACAGCAGACAGTTTCAGATAATTAACAATGAAACTTCACTAGAGATCTCAACATTAAAATGAATTCTCTAATATCACACAAAGGGAATCTTTGGCACACAATGCAATATAATAGAAACATTTTTTCTTTTCTTGCTCTTCCTAGCTAGCAATGCCTCACAAATGCACACAAACACAACTCACCTTGCAGTCCTTATCTCTTCCTCTGCACAGTGAGCTGGAATGTCATGACGTAGTTGGGAGGCACAAGCTGAAAACCATGTGCAGAGGAAGAGGCTATTTAGAAAGTGCCAGCTCTCATTTTAAGTGAGTGTTACAGCTGTCAAATCCACCCCCATCCTGTGGCATCAGAGAAAAGGGTGTATTAGAGGAAGAGAAAAGGGAGCCTGCGCCTCCCTCCTATTTTAACACCTGGCTGTGGCGTTCTGCACCAGACGTAGGATTAAAATTGAAAGCAATGGGTCCTGCTGCAGTGAAATGGGATACTGCAAGGGGTGCCACTGTCCTCCACAATAGACGTCGTGTCGGACAGTTATGTGTGCTCGGCGCGTGTGCAGATTTACTTGGAGAGAAACACTGAAGCTGAAAGTCTGTTTCAGGAACTCACACGCAGCAGAAAGTAGGAACATTTTCGTGCATGGCAAAATTGTGGGGCAGCGCCTCTCCCAATAGGATTGGTGCCTAGCTGACTAGATAGATAAAGGAGACAGGTCCAGTTGTTAGCTACATCTGCCAGTGACAGGCTAGGCCTCATTGAAGTTAATTAGGTTATTGGGCACTGGCCAGATGGTCATCCTGTCAGAGTAGCAGAACACCTCCCTATACTCAAGGCTTTTGTTTCAGTGCTGGTAGCAAATTCAAACTTCCTCAAAGGGTATTTTGAATTCCTGGGTGACGGTCGAAAAATGGGCTTCTAGAGACTTTAGGCAGTAAAAGATAACTTATGTAAACTTTTTTTTGTAAATGAGATTTCAACTTTACCAGGGAATTGGGCTTGTAATAAATATTTGAAAAAGTCCCACAAATGCCTTTTGTAGAAGTTTCCTAAGTGGAGATAACATTTAATTTAAATTGTATATCGCACTTCTTTCCTCTGTAACCACTAACCCTGCTACAGCTAAAATGGCTGTTGAGGCCATGTCCCTGTAAAGACATATTATATAATAGACATCGACAGGTCCTACTTTGAAATACTATGCACCCTGCCTCATACGGCATTAAAGAGCTCCTTAGTGGTGATTTATTAACATTCTGTTCCTTATACTTGAGACTTACAGGGAGGTAGTATTTACTAATTAGGTTGTATCCAATGTCAACATGTTTTAGGGGTGCAAGTCATGGACTGGGGTCTGGTTAGCAGAGTTACAGTGCACAGAGTCAAAAGACCAGGAGAATGAATTCAAAAGGAGGCACTTTCCCAAAGAGCTAATATATTTTTCTATTTAGGTTAATTTAAAGAGTATCAATAATATGCTTGTAGAATTTGGTCCCCATGTTTTGTAAAGCATCTGTACAGAGGCCACATAAATGTTAAATAACAAGGGAAATATTATTGAGCCTTGTGAGACTCATCTATTATGAACGGGATACCTTAGATTCAATAGAGACTTTGGTATGTCATTTCATTGCCTGGTTCTGTTCATGAATTTTAAGAAAAAAGCAATACATTTCTTGCAAGACATTATACAAAAATGAACTTTTCAGCCCAGATAAGTTTAAACAATGCGTACTTGTCCCGGTTAGTCATCCCTTTGCCTTATTAAAGATGTTCCCCATGGGTGCAACAGAGTTTTGTACCAACTTTATCTCATGGAGCATTCCCTCATTGGAATTCCCAAGTAAATGGGGCAACACCTTTGCCCCAGCATGTTACTGATGCATGTGCAGGGGCAAACAGTCTCTTGAGACTTGTAGTAACTATGCTAAGTCCCCAAGGAGCCTTATGTGAGGTGGCATGGAGCTCCGGGGGACTCCCAGCAATCTCTCTACGGGTGAGTGCAGTCATACACTGCAACCGAGAGTGGTTGGAAGGTCTCTTTGACGTTAGGCTGATCCGACGACTGCCGTGAAAGACAGAGCATCGGTTTATTGATAAGTTATATGTTGTGTTCTCTTCCAGGAACCAAGGCTACGCCAGGATGAAACTGGGGCTAAAAAGAGAGGGGCAAAGGGATGGAATTGAATGAATAGATTGGAGATGGATGTTACATGTTTTGCCACTTGAGGACTGACAAAGTTGAGCTTTGTTTCCCTGAGACTAATTGTGATCATTTCTGGTTTAAAAACTGAGAAACAAAGGAAAGAGGAAGTTGCATCTGAGGAGAAGCATATATAGAGGACTGTGTGTGAGTTCCTCAGATGCTGATGACTTTTTTCAGCTGTCCTTGCTATGTCTTAAATACATCTCCCTTTGCTACTAGTTACATGGCTAAAACAGTAAACACGTATACTGGTCCCGCCCCAAAAAATCAAGAAATTCTTTTAGTACGCTTTAATTCGTAAAAGCAGCATTTGTAAAATTGGATTTTTCTCATAAATGTTACCACTCATCCTAGATGTTAAAGGATTTGACCCCACATTCCACTACAAGTGGACAGTATGTATGTGATAATATTCCATGTAAATATTGCATCCCCTAGATATTGTATATTTTGGCGTAGTTTGTTGCAATTGCTCTTGTTGTTTTTCTTACTGTTGTAATACAAAGCTTTTTACTGTGCATTTTGTCTTTTTTGTTTCGATCAGGTGGGTTCAGGGCATCAATAAGCAGAATATTTCCTTTGTGAACAACCAGACAATTTGCTTTCCCTGTGGAAACTACATCCTCTTCATTGACCTCGAAACAAAGGCCCGTTCTGTGCTGCAGTGTATGAGCGGGAGCATTGGGGCCTTTGCTGCTAATCACTCCACCGAGGTGGTTGCCTTTTCAAATCAGAGGCTTAATCCTTCGATCTTCGTATACACCTTTCCAGGGTTTGTCAAAAGGGCAGAACTAACAGGTAAGCAGCAACATTTGCTACCTGGAGCTGATATCATGTGAAATAGTGGATGCTGCATGCAATTTCTTCTAGACAGGCTGTTTGTTTTTTATCGTGGCATGGTAATACCCAAATTGTTGATGTTGTATACTAATACCCTATGCATAGTGCACAGCAATAACATGATTCTAACTAGAGTCCCTGTGAAATGTAGCTTTTGTATTTTCTACTTTTATATGCTCCACAATGCTTCTGCTTCAGTTTCAAATATATCACAAGTAGGCACCAGATGTGATAGACACCCACCAACAGACCGTGTATATAAAATAAAAATTTACTTGAGCAATTATTCACTGACCTTTGTTGAAGTTGGCGGTGAGGATCTTCTTTGACGGTGAAAGCAGCCTTTGGAAAAATGTCAATGCCAGCTCCACATTGCACAATTTTGTTAAGCAAGTTATAGCATCTTAACTCAAATGGTACATCTTACCAGACCATGTTCAAGGATATTGGATAAATAATCATATGATTATCAGGAGCTCTAAAGCGCCCCCACTGACCTATTCAAGTAATTGAAGGACACTTATACTAGACTAGAGCAATATTTATCCATTGCAAAAAATACTGTTTTGGGACCGTGTAAAATTTCTGTGTCAAGCTCTACAAAGTGTAATCTTCAAGTAAGTATTTGTACCACAAGAAAACCAGTATATATTGGATATAGTATGTTCCACAGGAAAATGTCCATTGATAATCCTATGCCAAGGGAAACCGCACTAAATTTAATTATGTGCAAGTACATCATCTCCAGAAGTGTTCCTTTAAATGTAAAGAGTCTGCCAAAATGTCTCTGCTGCACGCACTGTGATGATCGGTTTGCAGATATCACAGGGATACCATTAAAATATTCCTCACTGTTGCATCATGCAGTATCCACATAGGCCCTCTATGAAATAACCATTGCCATACAAGAGTCACATTGTCCCTACTACATATTACTAATGATATACCTCAATCTACAATGCCCTCCTGTCAAAAAATAAATACATTGTCTTCATTTGGAATTGGGGTTGTGCATTCCAGTATTTATTACCTGCAGCTATTTTCTCATCTTTGTCCGGGGTGTATATTAAGTTTGTGTTGAAGTCTCCTGTTACAACAATATCCCTGAAGGGGTTGGTACTTCTTATGTTGAAGATTATGTCTGTTAACAAAGAGTTGTGGGCTTTTTCTTTTGTGCCCTTGGATGTTCATAGGTGTTAATTAATAGTACAGTTCTTGGTTTCTCTTTAGCCGGTAGCGGGAATTTTATTAATTGCACATTTGGTCCAGAGGGGACTATCTGCTCTGATTGAATGTTAATAGCTGTAGACCTATAGACAGCTAGGCCACCTTTCAGACGACTGTGTCTCTCGGCTGGTGTGTTAAAATGTATAAGTCCTACAAGAGGCAACTCTTCCAGAGCCCACGTCTCCTGAAGGGCAATTATGTTGCATGTTACCAAAACTTGAGGGGGGCTGCCTTCTTCTAGCCATTTTTTCGTCCAGCTACGTTCCATGAGAGAAGGTGCAGGTTCAGCTTTTTGTCGTTCGCCGCCTGTTTACACGATGGTCAGTTGTTTTTCACTTTGTTCAGGATTCCTTGGAACCATGGAAGAATGGCTGGTGGGCTCCTTCCTTTTGCTTTCTGAAGGACTAAATACACCTGTGGTTTTTCTTTTGTTTGTCCTGGCACTTAGTTTACCTTCTGGATGGCATTTTCAGCAAGCGAGCCGGGATAACGTGGTGTAGCGTTTTCAGAAATGTTTATGCCCTGTGTATCAAATTGTTGGTTTTGGCTCATAATGAGCTGGGCAACTTCCACTATTTGCCATGTGTTAAGTGTTTGTTCGTTGAGGTTTTCTTTTCCCTTCTGGCAAAATTCCACGTTGAGCAGGTGGGTTGACTGTAGATGTTTTAGTGCAGGGATGTTTGTTAGTAATTTTAGTGTGTTGCCCCTGTTCAGAATATCGTGCCGCCTCTGGGACTTGTAGTCTGGCGTTAATAATATTTGTTGCAATGATAGTCCATACTGCTGGGTATTTGTGTTGATTTCATCTTCTTGGTCTATTCCCCCTGCAGGTGACTTTTGCAGTCTATGGTTTTCATGATGGGGCATACTGTCCTTAGCGATATTTTGTGCTGAGGTTACTGGCTTATTCTGGAGGTTATTCTGATTGGTTCTCGATCTGTCTTGTAGTTATTTCCTGTTCTAGGAATCCCGACTCGGTTTCTCGGGTGGTTGCCCTTGGCCAATTCCCTTGATTACATTCTGATAGGTTTGCATTTTCGTGCTTTTGCGTGAAGAATTTAAGATTTTCATGTTGCCCTTTGGATGCCAAAGGATGCCCTTTGTTTTGGGTCTGGGAAAGGGGGTCTTGTATGCCAATATTGGTGTTGTCTTGTAGTTCTTGTCTTGGAAGGATGTTTCTGCACAATCTGTGATCCCTGGCTCATTGGTTTCAATCCCACCTTGTGCTTTTTTTGTCCACCCTTGATGAGTCCAGTCATTGATCATTGCGTCTTTGCTTAGCAGTCAGTTAGTCCCATCTTTCTTGTACGATGTTCCTTCTGTCAGGTCTTTAGGCTTCAGATTTGAGACTCCGGTCACGAGAGTTTGAGATGTCAAGTTTGTGGGTTGCAGAAATGTTGTCGCTTTTTTCCAAGTTCCAGTGTCTCTTCGATTTGGTTGCTACTTTGTGGCCTTTTCGTTGTCCCTTTTTTTGTGCAGGGTTCGAAGCCCCTCAAGTATGTACTGCAGTTTTTTTAGTGTCTCTCAATTCATGTTGGTCCACGTCTTCCCAAGTGTCCGTCACCATAAACCAGTCCTTGTGGTTACCACTTGGGGTGTCGGTCGTTTCCACAGATGTCCTGGTGAGGTTAAGTTTTCCTTTTGTTTCTCTAGTTGAACTAAATATTGAGTGCATTTTAGTTCCTGGCTCGTTGCCTCCGATTGTTAATTTGTGTATGGCTTTCCTATCACGTTTTTTTTGTCTTCTTGTTTACTTAGTTACAGTATGTTCTTCCAGATTTGGTGTGGCTGTGGCGCCAAGCTTAGTCACTACAGGTGCTGCCTTCGTTCCCATTAGTCTGGGTTTTTATTTTCTTGGCCTCCTCTTTAATTTCCGCCTGCATAGGAGTTGCTGTTTGTGTTTCGTTGTCAGCCCCTGTGTGCGCGATGTAAGATGTGTTTAGCTGTCTGAGAGCTATTATTTTTTCTAAGATGCTAAATTGCGATTAATTGCATTTAAGGAACCTCAATTCGAGATTCCTTAAATGCAATTCATGAACCATTTTTTAATTGAGAATTCGCAATCTGGGACCGCTATTTACCGCGAAGTCTACCTACGTGGTAAATAGCAAAAACTTTGAAAAATGCGCTAAAGTGCATTTTTCAAAGTTTCATGTTGCGCACACACTAAGGGCATGTGTGTGCTTTGGACACCCCTGCACCCTTGAAATCGCAATCTCAATTTGCGAATCGCTAATTGGGATTAGCAAATTGAGATGGTCTTCACATTCATTCCTATGGGCCTCTTGGCCCATAGGAATGAATGGGGAGATATTCCTTAATTGCGACTCGCAATTTGCGAGTCGCAATTAAGGAATTATTAGAAATTGCTATTTTTTAAGGGATTTCTTGATGAATAGCATTTTGCTATTCCTTAATAGCGAATCGGTATTTTTCGCTATTAAGGAATCGCAAAATGTGTTCTTGATGAATCTGGGGGTTAGTATTTATCCCTGCGATATGTAGCTCTGTGATATTCATGAAATCAATTTGAATGTCCATCTTATCCGATTGCAAATTGAGTGCCTTTGTTGAGGATGAAGTGTATGTAGTAAAGTTCTGAAGAGCTCTGGGTAGCTACTTGTGCCACTGGGTGTTTCATCTTGTGATGATGTCGGTTTTGATTCAGAGTTTAATAAATGATTTCTGGTAAGTACTTGACTGATGTTCTACAATGTGAGGGCAGCTATGGTTGCGTTTTCCTTATTATGAAGAGCCAGTTATTTCTCCATTGTTTTGCATTGGGGAGATTTAGGCGTCTGTGCCTAATGCCTCTTTTGCATCTATTTCTTGCAATGCCTCCTTGTTGGGAGTGAGGCTTAAAGTTCTCAGCCATGAGTTTTCTAGGTCTTCTAGATCTTCTAGTTATTTTGCTTCATCTGAATTTATCTGATGAATCTGAGCCACCGTTGTATGCCCTTGTGTAGTTTTATGTAGCCTTTTAGGCTTTGGAGTGAAGTTAAATAAAGCTTTTTGGCCTGTACATTGATTTGGTGAATGAGCTTTTACATTCCTGTTTCCTCTTCTGTGTCTCCCTTCTTTTCCATGGCAGGCATGGAGCTCATCTATGGCCTTGTTGTTGCACACAATGCTAATGTTTTTTATTTGGCCCTCTGGGGGTTTCTCTGGGTAGAGACCCTTGTGTGTAGGTGTTATCCCGTTGACCTTGCATATCGTCCTTGTTTCATCCTTAGAAATGACCATGTCCGTATCTGGCTAGCCCAAGTTTTGACTGGTTACTTGGCTATTTGGGTCCGTTGTGTTTGTTATAGAAGCGCCAATATCCTACTGTTAAACACCATTTCCAAAATCTACATTACTCTGGTATACAAACAGTAGAAGTGTAAACTATCTGGCACTGCTGTCAGGCCAGAATCCACATATCTTGATATGCCCGGCCCCTAAATCACATGAATGTGCCCTAAGGCATCATTGCTGCATCAGTTTATATGTCTATTCTTTAACCAGCCAACAGCCCATTCATCATCCAGCCTTTCCTGTAATAATTACATTCATCCATCACTCCATCCTCAAGCTCTGTGTTCTAGGAGGCCCGCATGACCTCAACAGGATGAGCGTGGGGGCACCACAATCCCATCTCCTGCACACATTGCTTGACGACCCAGTTGGAGGGTGATCGGGTGAGTGCCATGTTTGAAGAGGAGCCCTGCCCTAGAATTGCTATGTGCATTGATCCTGGACCAGACAGAGATGGCTGTGGCATGCATATGTGGGGGATGGGGGTAGGGGGCGCTCTCTGAACTCTGGACGTAGGCTCATAAGTTTGGGGGAAGAGCAAGACATGCCTGGGGTGCCCTGCTCCCCTCCTCCACAAACATCACCTGCTGACCTGCTAGAAGAGAGACTGGGCGGTGCCATGGTTGAGGATGAGACTTGCACTCTGGAATAAGGCTACACCCTGGCCCTGGCCTGGATTAGTTTGACTCGCCCCTGCAGGTGGACACAAGGGGCTCTGAGAAGCAGTGAGCGAGGTGCCTTGGGAGCTATTGCTGGGGAGCAGCGGTGTGACTGCTGTGGCCTGTGGTGTTGGCGGCTGTGCCTTTGCTGGATTCTAGATGATTTTAGAGGGAGTTGTTGACCTAAGTGGAGCAGGGAGGTAGCTTGAGACTAGGAGCCTCCTCCCTTTCCTTGGAGGGCTGAATGAATGGGGCGCTCTCCTCATGAGAGACGCCTGAAGAAGGGTTGTCTGGGAGATGGGTGCTGGCTGAGTACCAACAACCTTCCTCGCTGTGGACCTTGTGACCACGACCAGCTGCTCGTGCCTCAACATGGCCTTAAAATTGGGTCTCACCAAGAATGGCCTTGGCCATCTGTTAAGGGAGGAATGCTTGCAGTCCAGACCCCTTGAGGAATCACAGCAAGCTGCCAATGAGCTTTCAGCAGCAGGACTGAGGAGCAGGATGATCGCATACACATACTTGTTCCATCGGCCAACGGGAGAAATTCTGTAGACCTGCTCAATTCGAGGACCATGCTGGAAGTGAAAGTGGATGCAGTGGTCGCATATCACAGACTTCTACATGATGTTCAGCACAAACTGTCAGGGTCTCCCACATGGAACGATGATTCATGAGCTCCAACCCCAAATCACAGACCTGCAGAAGCAACTACAGGAAACGACTGACAAATTGCGCTTCTTGGAAGGGCGGGTTAAATATAAGAAAGGCAGGGCTCAGTGCAACAACCTCCTCATTATAGTGATGCTGGAGGGAGCGGAAAGAAACAACCCTTTATGGTTGATCGAGTCTTGGCTCACTGGGACAGTGGCCCCACATAGCTTGCTCAGTTGGCTCATTGTGGAGAAATCTCATAGAGTTGCAGTGCAGCCACCGCCTCTGAGGAGCTCCCCCAGATCCAATGTGGCCAAGCTCCTGAACTTCTGTGACAGAGGAACTATTTTGCAGAGAACCAGGAAAAAGGGGTGCTTTTCTTTTGAAAACGTAAAAGTTATGATATTCCGGGACTACACATTGGTGGTCCAGCACCACAGGGCTAGTTTTACAGCGACCAAGAGGAAGCTGAGAATTATGGGTGTGAGGTAGGCTCTCCTCCGTATGGCAAAGTTAAAAAAAATATATATATTGAGCCAGCGAACCCTGCTTTTCACAGAGCTGTGTGGGACTGGGCTGAACAGCATGCGGCATTGCAGGAGGAGGGTGAGCGGATTGATGCTGATCGGCCTCCTCCTTTGTGACAGCACTGATGTAGAACATGGAAAAGGGGAGCAAGGATGATATCGCTATCCCCCACTAAGGTGCAGCAAGACCAACCAATTACAAGTAGTAATGGCATCCTATTAGCAAGAGTCTGAAGAAGAATATGCTCCAGAACCCTCCCCGCAATGAAATTGAGTCTTGCAGTTATTCTGGTGCGTCTGAGGGAACTGCCTGGGGTTACTTTGCAGACAGCCAACGACCTCCTGTGAAACCTGAATGATTTAGACTACCTATTGTGACTGTTACAGCAGCACTGGTACAAGGTGGCCCTTGCAATGTTAGTCTCGGGGAACCCACCACAACCGCCTTTTCCTACAGATTACTCTGAGATACAGCAGAATACAGATTGGAGTAAATATAATCTACACAGAAATGCAAATATGCCATATACTGGCATGTGGGAGGGGGGGGGGGGTGTGAGCTGACTCATGCAACCTGGATGAAGCAAGTGTTTGCAGTACAGGTCTGGTTCCTGGGCCCATAAGCTGATATTAAATGACTGGGCTGATAGTACTGAAGTACTGGCCCTCTTAGGTTCCACTTGCTGTGCACCAGGCATCCCCTTGATGCACATATGTTCCCAATTGGAGACACATGCAGCGATTGCTCTCAGTTTGTAATTAGTTACAGGTTTTGTTTGACTGTGTGGGGAAATGTTGGGTGTCTCCCCTGAAAGCTGGATGTAGGCCTCTCAGGGTGGTGCATGCGCAGGTGGGGGTAGGTAACTGGAAGGTATTCACCAAAAGCATGGGATGAGGAAGGATACATGTACATAATATTAAGGTAAAATGTTTACAGCAACTAAACAAGAGGTACTCCTTTGTGAGGAGGAGGGACACACATGTAGCTTTACTGCAAGAGACACACCTGACGGAGAGTGAGGGCACAAGGTTGCAGGCCATGTGATGGAACTGGTAATGGCCACTGATTTCTCCTATGGCAGAGTGGTCCTGATTTGGATATGTCCTGGTGTCCCTCTTCGAAATCACCAAACAATTCATTGACAGGGATGGCAGATATATTATAGTGGGGTTCAGTTGGATGGTAAGCCAAATGTGGGGAGTCTATATGCCCCTAGTTTTGGCCAGTCACAGTACTGTACATCTATCATCCTTATTGGCTAGCTGGCCATAGTGTCCCATGTTATTGGGAGGAGATTTCAGTGGGATCCACGATGCATATCTGGATCCCTCTCATCCCACTGCCTAGTCACCTGCTTATGCATCAACCAAGGCCCTCAATAACTGGTTGACTCAATGGACAGTGGTGGACATATGTAGATTCTGGCACCCCATTGGAAACAACGATTCCATCTATTCCACTGTACAAGATAATAACTTCAGCACAAGGGGATGATTGGTAGCAGATGTAGACAGGCTGAATATTTTTTTTAAGTTCAAAGAATTTTATTGATCAGAGAAAAAGGTAGAGGTGTCAATACAAAAAATAACAGCAAGCAATGAAAGAAGTACAATACAACGTTATGAAAGGCGAAATATGGGCTAAAGGGCTAAGGATAGGAAATACAATAATTGTGAAGATTACAGCAAAGCAAATGTGCAGATACATATAATGATAAAGAAGAAGAAAAGGAATGTAAAGGGAAATTAAGGAGGTTTGGAAACTTCTTGCTGAACAGGTTGCAATTTAAATGAACAGTTAGCACACACATCAAGGTACATTGTGATAGGGAGCCATAAGTCCATGCGCTTTGTTGCTAGATGGATGGGAAAGACAAAAGCAGTGTCCAGTCTGTGGTTGTAGTATACATTGTACCACCAGGCTCGAAAGGAGATGTTAGAAGGGTTTTTCCAGTTGAGTGTAATTTGTTGAAACGCTACAGCTAGCAGTAAGTCGACAATCTGAACATCAAGTGCAACGTTTTCCCAACAAGGGGAGAGACTCCCCAAGAAGACATGGGTGTAGGAAAAAGGAATGCAAGTATGAAAAATTACATTAATTGGGCCCATACTTGTAGCCAAAAAATATGGACCAATTTGCGTAAAAACAGCTTATGAAATAAGGTGGCTTGTGGAGAAGAACATGACCAACAAGTGTCTGGATTTGCTGGAAACCGCTTATGTGGGTCAAAAGGTGTGA
This sequence comes from Lissotriton vulgaris, assembly GCF_964263255.1. NCBI lineage: Eukaryota > Metazoa > Chordata > Amphibia > Caudata > Salamandridae > Lissotriton > Lissotriton vulgaris. The sequence goes on along the minus strand of NC_141693.1, from coordinate 1,065,730,980 downwards.
GAAGTAGCCTGTTATATATGAAGAACAAGGATTGCATCAAATTCGCCGCTCTAGATGATTTGCGAATCTTAGTCCATATCTTGTCCCACAAGGATATCGGCCAAGACGCAGCAAGATCGGATGTACGTTGTTACAACGCATGCTTTTACCATGCATGCTGTAACAACGCAAGTTTTAAAACGCATTCCATTACAACGCATTACACTGGGGGGTGCTGGATAGTGAATAGTTTAATTTACTATTCCAACACCAGTCCCCGTGGACACTAGGGAAGGTGTTAGATAGTAAATTAAAACTATTCCCTATCCTAGAACGCCCCCCAGTGTAATGCGTTGTAATGGTTTTTGTTTTAAAGTCTGCGTTGTAATAGCACTGCGTGCTAAAAGTTGCGTTATAAAGGTTGTTCTCCAGCAAGATCATGTTCCCATTGTTCCTCCACTTTAGATTTGGGCCTTATGGACACTTTGGTATGCAAGAATTTGTAAATGAAGGATGCCTTGGAAGTGGTACGCAAAAAGGAATGAAGCCTTGCAGTTTGGGTGAGGGAGAGTCATGTATTTGTGAGAGCCGGTAGTAAGCTGTCCTCACCACCTCTTTAAGTGTAAGATATTTGTGGAAAAAAGAGGCGGGCAAAGCAAAAGAGGAGCGAAGAGTTGGAAAAGATAGAAAGGTAGACCTGAAAAAAGTTGGGAGACCCAAACCAACCCCCTAAGTCTCCAGGACCTCCAGTAAAAAGGCTTGTTGCGAATCAACAAATGAACATTATGCCATATAGTGGAATTGAGTAAGTCAGCTACAGCGGCGGGAGGAGAAGTGGAGGATAGGAGTAATTTGGTGGTGAATTTATGGATGGGCGTGGAAATGAAAGAGGGTTTGCGTGAAAAGGAGACATTTTCAGCAAAGGAAAAGGGGGAAAGAAAAAGGCGCTCAACTTTGACCCAGAGAGGACATGGAGAGTCAGGGTCCTGTAACCAAAAAGAAGCCTGTCTTAGCAAAAACGCCCTAAGATAGGTCGGAAAATCTGGAAAGTTGACTCCGCCCTCAGACTTGGGACGAATTAGTCTAGCGAGAGAGACCCTAGACTTCTTGTTGTTCCTGAGGAAAGAGGACAGAATCGAATTGATTTTTTAAATTGTTTTAAAAGGAACAGGTACCGGAATGTTCGAAATTGTGTAAAGGATTATGGGAGAAAGCATCATCTTCATAGTGTCATGGCGTCCTCACCAAGACAGGTAGAGAGGATGCCATCTAGCTGTAAGGTCGGATATTTTTTTAATACAATTTTTGAGACAAAGAGAAACTGTGTCAAAGACCGCAGGAGTAATATGCATATCTAGATATTTGATATGGGAGGGACTCCACTTCAAATTGGAAGCACTGAAATCGGGTTTGAAGGTAAACTTCGTCAAGGGCAGAAACTCACGCTTATCGTTATTGAGTTTGTAGCCAGATATCATGGAGTATTCCTGAACTTCAGTAATGAAAGCAGGAATTGAGTCGGTGGGGTTAGAGATAAACAATAAGATATTATCAGCGTATGCAGCAAGCTTGATTTGGGATTGCAAAGTCTGGAAACCATGAATATTATGATTTTGACGAAGCCTGGACAAAAAAGGCTCCAAGGCCAAATTAAAAAGAAAAGGGGATAAGGGACAGCCCTGGCGAACTCCTCTACCCAGATAAAAAAAGGAAGAGACCAAGCCATTGGCGCATACTGCTGTACGCGGCCTAGAGTAAAGTAGAGAGACAAGAGAGATAAATCTGGGGCCAAAACCAAACCATGTAAGCGTGTGAAAAAGATAGGACCATTCAACACTATCGAATGCCTTCTCGGCATCTAAAGCAATTGCTGCAAGGGCATGAGGCAAACGTGAGGATTTGGACAGAACATTAAACAAAAGCCTAGTGTTATCAGTGATATATCGGCCCTTGACGAAGCCAGATTGCTCTTCACCTAGGAGGTCAGGAAGTAAGAGGTCTAATTGTGCGGCTAGTGACTTAGCAAATATTTTATAATCAATGTTTACCAACGAGATGGGTAGCATCGAGAAGGGAATGCAATTTTGGAATTAGGAGGTTGGAAAAGTGGAGAGAAAATTCAACTGTAAAACCATCCAGCCCAGGGGCCTTGTCCTTTTTGAGGTGCTGGAGTGCAGTGAGCAACTCATGTAGGGAGATGTCTGATTCCAAATGAGAAAGATCAAGAGGGAAGTGATCAGGCTTGGAAATGGTGGAAAAGAAATGTGCTAAAGAGTGGGAAGAGGGTTGAGTTTCGGAGGAATAGAGGGTTTTGTAAAACAAGGAAAATTGATCAAGAATATCAACATCTTTGTGTTTGAGATTAGCATTATCATCGTAGATGGATTCAATATTCAACTTGTTGTGCTTTACCTTCAAATAGTTAGCTAGGATTTTCCCCGCTTTGTTTTTGCCACCATAGAACTTTGCACTTGATCTCGAAAGGAACAAAGAGGCATCTTCTGTGGATCGTTTGTTAAAGCTCATTTTAGCGGCAATAAGGGCTGTCAGACTGTCTTGCGAGTGGGAAGTAAAGTAGGTGTGTTCCAATCTCTTGATATCTTGAAGGAGATCCCCCATGTACTTGTGAGCAGCCTTCCATTTTTTTGCCACAAACCCAATGATAAAATCTCTTGCTGCGGCTTTAAAAGCATCCCAGATAGTCTGTTTAGGGATAGAGGGAGTGTCATTAAACAAAAAAAACTCTTCAAAGAATGCAGTGAAGGAGGCAGTAAACTTAGGATCCAAAAAAAGGCTATTGTTAAAACGCCACCTCTTAGGACCGACAACTTTGGGCAGTATGTCAACGCTAACTAAGACAGGGGCATGATCTGATAGTAGAATCGGACCTATTTCAGCTCTGGTAAGGGTTTGAGCAATGTTATGGGTAACAAAAATATAATCAATCCGCGACTGGGATTGATGGGAAGGGGAATAGAAAGTGAATTCTTTTATCGTTGGGTGACACAAGCTCCAAGCGTCAATAAGCTTATGTTGGGAGATTACCTGAACAAACATTTTGTGAGATTTATTTGGGACATAGGAAGCAGTGGAGTTCCTGTCTAAGAAGGGATCAAAGGGTTGGTTAAATTCCCCTGCTAGAATGAAATTATCATCAACAAATCGAGTGATGTGCTGAGACATTGCATTCCAGAAACCAGGATCTCCACCAGTAAAGGCGTAAACGTTAAGGAGAAAGATTGAAACACTTCTAAGAGACAGCCTGACATGAACCCATCTACCATCAGCATCCGATTCCTGAGAGATCAAGGAGTAAGATAAGGATTTATGACATAATATTGCTGCACCATTACGCTTACCATCGCCCTGAGAGTAATAAACATCACCCACCCAGCTTCTCTTTAGTTTTGCAGACTCTGTATCAGAAAGGTGAGTTTCTTGCAGAAGTGCAAAGTCAACATTCAATTTAGCTAGATGGGACAAAATCCTCTGGCGCTTAATTGGGGAGTTGACACCCTTAACATCCCATGTGATAACATTCAATGCCATAATATGCTAAACATGCTAAAACATGCAGATAAACTAAATGTGGAAAAAAAGCCCATGAGAAATAATACTCGAGAAAGAAGCAAATACTGGTGAAGAATGAAGAAGCAATAAGTAAAGAAAAAGGAAATGAAGGGAAAGTCAGAGGAAGGAAGAGAAAAATAGTGACCGGTATAAAGGAGAACAGAAAGAAGAGAAAATCGAAACACATCAGAGAATGAAGAACGTGAAGGGAGCTTAAGCAGTCTAAATGATAACTAGTAAGATTCTGGAGTAAAAAGAAAAACAAGTCCTCAAGGTGTGAGACACTAAAAAAGTGACAAAAAGATGAACAGAAGAAGAAAAGACTAAAAGAGTAAAGGAGGAGAAAACAATTAGGATGAAGATCGTCATAAGAGAGCAGGCGAAGAGAGAGAACCGGAGCAGGAAAGTCCAGAAAATAAATGATGAAAGAGAAAAAAGGCGATAAGAGAGAAATAAAGAGCAGCAAGGAAGAAGTGACACCTTTAAGCAAAGAACGACTAGAAAGGGTAACAGGGGAGGGGGGGGACAGGATCATAAACATGAACTAACATGCCAATTAGGGAAGGGAACGTACTTACAGAGAAGGGAAGTAGGGGATCACAACCAGGAAAAAAAAAAGACCAGACGTGGAAGGAAGGGGGAGGGGGGGGGTAGAGCCAACTGGAGGAGACAAGACGTCCAGGGCCAGTGAGCCGTCCAGCCGGTGGAAACATTAAACGCTGTATATGATCTGTGGAAACAAGAGAAGAACGTCAGGAACAAGATAATAAAAAGAACAAAAACCCCGTAAGCACCAAACAAAGGGAAGAATAAACAATAGAATTTATGAAGAACAAGACCAACATAAAAAAGGAAGAACTTTTACGTAGTGCATAAGAACACACGATGTAACTAGCAAAGTCATATATAAGATAAGAGAATCCAAAATTAGGGAGACTTCAGCAATTTAGGAGAGTCATGTAGGGAATGAAGAAGAAGGACCAGAAGTGTCCATGTTGGCAGCTCGGCAGGAATTCAAAAAGCTCCGGAGTCGTACAGGATCCTGGTAAGTTGTCTTTTTATTGTTATAAGTGACCTTAAGGAGACACGGGTGAAAGAGCCAATATCTCGCACCAATGGCTCTAAGGTCGGGTCTAGTATCCAGAAATGCTTTCCGGTGGTTGGCAGTGGTTTTGGCGTAGTCCTGCGCAAACAACAAGGGGGATCCAGACCATGTGAGTCGTGGAGAGGCTCTAGCTGCTGAGATAACTTTTAAAAAGTCAGTGTACTCTAGGAAATACATGATCACGCCGCTGGGTCTCGCCGAGACAGAGGTAGACGAGGAAACTCTGCCAAGCCTGTGAGCTCTCTGTATATTAAGCAGTGTCCTCTGGTAGATGTAGGAGCTTAGGGAGGAAAGATTTGAAGAAGGCAATAGGGTCATTCCCCTCACAGCCCTCCACCAGGCCGTAGATGCGCAGATTGTTGCGTTGATTTCAGATTTTCAAGATCTTCGACCTGCGACCTGCTTTTGTAGAGAAGAAATCTGAGAATGCATATGAGAGACCTTGGCGGATGATTCTTGAAGAGAGTAGACATCTCGTTCCACTGATGTAACTCTTGCATCCATTTGTGTCCGGTTGTCAGTCAAAACTTGCAATTTAGCATTAGTTTCTTCCATAAAAGGGTGGAGTGCCCTTATTTCCTCCAATAGCAACTCTATGGAAATGGCTGAGGCGGAAGCAGACGGCGAGGGAGGATCCTTTTTTAGTCGTTTAACAGTGGCCTTCCCGGCAGGTTGTGTAGAGGGCTCCATGTTCGACTGTGGCATATGAGCGGGAGGCGCTTGAGAAGCGTCTAACTGGGCCAGCGCCGAGAAACTTTTGAGTTCTTGACGAAAGTGCACTTTAGAGTCTTGCTGGCGCAGCTTGTTGTAAGCCTGCCTATAGAATAACAGCCCCTGCCGAGGAAACACCCAGGCAGCACAATCAGCAGGACCCCTCAGCTTCCAGGAGATATTAACAACAATAGGAGAGCAAAATACACTGACAAAATCCACCGTATGAGGAGAAAAAACTAGCAGAAGTCTCTGAAGCACTTCAATGAAAAGTTGGTCACATGTTGCAGATACATGACACAGAGCGGTAAAACCACATAGCCGGAAACAATAACTATTGAGAATTGAGGGAAGGAGATGCACCAAATAGATATGAGTTCCTAATGATAGCGCCTGGAAGCCATATTAGCGCAATTTGTTAAAGGCCTGCACACGAGGGAGTATTTGCCACCGGGGAGAGCGCCCAGACAGCACATTCAGCAAAGTCCCAGTCAGAGACCTCCCTCGGCCTGCGGTGCGTGGAAGGAACAGCAGAAGGCGGAAGTGCAATGAAAAGGAGCACCGCAAGGGAAGATGGCCCTATTGGAACTGCGCAGGCAAATTAGTGGAGAATTGGCCATGTACGATGTGTTTGTGACAGAGGGGAACAGAAGTCACAAAATGGCCGCTAGTATGCGAAAGAAGGAGAGGCAGCTTGTAGAAGTGAGTGAATAGCTGTGCAAAGCAAATAAAGCCAATTAAAAGTAATTTATTTGCCCACCATGAGTAGATGAAAAGGCGCCGTGCACTGCAGGGAGCCGCTAAAACCTGAGACAGTCCATCTATGAAGTGCGCCGCAGTAGCTCAGGGACGCAAGATGGCGGCCGCGGCCGCCATGAAGCCGCGTCTGAAAGAACGTTGTCCAGAAAGTAGCTCAAACATCCGCCAGAGATCCCGCAAAAGGTCTTAGCACATGCCTGAGGCTTTACGATGACAGTATCCTCCGTCCACAGGGATGAAGAAAAGCTCGGTCCGCTAGTGTACCCCAGCCGCGACGGAGTGCTCACACCGGCGCTGCCATCCCCATCGGGCGCTAAGCCACGCCCCCCAGGCTGAATATTTAGCACGGATAATATCAGACCACAACCTGCAGACCATGAATATCAACTGGGGAAGAAGACACACATGCACCACAACATGGTGACTTTAAAACTCTACACTAGAAGACCTCGCTTTTCGCTCTTTATTGAGCAAGCTCATTGAGGTTTTTTAAGATGAATGAGAGGTCAGCCTTCTCGCTCCAACTGAGAAGAAGGGGGAGGTCCTGGTGTTTGGACCACCATGGAGGCTAGGGCTTGAATTGCCTGTCAGCTTAGGGATCTAGACTCCAAAATCAAAAAGCTATAGAGTGAAGCAGTAACAGGTGAGTCTAAAGTTGGTGCAGAGGCTATGGAGACACAAGCCACGCTGGGTGAGAGATAGAGGTGCCTTAACTACACATCATACACCAGCATGCCGAAGGACACAAGACAGAGAGCCTCTCAGCACAGCTAGCTGGGTTGGACAGTAGCAGTCAACTCTTGACTGGGACCATAGATTTAGGAGTGTGTTGGCAAGGGAGGGGCTTCACCATTCCCAGAGGCAATTACTAAGACATTCTTTGAGTGCTACGCAGCATAAATAACAACAGTCCACAGCACACTGAGGAGGAAACACACAGATTCCCACTCCCCTGTCTCAAAATGCAGAAGAGGGCCATGATAGACCAACCAGTTTCGAACCAATACATCAGAGGGGCACTGTCATCCCTTGCCCATGGCAAGGTGCCAGGCACTGCTGGCGTTGTAGGCTACTTTTACTTACCAACACCGCAACCAAGCTGACTGTGCTGTACAATGAGGCATGGAAATAGGCAGATTGACCACTGCAGCAAGTGAAGGCCTATTAATCTCCCTCCCTAACGGGGGTAATGATCTGGTTCCGATGTCCTACTGTCCTCTCTGAATTTTAAATGCGGACTATAAAATATAAGGCAATATCTTGCATCTTGAATCCAAAATTAGGGAGACTTCAGCAATTTAGGAGAGTCATGTAGGGAATGAAGAAGAAGGACCAGAAGTGTCCATGTTGGCAGCTCGGCAGGAATTCAAAAAGCTCGGGAGTCGTACAGGATCCTGGTAAGTTGTCTTTTTTATTGTTATAAGTGACCTTAAGGAGACACGGGTGAAAGAGCCATTATCTCGCACCAATGGCTCTAAGGTCGGGTCTAGTATCCAGAAATGCTTTCCGGTGGTTGGCAGTGGTTTTGGCGTAGTCCTGCGCAAAAAACAAGAGGGATCCAGACCATGTGAGTCGTGGAGAGGCTCTAGCTGCTGAGATAACTTTTAAAAAGTCAGTGTACTCTAGGAAATACATGATCACGCCGCTGGGTCTCGCCGAGACAGAGGTAGACGAGGAAACTCTGCCAAGCCTGTGAGCTCTCTGTATATTAAGCAGTGTCCTCTGGTAGATGTAGGAGCTTAGGGAGGAAAGATTTGAAGAAGGCAATAGGGTCATTCCCCTCACAGCCCTCCACCAGGCCGTAGATGCGCAGATTGCTGCATTGATTCAGATTTTCAAGATCTTCGACCTGCGACCTGCTTTTGTAGAGAAGAAATCTGAGAATGCATATGAGAGACCTTGGCGGATGATTCTTGAAGAGAGTAGACATCGCGTTCCACTGATGTAACTCTTGCATCCATTTGTGTCCGGTTGTCAGTCAAAACTTGCAATTTAGCATTAGTTTCTTCCATAAAAGGGTGGAGTGCCCTTATTTCCTCCAATAGCAACTCTATGGAAATGGCTGAGGCGGAAGCAGACGGCGAGGGAGGATCCTTTTTTAGTCGTTTAACAGTGGCCTTCCCGGCAGGTTGTGTAGAGGGCTCCATGTTCGACTGTGGCATATGAGCGGGAGGCGCTTGAGAAGCGTCTAACTGGGCCAGCGCCGAGAAACTTTTGAGTTCTTGACGAAAGTGCACTTTAGAGTCTTGCTGGCGCAGCTTGTTGTAAGCCTGCCTATAGAATAACAGCCCCTGCCGAGGAAACACCCAGGCAGCACAATCAGCAGGACCCCTCAGCTTCCAGGAGATATTAACAACAATAGGAGAGCAAAATACACTGACAAAATCCACCGTATGAGGAGAAAAAACTAGCAGAAGTCTCTGAAGCACTTCAATGAAAAGTTGGTCACATGTTGCAGATACATGACACCGAGCGGTAAAACCACATAGCCGGAAACAATAACTGTTGAGAATTGAGGGAAGGAGATGCACCAAATAGATATGAGTTCCTAATGATAGCGCCTGGAAGCCATATTAGCGCAATTTGTTAAAGGCCTGCACACGAGGGAGTATTTGCCAGCGGGGAGAGCGCCCAGACAGCACATTCAGCAAAGTCCCAGTCAGAGACCTCCCTCGGCCTGCGGTGCGTGGAAGGAACAGCAGAAGGCGGAAGTGCAATGAAAAGGAGCACCGCAAGGGAAGATGGCCCTATTGGAACTGCGCAGGCAAATTAGTGGAGAATTGGCCATGTACGATGTGTTTGTGACAGAGGGGAACAGAAGTCACAAAATGGCCGCTAGTATGCGAAAGAAGGAGAGGCAGCTTGTAGAAGTGAGTGAATAGCTGTGCAAAGCAAATAAAGCCAATTAAAAGTAATTTATTTGCCCACCATGAGTAGATGAAAAGGCGCCGGGCACTGCAGGGAGCCGCTAAAACCTGAGACAGTCCATCTATGAAGTGCGCCGCAGTAGCTCAGGGACGCAAGATGGCGGCCGCGGCCGCCATGAAGCCGCGTCTGAAAGAACGTTGTCCAGAAAGTAGCTCAAACGTCCGCCAGAGATCCCGCAAAAGGTCTTAGCACATGCCTGAGGCTTTACGATGACAGTATCCTCCGTCCACAGGGATGAAGAAAAGCTCGGTCCGCTAGTGTACCCCAGCCGCGACGGAGTGCTCACACCGGCGCTGCCATCCCCATCGGGCGCTAAGCCACGCCCCCCAGGCTGAATATTTAGCACGGATAATATCAGACCACAACCTGCAGACCATGAATATCAACTGGGGAAGAAGACACACATGCACCACAACATGGTGACTTTAAAACTCTACACTAGAAGACCTCGCTTTTCGCTCTTTATTGAGCAAGCTCATTGAGGTTTTTTAAGATGAATGAGAGGTCAGCCTTCTCGCTCCAACTGAGAAGAAGGGGGAGGTCCTGGTGTTTGGACCACCATGGAGGCTAGGGCTTGAATTGCCTGTCAGCTTAGGGATCTAGACTCCAAAATCAAAAAGCTATAGAGTGAAGCAGTAACAGGTGAGTCTAAAGTTGGTGCAGAGGCTATGGAGACACAAGCCACGCTGGGTGAGAGATAGAGGTGCCTCAACTACACATCATACACCAGCATGCCGAAGGACACAAGACGGAGAGCCTCTCAGCACAGCTAGCTGGGTTGGACAGTAGCAGTCAACTCTTGACTGGGACCATAGATTTAGGAGTGTGTTGGCAAGGGAGGGGCTTCACCATTCCCAGAGGCAATTACTAAGACATTCTTTGAGTGCTACGCAGCATAAATAACAACAGTCCACAGCACACTGAGGAGGAAACACACAGATTCCCACTCCCCTGTCTCAAAATGCAGAAGAGGGCCATGATAGACCAACCAGTTTCGAACCAATACATCAGAGGGGCACTGTCATCCCTTGCCCATGGCAAGGTGCCAGGCACTGCTGGCGTTGTAGGCTACTTTTACTTACCAACACCGCAACCAAGCTGACTGTGCTGTACAATGAGGCATGGAAATAGGCAGATTGACCACTGCAGCAAGTGAAGGCCTATTAATCTCCCTCCCTAACGGGGGTAATGATCTGGTTCCGATGTCCTACTGTCCTCTCTGAATTTTAAATGCGGACTATAAAATATAAGGCAAGATGTTGCTACATATGCCGAACCTTACACATGGCGACCAAAACCGGTCCCTGCAAGTCTCATAACATTTACAGTTTTAAAAAAATATATATTTTATTTTCCATTTTGTGCAAATAAATCAAACAAAAATACAAAACAATCCACTCACTCCAGTATGAGACATAAAGGGGAGATCAAAAATACAATACTCTCAGAAATATTGTCTTTAGGGTCAAATACAAACTGTAAAGAAAAAAGAAGCAAAGACACAAAAGAGAAATACACACATCAATATCCAAAGGTTTTCAACAACACCTGTAGTAAGGAGCTTAGTAGTATGGAAACCGTAGCACACCTCAGCCGACATCTAGCCAGCAGCCTATATCCCAATGCCCATAACTTCCATCATGACTGTTGTGCCCCTTCAGTGGGGGGGGATTGTGCAGCTTGTTCTCGAGACTGTGACTCAATGTAAGTTGTGTATAAGCTCCAAAAGTTCATTTGTCGATTGCGGGGTGGGAGCAATTCACTATATGCTTCTGTTTGCGTATTGCAATTCAACATGTCCCTAGCCCATTGTGACAGGGAGGGAAGGGGGCCACAGGACCAGTGCATTGCTAGGACACGTTTGGCAACCAGGAGGGCCATATCCATCAGGCGTGGATTTCAGTACTTTTTTAGAATAGCTGAGGAGAGCCAGTAGTGGGTCAGGGCGAATCTCCACCTGTGTGACTGTGCTTAGTTCTGTAAACACTTGTTGCCAAAAATTGGCGATTGCAGGGCAGAGCCACGCTAGGTGTATAAAGCTGGCGTCACCCGCTCCGCAACTCTCACAATTGGTCGTATCACGTAGGCCAAATCTATGCAGGCTCACCGGAGTATGATAGATTTGATTGAGAAATTTAAATTGTATCAATCGGTGCCTACCGTTAAGTGAAAGGCCTCAAGTGGCTTTGCAGCAGTATCTCCACATGTCGTCATCTATATCTAATTCGAAGTCCGCTTGCCACTCGTGTCTAGCTTTGACATAGTGGTTACGACACAGCTCCTGTGTCTGTGAGTATATGCGGGACACTATCCTCCTAGGGGAGTCAGTACGCAATAACACTGTGAAAGACAGGACCCCTGGGGGTTCCAGTAGCTCGTCCCCGAGTAAGTCCCGCAGCGCACTTCTGGGCCTATAGTAGTGGAAAGTGGTAAAGGGATGAGGCGTCGGTTCGGTCAATAAATGGTCAGCCCAAGGTTTGCCTAGTCCCTCATGAAAAAAGTCTCCTATTGTGTCTATCTCTAGGGAATGTAAGTCTGCTACCATGTCAGGAGAGGTAAGGAGTGGAAGCCACTCGCACCAAGCAATGGGGGGTCGCAGGGGAGTATAATATGGAGAGTGCTTGCCGGTTAAGGATTTTATGCCAGGCATCTGTGGCAGCATTGATCTAGTCCAGTATCCCAGTGATGAGTCTTGGAGCCCGAAACAACGCTGTGGCAATGTGAGCAGGAGCGTGTGTGAGAGGTTCTATATGTAAATGAGGGGGGATGTTTGTTGATGTATCCAGTAATAAGCAAGCGAGGCCTGAGCAGCTCTATAATAAATATCAAGGTCTGGGGCTCCCAGCCCCCCATAGAGTATGGCAATACGAGGAGCTCCCAAATGGCTTGTGGTTGTTTGTCGGCCCAAACTAATTTAAATTGTAACGTTCTGAGTTGTTTAAAGAAGTGTGCCAGTAAGACCATTGGGATGTTAAGGAATAAGAAGAGAAATCTGGGCAGAACAACCTTCTTCATGAGCGATATTCTGCCTAGGAGGGAGAGGGGGAGGTGGGTCCATCTCGCGACATCTTCCTCAAATTTAAGTATGGCATGGCCGTAGTTCTCCCTGAACACCAGCTCGGAGTCGGTATGAATTTGAATTCCCAAATATCATACCGGATCAGTGGACCATTGCAGAGGAAAGTCCAGGGCCTCAGGTAGCGTCACCGGTGTGAGAGGGAATGTAACCGACTTTGCCCAGTTGATTTTCAGTCCGGAAAGCTCGCCAAATCTCACAATTTCATGCAGGATAGGAGACACATTCTGGGAGGTATCACGTACATATAGGAGGGTATGGTCCGCATAGGAGGAGACAACGAGACTGTACCTCAAGAAACGGATTCCCCTGTGGCTATTATATTCGCGCAGTGCGCAAGCTAAAGGCTCAGCTACCAATGGGGAGAGCTGGCAACCCTGTTGGGTACCCCTCGAGATAGGTCATCAAAAGGAGGGAGAGGGAGGCTACTGCTAAGGGCGTGCTACGACTTGCGAGGGATACGTAGGAGCACTTTTTGTGAATCTATGTGTAGTGCAGTGTGTGGTGGAGTGGTGGTGGGTGATAATTAAAAATACCTAACTAGTAAGCCAACATTTTATTCCTGCCTCTAGTTGGTATGATAAAAACGGGGGTGGATAAAGGAAAAATAACTGTTGGTCACAATAAATGTCTGTCACAATCCCTAATATCCTGTCGACATGTTTCAAGGTTTCCCCTACACCTTTTCTTCAGGACAACATAAGGGCCAGCCCCATGTATGCCACTCCTGTGAGTCAGCCTTAGTATTAAGGAATTATTGGGTAGACACACCTAGTGTGTGTATCTAGTAACAATACATACGGTTAACGCTGTACCCGTCGTATCTGCATAATGGAAAAAATAGATTTGTAGGTTAGTACACAGTGCCTGCCCATATTGGGCCGGCCACGTAGAAAGGCATTCGGTCATTGTTGTGCTTAATGCCCGTAAAGTGTAAAAAACAGAAAACTGTGGTGCATGCTCCTGTGCTCCTAAAACAAATGGCGTAGGGGAAACCTTGAAACATGTCGACAGGATATTAGGGATTGTGACCACATAACGGTTATTTTTCCTTAATCCAATCCACTTTTTATCATACCAACTAGAGGCAGGAATAAAATGTTGGCTTACTAGTTAGGTATTTTTAATTATCACCCACCACCACTCCACCACACACTGTACTACACATAGCTTCACAAAAAGTGCTCCTACGTATCCCTCACAAGTCGTAGCAGCCCCAAGCAGTAGATGCTTGGGATGGCCCCAATGATGAAGTATGTCACCTAAAGGCAACCTTGGGTGAGTGAGGGGACTCTAGAAAAGAATTTTCTTTTCCAAGACAGTACACCCAAAAACTGGGTTGTCCTGAAAAATCCTTTCCTTAGCTAGGTTCATATGATCCATCATTTTGGATTTAAGTGTTACCCCTGGAGATAGTCAAGGGGGAAGTAACTTCATCACCGACTCGCACATAGGTCGTAGGATCCCGGTATAAGGTGCTAACCATACTCAGAAAGACACTCCCCAACCCCATTCATTCTAGAGCTAGCAACATAAAGTTCCATTCGACTGAATCAAATGCTTTTTCAGCGTCTAGAAAAATTGCGGCTGCCCTGGTGTCTGGCTTGGTATGCTGGATAGCATCAAACATTGTGCGTAAGTTATGGGTAAGTGAGTGGCCTGGTATAAAGCCAGCCTGCTCCAATCCAACGAGAGTTGGCAGTATAGGGGCCAGCCGATTTGCCAGCACTTTAACAAAAATCTTGGTGTCAACATTCAATAATGAAAGTGGGCTGTAAGAGGAGCATTGTTGTGGGGATTTCCCGTGCTTTAAAAGTACCACGAAAAGGGCCTAGTTCATCATAGGGGGCATAGTGCCTTCCTCCGCCATCTCCTCAAACAGTGTTAGTAGATGTGGTGTAAGGAGTTCCTTAAATGCCTTGTAGAACCCCACAGTGAGGCCGTCCAGTTCCGGCACACTACCAGAGCTCATCGTGGACAAGGCAGCGGAGATCTCACACACCTCAAAGGGGCGCATCAGATATTATCAATGGGCATCTAGCAGCCAGGGCAGCTTAATATATTCCAAGTATTCCAGTATTTCAGAGGACATACTGCTAGACTTGGACTTGTACAGATCAGCCTAATATCACCTGAAACACTCTGCAACCTCCGCCGAATCAGGGATCAGATCGTCGTTATCTGAGGCCAGTTTGATGGAACATTGGGCGGTGCGACGCCCCTTCATGAGGTTTGCCAGGACACTGCCAGGGCGTTCCCCCTCTCTATATGATCTTGCTACTGCGTATTTCCCCAGGAGTTTTACCGCTCTGTCCGCCTCAGAGTGGTATTCCTCTAGTGTGGACTTAATGGTGGTTAGTAATGTGGGATCATTGGTGTCGTGCGACCTTCTCTTCAGCTGTGCCAGGGTTTGTTCTAATAGTGCCAACCGTCCCCTGATTGATTTCAGTACCCCAGAGTCTTTAGAAATTGCCATTCCCCAAACATAGACCTTAAAGGTCTCCAAAACTGTAGTAAAGTTTGGAACAGATCCCAAATTAGTATCAAAGAAGGTTTCCATAGCCTTCAGTAGTTCTGCCCTAAAGGCTTCATCTAGTTGTGCATAGGGGGAAAGCGCCAGGTAAACAGAGGATGGCGTTTGATAGAAGTGGTCAATGTTAGCAGCACAGTTGAGTGGTCAGATTAAGTTTGTGGCAGGACTTCACAGTCCCGTAGAGCGCTTCTGAGGGATCCCATTAGGAACCAGTAGTCTATCCTGCTATGGAGATTATGGGGGCCAGAAAAGTGTGTGTAACCTCCTGGAGCTGCCGAGCTGGAACGCCAGACGTCCACCATATTTAGCTCTGTGAGCGCATCCAAAATAGATATGGCTGATTGCAATATGCGCCTCGATCGGTCCAGCTCCGGGTTGAGAATACAGTTAAAGTCCCCCCACCCCCCCCCCATATCTGTGGGATATTCGGCATCTGGCGTGATAAAATTAGGAGGTCTTGATAGAACCGCTGGCATTCGTGGTTATGGCCGTACACATTAAATATGAAATATTCCGCACTGTTCCCACTGCACCTGCAACCCCCCCCCCCCCCCCCCCCAGCCCCCCCCCAAGCCAACACCACATGCAGGTCTCGGATACTTGTGGAAATTACTGGAGGTCGCTGTCCCATGCCATCAAGTCATTGTCTTCCAGATGTGCCGCTGGGGATTAGCAAACATGGCGTGGGCACCTCTAAGTGAGTATATGCTGTTAGGGAGGAAAACGTGTGGTTCATGACAGTGACTGGGTCCCTCTCAAAGCAGACTGTCTAGTCATTGTTGTCGAGGGAAAACCCCTGTGATCCCTCTGGCACTGCATCCAAACCCCCTGCACAGCATCACTTTGTGACTTCTTGAGTAATCCTTTCAGTTCCTTTTGCTGCGTCTTTGGGTCCGTAAAGATGCGAGTGGATTCGCCCAGGTGTACCTTCAATTCGGCTGAATACAGCATGGCGTATGCAATGTTGTGATAACGAAGTTGATGTTTGAAGGACTTTAAT
The DNA here is from genome assembly GCF_964263255.1 of Lissotriton vulgaris. NCBI lineage: Eukaryota > Metazoa > Chordata > Amphibia > Caudata > Salamandridae > Lissotriton > Lissotriton vulgaris. Next base: position 1,065,715,319 of record NC_141693.1, on the reverse strand, counting down.
AGGCGTCTCGTCTCCTGCACCCGAGCGGTGAAGTCCGGATATAGAGAGATCGCCGAGCCCTTGTAACGAAGATCTTCCAGCTCCCTGGCCCGCCGCATGGCCGAGTCGTGGTCCCTGTAGTTGAGCAGCTTGGCTATCACCGGTGTGGCTGAGCCCCAGGGACAGGCCACGGGCCCAGCGACCGATGAGCCCGCTCAACAACAAATAGATCTGAGAAAGTTTCACGGCCCAATACGGAGACAAGTAAATTTTCAATGAGTTGTTCCGCATTCCCCATGGGAGTGGACTCCGGAAGGCCCGTTATACGGATATTGCTGCGGTGGGACTGGGCTTCCAACTCTTCTGCTTTGTCCTGCAACGCTGTGATGGATTTGGCCATTTTCCGCTGTGCTGAATCTGTCTCAGTCTGAGCCTCCTCCACCTCCGTTAATCTGCGTTCGGCCATATCGATGCGCTCAGTGTGTTTATCTAGCCATTCTGACATCCTGTCCATACGGTACACCAGGGAGTCCATCTTCCCATCCATCGTTGTGAGACTTTTCTGGATTGTTGCGAACATTTGTTTCACCTCACTCGGGTCCTCCTCAGGGCTGTCCGCCCTGCTGTATGCAGAGCGGGCCCCATCCATCTCCCTACTTCTGGTGCTCTTTGCGTCAAATGGGGGCTTGGTCTGAGTCTTGTCCACCCTGCCCATGATTGCGACTGCATGCAGGGGCAAATAAGGTAGCCCAGTCCAATCTCAAGGATTATGTAAGAGAGCTAGGCGCTATCGCCGGTTCTGCGCTCAAAGAGTATTGCCAGGTGCTTTGCGAGCGGTGATCAGAGGGCGCCCAATTTGGAGATTTAGCAACAAGCCAGCAGCATTGGCGAGAGCGCACCCACCCTGTCCCCGTGTGAAACTTGGAGGGAGGGGGTGGTCAACAATCTCCACTAGGGCAATCCACAGTATACGGACTAGGTACTAACATCTGTCCATGGCTGCCCCAGACTTTAGGGATGCGCCTCTGGCCAAACGGTGTCCACGCGCCAGAAGGGCAGGATACAGCTGGGCTCTCCACCTCCAATCCAAGGCTCCAATCCAAGGACCTATGGAGCCTAAGTTCTGGCTCACCGGCGCCGGGTGAGTGCAGGTGTACAGGCGCTGAGTCTCCCCCCGCAGGTCAGCAGACCGCCCCAGTCCCCTCACAGCCACAGCAGAAGAATATCGATGAAGAGAGGGGGGCATAACAGCCCCCCTCGCCTGTTACCGTGAAGACCGCTCCAGGCAGTCATGCAGATGGTGACCGGTGTGTCCCAGCTGGCTGCAGGCAATCAGCGCCACGTAAAGGCCTCTAGTGTCAGGGGGACAGCAGACTCTGCAGGGTGTCCCCAGCCCCAACAGGCATAGTATTCCCCGGGTGGTGAACCACTGGGGTGTGGGTGCGCTCCCCCCACACTCCGGACGGATTTCCCTCAGGATCCTCAGGCGGGGGCTGTGTAGAGCCCGTAGCGGCCCCTCCGCACACCAAACTCTCAACGCGGTCCACCAAAGTCCAGAGCGGCACTGCCCATCCGGGAGTCTCAGCAAGACCCCGAGGCACCAAGGGGCAGGCGCAGCCACAGGAGAAGTCAGTCGGCAGTCTGTGGCGGGCACTACAGGGGGATATCAGGTCACGGCAGGATTCAAAAGGGCCAGATGATAGTACTGAGCACCTCCCCGTGCCGCCGCTCACAGCAGCAGGAAGCGGCTCGATTTGAGAGTGGTTGCCTCCGTTCCCCACCCATGCCTGCAGTCCTCCCGGCTGTCTCCGGCTGTTTAAGGGGGTCATTATGCTCTGGGAAGTCATCGATCTGCAGCGCTCCCCCTGCTGTGGCGATATCGGGCAGTTTCGTACTGGATAGTGCGACGATTGTGAGGATAACTGGAGTGGAGCACTGACGATCGCGGAGCTCCAACTCTACGCGGCCATCTTGTGCTGCGGCAAACTCCGCCCTCCCTCAGAACATTTACAGTTATTAAGTAATGGAGGCTGCTCGAAGAATGGTCTGAGTCTGTAGTAATTACAATTGATATGAAAAGGCTCTTGACTCACTGATTTGGCAATTGCTGCACAAAGCGCTAGGGATATTCAGACTTGTGCATGACTCTACATGCTGGGTTCAGGGACTACACCTAATCGAGAGGACTTTGGAGGAGAAGCCATTTTGTGAGAGAACATAACCTTTAGGTAGCTAGGGATACAGATATACAGCTGGGACCGATCTTCTAGGCCATAATATATAGCAACCCCTTTGATCCCTGTAGCCTCAGGTAACCTTGGAGGAGTTTGCCCCTTACTGTGGTGGGAAGAATAGTCACAGCTAAAATGATAATGCTACAGTGTCTCTTGTATTAAGTTGCAAGCCTTCCTCTAGTCATTCCTGGAGGGTTTTTCCGAAACCTTGATAGTTTATTATAAGACTTTAATGCTGAGATGGGGACGACGCAGAATCGCTCTGGGAACTCTAAAATGGCAGGCAGGTTTTGGAGCCATGACAGTCCATGACTTTGAGCTATATTATATCACAGCTCAGACCCAGTGGGCTGATAGATGACCAGCTGGACGCAACCCTCTAGAACTCTGCAATTCTTTGCGGGCAGATGGCAGTTTGCTGATACGGGGACGGGTATTGCCACCTTCTAGGCTGTGAAGCTCCTTGCTGTGTCTCAAACAACATTGTGACTGACGCGCACTGCAGCCTACCCATGACACAGTGCCTTACGCACCTAACGTTCCATTGACTATAGTACTAGTATTCTTGAGGTTACAAAGCAGCAATGAGGTGAGGGGCTGGGTACAAGTTGGGACAACTGTAGTGGGAGACCTGGTTGAAAATGGTGCCCTAGTACCATTTGTTACATTAGTGGTCACATCTGGGCTCCCTCCTGACCAACTCCTACACTGCAGGGGTATAACAGTGGAACTATGCAAGCTGATATTACATATACAGAAGCACAACAACTTTCAGGCACTGTTTACGATGGGCTGTAGTTGGAGGCTCATCACCTTGATATATAAAACTATGCTGGACCTTGAGGTTTCCTTTCTGAATAAATTAAAGATCAAGTGGGAAACCGATATTGGCAGGCCTTTTCACAAAAAGAGTGTGATAAAGTATTAGAGTCCCCCCAAAAAAATCTCCTGAAATGTCAGGTTGCAATACAATCAATACAACCCGTTGCAGGGGACTATCTGACACCACACACTATCAGCAATCGGTATCCAGGTGTTTTGGCATCCTGCCATCTTTGCCATGTGCATTGGGCTGGATTCCTCTACATGATATTGTATTGCCCCATAATAGAGCTGTTTGGGCAGGGAGTTGGTCCGCACATTGAGAGTCTTATGGAGAGGAGCAACTACAAGGCCATGGAGGTCGGTAAATTGGGCATTGCCCCCTGCCCCGAGGTGGGAACGACCAAGACGAAATTTGCAGACCTGTTGCTGGTGCTAGACAAGGGAGCCATAGCCATACACTGGAATGCCAGTATATGCCCTTCCATTAAACAGTAGTATATGACAGTGAGAGCACTGCGTTGTACAGAGAAGAAGCTATAGGCAGTTCTTGAGACAATAGAACCACTCCTTGGCATTGTTCCGATTGCTGTCTCAAAACTTTAGCACTTTGAGCAGGACAGTATGCAGGCGTTTCATTAAATGTTGGAGGTTTCAATTCAACATATAACATTTTTTTGGGGGTGGGGCAAAGTGGTAGGTGGTGGGCCTGGGAGCCCTCCTTGTACTTCGCAGAGGGGCCCCCCCAAATGTTGTTATGCCACTGACCATATCCAGACTAGTTTTGTGTGGTGTTGTGATGCCTATTGGAGTTATGATTACATTTACATCACCCAGTTACTCTGAAGAGAGTCACTGAGCTCAACCCTAAAGTCACAGATGCACCTCGAAATGCAAATAGAAATCGTTTGAAAAAAATCATGGTGATTTGCTGCTTTAATGTATGATCTCACCATACGAATATTTGACTACCAAAATATTACTCTTCTTTCAAGTCAAGTGTGATGTAGGTGCACCGTAAAGCGAGGCAAAGAAAACCTCTGGACTGTTAAATATAAAATGATTAATTGCATTTTCTCAAATAATAACCTTACTTTGTGTTTTGGTTTTGTAGGAGGAGCTCAGCTGGATTACTCTTTACTCGCTTTCAGTCATACTGGCCCATTCCTGGCCAGTTATTCATCAATACCAGAGTATGCACTTACACTGTGGTAAGTGGAAGAGATGCTTTCATTCTCCCAGAACAACACAGACAAGCTTAAATTACTGATCAATACATATCTATATTTGCTTTGCAAGAATTTGTTTTATTATTTAGAGACACCAAAACCCTACATAGCAGCTTACGGTTTGGTTTAGCATCAACCAAGAGTCGCAATTCTTTACAATGAGCAAATCATGTTAAAGGCAGAATATTACAAACTCATAACAACATTAAGTTGAGTTGTGTTATTTTCCATGACTGAATACCAGACTAAATACCGTCCTCACCATTGAGAATAGGGGTGTATACAATAAGGATCAGTAGGGGCGAGACATCATAAGAGATATCGGGGATTTCATCTGGATACTCAATCAGGGTTCTTAAAAAGCGCAACTACTCTCCTGTTAGAGTCTTCTTAGTTCACTCACTAACAAGCAAATCTGAGTAGTTGACAGGAATGCATGTAGACGTGTGGAGGTAAAAGGTAAAACTAAATCTTGTAAGGGAAGAGAGGGAATACCATGGTGCTCCAGCAGCAGCATGGGGATAACGTGACATTCAGGTGATACCTAGACAATAGCTGCTTCAGGTCTTTTTTTAAAGCTGTGTTCCAGATGGTCAGGCAGAGCTTGGAATGGGAGATTCCATATTCTCAGGGCACACACTGAGGGAGAGTCAGTCAGAGTGGGCTGTTTCTTAAAATCTGGGGTACAGCAACTCTGTGCTGCTTAGACGTCTATTGAAGAGGACCTGCGTCTCTGGCAGAAGTTTAGGAGATTCAAAATGTGAAGTTTTTTGTGGAGCAGTAAAGCAGTTTTGAAGATCTTTCGTGTCCGTGGGAAGCATGTGTGGGGAGTTAATAGCAAGATATTGTGTTCAAAGCATTGTATGCTCCTGCAGAATCTCAATATACCAGTTTGGTGCACAGATCTGACATGAATGCTAATTTTGGTTCTGCTGTTTTTAAACATTCGGTTGAAAGTATATTTTGTGCAAAACTATACAGAAACAATAAATTGCCAGTGCACCTAAGTATCATAGCAGCATAATCTAATTCCACAATAATGTGCAAATCATGCAAAATTGTGCAACTTTTGTAACTAAAAATGCATGTGCATTATAGTTTTCCACTGTCCCCTCTCGGGATGAAATATCTGGAACAGACATTCCTATGCTATTAGTGCAAATTGCGCAGATAATCTCCAATATATACCAAAGTGCAAGAGACTATTGAATTTGCAGGTTCCTTCCTTCCCCATATGGCATTATCCATCTAAATATTGTCAACGTCGAGTAGCCGCTGTTTCTGTAAATTACATCCCTCAGATCCAAGTACTTATTAAAATAATCCTAATATGTAGATATCAGCCCTAATAAATATCTTTAAAAAGTTGTGTTATGTATAAAATTTGTCAACTGGCTCAATTAGAGTTCATACTTTATCCTATTCATCTATCTAACTCTAAAGAACATTCCTGGAGAAATGTATAAATCTTAAAGAAAAGAGGAGAATTTACATAACTGGGTATCATTCCATTTTTCAATTATTTATATCAAATGAACATGCATTTCTTCGTCACGGTTTAGCCCATTTGGAGTTTTACATTCATACATCAGAATGTACCTCGATTACAATTTTCTCAAATTTGCTTCGCTGTTCCCACCTCTTCTTCTTCTCGGGACCGAATCCACTAAATAAAATGTCAGGTCTTCCTCTCTGCACCCATGAACCTCATTTATATGCCTAGCAACAGGATATGATTGGTCTTTATTCTTTACTGCCCTTAGGTGTTGCAAAATTCTTATATGTGGTTTGTGCTCCCTATGTGTGTGTGTGTGTGTGTGTGTGTATATATATATATATATATATATATATATATATATATATATATATATACGCCTTGTGGATGCTGGCGTAGAGAGTGGAATCAGGATGTGTATCGGAGAGGCCAGGCTTGGCCTCCAATAGACGGACCCCTTCATAACAAGATGCGGGAACTTTTAACAAGCCAACACGGAGCAACAGTTCGGGAGAGCTTTTTTCATTCCCAGCCCCCTGCTTTGAGTGAGAAACCGGAGGAACGGAGACTCAGCGATTGGGTGAACCAGCGCGACCGAGCGAGTCGGAGGACAAGCGAAGGGAGTGTCGGAGTCATCAAAACCGTGAGTTTCTTATCCCTGACGGTTTAATTAATACTCGAAGAGTGCAGGAGAGAAGGTCAAAAAAGCCGCTTTTTGAATCCCACGTTACATAGGAAGTGGGTTAATACAGTAATAACAGTGCAAATATAATTACCGGCCGAGGATGGAAATTTCAGACGGAGAGAGGGACAAAGAGGCGGATGATTTGTTTGGGAATTTACCGGTTGTAGATACTAATCAGGGCACCGCTAATGATAAAACGGAGCAGCATTCTAATGTTAAAACGTTGCTAAAACAATTGGAGAAACATCACAAGAGCGAAGTAACTAAATATTGGGAAGCCAAGTCTCTGGAAAAGTATCATGAGGCAGGCAGAATACCCCGAGGACTTCGAATTATGCTTGCTCCAAGTTTCGAAAAACCAAACCCTATGCTATTAAAAGAATGGGCTGAATCTAATCTAGAAGCGTCGATGCGCCTAGTATGCCTGTTAATAAAATATGCAAGAATTGATAGGGGAACGGACCTGAAAGAAATAAAGAAATTAAAGGAAACAATTGAGTCTCTGCTGGATTCAAACAACAAAGACATTATAGAAAAATCTTTAAAAGACATGCATGGACGCAAAACAAAATTGGAAGATACAATCAAGAAAAGAAAAGTATGGAAATTCAGTCGGGACAAAAATGACTACGACAGGGGTCAAGTATTCACTTTTGCTAGAAAGAATGACCAGGTAAAAAGACAAAGATTAAATAAAACAACACCAACAACTCAAGAAAGTAACATCAATAGCAATCAAGCAACAGCGTCAAGTTCCACCATTCAACCTGAAAACTCTAGTTCAGAAGGGAGCATCCTATCTAGTGACGAAGACTCTGACAGAGGAAGCATGGACAAAACCCCGGAACTGTTGGGCCCTTTATCCTACGCGGAGGAACTAGAATACATTCGAGAGCAAAGAGTTCAGTCCCTCAGGCCGCGTCACCAACAGAAGCAAAGCGCACCAATACAGAAAGGAACAGGAGCCGCCGCCAACGCAGGCAATCCAACAAGAGGACGTGGAAATTGGCAGCAGAAAAAGAAAAATTGGAATTAACAAAAATCACTGGGAATACAGACCATACCATTGTCAATCTTACAAAAATTAATTTAAATGAAGCGGAAAAACAATTACTCACGCTAGGCCTCAGTTATTGCCCTGAGAGCAATTTTGATTTTGTGACAACTAGAGTGGACATCTATAAATTTATAAGGAAGTTGAAATTGACCAAGTACTTCACTATAAAAAAACCCGGAAGGTAAAAACCCACAAAAAAAGCCAACACAAAGTAATGAAATAGTGGGCATGGCAGTAAAAGAAATTCCTCTGCTAAGAACATTACATAATCTGGGAAATGATACTGACACCACTCTTAACACTCAGGAACTACTGAATGAGGAAAATATTGATGGAAATAGAGGGAGCACAAGTCCATTCAAAGCCCCATCCACTTTCGTCCCTATTATGCTGAGAGATGCAGTGGATATTTTCCATGATAGGGTGGTGGAAGAACTTAAAACTCTTCACAAAAAAACATGCATGCAAAAGACAAAAAACTAAACCAAAAATAAGCAATACTTTCAACTAATGGCCAAACTAAAAAATAATGATACAGTGGTAATAAACCGAGCAGACAAAGGAGGCAATATTGTCCTGTGGGACAAGAATCTATACAGAGAAGAAGCCATGAGACATCTGGATTATACTGATTGCTATGAGTTATCTAATGGTGCAGCGGTCCACAAAACAAAACAAATGAACAATATAAGAAAAAACTATATAAATGGACACGCGAGGGACTGATAACTAAGGAGGAAAATACATTTCTAACGAACAATTTTCCAAGTTACCCACATTTTACTTAATCTCTAAAGTTCATAAGGGGTTAAGTCCGCTCCAAGGGAGACCTATTATCTCAGCGCAAAACAGTATCTTTGAAAACACATCGAAATATGTGGACTTTTTCCTACAGGACTTTGTAAGAACACTGCCTTCTTTTATCCAAGACTCTAGAGACTTCCTGGCTAAATTAAATAATGTAGAATGGAATGAGAATTATCTTTTGATAACATTGGACATTAAATCATTATATACGTGTATCAAGCACGAGGATGGCCTGGCAGCAGTAAAATATTTCCTTAGTCTACGAAATATTCAGAACTATGGTCATAGCAAAATGTTACTCAGTATGATACACTGGTGCTTATTTAATAACAGATTCCTTTATGATGGTAAGGTGTATAGACAAAAACAGGGAGTGGCTATGGGGGCATGCTTCTCCCCCAGCTACGCATGCCTTCATGTGGGCTGGTGGGAGGAGCATGTCCTCAAGCGGGAACATCATATCCTGTATGACCTGCACATTGTACGTCTATGGTGATACATAGACGATATGTTTATAATCTGGAATGGAACAAGAGAAGAAGCTAGTGAATTCATCAAAATTATGAACAACAACTCATTAAATCTAGAGTTCACTTATCAAATTGAGAAAACAAAAATCAGCTTCTTAGATGTACAGGTCAATATCCACTCAGGTAAAGTGGAAACCAGCTTGTTTGTAAAACCAACAGCTGGGAATACCCTGTTACACGCAAGTAGCTTTCACCCTAGCCACACAAGAGCGAGTCTCCCCTATGGGGAATTCCTCAGAGTTAAAAGAACTTGTAGCTGAACACAAGCTTGTGAGGAAGCCCTTACCCAAACTAAGTTAAAATTGCTGTAACGAGGTTACAAAGAAAAAACATTAAAAGCTGCACTCCATAAGGTTTCTCTTTTTCAAAGAGAAGCTTTATTACGACCTAAAGCGGCGACCATAGATTCCAACACAGCACCCACAAGAAATAGCAATGATGTAGTGGATGAAACCAGGAAGGACTGTAGGTTTATTTCTACTTATAGTAGACAATCCAAACTAATAAAGGAAATGGTGACCAAAGAATGGCCAATCATATTGACAGATGGGGTCCTAAAAGAAATTTATACGCAAAAACCTAATTTTACCTTTAGAAAGGCCCACTCAATGAAATCTGACCTTGTAAAAACCAGCCCAGAAATTTTTAATAAAGACATCTGGCTATCTGCTCGTAATGGTTTTTTTAAAATGTGCATCGTGCAGAGCCTGCAAATTTGGTTCCAATACTTCCACATACACAACCGCATTCTCAGACCGACCTATTAAAATCAAAGGCCATTACACATGTAAGACGGAGTTTGTCGTGTATATTCTAACATGTGTTTGCGGTTTAAGATATGTGGGAAGCACTAAGCTTCCAGCCCAGGCTAGGATTCTGCAACACCTACGAGCCATAGTAAACTCGGACCCTAACTACCCCGTAGCTAGACACATAAAAGCAGAACATGGTAACAATCTTAACGTCATTACATATTTTGTAATTGATCATGTGCCTAGCAGTAAAAGAGGAGGAGACAGGGAGAAAAAACTCTGTAGACTGGAAACCAGTTACATTTTAGAGCTGGATAGCAAGAGTCCTAAAGGCCTGAACATATGTGATGATTTGTACCATTTCCTTTAAGTGTCCTGAAATCTTGTAACCCTGATAATAGCTGCAGGGCAAGGCACTTACCACTTTATGTAAGAACGCAGTAAAGGAGCAGGAAGCACTTTATTTCCTAAATAGATTGTGCAAAAGATAGGAAATCCTTTTATATTTTATATTGTATATAGGGGTTTTAGATGGATCTTATATTTACATACTTTTTATATAATATTCCTAAAAATAGGAAATTTTGGTGCCATATGAAAATTACATCACAACTAATAATAATAATATACACTGTTTTAGATATTGACTAGGACATAAAATGAGCGGAAACTGATTGAATGGTTCTAAAATCAATCACAAGGAAGTTACAGTTGCATAAGAGACCACTCTGAATTAGAAACATTGTAACATTGAGTAGTGTTGCGATAATGTATTTGTACGGATATTAAGGTAAACCCAGAGTATTACATAGAACCGCCTTTAGGTCCCTCACAAATCCCTCTCTTTTAAACACAATTAATTAATTATACAGCATGGTAATTGTATACTTCCTGTCGGGAGAATAATTTGTTACCATTATTGATTGTGTATTTTTTGACACGTTTTAGCACATTTGCACATGTTGGATAAAGCCATTGGTCTGAAATGCAGTGAAAATCGAGTCTATTACAAACAAAAACCTGTCAATATGCAACATTTTAATTACTTAGTTTCACTCGTGAAAGTAAATGAATAATCCTTTTCATTTGAAATATGATATATGCAAATGCTTTGACACTTTACATTTTACGGTCTGAGAATGACTTGTAATTATTCCTTAGCACGCAATATAAAAGAATGCAATAATGGCAATAATAACTTTAAAAGAGATGAAATTAATGCTGCGGTAATGACGATGTTAAAGGTTTTAATGTTGCAATGTAAAGTATGCTTACTATTTCCATGTTGATGCAATGACCAATCATGAAGCACTTTTTTATTTAAATAATGGAGGGAACCTCACGATCACCACCAGCGAGCAAGGCGTCAGGTACGCCGAAACGCGTTTGGTTAGGCACGGTAATGCACTTTTTGAAATGGTAAAATAAAGAACATCAGCGGCTGCTGAATTTGGATAAGAGTCCGTCTCTCTCGTGTTTTGTACGTACGCCTTGTGATAATACAAATAAAATAATACTCTGAGGGAAGTACAATCTAAATCATATATGTATGCAAACATTTTAAATAGACCAGATGAATACATTTCGACACCTGGAAATCACCCAGATTTCCGGTGTAAAAACCCACCAGCATTTCACAGCAGGTTATTATGATGGAAGAGCAGAAGTACTTCTCGGCTGGCACTACAAGATAGACAGAGCCACGCACATTCACTCTCTCACTTACTCACTCTCTCTTTTGATTCAAATTGTACACACTACCCTATTAAACCCTGACAAAATATATGCAGCACTATGCATTTGTTTGTCATTTGGGGGTCTTAATTGTTTGATAGAAGTATGATAAAATAATGTGGAATATTCCGGCAAAGCAAATTATGGGGCACTGTGAAACGGGTTGTTATCAAAGGACCTTTCATTTTAGAACTACTTTCCTGTTCAATAAAACGAAAGTGGTATGGACAGTCGAAGGTATCAGATATTCCTTTAGATAAATAATAATGATGTTTTGGTTTTCCATGTAATTCTTATTGGTTTGAGTTCTCTAGAGGCACTCTATACATGCTGTTTAAGAAACTAAAAATATTGAATTCACATGGCAGTTTCAATATGCTTGGTGATGTGTTTGCTTTTCCTACACTATTTTTAATGACACTTTACAAACAAGCACTGGCAAAGCCAATAAGTGAGCAATTGCATCATAAAGGCAAGACACATTGGCTTTGCCAATGCTTGTCGTACCTAAGGCACGTGTCACCGCTCTCTTGCACTTATGTTGCATTATATGTCGTAGGTGTATCTATGAGCCAGTTTCATCATTCTCATTTTATCAAATTTGAATGCTTGAAACACTGAGTTGGCCACAGTAAAATTTGAACCTGCCGTCTCTGAGTTGCTCACACATTTCCAAAAGCTGCAACATCAAACCAATGAGTTGTATTAACTGCTCCACCTACTGGCCAAATGTATCAACAGATAAGGCAGCTCAGTTTGTTAAGGCACCTTCTACAGCAGTGGTTCTTAACCTGTGGTCTGAGGGCCCATGGGGGCGTGTAAGGCGTACTCAGGGTGTCGGCGACAGCTTTACAAAATTAAATGATATTAAACATAATAAATAAAACTAAATAAAGAATGTAAAACTAAGCAAAATTAAACATTTTAAAACCTTTTTCCCATTTGATTGTGAATTAAATAAAATATTTCAGTATTTGGGCATTTGTTTGGTGTACGCTTGTTTTTGTGTTTTTTGTTTTTTTGTTTTGAGGTTCAAATTGCAGAAATTGCTTAGGCCAGTGGTCCCAAACTTCCAATAATGACTCGGTGGGGGTTCCCGGATTTTAGTAATGATCCAGTGGGGTCCACACAAGTAAAAAGGTTAAGTACCACTGTTCTACTGCATTCATTGTGTGTCCAGAAGGTCTAGGATTTCAGTAGTAACAAAATAGCTCAGTTGGTTAATACTTGAGTGAGAGCACTGTGTGAAATCTGGATACTAACAATGGGTTCTTGCATTGGCCGCAGAGATTCAAGCATGACCTACAAGCAACAAGTTCTAATGTTGTTGAGATAATTCAGCAGATTATGCATCTGAGACAAAGACATGTATGCAGGGTTCTGACAGGAGCTTGAATCTCAGTAGGGCCTTACAGCTCAAACATGCTTTTTTCTTTGAGTGATTTAATGGCTACCATAGAGTTTGTTAACTTAACGCGTTATTAGCGTGAAAGGACCGTTTTGTGTTGCATGCTGTAAGGGTGGTTATTATTGGTAGATTTTTTACTCTAGACTGGCAGTTTTACTCGTATTGTGTAAGCAGGAGATTATCAGCTAGATTCATCATCGAAAAATGGGCTCGCAAAGGGCCAGATTCTGAGAATCTGGCCCTTTGCGAGTGCAATTTTTGCATTTGGGATTCATCATCCCAAATGCCAAAATCGCTATTAAAGAATTCGCACATTTGTGAGGAATTCAAGTTCAAGTTCAAGTTCTGCATTTGTATAGCGCACTACTCACCCAGAGGGTCTCAAGGCGCTTGGGCGATGGGGGGTGTTTACTTATCGAATATCCATGTTTTTAGTTGTTTTCTGAAGGAGAGGTGGTTCTGGGTAAGGCGGAGGTAGGTAGGGAGGGAATTCCAGGTCTTGGCCGCTAAGTAGGAGAAGGATCTTCCCCCCCATGGTGGATCTATGGATGCGTGGAATTGTGGCGAGGGCTTGATTGGATGATCAAAGTTGGCGAGTGGGGGTGTAAAAGGACAGGCGCGTGTTGAGGCATTCGGGTCCCAGGTCGTAGAGGGCTTTGTGGGCGTGGGTGAGGAGACGGAACGTTATTCTTTTGTAGACGGGGAGCGAGTGGAAGTCTTTCAGGTGGCCGGAAATGTGTTCTTGGCAGGGGACGTCTAGTATGAGTCTGGCTGAGGCGTTTTGGATGCGTTGGAGTTTTTTCTGTAGCTTGGCTGTGGTTCCGGCGTACAAGGTGTTACCGTAGTCCAGCCGGCTGGTGACTAGTGCATGGGTAACCGTCTTTCTTGTTTCGGTGGGGATCCAACTGAAGATTTTTTTGAGCATGCGTAGGATGTTGAAGCATCCCAGGAAGATGGGGAAGATCCTAAGATGAGGACTTCAGTTTTGTCCGAGTTCAGTTTTAGGCGGCTGTTCTTCATCCACTCGGCTACTTCTTTCATTCCTTCGTGGAGGTTGGTTTTGGCGGTGTTTGGGTCTTTGGTGAGGGAGAGGATCAGCTGAGTGTCGTCAGCGTAGGAGATGATGTTGAGGTTGTGTTGGCGTGCGATGGAGGCGAGGGGACTCATGTATACGTTGAAGAGGGTGGGACTGAGTGATGATCCTTGTGGTACGCCGCAGATGACTTCTGTGGCCTCTGATCTGAAGGGGGGTAGGCGGACTCTTTGGGTTCGACCGGCGAGAAACAAGATGATCCAGTCCAGTGCTTTACCTTGTATTCCGATGTTGCTGAGACGTTGTATAAGGGTGCTGTGACAGACCGTGTCGAAAGCTGCGGAGAGGTCAAGCAGGATGAGTGCAGTGGTTTCTCCCTTGTCCAGTAGGGATCGGATGTCGTCTGTTGCTGCGATGAGTGTGGTCTCGGTGCTGTGTTTGGCACGGAACCTGGATTGTGATGGGTCGAGGGATTTGTTGGATTCGAGGAAGGCGGCAAGTTGATTGTTGACGGCTTTCTCGATGACTTTGGCGGGGAATGGGAGGAGCGGGATGGGGCGGTAGTTCTTAAGATCGGTAGGGTCTGCTGTGGGTTTCTTCAGGAGGGCGCTGAGTTTGGCATGTTTCCAGCTTTCCGGGAAGGTAGCAGAGTTGAGGGAGCAGTTGATGACATCTCGGAGATGGGGTGCGATAATGGAGTCGGCTTTGTTGAAAATGTGGTGGGGACATGGGTCGGTTGGTGATCCAGAATTCATCAGTCGGATGGTGTCTTCAGTGGTGACTGGGTTCCAGGCGCAAAGGTTGTTGGATGGGGGTTTAAGTTCCGGTGTGAGTGGTGTGGACTGATCTCCGGGTTTTTCGAAGCTATTGTGTATGTCAGCGATTTTGTTGTGAAAGAATGAGGCTAGGGAGTCGCAGAGGTCTTGGGAGGGAGTGATGTCGTTGGTGCCGGCGGTGGGGTTGGTGAATTCTTTGACGATGTTAAATAATTCCTTGCTGTTATGGGCGTTGTTGTCAAGTTGGTCCTTGAAAGCTGCTTTTTTGGTGGCTCGGATAAGTTGGTGGTGTTTGCGGGTCGCGTTTTTAAAGGTTGATAGGTTAATAGTGGTTGGGTGTTTTCTCCAAGTTTTCTCGAGTGTGCGGCAGGACTTCTTGGATTGCTTAAGTTCATCGTTGAACCAGGGTGCTTTCTTGCTTTCATGTTTAGTTTGGTGTTTTTTCAAGGGTGCTAGTTCGTCAGCGCTGTGGGTGATCCATTGTGTGAGGTTGGTGGCTGCGAGGTTTGGGTCCGATGAATTTGTGGGAGGGTTTTGGTGAAGCGATGTGAAGAGTTGATCCGAGGTTATTTTGTTCCATTTTCTACGGGGAATTGGTTGTGGGTGGTTATGGGTTATGTTTTTTTTTAAGTTGAAGTGAACGCAGCTGTGGTCTGTCCATAGTAGAGTTGTGGTGTGGGTGAAGGAGATGTACTTGCTGGAGGTGAAGATTGGGTCGAGCGTGTGTCCGGCACAATGGGTAGGGGTGTCCACAAGTTGTTTGAGTCCGATATTTGCGAGGTTGTCTAGAAGGGTGGTAGTGTTGCTGTCGTTGGTTTTTTCCAGGTGGAAGTTGAGGTCTCCCAGTAGAATGTAGTTTTCTGAGGGAAGGGCGTGTGGGCTGATGAAGTCAGTGATGTCTTCGCTGAATTGTGTGCGGGGTCCTGGTGGTCTATAGATGAGGGTGCCTCTTAGTGTGGTCTTGGGGTCGGTGTGGATCTGGAAATGAAGGTGTTCGGTGGCAGCAAGGATGTCGTCGGAGCTGGTCGTGATGCGGATGGTGTTCTTATGGACGATGGCGATGCCTCCTCCAGTTTGGTTGGTGCGGTCCTTGCGGATAATCTTGTAGCCGTCGGGGATGGCAGTTGCGATGTCAGGCGCTGAAGAGGTGTTCATCCAGGTTTCTGTAAGAAAGGCGACTTCCGGCGATGTAGTGTCGAGTAAGTTCCATAATTCAATAGCGTGACTGTGGACCGAACGAGTGTTGAGCAGGATGCACTGCAGGTGGTTCGTGGTGTGGTTCTGTTTGGGGTTTGTGTATTTAGTATGGGTCTTGATGCAGTCGAATTTGCATGGGTGGCAGGTGAAGGGTCCATGGGTGTGTCCTGGGGCGGCTTGGTAGCAGTTTAGAAGACGGCCAGGGTTGAGTGATGAGAGGGTAGTGGCATCGTATGTAATGCAGGAGGAGTGGGTCTTGCGAGGAGCAGGGGGACTGGCTGTGGGCGCGGGCCAGGCGTGGACGGGCTTACCTTTGGCCCACCTTCGGCGCGACCGCTGCGCGTTGGTTCATCTGTCTTAAATGGAGAGTGGAGGGGGCGGTGCGTGGGAGGGTCAGCTGGGAGGCGGGAGCTGGGAAGAGACACAGGCCACAAGTAAACACACAACAAAATGTCTGCCCGGTACCTGAATCGAAACTGGGGCACAGCCGGAGTGCGAGTCAAGGTACAGTTGCACAGAAATTCCCGAAAACACTTTTCAGGCACTTTTAAATTCGCCTCAATGCAAGGCCAATGTGCTAAAAATTAAATGAGAAGCAAACGATACCAGGCGCTGTGTTCAATTCAATGCGCTCTATCAGGGCAGGCAGGCAGCAGGGAGCAAAGCGTCTGTTGGGAGGCGGTGAGCGAGGGGAGCGACCGCTATGGAGAAAGTCTAGACGGTCACAAATAGAGAGAGGACGGGGCGAGTTTACTATACCAGTGGGTGGGAGGGTCAGCTGGGAGGAGACATGGGCCACAATTAAACACACAACAAAATGTCTGCCCGGTACCTGAATCGAAACTGGGGCACAGCCGGAGTGCGAGTCAAGGTACAGTTGCGCAGAAATTCCCGAAAACACTTTTCAGGCACTTTTAAATTCGCCGCTATTCAAGGCCAATGTGCTAAAAATTAAATGAGAAGCAAACGATACCAGGCGCTGTGTTCAATACAATGCGCTCTATCAGGGCAGGCAGGCAGCAGGGAGCAAAGCGTCTGTTGGGAGGCAGTGAGCGAGGGGAGCGACCGCTATGGAGAAAGTCCAGACGGTCACTTAAGGAATCTCTATTTGAGATTCCTTAAATGCAATTCATGAACTATTTTAAAATTGCGAATTCGCAATTTTGGGCCGCTATTTACCGCGAGGTCCAACCTCGTGGTAAATAGCGAAAACATAGAAAAATGCATTTAAATGCATTTTTCTAAGTTGCATGTTACACACACACATGCAAGCATATTGGACATGTGTGTGCGCAACACCAATGTAGATTACATTTCAGGGGTGCTACAGGGTGTCCTTTGGACACCCCTGGCACTCTTGAAATCGCATCCTTAAGAATAACCCCCCATTCATTCCTATGGGCCTTTAGGCCTTTAGGCCCATAGGAATGAATGGGGAGTTATTCCTTATTTGCGATTAGCAATTTACTAATCGCAAATAAGGAATGTGTAGGAATCGCAATTTATTTAGCGATTCCTACATGAATCCCGTTTTGCAAGTCCTTAATAGCGATTCCTTAATAATCTCTATTAAGGACTCGCAAAACGGCACTATGATGAATCTAGCTGTATATTTTTGTGCCTATCTTAAAGACAATGCTGAAAAAGATGCTGAATCATTTTTGCTGTGTTCCTGTTCTATATACATTTTGTTAACTTTTATTTGGAAAATGGTTTGCCTTTTCTGACATCCTGCATAAACGATCCTTATTTATCCCTATTTAGGTGTTATGGCCTCGTGTACTAAGATTTTTTGTTGCCCCAAAACTGTGTAATCAGGAAACGCCTTGTCAGTATGTACAAAACCCTCCTGTTTTAAAAAAACTTTTAAAACAGGAGGGTCTTAAAGCAAGCATTCCCCTCCTCTTTGTGAGTGGCAAAGAAATGTGTCAATGGTTTGTGATCTGCTTGTGCTGGCCAGGGAAGGAGAGCTGGTCAGTTATAGCCATGGGTGGCATTCAGTGGTAGGAGGAGTGGTCTTCAGTACCAACCGGGGTGTAATTGTCATGATGATGAGCGAGCCCCTTCATCAACATGCATGTCTCGGACATGGTGGGTACGTACCTATTCAATTCAGGCGGGGTACATACTGATAAAATGAACAGTCCTGGTTGGTTAAGACTTGGCCCGTGAATGAGCCCCTCCAATATTACCAATTGCCCTTACCACCAATCGGATTTCTTTTCTAGGCATAGCACAACCTTGATTTGAAGTAAGCTTTGTCAATGGAACTTTTGTATTCCTTTGAATGTACTTTAGGAACGTGAAGTGGTCGGCATTGTATTTCAGGCATACCATCTTGAAGACACGTCAGACTTTAGTGAGTAGCCAGTGTATCAAAATTACGCTTGGTGATGTAGCCAAAACAGTGGATGCCCACAATTAAATGGGCTTCTGCATTTTGTACAGCTTTCAGTGAGGCCTAATGGGAGACATCATTGTGGGCCCGTTTGAGGGGCCAAGAACTTTCAAAGTCTTTTTTCAGTGTCTACAGTGTAGGTTTTCATTAGATCTGATTGTTGTAATGTTTGCAATGAGCTGGGCGGTGGGCAGTGTGCTAATCTGGACGTAGGCAAAGGACTTTCCCCTAGATGCATCAACGTTGTCATTTGCGATTCCTTAATTGCGAAAAATAAGGAATCGCAATTAAGGATTCGCAAATGGCAATGCATCATTAAATTCGCAATTTCATTGGAATTCGGTAAAAATCGCAATTTTTACCGAATTCCAATAAAATTGCGAGTTCCAAATAGCGAATCCGATATTCCCATTCATTCCTACGGGCTGAAATGCCCATAGGAATGAATGGGAATTGCGAATTCGCAATTTCAATTCGGAATGCATCAAAGCCTTTCAAGGGTGGAGAGGGGGGTCCAAAGGACCCCCCCCTGCACTCATGAAATGCACTTTTACATGTGAGTTACATACACACATGTCCTAAGGACATGTGTGCCTGTAACGTACACGTTTAAAAAATGCATTTTCATGCGTTTTTAAACATTTTTGCAAATTACCACGAAGTTCAACTTCGTGGTAATTTGCATTTGCAATTTTGGAAATCGCAAATGTTTTGGAGATGATGCATTGCTGTTAAGGAATCGCAAATGTGCGATTCCTTAACAGCAATCGCATTTTTTGGAACTCGCAAAAAAAGCGATTTCCAAAAAATGCTTGATGCATCCCAGTAACCAATTTAGGAAGTGCAAAAGGCCGATTTATGCGAATCGCACCGTTTGCACTTCCTAAAAAGGTTGATGCATCTGGGCATTTGTGCGTGATAGTAGGACACGCTAAAGCCAGTTCAGAATTAGGAGTTGTGTTATGATGATCATAAGGTTTTTGAAGATAAACTGGGGGGTGTAAAAAATTATGTTCATAAAATCATGTTAAAGCAAAATGCTACCCCCGTACAACACAAACTGAGACGAGTACCTCTATCGGTCAGGCAGGGTTTGAAAGATTTGTTGCATGATTTATTGCTTTCTAAAGTCACTGAACCAGTTGAATCATCACCTTGGATTTCGCCCGTAGTTTTGACGCTTAAGTCTGATGGCCGTCTAAGATTCTGCATTGACCTTCGTTCACTCAACCGTGAAATTATCACTGACACTTTTCCTCTTCCCAACATTAACGAATTGTTGCAATCTGTTGGTGGGGGAAAGTTTTTTCAAAATTGACTTGAGAAGTGCCTACCACCAGATTAGGTTGCACCCTGAATCCAAATGTTTTACTGCTTTCATCACAACGGAGGGGACATTCCAATTCACTTGTATGCCGTTTGGCCTCGCCTCGGAGTCTTTTTCAACGTATGTTGTCCAATATGTTAACAAGGTTATCTGGCGTAGTCTATTTTCAAGACGACATATTGGTATCAGGGAAAACTGTCAATGATCACAATCTTGCTTTACGCCAAGTGTTGTAGAAGTTGGAGAAAACTGGTTTAACTGTCAATAAGGATAAGTGCACCTTTTTAACTGAAAATGTTGAATATTTGGGTTACAATATTTCGAGTGGTGGTATTGCTCCAAAGAGGAATTTGTTGGATGCCAACAGAAAAGCCCCAGCTCCTAAAGATAAGGATCAACTCCGATCCTTTTTTTAGGCCTTGTCGAATATTATTCCAAATTTGTTAGAGGATTTGCGGATTTGGCTGAGCCTTTAAGAGTGTTGTTGAGGAAAGGAAACAAATTTGTCTGGGAAGGTGTGCAAGATCAATTGTTTCAGGAAATTAAAATTAAGATGTGCAATGCTGATATTTTGGCTACTTTTGATCCTGGGTGCAAGTCATTTTTAACGGTGGATACCAGTCTGACTGGAATTGGTGTGGTTTTCTCGCAGGTGCAGCGTGGAATTTAAAAAACTGTTGCATTTGCGTCTAGGACTCTTACCCAAGCAGAGAGGAATTATTCTGTAATAGAGCGGGAGGCTCTTGCTGCAACTTGGAGTGTTGAATTCTTTAGGGTTTATTTGTGGGGCGTGAAGTTTGTGTTGAGAACTGACCACAAAGCCTTGCTGAAGATTTTGTCTGCGGGTGGAGCTGGAAAGGGGTCCGCACGGCATGCAAGGTTTGCAGCCAGGTTGCAGGAGTATCTGTATGACATCGAGTTTATTCAGGAATGGAAAAATGTGCAAGCGGACTGTTTATCTCATATGTCAGTGGATTGAAAATATGTTGATGAGAGTTTAGAGAAACTTGACAATGTAGAGGCTGTAGCGTCGGTGAGTGACATTTGTGAATCTTGTTAAGGTGCAATTTCCAAAGTTCAGCGGTTGGATGAGATGCAGAAGGATCCAGTTTTGAAGGAGGTAATTTTGTTGATTAAAAAAGGAGCTCCCAGACAAAATATGGTGTCTGTTTCTATCAGACCATTTTGGAAGTTATTGGATGAATTATCTGTGTCAGGCGAAGGAATAGTAATGAGAGGAGATCGTTTTATACCACCTTTCGGTTTAAGATCACACATTTTCAAATTGGCTCATGAAGGTCATCTTGGCCAGGGTATGACCATTAGGAGAGTTAAACAAGAATTTTGGTGACCAAGCATGAATGATCAGATTAAGAGTTGGGTGGAGAGTTGTAATTCATGTCAGGAAAGTGAGAAGAGGTTAAACATTGGTCTTCATTGTAGTAAGGGGGATATAACTGATCCAGGGAAACCTTGGTTTCATGTATGTTTAGATTTTAATGGTCCTCTTTCTGATTTGCCGTTGAATATGCGTTTTGCTGCTGTTGTTATTGATGTTCACTCGAGGTGGCTGTGTGTTGAATTTTTGAGAGATATTACTACTAGGTCTACCATAGAGGTCTTGGAACGGCTCTTTTTGGTAGAAGGTCTTCCTCACATGATTTTAACTGATAATGGTACACAATTGACTTCGAACGAGATGAAATGTTTTTTTGAGAAATGTGGTGTGAAACATTTGTGCAGATCTCTCTATAATCCCATGGGCAATGGAAAGGTGGAACGGTCCAACAGACTCATTAAGGGTACCATTCAACTAGTGTTAGCCAACAATCTTGATGTTAAACGTCTTCTGGATGAGATGATCTGGTCTTATCGTTCTACCATTCATAGTGTTATTCAGAAATCTCCTTTTCAACTCATGCGTGGACGTTCTCCAGGTTCTAGATTGGTTCCATCCTGGTTAAAAGATTGGGTACTTTCTGATGGGGAGAATGTTCCAGATGTGGTGCATGGCAAAATTGTGGTGGGTGATTGGGTCAAAGTGAAATCTGTTAGGACCAAAGCTGGTCTACACAAATTTAAGGGGCCTTTCCGTGTCATGGGAGTGAGTACGTTTTTTGTGGTTTTGGAAGGTGGTGAGAAGTGGAATTTGAGGAATGTGGCTCTTTATCAGAAGGGGGGTCATTGTGTTAAACAAGCTCCCGGTGATATGTTACCTTTTAATTTTTATTTTTATTTGTGTTTTATTTACTAAGGAGGAGAATGTGTTATGATCTTTTTCTAACCTGTCATCACATTCTCTGCATGTGCTCTCGATTCTGTGTTCTTTGTTTCCGAACGTAGGGAGGACGGCACTCGATAGTTGACAGTTTCACTGGACTGTCGAGGTGGTCGTATGCCAGGTTGCTTTCTCCAATAAACTTACCTTCAATGTTCCTGTCCTCTTCTTCTTCTTGATCTGACCGCGAAGCATAACAACATGTTGCAAATGGGAGGATCTTGAAATATTTTGTTCATTTTCTGTGGCTTTATGTTCTACTCATATGTTACTTTCATGTACAAGTTAGCATAGTCGTGTACTGGTGTTTAGTTTAATCCATCGTTCAATCCGTAATTCAAGGCCTCTAAATACATTTTAAGTGTATAATCCTAAGGAGCCTTAATGGGCCATGTCTTGCCACTCGTGGTATGGATGATCAATTTCGACTAGGTGCTCTATGTTGTTTTTAAGAATGATGAAAACCGTTTTAGGACTTTGTCATTAAGACAAATGCACGTTTTCATACTGAGGGATGCCCAGTGGAAGTTCAGACTCATACATGAGCATACCTTGCTTAGGAACCGAATCCAAAAACAATCACCACTCACTGCAAAGTTGGCTCTTTTGGTTCTACAACCCTGGTTGCAATGATCTCATTGTGCATCACTGGAACAAGTATCTCGTTAGATCCTAAAAGTAAACCAAACAACAAATGATTCATAGGTTGCATTATGTCCTCTGGAAAATTACTTAGAGACCTGTCCGTTTAGCTCTGTTCACACGCTTTGACATGCCTCCTGTCTGGTGTGCATGCCTGTACTACCATGTCTAGACACAGGGTGGCAGCAGAATGCCATACATATGAAGTCGGTCTCCAAACCGGTCCTGGAGGGCCGGTTCCATGCCAGAATTTGTGCATATCCCCATTTAGATACATGTAGTTATTTTAAAAATCTGGCATTTCAAGTGAATGGTGTATATCACTGGAATGGCGCATATCTTTCTGCGTAATCCTGGCCTTTGTGCGAGAGCGAATTTAGGTTTAGGTGTACGAAAATTCTGATTTGTGATTCCCTATTTGTGCTTTTTTGCTAATCATAATTAGGTAATCGCAAAACACAATGTATGTACGAGTTGTGGCCATAATTTACGACATGCATTGTAGTCGCATCTTTATTTTGATAATCGCATTTTACAATCACCAAAATTGCGATCCTGGTCAAATTGGTAACACCATGAACATATGGTTTGCGTGCTTCAATTATAGAATCTATAAATTTGAAATACAAAACTGGGCTGCTAAAAATAACGATTCGCAAAACTGTTGTATGCAAAAAAAAAAGATTGCTGATTGATTTCTTACATCTCAATTTGCCACGTTTTAAGTCGCTGGGCAATTTGCGACCAATTTGGTATTCACAAACCCCTCGTACATCTATCTGGCCCTCAGTGTGTTAGGATTCAGGCAGTCAAGTCTGTCTGCAGCCAGAGGCGGCTACAACGAAAGAGTCCCTTCTTTTCCTCATATGCGAATTTTAAACAGCAGAAATCTTCAAGGCAACTAACTATATATGGTGATCAGTGGACGTTGTTTATAAGCACTAGCAAAACTGTAAATCTAACTCCTAACAATATTCCCACTGCTACTATTTATAAATTACTCGTGATTCAGGCAAACACAAGCATGAATGCGCTAGTGAGTACTTTGTCTTTCTCACAGGCAAATACACTTAACTCTTTGTGCTATCCAACTTTTGGTGACGAAATGGCCACCCCTTTCTGAATGAATACCTAGATCTACGCCCTCCATATAGTTTGTTTCCTCCTATGTATCTTACCCACCACAGCAGGAAGCTCCTATTTTACTGATTAAAACTTGCTCCCTTGGCTTGAAAGATGTACACGTTCCATTGCAATAACTGATGTATCCTGTATTAAAGGAACCGCCTAACAATGTATGGCAACTGTGTTCTGAATTCTGATGGTTTGGGGCTGATCCACGCTTTACAATATGATGCACTAAATATTTGATCAGACCAGCCTTTTTGGTTTTCAATGATAAACACACTTATGACTCATTCTTCGGTATTTAATTGTATGTTCCTGAATGCTTTATTTATTCTTTCTCTCTTTCAAGGAATTGGCAGGAAGGCACTCTCTTGTGCAGTAAATCGGAATCTGACGTTCCTGCAACTAGTTTGTCTTTCAATCCAATAAATTGGTATCAACTTTGTTTGTCCAGCAATGAATTTCTTACTGTGTGGAACATTGAACGATGCGACACCATTTATCAGCTCAAGCCAACGTAAGTTACAAATTTGTCACACGTAAAATCAACCTAATGAGCGACTCTGTTCAACGCTGTAGTTGTAGCTACATGTTTAGGGGGCGGGGGGGGGGGGGGGGGGGGGTACGACTGATTAATAGATTAATTCGAGCAATCCAGATTGTGTACAACCGATTAAGCGAAAATGTCGTTGCATTCCTTTCCAAGTAATGTTAAGTTATTTGACTAGTCCAATTCGGTTAACAAAAATGTTCTGTTTATAACATGTCTGTTTAAACACGATCTGTAATCGTAACTATAACCCACATTGTGGTATCATTGGGCCTTCTTATAGTGTGCATACGAGTAGTTTTTTAAATTAATTAAACCTCAGGATAGCAATTAAATTGTGTTACTTAACTCTTCAACCCAATAAACAGGGCCACTGGAATTATGCAGCCCCGAGCACAAAATTATGTGGCCGGGTTGAGTAAATTATCTGGCAAGAAAAGGCAAATTATGCGGTGTAATGTGACACATTTTTGATAGTATTTATTCAATATTTTGTCATTTTTACGTATTCCAATACTGTTTCGGGAAAGATTTCACCTCATTAGTACCAGTTTAACAACCAAATACAGAAATAAGCAACTGAAAGATAACCAGTTAACCTTTACGAAGGGGCTTCCACTGCACACAAATACATATCACTACATTTTTAGTACCTTTTGATCCGTTTTAGAGAGAAAAAAAATTGTGTTACAAATTGCAGATTATGCAACAGACGATGGATTTTGTGGAATGCGTGGCAAATCCATATTTATGAAAATAAAAAAGTGGCCTCCGTATCGCATAATTCCAGTGCCCTTCCATTAAATCATGTACTGTTTATTACTATTACATTCTTGTTTTTCACATTGTCATCTTGAAGGTACTCTACCGTTTAGAGGCAGTATTAGACATAGCGTCTGTGCGTATAAGCCTCTCTGCGGCCTCAACACATAGAATTCTTTTTTGAGGTTACCAAGACCTTTGGAACGTGTTGCACCAAGAAGTGCTACCTTCCCTTCCAGTCCACTTCCAGAGGAGCAAGAGTATGCACCCGTATCCCTGGCAGAACTGAATGACTCTGTGACGGCTATCCCGGAACCCAGAGTGCCTCCTCAGGCCGATGCTCTAGAAAGTCCTCTTTCAGCCATGAGGAACACCACAGCATGTTGGCCAGATTAAGCGACCAAGAGGAGCTAAAGTAGAAGCTGGAAAATCCCTTCCAGCTTCACTTAGATCAGGATTCAGGTTTTATCTCTACTCTTTTTTTTTTTTTTTTTAATTTTTGAAAACCTTTATTGTGCATCAATGAGAAAACAAATACGGGCCCACAACCACCAGGCCGGCCACGGATACACTTGAGCACTAAAGCATTCAATACGGCGACACAGTAGCACGGTATTACGTAGAACAGACATGTGTAAGTTACACTGTATATCACCACAATACTGTGTCCAGGTGTAGTGAAGGTTTGTTTTATATTTTTGTTGCAACTATTAGAGTCCGACATTTAAAATTTTCATAAACAGTAAAATAAGAAAAGAAGTCCGTGCAGGCAGTACATGACATTAATAAAATTGTACCGAATAATCCAATTACCTAAGAAGACAAGTCCCCCCCAGGCGAGACGGTGGTACAAAATATACAAACGGGAGCATCAGACCTAACACCACATGCAGCGTTCACCACCACCCGCCCCCATCCAACCAAAACACGGACCCAGGAAAGAAAGAGAAAGAGGAAGTATAAAACAAAAAATATAAAAAGGCACCATAGAAACTGAAATGAAAAAGGAAAACCCCACCCACCCAACCCCCACCCTGCACGCATGCAGAGGCTACGGCCTACCCCCCCCCCCCCCAGCAGTGTGTCTGTCGCCCAATAAACCCGAAATATAGGACAAGAAAGGAAGAGAAGAAACAGAAAGAAGTAGAACACTTGAAATCTAGGAAGTAAGAAAAGAATAAACTATTCTATGACTTCCATAAAAAGGGGAAAGTGGGGAGGAGCCCACCAAATACCAGCACTCCCGGACTCCGCCGCCATGCAAACACCTTCTACGCCATATGCGACAATAAATGTAAAAGACTTAGTAGCAAAGAATGGTAAGAATCATTCACGCCCAGACCCCCGGCCCGCATCAAACCGCCACCCCATCACCAGGAGTAAACAACAGGACGTATCAACTACAACCTTAAGTGGGGCAGAACAGTAAATTCAACTCAGCTAATGTAACAGAAAGCGTTCCAGTCTGGGTCCCCGCCAGCCGATCCAGCAAAATCAACGAAGGGAACATCATCAACCCTGGCCTGAACGTCGAAATCTCTCCAGGCATGGCCACCGCTGCAAGCCACCTTCAGGCAGAACAAAGGAGCAAGATGGCCGCTCTCGAGGAAGAGGAAGCAGAGGGGGAGAAGATAAATGTTCCCAGGCACTAACAAGTCCGATGTCCAAAACGACGAAGACCCCTTTTGTCGCAGGATTACCCACACTACAACAGTGTAACACAGAGGCTCCAATGGCAGAAACAGCGAGGGGGGTATGCGACAGGGAAATTGAGAAGCAGGGCCATGGTAGAAATTGCGTAGGCAAAGTCATAGCTTCCGAAGTGAAGGGAGCCTCTGCAACTGTAGCATCGTCGATGAGTAAACACCCAACATTGTAGCCAGAAAAACGACTCTCCTCCGTCCTCTCGTTTCGCAACATTGCATCCACTTCAGGATTAATTAGAGGCGGTAGGGGGCCAGCCAGCTGGGGTCGCCCTATGTCAGATACTGCCTCCTCAATCTTCCGCCCCAATGCTCGGGTGGACCGCCGCCATGTCGCCCTCAAATCGGCAAGGGCAACCAGGATATCGCCGCAGGTCAGGTCTCTCTGCAGTGGCAGCCGGTCCGCACTACACAGCTGCTCCCTCGGTACAGCCTTCGGCTCGAGGACAGGCGAGACCACAGTCACTGGAGACAGGGGAGCAGTCACCGTCTCGTCAAGAGGGGCAGGCGCCATTACCACTCCTCCGGCGAGCAAACAATGGTGGGAGGGGGGGGCGACCGCGTTGACAGGAAGAGCAGCAGTGCAGCCACCGAGAAAACGCAGCTCACAGCCCGGGGGCGGCACAAGGTGAGAGCCCCCCCCGTCTCCTGTTAGCGCTGGCGGTCCGCAGCAGGGAAGGCGCACCAAGATGGAGTCCGCCCAACTTTCGACCGAGTGGCAGAGGAAAGCGTCTCGTGAAGGGCTCCAGCGTCATCTGCACCACCACCGCCACAAAGGGGAGTCTAACCCCAATGAAAGGGTCCAACTCCGGTCATCCCGGCAATCGTCCACGCCCCCGTAGACACCGGCACTTCCCCAGCTCGTCTCGCCGTCCACAACCTGCGGCGTCCAGCGGCGGCTACCGGCACAGGGTCCAGGGGCAGCGCCGGAGGTCGGCGAACACAGCGAGTCTACCACCGAATCAGCCGGCAAAGGTATCCAAAGAACGCTAGTGACATCAGCGCTGTCATGTCCTGGTTTTAGGGTGGGGTAGGTAAGGATAAATATCAGGATTTTGAAATGGAACCGGACGGCTTGCGGAGCCGGGAGCTCAAACGTCCGTCCCGTCCGCCATCTTGGCTCCTCCTCTATCTCTACTCTTTTGATCCTAAGCTAAGTATGCATCCTGAAGAGTCCGAGTGGGAAGTGGAAGACTAATAGGATTTGTGCAGTCCTTGGCCCTATGTGCAGTGCAGCGCGTTCACTCTACGACACACCTTCCCCAGTACACCTCCAGCAAGGTCAGGGGCTTCCAAGGCCACATCACCAGGCACTCCAAGCCATTCGCCTGTCCGCACTCAGCTACTGGTCCTAACTGTCTTCACTGATCCAGCATGGCCATCAAAGATGGATGATTCTCTTGAAGAACCGAGGCAGAAGCTTCCCAATGCAACCTCCTGAGGTCGCATGGCTGATCCAGCCATCGAGTATGGGTGATTCTCTTGTGAAGCCGAGGCTGAACCTTCGCAAGGCAAGCTCCTGTGTTTGCATTGTGATCCAGCCATCGAGGATGGGTTATTCTCTTGCGGAGTCGAGGCTGAAGTTTCGCAGTGCAACCTCATGAGGCTGCTAGGCTGATCCAGCCATCGAGGATGGATGATTCTCTTGCACAGCCGAAGCTGAAGCTTCCCAATTCAACCTCCTGGGGCCTCATGGCTGATCCAGTCATCGAGGATGGGTGATTCTCTTGGGGAGCCGAGGCTGAGGCTTCCCAAGGCAACTTCCTGGGGTTCCTTTGCTGATCCAGCCATAGAGGATGGGTGATTCTCTTGTGGAGCTGAGGCTTAGGCTTCTCAATGCAACCTCCTGGGGCTGCATGGCTGACCCAGCCACCGAGGATGGATGGTTCTCTTGCAGAACCGAGGCTAAAGCTTCTCAATGCAACCTCCTGGGGCTGTATGGCTGATCCAGCCATTGAGGATGGATGATTCTCTTGTGGAGCCTACGCAGAAGCGTCCCAATGCAACCTCCTGGGTCTGCATGGCTGATCCAGCCATCGAGGATAGATGATTCCCTTGCACAGCTGAGGCTGAAGCTTCCCAATGCAACCTCCTGGGTGTTGCATGGCTGAAACAGGGATCAAGGATGTGTGATTCTCTTGTGGAGCCGAGGCTGAAGCTTCCCATTACAACCTCCTGGGGCCGCATAGCTGATCCAGCCATCGAGGATGGATGATTCTCTTGCTCAGCAGAGGCTGACGCTTCCCATTGTAACCTCCTGGGGCAGCATTGCTCATCCAGCCATCGAGGATCGGTGATTCTCATGCGGAGCCAAGGCTGAAGCTTCTCAATGCAACCTCCTGTGGCCTCATAGCTAACCCAGCTATCGTGGATGGAGGAGTTTCTTGCAGAGCTGAGGCTGAAGCTTCTCAATGCAACCTCCTAGGGCTGCATGGCTGATCCAGCCATCAAGGATGGATGTTTCTCCTGCAGAGCCGAGGCTGAAGCTTCTCAATGCAAGTTCCTGGGGCCTCATGGCTGACCCAGCCATCGAGGATGGGTGATTCTCTTGTAGAGCCTTTCCAATAACACCTCCTGGGGCTGCATGGCTGATACAGCCATCGACGATGGATGGTTCTCTGGCGGAGCCTTTCCAATATCACCTCCTGGGGTTGCATGGCTGATCCAGCCATCAAGGATGGGTTATTCTCTTGCGGAACCGAGGATGAAGCTTCCCAATGCAACCTCCTAGGGCCGCATGGCTGATCCAGCCATCGACTATGGATGATTCTCTGACGGGGCTTTTCCAATATCACCTCCTGGGGCTGCATGGCTGATCCAGCCATCGAGGATGGATGATTCCCTGGCGGAGCCTTTCCAATATTACCTCCTGGGGCTGCATGGCTGATTCAGCCATCAAGGATGGGTGAGTCTCTTGCAGAGCTGCGGCAGAAGCTTCCCAATACAACCTCCTGGGCCGCATGGCTGATCCATCCATCAAGGATGGGTGAGTCTCTTGCAGAGCTGAGGCAGAAGCTTCCCAATACAACCTCATTGGGCTGCATGGCTGATCCAGCCATCGAGGATGGATGATTCTCCTGCAGAGCTGAGGTTGAAGCTTCTCAATGCAACTTCCTTGGGCCTCATGGCTGACCCAGCCATCGAGGATGGGTGATTCTCATGCAGAGCCTTTCCAATATCACATCCTGGGGTTGCATGGCTGATCCAGCGATCAAGGATGGGTGATTCTCTTACGGAGCCAATGCTACAGCTTCTCAATGCAACCTCCTGGGAACGCATGGCTGACCCAGCCATCGAGGATGGGTGATTCTCTTGTGGAGCCTTTCCAATATCACCTCCTGGGGCTGCATGGCTGATCCAGCCATCAAGGATGGCCGAGTCTCTTGCAGAGCTGAGGAAGAAGCTTCCCAATACAACCTCCTGGGGCTGCAAGTGTGATCCATCCATCGAGGATGGGTGATTCTCCTTCGGAGCCGAGACTGAAACTTCTCAATGCAACCTCATGGGGCCACATGGCTGACCCTGCCATCGAAGATGGGTGATTCTCTTGTGGAGCCTTTCCAATATCATCTCCTGGGGCTGCATGGCTGATACAGCCATCGAGGATGGATGGTTCTCTTACCGAACCAAGGCTGAAGCTTCCCAATGCAACCTCCTGGGGCTGCATGGCTGATCCAGCCATCGAGGATGGATGATTCTCTTGCACAGCCGAGGCTGAAGCTTCCCAATACAACCTCCTGGGGCTACATGGCTGATCCCGCCATTTAGATGGATGATTCTCTTGCACAGCCGAGGCTGAAGCTTCCCAATACAACTTCCTGGGGCTGCATGGCTGATCCCACCATCAAGGATGGATGTTTCTCTTGGGGAGCCTAGGCTGAAGCTTCCCAATGCAACCTCCTGGGGCTGCATGGCTGATACAGCCATCAAGGATGGGCGAGTCTCTTGCAGAGCTGAGGAAGAAGCTTCCCAATACAACCTCCTGGGGCTGCAAGTCTGATCCATCCATCGAGGATGGGTGATTCTCCTTCGGAGCCGAGGCTGAAGCTTCCCAATGCAACCTCCTGGGGCTGCATGGCTGATCCAGCCATCGAGGATGGATGATTCTCTTGCACAGCCGAGGCTGAAGCTTCCCAATGCAACCTTCTGGGGCTGCAAGTCTGATCCATCCATCGAGGATGGGTGATTCTCCTGCAGAGCCGAGGCTGAAACTTCTCAAGGCAACCTCATGGGGCCGCATGGCTGACTCTGCCATCGAAGATGGGTGATTCTCTTGCGGAGCCTTTCCAATATCATCTCCTGGGGCTGCATGGCTGATCCCGCCATCGAGATGGATGATTCTCTTGCACAGCCGAGGCTGAAGCTTCCCAATACAACCTCCTGGGGCTGCTGCAGATCCCACCATCGAGGATGGATGTTTCTCTTGGGGAGCCTAGGCTGAAGCTTCCCAATGCAACCTCCTGGGGCTGCATGGCTGATCCAGCCATCGAGAATGGGTGATTCTCTTGGGGAGGCGAGGCTGAAGTTTCCCAATGCAACCTCCTGGGGTCGCATGGCTGATCCATCCATTGAGGATGGGTGATTCTTCCTGGGGCTGCATGGCTGATCCAGTCATCAAGGATTGATGATTCTCTTCTGGAGCCGAGGCTGAAGCTTCAAAGAAACCTTCTAGGGCTGCATGGCTGATTTGGCCATCGAGGATGGGTGATTCTCTTGCACAGCCTAGGCTGAAGCGTCAATTAATCCTCCTAGGGCTGCATGGCCGATCCAGCCATCGAGGATGGATGATTCTCTTGGGGAGCCCAGGCTGAAGCTTCCTAATGCAACCTCCTGGGGCTGCATGGCTGATCCATCCATTGAGGATTGGTGATTCTCTTGTGGAGGCGTGGCTGAAGCTTCCGAATGCAACCTCCTTGGTGTTGCAGGGCTGATCCAGGCATCAAGGATGGGTGATTCCAATACAACCTCCTGGGGCCGCATGGCTGATCCAGCCATCGAGGATGGCTGATTGTCTTGCGGAGCCGAGGCTGAAGCTTCTCAATGCAACCTCCTGGGGACGCATGGCTGACCCAGCCATCGAGGGTGGGTGATTCTATTGCAGAGCCGAGGCTGAAGCTCCTCAATACAACCTCCTGGGGCCACATGGCTGACCCATCCATCGAGGATGGGTGATTCTCTTGCGGAGCCTTTCCAATATCACCTCCTGGGGCTGCATGCTTGATCCAGCCATCGAGGATGGGTGAATATCTTGTGGAGCCGAGGTTTAAGCTTCCCAATACAACCTCCTAGGGCTGCATGGCTGACCCAGCCATCAAGGTTGGGTGAGTCTCTTGCAGAGCGGAGGCAGAAGCTTCCCAGTACAACCTCCGGGGGCTGCATGGCTGATTCAGCCATTGAGGATGGGTGATTATCTTGGGTAGCTTAGGCTGAAGCTTCCCAATGCAACCTCCTGGAGCCGCATTGCTGATCCAGCCATCGAGGATGGGTGATTCTCTTGTGGAGCCGAGGTTGAAGCTTCCCAATACAACCTCCTGGGGCTGCATGGCTGATTCAGCCATTGAGGATGGGTGATTCTCTTGCGGAGCCGAGGCTGAAGCTTCCCAATGCAACCTCCTCTCTCTAGGTAAAAATCAAAAAGTAGGAGTAGGGTAAAGTTGCGCTCAAGCTGAACTGACTTAATTTAGTTCTTGGACTCTTTTCCATCATCAATTCCCTTCTGTCAGTCCCTCCCACAAGTTGATGCTGGGAAATAGCCTATTGGCTAAGAGTATTAGAGTCACTAAGGCCAATGGTGCAGAAGGCTCAGTTGCACTGAATAACAGACATAATTGGTTTGCTGTGAGGGCCCCACAGCAAACCATTTATATCTCTCTTTTACTGTAACAGGGCAGTTGGGCCATTTTCTTCCTTACTTTTGGGTAATGGATCTCTTTCTATCCCACAGCCAGAGGAAAGTTAATCAGGAACCTCTTGTGCCTCATTCTTTGACTCAAGTCCCCTAAGCAATACAACTGAACTACCTTGGGCCATGGTTGAAATTCTCTATATATTATAGGAGTTCTTTGTGGCTATTCTGGTCACAGCATTTAGAAGGATGATACTTTTACATTTAATGGTGTGGCTGTAGGAGATTAATATAGCAAGATAAAAAAATAAATAGAGAGAGTTCCTTTTGAGAGAAGAACGCCCCCTGCACTGTATGGTAAACTGTGATGTACCCTTGCCCTGAGTGCCAAACTACATGTGAATCTGGTATCCTGACTTTTATTTTGGCCCTGGCACTACACTAATCTAGCTAGTGGGCAGAGTCCTAGACCTGTTGTGATAATGCAAGGTCCAGGATCTGTCTTCTGACTTGGAGGGGTACACCAAGCATGCCCTGGACATCTCACGTAAGCTGGTGGTAGAACCATAACATGTTTTTTGATTTATAGCCTGACCAGATCTTTTCTCTGTCAACGAGTCTCATGACCCTCTTGTGGAATATACCCTTGTTATGTTCAGTCCCGAAACTTGTGCTGACATCCTTTGTACATTTCTAGTATCCATGTGTGTGTGTGCAGTGAGCGTTTAATACCCATATGGCAGTAGAAGAGAGTGTGTGTGTGTGTATGCATGTACCTGTGTGTGGGCAGTTGTGTGTGTGTGGGCAGGTGTGTGGGTGTGTGTGTGTGTGTGTGGGTGAGTGTGTGTGTGCTCACACATGTATCTGTACACGTGTGTGCACGTGCACACGTGTGCGCCTGTGTGTCCGTGTGTGTGCATGCTCTTGTGTCTGTGTGTGCGCACGCTGTGTGAATGTGTGTGTGTAAATGGATGTGCGTGTGCGCGTGTGTAAGTGTGGATGTGTGTGCTTGCACATGCATGTGTGTGTGCATGCATGTGTGTGTATGAGCGTGTGGTGTGCATGTGTACATGCATGCGTGGTACAACATGGAGTATGAGGACAGTTTCCTCAGGCAGTGCAGATGCTCATTGTTATGAAGCATTACAATGTGCTGCATGTAGCATGAGAAGGATTTTAAAGCTCTGCAATAGCCCTTGCAATAACCTACGTAGGCGGATGCAGCATTGTACCTTTTCAGCCTAAAGGCAGCAGTCGCTTTTGGTTTCTCCCATGTATACTTCTTAGTACTTCTTATTCACTACAGATAAATCGTATTTGGTGCCTACTACGATTGTGCTCCTTATTAGAGTTTATTTCTTTGGTGAACTCTTATCACTTGAAGGTTCAAAGTAATGATTATCTAGTGACAACTTGTCCACTCTCAGCTAAATCGATTATCCCGGACAATTACTACTTCTATTTCCATGTTAAGCATTATTGATTTTGGCAACAATTATAGTAGAATGTGGATTTTAATTTTAATTGCTCAACATTTCGGGTTAGTTTGTTTCATAGCAACCTGTGTGGGAGGGAGAATAGGTGCTGAACTGTCTCGCTAGCAGGCAGTAGCGGGAACATGAATGCTGACTTCAAGTACGGTGACTATGCTCAGTTAAATTAGCGCTGGAGCTGGAGTTCACACCTCTGTCGAGTGCCATTTTATTTTTGTTTACATCAGAATGAATGGGCAATAACGCTATTTGCTTTGCTTTCCCCAAAGGCCAGTCAAGCTTCCAAATCAAGATGGCACCATAGTAGAAGATGCTACAGTGTCTGGGAATGCTCTTCCCGCTAATGCCCCACCTGCCTATGATGGACCATCACTGCCAGTAGCTGCTGTTGCTGGGATTACTGGGGACTTTGCTGAAACATTCACGGTAACTACTTTTTATCTGCACATTTTTGCATGTCTCTGAACGAATCCATAGCCATTTGTGAACAACGGCACCACGTTAGCTAATGTTAACTAAATTCATAATTGTACACAGATCTCTCAAACAGACCTCACCAGAGAAAGGCAAAGAAATGCCAGAGAAAGACAGCGCTTGCATTTGGTTTGATTACAATACAAATCAGAATAAGATAAGAGGAACCTCAACCCCTATGATGGTCTCTTCCTCAGTCGTGGGTATTTTCACCACCTATTCAGTCTTCAGTGGTCCTCGCTCTCTTCAGTGGCCTCACTCTCTTCAGTAGTCCTTTCTCTCTTCAGTGGTCCTCGATCTCTTCAGAGGACCTCGATCTCTTCAGAGGTCCTCGATCTCTTCAGAGGTCCTCGATCTCTTCAGAGGTCCTCGATCTCTTCAGAGGTCCTCGATCTTTTCAGAGGTCCTCGATCTTTTCAGAGGTCCTCGGTCTCTGCAGTGGTCCTTGCTCTCTGCAGTGGTCCTTGCTCTCTGCAGTGGTCCTTGCTCTCTGCAGTGGTCCTTGCTCTCTCTCTTCAGAGGTCCTCAATCTTTTCAGAGGTCCTCGGTCTCTGCAGTGGTCCTAGCTCTCTGCAGTGGTCCTAGCTCTCTGCAGTGGTCCTAGCTCTCTGCAGTGGTCCTTGCTCTCTGCAGTGGTCCTTGCTCTCTGCAGTGGTCCTTGCTCTCTGCAGTGGTCCTTGCTCTCTGCAGTAGTCCTTGCTCTCTTCAGTGATCCTTGCTCTCTTCAGTGATCCTTGCTCTCTTCAGTGATCCTTGCTCTCTTCAGTGGTCCTTTCTCTCTTCAGTGGTCCTTTCTCTCTTCAGTGGTCCTTTCTCTCTGCACTGGTCCTCGATCTCTTCAGAGGTCCTCGATCTTTTCAGAGGTCGTCCGTCTCTGCAGTGGTCCTCGGTCTCTGCAGTGGTCCTCGGTCTCTGCAGTGGTTCTCGCTCTCTGCAGTGGTCCTCGCTCTCTGCAGTGGTCCTTGCTCTCTGCAGTGGTCCTTGCTCTCTGCAGTGGTCCTTGCTCTCTGCAGTGATGCTTGCTCTCTTCAGTGATGCTTGCTCTCTTCAGTGGTCCTTGCTCTCTTTAGTGGTCCTCGATCTCTTCAGAGGTCCTCGATATCTTCAGAGGTCCTCGATCTCTTCAGAGGTCCTCGATCTCTTCAGAGGTCCTCGATCTCTTCAGAGGTCCTCGATCTCTTCAGAGGTCCTCGATCTCCTTGCTCTTTTTAGTGGTCCTTGCTCTCTTTAGTGGTCCTCGATCTCTTCAGAGGTCCTCGATCTCCTTGCTCTTTTTAGTGGTCCTCGATCTCTTCAGAGGTCCTCGATCTCTTCAGAGGTCCTCGATCTCTTCAGAGGTCCTCGATCTCTTCAGAGGTCCTCTATCTTTTCAGAGGTCCTTGCTCTCTGCAGTGGTCCTTGCTCATTGCAGTGGTCCTTCATTTGCTGGTTGAGTTCCTCTAGCCCTTTCTTTAAGTCTGCCGGTGAAACAAACGCTTTGAGTTGTATCTCAAGCTTCTGAATCTCTACTTTCAGTTCCAGTGACTTTCTTGTGGCTGTTTGAACTATTAGTACCAACCAGTCTCTGGTGCAATGCCAGGAGATAAGAGACCAGGCTTTTTTAAAGACAAGGTCATCTTGAAAGATGAAAGGTTCATTTCTTACCAACAATCCCTGCGGGGCTATTTTGTTCCTCAAATATTCCCTCATTAGCAGACCATGCAAGGCTGCCCTTATCTGGACTTTTCTTAAGTTCATCAATTCATCCCAGTCCGCTACGGCTGGGCCCGGATCATTGTTACTCAGCCCTTCAAAGGGGTTGACATCTGCAAGGGTCCTATCGATGTCGTCCTCACTGAAGGTTAGGCCGTGTTCATCCTCCATTTTGGTATGGTAATGGGAAAAAAATAATAGGCGTTGGATGTAGTGTATGGCGAATGTCTAAGTGTGTTCTATATTGGGAGGGGCTCCCACAGCTGTGCGCTGTCTAGAACATAAATTCAACAAGAGGAGGGAGGGAGAGGAAGAAGTGGATTCGATCTCCCCCAACAATTCGATTAAACAAAATAGAATCCACTCAGAAGGTGGTAGTGATCCCTACAGTGGTGGGGAGCACACAGTGTTGTTTGAATACCCCTCACACACCAACAGGCCCCTTGGTGTCATGCTTCATCATCGGGGCCTTCGCACCCCTCTACGGGATGCAGCGTGCTGCGACTCACGAATAGGTAGGAGCACTGATAGTGAACTATGTGTTTGTGTGTGTGAGAGGGAGAGTGAGTGGTGAGGTGAAAAGTGAAGGTTAAAAAATACCTGGCTCGTAGGAAAAAATATGTATTACGTCCTCGGCTGGTATTATTAAAAGGGGTGCAAGATGAGGTTGTCAGTTATACGTATTAGGGTATATCAACCTCGGAAGTGCGTTGACATGTTTCGGAGTATAGGAACTCCTTCTTCAGGACGAGGATATGCACAACTATCCTCACCTTACTCACATGGGGTTTGAATGTAAAAGTGTATTCTACAAAAAACACAAGGTGAAATGTACCTATAGGTGTTATTATTTGAATAAGCTCTGTTGTGCCCAATTGGCGTTGAAGATACAGAACCTGTAGGATAAACAAAAGCATAATAAACATCACAGTCGGACGTCCAGGATCAGGAAAAAATAATTCCATACAAGGTAGGGTAAAGGTGAACCAAAAAATAAGGTTCAAGGACCCTGTGGAAAAAAGAAGAAAAAGAAGGACACACAATGGACACAGACATACACTAATGGAAGAAACGCCAACATTCTTCCCAGACATGGACTATGGAGGAAGCAAAAGATATTCATAGATGTGGCTTACTTATGGACCAAGGTTAGTTGACCTCATGAGCCTTAGCGTAGTATTGGGGGTTCCTTCCTCACTGCTCAACTGGCAGCCCGCAGACGAAACAGACCCCAGGGTCCACACCAGGAGCATGACAGCGAACCAAGCCTCAACAAGCAAGAGGGGAACTTAGCAAGGGTGGGCGTAGTGGGCGTAGTGGGGCTTCGTGTAGCTACGCAAAGTGGGCAAAACACTACGCCCACCCACGCACTTCGCGTAGCCCCACTACGCGCCACCCGCCTCCCTCCCGCCCTCCCTAAATGCTTACAATAATTAATAAAATAATTATAAAACCACTTACCTTGTCCTGCCGCGTCCCCGGGGCTCCCGCTTGTCATTGCGCCGCCGGCGCGCGCGTCCTGGATGCTAATGCGCATGCGCGGGCGGCCGCGCATGCGCATTACTCACGAAAAAATGCGCATGCGCGGGCGGCCGCGCATGCGCATTAGCATCCAGGACGCGCGCGCCGGCGGCGCAATGACGAGCGGGAGCCCCGGGGACGCGGCAGGACAAGGTAAGTGGTTTTTATTTTTTTTATTCCTCATATACCAGAAGTGGGTATTCTAGAAAGGGTAACCTCTCCTCTCCTCAGTGCGATGTTCCGTCTGACTGGACCAAATCTACCATTTTGGCTCCAGATTGGGAGAGGAGGTAGGATACCCCTCCAGCCTCCACTGTGAGCTAGGTCCACTCCATACCCTATAGTCTATACGGCCCTCGGTTGGGTAGGATACCAAGCACCCACAGGACCCAGGTGAAATCACAGGAATCTATCTCATCGGTTCCGCCAAGCCACCAGGGTTTTGTCAAGGCTAGAATTATCACATGCAATATCGGCTTCACTAATATATATAATATAACTTAAAAAATCTGCAAAGGTAGGAAGAATCTCCAATTTCCAAAGTTTACATATTTCTCGTCTAGCTATAATCATTGCATAAAATATAAATTTAGTCCTCATCTCATTATGCTGAGATCCAAACTCTAACCCAAAAAAAATGGTCATCGGAGTGATTTTAAACCGTGTATTGCACACTTCTATTATAAACTCCTCTACTTTGGACCAAAAGAGAGATAGTTTAGGGCACTCAACGAACATATGTATGTCGTCTGCCTTGGAAAGCTTACAGCGCAAACAACAGTATTCAGTATTCGTAAACTTGGACAGCTTCTTGGGTGAAAAATACGCTCTATATAATGTGAACAAGTGGTTTCGCTTTAAAGGGGCGGATTTAACAACCATATGCAACAATTTGAAAGAATCTCCCCAAAGACCTAGTAAGTCGCCATGTTGTAGAGCTATTGCTTCTGCCCATAATTTATTAATTTCAGGTTCCGTGGCTTGATCTTTCTCATTTAGTGCCTCGTACCAAAAGGAAACTTTTTTTTTCCAGCTCTCTTTTCTCTTTACTAGATCAAATTTAGAATTCGTTGTAAGATTCCAAGTTATAGTACTACACCAGCTGGATAACTGATAAAATTTGAATCTAGTAAGGGTTCCATTTGTTAATTTGGATAATGAATCCCACTCCATTAGTCTTGAGTCTACGATGAGATCTTGCCACTGTCCAATGCCCGCTGTTCTAAGAGGAATCGATAATTGATCCCTAAGGCATTCGGGTGTTCCCGGCGAATCCCATATGGGGGCAAGGGGAGTGTAGTAAGAAATGTCCACTTTTTTCCTGGCAAACACCCAATTTCTCAAAGCTGTTCCCAAGACCTTTAATCTGACCTTCTTGTAGAACTTCGGGTCTCCGAACTTGAATAAAAAGGATTCTTTACCTTGAGGAATGTTATGTAACAAAGCTTGGAATAATTGACCCAAACAAGATGTGTCTGCTTTATCGGCCATTGACCTAAAGTTTTTAAAATGAAAAGCTTGACAGTAGTGGAGAATGTCTGGCAAAGCAAGCCCGCCTGTCTTAATCTTTCTTCTAAGTTTTTTCATAGAAATTCTGGGCGATTTGGAGTTCCAAATAAAGGACCCTATCCGTCCCTGTATTTTGGCAATATCTTTGGCGCTAAATGAAAGAGGTATCGAATTGAAGAGGAAGGTGATCTTTGGTAAGATGATCATCTTCAACAGATTCACTCTACCAAAGATGTTTAATGCCAGTCCCGACCAACGGTGTAAAAGTGTATTGATATCCTTAAGTACCCTCTCCAAATTAGCTTTGGGTATTTCTGTAATGTTTTGTACAAGCTGGATGCCAAGATATCTCATACGGGTCTTTACACCAGGAAACCTAACCTCCTGATTCCACTGCATGACCTCAGTTTTTTCTTTGTTAACTTTGTACCCGGAAACTTCTCCAAATGATTCTGCTTGATGAAATAATTGAGGGATTGATGTTTCGGGATTAGATGTGAACATTAAGAGGTCATCAGCATATAGGGCAAATTTAAAATTTAACTCATTCAGGCGAAAAGGTTCAATTAGATCATCTGATCGTAATTTGATAACAAAGGGCTCCAAGTATAAATTAAATAATAGGGGGGATAGGGGACAACCCTGTCTAGTGCCACGTATAATTTTAACCCAGTCTGTAAGTAAGTTATTTACTAAGAATTTAGCTCTGGGCTGGCAATATAACGCTTTTATTGATGTTATAAAGTTAGTCGGTATGCCAAACTTTGACAGAGCTTACCACAGATACATCCAACTTACTTGATCAAAGGCCTTAGCGGCGTCTATGGCTACTGTGCTTAATGGTACCTCCCCCACTGAAGCAAAGTCAATTGCCGCAATGGCCTGAAAGGTCAATTCATTTAATTGTCTGCCCGGCATAAAGCCTCTCTGGTCCTCATGAACAATAGTCTTAATAACTTTGGCCAATCTCGCTGCCAAAACCCCTGCAAAGATTTTATAGTCCACGTTCAGCAGCGAGATTGGCCTATACGACTCAACCAATGAGGGGTCTTTATTAGGTTTCAAAACCAGGGTTTACTGTTGCCTCTGACCAAGTCGGGGGTATATGATCTCCTTCTAGATGTATTCCATTAAAAAGGGCCGTTAAAATGGGACCTAAAATTTCCGACCTATTTGGTAAATTTCGACTGGGAGCCCGTCTGGGCCTGCAGCCTTACCGCTGGCCATCCTCTTAAGTTGATCGTGTACCTCTCCTTCCTTAATTGGTGAGCTTAGAAATGAGCTATCTGTCTCTGTTAGGCGGGTATACATACTCCCTCCAGCCATTGAGCTACCTCTTCCAAAGATGTTTTATCATTGCTCCCCATATATAGATTTTGCATATAGGTTTTAACTTCACTCAGAATCTCCCCGCTATCTGATGATATATCGCCAGAGCTCTGTATCCTCAATCCGTATATCTGGTTCCTAACACGATCTGCCCTGGCCTTCCAAGCTAATATTCGGTAAGTGGTTTTATAATTATTTTATAAATTATTGTAAGCATTTAGGGAGGGTGGGAGGGAGGCGGGTGGCGGGCAACTTAGCTACGCCCACGAAGTGGGTGTAGTGTTGCCTGCTTCGCCTACTTTGCAAAGGGCGAAGTAGGCAACACTATGCCCACTTCGTGGGCGTAGCGAAGTTGCCCGCCCACCCTTAGAACTTAGTCATCAACATAACTCCCTGGCCCTTAACTAACCTACAGAACGAGGTACTCAACAAGGGCTTAGGGTATGTCCCTACTAACAAACCTGACTCATTCCTTCTACATAAGGAGATGCAAGATTTCATTAGAACTATCAAGCTGAGGGCTTTCTTTAAAAACAAAGAACCATCCCAAGAGACTTCAGATACGGGTCTGAAACCGAAATCTACTTTTACACCACTGGACAATCAACTTCCTGTTGAAGTCCTGGCATTCGAAAATGCCATCATGCTTGAACTCGGTAAATTGAACACTAAGCAGAATGTTTTCCA
Organism: Lissotriton vulgaris; assembly: GCF_964263255.1. Lineage (NCBI taxonomy): Eukaryota > Metazoa > Chordata > Amphibia > Caudata > Salamandridae > Lissotriton > Lissotriton vulgaris. Next base: position 1,065,674,243 of record NC_141693.1, on the reverse strand, counting down.
AAATATGAGTAAACTTGAGAATGAGGCGATAAGAAAACTCACACAGAACAAACAACTCACCATAAAACCTGCAGACAAAGGCGGGGCAGTGGTGATTCACACTACAACTGCATATGACCAAGAATGCAGAAGACTACTCTCCGACAGGAGGAACTATCAGGTTCTTGTGGAAGACCCCACTGAATCTCTACGTGTGCAGATAGGGGCAATGATTGAGGAGGCTTTGGCGCACAACTGGCTCACTAAAAAAGAGTCGGAATTCCTGGTTCAGAAAAATCCCCGCACCCCCTACTTCTACACAATACCAAAGGTCCATAAAAGCTTAGAAAGTCCACCAGGCCGGCCGATTGTGTCCGGCATTTCGTCAATTTAAGAACCACTGTCTACACTTGCCGATGCCATTTTGAGACCTCTGGTGCAGGCGACAGATACGTACCTGAGGGATACTAAAGCGGTCCTGCAGATACTACAGAACCATCCATTTGACCCAGATTCACAGATGTTGTTGAGCCTTGATGCAGAGAGTCTCTACACGAGCCTCCCGCATGATGAGACACTACTGATCATTGAGGAGGTACTACATTCTGACCAATGGAAATATCAAACCCCCCGTGGAGTGGTCATGGAGTGTATCTCGATAGCACTAACTAAAATCTTTTTTGAATATGAGGGCACTCTATATTGGCAAAGTCATGGAACTAGTATGGTGAGTACATTTGCGCCGAGCCTGGCAGGATTATACGTTCACCATCTAGAATCCACCAAGATTCTCCACCCTAGCAACCCCTTCAGGGGAAGAATCCGCACTTGGCGACGCTATATAGATGACATTCTGGTGATTTGGGAAGGGGATGGCCCATCAATCACTGAGTTCATGAATTGGCTGAATACACAAAATCTTTTTCTCAAATTCACCCACCAAATGTCCAGTGATTCGATGGTTTTTCTAGATTTGAATATCTATCACGAGGCAGGTCTGTTAAAAACGGAGACTCATTTCAAACCAACGGCGAGGAACTGTCTCCTCAGGTTTGACAGTTTCCACCCACGTCACCTGAGGGAGAATTTACCATACGGACAGTTCCTACACCGCAATTGCAGCGACATAGCCAAATACAAGACCCAAGCCCGAGATCTGAGTGAAAAACTGAAACAAAGACGATACCCAGACAAGGTCATTCAAAAAGCAATGAAAAGGGCAAGAATTAACAACGAGAGGCTCTCCTTGAAGAAAAACCTGCCAGAGAAAACACTCCCAGTAGAACAGTCTGTGTCACAACGTACAGTTCAGTTTCGAACCAAGTCTCAAAACTGGTAAATAAACACTGGCGCATTTTGATGAGCGGTTCGCTCGATTTGGAGAAACCTTTGTTTGCCCACAGGCGGGGCAAGAATTTAAAAGACATTCTTGTTCACACAAGACCACCAACCACAGAAAAACAACAAACAAGGTTGCAGGGGCTACATGGACACCATCCCTGTGGGAACTGCAACAGCTGTCATCTAACTAAAAAAAGTCAGACCCTTACTTTCATGAATGGCACTAGATGGGAACAACGAACGTTCACTAACTGTAATAGTAAGAACGTTGTTTATCTAATCACATGCCCTTGTGACAAGGAATACGTGGGCATGACCACAAGGGCTGTCAAAATCAGGATTAATGAACTTAAGAGCAACATAAGATGTAAGAAATCAACTACAAAAATGGCAGCGCATTTCCTGGAGTATCAACACTGTGTGAACGAATTACACTGGACAGTGATTGAACAATTACCAACGGATGTTGGTCTATTCGAAAAAGAGCAGAGGTGGGTGTTCCGTCTGGGTACGGACACCGCTGGACTGAACGACTCTATTCATTGGAACCAATTGCGCTGATACACCTTAACCTATTGGGCTCTTCTTTAAAATGCACACCACCCTGTCCTGGCTCTTTGTGTATAAGCTGAACTAAAACCTATGCAGAACCTCCAACCACATGAACACCTCTATATTGGTTGTTTGTTGTTATCAGACAAATATTGAGTGTTTGATACGAGCCGCTCTGTGTGTGCAGATTATGTTTAGTTAACCCTTTTTGGACGGTTAGTAAGGTTCCAACAGCTCTAACCATATGAGCACCACCATGTCCATCTGAGTACATCAACAAACTATCGAGCCGCCCTGCATGTGCAGATTCTGCATAGTTCCAACTGTCCAGTTAGCTGATAAGATCGCAACAGCTCCCATTTTCTTAACACGCATGCGCGAACGACTAGCGTCTCCACATAGGGTCGCAGAATTCTAAACTGGCTTCATATGCATGCGCCTGGGAAACGTGTGCGGAACCTCCTAGTCAGCTCCATGAGCTTCACCGCATACGTACGGATGACATTGGTTTTAGGTGTCTGCGCAGTTCGGAACACTTACTTTAAGCGCATGCGCCTTATCACCGCCAATACGCCCCTGTCCAGCGCTCAATACCGGACCTTGTGGAGGGACTCTGTCCTTCTTTGGGCATCATTCCGTTTCTAATTACTACCTAATTGAAGCAGTTTTGGCGGTATATAAGGAGACAGGCCAGCACGTCTCGACACATCGTCTGAGCCGCGTTGAGGGGAAGGCAGCCTACTAGGTCGTGCAGTAACCGTGAGGTTTGTTGGTCAAACAAGGTGTACCCACTAGGATATTCAGGGTTACTGTATATCCATGACGCTAAAACCAACCTTTAACATCTTATAGGTTGCTAATTTGAGCAGTGAGGAAGGAACACCCAATACTACGCTAAGGCTCATGAGGTCAACTAACCTTGGTCCATAAGTAAGCCACATCTATGAATATCTTTTGCTTCCTCCATAGTCCATGTCTGGGAAGAATGTTGGCGTTTCTTCCATTAGTGTATGTCTGTGTCTATTGTGTGTCCTTCTTTTTCTTCTTTTTTCCACAGGGTCCTTGAACCTTATTTTTTGGTTCACCTTTACCCTCCCTTGTATGGAATTATTTTTTCCTGATCCTTGAGGTCCGACTGTGATGTTTATTATGCTTTTGTTTATCCTACAGGTTCTGTATCTTCAACCCCAATTGGGCGCAACAGAGCTTATTCAAATAATAACACCTATAGGTACATTTCACCTTGTGTTTTTTGTAGAATACACTTTTACATTCAAACCCCATGTGAGTAAGGTGAGTATAGTTGTGCATATCCTCGTCCTGAAGAAGGAGTTCCTATACTCCGAAACATGTCGACGCACTTCCGAGGTTGATATACCCTAATACGTATAACTGACAACCTCATCTTGCACCCCTTTTAATAATACCAGCCGAGGACGTAATAAATATTTTTTCCTACGAGCCAGGTATTTTTTAACCTTCACTTTTCACCTCACCACTCACTCTCCCTCTCACACACACAAACACATAGTTCACTATCAGTGCTCCTACGTATTCGTGAGTCGCAGCATGCCGCATCCCGTAGAGGGGTGCGAAGGCCCCGATGATGAAGCATGACACCAAGGGGCCTGTTGGTGTGTGAGGGGTATTCAAACAACACTCTGTGCTCAGTTACCCAGGCATTGCGGTTCCCACCATGTATCGTCGGTTTTTTGACGAATCGGTTCTCTTGGAACTTGATGGTTGTCTCGCAGACCCTCCTCCTAGGGTATGGCTTTGGTATCTTTTCTAAGTTAAGGAAACTGTGGCTAGATGTCCCTATCAGATGGAAGAGTTACTTACCTTCTGTAACAATATATCTGGTAGAGACACAGTCTAGCGGCAGAATCCTTAATGCCCACCCATCCTCCCCGCTCTACCAAGACCTTTTCAGGTAGTGTTTTCTTCCTAGCCCAACTTTCTGTTAGCCATGGTCTTCCGGAGGTGTGCCTTCTGTGTGGGGCCCTTCGGCCTCCCCTCTGTCTTAATGTTTGGTTGATGGCGTGTTCTGGCACCTTCCTTGGTGCAGGGGGTGTTGGTCGGCTATCGAGGCCTTTGGCTCTCCACTTCGTCCACATTTTTTAAGCTGTTCACGTTCTGCTTTTCACTGCCTTCTCAAGTTGCTCCACCTGTGTTCTTCATGCTTAGAGTTCTTATGTTTTTCATTCCCTCCCACCACCCACGTCTGTGCCTCCTTCCTCTATGGCAGTCCCTTGATCCCAGAAGTGAGGGTGTAGTGTACTTTCGTCGGGTCGTTCACTTCTAGTCACTTGCCTTGCAACCTGTTGCTTCTGTGTAGTGTTTCTTTTACCCTACCTACTGTGGTGCCGGGCTGGGACTGTCTTGTCATATCTTTCGTGCAGCAGCCGGAACCCCTTCCAGATGGGGCACGGCATGGCACGTATACCCTTGCTTGCAGCAAGTGCTCTGTGGGCTCCTTTCAGTTCCCTCATGGTACTGGGTGTGTCTCAATTTACTATTGTTTATCATTCTACATAATATGATTCTCATTTTTATGTTACTTATCATTGTTGTTTAAACGATTTTTTTTAAATCTTTTATCACACACTGTTCCTATGCTATCGCAGTTTTTGTCATGGCTCCGTGTTGTGGCGCAGAAATGTTTCCTTTCCTATAGAAAACTTATGTCAGCACACCAATAGGGCCTTATATGGCTCCATTGACGTCACTTCCGTGGATGATGTCAGGACGGAGCCGGACGACACCGCCTCCCGGCGTGCAGAGGTATTGCTGGGGGGAAAAAGAGTTTCCAGATCCAGTGTGTCGCCTGGGGAGGTATTCTAAGTTAAGGAATCTGCGGCTAGACTGTGTCTCTACCAGATATATCGGTACCAGAGATAAGTAACTCTTCCATTAGCAATAATTCTTCATTCTGCTCCTGAGAGTATCGCAGGAAGACAAAGTGAGTACCGGTACTGCTTGCCTTGACATCTCTTCAGTGGTCCTCGCTCTCTTCATTGGTCCTCGATCTCTACAGTGGTCCTCAATCTCTACAGTGGTCCTCAATCTCTTCATTGGTCCTCGATCTCTTCATTGGTCCTCGCTCTCTTCATTCGTCCTCGATCTCTACAGTGGTCCTCAATCTCTTCAATGGTTGTCAATCTCTTCATTGGTCGTCGATCTCTTCATTGGTCGTCGATCTCTTCATTGGTCGTCGATCTCTTCTTTGGTCGTCGATCTCTTCAGTGATCGTCGTTCTCTGCAGTGGTCGTCGCTCTCGTTAAGTGGTGTTTACTCTCTTCAGTGGTCCTCGCTTTCTTCAGTGGTCCTCGCTTTCTTCAGTGGTCCATGCTCTCTTCAGTGGTCCATGCTCTTTTCAGTGGTCCATGCTCTTTTCAGTGGTCCATGCTTTCTTCAGTGGTCCATGCTCTCTTCAGTGGTCCATGCTCTCTTCAGTGGTCCATGCTCTCTTCAGTGGTCCATGCTCTCTTCAGTGGTCCATGCTCTCTTCAGTGGTCTTCGCTCTCTTTATTGGTCCTCGATCTCTTTATTGGTCCTCGATCTCTTTATTGGTCCTCAATCTCTTTATTGGTCCTCGATCTCTTCAGTGGTTCTTGATCTCTTCAGTGGTCCTTGATCTCTTCAGTGGACCTTGATCTCTACAGTGGACCTCGATCTGTTCAGTGGTCCTCGCTCTCTCCAGTGGTCCTCGCTCTCTCCAGTGGTCCTCGCTCTCTCCAGTGGTCCTCGTTCTCTTCATTGGTCCTCGATCTCTTCATTGGTCCTCGATCTCTTCATTGGTCCTCGCTCTCTTCATTGGTCCTCGCTCTCTTCAATGGTCCTCAATCTCTACAGTGGTCCTCAATCTCTTCATTGGTCCTCGATCTCTTCATTGGTCCTCGCTCTCTTCATTGGTCCTCGATCTCTACAGTGGTCGTCAATCTCTTCAATGGTTGTCGATCTCTTCATTGGTCGTCGATCTCTTCATTGGTCGTCGATCTCTTCTTTGGTCGTCGATCTCTTCAGTGGTCGTCGTTCTCTGCAGTGGTCGTCGCTCTCGTTAAGTGGTGTTTACTCTCTTCAGTGGTCCTCGCTTTCTTCAGTGGTCCTCGCTTTCTTCAGTGGTCCATGCTCTTTTCAGTGGTCCATGCTGTCTTCAGTGGTCCATGCTGTCTTCAGTGGTCCATGCTCTCTTCAGTGGTCCATGCTCTTTTCAGTGGTCCATGCTCTTTTCAGTGGTCCATGCTCTTTTCAGTGGTCCATGCTCTTTTCAGTGGTCCATGCTCTCTTCAGTGGTCCATGCTCTCTTCAGTGGTCCATGCTCTCTTCAGTGGTCCATGCTCTCTTCAGTGGTCTTCGATCTCTTTATTGGTCCTCGATCTCTTTATTGGTCCTCGATCTCTTTATTGGTCCTCGATCTCTTTATTGGTCCTCGATCTCTTCAGTGGTTCTTGATCTCTTCAGTGGACCTCGATCTCTACAGTGGACCTCGATCTGTTCAGTGGTCCTCGCTCTCTCCAGTGGTCCTCGCTCTCTCCAGTGGTCCTCGCTCTCTCCAGTGGTCCTCGCTCTCTCCAGTGGTCCTCGTTCTCTCCAGTGGTCCTTGTTCTCTCCAGTGGTCCTCGCTCTCTCCAGTGGTCCTCGCTCTCTCCAGTGGTCCTCGTTCTCTCCAGTGGTCCTTGTTCTCTCCAGTGGCCCTCGTTCTCTCCAGTGGCCCTCGTTCTCTCCAGTGGCCCTCGTTCTCTCCAGTGGCCCTCGTTCTCTCCTGTGGCCCTCGTTCTCTCCTGTGGCCCTCGTTCTCCCCAGTGGCCCTCGCTCTCTCCATTGGCCCTCGCTCTCTTTAGTGGCCCTCGCTCTCTTCAGTGGTCCTCGCTCTCTTCAGTGGTCCTCGATCTCTTCAGTGGCCCTCGCTCGCTCCAGGCTTCCTAGCATGTACTTTCCAGTCCAAAGTCAACATTCCGTCACATGTGTGAACCATGCAATTGTCAACCATTTTTACCCCTGATAAGGGTATTATGATACAATCTGTGGACGCTATGACCCTGCATTAATCACTTGTAAGGGCTTACTCTTCAGAATGACCCTCCATGCACAAGTTGTCACAGAAGAGGAAGGAACATGTAGTACAAAATGCCAAGTAGTGGGCTTGCCAGCAAGGTCTTTCATAGTCTTTCCACTCTTGGTAAATCCTCTTGAACAAAAGAGGGCCTGCAAGGAGACAAAAAGTGTTAAACCATCTAATCCTCATTGCCGTTCTCGGAACTTAATGTGTTCTTGCCCTCTCTTGACCTTAGCAGTACTTTTTAAATGACGCTCCAGATCCCTCCTATCCTAATTACAAATGTTCTAACCATATTTGAAGGTCTCTGTTCCTTCTTAGAATCTGATAAGTTTACTGTTTTTTTTACCTTGTAGTACATATCCACATGTACTGTTTCCGTTAAGGAATGACGATGCATCGTGAATTCCTGACACTCTCCGAATTGCTCTATTGCTCCTTTTGTTGTTTACATATTTCAGGGTGCTGCTTTTAAGGCTGTTCATGACGCACATTGCTGACGCATTCTCTGTACCCAGTTTAATTTGTATACCTAACTCCTGCTTCTTTTTGGTTTTACCCTACAAAAGTACATCATTGTTAGCAAAAAACAGTATTTTTTAAATGTTAGCACACTTCCAAGACTGTGGGGACTGGCAGTGAGTCTGCTTCTCTTCTGTGCACCACCAATTTGATTACTTACGATTTTGCCTTCAGAGGTCTTCTTAGATCCTCAGTGCTAGTGTGACTTTAAAGGTTTTGTTAAACCTCCTCTGTGTTTCTCGGTCTGCCCTATTGTGCTTTATAGTTGTGATGCAAAAGGGATTGCTGAATATATCATTGTGGAAGTGAATGGTTTTCAGTAACCAAAATTAAATATCATTCATTCATTGTGGAAGTGGACTCTACTTTCGGCCAATGGGTATCAATAGAGGTTGATGGGGGGGTGATGACCTTCACCTTGTGGCGGCAAATTCAATGTACTTGTATACTTGTAAGTGTCGATCAAGAGGAGGCATTTTATACTGGGTAGCTTGATACTTGTGTACAGAGAGGGATCCCAGTTCTAACACCTGAGATGAGTGTTAGAAGCTAAGTGTTCAGCTAGACGTCTTTAACATCCTACTGTCTCATGGCAGCCTTAATGATGCAGATCAAGAGTCTTCTAAGGAGTATGTGGTGGTCTGCTGAAGAAAAAAATAGTGCTGATGAAGGATATGAAGAAAGACTAGCCTGCTAAAAGATAAGGCACCAAAAAGAGAACTGCACCTTGTGAAAAGGCAAGCAAAAAGTTCATAGCAAGGGAGGAAAAATAAAATATTCAAGTACAAAATCAAAAACATGCTAAATATAAAAGAGCGAGCACTATGAAAATAAAGTCCAAATAGATGCAGAACAATGATAAACATAAAATCCTGAATAGAATAGAAACAATGAACTGGAATGCAAGTGGGCATAACGTGGGAGAACCATGAGCATTGTAATGCAAGTACTACATTTCAATCCTCCCTTTTTTAGACCAGTGCTTATGATGTCTGTGGTAACTGGTTATTTGTTAAGAGCGGTTTTGTAGAAAAGATGTCAACCAACATAAGACTACCATGTCTGCTCCCATCCTTTTTTGAAGGGAGTCCAAGAGAAGCTTGTGGCCGACTGTGTTGAAGGCCGCCGATAGGTCTAGGAGTATGAATAGGCAGCATCGGTCTGCATCCAAGGATTTGTGTAAGTCATCTACTATATTCAGAATGGCTGGTTCTATGCTGCATCTTTTTCTGAAGCCTGATTGATGAAGGTCCAAGAGATTGTTGTTGTCAATGTAGTGGTTGAGTTGTAAGAGAACACATCTCTCGAGAATTTTGGGTAGGTAGATAAGAATGGAGACAGGTCTGACGTTATTGAGTAAATTCGGATCTGCACCCGTTTTATTTAGCAGTGGCATGACTTGACCTAGTTTGAGGTAGTCTGGCATAACTCCTCATCAGGGAGCTGTTTATTATCTTAGACTAAAGAGGGGTTAGGGCACGATTGAGCTTTTTTGTCAGGGGGTTTAGAAGCTGGATAGTGAGGTGGGAGGAGAGTTTATACATAGCCATCCGCTCAAAGATGTACGCCTTCGAGAGTTGGTTGAACACCTCCCAGCTCCTGGTAATTGTATTAAAACTGAAACCTTTGTCAGCCATTCTGACTCATTCAAGTTGTTCTGTTGACTTTGTATCCTGAGTGTCATCTTCTTGGCCCATGATACCTTGTACCATGTATCTCAGAGTACCCTGCAATCCAGTCCCCTTTGTTTTGAAGTTCTTTCTGTTTAGATATAATTCACTCATATAGACAATACAAAAGCCCCACACTCATGTCTTGAATGTAAACATGAAACCAATAATAGTAAACCTTATTACAGTCATGCTACACCTGGGCATGAGCCTTACCCATGGTGGTGGGGGAAGGGTGTGTGTCTAAAGCAATCAGATTGTGGTGAGAAGCATGCTCCCCTTCTGCTCCAGCCAGCACTGGCATTTTTGCGGTTATTGCTGCCTAGAGGAATCTTCTATATGTAAGGAAGGAGGTCATAGAACATAGAGTTTTTTTACCTTCAGTTTCTGAAAAATAAAATGTTCCTGAAAGTAGGCTTAGGTATCTTTACTGGACATTTGCCAAGCTGTGACGTGGTGGTACTTCTGTTCCCAAAACACTAATGCCATTACTAATGCCATTACAGTCTGATCCAGCCTGAAGGTCACTGTACCTGCTTGGCCCTATATGATTTTTTGATCTGAGTTTATCCGACGGACTCTCCAACTTTGTGAGATACATCTGTGCTATGATTTCTAAAGGTGAAAAATCTGTGATTAGAAGTATCCAGAAGAAGAAAAGGTTACTAACCTTCTGTAATGCTTTTTCTGGTGGATCACTGTACTCAAACTGCCCCATTCGGTTGAGTGACTTCTTTACCATCTAAAACATCCCATATCAGAAGGCAAGCACACATTCTCAGAAAATGTGCTCTACTCTCCACGCTCAATGTCTGAGGGTGTGGAAGGAGAAATACACAAGAATGTGACATCAGCGCACAGGGGTGTGCTGATCCATCACTTCCCAGGCTCTGCTCCATCACTTCCCAGGCAGTGTAGAGCTACATGACACCATCTACCGAACATTACTGAGAAATTCTTCATATCCAGTCTGGCTCCTGGGGATATTATAAAGGTGCAGTGTTTGTGGTTATATAGAGAATTCACGAGAAGGAGCATTACTGATAGTAAATAACTTGTTCTTCTCAGTCCTTTTTCATGGTAGTGTTGGTGCCTTGTTTATCAAGTCCTGCATCATTAATCATCTATAATAAAGAACTAGAAATGTTTCCTAGAAGGTTTTTCCCTCCTAACCAGGCCCTCTAAAGGAGATACTGGTCACCTTTCACGTATATATTAAATGCAGTGTGGCACAATGGCTACTGGAAGGAGTCACCCTTTTATCAGGCAATTAATACGACAGTTAGAAAGGTCATCACGGCATTCACTCCAAGATAAGTCAGTTTGGAACATCAGTAATTCCATCCTCCTCCGATAAATTGTTCATACCAATGATTTAGGAGAAAATAAGGGTGCTTGCAGATTAACAAAAGTAATTGTCTCTACTAATCTTGAAATTCCAAGCCCAGATCACGCTTGACCCAGGAGTAACATGTATATGCTCACAGAAAAAGATCTGTGAACCTGTCCCCCATGTCTAACTAAACAACTTAAGCTACAATATTTTCAAATTATTTTCTCTTTACCCGTTAACTGATTTCAGAAGCAATTTATATTATGACAGTTTCAGGCTGTTCTTTTCTTGTAACCCTAAATTAACTTTGCGTTTTTAAAAAAATCTGTAAGGTATTGGTTCTGCTGATACAAGTTTTTGAAATATGAAAGCAGTTCTTGGAGGAGTAGAAGAGTATGCCCAAATTTGATGGATCCCATATATCTTTCTACTCTCATTTTCTGATGGATACTATTAACCGCTGATCCTCACCTTCTGCCAACCAAATCTGAAAGATATATCAGCATAGCCCCTTGGCCGGTACGTGGCATTGTGGGGCTCCATGTCTATTTTGCTCCTCCCTGGAAGTGACTACTGAAGAACATAGTTGTGTATTGTAAGATCTTCCTTTTATAGTCATAAACTGAGACTTTTGGGGGCCATAGAAAGGTCTGCAACAATCTTCAGACGTAAACTTTTGACCACTCTTCCTGGAGTTGGTGTTTTCCCTAATTCTGAGGGCCTGAACAAATCACACCAGGGGTTTTCTAGATTGGTAATAACCAACACCTCCATTTTCTCGGCATTCACTTTCAGAAGGTTGTTGGCCATCCAATTTACAGTGAATCTGAGTAAGTTCTTTACCGATTCCTGTGCCTCCCTCGAATTCTCCAACTGACAAGCAGTTGGGTATCGTCGGCATAGTTAAAGACTTTGCAATTCCTATGCGTTAACTCCTCCACAAGAGGTTGAAGGTATATGTTAAATAACAGGGGGGATAGTGCGGACCCCTGGGGTACGCCCCAGGTCACAAAATTGGCCTCAGATATTTGGTCTCCCAATTGCACTCTTTGGGTCCGGCCAGTAAGGAAAGATTTAAGCCACTTAAATGCTTGCCCTGTTATTCCCAGCTTCGCGATACGGTCAAGCAGGATGGTGTGGCTGATCGTATCAAATGCCGCTGACAGATCTAATAGAATCAAGGCACAAGGCTGTTTATTATCTGCCCTGATTCTTAGATCGTCAGCGACCGTGGCCATAACCAATTCCGTACTATGCTGCGGCCGGAAGCCCGCCTGCCTTGGATGAAGTAGACCATGCTCCTCCAGGTAGCTGGCCAGCGTATTCAGGACTTGCTTTTCCAAGATCTTTCCCAAAAAGGGCAATTGGGAGATGGGCCTGTAGTTCTTTAGAGCCTTAATGTCCGCTCCTGCTTTCTTCAGGAGGGGGATAACCCTGGCTTCCTTCAAGTTCGCTGGGAGATAACAAGACTCTAATGACTCATTTAATAGGCTTAGCAGCTGTCCTTCAAGGCCGGTCAAGGCCATTTGAAATATTCTCGGGGGGCATGGGTCCATACTAGATCCTGACTTAATTTGGCGAGCAATAGCTGACAAACTCCCTGCATCCAAGCACCGGATGCTGTTCAAGTTCCAGGTCGACTCCTGGAGGGCAGGGGTGGGTGGGAGAAAAGGATCAGCTGGAGTTTTTGAGATGTCCCTAATGATGTCTTGTATTTTCTGGAGGAAAACCTCTGTAAGGTATCAAAATCCGGTCGATCATTTGCAGGGGCTTTACCATCTAACTGCGTTAGTTCCCTGAGGATGGCAAATATCTCCCTTTGCTTATTCCCTGCACGTCTAATTCTTTCCTCATAGAAGGCTGCCTTCCTCGATAGTATATCAGCCTTGTATTTTGACAGAAGTACTTTGTAATTTTCAGACTCAACCTGACTGTAATTGAGTCTCCACCTTCTCTCCGCTTGTCGAAGAACTTGTTTTTTTTCTCTAAGCGAGGCATCAAACTAATGTGCTCCCTTCCCTTTTGCTCTGGTTCTCTCCATTCACTCAGGGACAAGAGTGTCCAAGGCAGCGCGAATCCAGGCCATGAGGGCTGTGGTGTCTGAATCAAGATTTCCCTTGCTCCTCTCTGGAGGTGGAATAGAGAGAAGCATGGAAGTCAGAGACTCAGCTTCCAGCTTCTTCCAAGCTCGGACCTTTCTCCAAAGTCGATCAGACGTTGCCGGTGAGAAGTCGCACGGAACCCAGCACTTGATCAGGGAATGATCTGACCATATGCAAGGGCTGACGTCGATTATCTCTGCCCGGGATATAGAGGACCAAACCAGGTCCAACGTGTGGCCTTTGACATGCGTAGGGCCCACCACTAATTGGCGCAGATGTAGTGAGGTCAGGTTGGTGTCAAACCCTGTCTCTGTAGGGTCTCTGGGTAACTTCCCCCAATGATAATTGAAGTCCCCTACCACCAGAAGAGATTTATATCTAGAACCCTGATCAGTTAAGAATTCCAAGAAGGCTTCATTAAAATCTGGGGAACTTTTTGGTGGGCGGTATACTACCACCATCATAATGCATGTTGATTTTAATGAGATTTTTATGCCCAGTAGCTCCGCACTGTCACAGTTTTCCGCAACAACCTGTGTGACCCTGAGAGTTTTTTTAAATAGTATAGCAACCCCCCCCTACACTCCTTAGGGCGGTTATACCACAATGCATCATATTCCAATGGTAGTGCCGCAAGAACATCCGGGGTGGAAGAAGCCCCCAACCAGGTCTCGGTGAGGGCAAGAATATCAATGTCGTCATCCGGAAGGAGTGAAAACACTTCCAGATGGTGCTTTTGCAAGGAGCGTGTGTTCAGCATTGCAACTTTTAACCCCTGGATCGTATGAGAGTGTGGCACCATCTTAGGCCGTGTATGTTCGCACCTTCCCTGCAAGAGGGATTCTTCCCGTAACCTGGCTGAAGTGAACTCGGCTAGCGCCTCATTTCCAGTTCTTAACGCCAGGAGGGTGTCCATGGAGTAAATATGAGATTGAGGAGAGGCCCTAGCCCTTGGGCCCGTCCTGGCGCGGACGGGCGCAGACGGGCTTGCCTCTGGCGCACCCGCTGCGCGCGCGCTTGCATTCTGGGTCCTTAAATCCTTAAATATATATATAGACTTGTCTTGTTTAAAATACTTTGTGGTGGGGGTGATTCCTCCATTAAAAAGAGGAGGTGATCGAGAAGCTTTATTAAGACAGCTTGAAACTAAAATGATACTTGAATTTGATAGCCGTTGGCCTAATGGATTAAACAATTTAGAAGAAATGCATCATTTTCTGTAAAGGTTTTAGCCACTGGTATATTTTACTTACAGCCCTTCCCACCCTATTCTATATACTCCCTTTCAGTTAGGTTCCCTATTGAAGGTTGAGTTGGTGGTGGATTAGGATGTTATCAGTGGGCACTCTGATTACTGTGTAGCTATTCTGTCTTTCTGTGATTGATCTGTATCTCTCTATTTATACTTACATATTTATCGTGATGATTACTGTGTTATTCCTTGATGTATATATTCGTAATATTATATTTCTACATAGTATGTATTTTTTGATTACCTTTTTATACTACTATTTATAATATTGCAGGGATACTCTGCGTGTATTAAGTATTGTGTATATATATATATTCATGATATATATATATATATATATATATATTTTTTTTTTTTTTTTTTTTTTAGGTTGTGGGTTTTAACTTTTTGATACTTTTTGATACTGACTGTTTTTAAGAGGTGTATGAAAATCATAGAAATTATGTAGCGATTATATCTCAGGGATCTGAGAAGCTCTTAATATAAATATGATGTTGTCTCTTGATCTCGTCAGCGTTGCACTTTTTGCTGCTTACTTTGCACATATGTCTGCACAACTTTATTGCACTTTTTGTCCATTTATTGCTGCTTGGCTGTATTTTGCACATGGAGATTGTAACTATGGACACGTTTTTGGCATTTAATATATAAGACCCTTCCAGTTTTAGAGTCTTTAGGCATCGTTATAGAAATGTATTTATACAGTTATCATCTGTCAATTCTGTCATACATATGAAATAAAAGTTAGACACAGTTTTAACATTTATCTTAAAACATATGTCATCATTCTTTGTTGATTTTTGTTACATATATTGACATATTGGGATTTATCCTGCTATATTCTATTGTTCAAAATGTGCAAAAATCCTTGCTGCTTAAACTACAAGTAGTAGTATTTCTTCACTTTTTATTTTGTATCACATGACTGGTGATGTCACTAGAAGTGGGTGTTAACATGGTTGAACAAATATTAAAAAAAAGCATTTCATGTGTGGCAATGTTACAGTGTGAACAAGGGCGAGTTAGCCTGAAACGCGTAGCTGTTCTCTGTGTTGTTGCTGCAATAAATCACACAGTCCAGGAAATGGGCATTGAAGAATGTTCATCACTGAAAGTAATTTTCCATCTAGTCTAAGTTTAGACTTTCAGTGCTGTATTTTCCTGTTGAGTGCTGAGGAGAGGTGCTTGGCAAAATTTAGAAGAGGCTCTGAATGATCAACACTGTGTCATGGAAGGCTGTCTATATATATGAAGAAGGAAAAACAGCCTGATGAATCACTGAAGAGATTTGAAAAGAGACCTGACTGAACCTTTAAGAACCTCAGAAACACCCTATCCCGCATTGCACTGTGGTGACAGTTTGCCTGAGTGTGTTGATTCTTTTTTCCAACTCCTCTGGGCTCGATCTCTCAACACCTGAGCAGTCTTTTTACCTACAAATCTTTTCCCTTCATATATTTAGCTTTTCCAAAAGCTTAGTACTCGACAATATGATATCTCCACTGTTGATTACATTCATTTTGTCTGGTTTTCTGACCGGAATTTCACTCTGAATGCCTGCCTTTTTTACCAAATACCCATCATGTGCTAGAAAGAAAACGAGCTCTGATGCTCATAAGGTCTGTGTAGTGTCTTTCACCTACACACCTTACTAAAGGATGTGAAATTTGCATTAAAATGTCAAAAAGGACACCTAAAGACAGAGAAGGCAATAGACTGCATGGCTGGATGCAGGATATGAAAGCAGAGCATGAGAGAAGGAAAAGAAATATAATGGAAAGGTCATCTTCCCATGACGCTACAGAAAAGTGTCAAATCAGATATAGACTCCCAAAGAGTGAGATCTAGAAGCATAAAGTCTTCCTCTTGACATTGGTATGGACACCACTCTCATCAATGTCATTCACCTAAGTCGAAGGTATTGGCCCGTCTTGTTTGCCATCAAAAGAGGGCTCCACATCGACGCAACATCATTATCATCGTCATCGCTTGACATCCAAGACGGCGAACGAAATACTAACAACGCTGTTGACATTGAAGAGTACGACGGCACCAATGCATCAGTTAAGATCAGTGTTGAAAATCGACAGTACGACATCAAGATCCCATTGGTCTGCATCATTGTTCCATCACTCAACTTCAAGACCTCCGTTGACGTCTAAGAGACATGCTTCCTCAATGACACCGGTTCCTGAAAAGAGAATCTGCTCAACGTCAATGCCACCCCTCTCGACGTCAAGGATACATAAAAGTAATTCATCCCCTTTTTCGCAATGGTTAGGATCTCCCTCTTCTCAGTCATCATGTTCTCATCAGTCAGGGTCTCAGTTGCCACAAACAGATACTGAGCTTCCGCCTAAACGTCCTAATATACCAGCAGACAATCCTCTACAGGTACCATTATGACCATTAAATCTGTCTCATCCCGTACATCAATTTTCTAGTGCCACATCTATGCCACCCATTAGAAAATGGAAGGCTCCCTCTCCAATTAGATCTCTGCCACCAAGGATTCCTTCTTATGGAAGATCCATGACCATCTCTTGCCTCTTGCTCAAGATCCCAATCTGAATCACCTGATTCCAATTCACATTCATCATACACTCCAACTGCTCCACCTCAGTCTCCAACTAGAGTATCTTCAGTGGATGATATCATGACTTTTCAATACGCCCTAATGAGAAGTGCATTGAAGCTAACTATTACGGTTGTTACACCCCAGCTGGCAGTGTCCGTGATCTTGGGGAAAAAAAACAAGATCTACTCCACAACAGCTTCTTCCTCTGCTTCCTGGCCTCTTGGATATTGTTAAGGATAAGTTTCTAACCCCAGCCTTGGTAAAAGCTATCACACCAATACAGATCTTAATAGCCAGACCTGAATTTCCTAAAATCCGATCAGAAACCAGATTCAATCATTATGATGTCAATGAGGCATAACCATGCTTCGGCTCCCCAGTTTACGACTTCTCCATATTGGTAGAGCAAATGAATGGATGCCATCGGCAAAAAAGTGTGTGGCACAGCACCCACTCATTTGAGAAATATTAATGTGGCAGCATCATTCGGTAGATACCACAACTAAATATGGGATGAAATGAAAGCCTTCATGTCTGACTTACCATCCCACAGAGAGCAAGATTACCTTGAAATGGTAAATGAGGGGTCCTTGATTTCTAATCAATCGAGGTTCCTCGCGAATGCAAGCAGACGTTACCGAGGCCAATGTGGACTTGGATCTGACTGCAATTGTGACCTCGGAAACAGACGTCATTGCCCAGAGCTCTTCGAGTTCACAAGAACCGCCCGGATTTCCTTCCATTGCGAAGTTCAGATGGTCGACCAGCTCTTTGCACTTATTACAACTGCACCGTCAATGTGAAATTTCAACTGAGGACTGATACTTCAACAACCCGCAGTTAACGAGCCCCTCTCCGGACCCAGCTTGCAGCTTGACCCCTGCTGACTTGGTCGACAAGTGCTTCTCAAGGGCAAGAGGACTGAGTTGCAAAGTAAACTTTCCAACAGGAGGACCCTGGTCCCTATATCCAACTGGCATTCCATTGCGGGCCACCTGAACTTTTGACTTTGCCCTGGTTCATCAAGACCAGATAACCATAATTGGTGCTTTCTGCTTTTTGGTGCTATTTTTATTGACATTTATAAAAATTCATATCTCCGGTTTTGGGGATTGGAGTTTTGTTGTTCTGGTGTCATTTTATTTATTAAAATGCACTGTATTGCCCTAAATTGGTTTGGAATTTGTTTTGTGTTGTGTTTTCACTTTACTGCTGTTTAAGTTATGCATAAACATTTACACATTACCTCTAAGTTAAAGCGACTGCTTTTCTGCCAAGCTACCAGAAGGTTAAGCACAGGTTTATTTAGTGACTTTTGTCATTCACACTGACCATGATTGTTTTTTACTTCAGTGGGGCTCTCAAACTTTCAAATAATAACCCACTTTCTTACATTGGTGTTCAGTGGTGGGATCCATTACTTGTGTTTGTGCCATACCATTCAGTGATTTGTGTGAATCCAAATATCCCTTGTATAATCTGACATCAAAATCCTTTTTTTCTTCAAATTTCCCT
The DNA here is from genome assembly GCF_964263255.1 of Lissotriton vulgaris. Lineage (NCBI taxonomy): Eukaryota > Metazoa > Chordata > Amphibia > Caudata > Salamandridae > Lissotriton > Lissotriton vulgaris. The sequence goes on along the minus strand of NC_141693.1, from coordinate 1,065,656,340 downwards.
CATTTTTAATTGGGCAGTTGTATCCTTTTTTCTGCTTTATACTTTGTGGCTATGATATTTTATATGCAAAAATTGAAGGACACATCAGCAACATGGAAGGCTTTACTGTGGCAGAGCTAAAAAAGTTTTGCAAGGAGAAAGGGCTGAAGATAGCCATGGGCACCAAGAAACTAGAGTACCAGATAGCCCTTAGTACCTGGGAGGAAGTCTGCCTGCTGCAGTCTACATCAGAGGAGCAGGAGGATGATGATGATGTAGAAGAGAAGGATAAAGAGGAAGGAGAAAATATCCTGGGCATGTCCCCAGAGCTAGAGAACGGAGATGGGCCACAGCAGTTAGATCCCTTGATGGATCTAGAGCAGGGAGCAATGTGTACTCTAGTAACCTGACCACTGGAGAATTGGACGACACGAAGGCAGAGAGAGAGAGAGGGACAGAGCTGAAGCTGCAGCTGGCCAAGATAAAACGGGCTGCTCAAGAGTAAAAAATCAGAATGGCCTTGAGGAAAAAAGGGCTGAGATAGCCCTGGAGGAGAAAAGTTGGGCCTTGGAAGATAAAAAGGCCTTATTGGCTCATGAATTGAGTCCGATAGAACTGGATTTAAAGGCCAGGAGAGCCACATAGTACAGTGAGGGTGGTGGCAACAATACAAAAGTGCCTAGAGGAGGTAGGAGGGTCTACATCCCTAAATACCTGGCCTAACTATGCGGTGAGAGTTGACAATGATAAAAAGGTTGAGACCTATGAGATGATGGTAAGGAGGATTGGGCGGGTAATTTGTGGAAATATTTGCCCACTTCAGGCAGGGATATGATAGTGGCAGTGGGAAAGGAGGATCAGATGAAGTATGTCTTGATGAAAGAAACTCTGGTTGTGAAATATGTTCTTACCCCAGAAAAGCACATTTAGAGACAGCCAGAAGCTGTCTCACCAGTCATGGATGGATTATGTGGAGCATTCCTGTAAGTAATTTGATGGTTGGGTGAAAAGTAGTAAAATGGGTACTTATGGTGAGCTGTACAACCTTTTTGAAAGAGCGCACGTTCATTAATTGTTTCCCAGAGCTGCACCAACGCCTGGTATAGTCTAAGCTCACTCTACCCAGAGAGCTTGTGAAGGAAGCAGATCTCTGGATCAGCACCAGGGTGCCAGGGAGTGTCCCCAAGAAGTTGGTTCAGGTGTCCTCACCCCAGCAGAGCAAGGGAGGGGTCCTGAGTAAAGCAATTAAGTTACAAACTAGTGTGGGGAGAAGGATTCCCATGCCCAATCTGAAAATAAGGGGAGGGGAGGTTCTAATGGGCACAGACCCAGGGCACCCTTTTTCGAGCTCAAGTGCTTTTCCTGTTCCCAGTTAAGGCACAGACAGAGGAACTTGGTCTGTACCTGGAGACCACTCACTGGTGGGAACTCCACAGGAATGGCCTTCATGAGAGGTAATCTACAAGAGCCGAGGGTAGAGCATGACTTAGTGTCTCTTAGTTGGGAGGTGGGCCCAGGTGGTAAGCATGTAATTCCTGATGGTGGGAGTCATTTCGTTCACCAGATCACAGTGAATGAAGTCCCTATCAGTGCTCTGACGAATACCTGTAACAGTCAGACCATGGTGGTGGAAAGGTCGGTTTCCCCAGAACAGTACCCACCAGAACAGGTGTGTAGGGTAACCCAGGCCCATGGGCGGGACTTTGTCCACCCTATGGCTCTGGTGTCCCTAGGTTGGGGTGAGGACGTGGCCCAGAGAAGGGTCATTGTGAGTCCCCGAAGCTCATTGACTGTATCTTGGGAAATGAACTACCAGCAATGAGTGACTGGCCTCTTGGATTAGAACTGAATTAATCCTTGTCATGTATACATTCTCCACTGTAAAGGGCATGCAAATTGGAGTTAATGATAATTAGAACATTAGACTGTCGGGAGCTCCATTGTTCTACAAAGGATTCTCGAAGCTCAAGGGGATTTATATCCCCTCGAGCTTTGAGAACCCTTTGTTTAATTTGTTAGAACATTCTTCCCTCTAGTGGCAGAATGTTCTAATAGCCTTATAGCCCTTCGTAGCGGGCTATACCGGCAATTAAAGTCCTGCTGTCTCGTTAAAGCCCCCTCGCCTTCGGCTCAGGCCTTTAACGATTCAGCGGGCCTTTAATAGCCGCTATAGCCCGCTACGGCGGGCTTTAAGGCTATAGTATTCTTTTCATTATATTTGAATGTCGCCACACAAAACATAAACATACCAAACTTAAGCCAATTAAACTGTATCCAACATTCATATGTATACTCATTTTCATTTGGTGTTTTTTGTGTTTAAGCCAAAAGAAGAGATCCAACGTACAGTCCGTCCTGCTTCTCAGTGCTGGAGTTCAACGTCTAACTTATATGTCGGCTGCCTAGAGGGACACATTTTTTTATTTAATTTGGACACACAAAAGGTTACCATGCTTCACAAGACAGATATTGGTGGTAAGAATTAGAAGCTTTACTACATGAAGCAACATTTATTTTTCACTCTTGTAATATGAGATTGGCTGTATAAGTCTTACTTTATTTAATTTCAACACGAAGCCAACTTTAATCAGGAATGTAATGATTGTAGTGTATCCGGTAATTGCTAGCGTACCTTTTATTATAAATCTGTACTTTTCAGCTGTCAAGATATATCATCAACATCATCATCATCATCATCATTAAACTTTATTTGGCTTAAAAGCCATTAAAATGCACATCAATAGAAAGAACAATGCAAATGCAAACACAAAATATACAATAAAAATGCATATAAAATCAATTCTCATACACTAATCACCAGATAAAAACCTAAAAACAGATCACAAAATAGTTTATAAATAGCCATATCTATTTCTAGATAGCCAAGGCATGGCGGATAGAATTTGCCACAGCAGCACATATTTTAAAATTGTTCAGATGGTGCAAATACACTAAGGCTTCTTTGTGGAGTCTGATACTAGTAATGTGCAAGATTGGTACCAGATAACGCTTACATGGATAGAAATATAACTGACAGAAAAGTATAAAGTGCACAGTGTTCTGAAGGGAGGCATTATCACAAGGACAGTTTGTCAATGAGGAAATCCTATCACCCAGTCTAGGAAATGCCACTAAAAAAATGAATACGTTTAAACAAAATAATGTGCGATTAAACCCGCTGTAGTTGGTTTGTACCCCCAAACACCAGCTCCATACATTGCCACTGAAACATACTTGCTTGTGTAGCTGTTGACCAACTCTTTACTGGTTTGTGTCCGAGTCGGCGTGCAAAGCTAAAGACTGACTATAGCTCTTAGGCATTGCACTACCCTTGTGTTAAACATGCTGTTACAATGTAACTGCGAGTCTGGAAATCATTAATAAGTAAAAGTTGTTACTTTTGAAGATTACTGATCCTTCTAATTATATGTTCTTGTTTTAAAAATCTTTGTGCATATGCTTATGACAAATGATTTGTCAAGGTTGGTATTAAGATCCAGCTATTAGGATATTCTCAGGCGCTTCATCAGGAGAAGTTAAATATAAGATTAGTTGTATATTATTTTTAATGAGCTTATTTAAAAAAGCCTCCTTATCTACCCTTTCCCATTTTATCCTGGTGCCTATGTTCCATGATAAGTTAAGGGCGGATTCTCCTTCCATCCTTCGGAGTAAAAGAGGTCCAGATCAAGGACCAGGACAAGCAGGTTATGGTCACTTATGCCGAATATTTCAACATTATAGTTCCTCAATAGTGCAGTTAGATCAGAGGACAAAACAATGTAGTCTATCTATCTCCTGTCAAGATATATAAAAAAGATCTCAAATTTTCAACCACTGTAGCGCTTAGTTTTTGATGTGGTTGTCTGAATAGAACTGCCCAGTTTCATCCACCTACCCAGCCGGACTTAGGACAGACTTTCCTTCGTCTCTCCATCGTGTCTCCTTCCTCCCCCCCCCTCCCCTTCCTATAAATCAGCCTGCTTGTTTGACTTTCTCTTTGTCTTTTTGGTTCCCCTGAATTACTTTCCCCCTTGCCGTTCTTTCCTAACCACATCTTCATTCCAACCCCATTTTACGTGTATAAAGTAAAATCCTCTTCCTTGTATACCCCATAGGATGTGTTTATATGTTAAAGGTATGCTCTAGCAATCTCATGTGACTGTGTAACCCTGTTTTTTTCCCATGTTATACCAGGCTCCTGTAACTGACGTAATTTTGTAACTAGACAATCCTCACGTGAAGCGCTCTGATACCTCCGGGACTAGCCATGGCTATATACAACTCTTCAGGGCTCATTTTATTTAAATTAGTTAATGTTTTGAATTAATTGTTTAATTGAACTTCGATAGAGCTCTTGCCTTGATGGACACAGCTACGTTTAAAAGGGAATGGATGAAATATTTGTTTGCTGAAATGCGAAACACACAAGATGATAGACGGAATGTTGCACAATGGCAAAACATTCACCCCCAGTCACAGATCTGGGTTTAATCCATCGTTATTTTTCTCACCAAGCCACCCCAGTTCAGACATGGCCATATGCAAATCAGTCTTGACCCTGTGCCTCATGGGAACAGTCCAGCCCGAACTGCCAAGCCATGTCTTCCCTTGACCGGAATCAAGCATCCTAGGACCGGTTTCTGGCTATCAGCCGTCTTCAGCTAGGATAGCTTGACTCTAGTGGCTTAGTGAGCACGGGACCCATGTCTGGGCATACCCTTCCCACATAGGGTGAACAGCAAAACACACAAGATGATGGACGGAATGTTGCACAATGGCAAAGCATTCACCCCCAGTCACAGATCTGGGTTTAATCCATTGTTATTTTTCTCACCAAGCCACCCCAGTTCAGACATGGCCATAAGCAAATCAGTCTTGACCCTGTGCCTCATGGGAACAGTCCAGACCAAACTGCCAAGCCATGTCTTCCCTGGACCGGAATCAAGCATCCTAGGACATTGAAATGCGGACATTGTGAAATCTATCTCAGTCCCGTCCAAAGTAGAAACCGTTTTGGAAATTTGCCCAAAAATGTTGTGTTTGGGCTACTCATGCCTCCATGGAATATAGAATGTGGTCCAAGAATAATAGCTACAGCTGTTCTTATTGACTTCTTCCAGACAATCACAACGGTCCTCTGTTTAGGATCCTATTTGATAGGTTAAAGGTTAATTAAATGATGCTCTCAGTTTTGATTCTCCAAGATCAACCATTTAACATAAAATGTGAAGGCTGGTTCATATTTACTTTCACCCATAATTTTTGTTTCTGGCCCATTTTTTTGTTCAGGGGGTTCGTCAAATACCTTGCTGCCAGAAGGGAAGATAAGAACGATGGCCATTTACAAAGATGAATTATATGCAGCAGGACAGGTAAGACATTTCGCTTCCTTTTCAATTTACACAGGATTTCTGTCAGATCTGAATGAACTTTTCTTTCCATGGCCATTTTTTAGCTTCTTGTTACGACTTAGGAATTGATTTGGAGTTTGGTGGAGAGGGTACTCCACCGCAGAACCGAAGGAGTGTCCTCTCAGCCAAACTCACGGTCTGCCTGGCTGATTTATTGGTGGGTGTACTGAAAGTATGTTGTGATGGAGCCTACTCTGGCTCTGTCACCGACACTCTTCCGATAGGCCAGAGAATGTATGCTATCTGAGGTTAGCCATCCGACTCCCCACCCGATTTAGCGTGGGCAATCATTTGGCTTTTTTGTTGTTGTTGCCTGCCTTCTCCAGGTGAAGCCTGGTGGTATAAGATAATCAAAAAAATATAATAGCTCCCCACACCATGGGAGGGAGAAAACTCTCCTGGCATGGAGGTGATTAGTTTTTTTCTTTTTCAAAGACATCCTCCAGCTTTGGGAATTTAGGACCTGTTTTTCAACTTGACGGGAACTCCCGTTCTCCATCTGTGGCTGCGGTTACAAGTACTCTGTCAAGCTGACCCATTCCAGCCTGCCGTATTTAGGCTGGCTGATCCTCCGTCTGTCTTTTTTCCATTGCATACGGGCCTCGCTGCTGTTGACTCAGTGGTCCGATTTAGACTTCACAGTTGAGCTGGCGTTGTCCTAGCGGCGGATTGCCGACAGAGGGATTCTGTTGTGGGACCTGTTCAACATTATACTATTCCTGTGGTTTTTGGATGGATGCTAGCACGACTCACCTGATCTGTTTTAGCTAATTGTTTTCACATGCATACCACACTATCAAACACACTCCATATCAGACAATTATCCTTTGCCATTCCACTGCAGCAGAACATTTTTCCTGAGCACTTTTTCAGTGAAGTCAGGTGTTTTGTTGGCCTTCTCTGTTTCCTTTTGTTTTCTTTTCTAATTATTATCTTGTGGGTTGTTAAAATCATTTCAGTTTATTTTTTCACAAGCACCTCACCCCCTGCCATGTCACTCCAGCTATTGACCTCATACGCAGCATCTCTTTAGGCCAGACTGCGATAGTGAATGTAACAAATGGCTGCATTTTTGGATGCCATTCACAGTTCAATGTCTCCCACAAAATTGCAGCTTCCTCACTCACCCCATCCTCCCACCCAGCCCAACCTTCTGCCCCAACTCAAGTCCCTTTCTCAACCCCAATCCAAACTCCCACCCCATCCCAAACACACTCTTTGCAGATATCCACTACAACAGACACAAGCAGCACAATCAGACACACCCCTAAACACAAACACACAAAGAAACACAAACAATATACACACACTATTGAAAATACACCCACAAGAACAATATCCACCACCACACCTACCGCCACACCCACACCCACCGCCACACCCACACCCACTGCCACACCCACACCTACAAACACACCAACCACTACAACGACTACAACGACACGCTAAAAACCAACACCACTATTATAATTCATTTACAATTCACTGATTATTAAAACTGTTAATAAGGAATATGTGAAATACATATTCTTACTCACATTTATGCCAGAAACAACTACAGTTTTTTTAAATTACATATGTGTGCAGTCCAAACATTAGTAGTAAAAAATTGTAATGGACATTAAGATTTTGGTGCAAGCATTCATCATGATAATGGACACTTGCACCAAAAATACATTTGTTTGAGTGTTTTTAGTTTTTGATGTGTTTATACAGGTGTGTTTACTCACCACAGTTACGTTGGCTGGAAGGCACATCATGATTGGCCCAACAAAAATATTGTCCCCCCCCCTCCCCCCCACCCCCCACCCCCCCCCGACAGCTGCTTTTGCCTATGGCGCCATTGGCTCGGGTGGAAAAATCTTGTAGAGTCGGCGAGACCCACCTACATCTAAATAGAGCGGTCGGACCACCTAGTAGATGGGCAAAGAAACCAATGGAAAAGTCACGTGTACGACCAGAGTTGGCAAGATCTTAATCAGGCCCTTAATTGTGAAAAATTGAAAATTGTGTAAAAGTGTGACGGGCAGCAGTCCTGGTTGACTGAGCCATCCAAACCTACAACATTGATGAGATCTGCTATGACGGCAGTGCCCGTCAGTATTAAAAGTTATCCACATGGCTGGCGGACAGCTCTAGATTTGACAGGCAGAGGTCCCTTGAGATGGCATGGGCAATATACTCAGCCATCCTGACAGAGCACCCTCTGTCTGCCAAACTTCAAACAACCCCTTCTTTTCTGAAGAACTGTTTTATAATGTTTCGAGAATTCTTCAACATCTTAAATTCATTTATTTATGTATTTATTTATTTATGCGTTTTTTAGAGCGAGAACTTGACCGTTAGGATATCAGAGCGCTTTACAGGAGATCAAAGCAATATACAGACAGGCTTAGAATCAACCAGTAACAGATCGAGTAGTAGGGGGGGCGGAGTGTCGGATACCTATGAGAAAGAAGAGCACGTATTTTACAGTTTATATAACCAATTACTCAAGACGAGATGACCTATTTACAGAATACGTTTACAATTATTTAAGACAGACCCCAAGGTTCTGATGAGGTGACTAGGTAGTCCGAAGGGAGGCAGTGGCGGCCACAGATCGGGCCACAGTGGTTTTTGAGGCAAAATTTAAACAAGAAATTTACCCATAAGGAAGGTTTTGGCATCCTTTTTGAAGCGAGTGCTTAGTTAAAAAAATCCAAAATTGATATAAAGTGGTGTTCTGGCAAATTATATCTGAAAAGGAAACTCAACATATTAAAAATATTTGAAGTCCTTACTGGCTAGCCCACCTACCATATTTTGTCCAACTTTTGCAAAGTTTAGAAAGTCATATGTAGCAATACATGGGAAAAACTATATTTAACATAACGTCTGCTATAATGTATAAAACAGCAAAGGCAGTGAGGGAAAACAATTACAGCTGCACTTGCTCTTCTATCACTAAATGTAAATACACCTAACAGTCTAGCATTTTGCACTCCTCTGTAAGTCCACTGCCCTGGGACCTAATTTTAAACTATACAATACACTGGTTCAGAGAGGCACATATTTAATAGCATACAATATGCACACAAATCACGCAGATTATTAAGGAGACTTGTCTTCATAGAAAAATCTTCTTTATTCTTAATCCACACAGCCAACGCTGTTTTCTGACCTGGGTGGACTATCACATCACCGCTGGCATCCTATGCGAAACTAAGAACGGAATTTGGAACTAACTGACGATAAGATGCACTGCACTGAACCTTTTTGGAGCCAGAAACGGTCTATTGGAGCCTTATTGAAAGCATTGGATACCTGGTAGTGAATCCCAATATGATAAGGATATCTGTATAAGAATCGAACACTGGAGGATTACTCATCGATTTGCTAGGATGTGGAATAGAAATTTTGGGTTAGCCCTGATGAAGCCCGCTGGGGTGAAACACGTTGGCTGTGTGGATCAAGAATAAAGAAGATTTTTCTATGAAGACAAGTCTCCTTAATAATCTGCGTGATTTGTGTGCATATTTTATGCTACTAAATATGTGCCTCTCTGAGCCAGTGGATTGTCTGCTAAAATGTCATTAACAGATCAGTCATTTCAAAAGAAATTGCAGAGGGGTAATCTGAGGTACCTGCTACTAGAGGGCCTGAATCCGGATATAACTCAACACAAAGCTGTGGGTGAGCTTTTTTTCTAGGAAAGTTGTTATATCAGATTCCAAGATGGGGGAATGGGTATGTGTTTCACACATCTCCTACACGGCAAACGTTTCCAAGCATAATTGCTGATTACTGCTATTTACTGACAAAAATCAAAGGACCAATAAGGCTGAACTTACAGAATCGTTAGACAGGTACATCATCCCTTGCAGGTGTTCAGCGTCATTGAATCTAAGGATACAATTCACAAAATGCATTCTGTAGTGGGTAAAGCTGTATTATTTATGTACTACAACATGGTATTCACTAAGCCACGTCTGAGAGCCACAACTTTGTCTCGCCTATCTTTTCTGAGCAGCCATCCCTGCCAAAGTGGTGGAGATATCCACACACTTAGGCGTACGATGTTGCAGGAAATTTGGAAGGAACAAGGGGAAGAGGCAGGAAAATGGGGCAATAGTAACTACAAAACTGGAAGGGTTTTGGAAAATTTAAAGAAGAGTTGAAGGCCGGGGTATTAAACCTTTTTAGTAGTGAGAGCTACTTCTGCTGAAGGAAAGTACTCCTGAGCTACTAGCATATCTTATCACTGTTAAATAGTGACCCCATTTGTTAATGTTACAATATGACCACCATTAACAGGATTATCAGTAGTGACAAGCCGAGCATTTCAGGCAAGGGTACCCGAAAAAATGCCAGGAAAAAGCTTATGAATATTGAATGTCTACACATGAGTAATGAAGTAACATTCAAATCATCTCATGCACTCTGGCACAAATGACATAACCACAGCAGTAAGTCTTCATAACTCAACTTGAATTATCATTTAGCTATCAACTTCAAAGGTGTTTTGGAATTGCATCAGAATGTCAGTTTCTGAAAATACACATATGTGTCTGCCACTTTCCGTTTTTGGAAAACAAACTAAATTTCACAGGAGAAAAATCTTTTCTGAAACATGCCCCCCATAATTCTTGCTTTTAAAATAGCAGTTATCATTAATAGGAAATGCACAGTCCCCAAGACACCAATGATGCCTGTATTATGGCAATAGTGGCAGCCATTATAATAGGGCCATCATTGTGCCAATGCAGGACACCTTAACAACAAGGATGCCCACCAAATATATGTCAAGGCCATTATTATGCAAGGGGTGGCCACCATTCTATCCGGAATGGCCTAAAGTAGGCGTTAACATGCTAATAATGGTTGCCAGTATGCCACAACTACATCAAGAATGCCCAACATAATCAAGGATAACCATTTTTGTGCAAGTTTTCACTATTAGGCTGTGAACAGGCACACGTGTCAGAGGTGAAACCCTTCTGATAGATGCTAGAATACTGTTTTGGTAGTCCTTGAGCTAGATGTAGTGTCCAGGGAGCAACACTATTTATTAGGGAGGGACCCATTGTCACACAGACACCACTCATATAAACATTTGTGGATGGGGTACTTGCTTTTCTCTGCTCTCGATCCATACCATGCTTTCCTCAGCTCTTGGGCTGATTAAGCGCCCAACTAACACATTATCACTCTGGCTGGTGCAGCCCCACACTTCATTGGGTCAGCACTGGCTACTGCTCAGGCTACTGCTAGCAATCTTCTGTCATTAGGACATTGTTCACACACATATGATGCGGCTGATGGAGCATGGCCTACAAAGATGGACAATCTCCTCGTGACTGAGAGTTGATGCAGATGATGATGTGGCAGACCCTATAGGCCCACAACGTGTGTGTTTGACTGCTATCATGATGCCCTGCCATTGGACTGGCTGGCTGTCACTTAGGAGTGGGAAGTAAACTACGCTATGCCGGCGGAGTTCATGGAGTTTTACCACTCACGCGCAGTTCGGCAAAAACTCTGATAACCACCACGTGGCAGATCTTACCAGTGCCCACCTAAGACCTGTAGACTTTTACACGCCAACATGGCCCCCACTTGGATATTTTTTTTGTCCGTTTCATGCAATCTTTTCTTTTCCTCTGTATGGTTGGTTTAACCAATAGCGGGCTGAGAGTTGACGCTTAGTCAATGAGTGTGGGAACACCAGTGCTTTTCGCATCATCAACACAGTGCGGTTAGAGATGTCCCGCTTTTCTTTAAGATTTTGCATGTTATATGTTTGGGGCCCACTGGCGAAAAGGGGGGGGGGGGAGGAAAGCACCGACCCGAGACTCAATGTAAGTGTGATAAAGGCCGCTTTATTGGAAGCAGGTGCATCCTACACAATAACAACCTTGGCCTGCGCCGCACAATCTAAACCTCATAAATATGTAAATTCCTGCCTCACCCCCACCCCTCCCCTAACTGATTCCCACAATCCACAAACAGTAACAATTAGCATAACGTCAATTTGCCTCTCCACCTGGCTAACTACTTTATTGTGCTTGACCTACCCCCGATAATCCAAACAGTTCTCCTACTCTTCCCCCATATATTAGGAAGAACCGCCCCTACATACAGAATGCACCCCACACCTGCTCCAGCGACATGTGAAAACCCCCCCACCCCATCCAAAAAAAACCCTTTTTGCACCAGCCTCCAACAAAATGTTGCCCAAAATCCCCGTTGCCCCCAACTCCCCCGCAAAGGAAGCTCCCCCGTAAGGAGCGATGCCTGCCCTTGGCCCCCCCCCGAATCGTGACCCAGGGAGGGAGGGAGGGAAAAATTGTCCACACACCAAAACCCCCACCCGGCGGCCGAGACACCTCACTTAAAATGGTGTCTCTGCCGCGTGGCGGGACGGGAACCACCGCCCAGCCCAAAAGAAGCCTAACCAAGCCCCGCCCCCCAGCCCAAAAGCTACCAAAACACGCCCAAACCATCCCCGGGCGGCGCCGTCTCTACCCCCCCCCCCCCTTTTCCCCGGCCCCAAATTCCCCCGGGCGTGACAGGCCTCCCTTCGGTCGGCCGCCCCCCCCAGGACCCCATTGGGGCTCTGGCCATTTTTTGTCCGATGTTGAGTGAAAGACTTTGTCCTTCCTACATCTTCACCTCACTGCACGTGCCAGTGCAACCACGAGAAAAGGGTAAAAACTGCAACTTCTTCGCAGCATTGGTGAAAATGTCATTAACAAGAGTATGTGCGCCATCAGCAGCACACGGAACCATTTATACAGTGCAGAAATAAGGGTTTGTAATGGCGCTGTGTGTGTGGACCTGCCTACTATGGACAACATGTGAAAGCAGACATGCCTCGTTTTCACAAGTTCATGTGTGCAAAGTACGGGCAATGAAGTGTTGTGCACCTTGTCCAGAATTAGGAGGGCGAATGGGCTCGCACCCATGCACCTTTTATTCTGCTACCATGGAAGTGTGCATTAACACATCACCTGCCGGTGTGTCTGCAATGCACATTGCCATGAGGCAGTTTACTCTGACACATATTTAAAAGGGGACACTACTAGCTCGAGAGTCACATGTCTTGTTGTTTTGGGATTAAACTTGTTCCTTCGCCCCCTCCTCAGTTGGTATACGAATACTCTGCTAGTGTTGACTGAGCTCCTTGTTTATCCAGTATTATGGGTATCTTTCATAGATTCACATGCCTGAATCATTCCCCGTCGTCGGGGTAGGAGTCCCCGGTAAATAACAATAGTAATGTCACATAGACATATACTTAGTACTAGGCCAGAGGCCTCACATTAGTAGCCTATCTAGGTCCTTATGTAAAAAGGACCAAACTTTGGCCAGGAGCCAATCAGCTACCATCACCCTTCTCACCTTCCTGGAAGGAGCCCTAGTCCCTCAGATTTTCTACCGCACGTCGTGCAGAGGAGTCTCCACTGAGCTCTGCTCAGGTTTTTTCCTATATCTTTGGTTTTTTGCCTTCTAATTCTTCAGGTTCAGTTGGAAAAGGAGTATTGATATTTAATATGTCTACTACTCCTAAGAAAGGACTTTTTAGGCCATGTGCCTCATGTAGTAAAATGAGGCTACACATAGAGGATAAGCATGAAGAATGTTTGTATTGCCTCTATCCTCAGCATTCTGCCAAGGAATGTAAGATTTGTCGCACTCTCCCGGTCAAGACATTGAAAGACAGGGAAGGGCGACTGCTTCTGTGGCTCCAGAGACTGAAGGACAAAGACCAAGTCTCCTCAGGTGAGAGTGAGTGTTCCTTTAGAAGTTTCCACTCCTCTCCTAAAAGGCCTCGACCGACATCTCCAGGTCAATCTGCTGTGCCTACTCACAAGAAGCCAAAGTCCATGGAGGGTCATCCTAAGGTCAAGCCTTCTCTTCAGATGACAGCCTTCAAAAAGCCTGCTGTGGTATCTTCTGGCCTGCCTGTGACGATGTCGACAGTATCCATTTCGACGTCCACGGCGTCTACTTTCTCCATGGCTTCAACTGCTACAACGTCGTCGACGATGGGTAGGTCAATACCTTCTGTTATTCCTCTCACAAAACCGTCGACGACGCTCCCGTCGACGTCTGCTTCATCGTCGACGAAGGCAAGGCTACCAGCGTCGACGAAAATCCCATCGTCGACGTCGAGTTCATCGTCGACGAAGACTTCGTCGTCGTCGAAGACACCGTCGACGAGGACACCGTCGACGTCGACACCTTCGTCTACAAACCCGTCGACGACGACACCGTCGACGAGGACACCGTCGACGACGACACCGTCGACGACGACACCATCGTCGACGAGCCCGTCGACGACGACACCGTCGACGAAGCCATCGTCGTCGTCGACTTCTGCAGTGTCGACGCCGCCGTCGACGAGGGCATTGTCGTCGACGTCGACGAGGACATCATCGACGTCGATGCAGTCGACGATGAAAATGCATGATAAAATGTCAGCAATTGTAGACGCTCCATCGGACGCCACAATGAATCTACAATCGAAAGGCTCTCCATCACTTAAGTATTCCTTTACCCATTTTAAGATGTCATCATGCATGGTGACACCAGAGATGACTTCACCTAGCAAAGTCCAGCAACTGCTGCCAACGCAGTTTCTAGAAGCAGAAGATCCTGACGTGGAGAACATGTTTCCCATAGCATCCAGTCCCTCTCATCTTAACATCAAGGTTCATGAGAGTTCAGACTGTGAAGATCTTGAAGAGGTGACGATTCAAGAAGAAGTCCGACAGCATACCACTGTTCAGCCTATGGTATGCCTTCCGGCGTCAATTGTCTCTGACCTACAGTTTCTGATTTCAGACTATAAGCAACGATTTCCGTCTTCTGCTCCTGCTTCAGGAGTGCCAGCACAGCAGGAAGCTCCAACTCCTCAACGTCGCCAGCGACCACCTCCGCTGGTTGTGCATCAGGAGCAAGAGAAATTGCCTCCTCAAGTTTCTTCTGATGAGGATGAATATGAGGAAGAAATGAGACATGATGAAGTCCAAGATGAGGAAGGTGAAATACATGATGAGGATTCTGATGATAACGCCAACCTGGATCCGGCATCCCCGGAGCAAGTACAGGATGATTCACCCCCTGAAGATTTAGGGGGATTCCATAATATAGTAGGGAGAGCGGCTGCAAGATTCAGCATCCAAATAGCTTCGGAAACGCAGGACTGTTTCCTCCATGATTTTAAGGAAGCCTTCAAAAGATCTGTTCGATCCATCCCAGTAATCGATTATATATGGGAGCAAGGACTTAAAATTATGAAAAATCCTTCCTCTCTCATTCCAGTGCCGGCTAGGCTTGAAAGGAAGTACAAAGCCCCAGACACTGCGCCCGCATGTTTAACTGGCCAGACTAAACCGGACTCAGTTATATCACAGGCCGCTCAGCAGAAGTCTAGCAACCCGTCAGCGGCAATAACAGCGCCTCCTGATAAAGAGGGGAGAAAACTTGATGCCATTGGCAAAAGATTTTCGTCCATGTCCGCCCTATCAGTCAGGGCTGCAAATTCTCTGGCATTACTAGGTCGCTACAATCGACAGATATGGGCAGATATAGCCCCATATCTAGAGGCAATCCCAGAAGACCAGAAAGAAGAGGTTAAGAAAATTTTGCTGGAGGGCGAACGCTCTGCCTCGGAAATGATCGATGTGGCCTTGGATATCGCTTCCACAGGATTTCGTCAACTGGTAGGAGCAGCGGTTTTGAGACGCCAGGGCTGGCTTAAAGCCACAGCATTCCGGCCTGATGTGCAAGCCAAAGTTCTAGACATGCCATTTGATGGAGATTGGAGAACTGCTCTTCGGTGAACATATCGATGATATGCTGCAAGGTATTAAGAAGGATACCGACACGGCGAAAGCCCTAGGCACCCTACAATACAAAACTAATTCCTTTCGAGGATCCAGAGGTAGAGGGCAACAGATTCGAGGCAGCTATCAAGGTTACACGTCCGCTTATAACTCTTCTCAGCAGTACAAGCCTCAATATCAGCAGAGACAACAACAAGGACGAACTTCCTACAACAAGTCGTCCTTTCGAGGGAAAGGAGGAAAGAAAGATAATTACAGACGCCAATGACTGCTTTCTCCAGCATGCCTCCACCTCTTCTCCACAATTCGCAGTTGGAGGAAAAATTACCAACTTCCTTCACAATTGGAAGCAAATTACAACAGATCGTTGGGTGCTGCAGTTAGTTCGCTTCGGACACACTTTGGAGTTTGTGGAACATCCTCCTCCGAACCCACCATGTCCTATGCAGCACAAGAATCTACTACTACTTCAACAGGAGCTCTCTCTAATGCTCCAGAAAAGAGCAGTGGAGAGAGTTCCTCGAGGTCAGAAGGGGAGAGGATTCTATTCCCGATTCTTCCTGGTCAGAAAAAAGGAGAAGAAGCAATGGAGACCAATATTGGATCTGAGAAACCTAAATATATACCTCAAGAAGCAGTCCTTCCGTATGGTTACCCTCCAGGAGGTATTACACCTACTCAATCCAAAAGACTATATGGTATCCTTAGACCTCCAGGATGCCTATTTTCATGTCCTCATTCACAAGAGTCATCGACAATTTCTGAGGTTTGCAGTGGCAAGCAGACACTACCAGTTCAGAGTTTTACCATTCGGCCTGAAGTCAGCTCCACGCATCTTCACGAAGTGTCTGTCTCCGGTAGCGGCATACCTTCGCCAGCATCATCACCAAGTCTTTCCCTACCTAGACGACTGGCTCATCAAAGCTCCGACTCGGACAGGCGTGGCCAAGTCCTCTTCGGCCTGCCTTCATCTATTCGAAAATCTGGGCCTAAGACTCAACCAGGAAAAGTCAACTCTCCAACCGTCACAACGTCTCAATTTCCTGGGAGCAACGTTGGATACACAACAAGAGAAAGCCTTCCCTTCCAGAGAACGTCAGGTCAAGCTGAAGACCCTGGCCGTCCACATTCAGACCAAAAAGAGAGTCAAAGTTCGACTATTCAAGTCGTTGTTAGGAATGATGTCTTCCAACATTTTTCTCATTCCTCACTGTCGCCTACACATGCGGCCTCTACAGGAAGCCTTAACAAATCAGTGGATCCAAAGTACAGGGTCTTTCGACGACTGGATCAAGATCACTCAGGTCATGAAGAAAGCTCTGAGATGGTGGCTTCTGGGCGACAACTTAAACAAGGGTCTCCCTTTTCTTCTCCCAATCTCTCCTCATGTGATAACCACAGACGCTTCACTGGAAGGATGGGGGGCGTTCCTGCAGGAACTGCAAGTACACGGTCAATGGTCAGTGGCAGAAAAACAACTCCACATCAATCTGCTAGAGTTAAGAGCAGTGCGCTTGGCACTTCGAGCATTTCTGCCCCGAATCCGGAACTCCCCAGTGCTTGTGAGGACGGACAACACCACCACAATGCACTACCTGAACAAGCAGGGGGGTACTCGATCCAGGACGTTGTCTCGAGAATCTCAGCAAATTTGGATCTGGCTGGTACAACACGACATTTCTCTGCGGGCAGAGTATGTCCCAGGAGTAGACAACACCCTGGCAGACTCGCTAAGCAGGCAGCGTTCACTTTGCCACGAGTGGGAGCTCGACCAGCAGACGCTCGACTCGGTGTTCTCCCGTTGGGGCAAACCTCACCTGGATCTCTTTGCGACGGAAGTGAATGCGAAATGCCAACATTACGTAAGCTGGCTTCCCCAGAAAAGGTCCCTAGGGAATGCCTTTTCGATGACATGGTGCAACGTCTTTGCTTACGCTTTTCCACCGTTTCCCCTGATCCCCAGGGTTCTCCGGAAACTGAAAGCAGAGAGTTGTACCATGATCCTGATAGCCCCAGCGTGGCCGCGCCAACACTGGTATACAGAGCTACACCTTCTATCGCTGGAACCTCCAATTCTATTCAGGACATGCCCACATCTCCTCACAATGAACCAGGGACAAGTCCAGCATCCGGATCCAACATCTCTAAAATTATCAGCTTGGCTCCTGAGTTCAGAGAGTTCCAGGATTTAGATATACCACAGGAATGCAGGGTCGTCTTAGCCCGGGCTCGGGCTGAAAGTACTAATAAGACGTATTCCCTCAAGTGGAAAAGGTTCTGTTTGTGGTGTAGAGCTCAGAATTTGCATCCGTTCACTTCTACTCCAGCACAAATTCTGCCCTACTTGCTCCACTTAGCCAATTCTGGACTGGCACACGCTTCAATAAAGGTCCACCTGGCGGCCATATCCAGGTTCAGACGATCTTCGTGTGGAGCTTCACTATGGACCAACAGACTAATCAAACAGTTTCTGAAGGGATTATTCAGATCTTTCCCTCCAGTTAGAGCACCTCCACCTACATGGCAACTAAATGTGGTACTAGCTCAACTAATGAAACACCCGTTTGAGCCAATCCACAGAGCAGATCTAAAATATTTGTCATGGAAAACAGCTCTATTGCTGGCGCTCACGTCAGCAAGGAGAGTGAGTGAACTACAGGCTTTTTCTGTGCAAGACCCTTTCATCCAGTTCAAGAACGACAGAGTCATTCTACGGACTAACCCTAAGTTTATACCGAAGGTTCCGTCCTCTTTCCATCTCAACGAACCTATTGTCCTACGATCTTTCTTCCCGAATCCATCATCTGCGGCTGAAAGATCTCTTCACTCATTGGACCTCAAACGATGTCTCAAATTTTACCTTCACAGGACGGAGCAATTTCGAAAGTCCAACCAATTGTTTGTTGCATTTAGCAGACCCAGGAAAGGCTTAGCTTTAACAAAACAGAGCATTTCCAGATGGATTTCAGCGGCCATCGCCTTCTGTCACCAACAGGCGGGCCACCCTCTGCCTTCAAAAGTACGAGCACACTCCACTAGAGCGGTTTCCACCTCCATGGCGCTCTTTGCTGGGGTATCCATTGTCGACATTTGCAGAGCGGCGACATGGAAGACACCACATACGTTCACCAAGCACTACTGCTTGGACTCTGAACTTATGAAGGACGCAGCAGTGGGGCAGGCTGTCCTACGTCATCTATTTCATTAGTGGTGAGCCTTCTTCCTATCATCCCACCTTCCAGGTAATTTATCGCACATTTCTTATCAGGTTGTGAGTATCATGTAAACTGTGTAACAACTTATGATAAGATTACTATGTCTTTACGAATGTATTATGCGAAATGTGCTCATTATTGCTTGCTATTCTGATTCAGGCATGTGAATCTATGAAAGATACCCATAATACTGGATAAGAAATGCGTTACTTACCTGTAACAGCAGTTATCCAGTATTGGTATCTTTCATAGATTCACATGCAACCCACCCGCCTCCCCTGGAAGGGCTCACCTTCTCCCTCTCAGTAGGTACTACTTAGCACTGTGCTTACGAAAATCTGAGGGACTAGGGCTCCTTCCAGGAAGGTGAGAAGGGTGATGGTAGCTGATTGGCTCCTGGCCAAAGTTTGGTCCTTTTTACATAAGGACCTAGATAGGCTACTAATGTGAGGCCTCTGGCCTAGTACTAAGTATATGTCTATGTGACATTACTATTGTTATTTACCGGGGACTCCTACCCCGACGACGGGGAATGATTCAGGCATGTGAATCTATGAAAGATACCAATACTGGATAACTGCTGTTACAGGTAAGTAACACATTTCTTACCCATAGCTCTGCAGTTTGCTCATACAGCTGAGTGTACACTGCACTGCAGCAGCCGTGCTGCACAGAGGCCTCCCTTTATCTTCATGGCCACCTCGTGCGAACACCAACACTGCAAAGTGCCTTTCTAAATTTCCCTCACTGACACCCACAGCATTAGTGAGGCGGAGGCGCCAGGCACGACAACACATAATTGTGCCTCTGATACCACCTATCAACTGCTCTTGCGCAACCTGCAACAGGGCTCACTATCAATCCACTCATCAACAGCAAACATCGCAAGTTACTCTGCCTGCTTGTGGAACTGAGCTGAATCCCACTGAGTTTTTAAATAAATCTGTGGAATTCCGCAGAGTGAAACTTTGCGAGCTCCGCCCATGCCTACTGTACCTTTTATGGTGTTAAAATGAGCATTGTGGCCTTCTTTAACAGCACATATTCTCTGAAAGAAATACTGGGCTTGACGTCACCTCTGAGTGCTACTTTGAGGGTGCTGACGAACACCCGTAGCTCCTCCACTACTTGTTAGTGACCCCTGGTTTAAGGAAAGACATACTCATATGCAAAACAGTCCAATAACAAGCATTTGCAATGCAATAGGTCTCGCATTAGGAAAGTTTGAGCTATTGGTATTGTAAATGACAATTTTTTTATTTATGTGTTGGTTTTGAAAATAGCGAATTTAATAGCTTTGTCATTTACAATGCCAATAGTTTTAACTTTTGCAAATGTGACACCTATAGCATTTGTAATGCAATATGTGTTGTATTTACGTGACTTAGATGTATTGATATTACAAATAGCAATAGCTTTACATTTTTTAAATAATTAATACTTAAATAAAAGGTATTGTAATTCATAATGACAATAGCTTAAACTTTTGTAAATAACTTTTGTGAAGATTCTGTTCATTGTATTTTATTGTGACGAAAATCCAGGAACAGAAGTGAAATATTAACATATTTTTGTGACATTTGTAATAAAGCTTGAAACATTGAGAGAACATATTTGAACCAGTTGTTGTTGAATGGTTGCACAGATTGATGCTGTGGTGGCGCTGAGTGATGTTTTGGTGGCGACGAGTGATGTTGTGGTGCCCCTGAGTGATGCTGTGGTGGTGCTGAGTGATACTGTGGTGATGCGATAGTGATTGCGATAGATAGAGGGAGGGTGATAGATAGATAGACAGAGCGTTTTTATGTTGCATTGAGTAGAGTGTAAGTATGAGGTGTGTAATTATATGGCACTGAGTGGTATTATGTGGAGTGTATTTACGTTGCATTGAGAGGAGTGTAATTATGTGGGGTGTAATTATGTGGCCCTGAGTGGTAATATGGGGAGTGTATGTTGTATTCAGTAGAGTGTAATTATGTGGCGTGTAATTATGTGGCACTGAGTGGTATTTGGAGTGTATGTTGCATAGAGTGCAGTGTAATTATGTAGCATTTAATTATATGGCACTGAGGGGTATTGTTTGGAGTGTATGTTGCATTGGGTGCAGTGTAATTATGTAGCATAT
Source organism: Lissotriton vulgaris (assembly GCF_964263255.1). Classification (NCBI taxonomy): domain Eukaryota; kingdom Metazoa; phylum Chordata; class Amphibia; order Caudata; family Salamandridae; genus Lissotriton; species Lissotriton vulgaris. The sequence continues at coordinate 1,065,635,774 of NC_141693.1, read as the reverse complement.
AGTTATGTGGCACTGAGTGGTATTGTGTGGAGTGTGTGTTGCATTCAGTAGAGTGTGATTGTGTGGCGTGTAATTATCTGGCAGTGAGTGGTATTTGGAGTGTATGTTGCATTGAGGGCAGTCTAATTATGTTGCCTATAACTATATGGCACTGAGAGGTATTTGGAGTGTATGTTGCATCGAGTGCAGTGTAATTATTTGGCGTGAAATTATGTGGCACTGAGTGGTATTTGGTACTGTATGTTGCATTGAGTGCAGTGTAATTATTTTGCGTGTAATTATGTGGCACTGAGTGGTATTTGGAGTGTATGTTACATTGAGTGCAATGTAGTTATGTGGCGTGTAAATATGTGGCACTGAGTGGTATTTGGAGTGTATGTTGCATTGAGTGCAGTGTAATTATGTGGCAAGTAATTATGTCGCAGTGAGTGGTATTTGGAGTGCATGTTGCGTTGAGCGCAGTGTAATTATGTAGCATATAATTATGTGGCAGAGTGGTATTGTGTGGAGTGTATGTTGTATTCAGTAGAGTGTAATTGTGTATTGTGTAATTAAGTGGCACTGAGTGGTATTTGGAGTGTATGTGGCATTGAGTGCAGTGTAATTATGTAGCATATAATTATGTGGCACCGAGTGGTATTGTGTGGAGTGTATGTTGTATTTAGTAGAGTGTAATTGCGTGGTGTGTAATTATGTGGCACTGAGTGGTATTAGGAGTGTATGTTGCATTGAGTGCAGTGTAATTATGTGGGGTTGTGTGGGTGTGTGTGGGGTGTGTCTGTGTGTGGGTGTGTGTGTGGGGGGTTTGTGTGTGTGGGGGGGTTGTGGGTCATTCCACAAGAAAAATGTAAGTGAATGTGTGAACATTAGTCGAAACAACTGTAAATAACACTGCGAAAAATACAAGCATGCAAAATGTGGAATCCATGAAGTTGCATAAAAAAAACGAGATAGCTACATTCCCTAAATCTGAAGTACTCGTAGCTGCTAGCAGATGAGGTCTGTTGACGGATGGATTGCCTCCTGTTACTTCCCCTTATGATGAGCAGGCGTAGAGAGCAACGTGTAGCAGAGCAACAGGCCAGAGGTTGGGGAGAAGAAAGTTTGAAAAATCTAAAGAAAGCCAAGGACGAAGAAGCACTGGGCAGGAGGAAGGAGCAACAGAGAGCAGGTCTGAGCGAGTGGAATAAAATGCAGCACACGAAGAAGAGAGAGCAAATTGTGTGAGGGGAGCAACATGGAGCGCTCAAGGCGAGGGGTGCAGGACTTTAGTGGAAAGAAAGCTGCACACGAGCCCTCGTGTTTAACGAACATGAAAAACTCCCTACACACGAAACATTAAAGCACCTTTCTTTAAAACTGTATTTATTTGTTTTTTTTTTCTTTTTTTAATATATTTATTTAATGGCAGCATCTTCTTTACGGGGCTGCCTAAACAGCAGTCCGGGCTGCACTGACCCATGGAACTTCAGGAAAGCTGAGCGTCACTATGAGAGTAGACAGCCCATGCAGTAAACTGTTGGCAATGGAAAACAAGCTGCTTTTGAAGAAGGACAGGCAGCGCTGGGATTCTGCGGAGCGTGTGAAGTGGCTGGTGGGAAATGTCTTGCTTACTGGGAGGGGTACAGGGAGTTTGGCGCGCATGAAGAAGCGGACATCAAAGGAAGGGTGGGAGGGAACGAGCATATGGGGTGTGAGCGATAACAGAAGTAAGAGGCTGAGCGCGCGCTGGCTAAAGCAGTGCTTCGCGCTTGAATGCCTCACAAGCACTGGTCATAATCCGCATTCCAGAGGTCTTTGGTAGACTTTTCTTTTCCCCTTACTACAATCTTGCATAGCGATTCCTTACGCAATACCTAGGCTCGACCTAAATCACCATGAAGACCGGGAAATAAAGTAACACTCCAGAATTACTTCAACATTTAAATTGTGTGTTTGTATTTTAAAATTTTATAAACATAATCAAACAAAAATGAACTTTTAAACTTTTGTTAAAAAATAGAAAATAATTTAAATTAACTCATCACAAAACTTTCAATAACATTTACTGCATAGTAAATACAAATGTTTAAGGCAGGATTGTTTTTCAATTATTTTGAAATTATTTATAAACCCTTTTTTAATTCATTATTTAATGTTTTTAATTTTACATCTTAATGTGATTTTTCATTAGTTTCTATCTTAATAATATATTGTTTTAAATAATTTACTTTTATAATTTACATTAAAATATAAATATACATAATTTCCTTATACTTTCCACTGTGTCAGAGTTCTCCACTTACGTGTGTAATGAAACTGCTAGTGTCTTTGGACTTCTAAATCCTATTGTAGAGACATGTCAGTTTAACCTAGATGTGAATGTACACTCCAAAATGGTGAATGGCAAAAAGGTGTACCGTTACACCTAGCCGTAGTAGTAAATGTACATCTGAGTGAGTATAAACATGTATATTTAGCGTTGTGAATTGAACCCTAATAATCTAACTCATTGTGGAAGGTGTATGTGCTAGACTAACACCCCATCATGTTCTAGATCATCCTCCAAATATGAAGTCGTCTTAACAGTCATTCTGTATGAACACTAGCTAACCTCAGTGGATTGCAGCTGTGTAACAAAATAATTTTCCTAATATTTCTTGTCCCTTTTTATTGATGAGGTGGTAGCAAATTTGATCTTATTTTCAGATCTGTAGGATCCGCGGATCCTCGAGGTCTCTACATCTACATACATTTTGAACCTTAATCTCTCAAAAACCACTGAACTGGTTTCAACAAATAAAAAAGACACAATTTCTGGGTTAAGATCAAGATTTCTGCAAATTTTGATGTAATTCCATTCAGTTGTTTTGGGCGTTTCACTGTTCAGTTTTCCTGGGTAAATTGTGTTCATCAAGCTAAATGAATCTGGAGGGATGAATGTACATAAACTGGACTTCTTATATATCATTTTACCCTCATGATAATTGTAGTAGTTGGCACTCTGCATACAATGTTTGGCAGGTCAACATTTAAAACTTGATAGTGTAGTAGAACACCAAACGCTACAACATTTAAGACTGAGTTACTAAAAGCAATGCCAGGAAACGTTTTCTTTATATAATGTCACAACATGACTAATGAAATAACAGTCCCAGCAGCAATTTACCGCTGGCACATGTGCAATGCTAACAGCTATCAATATGGCTAGACCCATTGAATTACGTACTGTGCTGAACCGTACTCAGGCAGCTACTTCCAGGATACTGCCCAGCTACCAGTAGCCCCTGAGCTACCAGGTGGAGTCTACTGGTGTAGTGCATTTTCTTTGTTTAAAACATATTTTTATTAATTTTGTGATAGTAAGTACCTTTTCAGAGACATACCTTAATCTCTGATCTAAGATATATAATTGTAATAACAGTTTTCTGTTCGAGATAAAATATGCTATGCATTCAGCAGGACAAACCACACATTGTGTAGCATTCCTTACAGTGATTTTATCCTTAAAGTGAGAAGTGACAGATGTGCTTGCAAATGACAACTTGTCATACCCATGATGCTATCTCCAATGACCTCTGGCTTTTTCAAACATATGGGGGCAGCCCGACCTTCGTATATTGCTTTTTCTGCACCCACACACCAGTCCATATCCTCCTCCAATTTTATGGGTGTCTTATCTTGGTTCGTTTATTTATTTATTTTTTTTTATTTTTTTTGTAAGACGTTTATTAGTGTTTTATAGAGCAGTACATATAGCTGAGCCTACAACCCGGTGGGCCGGCTGCAACAGTACGGTGTATCGTGGAGGTAAGGAAGCATGGGGAGAGGTGCATCGTTCCAATGATTGTGCTCCCAGTGAGTGGGGCTTCAATTACCATTTTCATGTCAAACGTGCTCTTTAGACAATTACATTCACAAGTGACGTCTTATTTTTCCATTTTTTTTACTATAAGTAAACAATTTAACTCTGCAAAACAAAACAGTTCAGTTCTCATCGGTATGTCCCATACTTTAGCTGTGTTATCGCGCATCTTTCCAGCGTCCACGACACTGAAACCCACAAAGCGAAATGTTAGTCCTTGGGGGCGCGGCGTTGGAATGGGGGTTATCAGTGCATGTACGCGGCCTGTCTGTGTCGCAGCATATGACAGCCATTAAGAGCAGTGGGGCCCCATGGGCTGTCGGAAGAGTGCGTGACGCACCTGACTAGTAAGTGGTGCAGCCATGTTGTGATTTTGGGAGATGCCGCCCGAGTCCGGTCCTATGGCCGGACATGCGAACAGGCACATCTTCCAAGTATGATGTGTAAGGAAATCATGGCTACATTCGGGGAACATGAGTCCAAAACAGTGAACATGGGGATATGTGTGGGAGGGGGGGCGGGGAGGGAGAGTGTACCTGCGGGAGCGATGCCGCGGAGAGGGGCCAGGAGTGTGATTCAATCCATCGTGGATAAGTGTGTCCTCTCGTGGGTGGCCATCCGTGTCCACAGCCAGCATGTCGGACGTGTGGTATATCCGCCGCTCAGGGCGTCCGGGGGGGAGGCTGGCTTCTTACAGGCCATGTGCGCCTCGCCTCCATTGCTCCCGGCGGGCAGGTGCCGTGCAGGGGGGGGGGGGGAGATACAGCCTGCGTCCCTGTCTCCGCCACTGTTGCCCCAGCAATATAATCTCGTTTGCGCGGTCTCTATGTGAGCCCTCTGGCCGTGCCCTACAAGTCTTATCTTGGTTTGTTATATGTGAAGTTCACCTGTAAACCAACAATTTCTGAATTCTCAATTTCTATGACCACACACACTCAACGTAGAAAACTTTAAAGGCCATTTCTTTTCCTCCTGGTGCTGTAGTTCGATATTACCACAGAGGTCAATCTATGTGTACCTTGAGCTGCAGAAAAGGTTTGCTGGTTTGTCATACATTGGGCACTACCTTCACCTCTGCGCGTCCGCCAGTATCAGAATACAACAACCTATTGCTCTTCAGATCCATTACCACATTTTGATACAAAACATTTTATTCCTTGCTGAGACTCTCAGAAACATTGACCTCATCACCATCTCAAGTTAACTACTTTTAAAACGGATTTTCTCTTAATGCCCTTCTAAATTGTAACATTCCAATAAAAGGCTGCCTCAGCATGATTGATGTGCTGAATAGCCTGGATATTGAAGCAGGCTCAATATTGCTGGGTTTCATTCTAGACAAGAACTTGAATATCCAGCACCAATTAGTACACTAGCAAAAGAAAATGGTAGAGTGCCAGATCAGACCACTACCAGAAAAAACCTACTCTTTCCTTAGGATTTTAAGTGTGTTATGAATGACTTGTGTCATTGAGGTTGGACAATGTCAACTCGTTGCTCATAGGAAACTCCAAGTTACTCCGAACACCCTTATGGCTGCTATTGGCCCTGCTGCCAGGCTGGCCATTGGTTTGATGAAACATGATCATATTACACATTTTCTAATCACTCTCAAATGGCTCCCTATTGATATAAGAAGTTTTCTTAACATTTGTTGTTGCTGTCCTCATTCACCTTGTACCATTACAGCCCCCTCCCTGAAGGCCCCTTATTCCAGCTCAAGGGTTATGGTCTTATGACCTCACCCATCAGGCTGGTGGTAATTTTTAGATTGATTAAAACTGGGCTGAATACCACATTCCGGAATAAAGTGTAATAATTGAACGTATGATTTCCTTATCACTCTCAGCAAGATCTATTATGTTGGCCGGTAATGAATATACATAAGGATTATCTGATGTGAGCCTTTGTCATTGTTCATCCAAGTAAGCATTGGTTGTCACATGTTCAACCTGTTATCTGAACAGTCTTTTGTATTCATATTCCGTGTATACTTCACCGAGAGATGTATGTCGTTACTACGCATGCTTTTACAACGCATGCCTTTACCACGCAGGTTTTACAACGCAAGTCGTTACAACAACTTGCGTTGGGGGGCGCTGGATAGTGAATAGTTTAATTTACTATTCCAACTCCAGTCCCCGTGGATAGTAGGGAAGGTTTTGGATCGTAAATTAAACTATTCCTTTACGTACAGCGCCCCCCAGCGCAAGTCGTTGTAACGACTTGCGCTGTAAAAGTTGTGTGGTAAAGGTACTGCGTGGTAAAAGTTGCGTTGTAAACGCTGTTCCCCTCACCGAGGCCACCCAATCTGCTCTAGATGGTGCTTACTTGAGCAGTTACTTCTTGCAAATTTCTCTCCTCGCTAAGAGAACCAAATAGAACAGTAGCTTACTTTGTACTTTACTTATAGGTGCTGGTTGGTCCATGCAGCCAAATATAATAAGTGTGAGGCTGATCTTTGTTTCAATTTGTAGAATATTCATTATCTTCTTCAACATGTCTCCCTAATAGATTCGTATTGCAGGATATTACGAAACACACGTGGCTGTTATCTGTCCTTACAGCTCCACACTTCATGCATTTTGCAATGGTCATTATTCCCATTTTTGCCACTATATGGAGTCCAATACACCCTGTGCATCGTGACTAAATGCTGTCTTCTTACAAATGCAGGCCTCACTGTACTATGTAATGGAAACATAGATACTTGTACACACAATGTATTCCGCCTAAAATTACAAGGTGGTGCTATATGCTGTTGTTATCAGGTGGAACACTGCCTGCCTAGAGACGTGGAAGGAAAGGATTCCTTTTCTTTAAATAACCCTCACACACTGTAATAGTGTCATGTTTCATCATCGGGTTCACCCTGACTCATAAAGGTCAGGATGGGCTTGCCTCAGAAGGGTACTACACAGCTTTCTGCAATATTTTAGTTGAAAAGCCCATGCGCAATACTGAAAAATGAAAATCTTTCTCTCAGCATAGTTTTTTTCCAAGACTCCCAAGAAATTCCTACCACCATTGTGGCCCAAATACAACTTTAAATTATTTTCCCTGGAGTTTATCTATCCAGGCATATTTAAAAGTAAAAGGTATGGAAGTTTAAAGGAAGGTAAGCTTTGGTAAAACAGAATTTTTTATCAGATTCATTCTGCCACAGATGGCTAATGGCAGATGAGCCCAACCCCTTGGCAATTGCTGACCTCTAATTGAACTATTTTAACATGTATTTCTGGCATCTTATTGAGATGGGTGATCCTGATCCGTAGATATTTCATCTCCTTCTTGATTTGCATGCTCTCACTCGTGGAGTTTCAGGCCATTATCTCCAATTTTGCCAGGTTTACCAAATATCCTGATATACTCCCAGAATCCTGCATCAGCTTTCCTATGGCTTATAGTGCCTGTTCTAACACTATGAGGTCATCAGCATAAATAGCTGCCTTTAATCCTCAAACTTTATACCCGAATGATTTAATCGGTCACTCCTTCCTAAGTTCAAAAGGATTTTAGCACTGGGATCTTTATATATTTGCTGAAATGTCCTACAAAAATCACTACTCGATTATTTTGGTTTAACACTGAACACAAAAACTTCAAGGTCACTCAATCAAATGCTTTTGTGGAACCCAGTGTTAATATCGCTAAGTGGAGGTTAAAAGTTAAAGCTATATATATCGCTACTATCAGGCCGTGGCTTAATTTGTGGAAATACCTCCCAGTCATGAATCCTTATTGATCCTTCTGTAGCATACTACCTTGCTTAAGCTCATAACTAGAATATTTGCACAAATGTTATAATCATTATTCAACAGGGATAAATGCTTATAAGGCTCACATCTTGCCAAATTCTTATCAGGTTTGAGCACCAAGGTAATAGTTGCTTCCCTACTAGAGGGTGGCAACTTGAGCCCAAAACTAAAAATCTCCATAAATAGTCTGGTTAAGACTGGAATGACCGTTCCCCCAGTACCTTGTGTAGCTTTTCTTGAGTAACCCATTGGGACCCGCAGCTTTCCCATTTTTTATACTTTAAATGTCTGCTGGACTTTGTGCTGCTAGATTTCCCTGTTAAGTGTTGCTGCTTGAATATCTGAAAGTTTCTCTGGAGGGTTAATATCAAGTCATTCTAGCACCCTGTCTTCGGTAACATCTGTCCTCTCTATAAACTTCCTTACAGAAATCCAGAAAAGTCTCGTCGGTTTCCTTTCTGTTGGATACTAATTCACAATTACCGTGCGTTTCTACTTCCCTAGCCAAATTCTTTGTTAAATTGGATTTTGTTTTCCAAGCTAGCTGCTCGCCACTATTCTCTCCATATTCAAAGTGTGCCAATTTACTAGCCTCCCACCTCTTCCTTATTCTTTCATCTATTAACCTTGCTAGTTTCCTCTTAGTGTCCTGAAGGTCGACAACTAATGACATCTTCCAATTATTTAGGTTGTTCTGAGATATCGGTTTATCTTCTAATTGTACCAGAGCTTTCTCCAGGTGCCCACACTCTATCTTATATACACCATTTCTGTGCCATGAAATGCTATTTATTTTCCCCCTAAAGCCTTAAAGGTGTCCCAAACCAAATTTAAGGGTGCTGAACCTTCCTTTAATTTAAAGAATTTGACATCATCTGCTCGTAAGGTCTCCAGTACCTCTATCTCCAGAAGTAATCTATGATCTAATGTCCAACTTACCTGCTCTGTTGGGGAAGCTTGAGCTCTAACAATATGGCAGACTGGTCAGATAAGTGTGCCAGGAGATGCGTGATACTACTAACTGCTTCGCCCAATTGTTGATCACCTAAATTGTTGATTGTGGAGGCATAACCATACTATTTATTATGGAATGTATATTCTCTCTTGTTTCCCATCCTTCTTCTCCAGATGTCAGATATCCAAGCTCCGGCATTATGTTTTTAATTTGTGATTGCATCTTCGCGGCATGTAATAGCGCTCTTCTGGACAACTTGTACAGATAATTATCCAGTAAGACATTAATGTCACTGGCCATAATGATAGTAGCAGGGAGTTCCACTAACTTCATGTGTACATTTTTTATTACAGTGACATCACCCCAGTTTGGATCGTAATATCCCACTAAAGTGTAGACATTGCCATACATAAGAATATTGGAGGTTATCCACCTTCTAGAGTTATAAGTGGCATATTTGGTTTTTGTGGCTTGGATGTTGTTATTTACTATGATTGCTACTCCCTTAGTACAGCCCTCTTGGTCTGTGCAAATCACTTGCTGGAGCCATTTAGGGACGTAAGGAGTTCTAAGCATTCTTTGTGGGTTAAGTCTGGCTCCTGCAAGATAATGATCTGCTCTTGGGAGTCTTGCATATATTGTAGAATTCTTTTTTGTCTGATTTTTGTGCACAGCCCATGTATATGCCATGATAATATTCTCACACTTCCTCTCCTCTATCTATACCTCCCTAATTGTAGTTTATATACTATCCTACTGACCAACTAACAGTATTTGTCTCTATTAACACCTTTCCTAAAGTAACTACGGTGCACAAAGGTCTACTCCTAATACTCTGTACCCAGTGCTCCCCCCCCCCTTCCTGCTTCTCCCACCCTCCCCTCCCAAACGGAAACCTCCCAATTTACTCCTGGACATTTCTGCTGTCCTATGGGGGTACACTGAGACTGACTTAGTTCCTTATGTGTGTGGGCTAAATAAAAACCAGAAAAATAAATGCCAAAAAGGTGTGCCCCAAAAGAAAGCTGCTACACATAAAGAAACCCAGGCCCTCAAACATTTTCCTTGGGGTCTACTTCCAACTAACTATTTTTAACTATGTAGTAGATGATTTTCTCATTTTGATGCTGTTAGCCATTTTTTCCTCATCTGAATAATCTGTTAGTTTTACAGTTGTGCATCACTCTTAGTATGGGTGGGAAACTTTAGTTGAGCAGTGGTGCCTAATTTATAATTCTTCAATCCGCTTACCTAATTCCCATTGTCTCTCTAAAGTTATGCAGGAGACGTCCAACCTGATTTTAAAAGTGAAACCCAATATCTTTTTCAATCTTAGTATCTTTGCCAATATCTGCTCTTAAGAAAATTAGTTAAGAAGTCTACAAGTATCCTGCAAGACTTCCTCCTATTTTAATTTTCCTTATAGGGATCATGTTGCACTCTATGGATGTCCCCTACTAAGTCAGCTGGTTAACTGTAGCATCGTCAAAGGCAGCTACTGATTTTAACAGTTTCACCACAAAAGATCTTAAATCTTCCTCTTCTGAGCCCTCTGGGACATTTGTAATCCTCCGTTTTTTTTCTCCTGGAGTGATTTTCTATCTGCTCTAGTTTTTTTCAAGAGCACAACCTCCTCATGTTTTAATTTTACAATCTCCTCCTTGCTCTGCACTACTAAGTCTTAAAGCTCCATAACTGTCTCCTCTAGGGCCTGAGTCCGTTGTGCTATGGAGTCCATTTTTTTATCTAGTGTTGTATTGTCCCTGTGTCTCTTTCTGGTTTGCCTTAGACATAGCAAATCTAGACTTAATTTCTGACATTAGAGACAGCAGCAAGCTCTTCACTGTTGGATCAGCTAAGGTTGTTTCAGGAGACTGGATGGGACTGAGATCAGGTGGAAAGCCTCAAAGGTCACTCTCCTCTGGTGCTAACTCTGAGGTTCTATGCAGAGATGAACCAGTACTGCTTTCTCCCGCTTTACACACTATGACTTCCACCGCGGCAAAATTCCCCTGACTCTCCTGACAAACTCATGCCTGTCATATCCTCTAAGACCTGGTATCTATTTGAAGTGGTAGCTTTGACAATTTTCCCAATGCTGGTGGCATTTACCATGTTGGTGTTAACTACAAGGTGGATACCCCCTTGAGAGACTCCCTTATTTAGTGAGTTTGGGACAGATTTGCTATCAAGTTTTCTGTTGTGTTGACATTAAGCAGCGCATTAAAGAAGGACCTTACCAAGGAGGTGATCTTCAGTCTCTGAGTTCTTGTGTCCCTTCCTTTACAGTGTCTACCTCTGGATTGCCCCCTCACTACTAGTCCAACAATTTTCTGCCTCCCACGTATGTCTTGTCCGCCTTGTTATGTGTCAACTGAGTGTCCTTTTTACAACCAACCGTGTTAATGATGCCTACCTTGCATTCCCCATCGCTCACATTTCCAACTCAGTAAGTGTGTGTCCGTGTGTATCTCAGTGTGTGTGTGTGTGTGTGTGTCCATGTGTTTCCGTGTGTGTTCATTCCCACTCACCTACAGAGCACTCCATGCTGGAGCTCCAAAATACCCAGCCCTCAGCATCTTAACAGTCTTCTGCCATAAACTCCAACCTTGATCCTTCACATGAAGTTAGTAAAAGGTATATAAAGGAAATGTGTGTTGGTAAATATAAAGTGGTCACTGATGTTTCCATGCGATGGTCAGTCTTTAATTTGATGAATGTGACAATTGAAAATCATGCACACAGGCATGATAAAACAATACGTCAAGGGGAGATGTAAATATAAACTTGCACTTCTGTGTATTTTATAGATGCTTTATGCAAGTGCATGTATGAAACCTGAAATGTGAAACCAATATAAAGCTTTTTTTTAAGTGAGTATTTTAAAATTAGCGCAGAATTTAAAGTAATATTGCACTGGTAATCATTGCATTTATTTGTACCCTGATTTGCTGGTGAGACCGTTTTAATTGTGATTGCATCCAAACCACACAATTAAATTGCACATCTATCACTGCAATGGAAAGAGTTTATTTTGGTATGTATTTGCAAAGAAATTCATTCGATTAAAAGCTCTCATTTAAGCATATGTTTTGCAAATAAATCAGATGCACTTCGAATTAAAAGTAATGTTGCGTCAGCAAATCAAAATAAAAAATAAACGCAGTATGCCGGCTCAACAATACATGTAATTATGAATGCGTATGAATTACTTTTACAGCATGCACTTAAAAAAAAGCCTTTGCAATAGTTCATTTTGTTTGTAAACACGCACCCACATAAAGTCTTTAAATTGAAGTGATTGAAGTTTGATTTAGCCACGTGTTTTGAAAGTCACTCATTGGCACAGAGAATTACAAGAATTTGTCATACCAATGCTGGAACTGAGTGTTGACATACACCAGTCATGTGTAAAAGAGCTCAATAGGTGCCCTCAGAAAATAGCGTCTGGCATTTGACCTTGGTCTTTGAATGCACAGCAAATGTGATGAGATAAGAACAAGATTTACAGCCCTGTTTATAAAAGAGCTTGGAGCAGCGAGGGAAAACGTGAGCGCTTGTGTTAAGTGTTCTTTAACCAAGAAAAAAGTAGTTCTTGAAGCAGATTCTAAAATGGAAGCTTTCAAAGGATACTGTAATTGGTCCATGCTCTCAGGGAGGGCTAAACACAGGAAAAGGCATGACAAATGCATGCCATGGTCAAATGGGGATTAAGCATCTTAGAGCGATGATGGAGACAGCAAATGGGTAGCCTATAAGTGGACTGAAGCCCACAAAGTGTATATAACATGTCTCTTCTAGACCGCACATGTGCTGTCCAGCCGAGATCTAAAATGAATCAGATTTCTTTAACTCTAAGCTAGGGCCGGTGATCTTACACCCAGCTCTCTAAGGCCCTGGTTGTCTGTTCTCTCTTTGTAGGGGTGTGAGGACATTTGTCAAAATTGGCTTTTGTTAGGAGAGCTGAACATTGGATAAAAATAATGATCTCTTGTTTTCTCTTTATGTATAAATCAAAACAACACTACAATGGTGTCACTTTCCAGCTACAATAAAGGAACTAATTCACACCAAAAAAAGACAGACTTTGATCAATGTTACTCTTGCAGAAACTGAGAGAAAACTTAATTTGGAGGAGGTGCTAACACTCGTTTTGACCGAAATTGTAACTAAAACTTGTAGGGACTGATTAGAGTAAATGTATATTTTAAATATTTTTTTTTTGTAGGATGGCATTTTACTCTGCTTTCACTTGAAAGGAAATGATTTCAAAGTTGATGAATGCTGGAATGCCGGAAGTGAAATTGAAAACCTTGCTTTTTCTCCTGATCACAGATGTTTGTCAGTAGCAACGGACAAGGTACAGTGTTATATTTTATTTTCATAAATCACAACTATGATATTATTATTACTATTGTGAGTTTTAGGGTTGAGGAAACACACTCATTCACTTTTATAAAGAAGAAAATATCTTACCAGATTAGAATTGTATTTACTCATCATGACTTTAACAACTCCTCCCTTCTCCAGGGTAAGATGGGGAGGTCTGAATACGTTTTTTCCCTAATCATTCTAACGATTCCTACTAGATGATACTTGTTTCTTACAATAAGACTATGAAATAGTTATGTGACCAGTAGGGAAGGTCTGTGCTGGGCTTCTTGCTAGTGGATCATACCCTAATTTTCCAATCCGTCTGCCACAGATCGCTGGATGGATGAGATATTTCTAAGATCTATATGTACAGAAATTAAAATAACAACAGGCAATTGGCAGTACGAGACATGCTTTGAGACATACTTGGATTTCCGGTGCCGAACTGCTTTGTATCCTCGACCACCCTGCCCCCTACTATCAAAAACAACCAACACCTTTTTGGGGCTCTATTTGGTACAGGAAGGTGCAGTTGCCCAACCCATTCTTATGGACTCCCATTCTGAAAATCCGAATGAAAGCAGGCAGTCCAAAAGGCTCATTTCTCCCTGAAACTAGAGACATTTTGAAAATTGAATGTATAACTTGCAATGTAGGACTGTCTCAAAAACTATTTCTCTTGGGCGGCCAGCGCAGTCTTCAAAATAAGTTACCACTCTGCATGTAAACTCCGAACTTAGCAAAAACACTTTATTACTTACTACCCATCGCGGGTTCTACCTCTCATCTGGAACTCAAAATGACTCACCCAAAGCCACTTCCTTCAGCTCTTTAAGAACATTTTGTGAGAGACTACCATTTGTTTGTTATTGTCTTCAGTCTTAGGACTACCAAATATCATATTTGCACCAAAGTGTTTTTACAACCAAACCTTTATGTCCCAGATTACTAACTACTAAAATACAGTTACCTATACACGTGCTTCTTTACCGAAACCTGGACCAACACCACCTCTGGACTGGATATCGCCATCCCCATTCCCCAAGGATACAAGATCTCCAGGAAGGACCACCCCACCCGCCCTGGAGGAGGAATCACCATCGTCCACAAATCCACCCTCCGCCTGAGCACACTTCCGACGAGCCCACCGACCTGATGGAACACCTTCACTTCAAGATACTGGCTAGCCCTACCTCCACCTTCCATGGAACCCTCATCTACCGACCCCCTTTACCCCGCGGACCTTTCGCCAACTCCATCACAGACATCATCTCCTGTCATGCCATCGCGTCCACTAACTACACCCTACTGGGAGACCTCAACTTTTACCTCGACAACCAACTGGACCCCAGCACCACATCTCTCCTGGACAACCTCCACAACATTGGACTCCGCCAGATGGTGACCAAACACACACACTCAGCAGGACACACCCTCGACCCCCTCTTCACAACAGGAAACTCCATCACCTTCAGCCACACCACCGAACTCCCATGGACTGACCATCAATGCATTCACTTCACCTTCAAAACACCCACCATCCACAAACACCAGCACCTGCTCCCAGGAAGAAACTGGACCAGAATCACGACGACCAGCTAACCTCATCACTCAGCAACTCCACCCCAACCATTTTGTAAAACGACGACGCCAACACCGCAGCCGGAACCCTGCACAGATGTATCTCCGACAGCACCAACACCATAGCTCCCCTCAAGGAAAACAACAACACCCACGCCAAGAAAGCTAGATGGTTCACCACAGAACTTCGAGAGTCCAGACGCACTTGCCCACCGTGAAAAGGCCTGGAGGAACACCAAATCCACTGAAGCCCACAACAACTTCAGAGCCGCCTCCAATGCCCCTCACAAACTCAACAGAAAAATGAGGAAAAAAGCGATTGAAGACAGAATCTCCACTCATGCACACAACAGCAAAGATCTCTTCAACATCATCAAGGAGTTCACCCAACCCACAAGCGAGTCCACCGACATCCCTCCCTCCCAAGACCTCTGCGACAAACTCAGCCCCTATTTCCACCGCAAAATCAAGAGCATCTATGACAACTTCGACGAAGACAACCAACACACTGAACCCTAACCAACCACCTCCGACACCCTCAAGCCAGCGATCGACAACTGGACAGCCCTCACCACCGAAGACACACTGAAGACGATAAAGTCAATCCACTCTGGGGCCCCCACGGACCCCTGCCCCCACCACATTTTCAACAGAGCCGCCGACACCATCGCACCCATGCTCTGCCACACCATCAACCGCTCCCTGGCAACCTCCTCGTTCCCTGATGACTGGAAACACACTGAGATCAACCCCCTCCTGAAGAAGCCCTTGGCGGACCCCACCGACCTAAAATACTACAAACCCATCTCCCTGCTCCCGTTCCCAGCAAAAGTAATCGAGAAAACCATCAACAGCCAACTCGCCACATTAATCGAAGAGCACAACATCCTCGACTCCTCCCAATCCGGCTTCAGAAAAAAACACAGTACGGAAACCGCTCTCCTTGCTGTAGCAGACGACATCCGTACCTTACTGGACAAAGGAGAAACAGCAGCCCTCATCTTCCTCGACCTCTCAGCGGCGTTCAACACAGTCTCTCACCACACCCTAATACGCAGACTCCACCACGAAGGGATCCAAGACAAGGCCCTCGACTGGATCCGCTCCTTCCTCTCCGGCAGAACGCAGCTGTTCAGACTCCCTCCTTTCCTCTCGGACCCTACACCTACGGAGTCCCCCAGCCCTACGCTCTTCTACATCTACATGGCTCCGCTCGCCCCCATCGTCAGAACCTACGGCCTCAACATTGGGTCATACGCAGACGACACCAAACTCATCCTCTCCCTATCCAATGAACCCAACACCGCCAGACACAACTTTCGAGAAGACATAGAAGCCGTCGCCAAATGGATGAAAAACAACTGACTACAACTAAACACAAATAAAATGGAAGTACTCATCATGGGCCCAAACCCAGATACCTGGAACGCCATCTGGTGGCCCCTCGCCCTCGGAAGCCCGCCCACCCCCACGGACCACGCATGCAACCTGGGAATCATCCTGGACTCAGAGCTCAAAATGGACGGCCAAATCAACTCTGTCTTGTCCTCCTGCTTCCACACCCTCCACCTCCTACATTAGACCTTCAAATGAATGCCCCTCGAACATAGAAAGACCTTCACTCATACCCTGGTCACTAGCAGACTAGACTACGACAACTCACTCTATGCCAGAATAAACAAAAACCTCACCCGCAAGCTACAGAACATCCGAAACGCCGCCACAAGACTGGTCCTCATCCTGCCACATCTCCCAGAACCTGCACACACTCCACTGGCTCCCAATCGAAGCTAGAGTCACCTCCAAGATGCTAACCCATGCTCACAAGGCCCTCCACGACACCGGACCAGCATACCTGAACAGCCGACTCAAATTCCACGCACCCCAAAGGACCCTACGATCAGCCCAGCTCTCCTACGCTGTGGTCCCCGCACCAGAAAGACCTGATCGGGAGGCCGCCCCTTCTCTTTCCGCACGACCAGTGCCTGGAACGACCTTCCGCTCGACCTCAGACAGATAACATCACTTCCCATCTTCGCAAGAAACCTCAAAACCTGGCTCTTCGATAGACCCCTCTTCTTGATGGACTGGAACCTGCGAACCCCCTCACCCCCACTCCCCCAGCACCTTGAGACCCTTACATGTGAGTTGTCACGCTTAACAAACACTTGATTTGATTTGATTTGATGCTTGTGCCAGCATTACAAGGTCCAGGGCAAAGAATATAGAAAACTTTGTTATAAGGGCATGCCCTTGAAAACATTATACATTCACACTGGCAGAGCATTATGCAGATTTGTAATGATACAGCATCAAAAGCTTTAAGAGTAATGTCTTTATTCAGAAGGACAAGGAAAGCCTGAAACACAATCGATGTAGCACCCACTCTTGTAAGATAACAAGATGGAGGAATGGGATAGCCAGATTCGGTTCTACATAAAAGTAAAGCCACTGAATGCATGTGCGCTGATGGTGCCACTGTATTAAAATATTGTAAATAACAAAATACCACAAGAGTGGTCTTGCTGCTAGGCAAGGGGAAGGTGGGGCGATAAAATGGAAAGGTAAATTTGCCTGTGGCTTGGAAATTGTGATCCAACGCTCCTAGAGTTATTGTTCATGCCACGTAGAACCACACAGATCAATAAGTTGGACTCTTGCACTGAATACACACATCCATCATTCATACAAGGTTGTGTACAAATTCCAGTCCTCTCCTCAATGCAGGTTTGTGTATAAACGTGCATCATCTCCTTCACACAGGGCAGTGTACAAGCTCAAGCGACCTCTTGCATACAAGGCTGTGGACAGTTCAGTTGGGAACCGTAAAACAGGGTTTTTATAAACTCAAGAGACCTCCCCTACACCTAGGCCAGTACACTCATGTGTCCTCCATCACACAGGCCTGCCTGGCGAACGACCTTTACAACGCGATCGTTACACCGCGATACATTTACATTGCGGTCACTACAACGTTACAATGACTTCCACTGGATGGCTCTCTACACCAAGGAATAGTATGGTTTACTATTCCAACACCTTCCTTACTGTTACACACACTGGAGTTATGATTTACTATTCCAACACCTTCCCTACTGTTACACACGCTGGAGTTGGAATAGTAAATCATACTATTCCTAAGTCCAGCGCCCCTAGCGCAAGTCGTTGTAACGACTTGCGTTGTAATAAGCGTGATGTAACGTACCGCGATCTAAATGATCGTGGTGTAACATCACAAATTCGGCCTTTATACATACTCTGAAGAAATCCTCCAAACAGGATTGCGCATCGTGTACAGTAACCTGCTCCACACAGCTTTGTGTTAATTGCATAGCTTCTTTCATACAGCTGTGAAGTAAGTGGCGCAACCACCCTTCGGTGTTGATGTTGTTTTCTTTCCATTCATCTGACCTCATCGGTGCCACGCAGCACTGCATATTTGGTGAATAAAACAGAGAGCACAGACATAAGATGCACAAAGTGAGGCATGCTACACACTGACCCTGCAGAAAATGTCTGTGCACATTGGTGCTTGTCTGCATTTGCATGCATTAGTAACTTAAAGCCAGACCTAGTATCTTTAGCAAGGCTTGTTTTTGTATTTATTTGTGATATCATACCCACCTTCTACTACTATCTGGGTGTATTAAGTCTCCTTCTGTTCTATTTGGGCTGCATTTCTGGGTCATCCGTGACAATCAGGATTTCTCCTAAGTTCAAGGAAGTTTTTTGGAAGTCTCATTTAAAGTGATTCACAAAATCAGTCTATTTCCATTTCCTTCCTCTCGTGCTCTCTTCAGTGATAACACTGTGAGATTTCATGATTAATTCTAATATCCATTTTCAGGGCTCACTCTATTTGTATGACCTTATGGACCCTCAGAATGTCTCCCAAATCCTGAGTGAATATCCCAGCGATGTGCTCTCGGCTGACTTTCTGATTCCTGGAGACCATTATTGTGTGGTAAGAACATTTTGACGTTCTAAATCATGCCTGTACTTGTTTTTATTACTGAATCATATGTTGTGCAAGCAGTGCAGTACAAAAACAGGCACCCCGTGCCAAGAAACACTGGAACAACTCTTGTGCGATGCAGCAGCAGTATGATAGGAATGATGTTGCCCCCATGGACCCTGAGTCACAATCCTTGTTAGTGGGTGCCTGTGGACGTCAGTGGACAGATAGATGGACTGTTAGCCTCATAGTACTAGGGCATTTAAGGGTAAGATTTAAAATGGCAGGGTGTCCGCTGGAAAGGATACTGCATGCTAATGATGCATTTGTGACAGGCAGGGAGATCACGAGGAGAAAGTGCCTGTCCAGAGGGACATCTTAATCAAAGAATGCAAACCTGCTATGATTGAAGCTACTTTACAAACCCCCATACAATGAAATGTAAGGCATTTTCAGACTTTTTGGATTATGGAAAAAGCGATTTCCTCAGATGGAATTCCTTGCGGCTCATATGTTTACATTGACTTGATGTTTTGTAGGTAATTTGAATCTCAGGACCTCTGTGTCAGTGGCCTGGAAAATTGACTGTATTTTCCCCACTCTCGGACATATTCATAACAGGACAACTTCAATATCCCTTGAATCGCTTTGATCCATTTAAACGTTCATAACTTAATGGCCAGAAAGGTTTAAAAATCATAATGTTAAATATTGTGTTCTTCTGCTATGGACAACGGCTATGGGTTTTAAAAAAGAGGCAGCGGGTGATCTTTTGAAAGTGGTGCGGCTTAAGTAATTGATTCGAATTTGGAGGACAAACCGACAAATGTGTCAACTTTTAGAAATGATCAGGGAGCTATGAGCACCAAGATGTATTTTTTTACATCAATACAACGTAAAGCGCTTTGATGCCTTGCCAGAGGTAATAAGCACTATATATATGCGATTACAATACAATATAATACAAATTGGTGCTTTTAATAACCCAAATTACCTAAAAGTACAAAGATTCTGATGGTGTAACAGTGAATATTACAATAATTCTTATGATGTGTCAAGCTTTCTTAAGCCTCACCACAAGTAATGAGTTTCAACTTTCTAAAGACCACACTGGAAATAATGGTGGCAATAGAGTGGATGTTTCTGCATAGCTTCTCTAACAAAATGACTAAAGTGTTAGTGTATTAGTGGATTATAGAATGTTTCTTTTTTCATCCTGCATCTTCAGTGATATGTTTTGACTGGCAATCTGCTAAGAAGGAGCAGGGTTAAAAAAATAAATGGCATCTCTTATAATGACAGGCCATAAACAAATGAGCCAGACAAATATTGAAGTCTCAGCACTGCTACTGATCAATTGCACAGAGCTTACAGTATCAAACAGTTTATTTCAAAACGATATCAGCTGTGTTTGCTGAGGCCCCATGCATCAGTAATTGTAATATCACGTAAAGCTTTATCAACATAGATTGTAAAATGCCTTAACATAAATCATGAATTGACAACCAACTGGCCTTGGCAGTAAGTGTCCTGTGGTAACTATCAAGCAAATTCAGCAATAAATATCTAGAACTCAGCTTGAATAATCTCTGAAATATCCGCTTTAAATATATTTTTTTATATTAATTTAAGGTTTCACCAGAAGTTCAAAGACTGCTGCATTTTCCCTATAGTTCATATAGCTCAGAACTGCCCCACCAATTCTGGCCCCTGTACATTCTCTTCCTGAATCTAGTAAATCTCATTGTACGTCATCACATACTTTATCTTCTGACAAGAAATCAGCAGAAAAAGCTCAATGTCTCTATACAATCACTCAACCTTAGCATGCGGCTTCCTATAGACCATCCTTCGCTCACTTGAGCCTCTCATCTGAGAACATGAACATTCAAGTAGCTGCCAGGAATTCCTCTGCAACTGCCAGCGAGTGAGTATATGGTTAAGGTTTTATCACTGTATTCAGTAAACAATACATCCCTCACACATAGCTAGTGATTGATGTGATACCATTTTCAAAGCGTGAAACTGAATAGTTGGATCCTGGCAAATGTAAGATGTATTTGGCAGTGACAAGAATCTACAGGAACCAGTCAGGTGAAGCCCTTTCCAATTGTAATGCAGCCGTACCATTTCAGCTTAGTAAAACACTGTCAGCATAGTGGAATATATAAATGATCTTGTGACACCTCATGCTTAAGCCTATCAAACCAGTGGTCCTACTCCCAGCAAGCATTTCCTTGTTGGACCATCTTCTGCTATATGATAAAATCAGCCCCAGGCATTGTGCGCTTATAAACAATACATATGTTTGTATCCAGGTAGTCTGATTCTTCAACTTCACCCAAAGATTTACCAACATAATTTTGCCATAACCAAGAAATGTGTCGCCCTCCTTCTTCCAGTGACTTATTTTAAATGTGTCATCACTACATCCAAGCTAAACAATACATTTGCCTTCTCTGATCTTGTTCCAGTCATAGATTGCCTGCTAACATGCACTTTTTGTCAGTACTATGCACTTTAAGCATCCTCTAAGAAAAGGGTATATTTTGACTAAGACATCCCAAAAGAACTATTTATCTTGGGTCATTTGCTGCTTGAGGTTGCCCCTGTCCATTCCCCTCCCACCTCACCCCTACCTTATTTTCTTCTTGTATGGGTATCTATCCCAGTAGGTGGCTGTGTATGGGCAATGACGGAGAAAGAGAACCTGATTTTTATGGAGCTTGCCAAATCCCTGCTCCAAGGCTCTTTTCTATTCCTAATACCCGCCCACCAACTCCTCTACCTTCAGATACATAATGACATTGAAAGTCTGTAGCATGAGGCAAATGAGCGTGTGAATAGCCGTGCACACGGCTTGTGATTTACCTCTTTAAAACGCAATCTCCAATTCTGCTATCAGGTGAAAGTTTATCTCAGAGGTTGGGTGCTATGGTGAACCTACGTTTAATTTATTTCTAACCGAGTCACTGTAAAGGTACATTTATCCTTTTCAGATCAGTGAAAGTCCGCAAACCTAAATGTCCTTTTTTTTAGTTCCTTACACCATTTCTGTCCATTGTTTGGGTGTTTTGGTTTCGTAAAAAGTGCATTATCCTGCTGTATCTTTCAACTTTTAGATGCATGAAAAGCTGCAAATTCTCAACGTGCATAATGGCTGAAAAGTTTGCTTACAGTGTTGGCTGTTTAACTTTTTCTGGGACCCAGATGGACATTGTGGTTGTTATTAAATTAAAAGTTTAAGAATTCTAATATTCTAAGCCAGTAACATCTTCTAATCTTTTTTTGTAAAAGACTGTAGGTTCATCAGGAATTTTACAGGTGTGGTCTGTAGTAGATGGCAGCAATATCAGCACGCTTCATCTTAATACACAGGTAATTAGTAGAAAGTTGTTATGCTAATTTTCATATATAGCTTTTCCTTATTGCTGACAATTGTTGAAATGTATCCAAGCATGTATTTAAAATATTTAAATTGTCAAAATATTGAGTTACGTGTAAGGTCTTGAGCTAAACTAAAGGGTTTGCCAATCACTGGCTCGTGTAACCCATAGGTTCTATTTATTTTAATTATGTACTTAGCGTCAGTAGCCTTTCAAACAAAAAGGTATAGCATAGTAACAATAACAGTACATGGGTCGTTGAGGTTAAGATGGTTAACATAGTTTGGATAAATACAATTGATGGTGTGGATTATTTGTGTCGCTAGTTCGACAATGCTTGGTGTAAAACAGCCTGTGTAAGGCAATTGAAGTTCTCTGTTTAGTAAGCCAAAGACGCAATATGAACATATTTACAACAGAAAGGTGCAGTAATCTTCTGAGTTGCTTCAGGGGTCGTTTCAGTGCTATTTTGAACCCTTGGAGACGGGCTTGCACAAATGGTGGTAGGAAGATTGAGCGTAGGGGCCTAACATGTAGAATGACGGGCGCTTATAGGCAGCACAAGGTGGCTTGGCCATGGCTAGGAGGATATGATGGATGGATCCTATGTTCAAGGTTGGTGTGTAATGCTGTAAGGTGCTGGAGAGGTCATTTGAAGCCAGACGATCTGCTGCTTTTAGTATGTGTCATTATTGTGTATACGGCCTTATTCTTGGCACTTAGCCTGCTGACTTGTTGGCGGTATGCTACAATGGGAGTGTACTTGGGTGAATTGTAGTCATTTCTGGTAGCAAAGTTTAGGAACTTAGGCAGTGGTTCATATGATTAGTGGAAGAGATGGTATGCGTTTAATGGTATGTGTGAGTATACATTGCATGTATTTGGGAATTGAAACCATATTGTAGTAGCTTTGTTGGTTACAAAAACTTCAATTTTCACAGATGGGATGAAGAGAATCCCAAGGTTTCCTGGATGAAGGAGCGAGCTTCAATAAGAGAGACCGGTGCTTACGACCTCAGTTTTGTAGGAGTTAAGCATGAGTGGTTGAAGCACCACCAGTGTCGGATGGCTGTGAGGCAGACTGAGATGTGTGATTGGAGGTGAGGTGTAAAAGTGGGACGGAAGAAAATGATTTGATTTTATCAGCATACATGTGATATCAGAATCGACAAGGAGGGATAATATCACGATGGTGGTGGGGTAGAGTAAGCAAAGGAAAGCATAACGGACAGATCCTTCTGGAACCCCCACTGGAGGTGGAGTTGGTATTTCTGTCTTTGAGTCCCTTATAACTGACAGGGTGGCTGGAGAGGCAGGAGGTGGGAAGTTTGATTGCTAGGCCTGTTGTCCAATAGTGAGTCTAGAGAAGAGATCACCGTGATCAAGTGTTAAAGGTTTCAGATTGGTCCAATAATATGAAGATGGAACAGTATGATTCGGATGAGCACTGGCAATGAATTTAGATATGTGTGAGAGTTCTGTGTCTGTGGAGTGGAGGATCTGGTTGCCTGTTCGGAGGAGGCTAAGTTGATTGTTTGAGGTGACACGCAGGACGGACCTTTCTGTTATTGTTAATAAAAGTTGGAGACAAAATTATAGAGATAAAGTATGTTAATATTGATTAAACATCATCGCTATTATATTTACTTGACGCCCCAATGATACTGTACCCTGTACCTGCTGTCTCTCATTCTTTTTATATGTGGATTGTTATACAAAATCTAGTCAATGTGATGCAGTGGAATGGAATATGTGGCGTTACCAACACACCGTATACCATCACCCTGCATTTCTTATAATGCAATTACAATGACCCCCACAAATTATCACAACACAAACTTTTACAACGACTATGCCTTTACCACGCATGCCATTACAACGCAAAGGCATGCGTGGTAAAGGTATACTCATTGTAAAAGTTTTAAAGGTAAGTGAGAGTACCCTAACCTACACCCTAATGTAGTATCCCTACATTACCTTCCCTCAACACCCAGTCCTTTTGCTACATTTACACTACCCAGCACTACCCCCAACACTACCATAAACCAATACTCTGCACTACACAAACACTTCAACACTACCCTAAAACAATACCCCCAGCACGACCCTACACTACACAAACACCACAACACTACCCTATACAAACACTACCTTAAACCCTGAAACACTAACCCAGCATGACCCCCCGACCCGCTGTCCGGTCCCAACTTTCAAACACTACCCTGCACGACCCCCAACACTACATTAAACCCTAAAACACTACCCTCCACTACACAAACACTACAACACTACCCTAAACTCTAAAACACTACCCCAGCACGACCCTACACTGCACAAACACCACAACACTACCCTAAAACACTACCCTGCATGACCTCCAGATACTACCTTAAACCCTAAAACACTACACTACACAAACACCACAGCCCTATCCTAAATCCTAAAACACTACCCCAACACGACCCTACACAACACAAACACCACTACACTACCCTAAAACACTACCCTGCACAACCCCGACACTACCCTAAACACTAAAACACTACCCTACACAAACACAACACTACCCTAAACCCTACAACACTACCCTACACGACCCCCTGACACTACCTTAAACCCTAAAACACTACCCTGCACTACACAATCACCACATCATTACCCAAAAACACTACCCCAGCACGACCCTACACTACACAAACACCACACCACTACCCTAAACCCTAAAACACTACCCTGCACGACCCCCGACACTACCCTAAACACTAAAACATTACCCTACACTACACAAAAACAACAACACTACCCTAAACCCTAAAACACTACCCCAGCTCGAACCTACACTACACAAACACCACAACACTACCCTAAACCCTTAAACACTATCCTGCACTATACAAACTCTACCCTAAACCCTAAAACACTACCCCAGCACGACCCCCCCCCATTAAAAAAATAATCCAAGCCCACTTACCTCTCTCACCTCGTGGTTCCTCTCTCCTCCTGGTTCCTTCTTCACGAAGTCTGTCGTCTGTCTCTGAGGGGCGGTGCACGTCGTAGTTTGGAAATGGAAGAGCTTCTGTTTCCTCACAATGACGTGGATCGCCCAAATAGTTTTTTCACAACGTGTGTGCATTTACCATACATGCCTTTACAAAGTAATTTGTTGTAAAGGCATGCATGACAAATGCACACGCGTTGTAAAAAAATGCGGAGTGATGGTATGCGGGGTCAAAGTCCGCAGAAAAAAGTTTTGTTGTAAACCTGGATTACCAGTGGAATGTGATTGTACTTCTACTTTTTCCTGAAAATCAATAAAAATAGTCAACAAAAAAAAAGTTGATTGTTTGTAGGAAAGGCAGAGTCTGAAATGAATTTTTTCCCACTAACTTGGGACAAAATCAGAAGTCGAGATATTGGGCATTAGTTAATGGCAGAAAAGGGATCTGTAGAAGATGTTTTTATATGAGAGTTAGAGGAAGATGTGTTTGGAAATATAGGGGGTATGCAAAAGAGGAGGGAATAGTTGAGAGAAATGTCAGACAAAGAAAAAGAGTAGATGAGAGGGAAAGGGGTTCGATGGTCTGAGAACTGAATGGATTATATGGTGCATAGCATAGAGTGTGTCGGCAGTGCTGGTTGTAGAAATAGATTTCATTTGGAATGTTGTAATTGAGAAGGTTTGGTGTATGGTGAGAGTGTAGGATGATGTTTGTGCAGCACTAAGTAGTGTGACCTGTATTTGTCGCTTAAGGTAGTTTTGTTTGATGTCTTAAAATCGACTGATGGTGATGGGTCAATAATATGTCAGTATGGAGAAGAGAATGGATTGTTTATATAATAGCAAGCCATTGGGGTAGTTTAAAGTGCCTTTATGAAGTTTTAAAATGATAACTGCATTGTAAAAGGTATCTGGTAGAATGCTCAAGGCCTATTTACACTACTCGCAGTTCAGGGTGTCTTTTTGTGCCGTTTACATAAGAATGCTTTCATTTGGTTTTGAGATTATGAATGGTAGGTGATATCCAAGGTTGATTATTTGAGGAAGTGGGGAAATGGTGTGTAACTGGGAATGTGTGTACTAAAGGTTTCTTTCAGAAGACTGATCAGCTGTACAATGATTGTAACTGAGTGATCAGAGAACAATTGTGAAAATGATCTGCTGCAGTGGATTCATGACCATCACATTGAAATCATCAAGGATGTTTGAAGTAAAGTGTGCCAATGAATCAAGGACAGAATTTGAGTGGCTACAAGTAGACTCTATATTAAATTTAAAAAGGGGACGATGACTGAGGCACAGTCATCTTCAAAGGGAGATTGGAGTGAGGGGATTATGGTATTTGAAGCGTCAGCTCTATGCTGCCTGCTGTCCAAGCCCCTCTGAAAAGACCTGCATTAGCTCCATGCTGCTTGCCGTCCAAGACCTTCTGAATAGACCTGCATTAGCTCCATGCTGCTTGCCGTCCAAGACCTTCTGAATAGACCTGCATTAGCTCCATGCTGCTTGCCGTCCAATACCTTCTGAATAGATCGCATTAACTCCATGCTGCTTGCCGTCCAAGACCTTCTGAATAGACCTGCGTTACCTCCATGCTGTTTCCCTTCCAAGAGCTTCTGAAAAGACCTGCATTACCTCCATGCTGTTTCCCTTCCAAGAGCTTCTGAAAAGACCTGCATTACCTCCATGCTGTTTCCCTTCCAAGAGCTTCTGAAAAGACCTGCATTACCTCCATGCTGTTTCCCTTCCAAGAGCTTCTGAAAAGACCTGCATTAGCTCCATGTGTCCTGCCGTCCAAGAACTCTGCATAGGCCTACATTTGCTCCTTGCTGCTTGCCCTCCAAGACCTTCTGAATAGGTCTGCAGGCACTGTGAATTTTACAAACATGTCCTAAGAGTAGGGAATGTAGGCCTCCAATTCTGGCATAAATGCATGAAAGATGTGTTTACCTCCACAATACCACACACAATCTTCAGCCCCTTAGCTGAGGAAAGGTGGACGAAATTAGTATTTATGTAGATGAAGGACAGAGGACTAGACAAAATGCAAGGAAAAAAATCCATTAAAAAAATCCTAGTAAACCACAATATTATTCCAACTATTGCACACTGAAAAATAGTCAATATTAGACATAAAAACCGACAATGATTAAACAGACGTTATGAGGAAACACGATTAGTGGTTGGATTATTATGGCCTGCTCAGCACTTCTACAGAATACATCCACTGGCTTTTGGAACCCTGAATTTATAGGGGCCACAAGAGAAATGGACTGTGATTATTAATTCCCATAATGTCATTGGAAGTGCTGAGGACTCCAGTTCACTCCTGCTAACTTCAAGCTCCAAGGCCTTATTTGAAGTCTAGGGCCTGCTATACAGCATACAGTGAAAGCCGGGATTCATCCCAGTTTTCTGGTTATACATTGCGCAATTTTCAGCCTCTAAATATACATTCTTTGCTTTCCCCACTCCGAATTTACACCCCCGCTGGCTTCAGTATGGCCCTTGGTCACACCAAAGACCAAGCTTTGCGGCCCCCGGTAAAATGTTTGTGAGTACCCATTCTATACAGCATTCCATCCACACGCACTAGGAGCCAAACTAAAATCGTAATGTGTTGCCGTCCATCAACCCCCGTCCACCTATGATTGCGTTTTTGTGCTCATTGAAAGCAGCCATAGGCGGAATAGTGCTTTAAAAATGTCATATACGAGTTGACAGAAAAATGAAAAATTCTTGTAACCCTTCAAAAAATATTTGCCTCGGGTTACTCTGGGGCTGTGGTTCCAACATGATACTCAGCCGTCCGAGGCTCAGCAGGTAACTGTTTGCTTCAGGGGATCATATTTGTAAAATGAGCCATCCTCCAAATTGTTCTTTTTTTCCCGTTTAGTGTCAAGAAATAGGTTTACTACTCATTTACCAACACATCTGCATAATAAATCTTACTCATGAAGGCGGCTGCGTGTTTTCGTTGTCCGCCACGACATGCGTGCTAATACTTCACCTAAGATAAAATATGAAAAGCTGATCTCTGGAATGCGTGTGGTTTCATTTACACAACACTGTTGTGCCTTTCTCACGGGACAGGTGTGATCATTTCTATACCCGGTGGGGCATTGCTCATCTGTGCCTCTTTCCACTGTGCCTCCAAGGCGTTTTATTTCCTAATGGTTGTGGACATCTCTTTCATAACAGAATTATTTTGCAGCAGTGTGGTTTGTACGCCACGAAAAATAGCACATAGGTGAATTTCTCTTCGCGCATTGAGAGAGTAAAGGGCAGTTTATACTTCAGTTAAGTAAGCCATGCTCTAATGCTGCTGCAGCTGTAATTTCCTTCCATGCCAAAGTGAGGTTTGACCGTGAGAGGGAAGGGAAATGAACCGCCATCAATGCCAACAAGCTGCACTCAGTAATCCATCAAGACGAGTTTCTTTCAATCATTCTGTTATCGCGCCATGACATTATTATCTCAAAATGGTTTACCATTCCAGCCTTGGATTTCTATTTTGGAATGGGAAATAATGTTGGTTTCGGGGTTGCTGACTAAATCCTCAAGCATTTCTACTTTTCGAACTGTTTTCCGAGTGCAAGTTCCTCCAAATGAAAACTGGACTGAAATGCGCTGGGAATACCCCTGGATTGAAGCCCAACTTGAGACCAAGTCCTAAATCACAAACGGGTGTAAACACCGTTAGGCCTCCATTTTAGATTATCCACAGAACTCTTAATGCTCCTGAACGTACTAGGCCTTGACCTGCCACAGCGCATGCGTCAGCTTTCTACTACTTCTTATAGAGTTAGCCATTCTAAGCATTCAAAGGCAATAATATTAATAATAAATAATGGACAAAGCTCACCCTTCTAATTTGAAGTATAGTTAGTATTTTCACCCAGACTAATTCTGCTCATGCCATCGAAAGGTTTAGTCAACTTTGTAGGGATTCGAATGTGTGCTCTTTGGATTTCTGAGAGATATTGAATCTCCATGTCTGACTTAGATTAAACCCTGCAGCTCTGACAACATGGCGATGGAGGAATCTGAGAATAGGTCTGACAAGTGTCTGTGTAACAATCATGTCATATCACAGACTAGAAATATGCTTGTGCCAGATTTCAACACACTACTCTGCAAATATGAGACTCTTTAACACAGGTTATAAAGTATGCATTAGCAGAGAACTTAGGACAGTATTTCAGGATGTATGTCACACTTCTCTCACTACTTAGGGACTGATTCTTCAGGTGTTTTGCTGACTTTATTTTAGATACAAAGAAATAGCTGCACTATATTTAAACACAGATCCTGGATAAGGCTCTTCTGGCATCCTTTCTATCGGACAGAGCTAAGGCTCTTCTGGCATCCTTTCTATCGGACAGAGAGCAGTCTGTGAAAATGGGGAGTTATTACTCGCCTGATTTCACCTTGCCTTGTGGAGTTCCTCAGGGCTCCTCGCTAAGTCCGACGCTTTTTAACATCTATGTGTCGGACTTAGCGAGGGTGATTAAGTCATTTGGCATTGGATTAACATCATACGCCGATGACACTCAGTTAGTCCTGGCTATTCACAAAAACGGAGCAGCAGTGGCCGCTAACTTCCAGGAAGGAATGAGAGCGATTAGCACCTGGATGGACCAGAATTGCTTAAAACTTAACTCCGACAAGACGGAGGTCATGCTATTTGGTGAACTGACTGTAGGAGAGTAGGGTCTGCAATCCTATGATCACCCAGATTTTTTGCTTTTGTTTCACTGGTTTACGACTTTCTCTGGCTGTGGGCCTGCCAATCAGACCCACAGCCTGGCTGTTCTCTCGCTAAATTGACATGTGTACCTTAGGTGCATTACCAATTGGAACTGGGCCACCTTGTCAGACCCTGTAACTCAGGGCATCGGTGTACCCAGGACCTACCAGGGGCTGAAGCATGTATTATGCCACCCCTGGATGGCCATCTAAATCTGACACAACTGGCTGCACGACAGCTGGGGCAAGGTGGCGTACTCGCCCTTTGCTTTAGATCTAGTATACCTATATCTAACCCTAAAATGGGCACCCGAATTCCTATCAGTCACTCCTATGGCAGGCCTGGACAATCCTGAAGGCAGAGTGCGTGGAATCGTGTGAATTGGCGCTCTGGCATGAGCCGAGCCCGGTTGCAGCTTGCGGAACCAAGACCCAATGGCTGTTCCATGATAACGCGTACCATATCGCTAACTTCGGTATCGCGTTATCAAGACATGTCGAGTAAGGTGTCATACGAATCGGGATACGGACCCCACACCAATGCTGGCGACGGGGTTAGCATTCCACCCTTCTAGAGGGACACAACATGTACGTAACTGTGAACCCCGGTTAAAGTTAACTGAAGCCTCAGCTCCACAAAATGGATGCTGCCACCACAGACACGAGTCTGACCTCCTGCTGCTGGGAGTCCTTCCAGCGCGGAGAGCTTGGACAAAGGGTTTCCTGTCCGGGGCGGTGCTCGCACCATCCCAGACAGGGTTTTGTGTATCCTGGGTAGGCAGGGCTTTACAGGAAGGTGACTGCGGAGTGGCACCCCGGTGCTCACTACGCATCTGCCGGCTCGAACCAGTTCCAGGGGCACCCCAGCCCCTGACCTGGGGAAAGTCCGGCATGGGAGAGGGGTGTAACCACCCCCTTCCTGGTCCCACCCCTAGGGCAGGACCTAGTCGCGTACCCACCCCTTTCTTTAGGATAAAGGCAGGAGCGGGGACCCTTCCAAATTAGATCATCTTTGAATCAAGAACTACTTTCTACGAAAGGAACTCTCGACTCTTCTCAAGATTTCTCCCTTGTGGCTAAGGAGTAGTCACCCTGCATCCGCAGGCACCATCTAAGAACTCTGCGGTTTGCTGCACGTCCTTCTTCAGGAATCCGACTGCCCAGCTCGACGAGAACCGGCTTCCCTGGCACCTCTGACCTCTACCCACATTGTCAGCTCAGCTGAGATCCGTGGGTGCGACGAGACCTCGAGGGACCGGCCATCATCAGAACCTGCACGATTTCTAAACCAGCACGACCACCGAGGGATCCTCTGGTGAGTGCTCTGGGGTCCGAGAAGCCCCGACCCTGAGCAGCTTCAGCACCGAAGTGCAGCCTCCCAGCATCTCCACGATCTGCGTGGGGCCCTTCTGCTCTTTGCTGCTCATCACGTTGTCTGGTTACTAGCCCGCTGGCTTGTGGCCTTCTCGACGACGCCCGACAACAACGCTGCTGGTCTGGTTGCTCCAGACTGGCCTTTGCTCCCTTCTGAAAGAGGAGCACCCCGGACCCTCCTGGTCCGCTCAAGACGCCATTTTAGGCCCACCACGTGGCCCTGAATTTGCCAAGGCTTGTTGCCCCAATCCTGGGCCCAGCGACGCCGACAGCATCAATCTTCGTGGGACAGCTCGCACCTCCATCCTGGTCGCCGACAACGCCTCCTGGTCCGTGAGACTGCAGAGCCTAGCGTCGCCCACTCACCTAGTCGAGGTGACGATCATCCGGTGCCCTCCTGGTACCCTCTGACTACTGGCTAGTAGTTACGAACTTGGTCCCCTCTGCTTTCAGGTGTCCTCCATCTCTGATCCAGGCTTGGATCTCTATGAACTATCTCCACTGGTCGCCGGCCAGCAACTCCTTCCTTCCGGCTCCTGGTTCGTCAGCGAGGACTCCCGACGTCTGTAAAGACTTGTGCAGCCGCAGCCCCTGGGCTAGGTAACTTCGGCATTTCGGTGCCCGCATAGCCTCCTTATTTAAGGGTCCAGAGTCACTGTCGCTTCCGACTTACCTTATCGGGTTCGCCCGAGAACACTAAACTTTCCGTGCCCTCGGGCTTTTGTGTAGATTGTGCACTTGAAGTATTTTCCTAAGAGTTTTGTTGTGTGCTTAGTACCCTGTCCTCATAAAGAGTACAGGGCTGTTGTGATTCTAATAAATACACTGTTTATTTTCATAACACTTGTGTGGTGTCCTTTCACTTGGTGTTCAAGGGGTATATGTGATGGTATAACAGCTGGCTTAACACGCCCTCTAGAGTTTAGCCCGAAGACTGCTTGTATCCACACTACTAGGATAGCTGGTCTAAGGTTGACTTACAACCAATCACCATAAGGGTCGTTTGGACTGATGCATAGTGATCACTAGAATAGTGAGCACTGCATATCAGGCCAACTTCTCACATTGGTGAGCAGCGGTTGGGATTTGAGCTTGCTGTTGTTTTACCACGCGTATCCTAAGAATATCTTGTGAAAGATCGCATAAGTACTCCAGGTACATATAAATTAGCTTAGAATACTCTGAGTTCTACTGAACCAGCTGTTGTAGCTCCTCAAGGCTTAGCACACCTTGGCTACAACTCTTAGCAAGGGATCAGTAGGTAAACATATAGTGTAGGTAGGTGCATCACTTACACCACACTAGAAGCAGCATGTCAGACAAAGGAGGAAACTCTGAGTCTCCCCTTGTGTCAGTCGACCCTCCACAGGTCACTTCCAGATATGCTGTACTTAGCTTCCAAGAGATGCAACAGATCTGTACATCCAGGAAGCTAAAACAGGGTGCAAATCCTACCATTCCGTTTCCGATTGGTCTCTTGGAGACTTATGATGCTAGGAGGGCTGGTAACACAGACCCTTCTCATCCAGATGGGAATATGCCCCCCCTCGAGGGAACCCTAGGTGACCCTGACCTTATCCATCTCTCCGCAGAAGGTGAAGAGGAGGATGAGGATCTGGAGCCATCTGAGTTAGGTCTCTGTCGAGAGGCTCTAATAGATCCGTTCGAACCAATGGCTCTCGAGCCTCTTCTCAAAGAGGGATGTCCCCTCAGAGGAGAGTGTACGAAGCTAAAGTGCGGGAAGTCAATCTGAGGATCGAAAGGGAAGAACTTGCCCTGGCCAAAGAGAGACTCGCCTTTGCTAGAGAGCAAGAATTGAGTGGGAAAAACCCCACTGGTGGCAGCATTCCCCCAAGGGAAAACAGGAGTTTAGACACTAGACACCTGAGTAAGATAGTGCCCCCCCTTTAAGCAAGGGGATGATATCCACAAATGGATTACTGCTTTGGAGAGGGCTGCACTGTACAGTGCTTCCCCCAAAGTCAGTGGGCAGCTATCTTGTGGCTCTCCTTTGAAGGTAAAGGTAGAGATAAGCTCCTCACTACTAGAGCTGAGGACGCTAACGATTACCAGGTCCTGAAGAACACACTGATTGATGGGTTCGGCCTAACCACTGAGCAGTACAGGTTGCTGTTCAGGAATACCCAGAAAACTCAGTCTCAGGACTGGTCTGATTTTGTCGATTGTGCCACTAAGGCTTTGGAGGGCTGGTTGCTGGGCAGTAATGTAGAAAAAGGTACGGGCAGATGACCTTTTTCAGAGTTGCCCGGCGTTAACCGCCTCTATACCCATTCAAGTTACCAAACACAGAGGCAGGCGCTGGAGACCGGAAGGCAGGAAACAGAAGTTTTATTCCGACGGAGCAGAACACATCAAATCAGACAACAGGGGTATCTTCTCGAGGTGCTCTAACCGCATCTCTGAGGCCTGGCCTCTTATACACAGGTTTATGATCTTTATTGCATGTGACACTGTGTACGTGGGGATGTGGCGGACCGGAATACCAAGCGCGGAGGCCGTATATAGTGGGCAATGTTTGATTTATTTCTATAGTTCTGGTCACAATAGGGTTTTTATCAGGCTTTAATGTTCCACAAAACAAAGTCACAGCTCCTCGGATGGAAGAAGGGTCGGGGTTCGGTATCCAGCGGGTTCGGTGTCCAGCGAGTTCTCCTGGTGTTCCGGTCTTGGGGATATCCTCGGAGGTACCGGGAGGGGAAACAAAGAAACAAAGAAAAGGAGCCGTTAGTCCTGCCGGACTTTCTCGTCGGATCCCTTTTGCCAACACCTGGGGCTGTGAGGGGTTTGAAAGCGAAAGTGAGGAGGGGACGGTAGGGTCGGGGTTGGTATCAAAGACAGACGGGGTAGCGAGAAGAAGTAGGGGTGTTGGGTGGTGGGGTGTGAAGGGTCGGGTTTCTTTACCAAGTGGAGAAGTGCTTCACAATATTTACACAGTGTTACGGGTGACGTTGTGAGCCTAAACGGGGGAAGAATATCTATACAACGGGAGTTATTTACACTGCACCTAATGATCTAAAAGATCACCTGATGTATGAGGTGTATCCTTTGATTTGTAGAAAGTATTGTCGTCACTGTGAGGGAAAGATAAAAGGACACAGACTCAACATAGACAATGACCACTTACATAGGAATCAAGCATCATGGTATATTACACATTGAGCTAATGAGCACGTGTGGGAATCACCCATTGATCTCATCGATATTATAATTAGTGACATACGAGTATTTCGTTTTGTAGCTCCTTCTTACCATGATAGTAGGAGTAGAAGGCTCCACCCCGCCTGGCAACAGCTCAGGGAACGAGTGAAGCACCGCACTGAATATAGGAGGCAAAAAACAAACATACTAGTCTGTTAGTGCCTATCGGTCTTCCGAGAATATATGAACATATGGCAGGTATCCTAAAGTAATGAAGGAGGTTTCTTTATAGCATAGTATCGATTGACCATCTTAGCCAGTAGAGGAGAGCTAAACTGGTCACAGGTATACATCAGGTGATCTTTTTTCATGTTGTAAGAAATCTTAGTATTAAGTCACGTTTAATTTTAATTTCACTTCACCTCACCTTTTGCAGTAGCATCTATATAATTTCCGGTCCTGATGAAGGCAATGGACTCGTTAGTCCCCAGAAATTTGCTGAAACATGTCGACCAATTCAATACCAGGGTAGATATTTGCTAAAACTACCTATGCTGCTTTTTAATGTTGGCGGAGCGAGCATATGACCTAATAAAGTTTTCTTATTTTTGCTCACTCACCCAATTTTATATACTCACTCACCCCTTTCACACACCCGTTTTCACAGCACTGCAAATCAATCACCCACCAAACGAATTGATGGGTAGTTTGTGACACTCTACCACTATTTGGTCGCCACTTGGCTCTCTGGAGGTTATACCATCTGACCTCCCCCAGTCTGAGCCAGTGACGCACCAATGATTGTGGACAACAGGAATGCCAAATGATGAAGGGCGGTTCCGTGTGGTGACTGATGGATAACCTGTAAGTGATCACTGGTATCCAACAATTCGCCTTTTTGGTTTTGGTTAGATGATCTGACACGGTTCTATTAGCTTAATGACCCACACATAGGATTAACTAGACCCTCTGACACTTTTTGTTTTTTCACATGTAGATAGGGAATGTGTCTTGGTCTTTAAAATCCCTTAGGCCCTCCTCCTACCTTTCTGTGTTTATTGGTTCTGGAGTGCCACCAAGCGGACCGCTTGAAGCTCGGCGGTGTTGTTAGCAAGGATACCAGCTGTGATGTTCATTGTTGTCTCAACTGCCTGGGTCAGATGTCGGATGGCACGGCTGTTTGCCATTGGGCCTCAGAGGGGAACAAGTCCCTTCATAGCATCGAGGAACTGCGCTCCTGTTGAGTCGGCCTGTTCAATATCCTTGGCTCGTTTTTGTCTATGATGATTCGCTGGAGCCACATAAGTCGGAGGAAGGATGAAGGAGATGAAACAAGTGCCCCCCCCAGCCTTTGGGGAGCCAGGTGTAAGCCTTTGTGCCGCAGACGAAATACATATTTGGAGAGGATACAAAGGAAGGCGGATCGGTGGAGTCCAAAGTTCTGGTGAAACGGCAGGCGCTGTGGCCTACTAGCTGTTTCCCAAGCCCTTCTATGCACATGTGGCCTGTGACGTTGATGACTGACAGGGCCACAGTCAGAGTGGCAGCCGTTCGTTTCCGCAGGTAGGAGAAGGTGGGTCTGGTTGGATTGTTGAACACCTGCATTTCAATTCGTTCTTTAGCAGGGATGTCCATGTGGATTGAGTCGTTGGAGGTCTGCGGGCAGAAGTGTGTCTTTGTTTTGTTTCGCCAGACCCCATGATAGAAGTGCGTCATGGTTTTGCTGGAGGTGGCATTGTCTTTATAGCTTTCTTGCAGGAGGATCAGCCAAGCAAGGCAGGAGCCATGAACTGAGAAGGGTGAAGGGATGAATGGTATCGAGTGTCCAGTGGCGTGGGGTAGCAACCCACAGATCCAACAGTTGGTGGCATTGGTGGCGAGATTGTGCTGGTGAAGTAGCTGTACAAAAGAGTTATTCCAAAACTCCTTTCGCCACTCTCTGAGTTGAGGAGAGAGCGAAATCAGATAATGTTCCTTCATGGTGGTGGGTTGAGCAGTGGTCAGGAATGTTTCGTGAGCAGGTGCATTTTCTTCCACAATCCAGAGTGTGGTCATGAGGAGAAAGCAGAAAAGGATTGTGATGAAGAGTGCAATTGTCTTTGAGCTGTGGAGTCTGTCTGTTCTTGGGTTTCTGTAGTGGGTATTTCCTGTTGCTTCCATCATCTTCTTATTTGGCGCTTCCATCATCTTCTTATTTGGCGCTTCCATCATCTTCTTATCTGGCGCTTCCATCATCTTATCTGGCGCTTCCATCATCTTCAAGGCGCTCGGTAGCAGGCAGAACCACAGACTTCGTTTAGCTTCTCTCCGGGTGACCCTTGATGGTGTTTAGGTCACCGTTCTGAGATTTAACTTAGTCCGTGGTCTACTTAGCCGAAGCTCCCTCCTTTTGACGCAGGAAATACCCTTCTCTGGATGGCACAGTGGGATCAGAGAATTTTGAAAGTTCAAGTGCTTCGGTGTCAGGATAGCAGGTTAGTGATGGTCGGTCCTTGTTCAGGAGCTCTTCTTGGTTGTCGATGTTTTCTGTCGTGGCCAGGTGTTGTAATTGGCCCGGCCGCGTTAGCGATTAGCTGAACCTACACGTTGTCCTCCTTAACTTGGCTATATATGATAACGCCATTTTGAATGTTACGGCGGCCATCTTAGATCATGAGCGGCCTCGTGGACGACGTGCCCTTTAGTCCGTTGTCCGTTCCACTGACCACTCTTGTCTGCCCAGCAACAGGCTATTTTTAGTATTGGTCAAGCCACGCATGCGCAGTCCCCACTGACTCGTAAACCTTCAGGAATGTGCACCAAACTGACCAGCGGAGTTGTGCCCCCTCCAATGAGCTGGCAGTATTCCAAAACATGACCATATGTGTCCCTAAAAATGTGTTTTAACTTGTGCCGCCTATCTTTTATTGCCCCAAACTGTATATAAACGGGGTCACACCGATGTTCGGTGTGATACCTCTTGCATTACCGAAGGGTGCTGTTTGAGTGTACCACCACCCCATGGGGTCTTAATAAACTTGTTCTTTGCCTTTTACAGTTTCCGTGCCAACAGTTCTTGAGTGTAAGTGGGTTATCTCCGGAGCGTGTAGGCCTTGGGAACCCCGAATTACTTCAATTGGCGACCACGAAGGGACTCATCGGCGACTTGGATGCCCGAAGGAGAGGTCGTGACGAAGGCTTGGAAACCCGCCATGGGCGCGCGCTGCCACGAGTGACCCGAGTCTTGGCTGGCACGGTGTTTTTTCCTTTCCTTCCGATCTGACCTTCCAGGTGGCGCCGGTCTCCGACTGAGTTTTCGAAGTGTCTGCATCGCTGAGAAAGTGCTGTTTGGCTGATTTGGCTTACAAGACCTTGGCAGTTGGAATCTGGACATTTGGGAATTTGGGTAAGCTTTGTGATCGGTAAGGTAGTCTTCGGACGCTTACTGAGGTCCTATGGTTTGTGTTCGGTAAGGTAGTCTTCGGACGCTTACTGAAAATCTGTGCTTTGTGATCGGTAAGGTAGTCCTCGGACGCTTGCCGAAGTCCTACGATCTACGTCCTTCGATTTGAGTTAGCTAACATTGTGAATTTGTGATCTTTGAACTTATATGTGTAGTGCACTTCACATAGGCAGGCATGTAGAGATGTTTCTCTAACTTTGTTTTTTTTTTCTTTGAGCGGCACAACCGTGCGAAGAACTGTAAGTGCCATTTTGTCCGGTGTCACGTTTTCGTGATACTTTTTGAACATGCCTGTTTTTAGCACACTCCGAGGAATGTGTTGTCTTGGAGAAGGTACCTCAATTAGGTTAGCGGAATCACAGCCGGCTCCCCCAGAGGGAACACCAAATAGGGAGATGTACATAAAATTTGGCCTTCCCCCTATTATGTACAGTAAATTATGGCATAAATACACTAAGGCCGATCCTGAATTGCAGTGGCCTCTACACGGGTCCTATGATTTGAGTAAAATACAATTTGTAGAGCAATGTCTGTTTCAACGCAGGTCTAGACAAAATATGTTTGATTGCGTGCGAATGTGGGAGAAAGCGGCGCGTGAGCGAATGAAGCGTGAGGTTGCCTTGGCGGACAAAGAGCAGCGCAAGGCTGCTCGGGATAAGGCTTTACAGCTTGAGGAAAAGGAGGCTCAGGAGAAGAAAGAAAGGGAGGAACGGGAACGTAAATTGCAAACGACTGGTCAATTTCCTATTCGCCGACCACTTTATCCTGTCCTTAATAATGAAATTGATGATTTTTCTTTGTTAGATCGGTCACCGCCTCCGTACGTTTCGCCGACGGCTCCGGCTGCGGATTCCGAGGATGATGGACAGGATCAGTTGAGCCAGAAGGGGGTATCGGCTCTCAGGTTTACTGCGGAGAGGTCCGCTCATTTACGCAGTTGGGCTCGTAAAGTGAATAAGCATTGTGTTACTCAGGAGCAGTTGTTAACAGAAAAGAAAGGGTGGTCGGATCTTGAATTAATGTATTTTCTGTCCATCTGGCGGATGAAGTTGTAAACGCATATCGTGAACTTTCTGATACGCTAGAGCCTAAAGTGTTGTCGGTGTATCGTGAGAATTTAGCTAAAGGTGATTTTGATCTTTCAGATGTTGACGACCTGTTCAAGCAATTGATTAAGCTGCGGGATGAGACAACCCAATTGCGGGAGGAACGGAAACGGAGGCAAAAGGAGTCCGAATCGGAGAATAACGGGCGGGCTAAGGAGTGTTCTCTCCGTGGTTCAGATAAGAGTTCTGCGTTGCATGTTATGCCTATGCGTGAAGCCGCGCCTTTGTATGTTCCACCAAAAGGGGAAGGTACGGATGATGATAAATTGTCGAAGGATGCGAAAGGGTATTTTGTGTATAATTGGGTATACACGCCATGGAATAGAGCAGATGTCATGGCATTGAAAAATTCTTTA
Source organism: Lissotriton vulgaris (assembly GCF_964263255.1). Classification (NCBI taxonomy): domain Eukaryota; kingdom Metazoa; phylum Chordata; class Amphibia; order Caudata; family Salamandridae; genus Lissotriton; species Lissotriton vulgaris. The sequence continues at coordinate 1,065,596,737 of NC_141693.1, read as the reverse complement.
CCTGATCTTCGGAAGAATCCGGCGGCATTTTATGAGGGGGTGGAGGGGGCTATATCGTCTTGTGTGATGACTCTTGTGGATATAGATTTGTTTTTTGGACTAATTTTACCGCCTGATATGTGGAGGCAAATTCGTAAAAATAATGATGAAACGATATTGGGGGGGACATGGAAAGACATAAATGCTGCAGATTTGGACAGAGAACCAGCATGTAAGCCTTGTCAGTTAATTCTAGACCTCCCGGCAGCTATCTTGAATAAATTAAAAACGCTCGTTCCCTCCAAAAAGATTGATTGGACCATGTTAACGTCGTGCAAGCAGAAACCCGATGAAACGGTCTCAGATTTCTTTACACGCTTCGAGGAGGCGTATCATGATTACAGTGGTCAATCTTTAACTGACGATACGGGTCGGCATTTGTTTGTAGATAAGTATGTAGCTAATCTCCTACAGGAGATTGCAAAGCGATTGAAGTCGAGTGAGAGTTCCTGGGCCACGGCGACCCCTGCGTCCTTGTTAACTATGGCTCAGTATTATGAGCGGCAGGAAGTGGAGGCTAAAGAAAGTGTAGAGAAAAAGGCGAAGGAATTGAAAACGAAGGTGATGTTGGCGCAGGTTCGGGGAACACAGGGTAGAGGGAATGATAGAGGTAGACGAGGTGGAGGAAACGCATCGTATGGTCGTACGGACATTGCGGAGGATCAGTGTGCTTATTGTAAGGAGTTCGGGCATTGGGCCGAAGATTGTCCGGTACTTCGTGAGCAGCGTAGTCAGCGTGGTCGAGGAAGTGGAAGGTCAAGAGGAGGTTATACTGGAACGAGAGGTGGCGGAGGTGATCGTAGACAGGTTGAGGAGAGGGGACGTGGCCAGGACGAACGAAATACGTTTGATAGACGGAATCAATATCAGATTTCGGAAGGAGAGAATGTGGAACACCAGGATTATGTGCATGCATAGGATTGCGTAGGATGGGGTAAGGAATCAGTTGAAGTGCCGGTAGATCAGCAAGGTCCATATGTAACAGCGGGTATTTTGGGTTCTACTGATCAATTTCTAGTCGACACAGGGGCTACTCGTAGCGCCCTGTCGAAAAACTTGGTTCCGAGGGCTCCCCTGTCTGGCGAAATGATTACGTGTGTAGGGTTTGATGGCACACCCTCCCCCAGCCCATTGTCCAAGCCCCTTGCACTATGCATTGACAAATACTTTAGTTTTGGCCAATTTTTGTTATCACCCCATACCCCAGACAATATCCTGGGCATTGATTTGCTTAAATATTTTCGAGCAACAATACGTTGCGCTCCAGAGGGAGTGCGGGTTATTCTGAATGACAATTACCCTGACCCTGACGATTGCCCTGACCCTGATAGATTTTATGCCATTTTAGACATCCCTGCTTTGGCCTCTCTTCCGCGCACGTTGTGGGCGACCTCAGATACGGATGTGGGAGAGATGCGTATTCCACCAATACACATTACTGTTAAGGAGGGGGCCCCTCTACCACGAGTGCCACAGTATAAGATTTCGAAAGAAGGTGAAATTGCACTGACACACATTGTTCAGGACTTGATTTCTGCAGGGGTGGTGGAGGAGGTCCCTTATAATGTTTGTAACAGCCCTATTTTACCGATTCTTAAGAGAGACTCGGATGGTAAGATCTATCGATTTATTATTGATTTGCGTGAGATAAACAAAATTGTCATCCCCCAATACCCGGTGGTGTCTGATATCACGACTTTGCTTACTTTGGTTCCACCGACGGCCACCACCTTTAGCGTTATTGACTTAAAGAATGCGTTCTTTTCCATCCCTGTTCACCCAGATAGCAGATATCTGTTTGGTTTTACGCTCAATAATAAATCGTATAGATTTTGTCGTGTTCCCCAAGGATATACTGAAAGCCCTAGCATCTACAGCCAGGCTTTGAAAAGACAACTAGATTCTTTTGAATTGCAGTCTGGCGTTGCGCTCATCCAGTACGTGGATGACCTTCTGCTTGCCGCTGACTCCTATGTGCAATGTGAACAGAGTACGCTTGCGTTGCTTTCCTTTCTGGCACAACACAATCACAAGGTTTCCAAGAAAAAGCTCCAATACTGTAGACCCCAGGTGACCTACCTCGGTCATCTGTTGTCTAAGGAGGGACGTGCATTAACATCTGATCGAATTCAAGCAATTTTAGACACACCAGTCCCCCGCACGCAGAGAGATGTGCGTGCCTTTATAGGGTTGACGTCCTTTTGTAGGCAATGGATCATGGGTTTTTCACATATCATAAAACCTTTGCTAGCATTACTGTCCAAAACCACACCGATGCCTCTTGAGTGGACAGATGAATGTCAGAAAGCTTTTGAGCAGTTGAGGCAGGCCCTTTGTTCCGCACCCGTGTTAGGTACACCAGACTACACGAAACTTTTCACATTGTACGTACATGAGAATGATGGGTGCGCGTTGTCAGTGTTAGTGCAATTACACGGGGATAAGCAGAGACCATGTGCATACTTCTCTGCCATTTTGGATCCTGTAGCACGAGGGTTGCCTGGGTGTTTTCGAGCGGTAGCAGCAACAGCAGTAGCTATACGACAGAGTGAGGGCATAGTGTTATCACACAAATTGTTGGTGTTAGTCCCTCACGCGGTAGATGCCCTGTTAAACCAAACAAAGACTCAATACCTTACGAGTGCACGACTTACAGGATATGAGCTGACACTCTTAGCGCCACACATAACATTGAAAAGATGCGCTACTTTGAACCCTGCCACTTTATTGCCCTATCCGGCCGAGGAGGGTCAGGAAGAAAAACATCATGACTGTGTTTTCCTGACTGAGGAACAGACAAAGGGTCGTGTTGACTTACAGGATGTGCCACTTCCTGATGTGGATGGGGAACTGTGGGTTGATGGATCGTGTTTAAGGCTGCCAGATGGTACGACTTCCGCAGCATATGCGATCACGACGCTTAAGACAGTGGTAGAAACAGCTAGGATACCACAAAAATCGGCTCAGGCAGCAGAGCTGATAGCTTTAACAAGAGCCTGCGAATTGAGTGCCGGATTATGTGTGAACATATACACGGACAGCCGGTATGCCTTTGGAGTGGCCCATGACTTCGGGCTTCTTTGGAGGGAACGCGGGTTTCTGACATCACATGGAGAGCACATTATGCACGGAGAGCTAGTGCGTGATCTCCTAAATGCGTTGCTTAGCCCTAAGAAAGTAGCGATAGTGAAGTGCAGTGCCCATAAGAAGGTTACGGATAAAGTGGGTCAAGGAAATGCCTTTGCAGACAGCATAGCAAGGCAAACGGCTATGTCCCGAACTAGCTCCCCCATGTACGTGGTACAATCGCAGGCTGAGCGATGGAGTGATGCTAGAGCAGAGATATGGGATATTCAAAAATCAGCCACAGAATCTGAACTCGCGGCTTGGGCAGCAGATGGGGTACTAGATGACGAGGGTTGTTGGAGAAGCAAAGACATGGAGAAGTGGAAATTGCCTGCGGCTTACTTACAGGCGATGGTCCAGATGACACATGGACTGGCTCATGTCGGAGCTCTTGCAATCACTCGGCTTTTAACACGAGTTTGGGAACATCCCGAGATTGCTAATACTGCAAAGAGAGTAGTGCAGACCTGCCTGGTATGTTTGCAACACAATCCTGGAAAGGGGACTCATACTCCGAAAGGAGGGTTCGTTCCACCTTCTGCACCGTTTGAGGTGCTTCAAATGGATTACATCCAACTCGAGCACTGCAATAACCTGAAGTACGTCCTAGTGGTGGTGTGTGCTTTTAGTAAATGGGTTGAGGCCTACCCCACGAAAGACAATACGGCTTTGACAACAGCCAAGGTGTTGCTTAAGGAATTCTTTCCTCGCTTTGGAGTTTGCAAATTTTTGTGGAGCGATAATGGGCCCCATTTTGTTGGAAAGATTGTGGAATATGTACTGAAGGGGTTAGGGATTCAGCAAAAGTTCCACGCTGTATTCCACCCTCAGTCAGCAGGTTTGGTCGAGCGGTACAATGCCACGTTGAAGCTTAAGCTGGCCAAAATTGTGGCGTCTACATCGTTGAAGTGGCCAGATGCTTTGCCACTAGCGCTACTATCTCTTAGATCAGTACCCCACTCACGAACTGGCCTTACGCCCTATGAGGTGGTGTTTGGCCGCCCTATGAATATCTGGGGGGTGCCCAAGCCGCGATTAATACATGATGTGCCTTGTGTTATGATGAATGATTATTTGGCACGATTAACAAATGATTTGCTCTCTATTCATCAACAGGTTCGAGAAGCGCTCCCTGACAACTCTACTGGAGAGGGCCATGATCTTCGTCCTGGTGACCATGTAATGGTCCGCTCGTTTGAGAGAGCAAGCAGTCTAGAGCCCAGGTGGAAGGGCCCCGAGCAGGTCCTCCTTGCGACCCGTACCGCAGTACGAGTGACAAACAGGAAGCGGTGGGTGCATTCGACACATTGTCGCTGTGTCTCTCCGGATCTGGTGACTCCTGCTGTGTTGACTGATTATAAGGAGATCTTGGAGAAAGAGAAGAGCCCAGCTGTGACGTTGGCCGAAGTGGAGGGAGCCTTCCCGGACCAATCTGCCACCGGAAGAGAGCGCTACGACTTGCGTCCACGATAAGAAGATTTTTTTTTTTGCTCCCTTTTTAATGACTGGTTGGTTACCGCTCCAGGTTTGTGAAACGGAAACCGGGAATTCCAAGGGGGGGGGATCAGTTCTGCCAGAGTAGCGACACCCGTCTTGGCCCGGAGAAGACAACAACGGCTACCTCGGAGTTCAGCACCGCATTTTTCATTTTTTAGGTATACACGTACGTGTATCTGAGACTTTGTGAATAATTTATGACAATTTGTGCCATCTGAGACTTTGCACGAACATTCTTGAACTATGGCATCAACGGCATCTCGTGATAAGAAAATATTGGGTGCCTTTCTCTTTGTTTTGACTATTGTGGTGATAGCTGTTATAGCCTGGGTAGTCGAACTTGTGGTGCCTGTACGTGAACATTTGCTGCCGACTACCCCGGCACCGTCTGAACATTTTCATTTTACACTGCCTTTCCATGAAGAGCGCCATCGCCAAACGTACTTAAATAACAGCTTCATTCAGATCCTTCACCACACACATAATATGACCAATACCTCGAATTGCTGGGTGTGTGGGATGTTGCCTGGGCACCAGAAGAGAGGGGGCACCCCACTTATTCCACTCCTGTTTTCACATAATGGGTCATGCAACGCCTGGTACACCCTCCTTTTTACTCTGAGATGGCCAACTAAAGGGGGGGTGCTTTTCCGTTTGAATAGGGTATGTTCCCATGACAAGGATGGGTTTCCCCGGGCTGAGGGTACTCGTTTCGAATGGGAGGAGTATAGGCCTGACAATGTATCTGCCCCACGTGTATACAGCAATCAGCGGAACGTTAATGTATCTAGTGCTCATGTCATAAATGTCATTGCTACAAAAGCCGATTTATGTATCAGAAATAAGGGCTCGATTGCAGTGGGAAAAAGCGAATGTAACATTACTCTCACGTTTGATAGCCCGAATGGCATTTCATTTGTTGCATCACGAAATACATACTTTATTTGTGGAACGAAGGGATACCATCAGCTTCCAGTGGGGTGGTTGGGCACGTGCTACGTATCGTTTGTGTTACCCCCTGTATTCATTGCTCCCCCGATGTACCACAACGATTATACATTGTATCATGATTTCGTTTTGAATAGGGTTAAACGAACTGTTGCCCTGGAGGACATTGACCAAACGGACACTGCATTACAACAGTATGTGGATTTTAATCTGGGACTATTCTCCTTTGTGGGGGCCGCACTGAACAGCCGGAAAATCAGACGACTGACACGTGTTGTCGAGGCTGTTGCGAATGACACTGCTATTGCTGCTATTGCTCTGGGGAATATTACCCAGGAACTACAGATTTCCAGAATTGTCACCCTCCAAAATCGAATGGTATTGGACGTTGTTTTGGCTGATCGTGGGGGGGCATGTAGAATTATCGGAAGCAGCTGTTGCGTGTACGTCCCGGACAATTCTCCATCTGTGTATGATGCTATTTCCAAGCTGCATAAAATAGCTGCTGAAATACACCTGGACAATGGAACTTGGACACTTTCGGGATGGTTCTGGTCTATGATTGCAACTTGGGGCTGGAAACTGTTGACAATTCTTTGTATACTTGTGGGAGCAATGTTTTTTATATGCCTATGTATTCAATGTGGCCCAGCCTTATGTTCGATGTGTTTATCAGCTTGTTTACCATCAAGGCGAGCTCTTGCCCACGACAAAATGATGCTGCACAAAGAGGTGACACAAATTATGTTAATAGACATCGAGGACGAACATCCTGATTATGTTCATTATGAGGTAGATTCAGCTAAACGCTAAAAGGGTCGTCTGTTGTAATTGGCCCGGCCGCGTTAGCGATTAGCTGAACCTACACGTTGTCCTCCTTAACTTGGCTATATATGATAACGCCATTTTGAATGTTACGGCGGCCATCTTAGATCATGAGCGGCCTCGTGGCCGACGTGCCCTTTAGTCCGTTGTCCGTTCCACTGACCACTCTTGTCTGCCCAGCAACAGGCTATTTTTAGTATTGGTCAAGCCACGCATGCGCAGTCCCCACTGACTCGTAAACCTTCAGGAATGTGCACCAAACTGACCAGCGGAGTTGTGCCCCCTCCAATGAGCTGGCAGTATTCCAAAACATGACCATATATGTCCCTAAAAATGTGTTTTAACTTGTGCCGCCTATCTTTTATTGCCCCAAACTGTATATAAACGGGGTCACACCGATGTTCGGTGTGATACCTCTTGCACTACCGAAGGGTGCTGTTTGAGTGTACCACCACCCCATGGGGTCTTAATAAACTTGTTCTTTGCCTTTTACAGTTTCCGTGCCAACAGTTCTTGAGTGTAAGTGGGTTATCTCCGGAGCGTGTAGGCCTTGGGAACCCCGAATTACTTCACAGGGTCGAGGAGACCTTCTTACAGTGGTGTGCGTGCAGCCAGTGCCGTTTCCCCTCCACACGAAGAGCCGTCCGGGTGGTGATTAACACTTGCCAGGGGCCCGTCCACCGGGGTTCCAAACTCTTCGACCGCTGAAAATTCCGGATCAGCACGAAATCCCCAGGTTGGATGGCGTGACCCGGACCCCTGGAAGCATCGGGGATGGCCTGCTGCACCTGCTGATGAATGACAGACAGAGTTTCAGTCAATTTATACAGATAATCAGACATTAGGACGTCCGGGACGTCATGAATGGAAGTTGGTTTCGGTGCAGACCAGACACTCATGGGTCGACCGAAAACAACCTCATAAGGTGTCAAGTGATGTTTGGTGGGGGTGGAACGCATCGATAGCAATGCCAGTGGGAGGGCGTCTGGCCATTTCAGACCTGTGGTAGCCACTATCTTGGCCAGCTTTAGCTTTAGTGTGGCATTGTGTCGCTCAACAAGTCCAGCAGACTGGGGGTGGAAGACTGCGTGGAACTTCTGCTTGATGCCCAGCCCCTTTAAGATGAGCTGGATGACTTCGGCTATGAAGTGGGGGCCATTGTCGCTCCATAAAATTCGACAAAGGCCGTAACGGGGAAAAAATTCCTTTTAATAGTACTTTTGCAGTGGCCATAGCAGTGTTGTCACGGGTTGGGTATGCTTCCACCCATTTGCTAAATGCGCATACCACAACAAGTACATATTTCAGGCCTTGGCATCTGTCTAGCTGGATGTAGTCCATCTGCAGGTCTTCAAACGGGTGATTTGGGACCCCAAACCCTCCCCGGGGTACTACAGTTCCTTTCCCGGGGTTGTGTTGCAGGCATATCAAGCATTGTTGGACCAGACGTTTGGCGGAGTCTGTGATTTTATCATTGTGCCAAACTCTGGAGACAAGTTCAATCATGGGGGCTGATCCTATGTGGGCAGGGGAGTGTGCCATAGTCAGTATGGGAATCCGGTATGAGTCGGGTAGCAACCATTTGTTTGTGTCTTTTGTCCGCCAGCAGCCTTCGTCGTCTTTTAATCCCACCCGTGTCCATTCAGTCAGTTCGTGTTGTGTGCTAGCCATTTGAATGTCTCTAATAGTGTCCCTAGCGTCAGTCCATTTTTCTGCTTGTGACCTGGTCACATACATACGTGTTGTCGTCCTATTTTCAGCTGTCGTTCGAGCAGTGATGTCGGCTAGCGCATTTCCTTGTCCAATAATGTCTGTCACCTTTTTGTGTGCTTGGCATTTGACGACTGCAAGCTTTTTGGGGAGAAGGACAGCTTCGATCAAGGCGGAGACTAGATCTCCGTGTAAAATGGGGGTGCCGTGTGAGGTCAAGAATCCCCTTTCCCTCCAAAGGAGCCCAAAATGGTGAACCACCCCGAAGGCGTACTGGCTGTCGGTGTAAATGTTCGCTGTGGTTCCTGCTGCTAGGATGCAGGCTCGTGTCAGGGCAATCAGTTCTGCTGCCTGGGCAGATCGTTGCGTGATGCGGGCTGTCTCGACTACAGTTCGAGCCGTGGTGACTGCATAGGCAGCTGAAGTGGTGCCATCGGGGAGTTTGATGCAAGAACCGTCCACCCACAGCTCTCCGTCAGGGTCAGGAAAAGCCGTGTCTCTGAGGTCAACCCTACTTCTAGTCTGTTCGTCCGTAAGAGTCACACAGTCATGTACAGGGGGCACATTGGGATCGTTCTCTGGTAAGGGTAACAGAGTTGCCGGGTTCAGTGTGATGCATCTTTTCAGGGTGATCTGGGGTGCAAGCAAAGTCAGCTCGTATCCAGTCAGTCGTGCACTCGTCAGGTGTTGCGTCTTGGTTTGGTTCAGGAGGGTGTCAACTGCATGGGGTACTAGTACCGTGAGGGGATTCGAGAGTACGATCCCCTCACTCTGTCGGATAGAGATAGCAGCGGCAGCTACAGCTCGAAGACAGGCAGGCAAGGCTCTGGCTACAGGGTCAAGAGTGGCAGAGAAGTAAGCGCACGGTCGTTGCTTTGGGCCAATGGACTGGGTCAGGACAGATAAAGCGCACCCCTCCCTTTCGTGAGTGTAAAGGGAGAAGGGCTTTGTGTAATCGGGGGTACCTAGGACAGGGGCCGAACAAAGGGCATCTCGTAGTTCCGTGAAGGAGGTTTGACATTCAGGGGTCCAAGGGAGTGGGAAGGGGACGTCTTTAGCTAGCAGAGAAAGCAGCGGTTTCACAATGAGGCTAAAGTTTGGTAACCACTGTCGGCAGAAGGAGGTGAGGCCTAGTAGGGAGCGGACCTGTTTCTGAGTCTTAGGGACAGGAGTTTCGAGAATGGTTTGGATCCGGTCGGGAGTAAGTTTCCTTCCGTCTTTGGACAAAAGGTGGCCTAAGTAAGTGACCTGGGGTTGTGGCCATTTTCCGCAAGGAAGTGCAGGAGTTGAATGGTGGCTGTGACTGCTAATGGAGTGGTGTCGGCGGCCAAAAGGATGTCATTGACGTATTGCACTAACACCACTCCATCGGGTAACTGGACTTGATCCAGCTGTCTCTTGAGGGCCTGGCTGTAGATGCTAGGGCTTTCTGTGTAGCCCTGGGGTGCTCGGCAGAACCTATATGAGCAGGCTTTTAGGGTGAAGCCGAAGAGATATCGGCTGTATGGTTGGATGGGCATGGAAAAGAATGCGTTTTTGAGGTCAATGACAGTGAAGGTGGTGGCAGTAGAAGGAATCAAAGTCAGGATGGTGGTGATGTCTGAGACTACGGGGTACTGGGGTACAACTACTTTGTTGATCTCTCGAAGGTCGATGATGAAGCGGTACGCTTTCTCATCTCCCTCTCCTTGTTTCTTGATGATGGGCAAGATAGGGCTGTTGCAAACGTTGCTAACCACTTCCTCTACCACTCCTGCGTCTATCAGTGACTGAATAATCTTTACCAATGCCTTCTCGCCCTCGGGCGATATCCGATATTGTGGAAGTTTTGGGAGTGTTGGGTCTGGTCGGACAGTAATGTGCACTGGGTCAATCATCATGCGCCCTACGTCCGAATCCGTCTTGGCCCACAGATACGGAGGCAGAGTGTCAAGCAGGGATGTGTCAGCGTCTGTGATGGAAAACATGCGTCGGGAAGGGCAATGTCTAAGCAGAACGGGGTTGTCGTAAAGGAAAACTCGAACTCCGTCTTGGGAACATCTAATTGTCGCTCGGAAGTGTTTCAATAAGTCAAGTCCAATAATGGCGTCAGGGCTATTGGAGGAAAGCAAAAACGTGGTGTCAGTGGTGTTGTTTTCTAAGTCGAAGAGGATCGGAGCGGACAAAGGGTTAGTGGAGGGCGTTCCATCTAAACCTGTCGATGTTATAAGTGAGCCAGACAAGGGTGCCCTTGGAATCAGTCGTTTAGATAACGCACTACGTGTTGCGCCAGTGTCTACCAGAAATGGAGACTTTGTACCCAAGACCTTAGCAGTGACATAAGGGCCTTGCTGGTCAACATAGAGCTCGACTGGATCCCTCCCTTGCCCTTGGCAGTCCTATGCAAAGTCGTGGGCGTCATCGTAGTCAGATTGCTGGCACTGGTTCTGTCTGGGTCGATCAAATGTATTTGGTCTGCCTGATCTGTCGTTAGTCGTGTCAGCTAGGGGCCCTCGCTGCTGTCCCCTATTTCTCGGTCCACTTGCTATGTCCTTGGGGTCTTTGTTTCTGATTATTTCCAAAAGAACCGGGCACTGGGATTTCCAATGGCCAGTTCCTTTACAGAAAGCACACTGGTCCTCTCTAATGTCTGTACGTCCAATGTGGGGAGTCAAAGTGCGGTCCTTGGGAGGTGCAGTCTTAGGGACGTTCGTCTGATAGTTTCCCCGGTATTGGTCTCGTCCTATAGTCACCCCTTGCAGTTGTGCAATCATCACCCTCTCTTTCAAGTCCTTCTTCTTTTTCTCTGTTGCTCTATCGTTTTCATTTTTCTGATGTTCATAATATTGGGCCATCTGGAGGATAGCCGTAGGTTTGGAGGCTGCCCAACTACTCTCGCTGGCCTGCAGTTTCTGGGAGACCTCTGGTGTCAAACCCTTAACATAATTCTGGACAAACAGATGGTGTCCGGTTGCAGTGGTCATGTCCTGGCCGCTGTAATAGGAGAACACCGTTTCAAACCGGGAGAAGTAGTCCGATACATCCTCCTGGGGTTTCTGGCGACAGGCCGCTACTATGGACCAGTCCACTTTCTTCTCTGGAATCAGGGTTTTTAATTTCTGTACGATTTTATCTGGGAGGTCTAAGATGGATTTCAAAGGCTTTTGTCCAGGTTCTCGTTGTTTATCAATGCCATCGAGTTGTGACCAGGTATGTCCAAACAGCTCAAGGTGGTCGACTTTCCGGATTTGCTTCCACACATCAGCTGGTAGACATAACCCGAAGAACAAGTCGATGTCAGCCAGGGTCATAATCGTTGAACCTAGGGCTGTACCCAATTCAGTATAGAAGGCAGTGGGGTTTTTACGTAGGTCAGGCAGAGATTTCCGGAACGTCAGAATCTCTTGCCGGTCCCATGGCTGGTAGACCCAGTTGTACACTACCCTTCCTTTTGCATCTTTGTGGTTTGCATCATCGTTAGTCCCTTCACCTCGTGGAGGAACCCAGTAAGGGGCAGCCTCTCGTATCGGCATCATAGCGTTAGATTGCTCAGTTCGTGGTTCGGTCGCTACGGATGTCATGGTTTTAGCTCCCGATTCTTGTTCAGTGAGGTGGCGGAAAACCTCAAGCGTACGCATAAGGAGGTCCGTCACATCACACTCGCCCTCATCCCCGATATCGACCTTCCGGTACAGAGTCGTTAGGCTCTTGGGACCTTTGTCTCGATATCGGTCCTCGTATGCGTTCAAGACATGGTAACACAGTCGTACGGTAAAATGTTGTCTGTGACTTCCTGTATACGAGTTAAACATATCCGTGATGTATTCTTCATCTTCCTTCCTTTCTACCAGTGTCCTTGCTATCTTGTCAACCCCTGCTCGCTCATCTTTGCCTAGTCTACTTGTTCTTGCAGTACCAACCCTTCGGGCCCCGGGGTCACCTAACGTTGTCGTTTGTGTAGTATCTAATACAAGGAGTTCGGCCGGCACAGAGGCCATGGGGGCCGAAGCTGTGGTGTTACTCTCGTTTGTACCTGGGGGTGGTGGGTGCTGTGCTAAGGGTTGGGAAGGGGCATATGGAGGGGGCATGTAGGTGATCGGAGGACCTAACAAAAGATCATCGTTTGCTCGCTGTTTCGAGGGTAATTCAGGGTAGAGCGTGGAGGGTGTTCTAACCGGACACTGGTTTGATGTTTCCATTTCTAGTTTCTGTTTGGCTTCCTCTCTTTCCTTTATCTCTTCTTCTAGTTTCTGAGCAGCTAGGTGGGCTGCTTTTCGCAGCTCTTTTCCCAACCTACTCTCAGTTCTCTTTTTACGTTGTTCAGTTTCTTTGCGCCACATGCCGAAACTATCAAGCATAGTGGGCGTTGTCTTGTTTTTACCAAGGGCTGTTTCTAGCGCGTTTATTTTATCATCATCGAAGGATCCTATCAGTGGCCACTGACTTTCTCGATCCCTTTTCGTATATTTATGCCTCAGCTTGCTATAGGCTATAGCGATCAATCCATGCTTCATGAACATGTCCTTATTAGGGGTGCCTTCCAGTGGAGCCGGATGGTTCATCTCAAATAAGCGGTCCGGGCTAAACAGGCTACCAATCAGTGGGGAGAAGACAGGCATGACGGATCACAATGGGGACAAAAGTCAGTTCTACCTATCTTATCACTGTGTGCAAAGACTAGACAGAATATTTCTATTCTACGTTGTTTGCAGGCAGTGAATACCTCAAGAACCAATATCGAACAGTCAATGTTCGGTCAATCAAACAATCAGTGGGGAGAATAAGTAGGCCCGCAAAGGTCTGCGTCACCTACCCTTTCACTATCTGCAAAGAGGGAACCTGTTCTTTCCTGTTTGCAGACAGAGAATCTCCAGAAAATAATCCGCGAACAGTAGTTCGGGTTCAATCAATTAATCAGTGGGGGAGAAAGATAGGCACGACGGATTATAATGGGGACAAAAGTCTGCGTTACCTATCCTTCACTGCTTGCAAAGAGAGAGCCTGTTGTTTCTCCGTTTGCAGACAGCGAATCTCCAAACAAATCAACAAAGAGTAATACTAGTATTTTCCAAACAATCAAACAATCATTTCGCAATTCGTCGTGTTTACACGACCTTACCCGGACCGCATGGACAGTTTCTTGTCTTCCGAATCCAGCGCCCGATCGGCCTCTATTCTTCGTATTCCTCGCGGCACTCCTGATGGTTCCCAGTCAGGACCGTAGATCACTCGAGAGAGGTCTGTTCGGAACCAGTGAAGTTCGGATGATCGGCTGTCAGACGAGGGTCTATCGGACAGGTGCACTCCCGATCGTTGCAGTCGTTCACTCTGTCGTCAGGACCTCTCCCACTGGATCCACGAGTCACTGATGGGCCCCACGTTTGGGATGCCAATTGTAGAAAAAGGTACGGGCAGATGACCTTTTTCAGAGTTGCCCGGCGTTAACCGCCTCTATACCCATTCAAGTTACCAAACACAGAGGCAGGCGCTGGAGACCGGAAGGCAGGAAACAGAAGTTTTATTCCGACGGAGCAGAACACATCAAATCAGACAACAGGGGTATCTTCTCGGGGTGCTCTAACCGCATCTCTGAGGCCTGGCCTCTTATACACAGGTTTATGATCTTTATTGCATGTGACACATTCTTGCAATGTTTTGAAGTATGAAAGGACATCCTCGGAATCTCCCCTTCAGGCCCGTTCCCACACATATTTACAGTTGAAGTCCCCACCCCGGTCACAACAGGTGATGATTATCGCGCAGTTGGACATTCCGCCGATTCACGGAATGTGTGGGGTTGATCGGATCTCATAGGGTGGGGGCTTTGATCAGCTCGAGGGTCCTTTGATGGGGGGAAGCTTCCTACTGTACGGGGGGGGGGCAATAAACAGTATCCGCAGAGCCAGGTGGCGGCCTGGGAACAAGGGAGACAAACGGGCACACAGGAAAAGGGGGGGTTGTATCAAAGGACCCGGGACCATGAAAGGAATGAAGGGAGGTGTCGCGCTGGGAACAGGATGGGATTCCGAGGCAGAGCTGCGCTGGAGAGGGGTTTATGACCCAAGGCATGAGAGAGCGGGGGCTGTCAGCGTGCGGGGGATGCTTGCGAGGTTAGGAGAGAGAGAGAGAGACGCGCTGGCTATTAGCGAGGGGCAGGGAGGCCATGGTGCTCAAAATGGCTGCCGCTTACGCGCACGAATGGGCTCGAAAAGGGCAAGATGGCGCCGATAATGTTGACGTTTGCGGCCTAACTTTTAACAGTAAGGTTACTGATTACACAGGATTGTATAATTTGATCATGCGAGAACAGATTTTCAACAATTGTCAGAACCAGTTGTTGCATCAGCACCTTGTCGACTCGGATCTGACCTCTCCCCAAGAATTGGGAAAGAAGGCAGACAGATGGGTCAGAACAAGGGTTACGCAAAACCAGGGCCAGAACCAGGGTGGTCAGAAGAAAGCAGACCAGAAGGGTAAATATTCTAAGGGTGAACAAAATGACCAGAAGTCTTCGACAGGTCCCCAACAACCCAAAGAGGGGGGGGGGGGGGTCAGGCTTCCCAGAAAAAGAAGAATCAAGAAGGCCAATCGAAAAGGTGGTGCTAATACTGTAAAAGTAAAACTCACTGGTTTAGTGAGTGCAACAAGAAAGGAGGGCAGACTCCTGCTACTGCAGCCCCTAAGGCACCTGTGCCCCCTAGTACAGCCAGCAGTAGTAGTGCACCTCCCAAGGGACTAGTTGGGTTAACTTTGGGTTCTGAGGGGTGTGACAACTTAGTTGGGGTGTGTTACCGCTACAACGCATCTTTTACAACGCGTTCCGTTACAACGCGATTTTTACATCGCAAATACCATTACAATGCATGCCATTACAACGCATGGCATTACATAGCAGATGCTATTACAACGCATGGCATTACATCGTAAGTATTGGTAAGTATTTAATTTTTTTATTTTATTTTATTTAATATTTTATAATTGATTTAATTATTAATTATTTAAAAATATTTATTTCGTTTTTAAATATTATAAATTAAATATATTAATTTAAGTATTTTTTAAAATAAGTATGAGTATAGGAGTATATGTTTTGGGGTACTGATGTATATGTTTTGGGGTGTTTGGGTATTTTTAGGTTTTAGGGCAGTGTTTGGGTTTTGGGGTACAGGGGTGTTTTTAGGTTTTAGGGCAGTGTTTGGGTTTTGGGGTACAGGGGTGTTTTTAGGTTTTAGGGCAGTGTTTGGGTTTTGGGGTACAGGGGTGTTTTTAGGTTTTAGGGCAGTGTTTGGGTTTTGGGGTACAGGGGTGTTTTTAGGTTTTAGGGCAGTGTTTGGGTTTTGGGGTACAGGGGTGTTTTTAGGTTTTAGGGCAGGGTTTGGGTTTTGGGGTACAGGGGTGTTTTTAGGTTTTAGGGCTGGGTTTGGGTTTTGGGGTACAGGGGTGTTTTTAGGTTTTAGGGCAGGGTTTGGGTTTTGGGGTACAGGGGTGTTTTTAGGTTTTAGGGCAGGGTTTGGGTTTTGGGGTACAGGGGTGTTTTTAGGTTTTAGGGCAGGGTTTGGGTTTTGGGGTACAGGGGTGTTTTTAGGTTTTAGGGCAGGGTTTGGGTTTTGGGGTACAGGGGTGTTTTTAGGTTTTAGGGCAGGGTTTGGGTTTTGGGGTACAGGGGTGTTTTTAGGTTTTAGGGCAGGGTTTGGGTTTTGGGGTACAGGGGTGTTTTTAGGTTTTAGGGCAGGGTTTGGGTTTTGGGGTACAGGGGTGTTTTTAGGTTTTAGGGCAGGGTTTGGGTTTTGGGGTACAGGGGTGTTTTTAGGTTTTAGGGCAGGGTTTGGGTTTTGGGGTACAGGGGTGTTTTTAGGTTTTAGGGCAGGGTTTGGGTTTTGGGGTACAGGGGTGTTTTTAGGTTTTAGGGCAGGGTTTGGGTTTTGGGGTACAGGGGTGTTTTTAGGTTTTAGGGCTGGGTTTGGGTTTTGGGGTACAGGGGTGTTTTTAGGTTTTAGGGCAGGGTTTGGGTTTTGGGGTACAGGGGTGTTTTTAGGTTTTAGGGCTGGGTTTGTTTTTTGGGGTACAGGGGTATTACGACTTTATATAAATTAAATTAATTAAATTAATTTTATTTAATTTAATTAAAATAATAACTATATTTACAATTATTAATTTAATTGTATTAATAAACGATTATAATTAAATTATATTATTTAAAAATGTTTAATTAATTAAATTCTTTTAATTTTATTAAATATAATTATATTATGTATTATTTATAACTTAATTAAATTATAATTATATTTATTGTTAATAATTACATTATATTATTTTCTATTTATAAATTTTTTATATATCATTAATTATATTATTTTAAATATATTACATTAATATCAATTTTAATATTAATTAAATTACTATAATTAAATTAATTACTGTTTTAAAAATGTTATATTATTTTTATTATTTTAAATTAATTTAATTAACTTTATTACATTTTTTTAAAAAAAGATATACTTACCTATACTTACGATGTAATGCCATGCGTTGTAAAAGTATCTGCTATGTAATGCCATGCGTTGTAATGCCATGCATTGTAATGGTATTTGCGATGTAAAAAACGCGTTGTAACGGAACGCGTTGTAATACATCGCGTTGTACTGACACCAATCCTTTAGTTGGCACACTCACTCAGGCTGTCCTTGTCTGTACAGGGGATGTGGATATGTCCCCCGATGTCAGTCCCAATACTTTGGGCAAATACCGACAGACGCCTTTAATAAATGGAAGAATGGATCAGGCCTATAGGGACACTTGTGCCAGTGTCACCATGGTGACGCCTAACTTTGTGGACCCTGGACAGATCATGCCAGGTACGGATTTCCTGGTGACCAATGCCAGCAACGTCACTGCCAGTCATAGTATGGCGATTGTTGCTTTCTCCTGGGGAGGGGTAAATGGCCAGAAAAAGGTTGTAGTTTGTTCAGACCTCCCAGTGGATTGTTTGTTGGGCAATGATTTGGAGTCATCACAATGGTCAGAAGTGGAGCAGAGGACTCACATGGAGATGTTAGGCTTGCCAGCACATGTGCTTGCTGTGACTAGGTCACAGGTCAGACAATGCCCCACTGAACAGGTGCTGGATCCTGGAACAATGGACCAGACACATCCCAAGAAGAAGAGCAGTCGGGTTGAGGCAGCGCCTTCCCCCTTGCCCCAGGTCGAGGATCAAGTCCTCAGAGGAGGCTGACCTCCAGAAATTGCGGGAAACTGAACCTAAAGAACTCGAACTTGATCAAGTTGAGTTTCTGGGCTCAGGGGGACCCTCACAAGAAGACCTGGGGAAGGACCAGTTAGACTGCCCTTCCCTTGAATCCCTCAGACAGCAGGCTGCTGCTGAGGCTGCTGGGAACGCCACAGGTACCCACAAGGTATACTGGGAGGATGGACTCCTGTACACTGAGGCAAGAGACCCCAAGCCTGGCATGACCAGGAGGCTGGTTATCCCCTTGTCTCAGCGTGGTTTCCTTCTTACCTTTGCCCACGAGATTCCCTTCGCAGGACACTTAGGCCAGACGAAGACGTGGGACAGGCTTGTCTCACACTTTCACTGGCCTCACATGAACGAGGATACCAAGGAGTTTTGTCGCTCCTGTGTCACTTGCCAAGCCAGTGGTAAGTCAGGTGGCACAACAAAGGCCCCCCTTATACCAATGCCTGTGGTGGGGGTGCCCTTTGAACGAGTGGGGATTGACATTGTCGGTCCAATGGAACCCCAGACAGCATCAGGGCACAAGTTTATACTGGTGGTAGTGGATCATGCCACTAGGTATCCTGAAGCTATTCCCCTTAGGACCACTACAGCACCTGTTGTGGCAAGAGCCCTAGTTGGAGTGTTCTCCAGAGTGGGCTTCCCTAAGGAGGTTGTCTCCGACAGAGGTGCAAACTTCATGTCGAGTTACTTGACTGCTATGTGGAAGGAATGTGGTGTCAACTACAAGTTCACTACACCCTATCATCCACAATGCAATGGGCTTGTTGAACGGTTCAACAGGACCCTAAAAGGGATGATTCATGGACTACCTGAAAAGCTCCGGCGTAGATGGGACGTCCTGATTCCCTGCCTTTTATTCGCTTATAGAGAAGTCCCACAGAAGGGGGTTGGCTACAGCCCTTTTGAACTTTTGTACGGGCATCCTGTAAGAGGACCCCTGTGTTTGGTGAAGGAAGGATGGGAGAGACCTCTTAAAAAGCCTGCAACCAACATAGTGGACTACGTCCTTGGTCTCCGCTTGCGGATGGCTGAGTACATGGAAAAGGCATCTGAAAACCTTAAGGCCAGCCAAGAACTCCAAAAAGCTTGGCATGACCAGAAGGCTGTCCTGACTGTTTACCAGCCTGGACAGAAGGTGTGGGTGTTGGAGCCAGTGGCCCCAGCAGCACTCAAAGACAAATGGTCTGGGCCCCACACGATTCTTGAGCAAAAGGGAGAGGTCACCTTCCTGGTGGACCTTGGAACTCCCCGGAGCCCCCATAGGGTGCTCCATGTTAACAGGCTCAAAGCATATGTCGACAGGAAGGACATGAGCTTGCTCATGGCCATAGATGAGGGACAGGAGGAAGAGAGTGACCCTCTCCCAGACCTGCTCACTCAGAATCCTGACGATGGATCAGTAGACGGTGTTGTCTTTTGTGGCAGCCTCTCTGAACATCAACAGAAGGATTGTAAACAGGTTCTTCAATCCTTCCGGCATATGTTCTCTCTAACACCCAGTCAGACCAATTGGTGTACCCATGAGGTTGACACTGGTGACAGCTTGCCCGTCAAGAGTAAAATCTACAGGCAGCCCGATCACGTTAGAGACTGCATCAAAATTGAAGTGCAGAAAATGTTGGAGTTGGGAGTCATTGACCCTCGGATAGCCCTTGGGCTAGTCCCGTAGTTCTAGTACCGAAGCCTCACACCCCGGGTGGTAAGAAAGAGATGAGGTTCTGCGTAGACTACAGGGGTCTCAATGCAGTCACTAAGACTGATGCCCACCCAATACCAAGGGCAGATGAGCTTATAGATAGATTGGCTTCTGCCAACTACTTAAGTACGTTTGACCTGACAGCTGGGTATTGGCAAATCAGGTTAGCTGAGGACGCCAAGCCCAAGACAGCATTTTCTACCCCTTGTGGGCATTATCAATTTGTGGTAATGCCCTTTGGTTTGAAAAATGCACCTGCCACCTTCCAAAGGCTGGTGAATCACATTCTCACTGGGCTGGATGACTTCTGTGTGGCGTATCTTGACGATATTGCTGTCTTTAGCTCCACCTGGGAGGATCACCTGGTCCACCTGAGGAAAGTGTTAGAGGCTCTGCAAGCAGCAGGTCTCACTATCAAGGCCACCAAGTGCCAGATAGGGCAGACACAGGTTGTATACTTGGGCCACCTTGTAGGTGGAGGCCAAGTTCAACCACTGGAGAGCAAAATACAGTCAATCAGGGACTGGGCTCCTCCAACCACCCAGACTCAGGTTCGAGCTTTCTTGGGCCTGACTGGTTACTACCGAAAGTTTGTCAGAAATTATGGATCGATTGTGACTCCACTTAATGAACTGACAAGTAAGAAAATGCCAAAAAAGGTTCAGTGGACAGCGAGCTGTCAAAAAGCATTCGATGGCCTAAAACAGGCCATGTGCACGGCACCTATCCTCAAGAGTCCAGACTACTCCAAACCATTCATTGTCCAAACAGATGCTTCTGAGTTGGGTGTGGGAGCTGTTCTATCACAACTGAATTTCGATGGTAATGACCAGCCCATTGCTTTTAAAAGCAGACGGCTGACCCCCAGAGAGAAAAATTGGTCAGCTATTGAGAGGGAGGCCTTTGCTGTGGTTTGGGCCCTGAAGAAACTGAGGCCATACTTGTTTGGCACTCATTTCAAGATTCAGACCGACCATAAGCCCCTCTTATGGCTAAATCAGATGAAGGGTGAAAACCCCAAACTGCTTAGGTGGTCCATTTCCCTACAGGGGATGGACTTCACAGTGGAGCATAGACCTGGCACTGATCATGGCAATGCAGATGGGCTCTCCAGGTATTTCGACTTAGAACAAGAAGACTCACCTGGTCAAGGTTAGTTTATTGTCCCAACGTTTGGGGGGGGGGGGTCATGTAGGAGAGTAGGGTCTGCAATCCTATGATCACCCAGTTTTTTTGCTTTTGTTTCACTGGTTTACGACTTTCTCTGGCTGTGGGCCTGCCAATCAGACCCACAGCCTGGCTGTTCTCTCGCTAAATTGACATGTGTACCTTAGGTGCATTACCAATTGGAACTGGGCCACCTTGTCAGACCCTGTAACTCAGGGCATCGGTGTACCCAGGGCCTACCAGGGGCTGAAGCATGTATTATGCCACCCCTGGATGGCCATCTAAATCTGACACAACTGGCTGCACGACAGCTGGGGCAAGGTGGCGTACTCGCCCTTTGCTTTAGATATAGTATACCTATATCTAACCCTAAAATGGACACCCGAATTCCTATCAGTCACTCCTATGGCAGGCCTTGACAATCCTGAAGGCAGAGTGCGTGGAATCGTGTGAATTGGCGCTCTGGCATGAGCCGATTCCGGTTGCAGCTTGCGGAACCAAGACCCAATGGCTGTTCCATGATAACGCGTACCATATCGCTCATTTCGGTATCGCGTTATCAAGACATGTCGAGTAAGGTGTCATACGAATCGGGATACGGACCCCTCACCAATGCTGGCGTCGGGGTTAGCATTCCACCCTTCTAGAGGGACACGACATGTACGTAACTGTGAACCCCGGTTAAAGTTAACTGAAGCCTCAGCTCCACAAAATGGATGCTGCCACCACAGACACGAGTCTGACCTCCTACTGCTGGGAGTCCTTCCAGCGCGGAGAGCTTGGACAAAGGGTTTCCTGTCCGGGGCGGTGCTCGCACCATCCCAGACAGGGTTTTGTGTATCCTGGGTAGGCAGGGCTTTACAGGAAGGTGACTGCTGAGTGGCACCCCGGTGCTCACTACGCATCTGCCGGCTCGAACCAGTTCCAGGGGCACCCCAGCCCCTGACCTGGGGAAAGTCCGGCATGGGAGAGGGGTGTAACCACCCCCTTCCTGGTCCCACCCCTAGGGCAGGACCTAGTCGCGTACCCACCCCTTTCTTTAGGATAAAGGCAGGAGCGGGGACCCTTCCAAATTAGATCATCTTTGAATCAAGAACTACTTTCTACGAAAGGAACTCTCGACTCTTCTCAAGATTTCTCCCTTGTGGCTAAGGAGTAGTCACCCTGCATCCGCAGGCACCATCTAAGAACTCTGCGGTTTGCTGCACGTCCTCCCTCAGGAATCCGACTGCCCAGCTCGATGAGAACCGGCTTCCTTGGCACCTCTGACCTCTACCCACATCGTCAGCTCAGCTGAGATCCGTGGGTGCGACGAGACCTGCCATCATCAGAACCTGCACGATTTCTAAACCAGCACGACCACCGAGGGATCCTCTGGTGAGTGCTCTGGGGTCCGAGAAGCCCCGACCCTGAGCAGCTCCAGCACCGAAGTGCAGCCTCCCAGCATCTCCACGATCTGCGTGGGGCCCTTCTGCTCTTTGCTGCTCATCACGTTGTCTGGTTACTAGCCCGCTGGCTTGTGGCCTTCTCGACGACGCCCGACAACAACGCTGCTGGTCTGGTTGCTCCAGACTGGCCTTAGCTCCCTTCTGAAAAAGGAGCACCCCGGACCCTCCTGGTCCGCTCAAGACACCATTTTAGGCCCACCACGTGGCCCTGAATTTGCCAAGGCTTGTTGCCCCAATCCTGGGCCCAGCGACGCCGACAGCATCAATCTTCGTGGGACAGCTCGCACCTCCATCCTGGTCGCCGACAACGCCTCCTGGTTCGTGAGACTGCAGAGCCTAGCGTCGCCCACTCACCTAGTCGAGGTGACGATCATCCGGTGCCCTCCTGGTACCCTCTGACTACTGGCTAGTAGTTACGAACTTGGTCCCCTCTGCTTTCAGGTGTCATCCATCTCTGATCCAGGCTTGGATCTCTACGAACTATCTCCACTGGTCGCCGGCAAGCAACTCCTTCCTTCCGGCTCCTGGTTCGTCAGCGAGGACTCCCGACGTCTGTAAAGACTTGTGCAGCCGCAGCCCCTGGGCTAGGTAACTTCGGCATTTCGGTGCCCGCATAGCCTCCTTATTTAAGGGTCCAGAGTCACTGTCGCTTCCGACTTACCTTATCGGGTTCGCCCGAGAACACTAAACTTTCCGTGCCCTCGGGCATTTGTGTAGATTGTGCACTTGAAGTATTTTCCTAAGAGTTTTGTTGTGTGCTTAGTACCCTGTCCTCATAAAGAGTACAGGGCTGTTGTGATTCTAATAAATACACTGTTTATTTTCTTAACACTTGTGTGGTGTCCTTTCACTTGGTGTTCAAGGGGTATATGTGATGGTATAACAGCTGGCTTAACACGCCCTCTAAGGTTTAGCCCGAAGACTGCTTGTATCCACGCTACTAGGATAGCTGGTCTAAGGTTGACTTACAACCAATCACCATAAGGGTCGTTTGGACTGATGCATAGTGATCACTAGAATAGTGAGCACTGCATATCAGGCCAACTTCTCACACTGACCCCGTCTTGGTCCCCAGTCTGGTGGCCATCAGAGCTGGGAGATCCTCCCCTACCGGTGTCAAAAGTCAGGAATCTTGGAGTCCTATTTGACAATAGGCTAACCTTTGTCAGCCATGCTAACGCAGTGGTCTCAGCGTCCTTCTACACCTTGAGAATGTTAAAGAAATTACTTCCTTTCCTACCCCCAAATGCAGGTAAAACCTTAATGTCCACTCTGGTCCTGTCAAAGGTTGATTATTGCAATGGCCTATTGCTGAATGCACAGGAGCAAGTCTTGAACAAATTACAGCTTGTGCAAAACGCTGCCGCAAGGATCCTAAGCGGCACATCTAAATTCTCATCCATATCTCCCATCATTCCCCAACTACACTGGTTGCCGATCAGATGCCGCACAAAGTTCAAGGCCTTGTGCATTATTTACAAAACACTGAATAATACTGGACCAGATTTCTTTAAAAAATCTATCAGTGTCTACAAACTCACCCGATCCTTAAGATCCGCTGCATCTCAGCTGCTTAACATCCCACGCACTATGAAAGCAACATGGGGAGACAAACGCTTCGTAGTTGCTGCTTCGAAATTGTGGAACAAGCTTCCCCCTCATATTAAATCAAGTTCTTCCTTACTTATATTTCGGAAACACCTTAAAACATGGCTCTTTAACCAGTAAGTTTAGCAGGAACCTTTGCAATCTCAGTGAACTCTAGCGCCGAGACACCGGAAGGTAATTGTGCGCTCTAGAAGTTTTATAAAAAAAATTAAAAAATAAATAAATAAATAAAAACAAATAGGATATGGAACAGCTTCTTGCCTCAAATGAAAGTTGGCATCACAGAAAATTTGCCAATGTTATGTTTTTTTTCCTGAAGTATAAATTGAGTGATGGGAAAGGAGCATATTTAATTTCCAGGTGAGGTGTAGGGAGTGGCCTTTAGGAAGGATAGACCACAAAGACATATCCCCAATTTGTACTCAAAATACAAAGGTTGGAGTGCATTTATAATCAGGATGTCAAAGTTTCCCAACCCACATGTTTTTTTCAAGGAGAAGTGATATCTCTACCGGGAAGCATGTTTATGGTAGTGTCTCCTGAAGATTGTCCATCATATGAATAATACACAGTAAGAATTTCTGAGAAATTCGGGAATATATATATATATATATGTGTGTGTGTGTGTGTGTGTGTGTGTCTGAAATCTGTGCAGATCCTTTTCGAAAGTTCGGGCGGGGAGGGGGGGGTCAGGGGGATTGTGATTCTCCAAAAAGTTGGAAATCTGCATAGATTGTTGGGGGATCTTTGATTGGACATTTCTCTTCTTCTTTTAATTGTTTAAAAACATTTGAACCATTTTTATAAAATCAGCCCAAGGATGCAGTCTGTGCTCTAAGGATTTTTGGGTGTATTGAAGTAAGCTGTAAACACTTGTTAGCACAAGCTGCCTGCAGACAGCATAATGGCAATTTCCTCATTTGCTTGGAGAAGGCAAATTAAGGAATGCTTTTGAGTCTGGCCATATTATGAAAGTAGACACATGAGCAATGAAGACCTTTAGTGATTCTCTTCCTCTGCACTGTCAGTATGTCCATGGGTGGGCCATTCTGTTATCAGTGAACAACTCCTTATCCGATACACAATCCTATTGAGAGACCATTTGCTGGTGGTGGGGAGAAGGTATATAAATTGTTATGTTATTTCCATCTATTAAAGGTACAACCTGGTTTAGTTCATAGGAAAGGAAGGATCCATTCAGTATGTCTAATGTGCCCGTGCCCAACCCCCTTTCTGACAGTATGTGCCATTTATTATCCAGTGTCACGCTTACTATGCTTTATCAGCTCACCGGGGAGTTATATTTGTGGTCATCTTCTGTGGACAAGGTTTGCACGCACTTTATATTACACAGCCCACGGCTCAGCAGTCGTCAGCAGAGCCATACAAAGTACTGGTGGTTTCACAAGAGTTTCTTATGTGCCGTTTCTTCTATAACAACATATCTTGAGAACTGGATACACACGTCATACATTTTAAATATCCCAAATGATCACACAACTGGCAAGAACCTTTCTCAATCCAGAGGGTTTACTTTGGAATTGGAAAACCCCTCTAGTTGGAAATCTTTTAAGGTGCAAAAGATCTATTTGTGTGTGGGGTCTGCGAACTTCTCTTTTTGCTGTCTTGCCATTGATTGCTTTTTTACGCTTCCATTGAATCAGTAATAAAGTACACAGCTCTGTGTTTATTAACAAGGGAAAGGCGAGCTGTTGTGGGTGAGGTGCTACCATTTGGAGGGCGGGGGACCTCACGAGAGGCGACCATCATAAGGGAGCGGTCTGAATGCTGCCTGTGCTAGATCTGTGTGCGAGGAAGCAGGGTCTGCTGCCACCTCTCTTTGTGGGCAGGACGATTGTGCAGTTGCAGTTTCGGCTCTACCTGTGCTGTGAGGGAAGCTGCCCCTGCTAAAAGTGGTGTGTGTGTGCGAGGGTAGCTTGCACTTCTGATGACCCTGGGATACTTTCTATATGTGTGCAGTGCAAGAAAAGCTGACACTGATAATTCCGTTCTAGTAGCCATTGTGGGTGTGTGTTATGCTAACACAACTGTTACCCATATCATAGCTAGGCTTTGTGTGTGGGGAAAACCTACAAAACTGACACCTATGTGGTGTATGTTCTCTGTGTGATAGGGACAATGGCACTTCTGAGTGCCCCTATGCTCATATCAAACCTGGATCCCGTGTCCTGAGAAAGCTTGCATTGCAAATGCTTCTAACATACCTGTTCTGTGTGGGGGAAAGTTTTGTGTGTGTGTGTGTGTGTGTGTGTGTGTGTGTGTGCGCCCCCCCTTGTGGTACCTGTTCTTTGTGTGTGGGGGAGCTTGCAGCCATGGAGTACTTGTTCTTTGTGTGCGGGGAAAGTGTCAATGGCTGATTCCCACTTGGTACTTGTCTCCATGTCTTTCCTTTAGAAAGGTTTCTCACTGTACAAGAGTCAATTTTGCCCATATAAATAAATTCTAATCAGCTGCTCCTTTTCCCTTCCAATCCCATTCATCACTTCAAGCTCCTTGAAGCATCTAAATAGAGGCAGAATGTGGTATGGAAATCAAATTTAATATGTGCTAACAAAATGTGATAAATTACATTTGGGGCATAAGAAGTCTACATTTTCAGCTGCTCTGATGATAAAATATGCTACAGAAAGAGATCGCTTTGGTTTCTCAAATGCTCCTGAACGATATTTCCCACTTGACTACTGTACATGATGGAGCACCTTGTTTATGTCATAGTTGTACGAAAACCACATTGAGACTAAATTTTCCCTGAAAATGATCCAATAGCTACAAATTGATTTTGTGGAGGTGAATGTATGTTTATGGTTTCTCATGCCTTCTTTAACTAGGCGACTGCTATGGCTTGCTGCCCCTCGTCACACTGTGCTGCGGTTGGCAGTGTAACCGGCCATGTCTACTTCATCGATATTACCAGAGTGGGAGCTCCACGCCTGATCCATAGAGTCTTCTTGTCCAATTCTCCTGTGCAACAACTGCAGTGAGTAATCCGCAGTGTTGGAGGCCAAGCTACCAGTGTATTCTACTGCATGGGGTTTGTTGTCTGTAAACTCTTTGCAGTTAATTAAAGTGTTGGTCTTTCTTAGAGACTATACTTTTTGGAAATTATAAATCTTAAACTGTGTTCTCATGTAGACAGGTGTTAGGTGCATTACTTAGTTTAATAAGGTCCAATAAACATCATGATACCGTCAAGCCCAGTTCCCTAACTGGAGCAGAGTGTTCTAATTAAATAAAGGCTAATAGCGACTGGGTCAAAATATACATTGTACTTGGACCTGCAGTGCCCTCCTCAGAGAGCCCAGTTGTATGTTGATTTCTGTGATTGTGCTGGCAGCAAATATACTCAACAAAGACTGCTTCATATTGTGGGGTCCGCCTTTGAGTAGCATGGTTCAGGTCAATGCTTCTGGCTGCCGGTAGAGTTGGCCTGTGGAGACTACAGTTCTTGTGTGGGAATCAGCCACATGGCAACTACCAGGAGTCTCCACATCCTAATCTTCCACTTGTATATCGGTAGTTGGGTCAGCTGTGTGAATGCAACATGGTCGTTATAGACATTCCCCATCCTGTGAATGACATTTTCATTTTGTTGATTAGTTTAAAAGCCCAAGTGATCAGAAAAGGAAATTGCCATGGGACCAGCCTACACTTAGGGCCGGATGTAGGTCGGTCGGTAACGGCCGAAAATCGGTATTTTCGGCCGTTACCGACCGAGATTCACAAAATGGTATGTAGGGCCACATATTTTACAGATTCGGTAAATTTACCGATCGGTAAATTTACCGAATCTGTAAAATACCGAATCGGTATTTTTACCGATTCGGTAACAATGAGATGTAGGTGGGACTCTTCTGAGTCCCACAAGCCTTACAGAATCGGTATTTTACCATGAAATCCAACTTCATGGTAAAATACCGATTCAGGTGTGCATGCACATGTGTGCATGCACACCTGTGCCATATGACAGGCAGACCTGCCCTTAGGGCAGGTATGCCTGCCACATGGACCCCGATTCTTTTTTGGGGGTGCTAGAGGGTGTCAAAGTGACACCCCCTGCACCCTTGTCAAAATCTGTATTTACCGATTCGGTAAATACCGACCGGTAATGCCCCATTCATTCCTATGGGCTTCAAAGCCCATAGGAATGAATGGGGCATTACCGGTCGGTATTTACCGAATCGGTAAATACAGATATTTACCGATTCGGTAAAAGGAACATCTGGATGTTCCTACATATCCACCCCTAAGATTTACCGATTTTTAATTACCGAATCGGTAGAATTCGGTAATTAAAAATCGGTAAATCTATTTTACCTACATCTGGGCCTAAGTCCTGTGGCATTCTTAGATCTGTCTGATTGCTATGGAGCACTGCCTTTATATGCTCATTAATGCCAGGCAGTCACGAAAACTTTAGAAAGCCTCCATTAACCTCAGAATCTACAGAGAAGTCTGTAGCTCTGGAGAAGTTAGATGCAAAGTGAATTTAGATAAATGTATTTAGAAATTCGTTGTTTCAGTTAAGTATAATTGAAGACAAGTATAAGGGTTGAAAGTAAGTTTGCATGGCTACATAAACCCTTCACAAAGTATGGAATGGTGACCAGGCCCAGGGGCCAACTGCGACCTCAATAGTTGGTCTTCATGATAATTAAAAAGTAGAGGACTTTGTCCTCCAGCAAGTTTATGGTTATGTGAAGCATTACATGTAAAAATCATGGGAAATAGATATGCATTTGTTTGAAATGAAAATAAACTGTAGAATAATATTGGTGTAGGTTAAAAGGTAAGGTGACAGTTGCACTGTCAAGCCAGACCTAAAAATCCAGGTAGATTAATGACTGCCCTCCTCCTATTTGTTCTGCTGCCAGAGAAATCCAACATAAATTATCTAGTTTTCTAAGACACTTTAATAGCATTCCCAATAGACAAACAAATGATCGGAGCTGTGTGGAAGGCAATCACTTTTTTGTAGAGGCACACAACTTCTGCCCAATCAAAACATGTACTCCTGGCTCCCAGCGAATGTATGACCTTGTTACAACCCATACATTTACAACGCAGTTTTTACATTGCAATATCCTTTACAACGCATACATTTACATCGCATACCACTACAATGATTTATTTAAAACTACACTTACAACACATTCTATTGCATCGCATTATACCTTTACAACTCATACCATTACAACGCATACATTACATTGCATTTAAGGTAAGTGTTGGAAAGTGTAGGGGTAAAAATTACTATTCGAACTCCTGGGGGTGTAACAGTATTGTACGTGTGGGATAGTGTAGGGGTAAAAATTACTATTCTAACTCCTGGGGGTGCAACATTAGGGTAAGTGTTGGATAGTGTAGGTGTGCTATGCGTTGTAATGACATGCAATGTAATGGATGCGTTGTAGTGACATGTGTTGTAAAGGATGTTGCGATGTAATGCCTGCATTGTAAATGTAGTGCGATGTAATGGTTGCATTGTAAAGGTTGTTTCCCCACCCAGCATGTGGGCAGAGCCAAGGCCCCTCTTTAGTGATGCTCACATAATTGTCTGGCAATAGCTACAATGTCTATCCAACGATAAAAAGGCAGGTAGAAATTTGAGGGTGTTTGTGTATGGCAAGGAATGTGGATTTAATTGGAATTAGTTGCCCTATATAGTATTATGGAAATGCTGCTTGTCATACTGTGGGTCACAATAAAATCTAACAAAGACTTCAGACAGTAGTATGAAATCTGAATTATGGTAATATGTTATTGGATGTTGCACTGCACAGCACTTCAACTGAGCAAGCCAGAGCCACATTGATCGGAAAGGATTGGGGCATTCAATAGCTTCTAAACCTTTTTGACATCACTCTATTGCTACCAGGACAGGTGTAATCTTTGCTGTGTCTATGGTTTAGGCTTACCCTGAGATCATTCCCTCAGATTTGGGGTTCTCATCAGGCAAGTTGGTCTGCTCCTGCACGAGGGCTATATATCTATGCCCTGCATCAAAAAAGTCCACTTTATTAGAGCATAAAAAAAGTGTGCACATAGGTATGAGACATTCTTTTAAAGCATTTCTTCGGAAATGCTCCTTGTATCGAATCAGATCCATGACCAACTAGCAAGTGATCTGATGTGCAGGGACTAATGCTGAATTGTAATCTTTGTTTCATGGAGCATTATCTTCTAACTTGATATG
This sequence comes from Lissotriton vulgaris, assembly GCF_964263255.1. Taxonomy (NCBI): domain Eukaryota; kingdom Metazoa; phylum Chordata; class Amphibia; order Caudata; family Salamandridae; genus Lissotriton; species Lissotriton vulgaris. Next base: position 1,065,567,224 of record NC_141693.1, on the reverse strand, counting down.
TTTACCTTATTCCTAGCTATGACCACTCTGGTCAAATCCTTCTTTCTGGAGCAGTGGATGGTTACGTTTTCGTTTTAGATGCAAAACCTTCACAGTCATTCATGGTTATTGGATACACAGGTAATAAGCAAACTACTATATACTACAAACTACTATAACTCTATAAGGTCTTATCCGCGACTAGGCACTTCTTTACAGTAATGCGATGGGAAGGGGATAACGGCTATGTATAGGTGCCAAGCAAAGTATTTTTACTTCACCTTCAATCACTATCTAGTAATGAAGTACTGTGCACAAAACTGAAGAGGAAGGATGTAGAGTAACAGCCAGAGCCGCCAACTTTGGAAACCATGTTCAAGAAAATGAATGTGCCCTTGTGTAATGTAACTGGTGCTCATGTAAAGCGCTCCAATATCATTGGGTTGAGTGTGCGGTATATGTAAAAAAAAAAATCCTTTTCAGTTACAATCAATGCTTGTAATATAAATTATGTTATGCATATTTTTAAATACGTGCTAAATTAGGGTCCTGGGGAGGAAATTGCAATTTCAGGAATTCATTGTTTGTAGATTTACTAGTGAGGACAGGACCAGACTGTAAACCAAAACTAAACTAACCCTGGCAAATTTTACCATACGTACACCGCTCCACCCCTGTCTCCCCCACACCCCAACTAAGGGGCCGATTAGGATGGCGGTGAATCCGCATCCTCCTGGCCGGCGGAAGCCTCACCCCATAGAACCCACCTGAGAGAACCTCAGAGCCTCAGATTTTTCTACCGCACGTTGTGCTAGGGAGTCTCCACTGAGCTCTGCTAAGTTTTTTCTCTTCAAGTGAATTCTTTTTCAATCTCTTTAACTTTATTATGTCTGACAAGGAGAAGAAGGCTTTATTTAGAGCTTGTGCTACCTGCTCAAAGAAAAGGCTGTTTGTGGAGTACAAACATGAGGACTGCATCTACTGCTTGTACCCTGACCACAAAGCCACAGATTGTAAGATCTGTAGAACATTCTCAACAAAGACCTTGAGAGACCGGGAAGGCAGATTGTTAACTTGGCTCCAGAAAATGAAGTCACGGAAGGAAGTCCTGTCATCAGACAGTGAGGGCTCTTCCTCAGCTGTGTCCTCCAGAAGGTCCAAGAAAAGGTTAGGTCCTCCCCTTCAACTTCTACTGAGCCCCCTGTGAAAGCCCTGCAAAGGACCTCTGATAGGTCTGAAAGGGCTAGTCCCATAAAATATCACTGAGGTGTAAAGGAGAGGCAGGGACAGACTGAGGAGACTCAGACAGCTAAGAAGGTGAAGAAAAGTGTTTCCGTTACTTCTCCACCATCTGAAAAGGAGAAAGGAGGCAAAGAACCTTCTGCGGTCCCTCAGGAAGGAAGATCTGACAAGAAGCAACGTCCGTCAACGGCAAAAACAGCTGGTTCATCGACGACAACTTCCAAAAAAGATCTAAGTTCAGGTACGTCTCCGTCGACGGGACCGTCGACGGCAGCTTCGTCGGCGGCGGCAGCATTATTAGCGTCGTCGGCGTTTAAAGTACCTGTTTCCTGTTCGTCGAAAATGGTATCTACTTTCTCAACGTCGACGATGATGATGACGAAGGTAGTGTCGACTGCTGTGTCGACGACGAGAACTACGTCGACGACGACAGCTTTGATGATCATGACGACGAGCTTGTCGACGACACCGCTGACGATTAATCCTCCGTCGACGATGAGTCTTCCGTCGACAAGAACAAGAACCATCTTTCCGTCGACAGCCCCGTCGTCGGTTCCATCGACGACGCTTCCGTCGACGACCCAAAAAGTTTGCATCTCTATAAGAAGACGCCAGATAACACCGGAGATGACGTCTCCACGGCGGGTAACACCTTTGCCTCCTACTCTACTACTGGATGAGGAATCTGACGACGAGGAGGATAATGGTCCTTATGGGGATGCCTACAGCCCATCGGACTTAAATGTAAAATGTCAAGATACAGATTCGGAGGATTTTTACGATTGCCAATATTTCCAACAGGACAGGCCTCCGCAGACCTTAGGTCAGAATATGGTGGCAATGCAGTCTTCTCTCATTTCAGATTTGCAATTGATGTTGCAGGATTACAGAAACAGATTTCTATCACATACTTCCATTCAGCAGGAACGGCCTTCTTCACCTTCTCTACCTCCTATTCCTGCAGTGACAGTAACACCGGTGACTCCACGAGTTGCAGAGCCAGAACCAAGGGAGAGTCACCATAAGGTGGTGACGGTTCAGGATGACGATGTCTCCTCTGATGACAATTTTCAGGATGATCCTCCTCATGATCCACATAGAGGTTATGATGTTGATGACCTGCAGGATCCGGATGCACCAGCGCTGGATGCTGCTACCTTCTCTCCAGCTGACATTGGAGGTTTTCATAACCTTATGGAGAGAGCGTCCAAAAGATTTGGCCTGCCAATTACTACAGATTGTTTTCTTTATGACTTTAAAGAACCGTACAAGAAGTCGGTCCGCTCAATACCTACAATAGAGCATGTATGGTCAGAAGGAATTAAGATCATGCAAAATCCGGCAACAGTCATCCCGGTTCTTCCTGGAGAAGAAATATAAAGCGCCAGAGGGCAGTCCAGCTTGCCTAACTGGACAACCTAAACCGTATTCTGTCATTTCCCAAGCGGCGCAAAGCAAGTCAAAAAATCCTTCAACGCCACTTACGACACCGCCGGATAAGGAAGGGAGACGTCTGGACAATGTGGGCAAAAGATTCTCCACTATGGCCAGCCTCCTAGTTCGAGCTTCTAATTCACTTGCCATCTTGGGCAGGTATGATCGCCAAATGTGGTGCGATTTCTCCCCATTTGTGGATCAACTTCCAGAGTCAGCAAAGGATGAGGGCAGAAAAACTTTGATGGAAGGGGAACGTTCCTCTTCGGAGATAATAGACTGTGCTATGGACATAGCGTCTACAGCTTTTCGTGCCCTGGCGGGTTCAGCTGTGTTACAGTGAAAGGGTTGGCTGAGAGCAACCTGGTTTCGGCAGGAAGTCCAAAACAAAAATCTTGGATTTGCCGTCCGATGGGGAAATGCTTTTCGGAAAGCATGTAGATGACACACTTCAAGGCATCAGAAAGGACACGGACACAGCGAAGTCTTTGGGGTCTCTGAATTACCGCAAGGTACCATTCAGAGGTGCGAGGGGGAGAGGTATTCGTCCTATTCACAATCCTCTCAATCTTACAAACCTCAATACTCCATTCAACGCCAAGGCCAGTCAGCGTCTTTCTCTCGCCAACAACAGAGAGGACGTCAAAATTGGTAAGGTCGGGATAACTCCAAGCGTCAATAGCGACCTCCCGGCTCTTTCTACTGTTCCTACCCCTCCAATGACATCAGTGGGGGGCAGGATTTCTCATTGTCTGAACAGCTGGAAGGTTATTACATCAGACCAGTGGGTCCTGAATATCGTTCAGAGTGGCCACACGTTGGAGTTTCAACATCTTCCTCCAAACAGAGCTCCAGGCGCCAACCAGTGGAAGCATCTGGGACTGCTACGTCTCGAAGCCCACCAGCTTTTCATCAAGAGGCAATAGAACCTGTACCTATCTCACAAAGGGGGAAAGGGTTTTATTCCAGGTTCTTCCTGGTTCGCAAAACGTCAGAAACATGGCGCCCCATTTTAGATCTACGGGAGCTCAACACCTATCCCATCAAACTATCCTTCAGGATGGTCACTCTCCAGGATATTCTTCATCTACTAAATCCAGGAGACTACATGGCGACTCTGGATTTAGAGGATGCTTATTTTCATGTGAAGATCCATCCAGCTCACAGGCAATACTTGCGCTTCACAGTAGGCAAGAGCCATTTTCAGTTCAAAGTACTTCCTTTTGGTCTCCGGTCGGCACCAAGGATATTTACAAAGGTGTTGGCTCCGGTGGCAGAGTTCCTCAGGAAACGATCTCTGGAAGTTTTTCCCTACCTGGACGACTGGCTAGTCAAAGCTCAATCTTTCCAGGAAACTTCCAAGGCCATTACCACCTGCATCCAACTGTTCAACCACCTGGGCCTTCAGCTCAACAAAGACATGTCAGTTCTTCAACCGTCCAGGTCAGCAAGGTTTCTGGGATCTATTTTGGACACAAAACGCTGCAAATCTTACCCAACAGAGGAACGTCAAGACAAACTAATGCTATCGGCTCGCCTCTTGCTAAAGAGGAAATCCCTGTCAGTACGGCTCTACAAGTCCCTGCTCGGATCAATCTCATCCTGCATACCCTTAATTCCACATTGCAGGCTGCGAATGCGTCCACTGCAAGAGCAGCTCGACAAGCAATGGTACCAGGCAGAGGGCTCTTTCGACGACATGATTCAGCCACGCCTCCGGACTCCTCTGGACTGACCACAGCTGCGTCCACTTCAGCTTCAAAAAAACTACGACCCACCACCGCCCGCAACAGGTCCCCCGCTGAAGCTGGAGCAAGATCACCGCCGAGCAGCTCACCGCCTCCCTCAGCCAGAACACTCCCACCAGCACAACGGACCCCAACGAAGCAGCCAGCAACCTCACCAAGTGGCTGACCGCCTGCGCCAATGACCTCGCACCACTAAAGAACCCTCCCAGCAGACACGGCAGCAAGAAAACCCCCTGGTTCACCGACTAACTCAAGGAATCCAAGAAGAACTGCAGCACCCTCGAGAAAGCCTGGCGGCTCGACCACACCACAGACAACAGGACCGCCCTCAAGCACGACATCCGCAAACACCATCAGCTGATCCGCGCCACCAAGAAGACGGCACTCAAAGAACGACTGGACAACAACACCCACGACAGCAAGGAACTCTTCAGCATCGTCAAAGAGTTCTCCAACCCCAGCGCCGGAAACAACGACATCACTCCCTCGCAAGACCTCTGCAACTCACTCGCCTCGTTCTTCCACCGCAAGATCGCCGACATACACAACAGCTTCGACGCACAGACCACGCACCCTACCACCGAACTAACGCCCGCCACCACCACCCTCTGCAACTGGACCCCGATCAGCACCGAAGGCACCACCCGCACGATGAACTCCATCCACTCCGGATCACCAACCGACCCGTGCCCACACCACATCTTCAACAAAGCCGACGCCACCATCGCACCCCATCTCTGAGACACCGTCAACTCCTCCTTCCACACCGCCACCGTCCCGGAGAGCTAGAAGCACGCCGAGCTGACCGCCCTCCTGAAGAAACCAACGGCGGACCCCACCGACCTCAAGAACTACCGTCCCATCTCCCTCCTTCCTTTTCCGGCCAAAGTCATCGAGAAGACCGTCAACAAACAGCTTGCCGCCTTCCTCGAGACGAACGGATCCCTCGACCCCTCGCAGTCTGGGTTTCGGGCCAACCACAGCACCGAGACCGCCCTGATCGCAGCCACCGACGACATCAGAACCCTGATCGACAACGGGAAAACAGCGGCCCTCATCCTCCTGGACCTCTCTGCGGCATTCGGCATCGTCTGCCACCGCACCCTAGTGAAGCGCCTCAGCAACATCGGAATCCAAGAGAAAGCGTTTGAGTGGATCATCTCGTTCCTCACCGGAAGAACCCAGAGAGTCTGCCACACTCCGTTCAGATCCGAGGCCACCGAAGTCATCTGCGGCGTACCACAGGGATCTTCACTCAGCCCAACCCTCTTCAACGTCTACATGATCCCCCTCGCAGCCATCGCGCGCCAGCACAACCTCAACATCATCTCCTACACCGACGACACCCAGCTCATCCTCTCCCTCACCAGCGACCCCACCACCGCCAGAGCCAACCTACACGAAGGGATGAAAGACGTCGCCGACTGGATGAGGAAAGGAGACAAGACGGAAGTCCTCATCCTGGGATCATCACCCTCCGCCTGGGACGACTCCTGGTGGCCCCCTGCCCTGGGCACCGCTCCCAAACCAACGGACCACGCACACAACCTGTGCTTCATCCTGGACTCCTCCCTGTCCATGACCAGACAAGTCAACGCCATCTCATCCTCATGCTTCAACACCCTGCGCATGCTCCGCAAGATCTTCAGATGGATCCCCACGGAAACCAGGAAGACCGTCACCCAGGCACTCGTCACCAGCCGACTGGACTACGGGAACACCCTCTACGCCGGAACCACCGCGAAACTTCAAAAAAGACTTCAACGCATCCAGAACGCCTCCGCACGACTCATCCTGGACATCCCCCGACACAGCCACATCACCGGACACCTGAGAGACCTACACTGGCTCCCCGTCAGCAAGAGAATCACAATCAGACTCCTCACCCACGCATACAAGGCTCTCCACGACCTGGGTCCCAAGTACCTCAACGACCGCATGACCTTCTACACGCCCACCCGCCAGCTACGATCGACCAGCCACGCACTCGCCACCGTACCACGCATCCGCAGAGCCACCGCCGGAGGAAGATCCTTCTCCTACCTGGCAGCCAAGACGTGGAACTCCCTCCCCACCCACCTTCGGCGAACCCAGGACCATCTCGCCCTCAGGAAGCAGCTCAAGACCTGGCTGTTGAGCAGTAACTTTCCCCTCCCCCAGCGCCTTGAGACCCTCCCGGGTGAGTAGTGCGCTATACAAATGCCGTGATTGATTGGAAGGGATTTCCGCTGTCCAAACACAGCATTTCTCGCTGGATCTCCAGTGCTATTCAGTTCTGTCATCAGGAAGCGGGTAAACTGCTTGAAAGAAGAGTCCGTGCACATTCCACAAGATCAGTGGCATCGTCAGTGGCTCTATTTTCAGGAGTCCCTATCAAGGACATCGACGTGGAGCAGTACGCATACCTTCACGAAGCACTACTGCCTGGATTCTTCTACGAAGTATGACGCAGCTGTTGGACAGGCAGTCCTGAGGAATCTTTTTCAATGAGAGGTGAGCTTTTCCAACAATCCCTCCTTCCTGTGTTGCACATTTTGTATCATTGCTGATAGTCCTTGCTATTGTAACAAGTGTGTATATATATCTATATATATATATATATACATATATATATATATATATATATATATTCCAGGAGTAATCCGATGTAGCGCAGAGCTTTTCAAACAGCTGCAAAAACGGACTCGAACCCAAAATTTAGTGCAAGTTGGTGATTTATTCAGCAAGTGGTGTTCCCATAGTCATCACGACGCGTTTCGCGCTTCACAGAGCGCTTGATCACATGACACAGGTGATCACCTGACACACGTTTAAATACAGCCTACCAATGTAAGTCAAACTACAAATGCAATAGAAATGGAAGAGTTGAATCCCTAAGGACTACTCACATTATTATTTCGATATCTGCTAATGCATTTGACTATAGTTTCGTGAGACACATTTGAGCATTGTAAGTTTAAATAACTGGCTGTAGACATAAGCAAAAAACATGTGTGATAAACATTTGGTGATAGTGATTTAAATGTGAGTTTAACCAAAAGAATATTTATGAAATAGGATAAAAACAATCATAGTTGATTATCGGTTAAAGTGCAATATTTTTAGATGTTCAACGTTTTGCAATAATACCGGTGTAGTACCTTAGTAATAAAGACCGTGTTGTAAAAACACGTACACATGTGGAGCCCCACATGTAAGTACATTGCCATATAATATGTGCAAACTACAAGGACATGGAAAGTACTATAAAGTGCTAGTGCAAACAAGACTGAATAGCTGCCAAGTTCCTGAGGACAAATTCACCTCTGGTAGGAAACGATGTTGCATTGTGGGTATAGAGGTATGATCTCTGTAAAATACATATATATATATATATATATGTATGTTTATTTGGTTTTCCAAAGTGAGTATCGATGTGGCAAGGTGGTGATATTCTTCTAACAAAATGTGCTTTTGGGACTTACTGCTAGCTACTCTGATACAAAGCATGGGAATCTATGAAAGTTCCAATACTGGGGCAAGAAAACAAGTTACTTACCTGTAACTTTGGTTCCCCAGTATTGGTAACTTTCATAGATTCCCATGTGCCCCCCCTCCTCCCCTGGGAAAGCTCGGCCTTTTTACTGAGATAGTGGCTGTTGCACAACGGCTACGAAAATCTGAGGCTCTGAGGTTCTCTCAGGAGGGTTCTATGGGATGAGGCTATTCTGATTGGTTGTTGCAGAAAGTTTGGGCTCTTTTACACAAAGAGGTGGACAAGCTACAAAACGAGATGAGGTCTAGGCCTACTTTTTCTCTTTTGTGCCTATTGCTATGGTATTTTTTATTTACCGAGGCTCCCATTCCGACGACGGGGGAATGATACAAAGTATGGAAATCTATGAAAGTTACCAATACTGGGAACCAAATTTACAGGTAAGTAACTTCGATTCAATTCAATAAGACTTTATTTCGGATATATTTCAATCCATAAAAGCACCAAAATTCATTAAACAATTCATAGTTAAAATCACAATTTCTAAAAAACATGCAAATAACATTAATGAGTACGTAGGCAAGATCATGTCTAAAGTGCGAATAGTACAGAACTTACAACAAGATGGATAAATTCATCATCCTACAGAAGTATATAATCACTCATCTAGGCACTTTCTTATTTTCACAGTCAGTTTTAAAAATTCTATCACCTGAAGAACACTAACACTGTACAAAAGCTGTAAGTACATGAGAGCAGGTCTTATTTGATTAAAATTTAGTTTCTTAAGAAGGGTAACAAGATAGCGTTTTCGGGGGTATTCATAGAATTTACATACAAATATAAAATGCAGCATGTCCTGTGGAGACTTCCCGTCGCAGCCACAGGGCGCTGCAGTTTTATTAAAAATGTCCGACTTGGGTCTAATTAAAAGATGATGAAATATATTAAACCTGAACCTCGTCAGCAAAAAATTTTCATGAGAAGTAAAGGAGCATGTTAGGTAAGGTTCCATAGTATCACAAGATTTGAGCATGACAAATTTCCTAACATTAGGTTTCATGAGCTCAACCTCTTCTCTATGGGCCATTCTATCCATATAGAAAGCCCGCTTAATTGCTGCGACTTCACCCTTTAATATCTCACTCGGATTTTCAAATAGATTAAAAAAAACAAGCTTCAGAAAATAAGACCTCAGATATTTTAACCAGGGCACACGCATTGAATTTTCCTGAGATACAAGGTCTTTCACTATCAAGTGGGTTAGCGGGATGTCTTCATTTAACCATAATTTTACCCAACATGTCAGTGGTCTTAACCCAACAGTATCAGATAGGTACTGACTGCCCAGCTCTTCATGTACCGCCAGGTTTGATGTACTGGCTGGGACACAGAGCAAACGTTTTAAAAAAATTATTTTCAGTAACCTGTAGCTGTTCACCACTTACATAGCCCCATATCTCACTGCCATAAACTGCAGTGGCCATCGATTTAGCATTATAGAGCTTCATCATGGCAGAATTTGGCTTTTTGCCTAGTTTAGTAGCAAAATTAAAGATAGAGGCATTTACCCTTGTCATTTCCCCTTTCTTTTTTGCCACATGTGGGGCCCAACTAAGCTTTGAGTCAAATAAAACACCACGGTATGAGATTGTATGAGTGATGGGAATCAGGACATCATCAAGTTTAAAAATAAAATTCTTTTTTGATTGGCGGCCAACGTGCATTATATAGGATTTGGAATTGTTGATCAAAAGGTCCCTATTAGACATAAAGTTGTTAAAAGCATTCAAAAGTGCCTGGAGACCCTTTTCTGTTCTTGAAATTAAAACCGCATCATCTGCGTATAAAAGGACAGGAATACCCCGCCTGCCTACTCTAGGACAGTCTGATTTTACCTCCTGTAGTGCGGCATCTAAGGGCCCGATGTAGGTACCAAATACCGGTCGGAAACGGCCGATTTCGGCCGTTTCCGACCGGTATTTGGCCTACTGAGATGTAGGGGACCTTTTTTTGTCTGATTAAGTATTTTACCGATTCGGTAAAATTACCGAATCGCAAAAATACCGAATCGGTAATTTTACTGATTTTTTAAATTTGGGATGTAGGTGGGACTACTTTCAGTCCCACAGGCCCTTCAGATTCGGTATTTTAACACCCAATCCAATTGGGTGTTAAAATACCGAATCCAGGTGTGCATGCACATGTGTGCATGCACACCTATGCCATGTGACAGACAGACATGCCCTTAGGGCATGTCTGTGTGCCACTTGGCTCACATGCCTTTTTTTGGGGTGCTGGAGGGTGTCAAAGTGACACCCCCTGCACCCTTGCACAAATCGGTAATTACCGAATCGGTAATTACCGATTCGGTAATGCCCATTGATTCCTATGGGCTTCAAGGCCCATAGGAAGCAATGGGGGATACCGAATCGGTATTTACAGAATCGGTAAATACCGAATCTTACAGATTCGGTATTTACCGAATCTGAAATACCTACATCTCCCCCCCCCTCTAATTTACCACTTCATAAATACCGATTCGGTATGATTCGGTATTTATGAAGTGGTAAATGTAGATTTACCTACATCGGGCCCTAAGTCATTAATATAAAAATTAAAAAGAAATGGGGCCAGGATACAACCCTGCCGCACACCCTTTTTAATATTAAAATTACCCGTAGTTTCCCCACTGGTTGAAAACCTAACATTAGCTCTGGTGTCACTATGCAAGTCCACCAAGAAATCCACAACCCCTCTGTCTACACCTTTCTCCCTCATGGTCTGCCACAGCCTTCCCCTGTTAATACAGTCGAAGGCCGATGACAGATCCATGAAGGCAAGGTGGACAGTTCCCTTCTGTACAACAGTATATTTACTCAATATGAGAAACCGGTTGAGAAACTGTGTTATAGTGGAACGGCCTTCACAGAAGCCATATTGGGAATTTGACAAAATGTTATTATCAGCTGTCCATGTTGTTAAGCGCTGCAGTAGAATTCTCCATATAATCTTGACCATAGAGTCTATTAATGATATTGGGCCATAGCAAAGAGGGCTGCCCCTGTCTCCTTTCTTGAAGACCGGGACAATTGTTGACACTCCCCAGGACACGGGACAACCCAGTATAGCGGCGGCATTAAATACAGCTACCAGGATGGGTGCCCAGAAGCCTGGATCTGATTTATAGAGATCTGGCGGTATTCCGTCAGGTCCCGGGATTTTCTTTGCTGTAAGACCTTCTATGGCATCCAGTACCTCGCGTTTATCAAATTTAATATTACCGCCCCTATCATAGGGAACGGCATCAACTATAACCGGGTCAGCTGAATAATACAGTTTTTTAAAATGAAATTCCCACTCCTCCTTAGTTATACAGCAGTCTAGTCCATCACCCGGTTCACCTGCCAGGAACGTTTTTTTAACTAGAGCCCAAAATTTAGTGCTACAGTTTAAGGTGGAGGAATCAAGTATTTCTTCCCAGGCCTCTCTACTCAAAGACTCCTTGCGCAATGCAATGACAGCCTTATATTCCTTTTTGCACAGTTTTACCTCCTCCTGAATCCTCGGGGTGGCTAACAGAGCAGACCTAAGTTTACGTGCAGCTCTAGTACAGTCATGGCTAAACCATCTGGGACCCACTTTCTCCACGTTCTTGTTGGGGACTGACAGTAAACTTGACACCTTCTCCGATATGTTTTGATAAGCGATTAGGACCAACCTTGGGTCTCCCCCCTCAAAAGTACAATTTTTGATATCCTCTGCACAACTTTCAGTGATATTTTTATAGAGAATATCCGGGGAGACCATTGACCATTTAAGTCGCCTCCTCCCATCTGTTGTGCCCAGCCTACCTATGCTGATGCTCTGGGGTACTTTTTTCACCCCGAATCCTTTTAAACAGATTATGAGAGGATTGTGGTCACTAAACTCACTTAAAACAATGCTGAACGAATCTAAGAAGGTCTGCATCGTTAAAGAAACTAACATATGGCCTATGAAGGTGCCCCTACCGTGCCCTTTAAAGGTAGGAATATCAAAACATTTTAACTGGTCCCTAAGTGACATAGCCAATGAAAGGTCAAAGTTGTTCAACAGGCCATTGCATAGTTCACCCTCCACAGTATGTTCCATGTGTAGACCTCCCATACGTTCACAGTGCAACTCTGTTAGGCATTTATTCAGTGGATCACCACAAGGGTGCACATTAAAATCCCCCATGATCATAAGATTATGACCAAGATCTTCCGAGAAAGTTGAAATAAAAGAATTTAAAACAGATTAGTGCCTGCACTATCATAAATGGCATTATAAAAATTCACTAAGCCAGCCCGACAGTTTTCTCCACATAGAACTAAGCCCATCACTCCTGTGTGCTGTGAATCAATTCTGCGCATCTTACATGATAATAATATGGAAACAAAAATTACTAGTCCCCCCTTTGGCCTGCCCCTTATTGATGGTGTGGCTGGCACATAAAAAGCCTTATACCCTTCCAAGTGAAGATCACACCCCACCAGCCAGGTTTCTTGTAAGCAAATGATTTTAAATTGCTTTATGTAGTGAACCCAATTTTCATCAGTCAATTTGGCAGCCAGGCCTGCAATATTCCATGAAACAACATTACATCCAGATGCTATAGTCAATGGGTTCTCTGTGTGTATAGGTTCACCTGAAGTCCCAGCACCCTGAGCCGCAGGTACCTCCCGTCAATCGCACATCTCCAATCCAGACAGGACTTCATACCTATTCTGTGTGTTAACGTTAAACCCATGCTGGTAGTGTTCAACACTATTAATCCTGTTATAGGTTTCCTTCATACTACCAGAACCACAAGGATTAGTGATGTTATATATGAATTGTGCATCCATAGCTGGCGTCTGTGGTTCAAACACCCGCCTGGTTAACCTTTATTGGGGTGTGGGTTTACATAGATGAGCATAAAAGTAGCCTAATGGGCGCACACAAATGCTGTTCTCGTTATAAATTAGTGAGGAAGCTCTCAAAAGAACAGTTGCCACATGCTGAGGATGCTTAAAATTTACCACAATACAATCCCCACTTCCCATCTTTTTAGAAGGTCCAACCCAGTTCACCCTCCTTACTGCCATTATCTGTTCTGAATAAGAGGTGGGAAATCCACAATTTTTATTAAGCCATGCCACTGTCTTATTTTTCAACGATGCATGAGATTCATCATATGGTGAGGCGGGATGGCTCCCACAAGGTGGAACATTGGTTAAAACTGCCACAAACGGAGCGCAGTCAGGTGGTAAATTCAGATAACGATTATACCTGGGTGGTCTAGGGGGCGGACCACTTCGTGGGACTGTACTGGGTTGAGTCAGCAGAGTAGTCACCACTGGGGCGGCTAATGTACTTGATGCCTCCTTCCCAGTGGTGGCTGCTGCAGCAATACTCCCGGTATTCTGGTGGTCTGTTACTTTCACCACGTCCCGCCCTTTTCCACCCTCCTTAACGCTACCATTAATTGGTGCAGACAAATGTGTAGATAACAAGCCGCCCAACCTAGCCACTTCCGTGACCAGGATCTCAATCTGGCTGGTTAGTGGTTTGATTAGCTCCTCTATCTTCGTTGTGAGTTTTGCTTCTAGGTTTTTATTGAGAGAAGCAAACTGATCAGAAATCAGATTAGGGCCATTATCATTATTTCCTGTAAACACAAAGGGGTTTATGACAGGGCTATGTACTTCATTCCCATTCTTTTTTTTAGTATTAGCGTTATGTTTCCCCCCCCCCCCCCCCCCCCCCCCCGTTTCTGATGTGCTATCCTACAAGTTCGCACCGGCCTGATATCAGGTGGAACTTCACTAGTATCACCTATTTCCTCACTTAGCAGGGCATGTTGGTCAGGGTGAACCTCTGGGTGAACCTCCACACTCACTATAATAGGCGTCGCTGGTTCTATTATGGTAATACCACTTGTATTAGCCCCTGTGTCTATAGTCATCCTGGTAGGGGACAAATCAGGCAACTCCATTACCACAGTGCCCTTTCCTAGAGAAGCTCGTCTTTCACTATTTATTTGGTTCACTTTCTTAACCAAATAATTATCAATAGTGCCGGGACCTTGTACTGGTTTATCGCCTTTCAATTTAGACATCCTAGATAACTATGATGTAGGATATTAAAAGCAGATAGAACCACTACTTACTCATAAAACAAAAAAGAAATAAAAACAACAATATGAAATAAAGTCTCACATGAGTCATACACAGTGTGGGTCCAGATTAAAAGATGTAGGGTTCCTTGCCCAGTCCAGTCTCCTCAGGCCTCTGAGGGCCACAGAGGGCCCGCCCTTTGCCCGGGCTTCGCCCCGGGCGCTCCCGGGCGCGACTCGCGGGGCGAGAGGCGTTCCTCTCTTTTGTGGTGCCTCCGGGCGCAGAGGTCGCGTCAGGGACGCGACTCAGCCGCCGGGGCACCTGGGAGGTGTAGTCTCTAGTCCCCCCGGTGGCCGTAGACAAAGTTGCAGCGTGGGCGCGACAGCCGTTCCCCTCACGGCGTCTCACGACGTCTCCCTCGCGCTGGTGACGCAAGAAGATGCAGCAGCCGTTCCCCCTCACGGCAGGTAAGAGAAAGATTCCCGCGTCCCCTCTCTCTAATTGGTAAATAATTTGTTTTCTTACCCTACACCTATTTAATACAACTGCGTTAGTATTACCTGCATTTTAAATAAAAAGAATATACATAGGTTTAGTAACACTATGTGAGTCAACAAAAGGGAAAAGTAAACAACTGTGCTGCTAATAAATGTTGCAAGGCTTTCTCACCCACAAGCTGGACGTTTCACTGCATCCATAATTAGAGGCATGTTTTCATGATGCCAGCTAATTATCTGCCGTGTTGAAACTGCTCCAGGCATCCAGCATGTTAGGTGAGTACAACGGCGAAACCCATTGGAAGGTTGCACTTTATCAATTACAATGCCTGCCTCGTGGTGCATTAAAGATGCGGGGTAAACAGTGGATTGTTGTTAAATATAGATGCAAGGATTCCTATTCTAATTGTACTGGAGAGGGTCTTCATCCTACCCGAAGGTCTCAGGCAGGCAATAAAACGTTGGAGTTGCTGATAGATAATCTCAGTTCATCCATGCGCACCACCGCCAGAGGGATTATCTTCTTTTCCACTGAGGGGCACTGAGTCCACGGTTTCTTTCCAGTTCACACAAATTTCTCCAGATCGCAAACAGCAGCTGGGGTGTTCCAGAGACATCAGCCCATATTGGAAGTCTGTAGCTCAGCCAAGTGGAATACTTTTCGCACATTTGTACCCTTAAGCCCTGGTCACCACTGCCTGGCTTCAATCTGTTTTTTAGCCACCAAGTCTTTCACAATCTGCATACTCAATTACTTGTTATACTTTTACGTTATACCTGTGTACAGTGAAATCTGTGACACCGATAAGGAATACAGAGCTACCGGAAAACTGAAAAGTAAATTATTATCTTCAAATTAATTCATTTATTAGTTTCAGGATCTTGTCTAACAAAAACCAATACAAATTCTCCTTCACCATAGAAAAACAGAGAAGTCTTATTCCTTTGTGTCCATCTCTACCGTTCTCCAAATCTTCTGAAGGCTCGCCCAGTTCCTGCCCAGGATGAAAAAAATCTCCACCCATCGATTCTGTGTACCCCATTACCTTTTTGTGTAAGGAATAACTCACTACACAAAGACATTTACTATTGTGCTTTCCCCTGCGCCTGGAAATATGATGGAAAAGCACAAAAAGGGGCATTGAGTAGTGAATCACTGCTGTTAAACCACGGGATTAGAAGAACCTCTAGCTAATCTGTGCTTTTCATGTTTCTGGCAGGCAATGAGAGCAAGTTTAAGGTATGGAGCACACAAGTTGGCACACAAGTTGATTTCCCTAAGAGATCTTTAACATTTTCTTTGTTTTTGAAGCAGAGTACATATATCTATCTGGGGCATGGTCAGCAGGCCTCAGCAAATCTAGAGTTCAAATACCAAATTTCCAAAGTGTAAAAGAAATTGGGAGGAATGTAGCGAAACATGGAGACCCCTATTCATTATGTCTGCATAGCCAGTCAAGTAATACAAGTGACATAAGTTGTTAAGGTGTTGTGTGGTATGAGGGCAGCTTGTTTGAGCTTGATGAAGATATTCTTTCATGTGTTCCCCAACTGTTTCCATTTCTTCCAAGGGTCTGAAGGCAGTCTATTGGTAATGGAGAATGTTTTGTACCATATGGTCTTGCATCTATTTTCTCGCCTGTGATTTTATAAACTGAGAGAAGGGAAGTTTGGAGATGGGTTGGTAAACTGTCATAATCTGTGGGTCTGGCTTTAGTTTTAATCTGGAGAATTGTGAATGTGGCATAATTCAGCAACACTTCTCTTTGCAAGCTAATGTTGGTTAATCACCTGAAATAGTTTCAACATCCAGCTAGCAAGGCAAGCTTATGCTGGCATGATTGTGCTAGTTACTTTGTTTTTTGGTGACCATTTTCACATCCTCCTCTTCCATGCGTCTGACACAAGAGGAAGAAGCTTGCAACAGGGCGGAAGAGGGTGATTTCCAAGCAAAAGAAAGCATGAGTCTTAGAACCTGAGGTGATTCTGTGTTATTTGCTATTGTCTCACCCAGTCTACCCATAATCCGGATCCGGGTCTTCTGCTGTCTGATGTACAGGCAACTGTTTGCGGAAGCCACAATGTCACCACACACTCGAATATGTGGTAGGCAAGCTGCCACCTTCTGAGAAGAAAAACTTTCTTGCCGGATAAATCTTCAAAGGATTGAAGAAAAACAGGAATTTAGGTTCAAATAATGGCATTTTTCAGGAGTTAAGTCACTATCAGCAAGTAGAGGAATACAGAACACAAGTGAAGGAGCTTTGTTGTGATGCACCCTCAAACCAGACAGAAGCCTTTATATAGGAAAGAAAATGGAAATAATGTCAAAACATCACATGACTGGGAACACAAAGGATTGGGATCAGGAAAGAACCAAGGAAGAAGCACGCTAATCGAAAAGGAAAATAAATGAGAGGTGAAAACCTGAAGTAAACCATCTGCGGGCATAAACTAAACCGTGCACATGTTAGTTATAATAGCAAGAGAAAGAACACAATTACTGCCCTCAGCTGACCTAGAATTTACACCGTCCCAACTGTCTGATTGCTCCCCTATTTTCTCCCTAAATCCTGGTCTGCTGGTTTTATACTCTTCTTGTAAATCCTTTGAAATTCCAAATATAAGACATTGCACATTCTGGGTCTTCTCAAAAATGAATGTGTAACACTGTGTTTTGATTACTATGCATACATCATCTTCCTTAACCTGGATCAGATCGAGTTCCATCCGATTTTGCAACATCATGCCCCACATTGTGATTATTTCTTCAGCAATGTTCGATAGGGCAGATTGACCAATCTCTTAATTAGCTGGGCTTGTCTTTTCAATTTCTCTGCATTTAAAGCTATACCTTTTTGAGGGATCATAGTTGAAAATATATCTAATGTGTCCTCCTCTAGAACCCTTCTCTGAGGATAATAGTACAGCCTTTAGCAAGGTGATTGAAGTCTTGGATGTCCTCCAGGCCATACTAAGTAGTCCATCTGATAAAGCCCCGGGACCAGATATGATTCCATCTGATATATACAAATCCCTCCCTCAATTTTAGGACCTCTATTTACAAATATATTAGGATCTGCTACAGTCTGATCCCTAGTAAAGACAGGAGGTGATTATAGACCCTATTCTTTAAGAAGGGTGACAAGGGCCAGCCGCACAGTCACTGCCCAATTTCCCTGCTGAATAGCTCAGTGAAAATTCTAGGTAGGGTTATATTAGCCAAACTAGGCATTTGGGTAGCGGAAACACTAAGTATTTCTGATGTTCAGTTTAGTTTTGTCCTGGCCTTGGAACATAAGAGCAGACCCGGAATCTAATACTTATTATGCAAAAATACACGAAGGGAAAAAAAGGGCGTATCCATCCTGCTTTTATGGATCACACATGTGCATTTGACACAGTAAACCGGTCAAAGTTAAGGGCCACCATGGAACATTTAGGGGTTGATATTCCAATCAGAACATTGCTCCATAGACTTCTTGCCCATTACTCAGCAAAGGTCCGATATAGCAAAGATGGGGATCCTACAGAGGAATTTCCTTCAGTAATTGGGATAAGGCAAAGCTGTGCCCCCTTCCTCTTTCTTCTCTATAGTAATGACCTTGAGGACTATCTGTGCAGTACCAGGAAAAAAGATGTACCAAAAATTGGAATGAATCGGGTCCCAGTACTGCTATATGCTGATGATGCGGTCCTCAGAGCCAGAACAGCCAATGGCCTTCAATCTTCGCTGGATGCTTTTAACACCTTTAAGACTAATTTGGGCCTTGGGACAAATATAACAACATTTTTTATAATGAAGTGTGGCCCAAAACGAACTAAAACGAACTAAAACAAGGATATTTGTCTTTGGTTATTCAGAGATTATAAAAGTCCTCCATTTTACAAATGTAGACCTGCCACTGGACATTGGTTTTAGCTGGAAATTCCTCTTGAATATTAGGGTCCTACAATTTGAAAGGTCATTTGACACTGTCTATAGATTTTCAAAAAGGTTGTGGCATAAACCCACAAAAGAATTACTGTGCATTTTCAGAAGCAACTGCCTATCTATCGCCTCATTTGGTCCTGGCGTATGGGGCTATTCCAAAAGTTAATGCCTCCAAACTATAGACAATAAATTCTTGAGAAGGCTTCTTTCAGTCTCAGTCAACCCCTACAAACATTTGTAACAAAGAATTTGGTCTAGGATTTATAGAATATTATATCCGATTGCAGCCTCTTTTACTTTGGCTGAGAGTCTGAAACAATCCAGAAGTCCATTTCTGTAGAGTAGTGCTGACCGCCTGTTTAAATGGGGCTTTTGACATGGCTCAACTTTATTAGAGATACGTTTACACCCTTAGGCATCTTAGAATATTTTTTCATGCCGGATACTTTCCCTGACAGAGCTGTACTGAAAGTGAAAGAGCTCTATTCCCAACATACCAACACTATTTGTATGGCAAATAATGCATTTGGGGCGGCAGAGGATCCACAAGAAGATGCGGTCCACAAGAGGATGCGGTCCACCCTGGGAACGAGTAGGTTGTATTGATGGAGGGTTGCTGAGCACAGGTTCTACAGGCCCCTCCACCCAGACAGACCATGAGGCGCAATTTGGCCATAAAATAAATACTACGTGTTCAGAATCAACCGTATGTATTTTTTCGAAATGCTCACACAATAGGTGTGCGTTCATTATCTTTATTTTCACTTAACTATAGGTCATGCACGGTGTGGTACACAAGGGGCTGGTCCCTTTGTTGTCCTGAAGAAGAGGTTTAGGGGATACCTCGAAACATGTCGACACAATACTAGGGATTTTAAGTACATAAGTTATTTTTCCCTTTTATTAACTCCTTTTTATACTTGCCAACTGGGATCAGGAATAAAACTTTGGCTCACTAGTTGGGTAAAAATTTTAATATCACTTACACCACTCCCCCTACACTACACTACACATATCCTCACAAAATAAGTGCTCCTACATAACTTCGCAAGTCACAGCACTCCCCAAGCAGTAGATGCTTGGGATGGCCACAATGATGAAGCATGTCACCTAGGGGCAACCCTGGGTGAGTGAGCGGACTCAAGAAAATAAATTTTTCTTTTTGGCTAACAGAGGTTGGTTTCCACCCAATTGATGAATCACACTTATGTCCTTGGCTAGGTTCTTTTGATCCGTCATCCACGGATCCTTTTTGCTACACTTTGATCCACAAGAACCGTCCTATGACACACGTACTGCACTCCAAGTAATTTTACATGAGATACATACATTTCTGCAACCAGAATGCACTTAAAAACCATGCACTTTCTGACAGAATTTCCCATACATGGCACTAGGTTTCCATCACCGCCCCTTGCCTGCCTGATGGACCCCAAAGCACTAAGCACTTTATCCTTTTCAGTACTTTATGTACTATGCAAAGGAGGCAGTTTCTCCTCCCAATTTTAAAACTGTTGGAAATTTGAACCTATGAATTAGCCTTTGCTCATCTGTGTAGCTTGGGGAGTTAAGAGGTTATCCACTCAGTGCTGAATTTCATTTTGAGTGCCATTCGGGTTTGTAGCAATTAAGGATCGTGATGCTCATCCACATGTTTTCAATATACTGTATTTGGGAGACACAGCTAAATGTACTGTATTATATGAATAGTATGAACCCGCATTATGTGCACAAGGCAAAGTATCATGTAGACCGCAGGCAACCTGTATTAATGTGTTTTTGTATAAATCTGATTGAAATTTCTTATGTATTTAATAATCATTATTATTTCTACCCAGCATTTTGAGGATACTGCAATCTGCTCCAGGGCCCAATAAAAGTTCCTCCTAGCTCATATTCCTTAGATGGCATAACAAATGCTTTTTGCCCAATTTCAATAGGACTTTTTTGAGGTTTTTGCTGTTTTATGGTTTTATGTGACTTGGCAGGAAGATGCCTTGGTGCCCAGGGATGTTTTTTGATGTTTACAAAAAGTGTATGGTTTATTGTGTGTTTAGTTATGTACTAGTTCTGTGCATTTTTATTGTTCAACGAACGGAAATAAAGTTATTCATTGATACAAATACATATTGTTCAGTTATTTAGTATGATATATACAAGGTAACACCAGGGCTAAATAATCGCTTCATCCGACTGGTAGTGAAAAGTAAGCCCTTTTCCGACAGACATGGTGCATGTCCTTATAACTGTGTATCATGTAATAATGCATGAAATTCTCAAGCATATTAAAACATATGAGTAATTGCTCTCACCTACACTACGCAAAGTGTCCCTGCATTTTCACGCCACCAATTCACAGCTGGGTATGTTACTAGTGAAGCGTTCTCCATCGACCCTAATTCATTATGAAATCTCAGCATCTCAGTGTGGGTATTGTCGAGTATCATTCTTATATCCTGCTAAGAACTCCCTTTCTCGTTCGGACAGCATGCATTATACAACTTCAGGCACCGCAAACCCGATTCACTTTTCCTTCTTATTTAACCCCATAAACTCTTCATCTCTGGTGACAGAATCAGTGAACCTGTGATTGAGCAAATACAAATAAATAACACATGATAACGAAAAAGAAATAGGCATTTTTGCTTAGGTAACTCCCTCATTTAGAAAGGCAGTTTTAAGAGCCCACACCAACAGTTCAATAGATTCATAGTTGAGTAGTATGGGTGAACCAGCTGGACATAAGTGTTTTCTCTGTATTCATCATGACGATGAGGGTGCATACCATTTTCATAATTTCTTTCCCCTTTGTGAAGTACCATTGTGGTGGGAGGACCTACCATACCTTACTGTGTGAAACATTTTCATCAAAGACTCCCAATATCAGTCCCGTCAAGCATGCGGCAAATGCAGCCGCCATGATGACCAAGGCTACCCTGTATCACTTAATGTATTTTCCTTCTAATATTTAAATACTTTCTTTTTCTGGCTTTTTCTGGAATCAAATGCTTATTTCCCTATTGGATTCTAGCATGGTTCTTGGCTTGTTTGTTTTGGGGGTCTTGGGGTGTTCACTACTCCCTCTGCTGGTCTCACCTTCTTACTGTGGGACACATGCACCCAGGTTGGCAGCCGTTCACATTTCACAGCAGAGTTTGGAACTAAGAGGGTCCGACATGCTCCCTTCCAGCTTGACAGTAGACCGCTTTGCCAGGTGAGACTTTCGCTAGAAACCAGCCTTCAGGTTTTATGTTATGCAGCCAGTTGAACCTGGTGAAACACAGAACCTACTACATCAGATAGTCGCTTGCAATAATCCCTGATCAAGACATCAGTTATTTGATTTGATTTGTGGTTTTGTAAAGCGCACATATGCCCAAAGGCGTCTTAGCGCTGTAGAAACGTATGATTAGTGCAGAGAGGGAGGCATGATTTAGCATGATACGAACAACCAGGTTTTTACAGATTTCCTGAAAGACAGCAGGGAGGTGCTGTTTTTGATAGCAAGTGGGAGTCGGTTCCATTCCTTGGCTGCATGTAGTAGGAAGCTTCTACCTCCCCACCTTGCTTGTTTGAAGCGAGTTATTGACATTAAGGCGGCAGTTGGTACCCCAGATACCCTCATCTGCCTGCCCATTAGGATTTCGTGGGGGACAGTTCTGTCTTTTGATTGCATGAGCTCCAGAGGCAGGGTGCTGAGCCATATCAAGGGGGTGGAAGCATGCAGTTTTGCAAGTTTGTTCTTCATCTCATTATTCTTTCTCTACATCAGCCCCAAGAACTGTGTGTGATATGCAAAGTCTGATCAGTGAGTAATGCCTATAGCTTCACAGATTAGTTTCATTATTTTATTCTTGAAATGCACACTCTGGTCACTTTCTATGTGCATCGGTACTTGATACTGTGGAATCAGTTTCTTCAACAACAGTTTGTCCACATTCATTGCATCCCATCTGCGTATCTGGTTAGACTCAACCCATCTGGAGAACATGCGAATCACAGGACATATTGATAACCCCGTACAGAGGCATCTCAATGAAATCAATCTGTAATCTGAAAAATGGTCTATTGGAGAACATGCGAACCACAGGACATATTGATAACTTCGTACGGAGGCAGCTCTATGAAATCAATCTGTAGTCTCAAAAATGGTCTATAGGCCAATGAGGAGTGAGTTGGTAACAACTGTTCCTTTCACCATGTTATTCCTTTGGCACACCAAACCTTATGAACAATAGTCTTGTGCAAATTTTCGAGTATTACCATTCTGCCATATTCCCAGAAAACGGTCTGTCGTTATATCTCTTCATGAGTATGTGGGGCCATGAAATAAATTATCCATTTGTGGTAACAACATTTGGTAGCACCACCCTCTCCTCTGGGTCTACTTACACTCCTATCTCAATCAGCCTAGAACCTTTTCGCTCCCACTCCTGCCTTTCTACCTATTCAGCATCCTCTTGTATACTCCTGAGCTCCACTGTTTAGGCAGGCACCTCCGGGATTGTCACAGTCTCAAAAAGAGCAGCTTGACTCGTCGGAACATTAAGTGCATGAAACCTTGCCACCACATCAGCAAAATTGTTGCCTCTTGAAACCTCATCTGACCCTCCTTGATATGTTACACATACACTCGAGGGCCATTGGATTTTAGGAGTATCAGTGGAAGTCCTAAATCCCCTCTGTGACCAGGGTTAACAATAATCCTAAACTACTACAAAAACATAATGTGAATCAGTAACAAAGAGGAGGCTTCAGTTATCCTTTTTATAGTACACATGGCATAAGAGGCTCTCAAAATCTCAACAGTCTCTTATGCACGAGCCGTCATCATATATGTTGTCTATTGAGATTTACTCTTTTCAAATGATATATTTCTTATACGCTCATGTCATAATATATCCTTTTATTTTATTTCTTCCGTCGCCATCCTCTACATTCCTTCCCTTGCCTTATTCATCTTGTCTCCACTGCTTACTTCTTATGATGTAGTCCTTAGAAAGTTGAGGACAGTTTGCTCTGCTGTCACCGTTCATGCATTTTCTGTGGTGCTGATCTCTTGTTATGTTCATATAATAAAGAGTTCTGGTCTTCGAAGAAGTACAGCGTATTTTGTTTCTTTATTGCACAATACATTAGCACAGCATTTCAAAAGTTCATCTTTAATATCTGGGGAAAAGGTGGTGCACAATTCAATCACCTGAATACAGTCACACTATTTCTCCTCATCCTGCTGAGAAGGTAAAGGCAGTAACGTGGCAAAATTCAACCCCGCACCTATTCACAGATATGGTGGGGAAAGCTGGCAATGTTATCTCACAATAAATTAGACATCAGTCAAATGCTGTGTTTTACGACGTCCAAGCAAAAGTTCAACTGGATGAGGTACATACAGTGTCACAAGGTGCCTCAACACAATATCATCAGACTGTTCTAATGCCACTGCTAAAGCTGTAAAGGCTCTTCGACCCACCCAGAGGGCTACAGCTGTGGGGTACAATTTTTTAAATGTTATTTATTTATTTAATGTGATTTTATATAGCGCGAACTTTACCCGAAGGTGTCAGAGCGCTTACATAAGAACCAGTTTCAATACATAAGGACTTAGGATTACTGTGTTAGTACAGACAATGAACATCCTTCTCTCTCTGTGCAGTACAAGGAACGGTCTTAATCAAAACCTGGTATCCCTATAGCTGGGGAGGAGAACAGGGCACATTTCAATACCACGACTGGTTTGTGACATTCTTCTAACCAGGGCACTGGATTGGGGACAACTTTCTTAATTAAACAGTGAAGATGTTGAGTTATATGGGTGAAATCTAAACTCCACTGCTGCAGTACCCTACCATGCAAGAGAAACCTCTCACTTTTCTCTGTGTACAGTGTGGAGACAGCTGTCAGACCTCTGTCACCCTTTCCTGGGGCACTTTCCTTTTACCAGCATTTCATTTATATCCAAGATTACCTTGGATTTATAGTACTGAAGGTTTGCAATGTAGATATTATGCCCTCCTTGAGCCAAATGACTCAACTAAGTTATGGTGTACCACTTACGTGCCTCCCTAGTAGGCAAGGCAATGCAACCGATAAATCGTCAATGTACTGGACTAGTACTGATCCATGCTTGAGACGCATGGGTTCTAAATCCTTGTGGAGGGTTTGAGGGAAAATGGATGGGGCCTCCTTATCTCCTTGTGTGATTCATTTTCAGAAAAACACCATATTTTAAAATTGGTCGGCAAATAAATATTGGTTGTCTTTATGCAATGGTCTAGAAAAGAATGCATAACACAAATCAATAACAGTAAATCAATCTGCGAAGGCTGGGATCTGAGACATAATCATAGCAGGGTTCTGGATCACTGGGAAACTAGGGACCACTATGTCATGAATAGCTCTTAAATCTTACACCATTCTCCAAGACATACCATTAGCCTTTCGCACAAGGAGAAAGGGAGTGTTACATATCCTTGACTCCATCCACTTAAAATTGGCCTGTCATAGCAATGACTTCATCACCCAATTATTTGCAAGAGTTTATACTCAGGAATTGGTGTCAACTTAAAGCCTTCCTTCAACCTTGCATGCACTGATTGGGCACTCTGCATTTTCCCTTTCTCTCCACCTTTCACTGCCCAGAGCCCAAATGGTACTGTGTTAAGCAAATCTTTAGGTGTCTCACTCAATTCCGGGAAGACATGTTTGCCTTATCATCAGTCATCACCTTAAAATGCGCTTCTGGGTCTCTTGTCGCACAAACACTCCCTCAGAGGTTCAATACAAAATACAGTTAATTTTTCACAGCAGATCCCTCCCCTGAAAAATTCACAGGACTAGTATAGCTGATCAAAAATCATGTTGCTCGATGATGAGCCCTATAAGTACAAGAACAGGGTCTGAGGTGGGAGGAGTAATGATACAATTTGAAATGCTGACTGCCTGCGCTATCTTTCCTGAGAGGGGTCATTGGAGAACTTCCTTAGGTTTTTTGGTAGAGCTTCTGGCCCTAGTATCGACCAGAAAATCAACAAGATGTCCATTCCCTCTCCCCTTCACATTGGGACTTTCCTGATAAATGGAGGTACTGGAGCCTACAAGCTGTCATCCTCTCTCAGGCAGTCCTATGGGACATACTTGAGCCCATCAGGACACATTTCGTGGCAGCAAAGTGAAGGAATGTATTTTTCAATAATGACATAAGCTGGCTTGCTGACATCAGAGCCGGGAAAGAGGCTGGTGGATAGAATACATCAGCGGCCCGTGCATGTAAGAGCTGTTGGGCCGGGTGGTGGGGTATTTCAACAGATACCGATGAGGCAAAATTAATAATTTAGATAATTTCCCCTCGTGGTCGCCTGTAGAATTCTTCCCCCCCCCCCCCCCCCCGAACCCGGCCCAACCACTCTTACCTGCATGAGCCGCTGCTGATAGAATAGACTTGGCATTGCAGCAGGAGAATGGAGGCAGCAGGCAAGTTTGGGGCAGTTGACTCGGCTGCTGGGATAGTCTGACTCTGTGTGTCTCCCTCTGAGATATTTCCTTTTTATTTCCGGGCAATTGCTTTTCCTGTGTCCTAACTTACCACATTTGAAAAATACATCTGAGTGCCTTACCCCATCTTCCCAGCCTCTGCCCTTGCCCTTCCATGGCCACCGTAGCCTCTCCCTCCACCTCTCCACTCTCAAATTGTTTTAAAATCACGTGCATCCCGATTGCCTGCAAGGATTCTGTTTAGACCACCATCAACTTACCCTTATCCTTCTTTTGTTTCCAGTCAAGATATTGACTACAATACTGCACCCATGTCAACATTTTCTCAATTGTTTTGGCTTTCCTACACATCACAGATTGTTGCACTAGGGAATTCATAGCAGGTCGTAGTCCCTCACAGAAGCTGGCAGAAGGACCAGCTTTTCCTGTTGGGTGAGCATCCTCTATTTTACGGTGCTGCTTATAAACCTGCAAAAGCATCTCATAAAAAGGATGAACACTCTCATATTTCTTTTTCATAGTTTTTATAGTCTTGGACTAATTTACATGTTGCACCAGCAATTTTGCCTTCAAATATTGCATCATATCCGTATACTTTTCCATTACTATTGACACCTTGCGGCTCGGCTTCTGGCCACATTGACAGACACCTTACAACTGTTCCAGAAATCTATGGGGTTCTACAATAGAACACAATGCATCCAAATCTGAACATAGTAATTTGATAATTTTACCTCTGTGTACCACTTTTCAGTATTTTCCCAAAAACTAAAAAAATCTTTAGTGAAACTAGCGCTATGGCGCTACGATGTGTGCATGATGCATGGCTGCTGAAATAAGCGCTGGCGCAGGGGAAAGGGAGAGCCATATCTATGAAGAAATGGCGCTCTCCTGCGTCCTCCCTAGAGCGCAGCCTCGCGGGGGGGGGGCTGCGCTGCGTGACTTTTTTTGTAAATCTCCGCCATTGCATCTTCTCCCTTGCTCTCCCACGCCATCCATAGGTGAACTGTGTAAATTAACATTTTAATTGTTAGCTGCTGAAGCCTAAGCATGTACTAGTACTGCAGCAATGTGCGCACATATATAATACAAGATTGAGTTGGTTGTGTTTCATCTGTTTTGCCTACGCAGTGACATTGGTATGCTTGCAAATATGTATAACGTCATGTGCGACGATAAGGGTGTCTTTAATCCACGTGCTATCTTTTCTACATTACACTGCTGATGCAACCCAATTGAGTAACAACAGTTCAACGCAGGAAGTCCAGCTGACATGTTAGTAAAACATCTTTGGGATCCACCAAGAAATAGGAGAGACACAACCCAAATTTATCCACAGAAAGCACCTGTAGAAGAGCCTATGATGCCTACCTGGAATCAGTGACCCAGGATGTCCTACAGACACCTTAGTAATGGATTCATGCTTTCTGCCAAGAACCCGATTCAAAGGGCATCAATATATAAATCCTGTGGAAAGAATGTAGTCAGATTACAGGAAAAAAGAAAAGGGAATGGCAGGTGGAGAAGGACAGGAAGTTTAAACAAGGGATATAAAGAACTACAAGAGCAGGGATTCTGGCCCAGGGAACATCCAGGCACTAACAGGACCAACCAGGCAAAACTCCAGCCTCTAATAACATACCCTTCTTATGTTTATGGATATTAAGATGTTCGGTAGATATTTCATCTACACATAGTCCTAAATCTATATCTGAGCAAGATTCCCACATAAAATATGGAAGGAGCTAGGCTCTGAATTCTTTTCAGTTCTTCGCCAGTTGTGCGAACAGTCCTTTGGCAGTGGGGTGGTCCCATCATACTGGAAGCAGGCGATAGTATCACCCCTCCTGAAGAAACCAACCTTGGACCCCAAATGCCCAAAAAGTTATAGGCCCATTTCTCTTCTTCCTTACCCAGTGAAGATCGTGGAGCGCTTGGTAGTGGGTGCTTTCCCATTTCCTGGAGGTCAACAACAAGTTGGAACATAAGCAATTTGGGTTTGCCCGGGGCATGGAACGGAAACTGCCTTGATTTCCGCCTTGGACGATCTTCAAAGGCGTGCAGATAGGGGACAATCAGCTATTCTAATCCTGCTGGACCTGTCTGCCGCCTTCGATACAGTTAATCATGCGATTCTTTGAGCAAGGTTAGACGAAATGGGGGTGATAGGTGTGGCCTTAAGATGGTTGCAGTCATATCTGGCCAACAGACAGCAGGCGGTGGCCCTCCCCTTTTCAATCATGCTTTGTAGACACAGAGTACGGGGTACCTCAGGGGTCCTCAATCAGTCCTATCTTATGTAATACCTACATGAGGCCGCTGACCGGCATCATCAAGTCATTTCACATGAGGTTGGTGAACTATGCCGATGACACCCAGCTCTTCCTGTCCCTGGATGGAGACCATGCTGGCTCTCTGGAAAATTTCCATGCATGTATGCATGAAATGGTTAATTGTTTAAGGGACAACTCCCTGACAAAACTGAGATATTTCATTGTGGAGTAGGCAGAGTGCCGCCGGCTCTTCCAACCAACTTTTGGCCTATCCCCACAGATGTTCCTTTGGTACCTGTGGGGACGGTGCGAAATCTGGGGGTCAGCTTTAATGATAAGCTGAACCTAAAATCTCATGTCAACAAGCTGGTGGGGAGATGCTATTCTCTTATTAGAGGATTACAGAAGGTGCAGCCAGTGTTACCAACTCAGACCAGAGCTCTAGTGGTCAGGAGTGTCATTATGAGCCGCATTGACTACTGTAATGCCTTGTTACTGGAGTCTCTGAGATATCTGCTTGAGAGGCCCAGAGACTACAGGCGGCAGCAGCAAAACCTGCCCCTATGAACCACGTTGGTCATCTTAATCTCAGGCCCTGGCAGAGCTGCATTGGTTGCCGGTGGCTCAAAGGGTACAGTTTAAGTCCCTCTGCATCGTGTTTAAAGCTTTACACTGACTTGGGCCCAAACCAATACAGCACAGGTGTGGGTGGTATGCTCCTATACGTAGCCTTCGCTTCTCAACAGCTAATCTTGCAATCACACCCAAGACAAAGAGAGTAACTATTTGGGGGGGAGCATTTGGCGTGGCAGCTGCCCGTTTGTGGAATAGTCTCCCCAATGAACAGAGACAGATACCGGGCTTGATGTTGTACCGCAAGAAAATTAAGACCTGGCTTTTTCCTAGAGTATAATTATCTGGTAAGATCTATAGTAGGCTCCGTTTGGTAGCATGCGTGTATCACAGCGCCAGGATGCCCGCAGGGTTACAGCGCGCTTTATAAATGTGCTTACAATTACAATTACACTGTGCGTGAGCAGAAAACTAAAGTTCAGATTTTACAGACATGCGGCTTTGTAGACTCATCCACTCCTCCGACTGAACATATTATTGTATTTCAGAGATGGGAGGGGAAATCCTTGACCTTTCCACGCTTTGCAACCAGGAGACATCGCACATCCAGGCAATGGCGCTTGTTTGTCCAGAGGAATCCAAGTTGGATGGTGGAGGCACAAAACTTCAGTTATTTTATCTGACACCGGATATCCTAGATGGTAAATAGCTTTCAATTTTAACCCCAATTTATTTTACAGTCCGATAATTATTCATGTTAGTGTATTTTTCCCAGTGTACAGTGAAATGTGTTTAAATTTTGATTGCTTTATGCAAATGTTACAGTGGTCATGGTTACAAGCAGTCATTGGATGGGGGCAGAGAGCTGACTGTCTTTAACAGAGGCAAACACATTTTAAAGTATGGTGCTGTAGTTGATGAATGCAATACAATTCTAGCAGCAATATTATGCTGTTGATAGCTCCAGTTTTAAACTGTTGTTGGTCACAAATTATATCTACTGTGGTCTAGTCCCCTTAACACTGCAAACTATAACATGACGTTCAGATTCGACCCTATCTCCCTCTAAACTTATTTATCAGATGGTAGACTTGCACTTTGGGGGCTTGTGGAAATGAATCCATTAAATCCAGTAAACCCTACTGACGGAGGCGGCCATGCACTGAGCACACACACAGCCGTCGGTGTACGTAAGCGTTGTGTGGGTGTCAGCGCTGAGCTAGAGGGACTTCTGTGGGTCGGCACTTCTGTGGTCTAGCCAAAGTGCAACAGCTTTGTTTAATATTCTGTTTCCAACCCACTCCAGGTCCCAGCTCTAGTCCCAATTTCCAACCAGTTAGAGGGCTACTCGCTCTGATCCCACATTTGCCCCCTGACATGAGTGGCTTTACAGAATATCAACTATACTGCAATGTTTTTGCCCCATTTATCTTTATCTGCTACTCCCAGCTCATCCACTTCAAAATGGTTTAACTACTGTTTCAGTGCCAGTCAGGTGTCTTAGTATGTCCTATGTGGCCTGATTCCTTTGGTTAATCTTACCCTCTGTACCTTTACCTCCAGTCTTGATTTTCAAGGAGCCTGCTGTGTTTCTGCTATTACTCCATCCTTTTACTGTGGTTCTCTTCACTGGTATTATTGACATCACTTTTTGTCATCAAAGGGGTGGGAAAGGAACTAAGGGCCTCATGAATATTCATGAAGTAGGTTGAATTGCAACTACGATTCTGTTTTTGAAAACCGGCCTATTGGTACATGGGTTGCTTCACAAAATATCACACTGGTCGCAAAAATACTAGTCACAAATTGTAGCCAGTATTTTGCAACCAGTGTTTATATCTGGCCCATAGAGTCTTGGAGCGGTTTCTTTCACTTAGAGCATGGCACTAATCCACCAGGGCCAGTAACTCGCGCAATGAGGCAATCTCAATTACCACCGATGTTCCAAAGAGCATCAGGTGCAAGTTTAAAGCAGAGTAGACTTCAAAGTTTGGAGGCCATCAGTCGCTGGCCAGAGTAAAAGAAGCATCCATGCCTGTGAAGGCCTGCCTGGATCTGTCTAGTCGATCATTGAGAGGTTTCAGAGAAGGAGGAAGACGCTGGATGTTAAAAGGGAGGTGTAAGATGAAGTGAAAAGGAAATCTGAAGAACCATTTTCTGACTCCATCTACGTTGCCAAGGAAGAGGTGGAGCCCACAACCAATAAGCTCCCTGTATCCATGAGAAGCGGCTTGAAAAGCATCCCACCCTTCTAAGAAAACATCAAAGAGGATTTGGTCAATAATTTAACTTTATGCTTATCTTGGGTTGAAAAAGGAGAAAGTGGCAAAAACACTAATTAATTGAATGGCCATACTGTTCCTGATGGCAAGCTTAGACTACCCTTTTTTTCCCGCTCATGAAAGATCACCTTCATATGAAAAGATAGTTAATCTGATCGAACACAGAACAATGAGGTGATTGCAGTTTTCAGGGATAACACTAATGCAGGAAAAGAGTGAAAAAACTGTACTTCTAGCCTGCAATTTTACTCGATTTCAATCCCATAGAAATTACCAATGCACCTTAAAGCATGGTGACAATGCCTCAGGTGGGACAACTGAATTGTAATACCCCTGCCACTCGCTTTCCTTCTGTTGAGGTTAAAGTAATCAAAGACCAACAGCGTTGGCAGTAAGGCAGAGTCAAGAGTCAAGATCATCAAAGAAGGTGCCTGGTGTGCCAAAGGGGGTCAGGTCAGTGTGGATGGCAAGTGGCATGGCTAAGAGTTGCAGAGTTAGCATTGAAGCGATGGAGAACAAAATCTGATTTAGGTAATTTTGTTACACATGGATGGGACATTCCATAAACACCATGCAACCCAGTAATTGGGTGGTTCGTTTCTTGAGGTTTTATTGGTCATTCTCCGTGGAGATTTGCTGGGCCTTTTGTGTGCAGGGGTAATGCTAGGAAGAAAAAAGTCAGTGGATATGCTGGACAGTATGGTGAGGTGTAGGCTTAAAAGAGAGAGCGGTCAAGGAGGCCAGTGACTAAGGGGAGTAAGATGTGGGGGATGAGACTGATAGGGGAGAGCATTCATGACAAATTATGTATGGAGGCAGACAATCAAAGCATACTACACAATGCTTAATTTGTAAAAGAATAAGTGCCAGGGCCTTAGTCAGGAGGAGACTGCAGCTTGCACCATCCATTGCCCATGCCAGCTCTGCCAATTACCATGCCACATAACCACTAACCATCACAGTCTTAAAAAGGGTGACAATTCATAGTATACCAGGCCCCCAAAGCTGTGAGAATGGCTTGGGTGTGTAAAGATCTCACAGTTTTTTCTGCAGGAGCGGCCAGGAACCAAAGACAGGTCCACAACTTCCCACCAACACCACCGTGACTATCAAACTCTAGATCACGAGGGTGCTTGCGGGGAAGAAGGGAAACAAAACAAGGAAAGGTTTGGGGAAGAATCTGTGGAGCGATACCCTCTACTGGCTGATGCAACGATCTCCTCCACTGGCTGGCTTTAGAACTTGGCAGGAGCTGAAAGGGAAGGAAGAGATTACAAAGACAGTAGAGAGGGGTGTGCACAGGAAGTATGTGTTGGTGGAATAGTTACCTAACTGTCTTCTCTGTATGCAAAATCAAATGGTCGGTGTAAAGGTAAGTATGTCTTCCTAGGCTCAGTTAGGGATATATGAAGACAGTGAATGTTCCCTATAATAATGATAAGGGAAAGAATAGAAAAGACCTTTAGAAAATGTATGCTGTACTACAATATTCTAGCTCCCCCCCCGTCAACCCTTTGTCTCACCATAGCATAAAATGAATGGGTAGTGTCTGGGATCTGTTATGGAGAAAAACAGTACTTCTTCACCAAATACATCTAAGAGTCCCACAGAAAGGAAAAAAGCGGGTATGAACAAGTGTTGCTCTATGATATCAAAATATAAGAAAGAGCAGCGCAGCGCGCTGTTACCAGTCTTTGTAAAGGTCTTCTGGTTGGATTGGAGGAGTCTTGCAGAAATGCAGCCAACAAGCTGGACAATACGCTCCACTGGAGTTGGGCCGAATGAAATGGGGATTAATAAACATGGACAAAGGGACGGGCGGAACTCCAGGACCAAAAGACCCCCCAAAAGACCAGCGGAACCGCTCAGTCTAGATCCGGCCGGCCGACGGAACAACAAGTCTGGCCGACTGGCAGAACCCGACTAGAAGCAGTCCGTCCGGCTCTCGGTAGTCAATGGGAGGAGTCCGGCCACGGGGAGGTTTGCTAAGGATGGGAATAACGTGAGCTACTGGTACCGCGTAGCGGAAGAGCTCTGGGGAATAGAACACGAACAAGGAGTTCAAGGACACAGAACCAACGGAAACGAGGAATCTGCTTTAAAGTTCCCGCGGGGAACTCGGATTCTTGAAAGCAGGAAATACCACGAAACGGAAGTGACGGGTATCGGCAAGGCTAGAACGCAAAGCGTTGTGTTGAGAGGAAGCCAGGCTCAGCCTGCCTGACCTCCTTGCGCATGCGCGCTGCCGAACCGCCATCTTGCATACTTCGGGAGCAGTCATGACAGTGTGGCAGTTATCAGTAACTGTTAATGTGTGTTGAATTAATAAGAATCTGTTATTGTACTGCTTTGAATGAATGTGTATAATAATTATGTTTATAAACATAAAGGTATTCATTAGTTCTGCTTAACAAATGCACATAATACTTATGGGTATATTATTCTATGTCTTACACATATGTGTATGACTGCAGAAATAAGTAAATTGTTATCATAACTATTTATCTACAATTGCTTCACTATTGAATTACCAAAAATGTGTTTTTATAAAAACAAATACATTATCTTAAAGTACAGAAACACTTGAACGTCTGTGTTTATTAAATGCAACTCGGATCTACATTTATTACTCTCCTTATACAAATAACTTCCATGTACTTATGTATCTTTATTTATTACTTTACTTCTAATTAAGCATTTCCAATGTACTAAGCTAGATCTCACCCTATACTTCTCTCAACATATCCTCTACCTCCACTCTCTGACTCTCCCAAACCCCATTCTACTACTATGATCCACAAAATAACCCTTTCTAGACTCTTCCCTCCTTGCATCATCTCATACCTCTTTTACTATTCAGATATCCCAAACAAGCCTTTCAAAACACTTTCCTCTGACTCTTTCCCCATCCACCTCCCCTTTACTCATCCCAAACCTCCTCCTACTGCTATGAGCTCCATAAAAAAACACTTTCTACACCTGCCCCCTTCTATCCCTCCACAAGCCTTTTCAATCCAACTAACAGACTAACATGTCCACTGCTCAAAATAATTTCATATTTCCCTATACTTATTCCCAACTAATCCTGTTTGAGTTCCGTAGTAGCCTGCTACCTGCTGAAAAGCGTTCCGAACCTGATCAGGGGTTGGAAGCACTATATAAATGCAATCCCTTCCCTCCTCTATCACTCCACTATCCTTTTTCAATCGACATAACAAACTCGCATGTCCCCCGCTCAAATTCATTTCATATCTCCCTATACTAATTCACCACTAATCCTCTGGGGATTCCGAAGTAGTGTGCAACTCGCCAAAAAAGTGCCTTGATACCTTGTCAGGGGCAGTAAGCGCTATATAAATGCGAATATATTTACTCATACTAAATTAGGCAGACTGTGCCGCCATGTGGCAGACTGTTATAAGTGCCGGTACTGACAACTAGTTGCTGGTGGCGAGGATTGGAACGCAGCGGCTCAAATTAAGCATTGATACTACATAGTTTATAGTGCCTCAAAAATGTAAACAAATGTTTTTATGGACATTTGTTGCGTTTGGAGAACTAGAACTAATTGGAGATCCCTCCACGGTCCCCAACGGAGAGGGCCAGCCCGGGGAATGGGGACCCCAGGGCAAGAAGTGGCCCGGGAGGGGGGCCACGCGGCCCCCTCTCCAAAATGTTAAATAAATAAAAAAACAAAGGCCGGCTCCGGGGAATGGGGTCCCCGGGCAAGAAGTGGCCTGAGGAGGGGGGCAACGCAGCCACCCTCCCCAAAAATTTAATTTAAAAAAAAGGCCATGCCCCAGGGGATGGGGTCTCCGGGGCCGAGTAAGGCCTCGGGAGGGGGCCACGCATCCCCATTCCAAATTTTTTAATAAAAAAAAAATAATTAGGGGTAGGCCCTGGGGATGCGGTCGCCAGGGCCAATAAATTAGAAAAAGAAGGGGGGCCACAAAGACCCACTTCTTAAAAAAATAAATAAATAAAAGACCCGCATTGCGCCGGAGGCCACGCCCCCTCATTGCAGCACTCTGCAAACGCACCCCCTGGCGCGTTCGCAGATGGGGAACAAATTCCCCTTGAATACTGGGGGTCCCTGGGGGCCAACTAGCCCACCAGGAACCTCCAGTATGCACCAGGGGGCTGCATTGTCGAGAGGTGTTGTGAGGCCACGCCCCTTTTGACACCTTTCTGCAACACAGCTCTGTGGCGCTTAATGGAGGTAGCTGGTGGGCTAGTTGCACCTCAGGGACCCTCACGATTCAAGGGGAGTTAATACCCCAACTTAAAACGTGCCACGGGCGTGTTTGCACAGTGATGAAGGGAGGGGGCGGGGCCTGAGGTGACATGTGTGCAAACACTCCCTGTGGTGCGTTTTAAGTTGAGGAATTAATACCTCTTCAATTCTGAGGGTCCTTGGGGGCCAACTAGCCCACCAGGTACCTCCAATAAGCACCACAGAGCTGCGTTGCAGAGTGTTGTAAGAAGGGACGTGGCCTCTGAACACCTCTCTGGAATGCAGATCTCTGGCACTTACTGGAGGTACCTGGTGGGCTAGTTGGCCCGCAGGTACCCTCAGGATTGAGGAGGAATTAATTCTCCAACTTAAAACGCGCCACAAGGCGTGCTTGCAGACATGTCACCTCAGGCCACGCCCCCTTCCTTCACCATTGTGCAAACGCGCCCGTGACGAGTTGTAAGTTAGGGAATTCATTCTCTTTCAATACTTAGGGTCCCTGAGGGACAACTAGCCCAACAGATATCTCAAGGGAGCTGCGTTGCAGACAGGTGATGCAGGCTGTGCCCCTTTTTACACCTCTCTGCAATGGCGCTTACTGGAGGTACCTAGAGGGCTAGTTTGATCCTAGGGACCCTTAGGATTCAAGGGGACTTAAACTCTCAACTTAGAACAGCCACAGGGCGGGTTTACACAGTGGTGAAGAGAGGGGACGGGGCCTGAGGTGACGTGTGCAAACACGCCCTGTGGCGTGTTTTAGGTTGGGGAAATAATTCCCCTTCAATCCTGAGGGACCCTGTGGGCCAACAAGCCCACCAGGTGCTTCCAATAAGCGCCACTACGCTGTGTTGCAGAGAGGTGGTCCAGGCCATGCCACTTTTTACATCTCTCTGCAACGCAGCTCTGTGGCGCTTACTGGAGGTACCTAGTGGGCTAGTTGGACCCTAGGGACCCTCAGGATTTAAATGAACTTAATCTCCCAACTTAAAACGGCCACAGGATGTGTTTACACAGTGGTGAAGGGAGGGGACGGGCCTGATGTGACGTGTGCAAACACACCCTGTGACATGTTTTAAGTTGGGGAAATAATTCCCCCTCAATCCTGAGGGCCCATGGGGGCCAACTAGTCCTCCAGGTGCTTCCAGTAAGCGGCACTGCGCTGCGTTGCAGAGAGGTGGTCCAAGCCGTGCCCCTTTTCGCACCTCTCTGCAACACCACTCTGTGGCGCTAACTGGAGATACCTGGTGGGCTAGTTGTACCCAAGGGACACTCAGGATTCAAGGGGACTTTATCCACCAAATTAAAACGGCCACAGGGCGTGATTGCACATGTCAGCTCACCTCCCCTCTTCACCAGTGTGCAAATGCGCCCTGTGGCGTGTTTTAAGAGGTAGTTTTAACCCCCCTGCCCTATTATATACTAGGGGCTTACAGAGGAGGTTGTGCTAATAACAGGGGTACCCCAACGCATAGTGTTTCCTAGTGTATGTAGGTGTTTTAACTTTATTCTAAGTGTCTTTTAGCATAGCACTGGCTCTAGGACTGGTTAGTCAGTCAGTTACCACCAGTACCCATCTGAAAAAGTTGAGGGTACAGGATGATTTTGCAACAAGGCCTCTTTCTGCTCCTATGTTTGTTCTTTCTGTATGTCTTCCTTCTTCCTGCACTTTTCTTCGTCTTTGAGGCCTCTTTTTGCATTTCTTTTTCTTCTTTCTGTGTGTTTTTTCTTCTTTCTTCACATGTCCTACCTCTGTAAGCATAGTTAGAAACTAGCATTTAGAACAACTTAGAAATTAACTGAAAAAATCATAGGTTTCAGGCACATTATAGTTACAAATTAGCATTTAAAAAACCATTGAAATTCACTGAAAAAACATAGGTTTCAGGGACGTCATAGTTAGTTGGACATTTAACTCGTACAAAACCATAGAAATTCCCCCGTTATTGTTAGTTCAGCTAACTATAACTCGCTCGCCCGCAATGCACTGCTGATGACGTCACATATTAAATCACTCATGACATGGTCAGTGACATCACGCATGTCATCACTGAATTCACCCCCTGTCAAAAGATCTGGGTTAAATCCATTGTTCTTTTGCTCACCATGCCACTCCAGTTTAGACCCAGCTATATGCAAATCAGTCTTGACCCTGTGCCTCATGAGAACAGTCCAGACTGAACTGCCAAGCCAGGTCTTCCTTGGACCGGAAACAAGCATCCTGGGACCAGTTTCTGGGTATTACCCTTCATCAGCCAGGGTGGCTTGAATCCAGTGGCACAGTAAGCAAGGGACCCACGTCTGGGCATACCCATCCCACTTAGGGTGAAAAGTGCTGTGCAAACAAATGATGGACGGAATGCTGAATAAATCATACATTCACCCCCAGTCAAGAGATCTGGGTTAAATCTATTGTTCTTTTGCTCACTATGCCACCCCAGTTTAGACCCAGCCATGTGCAAATCAGTCTTGATCCTGTGCCCAATGGGAACAGTCCAGACCAAACTGCCAAGCCAGGTCCTCCCTGGACCGGAAACAAGCATCCTGGGACCGGTTTCTGGGTATTACCCTTAATCAGCCAGCTTTGTTCGCCCTAAGTTGGTAGGGTATTCCCGGACGTGGGTCCCTTGCTCACTTTGCCACTGGATTCGAGCTAGCCTAGCTGATGAGGGCTGTTAGCCCAAAACTGGCCCCAGGATGCTTGTTTCCAGTCCAGGAAAGACATGGCTTGGCAGTTCGAGTTGGACTGTTCCCATGAGGCACAGGTCAAGACATATTTGCATATAGCTGTGTCTGAACTGGGGTGTCAAAGTGAGCTAAAGAACGATGAAGGATTCAACCCAGATCTATGACTGGGGGTGAGTGTCTGAAAAGTTTAAGCACTCTGTCCATCATCTCCTTGTGTTTGCTTTGTTCGCCCTATGTTGGCAGGATGCCCAGACGTGGGTCCCTTGCTCACTTTGCCACTGGATTCAAGCTAGCCTGGCTGATGAGGGCTGTTAGCCCAAAACCAGTCCCAGGATGCTTGTTTCCGGTCCAGGGAAGACATGGCTTGGCAGTTCGGGCTGGACTGTTCCCATTTGGCACAGGGTCAAGACTGATTTGCATATAGCTGTGCCTGAACTGGGGTGGCAAAGTGAGCTGGAGAACGATGATGGATTCAACCCAGATCTGTGACTGGGGGTGAATGTCTGAAAAGTTTCAGCGCTCCGTCCATCATCTCCTTGTTAGTTTTCAACATGACATTCCTGAACTGAAGAAACCTCATTGCCTCAATGACAGTGCAGTTATGGAAAGCTAGGTTGCATTTAATATGGATTTGAAGGTATAATCTGTAGGTCTCTCGGTGGGCACTGAGAGCGTGGACTCTGTTTAGATAATCCATCTTTCCGCCATTGTTTAGGAAGATTCTTCTTCCACTAAGATTCAGTGTAGGAGGTAGCTGTGTGACCTTTATAAATTCTCTAACGTTTTGTTGGAAATAAAACAATGTTTGCTTGTATATCTGTAACAGAATATTTATTCAATGGCATTTTCTGATATATAATAGATCCAACTCAGTACACCAATCACAAAGGCATGCTGAAGGATGACGTCATTAGGAAGCATGACTACGAGCTGGAGCGCGCACTCTCATCAGCAGTTTTGGGACCAAATGCAAACTTGGTGTTTGGCTACTGTAACAATTCACCTTTCATATATAAATACGAGCTCCCAAAGGTATGTCTTTGACTTTGTAGACATAGCGAATATTTAGGCACAGTAAGTTCAATAACCATGTAAATATGTCTTGTAAAATCAAGGTGAAAATATAAGAATTCAAATCGATTTGTTAAAGTTTTCACCGAGAGAAAAAGCATTATAATTTTAGTTATGTTAAAACGGAATGTTTATGTCACTGATTTCTATGTATTTGACTGGTCACGTTGCCGAGTTATTAGAGTGTTCACAAATTATATGTGTGCAGATGCACAAGATCCTCTAATGCCAAAGTCCTGCTCTCATCCTATGATTCGGGAGAGCAATTGTGGTGTTTACACATCACATTTGTAGGAAAGGGATTCTGGCTGGATGTACCGAAGCCCATAAAGCCAATAAATCCTCAGAAGCCCATAGAAAATGTACATTTAGGTACTGTCTGTAAGCAATGACTTAAAACCCAAATAGATATATCCAAAAAGGCACTACCTGGCTGGTCTTAATCTCATTTACTGGATTTTTTTACCCAGTATCGGAATCTCAATGATGGCCTCTAAGGGCCTGTTAAGCTTTGTCATTCACATTCAGGCTAACGAAAATGGAGAATTAACCCCTTAGCTGATGAGACTTTTCCACCCCTGGTGCTAAACCTTTTTTTGATGTTTGGGGTACTTCGCGCTTAAGTCTTTAACGTTTTATATCCACAAAAGGTATGCATGACACATGTGCTTCCTTTTTCCCCCACATCCTGGGAGTTATAAAGGTACGTAGGGTTTGTGAATTTCCCTGGAAGCAACAGAGAAAAAAGCCAAAATATAGCTACATTTTTAGGGCTTCCTATTTGAAACATTGGAAAAAATGCTGTGCAATACAGTGTAGGAAGGTTTGCCCAGCTTTCGAGAACAAGCAGAGTTTGTTATAGCCTACTTGTAGTTTGTGATGTAAACAATTGTGAAACCCACAGCTGAACCCCTGAAGATATACATTTCTGAAAACTAGATAAAATACCAAATTCACCAAGGGGCATCTTTTATAGATAGCTCATGGTTTCCCCAAAGAAATTTGGGCATTAAAATAAAAATTATGGAAAAAATAGGAAAAACAGAAATAGTTGACAATGTTTTTGTCTGTAATTTTTTGGACCGATAGTTGATTTACAAAAGCAGTATAGCATTACATATATTGGCTCCTTCTGGTAGCAAGGATATAAAATGTTTGTTGGTTGTCCAAAAACACACAATACACAGAGCCAACAACTGAACTGCAGCATATATTGATTTTTCATTGTGTACTGTCCATGAATCAATTCATAAGGTAAATTATAATAAATGAAAAACGGATATGAAGAAAACCTAAGCTTTTTAAAAAATGTGCCCTAGATGCTAATTCTAGCAATCGGGATTATTTATACAACTCTGAATTTGATTTGATGGTTTTCCATACTATTTAGGGTAATTAGCAAAATGTCATCTTTCTTTCACACTGACTTACATTTGGAATACAAAATAGAAAGAAATTATATTTATAATAACTAATATCATACTGTTCTGTGTTTCCACACTTCACGTGATAAAAACTGTACCCCACTTGGGTGGCTGGACTATGGTCCATGGACTTTTCATTGTCCCTAGTTTGATTCTTTCCAGTCACTGAAGCTAGACCCAGCCACACAAATGAGGCACTGTTGTTATTTGGAGACGTTTGGGAATGGTAAGTGGTAGGGATATGGTAGATCCCAACAAATTTTGGAAGTTTTCATCAAATAAATATGAAGTAGAATTGTGATTTTTACACAGTTTTAAAGGTTTCAGGGCATTGTGGATATATAAGTGGAATCCACACATGGTACCCCACCATGGACTCTTCTAGATGTTCAATTTTCAAAATTGGTAGGGGCTATTGTTCCCCTGGAGTCCATCCACTACTGAAGTACAAGCTCATACAATTTGGTTTTGGCGTAAATACTAATAAAAATATCAGAATATTAAACTTTACTCTTAGGGAGCCATAATGCCTCGTCAAGGCACTATCCACTTTACTGTTTATTCACACAACTTTCATGCACGTGACACAAAGCCATTCAAACCACCACCCATGAGCCCAACATATACAACACTCACATGAACAAACCTCCTCCATTTAAGGACCCATCACATCATACTGTGACAGAACTGAAACACCAGTCACACTGCTACTCAACCAACCATCATCCAATGTATATAGAATCACACCTCGAGTAAACCAATACATACATACCGCCAGCCAGCTGCTGCACATTCCACCAACCAACAGCCACTCATTCCCCCGGCCAAGAACCACACATTCTGCCAGCCAACAGCCACACAATCGTCCCTACACAAATAACACCAGCCAATTTAGAGGGGTAGTGTATTCTATACTGACTATCCGTCTTCTACCTACACAAGATGTCTATGAAAAAAAAACAAAGACTAAGCTTTGACTACCTGTTTATGTCAGTCTCACTTGGAGTCCTCATACTACAAGGGTGCCAGGTGTCCCTTTACTGATGCAAGTTTATCTGAGCCTAATGAGGCTCAGATAAACTTGTTTTTTATGTGCCTTTAGCACATTTGCAGCCCTAAATCCAACTCCTTTTGTGCATGTAAGTTGAGGGTGTCCGAGAGTGCCTTTCAGATCTATTCATCAGACCGTGTGAGCATATCTGCTGAGTAA
Source organism: Lissotriton vulgaris (assembly GCF_964263255.1). Lineage (NCBI taxonomy): Eukaryota > Metazoa > Chordata > Amphibia > Caudata > Salamandridae > Lissotriton > Lissotriton vulgaris. The sequence goes on along the minus strand of NC_141693.1, from coordinate 1,065,525,547 downwards.
CACCGGGGCAACCAAGCAGGGGCAGACTCTCCTAAGATCACTAAAGAACACTTCAAGAAAGACAAAGGTCTTTGGGGTTTTGACACACAGGATACTCTGTTAAATGTGGTGTATGTCCCGTCAAGCATCATGTGCTGTGCGTTGACTATAATGTACTTCTATTATGATGAATGAAACACACACCACATTCTGGTGGAGGTTGAAGGTAGGAAACAGATAAGACTACTCATTATGTTGTAGTGCTGGGTGCAGTGTTCTGTATGTCACTCGTACCTTGACCATCTGACATCTGCCTTCTACTTATACAAGAACCTTATGAAAAGAAAGCTAGTCTAAGGGTTGACTACCTCTTCATGTCTTTGTATCCCACAAAACCCTGACTAAAATCATACGCATGCCTAGTGAACCTTAACTAACAACTCCCAAGGCATCCTCCTGAGGATCAGTAAGACATGGCTTTCATGGACCCTTAGCACACTCGCTGTGCTAAATCCGACTCCTCCTAGTGTGTGGCTGTAAGAAGGGGGTGAGTGTGTGAATATGCCTGTGGTCTCTGGCTGATTCCTTGGACTGTATGAGCATATCTTCCTTTGAATACTAGTGTAAACATGTTGGAGCAGACTCTGCTAAGTTCCTTAAAGAGCACTTCCAGAAATTCCAAGGGCTTTAGGGATTGGGGCATAAGGTACTCTGTCAAAATGTAGCCTGTTTCTTTCATTGTTATGTGCAGTGCATTAACTCTAATGTACTTGTAATATGGTGACTGGAATATCTTCACACTCTGATGGAGGATAATGGCAGGATAGATTCTGCACTATGTGTCACAGCAGATGAAGTAGAGGCTACTACTTCTACAGCAATAAGACTTTTAATAATGGCAAACAGAAAGTCAGGGAAAGACATCAGTCTTCCTGTTGTCATCTGACAGTAGACATCATATGCACTATATTTCTGATAGATACATCTGCCGTGTGGATTCCTCACCGACTCCACTGACGTCACCGACGCCTATAATAGGCCCACGCCGGCGTGATGACATCAGTTCCCTTTTTTCCGCGTCGTCGACGCTAACGGTTATCGGGAATCTCTGTAGCCTACTGGTACATTGTTGCCGTTTTGTTGCATATTTCTGCTTCTCTGTATCCTGTCTCTTCGAAGATGTCATCCAAGAAGACTGGCTTCAAGCCCTGCAGGGAGTGCGGTAAAATGATGTCCATTACCGACCCCCATGAAGACTGCATCTGGTGTTTAAGTTCCGACCATGATGTGGAGGATTGTTCTTCATGTCGGAAGATGAATCCGAAGGCCCTGAGGGAGAGAGAAGCCAAACTTCTGGTTGCTAAGGTGAAAGCTGGAAAGGAGAAGTCGTCGAGGTCTCGTTCTCGAAGGGCGAGGTCGAAGTCCAGGGCGAGGTCGAGATCTGCTTCTCGAGAGAGGTCGTCTTCGAAGTCGGCGTCGGATCATGTTTCGAAGTCGAAGAAGAAGCACAAGAAGAGGAGACATGAGTCCCGACGTCGGTCTGGTAAGAAGTCGGGCTCGAGGTCGAGGTCACCGAAGAAGGTACGTTCGAAGGTGGTTACTCTCGAAGTCTCTGAGCATGAAGGTGAGGCCTCACCTTCTGAGTCGCATGGGCGGTCTCCCACTCCGGCTCCGAATGCTTCTCCGGTTCCGAATCCGTCTCCGGCGCCGTCCCTGGCCCGTGAAGAGGAAGAGACTCGGGAGGTGGTGGATTCTGCGCCTGTTGACAAGCCGAATCCGATTCCTCTACAGGTACCGGCCTGAAGGTTTACAGCCGCCCTTTCCCGCTCCAGGCTTGGACCCTTCAGCATTTCTTAAAGCTATGTATGACGTCTTCTCAAGGGCGTGGTACCCCTCTGGTGCACCTTCGGGTCCCATGGGTCCTTTGGTCCTTTGGCATTCAGCCTGGGAGTTCCTCACTCCTATCCTCCGGCTATGCCTTACATGCCGGCTCCGACGCCGCATTGGCAGTTCCCGGCTCCGCCGAAGTCGTCGACGCCGATTCCAGCGTCGCCTGCTCCTGATCATCCTCGAGGGCATTCTTCTGTGCCGTCGGATTCGATACCGGCGCCGGCCCCAAATCCGTCGAAGCCGCAGGTGGATCCAGCTGCGAGGCGTGTAAAGGAGAGGTCCAGAAGGGAAGCTCAACGCCTTTTGGAAGAGCAGAGATACATGGATTCACAGTCTGATGTTGAAGAAGGTGAATTAGAAGAGAGCTGTTTTGAGGAATTGGCGGATTCAGGGACTCTTGATTTCTCTCCAGAGTGGGAGTTGCCCTCAGGCTCGGGTGCTCCCTCTAAGGATATCCAGCCTTACCATCTGGTTATGAGGAAGGCTGCTGAGCTTCTTCAATTGCCTCTACCTACAGTGGAGTTCAAGTCTAATATCCTCACTGAAGTCTTGCATTCACCGAATTCTGTGGTTGAGCCTTTACTTCCATTCAATGATGCCTTGACTGATCCTATTATGGAGGTGTGGAAGAAACCTTTGTCGGCTCCTGCGATTTCTAAGAGTGTTGCGAGGAGGTACAGGGCTGCTCCTGAGGACCCGGCTTTTCTGTCTTCACATCCTTCGCCAGAGAGCCTGGTCATTCAGGCTGCCTGTTCAAAGAAGAGTCTTAGTGCCTTTCCTCAGGTTCCTTGTGAGAAGGAAGCAAAGAAACAGGACCAGGTGGCAAAAAAGACCTTTTCATCGGCTAGTATGGCGTTGAAGTCAACTAATGCCACATGTCTTATGGGAAGGTATGTGCATGCCCTGATGGACTCCTTGCGTATCCTGGCTCCAAAATTCCTGACGCCAACCGGAAGGATTTTGAGGAGGTGATTTCTGACACTCAGGCAGCAGCCCGCCAGGTTATTCAAAGTGGTCTGGACACTGCTGACTCTGTGGCTCGTATTATGGGCACCGCTGTCGCCACTAGGAGGTCAGCCTGGTTGAAGTCATCGGACTTTTCGGCTGATGTTCAGGCGACTCTGCTTGATCTTCCTTTTGATGGATCAGGTCTCTTTGGGAAGAAGGCGGATGCAGCTCTTGAGAGATTCAAGGATTGCAGAGCAACAGCGAAGTCTTTGGGTCTCCAGATCAGGGGCACTTCTTCCAACAGAAGGTTCAGGGGCTTTGGTCGCTCCTTTCGGAATTTCCAGCAAGGCCAACAGCAGCAGCAGCAGCAACAGCAGCAGCAGCAAAATTCAGTGTACAGATCGTACAGGGGAAAGCAAAGAGCGCGTCCTCGTGGACGTCAGCCCTCCTCTTCCTCCACCTCTTCCAACCCCCCTGCCGCAGAAAAGCAGCCCTAGATCCGCTATTCAGGATCATGTGGGTCCGGTTGGGGGTCGGCTTACCCATTTTCTACAGGATTGGGAATCGGTTACGACAGATCTTTGGGTTCTCAATCTTGTAGAAAATGGGTATGCCCTTCCCTTTCGGGAATTCCCCCCTGTTTACCCTCCTTGTCAAGGTTTTTGCACCGAGGAACATCTGTCTCTTCTGCAGGAGGAGGTTCTAACTCTGTTACAAAAGGGTGCGATAGAGGTGGTCCCAGAGCAGGAAAGGGGTCAGGGATGCTACTCCCGGTATTTCCTGATCCCCAAGAAGGATGGCAGGCTTCGTCCAATCCTGGATCTCAGGATCTTGAATCTCTATCTGAAGCAGGAGAAATTCAAGATGCTCACCCTTGTTTAGGTTCTTCAAGCGTTGATGGAAGGAGACTGGATGGTGTTGCTCGACTTGCAGGACGCGTATTTCCATATACCCATCCTGAAGTCACACAGGAAGTATCTGCGTTTCACGGTTGGGTCGCAGCACTACCAGTTTGCGGTCCTTCCGTTTGGTCTTACTACTGCGCCTCGAGTCTTCACCAATGTGATGGCGGTGGTGGCAGCTCATCTCAGGAGGTCGGGGATACCTGTGTTCCCTTATTTGGACGACTGGCTGATCAAAGCGGAGTCGTCAGAGAAGGTGCTCCATCATCTGCAAGAGACAACTCAGTTGTTGTTCAGGTTGGGTTTTTCGATAAATGTACCCAAGTCTCACCTGGTGCCCTCCCAGCGCAACCTGTTCATAGGTGCCGTACTGGACACTACTGTTTGTCGTGCATTCCCTCCTCCTCAAAGGATTCGCGACATTCAGGAAATGATTACTTTGTTTTTCAATGGAGCGGTCGTTCCAGTCCTGAAGGTCCTTCGCCTGCTCGGTCTGATGGCTTCTTGCATTCTCCTGGTCAACCATGCACGCTGGCACATGAGGGCACTCCAGTGGTGTCTCCGCAGGCAGTGGTATCAGCACAACGGAGATCTCGGGGAGTCGGTGAAGATCTCCAGAGAAACTGCAGCGGATCTGTCTTGGTGGAGCGTGGAAGGCAACCTGTCACAAGGGAAGCCTTCCCATCTACCTCCATCGGTGGCCACGGTGATAACGGATGCATCCACTCTAGGGTGGGGTGCTCATCTGGGGGATCTGGAGGTCAAGGGTCTTTGGTCTCCAGAGGAAAGGTTGCTTCACATCAACCTTCTAGAGTTGCGGGCGATACGTTTGGCGCTCAAGGCCTTCCTCCCTTCCCTTCGCGGTCAGTCGATCCAAGTCCTGACGGACAACACGACCGCGATGTGGTACATCAACAAGCAGGGAGGAGTGGGGTCTCAGTGTCTCTGCAGAGAGGCTCTGCGTCCCTGGTCCTGGGTTCAGGACCACCAGATTTGTCTGATGGCAAATCATCTGGCCGGAGTTCTGAACGTGCGTGCAGACAGTCTCAGCCGGCAGTTCTCTGCCGACCACGAGTGGAGGCTTCACCCGAAGGTGGTTCGTCACGTCTTTCGGACGTGGGGGACTCCTCGGGTGGACCTGTTTGCCACTCGCGAGAATGCTCACTGCCCGTCATTCTGCAGTCTCCAGTATCCGATGCAAGGAGCCTTGGGGGACGCGTTTCAGTTGAGTTGGGGAAATCAACTCCTTTACGCGTTTCCTCCCATACCCTTGATTCCTCGGGTTCTGAGGAAAATTCGCCAAGACCGGGCCCAAGTTATATTGGTCGCCCCGGATTGGCCAAGAAGGGTGTGGTATACAGATCTACTCCACCTCTCCTCTCACCCGCCGCTCCGTCTCCCTCTCAGGGCAGACCTCCTCTCTCAGATGGAGGGGCAGGTTCTACACCCCCACCTCCAGACATTGCACCTTCATGCCTGGAGATTGAACGGGGCAACCTGATTTCCTATTCTCTCACACCTGATGTGGTGGATGTCATTTTGTCTGCCAGACGTGACTCCACTAAGACTGTCTATTCATATAGATGGTCTAGGTTTGTTATTTGGTGTGGTGAGAATATTGACCCGTTGAGAGCCCATTTATCAGATGTGCTCCGGTTTGCTCTTTCTTTGGCGCAACAGGGGCTTGCAGTTGCCACGGTTAAGGGCTATCTTTCGGCGCTGTCGGCTTTTATTTGTTTGCCTGATCAGCCCTCTCTTTTTAAGTCTCCTGTAGTTTTGAGGTTTTTGAAGGGTCTTGTAAACAAGTTCCCTCCTACTCCTTTTATTGTACCTCAGTGGGACTTGAATCTTGTCTTGACTTATCTGATGGGCTCTCCCTTTGAGCCTCTTCATAAATGTCCTATGAGGCTTTTAACCTTTAAGGCAGTTTTCCTAGTTGCAATTACCTCGGCAAGGAGGGTGAGTGAGCTTCAAGCTCTTAGTTCCAAGCCCCCGTTCCTGACCATACATGCTGATCGGATGGTTCTAAGGACCAGGGCTGCTTTTCTTCCTAAGGTGGTGACTCCTTTCCACCTTGGTCAATCCATTACCCTCCCTACCTTTTATCCTCCCCCGCACCCTTCCAAGGAGGAGGAGAGGTTACACCGTCTGGACCCTAAGAGGGCGGTGTCTTTTTTATTTGGACAGAACTAAAGACTGTCGCTTGGATGATCAACTCTTCATTGGCTTTGCTGGCTGCAAGAAGGGAAGAGCGGTCCATAAAAGGACTTTATCAAGATGGATCGTTCTGTGTATTAAGATCTGCTACTCTTTGGCCGGTAAGGAACCTCCAGAGGGTATTAGGGCTCATTCAACTAGAGCTAAGTCGTCAACCTCGGCTTTGGCTAGAGGTGTTCCTGTGGAGGACATTTGTAGAGCGGCAACTTGGTCCTCCCTCCACACGTTTGCTAAGCATTACTGCTTGGACACTGAGGTGAGGAGGGACGGCCACTTTGCTCGCTCTGTCCTTCAGGATTTCCTGGTTTAGAAGAGTGGACACCCTCCTCCGGGAGTGGGGACTGCTGTGGGACTCTATTCACAAGGTGAGGAATCCACACGGCAGATGTATCTATCAGAAGAACAAGTTACTTACCTTCGGTAACGTTTTTTCTGGTAGATACTATATCTGCCTGTGGATTCCTCACTGACCCACTCGCCTCCCCGTTGTCCACTCTTCTATGCCAGAGTTATTGTGCTGTAATGTATATTTATTTTGATGTCAAGGAAATGTTTCATTTGCTTTCCTGCATTTGCTTTGCACTGTGTGTTTTGCCTTGACTATCGTATACTGTGTATACTTTGTATATATCTACTGTCATTGGTCCGTCCGTGTGCCTCGATGGCACGGAAAAAAGGCGGAACTGATGTCATCACGCCGGCGTGGTCCTATTATAGGCGTCGGTGACGTCAGCGGAGTCGCGAGCGGAGCCGTGTCTCTGTGACGTCCTATCCACGTCGGCGCGAGGCTACGAAAAAGAATTTCCGAATGTTGCTGGCGCAAGGGGGATATTCACAAGGTGAGGAATTCACAGGCAGATATAGTATCTACCAGAAAAAACGTTACCGAAGGTAAGTAACTTGTTCGTTGCCACAGGATCTGGTGGGTAGTCAACTTCCTATACCATGCGCTTGTTTTATGACTCACATTATATGGTTGAGGTACCTGGTCATCTTTACCCACCCGGCCAATGTATTTATAATCCAGAATACGGTTGGGCCTGGGAACATCTGCCAAGGGACCCTGAACCATGTGGATTGTTGTGAGCACATACGTTTCTAGCCTATTTAAGAATTTGTCTATGAGCAGTTCATTGGAATACAACAAGCTTGTATGAATCCTTTATGGTGCATTCAAATTGTACACATGCCACAGTTCAGCTTTGTACAGCTCTCTGAACAGCTGTACAACTGCATTAGTTGTCCACGTAAAGGATATACCCTTTATGAAGGAGTGGTTAGAGAAGTTCACCTACAATTCTCTCACTAAGTCTTAGTGTGCAAGGGGGATTTATAGAGGAGTCATTTCCAGTGTGTACTCTCAGGCAGTCTGCATAACCATTAGTAACAAAGCAGTAGCCATAAAATAACCCCCCCCCCCCCCCCAACTTTGAACGATATCCCAATTGACTCTGAGGGAGTGGGTTGACACTCATTTTAAAGGTGTTATATTGTACAAACTGCTCTGTGCCTCCACCACCCGTTCAAGCTGCTAAAGTGAGGGTGTTCATTATATCCTTGACTAGAGCTCTCTTATAACATGTGTCTTTAAATGCATAGCAAAACACAGAAGATGATGGACGGAATGTTGCACAATGGCATAACATTCACCCCCAGTCAAAGATCTGGGTTTAATCCATTGTTATTTTGCTCTCCAAGCCACCCCAGTTCAGACATGGCCATATGCAAATCAGTCTTGACCCTGTCCCTAATGGGAGCAGTCCAGCCCGAACTGCCAAGCCATGTCTTCCCTGGACCGGAATCAAGCATCCTAGGACTGGTTTCTCGCTATCAGCCGTCTTCAGCCAGGATTGCTTGACTCCAGTGGCCTAGTGAGCAAGGTACCCACGTCTGGGCATACCCTTCCCACATAGGGTGAACAGCAAAACACACAGGATGATGGACGGAATGTTGCACAATGTCAAAACATTCACCCCCAGTCACAGATCTGGGTTTAATCCATCGTTATTTTGCTCACCAAGCCACCCCAGTTCAGACATGGCCGTATGCAAATCAGTCTTGGCCCTGTGCCTCATGGGAACAGTCCAGCCCGAACTGCCAAGCCATGTCTTCCCTGGACCGGAATCAAGCATCCTAGGACCGGTTTCTGGCTATCAGCATTCTTCAGCCTGGATAGCGTGACTCCAGTGATGTGGAGAGCCTGGTACTCACGTCTGAGCATACCCAGCCCACTTGGGGTGAAAATTGCAAAAAACACAGTTGATGGACATAATGTAGATCAATGTCATACATTCATCCCAGTACAAGGATCTGGGCATAAATCCATCGTTTTTTTTTGCACTCCACACCACCCTGGGTTAGACACTGGCTATATGCAAATCAGCTCTGACCCTGTGCCTCATGGGAACAGTCCAGTCCGAACTACCAAGCCATGTCTTTCCCAGACCGGAATCAAGCATCCAAGGACCGGTTTCTGGCGATCAGCCTTCATCAGCCTGGATAGCTTGACTCCAGTGGTGTGGAGAGCCTGGGACTCACGTCTGAGCATACCCAGCACACTCGGGGTGAAAATTGCAAAAAACACACAGTTGATGGACAGAATGTAGAACAATGTCATACATTCATCCCAGTACAAGGATCTGGGCATAAATCCATCCAAGACGGCTGATAGCCAGAAACCGGTACCAGGGCAATGCTATAGAATTTTCACTGAAATGCAGCGTTCGCTGCATAACAAAAACTTGTCGCTTTTCATGACCGGTGCGAAGATGGGTGTTGCCCAAACCATACGATGCCAGCATGACTGTAGAGTTTCCCAGGTTAAGCATTAGGCCCAGAAAATATTTAACTCCCCACTCGAAGTGGGAATCCAATGGTGTGCATTAGAATGAAGCCCAAGAGTGTCCTCGTGCTCCCTCAAACTGTTGGGGCTCACACATTTGTTTGGTGCGCAATATTCTGAAGAAAGTCAATAGAACGAGATGGAAGTCATTAGGCAAAGCAATTGCACTTATCTTTACATTCAGCGTCTGCAGTGAATGAGGGAATTTGGGATTGAATAAAATAGAAGGGCTGCCAATGATGACTCTGTCTGTGTTAGGCGTAGTACCTGCCTGCTCTCTGGATTGTGCTGCACTGCCGCTGTCTCTCCACTGTGCAGATTGTGCTTACAAAGGGACATCACACAGGCCATGAACATGTTCCTAGAATCAGCAAAAGATGAGTCTTCACTGGATGTGTAGGAAATTATAATCTTTTGCATGATGTTCCCCTGGATTTTTGGCCTATCTGCTTTGCTAGTTTTAGAACTATGTGCACTTTACCCCTGCTATCCAGGAGTCAAGTGTCAGTGCTTCCCCTGTAATCTTGGACAAAGTTAGTTGGCTCCTTAACTTGCCTGTAAGTCCCTAGTGTGTGGTATGGAAAGTTCACCCAAGGCCTGAAAGTTAAATGCCACTTGTGGACTGAAGAATCAAATGTGCCATCCTCTACAGTGGCAGAGCATACAAGACTTGACGCCTAACCTGTGTAGACTGACTGCTGCTAGGTAAAATCTGCAGTGTGGCCTGTTAAAATAACACTTTTTGATGGGTGGAAACCTCCTACCTTTTAATATTAGTAAGTCACCACATGTAGGCCTAGTAGCCCATAAGTTATGGTGCAAGGTATGAAAAAGTGAAACGGGTAGAACATTGGTGTCATCATACCCCTACAGTGGCAAGGCCCTAAAAACTATTTTCACTGTAACAAGGCTCTGGTTGACCCATATAGAAACACTTCAAAGCCAGATGTAATATTAATTCTGCGATCTCTGGGTTGGGACCAATCAGAAACATGATTAAACCACTAATACATATTAAAAGCCCAACTCAATAGTGAAGTTGGATTTCTAATAAATACTAACAAAAAGTAACTTTTAAAAAGTTATCTTTTATCTGCCCAAACCTCAAGGAGCCTGATTTGCATTCACTTTACAATAGTAGCCCAGCCAAGATTATCCCTGATGAGATGTGAAACCTTCTTACAGAGCACATTCAATGACCGGGGTGTAGGGAGCAAACTGGGCAGTTAACTCTGCTCCGTTTGCAGAGTTTTCCATACTCCGTGCAGCATGCAGAGTTCTGAAAAACTCTGCTCTGTGTAGCTGAGCAGAGTTTTTTCCTCGCTCGCACTTCTCAATGTCAAGTTGGCGAGTGTGAGCGAGAAAAATCCACCTCCTGGCAAGATTTCTCAACGCGGGTGGTCGGATTTCTCAATGCGAGCGGTCGCAGGTGGTCGCGAGCGGTCGCAGGTGGTAGCAACCGCTCATGTTGAGAAACCTTCTGTTTGAGTTGAAAACGTTGCTGCTCAAGTTGAAAATCGACTCAAGAGGCAGAAAAGAAGCAGCGCCCTCTTGCGCTGCTCATGGTGCAGTTTATGTTGATTTTCCATCGCAGGACAAACACCAGCTGAAAATCAACGCTAACAGGGGTGACCAAGCGCACTCCGCCGCTTACGGTACTCCGCATAGTGCAGCAGAGTTTTTTGTTCACTTCACAGAGGTCCTCTTAGAGGAACTCTGCAAACTCTGCCCAGGCTTAGTAGGGAGGTATTTTGGTTCCCTGACAGGAATTTCAGTTGGTGTGTACCCAGAAACTCAATTTACTTCAAAGGTGCCTCCCCTGCTACAAGTTAATGTAGGATGATAACTGGCACCAAATCCAGTGGGGAGAAAGCTACCCTTGAACTGGTTTGGAGTGATCACAGAGGAGGGCACTGCTCATTACCGTGGGCCCACATGTTCTGCAGAAAGGGAGAATGGTTTCCCCCATCTTGGATTTTGGAGGTGAGGGAAACAGTGGGGTTTTTTGCAGTATGGCAAACAGGAATGGCTGTAAAAGCGGATAGGGTTACTCCATTGGTTAGGAAGAAGGCAGGAGTTACCCCCACACACTAGCTGGTACCAGGAATAAATGTGACACCCAGAGGCATCCTCCACTGAACGCTTTCTGGACCTGAGGAAAAACTGAAAAAAACTGTCTGTCTGTGGCCTGAGAGGAGCCTTGAAAGACCGGACCTATTTCCCCTTGTACCCAGGAAATAAAAGTGGACACCAAGGGTCAGTTGTCTGACCTCTAGTGCATCTACAAGGCCATAACAAACTGCAAAAGGCCTTTTCCCTGAAGGGCTTTGCTGACCAGTACCAACTGGACCTGACCTGGACCCTGCTAGTGGCCCCTGCTGGAGTGAGTAGTGACCCCCCCAAGTGCTATTCTTGATATATTGGGACCCTTGACTATCCCAAGCTAGACTTCTCCTACCAACTCTGAAAACCTTGGACCTAGTAGCATTTTGGACTTCCAGGCCTCTTGAGGACAGGTGCAAACCACCCCAGCCTAATATTTTGAGGCCCGACCTTGCTGGGCTAATAAAACAGGTTTTGCAAGCTTGGTGCTTCTCCGAAGCAGGAAGTCTGATTCAGCTGACTCTTTGCAACAAGGTATACTGCCTGCCACCTTGCCACCCTACAGGATTCTGAGCTCTACAAAAGAGACTAAGTCCAAAGATAAAAATCTTGACCCTGCGTAGGTGGCAAAAGTATGCAGCCAGAGGACTTCCACGGGAGTGAGATTTGAATTTCTCCCACTCTGAGCTTTTCGTGTCAAAACCAACAACTTCAGTTGGCTTTATCCAAAGCCTATCTTACTTAGTGAGGAGTTCTTTGGATCCAGCCTGCTGCCTAGCTGTGCTGAAGGATTTTGACATCCAAAAAAGAGGCTACGTCTGACCGGGTTGAACCTCGTTGGTGTATCCTACCGAGCAAACAACAACAACACGACGATAAGGTGGGACCCAAGGGAAATTTAAAGACCAGGCTCTGGGAACATTCCCAACAGATACGTAGCAAACAAAAGAGTACCAGAGGGTCTTGAAGAAAAAAAGTGGGTTTATAGTGTGTGAAGCCAAACAACAGTGACCTCTTCACCTGACCTGTAGGGGATGGTAATCAATGACACCCTGATAGATGGTCAGAGATACCCATCAGTCACCACTCGGAACCGCCCTTCATCATTTGGGATTCCTCCAAAACCATTTATTCAAAGGTGTTTATCTCAGAAAGAAGGAGACCAAGATGTTAGTAGATCCCTTTGACTGAAACAACAGGTTGTATGGTATACCACTTCTCGAGGTTAGTGAGTGGTAAAATGTGGGATGACTGGTGGAGTGCAGTGCAAAAAACTATGTGAAAAAAAATGAATAAAAGAGTGTGTTTAAAATTGGATGAGGGAGTACAGAACAAACTTTATTCGGGTGATACTCACTCCGCCAACATTAAAAAATTTGTTAAGACAGTTTCAGAGATTAGCTGTCTAGAAATGGAACCAGGTCAACATGTTTCAGCAATTTGTGGACAAGATTGTCCTTGCTTTCTTCAGGACCTTACAACAAATATATGCTACTGCAGATATAAAAGAAATAATAAGTGAGAATAAGAAACCAAGTTCAAAGACAAGTACTAAGGTCACCTGCAGTCTCTAGGTGAGGAGTCTTGTCTTGTTCCTTACAGGTTATGTCGTTCGCTAGGAAAGGTCAGAACAAGAAGGGTTACATGTAAGAAAGGCTAAAACCACACACAAAAACACACAGGATCGCGAAGTCTAATAAATGTAGACCTTACGCGAAGTCAGACAACCAGTACTGACTCTTGACACTCATATACGTAGTGTAATTGATTAACATTTCAGGATATATAAATTATATGCCATATGAGAGAGAGTAAATCTTACCACAGCTTGTAAGAAGTGAAGACCTCACCCCACCTGGCAGTGGCTCAGGAGTAGAGTGAAGCACCGCTCTAAAGAGACAAGTAAACAAAAATTCGAGAACTTGTCTCTCCTCTATATGAACATTCACCCACATTCAACTCTGGGCATATGAATATCCAAACTCCATTGTTCTCTTTTAAGAGAGGTCCAAATTTGAGAGACAGAATGGTCCACACGAGACCCCGAGAAGAACAACCCAGGGTCCTGGGTTTGTTATGGGACCTCCCTCCTGTCACCGGACACCACCCTTGCGGCTCATGTCAGGCGTGCCCACAAACCAAAAAAATAACAGAGGTTGACATAGGAACATCCAGGCCTTGGAAACAAATAAAATTCACGAATTGCAACAGTGAACGATTAGTCTACCTGATAACATGCCCCTGTGGGTACAAATATGTGGGAATGACGACGTGTAAAATACGCATATGGATATCTGAGCACATTAGTACTATTCGTAGCAAGAGGCAGTCTACCAAGCTTACTACACATTTCTTAGAAGCTAATCATCCTTCCACTGCATTCCAGTGGACTGTGCTAGAACAACCATTCATTCCCTCTCACACCACAGATGTGGCGAAATTTCTCCTTTTGAAGGACCAGAAATGGGTCCTTAAACTTGACACTCATCGTAGTGGGCTCAATGACGAGATTCCGTGGTCCACCTTTTAAACACATTAACAGCAGTAGTTTTTCTTGACACTCGAACTCCTAGAGACAGCATCTGCTGCTGTCAAGGTTACTGCTATGGGATGTGAGGAGAGGCGTGTGTATTTATTTATATATATACCTGTCATCAATTTAATACCTGACCTAGCAGTGATTAGTTACAACTTCTTAAATACCTTACCTGCTACAACATGGCCCCTTTAACATCTGGGTATGCCATATATTACCACACACGTCTTCACATAAGGATTGGAGTTTTAATGACTCATTAAGCTGGGTGATATATGTTTTGCCACACTACTCGGTTTTCCGAGGTATCCACTAACAAATGGTCATTTGAGTTGCTATTAGCACACTTTTTTGTCAGGGAGTTCAGTTACGATAGTTCACACAGTTACCCGGCAAGTGGCTTGTCAACATACACCGGTCACCTAGGCATTCTCATGCTGCCAATGACAAGTGTCATTACATTTCTCTTATCCAGAGAGCCTATCAGAAAGCACTCTAGAGGACCACATGACTATCTCATCCAATCGGAATGGTCCTTATAACGTAGCGCGATCCGATCCGCCGGTGCCTCCCCAGTCGGTTCAGACGCCGGCTCCGAAGTACCTACGGAAAGGTAAGCTTGCTACGGTTATATGCGGCTTAGTTTGGCTCTGCCTCGGCAGCTTTTAACATTAATTACAACTTTGCCTCGCTAGACGGAAATGCCGCCCAGTCATATACCTGTGGGTGTCTCTTAACGCTAAGGCTTAATTGAACAACGAGACACTTTTAACGATAACACGGAGTTAAACAATGAGATTCTGATTGTTTCACATCTTGAACCAGAACGTTGAACTACACTTTCTTTCTCTATCTAAATAGCTCACAATGGGGATTGTCACGATGTGGTTGAATGTTCATATAGAGGAGAGACAAGTTCTCGAATTTTTGTTTACTTGTCTCTTTAGAGCGGTGCTTCACTCTACTCCTGAGCCACTGCCAGGTGGGGTGAGGTCTTCACTTCTTACAAGCTGTGGTAAGATTTACTCTCTCTCATATGGCATATAATTTATATATCCTGAAATGTTAATCAATTACACTACGTATATGAGTGGCCAGAGTCAGTACTGGTTGTCTGACTTAGCGTAAGGTCTACATTTATTAGACCTAGCGATCGTGTGTGTTTTTTTGTGTGGTTTTAGCCTTTCTTACATGTAACCCTTCTTGTTCTGACCTTTCCTAGCGAACGACATAAGCTGTAAGGAACAAGACAAGACTCCTCACCTAGAGACTGCAAGTTACCTTAGTACTTGTCTTTCAACTTTGTTTCTTATTCTCACTTATTATTTCTTTTATATCTGCAGTAGCATATATTTGTTGTAGGGTCCTGAAGAAAGCAAGGACAATCTTGTCCACAAATTGCTGAAACATGTTGACCTGGTTCCATTTCTAGACAGCTAATCTCTCAAACTGTCTAAACAAATTTTTTAATGTTGGCGTAGTGAGTATCACCCGAATAAAGTTTGTTCTGTACTCCCTCATCCAATTTTAAACACACGCTTTTATTCATTTTTTTCACATAGTTTTTTGCACTGCACTCCACCAGTCATCCCACATTTTACCACTCACTAACCTCGAGAAGTGGTATACCATACAACCTGTTGTTTCAGTCGAAGGGATCTACTAACATCTTGGTCTCCTTCTTTCTGAGATAAACACCTTTGAATAAAAGGTTTTGGAGGAATCCCAAATGATGAAGGGCGGTTCCGAGTGGTGACAGATGGGTATCTCTGACCATCTATCAGGGTGTCATTGATTACCATCCCCTACAGGTCAGGTGAAGAGGCCACTGTTGTTTGGCTTCACACACTATATAAACCCACCTTTTTTCTTCTAGACCCTCTGGTACTCTTTTGTATCCTACCGAGCTCCTTTGCAGTCAGCCTGAAATCACATCTAGATGATGGTCTACCATGACTATTGACAACCATTGACACTTTTTGCTTATTAGAGATGTTTTCTCTTAAATCTACAAAGGTTCTTATCTCAGGTCCCCCTATTAGATTTTTATCATTGTAGTGTAATTTTATGTTTTTTTAATTTACTCTAGGTTTCGGATTTGCTTTAGGATTCTTATAGCCTTGATTTTTTAACTTTATTACTGTTTTGGAACTCCATAAATACTTTTCACACTGCCATCAGTCAAGCTTGTCTGCTCTGTGCCATAGCTACCACGGGGTTAGCTCAGGTTGATTTGGTGAATGTTTACCCCTGGCAAGAGATTTGATTGACCCTTGAGGTGGGCAATTGTCCACCCCAAATAAAAATCCAATTTCATGCAGGATGGAATTCCAGCAATTGCAAAATTACTTACAGATTCAGCTCCATAATCCTTTTTCTCAGATTCTATCTCAGCATCAGAACCTGTCTCAGAGCCCCCCCCCCCCCCCCCCCCCATTATTCAAGATGGGAACAGGGCAGCCGTCGTCCAATGAATGGGTGTGTCTACATGATGTGAGCTGAAATAAAGTGAAAATAAATTACTAAGAAAAAGCTGAATAAAATGTCAAAAACACTTTTCACACTCTTCTCATTGCGAACCAGCGAACTTCACCAAATAAGCTAAAAGAGACAAAAAAGAAAATATTCTTCTTGCAGCATATGCATTTCACCCGTAGTTCTGCCATTCACATTCCCCTTCCACCCACCACAGTACAGGGCAATGAGTTAGCCCACATCAGCTATTGATCGGTTAATCGGCCTTTCACATTTTGCTTACGCCCATCCCAGCACACTTTAGTGAGAAAGGAATTGAGCTTCAGAATGTAGCAAAAGGACTGCCATGTGTTTCCTTCCCTGAGGCAGCAGGATCAATCATGCTTTCCTCTAGGGCCCGATTGTCCCTTCACCATCCAGGGAAGGTAAAATAACAAACTGAAAAAGTATGCCCTCCTGGGGGAGCGACCCTTCCCAGCAAGGCCGACCCCCTCCTAAAACACAAACTCCCTAGAGCTAAGGACATTCCTGCTCATGGATCGCAAATGTGTTTGAAAGAAGCATCAATAAAAAGGGGAGATGTTCTCTTTCTAGCAATATCTACTCAAAACGTTAGGGTGCTGCCTAGGGAGAGGGATACCCATGGAACTACTCACCAGTTCCTTCTTTCCATTCAAGTGGGGAAATGCGCCATACGGCTCGCTGACATCACCAATGGGCAGGGGATTGGGTGGGTGTTAAAAATTAAGCAATTTTGCTTCAGCCGCCAACAGGGAAACTGAAGGGGAAGCCTCCAGTTCTTGAGGTAGGTCCAGCTGAGCCCTTGCCCAGTGTCTCACCACTGCCAATGGCGGCACCAGAGATGCCGTAAGGCTGTCGCCAACGCGTCGAAGGCCGCACTAAAGAGATTAAGACTAGTTGTCCAATCAGTCATTTCTTTGGCTTTTTATATTTGATGGGGAGTACCTAGTGCAATCCAACATGCAAAGGCCAGACTCCCTGACTGTCATGAGTGTTTTGTGTTGCTGAATCTAGGATTCAATGTAAGTGGCACTTTACGAACACTGCATAACAAACATTCAGCTCCTGGTTGTTACTGAGTGCAACACCTATGACTTCACAGACTAATTTTTCTTCTCCCTAATGCCTATTATTCTCTTCCAGGGGATCCTCATCAATAGTCATAAGCACATGACTGTTCCCGCCCATGCGCGGGGACTCCGGAAATATATAAAACATATATGTGGAAACCTATATGTAGCTCTAAAAACATATACATATATATCTATATCACAATAAACACAATGCAGCCCTCCATACAGTAAAGACTGCGCAATGTAAGAATTTCTCTTACATAAATATATAACATTCCAATAAAGCAGGGAGAAAGAACACACCTTTGAAAACTTTTTTAATGCATCATAGAAATAATACTCCTGCAAAGAGGAATGAAAAACATTGCCAGCCCATAGGCTGCATTGTAGAAACATTAGTGTAGAAAGCTGAAAAGCTAACCCACATAAACACAGAATAAAACTTGCAGCGTGCCTTTAAGGCAGCCATGACCCCTAGCTTCCCATTAAGCCTCAGGGGTGTCAGTTGTTCTTTCCGGATCCTTCTGTCAGGACCCTGGTTACTTCAACTCTCAGTTTTTAGGTTTCGCCTGGCGTCCACTGCGCAGCAGTGTTCGCGCAGGCGAAATCTTTTGAGTTTCAGTATGGGGCTATAACCCGCCTCTCTTTTCCATTGGCTAGCTCCATAAATGGAGTCTAGCCATTGGAACAGAGATGCGTCAGTCATTGTCCGAGCAGATTCGTGGGCATTGCGGCGATTTTTTCGCTCTCCGCCCCTTTAACAACGTCATTGCGCCAGTGGGCGGATGTTTTTTTTTAAATTTTCGTCATGTTTTGGTCTCTTTCGAAGTGTCTTTTGCCGGAGTGGGCTGCGCGATTGTCGTCTCCGTGGCTTCTTTCAGTCTTGTTTTTTTGTTGTCGTCTTTGTTTTCCGTCTTTGCGTGGCTCGTTGTTGTCGTGTCTGTTTTCTGTCTTTGCCTGGTATGTATGCTCCTGTTTTTGCATTTAAGGTAAATTTGTGGCTGTCGTCTTTGTTTTCCGTCTTGTGTGCGTGAGCTCCTCACCTCCCTCCCCTCTCGTTCCTTGTGTGCGTGCGCTCATCACCCCCTCCTCCCTCATTGCTTGTGTGCGTGAGCTCCTCACCCCCTCCCCCCTCGTTGCTTGTTTTGCACATCTTTCCAGAGTGAGGCCAGTAGAAATAATTAATTTTGATTTTATGGGCAAACCCAAGGGGCAGGGAAATTAACATTGTGAGCGAGCCAAAGCTCAAGTGAACCCTGTCGTGGCATCAGTAGAATTTGTGGCTTAGAAATCTATTCTCTTTGGGTCGTCATCTGCTTGTGTGAACCCTGTAAAATCTACTAGACATCCATGGCCACTCATTAGTTTAGTGGAAGAAAAGCGGCCACTATAGTCTCTTCCTAGCTCTAACGATCTCAAGGACAAAAGAGGAGAAAACGGCGAGGTTTCGCTGATGAATGGATTCTTACAAATATCTTTGTTTTGGTTCATTGGAAAACCTATACAATATTGCAGGCATATTAATGCAATAGAAGTGTATACAGAGGCTGGTTTTAAGTCAATATTTTAAGAAAGGCCTTTAAGATCTAAAACCAATGCAACCCCTGTCTCACAAGTTTATTGAACATAAACGCCATCCGCCCTAGTTACATCTGATTACCTAGTTCATGCTCGTTGTAAATGTAATCTATTTTTATGAGGATGTGGATTGAACAACAATACTGATCGTGGAGCATCAAGTATATTAGTTTAACCAGATGTAGGGGTGATTGTTACTAACAAAACTGCATCCTTTTCAGCACAGGTCAGCCTTGTGGAGGTACGTAAAGTCTGTGAGAAAAGTGAAATTGTTAAAAGCGCGGTGGTTGTTGGTTAAGTGCCATTGTCTTTTGTTTTTGTTGCTGAAGATGCATGGCGGAAAAAACTGCTTCATTTCGAAGTAGTCACGGTGATAATTACTTCCTGTTTTTTAATTGAAAGTAATGGGTTTGCTGCTTTAGGGCCCGGCTACTGTTCTAACTTGCTGCGAGTATACTTTAAATCCGTGATACACAATGTACAGCCCATGGGGCCGCTTGCGTCCAACTTGACCTTTACATGCGGCCCCTCCTTGTGGGGGGGCTCGTAGTGTGTGGGGGGCTCGCAGTGTGTGGGGGGCTCTGTGTGGGGGGGCTCGCAGTGTGTGGGGGGGCTCTGTGTGGGTGTGTGAGGGGCTCTGTGTGGGTGTGTGGGGGGGGCCCTTGTTGCTTGTGTGCGTGAGCTCCTCACCCTCCCCCCTCGTTGCTTGTGTGCGTGAGCTCCTCCCCCCTCCCCCCTCGTTCCTTGTGTGCGTGCGTGCCTCACCCCCCTCCCTCCTCGTTGCTTGTGTGCGTGAGCTCCTCACCCCCTAGCCCCTCGTTGCTTGTGTGCGTGAGCTCCTCACCCCCCCTCGTTGCTTGTATGCGTGAGCTCCTCACCCCCTCCCCCCTCGTTACTTATGTGCGGGAGCTCCTCACCCCCCCTCCCCTCTCGTTGCTAATGTGCGTGCGCTCCTCACCCCCTTCCCCCTGGTTGCTTGTGTGCGTGAGCTCCTCACCCCCTCCCCCCTCGTTACTTGTGTGCGTGAGCTCCTCACCCCCCCCTCGTTGCTTGTGTGCGTGCGCTCATCACCCCCTCCCCCCCTCATTGCTTGTGTGCGTGAGCTCCTCACCCCCCCCCCCCCTCGTTGCTTGTTTTGCACATCTTTCCAGAGTGAGGCCAGTAGAAATAATTAATTTTGATTTTATGGGCAAACCCAAGGGGCAGGGAAATTAACATTGTGAGCGAGCCAAAGCTCAAGTGAACCCTGTCGTGGCATCAGTAGAATTTGTGGCTTAGAAATCTATTCTCTTTGGGTCGTCATCTGCTTGTGTGAACCCTGTGGGGGGGCTCTGTACGGGGGGCTCTGTGTGGATGTGTGTGTGGGGTACTCTGTGTGTGTGTGTGTGGGGGGGGGCTCTGTGTGTGTGTGTGTGGGGGGGGCTCTGTGTGTGTGTGTGGGGGGGGCTCTGTGTGGGTGTGTGTGTGTGTGTGGGCTCTGTGTGTGTGTGGGGAGGGCTCTGTGTGGGGGCTCCCTGTGGGTGTGTGTGTGTGGCATTTGCGAGAGATTAAGCTATTGGCATTATAAATGACAATGCCATTTATTTATCTGTTTTCAACACCAACACATAAATAAAAATGTTGTCATTTACAATGCCAATAGCTCTAACTTTTGCAAAGGCGTAACAGTTGCATTGTAAATGCTTGTTTCTGATTCCTGTCAGAAATTATTGTCTATTTTTTCTCAAAAGCTTCCTACTTCGATGCCTTTTTACTGTTGAAGTAGTTTTCTGCTTTTTTTGAGAGAGTTGAGCATTATTTTTCACTCAAAATGCCCTCTCTGTGTGATCCTTGCCCTTCCTGTGGCAAGAAGTCAAAAACAGAACCCCATCCTGTCTGTATCCTTTGCCTTCCTAATGATCACTCTCCCAAGACTTGCCAGCATTGCTAGTCTTTGTCCAAGAGAACTCTGAAGGACAGAGAGAGGATTGCCTCTATGGACTGGCGGAGAAGGGGAAGACACCTTCAAGAGGCAGGTCTCCAGTGAAGAAGAGAAAGGAGAGAGCCAGATCTTTATCCGGAAGTAAGGTTCCAATCTGCTCTCCTTCGGCGTCGGGCTCGGTGCCGAAAATACCTTAATCGGCAGCGAAAACGTCGTCGACGAAAAGACCATCGACAGCAGGCTCGCCGTCAAGAGAACTTCGGTTGTCGACAAAGACAACAGGTATGTCGGATCCTCGGCCGTCGTCAACCCGGCGACGATCGGTGTCGAGGAGTCGTTCTCCGTTGGTGCGGGCTCGCCCAACATCGAGAGAGAAGTCTCCTTCAGCATCGGTTCGATGTACGACGTCGAGAGATGCTTCACCTTCGCCGAGGCATCGGTGATCGGCATTGAAGCAGGTGTCTCCGTCAACCAGGCAGCGGTCGACGTCGAGATATGCCTCGTCGTCACCAGAGGCAAGACATTTAACGTCTTGACCAACACCTCCGGTGACATCAACCAGGCGACGTTCAACGTCGAGGTCTAAACCCGTATCGATGGCGAGGAAGCATTTGTCGTTCAGACCTGATGTAAGGTATTCACGAAGACGTTCGACATCTAGACTGCGGTCTCCGTCGACATCAAGAAGTGCCCAGATCTCCACTCTGCTGGCTTCTATTACACGCTCTGCATCAGGAGAGAGATCTGAAAGGACCAAGGACACGACGTCGAGAAGGATTTCTTCATCCATTCGCACTTCATTGGGTTCTCCAAGACGCTCAACGTCTAAAGCGAAGTCTGTGAGTTCTATGTGTTCGACGTCAGAACATCCAACGTCGGAACATAAAGAAGGATCGATGTCCAGGAGAAGATCTCTCTCAAAAGAGTCACTAGTTTTAATGATGCATAGTCGATCGACAACGAGGCACTCTCCAGCGACGTCACATTGTTCCTCGAGAAGACGTTCAGCCTCCGAAGAACTCTGTTTCAGTGATGAGCTCTCATCAGATTCTCTCATCGCTCATTCTCCAGAGCAGACAAGAAAGTCACCAAGAAGCTCTCCACAGCGCCAAAAATCTCCTTCTGTGCACCTTTCACCACAATGGCTTCTGCCCTTTCATCATTGGCAGAAGGAACCCTCTGGCCAAGTACAGCGGCCTGCAACCTATTCTAGTCCTCTGCACAGATCTCCGCTACAACGACTGGTGCAAGAGATGGACAGGTCTCCTACTACTCGGACCAGAGATCACTGCAGCAGATCTCCTGAGCATAGACCAGCTCATGCTCATCATAAATGAAGAAGAACGACATCATGGTCGTCTTCCTCCACTCACTCCTCAAAAATGGACTACTCTCTTACCCTTACAGATAGCCCTCCCTCAAGAGTGTCACCTACAGATGATGTTAACACCTTCCACGATGTCCTTGCTAGAGGGGCACAGAAGCTTAATATAGATATGTCAGCACCTCAAGCTTCTACATCCATCATTTTTTAGACCCTTCAACAGTGGTCTGCGGCTAGACTATTCCTCCCATTGGTTCCCGGTCTCATTAAGCCAGTGATGTACGTTTCTCTCACCCCATCCTCGATTAAAGCAGCTCCAGCTAGGATCCAGAAAAAGTACAAACCGGCTACATCGGCTCCTTTGCTTTTGAAATCTGATCCTCCACCGCATTCGGTTATCATTGCAGCAGCAAAGAAAACGCATGCTATGGCTTCTACTTCCAGACAAGGAGTGTAGAGCTCAGGATTCTTGGGGGGAGAAAGGCATGCAGCACTGCAGCATCTTGTTTGAAGGTTTCTAGCGCTGCAAGCTTGCTGGGCCGAAACGACAGATCCTTATGGGATTCATTGGAGCGCTTTAAGGAGAAGCTGCCAAAGGAGGATCGACAAGAGTTCGCAGGGATTCTCCAAGAGCGGGCGCTGGTGGCCAACCAAGTGATCAGCACAGCAGTGGATGGAGCTTCTCTGGCTGCGCATTCATATGCACATGGAATATGCGCAAGGAGGTCATCTTGGCTGCGCCTAACTGCTTTGAAACCAGAGGCTCAGAAGCCTATTTCAAATCTTCCGTTCTCTTGGAACTCCCTTTTTGGATCACATACTGATTAGAAGATGGCCAGAAAGAAGGCCAAATTGGATACACTGAAGGCCGTCGGCCTAGAGAAAAGAAGAGTTCAGGCATTGCTACAGGCCTTATAAACGTAAGAACTACCAACAGAGGGTTCAAACCCCTCAATGGTCACAGAAGCAACAATCTAATTCGCAGTACCAGGGCCGTCATTCCTCTAGAGGCAGAGGTGGACATCAGCAGCAAACCTCCGCATCCAAAGCTCCAGGCAAGCAATGAGTTTTCGCTTCCTCTAGCACCCTTGCTCACTCCAGTGGGAGGAAACATCTCAAATTGCATTGCAGAGTGGCGCAACATCACCAAAGATCAGTGGGTGCTAAATATACTGTGCAATGGGTATGCGCTACGTTTCTGCTCACCTCCACAAGACATTCTTACAGTAAGATCACGTCCTAACCACCTGGGTTTGCTACATCAGGAAGTGTTGACCCTTCTAAAGAAACTAGCCATAGAAGACGTCCCTCCTGCTCAAAGAGGAAAAGGAGTTTACTCCAGATACTTCCTTGTACTGAAAAAAGACCAAGCGCACAAGTTCAGATCTATCCTAGATCTCCGATCTCTGGACAAAATAATCCAATTTCAGTTTAGCATGTTGGTGCTCCATCAAATATATCCACATCTACAGAAAGGGGGTTGGAGGTGTTCGGTAGATCTCCAAGATGCATACTTCCACATTCCAATTGCTCCACGCCATCGCAAGTTCCTGAGATTCATGGTAGGTGCAAAGCATTACCAGTTCAGAGTCTTGCCGTTCGGCCTCAAATCTGCGTCAAGGGTATTCACGAAATGCATGGCAGTATTGGTCGCAGCATTACATCGCCAAGCCCTGTTTGTGTATCCGTACCTGATGAAAGGATCATCTCCTCACATGGTGCCGAGCCATTATCACATCTGCCTAGATCTGCTACACCGCTTGGGTCTTCACGTGAACATGGAGAAATCAGTCCATCAGCCCACCCAAACGCTCCACTATCTGGGCGCCACACTGGACTCCGGCTTAGGAAAAGTGTTTCCTTTGGAGAAGAGACTGTTATTGATGAGAAACAAGTGCAATATCATCCTCCAAGCACATCAACCATCAGTGAGGCAAGCGGCGTCTCTACTGGTATCGATGGCCTCTTGCATTTTTCTCATACTCAACTCCAGATTGAGGATGATACTGCTGCAGCAGAATCTGGAGGACAAAAGGGACCAATCCTCAGGGCATTGGGAAGATCGAATTCTCCTCTCTGTCAGCATGGAAATCCATTCTCTAGTGGACTCGAAATATCTCCTGGTGGGAGTCCCGTTCCATCAACCTCTCCCAAAACAATCCCTGATCACGGATGCTTCTCTTCAGGGATAGGGGGCACACCTGGGTCAACTGCAGACTCAGGGCAGATGGTCGAACAAGGAGCAGACCTTTCATATAAATATGTTAGAGCTGCGGGTAGTTTATTTAGCCCTCAAGGCTTTCCAGCCATAGATACAGTCCGAATCGTTACTGATACAAATGGACAACACAACCACTATATATTACTTGAACAAACAAGGCGGAATCCACTCCCGTCCGCCGTCACTGGAATCTCAATTGCTCTGGCACTGGCTTCTAGCCAGGAACCTCTCAATCACAGCGGTGCATCTGCCCGGAGAATAAAACGTGCAGGCAAACGCTCTCAGTTGACACTTTGAGGAACAAGAAGACTGGGTGCTCAATGAGGAGGTGGTGGCAGACATTTTTTATCAATGGGGTCAGCCATCCATAGACCTCTTTGCTTACGATCTAAACAGAAAATGCTATGCCTTCGCGTCCCGATTTTACCGACCAGGAATGAGAGGGAATGCTCTTTTGATAGACTGGTCCGGGACGCTTGCATACGCCTTTACTCCCCTTCCTCTCATCCCGAAGGTGGTGACCAAGCTAATCAGATCCAGGATGGAGATCATACTGATAGCACCAGACTGGCCTCACCAATGGTGGTATCCGGACCTACCGCAACTCTCGATCTGTCTGCACAGGAAGCTCCTGTGCAGGCCGGACCTTCTGACCAAAATGAGTGGGGAAATTCTGCATCCCTATCTTCCCTTGCTGAGCTTGGCAGCATGGCTCCTGAGGTACAGCAGTATGGACATTGAAATTGCGATTCTCCTATTAACATGACCAGAGAATCTGGATTTCATTAAAGACACGGAGGATAACATTATGCATTAATCCGTTAATGCAACTCACAAACAGCCGCTTACATCATAAAGATAAGAATAAGAATGTGATGAAACAATATAAGGCATGAGCAAGAGCAGAGCTGCCTCTTTTAAATGCAATGAAACAAGGAGAAAGTCAGCAAAATCAAGCTGCAACTTGGGGCAAAGGGTGCTGAGAAGCTGAAAACCAAGGAAGGAGGCGAAGGTAAATCCAAGGAGATCCGTCAGTTCGAATTATCTGAAAATAAAGTGAAGAGGGTCAAAAGATTGGAACAAACTTTGCCAAAAACCTTGAACATGAAGAAAAAAATAACATATGATATTCAAATAGTTAACAACATCATCAAATGTAGAGCAAAAGTAAACAACATCATATGAAAGCAATCTAAATAATACATTCTCCGTCCAAGGGAGGGACGGGAGCAATAATGTTAGCCTCTGTGTCTTTAATGAAATCCAGATTCCCTGGTCATGTTAATAGGAGAATCAAAATGTCATTACAAGACAAGTAAGCTATATTATGCATGTTGGTAGCCTTGAATAACGACGTCGGAAACATGTTCAATAGGTTTACAATAATGATGAGCAAATGTAGAGGCATTGGACCAATCAGCAGCCTTAAGGATAGCATCCAACTTACCACCAGACCAGAAGGACTTGCTGGCCATAGCACTTCTGAGAGAATGAGCTTGAAATTTGGAAAGGTCAATACCAGCAAGGTTCATAGCCATTTTAACCCACCTAGCAATAGAACAGGATGAGATGGGTTTAAAAGGTTTGACAAAGAAATGAGAAGTTGATTGGCATTAGGAGGACGAAGGAATCATATTCCTTCATACAATCAACAACACAAAGTTTTTTGCAAAAGTCAAAACAAGGATAAAAAATAGTCAGACATGGTTTTAGTCCTCCTAAGGATTTCAAATTTAACACCAAACATGTCGTAGCATCTATTAGAGGTATCTAGAGCTTTGACATCCGAAACCCTGCGACAAGAAACTAAGCACAAAAGAGAGGCAAGTTTAATGGGAAGACATTTCCTGTTAAGAAGAGAATTGTCAGGCCAAGAGCAAAAAAGGTCAAGCAGAAGTTTAACATCCCACACAGATTGGTATTTAGGCCTAGGAGGTCTTTTTAGTCTAATACTTTTAAGGACTCTACAAATGATAACGTTCTTACCTACCGTCTTACCGTTGACAAGAGAATGTCCTGCGGAAATGGCAGATCTAAAACAATTAATTGATCTATAGGAGAGACCGTTGTCGAAAAGTTCCTTATTGATGATAGGAACCTCCACGGGATCCAAGTTCCTCTCCATGCACCAACAAGACCATTTCCTCCAGATGTTATTATATCTGTAGTGAGTTCCTGGTGCCCATGATTCTCCGAGGAGAGTGAGAGCAGATGACAAAAGTCCAGACAATTCGTTAGATTGCCTGAAACTTTCCAGGCAAGAAGGTTCAAACTCCCTGAAAGAACTAGGTGTGATCTTCTCCGTTTGCGTTTAGAACCAGACCTTTGGTTGCAGGAATCAGGAAAGGGATCTCGCAAGAAAGTTCCAGAGCTGTGGGGAACCATGCTTGAGAGGGCCAGAAAGGAGTTACCAGGATCAGGGAGCATTGGTCTTGTTTCACTTTTTGAAGAACCCTTTGAATCATAGCGAACGGGGGAAAGGCGTAAGGTCGGTGAGGAGCCCATGGTTGGAGAAAGGCGTTCACTGCAAGAGCGCCCGGGTCTGGCATCCAGCTGAAAATACGGTGGGAGTTGGAAAGTCAACCGGCTGATAAAAAGGACCACATTGAATGGGCCCCAAAAAAGAGACAAAGAATTGAAAACGTTTGCATCGAGTTTCCAATTGCTGAAATCTTGAAGGAATCTCGAGTTCCAATCCGCTGAGAGATTCGATTTCCCGGGGAGATATTCTGCTCCCAGCGAAATCTTGTATTCCAAACAGAACATCCAAAGTTTCCTTGCCAAATCGGAGAGGTCTGCAGATCTCGTTCCACCGAGGCGGTTGATATAGGAGACTGCAGAGACGTTGTCCATCTTCAAAAAAACGGATCTGCCCTGAAGAGAGTGTCTGAAACTCATTAGGGCATAGAGACCGGCAGTCAATTCTAAGAAGTTTATTTGGTGGGATGACTCTGTCTGAGACCATACCCCACCAGTGTCTTTGTCGAGGAGAGGTGCACCCCAGACATGAAGGCTGGCGTCTGACTCCAAGACAAAATCCGGAGTAGAACCGAAGATAGCTCTTCCGTTCCAAGCATCCAAATTGTCCAGCCACCAAGAGAGTTCCAATCTCGCTTGATGATCTAAGGAAACAAGGTCCCCGTACCACAGACCGGATCTGAGGGCATTGGCTTTTACTCTCTGGAGGGCACGATAGTTGAGGGGTCTGGGGAAGATGGCTTGAATTGAAGAAGAAAGTAAGCCCAGGAGTCTAGCCAACTCTCGGAGAGTGAGGGATTGCTGTCTCAGAGCAAACCTGATCTCCTTCCGAATTTTGGCAATTTTCTTTTTGGGAAGTAAGAGGAGACATTTGGAGGTGTCCACAGTGAAACCTAGGAACTCTACCGATTTGGAAGGGTAAAGAATGGATTTTTCACGGTTTATAACGAAGCCAAGGTCCTCTATGAGATTCATGGAGATCCTGAGATCTTCCAAGAGCTGGGAATGAGTTCGAATACCTTTCGATCTCAGGAGAGAGACAATTGTTCTCATGACCTTGGTGAAGCACCAAGGGGCGGATGAGAGGCCGAAATGGAGGGCCTGAAATTGAAAGAGGTGGCCATCCCATATAAATTGAAGAAAGGGTTGATGTTCTACTGCCACAGGGATGGTAAAATAGGCGTCTTTTAGGTCCAATTTGACCAACCGATCTCCCTGTAGGAGAAGGTCTCTGAGAAGATGGATGCCCTCCATCTTGAAATGTCTGTAAACAAGGTATTTGTTTACTTCCCGAAGGTTTATCACCGGTCTCCAACCTTTGTCCTTCTTCTTGACTAAGAAGAGCGTGCTCACAACTTTTCTTTGAGACCAAGGGACCTCGATAATAGCACCTTTCTGGAGCATAGAGGAAATTTCCTCTTTGACAATTTTTAGATGTTCTAAAGGAAGAACCAAAGGTTTGGGTGCAACACTCTGACATGGAATATCTACAAAATCTATTCTGAACCCCCGAACTGTCTCGAGAACGCACGGGTCTTGGGTCAAGGATTTCCAAACGTGATAGAAGTGTCTGAGCCTTCCCCCGACCCTTGGAGGGGAAGAAGAAACAGAAGCACTTACTTTGAGAGTTGTTGTTGGAAGCTCCACGGGAAGGGAAGACTCTGCCGCAAGAACCTCTTCCTCTTTGGGGGTAGAATTGTCAGTTGGAGGGGTTGAAGCCTTTGCCAGTGGCACCTCTTCCTCTACCGGATGAGAAGGGCTGGAAGTTTCCGCGTCCGGAAGAGCAGCCCCTTCTTCCGGCCTGTCCAAAAAGGTTAGTTGAGAAGACACGTCTCATATTATTCTGTACCTTATCGAGAGCGGTGAAAGTGGCAGCGTACTTTCCAATGGTCTTAATCATATCTTCGCCGAAGAGAAGACCCTTGGGTTTATTAGAACGTTCCTTCTCAGCAAGGTCACCTAGTATAGGATTAATCCTATTGAGGATAGTCTTCCTCCTTTCGATATTAAGTCCAGAGTTAGCGTTACCAAGAAGGACGATCGCCCTCTGGCTCCAGCCCCCAATTAAGTTAGTGTCGAGGGGTGAATTTGAGATATGGGATTCCTCCGGCAGGTCGAGGATTCTAGTAAGGGGGCCGAGAACATCAAGAAGGCGGTCTTGACAAGCCTTAAGGGCCCTCTCAAGGCCCTTTCTAGGGTCTTTACCCAGTTTGAATAAAAATTTAATGAGGTCAGGGTCTAGATTGGGGGTCTGGCAGACCTTGTTTTCGATGCACGGCCTAGGACATTCTGATCTCATAGTATTGCGTGTTTCTCTCTCTTTCGAGATAGAGAATTTCTGAGCCATTTAGTAATAAATTTGGCAACATGGTTGTGCGGGAACCATCTAGAACTATTAGGGTGGGAGATGTTGTTGGGGGAAAACATTTTGCCACCCAAAGGGTCAAAGATGGCGTCTTTAGTTTAGGGGGAAGAGTCAGCCTCCGAAAGGGCATTAAAATCCAAGTCGTCCAGGTCATGGTCATTCAGGTCAAGGACGAATTTGTCGTAAGGGTCATTGAAGACCTTGTCTTCATCTGAGTTAGTCTGTGTCAACACGTGCACTATCAACAATTGTGCCGCTGAGGGCACCTGCCAAATCTGTGGCGCTAATGACACCCATCCTGGTTGTGCCGTGAGGGGCACCATTACCTTTTGAGGCGCAAGGGCCTCTCATAGTGCGCGAGGTGCTGGGACCTCCCAGGTCATGTGAGGTAGCGCGACCTCCAATAGTGCTTTCACAGTGTTTGACTTTCTTAGAAGGCTTAGATTATGTAGATTCAGTATCACGAGGAGTGTCGCCATCGTTTAGCAAGGACCTCTTATGCGACATGACCTCTTTCAGTGTGTCCAGCGTACATGATCTCATCTCCTTCGGTAGGAAAGTTTTAAAGGAATCATTTGTGTGGTTAGGGGAGCTAGCCACAGCGTCATCTGACTCCATGTCAGACATGACGGTATAGGGTAACACTAAATTAGGTATAGACAAATTATATATAACACTAAATTAGGTATAGACAAATAAAATATATATATATATATATATATATATTATTTTTTTTAAAATATTTTTTATGGGAAGGATATCAAAGGTATAAGCAAATTATATATATATATATATATATATTTTATTTTTATTTTTTTTTATGAGAGAATATCTAAAGTATAAGAGTATAAGCGAATTATATATCTAATAATATATATCTTTTTTTATGGGGAAAAAATAGGTAGACTGCGGTTCAGGGCAAGAGATGTGGTGAAACTAGGGAGAGTGCGGTTAAAAAAGAGGCGGTAGGGGGGCCCAAAGGATGATTGGAAACAGCTGACCGGGAGGCAAGATTTGATCCTGAGAAGGAAAGCGCAACCGACGCGCTCGAGACAGCCGATCTTACACGGGTTGAGGAATAAACCTAAGGAGGCAGGGGGCGTAACGCTCGCCGCTACCAAGGTTCATTCCTCTACAAAGGGAGGAAGGAGAAAGAGACGCGCTTGCGCTGGAAGCGAGTGCGTCGGTATGTCAGAAAAATGCTTAAATAAAGTAAATAAAGCTTAAACAAGGCTCACAGGCACAAGGAGCGAGGATGGCAGGAATCCATAAGGGGGACTAAAGGGAAATATACGCAGAGAAAAGGAGGAAGGGGGGGACGCTTCAAGAGGACGGAGTGTCCCGAGGACAGGGAGGAGCCCACACAAAGTCCATCGGTGAGGAAGGGTGGGTGGTGGTCGGGAAACGACAACCATAAATTGGAAGTCGAGGGGGGGTGAGGAGTTGGGGAAAGGAGCCAGAGCAAGTCTGGCAATAAGGTCACAATTAAACAGCAGGTTTTAGTTAACAATCACAGTAAGAGTAATAAACTATACAGTAATCATCAATCAATTTCAAAATCAATATCTTGTTGCTTAAAATAATGGCAAAGGAAGAAAGGAAAGGTAGAGCCAACTTATCTGTTTACGATCCGCATTTAAAAGAGGCAGCTCTGCTCTTGCTCATGCCTTATATTGTTGCTATGCTGTCATCACATTCTTATTCTTACCTTTATGATGTAAGCAGCTGTTTGTGAGTTGCATTAAAGGATTAATGCATAATGTAGCCTCCTTGTCTTGTAATGAAATCTCCCTCAGGACTGTATGGACATTTTGAGGGAGTCAAGGAGGCCATCGACAAGGAGATCTTACTCCTTTAAATGGAAAAGATTTTACTTATGGAGTGTACGTAATGGTTGGAGTCCGACTAATGGGAAAGAGCAGGTAATCTTGCCGTACCTGCTTTATTTAGCCAAATCTGGTTTGAAGTACACTTCTGTAAAGGTTCATTTGGCGGCCATTACGGCCTATAGAAAGTCACCTAACCAACCTTCTTTCTTTCAACTTCAGGTGGTCAAGGATTTCCTTCAGGGGTTGAAGAAGGTTTATCCCCCTGTCTGTCCTCCTTCTCCTCCTTAGAAGTTGAATCTGGTTTTGTCCAAATTGATGGGTCCTCCTTTCAAACCCATTCATAAAGCCACGGTACAGCACCTTACATGGAAAGTGTTTTTTCTGGTGGCTATAACATCAGCATACAGAGTGAGTAAAATCCAGGCACTCTGCTCTAAGGAACCGTATACGGTCTACCATCACAATAGGGTGGTTTTGAGAACTCACCCTTCTTTCTTACCAAAAGTAGTGTCTGACTTCCATGTCAACTAAACAATTGCTCTCCTCTCTTTTCTTCCAAATCCTGCCACACCAGCAGAAAGGTCTCTTCACTCGCTAGATCTCAAGAGGGTTCTCAAATTCTATTTTGAGAGAACAAAATCAGTTAGAAAGTCTGATCAATTGTTTGTAAACTATGGCTCTGTTAAGACAGGATTTCCAGCCTCCAATTGATCCATTGCGAGATGGATAGTGTCCTGCATTAAATTGGCTTATCAATATCGCGAACAAGCCTCTGTTGGTTTCCCCTAAAGCTCACTCGACTAGGAGAAAAGCGGCTACTATATCTTTCTTACACAATGTGCCCATGGCTGAGATTTGCAAGGCTGGAACTTGGAAATCGGTACACACGTTTACTAGACATTACTGTCTTGATTCGGACTCCAGAGAGGATATCCAAGTAGATTAACTCTCCTTAAGGAATTTGTTCAAATAATAGCCCGATTGGAGTCATTGATGTTTTTTAACAATGTCTTCTCTATTTTGTACTTGTCACTTGCCCGCAGGAAGAGAGGATGGGCTTGTTGCTGGATTCATGTGCTTATTACTATTGATGAGGGTCCCCTGGCAGAAAAGGATAAGTTACTTACCTGTAATCCTAGTTCAACCCACCCGCCTCCCCGTGCAAGTGATAAAGGTGAATGTCATCTCTTTGTGCCCTGGCCTTCGGATCTCAGCAAAGAACAAGTGACCTAACTGTCACCACTTCCTTAAAGGCACGGTGCCAGTTTTATTCTGTGTTTCTGTGGGTTAGCTTTTCAGCTTTCTACACTAATGTTTCTACAATGCAGCCTTAGGGCTGGCAATGTTTTTCATTCCTCTTTGAAGGAATATGATTTCTATAATGCATTAAAGCAGTTTTCAAATGTATTTTTTTTCTCCCTGCTTTATTGGGATGTTATATATTTATGCAAGAGAAATTCTTACATTGCTCAGTCTTTACTGTATGGAGGACTGCATTGTGTTTATTGTGATATACATATATATATGTATATCTTTTTAGAACTACATATATGTTTCCACATATAGGTTTATATGTTTCTGGGGTACCCCCGCATAGGCAGGAATATTCATGTGCTTATGACTTTGATGAGGATACCCCTGGAAGAGAACTAGGAATACAGGTAAGTAACTTATCCTTATTTCCCAAAGTGCTCATGGGAGGGCCTTCTCAAAAAAGATGAAGCATCTAAATGTCAAAACATGAGTAAACAGGAAGTACTGGGAACAAAATCTTGGCTATGCAGCACCAATAGAATTGTGCAAGACTTCCATTTAGAGAGAGATTTTCGACCTTTGGTACAAGTGCATATTTTAGTCACAAAATCACAGTTTGCCTCGGCAAAATGATTTTTTGTCATGTACCAAGTACCTTTTTTGATTTGGAAAAACCCTTTCGAATTGCAAAAGGGGTTTTGCAATTCATTCAGAATTGCAATTAAGATGAGGCGTGAAAGGGGTGTTCCCTCCTCATCACTGGTGTAATGAAACTTGAGGGGGCCTTCCTGCAAGATACGTGGAGGGCCCCCCTCTGGGCTCAATGAGGAGCTCTCTGACCAGAGCTGTGTGCTGAGGGGGGCCCCTGGAGCTTGGAGCCCCCCGCACCGCAGGGGCTGCGGGGGCCTGTGTTACGCCCCTGCTCCTCATGGTGAATTGCAATAAGATGTATCAATGCTTTGTGACTGCAATTGTGGCTGCATACCTCTGAAAAGATACCATTACCTCAAAGGGGGTGGTAACTCGTTGAAAAAAAGGGGAAGCTGTCTTTGTTGAACTGCTTCCTGTTTGGGGATTGTGTCAGGTGACCTCGGGGAAAATAGACTGGGATCTAGGTAAACTCTGCTGACAGTTCCCAATGTCTTCCTGAATGGATTTTATTTTTAAAGTAGCACCTTTTCCTTCAAGCAACAGGTGCTGCTTTAAAAATATTTTTCATTAGGAATGCAAACAATAGGAATCATGGTCTGCTCTACCTTTCAGGTTACCATCTCTGCGTCAATGGCTAATTGAAGAAGGTCACAAATAGCGACTTACCAAATTGGATTTCATTAGGCAGACAATTCTGCGACCTCATATGACTGATCACCTATCAGTACATATGTTATATGTTATATCACAAAATAACAGGTAGATCGCAAACACTCGGTGGGCAGTTTGCACTCCTTATTTACAACTAGCCTGATCGCACACCAGGCTGTGTTTGCCATAGAATACAGAAGCACTGGCCTGTGCTGTCCAGCATCCAAGTCAACTCAAAGTAGAATTCCTAGGAAGTCAAGGGTAGGCGGCAGAGATAGCTCTGGTTGAAATGCTCATCTGAGTGTGGTTGGACTATAAAATGGTTTCTCTTGCAATTTGCTGCTTGGGTTTAAAGATGGCGCTTTTGGAGACTGGAGTAAAAGGCAAATATTTTTTGTATGTTCCCTTTAATTAGGGGTTTTATGATTATAAGATGATGACTATTACTTAATAATTAACTAATCTTCATTGGATCGTTGGATCACCACACATTCTGGCACCAATGCCACTGACTTAAAATACCAAATAACAACAATTTTTTAACTGTGGTCTATCTAACGTCTGCAAACATTGGGCATCCTGAAGGAATGAACGATATTATGCAACTGAGCCTCGATTTCAAATATTTCTGATCTACAGCTTGTTGAGTAATCTGTCCCATTCCTTTATATTGATTTTATTCAGCAGGTAAATGTAATACTGTGGAATCGCAGTACACCTTCAGATCTTCCTCAAGTTAACTATTTTCTATTAGGTACACCTCCATATACCAGCAGTAGTTACATATTTTGATATTTCCTGTTGAAACGCATGTAAAACAATTCTAGGGTTACATTGGTTGAAATTCATATTTCATCTGCATTGTAGCATTCTCGTGAATCATAATCATTTCTGTGAACTATGGATTTTGAAACCATATTTCTTAGTTAAGAACCATGTAAGTAATGTAATGCAAGATCTGTCAGTGAAGCATCGGCTTAATTAAATAGGTACTCCTCAAGCCCTAAAACAATATACCTCTTTACTACAATGTTTCATTAGATGTGTTATCTCCCAGAGATATTTGGTGGTAAAGTGAAGAAGGGGAATGTGACATGAGAGTTTACCATAAAAAAGTAAGATACACTCAGCTATGTCAAAGAAAATCACAGTCCAGCGGTATCCATTTATGTACACTACAGCAGCGGCGGCCGGCACAGGTAGAGGTCGTGAGGCGGTGAGAGGGGGTAAGTCATCAAACGACTGAATTGGTATAATCAAATAAGTAAATTATACCTATTCCGTCGTCTGACGACTTCCCCCCACTGCGCTTACCTGAGACGGCCGCTGCTGCACTACAGTGAACATGCTTATAATCGGTCATATTGAGTATCCTTATTTGTTTAGTTGATACTAGTAAACAACGGTCATCGTTTTGCATATGCTATTTTTTAATGTTGTGGGATTTTTTTTGGTTAAAGGAGAACTCCCGTGGTGCTTCACCTCTTACTCCTACCAAGGCAGTCCAGGGAAATCAGCTTGGAGCAGGAGCCCTCTGTATGTCACCAGACCAAAGCTGGCTGGCATCGGTGGCCCCAGATGGAATGATGTGCATTCTGGATACACGTAATATGGTAACTATGAATCCTTTGGTGGAAATCATGATTACATATATGGATAGAATATCTTAAACAAAGAATATTGGTGCAAAGTTAACAAAGTCATTTAGCCCTGACTACTGATGTGGTTTGGTGATTCTCAGTAGAATAATTTGCCCTGTTTTACTTGTAATTTGTTTTGATCAAAGTTACATTTAAGGGTTTTGTAAAACAGAAGAGTTGCATATATGTAACCAATTGTAACCTTGAATATTTTCATATACATTTGTGACATGTAGAACCTCCTGCCAATGATATGTAATGTGTTTTATTATGAAACACGGTAACTATCATAGTATTTTCTGTTTCAAGTACCAAAACCAAGTTTGGCGACCCTGCAGGCAAGTATACAGAAAATCAGCAAACGCTAGACAAGTCGCTGTTGCAGGAATAGAGTAGTTAACCTGCACGCTAACATATAAATAACAGCCAATAGGTGTGGCTTACATTGTGCAATGACTACATTGTTATATGTTTCAATGTAAAAACCGATAACACATACAGGTACAGATACTAAGGTACAAGAAGCAAGCAGACAGGCAACACTTCTTTGGGCACATACAAATGTGATAGTTGGACTGATGAATGTTCATGCAACAGTGGATGGTCGAGTAAATGAATACAGATAGTAATGTAACTAGCAGGCAGGCGACACTCCTATGGCCACATGCAGACAAGGGGATGGATGATGAATGTCTGTATACCAATAAATAGATGATTGGATAGCTGTAAGTTCACGCAACAGTGGATGGTTGAGTAAATCAGTGAGTGTGAGTGCATAGCTAGAAGAAGGATGAAAATAGGTGTGTGGATGGATCAATGCTGGGATGTGGGTACATTCTAGATGCATGGATATTGGTGGGTGGATGTTGCCAAGCTCGGTTTGGGGGGGGGCAAAGCGCTAACAGGGCCTAATAGACTCAACCATGTCAGTTGAAGTCATTTACCTTTGATGTCCTGGCATCTGTCCTACTATCGCTGTGCAAACTGGACCATGTATACCCTCTCTGCACTTGACTCTCATGGTAGAGAGCAATGAAACACTTTCTCAGGGCGCTATTGTGGGGTACGGAGACTCCGAACTGAAAGCAACTACTGATGGGCATAATAATTCACTGCCCAGAGAAGTATTTTAATACCACCAAAATGAAATACTTCACATTAGAAATGTTGCATAGTAAGGCGTTGATCTACTCAGAAATCAGTTGACTTGATTAAAGCGTGCATGTGGGCTCACTATGGGAACACTGCAGCTTCCCTGGTTTCTATAACCCATACCTTTTCTACTTTATATGACTGTGTATCAATGACTTGACATTTGTATGTAGGTGTGTCATGACTTTAAATCGACTCATACCTTTGTGATGGGTAAATATGTAATCGAGGTGGGAGAGGCTGCCATGTCTGGCTGACGGGTTTTCATTTGGATTATGTACCCGCCAAAGGTCTGCCATACTGATGGGAGCCCTTAAGGACTAAAGTCTGCTCCCTCCCTGCGTAGCTCACCTTACTGGCCACCTGCCCCACCCCAGCGCTATCACATCGTTCATGTCACCCTCCTACCCAATGTGCCAACTTGCAGATCCAAGAGGGAGGTGCCACTGGCAGATAAAGTGTCCCCTTGAAGCTTAGGTGGTGGCTAGACAGAGCATACATTGAGCGTCTGAACTTCCCAAACTCCTGTCTGATAAACGAAGCAACCTAGAGAGTCACGCCACATCTGACCAGGTGTGTATGGTGTGGAGGTCTTCGGAAGGATACCCATCCCCCGAGACCCTGTGCTGAAGCCTGCATGCGCTATCAGGTTATAGCCCCCTTTGTCTGGGCCTTACAAAAGTGGCCCATCAGATGAGTTTCTAGCAGAAAATCCAGGTCTGGGGCATTTTGACTGATAAATTGAAACATCAAGGTATGTTTAATCTTAGAGCCCAGACCGTTCACATTATAAGACGTAATTTTTTGGTCTGCGGAGGCCTGTGTTTCCATTTTATGGAATGATGCGAGCTCTTCCCACCCAAGACATGGATCTGATCCTAGACCGCCCTGGTCCCCATGGTCTAGCCCCCTAAACCCCTTGACCCGCCATGCAATTGCATAAATGGTCGGTGCTCTGAGCATAACTTTGAACGCAAAACAATGGCATAATATTCCCATAAACCTCCCCCTGCTACCCTGCACTGTGGATCGAAACATGCACACCACCCCAATTTGCAGAGTGCCTGTCGCCCTTAACTGAACAGCAAACGTGTCAAGGCATGGCCACTCTACCAATTCGTTGTCAACTGCTTACAGCCCTCATAAACCCTTCATGGAACCATCATTAGTGTCACCCATAGTTATTGCCCATAGAACAGATATATTTGCAGTTCTTTATGCGTTCATGCAGTCCCCGAGTCCACTAGGATGAAACTTTACCAGTCTGCTCTGCTGAATTCCCCCAACCACAAAACAGTAGAATGGTTTACAAGTCAGCCAAGGGATCAGAGTTTGATTAGTGGCTCTTAGTAGGGGATTCCCAAGCATGTCCAAGAAACAGTCTCATCAGTAGCCACAAATATAATACAATCAGGTACTCATCCAGTGTCCGTCGATACCTCTACTGTGCCTCTTCCTCCACGCCACCAATTGTCGGGCCACTTCTAAATCCCGGTGCATCTTCACTTTGTAGGCCCGGGGTGCCCTCTCCCGCCTCCACTAGGCCTCCTCCCCTCCGCGGTACACCAGCCCCCCAGCCAGTCCCATGCCACTGCTGGTGTAGTGAAGAAC
The DNA here is from genome assembly GCF_964263255.1 of Lissotriton vulgaris. NCBI lineage: Eukaryota > Metazoa > Chordata > Amphibia > Caudata > Salamandridae > Lissotriton > Lissotriton vulgaris. The sequence goes on along the minus strand of NC_141693.1, from coordinate 1,065,487,886 downwards.
CATGTTTTGCCCTCCGCCAGGACGCGTAGCTTGGCTGGGAACAGCATCATGTATTTCAGCTCTCTGTCACGAAGTGCCCTCTTTACTTCCTCAGAACTACAGCGAAGACGTGAACCTGTACCGTAAAGTCCAGGATACCCTAGTAGCTCCACAGCGCCGAGACACCCCAGGGTATTTGTTGCGCTATAAAAATCACGTAAATAAAATAAATAAAGCGCACTATGGTGTTTTCGTATTTCAATTCCCCCAGTGAGCCTGGAACATAGCGCCCCTGTTGAGTAGTTGAATATCCTGGCAATAATAGTGGATGGGGGAGCCCCTAGCTTCAGCAGCGGGATCCGCGCCCTGTGTGCCCACTCAGCTGAAAAGAATTTAGAGAGGCGTTTGGGCCACAGGAAGTTGGTTATAAGGTTCTCAATAAACAGGTCAGCGCTGGGTCCCTCTGACCCTTCCGAGACCCCAACCACTCTAATGTTATTCCTGCAGGCCCTACCCTCCTGGTCCTCAAGTTTGGTGGCCATGATTTCATGTTTTGTGACGCTGCGTACTTGGTCTTCCAATGACTTGGATGTGTATTGGAGAGCATGGATATTGGGCTCAGCAGTCGACACAGTTTCAGACATTTTTTGGAGGTCCGCACATAGAAGACCAACATCTACTGTGACTGCATCTATTTTAGACTCTAGCGAGGTCCTGAATGGCCACCATAATAGACCCCAGAGAGGGCTCAGCTGGCTCCACCAACCCCCAGCTGACCCCAAACCCTCCGCTTATTGCCTTGGAACTGCATACATGTCTATCTTGTTGGATTGTGGTGGTAGTTTCAGTTTCATCCTGAACCCCCAGACACAGCCGTTAGCAGGACAGTTTGCGAGAAAAGATTGGGGAGAGGGCACTCCACTCCAAGCACCCCCAGGGCATGAGGGCATGCCCCCAGTCGCCGGTGAGGCCTCCTCTCCTCCAGCTCCCCAGTGCAGGCCCATAACACATAAAAGGCCAAGCAGAAGCACTGTGCCAGAAATCCAAGCTCTCCCCCCCCCCACCCCAGGGCTGGCATTCAGAACTGCCACACAGGCTCTGTCTGGAGGGGCCCAGCCGGAGTCTCTCCAACGTCCTTTACAATTATTGCTCCCAAGTATCAAGGACGGCCTGAAGCAGTCCCCTTACTGTCACATTCAAATGGTGGACCACTCTGCAGGTCTCAGCACTGCATCTATCGAATCTCCCATAGGTGTCAATGAGGCTCCCATCCACCAATGCCTCCCCTTCCTGACCTGCTCCATGTCCCGGGACAGCCTCAAGGCCTGCAAGGAGGGCGCGCGCCCTTTCCTCTTTTGTTCGATATGACTGCCCCACCAGGTCCCTTTGAGTCCGGAGCCAGCCGACACCGCTGACACAGTTGGACCACCGGTGGTCCCCAACAGCACCCCAAGGAGCCTTGGTCACCCATGTCCTGTCCCAGACATCTGCTCTCCTATGGGTGGAACCGCGGATCAGCATATTGCATCACTGTCAGGCCGCAGATACCGGTCTCTGAATCCGGCCAACGCACCCCTCTCACTCTGGTCGGCAGCTCCACTCCAATATTCGGATCCTCCTGCGAGGGGCGAGAGAGGTCGTCCCAACCCCACTGGCACTCTCAGGCCCCATCTCGACTCACCACTCCGATCCGGCACAGTGTGCTCAACGAATGGCTGGCCTGGCCTCCGCTAAGCGATAGGTTCCGTAAGTCGATTTTCTTCAGCTGCGCATCCATGGGGTCGGCGGCCACTCAGGGGGTCTATGTAGTGGCCGCCTAGCTTCACATGAGCAGGACTAACGAACGGATGGTGGGTATACGGTGTCAGAGCTCTCCTAGGTTACGGCCATCTTGGCTGGAGCCAAGCCACACCCGCACTCTGGGATTTTAGCTTCTTCCCCCAGTCTATGGTGTGAACCAGTGCACATAAATTCAAGACAGCACAAGTCTGTTGTCCTCCTCTGGTTGCAGTCGCTGGAGTGTGCATGTTGGTGGGGGTTCAATGAGCTGGCTCTGCTCATGTTGCTAAAATGTAGAAACAATTTGGGAGACCGAGCGATCTTCCAGCAGATTCAGGTCATCATCAGTTACTCTCCTGCAAATAATCTGCTCCACTGGCCATTCCTCCTCTGGGCCCCAGGTTGGGTCAGCAACATCTGAGCCCCTATTTCTATTTAATGATGCCCTCACAGATACCCTTATGGCTACTTGGTGGAAACCATAATAATACTTTCCTGTGAATTGGCAGGCAGAGGGCCAGATGTCATAGACTAGTAAAAAGAAACCAAATTAATTTCCAACCATTTCTCTGGATAGAGACTACAAGAGGAATGATGCTTTTGGCAAATGCATGGTTTTTCTGACAGGCTGGCACTGTGATGTGTGAGTGAAGCCTGTCTGCTGGGTTGCTACACACATGCCCTTTAGGTCATGGCCTGAGAGATCTTGCTGGCTATCCCAGACGATAAAGGACAGGGCCAAGTATGTTATCTGAGACTGTCTGAATATAATGGATTTCCTGGGCAGGGTGGTCTATATGAGTGGTTTCATTCATAAGCATTCCTGGATGTGGTCCACTGGATTCTCTGGGGACATACAGGCCTCATTAATGGAAATGCCCTTTGATGGGTCCTGCATCTTTGGAGAGAAATCCACTTTGGACCGCTTTAAAGACAGCACAGCTACTTGGGTATCTTGGGGCTGTGGACCCCTGCCAAACAGTTTCTGCATCAGTTCCTGAAGTTCAGAGGCTATTCCAGAGAACAGAAGTTTAAACCGCGATAGCCTTCACCGTCAGTGATGCAGCAGACAAGCCAGTCTTTTCAAGGTGGTGGACATGTGTCTGGCAGGCTTCATGCAGGTCAGCACGGCATCAGACGTCCAACTTCTCCCCCATGCTACAATAGTAAAAAAACACTTTGGTGTGCCCTTAGTGGCACATGCACAGCCAGTGGAGTGCAGGATTCAACTACTGGGTTGGCGATCCTTGAAACCCAACAATTGAGTCTCGCAAATAGTGCAAAATGGCTGTCCTGCCTTTTCTCCACTCCCTTCCTTACCCTTTCCCCCAGACCAGAACAAATTTTGGAAAAGCATCTTTCCATTCTGCTACAGGAAGTATTCCCGTTACTCTCAATGGGTGCTAGCAAGAAGGTGTCGGACTAGTAAACAGGCGGGGTTTGTTACACTCGCTAATTCCTCGTCCTGAAAAAGGACAGGAGCTTGAGGCCTATCCTGGACATTTGACCATTCAATGCCTTTCTTTGGAAGGACAAATTCAAAATGCTCTGGTTGGCCCATATCCTGTCTGCTATGGACCTGGACAACTGGATGGTGTCCTCAGACTTGCAGATTGCATGTTTACATATAGCTGTCTTGCAGTCCCACAGGTGTTATCTGTGTTCCAAGATGGGCAAGGAGTATTTTTAGTTTAACATGCTGACCTTTGGCCTCACCAGCACTCCTTGAATGTTCACGAAAGTAATGGTGGTGATCGCTTCTCATGCTCAGAGGTTGTACATCTCTGTATTCCACATACCTCTACAACTGATTACTGAAGACGGGCTCCCCATAGTCAGTCTTGGACCACCTCCGGATGACGGCTGAACTCTTGACATTGTTTGGGTTCATTATAAATTAGCTAAAGTCCCACCTGATTTCTTTCCAGAAGCTTCCATTTATTGGACCAATCCTGGACACAGTATTCAGGGCTCTTCCTCTGCAGCAGCTAGTCCAGGACATTGGTACAATGATCCCAAACTTGCAGTTGCATTCAAGGTGAGTGGCTGTGAGGCTGCTTGGCCTCTTGGCCTAGTGAATCTTCCTCATCAACTATCCCAGTGAACTTGAAATTGAAATGCTTCCCGAATGACCAGACCCAAGTCATCCTAGTCACTTCAGATTGTATAAGGAGAGTGTGGTGCCTGGAACTTTTGGACATTAGCATATGCCATCTGATCAGGCTACCGCTCTGTTCCAGCAGTGGGGCAAAGTCCTGTACCCATACCTACGCAATCTGAACTTCCATATATAGAGTTTGAGCAGTGGCAGTTGACTCAGTTTAATCTTCCTCCCAAAGCTGTAGATGCCATTGTGTCTGCCAGCCATCCTTCTACAAAGTCTGTTTGTGCTGAGAGCTGGGACAAATTTGTTACCTGGTGTGGCACACGCAATACTGACCCATTACAGGCCATACTGTCACAATTCTTGCTGTAATTTTTATCTCTGGCCCTGCAATGACTTGCAGGGAGCACCGTTAAAAGATATTTTTTGGCCCATTTGGCCTGTTTACGTTTACTGGACCAATTGACCTTGTTCAAATCACCTGTTCAGATGAGAAATCTAAAAGGGTTGACTCGTTTGTTTTCTCCCAAATCCTTTGTGATGCTCAGTCGGATCTTAACTTAATTTGGTCCTCACTTTTTTCATGTGCACTACTTTCGAAACTTCATCTTGTCTCATGACTCTTAAGATTGTGTTTCTGGTATCTGTGACTTCGACTCATCGCGTTACTGAGGTTCAAGCTCATTCACGGCAGCCGCTTTACACCACCTTTTGCCCAGATCAAATGCTGTTGAGTGCCAGGGAAACCTTTTTGCCAAAGTCACAAGTGCTTTTCACGTTGGGCATGATCCATCACACTACCAGCGTTCTTTGTTCCGCCTCACCTCTCAGAAGAGGAGGAGTACTCCATTGGCTCACCCCCAAAAGATTTTTAAGCTTTTACAGCAATCGTGCCAAAGACCAATGGGTTGATGACTAGCTGTTTGTGGGGTTCTCTGGGGAAAGAAAGTCAAGTCAGTGCAGGAAAGGACTTTATCAAGATGGATCAATCAATCAATCAATCAGAGTACTTGTAAAGCGCGCTACTTACCCGTGAGGGTCTCAAGGCGCTAAGGTGAGGGGGGGGTGCTGCTACTGCTCGAAGAGCCAGGTCTTGATGAGTCTTCTGAAGTCGAGTAGGTCTTAGGTCTGCCGTATGTGGGTAGGGAGGGTGTTCCAGGTCTTGGCGGCGAGGTAGGAGAAGGATCTGCCGCCGGAGGTCGTTCGTTAGATGCGGGGGACAGCGGCGAGGGCGAGGCTGGTGGAGCGGAGCTGGCGGGTGGGGGTGTAGAAGCTGAGTCTGCTGTTCAGGTAGGCTGGTCTGGCGTTGTGGAGTGCTTTGTGTGCTTGGGTGAGGAGCTTGAAGGTGATCCTCTTGTCCACGGGGAGCCAGTGTAGGTCTCTCAGGTGGGGGGTGATGTGGCTGCTGCGGGGGACGTTGACGATCAGTCGGGCGGAGGCGTTTTGGATGTGTTGTAGTCGTCGTAGGTGTTTGGCTGGGATTCCTGCATAGAGTGCGTTGCCGTAGTCCAGTCTTGTGCTGACAAGGGCCTGTGTCACCGTTCTTCTTGTTTCGGTCGGGATCCACTTGTAGATCCCGCGGAGCATGCGGAGGGTGTTGTAGCAGGAGGAGGAGACGGCGTTGACCTGCTTAGACATGGAGAAGGAGGAGTCGAGGATGAATCCTAGGTTGTGTGCATGGTCAGTGGGTGTTGATGCTGTTCCCAGTGTGGTCGGCCACCAGGAGTCATCCCAGGCTGAGGGTGTGGGTCCGAGGATAAGGACCTCCGTCTTGTCCGAGTTCAGCTTCAGACGGCTGCTCCTCATCCAGTCGGCGACGGCCTTCATTCCCTCGTGGAGGTTGGTTTTGGCGGTGTGTGGGTCCTTGGTGAGCGAGAGGATGGGCTGGGTGTCGTCGGCGTAGGAGATGATGTTGAGGTTGTGATTGCGGGCCACTTGTCCGAGGGGGGCGATGTTGACGTTGAACAGCGTCGGGCTGAGAGATGAGCCCTGGGGGTCGCCGCAGATGATGTCGGTGGCTTCTGATCAGAAGAGTGGGAGGCGGACGCTCTGGGTTCTGCCGGAGAGGAAGGACGTGGTCCAGTCAAGGGCCTTCTCTTGGATTCCGGCATCTAGGAAGCGTGTCTTTAGATTGGAATGGCAGACCGTGTCGAAGGCAGCTGACAGGTCCAGGAGGATGAGGGCTGATGTTTCGCCGTTTTCTAGTTGGCGCCTGAGGTCGTCTGTGGCGGCGATGAGGGCTGTCTCGGTGCTGTGGTTTTGTCTGAATCCGGACTTGGATGGGTCCAAGATGTTGTTGTCTTCCAGGTGGCGGGCCAATTGCATGTTGACGATTTTCCTGATGACCTTTGCCGGGAACGGGAGCACGGAGATGGGCCGGAAGTTCTAGAGGTCCTTGGGGTCCGCCTTGGGCTTCTTGAGGAGGGCGTTGATTTCGGCGTGCTTCCAGCTTTCCTGGAATGTCGCTGTTTCAAAGGAGATGTTGATGACCTTCCGTAGTTGGGGTGAGATGACTGTTTCTGCTTTGTTGAATACGTAGTGTGGGCACAGGTCTGACGGAGATCCTGAGTGGATGGAGTTCATGACCTTGCTTGTCTCGTCGTAGTTGACGTTGGACCAGGAGATCAGGCGGTTGGCGCTGGTAGTGTTTACAGGGGAGGTGGAGTCTGGAATAGTCGGGGTGGTCGTGGTGTTGAAGCTGTCGTGGATGTCAGCGATCTTGCGGTGGAAGAAGATGGCTAGTGAGTCGCACAGTTCTTGTGAGTGCGGGATGTCGTTGGCGCTGGTGTTGGAGAGTTCCTTTACGACGCTGAAGAGCTCCTTGCTGTTGTGTGCGTTGTTATCCAAGCGGTCTGTGAAGGAGGATATCTTGGCTAATCTGATGAGGTGGTGATGTCTGCAGGTGGCGTCCTTGTGGGCTGCGTGGTTGTCCGGTATGCGCTCGTGGAGCACTATCTTCTCCAGTTTCTGGCATGCGCGTTTGGAGGTCTGGAGCTCGTTGGTGAACCAGGTTGCTCTCTTGCTGGAGTGGTTGTTGGAGGGTTTCTTGAGCGAGGGCGAGGTTGCAGGCTGCGGCGTCTGGGTTGGTGGGGTCGGAGGGTGGGTTCTGGGCGAGGTCTTAGGTGACTTTGCTCCAGCAGCGGCGTCGCAGCTGTTGGGTGCAGTGGTGCGTGGTTGGTTTCTTGAAGGTGAAATGAATGCAATGGTGGTTGGTCCAGTGGAGTTCAGTGGTGTGGTCGAAGGCGACGTGGGTGCCTGTGGAGAAGACTGGGTCCAGCGTGTGGCCGGCGGTGTGGGTGGGTGCGGTGACGAGTTGTCTGAGGCCAAGGTTGGCGAGGTTGTCGATCAGGGTGGCAGAGTTGGCGTTGTTGTTGTTCTCGAGGTGGAAGTTCAGGACCCCGAGGAGGATGTAGTCCGTGGAGGCGAGTGCGTGGGTGCTGGCGAGGTCGGCGATGGAGTCGCTGAACTGAGCCCGGGGTCCGAGGGTCTGTAGATGAGTGTTCCTCTGAGGGTGGTGTTTGGGTCGGCGTGGATCCTGAAGTGGAGGTGTTTGGTGGTGTTCAGGGTATCGTCTGCGTGGGTGGCGACCTTGAGGATGGACGATGGCTTATTCCTCCTCCGATTCCGTTGGCGTAATCCCTGCGGGTGATCTTGTAGCCGTCCGGGATGGCTATGGCGATGTCGGGCGCCGAGGAGTCGTTCCACCAGGTCTCAGTCAGGAAGGCCACGTCTGGGGCGGAGGTGTTGAGCAGATCCCAGAGCTCGACGGTGTGTTTGCGTGTGGAGCGGGTGTTGAGGAGTATGCAGCGGAGGTGGTTGGGTTCATTCCTTGGAGGTTTGGTGGCTCTGTCGCAGGTGAAACTGCAGGTGCGGCAGGAGAAGGGTCCGTGGGTCCGCTTCGGGGCGGCCTGGAAGCAGGTGTGGTTTCGGCTGACGTTGAGTGCGTGGAGGGTTCTGTTGTCATAGTGGAGTCTGGTGTTGTGGCGTTCGAGGGGTCCAGGGGTTCTGGCGCTAGGCGCGGTCCAGGCACGGACGGGCGCAGACGGGCTTGCCTTAGGTGCACCTTCGGCATCACAGCGGCATGCCTGCTGCGTGCGTCCGCTGCGCGGCTGTGCAGCGTCCGGCATATATGGGGAGTTGGGAGGGAGGAGCAGCTGAGAGGCGGGAGCAGCGAGTGGGCAGGGGGCGGGGCCGCAGGGGGCACAGCGGCGGGGAAACAGTGGTACAGAAAACAAAATGGGGCCCAAGGGGGGAAACGAGTTTTGCAGATCAGAAAACGAGGCACGAAGAGGGGGAAACAGTGGTACAGAAGGCAAAATGAGGCACAAGGGGGGGAAACGAGTGGCACAGAGCAGAAAACTAGGCACAAAGAGGGGGAAACAGTGGTACAAAAGGCAATATGGGGCACAAGGGGGGGAAATGAGTGGCACAGAGCAGAAAACGAGGCACAAGGGGGGAGATAGTGGCAGAGAAGCAAAAAGGACGGAGGACACTTACCAGCGGCAGGGGTAGCGGCAGCAGGAGCACACAGTCAGAGCTGTGTGGAGGGGGATCGACATACCAGGAGGGTCAGGGGTCGCTCACCTCACCGCGCAGCGTCCGGCATATATGGGGTGGTGGGAGGGAGGAGCACCTGGGAGGCGGGAGCAGCGATTGGGCAGTGGGCAGTCAGGGGGGCAGGGCTGTAGGGGGCACAGTGGAGGGGAAACGAGTGCAACAGAAGAAAAGAGGGGCACAAAAAAACGAGTGGAACAGAGGGCAGAAGGGCACAAAAAATGAGGTAAAAACGAGTGGCACAGAGGGCAGAAGGGCACAAAAAACGAGTGGAACAGTGGGCAGAAAGTCACAAAAAACGAGGGAAAAACGGGTGGAACAGAGGGCAGAAAGGCACAAAAAACGAGGGAAAAACAGGTGGAACAGAGGGCAGAAAGGCACAAAAAAAAGGAAAAACGGATGGAACAGAAGGCAGAAAGGCACAAAAAACGAGGGAAAAACGGGTGGAACAGAGGGCAGAAAAGCACAAAAAACGAGGGAAAAACGGGTGGAACAAAGGGCAGAAAGGCACAAAAAACAAAGGAAAAACGGATGGAACAGAGGGCAGAAAACAAGCACAATAGGGGGAGACAGTGGCACAGAGCAGAAAACGAGGCACAAGAGGCGGAGACAGTGGCACAGAAGCAAAAGGGACGGAGGACACTTACCAGCAGCAGTGGCAGTGGCAGCAGGAGCACACAGTCGGAGCTGAGTGGAGGGGGAGCGACCTACCAGGAGGGTCAGGGGTCGCTCCTAGCATTAAATTTGCTATGTCCCACCCAAGAAGCAACCTCCACCAGGGCCAAGGCTGTTACCACTGTGCTGGCACATGGAGTGTCTGTCCTTGACATCTGTCAGGCAACAACTAGATGGCCTGGAGGACCTTTGGTATGAGTCATTCACATACCCCCACCTTAGAAAGTACTGCTTTGGTTCTAAAGGTGAGTAATTTGATGTTGGAAGTATCCGTCAGAAGAACAAGCTATTTACATTTGGTAAAGCGTTCTGGTGGATACGCTGTCTAACCTTTGATTCCTCACTGTCCTCCCCATTCTGTGGGATGGTCTCTTTTTCAAACCTGAAAGGTCCCAAATTACATATCTGCCCACTAGTGCCTCTGAGTTTTGTTGGGCTCAGAGCTGAGAGTGCGGACAGAGTTAGGAAAGAAACTGACAGCGATGAGCAGTAGTAGCACTTATATGTGACTCAACTGTCACTTCCAGGGCGGAAGGAAGTTAATGCAGAGACAGCATCTCCACCTACTGGCACAAGGAAGTAATTCTGTTTAAACTTCCTGATCCAGTCTGGCACCTGGGGATATTCTAAAGGTGAGAATCTACGGTTAAATAGAGTATGCAGCAGAAAGAGCATTATCGAAGGTAAGTAACTTGTACTTTGGTGCTCTGCATCACTCTCAGAAATATGGATCCAACATTGAAGAAGATGTAGACGATATAGTGCCAGTTGAAAGAATTCCCAAATCATTTTCAAAAACTCCCACCTGCAACACTGCATCACTCTTTATAACTTGCTTAAAAAGACTACCACAATGCCTGATAACACTGTATCGCAAGCACTTGATTATCCTTACAAGGCATTCCTTGGCCAATGCTGAATGTCCGTAAATCAATTTCACCATGCTCTCAAATGCACATCTTTATTAAGGAGAAGTGTGGCTCAATGGTTAGAGGCGGCAGACCCGGAAGCTGAGATCCGCCCGGGACCAGGGTTCGATTCCCAACGCGGCAGGGTCTTGGGTCAAAATGTCGCGGGCCTGATAATTCTCGCCTCGGCGCCTACTCTAACCTTGGGTTCCACTCTGTAACTCTGGGCAATAGCTTGCTTAATCTTCACAATGGCCCCTTCAACGCAGGGGATGCCTGGTCTCACCTTGGGGGTGCCCAGAAGGGACAATCTCACAGGGAAAGCCAGGACGGGTTCCCCAGCGGTATACAGCGCCGGGACGCCCGCGGTGCGGGCAGCTGTGCGCTTTACAAGTTTACAACATTTACATTTACATTTACATTTAACTTTAACCTTTCCATGATTATCATTACCCTTCAGCTCTTTACTCAAAAACATAATGTTCTTCCACTTTCCAAAACAACCATTCCCACAATTCACACCTAGAAACCTGTTGACTGGCTGCGCTTCTGACAAAGAGGGATTTGACACAGTCTGCCACCGCACACTAAGAGCACGCCTACATGACGCCGGAATCCAAGAGAAGGCCCTGGACTGGACCACCTCCTTCCTCTCCGGGAGAACCCAGAGCGTCCGCCTCCCCCCTTCCGCTCCAAAGCCACCAAGATCATCTGCGGCATACCCCAAGGCTCATCTCTCAGCCCAATGCTGTTCAACGTCTACATGACACCACACACCACACACCACGTCGCCCGACAGCACGACCTAAACACCATCTCCTATGCCGACGACACCCAGCTGATCCTCTCGCTCACCAAGGACCCCTACACCACCAAAACCAACCTCCACGAAAGAATGAAGGCTGTCGCCGACTGGATGAGGGACAGCAGACTGAAGCTGAACTCGGACAAGACAGAGGACCTCATCTTCGGCTCCACCCCCTCGGGCTGGACTGACTCCTGGTGGCCAACGGCACTAGGAGCACCCCCCACACCCACCAACCAAGCACGAAACCTAGGGGTCATCCTCGACCCCACACTCTCCATGACAAAGCAGGTCAACGCCGTCTCCTCCTCCTGCTTCAACACCCTCCGCATGCTTCGCAGGATCTTCAAGTCGATCCCCACCAAAACTAGAAGGACGGTCACCCAGGCCCTCATCAGCAGTAGACTGGACTACGGCAACGCACTCTACGCAGGAGCCCCGGCCAAACTCCTGACACGACAACATCGCATCCAGAACGCCTCTGCTCGCCTGATCCTCGACATCCCCCACCACAGCTACATCACACTCCACCTGAAAGACCTGCAGTGGCTCCCCATCAACAAGAGGATAACCTTCAAGCTCCTCACCCACGCACACAAGGCACTCCTCGACACCGGAACAGCGTACCTCAACAGACGACTCGGCCTCTACACCACCGCACGCCAGCTCCGCTCCACAGACCATGCCCTCGCCACCATCCCCCGCATCCGAAGAGTGACCACCGGTGGCAGATCATTCTCCCACCTCGCCGCCAAGACGTGGAACACCCTCCCTATCCGCATATGGCAGACGGAAGACCTCCTAACCTTCAGGAGACTCCTCAAGACCTGGCTCTTTGAACTGTAGCACCTCCCCCCCCTAGCGCCTTGAGACCCTCACAGGTATGTAGTTCGCTTTACAAATGCTATGATTGATTGATTTTCACAGCCCGGAATGCCTTTGATTCTTGAGGTTGGATGTATGTAGTAGTAATTGACCACGTATGTATTCTTCTTTAACCTCAGTGAAATTACACTGGGCAAGAAATTCTCTCAGAGCCATTGTGTACAAATCAGCATACTCAATACCTTGGTAGAGACAAAAAATTGCTCATACCTTTTCAGCACCACATTTCTTTTCTCTCAGAAATGTTTTTCCAATTTAGTAAAGGCAAACATCCAGCTCAAAGTATTCAGCACTTCCCATCTCAGTTTCTGATAGGTGCCAGAAAATGTGGAACCGCATTGCTCATAACCAGCATAGCCTGTAGCTTCCTTTTACTCATTGTTAAACCATAATCCTACAGCGTTTTTAATATACGCTTAAAACAAATATTTCTAATGTCCCAATCAATAACTTGGCATCCTTATACCAGACCAAAATTGAGCACCTCCCTGCCATCACGCACTCCACAATGATTTGAACAGAGAACCTGTATGCAAATAGTGAAGGGCAAAGCAAGAGTTTTGTAGTTACTCTGTTCACATTTATGTTCAGACCACTCTAGACATGTCACACTTAACCTTAGTATAAGTATCAAATACCTGTCCATGATGTTGCACATCCCTCCCTTCCTGCACCTGTTCCTGACACCGGTACACATCCTACCTCTTCTTCCTTTTAGCAGATTCACATCTGACCACAGTCCACCAGCATGTTGCTCCTACATCACCATATATCGATAGTACCACTGGCCTTTTAAAAATGATTTTCCACCTGTAGGAGATTCAATATTTTGCACTGTTAGCAGTTTGAATGATATTACTTTCCTGCCTGTAAACCTTTGCTAAGCCATAAGTGCTCATTTGTTGTGCCTTCACGTCTCCATGACAACACTTATCAAACACCCCAGCTGAAGCTACACCCCTGGGTTTGGGGTGTAACACACCTCAAATGCATTTTGTGCTTTGTAGTTGGTTCTCAGGGCCCTGAGTGGGTCTGCTATGTATGTGTCGGGTTTTCTCGTCCTCAATCCACTAATAGGTTTTAACTTGTTCATTTTTTTGGATCGGGATCTTAAATATATGTATTTACCGGTTTACCAAACGAGTAGTAAATCTGCCCCTATAAACGTGCTCCTTGAATGGGCATAAATGTAATACTTTCTGGAATTCAAAAACATTGGAGAAGAAGGCTTGGTAAGCTGTGCCAGTCTCAACGATACCTGCATATTACTGGAAATCAAACAACTGAAGGGTGATGGAATGAACCTGGTAGTTCTCCCTACCACGTTCTCCAAGGGAACTCATGGCTATGATCACATCTAACACAACGGCCTTGAATCCCTGCCCTTAGATCATTTATTTAAAATGCATGTTCACTGCACACGCTCTTCTTCAACTCTGCTGCAAGACCCCTTGATTGTTGAATTGTCAAATTGTCGCATGTGGGCAGGGCTCCATGTTATTAGTTCTCGCCTTTTACAAATGATTTTGGCAATTACTGATGGCCCCCATGCACTAAGTCTGAGTCGCAAATTGAAGAAGGCATGCAGTCAAATAATGGGGGAAGCTGAGCCATGTTTCTGGCTTGGCTTTAGGAGTCTGTGCACGAGCCGATCCAAGAAAACATTTAGCATGTATGTTGTACAAGAAAGAAAATGTAAAAATATGATACAATCTCTTAGAAATTCAAAAAAGTATATTTCTTTAACATATGGAAGGGTCTCACCATTGTGCATCAGACCATATCAGTGCATAGAGAGATATTTATCAAAAGTGATCATTATCAGATAGAGCTATCTAGCCGCAGATTCATTAACTTTGAATTCTCCCCTGGCGTCAGACTGGATACAACATTTTTTCAGCAGTACCTCAGCACACTGGGAGATGGCGCAGTACGGGTCTGTGATGACGTTAACTCCGGTCATGTTGTCAGTGGAGCCACATAAGTCCCCTCCTGCGCCAGGACGTCATTTTCTCTTCTCCGCGCTGCAACGAGGATCCGGAGAAGCCGTTCCTCAGGCCCTTTTTGGCATACTTCGACAGTTTTTTGTCATTGGGAGCAGTGTGCCCTTTTTCTCTGTAGCTTCAGTCTTTAAGGCTTGTGGGTCTAGTAGTCGTCAGATGTCAGTTACGGACCTGCATATGATTTGTATGTGGTGTTTGGGCGATCACCATGATGCCAAGGATTGAAGCCGAAGGCGCTTAAAGAGCGTTGCATGAAGTTGCTGGCATTGTGTATGCTGCAAACTTCGGGAACTTCCTGGCCGTGATCTTTGTCGTTCCAGAAGGAGGTCAGTTTGCTGGGTCAATCTAGAAGTCGGAGCCAATCCAAAGGACGTCCTTCTCCGGAGACATCAAAAGGTAGAAAGTGGTTTAAGTTGTGGCATCCCCCAGTTTCACTTCGTGAAAACTCCATCTCCCACAGCTCCTCCCTCTCGACGGTTCAGTTGGCCTTACATGACTCCGCACCACGTTTTCCTGTTTTTCTTGCAGCCAGGGCGTCAATGGCCCAGATGAGGGAGTATTATAACTCTTTACACCTCATCTTTAGAACTTAGTCTCCTTCTGGAGTGCCTTCGGGACCCAAGGAAGTGAGTGGAGCACTGTCAGAGGGTTTGACCTCGGTGACAGTTGGGCCATCAGAGTTGTTGGGTCGACGCTGATTGGCTTCGGCCGGCTCCGCATTTGGCACAGGTATAAAGTCCTTCGGGATCTCCACCTACGGTGCCTGTATTTGACCAGCGGACTCCAGCACAGACGTTCGTGGCATCAGTCAAAATCATCTCTCCTCCTATCGACGTCAAGGCGTCGCCTTCTCGGCACCATTCAGCGTTGAATACAGAGTCGACAGAACAAACTGAGTGGATTGTGCTATTGTTGGTTCCTTCTCAGGAGGGACTTCTGAAAGTCACCTTGATTTGGCTGAGACAGAGCATTTTAAGCCCATTTCGGATACTATTACATCTCTGGTGAAGGAGAGCTGGATAGCTGTTCATGGAGAGGCTAGTGAACTAGAATCTTCACCAGCGTCGGGGTTACTTTCTCCCCCTAGTCTCACTACTGAGGCGAGTTCTGCCTTTGCAGATATGTTGAGGAGAGTGGATACAGTCTTGGAATTGTCCGTGCCTATGGTGCCGAGGTCTACTTCGACCCTCTGATTGAGGTCCTCTATGAAGGACAGACTGTGGAGGAGCCTGTTCTTCTGTACATTGAGGCCCTGTTTGATATTGTATTATGATTTTGGGCCGAGTCTGATTCAGGGGTCTCAGTGGATTGGGATATTGTTTGCGGACATTTGCCTGCACCTGGAGACCCAGTTTGCCTCCATAGACATCCTTCCACTCTTATCTTGGTTGTTCAGGCTGCAACATCTTCTCATGATGTGGATTCTGCACCCAAGACTCCTTTTGATACGGATTCTGGGAGTCAAGATGCATGTGGCAAAATATCTTTGCTAATGACAACTCTGCTTTGAGATCCACGAACATATCTTGTGTGCTAGGGCATTTTTTTCATGCTTTGTGGCAATCTTTGCAAAATATGTTGCATTCTCTTCTAGATAACCTCTATTCTGAGGTGGCTGGCTTGATAAGAAATTGTCAACAGGCAGCTAAGCATTCAATTAGGTGTGGCATGAACACTACGATTCTGTAGGTCGAGCCATGGTATCTGTGGTGGTGCTACGGCATCGTGCTTGGTGGCAGCTTCAGGTATTTCGGAGGCTGTACAGACGACTTTAGTAGACATACCATTTGATTGTTCCCATCTCTTTGGGGCTCAGGCCGATGCGGCATTAAGACTCGTAGGAGAGGACTTTGCTGGGCATTTCTTTGTTCTTTGTGTTGCTGAGGACTACAAGGTCCAGGAGCCCAGGGATTGAGAACACCTGTGCCCGCCCACCCACAACCACTACCACTACATTACTCCTCGCGGCCCCCGCTTCGTGGGAGCCGCTCGTAGGAGAGCACATTGCTGGGCATTTCTTTGCTTTTTGTGTTGCTGAGAACTACAAGGTCTAGGAGCCCGGGGATTGAGAACACCTGTGCCCGCCCGCCCACAACCGCTACCGCTACATTACTCCTCGCGGCCCCCGCTCCGCGGTATGCGCGCAGGCACGCGCCGGGCGAAGTCTCAGCCAAGGGCTGGCCCGTTTGAGCCCGTTGGAGCCTATGCTGGGCCCCCCCTCTGACGACTGTACTACAATCAATCTGGCTGCTTTCTCAGTAAGTGTTGCAGCAACTACTTATTGGATCCACTTTTGCATGTGATATGTCTGGGCGAGACGGATAGGGGAAGAAAGTTGCTGGGGGTGGCTTCGTAGCGGGGACTCTGGACCAATTTATTACAAGAGCTACATCGGTCCTGGTGCACGAGATTGCCACTGTCACTGAGCGCCGTCTTTCCTTGGACCCTACCTTTGCTAAACGATCGTCCATGGGGGTCCTGGCAAACTCAAGTACTCTTGAAAAATGTTCACAGACTGCCCCTGTTGTTGGGTCTCCGAGCCAGAGCCTGCGCCAATCATTACATGATACAGGGGACATGTTTCTGGCTCGTACAGACTCCCTGCAAGTTACGGAGCCTATGTAGGGGGCGACCTCGAAGAGGAAACGAGGGGGTGCCGCCATGAGGGGAAAAAGCCCAAGATACAAAAACTTTATAAGGCTGCTGACCAGGGAAATAATGAACATCACACTATTGAAGTTCCACAGGAGAGTATGCCAGCTGTATATAGCACAAGCATGGGTGATTCTGTTCACATATTGCCTCAGCTTGAAGAAGCTTACTGTCAAAAAACCGGTCTTATAACATCATCTTTCCAGCCTATACTGCAAAGACTTCTACTAATAGAGAATAGGCTGGAAAAATGCGAAGAACAGATGGTGTCAACCTTGGGTTCTATCAATAACGAAGTGGTGAACTCTGGACAGACCCTTGAATTAGTAAGGGATGGATTACGGGGTTCCATGGTTTCTACTGTTTCCAATGCCACATTGAGCTTAGACATTGAAGCACATCCATCGGACTCTATACCACCCAGGGCCAAAGCAAGGAGCACGAATAATACAGCTGGTGCAGAGGCACGGCCTAAAAGGGTCCATTCTTGTGAGGGAATAGAAGCACAACAACTGCTGGGAGAGGATCAGCAGCAAAATGTAAAAACTGCCCCTAATGGGACCTGGTGTGGTAATGATGCAAAGAAGTTATCCTCCCACTTAGACTTACCCACTGATTGCTCAACGTATGTTGTGGCTTCGACTGGCGTCTCAGAACTGGAAAATGGCAAAGTTGAATATTATGAGGAATTAAAAAATAAAACAATTTATTGGTGAAACAATAACAGACCACTCCCCATAGATGTCCAATGCCAGATCCTATTCGTCCGTAGAGTCAGCTGGGTAGGATGTAGACCCAAAAACATCTTAGGCGATTGCATTGTTATTAATTTTGATGACTGTAGGGCAGTGGAATATGTCTGTGGGAGTTCCACGAATAATTTGAGATCTACCATCCAGATTCGGGACCTAAGTTATTTTTATACTCCCCCAGATCGTATGTCTAATTTCAGTTACCAAGGAATGACCATGGGCAGGAAAAGCAGGATTGCATTGCATAGCGACAGAGAAAGGGGGAGGAGTAGAGAGCTGTTATCAGCTGTACCCCTCAGCAACAGATTTAGTGTGTTGGATAGGGTAGATTGACTGACACCCGCAGGTATTAGCCTCCCCGCAACTTACAAACAACCGTATGCTGAAATACGAGTGGTGGGTACTGGGGCTATAACATCTACTGCTACAATAATGCCCACGCAAACGTGCAGTATTACACGTTTGCTAGGGTGTGAGGCTACAAACCACCACTTAGGGCACAGTGATGTAATGGGGGATGCCTTTGGTAGTAAAATATGTATAGTTAATGCACTAGAAGAGGTGGGGAACCAGACTGTCCGAAATGTAATAAATTATGCCCCTGACGATGTCGAATGCTACTCTGCTACCTGCTACACCCACCAATGTTAAATGCTATCCTAAAGTACCGGCTCCATCCATCATCCATGTTGACAACCCTGGCATGCTAGCCATATTAGAACCGGAGGTAAAAGCTAGGAGCAGAGGGAGCAGTGGGAAACTGTGTGCCGATGACACGAGAATTCTGTCCTGGAATATTGCAGGTCTCGTGGCTAAATTAGACCAGCCTGATTGGGGGGGATTATATTGACTCCCACAAGATCTGCCTATTCCAGGAAACCTGGGCCACAGACCACCAATATAGAGTAGGGTATGTGATGTATATGAGGTTGCAGTCAAGGGATTAAGGGGCAGACCTTCGAGGGGCTTATGTATTTGGGTACGATCACATTCAGGTTGTAAGATAAAGAGAGTAGAAACATACTCCCCTGACATTATATGTATCCTTCTGACATGTAAGAACCTCCCGAAACTGGCCCTCATTAATGTTTACTCCCGGCCAGTTCAGCACGGTGGGATTTCAACGGCACTCGAATCCCTTGTAAACCTCCTTAACTCACTTGCGGGAAGGATGAATTTTTTAATCGGTGGGGATTTTAACTCCCACTTTGAACCTTTTAACTGTCTCATGCAATCCATTACTAGTGACGAGGATGCTATCTGGCCTATCCCGACACCTAATACATATCCAATTAGGAGCTGGACACCGCTAGTCTTACAATTAATTTCGTTAACCTGGTCCTTCTCTTTAAGGGCCTGTAATGGACTGTTTCCGGGAAATAATCCGGGGTGCCCTACCTTTGAGAGATTTGTCAAGACCTCAGTTATCGACTATTTTTTGCTCAGCGTAGAGATCTGGGACAAAGTGATGGATTTCTGCATTGAAACTCTCACTGAAAGTGACCATAATCCTGTGGTTACAATCTTGGATTATTATATGGGGGGAATTGGTCGAGGGACGGATAATCCAGACCATACTAATTTATGCCAAAGTAATTTGGTTGTTGTTGAAGGAGGGAGATGCATCCGATGGACCACAATAAACCAATCACCCGAAACCATGTCTAAATTGTATACCAGTATTATACCCCTGATAGAGAAGGCAAGTTTTTTATCAGATAACCCAATGAATTTAGGGCCTGTCAGTGACCTAGGAAAAATCCACCAAGAATTGATACAGATTCTGGGGGATTGTTTCTACAAAAGTGGACCGGCCAATAATAAACCTGACAGGAATAAAAATACTTGGAATAATAAGAATTGTAGGGAAGCTAAGTGAGCTTTGTTGTCTACAATCAAGGGTGGCGACAATGACCGTATTAGGGAAGCCAGGGCTGTTTTTAAGAAAATAACTGTAAAAGCAAAATCTGATTGGGAAACAGAGAGATGGCAGCCTATCAAGATGGCTTTCGATTTAAAAGATAGTAGAGGTTTTTGGAACCTGGTCCATACGAGAAAACCAGAGGGTAGGACCGCTATCGACCCAAACATCGATGACGATGCCTGGCGTCTCTATTTTAAGGAACTATACTTAAGCCCGTCCAATGATTTGGGTGGGAGTGAGACGCCGGTATCTCCCTCCATCCTCGAACCCCCATTGAATACACCCCATGTTCTATGGTGGAGGTATTATCTGCTTTGGCAAAGTTACAACCCAACAAAGCTCCTGGACTGGGCAGAATTCCAGGGGACCTGTATAAAAATGAGCAAGTATTGTGGGCCCCATATTTATTATCTCTTTTTAATGCAAACCTTCATGGCCTCCCAGCACCGCCAACGTGGGCTGGTGCTGAGATCATTCCGATATATAAAAAAGAGTCCCCTATCAGCCTTATTGACGTTACACAAAAAATCTTCGCAAGGATCTTATTAGGAAGATTACAGGAATGGATAGAAGACTGTGATGTTTTAACACCGCTGCAAGCTGGTTTCAGAGCCCAAACCTCAACCGTGGACCAGCTGTTTAGGTTTCAGCTGATTCACTGGAAGCATGTAGTTCTGGAAGGAGGGAGCTGGTATCTTACCTTCGTGGATTTGAAATCAGCGTTTGATATGGTGCACCATGACCAGTTGTGGAGAATCCTACTGGACATGGGGGTCCCACCATATCTTTGTTTCCAACTTAAACGCCTCCACGAGGGTACATATGCGAGAGTTAGATACGGCAGAAATGGTCAACTAACAGCCCCTTTCCCTGTTGGTAAGGGAATACGACAGGGTTATGTGCTCGCGCCGACCCTTTTTTCCCTCTTCCTAAACGGTTTAATTGAAGATCTACTTGCTGCAAAGGATTTGGACTCCCCTAAAATAGCATTCTGTAAATTTCCCGCACTAATGTTTGCGGATGATACCCTGCTCCTCTCGAAGTCATCGATGGGGAGTTCTTAAGGAATTTAGCCAGTTTTGTAGCAAGAGGAATTTTGTAGTAAATATTAACAAAACAAAATACATGGTCTTTAACGCCAAATCCGCTAATTGTCCCCACCCAATGATGAATGGTAGGCCTCTTGAGCGGGTAGACATCTTCGATTACTTGGGCCTAACTTTAAATGACAAAATGGGATGGGGTCCCCAAATTAATAAGGCTAATTTGAGGTTAACCCAGGCAATTGGGGGCATCCTAAAAGTCCAGAAGGGTTGCGCCACAAAGCTCATTAGCTCACCTCTAGAAATATATAAAGTACAAGCTCGGTCGTATTCTTTATATGGGGCAGAACTGTGGGGGCATAGTCTATCTAATACCTTGATCCTCACTGAAAATAAGTTCATTAGGCAAACCCTGGCACTCCCAGTTAACACACCCCTATTACCGCTAAGGATGGATCTGGGTATCCTACCTATGGTGGATCTAATCTCGTCCCGACCGCTGCTTTATTGGCGACGGCAGTGGAGTACACCTGAGTTGAGACACTATAGGCAGGAACTACAAGCGGTAATGGCACTACTGGGGGCTGTGGGTAAAACCCCTGGTTGTCTTTTGTTAGGGATTTGTTTCGTCAAATGGGCAGTGAAGACTTGTGGACCTCTCCAGAGAAATCCTGCCCAGCTACTCCAAAACAAATTCTAGCCAAAGCGGTGAAAGAGTATAAATTGGCTAGTCTATTACAGGCAGCCAAAACTATGAGTTTGACATATGGGTTCTTGGATTTTAAGTGTCACTATCAATTTGAAGAGGGTTTAGACTGTATACAACCTCCACTAGCAAGGAAGTTGTATCTGCAATTTAGATATGGGGCACTCCCGCTTCACACAATAACTAATAAGTGGTCGGGTGCAAACCATTGTCTCTGCCCTGGATGCCTAGTGGAGGAGGAAACAGAAATCCATGTACTGTTTTCTGCCTGGCATATAAACAGGCTAGGTCCAAATGGGTTATACAACTGTGCAGAAATTTGGATATTAGGAACTACCAAGAACTATTCAGGATCCTAAAATCAGATACTGACCCAATATATGTCGTCGTAGTTTCGAAATTTCTCCTTGCGATGTGGATAAAACGAAGTCATCTGTTGAACACGCGTATTTAGTCCTGTGTTTATTAATTCTAACCCTTCACTTTGTAATAATCAATCTTTCAGCCTGGTAATTGGAGTCAAGCCTACATGAGATAGAGATATCCTCTTCCCGGCTGATGCACTGATTATGATTATTTTAAAAACAAGAAAAAATATATATTTTTATTGGATGTGTGCAATAAATTCTTTTAAGGCTTTTTATTATAAATTATATTTTTAATGTAAGAATTTTATTAATTCCCATGAATAATGATACCTGTGATTTACTTCAAGTTTATTTGATTTGATTCGGAACTCCGAAGGGATCCACAAAAAAGCAATAAATGCAACAATACCAAGAACATTTTTACAAAAAAAAAAAAAGAAAGAAGCACATTACAAAGTCTCAATTTCTGTACAAAAGGCCAATACGGGTTACAAGAATCGATAATGCATACAATGCAAGAAAAAAGCCCCTCAATAAATATCTAAAATACATTTAAAAAAGTTAAAAACATTAAAACAGAACATCTCGTTAGGAGGGTTATATAGAGCATGTACAAAAGCATTAGCAGTAAAAATACTCAATTTCAAGCAAATGTGGCGTAACCATTTGCGACGGAAAGGGAACAGGGAGGGACATATAAATATAACATGTGTCAAATCTTGTTTAGGGAAGTTGCAAAAGTTACAAGCTGCGGAAGTACCATACCACTTGGCCAGAAGTGTATTTAAAGGCAAGAGATCCTGTCTTAGCAGAAACCAGAATCGCCGGACACCGTGGGATAGGTTCCAAGATATGTAGGGTTGCCTATATTTAATGACACAAGATGAGATAAATGGAGTGACTCCCTTCCTAGATTCAATATACTCCCTATCTAATCGGAAACTAAGGGCCCATGAGGCCCGTTTCAAAACTAATTTTAATTGGCCCTGGGAAAGTGAAAAAAGGGAGGTCTCATCTAATTTCAGAAGCGTCACTGCCCTTCTGAAATTTTTTACAAGAAGGGAGAATTTGTTAAAGGACCCCAGTAGTTCGTCTTTCATTAGGCATCTTAATGTCCCCACTTCCCCCTTAGCCAAACAGGCAACCCAACGCACCAACCCCGCCAGGCCCTGGACCCAACTACTACGAGCTCCAAACTCCAATCTGAAGGCGGCAGCTGTACATGAATTATTAGTAGTGGTTAGATTCCAGAAAATCTTCCCCTCTGCCAACTGCAAAAAAAACCCATTGCCCCAAATCCACTATTTCGAGTCCATAAAGTAAAGTGGACGGGATCTTAGCACAAAATACCTCTAATAGGAAGGAGAAATGGCGCCTCCCCGTGGCTGAATAAAGGGCTTGTAAACTTTTGCCTTGGGCCACTGCCTTCCGCATGTTATTATCAATATGGGGTTTCTCACTGGAGTTATTAGTTATTACTTTCCCCAAGAATACATAACTATTTACAACTTCCAACTTGAGTCCCCCAACTGTCCATCCAAATTTCACAAATTTAGGTTTTTTATTGCCAGCAATACACATTATTTTGCTTTTAGAAATATTTATTTTGAGAAAGTGAGTTTCAGCAAATAAATGGAGGGTGTGCAGGCGGTTGTTTAAGCCTTTAGGCGTTAGATCCAGCAATAAAATATCATCGGCGTAAAGTAAACTAGAAATCGCGACACCTCCCAGCGTAGGAGCTATTCCTTCGCAGGCAGCCAGTGTCATAGGGAGATTCGAGATATATAAAGAAAAAAGAATAGGGGCTAACAAACAACCCTGCTTAAGACCATTAACAGAGTAAATGACCCTAGAAAGCCCTCTTTCTCCCCCCAAAAGGACCTTACACCAAGTATCTGTGTGAAGTGCGCGCACCAGCTCCAACAAAATAAAGGGCATACCCAGCGCAGACAGCTTCCTCCATATCGAACGCCGTGGAGAAATCAATGAACGCTGCGTACACTGTACCGCGGCGGACCCTCACGTATTTGTCTGTGATTATCTGTAACGCCGTGAGATTATCAAGAGTACCATGACTCTTACGGAAGCCTGTCTGTTCAAGGGGCAATATGTTACTGTTAGCTACCCACTCATTTATTGAGTACAGCAGGCATTTAGAAAAGACCTTACCAATTGCGTCAAGAAGGGCGATTAGGCGATAGTTTTGAGGAACATTCCTATCGCCCTTCTTGTACAGCGGCACCAAAATGCTACCCTTCCAAGACGGCAGGACTGTTTTGCTCATGAAGCAATACCTAAATATTGGAAACAAGATCTTGCTCCAAGAGCTGGGATCCTGCTTTAGAACCAAAACAGGGAGCTCATCTGGGCCCATTGCACCAGAGGAGCGTAATTCTATTATAGCCCGTTCGATAACCCTCTCAGAGGAAGGATCTATGAGGGAGCTATCTTCTTTACAGTCCCAAGAGGCATTTATACAGCCATTACTCGCATAGAGGTTAGAAATAAAATGAATCCAAATGGCTTCAGCAATGGGAATTGGAGAAGGAGAAGACCTTGTTCTGCAGCCCTCACTAATTAAGGACCAGAACAACCTTGCTTGCCCGCACACTGCGGCCTCACGCAAGCTAACCCATATTGTGTCCTCTTTGTCCTTTTTTATTTTCATTTTAACCCTATGCCTCCTTCTTCTCAGAAGGGTTATTTTATTGTTTCTATTGAGGGATCTGCATAGATATTGCTCCCTAACTAGTTTATTTATTTCCCTAATGAGACACAAAATAGAACTAGGAATTATTTTCCTCTTTTTTGTCGAGAGGGTTTTCTAGCAACAGACCTTACCACCTTCAAAAAATCTTCAAAGAGGGGTAGAGACGAGCTATCCTCATTTTGTAAGGCATTTAGTTTATTCTCTATAATAGGTTCTAGGCCCATAATAGCCGTGGAATTCCAAAAGCATCGTCCAGTCTTGTTGGCAAAATTAACAAAATCACCGTTAAGAGTCCAGGGATCAGTGATGGGCGAATTTATTAACACTGATACCGATAACACATTATGATCACTCAGTGTAGTCTGCAAAATTGATAGGTCATTTAGAATATAAAAACTATTCATAGCTATAATCACGTAATCTAAAATAGACCCACCATGAATGGATCTATGCATACAATTAGCTGGAAAATCGGAAGAAAATCTTCCGTTTACTATAATCCCCTCCATCTCAAAGAGTTCAGTTAAAAACAGTTTCCCTCTCTTATTTGTTTTGATCTTATCCGGAAAAACGGCCCAGGGAATATGGAGAGATTCCTCTTTCAACTTGTTTTGGAAAAGTTCCAAACTTAAGTTTGAGACATGACAGTTGAAATCTCCCACTAGTATTATATGGGGAACGGGGATTTTGTCCATAATTTTCTTTATATAGACAAAAACCTGTTTTAGAACTATATTGAAACTAGCTTCCGGGGGGATATAGGAGTTAATAATTACTAAAGGTTTCAAGTTCTCAACATTGTCCGCACTAAACAATGTTACTGCTTGAAATAGCTTACTTGAATCCAGGTGGTGTGAAAAGTTCCACCTTATTTGATTTGAGAGTAAGCAAGCAATACCCCCTTTAGCATGACCTCTCTTTGATGGTGAGGCTCCCCCCTCTAAGCAGAAGTAATCCTTTACTACAGGCATTCTATCTACACACCACGTTTCTTGTAAACAAATTACAGGGGCCTTCAATGAGGAAAGATACTGTAGTTTCTCCGGGTCATTTTTTAAACCAGCAGCGTTCCATGAGATTATTTTCAGTCCACTGCTAAAGATGTGAAAATAATTTGGGGTGACAAGTGGATTGACTGGCCAGGACACCGGGCAACCAATTCCATTGGCAGATTTCCTCACCCGTAGTCCTATTAGTGACCACAGAGATAGGAATTCTATGTGTCACTTGGCGGATACTTTTAGTTAAACTTATCTTTAAATCCTCAAAGCCCTGGGCAAACCCACTTGATCCAGATGAGAACGGGAAGGAATTTTTGACTAAATAGTCCTCTTTCCTATTTAATACAAATGGCATAACATCAATCCCCCTACATTGGAAGTTCTCAGCCTGATGGAAGATAAGGTTTACAATTAGTTTGGAAAAGAATTTTGCCCTAATATACATCCCATCCTCACCTTTCAAGATCGTAACCAAATCAATATCATTAGAATGTAATAATTTTAATCCCTCAAGCTCCCCAAAACATTTGAGTAACATAGATCTATTTAATATTAGACCAGAATCAAATAGGGCGTACCTGTGATTTACATTTATTGTGGCTTCCATACCCCTATATGTTTTTATACCAGTATTTTCAATGTCACTTTATTGTTTTATGTGGATTAGATTTTATCTCGTTGTAAATTTGAATGTGCTTTTATGGCTGTAATAGCCGAAAATAAAGTTTTGATGATGATTAAGACTCCTTCATGATAGGTGAAGTTGTAATTCCTCATTTTCTGTTATATGCTATTTAGCCTACACTTGGATTGTATAGGTGGTTAAGCCTTGTTAGCGCATTCTCATGTCTACCTTTGGTGCACCAGATGGTGTTCCTGCGAAAAGCAGATGTTTTTGTTTCAATACCATCAAGACTGAAGGATGGTTGTGTCCCTTTATTCTTTTACCCTTCAGTTGGAAAGCTTACCTGTTCAAATGCTTCTTTGAAGCAGTTCAGAATGATGAATTTGCATGCCTTCTTTCAGTATTTCTTATAGAGACATATTGTTGTGCAAGTTGTGAGACCTGATACATATGGAGTATATCTTTTTTTGCATCTAATCTGTTTTTTCTTGTCCGGTTAATCAGTGAAACTCTTTTTTGCTACTTGAGTGGAGTGCCTGTTCATTGTGGGTGCTTCACTTTAATGAAGCATTGTGCTGGTAAGCTCAGAGCCTATGTTTGGTATTCTTTCGGATACTCACACTCTTGGTTTCCTCCTTTATTGGAGGGTATATGTAATTTCTGTGTTTAATTTTGGAACATGGTGATTATATGAACTCTGTGTCTAAAGTTATCTGAAAGGCAGTCTCTGAAAAACCTTTCCTTTAGGCTATTTTTGGCCATGCCTTACATAGTAGGAGAATTTTAGGCTTTCTTAAAAGCTCTTCTTCTTCTTTATTTTCCTGCAATGTTCTTAGCATGTCATTTGAGATGTCATCAGTGATGTCATGAGTGACGTCACTGACCAGGTCATGAGTGATGTAATATGTGATGTTATCAGCAGGGCACTGCGGGCGCGCGAGTTATAGTTAGCTGAACTCACTATAACGGGGGAGTTTTGATGGTTTTGTATAAGTGAAATGTCCAACTAACTATAACATGTGTGAACCCTATGTTTTTTCTGTGAATTCCTAAGGTTTTTTTAAATGCTAATTCCTAACTATAACGTGGCTGAAACCTATGGTTTTTTCAGTGAATTTCATAGGTTTTGTAAATGATAATTTTTAAATGTAATAATTGTTATATTTTTTTATACTGATTTACTACATTTTTTTAAAGTATTTATTTTTAGATATTTTATTTTTTACATTACATATTTTTAATATAAATTGAATTATTTTTTTTAAAAAATATTGAAATTGTAATGTTTTTATTTTTTTATTTTATATTTTTTTAATGTATATGTATATTTTATATAGCAGAGAATGATATCCTATAGAAGGAAATTCAAGTTACTGGTAAGTACGGTTAAAATTACTTTTCAGGAACAGTAGTGAGCTGAAAGATGCAGCACTGATGTCTCTCCTGATAATAGGTGAATAAATCGGAATTCGTAGTTCGACTGATTTTAGAGGAATTTTTTAAAGTTCCAAAACTCCACACTTAAAACAATTTCCAAGTGAAACCAGTCAATGTTAGCCTATGGAAGGAAATTCAAGTTACTGTAACTACAATTGGAATTACTTTTCAGGAAGTTCCAAAACTCCACACTTAGAAGAATTTCCAAGTGAAATCAGTCAATGTTAGCCTATGGAAGGAAATTCAAGTTACTGTAAGTATGGTTAGAATTACTTTTCAGGATCAGTAGTGCGCTCAAAGGTGCAGCACTGACGTTTCTTGTAATAACAGGTGAGTAAATCGGAATTCGTAGTTCGGCTGATTTTACATGAATATTTTGCTCAATAGTGAAGGAAGGGGGCGGACCTTAAGGTAACATGTGTGCAAACACGCCCTGTGGCGCGTTTTAGATTAAGGAATTCATTCCTCTTCAATCCTGAGGTCCCCTGTGAGCCAACTAGCCCACCAGGTACCTCCAGTATGCGCCAGGCAGCTGTGTTGCAGAGAGGTGTTCAGAGGGCACGCCCCCTTTTTACAACACTCCGCAACACAGCTCCGTGGCGCTTACTGGAGATACATGTTGGACTAGTTGCCCCCTAGGGGACCTCTGGATTGAAGAGGAATTAATTCCCCAACTTAAAACGCGCCACAGGGCATGTTTGCACTCACATCGCCTCAAGCCCCGCCCCCTACCTTCACCACTGTGCAAACGTGCCCTGTAGTGTGTTCTAAGTTGGGGGATTAAGTCCCCTTGCATACTGGGGGTCCCTGGGGGCCATCTAGCCCACCAGGACCCTCCAGTATGCGCCACGGGTCTGCGTTGCAGAGAGGTGTAAAAAGGGGCGTTGGCTCATTACACCTCTCTGCAACGTAGCCCCCTGGTGCGTTTGCAGAGGGGGAACTAATTCCCCTTAAATACTGGGGGTCCCTGGGGGCCAACTAGCCCGCCAGGAACCTCCAGTATGCGCCAGGGGGCTGCATTGCAGAGAGGTGTAATAAGGCCAGGCCCGTTTTTACACCTCTCTGCAACGCAGTCCCCTGGCGTGTTTGCAGAGGGAGAACTAATTCCCCTTGCATACTGGGGGTCCCTGGGGGCCAACTAGCCCATTAGGAACCTCCAGCATGTGCCAAGGGGCTGCATTGCAGAGAGGTGTAATGAGGCCACGCGCCTTTTTACACCTCTCTGCAACCCACCCCCCTGGCGCGTTTGCAGAGGGGAAACTAATTCCCCTTGCATACTGGAGGTCCCTGGGGGCCAACTATCCCACCAGGAACCTCCAGTATGCGCTCGGGAAGGTACAGAGTACCCCGCAATATTTTTTTTTTTTAAAGGAATTTTTCTTTGGCCTTGGGGGTCCTTGTGGGACCCCCTGAGCAGGCCTAGGGGATCAGGGTGTTTCTACCCTGCCCCCTTTGCGTGTTTTGCACGTTTGTTTCACTGCTTTCTTGTGCCTCGGTTCTACCGAGGCACAAGATGGCTGTCAACACTTCCTGGTTTGGAGTGTTGACAGACAGTTGACAGCCAATGACCATGCAGCTCGTGCTCGGGAAGTTACAGAGTACAGTACAGAGTACTGAACTCTGTCTCTAGATATCACTATGATTTTACTTTTGATTTTCTCAGGAACTACTGAACGGATTTACACCAAAAAGCACAATCTGCGAACAGAACTCTACCTCTCTGCCAAATTTGGTGTAATTCTGTTCATCCGTTCGGGCTGTAGCCCTGGCTAAAGGTCCCTATGGAAAATTGCATGGGGAAAACACGTTTTAGGACCCCCCCTTTATTCTCGGCCCCCACTTGACGAATCACTCCCAAACTTTTAGGGAAGGAGCGGAGCAGACCATTTTCTTGTAGAAATTCGCGAAGATTCGTCCACCAGCGCCAAAGTTATTCCAAATAGAATGTTGTGGATTTCCTATGGAAACTAGGTCCTAACTATAACTACCTACTGGCAACCGCCAGTAGGTAACACATATATATATATATATATATATATATATATATATATATATATATATATATATATATATATATTACCTACTGGCGGTCGCCAGTAGGTATATATAGTTAGGATTTTTTCTCTATGGGATTTTTGAAAATTCTATGTCTAATAACTTTGGCGTTTGTGGACGGAGTTGGCTGAAATTTTCAGGAAAATTGAACATTTTGTTTCTGAGCAGCCCCTGACAATTTGGGGGGGTTTCATCAAGGGGGGGCCGAGAAAAAAGGGGGGTCCCAAAACGCGTTTTTCCCATGTTAATTTCCATAGGGCGGTTGGCCTCACTTTTAGCTCGAACGGCTGAATGGATTTGCACGAAACTTGGCAAAATTGTAGGGACTGTTAGCCCGATGTGCCTTTGCTAGGTCTCAATATATGTGCTCCAGTGGATTTTGAGTAATTTAGGTTCAAAAAAAGATATATATCTGGGCGGAGCCTAACCACACATCTGATCTGATTGGCTGTCCGCACTTCATCCAAGAAGTGTTGGCAGCCATCTTGGGACCAATATACATGATAGCACCTCATTAAAAAGCATTGTAGTTAATAGAGGGTTTTAGGACTTTAGTTACATTATAAATCATTTGTTGATGGTACCATACTCGTTTTAGGAATTGTGGTGGGTTCTAAGGTGATTTTACCATGTGAAAAAACCTTCTACTGTGATATCATGAATATTGTTTGAAAGAAAACTAATATCTCATGATTTTCCCACAGTGGTTTGGAAGGGGATCTATAAGCTAAACTGAAAGCATATTTTCTGTAAATTCACATTATCTTTCTCAGTCATGTGAAAATGAAGTCTGACATTCTCAGTAAAACATGTACATCCAACAAGGACAGAGACTGTCAGTTGATTCCTTTGTGTTCTACTGCAGCCTCCTAGAGTGTTCTAAAGAACAACTAGAGCGCTAACAGTCCTACTTATTACAAAGGTATGGCACACCTGAAGTCATCTTGATTGGAATAAAGTGGTAACTCTTAAAACATTTAATTTAAAAAGAAACAACATGAGGGGGTATATTTTGCCATAGAAAGTATGATTAGTGCTGCAGAATGAAAAATTAGGGCACATTTTGAGTGACTTCTCAAATCCTTTTCTATTTCATTAAAACATTCTGACATGCAGTCTCCCAAAATGGCCACCAGAGACAAAAAAGCCCAAATGTAGCCCAAATATCACCCAGATGTAGCCCAAGTATAGCCCAATGACAGAATGTCCCAGAGTGTTCTAAAGAACAACTAGAGCGCTAACAGTCCTACTTATTACAAAGGTATGGCACACCTGAAGCCATCTTGATTGGAATAAAGTGGTAACTCTTAAAACATTTAATTTAAAAAGAAACAACATGAGGGGGTATATTATGCAATAGAAGGTATTATTAGTGCTGCAGAAAGAAAAATTAGGGCACATTTTGAGTGACTTTTCAAATCCTCTTCTATTTCATTAAAAAATTCTGACATGCAGTCTCCCAAAATGGCCACCAGAGACAAAAGAGCCCAAATGTAGCCCAAATATCACCCAGATGTAGCCCAAGTATAGCCCAATGACAGAATGTCCCAGAGTGTTCTAAAGAACAACTAGAGCGCTAACAGTCCTACTTATTACAAGGGTATGGCACACCTGAAGCCATCTTGATTGGAATAAAGTGGTAACTCTTAAAACATTTAATTTAAAAAGGAACAAAATGAGGGGGTATATTTTGCCATATGAATTATGATTAGTGCTGCAGAAAGAAAAATTAGGGCACATTTTGAGTGACTTCTCAAACCCTCTTCAATTTCATTAAAAAATTCTGACATACAGTCTCCCAAGATGGCCACCAGAGACAAAAGAGCCTAAATGTAGCCCAAATATCACCCAGATGTACCCCAAGTATAGCCCAATGACAGAATGTCCCAGAGTGTTCTAAAGAACAACTAGAGCGCTAACAGTCTTACTTATGACAAAAGTATGGCACACCAGAAGCCATCTTGATTGGAATGAAGTGGTAAGTCTGAAAACACTCAATTTAAAAAGGAACAACATGAGGGGGTTAATTTTGCCATAGAAAGTATGATTAGTGCTTCAGAAAGAAAAAATAGGGATCATTTTGAGTGACTTCTCAAATCCTCTTCTATTTCATGAAATAAATTCTGACATGCAGACTGAAACATGCACTTTGAATACCAGCAGCAGACGTCCCTGGTGAGCAGTAGCTTTACTACAGTGATCTAATGTGCAACTAGAGTGCTAACATTCAGAATTTATGGCAAATGTGTGACACATCTGAATGCCTTCTTGATGGAACCAAAGTAAACAAGCATTGAAAATGCAATAGATCTCGCCCTCGTTTAAGTTAAAGCCATTCTGTTTGTAATGAGGTGGCTTTTTAGCTTTGCTTTTATTAGTGTTTTTTCAACTTTCATGTAAATAACATGCATCTGTATGCATATAAGTATATGTATGCATGCATTTATGTTTGTATTTATATAGATATACAGATGATATATGTATGTATATATATATATTCACTGAAAAAACCATAGGCTATAGACCATATATAGTTAGGAATAGGCATTTACAAAACCTTGAAAATTCACTGAAAAAAACATAGGTTATAGACCATATATAGTTAGGAATTAGCTTTCACAAAACCTTGAAAATTCACTGAAAAAACCATAGGTTATAGACCATATATAGTTAGGAATTCGCATTTACAAAACCTTATTTTACTCACACAAAACCATTGAAATTCCATATATAGTTAGTTGCACTAACTATATATCGCGCACCCGCAATCCACTGCTAATGATGTCACATATTACATCATTCATGACATGGTCAGTGACATCACTGATGACATCACTGATGACATCTCAAATGACATCACTGATGACATCACTGATGACAACATCCAGTGACTGTATGTTTCTGTAAAGTTAAAATATGTCTTACATATTGAAGAATGAGTGGATGTATAAGTGTCTGGATGAAGGATTTAGTAGGTGCATGACTGACTGTATGAGTGAGTGACTAAATGTGTCTCACTGAGTGCATGGGTTAGTGACTAAACTGTCTTAATTTGTGCATCATTATGTCTGTTGTTCTGTAAACTGTTGCATGTGTTGATAAGTAGCTATATGAGTAACTATATGGGTTATTGATTGGTTGCCCAAGTATTTGTATGGGAGACTGAGTGTGTGTGTGGGTGGCTGGGAGGTGTATGACTCTGTGCATAGATGTGTGAGCAGTTGATTCACTAGATGTATGGGTTCAAAAGTGCATGTAGAAACAGCTGTATGGACAGTTGACTGTGTGCATGAGTGTATTGGTGAGTGAATGGATATCTCAGTGCTACATGTCAAAGTAAGTACATATGTAAAACACAGTCCATGTGAGAGTTGACATATATAAATAACTGAACATCAGAGCCAGTGAATGTGAGAGTGGCTGTATGAATCATTGTGAACTTGTATCAGGGATTGTATAAGAGAGTAAATATGTGTTAGTGTATGTTTGAATAAGTAAGGTGTGTATAACTGTATAGTTGTTGAAATGGAGATGTGATTGATTCTTTGCATGACTGACTAGGTGTGTGAGTAACTCTATGGATGTGTGACAGTCTGTGAGTGCCTGTTTACACTGAGTGTATCTAAGGTTATATTAGAGTCTGAAGATGTATTATCACATAAATGATATCATCAGTGATGTAATCAGTAATGTCAAATGAGATGTCAGTGATGTCATCAGTGATGTCATTTCAGAGTACTGAACTCTGTCTCTAGATATCACTATGATTTTACTTTTGATTTTCTCAGGAACTACTGAACGGATTTACACCAAAAAGCACAATCTGCGAACAGAACTCTACCTCTCTGCCAAATTTGGTGTAATTCTGTTCATCCGTTCGGGCTGTAGCCCTGGCTAAAGGTCCCTATGGAAATTTGCATGGGGAAAACACGTTTTAGGACCCCCCCTTTATTCTCGGCCCCCACTTGACGAATCACTCCCAAACTTTTAGGGAAGGAGCGGAGCAGACCATTTTCTTGTAGAAATTCGCGAAGATTCGTCCACCAGCGCCAAAGTTATTCCAAATAGAATGTTGTGGATTTCATATGGAAACTAGGTCCTAACTATAACTACCTACTGGCAACCGCCAGTAGGTAACACATATATATATATATATATATATATATATATATATATATATATATGGGGTGAAATGCACGCTGAACCTGCATCCGCAATAAATGAAGGAAAGAATCTTCCATTGTGCAGGCGTTTCTTAATAGGGCAACCTTCTTTGTGTGGATTAAAAGTGCGTCGCGCCTCGTCGCTGAAACGCCCCTCCGCAATCACAGCGGACCTGACACCGGGATTCCTGAGTGTTGAGAGGAGGGGAAGATTTCCGGTATTGTGTTTACAGACATTGGCAGGCACAGAGGTGATTCTCCCCCATTCAACCCACTGGGGGATTACAATAAGGCACGAATTCCCTGAGCAGCCCACTATGGATAAAAACAATTGGACTACCTGTCCCAGCATTCTTGAAGTCCCACATGGGCGGGACAGTAGAGTATAAGTCCCTACAGCTGCCGGGACTTGCGTGTTAGCCAGTGAACAAGGGCATGGAGCCCGAAATGGATTTGGCATCTGAGATGGGGGATAAATGCAAGCTGAACCTGCATCCGCAATAAATGAAGGAAAGAATCTTTCACTGTGCAGGCATTTCTTAATAGGGCAACCTTCTTTGTGTGGATATATATATATATATATATATATATATATATATATATATATAATATTATGATATTTGTGCATTTATGCCGTATACATTTCCGGAATCACGTTCTTGTTTATTTAAATGTAAACCCTTTAAATTTAAGACATTACTGGCATTTACTACAAATTAACTCTTTTTCCCTTCAACCGGTTGGAAAGTAGTATTACTTCGTTTTTGTACACACAAAGCGTAGTCTCTTTTCTAAATAGCGCAAAATGTTGCTTGCTCACCTTTTCTTTATGTCATTCACATCAAAGATCACGTGTTTGGAGTGGTAGCTGTTTAAAAGGTCCAGTAAAAAATGCAAACGTTGTCATGTGATCAAGCCACTCCGGTGGTGAAACGCGTTATGGCGGACTCTTGAAAAAATAAACGCTACTTGTTTTTGCACTTACTCTGGGCTCGTGTCTGCTTCCTTGGTGCCTGCTGGAAACTCGTTGTTGCACCCGACCTTCGCAAGCAGCCTCTGGGATATATAACTGGTGAAGCTTCGACCAGTTACACACGGACCCCCAAACCAATTGTGGCAGCTGGTAAACGGAAGCCTGTCTTCAAGCTACGGCGTGGAGTCCTTTTCTTCAAATCCGGGAGGATTATACTGGCTTGCCCCCCCACCAGAGACTACAAGGCGCCTGGATCGATCGCTTTTCCCTGCTGCACCGGAGGGTGTTTGGGGATACAAGCAGGACGTGAAAGGTAGGACCTCTCCTGAACTGTGGGGTGTTTGGTGTGCAAGGGCGCTCGTGGAACGGAGGGTAATTTACGACTCTCAGTCCGAGCTGCACCTTCAAGTGAAACCGGCGTTTTTCTTTTTCTCAACAAGTAAACATGTCTGCCGACACGTTAAAGGACCGAGAAGCGGCAGCGCAGGGGCTTTTTATCAACATCGCCCAGGCTCGGGAGCGCTCTGAACCTGCAGGGCCGAGCAATGTCAAACCTGATGATACACTGAAAAACAAAATGAAAACATTGGAAAAGTTGATGCGGGGAGAGCAGGCAAAATGGTGGGAGCACAGATCATTACAAAGTTATCTGGACGCGGGAAGAGTACCGAGGGGATTAAGAATTTTACTGGCTCCCAGTTACGAGCAGCCCAACCCCGAATTAATGAAAGAATGGGCACAAAAAAACTTGGAATCATCAAGAGAATTAGTAATTTTGCTCGTCAAATATGCTGAGATTGACCGCATTGAACTCCAAAAAAAAGTGGTAGCATTAACGGACGAAATAGCACAAATGG
This sequence comes from Lissotriton vulgaris, assembly GCF_964263255.1. NCBI lineage: Eukaryota > Metazoa > Chordata > Amphibia > Caudata > Salamandridae > Lissotriton > Lissotriton vulgaris. Next base: position 1,065,452,928 of record NC_141693.1, on the reverse strand, counting down.
GAACACCTGAAGAAATAAATAAACTGAATGCTGAAATGACCGCTCGCCTCAAAAAAGAAGAGGAGAAAATTAAGGCACGCAAAGCATATAAATTTCAACGCGACCTTGCTGACTACGAATGCGGACGCATTTTCACTTTTGCCCGCAAATTCGACTCCATAAAAAGTGGCAAACCATCGGGCAAGAACAAAAATAAAGCACAAGCGAGTACATCAAATGCCTCTAATGACTCCACTCTGTCCGACTTCAGCTCTGCTGCTGAAAGTGAAAACGAGGGCAATAATCCCAGAATGGTGCCAACTGACCCCAAGGCAATTCCAACTCCAGGCGACGAGATTATTTTTTTATCCATGGATCGTCTGTCAACCCTGCGGCCAAGAAATCGGCAGACTCAGGCCGCAAGTGGAGAAACCACAAACGCAGCCAAAGGAGGAAAGCAAGGAAACGCGCAAACAAACTCCAACTACAAGGGCAAGGGGAGAGGTCGCTGGAAACGCCAATAACGACCTACAACGATGCTTGCAATTCATCTGTTCCCATCGAATGCAATATGAATGACATTTCCAAGAACTCCAACAACCGTGCAGAAAAAACAGTTATTAATCTGACAGAAACAGTCCTGACTAAAGCGGAAATTCAAATCCTTTCCCTAGGACTTTCTCATTGCAAAGAATCTAATTTCGATTATGCTACCACCCGTATGGATGTATACCAGTTTATCCGCAAACTTAAACTGAACAAATTCCATACACTCAATCCACCCAAACAAACGGACAAAGAAATCACAACTCAAATGGGAAGCCAAAGCACTATGGGGACGCCACCATGCACAGAATTACCTTCAACCTTGTTGACTGTTCTTACGGATCTCCATGCCCAGAACCGCACTGATTTTTCACAAACATCTTCTGGCAGCCAAACTCTAAGCTCAACCAATAGACCTATCACCACTACTCCTTTCAAAAACAAATCTAGGTTCAATCCAATCATGCCACGTGATGGTATCGACATTTACAATGAACACGTGATAAACAAATTGAAAAAATTGAACTTCAAAACTTGCGCAATGAAAAACAAAATATCTAGACGCAACAGAACTTATGACAATCTGGTAGCCAAACTGCAACAAAACAACCAGATAATCATTCGAAACTCTGATAAAGGAGGTAATGTGGTACTTTGGGACAGAAACCAATACATGAGTGAGGCTATGTTGCAGCTGAATGACCGCAGTTGCTACAGATTAAGCAGTGCTGCGGCAGTCAAAGAAACATCAAACTCCTTTTTCCTAAAGCTCCTAGCTTGGAAAGGTGCGGGCTTAATTACCAAGGACGAATATCTGTACATGAAAAATGATTATCCCACCATCCCCAACATTTACTTTATTCCCAAAGTACACAAGGACCCTTTACATCCCCCGGAAGGCCCATCATTTCCGGGAGAAACAGCCTGTTGGAACACACCTCAAATTATATTGACTTTTTTTTTGCAGGACTGTGTAACTGGGTTGGCTTCCTATCTCAGAGACACCAGTGACTTTCTGCACAAAATCAGGGATTTTCCTTGGGATCCGGGGTTCCTTCTGCTTACCTTAGACGTTTCATCTCTTTACACTTGTATTGACCACAAGGATGGTATAAGAGCTTTGGATTATTTTCTCACCAAAAACAGACCCGCTTGCCCGGAGCATAACATCATGTTGTTGGATATGGTGACGTTTTGCCTTCATCATAATCTGTTCACCTTTAACCAAACTTTTTACCAACAGGTGAGGGGGGTAGCGATGGGGGCCAGCTTCTCCCCCAGTTATGCCTGCATCTTCATGGGCTGGTGGGAGGAGCTGGTCCTAAAAGGGACCCTTGGTGAGTGGTTTCAAAAACATGTTAGAATGTACTATAGGTATATTGATGACCTTATCTTTGTCTGGGATGGTACAAGGGAAGAGGCCCTGGAGTGGGTCAACATCTTAAATGTTAACAACATCAATCTGAATTTCACTTGTACCGTCAGCCCCACAAACATTTACTTTCTAGACGTAGAACTGTACATTTCCAACAACACAGTAGAAACAAAGCTCTATAGAAAAGAAACCGCTGGTAATTCCATCCTACACTACACCAGCTTCCATCCTAAACATCTTATTCGAAGCATCCCCTATGGGGAAATGCTGAGAATAAAAAGGATTTGCAGCAACCCCTTAGATCTGATTATGGCCCAAAAAGAATGCAAAGAGCGATTCCTCGCTCGAGGATATCCCATGCATATCATCCAAACTGCCATCAACAAAACAATGGAACAAGACAGAAATCTCCTTCTCGTTCCAAGATCCATCAGAAATCGCTCTACCTCTGAAACCATCAAATCAGCTGAACCAGAAAGTGCCAGACTTATCGTGCCATACAGCATTCAAAAAGACGCGATAAGCAAAATCATTAATCAGAACTGGTCACTCATACGCTCTGACCCAATAATAGGCCACAAAATGCCAGCCAAACCCAGCATTACATATAAGAGAGCTACTTCTCTCCACAACAGTCTGGTTTCCAGTTGTCCAGAAGTCGTCCCATCTAAGGACTGGCTAAAAACTTCCCGGGGGTTTACTAAATGTCATACATGTAAAGCTTGTACTTACGGCATCAATAAAACCAGTTACCGTACAGCCTTCAGTAACAAGGAAATCAAAATTTCCAAATCCCTCCATTGCAAAACAGAGTACGCCATTTACATCTTGGAGTGTACTTGTCCCTTACGGTACGTGGGGAGTACCAAATTACCAGCCAGTGTAAGGGTACTACAACATATCAGAGCAATCACCAATTCTGACCCCACCTACCCAGTGGCGAGACATTTTCGTGAGGTCCACAACAACAACTTGAAGGACCTCAAATACTATGTCATCGACACAATTCCCAAAACGAAACAGGGAGGTGATAGGGTACGCAAAATGCGCATGTTGGAGACCAGATACATCTTGAACTTCAACAGTAAAAGCCCCGGAGGTTTGAATAACACTGAAGACTTACATACGTGTTTATGACTGAATTATTTCCTTTCCAACAATCCCCCATCAATGAAATGAATTCTTTCTGTTTCTCCCGATACCTTTTGTTAACCAGCCCCCTGTGTCCTTTTCCTCCCTGTTTTCATGAAATATGTTATTAATCTGGTGCCTCTAATTGAATTATTGTGCCAGATAAACATGTCTACATTTCACTCTACCGATGTGTAGAACTTGACTAGTAGCCCAATGCAACTGCCCTAAGCTTCTCACCTAATCCTGTATACTCAGGATTATTTTTTCATTTCTGGGATTCACTTCACCTCAATTTTGGGCACCAAAGCACTTTATTCACTCTTTTACGAATTATCCAACTGTGTTCAAAAATTCAGTGTTTAGCGACACATAGAAGGGTACTTGACAAAATGGCATTTAGGCCAATATTAAAGAATGACCAGTAACTCTAAATGTGCACTATGTAAATATATGAATTATAAATGTATGTATATATATATATATATACATTTTTAACTATATATATATATTTTTACAACCTTTTCTTTATGTCATTCACATCAAAGATCACGTGTTTGGAGTGCTAGCTGTTTAAAAGGTCCAGTAAAAAATGCAAACGTTGTCATGTGATCAAGCCACTCCGGTGGTGAAACGCGTTATGGCGGACTCTTGAAAAAATAAACGCTACTTGTTTTTGCACTTACTCTGGGCTCGTGTCTGCTTCCTTGGTGCCTGCTGGAAACTCGTTGTTGCACCCGACCTTCGCAAGCAGCCTCTGGGATATATATAATATATATATATATATTATATATATATATATAATCTCCTCGCCACTCCACTCCCACGAGCTGGTTGCCTGCGCTTTCTCACACGGAAAGAAACGTGGAGCACAGACCCAGGTTGGTGCCAAAATTACTTATTTATTTAGCTGCTGTTCAGTCGGCCATTACGCGTTTTGGTACTCAACATACCTTGATCACATGACACAGGGAAAGGTCACCTGATTCTTTAAATGCCAACATTTCTCACTTTTTTTCGTGATGCAATTTTAAAGTGACATTGCTCCTATTACAGTGCAAATAAAGCTACAATTTGACATCTCACTTTAGATATCGGTATAATACCAGACTTCAAAAAAGCTGTCAATCCCAGACGGGTAAATCTTAAAACAGCAAAGCGTCCCACACACCGTCACAAGGGAAAGTGCTTAAAAATCCTCGGTGGAAGGGTAGGAGGGGTCGGGGAGAGCGGCCCAGGTGTTCACAATCAGGGCTGGCGGGCGCTCCTGGGAATTGCAGTCCCAGTTGAAGCACACGCACTCGCTCGCAGCCCCAGGGAGTCTCTGTCTTCGCCGTTCCCTCCACAAACCTTCAGCTGCAACAATGTATCTCAGGCGACGCGGGACCCGCGAAGCGGGTTCCGCGAGAAGTAAAGAAAAAAGCGGTCAATCCCAGACGGGTAAATCTTAAAACAGCAAAGCGTATATATATATAATCTCGTCGCCACTCCACTCCCACGAGCTGGTTGCCTGCGCTTTCTCACACGGAAAGAAACGTGGAGCACATACCCAGGTTGGTAATTAAAGTACAATAAAAAATACTTAAATTCTGGGGCACTTAGAGTTTCGGTTATTGTTCTAATAACATGTCCATTTCTGCATCTTTAATACAGTCTCACCAGTGAGTTTGTATTATTGCCACAATTGGCAATTATTGTCACTTGTTCCAATAAAGTTTTAGAGTTCAACAACAACTTCATTTTGAGTGAGTGATGGCTACTTGGATTTTTTTCTCTCCAGTGAGTTTTAGTCTTGAGTCTGGCCAGTGATCAATGATTTTTCATTCTCTCTGGTGAGATGAATTTGATTTTTCAAATGATGTCAATATTCCCTTTTTGTCATTACAGTTGGTTTCATATATGGACATATAATTCCTCACTCTGATTTAGTCCTCTCGGATCCAGTGTTCTGAAGTTGATAATATGTCTTGATTCTCTTTGTCGGAGGGACTTGATTCGATTTCCACCTCTCTCTGATGCTGGTATTTGATCAATGGCACAAAATCGCAATGTTTCCCAGTTGTTATCGTGATGTTTTTCCATATGTTTGGCGATTGAATTTGTTTGGTCCTTATGTGTCGTGGCTCGTGTGTGCTCTAGGATTCTTTTTTTCACCTCAAATATGGTGCTACCTATATATTTCTTATGGCAGGGACATTCACTATATAGACGACAAAGGTGCTTTTACACATCAAATGTTGGTGTATGGTCCATTTTCTTCCTTTTCTTATTTCCAGTTGTTTCGTTGGTGTGGCAATTCTGCAGACCTAGCCATGTTTGCATGGCCAGAATCCGGCTCGTTGTAACCAGATTCTGTTCGTTGGTTTACTGAAGTGGCTGTGAACTAACTGGTCCCCTATGTTCTTGGCTCTTCTATAGGTTATGTTTAGGTGGTCTCCAATCAGTTTTGTTAGTGTTTGATCTGATTTCAGGATTCCCCAGTGTTTGTGAATGATTCTTGTAAGTTGTTTATTCTCCGCACTGTGAGTAGTAATGAGTCTGATGGTCTTATCTTTTGTTTTATCTTTTCTCTCTCCGTGTAAGATTTCTCTATGATTTTTCTTCTGCTTTTTTCAGACATGTCTCCACTACTTTTGGAGGATATTTCCTAGTAATGAATCTGTTTTTTGCTTTTTCGCTGTGTTTTTTTTAATTGATCACTGGCCAGACTCAAGACTAAAACTCACTGGAGAGAAAAAAATCCAAGTAGCCACTCACTCAAATTGAAGTTGTTGTTGAACTCTGAAACTTTATTGGAACAAGTGACAATAATCGCCAATTCTGGCAATAATACAAACTCACTGGTGAGACTGTATTAAAGAACACATGCAGAAATGGACATGTTATTAGAACAATAACCGTAACTCTAAGTGCCCCTGAATTTAAGTATTTTTTGTTGTACTTTAAGTTAATTTGGTTAAATGTACTAGTGAAGAAACTACATTAACCATAATGCACCAGTTATATACATTTGTGTTGCACTAAAGATAAAAGAAGGCTGAATGTTAAGCACAACATCCCGTGAGCAAGCCTCAGGTTGAGGTGAAACGCGTCTGGCTTTTTGGTTGCAATAAAGCCACTGAAATGTAAAAACTATGCTCGAGTGAGTGCGTTCTTACTTTGCTAATGCAAGTTAGCCACTGGAAGACATTTTTCGGACAGACCCCATCGAAAGCACGCACCACGCCAATCATAGAGCGCCGGCGTCCAAGTGGGTCAAACAGGACGGATTCAAGGAAGGACGCTGAGCTGCTGTCGCTGAGGAAGCTGGATACCCGCAGCTAATAGTGAGAGACCCGTTGTCATTGGAGTGAAAGGCAATTGCAGGAGCAGGAGCCGGAGTTACCGCACCAATATCGAAGAGCAGTGGAGGAATCACACCAGAGGGTGGAAGCCACGCAGCAACTCGAACGCCGGTAAGAGCAAAACCAGCATGCGACTAACAGCGCCCACGCCATAAGCGTCTCTCAGTAAATAACAAGCTGTGTGTTCAGCAGCGATACAGGCGTTCCAATCACAGAAATGTATTATGCAGAATTGTGAAGCTCACAGATGAATACCCGTATAATTGAGCTCATTGCAAAAACGAACTCAAGATAACAGCTTAATATCGTACAGGGCTACAAATACGCTCTTGATAAACAAGAATAATTCTGAAGCACTGGAACTCGAGCATTAACACAAACAGCGCACGAATAGTCAAAAAAGCATTGGCATTTAGCAGCCATGGAGGAAAGGGAGGCATGGAGAATTGCGGAAATTGATAATTTATTCACTGTCACCTCCACAAAATGACCAGAGAGGGTACAAACATCTACATCAGCATATGCAAACAAGGACAAATTGAGATACTGGGAGAGACTATCCAAAAGAGAAATTAACAAATGGTGGGAGTTACTAACCCTACAAAAATATGTGGAAATGAAACGGATCCCACAAGGACTGCGCCTAACCCTAATGCCCAGTCACCAGGACACAAGTGCAGATGTACTCCAAGAATAGGGAGAGTACCTATTGGAATCCTCAACAGGATTAATGATCATTCTAATCAAACATATGTATAAGGCCCTGAAAGAAATTAAAGATGAATTGAAAAATGGGGAGGAAGAGATAAACAACTTAATGCTAACCGAGGAACAACAAAAACTCAAAGTAGGCATACTAAACAACTTGGAAAAACATGAGGCAAGAGTCAAACAGCGCAAACAATTCAAATGTCAAAGGAACAAAACGGATTTCGAAGAAGGGAGGATATTTAACTTCGGGAAACAATATGACATTAGAAAAAATACAATACCATCGAGAACAACAGGGGAAGAAACCTTGAGTTTCGAATCAATATCCAGTACGGACATAAGTGAGAATGAAGATCTCCCCAGACAAGCAACAGAGCAGACAAAAAATCCAAATTTTTAATGGAAATGCGAAAGGTCCTGGAACAACAAAATAAAGGAAACCAACCGAAAAGAGGCAAAGGCAGGGGAAGAGGTAGAGGACAGCCAGGAAAACCAGACGATGCCAGAGAGGCAAGGCCGGATCCAGAGGACGATGTATGGCCGAAAAACAGACTGAGACACCCTCACAAGTAACTCCACAAAATGATGACACACATGAGTTGAACATCATAAATCTCTTAAACAGAACTCTTAAAAAAAGTCTTAATTTTTGCCCCACCACTCACCTGGACATCTCCGAAACACGCATTGACCTATATAAAATTACAAGAAAATTGAAGCTAGCAAAAATCTATGTTGAAAAACCAGAGCTATGTAAAAGGTCAAAGAAAACAACTTCTAATACTTTATATGCGGAAGATGTCCCGGGATTAACTGCACTTATGACAATGGGCACGACATCACTAACACAAGAAGAACAAGCTTTAATGGAGATGGACGAAACACTAGAAATGGGAGGAGAAGGAGAAAGCGGCCTTAAGCCCAAATCTAAGTTCTATCCAAACTTACCATCCGGGAACAAGATAGACACATTCCACGATCTGATAGTGGAAGAAATATACAAAATCACACCAAATAGAGCACACAAAAATTTAGCAAGACAACAAAAGGAAACCTTGGAGGCACTAGGCAAAGACACAACAATAAAGATTAAGCTGGCAGACAAAGGCGGAAGCATAGTTATTGTAAACAAAATGGACTATGTAATAGAAGCTGAACGCCAATTGAATGACATAGAATGTTACCACTTTTCTGAAATCAGATCCTACGAAACAACTACAACTTAAAGTGATACAACGCCTTATGGAATGGCATAAAAAAAAGCTTAATAAATGAGGAAGAATTTAAATATCTGGAAAACAAATATCCCACAATGCCTAGTTTTTACTGCCTTCCCAAAATACATAAGTGCCAAGAAAAACCGCCGGGGAGACCTATCGTGTCCGCCAACAATTCACTGTTAGAACCGATATCCAATTATATTGATCAATTCCTTGCTCCCCTAGTCAAGGACCTCAAATCATATTTAAAAGATACAACGGAACTCCTAAAGAAACTTGAGACAATTGTTTGGCAATCGACATATAAACTCATAACCATGGATGTGGTTTTGCTTTATACGAACATCATATTGGAATGGAGGCCTGCAAACAATATTTGGGCAAGAGAAACATCAAATATAGAGAACATAACGAAATGTTAAATTAAATGATCTCATTGTGCTTGCATAACAATTTCTTTCTTTTTAATAAGAAGATTTATAAACAAATACAGGGCTGCGGAATGGGATTTTCGTTCTTACCAAACTATGTGAACCTCACCATGGGGTGGTTTGAACAGAAGAATGCATGGAGCACCCCAAATTATGAATGGACACAAAAAATCATCTTATGGTTAAGATTTATAGACGACCTATTCATTATCTGGAATGGCACAGCAGAAGAATTCGGACAATATTTTGAGAAATTTATCCGCACACATACTCCACCTAGACCTACAGAAGGGCTTATACCTCAGTACTGCAGTTAGAATGCTTCTCACTCGTCACGGAACCTTTTGAGCAGCATCTATAGGCGGCTACCCAGCCGCAGAGAGTGCACCACCCCACGGTCCTCAAGGGGGCCACAAGGATCGATATATACCGATCTTTGCTGTGGAGCTGCAGTACAGGATGGAAGATGGGTCCGCCTACGGAGGCACATCCAGTGCCAGTAATTCAGTACAGCTATAAAGGGCATCCATTTGTGGACGATAATACCCGGCACTACCTTTCCCAGCATGCAGCACACAATCTCATTGGAGTTGCCCCAACCAGTGGCGTGTCATAACGCATGAATAAAGTGAGTGACGGCAGCACATAATGACTCTGGCAAGCCTCTGATGAAGAAGCAGGAACTTTGAAACGCGTAAGGCAGTCACGGAACCACTGTTTCAATTTATCCGCACACGGATGCCGCCTGGACCTACAGAAGGGCTTGTACCTCAGTACTGCAGTTAGAGTGCTTCTCACTCGTCAGGGAACCTTTTGAGCAGTAATATTTATATAGGAGTATATCTTTTCACACAAAAAAGCGGGGGAGATTTTATTGTGGAGTGTGATGGCTTCCCTTTTCAACGCTAATTTCGGTGTGTGATACCCTATATATAAATCTTTATATATATATACATTTTTGTGTGTTTAGTTTTGTGTTATTATTTTGGTTATTCATGTATTATGAAGCGTATATAGTTCTGGCATATTTTATCAACATCTATAACAGATTCAAGCTTATTTGGTTGCCGTCTTTACTGTCATTATGTAAATCTTTCGCTGGTCATTGTGTATAAAGAATATTTTTTTGTTCCAGGGATGGACTATTGTTCATCTTCTCTGGTACATGGATTGTATCTCCAGACCTTGTAATGATGGTTTATTCATCTTGGATTTTAATGAGAATCAGTTCTGGAAGTCCTTCTTTGTGGATTTATTGGGGGCAGATCTTCATTGAATATTTCTTTATTGATGTAAAGAATGCAATTGCATGGTATTCGTTTTGTCCTTGGACCTTCTGATCTAAGGGTTTTCCTTCCCTTTGAGGGTTATTTACGAATGTCTGACTGTGCCATATGTTATTGCTCAGGGTTTTATTCTGTTCCCCTTAAGGCTTGGTTCTTTCCTGCCTGCAAGGTAGTTTCTTATTTATATTGTCTGAGGTCATTGCCAGAGGTTTTGTTAAGAGCCCTGTCTCTTTCTCTTCTGTTCCTAGATTTGGTCGGTTGTTGGTTAGGAACGACTGGTTCTCTGTGAGGTCTTTTATGGGATACGTTTGCAGACCCTCTGCTGGGTGGGCATAGCTATGGTATTTAATTCAAAGTTAAGAAATCTTCGGCTAGATGTCTCTATCAGATGAACAAGTTACTTACCTTTGGTAACGTATTATCTGGTAGAGACACAGTCTAGCTGCAGATTCCTGAACTTTGAAATTTGATTCTTTGGAACCATTCATGACTCTACCCAACAACCATGCCATCAGTGAACTAAGAGGCAAGTCAGTAGTTATACAAGTCCTAAACATGGCCTAGATTCTTACATTAGATGAAGCAACATTATAATCTGTTAAATCAAGCATAAAAGGAGGTTGCACAGCGCACTTTCTGAACGCAAATATTTAAAGCTGAGCTTATATGTGTTAAAAGGAGGCTCTCTGGAATAAAATATTTCACATTAGGATCACAGAATTTGGACAAGGTGAAGCTGGTGTTGATGCCAGGTTATCTGGTTTCACATTTTGAAATTCAGCCACCATATTGGTATCTCTGTTCTTTCTCTCCCTCCTGTTTACAACAAAGGTAAATATTTTTCTTTCATTCCTGGCTATAGATAAGAAAAACCGATACAGAGATAGCAGAACTGACTCAAGGTCCCCAGACCCAACCACCAAGCCAAGAATGCATTTTTCTGGGGTGTGTAACACCCCAAATACCCCCACGAAGCTATACCGTGGCCACAAATGGCAGGCAGCTCTTAAATGAAATATAATTGCCTAGGCAATTCACAGCAAATACAAGTTGTCAAGCTTTTTTTCATTCTCCTAGAGTTGTAGTCACTGGAAAGGAGGAGTGTTTAAGGCATGTTGAGTGTGGAAAAATTCTTGATAGGAAAAACCAAGGAAAATGAAAATAATTTTCCACCAAGCGTGGGATAAACATGTTATATATGTGGATGTTACTGTTTCCTAAAAATGTACCAGTTTTTACTTTGCATTAATAGATTATTGATAAATTATAGACAATGGTGAGACTCCGTGGATTTAAGTGATTCTGTGATTGTAGCCTTTACCACATAACAATGGACTCATTACATTTGCCCCAAATTTTGTAAGTTACTTTTCTGGATCTTAAGATTTTCAAAAAAATCTTGTTACTAGCTGAAATTGATCAAAATAACAGAGCCAAAGAATGTTTTTCTTAATTTGACTTCCTTTGCTGCATAATTTATTCCTCCGTTGTTGGATAATCTGAACAGCGAATTGGGTTAGCTGCGCAGGATGTGAGGCCTACACAAGTAAATGTTCCACAATTTTCCCTTACTAATTATTATCAATGAAGTATTTCAACATTGCTTTAAAATCACTGTAAGCGCTATATTTTCAGACAAGCTCTTAAAAGAATATATCGTAGCTTGATCTTTTTTATACACCTTCAGGCCACATAAAATGTGTTACAGGACCCTGCACTACCAGCTGAAGAGCAAAAGCTCCAGCCTTGATAGTTATTGAAAAAAGTTTGTACAAATCCTGGAGATCATGCATTTCATGATCCCCGATCATAGGGTCAGTTTATCAATCCACTTGTGAGTTGTGAGGGGGGGGGGGGGGGTGCTGTGCAGAGCTGCTGCACTTCCGGCCACACCTCCCCCCTAAATACTTAAAATCCAGTTGGTGGTGTCCCTGCCCTCTTGGGGCCACCATAAGAAGGAAAAATGTGTGCAAATAAGCTTGGAAGGGCAGTATTGGGAGCTCCCAGTAAGGAACATGAATATTATTTTAGCAGCTTTGGTCGCTTCCATTGGTGCCACATGTCTCATGCAGCATGAAGTTTTGTGTTTTTCTTTTTTTAGTGGGGTGTCTGGTTCCACCCAGGCACCCCCGTACTCCAAGGTTTTGGAGCTGCGCTGAGTGCCCACTTCCATGCAGCCTGCTGGATTTCAACACATCCTGCTTCATCCTCACCGGCGTAGGAGCCAGCAATCTTCCTTTGCCTGCCTGCTCTTTGCGGACAGGTGCATTCTACGGTGACCACCCCGCTCCCCCAGGCATGGGGAATGGGTGCGGGCAAGGCCAACCCCACGGGGTGCCATGGCTCTACCCCATACTCCTTTGGGAGCTGGGGCCCGGCATTGGGTTCACAAGCCCTTTGCTTTCATCGGCCCCGGAGAGATGGGGTCCTGGGGAAATGTACTCAAAGGGGAGGGGCCCACACATACCCTCTCCCCCAAATAATAAATTAAGGAGCTTGCATCATTTCATGGGCCCTGGCACACCCTCGGGGTAATCTTGAAAATTGTAGCGGAGCCCCACACTCGCCTTCGGTCAGGAAAGGGGTGGTCATAAGTCGGTCAAGGATCTTTAAATGTGGGTATCTCAGACCCAATGGGCCGATTTTAAAGATCTTGGACTCATTTTTTTCTGAGGGTGAGCTCTAGCATCAGGAGCAGTTCCAATAGGACTTGTGACCTCAAAAGCGCATAATTCTGGGAGGAGCTCGTTTTAGTGGCTTCTCGCTTCAGCTTTTCATCTCTTGCTTGGGGACAGGAGTCCAAATTTACCCCCAACTGATCCTCAGAGGAAGTAAGGTTGCCAGCTTCACTGGCCCTTGAAGAGACCCACTGCTCCTGGGGCAACTGTAAGTCATCAGGGGCATTTTCTTCTAGTTGTCCATGGCTGCTACCGCCATCGCAATTCCAGAGTCCAACTGCAAAAATCTCTCGCTCTCGCCCTCTCTCTCTCGCTCTCGCTCTCACTCTCACTCTCTCGCTCTCTCGCTCTCGCTCTCTCTCTCTCTCTCTCTCTCTCTCTCTCTCTCTCTCTCCCACATCACCTCTCCATCACTGTCCCAACCCGCATGATCAGCATGCTGGGCAGGATGGTTGATTTCCAAGATGGCGCCATCCACAAGTCACTAGTCACATCTCTTCTGGGGGCCTTAACTCCACCCCTAGCTGCCAACACTGCCAGAGTCTTTCCCACCAGAACTTCAAAGAGGACCTCCCTTTGTTGGCTCCAGTTGTCTGGGCTTCCACCTTTTGTTTAGTGGGTCTGGGCTGTACCAGTCCTGGTACAGTGTGACAGCTAATTAAAATATGCAGATTTTCTTTCCCACCCTTCCACCTCAGGAACTGGGTGGAGCACTGTTAATCATTCATTGTGTGTGGGAAGGAGGCTTTGCTCCTTCTGCTGGGGAGCAAAGTAAATACCTTGGCCCAGTAAGGCCTGGACTCTGATCCTGAGCTGACCCAGGGAAATTTGAAGATTCTGGAATTCTGGACAACCCATAAGGGGTACATTTATGATCTAGGGACCTGCATAGTCAAACTGGGCAAACATATTTCACCCCAGTTTCATACCTCATGGGTCTTGGTAGGTAAGCGAAACTGCGCTCAAAGGCAGATTACCACCTATGTATATAATAAATGTGTCACTGCAGACAAAACAGTAAACCATATTGACTTTACCTATGTTGCACAGTAATATCATAAGGCCGGCCTCAGGGCAAAATCTAAACCTGCAGTGTCCCCTCTGTGCCAGGCTACCTGTGGGCAGTTGCCGGACAGCGCACAACAGTAGTCTCACACGTGCAGTGCACTCTCAAGCACACTTGGCTGGTTCAGTTGTAACAGAGACAATATATTGAGTTATAGTTACTTTAGCACTTGAATTAAGAGTAAATTGAGATAACTATAACTGTTGAAAGACAGTGGTTTTGTTAAAGCTTTTTTTCACGTACATTTTCACCAGTAAATAATGTCCCTTTAACCTTTGTTTTTTCAGTGAGTATATATGTGTACACACACACACACTCTCTCTCTCTCACTCACTCAAGCCTTCTTATTAACTGTTAGTCAGTGATTTTAAAGTTCATATGTTGCCGAAAATGTATCTAACTGTGAATTATTTCACATAATGAATACTAGTGTGCAGGATAATTAGCTTCCCTAAAAGATAAAATGGTTAAGGTCAGCCTTTCCTTTTACTTTCAGCACTGCTAAAGAAGAAAACCTATAACAATTTACCAAACATTCTTCGCAGTGTGTGAAAGCTAAAGATTGTAAACGTAGAACCTTGTCAGTAAAAGTCCAATACAGCACTTTATTTTCTTTCTTTATATATGTCTTGTAAAACTGCTCTCTATCAATGTACTACAAAAAACAAATTTTTAATGCATGTTTTTAATTTCCTTACAATGTACTTTGCATTTAACATTTGATTTATAATAATAATACACATTGTTCCAATAAAACATTTTAAATAGTAAAACATTATCTACCCAAAAAAACATTTCTCAAAACACTGATAGGTATAGATCCAGTCTCAGGCAAGCAATGAATACTAAATGAATGGCAATCAAATGCCTAAACCTTTCTAAAGAGCACTAAAATGAAATAATAAATCAAGTAGCATAAAAAATGCTTAATGAGTAACATGTGAAACGGTCCGGTATTTCTGTGTTGGGAAATGGTGGTAAAACTAGCAGTTCCCAAAGGGGCACGTGCATTAAGGGATTTTGCCATCGCAAACAGTGCAATTCACAAAAATCGTCCGTTTGCGATCGCAAAATGGTCTTTTGCAATGCTTGAAAGTCTCTGGGATGCGCAATTTCCGTAATCTAATTTTTTTCCGATTTCCCAAATTGCGATTGCATTTTAAGAATCGCAATTTGCGATTCCTTAAATGCAATGCTAGAAGCAGTTTGAAATTGCAATTTCGCTATTTGGGGCGCAAATTACCGAAAATTAAACTGGTTGGCAATTTGCAAAAACTTAGAAAAATGCACTAAAAGTGCATTTTTAAAATTTCATGTTACACACACACATGCCCTTGGAGCATGAGTGTGCGGAGCATGGGTGCACAGAACAATTTCAGGGGTGCAACAGGGTGTATTTTATAGCGATTCCTACATGCATAGGCTTCTGTGAGTCCTTAATTGCGATTCCTTAATAATCTCAATTAAGGACTCGCAAAAACCTACCTTGATTCATGTGCCCTAAAGTCACAAAGTTAGGCAGTTATTCACTAATTCTATGGTATCTTTCAGTGTGGAGTTGTAATGATTTGTTTAAAGTTGACATGATAGAGCAATTAAGTCATTAAAGTGGCTAACATCTGTAGTCATTCCACATACCCCTTATGGAGCCATAAGAATGTTGATGGATCTGAGGGATCAGATCCAAGGGCCTATATTGTCGGTATACTCCAGAAGGCCCTACCTGACTTGGCCGATTGGGACTGGGACTCACAGATACAACGGGCCCATCGTTTGCCACTATTTCAGAGAAACAAAGACTCACAGTTTCCCCGTCCATTTATAATTTATTTTGGGAACTTTCTTTTACGTCAGGCTGTTTGGCAGAGAGTACGTCCTAACTCACCAATCTTGGTTGGGGAGATGTCGCTTTTCACTCGATAAGACTTAAGTAAGGAAACTATGGACAGGCGGTGGCATCTCCGAAAATTGATTGACCCCATTAAAGCTTGTGGCGCCCAGATATTTCTACAAGAGACAGCACGTCTTAAAGTTATCAAGAATGGGCGCACACATTATCTTAACGATCTCAAGGAGGCCGAAGCTTTTCTAGCCAATATAAATTCTGACAAAAGTTAAACTAGATTTATAGAAGAGTTACTTAGGGAATCTTTCTAGTCTTTCTAGCCCTTTTTGATGAAGCAACCAGAATCTGCGTACGTTTATCATGGCTTACTATAGGGAAGGGGAGGGGGGGCGGGAGCTCGTAGGGACGATCCTCTACACAAGCTGCCTCACCAACGGCAGCTGAAGCTGAAGGGCGGTTCCTCCCCGGCTGGGGTAGGTACCAGGGGGGGTAAGGGGGTGGGGACCTTCTCCGCAGGTCGTGTTGGGTGGGGGGTGGGTGAGGGGAGAACAGTAAAAATCAGTTCACAGGCTGACAAGGACTTGTTCGAAGATGGACTAGACATGGATGTTATGGTATTGAATGAGAAGTACATCAGACGCTGTATTATTTGTTTGTGGAATCAAGAATTTATAATGTTTTTGCCACCTTTTTTGCTTTTTAATATATACAACTACAAACGACTAATTCGTATTTGGGAGCGGGGACCGATGCATTTGTTAATTTTTAATGCATGAAATAAAATGCTTAGCCTGGAATATAGCGGGTCTGAATAGTAAAGGCAAAAGATCTTTGGTCTCCGAAGAGCTGAAAATATATAAGCCACATTTTTGTCTACTATCAGAAACACATCTTATTTGGAAAGATAGGAAATTACTTAATCAACTAGGATATGAAATCATGGTTTGCTCTTCTGCCGGTACGTCAGTAAGAGGAGTGGCTATACTTAAAGACCGGCGAGTTAGGTCAGAAGTGATACAGACTGCTCATGATAAAGATGGTAGATGGGCAATAGTCCAGCTTAGTATGAAAATAATACATTTGTACTATGTGTGGTATATGGATCAAACATAGACGAACCAAAGGTCTTCGATCAACTGAACATTAAACTGTTGGACTGGGCAGGGGAACTTATAATTATGGGCGATTTTAACTGCATTATGGATTATAAATTGGATACAACCAGATCAAATAGCCATCAACGGATGCATAAGACGAGGGCAGCTATATTAGATATCTGCCGCTTACATAATATCAAACACGCCTGGCGACACCTTTACACAAAACGACCTGGGTATACCTATTATTCGGCACCCCACAAATTATGCTCCAGATTGGACATGGCCTTAGTCAGCGATAATATATTAAAGGCTTGCTCTATGACCCTCTGCCCTCGTATTTCATCTGATCACAATGCCATAATCATATCATTTTCCATACCACATGGTGTAACTCCTTTTAGAATGTTTTCCTTTCCTAGATATCTTAGATATCTTATTTCAGATCAATCTTATATTGCGCAGTTGAAAGCCCATCTTGCAGAATTTATTAGCATCAACAAGAACTCGCCCTCATGTCATATAGTATGGGAAGCTTGCAAGGCAAGTATCAGGGGCTTTACACAGGCCTATGTGCTTAGGCAAAATGCCGAACATAAACAAAGTCAAGCGCGGGTAACACTGCAAATAATTAACCAAGAAGAGCAATTAGCTCTAGCACTACGGCATAACCTACCAACTTGTATGGATATTAATCTTAAACTTAGTAAATTAAAAAATGATGCAAAGAAAGATCTCTACCGGAAATACAGTGCCAATATTCACAAATATAAAATAGCACAATACGAGGGAGGGGACAAAATTGGCCGTATTCTGGCCTATAAAGTGGCAGAAGCTAGAGCAGGCTCTTTAATTTCCAACATCAGTGGGTCAGATAACAACATTTATAATAATCCACAGGAAGTGCTAGCTTCTACAAAACTCTACACACTCCAGAAAATCAACCGGATTCTGATCTTATACGGGATTATATAGATAAATATACACTGAGGTCTGATGACAGGCCAGATCTGAGCTTTCTATCTGACGATTTAACAATGATAGAGTTACACCAGGCTATCAATTCCTTGCCCGGGTCAAAGCAGCAGGGGAAGACACCATCCCGTTAGAGCTATACAAGGCCTGTTTGCCTGAACTAGACTTACTATTATTAGAATTTATGCAGTCAGTAGGAACAAACGGAAATGTACCTAAATCATGGAATAAGGCGAAAATAATATTTTTAAAAAAAAAGGATAAACCAAAAGAAGAGATGGGGTCATACCAACCAATCTCATTGATTAATACTGACGCTAAACTTTTTGCTAAAATACTTGCACTTAGACTGGCACCTGTTATGCCCCAATTAGTTAACACACAACAGCACAGCTTTATTTTTGGGAGAGATACCACCTCACATGTAAACATGGCTATTACAGCTTTTGACGTCGCAGAGATAGAATCCACCCCCTTAGGCATGATCTTATTAGATGCAGAAAAAGCATTTGATCGAGTGAGGTGGAACTATCTCTGGAGTGCGTTGTCAAAAATAGGGTTTAGGGGAAGGTTCCTGAGGGGTATACAGGCCTTATATAATAATCCCATTGCCTGTACTAGCTATAACGGTTTAATTTCCTCAGATTTTCCTATTCTGCGTGGCACACGCCAAGGTTGCCCTCTCTCACCTCTTTTATTTGCTCTTTCTTTAGAACCTTTTTTAATGGCTCTCAATTCTCAAAACCTGATTGTCCCTTTCACCTCTGGCTCAAAAGAGCTTAAACTGACCGCTTACGCTGATGATATTGCCGTTTATACACACGACATAAATCAGGCTCTAAGAGGAATTAAATTAGAAGCTACTAAATTTGTGAAAGTGTCTGGATACAGGCTTAATATACAAAAGACTCAAGTTATTGCCAATTACTCACCATCTATGGCCACCCCAGAGATCTGCAAGGTAGCTACTTATCTTGGTGTCAAGATTACGGCCAAAATGCAAGAAATAAATCATATTAATTACAACGAATTAATCAAATCCACGGCTTTAATTTTAAAGAAATGGCATAGGTTACCCCTGAATATTATCGGCAGAATTGCTTACTAAACACCCTCCTGAGTAAAGGAGTGCAATCCACAGCTTTGAGCTGGATTAAATCATTCCTCAGCAAGCGCACCCAAGCAGTGCACATGGGCCAGTACCACTCAAAACCCTATCCCATCAGCTGTGGGGTCCCACAAGGGGCCTCGCTGAGCCCCACTCTCTTCAATGTCTATGTTTCATCTCTGGCTGACATTGGAAGAAAGTGGGGCATCGGCATATGCTCCTATGCCGACGATACACAGCTGATGGTAACAATGGGTGAAGGGGCGGAGACAACAAAGAAAAAGCTACATAGCTGTCTCTCCGAAATGGCGGATTGGATGCGCAACCATTGCTTAAAATTAAACGCCGGCAAATCGGAGATACTACTGTTCGGAGGAGCCAAACTTACATGGAACGGCACATGGTGGCCACCATCACTGGGGTCAGCCCCCACCCCAAAACAGCATGCCAGAAATATGGGTATCATTATGGACGACGCCCTATCCATGAAGGACCACATACGATCACTCTGGGGCAAAGGCTTCGCAATACTTAAACTCCTGGCAAAAATCTTTTCCTGGATACCTCTGGACTGCCGACGTACAGTCACTCAGGCCCTACTGGTCAGCTGCCTGGATTATGGCAATGCCCTGTTCGAAGGGATGAACGAACAGCTGTTCTCCCACCTACAGGTCCTACAAAACCAGGCGGCTAAACTGGTTTGCAATAAAGGCAAGCGAGACTCAGCATCCGCATGCCTCAGGAAACCCCACTGGCTACCAATGCGCCAGAGGGCTACTTTCAAAATACTCTGCCACGCGCACAGAGCTCTTAATAAAACTGGCCCCACCATCCTCCAAGGGAAAATTGAATTCTACACCCCCAACAGGAACTTAAGATCGAACCAATTAGCTCTGGCTAAACCCAAGCGCATTTACAAGGCAAGGACCGGCGGACGCGCCTTTTCATATCTGGCAGCCAAAAGGTGGAATGAGTTACCTGTAGAACTCAGACACACCATAAACTACCCTCAATTCCGCCAAAAACTAAAAACTCACCTTTTCCCTAAAAACTAACTCCCAGCACAGTTCTCAGCAGTCTCTTCTGTTTTACAGCGCCGTGATATCCCTTGGGATGAGTGTCGCGCTTTATAAATACCAGAAATAAGAAATAAAATTAAGATGAAGGTATTACCTAAATTCTTATACCTATTTCGATCGATCCTGTTAGCACTGAATAATCGGTTTTTTCAACAATTAGATGGTATCTTTAATAGCTTTATCTGGGGCTACAAAAAAGCAAGAAGATCATTGAAATACTTGAAAAACACCACAAACGAGGGAGGGCTTAATTCCCCAGATTTTAAGTTGTACTTTTGGTCTTCATTTGTCTACGATTACGTTCTTTACTTCATAAAGAGGGAAGTACATTTTTTCATCAATTTATGCTGAAACAAGAGTCAAACATGTTTTTGTTTAGAGTAAATGACCCTAACTATTTCAAGAGGGTAAGGTTCAAGACGGCTAGGGATATAGTTAAGATATGGAAAAACATACTGACTTATAATAGGACTTCATTTTTCCATCCAAAGCTACCGCTTTGGGGCAACCCAGGTCTTCCAAGTGTATTTTCCGACAATACTAATAACATATGGGCCGAAAAGGGAATTAATATTCTGGCCGATTTATATGGCCCACAGGGGTTTGTTGACTTCAGTACACTTAAAATAACATACGATTTACCAGAATATGCTAGATATAAGTATCTTCGGATTCATGATTTTTTAATTAATAAAAAAAAGATTCGAAATATTACAGAATGTGACATATGGACCGGTTTATATTCTAAAAAAAACAAATCCGTCATTAGTGGGGCGTATAAGCTAATCGTAAAATATAAAACAAATGACCTGTCTAAACGAATGGAAAAATGGGGGGCCCAACTCGGCCTTAATGTCACCATGAAGCAAATAGAGAACTTGTTGTCTAATATTAATAAGCTAGTTAGATCTTCCAGCCTTAGGCTACAGCAGTTTAGAACAACTTGTATGCTTTATTACACTTCGGCAAGAATCTCCAGGTGGTCCCCTAATCCTGACTTCACAGATTGTACAAAATGCCCTAAATGTCTCGAAGTAGCTGCTAATCTAGTACACATGTTATTCTCTTGCCCCAAGCTTAAGACTTTCTGGGATAAGGTCCAAGATACATGTAGACTTAAGAAGATTGGGCTGCCCATGCTTTCTGCCTCTTTAATTCTGTTAGATTGTAATACCTCCCCAACCCCTCAATCTCCCTTGGCAACTATACTAATTTCTTGTGCTAAACTAACTATCGCAAGAGCCTGGATTGCTACGGACCCACCTACTGTTTGGGATTGGTGGGCTCTAGTTATGGAAATATATTCCATGGAACTTGCTTTAGCAAATACAAGGGGTGGATGCTCTTTGGTTAAATTTGAAAGAAAATGGGGAACCTGCTGTTTGACTTGATATGACTTTGTCAAGCCTTATCTTTATTTGACTCATCATGAAATATACTAGCTACCTTTGCCTTTCCTGCTGTTTTATGAATTTGTATGTATATGATCTTTCAGTGTTTTATTAATGATACCTTCAGTACTTCTTATTTCTTATGTATTTGATTTGTATATTTAATAATTTTCTCTTAATATCTTCCATGTCCTGGATATATATATGCATTGTTCTTTTCTTTTTCTGTCAGCCTGTTTACAATAAAAATTGTTTAAAAAAAAAAAAAAAGGATCTGAGGGACTACTGATGTAGTCCCTCAGATCCATGAAAATTAATTTGGTGGATGGAGTACCCACAAGAAGGTGAAGTAGTTCAGCATGGGAGATGTTTGTACTACCCTCTATATTGGGTTTTTTCTGCAGATCTACAACTTATTCAGAACCATATGTAGGGTTATAGCCCGAGATTAATATCCTGATAAATGTACTTAAGAAGCTCATGCTAAAAGAGTATACATGGTATTGGGTGTCTTATCCCCAAGAGTGTCCAGGTCACGCTGGAATGTGCTGTGGAGGATTCTAATTTATCCTAGCTAGGGCTTGAAAAGACTGTGGTTATCACACCAGAGGACTTCCTATTTCAAATCCCCACCTCAGGATGCTGGGGAAGAACTTCTCCTGCAGCCTGAGGCTTATTTCCTGTGAATAATGATCAGCACACATAACAAACTGACATCATCACTAGTGAAAGTGTGCCGGCTGCATTTACGGTGGCGCTGTGTGGGTGCACAGTTAAGCTTCATGAGCATTGATCTCAATGGAAGAGGTTCCATTTGAAGGGGATACACTCCCCCTGTCCAGTGGTTCCTTTCCTCAGTGGAATCCTGCTCAGGGACAAGCTGGACTCATTCTAAGCACAGCCCAGAATGTGCAGTGGTGGATGCTAACTCATTTAGCTAGGGTTTGAAAAGTCTGTGGCTGTTGCCCCAGAGGGCTTCCTTTTTTAGGTCCCCACCTTGCGCTACTGGGGAAGAGCTTTTCCTGACCCTTATTTTCTGTGAGAGACGTTCAGCACACTTGACGAACTGATATAATCGCTATTGAAAGTGCTCCATCTCCATTCACTGTGTGCACTGCTTGGAGGCACAGTTCAGCTCCTCGAGCACTGATCTCAATAAAAGAAGTATTGTTTAAATAGGAGACACTCCCTCTTTCCAGTGGTCCCTTTACTCAGTGGAATCCTGCTCAGGCACCATTGCAGAAAGATTATCCTCGATCAGGGATTCACCCTCCTGGATTACTAGGGATATTTTCATCAGCTGAGCCACCAACCTCCTACCATGGTCTTTTGCGCTGAGTCTGCTCACCTTCTTGGCATCAAATACTCCTTCTTCCCCTGTCCCTGGGTACAGATTATCCTATTCCAGGGAGGCTGTTTGTCCTCTAGAAACCAGGGTATACATTTAGAATTGTTTAGGGGGTTTGGCTCATCCTGCACCCAGGCCACCAATCTTCACTCTTGGCACTCTTTTTATAATTCTAGTGGGAGCTAGGCAGCCTTTCTTCTCCTGTGGGTTGCAGATTGGATTTTACCCCACCGCAGTTCAGCATCAGGGGTAGTTGGCAAGGGAAAGAAAGCATAATAGACAACAAGGATTTGTTCACCATAAAGAACAGGATGGATATCAGGCTGACCTATAAACGGAGTGCACCCTGGACAGTCTTTTTGCTCTATCCAACCTGTGACGATAGCAGAAAAGGTCCACCAAGCAGAAAAAGACACCTTAGTGGCATCCTTCCAGTTAGAGGTGATTTCCTGAAAAGCAATAGCAATTTACAAATGTACAAACAAGCCCATCATGTGAGCACTAAACCAATTTACAGAATTGCTACTCAGAAAGATGGAGTAGATGTCAAATGGAAAATTGACAAAACAGATGGAGGAAATAGATTTACAGACCTTGGTCCAAACAAGGTAATACTGGGGCAAGAAAAAAAGGAGTGTAGGAATGTGCTAGGGCTATTTTTGCAAGACCAGCAGTCTGGGGACAGGTCAGAAGTATATTTGGAGAGGGACACTGGAGTTAAATACAACCTCTGATAAAAATAATAAAGAGTTTGGGTGGTACTAGCAGTTACAGGAGGTGTGGTGTATCCGTGCCCAAATGGAGTTCGATGTATGAAAAGAAAGTGTACACTGCAAATCTGATTCCCATAGAAGTTCAATTTTACTCTTAGAGTGGTTGGGGAAAAGAAATGAAGATATTTGTAAATATGAGAGGCCCGAAGAGAAGGAGAAGTAGACAGAGGTTCTAAAAGGGGGTCTGATGAGGAGGCAAGGGATTCAGAGAGGAGAGAAAACTGGTGAGTTAAAAGGGATCGCAAAGTGTCGTAATTGAGAAGAGAAGAAGCAGGCAGGCTAAATTTAGTCCGAACTTCCTGAGAAGAGAGAAATTGCGAACCTTGTAATAAATGTTTAACCTGAAAATTCAATTTAGCTCGGAACAATTTCTCAAGAGTAGCCTCGTCATTAGAGTAAAAATAGGTATGTTCTAACTGTTTGCTATATATATTGTGGAAGCAGATTCCCTAAGAAATTGTTTCTTCTTAACGGCCACATAATCAATGATAAAACCCCTGGCTGTCTCTTTGAAAGCATCCCATAAGGTGTGAAAGGGTGTGTCTGGATTGGCATTAAAGAGTAAAAATTCTGACACAAAATCTTTGAAGCGCCCAACAAAAGTAGGATCTTTGAGGAGATAATTATTGAAACACCATCTACGCAATTTGAAAGGTATTGAAGGAAGATCTAAATTAATAAAGACAGGCGCTTGATCGGAAATAAGTACTGATCTAATTTCAGCATGATGAAAATTTGAGAGAAGATGTGGACTTTGAAAAATGTAATCAATTCTAGAAGTAGAATTATGTGTGGGGGAATAAAAAGTAAATTTCAAGCAATCAGGGTTATATATCCTCCAGGCATCTACCAGACCTCTCGAGCGGATCATATTCGCAAAGGTTTTTTGCATTTTGTTTGGAATGTACCTGGAAGCAAATTTTGGTCAGTGAAAGGGTCCATGACTTGATTGGAATCCCAACCAACTATGAGGTTTAAGTCAGCAAGTGAATGAAGTATGTGTGACATGGAGTGCTAAAACTGTGAATCAATACCAGTGGGACCATAAATGTTGAGGAAAGAGATAGGGGAACCATTTATACCTGTATGAAGAAGAAGCCATCGGCCATCTGTATCCTTCTCCTCCCTCTGTATAGTGAGGGAAAGGGATTTATGAAACAATATCACCACTCCATTTTCCTACCCTTAGCTGGGGAACAATACACATGGCCAACCCATGTTTTAAGGAAGTTAATATCATTGTCATTAAGATATGTCTCTTGTAAGATCAAAATTTTACACAGTAATCTAGAAAGATGGGTAAGTACCCTTTGCTTCTTGACAGGGTTACGTAAACCCTTTACATTCCAGGAGACAATGTGAACATTATTAGTCATCACAAGAGGGAAAAGGCATTAAACAGCATCATGAGTATTCTAAAATTGATAGAAGTGAAGAATTCAGCATGCAAACATTTGGAGTCAACAAATAAGTAACTGTGCAGTGAAAACATGTATGAAAAAGGCATATGAGAGGAGTAAAAGTAAGAAATACGAAAATAAAGAGAACAGACAAGAGTCATAAACTGAAGAAAAAAAGGAGGAAGAAAGAAGCCATAGACCAAGAGAGAGAAACAGGGAAGGGAAAACAGGAGTAGAGGAGAGAGTGAGAGAAAAGAAAAGGAAGGGGGTGTAAATGATAGACCGAGAAAAGCTGACAGGAAGCCAAGTGACTTTAGCCAAGAGAAAAGAAATACATCACCAGACTAAAGAAGATATTATGGGGAAGTCGAAGCCGCAAAGGGAAGACAGACGACCAACCAAGCCAGCCAAGTCAACAAGGAACAACAGAGACCACTAGATAGTGTTGCAAGGAAAAGGGGAACAAAATAGGAAGTGGCAGCTAGGGAAATACAGATAACATATAAAAACTGAAAGTGATAGTGTTATAATAGACAAACATAAGTTACAGGGAGACTTAAGGACACTTACTACACATGAGGAATAACTGTGAACATTAGGAGCGGATGGGAGGGCAGGAAGGAGAGAAACATCACGGAGGGGTGTCCATACTAGACAGGGATATCTGTGGAGAAAAACCACAAAGTTAATGAAGAATATCATCCATAGAATACAGACAAACAACAGCAGCCAGCAGTTAAGCGAAACAGGTAACAATGAAATAAGATGAATATCACCTGAGCCAGTAAATTGGAGGAGATTAAGTCAAGGAAAGTGAAACATAATGAGGGAAATATTGATCACGTTTTCCCAAAGTCCATTTCTTCTGCTTTATGGCGAACAATAAATTTTTGTAGGACTTCAGGATGATCAAATGAGTACGTTCTTTCCTTATGAGTGACTTTAAAAAAGAAGGGGTGCACTAATCCATATCTGGCATTCTTGGAAGAGCAGGACGAAAAGAAAGGAACTCCTTGCAATGGGTAGCAGTATCTCGAGCCACATCCTTAGAGAAATAGACTCTTTGATCTGACCACAATATCTGCTTTCTTTGTTTTGTAGCCGATAGAACCATTAACAGTTCAGTGTACTCCAAAAAAAGAACAATTATCCCTCTGGGAAGATTGATTGACGATGTAGAGGGGGAACCTCTGAGCTTAGGTCCAATGCGATGGGCACGTTGCAGATTAAGAGTGGTCTCTTCCTTGAGACCAACAATCTTAGGAATGTGAGTTTTTGGAAAGGCAAGCAGGTCTGACCCCTCCTCTCCCTCTGGAATACCGTAAATTCAAGGGTTATTGCGCCTATTGCAAATTTACAAGTTCTCAGTTTTTAGTTTGAGGAGAGCGATTTCTTTGGACATAGCTGCAACCTTAGGAATCACATCTTGTGTGTCACTGACCTTTTGTTCCATCACGGACACCCTTGAGTCTAAATTAGACCACTTGTCCTCTAGCCTCTGAAGAGTAGCTTTGGCGTCAATCACAAAAGGTTTTATAAGCTTCTCCTCCATGAGGCCGTCCAATGTTATGGGAATTGGAGATTTAGTAGGATAATTAGGCTCCTTCTTTTGACGTTTAGAGGCAGCAGTAGTAGGGTCCTTACGGAGGGAAGACATATTGGCATAGGCACTCTTCTGACTGAAGGAGGGAGGAGGATCCATGTATGTGAGGGAAAAATAGTAAGTGCTGATATAACAATGTCTCAAAAGGCAGGCAGATTATAGAAAAAGAGTATAGACCTATAAATTACGAAAATGGAACAGAAACCTCTTTTGTAAAGCTGCGCTTCTGGGCTTGCATCTCTAATATCCAAATTAGAGCTGAGAGGCTTTAAGTTCAGCAGAGAAAAATAAAAAAGTAGCTGAAATGAGTCGGAGAGACACTAGGAGCTGGCTATTGAGAGGGGTTGGAGCTCTTCCGAATACAGGAAGGGAAAGAATGCTTCTAATGACTATTGTATCCTGTTACACACAAAATGGCGGCGCTGCCAGGATTTCTGTGGAGAACGCAGCACGGGGAAAACAGGGACAGAAGCAGCTCAAGTTAGTCAAAAAAAGACAGCTACCTGTGCCCCGTGCCCATGCCTCCGATATGATCAGTTCATACCGCCCGAGCTCAGAAGCAGCCACTCTGAAAAAAGAAACGGTCCCGGGTAACTCACGGAGCCTCAGCCTGACGCGGCCATCTTGTGGCAGCTCATGCCACGCCCCCTATGTGCTGGATTTTTAGCTACCAGCACTTTGCATCCTGAAACTTGGAATTGGGGCTCTGCTTCATCCTCCATCTGCGATGTTGAGGACTTTCGAGTCTTGAGAGATTGAATTTGTAGCGATATCCCAGGGTGGATAAAGTTGCTATGGAATTGACTAAAAAAGATGTGATTGACTTATACTGGATTTTCCACTTAAACAGTGGAGAGCAGGTGTTGGGAGAAGGAAGTACTGGTTGGTCAGCATGTGTTCCAGTCCAAGCATCAATTTCGATTTCGGTGATGGTAGTGCAGTGGCGCAAGGGTTAGTGACAGTCAAAATGATCTGTGATGAATGAAGATTAATTACAGAGGATTTGAGTATTACTGGAGCATAAAATGATAGCAATGGTAGGAATGGGGTGTCGGGAGTGGGATGAAATATGGTGTAACAGAAAAGTGACTGTGGATCAAAGATACAGAAATAGGTGGCGGGGGGAGAGTGGGATTGATCCAGGGGTCGATGACTCTATGATAGGATATACCGAGAATAAAGATATGAAGTAATCGTCAGGAGCAGGTTTGGTGCTGGGTGGTCTCCTGATAGCTCGATATTTAGTGTAATAGCAATTTGGGTACATAATGCTTTATAGTTTCTGTCTTCTTCAGGTGATTTCAAGTATGGCGTCCTTTAACACCACACTTACTAATAAATACCATTTGTTTAAATGTTTCAGCTTTTGTATGAATTTTATAAATTGCACTGATGTATAAACCAAAATGACAAGTTTTAATCTTGTTGTTACATGACAGAATGGTACAGTTCTACCTGGATTGCAGAACTTTCTGATAGTCTCTGACAGTCACTAAAAGGTGTGATGATACACTCTACAAATATATCCGAGAAAGAAAAGATATTTAACCCTGAGGGACATGTTATATCCAAAGTATGTGAACATTATCAATTAATGATATCCGAGAAAGAAAAGATATTTAACCCTGAGGGACATGTTATATCCAAAGTATGTGAACATTATCAATTAATGATACTGATCTCGATAAATTGATAAATGTTCAATTAACATTTTCTCCAAACAGGGAAAACAAACTATACTGAAGATCAAATACTGAAATGTTAAAATTAAAACTGTCCCACATCAAATATAAACCTCTAATTTTCCATGTTACATTTACTCATGCTTTCCTTTAGGAAATCCATGCTCGAGCACAGTGCCATTCATACCAGAATGGAGGAGTCCGCTCATTGAACTTTTCAACGACTGACCATAACATAGTCACCACAGGCATAAATGACGGTGCTCTGGTTTGTTTGAAATTAACGTAAGTAATTAGAAGTCCTATCTTCATATTCTTATCTATTCCTACTGCTGTCTTTTAATTGATTTTTAACAAAATTATAATTGATCTAAAGAAAATCCTGTAGCCAATGCCAATGACACCTGTTGGATTCAACTCCAATTAAAATAGCAATACCACAGAGATAATATCATATTAACTTTGAACTATCGGAAAGCTCAAACAATATCTACAGTATTTTCAAATCTTTTATAAGAACCTAGCACTTCCTATAATAGAACCATTATATAATCCATATATGTGAGTGAAATGTGATTTAAAGTTATCACTTGGCATGAATCCGAAACCTTTTGTTTCTATCAAAATGCTCCATTCTGTTATTCAAATGTGAGTTGCGTGCTTGCTCCTACTGGTGCTAAAAACAACATGAAGTAAGCTTTAACATCCAAAACAAATGACTGAATGCAGGAAGCGTGCAACCAAGCTGGAGTGGCCAGTAATACATGTCTGTCGAAAACCACTGTCCATCAACTCTGTGTTGTTAACTTATCATTATTCTCAGCTCCATGCTTTTGTGTGGAATTGTAAAACTATTACAGCAAGGAGGCAGATGAAGAAGATTACCTTCTGAGCATTAAAAAACATTACCCAAGTCCTTCTGATGTTTTATATTTGCCCATAAAATCAGCTGAACTGTTCGACTTCATGATAGGTTGCCTTTGATGTTGTCACCATTAAGGTGGTAGCTTAAATTTCGGAAAAGTATAATGAATATGGATGTACCATAAAGTCGGTGTACAAATATATTGTGATGAGTATTATTTAGGAGTGAGATTTGTCAACTGGAGAGATCTACCTTTAAGAGTCTCATTTATGGAAGGCTGCATAGCAGTTGCGGGGACAAAAGTTCTTCGCTGGTTTGGATCTTCCCTTATGAGCTATGGGATTGATTATGGGGGGTGGAAATTTAGAGTGATTTGGATGAAATAATTGTAAAAAGAATTGTAAATGTTCTTTTTATAATGTTCACAAAAAGAATATTTTTGAAAGTACTTCTGATATGTTTTAGCAAATATATATGCTATATTGTAGGTAAACAGTTGCAAGGGTTATATGTTTTAATTTCTCCCACTTAAATTATGCTCAGAAAGGAGCAACCTTTGCATAGTTGGTGATGTAATGACTGAGGTAGCGATTAAACTTAGAAATAATTCGACCATTGAACAGTGGAACATGTAGTAAGATATGGATTCATCCGATTAGGGCCAGGGGCCTTAGGAAAGGTTTTGAAGCATATTGAAGAGTACTTGAGGAGCAATTGGGAAATGGAACAGGTTAATTAGGAATAATGTTTTAATTGAATTTGTGGATTCAGGGGGAAAAGAGGAGAGAAGGGGAGCTTTCATGAAGCTGGAACCTGTTTCAATTGCTTTCTATATGCCAATTAGAGATTGGTAATTTTACTCATGTTGAGGAATTCCTGTTATAATATCCGTAATGTTGCACTAGGTATAAATTTAAGAGCATTTATACCCAAAGAACACTCCTGGATTTACAAAATGGCTCTCTGCCTCTACTTGTAGTAGGCTCTGCTGCCATGGGGCAGCTTAAATGTTTGGATTGAATGGGATATCTTTTTTTTTTTTTTTGCACGGGCCTGCTTAAGTAAGTGTCAGGAGGCAAACCAATAACCTACTCTAGTGTGGATATTGTATTGTGCAGGGTAGTACGTGAAATCACCCTGTCGTGGATATTCGTGTCACCAGACGTCGTCCATGTCATATCTCAAAAGTGTTGACTCAACCACCCTCGCCGAGGCCGAAGGTATTCTGTCTGGGCCATCCGACCTGTCCATAGCGGGTTGTCTTGTAAAATTGAAATCCCAACCCCACAGTGCGTTATCCCGGGCATATGGCTGCATGATCGCCACCAGGTTAATGTAAAAGTCTGGATGGTCGTAGTTAGGGCCTTAGACATTTAGGATAACAAGTTCCAACCCTTTCCCGTGGCATCTGGAGAGGGTGCATCTACCCTCCAGATCCGTTTCCACAGGTGTCAAGGTTACCAGTGACCTCGAGTTCACCCATGTCATGACCCTCCTAGCGTGTGAAGTAAAGCCTGCAGAGTGAATGTTGCCCACCAGGCCCTTGGAGCGTAACATGGGACTGTCCGGGTGTAGGTGTGTCTCTTGCAAGAGGGCAATGTCTACTTTGTGTCTGTAGAGATAGCTTAAGATCTTGCGGACCTTGCGATGGTCATTGAGACCGCGTACGTTCCAGGTGAGCAATACCAGTGAGTCAGGAGTGCCTTCAGAATCAGTCATAGGCATGTTAGTCGCAAAAAGGTATGTTGTAGCGGATCAGTCGGACGGCGTGTAGTCTGACCGCACCATGTCAAAGCTGTGCAACGCAACTCAACATAACGTTCAAGACCTTCAAGAAGCCCCCCAACCAGAAACTCCCCCCCTACTTGTGCAGGAATAGAAGCATGATTAGTCAAGCAATGCAGTCGGAACCCTGCAATACAGTAACCTGCAAAGGAGATCAATAGCAATAAACAAATAACAGCTCTACAAAACAAGCCCTTCCATGCCCACCCAAGCCTGCCTGACCCCAACTTGGCTGCAATCCCATCCCTCCCTCCCTGCCAACAACCCCCCCACCCTGCCCCAACCAATAAAACACATCCCAGGTGTGATTCACTCCGAGGTGGATGTAGCTCGCAAAATAGAATGGTATTAACGACCAAGTGGGGGCATACTCCGCAATCCGCCAAACCGGGATCCACTCAGCTGCACTGGAGTGTAATAGTGCTAAGCCGAGCCGGGCCCCCCGCAGCAATGTCATGGGTTGCGTCCAAACATCAAAGTTATCACTGACACAGCCTACATCTGTACTACTATGCCGAACCAGACGACCACCGCTCTCACTCACGTCCCGGATGGAGGCCCCAAACACAGACAATATAATAGGGGCTCAAAGGAGGGCCCGGCTATATGTGGCAGTAGGCCCTCGTCTCCCCGTGTAGTACCCCCTGTTCTTTTTGATTCCAATCATACTTTCAGATACATTTATGACAGAGAGGCGCTCTGGGCCTTAAATAGCAAGTCCTCGGCAATGGGATGCATAGTAAGGGAACCAGGGGTCAAGGCCCGACTCAATACATCCCATTTTGCTAACTGCCTACAAGCCCTGCCCAAACTACTCTGGCAACCCATCGCGCCCCAAGGGAACCACAAGGCGGACCTATTAGGAAGGATGATCCAGCGGTCAATTGCCTTCTCCTCAACGCGAGGTCATTAGTCAAACATAGCACGGAGGTAGCAGAGGTAATTCAGGACGCGGGCATAAAGATAGCATTTGTCACCGAGTCATGGACTGACGCAGCGTCAGGTCCTAACATAGTCAAGGCCACCCCGCCGGACTATGTGTGTTACACCCAAAATCGGGACAAGAGGAAAGGGGGTGGTCTAGCCATTATTTATCATAAAGCTATCAGAGGGTCCTTTCAATCCGGCCCCATTGGTCTCGAGGAGTCACTTCTTTTTAACTTCACCCTTTCCGATCATCAATCCCTTAGTGGTTGTCTTGTATACAGACCCCCAGGTACTAAAGCCCCATTTGTATTAGCACTGAGTAGGGTACTCGAAGCTGTAGAATCTGCCCAAGAATTCACTCTTCTGGGTGATTTTAACTATCATCTTGAATGTGATTCAGACACAGACACCCGTGATTTGATCGACCTATTGCTGGGGGTTGATTTGATTCAACGGGTGTCAGGTCCGACACACAAGGCAGGACACACCCTAGACGGGATTTTGTCTAATCCTCCCAGTTTGAAAGTATCATCGGTACTGCCGGTCCCCTGGTCCGATCACTCAGCTGTCTATTTTATGGTTTCTCTAACCACCCCCATGAAACCACCCAGTACTAGAAACGCCCCCAGACTGGTCAGAAAATGGAACAATATTAAAGGCGAAACGCTGGATTAAAAAATTCCCTGACATCCCTTGCTGACAATGTGGAGGAAGCAGCCACGGCCTATACAATCTGGCTAGAACGTGCCTGCCTACTCCTGGCTCCTCCCAAAATCACTTACTCCACTTGGGCAACTCCTGCCGCCCCCTGGTTTTCGGAACAAATCAGGGAGCACAAAGTGCGGTGTAAAAAACTGAAGAGAATCTGGCGAATGAACTATAGTGAAACAGTCAAGCAATTTCTTAACTCGGAGCAAAGAGTCTACAAAGAAAGAATCTTGCAGGCAAAAAGGGCTTTCCTCACAAAACAGATCAAAGAAGCCAGCAATACCCCAAAAGAATTATTCCAAACTGTTTCATCCCTGGCAAACCCTAAA
This sequence comes from Lissotriton vulgaris, assembly GCF_964263255.1. Lineage (NCBI taxonomy): Eukaryota > Metazoa > Chordata > Amphibia > Caudata > Salamandridae > Lissotriton > Lissotriton vulgaris. Next base: position 1,065,420,245 of record NC_141693.1, on the reverse strand, counting down.
ACCATAGAAATTCCCCCCAGTCTTCCACTCTGTGAAAATCTTGCCTCTTTCTTTCGAGAAAAAGTAGAAAACATTTTTTTTTCCTAGACAGTCTGGTCAGGACACCCCCTCCGAGGGATGGTCCGGAATCAGACAGCACTCTGGAAAAACTTCTACATTTCCAGCCCATCACCGAAAAGGAAGTGGTGAGCCGTCTATTGAAGATAAAATCGGGCTCCCCATACGATCCATGTCCTACGGCAATAGCTAAATTAGCTCCTGACATCATTGCAACTGGACTCACCCTCCTCTTCAATCAGATGTTGGACAAAGGGGAATATCCCGCCAGATGGAAGTGAGCCTCCATCCTGCCCCTGCTAAAAAAAAAACAACCTAGACATCACCGAGATGAATAACTATCGGCCGATTGCATGACTTCCCCTCCCCGCCAAAATCATGGAAGGCAACTTAAATGCACAATGAAGTACCTTTTTAAAGACAGGTGAACACCTTGACCCTTCCCAACACGGCTTTCATGCGGAACATAGCACGGAATCCGCCCTGATCAAATCAGTGGAAGACATCAGAAAGGTGATGGACGCAGGAGGCAGAGCGGCCCTGATTCTGTTGGATCTATCCGCGGCCTTTGACACGGTCCACCACAAGTTGTTGGTGGACCGGTTGAGGGCCTGTGGAATTCAGGGAAAGGCACTAAAGATATTACAGGCCTTCCTCTCCAACAGAACTCAGTCGGTGGCCCTGGGAGACTTTGAATCTCGTCCGTTTGTGTTGCCCTGTGGAGTTCCCCAGGGGTCCTCACTTAGTCCCACCCTTTTTAATGTTTATGTTGCGACCCTTGCCCCGGTGATTCGATCGTTCGGTTTTTACCTTACAGCATATGCCGATGACACACAGATAGTGGTGTCACTACTACCCGGCAACACAGACAGTACAACAGACAGGTTTAGAGGTTGCATGCATGAGGTGGGCTGCTGGATGGCTCAAAACTGTCTAAAACTCAATTCCACTAAGAAGTGCTGCTCTTTGGTGCCAGGGACAACTTCTGGTCCCCGAGATGGTGGCCAGATGAAATGGGACCTCTCCCCTCCCCGGTGGAAAAAGTCAAAAATCTGGGTATACTGGTGGACGACTCTTTGTCCTTCAAACCCCAGATTAATGCACTATCCTCCTCTATGCACTACATCCTCAAAACTATCAGGAAAGTTCTTCCGTATCTGGAGAAGGAGCACAGGAAAACTGTTGTTACTGGTCTAGTCCTTTCACGCTTGGACTATTGTAACAGCCTGATGTTAAACGCCCAGCAGAGCGTTCTTAATAAACTCCAGTTACTGCAAAACGCAGCTGCCCGCCTGATCACCGACACCCCCAAATTTGCATCGGTAGCTCAGGACTTGGTGAACCTTCACTTGTTGCCAATTCGCAAGAGAATTGCTTTTAAAGCACTATGCATGGTCTTCAAGGCCCTACATGACATGGGTCCTAGATACATGAAACTGCTCTTCCGTTGGCATAAACCAGCAAGAACCCTGAGATCTGGGGAACTGGCACTGGTTATGGTCCCCAGAGTTAAAAGAGCACGCTGGGGAGGCAGGAGCTTCTCCCTCGGGCGGCAGAGGCGTGGAACAAACTGCCACTCTACCTTAGACAATCTTCCGACCTGATGGCTTTTAGGAAAGAGCTCAAGACCTGGCTCTTTACTCATTAATCTCTCAGCTACCCACTTACACTGGTTCAATTATGCTAGCGCCAGGACACCTCCGGGTAACAGAGCGCTCTACAAATGTAAAAAATAAATAAATAGTGCTGGTACAACAATCTGTCAGCTGCCCGGGGGGGGCCCAAAAGACCAGGCACAAGTGCACAAGAACACACTCCCCTGAACCCCAGACCCACCAGGAGGAAGCCCCCCACTCTCCCACAACAACTAGGGATACTCAGCAGTCGAAGTCCGGAAGTAGCGTTCAGTCCTGCTCATTCAGCGACCCTCCCGCCGCTTCAGCCAAGAGTTGTCTTTCCGGGGAGGTGCGCTGCTCCTTCGCCCAGCCCTTCAGCGCTTTTTTTAGTGCCTTAGGGTCAGTGAAAATTAACGAACGTCCCTGCCGGTTAACTCTAAACTTAGCAGGGTACAGCATAGCGTAATCCGCTCCAAGATCGCGTAACTGTCGTTTCATGGGGGCAAACAAATGTCTTGCCTCTTGCAACCGTGCTTGAAGTCCGGGAACAGCGAGATTGTCGACCTCTCGAACCTCAGCGGCTGCTTCTCAAGGGCCAGGCAGAGGGCCATATCTTGATCCCTATAATTTAGTAATTTCGCTATTATTGGTCTGGGGGGGCCCACGGCTTCGGTCTCGGGCCGAGGGAGCGGTGAGTACTCTCCACTACAAACATTTCGGAAAAGGAGGTATCGCCCGAAGTGTTTTCAAAAGTATTTCCCGGCAGGCCCGTAATGCGGAGGTTACAGCGCCTGGAGCGAGCCTCCATGTCTTCCGTCTTGTCCTGCAATATCTGGAGTACCTTACCCAGGTGCTTATGCTCTGTGTCCAGAGTGGTTTGGGCCTCCTCTGCCTCTGTTAGCCTTCGCTCTGACATGTCCAGTCTTTCAGCATGTTTGTCTGATCGTTCGGCCATGCGGTCCATTCTATATGTAAGAGCGTCCATCTTGGTGCCCAAAGAAGTTATCCCGCCCTGTAGGTCCTTTTCCATGTTGACCAAGAGGCCGCAGATATTATGGCCAGGGTCGTCCGCGTCTTGTTCTTTGTCACCCAAACCATCTTCAGGAGTGGGTATCCCAGTCTTGGACTTCCTCGAGTCGAACGATAGTTTTGACTGTGTCCTGTCCACACGCCCCTTTCTCCCAGGGGCACGGAGAGTATCCTGCGGCTAGATGGATGTCTCTCAGAATGGCAGCTCCCCAAAGCTCCGACAGTGCCTGTACCGCGGGCCGGGCCCGCAATGAATGTGGTCGCAGCGACCCCCCCCTCCCCCGCGACCACACTGCACCGAGGCTCACAGGCAGTCTCAAAGCCTACGGCCCATCCTGGATCTTGACTATGGTCACCAACCTCACCGCCAACTCGCCTCCTGAATCGTCACACTTCGCTAGTGTTCTCGGGGGGGTGGGGGGGAGCCAGTAAGTGCGCAATCCCCAACCCCCACCCTAAGCCCCCAGTAGGTAGCCCTCGTGTTTCTTCGGCAGGGTGAGGGTACACAGTAGGCCCCAGTGTGTCCCTCTGTGCGGCTCGGCACATGCCCCAGCTTCAGGAAGTATTGTGAGTCCACATGAGGCAGTGGCACAATAGGGTGATATCCCAGGGCTCCCACAGCGTGCCCCTGTTCTTCCTAAACAGAGTCCAGTTCAGCTCGTGAAGCCACGCCTCCACCTCAGGCTAAACGTCCGTGGCAGTATTCAGGCCCAGTCCAGGCCGCAGTTGGTCCAGGCCGTGCAAGCAGGCTCGAGACCGCGGCCCCCTCCAGGCAACAACCAGCCCGCAGCGTGCACAGGCAGGGTCAGCCCCAGTGACCCACCTCCAGTAGCGGCAACACAGCCTGGAGCCCAATCAATGCTCCACCAGTAGATCTTGTGTGGGCCTCAGTGTTCTCGGTGAACAGGCGTCTCCGGGGAGTAAGCTTTCCCGTCCCCGTCTCTCAGACCAACCTACGTGGGGTGTATCAAGCGGCATGTCCGTCCGCGTAGAAGCAGCCCACAGTGCCTGGGCCGCCAGCCCCTCTCTCAGAGCAGGCGTCCCGGGTCCGGGGAGTTTGCAGGAGCGCCCCCCTCCACTGGGCTCTTCAGGCGGGCACGGCAGCGACTCACCGCCATTCACCAAAGGCGCAGGCCCTCCTCTTCCAGGCTCCGGGGGTCTCCGCTCATGCCTCACTCACGCTAGCTTCAGGCGTCGACCCTCTCACCACCATGGGGCGAGCGGCGTTCAATCCACACAGCGCCTCATTCAGGACGCCAGCGTCGAGGTGGGCAGGAGCATGTTCTTACTTGCTTCTGTAGCGTAGTCGCAGCAGCGATCTGCCACCAGCTCCTCAGATCATGGGAGGAAGGGAGCCTCCGGGCAGATTCAGGCCCCGCACCTCAATCGGGAGCGCAGTCGGCCTCGCACCAGCCGTCGATCTCGGCTCCAGGAGCAGGTAGGGGGCTCGTTCTTTCCGCGGGGGACTGCGTGGGGGCTTCAGACACTCGCCAGCACACTACCAAAAGATTAAAATTATGGCAGCTGCAGGATACTTGTTGGATAGTGCGGCGGACTGTCGGAGCACTCGGCTCAAGCGGCCATCTTGGTCGCGAGCTAGCTCCGCCCCAATTGAATGGGATATCTACTACCCAAAAAAATGTGTACATCAACATAATGAGTCTGAGCATCTAGGCAAGCATCTCAATGGGCATTGGTACTTATTATATATTATGCTGCTGCACAAGTAATTTGAAACAAATTGATGGAAATCCCTCACAGCCGTGCTCTGCTGGCAATCAGAAAAACATGTCTCATTCTTATGTAACCATGTAAATACTAACATCACACTATAAATACGCGTTAGTACAATAGGCAGCTGTGTAAAAGTATGTCAGTGTGCACAGTGCCATGCAAAAAATAGTAGTATAGCCTTTACCCAAACACAAGTTCTCACAGTCCTTCCCCAATCCACCTGTTTCCCTTCCCTAGCGCACCCAGTTTTCTGTAATCAGATCTGAACTGGACACTGTATATACAGTACTGATCAGTTTGCAGCACCACTGGTTTGTAATTCTCTTGCTACAGTAATGTGCTCTATAAAGTGCTGCACTGTTGCTTGGAGGTAGGCCTCTGCTACATATCAGATACATGAAGCAAAGTTTGTCTAGGCCATTGGGGTTTCTTCAATGCGTACATCTTCCTCCTTATCTCCATATTGCCCTGAATGTGCGCCACATCTCTGGGTGGCAACTCATGTCTTCATGCTTTTACATGAGGTGTGCTAGAGTTGATGGAAAAAGGCGTAATAATGAGGGACTTCACCTTAAAACCGCTGAGCTACCTTTTTCCAGACGTCTCCTGTGGTGATCAGATTCTCTATAGTGCTTCCCTGATTTCTTTCAAAATTATGTTGCGTTTGATTCTGGCTTATTTTTTGGATCATAGTTTATTTTTCTTATAAATTGTTTTACATTCTAATCCCATTTTTAGATATATATAGTCCATTTGATTCTAGTTCATTGATCTGTATAACAACTGCAGTCATGCTTCAAGACTATTTCTTGATAGTCCTCACTAAGTACAAAAACATTGATAATTGAATTCACATCTGGTAAATGCAAAAACGTCCCTTTAAAGGAATAGTAGAGTGTTCAAGTAAAAATTGTGTAATTATTGAGAGTGAGCATAATTGCATAACTTTTCCTAACTATAATATGATAATTTTTGTATTCAAATTACACCTATTAAGTGAATTACACCTGGTTGTCAGTTCTATGATAATTGTTCGCAAAGTATGTCGTAGTGTACAGATGTCGCAAAAGATATCCACTCAATGTATTGTTGATACATTTCTTAAGTCGCGCCAGGCACATTGTTACTGCTATGCATACAGCGGTGGCACACATCCAGTTCCATGGAATCCTGCTAAGCATTTTATGATCTAACAATTCTACTGTAAGTTAAAATTACTTATAAAACATAAGCAGGGTAAAAACAAAAATGATGTGAAATATGCATGACCTATTGCACAACATTATACTCATGTTATTTTTGGGGAGGGGTGTGTTAATTATCTGTTTTTTTGTTTTATTTTTTGAAACTTTTTTTAATAGGGATAGCAGTAAAACAATAATAGAAAAGGTCAAGTCAGAAGACATACATCATAAAAACAAAGACGTGGTATCTTAAATATAATTTTAGACAGCTGGTCTCGTTGGGAGGCTTTATATACAATCCACCCAATGCTTGACTGGGTCCCAGATTCTGACAAGCCACAATCATTAATAAAAAAAAAAATCTTTCTTCCAAATAGCGAAATTGTAGGGATTCAACTTTAACCAATGTTTAGCAATGCATAATCTAGCTGTTTTTATTGCAGGTAAGACAATGCCTTCTTTTTCCATTGTACCATAGGTTGAATAACCCAAATTAATTATTTTGGTGGACACAATCAGTCTGATCTCTACGAAGGTATTACTTTCAATAAATATACCTTCCCAATACTCCTGTAGTTTGCCACCAGAGTGGTGGACTAAGTTTTCATTTTTCAACATTGAAAGCACCTTGAATCTGAGTCACAGAGTATGTATATCTAAAAGTTTCCTTGTAATCGTTACGGAATGTTTCAGTTCTATTAAGGACACTGGGTGAGGATTAGGCTTTACTTTCTCCACTTTAATACACAGCAGCCATCAAACCTCATGCATCCACATTTAACTACATTTCCCATGAGTCCCTGTGAAAAAGAAAGAAACAGTTCATCCAGTCAGAACAGTGCATGTCCTTTCAACATCCCTGGTAGACGCTTTATTGTCCTCTTTCTTTTAACAAACACAGCCGTTCTCTCTCGGGATCACTCCTGTTTATTTGAATCTATCCCTGAGAAGACAAATTAGAGACTTAAGAATTTTGTTATCTAAACTACATCAGCTCAAGGTCATGAAACAATGCTAGAAACACAATATGCAAGCTGTGTATCAAGACAAGAAATTGTGAAGCAGTTCTTCATAACTGTACAATATCATCAATTAGACACTTCAGTATTGTAATTTCATATCATATTGGGTGGGTTCATTAACCAATTCAGAAGAGTGGGCTAATCCTCGCCTCTGAGTACTTTATAAAATTGAAACTTTCCGTTACGATAGCTGGAAAAGATTTCATTTTATATTAGGACCGAAGGTGAGGATTAGGTTAGTTTAAAGCTTCTCCACTACGAGAGATGCCAGATTTGTAACTGGTTTGAAGTAATACCTTTTGAAGGTAGAATCTAAGGACTGATCCTCTGCATTGAGAATGTCCTCCATACGATCTCCCATGGGAAAACTTTCGAAGCCTCATGGAGTGAGCTCCACACTGGGAGATGTTGACCCCCGCTTCCTACATGGCCCATCACACCCATTTATCAATGGTAGGGGAGGTGAGGTTTAGTGAGAGCAGTGAGTATTTGTCTTTCACCCTGAGGGCGTAAGTCTTCTGTCATAGGCCTTCAATGCTCGAACCACGCATAACTTTGGAGCACTTGAAAATGCTTGATATGATCCAGTTCTTGAATTACATTTTGCTTGTCTAGAGATAGTGAAAGTTACTCCATCTAGAGAGTAAATAATCCTACCATTTAAAAATCTAGAGCTCTCACATCCGAGACTCTCCTGCAGGAGATTAAACACAATAGAGTAGCTAGTTTTGCTGGCTTCTGTTTCCTGGAAAATTACTTATTAGAGGGTCATGACTTAAACAAAGAATCGTATTAACATCCCACAACCTTGAATACGCTAATGACCAGACAAGTTTTACATGTAAAACTAACCATATAAAAATGCACCTAGCAAAGCTGGTTTTGTTTATTTTCTCCTAACCTCCTTAGATGAAAGTTCCCAGATACACAAATCCACATATATTTTCCATGATGGGAAGGGTAGAGTGGAAATCGGAGTGGTCCCCTGTCCAACATAGCTTGAGCCACTTTGTAGTTATAGTTAGGGTTACCAGAGATGGGAATTTCTTGGATATTTAATCAAAATTAACTTTACACCCATTTGACAAATCTCTACAGAACTTTGCAGACCGATTCTTCCTTCTACATTGGCAGATGATGCAAAGTCTTGCTGTGATTGGTCAAGGAGGTGCAAAGATAAAAGGGAGGCCCAAAACGCATTTTTCCACCAATGCATTTCCCATAGACTTTTGCATTGAACGTAGTGTGGAAACAGCTGAACAAATTCACATGAAATTTGTCAGGATTAGACATTATGGTGCGCAGATTAACCCTTTTGGGTACTACAAGCAAGTATTTTTAAGTTATAAGGCAATTTAACTTAGTAATATCTGTTGTGGCAGTACTTTCGCAAAATGTCATGGTATTTCGTGGAAGTTCCACAGAAACTAGTGAAAGTCATTAGGTGATTGACTAATGACTGCTTTTGCCAAAGTTAAATGCATCATGTTGTTTGGGTACAGTTTTGCTGTGTTCTATTTTACACAGTCAGGTCTTGGTAAGTATTAGGTTTTGAATTTTTCTCCTACCTACTACCACTTTAGCAAAGTGGTAATAGATATTAAAAAATATGTATACATTTCAATATATTTTTTTAATGTACAGAGTACCGCAGTAATCCCCCAAAAATTTTACAAATAAAAAATACACTATATTTTACAAATATAATGTATTTTCTATTTTTAACGTATTTAAATATGCACAAAAATGACTACAAAGTAGCACAGTAATACCTACAAATTGCTGCACCACTTTAAAAAAAATTGCAGTTCTCCTACACTGCTATAAAAATATATAGAAAGTTATAAATACATTTTTTCATCTATTACCACTTTAGTAAAGTGGTAATAGGTAGTGAACAACAATAAAAGCTACTTCTTCTGTATATCGAAGACCCTGACACATAATGCAGAGAAACGCTGAACGCTGCAAAACTGTGATAAGAACTACATTACTGCCTTTTATCTTTGGTAAACACAACCATAAGCCAATCCCATATTGAATTCTCATCCCTATCTACCGATGTATACTCCAAATGTACTGCAGTATACCGCAGCACAATATATAACTGTTTTTTAAAAAGGTATAACTTTAACACTAGTTACACTGTCTACACATACAGCCAAAAAATTAACATTTACACCTCATAATATATAGTCCTGCCACATTACATCTACATTTGTTCACAGACTTTCATGCTACGTCTGTTTTAATGAACACACTCCACTCCAGTCAACTCTATGCCACTCTACATTATCACTGTACGCCACTCCATGTCACTCCGCTCTATGCCACTTCATTCTATGGTAATTCACTGTGCGCCACTCTACTCTACTCCACTGTCACCACTCCACTCTACACCACTCAACGTTATTATAATCTACGTCACTCCACTCCACTGTGCACAACTCCACTCTACGCTATTCAACTCAATTCCATGCCACTCTACGCTACTCCACAGTGCACCACTGTACTCCATTCCACTCCACTGTATGTTGTTCCATCAACGCCACTCCAGTGTACACCACTCCACTGTATGCTACTCTATGCTAATCCATTGTATGATATAAAAAATATATGCTAGTCTGCTGTACGTTATTCCACTGTATGCCACTCTATGCCACCCCACTCTACGCTATTCCACTCTACACCACTCCACTGTATGATCCTCCACTCTGAACTGTAGCGCAGTAATTGCCTCTACACTGGACCTTCCTCCACTGTACCCATTGCCACTCTATGCTACTGCACTCTTTGCTACTTCACTTATGGTATTACACTCTATCCCACTCCCTTCTGTAATTTACTTCACTTCTCACCACTCCACTGTGCCCCACTCCACTATACACAATTCCATTACAAGCAACAACACTCTACACCACTCATCTCTACACCACTGCACTCTACTCCACTCTACACCACCATACTATACACTGTTCAACTGTACATCACATTATAAGCCACTCCAATGTACACGATTCCACTCTACGCCAATCCACTGTACCCTACTACAATCTACACTAGTCCACTGTACCTCACTCCATTCTACACCACTTGTACTGTATGCTATTCCACTATATGCCACTTCACTCTATGCCACTAGAATGTGCACCAGTCCGCGAATTCACAGTAAAAAATTTTTTTTACGTTGGCTTCCACCCTTTTCAAATAACAGCCCCCAGGGTGGACCAGGGCCAGGAGGGTTTGTGCAGTGTTTTTGGAGGGGCATGTAGCTTCCCTCCCTGAGACATTGAAGGCTACTGCAACCACATCTGTTATCATTTTTATGGGGAGGGGGCATGAGGCCCCACTCCCGAGCCATTTAGAGGCCCTGGAGACCCCATCCCGGGCCTTAATTTTTTGGGGGATTAGATGTAGACATGGGACCCTCCTCTCCAAGCCATGGAATGTCCCTGGGGACCCCAGCGCCAGGGTTGCTTTGTTATATTTTAGGGAGTGGGCATGTGGCTCCACTCCGTGTGCCATGGTACAACCCTGGGAACCCCATCCCCCGAGCTGATTGACCGTTAGTGTCTCAGGGACCCCATTCCCTGGGGCACTGTTCCCTCCCTGCGAGAGCACGGACAGGGAAGACTTCAGTGCTCTCACCCAGTAGGAGCAGAAAGGCTCCCACCAGGCGGGAGCGGAAATGTTTCTCCTAGCCCACAATCTCACCCGCAGGGAGCCTAGGATGCTCAGATACATAAAGAAAAGTTGCTCCGAGCCGAGCTGGTGCATAGCTGGTTCCTGCTGCACCCAGGACAGGTGCTGTCACAGGAGCAGCGAGCCACACGGGCAATGGGACTCCCCCCCCCCCCCCCCCCCCCGTGACCCTTTACGTTAAATATGTTGGGAGCCCCAGGTGGGACCAGGGCACCCAGTAGAAAAAAAACACCATCTAAGTGTAGCAGGCTCCTGAGCAGCCCCATGGAATAAGGAAAGTAATAAATGCCTGATTTATTGTTCACTGCTCCTTGTAAGGAGTGCAGTATAATGACCTAATCGGCTCATTTACATATATTTTGCTGGATGGTGGTGCCCAAATCTGGGCAGCATGTTCTTATGTGTTGGGCCTGTAGGGAGTGCAGCAGCCACTAAGAAATATTTTACGAATAGTAATCTTTTTATTTTCCTGAGGTCTATAGAACATAACCCCAGGGAAAGGTTGTGATGTTTTCAAGCATTGCCAGAGCTAGAGCCTTTGTTCTCCAGCTAGGGACTGCATGAATCCCTACAGGTGGTCTTATGGCTACATTATGTGGCCTGAAGAATGTAAAAGAAAGGCTCTAGCACAAGTTGAATGTTGTTTTGAATACAAATACCTGATTTAAATATTTATGAATTAGCATTGCAATGCTTCTTATTAGTGATTAATATTTTTAAATATGCTATTGGAATGTATTGGTTTTAATCATGAATCCTAACAAGTCAAAGTTGTTATTCAGGTAGTGACCTTTAAAAAAAAACAATAGTATTGTCTTTATATATTGATGTTCTGACTCTTTGAAAAAGCCAATAGGCTTGCCTTTATGCATTGATGTGGTGATCCCTTGACAAAGCCAACAAGCTTGTCTTGTATATGAATGTAGTCACTCCTTCACAAAGCCAATAGCCCTGCCTTTTAAATATTGGCAGTGACTTGCATGAAAAAAACTACAAATTCACTGAAAAAACAAAAGTCAATGTGTCAGTTATATTTTGGTAAAGACATTTTTTTTTAGAAATTCAGGGAGAAATCCAAAGATTAAAGTGACGTTCTAGTTAGGTGAAAATGTCACTGACAACATAACATTGTAAACTAAAAATACACTGAAAATTGTCAGTTACAGTTAACTGAACTAACTATAACTCTCCATTGCCATGCACTGCTTATACACTCACTTATTACATCACTCATAACAGGTTCAATGAGAGTATTGATGGCATCACTGATGACATCTAAAATGACATCATGGGCCATGAGTTATAGTTTGTCGCACAAGTTATACTTACTTCAGTTAGTTTCACGTGGGCTTGTCCCCAGCACAGACTTGTAAATTATTATTCTGCTTTTAGTGAACCTCAGAAAGATAAACAGTTCCCACAGAAACATTTACAACAATCTAGTACATTCAAGCTACTGCAGCTCGGATCCTGAAAGGAGAGAAAGAGTGAGAACACAGCAGCTAAAGAACATTTTCAATGTTGGCATAAGTCATTGAAACTGAGTCCCCATGTGGGCGACACAGCAGAATAGGGAGGTAAGCACTGGATCGTATGCCAATAGAGGTGCTGGGGTCGATGGTGGAGGGACAGATGATGGCACACGGTGATTGCGTCAAACTGGGAGGCTTCATGTTGTACAAGGAGATAGTGGGGTATAGGGTGGATGTAACATCTCAGAAATGTATCGCTTGGCTTTTGCTCTACTGATGTGTTAAGGTGGCGCCCGTGCACTTATTGTTTGTTGTATTTGAAAAATAAAATTTTACAAACAAAAAAAACACTGTCTAACTTAACTTAAAAATTACACTTCATATAAGAATATATGATATGCAGATTAATATATACTTTGAGGAAAACGAAAAACAGTGACAGTGTGTCACCACTGGCAGTGAAACTGTAATCGCCAAGTTACACCCAGGGAACTGTAGCAGATACTCGACTTCAGCTGCCTCCTTGGAACCTGAGCCTATTACCCTATCACCTGAGTGTTGTACCCTCTCGATACTCCCCTGCTCGTACCCGTCTTTCAGTTGGGTCACCAGCCGCCATAGATGGGAAATCTCAGACTTTAACCCCCGCATCTCATCCCCTGAATATTATACTTGGCAAAACCTTTTCCAGTTCAATATATGAATCACTTAATGTACATTTCCAAGGCCAAGTTTTAACAAATCAGTTTCAAATGATCTGTCTTTCAGAGCTCCTGTACTTCCGCAATCGGATTCAGTAGATACATTTGGGAAAATGCTTTTCATACGTTTGGCAAATACAATTATGTTTGAAAACGAAACTTTAAAGATAATGCCCGTGTGGACCCTGGAAACATTGTCTAATATGCAACTGAATGCTGAAAAACAGACAGAGGTAAGGTTACTCTTCATTTTAAACTGCGATTATTGCATTAAAGCTAGATACAAGTTCTTTATTTAAACGCATTTTTAAATAGAGTACTCCATAGTCTTCCACTTTTCGTCTAATTTGCATTCTTTTATGTTTTTTATTAATGCATGCAATTTTGGGCTTATTGTATTTTATTTGTAGATCACACGTTAGAAGCGCTTTCTGGCGCTGTGGAAAACAAGTAAGCGAACCTTGTCAACATATATCAGTAAGACATAAATAAACAAAACTAAACGCGAAATACCTACTGGGTGATGCTCATAATTATCTCTTGTCTCAGTTTGTTTCGGTATGCAGAGAAAAGAGGGAGAGAGGCCTACAGTGACAGACAAGCATTTGCAATGAAATAGGTCTCGCATTTACGCGAGTTAGAGCTATTGGCATTGTAAATGACAATGCCTTTTATTTATGTTTTGGTTTTTAAAATATAAATAAAAGGCATTGCCATTTACAATGCCAATAGCTCAAACTCGCGTAAATGCAAGACCTATTGGATTGCAAATGCTTGTTCCCGATGTCACCTATGGAAACTGTAAGTGAAACATGGAAACATCTCGACATGCCGTGGGCTGATACCAAGACATGAGGGCAGCTCCTGGAGCCAATGCCTGTAGGGACTAAGGTAAACACACCGGACTGACCCACCAACTCTTTCTGTATGTTATGTGGCGTGTCTTGTGACATGAGTTCTGCCGAAGTATCTATAGCGACCTCTAGCCAGACATACCAAGGTACTTCTGTGGAAAAAGTACTTTAAAAGGCAATAGAAAAAAAGACTGTATTTTATTCCCCTACCAGCATAAAATGTGTGCACACAGAAAACGTGCTTTCACAAAGCTGCACCAGACACGTGTACAGCACACAAACCTTGTAAACCAAGGTAGTCTCGCCCTGTTTGGTCAAAAAACACGGTTATTACTACGACATATTTGTTTATACCGTGACTTTTTCGCTTGAGGAAACAAAAATAAATATCCTTTTTAAATAACACGCAGCACCTTTCCCTCTAACATATTTAGGAATTGGATGAATGCAAGGAAGGAAGCTCCCCGTCCCAGGTGCCTCGCCCCCTACAAAGTATTTGTTTATCCAGCGCCACTCCTGTAATAACCACTATTCCAGATGTAAATATATGTAGATATATATTTATTCCAAGCAGGTACAAGGACAGGTCATCATACAAGCTAGTCCAACAGTTAACTCTCTCTATATTCTAGAATACAACAATACAGTACAACCTCGTAGAACACCAAACAATGATGTAGGTATGCCACATCTCCCTTCTTTACAATAAACAACACTTAAGTAAAGTACCTATTACATAAATAATATGACAAGAATAACATAAAATAATGAATATTAAAAAGGCACCGGTGTCATTATTTAGCCTAAAGCAATCTGGCGTCCAGCCGACAGGGACAGCACTTTGCTCTCTGTGCCAGAGCTGCAATTTGGGGTTGTGAGGTTCCGTGACGATTTGAACCCGTGTTTTCAATATTGTCGGAAATACATAATATTGGTATCAGCGAACCGCAAATGATCCATTTAGCATATCCTGGTGTTTTCGCTACGCTACGAGCAAGAGCACTCCTTTTATAAACACATTTCTGATCTACCCTCGGCATCCATCTTAGATCGTGGCCGCCATTTTGTGGTTCCTTGCCCTCACATATGCAATAGCCTCTGATCATTTCATTCACTTCACTTTGATTAAGGACACGTAGCCTTAGCCGGAGATTCACCTCTTACATGACACGTGCACCTTAAACCAGATCACGCTGAAGCTGCATGACTCGACAAAGGCTGCCTCCTCTGCCCGAGGCCAGCCCACCTGAACTGGTTTTCCTGTCCATTGTACCTGATCATGATTAGGCGGCCGAAGCCGGTAGCCTTGCCCATTTACAACCCACAAACATCTCTTATCCCTTTTCTATCTTCTGCACCTGGCTCTGCTCCTTTCCTTCTGGGCCTTTATTAGGGGGAGGTAACGAACTTTACGATGAGGCGGTCCGGGTCTTGAATGCAATATTGACAAGGGATTGTGATGGACTGGTGGGAACCCCTCTTCGTGATGTTTGGTATCAGATATTATCGACAGTTCCTGTGTAACGCCAAATATTTATTGTTTAGAGACACAAAGGTTTGGGAATGTACCGACATGTGAAATATTTGCCTAGAGCACAATTTTTAGTATATAAGGAGCAACCCACTTTGTACAAATCGAACAGTCTCCTGAATTCTGCCCGTGTGTAGATTCTGTGACTTCTGTGTCCCTGCAGTAATAAACCTTTGGTCTTTGACGCCACCATCGAGAAGCCTGTGTTTCTGTTCATTTGTGCACCAAGGCAGGTGGAACTCCGGGGTCTTCGGGTGTTGTACCCTGACACCTCTGGACGGAACCAAAAAGTCCAGAACTCCAATTGGCGCCCAACGTGGGGCGACGTCATTCGGTACCGGTCCAAAAGCCTGAAGAGTTCGAGAAGCTTCGTGTGAAGATTCCTGAGGGAGGCGCCCCACTTCATCGATCCCGGCATATCGCAAAAGTGGCCCTGAAGTTCTCTTCCACGAGGGTTCCCGTTCAGGACGGCTGCAGTGGGCCGTTGCCTTGACCGTCGCCCTGTCTTGGACCCGAAGTGGTGCAGTCCTTAGTACGGCGAAACGTGACGGGTTTCTCCTTGGTGACGTCTTCAGTGCCTCAGTTAAGTATTTAGTGATAGCTAGCTGGTTACTTTTGTGAGGATTGTTAAAAATCCTTGATCGGTTCTTGGTTTGGTTTGGTTTTGTAAGATTATCACTAGTTGTTCTGGTTACGATAATCTATTTGGTTCAGTTTTGGGTATCGATACATCAGTTCGTTTTGGTAGGCCTAAGTTCTTGGTTCAAGTGCACAATTTGTTTCGTGTTTTGTTTGTTTTGTGTTCCGGACTGAGAATGGTAAGTCGGAAAATGTTGTCTTGTTTTAGTTGCAACAGTGACTCACAATTAGAGGATTCCTGTCTGGTTCCTCCGATTGGGACTCCCCTATATGACCTATATTGTAAGTATGGTGTGGGTCCTATAACTTATAATGAGATATGGGTCCGCTATTGTAAGAAGGATGGTGTCCTTAGTTGGCCATTGCATGGTAGTTTTGAACAAGAGATTCTCGACAATTTAGAAGAGAAATTGTTTAGGAAGAAAGCCCGGCCGGCAATGTTTGACTCTTTTCGTTATTGGCGGAAAGAATCCAAACAGAGAGAAATGAAAAGGTTGAAGAAAGAGCAAAAAGAACTAGAAGAGTTAACTCTAGAGCAAGCGACTAAGCAGTTGCAGGCTAATGAGTGTGAGAAAGCCATAGATGTAGCCATTAGAGAGCGTAACTTAGCGATTGACAAGTGCTATCCTGCCTTGCCATCGAAAATGGCTAAGATACTGGAGGATTCCGAAAACGATCCTCTGCTATCTTATCTGTTACGGTCGCCTCCACCGTATGCACAAGGTGCTACGGCTCCACTGATCCCGAATGTTCAATTGCCGGTTGCTGGACAACCTGGTGTTCTTGTTCCTCAGAATCAAGTTCCTATACCTCCTGTGGTGAATGTAAATGTTCCTACAGCTCCTCCTCTTCCTGCACTGCCCGCTCCTATACCTACCACTGTACCTATTGGTCCTCAAACTATTTTCATCGATACTCCTACTGTTTCGTCATCTATTCCTACCTCTACTGCGTTCTCTATGTCTGCGAGTGTACTAACTCCACTTTCTGTTCGTCGAAGAATTACTGATTCTGTTACTAATATGCTGTCTCCTATATATAAAACCTTGATTAAGACTCCTACTCCTGACTCTGTTCAGAGACGGAGTCAGCTTCCAAGTACTGAGGAACGGGGAGTTTTAGACTCCACGGCTCTCAGATGGATTACGAAAGTTAGAAGATATAGTACGAAAGATGTGTTAGAGACATTTATGCAATGGGGAGAGCCAACACAGCGATACGTCTTCGACGAGATGTGCTCGTTGTTGCGTGAGGAAATAGAAGAAGACGATGTCGAATCAGATTTGGAAGATTTAATTAAGATTCAAAAAGAGTTTGCTGCTGGAATGATAGTGGGCGATAATATAAAGGAAGCGATGGAACTCATTTTGAGTTTTAGGAATGATCCATCTCTTCGTTCGCCGAGAGATTTAGAGAAAGGTAAAATGAAGCCAAGTCGCCAATATCCTATGAGGGAAGTTCCTCCAATTTGGCGCGAAGCAGTACAACGTGATGATAATGCGGGTATTGCAGCTGCTCCAGCACAGTTCCAAAGAGTATGGATACATATTCCGTGGAAGCGAGCAGAAGTGTTAGCAGTGAAACAGGCCTTGCCAGATCCACGTAAGAATCCAGCCGGATATTACAAGGAATTGACACAGACAGTTGAGGCTTGTATAATGAACTTAGCCGACATTGATATGTTGTTTGGTAATGTAGTTCCACAACCAGTGTGGGCTAAAATTCGTAGAGAGGATCATCAGGCTGCTTTAGGTGGTGATTGGGCAGCTATCACTGCAGCAGATAATCAACAAATAGGTGGTGCGAAACCTGAACCTTTGATCGCTAATCTTCCAGGTAGAATAATAGATTTAATGAAGACTCTGATGCCAGCATTGCGTGTTAATTGGGATAAATTATCCGCATGCAAGCAGAAGAAAGACGAAAGTGTCTCCGACTTCTTCACGAGGTTCGAAGAGACTTTTGTGGACCATAGTGGTCAGGATATGAGCACTGAAGGAGGACAGAGATTGTTTGTCGATAAATTTGTGCATAATTTGTTACCCGAATTATGCAATAAATTGAAAGACTCAGAAAGTGCGTGGGCTGTATCTACGACAGCGCAAATACTTGCGACTGCACAGTACTATGAAAATAGGGATAAAGAGGAAAAGGAGAAATCAGAGAAGAAAACGAAAGATTTAAAGACTAAAGTTCTTTTACAGCAGGCGTATCCGCCTCGCACGAATCAGACTAATATGCAACAGAATTCGTATCAAAAGACAGATTATAATTCGACCAGGCCTCAATACCAGTGGAATCAGTGTGCGTACTGTAAGAAAGAGGGTCACTATAAAAATGATTGTCAGATTTTAGCGCAAAATAATGCGGCAGCAGCTCAGAGAGGTCGTGGTGGTTATGCACAGAATTCTAAAGGTCGGGGACGAGGTGCTATGCCTCCACAAACTAATGATCGTCCTTCTAATCACTTTGATCAGCGAAATGTACAGTCAGCTCAACAGAATAGATCTCAGCAATATCTTGTTGAGGATTATTGTGAAGTTGAAGAGGGATTTCAACAAAATGGGTACTAGGACAGCCATGGACAGAGAGAGGGAGTAGTATCAGTTCCAGTGGATCAGAGTGGGCCTTATGTCGCAGTAGCAACATCAGGTGTAGTCGAACCGTTTCTGTTGGATACTGGTGCCGCGAAAAGTTCTATCATGCATGCGAAACTCCCTGGCGCACCTTTGTCTGGCTCAACAAATGTTTCCGTAGGTTTTTCAGGCGCCCCTGTGTACAACCCGATATCTGGTCCTTTGTCTATTTCTGTTGGACCGTGTCAATTGAAAGCACCCTTAATTTTGACGACAGGCTGTAATGAAAATCTGCTTGGTTTAGATTTGTTAAAACGACTATATGCGACATTGTACTGTTCTCCGGAAGGAGTACAGCTTACTTTGGGTAAAAGACTCACCTCTCCGATGTACTTGTCAATGGACGCACTCCCGCCGGAGCTACGTTCACTCCCTGATTCTCTTTGGGCGACTGGTCCCAATGATGTAGGTCTGCTAGAGATTCCACCGTATGTAGTAACTTTGAAAGCGAATGTGAAATTTCCAAGAATTCCTCAATATAAAATATCGAATGAAGGTGAGCGTGCACTCTTATTGATTGTGCAAGATTTGATTAAAAAAGGTGTGGTTGAAGAAACGCGAGGAAATGTTTGTAATAGTCCTGTATTGCCGATTTTGAAACGAACAGATCCTACAAAGCCTCCAGTCTATAGGTTTGTCATAGACCTTAGAGAAGTTAATAAGATTGTAATTCCGCAGTTTCCTGTAGTGCCAGACATTACTGCCTTGCTAACATTGATTCCCGCTACAGCCAATTGGTTCTCAGTCATCGACTTGAAGAATGCCTTTTTCAGCATTCCGATAGCCGAGGAAAGCAGAGATATTTTTGGCTTCTGTTTAGGAGGTCGCAGTTTCAGATTTAAACGCGCTCCACAAGGCTACTGTGAAAGTCCATCTATTTACAGTCAAGCTTTAAAAAGTCAGCTAGATTCTTTTGTCCTTCCTCCAGGTTCTGCCCTAGTACAATACGTAGATGATCTTTTGGTGGCTGCCGATGACAAGGAAACTTGCAAAGCAGCTACAATTTCACTATTGCATCATTTGTCTAATTTGAATCATAAGGTGTCACCTTCCAAAATGCAATATTGCTGCCAAGAAGTAACCTACTTAGGTCATCTCTTGTCAAAGGAGGGAAGGAAGTTGACCCCAGAAAGAATAAAAGCAATTACGCAGATGAGTGTTCCACGCACACAGAGGGAAGTACGTGCCTTTCTAGGTATTACCTCTTACTGTAGGCAATGGATCCCAAATTTTTCACTTTTAGCAAAACCGTTGGTAGCTTTGACTGGGAAAAATGTTCCGAGTCCGGTGCCATGGTCTGATGAATGTCAAGAGAGTTTTGCTGAATTACGAAAAGCTTTGTGTTCAGCTCCTGTATTGGGCACACCTGATTACAGTAAGCCATTCACGCTCTACGTTCACGAAAGAGAAGGTTGCGCGTTGAGTGTCTTGACACAGAAGTTTGGTGATAAACAACGCCCTTGTGCGTATTTCTCATCAACATTAGATCCGGTAGCTAGAGCATTGCCTAGTTGTTTGAGGGCTACAGCGGCAGCTGCAGCTTCCATTCGACAATCTGCTGGTTTGGTGATGAACAATATGCTAGTGGTCATGGTTCCTCATGCAGTGGACACACTCATGAACCGAACGAAGACACAACATCTTACTAGTGCGAGATTATCTGGTTACGAGCTGACGTTATTAGCGAGTCATATTCAGATCAAAAGATGCAATGTATTGAACCCAGCAACATTGTTGCCGACTGATCAAGAGTCGAGTGATTCTGAGCCACATGACTGTTATTTCAAAACGGAGGAAGAGACAAAAGGTCGTATCGACTTGAGAGATACTCCTCTATCCGACCCAGATGGTACGCTGTATGTGGACGGGTCATGTTTTAAATTGGAGAATGGTGATGTGACTGCTGCCTACGCGGTAACGACTTTGAAGACGATTGTGGAGACTGCAAGAGTGAGTCAGAATTCTGCCCAAGCTGCAGAGTTAATAGCTCTTACGAGAGCGTGTGTTTTAGCTGAGGGAAAGAGAGTGAATGTGTTTACAGATAGTCAGTACGCATTTGGCGTGGCCCATAGTTTTGGCCGGTTGTGGAGAGAAAGGGGTTTCATTACGTCCCATGGGACTAAGATTCAACATGGTCAGCTAGTTAACGACTTGTTAGAATCTCTAACCTTACCGACTGAAGTTGCGATTGTGAAGTGCAGTGCTCATAAAGCAATCACGGATGATGTTGGTAGGGGAAATGCCTTTGCTGATGAAACCGCTAAACAGACAGCTAGAGACATGATGAGTAGAATGTACATTGCTACGTCTGCAAGATGGATTGCTGAGTCTGGAATGTGTGAGGACACAATGGAAAGTGTGAAAGAGATTCAGAAAGAAGCGACTGAGGAAGAGAAACGCGTATGGAGAGAAAGTACGGGCAAATTGGACTCGAATGGATGTTGGATCGATTTGACAGAACAGCAGCGTTGGATGTTGCCTGATGCGTATGTGCTTGCAGTAGTGACGATGGCGCATGGAGTGGCGCACATAAGTTCTAAAGGGATATGTAAGATGTTAGCTCCAGTTTGGAAGAATGAGGGAATCAGTAAGTGTGCAGAGAGAGTGGTGAAAAATTGTATGGTGTGCTTGATGCATAATCCTGGCAAGGGAACTCCAACTCCAGCTGGTCATTTTGCTCCTCCTTCCTGTCCCTTTGAAGTAATACAGTTAGACTTCATTCACATGGAACGCTGCAACAATTTAAAATACGTCCTGGTGGTGGTTTGTGCTTTTTCCAGGTGGATAGAAGCATACCCACTAAAGGACAACACTGCTTTATCAACTGCCAAAATTCTTCTCAAAGAATTTTTCCCTAGGTTTGGAATGCCACGGATTGTATGGTCAGATAACGGAAGTGAGTTTATAGGGAAAGTTATGCAGAGTGTGTGTGCTGGTCTAGGATTGAAACAAAAATTTCATAGTGCGAACCATCCCCAGTCTGCTGGTTTAGTCGAGGGTTACAATGGCACCCTCAAGCTTAAAATGGCCAAAATTCAAGCATCCACAGGTTTGGCTTGGCCAGACGCACTTCCTTTGGCCTTGTTATCAACGAGAGCAACAGTGCATTCTAGAATAGGGCTTTCTCCATATGAGATTGTATTTGGCCGCCCGGCAAATGTCTGGGGTGTGCCAAGGCCTAAACAATTTTGCTCCATTGAATATCCTATGTTGATAGACTATCTTTACGACTTGACTGCTAAATTAAGTCTTATTCATCAACAGGTCTTTGATGCTTTGCCAAAACCTCCGGAGAGTCCAGGGCATCAGCTGAAACCCGGCGACCACGTGGTGGTCAGAAATTTTGCGAGGACAAAGAATCTTCAGCCTCGCTACATCGGCCCCTTCCAAATCCTGCTGGCGACGAGGACAGCTGTACGTGTTGCTGGTCGCAAGCACTGGATCCACGCTTCTCACGTAAAGCGTGTTCCACTGCCGCTGCCCTACGACGACTGGGTGAAGAAGGGAATTGGTGCCTCCGAAGCTGAAACAACTCCGAAATTTGTCCCTTTCAGCGATGCCGATTTGATTTCTGACACTTTGAAACGTGACTCTCCTCTTGAAAAGACTACTTTGAACATTGAACATTTGTCTCCAGCATCAGAAGAAACTTTGCCATCTGCGAACGTAAACTCTGCAACAGCTGCTAGTGATACACTATTTTCCGATCAGACAGTACCAGCGAAGCAGAAATACAACCTTAGAAGCCATAAAAAGGACTAATAAAGCAGGCAACTGCATATTGTGATTTTGATATTTATATACATTGGACTTTTTTGCTTTTCAGCCAGGAAGTTTGCTATTGTTTATTGTTTTTAATAAATTGCCTTGCCGTCTGGGTAGCCGTAGGGTCGTGGCTGTGTGCCTAGTTTGAATTTGCAGGGGTCTGACACAAGGTCGATCTTTCTGTTAGTACTGGGAACTCCCAGGGCTGACAGAGGCATTTTCATCTACGTACACATCATCAGTGGTCGCGAGCGGATTGTAGAAGATGGAGCTTCCTGCGCTGCAACGAAAGAATGTGGTTTACGTTCGCAGAAACAGACTAAATAGAATTCTTCATAGCAAATGTTTCTTGATGCAATGTGCCATTACATTTTTGATTGTTTTAGCAACACTGGTGGGTGGAATTGTCTTTAGCATAAATTTGATTTTTGTGCCAGTATCTACAGTACCTCCCCTTGATCCTGCTATTTCTACTGTTTCTTCTATACACTCTTTTCACTCGTTTCCGGAACATGAGCAAGCTCGACGCTCAGAATTCATTAATAATACTTTTGTACAGCTCTTGCACCAACACCAACTGGTAGTTAACACGACAGACTGTTGGGTGTGTGGCTTGATACCCCACACTATGGATAAAGGTATTCCCTATCTGGTTTTGCCTTTCAGCTACAATGGATCATTTCAGGCCCTTCAAACCATCTTTGCTTATGCTCTTGAGACCTATCCTCCACGTCCACCACGTTCCACTAAATATAACTCTGCCAACAAAGCTTTAGTCCAGGGAATTATTGACATGGTCAAAGACGTCAATAATACTCCATCATACCCTAGAGACGAATTGCGAGTATATTTAAGTTGGAATACTTCAGAGTATCGCCTTAGTTTAGGAGAAAGCAAGCGTAAAAGCTCAACTCCAATCTGGGTCGTACCTCACCGAGGTCAGGTCTGTTTGCAAGGTAATGGGAGAAATCCGAGAGCTCAGCTAGGGAGGAGTGAGTGCGTAGAGACTTATGTGTTTCCGGCTAACTCTTCCCCTGCCTTCCTTACTGCCAGGGGTACCTACTTCATCTGTCGAGACAGAGCTTATACATGGTTGCCTGCCGACTTCTCAGGATCATGTTATATTGCTCGATTATTGCCTCCGACATACACTGCTTCACCTGATTACCACAGAACAAGAGTAGCGAGAGGTGTCTTCAGCAAGGAAGATACAGCTGGTCAGGAAGCTGGAGACTTCTTCAAAGGCTTCCTTCCGTTCTGGGGGCCTATGGCCAATAGTAGAAACATACGTCAGCTAACACGGGTAGTTGAATCTACTATTACCGAAACTGCTGGTGCCCTTAGCAATCTGACAGCTGAGCTTCAGGCGGATAGGCTCATGACATTGCAGAACCGTATGGTTCTAGATGTTATACTTGCAGATCGAGGTGGGGTATGCAGAATGATCCAATCGAGCTGCTGTGTCTTTATTCCTAATAATGCTCCAACAGTTTACGAGGCGATCTCTAAGTTGCACAAGATTTCGGACTCCATACATGTAGATGAGGGAAACTGGTCCTTTATGGAGTGGGTTTGGACTCTGATCTCAGCGTGGGGATGGAAGGTTCTAATGGTCATTGGTGTCATCTTAATATTACTATTCTCATGTTGTCTGATTATCCAGTGTGGTCCTGCTCTGTGTAGTCTTTGTGCTACAACCTGTTTTAGGAAACCACCTGCATTTGGAGAAAAGACACGAGAAAGGATGATGATACAACAGCATGTCACTGACCTGATGAGCATAGAATTAGACTCTGACATAGACTGAGTAATTGCCTATGTAAGGGCAAAAGGAGGGTCTGAGGTTCCGTGACGATTTGAACCCGTGTTTTCAATATTGTCGGAAATACATAATATTGGTATCAGCGAACCGCAAATGATCCATTTAGCATATCCTGGTGTTTTCGCTACGCTACGAGCAAGAGCACTCCTTTTATAAACACATTTCTGATCTACCCTCGGCATCCATCTTAGATCGTGGCCGCCATTTTGTGGTTCCTTGCCCTCACATATGCAATAGCCTCTGATCATTTCATTCACTTCACTTTGATTAAGGACACGTAGCCTTAGCCGGAGATTCACCTCTTACATGACACGTGCACCTTAAACCAGATCACGCTGAAGCTGCATGACTCGACAAAGGCTGCCTCCTCTGCCCGAGGCCAGCCCACCTGAACTGGTTTTCCTGTCCATTGTACCTGATCATGATTAGGCGGCCGAAGCCGGTAGCCTTGCCCATTTACAACCCACAAACATCTCTTATCCCTTTTCTATCTTCTGCACCTGGCTCTGCTCCTTTCCTTCTGGGCCTTTATTAGGGGGAGGTAACGAACTTTACGATGAGGCGGTCCGGGTCTTGAATGCAATATTGACAAGGGATTGTGATGGACTGGTGGGAACCCCTCTTCGTGATGTTTGGTATCAGATATTATCGACAGTTCCTGTGTAACGCCAAATATTTATTGTTTAGAGACACAAAGGTTTGGGAATGTACCGACATGTGAAATATTTGCCTAGAGCACAATTTTTAGTATATAAGGAGCAACCCACTTTGTACAAATCGAACAGTCTCCTGAATTCTGCCCGTGTGTAGATTCTGTGACTTCTGTGTCCCTGCAGTAATAAACCTTTGGTCTTTGACGCCACCATCGAGAAGCCTGTGTTTCTGTTCATTTGTGCACCAAGGCAGGTGGAACTCCGGGGTCTTCGGGTGTTGTACCCTGACACCTCTGGACGGAACCAAAAAGTCCAGAACTCCAATTGGGCTTGTAATAGCTATTGCACGCAAGTTGTACGGTTCCAGCCCTTGCTGACGCCATACCGCCTCGCTTTGAGCGTACCACGGACCTTTCTGTTCCTCCTTGACCCCTGACAGCTCGCACGGACCCGCCCGCCCGTCTCCCGCGGCCCGCCAGCTCTGATTCCAGCTAGAGCGGGGTCGCCAAGAGGAGACCGGCGAGGGGAGAACTTAATTTCCCAGAAGCCCTTGCTGGGGTCCGTGTCATCGGGGAGCGCCAGGCGGCGCATAAAAAGCGCATCAGCCCCATCGAGTGGGGGAATCCTTGTAGCCCTTGCTGACGCCACACCGCCTCGCTTTGAGCGTACCACGGACCTTTCTGTTCCTTCTTGACCCCTGACAGCTCGCACGGACCCGCCCGCCCGTCTCCCGCGGCCCGCCAGCTCTGATTCCAGCTAGAGCGGGGTCGCCGAGAGGAGACCGGCGAGGGGAGAACTTCATTTCCCAGAAGCCCTTGCTGGGGTCCGTGTCATCGGGGAGCGCCAGGCGGCGCATAAAAAGCGCATCAGACCCGTCTCGCGGGACGCCAGGCGAAGCCCGGGCAAAGAGAGGGCCTGTTTAAGCCCGTTTAAGCCCGTTCAAGACCGGGTAAGACTGGACTGGGCCATGCTATGTGCATTTGTTAATTCTATCGTGCTGCATATCTCCATTGTTTGTTTAATTAGTTCCACCCTACCGTCTTTCACATTGTTTGTTTGATAACGACGATTCCACTTTGTACTAGGTCTATTCCTACTTCCTCTGTGGTGAAATGTCTTCCACAAGAGGTTCAAGAAGCAAAACTGCACAGAATCTAGCTCAAATAACAGGTCCTATAGACTTATTCATCACCAGAACCAACAAGGTGATTAATCAAAGTATTTCTCTGTTGGAGCGGAGGGTATCGCAAGAGCTGGAAATAGCAAGGAGGTCCTCTTTAGGGCCCCTAGCTTCCGCTCAAACCCCAACACAGTCAAGGCGAACTACCTCTCTCGTAAGCCAAAATGAAACCGTGGCAGAGATCCTTACCTTCCCTGTCACGGTCGATTTGTCTGTCTCGCAGCTGTCGCTTAACTCACTCTTATCCGATGACCTAGAAAAAACACCAGATCTATCCCAATGCCAAAATCACGCGATGTCATCGGAAACAAAGGATAAAGGGAAGAGGGAAGGCGCCATAGCCAAACAGACAAAGAAGACAAAGAAGACAAAGGGGAATAAATCTAATCCTACTCAACCAACACTCTCAGCAAACTCTCAGCCCCCGGATGTAAATCACCCCGCACGGTTTTCACAAAATGATATCAACACCTCTGTGATTAATATTCAGGAAATTCCGGACAGCATGCGAAGTGCCGGGTGTTCCTGCGACAGATGTGCCTCTAACGCCTACCTATTAACCAGCGTGGGGGAGCTTTTTAAACGATATCTGCAACCAGTTGAAAAAAGGATAATGCACATTGAAAAACAGCTAGCGAAGCTAACTACATTACCTTGTAATCAGAAAACCCTGGCTCCTGTGCTCTCAGGGGGGGCCAAATCGAAAGCCTCGGGTATTCCTCCTACATTAGCACAAACTGTTTCAAAAACCCCAGTCACATAATCTATCAAATCTGCAGATACACAATCTGAGTGGAAAACTGTACAAGAAACTGCCGATTCCACTGCTGGGCGAGTAAAGGAAAAGTCCAACACCATCCAAGACAGCTCTAAGTCCACTCCGGCCACAACCAAGGATCCTGCGGGGTCAGCCAAGCAAAATCCTAAAATACATCCTTCTTCTAAAGTGCTGGCAACACATCCTAAGGGAGAAGAGAACAAGAAGGGAGTAAGGTTCAGGCGGCCTGTTCATCTTCCCCCCGAGGCGACGCCCTATACAGTTATCCTTACGGGGGTACCGGAGCTGATGGAAAATACGGATGAACCTCCGTGGTCTCTCCGTAATAAGGTCCTTCAGTGGCTAGGTACAAACAGACCTCTTCAATCTCCATATACTAGTAGCATCACATCAGTGCAAAGAATTGTATGGATTGGGGATTCTAGAAAAAACATACAGGGCGACTGCATTATAGTCAGCTGTGGTGACTCCGCCACGGTGGATTATATTTGCTCCTGGCCTGATCTGGAAAAAAAGGGGGGGGTTGACGCTCATAGTCTATCCTTCTTTTAGCCTCCAACTAACTCATATAATAACGCAGATTTCCAATACTGGGAGGATGGCGCGGACTGGTCTTGGAACCAAGTAGGTAATTGGAATGGAAATAGACATAGATCGAGAGACTGGGAACCTAGGCCTTGGCTGCAAAGGAGAAACCAGTATAACCTGGATGGATGGAGGGGCATCCCCCTGAGAAATAGGTATGATTGCCTGGACATGGTTGACTGACCATCACGGCACTCATCAAGGGTGAATAAGGAGTGTAGTACCCTTTCCACTACCTCAATCCTAGGAAATAAACCTGAGTTGTGTCATTCAAATCAGCCCCTTAAGGGTTCAATCGAGACTACTATGAACCTTGACCCTCCCTGCACACCACTTACGGAACTCTCCGTTATTTCAACACAAGAAAAAATAAACAAAGGTCCGCTAGACCCAATAGGATATAACGAAGTTAATAGTCTGAGCCCACAACACTTTGAAAAAGTTCTGTCACCACCATTGAGGAAATCTAATCTGCTCCTGACCTCATGGAACGTCGCGGGCCTGCACAAGAAAGTGAAGGATCAGTTAATTCTATCTTTTGTAAGGAAATACGACATCGTTTGCCTCCAAGAGTGTTAAGAGTGTTGGGATCAGGAAGAGTCGCATTTAGCGGGCTATACCACCATATTTACGCCGTCTACACAGGGTAATCGAGGCAGGGGATCTGGTGGGCTTTGTACATATGTCTCTAATCTGGTGAAGGTTACAGTGAAGAAAATATCAGGGGATGGGGCAAATGACAGAGTGTGCAGATCCCTGCAAGGTCTTTCTGTTGCTTGCGAGGGGATGAATTTCGTTCTGAGTAACTTTTATAATAACATCGGGAAAGAAGAACCAAAAGATACAATAGAGGACCTTACCAACATCCTAAATCTGGGAGCAGGAAAAGCGGACTGCATTCTCATCATGGGTGATTTCAATTGCCATTTATGTCCCTTTAGTGGTGCGGGGATTTGTGGCATAACTTATCTTAAGGGCGAACCGACCACACACTTTGTCCACTCCACTTTTGGTACCATGTTAAATCATCTCATGCACGAATGGGACCTAGGATTTGCGAACGAACTTTGCGAACCTGTGGTTGACTTTCAAACAGCCTTCCATGGGCATGGATCTGGGACCACTATTGATTTCATGCTGATATCGAACAATGGCCAGGGACATGTTCAGGGCTTTGATATTGAAAATTTAGCAATTAGTGATCATTTCCCAATTAGCATTAGTTTGCATAAAGCCTGGCACAATGGTCATGCCGCGAGCCTTCCCGATAAATTATACAGTCACTCTATTTCACTTTCCAAAAGAAATGGATACGCTGTGAAGTGGGCGAAAGTTGATTCTAGTAACTTTCTAAAAGAAGTAATCACACAAGATCAGGAGCACTTCATGATGTGCTTGGAACAAGATCCTTCTCCGGAGAAGGTGAAACTAGCCTATAGTAAGATAGCGGCCACCATAAAGGAAAAATTGACTAGGAAATGCAAAGAGAGGAAAACGAGCAAATTGAACCGTTGGTTCAACTCTGCCTGTACTAAAGCTCATACTTCTATATTGCAGACCCTAAAGACACTTCCGAGGGATGTTAATCTAGTTAGAGAAGCGAGAACAGTGTATAAACAGGCCCTAACTAATAGGAAAAACGATCTCAAACAGCATGCTTGGGAAGCACTAATCAGAGCTAGCGCCCTACGTGATAACATTTCCTTCTGGAGAGAAGTTAATGCCCCATTTTTTGTAGAAAGCAGGACTGACTCTCTCGAAATCGTGATATCCGAGGATGATTGGGTCAATTATTTCACAGGCCTATATAAAAAAGAGGATTTATTGGAGATTAATCACCGCGAAATTCCTGCAAACAACTCTATTGACCTACACCCAGAGTTAACTTGCCATTTAGACAAGTTTCCTGTGAATATAGCTTTCATGTCAGCAGAAGTCGAGCAGGCCATTCGTGATAGCGCAAATTTAAAAGCCCCAGGCCCAGATGGAATTCCTATTGACATATTTAAAGAAAGTCTGGACCTCTGGGCTCCGCTTCTCACAAATGTCCTGAATGCCTACAGCCAAGTAGGTTTTCCTGTTACGTGGCAAGAAGCCATTGTAATCCCAATATTTAAAAAAGGTGACAGACAGGATCCTAAATGCTATAGGCCCATCTCCCTGCTCGACTCGCTGATGAAAGTAGCAGGGAGAGTATTATTGACTAGATTACAAACCTGGGCTAATGGAGAGAAGGTCCTTTCAAAATTTCAGTATGGTTTTAAGAGAGGTTTTGGTACAGTCGAGCAAGGCCTGAATCTGGCCCTTATACCAGTAAATATACGATGGCAAAAAAAGGCAATTTGTTTATAACATTTGTCGATCTAAGCTCGGCTTTTGACTGTCTAGATCACAAACTGTTATGGTCAACTCTAACGAAGTTAGGTTTAGATCCCCCAATTTTGAATTTTATCAAGGAACTTTATAGAGGTGCAGGAGCAATGGTTCGCTACGGCAGAAATGGTGAATGCACCAGGAAATTCCCTATAGATAAGGGGGTAAGGCAAGGATGTATACTTGCACCCTTTCTTTTTAACCTTTATATTAACGAGGTGGCAGAATTCTTAACTAATTTAGAAGTTGATTACCCCAAAATAAATGGCTCGTCGGTGCCAATACTTCTATATGCCGACGATGCCGCAATTATATCACGTACTCAGATGGGCCTTCAAAAAGCACTAACTGGCTTCTCATCTTTTATGGGGTCTAGAGGTTTGAAGATCAATGTAGGTAAAACTTTTACAATGTGTTGTACCTCCAAAAAAAACCTAAGATAGTCTGCAGAACCTTTGTCAATCAGTCTAAGATAAGCTTAACTAAATCTTTCTCATATCTAGGCATCATATTCAATAATAGAGGAACCTGGACAACAGCGATAGCTCCACGTAACTTGGCCTTCTCCCGTACTATTGGAGCGGTAAAACAATTTGCTAAGCGCCTGGGTGGGAAACCCATTGATACTTTGATTAAAATCTATGCAGCTAAATGAGTATCGACTGCAATCTATGGCGCTGGCATATGGGGGACGGCCGATTGTTCACAAATCCAAATTACAGAAAATGCCTTTCTCAGATATTTACTGGCAGTCCCAAGATCTGTTTCCACCACAATCTGTCATAAAGAACTAAACCGTGTGCATATTACAGATCTGATAAAGGTCACACCAGTGATGCTGTGGCATAAGATTTGGACCTCAGATGAGAAGGGTTTCAGCAGGGATGTGATCTTGGACTGTATGAAACAATCAGCGGCCAAGAAGATCATCTGGCTGCAATATATTAAAAACTTTATGAACTCCATTGGGCACCCCGAATTCTTCACAACTCTGAGTACATGTTCTTTAATTTCGAAAAAACTTTTAAAAGTTTCTTGTCTCGAACTATTGGAAGATAGAAGGTGGTACCTGGATGGCACCAAGTCAACAATCATTTCCCATCACCGCATTTTACATGGTCCAGGCCTTCATCCGTATCTGGCCCCGGAAATCCCTAGTCACACAAGATCACTTTTAACTAGGATGAGAACAGACTGCTTTTTCAGGATGGTAACATTCCCTACTCCAAATGACTGGTCAGTGTCATTGATAAAATGTCTGTGTGATGACGTTTCGAGTCGACTCAGTCAAACATCCATAGTATTTTCTTCTGTAAATATTATGAGTGGGGGAGAAAGAGATTTCTGCTACCACTATTAAGGCTGTGGGGCTTGCGTCAAGGCAGACCTGCCCTAATTAGGCTGTATATGCTACCCGATGAACTCACTGTGAATACAGCTGCCACTTATCTGAAATATGTGGTTAGAACTAGAGGCTCCATGATTTAATGTAAAACTTGGAATTTATACATATGTAGCAAATAGCATACTTAATTAAATGAGTTCCTCAGATTACCTTTTTATAAAGTGTTTATAAATGATTTTTATATTTCTTTTTAATGTTTTCTTATGCTGTAATATAGATAGACTTAACTGTATCATGGTATGGTTTTTTATTGTGCTTTTATGGTCTTTTTATAATGCCGAATAAAGCTATCTTGACTTGACTTGACTTGAATATTAAAACAACAAAAATATAAATAAGAAAATACCATAAATTGAATAGATGGCATTCCCATCTCCTCTTTTTATAAATTAGTACTACAAATATTTTGAACATTTCTTTGTGAAGTAAGTGTGCATCAACACTTGAACTAATATGTGCAGTTTCCTGTGAATCAGTGACATCATCCAGTGGAACAGTGTATCTAAGCTTTTGTTCTTATACATGCACATCCTAATATAAAGTCAAATATCTCCATCACTAAGTTTTGCAGACTTATAATATGGGGTTATTATTTGCAAAAGAGACAAATGTTTACTCAAATCTTTTTTAAATACTTCGATAATCTTACTTTAACCACATCTCCACACTCTGAAGGGAAATCTTTGGTAATATGTAATTTCTCAGAGATATGTTTGCATGACTTGATCACTAAATTTAGGATTTAAAATAATCCCCAACTCACCTTGATCAATCCATCCCTAGACAGATGGACCTTTCTCAGCAACATAAAGCTTTCCCATAGTAGACCTCCCTTTGAACTTAAAAAGTTCCTCCACATACCCTACCATGGGAATTCTCTGACCGGTGTAAGTCATAGGACAAATATCAGAGGGTTTTAATTCCTTATTAATGACTTTAGCAAATTTATTATCCCAAACTGCGCTCTGTACAATGGTACAAGGGGATCCAGAATCCTCAACAATTTTAATGGTTACCCCACCAATATCAATATCACAAACTGGTTTTATTTTTCCATTGACACAAACATTTTAATTGCTATCCTCAATGTCATCAAAATCCTGAACGCAAAGTATTTCATCATCCTCAGAGCTTACTTCATTATTACTATCTTTTTCTTCTGTTTCATTAACATAGCTTACATGCTTTATTTGATTTTTGTTAACTCGTCTTCTACATACTTTAGCATAATGTCCTGGTATACCACAGTAAGTGCACTTAGCATTAATAGCAGGACATACTTTATCAAATGCATTGTGACCAGTATACCCACATCTATAACACGCATTCTTATGTTCATTAACGTTCTTGCTCTTATAATTATCTTTTTTAAAGTTGCGATCATTATACTTCTCATTATCTACCTTTATTTTTTCATGTACAATTGCAACTACCTTATCCTCACCATCTTTTTTTTAGCGCAACTTGTGCGCACCGTTTAGACATTTCAGCCTTTTTAATAATGGCAACTATTTAATTCAATGGAGAATCCCCACAAACTCATAGCTTTTCTTGAATTGAAGAGTTATTGCAGTGCATGACAAGTTGATCCCTGACAAAACTATCATGAAGATTCTCAAACTGACAATTTATCGATAACTTCTTTAAGGACGATCCATAATCTTCCACAGATTCAGTATTCTTTTGACTTCTTTGGAAAAATTCATGTTGGCTTCTTCCCACACAGACAGTCGGTTGATAGTATCTGTCTAAATCAGCTAAAGTATCCAGAAAAATGTCTGAGCTGCTATCCACACTTGTTTTTTTTTCCATCTGTAAATAAATCGTTATTCCTTCTGGCCCTAAATTATGCAAAAGCATTTTTTTCTTCCTTGATGGTGTGAAAGCCTCATCATGGAAGGTTCACCAGGTCGAGGAAGAAATGGAACAGGAGTAACCAACCCAGTAGATTGTGAAGCCATATTTATGATAGTGCTTAAGTAATCTGATACTTGTTCTTAGTCGTGTTAATTTAATTTAATGGTTGATGTGATGATCTTACAGTTGCTAATGATACACTCAATATTCTGTTCATACGTTTTTTCTATTGAACTGTCTGAATGCCAAATGCTTAGTTCACTTACTTGACAGTTGGTAATTTGAGCCGAAATAATGCCAAAATCAGTCAATAAATCGACTGGCAAGCGTTTATTCCATTCGCATATACCCGTTACTAAGGAAAGCGTTTACCTTAGATACAGAAGTTCCTTACTGTGGATTGTGATGCCATATTGTATATTACTTGTTTGTTTTCCAAGACTTTGTTCTGTATATAGACTCGTTTTTTATTGTAAAGATAAAAATATCGACAGTTAATGTATTCAGAAAAATAAAGCTTCTTGTTTTTCTTGACTTGTCTTTCTTGTAAGGCTACCTGTCAGGAGCATAAGCAGCTTTTATATCAGGAGCATAAATACCCTTCTTTTTCCTTTCCTGAGGCTGAATTTTTAGTTTTTTAGTTTAGATTTAGTCAGCTCGGGAGTGAGCCAGCCCTTACCTTTATACTACTTCCCTGTTGGGATTTTGCGGTTGACAGTTGCTAGTTTTATATTCAGAACATCATCGGGTCTCATATGATCTAAATCTTTGACTGAATTTGAGTCAATGGCTTACTTTTTGATTGTCAAAAACGTTAATGATGTATATAGTCATAGCCGCAAGGCCTTGACCCAGACTTGTTTGATGTAGGGGCAAGAGTAGCACCTCTCCAGCCAATATGTTTGGAATGGAGGCGAGAGCATTTCAATCCATAATCACGCTGTAGGCCTTCACTTCATACATTTAGGCACATATGTGTACATCGTCATAATACCAAAGACAGCCATTAAATGTGCCTTGGCTACTGAATCTGAAAAACACAACATAATTGAGAGAATGATTCTGTCAAGGCCTTTTGTCCTTCTGAGGTAGGTTATAGCAACATCAGGAAAGGTAATGTTGGGCATGACTTGATGCCAAAGAAGATAATCACGCTTGAGCTCCTTACCCATTTCTGCACAGTGATGTGATAGTTTGTGTAAGAATAGGACCATTATTTGGGGTAGGTGACTAACCACCTCAAGGAATTATAACAATTGTCAGAATGAACCCTCGAAGTCCTACAAATACTCTGAGCTCAAATCCCCTGGTAGCTATGGCACAGAGCCGACAAGCTTTTCGTTGGGCAAGGTGTAAAGCATTTATGTGGTACTAAACAGCAATATAGTCAAAATGCAAAACAATAAAAATCTCAAATCAAATTATAAACATTAGGTAAAATAATAAATAATATGATGCCATGCCACAATGAAAAAAATCCTACCCGGGGAACCGAAGAAATTAGCTTTTAAACTTTTCAGTAAAATTAGAACCAAAAAGCACAACTCGCCATGATAGTCACAGGTCGCATTAGACCTGGACCTAGGCGCAATTTAGGCTGACCACGATGGAGCGTTGGCCAAATACACCAACTAGGTTCATCCTGGTCAAAGAATTTACCTCTGACGTAGTCCTTTATATCCCAATCCCTCATAGGAGTACACTTCTGAGGACCCCCAGACCTCAGGAAAGGCACTTATCACAGGGCGTCAGGCAGAAGCCAACAGCAGGGTGCAGTCCAGGTTCTACTGCCATTGGTCAGCTTGGTACTTCCAGGTAAAGACCTCTTACAGCTTGTTATGGCCTTGTAACTGACACAGGCAGAAAGGCAACTGTCCCTTGGAACCCACCTCTTTGTCCTGGGTAGAAGTGGGAGCAGGTCCAGCCCTTCAGGGCTACTCTTAGATCACAGACAGCATGTCCAGTCATCTTCTGCGCTTCTCATGTCCAAAAACTGTTCTGAAGGTGGTACTTGGACATGCCATATTTACTCCTGTTACTTGCTAGAATATGGAAATGACTCCTGGGCATGCCCTTAACAATGGGGTGAAAGTGTCCCTGGCCTAACTTACTCACTGTGGGCATTTTCAAGATGGGAAAATCCTCAGCCTTATTAAGCATGGGCTGGGCATCTGTGTTGGGAGTGTACTGTGTCCTAATCCTAATGTCCTCTCACCACTAACACCAAAATCCAGTTTGAGGCAGTTACTGTACTCACATTAACTTAAGAGACAGGTGTCTGGTAAAATAAAAGCAGAGTCGTTCAGCAACCAGACATTGGAGCCACAAGTATTGTTTTAGCATCCTCTTCTCTTCTTCCAAGTATTGTCTTGGGATACTGTTCTCTTCCTTTCAAGTACACCCCAAGAGTTATATGTGAACCAGCAGACCTGTCAAACAGGGCTTGGCACTCAAGCGAGATTGACAATATAGTAGCAAAGAGGATGCCTACAGTCCACAACCTGGATATTCTGTTGAGTTTAGGAGTCATCTCTGCCCATTCAGGTGAGTCTATTGCATCTCCTGGGAGATTATTCACACCTATTCAAGGCTAACTACTGGCTGGGAGAAGCTGGAGAGCTAACACAAATTAGCCTCAGGGAATTTGAGGCAGGGAGAAAGTTACTTTCTAAAAGTTACTTTTCCTTAGTATTTATTGAAGTCTGACTTCAACATTGAATTGAATTTGTAATAATTATAAAAGCCAGTCATTTTTATTATTTTCTAGCTGGTCCCATTCCGAGATAGAGTAGTATTTCAATCTGTACTCTGGTTTTCTACATCGGGCATCTAGGTCTGTCGCTGTGAAAATAGCTTTTGGGTGTTAGTCACTGTCAGGACATTTTAAAATTAAATTTGTACATGATCTACCTTTAAATACCATGCACCGTGCCTAGTGGGCTACAAGGCCTTCATAGGAGTAACCTTTTAATAATTCAAGGGAGGTTTTTACTTGTCAAAAGGTTTTATTTCAGCATAGGGATTCTACTTAAGATTATTTCGGGTCAGTAAAAAATCCTATGGATGGTGCCCCATTGTGAACCTTAGGAAGCTCATCAAATACAAAAAAATCAGGGCTTCAGGATCGTTATTCTTCTCCATGTTCTTTAGTTCATATATGATGATGACTTTTCCTTGCATATATTGCTATTCAAGATACATTATCTCTAGGCACACTTTAACACAAGAAATACCTCTACTTTACTCTACATGGTCTATATTACCAATGCAGAGTTGCTGCCCATTGGTCTCAAGCCACCTCCGTGAGCCTTAATCCAGACTTGTTTGGCCACACTAAGGGTCACTAGGAGTGTGCTTGTTCCTCTGGCCTGAGGCATTTAATTGAAGTCAGCAGTCACTTTAAGCAAATACAAGACCCTTCTGGTCTTGATGTGCTCTTGCACCCCATCAGTCATCTGAGGAGGTGACTGCTCCAAGAACTGTTGAGTCATCAATGGTGTGAAGCCACTTATATCTTGATAAAGAACCGCTGCCAAGTGCTTCTTCATAATCCAATTCCAATGCACTTGAAACTCTGGCTTATTCAGACCTATAATTTTGCTCCCACATCATAGTCAAAAGAACTTGCAGGCATCCACTTCCAACATCTGTTCCCTTAAATAGAAGAGATAATGCAGTTTTTTGGGAAGATCCAATGTACAAGAGGAAACCATTACTTATCTGTAACTACATTTATTCAGCATTGATATCTTACATAGGGTCACATACTACCTTCTCTCCTCCCTTTTTTCTTTGAGAATATATATTCTTACTGTCTTTGCCAAGAACATTTTAGCTATGAGAGCCCAAATCAAAGAGTCTCCCTCACCCTCTAAAGTTGTGTCTGCATGACGAAGTGGACAGACTGCACTTAAGTGGATGTTGTACATGATATACTGAATGAGTGTGATAACCCAAAATAGGTTTCTTTGGCCCTTATGTACAAAGGTATTTTATGATTGCAAAGCTGGGAATTCCCAATACCACAGCGTTTTTTACTCCAAAATACCTTTTTACAATTTTCAAAAGCCCCTTTATGGTTGCAGAAAACTTTTTAAATCAGAAAAGGTCTTTGTAATCCTTTCCCAATCACAAGTAGCCTGGGAACAGAAAGGAGAATCCCCCTGCTGATTGCGAATTGCAAAGATAGAAATGGTTTGTGACCACATTTACAGTCCCTAACCATTCATCATGTTGGGGTAGGGGCTCAGGGAGAGCAAGCAGTCAACCTGCGGCATGCCTAACAGAGTCCTTTTGATGTGCACAGGCTGCTTTAAAAAAATAATGTTTGGGAATGCAATCAGCACTGTCGCAGCATTGCTTCAATTTAGGAAAGAGTTGAAGAGTCATCTGTTTAGGTTTAAATCTTTTCATTGAGCAATGCAAATAAACCAGCATATCAGAATCGACCCATACAGGGCCCATCGTTCTACTACTAACCGCAGTGATAAAACTAAAACAATATGTAACAACTGCAGTCCTTCCCACCTCCCAGAAAGAAAAATGAAATGAAATGAAATGAAACGTAAACTTATAAAGCGCGGTTGCTGCCCTGGGGCGTCCAAGCGCTAACTAGAAAGTGGAATCGCTGTCAGAGGAAAGCAGCTGGGAGAATTAATAGTGAGCGTTAAAGAGAAAGGTCTTTAATTGCTTCCGGAAGGAGGACAGGTTAGGGTCGGCCCTAAGCTGAAGGGGAAGCGAGTTCCACGGTCTGGCGGCATTGTAAGAGAACATCCTGCCACCAGCTCTTTTTCTCTTTATTCAGGGGACTGTGGCCAAGAAGGCCTGGCTAGAGCGGAGGTGTTTCCTAGGGAAATACTGTGTAATAAGTTTGCGGCTAATTAACGGTCCTGTGTGCCAGAAGGCCTGATGGGATATGCACATTGCCTTAAAAACAATTCTTTGCCGCACCGGGAGCCAGTGCAGACTGCTCAGCCCCGGTTTAGCTGACAGTCTGCGAGGCAACTGGAGCAATGTGCGTGCTGCGCAATTTTGGACTACCTGCAGCTTGCGCAGTGTGAAGTCAGGGGCACTAAGATACAGAACATTGCTAAAGTCCAGTCGAGACTGGATCAGGCCCTGGACGGCCACTGCTTGGCTTCCATAGGTAGGAGTGGAAGAACTTTTTTCAGCATTCTAAGGAGGCCAAAACAGGTTGCGGAGAGTTTAGTGGCCTGGGTGCTGAAGGTCAGGGCTCTGTCCAGCCATACCCCCAAGCTTTTTATGTTATCCTTGGATAATGGAGGAGTACCCAAGCATGGAGGCCATAGGGAGTCAAAGTGTGTTAAGGCCATGGGGCCCAGGAGCATCAGCTCAGTTTTATCCCCATTGAGCTTGAGGGAGGATGTTGTCATCCGGTTTTTTACCTCCTCCAGGCCTTTAATTAACCCCGATTGTGCTGATTGGCCATCCTCCTGCGCCAAGTAGACCACTAGCTGCGCGTCGTCCGCATATGAGATGATTTTAATGACAAACGGACGAACAACATCAGCCAGTGGTCTCATATAGATGTTAAATAGTTCAGGGCTTAAGGAGGAGCCCTGCGGTACCCCACAGCTCAATGGTCTGCTCAAGTATACCGTGTCTCCCTCGAAGATCTAAAAAGACCTATTGCTCAAAAAGGATTTGAGCCAGAGTAGTGCCCTGCCTGATATTCCAACAACCGAGAGGCGGTTCAGCAGTGTGTCGTGGCTAACCGTGTTGAATGCTGCACTCAGATCAAGGAGGACCACTGCCACTGATCCCCCCCCTGATCTAAGATCCTTCTGGTTTCCTCTGTGACTGCTAGTAGAGCAGTCTCTGTCCCATGTCTAGGTCGAAAGCCCGTCTGGGTGGCATCCAGCAGCTGGTTATTCTCGAGAAAGTCCATCAGATGGATATTGATGTGCTTCTCAAGAATTTTGCTCACCCATGGGAGCAAGGAGATGGGGCGGTAGCTGCTGAAGTCAGCAGGGTCAAGTTTTGGTTTCTTAAGCAGAGCACGTACCATGGCCTGCTTCCAGGCAGGCGGGACAGTGCAGGAGGTGATGGAAGCGTTAAGGAGGTTCATGATAGTGGGGAGGACGACCTGAATTACCGCGGTCATTGCCTCTGGTGGAGCTGGATCGCGTGGTGACCCTGATTTTACTTGGTGGGCTAAAGATTCGAGGGACTCGTGGTTTAACAACGGGAAGTGTTCCAGAGTTGCCGGGGTTTGAGGCAAAGCTTCCACCAGGCTTACCCCTGCCTCAGCAGAGGGGTCTAGCTCTATGGTAGGGAAGGAGGAGTAGATTTTGTGAACTTTTTGATGGAAAAATTCTACCAAATCATTACAGTGGGCTATGGTATTACATGAATACGCAGCGGGGGGGAGGTTTAATGAGACTCCTCACTATCTGAAAGATTTCCTTCGGTTTGGATTTGGCCCGCATGATTTGTTTTGAGAAGTAAGATGACTGCGCAGTTTTTACCTCATCTTTGTAGGCTCTGATTGCCTCTCTATATTGAGTTTTATCATCCAAAGTGTAATCCAAGCGCCACCGTCTTTCTAGTTTCCTGCAGTGCCGTTTTTTTCCCTGAGTATCTCGGAAAACCAGGGGGCAGTTTTTTGTGATCGTTTTATAGTGACTTTATGGAGGGGGAGAGCGGCCTCGAGAGAGTTCGTAATCCACTCTTCATATTCTTGATTGGCTACGCAGGGATCCCCATTATAAGGGGGGCGGGAGGTCATAAGACTATTAGACCAGGATTTAACTGGGAGTCTAGCCCAGTTTCTGGAGTTCCTCACAGTGGGGGTTGAGTGGGGTAACTTGCGTGTGGTCCATGTAAGGGGGACAAGAGAATGATCGGTCCAAGGAAGACAAATCGGTTGCCCAGCCTTGAACTCGATACAGTTGCTAAAAACTGGGTCCAAGAGATGACCTTTAATGTGGGGTAGATGAGTCTACCAGTTGGTCCAGTTGTGGAGCCGCTAGGTCATCTGACAGCTCCGTAGCAGTGTGGTCAAGTGTGGCGTCAAAATGAAGCTTGAGATCGCCTAGTAGTGTATATTTAGATGCGGTTGTGACCCGCTCGGCCAGAATAGATGGAAGGAACTTGTGGAACTGCTTTGGGGGGCCGGGCGGCCGATATATAAGGGTGCCTGAAAAGCAGTTGTTGGGGTAGAATTCAATGCTAAATGCGAGACTTTCACAGTCTGGGATTGATTCAGGGGTGCATCGGCAAAGATGCTGCTCTTTATATATGAAAAGGAGATAAAATAAAAGGAGAAAGAAAGAGAAAGAAGACACAGAAAGGGCCGACCCCCACCCTCCTTCTGTCCATTCCATCTAAACAGATCTGCGTATAGCGGTTTATTGTACACAAATCTGGGTCAGTCTATGTGGAAGATTCTGGTGTGGTGAGGTGCAAGAGGTGCAGATATTTTGGGCAGTACAGCGCCCAAAACTCCGGGGCTAACAAAGCGAGGAATGGCTGCCAGAGGTCGCTGAAGGAGGAACCTTTCTCAGCTAAGGTAAGAGACATTTTTTCCATACCCAGCACATGCCATAGTCGCTGGTACCACCCTTTGTGTGCGGGGATGCAGGGGGTTCTCCAATGTGTTAATATGTTTTGGATGGCTGTGCCTAGGGCTATTGCTATATGCTTCCCTCGTCTAAATTTCAAAAGGTAAGTAAGCAAATTCGGTACCCCTTATAAGACATATGCAGGAAGCATAGGAAGGTCCGCGTCTAGTTATGTATCGAACTCATCAAGTATGTGCTTCCAATAAGTCTGGAGATGTTCACATTCCCACAAAAGGTGGACCAGGGTGCCCCTCTTCCCACACCCTCTCCAGCAGTCAGGGCTCTGCTCTGTGTAGTGTCAGCCTGGTGTAGTCGCTCCTGTGTGTAGTAGCAGCGGTAGACAAGCTTGGTAAATGTTTCCGTTAGGCCGACATGAGTTGCTGTGGGCCGCGCCCTATGACAAGCACCCTCCCACTCCGTGGAAGAAAGGCTCCGTCCCAGGTCCCTCTCCGAGCGTGAGAGTCCAGCGTGATAAGTGTGGGTATTTCTGGACAGGAGCATCTTCTACAAGTCCGAGATTAGTTTCTTGTCCGAAGACCGCGTGATGAGCCACCGTTCGTATTTGGTGAGGAGCCTAGTTGCTAGTGTTCTGTTACTAGGGTGCATAGCCCAGTGTCGCACCTGAAGGTAGCGCATTTGTTCGGATTCTGAATGTCTGAAATTGGCCCTGAGTTGCGAGAAGGGGATAATATCCCCCTGGTCAAATAATAGACCTAAGGCTCAGCATCCAACATCTCTCCACAACGAGGTACGTGAGTGGGAAGGGGAAGGTCATTAGTACGAGACGTGTGTTGGTCCGATCCCAGATGTTTAGGGTTGTACGCATCACCTGTGAAGCGTATAGATTGGGTGGACTGTGAGGTTTCAGGAGAAAGAGAATTTTCATGAGAGACGTACCGGCTATTGCCCGGTCCTGGAAAAAACAATGCTTCTCGGATTCAGCTCGACTCCATTCGACCAGATGTTGAAGCTGCGCTGCCTGGTAGTAGAGCATGAGATCTGGAATTCCAAAGCCCCGCTCGTGGAGTGCGAGGAAGCTAACTAACCGTTTCATTCTTGGCTTACGCCCCTGCCAGTTGAAAAGAGAAAGGTCTGACTGAACTTTTTGAAGCCAGCTTGTAGGGGGTGGCAAGGGGAGCATCTGATAGAATTTTGGGGAGAATCGTCATTTTAACAGCAGCGATTTGGCCCAGCCACGAGACTGTATAATGTTTCCATCTCTGCAATGCCATGTGAATGTGTGTGAGGAACAGTGAATAATTGACCCTCCTCATATCTTGCAAGTTCGGGGCCAGTTGTATACCTAAGTAAGGAACAGCATCATCAGACCACTGCAAGGGGTGTCGAGCCTGAATACCTGCCTTCACTTGTGATGACAACGAGAGATTCAACGCTGTTGATTTAGTTAGATTAACCTCAAAGCCAGAGGCGCTCGCAAAGGAGTCCAATTCCTTCAGAAAGTTCCCCAAAGCAGCCGACGGGTTAGCTAGAGTGACGTCGTCTGTGTATAGACGTATAGTATGTGTATCCCCTCCAAAGCAAATGCCTGTAATCTGAGGATGATCCCTGACCCTTTGCCCCATAGGTTCCATGTAGAGGTCGCAGAGCAAGGGCGACAAGGAGCACTCCTGCCTCGTACCTCTACTGATAGGGAATGGGGTGGATGTGTGACCCGTACTGTAGCTGTAGGGGAGCAGTAACAATTGTAAATATGCGTCCTCATTTAGTCTCCAATGCCGGCGCGAATCAGCACCTTCTCGAGGTCGGGCCAGTGTTCTTGGTCGAAGGTCGTCTCCGCATCTATGGTTAAAAGCATGTACTCCCCAGGGATGCGAGAGGCCTTTTCTATGAATGTGTGACCTGTTTGGTGTTATGCCGTTTGTGTCTGTGGAATGAATCCTGCCTG
Source organism: Lissotriton vulgaris (assembly GCF_964263255.1). Taxonomy (NCBI): domain Eukaryota; kingdom Metazoa; phylum Chordata; class Amphibia; order Caudata; family Salamandridae; genus Lissotriton; species Lissotriton vulgaris. The sequence continues at coordinate 1,065,378,161 of NC_141693.1, read as the reverse complement.
GTCGGGATCTACAAGTCCCGGCATATATAGGCCAAGCCGCGTACCCAGGATTCCCATGTACAACTTCAGGTTGATGTTTAACAGCGATATAGGCCGGTACGATCCACAAGCCGTTTTGTCCTTTCCCGTCTTGGGAATGACTGCAATCGCCAACTCTAGCATGGAGGAGGGAATCGCCTCGGATGTTGCGAAGGAGTTAAAAAGCCGGGTGAGCAAGGGGGTTAGCGCTGAACAGAACTGCTTATAAAAAGCTGCGGCGTAACTGTCCGGGCCCGGTGATTAGCCCAACTTCAAACAAGCGATAGAGGCTATGACTTCCTTCGGTCAACCTCCCTCTCTATGTGAGTTGCCTGTTCCGGTGTTAGAGCAGGCAGGTGGGCTTGTGCTAGGTAGGCATCTATATCTGCTCTCTTTAAGGGCTATTCGTCTTAAAGGTGTGCATAGAAATCGCGAAATACCTCCGCGATTGCCGCATCATCCGAACAGGTGCCCCCATGTGGTCCTTAATCTCCTGTACCCCTTCCCGCTGCCGAGTTTCCCTGAGTCTATGCGCCAGCAGGCACCCACATTTATCTCCGCCAACACATAAGGAATGTCGCAGGCGCATCGCGGCATAGTCCGCCTTGTCAAGGGAAGCCATCGGCCCCTATGCCGCGGTTAGATGTCGCTATATACGTGGGGCCCCAGTGCCTTGATGCATAGGCTCTAATTCTCGTACCTTTTGAGTCAGTTCCTCTCTTTTCTTTCTGCGTTCCGCGTTGTCAGCGGAAGAAATGGCTATGACTTCTCCCCTAATTACTGCCTTAAGGGCCTGCCAGTTAGTCGAAAGGGTTGTCAGGGCTTTCGTTATGCAATAAATAATCATCGAGCACTCGCTGTATCTGAGCGACCGTGTACGGCCGGTGCAATAGTGTGTCCCTAAACCGCCAATGTCTGATTGAGCGTTGTAATTGTGGAAGGGCCGAGGTGATCACCATTGGGGCATGATCAGACAATGCCGCCACCAAGATGTCAGTGGAAAGCGTGGCTTCCCGGACAGCCTTTGAACCTAGAACGTAATCGAGTCTTGCATACCTCTTGTGTGCATTGGAGTAAAATTAGTATTCCTGTGATCAAGGGTGTAGCTGACCCACAGGTCTGCAAGACCTAAATCCTGCAGTCTGGTTAGCCCTGCAGACGAGATAGCACCGACCTGGCTCTTTCGTTGTGCCGATCAATATAAGTCGTTATCAAACACCAAGTTGAGATCTCCCCTATCAATATATGATGATCCGGAGTCACCATCGCTTCAGTGAGTGCTTCATGTAGGAATCATTCCTGCCCCCGAGTCAGAGTGTGCACCCCTATGGTAAGTTGGTACGTGAGAAGTCTACCCTTTATTTCAACCCCTTTCTGCACTACTTTCCCATGAAAAGCCCTTGACACCAGCATAGCCACCCCAGCAGTCTTAGAGGGTCTAGAGAAGAAGTACTGAATCGGAAAGGTGCGTGACCGGAGTCTGTGACAGTCCTTAGGGAGCATGTGTGTCTCTTGAAGGAGGCAGATGTCCGCCCCTGTGCTCTCCAAATAAGAGAGGAGTGCTCTGCGTTTTATGGGGTTATTGAGACCTCTCACATTAAGAGTGAGGATCTTAACTAAGGGTGGTGCCATCTAGATCTCAAAGGGGGAGAGCAATGCCAATCATGTGCACCTGAAGAGCAAAACTCTGGTAAGGCCTACAGAAGTCCCTATCCACCATCAGTGCGCGAACAGAGTAGTAATAGCACCCCATGGACCGAGGGCTCCCCTGGGATAGGAAGGAAAGAAAGAAAGAGGATGAGTGAAGAGAAAGGCAAAGGAAAGACCCCAAGTACGTGAAACCTCAAAAACATGGCGTAACAAGCGCCCAAAGAAACCCAAAGTTTGGTCATTAGTCCGTCATCCAAGGATGAACAGAAGGAAAATCCGTTGGGTTATCATGTGGCTTACATCAGCCCAACCCCCCTCTCTCCCAGCCCCCAAGGAATGAAGGGAAGGATACACCATAGCAACCAGGCACAGTCCCATGGTTGACGTCTTGGCCAGGGCTTCTGGCAGGGCGGCCTGCTACTCCTTCTTGACCACCGCGGGGTCTTGGCGATGAATGCGTCATCGTCGTTGCTGCTGTCTCCACTTCGGTCGATCATCAGTGGTTCCCTGATCGGAGCATTCTCCCTCATCCGTGTCCTCTGGGATGGTGATCCCCAAAAGTTTGCTAGCTTCAGAGAGGGAATGGAGTTGGTACAATTTGCCATCGTGCAGGAATACAAGGCGGAACGGATGCCCCTAAGTGTAGGGAATATTGATGTGACAGAGGACCTCTGTGATAGGCCGGAAGTTATTTTGTTTCTGAAGTGTGATAGCAGCGAGGTCCTGATACAGAGTGGGTGTCTGGTTGCAGAAGGAGGTCTGTTGGAGCAAGCAGACTTTGCGCAAGATTTCTTACTCAGTGTGGAAGTCCTGGACACAGACCAAAATGTCCGCTGGAGGTGCCGTGGCCGCCCTGGGTGGGCCTACTCAATGCGCTCAGTCTAGTTTAAGATCTGTGTCTGGTGGGTTGCCCAGGATGTGGTTTAAGAGCTCTCGCACACATTTAAAGATGTTGCCTGCTTCTTCATTAGTGCCCACCCCTCTGATTGTAATGTTGTGTCGGCGGGAGCGATTCTCGAGGTCCTCTAAATGAGATTGAACGTCTACCTGTTGCTCATGTACTTGGATTACCTCCTGCTGCATGGTCGCCAGTTCTGTATCCTGGGCATCGTTCCCATCCTCTAGTGTTGCTACTCTCTCCCCTATATTGTCAGTATCTTTGCGAATGTCCTTGATCTCTGCCGTGAGATCACATTTCACACTTTGAAGTTAATCTCGTAGGGCAGCGAACAGGGATTCCAAAAAGGCCTGCATCACTGGCACATCAGTTGAGGCTGCCACCTGTGTCGCCGCGGCTGGCTGTCCTGGGTCCCCAGACCCTCCTTCCTGTGCTTTGGCGAACAGGTCATTGAGTGATTTTTCTCTCGTGTCGGATTTGCCTTTCCTCCCTCTTGTGGATGTCATACTTGCCGCGCCCCATGCCACTAGCACCAGCAGAGGCCGACCGGGCCAGGGCGACAGTCACTGCGGCACAGCGCCAACCGATTCAGCGGCTCGCCCCGCCTCTCTAGGGGCAGTTCCGCGAGTACCAGCAATGAACTTGCTCTGGTGTGGGAGATTGCAGCAGTTAACAATCCATCGGCCACTGCATGGGGTACCTGGCGTCTGTGCTGCCCGGGCTCAGGGAGGGTTATGTCGCAATGCAGTGGGGGCCAGTAGGAATCAGGGAAGCAAAAGCCGATATCTGTCGTCTGTGCGCCGCCACTCACGGTGGGTGGTAGGGCTGCGTTGGGGGGAGCCGGGCTATCCCGCTACAGGGCCGCCACGACTGTCACCGTGTTCAAAGGCGAGTCCCGTTCCAGCTCGGGGGTCCGCCAAGTAGCTCAGTCAGTGCCAGGTAGTCTGCCACATCCCAGGGTCCAACAGCAGGGGGATCAGACCAACAAGGCCTCCCTCAGCAAGCCCAAAAAAGTCTTTTTTACCGGCCCGCTTAGAGCGCACAATCGTAGGCCCAGCACCTAAGTATGTCCTCCAAGCGGCATAGCACGTTCTAGGTGCTTCCAGCAGGTCCCCTATAGGCAAAGAAACTGAGGAGACGTGGCCGACGGCTCGGTCTACCATAGCAGCTCCTCCATGTGCTCCGCAAGGCCGAAGACCGAAGTGCCTTCCGATGGCCAGCTCTGCTCCCTGCCGGTCACTGAGTGCCTTTGTGGGGTTGCTGTGTGCACCACCGCTTGTTGGAAAGGCCGCAGCATGACCCAAGATGGCGCCCAGTGTTCAGCTGCTGGTCGCTGCCGGCATCACTCGTGGGGGCCGGGCGCGGCGGAGAAGTGTCCCTGGAGCCGGTCGCAAGCCCAAGAGGAGATCCGGCATAGGCGCTGAATGAAGATGGCGGCTAGGGGCCCAGATTCCAGGTTGGCCCACCACGCAGCACATTGCGGTCCGAGTGCGTCTAGCAGGCCCAGGGTAGTCGGGCCGTAGTAGGGTCCGGGGCCACCAGCGTGAGTCACCGTCGCAGCCTCCGAGAACTTTCCATGGTACCGGAGGCCAAAGTGCCTCCCGACGGTCCGCTCCAATGTCGCTGATTCTGGGCCCTCGTGGAAGGTCGACCCGCACTCCATTTCACACCGGAGAGACTGCCACACCTCTCAAGCTGGCGCTCGGAGCTCCACCGCAGGCTGCTGTCGTCTCCGTTCACCAATCCGAGGCAGTGGGGAATGCCTCTGAGCGTAACTGGTACCCCAAGCAGAGTTGTAATATTCTGCCTACTTGAGCACAGTATGTACTACAAAACAGGGTTGAACCCAATAGTCAAAGGGACCTGGGTAGTTAATTGTTATAAGCAGAGGGGTCCCCAACTGATATGGAGTTGGTAAAGGAAAAGGAAAATCAACAAGTATTTCAAAAGGTCCCTTTGACTATTGGTTTCAACCCTGTTTTGTAATACATACTTCGGGCAGACGCTGGTCTGCGAGGTTTTTCTTTCGCAAATATAATAAGTGTAGCACTGTGGGATTCATAACCAATGTTAAATGGCAGACAAAGAAATTCTATCCTATACTGAGGACTATATTAAACAACTTCTTCTGGATCCAGCCAATAATTTTCTTTCATCTAATATACCTAACCTTGACTTCACATTGAATGATAAAATCAGTAACCTAGAACGCCATGAGAAGAAACTCATCAGAACAAAATTGCACGGACATTTTCTTGCACAATGCTTGACGTCTAACATTATTCCTGTAGGCTTACAGGTTAAAGTGGAACCAGCAATCTTTGTCGACGTCCCTAAATTTAGGGAGGGCTTCAGCTTTGTCGCGAACAATTGTTCGCGACACTGGATGGTGCTTGGTATTGAAACCGCCAACGAACAAATTGCCGTCCTAACAAAACAAATCTCTGATCTAAAGGCTGAAATAACAAGTGACTCAACCCTAACTAACTCCAAGGAAGCTCTCACCAAACTTGTCTCCACATTACAAGACTTTGAAACAACGACTATAAAGAAGAAGTTGGAGAAACTTGCCCGAGACCTGAAACTATATGACAAGAAAAAGACGTACCCCTACCTCCAAGAAGAGTATTACCGACAGGACTCTCAGGGTAGATTCACCAACCGAGGACGTGGTGCCTACAGGGGAGGGAGAAGAAACTTTACAACCTTCTCAGACTCTTCTTACAGTTCGGGGGAAGACGCCGAACTAGCCGGCCCGAGCGGATACCAAGGAACATACGGCCCCCTCTACCAACAGAACTCTTTTTTAGGACAAGGTGGATGGAGACCCCCACGGGGAAGAGGCAACAACTGGACCAGAGGGTCGGGCAGAGGTCAACAGAACTCGAGAGAAGAATGGGATTCTGGCAGAGGGAGAGGGACGAAACAGGTGAACTTCCCCGCCCAAGAAGAACACGGGGAGAGATCGACCCGCAGAAAGAACTACAGGTGGTGAGGTCTGTCCCGTCTCCTGTGATCAACATCTCAAAATACGTCCTGAAAAACGAAGAACTGAGAGTGCTTAACCGCGGGTTATCTTTTGTACCTACCGCATTACCCAATACCTTTACCACTCTGGCGGAACTGCATAATTTTTTCCGAAAAATTAGACTTAGATATTTCTTCAAAGACAGACCAATGCAACGCCCCTCTTCTACGACTGGTCTCAGGGTCCCGTCGACTTTTGTTCCCCCGACCCACACTATGACCCAACGTATCCTTGCCTATGAAAGCCTCGTCACACGGGATGTAAAGAGGATCCTGGACGAAAGGAAATATATCAAGTTCAATACTAGTAGAGCTGAGAAACTGGCGCTAATGTCCTTGAAAGAGAACAAAACAGTGGTCGTCAAACCCGCAGACAAGGGCGGTGCGATTGTAGTTCAGGATGTGGATGACTACAAGAATGAAATCCTGAGGCAACTAGGAGACGGGATCAGTTACAGGAGACTGCCTGGTGACCCCTCCAAGGACTTGGCCAGGGAGATACTAAGAACCACCCAGGATGGTCTGGACCAAGGCTTCTTATCGGACAAAGAGTTTGGATTTCTCAATCAAAAAGATCCACGGATACCTACAATTTACACTTTGCCAAAGGTGCATAAAGACTTGAACCGACCACCGGGACGACCAATCGTCTCCGGTTGTGGCTCCATACTGGAACCTCTATGTAAATATATAGACTTTTTTCTAAAACCTCTAGCTGAAGACACCGCAACCTACATCCGGGACACCACACACACCATCAATCTGGTGGACGGAAGCCCATTCGATTCTCGACAAGAGCTACTTGCGACCTGTGACATTGTGTCACTTTATACTAGCATACCTCAAGATGAAGCACTTGTTGTGGCCACACTTGCACTCAACAAAAGAGAGGCCCCGGTCCAGGTTCCTACTCAATTCATTGTCCAGCTCCTCAGAATCGCCATGAAGAAGAACTTCTTCATGTTTCAGAATCTTTTTTACCTCCAGACCAAAGGGGTGGCTATGGGGGCAGCTTTTGCGCCGGACCTAGCCATAATCTTCATGTCTACATTTGAAGAGACATTTGTGTTGAATGACGTCAATCCCTACAGACCAAACATACGTATGTGGATGAGATACATCGACGATATTCTTTTAATCTGGACAGGTACTGAGACAAGAATTCAAGACTTCTACAATTGGCTGAATAGAAGATCTCAGGATATTCAGTTTACCATTCAATTTGATAAAACAACTATCAATTTCTTGGACATCTCCATCATCGCTGAGGATGATGTACTACACACCACTTTGTTTCGGAAGCCGACGGAAAGGAACTCGCTACTCCAATACTCCAGCCACCACCCCAGAGGTCTAAGGGACAATCTGCCTTTCGGGCAATTCTTGCGAATACGCCGAAATTGTAGCAAGCAAGAGGACTACATGGAACAATCGGAAGTCCTAAAAGCGCGGTTAATAGAACGTGGCTATCCAAAACGCCTGACCACAAAAGCTAGGAAAAGAGCATGGTTCAATCACCGAGATATCTTGTTACAGCCGAAGGAGCACAAAAGCAACACAGAAGAACGCTTGATTTGTGTGACGACTTTTTCCACCCAGAGTAACTCTATAAAGAAAGTTATTAATAAACACTGGAATTTGATTTCGGAGGACCTTGACAGCAAAGATTTACCATTACATTCCTTTAAGAAGGCCAAGAACATTCGAGACCATGTGGTCTGTTCACTCCTTGACACCATTGAAGAACCCACCATCACCGCAATGTGGAATCTTCCACCGATTGTGGGACACTTCAGATGTGGCTCCTGTAAAGCATGCCCTGCGACCATTCAAACCAAAGAATTCATTCACAAACAACTACGAGTAACTCTCAAATCGCATACAAACTGTAACACGACAAATGTGATATACTGCATTATATGTCCATGCGATTTACCCTACGTTGGACAGACACAACAACGTGCAAAAGTGAGATTTCTCCAACATTGCAGTAGGATCAAATGTAGGGTACAGGGGGCCCCAATGGTAGAACACTGTACCGCAAACAACCACTTACCGGAAAGCCTGAGATGGGTCATCCTAGAACAGGTCAAACTGGGCCCCAGGGGAGGTAGGTGTGTTACTGCTACAACGCATCTTTTACAACGTAATGCTGTTACAACGCAGCTATTACATCGCAAATACCATTACAATGCATGCCATTACAACGCATGGCATTACATAGCAGATGCTATTACAACGCATACCATTACATCGTAAGTATTGGTAAGTATTTAATTTTTTTTTTTATTTTATTTAATATTTTATAATTGATTTAGTTATTATTAATTATAAAAAAATATTTATTTCGTTTTTAAATATTATAAATTAAATATATTAATTTAAGTATTTTTTAAAATAAGTATGAGTATAGGAGTATATGTTTTGGGGTACTGATGTATATGTTTTGGGGTGTTTGGGTATTTTTAGGTTTTAGGGCAGTGTTTGGGTTTTGGGGTACAGGGGTGTTTTTAGGTTTTAGGGCAGGGTTTGGGTTTTGGGGTACAGGGGTGTTTTTAGGTTTTAGGGCAGGGTTTGGGTTTTGGGGTACAGGGGTGTTTTTAGGTTTTAGGGTAGGGTTTGGGTTTTGGGGTACAGGGGTGTTTTTAGGTTTTAGGGCAGGGTTTGGGTTTTGGGGTACAGGGGTGTTTTTAGGTTTTAGGGCAGGGTTTGGGTTTTGGGGTACAGGGGTGTTTTTAGGTTTTAGGGCAGGGTTTGGGTTTTGGGGTACAGGGGTGTTTTTAGGTTTTAGGGCAGTGTTTGGGTTTTTGGGTACAGGGGTGTTTTTAGGTTTTAGGGCAGTGTTTGGGTTTTGGGGTACAGGGGTGTTTTTAGGTTTTAGGGCAGGGTTTGGGTTTTGGGGTACAGGGGTGTTTTTAGGTTTTAGGGCAGGGTTTGGGTTTTGGGGTACAGGGGTGTTTTTAGGTTTTAGGGTAGGGTTTGGGTTTTGGGGTACAGGGGTGTTTTTAGGTTTTAGGGCAGTGTTTGGGTTTTGGGGTACAGGGGTGTTTTTAGGTTTTAGGGCAGGGTTTGGGTTTTGGGGTACAGGGGTGTTTTTAGGTTTTAGGGCAGGGTTTGGGTTTTGGGGTACAGGGGTGTTTTTAGGTTTTAGGGCAGGGTTTGGGTTTTGGGGTACAGGGGTGTTTTTAGGTTTTAGGGTAGGGTTTGTGTTTAGGGATAATTAAATTATATTTACTATTTTAAAATTGATTAAAATATATTTAATAAATGAAATTAATTATTTTACACTAATTACATTTTTTAATTAAATTAATTAAATTAAATAAATAATTATTATTAATTTAATTTAATTTCATTATCATAAATATGTACTTTAAACTAATTACCTTTTTTTATTAAATTAAATTAATTACTATTTTTAATAAAATTACATTTATTAAATAGATATTGTTTATTAAATAGATATTATTTAATTAAATTAATTTAATGACAATTTTAAAATGTCTTTTAATTAAATTATTTTAAATAAATTAATTACAATAAACTAAATAACATTTTTAAAAAAAGCTATACTTACCTATACTTACGATGTAATGCCATGCGTTGTAATAGCATTTGCGATGTAATGCCATGCATTGTAATGACATCCGTTGTAATGTATCCCGCGTTGTAAAATCTGCGTTGTAACGGAACGCGTTGTAATACATCGCGTTGTACTGACACCAATCCGGGGAGGTAGTATAACCCCGATCCTGAATGTCAGGGAATTGAAATGGATTACTTTTTTCAACTCAGTAAAAAATGGGTTAAATGAATCTGAGAATACTTTTGCCCAACTGGCTAATTTGTGATACCCTTATGAACTTTAGATCTGTTCTGTAGTAGGGCTATTAATGTGCATTTAACCACCATGTTGGCAGGTTCATGCAGATCAACCAACTTATGAGACCCTTATGAATTTCAGATCTGTTCTATATCAGGGCAATTACGTGTATTTAACCACTGTGTTGGCAGGTTCATGCTGATCATCCCAATGATTCTGTCTACTAATGCTTAATTCACCTTCTAAACTATTGGAATGTTCAATGGAGTGACTTATACACCTGTCATATATTTGACCACTAGTGTTTTATTTTACTTTACCTTACCCTCTAAACCAGTGTAAAAGCCTTTGTCGTGCATTTGACCGCCTTGTCGGCAGGTCCTTGCTAGCAAGGGGCAGTTTAGCTATATGTCCTTCTTGTTTTAGCAATTACAACGTATATTCTGAATATACAAGGTGTCCTAGATTAAACCTCTACTTCGTGTTATGTTAAATTAAGGACTTCGTTCACATGCACTGTGTTGTGAAACACACGTATCACTCATTTAATGTCCAGCGCGCTGTTCCGCTTTTTGTTTATACCAAGGCGGTTGCTAGGTTACCTATTCTAAGTCCTTCCTTTACCTTGTTGACTCTCGTATATATTAAGTTGCCACGCCCCCCGCCAGGACACTTCCTGGTTACGGAGAAGTGTTCGACCGTGAGGATTCCCGGCCGATGCAGAGAGCATTGCACTTTTTGGTAAGTGCTTTAAACAATCTCGCGTTCGGGGAAAGCCCCTCTGTCACCCTAACCTAATCCGCCAATTCATTTACCGCTTCAGATACGGACGGCGGAGTCACTTAGCCCGCCCCATCCCCGCATCCTCCAGGCCCGATTTGAGCACTCTGGAGACGCTCCTTTGAGACACCCGTCCAACGCAGCAGGACCGGTTCTCATAGGTAAGCCCCTTTTCCAAAAATCCGCCACTGCTACAGCAATCACGGTGGGGTAGTCCATTTACTTAATTAGTCCCCCGTGTTTTCTTCATTTTAGATACGGTCCTTTGACTCACGGACTCTGATATTAGTTGAGCCGTTTTTTTAAATAAAAGGTAGCTCCTCTCTGCACTACTTGATACATCAAAACAAGGTATGACTCTATACAAATGGACAAGAGTGAATAGCATTGTTTGTTGCTCTTAGTGGTGATCATTCTAAAATCTCATACGAATTCTTATGTTCCTCTCCAGATATGGAATGTTTTATTATACTAATATAACTCTGATACCTACAAACCGTAACCCACGACCTGACCTGCAATACACAGCAGGTAACAGTCCTTACAGACAATATTTATAGTCCTCAGTGTTTTTAACGTTGTTCCCGGGCGGCCTGCCACTTTCCCCGCTACGGTTGTCTCAGGGACATATTGCCCTATATGAAGTAAAATTTTGACCCTAATCTCCCTTTAACCCTAGGAGGTCTGCCCATCGCCCTACCCCGTATGTCCTGAAGAAGACCCTCTCTGTAAGGATCAACTATCCTACAACGATTCCTGGGTCGAAACGTAGACTGTTCTTCTACCCACCCTCAACTCCTATCACCAGCATGATATGTACGGCTTTATAGGAGCTTGAATTTTTCTGAATAAGTTCCAGACATTGTGGACATTGTATATGACCCTGTTGTGGATAGGGATCATTCAGAATTCATACATGAATTTCAATGTATTTTTGTTTTTGTTTCTATTAAATGTAAAGTGAGTCACAAGTTTTTGCTAACTTTACTACCTCCCCTTTCCTTTCCCTTTCTCTATGGGCACATAAATTAATGATAATCAAGTGTGTATTTTGATCTTTACAAATGAATTAGTTGACTATAACGAAATGGATGCATAGTGAATAAAACACTGCATTTCCAGAACCTTTTTTGATTCTGTTTTCTCTTCAACCTTTTGAAATACTTGTTGATTTTACTTTTCCTTTACCAACTCCATATCAGTTGGGGACCCCTATACTTGAGCACAGGGCCTCAGCTCCCCGGCTACTGCTGTGTCGCCCGGTGCCTCAAACCACTGCTCTGGCACCCAGGTCTAGCTTGGGCCGGGAGCTATGAATGCGTACCGGAGACCGGGGAAGTCGCTTTCGTAGGTCGTAGACTGTGCTTGGGTGCTGTAGGGAACGATTCAGCTGTTTCCCATGTGATTTAGGGCCAAAGGCTGGTGCGATTAGCTGGCGGGCAGAGGAGAGAAGGCAGAGCACGTCTTAGCTCTCCACCATCTTGTCCACGCCACAGAGTCATCTGTTTAAAGCAAACTACATCACAATGCATTAACCATCCTTAACTTAGGTACAGTGCTCCTCTGCCTTTTGGCTAGGTTTGTGCTATAGATACCATATGCATACATGCATACATAAAAATGTAGGGATAAGCTCTCCTTTCCCTTGCACTCTGACATTCTGCATTCACAGCGAATCACTGGGAGTTGATACGAATTCTGGGATTTCCCAGATTTGAGGGGGTCGGATTTCTAACCCATGAGTGCAAGGACTTACTTCAATGACTGTGCTGAGGAAGACATATCAATTGGACCAAAGCACTATCACTAACACACCAAGCAGTCCTGTGTAGGCACTGTTTTCGGGTAACTTAACAACCCCATATAGCTTTCAGGGACACAGTTGTAATCCAAAGAATCTTTCATTCTTGAACAATACAGTCAAACATAGTAATATGAGCAACATGGATTAGTTTAAAACCTTTTAGAAAAAAAAGTCCTAGTCTAGTCCTTGAAATGTCCTCAGTAACCACAGAGCAAGACAATATAAAAGTGATTATGCATGTTATAAGCAGTGAGAATAAAATGAACATTTCTAAAATGTTTGTAAAGATTCTAGCACTCACTAGATATTTCTAAGCGCTATACCATATTTTTAGTCATAGCATTTAATAGCAAGCTTGCCTCTTGAGTTTCGTAAGGATAATCATACGTCATAGCGGTTGATAACTATTACAACTATCCTTAATCAGAGTTCTACCAGGGGAGGAAATGTACTCTAAGTGAAAGAGCATCCTGAGCTAGGCTTGCAGACTCAACTCTCTGACTGAGAGTGTCAGATTTAACAATCTGGCATGACCTCTTGCGACAATCTTAGCACAAAGACCTTTCCTAATCAATGGTCAAATCCTGGACTTTATACAGGGTTTGCCCATTGATGTTATCTTGTACTTACAAAACAAAAAGGGTCTCAGAGACCTGAGAGTCTTAACAGACTAAGCTACAAAGATACAAAATGCATATGCTGTGTCCACATGTTCATTTTAAGGAGCCACTACTAAAATCTTGAGATCTATACAGGAAGGGCCTATATTAGAAATATGGCGCCTGTTGTCCAATGTAATGAACAAAAGAAGTGAGCAGTTGTTAACCTGACCTTCGCAAACTCAGCTAAAGATACACAGGGGAGAAAATGGAAAACAGACTAACTTAGCCTAACTAAATGGAACCTGTCACTGTGTACACAACATTCCTGGATTGGGGGTGGAGGTTACTCATTTTCGGTCCTCCATGGATGTATAAAGATGACAGTGTGCGAAGAATAACGTATAAATGAATATACATGTTGTTAGACCTGTCTGCCTCTGGGGGTGTTCTAACCATTATTATTTATTTTTGTCACCCTTAGCCTCCTAGTGTTTCTATTTTTTTTTATGTTCACCAGGATTTTTCAGTGTTGTCAGGGGGCTAGGTGTTCCTTGACTATGTCGCCATCTTTCCCTTCATTTACTGTGAGGCCTAGTCAAGCTCCTGAAAATCTAGGGACGCTTAGAAACCTAAAATGGTGTCCAGCAACTGCCATAACAGTCACTTCAGTGAAGCAGTCCCATTGGATTCAATGAAGAAGGTTCTGAAACCCACTAGCAGGTTCTAAGAGTCCGAGGTCAGCCTATATAAGGCCAAGTCAAGGGTGGACAGTGTGTGTGTGTGGACCGAGACAGGAGAGAGGCAAACCTATGAGGAGGACAGCGCTTTCACAGGGATAGATCGACCTGTGGGCCGGCTGAATTCTTGTACTGACGTTGCCCCTCTGGGACTGACCGAACCTTGTCATGTGATTCTGATTATTAACCTTAAAGCAGGATTTGGCACTTATCACCTGAAGTCTTAAATCAGGGAAGTAGCCCAAGGACTGTCTGCTCTCAAGGACCTACAAGACTCTGCATAAGTCTATTGTGGAGATTGTTCACGATATAATCAAGGCGCAAGGTGTGAGCAGGCAACGCACTTACGGTGAGGAGAAGGAGAAGCATCGCTGACATAGCGGTACCTGGAGGAGTTCCCTCTCATCGGGTGACGTGGTTGACGGCCGCTGAGGAGAAGACGCGGCTCGTCGGAGATTCCAGGAGTGAAAGGAGGAAGCCCCAGGTGACGTCGGAAGGCGGAGTGGAGGCGGGGAACAGAGGCAGGAAGCTGACGCCGGAATCGGAGGAGGCGTACCAGTGTGTGGAGAGGCCGGACGAAGAAGGCGGAGCTTGCCGCGGAAGGAGTCGGCGCCGGAGGGTGTCTGGCAGAATCTGCAGCGGCAGTCGTCCTGCGTGACAGAACCCCGGAGCTCCGCGATCTCAGAGAGGAGAGGCGCTGCGGAGCCGCTGTGAAGTCCTGCCCCTCATTCAGCTACCGGGTTTAGGACCAGTGCCGGAGCGTGTCCGAGTTTCAAGGGACAGCCTTCAAACCCTGAAGTAAGCGGGGAACAGCACCCTGGGAGCGGGAGGAGAGAAAGTGAACTAGTTACCTCCGTAAAGTGAAGGGGTGAACACGAACCCATTCCGGGTTGATTTGAGCAGTGGTGTCAGCATCTACCCTGCGTGACATTCCCAGTATTACCAGCAGGGAATAGACTTACGAAATGAAGTATTTCTAGAGGTGAAGCAGGAGGAAGGAGTGAGGTTCTAAATAAACTGATTAACGAGTCAACCGGTCAGACAACTTGGTGACCGAGTTGAACTGGTGGTGGTAGAACAACTGAAGGATAATATCCCCAAGAGTATAAAAACAAAACCAGATAAGTCAACCTTTGTAGGAAGGGTGTAGCGCGGAGGGCCTTGTAGACGTATAAGTAATTTGCCTGTCTTTCTCCTAACATATAGCTTATGGAAGCGGGTCACAGAAAGTTGTGGGGACCAGGCTGCGGTACGTCTGTAAACTCACGCTAAGGTTGGCTACAAGTGACGAAGGGTAATGTACATGACAGGAAACTAAGTGAGCATTAACCTAGTATTGTGTCTTAATTGGGGGTTGCCATCCAGGTTGTGAAGAGTTTAAGTGTCATTAAAGTGGCTAAGTTTCCACAATTACAGTATAATCAAAAACAAATGTATTGAATATTGTCCATTGCATGTAAAGATGTTTATTGTACTGAATCAATACCTTACCATGATTTAAAAGAAAGAGAAGATACAAAGAGATATATTTTATAAAAGGTACTGGTATTTTTCTAAACTGGTGTGGCGTCTTTTATTTTTAGTGGTAAGTCGCTGAGTTATTGTGAGTGGGGTTGTAAGCACTACACAATTGCCTTGGAGTATTGCTGGGACTGCTCTGTGCCAAACTACCCTATGTAGTCCAGGTTACCTAGGTCTAACACATGTATAATAAAATGTAAGCATACATTCATAAATCATAATATTTGAAAAATAATTGAATACATCAATAATAAAATGCAAACATACATGCATATAAATCCTGATATTTAAAAGTGAATGTGTTTTTATAAAAGAGCAAACCAGGCATTTTTTATTTTGAACTGATGCCTACCTGAATAATATTCATTTAGCTGGTCATTTTGCCATCGATGTGACTGGGTCGTTTAGAATGCAACCTCTTTGTACATAGGTTGCATTGCAAATTGCATCCCCATTTCCAAGCCAATGAGTGTGCAAATTGCACATTCTAGTGTGTGAATGGGTATTAGCACATCAGACTGATCAGACCCAGAAAAGACCCACAAGTTGCAGAGGTTTCTATTTTGAGGTTGTAGGAATCTCAGTATGTAAATTCAGTTCACTTCCTTGGAGACTACCTCAAAGAAACTATGAAAAATGTGTTTTGCTTTTATAGACATTTATATAAAAGTAAAACCAGTACTTCTTTAAATATGTGTGCTTTTTTCATTAAGGACGGTCTAAACATTTCGGGAGAGAGCACTGGACAGGTTTGTTGACTGCTCAAGTCTTTGAAATTGCGCTATTATTTCATTTCATTTGTTTCATTGCATTCTTTAATACTCTGCTAGGAAATTGTTGAGAAACGATCAAGCGTAGATGTGACCGAACAAGATGAGAGTTATGTGGATTTGACTCCTGGCTCTGCTGTGGAATTGACCTGGTTGGACCAGAAAGTTCATGAGGTATGTGTAACACCAGGATGAGTGAAGCTAGGAGCAGCTGTCCAGAAGATACCATGCAAAGCAACAGAAAACATCACACTTGCATTGTATCTACTTATGAAATGCATTGGATCCATTTTTATATGGTGTGGTTACAGTACTTGCTGCATTGTGTTCAGGGAAGATCATGACATGGGTTTGTTATTTTATTTTGTGTTTGCAGCCATTGGAAGAAACATTCTACCATCTATGGGTGCAATGTTCTTATAACCGTATAGCTCTTCTGCCTCAGGCTATACTGGTTGTTAAAGGCCCTCTTCCACATTATAGTCCCCTCCTGCAGCTCGGGTGTAAAACTCGGGTTCAGAGCCTTAACTAACCATTACAGCCCTGTGCAGTGGGCTATGAGGCTACACATAACCAGCTGAAAAATAATGTGTTTTTTTTCAAAGTAAAGAGATTCGTTCTGAACCAATGTATAATTCAGTCCTCAACAGTTATTGTGGAAGAAAACTATAGTGTGTTAATTTACTTCTGCAAGGAGGGAGTCCGAGCTTCAAGCTCTTTGTGCGGGTGCATCTCATACAGTCTTCCATCTTATTCAATTGTCCCTAGAAACTCTTACTTGTTTCTGCCCAACGTTATTTCAGACTTTCATATTAACCAAACAATTTTGTTGCTGACTTTTTTCCGAAATTGTTCTAGTCACAAGAAAGGTGTCTTCACAGTTTACATGTTTACAGAGATTGTAGTTACTATTTAGAACTTTGGAAATCAAAAAAACGACTTGCTAATTATGGAGTCATTGACGTCATACAGCCTGAACATTGCTACATTCGTAGACTTGGATCATAACTTAGTGTAGGAAGAACAGATGACCCTTGCCTGGTAAATCAATAGTCCATTCCGCCAGAGGTAAAGGCAGCCTCTGTTACACTATAGTGAACTGATACTGTATCAGGCATCAGATGGGCCAATACCAGAAGATCAATACTGATCTTCACAATGCATTATTTTTTCTCTCCCTTAAGTGTTGCAATCAATTTCAAGTATTGATTATTTTTTAAAGAAAAACAAAGTAGTACATGAAAACAATGAAGGAAAGCATTATTGTTTAGATGCTGATTTGCAGGCAGTTAACTCTACTGGACCATGCTTCTCTGTAATCTCTTTGCACAGCCATGGCTAATTTTCTGTCTCTAGAATTTTGGTTTCTGGCCTCCCAGTTTGAGTTTTCATTTGCTATTATTTTTGTGTATGAATGTCAGAAAGAACCGTATATAGCAACGGATTGGTTACCCATCTGAAATGCTAATTTTGCGTTACTGGTATTATTTCTGAATTCATAAACATCCCTCCTGCATTCTGTCAAAGAACCTACTGATTGCGTCTCTCTCACTTTAAGTGACCTCCAAAAGCAAACTATATGACTCATTTTGCTGGCAGATACAAGATATGGCAGCTTCTGGGGTCCTTAAAAGTGCCTGTGTTACCATTCCTTTAGTGATAGTCTTAATTTAAAAGCATCATTTAGTAAATGCGGCTTTAGGGTGTTTTGGCAGGCCTATACACTTTGCTATGACTGATTTATTTTGAATTGCCTAAATTTAAAATAAAGTCTGATACTGTTGCCTATTTGTAGCGTGGGGTTAGTGACAGACCGGAGACCATTCTTGGGTAAACCAGGTTTTATTTTTAACAAAGCTCTTCTACTGCGGGATATTAGTCTTTCTCTGGCGAATTGTGATGGATCCGTGGTGGCCACCCAGGAATACGATGTAGGTGCGGGGATTCCTCCTCTGCTGTCGACGGTACGTCTTTTGGTTCCTCCCTCAGATTTTCGACGTCGTCCAGCCCCAAAAGAGAACCAACAAAGGGAACGCAGTCAATTCACAGTCAGAGCAGTATACGCTCCTGGGGAATCCCGGAGTGCAGTGGACACCGCTGAGTAGTGCTTTACAAATGGGTATAGTGACAGGTTGTGAGGGATAAGGTGAACGGAACAAGGGGGACGGAAAACAGGGAAGGGGAGTCGGTCACGGGATAAAGGTAGCGAGACAAGTTAGACCGGGAAGGTATACAGGCGCGGGAAGGTTTGAGGAAGGGCTAGGGATTTATACACGGTTTATTTACACAGGAGGTTCTTCTCCCCTTCTCCCCACCCAGGCCGCCAAACGTCTCCGTACCTGTGAAAGCCACACTCCTCCCTCGGGAGTGTGGCATGGCGCTTCGCAGCGACGTTGGCCTCCTGGCTTATCTTCTTCGCTTTCCTCACTCCTCCGCTCTCCACACAGTTCGCCTCCTCTCACGACCGCCTCTCATTGGCCACCTCTCTCTCCGCCTTCTACCTCCGGGGTGACGTTGCACACGGTATAGAGCACTTCCTGCTTTTTGTCCACTCCAGATCCATAGACGTCATATGGGGTGTGGTCTCGCTATCCTCAGCAAACACCCAATTAAAGGCACCCTCTCCCTTTTCGATGTCGGCTTGGAGTAGGGGCTCAGCAGTGCTTGCGCAGCACAGGTCATTTTGGAGGTAAAAAACGGGAAATGGGAGCTGACTTAGGAATCGCACACGCTCGTGCATGTGCGTTTCCTTTTCAGCTCCCCATTGGCCTTTGCGTGTGTCTTATTGTAAAAGACTGCAAGCAATTGGCCAGAGGCGCGCGCATAGCTCCTCCCACGGCCTTTTCGTGTCTATTACTAGCACCAGGTGCGTAATAGACATCAATAGGCCGTGGGAGAAGCAATGATCCTGCCCACTTGTTTTTCTTTACTTTTGGTATAAGCGTGGCACCCACGCTTTACTTTTGATGTTATAAGTAAAGCGCGGGTGCCGCGATTATACCAAAGGTAAAGAAATAGTAAAAACGCATCTATTTCTTTACTTTTGGTATAATCGCGGCACCCGCGCTTTACTTATAACATTAAAAGTAAAGCACGGGTGCCTCGATTATTCCAAAGGTAAAGAAATAGATTTTTTTTCTCTTCTTTACTTGTGGTATAATCGCGGCACCCGTGCTTTACTTTTAATGTTATAAGTCAAGCGCGGGTACCGCGATTATACCAAAAGTAAAGGAATAGAAAAAAACATCTATTTCTTTACTTTTGGTATAATCGCGGCACTGGCACTTTACTTTTAACATTAAAAGTAAAGCGCGGGCGCCGCCATTATACCCATAGCTGCCAATGTTTCAGATTGCCGTGTGTGACATTTTTAAAATGTCAGTGAAATTATGAGTGACATTCCAACGACTATGAGTGACACTTTTCAGCGAGCAAAAATCATGCATTAAAGACTGGGGAAACCTCTAAATATCAGAAATGACAGCCATTTGAGCAACAAGAAACTCCAAGAACATCTTGAAACTGCTGCGGAGCACCAGAAATGGAAGGACACGAACCCCAGTTATAACGGACTCCCCCTCCCCTCCACCCTGCCATCCCGCCACCCCCCCCCCCCCCCCCCTCACCCAGTGCCGAGAGAGCTCTCTGGCTGGTAAAACTGACACGCACTGACCCACAATCTGTGAAGGTAAAAGTTAGTCATGGCAACCATGATAAGGATGAGGAGACAGAGCAGCCCTGCGGCCGGCCCTACAGATTTACTGTGATTAAATCAGATCTGCAGATAAACCAGGCTCACTCAGAAGGATGAATAAGGCAGTGCTGCCCTGCCTGCAGATTTTAAACTTTGATTGTGTGTGACTGAAATAATTTATTCAGGGATGATCAGACTGTGCGTGCTGCCGCGGAGCTGACACAAGCACTAATGCGCTGTGTGAAGTAAGTTCGGGACACAGGGCCTCTGAGGAATGACGCTATCTACCCCCCCCCCCCCCCCCCCCCCAAGAACCCTCCCCAGTGCCAGGCCCCAGTGCAGACAGCAGAGAAATCCCTACCCTGCCTGATAAAACTGTCATGCACTGAGTCAGGAAGGATGACAGAGCAGCCCTGCCTGCAAATGCTAACTCTTATCATGAGAACGGACAGGGAAGGGACCTCTGAGGAATCACGGTACCCCCTCCCGCCAACTGCCCCCTACCCCGCCCTCTTAGTGTCCACGTGGGACCTCTGATGATCTCCATTTCCATCCTCATCTTTTATTTAATTTCAGTTCCACAGTTGCGAACCACAGGAGGTGCCGGCTGGTGATAATGGCCCCGGTGGCAACCTGGAGGAACGCATGTAAATCTGGGCAGAAGGTTCACTAAGGGCACCTTCACCCACAAATAATCACTTACACCCACACATACTTTTCACCCAGTGCCAGGAGCAGAGAGAGCCCTGCCTGGTAAAACTGTCACGTACTGACCCGGCCGTGAATATATTACCTTACTACTGCCCTAAGAAGAGACTCAGAGCAGCCCTGCGGCCTGCGGGCATTTACTGTGATAAGTCACAATGATCAGACTGCGGATAATCTAGGAGGCTCACTGACTCAGGAAGGATGATGAGACAGAGCAGCCCTGGAGATGCTATTGTGTGTGAAATCTTTTTTTTTCAGATGACTCATCGTGTAGTATAATACACTTACTTAAACTAGGACTAGACGAGTTCAGAGACTCAGGGGCCTGCTGGGGCTGCACAGTGCTGCAGCACTGTGACTGTACTAATACCAAAGGTAAAGAAAAAGATTTTTTTTTCTATTTCTTTACTTGTTTTTTATGTTCTTGAAATAGGCATAAAATAGTCCTTGGTCAATTTTGATTCTAGCTCGGTCTGGTTGAGCAAGTTTTTCCCCAGTGAACTTGCTATCTCAAGGCAACAGGGGCTTTGCTGAACAGTGGATTGATCGTCAGATGTATTAGCTTATAAAGCGCTACGTTCACCACCCAGTGGCTTTTGGCCACTAGTACTTAAAAACTTGGAACTGAGCAGATGTTTGCAAGAGCCAGGATAGATCAAAATTCAAATTCAAATTTTCAAATTCAAATTTGTTTATTTATGATAACGGAACTCAATTGAGGTCCACATAAAAATTCAATAAAGAATAAACAACAAATTTCATGAGAATACAGGAAAGAAGTTTTACAGAATATTCAGTTATCAATATAATGTTAAAAAACATTTAAAAAAGTTAAACAATTTAAAACAAAACATTTCGTTTGGAGGATTAAGCATTGCCTCAATAAAATCATAAGCAGTGGAAATACCCAATTGGAGGCACATAGGTCTCAACCATTTGCGTCTAAATGCCATAAGAGCCGGACAAACAAAGACAACATGGTACAAATCCTGGGAATTACAATTACAGAAATTACAAATATCTGAACCACCATGCCATTTGGACAGAAGACAGTTCAGAGGAAGTAAGTTATACCTTAACAAAAGGATAAATCGCCTAACTCCATGGGGGAGGTTCCAACATATGTATGGTTGGGGGTTTTTTATTTCACAGAATTTACCAATGGGGAACATTCTGCTCGCAGTTTTACTTGACCCACTATCAACTCTAAAGCTCAACTCCCAAGAGGCAGATTTTAAGGATAACCTTAGTTGGGCAGCAGTTTGTAAAAATAGGTT
Organism: Lissotriton vulgaris; assembly: GCF_964263255.1. NCBI lineage: Eukaryota > Metazoa > Chordata > Amphibia > Caudata > Salamandridae > Lissotriton > Lissotriton vulgaris. The sequence goes on along the minus strand of NC_141693.1, from coordinate 1,065,356,852 downwards.
TTGTTCATCTAGCTGTAGTAAGGTAACAGCCTGTCGGAAATTCCTTACAATAGAGGAATAAGCATTAAAGGAACCCAACAGCTCACTTCTTATTAAATATCTCAAGGTACCAGGCATTCCTCCAGCAATATTGAAAACCCAACGTACCACACTAGCAGCTGCCTGGGCCCGAGAGCTGCGCAGACCAAATTCTCGTCTTAACGAAGACGTAGAATTTGCAGTATTTACAGAAGCTAAGTTACGTAATATTTTTCCTTCGGTAGAATCCAAAAATTTCCAACATACCATATCCACTATTTCTAGTCCATAGATTAGGGATGCGGGGATTTTTGCTCGGTAGACCTCGAGCAGTGTGGAAAAATGCCTTCTACCTGTTGATTTGTAAAAGGAAATAAGGCTCTTCCCTTGAACAAGGGCTTTTCTGCTATTGTTCTCAATGTGGGTTTTTTCGCTTAAATTGCTCATGACAATCTTTCCAAGAAAGGGATATGATTTCACTACTTCTAACCTTTCACCCCCTATGGACCAATAAGAATTTTCATATTTGAGTTTTCTCCTTCCATGGAAGCACATAATTTTACTCTTTGAAATATTTATTTTCAAGAAGTGAGCCTCAGCATAGGAGGACAGAGCTTGTAAACGGTCATTCAAACCTTTTGGGGTGAGGTCCAGCATTAAAATGTCATCAGCGTACATTAAGCACGCTATTGGAGTTCTCCCCAAAATAGGTGCAATTCCGTTACTAGATGATAATATAGCCTTAGGGAGGTCAGCAATATATAGGGAGAACAACAGGGGAGCCAATAGGCAGCCCTGATTTAGTCCATTATTAGTGGGTATAACCCGGGACAGTCCTCTCTCACCACCCATTAAAACTCTACACCAAGTGTCTGTGTGTAGTGCAATGACTAACTTCAATAGCCTAGGGGGCATCTCTAGTTTAGTTAACTTACTCCACAGCAAGGATCTATCTACCTTATCAAAAGCCGTAGAGAAGTCAATAAAGGCCCCATATACACCCCCTCTACGAACTGTAACATATTTTTCCACCAGGATTTGAAGGGCAGTAAGATTGTCCAGGGTACCATGCTGTTTCCTAAAGCCAGTTTGTTCTAGCGGAAGTATTGCAGACGCTGATACCCAGTCATTTAAAGAGTTCAATAAACATTTAGCAAAAACTTTGCCTATGGCATCTAAGAGGGCTATTTGTCTATAGTTTTGGGGTAAGTTTCTAGCCCCCTTTTTATAGAGAGGGATTAATAAACTCCCCTTCCAGGAGTACGGGACAGTGCCATTAATAAAGCAAGTTTTGAAGACTGGGTATAAAATTTTCCCCCACAGCATACTGTATGATTTTAACACTGAAATCGGAATTTCATCTGGGCCTAATGCTCCAGAAGTGCGTAAAGCTTTTATTGCAGCAACTATTTCCAGTTCAGACGGAGGATCGTATGGAAATGAATCCTCCTGCAGCTTACCAGGGCCAAACTTCTCACCATTACTGCTATATAGTTGCTGTATAAAATACACCCATGTCTGCTCTTTAATAGATATCGGAGAGGGTCTAGATCTTACCCCACATCCTTCTCCAATTAATGACCAAAAGGTCTTGGCCTGCCCACATTTAGATGCCTCGCGAAGTTTGATCCAGAGGGCATCTTCTTTCTCCTGTTTTAATCTCGCCTTTATCCTTTTTCTCCTTCTTTTCAAAAGGGATATTCTTCTACTACGTTCAGGTATAAAGGAAAGATACTGGGCCCTAACTAGTTTATTTATTTCTGTATTTAAACGACGTAGATCAAAAGGGATTTTAGGAATTATCTTTCCAAGTGGAGGCTTTTGAACTTTAGATTTTAAAGTATGTAAAAGGGATGCAAAATAGAGTAGTTCTCTACCTTCCCAATGGATTATGTTCTTTGCTGTGTGTTCTAATATATTGGACAAACTTCTAATAGACCCTGAATTCCAATAACATTTCCTTTTTTTATTATTAAGGTTCAATAAGTCATCTCCAATATTCCATAAATCTCTTTGTGGTGAGATTGCATTTAATTTTGCGAGAAGAACATTATGATCACTAAGATCAGTGACGAGTACAGAAAAATCCTCTAAAAAGCCAAAAAAGGAACTATCAACTATCATGTAGTCTAGGATTGAACCACCCTTCCCTAACTTATGAGTAAAATGAGCGGGACTATCCGAAGGAAGCCTTCCATTGATTATGATACAGTCTGCTTCTGCTAGACTCTCCAAGATTAATTTCCCCCTTTTATTTGTTTTAATATTCTCCGGAAATATGGCTTTAGGTATCGTGAATGTCTCCTCTTTTTCCTTATTCCTAAATAATTCCATGGCACTATTAGATATTTTACCATTTAGATCACCTAATAATAAAATATGAGGAGGGGAAATAGATTCCTGAAGATTTGAAATAAAAGAACAAATCATCTTAATACCCGGATTATAGTTTATATCTGGAGGTAAGTAAGCATTAATTATTACCAGTGATTTCTGAGGAACATCTTTAGCAAAATTTATTAAGGTTATTGCCTGAAATAATTTATTTGAATCAATATAGTGGGTATAATTCCATTTAACTTTGTTTGTCAAAAGACAGGCTAGCCCTCCCTTTGCTCGACCCCTCGTAGAGGGAGTAGCATTACTCTCTAATACATAATAATCTTTTACAGCCGGGAAATTCCCTACCAACCACGTTTCTTGCAAACAAATAATGTCAGCATTTAGAGAGTGCAAGTATGACAACTTTTCTGTGCTCTGGTTTAGACCAGCAGTGTTCCACGATATTATTTTTAAATTATCGCTAAAATTCTGAATTCATTTTAGGTACAAAACCAGATTTATCTGATAAAACAGCGGGCAACCAGCTCCACTCCAGATCGGCATCCTTTACCCTAGTTTGTTTAATGGGTAGCGGATTATTTACTATCACCTGTCGCTCATTTTTTGATATCCGTATTTTTAAACTCTTCGGTCACTGTAGAGGAACCATCTAGAGGACCAGATTTTTTACCCTGATAAGGTAACATTTTTTGGAATTTATAACTTTCTATTTTGACCGGAATAAAAGGATCAACATCGATTCCTCTTATTTGAAGTTCTTCCGCCCATTGTAGGACGTGATTTGTTACCAGTTTTGAGTGAAATTTTACCCGTGATTTCATCCCATTTTCTAAATTTATTAATGTTATTATATCTAGATCTGCAGATTGAATCAATTTTAAGCTCTCTATTTCATGAAAGCAATTAACTAAAGCAGATCTATTTAAGATGAGGTCTGGGTCAAAAATAGGTATAAAATCAAGGAAGAGGGTATCCACATTTTTCCTAGTCTTAGGCACTGTCTTAGCTGCATATTCAGTTGCAACTACGTCTGAAAAAGAACTAACCAGGGGGTTAAGGGTTGATTTTGGTTTAGGATCTATAATTAATGTAGATTTTTGGTCCTTCACCAATTTTATCTGCTCATCTAGATGCTGTTGAATTATATGAGGTATAGGATCTTGTTGTATGTCTGTAGTGGTCATCTTTATAGTTCCCACTGGCTCATGGGACAGGTTAGAGTCGAAATCTACAGGATTAGAAATATCCGACGAAGGTTCTTGTTCACAATTAAAAATTATTTTCCTTTGCCTTTTTTTATAAAATCTACGATTTGGTTTTCTTTTTTTACATCGTTGTTTTTTAGATAGTGTTATTTCCGGTTTTTTCTCCTTTAATGGAGAGATTTTATCCGAAACAACAGGTAGAGTTGAAGTTTCTTTATTAAATTGTGGAATGAAAATGGGGAAGATACACGGGGGCAAGATGGCGGCCGAGTAGCTGAGGCCGAAAGCAGTAACAGAACAGTGGAGCCCATGACTACCTAACTCTTCATTGTATGGCGCTACCCGTTTGCCGGTCGGAACACGGGAGACAAACGGTAATGGCATCTCGTATATAATCGTGGCTGCGGTGCAAGCGGCTCGTCTTGCAGAGCAAACGCGGATGTTCCTTGTGCTCACCTGCGTCTCGGTGCGGCCGAACGCCCGCGGACTGGTTCCTCTCCCCGCCTCGGTCTGTGCCTGCCTCGGCAGGCTGGCTGATGACGAGAGCCGGCGGAGATTGCGGTTCAAGGTTGACCTGAGGCGGGCTGGAGGGATTTCCTCGGTGGTGGTGGCAGTGTGGCCGGCGCCTGCAGCGCCTGCAGCCTCCCGGCATCGGCTGAGAAAAGGAAGGCGGGGCAAGGGCAAGACTCCGCACAGTGGGCCAACGGGACCTGAGCAAGGCCAGAGGCGGATGCAGGGAGCAAAATTGACTGAGTCAGAGGACGAGCAGATTTCAAGCGGCGAGGCAGCAAAAATTGAAAGCAACCTCAGTAACAGCATAATCAGAGCAATGGCCCCCAAACTGAATACTGGTACAAAAACTGCCACAGAAAAGAAGAAAAAGACTGGGGGTGAGACGGCACCAGCAGAAGCAGAAGCAGAGCAGAAAGTGCAGTCCCCCCAGGTAAAGAAACAAATCGCTTCCAGAACAAGACAAGCCTTGGCTGCGGCCCCCACTGCTCCTATTGCTGATTTTTTCCCTAAAGTGATCAAGGAAAAAGGTTTAAAAAATATTTCAGTAATGGAGGGGGGGAGAATGATCAGTCAACAGCTGAAAATTCAGCCACGCCAACACCAACACTAAACACTCGGGATGTGGCACACGCGATCAAAGATGGGCTCGAACATGTGAAACACGGGGAAGAAATTAATAACCAAACATGGAAGCCCAATGTTATTGAGAGATCAGAAAATGATGATAGCAAACAAACTGACCAACCAACCGAAGGTGAGACAATGGTGGGACCCTTATGTTGTGGACAGGTTAGCTCTGAAACAGGAAATCCTCAATTGAATAAGGCTGATATGGGCAAAGATGAGCACACAGCAGATGTTTTGCTTGAGCTGGAATCAGCAGAGACGCCTAAAGTACCTCAGGAGCTTTTGGGGGGTCGTCCTGAGATGGAAAAATGCAAGGAGAACGAAAAAGTTCCGAGCGAATGCTTCTTCTCTGTGTCAGAGGGGGGCGAGTGGTCAGAGGAGGATGATAGCTCCAATCTTGGATCAGATCTGGACACAGAGAGCGATCATGAGCTGGAATCACCGGCAACAGCAGTAAAATCACATAAAACCCGAGAGAATTCTCAAGGCGAGCTGAGTTGGAACCACTCATCAGCAATGCCACTGCAGGGCAGCCCGGGAGGAGCGGCGGCTCAGATGTCGCTTCTGGAGACTATTCATAAAGAGATTTTGGCACACAGGGAGGAAGCCCGACAGGAAAGCCGAAAATCTAGAGCAGCAGTAAGAAAGATGCAGGGCGCAGTAAGGAAGTTATCCAAAGTCTGTATCAACCTGGGGGATCGAATGACCAATCTCGAAGATAGAGTGGTCTCAACAGAGACGGAGGCTGCAGCAGCAACCAACAAAGTCGAAGCCCAGAGCTCACAAATAACAGACATCCAGTGGAAGCTGGAGGATATGGAAAATCGGCTCAGGCGAAATAACCTCCGGATTCTGGGGGTCCCAGAGGGAAGGGAAGGGTCCGATATAAGGGCCTATGTTACTAAACTGTGTGAGCAAGCATTCCCTGAGTTATCGAGCTGGGACTGGGCCACAGAAATTCAACGAGCTCACCGTTTTCCGCTTAAAATCAAAAGGAGGGCGAAAGAGGATGAAAAACCAAGAGCAATTCTCATCTTTGTAAGCAACTTTTTGCTTAGGCAGGCGATTTCAGAGAAAGCAAGACCAGATGCTAAGAGGAATGTAGATGGGGTATCCTTCTTTGTGCGTCCTGATTTCTGCCACACAACAGTAGAGAGACGCTGGCGACTCAGACAACTGATAAAACCGTTCAATGAAAAGAAGATGCAGGCCTACCTTGTAAACCCAGCCCAACTAAAAATTATCAACGACGGGAGAACAATCTATTTTTCCTCAGAAATAAAGGCCAAAGAGTATCTGGAATCTCACGGGAAATAAAGTAATAGTCGGGCAGAAGTAAAGTAGAAGCAGTAGACATTTAAAAACATACTCTAGGGGGAAAAAACAAACAAAAAAAAAAAAAAACGACTGAACATTGATATATAAATGGAAAATTATGGCTGGCAGGATGCAATGTAGAGGGGGGTAAGGGGAGTTAGAAATGGCAAATGATTGGTTCTGAAAGGGCTTCACTGTTCATACTGCGTCCATCACACGCACAGACCAGGTCTGAGCGTCTCACGAGCAAGGGAGGGGGAGTGTTGGGGAAAGAGGGGGGTGGGGGAGTGCAGAAAGGGAGGGGGAGGGGTGGGAAGGGCAAAAACAGAAAAAATGGAGATAAGGAGTTTTGAAATGGAATATGTCAGAGCTAGTAGTTATTCTCAGAAAATAATGATGATCAAGATTCGACAGGGAATGTTAGATCAACAATTTGGGAAAAATGGCAAATACGACTATCATTAATATTTGTACGGCTAATGTAGGCGGCCTGAACGACCAGAGGAAAAGACTTAATGTAGAACACTTTGTAAAATTTAACAATATTGATATCCTTTGTATACAGGAGACCCATCTCCCTTGGGAAAAACAAAATCTGATGAAATTGAGGGGGTATGAAATTTTATCTTGCTCCACACAAACATCAAACATCAGGGGGGTCGCTATATTGGCTAAATCTTATTTGGGGGGGGCCAAACGTCACAAATCTGATAGCGGTGGTAGATGGGCGATTGTAGAACTCAACATTGGGTACACCCTATGTGTAGTCTATGGGTCAAATCAAGATGACCCTGAAGTTTTTGATTTTCTGGAAGGAGAGTTAGCAAACTGGCCAACACCCATGATAATCTGTGGGGATTTTAATATATCGGTGGATTGGAATGATCCGGCGGGCTACTCTGGGAGGAAATCAAGGGTATTCCGAGCCTTGGATTCCCTCAAGAATTCCCATGGGCTTAAGGACGTCTGGGGGGAAAAGAAGCCTTTAGACCCAGGCTACACCTACTTCTCTTTCCCTAATGCGAAATATACCAAGCTAGATTACTTCTTGATCTCCCTCTCGGAAATGAATAAGGTTGGCATCAGGAAACTCCCGAAATCAATATCCGACCACAACCCATTAATTATGACCTGTACAATTTCAAGTATGGAGAGGAAACAAAACAGCTGGTCGTTCGAGCGTAAGCTTCTGTTAGATACCAGATTTGTAGAACACATTAGAAAATGGGCAGAGGAATTTTTTTATATCAATAGATACAGCACATCCAGAAATATGGTTTGGGAAGCCTTCAAAGCCTCTTTGAGGGGGGAAACAATTAGCTGCTCAGGAGGGAAGATAAGAGTGAGGTAGAGAAGCTGATGGATGAACTTGCAATGATAGAAAAACAGCATATTAGGGAAATTAGTATGGGGCAGGATGGTCACGGAAGCCTTACAAGAATTACCAATACCAAAGCTAACCTCCAGAAAATAGCTACGGAGAAGGAGGCTAGAAGCTATCAAGCAGCAAGGGCAAAACGGTACGAAACAGGGGAGCAGGCAGGAAAAGCTTTAGCCCTGCAGTTCAGACAGGAGAGAACTAAAAACATAATTCCCTGTATACAGGACGAAGGCATAGAGTTTACAGAGCCTAAAGAGATACTGAGAGTATTTCATGGTTTCTACCAAAAATTATATGATGAGGAGGAGCAGACCAGAGAGCCAAGGCCGGGCTTTACAGACAGGGGCCCCAGAGTAACTGTACAGGATCGGGAAGAATTGGAAAAAGATATACAGATAAACGAGGTAACGAAAGCCCTACATGAGCTAGCCGCGGGAAAGGCCGCAGGTCCTGACGGGTTACCCCTAGAAGTGTATGTGTGCCTAGAAAAACAGATTACCCCTATATTGATTGACCTATTTAATGGGATTCTATATCCAGGGAGAGTACCAGAATCATGGAAAGAGACAAAAATCATTATCTTTCATAAGAAGGGGAAACCCAAGGAATTACCAGGATCATACCGCCCCATATCGCTCATAAATGCTGACACAAAGCTATATTCAAAGATCTGGGCGAGTAGATTGGGGGGGATGATTGGCAATCTCGTGTCTCCGTGGCAGCATGGGTTTGTGCCAGGGAGAGGCACCACAGACCATATTAGAAAGGCAATAGCATTGTTCGACACTCAGGGTGCCGCGGGGGGGGAGATGGCCATGATTCTCCTCGACGCGGAGAAAGCCTTCGACCGCGTGGTCTGGGATTATCTCTGGGGTATATTGGGAGGCAGAGGGTTCGGTAACAATTTTTTGAGGGCAATTAAAGCCATGTATTGTAACCCAGTGGCTAGGGTCTCAGTCATGGGGCTTCAATCTGATAAAATAATAATCAAGAGAGGGACGCGTCAGGGGTGCCCCTGCTCTCCAATTCTATTCTCTATGTATATAGACCCCCTTATACAAAGAATCCTGGCCTCAGGACAAATAAGCCCAGTAGTGGTCAATGGATTCACAACCAAATTATTGGCTTATGCAGATGATCTGGCTATAACCACTGTGGACCCCCACCAAGCTATGCCGGAAATTGTACAATTGGCCAAAGAATTTGGCAATTGCTCTGGGTATAAGTTGAATGAGGGGAAAACCCAGATCATCTGTACCAAGAATATTAGGAAAAGTGATCATAGGTATGTAGAGTGTGCGACGTATCTTGGGGTTAAGATTAATTCATCAGTTGAGAAGATGGTTGAGGAGAACTATCTTCCGCTGCTGGGCTCAATTGAAACAGAGCTTAGAAGAATTGATGTCCTGCATCTATCCCTTATAGGTAGGGTGAATGCCCTAAAGATGACCATGTTTCCCAAAATATTATATCTTTTTAGGGCTATTCCCCTATTTATAGGGGAGACAATGATCAGAAAAATTGAATCCACGTTTGTCAGATTTGTGTGGCAGTACGGTAAAATCAGACGATCTATAAACTATCTATCTTTACCGGTGGATAGGGGCGTTCTGTCATTTCCAAACCTTAAACTTTACCATTTGGCATGCCTGTTCACACAAATGAATATATTGATTCAATCTGAACCCTTGCCAGCAGTAGGCTATAATGAAAATCAAGATCCTCCCTCCATCTATGAGCTATTGCTAGGTAGAAAAGCGTATGGGTTATTACAGTGTGAAGTGGAACTGAGATTCTACAACAGGACGAGATATAGGATCATCAAAGGGGTTTGGTGGACGTGGAAATCCATAAGTAAAATCCTAGGAATCCCGAAAATAAATGCTAATACTGATCTGTGGAAATCATGTCTATTCACCCATCTTGGACAGAACGAGAATAGTTTAATTTGGAGGGCACAAGGGATAAGATGCTTGGGTGATGTTATGTTGGGAGAGAATATATATAGCTTTATCGAAATACAGCGGAAGTTTGGGATCCCTGGGAATCACTGGCTGCTATACTGGCAAGTCATTCAAACTATCTCAGCAATAAGACCAAAACTAGTGATGACACCAAACTGCCAACTGATTGAGTATATAAAAAGAGGGGGAAGGAAGATTGGTACGGTCTATAATTTTCTGGTGTCCGGGCTCCCAGATGATCTGGATAAAACTGAGGTGGCTTGGTCACGTAAGTTAGGGGACCCAGACGTAGATATAGATCTGGCCTTACTTTTAAGCAGTAAAGTATTTCGAGCCTCAAACTTAAGGGCCCAACATTACAAGACGGTGTTTAACCTTTATTACACCCCTGCAAAGCTGTTTGGGTGGGGGTTAAGGGAAGACGATAAGTGCCCAAGATGTAACACAGGCCCAGCAGATTTGATACATATGTTTTACGGCTGCTCTAGTCTGGCCCCAATTTGTGGTGAGATAACAACCTTTTTGAGGGGGCTGCTAGGTAACAATATCAACCTATCCCCCACACTGGTTCTTTTAGGAGTGGACTCTAAACTTAAGGTTGTGAAACACGCACAAGCATTGTTATTTATTGCCGCAGCAGTACTCCGTATGCTAATCTCTGCTGGGTGGAAAGATTCCAACGCCCCCACATTTCAGATGTGGATGTCTAGGCTGCTGGGTATCCACAATCTGGAAGCCTGCCTTTATGAATTAAAGGGTAGAAAGAAGCAGGAGTTTGGTAGGAATATTTGGGCACCGGTTAAGATCTGGAGAAACCCTGATTCATGAGATTGGTTGGGATTTGGCTCCTTTGTTCTATTTTTAAGAATTTTGACTGAATGTTATTAACTTTTGTAAAGCTCTGATTAATGTACTGCATATTATGAAATTTCTTTTTTTACATTTTATAATATATATTGTATCTATTTATCTGGATATGTACTGATTCTGTAATTTTAACTGCCTTATCTCTAATAAATAAAAAAAAAAAAAAGAAAATGGGGAAGATAGAGGGTGGAGTATTAGTCAATTTATTCTCCTTTGGTGGTAGGGTCTCCATTTCCTGGTTAATGAAAGCTACGCAGTTACCATTAATTGGATTCTCATTCCTATATGCGGTAGATTCAGAAGTAACTGCAGTATAAGTATTAGTTTTAATCAGGGGATCTAACGGTAAAGGGACCTCAGGAGATGTTTTTATTTTTACTTCCCCGGTTCCTTCTACATCTAGGTTGGGTGGAGTGATACTTTTTTGATGAGTAACATATTCTGATCCTGTTTTATTATTCAGCAATGCCTTTAAAATCAGAGTTACTGTATCAGATACATTATCAGATCCATTAACTAATCTTTCCAGTAATTGTAGAATAGATGAAATGAGACGTTCTAGAGAAGCTAAGGAATTAGATATTACATTATCTTCACATATGTAGGAATTTAGGGGATCTTTGTTTTGAATGTTAGTAGAATTAGAGAATAGGTTCATTTCAGGGATGGAAAACTCATTTTTCTGAAGGGGTACTACTATAAAGATGTAATCTAGGAGTAGTTACAAGATCCTGTGTGATAATAAAGTTCTGCGCTTTAATTAATCCTTTCTGAGACTCTAGGTTTATATCAGGAAGCGTGAAATCCTCTGGGAGAATATCTTCAGGGGGAATATGCAGGGATAGAGAAGTACCAGAATGAATTCTTTGATCTACTGTAGGAGAAGAAGGAGGGTTATGTACTAGAGCCGCGACAGGGATAACAGAAATGCTACCCCGATCTGCAACATTTATAGCTTTTTCTTGGGTTTCAAAAAGATTGTCCGAGTCTCTCTCTTGGTTTTTATTGGATATAACATCTAAAGGGGATAGAACACTAATACCTAAATGGGTACCTTCATTTTTAGTAGCAGGGGGGACTCGCTCATTTTCTTGACAATTGATGTTAATAGTTTCAGTGAGGGGCCCCTCTCTGTCTACTTTATCCTTACCCTTATCCCATAAAGAGTATAGTTGACATTTACTTTTTAGTTGGAGAGCTGAGCCAGCTTTATTTCGCAGGGGATTAGATTTAGGTTTGGAACAAGCTCTACCAACTAAAACTCTTCCTGATCTCAATTTCTTAGTAGTCATGTTAATTAGGGAAACAATATACGATGTAGCCTAAAATTAGAGGAAATATTTAATAATAAAAGATAACACACTATATACCGCTACTTAGCAATACAAATAAAACACTCTATTAGTCTAAGCAACAAGCAAACTAAAGGGGGGTGGCCCAGCCCGGCCTCAATCGGTCGCAGTCGGTCCCGCCCTTGTCCCGGGCTTCTCCCGGCGCGCTCCCGCGCTGCGGGGGTACGGTCGTTATTATATGCCTAAGAGGAAGGGGGCGTGTCCAACAGGGAGAGCGTCACCAGGTGTTTGCAGTCAGGTGAATAGCGGGGACTCTTGGGAAATGTAGTCCTGCTACCAGTGCGCTCGCAGCCCTGTCCTTAAAAAACCCTCGGTTCTGCTCCAACACCCACAAACAGCACGGCACCGCGTAGCGGGACCCGCGAAGCGGGTCCGGCAAGGAGATGCGGTTTAAAGTGCTGAGAGCGGCAAGATGGTTCAGGAGACACAGACCGGGTTCAACGGCGTCAGAGTGTCACATCCAGGAAAACAGCAGCCAGGAAAAGCAATCCACGATAGATCCGTGTCCATAGATCTTCATCGCATCTGTTATTTAAATAAAAAAGTTTTTATAGTTGGAATGCCTGAGTACAATGGAATTTCGGATTCATTTGAAAATGTGAATTTTTTCAGACAAGACTGGATGCAAGTACAGTGGAAAAACGCAAAAGCCGGGTTCTGATAGATACATCTGCCAGTGGATTCCTCAACGTGTGAATATCCCCCTTGCGTCAGCAACATTTGAAAATTCTTTCGTAGCTTTGCGCCGACGTGGGCGACGTCATAGAGGCACGGCATCGCGCGCGACTCCGCTGACGTCACCGACACCAATATTAGGCCCACACCAGCGTGATGACATCAGTTATCTTTTTTCTGCGTCTTCGACGCTAACGGTTTTCTAGGGATCGTCCGTAGTAATTGCTGTAACTTTGTTACTTTGAAATATTTGTGCTTCATTGTCTTCTCTCTCGACATGTCTTCGAAGAAGACTGGGTTAAAGCTTGTGGCGAATGTGGGAAAACTATGTTCATTACGGATCCACATGAATGCTGCGTATGGTGTCTAAACTCCGACCCCGACGTCGAAGACTGCCAGTCTTATAAGAAGATGACACCTAAGGCCCTCCTGGAGAAAGAAACCAAGCTTCTCGTGGCTAAACTTAAAGGCAGAAAAGAGAAGAAAAGTTTGAGGTCGCGAACTCGGCTTTCGAGGTCAAGGTCTCGATCGAGGTCGCCCTTGGACTCGTCCTCTGCCCATGCTTCACGATCTTCAAAGAAGAAACATAAGAAGAGAACCCATGAGTCCCAGCATCACTCGAGGAAGGACTCGGGTTCGAAGCCGAAGTCGCAGGTGAAGCTGGTTGAGAAGGTCGTGGTGTCTTCGGCTTCGGAAGAGCAGGACACCGAGGGTGAAGTGTTGCATGAGAATTCGCCAGGTACGCCGAGGCAGGTAGCGAATCCATCTCCGGATCCGTCCCATCCTTCAGGTCGGAAGGATGAAGGTGGGGAGGAGGTGGTTGGTGAGGGAGAGGCTCAGTTGCCAGAGTATCCGTCGACTCCGGTGCACCAGCCCGAAGAGGAGGTCGACGCCGTATCGACTCCGCACCCTCAAGAGCAGCCCAGGGGTTCGTACCCGGCCTTCCCGGCTCCAGGTCAGGATCCGTCGCAGTTCCTGAATGCGATGTTTGGCATATATTCTAGGGCTATGTACCCCACTGGGGCTCTTGCTGGTCCCACGGGTCCGATGGTGTTTGGTTTGGGTGTTCCCTGGACCTATGCTCCTGCGCCCTTTATGCCGGCTCCAGCGCCGCATTGGCATTTTCCGAACCCGCCGAGGCCTTCAACTCCGAGGCCTTCAACTCCGAAGCCTTCGACGCCGAAGCCGTCAACGCCGAATCCATCGACGCCGAATCCATCGACGCCGATTCAATCAGCTCCGATGCCGAACCTTGATCGACCTCATATGAAGATGCCACATTCGACGTCGGTATCGGCGGCGGCGCCGGCTCCGTCGGAGTCGACAGTGGATCCGTCGGCCTCGTATTTGAAGCACAGGTCGAGGCGTGAAGCCCAGAGGCTTTTGGAGGAAGAAAAGTTTAGAGAAGAAAATTTGGAGGAGGGTGAGCTACAGGAGTCTGAGGACCCATTTGAAGATCTGACTGTGGCTAGTGGCCTTGAACTGTCCCCCGAGTGGGATTTAGGTTCAGTGCCGGATGCACCCTCTAAAGATGTGGCTCCTTACCATGTCGTGATAAGGAAGGTGACAAGTTTATTGAACATTACTCTGCCTACTGCTGAGTTTAAGTCGAACTTTCTCACAGAGGTCCTTCATTCACCATCTTCAGTGGTTGAGCCAATACTGCCGTTTAATGATGCACTGGCAGAGCCAATTTTAGATGTTTGTCAGCTCCTGCAGTATCTAGGGCTGTTGCCAGGAGATATAGAGTTGCTTCAGATGACCCGGAATTTTTGTCCACTCACCCTCTGCCTGAGAGCTTGGTGTTGCAGGCTGCCTGTTCCAAGAGGTCAACGGGGGCTTTTCCACAGGTACCTGGAGAAAAGGAGTCGAGAAAACAGGATCAGGCAGCTAAGAAGGTTTTCTCCTCTGCCAGCATGGCGTTGAAGTCCACAAATGCGACCTGCCTGATGGGGCGTTATATCCACGCCCTTATGGATACTGTAAAACAATTGGTGCCAAAGATACCGGAGGATGATAGAAAAGACTTCCAGGAGGTAATCTCGGACACTCAGGCCGCAGCAAGGCAGGTGATCCAGAGTGGTTTGGACACTGCGGATTCTGTGGCAAGGGTCATGGGCTCTTCGGTGGCTACGAGGAGAGCTGCATGGCTAAAATCTTCTGAGTTTTCTACAGATGTCCAGTCTGCATTAATGGATTTACCATTCGACGGATCTGGTCTGTTTGGCAAGAAGGCAGATGCTGCTTTAGAACGTTTTAAAGACAGCAGGGCGACGGCTAAGTCGTTGGGCCTTCAGACCAGGGGCTCCTTTGGAAGACGCTTTAGAGGTTTGGCAGATTTTCTTTTCGTTCCTTCAAGTCAACTCAGCAGCAGCCCCAGCAGCAGCAAAACACATTGTACAAGGCGTAGAGAGGCAGACAGAGAGCACGTCCCAGGGGTCGTCAAGTTGCTTCCTCCTCTTCTTCCTCTTCCCCTTCCCAGCCCCCTGCCAACGCAGCAAAGCAGCCCTAGATCTGCCATTCCGGATCATGCGGGCCCATTTCCTACGAGATTGGGAATTGATTACATCGGATCTTTGGGTTCTCAATCTCGTGGGGAATGGGTATGCTCTTCGTTTTCGGGAGTTTCCCCAAAATTTCCCTCCTTGCCAGGGTTATTGTTCGGAGGACCACCTGCTTCTCCTGCTGGAAGAAGTCCTGGCGCTGTTCAGAAAAGGTGCGATAGAGATGGTTCCAGAGCAGGAAAGGGGTCAGGGGTGCTACTCCCGGTATTTTCTGATCCCCAAGAAGGATGGCAGGCTTCGGCCAATCCTGGATCTCAGGATCTTGAATTTGTATCTGAAGCAGGAGAAGTTCAAGATGCTCACCCTTGCTCAGGTTCTTCAGGTGCTGATGGAAGAAGACTGGATGGTGTCAATCGACTTGCAAGATGCGTATTTTCATATTCCCATATTGAAGTCGCCCTGAAAGTATCTCCGTTTCACGGTTGGGTCGCAATACTACCAGTTTGCGGTCCTTCCGTTTGGCCTTACTACTGCGCCTCGAGTCTTTACCAAGGTGATGGCAGTGGTGGCAGCACATCTCAGGAGGTCAGGGATACCTGTATTCCCGTATCTGGACGACTGGCTGATCAAAGCAGAGATGCCGGAGAAGGTGCTCCATCACCTGCAGGAGACAACTCAGTTGTTGCACAGGTTGGGTTTTTCGATAAATGTACCCAAATCTCACCTGGTGCCCTCCCAGCGCAATCTGTTCATAGGTGCAGTACTGGACACTACTGTATGTCGTGCATTCCCTCCTCCTCAAAGGATTCGTGACATACAGGAAATGATTCCTTTGTTCAATGGAGCGGTCGTTCCAGTCCTGAAGGTCCTTCGCTTGCTCGGTCTGATGGCTTCTTGCATTCTGTGGGTCAACCATGCACGCTGGCACATGAGGGCACTCCAGTGGTGCCTCCGCAGGCAGTGGTATCAACACAACGGAGATCTCAGGGAGTCAGTGAGGATCTCCAGAGAAACTGCAGCGGATCTTATTTGGTGGAGTGTGGAAGGCAATCCGTCTTAAGGAAAGCCTTTTCATCTACCTTCATCTGTGGCCACAGTGATAACGGATGCATCCACTCTAGGATGGGGTGTCATCTGGGGGATCTGGAGATAAAAGGCCTTTGGTCTCCAGAGGAAAGGTTGCTTCACATCAACCTTCTAGAGTTGCGGGCAATACATTTGGCACTCAAAGCCTTCCTCCCTTCCCTTCGCGGTCAGTCAGTTCAAGTTCTGACGGACAACACGACCGCGATGTGGTATGTCAACAAGCAGGGAGGAGTGGGGTTGCAGTGTCTCTGCAGAGAGGCTCTGCGTCTCTGGACCATCAGATTTGCCTGATGGCAAGTCATCTGGCCGGAGTTCTGAACGTACGTGCAGACACTCTCAGTCGGTAGTTCTCCGCCGACCACGAGTGGAGACTCCATCCAGAGGTAGTTTGTTGGGTCTTTCGGACTTGGGGAACTCCTCTGGTGGATCTATTTGCCACTCACGAGAATGCTCACTGCCCGTCATTCTGCAGCCTCCAGTTTCCGATGCAGGGAGACTTGGGGGACGCGTTTCAGTTGAGTTGGGACTCACGGCTCTTTAACGCGTTTCCCCATACCCTTGATTCCTCGGGTTCTGAGGAAGGTTCGCCAAGACCGGGCCCAAGGTATATTGATCGCCCCGGATTGGCCAAGAAGGGTGTGGTACACAGATCTTCTCCACCTCTCCTCGTGCTCGCCGCTCCGTCTCCCTCACAGGGCAGATCTCCTCTCCCAGATGGAGGCAGGTTCTACACCCTCACCTCCAGACCTTACACCTTCATGCCTGGAAATTGAACGGGGCAACCTGACTTCCTTTTCTCTCCCACACGATGTGGTGGATGTCATTTTGTCAGCCAGGCGTGACTCCACTAAGTCCATTTATTCCTATAGATGGACTAAGTTCGTTGTTTGGTGTGGGGAGAAGTCCATTGACCCTTTAAGGGCTCGTTTGTCCAATATTCTTCAATTTGCTCTCTCCTTGGCCCAGCAGGGTTTTGCGGTCGCAACTATTAAGGGTTATTTGTTGGCCTTATCGTCTTTCCTTTGTTTGCCGGACCAGCCCTCTTTGTTTAAGTCACCTATTGTTTTACGATTCATCAAGGGCCTTACCAATAAATTTCCACCAACTCCTTTTATTGTGCCTCAGTGGGACTTGAACCTTGTACTTACTTTCCTGATGGGTTCGCCTTTCGAGCCATTACACAAGTGTCCCTTGACGCTTTTGTCTTTCAAGACTGTTTTTCTGATAGCGATTACCTCGGCAAGGAGGGTAAGTGAGCTTCAAGCTCTTAGTTCAAAGCCCCCGTTTTTATCCATTCATGCTGATCGAATGGTTCTCGGGACCAGGGCTGCTTTTCTGCCAAAGGTGGAACTCCTTTCCACCTGGGGCAGTCCGTTACCCTCCCTACCATTTATCCTCTCCCTCACCCTTCCAAGGAGGAGGAGATACTTCACCGCCTGGACCCTAAGAGGGCGGTGAGCTTTTATTTGAGTTCAGAAAAATTTTATTAAAAGAATATGATCAAAGTTTACAAATTAAGACAAAGAAAATGACCAGCAAAAGTATATGTCAAGAAAAGTCATGGCAATAATACAAGCTATAAAAAGAAACATCAAAAATTTAGAGTAATTCTAAGCAAAACTGGCAACTGGTATGATATAAGGCAATGAAAGAGATACTAAGTATACATTATAGTTATAAGAAAAGATAAAATAGGAATACTGTGTTTAACAAAGTATAGGAAGTTATGGAGGTTTAGGGACTTCTTGCTGTAACAGGGATAAAGACAGAGAACCTTGAGCACTCAGATTAAAAAATAATGTAACTGGACTCCACAATTCTCTTCGCTTAGTAGCTAAAGTCAAGGCTAAAAACAAAAGTGGTGTCTAACCTGTGATTGTAGCAAACAGCATACCACCAAGCCTGATAAGATAGTTTGATAAAATCTTTCCAATTTTTAGTTATTTGCTGAAATGCTACTGCCAACAGTAAGTCAATTATTCTAACCCTGAAAGTGCAATGATCCCAAATGGGGGAAATACTCCCTAAGAAAATGTGAGATCAAGAAAAGGAGTGAGTGGAGGAAAAAATCTTGTTAATTTGAGACCAAACCTGTATCCAAAAACTATGAACCAGGGGACAACTGAAAAGCATATGAAATAGATCTGCATGTGGTAAAAAGCAGGACCAACATTTGTCAGAGGCATCTGGGAAGTGTTTGCTGAGAGCTAGTGGTGAAAATAATAAACGATTGTAAATAAAAAATAGTGTCTGAGTAGTATTAGCAGCTCTGGAAGATCTACGAATCTTCAACCACAATTTGTCCCATACCTCAATAGGCCAAGATGCTTCTAGGTCCTTTTTCCATGTTTCTTCCGTCATGGTTTTAGTGCGAGGTGAGGACAGAGTTTGAAGAAAAGCGTAAATTTGTGAAGCTTTAGAGTGTTTAAGAAGTAAGGAATTCAGTGAAGTCATATCAGAGGTTGCACGATTTGATGAAGGAGGTGCAGCAAGAGAAGTATCGTAAGCATGTTGTAATGCGTGTGTCAATAACGAATATTTGGCTTGGAAAGCGGGAGGTAGATTGAAAGAAGTAGTGGCTAATGTAAATGGAATGGTCTGATTATGATGGAACAATTGACTCACCCAAATAAGACCACGTGATCTCCAGGATTTCCAAAAAATCGGCTTATTGTTAATTAAAATAGATGTGTTACGCCAGATAGGTTGATCAAAAAAGGATGAAACAGGAAAGCAAGGAAGAATTTTGGAAGTATACTTAAGAATGGGAGTAGATAAAGACTGAGGTCTACGAGAAAACATACGATATTCTTTGAAGGAAAAGGGAGATATAAAAGACCGTTCCAAGGTCAACCAGAGAGGAGAGGATGAGGAGGAATCCTCAATCCAATGCGAGACTTGATTCAGTAAAAAGGATTTATGATATAAGGAAAAATTTGGAAAGTTCACCCCACCTTCTTTTTTAGAACGCATTAGTTTGGATAAGGACATAGGAGACTTTTTATGCCCCCACAAAAAGGAAGATAAAATAGAGTTAATTTTCTTGAAGTATTTCAAGGGGATAGCAAGTGGTATGTTGGATATTGTAAACAAGACAATGGGAGAGAGCATCATCTTGATTGTATCCAATCTTCCCCACCACGTCAGATACAGAGGATGCCATTTGTTAGTAAGAGTATTCAGTTTTTGTATACAATCGTCCATACACTTAGTGATTGTACCCGAAAGAGAAGATTGAAAATTAAGGCCTAAATATTTAATAGAAGTAGGGCTCCAAGTAAAACCTGAAGCAGAAAAGTCATCCTTAAGAGGTACTTTAGTGAGTGGCAAGATTTCGCACTTATCTTTATTTAATTTGTAGCCAGATACTTGAGCAAAAGAATGAACTTCTTCCAAAAATGCTGGAAGGGATGTATCTGGTTGGGAAAGAAATAGTAAGACATCGTCGGCATATGCTGCCATCTTAATGTCAGATTTGTGGAAGTTGAAACCATGAATATTATCATTCTGACAAATTCTCAGAAGGAAAGGTTCCAAAGCAAGATTAAACAAAAAATGTGAAAGTGGGCATCCCTGTCTGACCCCTCTATTTAGGGAAAAGTAAGAAGATAAGCCACCATTTTCCGAAATTGCTGCTCTAGGACGAGAATATAGGAATGAAATCAGGAGGACATTTTTGGACCAAAACCAAACCACTTCAGAGTATTAAATAAATATGGCCACTCAACCCGATCAAAAGCTTTCTCCGCATCCAAAGCTATGGCTGCGAGGGAATGAGAATAATGTGAGGTCTTAGAGAGAATATCAAAAAATAGCCTAGTATTATCCGACAGCAGTCTACCTTTAACAAAGCCGGATTGTCCTTTCCCTAAAAGCTTGGGTAGGAATGATTCTAAACGCAATGCTAATGCCTTTGAAAACATTTTAAAATCGATATTTACTAAAGAAATAGGGCGGTAATTTTTACAATGCTGCGGATCTTTACCTGGTTTCAGGATAATGCAAATAAGGGCATCAGAGAAAGAGACAGAAGGGGAGCCAGTTTGAACAAAAGTAGAGAGAAGAGTATGTAATTTGGGAATAAGTAATTTTGAGAAACAGGAAAAGAATTCAACAGTAAAGCCGTCAGGGCCCGGAGCTTTCCTATGTTTGAGAGAGTTAAGGGCCTGATAGAGATCTTTTTGTGTAAGGTTGGATTCTAAAGAGGAAAGGTCCGGTGGAGTGTCGAAAGGAGAAGAGATTTTGGACAAAAAATGGTAAATGGACTGTTCAGATGAAGATGATTCGGAAGAATATAATGATTCATAAAAATGCAAGAATTCCTGTAGGATATCTTCATTCTTGTGTTTCAGTAGCCCGTCACAACCATAAACAGATTCAATGTTGACTTTATTTTGTTTTACCTTTAGATAATTAACCAACAATTTCCCAGCCTTATTCTTCCCGCCATAGAACTTGGCGCTAGATTTTAGGAGAAAATGGGAGGCGTTCTATGTGGAATCCTTATTAAATTGAAGTTTGGAAGCAATGAGGTCGTTTAAACAATCTTTTGATTTGGAAGTGTAATATAAGTGTTCTAATTGTTTAATTTTAGAAAGAAGGTCATTAGTGGCTTGTTGGGCTTTTTTCCGTTTGCGAGAAACATAGCTAATGATGAAGTCTCTGGCTGATGCTTTGAAAGCGTCCCAAACTACAGGGAATTGAATTTCATCCGTATGATTAAACAAAAAATATTTGTGGAAAAAGGATGTAAATGAAGAAACAAATCGTGCATCGAGAAGGAGAGCATTATTAAAACGCCATTTTCTAATGAAAGTAGGCTTTTGTAATACATCCAAAATAATGGAGACCGGGGCGTGATCAAAAATTAAGATGGAGCCAATATCAGAAGAAATAAGGGACTGGGTAAGGTGATGTGAAATAATAAAATAATCTAAACGGGATTGAATTTGATGAGGGGTGAAAAGAAAGAGTATTCTCGCAAAGTGGAATTGCAGAGTCTCCATGCATCAGTAAGTTTGTATTGTGCAATGAGTTGTGTGAAAGATTTGTGTGACTTATTAGGAATGTATGCACTAGCTGAATGTCTATCCAAAAAAGGGTCAAAAACTTCATTGCAATCACCCACAAGAATAAAATTGTCAACGTAATGTTGAGTGATGAGCGGTGCTAAAGAGTTCCAGAAAGAGGCATCACCACTTGTTGGAGAATGAACATTTAAAATGGAAATGGGGACATTATCTAGATTGAAATTAACTAACACCCATCTCCCTGAAGTATCAGCAAAATGCGTTATTGACTGGATTGGAAGAGATTTTCGAAACAGAATCAAGACTCCGTTACGTTTACTATCACCTGGGGAAAAATATACTTCACCTACCCAACCCCTCTTCAGTTTAGCAGATTCATCAGCTGATAGAGGGCGGTGAGCTTTTACCTGGACAGGACGAGTAAGTTCAGGTCAGATGACCAGCTGTTTGTCGGATTTGCTGGCTGCAGGAAGGGGAAGGCTGTGCACAAACGCACGCTATCAAGATGGATAATTTTATGCATCAAGATCTGCTACTCCCTGGCGGGTAAGGAACCTCCAGAGGGTATAAGGGCTCATTTCACTAGAGCTAAGTCTGCAACATCTGCTTTGGCTAGAGGTGTGCCTTTAGAGGATATTTGCAGAGCTGCAACTTGGGCCTCCCTCCACACTTTCGCAGAGCATTACTGCTTGGATTCCGAAGTGAGGGGGGACGGCCGCTTTGCACGCTCTGTTCTCCAAGATTTCTTGGAATAGCGGAGTGGACACCCTCCTCTGGGAGTGGGGACTGCTGTGGGAATCTATTCACAAGGTGAGAAATCCACTGGCAGATGTATCTACCAGAAGAACAAGTTACTTACCTTCGGTAACGCTTTTTCTGGTAGATACAATATCTGCCTGTGGATTCCTCACTGACCCACCCGCCTCCCCGTTGTCCACTCTTCTATACCAGAGTAATTGTAATGTATTGTATATATATATGCATGAACCTGTACTTGAGACATTGGACTACAAGACCCAGCACTCAGTGCGTGCACTCGAGAAGCCAATTGGATGGTGTTAATCAATCGACTGCTGGGGCGTGTCTTAAGTGGCACAAACACCTTGTCGTGCCTCTGATGAGAGCGAAAGCTCAGAAACGCGTCAGGCTACTACTTCCGACATGTGAACTGTAAAGGAGATGGACTATGGCGCTATCCTTTACCCGAATAAATGCCTTTGGCCACATGCTGCTGGGTGCGACCTTACCTGTGGGTACTCGGAGCAAGATGTTACACGCGGCAGCCCAGCCGCGAAGGACCGCACTACCCCGCGAACACAGGGGGCCACAGGGCTCGGAATCCTGCCGAGCTCTCATGGTGGAACAGCGTGTGAGGGATCAATGGATGGCACATAGTCCGAGGCCCATTGGAGGGCTTCAAATGCAACAGTTGAATTAATGTGCATGAACCTGTACTTGAGACATTGGACTACAAGACCCAGCACTCAGTGCGTGCACTCGAGAAGCCAATTGGATGGTGTTAATCAATCGACTGCTGGGGCGTGTCTTAAGTGGCACAAACACCTTGTCGTGCCTCTGATGAGAGCGAAAGCTCAGAAACGCGTCAGGCTACTACTTCCGACATGTGAACTGTAAAGGAGATGGACTATGGCGCTATCCTTTACCCGAATAAATGCCTTTGGCCACATGCTGCTGGGTGCGACCTTACCTGTGGGTACTCGGAGCAAGATGTTACACGCGGCAGCCCAGCCGCGAAGGACCGCACTACCCCGCGAACACAGGGGGCCACAGGGCTCGGAATCCTGCCGAGCTCTCATGGTGGAACAGCGTGTGAGGGATCAATGGATGGCACATAGTCCGAGGCCCATTGGAGGGCTTCAAATGCAACAGTTGAATTAATGTGCATGAACCTGTACTTGAGACATTGGACTACAAGACCCAGCACTCAGTGCGTGCACTCGAGAAGCCAATTGGATGGTGTTAATCAATCGACTGCTGGGGCGTGTCTTAAGTGGCACAAACACCTTGTCGTGCCTCTGATGAGAGCGAAAGCTCAGAAACGCGTCAGGCTACTACTTCCGACATGTGAACTGTAAAGGAGATGGACTATGGCGCTATCCTTTACCCGAATAAATGCCTTTGGCCACATGCTGCTGGGTGCGACCTTACCTGTGGGTACTCGGAGCAAGATGTTACACGCGGCAGCCCAGCCGCGAAGGACCGCACTACCCCGCGAACACAGGGGGCCACAGGGCTCGGAATCCTGCCGAGCTCTCATGGTGGAACAGCGTGTGAGGGATCAATGGATGGCACATAGTCCGAGGCCCATTGGAGGGCTTCAAATGCAACAGTTGAATTAATGTGCATGAACCTGTACTTGAGACATTGGACTACAAGACCCAGCACTCAGTGCGTGCACTCGAGAAGCCAATTGGATGGTGTTAATCAATCGACTGCTGGGGCGTGTCTTAAGTGGCACAAACACCTTGTCGTGCCTCTGATGAGAGCGAAAGCTCAGAAACGCGTCAGGCTACTACTTCCGACATGTGAACTGTAAAGGAGATGGACTATGGCGCTATCCTTTACCCGAATAAATGCCTTTGGCCACATGCTGCTGGGTGCGACCTTACCTGTGGGTACTCGGAGCAAGATGTTACACGCGGCAGCCCAGCCGCGAAGGACCGCACTACCCCGCGAACACAGGGGGCCACAGGGCTCGGAATCCTGCCGAGCTCTCATGGTGGAACAGCGTGTGAGGGATCAATGGATGGCACATAGTCCGAGGCCCATTGGAGGGCTTCAAATGCAACAGTTGAATTAATGTGCATGAACCTGTACTTGAGACATTGGACTACAAGACCCAGCACTCAGTGCGTGCACTCGAGAAGCCAATTGGATGGTGTTAATCAATCGACTGCTGGGGCGTGTCTTAAGTGGCACAAACACCTTGTCGTGCCTCTGATGAGAGCGAAAGCTCAGAAACGCGTCAGGCTACTACTTCCGACATGTGAACTGTAAAGGAGATGGACTATGGCGCTATCCTTTACCCGAATAAATGCCTTTGGCCACATGCTGCTGGGTGCGACCTTACCTGTGGGTACTCGGAGCAAGATGTTACACGCGGCAGCCCAGCCGCGAAGGACCGCACTACCCCGCGAACACAGGGGGCCACAGGGCTCGGAATCCTGCCGAGCTCTCATGGTGGAACAGCGTGTGAGGGATCAATGGATGGCACATAGTCCGAGGCCCATTGGAGGGCTTCAAATGCAACAGTTGAATTAATGTGCATGAACCTGTACTTGAGACATTGGACTACAAGACCCAGCACTCAGTGCGTGCACTCGAGAAGCCAATTGGATGGTGTTAATCAATCGACTGCTGGGGCGTGTCTTAAGTGGCACAAACACCTTGTCGTGCCTCTGATGAGAGCGAAAGCTCAGAAACGCGTCAGGCTACTACTTCCGACATGTGAACTGTAAAGGAGATGGACTATGGCGCTATCCTTTACCCGAATAAATGCCTTTGGCCACATGCTGCTGGGTGCGACCTTACCTGTGGGTACTCGGAGCAAGATGTTACACGCGGCAGCCCAGCCGCGAAGGACCGCACTACCCCGCGAACACAGGGGGCCACAGGGCTCGGAATCCTGCCGAGCTCTCATGGTGGAACAGCGTGTGAGGGATCAATGGATGGCACATAGTCCGAGGCCCATTGGAGGGCTTCAAATGCAACAGTTGAATTAATGTGCATGAACCTGTACTTGAGACATTGGACTACAAGACCCAGCACTCAGTGCGTGCACTCGAGAAGCCAATTGGATGGTGTTAATCAATCGACTGCTGGGGCGTGTCTTAAGTGGCACAAACACCTTGTCGTGCCTCTGATGAGAGCGAAAGCTCAGAAACGCGTCAGGCTACTACTTCCGACATGTGAACTGTAAAGGAGATGGACTATGGCGCTATCCTTTACCCGAATAAATGCCTTTGGCCACATGCTGCTGGGTGCGACCTTACCTGTGGGTACTCGGAGCAAGATGTTACACGCGGCAGCCCAGCCGCGAAGGACCGCACTACCCCGCGAACACAGGGGGCCACAGGGCTCGGAATCCTGCCGAGCTCTCATGGTGGAACAGCGTGTGAGGGATCAATGGATGGCACATAGTCCGAGGCCCATTGGAGGGCTTCAAATGCAACAGTTGAATTAATGTGCATGAACCTGTACTTGAGACATTGGACTACAAGACCCAGCACTCAGTGCGTGCACTCGAGAAGCCAATTGGATGGTGTTAATCAATCGACTGCTGGGGCGTGTCTTAAGTGGCACAAACACCTTGTCGTGCCTCTGATGAGAGCGAAAGCTCAGAAACGCGTCAGGCTACTACTTCCGACATGTGAACTGTAAAGGAGATGGACTATGGCGCTATCCTTTACCCGAATAAATGCCTTTGGCCACATGCTGCTGGGTGCGACCTTACCTGTGGGTACTCGGAGCAAGATGTTACACGCGGCAGCCCAGCCGCGAAGGACCGCACTACCCCGCGAACACAGGGGGCCACAGGGCTCGGAATCCTGCCGAGCTCTCATGGTGGAACAGCGTGTGAGGGATCAATGGATGGCACATAGTCCGAGGCCCATTGGAGGGCTTCAAATGCAACAGTTGAATTAATGTGCATGAACCTGTACTTGAGACATTGGACTACAAGACCCAGCACTCAGTGCGTGCACTCGAGAAGCCAATTGGATGGTGTTAATCAATCGACTGCTGGGGCGTGTCTTAAGTGGCACAAACACCTTGTCGTGCCTCTGATGAGAGCGAAAGCTCAGAAACGCGTCAGGCTACTACTTCCGACATGTGAACTGTAAAGGAGATGGACTATGGCGCTATCCTTTACCCGAATAAATGCCTTTGGCCACATGCTGCTGGGTGCGACCTTACCTGTGGGTACTCGGAGCAAGATATATATATATATATATATATATATATATATATATATATATATATATATATATATATATATATGCAGCTCAAGGTTTCCACCAGATTTGCCCAAGAAACCACGCACTCCGGGGGTAGTTCTCCGATGTTGTTTATTTCAAAATTCGCAACAGACGCGTTTCGGCGCTCCGCCTTCCTCAATGTTACAAACATTGATGGTTGGCGCCATGTTTTTAATAGCGTTCTCGTGTGATTAAGTGGTAAAAACAAACAAGGGGCTAGATCATACGCCATATTGGATGTTGTTCACAGTGCACATCAGGTATTGTTTCAGTACATTAATGATACCATGGTAACTTTTCTTTTTGATTTCGCCACTATTCAGGCTCAATTAATCGCAAGCACAATATAATCAAACTTATTTCGCGCAAAGATTGAAATTATCAATCGCGCGCACATTACCACAATAACGTTTCTACGCCGTGTATCGGCTAAATTATTTCGGCATAATCAGGGTTTGTACAATTAAACATGTATTTCAACGCGGCTAATTTTATCTCCGAGATTTACGGACCAAAGCCACCAACATCTTTTCTAATGACAATTATTGCGCCATCTTAAAACTGAACCCAATCTTAGAATGAGCCGTTTAGCCATGTACTGGCGTAACCATTGTACTTTAACAGTACCAATGATGTTTCAAAATAATCAACGTTATTGTGGTAATGTGCGCGTGATTGATAATTTCAATCTTTGCGCAAAATAAGTTTGATTATATTGTGCTTGCGATTAATTGAGCCTGAATGTTGCTGACGCAAGGGGGATATTCACAAGGTAAGGAATCCACAGGCAGATATTGTATCTACCAGAAAAAGCGTTACCGAAGGTAAGTAACTTGTTCTTCTCTGCCATGTAGATTTCAAAAGGAACAAGCATTTGCAATGCAATAGGTCTCACATTACTAAGTGTTTGAGTTATTGGCATTGCATTATTATTAGCAAAGCTAATAGCTCAAGCTTTTACTAATGCAAGGCCTATTGCATTACAAATGCTTGTTAGAATGTTTTTTTAAAATAAAGAAACAGAGGAAGGGGCTCACACGGCCCCCCTCCTGTGCCGATTTTGGTCCCGGGCCTGGCCTTTCAATTTTTTTATATTCGGCCCGGCCTTTTTTTAAAATGTTTATTAAAAATGAAAAAACGGGAGGGGGGCCGTGCATCCCCCACCTCCCAGGGCATTTTCGCGCCCGTGTTCATTTAAAAAAAAATTCTTTCTGCAGGAGTCTACTTTCCAGCATGATTCCAGCTGAATATTTTTTACAAAAAAGGCTTTTTTGCCCTTGGTGGTCCCTGTGGGACCCCACCAAGATTCCTAGGGGGTTAGGAGAAGAGAAATGTTAGAACCTGACAATTCCATTTGCAAACAATTGGCTAATAAGTTGTGAACAATGTTGGGGCAGCTAACATTTTCAACAATTCAATCATCCGCCAGAGACTTATCCAAGGGCTCAACCCAACCCACCCTCCGGACCATCAAAACACTACAGCAAGCTGCAAGGTCAGGGTGTGGGGGCCCCCTTCCCTGGGCCTTGTAGCCATTACTCTCTCTTTCTTTTCCTTTTCTTTATTTGTTCCCCTGTGAAATTAATCCAAAAAAGAAAAACTTGTAAGCTGGAAAGGTCATCTTTTTTGTGACCTTTTTCACTTCCAAAGTGCAGCCTTGGGATGGAAGAAATAAAAGGTTCAAAATGTAAAAAAATAACTAAAGCAAGACAGAGTGGGTAGAAAAGGCGCCAGATTGATTTTATTCACACCCAAAACACATTAGTGCCACTCCACAGAGTTTACCAGTGAAGCGCTACTTTTCTTTTCTTGTCTTTCTCTGAGTACTGCAATACTTGCTCGATGGGCCGACTGGAAAATAAAATGCATACCGCTGCTCTGTATTTCACGAATGTCGTATTTTTAAACCACATTGTTTTCGTTTTGTAAGGATACTAGCAGCCCGCCCCAGCGTTGCCTGGGGCAGAAGGGGGCTGGGGGCTGCATTTTTAGGCAGGGGCCAGAAGGTGGCTGGGGCAGCATGTTGTCGAGCGGTGCACCCGCCGACTCCCTCCCGCCCCCCCCGCCTCCAGCCTCCTATTCCCCCGCGCCTCCAGCCTCCCGCCCCCCCCGCCTCCAGTCTCCCGCCCCCCCCAGCCTCCCGAGTACCGCCCGACTCCCTCCCGCCCCCGCCTATTTTCTTTTCTTACCTGACCCGCTGCTCCTCCTCTTCATGTCGCCACCACTGCACCGCCGCCTCTTCATGTCGTCGCCGCCGCTACTCACTGCACCACTGCACCACCGCTCCTCCATGACGACGCTGCTCCTCCTTCGTCATGACGCACGTCGCGTCGCGGCCAGCGCTAGGCCCCGGCCGGCGCTACTTTCAGGGGACTACTTTGTTTTGTAAATTAATATTTTTATTTTGCTTTTTTTCTTTAATTTATAAAGCCTATGTCCTACACACCCTGACATTTTCAAAGATGTATCGGGTGTGTAGATTGGCGCTGTGGTTCCCGAGATTACCTTGCCAAAAGGTGCAAGTTCTCTCTTTATAATAGTAGTATAGATAAGCAATGGGCATTGAAGCAGGTCAGTTCCGGCTCTGTAGTCATGGCCTTAACTTTTCATGCAAAAGCACTCATTGATTTCTGAATAATAAGTGCAAAAGCGTTAAGGTAACCATGTTGTTCCTGCTTACATTTCACATGCTTTAATTAATCTTACATTCTTATGAGTTTTTGCTTCTTCCAGAATGTTGTCATTTTTTTTTAGCCAGCATATTGCTCTTGTCTAGTGCATAATTTGGATTGAGTCGCCTACATGGAGAAAATGGCCTCCCCATAGGTGCCTGGCTGGTCGGCGTCCTGATAAATCACAACGCTGCCATTGCAGCATTGTGATTAGCTATGGGGAGGGGAGGGAGGCTGCCTGCTTCCTGTTCCCCCTCCTCCTGAACTCCTGCGAGACCCTCCACCCGCGAGTCATGCTGGCTGCGACTGGAAGTTACATGCAAATTAGAGGGGCCTCACATCTTCCCTTTCGCCCAAGGCCCCAGGAGTTCTAGGACCGGCCCTGATGGTTCTTATAGCTATAGGTACTAATTCCAGTGTTTCCAAGGGAGACCCAGGTGCACGGGGGACGAAGGGACGGTGGGGATGAAAGTGACAGGCAGCGTTCCGCCAGCTTAATTTCCTTGCTGATTGCACACACGTCTCTCTATAAGAAGTCATCCAGGTTAGAGCCAGGTGGGGTTTAGGACCAGTCTCCAATACCTTCCGTTTCCCCATCATGAATCAGCCGAGGATATAGGCCTCTGTATTGCCACATAAATAAAAATAGTTATTGACAGTACCTGAAAGAGACAAGCAATAATAGGGGTGGCCCTGCCCAGCTCAGCCTCTTCGGGCGATGGACAAAGACGGGCACGTTGTTGGCCCGTGTGTGTCATGCACATGTCATGCGCACCCTGGGTCCAGGCGTGCTTTTTATCATGAGGTTCTGAGGGCCAAGATAATGGCAAGTTTCTCAAAGCAGCAAGTGATCCTGGGGTTTGAAGTCCCCCTCCAGCGACAAACACAGCAATCTCCCATTCACCTTTGGTACTGAGCTCATGTCAACCACATAAGTACTAGGAGAATCCTGATAAATACAGTCCTCATTTCCTTAGATTTAATACTCAAATAATTAATCGAAGATTATTTGCAATTTCATAGAACTGCCGAGTGTATAAAACACCCTACAGTATTGCACAGCAAATATTGAATTCAACTTTATTTTTTAAGTTATATAATAATGTGGCAGACATTTTCCTTGTTCAATAATTTTTGGACTAAATTCATGTTTGTTGTTTAGTTGTCTTGACAGGAAGAGAACCTCAGATCATAGGGTGAGCTAGACACAGGACATGAGGATATTAAGTGCTATACTCTAGGTCTTTAAAGTCCAGGTAGTGTTTTGCCATACATATTTCCACTATTCCAATTTAGGAATGTGACTATACCTACTGGAACAAAATGGTGGCATGTTTTGTCGCCTCTTTGTGCATATTTCGTTTAAGTGGTCAATTTCCCTGAGATGCTGTGAACACTTTACAACCAGACACCTCAGATTAAGTTCCATTTGATCAAATACACTGAGGAAAAAGTAAAAAAAAAAAAATATATATATATATATCGCAGAATTCTTTTTAAGGACGCATGCCATTCATATATTTATGTATATTACTTAGTGCAGGAATACCTTGTTGAGGTCGATGTACGCTCGTCATAAGTCAGTTTTCAATCATTCATTCTATCGTTTCATTCATTATATTTCTTCAAGATGGTGCATACTCTTATTAGTAATAATTGTGTTGTCATTTAGGTAATGAAACAAGAAAGAAAGAAGTTTTCAGGCTTGAAGAAAGAATTGAAAAACCAGATAAAAGAGCTACGAAATAAAGTGAGTACTGAAGATGTAATGTTTTGTCTTTGATATGAATGGGACATCTGTGGGACCAATGATGAATGGGTGGTGGAGTAGGTTCTATGATGCAGCATATTATGAGTATTCGCAGTCCGGTCTCCCTTTTTTGCTCCCATCTTCACCACCCCTACATCCAACAAGCCTTTCAACCCTTTGACCCCCATTTTGCATAGATTTGGATGGACAAGGAACCTGTGTATCATTAATTTTTAGATTATTTGCTATTTATTTATTGGCACACATTTTTCTGGATGCTCTGATCCTTCAGAATGTCACTGGGCTACAATGTTTGTTAAATCCCATTCTTTTCATAACTCCCTCTCAAAATACAAGTATATCTGGTTCCTTGAGTGTTGACAGCTGTTGAGCTGCTGTCCACTATGCCCTTGCGTGAGTTCCGGTCCAGGGAAGACATGGCTTGGTACTTCGGGCTGGACTGTTCCCATGAGGCACAGGGTCAGACTGATTTGCATATGGCCATGTCTGAACTGGGGTGGCTGAGTGAGCTAAAGAATGGTGATGGATTAAACTCAGATCAGTTGACTGGGGGTGAGTGTTTGATTTGCTCAAACGCTCCGTCCATCATCCCCTTTTGTATCGCTTTGTTCGCCCTAAGTTGGCAGGGTATGCTCAGACGTGCGTCCCTTGCTCACTTGGCCACTGGATTCAAGATAGCCTGGCTGATGCGGATTATGAATCCGAAACCGGTCCCAGGATGCTTGTTTCCGGTCCAGGGATGACATGGGTTGGTAGTTTGGGCTGGACTGTTCCCATGAGGCACAGGGTCAGACTGATTTGCATATGGCCATGTCTGAACTGGGGTGGCTGAGTGAGCTAAAGAATGGTGATGGATTAAACCCAGATCAGTGGACTGGGGGTGAGTGTTTGATTTGCTCAAACGCTCCGTCCATCATCCCCTTTTGTATCGCTTTCCCTACCACCCCACTGGATAGGGAATCCAAGAGGCTGGATGCTTTAGACAAGGAAATGTTTTCTTCCACCAGCCAGGCACTGCGGTCCGGGGACACTGCATGCCTTTTGGGCCATTACTGTCATCCACTATGGGATTCATTTGCACATGTGCTGCCCATGATTCTGGAGGAGGCCCCGGTGTCAGGACTGAGCAAGCCTATCCTCAACTGAGCCTTTTTCCTCCTAATTCCTGTGTGGGGCAGAGTGTATTGTTCAGGAAGTCACCTCTAAACTGGAGCCAAATGGTAGCCAGGCCGTTCCAGTCGATGAATTAGTTGATACTGTTCTGCCGTTTAACGGCAGAATTATAAGATGGTGGCCGCATATGAGAGTAAGGTTAGCTTTCTAATGTTTCTAACTGTTTAGAACAGTGTTACGGTTTTGTGCTCGCGCACTTGATGTGCGGCGCACTTCAACCGTCGTCTTGAGGGAGAAGCAGCGTCTATCCTGTGAAGCGGTCCTGACAGGAAAAAATACTCAGCAAGGATACTT
Source organism: Lissotriton vulgaris (assembly GCF_964263255.1). Classification (NCBI taxonomy): domain Eukaryota; kingdom Metazoa; phylum Chordata; class Amphibia; order Caudata; family Salamandridae; genus Lissotriton; species Lissotriton vulgaris. The sequence continues at coordinate 1,065,325,063 of NC_141693.1, read as the reverse complement.
ATCGATTGCTTCCCAGTTTGTGTCCTGTTCTCAGTCAGGAATCCAGAAGGTCTGTAAAGCCACTATTTTCCCTGAGAGTCTTCGCTGGAGTATTCAGGTATTTTTTCATTGGACTTGAGAGTTTCTTCGTTCCTGGGAATTCTCATGGCCCGTTCCCAGTCACCATATTGCCGAACTCGTAGCTCACTGGCAAAAATTATTTGACTGAGGCTTATTGTTTAAAGACTTCTCAACCGGACTTGGAGCGCATCTTGTTCACCTCAACTACTGAGCTCTCCCGCCTTGTGAAAAGAGACATTTCAGTTGGAGTTGTGGCGCTCTGTAATTTTTCTACCTTCTGCAGCATCATCAGTTATGCTAAGAGACTAATCAATTGACTACTAATAGCCCGCAACATAGTCTCCCACTCACTGCTGCGTACTAATTCTTTTCCTCAACTAGTAGAGCGTGACTCACCATAACATTCAAGTAGCTATAAATATATATATTTGTACTTACCACCTCTATACTTGCTCATAGTCTACGAAGTCCGCCGCGTTTGTAAGACAAAAGGACAAGTTGAAAACGGTTAAATTACAAGCATCATATTTACAAAAGCATGAATCTTCAGGACAGTATTTCTAAACACATGTAGAGAGAAGCTAATCCACTGAGTATTTCAGGTATAGAATATATTGTGAGCTTAAAGATTGTTAAGGTAGTTTAATGTGGAAGAATTGGGGTTTGGAATAATATTGTGCTTTGTGGTTTCAGATTCAGGAAGGTCCAGTCCTGGGATATTCCACTAGAAGAAGCACTGCAGTGGCAGACTCTTTTTGCTTCCCATTCGCCTTTCCCCCTAAGTACTGTGGGCAGACTAACATCTAGCTTACAGTGGTGTTGGGGAATTGAGAAATATACATCAGCAGCAGAGAAGTTCAGCAGTTCAGCTCCTGTGGAAGATCAAGCTCTGGTACCTGCTTCGGACACCGAGTCCTACTTTCCCAAGCTATGGCAGACAGGAGAGTGGAAGCTAAGTTCACAATAAGACACGACTGACTCATTTAGCAGAATGGTTTGTTCATCGGTGGCCTTGCAGCACCATGCCTGGCTGAGAAAAACCGGCTTTTTAGGAGATGTCCAAGCTTTGCTTATGGACATGCTCTTTGATGGCTTCCGTCTCTTCAGGGACAATGCATACTCATTGCTGAAGCACTTCAAGGACCGGAGGGCTACTGCCAGGTCCTTTGGCCTTTCCTTGACCCCCGAACAACCCTAGTCCACCTTCCACTCCTTTCATGGCTACAGAAGGAGCTGCCTGCTGCATACTCATCTGCCCAGTTACTTTGGCCCCAAGCTTCCCAGCCTCTGTATGGCAGAGGACATGATGCCCACAGATCCGTAAGTCAGACGGCCAGAGGTCTGCCCAGTCTACCGCACCCCAGCAGCCACCAAGCCCCTTTAATTTGCCCTCCGACCATCACAGGCAATCAGTGGGTGGCAGGATACGCCATCCCCTGCACCACTGTAGGTCAATTTTATCAGACCCCTGGGTTCTCCATATTTTCCGAAAGGGCTACTAGCTTCCCTTCGTGTCTACCCTTCCACCCATGCCACCCACTCACGACAAGCTGATGGAGGATCATGTTGCCTTACTCCGCCAGCAAGTGACTGCCATAGAGAAGATGCAGACATTAGAAGTATATTATAGATTGTTTTCCCACTACTTTCTGGTGCCCTTCTTTTTGGTGCCCTATAATAGTCCTGCACCCTCTCAATTTCTTCCTTAAAACTGGGAAATTCAAAATGTTCTTGCTCACTCGAGTTCGGTCTGCTCTCAACCCGGGAGACTGAGTCCATCACCTTCCTCCACATCTGTCTAAGGAAGAAGAGGGACTCCATTGACTGGACCCAAAAATACTGTTGTCATTCTACCTTGACCTCATGAAAGAGTTCCAGGTGGATGATCAACTCTTTGTGTGGTATATCAGAGCCAAGAAAAGAAAGACAGTGCAGAATGGACTATCTTTGGTGAGGCATGCTCTCCATTAAAATCTGCTACTCAATGGCCAATAAGCAACCCCCAGAAGTTGTGGCTGCTCATTCCACCAGAGCTAATGCTGCGACCACTGCGTTAGCATGCAGAGTTCTAGTCCTGAACATCTGCCAGAGACCAACATGGGCTTCCCTGCCCACGTTCACCAAGCACTACTGCCTGCTCAGTCAGGTCTGTAGGGATGGGTACTTTGCCCATTTTATTCTGCAGGACCTTTTTGTGTGAAATTGTTTTGCAGATGCACATCCGGGGAAATATTTCTTGGGTATCTATTCTAAGGTAAGGAATCTGTGGCTAGAAGTCTCTAACAGGTAAGCAAGTTACTTACTTTCAGTAACGCCTTATCTGGTTGACACTCTTATCTGGCCACAGATGCATTACCGACCCACCCATCCTCCCCACTGTGCGAACAGATTTCTAGGGTCAAGGCTGTTTCCTTCAAGAAAGTTGCAAAAACAAACCGATGTCAGTGCGCTGAGGAGGTTGTGCCTATATAGGCACCGTGCACATCACTTCCAGCGAAGGACGATACCGACGACACCATGCAGAGCTGAAAGATGCCAACTACCAGCATGCAGGAGTACTGTTCATAAAAACATTTCAAGATCCAGTCTGATGCCTGGAGATAATTCTAAGGTGAGAAATCTGCGGTTAGATAGAGTCTCTACCTATGTGAAAAAGTTACTTACCTTCGGTAATGCTTTATGTAAGCATTACCGAAGATAAGTAACTTTTTCGTGAAGGTGTCACTGTTGGGAAATGGTGGGATGTGTTGGCACAAGGAAGGTGATCGTGATGAGGTGGGGTCAGACAGCGATGGTGCTTCTCTTTCTGTCTGGCCTGTGGCTGCCAGGGTGCGAGAGAGACTAGAAAATAGTCAATCCTAGCATTGGTCTGGTAGAAGGCCGAGAAAGATGTGTAGCCCTTTAGGGAGGGGCATGCATGGTTCCCGCGTCCCTTAACCACTGCTGCCCCGTGTCTGAGAGCAGTCCGAACTGGTCTTCTCTATTCGCTGACCTATCCTGCGTGTCATTGTAGACTAAGGTCAAGTTGCCCACTACCATTATCACCACTATCACCATATCGTGGTCTTGCCTTGTAACAACTAGACCTACAGGATGGTAAAATCACAGTTAGGATCACGTAAAAAGGGAGATCAGCAGCAGGTGTTTTGCAGGGGCATTAAGACCACTAACATTACGGCTCACTACTTTTATCATTTGCAAAATGGTGGGGGCGTTCTGCTTGTAGGGGGGTCTTGAGAGCCTCAGACAGGCATGCGTGGTAGTAGTGTGCTTCCGCATGAATATGTGATGGGTTGCTAGGGATGGGTACTTGAGACAGAGAGGGGTGGAACAGGGAGCCAATATTTAACAGGTGCTGCACCCTTGGCTCCGAATAGAACGTGTTTTACAAGGGGAGTGCAGTTCCTAGAGGGGGGATGGAAGAGGAAGGGGAAAAGACAAATCTCTTGTCATGTCGCTCTCATACACCCCGAGAGGTGTCATGCTTCATCAGTGGGCCTTGCTCCTTGTCGGACCGGCGCTGCAATGCTCGACGGGCTCACCGTTTCCGGGGCTCTTTGTCGGAGATCTTTTTAGAAGAAGCCGTTGGGTGCGTGTGGGGGCAGTGTGAATATGTTCTGTACTAATCCCATGAAATATGCATGGAAAATGAGATTGTGTGCGCCAATATTGCAAGTACATTTATTAATAGAATGAAGAAATCTATGTGTAACATCATGGGCCATTATGGGATTTGCAAAGTTAAAAAACAAACAAACAAAAAAACGCCAGGATATGGCTATACTTAGAAATCACACAATGCTACATTAAAAGAAGCTATTTTCTTAAATGAATTATGCAGACAAAGATGCTAAAAATGAACTTTTTTTAAAAAACGTGAACATATGAGGTACCTATTACCTAGAAAATTGGGGTCGTGAGAGAAATACAGTGAGGCAATGCATCTGTTCAAGGTAGTGTTCCAAGAGACTCCCTTCAAGAGAGCACTTGAAGTGCAGCCCTACTATGATATACTGTTGAAACACACATCGTACTAGATATTTTCTATTTGAGATTGATCTTCCATCACTATTCAGGGCATAAGGCTGCTCTGCCAAGTACCACTGTAAAGTGACCCTCGTAGCAGCCATTTCTCCCAGAATAACATATTTTACGCCATTAAGGCCTAAAACCATTTTTTCGAAATATCATGTGCATTCAATGTATTGCTACATACTACAAAGTGATGAGTCTTTCTCTAACTGCGCCAAGCCTTTGTTTCTTTTGATTTTGTATTCAGAAAACCCAGTTTACCAATGTGATGGGAAATCTTTTATGATGTCCTTAAAGACAGATTCAGAATTAAAATCATGTTCTGAATCTTTACCATCTATTTGTTGAACCTTATTAAAGTATTGTGACATTAAAAATTAACACTACATTTCGTAATGTAGTATGCAAGTTGTTTAATGTACTAATAACCTGTCTGGAATTTTCTGCCTCTAAATCAGCCGCGGCCCATGCAGGTAAGAGCTTTGGGGCGGTGGGTCTGGGTGTTTTTTTATTTTTTCCACAGACGTTGACGAGGGAAAATTGATTCTTTATTTAATTTTCTCTCGTGGCCCTCTGTCGAATCCGCCACAACCCGACCCCACCGCTTTTATCTGCATGGGCCGCAGCTGCTCTAAATGCTATGAAATGCAGATGTTAGAACAATAATACTTATGGTACTCAATTTACAAAAATGAGAAGAATTAAATTGTAGTTTGGCTCCGGATTCACGCTTTTGCCTGCAGGCCACGGCCAAATCACCAAGCTATTCTTTGCTAACATCTGCCACGTATTTCAATTGTATGAGCTTCACATTCTGTTTTCTCTATTTATCTATATAGATGTTGGAGATACCTTTTTTAAACCCTTTCTTAGTTTCTCTACACTGGCTCTTCCTTATATTTGCATACTACAAAAATATCCAGAGATACCGATGAACGTCTCACAATAGTTTAAAATATTCTTTTGAGTATATTTCCTGTGATGTCACAACTGTTTGTCTTGAGATTTAGGTTGCCATTAACTCCATGTAAATATCAGCCCATGGCCACCGTATTAGTCTTCTTATCTCTCCATTTAGAGGATACTCTCTAGACTTTATGCCTTTTAAATAGATCTATGCAACCTTTCTTGCAGTTGGAATGCCTTTTTTTGATCTCATCTTCGTTTTTGTAGGATGTAGCCTTAGCCAAGGTTCTGAGTGAGGTTACAAAAATGGCCACTGAGGACTCAGTAGTCGAACTTCAAGGGTGGCTTACAGGTTTTATTTGCAAGGTAGAATGTTTGCCAGGATCTGCTGTGGTGAACGCAGAACAGCAACCTTTCATGAAGTCAGTATTTTCCTCTTCCACAAGTAAGATTTGCTGTCTCCCTGAGAGGGCGATGTTAGCAATTGGAGTTCTTCTCTGACCTGTGGCGTGAAACTGTAACACAAAGTTTTTTGGACTTCATAGCAATCAGGTTGTTGGTTGGCTTTTTTTTTTTAAAGGAGGCAGTTTCTGTTGATGGATGGCACTACAACTATGCGCGATATCCGCAAAAGCGTGGACTGTGCACCTTGAAGTTGTGTTGAAAAACAGTGCTTTAGCTTGGGCTGTCAAAAAAAGCATCCATATTCATGATGTACTTTTGGTAGTGTAAAGTAGTTTGAGGGTGTATGAATTCCCCAAGATTTTGTCATGTAACCTTCATACTCATGGTCTGAAAGTGAGAGCATCAATAGGCATATATCTTGGCAATATCCTAAAATGCAAAATGTCCTACTTGTAGCTCTCTGCTTTTGCTGAGCACGGTTGCTATGCAGGATTGTCAGGAATCAGGCTCAGCAAAGGCAGTAATCAAACATTCGAATAATGAAGGCTGGAGATTGTGGAGAATAGAACAATATAAAATAAAGAGATTTAGGACACCAGGGGCCATATTATGTATGAGGGCGCACATTCCCTGTTTGCGCCTGGCGCACCTTAAAACAGGAGCGCTCAGCGCAAACAAAGAAAGTGCGCCCTATTACAAAGAATGCACTGCCCTCAGGGCAGTGGTGAAGTCGTGCTGCCCCAGGGCATGGAATTGTGTAGTTCTAGTTAGGACCATGTTTCCATAGGAAAAGCATTTTTTGGTTTGCTTATAACTTTGCCCTCATTTCATGAATCTTCACAAAACATTCTAAAAAGATAAATGAAGGTTCAAAATATAAAGTTATTTCTTGCCGGGTAAGACCGATCTAGAAAAGATCTGATTGGTTGCCACAACCCCAACAAAGATGGTATTGCTGATATTTTAGGAATCAAAAGCTCCCCTGTCCTGAAAATAAGTAAATAAAAACATATAGGGGGGACAAGATAGGGATACTCTGCTCCCCTACGCCTGGTGATGGGGGCACTGCAAATGCATCTGGGGCATAAAACAAACATGTGTATCGCTTTCTGAAAACTGATCACTGCCTCACCTTCTGTATTTGCAAAGATTCAGACAATGATGCGAGAAAACGAATCCCTGCCTGACACTGAGAAACTGGACCAACAGGAGTTCAATATGGATCTTGAAGAACAAGAAAGACTGCAAGCAGAGAGCCAGCAAGAAGTAGCCAGGGTATGTATTGGCTGCAGTTATACTACTTGATTGATTGTTGTGGCATCGCCCCTACACCCTACATAATTCCACATTCAGCACATCTAGATCTTTGAAAGGAATGTTGAAGATTTTGTGTTTATGTCTAGTAAGCATTTAACAATAAATAAATCCATCCATCTTTGTAAGAGCATACTCCAAATGCAATTGCAGAAACTCAAGACCGCATATATAGCGAGATGTGGCAAAGAGAACTTCCCACATTCCCTGAAGAATTAAGTACCTGAAAATAAATGTGTGTTTCCCAGACCATACTAAAACTTGAAGTACTAGATGTCCAGTAATACTGCAGAAACCCGAATCACTGACAGCCAAGACCAGACATTCAAACGACGAGAGGGTTACTGACATGAGTTCATTTCCACTGCACATCCTGAAACGTGCTTTGATGGGATTGCTTGAAAATGCTCTCAAAACTTATAAACAGGGTTTAGAGTTGGTACAGATTGGGTCCTATGGTAAATAACTTGGCTTTGGATTGAAAAAGTAATCCTTTCTAGATTTGTCACAAAATGTTTTTAAATTATATTTGTTTTTGTTTGTTTTTTAACTTCTTATTAATGATGTTCATATATTAACTTAGTAATATTAACTGAGTACATTTATTTATTTATTTATTTAGTTATTTATTTATGTTCTTGTATAGCGCAGGACTCGACCCCCTGAGGGGTATCTCCGCGCTTGCGCTTTAACCAAAGAGCCCAACCATGATCATAGACTGTGAGGCAATCAGTAATTCATATTTTAAGAGGCTGAATTTAGATATGTTTTTAGGGTCTTCCTAAAAGACTGAAAGTTGGTGATTTGTTTCGAAGTAGGGGGGAGTGAGTTGTATTTAGGTCACAATCGCACCACTCTACCAATACCTAGGATCATTGTAAGTTACAACACAGTATTTGTTTTCTATCTAAAGGAGCCAAGTTTCTGTGATTCTACGAAGATGTATTCATTGCACCAATAGATAGTTGTTGGTTGCTACTGTGGTGCTTTCTCAAAAAAGTTTAATCTGTATATCACAACCACACCTCCCAAATGTTGCCATGTTTCTGGTGTATCCTCACGCTTTTCAAATACAATACGCAGGAAGCAACGGAATGGCTCTTTGTTTTATTAAGAAGATTATAGGCTTTACAACTGAAGCGTTGCCTAAAGGACAGTAAAAACTAAGAGTGTATTTCATATACTTGCAGCAGTGAGAGAGATCTCAGCTAAGATTTAATATAACCACAGGTAATGCCATGTATTTTGCACCTAAAACCCTGTGGAACAGCCCACTATGTATAGGCATCGCACTAAAGTAGTGTATGAAAGGTTACAAAAACTGAGTTTGGCCAAACTAAATTGGTCACAAGAATTACCTGCATTTAACTACTCAGAATCCATATAGCAGTTCCAGTTCCTCAGACATGATGAAAGTGGGAAAGCCAGGGCAAACTAATCGTCAAAAAATGTCCTTAACTTGTTAAGGATTGTAAAAGGTGACACTCTTGTAAACCTAGAATATTATTATGGTGTTCAATAATATTCATAATTACCTAATTTATCTGACTTTTTAAAGGTGAGAAAGGAGATTGAGTTGGACAATCTTGCTAAACGTTACTTGCGGGACATCATCAAAAAAGAATGCTGGGACGCAATGGCAGTGAAAGGAAAGTCAGTTGTGGTAAGTTTCAATAGTTATGAAATAGATTTATTTAAATTCATCAGTTTTATAAAAAAAAATACTTACTTTGATAACTTTATTTCGGTCATAGACCATAAAAGTGCAATAAAATATGTACAAGCGCAATGTTAAAATATAAATGCATCAAGTTAAAAAGTTATTAAACAGTAGATATCAAAGTTAATAGTTATGAATGGAAGCAGTCGTCCCTTAGTCCTTGTGGATTATAACGGATCTTCTCCTCCACATACCGAGAAGAAACCTGGAAACAGCGAAGACAATGGGGGGGGGGGGTAGTATCATAGCTTAAAACTCTACGGGCGAGAGTACAGTGCCTGAAACCCAAGTTCTTGCAAAGTGGGATGATCCAACACTTCCGAATTTCGCCATCTGCCGGGCAGAAAAAGAGGACGTGTGTAATGTCTTCCCTATCATGATTGCAGGCAGGACAGTTAGGTTTCGTCGCTTTAGCCCATCTTGAAGTGAATTCTCCAACTGGCAGGGAGCCATGTCTCAGTTGAATGTAAAGCTTTCTTGCCAGTGGAGGTTGCACCGAGTCCAAAAACGCCTCCATCCTGAATTCATCTTTGGTTATCAGAAACTCATTAGATAGTCTGCCCAGGGATTTAGAGGAATGTAGCTTTTTGAGGTTATACGCTTTAACAGCTGCCACCAGGACAGACCTTTGGGTCCTCAAACAGCTAACCTCTGGTGTGTCCCAAAGATGTGGATGGCCGATTTGGTAGAAAAGGGACTTGACATGTGTTAGCCATGGTATGTTCTTGGTCTTTAGCTGCCCCCAAATGTTTTTAAATTCTGCTCTGAACGGTTCCAGCTCTGGAACAGACCAGAGCCTTCTCCAATAGAGCAGAGGTCGGGCTGCCGCCAGCTCAGTAATAGGTTCCAGGCCCAGGTCCAAACGTAGTGGGAGCAAAGGTGTACTTTGCGGGAGATCGAACAAATGCCGCATGAAAGAATGTTCTGCTTTCATCAGGTTACATGTGTTAGTGTGTCCCCAGAGTTCAGCTGCATATAAAGCTGCAGATCTGACCTGTATTTTATATATCTCTAGGGCAGGGGTAACCGGTTTGAAGGATGAGGCACTGCAAAATCTGCCTATGCCACCCACTATCTGTGCTAATCTCAGGGAGGATTTAGAGACGTGTTGGTCCCATATGAATTGTTCTGTCAGAGTCACTCCTAAGTATATGAAGGTCTTAACTCTCTCAAGAGGGGCTCCGTTTAGTGTGGGGTTGGGGCAGGTGTGCCTCGGGGGGGTTGAAGATCATAAACTTGGTTTTCTCCAAGTTGATCTCCAAGCCTCGCGTGGCACAAAAGGATACAAACCCATCCAAAACCCGCTGGATGCCCGATGATGTACGCGACAGCAACAAGGTGTCGTCCGCGAACATCAGAGCGGGCACCCTACCAGTTACCAGGCGTGGTGCATCATTGTCCTTGACACAATTAAGTCTGTCTATCAGGCCGTTAACATATAGGCTGAAAAGGGTAGGGGCTAGTACGCAGCCCTGACGTACTCCTCGTGTGATAGGGAAACAATCAGATAATTCCCCGTTCTTCCCACACCTCACCTGGGCATAATTCCCAGTGTGGAGCCGGATTATGGAGTGCAGTAAGTAGGGAGGGAGACCAAGATCCTCCAAGACCGTCCAGAGCCAATCTGACCTAGTGTTCGATCTTGGATTACCATGGTTTGATATAAGGTACCACAAAATATCCTGCACTTACTTTTTATGTCTGCCATTTTCCTGCCAAGTACTAGTATTAACTAATTTCCAAAATGTAGTTAGATGTTAGACCACGTTCAGAGAGCCACAGGGGCTACTGGGCCACATATGTGGTGTTTGAAGTTGTTTGCCACTAGTTTCCTGGGGTCCGCCCTACTATACCTCTTAAAACCGGGACAAGTACAACCCTTTCCCCAATTGGCTCTCAGGATAGTGAGAGCAAGCAGTCACAGACTTCTCAACAGGAAGTCTCTGAAGCAAGAACTCATCCAAAAGACACTATAAAATATGGTCCTGTCCAGTACTAGTGCTTTGACCAAAAGAAAGTAATCACTCAGTGTTACTCAGTACTACACAGCACGGTTCAGGGAATATAATTCAGTATTATATTCCTGACCTTAATAAATTGCTTCTCCCTTCTGTATAAACGGCCACTAACTGAGTCCACAGCATCTGTGATGCATGGGGTCTAATCCGGTACATGGCGCTGGTACAGGTGCAGCCACTCAGTTAACTCCAAGATGTATGTGTGGCAACACTTCAGTTTGGTTTTCTTTCAATGCGTTATTAGCAATAAGGTGTTGGCATCTAAAAAGTCTTAGTTCTTGCAGCTTGCTTCCGCTCCTTCTGAGTCTCTCATTTGCACGTGTTCAGCCTCATGGTTTCCCGCTTTCAGCAGTTGTAGTTGCTGTGGTGCTGGGAGGGGTGGATACTTTGACGGTGCAGAGATTTCTTCCAGCAGCTTCGAATCTTTGACAGATATGGCCTCCCTAGTGCTGGGACTGGAGGATTGCTGGTTTGGCAGGTGAGGTCTGCAGGCCAATTTTGACTTTGCAAATGGTTGTGACATTGCGACCTCTGGGACGGTCAGGGTGCACCACTCTGTATTGCAGGAGAACTTGTGCTCTCATGGCGGGGGCACTAATCTTTCATCCATGGTGGAACCCCAATTTTGCTCAGCGCTTGGTTTTTTTGTAAGGCGTGATGTGGTTCATGATTATAGCCAATTGGAGAGACTGGGGATCTTCCATACATGGGTTCGCTCCTGACTAGCTCCATTGCAGTCGCTCACTGTCTCTGCCTACTTGAAAACTGGGAAGACACTGAGCTTCCCCTAGTGGATATTCTGTTGCTGTTATCATTAACTTTTGCTCTGATAGACTTGTTGGGCCAAAAGACAATTGCACTGTCTCAAAGGCCAATCTCTTGGGTAATCACTAATGATTTGCTTCTGTGCTAGCCTATGCCTGTACCCTACCTTTGTCTCAGAGAGAGGAGAGAGGGAGAAGCTGGTATCGTAGGGAAACCTACCTTTTGTTAGACGCCATAGTGGGCATACCACCCTGTAACTGAACAACCTTTGTAATGTGTAATATTTAGTAAAGCTGTGTGATTAAAGTACTTTATTTTACTTTACAAAGTAGCATTCGGCTGGGCAGTACTTTATTGTATCTGTTGACTGGCTATTGATCTATGAGCTCTTTGTCCCCACACAACCTCTCAGAGAAGCTTATGACTTCCTGCCATTTTTACACAAAGAGTCAAGTGCAGAAAGAGTTTTACATTACCGAGTTTGCACAGTCATAGTAGGACTCATCTCAAAACACCAGTGACAAACAACCTCATCCACCACGGATGGGGCCCAGTAGTACCTGTCTGTGCTATGGCCACTGAATGGGGTCCGGAAGGCTGAATTGAAAGCATCACAATGACTCACACAGGAGAGATGTCATTTTCATATGTAGCTATATGAGAAATGAGGTTGTTGGTTGAAGGGAATGAGCCCTGTTTAAGCAACAGCTACAACCCCCGTCAGAGTGAACCACAATTATTCCCTAAATTAACCTGTGCTTAACTTCGCACTAAATTAACCTGTGCTTAGCTTGGTACAAAAGCAGTCAGGCAATGTGTAAAGTATTTATGCTAGAAAACAAGGGGAAGAGCAAGGGATGGTGTTTACCCGTGGTGAACGGAGAATACTCCTATTCCCCTGGTCAAGGACTAAGTAAAACAAATAGAGGAGTATCACCCGAAGTAAAGCTGAAGGTTTCCTAAAGGGGGGTTTTCAATGATGAAAGGAAAGGATTCATCCTTTTGTAAGAAACCCCTCACTCACCAACCTAGTGGTGACATGCTTCATCATCGGGGTCCACCCTGGTGGCCTAGCGTCACCAGGGTGTGCTTCTACACCTGTAGTACAGTGGAGCAGGTTGTGAATGTAGGTGCAAAAAAAGGAAATGTTAAAAATTGCCCTGGTTTAACTTGTAAAAATATGAATTTTATTTTAAAGCAACTGGACAATGTTAAAAGCAGCGGAAGGTAGAAGTAGGTTATTGGCGGTACACGTCACCGGTAAACTAATATGTCCCACCGTGTGATGAGCCTACCCCCTGCCCGCCGAAGCATTTGACAGCACTTAAATAAGTTTTTTGCTTTTCTTATTACACATGCTCATCAAAAAAATATTTGAGCATTTTATCACTGGCAATTTTGCTAAGAGGTACACGAGGATTTAGGATAGGGTGTGCCTTTTAGGGTGCCCACACCGTCCATCTCCTTGTTCATGGTCCTGATGAATACCGGGTACTCACCCATATGGTAGAAACATGTTGACCAACCCACCACTACACATATAGAGATACCTTGGTCGTAACTTCCCTCCCAGTATCTCGCCACTCTTTTTTAACATTATCCAGTTGCTTTAAAATAAAATTCATATTTTTACAAGTTAAACCAGGACAATTTTTAACATTTCCTTTTTTTGCACCTACATTCACAACCTGCTCCACTGTACTACAGGTGTCGAAGCACACCCTGGTGACACTAGGCTACCAGAGTGGACCCCGATGATGAAGCATGTCACCACTAGGTTGGTGAGTGAGGGGTTTCTTACAAAAGGATGAATCCTTTCCTTTCATCATTGAAAACCCCCCTTTAGGAAACCTTCAGCTTTACTTCGGGGGATACTCCTCTATTTGTTTTACTTAAAGTATTTATACAGCACACAAACAGTAATAGAGTAAACACACAACACTAGAAAAATCCCACACCAACTTAGAAAAATAGAACACAATGTAATACATTATTTGATACCAAAACAACAAAAATCCAATCAGTAGAACCGAGAACTTGATTTTTTGCAAACACAAATACTTTACAAATCTACAAATGCAGGGTTGACAACAATCCATGGCAATCCGTGGGTTGAATGCAGCAATTCAAATATCTGTGATCTGCTCAGATTGAAACCCACCATAAGATTCAGTATGTTATTAATTGAATTCTGTAAGCAGGTAACTGTCAGGCATTATCATATTTTATGACTCTAGAACTCAAACCCTTTTCCATATGGCCATCAAAGATTTGAGACTAATATGCTATGCGTTTACTTATGCAGGGGATCCAAAAGAGTCTGTCTTTTGTTGTGTAATGTGCAGATTCAGACCAAACTTTCTCTCACTGATACCGTTAGAAACTTCTCTTAGATGGTTTAAAAGACCATATTCTGAATAATCTGATCTTGTATGATGAATTTTATCCATCGCCACAATCACATCAATTTCTGGAGACATATAAATTCAGCGCACAGGCTTCTAGCATATTTCCCTTGATTTTCTATATGTGTGGTTCATTCTACATCACATTAAACATTCTGGGTGTCATAATTTAGAAGAAGAAATCTGTTTTAATGTAATCTGCTTTTCCACCCATTTAGGTTATGTTTATATCATTTCTTATATTTTTTATTGAAAATAATGTTTTAACAAATAATACATTAAATGTGTACAACGTACACAGCACTGCCATTGATGTTGATTTCACAGAAATAAAATAAATTGATCAGTAACAGTGTAAAAAGTTAGAAGATAGACATCAAAGGTTCTCATGTCATGAAAATCACTTTCATTAGTGATATTCGCAATATCCATGCCACATAAATCGGTGAACAATTATCACCATTCTGTAATTATTGTTGGATATTTTTTCCAGCCATAATCTTGCAATTCTTAGCCAGCTCAGAATGATTGCCGCTAAAACATTACCCTTAAACCTTTTGTGAAATTACTTCATCAAAGCCCAGTATAACACATTTTGGAGTATAGGGAATTGTAATACCAAGAAGTTGCCTTAATTTCTGTATTACGTGTTGCCAGTTTGTCTGAATCTCTTGACACTGTATAACTATATGAACAGTATTGGCATTGGTATCATGGTATATAAAGCATGTGTGCCCACATGCATCAAGCATTTTTGGAATCGCAAACGGTGCGATTCCTTAAAATCGGCCGTTTGCGATTCCAAAAATGCTTTTTGGGATGCATCATTGCTTTTTCATGAAAATCGCTAATTTTGCGATTTTCAAAAATGCGATTGCATTTAAGGAATCGCAATTTTGCGATTCCTTAAATGCAATGCATCATTCTTTGAAAAAATTGCGATCTTGAAGATTGCAAGTGCAATTTACCACGAGGTTGAACCTCGTGGTAAATTGCGAAAAATGTTTAAAATGGTCAAATTTACATTTTAAACAATGTCATGTTACAGACACACATGTCCTTAGGACATGTGTGTGTGAAACATCCATTTAAAAAAACATTTCACGGGTGCAGGGGGGGGGGTCCTTTGGACCCCCCCCTGCACCCATGGAATGCCTCAACATTATGTGAATTCAAAATTGCGAATTCGCAATTTCCATTGATTCCTATGGGCCTTTTGGCCCATAGGAATCAATGGGAATAGCGAATTCGCAATTTTGAATTCGCATAATTTTTGCGATTCGGTAAAAATTGCGATTTTTACCGCATCGCAAAAATTATGCACTTTCTGTGATGCATCCCGTTTTGCGAATCCATATTTGCGATTCGGTAAAAATCGCAAATTTGGAAACGCAAAACGGGAGTTTGATGCATGTGGGGGTTAGACTCTGTTTGAATCCCCCATCTGAACATTCTCTCTGGTGTGTAGATTGTACTCTGGATGCTTTTAAAGTGATACATTTCTATATCTGGATATACTTTGGAACCTATGACTCTGCATAATAGTTTTTTCAATGTGAGTCACTTAAATTGATTTAGAGAGTTTGGAGGAAAGTCTGTTGGCTATGTATTTCAAGTTATATGGTTGCTTTTTCAGAAATAACATGCATTCTCTTATAGGGGATTTCCATTTATAGCCATAAGCCCTGAATAGTCCCACCCATGTGCAGGGACCCCGGAGCACTTCGTCAATATATACTTAAGTGTAGATTTTTGCCTTTCTTTGGGAAGGCAAGTAGAGACACGTAATAAAGAAAACAGAAAAAACAGCCTATAAGCATTAGGTACAATGGTCCACTTATTCACAATGAGCTACAAAAAGGGTCGGAAGGAAGCATATATGTATCATTTTATGATGCCTTAGGAAACGGTGTATATCTTCCTCACAAACCCTTTTCATGATAGAGAAGAAGGAGAAAACGACAGTGTCGCCTCATAGGCTGCCATTAAACGGTTAAAACTAAAGACTGTGCCTTTAAGAACCCCAGAGACCACCAGTATCCCATTTTGTTTTCCTCATCAAAATTCTGAAACATATAGGTAACAACACCTTTACATAAAGTTTTTCATCTCTCCCTGGCTCTTTTTGTTTTTTACTGACAGAAAATGGTGGTATTTTTGTAAAAAAAAATGCCATCTTTATTTGACACGTGCCCAGAGCACAGTAGAAAGAAGGCCAAAACAGAAGGTCCAGCTTCCACCATGGCTCTGTCTTTAACCTCCAGGGGACGTAGGAGGTCTGAAAACGCAATTTCTGGCCAAAGACGACATTGCTCCCGGTCGATGTCGAGAGGATCGACGTTGATTCAAGGTACGAGCCGACCTGTTCGTCTTCAACAGCTGGTTCGACGTTGAGGAAACGACATCGATCATCATCGAGGCAACCCCTGGTAATGTCAAAAGACCATACGACATCGACTTGCAGACACCATACGACATCAAGGAGTGCTCGGTCGTAAGGAAGGAGTGGCTTGATGGTAAGGCATCGAGGGAAGTCGACGTTGAGGAGTGCTATACCTTGCAAACATCGTAGTGAGATGTGAAGAGTTTCTTGATGTCACGAGGACAACAGGAGTCAAGGAAAAAGTGGAAAAGAATATATTTGACTCTTGACTCTCAATATTCTAGAGCGTATTCACCCTCTATTGTGGTACCATCTTCTCCTTCTCCTACTCTCACTTTGCCTGTGCTACCTCCTAATCCTCCACCCCACCACCCCTACCTCCTCTACCAGTAGGGCCTCTTCCAATAGCACCAGTTCCTCCTAGAGATGCAACTCCCAGAAATAGGTTGCGCTCTTGAATGCCCCATGCTCTCACCATCATTCTCATCATAATCCAAGGCGCTCACCAATATCTTAGACATAGACACCATACAAGATCAAGATCCAGGTCTCATCGTAGACATACAGATACTTCCTCCTGATCTACAAGAGGATACTCTCCAACGCTATTACATTATCCACTGGCCTGTATCTCCCCTGTGGATGATATCACATCCTTCCAAGAGGTTTTGGTATGTGAATCAGCCAAACTAAATATACAGATTTGGTACTAACACCTTCCACATCTGTAATATATGAAACTCCACATCAACGAGCAGCTTTAAGGCCACTACTTCCACTGGTCCCTGGCCTTCGAGAACCTACTATGGAGCTGTTTTTGACACCAGCCAATCTTAAGCCTGCTGTGTCGAGGCTGCAGAAGAAATGCCGTCCCCCAAACAAAACCTTTTATTCCTCCACTCTGATCCCCCTACAGATTCTATAGTGATATTGGCAGCTAAGAAACACTACTCTACTGCTCCGTCATCATCGGCTCCTCCGTATAAAGAGAACAGGAAACTGGACATGGCAGGCCGCAAATTATACAGCACTGCCTCAAAATGAATGAAAGTAGCCTGCGGAACAGACCTTTTAGGCAGATATGATAGAGCCCTCCGGGGCTTTATCCAGCATTTCACTGAGTATCTCCCAAGAGATAAGAAACAAGACTTTCTGGAGATCGTACAGGAGTGAGCGATGGTATCTAATCAAGTGCCACTCATGGTTATTGTCATGGAGTAACCTTAAGGAGACATGCTTGGTTCTGGTTAACATCCCTCAAGCCCGAGAGTCAGCAATGCATACCAAATCTTCCATTCTCAGGCTCCATGCTCTTTGAAAGTCACGCTTACGATGAAATGGCATGGACGAAAAGCTAAATGGACACTCTGAAAGTGGTGGGTCTAGAGAGACTAATGGAACAAAGAAAATCTTTCAGACACTAACAGCGTTGCTTTTATTCTCAGAGGGTTCCAACCCCTCAGTTGTAGACAGGCAGAACTCAGCAGCAACACAAGATCTTTCCTGTGACAACGCAAACAGACAAGAGAACACTCGACCCATCAGCCTGACCAGGGAGGTAACAGGCAACAGCATCCAAAACATGAGTCCTTTCTTCCCCCTCTTCCATTACCCACTCAGAGAAACATAACTTATTATCTGACAGAGTGGCAAAACATCACAAAAGACACCTGAGTTCTGAATATTGTGCAAAATGAATATTGTGTCAAGTACACAAGTCCACCACCATCCATCGCTCCCAAATCGTTCAATTTTCATCTCACATGGCTAAGGTCGGAGGTCAACATCCTATCACAGAAAAAAGCTGCGGAACCTGTTCCCCACAGTCAGTTTTCAGGTACTTCCTGGAGAAAAAGAAGGACAAAAAACGAATTCAGACCCATTCTTGATCTCAAAATAGCCAACACATGGATTTAGTGAGAATAGGTCCAGATGCTGGGGGAGTGGGGCGGGAGGGGGGGGGGAGCTTGCCACGATCCAAGATGGCCGCGTAGAAGGAGAGTTCCGCAAGCCATCGGCGCCACAATCAAACAATCCGGCCATTTAACCACCATTTATTAATACTATCGACTGAGGAATGCTCCTGAACAACAGCACCACAGATTGATACGTTCTGGGCCCGATCAAGTGAACTACAAGAGCGGCGGCTGAGAGTGAGGCCTTCCAGCCATGTTGCGGGGAGAAAAATAATCGAGCACCTCCTGGCCCTACACAGAAGCTCTCCCTGAGAGCCGAGACTGGAGCTGCGCACTCCGGAACAGTGTGGCGACGGCCCTGAGACCTGCAGTGAGACCCGACCGGAGCCCTGTGGTATCAGTGAGTGCCCTCAGGAGGTGGGGTCATGGTGAGGCTGCGGCCACGAGCCAGGCTTGACCTGACCTGCGCGCGTGGCGGGGTGTGAGCAGAGTGAGGAAAATTTGACCGGGGCACTCGCTCGGCGTGAAACGCTGCTCATTACAGCTCATCACTGCGGATCCTGGAGACCGCGTACGCCTGATGATAAAAGGGCCCCACTGAACTGGAGGCTGGGTGTGCTACTGTACTGCGACGCACTGGATGACAGATCCTTGAGCTGGGGCCTGCTGTAGCACACTGACATCTGCATAACCATACATTGCCTGCAAGCCGGAATAGCCAGAGAGATTGCTGCTGGTTGCAGAGAACCACTGAAGTAAAGCGGTGTGCGTTACGGCCATGGTAGGCTTGCACTAACCCCAATCTGTGGCAGGACGAGAGGCTGGAGGGGAGGCGACCTGATGGTGTCCACTCCGCTTGCAGAGGACCCCCTGTGCATGGATCAACATTAGCGCTTCGCCATCTGCCATTGCTACATTGCCCAGGAGGGTGGATACGAATAGGGAACTTGGCTCTTAGCTGCCCTTTCTTGCGGACATACGTCCAGCACCCTGACTACTGCCCGACCACCGGCTTTGCAATTACACGTTGTGAGAAATGGTGCCGGTTACTACACCCAGACTTACCTTTAACGGGACAGTCACGCACTAAGGGCAACGATGGGGATAGTGCAGAAGGTGCTCCATTAATTGAGAGCTGTCACTTTCCTCCACAGGGCGGGAATCTGCGTGCTTGGAATCAAGCCCACCCTCATGCATACACCTGATAGGGAATATCCAATGGAGGAGAAAAGGAGGCCGCGTCATCAGGAGGAGGACGAAGCAACCAGGAAACAGATGATGAATAGGAAGAAGACGCCAGAGGGACCGGAGCCAAGAACACCAAAAAGAAAGTGGAAGACCAGGCAGTACCAGCAGGGAGCAACTACCTGGGAGCGGAGACAACCGCAGGCGAGACCAAAGAAGAACCAGACGAGTGGTGGGACGAGTGGTGGACGCCGGAGGACACGCAGGAATAGTCGTAACTTAGGAGAGTTGCGGCTTGAGGTGGTACGTGTCGGGGCACGGGGGAAAAGGGGTGCCAGTGTGGGTGGCGGGTGAAAGAGAAACGCACTCTGTACATTTAAACCGCGCCACCCCACAACCGGTTTTTGCACCTTTTAGCAACGTATAAACCTTAGCACTCACCTATACCCCAATTTTTTGGACCGCTTTTTGACCACCTTTACACTTTCTTTTTGGTGCACTTTTTGTTATTTGTTTTTTTTTCTTTGTTCATCCCACAGCTTGTGAAAAGGGAGAAAGTAGGGAAGGACCCTGAGGGAAGGGACCGTGCTTCTAGCACCGCCTTCTTTTACTAGTACCCCAAACAAGCACAAACCTCACCTTGGTGTGGTGGTAGAAACAGTACAGCACACATAGGGATACTTATTGTCTCTTTTTCCTCCTTTGGGTTATCCTGCCCCCTTAACCTCCTGGGAAGTGATCTTCTCTGGACCACCTCCCCGGGAGAAAGAGTGAATGAGTGAAGCAAGATCTGAGAAGCATCACTGAACGACAAAGACCCATCACCCGGATGTACACCAGCAGAAAAGACTCTTTGAACACCCTGTGAACCTGTAATCCTGTCTGCATTTGTTGCTATCCTGACAATAAAACCCTCACTATACACCACTTATGGCCTCCTCTCTTCTGTTTCCACCCATCCCTCCAACACACGTGCACTACAGCGCAGAGACTTTGACATAACCAGGCATTAACCACGTAGGAGATCTACATAACACGCGACTGGGCTACTTCTTGGTTCGCCCTAACTGGAACCTTTGATCAGACCAGCGACGAATTCCCCTACACCTGAAGCCACACGCTCCTGAATTGCCAATATAATAGCTAAAACCATGGGTCGAGTGGACAAAACGCAAACCAAGTTGCCTTTTGATGCTAAAGCCACCAGACATAAGGAACCTGATCGGGTTCGATCTGCGGACGCCAGAACGGAGGAGTCGGAGGAGGAGGCTGGAGACGTGAAGCAAATGTTCGCCACTATCCAAAAAAGTCTAATGACTATGGATGGGAAAATAGATTCATTAGTCTATTGTATGGATAGAATGACCGAGAAACTAGATAAGCAAGCCGAGTGCACCGATATGGTAGAAAGGCGAATCACGGAGGTCGAAGAAGCCCAAACCACATCAGACCAAAAGCAGAGACAAATGGCTAAAACTATCTCGGACCTGCAGGATAAAACAGAAAATTTGGAGGCCCGCTCACGCGGTAGTAACCTGCGCATAACGGGCCTGCCAGAGACCACGTCAATGGGAAATGTAGAGCACTTCACTGAAAAGCTCCTGATCACTTTACTAATCAGTGATGTTTTTTCGGACATGTTTGTTGTCGAGAGGGTGCATCGTTCACCAGGGCCGAGACCTGCTCCGGGTGCCCCGCCGCGCCTGGTGATAGCTAAGCTCCTGAATTACCGTGACTCGGCTTTGCGGCATGCTAGAGAACTAGGGGAACTCAAATATGAGGGCTCATCCATCTCCCTCTACCCAGACTTCACGGACAGGGTACAAGAGGCGCACCACCAATTTAACCGCCTCAAACAATGACTCCGGGATCAGAACATCACCTACGCCATGCTATATCCTGCCAAGCTGAAAGTCACCATGGATGTCTCTGTGCGCATCTTCACAGATCCGAAGCTGTTGCAGAAGGCTCTGAAGGACATACTCAAGAAAGCGAGGAAAGAATCGAAACAGGACAGAGCAACGGCAGAAGAGATGGAAGAAAGAGGCAGCTCTCTAGAGAGCAAACTGCCAATTATAGCAAGCCACTATGACACAATTATAGCTTATGGGCACTAACCTGCTTCTCCTGACGTGGAACTTCAGAGGCCTTAATGATCAACGTAAAACCAGGAAGGTTATGTCTTATCTCGAAAGGCGCAATGTGGATGTGGCTCTCATCCAGGAGATGCACCTCCCTGTGTTGGACCTCTCACAACTCAGGAGCAGAGTAAGGGGCACGTTCCACGCAGCAGGGTTCACCTCACACACCCGAGGGGTACTGACATGGATCAACCCTGCATCAAACTCACACTTGAAGAATTGCACACTGATGCTGATGGCCATTATGTGAAATCTAGATGCAGCGGGAAGAGCATAGACGAACTACTGATAAATGTAAATGGCCCTAACTTTGATTGCCCGCAATTTTATTCAGACCTCCTGAATATAGCTAGACTGTTGCCTGACGCACCACAGATCTGGAGGGGAGGGGACTTTAACTGTACGTTCCACCCTGACCTTGATCGCTCTGGAGGTCCACCAATACGCCGCACGCAGGCTGCAGAAGTCAAATTAGCCACACTAACAGAGTTAAACATGTTTGATGGGTGGCGTTATCGTTCACCTCTACCTGGGGCTACACACTCTACGCTGCGCTCCACAAACTACACGCCAGAATAGATTACTGGTTCCTATCAAGGACACTACAAAATTCTCTTAAAGATTGTGAGGTGCTGCCCATAACCTACTCTGATCACTCCCCGGTGCTCCTGGTCTTGACTGCTCCAACCAAAAGACCGCCCCCTTTATATGGCGGTTTCCTCCCTATGCATTATCGGATGAGTTATTTAGAGCAGAGATGCTGGAGGCTATGGAAACCTTCTTTGAGACAAATATATGGTCTGGCCCGCACTTCACCACAGTCTGGAAAATGTTCAAGGTATACGTAAGGGGTGTGGTGATATCCAAACACTCTGGCGTGCGCAAATCGATTAGAGACCGACTGAAGCGTCTAGATAAACACTAGCAGATCTAGAGAGAGCGACACAGACCAATGATGATCCCACACTGCAAGACACACTAAAAGCTACACTAGAAGAATACCACACTGAGGCAGATAAGGAAGTGAAACTCCTGGGTAAATATGCAATAGCCAGGGTATATTGAGAGGGAGAACGCCCAGGTGCCACCCTAGCTAATCTTACAAAAGGTCATAGAGCTACCTCACATCCCCTAGAATTGAACACTGATAACGGAACAGCGCTAAAAGACCCGGAAGAAGTGGTGGGTTGCTTTAGAGAATATTATACGACTCTCCATCAATCTACATCAAATGTCGCACAACCTGAAATCTTAGAATATTTGGAATATATCAAATTGCCATGGCGTTTGGATTATCATAGAGAATACCCGACGCGCCCACTTGAGTCATGGGAAATTAAAGCGGGTATCTCTGCAATGCATGCCGGTAGTGTGCCAGGGCAGGACGGACTTACGGTGGGGTTATATAAAGCATTTCAGGACTTACTGGCTCCACATCTGTTCACTTTGTTTGAAGAAGTGGCTGAGGAGGACACAATGCCCCCACAATGAGAGAAGCACTCTTAGTAGTCATACTGAAACCAGGCAAACCCGCAAATTGTTGCTCATGCTATCGTCCTCTCTCTCTACTGAATGTTGACGCCAACATATTTGCCAAGGTCCTAGCAAATAGGCTAGCTGCATTAATGCCAACCTTGGTGGGTCTAGAACAATCGGGCTTTAACCCAGAACGCACTCTTACATACAACCTCCGCACAGTATTCAGTGCCATACAACACACTGCCCCTGATACAAAAGCGGCAGCAATATCTTTAGATGCTGAAAAAGCATTTGATTCGGTGGAATGGAGGTTCATGCTGCAAACCTTAGAGCGTATTGGGCTGGGAAGCGTTTGCTTAAGCTCAATTAGCACACTCTATAGAAACAGCTAGAGGGAAGGAGGGAAGGTGGGCCCGCTGAAAATATCCAGAGGTACCAGACAGGGCTGCCCCCTGTCGCCATTATTGTATGCATTAGTAGCTTAACCATTGGCGTGCACACTGCGTGAGTACCATAGCCATTGGGGGATACGATTTCCGAACTACAACCTTATTGTCTCCTCATACGCTAATGACACTCTCCTGTAAATTAGAGACCCAGCCACCAACGTGTCTCCTGTGCTGCGTGAAATAGTACCCTTTGGCGAACTATCGGGCCTTAAAATAAACTGGTCAAAATCGGTGATATTCCCTCTGACTCCAGCAACTACCCCAGAGGAATTGGATTCCCAGTACGGTACTTGGAGGTGCAATACACACAGATTCAGATCTCGTTTTCTGAGAGAACTATGGCCGTGCAGTGGCTAAGTTAGAAAACGACATTGCGCGCTGAATTCGCCTCCCCCTTTCCCTACTAGGCAGAATATCATTAATGAAAATGGTGGTTCTTCCCCGCTTTCTCTTTCTATTTATTAACATACCTATGGTCCTACCAGCCCAATTCTTCAAGCATATTGGCTCGTAGTTAATTAAATTGGCATGGGCCAATAAACAACCCGAGCCTCCTGGAAACTGATGGGCAAGGTATGGAGGGCAGCTCCTAGGAACCTAAGCTCATTGTATTTTAACTGTGACATTTTTAAAACTATTTTTTATTTCACACTGTAGATTGCAGCATTGTGTGTTAATTTTGCGGGGGTATCTAAGACACTTTCCGGTCCACCGCAATCCCTTCTAGTGATTGTTTGTGTGGAGAGAGTAGTCTTTCCTTGATCTTTCAGGGGAAATTCAGCAGGCGGTTGGCGGTCTAGTTGTTCTTTCGCCAACACGGCACTAACATAAATTCCAGCTGCCGGGCGGACGCGTGCAGCGGTTGTGCCGAAGGTGCGCCAAAGGCAAGCCTGTCTGCGCCAGCCAGCGCCAGAACGCCGACAGCTGCCAGGAAATGCTGCCATCCCCACTGCAGGATCTCGGGGAGAGCAGATTGACCTACACGCGGGAGAATCCCCCATCATATTGCCCCAGGGACACAGAGCGGTGGATAGATGAGGGTAAGAGGTCTTAGATTAAGGGATGCACTAATTGTCAGTGGCTCCCGGTTAAACAGCTAGCTCCCTCTTCCAACATTCAGTCTGGGAGACAGGAGAATTATTGGGAGAGCCGGGGGGAGTATTGGGACTGGGCAGGACAGACGGAGACCTTGCATCCGGGGATTATACCTGAATGCCAGGTCTCTTCCCAAACATGCAATGGAGACCTGGGACCTACTAGAAGACCGGAAGCCCGATATATGTTTTTGTACAGAAACATGGCTCAATAATGATGTTACACCCATCTTAGCAGTGGCCTTTCCGGATGACTATGCATTCATCAGACTGGATAGGACGGGAAAACGAGGAGGAGGGCTAGCCAGTGCCTCGCGGCGCCCCTATTAGATTAGGACGATTGATAGAATCTCGTTGGCTAGTATGGAGCTCCTTATTTTTAGAGTAGAGTCCAACCTGGTTATAGAATGGACAGGAGCACTGGTATACCATCCGCCAGGGAGCAGTAACAAGGAGTTTGGCTCTATATGACTAGAGTCTGGTACCCCATATTATTAATACTAAAAAGTTCCTACTGTTAGGGGATTTTAATCATCATTTAGAGATGCCCTCTAATTCGGACTCAGCTAATCTGATTGCCATAATGGAATCTCTCGGGCTATCTTTGAGAACTATTGGTCCTACTCATACTGCAGGACACACATTCGATGCATATTTTCCAAAATAACAGATCTGGCCACTGAGCCTCCGCAGGTACTAAGCTGGACTGACCACATGGCACTGAGTTTTTCAGTGATGTCTGCCCATTCAGTACAAAAGGGACAAGGTCAGAGGAGCCATTGGAGACCTTTGTCGAGGGTAACTGCCTCCGCTTCTGGAATGACATATGTGGATCCCCTGCTTAACTTGGAAGTGGGCCCTAATGTGGCCTGGGAAAAATTGAAGGGAGCAATTCAGGTAGCCTTAGACATCATAGCCCCACTAAAAAGAGTTAGTACCCAGAAGAGGGCAGCTCCGGCCCCCTGGTATTCGGATACTCTTATAAAGAAAAAGCTAAGAATACAGTTTTGGAGAGGAGATGGAGAAATTCAAAGAGGGAGCAAGACGAATTGCTATACCAGAAATCACACAGAGATTATTTAAATAGCTGTTAAACAGCAAGAAGTATACACCTTGGTGTACGCATCATTGAGGCCAAAAATTCATCCAGGGAACTTTATAGGATACTGAAGGAATTTACAAACGCTAAGGTGAACAATGTGGCACCTCCCCCTACACAAGAACTATGTGAGGACTTAGCCAGGCAATTCACTAATAATATCGACCTGATTTTGAGACAACTATGGTGGAACAAGGAGAGGAAAATGCTCCTAAAGAACTCTTGCTGGAAGAGGTTGCCCCCCATAGGTTAGACTCTTTTGCCGCTATGACCAGTATGCAAGTTGGAGCCCTACTAAGCCGTGTAAAATCGGGTTCACCATCTGACCCGGTGCCACCAACAGTAATGTCAATTCTCAGCCCGATCCTAGCAGACGCACTTTCGGAAATCTATAACATCTCGGTGGAAACAGCCATATTTACAACTGAATGGAAAGTAGCGCGGGTCAAGCCACTCTTAAAGAAGGCTTCGGCGGATCCATCCGAGCTGCAGAACTGTAGGCCAATATCGCTCCTCCCCTGCTGTGTGAAGGTTTTTGAAACTCTAGTGAACAAACAACTGTCCCAATATTTGGAACAAAACCATCTCCTGGATCCCTTCCAGTCTAGATTTCGTGCATCCCACAGTACAGAGGCTGCATTGCTTGAAGTAACAAATACCATCAGGATGACACTAGACGGAGGGAGTCCAGTGATCCTCGTCCTCCTCGATCTGTCAGCGGCATTTGACACCATTTCACATCGGCTGCCGCTAGACAGGTTAAGGGGGATCTGGGTGAGGGGTAAAGCTCTTAAATGGATCCAGAGCTTTCAATTGGGACGTACACTGAGTATCCAGCTAGGGTCATTCGTATCACAGACAACGAGGATGGATAGGGGTGTTCCGCAGGGCTCAGTACTGAGCCCTACTTTGTTTAATGCCTATGTAACACCCCTGGCGGATATCATCAGAGGCCACGGGTTCAAGACCATCTCCTATGCGGACGACACACAGCTAACCGTCCCCGTTGAGGATGATATTACATCTACTCAACGGAAATGTCGGAGCTGAATGTCCAGTATTGCCGTCTGGATGAGGAGGAACTTCTTACAACTGAACTTCTCAAAAACCGAAATTCTGCTTTTCGGAAAGGCTGAGACAATCTGGTCCCTTGAGTGGTGGCCACCCGAGTTGGGTGAGCCCCCACCACCCAGGAGGTGGGCTAAGAATCTGGGCGTGAGGATTGATGATGAATTATCCATGGAGGAACAGGTCAAGACAGTGTCTGGCACATGCTTCGGCACAATGATGATGTTTAGGAAAATCTTTCCCTGGATTCCTCTGTCTGCAAGGAAGGCCCATAATCCCGTCCCTCTTGGTGAGTCGACTGGAATATGGCAATGCGCTGCTGGTGGGTGCCCGTGAGGATCTACTAACGCGTCTACAGGTAGTGCAGAATACCACAGCCCACCTTGCCTTAAACAAGCCGCCACAAACTCCATCGGCTCCCCTGCTGAACCAACTGCACTGGCTCCCGGAGAGGAAATGAGCCATCTTTAAGATGCTATGTGTGGCCTTCAAATCACTACAGGGGAAGGGACCTCTATATCTTAGAAATAAACTCAGGTGGTATCTGCCGGCACGACAGCTAAGATCTAGCAATGCCAACCTTCTGTGTACTCAGAAAATACACAGAGTAAGAAAGGGTGGCAGAGCCTTTTCTCACCTGGCACCTAGATACTGGAACAAACTGCCTGCAACTATCAGGTCATGAAGTGATTTATCTAGCTTTAAGAAACTTTTGAAAACATGGTTGTTTTAGACATTTCTGCCCTCCGTGTCTCCTCCTGTAGCTCCGAGAGATCCCCTTGGCGATGATTCGCTTGCGCTCAAGAAATTCACAAAGTAAAGTAAGTAAAGTATGGTCCTGCCTTATTCGATGGGCGGCCCAAGCCTCACATGCCTATTTTTAGCTGCACCAGCAGACTTCCCCTCCGCACCTGCACATAGAACGTCTCACGCAAGCTCCAGAGCATTTAGCGACCTCTCTGCACCACCCTCCTCGCAGAAATACTACTATTCTGGACTCAGTAAACGCTACAGTTCATGCGTGGCACAACCTTATAAACAGACAAGCGGCACGCATATAATACTCACCTCATACGCCCATAGCCTGGTGTGAAAGGCTACCGAGCTAAACTTCACCAGAGATGGTAGCTGCACTACAATTTTTGGGATTGAACACAATAGGAGACTTTTTCAGTGATTGCCGGGGCAAGGAGGGGACAGATCTACTAGAGAGGGAACCGAGCCCCACGCTTTTAAATACTTTCCATTACTTCAGAGCCCGGAGTTCGCTAATACGGATGCTGGGCGAAGAAATGCTGGAGCCCCAAGAGGTGTGTTCTTTTACTGCATTGATACAAGCAACATCTCCTAAACAAATAGTAGCAAAGATATACTCCCAGACACAGGAACTGTATAGAGACCGCCATAATAAAGCCCGACTAGACTGGCTAATGGACTTGGAACTGGACATGGATGATGACATGTGGAGGTACTGCTGCGAGGCTACTAAGCGTATCTCGCTTAATGGACGCCATAAGCTCATCCAGTTTAAATTTTTAACCGCATTTATTACACACCAACACGCCTCCACAAATATGGGCAACGTGATGCATCTAACTGCGATCATTGCGGTGCAGAGGCCGACTTCCTACAGCTAGCATGGCTCTGTCCACAGATAGCAAGCTACAGGACACAAATCTTTGTGTAAATTCAGGCGATAGCGCAGGTAGAACCAGACCCGCTACTCGCACTACTAGGCTACTCCAAGAAGATACAGAAACCAATTAGGCGCCTGGTGGACATGGCGCTCCTAGTTGCCAAATGAGTGTTGGCAATGCACTGGTAGAGAGGCCCCCTCCCCACGCTGAAACAATGGTCTAGAGATATGCTGTATTGCAACACGCAAACAAACATCCCCCCTAGTAATTGAGCGAAGAACTTTTGGAGCCTATATGCCACTTACACTGCGACTAAAGCCATGGAACAAACTGTAACACCTCTAATGGCGGAGAGTGATCCGCTGACACAATAGACTTAGCTAATATACCGGGTGATGAGAATTATATACTGATGAGACAACTGCTCAAGGCAGCTAGAATGCTAGACCTATGACGTTGCTGCCTCACGAGGGGTACATGCATTGGGTTATAAAATCTTGCCAGATCTGATTGTTTGGTTGGGATCGGACAGTGTGGAGGAGAATCATTTTAACTTTGATTGGAAGGAGTGTTTATGTAGATTGTGATTTTATCATATATGCATTATGGTACAAAGTGGAAATTGAGTCCTTTCTTCTGTTCATTTTTCTTTTCATTATTAATTCTTTTCTTATCATGAACACTCTAATGATTTGTTTGTATTATATTATTTAAATAGGAAAAATAAAATAATTTAAAAAAAAGAAAAATTGTTCCAGATGCTGGCAATACATCAAATCTATCCCCATTACCATCAGGGAGATTGAATTTGCTCCATCGAACTTGGGGGTGCAAACTTCCACATTCCAATCGCCAGAGAGCATCAGACGTTTTTAAGGACCATTAGCAGTACACAGTACTTCCATTTGGCCTAAAGTCAGCATTCAGAACATTCTCAAAGTGCACGCCAGTGGTGGCAGCCCATCTAAGAAAGCACTGACTCTTCCTCTACCCATTCCTAAAAGATTTGCTCATAAAGGGGTCAAGTTCTCAAGGAGCCCAACTTAATTTCAAATGGACCTGAGATATCCTTCAACGGTTGTGCCTTCATATCAACCACAACAAGTCCACACCAACACTGGTTCAAACTTTGCATTACTTGGGGGCCTGCAACAACACCAAGCAGGCAAAAGTGTGTCCTTCGGAGGAGAGACACATAGCAATCCTTCGGAAATGTCACTCTGTCTCAAAGGTATCTCATCCAACAGTGAGGGCAATATCGTCTCTTCTCGGCTAAATGGTCTCTTGCATCTTCCTCACTCTAAATGTTCACCTCCACATGCAGCCTCTCCAAGAATGTCTCGAGGATCAGTGGGACCAACTAATGGGCAACTGGGACAACAGGATCAGGCTGTCCCTTCATGCACAACAGTCCCTGAAATTATGGGGCTCTCCAACCAGTCTCCTGAAAGGCTTGCCGTTTCACCTACAGGGCCAGTCTCGGACCATAGTGATGGATGCATCACTACTAGGATAGGGAACCCACATGAATCACCTACATATTTAGGGCACATGGTCTCGGAGAGAGACCACTTACAACATTAATCTCCTAGAGTTCTGCACAGTCCACTTAGCCCTCAAAGCCTTTCACCCATCTTTCACAACCAACACCCTGCTTGTTCAGACGGACAATACCACTACCATGTACTACCTCAGCAAGCAGGGTGAGACGAGGTCCAAAGCCCTGTCACTCGAGGCCCAGGTGATATGCATGCGGTAGACCTGTGAAGGCATATGGAGACGCATTGGATCAAACTCATTAGATACGCTATCTGCCGCACTGTTAGAGAACCCTTCCTTCCTCCCGTTGCGTAACAAAGGGACGGCGCGCCGCTCTAAGACACTTGGCCTGACAACATTCGCCAACCGATAGTTCCTCCCTCCCTTTGCCAGCATGGCCACATGTGAAACCGCACCACTAGGTACTCTATTGTATTATCAAATCAGGACAACCTGTAGAACGCAAACAAAGCATTCCCAGAGCCCCGGCCGGGTACCATGGTGCTTGAATATGTACATACTACTGGCTTGCCCTGCAAACTTATAACCCAACTCTATTCATTAACACAGCTGCCTCCCCACCTGATAATGTACGAGCTCGCGGGCCTGAGACTTAGACACAGGCTTGGATTTCACTGAGGAACAATGGCAGTAGTGATGTAGCCAAACCCAGTGGCTCTCCCCAAATTACAGATTGCGATTAATACATTTTAAATATCTATACAGACTATACCGCACCCCAGCGAGCCTCTATAGCAGAGTTCTTCAATCTGTGGGACGCGATCCCCTGGGGGGATGCAACAACATCTCAGGGGGGCGCGCACTCCACTCTAATCTAACCTTTGTTCCCTGTGTCGTAAGTCGTCTTGGAGAACTCCGGTATGGTTGGAGGGGGGGAGAAGGGGAAATCGATGGGACATGATGTGCCCATGCTTGTGTCATGTTAATCTTCCCAGGAGGGGGTTAATTCTTAGAGCTGAAATGCTTCAGCTGCAGTGAGAAGCCGGAAGTCTCTTCTGCTAAAACCGAAAGCAAACGAACAGACAGTCCTTTACCTCCTTATTCCATATCATAGCAGGGGAGACTCCTTGCCTCCCACTGCAGCTGAAATGACTGTCTTGGTTTGCTTTCATTTTAAGCAGAGGAGCAGTCCTGCCTCCCACTGGAGGCAGGACGTCTCCAGTCACATTTATGTTGGTGGTGTTATTATCAATCTATGTCATGTGTAAAACAAAGCATCCTAGTAATAACTGTTTGCGCACATTTTATCTTGGAAAATGGTGTTTGGAGCTGTGTAATAAGCCTCTGTCATTTCACCACACCCACTCACAAACCTGCAGTTTACTAAACACTCTTATTGTGTTGAACATTATATGCTGGATATGGCCCGGTATATGCGCGTGGTGGTCAATTATGTCGTGTACCAGCTTCCCGAAATTTCTGTCAGGTGGTGGGGGGGCCCAACATCTAAAACAAAAATCAGCTGGGGGGCTCAACCTACAAAAGTTTGAAGACCTCTGCTCTATAGGATAGGCATTGCCAATGACGCAAGATATCTATGATGCTCTGCGCCAGATCCCATGTTCACACATCGTGTTCGAAGGTGGTGAACTATTGGTGTGTTGTATGTGACACTGTAAGTGCCATTACACAAGACTCTCTAACGCTAACCTTACCTCAGTGTTTGCTAGGATGCGTTAGGGAACTCCCAGACACACACCGGCAATTTGTAGCGATGCTGTTGTTGCTTGCCAAACACAGGGGGTGACACTGCAACTGCCAAACACAACTGCCCACATATTTGGACTTAATGCCCCAAGCAAATCAGCCACACGATAGCTGGGACCGACTTTCCTTTTTTTCTTTTTCACGTTTTTCTATTCTTTTTTCTTTCTTTCTTTCTTTCTTTCTTTTTTCCATCTTTCTTTCCCTCTTTTTCTTCCTCACCTTTCTTCTTTTTCAGTTTGTTTCCCTCCTTTCTTTCCTTCTATCTGTATTCCTATTCTTTTTTCCATCTTTCCATTTTTCCTTCCTTTTTCATTCTTTCCTTTCTTCTTTCATTCTTTCCTTACAGCTTTCTTTAATTCCTTCTTTCCTTTTATTTCTTTTTTCCTCCTTTCTTTCTTTCCTTCCTATTTTCCCTCTTTTTTTTTTGCTTTCCTTCCTTCTTGTCTCCTTGCCTTCTTTCTTTCTTTCCTTCTTTCTCAAAGGTAAGTGATGCCCACTACTGAAAAATGTTTTACATTTCCAAAAGTCATAAATTTACACGCATGTGTAGGAGTTGGAAAAGTGTTGTTTTAAGACCTTTTGTTAATTGTGCCCCTAATCTTGAACTGCTTTGAGAACTGGCTAGCACACTTTGTTAGGTCGAGCTATTATACCCCGCAGGGATTAATAGCTCGAACATATAGTAGGGGAAACAAATTCTTGAACAAGCAGATTCCTTGCAGTTCATGTGATGCACTTGTGTGAGATGCGCGTCCACATTAAACCCATCAGCCTCGCAGCATCAGACTTCAATGGAATGCCTCCCAAGCTGCTCCCCCGCCATGAGACGTCAAAGCAATGCGCTATCATCCCTATCACTCCCCCCTCTCCTACTTCCCAAACAGCATCGAGCCGTGAAGACTTGTTTCTTTCAGTTAGTGGTGTCTTGTTGTTAACCTGGGCCCCTGCCTGTTTGCCTATGTCGTACAAGTTTATCTCTCAGGCTAGTTGTCAATATATGTATGGCTTACTATGTTTGTGTCTTCATGTTTGCCTCTTTAATGAGCTTTCTGATAATCTTTGATTCGGACTTTGTTAACTATATGTTTTATCTACTTGTCTGCTTCTCTATTGTCTTTCCTAACAATCCGTACGCGTGCCTGCCTCTCTTGCTATCTTTCTTGCTATCTTTTACTGCTTATGTTCATACAGCTATCTTTATGTCCACCTGCCTAACTCTCTAACAATACAGGTTTTTCATTGTTTAGCTTTGTGTTTATTTTTCAGTTCTCTCCCAGCTTCGCATGAAGGCACATTTTATAGTGTAAAGCAGCCATTTCAGCTGTATCTTTAACTTCGGATTTGTTTCTAATTATACGCATCGCCTTTTAAGAAGAATTTCGCTAATCATTCTTTTTTTTATATTGTCACATGATTAGTGCAATTCAGGAAAGTTTACATTTTCAAGCAAAATAACATTTGCGGAATGCTTTGAGGGGGAGCAGGTAATGACTACTTTCAACACATTTTTAAGCATTCTAAGAAATGCAAAACATTATTCTTTAGGACTCTCTTTTGCTCTCTCTCTCTCTCCCTCTATCTCTCTCTCTCTCTCCTCTCTCTTTCTCTTTCTCTCTGGTTCTCTCGCTCGCTCTCCCTCTTCCCCTCTCTTGCTCTCTCTCTCCCCCAGTTTCACATGAAGGTACACTTTTTAGTGTAAAGCTACCATTTCAGCTGTATTTTGAATGTCGGATTAGTTTCTAATTACAAGCATCGCCTTTTAAGTAGAATTTCGCAAATCATTCCTTTTTTTATATTGTCACATGACTAGTGCAATTCAGGAAAGTTGACATTTTCAAGCAAAATAACATTTGCGGAATGCTTTGAGGGGGAGCAGGCAATGACTACTTTCAACACATTTTTAAGCATTCTAAGACATGCAAAACATTATTCTTTAGCACTCCCGGGCTCTCTCTCTCTCTCTCTCTCTCTCTCTCTCCCTCTCTTGCTCTCTCTCTCGCCCAGTTTCGCACGAAGGCACACTTTTTAGTGTAAAGCTACCATTTCAGCTGTATTTTGAACGTCGGATTTGTTTCTTATTACACGCATCTCCTTTTAAGTAGAATTTCGTAAATCATTCCTTTTTTAAAAAATTGTCACATGACTATTGCAATTCAGGAAATTTGACATTTATCAGCAAAATAACATTTTTTATATTGTCACATGACTATTGCAATTCAGGAAAGTTGACATTTTCCAGCAAAATAACATTTGTGGCATGCTTTGAGGGGGAGCAGGCAGTGACTACTTTCAACACATTTTTATGCATTCTAAGACATACAAAACATTATTCTTTACATTTATGTTGCAGTGTCACAAAAAATGGGTAGACGATCTAATTAATCTATAGGTGTCCATAGTCCGCTCCTGCGCAAATAAACCACTGGATATTTTCTCCAATAGAATACCTACAGATCTGTTTCCCACATGAACATATCTTGTTTTTTTATGTGTTCAGGCGCCACCCAAGATCCCCTCTCCGCACTTCTGCATCTGTAAATTCAAACCCCCCACCTTCCCTGCCAGGTTCTTCTCCTCTTTCACTTCTGCCCGCTTTTAATTATTTATTTAGTTGTGCACGTTTTATATTTAGCATGGCCCCCACTTTAAATTATTTATTTAGTTGCACGCATTGCTTGTTTAGTGGAGCCAGCTTTTAAAAAAAACCGTATTTGTGTTTGAGCGGCATCCAAGAGCACCTCGCCGTACAGCTGCATCTGTAAATTTAAACCACCCTTCCCTGCCAGGTTCTCCTCCCCTCGTGCGTCCCGTGACTGCCCATAGTCCCCACAGCTGTTAGAACTCCTACAATACGGCCACACAAGGCAAAACCTTCTTCAAACAAGCATTTGCAATGTAATAGGTCTCACATTTAAGCAAGTTTAAGCTGTTGCCATTGTAAATGGCAATGCATTTTATTTATGTTTTACAAACAAAAACATAAATAAAAGGCATTGTCATTTACAATGCAATAGCTCAAACCGGCATCATTGCGAGACCGACTGCATTGCACCACTCAACGCCACAGCACCACTCAACGCCACAGCATTCCTCAACGCCACAAAATCACTCAACCCCACAGCATTACTCAACGCCACAGAACCACTCAATACCACAGCACCACTCAACACCACAGCACCACTAAACGCCACAGCGTCACTCAAAGCCACAGCATCACTCAGCGCCACATAATCACTCAGCGCCACATAATCACTCAGCACCACTGAATGCCACAGCACCCCACAACACCACAGCACTACTCAATGCCACAGCACCACTCAATGCCACAGCACCACTCAACGCCACAGCACCACTCAACGCACAGCATCCCTCAACACCACAGCATCACTCAATGTCACAGCATCACTCAATGTCACAGCATCACTCAATGTCATAGCATCACTCAACGCCACAGCATCACTCAACGCCACAGCATCACTCAGCACCACTCAACGCCACAGCACCACTCAACGCCACAGCATCACTCAGCACCACTGAATGCCACAGCATCACTCAGCACCACTGAATGCCACAGCATCACTCAGCACCACTGAACGCCACAGCATCACTCAGCACCACTGAACGCCACAGCATAACTCAGCACCACTGAAGGCCACAGCATCACTCAGCACCACTGAACGCCACAGCATCACTCTGTGCAGCCATTCAACAACAACTGGTTCTAATAGGTTCTCTCAATGTTTCAAGCTGTATTACAAATGTCACAAAAAGATGTTCATATTTCACTTCTGTTCTTGGATTTTCATCACAATAAAATACACTGAACATAATCTTCCCAAAAGTTATTTACAAAAGTTGAAGCTATTGCCATTATGAATTACAATAACTTTTATTTAAGTATTCATTATTAAAAAAATAAAAGCCATTGTTATTTGTAATATTAATACATCTAAGTCATGTAAATACAACATATATAGCATTACAAATGCTATAGGTGTCACGTTTGCGAAAGTTAAATCTATTGGCATTGTAAATGACAAAGCTATTAATTTCGCTATTTTCAAAACCAACACATAAATAAAAAATGTGTCATTTACAATACCAATAGCTCAAACTTTCCTAATGCGAGACCTATTGCTTTGCAAATGCTTGTTTGATAAATGGAATGATTTTTTTTCTAAATCCTCTTGTTTGTTCATTTTTTGTTGTTTGAAGGCCTTCAACTCCAGTCATGAGGTGAAAAATTATCCCCTGAAAGAAAGATCTAGCAAGGAGTTAGAAGAGATTCAGAGGGTTCTGAACCTAAAGAGGATTGAAGCAGCCGATCATCAAGTACGGTACCAATCACAAGAAAAATGGCAAAAAATATTATGTATGATTAGAAATGTTTCATTTGCCCTTGTCGCTGTGTTTTTATATGTAAATACATTAACTTCGTAAATATGTTCAGTCTGATATGTCACTAGCACACGTTAATTCTATGATCAAAAACTGTTTTGTTGGTCTAACGCCTAATAACATTCGACACAAGCAATTGTAGGCCTAATTCCTGAATATACCCTTCGTTTTCAAAACCTTATGAATTCAAAGTAACGGGGCAGGAATTGCAGCTTTTAAATTAATGTTAAACAGAAAGTCAAACGTTTAACACCACGGTTTGCACCTTTAAGGTTTGAAATGCAGTAGCTCCCGCATTTGTTGAGTTAGAGCTTTTTGGCGTTGTAAATTGTGATGTATTTTACTTATGTGTTATGGAGTGTATGTTTGTGGTGTGGAGTGGAATTATGTGGAGGGGAATTGTTCGTTGTGGAGAAGCATTAAGCATAAGGAAGAAGAGTAAGGAGGAGAAGAGCAGCATGACGCACAAGTAAGGATAGTGAGAAAAGCAGGATAAGGCACAAGTGAGGAGAAGAGCAGCATGAGGTACTAGGAAGGAGAGTGAGAAGAGCAGCGTGAGGCACAAGGAAAAGGAAGTAGAGTGAGAACAGCAGCATGATGTACAAGGAAGGAGGGTGAGAAGAGCAGCGTGAGGCAGAAGGACAGAGAGTGAGAAGAGCAGCGTGAGGCACAAGGAAGCAGACTGAGAACAGCAGCGTGAGGCACAAGGAAGGAGA
Source organism: Lissotriton vulgaris (assembly GCF_964263255.1). Lineage (NCBI taxonomy): Eukaryota > Metazoa > Chordata > Amphibia > Caudata > Salamandridae > Lissotriton > Lissotriton vulgaris. The sequence continues at coordinate 1,065,288,606 of NC_141693.1, read as the reverse complement.
TTGAGAAGAGCAGCGTGAGGCAGAAGGACAGAGAATGAGAAGAGTAGCGTGAGGTACAAGGAAGCAGAGTGAAAACAGCACCGTGAGGCACAAGGAAGGAGAGTGAGAAGAGCAGCATGAGGCACAAGGAAGCAGAGTGAGAACAGCATCATGATGCACAAGGAAGAAGGGTGAGAAGAGCAGCCTGAGGCTGAAGGGCAGAGTGAGAAGAGCAGCGTGAGGCACAAGGAAGCAGAGTGAGGACAGCAGCGTGAGGCACAAGGAAGGAGAGTGAGAACAGCAGCGTGAGGCAGAAGGGCAGAGTGAGAAGAGCAGCGTGAGGCACAAGGAAGCAGAGTGAGGACAGCAGCGTGAGGCACAAGGAAGGAGAGTGAGAACAGCAGCGTGAGGCACAAGGAAGTAGAGTGAGAAGAGCAGCGTGAGGCACAAGGAAGGAGAGTGAGGATGAAATGAGCAGCGTAAGGCATGAGGAAAAAAGCAGCATGAGGCACAAGGAAGGAGAGTGAAAAGAGCAGCCTGAGGCACAAGGAAGGAGAGTGAGAAGAGCAGCGTGAGGCACAAGGAAGGAGAGTGAGGATGAAAAGAGCAGTGTGAGGCATGAGGAAAAGAGCAGCATGAGGCACAAGGAAGTAGAGTGAGAAGAGCAGCATGAGGCACAAGGAAGGAGAGTGAGAAGTGCAGCATTAGGCACAAGGAAGGAGAGTGAGGATAAGAAGAGCAGCATGAGGCATGAGGAAAAGAGCAGCATGAGGCACAAGGAATTAGAGTGAGAAGAGCAGCGTGAGGCACAAGGAAAGAGTGAGAAGTGCAGCGTGAGGCACAAGGAAGGAGAGTGAGGATGAAAAGAGCAGCATGAGGCAAGAGGAAAAGAGCAGCATGAAACACAAGGAAGTAGAATGAGAAGAGCAGCGTGAGGCACAAGGAAGGAGGGTGAAAAGAGTAGCACAAGGAAGGTGAGTGAGAAGAGCAGCATGAGGCACAAGGAAGTAGAATGAGAAGAGCAGCGTTGGGCACAGAGCACTTTACACAAGCACAAGTTGTATAAGTGTTTTCCAATGTGTGGAAGACTGCAAGGATTTGAGAGTGATGCAGACAGTGTTTGTGAGAATATCATTGTAATTACTAACCCTGGGCGCAGTGCCCCGCTCCGTCCACGGAGTGTGCGTAGTGTTGCCTAGTTAGCGATTCGCAAAGTAGGCGTAGTAGGCAACACTATGCACACTCCATGGCGGAGCGAAGTTGCCCGCCACCTGCCTCCCTCCCGCCCTCTTCTACATGGCCAATTTAATGTTAAACAGATTAAAAGTAATTAAAAAGGACTGCAAGAAAACTAGCAACAGTCGAAGCAAGCATGCAGTGGTGCATCACAAATTCACCAATCCAGTTAGCAATGTAATGCCAGACCTGAGGCAGTCTCCAGCTCCTCTTGGGGTCTGCCCTAGAGATCTACCCCATAATGTGGAGGTAGGGTAGTTTTGCTGGACATAGTGACTTGGGAGGAGAGGGCACAGGACAAACATCAAGCTCCCCTGGAGCATGGATGGAGGCAAGTGGCCTCAGACGCAGCACTGGGCAGCCGGCGGCTCCACCGCACCAGATCCAGGGGCATGGCAGATGGCTGGAGCCTTGCAGGCTTGCCCTTGGGTGCACATTACAAACATGAAGCTACCCGGGGCATGAAAGGAGTCCAACGGCGAGGTGGGGAAACATACAGATGAATACCGGTGGGTTACCCGCACCAGATCTAGGACCATGGCCGATGACTCCTGTCTCACAGTCTTCGAACGCCCCTGATTGTATGGTAACGGGCCGTGCTTGGAGGCCTCAAAGGCACTCCTTCCTAGAAATGTAGCATTGAGTTATGCATGTAGCATTGAGTTATGCAACTGGTGCTTATATAAAGAGCTCCAATACCCTGAAATCTACTTTGTGCGATATAAATCTGCAAAACAAAAAAAAAAATTGGTTCTGCCGAGAATTGGGGAAGCCCAGTCGAACTAGTTCTCTAACGGCGGCAACTCTTCACCGCTGCTGTCCTAGCCAAAAACAGATGCTCTGAAAATGGAGAGCTCCCTCAACAACTTCTCATTGAAAAAGGGAGTGCCCACACCAGTTCTTTCGCACTCCAGCGCTTTGAAAATCCTCCACCTAAGGGGAAGTCAGCCACATGCTTGCAAACAGTAGCAGAGCAGGGAAGAAATAAAACAAAAATAAGCCCAAAAAGAACAGATAAGCAAGCATAGTGTAATAATACAGTATTTAGTCCCTGCTCTGTGGTAGTAACGAGAGAGAAAAGGAGGGTCAAAGAGGCACGACTGACCACTAGCAGTCTAGGATTTTTAAAGACACTGAAACAAACAAATGAAAGCAGTGGGCAGAGTTTAAGCCCACACAGAAGTACATAAGTATATACTAAAGTATATACAAGAGGTCGAAAGCTCAACCTAAAAATTACAAAATGATGGGCACAAAAGTATGGGATGTTCTCTACTGTAATAAGCCAGGCTGCATCAGTATCCAGCTGAAAGTCAGTAGGTTTCCCAAGAGGTAGGGTGTGTTGGCTGCAGTAATTAGAAAGCTTGATCTCCTTTATCGAGGCCACAGGATTCTTTGCTACTTCGTTGCCACCACCCTTAAAGTTTTAAGAGACTTCAGACTGGTCACCCAAATTTTGAAGGACTTGAAAATACCATGCCAACTGGGGCCACCAAATCAGTCTGTGTCTGGCTGTGTCTGGCTAGGGGAAAATAAATGAGATCTGTAGCCAAAACGAAAAAGCTGCTGGGTAATAAGGAAGAGATTGATGAGATACCCGAAGAGAGCACAAGAGGACCTGCCCTCAATGAACCCTGAATTTGGAAGGAAAGGTAATTTCTCCTTGATGCTGCTGTAGAGAAAGTAAAGGTGGTGTGGCATCTGTGGGCATTGAGCGCAAATGACAGCAGTGACCATGACTCGGAAGGATCTTGTTAGACCTGTCAGCCTTAGGTTGGTCTTACCCCAAACTTTTTGCCTTCCTCCATTTTTTGTTAATCTTTTTTTTGCTAGCATTAGCGCTCTGTGCACTTTACCACTGCTAACAAGTGCTAAAGTGTATGTGCTCACTCTTTAAAACATGGTACTATTGGCGTAAACCCAATTGGCATATTTAATTTACTGATAAGTCCCAAGTAAAGTGGTACTACATGTACCCAGGGTCTGTAAATTAAATACTACTAGGCGGCAGGCACTGATTATGCCCTCCTCCACTTAAGTAGCCCTTTCAAACATGTCTCAGGCCTGCCATTGGAGCCTGTGTGTACAGTTGTGAACTGCCATTTTGACCTGGCAAAATAAACTTTTTGCCAAGCCCAAACTTCTTTTTTATTGCATATAAATCACCCTTAGCATAGGCTCGGGACAGTCCAGAGGGAAGGGGGCAGTGTATTTTAAAAGTTGGACATGTACTTTTAAGTTTTACATGTCCTACTAGTTAAAAACTCTTACATTCGTTTTTCATTACTGCAATACCTACCTTGCCCATAGGATAACTTTGGAGTTACCTTATTACATTTAATAAGCTGTAACTTCCAAATGGGAACTGTTAGACCTGACAACCAAAGGGTGGTCTTCGCCCAATGCTTTGCCTACCTACTCCACTTTTCTGACTTTGTTTTGCTGGTTTTAGGACTCTGTGCAATTTACCACTGCTAACCAGTGCTAGAGTGCTTGTGCTTTCACCCCCAAATCATGGTAGCATTGGTTCATTCACAATTTGCATATTTAATTTACTTGTAAGTCCTTAGTACAATGGTTCCCCCTGGACTTAGGGCCTGCAAATTACATGCTACTAGTGGGTCTGCAGTAATGATTGTGCATCCCACTGAAGTAGCCCTTTAACCATGTCTCAGACCTTCCACTGAAGAGCCTGTATGTGCAGTTTAAACTGCCATTTTGACTTGGCAAAATAAACATTTTGCCAGGCCCAAACCCGTCCTTTTTTATACATATATCACACCCATAAGGTAGCCTGGACAGCCAAGAGGGAAGGGTGCAATATTTTTAAAAGACAGGAAATACGCTTTTAAGTTTTACACGTTCTGGTAGTGAAAACCTTACAAAGTCGTTTTTCACTACTGCAAGGCCTTTCTCTACTGTAGGATAACATTGGGATTAGTTCATGACATTTTATAAGTGTAATTTGCAATTGGTAAGAGATAAGACCCCCAAGTCTGGTGTCTCTGGAATCCTCATTTAAAATCCTAATTAATAGCGAAGTCGGATTTTAAATTACATTTCAGGAAATGCCACTTTTAGAAAGGTGGCCTTTATTTGCTTTAGCCATTTGGTGCCTGCCTCTGATACATGTCTGGGGAAGGTGACAGCTGAGCTTAGTGTATTCCCCCTAGACAGCCACGCACAATGCGAGATTAGGTGGGACTTGATTGGCCATCCTGGGAGGATGAGAGTGAGGAGCTGGACTCAGCCTCACTTATACTTGAAAAGGCTGTGTCCTGTCCCAACACAAAGGGCTGCATACCTCCTTGTAGTGAGTCTAGGGCCAGGACGGAAAGGTAGGACCGATGTGCACTTCAAAGACCGGTCTTTGACGTCTCCCCCACTTAAAAGGCATAACTGGTTATAAGTACTGAACCTCTTACTTTGTCCTGGTCTGGCGCGATCAAATAACCCAAGTAAGCCCTTATTGCTTCTAAGCGCTATTTTCCAGTTTATTCTTTAAAAATTCATATCTCAAGTTCTACTTATTTGAATTTTTTCATTTTGGTCTTGTTTTATTTATTAAATTACACTCTATTTTCTAACCTTCAGTAGAATCATTTTGGGTGGTGTTTTATCTGTTTTACTGTTTGAAGTATTGCACAAATAATGTACACATTGTCAAACAGTTAAGCCTGACTGGTAAGTGCCAAGCTACCAGAGGGGGAGCACAGTTTAAATTAGGGTTGCCTGGTTCATACCCTGACTAGGATTGTATTTGCTGCCTGACTGGGTCTCACACCTTAACCACATCCGCGCTAGTTGAATTCTCCTCCTGTGCTGAGATTTTAAAAAAACCCTGCTCCATGACGAGCTGGGCTCGTCATGAGTGTGCGAGGAGGCTACACCATGACGAGCCCAGCTCGTCATGAGCCTGGAAGGGGTTAATCAACCAATAACCAAATTTCTAACAGGAACAGGCAAACTATTCATGTTAAAATCCTCTGTTATGGGTCAGATTTTAAATTAGAAGTTTGAAAATGCCACTTTTAGAAAGTTGCCATTTTCCTGACTTAGCCATTTGGTGCTTGCAGCCTGTCTCAGGGTCACATGGTTGGGTGTGATTGACAGTTGGGCTTTTTTCATTCCTCCTAGAAAGCCATACACAATAGAGAGTTTAGGTGTGCCTGGATAGGCCATCACTGGCAGGATGGGAGGGAGAAGCTGGGCACAGCCCTACTTTAACTTGAATTTGGCTATGTCCTGCCTTCACACAAAAGGCTGAATACCCCCATAGTTAGTCTGGAGCCAGGGGCAGGAAGGCAGGACACCGGTGCACTTCAAAGGTAAATCTCTAGAACCTTCTCCCACTTCAAAGACAGAACTGGGTATAAATATTGGATCTTAGACTCCAGCTCATCAGTACACGTCTGGAACTGTATAGACTCTGCCAGGAAGAAGTACTGCCCTGCTGCTGAAAGGACTGCCACTCTGCTGGACTGCCTCCCTTCTGCCTTGCTAGAGTTTTGCCCTGAAACTCTCCTGCCGGAGTCAGAGGGGTTTGAACCAACCTCCTATAGTAACTCTACGGGCTAGTCTGCTGTCCTACTGTTCAGAAGAGACATAGCAGACTCGAAACCACCTGAACCAGCACCCAAATACATCTAGAGCAAGCCCCTGCCCATAAGTAGTGCCCCTCAGGCCCTGGCCCCTTGATGTGGCCTCAGAGAGACTGAATTGGAGTGATTGGTCTCTTTGTGAACTCAAACAGGCCCACTGGTGTTAAAATGTCGTCACTAGCACAGCCCACTAATGTGAAGTTCCATCATCCCAACCCTTCTCTCTACAACATTGAGAACTCAGGCAGAGCGCCATTGCGAAGCACGGGCCTGACCGTTTGCAATGACAGCCACGCTCATCCACATTGCCATTTGTTCCCTTCGAGCTACAACGATGACTGTCCGCAACACTTCCCAGCTCCTTGTGGCCCCTTAGTCCTCAAATGGGACTCTTTGTGCTGTACTGAGAAGGTAACTTTTAAGCAGAACTAACCTCACTGTATGCAACACATGTTGTACCATGGTGGCCTGAACTTGTGACTTTCTCCCAGTCTTGCGCCATTAGATACCCATGAGTGGCGCTTTGGGCTTTTTTACTCTTTTTTTCACATACATCTTTAAAATATCAGATCTCCGAATCTACTGATTGAATCTTTGTCATTTTGGTCTTGTTATATTGATAAAAATGTACTAAATGTTTCTAATTTGTTGTGGGATCCTTTTTTGAGTAGTGTTTTCATGTTATTACTATTTGAACTTTTGCAGAAATACTTTACATTGCCTTAAGTTAAGCCAGAGAGCTCTGTACCAATCTCCCAGAGGGTTGAGCACAGGTTAACTTGGGTTTGCTTCTGACTTCACACTGACAAGGATTGTGGTTGCTGCTCGAGCATGATTTCACCCCCTCAACCAGTAACCCAATTTCCTACAGTTCTGAACCAGATCCACTGGCAAGAGATGGGGACACTGTGATCTTTTATGAACATGGTACTTCACTGAATTTCCTAACTGTCTGGAAATGTAGGCTCATGAAGGGATGGGTTAGGGTTGAAACAGACATGAAGTAAACCGGAATGAACGATTGGATCCATGATTCAAGGAGGGGTGAATGTTTCTTTACTTTATTGGTAGTTCTGGTTACTGTGGGTTGGGTGCATCCAGCTATAGCTCTACAGGGCCCTTCCGGCAGCCGCCCTTTCACCTCATCCGCTTATCTGAAACCAACTTCTAAAACCATCACCCTTGGTTGAACCTCATTAGCCTTAATACAAAGGGTCTTAAGCCCTCATTCAAGGGGCGGCTGTCCTTAATATTCTTAAAGATGCAAAAAGTGTCACACTTTCTTCCAAGAAATATATTTTCTTAAAACAGACTTGTGTTCTCTTAAATCCAAGTGATTCCCACAGCAAGTAATCTTTTCTGGGAACTCCAGCATGGCAAGGGTGGCCATACTGTACTTACACAGTGCAAACTGTGAGATGTTTGACATATTCAGACACTACTCGGTGCCTACTATGGCTAAATATTAAACAGGGCAGTATTACCTATGTGATCGCTAATATGTATGCCTCCAATGCCAACTAAGAATAGTTTCTTAAAATTGCAGTAGCGAAGATCATGGAGAGGGCGAATGGAGACCTAATTGTAGCGAGGGACTTTAAACTTGTTATGGACAGCCTGAAATATAGATCCAACACAGGTTCAAATTCAAAACAGAGTCTGGATTGGCTAGAGGAGGTGGGTCTGGTTGATGTTTGTTGAGATCTATGTTCTTATTGTTTTCTGTGGCCTGTATACTGCACACCCAAATCGACTATTTCTTGGAAGGTTCTGTGCTTCTCGCAAGAGTGGAAAGCAGCACTAAAGTACTCATAGCTTAATCAAGTCACACCCCGTAACACTTACCTTTTTGGGTTGAGACCTTATCTAGCCAGAATAAATCAGAGATTGAATGATAACATGCTAAGAAGCAGACACGTGTGCGGATATTGGTGGAGGTCATAAAAACATAAATGAGGAAGAATGACATGGGAGAATTTACTATTAACACATTCTTGGATGTTCTAAAAGCAGTTATCCAGTATTAGGGGTGTCTTTCATAGATTCACATGCCTGATTCATTCCCCGTCGTCGAGACGGGAGCCTCCGGTACATAGAAAAGTAATGTCCTATAGACATACATAGAGAAAAATAGGCCTAAGGGCCTCACCTTAGTAGCCTATCATTGTCCTTATGTAAAAAGGACCAAACTCTTAGAGCTAGCCAATCAGCTATCACCTCCCTCTAGAACCTTTCTGACAGGAGCCTCAGTCTCTCAGATTTTCTACTGCATGTTGTGCTAAGGAGTCTCCAGCCTGAGTTCTCCTCAGGATCTCTTCAAAACCAACTTGTTCACTTTTAAAAGTGAGTTCTTTCTTCAAAATCTCGAACAGGATTACTTCAAGCCACTTATCACTGCAGTAAGTGATTTATTTCTACAAAATTCTGGCATGTCTGAATCCCAGAAGAAAGCCCTTTTCAGGGCCTGCTCTTCATGTGGGAAGAAAAGGCTACATGTCGAAGATAAGCATGACCTATGCTTATATTGCCTTTATCCTGACCACATACCTAAAGACTGTAAGATATGTAGGTCTTTCCCTAACAAGACCTTGAGGGACAGAGAAGGTCGCCTGCTCATCTGGCTGGACAGGCTTAAAAAGAGGGAAAATGTGGAATCCTCAGAGGGAAGTTTTTCAATGACCTTAGAAGTCTCCCTGAAGAGGCCAAGGGTGACGTCCCCTGGCCCCTCAGACACTCCTCCTATGAAGGCACAAAAAAAGTCTTCAGAGGCAAGATCGACAAAATCTTCAGTCTCTGAAAAGGATTCTCGGGCTTTTAAGAAGCCTACGCAAACGTCCAGCAAATTCGCGACATCCTTCTCGGCACAAAAAAGAGTTGTGGCACCAGTTTACGTCTCCACAGCGACGACGACTGTGTCGACGACGACAGCGTCGTCGGTTTTCTCATCGACGATGACCACTCCTTCATCGTCGTCAGCAGGTAAACCTATTCCATCTATAATACTGCTGAAGCCGTCGTCGACTTACAAAACCTCGTCGACGACGAAGATTGCCCCGTCGACGTCGACATCGTCGATGAAGAGTCCCCCGTCGACGGGAGTGTTGACGACGAAGACGTCGATGATGAAGACGTCGACTAACAAATCACCGTCGACGAGGAATGAATCGTCGACGAGCGCATCGTCGACGAGCGCATCGTCGACAAAGGCATCGTCGACGAAGAAAATATTGTGTACGGAGGCACCGTCGACGAAGGTCATGCCGTCGACGAGGGTACCGTCGACGGGGGAATCGTCGTCAGCATTGGTCATTACTGAGCCGTGGAAGAAATCCAAGCTGATAGAAACGTCGTCTTTGACCCTACCACCGTTGACAACACCAGAGACGACGGCAGGGGCTCCTGCAAAAGGTCCTGTGTCTGGCACACTGACCAAGAAGCAGATTACACCAGAAACAACGTCACCAAGTAAGGTGCAAAGTCATTTGCCTACGGATATTCTCCAGAGTGAGGAATCTGAAGAAGAACTCCTGGATCAGGCTTCTTCCCTTTCAGACCTTAACGTGAAATGTCAGAGCACGGACGAAGAACAGGATGAGATGAGCTACCAGGAACACTCTTTCCAAGCTCATGTTCGCACAGAGGTCACCCCGATGGTATGCCTTCCCGCTTCAATTGTAAATGACCTTAAATACCTTATCCAGGATTACAAACAGCGTTTCCCGGAAACACCGGCAACTGAGACAGGGGGCCCGACGCCTGCTACAAATACACCAGCGGCAGCCCCAAAACAGACACGGCCAACTACTCCGGTCTGCCATGAGAAAGTGCCACCTCAGGTGATAGAATCATCAGATGAGGAGGCTGAAGAAATGGAAGAGGGGGTAGTCCAAGAAGACCAGACGGATCACGAAGAGGAGGAAGAGTATGTGGCATCTTCCCCAGCTTCACCCAAACCACGCCAGGCAGATTCACCGCCAGTGGACATTGGCGGTTTCCATAGAATAGTGGAAAGAGCGGCGAATCGATTTCATATGGTGATGGAATCAACTGAGACTGAGTGCTTCTTACATGACTTCAAGGAGCAAACAAAAAAGACAACGAAGTCTATCCCAATAATAGAATTTCTCTGGGACCAGGGAAAGAAACTGATGCCGACGCCGGCCTCTGTACCTGCGGTTGTTCCACGCCTGGATAAAAAAATACAAGGCTCCAACCACAGCGCCAGCTTGCCTTAATGGGCACCCGAAACCAGATTTGGTCGTAACCCAGGCGGCCCAAAAGAATTCTCGCAACCCTTCCTCTCCTCTGTCAGCTCCACCGGACAAGGAAGGCAGGAAGTTGGACACAATCGGTAAGAGATTTACAACGACATCGGCCATGACCATCAAGGTGGCCAACTCCATAGCCCTGTTGGGGCGTTATAACCGCCAGCTTTGGGAAGATATAGTCCCATATATAGCGGAACTGCCAGACACAGTTCAGGAGGAGGTCAAGGCACTGCTTATGGAGGGTCAAACCTCGGCAGCTGGGATCATTGATTTTGCCATAGATGTAGCCATTACGGGCTTTCGACAACTAGCTGGGGCAGCAGTCCTGCGCCGTCAGGGATGGCTTAAGGCAACATCATTCAGACAAGAGGTGCAGACGAAGGTGCTGGACATGCCCTTCGAAAGCCAACACCTTTTCGGGGACAAGATTGACGAGGCGCTCCAAGCGATCAAGAAAGACACTGATACTGCTAGAGCACTTGGTACTTTGCAGGCAAGGAACCAGTCCAGGGGCCAATCCTCCTACAAGGGATCCTATCAAAATAGGTCCTCGTATTCCTACCAGAATAAATCCCAGTACCAACAGAAGCAGCAACAAGGTCGTCAGACTTCTTATGGGAGATCAAACTTCAGGGGCAAAAACCAGAAGAAGTGCACTGGCGGACGCCAGTGACCAATTACTCCAGCCAGTCCAGCAACTATATCCCTCATTAAAGATTGGAGGAAAATTGACCCATTTCCTAGACAATTGGCATCTCATCACCACAGATCGGTGGGTACTCCAATTAATAAGATTCGGGCATTCCCTGGAATTCACCACCATCCCACCTGCAACCCCTCCCTGTAGGCTTCCGCACAAACATCTACGCCTGCTGCTCCAGGAAAATATCTGCGATGTTGAAGAAAGGAGCGATCGAGCGAGTTCCATCATCTCAAAGAGTGAAAGGATTCTATTCCCGCTTCTTTCTTATACGCAAGAAGGAGAAAAAATGTAGGCCCATACTAGACCTCAGGGCACTCAACTCTTTCCTGAAGAGTCAGTCGTTCAGGATGGTGACGATCCAAGAAATACTAGGCATACTGGAAAAAGGAGATTTTATGACATCTTTGGATCTCCAGGATGCCTACTACCACATCCCGATACTCAAGGGGCACAGAAAATTCCTGAGATTCGAGGTGGCAGGACAGCACTACCAATTCAAAGTCCTACCGTTTTGGCCTCAAATCCGCACCGCGGATTTTCACCAAGTGCCTTTCTCCTGTGGCAGCTTTCCTGTGTCAAATGGGTCACCAAGTCTTCCCCTACCTCGACGACTGGCTGGTAAAGGCACCTTCAGCTGCAGGCGCGACCGAATCCTCCAACGCCTGCACCAATCTCTTTCAGCAGCTAGGATTGACTCTCAATCACGAGAAATCCTGCATGACCCCAACAAGAAACATCACCTTCCTCGGGCGACCTTGAACACGGAATGCGCAAGGGCATTTCCTTCAAAGGGAAGGAAAAACAAAATAATATCTCTGGCCACGGCTGTGGCATCAAAGAAGTCCCTAAGAGTTCGAACCTACAAATCACTCCTAGGAATGATGTCTTCTTGTATACTCCTCATCCCTCACTGCAGACTCAGGATGCGCCCATTGCAAGAAGCCCTCACGAACCAATGGACACAGAGTACAGGTTCTTTCGAAGACATTTTGAAGATAACACCGCAAATATCCAAGAGCCTGGAATGGTGGAGAAATCACAAGAATTTGTCTATAGGACTGCCATTCCTACTTCCAGCAGCACCTCTGGTGATCACCACGGATGCATCCCTGGAAGGCTCGGGAGCTGCCCTCCAGGACCTCCAAATAAGCGGCAAATGGCCAAATCAGGAGAAGCAACTCCATATCAATCTTCTGGAACTGAAGGCTGTGTATCTGGCACTACAAGCCTTTTTACCACGCATCCAGAACTCCCAGGTGCTCGTCAGAACGGACAACACCACGACGATGCACTATCTCAACAAACAGGGAGGAACGCGTTCGCTCACTCTATCACGCGAATCGCAAAAGGTCTGGAACTGGCTTGTACTCCATGGGATCACGCTCAGGGCGGACTATGTCCCGGGCAAGGACAACACCATTGCGGACGCCCTAAGCATACAGAAATCCCTCTCCCACGAATGGGAGCTCGACAAGAGTACGCTGGATCACATATTCTCAGAATGGGGAGTCCCAGGAATCGACCTGTTTGCCACCAAGGAGAACGCCAAATGCCCAAACTACGCAAGCTGGCGTCCCCAACCAAGGTCACTCGGAAATGCTTTTTCCATCGGTTGGTTCAGCGTATTTGCATACGCTTTTCCACCATTTCCGATGATTCCCAGGGTTCTCAGGAAGATGAAGGCAGAGCCTTGTACCCTGATCCTAATTGCCCCGTTCTGGCCGAGGCAGCACTGGTTCTCGGATCTTCATCGCCTCTCCATCAGGACACCGATTCGTCTGAAGCAGCACCCGAACCTGCTGACAATGTCCAACGGGCAGGTGCAACACCCGAACCTGCAATCGCTCAGGTTATCGGCCTGGCTCCTGAGCACAGAGAGTTCTGTCATCTAAACATCCCGCAGGAATGCAGGGACGTGCTGGCAAAAGCAAGAGCAGACAGTACCAACAAAACGTACTCTCTAAAATGGAAACGATTCTGCATATGGTGTTTAGAGAAAGGCCTGAGACCACTCCATATCACACCCGAACAGATATTGCCATATCTACTGCATTTGGCACAGTCAGGATGGGCGCACGCATCCATAAAGGTGCATTTGGCGGCCTTTTCACGATTCACCAGGACTTACAAGGGACCGTCTCTTTGGTCCAATAGACTTATCAAGCAGTTCATAAAGGGACTATATAGATCCTTCCCAAGACCTAGAAGGGTCCCACCGACATGGCACCTCAATTTAGTCCTCAACCAACTCATGAAGCACCCTTTTGAGCCCATTCATCGAGCATCCATCAAGTACATCTCATGGAAGACGGCTCTGCTGCTCGCTCTAACATCTGCCAGGAGAGTCAGTGAGCTACAGGCTCTATCCATTCAGGAACCCTTCATACAGTTCAAACAGGACAGGGTGGTGCTGAGGACAAATCCCAAGTTCATACCGAAAGTGCCTTCAGACTTTCACCTTAATGAACCAATGGTTCTACGTTCCTTCTTTGCAAACCCTACCACCGCAGCAGAAAGGACGCTACACTCCTTGGAGCTCAAAAGGTGTCTAAAGTTTTACATAGACAAGACAAAGAGCTTCAGGAAGTCATCACAGCTATTTGTGGCCTACAGTAGGCCAAGGATGGGTATGCCTCTAACGAAACAGAGCATCTCAAGGTGGATCTCCTCAGCGATAGCATTCTGCCATGACAGGGCCGGACGGCCTTTGAGTGCTAATGTTAAAGCGCATTCCACCAGAGCGATGTCCACATCAGCAGCGCTGTTCGCTGGAGTGCCGATTTTGGACATATGTAGAGCGGCGACGTGGAAGTCACCGCACACCTTCTCCAGACACTACTGCCTGGATGCTGAACTTATGAAGGATGCAGCAGTGGGCCAGGCGGTGCTTCGCCATCTATTCCAGTGAGGTGAGCCTTCCAACATCCCGCCATCCTGGTATGCACATCTCTTGCTGTTATGAGGACCCTTCCTGACATACTACAGAGGAATATCTGTCGACTGTATTCGGCCTAAATTATTGCAATAGCATTTGGCCTTTCTTGATCGTCCTACAGAGATCAACCAGTGTTTAGACGAAAAAATTTGTGTGGACCAAAATATTGAGGAAGGTATTTTCTTATGGGTTTTACTTCATATAACTTCACATATATGTACTTTGGCTTTAACAATATATATATATATATATATATATATATATATATATATATATATATATATATATATATATATAAAACGAGCAATGTTCCAATGAGAGAGGAACAGCTGGTGCTGACGGCGAGTTTTGGAACTGACTCGCAATTAATGTCTTGAGCAAGAACTTTCAAAAAGAAAGACGCCGCACTCCACTTCGATGGTTTTATCTTGATTTTAATTCCTGTAGGTTCCCCACCTACGCGTTTCAGACATCAACTGTCCTTGATCACGGTTACAAACAAATGTCCATCATTTGTTTTTAGTATTTATAACAAAAGTCACCACATGGCTTATTAGGATGCATTGTGGGCTCTGTAGTTTATCTTAGCTATTTAAGCTTATCATGGCAATGTTTATGACTGTATCACTACAATCACTGTCATAGATCGATATTTAATTTATAACATGGTTGTTATTAATTGTTTTGCGCTTGTTTATGACTTTCAATCAGTTGTTAGTCAATTAGCAGATTCTGGCTGCTTAGAAGGCGCAGGTTTTAGTTGCACAGGATAAGTATCCTGTAAGAACGTATTGGCTGAGTGCCTTAATCAACATATGTCAAGTAGTGCAGCAGATACAGTCTAGTAGTGCCATGAATTGTTACTAAAATTGTTTTTTTATCTGTGCCACATGTATTTCTGTTACATTTTTAACCACATATATATGAATGATTAGTCAAAGTATATTGCAATACACAATTGTCAGTATATACAGTATTTGATTGTATAGTTCATAAATTTCACAAATGTACATAAAGTTCCTCATCCCCATTAAGGCCCCACTGGATTCTCGTTTTGAATCCTATTATAAGTTTTGATTCAAGGCGTCTCAGTTTGTTAATACGGTCACCTCCTCTTTCATTTTCATTCACCACGGCAATGCCAGCATATTTCATATCTTTCCAGGTTTTGCCTGGATGGATTTTAAGATGTTTCGCTGTTGCATAACTGAAGTCATTATTCTGCATGGCTCTAGTATGCTCTAGTATTCTTTTTTTGAGTGGACAAATTGTAGAGCCAATATATTTCTTTCCGCAGAAGCATTGTATTTGATATACCACAAATTGTGATTCACAAGTTATTTTATCCTTGATTTCAAAGATCCTGCCTTTGGGGTCTTTTATGGTTTTCATGTTTTGACCAATTTTGCATGCTTTGCAGGATAGACATTTGCTGAAGCCTAGTTGTCATTTTTCTAGCCATGATAAAGATTTGCCTTTTCTGAAATGACTGTTGTCTAGGGTGTCTTTTACAGAGGGAGCTTTCCGAGGAGATATAAATGGTCTCTCTCCAATAAGCGGGCCTATTTCAGCATCTTTTTTTAGCACACTCCAATATTTTATCAAAAGTTGTTGTATCCTGTAACTTTCTTTGGAGTAAGTGAGGATAAGTCTTGGTTTATCATCATCCGTGGTTTGTACAGTTTTATCTTTAGATATCAATGTTTCAGCTCTTGATTTGGCTCTTGCTCTTTGTTCACCTCTTGTAATATCTGCATGCTTGTATCCACGTTTGGAAAAACGATCTTTAGTCTCTTTAAATTTGTTTTCCATTTCTTTTTCCTCAGAGCAGTTCCTGTTCATTCGTAGGAACTCGCCGTATGGGATGCTTTTTTTCAGTGAGGTTGGATGGAAACTGGTTCCATGAAGGACACTATTAGTAGATGTTTTCTTTCTGAATACTGTAGTCTCCAATTTGTTAATTTTTACATAGACTTTTGTATCCAGAAATTCTATTTCTTTTTTTGGGATATTTGAAGTGAATTTCAAACCTACCTCATTGTCATTCAAGATATCAATATATTGAGTCAGTTTCTGTTTTGGACCCTTCCATAAGAGGAAAAGATCATCAATGAATCTGAGCCATAATACCACATCCATGGTGTATGGCTCATTTTCTTCTCTCCAAGCTATGTTTTTCTCCCACCAACCCATGGTGAGGTTGGCATAGCTTGGAGAGAAGGAAACGCCCATAGCACAACCACATACTTGATTGTAAATGTTGTTGTTAAAGGTAAAGACATTGTTTTTCAAGCAAAAGGTTATCATGTCCAGTAGCATATTAGTATGCCTTAATTCTGATAGTGGTCTTTGGTTTAAAAAGTATTTGATTGCTTTGAGGCCAATATCATGTTGTATCGAAGTATATAATGATACAACGTCTATGGTGGCTAACCAGTACTCAGACTGCCATTCCATCCCTATGATGATTCTTAAAAAGTCACCGGTATCCTTGATGAATGAGCTGAGAGTTGGTACTATTGGGGCCAGAAAATAGTCTACATAAGATGCAACATTCTCAAACAATGATCCACAACTAGATATTATTGGACGTGCAGGTGGTTTAAACAGAGTCTTGTGTATTTTCAGCAGAAAATATATTGTTGGCATTATGGGATGTGACACAATCAAGTAGTTTATTTCTTCCGTGCTTATCAATCCTATTTCCTGCCTACTGATTACCTGCCAAATGATGGACATTTGTTTGTAACCGTGATCAGGGACAGTTGATGTCCAAAACGCGTAGGTGGGGAACCTACAGGGATTAAAATCAAGATAAAACCATTGAAGTGGAGTGCGGCGTCTTTCTTTTTGAAAGTTCTTGCTCAAGACATATAAATATATATATATATATATATATATATATATATATATATATATATATATATATATATATATATATATATATATATATATATATATATATATATATATATATATATATATATATATATATATATATATATATATATATATATATATATATATATATATATATATATATATCTCTTGTTCCCTATATAATATGCACTTTAGTTCCAGCACCTCATGTCTTTTTTTCCAAACAGGGGGCTCCCTATGAATTTTGTCAGGTCTGGTCCGAGTTGGAAACCATAACATTATTTGTGTGCTGCATTCAGGCATCTATTATAAAATGAAAATCCTTTTAAATATCGATTTGTTTATAATCACAAATGTATATATATGAAATGATTTTAACACAGATATCATATATTTTTGTATAGAATCACACTGATACCTACACTTTGACAGCTGTATGTGTATAATATTTTATGATTATTGGTTTCGGGCTCCCTGGTCCTCCCATGTATTTATACTGCTATTTTGAATGCCATGCTCTTTCCCCCTGATAATTGCCTGTGTTAAATTCATGAAATATGCAATTACTTTTGTTTACATATTCAGTGCATTCCATTTGCAATTTGGGAACGATAAAACTTAAAGATTTCCTTTATGTCTATCACCTATCTCACAGTCACGTGTTATAGTTGCAGCCTTTTAAATGGTCCGTGGAAATGTTAGCGTTGTCATGTGATCAAGCCACTCCGGTGGTGAAACGCGTTATGGCCGTCAACAAATAAACGCACAAATTTTCGCACACAGCCTGGGTTCGTGTCTGCTTGTTTCCTGCTTATGGGAGCTCCACGTGGGAAGCGGTCTTTCTGAGCAGTTATCTGGATATATATATATATATATATATATATATATATATATATATATCCAAAAGTTTTACCGTCTTTGATTGTTGACAGAGAGTCGAGGCCCAGGTCAGCTTAGTTCAAGTGCTTTTTATTCGGTGTTGTTGTTGCCGAATAAAAAGCACTTGAACTAAGCTGACCTGGGCCTCGACTCTCTGTCAACAATCAAAGACGGTAAAACTTTTGGATTTAACGGGGCGAGGCGAAACCCCGTCGAGGCCCGCCACAAACTAAGAGGCGCAGGCACGAACTTCGCCAAGCTGTTTGGAATATATATATATATATATATATATATATATATATATTGCTTTCCGTTTGGTCCACAGAGCGGGCTTCCAGGCGCTCTTCGGCGGTGCACGCGAAGTGCGGCAGAACCAAGCCGCGGTTAAATTAATTCCAGTTTCCCCAGAAAGGGGATTTAGTCTTCATGCACTCCCGGGTATTATTTTCAATTTACAGCCATACAACAGGGTTTGTAGAACGGTTTAGTTTTATTTTCAATATATCAGCAAGCCAGCAACACCCAACGCTTTTCGGTCTCTACGGAGACCTTGCTCACAGGAAACAATTACTACGTTTTTTTGCTAAGTTTGAATAAAGTACATCCTCCATGTTAACACCTCACTTCCTGTTAGTTGCACAGGGGTTGTGGGACATGTAGTTTTCAACCAAAACATTTTAACCATGTTACGATTCTTTTATAATTTGGACATTTGATAAATAATAATTAAATGGAAAATACAATTGGAATTCATACCCTCCAGTGCGATAAAACGTGGGTACCCTAACTCAAGCTTTTGCCCCATAGATCGTTATGATTTAGCCCTCTGGTGGGCATTCCAATCACAATTACCAATCAATGGCACCCAATTGCATATTGTATCACTTCCTCCCATGTACGTTCCATATGTTGTTCCCACTATTTGTCCTATGCATCTAAATAAGAGGAAAAGCAAATTAATTAAGTGAAACAGAATCGTGCCCTCAATTTGTTTCATGTGATGAGTGAAAAATAGTTAAAAGTTTAGAGAGAGATATAGTTCATGTTCATTTAATTTGGTTTTGAGTTTCAAAGATGGCAATGTAGTTCTTCATCCTGGTTATGCCAATGAGGATTTAGAGTTCGAAAGCTCATTATGTGTTTTGATTCTTTCTGTCTCATTATTTTTTCACGATCCCCTCCTCGCTGATTTACTCCGACACTCTCAATTCCATAGAATTTTAGTTCTTTCCAATTCCCGTTGTGTTCCTTTTCCATATGTTTGGCCATTGCATTACTTCTATCATTGTTGATTGTTGCTCGGACATGCTCCAAAATGCGCAATTTTAGTTCCTTTTTGGTGCTGCCAATACATTTCAACAAACACGGGCACTCTAAAACATAGATGACAAATTGTGTTTTGCAGTTGATCAGTTGATTGATTTTCCATGTTTTTTTGTTTGCCATATCTTATTCCTTGATGTTTTTGGCAATGCAGCAAACCTTGCAACCAGAGCATTTATAAAAAACCTTTTGGTCTGTACCAGGCTTCTGGTTTTTTCTGATCCTGAAAGTGGCTGAAAATTAATTTGTCTTTTTGATTTTTGGCCCTTCGGTACGTTATGTTGGGGTGATCTCCGACAATTTCAGCTGTTTTTGGGTCCATATGCAAGATATGCCAATTTTTTCTTAGGATTTTCGTTATGGATTGATTTGCTGTCGAATGAGTTGTTATGAATCGGATCTTTTGATCATCCATGTTTGGTTTAGATTTCTCTTTCAGCAATTCAGTTCTTTTGACACCGGATGATCGTTTCAAAGCAGTTTGGATTATAGCAGGATGGTATTTTCGTTTTTCAAATCTCTTACTGGCCAATTTTTTATTGACAATCCAATCCTCTTCTTTTGAGCAAATTCTTTTAATTCTTAAGAATTCTCCGTATGGAATGTTATGAATTCAGCTGGATTGGTGAAAACTTTGAGCATGTAATACCCCGTTTGTCGCAGTACTTTTGCGATGCAATGTCGTTTGTATTGTGTTGTTTTGAATAAAGATTTCCGTATCCAGAAAAATCACTTTTGATTCACTTATTGTGTAAGTAAATTTTAGGCCAAAGTTCGAATTGTTCAATATTTCAAAGTATGTTTCAAATTCTTCCTCTGTTCCATCCCAAATCAGTAGCAAATCGTCTATGTATCTTAACCAGTCTATGGTTTTTGATACAGCCATATCGTTTTCACATCTCCATGCCCACGTCCTTTGCCAATGACCCATTGTCAGACAGGCATATGATGGACTAAAAGAAAAGCCCATCACTGTGCCTTTTGATTGTTGATAGATCTCTTTTCCAAACATGAATACATTTTGTTCCAGGCACATCGAGATCATTTCAAGGAGCATGTGCTCTGCAAATTGAATGTTTCTATCCATCAAGAAGGATTTACAAGCTTCTAAGCCAATTTCATTTCGAATGTTGGAATACAAAGATATTACATCCATTGCCACAAGTTTGTAGGAAGATTGCCAGGGGGTGTCTTCCAAACTTCTCAATAGATCCCCTGTGTCTTTCACATACGATGTTAAACTCTTTACATAAGGTAATAGGAAAATATCTAAATAGTTTGCAATAGGTTCCAATAATGCGCCTTTTTCCGAGATTATCGGCCTCCCTGGTGGTTTCGTGGTGTGTTTATGTATTTTGGGAAGGAAGTATATGGTGGCCATTTTTGGATGGGATGTTTGAAGGTATTTATATTCGTCACTGTCAATTAGGTTTTGTTTGAACCAATTGTCTAACTTTCGGTCTAGTTCTTTTTTCTGCTTTGGCAAAGGATTTGTTTTCAACTTTTCATAGGATTCCTTATTGCGGAGTTGGGAATGTGCCTCACGCATGTATGTTTCTTTGTCCTTTTTGAGACAATATTCTGTCCACAATATTTTTGCTACTGGTTCTCTGTCAGTGATCTGGTCAAGGAGGTTATACTAGGTATGAAGAAACTAAAGTTTGGAAAGTTCTGGGACTAGAAGGTTTCACCTTACAGCTCGTCAAAACCATTGCACCAATTCTTACAGCCTTATACAATTCCCTTTTCACACCTTCAAGTAGATCTCCCACAATAAGAGATGCGACGATTACCATCATTTACAAGTCTAGGAAGGATATTATACTTTGTACCTCTGATAGGCCAGTCTTGCTTCTAAACATTGAATACAAGTTATTCCCTGGTATATTCCCAACCAGATTGAACTCATTAGCATGTGAGTTGATGGATCCCACTCAATCTGGCTTCGTGAAGGGAAGAAATAGCAGGGATAACACCAAGGAAGTGTAGCATATTATTGTCAATGTGCGCAGAACTAGGAAGAAGTCCTAGCTGCTTGTGGTAGATGGCGAGCAGGTATTTGAAGGAATACGTTGACCATTTCTAGTGGAATTTGTTTTGGCCTTCTATTATGGGGGGAGGGGGTGGATAATGGTTGGCTGAAAGGGTTCAACAGTGTTTGTCATGGTCACTGACCTCTGTTAACCTGCCTTCCAGACATGATGAGGCACTAGGCATTGTTTGCTTTCCCCATACTGCAAAAACGAACTCTTTATGGTAGAGGCTCAGGGTTCAAAGTCAACTTGCATAAATCCCAGTTGATGAACCTCTCACTGCCAAAAGAGCAGGTCATGCAGCACAAGGCGCAATTTCCATTTCCAGTATTGGGGTATCTTTCATAGATTTACATGCCTGAATCATTCCCCGTCGCCGAGGCGGGAGTCCCACGGTATACAAAAAAGCAGTGCAATAGGTAAATTATAGTAGTAGTAGGCCTAAGAGAAAGGCCTGAGGCCTAAACTGTAGTAGCCCATCTACCTCATTATGCCAAAAGGACCAAACATGTCCCAACCAATCAGCTTGCAGCACCCTCTAGAACCCTCTCTGCAGAGCCAGTTCTCCTCAGATTTTCACCGCACGTAGTGTGAAAGCGAGTCTTCTGAGTTTCTAATCAGTTTTCTATCCTTCAGGATGTCTGACAAGAAGGCCTTGTTTAGACCTTGCAGAACATGCAACAAGAAAAGAGTCCATGTTGATGATCAACATAATGACTGTATTTATTGCCTCTACCCAAAGCATGAGGCAAAAAATTGTAAGATGAGCCGCACCTTCCCTTTTAAGACCTTAAGGGATACTCACCCGACCAAGATAGATGAGTGTTCAACCATCGCTATTGTCATGAGAATACTGCTGCTAAGTATTGTTTTTTAATTGGAGGGACTACTCTCTTTGAGCATGCCACTCACCTTGCTCATTACGGTTTAGTCCACATGTTTTTAATACATGCCTATTACACATCCATACAGGCATGCTTCACACTGTTTTGGTTGTTTGGTGTCACACTTGGTGTCACATGTGAATTACTGTGGAATTCGTGACCTGTTGTGAAATGCCCTTTTTGTCTCCCACTTTAGGCAATTACAGCACAACACAGGTATTACTTTTTACCCTTTACACTGATTAGAAAAAGTCTTCTAGCTAGGTAAAGGCACCATGTAGATAGTTAACAAATCACAAACCTTTTTGTTTATTTTTCTTGGTCCTGAGGAATCGCTTGTCAGAGGACAAACAGCGAGAAACATGTCGACTGATTGATACACCCTGTAGTCTAGCCTCGCACTAGGGGACATTAATTCCCTACGAGCCTATTTTATCGCTCTAATTTGAATTTGTAATAAGGGACCGCTAGAATAAACCTGACCCTGGTACCATTTACTCCAATTTTAACTTCTTCACCACGTCTACATACTACTGGCCCCTCACCCACACTTCACCCATACAGCAGTTGGAAAAAGATCTCCGCCAGAGAGCCCCTCTTTGAGGTGTTGCCCGTTGGATGTTGCACCGCCGACCCAATGAGGAGCATTGCCGATGATGAAGCATGACACCTGCAAGGGTGTGTGAGGCCATTATATCCAACACAGTGGATACCCACGCATTCATCCACGACGTAAAGTAGGCACCAACATCCAACCTTCACTCTATTTAGGAACAGACTGGTACTTCTTGTGTTTCATACTTATGTTATACCCATGCCGTCTCCACCAACTCCACAACCTTCAGACTCACCACCAGAAGACCTAGGTGGGTTTCATAATCTTATGCTGCGAGCTGTGGGTAGGTTTCAATGACCAGTAACAGTGGAACAATCGGAGTGCTTTCTTCACGATTTCAAAGAAGAAACTAGAAAGGTGTCAAGGGCCATACGAATAATAGACTATATATGGAAGGAGGGCATCAAGTTAATGAAAAATCCTGCTTCTGTGCCTGCCCTGCTTCCACAGATTGATAAAAAATATTGTGCTCTGTTCGGTAGCCCTTCCTGCCTTATTGGACATCTGCGCGCGGCCAGATTCGGTCATTTCACAAGGCGCACAACAAAGATCGAAAAACCCAGCCACTCCCATCACTATGCCACCAGAGAAAGAGGGACGTCGTCTGGACCTTATTGGTAAAAAATTCACAACCATGGCTGCCACCTCAATCAGGGCAGCAAATTCTTTGGCGATCATAGGACGTTAAGATCGACAAATGTGGTCAGACATGGCTGGTCTGATTGACCTAATCCCAGAGGATAAACGTCAGTAAGCTCGGAAGATCTTGATGGAAGGGGAGCGTGCAGGATATTGCGAATACAAATTTTAGAAAACTAGCTGGGGCTGCAGTTCTCAGGCATTAGGGCTGGCTAAAGGCTACCACCTTCCGGCCTGAGGTCCAACTAAAGATTTTGGATATGGCCTACGATGGCGAGTCTTTATTTGGAAAACATATAGACGAAGTCCTCCAGGCAATTAAAACGGACACTGATACCGCATGATATCTGGGTTCCCTGCAGTACAAGCGAGGATATTTTAGAGGCGGTAGAGGGCGTAGATACTCCTCTAGAGGAAGTTATTATCAACAAAACAGACAATATCAGCCTCAATACCGGCAGAATTATCAATCCACATACCGCCAATCTGGTACGGCTAGTTTCTCTCGCCATGGAGGCCGAAAACGCTCTAACAATCAAGGGTGGGATACTCACAGAAAGCAGTGATATCAGCCGGGCGCCATCCATATTTCCTTCCCTCCCTGTGGGCGTGAAAATGTCTTATTTTCTACACAAGTGGCAACAGATTACCTCCAACCAATGGGTGCTAGACCTCGTTCAACATGGACACACCCTAGAGTTTGTCACCAAACCACCAACTACTCCACCCAGGGGACCCCCCTCCCCCTCGTCTTCACTTATTGTTCAAGGAGGATTACTCAATGTTCCTCAAGAACGCTATAGAAAGATTTCCAGTTCATCAGAGGCGGACAGGCTTCTATTCCCGTTTTTTCCTCATGAAGAAGAAATCAGGGGAATGGCGACCGATCCTGGACCTGCGCAATCTCAACAGGTATCTCAAGAAACAGGGGAGATTCTAAGCTGCCTGAACGAGGGAGATTTTATGGCTTCTTTGGACATAGAAGACGCTTACTTTCACATCACAATCCATCTGAAACATCGAAAGTATATCCGATTCACTGTGGCTGGCGCCCACTATCAGTTCAAAGTGCTCCCATTTTGCCTCAAAGCTGGCTCCAAGGATTTTCCCAAAGTGCCTGGCTCCAGTAGCGGCAGCATTACTTTCTTCGGGAATCCAGGTCTTCCCGTACTTGGACGATTGGCTAATCAAAGTTCCTTCAAAGAACAGGGTACAGAACGACATAACAACGTGTTGCAATCTCTTTGCATCCCTGGGTCTCACTGTGAACACAAACAAATCTCAATTGCTTCCGCAAAGGATCCTGCCTTTCTTGGGCGCTCGTCTAGACACAATGCAATGCAAAGCATTCTTGTCTTAAGAAAGACAACTCCGTCTGCAGAAATTAGCAATTCAAGTGTAAAAAAGAAGGTCACTTTCTGTTCACCTGTTCGCTTCATTACTGGGAATGTGTTCCTCAGCCATAAATCTCATCCCACTAGCACGTCTGAAAATGCGACATCTACATGAAGAGCTACATCTTCAGTGGGAACAAGCGACAGGCTCTTTCGACGACATCATCAAAATCACACAGCGCATGGTAGATGCTCTTCAATGGTGGGCGGAACAGCACAATCTGAAGCAAGGGCTCACATTCATGCAAATTCCTCCGGACTTCGTTCTAACAACGGATGCGTCCATGGAAGGATGGGGTGGCCATCTCCAAGATTCACAAGTGCAGGGCAAGTGGTCTTAGAAATACAGACAATGTCACATCAAGTCTGGAATTGAGAGCCATCTTTCTATCCTTACAGGCGTTCCTTCCCAGAATCGCAGGATCTTCAGTCCTGGTCCGCACGGACAATACCACCAGCATGTTTTATGTGAACAAGCAAGGAGGAACAAGATCAGCTACACTATCAAAGGAAGCTCAGATGTTGTGGGAATGGCTAACACTTCACAACATAACTCTCAAAGCAGAACATGTCAGGGGCCTCCACAATACCCTAGCGGACAAGCTCAGCAGATCCTTATCAGACTGCAACGAGTTGAATTAGACAACACTCAATTAAACAGAGTGTTCCAGACATGGGGCAAACCAACGTTAGACTTGTTTGCAACACAGCAGAACAAGAAATGCCGGTATTACACCAGCAGATACCCTCAACAGGGATCAAGAGAGAATGCCCTGTCCATGCGATGGTCAGGAATTTGTGCTTACGCCTTTCCTCCAATCCCGTTGATTCCAAGAGCGTTACGCAAGATGAAGCTGGAGAGCTGCCGTCTCATCCTAATTGCCCCCAGGTGGCCCGCCAGTATTGGTTCAAGGAGCTCATGTTACTATCCCAGGAGCCTCCAATCAGACTTCTCCCGGCTCCAACACTGCTATCATGCAACGAGGGTCAGATCCTTCACCCAGATCCTCAATCTCTGAAATTACACGCATGGCTCCTGACTTCTTAGATTTTCAACACCTTCAAATTCCTCAGGATTGCCGTGACATCTTAAATAAGGCGCGAGCCCAAAGCCCATTGAAGACTTATTGTCTTAAATGGAAGCGATTTTGCTCTTGGTGCATCTCAAACACTTTACACCAGATTGAAGCTCCAGCAGAAAAAAAATTCTTCCTTACCTACTACATTTGGCTCGCTCTGGTCTTTCTTTTTCTTCAATAAAGGTCCATCTAGCGGCTCCAACCAGGTTCAGGAAGGTAGCTAACATTCCCTCACTATGGTCTTCATCTTTAATAAAACAGTTCGTGAGAGGTCTTTTCCGAGCTTATCCTCCGGTTAGGCCTTCCCCACGGGAATGGGAACTCAATACGGTCCTCTCACAACTGATGAAGCACCCATTCGAACCTATTCACAATGCCGACCTCAAATATCTCACATGGAAGGTCGCCTTACTTTTTGCCCTGACATCTGCCAGAAGAGTAGGGGAAATTCAGGCTTTCACTATAAAAGAACCTTCCTGCATTTCTCTCAGGATTACCTCACTCTCCGAACTAATCCGACTTTTATACCCAAAGTGCCTTCTCAGTTCGATTTAAATGAGCCAGTGAAATTAAGAGTTTTCTTTCCAAATCCTACTACACCGGAGGAAAGAACACTGCATTCTTTGGACGTCAAGCGATGTTTGAAGTTTTATCTTCAAAGGACAAACAATTTCAGAAAATCACATCAGTTATTCGTGGCTTATGGTCAAACTACGCTTGGGAAAGCGGTCACTAAAGCCACAATTTCCAGGTGGATAGCCTCTGCAATCCATTTCTGTCATGTTAAATCTAACAGACCACTACAAAGAAATGTCAGGTCTCACTCTACAAGAGTTGTAGCGGCGTCTACAGCATTGTTTGAAGGAGTGACATTAGAAAATATTATCCGTGATGCGACATGGAAGAATGTCCACACGTTTACAAGACATTACTGCCTACAATCGACAAGTCAAGAAGATGCGGCGGTTGGTCAAGCGGTCTCACGTCATCTATTTCCATAGGAACAGCTTCAGGTAACCAGTGTTCCTTCAATTTGTGGTTAAAATATGCTTTTCGATATATCTGTGTATTATAAAGATATAGACATATTTCAATTTGCCTACTTATTATGTGCGTTGTTACTTCTCCTGATTAATATTCTATGACTACTCTTTTGAATTTAGTCCTGTTTTATCATTAGCAATGTACGTACTTCACACTTGTTGGTTGGTAAATATAAGGTTTATGGGAGTGTATCAGTATAAGTCTCCCACCATCTGCAACCGACTCTTACCTGGCATACTGCTTGCCACTCTGATTCAGGCATGTGAATCTATGAAAGATACCCCATTACTGGATAAAAAAACAAGTTACTTACCTGTAACTTCAGTTATTCAGTATTGGTATCTTTAATAGATTCACATGCACCCACCCTCCTTCCCGGAGAGTCAGTTCTCTAATTTTGGGATACTCAGTTCCCACTTGTGCTAACGAAAATCTGAGGAGAACTGGCTCTGCAGAGAGGGTTCTAGAGGGTGCTGCAAGCTGATTGGTTGGGACAAAATGTTTGGTACTTTTTGCATAATGAGGTAGATAGGCTACTACAGTTTAGGCCTCAGGCCTTTCTCTTAGGCCTACTACTACTATAATTTACCTTTGGCACTGCTTTTTTATATACCCTGGGACTCCCGCCTCGGTGATGGGGAATGATTCAGGCATGTGAATCTATGAAATATACGAATACTGGATAACTGAAGTTACAGGTAAGTAACGTGTTGTCTTCCATTGGATGACAGTTCACTTAAGTTAAGTTAAAATACAAATTAATCCCACCCTGACGCTGGTGTACACCTCCAATTATATGTTGCTTCTGAGTGAAATTCAGAGAGAATATCAAGCATGGCATGTCGGAAGGCTTTTATGCCTAGGTCGCATTGTTATTATGACAACACTTACTAAATTGTTGTATTTGTTCCAACCCTCCGTTAGCTGCTTTGCACGAGCACGCACAAGTGCAAAAACCTATTAATAGTTTTATCGCTACTCTACTGGGCGCAACCACGTTTATAACATGACGTTAAAAGAGAACCTGTTTATTTCATGAAACAAAAAGATTGTCTTGAGACTGGGGAAAGTTTTGATGCAAACAAGATTAAGTTAATTCATGAGATGAAGAGGCATTTCAGCGTTTTCTCAGACGAAGACACTTGTAGTTTTAGATTAGGCATTGGGGCATGCAGCAATCCCTCTGCCCACATGCTTCTAGACAAATTAGACTCTTCCAGAAGGGGCTCCTTAGCCAATATAGGGACAGACAACGTATCTCCGATCTATATCCTTGTTCATGCCATGCCAAATGTGTACATTTCAGGACAGATGAAATGGGAAACGGACTGGGCCCTTCACTTACAGACCGGGAGCGAGAAAATGTTTTAATTGGAACAAAAAAGATGGCCAGAAGCTCCAGGGCTAGAGGGCCTTTGCTAAAAGTCACACTTGACTGGTACCATACACCAGCAAATATGCCTGTGCGAAACCCAAACCACACTGACAGAAGCTGAAGGACCTGTGGGGGGAACTGTACATTTATACACGAGGTGGGACTGGCCTAAGTTTCAGAAATATTGGTCTGAGGTGTTGGATGTCATAGACTCAATGCTCCAGGCAAGCCCCAGATTATCCGCCTATACACTGGTGGTCCTCCCAAACCCAAAATCGTACATGTGGCCTCCACCAGGGTTCCCTCTACATTACAGCTAGTGAATACCGGAGATAAGAGACTAGCATCTGAGGCTTTGGGAACTATTAAGAATTATAGAAGCTGATTAGGTCTTTAGAGCAGGGAGGGTGTGGACTAAGTTGCCCCATACTTTGCATTGTACTATCTAACATCTTGCAAGTGAGGTAAATGATCCGACCTTTGGGCGCAGTAAAGGTTTAAATTAAGTGAATTGGACTATGGGGGAGGAATAGAATCATATAGCTACATTAGTGGGCCAAGACTATTGGGCACTGGTGGATTTCTGGGGTTTGGAGATATTCCTTTTTTTTTTTTACAATATTGTGTAGTAGCGCATAGTTTTCCTATCTGGCCAGTGGAAGTAGGCGAGGTGTATATGCAATGAAAATGCAAATACAAATAGTTTTTTTACTGTTCTTAGTAGATACTTTTTTAACACTATGTTATGTTTTTCTCATGAGAATTTCACCATCTGCAAACAGTGTGGTACGGGGTAAATTCTCTCCATAGAGTAAACAGTGTCAACAGTACCCACTTTTCTACTTATATCCACTTCATTTCCCAATGTAGGTTCAGTGACTATCAGGGTTTGATACAGGTAGGGCATTAGTTTTGTAACAGGATTTCGGTATCTGGAAGAACTTGGTTGTATACAGATTAAACACCATGTGCAGGATAGGCTACTATTTCATCTGTGGTTCATAGTCAACATGAACCCTGCTACCCATGAATTGTAACATACAGGGTCAATGCTGCACATTAGACACAGGCTTGCTTTACCTATTGGGGCTGTATGTATGATAGCAGTAATGATGCTTGATATTATTATGAGCTATTTTGCATTTACATTCAGAGCTCTGATACTATACCCATTTATAGAGCAATGTGTACCAAAGAAACTTGGATGATGTCGTCAGTGATGTCATAAATGATGTCATTGAACATGTAATGTGTGACGTAATGTGTAAGGTCATAAGCAGTGCATGGTTGAAGCGCAAATTATGGTTAGCTCTACTAACTATAACTGGTGAATTTCTGTGTGTTTTTTTTTTAGTTAAGAACGTTAAAATTGTCTCTGACATATTCACATGACTATAATGTTATATTAACCATGGTTTTTTTCAATGAATTTCTTATGTGAGTAATATTTTATTAACATTTGTAAAGACAACCCCCTACCGCACATAGACTTTGGCTATGCACAATGGGGTGGATGACCACAGGGCCTTGTGTTTTTCAAGGGAAGGAGGACCACTTGGCCTCCTTCCCCGAGCATTATTAGGCACTGAAGACCCCATCCTCCAGATCCATATGTTTTTCAAAAGGGGGGAGACCAAGTGCCCCCTCCCTAAGCCACATTAGGCCATGGGGACCCCATCCCATAAGGCCTTTTTTTCAATTAGAGGGGAAAGGGGCCACGTGGCTCCCCTCCCGAGCCTTATTGGACCCTGGAGACCCCATCACCTGGGCCTTTTCTTCTGTGAAAGGGGAGGGGGCTTTGTAGCCCTCCCTAGGCCATGTTAGACCTTGGGCATAGCCCATCTTCCAGGGTCATTACCAAAATTAAAGGGGGGGCTTTTCACCTCCCGAGCCTATTTCAGCGCTGGGTCCCCCATCCCCTCGGGCCTGCATCATTGAAGGTAGGTGCCCTGGTGCCCACCTAGGGCTCCAATCACACATTTGTTGGGGGACTTCTGGGGGAGCGCCAAGGCACCCACTGCACATTCTGGCTTCCCGCATGCAGCAAGAGCCAGCATTCCTCCCGCTTGGAGGGAGGAACTACTTACGCTGCTCCCTTCCGGCGAGAGCACTATTTTCAAAACTCCTGCCTGCTTGGAGCAGAATTTGTGCTTTCTCCCGCTTTACAGGAGTTTAAAAATGTCCCAACTAAGTGGGAGCGAACACAGGTTTCCCTGCTCTCTCCTGTGAGGGAAGGAAATCCACTATGTCCCAGGGGTGGGCTCCCCAGGATATAGTTAGTGAGCCGGCCCCGGGAGATAGTGTCCCTGGGGCATTAATGGTTCAGCCATTTGGCCCCCTTCCCTTTTAATTTTTTTTTTTTTAAAACCTTTATTATATCATTCACAAAAATTTCAGGAGTAGACCTACAACCACAGGGGCCGGACACTGCATTTAGGAGATACGTATAAGAAGTTCAATAACACAGCTCTTCAGCCTGCAACCCTGAGGTCCGGCAGCGGTACAGGATATATGTTGCATTGAACACAGTGCAGATCGCATGCTATTCATAAGGTTTTCATTTTGCCTTTAAGCCCCCCCCGCCCCCCCCAGAGACAAGATAAGAAGAAGATACAGGATATCCGGAGCCACACAATCGAAGATATAATAAAGGTGGGTAGGTGTAGGAAAGTATTCGCTGACCAACTTAAAGGGACAGTAAAGACGCAAGCGCTAGCGAGCTCAAGGAGGATAAAGAACCGAACAACCGATCTCTCATCGCGGCCGCCCACTCTCAGACCCCGCCCACTTATACACTCCAGGATGAAACAGAAAGTACTGCAACCGGACACTGCAAGAAGAAGACAGAGGCCATAGAACAAAACAAAGGCAAAATAACAAACCCCCCCCACACCCTCCACCCTGCACCCCTGCAATGGCTACGGCCTACCCCACTAGCAGCGTGCCTGTCGCCCATAGGAATACCCTTAAAAAAGAGAGAAAAGAAAGAAAGAGGGGGCCATAGAACAAAACAAAGGCAAAATAACAAACCCCCCCCCACCCTGCACCCCTGCAATGGCTACGGCCTAACCCACTAGCAGCGTGCCTGTCGCCCAGGAACATCCCTAAAAGAGAAGAAAAGCGGAGGAGGAGAGATAAAAACACACTCCCGGACTCCTTTACCCCCCACCAGATGTAACCACCCCAGAACATGGTCAAAATAGAATGCAGCGAAATATAAAATCAATCCGGTAAGTATGATACACACCACCCGACTCTCGTACATTACAGGTCACAATCCCAGCAGCGAGATAAAATATTATGCCAAACCCAAAAAAGACACAAGCTAACCCTGGCCGGTACGATTATTAACCAGAGCACTTACAATCCAGACCACAACAACAGTGAAAGCAGCAGAGCGTTCATCAAAGTTCAAGTCAGTACGAACAAGTCGAAAAAAGGATAAAAGTGCACGGCATCCCCAAAGCAAGTGAGGAAAAGCATGGAAGAATAATGAAGCTCTCCGGTAACCACAGGTGGTCCTGTTGAGGCACTCCAGGTTGTCCATGACGATGTTCAGTGGGTTATGGCTCAAGCGGGGGAAGCTAACAATGTTCACGGGTGTGCAAACCATCCTGTAGGGATCAGCAGCGCACACGGAGTCCGGCTTCCGCACAGGGTCCTCGAAGTTGAGCCCACAATGTTCCATGGGTAGTACAGCTGGCTGAAACAATGCCGAAAAGTCGCCGTCCGGTCTCCGGCAGATATTGTCCACTGTTACAGACAGTGACTGGTATTGGACGATGATCTGTGAGTGGAGCGCCCCAATGGCCGCCATTACGGCTTGCAGTGATGGTGTGCCTTCTGACCCCTCCATCTCCTCTCACGAAGCGACAGAGCAGGATATGAACCCCGGAGGTCACCTACTCCGGGGTAGCAGGTGCAACCAGAGCAGACCACAACAATGGGCGCCCTCACCTCACGATTTCTACACCTTCGCAGCTAGTCAGGGCTCCGGTCCGTCACCCCTGGGAGGCTTACAGTGTCTCCGGGCGTCGGATACAGGACCGCAGCAACCGAAGAGCCACGCTGCGGCGTCTGCGGTGTAGACAGGATATTAAATCGCCATTGGAAACAAGTAAAGTGTGTCTCCGTTCGAGAGACCGGACGAAGCCCAAAGTCCACAGCCGATGTTGTTCAACTCCAGCCCGGATGGGTTGGAAATCGAGGCCCCGGCTTCCACGCTGAGTTAGGCCGAGAATGAAACACGGCGTATCTTCGTCACCCGATCAATTAAAAAGGTCGGGATTGCACCTTCAGAGTAAGTAACTCCTCGCGTACACTGGAGTCAGGTGTAAAAGCAGGATAAATTGCAGGACATACGAGCTGCTGGCGGAGGTCGGCGGAGACGGGAGCTTCTGCGGCCATCTTGTTTTCCTGCGTAGCTCCTCCGCCAGACAAAATTGTCCCTTTTAATTATTATAGCCGCCTGATGCTTTAGATGTATGAGGAGGCCCCCTCTCCATTTTGAATAATTTGGATCCTGGGGGTCGGCTCTCCGGGGCCTGTGATGGCTCAGGAAAGGGGCTCCCCTCCTGATATTAATTTCGGCCCCAAAGGTGGCCTCCCTGGAAGCTGTGATGGTTCAGGGAAGGAGGGTGCACGGTTCTCCCCATATTGATTCATTTCGGCCTGGTGTGGACTTCCCAGGACCTGTGATGGCTCAGGACGGTGTCCGCCTGGCCCCCCTCCCCTTGATTAATTTTGGACACCAGAGGTGGGCTCCCTGGGACCTGTGATGGCTCAGGGAAGGGGGGGGTGTGGCCCTACTCCCCATACACAATATTTGTGTCCTTGTGGGTGGGATTCCCGAGGCCTGTAAAGCAAGGGAAGGAGACCACAACGCCCCCCCCCACTTAACTCACCTGACTGCTGTTACGAAGATCAAACCAACATCAGTGCATGTACTGTACAACAAAAAAACTTCTAAATACAGGTACAATATCTGAGGACTTCCATATCATCACAAATGCACTGTGGGATTTGAAGTTGTTTTATAATAGTCATGTGATGTACCTTCTTTTAGAACATGCCCGAGCGCAATATGGCGTTTGTAATTCACCCGTGAGCAAGGCAATGGTGCTGAAACATTGGGGCAAAGATAACAAGCGCTGCTGGACTGAGAAATAAATTCTGCTTCAGTATTGGACCTCATTTTGTGTCTACAAGGTGATGTTGTGATGGGCTGCTCCATGCCCAGGTGTGCAGCCGCCCTATAGGGTCCGGTGTGGCAAAAATGGGTTGGCGTGAGGAAGGGATTCGAGCAGGGGGACCCCAGCCACAATCATGCTGAAAGCGGATTTCTTTTCAAAGTAGTTCGCAGAGTGACAATACTGCGGCATTTTAACTCACCCGACTGCTGTTACGAAGAAAACACCAACATAGTGCATGTACTGTACAACAAAAAAACTTCTAAATACAGGCACAATATCTGAGGACTTCCATGTCATCACAAATGCACTGGGGGTTTTGAAGTTGTTTTATAATAGTCACATGCTGTACCGTACTTGGGAACACGTCCGAGCGCAATATTTCATTTGTTATTCACCCGTGAGCAAGGCTATGGTGCCGAAATGTTGGGGCAAAGATAACAAGCGCTGCTAGACTGAGAAATAAATTCTGCTTCAGTATTGGGCCTCATTTTGTGTCTACATGGTGATGTTTTGATGGGCTGCTCCATGCCCAGGTGTGAGGCCGTCCTGTAGGGTCCGGGGCTACGGTAACGTGAGACTGTTTGTTGGGATTAAATTGAGGAGCCTGACAAACTCGCGCATCCAACCTACAGAGGATACGCCAATGTGGCAAAAATGGATTGGCGTGAGGAAGGGATTCGAGCAGGGGGACCCCTGCCATGATCATGCTGAAAGCGGATTTCTTTTCAAAGTTGTTCGCAGAGTGACAACACTGCGGCATTTTAACTCAC
This sequence comes from Lissotriton vulgaris, assembly GCF_964263255.1. Classification (NCBI taxonomy): domain Eukaryota; kingdom Metazoa; phylum Chordata; class Amphibia; order Caudata; family Salamandridae; genus Lissotriton; species Lissotriton vulgaris. The sequence continues at coordinate 1,065,254,776 of NC_141693.1, read as the reverse complement.
CTGACTGCTGTTACGAAGACCACACCAACATCAGTGCATGTACTGTACAACAACAAAAACTTCTAAATACTGGTACAATATCTGAGGACTTCCATATCATCACAAATGCACTGTGGGATTTGAAGTTGTTTTATATTAGTCATGTGATGTACCTTACTTGAGAACACGCCCGAGCGCAATATGGCGTTTGTAATTCACCCGTGAGCAAGGCAATGGTGCTGAAACATTGGGGCAAAGATAACAAGCGCTGCTGGACTGAGAAATAAATTCTGCTACAGTATTGGGCCTCATTTTGTGTCTACAAGGTGATGTTGTGATGGGCTGCTCCATGCCCAGGTGTGCAGCCGCCCTGTAGGGTCCGATGTGGCAAAAATGGATTGGCGTGAGGAAGGGATTCGAGCAGGGGGACCCCAGCCACAATCATGCTGAAAGCGGATTTCTTTTCAAAGTAGTTCGTAGAGTGACAATACTGCGGCATTTTAACTCACCCGACTGCTGTTACGAAGACCACACCAACATAGTGCATGTACTGTACAACAACAAAAACTTCTAAATACAGGCACAATATCTGAGGACTTCCATGTCATCACAAATGCACTGTGGGATTTGAAGTTGTTTTATAATAGTCATGTGATGTACTTTACTTGAGAACACGCCCGAGTGCAATATGGTGTTTGTTATTCACCCGTGAGCAAGGCTATGGTGCCGAAACTTTGGGGCAAAGATAACAAGCGCTGCTGGACTGAGAAATAAATTCTGCTTCAGTATTGGGCCTCCTTTTTTGTCTACATGGTGATGTATTGATTGGCTGCTCTGTGCCCAGTCGTGAGGCCGCCCTGTAGGGTCCGGGGCTCCAGAAACGTGAGACTGTTTGTTGGGGTGGATATATATATATATATACATATATATATATATATATTTGCTCCAAATTCTCCAATAATACCCAGCCGGGTTAGAAGAAATACAGCACTCTCGGGGTTCCAGCAAAGGTTTATTTTCCAAAACAAACGCGTTTCAGGAGAAACTCCCTTCGTCAGTGTTTACACAGGAACGCGCTACACAACGCCATTATGTTAGTTCACTGTGGGAATGTCCGGGTGACTTGTATACACTAGACACTGTGTATGCCAATATTGATTATAAATTGTACTTTTGCCGATACACGGCGTGATTACGCTTGGGTGAGATATATGACTGAATAATGACCAATATTTAGACAGTCGTTTGAAATAATACCATGTACACTCAAAGATGGCGCGCAAACATGAATGTTTGTAGGAGTCCTATGTTTGTTTCCATCACCCACAGTGAACTAACATAATGGCGCCGTGTAGCGCGTTCGTGTGTAAACACTGACGAAGGGAGTTTCTCCCGAAACGCGTTTGTTTTGGAAAATAAGCCTTTGCTGAGAACTGGAACCCCGAGAGTGCTGTATTTCTTCTAACCCGGCTGTGTATTATTGGAGAATTTGGAGCAAACATTGTTATCGCGGGGCACCACCGCGGAAACAGCACCCGCTGCTGCAGTGACTCGTGTTACTGGGGTTTTTGGAGCATTAAAATATATATATATATATATATATGTATATATATATATATAATATTTTTTACATGTGTCGGACAGGGGACTAAGTCTCTGAGTCCTACAATGACTGGCAGCAAGTTTTTTTCATTTGTCTGGCAGCCAGTCAGAGCGCTCGCTCGCGTTTTAGCCTGACTCCTGTGGGAGCAGATTGGCTCAAGAGAAGTAAAACTCCCTCGGCCAATCAGAACACTTTACTTCTTAAAATTAGGATTCGAGAGACTCTTGTGACAGTACCTCGAACTCAACCATCCAGATATCTATATATTTTTTTAACTTTAATATCTTAAAAATTACTGAACCGATTTAAACTGATTCACAAAAAGCACACTCTGCATGCAATTCTGTTCAGCAGCTGTTTGCTGTAGCCCTTCTTTAAAAAGTCTATGGAAAAAGCACGGGGAGTTTGTGTCTTGAGAAACCCCCATTTGTTCCGCCCCACACTTGACAGATCACCTCAAAAAAATCCATTAATCACAAAGTAGCACCCTTTTGGAAAGGTTTGTGGAGATTTATTAAACAGTGTCAAAGTCATTGGCAACACAAAAAACGTTGATATATATCTCTCTCTCTCTCCATATATATATATATTCACTGAAAAAACCATAGGTTTCGGGGGCGTTATAGTTAGTTGGACATTTTACTCGTACAAAACCATTGAAATTCCCCCATTATAGTTAGTTCAGCTAACTATAACTCAAACGCCCGCAATGCACTGCTGATGGCGTCACATATTACATCACTCATGACATGGTCATTGACATCACTAATGACATCTCAAATGACATCACTGATGACCTCACTGATGACATCATCCAGTGAATTTGTGTTTTTCTGAAAATTAAATATGTTTTATATATGTATATCTCAAGGTCGATGGAAGAATAAATGGGTATATAAGTGTCTAAATGGATGATTTTTTTGTAAAGAACAAGTTACTTACCTTCGGTAACACTTTTTCTGGTGGATACAGTATCTGCCTGTGGATTCCTCACCTTGTGAATATCCCCTTGCGTCAGCAACATTCGGAATTTTTTTTTTTGAGCTTCGCGCCGACGTGAACAACGTCACAGAAGCACGGCATTGCGCACGGCTCCGCTGACGTGACTGACTCCATAATAGGACCATGTTGGCGTGATGACATCAGTTCCACCCTTTTTTCCGTGCCTTCGAGGCACACGGATGGACCGATACCAGTAAATATATACACAGTATACACAGTACACAATTGTCAAGATAACACACACAGTGTGAAGACAATAAAGCTAACCAAGTAGGATAACACACTACCTTAGAAAGCAACACATATGGATTAAAACATTGACAATAACTTAGGTATAGAAGAGTGGACAACGGTGAGGCGGGTGGGTCAGTGAGGAATCCACAGGCAGATACTATATCCACCAGAAAAAGCGTTACCGAAGGTAAGTATCTTGTTCTTCTGATGGATACATCTGCCAGTGGATTTCTCACCTTGTGAATAGAGTCCCACAGCAGTCCCCACACCCGGAGGAGGGTGTCCACTCTCCTATACCAGAAAATCCTGGAGGACGGAGTGCGCAAAGTGGCCATCCCTCCTCACTTCTGCTTCGCGAAAGAGTGGAGGGAGGCCCAAGTCGCCGCCCTACAAATGTCCTCTACAGGCACACCCCTAGACAAAGCAGATGTAGCAGACCTTGCTCTAGTAGAATGAGCTCTTAAACCTTCAGGAGGTTCCTTACCCGCCAGAGAGCAGCATATCTTGATGCACAAGACAATCCATCTTGACTGCGTGCGCTTGTGCACTGCTTTGCCTCTTCTGGCACCAACAAAGCCAACGAAGAGCTGGTCATCCACTCTGAACTCTCTGGGTCTGTCCAGGTAGAAGCTCACCGCCCTCTTAGAGTCCAAGCGGTGAAGTTTCTCCTCCTCCTTGGAAGGGTGAGGAGGAGGATAGAAGGTTGGGAGGGTAATGGACTGCCCTAGATGGAAGGGAGTTACCACCTTAGGCAGAAAAGCAGCCATGGTCCTGAGTACCATTCGTTCAGCATGAACAGTCAAGAATGGGGGCTCACTTACCCTCCTTGCCGAGGTAATTGCGATCAGAAAAACCGTCTTAAAAGACAACAGTCTCAAGGGACACTTGTGCAAAGATTCAAAAGGTGAACCCATCAAGAAAGTGAGCACAAGATTTAAATCCCATTGAGGCACAATAAAGGGAGTAGGAGGAAATGTATTTGTAAGACCCTTTAAAAATCTTAATACTACAGGAGATTTAAATAAGTATGGCTGATCCAGCAGACAGAGAAATGCCGACAAAGCCGAAAGATAACCTTTGACCGTAGCCACAGCAAATCCTTGCTGAGCCAAAGAGAGTGCAAATTGAAGTATGTCAGATAAACAAGCCCTCAAAGGATCGATGGACTTCTCTCCACAACCAGCAACAAATTTAGACCACCTATAAGAGTAGATAGAATTGGTGGAGTCACGCCTGGCTGATAAGATGACATCCACCACATCATGTGGGAGAGAAAAGGAATTCAGGTTGCCCCGTTCAATCTCCAGGCATGAAGGTGTAAGGTCTGAAGGTGGGGGTGTAGAACCTGCACCCCCATCTGAGAGAGGAGATCTGCCCTCAGAGGGAGACGGAGCGACGGGCACGAGGAGAGGTGGAGAAGATCTGTGTACCCCACCATTCTTGGCCAATCCGGGGCGATCAATATAACTTGAGCCCGGTCTTGGTGAATCTTCCTCAGAACCCGAGGAATCAAGGGTATGGGTGGAAATGTGTAAAGGAGTTGAGAGTCCCAACTCAGCTGAAACGCGTCTCCCAATGCTCCTTGCATCGGAAACTGGAGATTGCAGAATGACGGGCAGTGAGCATTCTCGGGAGTGGCAAACGGGTCCACCCGAGGAGTTCCCCAAGTCCGAAAGACGTAACGAACCACCTCCAGGTGAAGCCTCCACTCGTGGTCGGCCGAGAACTGCCGACTGAGACTGTCTGCACGCACATTCAGAACTCCGGCCAGGTGATTTGCCATCAGACAAATCTGATGGTCCTGGACCCAGGACCAAAGACGCAGAGCCTCTCTGCAGAGACACTGCGATCCCACTCCTCCCTGCGTGTAGACATACCACATCGCGGTCGTGTTGTCCGTCAGGACTTGAACCGACTGACCGCGAAGGGAAGGAAGGAAGGCCTTGAGAGCCAACCGTATGGCCCGTAACTCTAGAAGGTTGATGTGAAGCAACCTTTCCTCTGGAGTCCAAAGACTCTTGACCTCCAGATCCCCCAGATGAGCACCCCACCCTAGAGTGGATGCATCCGTTATCACTGTGGCCACCGATGGAGGTAGCTGAAAAGGCTTTCCTTGAGACAGATTGCCTTCCACGCTCCATCAAGACAGATCCTCCGCAGCTTCTCTGGAGATCTTGACTGACTCCCTGAGATCTCTATTGTGCTGATACCACTGCCTGCGGAGGCACCACTGGAGGGCCCTCATGTGCCAGCTTGCATGGTTGACCAACAGAATGCAAGAAGCCATCAGACTGAGCAGACAAAGGACCTTCAGGACTGGAACGACCGCTCCATTGTGAAATAAAGGAATCATTTCCTGTATGTAGCGAATTCGTTGTGGAGGAGGAAATGCCCGACATACAGTTGTATCCAGTACCGCACCTATGAACAGGTTGCGCTGGGAGGGCACCAGGTGAGAATTGGGTACATTTATCGAAAAACCCAACCTGTACAAAACTGAGTTGTGACTTGCAGATGATGGAGCACTTTCTCTGGAGATTCCGCTTTGATCAGCCAATCATCCAGATAAGGGAATACCAGAATCCCTGACCTTCTGGGATGTGCAGCCACCACAGCCATCACCTTGGTGCAGACTCGAGGCGCAGTAGTAAGACCAAACGGAAGGACCGCAAACTTGTAGTGTTGCGGTCCCACCGTAAAACGGAGATACTTCCTGTGCGACTTCAGGATTGGGATGTGAAAATACGCATCCTGCAAGTCGATCGACACCATCCAGTCTTCTTCCAGCAGCGCCTGAAGAACCTGTGCAGGGGTGAGCATCTTGAACTCTTCCTGTTTCAGATACAAGTTCAAGATCCTGAGATCCAGGATTGGACAAAGTCTGCCATCCTTCTTGAGGATCAGGAAATACCGGGAGTAGCAACCCTGACCCCTATCCTGCTCCGGAACCACCTCTATCGCGCCTCTTCTTAGCAACGCCAGGACTTACTTCTACTGGAGCAGCAGGTGGTCCTCCGAGCAAAAGCCTTGTCAAGGAGGGGAATTGGGAGGGAATTCCCGAAAGGGAATTGCATACCCATTCTCCACGAGATTGAGAACCCAAAGGTCCAATGTGACCGATTCCCAATCCCGCAGAAAATAGGTAAGCCGACCCCCTACAGGACCGGCATGATCCGGAATGGCGGATCTAGGGCTGCTTTGCTGTTGTGGGAGGGGAGTGGGTAGAGGAAGAGGAAGATGAGAAGGAGGAGGAGGCCTGGCGTCCCCGTGGACGAGCTCTTTGCCTGACCCTGTATAACTTATACAGCGGCTTTTGTTGCCTTTGTTGCTGCTGCTGTTGGGATTGTCTATAGGGACGAAAGGAGGACCTTCCAAAACCCCTCTATCTCTTGCTCACAGAACCTCTGGACTGTAGACCCAATGATCTGGCTGTAGCCCTGCTGTCCTTAAACCTCTCCAATGCTGCATCAGCCTTTTTCCCAAAAAGGCCTGAGCCGTCAAAGGGCAGATCTAATAATGCAGCTTGGACGTCCGTAGAGAATTCAGATGACTTCAACCAGGCAGCCCTTCTCGTAGCAATTGAAGTCCCCATTACTTTAGCCACAGAGTCAGCAGTGTCAAGACCACTCTGAATGACCTGCTTTGCAGCAGCTTGAGTGTCAGCCAACACCTCATTAAAATTTTTCCTGTCCTCTTTCGGAATCTTCGGGACCAATTGCCTTAACGAGTCCATCAAGGCATGAATATATCTTCCCATTAGACATGTAGCATTCGTGGACTTAAGAGCCATACTCGCAGAAGAAAATATTTTCTTAGCAGTCTGGTCCTGCTTTTTTGACTCCTTGTCTCCAGGCACCTGAGGAAAGGCCCCAACAGATTTTTTCTAACAGGCCACCTGTATTACCAAGCTCTCTGGTAAAGAATGCGATGTCAAAAAGTCCGGGTCACCAGGCGCCACCCTGTACCTTCTTGCAACACCCTTTGCAACAGCAGGAGCCGAGAGGGGTCTATTCCATACTTCCAAAATAGGCTCCGTCAAAGCATCATTGAAAGGAAGTATGGGTTCCACAACAGAAGACGGAGAATGGAGGACCTCAGTCAGCAAATTAGACTTGAACTCAGCAGTAGGCAGAGTCAAATTTAAGAGTTCTGCAGCCTTTTTCATGACCACTTGGTACGGTGCATTATCCTTAGAAGGGGCATCCGAAATGGAGGACAACTGCCAGTCTGGCGAAAACTCCAGACCACTAGCCTCCCTTAGGTCATCAAAATAATCATCCTCCTGCAGCTCACCTTCCTCAACTTCAGCCTCTCTATACCTCTAATCCTTCAGAAGATGTTGAGCATCACGCCCTGATCTCTCCTTTAAGAACGGCGTCGACAGATCCGCAAACGACTCCGATGGAGCCGGATCCGGATGAATAGGACGATGCTCTCGAGATCGGGCCGGCGCCGGTGACACAGGTATCGGCGTCGAAGACCTCGGCGGCACCGAGAAATGCCATGGCGTAGTCGATACTGGCATAAATGGCATAAATGGAGCTGGGGCATAAGACTGGGGAACTCCCAGGTTGTATGCCAAAGGACCCATGGGACCCGCAGGTGCACCAGAGGGGTACATAGCTCTCGAATAGACACCATACATCGCGTTTAAAAACTGTTTAGGGTCTTGACCTGGGCCCGGAAAGGGTGGGTATGGGCCCACAGGATGCTCTTGAGGAGGTACCGGATTCGTCTTCTCTTCTCGGGCTGATGAGCCGGAGTCGCCGAACCCTCTGGTACAGGAGCCTCTTCTTCCTCTCGAACTGGAGATCGAGACGGCGCCGGAGAGGGATTCGACACCGGAGCCGGTGAATGCTCCGACGACTCCACAGGCAAAACCTCACCAACTGGATCCACAATTGGAGAATGCTCTTTACGACGTCTCCTACCTGGCGACTTAGGCCTCGAATCCGAATTCTTGCCTGAGTGATGTCGAGACTCATGCCTTCTCTTCTTGTGCTTCTTCTTCGAAGATCTAGAAGCATGCCCAGACGATGACTTCGCAGGCGAAGCCGTGCGAGACCTTGACCTCGACTTCGACCTCGTCTTCGATCTCGACCTCCTCGAATGCGACCTCGAAGACTTCTTCTCCTTTTTTACCCTTTAACTTGGCAACCAGTACGCCGATGACATCATATTATACATCAATGACATGTCGGCAGATATGGCCCCCCTTCCAACAATATTCAATACTTTCCGGAACATTTCGGGATTAGGGATCAATGACTCGAAATCTAATGGCTTTTGCTTTAACTCCCCATTAAACGATACACACATAGAGTTCGAGCCCCACTATTTTCAAGTAGCGTCAACGACTTTCAAGTATTTAGGGATACAGATGTACCGGAACACCCGAGACCTCCTGGACGGTAACCTGGGTAAGGCGATCACTGCACTCAGGACACAAATACAATTTTGGAATACACTGCCCCTATCGATAGCTGGGAAGGTGGCAATTGCAAAGAAGGTGGTACTGCCTAGATTACTGTATTTCTTCACGAATCTACCCCTTCTGGTCCCGATTAGTTTTTTCAAGACCATAAACACGTTACTAACGGAACTGATCTGGGGTGCAGGTAGACGACGAATCAGTATGGCTAAGTTGCAACTACCCACAGACAGGGGAGGCATGGGAGCACCAGATATGATCGCATATGGTTACGCTTGTCAGCTCCAGTGGTTAGCCTACTGGTTAGCAGGGCGCAACCTGCTTGAAATAGGTATGGCGGAGGTAGACAAGGACAGGGGCACTATACACAGGCTGCTGCTAACAAACGCTAGACTGCCGGCCGCAGCGCCATACCTCCTGGGACTAGCTATCAAGTGCTGTAAAAAGGCGGTTCAATACACCAGCGCTACATCATCCTATGCTCCCACTATACCCCTGCTGGGACTTTCACTGGGCGACGGAATACTATCAGAACTAAAACTCAGGACTTGGCAGCAAGCGGGTGTCCTACAAGTGGGAGATTTCTTTGCGGAGAATGCTCTCATGACCCACGCGGACTTCACACGGCTGCATCACACCCCCATCACGTTATACTTGCTACACGCACAGGTTACACAATACATAACTTCGACCTGGGCACGAGATGGGACGGAAACGCCAGCGAATCCGCTCCTCACAATGCAGTACTTGATTGGGACGGGCAGCCACCTGACGAAGTGACTGACGGTCGGCATCCAAACTGGTAGAGCGATCACACTACAGCCCACACGGGAAAGATGGGATGGTGATATGGGCCACGAAATTGGAGATAAGGATTGGGTAAAGATACTCAGGTTCCCTAAGAAGGTGTCACGTAACCCAAAATTCAAATTCATCCAATTGATGGCCATGCACAGAGCATATCTCATTTCACACAAATTACATGTCATGTTCCCAAGCGCAGTGAGTACAAGCCCTAGGTGCGGAGCGGATGATGCCAGACTGTTACATATTTTATGGGATTGCCCGAGGCTCAGCTATTATTGGGCGACAATCCACAAAACTTTAGGGGCTGTTGCTCCAGGTAGGCCCTACGCATCACCGCTGTACAACCTGCTAGGAGTAGGCCATAAAAAAAGAAAAGGAGCGGAGCAACCTGTGTTGTTGATCTGGCATTACTGCTTGGTAAAAGGTTAATAACGATGCGCTGGAAGTCGGCAAGACCTCCGGATGTGGAGGGATGGCATAATGAGATGATGCGCTGGGGAAGGGCAGAAGGGATGGAAATACGAAGGGAGGAATGTAGAGGTCTACGGAAAACACACATCTCTCTAGAGTGGGATACTATGATGGCGGACTTTGAGGTATGTGCTGACTCATTCTGAGACTAATGTCATGCGGCACTGGCATGCCCGCTATGAGATGTGAGATTATATTGTATACTTGTCAACACGATACATAGGGGGAGTTGTGGCACTGTGAGCCAGAACAGAGGGAAGTGTACTTACGAGAGTCACCACGTCAGCAGAGAGAACAGAAATGTTTATCACGTAATATACAATACGCAGTTGTCTGGAAATGTTTTGAATTTGTCCTGTGGATAAAAATATGTGGGAACTGAAAAGTGCTAATGGGGATTGGGAGGGGTAGAGTTGCAAAAGGAAGGGTGTTTTCTAAAAAGTAAAATGGAAGATAAGTTTTTAAATGTACAGTCGGTGGTATAATTTCGCAAATTCTGTTAGTTGGTGACAATATGACTGTATGACTGTAACAATGATAGGCTGCAAAAAAATTGGCAACCAGAAGCTTAGCCTCTCATTCACGAAGAGCCTTCGGCTTCATCTTTTTACATGAAGAGCAACCTTGAACATCATGGTCCGAACTCGGGCACCAAATGCAGTCCTTATGCAGATCCGTGATCAACATCATCCTTCCGCATTCTCCACACGGCTTGAACCCGGTCTTCTTTGAGGACATCTCGACAGGTGACAAAGAAGCAAGAAGACACTAGCAGAAACAAACAGTAACAAAGTTACCAAACAGCTACCGAGGATCCCTCGAAAACCGTTCGCGTCGACAACGCGGAAAAATGGGAACTGATGTCATCACGCCGACGTGGTCCTATTATGGAGTCGGTGACGTCAGCGGAGCCGCGCGCGATGCCGTGCTTCTGTGACGTCGTCCACGTCGGCGCAAAGCTACAAAATGACGTTCCGTATGTTGCTGACGCAAGGGGATATTCTCAAGGTGAGGAATCCACTCGCAGATGTATCCATCAGAAATTGATTGTATAACTGACTGATTAAGTGTATCTTAGTGAATACATGGGTTAGTGAGTAATGTTTAAACATGTAAATATCGGTCTCAGACTCCCACTTTGTGTAGAAGTGGCTGCATGGGTTGGTGAATAGCTACATGAGTGTCTATATGGGTTATTAGTTGTTTTTTTGAGTATCAGTATGAGTGTCTGTATGGTTGGAGGGTATTACTAAGTGCATAGATGCATGAATGAGTGACTCACTGTTTGTATGTGGTGAATACAACATGTGTGCAGGACTGTATGGGTGGATGAGTATGTGTATGGGTGTGTAAGTGAGTGAATGACTGTCTCAATAGTGTCTTTATGAGTAACTACATATGTTTTAAACTAGTATATGTGAATATTGGTGTATATAAGTGAGTATATGTGAAAGTGAGAGATTGGAAGAGTTCCTGTATAAATAAGTATGTGTTTCGATAAGTGATTGTTTAAGAGAGTAAATATGTGTAATTTGCTGTAGAAGTAAGTATGGTGGTGTGTGTATAACTGTATATGCAAGTAAATCGATTTTTGCATGTGTGACTATGTGTTTGAGTAACTCTATGGATGAGTAGCGGTGTGTAACAGGATGAATAGGTGTATGAGTACATATGATAAGTGAGTACATGTATGAGTGACTGTATAGGACTGTTGGTGAATGAGTGGATGTGTGTGTATATCTAGGAATTACTGAATAGGTTGTTGTAACTGGTATTGGTATGTCCATTGTTTTGAAAATGTTAGTTTCTATTTTTGAGTGTGTGTATAAAAGGTAATATTAGGGTGAGAGGAGGTCTGCCACTCTATCACAAGGATGATGTCATGAGTGATGTCATTTGAGATGTCATCAAAGATGTCATGAGTGATGTCACTGACCATGTCATGAGTGATGTAATATGTGACGTCTTCAGCAGTGCATTGCGGGCGCGCTAGTTTTAGTTAGCTGAACTAACTATAACGGGAGAATTTCAATGGTTTTGTACGAGTGAAATGTTCAACTAACTATAGCGCCCCTGAAACCTATGGATTTTTCAGTGAATTTCTAAGGTTTTTTAAGTGCTAATTCCTAACTATAACGTGCCTGAAACTATGTTTTTTTCAGTGAATTTCAAAGGTTTTTTAAATGCTAATTTGTAACTATAACGTGCCTAAAACCTATGCTTTTTCCAGTTAATTTCAAAGGTTATTCAAATGTTAGTGTCTAACTATGCCTACAGAGGTAGGACATGTGAAGAAAGAAGAAAAAACACAGAGAAAGAAGAAAAAGGAATGCAGAAAGAAGCAACAGAAGTCCTCAAAGACGAAGAAAAGTGCAGGAAGAAGGAAGACATGCAGAAAGAACAAACAGAGGAGCAGAAAGAGGCCTTGTTGCAACATCATCCTGTAACCTCAACTTTTTCAGATGGGTACTGGTGGTAACTGACTCTCACTAACCAGTCCTAAAACCAGTGTTATGCTAAAAGACACTTAGAATACAGTTAAAACACCTACATACACTAGGGAACACTATGTGTTGGGGTACCCCTGTGATTACCATGGCCTCCTCTGTAAGACCCTAGTACATAACAGGGCAGGGGATTAAAACTACCTCTTAAAATGCGCCACAGGCCGCATTTGCACACTGGTGAAGGGAGGGGGGAGCTAAGCTGACATGTGCAAACACGCCCTGTGGCCAACTTAATTTGGTGGATAAAGTCCCTCTTGAATCCTGAGTGTCCCTTGGGTACAAGTAGCCCACCAGCATCTCCGTTTGCGCCACAGAGCTGCGTTGCAGAGAGGTGTAAAAATGGGTATGGCCTGGACCACTTCTCTGCAACGCAGAGCAGTGGCGCTTACTGGAAGGACCTGGTGGGCTAGTTAGCTCCAAGGGGCCCTCAGGATTGAAGGGGAATTATTTCCCCAACTTAAACGCACCACAGGGCGTGTTTCCACATGTCACCTCAGGCCCGTCCCCTCCCTTCGCTCCTGTGTAAACGCGCCCTGTGTCTGTTTTAAGTTGGGAGATTAAGTCCCCTTGAATCCTAAAGGTCCCTAGGGTCAAATTAGCCCACTAGGTACCTCCAGTAAGCGCTGTTGCAGAGAGGTGTAAAATGGGGTACGGCCTGGACCACCTCTCTGCAATGCAGCACAATGGCACTTACTGGAAGCACCTAGTGGGCTAGTTGACCCCCAGGGGCTCTCAGGATTGAAGGGGAATTATTTCCCTAACTTAAAACACACCACAGGGAGTGTTTTCACATGTCACCTCAGGCCCCGTCCCCTCCCTTTGCTCCTGTGTAAATGCGCCCTGTGTCTGTTTTAAGTTGGGAGATTAAGTCCCCTTGAATCCTGAGGGTCCCTAGGGTCAAACTAGCCCACTAGGTACCTTCAGTAAGCACCACAGAGCTGCGTTGCAGAGAGGTTTAAAAGGGGGCGTGGCCTCTGAACACTTCTCTGCAACGCAGCTCCCTGGCGCATACTGGAGGTACCTGGTGGGCTAGTTGGCCCTCAGGGACCCTCAGTTTTGAAGAGGAATTAATTCCCCAACTTATAACTCGCCAGGGGGAGGGTTTGCACAGTGGTGAAGGAAGGGGGTGGCCTGAGGTGAAATGTCTGCAAACACGCCCTGTGGCACACTTTAAGTTGGAGAATTAATTCCTCCTCAATCCTGAGGGTCCCTGAGGGCCAACTAGCCGACCAGGTACCTCCAGTATGGGCCAGAGAGCTTCATTGCACAGAGAGTTGTTCAGAGACCACTTCCCTTTTTAGAACACTCTGCAACACAGTTACGTGGCGCTTACTGGAGGTACCTGGTGGGTTAGTTGGCCTCCAGGGACCCTCAGGATTGAAGAGGAATTAATTCCTCAACTTAAAAAGTGCCACAGGGTGTGTTTGCACACATGTCACCTCAGGCCCCGCCCCCTCCATTCACCACTGTGCAAACGCGCTCCGTGGCACGTTTTAAGATGGGGGATTAACTCCCCTTGAACCCTAAGCGTCATTGGGTGCAACTAGCCCACCAGCTACTTCCATTAAGTACCACAGAGCTGCGTTGCAGAGAGGTGTAAAAAGGGGCGTGGCCTCAGAACACCTCTCGGCACCGCAGTCCCCTGGTGCATACTGGAGGTTCCTGGTAGGCTAGTTGACCCCCAGGGACCCTCAGTATTCAAGAGGAATTTGTTCCACGTCTGCAAACATGCCAGGGGGCGCATTTGCAGAGTGCTGCAGGGAGGGGGCGGTGTGGCCCCCTTCTTCTCCTAATATTTTGCCCCTGGGGATCCCTTGCCCCAGGGCCTGACCCCTTTTTTTTTTTAGATAATTTTGGAAGGGGGCCACGTGGCCCCCCTCCCAAGGCCATAATTGGCCCCGTGGACCCCATCCCCTGGGCCGTCCTTTTTTCTCTCTAATATATATATATTTTTTACTTCTGAGGATGGGGGCCGCGTGGCCCCCTCCTGTGCCACTAATTACCCTGGGGACCCCATACCCCGGGGCTGACCCTCTCCATTGGGGACCATGGGGGCTCTCCAATCTCCCCACGGTCCCGCCCGCTCCCCGCGTCCTGCGAAGATGCAGCTCCCTGTGTGAAAAAGCAATCGTCTTTGGTATTTGGAAGAGAGAGCAGGTTTCCTGCTCTCTCTTCCAAATACCAAAGCAGTTTGCTACGGCAGAGCGGGAGCTACAAGTCTCCTGCCCTGCCATAGCAAACTACAGTGTCCCGGGGTGGACACTGCAGGAGCTGGCCCTGGGGGTGCTGGTCCCCAGGGCCAAGACAGGGCTCCAGGAGGGGGGCCGCACGCCCCCTCCCCCAACATTCAAAAAAGCCCCGGGGAGGTGATGGTCCCTGCGGCTGGATAATCCGTCACAGACCCCCCAGTTATAATATTTAGAGCCCCAGGGAGGTGGCAGTTCTCAGGCGTGTGGGGGGCTCGAGTCCCCCCTCCACAGGTTATTTATGTATTGGACCGTGCGCCCCCGCATATATTGTCATAAAGCCCCGGGGGTGGCGGTCCCCAGGGCTTGGGGGGCTGTGAGCCCCCGCACATAATTTTATAAAGCCCTGGGGGCGGCGGTCCCCGGGGCTGGGGGGCCCCTCTGGGCCCCCCATTACATAACAATATTGCACCCGGGACTTGGCTAAATAGCAACAAAGCGTGGGAGCCTGCGCTTCGTTCTTTTTTTTTTTCTCGGCAGGATCTGCGCACCCTGCACGGAATTTGCCTATTTTAAAAAATAATAATTTTTGGGGGCCCTGGGGGGGTCCTTGTGGACCCCCTTAGCAGGCCTAGGGGTCAGGGTGTTTCTACCCTGCCCCCTTTTTGCGTTTTGCGCCTTAGTTTGACTGATTTCTTGTGCCTCGGTTCTACCGATTTACAAAAGGGGGTTTACAAAAGGGGGTGGTGATGAACAGAGTGTCTGAATTGAGCAGACCACTCTTACCCAGTCCAAAGATCAGGGCTTGATCCATCACCGTTATTTATCTCACTGCCCCATCCCAGCTCAGAATCTGGCTATATGCAAATCAGTCTGTCCCTGGCCCAGTGCATCATGGGAACAGGGCAGACTAAACTACCAAGCCAATTCTTTACCAGAAAGGAGACAAGCTACAGAGGCACAAGATGGCTGCCAACACTTCCTGGTTTGAAGTGTTGACAGCCAATTACCATAAAACCCGTGATCGGGAGGGTCGCGGAGGGTCGCGGATCCACCGCAGCCATAGATATCACTATCTTTATTCCTTAATTTCTCAAAAACTACTGAACGGATTTACACCATTTTTCAAAAAGTCGCTTTCTTAGCCAAGCAGTACCTTTTTGGCAAATTTGGTGTCATTCCGTTCAGCAGTTTTTGCTATAACAGCATCTAAAGTTTCCTATGGGAAAATGATTTTTTCACCACTATTTTTTTAATTTCTCAGGAACTACTGAACGGATTTACACCATTTAAGAAAAGGGTGCTTTCTGAACCAAGGGCTACCTTTTTGCAAACTTTTGTGTAATTCAGTTCAGCAGTTCGGGCTGTATCTGTGCCTAAAATGTCCTATCGGAAATAACATGGGCAAAACGCGTTTTGAAACCCCCTTTTTTCTCGGCCCCCGCTTGACGATTCACCCTCAAACTTTCAGGATAGGAGCGGACTGGAGCGCCCCACGAGTTTTGAAAATTTGGCGAAGATTCGTCAACCGGCGCCCAAGTTATTGGGAATAGAATGTTGTGGATTTCCTATGGAAAATATGTCCTAAACTATAACTACCTACTGGCGCCCGCAATAAGTGTAAAGAATGATGTGAAGAGCATGTTGAAAAATTTGGAGAAAATGCTTCGGACAGAACTAACAAAATGGTGGGAGATGAAGAGTCTAGAAAAATACAAAGAAGTGGGTAGAGTACCTCGAGGACTTAGAGTACTTAATGCCCCATCGTTTGAAAAACCTAATCCATTAATGCTAAAAGAATGGGCCAATAATAACCTAGAAGCATCAATGAACATGGTATCGATTTTAATTAAGTATGCAGAAATCAATAGGCAAAAAGTAGTCAAGGAAATTGACAAACTTAATGCAATACTGGATGCTCACAACCAAAAAGAACTAATTCAAAAAGGTAGTGAAGATATTGACATGAGACTAAAGAAGCATGAGGAAACCATTAAAGCACGAAAATTTTTAAAGTTTGCTCGTGATAAAATCGATTACGAGACAGGACGAGTATTCACATTCTCAAAGAAATTTGACAGTGCAAAAAGACAAGCCTTAACCCCCCTGAAAACACCAGCAAGTAATACCACAGTTCAAGCCAATATTGATCCATCCAGCTCAGAGGCCAGTTCTTTAAGTAGCAACTATGAATACGACGACAGCATGTCTAACAATCAGCTATTGAAATTACCCACTGACTACACACCATCAGAGGAATTGGGGTTTCTTATAGAAGTCTGGTGCCAAACACTTCGCTCGTACATTCCAACGAGGAAAAACAGCGACGCAACAACATCCGCAGAAAACAAAGGCGAAAAACCCAAAGGCAGATGCAGAGGAGGCATGGGCAGGAAATGGCCCCAGCAATAATTGAATCAAAGATATCTGATAAAACAGTGATCAATGTCTCTAATGTCGAACTTACAATTGCAGAACTCCAGCTTCTATCCTTGGGCCTCTCATTCTGTCCAGGTAATAACTTCAAATACCCCAAATCGCGGGTAAATGTATTTAAATTCATTTGGAAATTGAAGCTTATGAAACACTTCAAACTAAATAAAGTCAATGAAGTAGTGAATACTAGCAGACCCACTATGACAATGGAAGAACATCTACAGGTTTCTGACATTACCCTATGAGGTGCATACATGCATTAGCAGAAGAACATGACATTACCACTAATTCTAAATAGCAAGATTTGGCTGATCTAGGAATGCAAAGTAACAACATAAAAAATGGGACCCTCTCTGTGTTTAGATTGATGACCAGGGGAAAGAGAGAGAAACAGCAATATAAGCATACAAAAAATCCCCCCTCGGCCAGTTCATACTTACATAACCAATTTCATCAAATGAATTTATTTACCTTCTGTAAAGCATAGGTGAAGCAACAACAAGAGTTTCATTTTGTATATTTTGTTTATTTTCTTTTTTTAAAAAGAGTATCAAAAGATATATATATATTTTTACTATTTTGGATCATTTTTTTGTATATACTTCAAGTTCATAAATATCATTTTAAATTCAATTCAATTACAATTATAATCTTCACAGTGTTATTAGAAAACAATCCTTAATATAAAACAGAAACAATACAACCCTGCCATCCACACATCAACCAACAATCACACTGACACATTCATACATTTTCCACATTTATTCCAATCCCAACAAAAAAGGCTGATTCTAAGGTTTTGAGTGACACAGATGTTGTTCGTGTCTTGTTCACGCCAGGTCTACGCGCGTTTCGGTGGGTTGAGACCACCTTCCTCAGGACCAGACTAGAAAGAGTATTTACTCTCTCTTCCTTAAGTGTGTGCAGGGTACCTTTCGGTAAGATAGTTGCCTGAACTATCTGGGTTCTCATGTAAATAAGCTTATTTTCACAGTCAATTCAGTAAAGAGATCCCCGAGTTGTATCATGAGTACCTCACTCAGGGAAAGTTTCTTATCTTGAGTTGTAGAGGGGAGGCAAGCGTTTCGTTGTTTAGCTTTTTTGGAGAGACGTCCTGATTTTTAAAACGGGAAGATGTACTTCTCAGTCCTTTATTTTATGAATGTAAATGATGCCATTTTCAAACTAATTTGGTTCCTTTCTTCCTTGGTGGCTGCAATCTTGCTGAGATGTAGTTTATAATCCGTTCGGTCGTCTTGCCTCATGCCGCTCGTGCAAAATGATGTGGACCAAAGTAACTACAGCGATCCAACCCCCTCCCGACCTCCGTCAGTCTTTATGCCCATGATGCCAAAGGACGCTATCGACATTTTCAGTGACTGCGTTGTGGAGGATCTAAAACAACTTAACAGAACTGTACTGAAAAAAGAAAAACAATGCAGATACAAAGAAAAACAATACTCTACACTAATGCGCAAGTTACAAAACAATGACAACATCGTCATCAATAAGTCACATAAATGGGGCAATATAGTACTCTGGCCTCGCGATCTGTATATGCAGGAAGCAGAAAGACACCTAGGCGATTCAGAGTGCTATAGAAAGGCTGCATTCAGTGATCTCAAACGCATCAAGCAATCCCTTTTTAAAGAACTTTCCCAATGGAAAAGAATGGGGCTCCTTAGTAAAAATTTGTTTTTTTTAAATGACTATCCTACTACACCAGTACTGTATTTTATCCCTAAGGTGCACAAATATACAACTCCATTACCGGGGAGGCCCATAATATCGGCACAGAAGGGACTATTGGAACTTATTTCCAAATACGTCGATTACCTCCTTCATGATTACGTAGAGGCATTACCATCTTTTATAACTGGATATTTCCTATCTAAAATACAGACAATAGAGTGGAAACAAGAATATGTCTTACTGGAGGAGCTACGACACCAACCAAGATGGCCGCATAGTCTCCCGGCTCCGCTGACCTCCGTCCTACGCTCGCTTATCCTGTCGAATATCCTTATCTCCTGCCCCGGATTCGTGTGGGTGAACTAGTCGGCACCCCGATGGTGTGACCACAGAATTTTTCTGATGTTCTGGGGTGAAGTGACATCGAAAATGTTTTGAGGCCTAACCCAGACTGGAACTGGAATTGGTCTCAATTGCTGTTCTACCCGGGTCCAAAGTGAACAACAACGGACTGAGGAGAGTGGTTTGGTCCGGTCCTTGGAACTTTTGAAAATTTCTCTGGACTACTTTGCAACCATCTGCTGCCTGGTGTTGTACCTGAGGTGAGGTGACGGTTGACGCGCGGTGCTGCGTCGCGGGGGGCCCCGGCCCGGAGGCCCGGCACTAGCACCGCTGGTGCCCCGGGGCGGGGGTCCCGCCGCGCGTTGCTGCGTGCTGCTGGCCCGTCCCTCACGTCTTGATTCTGCTCCGGCGTATCCTGCCCTGGAGGGGTGCTTCCCCGTGGGGATCGTTATGCCTGCGGACGTACGGAACTTGGCGGAACGGACTCAATGTGGCCCTTCCTTGCGGATGGTAATGGTGGAACTTGCGGCGCTTCGCGCGACGATGAGGGCCCAGGTCAATTGTTTGCTGTCGGCAGCAGATGGGATCATAGGACCGGGAGCAAGCCCTGACTTGATTTTTGAGACCCGGCAGCCGACTTGCCTCCTGTTGGGCGCCCTAGTGGCGCGTTTGGACCCAGTGCTGGAAGCTGTGCCTGCCCCCGAGGAAATGGAACTCATTGTGTGTGCTGAGATTGGTGACTCTCTTACGTGCCCGGAAACATCGGTCCTACAGTTATCGGAACATTCTACTGCTTCCCCCATCCTGGACACTGTTGGCCCACACTATAACTTGTATCGGAACGCGTTGCACCACCTTCCCAATCGGTCTCCCAACATGGCGGATGTAAAGATGCTTGGCTTCGGAGACGGGGAGGGGCATTGTTTGTGCAAGCTGTGTGCTTTGGGATCTGCTGTTCCTCTCCCATTTGCTGGCCCAATCTTCGGCTGCTACTGTGTGACTTTTGACTTTCCGGGGATGGGGCTTTACTTATCCGAGGGACTTGGCAGCTTTGATAGACGGGGCCAAGGCTGAGATTGTGGGTTGAATTGTTTACGATGGATCTATTGGTAACGGGACTGCTTCATTAACAGACGGATTCCGGGGCGGGAGGTTTGTGGTTCCCCCCGGGGTATTTTTGTACGGTGGACAACTTTATTTGTGCTGGCTTAGGGGGGCCCCCTTTGTTAGGGCGGGGGGAGAGACCGGGAGTGCAGAGACTATTGCCCTCCTCCATCTCCCCGTTGGGTGGGGTTTCCTTTCTTTCTCCTTTTTCTCTGTTCTTCTATATTTCGGGTTTGGTTCTCGGGCGACAGGCACACTGCTGGGGGGGCCGTAGTCATCTGCAGGGGTGCATGGTGGGGGGTTGGGGGAGGGGATTTTTCGTTTTTATTTTGTTTCTATGGCCTTTGTTCTCTTCTCTTATCTTCCTTTGTCTTTTTCTTTCTCTGGGTCAGTGCAGTGGGTTTCCTTTGGTATCAATCACTGCTTTTTCATCTGTGCCTCAATTTTCCTAGTGTACTCTGGGTTTTAGAGTAAACAGAACAAGGTGGCTGGACAGGAAAAATTCATATCATAAATAACAGAAACGCAGTCAATATGTACTACGTAACCGCGGAATTTATGTACCAAAACAAATTTATTTTCTTTTTATCTAGTTTATCAGAATTTCAAAAACACAAGGACAAACCAAAGACTGTCACGACAGTGAATTCATGAGTACAATATCTACAAATATACAAGTTTACAAATATACAATACTTACAAAGTGAATAAAGCAAAACAAATAAGAACAAATAGGAAAGACACACCAATAAACAATGAAATAATTCAGTATTCAAAAATCAATTGCATTTATATACAGTGCAAAAATTCGTGCAAAAAGCAAGGGTACAACCAGTCCATGGGACTATGAGACCAAGCGACAGGCGGGGGCAGATGGAATGGGACGCCTGCCTGCCTGACAGAACCCGTGGTTCAATGTTTATATTGGGTTGCAAAGCTAGGATCCAAAGTAGTGGACAAATTCTTTACCTAGATGCACCCTTTTGAGTAACCACAGGGTGGAGGTGTCGACGCGTTTCGAACCAGAGTATTAAAGGTTCTCTTCAGGACGGGGACTGGGAACAGTGAGTCTGCACGAGGCAAGGAGTATGCCGTGGTGTCGGTAATTCGCAAAGGATGATTGTTTCTGTGGTTAGCCAAGTGTTAATGTCGTAGATGTGTTGCCCGCCACGCGGTGCACACTCGAAAGAGGGAACGGCTCACATTTTAACTGTGTTGTCTTTTGAAGGCTTAGTGCGCGGCTTTAGCAGATTAGGGCGTCTGGTCACAGAGGCCAATTTTGAGCCGGCGGGCGGTTTCACAATGAACCGGGACTTGTATTGGAGGAGTCAATCTCTCGCTTCAGAGGGATGTTCCCTCTGAAGCGAGAGATAGACTCCTCCAATACAAGTCCCGGTTCATTGTGAAACCGCCCGCCGGCTCAAAATTGGCCTCTGTGACCAGACGCCCTAATCTGCTAAAGCCGCGCACTAAGCCTTCAAAAGACAACACAGTTAAAATGTGAGCCGTTCCCTCTTTCGAGTGTGCACCGCGTGGCGGGCAACACATCTACGACATTAACACTTGGCTAACCACAGAAACAATCATCCTTTGCGAATTACCGACACCACGGCATACTCCTTGCCTCGTGCAGACTCACTGTTCCCAGTCCCTGTCCTGAAGAGAACCTTTAATACTCTGGTTCGAAACGCGTCGACACCTCCACCCTGTGGTTACTCAAAAGGGTGCATCTAGGAAAAGAATTTGTCCACTACTTTGGATCCTAGCTGTGCAACCCAATATAAACATTGAACCACGGGTTCTGTCAGGCAGGCAGGCGTCCCATTCCATCTGCCCCCGCCTGTCGCTTGGTCTCATAGTCCCATGGACTGGTTGTACCCTTGCTTTTTGCACGAATTTTTGCACTGTATATAAATGCAATTGATTTTTGAATACTGAATTATTTCATTGTTTATTGGTGTGTCTTTCCTATTTGTTCTTATTTGTTTTGCTTTATTCACTTTGTAAGTATTGTATATTTGTAAACTTGTATATTTGTAGATATTGTACTCATGAATTCACTGTCGTGACAGTCTTTGGTTTGTCCTTGTGTTTTTGAAATTCTGATAAACTAGATAAAAAGAAAATAAATTTGTTTTGGTACAAAAATTCCGCGGTTACGTAGTACATATTGACTGCGTTTCTGTTATTTATGATATGAATTTTTCCTGTCCAGCCACCTTGTTCTGTTTACTCTGTTGTTGAGATCCGGGCTGGGCAGACGTAGGATCCAAAACCTTCACTGCTTCACACTCTGGGTTTTAGGGCAGCTGACTAGCAGGCGCGAATTGATCGTAATATTTCTTCATATTCTGAACCGCCTGTTTTAGCGCCATTGATTTGACCGCTTACAGTTGACACGTTTACTATTCTGCCTGCCATTTTTCGCTGCTGGGAAATTGTTCTGTACCTGATCCTTCCATCTTATACTATAAAATGAGAACCTTTTATGTCCTGTTTTTCTAATTGTGCTATTCAGTGACTAAGAGTACGATAGCATGGTGATTCAGCTCCCCGAGGTGCTGCATGTGATTTAAAATTTGCTCTATGCTCATCTAACTGCTTAGCGGCCAGCCCCGGGGGTTGTAGGCCCATACTTGTATTTGCTTGAAATGTCAATAAAGGTTTTAAAAAAAAAAAAAATGTGTCTTACTAGTTATGGACATAAGTTCACTCTACACAAGCATACAACATGTTGATGGAATAGCAGCTATTAAGCATTTTTTATCTAAGTGCAAGAGTGAATATTATCAGCACAATGAAATGCTTTTGAGTATCGGCTTATGTCTGAATAATATTTACTTTTTCTTCAACAACAGGTGCATCAGCAGCTGCGTGGTGTGGCAATGGGGGTATGCTTTTCTCCCAGCTATGCGTGTCTCCACGTTGGCTGGTGGGAGGAGCACATCCTCAGAACCACCCACAAGGAACTGTTCGAAGCACATGTCAGGCAGTGGTGGCATTTTATCTACGACATATGTGTAATTTGGGAGGGTTCCATTGAATCTGCATATGAATTTGTCAAAGTTATGAACAACAATGACCTCAATCTAAGGTTTACAGCTGAAGCTAGTATAGAAAGAGTACAATTTCTAGATGTTGAGATCTATATTCAAGAAAATGCCATTCACACAAAACTACACAGATAGAGCACTGCAGGCAATGCAGTGCTACATGCCAGTAGCTCCCACCCGAATCATCTGATAAAAGTATACCCTACAGGGAATTCTTAAGGATAAAGCGCATTTGTAATTCAGATGGTGACCTTAAGAATTGTCAGAATGAGGCGTTCCAGAGATTCAGGATTCGTGGGTACAAGGAGAGTGATCTGAAGATGGCCATGACTAAAGCAAATAAACCAACTAATAAAACAAACATAGCTAGTTCTATAAGCACAGACACTTCTAGTATGATCAACAGAGACCAATCAAAACAATGCAACATTGTGAGGCTCATCACATCTTACAGTAAGCAAGAGAAGCAACTGAGAAAGATCATATACAAAAACTGGCCCATTATAAAAACAGATCTGACTATGTCACAATTTGTGCCAGAATTACCTATGATTACTTTCAGACGTGCCCCCTCTATGATAGATGCGCTGGTAAAGACTAGTCCTGAGATTGCAGGTACATCTAACTGGCTTTCAAATGGAGCAGGATTTTTTAAATGTAGCTCATGCAGAGCGTGTAAGTTTGGGAAAAACACTAACACAGTAACAACCGCGTTTGATCCTAAACCAATGAAAATCGCGAAGCTACTTACATGCCGCAAAGAGTTTGCAGTCTACGTATTAGAGTGTTCATGCAAACTCAGATACGTTGGGAGTACCAAACTACAAGTGTTTAACCGCATACTGCAACATTTGAGAGCGATAGTGAACTCTGATCCCAGTTACCCGGTGGCCAGGCACTTCAAACATGTACATAACCATGATCTCAAAGAACTAAAGTATTATGTAATTGATTCAGTGCCTAGAACAATAAGGGGTGGTAACAGGGAGAAGAAGCTTAGACAGTTAGAGTCTCACTACATAGTAGTACTCGATACAAAAATTGCCAAATGGTCTCAACACCGGAGAGGAACTACATTATTATTTATGAACTATAAGTTGCACTGACTCCTGGGTTGTGTCTGTACTGTATTCTGTATTATATTCATTTTATCGCACCATATTTATTACGTGGTTTTAGCCTAGTTTTAGACGTGGTTTTACTATGGGTTTTAGCTGGGTTTCCAGGTTTTAACCTCTAGTTTTACTAGTCTTATACATGGCTGATGCTGGGGTTTTATTATGTGCGATGTTACAGGGGTCTTTTTGCTAGTATTGTCTGTTGATTACTGGTCCAAACATGTCTCCCTATTTATGTGATCAGTAACTATTTTTATAAGAATTGAATTACATAATGTTTAGCACTGGCCAAGGATATCGGAAAAATAAAAATTATGAATTACCTATGGACATGCTCACAAATTGCACTGAAATTGATGGACCATGACATGAATATTGCACTTGCACTTTGACAGTAGGTAGATGAAAGATGGTTTTAAAGTATCTCACTGTCTTATCTTTGAGAGTGTTTACAGATATGCTTTTTTAAATAACTGGTGACTTTTAAGGACTAGATCATATTTTATTAATATTTAGCACTAGCACTTTAAAGTTCACTTGAGATGTATTTAATTTATATATTTATATATATATATATATAGCTGCCTGATATTACAATCATTGTGATGTTCATATTTTATGAATTTGGATTGTTAAGGTATTTCTTCTAGCTCCTTGCTTGTAGAATAGGCGGGCAAATTACACAAGTTTTTTTTCAATGTTTGAATCACTATTTATTGCTGATTGGCCCTTGGCAAGTCATGTGATCAAAACAGTGTTTCACTGTCGAAACGCGTCATGCTGGGCACTTGCTGTCAATGAGAAAGCAGAAATCTATGCAATAAACCGCACAAAATCAATCAAGACACGCTGTGGTCCATACCTGTTTGTTGGGGAATCCGGGCAGGGACAGCCAAAACAGGAATACCTGGAGGAGAAGGGGTAGAAGGCAGGCCTGCAGGAAAAAACGTGAAGAAACATGGTTGGGGAGAGAGGCACGTAAGTAACAGATGGGTCATGTAATTCTAACCCCATAGCTATGAACCCAAGAAGAACTCAAGAGACAAACACTATAGTCAACTTGGCAAACATCAATCTGACAGTAGCAGAACAGCAGCTCTTATCCTTGAGTTTATCTTACTGCCTCAAATCCAATTTCAGCTACACCCAAACAAGGGCCGATATAAGTTTATAAGGAAACTTAAACTGAAGAAATATAATCATTTAAGAGGTAGCCAGCAGGACCCTGGAAACCTCGTCCAGCTGATCACCGATATAAGCCCCCAAACTTGGCTATATCAGACCTGGATCGGTTACAGGACCTACATGATTTGGCAGGAGGGGTGGATGCGACAACCAGTACCAACAGGAGTCAAGCAAACCCCATTTGTTGTCATTGTGAAGTACTAGAAAACTGTACCAAATGGGTAACCCCTTTTAAAACTAAATCGAGGTTTGTACCAATCATGGCCCGAGACTCCAGATATGTGTTCAACGAACAAATCGCAGCACAAGTCAAGAAATTAAATTCCATTGCCAACCAAACACAAAGGAAAATCACCTATCATGAAAGACAATACTACCTATTGATCGCCAAATTGAAAAAAGAAAATAATGTGATGATACGTAATTCAGACAAGTGCGGAAACATAGTTTTATGGCCATTAAAAGAATATTTGGAGGAAGCAAACAGTCCACTAAATGATAAGGAATGTTGTAGGAAGAACTCTCCATTGAAGTATAAATACACCCATGAACTCTTTTTTTGCACAGCTTCTTGCTTGGAAAAGCTTGGGCTTCCTAAGCTGGGAGGAGTTTAAGTATCTCACAAAAGAGCATCCCGCCATCCCAGTGATGTATTTTATCACAGATATACATAAATGCATCCATAAACCACCGGGTAGGCCGATTTATTACAGCTTGTGACTGCCCATTGGAACATGCATCCAAATACATTTACTTTTTCCTGCAGGACTATGTAAAGCAATTCAAATCGTATGTCCAGGACACAGGGGATTTTTTAAGGAAGATCAAGAATATTCAGTGGAAGCCTGCGTATCTACTTATAGCTCTAGATGTTTCATCTTTATATACATGCATTAGAAACAAGGATGGAATGTGAGCTGTGGAATACTTTTTATCAAATAGACCTATCGAGTATGCACAGCACACTAAAATGCTTCTCGCAATGTTACTTTTTTGCTTGGAAAATAATGTATTTCTTTTTAACAGCCACATGTATCAACAATCACAGGGAGTGGCGATGGGGCCAGCTTCTCCCCCAGCTATGCCTGTTTAATTATGGGCTGGTGGGAGGAGCTGGTCCTGATGCAGCAATTCAAGCAAATATGTTCAGTTAATATTGTAACATGGCTGAGGTTTATATTTATTTATTGTATGGAATGGTGATGAATCAAGTGCTAAGGATTTTATTGAACTGATTAACAAGAATGATATCAATTTACAGTTTACCGCGACTTTTAGTAAAGACACTGTGACATTTTTAGATGTAAAAATGTAAGTAATCAATAACTGTCTGTCCACTACATTAAACAGGAAACGGACATCAGGCAATACATTGCTACATGCTACTAGTGCGCACCCACCTTATTTAATCGAAAGCTTTCGCTACGGGGGAATGCTCCGTATCAGGCGTATATGTAATAATGATCAAGACACTAATGAGAAGCAAGCAGAAAGCAGAGAAAGTTTCCTGGCCAAGGGATATAGAACTGAGTTAGTGGATGCAGCCATAAGAAGATCTAAACAGCAGGCAAGAGATGACTTATTGTATAAATCCAATACTATGGAGAAAACCAATGCAAATGATGAAGCCCAGCAACCGACTCGGCTCATTTTAACTTTTTTCAAGCAAGAAAAGCAGCTAAGAACTATAGTTAGGCAAAACATGCCAATAGTTAGGGATGACCCTGTGATAGGCAAACTTCTACCACCCAGCCCAGCAATCACATTCAGAAAAACCATGAGTATGGGCGATGCTGGTGAATAGCAGCCCGGAGAATCTCAATAAAGTTTTGTGGCTAGCAGCCCGGAAGGGATTTTTTAAGTGCTCCTCATGTAAAGCGTGCCAATATGGCATAAATGCAACTACATACAAAACAGCATTCAACAGCAAGTCTCAGGATATTAAACAGCACCTGACTTGTAAGTCTGAGTATGCTGTGTATATTTTAGAATGTAGCTGTAATTTAAAGTATATTGGGAGCACTAAGTTGGCCGTACATAAGAGAATCCTCCAACATATCAGGGCAATCTTAAACAATGATGGCACCTATGCAGTGGCAAGACATTTTAAAATATGCCATAACAGCAGTTTGAGTCAGCTCAAATATTATGTCATAGAGGCTGTCCCACCACAGAAAAGAAGAGGGGATCGTGAAGCCAAACTTAGATGCCTGGCAACCAATTTCATATTAGAGTTTGACTGTAAACAGCCGGGAGGCCTCAAAACTAGCGAGGATCTCTATACCTCTTTATGATTTAATACTGGTTACGTCTATGCACAGGTACCAACTGGGAGCAAAAGTGGGTCTGTACTGACGAGGATATGGTGGTATTAACACAAAAGTGTATATCTTAATGAAGCTTTGGGAATACCATTATAGGATTATACATGTGTATTCATACTACCCTCTTTTGTTTGAATCTTTTCGGCTTGCATATCAACTGATGAAATTTTCTTCGTGCCATTGCAGCATTTGAAATTACAGTAGAGAATTTTTATAAGGATTTTTATGGATCTTTTTGTTTTTTTGGGTAGCAATTTATTTGTATGTATATGTATATATTTATTACTATTAACAGTTGGTTTTATGGATTATATTTTAAGGATTTGTATTTTAAACAAACCAGGAATATTTATGCATATAGAAAGGGATCAACTGTGAACAAAAAGTGATATATATAGTATATTTATAAAATGCCCCTTGTACATTTGCACTAGCTAGAATTTTACACCTTGCTGTAGTATATATTGTCTTTACTCTGAGAAGCCTGGGGTAACAATTATGTTTGAAATACAAGGCACCCGGAGATTAAGGATATTTAGAAAATGCACTTTATATTCACATTAGACACTTTTTCATAAGCACATATTCACTTTAATTATTTATTTGCAAATATTTGTTTATTATTGATCCCACAGATAAAAAGGGAGTGATACGCTAGAAGCTAGATAGGCAGCAATTGTATTGATGCACTAATTAGCTTCATTTAGGAAACACTATTAGGTTTCTATATACATATGTTTATAGTTTGTACATAACAGTTATGGAGTGATGATATACACATTGTACTTGGTTTTGTTCAATAGGGGTTGTAGGGTTTTGCACAATGTAACTTTAGCCATAATGTTATGCATTAGGAATTATGCATTTATGCAGATGTCATGAAGATGATTATTAATATGGTGTACAAGCCATGAGCCATTAGTGCGGGATTTCTTTTTTACATGGCGAAAATGTAGTATTTAAGCGAGAAAATACCTGATGCAATCTATTTTCTATGTCTATGATTATGTTCATTGCACTTGCACTTTAAAAGGCATTACGAAACGCATCATGGAGGACTACATGGTGGCAATAAACTGAAAAAAATACTGCACGAATTACTGGGTCTACGCTCGTTTGTTTCCGAAGGAATCGCTCGAGTGACTCAGAGTTTTTTCATAGATATATATATTTATATTTATATAGTCCCTTTATAACAAAGCGTCAGTGGTGCTTCGAGTGTCCCTCTACTAACATTGAGTACTGTGGAAAAGCACTGGCCTAAAATGAATGACACATCAAAAGTTCAGTATGTCATTCCTACATTCAACTTTCATGTTATCTTCAAAGAGCCCTAATTCTAGAATTGTTACATTTATCCCTTTTCCTTTCAGGCTCGAAAAGAGATTGTTGAGTTTCAGCCAGCTGTTGGCCCAGAGGATGAAGAGGAAGTAGAAGAGCAGGAAAATACAGGCCCAGGGGACGCTTGGTCCTTGATTGGAAGCCAAAGTGATAGTTATGGGGGTAATACCTCAAACCTGTATGACCAGATGGAGCTGCACACTCGAGAACAGAAAATAAATCAGATAATATTACTACAAGTAAGAGTTACTCTAGATTATTAGATACTTACATAATAGTATTGATTCACCACTCAGAGAATACATATTGTTTTTGTGCTAGTTCGTTGCTGTTCTTAAATTCGCAAGCACACAGTGTTCAATATGTATAATAGTAATAATGTGTAGGGGACCAAAGTTTTTCTTGGGAGCTATCCATGGACCCTGCCAAATGCGCAGGTTGCTGAATACCGAAGCTCCCAAGACTTGAATATACATAATGCTTCTTTCTTCTACTACCCTACTCTTCCTGTGTCTCTATCTTAATCTTACAAGTTTTGTTTTTATCCCGCTCTGCTGTTTTCCATTTCTCAATATTTTCCTGTCTTTTTCTTCTTTATTTTTTTGTTCTTTTCTTCCTTTCTCGTTCTTGTCCCAGGTTAGCCTGAAGGCAAGGAATGCGTTCTGGTTAGAGCATCCATTTTAGGATATCCTGATGCCTCACTCCTCATTCCTACTTCTCATCCCTATTTCTCATCCATCATATCTACTTCTCATCCACCATGCCTACTTCTCATCCCTATTTCTCATCTATCATCACTAGTTCTTATCCATCATCCCTACTTCTCTCCCAGCATCCTTACATCTCATTGCTCAACCATACTTCTCATCCTTCAGCTCTACTTCTCATCCATCTTCCCCCCTTCTCTTCCATCATCCCTACTTCTAATATAGAGATGATGCATGAGAAATAGTGATGAGAAGCAGGGGTGCGGGATGAGATATAGGGATGATGGAAGAGAAGTAGATATAATGGAAGAGTAAGGAGGGATGATGGTTTAGAAGTAGGGATGATGGATGAAAAATAGGGATGAGAAGTAGGGATGATGGAATAGAAGCACGGATGAGAAGCAGGGATGAGAGATGAGAAGCAGGGATGGTGGATGAAAAGTAGGGATGAGAAATGAGAAACCTAGATTAATAAAACACCAGTGCACATCAGTTTCATTTCATAGTGCCAACTAACAATCTAGGTTACTGTGCATGTTACACAAATTTTAACTATTATCACTTTCGTTTTAATGTAATCACAAACATCGTTTATGGTTCTTCGGCTTGTGTGGACTATCCAGATTTTTTAAAACACTTTAAAGCTTTGGCCTAGGCATTTCTTAAGCATTTGGTAAGATGTTGTTCACCTAAAAAAATTAATACTATTAAATTGTACCTTTTCATCACTGCTTCCATGAAAAAAAATCACATATTTCTCACTCTGTCTCTCAGCATACAACATCCACCAACTCAATCAATCAATCAATCACTGCATTTATAAAGCGCGCTACTCACCCGGGAGGGTCTCAAGGCGCTGGGGGAGGGGGTGTGTTACTGCTCGAACAATAAAAAACAAAAAGGGAGGTCTCCTCACAGATCCAATGTCGGGACGAGGAGTAAGGGGAAAACAAGAAATCAGAACAGTCCCTATCTATAATTAAAAAAGAGGATACAAATATCCACAGTATGCCACCATAGCTCAAGAGATCCTTACACTTAAATCCACTCTAATAAATTGTATACACAATAAGAAAATAATTCTGATAAAATATTTAAGCAATTTATTTCAAAAATATACAATGTTCAGTTTCAATTACAGTGCCACAATGTAAAATATTAAAAAAGAGTGTCAGCACCCTACCAATGGTTCAATGGTGCACATATAATAAACACACAAAATCAGGAATAAAAACAGCAATTAGCTATTAAAAACAAGTTGTCGACGCAGCGTTTCGGTTTCTAAGTTGACACCTTCATCAGGACAGGGTTTTTAAAAACAAACTCATATAACATTAGAGCCCTATTCCTCTATATTCAATTCGAGGAGGGAGTCCTTAACTCATCACAGGACATCATATACACAAATGGATGTAACCGATAGAGACATCTCTTTATGTCTTAATTATGTCATGGAGTTTTCTTTATATGGGGGAAAAAGGAGCCACCGTTATGAGGGACTTTTTTTTGAAGTTCCCTTTGGTACACGGGACCAGCCTAAAATGCAGCACGTGACTGGATGGCGTCAAGTTCTTTTTTTAAAAAGTGCTGTTTCGCTCGTTTGCTCTGTTCGGGGTTTTTTATTCTCAATTGACCACCCTTACGACCAATATTCGGCCTCCCTGCTCCTTTTTCCACTCCGTTATCGTCAACCTGACGATAACGGAGTGGAAAAAGGAGCAGGGAGGCCGAATATTGACGATAACAGAGTGGAAAAAGGAGCAGGGAGGCCGAATATTGGTCGTAAGGGTGGTCAATTGAGAATAAAACCCCCCGAACAGAGCAAACGAGCGAAACAGCACTTTTTAAAAAAAGAACTTGACGCCATCCAGTCACGTGCTGCATTTTAGGCTGGTCCCGTGTACCAAAGGGAACTTAAAAAAAAAAGTCCCTCATAACGGTGGCTCCTTTTTCCCCCATATAAAGAAAACTCCATGACATAATTAAGACATAAAGAGATGTCTCTATCGGTTACATCCATTCGTGTATATGATGTCCTGTGATGAGTTAAGGACTCCCTCCTCGAATTGAATATAGAGGAATACGGCTCTAATGTTATATGAGTTCGTTTTTAAAAACCCTGTCCTGATGAAGGTGTCAACTTAGAAACCGAAACGCTGCGTCGACAACTTGTTTTTAATAGCTAATTGCTGTTTTTATTCCTGATTTTGTGTGTTTATTATATGTGCACCATTGAACCATTGGTAGGGTGCTGACACTCTTTTTAAATATTTTACATTGTGGCACTGTAATTGAAACTGAACATTGTATATTTTTGAAATAAATTGCTTAAAATGTTATCAGAATTATTTTCTTATTGTGTATACAATTTATTAGAGTGGATTTAAGTGTAAGGATCTCTTGAGATATGGTGGCATACTGTGGATATTTTTATCCTCTTTTTTAACTATAGATAGGGACTGTTCTGATTACTGCTCGAACAGCCAGGTCTTGAGCTGCTTTCTGAAGGAGAGATGGACTTGGGTTCGCCGAAGGTGGGTGGGGAGGGAGTTGCAGGTCTTGGCTGCCAGGTAGGAGAAGGATCTTCCTCCGGCGGTGGCTCTGCGGATGCGTGGAACGGTGGCAAGGGCGTGGCTGGTCGGTCGTAGCTGGCGGGTGGGCGTGTAGAAGGTCATGCAGTCATTGAGGTACTTGGGGCCCAGGTCGTGGAGAGCCTTGTGTGCGTGGGTGAGGAGTCTGAACGTGATTCTCTTGCTGACGGGGAGCCAGTGCAGGTCTCTCAGGTGTCCGGTGATGTGGCTGTGTCGGGGGATGACCAGGATGAGTCGTGCGGAGGCGTTCTGGATGCGTTGGAGTCTTTTTTGAAGTTTGGCTGTGGTTCCGGCGTAGAGGGTGTTCCCGTAGTCCAGTCGGCTGGTGACGAGTGCCTGGGTAACGGTCCTCCCGAAGCCATAAAGTGTCTCTAGCAACAGGCTCTCTTCCATGTGAGAAATAATTGTGCTCATCTCTCCGTAAAAGTCTGTTCTTTCTCCAGCTGACATGAAGAGCTGTAGGCCAATGATACTCTTTTCTCCTGTTTCCATAATCATGAAGAAGCATCCAGTGACGTGGTTTTCTAATTTCTTTGAAAGCCATATGCTCTTATACTGGTTTCAAGCTGTTTTCAGCCCCAGATATGGATGGGAGTTGTTCTTACTGGCCATTCTGAATGAACTACACAATTCTAAGGATGAAGGTGTACAGTGAGGGCATCTGGTACTGGAGTTCTGGACTTTTTGGTTCCGTCCAGAGGTGTCAGGGATAACACCCGAAGACCCCGGAGTTCTACCTGTCTCGGTGCACAAATAAACAGAAACACGGGCTTCTCGATGGTGGCGTCAAAGACCAAAAGTTTATTACTGCAGGGACACAGAAGTCACAGAAACTACACACGGGCAGAATCTAGGAGCCTGTTCGAATTGTACAAAGAGGGTTGCTCCTTATATACTAAATATTGGGCTTGAGGCAAATTCTTTACATGTTAGTACATTCCCAAACCTTTGTGTCCTAAACAATAAATATTTGGCGTTGCACAGGAATCGTCAACAATATCTGATGTCAAAACATTACGAACGAGGGGTTCCCACTGTTCCATCATAATCCCATGTCAACTTTTCATTCAAGACCCGGACCGCCTCATCGTAAATTTCGTTACCTCCCCCTAATAAAGGCCCAGAAGGAAAGGAGCAGAGCCAGGTGCAGAAGATAGAAAAGCAGGATAAGAGATGGTTGTGGGTCGTAAATGGGCAAGGCTACCAGCTTCGGCCGCCTAATCATGATCAGGCCAACGAACACGAGAACCAGTATAGCAGGACTGGCCTCAGGCAGAGGAGGCAGCTTCTGCCGAGTCATGCAGCCATGGCGTGTTCTGTTCTAAGGTGCACGTGTCACTAGCAAGATGAATCTCCGGCTAAAGCTTACGTGTCCTTAGGTGAAAGGGGTCACTGCGTGTTCATTGTCTACGTGAGGGCAAGAAACACAAAATGGCTTCCGTGATCTAAGATGGATGCCATGGGTAGATCAGAAATGTGTTCATAACAGGAGTGCTCTTGCTCGTAGCATAGCGAAAACACCAGGATATGCTAAATGGATCATTTGCGGTTCACTGATACCAAAATTATGTATTTACGACAATGTTGAAAACACGGGTTCAAATCGTCACGGAACCTCAGACCCTCCTTTTGCCCTAACGTAGGCAATTACTCTATGTCCGAGTCTATCTCTATGCTCATCAGGTCAGTGACATGTTGCTGCATCATCATTCTTTCTCGCGCCTTTTCTCCAAACGCAGGTGGTTTTCTGAAACATGTTGCAGCACAGAGACTACACAAAGCGGGACCACACTGGATAATCAGGCAGCATGAGAATAGAAATACTAGGATGACACCGATGACCATCAGAACCTTCCATCCCCACGCTGATATCAGAGTCCAAAACCACTCCATGAAGGACCAGTTTCCCTTGTCTACGTGTATAGAGTCGGAAATCTTGTGTAGCTTAGAGATCGCCTCATAGACAGTTGGAGCGTTATTGGGAATAAAAACACAGCAGCTCGATTGGATCATTCTGCATACCCCACCTCGATCTGCAAGTATTACGTCTAGAACCATACGGTTCTGCAACGTCATGAGTCGATCCGCCTGAAGCTCAGCTGTTAGGTTACTAAGGGCACCAGCAGTTTCTGTAATAGTAGATTCAACTACCCGTGTTAGCTGACATAGATTTCTACTATTGGCCATAGGCCCCCAGAACGGAAGGAAACCTTTGAAGAAGTCTCCAGCTTCCTGACCAGCGGTATCTTCCTTGCTGAAAACACCTCTTGCTACTCTGGTCTTGTGATAGTCTGAAGAAGCAGTGTATGTTTGAGGTAACAGTCGAGCAATATAACATGAACCTGAAAAGTCAGCAGGCAGCCATGTATATGCTCTGTCTTGACAGATGAAGTAGGTACCCCTAGCGGTAAGGAAGGCAGGGGAAGAGTTAGACGGAAACACGTAAGTCTCAACGCACTCACTCCTCCCTAGCTGAGCTCTCGGATTTCTCCCATTTCCTTGCAAACAGACCTGACCTCGGTGAGGCACGACCCAGACTGGAGTGGAGCTTTTACGCTTGCTTTCTCCCAAACTAAGGCGATACTCTGTAGAATTCCAACTCAAATATACCCGTAATTCATCTCTAGGGTAAGATGGAGTATTATTGACGTCCTTAATCATGTCAATAATTCCCTGGACTAAAGCTTTGTAGGCAGAGTTGTATTTAGTGGAACGTGGTGGACGCGGAGGATAGGTCTCAAGGGCATAGGCAAAAATGGTCTGAAAGGCCTGAAATGATCCATTATAGCTAAAAGGCAAGACTAGATAGGGAATGCCTTTATCCATAGTGTGGGGTATCAAGCCACACACCCAGCAGTCTGTAGTGTTAACTACCAGTTGGTGTTGATGCAAGAGCTGTACAAAAGTGTTATTAATAAATTCTGAGCGTCGAGCTTGCTCATGTTCAGGAAACGAGTGAAAAGAATGCATAGAAGAAACAGTAGAAGTAGCAG
Organism: Lissotriton vulgaris; assembly: GCF_964263255.1. Lineage (NCBI taxonomy): Eukaryota > Metazoa > Chordata > Amphibia > Caudata > Salamandridae > Lissotriton > Lissotriton vulgaris. The sequence continues at coordinate 1,065,219,670 of NC_141693.1, read as the reverse complement.
GATCAAGGGGAGGTACTGTAGTTACCGGCATAAAAATCAAATGCACACCAAAGACGATTCCACCCACCAACGTTATCAAAACAATTAAAAACGTAACTGCACATTGCATTAGAAAGCATTTGCTGTGAAGAATTCTGTACAGTCTATTTCTGCGAACATAAATTACATTCTCTCGTTGCAGCTCAGGAAGCTCCATCTTCTACAATCCGCTCGCGACCACTGATGATGTGTACGTAGATGAAAATGCCTCTATCAGCCCTGGGAGTTCCCAGAACTAACAGAAAGATCGACCTTGTGTCTGACCCCCGCAGATTCAACTAGGCACACAGTCACGACCCTACGGCTACCCAGACGGCAAGGCAATTTTAAAACAACAAAACAATAGCAAACTTCCTGGCTGGAGGCAATGTACGGTATTCAAATTCAAAATGTGAAAAATAGGCAGTTTCCTGCTTTATTTGTCCATATTGCGAGATCGTAAATTGTATCTCAGTTTTGCAGGAGCAGTTTGATCTGGAAACAGTGTATTTTCAGCAGGTATTGCAATATTCAGGTTCGCAGATGGCAAATGTTCTTTTGTTGCAGATTGCAAATGTTCAGAGTTCAAAAGAGCAGTTTCAGGAGGAGAGCCAGAGTTCGATGTATCAGTGATTAGTTCTGCATCGCTGAAAGGAAGAAACCTGGGTATTTGTTCTGTTTCAGAGGCACCGATTCCCTTCTTCACCCAGTTATCGTAAGGAAGTGGCAGAGGCACACGTTTGACGTGTGTTGTGTGTATCCAATTCTTCCGTCCGGCCACACGAATAGCAGTTCTCGTCGCCAATAACACCTGGAAGGGGCCAACGAATCTGGGCTGAAGATTTTTCGTTCTTGCAAAATTTCTAATGACGACTTGATCCCCAGGTTTCAGCTGATGACCTGGACTCTCCGGTGGCTTTGGCAATGCATCGAAAACCTGTTGGTGAATAAGACTCAATTTAGCAGTCAAGTCGAAAAGGTAATCAATTAACATTGGATATTCCAGCTGTCTAAATTCTTTTGGCCTAGGTACCCCCCAAACATTGGCGGGACGACCAAAGACTATTTCATATGGACTGAGCCCTACTCTAGAATGTACAGTTGCTGTCGTTGATAACAAAGCCAAAGGCAGTGCATCTGGCCAGGACAAACCCGTGGATGTCTGTATTTTAGCAAGTTTTAGTTTGAGGGTACCATTGTAACCCTCAACTAAACCAGCAGACTGGGGATGGTTCGCACCGTGGAACTTTTGTTTGATCCCTAGACCGGCACACACACTCTGCATAACTTTCCCTACGAACTCACTTCCGTTATCTGACCATACAATCCGTGGCATGCCATACCTAGGGAAGTATTCCTTGAGAAGAATTTTGGCAGTGGACAAGGCAGTATTATCCTTCAGTGGATATGCTTCGATCCATCTGGAGAAAGCACAAACTACCACTAGGACGTATTTTAGATTGTTGCAACGATCCATGTGAATGAAGTCTAACTGGATCACTTCAAAGGGGCAAGAAGGAGGAGCGAAGTGACCTGCAGGTGTGGGGATTCCCTTGCCAGGATTATGCATCAGGCATACCATGCAATTTCTCACCACTCTCTCTGCACATTTACTAATCCCATCATTCTTCCAAACTGGAGCCAACATCTTACAAATCCCTTTAGAACTAATATGCGCTGCTCCATGTGCCATCGTTAATACTGCAAGCACATACGCATCAGGCAACATCCAACGCTGTTGTTCCGACAAATCAATCCAACACCCACTCGAGTCCAATTTACCCGTACTCTCTTTCCATGCAAGCTTTTCCTCCTCAGTCGCCTCCTTCTGAATTTCTTTCACGCTTTCCACTGTGTCCTCACACATTCCAGACTCAGAAATCCATCTTGCAGACGTAGCAACATACATTCTACTCATCATATTTCTAGCTGTCTGTTTAGCAGTCTCATCAGCAAAAGCATTCCCACGACCAACATCATCCGTGATTGCTTTATGAGCGCTGCACTTCACAATCGCAACTTCGGCAAGGTTAGAGATTCCAACAAGTCATTAACTAGCTGACCATGTTGAATCTTAGTCCCATGGGACGTAATGAAACCTCTCTCTTTCCACAAACGGCCAAAACTATGGGCCACGCCGAACGCGTACTGACTATCTGTGAACACATTCACTCTCTTTCCCTTAGCTAAAACACACGCTCTCGTTAGCGCAATTAATTCCGCAGCTTGGGCAGAATTCTGACTCACTCTTGCAGTCTCCACAATCGTACTCAAAGTCGTTACTGCATAGGCAGCAGTCACATCACCATTCTCCAATTTAAAGTAAGACCCATCAACATACAACGTGCCATCTGGATCTGACAACGGAGTGTCTTTTAAATCAGTTCGTCCTTTTGTCTCTTCCTCGGTTCTGAAACAACAATCATGGGGTTCAGAATCACTCGACTCCTGATTAGTCGGCAACAATGTTGCTGGATTCAATACATTGCATCTTTTGATCTGAATATGACTTGCTAGCAGTGTCAGCTCGTAGCCAGATAATCTAGCACTGGTAAGGTGTTGCGTCTTGGTTCGATTCATGAGTGTGTCCACAGCTTGAGGAACCATGACCACTAGCATGTTGTTCATCACCAAACCAGCAGATTGTCGAATGGAAGCCGCAGCTGCCGCTGTAGCTCTCAAACAACTAGGCAACGCTCTAGCTACCGGATCTAATGTTGATGAAAAATACGCACAAGGGCGTTGTTTATCACCAAATCTCTGTGTCAGAACACTCAACGCGCAACCTTCTCTCTCGTGAACATAGAGCGTGAATGGTTTACTGTAATCGGGTGTACCCAATACAGGAGCTGAACATAGTGCATTTCGTAGCTCAGAAAAACTCTCCTGACATTCAGGAGACCATGGCACCGGACTCGGAACATTTTTCCCAGTCAAAGCTACCAACGGTTTTGCTAAAAGAGAAAAATTTGGGATCCACTGCCTACAGTAAGAGGTAATACCTAGAAAGGCACGTACTTCTCTCTGTGTGCGGGGAACATTCATCTGCGTAATTGCTTTTATTCTCTCTGGGGTCAACTTCCTTCCCTCCTTTGACAAGAGATGACCTAGGTAGGTCACTTCTTGGCAACAGTATTGCATTTTCGAAGGTGACACCTTGTGATTCAAATTAGACAAATGATGCAATAACGAAATTGTAGCTGCTTTGCAAGTTTCCTTGTCATCGGCAGCCACTAGAAGATCATCTACATACTGCACTAAAGCAGAACCAGGAGGAAGTACAAAGGAATCTAACTGACTTTTTAATGCCTGACTGTAAATAGACGGACTTTCACAATACCCTTGTGGAGCACGTTTAAACCTGAAGCTTCGACCTCCTAAAGTGAAGCCGAAAATATCTCTGCTTTCCTCGGCTATCGGAATGCTGAAAAAGGCATTCTTCAAGTCGATAACTGAAAACCATGTGGCTGTAGCAGGAATCAACGTTAACAATGCAGTTATGTCTGGAACCACAGGAAACTGTGGAATCACAATCTTGTTAACCTCCCTAAGATCTATTACAAACCTATAGACTGGAGGTTTTGAAGGATCAGTACGTTTCAGAATTGGCAATACAAGACTGTTACAGACATTTCCTCTAGTTTCTTCTACTACACCTTTCTCGATTAAATCTTGTACAATTAATAGAAGTGCCCGTTCACCTTCACTAGAGATTTTGTATTGTGGGATTCGTGGAAATTTGACATTCGCTTTCAAAGTAACTACATATGGTGGAATTTCTAAAAGACCTACATCGTTAGGACCAGTCGCCCAAAGAGTATCAGGGAGAGAACGCAGCTCTGGTGGGAGCGCATCCATCGACAAGTACATTGGAGAGGTGATTCTTTTACCCAACGTAAGCTGTACTCCTTCCGGAGAACAGTACAATGTCGCATATAGTCGTTTTAACAAGTCTAAACCAAGCAGATTTTCATTACAACCTGTCGTCAAAATCAAGGGTGCTTTCAATTGACGGGGTCCAACAGAAATAGACAAAGGACCGGATACGGGGTTGTAAACAGGGGCGCCTGAAAAACCTACAGAAAATTTTTTTAAGCCAGACAAAGGTGCGCCAGGGAGTTTCTCATGTATGATAGAACTTTTTGCTGCACCAGTATCCAACAGAAACGGTTCGACTACACCTGATGTTGCTACTGCGACATAAGGCCCACTCTACTGGAACTGATACTACTCCCTCTCTTTGTCTTTGGCTGTCCTAGTACTCACTTTGCTGAAATTCTTCACTAGTTTCACAATAGTCTTCAACATGATACTGCTGAGATCTATTTTGTTGAGCAGACTGTCCATTTCACTGATCAAAGTGATTAGAAGGGCGATCATTCGTTTGTGGAGGCATAGCACCTCGTCCTCGACCCCTAGAATTTTGCACAAAACCACCACGACCTCTCTGAGCTGCTGCAGCGTTATTCTGCGCTAAGACAGGACACTCATTTTTATAATGACCTTCTTTCTTACAATACGCACATTGATTCCATTGGTATTGCGGTCTCTGAGAACCATAATCTGTCCTTTGATATGACCCTTGCTGCATATTAGTCTGATTCGTGCGAGGCGGATATGCTTGCTGTAAAAGAACTTTAGTTTTTAAATCTTTCGTCTTCTTCTCTGACTTTTCCTTCTCCTGTTTATCCCTATTTTCATAGTACTGAGCCGTCGCAAGAATTTGCGCAGTCGTAGAGACAGCCCACACACTTTCGGAATCTTTCAATTTATTACTAAGGTCTGGCAACAAATTGTGTACGAATTTATCAACGAATAGTCTCTGTCCTCCTTCTGTGCTCATATCCTGACCACTGTGATCTACGAAAGTCTCTTCGAACCTTGTGAAAAAGTCGGAAACACTTTTGTCTTTCTTTTGCCTGCATGCGGACAACTTGTCCCAGTTAACACGCAGTGCTGGCATCAGAGTCTTCATTAAGTCAATTATTCTACCGGGCAAATTAGCAATTAGAGGTTCGGGTTTGGAACCACCTGTTTGCTGACCATCCGCTGCAATTATAGCTGCCCAATCACCACCTAGAGCAACTGGATGATTCTCTTTACGAATTTTAGCCCAAATTGGTTGCGGAACTACATTCCCAAATAACATGTCAATGTCCGCTAGATTCATCACACAAGCCTCAACTGTCTGTGCTAACTCCTTATAATATCCGGCTGGATTTTTACGCGGATCTGGCAAGGCCTGCTTTACTGCTAATACTTCAGCTCGCTTCCACGGAATGTGTATCCACACTCTCTGGAATTGCGCCGGAGCGGCTGCAATACCAAGGTTTGCATTAGCTTGCACAGCTTCACGCCAAATTGGAGGAACCTCCCTCATTGGATATTGGCGATTCTGTTTCGTACTATGTTTCTCTAACTCCCTCGGTGAACGAAGGGATGGATCATTCCTATAACTTAAATTTAGTTCCATTGCTTCTTTTATATTCTCACCAACTATCATACCTGCAGCAAACTCTTTCTGAACACTAATTAATTCTTCTAAATTTGATTCAGAGTCATCTTCATCTAATTCCTCACGTAAAAGGGAGCACATTTCATCGAACACATATCTTTGTGTCGGTTCATTCCATTGCATGAATGTATCTAATACATCTCTAGTACTATATCTCCCACTTTTCGAAATCCATCTAAGAGCTGTGGAATCTAATATTCCCCGTTCTTCAGTACTGGGAAGCTGACTACGTCTCTGCACAGAGTCAGAAGTAGGAGTCTTAATCAGAGTTTTATAGAAAGGAGATAGAATATTAGAGACAGAATCAGTGATTCTCCGACGAACAGAAAGTGGAGTCATAATACTAGCAGAAGCAGAGAATAAAGTAGCAGTTGGGACAGATAGAACAGGAACAGTTGGAGTAGCAGGCAGAGTAGCCTGTGAACTAGCAGGTGTAAGTGATACAGGTATAGGTTGAGAAGCCGGCAACCCTGGAAGAGGGGGTGCCGAAGGAACATTAACATTGACCACAGGAGGTACAGGAGCTTGATTCTGGGGAGCAGGAGCAGGAATACCAGGCTGTCCAGCAACCGGTAAAGGTGGAACCGTAGCACCTTGTGCATACGGTGGGGGTGACCGTAACAAGTAAGACAACAGAGGATCATTTTCGGGGTCCTCTACTATCTTAGCTGTACTCGATGGCAAGGCAGGATAGCACTTGTCTATCGCTAAATTACGCTCTCTGTTGGCCACCTCCATTGCTTTCTCGGATTCGTTGAGTTGCAGCTGCTTGGCAGACTGCTCTAAAGTCAACTCTTGCTCTTTCTGTTCTTTCTTCAACTTTTTAATTTCTCTCTGTTTAGATTCTTTTCGCCAATAACGAAGAGAATCAAACATTGCCGGCCGGGCTTTCTTCTTGAACAATTTCGTTTCTAAATTATCAATAACTTGGGGTTCAAAACTACCATGCAGTGGCCAACTAAGGACACCGTCTTTCTCTGTATATCGGACCCATACCTCATTATAAGATATAGGACCCACTCCAAACTTACAATACAGATCATAAAGAGGAGTTCCGATCGGAGGAACCAGACATGAGTCCTCCAACCGGGAATCACTGTTGCAACCAAAACACGACAATATACAATTTTTCCGACTTACCATTTTATAACCCGGAACACAGAACAAACAAAAACACGAACAAAGGTGCGCACTCGAACCAAGAATTTAGGCCTACCAAAGCGAACAAATGTATTGATACCCAAACTAAACCAAATGATTATCGTAACCAGAACAACCAGTGATAATCTTACGAAACCAAACCAAACCAAGAACTAAAAGGATTTTATCCAAACAGGAACAACCCTTACGAAGTAACCAACTAGCAACCACTTAATACTTAACTGAGGCACTGAAGACGTCACCAAGGAGAAACCCGTCACGTCTCGCCGTACTAAGGACTGCACCTCGGGTCCAAGACAGGGCGACGGTCAAGGCAACGGACCACTGCAGCCGTCCTGAACGGGAACCCTCGTGGAAGAGAACGTCGGGCCACTTTTGCGATATGCCGGGATCGATGAAGTGGGGCGCCTCCCTCAGGAATCTTCACACGAAGCTTCTCGAACTCTTCAGGCTTTTGGACCGGTACCGAATGACGTCGCCCCACAGTGGGCACCAATTGGAGTTCTGGACTTTTTAGTTCCGTCCAGAGGTGTCAGGGATAACACCCGAAGACCCCGGAGTTCTACCTGTCTCGGTGCACAAATAAACAGAAACACGGGCTTCTCGATGGTGGCGTCGGTCAAAGACCAAAGGTTTATTACTGCAGGGACACAGAAGTCACAGAAACTACACACGGGCAGAATCTAGGAGCCTGTTCGAATTGTACAAAGAGGGTTGCTCCTTATATACTAAATATTGGGCTTGAGGCAAATTCTTTACATGTTAGTACATTCCCAAACCTTTGTGTCCTAAACAATAAATATTTGGCGTTGCACAGGAATCGTCAACAATATCTGATGTCAAAACATTACGAACGAGGGGTTCCCACTGTTCCATCATAATCCCATGTCAACTTTTCATTCAAGACCCGGACCGCCTCATCGTAAATTTCGTTACCTCCCCCTAATAAAGGCCCAGAAGGAAAGGAGCAGAGCCAGGTGCAGAAGATAAAAAAGCAGGATAAGAGATGTTTGTGGGTCGTAAATGGGCAAGGCTACCAGCTTCGGCCGCCTAATCATGATCAGGCCAACGAACACGAGAACCAGTATAGCAGGACTGGCCTCAGGCAGAGGAGGCAGCTTCTGCCGAGTCATGCAGCCATGGCGTGTTCTGTTCTAAGGTGCACGTGTCACTAGCAAGGTGAATCTCCGGCTAAAGCTTACGTGTCCTTAGGTGAAAGGGGTCACTGCGTGTTCATTGTCTACATGAGGGCAAGAAACACAAAATGGCTTCCGTGATCTAAGATGGATGCCATGGGTAGATCAGAAATGTGTTCATAACAGGAGTGCTCTTGCTCGTAGCATAGCGAAAACACCAGGATATGCTAAATGGATCATTTGCGGTTCACTGATACCAAAATTATGTATTTACGACAATGTTGAAAACACGGGTTCAAATCGTCACAGAACCTCAGTACTTGGACTGCCTCCACTGTTTGATGGGGTTTAACACTCTATCCTAATTAACCATTTCTCAGATGCAGGAATAGCAGATCCTGCCTTGCAGTGGGCTCAGGTCCTCTATCAGTGTTCAAATCCCTGGTGTGCCTTTACAAATCACAATGCTGAGATTTGGCCAACTTTTGAACAGCTAATGAGGTCTAAACAGATCGCCTAAGGAGATTGCCCTGTGATCAGATACATTTGGTTGGCCACTAATTGTCTCAAAATGGGGTGGCTTGGTGAGCAAAATAACAATGGATTAAGCCCAGATCTGTGACTGGGGGTGAATGTTTTGCCATTGTGCAACATTCTGTCCATCATCTTGTGTGTCAAAATGAGCAGTGGCAAGCCTGATGTCCTTGTCATAGGAGGATAGCCATTTTGGTGGGTTAGTAGGCTTTGGCCTGAGTCTTGGTCTCTTGCCTCTTCCTGTTCCTAGTGCCGCACACCTGCTGGCAGGTCTGAGATACACAAATTCAAAAGGTGTGCTTCTCCTAGTTTCTGCAGTTCACCTTTTTGTGCAAGAACCTGCCTATCAAACCTGAAGAAATGCATACCATGACACAAATACGTGCTATGAATGCATAATTTGAATTTGAATTTGAATTTAAAATTATTTATTAAGCGCACGTTCGCCAGCGGCTTCATGGCGCTACAACTTACAGAAACAGGGTGAACTGGACAATGAAATAAAGCAATTCAGACTGTGGGAGGAAGACTTTAATTAAAAGCTTTAGAAAACAAGAGAGTCTTAAGTTGTTTTCTAAACTGGGAATAAAGAGTCATGGTCCTAAGCTCAGGGGGCAGGGAATTCCAGAGGAGTGGGGCGAGGATCGCAAATTTCGAACCGCCCCATTTCTTCCTCCGAAATCGCGGGACCGTAAGAAGGGCCTGGGTGGATGAGCGAAGGTCTCTGGTGGGGACATAGGGAGTGATCTCGGAAGAGATGAAGGCCGGTGCCGTGCCCAGTCTCGCTTGGAAGGTGATAGAGGCCAGCTTGAACTGGACACGTTCACGAACGGGGAGCCAATGTAAAGATTTAAGGAGGGGGGTGACATGGTGAAATTTTGGTAGTTTGAACACCAGGCGGGCCGCCTGGTTCTGGATCTGTTGCAACCGCTTAAGACTATATGCAGGTATACTAGCATATAGGGCGTTGCCGTAGTGCAGGCGGGAGATGACCATCGCCAAGGTGATCAGTTTAAGGGCCTGAAAAGAAAAAAAACGGGACACCTTGCGTATAGTACGCAGTGAGAGAAAGGAAGAGGACACCACAGAGCTAACCTGGGAGTGGAGAGTAAGTTGAGAATTGATCTTGATACCTAAGGTTTTTACTGAGGAAGAGGGGACAGGTGGGGAACCCAGGGAAGGGGGCCAGAACAGAGGAGACCAGGGGCTGGATGAACCACCCGTCAACACCAGCTCGGTCTTATCTGGGTTGAGTTTTAGATGGTTGTGGTTCATCCAGTCACGAATGTGGGTCATGGTAGATTGGAAATTAGAGATAGAAGAGGGAGAGGAGGACAGATCAAAAACAAGTTGGAGGTCGTCAGCATAATTATATACTGCGACCTCCATCTGCTGTAAAGAAAAAATAAGTGGGGCAATGTAAAGATTAAACAAGAGGGGGGAAAGAGAAGAGCCCTGGGGGACCCCGCACTGAACTTTCCGGAAATCCGCAGTAAAGTCACCCAGGCGAACAGCCTGGGTGCGGTCCCTCAGGAAGGAGGATAACCAGACCAATGCAGTGCCTCCGATCCCCGCCGCCCTGACACGGGAAAGACATGCATAAGAGTGGTCCTTCGTCCTCCTCGTTAACTACTAGCAACTCAGTGTATCACATTTAAACCTGCACGTCTGTTGTCAAGGCCAGACTGGCCATAAAGCATTCAGGCAGTGCTTTATCAGTGTGTGGGCACGTTTTTTGGCTGTCTGTGGAGCTGTTTTATTGTCTGCTGGGACGGTGTTTACTGTTAATTACCCGATTTTACTTGCGGCAAGTTCAAACATCCATGCAGTCTCTCATATCCCGAAAAATACGTACACAGCACGTATTTACAAGTTAAAAACTGCCTCAATATGGGCAACACTTTTTAGCTACCTAATTCGCTACGGGGAGGCACTTTTGTTTTGGATTCCGGATCAATTTTTAGTCCTAGTCAGTCCCTGTCTGTTGTTTAATTGCTGCAGTCTGTGTCGCTTCAGCAGCACATATACTAAAATCAGAAGGAAACAGAGACGATTAGCATGGCCCCTGTGCAAGGATACTAAAGTGCTACCAATCGGTGACTGATAGCATCCCATATGACACAATGTGGTGGTTCCCAAGTAGGATTCCAATTAATGTTTAAACTAATATGTTCACAATGTTCATTTGAAATTGATATTTATTCTCATCAATTCTCATTAGAAATTTGACTTCATTTCATTTTCACGAGTACACATTTCTTCAACATGATATTATATTCTCTTCATAATGGCTCCAATGCATTTCTGGCATTGTGCCCTTCATCGGGGAGCGTATCTACGGTAAACAAATGATAATAACATTGTGCAAGGATGAGACACAAATTCGTGAAGCATTCCATATTATTCAAATAAACTCAAACAGATATAAAAATAAGTAAACAAACAAATACATACAACATCAATGCAGCAGTCTACCTACAGGAGAAACTGTCATGGTACCAACCATCACAAGCATTGAGGTCCGACAATTCGAAGAGCCAGGCGCCACTGTAAAGAGTACTGGGGGGTTCGCTATTTATGGCCCACAGATATGGAAGTTTCTGCCAGAAGATGTTAAGCATAAGCACATTCTGTTAACCTTTAGGAAAACAGTCAAAATGTGTCTTTTTAATTCTTAGGTGCTTGAGTCCTGTAATACAATAGAGACAGAGGGCCGACCAAACCAGTCAAGCGTACTCAGGAGTGGGCAAACCACTCCTGTCCTGCCCAGGCAGCTCCGCCCACTTGCCTGCCCGCAATGGGAAAAGAAACATAAAGTGGTAATTACCATTTTGTGTTTCGCCTTTCTCGCACTGCGAGAAAGCAGTGGGGCAACGCTCCTCTTCCCAAGAGGAGGAGTTGCCCCAGCGTGGCAGGCATCTGGCGATTGCCCAGAAGGCTGTAAGGGTGGGGCTGATTTTGGAGCAGTGGGGGCTGGTTTTGTTACTGGGGTCCGGCTTTGCAGCAGTGTTGCAATATCACCTCCCAGTACCAAAGCAGCAGTGCTCCCCCTCCTCCCCCTCCCCCCAAGGTGGGGGTCGGTCTGACAACATTGCCAAAGTTGCTTTGGCTTCTCAGTCCGGCCCTGTGGCCAGGAGTCCAGAATATTGCCATCAGTCTGGCCTGCAAGGTCTGTAAATATGGTATTATTTTGGCAGGAAGCAGCTGCAGAGCTTAATTAATGGTGATAGAACCATTGGAAAATCATCACAAAAATCATTTTTGAAAAAACATTCACATATAAAAGCAAGATCTTAAACAGCTGCTTTACACCCTCAGCCATCTAATTTCTGCAGCCAACTGACATTTTTGGTTCGATGAAGAGCATGCATTCCACAGCCACCTCCTTGTTAGCTCATCATTAAAATGTATATCCTGAGGATACTTCTGTGACAGGAAGTCCTGTGCTTTACCTAGACGGAGGGTCCCAAAATTACATATCTATACCATGCCCTGGCTAGAGCCCATCTTAGTAAACAAACCACTGCCTACTATGCCGTGGTGACGCTTGGGTGATCGATCCCCCAGTGCAGTATCTTAAACAAAATTGATTCAAATTGGGTTTCCCCAAAGACCCATGACCCCTTAAACTCTTGACGTTAGGGGCTGATACTATTAATCTAGTGGCGAACTGCATTCTTAATACCTCAATAAGGACAGCAGCAGTTCTGGGAGCTTGGGAGCAAGCGATGATCCTTATACTTATAAAAAATCCAGCTGCAGATCCTACTATCCTGGCTAATTATAGGCTCACCTCCTTGCTACCAGCCTTCTCTAAAATGCAATAGAAACAGGTGAATATTCAACTGTTAAACTTCTTGGAAGCAAATTAGCTACTTCACCAAAGCCAATCAGTCTCTAGAGCCCGTTTTAGCACAGAAACTGCACTGATTGAGGTATCAGAATATATCAAAGGAACCCTTGATGGGTGGGGAGCAGCTGTATTGATCATGCTGGACTTATCAGCAGCATTTGATACAGTACTCTACACACTGTTACACTTACTTGTCTGTCTCTAGGCCATCGGAGTGTCAGGACTTGCTTTGGACTAGCTGATGTCATTTTTAGCAGAGAGAAGCCAGCAAGTTTGGATTCCTCTCTGTTTGGCCAGTCCACAGGAAATGGATACAGGTGTCCCCCTTGGGCTGACCTTGAGTCTGATGCTTTTTAATTTATATCTCACTCCCCTGGCATTTCTAGCAGAAGAACTGGGATCGAAAGTGATATCCTATGCGGATGACACACAATTGCTATTCTCCTGGAATAAGGACTCTGAGCGGAAGGGCTCACACATCACAACTTGCCTAACTGCAGTTTTCCACTGGCTTTCCAAAGCTCAACTCAAATATAATGAGGAAAATCCTCTTCTGGGCATTCCAACCAAACTTCTGGCTAACTTTTTGGCCTGATGATGCCCCCCACCATCCCCCACGTCCCTTTCTTCCAGACACCAGAAAGACATGCCCAAAAACCTGGGAATAACTTTTGACAACAGACTTTCATTTGATCCTCAGGTCAAAAGGTTGGTGATTGTAAATTTCGGGATTATGATGTCCCTCAAAAAAAATGTGCCCCTGTTATCCTTCTAAGCAAAGAAAACAGTCACCCAGGCAATGATGACATCTAGAATAGATTATGGCAATGCACTATATTTGGGCACACTGGAGTACTAATTGGGCAAGCTGCAGGTGATCCATAATGCGGCAGCTCGCCTCCTGCTTAATGTGCCTCGAAAGCTTGACATTATTTCACATTTGCGGGGAGTCCACTTTCTGCCCATCACAGAGAGAGTCAGATTCAAGGCTCTGACATTAGTACATGCTGATTTGCATCAGACAGGGCCAGATTACCTAAGAGCTAGATTCAACTTCTATAATCCTACTAGGCACTTACAATCTTCCAACAAACTCTTGACAGTGATCCCAAAGTTTCAGCGTCCAAGATCTGGGGACAGACCATTAACATTCCTAGGCACGACAGCATGGAATCCACTCCCATTGGAGCTACGCTCCACGAGTAATCTAGTGCTGTTTAAGAAGAAACTGAAAACCTGGTGCTTTGTGCAAGACTAGTTTCTATCTTGGGGACCACACTATGCATGCGCCGGGACACTCCTCGGAGTAGCTGTGCGCAATACAAATAACCCATCAAATCATATCATATTTCTTCAGCAGTGACAAAAACAGTAAATATACCCAAAGGTATTTTAACTGTATTTGTCCAAAAACTTTCTCTTATGGTCCATTCTCGTAGTGAGGTTGTCGATTTGGCAATCTATTGTAGCCAACTGGCCTTCAGGTTCCAAAAAAGAAGTTTAATTCATTTGACTTCAAGAACATTGCACCAGATCTAAATTTTCATTGATATCCTTTCAGAGCATGTCCTTGTTTCAGACGTATGCTATGTAAGCCCCTATCTTACTTTGATTAAAATGAAGGCTCACGGTTTTCCATTTTTACGGATTTTTACAGATAAATACAGAGCGAAGGCAATATGTTTTCTGTCTGCATTTATTTTTAAAAAAGAATAAATACAGAAAACAGGGCTTCTTTTAATTGACTCTCCATGCAGTCGTTCAAGAATTATAGCCCAATAGCTGAGCTGATGGACAGCATGGGAAGATAAAAAAACAGGATGACATTTCTTTAAATAATGGTATATGTCAACATACAGTTGTGGTATAATGCTAATATTTACCTGTGGGTGTATTGTTATGTAATATTTGGCAGCTTAAATAGCTAAATCACGACTGACATCAAAGTATGACTGCGTGTCTATCAATTAAATACATTTGGAAATGTACAGTTTTACAACTACATTTATCTGCAAAATACTAAATAAATATGGATAGATATAGATAAAATGGCCCAAAAATAAATATAGATAAATACAGGCAGAAAAGTAAAAAAATAACATAAAACCGGGAGTCCTAATTAAAATGTACTCATCAACCTCTTAAACTAAATCCAAATTTGAAGTCTATATGGGAAGGTCCACGAAAAGACTATTGATAAAGATGTATATTTAATAGAGCTTCTACTAGTTTTGAAATATTACACATATTTTGCCTGGGCACTTCTGAGTGCTGAACAACAGGAATTATTATTGGCGGCAGAATTTCTGGCATCTCACCACTACTTTGCTCTTCTGCTTAGTTTGAGTCCGTTGCTGGCAGAACAAAGACAATTTACACAAAGTCCAAGATAGAAATAAATGATTACTCCCTGTTTTCTAAAACACATCTATCTCTGAATTGCTCTTTCTGTATTTATCTCCTTTAAATTTGAAGAGCAGAGACAGAACATTGAACTCAATCCCCACAATAGGCCTCCTAGAGCAGAAGGAATCTTATGTTGGAGATTTCCTTGAGTTAGTGGGAGTAATTCTGCCTACCTGAGCAGAAGTAAGGATTCTGAGACAGCTCAGGAATGATCAATATGTTTTGCTTGTGCAAGAGACTGCACCATAGACTTTTCCCTGGTATCATATCCCAGAATTGGATTATACGGATGCAAAACCTGGCAATGAGAAGCGCTGGAATTTTCTCACTATTAGCTAAGGGGTTCTCACCAGCAGCTGACTCACTTTACCTTTCAACAACTCCCTGGGTAATCCATTTGTAGCAGAGAACATAAGAAGACTTCCATGCTTAATTTAGAGAAGACTGACTTCTTGTCTAAAGAGGACTCTGGAGAGGTATGACTCCACCTCTGTCTGTAATCTTGTTGAACAACATGTTTCTCCAGAACAAGTGTTACAAATCACTTCCTACCTCACAAGCCTATATGGGTCCCAGTCCTGCCATGTTAGCGTGCTGGCCTTTGCTTAACATGCATACGGGGGGCGTGACTAGCCAGCCATGGTAATGGAGTCTGCCAGCTCCATATCGGCCAACAATTACTCCTGCTGATTCTCCCCTGCTGGGCGCCATCTGTCCTAGGCACTGACGGCGTAGGTCGGTGGTAGGTCTTTGGTGGGCATTCGTACCAGCGAGTGCTCCGAACGCCCACTTGAATCTTTGTGATTGTTAACCGGCTGTGAGCCTCCAGAGTGCAAGCATGATTTGTGGCTGTGCACTCCTGCTGGGAAGCTGTGCTGTGTGTCCGGTCATGTGAAAAGCCCCGAGCTGTGGAGCAAAGTCGACATTGCTGACAAACCGGGTGAGTGGTCCGGGAGCGTCATGAGGCTGATGTGTTGATGCACTGCGTTGTCGTGACTGCCCATCCACCTTCCCTCCCTTTTTAGGTCTCGCCTAAGCCATCGCGTTAGTGATGCTTTAGGGAGATATTAAGTAGGGGCTTTCAAAAGTGCTCCCAAAGTCTGCAGGCGGATCGGGTAAAGTGGTACTGTACAGTGGTGCTGCAGAGTGGTGCTGTACAGTGGTGCTGCAGAGTGCTGCTGTACAGTGGTGATGCAAAGTGCTGCTGTACAGTGGTGATGCAGAGTGCTGCTGTACAGTGATGCTGCAGAGTGGTGCTGTACAGTGGTGCTGCTGAGTGGTGCTTTCAATTGGTGCTGTAAAGGGGCACTGTAGAGTGGTTCTATACAGTGGTGCTGCACAGTGGTGCTGCAGAGTGGTGGTTTAAATTGGTGCTGCAGATTGGTGCTGCAGAGTGGTAATTTGTGGGCCTACCGTGTGTAATGAAAGGACCCATATCTACAAAAATGTCTGTTAAGTTTCAGCGTTTATCTATCTATCTATCTATCTATCTATCTATCTATCTATCTATCTATCTATCTATCTATCTATCGGCCTCACTCTATCTGTCTATCTATCTATCTATCTATCTATCTATCTATCTATCTATCTATCTATCTATCTATCTATCTGCCTCACACTATCTATCAATCTATCTATCGGCCTCACTCTATCTATCTATCTATCTATCTATCTATCTATCTATCTATCTATCTATCTATCTATCTATCTATCTATCTGCCTCTATCTATCGCCCTCACTCTATCTATCTATCTATCTATCTATCTATCTATCTATCTATCACCCTCACTCTATCTATCTATCTATCTATCTATCTATCTATCTATCTATCTATCTATCACCCTCACTCTATCTATCGCCCTCACTGTATCTATCTATCGCCCTCCCTCTATATAATCTATCTATCTATCTACCTATCTATCTATCTATCTATCTATCTATCTATCTATCTATCTATCTATCTATCTATCTATCTATCTATCTATCTATCTATCTATCGTCCTCACTCTATCTATCTATCTATATATTGCCCTCACTCTATCTCCCTCACTCTATCTATCTATCGCCTTCACTCTATCTATCTATCTATCTATCTATCTATCTATCTATCTATCTATCTATCTATCTATCTATCTATCTATCTATCTATCTATCTATCTATCGCCCTCACTCTATCTATCGCCCTCACTCTATCTATCTATCTATCTATCTATCTATCGCCCTCACTCTATCCATCTATCTATCTATCGCCCTCACTCTATCCATCTATCTATCTATCGCCCTCAATCTATCTACCTATCGCCCTCACTCTATCTGTCTATCTATCTATCGCCCTCACTCTATCTGTCTATCTATCTATCGCCCTCACTCTATCTGTCTATCTATCGCACTCACTCTATCTATCTGTCTATCTGTCTATCTGTCTATCTGTCTATCTGTCTATCTGTCTATCTGTCTATCTGTCTGTCTGTCTGTCTGTCTGTCTGTCTGTCTGTCTGTCTGTCTGTCTGTCTGTCTATTGCCCTCGCTCTATCTATCACCCTCTATCTATTGCCCTCGCTCTATCTATCTATCACCCTCTATCTATTGCCCTCGCTCTATCTATCTATCACCCTCTATCTATTGCCCTCGCTCTATCTATCTATCACCCTCTATCTATTGCCCTCGCTCTATCTATCTATCACCCTCTATCTATTGCCCTCGCTCTATCTATCTATCACCCTCTATCTATTGCCCTCGCTCTATCTATCTATCACCCTCTATCTATTGCCCTCGCTCTATCTATCTATCACCCTCTATCTATCGCCCTCGCTCTATCTATCTATCACCCTCTATCTATCGCCCTCGCTCTATCTATCTATCACCCTCTATCGCCCTCGCTCTATCTATCTATCACCCTCTATCTATCGCCCTCGCTCTATCTATCTATCACCCTCTATCTATCGCCCTCGCTCTATCTATCTATCACCCTCTATCTATCGCCCTCGCTCTATCTATCTATCACCCTCTATCTATCGCCCTCGCTCTATCTATCTATCACCCTCTATCTATCGCCCTCGCTCTATCTATCTATCACCCTCTATCTATCGCCCTCGCTCTATCTATCTATCACCCTCTATCTATCGCCCTCGCTCTATCTATCTATCACCCTCTATCTATCGCCCTCGCTCTATCTATCTATCGCCCTCCTTCTATCTATCTATCACCCTCCTTCTATCTATCTATCGCCCTCCCTCTATCTATCTATCGCACTCACTATCTATAGCATCACCACAGCATCATTCAACACCACTACAGCATCACTCAGGGGCACCACAACATCACTATGCACTACCACAGCATCACTGAACGCACAGCATCACCCGTCACCACCACAACATCACTCAGCGCCACCACAGCATCAATCTGTGCAACCATTTAACAACAACTGGTTCAAATATGTTCTCTCAATGTTTCAAGCTTTGTTACAAATGTCACAAAAAGTTGTTACTATTTCACTTCTGTTCTTGGATTTTCGTCACAATAAAATACACTGAACATAATCTTCACAAATGTTATTTACAAATGTTTAAACTATTGCCATTATAAATTACAATAACTTTTATTTAAGAATTAATTATTTTAAAAAAAGTAAAAGCCATTGTTATTTGTAAAATCAATAGATCTAAGTCACGTAAATACAACACATATTGCATGACAAATGCTATAGGTGTCACATTTGCGAAAGTTAAAACTATTGGCATTGTAAATGACAAAGCTATTAATTTCGCTATTTTCAAAACCAACACATGAATACAAAATGTGTCATTTACGGGGGAGGAGCTACGCCGCGAACCAAGATGGCCGCATAAGCTCCCGGCTCCGCCGACCTCCACCGGCGGCTCGTCTATCCTGTTGTTTATCCTCTACCCACGCCCTGTGCCTGGATGTATGAAGGTTACCTGATGCCAACGGTGCTGTCCCGGACTTCCTAACTTACTCAGCGACGGAGTTAAGTCGTGTCCCATTTTCGGCCTACTCCCGGGCTGCCGCCGGGACCTCGATTTCTGAACTGTCCGAGCGGGAACTGATCAACATCGGCTGTGGGACCGCGACTGTGGCCGGTCTTCCAGATTTGAATAATTCTTTCCGCTTTCGACTTGTGACCTCGTTGATGGGAGGTGCCGGAGAAGAGACATTGTGACGTGCTGTGATCCTCCTGCACCGTGGCTGGGGGCTGTGTGCCTGACCCTCGTTTCCCGGTCCGGGGGCTGACGGGCTGCACCCACGGCCGGTGACTGTGTTGAGTGTGCCAGTTTGGGGAGCCCCTGTTGTTGAGATCGCTAAATGTGTGCCCGGAGCCAGGCGATGTGGGCTGGAGATTGTGTCCCCCTCCGTCCATTGGGCCCCGGGATGGAGGGGATGGATAGCGCACATTCATTGAGTTCCATAATGGCAGCTATTGGGGCGCTCCGCTCGCTATTCACCGTCGCATGTGTCTCCCTGGCGGCAAAGCTGGATGATGTCTGCTTGCGACCGGCCACTGACGCTGCAACACCTGAACAGCAGTTTGTGGTCCAGTCGAGCGATTTGACCCGCCATCTTGAGGTGCCTGAGCGGCAGCCCGACTTTGCTCCTTTGGGAGTCGGCCTCACTTCTCCTTCATCTGCTACAGTGCCTGGTCTTCCCTTCAAGTTTCCTATCCGATGGTGTATCGTCGCTGGAGGTCCTGTTCGTCAACGCCGAGTCTTGGGGTCCTGTCGAAGGGGATTTCCATTTTTCTTCGTCCCGGCCCTTCTGTGTAACGGAGACCGCCATTTTGTGTCCGGACTTTGCTCCATCTTCAATGCCTCGGATTGCCGTGGACGCTTTGTCTGCCTCTTGTCGGATGTGGCTTGGTCGGAATGGGCTCCGGAACGGATTTGCACTGGTCAGGGCTGACTTTGATCTTGACTTGTTCTTGCTCCTCGCCACTGCTTCGGACCACCTGAGACGCTCCCTTTGATTGCATTTGTTATGACTTTGGCGATGGAACTACCCGTGCAGCTTGCAGGGTTGACTTCTACTTTCTTAGGATTGCTCAGTTCTCTTTTGCCGGGACTGCATCAAGTATCTCACCGGGCCAGGGGTGGGGTGGGGGGATTTTTATTGGTGACGGTCCTCCCCATGATAATGCCGAATTTTTGCCTTGATTGATGATGAATGTGCCTGGGGGGGAGGGGGGGTCACTGCCGGCGGGGGGTACCGGGTGTCCGGGGGAGTGTCTGTTTCTCTCCTCCTTCACTTCTTGTACTTTTTCCCTTCTCTGGGGCAGTTCCAGGGCGACAGGCACGCTGTTAGTGGGTTAGGCCGTAGCCATTACAGGGGTGCAGGGTGGCGGGTGCGGGGGGGGGGGGGGTTTGTTATTTTAGTTTGTTTTGTTCTATGGTCCCTATCGCTCTTTTCCGGCTTTGGGAGGGTTCTCTCCTCTTTCGTAGGGTTGGCTGTCTCTTGGTCTTACACCTTTGTTCTTTTCCGGCATCTCAACTAGACTCTGTTTCTCCTTTCTTGGGGGGTGGGCTCTCTGGGGTGATATTTAGCAATGTTGTTTATTGTAATATTGCCTATTCTCCAGTATTACCACCGCGGCTGCCTAGAATATATAGTTGCTGTAGTTATAGCCTATCTCCGACTGTAATTGGGGTAAGTCCCCCTCGTCTCTTTTGTGTATCTCTCTTGTAAGGTGTGATGTCCTTGTTGTTGCAGCCCCTACTCTTCTTCTAAAATTTAAAAATGAAAACCTCATATCCTGTGTTGCGAGACTCACAACCACGTCTGGTGTACCTTAACATATCCTGATTGCTGATTGGCCTAAGTTTCTCCTGTTTCTATTGACTGTCTTTGCGGCCGGCCATGATGGTTGTGGGCCTGCGCATGTATCTCCTTATTTTTTTAATAAAGGTTTTAAAAAAAAAAAAATGTGTCATTTACCATACCAATAGCTCAAACTTTCCTAATGCGAGACCTATTGCATTGCAAATGCTTGTTTGCTTTGTTGCCACCACCCTGAGAGTGGTGCAATCCCCCTGGGCAACGAGAGCGCAGCGGAATCCCTGGGCCCCGGCAGCAGTTCGCATAAGTGAGGATGATTAGAACTCCTGGGTGCTGCTATGGGGTATAGGGCATGGAGATGGGCCTGCCAGCATCCCTGTCCTAGGCTCCTGCTCTGCCTGGGAGACCGGGGAATTTCCAACTCACTTCCATCGAAGCTGCTAGGGGCGAGTGGCACACGACCCTATCTGTGGGTGGAGGTGCTGGGCTGATGGCTCTGCTTCCAGACAGCTGTGGTTATTAGTTGAAGGTTGACTACAGTGAGGATTTAGCTCTGATGTTTGTGCCTCACTTTCTTCCCCTCCACTAATAAGAAGCTGCTCTGCGCCATAGAGCACCGACCCTGAGGGGCAAAACCACAGCCGATGAGGCAGGCCCCTACGAGGGTGCTGAGAGCCCCAGTCTGAGAATGCGACTGCAGCAGAGGTCTTCTGCCCTACAGAGGTCATTGAGTGGGAAGGACTCCAAACGCATTTGAGCGGCTAACTTAGTGGCAAGAGGCCATCCCAAGCTGCGTGAACAATGTAGGCCCTGATACCTGGTGACAGGGGCTGCTTCTGAGTGGCACGTACCACATACCCAGAGGAGCCCTCGTGCTTGGCTCCTGTTCCGCCTGCCGCTGCGTGGGGGACCCGATTATGCTTGTTTGCAGTCTGAAAAGGCCAACTTTTGTGGTAAGAGACTATTTCTGTGCAGGATGGGTGCCCACATAGCTGGTAGCATGGCTGAGTGTCTTCTCTGTGAGCACTGCTGAAACCCTGGCGGTGCTGGGTGGCACAAAGGGGAACGCCACCGCTGAGTGGGGTCAACGAGTGAGGATCGAGAAGTTGGTTGGGGGAACCGGGGTGATCTCAGATACAAGCTATGGGATCAGCAGGTTTCTTGCTGTGGTGCACCTCATGCCCACTTAGCATGGGCAAACCAAGGGTCAAACTACAGTGACCATGCTCATTGGCACCGGATTCAGAACAGGACTTGTCTGAACTGGAGGCTCCACTGGACTCCTATTCACCCACCTTGCAGGGCACCCTGGACTAGATCGTAGGGGCCATAGAAGACTCAAAATCTACTCTCCAACGTGAAATAGGGAAGGTGCCCGTTGAACTAGGCCTGCTCCATGCGGACCATCAGAAGCTGCCTGCCATGGTGAAGGACAATGAGACATCCCTGGTCGACTTGCACACCACGCAGCAAGCCATGAAAGCCCAACTTACTCACCTATCAAATTGGGTGCAACAACAGAAACAGAAAGCAGAAGACGCAGAGGGACACGGTAGGCGCAACAATGTGCGAGGGCATGGAGGAGCCGGATATGGTGGCCTGCTTGGAACCCTGACTGAAAATGGTGGTGTGCCTGACCCAGCTCACGCCTTTCTTTGCCCTGAACCAGGCGCATTGAGTGCCAGCTTGGCCGCTGGCCCTGGGCTGCCCGCCCAGACCTGTGGTCGCTTAGTTACTATACTATGAAGATAAAGACGTACTGTTTTGGTGAGCATGAGAGGTGGGCACCTCCGAGTTAGCAATGGCCAGGTCACACTGTTCCCGGACTTCACAACAGCGGTACAGACCAAGCGTGCCTCCTTCATGGAAGTGGACCAAGCACACTGACAGAATAGAATTCAGTACTCTATCATATTCCCGGCTAGACTGAAGATTCTGTGGGATGACCACTCTCACTTCTGCCAGAACCTGGACGAGGTGTGAGCTTAGTTGGAGACGCACTGGTCTGACATGAACAAGATTCCTGTTGATGCAGAAAGCAACCTCGCCGCTGAAAGCAACCGCGCTGCTGAAAGCAACGCCAAAATGGGTAATGCGGCAGAACTGCAGGCTACGGTGTTGCTCACTGAGCCTGGGGACCTCCAACAGGGAGAACAACAGCAGCTCAGATCACTAAGACAAAGCTACAGACTCTGATTCGCTCCATGTCAAGGGCGCTGGACTCCCGGTGGCTACCCTCCAAACTGCAGAAGACATTATTTGAGCAGTGCCACTCTTCTTACGTGGCCCAATGAGCCCATCATGTAGACTGTGCCATTCCCGCAAGGGCCGATGCGTCTGCAGGCACCTGAACTGATTGTCTGTCTCTGACTTTCACCCCCTTTTTCATGCCACTTTGGAAGTTCATTAGCGAGAATGCAGTGTGATATTCCCACTTTTTTTGGCTCACATGGTTCGGGTGGGCAGCTTTGGGGATGAGGAGCTGGGCTGCTTGCTTTGTTCTTTCCTTTCTTGTTGCCCTTTTCCGTCTCTGAAGTAAGGCTGCGGTGTGGGGTGGGGTGGTTGGTGGGCGGGGGTACTGGTAGTGGAATTGCCTCTGCTGGTTTGTTGTGTAGCAATTCAAATGACTAACACATTACACACCTACAAACTGATGACATGGAACGTATATTGTATGTACCGCAACCAAAGGGCACAAATCGTGACATACCTTACAAGATGGGGGTACATGTTGCC
The DNA here is from genome assembly GCF_964263255.1 of Lissotriton vulgaris. NCBI lineage: Eukaryota > Metazoa > Chordata > Amphibia > Caudata > Salamandridae > Lissotriton > Lissotriton vulgaris. Next base: position 1,065,196,521 of record NC_141693.1, on the reverse strand, counting down.
CAGCTTCAAGAAACACATCTCACTCTTGCAGAGGCTGACCACCTTTGACGGAGGTGGCGGGGTCAACTTCATGCTGCTACATATTTAGCCTTTGCGAGGGGGGTCGTGTTATGAATGGGGGAAGGGATTCCCTTTGAGATTACTACAGATGACATTGATAAAGAGGACCACTACATCTTTGTAGAGGGGTGACTCTGTGGCCAACTTGTGGTCCTGGGTAGTGTCTATGTGCCAAACCAAGATCAGATCTCATCCTTCCACATTTCAGCGCTCCTAGTTCGGCTGACAGGAGGGCCATACCTAATTGGCGGTGACTTTAATTGTGTTCTAGACATGGCCTTGGATCGCTCCACTCCCCCGCTACCGGGTCCGCGGCTCATAGGGCAGATTTTGACCTGACTGCTTGGACCACCCACTGGGGCATGGAGGACCCTTGGTGCACCCAGCAGATAGGGACTACTCCTTTTACTCTGGCCTGCACCAAGTCCATACTAGGATTGACCGTTTTGTGTGCACCACATCACTTAGCGGCTACGTAACACTCACTGAATATCTGGGCTGTACTTTAGCGGACCATAGCCCTCTCCTTTTGACCTTGCACCCCATTGATGAATGCCCTCTCATTCCTACATGGAGGCTCACCTCTGCATCCCTTTTAGTGCCCCCTAGCTGACCGTTTAAGGATTATTTTGCCTCCAACTCTGAGTCTACTTTGAGCCCCGGCATAGAATGGGTGGCCTTTAAGGTGGTGGTGAGGGCACACTGCCTAGGACAGACATATGGTATTCAACGTGACTTGGAACGAGATCTTAAGAAACTGGAAGATGAGCTCCATGTACAAGGTAATGAACAAGGTGGGAGTCCTGGGGCACTTCCGCTGTTGCTGGAGGTGCGTGAATCCTATAATGTAGCCCTGAAATAGCTTAGATGCAATAACTATAAATGTTACGTGATCAGGGCCCACGAGGAGGAAGGGAAATTAGGGAGACTCCTCGCCTGGTTGATCCGCCCTATCGCTTGCCTGGTCACAGCAGAGAGGGCAGTTCTTTTTTCACCTCAATGCATCAATGAGGCATTTAGGACCTACTATGTGTCCCTCTACTGCCCCCCGAAGGTAGAACTCACAATGACACTGGGCCCATAGGTGGTGTGCTCTCAAATTTGAGAAGCATAGATACAAAAACTTGTGAGATTATCCTATTAAGCTTCGGGGGGTAGGTGCTTCATGCGGTACAACGTATTAGTTTACTGGCGTGGCGAGAGGCCCATAACCTACGTCTACCGTCTGCTGCTCGACTACACCCTACCACTGGTCTTTTAAGGATTTAGGACAGGGTGGGTCTTTTAGGGGGCCCATACCATCCATCTCCTTGGTCCTGATGAATACCGGGAATCTTCCCTCACGGTTGAAACATGTTGACCAATGCACTATGAACACATATTGAGATACGTAGGTCGTAACTCCCCTTCCAGGATCTCACTTTTATTATTTTAGTATTGTCCAGTTGCTTTTCAATAAAAATTCATTCTTGCAAAGTTAAACCGGGACAATTTTTAACACTTTTTTGCACTTACACCTCACAACTTGCTCCACTGTATTACAGGTGTCGAAGCACCCACTGGTGACGCTAGGCCACCAGGGTGGACCCCGATGATGAAGCATGTCACCACTAGGTGGTGAGTGAGGGGTTTTTAGAAAAGGAATAATTATTCCAATTTTGGAAAACCTTCAGCCTATCCATCGGGTGATACTCCTTCAATTGTTTTTCAATAACTTGGAGGCCACCATGCTTCGAATGGGGCTTGGTGCCGCCTGGGTGAGATGGGTCAGATTGCTTTCCACTCACCCGATGGCGAGGGTTAAAACACGAGGGACTATCTCTGCAGCCTATGAAATCTTTAAGGGAACTAGACAGGGCTGTGGAAGGCTCTCCGGCCCACCATGGCCCGAATAACGCTCTTTAAAATGGTTATGCTCCTGAGACTCTTTTATTTCTTTGTGAAAATCCCAGTGACCTGGTTTCGGGGACTCGATTCACCTCTCTGGGAACTGCTTTGAGATGGCGGACATCAGAGAGTTGCATTCGCTACCCTCTGCTGCGACTTCCTAGAGAATTAAAGTTGCACTTCCTTGCAGCCCAACTCCAATGGATCGTTAGGTGGCACGGTGGAGCTGGTCTCTCAGAAATTGGCAAGATGGGTGTTGAGCCTAACCAAGGTCTACTGCTGGCAAAGCTGTTGCACCCAGAGATGCGGACTCCCCACCCGGGTGTCCTGCTGTCATCTGCTCTGACCTGCTGGCGACGAGGGCTGTGACGCACTGGAGTGCCGACTCCTTATGCCCCCAAGCTCCCGTTGGTGAGCTTCCCCTTGGTGAGCCTCAGAGCTATTTTATTGCAGGCAAACTGGACTCCTAGACAGAAGCTGGTCTGGTGACCCTGGAAGACTGCTTCCAGATGACTGCCCTAATTCAGTTCAGAGAATTGGTGGAACGGGCCTGTCTACCAGGGGGCTAATTTCTTAACTACGAAGCACTTGTTCATGCCTTACGTGACCTGCGGGGCACTGCGGAGGTGGAACCGCCCACTCATGCAGTCCTCCAGCTCCTCTTGATGCTGGGAACAGTTACCCACCTGATCACATGTTTTTACAGGGTACTTAATGGACTTGTCTTGAAACCACAGAATGCCCTATGGGCCCGCTGGATGCTGCAATGACTGGAAGAGGGTACTTGCTTTTCCACAGAATGTCTACTGTAGCTTGTGGCTTAAATACATACAATACAACTACACCCATAGGACTTACTGTACTTCCCCCCAGAACTAGGGTTGTATACTGTGGGGACCCTAGGAGAGGTCCTTGCTGCGTTGCTGAACTCTGATTTCCATCACATGACCTGAGACTGTCATTGTGAGACTCAGTAGGACACTGACTAGACCACTTGCCAATACACCCACTATCTTCCTCCTGGGCCTCTTCCATAGACCGGCACCCAAGAAGCTGGGGAACATATTTATGGACTTGGCTCCGGCCCTAACGAGACAAGTAGCTATGGCTTGGAAGTCCCCCAGAGGACCTTTCCTGGAAACCTGGATGAACGATATTACTCGTTGGGCCCTAATCGAGGAGAGAGCACTGCAAAGAGAGGAGGCTTGGGGGTGCACTTTAGACCTATTGCGTTCTTCTGGATGGAAGTTGTTGAGAAATGGGAATTACCTGGGTCGAATGACGAACCAGTGAGAGATGATGAAGAGGGGGTTGACTGAAGAGTTTTGAGCCGGCCCCGGCAGAGAGCATGACGGTGAGCGGGATAAATACATACAGGACTTGAAGTTGTGGATGGGACACATTGGTGGGTAGAGGGGAACCTGAGCAGGATAGTGTGTGACCACCCCACCGGGGCTGCCTCAGATGGTCCTCTCCCTTCTCTTCTGCCTAGCATTTGCCACCCCCCCCCCCTCCTTCCCCAAAGGGGTCACTACGATCCTTCCCTTTTCCTGCTCATTCCCATTTCTCCCCGAATACTACTTGCACACTTCAACACGAGACTCAGGCATGTTTGTACTATGGAATGCTTTCTTGTTATTGTTTTTTTATGACATATGGTTCTCCTGTATATGTGACCACGTCCCAACTCCAGTGAGTTGTGAGAATTTACCAAATGACTGGTGAGCCCCCAATTAACTTGTTTGAGCATACCTCACCATGTATGCTCGGAGTAGCCTCTCTTACTGGGGATTACTAAGCCACCTCCCATTGCCTTGACTTCTTGTAGCAAGGGTCCTGTGCTTTTGTGACTATTGAAATGCCACTAAACAGAAGTGTAAAAAAATAAACACTTGCGTCCTGTGGCTGGAGGATGGACAAAATCCTGCAGCGGAGAAAGTTTTCTGCCTGCATGAAATGAAATCTTTTGGCCAAGTTACAACTGGAACTTTCTCCTGCTTATCTCTGTGAAACGCCTGCCTGGAGTAGCAAGAGCTTTCTCTGTGCAATGGGCAAAGGAAGCTGTCACTGCTGCAGAGAAATCTTGATGACTGATTGAACTGATTATTTTATGGTGGACCTGATTCCAATCTTGTGGCTCTCTTGTAACTGAAAACCTTGGACATATGTCTAAAGAACCAACCGTTAAAATGTGAAGGCTCCTATTAAAAAAAACATCTCCTGCAAAGTTGAGTGGTACTGCTGCAATACAACAGAACTCTGAAGATTACATTTCTTCTTTTGTAAATGTTTTCATAATTTTTCGTCATATAGTAACAGAACAGTATGCACACTACTCAAGCCCTCACACAGTGAGACAGAATAATGTGAGTCTTATGCAGTCATTGTACAATTATTCAGCAACAACCTATTTATAAGGTAGATTTTAGGAACCAACCTATAAATAATATAAAAAATAAGGACAAACAATGGAGCATTGCACACCTTCGCCCATTGCCCTCAAGCCCTTCATTCAATTCTAGTTACAGTATTCCCCTCCCCCAAGGCCTCCCATGAACCGTACATCACCTTTTCGTCCAGTGTATACCAGTGTCACAAGTTCTGTGTTATCTTTCATACTATTACATACCAGTCTGTAAAGGCAGCCATTAACAAAGACTGACCATAACCTCCTATAATTCCCCTCATTGTCTGTCGGTATTTCCCCACAAGCGTTTGCACAGTCTACCATGCAAAAAATAATTCGGATATATGATCCGGCATCAGTGTGGGTTTAATGTGCTGAAAAGTTTGCTACTAAACTTTCCAGGTTTAGTAAAGCCATTAAGGAGCTGTGGAAATCGTAATAACCAACGCCCAGACCATATACTCTTTATGGCTTTACTACACTTACAATGTCTAAGAATGGATGTAAACACTGTACGGGTGCAGGCCTCATGCAACTTTACCCTCACCTGAGGCTAGTGCACCCTACCCCAGTGGTGCCTTACATAGGCCTCAGGCAGTGGATTGTAGGCATCGCACACAGGGATGTGTGCCATGTCGACTCTTCACTTTTCCTGCCCCAAAGCACACTGACTGCAGTGGCAGTGTGTGGGTGTTAAGTTATAGGGCCTCTAAGCGTGGCACAATAGGTGCTGCAGACCTTAGAGGCCTTCCCTGGTCACAGTGCCCTCTCTACATTTGATACCTTTTACAAGGGGCTTACCTGTGGCCAGGGTTGTGCCAATTGTGGGTACCAAGGTACAGTTTTTGGGAACAAACACAGGCCCTGGGAGCCTGTTTGGCAGGGACCAAGGGCACATCAAGTATGACTGCATCAGATGTCAGGCAAAAAGTGGGGGTTAACCATGCAAAAAGGGGTGCTTTCCTACACAATACCACATGGAAACTTACTATCTGTAACCACTGAGCAAAGACGTAGGCTGTTAAGATTGCAACACAACACAATCCTAGATATCCAAACCACAGAGGGAGGACTCTACAAATGTAGGGTGCAACTCAACCTGACCCCACTAACATCTTTTCAACCCCTGTGGGGGGTCAGTACAGACCAGGTGCATCTCAACCATGATAATCCTTATCCCATGGGAAAGGACTCATTCAACTTTGGGTGGAACAGAACATGACCCCAACTAACACCTCCTCAACCCCAGAGGGAGGACGATACAAATCACATGCAGTACACCCAATGCATTTCAACCATGAGAATCTTTCACCCTTGAGTAAGAACTCTCGCAAATTTAGGGTGCGACACAGCATGACCCCTACAATATCTCCTCAACCCCTGCGGAAGAATCATCTTAAGTAATGAACTGCAACAACTCTCACCCCTTCTGCATACACATGCACACGGACTTCCATTGACTCTTACATCCAACAGCGCTCCAAACTAAACAGAAATATTCTGGCAACTAAAATCTAACATAGCAGTCCTCAAAATTGTATAACATTACACCATACTTAAACATTCAGTATAGCATTAAGTAAAATACATTTGACAGCATCTTAGATGATCATAACATCAACAATTATTCTCTGCATTGTGAGTGAAGTCCTTCACCCTAGTTGAGAAACGATTCACCCGAACGGATCGCAAACCCTCGTCACTCTGGTGAGCGGCATCTCAGCCGAATGTACCGCAAAACTACACAGCACCAGCATGAACACCTATAGAAATCCTTTCTCCATCCTGAAAATGTCGTTAACTGATCACCAGTTGAGCACTAAAAAAACAACCCTCTATTGACGCTCGCACCTGTACACTTTAGTTCCCTTCAACCAAATAGGGAAACTCCCAAAACTCCCATCAACTTAACACTGGTGCAGCTTGCACTGGCCAGACAACTATTTGAAATGCTTCTGTAGCACGAGTTCAATAGATGTGTTCATAGGCTGTGATCATTTTACCTCTCACTGCTTAAAAACACCAACTTCCTTCGTCAGAGTGTGAATCTGCCTAACAAGCTTCAGAGTTAAGTATTGTGCTTTGATTGCGTTTCCTCCTCAGACCACATTGAAAGCATTATCCCAATTTATTACACGTGCTATACTTTCCTCTTCCAATAACTTGTGTGCCATAGGTTACAAGTGCATCATGCCCAAAGATGTAAAATGCTCACCGATGCGTTGCCAAGCGTCATTTACCACAGAAATTAGGGCTTGTTTGACAAACCAGCTGAACTTCGTTGCATATCGATTTCTATTGAAAATTGTCCTCACTGCACACGCTGCTGTACCACTCAGGAATCCTCAGCATGCGCGCCAGTCATTCTGTGGGGCTTACACACCAGCCACGGTTCATTTTTATGGTTTAAATCTTTTTATTGATTTTAAAGATGCATAGAATAACAGTAGCCGCCACCTACATCCCATGGCCGGAGGGGGAGTGATAAAGAAGAATTATTCAAGAGGAACTTAAAGAAAAGGAGCAAGGACCGAAGATTTAAGAGAAGAAAAGTTAAGAGTTCTGGTGCCTTAGACGGGTTCCTGATTACACCATGCTGATGTGTAGCCACAGGGGGGAATATTCCCTTTTTTGGCGTTGGTCGCTTGGCTGGGATTTCGAAGTGGGGAGTCGTAGAACTCAGAGGTAACTTGGACACGTGAGTTCCTTAAATTCGGAGGAAAGAAATTTGATGGTGTTATCCCATGTTTTATCGAACCTGGGGAGGGTGCGGGCCAAACCGGCTGTAATCTTTTACATGCCTACTATCTCCAATACCTTTGTACAGCCAATCTAATTTAGTCGGGACCTCATCAGTTCCCCAGTGAGCCAATATCACCTGTTTGGTGGCTGCTAGTGTTAAAGTATTGGCTCTTCCCCTATATGACTTAAGACGTTAGGTAAGGGGATTTGGCAGTACAGGAGGGTGTAACTGGGAAATCAGGGTATTTCGGTGTGATGGATGGAGTTAACTTCTTGGAGGACTGTGTTCCAATAAACCTGCATTTTCAGGCACTGCCAGAGGATATGGGTGAACGTGCCCACCTGCCCACAGTTGCGCCAGCATAGATCACTTACACTGGGTTTCCATTTTGCAACTCTAACCGGAGTACAGTACCAGTAGTGTGCTATCTTTAAAAACATTTCTTTTCCCACATTACTGCAGGAGGAGGCCCTGGCCCCATGGATTATCTTTAGGGTAGAATACCCGCTCCAGCTGATTCCCATCTACGCTGTGCTGGGGTCTTGACTATATGTTTAGGCTTATTCAAAAAGGAGTAGATATCTGAAAGCAGGCGCTTGTCTGATGTGCGTGTGATATGCCATAGCACAAACTTTGTGAGGGAGTGGCTAGCATGGGGTTGCACCTGAGGTTGTGTTACCCAGTGTCAGATTGCTAAATAGGTGTCTTGGGAGATTCCGAAACCTGAAACCAGTTCGGGAAAATCCATAATCCCTTTCTTATTAAATAAACCACCTATCCTTTTATAGTTGGGTTCTTGCCATTTCAGATACCCCTTCTCTTCCATCGCTGGGGGGGGGAAAGTCTGGGTTGCCTATGAACGGGGTCAGCTGGGGAACGGGGGTCGAAAGGCCACTGGGTTCCTGTACTCTGTCCCACGCCCCAATGGTTGCCCTCAGTACCGGTGATATATAAGGTCCAGTTGGCCTATGTCGTTTAGGAAGCCAGGGAACCTTCCATATGTGCATCCCTGCAATTTTCACGATCAATGAAACACCAATGCTTTTCAGACTCGAGTTTATACCACTCAATCATATACCATAGTTGCACAGCTTGAAAATATTTCTCTTAGTGCGGGACCCTAAGACCCCCATCATCCTGATTCAGAAATGTTTGATGTCGTGCCATGCGGGCCCTTTTCCCTTCCTATATAAAGTTCCCAATTAAATGTTGCATTTGCACCAATGTTCATGGTGGGGGGCATAGTGGTAGTGTCTGCATCACATAGAGAATACGGGGCAGGAGAGTCATATTAACGGCCGCCAGCCTGCCAACCATGGCATGGTGTGCTTCTTCCAGTTAAGTAACTCAGGCCGGGTCTCATCCAGCAAGGCTGAATAGTTGGCCTTGACCGTCTTTTCCATTGTGGGAACTATCTGTAGCCCTAAATAAGAAAAACCCCTTGTGCCCACTTGAATGGGAATTTATGCCTCAATTGATCCTTCTCAGCTCGGGGAAGAGTAAAGCCAAGTGCCAGTGTTTTTTGTAGATTCATTTTGAAGACTGATACCCCGCTAAATGTTGTAAGTTCTTCTACTAGTGGAGGAAGAGAAAGTGGCAGTTGCTTGAGAAATAACACTACATCGCCCACATACAGGGATATTTTGTGTTCTCTGTCACACATTCGAATCCCAGTGACCGTCTGGAGTTGTCGGACCCTCTCAGCAAATGACTTAATATAGAGCGTGAAGAGCAAGGGGGAGAGCGGGTACTCCTGGTGAGTCCCCCTCCCTATCACAACCGGGCGGGAAGCTATCCGATTTACCCTAATGCGCGCTTCTGGTACAATTCACACATCTTTGATTGTGTCACCCAATCCCAAACCTGCCCAGGACATGCCTCAAGTACGGCCAATGTAGACTGTCAAACGCCTTCTCGGCATTGACCGACCGAAGTAGTGTAGGTTGTTGGGTGCGCTGAGTTTTGTCTAGTAAGTGACAAAGGCATCTCATCCCATCACTGCAATTGCATGTGAGGAGCCAGTCCTGCCACCAATAGCCTGGTGAAGATCTTTAGGTCAACATTTAGTAACGAAATTGGGCGGTATGAGGCTCACTCCTGTGGGTCTTTTCTGGGTTTTTGGTTTCACCACCACTTTTGCCATTGCGGGGGTTAGGGTTCCTGTTTCGCTGAAAGCATTAAATAGACGGACCATGAGCAGTGTGAGCATCAGGGCAAACACTTTGTAGAAATCTACTGGGAAACCACCCCCCCCTGGTGCTTTCCCTACTGTAAGCTTCTGTATGGCCCGCAGGACGTCTTCTGGGCAGATATCCACATCCATAGCACCTGCGTCCATCGGGGGGAGGGATGCCACTGGTGCTCGACGGACATAGTCCTTGGCAGCCGTCGTATCCAGGTGTTCCGCTGTGTACAGTGTGGTGTTCAAGGCCTCAAACATGGCCACAATGTCCTTGTTCCCCTGGAGACTTTTTCCCCGGGGGTCTTTATTCCTGCAATGCAGCGTGAGTACGTCTGGGCCCTCAGCAAGTGTGCTAGGAGTTTCCCAGCTTTGTTTCCCCCTTCATAGTATTGCTGCCTAGTACGCAGGAGTGCATATTCTGAACAGTCACTCTCCTGAGTCTTCAGTTGCTTCTGTGCATTATTAAGTTGCCTTCTGGTTAGGACCGCCCCTGTGCAGCGGTGAACCACTTTTATCTCCTTGATCTGTGACTCAAGCAGCTCCCGTTTGTCCTTCCTATCTTCATTGAGCCCTACTGTGATAGACAAAAACCAGCCTTGTGTGACCGCCTTCAGGGCGTCCCAAACCTGGGGAAGCGAAACTGACCCATCGTCATTAATTCCCAGATAATCACTGATCGCGGCTCGCTTGTCAGCAATATTAGAATCGTATGTGAGTAGTTTGTGGTTGAGCCTCAACGACCTCTGGTGCGGCGACCCTCCCTATAAGCATAGCACTAGTGAACTCAGAGAGTGGTCCCACAAAGCTGCTGTACCTATTGTTACATCTTTGATGTAGCCCATAATCCATTGGGAGGTCCAGAATAAGTCAATGCACGTGTATCTTTGGTGCGACACTGAGAAAAAGGAGTATTCCCGAGCTGTGTGGTTGCAATACCTCCAAGCGTCTGTCAGTCCCACCTCCCCAAGTCTCTGGAGCATGGGTTCTGAAAGTGATCCTGAGTGACGTGACCCACACACATTATCGACCTGTCTAGCTGTGAGTCTGACACTATATTGAAGTCCCCCAATACTACATCCTCATCTTGAGAGTCCACAATCACATTAAGCTTATCCCGTAGGAAAGTCTCCTGATGTTCATTAGGGATGTATATGGAAGCTATGGTATATGTGTGGGATCCCACCAGTACTCACAATGGCAACATCCTGCCCGGTATTTCTGCTAGGACCCCCCCTTACAGTTCCCGGGAAATGTGAAGCTATGAGAATAGCCACTGCAGCCTTCTACCCCATGGTCGAGGAGAAATATTGTCTATCATACCATTTGGATCAGAGGAATTTCCAATCAGCACGCAGCAAGTGGGTCTAATACAAATGGCAGATATTGCTGCCCGCCTCTCTAATCATTGTGATAAGAGATTGCCGCTTAACGGGTGCATTGAGTCCTCCAATGTTGAAGTTCATGATCCTAATTTTTTTAATGGTGGACATATGGGCATTTAAGGGGGTGTGCAGGTATCCTCCGCTGGGGTTGCGTGTTAACAGGGAGTCTCCCTTCCCTCCCGACTCATCCCGGGCTTGAATGGTGGCCTGATGCACAAACAGAGATGCCTCTCTGCATCTACCGCTCGTCCCCCCTCCCCAGTCGTGGTGGTTCTCGTGGCGGCTCCCTCCCTCTTGTCCCCTCAACAATGAAAGGCACAACATAGTGACCCATGGGTTTTAGCAGTGAGACATTTAGGATAAGGGCATCCCCGTTGCCTGATACCGACCTCCCCCTGTGAATACTATTGTTCCCTCCCTGTTTCCGTGTGTCCCTAGGCAATCTTCTTGCTAATCCTCTCCCCCCCGTGGCATCGAGAGGAGTAGGTTCTGTTTCTAAAGAAAGAGAAGAGGAAAAGAAGTACAGAAGACAGATAAGTAAGCAAACAGTGAGAGAATCCCATCAGCCTGGCATATATCACACTACCGTGCATGGGTCCATGTGTTCGATTATTGCTCATCTCGTCAACAAGAGGGAGCCATCTCTGCCGGGACCGGGTTTCTTTATTCCTGGATGTATCTGGAATTTCAGCAGTGCCAAGGCGGAGATAGCCGTAGGGCCTGCGCTCAGAAGGTCAGATTATCCCCGGCCCCATCTCGGTTCTGTAGTTGTCGGGACAGCGCCCCTCTTTCTTTCTGGCTCTCCGTAGCTGTAGGTTTGGAACGTTTCTCACGTCTGGTCCCTCATTGTCTGCCAGGTTTCTGCGAGTCACGTGTGGCAGTGTCTTCTGTTGACCATTCAGGAATGTCCACCTCCATCAAGTCAAAACCAAGCACCTCCTGTGCCTCCTTCAATGACCAAACTGAGTGCAATTCTTTGTCCCAAACAAATGAGAGCCTAAAAGGGTGTCCCCAGCGGTATCGGATTCCTTTATCGCGTAGGTAGGCTGTGGCTGGTTGCAGGGCTTTGCTTCTTTGAAGGGTGAGCAGTGACAAATCTAGGTAAATTCCCACTTGAAGCCCCTCAAATGCAAGGGTCGGTTAATCTCTGGTGGCGGCCATTATGATCTCCTTCTGCTGAAAAGAATGGAGACATGTGAGGATGTCCTGCTGTTGTCCCGGGTTCTTGGCTGCGTAGTGAGTGCGATCCAGTATGATTTCTGTGTCTGTGCCACATGTCGGAAGAAGCGGATCACCCATTCCACCCGCTTTCCCCCATCTGCCTCGAGAGGTACACCTTTAATGCGTATATTGGATCTCCGAGAGCAATTCTCAAGGTCCTCGAGCTGAAGGTAGAACTCCTCACTACAATCTCTAATCTCCAGCAGCTCACGGGCCTGTTCAGTAATCTTCTCCTCCCTTCGGTCACCATTCCTTTCCAGGGAGACAACTCAGTCACCAATTTCCTGTACCTCTGCCCTGATCTGCTTAATATCGGAGATGACATCTTGTCTCAGGTCCCCGAAGTCTTTTCTAAGTGTCTCAAATAGCTGCTCCAGAAAGCCCCGGGTGATTGGCTCCTCCGGCTGTTCCCCAGGAGAGTCCATATCTTTATCCTGTTGTTGGGCTGTTGGCTGGTCTGACTTTTTAGCTCCCGGTTTCTGCAGGGGATCCTTGATCGTTGGATCTTTCTTTGTATGGTGTGTGGTCATCTCTATAGGGCACCGTCTCTCGATCACCAGCAGCGTGGTCACTCAGACCAGTCTCAAACAAGGTCACAGGCCCCTTTGGCAGTCTTTGTTTTGGTGAGATTTTGGGGCTCCCTTTCACATTCAGGATTACCGAGTACCCAGTAAGCGTTGTGGCGTCGCCTTAGCCTCTCTTAGCTCTTGTCCCCTCTGTGTTGGGTGCGTCTGCAGCACTCCTATAGGGCTCGTGTATGTGGAAGCCTCCCGGACTCATGCCTGCCAGTGTATCGCAGTCGGCGGGTTGCAAAACTTTACTAGGCCCTCTCCAGCTTTCCGACTCTGAGTCTGGGCCTCAAATCTCTCGTATAAGCTTTCTCGGAATTCCGGGCTAGTCTTTTGTCCCTTTATAAAATCGCTGGCCTTGGTGGACAATAACTGCCCCCGGGGCAAGTGAAGGTCGCAGACCGGTCTTTCCCCGGGGCTATTCGCGCAATGCCAGAAGGACAGGGTGGGGGAGGTATTTAGAGTATTGAGGAAGGGGCGGGAGTTTAAGAACGTATATAAGGTGTCAGGAGAGTAGGATCCGGCCTCTTCCTGACACCTTAGCACTACCGGGGGGTTTAGAGATAAAAGTTTGTGCAGGTTAGTGGGGCCAGTGGGCCGATTCGTGAGGCGTGAAATGGGGGCCGGGGTCTCGTGATGGATACACTGCGACGCTTGGGTGTCCATGGAGGAAGGGGGGTGGCGAGATGGGTGCACCCAGCGGGGCTGGTCACTGAGGCAGTTCATGTCCACGGGAATAGGGGGTTGTGGTACCTGTCTTTTGGCACACAGGAGCGTTGCCGGCATTGCTGCATAGATTCCGAGGGTGGGGGGGGGGGGCACTTGTGAGTCAGTTGAAGCAGCGTGGGAGGGGCACAGGTGCCGTCAGTCAGCCAGTGTCTGGGAATAGGCCTGGCCCGCAATCATTCCTACAGATGGGCTGTTTTGGGGAGGGGTCCAGCGTCACGCCAGGCTGGGTTTATGACAACCGTGGGGGAGCTATGCACATTCTAAAACTGGAGAGGGAAGACTGTGGCCTACTCCAGGGCGGGTTTGGGGCTGGAGACACGTTTCCATGGCGGCCGGCGGAGGCAGCAAATAGTTGGTTGGGGCGGCCACAGTCTCTAGCCCGGCCGACTCACTCGTGGGACATGGGGACTGGTGCACGAACCCGAGGCAGGAACGGGAGGCTGGCCAGGGCCCTATCAGCGATACTGACGCCAAACCAGTCCCGAGAGACATAATGAAAGGAGGTTCTTAATGCCCCACAGACTGCACGTGTATTTTAAGAGTAAGAACACGTTCCCCACTCGTGTAATTTCAACCATAGAGCCGCATATGAGACTGTGACATCAATAAACACAGACCGTGTTGCCCTCTACGTTTGGAGGCGATCACGCCCCTAAGTTTTCAATTTAGAGAGACCTCATATCTAAACAAAGAAGCAACCTTCTCCAGCATCAATATCACTTTAACTACATTATAAAAACATAACTGTTTTGCCAGTATGTTCGAGACTCTTTACGTGACCGTTTAACCGTACTCTGAGAATGATACGCATGAATTGTTTGGTGGTGATTTCCTGACGAAGGCACTATTAGTGCCGAAACGCGCGTCGAAGAAACCATCTCTACCTATCAATAAATTGTTTTATTTGAGGATTTTATGATATGTATCACTGAAAGCCATTGGCTGATGTTTTTAAATTACAAATGTATTTGTTCATAAAATTAAAATGTATTTAAAAAAAAAAAAAATTAATTTCTCTTTTGAATTCTTTTTTGCATTGCATATGCTAATTATTGCCTGGGAACTTTATTTTCATTACAGGGCCTGTAAAGGGGAGTCAGGAATGGGCTGCACACGATGTTGTGGTAAAGAGGGTTTTATTTTCATATACAATTTCTTTTTCCTTAGTGTCAGTCTTTCCTTGGCAAATTCGGCAGAATCCGTGATGCCGGCTGGTGTGGCTGCTCTACCAAAGTCTGTCTGGGTCCAGGCCGGGGCTTCTCATAAGGGGCCTCTCTCAGTAGGTCCGAGAAGAAACAAAACAAAGAAAAAGGACCAATTACTTTCCTTCCTCGTGCTGTCGTTTAGGGGGTACCAGGGAGTGAGGGACACATTTAGTGACACACTTTGCCGGGCAATTCGTGAGGTGAAGTGAGGAAGGGTATTTAAAGGGCTTGGGTAGTGCAGGATAACTAAGAGGCAGAGGTCAGTATCAGCGTGGGAATGCTTCCCTGCGTCCCACCCAGCTTGCGAACTTGTCCCGTACCTGTCGGAGCCACACTCCTCCCTCTGGAGTGTGGCAAGGCGCAGCGCTGTCCCGTTGGCCTCCTGGCTCGTCTTCTTCGGAATGCAGCGCGTCTACTCATCCCAATACGTCTGCTTCTTGTCCTGGCTTGTCGTTCACCTCTTCTCCTTCTCGCCGGCTCGCCTCCGCGTACTCCTCCGTCCGGTTCTCTCCAACTCCGGTGATGTCACACGCCATCCTCTGGGCATCCGGCATCTTATCCAATGCGGCGAAAGAAACGTCACGGTGGGCGGAACCTTCCTCCGGGGCATACTGCCAGTTAAAGTAGCCGCACTGATTATCTTCGGGAAGGGTTCGCCAATAACTCTGTTCGTCCTGTGAGGAAGGATCAAGGGATTCCTCGTCATTATAGAACCACCAGTCCGTTTCCTTGTTGTGCTCCTGTTTACCTGGCACCTTGTTTCAGGGCCCTACCAGCATGCAGCCGGCCACATGTGCATGGGGAGCCGCCATATCTTCGGGGGGGTTTGCCATCTAGGTTGAAGAGCTGCTGAGCCTGCCTATGAGGGGGGAGGGGAGGACGGTGGCCAGTGGCTAGTAATAAATGTGCCTGCACAGAGTTGACCACGGGAGACGGTACTTAGTGAGGTGGTGCCTGTGGGCTCCAACGCCATATTGAGCCCTGTGCAGCAGGCCTGGTCCAGGCGCCCTGGATCTTTTCAGTGGCTGGGGAGGGGCTCAGTTAGGTAGTATGTGCTGGGGAGGGTGAGGCTGGGCCAGGTTAGGAATTGTTCTGCCCAGGGTTACCAGGATAGGGGTGAGGGACTGCCAGCCGGCACGAGGCCCGGTGGTGCTGGGGACCCTCCAGGCTGGAGCGACCTGGAGGGGGGGAACCAGGACAGGGCAATTGATACCGGCAGTAACGGGGCATCGCCAGTGGGGCGCATGGCGGCCCCGGGGCGCTGGCCAGAAGCAGTAGGGGGTTCCGGGCCGCCTGCCCCTCCAATGAGGGATCGCGCACCGCATACTACGATGAGATTGTACAATCTGTGACAAATGCTTTGTATGGTGAGAGGATAGACTGAGGAGTGTGATGCGGTACAATGGGATGGGAGTGTTGGATGATAAAGGCCGTGCGAGGACAGATGTGTCTGAGTAGGGTTTTGGGGGGGGTTGGAGGTAATTTTGTACCGTGAGATGATAAAGGCTGGGGAGTGTGACATGGTGACTGGATGGGAGTGTTGGCTGATAAAGGAAGTGTGAGGTTGGTTGCGGCTGAGTAGGGTTTTTTGGGGAGTGGGGGGAGTTGAGGTAATCAGCCTGTTTTAGTTTTGCAGGAGGCGAGTATGGCCTCAGATGGAACTGTGGATGGGAGCGAAAGGGCGCAGCCGCGCCGGGCAGGATGTGGAGGGCCCGGACGGATTCTCAAGTAACAGAATTAAGCCGGGGCAGGGGTCACAGGGAGCACGGGTAAGAGGGGATTTCAGCTGGTCCACTGGGGTATGTGGGGAGTGTGAGGGATTTGGCACGGTGGCAGGTGCAGCGGCAGCATCCTGCTGGAGTAATGGGAGCCTGGCATTTTCGTGGGGATTGGTCCAGATGGACAACGGTACCACATGCAAAGAAAGGTCGCCTAATGGATCACATATTGTTGCCTGCCAGGCTGGATGGTGGTGTCAAATGGGCCTGGGGTGCCAGTTAATGAAAGAGGACATCGCTCTCCGCTGGGCCCACATTTTACGGTGTGGGGGGCTGAGGGCAGTTGCCCTGTGGATATGCCATGGTTGGCAGCTGAACAGCAGGAGGGATGGGGGATTCGCATGACTGAGCGGGGGGGAGGAGGGATAGGGTTCACCCTGACTCGTCTGAACCAGAAGGTGTATCTATTCGTTGGTTAGCCTCTCCGCACAGCGAGGGTATAATAGCGTCCTTATCGGATTCCTGAGGGATCACTTAACCAAGGGTGGGGGGATTTGAGAGACACCTCCTTTCATAGGAGGTAAAATAGAGGCCACTCTGGGGGATCAAAGGAAGATCGTGACAAAAGGGATGGATTGGGGGGGCGGTCCGGGACAGGGGGTCCTTACACAGTTCTTAGAGGCAAAGGGCTTCTGGTGCCCTATCTTTTTTCAGATCGGAAGCTGGTGCCGCAGCACAGTAAGGAGGGGTTCTCAAGTATGGGTTGGGGGGTGACTACGGGTATGCGAGGGTCAAGAGCAGCAGGCACTTTGCAAGAGGTGGACTATGACGAGTGATGGCAGATTATAGGGCTTCAAGGTCCACGGAAGGGTTGGTGGTCTGGTGGATCGGCCACCGTAAGGGTGAACTTGGTTAAATTCATCGAGCAGGGGACTTGCCTGGGGGCTGGGCAGGTATGAGGCTCGTGACGGACATGTTTTTGCACACTTGGCGGGCACGCCTTGTGCAGTAGGGTAGGGGAGAGGTACGTCAGCCTCGACCGGGATGGGGGTGGAATGGGTGTGGGGACCTTGTTGATCACCGGGTAATATAATCCGAGGTGGGGATTTTGGGGGCACTACAGTCAGGAGTTACTCAAAGGGTATGGGGGAGGAGGTCACGGGGAGATGGAGTGCTGCCGCCCAGGCATGGCTGGAGTTGGCCGGCGGTACTGTGGAGTAGTGTCTTTATTTAGTTTTCTTCCTGAAGGTTTATGGTGCACTAGTGAGACCCATTACCAGAGGAGAATCGCGTTGGATAATTTTTCATTTTCAGTTTCGGGGTGTTGTGAATAAGGGAGTTGGTTCTCTCAGATTTCTTTTCCCTGTGTGTGTCAGTTTGTCATTAGGTAGTTGGGGGGATTGGACAGGGGGAGACCAGGTTTGCGGTGGAACAGTGAGACAGAGTGCAAAGGGGCCTGGAACGTGGCAAGGGTGGATGGTGGTTTGTCAGAGGCAACGTGGGTGTAAGCAACAGGAACCTGTAGAGCAGGCAATGGGAGAGGCTGGTTCGAGGATGTGGGGGGGGGGGTGCACAAGGTGGGAGATTCGAAAGAACAAGGACAGTGGTATTTTCCGGAGGTCAGGTTGGATTGGGGTGTTTTGGGGGAGTGAACCTGGGAGACGGGCGATACAGTGGGGATGAGACGTGGGCAAAGGGTCATGGGCTTGGATGAAAGGGTTGCTTAGGGCACCTGGTGTGCTTAGAGGTGGTCCATGGGCAAGGGTTATTAGGCAGGGCAGACCAGGGTTGGTGCAGTTTCACCGTTTGTTAGGACAGGGATTGTGCCTGGGACAAGGGCGATTTGGGGGTGGTTGAATTCTTTTGGACGCAGAGGACGGGTGCAGTGGAGCGTGGGTCATAGTAAGTGGCAAAGGAAAGGACTAAAGGAAAGGGGACGTATTTCTTGCAGGACTAATCATTCTTTTTCTACTACAGGAAATGGGAGTAGATAGGGCTCCTGGGTGGTCGCCTGGTTGGGTGGCCATTCTCCTGGGCATTGGACAGCAAAGGAGGCGAATTAGCAGGTGTACAGACTTCACCAGGCGGGGAACACAGTCATCGGGCTGCGAGATGATGGGGAAACAGTGGAACGAAAAGGGGGGGGGGGGGTAGTTGTGGCCCGTACGGCTGACATTGTGTCACAAGAAACAAGAAGTGTCACGATATGAGGATACTTGTGGGAGAAAGCAAGGTGCTATCGAACTGATTGACCAGGTAATGGCCGCTGGTGACGAGACTGTTTCGAAGAGAAACAGGTGATTTTGTTTCAATAGGGGACACCTTTTATGGCCCGAATGTTCTTTATTTACCCGGGTCGCAGGTTTAGGTGGTGGATGGTCGTTCATCGCGATGAGGGGCACCTTTCACAGACAAGGGTTGGCCCGACAATGTTGCTTGTTACACAGGATGCAGGTACAGGCGGTGGATGGTCATTCACCGCAATGGGGGGCACCTTTCATGGACAAGGATTAGCCCGAATGTTTCTCTAGTTTACACATGACGCAGGCCCAGGTGATGGATGGTCGTTTACCACGATGGGGGCACCTTTCATGCACAAGGATTAGCCCCGAAGTGTTACTTGTTTACACATGATGCAGGCCCAGGTGGTGGAGTGTGGGGAAGCGTTCGGTGCATGGGAACTGGGGGAGCAACTGGTCCTGTGTATGTTTGGCACCTTTCGCGACTAACGACTGTCCCACCGATAGTAATTTTTTACGGGACACAAGTTTAGATAGTGGATGGGTCGTCCACTGGGTGCCGCAGGGCCGGCTGACGGGAGGCGAAAGATGCCCAGAAACTGGGGGGATGGGGCAGGGAACCGTCCTAAGGGGGTTCCCTGGCTGGCTGTACTTTGGAGGGGTGGTGAGTCACATATGGGCGGATCCACTCCTCGGGGGAAGAACGGTACACGGGTGACTGATAGCGGGGCACGGGAGCCAATGAAGGAAATTCAACTGAGGATGCTTGGAGGACAAGTGAAGGGGAGAATGGGGAGAGGAAGGAGGTCACCAAGTGAATGGGGAAGAGTCAAACAGGTGAGATGGTTTCGAGAAGGATGAATGGAGACTGAGTCGGTATGGGATGGGAAAAGTATATTTATTGCATTTATTTAATGTTTAATAAAGTCTAGTTGGTAGCAACCTTGTCCTGATAAAATGGCCTTTTACGCTTCAAGTAACAGCGTGGAGTGTAGTTATTGTGCGAAGAGGGCGCCGTGGATGGTTCTTCCCAGCCCGACCTCCCCCCACAGGCCGCTGCGTCTATTTCACTCTTTGGGGACCGGTCCGGCCCCGTACTGGTTGGGGTCTGCTGGTATGATTGGTGCCTGGTCCCTGATGGCGCTTCAAAGAGTCCCGAGAGTCCTCTCATATCCTTGTGGTGAGGCCTACTCTACTGTCTCAGGCCTAGGCAGGGCCTGTCTCCATCTTCGGCCTCCCACCGCAGCCCCATCGGCCTGTAGCTCTCACCTTACTAACGCTGCACTCGGGCCCCATGTCTCTCTGCTACGCCGTTCCCTTGCTGGATGAAGTCAATGCAGCATTTCTCTGGGCCATGACTGTCGGAGGTCAGCTTTTGCATGGCTCATCTCGGGAGCCACACATCAAGTTGTTGCGCCTAATTGGGTCTCGGTGCAGTAGGCCTCCTCTTCTGTTTGTCGCCCCGGATTATGCCTCGCACCCTTTTCTGCTCCAGACGCTTTCCCCAGTCCCAAGAGGGCCTCTGCACAGTAGTCTCAGCACCGAGCTCCCCAAAATCGCGGCCTGGGGGTTGTCCTCTCCCCGCTCCTTGTCTCGTCAGCCGGGCCACTTGTGCAAGGCGTCTCCAAAGCAAAAACGGCTCCGCCGCCACTCAAAGGTCGCTGTATTTAATCTTTATATGCTCCGGTGGATATAGGGCGAATTCGGCTATGTGCTGTGTCCAGGATCGCTGTTGGATGCTAATATGCCAGCCATGGCTAGCAGAGCTCACAAATACCGCTGCTACTCCACCGCCATCTTGATCATGCCCCCCCACGGTTCATTTTTAAATAATAATGCTGACTAGGTAACCGTTTCCTACAAGTTAATCCCTTTAGCTCAGCGCTACTTCAGCATGCAATAGTTCAAGTCCCTTTATCCAGCAAGGCACGCCGTACCTGACAGGGTGGTTAAAGGCAATAAAAAGGTACTCTTACCACCTTACCCCTTGTAAAGAGTCCCCACGCATGAAATCCAAAATACATTCATCACCAGCTGACCGTAAATATTACCCACTGCACATTCTAATAAATCTGTACTTCAGCTCTTCAAGTGGGTGATTCATCTCAATGCTGGTTCACTTCGCATCACAAATGCTGCATTCCCTGTTCATCTGTGAACAGTCAAGAAGACCACTCTCTAAATGCACAGACTGTCTGATGGAGAAGACACTGGTGGTGCTCAGGGTGTCTACTTTTCTATTTTTCAGTCTCTTTTCTCCTCTTGCAGTTTTGATGTTTCTTCACTTGGTTGTTTCTTAAGTTCCTTCCATGTAGGTTTGTTTCTAGATCATCGCCAGTGTTGTAATTTAGGTAGCCGGTTCACGTAGGTTGCAAAATGTACATTTATTTAAAAAGATATCTTTTAGGTTACAGGTTATGGGTCATATATAAATGCCCCACCAGGAGCAGCATTGTCACTGCTTAGCCCAATTGACACTCTACAAGCACAGGCACTCATCAATATTCCATGACATAACACACTGGCTGAGCAGCAGGGAACTGAGAAACTATGGAGAGGATGCATTATAACAACCACAAGTTACAACACAATGGCTTACTCCTTTGTGTGCACCTGGATGTCCCTCTCTAACCCCTCCCTCGCACCCCCTATGCCCCTCCTTAACACTCCCTATACCCCGCCTTACCCTTATCTACATTCCCCCATTTAAGAGAAAGTATGCCCCTTTTCCAGCCCCTCCCCCTGGTCCCTCCCACATTTTACTACTAAGTAGTAAAGTTGCATGTATGAGGATCTCCCCATAGATACAATAGGACAGGTGGAGTTGAAGATTTACACTCATAGGTTTGTGAATAACATTTTGTAGTACTTTAATAGTATAATTGTAGTGCTACTAAATGTATTGTGGATAGGCCCCTTAGAGTGGAGGTCTTTAGTATTTATAGTTGAAGAGCGGGATCAGCACTTTTTTACAACTATCAGCAGTTGTAAATGGTTGATTGTCATAGGAACTTTAAAGTCATGTGCTGCTTTTTGCTTGATATGTAGCAGCATTTTAACATGTCTAAAGTACAGAACATGACACAGTAACTGACACAGTGCGACATAACACAATTAAAAATAGGACATGAAACAATAAAATAGTCAAAACCAAACTACAATCACAGTAAAAGACATCACATTTTTAGAATGTAGCACAGAAACACAGCAGCACAAACAAACAGCAGCACTTGGTTATTGGGCATGATGAGCAAGTGCCTGCTGCTTGCTTTTTATCTCAGTTTGTCCATGACCGAACATTCTACCCAAAAATGCATTGACTAGGACACAGTGCTGGTTGACATTTCCCTACACTGTTTCAATGTTTGGAAACCCTTAGTATTGTGAATCATAACCCATACTCAAGGTACGCAAAATAATCCAGCTTTGATGGAAAATGTGCAGTCTCCATTTGTAAGAGTGTTACTTTAAGGTTTTCGAATAATTTGATATGTATCAATCTAGGCAACAGAACGTAATAAGTGGTCGAAATGAACTGAGCTAAAACATAGGTTGTTTGTAAAAAAGGGGTAGTTCAATTTTATTCATAAATTCTTTTAAAAAACACATTAAAATAATAATACATATTCACAAATTGTATGCGACATAATAAATCAACAATACACAGCAACACTTTAAGAGAGAAGGACAAATAATCCAACAAATGAAGATTATATAAAATGAACACAATTTTTAAGAGAGAAAGGTGTGGCTAAAATAATCTCTACGCGCGTTTCGGCGAACCAGCGCCTTCTTCTGGAGCAGCCACGATAGTATTTAAAAAACACGGAGTATATTAACGCTATTTGATGTTCTCAATCTGGATTATCTGTATATTGACTTTCTTTTCTTTGGTTAGGTGACGAAGATATTCTATTTTAGTTAAGGTTTGCAGATAGATATTCCATAGTCACACGATGTAATTTGTTTGTCTTGATTGTTGAGTTTTGAATTTCTATATTTCCTTAAGTGAGGAGTGGGATTTCAGTTAGACCCGCCTGCCGGAGATTCCGGCGGCGGGACACGGGGGTTCTATGCTCCTTCCACGGCCGTCTTTCGTGGAAGGAGCATAGAACCCCCGTGTCCCGCCGCCGGAATCTCTGAGCCCTGTTGATATCTATTGGACAGGGAGTTATTTTAAACCACTTTGAAATCCATCGCTCCTTGAGCACAAGTAAAAAGGCAATCTCGCCATTTGTTATCTCCACATCAGGAGGACTATATCTTTTGGGATCCACAAAAATATTCATTATCGTGGCCATAAATTTTAACTCCGGCAGGCGGGTCTAACTGAAATCCCACTCCTCACTTAAGGAAATATAGAAATTCAAAACTCAACAATCTTCGTCACCTAACCAAAGAAAAGAAAGTCAATATACAGATAATCCAGATTGAGAACATCAAATAGCGTTAATATACTCCGTGTTTTTTAAATACTATCGTGGCTGCTCCAGAAGAAGGCGCTGGTTCGCCGAAACGCGCGTAGAGATTATTTTAGCCACACCTTTCTCTCTTAAAAATTGTGTTCATTTTATATAATCTTCATTTGTTGGATTATTTGTCCTTCTCTCTTAAAGTGTTGCTGTGTATTGTTGATTTATTATGTCGCATACAATTTGTGAATATGTATTATTATTTTAATGTGTTTTTTAAAAGAATTTATGAATAAAATTGAACTACCCCTTTTTTACAAACAACCTATGTTTTAGCTCAGTTCATTTCGACCACTTATTACGTTCTGTTGCCTAGATTGATACATATCAAATTATTTGCTTTTCCCTGGTCTAGGAACTCCATTTCCATGTACTCAGGGGGTCCTTGATAAATATTTACACAACTTTAAGGTTTTCGACCATTAGCTGTTGGCGAACCTTGTGTTACGGTATTGCTTTTGCTAAACTGCACTGTATTGTTTTCTCCTGGTCTAGGTAAGTGCCATACTTTACAAAACGTAAAGCTTTGTGAACATTAGACCATGTGAACAATATATAGAGTGTTTATCTCAGTGTCCTGCTTTGTATTGTATAGTATGTTTACCATCTCCTCTATTTGGTTACCAAGAGCAAAAAGAACAGATGATGGACAGAATGCTGAACAATCAAACATTCAGCCCCGTTCACAGATGTGGGTTTAATCATTTGTTTTTTTACTCACGGCCCCAGTTTGGACCCAGCCAAATGCAAATCAGTCTTGACCCTGCTCCCCATGAAAATAATCCAGCCCAACTGCCAGGCCATGTCCCTCATAAGCCAGACTAGCTTGAATCCAGTAATCATTTTTAATTATTTTACATTTATATTAAAATGTTTTGATATGTTTTTATTGTGCAAAGGTATATGCCCAGGCAGACTCACAACACAAGAACTGGCTTTTTAAAAACACATTATATAAACATAAATCAAGAAATTAGCGCAATGGACTATAATGATATCAAAAAATAGTTTTTAATTCCGATATTAAAAAATGAATAAATACATATAGATTTGTATACAAGATATACACAATAAAAGCTAATGATTCTTAGTATAATCCTTCTTTAACACATCATAAGAATTCATGACAGTTAGCAATAAAAATTATCCCTGATTGTGAAGGAATGGGCTGTGTATGTCAACGCGTTTCGACAATATCTTTTGTCTTCATCAGGACAAATGAATATTCAGCCACTTTTCTAAACAAAATAAAACAATGTTTTAGTTGACATCAAAATGACAGTGCATTGCATCTTTTTCAATTATATACATCAAATGTTTCTGAACAAAATATCATTTGTTTGATATTTCATAGCCAGACGTGTATTTTTGAGCGAACTGTTAGAAAAAGAGGTTGGAAAACATTTATATCTCATATTGTCGATAGTACATGATATTTCTGAAAGGTTTAAATGACAATTTGAACGTTAAAAAAAACACACATTAAATGCTATTATCTAGAGATCGGCATAACATATTGCTATGTAACATTAGAAGGTGTCTATAGCGGTAACTGTAATTTGGTATATTTAAAAGTTATTCTAAATTTATTCCCTATTTAATTTTCTAATAATTACTAAGTTATTTATCACATATGGCCTACGTATGATAGGTTTTTACGCATCCTACGAAAAACAGGGGTTATTCTGTTCATAAACAACTTCATTTACTGGATTTTAATATCAATTATCCAGACTAGGTTCAAAAGTCGGTAGATGAAAGTTAGATGAAAGCTTTTATTCGGACTTTCCACATATGACCTTCTTTACTTTATCGATGTTCGTTTTTTATTTGTCATTGTTATCTTGATTTGATCTTACCTAAAATTCTTTTTGATATAAACACATTCAAACAACACGGATGAAGGGAGTGAGGCACCTTTCCTTTAATATTTAGAGTAGGCATGTGAAATCTGTCTTGGAGAAAGAGACAACAATTTATTATTTTGCAGAAAGGTTCACATGGTTTTTATTTCCTAATCTTTGTTGTTCTCACTTTCATAGTCCCACATTTTTTACCTTTTTAAATATTAATTCACTGCTGCCATCTCGCTTCTACCTTTATCTAAATCTTGCCGATTTTGAAAAAGAGACTTCAATCGCTCTCCGTCATTTTGCCACTGCAGTGCGTAGTTGCTCATATAGTTAATCACCTGTTTTATCAAAGAATTTCTGATAGATACATCTGCCGTGTGGATTCCTCACCTTGTGAATATCCCCTTGCGTCAGCAACATTCGGAAATTCTTTTTGTAGCTTCGTGCCGACGTGGACGCGGACGTCACAGAGACACGGCTCCGCTCGCGACTCCGCTGACGTCACCGACGCCTATAATAGGCCCACGCCGGCGTGATGACATC
The DNA here is from genome assembly GCF_964263255.1 of Lissotriton vulgaris. Lineage (NCBI taxonomy): Eukaryota > Metazoa > Chordata > Amphibia > Caudata > Salamandridae > Lissotriton > Lissotriton vulgaris. The sequence goes on along the minus strand of NC_141693.1, from coordinate 1,065,171,310 downwards.
AGTTCCCTTTTTTCCGCGTCGTCGACGCTAACGGTTTTCAGGGATCGTACTGTAGCTTTACAGTAACTTTGTTACTATTAACCTGTTATTCTGTTTAACTTTATATTCTTCGAGATGTCGTCGAAGAAGACTGGTTTTAAGGCTTGCGGCGAATGTGGCAAGACTATGTCTATCACCGATCCTCATGATTGCTGTGTCTGGTGTTTAAGCTCCGACCATGACGTCGAGGACTGTCCTTGCTGCAAGAAGATGACTTCGAAGGCGCTAAGAGAAAGACAGGCGAAGCTCCTTGTGGCTAAGCTTAAGAGTAAGAAGGATAAGAAATCTTCGAAGTCCCGAACTCGTCGTTCGAGATCGAGGTTGAGGTCTCGATCGAGGTCACGCTCGGAGTTGTCTTCAGCTCACGCTTCGAAGTCTTCGAGGAAGAAACACAAGAAGAGGAGCCATGAGTCACGTCATCACTCCGGAAAAGGCTCTGGTTCGAGACCGAAGTCCCAGGTCAAGCTTGTGAGTAAAGAGGTGGTGGTTTCGGAGTCGGAGCATGTCTCTGTTGGTGAGGCTTCACATCCAGGTTCACCCGAATCACAGGAGCAGGTCCATTCTCCAGTTCCATCCAATCCTTCTGGTCAGGAGGATGAAGGTGAGGAGCAGGGGGCTGGTGAAGTCGAGGTTCCGGTGCCTGAGGGTTCGTCGACCCCGGTTCCAGGACTCGTTGAAGAGGTCGACGTCGTTTTGACTCCGCCTCCTCAGGATCGACCCAGAGAACCATATCCTGAGTTTCCAGCTCCAGGTCAGGATCCATCTCAGTTCTTGAACGCCATGTTTGGTGTCTATTCTAGGGTAATGTTCCCGTCTGGTGCACCTGTTGGTCCCACGGGTCCTATGGCTTTCAACTTGGGTGTTCCCCAGGCTTACGCCCCTGCGCCCTTCATGCCTTTTATGCCGGCTATACCACCGCATTGGCATTTTCCGACACCTCCGGTGTCGTCAACGCCGAAGCGCTCGACGCCGACTCCGTCGACGCCGATGCCTACAACTCCGAGGCAGGATTCTGTCCGACCTCGTGCTGAGAAGCCTCGTCCGACGTCGGGTTCAACGCCGGCTCTGGTGCCGTCGGAGTCGATTCCGAACCCGTTGGCTTCGACTGTGAAGGAAAGGTCTCGGAGAAAGGCTCAGAGACTTCTGGAAGAGGAAAGGTATCTATATTCGGATACTGAAGAAGGGGAGTTACGGGATTCTGAGGATCCTTTTGAAGATTTGTGTGAGGCCAGTGGGGTTGAACTGTCACCTGAGTGGGAGTTGGCTTCAGTTTCAAATGTGCCATCAAAGGATGTGGTGCCTTAACACATTGTTATAAAAAAAGCAGCGAGTCTGTTGAATATTACTCTTCCTACTGCTGACTATAAGCCTAACATCTTGACTGAGATTCTTCATTCTCCCTCGTCAGTAGTTGAGCCTGTGTTACCCTTCAACGAGGCCTTGACTGAGCCCATCTATGAGGTTTGGAAGAAGCCTTTGTCTGCTCCTGCAGTTTCAAGAACAGTTGCGAGGAGATACAGAGTGGCACCTGAGGACCCTGCGTTTTTATCAATTCATCCCTTGCCTGAGAGTTTGGTGGTGCAGGCTGCTTGCTCAAAGAAATCTGCTGGAGCTTTCCCACAGGTTCCTGGGGACAAAGAATCCAGAAAGCAAGATCAGGGTGCCAGGAAGGCCTTCTCTTCAGCCAGTATGGCGTTAAAGTCAACCAACGCAACGTGCCTGATGGGGAGGTATATCCATGCCTTGATGGATTCTGTCAAGCAGCTAGTTCCGAAAATTCCTGAAGATGACCGGAAGGATTTTCAGGAGGTGATTTCAGACAGTCAAGCCTTCTGCTGAGTCTGAGAAGAACAGAGAAAAACTACATTCAGAATTGGGCGCCAAACAGATGAAGTATGGCTTCGCGGAGTTCCGCATCGTTACTGCGGAGTTTATCGAGCTCTTACCGTTTTATCGCTTAGTAGCTCAAACGCGTGTGCTTCCGTCAGCGGTCCGTGTAGAAAGGGAGGATTATACAAAGTCCTTTTTCTACTACTATTTATATCCGGTGATGTATTACTCATTCAGATTAAGCGCTGCCTCTATTTAAAGCGGTATTATGAGTATTTAGCTGCGGACCCCTATTTCGTGCATTTAACATGCGTATCTTTACTTCGATTCAAAAAATTTTTTTTTGAATTATCGCATTTATCATTATGTTGTTACTGGTAAAGCCTTATTGAGGAACACTATATCGGGATTAATTTCATTTTACCGCTATATTATTGCGTTCTCCCAAGGTAAATCCTGGTTTAAACCATGATTAAATGTTCCAAGGGTGAAAATCCAGAAAACCTCTCTTTTTTTGCGTATTTCATCTCCTCCTTGGTTTTTCTGTAAATGGATTTTTTCCAGAATACGCCATTTAAGCTCTTCTGGTGTATGCTTGTATTCCATGAAATGGTTCACATGTGGGGCTGATACCTTCTGTGTTTTGATGGCTGACCTGTGCTCAGTCAGCCTGGTCTTTACCATGCGGGACGTCTCTCCCACATATCCTAGGTTACAAGGGCATGTAATCAGATAGATTACATTCTTAGTATTGCAAGTCCATAACTCTTTTGCTTGAATCGTTATATTATTGAATTGCATATTTTCACCAATTATAATGGCATCACAAGACTGGCAAGATCCACAACGTGAAGTGCCTTTAATCGCATTTGTTCCATCAATGGATTTTTGAATAAAAGGAATATTTCTTGTGTTGCCTTTATAGCGGGAATGAACTAGTTGGTCCTTTAGATTTTTATTTCGCTTATGGGCAAACATTGGTTTTGGTAACTTTTGTTGGTTGTCGAGTGCATTTAGCAGATGCCAGTTCGAGTTAGTTATTTGTCTGACTGTAGCGTCCATGGTTGAGTGTTTGGTTACACACACCAATTTAGGGTCAGATTTTTGTTTTTGAGAATTTAGAAGGGTATCCCGATCGTAGAAGCGAGCTCTCTTGTAAGCCACTCTAACAAGACAATGTGGGTATCCTCTTTGGATGAATTTCTGTTTCATAATCTCTGCTTGGGTGTCAAAATCCCTTATGTTTGTGCAGTTACGCCTTACTCTCAAAAATTGAGAGAAGGGGATACTGTCTTTTTGACATCTTGGATGATAACTTTTAAAATGTAAAAGGGTATTTCGAGCAGTGGGCTTTGTGTATAAATCCACTTCAAGGACACCATCTTTATTCTTTATGTTAATATCCAAAAATTCAACCTTGGATTTATTGGTATGTGCAGTGAAACGTAAGTTTTCATCTGTTAGGTTTAACCATAGAAGAAATTCCTTCAGAGTCTGTTCCCCATCGGTCCATACAAAGAAAATATAGTCTATGTACCGGTACCAATGGGAAACAGACTCGAAGAATGGGGCTACTTCGTTGAAAATGAATTTACTTTCGAACAGGGTCATATAGATGTTTGCTATTGAGGGGGCCATAGAGGCCCCCATGCTTACACCTTTGATTTGTAAGTATAGATCTTCACCAAATTCTAAGAAATTCTCCTTTAATACTAGAGTTAAGCAATCTCTAATGAAGGGTTTGGAACAGGGGATCTGATGTAAGTCGATAAACCACATTGTGGCCTCAATTGCTCCTGTCTGGGGTATATTACTATAAAGCAACTCGATATCGAGGGTCACTAAGATATCATTACATTCGTTATATACCAAGTTTTCTACCTTTGCAATTATATCCCCTGTGTCTTTCACATATGATGGCGAAAGTGAGATATATGGGCGTAGAATTTGATCCAGATATTTTGAAAGAGCTTCAAGAGGTGTTCCTATCGTTGAAACAATTGGACGATAGGGTGGGTTTTCTTGGTCCTTATGGATCTTGGGCAGTCCGTATATGCAAGATACCTTCCTGTCCGATTTGTTTAAGAATTCAAATTCTTTTTTATTTATTGTTCCCTCATTTAAAGCTTTTGTGGTTAGTCTATTTATAGTTTTAACTATTCTTTCTGTTAGGTTAGATTTGATCTTTTTGTAAAAAGTAGGGTCACTTAGCATCTTGATCATGTTGTTTTCATATGTGGTACAGTCCAATAGGACTATGCCTCCACCTTTATCGCTGCTTTTAATTACGATTGTATCATCATTCTTCAGTTTTTCAAGGGAATCATGTTCCTCCTTTGAAATATTGTATCTAGGTTTGGGAATGAATTTTAAGGCTTGATCTAACCGTTTGAGAACAACCTTTTCAAAGATGGCCACTTCGGGACCTACTTGTTGCAGAGAAGGAGTAAAGGTAGATGGTAAAGCTACAATGTTATTGCTTATATTATCTAACTCCATTGGGTCATTTTGTTGGAAGAACTTTTTTAGCCTAATTTTTCTCAGGAAAGAGTGGATATCGCAGTAGAGTTCAAAAGTATTTACTTTTGCATGTGGAACAAAGGATAAACCCTTGGTAAGGAGAGACAAATCCGAGGGCTCAAGGGTATGGGAGGATAAGTTGAATATTGGGATTACATCCCGTTCCTCCAGTATTGTTTGTTTCTCGTCTCTAGGTATTGTTGAAGTTCCTGGGCGTATTGGTTGGTCTGATAGTTGCCTCTTGTATGGTTCTGAAACCTGACTTTCTGACGGCCTCCCCTCCCCCCCGTCGGCCTAAAAAAGGTTGCCGACTATTCCTTTGGCCATTTCTGGGATCAAAGGGTCTATCATCCTGATACCCCGTATTGCTTTCTCCCTCCGAGTCTGAATCTGAGGAATTTGAGAAGTTATTAATTCTATGTTGAAAAGTATGGTTATATGTTCCAGTTTGAGAGTCAGTTTTAAAGAAACCTTCTACAATATAGGGATATGTTTTTTCCACAGTATAGGATCTTTTATCTTTCAGAAATTTGTCTTCCTTCCTTTTTTTTAAATAATCAGAGAATGATAGAATATCTTTTTTTATGGTCTCCAATTGTTTCTCTGCTTCTTCTAACGTTGTGGATTTTTTCATTTTATCTTCAAGTTCCTGTATTTCTTTTTTTATTTCAACGGCAAATTCTTTTGATGTGGAAATGATCAGAATCATAAGGTCTCTCGAGCAACGACTCGCGATCATACTCCACTTCACTAAGAACGCTTTGATGTCTACAAAGAGGCCCGGGATGTTACGGATCCTCAGACCCATTGGGATTATGCCATTTTTAAGATAGTTCAACATAAACTCCCCATGGGCCTCTATTCTAATGAGTTTCTTTTGGAGATTTAATAATTTATTGTAATCACTGTTACTTTGTGGATTGCTAGCTTGGTTATTACCAAAATCTACGTTAGTGTCTACCAGTGTGGCAAATTCCTCATCTGAAAAGCCAAAGGTCTGAAGGTTGGCCATTTTATTCTAATGTTTTTTAAAACAAATGTTACGCCAAAGTCCAAGACAAATGACAGAAAAAATTGCAAAAATAAAGAGTTAACACTTACAGAAGAAGATACAATGTTATATACAGTTTCCAACAACAGCAAATGAAAAGATAAAACACAAAGGTCCCACACGGATACACCGTGTGTAGTACTATGTAGGTATCAAGGACCCCCTGGTTTGGAGCCCCTCCTGGGTCAGGGAAAACAATTTTTGTGCAAAGGTATATGCCCAGGCAGACTCACAACACCAGAACTGGCTTTTTAAAAACACATTATATAAACATAAATCAAGAAATTAGCGCAATGGACTGTAATGATATCAAAAAATAGTTTTTAATTCCGATATTAAAAATTGAATAAATACATATAGATTTGTATACAAGATATACACAATAAAAGCTAATGATTCTTAGTATAATCCTTCTTTAACACATCATAAGAATTCATGACAGTTAGCAATAAAAATTATCCCTGATTGTGAAGGAATGGGCTGTGTATGTCAACGCGTTTCGACAATATCTTTTGTCTTCATCAGGACAAATGAATATTCAGCCACTTTTCTAAACAAAATAAAACAATGTTTTAGTTGACATCAAAATGACAGTGCATTGCATCTTTGTTAATTATATACATCAAATGTTTCTGAACAAAATATCAATAGTTTGATAGAAATCTTCATAGCCAGACTTGTATTTTTGAGCAAACTGTTAGAAAAAGAGGTTGGAAAACATTTATATCTCATATTGTCGATAGTTCATGATATTTCTAAAAGGTTTAAATGACAATTTGAACGTTAAAAAAAACACACATTAAATGCTATCATCTAGAGATCGGCGTAACATATTGCTATGTAACATTAGAAGGTGTCTATAGCGGTAACTGTAATTTGGTATATTTAAAAGTTATTCTAAATTTATTCCCTATTTAATTTTCTAATAATTACTAAGTTATTTATGACATATGGCCTACGTATGATAGGTTTTTACGCATCCTACGAAAAACAGGGGTTATTCTGTTCATAAACAACTTCATTTACTGGATTTTAATATCAATTATCCAGACTAGGTTCAAAAGTCGGTAGATGAAAGTTAGATGAAAGTTAGTTTTTATTCGGACTTTCCACATATGACCTTCTTTACTTTATCGATGTTCGTTTTTTATTTGTCATTGTTATCTTGATTTGATCTTACCTAAAATTCTTTTTGATATAAACACATTCAAACAACACTGATGAAGGGAGTGAGGAACCTTTCCTTTAATATTTGGAGTAGGTATGTGAAATCTGTCTTGGAGAAAGAGACAACGATTTATTATTTTGCAGAAAGGTTCACATGGTTTTTATTTCCTAATCTTTGTTGTTCTCACGTTCATAGTCCCACATTTTTTACCTGTTTAAACATAATTCACTGCTCCCATCTCGCTTCTACCTTCATCTAAATCTTGCCGATTTTGCAAAAGAGACTTCAAGCGCTCTCCGTCATTTTGCCACTGCAGTGCGTAGTTGCTCATATAGTTAATCACCTGTTTTATCAAAGAATGCCTGGTATTTTAATCTTTTTAAAACAAAAGTTCCTTTTTACCAAATTTATTTTGGATTATCTCTCTTTCAATATTACCTTTACTAAGTGGTAGTTTCCCCAATGTAAATGGAAAACGATCTTGTGTAGTTGTTAGTCTGTGGACTGGTCAATTGCATCAGTGCCGCATGCAATTGGACTTATTCAGGAGCCTGCCTCCGTCGTAAGTGCAGTTTGTAGCCAGACCTTAAAACACAAGGGTAGACGATATTATCAGTAACATTTTATCTTTTGATTGTAGCGTTCCTCCAAATTCAGCTCTTAACGCTTTTTATTTTTACCTTGGTTTCGCTTGCAGGTGAAATTAAAATGGCTACGAATTTTTCACTCTTTTTTCCTTTTTTCTTTCTTCTCCCCACCCGGTGATTCAAATGTTTTGCACTCAGCGGGATTTGACGTTCGTTAAAGGTACAAGACCCGCTGAGTCTGAGAAGAACAGAGAAAAACTACATTCAGAATTGGGCGCCAAACAGATGAAGTATGGCTTCGCGGAGTTCCGCCTCGTTACTGCGGAGTTTATCGAGCTCTTACCGTTTTATCGCTTAGTAGCTCAAACGCGTGTGCTTCCGTCAGCGGTCCGTGTAGAAAGGGAGGATTATACAAAGTCCTTTTTCTACTACTATTTATATCCGGTGATGTATTACTCATTCAGATTAGGCTCCGCCTCTATTTAAAGCGGTATTATGAGTATTTAGCTGCGGACCCCTATTTCGTGCATTTAACATGCGTATCTTTACTTCGATTCAAAATTTTTTTTTTTTGAATTAGCCCAGTTATCATTATGTTGTTACTGGTAAAGCCTTATTGAGGAACACTATATCGGGATTAATTTCATTTTACCGCTATATTATTGCGTTCTCCCAAGGTAAATCCTGGTTTAAACCATGATTAAATGTTCCAAGGGTGAAAATCCAGAAAACCTCTCTTTTTTTGCATATTTCATCTCCTCCTTGGTTTTTCTGTAAATGGAATTTTTCCAGAATACGCCATTTAAGCTCTTCTGGTGTATGCTTGTATTCCATGAAATGGTTCACAAGTGGGGCTGATACCTTCTGTGTTTTGATGGCTGACCTGTGCTCAGTCAGCCTGGTCTTTACCATGCGGGACGTCTCTCCCACATATCCTAGGTTACAAGGGCATGTAATCAGATAGATTACATTCTTAGTATTGCAAGTCCATAACTAGTAAAGAAGGTCATATGTGGAAAGTCCGAATAAAAACTAACTTTCATCTAACTTTCATCTACCGACTTTTGAACCTAGTCTGGATAATTGATATTAAAATCCAGTAAATGAAGTTGTTTATGAACAGAATAACCCCTGTTTTTCGTAGGATGCGTAAAAACCTATCATACGTAGGCCATATGTGACAAATAACTTAGTAATTATTAGAAAATTAAATAGGGAATAAATTTAGAATAACTTTTAAATATACCAAATTACAGTTACCGCTATAGACACCTTCTAATGTTACATAGCAATATGTTACGCCGATCTCTAGATAATAGCATTTAATGTGTGTTTTTTTTAACGTTCAAATTGTCATTTAAACCTTTTAGAAATATCATGAACTATCGACAATATGAGATATAAATGTTTTCCAACCTCTTTTTCTAACAGTTCGCTCAAAAATACAAGTCTGGCTATGAAATATCAAACAAATGATATTTTGTTCAGAAACATTTGATGTATATAATTATCAAAGATGCAATGCACTGTCATTTTGATGTCAACTAAAACATTGTTTTATTTTGTTTAGAAAAGTGGCTGAATATTCATTTGTCCTGATGAAGACAAAAGATATTGTCGAAACGCGTTGACATACACAGCCCATTCCTTCACAATCAGGGATAATTTTTATTGCTAACTGTCATGAATTCTTATGATGTGTTAAAGAAGGATTATACTAAGAATCATTAGCTTTTATTGTGTATATCTTGTATACAAATCTATATGTATTTATTCATTTTTTAATATCGGAATTAAAAAGTATTTTTTGATATCATTACAGTCCATTGCACTAATTTCTTGGTTTATGTTTATATAATGTGTTTTTAAAAAGCCAGTTCTTGTGTTGTGAGTCTGCCTGGGCATATACCTTTGCACAAAAATTGTTTTCCCTGACCCAGGAGCCATATCCTAACCAGGGGGTCCTTGATACCTACATAGTTGATATGTTTTTAAAGCATAATACACTTTAATATTTGTCACTCTGCTTTCCCGTAGGGAGATTTCTGCCACGGTTGGGAAAAGTGCCACTATTTGCGAAAAAATACTAGTATTCATTTTACTATTGTAAATTCAGGCTTAGATGTTTTCACCCCCTGGACTGAAAGAGCGTAGACCTGTACATTCACACTTGGAAATGACGATTAGTACAAACTTGTGGAATTACACCTAGAAGCAGGAGTAGATTTACACATTAGTAAATTTACCTTTGTGAATAGGCTCCACAGTTGTAATTTTGTATGCTGCCAGGTTGCATAAAGTGATACATGGATTTCCAAAACCATGGGTTCTGTAAGGCCACATGAGGGCTGCACTAGGCTCGCCGGCAGCTGCACTTGCGTTGTGGCTGTTGTGTCTGAGCTTGAGAACAGGTATCGGAAGAGAACCTGATGCATGTCATATGTGCTTCAACAAACATGCACATGCCTAGGTTAGTTTGGGTCTGTCTATACACACATCAGTGACCCACGCCAGACATGCTGTTGCGACACATACATACAGGCGTGTCCGACTCCCTCATAACTGCACTGATTGCATCTTCTTTACTCAGTCCTTCTCAGTATTGCCTAACACTTGTTCCACTGCCCCCTCTGTCCGCACAACCCTCTCTTACCCCATAGCCAGGGTGCACATGAATACCCTATTTAACCTATTTCTCTTTTTCTCCGCCAGTCTTTCTATGTATTCTTTTTCTCAATTTAGACTCCTCTCCTTTGAATCAAAGTCGACAGACCCACATTTTAGTCATTAACCAAGATATGTACTGCACTCCCTCTTAAACTGATGAGATGATTTCGGTTTAGGGCTATACTTTTCATATGGACATTAAATGTAAAATATGTCTATAATGATTGTATTTGTAGGGTACCACTGGTGCTTTAGTGTTCAGCATTCTCACTCCCAGGAGGCCTTGCACTGTGTGATCCTGCACAAAGAAGCACATAAATAGTGGTTCATGTAGTGGCAGGCTCATGTGGGAATCGACTGCTTGAATTGGTTTTTGCCTCATTGACCGATACTGACATAGTGACCTAGTGAAAGAGAAGCAGCCAATCAGGAACCTTCATAGTTCTACCATGGTTAGCGCCAGGACAAGGTCCGGTAGAAATGCCTGAAAATGTGCACGTTAGACAGGGCGGTTACGAAGTAAATTGTTACTAATACATGCCCTTCTCTGCTGTTGCAGGATATCATTTACCAGATAAAAGAAGCATTTAACAAACAGTTTGACGCTGTCTGTAAGCAGAAGGAGCAGGAGATCGCACGGGTAAAGGAGAAAAACGTGAGGATTAAAGAAATCATCCCTGAACTGGGCCTGGAAGAGAAAGTGATGGAACCCAGCTTCACTGACGACGAGAAACCCGAGAGGGCTCTTACCGTGGAGGATTCAGAGGTAGGAGAAAAAACATTCGATGTCTTTGTGTTTGTGTAGATGGATGTGGCCAAACCCGGCAGTGGGGACTAGCAAGTGATCGTATAAATCAAGCGTTGGTGGGAGGAAAAACAATGTATGGTTGAAACGCAGATGGAACAGAGAACAGCCTTTGCTTTTTACGGCGAACACGGCTAATGTTGGGCCCAGTTGATGTTTTTGCCACCACAGCAAAGTGCTATTTGGCTTCCAATTCCATAAAATTGAGGCTGCAATAAGCATACCAAACAGAACTGGAGGCCCACATAAACAGTGCAAAATACATCTCAACTAATATAGAGTTCCAGATCCAGGGCGTGAGCGTGACAATGCTTGCTTAGTTCATTCGGTGTTTTAGCAAATGTCCTTGGGGATAGTTGCTATTGTTGCAGACCTGCATCTGGCACGTGTTGTGCCTTAAGCTGTGGCCAGTTTGTCTGCCAAGTGGAAGTGTTTATAGAGTATTACTGCTTTGTAAATGGTACCGCATATCTGCAATGTAGTACTCCCCTCTAGTGGGAAGCAAGCACCCCATCTGTGTGAAACGGGGTACTGATCAGGCTTTTTCACCTTAGTTATGAAGCGTGCTGTGGCACAGATGATACCCGTCACTAGTGCAAGAGTGGATAATAGGCTGACGAGTGCAGATTTCTCACTATAAGTATGTGAAAGGATGAGTGTTTGTGGGGCTGTTCTGTAGTCCAAGGAAGGCACCAGTGTCATCGTTGAGAGAAGGAATTACTCTACTTTTTGGAATGTCTTTGAGTGGGAGAGGTGGAGATTGAGTGTGAAGAGATATGACTTATGGGGTGAGCCAGGGGGTCCATCATAGAGGTATGTATTGGGGTCACCAGTGCAAGGGGTACCAAAGAGCAAACCAGTGGCCCACTGCTGCTGCCCTTAATTGGCGTGCATGCCCCTCGTATTCCATGGATCTTCTGAGTCTTTTTGTGGGACAAAGAGCTATTGCGACGTAAGGAGCGCCCCCATTTGGTGAGGCAGTATCTACAAACATAGTAGGGCCTTGCACGTTAGTAGGACTATTCCAAAAATACATTTTCTTTAGCGGGAAAGACAGTATGCATAGGAATAAGGTAGCCCAAGGTGCATATCTTTTTTACTTTGTGTCCACACCATGCCACTGTTTACTGTTTATGTTGAAAGGTGAGCAACAACCGAGACACGAATCTATAGTACTTACTGTGCACCCTTCCACACTAGATTCTTTTTTTCATTACAGATAAAGGTAGAAAAATATTTGACCCCGGAACAGAAGGCAAAAGCAGAGGAGCGCGCAAAGATTGAAGAGCAAAAGCGACTTGAAGCACTGGTTTGTTGACCTGTTTATTTTATTCAGTTATGGAGAAATCTGCTAATGACTGTTCAGGGTAGTTTTATTTCTAGCACTGAAATGTGCCACTGCAGTTCATCTGTGATACAGCCCGACAATGACATGAAATGCTAACATGAAGAGTTACTACAATCAACCACTGAAAAGTAGAGCTCCCAGTTTTCATGGGGTTTTGCCGAAGCCAAACGTTGACTGCAATGATGTGATCTGTGCAAATATGAATCCACAGGCTTTCTGCTACAGAAACAGCATCCTGTAATAACCGAGTTCAACCAGGCGCATACACCATGTTGGCCTGTTTCGCACTCAACAAAACTTGATTCTATGTTATTTCTCTGTGAGGCCCACCATGGGCATCATTGTCTGCTACCTCCCTAAATGCAATTGTGTTTTACTTTTTATACTGAGTCGGTCTCTGTCAGACTTTATTGTAGGTGATCTCTGTTCAGTGCTTTATGATCAGCCACAGTCTGTGCAGGTAACAGTGGTGGGGCGGTAGGGCCGGGTAAGGGGGGATTTCGAGGGATGATGCTGAAGGAAAATTAAATAAATAATACTTGTTCCCTCTGCATCGTCCCTCGAAATCCCTCCTTACCAGGCCCACCGCTGTTACCTGTACGGACCGCGGCTGTTTATGATGTAGATGTTAGTATATCTATACATCGAATATAATTAATCCATGCTAATACATTAAACTTCACACTGGGAAGGTAGAGTTGTAACTAGTACTTTTTGCTCTCCCCCAGGCAGATGATGCAAAGCAGCGAGCCCTGATGGACATGATGAATGGAGTCCTTGAAGTGAAAAGGGAAGACATCTTTAAAGTGGTAAGAGGTCTACCTGCGTGGAAGCAGATAGTATATTATGTCCTCATTCTAATTCACACGATCTTCTTAACACACTTCATGTCTATGCAGCACTAATGCACATTCATACTCTGAGTATAGGATAGTTCACATGACCAGTTTCCTTCTGCAGATTCTCCCTTTTGGTGGGCGGAACTACGGAAATGTTCCTCGCTCCCATTCTTATGGATGTCATGAGTCCCAATGCACTCAAGTGCTGGGTGGACTAATATGATAGTCGAGATAAGGTTTCCCAAAACTCGTCACCCTACACCAGATTCAAATTACTCTATCAAATGCATGCTAGTTATGGCTGTGAAGGCTCTTCATGACCACTGTATACGCTACCTGGAACTTTTAATGAAAGTCAAGACTATGACTCTTGGTGCAGCTTGGAATCCAAAGCTAGGTGATTTAAGAAATGGAGACCAAGGTGCCGCTGTGGAAGAGTAAGAGTCATGGGATCAGCCTAGGATTCTTGCTTTGGTTCATGGGCCTTGGAGTTATTTGGCAGGCCTGTTCTGATGAATCATAAAACAAGCAAGCCCAGTTTTGTATGTGTCAACCTGCTTAAAAAATAAAAGAAAACATGACCTGGCCTCTTTGGCCACTTCCATGTATCCAAAAATCACAGACCAGTTTGAAAATGTTTTCAGAATGACTTCAGCGATTGCTGTGTGCAAGTACGACCAGTCCCTGTAAACTGTGTCCTAAACCAACAACAGTTTTTTTTTTCAGGGCTTTATATAGCGCAAACTGGACCTGAAGGTATTGGGTATCAGAGCGCTTTACATAGCACCAGTTGCGTTACATGAGGACATATTCATTATTGTCAGGCACAGGGAGAATAAGTGATTTTGCCCAGAATCACAGGATGTTCAGCATCATTGCCGAGACTCGAACCCCGTTGCCCAGATCCGAGGTCGACTGCCCTAGCCATTAGGCCAACTCCTTACTCACAGATTCCATGATTCCAATTTATGTCTCTTTTAGTCCAAGAGCGAGGTTTTGGGTGTGTTTTTACATTTTAAATGGCAAGTGTGAAACAGGCTCCCAACGGCTCTCGTCCATGAATTGGGATATTGCTGTTTTCCAGTGCTGTTCTGACCTTTCCGCACCCTCCTTCACAAAGGTTTAAAGATAGGCCCTCAGCGACACTAACACCATCTTCACCTTTGGAAACAAGGGCAATTAATTTGCTGATGCATGAACTGGGTTTCTCCAGTATTAGGGGTGTCTTTCATAGATTTACATGCCTGAATCATTCCCCGTCGTCGGAGTGGGAGTCCCACGGTACATAAAAAAGCAACAATATGCCATAAATATGTAGAGATATATCAATAAAACAAACCAGGAAGTATAGTAGGCAAAGCTACAGGAGAAAAAACTTCCACACCTATGACTATCCTAGTAATTTTGTAAAGTCCAAACTACAGCCAATCAGGCGCCAGCACCCACCAGAAGGTTCTTCCCAGAGGCTCAGGCTCTCAGATTTTCTACTGCATGTCGTGTGAAGGGAGTCTCCCTGAGCTCTGCTCAGTTTTTCACTTCTATCTTCCTTTTGGATCTTTTCTTCAAGGATGTCTTCAAAGAAATCTCTATTTAGAGCCTGGAATCTTGTGGTAAGCTCCGGCTTTTTAAATAGGACCCCCACAAAAAATGTATTTATTGTCTGTATCCAGATCACCAAGTCAAGGACTGTAAGATCTGCAGAACTTTTCCTCAAAAGACTCTCAGAGAGGGTCGGTTGCTTTTGTGGCTACAAAAGCTTAAGGATTCTGATAATCCTGTGTCTGAGGTTGGCAGTATTGCCTCTGGTTCCACTTCAGCGTCTTGAAAGAGGCCTGCTTATGAGGTATTGCCATCGCCTGGGGCTAAGGTTGCTAAAAAACATCAACCTTCTAAGGGATCAGACAAGCCTTCTACTTCTAAGGCTGCCTCCGCAGGCAAGGACATGGAGGGTTCTTCTGCACCTCAAAAACAGTCCACCAAAAGATTGCCTCAGACAGTTGACAAAGTTTCACCTCAGGAAACTTCTTTATCGTCGTCGACGCCATCTTCTATCTCCTCGTCGACGAAGACCTCCGTCGACGCTACATCTACGTCGACAGTGACATTCTCATCTCCCAAACCCCAGATGATAATGTCGACGACGGCTTCTTCACCAACTATGGTCTATGTATCTGTTAGACCTCTCTCGTCGACGACGATCGTCGCCGATGCCTCGTTGTCGACTCCTCTGAAAGCTCTACCGTCGACGAAGAAGATGCCGTCGACGGGCTCGTCGGCGACGAGCTCCACTCCGTCGACGAAGTTACCCCCGTCGACGAAGGCATCGACAAAGACTGTACCGTCGACGACGAAGCCCATTCCGTCGATGACTGTCATACCGTAGACAAAGCCTGTCCCGTCGACAATTTCTATACCGTCGACGAAACCTGTTCCGTCGACGACGTCTATACCGTCGACGAAGTCTTTACCGTCGACAAAGCCCATTTCGTCGACGGAGTCCATTCCGTCGACGAAGCCTATTTCGTTGACGAAGTATATGCCGTCGACGACGGAACCATTGACGTCTGCTCCTTTGGCAGCGGTGGACACACCGTCGGCGCCGCAATTGTCTTCTTGCACGGCATTGCAGGTCTGGTCACCATCTACGGTGTTCCTTACACCAAAACAGTCTTTAGTTCAAAGGCCTGAAACAGCTTTCCAACTCTCACCCCTACATATTTCACCTCAGAAGACGTCGTCGCAGGTTCCTGACCAGCTTTTAGACTCTGATAGTGAGGATGACGTGGTTCAAAATACATTTGGAGCAGCCACTAGTCCTTCTGAGCTAAATATAAAGTTTCAAGAAGAGGAACAGGAGGATATACCATCACCTGTACAAATGGCGTCCCCGGTAGACGGTGTACCTGTCTTGCAGGTGCCAATTGCTTTACTGACCAACCTACAGTGTATGTTGGATGATTATTATAGAAGGTTTCCACCATCTGAATCTACAGGCTCGGTGCCTGTTACTCCGGCTAATGAAGCGCCTGTGCCAGTCTTTCAACCAGAAAATCCTGCTTCACCTCCACCGCTCAATCAGCCTGTGGACCCTCAGTCTTCGGAAGAAGAGGAACAAAGAGAAGAAGGAGAAGTACAGGATGAGTCGGAGTGGGATGAATACCAAGTGCAAACTCCTTCTCCCTCACCTCAGACTGTCTCAATTTCACCACCAGTGGACGTCGGTAGCTTCCACCTTTTGATGGAGCGTGCAACTAAACGCTTTCATATTGATATGGAACATATGGAACAAGACTGTTTCCTATATGACTTTAAAGATCAGCCCAGGAAACAGATCAAGTCTATACCCATCATTGACTTCATTTGGCAGGAGGGAATAAAGGTCATGGCAACCCCGGTATCCATTTTCCCAGTCCTGCCAAGAATGGAAAAGAAATACAGGGCACCGGACAAATCACCTGCGTGCCTCATTGGGCAGCCGAAGCTTGACTCTGTAATTGTCCAAGCAGCCCAAAAGAGGGCTAGAAACCCTTCCTTCCCTGTTACAGCCCCGCCGGACAGAAATGGCAAATGCCTAGATTCGATTGGGAAGCACGTCTCCACTATGGCGGCCACGACTGTTCGAGCGGCTAACTCATTGGCCATCTTAGGAAGGTATGACGGACAGATGTGGTCAGACATCGCACCGTTCATTGACCTCCTTCCTGAACCTTCCAAGGCTGAAGCACTGAAGATACTGCAAGAAGGCCAAAGAATCTCACTAGAGATTATTGATTCAGCAGTGGATGTAGCCTCAACGGGCTTTCGACAACTAGCGGGCGCTGCGGTTCTGCGTAGGCAGGGGTGGCTACATTCCACTTCCTTCGGACAAGAAGTCCAGAATAAGGTATTGGACATGCCATATGATGGCGAATATCTGTTTGGCCCACAAGTGGAGGAAGCCTTACAGACGATAAAAAAGGATACGGAAACAGCAAACTCCTTGGGCAGCCTTCAATTCCGCAAGCCGCCCTTTCGAGGAGCAAGAAGACGGGGAACGTCCTCCAACAGAGGTGAATATAACCAACAATCCTCCTACAGACAAAATAATCAGCGCTATCACACCCAGCGCTACCAATCTTACGACCAGAGATAGTCTACTTATACCCAGAACAGAGGAAAGACAAATTACAGCGGAAAAGATAAGCGTCAATGAGACATTTCACCTGCCACCACTACTGCCCCACTCTCGAGAAAAAATTGGAGGGCGAATATCAAAATTTTACTCAAATTGGCTGTCGATAACATCAGAAAAATGGGTCCTGGAGATTGTAGCCAGGGGCCATGCCCTAGAATTCGAGAAATTTCCTCCAAATGTCCCACCGAAAGGACCACCTCCAGCTCACCTGAAGGAGCTGTTTGCCCAAATCAGATTGATGATGCAAAAAGGAGCGATCGTGAGCGTACCTCAGAAGATGAGGGGAATGGGGTTTTACTCCAGATTTTTCCTAATAAAGAAGAAAAACGGAGAGTGGCGCCCGATCCTAAATCTTCGAGCTCTAAACAAATATTTAAAAAAGTTAACTTTCAGGATGTTATCGCTTCAGGAAATATTACATCTTTTGGCAGCAGGAGATTACATGGTCACCTTAGATCTCCAAGATGCATATTTCCATATCCCCATTCTACCTCGCCACAGAAAATCCTGCGCTTCAGGCTGGCAGGGATTACCAATTCAAAGTCCTTCCTTTCGGGCTACGGTCAGCGCCAAGAGTTTTTACGAAAGTTTTGGCTCCAGTGGCGGCGCACCTCTGGCAGGAGGGAATCCAAATTTTCCCATACTTAGACGACTGCCTTATAAAGGCCAGTTCTCTTGAGGTTACACATTATCATCTACAACAGTGTCTCTGGGCCTGTCCGTCAACCTTGACAAATCCCAATTGAAACCCTCTCAAAGTCTAGCTTTCTTAGGAGCAACATTGGACACCCAAAAGCTCCAAGCTTTTGTCTCGGAGGAGAGGCAAATGAAGATAAAACACATGGCGCAGAATCTGATATCAAGAAAGTCCGTTTCAGTTCAGCTGTACAAGTCTTTTCTGGGGATGATATCATCCTGCATCCCATTAATACCAAACTGTCGCCTCAGGATGAGACCGCACCAGGAAGAACTGAGCCTGCAGTGGCTACAGGTCTCCGGCACTTTCGAAGATCTCATCAGAATCACACCACTCATGCGGAATTCTCTCCTCTGGTGGTCACAAAAGTGACATCTTCAGCAGGGGTGTGCATTCCTTCAAGATGCACCAAGCCTCACCAACACTACGGATGCGTCTCTCGAGGGCTGGGGAGCGCATCTTCAGGGTCTCACAATCAGTGGCAAGTGGACTGCTCAACAAAGGCGGTGGCACATCAACCGTCTGGAGCTGAGAGCTATCTTTCTAGCACTCAAGGCGTTTTGTGCAATCATTCAGGATGCCAACAAGCAGGGAGGAACATGATCCCTTCTCCTGTCACAAGAAGCTCAAGACCTATGGGCATGGGCACTAAAGCACAATATAAATCTTCAAGCAGTGCATGTTCCGGGAACGGAGAACGTCTTGGCAGACGCACTCAGCAGGACAACGGTCTCCACTCACGAGTGGGAACTGCATCAGCAGACAGTCCTGCTTGTGACTAGGATAGTCATAGGCGTGGAAGTTTTTTCTCCTGTAGCTTTGGCTACTTTACTTCCTGGTTTGTTTTATTGGTATATCTCTACATATTTATGGCATATTATTGCTTTTTTATGTACCGTGGGACTCCCACTCCGACGACGGGGAATGATTCAGGCATGTGAATCTATTAAAGACACCAATACTGGAGAACTACAGATTACAGGTAAGTAACTATTGTTCATACTACCTTCCTGGCATTTAGTACTGACTGTAATAGAGCTCTGAGGACTCAACAAGTTCAGGTGCCTAGTCACAAACTACATTTGTACTTATTTAGTAATACCACTGAAATACTACAAAGGGCCAGATGTATGAAGCTGAAATGGGTTCGCAAACGCCAAAATTCTCACAATTTCGGCGTTTGCAAACTCATTTGAGCAAAATGGTATGTATGTAGCAAATTTCAGTGCAAAATAAGGAATCGCAAATTTGCGATTCCTTATTTTGCAATTGCATTTACGGAATCTCAAAATTTGCGATTCCTTAAATGCAATGTATGAAGCAAAAAAAAATTGCTAATTGTCCTTAAGGAATCGCAAATTACCACCAACTTCAAGTTGGTGGTAATTTGCAAATTTCTTGAAAAATGCCCATTTTTGCATTTTTCAAAGTGCCATGTGGTGCACATACATGCCCTTAGGGCATGTATGTGCACCACATGTGCACCCATGCTTATTTCAGGGGTGCAACCCCTGCACCCTTGAAATTATTCTCAATTTGCGATTAGCAAATTGCGAATCGCAAATTGAGAATAATTTCACATTCATTCCTATGGGCCTCCTGGCCCATAGAAATGAATGGGAAATTATTCCTTAATTGTGATTAGCAATTTGCTAATTGCAATTAAGGAATTTTAAGAAATCGCATAAAAAAATTGCGAATTTCTACATACATACCATTTTGCAATTCTCAAATAGTGATTCCTTAAAAATCGCTATTTGAGAATCGCAAAAGTGTATCTTGATACATCTGGCCCTAAATCTCTACAAAATGCTATTTGAAAATCTACAAGTGTAAATATCCACCACCACTTCTCATTTCTTTTTTATGGAGAGATCCTCAACCATGTCAGTTTACTTCTTAACAGTAAATGTAGAAGGGAATGGGGGAGTGGCTCAAAAAGGGGCATACTCACAACTAAATTGGAGGGTGTTAGGGAGGAGCAAGGAGGGGATTAGCGAGGGTTGGCGAGAGGGTTACGGAGGGACATGCACCCTTCCACAAAACACTGAAGCCCATTGATATGCATTAAAAAGTAATATTATTTTCGTCCTGTTTAGTTACTTACAGTGATGTATAGAATTAATTAGAAGTAATTTTAATGATATTTTAATAAAAAGATTACGATAATTTATCAATTCAAAAAAGCGCTTAAAAGATTTTATAATTATATCACATTTTGTTTTTAGATTTCTTCTAAACATTAAATTTTAAACCTCATGTAAACTATTTTAAATACATTTATTGAATAATTATTTCCTGGGTGGGATGTTGCAGTGTCAGTGGTTGGCGATATGTGGTGCTGAACTTACTACTGTTTCTATTTTTTTAGCAATAACTTACTCTTAGAAATGTGGATCCATCCCTTTTTAGGGCTCGCCTGCTGTGCGCTTGCGCATAGCTGGCGAGCTATATTGCAGCCTAAACAGAGTTAAACCAACTCGGCGATTTCTTTGAGTGCCCGAGAGCGCGTGCACATCAAAGCCATCAGCCTCCTCGGGCATCTCAAGCTTCCCTCAGCCGGCATTTCTCCTCCCCTAATTAGTCATGCACGGCCGGCCAGTCAGCACATCAAAGGCTGCTGCTCCCGGCCCCTATTCCTCCCTTCTTGCCTCTCCCCGCCCCCCTTCCCACCACAGCAATGCAGAGGGCTTGTTTATATTGCAGCCCCTAACCATCTCGCATGCTGCTCTTGAAACAATAACCATTGTTGGTCATGATATAATAAACGCTCTAATTATTTTATCAGGGCCACACAGAATTTTATAAAGTCTTTTGCTGGCATTTTCGTTTTATGCTGATTGGTATTAACGCTCTAATTATTTTATCAGGGCCACGCAGAATTTTATAAAGTCTTTTGCTGGCATTTTCGTTTTATGCTGATTGCTATTTTACACCTTTCACATGCTGGCGATTTGCTTCAAAGATATACATTCATCCTGAATCCCATTACTAGAGCTTTCTCCTCTTCTGCTATATATGGGTTTTAGTTGAATTTCATTGATCTCTTTTACTAATGATTTATAAAAAGTGCCACCCACCACACAGCTCCACCTACACAGCTCCACCGATGCACCCACCACACAGCTCCACCGATGCACCCACCACACAGCTCCACCGATGCGCCCACCACACAGTTCCACCGATGCACTCACCACCCAGCTCCACAGATGCACCCACCACCCAGCTCCACAGATGCACCCACCACCCAGCTCCACAGATGCACCCACCACCCAGCTCCACAGATGCACCCACCACACAGCTCCACAGATGCACCCACCACCCAGCTCCACCGATGCACCCACCACACAGCTCCACAGATGCACCCACCACACAGCTCCACAGATGCACCCACCACACAGCTCCACTGATGCACCCACCTCCACCGATGCACCCACCACACAGCTCCACCGACACAGCTCCACCGATGCACCCACCACCCAGCTCCACCGATGCACCCACCACACAGCCCCACCGATGCACCCACCACACAGCTCCACAGATGCACCCACCACACAGCTCCACTGATGCACCCACCTCCACCGATGCACCCACCACACAGCTCCACCGACACAGCTCCACCGATGCACCCACCACACAGCTCCACTGATGCAACCACCACACAGCTCCACCGACACAGCTCCACCGATGCACCCACCACAGAGCTCCACTGATGCACCCACCACAGAGCTCCACAGATGACCCCACCACACAGCTCCACTGATGCACCCAAGACACAGCTCCACAGATGCACCCACCACAGAGCTCCACTGATGCACCCACCACAGAGCTCCACAGATGACCCCACCACACAGCTCCACTGATGCACCCAAGACACAGCTCCACCGATGCACCCACCACAGAGCTCCACTGATGCACCCACCACAGAGCTCCACAGATGACCCCACCACACAGCTCCACTGATGCACCCACCACACAGCTCCACAGATGCACCCACCACACAGCTCCACAGATGCACCCACCACACAGCTCCACTGATGCACCCACCTCCACCGATGCACCCACCACACAGCTCCACCGACACAGCTCCACCGATGCACCCACCACACAGCTCCACTGATGCAACCACCACACAGCTCCACCGACACAGCTCCACCGAGGCACCCACCACACAGCTCGACCGAGGCACCCACCACAAAGCTCCACCGATGCACCCACCACACAGCTCCACCTATGCACCCACCACACAGCTCCACCGAGGCACCCACCACACAGCTCCACAGAGCCACCCACCACACAGCTCCACTGATGCACCCACCACACAGCTCCACCGAGGCACCCACCACACAGCTCCACCGATGCACCCACCACACAGCTCCACCGATGCACCCACCACACAGCTCCACCGAGGCACCAACCACACAGCTCCACCGATGCACCCACCACACAGCTCCACCGATGCACCCACCACACAGCTCCACCGATGCACCCACCACACAGCTCCACCGAGGCACCCACCACACAGCTCCACAGAGCCACCCACCACACAGCTCCACCGATGCACCCACCACACAGCTCCACTGAGGCACCCACCACACAGCTCCACCGATGCACCCACCACACAGCTCCACCGAGGCACCAACCACACAGCTCCACCGATGCACCCACCACACAGCTCCACCGAGGCACCCACCACACAGCTCCACCGATGCACCCACCACACAGCTCCACTGACACAGCTCCACCAATGCACCCACCACACAGCTCCACAGAGGCACCCACCACACAGCTCCACCGATGCACCCACCACACAGCTCCACCAAGGCACCCACCATACAGCTCCACCAAGGCACCCACCATACAGCTCCACCAAGGCACCCACCACACAGCTCCACCTACACAGCTCCACAGATGCACCCACCACACAGTTCCACCGATGCACCCACCACACAGCTCCACCGAGGCACCCACCACACAGCTCCACTGAGGCACCCACCACACAGCTCCACTGAGGCACCCACCACACAGCTCCACCGAGGCACCCACCACACAGCTCCAGCGAGGCACCCACCACACAGCTCCACCGAGGCACCCACCACACAGCTCCACCTATGCACCCACCACACAGCTCCACCGAGGCACCCACCACACAGCTCCACCGAGGCACCCACCACACAGCTCCACAGAGCCACCCACCACACAGCTCCACCGATGCACCCACCACACAGCTCCACCGAAGCACCCACCACACAGCTCCACCGAGGCACCCACCACACAGCTCCACCGAGGCACCCACCACACAGCTCCACAGATGCACCCATCACACAGCTCCACAGATGCACCCACCACACAGCTCCACAGATGCACCCAGCACACAGCTCCACAGATGCACCCACCACACAGCTCCACCGAGGCACCCACCACACAGCTACACCGAGGCACCCACCACACAGCTACACCGAGGCACCCACCACACAGCTCCACCGAGGCACCCACCACACAGCTCCACTGATGCACCCACCTCCACCGATGCACCTACCACACAGCTCCACCGACACAGCTCCACCGATGCACCCACCACACAGCTCCACTGATGCAACCACCACACAGCTCCACCGACACAGCTCCACCGATGCACCCACCACAGAGCTCCACAGATGACCCCACCACACAGCTCCACTGATGCACCCAAGACACAGCTCCACCGAGGCACCCACCACACAGCTCCACCGAGGCACCCACCACACAGCTCCACCGATGCACCCACCACACAGCTCCACCTATGCACCCACCACACAGCTCCACCGAGGCACCCACCACACAGCTCCACCGAGGCACCCACCACACTGCTCCACCGAGGCACCCACCACACTGCTCCACCGAGGCACCCACCACACAGCTCCACCGAGGCACCCACCACACAGCTCCACCGAGGCACCCATCACACAGCTCCACTGACACAGCTCCACCAATGCACCCACCACACAGCTCCACAGAGGCACCCACCACACAGCTCCACCGAGGCACCCACCACACAGCTCCACCGATGCACCCACCACACAGCTCCACTGACACAGCTCCACCAATGCACCCACCACACAGCTCCACAGAGACACCCACCACACAGCTCCACCGATGCACCCACCACACAGCTCCACCAAGGCACCCACCATACAGCTCCACCAAGGCACCCACCACACAGCTCCAGCTACACAGCTCCACCGATGCACCCACCACACAGTTCCACCGATGCACCCACCACACAGTTCCACCGATGCACCCACCACACAGCTCCACCGAGGCACCCACCACACAGCTCCACCGAGGCACCCACCACACAGCTCCACCGAGGCACCCACCACACAGCTCCACCGAGGCACCCACCACACAGCTCCACCGAGGCACCCACCACACAGCTCCACCGAGGCACCCACCACACAGCTCCACCGAGGCACCCACCACACAGCTCCACCGATGCACCCACCACACAGCTCCACCGACACAGCTCCACCGATGCACTCACCACAGAGCTCCACTGATCCAACCACCACACAGCTCCACAGATGCACCCACCACACAGCTCCACTGATGCAACCACCATACAGCTCCACCGACACAGCTCCACAGATGCCCCCACCACAGAGCTCCACAGATGCCCCCACCACACAGCTCCACCGATGCACCCACCACACAGCTCCGCCGATGCACCCACCACACAGCTCCACCGATGAAGCCACCACACAGCTCCACCGATGCACCCACCACACAGCTCCACCGAGGCACCCACCATACAGCTCCACCGAGGCACCCACCACACAGCTCCACCGATGCACCCAGCACACAGCTACACCGAGGCACCCACCACACAGCTCCACCGAGGCACCCACCACACAGCTCCACAGATGCACCCACCACACAGCTCCACCGATGCACCCACCACACAGCTCCGCTGCTGCACCCACCACACAGCTCCGCCGAGGCACCCAGCACACAGCTACACCGAGGCACCCACCACACAGCTCCATCGAGGCACCCACCACACAGCTCCACAGATGCACCCACCACACAGCTCCACAGATGCACCCACCACACAGCTCCACCGATGCACCCACCACACAGCTCCGCCGATGCACCCACCACACAGCTCCGCCGATGCACCCACCACACAGCTCCGCCGATGCAGCCACCACACAGCTCCGCTGATGCACCCACCACACAGCTCCACCGATGCACCCACCACACAGCTCCACTGATGCAACCACCATACAGCTCTACCGACACAGCTCCACCGATGCACCCACCACAGAGCTCCACAGATGCCCCCACCACAGAGCTCCACAGATGTCCCCACCACAGAGCTCCACAGATGCCCCCACCACACAGCTCCACCGATGCACCCACCACACAGCTTCACCGATGCACCCACCACACAGCTCCACCGATGCACCCACCACACAGCTCCACCGATGCAGCCACCACACAGCTCCACCGACACAGCTCCACCGATGCACCCACCACCCAGCTCCACCGATGCACCCACCACACAGCTCCACCAATGCACCCACCACACAGCTCCACCGATGCAGCCACCACACAGCTCCACCGACACAGCTCCACCAATGCACCCACCACCCAGCTCCACCGATGCACCCACCACACAGCTCCACCGACACAGCTCCACCGATGCACCCACCACACAGCTCCACCGATGCACCCACCACACAGCTCCACCGAGGCACCCACCATACAGCTCCACCAAGGCACCCACCACACAGCTCCACCGAGGCACCCACCACACAGCTCCACCGAGGCACCCAGCACACAGCTCCACCGATGCACCCAGCACACAGCTCCACCGATGCACCCAGCACACAGCTCCACCGATGCACCCACCACACAGCTCCGCCGATGCACCCACCACACAGCTCCGCCAATGCACCCACCACACAGCTCCGCGGATGCACCCACCACACAGCTCCGCCGAGGCACCCACCACAGCTCCACCGATGCACCCACCACACAGCTCCGCCGATGCTCCAACTAAGCTCCACCAATGCACCCCCCAAACAGCTCCACTGATGCACCCGCTAAGCTCCACCGATGCACACACCACTCAGCGCAACCACAGCATCACTCAGCGCAACCACAGCATCTCTCAGCGTAACCACAGCATCACTCAGCGCAACCACAGCATCACTGGTTCAAATATGTTCTTTCAATGTTTCAAGCTGTTTTCAAGCTTTCACGCTTTATTACAAATCACAAAAAGATGTTAATATTTCACTTCTGATCTTGAATTTTCGACACAATAAAAAACACTGAACATAATCTTCACAAAAGTTATTTACAAAAGTTTAAGCTATTGCCATTACAAATTAAATAAATTATTTAAGTATTAATTATTTTTAAAAATTAAAAGCCATTGTTATTTGTAATATCAATACATCTAAGTCACGTAAATACAAAACATGTTGCATTACAAATGCTATAGGTGTCACATTTGCGAAAGTTATAACTATTGGCATTGTAAATGACAAAGCTATTAATTTAGCTATTTAAAAAAAAACACATAAATAAAAAAAAAATCATTTATAAGACCAATAGCTCAAACTTTCCTACTGCGAGCCCTATTGCATTTCCAATGCTTGTTTTACTGGGTGGAGACATGTAAAGGTACACTTTTGATTAACTTTACTATCCAATTTTGTGATTAGCCAAAAGTAGTACATTTACTCAGGAAACCGAAGAGTAAAGTACATGTGTAAATTACTCACAGGTGTAAGTTACCTTTGTGAATAACCTCGATAGAGAAGATATTATGAGGCCAGGAATAAGTATTCTTCAGAATTATTTACATCTCATGAGACTACTTATTCTAAGGAGGTTCAAGAAGTTTCAAAACAATAGTGGGGTAGTTATCCCACAATTTTTACAACAAAAAAAGAAATGTATGCTGGTCTTTTGACATAGCAGTCATCTTTTGACTATAGGCACTTACGCATTTCACTATTAGCTATGGGGATAACAAAATATTATATATTCTATAAAAATAAAATGTGGCCCGGATGCTCCTATTCCACAAATATGAGAACATATATGTATTCTGTCCTCTCACAGGTTTGGGAAAACATAAACGTACTTTTGGGAATGCAGGTTATCTGTAGGGTCAACTAGTAGCTTTATTTATTCTGCCAGCCGGCACAAAATCCAAGAACATAAATTCCATGGCTAATATTTATGTTATGGGTTCTTTGGCACTTAGAAGAGGTCTATTGGGTTAATAAGAGAAGCATTCTGATGTGCTGCCCGGGAGCAGATGGAGAATTGTACTGAGCATCTGTCTGAGCCTTTGAGGCATCTTTTGGAATGTCAAAATTGCTTATTGTTTGAATTGGAGCCAGGAACAGACTGAACGTCAATTTGAAATGGATGACTTAGTAGATCAAAAGAGGTGGACGGGATGGTCTTTCCTTGAGGCTTTGATTTCTGATCTTGAAGATAATGAGGTCTCGTCTGTAAACCACTTTGCCAACCAGTGAAGAAAAGCAAAGCAGGAGAGTGTCCCCTTTAAAAAGCCAACACTGGGAGGAAAACACCTGTGGTATATAAATTGTCCAACCAGGTGTTGTAGTTGACAGTAGCACAAAGTCGTGGGAGAAGTCCACCCAAAGGCCTTGGAGCACACCAAGTGGTAAAGGCTGAAAGGACTGGTGTTGCAATCCTACAGGAAAATTCTTCCGAGAAGCTAAGAGGAAACCAACAATATACTCTCAAAGTGTTTCGACACAACCATCATTGTAGGCAGAGCTGTATATGCCTACTAAACAGTAAAATGAAATGCTCCATAACTTGGAAGAAGAAAGACACCACAGTGGATTGGGAAAAATCTATTCAAATACAGCTTTAGGCAGCACCTTTGACAAATTTGACAATGAACAGGCAATAAGGTTCGCATCATCGAAGGCTGTCGTGACATCGAATTTTGCACAAGGATCCTAAAGGAACCGATCTCATTGGGAAAACATTCTGGCACTAGGGAGGGCTGAAGCCAGGGCGACAGAACATGCAAACGAAATGGAACGAGGCAAAGGACGAGGCACAGAACGGATTCAGCGAATAACGAACAACCGCTCAGGAGGTTGGAGAAAAGAAAAAAATGACCAGACGGCGAAGAAACATACGGAAGGAACTTGCTACAGATGCGGACTAGAGTTCCCGCACAGAGGCCCATGCCCGGCTTTCGGCCAGACCTGCAGAAAGTGCAATGGAAGAGATCACTATGCCAGTGTGTGCCAAGGGAGGCAATGCAGAAATGACAGAAGAAGACCAGGAAGAGCACGAATGCCAACAAACAGACACATCAGACATGTCGAGACCGGGGCAAGAAGCTCATCAGTAGAATCTGAAGAAGAGGAAGCAGAAATAAAAACGGAACGACTATACCTCATGACCGCAGAAACAGACGAGGAAGATGATGATGAAAGAATATGCCTGATAGACCAGAAGAAAATAAAGAAAACAGAGTCGGTGAACATCAAGGTCGGGCCACATGAAGCAGAATTTGTCCTGGACAGTGGTGCAACGTGCAACATTATGTGCTTCTCTGAATATGACAAGATCCTCAGTCTCGGTATATCACAACGTTCTCCACTCACCTAGGTCTGTTTAGGTACAAACGTTTGCGCTTTGGAATCTCATCAGCGGCAGAGATATTTCAAGAAACAATAAGACAGATAATAAGGCCAATAAAGAACAGTTTAAATTACAGCGATGACATTTTAGTGTTCGGCAAGTCAGATGAAGAGCATGACAAAGCTCTAAGAGAAGTGTGCCCACACCTGGAGCAATCTGGCTTAACGCTGAATGAAGACAAGTGCGAGCTACGGCGGAATGAACTGGTTTTCTTCCGCCACATCTTCTCCAGGAAAGGAATGCGGCCGGACCACAGCAAGGTGGAAACACTGGAAAAAGCAAAACAACCAACGGATGTAGCGGCAGTAAGGTAATTTCTTGGCCTAGCAAGCTACTGCGCAAGATACATCAGAGACTTTGCCACTGTAAGCGCACCACTAAGAGAGCTGACAAAACAAGGACAAAGTTTCCTGTGGACTGACGAATGCAGCAAAGCATTCGAAGAAATAAGACAAGTCATCGCAGCAGTGGATCATCTGGCCTATTTTGACCCAAGACTATGCACCGAGTTAACGGTAGACGCCAGCCCAGTGGGACTAGGAGCAATACTGGCGCAGCATCAACAAGGGAGGGACTCCCCAAGGGAAATAGTGGCACACGGAAGCAAGAGCTTGTCAGAAGTTGAAAAAGGATACTCGCAACCAGAAAAAGAGAGCCTGGCAGTGGTGTGGGCCTGCGAACACTACCACATGTTCATCTACGGGAAGCCATTTACAATCATAACAGACCACCAGGCGCTCACGACAATTTATGGAAACCCAAATGCAAAAATACCGGCCAGGATAGAACGATGGGGGATCCGGCTCATGGACTACAATTTCAAGATTATTCACAAGCCAGGAAAAGAGCACAACCCGGCTGACTATGTGTCACGGCACCCTCTGCCACAGGCATCACAAGCAACCACGATGGCCGAACAGTACCTCAACTTTGCACTGACACTCAGCACCCCAACAACAATCACATTGGAAGAACTGCAAGAGGAGACAAAATGAGTTCGCACCATGCAGGAATCAATGAAGATCACCAAACAGCAAAGATGGACACATGTGAACAGCAACAGCCATGTGGAAAAAGGGGTAGAAAAAGAAGAACTGTTAGCTTTCAAAAGGGTAAGTGAAGAACTATCGGAATGCGGAAAAGGAATAATAATGAGAGGCACACGGATAGTGATGCCCAGGACACTGAGAAAAAGGACCGTAGAGCTGGCACATGAATCACACAGAGGAATTGTAGCAACAAAGAAGATGCTGCGGGAAAAAGTATGGTTTCCGGGACTAGACGACATGGTGGAAGAAACGGTGATGCGCTGCCACATCTGTCAAATAACAGGACCGCCATCAAAGCCCGAACCACTACAAATGTCTCCACTACCAAAAGAAGTGTGGACAGAGCTGGCAGCAGACTTCTATGGGCCCTTAGAAACACCTGTTGGTGATCATAGATGAATACTCAAGATTCCCAATAGTGAGACCAGTAGCATCAACGTCAGCAAATGCGACCCTGCCTGTGCTAGACGATGTATTCGCAGCGTGGGGCTCACCCCACACACTAAAGACAGACAATGGCCCGCCATTCTCTGGCGAGGAATTCAAGAAGTTCATGGCGTACCTGGTAATAAATCACCGAAGAATAACGCCGCAGGCAAACAGCATGGCCGAACGGTTCATGGGAACAATCAAGAAGGCGATACAGAGAGCAAAGCTGAAGCAAATATCAAATGGCCAGGCCCTATGCCAGGTGATAAGGGACTATCGCAACACACCCCACAGCTCCACGGGAAAATGCCCCGCAGAACTGGTACTAGGGCGCTCAAGCAGAACAATATTGCCACAGCTAAAGGAGGCAGAGCAACCAGAACAAAAGGACATCGCGACAAGAGACAAAGAACAGAAAGCGAAAATGAAGGCGTATGCTGACCAGAGAAGACCCGCGACGTGCACAACGATTAAAGAAGGAGACACTGTGCTAGTGAGACAGAGACAAGTAAAAAGTCGGACAGTGCATTCGCAAAGGAACCTCTGAAAGTGACTGAAGTCAAGGGGCCTATGATCACGGCATCAATGGGCAAATATCACATCACGCGGAACAGCTCCCACTTCAGAGAACTAAAAATAAAGGAAGAAGAGACACCAAAGCAAGAGCAGAGTGAAGACACCGCACCAACAGAATCACCAACTGACGTCAGAGAACAACGACCAAGAAGAGAGTGCAGGAAGACAAAGAGACTAATTGCGGAGATGTAGAGAGACAATAGTTGGACAAGCACATGTTGGAAGGATGGAACTCTCTCTCTCTCTCTCTCTCCTTGTCTTTCCTTTTGTTCACAACAAAGGGGGAGATGTCGTGCCGTGGGAATGGCACTAGGACCCTGGGGCACAGGGTTGGGGACAAGAGATACCGGACACCACATCCGGTCAGGGGAGGGGACCAGGGGTCAGTAAGGATCAGGACCTCGGAGCGAGAGGTCGAGGGCAACGAAGGGCAACCAGCATGTACCTAAGAAACGAATAAAGAATATACTGAACAGCCTTACCGTCTCCTGTGTGTTCCTGGGTTAGGGAACACGACAGTCACCACCTGGGAGTCTCCTAACAGCTGAAGTTTGGCAGTTTGTTCTGCACTGTGCCACCCAATAAAAACATCCTACATGAAATGTTCCTTGCTCCAACAAGGTTGCTTCTAAGTAGCAGCTTGTCCTGCATTTTGAGCGCAATGCCTCTAAATAATGGCAAGGAATTCTTGTTTCCATCTTGTATGTCTTGAACCCGATGTACTAATATCTTTCGACCAATAAGGATTTTAGGCCACTGCCTTCTCCAAAATAAACTTTCCTAAGGGAACCCCTCTCTTTTGGGAATGGGTTACCACCCCAGCGTAGGGGCTTGGTAACTATTGCTATGCTATGCTATGCTATGGTGACTTGTATAGCGCACGGCTGCCTCAGCAAAGGGGCGTCCCGGCGCTGCGGAAGGACAGTGTACAGTGAGGAGAAGACGCTAAGAACGAAACTATTGTTGGAAGAGGTGTGTTTTGATAGCCTTTCTGAAGACTAGGAGATCTTGTATCCCACGGATAGCTTCAGGGAGACTATTCCATAGCTTGGCCGCTAGGAAACTGAAAGAGCGGCCGCCCACTCTGGCCAGTCTGGTGCGGGGGATAATCGCAAGATGCTGTCCCTCTGACCGGAGCGATCTCCTAGGGATGTACTCTGACAGGAGTGGGCGAAGCATTGGGGGGGAGGAGGTTTTAAGGATTTTGAAAGCGAGGCACAATGCTTTGAACTGGACCCTTTTGCCCACCGGGAGCCAGTGCAGTTTCTTCAAGGTTCCCGATACTGAGGAATGGCGCGGGAGACCAACCAGAGCCCTGGCGGCCGCATTCTGAACTCTTTGCAGTCTAGTAATTTCAGCTAGATTAGCCCCCAATAGAAGGGAGCTCGCATAGTCCAGTCTGGAAAGAATGGTCGCCTGGACGATAAGTTGGCGAGTGCGGCAGTCAAAGAACTTCAGAATGGGCCTGATGTTACGCAGGACGCCAAAGCATGTGGCGGCAACTTTTTTGGTGTGGTGCGTGAACTTTAAAGCAGAGTCCACCCAAACTCACAGGTTTTTGACACATTCCTTAGGCGTAGGGGGTGGGCCTAGCACATCCGGCCACCAGTTGTCACCCCAGGACGAAGTGTTTTTCAATGGTTTATGACTACTATTTCAATCCTAAAACACTGAAACATGGATAAGAATAGCTTTTTGGAAGGGACTTCCAAAAAGCGGTTAATTACCCATTTCCAAACCCATTTTAGGAGTCGGTAAAAAGTTAGATACTCTTAAAACGGGTTTAGTACACTGCTAAAAAATAGTTTTTCGATTGCAATTGGAGCATTTGCGACCGAAAAATGCTTTGTACATGTGGTCCTTAATTTATAACCTGAACCATATTTTTTCCTCTATGGCTAGAAGGCTACCGTAGCACTGTTGAGGCACTGCTCAAGACGTCTAGCTACTTCTCTCCCAGGAGACGAGATAGGCAGGCAGATGCACCAGAGTGTAATGCCCTCATGGAGGGAATAAGTAGTTTTTGTCTTCAGCTGGGAAATAGTGTTCAATGAAACGATTGATTGCTTTTCCTTATTGAGTCTCTACACCTAATTGCTGGGATTTCTAGCTTATAAGAGGAAGGCCAAATAATACCTCTAGGATTTCTGCCAGGTCTTCTGAAACCGGATAGCCTAGTTCATGACAGAAACATTGTTACCAGACAAGTTGGCAATAATGCACTACAGGGGAATCACTTGCTGCTAGAAACGCCACGGACCTTTGAATTACGGACCTCTGCTGATTCCCGCCTGCTGACCGCTGCTGCTCGCCGGACCCGCTGCGCGGGTCCCGCTTCGCGGTTTGCAGAGTGTGGACTACGCCTGGGGATAGTGGACACCGGCAGGGCTGCGAGGGTAGAGCGGGTGGACTCTGAGTTCCAGGAGTCCCCGCGCGCCCGTGTCAGCTGGGCTCCTCTCCCTGCCGGCCGCGCCCCCTCCTCAGCGGTACTTAACCACCTGCCTTTCCAACATCAGAGGGAATCACTTGCTGCTAGAAACGCCACGGACCTTTGAATTACGGACCTCTGCTGATTCCCGCCTGCTGACCGCTGCTGCTCGCCGGACCCGCTGCGCGGGTCCCGCTTCGCGGTTTGCAGAGTGTGGACTACGCCTGGGGATAGTGGACACCGGCAGGGCTGCGAGGGTAGAGCGGGTGGACTCTGAGTTCCAGGAGTCCCCGCGCGCCCGTGTCAGCTGGGCTCCTCTCCCTGCCGGCCGCGCCCCCTCCTCAGCGGTACTTAACCACCTGCCTTTCCAACATCAGAGGGAATCACTTGCTGCTAGAAACGCCACGGACCTTTGAATTACGGACCTCTGCTGATTCCCGCCTGCTGACCGCTGCTGCTCGCCGGACCCGCTGCGCGGGTCCCGCTTCGCGGTTTGCAGAGTGTGGACTACGCCTGGGGATAGTGGACACCGGCAGGGCTGCGAGGGTAGAGCGGGTGGACTCTGAGTTCCAGGAGTCCCCGCGCGCCCGTGTCAGCTGGGCTCCTCTCCCTGCCGGCCGCGCCCCCTCCTCAGCGGTACTTAACCACCTGCCTTTCCAACATCAGAGGGAATCACTTGCTGCTAGAAACGCCACGGACCTTTGAATTACGGACCTCTGCTGATTCCCGCCTGCTGACCGCTGCTGCTCGCCGGACCCGCTGCGCGGGTCCCGCTTCGCGGTTTGCAGAGTGTGGACTACGCCTGGGGATAGTGGACACCGGCAGGGCTGCGAGGGTAGAGCGGGTGGACTCTGAGTTCCAGGAGTCCCCGCGCGCCCGTGTCAGCTGGGCTCCTCTCCCTGCCGGCCGCGCCCCCTCCTCAGCGGTACTTAACCACCTGCCTTTCCAACATCAGAGGGAATCACTTGCTGCTAGAAACGCCACGGACCTTTGAATTACGGACCTCTGCTGATTCCCGCCTGCTGACCGCTGCTGCTCGCCGGACCCGCTGCGCGGGTCCCGCTTCGCGGTTTGCAGAGTGTGGACTACGCCTGGGGATAGTGGACACCGGCAGGGCTGCGAGGGTAGAGCGGGTGGACTCTGAGTTCCAGGAGTCCCCGCGCGCCCGTGTCAGCTGGGCTCCTCTCCCTGCCGGCCGCGCCCCCTCCTCAGCGGTACTTAACCACCTGCCTTTCCAACATCAGAGGGAATCACTTGCTGCTAGAAACGCCACGGACCTTTGAATTACGGACCTCTGCTGATTCCCGCCTGCTGACCGCTGCTGCTCGCCGGACCCGCTGCGCGGGTCCCGCTTCGCGGTTTGCAGAGTGTGGACTACGCCTGGGGATAGTGGACACCGGCAGGGCTGCGAGGGTAGAGCGGGTGGACTCTGAGTTCCAGGAGTCCCCGCGCGCCCGTGTCAGCTGGGCTCCTCTCCCTGCCGGCCGCGCCCCCTCCTCAGCGGTACTTAACCACCTGCCTTTCCAACATCAGAGGGAATCACTTGCTGCTAGAAACGCCACGGACCTTTGAATTACGGACCTCTGCTGATTCCCGCCTGCTGACCGCTGCTGCTCGCCGGACCCGCTGCGCGGGTCCCGCTTCGCGGTTTGCAGAGTGTGGACTACGCCTGGGGATAGTGGACACCGGCAGGGCTGCGAGGGTAGAGCGGGTGGACTCTGAGTTCCAGGAGTCCCCGCGCGCCCGTGTCAGCTGGGCTCCTCTCCCTGCCGGCCGCGCCCCCTCCTCAGCGGTACTTAACCACCTGCCTTTCCAACATCAGAGGGAATCACTTGCTGCTAGAAACGCCACGGACCTTTGAATTACGGACCTCTGCTGATTCCCGCCTGCTGACCGCTGCTGCTCGCCGGACCCGCTGCGCGGGTCCCGCTTCGCGGTTTGCAGAGTGTGGACTACGCCTGGGGATAGTGGACACCGGCAGGGCTGCGAGGGTAGAGCGGGTGGACTCTGAGTTCCAGGAGTCCCCGCGCGCCCGTGTCAGCTGGGCTCCTCTCCCTGCCGGCCGCGCCCCCTCCTCAGCGGTACTTAACCACCTGCCTTTCCAACATCAGAGGGAATCACTTGCTGCTAGAAACGCCACGGACCTTTGAATTACGGACCTCTGCTGATTCCCGCCTGCTGACCGCTGCTGCTCGCCGGACCCGCTGCGCGGGTCCCGCTTCGCGGTTTGCAGAGTGTGGACTACGCCTGGGGATAGTGGACACCGGCAGGGCTGCGAGGGTAGAGCGGGTGGACTCTGAGTTCCAGGAGTCCCCGCGCGCCCGTGTCAGCTGGGCTCCTCTCCCTGCCGGCCGCGCCCCCTCCTCAGCGGTACTTAACCACCTGCCTTTCCAACATCAGAGGGAATCACTTGCTGCTAGAAACGCCACGGACCTTTGAATTACGGACCTCTGCTGATTCCCGCCTGCTGACCGCTGCTGCTCGCCGGACCCGCTTCGCGGGTCCCGCTTCGCGGTTTGCAGAGTGTGGACTACGCCTGGGGATAGTGGACACCGGCAGGGCTGCGAGGGTAGAGCGGGTGGACTCTGAGTTCCAGGAGTCCCCGCGCGCCCGTGTCAGCTGGGCTCCTCTCCCTGCCGGCCACGCCCCCTAGGTCACCCTAGCTCATTTTAAAAGGAGCTGTGTTCCCCGCTGCGCGGGAGCGCGCGGGAGGGCGCCGGGAGAAGCCCGGGACAAGGGCGGGACCGTCTGTGGCCGTCCGGGGCCGCAGGAGGCCGGGCAGGGCCTGACCGCTTTCATTTTAGTGACTGGTGGTCAGTGTTTGTAATACTATGGATAGAGTAACTGAAGCAGAAACTCCGGGGAAAAAATCTAGATTACGTAATGGATCCCTGGAGAATTACTTTCCCAAGAGGATCGAGGGAGAGAAGGACTCCATTCTAGCAGAGCGCAGGGCAGAGCGGCGCCGCTCTGTAGAGAACATGAAGCATAGACCCCTCACTGACAGTCTACTCGAATCGAACCGGGAAGGTGACTCGAATGGCTTAAGCGAGGAAAATGTAAGCCAAGATGGCATCCCCCTATTGTTTCGTGACTTTGTAGCCACTCCTTGTCTGCCCGAGGATAATATTATAATTGTTTCACCCTCCCCTAGTGTTAGTTGTGTGGCCGATAAACCCAAGTCTAAGAAGCAGAAAGTTAAAACATACCCTGTTGCCCAGATCCACCGCCCACCCCCTAGTAAAAAAAGAAGGAAACAAAGGGTGGTAACAGGCAAAGCAAAAATATCACATGCAGATTTGGGCAAAGGGATTAAAACTCCAACCACAACTGAGACCCCTGCAGTAGTTGAGCAGGAACACATTCCATTGATAGATGCTTCTCCGGGTCCTTGCCCATCTGAAGCAATTAGACAAGCGGAGGTCTCTGATAATACTATTAGAGTCACCCCATCTATCACTACACCTCCACTTCCTACCTCTGTAATAGGGAATTTGGAATTTTTGTTAAGATCTCTCCTTCTACCCATTAATGAATCTATTAAGAAGGTGGAAATTAGATTAACTATAATGGAAGCCGCTATTACCAGTTTGACTTCCCATACCAAAAATAAAGGAAGTGTGGTGGTACAGCCGATACCCCCTCCAACCGCACCTCAGAGTAAATCTAGAATCCCCCCTACTCCTGCTCCGGCTAAGCAATCTTGTCAGCCCTCGGGGGGAGCTGTGCCCCCATCTCATAATACGCTGACACCTAACCAATCTAAAACATCAGCAACCGACTCGGGAGCAGGTCCCTCAAAACCACCCCTAAAGGACCCGATGAGCAATAATCAAAGTGCACATGGGGATGATGGGAAAAGCAGAATGCCTCATAAA
This sequence comes from Lissotriton vulgaris, assembly GCF_964263255.1. Lineage (NCBI taxonomy): Eukaryota > Metazoa > Chordata > Amphibia > Caudata > Salamandridae > Lissotriton > Lissotriton vulgaris. The sequence goes on along the minus strand of NC_141693.1, from coordinate 1,065,134,533 downwards.
AGGATCCCACAAGTAGAGATTCCCCCAGAAGCAGTGCCCTACGTGGTGATCCTAACGGGGGTTCCACAGCTACCTGAGAATAAGAAGGAGGGATTTTCTGACCTTAAAAACAAAATTATCCACTGGCTAAGGTTGCATAGGCCGATAGCACCAAATATAGATGGGGACATAGTTTATGTAAGAAGGATCAATTAGCTGGGGAGTAGAACTAAAGATATTGAGGGAGACCTAGTGGTGGTCAATTTTAGAGATCCTCGAGCAGTGGATTACATCTTAAACTGGCCTCCTGGGACTAGCGAAACCAGTGTTATCCCACGGGCCTTAACACATTTTTATCCCAGGTCAAAAGTCACCAACTCTAAACATTCCATCAGACCACAAGGTTATAGGCTGCCCTTTATCCCACCCTACACTAATAATCAACTTCAGTACGGCCATCAGCCGACTAGGGTGCCAGATCTACACCCCGCCTGGTCCATGGTCCCCTATAGATATATGCAGAACCAGGGTCATAGTATGAACCATCTGATGCCCTTTACCCCGTTGGAGACCTACAATCGGTTTTCTCAGCTGTCAGGATTGGAAGACTGCGATTGAAGGTGGGGGCAAGGGGGGGAGGGAAATGAAAATGACAATGAATCTCCAGGGGATAAGGATCATCGTCCTTTCGGGGATAGCAACAGTAAAGAAGAAGATGGTCCATCCACCGTCCACATGGTGATCACCAATGTATTAACAAAGGATCCTAAGCTAACTGGGCCTATGATGAGTACGGCTGGTGGTTCTGCAACCCTCACTTCACCAACCCAGGAGGAGGGGTGCCCCCCGACCAGGGTGGTCAACGAGAGGTTGCCCAAGGTGGGCTATACTCCTAGACCTAGTGGAAGGAGGGTAATAAACCTCCTCTCCTGGAACATTGCTGGGCTGAGGAGGAAGTTAGATATCCCGGAGTGGCACTCACAAATTGAGCATTTTGATGTCTGCCTGTTTCAAGAGACGTGGAGTTTTGTGCCGCTACATAAATCAGGGTACACCACCCACTGCGTGCCCGCTGTAAGCAAGGGAAAGGGCAGACCTTCGGGCGGCCTAATAGTCTGGATAAAAATAGATTTGGACTGGGTGGTTACAAAACATAGTGTGGAGTGTAATGATATACTCCACCTTTCGGCAAAAGGAAGGGAAGAGGTTGTCAGGCTAGATCTTTTTAATGTTTATGCAAGAGGGACACAGGGTGACTCCCCCTCTCTGACCCTAACAACTCTGGACCTGACCTTAGCAAATTGCCCCGGCTCAGCTAAAATTCTGGTGGGGGGTGATTTTAATTGTACATTTGAACCCCTTCTCGGAGACGACCCCTTAGGAATCGAAGAGGAGGATTCAAAATGGTCTATTCCATCTCTTTCTTTGCCCCCTGTACGGAAGTGGTCGCCTAGAGCCATACAACTCAATGCACTGACAAGGGACCATAAACTAAGAGCCCTGAATGGTAGGACGACATCCGACCAGTTGGGGGCATGGACCTTTAATAGACTGTCGGGCCCGTCAAGAATCGATTACATCCTAATGGATGTGGGATTCTGGCCGGATCTGATTGATATGGAGGTCGTCCCAAGCCAGGATAGTGACCACAATTTGCTGTGTTGTAAGTTTCACTGGGGTCTGCTGAATGACAGGCGAGGGGCGGTCACCCTAAAAACAACCAAAGAAGTCATCCCATCTAATAACAATCGCAGGCTGAAATGGGATAAGGCCAAGCTCAATGAGGGCGATATAGGAAGTATAAAAGTAATGGTTGAGGACTTGTCTTCCACCTTAGACAGATGGGTTAGTGAAACCCGGATTGTCAATCCCCATCTCCCCTCCCTTGACTCTGCCTATAAAACTACAATAGATCAGATTGGCCAATTCTTTATCACTAAGAGGAAAGGTAATAGGGCTCCTGCTATACCCTCTACTCTTAGCAAAGTATGGTATAATGACCTTTGCAAAAGCAAAAGGAAAAAATTGACGGAAGCGTTGCTTTCAGGGGACCCTCCACTGGTTAGAGCGGCCAGGAAGGATTACCTAAAAGCACTATCATTGGCCAAACGGGAGTGGGAGGAACAGCATTGGCTGGATCTTTCTAACGCAGTGAATGGCAGGAACCCAAACCTCTTTTGGGAACTGGTCAATAAAACAAGGCAGAGAAGATCGCAACCATTGGCTGATCACATAACTTGCCAGCAATGGTTTACACATTTTTCATCTCTCTATGGAGACCTGGAAGAAATAACTAGTCCCGGGGTGATTAGCCAGGGTGTAGGGGACCCTGGGGATAAAAACGACCTCTTGTTCTCAACGGGTGAGGTAGTCTTGGCGATTAGACACCTAACCCCAAAAAAAGCCGCTGGGCAGGATGGGATCCCGGGGGACCTATTATTGGCGGACCCGGAGACCTGGGCTAAAGTAATTGCGACCATAATGAATTTGATTATGTGGGGACATCAGGTTCCAGACTCCTGGAAAGGGGCTGAGGTAGTCACTGTATATAAGAAGGGGGCTAGAGATGACCCTGCAAACTACAGACCCATTAGTCTGATAGATATAATTCAGAAAGTGGTCGGCAGGGTCATCATTTCAAGAGTAGGCGACTGGATAGAGGAGGCTAGTATCCTCTCCCATCTACAAGCGGGGTTCAGAAGGAGTGTAGGTACGATGGATCAGGTCTTTCGATTATTCGCCATATATTGGAAAGTGGTTACTATTATGAAGGGTAGTTTGTATATGGCGTTTATCGATCTTAAAACCGCATTCGACCTGGTCCCTCGCACAAAATTATGGGGAATTCTAAGAGAGATGGGTATCCCCAGTGGTCTCCTGAGCCTAATCGTTAAACTACACGAGGGGAACTACGCAAGGGTGAGATGGGGATCCCAGGGTCAACTCACAGATAGGATCCCTGTGCGCAGAGGAGTGCGTCAGGGGTGTGTCATGGCTCCGACCCTCTTCTCCCTATTTGTAAATGGAGTGGTGGATCATCTAATGGGGGAAGAGTCGGATGCTCCATCCCTGGCGGGGGAGAGAATCCCCACACTTCTCTTCGCTGATGACACCCTGTTAATTTCTAAATCCCCGATGGGCCTTCAAAAACTTTTGAATAGGTTTAGCTCCTTCTGCACTAACAGAGGCTTAACCATCAACACATCGAAAACAAAACTGATGGCCTTTGCTCCCTCCAAAAGATTTAAAAATAACTTTGTACTTAACAATGCCCCCCTTGAACTGGTCGAGTCCTTTGACTACCTTGGTGTCCGAATTAACAGCCATATGACCTGGAAGGATCATTTGTCAAAAATGTTATTAAACCATCAAAGAGTATCCGGGGTGACGCTGAAGGAGATCCGTGAGTCAACCAGTAAACCGGTCTCCCCAGCTATGACCATCTACGAGGGCCAGATTCTACCCGCAGCACTCTACGGCTCTGAGCTGTGGGGGTTTGAAGGGATTTCCGACTTGACGAGAGCGGAAAACAACTTCTTTAGGAAAGTGGTAGCTCTTCCCACCTCCACCCCAATGATTCCTTTAAGATTAGATCTGGGTAGGAAAGCAGTTAAGGACTTGGTGAGGCTTCGCCCATTGTTATTTTGGTCCCGTCTACGTAGAACTGATGAACTGGCTAAGTATGCAGAAGGGCTAGACGAATTGCTATTATTGGACAACTGTAAAAAAATAGCCTGGCTAAATAATCTGAAGGAATTGGTCCTCACGCTGGGTCTTAGAGAGGCATGGGAGTCGCAGTCACCACCACCAAAAGTTGTCATTAAAAAACTATACTGGGACTGGGTACAGCATAATGCCATGAGGTCTAGGAATTTGGGTTCACTCACTGACCAATTCTTGTCTATCAAGTGTATGCGTAAAATGGAACCCTTTCTAGACTTAATAACTAAACCATGGGATCGAGCATTATACCTTAAATTGCGGTATGGGACGCTCCCGGTGTGGGAGTTCATGGGTAGATGGAAGAATATAGATGCTTGCTCCCGTGGTTGCCCGGGTTGTGCGGCCCCCAAGGAATCGGTAGCCCACTTGTTCTTCGCCTGCCCAGCTTACAAAGGGGCTAGGAAATTTTGGTTGAAACCCGTCTGTAGGGCACTGGGGTTGAGGTGCCATAGTCAGGCATTACGCGTCCTCTCTTCAGACTCTTCATCTGCCAGTATGATCTGTGGGGTGGCTAAGTTTTTAGGAAGTGCGTGGTTGACACGTAGCCGTTTGCTGAAACCTCAAACTGGAAGTCCCATTAGCTGAGGGCGATTTTACTATCAGTAAACTGTTGAATGTTGTGATATTGTTTTTACTGTATTATAATCTTTGACTGTACTGAAATGTTTTATGGATTGTATTCTTTTATGGTGAAAAATCACCGAATAAAGATATTTCAACAACAGCACTACAGTTTTAGCTTCTTCTCAAGAAGGCAAAGGGTTTGACACCTACGTGTCAAGACTGGGTGTGATGTCCTCCTTACCCCCGACCTATAGCCCTCCCCAATAGTTAAAGGCCACAAACGATTCAAGGAGTTTTTACTGCTCAAGGTAAAAGAAGAACTCCCTGTGCACAAAAGGGCAAGTTTTCCTGGCCTTCTGTAGTAAGTATGTACTACCACTAGGTGGCAACATCAGCCTGGTGACAACCTTCAATGAAAGAAGGCGCCAGCCTTCAATCTAGGTCCAACAATTAGTGAACGTTCGGAAAGAAGCTCATATAACAAGCACTAGGAGTAGTGGGGCTTCTGTTATCCCCGCCATGTGAAGATAACAACTAAAACTCCTTGTAAATTCTTGATGTAGGTGCTTAGCCTGCACTGTGAGCCAACCATGTCACATATGCTGGAAATAGATATTTTCTTCCAGATTCCCAAACGTTCTTTGAAGATATTATCTCTTTGTCTCGTTTTTCACAGTTATCGCAGGCTGTCACACTGTTGATTTGAATATACCAGTAGATTCAAGTTTAGTGTGGATGATTTATATCTTTAATTCAAGTTATGAATCTACATTAAGGCAATACTTGTGTGTCCAGTAATTCTTTGGTGCAATAATATTTGTAACTGTTTTACCGACTGGGCCAAAAATATTTACTAATCTGTGTGTCCCCATTTTGCTTGTGGTATCCCTGCAGTTTCTGAATGGAAATCTTAACCAAGTTGCAGGCACCATAGTGGGCAAAAATACCAAACCAGATATGATGGAAAAAATTGTTTTTTTATAGGCTGGGGACTTATTATAATCTATCACTATGATTGACAATGGAGAGTATGTCATCCCTGAGAAATACATTTCTGACACTACTGTGCAGCACCAGTAGTAGTAGGCCTGTATTAACTTATGGATTATTATTACCTCAAATATTCACCAAACAAAGGATATTCCTTGTGGACTTTCAGATTGCAACACATCCTATGTTTTTACTTAAGCCTTCCTATGTTGAACCTCGAACAGCGTATAAGGAAAAAGTTTATTGGAGCAGTGATGGCTAATGCTTTATAAAGCCATTCCTACTTCTAGCAAGGGTTCTTCGCATAGGAAGGAAGAGCCCTTTGTTCATATCAAATACAAAGATATGTAGTGCACATTTTGAGGATGTTAGGATATGACATCTTGTATTCTGTTTAATGCATCCAGAGAGGCTAGGAATCAGCTAATTGCAATGGCCGGGCAGTAGTTAATGGTCACTATTGTCAGGGAACAGGTGTTGAATCTTTTTCCAGTGAGACAGAATGTGTCAGGAAATCATATGGTGGTCACAGTAGAGCAACCTGTCCCAAGAAAATGATCTGGTTCTTTAATAGTCAAATAATGGTGTATGCTTGATTGGTAGGATGGGGATCATGATCACAATTCGGGGACATAATGAGCCTTGCAGAGAAACTGGTTGTATCTATTTAGAGCCCCAGATTCACATGATCTTACAAAAGGAGACTAGGGTGTCTCCAGAAGCTGCCTGAGTAGGATCCCATCCGATGATCAAGTGTCTCATTCGAACAATGGGGTCGAAAGTCATACCACAGGGTATGACTGGCCACAATTTATGGACTACATAACCTACCCAGTCTAAAACGGATGTTATTTATGGATGTACAGACTTGAATAACTAAGATTGATTAACCAATATTGTAATATCTATTCATGCACATTCACTTACTTTACAAGCGCTTTTTGCACTGTGTACTGAGCAACTTGTTGAGCTATACTGCTTATAGAGTGAACTGAACTATTGTGAGACAATATATCTCTTTTGAAGGAAACAAAATTGTGATATTGTTGTGTGTGACTGAATCAATACTATTAATGGTCTCGAAGGAGTATCCTTTTTGATGGACTCACGACTAGCATTGAAATTATTTTGATCATTTACGACAGAACCACTCCTTTTTCATTTTTTGTAACAGGTTCTTAGGGACACAGGAGTACTCAATATATATTACATACTTTGGCTGCAGTGTCTGCAGGCTCTTATCAATTTGCTGCAATTTCTTGACATTAGGTTGGTGTTAGTAGCCTTTCTTCTGTGTATGCAGCTCTATTTGTTTTTGATGATTACAAATTATTCAATATCCATGAAATATGTCACAAATAAATGGGACTGGGCTCTCTGAAGTCGTGCAGAGAAGCAATGATATTGTGGCTTTTGACTGTCCCCAGGGGCATTCATGTTCTGGCTGCACATTTGGCTGGGTAGGGCAGTGTGTGAGTCTATGCTTACAGCAGCAGGTTCTAAAGACTTTACACAAGTGGAGTCATCAATTTATTGCGGCTACATCGATTTTCGCGATGTGGACTAGTCGCACGTAAATGTCAATGTAATTCATTGCCAAGTCCCAATTGTTATGCTGTCTGGAGTTTGGCAAGGAAGAGTGCTCTGATGGCCCACTGGTGTTACCCCCTGGTTCCATCTTTGCATCTTCACCCATTATTTGATTTTATTTGGAACGGCTACAGTAGTGATCAGAAGTGACCCGAATGAATCACTACAGAGGTCACTGATTACTCAGTAAGAGAGACTTGGTCAAGCTGCCAATCCTCCGTTCCTTTTTATCTCAAAAAGCGGGGCATTCTGTTACATCTACAGCCTTGGCTGCTGAAATGCTGAGCCTTTTCAGACATGATGTTTTAGAATATGATCTTTTGAGGGCATCTTTGATACTTAATAGTGAAGTCAAGGTGAAGGAGTACTAGGTCTTATGTGCCTGGCAGTTGAGATTTTGTAAATGGATTGATCTTAACACCTCAACCAATTGTAGGCTCACTTGAGCAGGGTACCAGATTTTTCTTAACCGCTTGTCAATGAAGGACTGGAATTTTCAAGTACAAAGTTTACCTGGCAACTCTTTCTATCATGTTAAGAAAGATTGATGAACATTTTATTTTTCAGATATCAATGGTGTCTCAGTTTTGAAAGAGCTGGTGAACAGGTTTCCTCGTGTCCTTTATATGAGAGCAAAGGGAAACCATACATTTTTGTTAGTTCAACGAATATGGCATAATTGGGAGTTTAAACATTTACTTATTTTCCTGGTGGGGATAACTTTAGCCACGAGGGTCAGAAAATTGCAAGCTTTTGCAAAATATCTGCCCTATGCTGTTTTTATAAGGGACAAAGTACCTATATAGGTGAAGCTTAAAATGTAGTGAGGGTTTTCCCTCAAGCCAGTCTGATCTATTGCCCACACTTTTCCCCCGTCTCACCTGTCTACGCTGCAGCAGAGGTTCATAATCTTGACTCAAGCAAGGAAGCAAGCCTGATGAGTATAGAATCAACAAATTCTTCATATTTGCTCATTTGTACTGCTTCAAATGGTGTAGCTGTGATGACTAGTGGAGGGCAAGTTTTATTTTTTTCATTTTGCAGCAAAAAGATGTGACTTTGAGGGCGAATTTGCTTTTTTTTATGAGTCACAGTGGATACCACAACTGAACCATATAAGAATTGTAAAAAAATTGTGCCTGCCCTCCTCTATGCTCATTGGTTCACAGTTCTTTCTCTTTAATTACAGTTCTCCAGTATTAATGTAATGTGTCTTGGAAAGCGCACTGCTGCCCTGAGGCGTCGTGGCGCTGTAGACCGCTGGGGAACCCGTCCTGGCTATCCCTGTGAGATGGTCGCTACTGGGTATCTCCAAGGTGAAACCAGGCATCCCCGGCGAATGTGGGGGGCCGTTGTAGAGATGAGGCAAGCTAATGCCCAGAGTTGCCGAGTGTGATCCCTGGTTAGAGTAGGCACCGAGGTGAGAATTATCAAGTCCGCTGACTCTGGTCCACGACCCTGCTGCGTCGGGAATTGAACCCTGGTCCCGGGCCGTTCTCTGCTTCCGGGTCCGCTGCCGGGTCTGCTGCCTCTAACCGGTGAGCCACACCACTCCACATTAGGGTGTCTTTCATAGATTCACATGCTTGAATATTCCCCGTCGTCGGAGTGTGAGTCCCACAGTAAATAAAATAGCAATAACATACTAATATTATGTATATGTAAATCATAACAGATGAAATACACATTAGAAAACAGTCAGTAAATGCCTAGACAAAATTCCTCCTAGGAATACATGAATAGAGAAAAAACACTTGTGGCCTATTCTTGTCATTATGTTGGTCCAAACTGTGGCCAATCAGGCGCCAGCAGCCCTCCAGAACCTTCTCCTCAGAGCTCATCACCTCAGATTTTCTACCGCACGTCGTGTGAAGGGAGTCTCCCTGAGCTCTGCTCAGTTTTCTTCAATTTTCTTCAATTTTTTCTTCAGAATATCAGTTTTGTAATGTCTTCTTACATGAAGTCTACCTTCAGACCCTGCGTCACTTGTGGGAAGCTGAGACCTTTTTCCTGTGAACCCTCATGAAGAGTATATGGACAGCACTCTGCCTGTCTCTGACATGGTAGGAGGAGAAGGGGTTGTTCTTGTGCTTAGACTTTACCCCCTTCTGATGTGGGAGGATTTTTTTGTTTGTCCTGCACATTAAGGTTGTAAGTGATGCTTCTCCTCTACTTCACCAGCTGAAGTAACATCACAATTAAGGCGTCTCTGGCCTTCTTTGAGTCTGCCTCCCACATCTACGCCCACGAGATTTACTCTCAGGCGTCTAGACTCACTCTGCGCACTTTTCTACGTGAAAATGTGCCAGCTACGGTGAGCTCTATAGACGGTGAGCTCTATAGACGGTGAGCTCCGTAGACGGTGAGCTCCGTAGACGGTGAGCTCTGTAGACGGTGAGCTCTGTAGATGGTGAGCTCTGTAGACGGAGAGCTCTGTAGACGGTGAGCTTCGTCAACTTTCAGCTTCGACGCCAGTTGGCTTTATTGACGGATGACCCTGTCAACTGTTGGATTTGTCGACGGTTGAGCCCGTTGACAGTTGGTTTCACACAATGTTGACTTTTATGCACAATGCTTTTGTAGACGATTTATTTCTCGACGGCAGCTTTCCGCTACATCCACGTGATGGCTTTTTACTTCTGCCATTATTCTTCTTGGACAGCACATAGCCGGATGAGCATGTTTTCTCTTCAGATCAGAATTGTGTATTTCTGACAGCAAGGCTGCCACGGCCTGTACCATGGCGGGATTACGTCTTCTCTTACAACTGGAGTTCTATTGCATTCACCTCCGGTGAATATGGGAGGTTTTCCCCTCCTTATGAAGAGAGCGGCAAATCGTTTTCCCCTTTCCCCTCGTCCTGGGAAAACCACAGAAACAAATTTGTTCAGTTCCTATCATAGACTTTATTTAGCAAGAGTGTGTTAAACTCATGCAGAGGCCAAACTCTGTGCCGGCGGTTTTTTCCACGCCTCGACAAGAAATGTGAAGCTCCCCACTATTCACCTACTTTTCTAGTCTCTCAGTCTACCCTGACTCAGTCATTACTCAGGCGGCACAGCGATTATCTTGCAAGCCAGTTGGGCAGGTATGCCGCCAGATGCGCTCTGACATTTTGGCGCTAGTAGAACTTATTCCAGAATCCTCCAAGCCTCACGCTTCAAAGATCGTGCAGGAGGGCGAGAGAGAGAGAGAGAGAGAGAGAGACGTGCATCAGAAATGATACACTGTGCAGCGGACATTGCGTGTACAGGTTTTCGACAGCTCGCAATAGGGGCAGTCTGGCAAAGACAATTTTGCTTCAATGCTACGTCTTTCGCAAGGAGGTTCAGACTTCAATACTTCACTTGCCTTTTGATTGAGGACCCCTTCTGGCCAGCATGTTGATGAGGCACTGCAGACCATCTTATCCAACGGCGCTACTCAAATCAAACGCAGTCACATAGGCACAGTACCAACAGGTCCTACATAGAAAAACTTCATACAGCCGAGGCAACTCTTCTAAGAAACAATGGATTACCTTGAACCCACCTTTATTCCCTCCAAAAACGTTGGAGGTCTAATATCTCACTTTGATTCCAATTGGTCAAAGGTGACAGAGGACCGTTGGGTTTTTAAACTTCATGCCCAAGCGCACACACTCTAGAATTTGTCAAATTTCCCTCTTTCTACAATTCCAAAGGGACCTCCACCTTCTCATCTACGGGAGTCGTTTGCACAAGTGTCTATATGGATACAAACAGGGACCGTTGGAGTGGTTCCGAATCTCCAACATCGTTAGGGTTTACTCTCAGTTCCTCATCAACAAGCAAATGAGGAAAGTAGCGCATGATTTTAGATCTTTGCGCAAACTTTACAAATGTTGTCCCTCAAAGTCCTAAAGTTCTTATGCCAGAACGACTTTATAACTACTCTCAACCTCCAGGATGTCTATTTTCATGTGCCAATCCTTCCTAAGCACAGGAAGTGGCTACGCTTTACAATAGGTACAAAACATTTTCAATTAAAATCCTACCTTTTGGACTTGGGTCCGCTTCACGTGTCTTTACATAGATCCTGGCACCAGTCATACGTCTGCAAGGCATACAAATTTATCATTGAGACAACTGTATAATAAGAGCTCACTCTTATTTACAAGCAGTCCAGCACACCCAGACTTGTCAGTCGCTGTTTCAAAACCTGGTTTTCAATAAATCATGACAAGTCCCAACTAGTACTAGCTCCGATATGAACGTTTCTCGGAGCATCAATCAATGCAAACCTAGCAAAGGTGTTTGTCTCACATGAACGACGGGCCTGCAGCTCCCTCTTGGTGGTTCTTCTTTGTACATAAAAAAAAAAAAGACGGTCCGTTTCAGTAGATCCCCAAAGTCATTCCTGGCACGGCTCCACCTGCATCCCGTTGGTTCCCAACTACAGATTACACATGAAAAAATTGCTAGAGGAGCTAGACAAGCAGTGGTTGCAGGTCTCCAGTTCATTCGAAGATCTCATTCAAATCAATCCTCGGATGCAAGAGGCCTCTTGTTTGGTGGGTCTAGGAAAGAAATTTGTAGAAGGGGTGTGCGTTTCCTTCAAGAAGCGCCAAATTACACAATCACCACAGACGCATCCCTCGAGGGTTGGGGAGCATATCTTCAAGGGCTAAAGGTCAGCGGGAAATGGAACCCTCAACAGAAGGCTTGGCACATCAATCTGCTAGAGCTAGGTGCCATCTTCTTAGCCCTCAAATCCTTTCGTGCAATCATTCAAGGGGCCACAGTATTGGTTCGCACAGACAATACTTCAAGTATGCATTACTTAAACAAACAGGGAAGAACGAGGTCAGTTCTTCTATCTCAGAAAGCCCAAGAGATATGGGCTTGGACGATATGACACAGGATCAAACTCTTGGCTGTTCATGTGCCGTGAGTTGCAAATGTGCTGGAGGACACCCTCAGCATGTCAACAGGTGTCCAACCACGAATAGGAACTGCATCAGCCAACGGCGGATCAAATCTTCCAGCAGTGGGGTCATCCCGATCTAGACCTCTTTGCGACAAAAAAGAACAGAAATGCCTGTTTCTTTGCAAACTGGCATCCCCACAGGGGTAGGCGTTTTCAATGAACTGGTCTCAAATATATGCTTACGCCTTTCCTCCGATACCGTTGATTCCGAGAGTTCTCCGGAAGATGAAGGAAGAGCCGTGTCATTTGATTCTCATCGCCCCCAGGTGGCCTCGCCAATACTGGTTCACCGAACTTCTTCTCCTCTCAGAGTGCGATCCAATACAGTTTTGACCAATACCGAATTTCCTCTCCATTCAGAATGGTCAAATTTGCCATCCGATTCGGCTTCTCTAAAATTAGCAGCTTGGCGCCTGAGCACCTTGAATTAGCTCATCTGACTATCTCGGTGGATTGTAAGGAGGTACTGGCTTACGCGAGAGCACCTACTAAAATAAGGACATACAGACTTTCATGGAAAATAATCTGCATTTGGTGTTAATCTGCTGTGATTCACCCATTTCATGCAACGCCGGACCAGATATTACCTTTTTTCTTGCACTTGGCAAGATCAGGCTTATCTCATGCAGCGTTGAAGGTCTTTTTGGCAGCCGTTTCAAGGTAACATCAGGATGGGTACATCTCTCTTTATTCTTCAAGAATACAACAGTTCTTTAGGGGACTATTCAGAATGTTTCCTTCTGTACGTCGTCTGCCTCCATCATGGCATTTTAATGTCGTTTTAGCGCAGCTCATGCGCCACCCATTTGAGCCAATTTTCAGGGTGTATTTCAAATTCCTAACATGGAATGTTTCTTTTTTGCTAGCATTAACTTCATCTAGAAGAGTCAGTGATGTTCAAGCGTTCACCGTCAATTCACCTTTCTTACAATTCACGTCCAATTCTGTGGTGCTACGTACAAACCCAAGGTTTATGCCTAAGGTGCGTTCAGATTTTCACCTGAATGAACCAGTCATCTTAAAGACTTTTTTTCCTAATCCGCAATCCCCTGCGAAGAGGGCATTACATTCCCTTGACATCAGAAGATGTTTAAAATTCTATTTGCAAAGGACCTCTGTCATTCTCAAATCCGATCAACTGTTTATTGCCTATAGAAAGATACGGCAAGGACAAGCAGTGTCTAAACAAACCATAGCTAGATGGATTTCTGCAGCTGCTGACTTTTGCCATCTTCATAGCTTATGGACGTTTCCACAAAGGGCGTCCAGTTCCCAAACATACAATTGCTCGTTGGGTTCCCTCGGCCATCGCTTTCTGCCATCAACAGGCAGGCAAGCTTCTACAGTCTTCATTAAGGGCCCATTCTACCAGGGCGATGTCGTCTTCAACTGCCCTGTTTGCCGGTGTGCACCTGCATCAGATCTGCAGAGCAGCCACGTGGTCAAGCAGGCACACGTTTACGAAACACTACTGCCTGGGTGCTATCAACAAAGCAGACACTGCAGTGGGACAGGCTGTGCTTCGCAATCTTTTTCAATAAGGTGAGCCTCTGTCTTCCCTCCTCCATTATGGTTTACCTTATTACTGTATGTCTTGCATGACTATATACATATTTGGTCTTATAAGTCTATGCATGTGTATCATGACTGTGAAGTTTTCTTCGGATATTACTGCTTTCTATTCTATATTCAAGCATGTGAATCTATGAAAGACACCCTAATACTGGAGAAGAACAATTGTTACTTACCTGTAAACAGGGGGTTCTCCAGTATTGGTGTTTTCATAGATTCACATGCGACCCACCCTCCTCCCCTCAGGGGCTCTCTTCTCCTCATAGACTCTGTGGTCACTCTTGTGCTACGGAAATCTGAGGTGCTGAGCTCTGAGGAGAAGGTTCTGGAGGGCTTCTGGCGCCTGATTGGCTACAGTTTGGACCAACATAATGACAAGAATAGGCTACAAGTGTTTTTTCTCTATTCATGTATTCCTTTGAGGAATTATGTCTAGGCATTTACTGCCTGTTTTCTAATGTGTATTTCATCTGTTATGATTTATATATACATATTATTAGTATGTTATTGCTATTTTATTTACCGTGGGACTCCCACTCCGACGACGGGGAATATTCAAGCATGTGAATCTATGAAAGACAATCACAAAAAAGGGGCGAGGGTCAACTAAATTTTTACTCTATCACCCCAGATCCCCAAAGACCTCAATTGTACACACACCAGGGGTGAATAGAGTAAATAACATAAAAATACATATATACACAACAAACAGAGAAGGCCCCAATAGGGCAAATCACTCTATTTGAAAAAACTGCCTTCACTCACATACCAAGGTATGTGACATGCTTCATCATTGGGCCTGCTTACAATACGTCCTGGTGTACCCCACACAGGACGGAGCATAAGGGAGGGGAAAAAATAATAAATTTCTCTTAACACGACATATAGTCAGGACAAATGGACATCAACAACATTAAACACATAAATTGGTGAAAATTGTGCAAACACCAAGTGATCTCAACCGAGAAGTGCGACAAAAAAGTGCAGTATAGGGAGTGATTAAAACTGATTAAAGGTGTCAACCAAAAACAAACTTTATTAAACTTTCCTTGACACCCTTATCAGGATTAAAAATTGAACGAAAGGATGGGAATGGGCCTCTAAGGAATAATAAGACACCTCAAGGAATCCCTCCTACCACTGCCAGAGTCAACATGTTTCGACCGCTCTGTATGCGCCTGTAAGGTCGGTCCGGTCTTCTTCAGGACCGTCTCATTCGGTGTCAATCTAAGATCCCCCGAACTCTGGAGAAATAATATCCCACCAGGGGGGGCAGGTCAAATCGATCCGTGCCTCTCCTGTGTTGTATGTGAAGAGTGTTCCCTCCAATGCGGGAGAACATTCACTACAGCAAAGAGAGAGAGTAGAGAGAAGGTGATATAATCCCTTATTAGTATACACCTACTCTATCAAATTTTTTACATGTCATCCCTGTCTCTCTTATTTAATATTGGTACTTGTCGTCAATGTCTGTAGCCATTAAGATCCATTATTAGCCACTTGTCCCTATGTACTCAAATGTATACAAGACACCGTTCCTTGTAATTAACCATGTCTCTGTATTTAGCGTAATCACCCGTACCCCGAGCCTAGCCCACTCTATGACTGAGGGACCATCATTGTGCTACAATCTGTAACTCTTGCTGTTTACGTGCCACCACTCATGATATAATTGAAAGTATTATTCACTTAACCGAGTTCATAAAAGTTACAAACTCGAACTGGTGTCCGGTAAGGGGGACGCCCAAGAACACAATCTGTAAAGAAAAATGCGGGAGGAGATGTTACCTGCCAGGTCTCCCCCTCCCGTTATACGTCTATTGGTGTATATAAAGTAGGTTGTTCTTTAAAATCAGAGTCCCTTCGTGGGTGTTGCCTGTAGGCTGTACTACACACGCTCACCCCCATGAAGCCCTCTCCTTACCGTTCCGTAGGCTCGCCCCAGCTGAGTCACCGTCAAACCGGAACACCGCGCAGATGATATGCGCCGTGTTTCTGCGTTCATTTAATGTTGTGAACCGGCTGGGGCGTTCCACGTGACAACGTAGGAGGCGTCGTCACGCTGAGCGCTTACGCGCTCATAGAGGGAACCTTGGGAAATGTAGTCGGAGCTTGGAAATTTCCCAAACGTTCCGAGTTTGAGACTCCTATGGCGTTGTGTGTTTTAATTCAAAAATAGAAATTAACAAATATCAATGCGCAAAATCACTTAATCTGCCCCAGATTGTTAATTTGCCTAGGTAAATGCCTTCAAATGGAAACCTCAGCGAAAAAAACAGAATTCGTTGTACAGGATTCCTATTACCGCCAAACACTGGGCAGGGAGTGCTTGCTCAAAGATCAGGCTTTTCTTTAATTACATATAAATCTTGAGGTGGATGATGTATAATGAGCACGTGCCTCCTAGCTCGGCTCTTTCCACCCGGATAGGGTCATTAGGGATTTAGCTTTGAAAACTGGAGATTATTTCACACACAAAGTGCCCCCTCTATAATGCTACATTCTGTCCTCCTACCTTTGGGGATGTCTGACATTGGCAGGGCCATCTCTTTTGGGTGATAGCACAGTCACGGCAGTGTTAGCCCAAGGTGAATGTGGGGATGACAATTAGGAAAGTGCGTGCGCGGATCACTGAACATCGCAGCACAATTAGATGTGGTAAAACCAACACTCGACTCAAAGCACATTTCCAGGAAAAAGGACATGGTATAGATGACCTAGAGTGGACTGTCATCGAAAAAATCCAACTAGGCAGATACCAAGCAGATGATCATGACTTGTTGCCCCGGCGGGAGCAAAGATGGGTCTATCGCCTAAAGAGTCATGTAGTAGGACTGAATGACGATATCCCCTGGCAGGCACTGAGCAGACAGTAGATGGCCACTGTGTATTCAGGAGGTCTAGTTGCATCCTTAATTAATGTCCATTAATAATGTAAACAAGCTTCTAGGGTCTATTGTAGCCCTCTATGAAATTTGATCCGCTTAATGTCTGGACCTCCTTGTCACCCCCATTTCCAAGTACCTTGTCAGTGTATTTGATTATTTACCCTAATATTCTATTTGAGGTTTTTGGGGTGCTAATGTTAAATGCGTAGGAGGACAGAATGTAGCATTATAGAGGGGGCACTTTGTGTGTGAAATAATCTCCAGTTTTCAAAGCTAAATCCCTAATGACCCTATCCGGGTGGAAAGAGCCGAGCTAGGAGGCACGTGCTCATTATACATCATCCACCTCAAGATTTATATGTAATTAAAGAAAAGCCTGATCTTTGAGCAAGCACTCCCTGCCCAGTGCTTGGCGGTAATAGGAATCCTGTACAACAAATTCTGGGTTTTTCGCTGAGGTTTCCATTTGAAGGCATTTACCTAGGCAAATTAACAATCTGGGGCAGATTAAGTGATTTTGCGCATTGATATTTTTTAATTTCTATTTTTGAATTAAAACACACAACGCCATAGGAGTCTCGAACTCGGAACGTTTGGGAAATTTCCAAGCGCCGACTACATTTCCCAAGGTTCCCTCTATGAGCACGTAAGCGCTCAGCGTGACGACGCCTCCTACGTTGTCACGTGGAACGCCCCAGCCGGTTCACAACATTAAATGAACGCGGAAACACGGCGCATATCATCTGCGTGGTGTTCTGGTTTGAAGGTGACTGAGCCGGGGCGAGCCTACTGAACGGTAAGGAGAGGGCTTCATGGGGGTGAGCGCGTGTAGTACAGCCTACAGGCAACACCCACGAAGGGACTCTGATTTTAAAGAACAACCTACGTTATATACACCAATAGACGTATAACGGAGGGGGAGACCTGGCAGGTAACATCTCCTCCCACATTTTTCTTTACAGATTGTGTTCTTGGGCGTCCCCCTTGCCGGACACCAGTTCGAGTTTGTAACTTTTATGAACTCGGTAAGTGAATAATACTGTCAATTATATCATGAGTGGTGGCACGTAAACAGCAAGAGTTACAGATTGTAGCACAATGATGGTCCCTCAGTCATAGAGTGGGCTAGGCACGGGGTATGGGTGATTACACTAAATACAGAGACATGGTTAATTACAAGGAACGGTGTCTTGTATACATTTGAGTACATAGGGACAAGTGGCTAATAATGGTTCTTAATGGCTACAGACATTGACGACAAGTACCAATATTAAATAAGAGAGGCAGGGATGACATGTAAAAAATTTGATAGAGTAGGTGTATACTAATAAGGGATTATATCACCTTCTCTCTACTCTCTCTCTTTGCTGTAGTGAATGTTCTCCCGCATTGGAGGGAACACTCTTCACATACAACACAGGAGAGGCACGGATCGATTTGACCTGCCCCCCTGGTGAGATAATATTTCTCCAGAGTACGGGGGATCCCAGATTGACACCGACTGCGACGGTCCTGAAGAAGACCGGAGTGACCTTATAGGCGCTTACAGAGCGGTCGAAACATGTTGACTCTGGCAGTGGTAGGAGGGATGCCTTGAGGTTCCTTATTATTCCTTAGAGGCCCATTCCCATCCTTTTCTTCAATTTTTAATCCTGATAAGGGTGTCAAGGAAAGTTTAATAAAGTTTGTTTTTGGTTGACACCTTTAATCAGTTTTAATCACTCCCTATACTGCACTTTTTTGTCGCACTTCTCTGTTGAGATCACTTGGTGCTTGCACAATTTTCACCAATTTATGTGTTTAATGTTGTTGATGTCCATTTGTCCTGACTATATGTCGTATTAAGAGAAATTTATTATTTTTCCCCTCCCTTATGCTCCGTCCTGTGTGGGGTACACCAGGACGTATTGTAAGCAGGCCCAATGATGAAGCATGTCACATACCTTGGTATGTGAGTGAAGGCAGTTTTTTCAAATAGAGTGATTTGCCCTATTGGGGCCTTCTCTGTTTGTTGTGTATATATGTATTTTTATGTTATTTACTCTATTCACCCGTGGTGTGTGTACAATCTATGAAAGACACCAATACTGGAGAACCACCTGTTTACAGGTAAGTAACAATTGTTCTTACCCGTCCACCCATGTCAGAGGCCACAAAGTTGTAAATATTAACGGAGTATTCAGCAGCTCTCCTGAAAAGAACTTGCCTGATCTCTACTCTTAAGGGTTTTAGCAGCGTTTTCGATGTGGAGCTGCAAAAAGATCCTTAAAAACAGCCATAGAGGATGTGATTTGTTGCAATCTCTAAATAGAGCTGTGGGTAGGGGAGGCAGGCAGGATTTGGCTTTGAAGGCTGAGGCCAAATCCTATACGCCCCCTGCCCCCAAAGGAGTGGGCAGCCTCAGCAGGACTCTGTAATCTTGAGTGTGAGAGACTTCAGGAAATCCTCAACCCAGTCTTTGGGCCCTGAACTCTTCCATCCATAGATGCCTTTGCAATTCACCTCGACAACTGTGTTCACTTTGCTTCATGAATGGGTAGAGGGCCCGGATCCCTTGGTTTCAGCTTGATGGTGATCACAGTTGGGTATTTATGTGTTCTATTACCCCAACCCATTTGATTCTGAGGTTTCTCCAGAAGAAAAGGGAGATCCCACTGGGCCCAGAAATCCTGATGGGTCTCCCAGATTTGATACTTTGGTCATCTGCAACTTCTTCAAAGGGACTATGAGCCTTATTATGAGTACAGGGGTCCTAGGACCGCTGTACTTGTGGTGGCGGTCCGACCACCGCCAAACTGCAAGTCCACCTGCAGTATTCTGAGTGTGGCGGTTCAACCACCACAAGACCGAAGACTCTGCTGGGATCAAGGATCCTGCTGGGCCGGCAGTCTGCAACCGGCCCAAATTTCCTGGCGGTGCAGCTGCCGGCAACGATGAGCATATTACAAGTTGCCTGTTCACCACCCTTTTCATGGCGGTGAGCCTGCTATTAAAAGGGTGGTGGAGAGGCAACTAAGGGGGACCTAACAGGGCCCCCTGTCAGATCTGGGCCTGAGGGTGCACACATGTTGTGCCCCCCTGTAATTGCCCCCCTGTAATTGCCCCCGTTCCTCCACGGTGTGGCATACATGCCACGCCGTGCAGGAACATGCTGTCACTGCGGCGGGCTGCATGTCAGATTCTCCTATGAGCCTACCAGTGCACTGCCGTGAGACCACCACAGCACTGCCTCCCCACCCCTGTCATGGATTACACTCTTAATCCAACGGGCGGGCACTTGACAGATGTGGCGGTCCTCAAAAAGATTGCTGCATCCTCCCTATTTTCACTCAACTTCAGTTCAAGGTTCTTGAAGAATTGTGCTTTGAACACCTGGGAGGTTCCTTGAAGCACTCTGGGTCCTCTTCGATAGTAGCCATTACAAAAGTTACGGCTGAGATTCTGCCACTTGGTGAAGAAAATCAAGCCATGTACACGTTCAACAGATGCTCTCATATTTTCTTTGCTATATCTGTGTGAAACAAATGCAGGTGGAAACCAGCATGCCCTATCCATGGCTAAATAAGTTGTCAGGGAGACATTGGCTTGGCCCATTACATGATTTCCTCTGTTAGGGTCTCCCCAAACCACATCAATCTTGTTCGAATTAGATAAATGCCCAAGTCTTTCTGAACAATGTAATGTAATGTAATGTAAATGCCAATTTGTATCGCGCAACAATCGCTCGAGGGAGCATCTAGGAGCAGAATACAATGGTATTCTGTGACATCAAACTTCTTTCATGAAAGGTTGCCTTCTTTGCAGCCATCAGGGCTTTAAGTGGGATGAAAAAACTGGGGGGTCTCTCAAAGGGGCGTGGCTAGTGTAATTAGGGGCGTGGCTTTAAATCACTTACGCAAAACATCTGTGCTTAGCAAAGTGTGCTGCCCGACTGGTATTTTGCTGTTTCTTTCATTGCATCCAGATATATGATACAACAAGTAACATCATACCTACAATAAGTAAGGAATTTTGGCTTTGTTAATGGTTATTAGTTGCAGAAGATAAATAAGCTGCAACTATGACTTGTATATAATATTGACAAAGCTTCCATTTAAATCCCTGGTGACCCTACCACAATGTTGCTGCTCCTGAGTTTCAGAAAGAGAAGGGAAATCCAGAAAGAAAATGACTCTTAAAGGATTTCCCTTCCCCCACAACGCTCCCCTGGCATGACGTCATGCTGTAACTTCTCCACTAGTGAGAAGTGAGCAGTGTGAGCATCGCACATCCATGTGCCTGCTGTCTTGAAACGGGTCTCTATGGTCACTGCAATCTGGAAAAAAATGGACCGCCTGTGTCAGGGCTCAAAACAGAGCCCGATGGAGACCCGTTTCGAGGCCCCCTGAAAAAAACTGCCGGTGCTCAGACCCCTTGAGACCCGACCCACTTAAAGCCCTGGCAGCCATAATATCTGCCAGGACACATAAGTTATCGACAAGCCTTTTGCACCTATGAATCCTTCACGATATTTCAAAGGGACATTGTGCTTCTTTAGACTTACCCTTCCTCATTCCACAAATGTTGTTGGAGTTCCATTTAAGTGAAGAGACATGATTTGAAATTCGGACACGGCAACAGCAGGGAGGCCTGATTCTTGACAAAAGGCTCACAGAGACGGAGAGGTCAGCCCTTCATGATCATTGGATGCCAGGAAGCGAGAAGCAGCATCTGAGTTTATCAAGATTACTGTCAACCCGCAAATTGAAACGAAAGGGGTACTAACTTGCTATTGCCTATCCATGGAATAAGCAGCCAAACAAACAGTATTAAGGTGGCTCCTCGTGTCCATTGAGAATGACCCAGAGTCAAATTAAGAAACAATAGACCAATGTCTGAAGCAGCATTGAGACCTGCATTACATCTTGAGGACTGAGACTTAAGGTGCCTAAAGACCTCATGATCAAGATTTGAAACAATTGCGGAAAGACAATTTGTCCTGAAGAAGGTGACACCATTACACAACACCGAAACGCTGCGTCAACTGTTTTTGACTATTTTGATTGTAACCTGATTGATTTTTAATTGTCTACATACATCATAGTATTATGATTTTTTAATATATTTTAGATTGTAACCCTAAAGGGAGGTACCTAATACATTTTTTTAAATATTTTTAATACATTTTTCTATTTCTATTTTTATTCATGTGTCTCCCTGGCCTGTACATCGATTGATGCTTATTCTTGAGGTAGATTCTGCGCACACAAACCAATGTACTTATGTGGTCTGTTTTCCCTGCACATTTTTCTTATTAGTCATTCTGGAATCTTTTCCCACACAAAAGCACAGGGTTCAATTTTGTGTGCTTCTTTAGACTTACCCTTCCTCATTCCACAAATGTTGTTGGAGTTCCATTTAAGTGAAGAGGTTGTTCTTCCGATTTCTTTGCGCATCTCCATGCATCCTTGGATGAGGATCTTCTTCACAGTTTGAATGCTATGTATATTTACTTGAACTGAACCAGTGATTGTCATTCGTTAGACCAACTGTTCATGATCTTTGAGGACAATGAAGCATGTGGAGCCACTGCTGTGTCTACAACTGCCACTAAAAAGCACTATAAAAGTAACATTATCCTTTTCTTCCTCTCTGCTGACCACTGTATTTCCACAGCAACCATCTTCTCCCATTTTACTCACTTGCATCTAACCTTCAAACCGCTCTCTAATTTGCTATCCATCACAACCCTAGATCCACTACTTTTATTAGTAGTGGCTCACACAGGTAAGAGCATGGGGTGGTGGGGTGGAGCGGGGGAGGGTCGGGGTGGTGGAAGTCGACATGCGATGGGATAAGTAATATTAAATAAAGAAATAAATAAAACCACATACTTTGCACTCGCCGCATCCGTGATGCGGCAAGCGCAAAGTAAGTGGTTTTATTTATTTAATTAGTATTTTTTATCCCGTCATCTGTCCACTTTCACCCCCCCCTCAACTCACCCCGCCCCGCCTCTCCGGTCTGGTCTTCCCTATGCGAGCCGCCACTGACTTTTATGTTAATTCATACATACCTGTCTACCGCAACCCTGTTTAGTACCCTATTTCTTACTGCATTTTTCTCCCACCTCTATTTTAGTAATTCTCAATTGTAAAAATGAGACAAAACCAGGACATTAGATAAAGACAGTGTCTGTATAGGCTAGACATGTTTCAGTATGGGATTGTAGTGCTGGTTAAGGAAGGTGTTAGGAATGCCGGGCATGGTGGTAGGCAATAGGCATGGACAGGGTCACAAGAATGCCCGATTGGAAGGGATTTTGGCAATATAAAGAGCAGTCTTTTTTGGATGCTGAGTTGATAGCACATTGTGCTTAAGGAATGAACAGGTGAAACGGAGCATGACTGAGGCCAAGGTGGACCAGGTCCAGTGCAGTGCAGGCAGGGTGCTGAGCAGAGTAGGATGTATTCCGACCAGAGAGAGTTATTAACTGTGTTGTAGATGTTCTCTAGCATAATTATCTTCTCACTTTGGATCTTTCCAATTCACAGCTTCTCAATGCTCACACAGTTCCTTTTATACACCCAATGTAAGTGCTGCCGAATAAAGTACTTTGAAATGAAAAAATGAGTGCATTGTCTACATTTCACAAAAATCCCTTGCCTGTGTGTACGAACGTGAACACTCTGTATGTCAAGTAAACAGAAAAGAGTGGCCAAACTAAATAAGTAATACAATAATTTAGTTATAGAAGATCTTTAGGACCTTGCTCTCTTTAAAGTCTACTATTCATTTATGCCAATGGTAATGAACTTTATATTAAAACAATTGTAGATCTATATATGGAATTGTTGCATGTAAAATTAGGGTTCAATACAAACTGTAAATTATTCACTTTTCTCCATATTGCAATTGTCTTGAAATCTTTAGGAAATCCCTCGTCCAACATTTATGGTCAAAGAAGAGGAAGACTGGAACGAGGACGAGAAGAAACAATTTAAGGAGTATGAGAAAAAATGCAAAGATTTAAATGAAGAAAAGGATAAATTGCGGAAGGTAAATAAAGACATGTTTATTATAATAAAATTATACCTACTAAATTGAAATCGTGCCACCAGTGTGTGCAGCAGCTGTTTACTCCTCAGATTTTTACCTACCTCAAAGAAAATGCAACAAAATGTTGTTGATTTTGTTTTATTTTATTTGTAATCCAGCTCCACGGGTGAACTCAAGGACTAGTCATCGACTATTATGAGCGCTATTTGGGTATAATCTTAAAATGGTGTAAGCATGCACATTTTTTGCATATACATCTTGCCTAGTCTGTGTTTTAACAGGTCTTGCCACAATATGGTGTAACTGTAGTCTGGTCTTCGCTACAGCTTGTAATAATTATTACCATTCTAAATGATATACAATATGATATATTTTGTATCATACCCTGCACACCACGAATATAATCTTCTTCAAGTGTTTACAACTGGCTTTGATCTTAAATATACCCCTCGCCACCAGCACAATATTAGAATTAAGCAGGATGTTCTGGTAAACATAAGAGTGGGGAAGGTTTGGGTGTTCCATGACAGTACATTTTTATATACTTTTACATGCGCAGCCACGTTTAATTGCTTTTAATAGTTCCTCAGCTTTATTTTATGCTTTATTGGACCAGTCTGAAGTCAAAGCTTAGGGTAATGCAGGTAACGTCAGCACATTTCTGGCACAAAATGATGCACAAAAGAGAATGGGCTTCGATGACCTCTCTTCCAGCATACCAGCACTTGCTTTTCCAAAGCTGTATCGATGCCAGGGACAATGGAAGGTGTCCTCATTTTGGAAACACCTCAGTGTGAGGTGTGTGATTCAAAGAGAAGTCCCCTCTACATATAAATCTCGGAGCACAGAGAGGAGTTAAGCTATCGTTTAAGACTGTTTCCAGCGGTACTCGGACACACTTAAGTATTAGTCTGCACAGATGTACCATCCAGTTTCTAATGTTTTTAGTAGGCGTCACTTACATCACAATGGATTGGGATCAGGGTTCAGCAGTGTTGCCCGAGCATTTTCAACCACAGTGTCATTGGTGTAGAAATAATAGGAATTCCTAACGTCTATCTTTCTGATTTTTAACCTTAATAGGGGCACCCTGAATACTTTTTGTGAAGTGCTCCACTACATAACGGTTTTTGGACACACCTGAGAATCCTCATCTATAAGAGAAACTGGCTAGCTGAGCCCATCCAGGCAGAATAGGGGTTCTGGTTGATTGATTGAGAATAAGCCCCTGTGGTTAAGCATGCCAGCATTGATGGGTGTGGGTCCTGTATCTTAATAAGGTGACATTTCCTGAATACATGTTACACTGGTGATGTGTGTTATCGCTATACTTCACATTTAGATATACATTTCTGTTTGGGAATCTGCCCATCCCTCTCACTGCCTTTCGTTTACAAGAGTCATTGGTGTCATCGCCAGAAGAGACATAGAACTACATAAGGGCCCTGGTCATGTCACTGACCTCCGTTTCCTTTTTTTCCATGTGCAATTGATACCATAATCTGGAGGTCTCGCTGTATTTCCGCTTTATATTTGTTCTCTGTTTTTACTTTCAATTGCAGCTTCTTTCAGTCAAGAAAGGTGTTGCTTTGAAAGCCTAAAGATTGTGGTGCCTAAAAGAGGTATTTGTCCAGCGACGGTTTCTTCGGTAGAGTTTGGGAGCATCACCCCCCTCCGCCCACTGTGAACCGCGTTAATCGTGAAAAATAAAATGACAATGAAATGATTTAACTGCCATTTTATTTTTCACTATGGAGTGCCGCCAGCCTGGCCCCAAGCAAAAGAAAATGGAGGCGTGTCAAGCAGAGGACTGTAGCAGTGGCTGCCTAGACGCTCCAAAGAGTGCATGTGGTTTGACCAGCTGTCTTGCGCCACACAAAGTGACGTGCGCACTTTAAAGCTGTCCATCCAGCTGTCTTAGACAGCTGAGGGTAGACTAAAACACAGGCCTCCAGGACCTGAAGGAGCATCTAGCCAGCCTGTTCCATCCAATCCTGGCACTGCTCTCATGCTGGTTAGCTGCAAGAGAGCAGCGTCTGAATTGGTTACAGCATCATCCTTCGTGCATCAGACTACAGAGGAACACCGAGGAGGACGTGAACCAATGAGCTTACCAAACATACTGGCGAGTGGGTCAGGCTTGCACACCCAATACACAAATTAAATGTAAAGACAGTATATCTCGCCTTTTATTACTGAAAATACTTGGTAATTGATGGGTTAGTGTGTGATTGCATGCATTGGTGAATCCGCGAATAATCAGATGGGTGAATGTGAGTGATTGAGTGAATGTGGAGTGGTGGGTAAATGTGAGTGGAAAAGATAAATGTGGGAGGGTAAGTGGGTATATGGTTGAAGGTAAGTGACCACGTACATTTTAGTAAAACAGTGTTACAAACATATGTGCCGCAGTCAAAAGATGGCAAAGGAAAGTGTGCCACAAGCACAATAGTGCCACAAAGGGAAAAGGGAGACGCAGAAAACTTGCTCTATATATGTCTGAAGAATCCTGATGTATAAAGTAAAACAAGTTTATTTCAGATTTCTGTAGCTTAATCTTTCCCTCACGTAACCTCTTAGTTAAACGAAAATTACATGTCCCCAACTACTTTCTCTTAATTTTCCCCTTTGATTCTCCCAAATGTTGTCATGTATCTATTCTTCCATTATTGCATGTTACTATATGTGCAGAAATTGCTGTTACGCACATATCTAATTTTGAGTATTGTGATAAAAATGTCACCCTCCCAGATATTGTTTGTAAGGCTTGGTTGCAAAAAAGGACAATCGTGACGAGGAACATGAGCAGGGTAGGCGGGGGAGAGACTGGAGCGGAGAGAGAGTCTGGACAAGGTAGAGAAACTGGACCTCTGCGTTCCATGGAGAGTGGAGACAGGAAGAGGGACAGACTGAAAACAAAAGGGAGGGCACGAGAAAGAAGCCACTTGTTATCTGGGGATTACAAAGAAACAGTGAGCAGTAGGGCTTGGTGTTGGCAAGGAAGGTGGAGGGAAGGAGATAACGAGCAAGCGTCACTGGGAAGTTGTCAGGAGGAAGCGGGAAACACGCACCTATATACACAATGGAGAGGAATAAGAGTCAATGCGCCCCCCTTGAGTGGTAAAATTGAATGCTCTAGGTATAGAGAAAAGGAAACTAGTTACCTGGAGTCATCAGTAGAAGGATAAACTCAACCAATCGAAGTCATGGTGGAATCTAAATGCTCCTGGGTGGAACAAATGCAAAACTAGATAGGAAAGCCATCAATTCAGGAGCAGAGGATTGAAATGGGCAGTAATGCCATCCAATCATGAGCAAGGGGCTGACCCAGAGCCTACTTTAAATATTTATTAACGCATTGCTTACAATGCTGTCGGTGACCGTTCTTTAGATCTGTCTGTTACAAGACAGCAAAATAATAGTTGGCCATTATGTGATCGATTTAACTGTTGTATTTTTACACATTGCTGTTTTGCTGGCCATCCCAGTGATCACAAGAGGGCCGTCTCATTGTGCTCCACACAACTGGTGCCGCGTTGCCTTTATTTTTGTTGTTGTTTTTCTATGTGACTGATAACCCAGCTTTACTAGAACAAGATCTTCTTGACAGAAGAGAACATATTTCGGCAAGGTACGCTTCTGTAATCAGGTGATGAAGTGCTTCACTAAGTCATGTGTTTCTTATTTTTTTCAGATATTAGAAACAGAATTAAAAAAGCACCAAGCTACTATTAGAGAGGCAACTTCGACCTTTGACGAAAGCTTGACAAAACTCTTCTTTAAAAAAGTGAAGTGCGAGATGGTCATCTACCAGGTAGGCATTGCTTGTCCCTTGGGTCTTCTTGAAACATGCTCAGGTAGAGGCACTGATTTCTATCTTTGTACCCTTTTAACAGGAGGAACTTAAAATCAACAGCCTTATTTTCGCGATCCTTAATGATGAAGAGTTATGTACAAGAGAAGAACAGCTTCATTATTCCCTTGACAACTTGCGGAAGCAGAAAGTAAGGATTTTGTATGATTATGGCACCTGATATGTTTTTTAGACTGCTACGTTTAGTTCGAAAGCACATTTCCCAAAATAGTCGGGGGGTTATTTGCTGTTACAACCTGTCCTATGTTTGGAAAAGTAAAAAAAAAAAAATAAATACTTCTAAAAATGCAAACTAAACATGGAATACAGTCTTTTTCTTGGGCAACTCTTCACATTCACCACCCCTTTGCCAGTGGCAGGAACACAGAAATAATATTGCCAGGAGGAGCTCTTTGTGCACTGAGGGCAGGCAACGACATTGCTCCTGCCTTCAGTTCTAAAAAGATAACATCCTGATGACCAAAACATCCAATAACCCATACCTGACTCTAAAGAAACATGGAATGATTTTTGGGAAAAAAGATCAGACTAAGAGTGCACGTGCCACCAATAACCGGCATTGACAAGGTTCCGCCTACGCAAATTCTATTGAGTTTGTCAGTGTTTTGTTTACATATTGCAGAGCAGTTTGAGCTGATCTGCAATACAAATAAAAGAATTTAAAAAACGCCATGACCTGCGTCGAAGCTATTCTGTTAAATATTTGAAATCTCCAAAGTCAAAGCTTCTCCTTACCTTGAACTTTGTGTCTTTGAAGCTGCCAACGGAATAGCAGTTGTCTCGTGGGCTAACAGAGCCAGTGGATATCTGGTGCAGATGAATGGCAAGAAGGGAACCATTGATATGTCAAACCGGAAGTGTAACCGCAGCTTCTCCACGTTGTGATATCTTGGGCAAATGTCGTTATCTGTGTCCCTGAAACAGTAGGGGGGAACAAATATAACGTTTTTTAATCTGCTGAACTCTGCTATACTCCCCTGTATATATAACGGCATCGATTTTCAATCAAAACAATGTAATGGGCGGCTCTGCTTGGCAAAGCAGGCCTCAGAAGGGCCTCCAGGTTCCCGTTTAAAGTTGCACACAGTACGACACAATGAGGAAGCCATTTGTCTAAAATACAGCTGTAACTTTATTGTGCGTGAACCACCGGATTATACATTCTGGAGTCTGAGGCAAATCATAAATGTTTTGGCAAATGTATGCACTGACGCAATAGGACTGCATCAGTCTGCCTTCTTTTCTTCTTAAAGTAGGGTGGCACCATGTATGGTTCCTCGAGGCTCGGCCCTGACCCCCACACTGTTCAATATCTATATCGCTCCACTAGCCAGACTGATTCAAAGTTGTGGTCTTTCCTTAATGCGATAGTAGATGATATGCAAAATGTAATGCTCTCTGGATGTGCATGAATTCCCTAAAGTTAAAAGTGGATAAAACAGCTTCATAAACCTTTGGCCTCTTGTCCTTCACGCACACGCCCAAAGGTGACCTATAACGAGTGGGAACTCCTCCTGCCCCTGTGCACTCAGCCATGATTGTTGGCACGTCTAATGGATTGAGTTTTATCCATTTACCATGTGAGTTCTCTTCACATCTACTACATGGAGAGCTCCCTTTGGCGAAGTATGTTCGGGAAAGATATTTTTAAGTGATATTGTCTGATTGATATGAAAGTCAAATATTATTTTGGCCAGGTAAGAATAATGAGTTCTTGGGGAAACCTTTAATCTTTCCAGGATCAATAATACCTATGCATTACACCAATAACTGCTTAGAGAGCACTTATTTGTGACAAGTGCTACTTACATGGTCAGTATTATTACTGCAGTGCATTTGCTTGATGGGAGCAATGTTGACTCTTAATGGACCTCAATCTCGAAATGCACTTTGTAGTATGTTTTGTAGCTCTACAAAATGTACGTTTTGCCTATACCTATATTTGTGAAGTTCGCCACCCCGACTGTGGAGTATTCATCCATGTAAGTATACATTTTAGGAATAAATGTGGCAGGGAAAAGGGAAGACTTACTAATAAAGGGAATGGGAATAGGGAGGAGTAAGAGGGGTTTAGGGAGAGCTAGGGAAGAGTTTAGGGAGGGAAGTCACCCACCCACACAAGAATGAGCCAATTGCTTTATTCTGGGAATGGGGACATATAACTTAAACTTTTGTAGTAAGTTTACACTTGGAGGTTGTGAATACCGAGAGTAGTAAGCTAACTACAAAATATAAACGCACTCAAAAGTGTTACTCACCTTTGTATATCTTAGCACTCGTATATATTGTATAATATGTGAGGGCAACCTGGACAGGGTCCAAGACTCCTTACTCCTTTTTGCGGACACTGCCACCACTGCCAATGGGTCGCATAGCCTTGGCAACAATGGTGGCTCTGTCTTGCCTGCTGTATGTGTTTGCCAATGTACCCCTGATGCTCCCCAGGGCGGTGTTCCGAGAACTATGTGAATAGTTTTCTGACCTAGGTTGTCCCTAATTTCGGGCAGGGGTTGTGTGGCGCTGGAACCATTGTGTCCACCCATGGCAGTGCGGGGCCTAGGACCAGGGACTATGAGCTGTACTACTTAGCAGGACATCTGCAGTGACTGATGACTAGACAGAGTTGGAGACACAATATCTATGGCCCGGTGTGACGGGGTGCGTGTGCTGGGCAAAGTGCTGGGGGCGGGCCCCCGGTGCGCAGGAATGTCGCTCCTGTTCCGGGTGGCTTGGTTTTGATGGTTCTAATACCTCTGCCAACGATGCAGCGGGACAGGGTACTCCCTGGATCTTACCCTATTGTGTCTCTCTGCCTCCACAATGGTGGGGGCGACAGCGCACTTTTCTCAGTGATGTTGCACGTCATTTGCCATTGTGTGTCGGCTGTTCGCTGATCGGCCGTAAGAACTTTATAGCATCCTTGCTGGACCGTTTTTAATGCACACAGCACAAGGGAGAGCGTGATTAGGAAGCCCAACACCATTGTTGACATGAAACCCCACAAGGCATGGGATCACCAGCATGTACAGGACTCTGGGTCAGGTGGTGGGACCGACATTGACTGGGCTGAAAGATCTCTGGAGTCAGGACTTACAGTTGGACCTTACTGATGCAGACTGGAGTAGAATCCTGAGTCACATGTCACAGATCTGAAAAACAGGTGGATTAAAATTACTGCAGTTCAACTATGTCCATTGTACCTATCTGACCCCAACACAACTGCACAGGATGTTCAAACTGTGCCCCATACATGCCTCAGATGCATTCAGGAACATGCAAACGTCTGTCACATGACCACATGGCAATGTACAGCGCTGCACACATTCTCAACCGAGGTCCGCGATTACCTCACACATGTTACCAATAGACCCCACATCAATGCCCCTAGAACATGCCTGTTGGAACTGATGCCAGACGAAAAATTGACAAGGCAGGAACTAAACTCATAGAATTGGCACTTGCATTGCCATGGCGGGTGATTGCAATACATTGGAAAGCAGCCTCGGTGCCTCCAGTGAGAGCCTGGCCGTTGGAGTTTGGCTTTGGGCTGAGGACAACATAATGCAGCAACTCTAACAGCAGGCTGGACAAGGTGCACATATCAGAAGGTGTTATGTAATACTATTTGTACTGGAGCCTGCCTCTAATTTAGAACTGCTTGATGAATGGATGGCTGGCTGACTGGCTTGAGTGTCAAGACTAAGCTGGACGGCCTACGCCAACGACATCTTAGATGTTGGCATCTTCCCTGGGTTACATCACTTGTGAGGTCTGGTGAAGACCCCTTTCGTGCTGCGCTTATGGTGCAAGACATGGATCCACACAGAGGTCATAGATCATTTGGTGTCAAAAGTGGCAAGAGCTAGTGCACATAGATTTGCTTGGTATTGCAGATATGCGGCGAAACGTCACCTGAATTTTAGATTTGATGGATTGCTAAGCTTTTTATAGAATTTCATTGAATATCATTTTCAGAGGTTGGAGTAGTCAAAGTAGAAGGCAATAATCAGTGATATTATTTTCATTCACTGCATTACAAATCTTAGCCCCAATTCCGGTCTCAAGTGATGGTAGAAAATTGAGTGTATGAGGATCAACAATGTATAGCTATTTCTATTCACCTCCAATTCCTGGCTTGCCGGTGTTAAAGCAGTTGCCTCTACAGTTCATGACTTCAGGGGGAGGGGGCCTGTGGTACCTGTCCAATTCAGTACGGAATGTTTTGACATGATAGTATTAGCATAGAAATGTGTTGGCCATACCAGAAATATAACTAGATGGCCTCTGTGAATCTCCCAATTGGTTACATCCCCATACAATTCAAGAGAGCAAAACGTAAACTTTGCCATCCGAAGTCATCATTTTGGGCACTACCTTCCCTTTGCACATCACCTGCACTTATCCTGGCTATGCACTTGTCACCTCACAATGTGTGCACCTGCTACTTGCAATTGGATAAATATGAAATGCGTTCTATGTCATATTTTTGATTCATTTCTATACCTGTGATATAATTAAATCACAACCACTTTTGGAATGAGCTAATTGGTGGTGGTATAATTTGCCTACTTTGATCATTTACTGCTCATCTATATTTTGTGAATGCTCTCCACAGGGACATTATTTTTATGTACCGCATTGTACCCGGGTCCAGTGGTCTATCAGGTTACCCCATTATTACAAAACTCTTAGTTCCCCATGATGACAGGTGGTAGAACGGCCTGAACTGTACACCAGACTAAATTGGACAAATGTGTTCTAACTAAGGAGACCTCTAATAAAATACTGCCAGAGGACCAGCAGCTACCTATGGTCCACCCATCGGACGCGACGGAGACCCCTACCCTAATAGACATTAGGGCGGCGATGCAGGGGGTCCGTGCTGCCCTGGAGGTGAAAATAGACAGTGTCCACTGACATCACCCTGATAGGGGCAGCTCTCCACAATATGGGAGCGCAAGTCAAAGAGACTGAGGACTCCATTGCCACTCTCCAGGTGAAGGCGAAGATGTTGAAAATTTGAGTGGAGGGCTTATTGCTACTACGGGCGTCTGCCTGGAGGATTACGAGGGATGGTAAAGAAGGAACAACAGCCGCATAATAGGGGTAATAGAACATTCAGAAGGCTCGGTAGTCGACTTGTTTGTAGAAGATCTCATACTTAAGCACCTTTAGCCCCGTGGCCTCTCAAACTGTTTCTCATTTGAACGTACCCATAGCGTCCCTGCCACTCCAGCGATTCTATGCCCGATCACAGCGCGCATCTTTAACTACCGGGACCGGGATGTCATCTTGCAGACCGCTCATAATGCTCCACCAGTCAAGTGTGAAAATAACACTATAACATTCTTTCCAGACTTCACTCTCAAATTCCAAAGACAACAATGGTCCTTCCTCGAAGTCAAGAGAGCACAGAGAGAGGGGGATGTTAAGGGCTCCATGATTGTTCTGGCAAAACTGCATGTGGTGGCTGAGGAGAAGACCGTTCATTTCACTACACTGGAAGCAGCCTGGGACTGTTTGGACAGCTGGAGGAGGGCGGAGGATCGGGACCCCAGGGACGGACAGGGAGGTGACGGATGTGGAGACTGTCAACCAGATGGAAGGATCCGCAGGTTTAGAAACGTTTAATCCCCTGAAAGCCCCTGTGGTTGATATTGAGATCAAGTAGACTCTCCACCTTCATGTTTCCAGACGAGGAACGCTGGACTCTGCTGCCAGGACCCTTTGAATATTGATCTTGTCAGCGGTAACGTTATTAACAGTGATTAGTGGGGAGTGACTGTGCAATGATTCGATGCGAACCACAGGCCCCCTAAGTTTGTCAAATGTTTTGGGGTGACCGCACTTTTCACGGTTGGGGGGCAGGCAGGTTTAAATCTGCCATGCAGGGAGGCGGGGTTTGTGCTGAGGTTATGGTTTTGATCTTTATTCTCGTTTTGTTGTTTTTTTTTGTAACTTTGGTGACTTCCCAAAGCGGCGAACTAGACAAGATGCTTTTTCATTTTCTCCATTAGTGCCTCCTATCACCGCCACAACCAGATTCACCACAAGCACATGCTGCCCATTAGGAAGGGAAGGGACTCCTTTGGTTGTTCTGCTCCGAGTAGGACCTTGTGTTTAGTGGGTGGTAGACTGACCTCTGGGGATGTTGGCGCCTCTTGGGTATTTACGATCCATGGCTATGACCGCTCCATTTAAAATCCTTTCCTAGAATGTCAATGGGCTCGGGGACAAAATCAAACAGGGTGTGGTGCTGGCAGTACCCCAAGAGACACTCACATGACCTAGTCCTACCCCAGGAGACACACTTACAAGGCAATATCTGAAAGAAACACGTTAGTGTTAGATTCCTTACCTTAGAATATCCCCAGGCGTCAGTCTGGATCCGGAAACTTTTGCGTAGCAGTACCCCTGCGCGTCGGTAGGCGTCGTCTGCAGGCGTCCCCTGCGGCTCCGCGTCCGTCGTTGGCGTCGTGCGCCGTGATGACGTCGCTGGAGTATATAGACGCCGCCTCCGCGCGCTGACGTCAGTTCTTCTTTTTTCCGCGCCAGTGGACGCAGATCTGAAGAGCAGTACTCCTGTCTTTTGACCAAGTTTTTCGATAGTTATTTCTCTCTTTGTGCCTGATAGGATGCCTGGGTTCAAGCACTGTGATGACTGTGAGCGCACGATGTCGGTCACAGACCATCACCGCCTCTGTCTCCGGTGTCTGGGCCCCGACCACGACATGGACTCCTGTGTCGACTGCCGGGCCCTCACCAACAAGGCTAGGCGGGAGCGGTCCCGCAAGCTACTGGAGCTCCGGGTGTCGGCCCCACGTCGGGACCGGGAGCGGTCCCGGTCCGGCCGGAGGTCGAGAGAGCGTTCGAGGGAGCGGTCGCGGAGCCGCGCCGAGCGTTCCAGAAGTCGACACCACTCGTCAGGCTCATCAGGTAAGAAGCACAAGAAGTCGGGGCGTCGTCATCGTACCCCCGACTCCCCCCGACGCTCGCGTGATGCGGCCGGGGGCTCGGGTGACCCCAACCCCGCGGCTCCGCGAGAGTCGCCGGCGCGGCCTGCCTCATACCCTCCGGTCCCTGGGCACGGCGCGACGCCTGAGGAGATCGAGGCGTTCCTCATGGCCATGAGGGCGCTCGCTTCTCCGACGGGGCCTACGGCGCCTTCGGGCCCAGTGCTACCGTCTGGGGGCCTTGGCGGTTCGGGTGTCCCTGCCTCGGCGCCGTCGGGTGCTCCGGCCCCGGCGCCGCCAACGGCTCCGACCCCGGCGCCGCAAGGGCCTTCGGGATCGGCGCGGGCTGGTCTTCCGGCCTCCCCGGCGCCGTTACCATCGGGGTTACCCCCGACGCCGCCCCCGCGCGGCGCCGGTTCTCCGGTGCCGGCTCCGGCCAGCGGCGGGGTTCCGGCGCCGGCTCCGGGCAACGCGGAGCCGGACCGGCGTCGCTCGACGCCGGTCCCGGCGCCGATGGGGCCCATGAACCCCGAGGAGCCGGTCTACATCGTTGACTCCGAATACGGAGAGGATGAAGAGTTCGGTGAAGGTTGGGAGGGGTCCGAGGACCCTCTGTCACGCGAGTGCCAGTATGACCCGGACTGGACTGGTGACTTGGGGGATGCCAGTGGTTTGGACGACTCTCCTAACCCTGGTTGGATCTCTCCTCCAACCGTGGCATCGGTGGAGGGAGCTGCATATTCAGTGGTGCTGATGAGGGCTGCCAAGGCCTTACACCTTGAGCTCCCCGTCGCGGCCGTGAGGCCTAACATCCTCACTGAGGTCTTCAAACCGCAGTCATGCCCACAGGAGCCACTGCTGCCGTTTAATGAAGCCTTATCAGATGTTCTGTTGGGCACGTGGTCCAGGCCCGCTTCAGGTGCGCCTGTTGATCGGAACGTGGCCAGGCGCCACCGTCCTTGTCCGGACGACCCCAAGTTCCTGTCTACCCACCCCACTCCTGAGAGTCTGGTGATCCAGGCCTCGACCTCCCAGTCCGCATTCCCGTCGGCCCCGCCCGACCGGGAATCCAAGAGGTATGACCAGTTTGGCAAGAAGGTCTTCTCGTCCATTAGTTTGGGCCTGCGGTCTTGCAACACCGCTTGCCTCTTGGGCCGCTACACCCACTCTGTGTGGGATACGGTCGCGGAACTGCTGCCAGAATGCCCCATGGAGGTGCGGGCAAAACTCGGTCAGGCTGTGGCTGAGGGCCGAGATGCAGCGAAATATTCGATACGGTGTGGTCTTGATACGACCGACTCGCTGGGCAGAGCTATGTCAACGACAGTGGCGATTCGTCGCCACGCCTGGCTGAGATCCGCCAACTTTTCGGCTGATGTCCAGAATACATTGATGGACATGCCGTTCGATGGCTGTCACCTGTTCGGTGACAAGGCGGACCACGCGCTGGAACGCTTCAAGGACTCCAGGGTCACGGCCAAGTCCTTGGGTCTCTCGACCCAGCGTCAGCAAACGGGTTCGTTTCGTCCCTTTCGTGGCCAAGGAAGCGGCGCCCCCACACGTGCTGCCAGCCACGCGCCGCAACAATCCTTTCAACGCGGTGGCGGCCGTGGAAACCGCCGTGGCGGCGGTCGGGGACAACGGCGGGGTCAGACCACACCTCCCCCCGCAGCATCTGCCTCAAAATCCTCCTAGTCCGTGCTTTCGGCCCCATGTGACGCCAGTGGGTGGCAGGGTTCGCCATCACCACGCTCACTGGCGCACGATCACTTCGGACAGGTGGGTGCTGCAAATCGTCCGAAGGGGCTACTCCCTCCCCTTCGAGACCACTCCTCCAGCCATGCCACCGCAGAACCACCGTGTGTCGGGGGACCACTTGACACTTCTGCAGGAGGAAGTTACGGCCCTCTTGGCCAAGGGGGCCATCGAGCGCGTTCCTGGGCCAGAAGTAGGGCGTGGTTGCTATTCCCACTACTTTCTGGTACCCAAGAAGGACAAGGGGGGCCTACGTCCTATCTTGGATCTAAGGAACGTCAACGGCTTCCTCCGGAAGGAGAAGTTCAAGATGTTGACGTTAGCTCAGGTCTTGGCTGCTCTAGACCCACAAGACTGGATGGTAGCGTTGGACTTGCAGGATGCCTATTTTCACATCCCCGTCCTGCCGGCCCACCGGCGTTACCTGCGGTTCACGGTAGGCCAGGAGCACTTTCAGTTTATCGTGCTTCCCTTCGGCCTTACCAGCGCCCCACGGGTGTTCACAAAGGTGATGGCGGTGGTCGCAGCCCATCTGCGCAGGTTGGGGGTTTCAGTCTTCCCCTACCTAGACGACTGGTTGTTGAAGGCGGACTCGCCCCAGACAGTCGTCCACCACCTTCAGATGACGGCAGACCTCTTGCACGACCTGGGGTTCTCCATCAATGTGCCGAAATCACACCTGTGTCCCTCTCAGAAGCTCCTTTTCATCGGAGCGGTTCTGGACTCGGCGCAGTTTCGGGTTTATCCTCCGGAACGGCGGGTCCGGGATATTCAGGCTTTGATTCCCATCTTTCAGCCGCTATCCCGGGTTTCGGTCAGGTTGACGCTGCGGCTGCTGGGACTGATGGCTTCCTGCATCCTTCTGGTGCATCACGCCCGGTGGCGGATGCGGGCTCTGCAGTGGGACCTGAAGTTTCAGTGGGCCCAGCATCAGGGCAACTTGTCCGACCACGTCTTGATCTCGGAGGGCACTGCGAGACAACTGCAGTGGTGGCTTACGGACCGCGATTGGGTCAGAGGCAGGTCCCTCTCCCTTCCCCAACCGGAGCACGTCGTCGTGACGGACGCGTCACTGCAGGGCTGGGGTGGCCACTTGGGAGAGGCAGAGATCAGAGGCATCTGGTCTCCGGCGGAGTCCCGGCTCCATATCAACCTGTTGGAGCTGCGGGCGATTCGTCTGGCACTGA
This sequence comes from Lissotriton vulgaris, assembly GCF_964263255.1. Taxonomy (NCBI): domain Eukaryota; kingdom Metazoa; phylum Chordata; class Amphibia; order Caudata; family Salamandridae; genus Lissotriton; species Lissotriton vulgaris. The sequence continues at coordinate 1,065,097,473 of NC_141693.1, read as the reverse complement.
AGGCATTCCTCCCCTTTGTCAATGGGAGTGTAGTGCAGGTGTTCACCGACAACACCACCGCCATGTGGTACTGCAACAAACAGGGCGGAGTGGGGTCGTGGACCCTTTGCCAGGAGGCTCTGCGCCTCTGGCAATGGCTGGAACGTCAGGGCGTGACTCTGACGGTTCAACACCTGGCAGGTTCCCTGAACGCCAGGGCGGACGAACTCAGCCGTCGGTGCTCGATGGATCACGAATGGCGTCTGAACTCGGACGTGGCGCAAGGCATCTTTCTGCAATGGGGAGAGCCTTGGTTAGATCTATTCGCCACAGAAGAGAACGCGCAATGTCATCAGTTCTGCGCGTCGGAGTTTCCAAGACGGCACTCGCACGGCGACGCCTTTCGGCGCGAGTGGAGTTGCGGTCTGTTATACGCCTTTCCGCCTATACCACTTCTGCCCAGAGTGCTGAAGAAGATCAGGCGTGACCGGGCCCAAGTTATCCTTGTGGCTCCGGACTGGGCTCGAAGGTACTGGTATCCTCAGCATGTCAGCCGGTCCCCCGATCCGCCTGCCCCTTCAGGAGGACCTTCTGTCGCAGGAGCAGGGGACGGTCCTCCACCCGAACCTGTCCAGTCTCCACCTCCATGCTTGGAGATTGAGCGGCGGCAGTTGAGGCCATTTGACTTGCCTCCTCAAGTCTGTGATGTGATTCTGGCAGCCAGGCGTCCCTCCACTAAGTCGGTATACGCCTGTCGGTGGAACAGATTTGTGGCATGGTGCACAGAAAAGGCTGTGGATCCTCTTTCTGCCCCTCTTTCGGAGGTTCTTCTGTTTCTTCTTTCTCTTGCCCAGCAGGGCTCTGCTCTGGGCACTATCAAGGGCTACCTTTCTGCCCTTTTAGCCTTCTTGAGGCTTCCTGATCAGCCTTCTTTGTTCAAATCCCCGATTGTTACTCGATTCTTGAAGGGCATCACTCACATGTTTCCACCTGTTCCGTTTGTGATGCCCCAGTGGGATTTGAACCTGGTTCTAACCTTTCTGATGTGTGCTCCCTTTGAGCCCCTTCATTCTTGTCCTCTCCGTCTCCTGACTTTAAAGACGGCTTTCCTGGTTGCCATCACCTCTGCCAGGAGAGTGAGTGAGCTCCAGGCTCTTTCTGTCCAACCCCCTTTCCTGTCCATTCATCCTGACAAGGTGGTTCTGAGGACTAGACCTTCTTTCCTGCCCAAGGTTGTTTCGGCCTTTCACATCGGGCAGTCCATCACCCTCCCTTCCTTCTTCCCGCCTCCGCATCCTTCAAAGGATGAGGAGCGGCTCCATCGTCTGGACCCAAAACGTGCGCTTTCATTTTACATGGATCGCACACGCCAGTTCCGGGTGGATGACCAGCTGTTTGTTGGCTACGTGGGTGCGAAGAAGGGACGGGCGGTCTGTAAACGAACCATCTCTCGATGGGTCGTTCTCTGCATCAAAGCGTGCTACTCTTTGGCTCGGAAGGAGCCTCCTGTTGGGCTGAGGGCCCATTCCACTCGGGCCACGGCGGCTACTACTGCCCTGGGCCGGGGAGTCCCCTTGCAGGACATTTGCCAAGCGCCACTCCACACACACCACCAGCCAAGCGCCACTCCACGCACACTGCAAGTCAAGCGCCACTCCACGCACACCGCAAGCCAAGCGCCACTCCGTGCACAGACAGCAAAGTACCACTCCACGCACACCATCCAGCCAAGCGCCACTCTACACACACCGCCAGCCAAGCACCACTCCGTGCACAGACAGCCAAGTACCACTCCGTGCACAGACAGCAAAGTACCACTCCACGCACACTGCAAGCCAAGCGCCACTCCACGCACACTGCAAGCCAAGCGCCACTCCACGCACACCGCAAGCCAAGCGCCACTCCACACACACCACCAGCCAAGCGTCACTCCACACACACCACCAGCCAAGCGCCACTCCACACACACCACCAGCCAAGCGCCACTCCACACACACCACCAGCCAAGCGCCACTCCACACACACCGCCAGCCAAGCACCACTCCGTGCGTAGATAGCCAAGTACCCCTCCACGCACACCGCCAGCCAAACACCACTCAGCGCACACCGACAGCCAAGGGCCACTCCACACACACCGCCAGCCAAGCACCACTCCACGCACACTGCAAGCCAAGCGCCACTCCACGCACACTGCAAGCCAAGCGCCACTCCACGCACACCGCCAGCCAAGCACCACTCCACGCACACTGCAAGCCAAGCGCCACTCCACGCACACTGCAAGCCAAGCGCCACTCCACGCACACTGCAAGCCAAGCGCCACTCCACACACACCACCAGCCAAGCGTCACTCCACACACACCACCAGCCAAGCGCCACTCCACACACACCACCAGCCAAGCGCCACTCCACACACACCACCAGCCAAGCGCCACTCCACGCACACTGCAAGCCAAGCGCCACTCCACGCACACCGCAAGCCAAGCGCCACTCCGTGCACAGACAGCAAAGTACCACTCCACGCACACCATCCAGCCAAGCGCCACTCTACACACACCGCCAGCCAAGCACCACTCCGTGCACAGACAGCCAAGTACCACTCCGTGCACAGACAGCAAAGTACCACTCCACGCACACTGCAAGCCAAGCGCCACTCCACGCACACCGCAAGCCAAGCGCCACTCCACACACACCACCAGCCAAGCGTCACTCCACACACACCACCAGCCAAGCGCCACTCCACACACACCACCAGCCAAGCGCCACTCCACACACACCACCAGCCAAGCGCCACTCCACACACACCGCCAGCCAAGCACCACTCCGTGCGTAGATAGCCAAGTACCCCTCCACGCACACCGCCAGCCAAACACCACTCAGCGCACACCGACAGCCAAGGGCCACTCCACACACACCGCCAGCCAAGCACCACTCCACGCACACTGCAAGCCAAGCGCCACTCCACGCACACTGCAAGCCAAGCGCCACTCCACGCACACCGCCAGCCAAGCACCACTCCACGCACACTGGAAGCCAAGCGCCACTCCACGCACACTGCAAGCCAAGCGCCACTCCACGCACACTGCAAGCCAAGCGCCACTCCACGCACACTGCCAGCCAAGCACCACTCCGTGCACAGACAGCCAAGTACCACTCAACGCACACCACCAGCCAAACACCACTCCACACACACCGCCAGCCAAACACCACTCCACGCACACTGCAAGCCAAGCGCCACTCCACACACACCTCCAGCCAAGCGCCACTCCACACACACCACCAGCCAAGCGCCACTCCACACACACCGCCAGCCAAGCACCACTCCGTGCGTAGATAGCCAAGTACCCCTCCACGCACACCGCCAGCCAAACACCACTCAGCGCACACCGACAGCCAAGGGCCACTCCACACACACCGCCAGCCAAGCACCACTCCACGCACACTGCAAGCCAAGCGCCACTCCACGCACACTGCAAGCCAAGCGCCACTCCACGCACACCGCAAGCCAAGCGCCACTCCACACACACCACCAGCCAAGCGCCACTCCACACACACCACCAGCCAAGCGCCACTCCACACACACCACCAGCCAAGCGCCACTCCACACACACCGCCAGCCAAGCACCACTCCACACACACCACCAGCCAAGCACCACTCAGCGCACACCGACAGCCAAGTACCACTCCACACACACCGCCAGCCAAGCACCACTCCACGCACACCGCAAGCTAAGCGCCACTCACCGCCAGCCAAGCACCGCTCCACGCACACCGCCAGCCAAGCACCACTCCGTGCACAGACAGCAAAGTACCACTCAACGCACACCACCAGCCAAACGCCACTCCACACACACCGCCAGCCAAACACCACTCCACGCACACTGCAAGCCAAGCGCCACTCCACACACACCACCAGCCAAGCGCCACTCCACACACACCACCAGCCAAGCGCCACTCCACACACACCGCCAGCCAAGCACCACTCCGTGCGTAGATAGCCAAGTACCCCTCCACGCACACCGCCAGCCAAACACCACTCAGCGCACACCGACAGCCAAGGGCCACTCCACACACACCGCCAGCCAAGCACCACTCCACGCACACTGCAAGCCAAGCGCCACTCCACGCACACTGCAAGCCAAGCGCCACTCCACGCACACCGCCAGCCAAGCACCACTCCACGCACACTGCAAGCCAAGCGCCACTCCACGCACACTGCAAGCCAAGCGCCACTCCAAGCACACTGCAAGCCAAGCGCCACTCCACGCACACCGCCAGCCAAGCACCACTCCACGCACACCGCCAGCCAAGCACCACTCCGTGCACAGACAGCCAAGTACCACTCCACGCACACCATCCAGCCAAACGCCACTCCACACACACCGCCAGCCAAGCACCACTCCGTGCACAGACAGCCAAGTACCACTCAATGCAGACCACCAGCCAAGGGCCACTCCACACACACCGCCAGCCAAGCACCACTCCACGCACACTGCAAGCCAAGCGCCACTCCACGCACACTGCAAGCCAAGCGCCACTCCACGCACACCGCCAGCCAAGCACCACTCCACGCACACTGCCAGCCAAGCACCACTCCGTGCACAGACAGCCAAGTACCACTCCACGCACACCATCCAGCCATGCGCACCTCCACACACACCGCCAGCCAAGCAGCACTCCGTGCACAGACAGCCAAGTACCACTCCACGCACACCATCCAGCCAAGCGCCACTCCACCAGCCAAACACCACTTCACGCACACTGCAAGCCAAGTGCCACTCCACACACACCGCCAGCCAAGCAGTACTTCTTGCCCAAGGGGTCGCTTCCTAAAAACTAAATATAAATTCCCTGGTGCTAGTGGGTATTTTCTGCCCCCCCCCTGGGGGCAAAAAGGCAAATAAAACGGTCCGATTTGCACCTAGGGTGGACAGAAAAACAAAAAACACAATCATGGCCACCTGGAAGCGACCCTTACCCAATGGGTCGCTTCCCAAAAGAAACACAGTGCCCCAACAAATATCCCTGGTGCTAGTGGGAAATTTCTGCCCCCCCTGGGGGCAAAACGGCCGAAAAACAGGCCGATTTGCCCCCAGGGGGGGCAGAAAAACAAAAAGTTAAGTGTGAGGCCACCTGGAAGCAACCCTTGCCCAAGGGGTCGCTTCCTAAAAGCTAAAAACAAAATCCCTGGTGCTAGTGGGCATTTTCTGTCCCCCCCTGGGGGCAAAACGGCAAAAAAACGGGCCGATTCGCCCCCAGGGGGGACAGAAAAACGTAAACAAAAAATATGGCCGCCATCTTGGCTCCAAAAAACAACCCTGGTGCTAGTGGGGAATTTCTGCCCCCCCTGGGGGCAAAACGGCCGAAAAAACGGGCCGATTTGCCCCCAGGGGGGGGCAGAAAAACGAAAACATTATCACAGCCCGCCTGGAAGCGACCCTTGCCCAAGGGGTCGCTTCCTATAATCTAAAATTACATCCCTGGTGCTAGTGGGGGCATTTCCGCCGCACAATCGCGACGCTGTGCGCGATCGTGAGGCAGAAATGCCCTGCAAAGAGACATCAGGGGAGAGGAAAAACTCTTTCCTCTCCCCTGATGCCTCTTCGCTGCCCCAAACCCCCGCCAGACACTGCAATCTTACCTTTTCCCCAGACGCGCAGGAAGCAGATGGCTTCCCGAGCGCTGGGAATCCCTGATGATGTCAGCGCGCGCTGTGCGCGCTGACGTCATCAGGGATTCCCATGGGGGGGGGCGGGGGCGGCAGCGGAAGGTCTTCCGCTGCCGCCCCCAGCAAAACAACGAGGATCAGAGAACCTCGGGGGGAGCGCCAGCGCTTCCCCCGAGGGTGGGGCTCATGACGAGCTGGGCTCGTCATCAGCACACGACCACCGTGCACCATGACGAGCCCAGCTCGTCATCAGCATCGAAAGGGTTAAGTGCTCCAGCACTGAGTCTGCCTTTTCACAAAAGAGGTGGGAGCCATCAAAGGGCATGTCCATAAGAGAAGATTGAATATCCTCTGAAAATCCAGTGGTTCACAACAAGACATGGCATCTTAGTACCACCAATGATGCAATCGCTCAACCTAGTGAGTTGGTTGTGCCCAGCCCAAATCGAATTGTGAACTTTGCTGTATCTCTGCTTTTTGCAATTGCCTGTGACAGTATCGCTTGGGTCTCCTCGGAGACCATGGGCAGCATGTGTGCAACTGAATCTCAAACTGTGTGGATGTAACAGCCCAAAAGGCATTCGGTGTTCCCTGCCCACACTACTCGGGTGGCGGAAGACAGAATCCTCTGGCCAAAGGTATCCAAGGTATCCAGCCTTTTGGAATCCCTATCCAGTGTATGGTAGGGAACATGCTCAGGTTGACTTTTGATGTGGTGGCTTGGACCATAAAAGCTCTCTGGAGTAGAGTGCTGGGTGAGGCAACTGGCATCCCAAGGAGGGGGGAGATGGCGACGGACAATTATCCTGTGCACATGGGTCCCTGCGCAGGGCTTTGACCAGGCCCCAAGCAGGATGTTCGTATGGGCTTCATTAAATGGGAGAATAGGTTCAGAGGGGGCAACTCCCAGCTGAAGCACCTCTGTCAAGACGTTTGTCTTCATTGCCACTAGGGGAAGCTGAAGGACCAGGATTGAAGCCGCCCTACGCTCCACCATTCCAAAAGAGGCCCCTTCCTCCAAAGCCACAGTGGGAGGAGAGACCAAGTCAGTGTCTACTGAGGTATCGGAAGCACTGGCATCTTCCAGTTCCTCATACCATTTGTCCTTTTGCAGATCCAAGGGTTTAAGGTGACCATAAGGGTTCCGAGACCCCTTCCAGTCGCCTTCCTCTCATGGCCTATCAAAAGGAAAAAGACACTGGCTCTGACTTGGAGGGCTTGATGCCTATCCAGCTTTGTATTAGAATTGGGTATTACGATGGTGTAGTTGCCGCCACACGGCATCAGAGGTTCAGGTAACAGTGACACTGGAGTGGGCTCCTTGGAAGATTGTGGTCTTACAGCCCGAGTCAAACACCGGATCCAAGGGAATCCAGTAGGGGCTCCATCTGAGCCTATGGGGCCTAAAAGTGCTCCAGAGTGGCCGTTATATGAGGTGCATGGCCTCATAGAACACTTTGAGTTTGGCGGGAGTCACTCCGGCTCTAAAAACTCTTGGAGGCTAAAAGCAGACATTGGCACAAGCTCTGTGATGAACGCATGGACCCATGGCCCCAACTTGTGTTGATGTTCACGCACCTAGTCCAAAAACTTAAACAGGCGCAGAGATCTCGAAGATCACCTCGGCTTCTTTTTGTGGGACTTACCCGGCGAAGACTTCGACTGCGATGATGAACATTTAGAGTGGCTCTGTGAACGGTTCCAGGATCTTCCACTTGACTGGGATCTTGATCGTTGCAGGGTAATCTGACTTTGGGTGGTGAAGAAATTCAAGGAGTGCTACCGCAATGCCATTGGGGGCATGGTGTGGCAGTCCTCACAGGCCTAGGAGTTCTGGTCCAGCCATAAGAACCATAGATTAACCAGATGTGGGACCACAACAGACATATGCCTGTGAGAGGCATCGTAAGGTTGAAAACCTGCTGGTTTATTATAGGACATCCCCAGGAGACCAGGTCTCAAAAAAGGCTTCGACAAAAAATCAAAAATAAGGTGAGTCAAAAAGTGACTGGAGGTAGCTCTCTCTGGATCTGTGCTGACTGGCACCAAAAGAAAATAACTGATAGGAGTGTGCTGGGGTGCGCCTATATATGCACCATACACGTCACTTCCGGCAGTTGAACGATGCCATCTAGTTGAAGATTGATACAGTGCTCTGGCCACAACTGAACTATACAAGCGATAACCATACTTTCTCTCCAAAGAGCTTTGAAGTGGTCATGAAGAGTATTTATTTCCAGCCTGACCAACTTCCACAAAGCATGCTGTTAACATGCCAGTAAACAGAACACATTGGAGAACCTAGGTACTTACATGACCAAAACAAATGTGTTCCTCCCCAGTGTGTGTAATTTTGAGGATTCTATGTTTTAGATGTTATCCACAATTTTACCCTGCATGAGCTTTCTCACATACACTTACACAATAAAACTTTCAGTCATTGGAATGACTTGAAAGGTAAGGCGAATCAGACAGCATTGATTTATTTGAGCCAAATCTTGCAAATGTTAGAGTAGAATACAGCTTAAAACAAGGTTCCTTCAGCTTATATAATGAATGAAAGAATCTTCTCCGTAGGTAGCTTTCATATCAAAATCACTAGAAATAACAAAGACTAAAGCTGTTGCTTATATGACTCAATATTCATAGTCTCAGCAGCTTTCCTCATCACTGCAACTTGATGGGCCTCCAGCCAAAGCATTCCTGTCACAGCTTTGGGAAACCAGGCACCAGCAAAGCAATTGAATCCAAAGTGAGGCAAATACATCTTCCTCATCTAAATCATCAATGGCCAGTTAACTGGGATTTAAGATCTCAAGTGCCTCTCAGTAATACTCAAACAGGTTTGCAACATACTTCAGTGATCTGAGGAACTCCATGTACCTGAAATAATACTTTGCCCTTTTGTTTGGTGAATTAGATATTTTGCTGTCCCAATGGAGACTCCAAAGCAGCTGTGCCTGGAAGGCAACAGTTTTTTAATCAAAGTTTTGCAACTTGATTTTCAGGAGTATGGAGGCAGATTTGCCCCTGTATTGCCCTTCTGTCTGTGGAAATGAAGTCCAAGTGCAAGGAAAAGAGGCTGAGGATGAGTCATAAGTCCAGTAATGATTGTGTGAAGGCCTCTGGGCCTGGGAAGAATCTGCCAAGCACTGATCACATCAGACAAGTATTTGAAAGTTGAAGATGCATCTGCACAAAATGATACCCTGCCGCAAGGAACATCTTTACCTGTGTTGCCTGGGGTGGGAACTTTAGGCCCTCTTGCAGAATGTCCCAGTCTGAGCTGGAGGCTCATGCAATGGTATATGACGGCAAGAAGACGGAGAAGGACAGGAAAGTGAAATTGACTACTCTTGCCCTGGAGGAGAAAAAGACCAGATCAGCCTTGTTGTGGAGAAGAAAAAGGCAGTCTGGGCTATGGAGTAGAAAAGGGTGGCAGTTGCCCTTGATGAGCTTAGACTGAGAGGAGAGGAGAAGAAGGCAGCTGCAACCCTGGCTAGTGAGGACAAATAAGCGTCAGCTTCATTAGCACTGGATAAGAGGAGACTACCCTTGAATTAGAAAGCCATAGCGGCTCATAAGAGGAGCCAGCTGAAGGACCAGGAGGGCATCAGAGTCGGGCATCAGAGTACATTGAGGATGGTGTCAGCAACAATTAAGGAGCCAGGATGGCATTCACACTGTAATCTTTCTAAAGACATAGTGCCTAGCTATATGGTTGGTGATGAGATAGAGTGGTTTGACGCTTACAAAATAGGCCTAGAATGCACATGATATATATAATGGGGGTGGAGAGAGGGTGAATTTTGGAGGCATATATCCATCCAGGATAGGAATGCCATTCAAGCTAGCCTGGCTGATGAAGGGTGTTACCCAAAAACCGGTCTTCAGGGAAGACCTGGCTTGGCAGTTCGGTTTAGACTATTCCCATGAGGCACTGGGTCAAGACTGATTTGCATATAGCTGGGTCCGAACTGAGGTGGGGAAGTGAGCTAAAGAATGATGATTGAATCAACCCAGATCTGTGACTGGGGGTGAGTGTCTGAAACGTTTCAGCGCTCCATCCATCATCTCCTTCTGTTTATTCTGAAACTGGAGGAGTCAGATCTGGATCAGTACCCACTCTTAAAGGCAGCCCTCATTTATATGTTTGGTCTTAGTCCTGCAAACTATTGCAAAAAGTTTAGGGATACCCCAGTGGAGTCACAGCAAGGATTTTGTTGACGTTTCATTGAAGGCAATAGAAAGTTGGGTGAAGTGTAGCAAGGTAAATCACTATAAAGTGCTAAGCAATTTGTTTAGTCAAGAACATATTTTGAATGACTGTTTTATAGTTACATCAGCACCTTATTGATTAGAAATGCACTGATTCCCAGGGAGCTGGGTAAAGACAACCCCTAATGCTTACAGAGGGGTTGTTACCTCATCTAAATTAGGATGTGCCAAAGGGAGAGTCCTTTCAGATGGAAGGAGACATTAGCTGTTTTGGATTTAGGCTTCTAGATTTTATTACAGTAAATTAAACAAGGTATGCAAAATGAGGTGGGCATTGTAGGAACAACTATACAGGACAGGTCGGGAAAAGTCTCCAGTCGCAGGTTAGTGAACAGGACAAGAATAGAACCTCACCACCATCACCTCTTCTGAACATTCCTGCCCTTGGGAAGACAACAAACAGGAAGAAGACCCTGCTGGAAGAAACTGACTAAATAACTCCTTAATCCTGCTGGCAGAGTGGGAAAAAACCTGCTCTCCAACAGTGTGGTGGCTGACCTCTTGTTTGTCTGCTCCAGAGACACAAAAAGCAGAAGAACTCCTGACTGCAAGGGGTCCCAACTAACCACAGAGAACTCGACCCTGTAAGAACCCTGGCTGGAGTAAGACCAGCTGCCTAGAAGCCTGCCCTGAGGTATGCAGGTGTTACCAGAAATGTTCCAAGCAGTTGCAGAAACGTGGCACTTATTTACTATCTATTGAAGACTGGGACAAGGTGCTGAGACTTCACCAAGGAGGACTGAACCTCAGGAGGAAAGAAACAGATTTGTCCTGCTCAGATCTTTTTGCCACAATGAACACTGGATCACCTGGACTTGCTGTGAAACTTTACTGACTATTGGAGCCCTCTCTGACCTTGCCTGCTGGTAGATTCTGAGCATCAATAAAGGGACTAAGAGCCCTATTTAGAGTTAGCTGGATGGAACATTGTCATAAACTTGGTAGATATCCCGTTCACTGAATTATAAGGACCACAGGCTACAATGCAATTATAATACAGCGGACTGAATATCTTTCACATTTGTGACTTAGTATCATGTCCACCAAAATCTACATAAGGCCAGAAGTCTGAAGATTGAATCTTGGATCATGCAAGATGGAAATGTATCACAGCACTGAAGTAACTCCACTGCCTGTCCCACTTTGTCCTGCTATGAGCTTTTAGCATCAAAACCAACAGTTTAAGGGGAAGCTCAACAATGACAAATCCAAACTTCAAGGGACCCTTACCACCTTCATTTGTGGACTTTGACTCGCTAGAAGACCTAGACTACTGCAAAGTGAATATTTCCATTAGAGTTTTCTTGGTGCGTTTTGCATTATATCGTTGAAATGTATATCTCCGGTTCCCTTATCTGATTTTGATAGTTTTGGAGTCTTTTTGCTTATAAGATTTTTCTATATTTTTCTAAATTGGTTTGAGAATTTTAAAGTGTTGTTTTCTTAACCTCAGCATGGTTTCACTGAGAACTGTGTTGCGATCTAACCAGCACAACCCCTACTTAAAGTACTGTGTGGAATTCCACACCACACTGCTATCTGTGTGGTGTTCTCACATCCAGATTTACCACAGGGGGAGACCACCATCTTGAAAGATATTCTGCTCTTGTGTCTGCCGATACTTTTCTTCCTTGTGTATTCAGTAAGCAGCCACGACCACTATAGACTGAGCTGGGTGGGAGCTCCTTGCACAAAGACTGGATAGTTTAGATAGGTCTGGGACTTGGTGCCTAGTGTTTCATAAATAACTCTCTTAGAAAAGGGCAAAGCTTTTTCAAAACCTTGTGGATTCTGCTAGAGGATATGGGTCTCAATTCTCAGAACTGGCCTCAGTGGGGGAGCAGGTAAGGCAACCAAGGCATAAGAAGAAAACAAGTTACTTACCTGTTACTTTGGTTCCCCAGTATTGGTAACTTTCATAGATTCCCATAGCTTGTATCTTTCCCCGTCGTCGGAATGGGAGTCTCGGTAACAAAAATAACATAGCAGTAGGTACAAAAGAGAAAGAAAAAGGCCTAGGCCTCATTCCCTTTTGTAGCATATCTGTCTCTTTTTGTAAAAGAGACCAAACTAAGCATCAGCCAATCAGAAGAGCCTCACACCATAGAACCCTCCGAAAGGAATCTCAGAGCCTCAGATTTTCATAACCGGTGTGTAACAGTAACCACATCTGATGAAGGCTGAGCTTTCTCAGGGGAGGAGGGTGGGCGCATGGGGATCTATGGAAGTTACCAATACTGGGAAACCAAAACTTAAAGGTAAGTAACTTGTTTTCTTGCCCCAGTATTGGAATTTTCATAGATTCCCATAGCTTGTATCAGAGTAGCTAGCAGTAAGCAATAAAGCACATTTTGTGACATAAATAAAGAGACTTGTTAGTATCCGTACTTTCATAAGAGAAGAAGTAAACCACATATCGAAATAACAATCTGTACTAACAGTAAATAGAAAATGTGCAGAAATAGGAAGGAGGGATAGTAGGGAAAGCTCACCGATCAGTGGAAGAGGTTCCTCAGGACTTCCTGGCCCACACTGTGTCTTCCTCTGTCAAGGATTCCAAGCAGTAATGCTTCGTAAAGGTGTGCACCCTGCTCCAAGTCGCAGCTCTGCAAATGTCTCTGATGTGTACTCCCGCGGCGAGAGCTATAGATGAAGCCACGGATCTTGTGGAGTGTGCTCTGATCTTGCTGTCCAGCGGGTTACCCGCTGTAGAGTGGCAGTATAGAATGGCACTGGAGATCCATCTCGCAATACTCTGCTTTGACAGTGGAAGGCCCTTGCGAGGACCACCAAAAGCGATGAATAATTGAGAAGATTTATAAAATCCTTTGGTCCGATCCAAATAAAATTTCAAGCACCGCTGCTCATCCAGAGATTTTAGTGACCTCTCCGCTGGTGTGGAAGGGTGAGAAAAGAAAGACTTGAGAACCACAGGTTCATTGAGGTGAAAGTCTAAAGGCACTTTTGGTATGAACCTCGGATTAGTTCTTAAAATCACAGTATTTCCTTTGAACTGGAAAAAAGGTTCATATATTGTGAGAGCCTGCAATTCCCCAATGCGTCTTGCCGATGTGAGGGCAAGAAGAAGAGCCAATTTCCAAGAAAGAAATTTCATGTCCGCCCGATGAATCGGTTCGAAGGGATTTTTTATGAGCTGTGCGAGAACCAAATTCAAATGCCATGCGGGAGGCGGAGGCCTCACCGGGGGAAAAACTCGGAATAAGCCCTTGATAAACTGTTTCATGATCCTGGACGACCAGAGAGAAGGTCCAGATGCAGTGCGTCTGTAGCCAGAGATTGCCGCCAAGTGAACTTTTATGGGTGAATTAGCCAATCCTGCCTTAGCCAAGGACAAGAGATAAGGTAGAAGTTGGTGAGGCTGAGAAGAGAAAGGGTCAACACTTTCCTTCCGGCACCAAATGCAAAATATTTTCCATTTCAAACGGTAAGTCTTGTTAGTGGAAGGTGCTCTAGCTTGAGCCAGAACTTCTTACTTGATTCGAGATGGGAAGGTTTATGAATTCTCGCTGCTCAGGAGTCATGCAGTCCGGTGTAGAGAACCTGGATCCGGATACCAAATCTGCCCGTGGGACATCGTGAGAAGATCCGGAAGCACCCGTAAAGGAAGCTGAGGAACCAGAAACAGAAGGTGTAGCTCCATGAACCAGAACTGCCTCGGCCAAGCAGGAGCTATTAAGATCATCTTGCACGGTTCCGCCTTGACCTTCCTCAGCGGCCTCTGAATCACCGGAATGGGGGGAAAGGCGGACACAAATGCTCTTGGCCAATCGAAAGCTATCGAAAGTGCATTCTCTAATGATCCTCGATGGTGAAGCCTGCTTGCATAAAACTGGCATTTCTTGTTGATCGGTGTTAGAATTGGGGGTCTCTGGTTGGCGCAAGTTTTCACTTGTGACAAGCAGGGACCCTCTCCTCTAAGTCAGGGCAAAGGATGACCCCTTAGAAGTACCCTTGCTCACCCTCTAGGTGCGTGGCGTGAGCAGCCAAGGCTATTCTTCAGGCGTTAGTTAGTTAAGCATTTGTAATTACACACACAGTAAAATACACCAATCCCTCCACAAATGGACACCAGGCTGTAAGTATATGTAAAAATACGTTTCTTTATGTAAAAATATAAATATACTCAGGTACAGTCTTATCACAAGACCACATATAACGTTGTTTTCAAATTAGGCCACAGATTGTAAATAGTCAAGCTTTTCTTCTGTTTCAGTTCACTTTACTTAAAAATAGTTCTCTAGGTCTCTCTGGGTTTTATTTCCCCAAGCCTTTAGCTCTCTGAGGGCACTCTGGGAGTCTGTTCACTCCTTCCCCTCTCCCTAGTGCTGCCCACGGGCTCCTGAACACTTCTGGCCCGTTTCCGTGTAGTGCGGCGGGCCCGACCTCCCAAGACTCACGCTTCCCGCGTGGGGCTTTCTCAGCCCGGCCGGGTCTGTGGGAGCGGACGGGTCCCACCGGCTATGCGGGACTCACACTGAGAGGGCACAGCTCTTGGGACGGTCCAGGGGGGGGGCAGAGAACACCGAGCCGCGCGAGCCTCGATGTCAGGAGGGCTCGCGCTGCTGCCTTCAGAACAACGGAGCGGCGCTCACGAGGGAGGGGCGCTGCAGGGGCACACAGGGCGGTGCGAGACGGGCCAGGAGAGCGGCTCGCACCGCGGAGGAAGTACACAGTACCTGCTTGTATGGCCGATCAGCAGCGGGGAAATAAGGCGTTGCGGGCCCGAGCCCGATGACGAGACGTTCCTTCTCTTTGGTGGTTGGGGCCGAGTCGGCAAGCACAGCGCGACTCGGTCCGGTCCGTGCTTTGGGGGCTCGTCGAGAGGCGGAGGATCTCAGGGAGGCAAGACGTCACACGGGAGCCCTCAGTACAGGCAGTACCGAGCGGGGGCTCCCTTCACCGTGCGACGCGGCCTCTCGGGGGGGGAACAGCTGACAGCGGGGCGGCCGGGTGCACTCAGAGGCACATCGATCATCCAGGCGGCAGGCAGCTCGCGTCCCCGGAATTCCGGCGGGAGGGGCTCAGTCGGACTCACGCTTCTCTGTCAAGCAGGCAGGTGGTAGAGGAGCGGCCGGCCTTAGCCCTGGGGCAGAGAGCGACTCCGTGGGGAGCGAGGCTCTCACGGGCAAGAGGGCAGGCTGGCTCCCGAGTACCACGGCCCTAGGAGGGGGCGAGAGGGGGCAGACTTCTCCTTCTGGCGGGAAGAAATACTCGGCCTCAGGCAGGAGGCTAGCCAAAGCACAGGAGAACCCACTGGTCCTGGGGTTCAGTTCAGGGGGCAAGCTCAATCAAGCCCTTGGAGAATGTTTCTGAGCACAAAGCAGCAAAGTCTGTTTTCAAGTCTTTTCCCTCTCCTTTCTCAGCAAGGCAAGCAGCAGGCCAGTCCTTCCAGCGTCTCTTCTCCTTCTAGTCGGGCAGAGGTCCTTTGTGGGGAAACAGGATTCTCATTTACAAGGAGCAGGGCTCCTACTTTTATACACAGTTTATTTTGTTCTCACAGGCCAGGGGGGCCTTTGCATAACTGCTCTCAGCCTCTGAGCACTTGTTGGGGGTACTTCTGGCTTCTGCATTCAATGTGAGGGCAGGCACATCAGACGCTCCACAGGAGGTGGAGCCAGCATTGTGTGGACAGGGGCAGCCAGGAGTACCTTGATGATGGGGCTTCACCCTTCCTGGGCCAGGCGCAGGCTGAGTCATCAGTCGCTCACCAGGGGGGCGGAGCCAGCATTGTGGTGGCAGAGCACAGCCAGATTAAGAGTCAAGGGGCACTCCTACCTCCCACCAAGGTGTAATCCTTCCATTCACCATCTGTCATCCCCCAGCCCTGTCACTCACACAACCCAGACAGTCAGATACACATACTGCAGAGGCGGGCTGAAATGGTTAGGCAAGCAAATGCTAACTTTCTAAAAGTAGCATTTGCAAACACAGGATATTAAAATAAACTTTACTAAAAGAAGTATTTTATTATTCTGAGTTCAGGCATACTAAACATTATTTTCTACCATGCTCCCTGAGCCTGCTGGGATTATAGAGTGCAATAATTCCAGCAGCCCATCCTGGCCTAAGGGGAGCAGGTAGCCTTACAATAGTGAAAAACGAATTTGGCTGTAATTCACTATTAGGACATGCCACACACATCAGGGCATGTCCTACCTTACACTTACAATGCACCCTGCCCTAGGGCCTACCATAGGGGTGACTAATATGAAGTTAAGGGAAGGTTTAGGGGCTGGCAAGTGAGTGCACTTGCCCAGCCAGCATGACAGTACCAGACTGCACGCAGGTTCTGCAATGGCAGACCCTAGACACATTTTAAGGCTGCTTCTGTGGGTTGCGCAACCAGCGCTGCAGGCCCACTAGCAGTATTGGCATTTACAAGCCCTGGCACTCCTGGTGCACTTTACTGGGGACTGACAGTAAATCCAATGAACCAATCAGGTATACCAAACAAAGTTATACTTTATACAGGGAGAGCATATGCACTTTAGCACTGGTCAGCAGTGGTAAAGTGCCCAGAGTCATTAAACCAACAAAAACAGGTCAGAGAGAGTATTGGAGGAAGGCAAAAAGTTTAGGGATGACCCTGCCAAGAGGCCCAGGTCCAACAATCGGGGTGGCAAATAGATCTATTGAGGGGTTGCCCCACCGAAGAAAAATGTTGTCCAGTATCGTCTGGTTCAGTTCCCATTTGTGGCTGACTGACGAAAGCCTTCTGAGTCTGTCCGCCTTTTCGTTTAGAACTCCTGGTAGATGTTCTGCCTGTAGCGATATTCCGTGAAGAATAGCCCACTCCCAAATCTTCTGGGCCTCTTGGGATAATGGAAGAGATGTTACCCCCTTTCTTGTTTATGTAGTGCAGGGGTGTGGTGTTGTGCGTGCGGACGAGAACCGCCGATCCCTGCAGTCGTGGGAGAAACGCCTGTAGTGCCAGCCTGATTGCCCTGAGTTCCAGGAGGTTGATGTCAAAATGACGGTGCTGGTGCAACCAATGTCCGCTGACATGAAGATCCTGAAGCGCCGCACCCCAGCCCTCCAGTGAAGTATCCGTCGTTACGACCCGAGGAGCCGGATTGCTTACGAAGGATAGACCTCGGGAAAGGTTTTCTTGCTTCGTCCACCACAAAGCTGCTCTTTTCATTGCCACAGTAATCATCACCTTGTCGTCGAATGAGCCGTGAACTTGCCTCCATTGTTTGTCTAGCTGTTCCTGAAGAGAATGCATCCGCAATCTGCAGTGAGGTATCAGAGGAATGCTTGAAGAGATCCCTCCCAGAAGGGATTTGTAACGGCGTACTGAAAGACACTTTCTTTTTCTCAATAACAGCGCCATGGATTGCAGTTTTTCCTGCCTTTCTAGGGATGGAAAGGCCTTGTTGAGAGTTGTGTCCAAGATGGCTCCCAGGAAACGCGCCGTCCTGGACGGGATTAGAGATGACTTCTCTCTGTTGAGAGTAAGACCCAAATTCTGGAATAGATTTGTACATGCATTGACTGCTTCTCCCGCAGCCTCCCTGGACGGGGCCTTCAGCAACCAGTCGTCCAGATATGGGAAGACCTGAAAATGATGTTTTCGTAGAAAAGCTGCCACCGGTGCCAGCACCTTGGTAAAGATCCTTGGAGCAGAGCGAAGTCCGAAGGGTAAAACCCTGAATTGAAAGTGGCTCTTGGCTACTGTAAATCGAAGAAACCTCCTGTGCGCTGGGTGAATGGGTATGTGAAAATGCGCATCTTCGAGATCGAGAGTGGCCATGAAATCCCCTCGATTGATGAGAAGTAAGATATCCTGGAGTGAAACCATCCGAAAGAATTGGGAAATGAGATAGGTGTTTAGCTCCCTGAGATCTAAAATAGAGTGCCATTTCTCCAGCGTTTTCTTTACCAGGAAGAACCTGGAATAGAATACTACCCCGCTTTGAGATAAGGGGACTAGCTCCACCGCTCCCTTGAGGAGCATCTGATAAACTTCGAGCTGCAAGAGACGCAGAGGTTTTGAAGGAATGGCAACAGGGGGCTTGGAAGGTGGAATCTGTGTAAACTCCAAAGTATGGCCCTTTCGAGTGATGTTGAGCACCCAACGGTCTGATGTTATCCGTGTCCAGTTGTGGAGGTATTGAGATACCCTGCCTCCTACAGATGTTGTTGTGGAGGTGGGTACAGCAGGCAGAGCCAGAACGCCGCTATTGGCTCTTGGACGTATCATGTCCCTGGCGGTTCTGCTTCCCTCTTGCATTCGACCTAGAGAAAGACTAGGCTTGACCTTGCTTTTGGTGATAGAGTTGTTGGTACGATTGTGACATTGATCCGTATGAAGAGTATCTTTACTGCTGGTTCGAGCCTCTGTATGACATAGTACTCCTTCCTCTGGAACCCCTGAAAGGAGCTTTCCGGTACTGAAGTGTACCAAGAGACCTAGCCGTCTCTGTATCCTTCTTTATTTCTTTAATGTGTTTTCCGAATAATGCCTCACCAACAAAAGGGAGGTCCAAGATCTTGTTCTGGACCTCCGGCCTGAACCACGTCGCTCTGAGCCATCCTTGGCGACGAAGAACCGCTGCACCAGCCAATGAACGAAAAGCTGTAGTGGCAATGTCCATGGCACAATCTATCACCTCAGCCGATGTCCCTTCCCCATCTTGTAGTATCTTCTTGGCTTCTCCTCTTGACTCCTGGGGAAGTTAATAAGGTGATAGGTCACACCATATTTGACAATCATACCTGCCCAGTATCGCCAAAGCATTTACCGCTCGCACCAGGAAACTAGCCATTGAAGAGAACCTCTTCCCTGCGTTTTCCAGTCGCCTGCCCTCCTTATCAGGAGGAGTTGTAAGGGGTGCCGAAGGGTTGCAGGACTTTCTCTGTGCCGCCTGCGACATCACAGAGTCCGGTTTTGGCTGCCCAGTCAAGGACGCCGGACCATCTTCAGGGGCCTTATATTTCTTTTCCAGGCGTGGTAAGACCGGAATAACCATAGCCGGGTTTTTCATCGCCTGTAGACCCTCTTCCCACACATGGTCTACAATGGGTATAGATCGGGTCACCTTCCTATAGGGCTCTTTAAAGTCATTGAGGAAACACTCTGTCTGTACGGAAGGCATAGGCAGCTTGAATCTACTAGATGCTCTCACCATTAATTTATGAAAACCCCCAACATCTGCTGGGGGAGAATCCACTGGGTCCGGACTAGGTGACGGTGGATCCGGGATCACATACTCATCCCATTCTAAGCCCTGATTGGGCCTGTTATCAACATTCTGCTCCTCATCCGAGGAATCATCCTGAATGTCCGGTAGCACTGGAGGTATATTTGAAGCAGGTGTTTGTGGCTGAGAGAACACCTGGGTTGACAACTCTAGAGAAACCATCATCAGAGTCGTGGGGGCAGGTATAGTTTGAACTGCCGGGACAGAGGCAACCCGAGTTATAGACTGAGAGAACCTGGTTTTATAATCCTGCAGCATGCTATGGAGATCCGCCAAGAGTGAGGAAGGAACAGACACCATCTCCTGGCCTGCGGTCTCCTGATGTTGATAAGAGTGCTGGTAAGAACATTCATGCAAAAACTCGCCCTCAGAATCCGTTTTCTGACATTTAACCAACAATTGAGAGGGACTGTGAGCATACCCAAAAGAGTCCTGATCATCCTCATCAGAATCCACTTCTTCCTCTTCTAGTAACAAAGCGGGAGGTCATGTCCGAAGTTATCCTTTTCAAAGAAATCATAATTTTCTCCATCGACGACTTCATCGTCGACTGTACCGTGGTCGATGGAGTAGGTAGAGGTAAACTAGTCGTCGATGTCATCAACGGAAGAGCCACCGTCGACGGGTGGACTGTCGAAGATGAGATGGGCGTTGTCGACACTGCTGTAGACGAGACCGTCGATGCTCCCGCCATCGTCAGCGTCATGGTAGTCGTCGAGGCACTCGTCGACTACAACGTCGTCGTCACCATCGTCTACGAAATCTTTGTCGTCGCTGCCGTTGTCGATACCCTGCTGTCTCCGTCGATGCCGACTATACCGACGGTATATCTTTCGTCACCTTAGATTTAGACACCTTTGACGACGGAGTCTTCTGCTGCATCATCGACGACTTGGAGCTTTTCTCTGACTTCTCAGATGACAAAGAAGATGGTTTCTTAAAAGTTGAAGCAGTCTCCACCACTGCTGAAGGCTTAGATGGTTCTTCCCTCTCCTTTACAAAGTGGTGAGGAGATTTACCTGGACTTTGGCTCTCAGACTCACAAGGAGTCTTTTTTGAGACCATAACTGGAAGCTCCACAGAAGGTGAAGGGGAAGCCCTACCCCTTTTGACTGACCTTCTAGATGATGTTGCAGAGAAGAGTCCTCACTGTCGCTTGACACAGTTTCTTGCCTGGACTTCAGTTTCTGGAGCCAAGTGAGGAGGCGACCCTCACGGTCCTGGAGGGTCCTTGAAGAGAAGGTGCAGCAGATCTTGCAGTCCGCAGCCTTATGATCTGGATACAGGCAATATATACAGTCCTTATGCCTGTCTTCCACATACAGCCTTTTCTTGCCACAGGTGGAACATGACTTGAAAAGGGCTTTCCTCTCCTTGTCAGACATCTCAGAAGAAATACCTAACAATCCTGAAGAAAAAAGTTGAAAAAATCCTCAAATAGAGTAGAAATGAGCAGAGCTCAAAGGAGACTCCCTAAGCACAACGTGCGGTAGAAAATCTGAGGCTCTGAGGTTCCTTCAGGAGGGTTCTATGGGGTGAGGCTCTTCTGATTGGCTGATGCTTAGTTTGGTCTATACCTATTGTAGACCATGTGTGGGAATAGGGTCTAAAGGCGATGAAAAACCCGGCTATGGTTATTCCGGTCTTACCACGCCTGGAAAAGAAATATAAGGCCCCTGAAGATGGTCCGGCGTCCTTGACTGGGCAGCCAAAACCGGACTCTGTGATGTCGCAGGTGGCACAGAGGAAGTCCCGCAACCCTTCGGCACCCCCTACAACTCCTCCTGATAAGGAGGGCAGGCGACTGGAAAACGCAGGGAAGAGGTTCTCTTCAATGGCTAGTTTCCTGGTGCGAGTTTGAATATGCTACAAAAGGGAATGAGGCCTACGCCTTTTTCTTTCTCTTTTGTACCTACTGCTATGTTATTTTTGTTACCAAGACTCCCATTCCGACGACGGGGAATGATACAAGCTATGGTAATCTATGAAAGTTCCAATACTGGGGCAACCCACATTCTCTGGCAGTGATGCTTGTGTTAAATCTGACAATGCCCGAGTGCCAGTCCTCGTTGTAGGAGGTTGTATAGTGTATGTCCCTCATGATCACTGGTACTGGTTACAGGTAAGTGTCAGGTGTGCCCTCTTGTCAGGAAGGAGTCTGATAGTACTGTCATCTAATGAAGGAGGTGTAACTGGTTGGGGGCAGTGTTTGAATTGGAGCCATCTGTGTAGTACAGTCAAGTCTAGGCATTTCTAGAGAGCATATCTATCGGAATGGCCCTCCCAGCGTTGTGCAACAAACATCCAGACCATATTACATCCTGATTTAGACAAATAGCAAGGTTTTCAATCACTTTCTGAACTTCAATTCCAAATTGATCTTACATGTCTTCACAGGTAAGAAACTACATTAGCAAAAACCTGCTTCCACTTCTAGCCTTTTTGACCTTCATGATCACAAATTGACATTGTATCAGATGTTGCAACAGCAGAGGCCCTGATATAAAACTTGATAAGCCATACAAAGGACTTTAAACTGGATCCTCTGTTTAACGGGTAGACAGTGAAGGGAGGCTACCAAGCCCAACACTGACATCTGTTTAGGAATCTTTAGCAGGAGGTAAGCAGTTGCATTTTGTACCACCTTCAGTCTTCTGACCACATATTGAAGACTTACAAGATGGAGTGGAGTGGTGTGGCTCACTGGTTAGAGGCGGCAGACCCGTAAGCAGAGAACGGCCCGGGACCAGGGTTCAATTCCCGACGCGGCAGGGTCGTGGACCAGGGTCAAACGGACTCGATAATTCTCGCCTCGGTGCCTACTCTAACCAGGGAACACACTCTGCAACTCTGCGCATTAAGCTTGCCTCATCTCTACAATGGCCCCCCACAGACGCCGGGGATGCCCGGTTTCACCTTGGAGATACCCAGAACGGGACCATCTCACAGGGAAAACCAGGACGGGTTCCCCAGCGGTCTTCAGCGCCAGGATACTCCTTGGAGTCACAGTGCGCTTTACAAGTACACCCACATAGAGAGAGTTGCAATAATCTCAACATGACCAAAATAGTCCCTGCACTGCAAGTATCCACGATGAGAAAGGTAAGAACTCTAAGATTTTTTTTTAACATTCTCATGATTCTGAATTAAGTGGCTGCGAGTGTCCTCACTTATTTGAAAAGTTTTATAAAGCGCTAACATGACCCTTGCGGGTATCAGAGTGCTGTACACAGAGGCAGAAGCATGCATGAACTCAGAACAGTTGAGGTCAACATCGTAAAATAACAAGGAGTAAACAATCAAAATCAGATACCGGGTAGAAGGCCCTACTAGTTCAGTTTCTCATATAGTGCAATATATTTCCTGTAACATTCAGTAAAACAATCATAGAGTGGCTCCTCACAGAATAGCAGAGTAAATGACAAATCTGAATAATCCCAAGAAATATTCTTCTATTATGGTTCAGTAAGGGCCCTAGAGTAAAATAACAGTTCAACATCCAATCCAAAACACATAGCGAAAGATACGTTGGGATAAATGTTAAATCTGTCAACAAGGGGACAAGAGAAAGAGTACATGATGATGCAGTTTATGTCCACTCAGGAAAAGCCATTTGGCCTGTTTCTTGAAATAGGCAGTGGAGGGATTGGTTCTCATCTCCACTTGTCCAGCCAAATATCCAGATTTGTTACTGTAGTTTTGGAAGCAGGGTGGCTATCTAAGAGTTTGACCAGCACATCATCGACCAACGGTTGAAGTCATTGCCAACAACCATTACTTGCGTTTTATCCCCATTAAGCACCAGGCAGCTTCCTGATGTCAATTTTGTTACATCATTTGAGCAGGTTTTTAGCTGATCAGAGCAAGAAGATGTATCAGGTTTGAGGAAGAAGGTGCCAAGTCGGCTGGTCAATATAGGGGTCGAAATGTCAACATTGTTTTAATTTTTGTGTCAAATTTGGATGATCGAGAATATGTATCTGCATCTTTTTGTTATGATTTAACATTCATATGTATGCCAGAAATCTGGCAGGATAGGTCGTCGTTATTATTATTTGTTGGGACCTGGCTGTTTCTGTGTCCTTCTTAATTGTTTGCAAGGCGTCTTCTACCTGCGGGCCAAACAAATTTTCCCCATCGAAGGGCATATCCAACACCTTTGCTTGCACCTCCTGGCGAAAAGAAGTCGCCTTAAGCCAGCCCTGTCGCCGTAGGACGGCTGCCTCTGCTAACTGTCTGAATCCCGTAAAAGCCACATCTACTGCATAGTCTATAATCTCCGCTGATGTTCTCTCTCCTTCCTACAGTATCTTGAGAGCTTCAGATTTAGCAGGTTCAGGAAGCATATTAATGTATGGTAAGATGTCAGACCACATTTGCTGGTCGTAACGACCCAGAATGGCCAAGGAGTTGGCCGCCCGGACCTTTGTTACTGCCATCGTAGATACCTTTTTCCCAACAGAATCTAGATGCCTGCCATCTCTATCAGGCGGGGCTGTAATCGGCGATGACTGATTTCTGTACCTCTTTTGTGCAGCTTGTACAATCACCGAATCTGTCTTGGGTGTCCTATAAGGCAAGCTGAGGTCTTTTCCAGAGCCTTATATTTTTTATCTATACGTGGTAATACTGGCGGGATAGATGCAGGAGTAGACATCAGCTAAAGGCCCTCTTTCCATATGAATTCAATAATTTGATTTGTCTTTACTTGTCTCCTCGGCTGGTCATTGAAGTCATAGAGGAAACATTCCTCCTTCGTAGTTTCCAGGGAGATATGGAAACGTTGAGTCGCTCTTTCCATAAGAAGGTGAAAACCCCCAATGTCCACAGGAGGTGAATCAGCAGGAACCAGAGGCAAAGGAGAAGGTGTCTGGATTTGATAGTCAACCCACTCCGACAACAAGGATCTGTCATCGACTTTACCTTGCTCACGCTCCTCATCTTCTGATGATTGATGTTCCTCAGGTTGTTGAGAAGCTTCTGGCGAACAAAGTTTTGGCGACTTAAATTCAGATGTGGAAGCTTGAACCACAGGTGTAGGTGGTCCAAATCCGCTGACTCAGATGGTGGAAAACGCCGGTAATAATCATTGAGCATGTGCTGAAGATTAGACAACAATGACACAGGCATCTGGGCTGTTGGAATACTAGTAATGGGGGACATCACCTGTTTAGGTGAAGGTGGATCATCTTGATCCTCTTCCTGGTATTTGATGAGTAGTTCTGAAGGACTGCTCCAAACCTACCATCCAAATCAGAGTCTTCATCACTATTCTCTGAATCTAGTAATTTTTCAGGGACCTGTAAAGGTACTGTACGAGGTGACACATGTAATGGAGATAAAGGTTCTAGTCCAGAACCGCGCCTTTGCAACAGGGAAGGCTTTGCCGTAGACGGCGTAGATGTAAATACCGTACATGGTGACCAAGCTTGCATTGTCGTACATGTAGATAGTTGTGGCGTCGACAGAGGAACCGTCGATGGGCCCGTCGACGGAGGCATAAGCCCCGACGATGACAACGTGGAGTTCGTCGACG
The DNA here is from genome assembly GCF_964263255.1 of Lissotriton vulgaris. Taxonomy (NCBI): domain Eukaryota; kingdom Metazoa; phylum Chordata; class Amphibia; order Caudata; family Salamandridae; genus Lissotriton; species Lissotriton vulgaris. The sequence continues at coordinate 1,065,072,791 of NC_141693.1, read as the reverse complement.
ATACAGTAGTCTTCGTCGACGATGCAGGCTTCGTCGACGATGCAGTCTTCGTCGACAATGCAGTATTCGTCGACGATGCAGCCTTCATCGACGATGAAGTTTTCGACGACTATTTGACCGTCGACGATGCAGCTTTCGTCGAAGTCGAGGAGGTCGTCGACGACGATGATGAAGTGACCGTCGACGGAGGCGTCGACGATGATGTTGTCGCCGACTGAGTTTTCTTAGGTCTTGACGTCGGCAGGGCGCCGACGATGGCAGGTGTAGATTCCTTCGTCGACGAGATAGGTCTTACTGAGACATAGACCATCGTCGACGGAGAAGACGGCGTCGACATTATCATTTCAGGTTTAGGTGAAGAAAAGGTTACCGTAGATGTAGATGTTGCGTCGACGGGTATCTTCGTCGACGAAGGGACCGCTGACAGCGTCGTCGATGATAGGGACTTCTCAGAAGTTGATTTCTGAGGTAAATTCCTGGTCGATTTTCTCGGGGGCGTTGATGGCAAAGGTTTGCTCTTACCAGGGGCAGTAGCCTTAGAAGTGGTAGGCCTCTCTAACCCCTTAGAAGGTTGCTGTCTCCCCGCAACCTTAGTCCCAGGAGAAGAAAATACGTCCTCAGCAGCTCTCTTCCTAGAAGCTGTAGTAGATCCAGAGGCAATACTGCTTACCTCAGACAGCTGATCCTCATGATCCTTGAGCTTCTGTAGCCACAGAAGTAAGCCACCCTCTCTGTCCATGAGGGTCTTTTGAGGGAAGGTCCTACAAATCTTGCAGTCCTTCACCTGAGGGTCTGGGTACAGGCAGTAGATGCACTTCTTGTGGGGATCTTCCTTGAAAAGTTGAAGCTTACCACAAGTCCTGAATAAAGATTTCTTAAAGGAAGATATCCTAAAATCCAGGATTTTGAAGGAAAAAAGAGAAGCACTGAGCAGAGCTCAGGGAGACTCCCTTCACACGACGTGCGGTAGAAAAGAGAGCCTGAGCATCTGGGGAGAACATTTTGGTGGGTGCCGTCGCCTGATTGGCTGCAGTTTGATGTATACAAAATGACTAGGATAGTCATGAGTGTGGAAATATTTTCTCTGGTAGCTGGGGCTACTTTCTTCCTGGTTGGTTGTCACCAAGTTTTTCTAAGGATATTATTGCATATTGTTACTTTTTTATGTACCGTGGGACTCCGACTCTGACAATGGGAAATGATTAAGGCATGTGAATCTATGAAAGACACCAATACTGGAGAACCACAGATTACAGGTAAGTAACTATTGTTCTTTCTGCATTCAGGGAATAAACTGCTTCCTTAACTGCATAGTAGGCTGGTTAGGTTTCATTTTTCAGAGAACTGTTGAGATCACCTATATCTAGCTTGCAACACTCTGATCTAGTGCCTTCACAAAGGCTTCAGTGTCTGTTGACAGAAACTAAAACGTCTTCAGACCAAGCAAAGGGGTTTCTGTCACTAAGCCAAATAATTAAGCACATTCTTTGAGCATAGATCTGATGGTTTCCATTACTCCAGATCCTGATGGCTTCCTTCGTAGTTGTTGTCCTTGCAGTATAGTTGCAAATAAGGACTCTTCACCAACGCCTACCTCAGTCTAGGAGTCTTTGTCAAAAAGGATGGTGACTCTCAGTATGCACTCTAGTCTCTTTTTTTGTCAGCTGAGAAGGCTAACCCTTTATAAGGCTCTCCTCTAGTATTTCACATCACGATGACTAAAGGGGCCTTGTACAACAGCAGAGCAGCTTCACCAGCGTTAGCTGACCCATAAACTGCGGAAAGATCACGACCGAGAAGATCATGTGTGGTTGCTTGATCCCAAAGCCATATTTTTGAGCCTCAAATTCTTCTTTTCTTCCTTTACTCAGTAAGAAAGTTGTTGTCATAATGGATAATACTTCTGTAGTGTTATTACCATCTTATGATGCAATAAAATATAAGATTTCTCCACTCATTGGTATCGGTAGAGGAGTTTAGGGAAGAGTGCACCTAGTGGCACTCAACATCGAAAACCCTTTTGAATCTCTAGGGTGGGAGTATATCTGCAATCCTCAGATTAATGGGCTTTGTCTGGAATTTTGGGGGATTGAGGCCCAGTTAATAAGGTCTACTGCAGTGACCTGACAGCTCGCAACTGGAAGGTCGAAAGAGGGACAAGGTAGGGATGTCGGTTGTCTACCTCTTGTTCATCTTGGTGATGGAGTCACTGACTATGTGGGTACAGCAAAAAATGCAACTCTGGGGAATATAGGTTGAGCCAGGGGGCATGTGGTCTCATTGTATGTGACGATGCACTGTTTTACATGGCACAACCTTGTTAGTCTATCCCAATACTTGAAGAGTATTTGCAGCGGTCTAAGGGTGACAAATTTGCAAAGGAAGAACACTGGTATACCCCCTGGTGGTCCTAGCCGGAATTCAGCACACACAGCTTCCCCCTCCGGTCCTCCAGTGGGAAAGATCGACACTCAGATACCTGAAGGTGTGGATGACCTTCGGCAGCATTACACTATGCATGCAATCTGGGCATAATTGTGCAGTGTCTTAGCGCTTCTACATGCTCCTGCAAATCTCTATCACTCTCTGTGATGGGTAGAATGCCGCTAGCAAAAATGATACTACTCCCACTTCGCTGATACATTCTACAAAATTCTGAATATCCAGTAGGGCAGTCCGCTTTTCGGGCGGTAGATAGCCTGCTAGTCCTCTCAGGGTGGGTGGGAAAAGAAGTAGATTGCATCTGGCAGTGCAGAAGAGGGACAAGGAGAAAGAAAGGGGGGGCTGGGATTACTGTATCTGGAACTTTACTATATTGCAGCACAGCTGCAGCATGCAGAGAAGTGGTGGTAGGGAAGCCCAAATAGGGACACTAGACTTTTGGGGTAGCTAATACCAGAAAGTGCCCTGCCGATCCAACTGATGAGAGAAGCACACCAACCCCTGAACACTACTAGATTGATATTGCACGTGGCCTCGGCCCGGGAAACTAGCTGTCAAGAGTACTGAAATTGGGGTGGGGCACTGGTTTGTTTTGTATAGAAACAGCGCTTATGGCTGCTCGGTACTGCTTATTTTGCTTCCCACTCCCACCTTAACTGTCCACTTGGTCGCCTTTGTACGATTTGCCAATTGGCTGTAGACTTTGAAAAGATTGCTTGCTGTTGATCATGTGCATTAGAATCCCAAAAGAAAAAAGAAACCTCATTTATCCTGGTATTTGATAATACGAACATTATCCTGAGCTACAACGGGGCAGTTTGGGGTTGTAATACTGTATGCTTATGATCATGTTGCTTTACTTGCCCGCGTTTGTATTGCTACAAGTACAATAAAGGTTTACCAAAAATTAAAAAAAAAAAAAAAAAAAAAGAGTACTGAAGTTCCTGCCCTTTAGCAGATCCCTGATGATCGTCTGGCTACAACCATTCCTTTGAATACAGGAGACCATGACTCTGGCAGCATGGAGAGATGGCAGATGCCACACACTTAGTGACTTATACCCCAAGGCCAAATTTATGTCATTCCACATGGCGTGCCAGATGTTCGAGTTGGAGCTGTGCAGTTGCTATGTTTTGCTAAACTAGCATGAACGACTAGAAAGATCTGAACAAGGTTTCCAGGGAGACTGACCCCCTCTGCTATACTGGATATCCTTATAGAGGGAGCAGAAAGGGTGAGACTAGTTTTACTGCCTTACATAGCACTAACGAATGACATATTTGTGACCCCAATGCATTCCAGACAGACTTGGTACAATGACTTTCCATCCCCCTTTGACAGATACGGAGTGGGCGCCTACCTACGCACAGGTGTAGAAGATTGCAACCAATGCACAGTCTAAATTAATATATTTTAGCTATCTCCATTGCACATACCTGACACCCGCTCAACTACAGAGAATTTACCCGAGCAGACCCTTGACGTGCCCAAGTTGTGGGGGAACATGGCGTCAAATCTCTGAACATGAGGCGGACATGCAGGAAACTATCACAAAATTGGACAGAGATAGTATTGCAGCTTGAAAAGGCAACCCTTCACGGAATGGAAGCAACCATAGAGCATTGCTTGCTCAGTTTAGTCCCACAACCTGAGCATGGAAAAATGCAGCACAAATTTGCAACCCTGGGCCTCTTACTGGCCAAGCACTGAATAGTGATAAACTGGCTGTCTACGGGCAGTCCCAGTTCCAAATGGTGCCAAAATATGGCTGAACGGGCACTAGCAGAGGAACTGCGGCTGAAAAGGTGGCGGATGGTTGAGAAGGCGGAGGACGACTTGACAAGCTAGGCCGATATGTTGCAGACTCTGATGGGTGGACAGAATAATGAGTGTTGAGTGTAGGAAGGTGGATATCTGACTATGGTTACCCTAAACTTTATGTCTAGTGTTTAGCTGGTTTTCGACTTAGTTGGCCTGGGATCCTGCTATTCAGGACCCCAGGCTTCCTGCTCTCTCTGTTAAAATGGACTCCATGTACCTTAGGTACATATCCAATTGGATACTGGGTCACCTTATCAGTCCCTGTACAGTGTACCTTAGGTACCCAGGGCATAGGTGCATTCAGGGCCTACCAGGGGTGGCAGCATGTATTATGCCACCCCTGGCTGGCCATCCAAATCTGACACAACTGGCTGATCAATCAGCTGGGGCAAGGTGGTGTAATCACCCTTTGCTTTAGATATAGTATACCTATATCTAAACCTAGAATGGACACATATACTCCTATAAGTCACTCATATGGCAGGCCTTAACAATCCTGGAGGCAGAGTGCTTGGAATTATGTGAGATAGTGCTCTGGCATGAGCTGAGCCTGTCTACAGCTTTCGGAACCAAGTCCTTTAGCTGTTTCCATGATAACGCTATACCATATACTCTTAAGTGCATTATAACCTCGTGGTTATTGCTAACTTTGGCATAGCATTATCAAAACATGTTGAGTCAGGTGTCATATGAATTGGAATACTACCCCCTCACCAATTCTGGCGACGGGGGTAGCATTCCACCCTTTTAGAGGGACACAACATGTATGTAACTGTGAACCCTGCTTAAAGTTAACTCGAGCCGCAGCATCACAAAATGGATGCTGCCACCACAGACACAAGTCTTGCCTCCTGCTGCTGGGAGTCCTTCCAGCGAGGGAGGCTTGGACAAAGGGTTTCCTGCCTTGGGAGGTGCTAGCACCACCCAAGACAGGATTTTGTGTATTAGGTAGGACAGGGCTGAAAGGAATGAGACATGCCTGGGGCACACAAGGTGCCCTGTGCATACACCGGTTCAAACCAGTTGCTGGGGCACTCCAGCCCCAGCTCTGGCGCGAGACCGGACAAAAGATAGGGGGTGTAACCACCCCTCTTCCTGGTCCCACCCATGGGAGGGACCTAGTGATAGTGCAGCCCCCTTTAGCAGGATAAAGGTAGGAGCTGGTCCCATTCCAAATCAGATTAATCCTGAACTGAAATTCTACAAGAAACTCTGGACTTCGACTTTCTACACAGAAGACTGAAGAAATCTCCCTTGTGGGCAAGGAGTGTCCACCCTGCTCAAGCAGGCACCATCAAGCGTCCAGCGGCTTCACTTTGTCATCTTTCCTCGAGGATCCATACTTCAGAGCCCGACGAGACCCGGATTCCCAGACCTCTCCGACCTCAACTCACATCTGCAGCACAGCTGAGATCCGTGGGTGTGATGAGACACGTGGGATCGGCCATCTTGGAGAAACTGCACTTGGCTTCCAGCACAACTTCTCAGATAACCTCGATGAAGTGCTTTGGGGATTGAGAAGCCCCAGCCCCGAGCAGCTCCTGCACCGAAGACCAGCCCTCCAGCATCCACGAGATCTGCGTGGGGCCCTTCTGCCTGTTTGCTGCTCGACGCGTTGTCTGGTCACTTGTCGGCTGGCTAGTGGCCTCCTAGACGACGATCCACGACATCAAAACCGCTGGTCTGGTTGCTCCAGACTGGCCCTTGCTTCCCTGCAAAGGAGAAGCACCCCGGACCCTCCTGGTCCGCACCAGACATCTTTTCCACTCACCGCGTGGGTTACCTTTGCCAAGGCCTGTTGACGCCGAATCCAGAACCAACACCACCGACAGCGAGAGCCTGCGTAGGACAGCTCGTGCCTCCATCCTGGTTGTCGAAGACACCACCTGGTCCACGTCCAGTCACTGGCTAGTGACTTTGAACATTGTCCCCTCTGCTTTCAGGTCTTCAGCAGTCCTGATCCACCCTTGGATCACACCGGACATCTTCCTCCTGGTCGCCTGCAGCATCTTTTCTTTCAGGCTCCATAGACTTCAACGCAGAAACCCAACACGACTTCGCACCTATGCACCCGCAGCCCGTGGGTGAGGTAACCAGAGCATTTCGGTGCTCAAGAGTAGATTGACTCTCCTAGTGTCCAGTTTCACAGTCGTTTTAGTCCTAACTAGTCAGGCTTGTCCGTACTCACCTTTTTCTTGAACTGTACTGTCCATAGACGTTGTTACGCATCTCGCGTGTGAGTTCACACTCTGCACACACGTTCCGTGGGCCTCCTATTACTTACCTAAAGTTAGGGTAGTGTAGTCCCAGCGATCCTACAGCCTCTGGACAGCTCCATTCCTTCTATCGACTTCCTTATACCATTTACTTAGTATATGGTTTGTTGCGCCCCTAGGGCGACATTGTAACTTGTGCAGCTTAACGTATTTTTCTTAAGAGTCTTGTCATGTGCTTAGCCCTCTGATCTCATAAAGAGTTCAGAGGTGTTTGTTAGTTAATAAATATCTTGTTTATTTTCATAGCAACCTGTGTGATGTCCTTTCATTTGGTATTCAAGGGATTATATGTGGTAAAACAGCTGGCTTCACATGCCAAAAGAGTTTAGCCTAAGACTGCTTTGTCCATGCTACCATTAGGATTGCTGGTCTATAAGGTTGACTTACAAACAATCACCATAAGGGTTGTTTGAACTAATACAAGGTGATCACTAGAACTAGTGAGCATCATATATCAGGCCAACTTCTCACAAATAGCTACTGAAAACCTTAGCATATTTAAGACATTTAGTGACTGGCCCGAGACCCACAGCTCCAAAATAAGGGGAACTCCGAGGGAACGAGCCACACTTGGAGGGGAACATAAGTAGTTGTGCCTGGGGAGAACGGGTCAAGAACGGGGTTGGCGAGATGGGGCATGAGCCTGGAGTGGCAATATTTAGGAAATTAACTTATGGGGTCTGTAGTGTAATGTTGTTCAATGCTGGGCAAACATCCTTCAATTGAGTGTGTACAGATCCTATTTCATTGTTGCTACCTTGTTGGATGTCTGAAAATTTTAAATAAAGATGACATGCCAGTGGCTGTCTGGGCTCCCTAAAAGTGTAAATGTGTCCACAGTGTGATCTTTTATGAGAAATGGGGGAAGATATTTTGTCAGTTATTCGGAACCCCCCCTACTCTGACATCTACTTCCACTCAAGACATGAGAATTAAAAATACATTACTGGTGGCCCATTACAGAGTGGCTCACTGCTACTCTGTTTTCTTTCCCTAAAGGACTGTTTGTCGCATGATTTTTTTCTCTGTTCCGCAGGGGCATGATAAATGCTCCGCTTGGCCAGAGCTTGGCACCCTTCCCACATCCTAAGATCACTTCAGGCCCTCCAGTGGGTCCACCACCAGTTTGAAGACCCCTCTGTCGGACACAAATGGGAGATCATTGGTAAAGCCATACTGAATTGAGAGTTTTTGGAACTAAAAATACACTTTGTGCAAAGTTTGTCACCTGACTGGGGCAGGGAAGAAGTCACTTATGGATGTTTTCCACAGTGCCTGATCTCTAACGTATCTATTCGCCTTTCCACGCACATTCATCAGACTCTCCAAAAAGTGAGGAATTTCCCATTTTATATTGATTTCCAGATCATGACCATGCCAAGTTTGTTTCATTGGGGCATTTTTTTCTCTCACAGAAGGAGTTTGTGGTTCCTCATATCATAGACTGTTTATCATAGGATGGTGGTGAAGTTTGTTTCTTTGCCCCTCCCTGCAATTGTATTGCTTGAGACCCTTGGTTCCTCTGAAATTAGGGTGTGCACCTTAGAATACCGCTACAGATACATTTTCACCAATGCATGCTGCTTAGTAGGGTTTGCCCTGAAAGCAATAACATAACAAGTGGACTAGGTCTTCTTACAAGACCTTAAAGAGTGAAACCTAAGTCCTGTTAAAGCTTTCTGGAATGACACCTTAGCTTTCGTTTCTTATTTGGCTTGTTTTGAGAGATTACACTTTTCTACAAAGTTTTAAGGCTCTTTTTTCCATGATCATTTATTTAAATGTTTCTTTACTCAGTTGACCACTCTCCTTTCCCTTTAAGAAATGAGGATGTGCAGTCACAGAGATGAATTTTTACATCTTCATTCTCACATTAGAAATAACCCTCTCTCAATGGCATCTAATTCTAGTCTTGGCCTTGCTGAAGCTCATGCACAAACCATTTGAGCCCATTTCTTTTTGTGATGTAGGTTTTGAATAGCTTGAAAACAGCTTTCAAATTAGTTCTTTCCCATTGAGATTTGAGTTTCATAGTGGAGATGCTCAAAATTATTTCATTAGATAGTTAATACAGACCTTTGATGTGCTATTAGTGTATACTAATACATACACCATGAGAGGCACACTTTTATCCCTTTACATTTACACACCCTCACCTTCCATTTTTTCACCTATCAGTGTGTATAGGGACCTGCTTTCCTCATGGTCATTGATTTACTAGTAGCTACTCCAGGTATTTGGGACATTTTTGTTAATGTCTTTACTTGCTATTTTATACTTCATCCCCTTTTTCTTTCAGTTAGGAAAGCTATTCTGAGAAACCTGGGCTTAAAGCCATGCTCCTTGAGCCATTTGCAGGTTTTACACAAAATCTTTGAATCTTTGAAAGATTTATCTGCTACATAGCTTGTATTGTGTGCTTTTATTGCAGGACTCTCTTGTACAACAGTACAACATAGTGTATATGCAGTACAAGCGTACACAAATCTTGCAAGAGGCCATTGGATTTGATTTGATCACTAGTAAAAAGAGTTAGGAGGTGACAGAAGGTAGGTACAGTGTCTCAGACACCAAATGCAAAACCAGATACCTTCCTGATTCAGAAATACTTTATTTCTAAGAAATATATTCTTATAGATATATTTCGCACAGATTCCTTCCTGCCAGTGAGGTAGTTAGGCATCCCTTGTGGGTGCTACCTCCAATATTGATTGGCTCCACATTAGTCGTGTAAGTAATTCCCTGAAGGATGGAAGCACTAAGTCATAAGACCATCTACCTCCACGTAGCTTCTGACTTCTTTTGGCCAGACCCGTTGTCATGTTCTTGCAGAAGGGTGTGAAGTTCCTGCGTCAGAGGATCCCAGGATTTAGTCTCATGTCCAAAAGACTCTGTTGCACTGTTGGAATGGGCCTAACTTCCTCTCTTGATGTGGATCAGCCACAACAGTTTCCTATCACTTTAGAGATTCTGGAGGTTTCCACCATCTCCTCCTGTGAGAGGTCTTTGTTAAAGTCCTACTCCGACATTGGGTTTATCCTGACTCTTCTTTGCTCCTGTGGTTAATGATGGCTCCCGCACTAGACAGGAGACTGTCAAACAGCAATGCACCACCCAGTCAGTAAGTGACTCAGCACAGACACAAGCACCTCCCAAAGTTCTGCGGTGCTCCTGGAGTCCACCAAAAGCAAAGTAAGCACAAATACATGAAAGACCAGCACCCTGCAGACATACCTCATCTGCAAGCCTTGTTCTAGTAGTTCTGGGTCATAACCTGACATAGGAGGTGCATAGTACCCAAGAACACTTGACCCTGCCCCGTACTTTGCCAGTCCGCTTCCCAGAGGAGAAGGACTTTGCCTTGGTTTCTCTTACACATCAGTTGGACTCTGTGGCATCCAGTCCAATGCTGGTGGTCTCTCATGGGTATTTGACTCCATGGCAGACAGATTGCATTCCTTTGATTATTTGTGGAAAGAACAGTCAGAGTAGATACCACCCTCCTCTCAGCCTCCAATTGATTCAACTGCATTGTTTACTCCAAACTGTCCTCCATCCTTTACCTAGGCTTCTTTCTGGATTCTATGAGTGCAAAATTGAAAGCTAGAGATCCCTTTGCATCTCCTCTACCTAAAATCAGTTCCCATTGACCCAGTGCAGCTCATACATTCTCCAGTGCTTCTTCAGAGGCATGTGGATCAGACTTCGTCATCAGTCCTCTACCTCGGATGGCACCGCCATTTTATCCTCAGAAGTGGGGAGTACCCAGGATTCTACTCTTGAGCCCTAACTTAATTCATCTTTATGTGCATCCCTTGGCTGAGATTGTTCAATCTCATGGCCTTTTAATAATATTGGCTTAAGCTGATGACAACCAGATTGCGATCTTCCTCAAACCTGATACATCTTCTCGCTCTGATCAACTTAAAACCTGCTTAAATGATGTAACAAAATGGACATCAGTAAGCTGCCTGGTGCTTAATGGGGATAAAACGCAAGTAATGGTTGTTGGCAATGACTTCAACCGTTGGTCGATGATGTGCTGGCCAGTCTCTAAGGTAGCTGCCCTGCTTCGAAAACTACAGTAACAAATCGGGATATTTGGCTTGACAAGTGGAGATGAGAACCAATCCCTCCACTGCCTATTTCAAGAAACAGGCCTAATGGCTTTTCCTGAGTGGACATGAACTGCATCATCATGTACTCTTTCTCTAGTCCCCTCGTTGACAGATTTGACATTTATCCCAACGTATCTTTCTCTATGTGTTTTTAATTGGATGTTGAACTGTTATTTTACTCTGGGGCCTTACTGAACTATAATAGAAGAATATTTCTTGGGCCTATTACAGATTTGTCATTTACTCTGCTATGCTGTGAGGAGCCACTCTGATTGTTTTACTGAATGTTACAGGAAATATATTGCACTATATGAGAAACTGAACTAGTAGGGCCTTCTACCCGGTATCTGATTTTGATTGTTTACTCCTTGTTGTTTTACAATGTTGACCTCAACTGTTCTGAGTTCATGCATGCTTCTGCCTCTGTGTACAGCACTCTGATACCCGCAAGGGTCATGCTCGCGCTTTATAAAACTTTTCAAATAAGTGAGGACACTCGCAGCCACTTAATTCAGAATCATGAGAATGTTAAAAAACATCTTAGAGTTCTTACCTTTCTCATCGTGGATACTTGCAGTGCAGGGAGTATTTTGGTCATGTTGAGATTATGGCAACTCTCTCTATCTTGGAAGTCTTCAATATGTGGTCAGAAGACTGAAGGTGGTACAAAATGCAGCTGCTTGCCTCCTGCTAAAGATTCCTAAACACATGTCAGTATTGGGCTTGGTAGCCTGCCTTCACTGTCTACCCGTTAAACAGAGGATCCAGTTTAAAGTCCTTCGTATGGCTTATCAAGTTTTATATAAGGGCCTCTGCTGTTGCAACATCTGCTACAATGTCAATTTGTGATCACGAAGGACAAAAAGGCCAGAAGTGGAGGCAGGTTTTTGCTATCTGTCTCCATATTATGTAATTTCTTACCTGTGAAGATATGTAAGATCAATTTGGAATTGAATTCAGAAAGTGATTGAAAACCTTGCTATTTGTTTAAATCAGGATGTAATATGGTCTGGATATTTGTTGCACAACGCTGGGAGGCATATTCAGATAGATATGCTCTCTAGAAATGCCTAGGCTTGACTGGACTACACAGATGGCTCCAATTCAAACACTGCCTCCAACCAGTTACACCTCCTTCATGAGATGACAGTACTATCAGACTCCTTCCTGACAAGGGGGCACGCCTGACACTTACCTGTAACCAGTACCAGTGATCATGAGGGACATGCACTATACAACCTCCTACAACAAGGACTGGCACTCAGGCATTGTCCGATTTAACACAAGCATCACTGCCAGAGAATGTGGGTTGCCCCAGTATTGGAACTTTCATAGATTCCCATAGCTTGTATCATTCCCCGTCGTCGGAATGGGAGTCTCTGTAACAAAAATAACATAGCAGTAGGTACAAAAGAGAAAGAAAAAGGCCTAGGCCTCATTCCCTTTTGTAGCATATCAGCCTCTTTTTGTAAGAGACCAAACTAAGCATCAGCCAATCAGAAGAGCCTCACCCCATAGAACCCTCCTGAAGGAACCTCTGAGCCTCAGATGTTCTACCGCACGTTGTGCTTAGGGAATCTCCTTTGAGCTCTGCTCATTTCTACTCTATTTAAGGATTTTTTCAACTTTTTTCTTCAGGATTGTTAGGTATTTCTGACAAGGAGAGGAAAGCCCTTTTCAAGTCATGTTCCACCTGTGGCAAGAAAAGGCTGTATGTGGAAGACAGACATAAGGATTGTATATATTGCCTGTATCCAGATCATAAGGCTACGGACTGCAAGATCTGCCTCACCTTCTCTTCAAAGACTCTCCGGGACCGTAAGGGTCGCTTCTTCACTTGCCTCCAGAAACTGAAGTCCAGGCAAGAAACTGTTTCAAGCGACAGTGAGGACTCTTCTTCTGCAACATTATCTAGAAGGTCGGTCAAAAGGGGTAGGGCTTCCCCATCACCTTCTGTAGAGCGTCCAGTTAAGGCCTCAAAAAAGACCCCCCGTGAGTCTGAGAGGCCAAAGTCCCGTTAAATCTCCTCACCAGGGTGTAAAGGAGAGGGAAGGACCATCTACGCCTTCAGCAGTTGTGGAGACTGCTTCAACTTTTAAGAAACTATCTTCTCTGTCATCTGAGAAGTAATGGAAAAGCTCCAAGTCGTCGACGACGCAGCAGAAGACTCCGTCGACGAAGGCGTCTAAATCCACGGTGACAAAAGATATATTGTTGACGGTCTTGTCGACAGTACAGTCGGCGTCGACGGGATCGTCGACGACGGTGACAGCGACGTCGACGAGGATGTCGACGGGGGTATCGACGACGGCAGTGACGACGAAGATTTCGTCGACGATGGTGACGACGAAGGTATTGTCGACGAGTTCTTCGATGACGACGACCATGACGACGACAACAGCGGGAGCGTCGACGGTCTCGTCTCCAGCAGTGTCGACTACGCCCATCTCGTCGTCGACAGTCCACCCGTCGGCGGTGACTCTTCCGTTGACGACATAGACGACGAGTTTACCTCTACCTACTCCATCGACCACGGTACCGTCGATGATGCAGTCGTCAACGGAGAAAATTACTATTTCCTTGAAAAGGATAACTCCGGACATGACGTCTCCAAGGTTACCCCCTTGCCTCCCGCTTTGTTACTAGAAGAGGAAGAAGAGGATTCTGATGAGGATGATCAGGACTCTTTTGGGTATGCTCACAGTCCCTCTCAATTGTTGGTTAAATGTCAGGAAACGGATTCTGAGGGCGAGTTTCTGCATGAATGTTCTTACCAACACTCTTATCAACATCAGGAGACTGCAGGCCAGAGATGGTGTCTGTTCCTTACTCACTCTTGGCGGTTCTCCATAGCATGCTGCAGGATTATAAAACCAGGTTCTCTCAGGCTACAACTCAGGTTGCCTCTGTCCCGACAGTTCAAACTATACCTGCCCCCCGACTCCGATGATAGTTTCTCCGGAGTTGCCAACCCAGATGTTCTCTCAGCCCCAAACATCTGCTCCAAATATACCTCCAGTGCTACCCGATGTTCAGGATGATTCCTCGGATGAGGATTAGAATGTTGATAACAGGACCAATCAGGGCTTAGAATGGGATGAGTATGTGATCCCAGATCCAGCGTCACCTAGTCCGGACCCAGTGGATTCTCCCCCAGCAGATGATGGGGGTTTTCATAAATTAATGGAGAGAGCATCTAGTAGATTCAAGCTGCCTATGCCTGCCGTACAGACGGAGTGTTTCCTCTATGACTTTAAAGAGCCCTATAGGAAGGTGACCCGATCTATACCCATTGTAGACCATGTGTGGGAAGAGGGTCTAAAGGCGATGAAAAACCCAGGTACGGTTATTCTGGTCTTACCACGCCTGGAAAAGAAATACAAGGCCCCTTGATTGGGCAGCCAAAACCGGACTCTGTGATATCGCAGGCGGCACAGAGGAAGTCTCGCAACCCTTCGGCACCCCTTACAACTCCTCCTGATAAGGAGGGCAGGCGGCTTGATAACGCAGGGAAGAGGTTCTCTTCAATGGCTAGTCTCCTGGTGCGAGCTCCAAATGCTTTGGGCAGGTATGATTGTCAATTATGGTGTGACCTATCACCTTATTTGGAACAACTTCCCCAGGAGTCAAGAGGAGAAGCCAAGAAGATACTACAAGAAGGGGAAGGGACATCGGCTGAGGTGATAGATTGTGATAGATTGTGCCATGGCACATTGCCACTACAGCTTTTCGTTTATTGGCTGGTGCAGCGGTTCTTTCTTTGCCAAGGATGGCTCAGAGCGACGTGGTTCAGGCCGGAGGTCCAGAACAAGATCTTGGACCTCCCTTTTGATGGTGAGGCATTATTCGGAAAACACATTGATGATGCCCTCCAAGAAATAAAGAAGGATACAGAGACTGCTAGGTCTCTTGGTACACTTCAGTACCGAAAAGATCCTTTCAGGGGTGCAAGAGGAAGGAGTACTACGTCATACAGAGGCTCATACCAGCAGCAAAGATACTCTTCATACGGATCAACGTCACAATGGTACCGACAACCCTATCACCAAAAGCAAGGTCAAGCCTCGTCTTTCTCTAGGTCGAATGCGAGAGGGAAGAAGAACCGCCAGGGACGTGATACGTCCAAGAGGCAACAGCTGCATTCTGGCTCTGCCTGCTGTACCCACCTCCACAACAACATCTGTAGGAGGCAGGGTATCTCAATACCACCACAACTGGACACAGATAACATGAGACCGTTGGGTGCTCAACATCATTCGAAAGGGCCATACTGTGGAGTTTACACAGATTCCACCTTCCAAGCCCCCTGTTCCCATTCCTTTAAAACATCTGCTCGAAGTTCATCAGATGCTCCTCAAGGGAGCGGTGGAGCTAGTCCACTTATCTCAAGGAGGGGAAGGATTCTATTCCAGGTTACTCCTGGTAAAGAAAACGCTGGAGAAATGGCGCCCTATTTTAGATCTCAGGTAGCTAAACACCTATCTCATTTCCCAATCCTTTCGGATGGTTTCAATCCAGGGGATTTTATGGCCACTCTCGATCTCAAAGATACGTATTATCACATACCCATTCACCCTGCGCACAGGAGGTTTCTTCGATTTACAGTAGCCAAGAGCCACTTTCAATTCAAGGTTTTACCCTTCGGACTTCGCTCTGCCCCAAGGATCTTTACTAAGGTGCTGGCACCTGTGGCAGCTTTTCTACGAAAACATAATTTTCAGGTCTTCCCATACCTGGGCAACTGGTTGCTGAAGGCCCCGTCCAGGGAGGCTACGGGAGAAGCAGTCAACGCATGTACAAACCTATTCCAGAATTTGGGTCTTACTTTCAACAGAGAGAAGTCGTCTCTAATCCTGTCCAGGATTGCTCGTTTCCTGGGAGCCATCTTGGACACAACTCTCAACAAGGCCTTTCCATCCCTAGAAAGGCAGGAAAAACTGCAATCCATGGCGCTGTTATTAAAAAAAAGAAAGTGTCTTTCAGTACGCCGTTACAAATCCCTTCTGGGAGTGATCTCTTCATGCATTCCTCTGATACCTCACTGCATATTGCGGGTGCGTTCTCTTCAGGAACAGGTAGACAAACAATGGAGGCAAGTTCACGGCTCATTCGACGACAAGGTGATGATTACTGTGGCAATGAAAAGAGCAGCTTTGTGGTGGACGAAGCAAGAAAACCTTTCCCGAGGTCTATCCTTCGTAAGCAATCCGGTTTCTCAGGTGGTAGCGACGGATGCTTCACTGGAGGGCTGGAGTGCGGTGCTTCAGGATCTTCATGTCAGCGGGCATTGGTTGCTCCAGCATCGTCATTTTCACATCAACCTCCTGGAACTCAGGGCAATCAGGCTGGCACTACAGGCGTTTCTCCCACGACTGCAGGGATTGGCGGTTCTCGTCCGCACGGACAACACCACGGCCCTGCACTACATAAACAAGGAAGGGGGTACCATATCTCTTCCATTATCTCAAGAGGCCCAGAAGATTTGGGAGTGGGCTATTCTTCACGGAATATCGCTACAGGCAGAACATCTACCAGGAGTTCTAAACGAAAAGGCGGACAGACTAAGCAGGCTGTCGTCAGTCAGCCACGAATGAGAACTGAACCATACGATACTGGATGACATTTTTCATCGGTGGGGCAAACCCTCAATAGATCTATTTGCCACCCGGATCAACTAGAAATGCCAGTTTTACGCAAGCAGGCTTCACCATCGAGGATCATTAGGGAATGCGCTTTCGATAGCTTGGTCAAGAGCATTTGTGTACTCCTTTCCCCCCATTCCGGTGATTCCGAGGACGCTCAGGAAGGTCAAGGCGGAACCGTGCAAGATGATCTTAATAGCTCCTGCTTGGCCGAGGCAGTTCTGGTCCACGGAGCTACACCTTCTGTCTCTGGTTCCTCCACTTCCTTCACGGGTGCTTCCGGATCTTCTCACGATGTCCCACGGGCAGATTTGGCATCCGGATCAAGGTTCTCTACACCTGACTGCATGACTCCTGAGCAGCGAGAATTCATAAACCTTCCCATCTCGAATGAAGTAAGAGAAGTTCTGGCTCAAGCTAGAGCCCCTTCCACTAGTAAGACTTACCGTTTGAAATGGAAAATATTTTGCATTTGGTGCCGGAAGGAAAGTGTTGACCCTTTCTCTTCTCAGCCTCAACTTCTACCTTATCTCTTGTCCTTGGCTAAGGCAGGATTGGCTCATTCATCCATAAAATTTCACTTGGCAACTATCTCTCGCTACAGACGCAATGCATCTGGACCTTCTCTCTGGTCGTCCAGGATTATTAAACAGTTTTTCACGGGATGATTCAGAGTCTTTCCCCCGGTGAGACCTCCGCCTCCCACATGGCATTTCAATTTGGTTCTCGTACAGCTCATGAAAAATCCCTTTGAACCGATTCATCGGGCGGACATGAAATTTCTTTCTTGGAAATTGGCTCTTCTTCCTGCCCTCACATCGACAAGATGCATTGGGGAATTGCAAGCACATGAACCTTTTCTCCAGTTCAAAAGAAATACTGTGATTTTAAGAACTAATCCGAGGTTCATACCAAAAGTGCCTTTAGACTTTCACCTCAATGAACCTGTGATTCTCAAGTTTTTCTGTCCTCACCCTTCCACACCAGCGGAGAGGTCAATCCGTTCTCTGGATGCTCAGCGGTGCTTGAAATTTTATTTGGATCGCACCAAAGGGTTTCGTAAATCTTCTCAATTATTCATTGCTTTTGATGGTCCTCGCAAGGGCATTCCACTGTCAAAGCAGAGTATTGAGAGATGGATCTCCAGTGCCATTCTATATTTCCACTCTACAGCTGGTAAGCAGCTGGACAGCAGGATCAGAGCATACTCCACAAGATCCGTGGCTTCATCTACAGCTCTCTTCGCGGGAGTACACATTAGAGACATTTGCAGAGCTGCGACTTGGAGCAGCGTGCACACCTTTACGAAGCATTACTGCTTGGAATCCTTGACACAGGAAGACACAACTGTGGGCCAGGCAGTCCTGAGGAACCTCTTCCACTGATTGGTGAGCTTTCCCTACTATCCCTCCTTCGCATTTCTGCACATTTTGTATTTACTGTTAGTACAGATTGTTATTTCGATATGTGGTTTACTTCTTCTCTTATGAAAGTACGGATACTAACATGTCTCTTTATTTATGTCACAAAATGTGCTTTATTGCTTACTGCTAGCTACCCTGATACAAGCTCTGGGAATCTATGAAAGTTCTAATACTGGGGCAAGAAAACAAGTTACTTACCTGTAACTTTGGTTCCCATGTATTGGTAACTTTCATAGATTCTCATGCACCCACCCTCCTCCCCTGGGAAAGCTCAGCCTTCAGCAGATGTGGTTACTGTTACACAACGGCTACGAAAATCTGAGGCTCTGAGGTTCCTTCAGGAGGGTTCTATGGGGTGAGGCTCTTCTGATTGGCTGATGCTTAGTTTGGTCTCTTTTACAAAAAGAGGCGGATATGCTACAAAAGGGAATAGCCTTTTTCTTTCTCTTTTGTACCTACTGCTGCTATGTTATTTTTGTTATCGAGACTCCCATTCTGACGACGGGGAATGATACAAGCTATGAGAATCTATGAAAGTTACCAATACTGGGGAACCAAAGTTACAGGTAAGTAACTTGTTTTCTTCTTATGCCTCGGTTGCCTTACCTGCTCCCCCACTGAGGCCAGTTCTGGCTATTGAGACCCATATCCTCAAGCAGAATCCAAAAGTTTTTGAAAAAGCTTTGCCCTTTTCTGAGAGAGATAGTTAAGAAACACTAGGCACCAAGTCCCAGACCTATCTAAACTATCCAGTCTTTGTGAAAGGAACCCCCGTCCAGCTCAGTCTATAGTGGTTGTGGCTGCTTATAAAAAGCACAGGAAGAAAAGTATCTGCAGACACAAGAGCAGAAGATCTTTCAAGATGGTGGTTTCCCCCTGTGGTAAATCTGGATGTGAGAACACCGCACAGATAGTAGTGTGGAGTGGAATTCCACACAGTACTTTAAGTAGGGGTTGTGCTGGTTAGATCGCAACACAGTTCTCAGTGAAACCATGCTGAGCTAAGAAAACAACACTTTAAAATTCTCAAGCCAATTTAGAAAATTATAGAAAAATCTTATAAGCAAAAAGACTCCAAAACTATCAAAATCACATAAGGGAACCGGAGATATCTATTTCAAAGATTTGATGCAAAATGCACCAAGAAAACGCTAATGGAAATATTCACTTTGCAGTAGTCTAGGTCTTCTAGCGAGTCATGGTCCACAAATAAAGGTGATAAGGGTCCCTTGAAGTTGGATTTGTCATTGTTGAGCTTCCCCTTAAACTGTTGGTTTTGAAGCCAAAACCTCGTAGCAGGACAAGGTGGGACAGGCAGTGGAGTTACTTCAGTGCTGTGATACATTTCCATCTTGCATGATCCAAGATTTAACCTTCAGACTTCTGGCCTTATGTAGATTTTGGTGGACAGGATACTAAGTCACAAATGTGAAAGATATTCAGTCCGCTGTATTATAAGTGCATTGTAGCTTGTGGTCCTTATAATTCAGTGAACGGGATATCTACCAAGTTTGTGACAGTGTTCCATCCAGCTAACTCTAAATAGGGCTCTTAGTCCCTTTATTGATGCTCAGAATCTACCAGCAGGCAAGGTCAGAGAGGGCTCCAAAAGACAGTATAGTTTTACAGCAAGTCCAGGTGATCCAGTTTTAATTGTGGCAAAAAGCTCTGCGCAGGACAAATCTGTTTCTTTCCTCCTGAGGGTGAGTCCTTCGTGGGGAAGTTTCAGCACCTTGTCCCAGTCTTCAATAGGTAGTAAATAAGTGCCACCTTTCTGCAACTGCTTGGAACATTTCTGGTAACACCTGCATACCTCAGGTCCTCAGGGCAGGCTTATAGGCAGCTGGTCTTACTCCAGCCAGGGTTCTTACAGGGTCGAGTTCTCTGTGGTTAGTTGGGACCCCTTGCAGTCAGGAGTTCTTCTGCTTTTTGTGTCTCTGGAGCAGACAAACAAGAGGTCAGCCACCACACTGTTGGAGAGCAGGTTTTTACCCTCTCTGCCAGCAGGATTAAGGAGTCATTTAGTCTGTTTTTTCCAGCGTGGTCTTCTTTCTGTTTGTTGTTTTCCCAAGGGCAGGAATGTTCGGAAGAGGTGATGGTGGTGAGGTGCTATTCTTGTCTTGTACACTAACCTGTGACTGGAGACTTTTCCCGACCTGTCCTGTATAGTTGTTCCTACAATGCCCAACTCATTTTGCATACCTTGTTTAATTTACTGTAAAAAAATCTAGAAGCCCTAAATCCAAAACAGCTAATGCCTCCTTCCTACTGAAATGACTCTCCCTTTGGCACATCCTAATTTAGATAAGGTAACAACCCCTCTGTAAGCATTAGTGCTGGTTGTCTTTCCCAAGCTCCCTGGGAATCAGTGAATTTGTAATCAATAAGGTGCTGCTATAACTATAAAAAAGTCATTCAAAATATGTTCTTGACTAAACAAATTGCTTAGCGCTTTATAGTGATTTACCGTGCTGCACTTCACCCAACTTACAATTGCCTTCAATGAAACATCAACAAAATCCTTGCTGTGACTCCACTGGGGTATCCCTAAACGTTTTTCAATAGCTCTCAGCACTAAGGCCAAACATATCAACGAGGTCTGCCTTTAAGAGTGGGTACTGATCCAGATCTGACTCCTCCACTTTCAGAATAAACAGAAGGAGATGATGGACGGATCGCTGAAACTTTTCAGACACTCACCCCCAGTCACAGATCTGGGTTGATTCAATCATCATTCTTTAGCTCACTTCCCCACCTCAGTTCGGACCCAGCTATATGCAAATCAGTCTTGACCCTGTGCCTCATGGGAATAGTCTAGCCCGAACTGCCAAGCCAGGTCTTCCCTGAACCGGAAACAAGCATCATGGGACCGGTTTCTGGGTAACACCCTTCATCAGCCAGGCTAGCTTGAATGGCATTCCTATCTTGGATGGATATATGCCTCCACAATTCACCCTCTCTCCACCCCCATTATACATATCATGTGCATTTTAGGGCTATTTTGTAAGCAGCAAATCACTCTTATCTCATTACCAAACATATAGCTAGGCACTATGTCTTTAGAAAGATTACAGTGTGAATGCCATCCTGGCTCCTTAATTGTTGCTGTCACCATCCTCAATGTACTCTGATGCCCGACTCTGATGCCCTCCTGGACCTTCAGCTTGCTCCTCTTATGAGCTGCTATGGTTTTCTAATAATTCAAGGGCAGTCTCCTCTTATCCAGTGTTACTGAAGCTGATGCTTGTTTCTCCTCACTAGCCAGGGTTGCAGCTACGTTCTTCTCCTCTCCTCTCAGTCTAAGCTCATCAAGGGCAACTGCCACCTTTTTCTACTCCATAGCCCAGACTGCCTTTTACTTCTCTACAACAAGGCTGATCCGGTCTTTTTCTCCTCTAGGGCAAGTGTAGTCAATTTCACTTACCTGTCCTTCTCAGTATTCTTGCCGTCATATACCAATCCATGATCCTCCAGCTCAGACTGGGACATTCTGCAAGAGGGCCTAAAGTTCCCACCCCAGGCAACACAGGTGAACATGTTCCTTGCTGCAGGGTATCGTTTTGTGCAGGTGCATCTTCACCTTTCAAATACTTGTCTGATGGGATCAGTGCTTAGCAGATTCTTCCCAGGCCCAGAGGCCTTCACACAATCATTACTGGACTTATGACTCATCCTCAGCCTCTTTTCCTTGCACTTGGCCTTCATTTCCACAGACAGAAGGGCAATACAGGGGCAAATCTGTCTCCATACTCCTGAAAATCAAGGTGCAAAACTTTGATTAAAAAACCTTTGCCTTCCGGCACAGCTGCTTTGGAGTCTCCATTGGGACAGCAAAATATCTACTTCACCAAACAAAAGGGTAAAGTATTATTTCAGGAACACGGAGTTCCTCAGATCTCTGAAGTATGTTGCAAACCTGTTTGAGCATTTTTGAGAGGCACTTGAGATCTTAAATCCTAGTTAACAGGCCACTGATGATTTAGATGAGGAAGATGTATTTGCCTCACTTTGGATTGACTTGCTTTGCTGGTGCCTGGTTTCCCAAAGCTGTGACAGGAATGCTTTGGCTGGAGGCCCATCATGTTGCAGTGATGAGGAAAGCTGCGAAGACTATGAATATTGAGTCATATAAGCAACAACTTTAGTCTTTGTTATTTCTAGTGATTTTGATATGAAAGCTACCTACGGAGAAGATTCTTCCATTCATTATATAAGCTGAAGAAACCTTGTTTTAAGTTGTATTCTACTCTAACTTTTGCAAGATTTGGCTCAAATAAATCAATGCTGTCTGATTAACCTTACCTTTCAAGTCATTCCAATGACTGAAAGTTTTATTGCGTAAGTGTATGTGAGAAAGCTCATGCAGGGTAAAATTGTGGATAACATCTAAAACAAAGAATCCTCAAAATGACACACACTGGGGAGGAACACATTTGTTTTGGTCATGTAAGTACCTAGGTTCTCCAATGTCTTCTGTTTACTGGCATGTTAACAGCATGCTTTGTGGAAGTTGGTCAGGCTGGAAATAAATACTCTTCATGACCACTTCAAAGCTCTTTGGAGAGAAAGTATGGTTATCGCTTGTATAGTTCAGTTGTGGCCAGAGCACTGTATCAATCTTTAACTACATGGCATCGTTCAACTGCCGGAAGTGACGTGTATGGTGCATATATAGGCGCACCCCAGCACACTCCTATCAGTTATTTTCTTTTGGTGCCAGTCAGCACAGATCCAGAGAGAGCTACCCCCAGTCACTTTTTGACTTACCTTATTTTTGATTTTTTTGTCGAAGCCTTTTTTGAGACCTGGTCTCCTGGGGATGTCCTATAAGAAACCAGCAGGTTTTCAACCTTATGATGCCTCTCACAGGCATATGTCTGTTGTGGACCCACATCTGGTTAATCTATGGTGCTTATGGCTGGACCAGAACTCCAAGGCCTGTGAGGACTGCCACACCATGCCCCCAATGGCATTGCGGTAGCACTCCTTGAATTTCCTCACCACCCAAAGTCAGATTACCCTGCAACGATCAAGATCCCAGTCAAGTGGAAGATCCTGGAACCGTTCACGGAGCCACTCTCAATGTTCATCATCGCAGTCGAAGACTTCGCCAGGTAAGTCCCACAAAAAGAAGCTGAGGTGAACTTCGAGGTCTCTGCGCCTGTTTAAGTCTTTGGACTAGGCGCGTGAACACCAACACAAGTTGGGGCCATGGGTCCATGCGTTCATCACAGAGCTTGTGCCTATGTCTCCTTTGAGCCTCCGAGAGTTTTTGGAGCCGGAGTGACTCCCGCCGAACTCAAAGTGTTCTATGAGGCCATGCACCTCATAGTTCGGTTGCCTGGCTGCTCTGGAGCACTTTTGGGCCTGATAGGCTCAGATGGAGCCCCTACTGGATTCCTGTTGGGGTCCTTGGATCCGGTGTTTGACTCTGACTGTAAGACCACAATCTTCCAAGGAGCCCACCCCAGTGTCACTGTTACCTGCACCTCTGATGCCGTGTGGCGGCACCTACACCATCGTCATACCCAACTCTAATACAAAGCTGGATAGGCATCGTCTAACTCCGGCGCCAGCCGGCACCAAGCCCTTCAAGTCAGAGCCAGTGTCTTTTTCCTTTTAATAGGCCATGAGAAGAAGGAGACTGGAAGGGGTCTCAGGACCCTTATGGTCACCTTAACCCACAGGATCTGCAAATGGACAAATGGTATGAGGAACTGGAAGATGCCAGTGCTTCTGATACCTCAGTAGACACTGGCTTGAACTCTCCTCCCACTGTGACTTTGGAGGAAGGGGCCTCTTTTGCAATGGTGGTGCGTAGGGCGGATTCAATCCTGGACCTTCAGCTGCCCCCAGTGGCAATGAAGACAAAAGTCTTGACAGAGGTGCTTCAGCTGGGAGTTGCCCCCTCTGAACCTATCCTCCCATTTAATGCAGCCCATACGGACATCCTGCTTGGGGCCTGCTCAAAGCCCTGCACAGGGACCCATGTGCACAGGATAATTGTCCGTCGCCATCTCCCCCCTCCTTGGGATGCCAGTTGCCTCACCCAGCACTCTACTCCAGAGAGCTTTTATGGTCCAAGCCACCACATCAAAAGTCAACCTGAGCATGTTCCCTACCATTCACCGGATAGGGATTCCAAAAGGCTGGATACCTTTGACAAGAGGATGCTGTCTTCCACCACCCGAGTAGTGTGGGCATGGAACACCAAATGCCTTTTGGGCTGTTACATCCACACAGTTTAAGATTCAGTTGTACACATGCTGCCCATGGTCTCCGAGGAGACCCAAGTGATACTGTCACAGGCAATTGCAAATAGCAGAGATGCAGCAAAGTTCACAATTCGATTTGGGCTGGACACAACCAACTCACTAGGTAGAGCGATTGCATCATTGGTGGTACTAAGACGCCATGTCTTGTTGTGAACCACTGGATTTTCAGAGGATATCCAATCTTCTCTTATGGACATGCCCTTTGATGGCTCCCACCTCTTTTGTGAAAAGGCAGACTCAGTGCTGGAGCACTTTAAGGATAGCCGGGCAAATGTCAGGTCCTTGGACTTCTCTATAGTCACCAGCCGACCCTATTCTAACTTTCTTCCCTTCTCTGGCTACGGTAGGAACTACCAATGTCATCCATTCACACCCAGCCACGAAGGCCACCAACATGCCCAGCTTTTTTGTGGCCACGGATACATTTTCCAGAGAATGTGGAATGACCAGCCAGAGGTCGACCCAGTCCCCAACCTTCCCATGACAGCAGCAGCCTCCAAGCCCCTTTAGCTTGCCATCATACCACCTGGGGCATCCAGTGGGTGGCTGGATCTGCTATCACCTGCCCCACAGGCAGTCTATAACATCAGAAAAATCATCTTCCAACAGGGTTACTCTATCCCCTTTATGGAAACCCTGCCACCCATGCCTACTTTTTACGACTGGCTGATGAGGACCACCTCTCCCTGCTCTGACAGAAAGTGCTGACTCTTTTGGCTAAAGGAACCCAAAACTGACCGAGGCCTCTGCCCTATTTTGGACCTGTACTTTCTCAACTTCTTCCTGAAGAAGAAGTTGAAGATGCTCACGTTAGTTCATGTCCTGTCTACATGGGAAACTGGATGGTAGCACTGGACTTGCAGGTAACCTACTTTCACATCTCTGTTCTTCCTGCCCACAGGCATTGCCTACGTTTCACGGTGGACCATGAGCACGTTCAGTTGACTGTGCCCCACTTTGACTATGCCAGCATGCCTTGGGTGTTCACCAAGGTGATGTCGGTAGTTGCAGCACATCTTCAGAAGTTGGGGGGATCCAGTCTTTCCCTATCTCGACGACTGACTGTTGAAGGCCGGCTCGGCCCAGGCAGTCGCCTCCCACCTCCAGACTCTGGCGTCCCCCCTGCACCTGCTGGTGTTCACTAACAATGTGTCGAAGTCGCATCTGACTCCCTTTCAGACGCTCCCTTTCATCTGAGCCGTTCTTGGCACAGTGCAATTTCAGGACTTACAGGCACATGCATCAATGTAGGCTTTTGCGATTTCTTAATTGTGATTATTAAGGAATCTCAATTAAGGAAATGCAAAAGCCTATGCATGTGGGAATCGCTATAAAATTAGCGAGTCCCAAACAGTCCTGATTTGCGACTCACAAATTGCGACTTGCAATTAAGGAATGGCTTCCCATTCATGCCTATGGGCCTACAGGCCCTTAGGAATTAATGGGATTTTGCATACGCAATTTCCGAGTACCAATAGGTACTCGCAAATTGCGCATGCAATTTCAAGGGTGTCAAAAGGACACCCTGTTGCACCCCTGAAATTGATCTGTGCACACATGTTGCGCACACACATGCCCCAATGGCATGTGTATTTTGCAAATTACCATCTAGCACAAATTGATGGTAATTTGCGCCCCCTATTAGCAAAATTGCAATTTGCAATTCAATCATGCATTGCATTTAAGGAATCGCAGTTTGCAATTCCTTAAATGCAATTGCAATTTAAGAAATCTCAATAATTTGCGATTTCTTAAATTGCAAGAGGCTGACAGGTTGATGCATCGTAGAAGCCCTTTTTGCGGGCGCAAATGGACGATTTTTGTGAATCGCCCCATTGGGGCTCGTAAAAATGGTTGATACATGTGCCTGTAAAATCTAGAGCGGCAAGTCTAGGATATTCAGGCTGTGATAACGATGCCTCTATCGAGGATGTCGGTGACACTGCCCCTGAGGCTGGCGTGCCTCATGTCCTCCTACAATCTGCTGGTAACACATGCTCATTGCATATGTTTGCTCTGCTGTGGGACGTGAAGTCCCAGTGGGTGCAGCTTCAAGGCATCTCTCCGACATTGTCCAGTTCCCTGAAGGAACTACTAAAGACCTGTAGTAGAGGTTGACAGACCTCGATTGTGTGAGCCGTAGACCACTCTCTCTTACACAATTAGAGCTGACTGTTTTGACAGATACATTACTCCTGGGCTGTATGGCCACCTGGGAAAGGTGGAGATCAGAGTCCAAGCTCCACATCAACTTGTTGGAGCTGATGGTGATCCAACTGGATTTAAAAGCCTTTCTTCCTTCCTTCAAGGGAAAGCTAATAGAGTTGTTCATGGACAATTCCACTGCCATATGGTATGGCAACAAACAGGATGGGGTGGGGTCCTGGACCCTGTGTCAAGAGGCTCTATGCCTCTGGACATGGCTGGAAAGTCAGGCTATTTCCCTGATGGTACAGTCTCTGACAGCTTTTCCAACTCCAGACAGGATGAACTCAGCTGTCGAAGCCTAGCGGATAATGAATGGCGTCGCCATGTGGAGGCAGTGCAAGGTCTCTTCACAGATTAGGGGGACACATGGTTAGATCTATTTTCCGCTGCCAAGATTGGACAATGTGAGTCCTTCTGTGCGATGGAGTTTCCAAAGCATCTCTCGCTCTGAGGCACTTTTCGTCTTGAGTGGAGCTCAGACCTCCTGTGTGCCTTTCTGCCAACACTCTCAAGAAGATCAGGATGAACTGACCAAAGTTATTCTTGTGGTTTCAGATTGGGCAGGCTGCCCCTTAAAGGAGGATCTTCTGTAGCAGAAACAGGGCAGAGTCTTGCATCCGAACCTGTGCACGCTCCGCCTTTGTGCTTGGAGATTGAGTGACGACATTTGAAGGTTTCCCTTTATTCTTGCCTGCCTTTGATATGGTTAAAAATCTAAATATAGACGTGTTCTGATGGGGGTTACTACCCTTCAAGCCTGACATGTTGTCAACATGTTTCAGCCCTCTGAATGGCATATCAAAGGTCCCGGGCTTTCATCAGAATTACTTTTATGTTTATGCCCAGTCCTAGTTTTGTGGGTCTTCTGTCGTCTTTTGATTAATAGTCTTGTGATGTCGTCCAGTGGACACACATATATCACAACACTTAATTTTGGGCAAGCCTACTTGCCCATACCAAGATATTGTTGATGTGTATTACTGCCTGGTTTCATCCCAAGTGATGTTGTGTGGTCAATCAAAAGTAACAAAAACACAAAAACATGAATCCTTTCATTAGTATAATTGAGGATTGAATCCCGTCCATATAAGATAGACTGACATAAATATGGAATATACATTCTGTATGTTTTGCACACTGTTGTATGCTATATAATGCAAGGACACAAGCTTACTCTGCATCCTTAGATAAAACACAGACATGGCAATGCCTGTGTGTATCAGGGAGGTTTGTGAGATACACTGCAATGGTTGATCCTCAAATGGGAATCACTGCGCCTATGAGACAGTGCTGGCCCATCCGATGCACTTTTATGTACTAATAGTTAGCACACTTTTACCCTAAATGGTGTATATTAGTACCATATACGGGTTGGTGGCTGGACATCCCTATTGTCATACTCTAAACATAGTTAGCAGAAGTACTGTAAGTAAAAAGAGATTAAGACCCTGCAGTTGTCGTCCCGTTCTTAAAATGCTGAATGGCTCGGTCACTTACCACGCCAAGGGTATCACACCTCCATACTACCTATTAGGCCACCAAATCGCCTGTGCCAATAGCTGGATGGCTGAGAAAACGCAGCTTTTGTCCGTATCGGTCAACACTGCGTATTCCAGGTTTGGCTTATGGTGACACATGGGTACTTCAATGCACATGGCACGTGACCTCGAGGAACCGTGAAAAGTGTAGTTTCCTCGTGGTCATAACGATAAAACAAGGGTAAATCTCCTTTCTTGGTTCCTATTGAAATTTCATGTCACACATGGCTAAATAGTGATTACTGTTTTTTTTTATTTAATTACTATGTAGGTTCTTATTAAGCCTTTGCTTTCTAAAGCACTGGGAGGAGCAGTGTTGGAGAAAGTTGGGAGGAGAAGGGGATAAGAGATAAACAGAGGAATTATTATGCCTCTCTTCCAAAGTATCTTCCTCCCTCAAAATCAATGTTATTGTCTACTCTAAATAGTAGCCAACTATGCATGTTATCTGAGTAACAATTAATCACATTCCACCGCATTTCATCATTCAAACCATTTACTTGGGACTTAAGTATGTACACCCATCTCTGTTCTCACTCAGTTAGGACCTTGATTATGTTTGCTGTCCCTGTTACTTTTTTAAATGATTGACTGTGATATGTAATTTTTCTATGACCACTGGTCACCAAATAAATAGTCATCTTTGTTGTACTGCATCTGCAGCCTTATTGTCATACTACTTGTCATGCCTATGTACGTCAGGCCACAGAAGTGTTTAATTAGGTAAATTACATTATGTGAGTTGCAATTGGTGTGGTTCTTTCTTCCCAAGGTTTTTGCAGGCTTAATTCTATATTTGTAGGGTGTCTTGTTTATGCGCAAACTGAAAGACGCCACATGGAAAAAGGCCTTTGATTGGGGAAAGACCCCAAGGTGTATTCTCTTCCTTTTTCTTCCTTGGGCGTGTATGAGCCAACATGTCCTATAAACTGGTTTTTCTTTTACAAGAGAACATGGGTTTCTCTTCTTTCAAAGTATTTCTTTTGAGCATTCTCCAATGCATATTAACTATTTTATTTCACTTACTTAGAGTTGTTAATGTATGTACTAACACAAGGAGTGGTTGGTTCATCTGCTTTTCTTTGTCCATTATGAGATGTTCCCTAGTGCTATATTTAGCACATTTTGCTACCTTTTTTATCAGATGGTGTGGCTAATTTCTGTTTCTATTTGTCTGTGAGTAGTTTTCCCTCAGTTCTGTACTCCAGGTCAGAACAGTTTCTTCTTAAACACAAGAACTGCCCTATTAGTCACTTTCCCCTCAGTGTTCTTGAACGTGCACTGTCAAATTGGATAGGCTGTTTCTATCTGTTGGCTTCCTGCACACTTTTGTGGTTAGTCCCCTGTCTAAAGGTCTTATACGTAGATCTAGATACTGGAATTCTTGGTTGCTCTTTGTCATATTAAACCTTAAGAGCTGGTATTGACTCAAATCAGAAATTCCTCTGCTGTGCCGTGCCATAATATAAGGACATTGTCTATGTACCGTTGACAGGGTTTTATTTCCCCATAATAGGGTTGTTTCCCCTGATATATTCCTGTTCAAAAGATTTACGTAGACGAATGCTCTACTAGGGTCGCCGGTGCATCCCATTGATGTTCCTTGTGTCTGTTCATATATGGTTCCTTCAAATTCAAAATAATTCTACCTAAGTGCTAACCTAGACTAAGCCATGATCAATAAAATTGGCGTTGCTCATTCCCATGTCCTGTGTCTCAATAAATCTTCAATGGCCATAAGGCACTCATACTGCGGTATGCTGGTGGAGACCTCCTCTGCATCTCATCTGATCAGTATCTCCTCTGCTGGCTCAAACTGTATGTCTTTACGGATGTTCAAGAGATGTATTGTGTCCTTGATATATGAAGGGATCTCGTACAGTCATGGTCTTAACAACAAATCAACGAAGATGGACAAGGTTCTAGTACTGAGCCCATTCCTGAAACTATAGGACAGCCATATGGTTCTATTCTTGTGAATTTTGGGAATCATGTGAAGACAAGGGATTCTTGGTTCAACATTCATCAGGAATTCTGTGTCTTTCTTGGTTATCCATAGATTTTTTTAAAGTTCTTTTTATTAAACAGTTAGACATAGAAAACAGTGGTGACAGTAGACCTTTCAGACCAAGGGTAAAGACAGCAGCAGCAACTGACAAAGTCCCATGAGGATAGCCACATATCAACATTTGACTGTTGTATCAATATTACACAGATCAGTGATAAGATCCATACTATCAGGATTGCAAAACATCAGTAGTACCACCCAGGGGCTCACAGATTTCCCCTTCTATGAGCATTCCACTTTCTCCATATTTTATTCCATTTATTTTGACAACCTCTTCCCACATATACCACCCTCTCGGCCAGCATGCACCAATCCATGTCTCTCTTCCAGTTTCCCAAACTCGGGCTCAATTCAGATCTCCACACTGTTGGAGCACAAGTCAACTCCACAGCATATGGAAGAATGTACCCTCCTGACCACACTTCCTAGGACACAAAGCTTGATCTATTTTGCCCATTTGAACCAGGGTAGTGCATACATAATAGCTGCAGTGAAGAATTTTCATTTGCACCAATCGGAATCTGGAGCGAATGGCCACCTCCTGCGGGAAGGCCATGGCTTCAGGCCACTCTCCCTCTACGAATCCCCTTTGTCTTGCTCCCAGCTACTCAGTAGCTTGGACAGAAGATTAGGAGAGTTATTGATCAATTTATGAATGGTGATTTAGCTCACCTGTCTCGGCATGGATTCATCGACCAACCGATCCTGCAGTGGAGAGGACTCCGGGAACTCTCCACTGGAGAGTTCCCTGAGTCCTCTCTAGTGATTGCTTTCTGTAGGACGTGTCTGATTTGTAAGTAGCACCAGGTCTCCGTGGAGGCCAGCTTGTACTCTCTCTGTAACTCTGAGAATGGCAGCACATCCCCCTGCCTCCACTGATCACCCACCCTCGACAGACCAATTAAGTCCCATTTGTCAAAGCCTCTTTGTGTTGCTTACGTGCCCAACCTCGCTTTATCCCACAAGGGGGTGGCCTTCGCGATTTTATCCCTCCATTCCTTATCGTGAAGCGCAGTGTGCCAGAGACCTAATGTAGTAGTGGTAGGGCTAAGCGAGGGCACTGCCCCCGAACTCCAATCGATGACCTCCAAGTCTCATGTTGTTCATGTCCATTCTGAACGTCGGCTTCCCTCTGGGAGATGGATCTAGTGGTTAATAGCTACCAGTTGCACCACCCAGTAATACCTTTTTATGTCAGTAAGGGCTATACCACCATCAGACCAACTCCAACTCAGTTTTTGCATGGAAACCCGAGGGGGACCACCATCCCAGAGAAGGGTATGCACTTCACTGTCTATGGCCTGAAAGCAGTAAAAAGGAACAGGATATGGCGTGTTACGGCGTACATACAAGAATCGGGCAGGAAAATCATCTTGAAGAGGGCTTCCCTCCCCAAAAGAGACAGAGGCAAAGCCCTCTAGTGCCGGACATCGGCTCTTAGTCTAGCCAACAGTGACTCCAGACGTGGTGAAAATTCCCAAGTATCGAAAACCACCTGTTACTACTTGGGCCTCACAATCAGTTGCCAACGCTGGAGCTGCTCCGCTAAGTAGATATATCAAGGATTTAGTCCAATTGATAGTGTAGCCCGAGTACCTCCTGTATAATGTGAACACATGCCGAATTCTGTCGAGGGAATTGGCGGGATCAACTACATACAACAGAATATTATCACTGTAGAGGGAGATTCTGTCTTCCCACTCAGCAGTCCATCTCAGCCCTCTGATCATAGAGTCAGTTCTCACCCAGGCCGCCAATGGCTCTAACACCAGGGCAAAGATTAAGGGGGGAGAGGACAGCCTGCCTCCTCACATTGAAAAGAGGGCAGACATGCCCCTTTCACCAACAACCGGGCGATCGGATCGGAGTATAGGAGCTCAATCCATGACAGGAAACAAGGGCCAAATCCAAGCTCTCCAACACGGTATGAATAAAGAAATCGTCTACCGCATCGTAAGCCAAACGTGCATCTAGGAACAACATGATAGCATCTTCCCAGATCCAGTCACGTGGCCCAAAACCCCATGCAATCTACACAGATTTAGTGCTACACTCCTGCTTGGCAGAAAGCCAGACTGCACCGGGTGCATTAGTGGTCAAATCACTTGAATCAAACATGTGGCCAGGAGTTTTGCAAGTATTTTAACCTCTGCATTCAGTAATGGAATGGACCTGTAGGAGGCGCAATCCTCTGGCGGTTTGTCGTCCTAATAGATTACTACTATACTAGCAACTCCTTGATCCCTCTGCATCATACCGGCTTCTCGGCTTTCCATGAACATGTGCAGGAGGCGAGGTGCCAAATCTGGGGTTGCGAGTTTGTATAGTTCTATGGGGAGACGATTGGGACCCACCACTGTACCTGAGTTCAGAGCACCAATGGCCTCTGTCACCTCCTCTTCCGTTAGGTAACATTCCATAAATTCCCTATCTGACTGTGTTAGGCCAGGTATTTGGATTTCCACAAGAAGTTCGTTATTCCTCAAGTGTGGCAGAAGCAAAGATGCAGGTATAGTAGAACGCTAAAACTGAGGCCAATCCCTATCAGTCCCTAACGTGTGCTCCTGCTTAATTTAGGACTTCAAGAACCGATCTGGACAGCGCCTCCCTCCTGTCCAGCCAAGGTAAGAACTTACCGGCCCTATCAACCTCCTGGTAGAGTTGATGTTGATTAGTATGAAAGCTGGTCCAAGCTGCCTTTTTCGCCACCTCCCTGTATTTCCCTCTGCTTCAAGGCCACGTCATTAGTGAGGTCATTGTGGTCACCCGTGACAAGCTGGGACTCCAACTTGTTGATCTCTCTCTCTCGATCTTTTCAAGACTGTCTCTTTTCTCTTTTATATATTCAGCAATCAAGGCTTTGCCCTGATCTCTGTCTGAGATGAAGTCGCAGAGCTTTCGTTCGCCTTAAAATAATTATCCGCAGTCTTGCGAAGGCTCTCTTGTACTCAAGGAACCTTAAGGTAGCAGGGGTTAAGCACCACTCTATGACTGCCGCCACCCTTTGTCAGTCCACAAAGGTAAAGGCAGGGAAGTGATTGGAGATACCCCTAGCCAGGTGAGAAATCTCTCTAAAACAAGGGAGTTGTCAAGCTGAAGTGACAATGCAATCAATGCGTGAAAGACTCCCATGGGCCACAGAGTGGAATGTGTATTGTTAGGCTTTGGGATTAAACGCCCGCCATGTGTCAACCAGTACATGCGCCCCCATGAAGTCCACAAGAGGCCTACATGTTTATATTGCTTGGCGAGAGGGTCAGCTGTCAGCCTCCTCATACCGACCGGCATTAAAGTCACCACCCAAATGGAGCTTAGCCTCAGATAGCTGGTGAAGAAGTCAGGAGGCAATGTAAAGTAAAGCATTGTTAAGTGTGGTACCCTCCCTTTCAACACTATGACATATCTCCCTTGGGGATAAGCTCATGCATGCTGTATAGTAAACTGGAACGGTTTACGCACATGGATGCACACTCCTTTCAATCCCTTTCCATATACTGCATCAGACCCCAATTTTTAACCCCCTCTGTCTAATTCGTACCAGGTATTGCCTTGTAAGTGTGTCTCCTGGGGTAGGACTATGTCATGTGAGTGTCTCTTGGGGTACTGCAGCACCACACCCTGTTTGATTTTGTCCCCGAACTCATTCCAAGAAAGGATTTTAAATGGAGGGGTCATAGCCATGGACCGTAAATACACAAGAGGCGCCAACATCCCCAGAGGTCAGTCTCCCACCCACTAAACACAAGGACCCAGCTCGGAGCAGAACAACTAAAGGAGTCCCGTCCCTTCCTAATGGGCAGCATGTGTTTGTGGAGAATCTGGTTGTGGCGGTGGCACTAATGGAGAAAATGAAAAAGCATCTTGTCTAGTTCGCCGCTGTGTGAAGTCACCAAAGTAACAAAAAAAACAACAAAACAAGAATAAACTTCAAAACCATAACACCAGCACAAACCCCGCCTCCCTGCATGGCAGATTTAAAACTGCCTGCCCCCCAACCGTGCAGAGTGCGGCCACCCCAAAACAATTGACAAACTTAGGGAGCCTGTGGTTCTCACTGAATCATTGCACAGCCACTCCCCACTTAATCACTGTTAATAACGTTACCGCTGACAAGATCAATATTCGGAGGGTCCTGGCAGCAGAGTCCAGCGGTCCTCGTCTGGAAACATGAAGGTGTAGAGTCTCTTTGATCTCGATTTCAACCACAGGGGCTTTCAGGGGATGAAACGTTTCTAAACCTGCGGATCCTTTCATCTGATTGACAGTCTCCACATCCGTAGCCTCCCTGTCCGTCCCTGGGGCCCCGATCCTCCGATCCTCCGATCCTCCGACCCTCCGACCCTCCTCCAGCTGTCCAAACAATCCCAGGCTGCTTCCAGTGTAGTGAAATTAACGGTCTTCTCCTCAGCCACCACATGCAGTTTTGCCGGAACAATCATGGAGCCTCAACATCCCCCTCTCTCTGTGTGCCCTCTTGACTTCGAGGAAGGACCAATGTTGTCTTTGGAATTTGAGAGTAAAGTCTGGAAAGAATTTGATAGTGTTATTTTCACACTTGACTGGTGGAGAATTATGAGCAGTCTGCAAAATGACATCCCTGTCCCGGTAGTTAAAGATGCCGCTGTGATCGGGCATAGAATCGTTGGAGTGGCAGGGACGCTATGGGCACGTTCAAATGAGAAATAGTTTGAGAGGCCACGGGGCTGAAGGTGCTTAAGTATGAGATCTTCTACAAACAAGTCGACTGCCGAGCCTTCTGAACGTTCTGTTAACCCTATTATGCGGCTGTTGTTCTTTCTGGACCATCCCTCGTAGTCCTCCAGGCAAGCGCCTGTAATAGCAATAAGCCCGCCACTCAAATTTTCAACATCTTCGCCTTCACCTGGAGAGTGGCAATGGAGTCCTCAGTCTCTTTGACTTGCGCTCCCATATTGTGGAGAGCTACCCTTATCAGGGGGATGTCAGTGGACACTGCGTCTATTTTCACCTCCAGGGCAGCGCACACCCCCTGTATCGCCACCCTAATGTCTATTAGGGTGGGGGTCTCTGTCGCGTCCGATGATTGAACCATAGGTAGCTGCTGGTCGTCTGGCAGTATTTTATTAGAGGTCTCCTTAGTTAGAACACATATGTCCAATTTAGTCTGGTGTACAGTTCAGGCCGTTCTCCCACCTGTCATCATGGGCAACTCAGAGTTGTGTAATAATGGGGTAACCAGATAGACCACTGGACCCGGGTACAATGCGGTACATACAAATAATGTCCCATTGGAGAGCATTCACAAAATATAGATGAGCAGTAAATGATCAAAGTAGGCAAATTATAACACCACCAATTAGCTCATTCCAAAAATGGTTGTGATTTAATTATATCACAGGTATAGGAATTAATCAAAAATATGACATAAAACGCATTTCACATTTATCCAATTACAAGTAGCAGGTGCACACATTGGCCCACATGCATCATTGTGTCATTTTGCATTTCTTAATTTGCGAAAAATAAGGAATCCCAAATTAAGAAGTGCAAAATGCTATGCATCATTTTTTTCGGTATTTCTTTGTGATTCGGTAAAAATCGCAATTTTTACCGAATCCCAAAGAAATACCGAATTCTTAAGTTAGTTTTCGCAATTCCCATTGATTCCTATGGGCCAAAAGGCCCATAGGAGTCAATGCAAATTGCGAGTGGCACTTAGAAAATTTCATGGGTGCAGGGGGGGGGTCCAAAGGACCCCCCCATGCACCCCTGAAATGTATTTTTCGCATCATGTTGCACACACACATGTCCTAAGGACATGTGTGTCCGTAACATGAATGTTGAAAAAAAAACATTTTCAACATTTTAAACACTTTTTCCAAATTTACCGAGTGTTTCAAGCACTCGGTAAATTTGGCACCCTATTTGCGAATTTTCACTTTTTAAAATAATGATGCATTGCTTTTAAGAAATCGCACATCTGCGACTTCTTAAAAGCACCCGCAATTTTAGAATTCGCAAACATGTTACGAATTCTAAAATTGCTTCATGCATCCCAAAAAGCACTTTTGCATTCGCAAACGGCCGATTTTAAGGAATCGCACCGTTTGCGAATGAAAAAGTGCTTGATGCATGTGGGCCATTGTGAGGTGACAAGTGTATAGCCGGGATAAGTGCAGGTGATGTGCAAAGGGAAGGTAGTGCGCATATATGCATCAACAATTCATAATGACAACCTACCCTGCCAGATTTCTGGCATACAAATGAATGTTAAATCATAACAAAAAGATGCAGATACATATTCTCTGTCATCCAAGTTTGATTGGATAGATGTGAAATGCATTCTATGTCATATTTTTTAATCATTCCTATACCTGTGATATAATTAAATCATAACCATTTTTGGAATGAGCTAATTGGTGGTGTTATAATTTGCCTACTTTGATCATATACTGCTCGCCTATATTTTGTGAATGCTCTCCACTGGGATATTATTTCTATGTACATCATGGTGGACACAGCCTCGAACTCCCCTCCAGGAGGCAACAGCAGTGCAATGAAAAAGTCTGTACACACCGCCGCCTTCCATTGGGCAAAAGACAACCCCAATCGGCCTGTCTGGTTTTCCTCCTCCACCCCGTATCTTCAGGAGATAAGTGCTAATAACATTGCATTATGCATTATGGAATGTCCTTAAATACTGTCTGGAAAAGAGTGACCATGATATTTTACTTTTCTTGTAAGTCATTCAAGAGCATCAGGCCCGGACTTCCTATTTATTCCACTGCAAAAGGAACAAATGATGGATGGAATGCTGAACAATGCAAACATTAGCCCTCAGTAACAAAGATCTGGGTTTAATGCATCATTCTTTTGCTCACCACACCACCCCATTTTGGACCCAGCCATATGCAAATATGTCTTGACCCCGTTCCTCATGGTAACAGTCCAGCCCGAACTGCCAAGCCAGGTCCTCCCTGGACTGGAAACAAGCATCCCAGAACCGGTTTTGGGGCATCACCCCTCATCAACAAGGCTCCAGACTTTGTGTTCTTAGTGCTATCTGCCTACGTGTTATATGGTTTTTGGAATCTACCTGTCCTAAAACTCAGCTCAAGCAGAACACATGATCTGACTGCATTTCATTTGATTTGTGCAATCTGACTGTGTCTAATTCTGTAACCTTAGCATAAATAGAGCGTGTGATGTTGCTCTTGTTGCAATGTATTTTGATAATCCCAGTGTCTTATCTTTCCCAACTAAATTGACCTCGAAGCTGATTTGTTTACTTTCATCAATCCGCTGGTAGCACCTCCTTACACGATCATTCTCTGGAGGAACTGTCAATACTGATATGTTTGATGTACCAGGTACTTTTTGATTTGTATGTTTTATTGATTTCTATCTACTATCGGTATGTATCAAAGGTTGCAGCTGTCCTCTCTCATCTACTGTAATTTATTAACTTGAAGCAATGGGCACATACTGCTGTCTAATCATGCATAATCATGTACTGCTAAAGGTGAGGCTTTTTAGGGACATTTTCTCTGGGTCCTTAATGTCTGTACTAAAACTTTTTATACTAACATTCCCCCTTTAGTTGATTCTTCAACTATCTCAGAGTTCATTCTGTCTTCATTCTTCTTGGACCTAAGGCTTGCAACTGTCTGTTAACATACATTCCCTTTCCCAATTTTGTGACTGCGTTTTCACAATAATGTAATATTAATTGGAAGATACAACACATAACAAGCAGCACCACTATTATTGGAAGTAAAAATGTAAGTAGTCTGGATACCCAATTCGGAAGCCAACTAAACCAGTTCGAAAACCAGTCATGTAGGGCACCTTCTCCTTAATGCATAGTCTGTTGTAAGTTATGTAAAGTCTGTATGGCTTTAGTAAGAGAGACCTTTTCTGCATCATATCCTGGTATAAATGTATATCATGTAGCTCCTATATTTGCGCAAAGTCCACCGTAGATAGCTGTGAGTAAATCTAACTCATCTGTTTTGTGTTATCATCATTATCATGGATCTTAGTTCCTCTTTAATTGAATCAAACCCGTCTTCTGTATTGTTCATCATTTTTAAAAGTTCCCATCCTGTGATCTGCAACCACCTTGTGTTTGCTTTTATTTGCAAGGTGAAGAAGGGTATGAACCCTCCTGCATTTACTTGGCTTTCACTGAAAAGTCAGAAGTCTTGTGGGATATTTTTGTATATGTTTCACCTGAAATACTCTGTTTCTCTTCCTGTTCTTTTCTGGTGAAGAAGGGTAATCTTTTTGCTCATTAGGTTTTTGTGCAATGCTCCCCTTTGATTATTATCACTGTGGTGTGCAGAGTTACCAAGGAACAGACGCCGTGCAATTAGGCATGGGCGGAAAATCCGTTCCGCTCGCGGATTTTGCGGATTTTCGGGAAATCCGCAATCCGCGAGATTTGCGAATTTCCCGCAAAATCCGCGAGCAGCGGATTTTGCTCGCACTGCTCGCACTGTTCGCGTGAGTTCGCGCCCCGCGAATAAGTGCAAAATTGCAGAAATACGATCTTAGCAAAACTGAAAGTAACTACTTACCAGGTTCAAAAGTTCAGGCTCATCATTAGTAGCCATTTCCTGTAGTGCTTCCTGAGGGGCCCCTCCAGAGTTCAGTTGCCAGTTGAAACTATTATGTGACCCTGCTCTGAACCTCAGAATAGTTACACATATGCCACAAAGGTCCTGAATTACAGCTAAGGGAGACAAGCAGGAGCCAGGCTGGAAGTTAAAATCCATTAATCAGCCCCTAATTCATTATTGTCAGTTGGGGCAGGGCAGGTGTTGTAACTAATTTTGCAACAATGAAAGCACTTAGCAAGTGCAAAAGATCACTAATCAGGAAGCACTAAGGAAGCAGGTGCCAGCTAAAAAAATATTCTGTGACACATTAATCAGCCCCAAATTAATTCAGGTCACTTGAGGCAGGGAAGGTGTGCTTTGCTTTGCCGAAAATAATGTACACTGGACAACCAGAGGGTGTGGTGATGAAACAGAGGGTGGCATGGGTGGGCCAGAGGGTGGCATGAGTAGTCAGAGAGTGGCAGTGGTGACAGAGAGTGGCAGTGATGAAGAAGAGTGTCCCAAACAGGCTGGACACGTAGAAACAACAAGTTCGCAAAACTTGCGACCCGACAGGTAAGTTCGCAAATTGCGAAATTGTAAAAACCCTCGCGAACTGGCAGAAACACGGGCGAACACAAAAAAAAAAAAATCCGCAAATTCGCGGGAATTCGCGGATTTTGCGGATTGCGAATCCACAAATCCGCAAAATTCGCGAACGCGAGATCCGCAAAATTCGCCCATGCTTACGTGCAATCCAGGTGGCAGTTGGGCATAGACTTTTTCTCCACACTGCCAGAAAGTAGTCCATTAGTCCGGAGGTGCCTTGTTGTAAACATCCTGATTTTAAGTGGTGCTGCAGTTACAGTTGATACCCACTGGAACTGTACCATTGTTCTTAAAACATAATGAACAAGCATTTGCAATGCAATAGGTCTCGCATTAGGAAAGTTTGAGCTATTGGTATTGTAAATGACACATTTTTTATTTATGTGTTGGTTTTGAAAATAGCAAATTTAATAGCTTTGTCATTTACAATGCCAATAGTTCTAACGTTTGCAAATGTGACACCTATAGCATTTGTAATGCAATATGTGTTGTATTTACGTGACTTAGATGTATTGATATTTCAAATAACAATGGCTTTTACATTTTTTAATAATTAATACTTAAATAAAAGTTATTGTAATTTATAATAGCAATAGCTTAAACTTTTGTAAAAAAAATTGTGAAGATTATGTTAATTGTATTTTATTTTGACGAAAATCCAAGAACAGAAGTGAAATATTAACATCTTTTTATGACATTTGTAATAAAGCTTGAAACATTGAGAGAACATATTTGAACCAGTTATTGAATGGTTGCACAGATTGATGCGGTGGTGGCGCTGAGTGATATTGTGGTGGCAACGAGTGATGCTGTGGCGTTCATTGATGTTGTGGTAGCGCCTAGTGATGTTGTATTTCCCATGAGTGATGCTCTGGTGGTGCTGAGTGATGCTGTGGCGAAGTGATAGATAGAGTGAAGGCGATAGATAGATAGAGTGATGGCGATAGATAGATAGAGTGATGGCGATAGATAGAGTAAGTGCGATAGATAGATAGAGTGTATTTATGTTGCATTGAGTAGTGTAAGTATGAGGTGTGTAATTATACGGCACTGAGTGGTATTATGTGAAGTGTATTTACGTTGCATTGAGAAGAGTAATTATATGGGGTGTAATTAAGTGGCACTGAGTGGTAATATGGGGAGTGTATGTTGTATTCAGTAGAGTAATTATGTGGCACTGAGTGGTATTTGGAGTGTATGTTGCATTGAGTGCAGTGTAATTATGTAGCATATTATACGGCACTGAGTGGTATTATGTGAAGTGTATTTACGTTGCATTGAGAAGAGTAATTATATGGGGTGTAATTACGTGGCACTGAGTGGTAATATGGGGAGTGTATGATGCATTCAGTAGAGTGTACTTATGTGGCACTG
Source organism: Lissotriton vulgaris (assembly GCF_964263255.1). NCBI lineage: Eukaryota > Metazoa > Chordata > Amphibia > Caudata > Salamandridae > Lissotriton > Lissotriton vulgaris. The sequence goes on along the minus strand of NC_141693.1, from coordinate 1,065,032,417 downwards.
AGTGGGATTTGGAGTGAATGTTGCATTGAGTGCAGTGTAATTATGTGGTGTGTAATTATGTGGCACTCAGTAGTATTTGGAGTGTATGTTGCATGGAGTGCAGTGTAAATATGTAATATGTAATTTTGTGGCACTGAGTCGTATTGTTTGGAGTGTATATGGCATTGAGTGCAGTGTAACTATGTAGCATATAATTATGTGGCACTGAGTGGTATTTGGAGTGTATGTTGCATTGAGAGCTGGGTAATTATGTGGCAGCGCAGTGTGTGAGGCAACGCAGTGTGTGTGTGTGTGTGTGTGTGTGAGGCAGCGCAGTGTGTGTGTGTGTGTGTGTGAGGCAGTGCAGTGTGTGTGTGTGAGGCAGCGCATTGTGTGTGTGTGAGGCAGTAATTGTGTGTGAGGCAGCGTGTGTGTGAGGCAGCGCAGTGTGTGTGTGTGAGGCAGCGTGTGTGTGTTTGAGGAAGTGCAATGTGTGTGTGTGTGTGTGTGAGGCAGCGCAGTGTGTGTGTGTGTGGCAGCGCAGTGTGTGTGTGAGGCAGTGCAGTGTGTGTGAGGCAGCGCAGTGTGTGAGGTAGTGCAGTGTGTGTGAGGCAGTGCAGTGTGTGAGGTAGTGCAGTGTGTGAGGTAGTGCAGTGTGTGTGAGGCTGCGCAGTGTGTGTGTGCGTGAGGCAGCACAGTGTGTGTGAGGCAGCCCAGTGTGTGTGAGGCAGCGCAGTGTGTGTGAGGCAGCGCAGTGTGTGTGAGGCAGCACAATGTGTGTGAGGCAGCGCAGTGTGTGTGAGGCAGCGCAGTGTGTGTGAGGCAGCGCAGTGTGTGTGGCAGCGCAGTGTGTTGAAGCAGCGCAGTGTGTTGAAGCAGCGCAGTGTGTTGAAGCAGCGCAGTGTGTTGAGGCAGCGCAGTGTGTGTGAGGCAGCGCAGTGTGTGTGAGGCAGCGCAGTGTGTGTGAGGCAGCGTGTGTGAGGCAGCGCAGTGTGTGAGGCAGCGCAGTGTGTGTGAGGCAGTGCAATGTGTAGCAGGGCAGTGTGTGCGTGATGCAGCGCAGTGTGTGTGTGAGGCAGTGTAGTATGTGTGTCATAGGGCAGTGTTTGTGTGTAACAGCGCAGTGTGTGTGATAGGACAGTGTGAGTGACACACAGCAGTGTGTGGCTCCATACTGTGTTTGTGAGGCAGCGCAGTGTGACTGTGTGTGAGGCAGCGCAGTGTGTGTGTGTGAGGCAGCGCAGTGTGTGTGTGTGTGAGGCAGCGCAGTGTGTGTGTGTGAGGCAGCGCAGTGTGTGTGTGTGAGGCAGCGCAGTGTGTGCGTGAGGCAGCGCAGTGTGTGTGTGTGCGTGAGGCAGCGCAGTGTGTGTGTGTGAGAGGCAGTGCAGTGTGTGTGTGTGCGTGAGGCAGCGCAGTGTGTGTGTGTGAGAGGCAGCGCAGTGTGTGTGTGTGAGAGGCAGCGCAGTGTGTGTGTGTGAGAGGCAGTGCAGTGTGTGTGTGAGGCAGTGCAGTGTGTGTGAGGCAGCGCAGTGTGTGTGAGGCAGCGCAGTGTGTGTGAGGCAGCGCAGTGTGTGTGAGGCAGCGCAGTGTGTGTGAGGCAGCGCAGTGTGTGTGAGGCAGCGCAGTGTGTGTGAGGCAGCGCAGTGTGTGTGAGGCAGCGCAGTGTGTGTGAGGCAGCGCAGTGTGTGTGAGGCAGCGCAGTGTGTGTGAGGCAGCGCAGTGTGTGTGAGGCAGCGCAGTGTGTGTGTGTGTGAGGCAGCGCGGTGTGTGTGAGGCAGCGCAGTGTGTGTGAGGCAGCGCAGTGTGTGTGAGGCAGCGCAGTGTGTGTGAGGGAGGGCAGCGCAGTGTGTGTGAGGGAGGGCAGCGCAGTGTGTGTGAGGGAGGGCAGCGCAGTATGTGTGTGAGGGAGGGCAGCGCAGCATGTGTGAGGCAGCGCAGTGTGTGTGAGGCAGCGCAGTGTGTGTGTAAGGCAGCGCAGTGTGTGTGTGAGGCAGCGCAGTGTGTGTGAGGCAGCGCAGTGTGTGTGTGAGGCAGCGCAGTGTGTGTGTGAGGCAGCGCAGTGTGTGTGTGAGGCAGCGCAGTGTGTGTGTGAGGCAGCGCAGTGTGTGTGTGAGGCAGCGCAGTGTGTGTGTGAGGCAGCGCAGTGTGTGTGTGAGGCAGCGCAGAGTGTGTGTGAGGCAGCGCAGTGTGTGTGTGAGGCAGGGCAGTGTGTGTGTGAGGCAGCGCAGTGTGTGTGTGAGGCAGCGCAGTGTGTGTGTGAGGCAGCGCAGTGTGTGTGTGAGGCAGCGCAGTGTGTGTGTGAGGCAGCGCAGTGTGTGTGTGTGTGAGGCAGCGCAGTGTGTGTGTGTGTGAGGCAGCGCAGTGTGTGTGAGGCAGCGCAGTGTGTGTGAGGCAGCGCAGTGTGTGTGAGGCAGCGCAGTGTGTGTGAGGCAGCGCAGTGTGTGTGAGGCAGCGCAGTGTGTGTGTGAGGCAGCGTAGTGTGTGTGTGTGTGTGAGGCAGCGTAGTGTGTGTGTGTGTTAGGCAGCGCAGTTTGTGTGAGGCAGCGCAGTGTGTGTGTGTGTGTGAGGCAGCGCAGTGTGTGTGTGTGTGAGGCAGCGCAGTGTGTGTGAGGCAGCGCAGTGTGTGTGAGGCAGCGCAGTGTGTGTGTGAGGCAGCGTAGTGTGTGTGTGTGTGTGAGGCAGCGCAGTTTGTGTGAGGCAGCGCAGTTTGTGTGAGGCAGCGCAGTGTCCAATGTGTGGAAGGCCCTGGTTACTTCAGCATGAATGACGCATTTGCACTTCATAGCAGCTAGATTTAGACCGGCACTGCAGGATTATAAACCCCTTGGAAGCCCTTGAATCGTCTGTACATCCAGTTCTAGGGTCACAAGACTCATTCTGTTGTTTTATTTATTTCCAATGCACGTGGCTGTGTTTAAATGTGACGGGGTTCTGCTTGGCCCAAAACATGGGCTTCAAACGTCTGGTCGCAGAGCGGTGCAGCCGCCTGCAGGCTGGAAGCACACGGCTTGACATGGAATGATTTACATTTAAACAAAAATAAAATCAATGGGTTTACATAGGTTACGACTGCCCTATATGAACACGGTGACAGAGACTGGAAAACAACTGCTTGATTGCTGGTAGGTAGAGAAATGCATTTATAGGAAAACGTGTTTATTTTCGATTTTTTGACAACATAATATATCAAAGTAATATAGATACACCTAAAAAACTGATTCTGCGCGAGCCACTGCCGCCGATTTTGCAGTTTCCTACCTAACCTTCGTAAATAGTGTATAGCCACCGGTTTTACCAATCAACGCAGTAGTGCTTATGTTATCAACTGAGGTAAGATGAAACTTTGAGCAGTGACTCGCATTGTAACATGCTACTTGCACACTGTAGATGGGGCTACCCGCTCAGATGTTTTACCTGCGTTGGAACCTGTGGCTGAAAGTCCCCCACACATGTGTTTTAAAGGGTTGGAGCCTGTAGGTGTGACCACAAAGATCTCCGCAGTGGGCGTATCACGCCTCTGGTCCAGAACAGATGTGTTTTTTTTTTTCTAAGGAGACATTTCAGATAAAATGTGAAACCCTGTCGCTGTTACTTATAAGACAGCTCCAATGGTGAGGGTTCTGGAAGGGCATGGTCTTTTTTTTTACGTAACCCCTTGGGCGTGCCCACCACCATGCAGCAGAAAGAAAAACAAGCATAATCATGGTGGGTGAGAGATAGGAACAGGGGGAGGGGGCAGGGGTGAGTGATCGAAACAAAGTGGAGGGTGTGAGGTGGGAACAGGGCGGAGGGGTGAGAAGAGGTTGGAGGTGATGAGAAACGGGAGAGGGTGAAAGTGAGAGATGGGTGGAGGGTGAGTGATGAGAAGAGGGTGCAAAGACGAGAGGAAGACAATAGTGAGGTGGATGTGACATATAGGAGCGGGGTGCGGAGGCTGGGGATGGGGTACAGTGCACAGAGTTAAGAAAGTAACAATAGTGTGAGGTACCAGGAGAGGGAAAGGAACCGGACGGATGAGTGAGAGAAATAAAGAACAGTGGCCGAGGAGTTCGGATTGGGACAGTGCGGAGGTAGAGGTGGATGAGTTGAGAAAGAAACAAGCGGGTGGGGAAGAGATGTTTGGGGTAGTAATAGACACCGTAAGGGTAGATGGGTGAGGGATCGGTGGATAGGTGAGGGACTGACGGATAGACCGGCGAGAGTCCTGGTCGGGTGATTGACGGGTAGAATGGAGAGAGAGGAGGCGAGATGATTAGGAGAAGCAGTTAAGAAAAGTGAGAGAGGTGGGTGCAGAGGTGAGAGCGATAAGTGGATGGGGGACTGCAGGAGGGAGCGGAGGGCTGATGGGTGAGTGCACAAATTGAGGGATGAAAAGCGGAGGAGTGACTACTTGGGGAGGAATGAGCGGTTGGAAAGTGTTAAGGGGTGGGGGGAGGAGTGGAACGGTCCAATGGTCGAAGGATGTGTGGTTGAGTAGAGGGAGCCCGGGTGGAGCCGTAGGGCATGGCTGACAGTGGTGAAAGGGGGAGACCTGCAAGAATGTTGTGATGGGCGGAGGGGGAGGCAGGGTAAAAGTGTGAGCGGCTTAGGCAGGACGAAAGGCTGAAGTGTGTGGGAAGAAGTTAAGAGAAACTAGGAAAGGCTATAAACCTCCGATGTTTGGCATTCTGTAGCCCCACGGACATAAATATGCAGAGAAGGATACGGTTGTGAAAGAACATGCTGACCAGTTAGAATAGAAAACAAGAAATAAAGATTATTTCAAAGTTACCTTGGCGGGGCTTGCTGGGCATGCTTGTGTGCTTCCCAGAGAGACAGGAGATTGGGAAACGCACGCGCGCGGCCGGCGCCGATCGCTTTCCAGAGCGTGCGCGTGACATCTACTGTCTCCTGGGAAGCAGACCCGACAGCATTAGTATCGCGCCTGCGCGATGGCATATGGCTTCGCCATATGCATCGCAGGCGCGAGACCTAAAAATGTGTTACTTTAATCACTTTTATATTTTTAGGAGTAGGGCTAACAGTGATGTAAACTAGAGGCATAAGTGTTCCAGATGGGCTTACATCCTTTTGTGTGTGTGGCGTTTAGCCCCTCCTCCTACAGAAATCTCCCCTGGCAAGAAATTATGAGATTGTGACTCCACCCCTACTGTGAGAAAATGGATCCATTTATTAGCATTGTTGGCCTTATTTCACCGCCATCTTGGAGAGCATCATGAATGTCTGTATAATTATCTGCTAAAATATGGCATTTTCATGGTTGATCCTAAAATCAGCCAGGACAACGACTGCACCTTAATTACACCCTGGCGTAAAGTCACCCCTAAATCATTCTCCACCTATTTTAACGTTGATGCCATAACACACCCAGATAATGTAGATCAAGTAATAGCGGACTTTGAAGAGGCTGTCATGCATGCCCTGAACATAATAGCACCCATGTCAAGAGTTAAGATCAAGGCCAAAGCATCTCCATGGTTTACATCAGCACTAAAAACTGAGAAACTCTCCTGCAGAACTGCCGAACAGCACTGGAGGAAAACCAAAACTACCGTAGATCAAATCAGACATAAACTAATTTACCGTACCTATTTAAACAATGTTAAAGAAGCCAAAAAGACCTATTTAACAGCAAGGATTAACAAGGCTGCTAACACCAGTAAAGAGCAATATAAAATTCTGAATGAGTTCACTACTCCTCAGGCCAACCAGCGTACCCTTTCCCCCACACAAGAATGGGTCAATAGAATATCCTCCTTTTTCGACAAAAAGGTTAAATCCATTTATGGATCCTTCCCCCAAGACAACGTAAGCAATATTGATTTACACTCAGTGGCGAGTAGCCAATCGCCGGTGCCTTTGCTGGATGCATTTAAAACTAACCTGTGAACAGGTATTAGAAGCCATCACTAAGATCAAATCAGACTCCCCAGCAGATCCTTTACCTCCCCGTTGATAACAGAGATTTTTAACATGTCACTAGACCAAGCGATGGTGCCCAAAAGATGGAAAACAGCGCAAGTCAGACCTATTCTGAAAAAAACAACTCTAGATTCCAGAGAACCAGGCAATTACAGTCCCATCTCGCTACTGCCTTATTTCGGGAAGGCTCTCGAATCCTTGGTAAATAAACAGCTTCCCATCAATCTGGAAAGTCATGGTCTCCTTGACTCATCGCAATCAGGATTTCGGTTGGCGCATAGTACCGAAACGGCAGTAGTAGAGACGGTGGACAACATCAGGCTGGCTTTGGATAAAAGAGAATCAGCTATGCTGGTTCTTTTAGACCTGTCTGCTGCCTTCGATACCATCTCCCATGACATTTTAGAACAACGGCTCTGGGAGATAAGGGTCGAGGGAAAGCCCTGGACTGGTTTAAAAACTATTTAAAGGATCACTCCACCACTGTGCACATCGATACCCTAGCCTTATGCAGCAGACCAGTAAGCATTGGAGTTCCCCAGGGGTCGATTCTGAGCCTGATACTCTTTAATCTTCATGTAACACCACTGGCCAGGATAATCAGGGCTTACGGGTTTGAGGTCGTGTCATATGCCAATGACACCCAGCTGCTGATCACTTTTGGTCCTGACACTAGTGACACAATGATCCAATTTAAAAACTGTCTGACCCACATTAACAACTGTATGGGCGAAAATAAATTGCAGCTGAACAGCAGCAAAACCGAGATCATTCTGTTTGGCAGGGCCGAAGGGTATTGGTCTAGCAGCTGGTGGCCCCAGGCACTGGGCCCACGCCCTTCCCCTAAACAAGTAGTCTGCAACCTAGGAATAACGATTGACAACAAGTTATCCATGAAAAATCATGTCAATCTTGTGCTGGGCACTTGGTAAAGGATTTTCAGGAAGTTACGCAAAATCTTTAAATGGCTACCTATTGAAGCCAGGAAGCCTTTCGTCCAGGGCCTAGTTGTAAGCGGTTTGGATTACGGGAATACCTTACTAGCCTCCCTAAACGAAGACCTCTTTTGTAAATTGCAAGTTTTGCAGAATACTGTGGCCTGACTGATCTTAAACCTACCACCAAGATCTCCTTCAGTCCCAAGTCTGAGGTCCCTCCATTGGCTTCCAGTTAGGAAAAGAGGTCACTTCAAAATCATGTGCCTAACTCATAAAAGTGATACCAAAGGGGATGATGGACGGAGGGCTTGAGCAAATTAAACACTCACCCCCAGTCAACTGATCTGGGTTTAATCCATCATCATTCTTTAGCTCACTCCACCACCCCAGTTCAGACATGGCCATATGCAAATCAGTCTGACCCTGTGCCTTATGGGAACAGTCCAGCCCGAACTGCCAAGCCATGTCTGCCCTGAACCGGAAACAAGCATCTCATAAAAGTATCTATGGTACTGGGCCTGGTTATTTAGTGAAAAAAACTTAAAAGATATCAACTAAAAAAGAACACTGTGATCCAGTTCAAAATCTATTCTCACCCCATTTCTTGTCCGCACCACACGCAACAGGGGACGATCGTTTTCCTTTCTTGCCCCCTTCTCTGGAATAAGCTACCGCTTCATCTTCTTTCTATGGTGGACCACCAGCGTTTCCGCAAAGAATTGAAAACATGGCTGTTTGACCAGGAATATTCGTAAATCGGATTTGTCCTCTAGGCTCTGGAATCTTTGCAGCCGCCATGAGACCTAGCGGTGATATGCGCACTATATAAGATTCTCTGACTTGACTGACTTGACTTGACATCTAAGATCGTAATCGTATACTGCTAGCTTTTCCAGCTGTATCATATAGTCTTTCAGGAATTCATGTCTTTTATAACTTCCTAAAACATGTCCTCTTCTTCCCATATCTTCTAGTGCTTCATGTATCTTGCATCTGTCTGTTATGATTTTGGTTAAACTGTTATTTGTATCATAGGCAGAGGCGTTTGTGAATCTATTTGTTGCTTGGAATAAATAGGGCTGAATTTGACCACTTACTCTACAGGCAAGCCAATGTATCAAGCATAAGGTGATGTTTGGGTCTACTTCTTTTGTTAAGTAGAAAATTGAATGCAAAACGAACAATTGATGGACAGAATGCAGAACAATGTCATACATTCACCCCAGTACAGAGATCAGTTTGGACCCAGCCATATGCAAACCAGTCTTGACCCTGCGCCCAATGCGAACAGTCCAACCCGAACTACACGGCCAGGTCCTTCCAGGACTGGAAACAAGCACCCTAGGATCGTTTCGGGCTTTCAGCCCTCATCAGCCAGATTAGCTTGACTCCAGTGGCATGGAGAGCACGGGACCCACGTCTGGGCATACCCATCCCACTCGGGGTGACAAATGCAAAAAGAACAATTGATTGACAGAATGCAGAACAATGTCATACATTCACCCCAGTACAGAGATCTGGGCCTACATCCATTGTTTTTTTGCTCACCATGCCATTACATTACAGACATTACAGATACATTTGTAAATCGCGCTACTTACCCGTGAGGGTCTCAAGACGCTGGGAGGGGGAGCTGCTACTGGTCGAAGAGCCAGGTCTTGAGAAGTCTTCTGAAGGTCGGCAGGTCCTGAGTCTGTCGTAGGTCCATAGGGAGAGTGTTCCAGGTCTTGGCGGCGAGGAAGGAGAAGGATCTATCGCCGGTGGTGGTTTTCCAGATGCGTGGAACTGTGGCGAGGGGGAGGTTGGCAGAGCGGAGGCTGCGGGTGGGGGTGTAGAAGCTGAGTCGGTTGCTGAGGTGTTCTGGTCCGGCGTTGTGGAAGGCCTTGTGTGCTTGGATGAGGAGTTTGAAGGTGATCCTCTTGTCGATGGGGAGCCAGTGTAGGTCTCTCAGGTGGGGTGTGATGTGGCTGCGTCGTGGGACATCTAGGATCAGTCATGCCATGGCGTTCTGGATGCGTTGCAGTCGTCTCAGGAGCTTGGTTGTTGTTCCTGCATAGAGGGTGTTCCTGTAGTCCAGTGTGCTGGTGATGAGGGCAGGGGTGACGGTCTTTCTCGTGTTGGGGGGGGGGGGGGGGTCCATTTGAAGATTCTGAGGAGCATTCTGAGGGTGTTGAAGCAGGGCGCGGAGACGGCGTTGACTTGCTTGGTCATGGAGAGGGCGGAGTCGAGGATGATCCCCAGGTTGTGAGCGTGGTCGGTGGGTTCTGGGGCTGTTCCCAGCGATGTTGGCCACCAGGAGTCGTCCCAGGCTGAAGGGGTGGAGCCGAGTATGAGGACCTCCGTCTTGTCTGAGTTCAGCTTCAGTCTGCTGTGCTTCATCCTTTCGGTGACGGCCTTCATTCCTCTGTGGAGGTTGGCTTTGGCGGTGTGGGGGTCTTCGGTGAGGGATATGAACAGCTGGGTGTCGTCAGCGTAGGAGATGATGTTGAGGTTGTGTTGTCGTGCGACTCGGGCGAGTGGTGCCATGTAGATATTGAACAGTGTTGGACTGAGGGAAGATCCCTGTGGGACGCCGCAGATGATCTCGGTGGTCTTGGAGCGGAAAGGTGGGAGCTGGACGCTCTGTGTTCTGCCGGAGAGGAAGGATATGGTCCAGGCCAGGGCCTTCTCTTGGAGTCCGGCGTCATGGAGGCGTGCTGATAGGGTGTGGTGGCAGACCGTGTCGAAGGCTACTGATAGGTCCAGAAGGATGATGGCGGCTGTTTGTCCTTTGTCCATCAGGATCCTAATGTCGTCGGTGGCGGAGATGAAGGCGGTCTCGGTGCTGTGGTTGCTGCGGAAGCTGGACTGGGATGCATCCAGGATGTGCTTGTCTTCGAGGTAGCGGGTCAGCTGTCTGTTGACAATCTTCTCAGTGACTTTTGCCGAGAAGGGGAGCAGGGAGATGGGCCGGAAGTTCTTGAGGTCCTTTGGGCCGCTTTCGGTTTGGACCCAGCCATATGCAAATCGGTCTTGACCCTGGGTCCAATGGGAACAGTCCAGCCCGAACTGCCAGGCCAGGTCCTCTCTGTACTGGAAACAAGCATCCTAGGTCCAGTTTCGGGCTTTCAGCCCTCATCAGCCAGTCTACACTCTCTTGCATTGTGGCCTATTATATGACAGTAGACTACCTCCACACTTTTGGATTCAGAGGTGAAGCGGGATGGCTTTTTTGCTCGTTCCGTGCTGAATGGTTGTATGGTATAGGCAGGCAGGCACCTTCCCCCGTGAGCCTGACTGCTTGGGGATTTCAAATCAGAAGGTGAGGAATCCACAGGCAGTTGTATCCATCAGTAGAACAAGTTACTTACCTTCAGTAATGCTTTTTCTGGTGGTTACAGTATCTGCCTTTGGATTCCTCACTGACCCACCCACTGCTTATACAGAAAAATAGTTAATGTGTATTTTATGTGATTTATTGTTAGAATCTTGTGATACTTGGGACTAGGAAATGTCTATGATGAAGAATTTCCATGAAAATGGGTGGAACTGGCGCCAGCACGCCAACAAGGTCTTCTTATGACTCCAATGACGTCACGCGGAGTCGCAGGTGGAGCCGTTCCATTGTGAAGTCCTCGTCAACGTGGGAGAGCTGAGGAGAAAAGTTGGGATAATTCAGAAGTTGAGGACACCACAGGCAGAAACTGTATCCACCAGAAAAATCGTTAGCGAAGGTAAGTAACTTGTTCGTTTAGTATGTTTTTAGGATGGATTTTATTGGATTTGTTATTCTATACCGAATAAAGCTTATATTGATTGACTCTGTTAACTGACCAGTCCATCCCCGTATCTCTTCTCCCAGACTTCAGATGGATGTTACCCGCATGATACCCTTCCCATTATTATTTCGGCATTGAAGGCGGTCCCCCACTCTCCTTGTTGTGCTGTATGCCATTGATGATTGAAAAAATCAACTCACTATCTTTTGCTGACTAATGTACAACTAGAGACATTTCCCTGTCATAATAGGAGTAATACCTGATCAAACACCTTCCTTCTTTTTCTACTACAAACTGCACCAGCACCACACAACCAAATTAAGAATAATAACTAACTAGGGTTCCTCACAGTGTGCCCTTGCCCTGTTTCACATTTTGACACCAGTTAGCAATGAGAAAATTGTTGTTTTATTTTTTTCCCTTTGATTTAAAGTTTAAAGAAAATGTATCTTCAGTTTTGTCATTTTCTGTTATGTCTCTCCTTTCATTGTGGGTGTTTCTAAATGTATGATTTGGTTACATATTTGTTTTATCTATGTACACAGAAGAAGCCTCGGGCCTGTGCGCCACAGAGGCAAAACGCTTGTTAGCTGGCCATTTTCTCCTTTCTTTTCTGTATGATGTTAATGAACTGATTAATACTAAGACTCATAATAATAAAGAAAACACTGAAGTCATAATGGAAAACGAAAGAAAGCTTATTTTTGCATGTTCTGTATGTGACCGTGCTCATTCAAGCTTACCCAAGCTCCCACAGGATCTAACTAGTCTTATTTGTCTTGTATAATCTGCATCTCGTGCTAGCACTAGCCCTTATCGGTGCCCTTTATGAACATTCCCGGAACTGGTAGTGCCATTAACTATTTTACCCTAATTTCCCTGCTGACCCTCTAGATAATTTCTTCCTTCTTCCTCCTGTTCTTCCCTTACCCTTATTCTCTTCCCCCGCTTCTTCAGCATTCAGTACTCTGCCCTGCACACCTCCCTTTACTCCCATTTACGCCATCTCATATCAGTGATCAGTCAAGTAATTTGCCAACAGTTGGGCACTGACACGCACTGAATGGTGCTGTGAGTTTGATCCTGAAGGTGGGCTGATATCCCTAGCCTCTTTTTAGTGCATCGAACGTACTTGTTGGTCTCAGAGAAATATATGAGAGTTCTGTGGCTTCCGCAAGATAGTAACAGGTGCTTCTGTAATACTTTGAGTAGCAACTCCATGCCACTTCACTCAGCAAACTGCAATTGAACTGCAGAAGACACTCACAGCCTGTAGGCTCCATGCACTTTGTATTCTCTATTCGCATATAGCCCAGCAAGGGGCACTAATAATCACAATACCTGCTGAGCTGCATCAAATAAGTCCCATTAGCCTACCTGTGTACCCCGACAGAGCACCTGGTTCCCAGAGTAACTCCACAGTACCACTGTGGTGGATCAACAGCAGCTTGATGAGAGAAGTGCACACAACATCTAAAGGCAGAAGCACATTTGGCCACTCTTACCAGTAGGCCTATCAAAGTCACTGTGGTAAAATTGCCCAGGTTTCTTCTTTGATCTGTAAGATTTAGTCATCTCTATGTTTCATGCTAGTTTTCCCTTTGTTCAGTGGTCTGTAATTAATGTTAATGTTAATTTTAATGAGATTTTTAAAGCGCACGTATACCCTGGGGTGTCTTGGCGCTGAACTAGAGTAGGACCTTAAGACGAGGAAGGAAAACAAGGGACTAGTTTGAAAATAACCACGTTTTTAATTGTTTTCTGAAGGAGGAGAGGGAGTTCAACTCTCTCATGGCAACAGGAAGAGTATTACATAGTTTTGCTGCACAATAGGCCGTGCTCCGACCTCCCCAGCTAGCAGTTCGGATCTTAGGAACCAGCATTAATCTGGCATTTGTCGATCTTAGCTGCCTGCCTGGGTGGTACCATGAGAATAGATGTTTCAAAGGTACCTGTCCTGCCCCATTCAATGTTTTATAGGCAAGGCATAGTGCCTTAAACTTAGAACGTTGCACCACAGGCAACCAGTGGAGCCTCTGTATCTCTTCTTTAATTGATTGGTACTTGGGTATTTTCAGTAGGAGTCTGGCTGCAGCGTTCTGTATCATTTGAAGTTTCTTTAGATGTTGTTTCTGTAACCAAAGGTATAAACTGTTACAGTAGTCCAGCTTAGGCAGCACCAAGGTGGGCGCCACTGTTTTTCTAATTAGGATTAGACCATCTATTTGCTGAATCAAGACCCAAAGAATATACAAGAATATACAAAGGAAATTGTCCTTATCTTCTTATTATAGTCATCCCCATTGTCCACTTGTTTGTGTTTAAATGTGTATTGCAGAATTTGTCAAAATCCAAATTCACAAGAAATTGTGGGAAACGTGAATGCGAAAGGAAGAAAAAATTAATTGGTTTTTCTCTTAAAGGCAATTAGTTCAGAAACACTTGAGACATTTCGCGAGCAAGTTGAATCTTTCAGAGAGAACTACGACTACTTGGTTTCAGAAGATAAGGTGAGTTTTTTTTCTGTTTTCAATGCACAGTTGATCAATGTTACCACTCTTATTTTGCTTAATATCAGTGTAATTTGGATTAGAAATATCTTATTTTTAAATCTTTGTTTTCTAGTTCATGGACAAAGGCTTTAAAAAGGAGTTTTCAGATGTTCCCACTCATCAAGTTGATCAGCTTTACAAGCTCTACAGACGCAGACCAAGGTACAATGTTCTTCACTATTTCAGACTCCTTTGAGATTAAACTTCTGCTCATCAGTCTCTTCTCAGAATGACAGAGGGCTCTTGAAAGCTAGTTCCAATGGAATTGCTTCCATCCTGCCATCATGATGTGCCCTATGAAATTTCTTTTCCATTTTGATTGATCTCCCCCAGAAGCATCTCAAACAAAAGCAGTATGGTTGTCTGGATTTGCAATTTAGCATTACCAGCTTTTTTATGTCCATGGGCAGCAAACATCATCCAGATGTTTCAGGACAAAAGAGTGCCATTCATAAAATATGATGTCCAGCAGGCATGGGCGTGAATATATGATTTTCAGAGGATTTTTTGCATTCTCTATGATTTAGAAAGTGTTATTTGCCCTCTGGAAAAACCTATGAGTTTGTCTGGTGTATGTTTTCCGAATATATACTTCGCCAGTATTGGGGTGTCTTTCATAGATTCACATGCCTGAATAATTCTCCGTCGTCGGAGTGGGAGTCCCACGGTACATAAAAAAGGCAATAATTTGTATATAAGAAAACCAAAACCCCTGGTAATACCAACCAGGAAATAAAGAAGCCCTAAACTACAATGGAAAAAAAACTTCCACACTCATGACTATCTTAGTCATTTTGTATAGACCAAACTACAGCCAATCAGGTGCCAGCACCCACAAGAATGCTCTCCCCAGAGACTGAGGCTCTCAGATTTTCTACCGCACGTCGTGTGAAAGGGTGTTCCCCAGGCTCTGCTCAGTACTTCTCAACCTGACTGGTATTTCTCCTATTTTTGGAATGTCTTCTTCAAAATCTCTCTTCAGACCATGTGAGTCTTGTGGGAAGCTTAGGCTTTTTAAAGAAGATCCCCACAAAAAGTGCATTTATTGCCTATATCCTGATCATGAGGTAAAGGATTGTAAGATCTGCAGGACCTTCAGAGACAGAGAAGGTTGTTTTCTATTATGGTTGCAGAAAATTAAGGACCAGGATGATCCTCTATCTGAGGTAGGAAGTTTGGCTTCGGGGTCTTCTATATCTTCCAGAAAGAGAAAGATTGAGGATGAGGTATCTTCTCCTGGGGCTAAGGTGTTGAGAAAAGCTAAGGATTCTAGTTTGCCTTCCTCTTCTACCGCAAAAAAAGGCTTCTCCACCTTCTAAATTTGGACTCAAAACGCCCCTGAGAAAGTCTGCAAAGTCTTTACTATCTAAAAGACTGTCAGCGAAAAATTTCCTCAGACCCGTAGACGGGTCCCGTCTACAGTATTTTCTCCACATCGACGGTAACTTTCTCTTCGCCAAAGCCTCAGATGGTGATGTCGACGGTTTCTTCACCGTCAACGATGGTCTTGGTTTCAGTGAGACCCATCTTGTCGACGAAGATTCAGCCATCAAGCGTCGACGTTCCTTCGTCGTCGAAGTTAAAGATGATAATGTCGATGAGTGCATCTTCGACGAAGATTAGCCCATTGACGAAAGTCATCCCGTCGACGGGTTCCTCGTCGACGAATGCAGCTTTGCCATCGACGACCACACCGTTGACGAGAAGTCCATCGTTGACGACGACATCGTCGTCGAAGATTCCACCGTCATCTACAAGTTCCTGGTTGACAAAAGTTTTACCGTCGTCGACAGCTTCGTCGATGACGAAGTTAACATCGTCGTCGAAGGCTTCGTCACGAAACTTACCTCGTCGTTGAAAACATCGTCAACATTGAAAGCCCCGTCAACGGTGGGTCCATCGACACCTCTTCTGTCTTCATGTACGGATCTGCAGGTTTGGTCCGCAGCTCCGTCTGCTGCCTCTTTTACTTCACCGTCATCGGGAGCTTCATTATTACAAAGGAGAGGCTCTACGCTATTGCCTCTTTCACCCCTAAAGTTGCCTGAACAGCTTTTGGATTCAGCGGAGGATGATAATCAGGACGTCAATTTCTGAGTGGCCAGAAGTCCGTCAGAACTGTTAATAAAGACGCAGGAGGATGATCACGAAGAGGAAGAGTTTTTTCCTGCACCAGTTGCTCAAGCCCCTGCAGCAGTACCAACAGCACAGATGCCATTAAACCTTCTTACAAATCTACAATACATGTTAATTTACTATTACTGCCGGTTCCCTCTGTCTGAGTCTGCAGATTCGCTTCCGGCGACACCCATGACGCAAGCACCTGCCTCAGCCTTGAAAGTCCCGAGACAGTCTCCTTTGACACCAGTACCTGAGGTACAATCTTCTAATCCACCTTCTCCAGCACAATCCCACCATACGTGTAACACCACTGATGACAATAGAGAGGAAGGAGAGGTGGACGACCATTCAGTATTGTCGGAGCAGGATAATCATCAGACGCAGACCCCATAACCTACTGCTCCTCATACGGCGGACTCTCCACCTGTTGATATTGGTGGATTCCATCTAGTAATGGAAAGAGCAACAAAGATGTTTCAGATTACTATGGAAGGTAAACAGCAGGATTGTTTTTTATATTACTTTAAAGATCAGCCACACAAACAAGTGAGGACAATCCCGAAAATAGATTTCATTGTGAAGGAGTGCCTGAAAGTCATCTCCACTCCAAATTCTTTACCAGCAGTCTTACCTCGAATTGACAAAAAGTACAAGGCGCCCATTGCATCACCTGCATGCCTTATCGGACAAGCTAAAACAGAGTCCGTTGTCACTCAAGCCGCTCAGAATAGGGCTAGGAACCCATCCTCACAAGTGACCACCCCACCAGACAGAGATGGAAGACGTCCCGACTCCATCGGGAAAAAGGTGTCAACTATAGCTGCGACTACTATCCAAGCAGCAAATTCCCTAGTAATCGTACGGAGATATGATAGACAGATGTGGTCAGACATATCTCCATATCTAGAAAAGCTTCCAAAACCGGAGAGGTCAGAAGCAAAGAAGGTGTTACATGAAGGGGAGTACGTCTCTGCAGAGATGATTGACGCAGCTGTGGATGTGGCAACCACAGGCTTCCGACAGTTGGCGGGCGCAGCAGTCTTAAGGAGACAATATTGGCTGAAGTCAACCTCCTTCTGGCAAGAAGTCCAGGCAAAGATAATAGATATGCCTTACGATTGAGAGTATTTGGCCAGCACATTGATGAGGCTTTGCAGGCCATAAAGAAAGATACAGGCACCGCAAGGTCGCGGGGAAACCTGCAATTTCGCAAATCGTCGTTTCGTGGCGCCAAAGGACGTGGGTCCTATTCAAATAGAGGAGGATATTCTCAGCATCGCTCGTACCATTCATGACAAGGTAACCAGCGATATCAACCGTATAAACAACAGACATACAGACAGCGAAGCAACAACTTTTTGCAAGGAAAAAGAAAATCCTCCTATCTGGGACGAGATTCTGCTAAAAGACAATGGGAACTGCCACCTGCCGCCACCGATGCCAGTACCAAACTCAAAAGTTGGAGCAAGAATATCCCATTACTTATCAAAATGGTCCAAGATTACTATGGACAAGTGGGTCCTGGATGTAGTAGCCAGAGGACACGCTTTGGAATTTGTCAAAATCCCTCCACATTCACCTCCAAAAGGTCCACCACCAGCTCACCTCAAAGAGCTTCTGTCCCAAATAAACATAATGATTCGGAAAGGTGCAATCGAGAAGGTTCCTCAAATACTGAGAGGAAGAGGTTTCTATTCGAGGTTCTTCCTCATACGAAAGAAAACAGGAGAATGGCGCCCCATTCTCGACCTACGCGCCCTCAACAAATACCTCAAGAAGGTGTCCTTCCGGATGCTAACACTTCAAGAAATCCTCCAGCTTCTTTCCCAAGGCGATCACATGGCTACCCTAGATCTTCAAGATGCCTACTTTCATGTGCCCCTTCTCCCCAGGCACAGAAAATTTCTGAGGTGCAGAGTGGCTGGTAGGGACTTTCAATTCAAAGCTCTCCCGTTTGGGCTTCGTTCAGCGCCCCGAGTATTCACGAAGGTATTAGCCCCAGTGGCGGCACATCTTCGCTTGGAAGGCATTCCAATCTTCCCGTATTAAGACGATTGCCTTATCAAGGCCAGGTCTCTAAGAGCAGCAAGAGTACATGTCCAAAGATGCCTCTCGCTCTACCAGTCTCTGGGACTTTCAATCAATTTCAAGAAATCCCATCTTGTACTGTCACAAAGGATATCGTTTTTGGGGGCAACATTAGACACTCACATCACCCAAGCCTTTGTCTCAAAAGAAAGACAACTCAAGATTTGCAAGATGGCCCTCAACTTACGACAAAAAGAGTACGTTTCAGTATGAATGTACAAGTCATTCCTAGGGATGCTTTCATCCTGCATCCCTCTCATACCCAACTGCCGTCTCCGGATGAGACCTTTCCAGGAGGAACTCAATCTACAATGGGTTCAAGTGTCAGGGTCATTCGACAACAAGATCGCCATAACCTACAGTATGAAAAAGGCTTTTCTATGGTGGACTCGGAAAAAGAATCTGCAAATAGGGCGTTCATTCCTAACGGAAATACCAAGTTACACAATCACCACGGACGCTTCCTTGGAAGGATGGGGGGCACACCTACAGGGAATGACCGTCAATGGGAAATGGGATACACATCAAAAGAAGTGGCACATCAACCTTCTAGAGTTGAGAGCAATTTTTCTGGCCCTGAAATCTTTTCGGACGGTGATACACACGGATCCAAAGTTTTAATCAGAACAGACAATACAACAAGTATGCATTACTTGAACAAACAATGGGGCACAAGATCGTCCCTTCTTTCTCAAGAGGCCCAGGAGATTTGAAGTTGGGCTCTAGATCACAGGATAAATCTGTCAGCAACGCACGTTCCAGGGATGTCCAATGTCCTCGCCGATTCTCTCAGCCGAGCGACAGTGACAAATCACGAATGGGAACTTCATCAGCCGACTCTGGACAGAGTTTTTCAGAAGTGGGGTCATCCCGACCTGGACTTATTTGCGATGAAGCAGAACCACAAAAGCCCATACTTTGCAAGTTGGGTTCCCCACAAGGATTCATGCGGAGAAGCACTTTCGATGAATTGGCCTCAAATATTTGCATACAATTTTCCGCCGATTCCTTTGGTTCCCAGTGTCATCCGTAAAATGAAACAGCAGCCATGCCGCCTCATCCTCATCGCGCCGAGGTGGCCTCACCAATATTGGTTCACCGAGCTCCTACTTCTCTCGGAGTGCAATCCCATACAACTTCAAACACTACCAAATCTTTTAACAATGCAAGAGGGTCAAATTTGTCATTCGGGCCCTGCTTCCTTGAAATTAGCAGCTTGGCTCCTCAACACGTTGAATTCGCCCATCTAAACATTCTGGAGGATTGTAAAGAAGTTCTAGCCAATGCTCCAGCACCTGCTACTATTAAGACTTACAAACTTAAATGGAAAATGTTTTGTGTCTGGTGTCTCGCGACCAACTAACATCCACTCCATGCCAAACCAGAACAGATCTTACCGTGCTTTCTTCAATTGGCTAAGTCTGGCTTGTCTCATTCAACTCTGAAAGGGTTTTTAGTGGCCATTTCCAGATTCTGTCAAGATGGTTCTAACTCTTTGTATTCCACTAGAATAATTCAGCAATTCTTCAAAGGCCTTTTTCGAATGTTCCCATATGTTTAGCGTCCACCTCCTTCCTGGTCCTTGAATGTGGTACTCTCTCAGCTCATGCGTCACCCCTTTGAGCCTATTAATAAAGTGGATCAAAAATTCCTTTCCTGGAAGGTTTCTCTCCTTCTAGCTCTAAAATCGGCACGTAGAGTCAGTGACATTCAAGCATTCACCATCAAAGCTCCGTTTTTACAGTTCACTTCAAATTTGGTGGTGCTACGTACCAATCCAAGCTACATGCCTAAAGTTCCATCCGACTTTCACCTTAATGAGCCGGTGCTTTTAAAGGCATTCTTTCCTAATCCACAAACAAGAGCGGAGAAGGCCTTGCATTCCCTGGACATCAAGAGATGTCTTGAATTTTACCTCCAACGAATTGCTACATTGCGAAAAACAGATCAGCTTTTAGTAGCATACGGAAGGATACGTCAAGGATACGCTGTATCTAAGCAGACCATAGTCCGTTGGGTGTCCTCAGCAATTAGTCTCTGTCACCAACAAGCAGGGAGACCATTGCAGTCATTGCCAAGAGCGCATTCTACGAGAGAGGTCTCCTCCTCGACAGCCCTCTTTGCTGGAGTGCCTCTTCATCATATCTGCAGAGCGGCAACCTGGACCAGCACGCATTCCTTCACCAAGCACTATTGCTTGAATGCTGCCAGCGATGCAGATACTTCAGCGGGACGAGCAGTGCTTCGCAATCTTTTTAAATAAGGTGAGCCTCTGTTCTCCCTCCGCCTCTATGCTCTTCTAGAAGATTATGTTTCATGTAATATTGTTTGCAATGTACATATGCATAGGAATGCAAAGAGGCGTCTATGAGCAGGATGGTGTGTACTGCTATTTACTCTCATTCAGGCATGTGAATCTATGAAAGACACCCCAATACTGGAGAAGAACAATAGTTACTTACCTGTAATCTGTGGTTCTCCAGTATTGGTGCCTTTCATAGATTCACATGCACCCGCCCACCTCCCCTCAGAGGCTCCTCAGGTGATAATATTACTTTCACTCCTGTGCAAGAAAATCTGAGAGCCTGAGGCTCTGGGGAGAGCATTCTAGTGGGTGCTGGTGCCTGATTGGCTGTAGTTTGATCTATACAAAATGACTAGGATAGTCATGAGTGTGGAAGTTTTTTTTCCATTGTAGCTTAGGGCTACTTTACTTCCTGGTTGGTATTACCAGGGGTTTTGGTTTTCCTATATACAAATTATTGCTTTTTTATGTATCATGGGACTCCCACTCCGACGACGGGGAATGATTCAGGCATGTGAATCTATGAAAGACACCAATACTGGAGCACCACAGAATACAGGTAAGTAACTATTGTTCTTTTACTTTGCATGCGTTACATCGCATGCCTTTACAACGCGTCGTTACAACGCTATTACATCCCAAGTCATTTCAACAACTGGCTGTAGGGGGCGCGCTGGACTTAGGATTAGTATAATTTATTATTCCTCCTCCAGTTTGTGCATCAGCTGGGAAGATGTTGGATTCTAAATCCAACACCAGTGTGGCCCCTACAGCAAGTCGTTGAAACGACGTGCGATGTAGTGGTTTGCGTTGTAATTATGCAGTCGTTGTAACGACTGTGTTGTAAAGGCATACGATGTAAGGAATGAGTTTGTTGTGGCTGTTTCCCATGTTTTCCATGCCATCCATTGACATGTGCATTGCTTGCAGGGTAGATAGTCTATAGGATTGATAAATGTACTCCAGTGTTTTACCATGGACATGTTTCATTCTGGAAGTATTGTATACTTTCTCATTAGCGTACTGCAAAAGAGCCTGAGTCAACTTTGTGCATCTGCTTTATAAAAATTACCAGGTAGTGGAAAATCATATAACGCTATTTGCAGAAAGCTCTAAGATGTACTTAAAATGTTTTCACCAAAAGAGGTTGATCGACAACTGAATTAGTTTGCAAACCAATCAATGTACCAAAAGGTCGATGTGCAAAATAAGGAATCAGAGCGGGTCACAGTCGACCTGCCTTGTTAATATTAATGAGGTGAATTGCAAATTCTGACTGATTCCATTTAGTGGCCATCACAAGGATGATGGCAATTGCGTAGCTAGACCTACTGCCACCCGGGGCGTACCATAAGTCTGCCGCCCAGTGCAGGTAAGAGGGGGAGGCAGGGTAGTGGCCGACGGATGACTTGTTGGGGAGGGGGGGGGGAGGGGGGGGGGCAACAGACACCTTGTTCTGGGACAGGGGTAGTTGACAGACATGACTTGCTCACCTCTGCCACTCCCAAAAACAGTGCCGCCCGGGGCGGACCGACGTTTCCCCCCCCCCCCCCGAGCTACGCCACTGGATGATCTTCTTTTAGGTTCAGCAGACCACCATGTAACGATTTTGTTAAATGCACCTCCATTTCATTCAAGGAAATGTTGCTATGTTAAAATAAAGTTTCCTGTTTCAGAAAAGCTTGTTTGAGGTTAGGCAGTGTTGCCCTGGATTATTGCCCGCTCTCAACAAATATTTTTACAGTCAAAAAGAGGAAGGGAGCTGTAAGAGACCTCTTCCCTTTTGCGAATGGTATACCGGTATCTTTTCAATATTTTGCAACTGAATTTCAGTCTCAAAACAGGTACTGAATTTGTATTTGCAAGGGATGACCAAAACACACCACTTTCAAATACCGTTTAATAGCTATTTCTAAACACAATTGGCGATTCTGGGTAATTTGCAAACAACCGCACTTCTCATACATCTAGCCGTAAGTGAAATGTTTGTATTTAGGCAGAAGAGCTCATACACAATTCAGCACTTTACCCTTTGCCCACTGTATCTCATAAGGAGGTATCCATTTTCAAACTGCTGTCCCATATGTACAAATAATTTACACAGTGTCATACCGGTCTCGGTGTGGAGTGGGTGTATAGAATGGGACTGGTAGGCGCTACTGGACCTCAGCCGGGTGGTTGAGGTTGTTTGCTTCTGTTCTGACCAACTATGACTATGACTCTGCAAACTGGGCCAAGTACAACTCATAACTTTATAGACACAAAGAAAGGGACTGCCCCCCGTTTTTAATCCAACGGCTCACATAGAGTCCTTAACAAATAACATACAAAGATGAGCTCACTGAAATCAGACACAAGACCATATTTTTAGGAAAATACAAAACATGATTTTATTTATTTTTCCATTTATGATTTTTTTCAATCTGTTATTTCATTGCAAACAAAATCAATTCCAACAGTAGTATAATACAATAAATAATTTAAATAAACCTTCCAACCCCTATAAACGAATGCACTAGCTATACATAGGGAAAACTAACTGGTTTGAAAAGGTCTATAGCTAGTAAACCATTAATTAAATAAACCTAACTTGGTAAATACATTATGAGTTATAATTTATAGCCCACTATGACAAAGACTTTTTACCAACTATATGGATCAGTTTTTTAGTTTTATTATTCAAAGACACATATTTTTATATCTGATAGTTCTTTTTGTATAAAGTATAAATATAAACTTTTTTTGCTACAAACTGATATGTTTTTCTAATAATTTAGTATTTTTAAGCATTATATTCAGAATAGTTCATAAAAACATATAACATAGACACAATTGAGCATAAGACAAAAGAGACGATGGAAGGAAAGCGGTAAATGGCACACACTACGCGCGTTTCGGCTTGGCAGCCTTTGTCAGGTGACCCGTCTTTTGCAATGAAATGCTCAAGATGAGAGGAAAAACTGGCTTAAAAACATATATTTCGTCGGAGCTTCGTGTCTCTTCAAACTATGATGAGGATAGGTAGTGCTTGTTCCTTGAATAAATGCATTACCCCATGATGAGAAACAATACAATGTATATGGAAGACGAACCTAGAATCTAGGCAGCTGATCTGAGATTAGGATCACATATATATTAGCCAGGGGCCAGATGAAAGCTCATATGGATTGGCGATATATCTGATACTTTTTCAAAACTGGCGGGGTATGGCCCTCACGGCATGGGGTTCTCTGTAAGACCGGCGTGTCGCATCGGATGTAAAAAAAATACATCATAGTGGGCTATAAATTATAACTCAGAATGTATTTACCAAGTTAGGTTTATTTAATTAATGGTTTACTAGCTATAGACCTTTTCAAACCAGTTACATTCAATCAAACAACACAACAAACATTCTCATGGAACCACATCAAACACATTCTACAGTTAGGCATACCCATCCATTCTTCACTCGTTTACCACTCATCATACTTCCGGAGTCAGATGTAGCACAAAATATTCTGTCCACACTAATTTCCCCACAAGCATGTGGGAGACCAGATGATGAGAAAAAGCTGCCAAAACGCCGACGCGCGTTTCGGTGCAGTGCCAAGTCAAAGGCTACACCTTCAGGGCGATCAGAGTAGGGAAGGGACAAGATGGAGAAAACAGCATACAGTCTATAAAAGTTTAAAAAAGAAACAAATTCAAATTTCCGTATAACGACTTAAGCAATTTGTTACACTCACAATTTTCCCCAAAAGCCACTACATTAGGATGCACATTTAATATCACAGTTTTAGCAGTGGTCACGGCAGACTGAAATTCAAGTTTTTTAAGGAGGAAAGGAGGAGTCTGTGGGGAACGGGGTCGGGAGAATGAGAGTCGCCACGAGTTGGAGTCTATCTTTACCCGTTTTTATTCGGTTTGAAAACACCGGGTTAGGTTCAAAAAGGGGTTCAAGAACACAATATCCAGTAGGGTACAAATCACAAGCTTGGAGTCTCTCAGTTGGGGATCTTCCGGGATCTTCGGTTCCACTCTTGAGTCAATCAGAGGTGGCCACTGGTCCAGAGAGACGCTCGAGAAAAAGGAAAAGAAAAAGCAGCCATGTTAGGGCTGGGGTCGATATGTACAATAAGTGAGAATGGGGTAGGGTAGTGAGGGATCACCAGGGTGCTACCACCAACTATAGCAGTCTATGAGTGTAGGCGGACGGCAAGGTACGGCGATAGTGACCACCCTCAGGCTACCCCGTCCCACCCCGTGATTTAAACAACCCCTGAAAACGCCCTTGTACCTTGTGGAGCCACACTTCTCCCCTGGAAGTGTGCCGGGGCGGCTCGTGGTAACGTTGGCCTCCTGGCTTGTCGAGTCTCTGCTCCAGGGGTCCCAGCAGCGGTTCCACGATAGTTCCTCCTTCTTCCTCCGTGGCGTCCTCCTCGTGCTTCGGCTGGCGTTCCAAAGGTTCCGCGCCGACAATCCAAGACGGGGCTTCCTTAAACGCCCCCAGCTCGTCTGATTGAGTAGTGTCAGATGACGTCCGGCCACCTGATTGGTCGACCGCTGGAGATGCCGGAGAACACGCCCCCAGCGTCACAGAAGCTGGATACAGAGATGAATGTACTGGAGGCAGAGCCGGGGAAACCCAGGAAACGTCCAAAGGATCCTGCGGACGGGGTGGAAAGGAAGAAACGTTAGCAGGTACACCCCGTCCGTCCGAGTCAGGGAGCTCATCTAGGTCAGGGAGCTCGGCTTCGTGACACATCCCACCCCCAGGATTGACCCGATCGGGGGGAATCGGATAGCGGGACAGAAAGTCAACATTCCCCTGCAAAGAACCCTTCCGGTGACGGACCTCGATCTGGAAAGGCTGCAGGGCCAAGAACCAACGCAGGATGCGATCGTTGTTCCCTCTGTTACGCTGGAGCCAAGTCAAGGGAGCATGGTCCGTATACAACACAAACGGCCTCCCTTCGAGATAGTATCTCAACTTTTCCACTCCCCAACGGACAGCCAGGCATTCTTTCTCAATCGTAGAATACACCTGTTCCCTAGGAAACAGCTTGCGACTGATAAAGAGCACAGGTCTTTCAGCCCCATTCTCATCCTCCTGGGAAAGAACCGCTCCAATACCAACCCCAGAAGCGTCCGTCTGGAGAATGAACGGTTTGAGGAAATCAGGAGAAATGAGAACAGAGGAAGAAGTTAAAGCGTCCTTTAAAGCTTGGAAGGCCGAAGTCTGCACAACAAAAGGAGTGGGGAGTGCAGCAGACTTGATGTTCTTCCCGAGGAGGTCAGTGAGAGGAGCTGCCAAACTAGCAAACTGAGCAATGAATCGGCGGTAGTAACCCACCAACCCCAAGAAGGCCCTGAGTTCTTTTTTTGTAGAGGGGTAGGGTAATGCTTTGATCGCTTCCAGTTTCTCAGTCTGGGGCTTAATCTGCCCATCCCCTAAAAGGTACCCGAGATACTTGACCTGCTGGAAAGCAAATCGGGACTTCTTTGCATTAATGTGGAGATTGGCATCCTTTAGACTGGTCAGTATATTCCCGAGGTGTTTCAAATGGTCATCCCATGTCTTGCTAAACACTACAATGTCGTCCAGGTAGGCCGACGCATAGTGTAAGTGAGGTGCCAGTAGTGTATCCATGACCCTCTGAAACGTTGCTGGCGCCCCATGCAAACCAAAGGGAAGTACCGTGAAGTGGTAATGACCAGAAGGGGTTGAGAATGCCGTCTTTTCCATGTCTTTAGGAGCAAGGGGTATCTGCCAATATCCCTTGGTGAGATTTATGGTGGTGATGTACCGAGCCTCTCCAAGGCGTTCCAGTAGTTCATCGACCCTAGGCAAGGGGTATGCGTCTTGTTTAGACACCCGGTTAACGGCCCTGAAGTCGATACAAAAGCGGATACTACCGTCAGGCTTCGGTACCAAGACCACCGGTGAGCAGCAGTTGCTGTGGGAAGGAACTATGATCCCGGATTTCAGCATACTGTCTACCTCGGCCTGGAATGCTGAGCGTCTTGCCTCTGGGATTCGGTAGGGCTTTTGTTTTACCACTGTATTGGGGAGAGTAGGTATACTGTGTTCCGCCAAGTGGGTTCGGCCCGGTTGATCCGAGAAGACTTCTGTATGAGACAAGAGCAGGTTTTTAACTTCTTGTTGCTGGGTAATAGACAGATCAGGATTGATAGGAGCAGCACTGACTGTATGGTTTGTATCGAGTGCAGGAGACACCACATTGACTGCCTGGGGGGGGGGTGGCCCTAACCATTTTTTAAGTATGTTGATATGATACATTTGGGTTTTGCCTCTTCCTAACTGTACCAAGTAGGTAGTGCGTCCTATTTTCCTCAAAAGTTTAAAGGGTCCCTGCCACTCCTTCCTCATTTTATGTGTAGAGGAGGGTAATAGAATCAAAACCCAATCACCTACATCCAACACCCTCCACTTCGTACCACGATCATATAGGGTTTTCTGTTTGGTTTGAGCCACCGCTAAATGCTCGTGAGCAAGTGTCCTAAGTTTGTGTAGCCTGCTCTGTAGTTGCCTGGTGTAATCCAACAGGGCCTCAGCTTCCTGTGCTCCCTCAGTCTCCCAACTATCTTTAGTAATTTCAAGAAGTGTTCTAGGGGGTCTCCCAAATAACAATTCAAATGGAGAGGTCCCTAGACTGGACTGTTTCTGGCTACGGAGCACAAAGAGGGCCAGGGGCAATAACTGGTCCCAGTTCTTCCCATCACCTGACAACAATTTTTTTAAGGTTAGCTTAAGGGAGCCGTTGTATCGCTCAACCAAACCGTCTGTTTGCGGGTGATACACAGATGTCTTAATGTGTTTGATGTTTAATTGTTTGCATACCTGTTGCATCAAATGAGAAACAAAAGGGGTGCCCTGATCGGTAACGATCTCTTTCGGAAAACCCATGCGAGAGAACACCTCAACTAACCTCTGGGCTATCGCTGCTGAAGTGGCAGCTTTAAGAGGAAAAGCCTCGGGATATCGCGTGGCGTAATCAACCAAGACCAGGGCGTACTGATGTCCTCGGGAGGATTTCGGCAAAGGGCCGATTAAGTCCATTCCTATACGATCAAATGGGACCCCTATAATAGGCATGGGTACCAAAGGGACAGGAGGAGGGGTGTAGGGGTTCTGTTTCTGGCATATTCTACACTCCTGACAATATTTTTGTACTTGGGCGTAAATACCTGGCCAAAAAAAATGTCGCAATATGGACTGACTCGTTTTTTCTACCCCAGAGTGGCCAGCTAACAGATGAGCATGACCAAAAAACAATATCTGATCACGAAAATCATTCAGGACCAACAGTTGAGGTTCAGCATCAGCTTTGGCGAGTCTATAAAGCAGGCCATTCTTTTCAACAAACGTGGGATAACTTCTGGTGGACGGATCTTGTCCGTTTCGTGCAACGTGCCATGCGTTGGTGAGACTTGCATCGTTCAATTGGGCAGTCCTAAAATGGGTGTCCCTGGCCCAGGGTTCTGCGGCTAACAAGGTGTCACGGGGAAGGGACAAGTGGTGAAGGGTATCTAACAACAAAGTGCTGAATGAAGGGTTATCTGTCCCTATGATTATTGGTTCAGGTAAACCGGCCATAACTCCTACAATAACTTGCATGTTTTTCCCTGAAGGTGTGTACAGAGTGACTTTGGCTACAGGATACTCCTTAACATCCCCATGGACACAACGGATACTGACCCGTCTCCCTGAAATGAGATTTGTGGTCTACCAGCTCTTCTCTTATCACTGAATGTTTGCAGCCGGAATCTAACAAGGCTGTTATACTAGTACCGTTCAAAGAGACCCGTACATAGAAAGTGGTTCCGGTTTCTTGAGCATACAGGATGGACCTTGGGGCGTAGCTCACGTCCATAGGTTCGTCTTCTCTTTCTTTTTTTTTCCGACAAAACCGAGCAATATGACCCCACTCTCCACAGTAATAACATTGAGGTCCTGAATTGGGAAGTTCAGGACGTTGAAACCGCTCCTTTGGTGGTTCTGGGATAGGTTTTTGGAATTTTTTATCAGTTTTAACAGGTGGCAAGACTTTAGCGTTTTTTTCTGGTTCCCTCATATAAGGCTTACCCTGAGCCCGGGCTTAACAATTTGCCATTTCTATAGCATGCTCCAACGTTAAACCTGCATGTTGCTTAAGCCACCTCTGAGTGCTATAGGGAAGGGCCTCGATGAACTGTTCAAGATATACTTTGTTCATAATGGCATCGATGTTTCCTTCATGGGGCTTTAGCCATAAGTCCACAGACTCCTTTAATTTGAAAAACAAGGTTTTGGGTAAATTCCCGGGTGACCCTTTCTCTTGACGAAACCGAAGTCGATGGGTTTCCTCGTCTACCCCCAACCTATCGAGGATATACTGTTTCACGACCGCATAAGCAGTTATTCCATCCCGGTTCACTGTCTGATAAGCTGCTTGGGCCTCACCAACTAACAAAGGCGCCAAATAGAAGGGCCATCTATCCCCGGGCCAGGAACTGGCTCTTGCCGCTCTTTCAAAGTTCAAAAAGAAAGCAAGGGGGTCCTCGCTGGGACTAAACTTCTGTAGCGGTACAACAGTGCCCGGAGGTGGAGCTGTAGCCCTTCCCTGTCCTAACACAGTCATTAGTTGGGTTTGTCCCTCCGCCAATTTTAGAATGTTATCGGACTGGGTTTGAATGGCTTGGGAAAACGCAGTCCGGTCTGCTCCCATTTGGGTCAAAAGGTTCTCCATTCTGTATCGGATGGCGTGGTTCACTGGTTGATCCGAGTCACGGCACCACTTGTGGGGAACGGGGTCGGGAGAATGAGAGTCGCCACGAGTTGGAGTCTATCTTTACCCGTTTTTATTCGGTTTGAAAACACCGGGTTAGGTTCAAAAAGGGGTTCAAGAACACAATATCCAGTAGGGTACAAATCACAAGCTTGGAGTCTCTCAGTTTGGGATCTTCCGGGATCTTCGGTTCCACTCTTGAGTCAATCAGAGGTGGCCACTGGTCCAGAGAGACGCTCGAGAAAAAGGAAAAGAAAAAGCAGCCATGTTAGGGCTGGGGTCGATATGTACAATAAGTGAGAATGGGGTAGGGTAGTGAGGGATCACCAGGGTGCTACCACCAACTATAGCAGTCTATGAGTGTAGGCGGACGGCAAGGTATGGCGATAGTGACCACCCTCAGGCTACCCCGTCCCACCCCGTGATTTAAACAACCCCTGAAAACGCCCTCGTACCTTGTGGAGCCACACTTCTCCCCTGGAAGTGTGGCGGGGCGGCTCGTGGTAACGTTGGCCTCCTGGCTTGTCGAGTCTCTGCTCCAGGGGTCCCAGCAGCGGTTCCACGATAGTTCCTCCTTCTTCCTCCGTGGCGTCCTCCTCGTGCTTCGACTGGCGTTCCAAAGGTTCCGCGCCGACAATCCAAGACCTGGCTTCCTTAAACGCCCCCAGCTCGTCTGATTGGGTAGTGTCAGATGACGTCCGGCCACCTGATTGGTCGACCGCTGGAGATGCCGGAGAACACGCCCCCAGCGTCACAGAAGCTGGATACAGAGATGAATGTACTGGAGGCAGAGCCGGGGAAACCCAGGAAACGTCCAAAGGATCCTGCGGACGGGGTGGAAAGGAAGAAACGTTAGCAGTTACACCCCGTCCGTCCGAGTCAGGGAGCTCATCTAGGTCAGGGAGCTCGGCTTCGTGACACATCCCACCCCCAGGATTGACCCGATCGGGGGGAATCGGATAGCGGGACAGAAAGTCAACATTCCCCTGCAAAGAACCCTTCCGGTGACGGACCTCGATCTGGAAAGGCTGCAGGGCCAAGAACCAACGCAGGATGCGATCGTTGTTCCCTCTGTTACGCTGGATCCAAGTCAAGGGAGCATGGTCCGTATACAACACAAACGGCCTCCCTTCGAGATAGTATCTCAACTTTTCCACTCCCCAACGGACAGCCAGGCATTCTTTCTCAATCGTAGATTACGCCTGTTCCCTAGGAAACAGCTTGCGACTGATAAAGAGCACAGGTCTTTCAGCCCCATTCTCATCCTCCTGGGAAAGAACCGCTCCAATACCAACCCCAGAAGCGTCCGTCTGGAGAATGAACGGTTTGAGGAAATCAGGAGAAATGAGAACAGAGGAAGAAGTTAAAGCGTCCTTTAAAGCTTGGAAGGCCGAAGTCTGCACAACAGAAGGAGTGGGGAGTGCAGCAGACTTGATGTTCTTCCCGAGGAGGTCAGTGAGAGGAGCTGCCAAACTAGCAAACTGAGCAATGAATCGGCGGTAGTAACCCACCAACCCCAAGAAGGCCCTGAGTTCTTTTTTTGTAGAGGGGTAGGGTAATGCTTTGATCGCTTCCAGTTTCTCAGTCTGGGGCTTAATCTGCCCATCCCCTAAAAGGTACCCGAGATACTTGACCTGCTGGAAAGCAAATCGGGACTTCTTTGCATTAATGTGGAGATTGGCATCCTTTAGACTGGTCAGTATATTCCCGAGGTGTTTCAAATGGTCATCCCATGTCTTGCTAAACACTACAATGTCGTCCAGGTAGGCCGGCGCATAGTGTAAGTGAGGTGCCAGTAGTGTATCCATGACCCTAAGGGACCCAAAGGGAAGTACCGTGAAGTGGTAATGACCAGAAGGGGTTGAGAATGCCGTCTTTTCCATGTCTTTAGGAGCAAGGGGTATCTGCCAATATCCCTTGGTGAGATCTATGGTGGTGATGTACCGAGCCTCTCCAAGGCGTTCCAGTAGTTCATCGACCCTAGGCAAGGGGTATGCGTCTTGTTTAGACACCCGGTTAACAGCCCTGAAGTCGATACAAAAGCGGATACTACCGTCAGGCTTCGGTATCAAGACCACCGGTGAGCACCAGTTGCTGTGGGAAGGAACTATGATCCCGGATTTCAGCATACTGTCTACCTCGGCCTGGAATGCTGAGCGTCTTGCCTCTGGGATTCGGTAGGGCTTTTGTTTTACCACTGTATTGGGGAGAGTAGGTATACTGTGTTCCGCCAAGTGGGTACGGCCCGGTTGATCCGAGAAGACTTCTTTATGAGACAAGAGCAGGTTTTTAACTTCTTGTTGCTGGGTAATAGACAGATCAGGATTGATAGGAGCAGCACTGACTGTATGGTTTGTATCAAGTACAGGAGGCACCACATTGACTGCCTGGGGGGGTGGCCCTAACCATTTTTTAAGTATGTTGATATGATACATTTGGGTTTTGCCTCTTCCTAACTGTACCAAGTAGGTAGTGCGTCCTGTTTTCCTCAAAATTTTGAAGGGTCCCTGCCACTCCTTCCTCATTTTATGTGTAGAGGAGGGTAATAGAATCAAAACCCAATCACCTACATCCAACACCCTCCACTTCGTACCACGATCATATAGGGTTTTCTTTTTGGTTTGAGCCACCGCTAAATGCTCGTGAGCAAGTGTCCTAAGTTTGTGTAGCCTGCTCTGTAGTTGCCTGGTGTAATCCAACAGGGCCTCAGCTTCCTGTGCTCCCTCAGTCTCCCAACTATCTTTAGTAATTTCAAGAAGTGTTCTAGGGGGTTTCCCAAACAACAATTCAAATGGAGAGGTCCCTAGACTGGACTGTTTCTGGCTACGGAGCACAAAGAGGGCCAGGGGCAATAACTGGTCCCAGTTCTTCCCATCACCTGACAACAATTTTTTTAAGGTTAGCTTAAAGGAGCCATAGTATCGCTCAACCAAACCGTCTGTTTGCGGGTGATACACAGATGTCTTAATGTGTTTGATGTTTAATTGTTTGCATACCTGTTGCATCAAACGAGAAACAAAAGGGGTGCCCTGATCGGTAACGATCTCTTTCGGAAAACCCATGCGAGAGAACACCTCAACTAACCTCTGGGCTATCGCTGCTGAAGTGGCTGCTTTAAGAGGAAAAGCCTCGGGATATCGCGTGGCGTAATCAACCAAGACCAGGGCGTACTGATGTCCTCGGGAGGATTTCGGCAAAGGGCCGATTAAGTCCATTCCTATACGATCAAATGGGACCCCTATAATAGGCATGGGTACCAAAGGGACAGGAGGAGGGGTGTAGGGGTTCTGTTTCTGGCATATTCTACACTCCTGACAATATTTTTGTTCTTGGGCGTAAATACCTGGCTAAAAAAAATGTCGCAATATGGACTGACTCGTTTTTTCTACCCCAGAGTGGCCAGCTAACAGATGAGCATGACCAAAAAACAATATCTGATCACGAAAATCATTCGGGACCAACAGTTGAGGTTCAGCATCAGCTTTGGCGAGTCTATAAAGCAGGCCATTCTTTTCAACAAACGTGGGATAACTTCTGGTGGACGGATCTTGTCCGTTTCGTGCAACCTGCCATGCGTTGGTGAGACTTGCATCGTTCAATTGGGCAGTCCTAAAATGGGTGTCCCTGGCCCAGGGTTCTGCGGCTAACAAGGTGTCACGGGGAAGGGACAAGTGGTGAAGGGTATCTAACAACAAAGTGCTGAATGAAGGGTTATCTGTCCCTATGATTATTGGTTCAGGTAAACCGGCCATAACTCCTACAATAACTTGCATGTTTTTCCCTGAAGGTGTGTACAGAGTGACTTTGGCTACAGGATACTCCTTAACGTCCCCATGGACACAACGGATACTGACCCGTCTCCCTGAAATGAGAGAGTTGTGGTCTACCAGCTCTTCTCTTATCACTGAATGTTTGCAGCCGGAATCTAACAAGGTTCTTATACTAGTACCGTTCAAAGAGACCCGTACATAGAAAGTGGTTCCGGTTTCTTGAGCATACAGGATGGACCTTGGGGCGTAGCTCACGTCCATAGGTTCGTCTTCTCTTTCTTTTTTTTTCCGACAAAACCGAGCAATATGACCCCACTCTCCACAGTCATAACATTGAGGTCCTGAATTGGGAAGTTCAGGACGTTGAAACCGCGCCTTTGGTGGTTCTGGGATAGGTTTTTGGAATTTTTTATCAGTTTTAACAGGTGGCAAGACTTTAGCGGTTTTTTCTGGTTTCCTCATATAAGGCTTACCCTGAGCCCGGGCTTAACAAGTTGCCATTTCTATAGCATGCTCCAACGTTAAACCTGCATGTTGCTTAAGCCACCTCTGAGTGCTATAGGGAAGGGCCTCGATGAACTGTTCAAGATATACTTTGTTCATAATGGCATCGATGTTTCCTTCATGGGGCTTTAGCCATAAGTCCGCATACTCCTTTAATTTGAAAAACAAGGTTTTGGGTAAATCCCCGGGTGACCCTTTCTCTTGACGAAACCGAAGTCGATGGGTTTCCTCGTCTACCCCCAACCTATCGAGGATATACTGTTTCACGACCGCATAAGCCGGTGTTCCATCCCGGTTCACTGTCTGATAAGCTGCTTGGGCCTCACCAACTAACAAAGGCGCCAAATAGAAGGGCCATCTATCCCCGGGCCAGGAACTGGCTCTTGCCGCTCTTTCAAAGTTCAAAAAGAAAGCAAGGGGGTCCTCGCCGGGACTAAACTTCTGTAGCGGTACAACAGTGCCCGGAGGTGGAGCTGTAGCCCTTCCCTGTCCTAACACAGTCATTAGTTGGGTTTGTCCCTCCGCCAATTTTAGAATGTTATCGGACTGGGTTTGAATGGCTTGGGAAAACGCAGTCCGGTCTGCTTCCATTTGGGTCAAAAGGTTCTCCATTCTGTATCGGATGGCGTGGTTCACTGGTTGATCCGAGTCACGGCACCACTTGTGGGGAACGGGGTCGGGAGAATGAGAGTCGCCACGAGTTGGAGTCTATCTTTACCCGTTTTTATTTGGTTTGAAAACACCGGGTTAGGTTCAAAAAGGGGTTCAAGAACACAATATCCAGTAGGGTACAAATCACAAGCTTGGAGTCTCTCAGTTGGGGATCTTCCGGGATCTTCGGTTCCACTCTTGAGTCAATCAGAGGTGGCCACTGGTCCAGAGAGACGCTCGAGAAAAAGGAAAAGAAAAAGCAGCCATGTTAGGGCTGGGGTCGATATGTACAATAAGTGAGAATGGGGTAGGGTAGTGAGGGATCACCAGGGTGCTACCACCAACTATAGCAGTCTATGAGTGTAGGCGGACGGCAAGGTACGGCGATAGTGACCACCCTCAGGCTACCCCGTCCCACCCCGTGATTTAAACAACCCCTGAAAACGCCCTCGTACCTTGTGGAGCCACACTTCTCCCCTGGAAGTGTGGCGGGGCGGCTCGTGGTAACGTTGGCCTCCTGGCTTGTCGAGTCTCTGCTCCAGGGGTCCCAGCACCGGTTCCACGATAGTTCCTCCTTCTTCCTCCGTGGCGTCCTCCTCGTGCTTCGGCTGGCGTTCCAAAGGTTCCACGCCGACAATCCAAGACGGGGCTTCCTTAAACGCCCCCAGCTCGTCTGATTGGGTAGTGTCAGATGACGTCCGGCCACCTGATTGGTCGACCGCTGGAGATGCCGGAGAACACGCCCCCAGCGTCACAGAAGCTGGACACAGAGATGAATGTACTGGAGGCAGAGCCGGGGAAACCCAGGAAACATCCAAAGGATCCTGCGGACGGGGTGGAAAGGAAGAAACGTTAGCAGGTACACCCCGTCCGTCCGAGTCAGGGAGCTCATCTAGGTCAGGGAGCTCGGCTTCGTGACAGAGTCCCACCACGGGGACAACCATACAGGAGTCGAAATAAATATTCTGAAAAAAACGTTAAGATTTAATGATTAGGGCCTTCGCTGTTACAGGTTCGAAGTGGTAATTCGGGGTCATAAACAGCCAGATTCATCAAGCGAAATGCGCTCGCAAAAGGGCCCAATTCTGAGAATCTGGCCCTTTGCGAGTGCAATTTTTGCATTTGGGATTCATCATCCCAAATTAAAAAATCGCTAATAAAGAATTCACAAATTTGCGAGGATTAGCATTTAAGAAATCCCTATTAGAGATTCCTTAAATGCTATTCATGAACCATTTAAAAATTGCGAATTCGCAATTTAGGAGCGCTATTTACCACGAAGTCAAACCTCGTGGTAAATAGCGAAAACTTAGAAAAATGCATTTAAATGCATTTTTTTAAGTTGCATGTTACACACACACATGTCCTTTGGACATGTGTGTGCACATCATCAGTGTAAATTCACATTTCAGGGGTGCTACAGGGTGTCCTTTGGACACCCCTGGCACCCTTGAAATCGCATCCTTATTTGCGATTAGCAAATTGCTAATCGCAAATAACGATTGACTCCCCATTCATTCCTAAGGGCCTTTAGGCCCATAGGAATGAAGGGGGAGTTATTCCTTATTTGCAATTAGCAATTTGCTAATCGCAAATAAGGAGGCTGTAGGAATCGCAATTTATTTTGCGATTTCTACATGAATCCCGATTTGCAAGTCCTTAATAGTGATCCCTTAATAATCGCTATTAAGGACTCGCAAATCGGATCTTTGATAAATCTAGCTGAAAGTCCCCAAGTTTATTAGGAGGCCGACTTACCTCAAATGCAATCCGATGCTTCAGGCCAGTCCTTCTAAGAGTCTTTCAGGCTGTACAACCGACCTAAAGTGGAGTCAGCCCATCCGTATGCTGCAAGGGAGGAGGGTCCAGAGGATACCGTCCCGAATAAACGTCCTTAGATCTGGAGTCTAGGAAGTAGCGAAAGAAAAATGGATAGCATAGAATACCATAAGCCATATAATTTCGATATAAACCAGGATTAATGCAAAAAAATAATGCAATGTAGCCGTCAGGAGAGTCGGCACGTCAGCTAGTAGTCTGGGGACCTCAAATTCCCAGCATGCCCCATGGTGACTAAGGATAAAGCCCAAAATGGATTTACCTGTCGGTTATCGAAAGATTACTGCTAAAGTGCAAAGTTTTACGGCGGCCCACGTTGTGAATCATTCAGTACCGCTCCTGTGGGATCAAAAAATCAAAATTCAAGATCCCCTTTTGAGAGCAAATGCCCCTAAGTAATACGGAACCATTTACGCAGGTAGTCAGCTCAGCAGAAAGAAAATATCGCAGTCCCCCCTGACCCTGCTTGAACTTCTGAGACCCGTAGTGAAATCAAAATCTTTGTATGTTACTGATAAAGGACTCTATGTGAGCCGTTGGATTAAAAACGGGGGGCAGTCCCTTTCTTTGTGTCTATAAATGCAGGAATACCAGATTTCAGGTGCCATCCCTCACTCCCGCAACGCTGGCTGTCAGGCAGACACTAGCTCTGGTTGGTCCTCTGACTACTCTGCAGAGCAGTAACGTCCGTGATAAGTGAGGTGGTTTGAGTCCCACTCTTTATACATAATGTCCAGACAGACAATCTGGATTTACTGTCTCAAACTGTAGAACTGGTTTGAGATGGGTCTTCTTTCAAGTGTCCTTCCTAGGTCGCTCAACAGTTAGAGGCTTTGTTTAGAGCGAGCTTCAATAAATCAAGTAGCAGTGGAGCTTCTTCGTCCTGGAGCACTCACAACAGAGGGACAAAGAGGGGTAGGCTAAGGTTTCTGCACCTGGCTGTCATTAGTTCAACTGAAGGCGTATTCTTGTAAAGACAAAAGAGACGGCCTCAGCTATAGACTTCCTCACTTTTCACAACAGAGTCAACAGTCCTACCCCTCACCCTACCATCCACCAAATGGCAGGACTCAGAGTCCAATAGCAGCTCCTGGCTAACTAAAAGGCCTCATAGCATATCTAGAGGATGTCTGTTGCTTCTTCATTGACTTCATTGGCTGGGTCTCCTCTCTCCAGCTGCAGGAATATGTGTAATACACTTTTACTGTCTCGGAGCACAGTCCTCGACCTCCCTCTTCTGCTAATCCAAAATGGATCCCACTGGCCTCCAATCTCTGGCTCATGCATGTCCTCTACTTGCTACACCAACCATGCTTTACACGCACTCTGAATGTCAGCGCAAGGGGCTAGGAAAGGGCATAGAAGCAAAACGGCACACAGGCAGGCCGGTAGACCTCAATCAGGGTGACCCAGATAAAAAGGTATGGTCACTCTATTGATACTTTTAACCAAGGCATGCTGCCACTACAGCTCTATATTCTAAGCCCATGACAGGGACACTATCAACAATGAGCGCATACGTGGTGCGCCCCTCGAGGGCACAGGACAGGCAAAATACTTCTCATAGTTAGGGACAGGTCTAGGCCACCAAGCACACGCTTAGTCAAGACTAAAACAAAAAATCAGGATACCAGATACACATGCAGTCAGCCAACCAGGAAAGGGAAACGTGCCAGTGAAACAAGCTGGGGAGATCCCCAGCTAAACACACTGTGCCTAGGAAATCCTTAATTATTGTGAACAAATGGCTAGAGTAATCCGCTTTTAACCACATTAGTGCTTTCACTGTTGACATAATCTGCTGAAGCAAGAAGATTAAACTATCGAGCCATGAATTAAATGTCGTGCATGAACTTATACAACTATCTGTTGTAAAATATCCACTTATAATGGCCATTCAAGTTCGGCTAATCATTGTCTAAATGTTATCAAGACGGTTTAGGTGCAATAGGGTTGTATCTTTTTTTCCATTCAAAACATCAAAAGGCATTTGGTATTTCCTGAAGCAATACCATGTCATTGATATAAACATGAAGTGTAGCAAAGTAAGCATACCTTCTGATAGATACATCTGCGGTGTGGATTCCTCACCTTGTGAATATCCCCCTTGCGTCAGCAACATTCGGAAATTCTTTTGTAGCCTCGGGCCGACGTGGACTCGGACGTCATAGAGACACGACATCGCTCGCGACTCCGCTGACGTCACCGACGCCTACACTAGGCCCACGCCGGCGTGATGACATCAGTTCCCTTTTTTCCGCGTCGTCGACACTAACGGTTTCGGGTTACTCTGTAGCTTCTAGTATCTTTAATACTTTTTTTCCTCGATTCTCCATTCTCTGACCTTTTTGCTCGGTTGTCATGTCGACAAAGAAGACAGGGTTTAAGCCTTGTAGAGAATGTGGGAAGATGATGTCCGTTACGGACCCTCACCAAGACAGCATATGGTGTTTGAGTTCGGATCACGACGTTGAAGGGTGTTCATCGTGCCAGAAGATGAATCCGAAGGCTCTTCGAGAGAGGGAATCAAAGCTTCTTGTGGCCAAGCTTAAGGCGAGTAAGGTTAGAAAATCTTCGAAGCACTCGAGGAGATCGAAGTCGAGATCCAGGTCGAGGTCTCGTGAGGCGTCGGCCTCGAAGTCTTCATCTGATCACGCTTCCGGTTTTTGAAAAAAGCATAAGAAAAGGAGGCATGAATCCCGTCATCATTCAGGGGATAAGTCTGGTTCAAGATCGAAATCTCCCAGGAGGATCAAGTCGAAAGGGATTCCTCCACAAGTGTCGGATCAAGAAGGCGAGGCTTCGCCTTCGGAGTCAGTGGTCCATTCTCCGACTCTGGTTCCGGATCCGACTCCAGCTCCGTCTCCGGCTCGATCTCCGGCTCCGTTTGACGCTGATGAAGTTCCTGTTGAGGGAGAGTCTTCGAATCCTGTTGAGGAAACAGATTCAAACCTACCTCGAGGTCATCCTGAGCATCCACCATTCCCGACACCAGGTCAGGACCCTTCTGCTTTTTTAAACGCGATGTATGGTGTTTTCTCGAGATCATGGTACCCCTCTGGTGCGCCTTTGGGTCCCATGGGTCCTATGGCCTTTAATTTGGGTGTTCCTCACTCATATGCTCCGGCACCTTTCATGCCGTTTATGCCAACCCCGACTCCGCTGTGGCAGTACCAAGCTCCACCAGGGTCGACGCCGGTATCGACGCCGGCCCGCCCAAAGTCGATGACTCCGGCTCCGACGTCACCGGCTCCAAGCAAGTCTATGGAACCTCCTTCCAAGCCCTCGGATTCGGTTCCGAAGTCGGCTCCGGCGCCGTCGGATTCGGCGTTGGATTCGGCTGCACTTTGAGTTAAATTCAGATCTCGAAGAGAGGCTCAACGTCTGCTTGATGAACAGAGAATTGATGAATCTTCTTCTGATATGGAGGAAGGTGAGCTGGATGGGGGTAGTTTTGACAACCTGGCAGAGGCAAGTGGTCTCGAATTTTCCCCGGAATGGGCTTTGCTTCGGGATCTGATGCACCCTCCAGGGATGTTCAACCGTATCATGTAGTCATGAAGAAGGCAGCTGGACTTTTGGGTTTGTCTTTGCCTACTGTCGAATTTAAGTCAAATTTACTGACTGAGGTTCTTCATTCTCCAAATCCAGCAGTGGAGCCTTTATTACCATTTAATGATGCCTTAAAGGATCCCATTATGGAGGTATGGAAAAAGCCTTTTTCTGCTCCTGCAGTTTCGAAAAGTGTGGCTAGGAGATATAGGGTGGCTCCTGAGGACCCTGCATTCTTGTCATCTCACCCGTCTCCTGAGAGTTTGGTGATTCAGGCCGCATGTTCTAAAAAGTCGGTTGGGGCTTTTCCGCATGTGCCTGGCGACAAAGAGGCCAAGAAACAGGACCAAATTGCAAAAAAGACTTTTTCTTCGGCTAGTATGGCACTGAAATCTTCTAATGCCACTTGCCTTATGGGAAGATATATTCATGCTCTTATGGACTCTATGCATTCATTAATCCCTAAGGTTCCTGAGGATAGCAGAAAAGACTTTGAGGAAGCCTTGTCTGACTCTCAAGCGGCTGCCCGTCAAGTCATCCAAAGCGGGCTTGATACTACGGATTCTGTGGCAAGGATCATGGGCACAGCGGTTGCCACGAGGCGTTCAGCCTGGTTGAAGTCATCTGATTTTTCAGCTGATGTACAGTCTGCTTTATTGGATTTGCCTTTCGATGGTGAGGGGCTCTTTGGAAGGAAAGCAGATGCGGCCTTGGAGAGATTCAAGGACAGCAGGGCAACTGCTAGATCTCTTGGCCTTCGGATCAGAGGTTCTACGACCAGGAAATTTAGAGGGTTTGGCCGCTCTTCCTTTCGTTCATATAGACAAGGTCAGCAGCAGCAACAACAGCAGCAGCAGCAGAATACCTTGTATAGATCATACAGGGGAAAGCAGAGAGCACGTCCTCGAGGGCGTCAACCCAATTCCTACTCCACCTCCTCCAACCCCCCAGCCACAGAAAAGCAGCCCTAGATCCGCCATTCAGGATCATGTAGGCCCAGTGGGGGGCTGGCTTACCCACTTTCTACGAGATTGGGAATCGGTTACATCAGATCTTTGGGTTCTCAATCTCGTAGAAAATGGGTATGCCCTTCCCTTTCGGGAATTCCCTCCCAATTACCCTCCTTGCCAAGGGTATTGCTCAGAAGAACATCTGTTTCTCCTTCAGGAGGAAGTCCAAACTCTATTGAGGAAAGGTGCAATAGAGGTGGTCCCAGAGCGGGAAAGGGGTCAGGGATGCTACTCCCGGTATTTCCTGATTCCCAAGAAGGATGACAGACTTCGTCCAATCCTGGATCTCAGGATCTTGAATTTTTATCTGAAGCAGAAGAAATTCAACATGCTAACCCTTGCTCAGGTTCTTCAGGCTCTGCTGGAAGAAAACTGGATGGTGTCGCTCGACTTGCAGGATGCGTATTTCCACATCCCCATCCTGAAGTCGCACAGGAAGTATCTCCATTTTACGATGGGATCGCAGCACTATCAGTTTGCGGTCCTTCCGTTTGGACTTACTACTGCGCCTCGAGTCTTCACCAAGGTGATGGCAGTGGTGGCGGCGCATCCCAGAAGATCGGGGATTCCTGTATTCCCCTATCTGGATGACTGGCTGATCAAAGCGGAGTCGTCGGAGATTGTGCTTCATCATCTGCAGGAGACAACCCAGTTGTTGTACAGGTTGGGTTTTTCGATAAATGTACCCAAATCTCACCTGGTGCCCTCCCAGCGCAACCTGTTCATTGGTGCTGTACTGGACACAACTGTATGTCGTGCATTCCCTGCACCTCAAAGGATTCGTGACATACAGGAAATGATCCCTTTATTTTACAATGGAGCGGTTGTTCCGGTCCTGAAGGTCCTTCGCCTGCTCGGTCTGATGGCTTCTTGCATTCTCCTGGTCAACCATGCACGCTGGTACATGAGGGCACTCCAGTGGTGCCTCCGCAGGCAGTGGTATCAGCACAACGGAGATCTCAGGGAGTCAGTGAAGATCTCCAGAGAAACTGCAGCGGATCTGTCTTGGTGGGGCGTGGAAGGCAACCTGTCTCAGGGGAAGCCCTTTCATCTGCCTCCTCCGGTGGCCACGGTGATAACGGATGCATCCACTCTAGGGTGGGGTGCTCATCTGGGGGATCTGGAGGTCAAGGGTCTTTGGTCTCCAGAGGAAAGGTTGCTTCACATCAACCTTCTAGAATTGCGGGCGATTCGTTTAGCGCTCAAGGCCTTCCTCCCTTCCCTTCGCGGTCAGTCGATCCAAGTCCTGACGGACAACACGACCGCGATGTGGTACATCAACAAACAGGGAGGGGTGGGATCGCAGTGTCTCTGCAGAGAGGCTCTGCGTCTCTGGTCCTGGGTTCAGGACCATCAGATTTGTCTGATGGCAAATCATCTGGCCGGGGTTCTGAACGTTCGAGCAGACGGTCTCAGTCGGCAGTTCTCTGCCGATCACGAGTGGAGGCTTCACCCGGAGGTGGTTCGCAACATCTTTCAGATGTGGGGGACTCCTCAGGTGGACCTGTTTGCCACTTGCGAGAATGCTCACTGCCCGTCATTCTGCAGTCTCCAGTATCCGATGCAAGGAGCCTTGAGGGACGCGTTTCAGTTGAGTTGGGGAAATCAACTCCTTTACGCGTTTCCTCTCATACCTTTGATTCCTCGGGTTCTGAGGAAGATTCGCCAAGGCCGGGCCCAAGTTATATTGGTCGCCCCGGATTGGCCAAGAAGGGTGTGGTACTCAGATCTTCTCCACCTCTCCTCTCACCGGCCGCTCCGTCTCTCTCTCAGGGCAGACCTCCTCTCTCAGATGGAGGGGCAGGTTCTACACCCCCACCTCCAGACATTACACCTTCATGACTGGAGATTGAGCGGGGCAACCTGAATTCCTTTTCCCTCCCGCCTGATGTTGTGGATGTCATCTTATCCGCCAGGCGTGACTCCACTAAGTCCATCTATTCTTATAGATGGTCGAAATTTGTCGAGTGGTGTAGGGAGAAGTCTATTGACCCTGTGAGAGCCCATTTGTCTAATGTTCTCCAGTTTGCCATTTCTCTGGCACAACAGGGGCTTGCTGTTGCTACTGTGAAGGGCTACCTTTCGGCGCTGTCGGCATTTCTCTGCTTGCCTGACCAGCCGTCTCTTTTTAAATCTCCCGTGGTTTTGAGATTTTTGAAGGGCCTCACTAATAAGTTCCCTCTTCACCTTTTATTGTGCCTCAGTGGGACTTAAATCTTGTTTTGTCCTTTTTGATGGGTGCTCCATTTGAGCCTCTTCACAAATGTCCCATGAGGCTTCTTACTTTTAAAAGTCTTCCTCGTTGCAATAACCTCGGCAAGGAGGGTAAGTGAGCTTCAAGCTCTGAGTTCTAAGCCCCCATTCCTGACCATTCATGCTGATCGAATGGTTCTCAGGACCAGGGCTGCTTTTCTGCCTAAGGTGGTAACTCCCTTCCATTTGGGTCAGTCCATTACCCTACCTTCCTTTTATCCTCCCCCTCACCCTTCTAAGGAGGAAGAGAGACTGCACCGTCTGGACCCTAAAAGGGCGGTTTCCTTTTACTTGGACAGATCCAAGGATTTTCGTTTGGAGGACCAGCTCTTCGTTGGGTTTGCTGGTTGCAAGAAGGGAAAGGCGGTCCATAAAAGAACCCTATCAAGATGGATCGTTCTCTGCATTAAGATCTGCTATTCTTTGGCCGGTAAGGAACCACCAGAGGGTATAAGGGCTCATTCTACAAGAGCTAAGTCTTCGACCTCAGCGTTGGCTAGAGGTGTACCTGTTGAGGATATTTGTAGGGCGGCAACTTGGTCTTCCCTCCACACTTTCGCGAAGCATTACTGCTTGGATTCCGAAGTGAGGAGGGACGGTCACTTTGCTCGCTCTGTCCTTCAGGATTTTCTGGTTTAGAAGAGTGGACTCCCTCCTCCGGGAGTGGGGACTGCTGTGGGACTCTATTCACAAGGTGAGGAATCCACACGGCAGATGTATCTATCAGAAGAACAAGTTACTTACCTTCGGTAACGCTTTTTCTGGTAGATACAATATCTGCCTGTGGATTCCTCACTGACCCACCCGCCTCCCCGTTGTCCACTCTTCTATGCCAGAGTTATTGTACTGTAATGTATAATTATTTTGATGTCAAGGAAATGTTTCAATTGCTTTCCTGCATTTGCTTTGCACTGTGTGTTTTGCCTTGACTATTGTGTACTGTGTATACTTTGTATATATCTACTGTCATTGGTCCGTCCGTGTGCCTCAATGGCACGGAAAAAAGGGCGGAACTGATGTCATCACGCCGGCGTGGGCCTATTGTAGGCGTCGGTGAGGTCAGCGGAGTCGCGAGCGATGTCGTGTCTCTATGACGTCCGAGTCCACGTCGGCGCGAGGCTACAAAAGAATTTCCGAATGTTGCTGACGCAAGGGGGATATTCACAAGGTGAGGAATCCACAGGCAGATATTGTATCTACCAGAAAAAGCGTTACCGAAGGTAAGTAACTTGTTCATTTTGTTGATGATGGGAACAAGCAGTATCAAAGGCCACTGGCATCTGCAATGTGGAAATTAAACAACGGAGTTATAATAATGCACAGCTGTTTAGGGTCATGATGTATGAGAAATCAGTTAATTACATGTTGTGTGTTGCCAAGATGCAACTCAACCCAGGTATCTTCATGGCATATCTTGAAAAGGGTGTCCAGCTCTGAGTTGATGTCCCAATGTTTAGCAACAATTCCATTGCCCCTAACACAAGTGATGAAAATGGACCCCAGAGTGCTTGTTGAATTGTAAAATACAGCAGTAATCTGTATTCAGCTAGCCCTAAAATCCTCTTGACCCCGATAGCACTGCACCTGCAGCACCATTCGTAGTTACGATTCTGTGTTACCAAGGCAGGAAGTTTGGAACACAAAAGGTTCTATCTATGCAATATAATAGTGTTTTAAAATTAAGATGCCAATGCAATGTCCCCTTTTTTTAGTTAAAACACCTTATAAGTCACGAAGGCAACACAAAATATTTTCTTCTCCAGCATTGGATTTTTCGTGCATTCCCATGATTAAATCATTGCCCATCGTCGAGGTGGGACCATCCGGTCACCTTCAATAGCAGTG
Organism: Lissotriton vulgaris; assembly: GCF_964263255.1. Taxonomy (NCBI): domain Eukaryota; kingdom Metazoa; phylum Chordata; class Amphibia; order Caudata; family Salamandridae; genus Lissotriton; species Lissotriton vulgaris. The sequence continues at coordinate 1,064,988,559 of NC_141693.1, read as the reverse complement.
TATATATAGGAACCAGCTTATTTAGTTTGTTCAATTGCCATTCCATCTCAATGGAAATGATCTAACTTCAGTCAGCACGGTGGAGCTGCTCTGAACTCAAAACCCTCGGCCTCCATAGTTCAGAGTTCTACCACGTCATGTGTGTAGAGAGTTTCCACCGAACTGTGCGGATTTTTCTCTACAGTTTCTTCAACGGACTAACAATTTAGATTTGTTGACTTCTTTATCTGGGCTACTGTGATTGGTTTTACCCTTTTTTAGGTCTCGGCGTCAACGCGCGGAAGCGCGTCTCCGCCGAGATCTTTTGTTAGCGACTATGCTTCCCAGGAGACAGTCCCGGCCGCGCGCATCCTTCCAGGCGATTTGTAACTGGAACGCGCGCTGTGGCCAGGCGCTGTCTCCTGGGAAGCGCAAGCACCACACACGCATGCGCATACACACACACACAAGCGCCCATGCACGCACGCACATACATACATACAGAGACACCACCCCTGACACATACACACACGCGCGCACACACACAAGTGCACCGAGGCCCCCCCTCCCCCTCCCCCGCCGTCACCGTCGCACACATACATACACACACACACACGAGCATACACACACACACGTGCACCAATCCCGCTCCAGCCTTTTGGAACTTACCTTACCTCAGCACGCGGCGCCCAACCTCCTGCTGGCGCGGCCCCAGGGCTCTACACCGCTCACAGGAGCCCCGGGCCGCGAGACGCAACGACTCCGCCTGCCTCCTCTTCCGGTCTGAACGTGGCCCCGCCCCCGTCACAGGCGACCGTGCCTGACTTCCGGGGCGGCTGCGATACTAAGAGACTGCTGGGGACAAAGTGTGGTCTGTGGAGTTACAATGGCTGCAAGCAAGGGGTGAGTGTGAAAGTGCCGACCTTATTTATGTTTAATGATAAAAACAAGGTTAAACTTAAAAATCTGAGTATCTATCACACAGAGAAGATGGGATGGGCAGATCTACAGCACAAAACTCCTAAAATGCAAACGTGTTAAAGAAGACCCATAGAAAGCAACAGGCTGTTCACATACACTGAACATCTGCCTGTGATAAATGCAATATAAACTGTGATAAAACTGCATTGGTGACACCCCAATATGTTACATTGAAATATTAGGGATTAAATCCCAGTTGTCGCTGTGTGTTTAAGAAACATCTGTTAGTTCAGTGTGTGGAAAGCTTTTTCAGAAACATCTGTTAGTACAGTGTGTGGAAAGCTTTTTCAGAAACTATGTAGGAGCGTGATTGGAGACCCACAACAGCAAATAACCCAATCACAAACACGCTGGTACATTGCACAGGCAGAATCTACTACATTAACTGATGCAAATGAAAAGCATCTTTGCTTCTACTTCAGGACGTACAACCATTTTCAAAATATTAAATGACCTGATCCCCCTCCCCAAGTTTGGAGGGAGATTTGTAGCAGCACTGTTACAAAAATATTTCTCAAGTTGATTTTTTTATTTTTAGTGGCCTAAAGTTAAGCACTGTCTACTTTGAACAAGGGAACCAGGTTCGAGTCCTTGCCTCGACTTACCATCCTGTGATTATGACAAAATCACTTAATTTCCCTGTACTTAAAAATGAATGTATATGTAATGTAATCTGGTGCTTATATAAAACTGTTCCATTGCCTCTGGGTCGTGTTCGCACCATATAGACCTTCGAAAAAGACTCTGACATTTTAATAGAAGTCTACTTGAAATTAAAACGACTGCTCTTTCTGCTGCAACACTTCCAAGGTGCTCCAAGATGTATGTATGTCAAGCTTTGCATGCAGCCTGTACAAAAGTCCCTGCAGGTTTCAGATACAAAAGGCAGTGAGCGGGCTAGGGTGCTAGTATTATCTCTACCTGGTGGTGAGTGGTGAGTGCAGAGTGGTGAGTGCAGAGTGGTGAGTGCAGAGTGGTGAGTGCAGAGTGGTGAGTGCAGAGTGGTGAGTGCAGAGTGGTGAGTGCAGAGTGGTGAGTGCAGAGTGGTGAGTGTGCAGAGTGGTGAGTGTGCAGAGTGGTGAGTGTGCAGAGTGGTGAGTGCAGGGTAGTGAGTGTGCAGAGTAGTGAGTGTGCAGAGTAGTGAGTGTGCAGAGTAGTGAGTGTGCAGAGTAGTGAGTGTGCAGAGCAGTGAGTGCAGAGCAAGTGTGCAGAGCATTGTGTGCTGTTGAGTGCAGAGTGCTGTGTATTGGCAATGTTAATGACAATGCCCATTTATTTTTGATTTAAAGAAAAAAAATGTCATGAGCAATGCCAATAGCTCTACCTTTAATGATGCCGAGACCATTGCATTGCAAATGCTTGTTTCTTATGGGTTTGTTGCTTCTGGCAAAGTTATGAGCCTGGGAGTTTCAATTTCTCCCCTCGTCGCTGATACAAGCAGAAAAGCCCTATTTTGACCCTGTAGAGCTTGTAGGAGGAAATGCGCTCATTCAGATTTAATAAAGATGCAAAAATGGGTTCTGCCAGCACTGCACGGGATGTGTTATTTTTCTGTTGGATACTTCTAATTTCAGTTTCCCTACTTTTTTGATTCCACCAGGCGCCAGAGTTGATCTGGAAACTTTTCAGCAATTTCTTCCATGGTGTCATCTGACATCTTAGCAATCTTGAACCATCTCCTGAAAGTGATGGCATGGAGCCATAAACGGGCACCAACCCCTGCCTTCTGATGCCACTTCCTTTTTTTCTGCACCTTTTGACGTTTATCCAGAGATCTGCTCTTAATCTTTTGTTCGTGTTTTACCAATCTCCTAAACTATTTTGCTGACAGTATGCTATGGATGTCTTCCGTTAAAACTAAAAGCTTCAAGCTGAGCCAGACCTGCAGGAAGCAGATGTCGGTCAGAGACCTACATGACAGCTATCTTTGGTACTTCAGCTCCAGGCATGATTTGAAGTCATGTGAGAAATGGTCCCTGATCCATCTGACAGCCTCAGAAAGCGAGAAGAGAAGCTTTACGTTGACAAGCATAAAATGCAAGACTGGTTGTCGCTGGCCTGCTCCAAGCCCTAGTTCTGATCCAGGTCCTCCAGTAACTTTAGACAAAATTCAAGATCAGATCTTAATGCAAACATAAGAAGTCCAGACAGTAGCCCTCCCATCATTGCTCACACACCAGAAAGAGTTCACGCAATCAGCAGTGAAAGGCCCCGAATCCAACCCATTTATCAGACTCTGACCACACTCCACAGTTGCAGCTGGCGTGCCAACGTTTTCTGAGCCATCCACAACTCCACCGCAGGAGGAAGCCTTCAAGGGGCAATGCTGCATCTCTTCTGGATGATTCCAGGTCCTACCAGAGTACCTTTGAGCTCGGAAGGCACCCCTACTGACCCCTTTAGGCTTTCGTCACCGGCATACGGCCATGTTTCCACTTTCTTGCCATAGGCCATGCAAGTCCTGATTCGGCTGATACAAGCCACGGGTTAGAGACAAATAAATAAATAAAATAAATTCTCGGATTTATATAGCATAGCTTATAACCATGAGGGTATCAAGGCGCTGTCCATAGTCATGGGGAGATTAAGTGTTTTGCCCAAAATCACAGGATGTTGAGCCAATATTGCAACTCGAACCTGGACCCCAGCGCTGAAGTCAGCAGCTCTGTCCGTTCGGCCACATCCTTTTCAAAATCCAATCAAAAGCTCTGTCCAGAATTGATTTTGGCGAAATCTCAGCCAATGTCTTACTCTGAGATCACTAAGACACTGACAGTAGTTTTGGAAAATTCTCTTCCAGGGATACTCATTAAGCGTCATAAGCACTGAATAGTCCAGCCCATGTACAGGGACCCTGTAGTATATACTAAATATATATATATATATATATATATATATATATATATATATATACATACATATATATATATATATATATATATATATATATATATATATATATATGTGTGTTTAAAAACTTAAAAGTACAAAGTACCTTCAAACATACATATGTATGTGTGTAAGCATACATATACATGCAGCCTAAACCATCAAATAGATAAAAAAAATGTCAAAATTGCATTGGATTTTTCATTTAGCATAAATATATATCTATTTAGCATTTCTGTAACATAGAACATGCACACTTTCACTTTTAAAGCATAGCCTTTATTTCTAAAGGAAAAGGCAGCCTGTAGGCCTGTAGGCTGTATAGATAAACCTTAACAAAATAAACTGGCGCCATGCCTTTAAGACCTCCAAGACGGCCATGCTCCCATCACGTCCTACAGGTGACAAGTCAGTTTTTTTTTCCGGCTCCTCCTGTGAGGATCCTGGAGAATGAGCTCGTCAGTTTTTGATTTTTTCTGTCAAGAATTGGTATCTAGAAGTTGTTTTTCTTAGTTCAAAATGATTTTATTGAATTTTGACAGAGGGAAAAACACAGAAGTACATACAGAAAACTGATAAAATAATTCTTTGAATTACATGGAAGCGAATAAGGACAATCATAAATAAGCAGTCATAAATAAATTACATCGCATAGTGCCATCGTCAATGAAAGGAGAACTAAAACAGAGGAGAAGAAGGAAGGGGAGGAAGGAAGGGAAGAGGGAAATATACAATTCATATCATAATAAATTAACCAAATAGAATTACCAATAATCAGCTACAAAACAGTATGACAATTAATGAATATCATAATACCATTGAAAGAGCATGAATTATAACATCATATATGAATCTATAGGAGGCCAAAAGGATTGAAAATGCAAAGAAGTATGATGAACACCTTGTAGAGATAATTGAGCACCTCTTCTTGTAAAGATAATCCAAGACCACCAAGCATGATCAGAGAGAGAAGTAGCATCCTTCCAACAAAAAGTAATTCATTTGAGCGCAGCCGAAACCAAAAAATTAAATAACTTTGCTTCAGCATCTTCAAGAGGAGCATCTAATACAACTGATTTACATATTAACAATTTATAAGAAAGCAAATCAGAAATAGGCAACATTTTCAATATCACATTCCATACTTCAGACCAAAATTTCATAATAATAGGACAATCAAATAACATGTGACGTAAAGAGCCAGGATGTAAATTACAATGCCAACAAAGGTTTGATGATAATAATTTAGCTTTAAATAAACGTACTGGAGTCCATAAAGAATTAAACAAAATATAAGCTTTAGTTTGATAAAGAGAAACTGGTAACCATCCAGAAATACTATTAGTCCAAATTAATGACCATGAATCAGTTGAAAGGGAAATGGATAGTTCAGTATTCCAAAAAGTGGAAATTATATCAATGTTGGAACCTAAGGAAAAAGTAAGTTTCTTAAAAAATACAGAGACTGCCTTTGAAGACACAGAAACAGTTTTGATATAAATTAAAAAATCAGCTGAGGATGTAGACGGGATACCATCTGGGAAAGAGTCTAAAATGGAATTACAGAGAAATTGGTATTTTAACAAGTCGGACATTGGTAGATTGAATTTTAATTGGAGCTGAGCAAAAGGAATAAAGGCATCATTCAAGAAAACATCTTTAAGAAAGAAAATACCCTTAGCAATCCATGAAGACCAAAAAGAAACATTTCTATTTAATTTTATTAAAGCACTATGCCATAAGGACAAATGCACCATAGAAAGTAAAGGAGATGCAAAATTAGAGTCCAAATCATTAAAAATTAATCTTGAGGATTTGATTATGGACGAGGAATGTACAATCTTAGAGGAAGGGGACATAGTTAATATGGATGACAAAGGAAAAGGTTTAGCAAGGGAAGTTTCAATATGAAACCATATAGGGGGATTAGCAATAGGTGAAATAGTAAACCATAACGAGCTCTGTTTTAAGATAAATGCCTTATGATATAAATAGAAATCAGGTAGGGCAAATGAATTTGGTATTTAGGAATTTTCAATTTTTTATAAGCGATACGAGGATGTTTATTATTCCAAAGAAATTTAGATAACAGTTTATCAATATCTTTATAAATTTTGAGTTGAAATTGAGTTGGTATCATTGCAAGAGAATACAATATTTTCGGGGCAATATTCATTTTAATAGATTTGATTCTCCCCCACCAGGAAAGATGAAGGGAAGACCATTTGGAGGTTTTTTGTTTTATATAGTCAAGAATGAAATCACTGTTTAGTTTCAAGGTAGCAGACAGGGATGATGAAAATAATATACCAAGGTATTTTAACTTACCTTTTTGCCAAACAATATCCTGTGAAGGTAACATATCAGGACAGCAAAGCCTATTTAAAGGAAAAAATTCAGTTTTACTAACATTTAATTTATATCCTGATACAGCTGAATATTTAGAAATAACATCAAGCAGAAATGGTACAGACGATGCAGGATTACTAATAAATAATAACACATCATCAGCATATGCCAAAGTTTTGACAGTAACATTTTTAATAGTGATACCCTGAATATGGTCAGATTTACGAATGAAATTAAGAAATGGTTCAATTCCCAATAAAAATAAAAGGGGGGATAAGGGACAACCCTGACGTGTACCTCTAAAAAGGGAAAATTGATTCGAAATTTGACCATTAATAAACAATCGAGCAGTGGGAGCATAGTATAGAGCGGAAATCATACGAATAAAGGATGGACCAAAATTAAAAGATAATAAAGTTTTAAATAAAAACTGCCAATGGATTTTATCAAAAGCTTTTTCAGCATCTAATATCATAACACCAGCAGGGACAAGGAGAGTAGGGCTTTGTTCAATGATATGTAATAATGTTCTAGTATTGTTAGCAGAATATCTATTTTTCATAAAACCAGATTGGTCAGGGTGGATAATAGAGTGAAGGACAGGAGCTAATCTAGAGGCAAGGATTTTAGCATATAATTTACAGTCTTGATTAATCAAAGAAATGGGACGGTAATTAGAGACAAGGGTAGGGTCTTTATCAGGTTTGGGAAGTACAACAATTAGGGCTTCTGAAAAAGAACCCGAAATGGCACCTGTAGAACAAAAGTGAGAAAAAATCTGGTACAAATAAGGTAATAGATGATTTTGAAATTCTTTATAAAATTCGGCTGGGATGCCATCAGGACCAGGAGATTTATTTTTTGGAAGTGATTTAATAGCAATAAGTATTTCATCAGTAGTAATAGGGGAATCCAATCCAAGTTTATCCGAGGGAGAAATATAAGGTAAATTAGAATAATTTAAAAAAGCATCAATTAGAGATTCATCACAAAAATCTGGTTTATTATACAGGGTGGAGTAAAAGTGTAAAAATTCTTGAACAATATCATTGTGGGAAAGTGCGATTTTACCTTGAGGACCTTGAATGGAAGTAATCTGTGTTTTATCCTTTTTAATACGTAAATAATTAGCAAGGAGTTTACCAGACCTATTGGAATTAAAACAGAATCTGGCATTGGACTTAGAAATCTGGACCCCAGCCCTAGTACTAAGAATAGCATTAAATTCATATCTAAGTTGTTGTAATTTAAGTTTATATTGGAGATCACTAGAAGTAATAAATAAACATTCAAAATGAGCTATTTGTTTCTCTAAAGATTTGATATTAGAATTAAATTTCTTATTCTCATGTGCCATAATAGAAATTGTAGAACCTCTGATATAAGCTTTAAAAGCATCCCACCGATTGATAACAGAGGTAGAGTATTCCCGATTAAATGTAAAAAAATCTTGAATCGCTTGCAACAACTTGGGCTTGTGATTGTCATTAAGGACAATGTCAGTATTCATACGCCATCTATATTGCTTAGCAAAAGAAGACGAAACATTTAAAACAAAAGAAATCAGGGCATGGTCTGATACGTCAATAGTACCAATGGTAGGAGTATTTGCAAATTGAATGAGAGAGGGGGAAAGTAAAAAATAATCAATTCTGGAATGAGAATTATGAGGATTGGAGAAAAAGGAAAATTCCTTGCTAGTGGGATAGTGTAACCTCCAAATGTCAGCTAACCTGGTGGTATGAAGAAAAGTCTTAAAGGTATGAAAAATCCTAGATGGTCGAAACCTAGAGGTAGATAATCTATCTAGCAAGGGGTCTGCAAAAACATTAGATCTCCCCCAAAAATAAAGGGAACTTTTCCCAACTTTAAAACTTCAGTTGTAACAGTAGTCCAAAAAGCAAGGTCATCTGCTGTAGGGCCATAAACATTAAACAAAAAGAAAATAGTGTCATGTATTTTGACTTTAACAATAATATATCTGCCTTCAGAATCTGAAATCTTGTTAAGAATTTGACAATGTAATCTCTTAGCAAAGAAAATAGCGACCCCATTCTTTTTACCTTTAGCAGGTGAGGAGACAATATAATCTACCCATTTTTTGTTCATATATTGTAAAACGTTATCTTCAACATGCGTTTCTTGAACAAAACAAATATCAGCCTTGCAACTACCTAAATAATCCAGAATTTTGGTACGTTTTACTGGATGTCTTAAACCTTTTACATTTAGAGAAACAACTTTAATGTTATGAATAGTAGCCATTAATATTTAAAAGGAAGGCAAGAAGGAAATCAGAACAAGATGGAGGAAGAAAAAGACAAGTTAACAGAGTAATTCTATGTGGAGAATAGGAAGGGAAAAAACAAAAAAGAGAGAGAAAGGAACAAACAAGAAACATGAATAAAGACAAAGAAACGCACACCCGTTCCTCAAGCATGGCCAGTAACCGTTGGAGCCCATGAACAAAATTATGCAGAGATGTGACACATGAAGTCAGACGATACCAATTCAAGAATTAGGATCCTGAGTATCCATGGATGGAGGAACTTGTTGATCAAGGAATAGCCGGAGATCTTCTGGGCGCTGAAAAGACTTGGAGACATTGTCTTTCCACACACTCATTGTAGAAGGATTAAACAGTCCATATTTTAAACCAAGGCTCCTCAGTTGTGGACGAAGGGAAGAAAACTCTTTATGAATAGCCACAGTTTCTTTAGCAAAGTCCTCCATTCACCAATAACGATGGAATTTCTCTCGCAGCTTTTCAAATGAGAACCAAATGATGATGGCGCAGCACCTTAAATATCATTTGCCTTGGCTTAATATGTTGAGGGTTCCGGTGTGATGGGACTCTATGGGTTTTGTCAATCTCACATTTTTCTGAGAATTTAATATTCAAAAGACCAGGCAGAAGAGATTCTAGATAGAGTCGGCAATTGGTCCCTTCAACATCTTCAGGCAAAATAAAAATGCGAAGAATATATTGCCTATTGCGATTTTCCATGTCCAGCAATTGAGTATGCATTGGAACAATTTTGGCCATTAAAGGAGTAAAAGCGTCTAACTTGTTTTTGTTATCTTGAATTTTGATGACATTGTCAGAAACCTTAATTGAAATGGAAGCCATATCTTTCCGAACATTTTTGAAGCAATAGTGTCAGTATTCAGACGTAATGCCTTAATTTCCTCCAAAATTAGCGCAAGAGAAGGTTCTGAGGACTCCACCACTTTAGATTTAGTTGGAGGAGGAGGGACCTGCTGCTTTCTTTTATTAGTAGTTGACTGTTTAGAATCCATTCTGAGGTGAAAAAATATTCACTACTACGTAGAAATAACAGAATGAAGTAAATTCACCTCAAAAAGTAATGAAAATGACGTAAATAGGGACAAAAACGTCAAAAAACTCTGTAAAACAACAGGTGCAGCAGCTAAATAAGACTGTAGGCGTGGTTAGGCCCAAGCCAGGCTCTGTCATAGAAGGTACTCCGCCCCCAGGCAATCAGAGCCGGCAGTACCTTCAAGTGAAACTGGGAGCAGGAACCATGAAGCCAGCAAACTCACTTCCGTCGACGAAATTTATCAGAAAAAGACTCCACAGGTAAGGAGCAGCATAAGGAGACAAACGCCGGTATTTTCTACGACTTTCTGTGCCAAAATCGAAGTTTATAAGTTTTTATGGGCTGTGGTGCTCACGGAGCGCGGGTGGCGGCGGCCATCTTGATTGACGCGCTTGCGCGTCTCTAAGAAGTTGTTTTTCTGACCTTCATTCGAAGGTTTTAAGTACAAGCTGTACTTTTAACCTGTTTTTCAGACTATTTTGTCATATATTTTTGTCAGAAATGGCAGTTTTATTTAACAAATGTCCTTTGTGTGGAAAAAAGATGCCAAAATATGACCCACACTCTGTTTGTAATTTTCTCACCTACCAGACAACTTTTACTACTGCCAGCAATTTCCCAGAAGGATTCTGCTCGACAGAGAAAGAATCAGGCTGCATGGCATACAGGAGAGAGGGAAGGTGGGATCTACAAGTGGCGTTGAAGGGTCTCAACAACCTTTCAAAGAGCCCTACTCTCACCACAGATCTGAGCACAGGGGCAGGAAGGAAAAGAGGGAACACCGGTCTGCTTTTCCTTTGACAGAGAGGAGGTCAGCGTCAAGCCGGATCCGAGCAGAATGCATGCCTGCATTGAGAAAAGCAGGGGTTCAGTTCATCCCTGCACCCTGTGGCCGGCATCCCAAGGTGCCTGCCACCGGGTGCAGGGATTCACAGATGGGGAACCATAGGTGCCCCCAGGCTGCCATTCAGCAGCCTTGTACCCATGGGGGCCCTGCCGGGGGCCCCCAAAGACAGTCTCCGACTGCCTTTTCGTGCCGGACAGACCGGCACGACAAGGCAGTGAAAAACTGCCATCGTACTCCCTCAGTCATAAAGAGGTAACCGGGGGAGTACTGGAGAATTTCCGGATGGCAGACGGGCTTTCCGAGCCCGTCGTAGGCCATCCGGAAATCCATCGGAATGGCTCGGAATCCGGCCGCCACTGACCGATTCGGTCGGAAGGGCTCCGAACAGGGTTTGGAACCCTTCCGACCCGAATCAGAATCGGCCCCTAAGTGTACTACTTTTCAGTATTCAGAGTGTAAGTTACTACTGGAAAAAACAGTAGTAAGTCGAGCACTACACATGGCTAAACACTGATAGTGCATCACGCTCCTATAAAAAATAATGGAGTAAGGATCTTAAAATAAAACCCCATAGGACAAAAAGTGCAATGAAATTATGTAAAATAGTTAAAAATATAAATACATCTAGATTAATATTAACAATATATAAAAACATAATTTGTTATTTAATTATAAGTATGTTTATCTATTTTGAATTTAAATGATGTAAAAATATGTTTGATTAAAATAAAACAAATTTTAATAGATTACATACATCACATTTACTAATGAGTATTGCACATTAAACAATGTAATTTTGTTTTGATGGGAATTACTTTTTTAAATTTACACTTCAGGAAAATATTTGAATATATTCCTTTTGAGTAAAATTTTATTTCAAAATGTATTAAATAGTGCTGTTGCATTTTTTCTATTTTGTAGAAGTAAATATTTAAATGTAAAATTAAACTAAATATATAAAATTATTTTACATTAACATTTGACCTGAAAATATTTTTATATTTATTTTCGAGTTAGGTAAACTTTTTTTCACAGAACTATGCCTCACCTGTGAAGGCTTGCTATGGTAAAGTTTCAAAAAGTGTCCTAAACTCGAAAAAAATAAGCAAAATATTGTTATGTTAACTATTAATGTAAATTAAATTTTATATATTTACTTTAAATACAGAACAAAATGTAAAGCATAGTACACCACTAATTTTATTTAAAAAGTTAATATAAATGAATGTGTTGAATTAAAACTATTTTTTTGAACTTTCAATTAAAAAATAAATACCCCTTAAAAGTATGTGTTTAAAGCACAGTAATGATTATTAAAGATGATGTATAAAATAAATTTAACATTTATGCCATTATTTTTCAATAAAATGTAGTGTTACATTATTGTTTAATTCAAAACAGGTTATCAACATATTTTATAATTAAATAGTGCATATGTGCTATTTATGTATATATTGTTTAACATCAATTTATATTTATTTATATTTTTAACTAGTTTAAATAATGTAATTTGATTTAACATTAAATCTTATTGGGTTCTCTTTTAAGCCCCTACCTCTAATTATTTTTTATGAGCGGGTGTTGTAGTACTGGTGGTTCACTAGGTGTAGTGCTGGACTTACTACTCCTTTTTTAATTGTATCTTGCTCTCAGAGTTTGTGAGTACCCAAAATGTGTGAACTTACTCGAAAATGTAAGTTGCCTTTGTGAATCAAGGCCAATGTTTACATTTTTCATATGTGTGGACTGGGGGTTGGTGCGGACCGGAATAACAGGCGTGGAGGCCGTATATACTTGGCTATGGTAGCTGTTTTTATTGTGGAGTTAACAATCGGGGGTAGGGAGAGGGTTGGAGACGGGAAGCCGTAGAATCTGTTCTCCTTGCGTCGGCCGGCAAATGGATCTTCCCGAGGTTTGTCTTCTGGTCTTCCGGGGGAGCTCCGGTGTAACCTCGGAGGGAAACAGAGATGCAATGGGGTTTAGTCCTTTTCAGCACAGACTTGTGGAGTACTAGCACCAGCACCGGGGCGTGTGGGGATAAAAAATGAACGTGAGGACGGAAACGGAAGGGAGGGTTTCAGACGGAAGGGAAGAGACGGGGGAACGGGGATAAGAAGGGTGCTCAAGTGAGGGGTGGGGTGTAGGGTTACGGTACAAGATAGAGGTATAGTGACTACTAAATATATATACACAGTGCCAGGGTGATCTATTCGTGTGGTCTATTTCTGTACAAATATTTACATATATCTACAAAGGGGGGGGAAACACGGAGACGGTAACAAGGTACTCACGTGCCCCGCCGTGACTCTCCAGTGAGTCACGGCCGCTCTCCAGCCACCTCCAGAGGACTCCACCACTCCTCGGTCCAGACGTCCTCTGCTTCCTCGTCGTCACTCCTCTCAGTCGGTCTACTCTCCTTCACTGGTCCACTACGCCCTGTCTCCTGCCACGAGTCGGCTACCTGGAACGCTCTCCTCTCTTCCTCGCCGGCTTTTCTGCTTCTCGGTCTGTTGTTGGGGGCGGAACTTCCGGGTTCATGGCGAGTCGCTTCCGGGTTGTCACTTCCGAGGTCTCTGGGTTCATGGGAAGCCGCATCCGGGTTAGCGTTCTGTCCTGTAGTTCGTTCTGGTTCCTGCAGGGAGAAAAAGAAAGGTGGAGTCCTGGTCGTCAGGGACGCAGGAGAGTTAGTGTTCATGGTCTCCCCGTTCAGGTGCCGCTCACCCGAGGTGAGTGGCTCTCCCCCTTCACAATATGCAACCAAGAACCACGGTGAGGGTAAAGATACTAAAGCACAGAAAATAACAACATTTATAAATAAGTTCTGAATTTTTTTTTCATGTACTACAGTCCGCTCAACACCTCAAAATGGATCCACCGTTGAAAATCCAAAAATTGTCCAATGTAACCTCCAATGATTTGAGGGAGCGACTTCCACTTTATGTAAGTATCACAGGGTCAAAGTCATTGCTTCCCAAAATTTTTCTTTATTCAAGTGTTGAACACAAAAATGACAACAGCTTCTCAATTCAAATTCAATGTCTTTTCAGTAAGTCTAGAAAAGTATCCGTTAATCAAAACATTAAACAGCCGATTAACAGATACTTTAATGAACTTACTGAAAAGACATTGAATTTGAATTGAGAAGCTGTTGTCATTTTTGTGTTCAACACTTGAATAAAGAAAAATTTGGGGAATCAACGACTTTGACCCTGTGATGCTTACATAAAGTGGAAGTCGCTCCCTCAAATCATTGGAGGTTACATTGGACAATTTTTCATATGCTAGTTACTTTGAAATTATGTACATTGATTAACTCATTTGCACCAGTTTTGTATTTCATCAAATAGCTCAGTCATACAGTATATTCTCTAATTTAAATCAGTATAAGGGCCAGACCTGATATGTGCACCATTAGAAACCGGTTTGCAGAGCTCTTCCATGCTCCTGTGCTCAGATTCTGAACTAGTGTGAGAATGTAGCTCATTTGACTCTTATTGTATGCTGTTGTGACAGAGAGTCACTCTGTTGAACCTCATGTTAATGATTCCAGGGTGCTACGGATGCGGACACAGACCGACGGCTCCAGTCCAATAGGCGATGCCCCAGGGGGGCCAAAGACTCGTGAAGATGCAGCTGCTCTGCTAGCTAAAGCTATGGAAGAACTTGATGCTCCCGAAAATATGCCAGAAGGTGTGGAGTTACCCGTCTGGGAACGATTTTGCCTTACTAGAAGACAGAAAATCAAATCTGAGCAAGAGGTTTGTAGAATATTTGTGGCAGTCCTGTTAACATGTTTAGTGTAACAAGACACGGTGTGGAGCCTGGTGTGTTAAAGATTCATTAGCATTCCAAAATAGCAATCCATTTCTGTAGCCTTACAGTGAATCGAAAGTATCTTATAACGTGCTAAAATATAGAATATATTCCATAAGTACCCTCTGCCGTACACTATAAGAATGCTGCAAGTCACTGAGGAGTTCCATGGTGCTTTATAAGGTTATCCAAACTCCAAAAAGCATTTTTGGTTTTTCTTATAACTTTAGCGCCGTCTTGGGGTGGCGAGGCTAGAATCTGCGCAAGATGGCAACGCTCTCCTAAGCTCCAACGAACAAACCACTTCACAAGCTATTTTTCTCTGCCTTGGACCCCATCCTGATGACCCAATGTGACGACTGATAGCCAGATATTGAGAGGAGAGCACTTGAGGATCCTTGTGATCCCGGGACCTCGTGGGGCTCTGTCTCCCTGACTCGTCTTGCGACTGAACTGATGCAACCTGCAAAATGGCAACTCCGCCTTCTTGGGCGCTTCAGACCCGGTAATGCGCCTGTGCCCCAATGCTTCTGCCATGGTGCAGATTGTCTGCTGACTCTGCCGCACTCGCTAGTGTGCCCTGGTGTGGCCATTTTACTTCAGCACCCCACCGCGCAATCTGAGCTCCCTCTATAATCTCTGCAGCCTACACTGTGGTCCGATTCGCCTATACTTCTTCAATTCTGATCTGACTTCCTAGTGCTACCTGCATCTAAGCACTGCTCCTTCTGCCTTTGTCTCCTTCAGTGCCTGCTTCTACCACCATTGCCACAAACTCTACTAACACGTGTGCATGCTGGGATGGCTCAACGGCCTCCATTGAGCTCCGCTGGGCTGCCATTATGGCCCCCGCTGTGTGAGCCAACGGGTGGCCCTTGCAGCTTGTATCCATCAGTGAGAACTTGAAGAGCAACAGTCTATTTGCTACCTGAATCACAGAATAGCACCTCCTGCTTTCTTCACTAGCCACTATTGCTACCAGCGCTTCTGCCCACTCCTGAATGACCATCCCAAGTACAACTCTTGGAGTGCCCCATGCTCCCGTTATAGGTAATCTACTTGCATGATCCACAATCCCCACAGTGCCAGTCATCCACCACATAGGCCACCAAGAACATTGATCCATTGCTGTTCCTTTGATCCTAGATGATACGAGTTTTATAGCAATGCTGTAACTGTATTAAGGTGACTACACATACTAATAAGCAAATATTTCAAATTAAATGACTACTTGCTTGATCCACAAGCAGCACAGTGCAAGGCATCTACCACATACGCCCCCAGGAAAATTGATGAGTTTGTTCCTTTGATCCTAGATGATACACGTTTAATACTGCTACTATAACTGTATTGTAGTGACTACATTTACTAATAAGCAGATATTTCAAATGAAATGTGTTTGGTCCACAGTTTGCAACTTCCATCAGACACCACCGGATACCCCCTGATCCCTCTCCATGCCTCATTCTTACAAAACCAGAAGCCATAACTGTTTGCATTCACCTTCTGAAATGGCGGAGCAAGACTACCTAAGTGCATTTGCACTTGGAATTGTAGCGCCTGTCTGGCCACACGGATACATGATAGACATGCAGATACAGCAGAGTGCATTGTGATGTGATGTGAAAGGCATTTATAAAGCGCAGCATACACTATACAGTTTCTTGGCGCTGAAAAAAAAAGGACAGTAAGGCAGCTTCCTGGACAGTGCGGGGGAGAAGATAGCAATAGCAGGGTGAAAACGAAGCAGAGTAAAAGGGACCAGGGAAGAGGAGAATATTTTAATTTTAATTGTATGCAGAGCGAAATAGGTGAGTCTTAAGGAGGGATCTGAAGAGGGTGTAGAGTGGAGCCGACCTTATGTCCAAGGGAAGGGCGTTCCAGAGAGATGGAGCTAGGAACGAGAATCTTAAGCCTCCCCATTTCTTACGCTTGACTCTAGGGACTATGAGTAGAGCCAGGTGAGCCGAGCGCAGATTGCGGGAGGGGACATAGGGATGAATGAGGGAGGAGATGAAAGTAGGACCTAGGCCGGCCAGAGATTTAGAGACCAGGCAGCCTAGCTTGAATTTGCAGCGTTCAGAAACAGGGAGCCAGTGCAGGGATTTTAGCAAAGGGCAGATGTGGTGGTGCCTCGGTTGATGGAAGATGAGGCGAGCCGCCTGGTTCTGAACAAGCTGCAAACGTTTGAGTTGGTAGTCAGGGATGCCTACGTACAAGGAGTTGGCGTAGTCCATTCTGGAGACGACTAATGCCAAGAGGGCCAAGGTAAGAGCTTCGGTGGTGAGAAAACGCGAGATTTTCCGGATTTTGCGTAGTTGGAAGAAGCAAGAAGAGATGGTGACATTTATCTGGGGTTTCATCTAGAGGTCTTTGCTGATGATAACCCCCAGACTTTTGGCCGAGTCAGTTGGGCGGGGGGGAAGGCCCAAGCTGGCGGGCCAGAAGTTGGAGTTCCAAGGATTGGAAGGCCCTCCACTATAAAGTGCAAACGTCGCATTACTCTTAGATTTACATCTAGTACTGGGACCTGTAACCCTCATCTGGCCTCACACATTTGATGAACTTTACTCTGCTACCAGTTTGCTTACAATTCTTACAGACCCTACTGCTGCATATAACACTACTCCAAGAAAACTAGTGCCCTGTGAGTGAGGCCTACTTCTAGGCCCGCAATAATACAGCAAGTGTCACTTCAACTCACTGTGTCATCTGAGCCCACAGACCCCAGCTCCCTATTGCCAGTTACCCAGACTTATCTGAGTTAACCTACAGTGTCTCAGTCTCTCAACTTTAGATACTACTTCTCTGGAAGACACCAGACACCCTGCAGTCATGGCGGACCAGAGGGAACACAAACCACTTAAGGAGAAGGAAACCAGAACTGGTTTCAAACGTTTAAAACATGATGCCCTGAATCCTGACTCTCCCTTCAAAGAGAAACATGTGAACCAATTTACTCTTGAAACAATTCTTAAAAAACTGAATAACATCCACGAGAATGCCCAAAGCACAAAGACCAACACTGACATGCTACAAACTGAAGTCGCCACGATCAAGAGAGACCTTAAAGATCAAGTTTCAAGTTCAATGTTTATTGCTTGATTAATTAAAATCATCACAACCCCCCCCCCCCCCCCCCTACATAAAATAAATGAATTACATCTACACGGGCAGCTAGGATTGTCATTATGCGAGCGATCGTATTATGTCTGTGCTCTGTCTGCCATGTTATGTTATGGTATGTTATATTTAGATTTGTATCGCGCACTGTTAGTCAAGACTGTCCTGGCGCGTGGGGGAACAACATGCATGTAAGACAGACAAGGTAGCTAGGCTGCTTGTTGGAAAAGATGCGTTTTGAGTAATTTTTTTAAACTATTCAAGTTCGTAGTGTATCTGAGTAGGTCAGGTAAATCATTCCACATTCCACATTTCGAGTGTATAAAATTCTATTATTATAAAATCGTACTAAAACTGTATTAAGATCAAGTTACAGCAAAGAAATAAAATTTCATGGACCTCCAAGTAGGAGTGTGGGGAGGTATTACATACATTTAAATTTAGACATCGTCCGCTTGCGATAGGCAGCTGTTTACCAATTTCATATACTTGACTCCTCGGCAAGCCAGAATGCATGACGAACCCTCCAGCCAGCTTATCACTGCTTGTCTGCTAGAGCGAATGTTCAGGTTGATTAAAATTGCCTTTAGGTACTGTCTCCTTTGGCTTAACATGGCTGGACAGGCGCACAACAAATGGGTCAGGGTTTTCTTTTGGAATCTGCATAAGCGACAACCTTCTGACTTAAAACCTATCGCCCACGAGGGGGATAAATCCTTGGAGACGTGCACCCCCATACTGAACTTTAAGACGCACATCTTTAAGTGGGAACTAAAGTGGGTAGATAAGTAGGCTTGTGGCTTTGTAGTCCTATATGATTTCATAACTGTCCATCCGTGCCGCCTCTTTGTGAGCACTGATTTATCTTCCAGTAAAGATTTCTTTTTGCTCGCGACATTCACAGTTTTATTAAAAGAAACTCGATCCATCTTGTTCTCCCATGCTGGTTGAAGTTCCAAAGTGGCCAGAGATGTATTCAGGAAACTCCCCCAAGAGTTTGGAATTTCTTGCTCGTTCTGTGACCTAACTTCGTCCCAGCAAAGTCTGTTTAGAGTGTCTACTTCGGATAGCCGGAGAGTGTGGCAGAATTTAATGAAGTTGCTCATTGCCCTGTATTTAAGATCCTGGAGCCCAAATTCCAGTCTTACCTGAGGCGCATTTTGGCAAATCAAAAACCGATTTGTAGATTTTTGACTGCAATTCGTTCTGAAAATGCGAATCTTTTCCACACCAGGGGACGAGGCCGTAGGACACACTTGGTTGGATTTGGGCAGCCATATCTTTTAACAGATGCGAATAGTTTGGGCAGTCCAGTTTTCTGCGCAAGGATCTGTAAGTATAGATCAAGGGCTGGGTCTTTGCTCTAAGGGCCAGTTTGTGCTCTTTGTGACTTGTGCCCTGCCCGATTATTACGCCCAGATATTTGTATGAGTTTTTTTCTTCCACGTGAGCCCCGTTAACCCTCCATTTGAACTTTAATTTCCTACTGTAAACCAAGCGGACGACTTTTGTTTTGTCTTTGTTTATCTCTAGCTGTTCCGAGTCCAAGTAGGATGCCAGGTTATTTATTGATCTTTGTAGCCCCACTGGGGTTTGGCTTAGCAAGACTATATCGTCTGCGTATTAGAGGATTGGGACGGGCTCGTTTGCCAGTTTCGGGGGGTGGCAGTCTGGGTTTTCAAAGTGTCGGGCATTTTCCGATAAGTACAGATTAAAAAGGCTTGGGGCCAAGACACAGCCTTGCTTAAGACCACTTTGTGTAAGAATACTTCCGGTGGTGCTCAACCCATTTCCCAACTTGACTCTTGTCCAGGTGTCAGTGTACAAGTTTATGATGGCAATGAGGAGTACATTTGGTAGGCCCCATCTTTTGAGTTTGCTCCATAAATGATTTCGGCTGACTCTGTCAAATGCTGATTTGATATCCACGAAACAGGCAAAGAGGCGAACTTTCCTTCTTTGCGCTTGTTCTGTCAGGAGGGCTAGGGTTGCAAGATTCGATTGAGTACCCATGCCTTGCCTGAATCCTGTTTGAAATTTGGGGATGATGTTTTTTTCCTCCATCCAGCCTTGCAGATGGTTCAATAGATACGAGGCATATAATTTTGCTTCCACGTCAATCAACGAGATTAGTCTGTAGTTCCCTGGCTTGCCATGGTCTCCCTTTTTGTATATGGGGTGGATGACAGACCCCCTCCAGGAAACTGGGTTGTTAGAATATACATAAATCTCATTGAAGACTGGGGTTAGGATTTCAGACCACAACTCTGGGTTGCTCCTGAAAATTGCATTTGGTATTCCATTTGGCCCAGCCGCTCCCTCAGACTTTAGTTTCTTTATGAGGCTTTTCAATTCTTTCGCATTTGTCAGAGGAGTTTTCTCTTTAAACGTGGCGTTTGAATGGGCTGAATTGTCTGTTGATGTTACATGACTCGATACGGCTTGAGCCTCCTTTTGGTCATGGTGTTGCACCTGGGCTTGTTGTTCTAGGTCCCTCGTGGGTTGGTTGAACAAGGTGTTTACGTAGTCTGTCCAGATTTCTGCACCGATTCCTGCCTGTTGCTGAAGTGTTGGACCAGCTGTTAAAGTATTAATGATCCCCAAGAAAATCGCTGCTGTTGGATTTTTGCTAGCTGTTAATAGTTGCTGCCAGATTGAATCTTTATATACTGATTTTGCTTACCTCAACTTTTTTCTATAAGCGCTCCTTAGTGCCTGCAACTTTATTGTTTCTTGTGTTAAGCCCTTTTCTCCCTCTCGGGATAGGCGTCGCACTTCTCTCGCGATCTCTCTTTTGCACATTTTGAGATCTTGAGTTAACCATGGCTCCCTTCTGGCTGTTTTTGAAGACCTCTGTTACTTGGAAACCGGGAAGGTATGGAGCAAGAACTCAGCCATTTGCTCCCAATGGTTTACGTGTGCCCGTTCTTGAAGCCGGGCCGAAGACGGCTGAAATCCCAGAAACTGGTCCCCGGTAGCTTGTTTCCTTCCCAGTATAAGAATTGGCTTGGTAGTTTGGTCTGCCCTGTTCCCATGATGCACTGGGCGAGGTTCAGACTAATTTGCATATAGCCAAGTTCTGAGCTGGGATGGTGCAGTGAGCTAAAAAAAGGTGATGGATAAAGCCCTGATCTTTGGACTGGGTAAGAGTGGTCTGCTTTATTCAGACACTCTGTTCATCACCACCCCCTTTTCTGAATCATTTTTGTCCACCATAAGCGTGGAAGGGTATACTCAGATGTGAGTCCCTAGCTCATTGCACCATCAGGATTCAAGCAAGCCGGGCCGAAGACGGCTGAAATGCCAGAAACCGGTCCCCGGTAGCTTGTTTCCTTCGCAGTATAAGAATTGGCTTGGTAGTTTGGTCTGCCCTGTTCCCATGATGCACTGGGCCAGGGTCAGACTAATTTGCATATAGCCAAGTTCTGAGCTGGGATGGTGCAGTGAGCTAAAAAACGGTGATGGATAAAGCCCTGATCTTTGGATTGGGTAAGAGTGGTCTGCTTTATTCAGACACTCTGTTCATCACCACCCCCTTTTCAGAATCGTTCTTGAACTGGGCCTTGGGTTTCAATAAAGGCCTTTACTTTGTCCTCCATAACTTCTGGGGCCACTCCTCGCCATTTTACTTTGCGCAAATTGAAAGTTTCTGGGTGCTGGATAATGGCATTACTCTTCTGAGCAGTTTTTGTTCTCTTCTTCCGATTCAGTGATAGCGGGAGGTGGTCACTTTCTCCTCGTGGAATTATTCTAAAACTGTTTATTTCTGAAAACAGTTTTGTGCTAGTAATGATAAAATCTATTGTCAAGGTAACTTTTCCACTCAGGTATGTTGCCGCTGGGGGCGAGTCCCACGGGGATTTACCATTCATGATTATTAGGTCAAGTGCTGCTAGTTTGCGGACGAAATCGGACGCACCATTCGGAACTTTACAGTTTCTTCCCCGTTTAGTCGCTAAAAGATTGGTGTTAAAGTCGCCGGCGATCAACATATGAGCATTTGTGTGGCTATTCTGCAATGCTTTTAGTAGTTTTATAAGAGTTATGTATTTACCATTTTGATTCTTTCTCTCCGGATGGATGTAAACATTTATTAGGAGGAGTTTTATGGTATGTTGCTTGCTGGTTACCTTGGTCACTTGGATCCAGTTTGCCCCTGTGTCTATTTCTTCCGTTACCTAGCTCAAATTTTGAGTTATGAAGGTTGATAAGCCCCCTCTTGGATGGCCATAATTTGAGTATCTTTCTGCCAGGCAATGATGTTCGATGAAACCAGGTATTGAGGTTGCCCCCATGTTCCATGTTTCCTGAAGCAGGATAATTTGTTGTTGCATTAAAAAGGTTACTGTCTCTTGATCTTGGCCCATGTCCCTGAAGCCATGCACATTCCATGAACAGAGCGAGATGTTAATTAATTCATTGTTCCCCCTTACCGGTCCCGGTGATTGTATTCCTTGGTTAGGAATGCTTATCATTCAGCGTTTTTGCAATACAGGCCCAATCCTTGAGTTCCTGCGGGCTTCCCCCTGTGGTACCCAAGCTTTCACTTTTGGGGTGCCTATTGGTTTGCAGGGACTTTGTTGGTGAGTTGGAACGTGCTCCGTGTAAGCATGTGTACTGGTGTGTTCGGGGGGTTTTCTCTTCATTTGGATTGTTTAGAAAGGGATACGGGTACCTTGGGCGTTGCACTGCCTGGAGCCTGATTCCCCATGTCTCGAATCTTCCTCTCATTGCTACAATGTTGTCCACCAGGTCCTTGGACGCCCACGTTGTCAGGGACTCCTCTACCCCCCTTTGGGGTGTTTCCCTGAATTCCAGCGAGATTAGATCTCGTGAACAGATTCCTTTTAGTTCGGGGATTTCTTAAAGATCTTAACCTGAGAATCCCGAATGAAGAAAAACGCATAAGAATGACTTTGGATTGCCTGACAGTACAATCTAAACACCTGCTCAAAAACAATAACTCCATCTCTACCCTCAAACGTGAAATAACAGTTAGAAGGCCGTAATAGGAGGATCAAAAGGCAAAGCTCCCTCCGCATTGCCTTCCTTAAAACATGGATCCCTCGACTCTGGGAATTACTTTCAATGAAGACTTTGAAATTGAATGTGCCCACAGGGTGCTCTCTTTCAAGCTTAAGAACATGTCCACCCCAAGGACACTGATTTTTTTATCTTTGCTTTACCAACATGCAGAACTCCTCCTTTCAAAAGGAAACCAAGTCACTCTTCTGGCAAAGCGCAAAGATCAGCATCTCACAAGACTACACCAGGAACACAGTCATCAGGAGGAAAGGGTTCTTAGCCCTCAAACGGTCACTCCAGGACAGAGCAATCCAACACTCCATCGGGCCAGCCAAATTTATAATTGTTTACAAAGGCTAATCCCACGTTTTCTCCAATCCCAGTGATCTACAAGTCTTCCAGGACAACTTTACAGAATCCCGTATGGAGGACTCTCTGAGTTACCCTGGTTAAAGAAAACAGACTTTCTCCTTTTGCTCAATTGCTTTGTGGAATATTCTTTAAAGTACTCTATAATGCTTTACAAATTTAAGTAATGCCTGAAGTGTCTACACAATAACATGTATCATATTCCTAAATGTATTTTTACAACATGACATGTGGCCTTGGAGAACTGTTGCTCCTACCATTTTTGATACACTGTTGTCTCACCCTGTAGGCTTATATTCATCACCAGTTTTCACATATCACAAACTCATCACGGCTGACATTCACAAGTTCTATGTATGACTCCTACACTATGCCCCCGAATACACTGGGTCACTCTGCTATGATCAGGTGTTTCTCTAAGCAATACAACTAACCATCATCTCCCCCTGACTTACGCAATTCCGCTGACTCGTATAGTATTCCTCTGTATAGTATTTACTCCTCACATATGGCTTCCTAACATGTCCTACACCCACGACACGACACAGCTAATTTGGTGTGCTCATCTTTTGTCTCACCATATAGCAAATGACCCCTCACTAAACTCAGCGTATTACTTCTTTGCGAGGCCCCTCACCCACTTCTCCATTTACTGCCCCTAACCAGAAACTGAAGCCCTACCCATAATATATTTTGATATATTTGGGATGTGTGCAAAGACCCACATATCTATAGTATACTATCCAATCCCTGTGTAGTGCATTGCTAGGACCACAGTGCTTGCCCATCCCCCTGCCTTAACCTCCCAGACATATATACTTGGCTGTGCTATCAAATACCTTGTTACACTATCAAACAATTATGTGTCCTGCCATACTGTAATACTCCACATCATAACAATTATGAGTCCTATGACACCTAGCTATGTCTCCATATGCTCCTCCACAGATGCCCCAAAATCTTGTTTATGATATTTTGCAATTCTCTATCACACTTACTCTCTTTTTTGTGCATATATATGGTGAATATGTGGTCTAATGGAAATATATGATGAATATATAATCTAATGCAGTGTTGCAATTATTCTTGTTCTAGATTGTTGATATTGTTCCTCAAAATGACTGAGTATTTGTACTAGGCTCCATATTTTGTTGGTTTGCATTTACTGTTTACCAAGGCCTTACTGTTTATATCATGTTAATTAGTAACCTTTGTCGCATCCCCATGCCCTCCTCTCTCTCTCTCGTTATCTACACCTAACTGTCACTGTCTTGCAAGTGCCATCCACTCCCGCTCTCTGCACTTTGTCTCTTGTGACTTCTCTGCTAATCGGAGATTGTTGCTCTACCCATGACCCTATTACCTACACCAGCTATCTCCTCCATCTCTCCTTGCACCCTGAGTCATGTGATATCGCAGTACCCTACTTGATTCTAACATCTCCTAATGGCTGACCCTAGTATCACCATACTGAAACTGATTTCCCTAAATGTTAAAGGACTCAACTACCCTGTGAAGCTGAAAAAGTTCTCGGACTACTGCCACTCTCTTAAGGGGGACCTGGTATTTTTGCAGGAAAACAAAATCTGTTATAAAGAAGCACTCTCCCTTCGAGAGGCTGATATTGCTTGCTCCCCAGCTATCTACAAAAAACATGGGGTTCTCAAATTGATCTCCAAGAATTCCAGCCTGTCCATCATCTCCTCTGAACTTGACAATGATGGTAGATGGGTTATTACAAGATTACAAATCTATCTACGGAAATCTATGCAGTGAATATATATACACCCCTACCACAAACCTACATTCTCCCCCCAGAGGCAGAGATCATACTTGGGGGTAATTTCAACTTCCCAATTGGACCCCATTCTAGACAGGCAATCGGCATTCAGGTTCCGAATTTTTAGATCCTATAAAGCACTTCAAGCCTTGAGCTCAGCCCACAAACTAGCCGATGTCTGGAGGCTCCACAATCCCTCTGGTAACAATTTTACTTTCACCCCTACATAACATTTTCTACAGAAGCAATTATCCCCTAGCTGACTCCACTCTCCTTCCTTACACCACCTCCGCATCCGATCATTATTTTGGACCATGCAGCCATTTCAATACATCTCCCGCTACTCCCTTCCTCACAGAAGTCAAAGGCCTGGCGTATGAATCTAGAGATCTTGTAAGACTCGTCTGCAGTCAGGGAACTCTATGAAGTCGCGGCCGGCATGAATTGCGGGTGTAGAGGGTTGCGCGTGGGTGGTTTAATTTTTTTTTTTTAAGTTAACTTACCTTTGCCGGCCCGGTCCAATCCCACGTCGTCTCTGATTCTCTGCTCCTCACAGGAAGCAGGAAGCCTCCCTTCCTCCCCTAAACCAATCACAATGCTGCATTGGCAGCATTGTGATTGGTTGTGACACCGACCACACAGGCGTCTATGGGGAGGCCATTTTCTCCATGTAGGCGGCATTTAGCCTACATGGAGAAAAGCCAGAGTGCGTATAACTGGTTTGGTAGGCCCTGGGGCCGACCAAACAGACAGCATCCTCAGAGTGGGCAAGCCACTGCTCCCCTGCCCTAGAGCAGGACCGCCCACCGGCAACCAAACCCTTCTACTTTCTCGCAGTGCGAGAAGCAGAAACATAAAATGGTATTTATAATAACATTTTATGTTTCTGCTTCTCGCACCGCGGCGACGCTCCTCCACCCACATAAAGGAGCTGCCCCTGACTCTATGATATACTAGCCCAGTTCATTCAGATTAATCATAACCCTTTTCAGTTACTCACTTGGACTACCTAAAATGCTACTGTAGAGGCTAAATCATAAACCAAATATCAGGGCAAAAATAAACGTATTAAGTCATCCCCAGACCAATAGACTTCAGAAATGAAAGCTACAGAGCTGAGCTATTGGTAGAATAATGGCTTGACTACCTTTTTTCCAGGATCTCACGACCTGTGTTTCATTAAGTAAAAGGAGCATGACAGAGGCTTTTTTTCCAACTCGAGGAGTTCCAGAGGCTCAGGAGTCTCCAGACATGTCCAACGGTCATAAGATATTTGGACTTATGTGACACTGATAACATCAATAGCTATTTACAGACTGCCTGCAGCTGATGGGAACATTCACTCTTATTTCATTTTAGATCAGGCACGGTTAAGTACCTGTTATGCTTTCCCCTGGGATATACACAACATCTTTATTCCATATCTAACTCGTGGAAGATGCTTCTAAACAGACTATGTTTCATTTTATCTTTTTTAGATTTTCTTCTCCCAATATTCTAAATAGTTTTTAACCCCTATTCTAAAGAAGCACTGTTAAAACCTAAACCAACGCAGAACAGCTCATTCTTATTACTTTTACATAATGATCAAGTGTCTTTTAATGTAGGCGAACTTTTAAAGACTGCCATGCGGGTACCAACTTCCTTTCACTGATGAGATATGCTGCTGCAATTTGGTACTCTACGAGATATATTATCTTTTTAGCTGAATGTACTGGTCACATTTTAATTTTAATTGTTATGATGTAAAATGTTTTTAACTTTTTCTTTTTGTGAATAACTTTTATGGCTGCTACAATGCTGTTGAACAAAGTTTTGAATTGATCGATTGATTGACTCAACTACCCTAACACCCCTAATGCGACTTAAATACAAACTCAACTCCATAGTCAGTAAATGTGTGCATTTTTGGGTTCGTGCCCAACAAGTTAAAAAATTGTTTTACCTTAATAAAGCTAGAAGATCTCTGGCGACCTACCTAAAGTTAAAATATAACTCTAACTTGATTCAGTTGATCAAAGATGAACATAAAAAAACACAAACTTCAACTGAAATAATACATAGGGGCTTATTTTGAGGTCGGGCAGACGCAACGTCGCGTAAACGGGACCAACCAACCTCCGTTCCGCCGTCCCGACTGCCTAATCATGCTGCGACCGCACATGGTTTAACCGGCCGTAACACAAGCTCCTGTAGAGAAATGGGTGTTTGTGTTCATCTCTGCACCGGTGGCAGGCACCGCGGAGATCAATGGTGCCCCCTTGGCTCCCAACTTGAGGCTGAAAAGAGAAGGGGGCCCTGCTAGGAGCCCCCAAACATGCTTTCTGACGGGGTTTCCATGTTGGAAGGGCCAGCATGGAACCCCTGCCGGAAACCATGCATCGTGATCCAGAAGGCGGAAACATCTTCCATTTGTAATATGGGCTGGTCTTCGACTGGCAGACTGGCTACTGGAACCCATCAGGAGGCAACCGGAAGACCTGGCCGGTTTCAATTCCGACCAACTATATTGTAATCAGCCGGTTCGAATTGAAACTGGTGATCTCGGTGGCAAGGCCTCCAACCTACGGTCAGAGGCTTTATGTCTGTTAGAAATTGGATCTCTGGTTGGCTAAGGCTTGCGCCAAAACCAGGCAGAGACCACCACTCTAGTCAGGGCAAGGGAGTTACACGCCAAAGATAACCCCTACTCACCCCCTTGGTAGCTTGGCACGAGCATTCAGGCTTATACCGGAGGCCATGTGTAAAGCATTTGCGCACGCACAAAGCAACAACATCCCAGGTACCCTACAAAAGGAACTCCACACAAGGTTATATCAAAAATAGCGTTTGTATTCTCATAACACATTAGAATAGTAAACACATAATATACATGGTGCCACCTGGCACTGGGTCATATCTACAAGGGAATATATACACCGGACAGGGCCCACTGGGCCACTGTCAGAACCATCACAAAGCGAACTTAGTAAAAGTAAAACAGATCATAAACGTACAACCAGTAACCACTGGTTATCACTGTACTTAGCATCAGCCTGTAACATAAACTACATTATGCACAGTATCACATCAGGCGCGAATTACATCCTGCGCCAACCTCACCAGCATAAACACATTATGCAATCATCTCACAAGTCTAAACGCATTAGACCCAAACCTCCTAAGCATAACTCACATTAGGGACATAAATCACACAGTGAAACATAATCTCACTAGCATAAACCATAATATGCAAAACAACCTCATCATCATAAAAACACATTTAAAGGTATCAAACAGGGTGTGTAATCATACTACACACATTACATTTCCTAGCACCACATAATCACAGTAGGGCCTTGCGCCCTACAAACCTGATAGTCCCCCTGGCCAACAGGCCATCTCAAAAAGAGGCTCAAATGCCCTATGCCCCAAGAGTTAGGGCACGCTACCAAAGCAGCGAAAGTCAAGGGTGCGCAATCTGTGCAGGCCTAAACTTTGCAGCTGGCACTAAGTGCTGCGCAGCAGTGAAAGGATGGGGCAAAAGGAGTGCATCTCACTCCGAATTCAAACATGTCCCTAAAGCAAAGAAAGACCTAAACGGTGAAGCTGCCCACTACTTGCTGGGCAGCTGGGAATAGTAAAATGAGGCTGGGCTCTCAATGGCCCTTTGAATCAATATGCAAAATGTGGCAGCTGCCCGTGCTGGTGCGGCGCAGCTGATAAAACAGAACAGGGGCCCTGGCACATCTGTGCCTTCGGGCCTCACTGGGGCTTTTAAATTACCTTTGCCCCCATAGCGTTGGAGCCACCTAGGCTCTAAGAATATCTATTCCAAACGTTGGAGCCACGTATGCTCTGAACCAACTATGCCCACTTTGGAGCGGCTCGCTGACAGACTGGGCTGCTCTGACTCTGTGCCTCGCACTGGCACTTAAAACAAGATATGCTCCCTCGTAGAGCGGGAGCGAAATGCGGCCATGTCCCCCTATCAGCTCTCACTCACCGGCTCTGGGGGCAAAGGCAGCAGTCTCCCCTTTTCGCCCGGTCCCGTTCCTGGGGGCCGGGTCTTCTCACAGGCGGCCGGCGGGGCTCTCTCACGCATGAGAGCCTCGCTGGGGGATCCGGCTGCATCTCCCTTGCGGCGCAGGGCTTCCCCTTGCTCCTGGGATCCCCGCACTGCCATCAGAGGCCACAGCCGCCTTTTACTCATCATCCGGGCACCCTCCTGGGAGCCTCGGGGCTTGTCACGGGCATTCGGGAGGCAGGGTAAGCTCCCGTCCTCCTCTCACGCAGCCCAGCTTCTGCACTATTCTGAAGGCAACAGGCCCACCCACGTCCCAGACAAGGCTTGCCTGACTTCCGGGCCACGCTAGGCAGCGGGCCGAAGGAGATTCCTCTTGCGGCTCAGGCCGCAGCGGTGAGATGCAAGGTGGGCTGCCGCTAAGGTAAATAAAATATAAAAATAAGTGGCAGCGGGGTGGGCACCCGCCATGTAATTACACAAAGCAGGGTGGGCACCCGCTAAAAGGCAAATACAGCGGAGTGGGCACCCGCAGTTAAATATAAAAATAAGCGGGTGGGCACCAGCTAAATCGGCATCACGGGGGAATCCTTACGCTGGTGATTCCCTCTTCCTCCTCATACAGCGCAGCGCTGCCAAGGCCCACGTGTTCTTCCTTCTTGGGGGAAAGATAGTGCTTCCCAGGCGCTAGGGGCAACAGAAAGTCCTGGATAAAAAGAATAGGTCCCAGCAAGGAAAGTCCTCCAGTCATCAAAGGCAAGGCAGGGCCCAGGGAGGCAAGCCCTCATGGCAACCCCCCCTGGGCCCCAGGAGCAGCACGCCCCGCAGGAACAGAACCAGTACCGAACATTTTCATGGGGTCCCAGCCCCTATATTTATACATTTCCCTTTGTCTAAAAGTGCAGGGCATGGGAGAACCAGATACAACTGGTTCAGAAGCACTTTGTTTTGCTCAGCTCCTCTCTCCTTTGTGAGGTGGGGGCTCAGTGCTCAGATGCACCACAGGGGGCAGAGCTGGCATTGTGGAGGGAAGGCACAGTCCTATTCAGGTCCCAGGTGCAACTCCTCCCTCCCATATACATGCAGATCTCCCTATTTACCACTGGGCAGACTAATCCTGGCTCCTTGAGCCACCCACATCATCCAGCACCTGTCAATCACAAGCCAGACATGCAATTCGCATCAGGCAGGCAGACACACAGTACACAGAAATGCCAACTCCTAGAAGTGGCATTTCTAAAATAACCACAATAAATCTGCGCACACAATTGTGCAGCATTTATTCACACGAGTTCGCACATACTAAACTCGACCCTGCACTCCCCTTATACCAGGAATTACCATGGACACAAATATCCCCAATGCATTCCTATTGGAGGGCAGGCCAATCTCACCGCACACACTCAGAGAGCACACGCACTTTAAACTAGGCCACAGTGCTAAAGTGCGCAGAGGCCAAAAATCACTACCACTATGTCAGAGCTTAAGGCAAAAAGTGCAGGGGTGAACCTGCCAAAAAGGCCAAGTCCAACAAGGACCAAGATCATAATCAGGCCTTAAAGTCTACCAACGATTCTACACCAAACTTTACACTCCTTATGTCAACATGTTAAACATTTATAAAATTAATTTGTACTTTTGCTCACTACTTCTAGAATGTCCACTCGTACTGTGTAATCAACTCAAATTTGGCATGGTGGAATTAACTAGATAAATATGTATGTGAAACAGACACAGGTGCGCTTATTTTGAATCTGTAATTTTTGTTATGTTGTCTGCAATTTTGTTGAAATGAGTGTGGTGTACATAAATTATTTTATTCCACACTGCAAAGTACAATTATGGTTGAATTCAACATAACAATGTACAAAATTACACATTTAATAAAAAGATTAACATTTTGTATCCTCAACTTTTAAACTACTTTAGATGTACATATAACCTAAATATACATTTTAGTAGGGTAGTGGCTATAACAACCTTATTTTATAAGTATCTGTGCAACAATCGACCTGAAGACAACATAACTAACTTTTATGTCTTACAGACAACAGGGTTATCTCCTTTTTTGAGGCAAATATATTTTTTTTATTACATTTTTGTTCATGGTACATGCTCCACATGTTTGGTTCGCTCTTTCTGTTAACTACAAATGTGTATTTTGTGTGCTTTTTACTGACCAATCTTATCCTCTTTCTGTTGTACGGCGCTCTGATACCCTTACAGGTCATGTTCGCGCTATATAGAACCTTTCAAATAAAATAAGAGATAAAGTAGTTCTCCGCAGTCACTGTATTTTTCTAATATCCATTCTCCTTGTGAATCAGTTGATTTAGAGCTTTGGACTGTGTCTCTTGATGATTCACGTCTTCCTATTAAATGAAGCGATTGTGTTGAAGGCTTTTTGAACTTCATTGGTATAGCTGGCGAAGAAGCTTTAATGTCTTGGGTGATGACTGTAGTGCACATTTCCTGTTTTTGAGACAAGTTCGAATGATCCTCTTTGGACAAATGACGATGATACATGCAGGGACAATGTAATTGTAATTGCAATTATATAGCGCTTACTAGCCCTGATGAGGCGTCGATGCACTTTTCAGTGGTGAGCATGCTACTCCAGAACCCATAAAGGATTAGTGGTGAATTAGTATAGGGAGATATGAAATTAATTTGAGGGGTAGACGTGTGAGTTTGTTATTTGGATTGAAAAAGGATAGCGGAGGGATAGAAGAGGGAAGAGTTATATTTATATAGCGCTTACTACCCCTGATGAGGTGTCAAAGAGCTTTTTGGCAGGTAGCACGCTACTCTGGAACCCAAATAGGATTATTGGGGAATTAGTGATATGAGCGGTAGACATGTAGGTCTGTTAGTGGATTGAAAGGAAAGTGGAGGGATGGAAGAGGGAAGGGTCTAGAACGTGGTTTTGGAGATCATAGCTGTAGGAGGAGGTTTGGGATCAGAAAGGGGAAGTGGAGGGGGGAAGAGTAAGAGGGAAGGGTTTAGGAAGGGTTGTTTTGAAGATCTGAAGAGTAAAAGAGGTTTGTGATTATGCAAGGAGGGGTAGAGGAGGAAAGAGTCTAGAAAGAGTTTTTGGGGTGATAATAGTAGAATGGAGTTTGAGGTTTGGGTCAGAGAGTAGAGGTAGAGTATATAAGGAGAGAGGTAAAGGGTGAGAAATAGGGAAGTGCTTTGGAGAGAGTAGTAGAATAAGGTTTGGGATGATTTAGTGGAGGTGGAGGATATATTGAGAGAGGCATAGGGTAGTGCATTTTGAGATGCTGAATTAGAAGCAAACTAATAAATATAAAGACATAAGTACACTGAAGGTATATATGTATAAGGAAAGTAATATATGTAGATTTAAGTTGCATTTAATAAACTCAGACTTACAAGTGTTGCTGAGCTAATTTATTTGTTTTTATAATTAATAGTTTTTTTTGTAATACAATAGTGAATCAATTATAGATAGTTATGATAAAAATGTACTTATTTAGGCAGTGACCTACATGTTAAGCATAGAATAATGTAACCATAAGTAATATGCACATTTGTTGAGCAGAACTAACGAATATCTATATATTTATAAACATAATTATTATCCACGTTCATACAAATTAATGCACATATCGAGGTACACATATATAGTCCAAAAATATGCTTGTATACACAAGGATATGCTGTACATTTTTGTTTGAGTGTGGTGCTTATGTGGGGAGGTGCCAACTCTTGAGTAGTCTTCTGAAGATTTGGTAGTTAACCATGGATCTTATGTTTGGGGTAAAGAGTTTCATCGTTTGGCTGCTTGAACAGAGAAGGATGTGCCACCTATAATTTTTTTCTTGAATGGTTGGATTTTGAGGTGAGGTGCCACTCTGGAGCAGAGGTTCCTTTGTTGAATGTACTTGGTGATTTTATTCCTAATGAAGAGCGGTCCTGTTCAATGTATCGCTTTGTGGGTGATACAAAGCAGCTTGAATAAACATATCTCTCAGGCTGATGAAATGGCCCAACCACTTGACTTCAACGTGTGTGAGCCATTCTACTTCAATGCAATCAATGATGGCCTGATCCAGTATTTTGCCTTTTCTATGTGACTGGAAACTTGTTTTGTGTTTAGTTGTTTTGAAAGGTTCTGAATAGCGTTGGCGTAGTTAATTGAGGTATTGCATCAAGGGGCAGAGATAAATATTGCAATCATTCACTGTTCTGTTGTTCCAGTAAACATTCAAGATCTCAGATGAAGCTCCTATCAAGTCTGGTATGGGTAGAAAGATGGCTGTACAAATCTTATTTTAGAGTGCATTTTTTATGCATTGCAAATTACTTTGGTGTACGAGTGCAAGCCTATTCAGCCTCAGCTGTGCACGGCCTTGACACAAGTCACTTATTATGTTCTAAGATATCCAAGAATTTTCTGAACCCACATAAAATATTTACACAGTGTGTTTCAGTGAGCTCTTCCTTAATATAAAGAGATATGCTTGTAAAAGTAACAGCAGACATCTTGGACATATTTATGTTAAATTTTGGCAAATGTATGTCTGCATGTATGTATGAGCTTTTTGTAGAACCTAAACGTAGCAAAAAGGCAGCAAAGCTTTGTAATGTGTTGTAAATCTACCGCTGTATTAATCTGTGGTGTATCAATGCTAAATACTAGTTTTTGCCAATTTATATTGTTCTCACATGCGTGTCTACTTTGTTCACCATCTCAGATGGTGACAAAAAGGCATAGTTAGTGTGAAAACCTGTCCAAATGTAGCTTTAACATTGTCCAAGAGTGAGTAGGGAAGTGTCCTTGCAAAGAGCAAAATCTCCGAATGAAACATATGTAGGTACTTAATGACTGAAATGGGTGCCACTGTTTTAAAACATATAATGCAAAAGGAACAAATTGTGGCAATGGGAAATGGCTGGCTATTGTATAATGTAAATGTTGTTGTGTTGATTCTGTGGTAGTAGGGAAATGGTGTGGTGATGGGTGGGTGGGTTTTAAAGAACATTGAGTCAGAGACATTGGTAGAACTTAAGGACCAGTTGACTGGGTAGCTTTTATAAAGTTAGTAAAATTATGACACAAAACACTTTGAAACATATACAACTCCTGGCTTTACAACAGAGTCTTGAAAAAGATTTTCTGTGTTTTAAATGTGCCTATTTCTATAATCTTAGAACATCAGTGGAATGAAGCTATGAAGTGGAAGAACCTAAAGGGCAAAATCGTGATGGATAGTCTGAGGATTTTGTTATGGAAATGGGGTTTTGGACATTTACCCATTTGCGACTATAGTACCCTATAATAAATTTATATAACACAATGACCAATGCCATATCCAAAACTGCCTTAAAATATCCATTAACAAAAGACTGTTTTGCACAGTGCTGCTCAATATAATACAATGCTTCCCAGTGCAATACAGTGAAGGGCAAAAGGGCCCTGATGCTCAGTGTGATAACGTGCTGTTTGTTATGACAGTGCTGCCCATGATCACGAATGCTTTGTAGCCTCAGACATTGCTTCCTCGAATGACAGATGGACGCTTAGTATGACATGATGCAGTCTCATGTGACACTGTGTTTCCAACATCACACAGTGCTTCCATGTATTAAAGCTAGCTGCCCAGCGTCAGACGATGCCGCCAGAGTGTGACAGGACAAGGTGGTACCCTTTGACGGACCCACATATTTTTAGGGCGAGCGGGGAATAGGTATCTGTGATATTGGTTTTTAGTTCGAGCATTCAAGACCTCTTGTATAAACTTTATTATATATTTAAATGTGTATGTACTGTGTGGGCTTTGAAGATCAGCCCTAGGACCTATCGGCTTCCGCTTAGGGACTTTTTTTCTGTTCAACTGCATCTATTTTAATGTCTTGATAGAAAATGACCAGCAGAGGTCAATAAAACACCAGAATTGCTTTCTGCTGAGGGACTGTCTTTTTATTTCTTTCTGGAAAGTGCCTCTATTGAACCTTCTTGATAGAAAACAACCAGCAGAGGT
This sequence comes from Lissotriton vulgaris, assembly GCF_964263255.1. NCBI lineage: Eukaryota > Metazoa > Chordata > Amphibia > Caudata > Salamandridae > Lissotriton > Lissotriton vulgaris. Next base: position 1,064,954,055 of record NC_141693.1, on the reverse strand, counting down.
CAGTAAAATACCAGAATCACTTTAACATTCTCTAGATTCCAGTCCATAGAAATTGTCTTCCACGAGCACAAGCAGACAATAATATTTTTTTCAAATCTTGTATTTTCAGTGATATGACCACCGAAGGCCCTGATTTTCTATTAAAACCAGAGCGTTGGACTGTACCATTCCAGCTGAAAGGCAATATTTCTCTACATGTGTTCCCATATCTGGCGTGTCATGCAGATTGGTGCTTACTTTCCCTCCATGTTAAAGAACAGTAGATGTTTCAGCACCCAGGCAAATGTGCTTCATGGCTAAATACATATAAGGTCCCAAAGGCGAGACCGATTGCATTGCAAATGCTGGTTTGTTATGTGCCTGTGATGAACTTTTCCTCTGTCTGTTCCGAGCAGATCAGAAAATAATTGATGTAAGTGTCTTATATGCGAGGTGTCCTAGGTTGACACTACACAGGGATGTAGACGTTTAGGTTGGCGAGGTTAATCTGTCACAGAAGACAGAATGACCTATGCTCTCTTGTGTCATCTCTTTCCTACTCTCTCCCTGTCTGCCCCCTACTTTGACTAATCCTCTAGCTCGTTAAACTTTTTCAGCACATCACTTCCCCCCTACTTTCGAAGGAGGAGCTAAAGTCCCTTTTAGTCATTTATTTCCTGTTTAATTCATATTCCTCGTGACATAAACATTTTCTGTGATTCTTTCAATATTTATGGAAAGATAAATATTCATCTTTATTTTTCAGATAAAACAGAACGCCCTAACTCTAGCTGAAATGCAGGCATTCCTCCAGAAGCGAGTGGAAGAAGACGAGAAGACCCGTTTAGATTTTGAGCGCATGATGATGGAGCTTAATACGTAGGTCGACTAGTTTACCTTTAATTTTTCATAGTTTTCTGTGTCGGATGGGTAGGTAAGGTGGTATAGGGGGTGGGGGAGCAGGTGGCAGGCTGTAGTTTGGACCCATCCATTTGCAAATCAGTCTTGACCCTGCTCCAATGGGAACAGTCTAGTCCAATGGATACAACGTCCCTACAGGCAGGTGATGCTCACAGCCATCCCTGCTGGGGAAGTTGACGTGAAAAGTACTTTCTGATGTGTACTTCTAAACGCAGATTACTCAACTTGTGAATACCCCCAGACTACAGAGATTATTTTCCAGCAATTCCCTTTTGGTCATATGCAGCTCTGCCAGCTCTGTGTTGACTCCATCCTGATCTGGAAGTGACACATGTAACCATCACTCCTGCACGCTGACTTCAACTTCTATCTTTCTCCATGCTTACATCAGCTTCTTTCTTTCTGCGCCTTAAGCCACAGGTTCAAAGCTCTTTCCCTCAACTTTTCTATCATTAGACAGGATTTTTTTGGCCAGCAGGGACTGTCAGAAACATATGTCTGAGACATACCTCCACCAGGTTTGTCTCTGGTGCCTGCGATCGCCGCATGACTCCAGGTCTTCCGGAGGCTGCCCAAGAGTGAACCCAAAGGCAATCAGGGACCCCAAAGCCAAGCTCAACATCTCCAAACACTGTTGGATGGTGTTTAGGGACCAATCTCGGTCGAGGATGCAGACCCATTCCCGCTCTCAAAACTGTTCACAGGAAGGATCCTCTTCACATTTCGAAGTCATGAGGTAAGTCAGAGTCAAAGAAAAAACACAGGAAGTCAAAGCCTGAATCAATCTTCCCACTACTTTCTTTAGGAGATGTCTCATGGACATCAGGGTGCCTATCGATCTTAGACCTGGTCTCCTACAGTGGAGCTGATCCCACAACTGTTCCTGATCCAACCCAATTACCCAGGCCTATCGGTAACGCTGTATCAAATCAAGGCCTTGTAGGAGGCCATGTTACACGTCTTTGGCACCCTTCCCGTTCCCTTTGGCGCATCTGTGGGCCCTAGGATACGAGGAGGTCTCCAGTCAGATAACCATTAGTGCATTCTTTTTCAACACCGTCTGTGCCTCATGACTACGCTGGGGAAGTTAGCCCTGACTCCTGGGGCAGCTTCCATCCCGGCTTCACACACAACAATGGTTACTATGCACCAGTCCAGGGGAGGAACCAATTGTTCTTTCAGGTTTGGAAGCAAATCCTGCATGACATTGCCCGAAGTTGTGCCCTCTCGTCCTCATATACAGCTGATTCAATCCCATTCTGACTCATGTGGTACCCTGCCTTCTTGTAGGCCATTACATATTCATTTGGCTTTTGGTTGTAACCAACATGATGATGGGGATCGCAATTTGAGAATTTTTGCAGGGGTGTCTCAAGGACACCCTGCGGCACCCCTGTAAATTACATGTGTGTGCATATGGCGCACATACATGCCCAATGGGCATGTATGTGCATCATATGCCACCCTCACAAATGCACAATTGTGCATATTTACAAGAAATCGCAAATTACAACCAACTACAAGTTGGTGGTAATTTGCGATTCCTTAACCAAAAATGCTACATACATAGCATTTAAGGAATTTGCGATTCCCAAAATGCTATGGCAAAATAAGGAATCGCACAAGTTTGCAATTCCTTATTTTGGGAATGTTTTATACATCCCAAAACATGCAAAAAGGCCGTTTGCGATTCGCAAAGGCCGAAATTCTGCGAATTTCGGCCTTTGCGAATCACAAAAGGCTTGATACATATGGCCCTTAATCTCCCCGTGCATGAGAAAAAAAGGTCCTTGTGTAATGTAACTGCGAGTATGTAAAGCGCTCCAATACTTTTGGGTCGAGTTTGCGCTGTATAAAACTGCAAAAAAGGCATAATACGTCGGTGTATGTGTTTTTAATGCCCCAGTAGTGCCAGCCACCTGTTCCTAAGCACGCCACATATGCATTAATGCGACCAGAAGTGGTTCAGTATGGTGAAAATGTTCATTTAATACTCATTTGTTGCACATATTTGCTTTCGAAAATCTCTGCTACAGGCTTCGGGAGGAGAAGATGAAGTTTCAGATGGACCTGACCGTCCAGTTCCTGCTCAAACAAGGTCAGGTGGAGGTGGACAGCAGCGACTTGATTCCAAACTACTCGGACTGCGTTCTTCTTCAGCGAGGAGTAGTCGAGGACCTAAACAGCACTATCCGGGTAAAGGTTTACACCAGTATCTTTAGAGCATGGTATAGAACAGAGGATGCATGGAGGTCTACTGTCGCAAAAATTGTAACGTGCGCTGTCAGTTCCCACTTTGTAATTAAGTTCTCTATTGCCTATATTAGGCCACACAACTGTAAACATTGTCATTCACATCAGAACCACAAGTCATGTTTCCAGACTACCCAATAAATTAGTGGTGCCCAAAATTATTAAGTCCTTCGACTGGTAACTTCACATGTTTTTAAAAACTTTGCAAATGTCATGATGTTTGAGGCGCTTGAAATTTACAAATAGAGTGACCGCTCCAGTTGCAACAACTAGGGCCTCGAGGGAAGCTACACCCAGTCTTAGTTTGCGTACGTGCTGAACCAGCTGCGCATGGCCTCACACATGACAGTACATCCTGCAACTAGCTGCCTGTCCACAGAACCACGGGAGGGACACATGGCCTTCAGTCACACCCAGGACCCAGCAACCGTGACTGCAGAACCAGTTGTGCATGGCCAATATCAATGTGCACCAGGCTGTGGGTGCCAGGTCCGGCATTCCGCCAGATAGTGATCCTGTACCTATCCCCCTGACATGCCACATCCTACATGTGCAAACAAAACAGGTGATGGACAGAATGTGGATCAATGTCACACATTCAACCCAGTCCAAAGATCTGGGCCCAAATCCATTGTTTTTTTGCACTCCACACCACCCTGGGTTAGACAATGGCGATATGCAAATCAGCTCTGACCCTGTGCCCCATGGGAACAGTCCAGTCCGAACTACAAAAGCCATGTCCTTCCCAGAACGGAATCAAGCATCCGAGGACCGGACCGGTTTCGAGGTAACACCTCTCATCAGCCCGGCTAGCTTGACTCCAGTGGTGTGGAGTGCCTGGGACCCACGTCTGAGCATCCCCAGCGCACTTATGGCGGCAATTGCAAACAAAACAGGTGATGGACAGAATGTGGATCAATGTCACACATTCAACCCAGTCCAAAGATCTGGGCCCAAATCCATCGTTTTTTTGCACTCCACACCACCCTGGGTTAGACAATGGCGATATGCAAATCAGCTCTGACCCTGTGCCCCATGGGAACAGTCCAGTCCGAACTACAAAAGCCATGTCCTTCCCAGAACGGAATCAAGCATCCGAGGACCGGACCGGTTTCGAGGTAACACCTCTCATCAGCCCGGCTAGCTTGACTCCAGTGGTGTGGAGTGCCTGGGACCCACGTCTGAGCATCCCCAGCGCACTTATGGCGGCAATTGCAAACAAAACAGGTGATGGACAGAATGTGGATCAATGTCACACATCCTACATGTGGCCAGGTATTTTCCCCTTGCCTATTGCTGCCAACTTATTGTGTGTTGCGGGATCCGTGATAATTTGTGGATCCATTGCATTATGTACTGGTGTCCTCAATGCATTTTTTCTACCCATGGCCAGTCAATTAAATACTTGTGCTACAAAAAAACAGACCAGGTGTAATTGTACTATCAAACAGATATAATGTATGTTAAATATCTAGTGATTGAGTATTTCTTCAGAACTCTGGTCTCTTATCCACACAAGATAGCATATTTCATCAATTGTCCTGCTCCACGCCACCCTGCAGGTCAGCAGTCGTTAAGGGTCAGCCCACACTGTGCGGAACTCTAAAACAGGGGATGCATGTTGTAGCTTGACACCAACCCAGTGACTCACTAAACTGCTGTTCAAAATTAGAACTTTCTCGCAAAACCCCTTGTAATTTAATATTGCCTGAGGTTGACCTAACTCTAGTTTATTCATATCACTCTGGACAACCATAAAAAGGAGGAGTTACGACCCTTTATGCCTGCAACTCTCAACAGATTTCATTTCTATTGAAGCCTGTTAGGCCTCTGGCATTTCATCAGGAATAGGAGTCTTTGTGACATTTACTATGAGCACCTTCCTTCAAAGCCATTTGGGTGTTTGTAGAACGTGCATAGTCAATCCATAGTCTGGATCGGCCGAATCAATCAGAGGTTGAGTTTATTTTTCACATTTTCACTCTTAGATTCTCTATGTATCAAAATAGGTGGATTACTTCAGAATTCCATTCTCCAGATCCCACCAAGCACCTTTTTGTAACTCAAATATCTATCACACATTTGATTTGCATAAAAATACGAGAGGGCTTATTCTGCCTACATTTCTGTCGTCATGCCTTGGCCGGTGCACTCCATTGAGTCGTTTCTGTTGTAGTACACACCATATTTACTCATGGGCCTGAAAATGAAAAACATTACATTTAAAAGGCACCTGTAACTTTGTCCCACCCCCGATGGTTCTACAGAAAACATACAAAGTGGACAAAGTAGACTGACACATTCTACGAGGATTTGTCAAATAGCTTCAAAGTTATCAGTAAATTGAAATTGGCCTTTTCTATGAAAGCACAATATAACCATAACTTCAAAGTTGTTATTGGCAACTCTAATATATACTTCTATCACAGAGTACCCGCTTATGACTTACCAAAAAGTGTGTACATGTAGCTAGGCTCGATCCTGGAGTGCGTCGTTGAGATTGCTCCTTGTAGGAAGGTTATATGAAGCTGTCCGAAACGTCCATAGAGGTGTTCACTAGGGCTGTGCAAACCCCCCAAAAATCTGCCAGCAGGAAGCTGATCCTTGGACTAATCATTTTCCCTGTTCCTGGCAACACCCTCGTTCCGGCCCCTTCTCCTACTTCAGACAATCTGTAATTCAAGGGGATTTTGTTGTGGCAGTAAATTGCATTTCCTATGTAAATATCACCAGATCGCATGTGTCATTTGCACCCGTAGATGGCATTTGGTTGAACAAAAAGGTTGTGGTCGGGCTTTAGGTCTCCTAATGCAGGATGATGCTTATGGGTGGGATGCAATTCACATAGGACTGGCATTGAGTTGGTAAGAAAGAAACAGTGTGTGTGCACCCACCTTAATAGCCAGTTCAAGAAAAGGAGGTAACTAATTTTTGGGACAGTTAATTCATATGCACCCCCATCTCAGTACTCCCGTGTGAGATCTTATTCTCTTTTCAGACTCTAGGAGAACAGAAGATCGCTAATATGGTAGAAGTGAAAGATTTCCGAAAAGGCATATTTCAGCAGGAGTGGGAACATAAAAAAATGCACATGGAAATGGAAGATCTGAACAAGAAGCTTCGGGATATTCAGCGGCTGCGCGTCACGAAGGAGCTCCGGACGGTAGGGCAATATTTAAATCTTACATAACCATGCCTTTTCCTATTTTTTGCAGGACAATGTGTGTTTTATGGAGCATATAAAATTCATTTCTAAAATCAAGATGCATTTAATGGCCCGCAGTGTTTTATTTCTTCAAATGATAAAAGAGGACTGTTTTCACAGTTAACAAGCCTAAATATATAATTTACCGTCTTAATTTCTATGCAGGTAAGTACTTAATCAATAATAACTCAAATCGGAAAGAAAAAACCAGAGTCCGTGGTGTTAGAGTTCTTAGGGGTTTTATTCCTCAAAAAGGAATGGTCAAGACCAGGATATCATGTTCTTCCCACCACAGGGGTGGAAGAAGGGATAGAGCGCTACATTTTATTGACAGTACATAGCTTATATACTTAATTTACATCATAGAAAGCAATGCAGTAGGCGTAACAGCTGAGAGAAGACAAGATAACAGTATCCACGTGTTACTAGTACGTAATCAGAAGGCGTGGACTAGGCGTGAACTGGAGGTGTGTGCTAGAAACGTCACAGGTAGGTGTCACAAAGGGGGTGGCACTAACAGAAATGTTGCAATGTCAGCAGAAATCGGAAGCTTGGATGCGCACGCAGCTGCATGACGTGTGATTGACGTGAGACTGGAGGGTGCAGGGGACTTGACATTTACACTGACGGAAAGAGACAGAAGTCTGGCATGTCAGATCAACTTGTACTTCTATCATATCTATCATATCTGATATCTGATGTTTGGGAACCATATTATCTGGACGGGAAAGGTCTCTGGGGCAGAAGCTATTCTATACTGACTGTGAGTGCGTGTATATGCGCCTGAGTGTCTGCATGAGAAGCGTGGGGCATGGGGCCTTCCATGGGAGCATGGTAACAGAGGCTATGAATTACTTGCACTGAGACAGGTCGGCCCTTTGGCTCTGTAGCTGAGGGGGATGTTTACTGAAGCTAGTAGGCAGGAATGTATTTTCGAGGAGCGGAATAGATAACTCGAAGGTTATAGTCAGTCTTGGCAGGCAGCAGGCTGAGCTGAGCGCGGTGGGCCGCGCTGGGAGTAAGTCAGAGTTCACGGGTACAGAGGTACAGAGGCAGCCTGGGCTGAGGCTTTCAGAGTCAGAAGCCAGAAAAAGGCTCGATGGCAGAAATTCAGGGCCTACTTTGCCAGAGCATAAAAACGTGTAAGGTACACTACAAAAAGACGTTGGCATAGCATACTTAGGAACGGACTAATTAACCCATTCAGGGTGGGTCTGAAAGAGGACATGTTGACGTTGGACGCAAATGCATTTGCGTCTTCATAGCTGGCACAGGAGGGAAGTTACATGCACTTTAAGCTGGTACATGGAGACGGTGGGGTACGCGCTAGGGAACACAACTTGACCATAAAATTAATATTTCCTCATTCCCTCCTTGTTCCCTACGGACCCTTCATGATATATCGATCCTCATGAACCGATCAGTTTGTTCTTGTAACATCATTTGCTCCTCTTTCTTTCTTTTGCGTTTTGAAAGGAAACTGGAATGTTCAATGCATGACGTGGCACACAGTCCACAAATCGCTGGCCCACACTGCAGGCACAGGCAGCAACTGAATACTAGGACTAGGCCAATGCCTAGGAAGGATAGGATCTTCCATCCCCAAGCGGTTAACGTTGTCCAGAACCAACCGGACCAAGTCCAGGTGCCTGGATTCTGATGTATCAGGTTAGCAATTTTATGAAGACGTGTAATAGCTTTGTATACAGATGGCGCGTTTTCTGGAATGAAAACACAGCAACTTGACCCGATGACCTTACAGGCTCCACCTCTATCTGCCAAGATGACGTCAATAACAAGACGATTCTGAAGGACAACAACCCGCATGGCGGACTGCTCTTCGGTTAAGTTACCTAGGGCGGAGGCAGTTTCATTCACTACTGCTTCAAGTGTTCTAGTTAATCTGCGTATTAGTTTACTATTTCGAACAGGTCCTAAAAAGAAAAAGAATCCTTTATTAAAATCGGTGTACTGTTCCCATGCCGTTTCTGTGTAGTCGACAAGTGGGATATCTCTTCTGAGTCTATTCTTTACTAGATTTGTATTTCTGTGGTAATCAGGAGGAGCTAGAAAAACAGGTGGCAGAAGGAATGCAATATAACAGGTACCATCCCAGTCGGGAGGTAGGCGTATGTATGCGGTATGACCACAAACAAAATAGGAATGACTGATAGCTTTAAAGGACGATTTACCATAATCACTGAATTCGACCACAGTAGTACATTTACTATGACCTAAGTGTACTGAACCTTTCTTCCTGACACATAATTCACCAGTGACTGGTAGTACTGACATAACGGGCAGAACTGGTGCAGCTTCGGCTTCAACGGTGAGAATCATAAGGTTAATTGTGTAATTACCTAATCCATACACTTCATTCTCTAGATCAGTTCCTATTCTGGTGGGGAGTCCCTCTTTATCAGGGTAACAGACGTCGAGCAGGACCAAGTTCAAGTTTCCCCAAACCCAGCCCCCATCGAAAACAGCAATATCAGGATCTAAGGAATTAATTATTTTAAACCATGCACCACAGGAGCCATTGTGAGTGAACGGGTACGGAAAGAGGGGCAGAGCTCCCTTGTAATTCTGGTAGGGAGGGAGTCGGCCACATATCCAGCAGTTTGTAGCGTTATTAGTCTGATGGGAATGATGAAGCATACTAATGAATGTGTTGTTGCGCAGCGCAAGTCTGTAGGAGAGTTCATGTGGAGGTAACTCGCTAAAAGAATGTTCAGCAGAGACATTGTAAGCAGATTGTTCACGCTTGAAAATAGGGTAATAGATAGGGAGAAGTATACTTGCAACTATTATCAGCAGACTTAGAAAAAACATTATTAACAATGTCACTATACAGTGACTACGCAGTGACTTGCAGTATGTACGTTTCTTGAATAGTCTCTCTCTCTCTCTATCTCGATCTAGGGGGTACATGTCAGAAACTATTTAACCGATTCACCTAGGGGAGGACTTAAACAATTAAACTGTCTGACTTGCTAGATCGAAGCTTGAGTCGGTACTCCTCTTGGGGAGTTTTCTCTCGTTCGGAAACCTTAAAGTCACTAGGCTCGATACAGTCTTTGGAAGGGGTGGATGAGCCTGGGTCGGATTTCAGTTCATTGCACAGTTTAACATGGCTCATGTGGATCCACCCCTTCCTGCCCTCAACTTTTACCGCTGTCCTCGTAGTAAGTAGAACGGTCTTCGGCTCTTTCCAGCGGGGCTCCAGCGGACTTTTCCTGTCAAAGTTTCTTATGAGAATCAGGTCGCCTGGACGGACATCATGCGGCTTTACATCAGTGTTGTCAGGGAAGGCTGCGGCAACCTGTGAACGACATGATTGGAGTGCAGACATCAAGGAGGCAAGGTAATCTGTCAACATATTACAATCAACATCAGTAATTTTCTTAGGAATGGGCGTCCCCCACATATTCGGTGGTCTACCAAAGACCACTTCGTACGGGGATAGTCCTGATCTCGAATGGGCAACCATTCTCATATAGAACAGTGCCACTGGCAGGGCGACTATCCAGTCGACCCCTTTCTCTTGACATATTTTAGCAAGACGGGTCTTTAATGTCTGATTATGCCTCTCTACAAGGCCTGCGGCTTCGGGATGTCGGACACAATGGAATTTCCATTGATATCCTAGCAGCAAGGAAACCTGCTTCATTAATTCGGATGAGAATGGCTGACCGTTATCTGAATACACGACACGAGGCATGCCGTACCGTGGGAAGAATTCACGAACCAACTGCCTGGCAGTGGTCGGGGCAGTATAATCTGGGACTGGATATGCTTCGGTCCAACGGGACAGAGCACAAACAATTACGAGGACATATTTGAATCCTCGACAACGGTCCATCTGGATATAATCCATCTGGAGGACTTCAAAAGGGTGATCGGGAGGATGAAATCCACCTTGCTCTACAGGGACGCTTTTACCTGGATTGAACTGACAACAGATCATGCAAGTACGCACTTTCTGTTTTGCTGCTGCTCGTAAGTGTTTATTGCTCCAAAGATTTTGTAAACTGTCTAACATCGCTTTTTCTCCTAGATGTGCTGGACTATGTGCTGTATTAACCATGACTTGAACCATAGAGTCAGGGAGAAACCATGTAGATTTTCCCTTCGTCATCCAACCTTGATCTGTCTGGATCCCTCCTAGTTCAATCCATTTCTTTATTTCTTCTGGGGTAGCATGTGTCTGTATATCGATAACATCTAGTGTGGGATCCCTGACTGTCATACAATTTGTCGATCCTATTGTCTTTGTTATGTCAGTTGTCTGAGTGTGAGTCAATGCTGTATGTTTTGCTGTCTGGTCTGCCAGGTCGTTACCCTGGGAAACAGAATCTGTAACTTTAGTATGTGCTTTACACTTCATGACGGATATGCCTGAAGGCAGATGTATTGCTTCTAACAGTGCTTGAATGAGGGGACCGTGTTGAATCTTGGCACCATGAGACGTCAAAAAACCTCGTTCTTGCCATAACATGCCGAAGTCGTGTACAACTCCGAACGCATAACGGGAATCAGTGTATATGTTGACATTTCTGTTCTTGGCTAGTATACAGGCTCGGGTCAGAGCAATAAGCTCTGCCGCTTGAGCAGACAGTGTGTCAATACGATGTGTTTCTTTTACTTCGGTTTCAGTGGTCACGGCATATGCGGCCACTAATTCTCCTGTACTTGTTCGCATACATGAACCATCCACATAAAGTGTCAGGTCTGGATTTGTCAATGGAACATCTGTTAAGTCTCGTCGGGGCTTTGTTACTGCATTAATGATCTCTATGCAATCATGCGGGGCTGGATCTGTCATAATTGTAGGTAACAGTGTTGCGGGGTTCAGAATGCTGCAGCGTCTGATTTCTATGTGTGGCTGGAATAGCGTTAATTCGTAACCTGTCAGTCGTGCTATAGTCAAGTGTTGAGTCTGGGTTCTGTTTAACAGAACCTCTACAGAGTGTGGAACTTGTACTGTTAACTGATGTCCTAAAACAATCGAATCGCTCTGTCTTATTGCTAACGCTGTTGCTGCTACTGACTTTAAGCACGCAGGGAGTGCCTGGGCTACTGAATCCAATGTACTTGAAAAATAAGCGCAAGGCTTATATGAACCTGCTTGGTCTTGAGTGAGGACAGACAATGCTGTACCATCACGTTCTGTAACAAAAAGTGTAAACGGTTTGCTGTAGCATGGTGTCGCTAAAACTGGTGCTTGACATAATGCTTTCTTTAATTCCTCAAAGGCTTGTGTATGTTCCTGAGTCCAAGGGAGGACAGTCGAAGTCGCTGCCTCCTGCGTCGTTAACTGGATGAGTGGTTTAGCTAGAAATGCATATTGAGGAATCCATTGTCTACAGTACGAGGTGAGGCCTATGAAGGCCCGCACTTCCTTTTGTGTCTGGGGTCGTGGCATATTTACAATTAACTGAATGCGATCGGGAGTGAGCTGTCTCCCCACTTTGGACAGCAAGTGACCCAAGTACACAACTTGCTGAACACAGAATTGAAGCTTCGAAGGAGACACCTTGTCGGCCAGGAAATGTAAAACTGTCAGTGATGCTTGCTCACATTCGGGCTCACTTCGTGCGGTGATCAATAGATCATCGACGTATTGCAGTAAAGCGGTGTTAACTGGCATTTGAATACAATCTAGTTGTCTTTTCAGTGCTTGACTATAGATGCTGGGGCTTTCTGTGAATCCTTGAGGTGCGCGGGAAAATTTGAAGCTTCGTCCATTTAAACTGAATCCGAAGAGATATTGGCTCTCTGGATCAATAGGTACACTGAAGAAAGCGTTCTTGAGATCAATTACAGTAAAGAACGTTGCTTCTGAGTCAATAGCAGTCAATAGGGAAGAGATATCGGGGACCACAGGGTACTGTGGTACAATACATTTATTCAGCTCTCGAAGATCAATCACCAGCCGATATACTGGCGGTGCATTGGGGTCAGTACGTTTAAGAATTGGAATGATGGGTGAATTACAGATATTGGAGTCGGTCTCTACGACCACTCCTTGGGCTATGAGCTCTTCAATGATTTCCAGTAAAGCCACTACAGCATCGGGGGGTAACTTGTATTGTCTGATTCGTGGTAGAACAACTCCTGTCTTGAGTGTAACACGGTATGGTGTGATATGCATACAACCTACATCAGTTGGGCCTTTTGCCCACAGGTGATCTGGTACATTTCTTAATCTGACATCGAATCCTCGCAACACATAATGACCCTTGAAATCCCGTAGAAAGAGTCTAACTCCCTCCGGGGAACAGCAGATTATAGCTCCTAGAGCCTTCAATGTTTTAATTCCTAACAGATTTTCTGGACATGATTTCGTAAGTAACAAGTCTGTAACTCGTGATAATGGACCCACAGCCAGGGGAACTGGTTCAGATACTTCATTTACAATAGGCTGTCCTGAAAAACCAAGGGAAACATTCTGTGAGCCTGAGAGGGGTGCCCCTGGGACTTCATTATGACTGATCGTTGTGCGGCTTGCCCCTGTGTCAATTTAAAACTTTCTATCTTTTCCCAATACTTGACTGTGTACATAAGGACCTTCTTGATCTACAGGAATTTCAATAAGAGGCAAGCCAAACTCCCTCTCTAGGCTGTTTCATGTGTATCGTTGATACTCAGGGTAAGCAGATTGGGCATACTGGTACATCTGTTGGGAAACTTGTTGAGTCGAGGCAGTGGGCTGTGGTACCGCTACTGTCTGTGCTGTATGAGATGTAGCATGCATAGGCTGTGTGTTCTGCATGGGCTGTACATTCTGTGAAGTCTGTTGCTGGACCTGATCTTGTCTAGGTGGATGCGGTCTCTCTTTAGTTTTACCTGTTGCTATGTTATGTTTCAGGACTGGACATTCATGTACGTAGTGACCTGGCTGCTTGCAATAATTGCATGTCCCTTTAACGGGACCTGCGGCGTGACCTGTCTGGTTCGTACCCTTTCTGTTTCCGTCGGTATGGACCGACTGGGCTACTAACATTTTCATTTTCGTGTCTTTCATACGTTTCTGTTCCTGATCCTGTTCTTCTCTAATTCTATTCTGATGGTATTGTAACATTTGTAACATCTGGGATGGCGTATTTGCTTGCCATGTACTCTCAACCTTGTATACACGATTTTTGACTGCTAACAGGGAATTCTCAACTAACTTTGATACAAAAAGATGCGGGTACGACTCGCTACTTGGTTTAAGACCACTATTAATAATAAAACATTTCTCGAATCTTGAATAAAAGTCACTAGTATCTTCGTCGGGTTTCTGTTTACATGCTGAAATTGCATCCCAGTCTTCTTTTCTAGTTGTCAATAATCTTGGCAGAACCTGTACTATCAAACCTGGTAATGCTTTAGTTTTGTCCCCAAGGCCTACCCCTGGGACACGTTTGTTCTCTTCGTCTTCTATTTCTGCCCATACAATCTTTTTCTCTCCCTCCTCCCATTCTTTTTCCTTCAGTTTCTCGTAGATGCCCGTGGGCAGCAGTACCTTTAACATTTTCATGATATCTTCATATGTGTAATCCCCCATCAGTAACATGTCTTTAAGCTCTCTGTGAAAACCTGCAGGGTCTTTATCATGGCTCGGGACTAGTTTCTTCATTTCTAACAGTTCTAACTTAGTCAGTGGCGTGTGTACATATACACGTTTCAAGATATGATCCTCACCCATAACTGGGTGCACTCCCCGTAAGGGGTTCTGACTTTCAATGCCACTCAGGCGTTGCATGTGATACATTTTCCTTTCTGGGGGCGGAGCGGGAACATATTCAGAGCTTATGAAAGTGTTATATCTATGTCGTTGTTCTAGAATTATTTGTATTAACTTGGTACTGAGACCTCTCCATCTATCCATGAGTAGTGCTTCTAATGTTTCATGTAAGGGACCTGGATCAGAATGTTGGTTTCTGTATTTCGTGAGGAGGTGCTGAATCATGTATACACCTGCTAATTTCTGCTCGTCTGGGGAGAGGTTCAGAAATGTCTGCGCTACTGTGTCATCATTATACATATCCGGATTTTCAGCCCATAATATGGCTGACCGGGCTAGTTCTTGTTCATCCATAGAATTGAGTATGTGGTACCCCACTCGGTCTCGGAGTCTTTTATCAGTCTCCTGGAACTGATGTTCAGAAGAATTCGGGTTTGTTAAGGCAGAGAGAAAAACTCTCTTGCTTTCCGGACGGATACCTTTCCTAAGGTAAGTTCCCTTACCTACATACGCTATAGTATCTGTAGTCTTTTCTGGTTCTTCAAGTTCTTCTTCCTCCTCGGAGGAAGCCTTCTCTTTCTCTTTTTGGTGTATTTCTATCACTGCTTTTCTAATCTTCTTGTACATACTGGCTATGCAAGTCCCCTTATCATGTTTTCCTTCAGATATATTTTGACCCCACTTGTTTAGTGCATCTAATTCACTCTGATCTGTCCCAGGCCTGTCTCGTTCTCTTATTAGGCAATTTATGAAAAAACGTAGTATCTGTGCTTGAACGTCAACTTTCTGACGCTCCATGGCCTCCTGAATACTGTCAGGGCCTTTCCCCGTCTGAATAAACTCATATATTCTATCTAGGCGCTCCTTCATTCCTGCATAGCAGAGCAGGAAATCAGTAGCAGATCTTAACCGTAGTGATGCCATCATCATTATATTGTCTTTACCGGGTACTGGATCATATCTGCAAACTGAAAGGTTTTCTTTGAATATGTCAAGGCGGGGTGACTTGAACGTAAAAGGATTCCGCAAATCTCCGAGCTGTAACCTGCGTGTTAACGGCGGTGTTTGAAGACCCCCGGCCGCACCCCCTGAGGTGGAAACTTGGGCATTATCTCTCGGCGGAGTCTGTATCTGAACTTGAATTTGTCTTTTAGTAGGTTCAGGTAGAAGTGGTTTTGGTAGATCAACTTTAAGTGCAGGAAGTGGTGGAGGTGGTGGAACAGGAGCATTCTGTTGTGGTACTGGCGGAATATGATCTTGGGGCGGGTTACCACCCCCGTTCCTGTCGTTAGGCAGGGCGCGGACAGGGAGGTTGGTGTAAGCGGGTGCTACATCCTCTAGATGGGAATTCAGGAATATGTCTTTAGTAGTCTTATGCATTACTTTAGTTGGAACTAATGGTGTCGGCAGATTTTTCGGTATTTCCGAAATGGCCTCAGGCGAACCCTCGGCCGCGAGATACATACCGTTTACGAGGTTATTTTGTGCGCGGTCTACTTGCTCTGATTTTACTCGGATCCCCTCGGTAACTAACTCGTTTTCTTGGGCCTTGTCTGATTCTTTAAGTCTGTCTTCTCTACGTAGTGCTTTTTCAGCACGCTTATGTGATTCCTTACGCCAAAACTCTATGGCGTCTTTCTGAGATTGTCTGGCTTTCTTTTTCCATAGTGCTTCCTCTACCTTCATGATGCACTCGGCATCCCATGTTCCGGTAACAGGCCATCTGTGTCTTTCGTCTAGATGCTTAGTATAGTCGGCCCATAAATCTAGATATAATATGGCATCTATGCCATGCTTGTGGTACATAAAGTTTCCTGGAGTGTCCCTAGGGGGGATAGGAATTGCTTCCTCTAGTATCCCTTTCCTAGTTCCTATCTGCTTTAATTTGTCGAAAAACGGCATCTTGTTTACTTAATACTGAGTGCTCAATCCTTACTACTTAATGCTGAATATAGCTGGTTATACAAGAACACAATAATGCACAAAAACAGTCACACTCATACCACGACATTAATCACATGAAAAAAGACATTTCAGACATATATGACTACCCTCTATACTGGATGTACTGCTAAACAGCACAGATACACTGTCTAAACAGCGCAGAAACTTGAATAACGGATGTACTGCTAAACAGTACAGATACACTGTCTAAAACAGTGCAGACCGGACTTGTGTACCCAAACCCGTCTAGATACGTCCCAGCAATGGTACTCACGGGAAGCACGGAAACAGAAGGCCTCGGAAAACTCGACTGGACTTGACTCGACACTTCGGAAGACTTCGGAAAACTTCGGAAAACTGGTGGGCCTCTTGACACCTCGGACCTTGCTTCTTTCGGCTAGGCTCTGGTCGGGATCCTCCGCACTCCTCACCGCCTCGTCTGGGTACTGATCGCAGTCTTCGTCACCTCCGTGGGCCAGAGGGAGATGCAGGAAATCCTGCCGGTACGCGTAGTTTCCGTCTAACTGATGGCAGGGGACAGAGCTTGCAACGCACCAACCGGCGCGTGAGGTGGGGGAGGGGTCCCTGTTCGGGCGCCAAAATGATGTAAATATATAATTTACCGTCTTAATTTCTATGCAGGTAAGTACTTAATCAATAATAACTCAAATCGGAAAGAAAAAACCAGAGTCCGTGGTGTTAGAGTTCTTAGGGGTTTTATTCCTCAAAAAGGAATGGTCAAGACCAGGATATCATGTTCTTCCCACCACAGGGGTGGAAGAAGGGATAGAGCGCTACATTTTATTGACAGTACATAGCTTATATACTTAATTTACATCATAGAAAGCAATGCAGTAGGCGTAACAGCTGAGAGAAGACAAGATAACAGTATCCACGTGTTACTAGTACGTAATCAGAAGGCGTGGACTAGGCGTGAACTGGAGGTGTGTGCTAGAAACGTCACAGGTAGGTGTCACAAAGGGGGTGGCACTAACAGAAATGTTGCAATGTCAGCAGAAATCGGAAGCTTGGATGCGCACGCAGCTGCATGACGTGTGATTGACGTGAGACTGGAGGGTGCAGGGGACTTGACATTTACACTGACGGAAAGAGACAGAAGTCTGGCATGTCAGATCAACTTGTACTTCTATCATATCTATCATATCTGATATCTGATGTTTGGGAACCATATTATCTGGACGGGAAAGGTCTCTGGGGCAGAAGCTATTCTATACTGACTGTGAGTGCGTGTATATGCGCCTGAGTGTCTGCATGAGAAGCGTGGGGCATGGGGCCTTCCATGGGAGCATGGTAACAGAGGCTATGAATTACTTGCACTGAGACAGGTCGGCCCTTTGGCTCTGTAGCTGAGGGGGATGTTTACTGAAGCTAGTAGGCAGGAATGTATTTTCGAGGAGCGGAATAGATAACTCGAAGGTTATAGTCAGTCTTGGCAGGCAGCAGGCTGAGCTGAGCGCGGTGGGCCGCGCTGGGAGTAAGTCAGAGTTCACGGGTACAGAGGCAGCCTGGGCTGAGGCTTTCAGAGTCAGAAGCCAGAAAAAGGCTCGATGGCAGAAATTCAGGGCCTACTTTGCCAGAGCATAAAAACGTGTAAGGTACACTACAAAAAGACGTTGGCATAGCATACTTAGGAACGGACTAATTAACCCATTCAGGGTGGGTCTGAAAGAGGACATGTTGACGTTGGACGCAAATGCATTTGCGTCTTCATAGCTGGCACAGGAGGGAAGTTACATGCACTTTAAGCTGGTACATGGAGACGGTGGGGTACGCGCTAGGGAACACAACTTGACCATAAAATGTATATTTCCTCAGTGACGTCAATATGTCTGGTTTAAACGTGCTAATGAAAGGAAACCGCATTTGTGCATGCCTATATCTGCATGCACTAGCACATTAAAGCCAGACCTGTTATCTTTGGTGCTCTCAGAGCCATTTACATAGGTCCACCAGTGACGCCAGACAGCAAGCACAGGTTGACATCAATGCACACACACCTTCCAAAGCCAACCACTGTAACTAGAAGTGAAAAAATAAGGCGACGTGAAGTAGAACATAAATGTAACAGTTAGCGCACCAGCATTTCTTGCTGGCACGCGTCCACAGATCCCCGCCCCTGAGCTCACGCCTGCTGGAGTGAGCGCGTTTATAAATAAAGAGGGCGGAGCTGCGGATTTAGTCCGCGTGCAACCAAGACACTGTGTGTCCGTGTCTCTGTACAGCGCGCAGCGAGACCCTAGTGCGCAGCATGCAGCGGGAGGGTGGCCCCCTGCATACATTACACTGGCGATGAGGGCGGAAAACACACGCCTGCTCCTGCCCTGCAGAGTTACAACTCACTCCTCTGAGGCCACGAGGCCCATTCCTGAGTGTTGCAGTCCCGCTGGAAGTGATCCCTGATTGGCCTCAGTCCCTAGATAAGCTGCCACCTGGTGACAACAACGATCCCAGCAGCTCTTCCCAGCCGCCGTCTCCACCCAGTGGACCATCAACACCACGTCAAGGGGGTGAGTCGTGCATGCTCCAGGGGAAGCCACAAGGACAGG
The DNA here is from genome assembly GCF_964263255.1 of Lissotriton vulgaris. Classification (NCBI taxonomy): domain Eukaryota; kingdom Metazoa; phylum Chordata; class Amphibia; order Caudata; family Salamandridae; genus Lissotriton; species Lissotriton vulgaris. The sequence goes on along the minus strand of NC_141693.1, from coordinate 1,064,935,454 downwards.
CTTGTGACCCATGCTAGCCCAGCGAGCGCCACGCACCTGAGCACACGTGGGCCCACACGACGCTCAGTGCCACTGCACCGTCACCTGTGCACGTAGGCTAGCTGCAAGAAGTAAGCGTCCTTGCTAGGCCGCACATCGGCCCCCATGTTCAGCACCATGGGGGATCAAGATAACGCCGCCCAGGCCCCTGTGCCAGCGACTCCACATTACCCCCCCTCAGGTATTCTGCCTCCTTTCAGTGAGTCAGCATACACCTCCACGGCCGCACCAAGATGGCAAACATGGCTTGGCCGCCTGGAGAACTACTTGCCCCAGTATTGGAACTTTCAAAGATTCCCATGCTATGTATCATTCCCCGTCGTCAGCCTGTGAGCCTCGGTAAATAGAAAATACCATAGCAGTATGTACAAAGGAGAAAATAAGGCCTAGGCCTCATCTCATTTTGTAGCCTATCTGCCTCTTTTTGTAAAAGAGACCAACATTTTGCAACAGCCAATCGGATTAGCCTCACCCCATAGAACCCTCCTGAGAGAGCCTCAGAGCCTTAGATTTTCTACTGCACGTTGTGCTAAGGGAGTCTCCACTGAGCTCTGCTCAGTTTTCTCTTCAACTCTGGATTTCTACACCTTTTTCCCTTCAGGATGTCTGAAAAGAAAGCTTTATTCAAAGCTTGTGCTACTTGCTCAAAGAAGAGGCTATATGTCGAAGATAAGCATAAAGATTGCATTTATTGCTTATATCCAGATCACAAAGCCACTGAGTGTAAGATCTGCAGGACCTTCTCGACAAAAACTCTGAGAGACCGAGAAGGAAGACTTCTGACTTGGCTACAGAAGATGAAGTCTCGGAAGGAGGTTCTGTCTAGTGACAGTGAAGATTCTTCCTCAGCAACATCTTTGAGGAGGTCTACAAAAAGGGGTAGGTCTTCCCCTTCTACTTCAGCGGAACCTCCTGCAAAAGCCTCTCAAAAGACCTCTGAAAGGTCTAAAAGGCTTAGTCCCCATAAATCTCCTCACCATTCAAAGGAGAAAGAGGGACATCTTCCTGAGGTGTCATCTGGAAAAAAGGCAAGTCAAGGCCCTTTTGTTGCCTCTTCGCCATCAGAAAAGGAAAAGATCTTCAAGAAACCTTCAAGTATGCCTCAGGAAGCGAAAGGAGAGAAGAAAATTCGTCCGTCGATGACAATCTCCTCAAGTACTTCAATGACGACGTCAAAAACTCAAGTGGTTTCAATTTCTGATAGATACATCTGCCTTGTGGATTCCTCACCTTGTGAATATCCCCCTTGCGCCAGCAACGTTCGGAAAATTATTTGTAGCACGCCGGCGTGGTTGACGTCATAGGAGCACGGCATTGCGCGCGACTCCGTCTGACGTCACCGACTCCTCATAAGGCCCACGTCGGCGTGATGACGTCAGTTCCCTTTTGTCCGCGTCGTCAACGCTAACGGTTTCTGTGGTCTTCTGGGATACTTTGAGTATCTTGTTACTATTTTGTGTAACTGTTTCTCTTTTGAGATTTTCTTCTTCGTTGAGGATGTCGTCGAGGAAGACGGGGTTCAAGCAGTGTGGTTCGTGTGCCCGAATGATGTCGATCACTGATCCGCATGCCGATTGTCTGTGGTGTCTTGGGTTGGACCATGATGTTAAGAACTGTCGTTCCTGCTTCAAGATGAACCCCAAGGCCTTACGAGAGCGAGAGGCGAAGCTTCTTCTTGCGAAGGTGAAAGAAAGAGAGGCTGGAAGGTCTTCCAGGTCGGTTTCCAGGCGCTCGAAGTCGAGGCAGATGTCGCGGTCGAAGTCGAGGTCGTGGTCGGCTTCGAGATCGAGGTCCAGAGCGAGGTCGAGATCCAGAGAGAGGTCGAGGTCTGGATCCAAGTCGGCTTCGGGACATGCATCGAGCTCCTCGAGAAAGAAGCACAAGAGGAGTAAGCATCGCTCTAAACATCACTCTGGCAAGGAGTCTTCGGATTCGAAGAAGAAGTCTCGTAAACATCATAAGGACTTCGTGTCTCCTTCTCCGGCGCAGTCTCGTGGAGGTTCTCCTGTTCAGGAGCAGGAACTGGATCTGGAGTCGCACCATTCTTCGGTGCATGAAGAAGAAGAGGTTCCTCGGGCTCCGACTCCGGAGGTGGAGCCTGAAAGTCAAGAGGGCCAGGGTGCACCTTTGCCGGATCAGCCTCCTTCGGAGCGGCCGTTGGGTTCGTACCCTCTCTTTCCTGGTCCGGGTCAGGACCCCTCGCAATTTCTAAATGCCATGTTTGGTGTTTATGCGAGGGCAATGTACCCCACTGGCGCACCGGTTGGTCCCATGGGTCCATTGTCTTTTAATTTAGGCGTACCTCAGGCTTACGCCCCGGTCCCCTTTATGCCGTTTATGCCGAGGCCTTGTGCTCCTTGGCTCGGTACGGCGCCGCCGAGGTCGTCGACTTCGCATGCGGCTTCGCCGGCCCCGGATCGACCTCGTGATTCGGATCGTGGTGCTTCCTGTCCTCCAGCTCCTCGTTCGACGTCGGCTCCGGCTCCGTCGGAGTCTTTGCCGGATCCGTCGACTGCGGTCCGCATGGAATGGTCGAGGCGAAGGGCTCAGCGCCTCTTGGAGGAAAAGGAGTACATGGATTCCGAGGTTGAGGAAGGAGAACTACAAGAACAGGGGGATTGTTTTGAGGACCTCCAAAGCGCTAGTGGCCTGTAACTTTCTCCTGAGTGGGGTTTGCCATCCGTTTCGGATACACCATCCAAGGACGTTCCGCCCTCTATCACGTCGTTATTAGGAAGGCTGCGGATTTGCTCGGTTTGACTTTGCCCACTGTTGAGTACAAGCCCAACATCCTCACGGAGGTTTTACATTCGCCTTCTTCTATAATAGAGCCTACTCTTCCATTCACTGACGCTTTGACTGAGCCTATAAAGGAGGTTTGGAAGAGGCCTTTGACTGCTCCTGCGGTTTCCAGGTCGGTGGCAAGGTGTTACAGGGTGGCACCTGGTGACCCTGAATTTCTTTCTTCACATCCTTCTCCGGAGAGTCTGGTGGTGCAGGCCGCTTGTTCCAACAGGTCTGCAGGTTCATTCCCTCAGGTGCCGGCAGACAAGGACTCTAAACAATTGGACCAGTCTGAGAAAAAGATTTTCTCCTCGAGTAGCATGGCTTTAAAATCTACTAATGCTACTTGCCTGTTGGGGAGATATGTTCATGCATTGATGGACTCTGTGAAACAACTCTCATCTAAACTTCCAGAGGATGATAGGAAGAACTTTAATGAAGTGGTCTCCGATACTCAGGCAGCAGCCCGTATGGTAATACAGAGTGGCATGGACACGGCGGACTCTGTTGCCAGGAATATGGGCTCTACTGTTGCAACCAGAAGGGCCGCATGGCTAAAATCTTCTGATTTTTCAACTGATGTACAGTCTACCTTATTGGACTTGCCATTTGATGGGACAGGCCTCTTTGGTAAGAAAGCGGATGTGGCCTTGGAGAGATTCAAGGACAGCCGGGCGAAAGCGAGGTCTTTGAGCCTTCAGGCAAGGGGTTCTGCAACTAGCAAGTTTAGGGGATTTGGCAGATCCACTTTTCGTTCCTATAACCAAGGACAGCAGCAGCAGCCGCAGCGACAGAACCCTCTGTATAAGACATACAGAGGAAAACAAAGGGGCCGTGCTCGTGGACACCAGGCCTCCTCCTCTTCCTCTTCCTCTAATAATCAACCCTCTCCCTCAACAGCAAAGCAGCCCTAGATCCGCCATTCTGGATCATGTGGGTCCGGTAGGGGGTCGGCTTACTCATTTTCTACGGGATTGGGAATCGGTTACATCAGATCTTTGGGTTCTCAATCTCGTAGAAAATGGGTATGCACTTCCTTTCCAGGAGTTCCCTCCCAATTACCCTCCTTGCCAGGGTTATTGTTCGGAGGACCACCTGCTTCTCCTGCAGGAAGAAGTCCTGGCACTGTTCAGAAAAGGTGCGATAGAGGTGGTCCCGGAGCAGGAGAGGGGTCAGGGGTGCTACTCCTGGTATTTCCTGATCCCCAAGAAGGATGGCAGGTTACGACCAATCTTGGACCTCAGGATTTTGAATCTCTACCTCAAACAGGAGAAGTTCAAAATGCTCACGCTTGCGCAGGTTCTTCAAGCGCTGTTGAAAGAAGACTGGATGGTGTCAATCGACTTGCAGGATGCGTATTTTCACATCCCAATCCTAAAGTCGCACGGGAAGTATCTCCGTTTTACGGTAGGTTCGCAACACTACCAGTTTGAGGTCCTTCCGTTTGGACTTACTACTGCGCCTCGAGTTTTCACCAAGGTGATGGCGGTGGTGGCTGCACATCTCAGGAGGTCGGGGATTCCTGTGTTCCCCTATCTGGACGACAGGCTGATCAAGGCAGAGTCGCCCGAGAAGGAGCTTCATCACCTGCAAGAGACATCGCAGCTGTTGTACAGATTGGGTTTTTCGATAAACGTGCCCAAATCTCACCGGGTGCCCTCCCAGCGCAACCTGTTCATAGGTGCGGTACTGGACACTACTGTATGTCGTGCATTCCCTCCGCCTCAAAGGATTCGCGACATTCAGGAAATGATTCCTTTGTTCTACAATGGAGCGGTTGTTCCAGTCCTGAAGGTCCTTCGCCTGCTCGGTCTGATGGCTTCTTGCATTCTGTTGGTCAACCATGCACGCTGGCACATGAGGGCACTCCAGTGGTGCCTCCGCAGGCAGTGGTATCAGCACAACGGAGATCTCAGGGAGTCAGTGAAGATCTCAAGAGAAACTGCAGCAGATCTGTCTTGGTGGGGCGTGGAAGGCAATCTGTCACAAGGAAAGCCTTTTCAGCTTCCACCATCGGTGGCCACGGTGATAACGGATGCATCCACTCTAGGGTGGGGTGCTCATCTGGGGGATCTGGAGGTCAAGGGTCTTTGGTCTCCAGAGGAAAGGTTGCTTCACATCAACCTTCTAGAGTTGCGGGCGATACATCTGGCGCTCAAGGCCTTCCTCCCTTCCCTTCGCGGTCAGTCGATCCAAGTCCTGACGGACAACAAGACCCCGATGTGGTACATCAACAAGCAGGGAGGAGTAGGGTCGCAGTGTCTCTGCAGAGAGGCTCTGCATCTCTGGTCCTGGGTTCAGGACCATCGGATTTGTCTGATTGCAAATCATCTGGCCGAAGTTCTGAACGTTCGTGCAGACGTTCTCATTCGGCAGTTCTCTGCCGACCACGAGTGGAGGCTTCACCCGGAGGTTGTTCACGACATCTTTCAGATGTGGGGATCTCCTCGTGTGGACCTGTTTGCCACTTGCGAGAATGCTCACTGCCCGTCATTCTGCAGTCTCCAGTATCCGATGCAAGGAGCATTGGGGGACGCGTTTCAGTTGAGCTGGGGAGGTCATCTCCTTTACGCGTTTCCCCCATTCCCTTGATTCCTCGGGTTCTGAGGAAGATTCGCCAAGACCGGGCCCAAGTCATATTGGTCGCCCCGGATTGGCCAAGAAGGGTGTGGTACTCGGACCTTCTCCACCTCTCCTCTCGCCCGCCGCTCCGTCTCCCTCTCAGGGCAGACCTCCTCTCTCAGGTGGAGGGGCAAGTTCTACACCCCCACCTCCAGACATTACACCTTCATGCCTGGAGATTAAACGGGGCAACTTGAATTCCATTTTCTCTCCCTCACGATGTGGTGGATGTCATTCTTTCTGCCAGGCGTGACTCCACCAAGTCCATCTATTCGTATAGGTGGTCTAAGTTTGTCTCTTGGTGCAGGGAGAGGGATGTTGACCCTTTGAGGACTCATTTGTCTGACATTTTGCAGTTTGCTCTTTCTCTGGCACGGCAAGGATTTGCTGTTGCTACGGTCAAAGGATATCTGTCGGCATTTCTCTGTTTGCCGGATCAGCCCTCTCTTTTTAAGTCTCCTGTTGTGTTAAGATTTTTGAAGGGACTCACTAATAGGTTCCCTCCTTCTCCGTTTATTGTTCCTCATTGGGACTTGAATCTTGTGTTAACTTATCTGATGGGTTCTCCGTTTGAACCCTTGCACAAGTGTCCCATGAGGCTTCTTTCTTTTAAAACCGTCTTCTTGGTTGCAATTACCTCGGCAAGGAGGGTAAGTGAGCTTCAGGCTCTTAGTTCCAAGCCCCCGTTCTTGTCCATTCATGCTGAAAGAATGGTTCTCAGGACCAGGGCTGCTTTTCTGCCTAAGGTGGTAACTCTCTTCCATCTAGGTCAATCCATTACCCTTTCTACCTTTTATCCTCCCCCACACCCTTCTAAGGAGGAGGAGAGGCTTCATCGCTTGGACCCAAAGAGAGCAGTTAGTTTCTATCTTGATAGGACTAAAGACTATTGTGTTGACGATCAGCTCTTTGTGGGCTTTACTGGCTGCAAGAAGGGCAGAGCGGTGCACAAGCGCACATTTTCCAGGTGGATTATCCTGTGCATCAAGATTTGCTACTCTCTGGCGGGTAAGGACCCTCCTGAGGGTATTAGAGCTCATTCAACTAGAGCGAAGTCTGCATCTTCTGCATTGTCTAGAGGTGTTCCAGTTGAGGACATTTGCAGGGCCGCGACATGGGCCTCCCTCCACACTTTTGCGAAGCACTACTGCTTGGATGCTGAGGTGAGGAGGGACGGCCACTTTGCGCGCTCTGTCCTCCAAGATTTCCTGGTGTAGCAGAGTGGACACCCTCCTCCGGGAGTGGGGACTGCTGTGGGAATCTATTCACAAGGTGAGGAATCCACAAGGCAGATGCATCTATCAGAAGAACAAGTTCCTCACTGACCCACCCGCCTCCCCGTTGTTCACTCTGCTATACCTGGGTTTGTGTACGTATGTATTTATGTACTTATTTTTCTGGTATTTTATGCTTTTGCTATGCACTTTTAGTGGGTTTTTGGATTGCGTGTACTGTGTACATTGTATATTTGTATATGTTTGTTGGTCCGTCCGGGTGCCTCGAAGGCACGGAAAAAAGGGCGGAACTGACGTCATCATGCCGACGTGGGCCTTATGAGGAGTCGGTGACGTCAGACGGAGTCGCGCACAATGCCGTGCTCCTATGACGTCGACCACGCCAGCCTGCTACAAAGAATTTTCCGAACGTTGTTGGCGCAAGGGGGATATTCACAAGGTGAGGAATCCACAGGCAGATACTGTATCTACCAGAAAAAGCGTTACCGGAGGTAAGTAACTTGTTCTTCTGCACCGCCAACGGGCCCGTCGCTGAGAGCTTCGTCGACGATGACTTCGTCGACGATGACTTCATCAACGTTACATCCTACGTCGACGAGACTAACAACCTCGATGTCGACGGTGATGTCGCCGACGATAGTGTCAACGGCGACGAGGATGAAGTCGATGGCTACGGCGACGATGATCCTGACATCGACCTCGTCGACGGTGCCGTCGACGACGCTTCTGACGAAGACGATTCCCTCGTCGACGACACCGTCGACGATCCAAAAAGTGAAGATTTCCATCAGGAAAAGACTAATAACACCGGAATTTACATCACCCGGTAGAGTAACACCATTGCCTCCACCTCTTCTTCTGGAGGAGGAATAAGACTGATGAGGATGAGAGTCAATATGGGGATGCTTATAGTCCATCACAACTTCAGGTGAAGTACCAGGACTCGGACTCAGAGGACTATTATCTGGATCAGCATCATCCAGAATCTCATTGCACTCCACGGGAGACATATCAGGAACCATCAGGACAAGGTATGGTTGCCATGCCATCTTCACTTATAAATGATCTACAACTAATGTTGTTGGATTACAAGAGGAGGTTCCCATCAGAAACCTCCGGAACCATACAACCTCCTCCGCCACCACCTCAACAACCTCCTCCGCCACCACATCAGCAACCTCCTGTTTCTGTGGCATCAACCTCTCAAAGGCAGGGAGAACAACCTTTGATAGAAGGGCATGATATAGTGACAGTACCTGATGATGATGATTCATCAGATGAGGACCAGAATGTAGAACAGACCCAAGATCCTAACGCAGAATGGGACAGTTATGTTATCCCAGATCCAGCTTCTCCATCTCTGGACCCGGTGGATTCGCCTCCTGTGGAGGTTTCCATAATCTGATGGAAAGGGTATCTAAAAGATTTGGCCTTCCTGTTCCTGTGTTACAATCAGACTGTTTCCTCTATGATTTTAAGGAGCCCTCCAAAAAATACATTAATTCCCTACCCATTGTAGAACATGTTTGGAATGAAGGCAAGAAGGTAATGCAGTCTCCAGCGACTGTAACTCCGGTTCTACCGCGCCTTGAGAAAAAATATAAAGCTCCGGACGACAGTCCTGCCTGTCTTATTGGACAACCTAAACCGGACTCAGGTATTTCTCAGGCGGCACAAAGAAAGTCAAGGAACCCGACGGCACCCCTGACAGCACCGCCAGACAAAGAGGGCAGGCGCCTGGACAATTTAGGCAAGAGATTCTCCTCTATGTCTAGCCTCCTTGTTAGGGCCTCGAATGCACTAGCGATTTTGGGACAATATGATCGCCAAATGTGGTGCAATCTTTCCCCTTTCATTGATCAGCTTCCTGAGAGTGCCAAGACGGAAGCGAGGAAGATCCTAGAAGAAGGTGAACGATCTTCATCTGAAATTATAGATTGTGCAATGGACATTGTTACAACAGCTTTTTGCGTCTTAGCAGGTACAGCGATCCAGGGGCGTCAAGGGTGACTGAGATGTACCTGGTTTCGCCCGGAGGTGCAGAACAAAATTCTGGATCTGCTTTTCGATGGGGATATGCTGTTTGGCAAGCATATAGATGAGGCTTTACAAGACATTAAGAAAGATATAGAAACAGCGAAATCTTTGGGCACACTTCAATATCGAAAAGTACCTTTCCGGGGTGCAAGAGGTAAAGGATTCTCTACATATAGGGGAGGTTATCAGCAACGCTACTCTTCCTATTCACAGTCCTCTCAATCATTTAAACCTCAATATTCTCAGCGGCAAAATCAATCGGCGTCTTTCTCTTGCCAATCTTCCAGAGGTAGACAAGGACGGCAGGGGAGAGACACCTCAAAATGCCAATAGCGGCTTCCTGGCTCTGCCTACTGGTCCTTCACCCCTTGTAACATTGTTAGAGGCAGGATTACACATTTTCTTGATTGCTGGAAGATCATATCAACAGATCAGTGGATCCTGAATACTGTTCAATTTGGCCACACATTAGAATTCCAAAACCTCCCACCTCCCAGAGCCCCTTGCGCCACAGAGTCAAAACATCTGCATCTTCTCCGTCTCAAAGTTTGTCATCTGCTCAACAAAGGAGCGATAGAACCAGTACCACTCTCTCAAAGAGGAAAACGGTTCTATTCCAGATTTTTCCTCATTCACAAGACGGAGGAAAAGTGGCGCCCAATCTTAGATCTGACGGAGCTCAACACCGATCTCATAAAACTCTCTTTTCGCATGGTCTCTCTTCAAGACGTCTTACGTCTTCTAAATCCAGGGGATTACATGGTGACCCTGGATCTCCAGGACACTTATTTCCACTTCCCGATCCACCCAGCTCACAGAAAATATTTACGCTTCACAGTAGCCAAGAGCCACTTTCAGTTCAAAGTACTACCGTTCGGGCTCCGATCCGCGCCGCAGATATTCACAAAGGTGTTGGCCCAGGTAACAGCATTACTAAGAAAACAATTGCTAGAGGTTTTCCCTTACCTAGACGATTGGTTAATAAAGGCTCCATCGTCTCAAGCAACAACAAGGGCGGTCGAAAGTTGCATCCAACTTTTCAATCACCTGGGTCTAAATCTCAAGAAGGAAAAATCAGTCTTTGTTCCATTCAGAAGGGTCAGGTTCCTGGGTGCCTTTCTGGATGCATGAATCTGCAAGGCTTCTCCTACGGAAGAAAGACAAAAGAAGCTAATCTGCTCTGCCAACCATTTAGGAAGAAGACGATTCCTGACAGTTCATCAATACAAGTTTTTCCTAGGATCGATCTCATCTTGCATATCATTAGTTCCGCATTGCAGACTGAGAATGCGTCCCTTGCAAGAACAGCTAGACATACAATGGCGCCAGGCGGAAGGAACTTTCGAGGATAAGATAAGAATCACTCCTCTCAGGAGAAAAGCTGCTGGTTGGTGGGCTATCAAGGAGAACATCTCAAAAGGTTTCTCTTTCAGAATGGCTCCATCCCCTCTGATTCTAACCACAGATGCCTGCATGGAAGGTTGGGGCGCTGTCTTACAGGACCTCCAAGTCAGCAATTACTGGAGTGCAGAAGAGCGTCTTCTTCATATCAATCTCTTAGACCTCAGAGCGGTTCGCCTAGCCTTGCAAGCTTTCAGGGCGAAAGTTCAACACGCAACAGTGCTGGTCAGGACGGACAACACAACGGCAATGCATTACATAAACAGCAGGGAGGTACGAGATCACGTCTGCTCTCCAAAGAAGCCCAGGAGATATGGGAATGGGCGATTCTCCACAAGGTAATTCTTTCAGCAGAGCATCTTCCAGGCACTCTCAACACGAAAGCAGACACCTTAAGTCATCTAAAGTCGACTTGTCACGAGTGGGAATTGGATCAAATCATTCTGGAGGAAGTGTTTCAACGCTGGGTAACTCCAACAATGGACCTGCTTGCGACTCCAGGGAACAGGAAATGCCATCTCTATGCAAGCAGGGATCACCATCTAGGATCACTGGGGAATGCTCATTCGATGTCTTGGTTAGGCGCATTTGTTTACGCCTTTCCTCCAATTCCCCTAATCCCACGACTTCTCAGGAAAATAAAGATGGAACCTTGCCGGATGATCTTAATAGCAACAGCGTGGCCTCGCCAATTCTGGTTCACTGAACTTCTTCTTCTATCTCAGGACCATCCATTTCACCTGTGTCCCATTCCATCTCTATTGACAATGTCCCAAGGACAGGTAGTACATCCAGATCCAGGCTGTCTTCATTTGAAGGCCTGGCTCCTGAGCACAGATAATTCCACAGCCTAGATATCCTTCGGGAATGTAGGGAGATATTAGGTCAAGCACGCGCACCAAGTACAAATAAAACTTATCGTGCTAAATGGAAGCGCTTCTGTCTGTGGTGTCATCAGGAATGCAACCATCCATTCTCTTCAGGCCCTCATCAGATACTGCCTTACATTCTATCGCTGGCTAAATCAGGTCTTTCTCATTCTTCGGTCAAGGTCCATCTGGCGGCTATTTCAAGATACAGAAGATCAGCTTTGGGTCCTTCTCTCTGGTCGGCCAGAATTATCAAACAATTCCTGAAAGGTCTTTTCAGGGTTTTTCCTCCAGTGCGACCACCACCTCCGACTTGGAATCTCAACCTGGTTCTGGCTCATCTCATTAGGTCTCCATTCGAGCCAATCCATAGGGTGGACTTAAAAATCTTTGTCTTGGAAATTAGCTCTCCTTTTAGCCCTCACTTCAGCTAGGAGAGTAGGAGAATTACAAGCTCTATCCATTCAAGAACTCTTTCTTCAGTTCAAAAATACACTGTGATTTTAAGGACCAATCCGAAATTAATTTCAAAGGTCCCTTCGGATTTCCATTTGAACTAGCCAGTTGTTTCAAAATCATTCTTTCCTCGACCTACATCCCCTGTAGAACGGTCTCTGCATTCCTTGGATGTCCAGAGATGTCTCAAATTTTACCTTGAACGCACAAAGGATTTCAAAAAATCATCTCAACTTTTTGTGGCTTTTAGTGCACCCAGGAAAGGACTTCCTCTCTCAAAGCAAGGAATCTCACGCTGGATTTCAAGTGCAATTCATTTTTGCCACAGAGCGGCAGGAGACACATGTAAGAGCTCACTCCACAAGATCAGTTTCATCTTCAGCAGCCCTCTTCGCTGGAGTCCCTATAAAAAACATTTGTAGGGCAGCCACATGGAGCAGTGTCCATACTTTCACAAAACATTACTGCCTGGACTCTTTCTTTAGAAGCGAAGCAGCAGTAGGACAAGCAGACCTGAGGAATCTTTTCCAATGAGAGGTGAGCTTTCCCTTCTATCCCTCCTTCCTATGATTGCACATTTTGTATCATTTAATGTTTTGTTACAAGGTATAATATATATATATATATATATATATATATATATATATATATATATATATATATATATATATATATATATATATATATATATATATATATATCCAACAGAGTTTTGCCCAAAGCAATGAGAGCGCCCATGAAAAGGTCCATGATTAAGAGGCAGGAGCCTAGAAACGTGTCGGACGGAAATGAAATGCCAAGATGAATGCTGCTGCTCGTTTTCTCATTTTAAATAAACCGGATGGTTACTTCTGAAATTGTGTGCGCTCTCATTGCTTTGGGCAAAACTCTGTTGGATTTAATTACACGGCAGCCCTGCCGTGGAGAGCTGCGCCATCTCCAAACTCACGAGTGAGAGGCTGCAAGTTGGAACTGTGCCATACTTGAATGACAGCATTTCAGAGGAATGTAAAATAAAAACGGACTCAGCAAACATGACCCACTGGAGGGGAACAACATTTTCCAGAAAATGAACTTTTAAAAGGTCATGCACGAGGCAGCACCTATTGGAAGGTAATGAACTACTCTGATGGGGACTACAAATCCTAGCATGCTTGGAGGGAGTGACGTAAACAGCAAGGCTCACTGGGAGTGTAAAAGGAGGCATGCCTAAAATCAAATAATCAGAGTCAGCTGCCAAACCCATGAAAAGGTCCATGATTAAGAGGCAGGAGCCTAGAAACGCGTCGGACGGAAATGAAATGCCAAGATGAATGCTGCTGCTCGTTTTCTCATTTTAAATAAACCGGATGGTTACTTCTGAAATTGTGTGCGCTCTCATTGCTTTGGGCAAAACTCTGTTGGATTTAATTACACGGCAGCCCTGCCGTGGAGAGCTGCGCCATCTCCAAACTCACGAGTGAGAGGCTGCAAGTTGGAACTGTGCCATACTTGAATGACAGCATTTCAGAGGAATGTAAAATAAAAACGGACTCAGCAAACATGACCCACTGGAGGGGAACAACATTTTCCAGAAAATGAACTTTTAAAAGGTCATGCACAAGGCAGCACCTATTGGAAGGTAATGAACTACTCTGATGGGGACTACAAATCCTAGCATGCTTGGAGGGAGTGACGTAAACAGCAAGGCTCACTGGGAGTGTAAAAGGAGGCATGCCTAAAATCAAATAATCAGAGTCAGCTGCCAAACCCATGAAAAGGTCCATGATTAAGAGGCAGGAGCCTAGAAACGCGTCGGACGGAAATGAAATGCCAAGATGAATGCTGCTGCTCGTTTTCTCATTTTAAATAAACCGGATGGTTACTTCTGAAATTGTGTGCGCTCTCATTGCTTTGGGCAAAACTCTGTTGGATATATATATATATATATATATATATATATATATATATATATATATATATATATATATATATATATATATATATGGTCATATGGATACAGTTATACTGTGATGTTGTAATACACTTGTAGCAAAATGTGCACTGGTGGCTTACTGCTAGCTACTCTGATACAAAGCATGGGAATCTATGAAAGTTCCAATACCGGGGCAAGAAAACAAATTATTTACCTGTAACTTTGGTTCCCCAGTATTGGTAACTTTCATAGATTCCCATGCGCCCACCCTCCTCCCCTGGGAAAGCTCACCCTTCAGCAAAACTTGTTACTGTTACACAACGGCTATGAAAATCTGAGGCTCTGAGGTTCTCTCAGGAGGTTTCTATGGGGTGAGGCTAAGCTGATTGGCTATTGCAAAATTTTGGTCTCTTTTACAAAAAGAGGCAGACAGGCTACAAAATGACATGAGGCCTAGGCCTTATTTTCTCTTTTGTACATAATGCTATTGTATTTTCTATTTACTGAGGCTACCAGGCTGACAACGAGGAATGATACAAAGCATGGGAATCTATGAAAGTTACCAATACTGGGGAACCAAAGTTACAGGTAAGTAACTTTTTTTCTTCATTACCATGCGGGACAAGGATAGGGCAGTGAAACGCTCGCTGCTGCTCCATTATGAGGGGGAGGAAATATACCTTTTCTTCAAGCACCTACTGAACACAGGCCCCCCAATGACTAAGCTGCAGCGGTCACAGCCCTAAATGCCCACTTCGATCCCTAAATGTACCCAGACTTCGAACACTTCAAGCTGAGGCAAGCCAAGCAAAGAAAGGGCGAGTCGGTAGATGCTTTTCACACACGGTTCAGAGAACTAGCCGCCACTCACCTTGTGGGAGACCGAGCAGCAGAGAAGATCAAACCCCAGCTGATCCTTGGGATACGCAGCAAAGTCCTACGAGGCCTCATACTCAGGCAGCCGAATATATTGATGAACGCCATCCTCGAACTAGCACGGTCCCACGACCTGTCGGCAGCACGGGCAGAAGAAATGGACATGGCATTAGTGCGTGGGGTGGAGAAGACCGTCAAGGTCAAAGCAGAAAGAACTGATGCAGTCAGCAAGATAAATCTCTCCAATTCGGTTCTGCCCACTACCTTATACGCTCAGATGTGGGGAAAGTAACAGCGCAACGGCAATGGGAATTGGGGAATCGAATGTCAGAATTAAAAAGCTTGGGCGCACAGGTTCAGATGAAGTTTCCAGCTTTTTTGAAAGTGGTATGGAGAAACAGAACACAAAATTTTACTTCGCCCCAAGAAGTCGATACGTTCCTTACTCTAATGCGAGATAGCCCCCCTTAGTCATATCTGGATCCAACATAGTACCTTTTTTTTTCAGTTCAAAACTGCTCAATACCCCTTAAAGGCAGAATTGCATGTTCACCCAAAATCGCTAGCGGTGCTCATAGGTGGAAAGTGGATCAACTTACAAAGTAAATAACATAAAATCGACTAAGGCGGGCAAAAGACTAAATTGAAAAAGGGGGAAAAGGAAAAGGGGAGGGAAGAAGAAGGAAGGAAGGGGAAAAAAATATAAATAAACAAAAATAAGTAAATAAATAAATACACATATATATATATATATATATATATATAATGTACTTACACGCGGTGCAGAGGGGGAGATACACAAAGTAGGTAAATTAGGGGCGCACAAAAGACAAAATATAAAAAAGTATAAAAAAAAAAAAGAAAAAAAAACATATACGCACAAATGTACACAGAAGAGTTATGATTATGATTTAGAGCCCACGTTCCGGTGTCCTATTTTTCTTTTTTCTTTTCTTTTTTCTTTGTTTGTATGTTAAGCGTCCGGGGAACCACCGAACAGGGTCTCAGTGAGCTCTCAACCAGCGACAAGATCGCCAAAAGAGGGGGGGGGGGGGGGTTCCTCACGGGAGGTGGGTGGGCGGGGGGAAAGGGGTAAAATGGAAAAAAAATAAAATCCTCATGTACACAAAAATTCACATCATATCATTGTTGGGAACCGGCTAATGAATAATTCCGTTGCTGATCATCTATTCTGGCCAACATGACATGTAGGATAAAATGTATCAGTCGGAATGTTAACGGGATGAGGGACAGCAAGAAAACACGCAGGATAATTGATTTCCTATTTAACTCAGGAGCAAATATATGTTTACTAGTTGAGAATCATCTAGAGAAAGAGGAATGTAAGTCATTATTTAAAAGATGTAGGTGGTCTCAGGATGTAGTCTGCTCAGAGCAAAGTGGTAGTACGAGAGGGGTGGCCATAATAATCAGAGCCAACACAGGGACCAAGCTCACGAAACACAAGACAGATTACACTGGGAGATGGTTGGTGGCATCTTTGACAACTGGACAAACTCCCCTAGCGTGTGCTGTGTATTAGGGTCCTAATCAGGACGTTCCAGGAGCACTGACGAAACTTAAACATGCCCTAATAGATACAGATGGTCCCATAATTCTTGGAGGGGATTTTAACCTCATTTTTGATAAAGTGCTAGACCGAATCTCCAGAGTCAGATTTACTCCCCCTCAAAAGTCTAGATTAGAACTCAAGAATGTTATGCGGGACTTCAATCTAACAGATATTTGGAGACTCAAAAACTCAGAGAAAAGGGACTACTCCTTCTATAGCAGAAGGTATGGCCACCATTCTAGAATAGATTTCTTTTTGCTAGACAACACTCTTTCTTCTGCAGTGGACTCCATAACGTATATCCCTGCAATCCTATTTGGTCATTCAATTGTTGAGCTGGCGATCCATTTGAAGCAGAAAGTACAGCAAAGTAGGTGGACTGAGACCGGACTCTACTACTTGAAGAGGGGGTAAGACAGGACCTTATCACTGAGTCTGAGGAATTACTCAGGGTCAACAACGGGTCAGCAAGTAAACAGTTAGTCTGGGACTCATACAAAGCTTGCATCAGAGGTGTGCTTACTACTCGGATGATCAGGAGGAGTAAAACGAGGAAAGATTAGAGTGAAGCACGTCTCCTGAAAATCAAAATAAAAGAGCAGGAGCTTCAGACAGCGTCAACGGAACAGTCACATAACAGGCTCACTGTCCAAAGGGAACTAGACATCCTGCGAGCTGAGTATCAAGCAGAGCTCGATAAAGACCTAATAAACAAATGGGATGTGAGCAAGCTACAACACTTTGCGTATGGGGAGAAATGCGGCCGCCTCTTAGAATGGAAGGCTCGAGCTGGTAGAATTAGAAATCAGATGGACAGCCTATCACTAACAAGCACAGGGAAAACCATGCAAGATGACGATCTCATCCGCGAAGAGGCTAAAATGTACATGCAGTCACTGTACGGATCAAACACATCTCAGAGCAGGCAGCAGGTGGAAAACTGGCTGAACAACATACAGCTTCCCAAACTATCAGAGACAGAAAGATCCTTTCTTAGCTCCGAGATAAGGGAAGGAGAGGTAAGAACCCAAATTTTGAAAATGGTCAATGGAAAAGCTGCAGGCCCTGACGGGCTTCCGGTGGAGCTGTATAAGTTTGTAATTGATCAAGTAGTTGGAGACATGACATCACTATTTAATGAAATTCTACTTCAAGGGGGGCAGGCTCCTAGATCATGGGCCGACGCAACAGTTACGTTGATATTAAAGCCCAACAAAGATCCTGGCAAGATAGAGTCATACAGACCCATTTCCTTACTAAATGTTGATTATAAGGTTTTTGCGGGGGTATTAGCAACGAGACTGGCTAAAGTAGTAAGATCCATAGTACATTGTGATCAAAGAGGATTTATTCCAGACAGGCACCTTAACAAATTAAAGTTTCAAGTGGTTGCAGCAATAGATGTCGCGACTGAGAAAAAGCTGCCACTGACCATCGTGGCAGTTGATGCTGCTAAAGCATTCGACCAGGTCGAATGGGAATATCTTTGGACTGCCTTATCAAAATTTGGTCTTCCAAAAAACTTTATAACAGCTATACAGTCTTTATACTCTGCACCAACAGCTAGAATCCTAATAAACGGATCCCTCAGTGATCAAATATCTATAGCCCGAGGCACTAGGCAGGGCTGCCCCCTGTCACCTCTTTTGTTTAATTTATATATTGAGCCCTTTGTCTGCCTGCTTAGATACGACCCCCTAATCAAGCCATTTAAAATCGCGGACTTAGAGTTAAAATTTGCGCTATACGCAGACGATCTGTTGATGTATACTTCAGACCCGGAAGAAGCCTTGCACAGATTAATACATCTTGCAGAAGGCTTCTGCGAGGTCTCGGGTTATACAATCAACAAAGATAAAACAGAAATTATGGAGTGGAACCAGCTGGGAGACACGGTGGGGAGTAAAAATAAAATGAGATACCTAGGAGTTCAATTAGCAAAAAAAATAGACGACATTCCAAAAATTAACTTAGATAGAGTTATTAAAGACACATCTGCCTTACTCCATCGGTGGTCCTCTCTCCCTTTAAATATCTACGGGAGGGTGAACCTACTTAAGATGATCATTCTCCCCAGGATCACTTTTTTATTTAACTCCATCCCTTTATCGTTTCCGTTGCCTTTAATTAAAAAGCTACAAGGGAAGTTGGGATCTTTTATTTGGAATTCTAGAGCCCCCAGAATTACCTGGAAAAAACTCAGGAGAAGCTTAAAAACTGGAGGGCTGGCTTTCCCAGACCTACTTCTTTACTGCCAGGCTTTCCATTTCAAACATTTTAGACAAATGGCCGATCATTTGGACCAATCATCTATGGGTTTACTGTTTTCTGCCCTACTACAGGATGTCCCCCAGGGACCAGACTATTTTCAATTTAAGTTCGGGACCAAAAATTTTTCAAAAAATTAAGACTGAAGATCTTGGTGACAGCCCTGAAAAATTGGGTATTTATTAGAAATAAGCGGAATATCCCTTACTATGCAGTTCAGGCCCCGATTAGGGACTCACCGGGGTTACCAGCATGCTTAAATGACCATCTATCACTACCATTGAAGCAGGCAGGGCTGAATTGTTGGGGGGATTTGCAGGAGGGTGGACAGCTTCTAAGCTGGGACACGCTTTCCAATCTTACAAGGGGAACACTCACTAGGTTTAAGTTTTACCAGTTATCGGGGTGGTGGTCAACTAGACCTGTAGACAGAAAAATTCCAAACCCTAAATTTGATTTAGTGACGAGACGTGGGCGTTGGAAGAGCCAAATTGCTTTTTGGTATTCATCACTGCTTGAGGGCGAGGAAGTAACAGAAGCTGAGCTTAGTAAACTGGAGTAGCGCTCTCACATTAGACAACGGTACCTTCAGCGATTTGTGGCTGAACTCTTTTAAGATCCTACAATCCGTAGTTAAGCCAGCGGCATTAAAAAGAAACCACCTGTTCACCATGTATAGGGTTTACATAACTCCAAAGAAACTGTCTAAATTCTCCAATCTAGTCTATCCCTGCCCTAGGTGTGGCCTGCTTAATGCGGATGATGTCCACATGTTTGCTGACTGCCCCGAACTAAAAGACTACTGGGGCAAGATTGGAGATTTTCTAGAAAAGGTCCTTTCAGTGCCTATTGCAATTTCCACCACCACAATATTTTCAGGGCTATGCACGGGTTATAGAGCAAATGATCTCCCCACTAAATTTGTTTTCTACGTCATTCTTCTCGCAAGGCGTGAGATCTGCAGAGCTTGGAAGGATCCAATCCCCCCTACTTTCCCGAACTGCTTACAGCAAATTATGATAACTAGTAAGTCTGACATAGCGTGTGATCCTTTGAGTCTGGTTAAAGTTTGGGCGGCCCTAGAGGCATGGCAACTTCAATGATTGGTTCTCCAATGATTATCCGGAGCCCTGCTGGTTCCCTAAACTCCGAAGTAGCACAGGAGCCCACAGGAAGGTGAAACGGAGTATTGATGGGAAGGTAGTGGCTAATTGAGGGTTCAGGCATACCACCCTGCTATTGGCCAATTCCAACAAGGGCCGGACCAGGATGACCAAACTGCATCGAGGTGCCAGTATCCCATCAAGAGTTCCATTATGGTATATGAGGATAACCAAAAAAAAAAAAAAAAAAGAACTGATGCATTCAGGACAAAAGACAAGACCCACAGACCCCAAAGAACTGCTACGGATACAGTTGATATGAGAAACATCCCTCACAGGCATGCCCGGCACAAGGGAATACCTGCACTAACTGTGGCATCGCGAACCACTTTGTATCAATGTGCAGAAGGAAGACACAACACAAGGAAGAAAGCTGACCCAAACCAATAAGGAGGATGGTCCGCCAACTGTCACAGGTCTTGCTAACGTCACAACCCGGAATTACAAAAAGAGAACAGATAGCCTACCAAGGGAACGATTCCATGTCGGAAGACGAAGGGGAGACGTACCTAGTCTCATTCATACAAGCCCTGAAGAATAGGAGGTGACCCAAACCTTGTTGCACGATCCTGATCGCAGGGTCAGATGTCAATGCGGTAATTGACACAGGCACCTCAGTGACAGTAATGGGGATCCTGCAATTCAACAAGCTAAGACCCAAACCAGAACTCAGACTGTCGAAGACCCACATCTTCGACTATGGTAGCGATTGGCCACTGCCACTCTGAGGAAAAATGACTGTGCCAGTATGGTCAAAAGGCATTGAGATCACCATCGACATCCACGTAATTAACCAGGAGGCAGACATCCTGTTCTGCAGCCATGCAGCCAAAGACTTAGGTCTGGCGATGTTCGCCAGGAGAGTACAAGAGTTGTTGAGCCAATTTAAAGATTTTTTTAAGGGGCTATGCAGAATAAAGAGAGCCCCCCATTAAATCACTCATAGACCCAACTTTCCCGCCAACAGCCCTACGATTCAGGAGGATCCCTTTTCATCTCCGACCACTGGTGGAATAAGAATTACAGAAGCTCGAAGACCAAGGGGTCATAGAGAAAGTGTCAGGGCCTACGCCGTGGGTGTCACCAATGGTAATCGCCAAAAAGCCCCATCAACCGGGGAAGATCAGACTCTGCATGGACATGTGCCTCCCAAACAAGGTCATTCAGCGCAAATGCCACATAACGCCAACTATGGATGACATTGTAGCCGATCTGAACAGGTCCATATAGTTTTCAAAGTTGGACTTGAATGCTGGCTATCACCAACTAACACTTGCCAAGGACAGCCGGTACATAACTACGTTCAGTGCACTCCTAAGCCTCCAGAGGTATAAACGCTGAACTTCAACATATCATCTGCCACAGAAATATTCCAAAATGCCGTCAAGGAGATCATAGTCGGACTCTCTTGGGTCTCAAACGTGAGTGATGATATCCTCCTCCGCTCAAAGACTGTGGAAGAGCATTACCTACACGTGAGAGCTATGCTGAAATGACTTCTGGAACACAGGGTCACACCTTACACAAGGAAAAGTGCCTGCTTTTCCAACAAACAATTGAGTTTCTACCAACACGTTCATGCAAGAAGGCTTACAGGTCGACCCACGGAAGTCCCAAGCCATTAAGACCACAGCTGCACCGCTCACCGTAGCGGAAGTCTGCAGTGTCCTGGGAATGGCTACGTACTGTGGCCGGTTCATTCCAAACCTAGCCACCCTTGCACAACCCCTCTGAAGTCTCACCCGTACAGATGCCATGTGGCAATGGGGTCCAGCCGAAGAGACGGCATTTCAGGCCGTCAACAAAGGTCTCCTCGACCACACCACGCTGGTGTACTTTGACCCAGTGAAGAAGACCGAAATAATTGTAGACGCCAGCCCCGTAGGCCTTGCGGCCGTCCTCACACAAGAGCAGGAACCCGGGCGATGGGCCGACTTAGCGTACGCCAGCAAAGCGCTGTCGCCAACGGAGAAACAATATTCTCAGAATGAAAGAGAAGCCCTAGCAATCCGCTGGGCCTGACAACATTTTCACCTGTACATATGCAGACACCCATTCAGTGTTGTCACGGATCACCAACCCTGGTACAGCTATTCAGAGGATCGGCACCCCACCCTCACCACGCATTGAAAGATGGGCCATTGGGCTCCAACACTACGACATAGACGTGATCTATTGACCCGGCGCCAAGAACCCGGCCGACTTCCTGTCGAGGCACCCAGACACAACCAGAGAAGGAAGTGAGGAGCGGACAGTGAGGACACAGAGGCCCATCTGGACATGATGGCGGCACTGACGGCCCTCAAGCACTGACGCTCTAAGAAGTGGCCACCGCAGCCGGACAAGACCCCGTCATAATCAAGGTTCGGAACACTATCCAAGGAGGGCTGTGGAGTCAATTCCTGCAGTCGGAAAACACGCGGTCAAGCCCAGAGAAGAAAAGCCTGATGCAAATGTGGAGGGTCAGGAACAAACCGAGCCTCATCCAAAGAGGTATTCTCCTGAGAGGACCCTGCATTGTTATTCCTGCATCCCTGCAGCTACGGGCAACACAACTCGCCCACAGAGGGCACCAGAGGATGGAAAAGATGAAGGCCCGCATGAGAGAAAAGGTCTGGTTTCCAGGGATGGATGCCCGGATAGAAGAGATCGTTCAGAAGTGCCCATCCTTCCAAATAACAAGCGGGCCTGAGACCAGCACCCGTCCACACAGAAGAACACGGCCGAAGCCTGTGGGAGAAAGTGAGGGCATATTTTGGGAGTTTCCCTGATGGGCGAGTCACACTAGCCCTCATCGACAGTTTCTCCAAATAGCCTGTGGTAGAAGTCGTGAGCTCAAAGGCTTTCCTACATGTTGGCCCTGCCCTAGAGAAAATATTCGGTATGTTCTGGTGTCCGGATGAGCTCCGCAGCAACAATCGACCTCAATTCCAAGGGCATGAGTCCCGCAAATTCATGCCCCACCATGGCATCCAGCACCAGCGCATCACCCCACAATGACCCCAAGCCAATGGGGGGATTGAAAGTTTCATGAGGACAATAAACAAAACCCTTCGCATTGCCGTGGTGGAGCAAAGTGAGCAAGAGCTTCAGAGGTTCCTACGGGATTATCGGAGCACGCCACATTGCTCAATGTGCCAAGCTCCCTGGGTGCTGTTGTTCAACAGCCCCCGGCGGGATGGCATCCCCACTGCCCCCAGTTGACCCCCCCCATTTGACATAGAGGGGGCACTGAGGAGGAGAGAGAAGTGCAATAACAATGCCAGCCAGACTCCGAGAGCGGCATTTCGCCTGCTCCAGCAAGGAGACATTGTCATCCTAGAAGACCGGAGGCCCGGAGGGAAGTTCCATGCTCGGTACGAACAAGGGCACTGGACAGTGGTCAACAGGCAAGGGACCATGGTGACCGTCGAGAAAGCAGGAGAAACAGTGCCCCGCAACATCTTGTGGTTCAAGCAAGTAGACAAGCCTGTCTCTCCTGCTGCCATCGAGGACCACACTGAGGAGGCCGAGACCAGCCAGGGAGAGCCCTAAGGAGCTGATGACCACCATCCAGGGGTGACCCTCTTGCTGGCAAGTCCAGGAGCCGCCGGGGCCACCCCAAATCTGCCTCCAATCTCCAGCACCCCGGTCCCTGCCCCGACCACCAGCTGGGGCCCCCCCAGGTATGCCCTGAGGGAGAATCCTCTGCCGAGCACTCTCCTGAGAGACTTTGCCTGCCAAGTAAGTGAACTATGAGACTTTCGTGATACAGTCAAGGACTGAGTTAAGATGGGATGTAACAGTTAGCGCACCAGCCTATCTCGCTGTCCACCGATCCCCGCTCCTGCGCTCACGCCTATATATATTCAATCTCATCAAGGCCAGGCTATATGGGATTCAAGTCTTTGTTAAAATCTTCTGAACACCTAGAGTATTAGGACTAGTTGTTCTCTAGGTGTAAAAAGCTTTGTTAAGTTGGTTGATTTCATTCGCAACTTGATGAGATTGAATATATGTATATATAAATGGCTTTTTTTGACATGTTGAATATTAGGTAATGTGTTGATGTATTGAATTCCATCGTGTGTTTAAATGTATTGTAAATTTATGTGAAGATATATGTACAATATGATATAATTTAGTTATTGTCAGTCTGTTTTGTATTAACGTGACATTCTGTTTGGTAGATGATGTGTTCTTATTGTGGTTAAACAGATATCCGTTTTTCTACAAAATAATTCAAAATAAAGATGCAAAAATCACTGCCAAGATAAACATAATAATTTTTGTTTCTTATTTTTGGATCGGAAATCTGATCTTAACTAATGGAGGTGTGGGTAATTTTTCTAGTTCTTTATCAAAATGAAAGCGCGGCATGGCACGGTGATAAAAACTAAAATGATAGGGTTTTGAGTTTGGAAAGGCAGTGGGTGTGGTTGCTGTCAGGCAGCGGAGAGCAAAGAAGCGACAGAAAGCCTGCATCTTCCCACGGCGCATGTTTGCAAGCAAGTAGGGTATGTGCTGCCTTTATGGAAGTGAAAGCAAGCATTGGAGGATTCTTCAAACGAGCAACCTACATTGGGATAAGCTGTTATTCTCATTCAAAAAGGCAAGGAGCTTGAAGGACACACTAGTCAACACCTGCCCTAGGAAAATAGAACAGGACAATACACATACTGTTCTAAAGGCATGGGGTTTACCTAAAATTGTTGGTCACTTTCCCTGCGGCAATTGCAGTTTGAGCCATTTGACAACTGCGACAAAAACACTAAACCTAGAACCTGGAAAAATCTGGACACAAAGGGCACACACCAATTGCAGTACCACCAACGTGGTCTACCTTATAACATGCCCATGTAGCCTACAATACATAGGCATGACGGGAAGGAAAATCAAAAACAGTATATGTGAGCATCGCAGCACCATCAGGTGTAAGAAAGTAACAACAAAACTCACTGAACACTTCCTGCAGGTGAACCACACCCCAACAACATGAAGTGGACAATAATAGAACAAGTGCCAATTCATGAGAATACCCAACAACTCCTTTTTGAAAAAGAGCCATGCTGGGTCTACAGACTATCTACTCACAGAAATGGGTTAAATGACAATATCCCCTGGAACTCAGTACTGCAAAGATAAACTCCAAAGTCTAGAACTCCTTCTATGGTTTGACAGTAAGGTCAGATCCATTATTGTATCTAAAAAAAAAGCCTTTTCCCAACATGTACATTTAGGGAGCATTTAGAATGCGACCCCTTTGGCTTTTTAACTACTTTTTTTTTTTTAAAACCTTTATTCAAAAAAGTAAGGAGATACATGCGCAGGCCCACAACCATCATGTCCGGCCGCAAAGACAGTCAATAGAAACAGGAGAAACTTAGGCCAATCAGCAATCAGGATATGTTAAGGTACACCAGACGTGGTTGTGAGGCTCGCAACACCGGATATGAGGTTTTCATTTTTAAATTTTAGAAGAAGAGTAGGGGCTGCAACAACAAGGACATCACACCTTACATGAGAGATACACAAAAGAGACGAGGGGGACGTACCCCAATTACAGTCGGTGATAGGCTATGACTACAGCAACTATGTAATCTAGGCAGCCGCGGCGGTAATACTGGACAATAGGCAATATTACAGTAAACAACATTTCTAAATATCACCCCAGAGAGCCCACCCCCCAAGAACGGAGAAACAGAGGCTTGTTGAGATGCCGGAAAAAGAAAAAAGGTGCAAGACCAAGAGACAGCCAACCCTACTAAAGAGGAAAGAACCCTCCCAAAGCCGGAAAAGAGCGATAGGGACCATAGAACAAAACAAACAAAAATAACAAACCCCCCCCCGCACCCGCCACCCTGCACCCCTGTAATGGCTACGGCCTAACCCACTAACAGCGTGCCTGTCGCCCAGGAACTGCCTCACAGAAGGGAAAAAGTACAAGAAGTGGAGGAGGAGAGAAACAGACACACCCCCGGACACCCGGTACCCCCCGCCGGCAGTGACCCCCCCAAGGCACATTCATCATCAATCAAAGCAAACATTCGGCATTATCACGGGGAGGACAGTCACCAATAAAAAAAAACCCCACCCCACCCCTGGCCCGGTGAGATACTCGGTGCAGTCCCGGCAAAAGTGAACTGAGCAATCCCAGGAGAGTAGAAGTCAACCCTGCAAATTTCACGGGGAGATCTATCGCCAAAGTCATAACAAATGCAATCAAAGGGAGCGTCTCAGGTGGTCCGAAGCAGTGGCGAGGAGCAAGAACAACTCAAAGTCAAAGTCAGCCCTGACCAGTGCGAATCCGTTCCGGAGCACACTCCGGCCAAGCCACATCCGACCAGAGGCAGACAAAGCGTCCATGGCAGTCCGAGGCATTGAAGGTGGAGCAAAGTCCGGACACAAAATGGCGGCCTCCGTTATACAGACGGGCCGGGACGAAGAAAAATGGCAGTCCCCTTCGACAGGACCCCGAGACTCGGCATTGATGAACAGGACCTCCAGCGACGATATACCATCGGATAGAAAACGTGAAGGGAAGACCAGGCACTGTAGCAGATGAAGGAGAAGGGAGGCCGACTCCCAAGGGAGCGAAGTCGGGCTGCCGCTCGGGCACCTTAAAATGGCGGGTCAAATCGCTCGACTGGACCACAAACTGCTGTTCAGGTGTTGCAGCGTCAGTGGCCGGTCGCGAGCAGACATCATCCAGCTTTGCATCCAGGGACACACATGCAACGGTGAATTGCGAGCGGAGCGCCCCAATCGCTGCCATTACGGAACTCAATGAATGTGCGCTATCCATCCCCTCCATCCCGGGGCCCAAAGGACGGAGGGGGACACAATCTCCAGCCCACATCGCCGGGCTCCGGGCACACATTTAGCGATCTCAACAACAGGGGCGCCCCGAACTGGCACACTCAATCAATCAATCAATCAATCAATGACACTTATAAAGCGCGCTACATACCCGTAGGGTCTCAAGGCACCGGCCGTGGGTGCAGCCCGTCAGCCCCCGGACCGGGAAACGAGGGTCGGGCACACAGCCCCCAGCCACGGTGCAGGAGGATCACAGCACGTCACAATGTCTCTTCTCCGGCACCATCCATCAACGAGGTAACAAGTCTAAGGCGGAAAGAATTATTCAAATCTGGAAGACCAGCCACAATCGCGGTCCCACAGCCGATGTTGATCCGTTCCCGCTCGGATAGTTCAAAAATCAAGGTCCCGGCGGCAGCCCGGGAGTAGGCCGAAAATGGGACACGACATAACTCCGTTGCTGAATAAGGTAGGAAGTCCGGGACGGCACCGTTGGCATCAGGTAACCTTCATACATCCAGGCACAGGGCGTGGGTAGAGGATAAACAACAGGATAGATGAGCCGCCGGCGGAGGTCGGCGGAGCCGGGAGCTTATGCGGCCATCTTGGTTCGCGGCGTAGCTCCTCCCGCTTTTTAACTACTTGATATAATAGCTGTTATACAAACAGTCCTTCAGATCAACATCAACATTCCCAGTCGTTTGATATTAGTGCTTTTTATTCCACTCCATTGATGTGTTCATCTAACATAATCCAAAAATTATATGAGCACACACTGTTTTTGAAAAGAACATATCCTTCTTTGAAGTGAACCCTTCGGTTCTAATGACATGCAATGGGAAGCATGCCATCGTCCCTCAACGTCATCCTACCTACACATGACCGCGTCACGCACCAGGAAGCACTACGTCCCGCTTCCGGGTTAAAAGCTCATTGGGATGCAGAGACGGAGCTGCTCAGGACTCCCTGTAGGACGAGCATCCAGGTTTGAATGCGGGTGCCATGGTTTGGCGTAGTGAGTACGGATTTCACGCGGGTGGGCTCCGCCTAAATTACGAGTCCCAACAAAAACCGTATGTGGACACAAAATGCGTTTTGATTATGTATTTTACACCCCCAGAGTGTGACTAGAGCAAGCGCCCTTTCCTACGGTCTCCATGAGGCACGACAAAAGCTAATTTCTAGTAAAACTGTTTTTCCTCCTACGTGTCTCAGCAGTTTTTCCGATTTTAGCAATGTCAATTCTGATTGCATGCCCGCTTCCTTTGCGTAGCTACTATTTGAAAACATGCTCACTTTCAATGAGCATTTTGACACCTACACAAATTATCGCTTTGTAGGTTGATTACTGGGAAAAGGGGTGGGTTTGTTCACCCTTTTTATGATGGCTCACTGCCGCCATTGAGATGTGAATGCACTCTGAAACATCGTGCATGGTATGTATGGAACACGGAATGTTACACGCGAAATAGCTCATAATAGAGCTAAGAACGAGAGGTCCTCTAAGGTCGACACACATGGATAACATGGATTTTGTGTGTTTGTTCCCTTATTTTCAGATTTTCCCTTTCGCAGAAGGCTGGAAGATTGCCACACTGTAAGTACACGGTGTGGTTCTTGATTGACCCAGAGTAGGGTGCACCTTAGCGTGTGCACACCGCTCGGGCCATTGTAATAGGTTGTGACGAAAACCTGGTAATATCACGCACAGGTTGAAACATGTAGACCACCACGATCACTATTTTAGACATAGACACCACAGGTCAATCTAACCTAACTTGGGGGCTCATTAGGATGACGGGCGGACTTTGTCCGCCCACCATCCTGTCGGAATTCGGGACCGCCCGCCATAAGGGCGGGGATCCCGTGGGGGGTATTAGGATGTGCCCGCCACAGTTGCGGGCACATCCTGCATTTATAGCATTGTGGCGGGCGGTGCTCTCTGCACCGCCCGTCACAATGCTATAAATGCATTAATGCATTTACATAAACAAAGCGGCAGGCACCGCTCGGTGCCTGCCGCTTTGTTTATGCAAATGAAGGGGGGTGCCACATACCCCCCGTGTGCAGCCCCCATCTCTCCTTCACTCTGGGGGCCCGCAGGGGGCCCCCAGAGTGAAGACCGCATGCCTTTCCGTAGCGGCATCGCCGCCACGGAAAGGCATTTCACATAGCTTATTGTATTATGGCTGGCGGTGTCTAATAGACACCGCCATCATATTAATCCTTTTCCGCCCCGACCGCAAGGCGACCGGGGCGGAAAAGCGGCGGACAGTCTTTCCGTCCGACGAGGTACCCCCCGCCATACTAATATGGCGGGGGGAATTCGAATGCGGATGTCGGGCGGATTGCCCCCACCAGGCTGGCGGCAGCCACCGCCAGCCTGGCGGGGCAATCCGCCCGACATCCTAATGGGCCCCTTGGTGTCCCACCTTGTTTTTAACCATTGTCTTATTGCTCCATATTAAAGTTTTATGGAGTTAAATAAAGACGATTTGTAACCTCACCTATTCACTCACTTACACCACTGTTGTGAATAATCCTGCACCACTGTAAACAGGTGTTGAAGCACACACGGGAAGCATTCGCCTACTCAGCTGGGACCCCAATGATGAAGCATGTCACCAACTAGGTTGGTAAGTGAGGGGTCGTTTAGAAAAGGAACTCTTTCCTTTTCTTCCATGTTTACCTGCTCATCTCATTGATATCCTATATCCATGGAGTTTACTACTTCATTTGTTTTTGATGCCAGTGCCTATAGTCATGATTCCACCTCATGTCTCTTTCTTGCACCGCCCTAGGGGGCAGATTTACAAGCCCCTTGCGTCACTTTTGCGTCACTTTTAACATGGGAAAAGTGACACAAAAGTGGCACAAGGGGCTTGTAAATCTGCCACTAGGTCGATATATCTCACTCTTCCAAGGTCTTCTTCCACATTGTTTTGTCACTTTAACACTATTATCCTATCTTTCTCCCTTTTTTCTTTCACTAGTGCTGTCTTTCTCTCATGCTCTGGGTGAAATTCTGATGGGAAACAAGTGTAGGTCTCCGCCTGGCCTGGAAATTAAACACTGAATATAATTCATATGTTATTTTTCCTTCTCTCTGTCTCCCTGTTCCTTCTGGGCTGGGTTCAGTGAAGTACTAGGACAATGACCAGGAACAGAGCAGATGGCAATTGGGGACTGGGGACTGGGGACAGCGAGGAAGACGATCAAAAAGAGACACGGTTGCAAAGGCATAGTCAAGAAATGCTTCTGACCTGCACATGGTCTTTTTTATTGTTAAAAAAGTATACTGCACAATGATGGCAAACATTTGCAAAACCTTACTATTTTCATACCATGCTCGTTATTTGGCGTTGGAGTTGGGAACATATATCTAATTTTTGCATCTGAATTTCTCCATTTGTCGCTTAGTACTGATTGTTCGAAATAATATTTAACTTACGTTTTCAAAACATTTCTGTTGCTTTTATACTTGACTGAACATTTTCACCTCTGTGTTCCAGTACTCATTTTCAATTTATTTTTTAAAGAAAACAACAGTAAAATAATTGCACTCGTATGGAATTATCCCAGAACAGTTGTAGTATGATGTAATTCGCGGTACTTATTTTTTAAATAGTAATCATAAAGTACTTATTTAAACCTGTTCGACTTGCCTTTCGTGCTAAGCTTTACCACAGGTGGATGGTTACATTTTAGGAGCTGTGACCTGGGTCATAAGACTAAGTTCAGTGGTTCAATACTAACCAGAGAGTGGCTGCTTTTTTATTTTGGTATTAATGAATTGTATATTGCTTCATATTGAGTTAGCCTGGGTTCCTTACTTGTTGCAAATTTGAGGGAAACAACACTCAGATGAAATTGTATACATTTTATAAACTAAACAATCTGTTGGTGAGGAATTCTGGATGGGCAAAACCTCACATTGCATTCTTTAATGTAGACGTTAACCCCACACTCTCTCCATTAACAAGTCTGTTCGAATATCTATCTTTAAAAGCAGAGAATAAATGCATTATTGCATCCCTGTAGATGAATTTGATAAATCTGCATCTTTCCTTTTCCACAGTTCCTAAACGTAGCAGATTATGATGAACGTATCCTACATCAGATTTCGATCTTGGAGCAAACACTTGAAATGCAGGACAAGGTGAGCTTGAATACACCTACGATATGCACCTGCAGCACAAAACATCTCCATAGACTGCTTTTAAAATGATACAACCTACCCATTTCAGAAGGGATCATCCCACTAAACCTTTCAACCCACATCATTCTTTATTTATTTCATAGGATCATGAAAAAAATTTGAAGAACTGCAAGGACATTATCAAGGGCATAGAGAGACAGATGGGTCAGAAAATGCAGGTCAACCAGCAACTTGAGGAGGAAATACAAGAAATGCGTGCATCCGTCTCTGAAAGGAGACACATCTACAATGCTGTTGGTAAGACCTCAATGTACTACATGAGATAACGGTTCCCGAAAACACCCTTAAAAACCTCAAGGTGGTGATGGAACTTGCTTCTCTGTTGGATAACAATATAGAACTGGGCAAGATAGTTTCATCTAGTTCTCCGCTGTCTCATGTATCAGGGCGATCAGAGGGAACCAGGCTTTTGTGAAATTTTACCTATTAGATTAATCTGTCAGCTGTACCTTTCAAAGCTGGACACTTGAGGCTTCTAGCCAGATCACAATATTGACAATCTATTGTGGAAGAATCAATTCAACATGGGTACTTTTTTCTTGGTGGCATTCTTTCTCCCAAAGCTCGTTAATGTTAAAGTACCACTGGCACCATTGTGGAAGAGAACAATATTTACATCCTTTTTTGTGATCAATAGCTATCTATTGTTACGCCCCACAGTATTTCCAAAATCAACTGCAATGTTATTCTTACAAAGGAAAAGTGCTACATTTCTAAAGTGTTGAATTCGAAGCCAACAACCCACACGTTTCTTGTTATTCCTGTGTTTGGTGACATTCTGCAGTGGTGCAACAAAACTTGAGCCCCCCCCCCCCTCCCCCTGCAAAGTACATGGAGGCCCCTCCCTCCAGAGTCAGTCAAGAGCTCTCTGGCGAAGGTACTGTGATGAAGGGGCCCCCTGGAGCTTGGGGACCTTGGCTCCACGGGGGAGGTGAGGCTTATGTTATGCCACTGACATTCTGTTGAAGGCTGAAATTAAAATTACAGTGTCATCTTCAGTCTTAGCACAGGCAGGAAAAGTCCATCCACCTTGTGATTTGGAATTTAGTGGAGTCCAGAGGGAAACAGGAGTGTTGTGTCTCATGGATCAAAGGTGAACCTTTAGAACCTGGTCTATAGAAGGAGTTGGTGAAGGAGGAACCACCACGTAATAAGATGTGGTTAATTGAGGGGGGGCTTGATGTGCTGAGATGCATTGATAAGACAATATTCCAGTGTTCTCCGCAACTCATTACCCTCAGGTTTTTCTGATTGCCACCAGCAGTACTTTATTTGTATGATTGAGCACTGATGGGCCCCCAGCACTGAATTTAGTGGAGCAGGACTCTTTGGAAAGCCTCACCCGTGGACGGTAGGTGTAAAATTTGCAGGGCTTATTGACCCCACCCTATAGTTATAGTTATAGTTCTCCAGTATTAGGGGTGTCTTTCATAGATTCACATGCTTGAATATTCCCCGTCGTCGAAGTGGGAGTCCCACGGTACATAAAATAGCAGTAATATATGCATGTATATATGAGAAATATTATAAATAAAATATACACACATATAATGCAATAAAAGTGTAAACTTAAAAAAGTACCATAGAACAGAATAGGCCCATTGAAAAGCCCAAGGAGGAATTCACTTTAGTAACTTATAGGAGTCATTATGTGTTGGTCCACATTCCAGCCAATCAGGCTGTAGCCTCCTCTAGAACCTTCTCCTCAGAAGCCCAAGTCCTCAGATTTTCTACCGCACGTCGTGTGAAGGGAGTCTCCCTGAGCTCTGCTCAGTTTCTTCAAGTTTCTTCATATTTTTTCTTCAAAATGTCTTCTTCAAAGAAAACTCTGTTCAAGGCTTGTCCATCCTGTGGGAAACTTCGCCTTTTTCATGAGGATCCACACAGTAAGTGTATTTACTGTCTTTATCCGGACCATGTTGTCTCTACCTGCAGACTCTGTCGCAAATTTCCTCCTAAGACTTTGAGGGACAGAGAGGCTCGTCTCCTTCTGTGGCTACAGAAGTTGAAATCATCTGATAACATCGTGTCCGATGCTGAGAGTATGTCATCTGGTTTTTCTAAAACCTCTCAGAAGCGTGGGTCTGAGACTGAAGTCCCCTCTCCTTTTCTTAAGAAGAGTAAAAAGTTGGGATCTTCCAAGGATGTCTCCTCACAAGACTTGCTTCAGGGCGCGCCTACGAGACCTGGTTCTCTGGCGTCTCGTCCCAAGACCATGCCCTCCGTTTCTAAAACGGGCATTGGCTCGTCGACGGGCTCGTCGACGCGTCCGTCGACGTCTTCAGCGTCTACGAAGTCTGTTTTGGCATTTTCCACGTCGACGACTACTTCTTCCATGTCGACTAGTTCTGCCACGACGATGATCGTCTCGTCGACGAGCAGCCAGGAGGTGAGACCCATCTCATCCATTATTATGATCTCGTCAATCAAACCGTCGACGAAGAAACCACCGTCGACGCATCCATCGTCGACGGCTCTCCCGTCGACGAAGACCAAGGCTTCATCGTCGACGACCGAATCCTCGTCGACGACAGCCCCGTCGACGATACCATCGACGCAGACGATGAACCCCCCGTCGACGGCTGCTCCGCCGACGACTTCCTCGTCGACAGCAAAGACTGCGATTCCATCGACGGCCTCGTCGACGGCCTCGTCGACGACCAAAAAATCATCGTCTACCAAAATTAAAATTCCTACGCCGGATGCAGTGGCGCCAACGAAAAAACAACTAGAGGGTGTTAAAGCTATACAACTCTTGTCGACGGGCTCGTCGACGACACAGCAACCACTACAATCTGCTACCACCTTCAAAGTGGTTTCTACTTCGTCCCTCAAGTCTGTCCCACTTATACAGTTAAGTCCTATTAGGAGTGGATCGCAACCTCCGGAGAAATTATTTCAATCTGGAGCAGAGGAATCTGGAAATGATTCAGAAGTGGATCAACTTTATCAACCAGCAACCAGTCCATCGGATTTACACATAAAGTGTCAGGACTACAGCGATGAGGATGAGTATGCGGATAATACCGTCGAAGATGGGAATGTCCTTTTTCCATTGGATAGCACACAACAACCAAATTACGAACGCTTTACACAAATTCCTATGTCTATGGTGAAAGACCGACAACATATGCTGGATGACTACAATCGTAGATTTCCACCATCGCTGCCGCCGTCCCCAGCACCCCAAGTGCAGCGGTCCCAGGCTCCAGCTCCACGCCCTCCGTCTCCAGTGCCTCAACCACAGTCTCCAGCACCTAGGCCTCGAGCTCAAGCGACTGTTGCACCTACGTCTCCTTTAGGTGCTGCTCCTGATACAGATAATGAGGGTCAAACTCCACAAAACACTGGAGATAATGACACTGATGATGAGGAAATGCAGGATTGGGACAATTATAGGGCACAGACACCCTCTACTCCACCAACATCACCAAGAACTTCGCCACCAGTGGATATCGCAAGTTTCCACAGCCTTATGGTTCGTGCAGCAAAGAGGTTCCACCTAACGTTAGAAACGCAGCAAGCAGAATGTTTTCTGTATGACTTTAAAGACTTGCCTCAACGCCAAACTCATACCATTCCTATTATTGACCACATATGGGAAGAGGGTCTGAAGTTGATGGAACGTCCTAACTCCATTCCAGCCGTTCTACCTAGACTGGACAAAAAATATAAAGCGCCGCCTACTTCCCCGGCCTGCTTAGTTTCACAGCCTAAAGCAGACTCAGTGATCACTCAGGCGGCACAAAAAAGGTCTCGAAATCCAGCCATACCCCTGACTTCCCCCCCGGATCAGGATGGCCGCAAATCGGACTCAATTGGTAATAAATTTACCACAATGGCAGCGACAACGGTAAGAGCTTCCAACGCCTTAGCCATTCTGGGTCGATACGACCGTCAAATGTGGTCCGAGATCGCTGGTCTACTTCCCCAAATGCCCGACTCCATCCGGGAGGAAGCACAGGCCATCATTCTCGAGGGAGAAAAGATTTCAACGGAAATTATCGACTGTGCCGTCGACATAGCCTCTACTGGATTCCGACAATTGGCGGGTGCTGCAGTTTTGCGTCGCCAAGGCTGGCTAAAGTCAACAACCTTCCGTCCGGAAGTTCAATCCAGAGTGCTTGATTTGCCCTACGATGGCGAGTCTCTGTTTGGTAAGCACGTTGATGATGCCTTAGAACTCATCAAAAAGGACACGGACACAGCGAAGTCCTTAACAACTCTTCAATACAGAAAGAGGCCATTTCGTGGGGCACGTGGTAGAGGAGGAGGAACCTCTACTTTTCGAGGCACGGGCCAATATAGAGGATACACTTACGACAACAGACAAAGAGGATCCTATCAGTCCCAAAATCGTTCATCCACCTCCAGACCTTACCAGCGGAAGTCCAACAACAGAGGTGGTGCGAACACCAGCAAAAAACAGTGAGAGGATTGTGCATCTTGGAGGTCGAATCTCGAAATTCTTCTGCAATTGGTCGAACATCACCAACGACCGATGGGTCTTGGATGTAGTTTCAAAAGGACACACCCTGGAATTTACGAAATTTCCCCCCGCTCGCCCGCCTTCGGGCCCACCTTCTCCCCATTTCAAGGAACTGTTGGCCCAGGTGCAGCTTCTGATCACGAAGGGAGCCATAGAATTGGTACCGCAATGTCAACGCGGCAAGGGATTCTACTCCCGTTTCTTTCTAGTGAAGAAAAAATCAGGAGAGTGGCGCCCCATCTTGGATCTGAGGGCTCTAAACAAGTTCATCGCGTCCAAGACTTTTCAGATGCTAACCCTGCTTCAAATCTTGAATTTCCGAGGAGGAGCCAAGCCGGCGCCCGCAATGGCCGCCTAGTCCCTCGGCTCCGATCATCGTCTCCTGACGAGCATATATCCTGCGTGCACCGCCGCGGCAAGACGGAGGGTACGGGGTCGTGAAAGTATCCGATCATCGAGGGTGCAATCCTGAGGTCCGTGCCTGCTTCTGGAGGCGAGAAAACGTCGGCGATTCCAGCGGCCCGTAGCAGCTCTAAGACCGGGGACTCGGCCATCTTGCGAGGCTGGACCCCGAGTAAACAACAGCGGCCGCCGTTGACCTGGAGGGACCGGTCAGCTCTGAGGGGGCGTGTGACGGCGAATCTCCTGACTGTAAGCGAAGATCGAGACTCTCCCTGTGCCCCTGCGTTCCCTGACAGTGCAACATTGTATTCGCTCCGCCTAAAGGTATTTACTTAATATCCCGAGTTTTGCGGGAGGCTCCCTAATTTCTTGCGAGCCACCCTTCACCTGCACTAATTCCAGCGGCACCTTTTGATAGCTCTTGGCGACCTTGCCGAGGGGACCACATTGTTCGCCGCCTTCCAGCCCGTGCCCCGGCTCCACATCGGCTCTGCTCTGCCCGTGCTACTATGGTGGAAGAGACCGCACCACACGGGACACACAGAACTGGTTTGCGCCTCGACGCACTACTTGCTTCTTTGGCTGCCCTCCGTGACACCTTGGTGCAGGGCGCCCTACTGTTGGGGGGCAAGTTGGATACCATGATCCTAGCGGTGGAGCCATTGATTTTGTCTGGCCCGCTTGTGTACAGTGAGACGCCGTCTTCAGCGCCAGGAGGTTTCAAGATGGCGCCTTTCACCGCAGCTGGATGGTCGAAAGCACGGCGTCTTCGGATTTTCCGTATGTGTACGGTTGGATGCATCGGGCGTTTTGGACATGCTAATCTGGATCTAGCTGCAATATCCTTCCCCAACGACCTGCTGCTGGCTGCTCTTACGCTGTTCCCGCTGTATTTTAACATTGAACTGGGGCTCTCCTGTGTTGCTTTGTTCCATGGAGCTTGGGAGGGCTGTATCACTGACTCGTTTCACATGCCGCACTTGCTGGAGCTTGGTACTGTCGCTGACTCTGGTACTTCACGCAAGACTGGGCAAGGATGACTATCCCCCCTCCGGGTCACCGTCCTCTGGGCTACTACTTTGAGGGCTGTGTGACACGTTGGACCTCCATGATGCTGCGCTGAGTTGACTCTGTTCCTGGATATCTTACTCTGACCTGGTTCTTGCTGCTTTGGTTCATGTACTGTGCTCAATAATTTCACGTACGAGAAGGGCCGAGGGACTGCTATAGGCTGGCTTTCATTCTTGCTTGTGCTTTTGGTTGCAGGGGGTAATGCTTCATGATATTGCTACTACAGTGGCTATTAATGCTTTGGGAATGCGACCTGTACTGCCTTGTGATTAATCCTGATTACGATGTGTTGATTCTCACGCACCGCTCGTAGTTTTCCCCACTATGTATACATTGCTCAACGATTACCCCTTGCTCTGTGTTGTTCCTTGCCGGCGAGGGGGCACTGGGTGCCCGGGAGCGGGTTCGCTCCTCTCCTCCTCCACTCTTTATAATTCCCTACTGTGGGGCAGTTCCGGGGCGACAGGCACGCTGTTAGTGGGTTAGGCCGTAGCCATTACAGGGGTGCAGGGTGGCGGGTGCGGGGGGGGTTTGTTGTTTTAGTTTGTTTTGTTCTATGGTCCCTATCGCTCTTTTCCGGCTTTGGGAGGGTCTTCCTCTTTAGTGGGGCTGGCGTCACGGGGTCCCACACCTTTGTTCTTTTTCTATACTTGGCATTTCCATAATTCTCTATCCCTCGCTTTTCAGGGGTGGGCTTTCGGGGATCGGACTTGGTAAAGTTGCCCTTTATATCGTCGCTACTGTTTAGGTTCTTGCGCTATGGCTGCTTGACTGTAGAGTTGCTTTACGTATAGCCCACCACCGAATATCACTGGGGTTTATCCCCCCTGCGTCTTCTATGTCTTTATGTAAGGTGTGTAGTCCTTGTTGTTGCGGCCCCCTCTCTTCTTCTAAATTTAAAAACGAAAACCTCATATCCTATGTCGCATACCCCACAGTCCGTATAACATATTTCGACATATCCTGCTAGTTTATTGGCCTATTGCATGCTACTCTCCTGTTTTTATTGAGTGTCTTTGCGGCCGGCCATGATGGTTGTGGGCTTGCGCATGTATATCCTGATTTTCCAATAAAGGTTTTCAAAAAAAAAAAAAAAAAAAAAATCTTGAATTTCCTCATTCCAGGAGAGTTCTTTTCGACAATAGACCTTCAAGATGCATATTTCCATGTGCCTATTCACACCAGGCACAGGAAATACCTTCGTTTTACAGTCGGCCAATTTCATTATCAATTCAAGGTCCTTCCATTCGGCCTTCGATCGGCACCGAGGGTATTTACCAAGATCCTAGCCCCGGTGGCCGCTTACCTGCGCTTACAGAGCATCCAGTTTTATCCGTATCTGGACGATTGCCTCATAAAAGCCAGGACTTTCCAACTGACACAAGAACACACACAAGTCTGCATATCCCTGTTCGAAACTTTAGGTTTCTCCATCAATTGCCTGAAGTCACACTTTCACCCTTCTCAACAACGAGATTTTCTAGGAGCCTCGCTCGATTCTCGGCTAGGGGAAGTGTTCGTTTCACAGGAACGTCAGAGCAGAATGTTGCAGAAAGTTCAGTTCCTGCAGTCAAGACAGTACGTTTCTGTCCGAATGTACAAGTCATTCCTCGGCATGGCTTCCTCGTGCATTCAACTGATTCCCAACTGCAGACTGCACATGAGAGTCCTTCAGGAAGAACTCGACAGCCAGTGGAAGCAGGTATCAGGGTCGTTCGAGGACAAGATCCATCTAACGTCCCGCATACAAAGAGCTTTGGAGTGGTGGGCTCATCCTCCAAATATAGCGACAGGTCGTTCATTCAAGGACGAACAACCAACACTGACACTGACGACAGACGCCTCCCTAGAAGGTTGGGGTGCTCATCTCGACGGAATGTCCGTGAGAGGCAAGTGGCCGGCGTCTCAGCGCACTTGGCACATAAATCGCTTAGAACTACTGGCGATTTTCTTGGCCTTGAAGTCCTTTCAAAGAGTAGTGCAGGGACAGACATTGTTGGTGAAGACAGACAATACCACCAGCATGCACTACATCAACAAACAGGGCGGCACAAGATCTCTCGTGCTATCACAGCTGGCACAGGAAATTTGGGACTGGGCTCTACAACGTCAAATACATCTCCAAGCTATCCATGTACCAGGTGTGGCCAATGTGCTGGCGGACGCGCTCAGCAGAGCCCTCTCGGACAACCACGAATGGGAACTCCACCAACCAACGTTGGATTACATCTTCTGACAGTGGGGCCGACCGCAGTTGGATCTCTTTGCAACTGTTCTCAACAGGAAATGTCTAAGGTTTGCGAGCCGGCATCCACACAAGGAGTCGAGTGGGAATGCCTTTTCCATAAATTGGTCGAACGCCTTCAGTTATGCATTCCCTCCTCTGCCGCTCATTCCACGTCTGTTACACAGAATGAGATTCCAACCATGTCGGATGATCCTGATCGCACCCAAGTGGCCGAGACGTCCTTGGTTCTCAGATCTCCTCCTATTCTCTCTGACACAACCGATACGGTTGCATCCTCTGCCACATCTTCTCACAATGCATCAAGGTCAAGTATGCCATCCGGATCCAGCGTACCTTCAACTTCATGCTTGGAACCTGAGTACTATGAATTTGCACACATGAATATCGACAAGGATTGTAGGGCAGTGCTATCAAATGCTCGAGCACAATCTACTGTCAAAACTTACCAGCTGAAATGGAAGCGTTTCTGCGCTTGGTGTTCCACTAGATCACTAGATCCCATGCGTGCTCAGCCAGAACAAATTTTGCCATTCTTTTTGTCGCTAGCAAAATCAGGACTATCTCACTCCACCCTTAAGGTTTTTCTGGCTGCTATCTCTCGTTTCCGTCATGATGGCATAACATCTTTGTACTCTTCCAGGATCATAAGACAGTTCTTCAAAGGCCTTTTTAGGATGTTTCCTCCAATCCGTCGGCCTCCACCTTCATGGCGACTCAACCTAGTTCTGTCTCAGCTGCTTTTGCCTCCATTCGAGCCCATCCATTCTTCCAATCTGAAGTTCCTCACGTGGAAAGTGGCTCTGTTACTTGCTCTGACCTCTTCTAGACGCGTCAGCGACATTCAAGCCTTTACTATACAGCCACCGTTTTTGAAATTTTCCAACGAGGCTGTTACCTTGAGAACAAATCCCAGTTTTATTCCTAAGGTTCCCAGTGACTTTCATCTCAATGAACCTATTGTTCTTAAGACTTTCTTCCCTGCACCTCAATCTGCAGCGGAGCGCTCCTTACACACTCTGGATGTGAAGCGCTGTCTTAAATTTTACATTCAACGCACAGCTGCCTTCAGAAAGTCTGATCAATTGTTTGTTGCATATGGCCCAGTATGCAAAGGACAACCCGTAACTAAACAGACTATCACCAGATGGATATCGTCTGCCATATCCTATTGTCATCAACGGGCTGGCAAGCCCCTTCCTGCTCCTGCTCGAGCTCATTCCACGAGAGCTGTGTCAACTTCTGCTGCCCTCTTTGCGGGGGTACCTCTAAGACAAATCTGCAGAGCTGCTACTTGGTCCAGCAGCCATACTTTCACGAAGCACTACTGCCTGCAATCAACAGATGCCGCAGATGCGGCAGTGGGTCAAGCGGTGCTGCGGAATCTTTTCCAATAAAGGTGAGCCTCTGTTGCTACCCGCCTCCAGTCATAAAGGTATTGTCATGTTTTGGTTTTTTATTGCTTATTAAGTGATAAGTTATGCCTAAACTTAATTTGTATCTTCCTTTATGACTAATGTATGTTTTACTGCTTTCTATTCTTATTCAAGCATGTGAATCTATGAAAGACACCCCTAATACTGTAGAAGAACATAAGTTACTTACCTGTAAACTGTGGTTCTCCAGTATTGGTGTCTTTCATAGATTCACATGCGACCCTCCCATCCTCCCCTCAGAGGCTCTCTTCTCCTCAAGCATTTATACTTACTTGTGCTACGAAAATCTGAGGACTTGGGCTTCTGAGGAGAAGGTTCTAGAGGAGGCTACAGCCTGATTGGCTGGAATGTGGACCAACACATAATGACTCCTATAAGTTACTAAAGTGAATTCTCCCTTGGGCTTTTCAATGGGCCTATTCTGTTCTATGGTACTTTTTTAAGTTTACACTTTTATTGCATTATATGTGTGTATATTTTATTTATAATATTTCTCATATATACATGCATATATTACTGCTATTTTATGTACCGTGGGACTCCCACTTCGACGACGGGGAATATTCAAGCATGTGAATCTATGAAAGACAACAATACTGGAGAACCACAGTTTACAGGTAAGTAACTTATGTTCTTATTGATTTATATAGCGCTGAATCACCCATGAGGGTATCTCGGCGCTTAGGCTGTGGAACCCTTCCTGGCTCTCCCTGTGAGGGGCGGAGCCAGGCATCCCAGCGCTGGTGGGGCCGTTGTGGAGATTAAGCAAGCTATTGCCCAGAGTTGCAGCATGGGCCCATGATTAGAGAAGGCGCTGAAGCGAGAAATATCGAGTCCGCGGACATTGATCCTAGACCCTGCTGCGTCGGGAATTGAACCCTGGTCCCGGGCCTGATCTCTGCTTCAGGGTCTGCCGCCTCTAACCAGTTAGCCACACTTCTCCCTAATCTGGGAAATGAAAGAGTGGGTTCTCATCGGCTGAATGGAAACTAGCTGAGGCAAGTGACTGTTGGCTGGTAGTAGAGCTAGAGCTTTGATGCTGTATCAGAGCTTCCAAGTCACACCGTCCCACCGTGTGTCACACAATATCGGCTCCCATTACACAGTCACCCGGTGAGGAGCCAACATCATATGGTGGGCAAACAATTAGCTGGAAACTCCTGCAGAGAGCAGGTTTCTAGTTAATTGTTTGGATGGTCTGAGCAGCCGAAGTCTGATACCGGGTGTGAAACCTCCTCAGGACATCGGCACAAGCCTCCAAGGTTTTGTTTTTTGATGTAGGCGGGGGTGGTGAACTACAGTGAGTCGGGCTATAATCGGCATTAAGCCATGCCCCGTGTGAGTCCCCACCCCAATCTTTACACAGTGAGAAAGGTTCATAAGTTGGCAAGGCTGATGTATGCATGTGCTCTAACATGACAACGCTGTCACATGAGCCCCAGATCAAGTGCCTGCCCTGTTCCATAGCCTGCTGCCTTCACTTGTTGGTCCTGGATGGAAAAATTATGCTCATATATCATTTAGAGGGAGATAGAAGCTGAGATCCATTCTGATTTCGTGGGTAATAACATCAATCAAGAGATAATGGATCACATGTCTGGTGGTACCAGGGTCTATAGGTTGTAAAAAACCTTCATTTACTCTAACTTTTATGGTGGTATATCTTGATTATCCAGTATTGGGGTATCTTTCATAGATTCACATGCCTGAATCATTTCCCTTTGCCGAGGCGGGAGTCCCACGGTAAATAAAAAATCAGTGCCAAAGGTAAATAACAGTAGTAGGCCCAGTAGTAGACCCAAAAGAAAAGCCTGAGGCCTAGATCTTAGTAGCCTATCTACATCATTATACTAAAAGAACCAAAAATGTGGTCACAACCAATCAGCTAGCAGCACCCTCTAGAACCGTCTCTGCAGAGCCAGTACTCCTCAGATTTTCACCGCACGTCGTGTGTGAAGGGAGTCTCACTGAGCTCTGCTCAGTTTCTTCAGCTTTTCTTCAGCTTTTACTTCTTTATGGATCATCCAAGATCATACTTCATTTCTCTGACCCTATTAAGGCAGTAATATGGCAGTTTGGCAGAAAGCAAGGTAATACACTGCGAAATATGTCTAACCTTTTCCTCAATAACTCTCACGTTCTGAGAGATGAGGCTATTATTGGGACTACATAGACTTTAATCTGCCACTTCTGATGAGGACAACGAGCATTCCTTCAACTCATAGGAGAGGTCAAAGGGAGAAGTCGCGCCAGGAGCCTCCATAGGGCACCCATAAAAGCCATAAAGACTCACCTTGAGTCGTTATAAGGCACTTCCCCCAGAGAGGCAATTGGAAAAACTTCCTTAGAGGCTGATCCTACAACTCCCTTTTCATCCCTGACACTACATCAGGGAAATCCTCTTAACCTGACATTAGGAGTCTATAACAAAACTCCATGTCTACTATTAATGCCTCACCAATATGGACCTCAGCTACGATGGTCTCGTCTACGATGGTCTCATCTATGACGGTCGTCGACGACTGCCTCATCTATGTCGGTCCTCGATGACTGCCTCATCTACGACGGTCGTCAACGACTGCCTCATCTACGACGGTCGTCGACGACAGCCTCATCTACGACGGTCGTCGACGACGGCCTCATCTATGACGGTTGTCGACGACGGCCTCATCTATGACGGTCGTCGACGACGGCCTCATCTACGACGGTCGTCGACGACGGCCTCATCTACGACTGCCTCATCTACGATGGTCGTCGACGAAGGCCTCATTTACGATGGTCGTCGATGATGGCCTCATCTATGACGGTCCTCAACGACGGCCTCATCTACGATGGTCGTCGACGACGGTCTCATCTACGACGGTCGTGGACGATGGTCTCATCTACGACGGTCGTCGACAACTGCCTCATCGATGACGGTCGTCGACAACTGCCTCATCGATGACGGTCGTCGACGTCGGCCTCATCTACAATGATCGTCTATGACAGCCTTGTCTATAATGGTCTCATCTACAATGGCATTGCCTAGGACAGCCTCCGCTCGAAGACAACCTCATCTAAGAGGGTCGTCTATGACAGCCTTATCAATGAAGCCTCATCTACGTATGGCCTCATCTATGAATGGCCTCAACTACAAATGGCTCCATCTATGAATGGCCTCATCCATGGATTGTTATTGTTATTGTTATGTGTACTTCTTAAGCGCAACATTCATCCAACCAGGATATCACGGCGCTGCAATATTGAGCAGTAAACCATGGGCAATTACCAGAGACCACTGTTTATTCTGATATAGGGAATAATGCAGTTTTTAATTTTTTCTTAAAGATAGGGTAGCAGTCCGTAAGTCGGAGGTCGATGGGCAGATCATTCCAACATTTGGCAGCAATGTGCGAAAAGGCGCGTCCACCCATCCTGGATAGCTTGATCCGTGTGGTGGCTGCTTTGGCTGAGGCTTGTGAACGTAAGTTCCGCGCTGGAGCATAGAGCTTAATTCTATTCCGCAGAATGTAAGGGCCAGTATTGTGTAAAGTTTTATGAGCAATGCATAGCATTTTGAAAGAAGCTCTTTGTCTCATAGGCAGCCAGTGTAAGGCTCTCAAGCAGTTGGTAGCTGAATCATACTTTCTTTTGTTGCAGACAGCTTTAGCTGCCGCATTCTGGACCAATTGTAGTTTTGAAAATAAATAGTCCGACATACCAACAAATAGCGAATTACCATAGTCCAGCCTGCTAACTAGTAGAGACTGGACTAGGATCTGTCTGCATTCCAGTGGAATCCAGGGAAAGACCTGTTTCAACATTTTTAGTATGGCAAATCCTTTGCCACATATTGTGGTGACATGGTGTTTCATAGATAGAGTAGTGTCCATCTGGATTCCCAAGTTTCTAGCAGACGAAGTTGGATTTGGTGGAGTGCCTAAGGTATTTGGCCACCAAGAATTATCCCAAAGCTGTTTTGCTCTGCCGAAAAGGAGGATTTCTGACTTGTCAGCATTTAGTTTCAAATAGTGGCCATGCATCCAATTGGATAGCTCTGACAAGTAGTTATGCAGTCTATATTTGGCGTCATTTACACCATTTAGGGTTACCATCAGCTGAGTATCGTCAGCGTAAGAGCAGATATTGATGCCCCATTTCTTGCCTATCGACGCCAATGAGGAAACATATACATTGAACAATGTTGGGCTCAATGTTGCTCCTTGAGGCACCCCATATTTGATCTTCCGAGGAGTAGAGGTAAAGTTACCTAAACAGATGGACTGGGATCTATTCGATAGAAAAGACTCCAGCCAATTCAGGGCTTTACCTTGTATTCCTTTTGCGGCTAGCATATGTATTAGCAGTTTGTGAGAAACTGTATCAAACGCCGCTGATAAATCAAGTAGTATCAGGGCGACCGTTTTGCCTTTATCAACCTGCATTCGAATAACGTCCATCATAGCCAAGAGCGTTGTCTCAGTACTGTTATTTGATCTAAAACCAGTTTGGGAGATGTCCAGTAGGTTATTGATTTCCAGGAAACTTGACAGCTGTTTTGTTACCAATCTTTCTAAAACCTTAGATAGGAATGGAAGCTGTGAAAT
The DNA here is from genome assembly GCF_964263255.1 of Lissotriton vulgaris. Classification (NCBI taxonomy): domain Eukaryota; kingdom Metazoa; phylum Chordata; class Amphibia; order Caudata; family Salamandridae; genus Lissotriton; species Lissotriton vulgaris. The sequence goes on along the minus strand of NC_141693.1, from coordinate 1,064,890,970 downwards.
GGGACGGTAATTGGCTAGATCGTTTATATCCGCGCCAGCTTTTTTTAGTAATGGAATTACAGCTGAATTTTTCCAAACTTCTGGGAATACAGCTTGCTCCAGGGACAGATTAAGAACTTTTGTAACTGCTGGGCAAATTATAGGTGTTAATTGAGAAAAAATATAGTGTGGACAAACATCCCATGGCGAGCCTGATTTGATTTCTGACATGGCTTTGCTAACCTCGTCTTCGGAAAAAGGGCCAAAAGTAGAGCAGCTGGCCTGCAGAGTAGAATCAGCCTGATACTCCACATAGGCCTGGCTGTTATTTGTAAAGGAAGCATATATTTTATCAATTTTTTCACTGAAAAAATCACAAATTTTTTAGCAATTTTCTTGTGAAGGAGTCAAGTTAGAGGTGAGACTAGAGGGATTACAGAGTTCTTTTACTATTTTAAAAAGCTCCTTGGACGAATTTTTATTCTCTAGTATTTTTTGGGAAAAGTAGTCTTTCTTTGCTTTACGTATGGCTGTATGGTATATTTTCAGTTGATGTTTATAAGTGGCTCTGTCTTCGGGTGTTTTACTTACTCTCCATTTGTGTTCTAGTGTAGTACATTTTCTTTTTTCAATTTTTAGGTCTGGACTATACCATTTCTCAGAGATTTTCCGTCTAGATGGATCAATTGCGCGGGTCCGTGAACAATGATCCAGCGCTTTCTCTATGTTGCCAAGCAATTGACAAATTTCTTCCTCACATGCAGTTTCAGAGTTGGGATTATAAAAAAACTCTTCTTTAAATTTTTCCATAGAGAACTTACTCCAACATTTTGTAGAGTTAGTCGACTGAACTAACAGTCTTTTATTTTTTATAGGTAGGTTTAATGTAAATTCTATCCTATAATGATCCGTCCATGTCAAAGGTGTTATATTTGTAATGTTAGTATTTGTTATGTTAGTAAATATAAGATCTAACATGTGCCCCGCTCTGTGTGTGGGGTGAGCTATTTTCTGCGTCAATTGCATAATTTCCATGTCTGTAGCGAGGCGTTTAGTTAGAGGGTTATCAGGTAGATCGAAATGAACATTAAAGTCACCAAGGACTATAATGTTTTTATGATTGAGACAAACTGGAAGAATTTGTTCCAGGAGTTGGGTGCTAAAGTCAATTGTACTACTGGGGGGATTATAAATGATCGCACCTCCGAGGATCACCTGAGTATTAATAGAGATGGAGATAATTAGAACTTCATGTTTACCTAGTTGTGTGACTGTTTCTTGACGACATGAAAAGCTGTCTTTGCATATCATGGCCACCCCACCACCCCTCTTAATTGATCGATTTAGATTAATAATTTTGTACCCATTAGGTAGAGCTGCAGTAATATCCGGGGTATTGTGCTCACCGAGCCAAGTCTCCGTGATAAAAAGAAAATCAGGTTTAATATCCTGTAGCATATCCCATATTTCAATAGAGTGTTTGGGTAGGGACCTTGCATTGACATAAATGCATGAGTAATCCTGAGTGGGAGTTTCTTCAGATATAGGAGACTCCGTGTAGTTACTATTCCATCTACAATTCCGACAGCTAAAGGGGCCCAAGGTGTTAGAGGGTCCTACTATAGCACAATGGGAATGATAGGATGGTATGGAAGTATTAAGATGGCCATCATACGATTGCCTCATCTATGATTACCATCTACGGATGACATCACCTATGTTAACCTCATCTATGATGGTATTGTCTATGACTGTCGTCTATGACAGCCTCATCATCTATGTATGGCTTCATCTACCAATAGCCTCATCCACCAATGGCTTCATCCACCAATGATCTCATCTACCAATGGCCTCATCTACCAATGGCCTCATCTACCAATGGCCTCATCTACCAATGGCCTCGTCTACCAATGGCCTCGTCTACCAATGGCCTCGTCTACCGATGGCCTCATCCACGAATGGCCCCATCTACGAATGGCCCCATCTACGAATGGCCTCATCCATGAATGGCCTCGTCCACGAATGGCCTCATCTATGATTGCCTCATCTACAGATACCCTCACCTATCTAAGATGGCATTGTCTATGACTGTCGTCTATGACAGCCTCATCTATGATGGTTGGTCATGACGATTATCTATGACAACGTTCTCGTCTGCAATAACCTCGCCTACATAACCATGTCTACGACAGCAAAGTCTATGATGAGATTGTCTACGATGGCCTCTTCTATGACAGCATCCTGTACATTTTTTAATGCAATGGGCAGCAGCTAGATTTCAACTGCCAGTTACAGTCGGACAGAATATTTCCTTTATGATTTCAAGGAAGAATCCAGGAAGATCACGAGAGCGGTACCTACAATATACTAAGTCTATTCCAGCAGTGCTTCCGCGCATAGAAAAGAAATAATGTGCACCTGCTAACAGCCCATCCTGTCTGATAGGCCACCGTTCGGCCAGATTCAGTAATTTCACAGGCCTTTCAACAACAATCTAAATTCCGCAACGCCTATCACCATACCACCTGACAAGAAAGGACATCGTCTGGACCTTATAGGCAAAAAATTCTCTACTTTGGCAGCGGCTTCTATTAGAGCTGCCAATCCTCTAGCCATAATCGTCTGTTATGACCGTCAAATGTGGTCAGACATGGCGAGTCTCATTGACCTCATTCCTGAGGACCGAAGGCAGGAAGCAAGAAAGATTCTGTTGGAAGGAGAGCGTGCCACATCAGAAACTATAGATTGCGCCTTGGACATCATGAACTCCAACCTCCATCAGCTAGCATGGGCTGCAGGGCTTAGATGCCAGGGATGGCTTAAAGCCACTACTTTCACACCTGAGGGGCAAACAAAGATTCTAGGCATGGCCTATAATGGAGAGTTTTTGGTTTGGTAAACATTTTAATGAAACCCTCTTAGCTATAAAAACTGACACGAATACTGCAGGATCATTAAGCACCCTTCAATACGGGTGCAGATCTTTCAGAGGAGCGAGAGGACGTGGTTTTTCATCAAGAGGAGGATACCAAAAGCAAACAGAATAAGCAGTATCAATCCCAGTACAGCCTTACAGCCAGACATCATACCGTCGATAGTCTACGACTAGTTTCTCCCGTCAGGGTGGCCGAAAGAGATTACAGTATCAAGGCCGAGACACTAACAGAAAGCCGTGATCTCCACAAGGCGCCAACCATTTTACCCTCCTTACCCTTGGGCCCGAAGATTTCAGCTTATGTTCACAAGTGACAAGAAATGACTTCAGACCAATGGGTTCTAGACCTAGTAACCAATGGCCACTCTGTGGAATTCATCTAAAAACAGCCACCTGCTACTCCGCCCAGGGGTTCCCCTCCCCCTCGTCTACACAAGATTTGAGTTGTTTAAATGAAGGATGTTTTATGGCTTATCTGGATAGGGAAGATGCGTATTTCCACATACCTATCGACCCCAAACAGCACAAATATCTTCGCTTTCAAGTGGCTGGCGCCCATTATAAGTTCAAAGTGCTCCCGTTTGGACTGAAATCTGCACCAAGAACCTTCACAAAGTACTTGGCACCAGTGGCAGCAGCATTGAGATCTGGAGGAATACAAGTATTTCCTTATCTAGACAATTAGCTGCTCAAAGGTCCTTCAGAACATGAAACCAAGATTGCCACAGTAGAATGTACCCATCTCTTCTCTTCTCTGGGGCTGATAATCAACGACAGCAAATCACATTTACGTCCTCTCCGAGTAATGTATTTTCTCGGAGCAAAGTTAGACACGGTCCAGAGCAACGCATTCTTGTCACACGACAGCCTGATGCGTCTTAAAAAATTGGCAAGGTTAATTTAAAAAAAGGTCAGTTTCAGTTCGAATGTTTGCTTCACTCCTGAGGATGTGCTATACATCTCATACCCTTGGCATGGCTCAAAATGAGACCTCTTCAGGAGGAACTGCAACTTCAATGGCAACAAACCATGGGTTTGTTCGACGATACCATCAAGGTCGCGCCGTGTATGATAAATTCTCTACATTGGTGGTCGCAGACAGAGAATCTAACCCAGTGTCTCACGTTCCTACAGACCATTCCAGATTTAGTTTTAACGACTGATGCCTCCATGGAAGGATGGGGAGGTCATCTGCAGGAGTTGCAGAATTCAAGGAAGATGGTCTCAAAGACAAAAACAACAGCAGCTCAACAGGCTTGAGCTCCACAACGTTTTTCTGTCTCTCCAAGCATTCCTCCCGAGGATTGCGGGTTCCTCTGTGCTAGTCCAGACCGACATTACCATCAGCATGTATTATATCAATAAGAGGCTCAGAAATTGTGGGAAGGCGTCACATTCCACAAGATGCCCTGAGTGCCGAATACTTCAGGGCTCTCCACAATACCCTGAGCACGTCTCAGTCGGACTGTCACGAGTGGAAGCTGAAAAAGGAACAGGTGAACCCAGTGCTCCAAGCTTGGGTCAAACCAGCACTGGATCTATTTGCAATGAGAGAGAACAAGGAATGCCGATATTATGCCAGCAGGTTCCCTCAGCAGGGATCAAGAGGGAATGCCCTGTCCATGTAATGGTCAGGGATTTGTGAGTACGCTTTTCCCCCGATACCATTGGTTCCGAAGGTGCTCTGCAAGATGAAGCTGGAAGGTTGCTATCTAATTCTGATTGTACCCCTTTGGCCAAGACAATATTGGTTCCAGGAACTTCTACTATTGTCTCCAGACAAGCCCATTTGCCTACTGCCGACGCCTACGATGTTGTCAAGGGACTGAGGCCAAGTGGTTCATCCGGACCCACAGACACTGCACTTGTATGCACAGCTTCTCATTTCTTAGAGTTCAAGGATCTCAACATTTCAACGGACTGTTGTGAAATATTGGCCAAATCTCGTGCCCAAAGCACAGTCAAGACTTATCGCCTCAAATGGAAGCGATTTTGCTGTTAGTGTGAGGCGAATAATATTCACTGAATTACAGCTCCTGCAGAACAAGTTCTCCATTATCTGCTTTTTCTAGCCAAGTCTGGGCTTATTTTTTCATCAGTCAAAGTACATCTTGCTGCTCTTTCCAGATTCAGGAAATGCTCAAAATTTCCTTTTCTCTGCTCTTCTTGACTTGCCAAACAATTTATGAAAGGACTTTTCCGATCCTTCCCTCCAGTGCGAGCACCCCTCCAGAGTGGGAACTCAACACTGCTAGCGCAGTTAATGAAGCGTCCATTTGAGCCGATCCATAAAGTTGATCTCAAAATCCTCACTTGGAAGGTTGCCCATTTACTGGCTCTTACCTCGGCAAAAAGGGTTAGTGAAATCCAAGCTTTCACTATAAAGGAACCCCTTTTTACATTTTGCTCGGGACTATGTAACCCTTTGAACAAATCCCAGGTTCATTCCTAGGCTACCAACACAATTTCACTTGAACAAACCGGTAAGATTAAAAACATTCTTTCGGGATCCATCCACTCTAGCTGAAAGTATAATACACTCGCTGGACGTTGAACGCTGTTTAAAATTCTACCTACAGAAAACTAAGGATATCAGACGACCCAACCAGCTGTTCGTGGCTTATGGTCAAGCAACTCTTGGAAATGCTGTAACAAAGGCAACAATAGCCAGATGGCTGGCATCTGCTGTTCACTTCTGCCATGACAAGGCTAACAAACCTTTGCAGAAGAAAGTCAAAGCTCATTCGACAAGAACAGTATCAACGACGACAGCTTTGTTTGCTGGAGTAACTCCGGAAAATATGTTGTGCTGCGACATGGAAAAATGTCCACACTTTCACGAGACAATACTGCCTTCAGTCTACATGTCAAGAGGATTCGGCAGTTGGACAGGCTGTCCTACGCCAGCTTTTTCTTTAACACCAGTTTCAGGTACCCTTTGGTTTTTTAAATATTATCTATGATTGTCATTATTCATGATATACATAAGGCTATGCGATTATAGTCAAGTCAAGTCAAGTCATAAAATTTATATAGCGCACTACATACCCAGAGGGTTTCAAGGCGCTTAGGAAGGGGAGGAGGATTATTTGTCAAATATCCACGTTTTAAGCTGTTTTCTGAACGCTAGGTGATTCTGGGTGAGGCGAAGGTAAGCGGGGAGTGAGTTCCAAGTTTTGGCAGCCAGGTATGAGAAGGATCTGCCTCCCATGGTGGTCTTGTTGATGCGAGGTACAGTGGCGAAGGCTTGGCTGGAAGAGCGAAGTTGGCGGGAGGGGGTGTAGAAGGACAGTCGAGAATTGAGGCAATCTGGTCCGATGTCGTAGAGTGATTTGTGTGCGTGGGTAAGCAGTCGGAAAGTAATCCTCTTATTGACGGGTAGCCAGTGGAGGTCTTTAAGGTGACCAGAGATGTGTTCGTTGCGTGGGATGTCTAATATGAGCCTGGTTGAGGCGTTTTGGATTCGTTGTAGTTTCTTCTGGAGTTTAGCGGTGGTACCTGCGTAGAGGGTGTTTCCGTAGTCCAGTCGGCTTGTGACCAGAGCGTGGGTGACTGTTTTCCTTGTTTCGGAGGGGATCCAGCGAAAAGTTTTTCTGAGCATGCGAAGAATGTTAAAGCAGGAAGAGGATACGGCGCTGACTTGTTTGTTCATTGAGAGTGAAGAATCCAGGATGACGCCAAGGTTCCGTGCGTGGTCTGTCGGGATGGGTGCATTTCCGAGGGCTTCCGGCCACCAGGAGTCGTCCCATGCAGAGGGGGATTTACCTAAGATGAGGACTTCTGTTTTGTCCGAGTTAAGTTTCAGACGGCTTTGTTTCATCCATTCGGCGACTTCTTTCATTCCTTCGTGTAGGTTAGTTTTGGCGGTGCTGGGGTCCTTGGTGAGAGATAGGATCAGTTGAGTGTCATCCGCGTAAGAGATGATGTTGAGGTTGTGTTGGCGGGCGATGGCCGCGAGGGGGCTCATGTATACGTTGAAGAGGGTGGGACTGAGTGAGGATCCTTGTGGTACGCCGCAGATGATTTCAGAGGCCTCGGACTTGAATGGTGGGAGGCGGACTCTCTGGGTTCTTCCGGTGAGGAACGAGGTGATCCATTCCAGTGCCTTTCCTTGGATTCCGATGTTTCTGAGGCGTTGTAGAAGGGTGCTGTGGCAGACTGTGTCGAAGGCTGCAGAGAGGTCGAGGAGGATGAGGGCGACTGTGTCTCCATTGTCTAGTAAAGTTCGAATGTCGTCTGTTGCTGCGATGAGGGCGGTCTCAGTGCTGTGTTTGGCTCGGAAGCCAGATTGTGAGGGGTCGAGTGATTTGTTGGCTTCGAGGAAGGCGGCGAGCTGGTTGTTGACAGCTTTCTCGATGACTTTGGCCGGGAATGGAAGAAGCGAGATGGGGCGGTAGTTTTTGAGTTCGGTGGGGTCTGCTGTTGGTTTTTTCAGAAGGGCGGTGAGTTCAGCGTGTTTCCAGTCTTCTGGGAAGGTAGCGGAGTTGAAGGAGCAGTTGATGACGTCTCGGAGGTGCGGAGCTATGACGGAGTCTGCTTTGTTGAAGATGTGGTGAGGGCATGGGTCTGTGGGGGATCCTGAGTGGATGGAGTTCATCAGGCGGATGGTGTCCTCAGTGGAGATTGGGTTCCAGGCGTTAAGGGTGTTAATGGGGGGAAGATGGTCAGCTGGTGGTAGGGTGGGTTGGCTTCCGGGTTGGTTGTCAAAGCTGTTGTGGATGTCAGCAATCTTGTTGTGGAAAAAAGAGGCTAGGGAATCGCAGAGGGTTTGGGAGGGGGTGATGTCGTTGGAGTTGGCCGAGGGGTTGGAAAATTCCTTGACGATGTTGAAAAGTTCCTTGCTGTTGTGGGCGTTGTTGTCAAGTCGATCCTTGAATGCTGTTTTCTTGGCTTTTCGGATCAGTTGGTGGTGGGTACGGATGGCGCTTTTGAAGGCGTCCTTGTTGCTGGTGGATGGGTCTTTTTTCCAGGCCTTTTCAAGGGAGCGGCACAGTTTCTTGGACTTCTTGAGGTCATCGTTGAACCATGAGGCCTTCTTGATGCCAAGTTTGTGTTGACGTTTTTTCAGTGGTGCTAAGGTGTCGGCGGTGTTGGATAACCAAAGGGTGAGGTTGGAGGCGGCTTCGTTGGCGTTAGAAGAGAGGGCTGGGGAGGTTTGGAGGAGCGATGTGGAGATCTGCTCTGTGGTGATTTTGTTCCAGTTTCTTTGTAGAGTTGGTTGGAGGTGGATGATGGGTTTCGGCTTGTTGTAGGTGAAGTGAACGCAGCTGTGGTCAGTCCAGAAGAGATCCGTAGTGTGGCTGAAGGAGACATGGTTGCTGGAGGTGAAGATGGGGTCGAGAGTGTGACCTGCGATGTGGGTGGGGGAAGTGACCAGTTGTTTAAGTCCGAGGTTGGCGAGGTTGTCCACTAGGGTGGCGGTGTTGCGGTCGTTGATCTTTTCAAGGTGGAAGTTGAGGTCTCCCAGAAGGATGTAGTCTTTGGAGGGGAGCGCGTGTGGGGTGATGAAGTCCGTGATGTCTTCACTGAATTTTGCGCGTGGTCCTGGTGGTCTGTAGAGGAGGGTGCCTCTGAGTGTGGTCTTGGGGTCGATGTGGATCTGGAAGTGAAGGTGTTCGGAGTTAGCGAGGTTGGCGTCAGAGCAGGTTGAGATGCGGATTGATTTCTTATGGACGATAGCGATTCCACCTCCTGTATGGTCAGTGCGGTCCTTGCGTGTGATCTTATAGTCATCAGGGATAGCGATGGCGATGTCAGGGGCGGAGGAAGCGTTCATCCATGTTTCCGTTAGGAAGGCGACGTCCGGAGAGATGGTGTCTAGTAGGTTCCAAAGGTCAATGGCGTGCCTGTGGACCGAGCGGGTGTTGAGAAGGATGCATTCTAGTTGGTTGGGGTCGGGAATCTGTGTTGTGGTCGTAGCGGAGATGTTGTCGGTGCCGCTAAATTTGCAGGAGAAGCAGGAGAACGGTCCATGGGTGCGTCCAGGAGCGGCTTGGACGCAGTTGGGGGCGCGACCGGGGTTAAGGGCTAGGAGGGTGGCGGAATCGTAGGTAATGCGGGGGAGCTGGGCAGCGCGAGGGGCAGGGGGAAAGGCGCTGGGCGCGGTCCAGGCGCGGACGGGCGTAGACGGGCTTACCTTAGGCGCACCTTCGGCGTGTACGTAGCGCGTGGACGCTGCGCGTGGAGACATTGGCCATAAATGGAAGGTGGAGGGGGCGGAGCGTGGGAGGGGCAGCAGTTGGGAGGCGGTAGCAGGGAGGAGGGGCGGGTCAGGGAGCGAGTCAACAAGACGGAGGGTCAAGGGGAGACGAAGGCAGGGGCAGCAAATGCACCACGGCACCGGGGGCGCTAATCAGTTACCAGCGTGATGTACAGGTAAAGAAATAAATGCCAGCGTGACTCAAGTTAAATAATAATACTCAGCGCGAGTCTAGATGACTAATTAGTACACAGCGCGACTCCAATTAAACAAATAATGGATGCAACTGGGAGTTTATCAGCACAAGTCTCCCACCATCCGCAACCGACTGTATACTTGGTATACTGCTTGCTACTCTGATTCAGGCATGTGAATCTATGAAAAATACCCCAATACTGGATAAGAAAACAAGTTACTTACCTGTAACTACGGTTATCCAGTATTGGTATCTTTCATAGATTCACATGCACCCACCCTCCTCCCCGGAAAGTCAGTTCTCTGTTTTGGGATACTTATTTGCCACTTGTGCTAACGAAAATCTGAGGCGTACTGGCTCTGCAGAGAGGGCCCTAGAGGGTGCTGATAGCTGATTGGTTGTGGCCAAATTTGTGGTTCTTTAAGCATAATGATGTAGATAGGCTACTAAGATCTAGGCCTTGGGCCTTTTCTTTTGGGCCTACTACTGTTATTTACCTTTGGCAATGCTTTTTTATTTACCATGGGACTCCTGCCTCGGCGACGGGGAATTATTCAGACATGTGAATCTATGAAAGATACCAATACTGGATAACCGTAGTTACAGGTAAGTAACTTGTTTTCTTCTCTGTCTTATTGGTTAGGTGAATAGTGTCATCATTGGGTCTTCACCGCCGAGTTTCCAGCTCTCCAGGCGGTCTACTATCCTTCACCCGGAGGGAGACCATCTGGTTTTAGACAGTTGTGAAGAAATGGGTAAAAGAGTGAGGATTACGATTACCTCCTTTCTTGTTTAGTGAATTTAAGAATTCAGGAAGGAGTAATATTAAAAACAAGGTTGGTGCTGAGATGGATTTGTTGTGGTCTATCGCACCTAGTGTTTTAATCGTGAGAGGCCGACATGTTTCGGCCCTTTATTGTCTCTAAGGATCTGTGGGCTTTCCACAGGACCGGAAAGCGTGAGAATATTGGTCTTCATCGCTCATATCAGGTAAGTCGAATCACTTACCCATATACTTCATTGAGTATATTAGCTCAAAATGTGCCAGGATTACGGGTATGTATTGTACCTATAATTTATATAGAGTCAGTTGTGGCTCCTTTGGGAATGGGAAAGCGCTCACTAGGGAGATGTATGGAAAAATTATGCTAAAGGAAGGAATTCACTTCTGGGTGATCCGATGACTGGATCAAGCTGACCGGTGTGCACGTAAGTGAGGAAGGATAAGGAAAGCAGTTGTAGAGTGCTGTTTGAAGATGTGTGTAAGTGTGAGTGTGTCTGTAGGGGCTCTCAAGTGCATGTGTATCTAAAATACTTGAGATTCCTATCTTGATTGAGTCGCTCACATTGGCATTAAATATTTATAGCTTAATGAGACCGAAGCATAGTGGAAGCAAGCTGTAGTTAGTGAAATTAATATGTAATTAATAGTTGTATTAAATTGATTATCCAGTGTGATTTCTGCCTCCAAATAACAGTCTGGTCATATTTCGTATTTAAACAATAGAACAATCATTTTATTGGTAGACTGAAAGAGGCAGTCAAATACACATGCAGTGCAAAGGGTGTGACACTTCATTACAGATTGCACTAAGAGGCAGTCTAGTCTGACGTATTTGTCAAACGCACAATCTCATTCTTTTGCAAGGGTCTGTGCAGTTTGCAAGGTCTATTCTTTTACTGATGTAGGAGCCAGTGCAGTCTACTCTAATGCAAACTTTTGAGAATACACACATCCACCTAGTTACTGATTTCAGTTTGTCAGAACACTGTTTAGAGGGCCACGAGGCAAGCAGGAGCTACTGAGCCCAACCGCATATTGTTGATGTCTTTTATATCACGAGGCCAGCCTACTATGGGTCCTGAGTAACTGGGCAACGTACCTCTTCAGATCCTGACTGTCAGTAATAGCACGGGTTGAGTAGTCCAAGACATCTCTTGGTTGAAGTAGACCCAGGGGCGTCACCACAGGTTCACAACTCAAAATATGTTAATTGCCAACAACAAAAGGACTGTCCAGTCAAAGCTTTCTTTTATGACAAAAGGAGTATTTATATACAACCACAAAGTAAAATACAGCCTACATCAATACACACTGCCCACCGGCTCTTGTGTTTAATGCCTGTGCGCTAAGTCCCACTTCCATCTAATTAGCATTATTGGTTGTAGGAAAGGGCCCCTTTTTGCATGGTTACCCTCCACATTTTGCCTGACATCTGATGCAACCTGATTAGATGTGTCCTGGGTCCCTGCCAATCAGGTTCCTAGGGCCTGTGTTCTTTCTCAAGACTGTGCCTTTGTATACACAATTGACACATCCCTGGCCACAGGTAAGCTCCTTGTAAAAGGTTTCATGGGCACTGTGACCAGGGAACGTCCCTAAGGGGCTGCAGCACCTATTGTGCCACCCTTAGATGCCCTGCACCTTAACCCACTCACACTGCCCCTGCAGGCTGCATTTTTGGTGCAGAGAAAAGTGAAGAGTCGACATGGCACACATCCCTGTGTGCCATGCCTACAATCCACTGCCCTAGGCCTAGGTAAGTCACCCCTCAAGCAGGGTGCACTAGCCCAAAAGGTTAGCGTACAGAGGCATGAGCCCTGTACCCCTACAGTGTTTAAGACCATTTGTAGACATTGTAAGTGTAGTAAAGCCACAAAAAATATATGGTCTGGGAGGTGTTCACTACAAACTCCACAGCTCCATAATGGCGTAACTAAAAACTGGGAAGTTTAGTAGCAAACTTCTCAGCACATTAAAGCCAAACTGATGCTAGTATGGGATTTAATGTAAAATGCACCCAGAGTGCATCTTAGAGATGCCCCCTGAAAATCGACTAGCGCTGATGTGGTTCCTGAATGGCTACTCATCATTTGCCACCACAAGTTTCTGAACCCCTGGGTAGAGAGCCTCTGCTCTCTGTGCCCAGAAACAAATGTCATCCTGGGCAGAGGTGCCATGCCTCCCCCCCAGGATGGCCTGGTGTAGTGTAGTTCCTATATGCCCAATAGGCTCTGCGCATTGGAATAATATGTCCTATATATTAGACGTAGGACGGAGGTCACCTAGGTCTTTATCGAATATAATAAACTTAATTGTGAGTGCCAGCTAGCTCAGAGGTCACTAGAAACTTTCTCGAATTCACAAGAAGGGATTAATTTCTGACAACGGCATAAACATGACAACTTTGTTTCCCAAGAATAAGAATATATCTCTGAGTCGTGGAAAAATTAGATAAGTATTTCACTCATGCAATCGTGCATGCTTCGTTTCTACAGAGTTTCAGAGAAATAGAGAGACGGTGTTTTCAATAAAAAGGTTTATTGAACAGTCTTCTTTCTCATGCAAGAGAAGTGAACTGCTACAAGCGTTAAGCAGACTGTAAAGTATAATGCGTACAGCGTGAAAATTATTATAAAATAATACTGTAAAAGCATTGTATGGTTTCTAAGCCATATAAAAATACATACAAAAATAATACATACAAGACTAAAATACTCAACTGGTGCTTCTAAAATACGCCTACCCCAATGTACCTAACCTAAATCTAGTACACGGCAAGAAGTAAGTATTGTGTAGCATAGGTTTTAGTTTTCTTTGCCAAGAATCTACCAAAGGTTTCTCTAGGTTCTAATCCGCTCCATACCTTAGTTTAGAATGAAGGAGGTCAGGTATCTCTGTCTCAGACTCTATTTCCCAACACCCCGCAAGGGGAGCCGGAAACACTGGAGCTAGATTCTCGGCTGGAGAAGAGCAGTTTCTTGATCAGTGTGTCAGCTGGAGAGTCGGCTTCCTTCGGCACTTGCTGTAGCGAGCTGCGTCGGGCAAGTAGATAGTCTAACTGCTCCGAACCACCGTAGTTTGCTATAGCATGTGAAGGTATATTTATACCTTGAAGGTGTTTAGGAATGCCATAGTTTGACTTAAAGTCGGGCATGTGCATGTCATAATGCAACCATTGGGAATAGTTCATTGTAAAACTAACTGAGTTCTCGGAGAAATCAATATTCAAGCAAGGGGAAGTCCCTGACTGCTTAAGCCGATTTTCCAAGAAATTGTTGTGACGTTTCGTACGGGTGGAAGTTACCATGCCTGTATTGGGGTAGCATGGGCTATGCCTAAATAAGGGTTTGATTTCTATGCCTATGTAAGAGCAATGTGAATTGTACCTATATAAGAGCATGAATCAGGAAAATTCCCTCAGAGCCTAAAACGCCACACAATACTGGGTCCAATACTGGGTCCACAAGAGGGGAGGCTTCAAAGACCTGCCACCTTTGGACGCTGTCCCTGCCTTCAAGATGAAGGAACTCAATCAATTAGGAAGAGGTCATACCCTCTCATACTGGAGGGTTACACAATAGATGTACCCACCTGAAGGAAGGGAACCATTGGTCCCGACCTGTATACCCCATTAAACCCCCCCTAAATCTAGTATTTAGGGGTGACCCTGAAGCTTGCCTCCTCAGACTCAAAGAAAAAGGACCGAAGAGCTCTGCTGACCTAGGAAGGAGAAGTGGACACCAACTGCCTTGGCCCCAGCCCTACCGGCTGTCCCTTCTACGACCTGCCTACAGCACAAACCCTAGCGAGTCCAGTAGCCAGCAACCCCCAGAGGCCAGAGTACCAGCTCTGCATCCTCCCTACAGACTGTCTCCCATGAGCAACAGATTTGCTCAAACAAAGACTCACCTCCAGAATCCGGATCCCGGCGACTCCTTGATCCTGCACCACTCTGCACCCGATACCCTTGGTCCAAGTGACCCAAATCTCCAAGGAGGTCTCCCCAGTAATCTTGACCTCCCTCAAGACTCCAAATGATGCCTGCAGCCTCAATCGGAAAGGTCCCCCCCAACCGAAGACCGAAGTTGGTAAAAAGAAAACGATGCCAGACGACACCCCTGCACCCGACTCCCCACAGCCTTGGTTGGCCCAACTTACAGTGTCTAGGCATCCCCCCAAATCCCAACTTACCTTTCCCTGTCCGAGCCTGCAGCATCTTCCTGAAACTGAAGGTCTCCTTTGAAAAGCACAGGGTCCTAGACGTCCATTTTGCACCCTGCACCCAGCCGCCCTAGTGCAGCCAGTGCAGCTCATGTGCTGGTCGTTGGCCCCTTCAGTGCTGACCTTAATCCCAGGAGCTTTGCTCCCACAACCAAGTGGCCTGCTCATCAGCAATCCCTAACTGAAGGCCCCCTTAACCCTGTTGGCTAACATTAGGCCCCTGCACTTTGCACATGGCCGCCCCACTGCCACTGGTGGTGCAACTTGAGTGCCCATCTTGACCGTGGGAAACCTTGATCATAACCCCAAAACTCACCCTCATAAGCCATGTACTTACCCTCAATACTTCTAACATTTTTTCCCCATAAGAACCCTTGTAAAGAGATTTTGAGACTAAAAAATGTTTGTGTTGAACTGTGTTGTATGAAGTAAAGGGAATCCTATTGCACAGTATGAAAAGTCGTACTTATCCAGTATTGGAGTATCTTTCATAGATTCACATGCCTGAATCATTCCCCGTCGCCGAGGCGGGAGCCCCACGGTAAATACAAAAGTAGTGCCAAGAGAAAATATTAGTAGTAGGCTAAAAGAAAAAGCCTAAGGCTACTAAGGCCTAAGTCTTAGTAGCCTATCTACATCAATATAGTAAAAAGAACCAAAGATTGGTCCCAGCAAGTCTACGATGGCCTCCTATGATGGTCGTCTACGACAGCCTCTTCTATGACTGTCGTCAATGACTTCCTCATCTACGACGGTCGTCGACGGTGGCCTCATCTACGACGGTCGCTGTCGACGGCCTCATCTACGACGGCTTCATCGACGACGGCCTCTTCTACGACGGTTGTCGACGACGGCCTCATCTATGACGGTCGTCAACGACGGCCTCATCTACGACTGTTGTCGACAATGTCCTCATCAGGGAAATCCTCATAACTTGACAATAAGGAGTCTATAAGAAAACTCCATGACTTCTATTACTGCCTCCCAATATTGACCTCGTCTACGATGGCCTCCTATGATGTTCGTCTACGACAGCCTCTTCTATGACTGTCGTCAATGACTGCCTCATCTATGACGGTCGTTGACGGAGGCCTCATCTACGAAGGTCGCTGTCGACGGCCTCATCCACGATGGTCAACGACGACTGCCTCATCTACGACGGTCGACGACGACGGCCTCATCTACGACGGTCACCGACGACGGCCTCTTCTACAACAGTCGTCGACGACGGCCTAATCTACGACTGCCTCATCTACGACGGTCGACGACGACGGCCTCATCTACGACGGTCACCGACGACGGCCTCTTCTACAACAGTCGTCGACGACGGCCTAATCTACGACTGCCTCATCTACGATGGCGTCTTCTACGACGGTGTCATCTAGGACGGTCGTCGACGACGGCCTCTTCTACGACGGTCTCATCTAGGACAGTCGTTGACGATGGCCTCATCTACGACTGTCGTCGACAATGGCCTCATCTACGATGGTCTCACCCACGAATGGCCTCACCCACGAATGGCCTCATCTACGATGGCCTCATCTACAATGGCATTGCCTAGGACAGCCTCATCTTGACGGCAACCTCATCTACAATGGTATTGCCTAGGACAGCCTCATCTCGACGACAACCTCATCTACAATGGTCATCTACGACGGTTGTCTATGACAGCCTTATCAATGAGGCCTCATCTACATATGGCCTAATGTACGAATGGCATCTACTACGAATGACCTCATCCATGAATGGCCTCATCCACAAATGCCCCCATCTACGAAAGGCCTCATCCACGGATGGCCATCATACGATTGCCACATCTATGATTGCCTCATCTACGGATGGCCTCACCAATGATTGCCTCATCTATGATGGTATTGTCTAATACGGTCGTCTACGACAGCCTCATCACCTATGTATGGCCTCATCCACGAATGGCCTCATCCACGGATGGCCATCATAGGATTGCCTCATCTATGATTGCCTCATCTACGGATGGCCTCACCTATGATTGCCTCATCTATGATAGTATTATCTATGACGGTCGGCACGACAGCCTCATCTATGATGTTTGTTCATGCCGGTCATCTATGACGACGGCCTCGTCTGCTATAACCTCACCTACATAACCATGTCTACGACAGCCTAGTCTACGATGAGATCGTCTACGATGGCCTCATCTATGACTGCATCCTGTACATAATTTAATGCACGGGCAGCAGCTAGATTTCAACTGCCAGTTACAGTCGAACAGACCGAATGTTTCCTTCATGATTTCAAGGAAGAGTCCCGGAAGATCACGAGAGCGGTACCTATAATAGACCACATCTATTCCAGCAGTGTTTCCGTGCATAGAAAAGAAATACCGTGCCTCTGCTAACAGCCCATCCTGTCTGATTGGCCACCCTCTGCCAGTTTCAGTAATTTCACAGGCCACCCAACAGCGATCTAAAATTCCTGCAACACCTATCACCACACCGCCTGACAAGGAAGGACGTTGTCTGGACCTTATAGGCAAAACATTATCTACCTTGGCAGCGGCCTCTATTAGAGCTGTCAATTCTCTAGCCATAATCGGTTGTTATGACCGTCAAATGTGGTCAGACATGGCGAGTCTCATTGACCTCATTCCTGAGGACCGAAGGCAGGAAGCAAGAAAAATTCTGTTGGAAGGAGCACGTGCCGCATTGGAAACTATAGATTGCGCCTTGGACATCGTGAACACCACCTTCCGTCAGCTTGCAGGGGCTGCAGTGCTTAGATGCCAGGGATGGCTTAAAGCCACTACTTTCAGACCTGAGGGGCAAACAAAGATTCTAGACATGGCCTATGATTTAGAGTCTTTTTCTGATAGATACATCTGCCAGTGGATTCCTCAACCTGTGAATATCCCCCTGCGTCAGCAGCATTCGGAAATTCTTTTTTGTAGCTTCGTGCCGACGTGGTCCGACGTCACAGAGGCACGGCACGCGCGCGACTCCGCTGACGTCACCAACACCATATTAGACCCACGCCGGCGTGATGACATCAGTTCCCTTTTTTCCGCGTTGTCGACGCTAACGGTTTTCTGGGATCGTACAGTAGCTTTGTAGTAACTTTGTTACTTTGTGATTATTTTCACTGTATCTTCGTCTTAGGTCGAGATGTCTTCGAAGAAGACTGGTTTTAAGGCTTGCGGGGAATGTGGGAAGACTATGTCCATAACTGACCCGCATAAGTGCTGCGTCTGGTGTCTAAGCTCCGACATGACGTCGAGGATTGCCAATCGTGCAAGAAAATGGCTCAGAAGGCCCTTCGGGGGAGAGAGACGAAGCTCCTTGTTGCGAAGCTTAAGAACAAGAAAGAAAAGAAGACTTCAAAGTCTTGGTCTCGACGTTCGAGGTCGAGGTCTCGATCGAGGTCGGAGTCGTCATCTGCTCATGCTTCAAATTCTTCTAGGAAGAAGCATAAGAAGAGGGGTCATGAGTCACGTCATCACTCAGGAAAGGACTCCAGTTCGCGACCGAAGTCGCAAGTGAGGCTTCTTCGAAAGGAAGTAGAGGTTTCGGCGTCGGAAGCTCAGGACACAGATGGTGAGGCTTTGCGTCCGAATTTGCCAGGGTCACCAAAGCAGCAAGCGAACCCTTCTCCGAATCCGTCTAATCCTTCTGGTCGGGAGGATGAAGGTGAGGTGGAGGAGGTTGGTGATGATGAGGTGCAAGTGCCAGCGGGTTCGTCGACCCCGGTGCCGCAGGTCGAGGAGGGGGTCGACGTCGTGACGACTCCGCCTCCTCGAGAGCAACCAGGTGGACCTTATCAGGATCCATCCCAGCTCCTGAATGCAATGGTTGGAGTTTACACGAGGGCGATGTACCCCTCTGGTGCACCTGTTGGTCCCACGGGTCCTATGGCATTTAACTTGGGCATTCCCCAGGCTTATGCTCCTGCGCCCTTCATGCCTTTTATGCCGGCTCTTACACCGCAATGGCATTTTCTGACGCCGGCGAAGCCTTCGACGCCGAAGCCCTCGACCCCGCACCAGTCGACACCGATTCCATTGACGCTGGTGCACACGACTCCGAGGCAGGATTCTGTTCGACCTCGACTTCGCCCGACTTCGGGTTCGACGCCAGCCCCAGCGGAGTCGGTTCCGGATCCGTCGGCTTCGTTTACTAAGGAAAGGTCAAGGCGTGAAGCCCAGAGACTTCTGGAGGAAGAAAGGTATCAGTTTGCTGATGTTGAAGAAGGGGAGTTACAGGATTCTGATGATCCTTTTGATGACCTGAGAGAGGCCAGTGGGCTTGAACTGTCTCCTGCGTGGGATTTGGCTTCTGTGTCAGATGTACCTTCCAAAGATGTGATACCATATCACGTTGTTATTAGAAAAAGGCAGCAAGCTTATTGAATATCACTCTGCCCACTACGGAGTATAAGTCTAATCTTCTAACAGAGGTCCTTCACTCACCTTCTTCAGTTATTGTGCCAATGCTGCTGTTTAATGGTGCTTTGGCTGAACCCATCTATGAGGTCTGGAAGAAGCCTTTGACAGCTCCAGCTGTTTCAAGGTCTGTGGCGAGGAGGTATAGAGTTGCACCTAATGACCCAGACTTTTTGTCAACACACCTTCTGCCTGAGAGTCTGGTTGTGCAAGCTGCCTGCTCGAAGAAGTCTGTAGGGGCCTTTCCGCAGGTTCCTGGGGAAAAGGAATCCAGAAAGCAAGACCAGGCGGCCAAGAAGGTCTTCTCTTCAGCCAGTATGGCGTTAAAATCTACCAACGCAACTTGTCCTATGGGACGGTACATCCATGCCTTGATGGATTCTGTAAAGCAGTTGGTGCCAAAAATTCCTGAGGTGGACAGAAAGGATTCTCAGGAAGTAATTGCGAACACTCAGGCTGCTGCGAGACAAGTGATACAGAGTGGGCTGGACACTGCTGATTCGGTGGCGAGAGTCATGGGCTCTTCGGTGGCCGCTAGAAGAGCTGCGTGGCTAAAAACATTGGAGTTTTCTGCAGATGTACAGTCTGCTTTGATGGACTTGCCATTTGATGGCTCAGGATTGTTTGGCAAGAAATCTGACGCTGCCTTGGAACGTTTCAAAGATAGTAGGGCCACAGCAAAATCTTTGGGACTTCAAACCAGGGGTACTACTGGAAGGCGCTTCAGAGGATTTGGAAGATCTTCCTTTCGTTCCAATAAAACATTGCAGCAGCAGCCACAACAACAGCAAAATACGCTGTATAAGTCCTATAGAGGAAGACAACGAGCTTGTCCTAGAGGTCGTCAAGCCTCCTCCTCCTCCTCTTCCCCTTCCCAGCCCCCTGCCACCGCAGCAAAGCAGCTCTAGATCTGCCATTCCGGATCATGTGGGCCCAGTTGGGGGCCCGGCTTACCCATTTTCTACGAGATTGGGAATTGATTACCTCAGATCTTTGGGTTCTCAATCTCGTTGTAGAATGGATATGCTCTTCCCTTTCGGGAATTTCCCCCAAATTACCCTCCTTGCCAGGGTTTTTGTTTGGAGGACCATCTGCTGCTCCTGCAGGAAGAAGTCCTGGCTCTGTTCAGAAAGGGTGCGATAGAGGTGGTACCAGAGAAGGAGAGGGGTCAGGGGTGCTACTCCCGGTATTTTCTGATCCCCAAGAAGGATGGCAGACTCCGTCTAATACTAGATCTCAGGATCTTGAACCTTTACCTGAAGCAGGAGAAGTTCAAGATGCTCACCCTTGCACAGGTTCTTAAAGCGCTGCTGGAAGAAGACTGGATGGTGTCGATCGACTTGCAGGATGCGTGTTTTCACATCCCAATCCTGAAGTCGCACAGAAAGTATCTCCGTTTCACGGTTGGTTCGCAACACTACCAGTTTGCGGTCCTTCCGTTTGGTCTTACTACTGCGCCTCGAGTCTTCACCAAGGTGATGGCAGTGGTGGCTGCACATCTCAGAAGGTCGAGGATACCTGTATTCCCGCATCTGGACGATTAGCTGATCAAAGCAGAATCTCCAGAGATAGTGCTGCATCATCTGCAGGAGACAACTCAGTTCTTGCACAGGTTGGGTTTTTCAATAAATGTACCCAAATCTCACCTGGTGCACTCCCAGCGCAACCTGTTCATAAGTCCAGTACTGGATACAACTGTGTGTCGTGCATTCCCTCCTCCTCAAAGGATTCGCAACATACAGGAAATGATTCCTTTGTTTTTCAATGGAGCGGTCGTTCCAGTCCTGAAGGTTCTTCGCTTGCTCGGTCTGATGGCTTCTTGCATTCTGTTGGTCAACCATGCACGCTGGCACTTGAGGGCACTCCAGTGGTGCTTCCGCAGGCAGTGGTATCAACACAACGGAGATCTCAGGGAGTCAGTGAGGATCTCCAGAGAAACTGCAACGGATCTGACTTGGTGGGGCGTGGAAGGCAACTTGTCACAAGGAAAGCCTTTTCATCTACCTCCATCAGTGGCCACAGTGATAACGGATGCATCCACTCTAGGGTGGGGTGCTCATCTGGGGGATCTGGAGGTCAAGGGTCTTTGGTCTCCAGAGGAAAGGTTGCTTCACATCAACCTTCTAGAGTTGCGGGCGATACGTCTGGCACTCAAGGCCTTCCTCCCTTCCATTCGCGGTCAGTCAGTCCAAGTTCTGACGGACAACACGACCGCGATGTGGTATGTCAACAAGCAGGGAGGATTAGGGTCGCAGTGTCTCTGCAGAGAGGCTCTGCACTCTGGTCCTGGGTTCAGGACCATCAGATTTGTCTGATGGAAAATTATCTGGCCGGAGTTCTGAAAGTACGTGCAGACAGTCTCAGTCGGCAGTTCTCCGCTGACCACGAGTGGAGGCTTCACCCGGAGGTAGTTCGTCACGTCTTCCTGACGTGGGGAACTCCTCGGGTGGACCTGTTCGCCACTCACGAGAATGCTCACTGTCCGTCATTCTGCAGCCTCCAGTTTCCGTTGCAGGGAGCTTTGGGGGACGCGTTTCAGTTGAGTTGGGACTCGCAACTCCTTTTTGCGTTTCCTCCCATACCCTTGATTCCTCAGGTTCTGAGGAAGATTTGCCAAGACCGGGCCCAAGTCATATTGATCGCCCCGGATTGGCCAAGAAGGGTGTGGTATACAGATCTTCTCCACCTCTCCTCGTGCCCTCCGCTCAGTCTCCCTCACAGGGCAGTTCTCCTCTCCCAGATGGAGGGGCAGGTTCTACACCCCACCTCCAGACCTTACACCTTCGTGCCTGGAGATTGAACGGGGCAATCTGATTTCCTTTTCTCTTCTGCACGATGTGGTAGATGTCATCTTGTCGGCCAGATGTGACTCTACCAAGTCCATTTATTCTTATAGATGGTCTAAGTTTGTTGCTTGGTGCGGGAAGAAGTTAGTTGACCCTTTAAGGGCTCGTTTGTCCAATATACTTCAATTCGCACTTTCTTTGGCCCAGCAGGGTTTTGCAGTGGCAACTATCAAAGGTTATTTGTCGGCCTTGTCGGCTTTCCTTTGTTTGCCAGACCAGCCCTCTTTGTTTAAGTCTCCTATTGTTTTGCGTTTCTAAGGGCCTTACAAATAAATTTCCTCCCACACCATTTATTGTACCTCAATGGGACTTGAACCTTGTTCTTACGTATTTAATGGGTTCACCTTTTGAGCCTTTACACACATGTCCCTTGAGGCTTTTGTCTTTCAAGACTTTTTTTCTGATGGCAATTACCTTGGCAAGGAGGGTAAGTGAGCTTCAAGCTCTTAGTTCTAAGCCCCCGTTTTTATCCATCCATGCTGAAAGAATGGTTCTAAGGACCTGGGCTGCTTTTCTGCCTAAAGTGGTTACTCCTTTCCATCTGGGGCAGTCCGTTACCCTCCCTACCTTTTATCCTCCCCCTCACCCTTCCAAGGAGGAGAGACTTGGACCCTAAGAGGGCGGTGAGCTTTTACCTGGACAGGACACGGGAGTTCAGGTTGGAATACCAGCTGTTCGTATGCTTTGCTGGCTGCAAGAAGGGGAAGGCGGTGCACAAGCGCACGCTCTCGAGGTGGATCATCCTCTGCATTAAGATTTGCTACGCCCTTGCGGGTAAGGACCCTCCAGAGGGTATAAGAGGGTATAAGAGCTCACTCTACTAGAGCAAGTCATCAACATCTGCTTTGTCTAGGGGTGTTCCAGTTGAGGACATTTGTAAAGCGGCGACTTGGGCCTCCCTCTATACTTTTGCGAAGCATTACTGCTTAGATGCCGAACTGAGGAGGGAGGGCCACTTTGCGCGTGCTGTCCTCCAGGATTTTCTGGTATAGGAGAGTGGACACCCTCCTCCGGGAGTGGGGACTGCTGTGGGACTCTATTCACAAGGTTAGGACTCCACTGGCAGATGTATATATCAGAAGAACAAGTTACTTACCTTCGGTAACGCTTTTTCTGGTAGATACAGTATCTGCCTGCGGATTCCTCCCTGACCCACCCGCCTCCCCGTTGTCCACTCTTTTATACCTGAGTAACTATAATGCATTTACTTTGTTGTCAAGGAATTGTTTATTTCAAATGTTTGATTGCATTTGTTTCACACTGTGCGTGTTAACTTGATATTTGTGTATTGTGTATACTATGTATATCTCTTCTGTCATTGGTCCGTCCGTGTGCCTTGAAGGCACGGAAAATAGGACGGAACTGATGTCATCACGCCGGCGTGGGCCTAATATGGTGTCGGTGACGTCAGCGGAGTTGCGCGTGCCGCTGTGACGTCGGACCACGTCGGCGTGAAGCTACAAAAAAGAATTTCCGAATGCTGCTGACGCAGGGGGATATTCACAAGGTGAGGAATCCACAGGCAGATACTGTATCTACCAGAAAAAGCGTTACCGAAGGTAAGTAACTTGTTCGTTTGGTAAACATATTGATGAGGCCCTCTTAGCTATAAAAACTGACATGGATACCGCACAATTATTAGGCACCCTTCAATATGGGCGCGGATCTTTCAGAGGAGCCAGAGGACGTGGTTTGTCATCAAGAGGAGGATACCAAAACCAACAGAATATGCAGTATCAATACCAGTATAGACAGCCTTACAGCCAGACATCATACCGTCAATAGCCTACGAATAGTTTCTCCCGTCAGGGTGGTCGTAAGAGATCACAGTATCAAGGCCGAGACACTAACAGGAAGAAGTGATCTCCACAGGGCGCCAACCATTTTACCCTCCTTACCCGTGGGCGCGAAGATTTCAGCTTTTGTTCACAAGTGGCAGGAAATTACATCATACTAATGGGTTCTAGACCTAGTAACCAACGACCACACCCTGGAATTCATCAAACTGCCACCTCCGCCTCTGCCCAGGGGTCCCCCTCCCCCTCGTCTTCACAAGATTTTGAGTTATTTTAAGGTAGGAGATTTTATGGCTTCTCTGGATATGGATGACACGTATTTCCACATACCTATCCACCCCAAACATCGCAAATATCTTCGCTTTCAAGTGGCTGGCCCCCATTATCAGTTCAAAGTGCTCCAGTTTGGGCTGAAATTGGCACCAAGAATCTTCACGAAGTGCTTGGCATCAGTGGCAGCAGCATTGAGATCTCAAGGAATACAAGTATTCCTTTATCTAGACGATTGGCTGCTCAAAGGTCCTTCAGAACACGAAACCAAGATTGCCACAGCAGAATGTATCCATCTCTTCTCTTCTCTGGGGCTGACTCTCAACGACAGCAAATCACAGTTACGTCCTCTTCAAGTCATGTTTTTTCTCGGAGTAAGGTTAGACACGGTCCAGTGCAAAGCATTCTTGTCACACGGCCGCCAGCTGCGTCTTCAAAAATTGGCAAGGTTAATTTCAATAGGTCAGTTTCAGTCCTAATGTTTGCTTCTCTCCTGAGGATGTGCTCTTCAGCGATGCATCTCATACCCTGGCACGGCTCAAAATGAGACCTCTTCAGGAGAAACTGCAACTTCAATGGCAACAAGCCACGGGTTCGTTCGACGATACCATCAAGGTCACGCCTGCATGATAAATTCTCTACATTGGTGGTCGCAGACAGAAAATCTAACTCAGGGTCTCACGTTCCTACAGACCACTCCAGATTTCGTTTTAATGACTGATGCCTCCATGGAAGGATGGGGAGGTCATCTGCAGGATTTGCAGATTCAAGGAAGATGGTATCAAAGACAACAACAACAGCAGATCAACAGGCTGGAGCACGGTGCCATTTTTTTGTCTCTCCAAGCATTTCTCTCGAGGATTGCGGGTTCCTCTGTGCTAGTCAGTACCGACAATACCATCAGAAATAACAAACAAGGAGGAACGAAATCAGCTATGCTCTCGCAAGAGGCTCAGGAATTGTGGGAATGGGTCACATTCCACAAAATGCCCTGAGAGCCGAACATGTCCGGGGTCTCCACAATACCCTGGCGAACACGCTGAGCATGTCTCAGTCAGACTGTCACGAGTGAAAGCTTGAACAGGAACATGCGAACACAGTGTTCCAAGCTTGGGGCAAACCAGCACTGGATCTATTCGCAACGAGAGAGAACAAGAAATGCCGATATTATGCCCGCAGGTTCCCTCAACAGAGATCAAGAGGGAATGCCCTGTCCATGCGATGGTCCGGGATTTGTGCGTACGCTTTTACCCCAATACCATTGATTCCGAAGGTGCTCCGCAAGATGAAGCTGGAAGGTTGCCGTCTAATTCTGATTGCACCCCGTTGGACAAGACAATATTGGTTCCAGGAACTTCTACTATTTTCTCAAGGCAAGCCCATTTGCCTACTGCTGACGCCTACGATGTTGTCAAGGGACGGACGCCAAGTGGTTCATCTGTACCCACAGTCACTGTACTTGCACGCATGGCTCCTGATTTCTTAGAGTTCAAGGACTTCAACATTTCACAGGACTAGCACAATCAAGACTTATCGCCTCAAATGGAAGTGATTTTGCTGTTGGTGTGAGGCAAATAATATTCACCCAATTCACGCTCCTGCAGAACACGTTCTTCCTCATCTGCTGTCTGATGTTGAAATCTAATGGTGGAGAGATGTCCCATGTCTTTAGGCAACTCGACTTGCTGACTACAGGATGCGTTCCGGACAAGGCTCCATTCTATGAGACGGCGATTACCGAAATAAGTACACCGCACTGCCTAAAGAACTGGGACATCTCTCCACCATGAGATTTCAACATCACGTCCTAGAACTCTTTTTAAACTCCCTTTCTTGACCCAGCTACTGAGAATCTAGTTCAAACCATAATCTATTGCCCCGAAGAAGCCCATGTCTCGGCGAAACGTGTTGGCTGGTTCTATCAATCGCATATCAAGCACATCGGAAAATAAAAGACCAGAAACGACTCTCTGCCTACGTTTTTATTCATGTGCTTTTCTGTACCAATTGATTGTGTTTTATAATGGCTCTCATCCAACCAGTCCATAGATATTGGTGGTAATTCTTGGCATATTGGGGCCACCCGTGGCATAAATGGTGCCATTCCCTGCCATAGTACTGGTACTATTATATTTGTAGCTTTCCGTGACATTATGCTGCGCACACCTGGTATAATCCTGAACTGCCAGTGCCTCTGACGTTTTAGCAAATGTATGAAGCAATGTGCGTAAAATCCAGTATCTACCCTTTAACCTCCCTTGAGATAGCCTTGCTCGCTGCCATGGCTTACTCGCTACAGTTTGAGAAGGGTTACAGCCCACCACTTTTAAAGCTCAGGAACCAGGTATTCTACATGGGTAGTAAACCTGCATTTTGGGAATTTGCATTTATTTTAGTACAAATTAAACACTGGCCACAAAGTAGGCGAGGTAAGGTCCCTAGCCCAGATCATAGTCCAGACAGCTCAGTTTGCTGTACTTTATTGCTCCAGCAAGGAACAGTTTCAGGGAACATGATTTACCTTTGCCTGTTCAATGTTTTTCAGTAGTCCCACTATAAACCGGAACATCCCATTCTTCACTCATGGGTTCCTATGAACGCTGTTGCATTTCTCCTTTCAGTGCCCCCGACATAGAAATGGAAACTCGATGTCTGGCTGATCGTTCTGCTCTGCCGGCGCAATTTGGGAAAGCCCTCACTATGCTGTAGGAAAATGCTTTCTTAGTCATGCAGAGTATTTTCTTCAGGGTCTTCTAACAGTTCAATTTTCAGAAAACACAAAACACATTTATCCGTCATACTTCCACTGACAAAAAATCATTACAAACCAAGATATTAGAAGGGCTCTGCACCTTGTACTTTTATAGGGTTACCCCTCTGGGCGATTCCACACAGCTCTTTGGACCATAAGACCAAATATTATGAGGAAATGTATTTCGAATGAACCCATGATTGGGTGGATGTATAATTTGCCCTTCGCGCTAGCTAAAGACAAGCCCCTGTGGCATATTGACTTAAAATTCATCTTTGTAGAACCAAATTGAAATTTGGATAAGTCTACGACAGTGTCTTCACATGATGGTCTGCACATTTATCCTTTTGTCTGCTGAAAGTACACGTACTTATACCATTATTATGTAAATTCTGATTCCAGGGCTACTGTAGATTTTGGCACGGTATTCTGCCAGTTTCTTTCCAGAATATTGTAGGGGGGTACATTCTTTGGGGTTTATGAGTTGTAGATCCTATCAAGTAACGAGTAGAAACGAGTGCACTTATTTGTAATGTTACATTTTATTGGTAAACATTTCACTTGCGCAGTTCATAGTCATACACAATTTTGGGCTATTTCTGAATAGTCGACACCTGTTATTTTGGGAAGTGGTTATTTAAAATGTATAGCTCGGAGGTTTTGTGTCCCATTTAGAAAATGCCATTTGAATCCCTTTTCCCTGGTTGATGGATATTTGTAATGATGATAACATATGTATGTAACGAGTAAGTGACTTTTATGCTAATTCCATTTTTACAAATTCACTCTCACTCTTCAGACTGTCTCCCTAATTGAATTACTGTAAAGCTCCAATGGGGCAGAGAGCAGGTACTGGTCATCTGTTTGTATTTGTGCCTAGCTTTAACAAGCTTTTGCAATGCAATAGGTCTCGCATTAATTACGTTTGAGCTATTGGCATTGCTAAATATTGCAACACCAGTTGCAACAAAAGTCTATAAATTGTAGGCCAAAAATTTATTTATTTATTTTTGTAGCAATGGTGTAATGCTGTGCTTTAGATAAATATGTTTTAAAGTAAAGTGCGCCATACTGCGATTGCTACAATAGTTAATTGTGGATGCGTTAACAATTGATGTGTGCACTGATGGCTGGTGTTGTGTGTGCCTGGTGGAAGTGTGCACTGCCGGCTGGTGGTGTGAGTGCCTGTTGAAAGAGTGCACTGACGGCTGGTGGTGTGTGGGTGCCTGGTGAAAGCGTGCACTGACATCTGGTGGTGTGTGCCTGGTGGAAGCGTGCACTGACGGCTGGTGGCGTTTGTGCCCTGTGAAAGCGTGCACTGACGGCTGGTGGTGTTTGTGCCCGGTGAAAGCGTGCACAGACGACTGATGGTGTCTGTGCCTGGTGAAAGTGTGCACTGATGGTGTGGTTGTGTGTGCCTGGTGAAAGTGTGCACTGACGTCTGATGGTGTCTGTGCCTGGTGAAAGCGTGCAGTGATGGCTGGTGGTCTGTGCCTGGTGAAAGCGTGCACTGACAGCTGGCGGTGTGTGTGTGCCTGGTGAAAGCGTGCACTGACAGCTGGTGGTGTGTGCCTGGTGGAAGCGTGCACTGACGGCTGGTAGCGTTTGTGCCCGGTGAAAGCGTGCACTGACGACTGATGGTGTCTGTGCCTGGTGGAAGTGTGCACTGAAGGTGTGGTTGTGTGTGTGGTTGTATGTGTGGTTGTGTGTGTGACAGGAATCCACTGTTTAAATACGGTGAAAGCGTGCACTGATGGCTGGTAGTGTTTGTGCCCTGTGAAAGGATGCACTGACAACTGATGGTGTCTGTGCCTGGTGAAAGTGTTCACTGACGGCTGGTGGTGTGTACCTGGTAAAAGTGTGCACTGACGGCTGGTGGTGTGTGTGTACCTGGTGAAAGCGTGCACTGACGGCTGGTGGTGTGTGTGTGTGTGCCTGGTGAAAGCGTGCTCTGACATCTGGTGGTATGTGACTGGTGGAAGCGTGCACTGACGGTGTGGTTGTGTGTGCCTGGTGGAAGCGTGCACTGACGGTGTGGTTGTGTGTGCCTGGTGGAAGTGTGCACTGACGGCTGGTGGTGTTTGTGCCTGGTAAAAAAGTGCACTGATGGTGTCTGTGCCTGGTGAAAATGTGCACTGACGGCTGGTAGTGTTTGTGCCCAGTGAAAGTGTGCACTGACGAATGATGGTGTCTGTGCCTGGTGAAAGTGTGCACTGACGGCTGGTGGTGTGTGTGTGTGCCTGGTAAAAGCTTGCACTGACGTCTGGTGGTGTGTGCCTGGTGGAAGCGAGAACTGACGGCTGGTGTTGTTTGTGCCAGATGAAAGCGTGCACTGACGACTGATGGTGCCTGTGCCTGATGAGTGTATGTGGTTGTGGTTGTGTGTGTGACAGGAATCCACTGTAATACTTAAATACGGTGAAAGCGTGCATTGATGGCTGGTAGTAATTGTGCCCTGTGAAAGCGTGCACTGACGATTGATGGTGTGTGCCTGGTGGAAGCATGCACTGACGGCTAGTGGTGTGTGTGTACCTGGTGAAAGCGTGCACTGACGTCTGGTGGTGTGTGCCTGGTGGAAGCATGCACTGACGGTGTGGTTGTGTGTGCCTGGTGGAAGCATGCACTGACGTCTGGTGGTGTTTGTGCCCGTGAAAGCGTACACTGACGACTGATAGTGTCTGTACCTGGTGAAAATGTGCACTGATGGCTGGTGGTGTGTGCCTGGTGAAAGCGCATACTGACGGCTGGTGGTGTGTGTGTGCCTGGTGAAAGCGTGAACTGACGTCTGGTGGTGTGTGTGTGTGCCTGGTGAAAGCGTGCACTGTGGTCTGGTGGTGTGTGCCTGGTGGGAGCGTGCACTGACGGCTGGTGTTGTTTGTGCCCGGTGAAAGTGTGCACTGATGGCTGGTGGTGTTTGTGCCTGGTGAAAGCGTGCACTGATGGCTGGTGGTGTGTGTTTGTGTGCCTGGTGAAAGCATGCACTGACGTCTGGTGGTGTGTGCCTGCTGGAAGCGTGCACTGACGGTGTGGTTGTGTGTGTCTGGTGAAAGCGTGCACTGACGGCTGGTGGTATTTGTGCCCGGTGAAAGCTAGCACTGACGACTGATGGTGTCTGTGCCTGGTGAAAGTGTGCACGGCGGCTGGTGGTGTGTGCCTGGTGAAAGCGTGCACTGATGGCTGGTGGTGTGTGTGTGGCTGGTGAAAGCGTGCACTGACGGCTGGTGGTGTGCGTGTGTGTGCCTGGTGAAAGCGTGCACTGACGGCTTGCGGTGTGTGTGTGCCTGGTGAAAGCGTGCACTGACAGCTGGTGGTGTGTGTGTGCCTGGTGAAAGCGTGCACTGACGTCTGGTGGTGTGTGCCTGGTGAAAGCGTGCACTGACGGCTGGTGGTGTGTGCCTGTTGAAAGCGTGCACTGACGGCTGGTGGTGTGTGCGTGCCTGGTGAAAGCGTGCACTGACGTCTGGTGGTGTGTGCCTGGTGAAAGCATGCACTGACGGCTGGTGGTGTTTGCCCCCGGTGAAAACGTGCACTGACGACTGATGGTGTATCTGCCTGATGAAAGTGTGCACTGACAGTGTGGTTGTGTGTGTGTTTTGTATGTGTGGTTGTGTGTGTGACAGGAATCCACTGTAATGCTTAAATATGGGTGATTCCTGCCCTTTCCCTTTGGCGTAGGGCAGCGCATCAGGGTGCCTTGCTGCGCTGCCCTCTGCCAAGTTTGAACCTGTAGTTGGAGGTGAGGTTTAGCGGAAATCATTTTTGTGGACTGGCACTTATATTCCCTCATCAGGGTTTGACTCAGAGCAAGAAAAATAAAAACACACAAGGCCAAAAGAAAAAGGAAGAAAAAAAAAAATCCCCACATTTGCAATGTAGAACTTAAAATATAGCTTCAATTCCTTAATTAATTTGACATTCCTTTACTCTCTTTTGGTAACTATGTGCCCAGCACAAACAATGGGCAGAGCCGTCCCTCACGTAGTAAAAAAGATTATGGATAAAAGGGTGGGTGGTATGATAAATGGATGGATAGATCGATGAATGGATTAAAAATGGCATATGATGATGTTCTAGTGAATGCGTACATGGAGATTTTGGTTTAAAAAATAGGTTATAGCACCCAAAGTGACAACATCGTGTAACAAATGTCATTGCCGGATAATGGTGTGGGGCCTCAATGGCCAAAACAACACACGCTAAAAGGTCACAGGGCATTGGCTGTGGCATCGCGTTCAGGCTGCAGGCAGGGAAATAATGTTTTTTCACCACTTTCCATCATCCTAAAGTTAATTTAAAAAACGGTTGGATTGGCTAGAAAAGTGAAATGTGGACATGTTAAGTTGTAATATGGGGTGATGTCATACAGAAAGGCACTCTTTAAGTGGTTTTGCTTGATAATTGTCTTGCTATGCATGAATACTTATGTTTTTGGGCGAGTTAACAAAAAATCCCCAACTTTAAGAGTTTAGAAAACTTGCGGCATAACTCTGTATAAAAAGCGGGTGGGGGGGGGTTTAAAGCAAAAACTATCGCTGTCTGCATGTTTTCACTTCATGCAGGATTATGTTTTAATCCAGTTTTAAATAGCGCAAACTCAACACGAAAGTATTGGAGGCCTTTCATAAACACCAGTTACGTTACACAAGACTGTATTATTTTTTTGGGTAAAATCCCCAACTTTAAGAGTTTGGAAAACTTGTGAAAATATGTGGCATAACTGTCTATAAATAGCAGGTGGGTGGGGGTTTTAAAGCAGAAACTGTCGCTGTCTGCATGTTTGGTATTTGTTTTTTCTTCATAATAATTTGCGTTATGTAATGTGTAATGTTTTTAGAGGTTTGTGTTATCCAGTATTAGGGTATCTTTCATAGATTCACATTCCTGACTCAATCCCCGTTGTCGGGATGGGAGTCCCCGGTAGATAAATAAAGTAATGTCCCATAGACATAAAGGGTAACAGGCCCAAGGGCCTCACATTAGTAACATATCTATGTCCTTTTGTAAAAAGGACCAAACTATAGAGAAGAGCCAATCAGCTATCACCTCCCTCTAGAACCCTCCTGGAAGGAGCTCCTGTCCCTCAGATTTTCTACCGCACGTCGTGCTAAGGGAGTCTCCTCTGAGCTCTGCTCAGTTTTCTTACTCTACTGGTTTTTCCAGAGTTTTCTGGTGATTTTCTTCATATTCTGGACTGAGGTTCCTGATTTCTTCATGGCTGAGACACCTAAAGAGGGTCTTTTTAGGCCCTGTGGTTCCTGTGGAAAGAAGAGACCGCGTATAGATGACCAACATCAAGATTGTCTATATTGCCTGTATCCAGACCATTCTTCTAAAGATTGCAAGGTATGTCGTACCTTCTCTACAAAAACCCTCAAAGATCGGGAAGGACGCCTTTTAATCTGGCTACAAAGGCTGAAAGACAGGGACCAACTGGAGTCTTCTGAGGAGAGTGAGGGTTCTTCAGTATCCTCTAAGTCCTCTCAAAAAAGACCGAGGGTGGCTTCTCCGGGCCCTTCGTCACAGCCTCCTCAAAAGAAGACACTAAAGGAGTCTTCAGAGGTCCATTGCAAGGCTCTACCATTGAAGGTGTCCTCTCAGGAAGTTCCCACCTTCAAAAAGCCTACTTCTACTCTGTCGACGATGACATAGTCGACGACTACTTCAGCGACGAGGAAAGCTGTGTCTACAGCCTTAAGTGTGACTTAGTCGATGACGACAGTCACCACGTCGATGGCAACGTCGTCATTCACCTCGTCGACGACAAAGACTCCATCGTCGACGGCAGGTAAGACTGTGTCGTCGACGATAAAGATCAAGTCGAAGCAACCGTCGACGCTGCAATCGCCGATGACTAGGTCGTGGACGACCTCGACGATGAAGACAGCTCCGTCGACGTCCACACCATCGTCGACGAAAGCTTAGTTGACAAAGTCTATACAGTCAACAAGATCTCCACCGGCAGCAGTGTTGACGACGGCTCCGTCGACGATAATACCATTGACTACGACACCCGTCGACGACCACACCGTTGACGGGCTCGTCGATGGTGACAGATCTAAATCTGAGAAACGCAGGTGGCTTGGCTACGAGCCGACCGAGATGGCGGTGTAGTGCGAGGGCTCCGAGGCCGAAACAGCTCTAACTTCATTAATCCGTCTGTCCATCCGGCTTATTTCGCCTTCTAAAGCCTGACCGGAACGCCGGAGCGGGAGGGGCACAGAATGTCCCAGTTCCGGGCGAAATAGAGCGACGCCAGCCGGAGATAGATCGAAGAGGCGAGACGGGCCCTGCCGCATATCCGAACACCGCCCTGCCGCAGCACTGCAACCCGACTGGAAGTGCCCTGTGGTCGGGGTACTACACCGGAAGGTACCGCTGGTCGGCTGCGGACTGTGTTGAAGATCGACTCGAGTGAGAGCGGAGGTGGGCCGGTTCTCTGACAATTACTTGCCCAGCGATGCCATTGCATCTGAGGGTGAGAAATCCGTACTAGTAAAGGAAGAGACCAGGGCGTACTTTGCTGACCGCTGGGAGTCTGAAACTGTACCCGGCTGAGCCTACAGTGATCGGTGGGACTGAGTAATAGTAACACCTAGACAATCAATACTGGCGGGCAATCAGGGGAGTGGAGACTGGTGAATTTGATACTGGGACAGGGGAGGTGATTACACTGCAACACTTCCTCCTCACGTCCGCCATCACCCTGTTCCCCTTGGTGACATACGAGCCCTGAAAGACAACGCCATTTTGGATATCGCCTCCCCACAGCCTAGAACGGCAGTGCTGTCAACACGCTGAGTGACGAAGCCACAGGAGCAAACAGCGAAAAAGACTGCCGATTGAAATGGCGGGAAGGGGACCCAGACACGCTACGGCGCAATCGAAACTGGAGAAGTACGCCTTTGAAAAAGCTGCCGTGCAACATCCGGAGGGCCGCCCGTCCACGGGAAAAAGCCCAGAGGGAGATGGATCCAAAAAAGTGACACTAGAGGACCTAATGAAGACGCTCTCCAGCGTTCAGACAACGGTGGGGTCTATTGCAACGGACAATGGCCTACTGCGGGCTGACCTCCACAAGATGGCGGAGCGTGTGGCACAGGTGGAAGTCGTTACCAAATCCTTAATGGAAGACACCTCGGAACTGCAGCTCACTACGGAGCGACTGGAGGCAGTCGCCAGAAAACTGCAGGAACGCCTAGATGATCAGGAAGGACGCTCACGGAGGAATAACGTCCGAATTCTAGGTATTCCGGAATCGGAAGGCAAGCAAGCGATGGATCTTTATGTGGAG
The DNA here is from genome assembly GCF_964263255.1 of Lissotriton vulgaris. Taxonomy (NCBI): domain Eukaryota; kingdom Metazoa; phylum Chordata; class Amphibia; order Caudata; family Salamandridae; genus Lissotriton; species Lissotriton vulgaris. The sequence goes on along the minus strand of NC_141693.1, from coordinate 1,064,857,287 downwards.
GACTTAATTAAAACGAAACTGCAACCGAAAGGCCTCTCCCATTTCTTTTCTGTTGAGCGAGCACATAGAGTTCCAGGGGGTGCGGCGAAGCCGGGGGCACCGCCGCGACCAGTACTGGCCAGACTTTTTAACTTCCGTGATCGGGATGCCATACTCCAGGCAGCCAGGGTCTCTGAACCTATTAAAATTCTAAACTCCACCATTGCCTTCTTTCCAGACTATACGGCTGAGGTGGCCCGGCGCCGGAAAACCTTCACCGACATTAAAAAAGCTTTGCGGGCCAAAGAGTTACCCTACTCCATGCTTTTTCCGGCAAGACTCAGAATCGTGGACAATCACAAGGCATGGATCTTCGACACCCCGGAGGCGGCAAGAGACTGGCTGGATGGTTGGAGACGAACTGAGGCCCCGCGACGAACTGGTAGGGGTCAAGGCGACCAAAAGACTGCTCAGACGGATCCCCAGGCAGCACAAGGACATAGTCAGGACCTATTTGCTGAATCGGGCCTGGAAGAGGGTGAGCCACCGGAGGAGTGAGCGCCGGACCTAGAGACCCTTGATCGAACTTTATACGACACACTGACTGTGTAATCCTTGGTATCAGGCGGACGAGGCCACACGGAGCTGGTTGTAAGGTCACAGAGCTACTTACCCCTTGCAAGCAAGTACAATGGGTTGGGTTGGGACTATGCGCTCTGCTAAGTTGGGGTGGCGGGCGGTTTCAGGCCCGTGCAGCAGGGAGGCAGGGAGGGGGTTGTTTGGATGTTTTTATTTTTGTTCTTGTAATTTGCGACAAAACACGATATGTTCTGCACAATACGATGGAGACTGGCTTATTGGTAACAGTGCGCGGCAAAGCCCATCCCCTATTGGACTGCACACAACCACGCATGCACTTGAATGTCAGCACAAGTGATGGATACACCTGAAAATCCTACGCCGCATTCCTCTCACACATCGACCTTAACAGTGATGACGTGGAACGTCAGGGGACTGGGAGACAGGGTGAAGAGAGGCCTAGTTCTTAGATATCTGAAGCGCTGCAGGCCAGCAATAGTTCTATTGCAGGAAACACACCTTGTCGGCTCGGCCTCGAAGGCGATGGATAGATGGGGGTATAGGTTCATTGCGCATGCAGATTTCTCCTCCGGCTCTAGAGGAACGGGCGTACTTATTCAAAAGAACTTTCAAATGGTGTGTCAACAGACTAAAATAGACAATCAGGGACACTTTGCAGCAGTGACGATACTATGGGAGGGCCAACTGTACAACTTTGTGTCCGTGTACGTCCCTCCTGGGCTGCATGCCACAGCACACACTGCCCTTGCTACTTTTCTCCTGTCACTGCCGGCAGCGACGCTAGTGTTGGGGGGCGACTTCAATGACGCTCTAGATCATGAGATGGATAGACACCCACTACTACAACGGCACGGGAAGCGGGCGACTAGCTGGATTATTAGATGCCTTGGGTCTGACGGACTGCTGGCGACATAAACATCCCCATGACAAGCAATATACTTATTACTTGGCGACACACCACTGCTTATCACGTATAGATTACATTTTAATGTCCGGAGACGGACTGCATGGCATTGAGGAGGTGGACATCTGCCCCAGGGGAATCTCTGATCACTCTCCGTTGCAACTCACAATCACGACTCATTGCTCCTGTAGAAGCCGTGTTTTTCCTATCCATGCGGGTTACCTTCAGAGCGCCCCTTTGAGGAAGTCCCTTTCCAACACTGCTACACACTACTTTCAGGAGAATTTGGGCATCGTAGGCACCCATAGTACCCTATGGGAGGCATATAAAACGGGTATACGTGGGCAGGCGATTGCATCCATAGCCGCTCATTGGCGGACTCAGAATCAAGAACTCAGCGCCCTTGAGTGTGCTCTTAAAGATGCCATCTCTGATCACGAGACCCACCCGTCCCCGGGAGCCGCTCAAACAGTCCGGCTGCGGCAGGTTGAATGGAGGGCGTATCAAAGGGAAAGGGTGCAGACTACACTTCAGGCCTCCCATCATAGGGTGTATGAGCTGGGTGATAAAGCCGGAAAGATGCTGGCTTGGCTCGACAAAAAAGAAAAAGCAGGCAGGGTCATTGCACAACTGCAATTGCCTGAGGGAAATTTGACCTCGGTCCCTGGAGTTATAGTTGAAGTGCTGGCTGACCACATTGAGACAATTTATGCTCCCCAAGCGTCATACACGACAGATGGAGCCTATGACTACATTAAGGATTTGACAACCCCCTGCCTCTCACCTGAGGCGGCTCTTTTGTTGGAGGCGGACATTACTGTGGAGGAGGTGCGGGAAGCGACCAACGCACTGATGTCCGGCAAGGCCCTGGGACCCAACGGACTCCCAGTGGAACTATACAAGCAAACAGCTTCCAAAACGGCCCCCCATTTACTCAGAACGTTTGTAGACAGCCTAAAAGTAGTAGAACTCCCTAAAGATCAACGCCTGGCCACGATCATACCCAACCATAAACCTGGTAAAGCTCCGGAAGCATGCAGCTCTTACTGTCCCATCTCCTTACTAAACGCCGAGCCAAAGATCCTCGCCAAACTACTATCACAGCGTTTGGCCCCCCACCTTGCCGCCTTGGTACACCCGACCAGTCCGGCTTTATGCCAAATCGTAACACCTCCCATAACCTGCGCCATCTACAGGCGGTGCTAGCTCGTCGGGAATACATACAGGAACCGGCAGTACTTCTCTCCCTTGACGCCACCATGGCGTTTGATACAGTGGAATGGCCTTATCTATTCACGGTGCTCCGTCATATGGGTTTTGGCCCTAAGTTCTGTGCGTGGGTCCGCCTGCTTTATACCGGGCCTCTGGCTCAGATAGCAGCTAATGGTTACATCTCCAGGGACTTCCCGCTTGGACGTGGGACGAGGCAGGGCTGCCCGTTGTCCCCCTTGTTGTTCACGCTAGTCCTTGAGCCGTTGGCGATTTGGGTTCGGTGGGAACCGTCCATCAAAGGTATCAGATGGTCTCCGTCATGGGAGGATAGGATATCTCTCTATGCGGACGACATCCTTCTTTATTTGACTTCCCCTAAAAAAATCGATCCTAGAATTACTTAATGTTTGGGAGAAGTTCGGGAGAGTCTCGGGATATAGAATGAACTGGGCTAAATCAGTCTTATATGTCCTTGCTGGTTGCCCGCCACCACTCCCGGCTGACTGTCTGCTGCGCTACACTGACACCCCCTTCAAATATCTGGGAATCCACGTTTCGTCCAACCCAGACGAGTTCCACGCACTAAATCTGAAACCCCCACTGGAACGATTCAATCGAGACGTAAAGGTGTGGCGGTCCCTCCCTCTCACCCTCCTGGGCAAAGCCGCGTTGTTCAAAATGATGACATTGCCCCGGTTTCTTTACCTCCTTGAGAACACTCCATTCCTGGTCCCCTACTCCTACTTCAAAGCCATCGCAGCAGCAGTCTCTACTTTGCTGTGGGATGGGAAGCCGGCGAGGATTGCACAATGCAAACTGGTGAAAGATTGGTACGATGGGGGCATAGCGCTCCCTAATATTGAACTGTATTACTGGGCTGCCCATCTCAAGCAAATCAATTATTGGCTGCAAGCCCCACAGACTGAACCCGCCTTTATGGCGGACCGGCAGAGTATTGAACCCAGGGGATTGTTAAGAAACCTATATAGTCGTAGCGCCCCAACCGACCTTCTGGGTCCGACCCGTCACACGGTTCAGCTTTGGTACAAGGCACATAGACATCTTCAGTGCGCGAACATTGTTACACAAATGAGACCCCTATGGGACTCTCACAGGCTGGGCTTCATGGGCAATAGTAAAGGGTTTCAGGCATGGGACTCCATAGGTATATCAGTGGTGGGAGACCTCTGGAAAAAAAAAATCTTAGTATATTTCACGTATCTACAAACCAAACACGATATGGCACAGTGAGAATACTATAGGTACATACAGATACGGCATGCGCTTCTGTCAGCCGTCCCGGTGGGAACGAAACTGCAGGAGTCCACCCCTCTAGAAGACAGGCTACTGACAGCACATATGTCCCGCAAAGCGACGTCCTACACATACCGGAAACTGGTCAACAACCTCCCTGACATGCTGACCAAACTACGTTTGTCTTGGGTGGGTGATATTGGTGAACCTGATGACTCGGAATGGCAGGAGGCTCTCTCGTCACCCCGAGAAACTGCAATTCCATCCAGACTTAAGCTGGTTCAGTTAAAGATGCTGCACCACACGTACTACACCAGGACGGTCCTTTACAGAATAGGGAGAGCCTCTCACGAATATTGCCTTCGAGGTTGCGGAGAAAGAGGAACGTTCTTCCATACTGTGGGAATGTAGCCGGGTGGACATGTACTGGGCAGCGGTGATGCGAACCATTTCCCAGACCATGGCTGTCTCCCTGCTGCCCAACCCACGTCGCTGCCTGTTGAACATCTGGGACGCAGAAGACCTGACCCATCGACAGCAGGACTGGGCCATGTTAGGAATGTTGGTAGCGAAACGTAACGTTGCGAGACTGTGGGGTTCCCACGTGCTGCCTACATTGCGAGACTGGTGCAAGGACATGGATGAAGCAATGGTGGCGGAGAAAGCAGTCTTTATTCATCAGGGGTGCCCTGCAAAGTAGGGACAAATCTGGGGGGCCTGGAACAAATTTAGGGGGGACATATGCGAGCCTCCACGTGTTGACCCAGATGAGTGTCTTTCAGATTAGGACCTGGGTCTGAGTTACATGTGTGTCGAAGGGTATCTCCTGTTCTGGTGAACTCCGTCCTACTGAATATTTGCTGTCAGAAGGTGGGGGGTGGGTCAAAGGTTGCACTGCCAATGTTTGCTACGTTGTTTACCTGAACATTGTTTTGTCGCTAGGGAAGAAATGAACGTTATTGATTTGTTTTTCATTTATCGTACGGTTTTGTTACGGGGTTAAAGCAAAAATCATAGACTTAAGCCATATCGTACATTTGTAACGTCTGCATTATGATACAGCATACTCCCATTCGCCGCCGGACCCCCGGGTTGCTGGCTAAACGGCTGTGTAATCCTGATAATATTGCTAAGACTGTATTGCTATCGCGGCCGGCCCAGGAGGTTATAGGCCCTACATTGTGCTATACTGAAAATGTACAATAAAGGTCTTTAAAAAAAAAAAATCTGAAAGCACATATGTGCATCTAAGGATTACAAAAAAGACATTGACGCCGGCCCTAACATCGCCAAGTAGGGTCCAACTACTGCCTCCAGCATGTCTTCTGGAAGAGGAGGATTCAGATGAGGGGGACATGTTTCAAACTGCGACAAGCCCCTCTGAACTTAATGTAAAATATCAAGACAGTTCAGATGAGGAAGACCAGGAACAGGACGAAGAATATCAACCACCTCCTCCACCAATGGTTTGTCTTCCAGCTTCTTTGGTCTCGAACTTGCAGTACCTTATTACGGACTACAAACTGAGATTTCCAACATCTCCTAAACCTCAACCCCCGGCGGTGTCTCCATTACCAAGACCACGGCCTCCACCTTTAAATTTACAGCTGGAACCTGTCACTTTACCGCATCCTCCATCTACTGATGATGAGGAGGAAGATCAGCATGAGGAGGTGGAACTTCAGGACACCCAGTCTAACCATGATGAACGGGACGACTATGTCATTCCCTGTCTTCCTTCTCCAGTGCCTGCACAGGCTGATTAATCACCTGAAGGCATTGGGGGTTCATTAATGTCGTTGAGAGAGCAGCTCAACGTTTTCAAATTCCCATGACTTCTCTTGTATGATTTTAAGGAGCCTTTCAAGAAAGCAGTAAGATCGATACCCTTAATAGAATACTTGTGGGGTCAAGGGGTGAAAATTATGCAAAATCCTTCCTCAGTGCCTCCAGTGTTACCTCGCTTGGATAAAAAATATAGGGTGCCGGATACTGCTCCAGCTTGTTTAATAGGCCGGACTCAGTTATAACACAGGCAGCTTAGAAAAAACCCAAGAACCCTTCTGCCCTGTTAGCAACTCCGCCGGACAAAGACGGCCAAAGGTTGGACAACATCGGAAATCGATTTTCCTCAATGTCTACATTGACAGGTAAAGCGTCCAATGCCCTAGCGCTATTGGGGTGATACAATAGACAGTTATGGACAGACATAGCTCCATATCTGGCGGCCTTGCCTGAGGACTCAAAAGAAGAGACAAAGAAAATATTACTGGAAGGTGAGAGCTCAGCACCAGAAATAATAGACTGCGCGATGGATATCGCGTCAACGGGGTTTCGTCAGCTGGCTGGCGCAGCTGCATTGAGAAGACAAGGTTGGTTAAAGGCGACTTCTTTTCGTCCTGAAATACAGACGAAGGTTTTGGATATGCCCTATGATGGCCAGTTTCTCTTAGGACCACAAATTGATGAGGCTCTAAAGAGTATAAAGAAAAGATACGGATACAGCCAGAGCATTGGGAACTCTCCAATTCAAAATTCCGTCCTTTCGTGGATCAAGGGGGAGAGGGCAGTCCTCCTAAAGAGGGGATTACCAATATCGGTCGTCATACTCTTCTGGTTAGCAACATCGACCACAATATCAACAACGCCAGCAGCAATCGTCTTATGGAAAATCATCCTTTTGTGGTAAAGGTCAACAAAAAGGCAACAATCGTTGGCAATGACCCTTCACTTCAGCCAGTCTCCAGTTTAACTCCACCCTCAAAAATTGGAGGAAGAATTTCCAATTTTCTGACAAATTGGAAGCAAATTACGATGGACCGTTGGGTTCTACAATTAGTTCAATTCGGCCATTCACTAGAATTTCTTCACATCCCTCCACAAACCCCTCCCCGACCTATGCTTCACAAAAATCTATGTATACTTCTGCGGGAGATTTCTCTTATGCTCCAGAAAGGGGCGATAGAAAGAGTTCCTCTGTCTCAACGGGGGCAAGGATTTTACTCCCGCTTCTTCCTGATACAGAAAAAGGAAAATAAATGGAGACCAATTTTAGACCTCTGAGCCCTCAACAAATTCCTAAAAAAGCAGTTGTTTTGTATGGTGACAATCCAGGAGGTTTTACAACTGCTAGATGTGGAAGATTACATGGTATCCCTGGATCTTCAGGATGCTTACTTTCATATCCCTATTCAAAGGAATCACAAAAAGTTCCAAAGGTTTGCAGTAGCAGTCAGACACTTTCAATTTCGCGTCTTGCCTTTCAGGCACCTCGCATCTTTATGAAGTGCCGCTCTCCAGTGGCAGCATATCTCAGACAGCATCACCATCAGGTTTTTCCATATGTGGACGATTGGCTGATCAAGGCACCAACCTTGGAAGACGCGTCCAGGTCTTCCAACGCTTGTCTACAACTTTTCAAACGTTTGGGACTCACACTCAATCGGGACAAATCAGTCCTTATACCTTCTCAACGTATAAATTTCCTAGGTGCTACCCTCGACACAAAACAAAAGAAGGCATTCCTGTCACAGGAAAGAAAGGACAAGCTCTTGGCACTGGCCATTCTCGTAGTCTCCAAGAGAACCTTGACGGTTTGCCTATTCAAATCCCTGCTCGGAATGATGTCATCATGTATCTTGCTGGTTCCACACTGCCGCCTTCGAATGCGCCCTCTCAGCACAATGGGTCCAATGAACAGGTTCATTCGACGATCTCATAAGAATGACCCCTCGGATGGTCAAGGCTCTGCAATGGTGGATTTCTCCTCAGAACCTTTCTCTAGGCTTGCCCTTCTTGCTTCCAGATTCACCGCATATCATCCCAACAGACGCCTCGCTGGGAGGCTGGGGAGCTTACCTTCAGGAACTGCAGATAAGCGGAAAGTGGTCCCCCTTCGAAAAAGGATTTCACATAAATCTCCTCGAACTACGGGCGGTCTTCCTCGCCCTTCAAGCTTTTCTCCCAAGAACCAAAAATTCTCTGGTGCTTGTACGTACAGACAATACCACGACAATGCACTATCTCAACAAGCAAGGAGGAACTCGCTCTCTTACACTCTCTTGCGAGTCGCAAATAATCTGGAACTGGTTGGTCCTGCACAATATCTCCCTTCGGGCGGAGTATGTCCCAGGCATGGACAATGTTCTAGCCGATTTAATAAGCAGACAACACTCAACGTCTCACAAGTGGGAATTGGATCAGATATTCTCACAATGGGGCACTCCTCTAATCGATCTGTTCGCTACAAAACACAATGCCAAATGCCAACACTTAGCAAGCTGGCATCCCTAGAAGGGATCTCTAGGGAACGCATTTTCGAGCGTATGGTGCAACGTCTTTGCATACGCTTTTTCACCGTTTCCGGTGATTCCCAGAGTCCTCAGGAAATTAAAAGCGGAACCTTGCACGCTCATTCTCATAGCCCCAGCTTGGCCACGCCAACATTAGTTCAAAGAGCTTCACCTTCTTTCTCTGGAACCGCCAATACGGTTGAGGCAGTTCCCTTCTCTCCTCACGATGAACAGCCACGAAGTCCAGCATCTGAATCTGGCATCTCTCAGGTTATCCGCCTGGCTCCTGAGTTCAAAGAATTTCAGAATCTAGATATTCCGCCGGATTGTAGGGCCATTCTGGCTCAGGCAAGAGCGGACAGTACCAACAAGACATACTCTTTAAAATGGAAGAGGTTTTGCATTTGGTGTAAAACTCAGAAAATACATCCCTTTTCTTCTTCTCCAGTGCAAATATTACCTTCTCCATTTGGCAAATTCAGGCCTCGCTCTTGCCTCCATCAGAGTTCACCTGGCGGCAATATCCCGTTACAGAAGATCTTCTTCTGGACCTTCTCTCGGGTCTCACAGATTGATCAAACAATTTCTTAAAGGCCTCTTCAGGACTATTCCTCCTGTGAAGACTTTACCTCTTACTTGGCAGCTTAACATAGTCCTTAATCAACTCATGAAACATCCCTTTGAGCCAATACACAGGACTGATCTTAAGTACCTCTCTTGGAAAACGGCACTCCTTCTCGCACTTACTTCAACAAGACGAGTATGTGACCTCCAGGCTTTCTCAATTCAGGAGCCTTTTCTACAGTTCAAACAGGATAGAGTTATATTACGAACAAACCCAAAATTCGTACCAAAGGTCCCGTTGGACTTCCATCTCAACAAACCTATAGTCTTACGCTCTTTCTTTCCAAACCCCCACACCGCAGCAGAGAGGACTCTACATTCTCTGGATCTCAAGCGCTGCCTAAAGATTTATATTGAGAAGACGAAAACCTTCCGTAAATCCAACCAGCTCTTTGTGGCCTACAGTAGACCTAGAAAAGGCCTTCCACTCACTAAGCAAAGTATTTCTCGCTTGATCTCTGCAGCAATTTCATTCTGTCACGAGCAGGCGGGGCAACCCCTGCAATCTAAAGTAAGGACACATTCCACTAGGGCGATGTCTACATCCATGGCGCTCTTCTCAGGAGTTCCTATAATAGACATTTGCAGAGCGTCAACGTGGAAGACGCCGCATACATTCACCAAGCATTACTGCCTGGATACAGAACTTATGAAGGATGCTGCAGTGGGACAAGCAGTACTTAGTCATCTATTTCAATAGAGGTGAGCCTTCTTTTCATCCCACCATCCTTTTTTTCATATGCGCACATTTCTCTATTGTATTTTCTGATGGTATCTGTACTTACATTCTGATGTTTTCTATTTGTCACTTTGATATGTTATTATCTGGTGAATTTGCATCTACTGTACCATCCGAAATGTGCTTATCATTGCTTGCTACTCTGATTCAGCCATGTGAATCTATGAAAGATACCCTAATACTGGCTAAGAAATGTGTTACTTACCTGTAACTGCAGTTATCCAGTATTGGTATCTTTCATAGCTTCACATGCAACCCTCCCGCCTCCCCTGGAAGGGCTCATCTAGTTCTCCCAGTAATACGCCTATTTAGCACGGTGCTTACGAAGATCTGAGGAGCAGGAGCTCCTTCCAGGAGGGTTCTAGAGGGAGGTGATAGCTGATTGGCTCTTCTCTAGAGTTTGGTCCTTTTTACAAAAGGACATGATATTTTACTAATGTGAGGCCCTTGGGCCTGTTACTCTTTATGTCTATGGGACATTACTTTATTTATGTACCGGGGACTCCCATCCCGACGACGGGGAATGATTCAGGCATGTTAATCTATGAAAGATACCAATACTGGATAACTGCAGTTACAGGTAAGTAACGCATTTCTAATGCAAGTTTAGTCATACTGTGGTTGAAATAAAGCCCCTTTCAAAACAGTGTCGTAAAGAGCTGGCAGTAGAAAGCACAGGCTTAGTGGGATGGGAGTGTTTGGAACTAATCCTAAACAAAGGACTTGGCTAAGGGGAAAGAGGGATAAAGGAGGAGGGCTATGTGTGGCTTATGTCACACTGACGCCGCTAATCTGTTTCCTGCTGACACTTGTAACAACAGCATTCTAATGTACCTGCGGGGAAGCGGCGGTGGACGCCATTACGTCCTTAGACATTAAGGCCATAGGCACTTCTTAACACAAGCAATGGCAAAGCCAATAGGTCTCGGCAATCCGAGAGCTATTTGTGTTGGCAATGTAAATGCATTTGTGTACGGCTCTGGGGCTGTTTTTTATCGATATACGCAAATCCATTAACATTGCTTACGCCTATAGCACTCGGATTGCAGAGATCTATTGGGTTTGTCAATATTTATCAGTTTAAGTCTGAGTAAACGTGCTCAGGTTGTCGACGAAAGTAAGAAAAAAAAAGAGCAGGTTCCTGGTTCCTAACAAAGGCACCCGCAGTGACGTAGCCCTGGTATGAAAACTGCCTTAGTTTGATGTTCTAGGACAGTGTTTCCCAAACTGGGGTCCGTGACACATTCCCTGGGGGTCCGTAGGAAAGTTTCTTGTATAATTAGCAGCTTTCAAGCAACAATAAAAGTGCCAGATCATGCCAGTGATTAATGTACCTGCTGGAGCATGAGGAGAGTTTTGTTCAGTGGCAGCTTTGACTTAACTAATGTAGCACAGAGGGTTAATGTGCCTACTGCAAAGAACGTGTAACATGCATTTTAAACACAGTATTTTATGTGCACAGGTTCGTGGTTACTGCTTTTGTCACAAAGATTCTTTTGTTACTGTTCACTTCACAAGTGACAATTGTAATGTAGCAGAGGGACCTATAAACTGTCACCTAAGAGCTGCTTGCAAACTGCATGGTACCAGTTAGTAACTTATGTTTTTCCCCAGTTATTCATTATCCTGATGCTGCTAAAAAGGTTTATTTGGGTGGAAATACATTTTTAATGTTTAAGTCAGTGCTAGCGACAGTGTTATGTTCTGAATCCTGTGTTTGTGCTTTTCCAGACCAAGCACTCTTTAAACATTTTATATACACACTGATTTACATGTATGATTCAATGTCTCTATATGTGTGTGATGTAAAGTGCTCTGGCATCCTACAATGGTGTGAGAGATGCTACAAAACAAATGAAAATGCATGTGACAGAGGGGCTATTACTTCAATATAGAATACTTAGGGCCAGATGTATGATCCGTTTTTATATGTGCGAATGGGTTCGCAATCCCGTTTGCGCATGCAAAAACCTATTGTGCCATGTACATTGTCTATTTCGCGAGTCGCAATTCGTTTGCGACTCGCTAAATACATTTTGCAACTTACTATTTGGAAGGGGCATTTCCTTCTAAATAGCGAGTCTCAAAACCATGTCCAAATGTTTTGCGATCGCAAAACATTCGCAATTACCACCTACTTCAAGTAGATGGGAATGCATTTGCAAATGGGAAGGGGTCCTCAGGGGACCCCTTCCCCTTTGCAAATGCATCCTAAATTATTTTTGAAGTGCAGGCAGTGGTCCGAGGGACCTCTGCCTGCCCTTAGAAAATGAAACGAAAATGTTTAATTTCCTTTTTCTTTAAATGCATGGTAAATGGGCTACATTTTCTTTTTAAAACTGCTTTATTTAAAAGCAGTCCCAGACATGGTGGCCTGCAGAGCCCAGCAGGCCACAATACCTTGGAGGTCTGGCATCACCAATGGGCTCGCAAATTGCGAGAGGCTCATTAATATTATTGAACCTCGCAATTTGCGACCCCATTGGGAATCCCAAACAGTGTTAAACACACTGTTGTACATTTCATTTAGCGACTCGCAATTTGCCACTTGCCATGTGTCGCCAATTACGAGGCGCTAAATGAAATGGTCGCACATCTGGCCCCAAAATCCTTAGTACTTTGAGTATTTGTTTTGTATGCACACATGTGTATTTTTTTCGAATTACTGTTTTAATATTTGAAATATTTGAAATTTAACTCATACTAATTGCTTGGGTGTCCCCGGCTTCCTCTGGTGACTCAATGGGGGTCCTCAGGAGTCAAAAGTTTGGGAACCACTGTTCTAGGAGATTGCAGCAAGTTTATATGCACAAAAACAACATGGAGGCGTAGAGGATTAAAGAAACCTGAGCCGGGCTTTATCTCTGGAAACCTATGATCTTTTACACAACGGCAAGGGCCAGATAAAGAGTGAGTTCAATACACTCTTTTAAAATCTCCACTGCAAATCTTGCTTCCTCGGAAAGCAAATGCCATGTTCTGACTCTGAAAATGGATGACTGTGAAACACAAGTATAAGAAGCAAACTTTATGTAGTGCATTTCACAAAAAAAAAGCGAGACCTATTGGCTATGCCAATGCTTGTTTAACTTTAAGATTCCTTATTGCACAAGAGCACACAGTATACCCATTGCTTAGAGAAGTGCATGAGTCCGAGAGGGCAGATGGGAGTGGTGGGGGTGCACGTGGGCACAAGAAACAGATGTGGGTGGGTGGGTGTAAGGGAGTAGAAACAGACAAGGGGTGCGTTATGGGAAGCAAGCAATGAAGGGAAAAGCAGTGACACGGGTCGGGGGGGGTCTATGGACAGGGGCATTTAGGTAATCTGTATAATCTGTAGCAAATCCTACCCTTTACATCAGGGGTCTCCAAACCGGTCCTGGAGGGCCGGATCCATGCCAGATTTTTAAAATAACGACATGTATCTCAATGGGGATATCCAAAAAATCTGCCATGGATCCGGCCCTTCAGGACCGGTTTGGAGACCCCTGCTTTACATTCATGTTTGTAAAAAATGTGCAGTAATAAAACTTGCAATGGAAAACACTAAACAAAAAGCCTCACAACTAAATACGTAATTTAATTTTGTTAGCATAGCCACAAAACACATTAACCAGTGCTATCTCTGCTCGGTTGTGAACACAACTGCATGAAGACATCACTTGCGTTTCATTGGAGGCAAGTGCGATCAGAAAGCACGTAGAAAGAAGCCTGCCAAAGGGAAGACATGATATCATTCTAAGCGGGTTAGGACGTGGGATGCCACACACAAAAGAATATTTCAACTTTGAAAATTAGCATATCGCATACTGTGCTGCAATCTGGCGCCATGGAGGCCTCGACAACAATGGGTTTAGATAACGTTGAACCCATAACTAAACTGTGGAAATCAGTGAATTCCTTCCGGCTGCTTAAAGACTTTGGAAGGCGTTGATCTAAAAGTTTGGTGCCTGGCTGCCTTTGATCTTAAGAGTTACATTGTGCAATAGTGTCAGCATTTTACGTCACCTAAACAAAATCCAAAATGACATACTTATTACTTATGAGGGAGAAAACACTTTTGTTGAAGGCTAATCACTTCAGAGATGTGTTTCAGTAAAAAATGATCTAATACATGAAGTCAATGTTTAGTTATGCTGTGCTCTTAAAAACAGTACAGGGTGTGTGTGATCACTTTCGCGGCCGCTTTGATGTTCTCAGTGGCCGCGCGGCTCACTGAGAACATCAAAGAGGCCCCGAAAGAGATCAGCAGGCTGACAAATGGTGCCCGCGCACATGCACTGTACCTGATCTGCCTGCAGCCTTTGGGAGCACTTTCAGAAGCCCCATTAAATATCTCGCAAAGCATTGCTTAAGCGATAGCTAGGCGAGACCTAAAAACCAAGGGGCATATTATCAAGAAACTGAGTTAAAGATTATCGCTGCTTTAGCCCATGTTCTGTTGTGAACATGGGCTTCTACTGGAATTGTCGACAGCATATCATCAAGCCCATTATCGCCACTTTAGCTGGAGTGTCCTGCCACTAAAGCGGCGATAATCTTAACTCCGTTCTTGATAATATGCCCCCAATTTATTTAACTGTCTTGACAATCAGAATTGGCCAAAGTAACATTTGGAAAGGCAGAAATGGCTGAACATGATAGGGAAGTTGCTGTTCACAATGGTGGAGTTGTACCAGAATCATCATGAACAATGGCTCTAAATGAAACGTATGTGCTATGGGCAATCTTTGCTACAGAGAGGAAGGACTGTCTAGATTTAGAGTGCAAGCATTCCCATTACTACCACCATGGCCCGACGCACAAGTTTGAATGGATATTTGCCATACTTCACCTATTCAGCTGCAATTTCTTTTGCTCACAGACTGCCAACTCAAATGAGAACCAACCTCGAGTTCAAAGAAAACACAGAGTATGTGGCAACCATGAGACCGTTCTATTATTATCCCCACATATTCCATTTTGTTATGTATCTCCAAAGATCCATCAATGTTCCACTGAAATCAGCTGCTCGCTAAAATGAAGAAGACATTTATAATGTAGACCTTAGGTTTTAATGAACTGTGTATTCCTCTATAATTAACAGGCCTGTTTTCCTTTTCCTCAAATAGGTGTGGAGCAAACTGCTGCAAGAAATGCCCAGGAACGATACCAAGAAATTGTGCAGAGGCGAAAATTAGTGGATCTGGCTAAGTCACAGGCTCAAGAAATCAATGCTCTTCGGGCAGAAGTTGAAAGACTTAGGATGAAAACCTTTCCGGCTCTTGTCCAAATGGAATACTAAGCACGTATATAAACATTACTGCTCACTTCAAACTGAAGCTGGCTGTAAATATAATAATGCATTCGAGCTCTCTCTAATTCTGTCTCCCTCATGTGAGACTTGTACCTTTCTTCCTGTGCAACTTAAAAAAAAAAAGAATAAACTTCAATTGATAACAATATAGCCTCAAACAACTCCCTCAGAAAAAAGCAGATGAAGATTCTAATGTGTTCAGTAGCCACAGTATATGTGTCACCCCATAATATTGTACCCTGCAAATGCATTCTTTTGATCAATCAGATTTTAAAGTAATACCCCCAAAGCACTTTCAGTAGTTATTGGGTCCCTGCCATTTTTCACTTTCTCACATTTCTTCTCATCAGTTACATGAAGCATTGGTTTATAGGCGTGCACAGAATACTAATACATCCAACGCCATAAGAGATGGCCCAATAACTTGACCATTTGGAGCAAAGTTCTCTGTGTAGCCTGCGGATCCCTACTAAGAGTAATGCCAAAGTAGGCTGTGCATGTCATCCTCTTGAAGATGATAAATCAAATGCTCTCGATTGTCAATCTTGTACTGAAAAGGTAAATTCATGCTGAAAACATACTCAAATCTCAGTTGGTTCAGGCCCATTTGTCCCTCAGACTCTACAAAAGAACATAAAAAAGTATTATGGAAAGTTGAGAATCCCGCCACCAATCCACAGAAGGGACCAGTAGCCTTCACTGACAGTTGTTTAGGTTTACTTATACCAAAAGTAGAGGAAATCTACCTTTACTGCATGGTCATCCCTGATTGTATGCCTTTTTCTGGGCCCTATTTTTGCTGGTGTTAGGACTTTGCTTTTTTCTGTGTATAGGTTAAGCTCGATTCTCCATGAACAGACAGACGTAGGTATAATTGAAATCCTTACCTTGTGTCTCTGCTCATTCAAAATCTAATTTCAAAGTAGATTTTTGATACCTTTTGTAAAAAAGTAACTTTATAAATGTACTTTTGCTGCCTGAACGTCAAATGGCTTACAACCACTTTTGCCACTCAACCCCCTTCTAGAGGCCCAGTACACATACATTCATGTCTGGAGTTAACTACCCTGCTCTCTACAGGACTAAGGCTTGGCCTCAAGGCCCGGTAAATCCTATTGGTAGATTTTGAGAGCCAAAAACATGAGTAACTTTTAAGGTAATACCTTGTAATCGGGCAAGGCAGCAAATCTAGCCTGGCAGCAAATCTAGCCTAGCAGCAAAGCAACCTAGGCAACTATGAATCCAGATCTGCCCTGCTCTGAGCTTTTGGCACAAAATTCAATGGCTTCAGCCAGAGCGCGATGATGACATAACAGACGTATCATTTCGGCATGCGTTGTGTGTCTGATCTCCTCTCCATTACTGTTAGCCTGAAATTGTGTCTAGGTCACAGTCCGCTGCAAACTCAGACTTAACATTGGTGCTTCAGTTTTTGTATGTGCTTTTGACCTCAAATCTTTCACATCTTTGGTTCCCCGTCTGTGAATGTTATCGTTTTCCTGTATTTTTACTTATTAATAAAAATCCTCTATTTTAGTGCATTGGATTGGGAATTTCATTTTGTTGTTTTTATTTTACATTGACATTGTTTGCTGTGCGTGAATTTAAAACACATTTCTCTGTGGAACTACCTGCTGCTTGTGCCATAGCTATCAGGCATTGAACAGAGATTCTCTGGCAACTGTTTTAGCCCAACCAGATTGTATGCATTTTATTTATTTATTTTAAAAGTTTTATATAGCGTTAGCTTGACCCTTAGGTATCAGAGCGTTTTACATACACACTGTAAAAAATAGAAGGATATTACATTACAAATGTAGGCCGGCATTAAGTTGGCAGGGCCAAATGAATAACCGTGTTCCTGATAAAAGGTTTGCCATAATGTCAGCAGGCTTGGTCGATACCCATTCCCTATCACCAACTTCTGGCAACTCTGACAACACTTCCTGCTTAAAGATATCGTTCATCCTTAAACTTTACCTTCCATCCGCCTTACATAGTCGTGCACAGCCACAATGATATGGCCCGAAATTGTGATGGATTGTCTAGTTGATAATCTCAAACTTCATGTCTATCAGAGAGATGCGGCTTAAGGAACACTAAACAATCAACTTTGCACTGACAGAATAATTAAACTGACAAATATGTATAGAGGATCCTAGGCTATTTTTGCATACAGAACAGTATGGTCAACCATCACCACAGGGAAATCTGGCGGTCAAATGAAACCCAACCACACACGGCTCAAAAAATGACGAGAAATAACTATGGAGCGTCACGAAATGATGCAATACCGCAAATGTATGTGTGCTTTACTACTCCTGATACAGAACGGTCCACAACACAACAGAAAGTATCTGTCAGAGTATCGCAGGTATAGTCAGTACAGCTTTCTCTACATATCCTACAACACAGTCCCATCAGACTAGACAGACCATCAGGCACACATGCAATCCAGCTCAGATGCACACTCACCACAGCACACGAAACTAAAAGAGCATAGACTCCCACAAACAAATGAAGAAACTATACAAATTCGCATCTACCACACACAGCATATTAAATAGACCACATGAGGGACGGCTGTACAAACACATCCAATACAGCACACGTTCAAAATGTTCTTTTTTTTTGTCGCTCTCAGAATCCCCAACCCCTAAGGTGCCATCCACATCAATTAACATAGCACACAAGGGCATATTTACTAGCAAGGTGGTGAAGCGTTCAGCCAAGAAGGCGAACAACACACTCCATCACTTTAGAAACACAGGGCTGCACCATATTTACAAGAACGTGGTGCAGCCCTTCGTTTCCCACTGCGCTGGAGCTAAATTTAGTTGCCTAGCGCCAACACAGGCACCCTTACATCGTAATGCAAGGATGCTTATATTAAGTGATTGTTTATGTGCAGGGACGTGTCCCTTCCTGCACATAAACAATCCTTAAATGGTGTTTTGTAACCTTTATGTGTGCTGCTCAATGCAGCACACATATAAGTTGCAAAACGTCATTAAGTCGAGCCTGGGTAGCGTATGTGCTGCACTGCGAGGGTTGCTGTATTCAAGTATGGACTTGAAGCTCTGCCCATATTTTTCATTGGCTTGCGTCATTGTCCTTTAGTAAATGCTGCCTTCCCATTCATTAATAGGCTTGTTAGTCCCTCCTTAGTACTGCCCTGTCTTCATTTGTAAACTCCCATGAGGACTGGCCCTTTTACTTCTGTTGTTACATCGTATGTCTTATTTAGTCTGTAAGCACTATTTTCTTTAATGAGTTTCTCCTACTGTAGGCATGACATGCTTTCCTGCAACATTCAGCACGCCATGCGCACTTTCAATTTCCAAGCAGCCCAGGACAATGGCGGCTGCTTCTCTGAAATGAAATAGGTCTCAAATATACAAGAGTTTGAGCTATTGGCATTGTAAATGACAATGCCTTTTATTTATATGTTAATTATCAAAACAGATAAATAAAAAGCATTGTCATTTACAATGCCAATAGCTCAAATTCTAGCAAATGCGAGACCTATTGCATTGCAAATGCTTATTTTTTTTAAATGATTGTTTACTTGCAGGAAGGGACATCTTCCTGCACATAATCATTGGCGTTTTGCTGTTTCCACATGTGCAGCACAACGCAACAAACATGGAAACAGCAAAAACGAGGAGAAATTAAACATTTCTCCTAGTTCAGGCAGCGTAAGACCAGGTTTTCCCTTGTCTTCATTTTGGTGCTGCCCCATATTTACACCACCCTTGTAAATATGGGGCAGTGTCAAAATCAATGTGTGTTGCAGTGAAATGCCCCAAGCAACACCCATTTCCCTCCCCTTTCACCTAAGTATAGCGTGAAAAGGTGCCTTATTTACAAGTCCGGGTTAAGTCACGTTACGCGGCTTAAAGCTGCCTTGTAAATAAGGCGAAGCTCCTATCGTGAAAAGTGACGTTGTGGTGGCAATAGGGGCTTGTAAATATGTCCCACAGAGTCAACACAACTCCTACATGCTACCTGGATGATAAAAGAAAGCACAGACGAAATCTAACTGCAGGCCAACAAGCATCTTACAGAGTATAAATATAAGTCAATAGTAAAGCCCTCTGGCCACACTTCTCCCAATTTAGAATCATTATCTACATCCTAATACATGAGACACCACCAATCAATCACTGAAGGTCACCAGTTATGGTCAAACTGGTTAGTCTTTACACCACCAGAGATCAGAACACAGTATTACCGAAATTCAATACCCGAAACACATCACATGACAACAAAAATATCGGTCTGCAGGAAACCCCAGAACCCTAACACATATTCCAGATACCTCTCAACACTGCTAGACATTACTAAAGTCAGATGTGTGTTTACACCTGCCGATAAAATAATATAGGGGGCATATTAGCAAGAACCTCGTTAAAATTATTGCCATTTTAGCGGCAGGAAACTGCTGCTAAAACGGCGATAATGGGCTTGCTAATATGCGATAAATAATTCTAATAGAAGCCCAGGTTAGCTGTGCAGGACGTCTAACCTCGGCTTCTATTCGAATTCTATAACGCATATTAGCAAGCCCATTATCGCCGTTTTAGCGACAGTTTCCTGCCGCTAAAACGGCAATAATTTTAACGAGGTTCTTGCTAATATGCCCCAAATTGTGTTACGTTTTCTTTCGTCACTACAAGAGTTTTTTTCAATCATTAACTAACAAGAGCAACTTGGGCCCCTCTCTCACCAAAAAGTACAAAGTTACTGTCTACATTACTTACAGGACAGCAATGATAGCACTCCACCAACCTTGGTGACCAAGACTAAGACCTCTAGTGGAGTCAACATGATATGCAGTATAAGCAGCACTGCTAGAATAGGAATCAGGAAACAGAGGAAGGAAAAGACAATATAAGAGGCATTTTCCTGCTTCCTACGCCATTCCAGTCTAGATGCTCCATTCCTGATCTGCTTTCACAAGGAATTCAAACCCATTTCATCAGGAAACATTGCATGATAGAATTCCAGACAACCCCTGAAGAACTCCTAATTTTACACCACCCCACTTCACACCTGCAGTTCTACCACTCTCTCCTTGAAGTAACAAAATTACCAAATAAGTAACTATACCCTACTAGAAGGTCATGGGTCACTTCTGAAAGCGCCGAATCCTAGCCACTAGACCACCAGGGAAGTCATGGGTCACTTTTTTTTTTTTTTTTTTTAAACTGTTTATTTGCAGGATTGAAAGCGCCGAATCCTAGCCACTAGACCACCAGGGAAGTCATGGGTCACTTCTACTGGATTTGTATGTTACTTTGCCTAAGTCAAACTATGATGAAGAGTCACTTAAAAGCAGTTGTGTGGTCACCAGGCAAAATCCAAGAGCGTGCTTGACATCAACATTGCAGAATATTCATTTGACCGAAAAAAATGAGTACATGGATGGAAGACTGGGAGAACATTCTTCTCTTTGAGGTGACAGGAAGGCAACACCATAGGGGCAAATGAATGATGAATCCCGACTACCACCAAATCCTACAGGAACATGATGTCTGTATGAGACCCGTCATCTGAGAGAGAGGTCTGAAAGGAGAGGCCAGTCTCTCCACACCCTACTATGCACACCGATCTTTACAGAGAGAGATCTCACTAGAGAGGCCAATCCCCTCCCCCACATCCTGCTTCGCACACCGTCATCTGAGAGACAGGTCTTAAAGAAGAGCCCAGTCTCTCCCCACACCCTACTGTGCACACCTATATTTACAGAGAGAGGTCTCAGCAGAGAGGCCAAGTCTCTGCACACACCCTACCAAGCACACATGTTATCTGAGAGAGAGGTCTAAAAAGAGAGGGCACTCCCTTCCCACAACCTACTATGAACACCCATCTTCTGAGAGAGATGTCTGAAAAGAGAAGCCAGTCCCTCTCTACACCTTACTACACACAAGCATCATTACAGAGAGAGTTCTCACCAGAGAGGCCAGTCGATCCCCACACTGTACTATGCACACCAGTCATCAGAGAGAGGGGTCTAAAAGAGGCCAGTCCCTCCCGACACCCTACTACTCACACCTGTCATCTGAGAGGGGTTTGAAAGGAGAGGCCAGTCCCTCCCCACACCCTATCACTCACACCTGTCATCTGAGAGAGGGGTCTGAAAGGAGAGGCTAGTCCCTCTCCACATCCTACTATGCACAACGATCACCACAGAGCGAGGTCTCACCAGAGAAGCCAGTCCATCTCCACACTGCACTATGCACATCTGTCATCTGAGGGAGAGATCTGAAAGGAGAGGCCAGTCCCCTCCCCCACACCACACTACGCACACCCATTATTATAAAGAGAGGCCTCAGAAAAGATGCCACTCCGTCCACATACCCTACTACGCACACCCATAATCTGAGAGAGGGGTCTGGAAGGAGAAGCCAGTCCCTCCCCAGGCCTGTCCCTGCCCACTCCCTACTAAACACACGTCATCTGAGAGAGGGGTCCAAAAGGAGAGGGCTGACACTCCCCATACACCTGCACACAGGATATATTATGCAGTTATTCTACCATAGATCCAATCAAAAATAATTATTTCACTTAGAAAAAAAAGACATTCACAGGAAAAAAACAAGATTAAACTGATGTTATAGCCCCACCAGGAGCAGCCTCCTTGCTGCTCAGCCCACACTCTCAACCTCACCAGACACTCAATCATTCCATTACATCACTAAGCACCCCAGCATTCCACTATACCACATTCATACTAAATAAAGTAAATCAACATTTGTAAAGCAAGCAATCACCCGCAAGGGTCTCTAGGCGCTGGGGGCCGTCGGGAAGATTAAGCAAGCTATTGCCAAGAGTCACATGGTGCTGGGCTAATCTGCCGCCGGTGCCGGGGATCGAACCGTGATCCTCAGATTCCGGAGTCAGTCGCCCTAGCCGCGGCGCCACACCTCTTCCATACTGGCTGAGCAGCAGGGACTTGGAACACTGTGAAGGATGCATTAAGTTACAACACAAACTCTCATTGAGTATGGTGTTTAATCTGTGTACAACTGTTCATAGAAAGCGAAATGAGTGAATGCCAATTAAAAAACAAATGCCCTACTACTGACCGCACTTATCTGTACCCCTGAGACACATTGAACTTCATTAAGAAATGAAGATGTTGTCAGTAGAGAACTGAGGGGCATATTATCAATGTGGTTTATGTCTGCTTTTTTGGCTTTAAAAGCCAAGAAAGCGGAGATAAAATTATCTCCCTATTACCTAGCTGTCGCTAACACCAGTTAGCGACAGCTAGTAGGAGATAGCGACCATCTTGGGCCCCACTTTGCATGTCAGTGATATTTATCACTAATGACATGCAAAGTGGGCGTGCCAAGATGTTAGCGACTGGAAACAGTCGCTAACATTGATATCTCCTATTACCAACTTTTGGAGATATTCGCGCTAAGCGCGAATATCTCCAAAAGCGAACACCTGCCCTGAGCAGTTCTTAGCCATGTTATTTAATGGGAGGTGGATAACATGGCTAAGAGCATTAGCTCTGGAATGCATGAATATCACTGACTTTTCAGCAATATTCATGTATTGCGGCTGATTTTTATCGCATTTGCGATAAACCTTGGTGATACCAAGGTTTATTTGCGATAAAAATCGCCGCAGCTCAGCGGTAAATTTTTGTCTCTAACCAAGCAATAGCGAAAATTATCGCTATTGCTTGGTAATATGCCCCCCAGTACTGTAAACAGTACTTACTCTATAGAGAGAGTTTACTTTATACCAGTTTGCAAACACTTAAGCTTTCATAAGAAATACACGAAAGACTATTACAAAATATCTAACAAGAACAGAGCACACTCTATGTGACACTGTTCGCTAAAAATAACCAAGATCTGAAGGTGCTAAACATCTTACTATATGCACTGTTCATACTATGGTGAAAACTTTACAGATAGCCCATCTCCTGAAGAAAAACAAGCACATGTACCTAAGCTAGTACTTAATGCACACAGTTTTCTAGGTTAAGTAGAAATTGTCCTGCTGAGCTAATTTTATTCAATAACTAAAGGCTGCTTACAAGATTTAGGGGCGTATTTATGATTCGGTTTGCGTCGCTCTTGCATCATGCAACGTGGTGCAAGAGCGACGCAAACCTTTAATCAGATTTTTGAAGACATGTAAAGGCACTTTGCGTGGTTCTGAGTGGCTTAAAAAATCTGGATTAACACAACGCAGCACAAATCGCTGCATTGCGTTACTCTGCCCTGGGCAGGAATTCCATGGGCGCCGCATGGGTGCTCCCACGCAACTCCCATGGATTTTGACATGTCCCAGATTCACAAGAAATCCCTGCACAAAAACAATCCTGCATGCAACGCAGCCTTGCACCATGGTGCAAGGGTTCCTGCTTTGGCACAAGGCAGCCCATTGTGCGCTAGCACATGGGAAAGGACAGGAATAAGCCATATTCCATTAAATATGGCACATTCCTGCCCTTTCCCTGTCACGCAGTGCAGCACAGAAAGGTGATTTGCAGAGCAGCACTAAATCACTGAGCTCATAAACGAGGCCCCTAGTATCTAGTACACAGAGGGGGAGATTTACAAGCCCCTTGCGCCGCCGGTGCTTCACGTTGCGTGACGCACGGGTGGTACAGCCTGCTAAGTGATATTTACAAGAACAGCTAAAGTTACCCTGCGTGACTTAACCTGTGCTTGTAAATATCACCCTTGTTCACGCAACACTTTGCGTGTTAGGGGCGTGACATGGGTGTTGCTGTGGGTGTTCCCACGCAACACCCTTGTCCATTGAGGCCTTTCCAGATTTACAAGAAATCGTAAATCTGGAAATGCATCAGAATGCTACGCCACCCTAGGGGTGACGTAGCGAGGTGCAATGATTTTTTTCCTCTTTCAATGCGTGCTGCATTCTACAGCACACATTGGAAGATGAAGTCACCTCAATTGATTGTTTTTGTGTAGGAAGGTGCCCCTTCCTGCACAAAAACAATCTCCCCCACGACGCAGGCATCCTAGCACCATGGTGCAAGTGTGCCTGCGCTGGCCCATGGCAGCAGTTTCTGTGTCAGCGTAGGGGGAAGCACAGAGATGCGACATATTGTTGTAAATATGTTGCATCCCTGTGCTTCAAACCTAACGCAGCGCGGCACAGCAAAGTGACTTGCGGCACGGCCCTGCGTTAGTCTCTTGTAGATCTGCCCCAGAATCTTTACCCTGCTGGAAACCTTTCATGGAGTACCAAAATACTTATGTGGAACATAATGAACACAAGTCTACTGTCACCTATACCCTGAGTTAATCTTGAATATAAAGATTTATAACATGTTCAACACGGCTACAAAGCTATGGTGCATAAGAAGGACATGCGTTTCCTAAATACTTACCATTAGCTGGACCTAAACTGTACAAAATTAAGTGGAAAAGTAATATGGTAGTTATTTGTTCCAATTTAAACTATAAAACAAACGATCACACTCATTGGATGGTGTCATAAATTATGTCATAGAACATGTCATGGGTGATGTCATATGTGAGGTCATAAACAGTGTGCGTGGCAGGGGCTCCAGTTATATAGTGCTGCTAGCTATAACTACTGTATTTCTGTGTTTTTTTTTGTTCATAATGTTAATGTTTGCACTAAGAAATTCACCTAACTATAACATTACTTTAACCAGTGTTTTATCAGCTAATATATATCGACACAGATAGATGTATATGGGGGTTAGGGATTGGTAGGAATATGGAGTAGTAATGGTGTTTTTAGGATGTAGGGGTGTTGGGTGGTAAGGATGTTTTTAGGGTTTAGGGGTGGGTAAGGTGTTTTTAGGGTTTAGGAGTGCATAGGGGTATAGGGTAGTACAGGAGTGTTTAAGTTTAAGGGTGGGTAAGGGTATTGGGTGATAGGGATTATTTTAGGCTTTGAGTGGGTAAGGGTGATTTTAGGGGTGGGTATATGATGGTAAGGGTAATTTTTAAATGTAAGGTGTTTGGGGGCCCTATAGGTTACAGTAATGTTATAGTTAGGTGAAATGTTCAGTAACAATGTAGAATTTTAAACTAACAATCGCAGAAACTCACTAGTTACAGTCATCTCAAGTAACTATAACTCTTGTCTCAAGGTAGCTATGTATTGTGCCCTCACCATGCACAGTTTTATCATCAATAATTTAATTGCAAATGCTACAGTGATATTATCGATGATGTCATGAGTGATGTAATATGTGGGATAATTAGCACTGCTTAATGAGGGCATAAGTCATGGCAAAATAAAAAAATATGTTTTAAACCCAAGGTGGTGTCCCTCTGGGATCCTACCAACAGGCCTAGGGGGTCAGGGTCAATGCCATACTAAACTTCTTGCTGATGATTGTGTGGCTTAATTTAAATGCTAAAACATTAGTTGCTTCTAATCTAATTTTAGGGGCACTCCCACCACACACTCACGTCTAGCTTTTCCATACTTATGTCAAATTTAAACGTACTTGAAAAACTGATCGGCTATTTAGTCAGTTTTTATAATGCGAAAAGTTGATCCATCTATAAAAAGTATTTTACATCGATTTTCTTTAAGAATGCATTTCCTTCACCCATCGATTTGCTGGATTATAAAAACAAAATCATTGTCAAGCTTTCCAAATCATGAATATAACCCCAATGAATTTCAGGCACAATTACCCTTCATCAGGGGAAATCACTTAAAACCAAAAGAATATCTTCTCATTCATCAGGGAGAATCACTGAAAACCAAAAAGATATCTGTGACTAAAATGCATTGGGGTTATATTCATGATTTGGTTAACATGACAATGTTGTTTGTTATTACAACCCAGCATAAGGATAAACATTAATGTTTATTTTTTTGGTTTAGATTTGTATTAGGTTTCAAAGCTGAGAACTACCAATGCAGCACCACCAATATTAAGATTTGTTTTTGTTAAGGAGTGCGCTTTTCAGAACTCTTCAACAGTATTATTTGAATGCCAACAAGTATGGTGCAGCAGCATCTTGTTTTAAATATTCTAAGACTTGATTTGCCTAACACACAAAAGGTGATGGATGCAATGCTTAGAAATAGTCTAATGTAACTGAAACAAATGATAGACGGTATGCTGAACGATTCAAACATTCTCCCCCAGTCAAGATATCTGGGTTAAATCCATTGTTCTTTGCCCACCACGCCATCCCAGTTTGGATCCAGCCATATGCAAATCATTCTTGACCCTGTGCCTCATGGGAACAGTCCAGACCACACTGCCAAGCCAGGTCCTCCCTGGACCAGAAACAAGCATCCTGGGACCAGTTTCTGGGTATGTCACCCTTCATCAGCCAGGTCAGCTTGAATCCAGTGGCATATTGAGCAAGGAACCCACGTCTGGGCATACCCATCCCACCTAGCGTGTACATTGTAACTGCAACAAATGATGGACGGAATGCTGAATGATTCAAACATTCTCCCCCAGTCAAGAGATCCGGGTTAAATTCAAAGTTCTTTTACCCACTACGCCACCCCAGTTTAGACCCAGCCATATGCAAATCAGTCTTGACCCTGTGCCTCATGGGAACAGTCCAGACCAAAATTCCAAAGCAGGCCCATTCTGGACCGTAAACAAGCATCCTGGGACCGGTTTAGGGGTATGTCACCCTTCATCAGCCGGGCCAGCTTGAATCCAGTGGCACATTGAGCAAGGAACCAACGTCTGGGCATACCCATCCCAACTAGGGCAAAAAGTGTAACTGCTACAAATGATGGACAGAATGCTGAATGATTCAAACATTCTCCCCCAGTCAAGAGATCTGGGTTAAATCTATCGTTCTTTTGCCCACTACGCCACCCCAGTTTGAACCCAGCCATATGCAAATCAGTCTTGATCCTGTGCCTCATGGGAACAGTCCAGACCGAACTTCCAAACCAGGTCCTCCCTGGACCGAAACAAGCATTCAGGGACCGGTTTCAGGGTATGTCACCCTTCATCAGCCAGGCTAGCTTGAATCCAGTGGCACAGTGAGCAAGGGACCCACGTCTGGGCATACCCATCCCACCTAGGGCGAAAAGTTTAACTGCAACAAATGATGGACAGAATGCTGAATGATTCAAACATTCTCCCCCAGTCAAGAGATCTGGATTAAATCCATTTTTCTTTTGCCCACTAGGCCACCCCAGTTTGGACCCAGCCATATGCAAATCAGTTTTGACCCTGTGCCGCATGGGGATAGTCCAGACCGAACTGCCAAGCCAGGTCCTCCCTGGATCGGCATCCTGGGACCCGTTTCGGGGTGTTTCACCCTTCATCAGCCAGGCTAGCTTGAATCCAGAGGCACAGTGAGCAAGGGATCCATGTCTGGGCATACCAATCCCACCTATGGCAAAAAATGTAACAGCAAAAAATGATGGATGGAATGCTGAATGATTCAATCATTTTCCCCCAGTCAAGAGATCTGGGTTAAATCCATTGTTCTTTTGCACACTACGCCACCCCAGTTTGGACCCAGCCATATGCAAATCAGTTTTGACCCTGTGCCTCATGGGGATAATCCAGGCCGAACTGCCAAGCCAGGTCCTCCCTGGACCGGCATCCTGAGACCGGTTTCGGGGTATTTCACCCTTCATCAGCCAGGCTAGCTTGAATCTAGAGGCAAAGTGAGCAAGGGATCCATGTCTGGGCATACCCATCCCACCTAGGGCAAAAAATGTAACTGCAACAAATGATGGATGGAATGCTGAATGATTCAAGCATTCTCCCCCATTCAAGAGATCTGGGTTAAATCCTTTGTTCTTTTGCCCACCCCAGTTTGGACCCGGCCATATGCAAATCAGTCTTGACCCTGTGCCTCATGGAAGCAGTCCAGACCGAACTGCCAAGCCAGGTCCTCCCTGGACTGTAAACAAGCATCCTGAGACCGGTTTCGGGGTATTTCACCCTTCATCAGCCAGGCTAGCATGATTCCAGAGGCACAGTGAGCAAGGGATCCATGTCTGGGCATACCCATCCCACCTAGTGCAAAGAACGTAACTGCAACAAATGATGGATGGAATGCTGAATGATTCATCATTCTCCCCCAGTCAAGAGATCTGGGTTAAATCCATTGTTCTTTTGCCCACTACACCACCCCAGTTTGAACCCAGCCATATGCAAATCAGTCTTGACCCTGTGCCTCATGGGAAAAGTCCAGACCGAACTGCCAAGCCAGGTCCTCCCTGTACCGGAAAAAAGCATCCTGGTACCAGTTTCAGGGTATGTCACCCTTCTTCAGCCAGGCTAGCTTGAATCCAGTGGCACAGTGATCAAGGGACCCATGTCTGGGCATACCCATCCCAACTAGGGCGAAAAGTGTAACTGCTACAAATGATGGACAGAATGCTGAACGATTCAAACATTCTTCCCAGTCAAGAGATCTGGGTAAAATCCATCATTCTTTTGCACACTATGCCACCCCAGTTTGGACCCAGCCATATGCAAATCAGTCTTGACCCTGTGCCTTATGGGAACAGTCCAGACCGCAGGATCAAGACTGATTTGCACATGACTGGGTCCAAACTGGAATGGTATGGGGAGCAAAAAAACAATGGATTAAGGCCCAGATCTTTGTACTGGGGTGAATGTACCACATTGTTCCGCATTCTGCCCATCAGTTGTTCTTTTTGCATTTGTCACCCCGAGTGGGACAGGTATGCCCAGACGTGGGTCCTGTGCCCTCCATTCCACTGGAGTCAAGCTATCCTGGCTGAAGAGGGGTGAAACCCCAAAACCGGTCCTAGGATGCTTGTTTCCAGTCCAGGGAGGACCTGGCCTCGCAGTTCGGGCTGGACTGTTACCATTGGGCGCAGGGTCAAGACTGATTTGCATATGGCAGGGTCCAAACTGTAATGGCATTGTGAGCAAATAAACAATGGATTCAGGCCCAGATCTTTGTACTGGGGTGAATATATGAGATTGTTCTGTATTCTGTCCATCAGTTGTTCTTTTTAGAAATAGTCTAAATCACTGACAATAGCTCTTGGTATCATCTCAACCCTTGATTGTTGTACAAGAGGACTTAAGCTATACAAGCAGATATTTCTTATAAAAAAAAATGTTATGACTCCAAACATATTGTCTTGTGAAGAGTCAGAGAGAGAAACAAGTGTGAGTGGAAGACCGCATTTCATATGAAATAAGTTTCTCTGTGCACTGTTACGGCTTATGGACTCTGCAATGCCTCCAAGGGTATTGGGTCCCTGTTCCCTATGATGCCTTTGTTCAAGGTGTTGTAGTCTATTCAGTGGATGAGTTCTCCTTTATTTTTTAGCACAAGAGCGGTGAGGATACCAGAGATGTTGAGGGCCGGATACCTATTCACCAAGAGCCTTTTGCGATATTCTTGCAGATGTTCATTTTCTTTCTTGATTAACAAATATACTAAACTGAATGGTAAGATTCAGGTGTATCCAGCATTTAAAACCTGGTATGGGGCATGACTAACTTTTGTTTTGCTTGACACCTTGGAAATCACTTTATTGAGGTGGTAGACAACCCACAAGAATGCTTTTCACCACTGCACAAAACAATGGGATAACTGACCCTGAAGGTTTCTAATAATTCTGAAAACAATTAATAGAATCAACGGTCACCTTACGCAAGCGCCAATCAATTGTAGGATTATGTACACTGAGCCAATACAATGCGTGATAAAGGAGTTTCAATGAGACTGAAAATAAGACCTTCAACATGATCAGTTTAACATTCAATTATAATGGGTGCAGTCTGAGAAGTATTTAGCCTTGAGGACAGTTCAGTGCCATCTGTGGCTCTTACAGGTTGCAGACGCTCTTTCTTAAGAATAGGTCTAAGGACTTAGCACAGGATATGTAAATAAAAGTATTTATCGCTTTAAGTCCAGGAAGGCTCCTATGGCTACTCAGCATTGTGCAGACACGGCGAACATAATCTGTTTGTATTCTAGGGTCAATATATTGTGAGATACGAATTGGGTTTGCGCCTGAAAGTGAGGTCTCACTTACTGTCACTTTAGCTGAATTAGGCTTTGCTGGACATTCCTTAGTTAAGTGACATGCTTTGCTGCAATACAAGAACCACACATTGCGCATCTCATGCCTCTTTCCTGATCAATGGACAATATGCATAGGCTCTTACACATTGGTGGAGGCCAGCTCTTTACCTTTTTAACAAGGCAAATGACAACTATTTTAGGATCCCCAATCAAATCGTGTCTCCATTTCTTTTGCCAAGTCTATGATCTAGTTTCACTATTAAGTCATCACAGGAATCAGGAGGATTAACTACCTGTGCAGGACATCTTAAATGTTTGTGCATTTCGCCAACAACTTCCTTATAGCATCCTTGAAGGTGGTAAAGTTGTATAGCAAAGGGTCATCTCGCTCAAATGAGGTTACTGACCAAGTCGAAGCATTGCACTCAAGTATGAAACTCCACATGGAGATGCCTTCTTTCTGTGAATAAGGAAAATCACGGTCTAATCAGTTAAAATGGGTCGCAGGTAAGTCAAGCTATTTTTTCCCTTCTTTATTTATAAAAAAGTAATTATCCACTAATTGACTGGTAAAGTTCACGTGAAATACTTGCCCCAGTCATGTACTTGAAATATTACCCATGTATGTTCCCCTGCACCTATGGTCTTGCCCAATGAAGTTAAATCTCCTATTAAATAATATACCACGCTATGGTACTCTGGGCTGTGCACCAGGGAAGGCTGCAAGGTAGCAAAAGAAATTATTTATCATCAATATTTATCAATGAGGATCACCTGTAACAGCCAGCGCACTTTGTAATCTCACTGCTACCTGTTTTGGCAATGGATGTGGAAGAACACAATGTTTTTGGAAACACACACGGCAGTGATGAAACTATTGCCAGTAATGAATTGTGAGATAATGGGGGCTAAGTGCAGCTTTAATTTGATTGTCTGGGCATTCAATATGGTCCAAAAATTCAAGATGCAGTCTCCTTAAAGATTTCAAATGAACTCGGCTGATGCTCCACACACAAAATCTGCTGGTGGCCATGTTAAAAGTGGGCTTGTGTAACTGTAAGATCAGGAACTCCCACAATAGAACATAACCTGATAACTAAAAGCCATGGGTCTAGTCTCTATGAAAGTAACGCATACTCAAATTCCACAGTACAAACAGAGAAAAAAGCAAAGAGGGTGTTTTAAACAACATTAAAACCATAGCATGTGCTATTTGCTTTTCAGAACCTAAACATAGCTTGCCTCTTGGAGAGTTTTGAAATCCTAGTTATTTACTTAGTACAAAAATAACACTTTGGGAACTAGTTAAAAAATATTGGCTTCCTTCGCTGGTTAACAGAAATCAGCTAATCTATCAAGGTTTAACTTCACAGACAGTCCTATAATTCTATTTTCAGGGTTGAATCATTATTCATAATCCTTTCTAAAATAACCCAATGTTGGTTTGTATGATTTAGTGTTTTTTAGAATGTTCATTAATAAGTTTCAAAAACTAATCACAGCTAAAACAGGTTTATGTTTCAATAAGACGATACACTATTTTAGGAGCAAGAAAAGCATTGTTCCTGATTTTCCATTCATTACAGTAGACATCTATATCCTTCTAAAGAGTGTCTGAAGCTTATATAAACAGACGAAAGTCTTTAAAAAGTTGGGTTTTAAAGGCATTCTAATCAACAAGTGCTTGCCTTCGTTAACAGTCTTTCTGGTGGATACTCCATCCAACTGCAGATTCCTCATGTTACTTCACCTCTCGCCTACGCAGCGCGCATGCGCTACATAGGAGGAAACCTTTAGGAATCGATTTGCTTTTTCGGCCAAAAACGTGCACGCTTTGCATTGCTTTCAATGGTAACGCGTGCAGGTTTGTCGATTCCCTTGCGGGAGTGAGCTTTGGCGACATCTGTTTGTAATTAACTTTCAAACAGATGGTGCCTCTGCTCGCTCCCGCAAGGGGAACGCTGTGTGTGCTCTCGGCCGCACTCCCCCCACCCCCTCCTACTTATTAACCCGCGGGCTACGGCGAGAGTTTTTTTCTATTTGTTCTGTTTGCTTCTTTTTTTTTTTACAGTGTGCGCGAGTTTGTACTTGTGTGCTTGAAATTAACTCGTCTTTTAAAGCTGCAGTTTTACAGTAATGCTGGCTGGCTTTTCTTGGCGTAGCGCCTAACAGAAGCGTGAATTATTTTTGTTAGCGGCGCGCATATTATTGTTCCCACCATGTTCTTTCCACAGCGTAAATATTTTAACTTCTCTGATGTGTTCATTATGATTTTATTTCCACTCCATTGCTCCACGGTGAGCTCCGGCAGGGGGCCTGCAGGCCCTCCCTTGGGAGCGACCCCAAGCTTTCTTTGCGAGATCCCATCTTTTCCAAACAGTCTCTCTCGTGTCTTGTTTAATGTCTGCGCTCTGAGAAGGGAGGTCCGAAAACTGTCACTGCAAAGTCAATGAACCCCTCATTTAGAGACTCAGAGGGCACACGCGGGGGGCTAACAGCGACCCCAGCACCTGCGCCTGCCTCGATTACAGCCCGAGCAAGGGGGGGGGGGGGGTACATCTGTGCCGGGAGCTGTGGTTCTCCCCCAAGGGGGTACATCTGTGCGAGGGCTGTTGTCCCAGGAGGGTACATTGGTGCCAGGATCTCTTCTCCCAAAAGGGGGGTACCTCTGTGCCCGGAGCGGTTTTCCAACAAAGGAGTGGGGATACCTCTGTGCCGCGAGCTGTTCCCCAACAAGGAACATGACCAAAGGAACATTAAGAGGACACAAGTGTATATCGCATTTTTTCTGTAATGTGTAACAGCTAAAGTCTGTGTGTTACTTTGACATCTGCACTTACTATTCAAAAGTCGACACGTAAAGATTTATAAAACTGACTAACTATAAAAACAATAATAGAGATATTTTGGCTGCTCTATATGATCCATGTTGAACAGTGGAGTGTATGCAGAAGAGCAGAGTGTCGTTAGATTTTGATTACTGCCCTCCAATAACAAAATCCTCACTTTCCCAGGATGCCTTGCTCTAGAGCAGCATGACAGCGGTTGGGTAAGAACTGCATGAAAAACTACTGCCTAGCTGTGCATTGAGCCTTGTGTAAATTGGCTGTAATAAACCCACTTGCGTTTAAGCTCATGGGTGGTAACCTTTACTTATTTGTGGTCTGTAACATAGTGCCTGCACCGCCAATATGTCGCTTCAGAACCCTGAGCTGAAGTTGAAATCTCTTTACGTTCTTAGCAGACTAAGTAGACAGTACAGGCTGTGCCTTGCACTAGAACAGTCACCTGGGGCGACAGGCGTTTCCTGGTTGCCGCCCCTAGACTCTGGAACACCCTTCCTGCACATATCCGAGCAAGTCCCTCCCTGTTCACATTCCGCAAACAGCTAAAGACGTGGTTATTTGACCAATAGCCTTGTATATCTTCTTTACCCCAGTTGCTGATCCATCCCTTAACTAGCGCCGAGACGCCCACGGGTATTCGCCGCGCTCTACAAATGTCAATAAATAAATAAATGTCTGATATACTATTCAACTAAAGCCGGAAGGTCACAAAATATGTCTCTTTTTACTGGAAGCGGTTCGCCGTGCGTCTACAAGCATTCAGCTCACCTTGACGCATTTGAAACAAACGAGTCACTACCTCAACTTGTTTTAGTAAACTACCCCGCCTATCTTCTGACCCCGATGAAGATGCCATACATCAATGGATTGCCATTGCTGTGGAGTCTGTTGCGCCGGACAGAGTAGTGAAATCCATTAGACTGTCCCCCTCTGCTCCCTGGTTTTCCAATGCCCTCAAAGAAGCAAAAAGCAGGTGCAAAAGATTAGAACGCCAGTGGAGGATGTGCTACTGCTCTTTAGCTAAGGGAACTGACAAAAAAGCACTAAAAGATTTCCATAAGGCATTAAAAGCAGCCAGGCGGGATTATATTGTTTCGCGTATCCATAACACAGACCACTCCAGTACAGAGGTTTTTAAAGTAAATTCAGAAACCTGTTTCAAAAAGGCCTTGAAGATGTGGCTCTTTAGGGCAGATTAATACGGGTTAACACCGGAGCTCTTTATGGACGCAGTTACCTGCAGTTTCAGCGCCGGGACACCCCTGTTTGGGGTAGCGGTTGCGCTTTATAAGCTCCATTATTATTATTAGTATGCCAATGCTTGTTTTTATAGCATAGGCTACATGTCTGTAGCTGTTACTTTATTATCTTCACCATTTCAGCACCCTCAGATGCAGTGCAAAAACAATTGCTGGTTACAGTGTGCTGAATCCTAACATGGGACTTTTTTTTTAGATATTAAAAAGAGACCACTTCACAGAACAGGGAGGTGAGAGGGCAGTGAGGAATGTACAGTTAAGAGTATTAGTTAGAAAGAGAATTACCAAAGGTAAGTAAATTGTTCTTCTGATTGGTACCTATAACAGCAGACCCATCACCTTAGAGTGAATACCAAAGCAGTACCTCCCACAGGTGGAAGGACAGTGGAGTGGGCTCAGAACAAAAAGTCTTGCAGGACTGAGCGGGCAAGTTACCCTCTTTACCAGACTTGGCGTCAAAGCAGTAGTGCTTTGCGAACATATGCACTGACACCCGCGTTGCAACCTGGCAGATGTCAAGCACTCAGCAGGTCAATGCAGTTGTAGCAGCCTTTGCCCTGGTGGAATGGACTCTCAGACCTTCCAGATGCTTTTTCTGGGCCAGTGCACAGCAGATCTAGCAGCCATAGCCCTGGTGGAATGGACTCTCAGACCTTCCAGATGCTTTTTCTTGGCCAGTGCACAGCAGATTTTTAAGCAGAGGACTATCCACTGCAACAAGGTTCTCTTCTACACCACCTTCCCTTTCGTTGCTTCATTAAACCCCACAAGAAGCGGATCATCCTCTCAATCACTAAATCAATATCAAAACTTTAGGCCCTTCAGGGTTCCAACAGATGGAGACTTACCTTCTCATTCAAGCGGTGAGGGCGAGAAAACAATGCTGAGAGTGATGCATTGCTCAATGTGGAAGGGAGTGACGACTTTCTGTAAAAAAAGACTGCCTGAGTCCTCAGTATCAATTTGTCTATAAAAAAGATGGTATAGGGTGGTTGCATTAAAGTGTTTGAAGTTCACTCAAGTGACAAGCTGACATAATCGCAATGAGAAAGACGTCATCAAGGTCAGGAGACTGAGAAAGCAGCTATGCATCGCCTTGAAGTGCGTACACATGGCAAATGTCAAGACCAAGTTAAGGCTCCACTGTGGCATCACAAACAACTTGAGAATAAATGAGTATCAAACCATTAATAAACCTCATCACAACAGGAGATTTGAACAAGGACCAATAGTGTGGCAAATGTAGGCAGGGTGAAAGGGCTGACAAATAACCTTTGATAGTGCCAACTGCAAGGCCCTGCTGGGCTAATTAACTACAAAACAACGGACAGCCATACAGCTTTGCCTGTAAGGGGTCAGTGTTGCAAGCATCACACAAGGTCACAATTATTGTGCCAGCTACCTGCATTAACAGATTTTGTGGGAGGGTGCCTGGCGGCAAGGATGACATCCACCACCTCATACGGAAAGCCAAATGTAGTCAACGTTCAAGCTCCAAATATGTATGTGTAGACTGAGTGTAGACTGAGTAGATTTGGGTGGAGGCCCTTGCCCTATTGTCGAGGCAGGTGGTCCTCATGAAGTGGAAGCCTGATCTGAGGAAAAATGCTGATGCCCAGCATTTCTGTGTACTGTTATCTCCTGGCCCAATACGGAACCGCTTAGGATAACTTGGGCAGGGGAGGAAGTGGTGGGAAGGCATATAGGAATTCTATTACAGCCAGAATGCACCGCCTAACAATTGTACTAGTGGGGATTCCCTCACACAACATTTTCACCAAGGCATGTGCTTAACAGTAGCACAAAATATCTAACCAGGGTTCTTCCTGCTGGAAGACGTCCTTTGCTACCTCAGGATGAAGATACCAGTCGTGATCTGCCAGACACAGTCTGCTCTGTTTGCCCACTCTGGCATTCAGGGACCCTTCCAGGTGTTCCATTATCAGGAAGATGCACTGGCACTTCCACCACCTTCAGATATGCAAACCCTCCTGACACAGGACCACACTCTGCCCTGCTTGTTGCATTACTACATGGCAGTGGTGTTGTCCGTCCGAAGCTCTACATGCTCCTCTTAATAGACTGCAGGAATGCCTGTGGCGCCAGATGCATGGCTCACAGTTCCACTGGATTGCTGTGGAGCCGGCCAAAGGTCAGAGACTGGAGTCCTCTGAACTCTGCCTGCCCCAAATGACCTCCCCTGCTCAGCAGTGACACCTCAGGGTGAGGTAGGGAGAGATGTTTGCTGCTTGACCAATCATGTTTGAGCAGCCACCACTGCAAGTCTCTAACTGTCTTTTTTAAGACCTGGATGGCGTCAGCAAGGTTGCCTTGATTCTGGGCCCATTGGAACTTTGTTCTATTGCAGATCACACATGTGACACCTGGCATGGCTGACTAGGAGAATGCATGAGGCAAAGAAGCCCAAAAGCCTTGGAGTAGCTCTGACTATAATCCAGAATTCAGATCATAGCCTGAATGGTCTGGACCGGATGCAGCATAGTGGCTAGGATCACCAAAATGAATTGAAACTCAGCGAAGGAACCCTATGGGATCTGACTAGTTTATAGTGAACCAAAACAATGTCAAGAGGTCCGGTGGTGGGGTATGACTGACTGCAGCGAGGTACACACCCCGAAGAAGGGAACAGAGAACACAATCACTATTGTGAACACCTGAGGGGCACGGGTGAAACCAAAGGGGAGTACTGCAAACGGAAAATGCTTCTGGCTCACCTTGAACCACAGAAAACGCTTGTGGGACTGCAGGACAGTTACATGAGAGTACACATCATGCATGTTACAAGTTCAGGCCATTTAGTCCCCCCGGATCCAGAGCAAACAGAATCTGGTCCAGCATGAGCATTTTTAATTTTTGCTTCCACAGGATGGAATTCACGGGCAAGAGGTCCAGAAATGGCCTTAGGCCCCCTCTCCGCATCCTTTTTAGGGCTGACAGTGAGAGTAGCAACCCCTGCCTATTCCATTTCCAGCACCCTCTCGATGGCACCATTGGAGAGCAACAGGCACACCTCCTGTAACAGGATGAACTGGTGCTCGTCCAAAATTCATTGGGAATGGGAGGAATAGTTGGTGGGGTAGGAGAGAAAAGGCAGAGCATAGCCACTTTGTACAATCTGGAAAAGTCATCTGTCGGATATGATTGATCACGTCTTGGAGGAAAAGTTGAATCTTGCCTGCCAGTGGTTGGGCATGCCCTTCTAAGGGCTAAAGAAAGTGGTTTGTTAGCCGTTCTAGCAAAGGAGGAGGAATTAGGAAACTGATATTCCAGTTTGTCCGCATGCTGCCTGGGAGACCCAGGTGCCTAGCCTCGAAGGGACTGGGGTGTCTGCTACAATACTGGCTGGAAAGGATGTTTCTGTTTGCATGCCATCCCCAATGAGTGTGCTGTAGCTCTGCTGTCTTTAGAGCTTTCCAACACAGTCTGCTTTCTCTCCAAACAAGTGGGACCCATAAAAGAGCATATCCAGACAATCCATAGTATCCAGGTATGCACAGATAAAATATTTGGCAGCATCCTGTCTGTCGTGTATCATTTGGAGCAGAGAGGACCTCAGATCATCTTCTGAGACTATCAGCAAGGTCACACTAGCCATGTACCCAAGGGCATCTAGCCAGTGAGTGGGGAGGTGACTGGAAATGAGTTTGGATTCACCTTAGTGGCCGAGGACAGTAGAATAAGACTCTCTGGGTTGGAGTGCTTGTTAAGAAAATACAGGTTACCAGGGGCTGCTCTGTGATGTACGGCCACCTGCCAATTCACAAGTGGGCAAGAAAAAGGCTTCAACCAAGTAGCCATCAAAGGATCTCTGAGGGCAGAAATAGCTGGCCTAGGCTGCAGAATTTCTATCAGAACATTCACTTTGTCCCCACAAAGGGTAGCTGTGATTTTTTCACCCCAACTGCCCTCCAAACCACCATTGCAAATGAGGCACTCTTCTATTGGTGGCCCAAGTGGTGATTCAAGCTCTGCGTCAGGAGAGTTATCATGCCCACTGGTGTTCTAGAAATCAACATTTAAGGCATCATCAATATAAAAAAAGGGGGAGCCAGCCATCCACATTATCATCAACATAATCATGTGCCCCTCCTCTGGCTTAGGGTCAGATTGGTAGCTGTGATTGTAGCAGAGGCAAGGGGTTAGAGTCGACTGCATGATAATTTGTTGTGCTTTTGCATACCGGAATGCGGTTGAGCTGTCACAGGAGTGCTCCCCCGGAGCATGACCTAAGCAAAGACATACTTTTCTTGTGTTCAGCGACATACAACTTCCATTCTCGGATCACTTCCGGGTACAAAACAGCACCCTTACCACAAGACTTCGAGTTGTGTCCTTAGACCAAAGAGGCACCTTATGTGGATCAATGACGGACATCTGCTTCCTGCAGTTGAGGGTTAGCTTGAAAACTGTCAGGGAGCAGAGCTACAGATCCTTGTCAGAAGGCGCAGAAAGAAAGAAAGAACTGACATCAATGTGCATGGGCAACACATATATGCGGTTCTTCTCTGTCACTTCAGGGGTGGTTTGGAGCCATCACCAGAAGAGTTGTAGGGTCTTGTGATGTGCAAGTGAGCAGTAGTGGCAGTTAGCCATCCACTGGGGCCTTAATCACGGCAGCCCAACAGAAGAAGGAAGAGAGATGCAAAGTAGTGGCAGACAGAAGACTAAAAACATCTATCCAAGGGTCATGATGTGCCATGCAGTACACGGTGGTGGCTGACAACATTCTCTGTATTCACAAAAGGATCAATCAATATAATTATTGTCTTGGGTAAGGAGGGATTTCAGCTCTCTACAATCAAGTTCAAGTTCATAAATTTGTATAGCGCACTACTCACCCAGAGGGTCTCAAGGCGCTTGGGGAGGAGGGGGGGTACTTACTTATCAAATATCCAAGTTTTAAGTTGTTTTCTGAAGGAGAGGTGGTTCTGTGTAAGGCGGAGGTGGGTGGGGAGAGAATTCCATGTTTTGGCCGCTAGGTAGGGGAAGGATCTTCCCCCCATGGTGGATCTGTTAATGCGCGGAATAGCGGCTAGGGCTTGATTGGACGAACGCAGTTGGCGGGTGGGGGTGTAAAAGGACAGGCGCTTGTTGAGGCATTCGGGTCCTAGGTCGTAGAGGGCTTTGTGAGCGTGGGTGAGGAGTCGGAACGTTATCCTCTTGTTGACGGGAAGCCAGTGGAGGTCTTTCAGGTGACCATAGATGTGAGCTTGGCGGGGGATGTCGAGTATGAGTCTGGCAGAGGCGTTTTGGATGCGTTGGAGTTTTTTCTGTAGTTTGGCTGTGGTTCCGGCGTAAAGGGTGTTTCCGTAATCCAGTCGGCTTGTGACCATTGCGTGGGTAACCGTTTTTCTTGTTTCGGTGGGGATCCAACGGAAGATTTTTTTGAGCATGCGAAGGATGTTGAAGCATGATGAGGAAACCGCGTTGACTTGTCTGGTCATTGAGAGGGAGGAGTCCAGGATGAAGCCGAGGTTGCATGCGTGATCCGTGGGTTTGGGTGCGTTACCCAGGGCCGGTGGCCACCATGAGTCGTCTCAGGCAGAAGGAGATGATCCTAAGATAAGGACTTCCGTTTTGTCCGAGTTCAGTTTTAAGCGGCTGTTCTTCTTCCATTCGGCCACTTCTTTCATCCCGTCGTGTAGGTTGGTTTTGGCGGAGTTTGGATCTTTGGTGAGGGAGAGGATCAGCTGGGTGTCGTCTGCATAGGAGATGATGTTGAGGTTGTGTTGGCGCGCGATGGAAGCGAGGGGGGTCATGTATACGTTGAAGAGGGTGGGACTGAGTGAAGATCTTTGTGGTACACCGCAGATGACTTCGGTGGCCTCTGACCTAAAAGGGGGGAGGCGGACTCTCTGGGTTCTTCCGGCGAGGAACGAGAATCCAGTCCAATGCTTTTCCTTGTATTCCGACGTTGTTGAGGCGTTGTATAAGGGTGCTGTGACAGACCGTATCGAAGGCTGCGGAGAGGTCCAGTAGGATGAGGGTGACTGTTTCTCCGTTGTCCAGTAGTGTTCGAATGTCGTCTGTTGCTGCGATGAGGGCGGTCTCGGTGCTGTGTTTGGCTCGGAAGCCGGACTGTGAAGGGTCGAGGGATTTGTTGGATTCGAGGAAGGTGGCGAGCTGACTGTTGACGGCTTTCTCAATGACTTTGGCAGGGAATGGGAGGAGCGAGATAGGGCGGTAGTTCTTAGGTTCAGTGGGGTCTGCTGTGGGTTTCTTCAGAAGGGCGCTGAGTTCGGCATGTTTCCAACTTTCCGGGAAGGTGGCGGAGTTGAGGGAGCAGTTGATGACGTCTCGGAGATGGGGTGCGATGATGGAGTCTGCTTTGTTGAAAATGTGGTGGGGACATGGGTCGGTAGGCGATCCTGAGTGGATGGAGTTCATCAGGTGGATGGTGTCTTCAGTGGTGATTGGGTCCCAGGCGTAGAGGTTGTTGGAGGGGGGATTTGGTTTGGGGGTGGGTGGGGTGGATTGGTCTCTGGACTGGTTATCAAAGCTGTTATGTATGTCGGCGATTTTGTTGTGGAAGAAAGAGGCTAGGGAGTCGCAGAGGTCTTGGGATGGGGTGATGTCGTTGGTGCCGGCGGTGGGGTTGGTAAATTCTGTGACGATGTTGAAGAGTTCTTTGCTGTTGTGGGAGTTGTTGTCAAGTCGATCCTTGAATGCTGATTTCTTGGTGGAACGGATCAGTTGGTGGTGTTTGCGGGTGGCGTTCTTGAAGGTGGTCAGGTTGTCATTGGATGGGTTTTTTCTCCAGGCTTTCTCGAGGGTACGACAGAGCTTTTTGGATGTCTTAAGGTCATCGATGAACCAAGGGGCTTTTTTGCTACTTTGCTTGATTTGATGATTTTTCAAGGGAGCTAGTTCGTCGGCGCTGTGGGTGATCCATTGTGTGAGGTTGGTGGCAGCTTGGTTTGGGTCCGATGTTTTGGCGGGAGGGTTTTTGTGAAGCGAAGTAAGGAGCTGGTCGGTGGTAATTTTATTCCAGTTTCTTCGGGGGATTGGTTGAGGGAGGTTGTGGGTCGTGGTTTTTTTGTAGTTGAAGTGAACGCAACTGTGGTCCGTCCAGTGGAGCGCTGTAGTGTGGTTGAAGGAGACGTGCTAGCTGGAGGTGAAGATTGGGTCGAGCATGTGCCCGGCATAGTGGGTGGGGGTTCTCGATACAACAAGGTTTGGACAGTGGACCACTCCTATTTCAAGCACCAATCCTAATATCACCCAAAAATATTTTTGATTCTTAGTAAACTAGCGTGCAATTTTCAAATGCTCTCTGTCCCCAAAGCATATCCAAGAACTTGGAAAGAAGTCTATGTTTTTGTTATAGATGAAAAAGCACCGCTGCAAAAGTAAGACTCCACAGTTCATTGGAGATTAGTAAATCGTTGAGCAATTCTCATTATATAGACGCTGAATCGTGAAAAGTGAAATTCAATGTTCTTTTAATAATCCATATAAACACCAGCCAACGAGTTTCGTTCTGTCACCAGAACTTCTTCAGGGCTTTTTCGTATGAAAATATCTCTTTCACCGCATTACGATGGTCCCTCCTTTATTTCTGTTTCAAATCCCGAAAAGATATCACCATATGGCAGTTGCCTATTGGGTTAATCCATAATCCCCCTCGTGGCGTCTCGAGATTCAGACGCGTGTGTCTAATCTGACTTCAGACTTGTAGTCCTCAGAGGGGAGGGCGTGTGGGCTGATGAAGTCAGTGATGTCTTCGCTGAATAGAGTGCGGGGTCCTGGTGGTCTGTAGCTGAGGGTGCCTCTGAGTGTGGTCTTGGGGTCGGTGTGGATCTGGAAGTGAAGATGTTCGGCGGCTGCAAGGTTGTCGTCTGAGCTGGTCGTGATGCGGATGGAGTTCTTATGTACGACGGCGATGCCTCCTCCTGTTTGGATGGTGCAGTCTTTTCGGATGATCTTGTAGCCGTCCGGGATGGCTATGGCGATGTCGGGAGCTGAGGAGGCGTTCATCCAGGTTTCTGTAAGGAAGGCGACATCCGGCAAAGTGGTGTCGAGTAGGTTCCATAGTTCAATGGCGTGTCTGTAGACAGAGCGGGTGTTGAGCAGGATGCACTTCAGGTGGTTGGTGTCAGAGCTCTGTTTGGAGTCTGTGGATTTTGAGTGGGTCTTGATGCAGTCGAGTTTGCAGATATGGCAGGAGAAGGGTCCGTGGGTGTGTCCAGGGGCGGCCTGGTAGCAGTCTTTGAGTCGGCCGGGGTTGAGTGCTGAGAGGGATGCGGCATCATATGTTATGCGGGAGGAGTAGGATTTGCGAGGACCAGGGGGTCTAGTGCTGGGCGCGGTCCAGGCGCGGACGGGCGTAGACGGGCTCACCTTTGGCGCACCTTCAGCGCGCCTGGGGCGCGACCGCTGCGAGTAACCGCTGCGCGCGTAGACATCTGTCATATGAGGATAGTGGAAGGGGGAGGGGCGAGGGAGGAGCAGCTGGGAGGTGGGAGCGGGGCGGAGAGCCAGGCAGGGAGGCACAACAACAACAACAAAATAGCAGCAAGCCAAAAAGCGAAACAGGATTGGGGCACAAAGTGAATAAAAGCGAACAAAATGGCAGAGGCACCGGCACAATTAGGCGCAAATGAGACACACAGGCAGCACAGCACAATAGAAACACTCGCAAATGCGCACCTAGGCAATGCAGCGCTACGATACAGACAGAGTGACAAAGCAGGTATATGGCGCTACGATCTAAAACAACAGAGCGGTCAGGCTATAGCGCTACGATTTAATTCGGCACAGCAGACAGGCAATGAGCAAGCAGGTATATGGCGCTACAATCTAAAACAACAGAGAAATCAGGCAATAGCGCTACAAAATAATTCAGCACAGCAGACAGGCAGTGAGCAAGCAGGTATATGGCGCTACGATCTAAAACAACAGAGCAATCAGGCAATAGCGGTACGATATAATTCGGCACAGCAGACAGGCAATGATGGTTCACAGAGCACACTTGCGGTATGGCGCTAAGATATCCAGTGGTAGGCGGAGCAGGGAGCAGCGTGGGGAGCGACCGTTTCTGACGAGATCAGGACGGTCACCAATCAGAATAAGTTGCAGGTCTTTTTATCTTTAATAGACACCTGGAAGATGGGTATGATTCCCAT
Source organism: Lissotriton vulgaris (assembly GCF_964263255.1). NCBI lineage: Eukaryota > Metazoa > Chordata > Amphibia > Caudata > Salamandridae > Lissotriton > Lissotriton vulgaris. The sequence continues at coordinate 1,064,814,146 of NC_141693.1, read as the reverse complement.
ATTTAAACGGATCAGCAGTTTTTCAAAGAGCAGGCGGGCACAATACTAATACTGTATTCAATGACTGAACTGAAATCATATTGATTTCCAAACTCCTCAATCACTGGGGATCTTCACAGCCCCTGAGTGAAATGCAAATAACAAATCTGGTTCATTAAAGCAGGACACGAGATGGTGCTTGAGGGAGATGTTCGGACACAGGCATAGTGTAAAGCATGACACATTATTGGCGCCTCCTAGGTCTTGGAATCTTTGCAGAACATTGGGCTTCCATATTTTTACCTGTTCGAATTCAGATGTAAATAATAAATAATTAATCAACTCAATCAACACAAAGCAAACTCGCCATGTCAAGAACACATTACCTGATGCTTTCCGAGTTGTCTTTTGTGTTAGTGGCTCGAGTTCAGAAGTGTCAGTTCTCACTTTAATGGGATCATCTCTTTATTTTGGCGTTGTTCATATTCTCTCTTTAGCAGCTCCAATTCACTCACATTTTTTGTGCACCTAGGTCTCACTAAATTGTGCAACAAGTTGGGTTTGTGGTAGTAAAATTCAACCATGATAGATTTAGGATTTGCATATTTCTACGAACACAGGTATCCTTACTCATGCAGAAAAATGTCACAACTTGGTAAACAGTCTTAGTAGAATAGGAGGAAAAGTGAAGGGAAGCGATCACTGGGGAGTAGTTACGCAATGGCTTTAAGTTAGACTTTTGGTGGTACTCAATGCTAATGTCTACCCTAAGGTAGATGAGAAACTACTCCAGCGCAAGACATTAGTCAGTCTGTTTGCACACTGAGAAAAACTGGAACATCCCCATAGTGAATAAGGGTGTTGTGGGAGGAGGCTTCTACAAAGCTTTTACTGGAGTGCGTAAAATGCACTGTATATCCGTTACCAAAGCGGATTAGAATAAAAAAGGCTAGTGACATATAGTTGGAAATCTAAGAATGCTATAGATTTACCCAAGTAATCCTCAGGAATTCAGTGAATATCCCACAAAGGAGTAACTCTAGTACAAAACAAGACTTGTCTTTACTTAACTAGATTTACTATTTTTTGTAAATAAACCCCGTGGTTTTTAATAATAGCATACATTTAACCATTTTTGAACACATAAATGTATCTACTTTGGTGGAGGTAACTTATGTATTTGATGCTTTCAGTATACCATGCCCTCGCAGAACATGATAGGTTGATTTGAAGCAGGAAGTCAAACATATATACTCGAGGTATTCAACAATGCACACCTCAGCAACAGAACTGTATAAACATGGCTCTTTGAAAGGAAACACACAAAAGAGTTCACATAATCCATTGTTCTGAACTCAAACACTTTTAAGCTTTTCAATTTCTCGCCCTGAGTCGGGTTGCAATCCTCAGTGTTTAGTGACAACAATCAAAGAAATTTAGCGCGTTAGGATTCCTCGAAGTCTTCTTCTGCCCGGTTATAGTGCAGTAAACTGTCTTCTATTCCACAGCTGTCTATGAGCTGAGAGAGACTCAGTTTCTGGCCTTCTGTAGACAAAGCTGACTGCAGCTCATATAGTAACTGCTGGCTACTGCTTCTCCATTTCTCTATCAAGGACTTCAATTCTGCCAGATTATTCTGAAAAGAGAACAATGTAACAGGCAGTTAATACAATGATAGCTGCAAACTCTAGACCTACATTCAGCTAGATTATGCTTTGCAATCAGTCCATTCTGTCCTTCATACTGCACATACAGGATCAACATTTATTTGGGCGGTGCACACAACCTGGCACTGGAATGGAGTTGTAGCACTTTGTGTCTTACTAAAAGAAAATTACCACAACCTTATGAACTGGTATTGCAGTACTATCTTATTTTTTTTCTTTAACCACGTAGTACTAGTGATGATAAAAGACTAGTAGGAATAAACCTCAACTTGCTAAACAAGACTAGTGTTGAGGTGTAGCCTTCCTTGGATTAGGGTGTTTTTGTGTCCTGTCTGAAGTTTGAAGTGTGCTTCAATCATGTTGCGGTGGGCATGTAACTGCACCTTATGGGAGAAGTGAGGAGCACTCAGGAAGAAGCTCAAGGATACAAAACTAGTTTTAAACTGGCTGAAAGATGAACAGCTATTAGATTGATACACAGGGAACCTTGCCCCACAAAATGGGTCTGACTCTGAATGGACAGAAACTGTGGCCATTGATATGTCTATGATTATGAAAAAGACAAGCTGAAAGGCCACTTGTGTGTCGGGAGGGTATGTGTTACTGACTTCCTCTACCCACCTGCTGCTATGCCTCCACAGAATTACTGCTTACCAGTGAGACTGTACTCCCATTATTTCTTATCCATGCACTCATCTTTTTATGCTGATTGGTAATGTTAACCGTTAGCCGCATATTAACTGCCCTCTGATGGCCCATTTCAACATGCAAATGTCGCTGAACTCCACCCTGAATGCTCATATATGTAGATGTATTGACTATACAGTAGATAATGATATTATTCAATTAATCGATCACTCAGGAGACAATCTTGCAACAATTATTCTAGGTTTCAATTTCCACTTTTACTGGTTACACTTTGACGTGCTCTCCTACCTTTAATATTTAATGGAACCATAATTATAAAACAACAAAAGTAGATGTGAAAGAGTGCAAGAGAAAGAAATGCAATTTACATAAACAAACTGATTACCTGAAGCCAAAATGCAGCTGAAACATGTTTTAGGTGTCCTGATTGCTTAGCTGAATTCTAAGTGGTAGCTGATTATTTGTATTGTCATCAGAAGGTTGTCTCGCAGCTTACAAGTCTGTACAAAGTTAGAATTCCTGCCAAATACAGGCTTGTTTGTAATATGGGCAATGACCAAGATTGGTGCCATCCTAGTTCTAAATTTCCTTCTTTGTAGCATCTGAGTTTGGATTGTGGGAAGAATGGTTTAGTTCCATGGACTGCTTGCTGAACGATGCTTGCTGAGGGCTTTGAAAGTGATTCCTCTAGTGTTTGGTAGAAATTGTAGGGCCTCTAGGCAGGTGTAATATGGTAGCATCTTCTCAGATTATAAACTCGCCTGGCTCTGTGATTCAGTAAGTATTGTAATCTTTTGAATAAGTACCTCAGGAGTCAAATCTAGCACCCGCTGACACAGTCAAGGGGTGGCAAGCACTAGAGTGACTGATGCTTGGACCCAGTGGGAGAAATCAATATGAGGAAAGACAAGGTATAGTAATGTCATGTTACAAAAAGCACCTTTGGCCACTTTGGTTAACCTAAGTTTAGAGTCAATGATCCTCTCAGGTTTTTCAGTTCTGTCGAGGTAGTCAGGAAGTTCAATCTCCTGAGGACATGAGATACTGCAATTGCATTTTTTTCCAGGATTCATATGGGTTTCTTCAGTAACACTCTTTCTGGTGGCATCTGATTGTAAATTAATAAATTTTTTAATATCCCCCATGATCCAGATTAGATCTGGAGAACTTGTCAGCAGTACTGCAGCACACCAGTTTGCTCCACCCTAACTCCATATCACCCTGGAAGTGACATAGCGGAGCTATAAATAAATGTCACTCCTGAAAACGGTCGTTAGTTTTCCTTTTTCACCCTCGGTTGAACAGAGCTAAACAAATGTCGGTGCACGTGTTCTGATACCTAACTTGGACCTTTTTAGATGTCAAAAAGAGGCCATTCCACAGAACGAGGGGGGCCAGACAGGAGCCTGCAAGAGTATTTACCAGAAGAAGCTCGACTTAAGGTAATTTAGTTGTTCTTCTGATGGAGACTTCTAACCGCAGATTCCTCACTTTTTGGATATATACCAAAACAGTATCTCTCAAAGTTGGTCGGTGTGTAGAATTTACTTGAATTAAAAAGTCCTACACAAAAGAATGGTGAAAATGCCCTTCATGCCGGACCTGACTGTCGAAGCAGCAGTGTTTCGTGAACATATGAACCAATGCCCACTTTGCAACCTGGCAGGTATCCCTAGCAGCAAAGCAGCTGTAGCGGCCTTGGTCCTGTTGGCCTTGATGCAGAGGACTATCCATCTCAACAGGGTCCTCTTCTGCACAGCCATCTCTATTTTTGAGCCAAAAAAAACAAACAAAGAGCCTCTTGATGGCACGATCAATATAACAACCCAAAGTCCTTTTGGGGTTCAACCAATAGAGCCTATTTCAAGAGGTGCTGGGGAGCAAAGAACATTAGTTGAAAGAGCCACTGTCCAAAGTGGTAGAGAGTAAAAACTGTGAGTAAAAACACAACACGTTCTCAGCACCAATTTGTCTGGGAAGGTGTTGTAGGGCAGTTGCACTCAAAGAGACAACAGCCCGCTGAAACAATGAGCTAATGTGATTGCAACTCAGAAGACACTCAAGAGATGCAGCAAGCAACTATGCTTAAGCTGAACGTTTTAAGTCACACTGGGGCATTACAAATGTCTTTGAAGGAAAAACGGTGGCCAAACCTTTAAAAACCACATTGTAGAAGAGTAGGATCTGCTTACTATGGTTACCCCAACTTTTTGCTGTATTTCACTGATTTATAGACTTTAGTCTGGCTGGGGCCCTGCTAACCAGGACCCCAGTCTAGCTGCTTCCTCTCTAAATTGATTGCATGTACATTAGGTACACTCCAGATTGGTTACTGGGTTACCCTTGTGAGTCCCTAGTAAATGGTACCTTAGGTACCAAGGGCTTAGGTACCCCAGAGGCCTACCAGGGGCTGAGCATGTATTATGCCACCCCTGGGAAGCCTTCCAAAATGGCACCACAGGTCTGCTACTGCAGCCTGGGTAAGGTGATACCTGTACCCCTTACTAAGATATAGTATACCTATATCTACCTATATATACAGACACATATAAACCTATAAGTCACTCCTATGGCAGGCCTTGACAATCCTGAAGGCAGAGTGCTTGGTTTTGTAGGAGAGGGTGCCCAAGCATGAGCTGAGCCCCTCTTCAGCTTTAGGAATCCCTTCCTTATAGCTGTTCTGTGATACAGCCATACCATATACTCTCAGTCCCATGAGCCGGCCGAAATCCAAACTGAGCCTCCTCCAACAGATTGTGTTGTTCCAGGTGCGTAGAAAGTGTGATACTAACAGCACGTTACACAATTTTAGCTGGGAATGGCAACAAGGAAATAGGCCTGTCATTTTTTGAACATTCAGGGTCAAGAGATGGTTTCTTCAATAGAGGGGACACTAAGGCTTGTTTCCACTGTTGGGGAACTACACCACTTACTAGTGACTGATTACAGATCAGGCGAAGAGTGGGGAGCAGTTCATCCTCATACTCCTTCCAGATCTTATGTGGTACTGGGTCCAAGGGTGAGCCGGAGGAGATACCCTGTGCCAATCTGCTGAAGTCATCCGCCGTTAAAGGCATTAACTCAGATAGATGTTCAGGAACCTGACAAACCAGGCCGTTATCCACACCCTCCGACTCATCCATCACAGGAGCACCATTGCTCCTAGCCTCAAAGACTATGTTCCCAGCTGCTAGCTGGCCACCCTCGAGATTATCGATAATCAACTGGATCTTTTCCTGGAAGAACCTAGCCAGATTCTCACAGAGTTCTTTTGAGGGAGCTTTTACATTCCTAGAGCAGTCAGGGCTGGTGAGACTATTCAGAATATTAAAAATGCTTCTAGAACTATTGGAGGTATTACAGATTACAGAAGAGAAATAGTCAGCTTTAGACCTTCTAATCTCATTCTTATACTCTGCAATTTTTTGTTTCCACAGCAACCTGTCTGCATCCTTGTAACCACGCCTTCATCTCCTCTCAGCTTGTTTACACGCGAGTTTCAGGTCTTTTAGTGTAGCATTAAACCAAGGGGCAGAAATTCTACCCTTGCATCTGTGTTTTTTAAAAGGGGCACAAGAGTCCAAGATCGAGGTGATCCTTAGACAAAATAAGGCATAGTTCTCCTCAACTTGTTTGTCTGAGGAGAAGCAGTCCCCAACAAATGGATAACTGCACTGGAGAGGGCCTGCAAAGTACTGAAGGTACCCCAGGAGCAGTGGGCAGCAATATTGTGGCTCTCCTTTGCAGACAAAGATAGAGACAAGCTCCTCACTGTCAGAGAAGCGGATGCTGGTGATTACAAGGTCCTGAAGAGTGCTCCAATAGATGGGTTTGGCTTAACCACTGAGCAGTATAGAATACAGTTCAGAGATACCCAGAAGACACAGACTCAGGACTTGGTTGAATTTGTAGATTGTGCTACTAAGGCTCTGGAGGGCTGGTTACTGGGCAGTAAAGTGTGTGACTATACAGGATTGTATAATCTGATCATGAGGGAGCTGATCCTTAATAGCTGTCAAAATCAGATGTTGCGTCAGCACCTGGTAGACTCTGATCTGACCTCTCCCCAAGAATTGGGAAATAAGACAGACAAATGGGTCAGAACCAGGGTGAAGCAGAAGGTACAGAACCAAGGTGGTGACCAAAAGAAGCAAGATCAAAAAGGTGAGGAGAAGGGTAAAGACCAGAAGTCTTCATAAGGTCTCCAAAAATCTTCTAATGGTGGGAATCCCCAATCTTCCAAAAAGAAAGAAGGCCCTAGAAAACCATGGTGTAAAGTCTGTAAACAGAATAGCCATTGGACCAGTGATTGCACCAAGAAAGATGCAGCACCAACCACCATTGCCCCTAAGGCAACCTTTCCCCCTAGTTCAGCCACAGATGGTGGTTCTCAGCAAAAGGGTGTAGTAGGGTTGACCCTGGGATCTGCGATGGGCTCTGGCCTAGTCAGAGTTCCAACTCAGGCTGTGTTCGTCTGTGATGGAGGCATGGCTATGACCTCCTCTGTGAGTCCCAGTGACCTGGGCAAGTACCGACAAAGGCCTTTGATAAATGAGAAAGAGGCTTTGGCCTACTGGGACACAGGGGCAAGTGTCACAATGGTGACACCAGACTTTGTGGACCCTGGACAAGTCATACTTGGTGAGACTTACCAAGAGATCAATGCTAGCAATGTCAGGACCACCCATGCCCTGGCAGTTGTTAATTTCTCCTGGGTAGGGGTAACTGGCCTCAAGAAGGTTGTGGTTAGTGCAGACCTCCCTGTTGAATGTTTGCTTGGAAATGACCTAGAGACTTCAGCCTGGTCTGAAGTCTCTAGGTAATTTCGACCTAGAGAGTTTAGGACCCATGCAGAAATGTTAGGAATCTCAGCACATGTCCTTGCAGGAACTAGATCACAGATCAAAAAGTCTAACATTGGACAGGCCCTAGATTCTGGAATAATGGACCAGGTGCCTTCCAAGAAAAGGAGCAGTAGGGTTAAGGCAGTGCCTTCCCCCCTGACTCAGAGTGATGATCAGTCTCTAGAGGGAGATGATTGTGAGCCTGAAGAAGAAACTGTCCCAGAGGAGCTTGAGCCTGATCATGTTGAGTTCTTGGGGACAGGGGGCCCTTCCAGGGCAGATCTGAGTCAGGAGCAGCTGAGCTGCCCTTCTCTTGAACCCCTCAGACAGCAAGCTGCTGCTGAGGCTGCTGGTGGCACCCATAAGATGTATTGGGATGATGGACTCCTGTACTCAGAGAGTAGAGACCCCAAGCCTGGTACAGCCAGGAGGTTGATTATACCTCTGAAGTTCAGGGCTTCCTATTGACACTAGCCCATGATATTCCTTTAGCAGGACACCTGGTCCAGAACAAGACTTGCAAGACTTGGGAGAGAATTGTCCCTCACTTTCACTGGCCCCACATGTTATGTTATGTTATGTTATGTTATGGAAATTTGTATAGCGCGCGGCTGCCCCAGCCAAGGGGCGTCCCGGCGCTGCGAGCTGACCAGAGTGCAGAATGAAGGTGCACAAAGAAAACAGATTATTGGAAAAGATGGGTTTTGATGGCCTTTCTAAAGGCTAAGAGATCATGCATCCCCCGTATGGTTACAGGCAGGCTGTTCCATAGCTTGGCAGCAAGGAGGCTGAAAGATCGTCCACCAACTCTGGCAAGTCTAGTGTGGGGAATGATCGCTAGATGTTGTCCCTCTGAGCGGAGAGATCTGCTAGGTGTGTACTCAGACAAGAGGGGACTCAGCAGTGGGGGAGAGGCGGTTTTGAGGATCTTGAAGGCTAAACATAGAGCCTTGAACTGGATCCTTTTTCCCACCGGGAGCCAATGCAGTTTTCTTAAGGTTCCTGAGACTGAAGAGTGGCGAGGGAGGCCGACCAGAGCCCTGGCAGCCGCGTTCTGGACTCTCTGCAGTCTGGTGGTTTCGGCCAGGTTCGCTCCCAAAAGGAGAGAACTGGCATAGTCCAGTCTAGAAAGGATCGTCGCCTGGACGATAAGCTGGCGGGTGCGGCAGTCAAAGAACTTCAGGATGGGCCTGATGTTGCGTAAAATGCCGAAGCACGTGGCGGCCACTTTCTTGGTGTGGATGGTATATTTTAGAGCCGAATCGACCCAGACACCTAGATTCTTGACACAGTCCTTTGGCTTGGGGGGTGGGCCCAGAATGTCAGGCCACCAATTATCTCCCCAGGATGCGGTATTTTTTCCCAAGAGGAGAATCTCGGTTTTACCGGCGTTTAGTTGGAGAAAATTCGCCGTCATCCAGTTGGTGATGTCAATGAGTGTCTGTTTAAAGTGATGGGCTTCCAGACCACTGTTGTTATTCAAAGCCACCACCAACTGGGTATCATCTGCATATGATAGCAAAGCCATTCCATTCCTTCTGGCCACCTCCGCTAACGGGCGGACATAGACATTGAACAGGGTAGGGCTAAGGGACGAGCCCTGCGGCACTCCCTGTCCAATGCTATGCTCCTTCGAGATGTAAGGGGGGTGGAGACTTTAAAAGACCTGTTAGACAGGAAGTCTCTGAACCACCCCAGGGCTGCCCCTATGACTCCAATTTCCTCCAGTCTCATCAAGAGGACCTCATGTGACACCGTATCGAAGGCAGCACTGAGGTCCAATAGGACCAGTGCTGCAGTACCGCCGGCGTCAAGAATGGAACGGAGGTCTTCAGAAACACTGAGCAAGGCTGTCTCGGTGCTATGACCGGCTCTAAACCCGTGTTGGGAGTCATTCAGGATGTTATTGGTGAGGAGGAAGTTGGACAAGATGTTATTGACGTGTGCCTCGGCCACTTTAGCAGGCCAAGGGAGCAGGGAGATCGGCCTAAAGTTCTCCGGAAGTGAGGGATCTAAAGTGGGTTTTTTTAGAATAGGGGACACCCATGCCTGCTTCCATTTGATGGGAACACTGGCAGTGGAGAGTGACCGATTGATGATGTCACGAACGTGATCTGTGATGAGTACATGAGCGTCACAGAACAGGTCAGGCTTCAAGGGATCTGCCGGAGACCCGGATTTAATCTTTCCACAGATTTTAGAGAAAGTCTCACGGTCAAGTGTAGGAAGGGAAGTGAGGGAAGGCCTGGTAGGATCAAAGGTGACCGGTGACTGAGGGCCTGTGGGGAAGGTGTCGTATATCTTCCTGATTTTATCTGTGAAAAAATTAGCCATGTTGTTGCAGAGGTCGGGCGAGGTAATGATGGCGTTGGCAGATTTCTTTGCCGTGAGGTCCTTCAGAATTTTGAAAACCGATTTTGAGGTGTTAGAGCTATTGTTGATTTCACTGGCATAATATGCCGCTCTTATTCTGCAGACCTTACGGTGGTAAGTTTTTTGGAGCAGGGCATATTCTTGTTTAAGGGTGGCATCATAACTTTTTCTCCAGCGTCTCTCTGCCTTCTTACATTCCTTTTTCAAGGTAGCAAGTTCTGAGTTGTACCATGGACTCGCCGTGTGAATGCGGGCCTTGGTCCATCTGGCAGGGATAAGAGTGTCGAGAGCCTGGGTAATCCAGAGGCAGAACTGATCGTAACCTGTATCCAGGTCGTCACTCGGGAGTAGAGGATTTAATGCCAGGATATCATGTAGATCTTCAAGGCGGAGTTTTCTCCATGGCCGTTTCTGAACTGAGGGAGTGGGTGCTACTACAGGACTTGAGTTGCAGGGGATGGTTAACATCACTAAATAGTGATCAGTCCAGGTCATGGGAATAGGTGTGCCAGAGGACCCGCCGGTGATGTTGGAGAAAATGGGGTCAAGGAGGTGTCCTGCTCTATGGGTAGGGCCACAGACAAGTTGATTGAGTTCGAAAGCGGCAAGATCCGCTAAAAAAGTTGCCGCTTTAGACTCGGTATTCTTGTCAAGATGCAAGTTAAGGTCGCCAATAATCGTGAAGTTGGCAGAGGTGATAACATTGGTATTCAGGTGTTGTAGAAGGGAGTTAGTGAAGGGAACGTCAGCACCAGGAGGTCTATAGACCAGAAGGCCAGTAGCACAAAACTGGGGGTTGACTTTAATCGAGAAGCGAGCACTTTCGCTACCTCTGATGTCTACTTTATCGAGTTGGCACTTAAAGTGGGATTTGATTATGAGCGCTAGCCCGCCCCCTCTCGTGCCCCTGTTCACAGTATAGATAGAATAGCCTGTAGGTGTTGCCAGGTTGCAGACCGAGTCCATCTCGTCAAGGAGCCATGTCTCAGTCATGAACAGGGCATCTAGAGAATGGTCAATTAAAAGATCATGAATTTCTGAATGATGTTTATGCATGGATCTTACGTTAAGGTGTCCTAGCCTGAAGGTGTGGACAGGAAGGGGTTTGGACAGACGTTTGGAAGTAGAGCACAGTTGGGAGGGAGTAACAAGCGGATGGTGTATATGAGCAGGGTTGCGTCTGGTGCAGGAGCAGGAGGAATGCTGAAAGCTCAGCAGCTCGGATTTGGAATAACACATCTTACCGCCTTAATGCCAGGATGAGGAGCAGAGTGCCTGGCGCCTGGCGCTGCCTTAGCGCAGACGGGCGCAGACGGGCAGCTCTTTGGCGGGTCTTCGGCGGGGCTGCGCGCGACCGCTGCGCGCTCAAGATGTTGTGAGGGCTAAATAGCAACAGGAAGTTGTGCACTAGAGCGCTAACCGCTCTGCAAGCTGGCCGACCGGAAGTGTCCCAGCGAACCGATGCAGGGAAACGGATCCTACAGTCAGTAAAGTGGCGTGTGGTGCAGGGGAAAGTGAATTTTAAAAAAGCACTAGTCAAAGTGTCCAATACATTCAGAACAGTTTAAAAGAATAGCGTTATTTCAAAGCAGCGCGTTAGCTTACACTCAGGTCAGGTCACAAAGCGGGTCAGGGACACTGCCACTGTCTCCTTTCCGCGAAGCGCTGCAGCCCCTGTTCTGCCTAAATAGCCACAGGAAGTTGTGCACTAGAGCGCTAACCGCTCTGCAAGCTGGCCGACCGGAAGTGTCCCAGCGAACCGATGCAGGGAAACGGATCCTACAGTCAGTAAAGTGGCGTGTGGTGCAGGGGAAAGTGAATTTTAAAAAAGCACTAGTCAAAGTGTCCAATACATTCAGAACAGTTTAAAAGAATAGCGTTATTTCAAAGCAGCGCGTTAGCTTACACTCAGGTCAGGTCACAAAGCGGGTCAGGGACACTGCCACTGTCTCCTTTCCGCGAAGCGCTGCAGCCCCTGTTCTGCCTAAATAGCCACAGGAAGTTGTGCACTAGAGTCCTAACCGCTCTGCAAGCTGGCCGACCGGAAGTGTCCCAGCGAACCGATGCAGGGAAACGGATCCTACAGTCAGTAAAGTGGCGTGTGGTGCAGGGGAAAGTGAATTTTAAAAAAGCACTAGTCAAAGTGTCCAATACATTCAGAACAGTGTCTGAAGACACAAAGGAGTTTTGTCGCTCCTGTGTAACCTGTCAAGCCAGTGGTAAGTAAGGTGGCACTACAAAGGCCCCCCTGATACCACTACCTGTGGTGGGGGTTCCCTTTGAGAGAGTGGGGATTGACATTGTTGGACCAATAGATCCTCAGACAGCATCTGGGCACAGGTTTATCCTAGTGGTGGTGGACCGTGCCACTAAGTACCCAGAAGCTATTCCCCTTAGGACCACTACAGCACCTGTTGTGGCAAGAGCCCTCTTGGGAGTATTCACAAGAGTGGGGTTTCCTAAGGAGGTAGTATCTGACAGAGGTACAAACTTTATTTCCAGCTACTTAACTGCGATGTGGAAGGAATGTGGAGTGAACTATAAATTCACCACACCCTATCATCCACAGTGCAATGGTATAGTTGAATAATTCAACAAAACCGTAAAGGGTATGATTAAGGGTCTCCCAGAAAAGCTCAGGCGGATATGGGACATCCTGCTACCCTGCCTTTTGTTTGCATAGCAGGAGGTTCGTCAAAAGGGGGTTGGCTTCAGCCAATTTGAACTTCTGTTTGGACACCCTATCAGAGGACCACATTGTCTGGTGAAGGAGGGATGGGAGTTACCTCTCAAACCCCCTAAACAGGATATTGTGGACTATGTACTTGGTCTCCGCTCCAGAATGGCTGAGTACATGAAAAAGGCAACTAAAAACCTTGAGGCTAGCCAGGAATTACAGAAAGGCTGGCATGACCAAAAGGCTGTACTGACTGTTTACCAGCCAGGACAGAAAGTGTGGGTGTTGGAGCCTGTGGCCCCAGCAGCTCGCCAAGACAAGTGGAGTGGGCCCCACACTATTGTCGAACAAAAGGAGAGGTTACATATTTAGTAGATCTTTGAACTCCCGGGAGCCCCATAGGGTGCTTCATGTCAACAGATTGAAACCATATGTTGACAGGGCAGACATGGGCTTGCTCGTGGCTACTGATGAAGAACAGGAGGAAGAGAGTGACCCTCTCCCAGACCTGCTCTCTCAGAACCCTGATGATGGATCATTTGATGGAGTAGCCTTGGCAGGCAGCCTCACTGATCAACAGCAAACTGATTGCAGAAAAGTTCTAAATCAGTTTAGACATATGTTTTCACAGACTCCAAGTTAGACTACCTGGTGCACTCATGAAGTGGACACTGGGGACAGTCTGCCTGTTAAAAATAAGATTTACAGGCAACCTGATCATGTCAGGGACTGTATCAGGACTGAAGTCAAGAAAATGTTGGATTTATGAGTGACTGAACCCTCAGACAGCCCTTTGGCTAGTCCAGTAGTCTTGGTACCTACACCTCACACCCAGGGTGGTAAGTGAGAGATGAGGTCCTGTGTTGACTACAAGGGTCTCAATGCAGTCACTAGGACTGATGTCCATCCAATTTGCAGAGCAGATGAGCTCATAGATATGTTGGACTCTGCCAAATTTCTGAGCACATTTGATCGAACAGCTGGCTACTGGCAGATCAGACTAGCTGATGATGCAAAGCCAAAAACAGCATTCTGAACCTCTAGTGGACATTATCAGTTTGTGGTAATGCCCTTTGGTCTGAAGAATGCACCTGCCACATTTCAAAGGTTGGTGAACAAAGTCTTAACAGGCCTGGAAGACTATAGTGCAGCTTATCTGGATGATATTGCTGTCTTTAGCTCCACCTGGGAGCATCACCTGGTCCGCCTAGGCAATGTTTTGGAGGCTCTGCAAAAGGCAGGCCTAACTATCAAGGCTACTAAGTGCCAGATAGGGCAGAGTCAGGTTGTGTACCTGGGCCACCTTGTAGGTGGGGGCCAGGTTCAACCATTGCAGAGCAAAATCCAGGCCATCATGGACTAGGTTGCTCCCACTACCCAGACTCAGGTCAGAGCTTTCTTGGGCCTGACTGGGTACTATAGAAGATTTGTCAAGGGGTATGGATCCATAGTGACACCCCTAAATGACTTAACTTCTAAAAGAATGCCTAAGAAAGTTCAGTGTACAGTCAGCTGTCAAAAGGCATTTAATGACCTGAAGCAGGCCATGTGCACTGCACCAATTCAACAAAGTCCTAACTAAAACAAAGAATTCACTGTCCAAACAGATGCATCTGAGTTGGGCGTAGGGGCTGTGATGTCACAACTGAATGATGAAGGTCAGGACCAGCCAGTAGCTTCTATTAGCAGAAGGCAGGACCCCTAGAGAGAAATGTTAATCAGCTATTGAGAGGGAGGCCTTTGCTGTGGTTTGGGTTCTGAAGAAGCTGAGGTCTTACTTGTTTGGCACTCACTTCACTGTTCAGACTGACCATAAGCCCCTCTTATGGCTAAAACAGATGAAGGGTGAAAACCCCAAACTTTTGAGGTGGCCTATTTCCCTACAGGGGATGGACTATACAGTGGGACATAGACCTGGGAGTAACCATGCCAATGCAGATGGACTCTCCAGATATTTCCACTTAGAACATGAAGACTCAACTGGTTCCCCCACTTTTTGCTGTGTTTCACTGATTTATCGACTTTAGTCAGGCTGGGGCCCTGCTAACCAGGACCCCAGCCTAGCTGCTTCCTCTCTAAATTGATTGCATGTACATCAGGTACACTCCAGATTGGTTACTGGGTTACCCTTGTGAGTCCCTAGTATATGGTACCTTAGGTACCAAGGGCTTAGGTACCCCAGAGGCCTACCAGGGGCTGAGCATGTATTATGCCACCCCTGGGAAGACTTCCAAAATGGCACCAGAGGTCTGCTACTGCAGCCTGGGTAAGGTGGCACTTGTACCCCTTACTAAGATATAGTATGCCTATATCTACCTATATATACAGGCACATATAAACCTATAAGTCACTCCTATGGTAGGCCTTGACAATCCTGAAGTCAGAGTGCTTGGTTTTGTAGGAGAGGGTGCCCAAGAATGAGCAGAGCCCCTCTGCAGCTTTCGGAATCCCTTCCTTATAGCTGTTCTGTGATACAGCCTTACCATACACTCTTAAGTGCATTACAACTTCGTGGTAAATGCTAACCTTGGAATGGCTGCAAGAATCCTACCACCGGCCGCCCCCCTCCGCCAGTTCGGGCGGCGGGGGTAGAATTCCACCCTTCTAGAGGGAGATGACATGTACACACTTACCTGACCGGTAATAGTTTAAAAGAGCCCCAGCATCACAAAATGGATGCTGCTGCCACAGACATGAGTCTGACCTCCTGTTGCTGGACGAAACTTCGGCAGGGGAGGCCTGGACAACAGGTTTCCTGTCCAGGGAGGTGTAACCACCTCCCCAGACAGGCTTTAGTGTATTGGGGCAGGGTGGGTGCATTCAGAGAATGCTTTTCAGACAGTGCCATGTCTGAACTGGGGTGGCAAATTGGGCTAAAGAACGGTGATGGAGTAAACCCAGATCTCTTGACTGGGTGTGAATATTTGATTGGTTCAGATGCTCCGTCCATCACCACCCCCTTTTGTACCGCTTTGTTCGCCATAAGTTGGCAGGGTATGCTCAGACGTGAGTCCCTTGCTCACTTTGCCACTGGATTCAAGCAAGCCGGGCTGAAGACGGCTGAAATGCCAGAAACCGGTCCTCGGAAGCTGGTTTCCGGTCCAGGGAAGGCATGGCTTGGCAGTTCGGACTGGACTGTTCCCATGAGGCACAGGGTCAGACTGATTTGCATATGGCCATGTCTGAACTGGGGTGGCAGAGAGGGCTAAAGAACAGTGATGGATTAAACCCAGATCTCTTGACTGGGTGTGAGTATTTGATTGGTTCAGATGCTCCGTCCATCACCACCCCCTTTTATCCCCTGTTCAAACAGGCACCAAAGAAGCATCATGCCGGTCTGCATTTTCAAGGCACCAGCCGGATCCCAAAGAATCTGCGACACAGGATACGAACTTCCAGACATCACCGAGGCCGACATGAGATCTCAGCAGAGCTGAGACCTGTAGCCATCACGAGAGACGTGGGACCGGAACTCCTGGACATCCAGCACATTTGCTAGTGCATCAACTTCCCGAGCTTTCCCAAAGTTGTGGATTTGGCTACTTGTAGTTCAAGCCCTGAGCACCTTTTGCACTGAAGATTGTGGGCCTACACTCCACGAGTGTTCCATGGGCCCGCTTCTAGCATTTCTGCTCAAGGCCCCTTCGCGACCCCTGGTCCGTCGACTGGTGGGTCCCCCCGTAGGAAACTCTTTTGTTTCATTGGGCTTCCGTGGTTGCTCCAGACGTACCCTGACTCCCCTCCAAAGGGTGAGTCCCTCAGACATTGCTGGTCTGCTCTGAATCTTTGCATTCTGCGTGAGTTGCCAAGGTGTGTTGGATCCAATCCAGATACCGACATTGCAGCACTCGACATCCAACATGGGACAGCTCGAATCCAGCTCCTGGTTGTCGTCAACGCCTCCTGGTCCTCGTGGCTTTAGAGTCAAGCTTCATCTCCTGCACCTGAAATCACCCGACATCGGTGGGCATCTTCTTACTGCCTCCCTGGTCATGGGCAAGTGACCCAGACTCGGTCCCTCTGCTTTCAGGTTATTCACATCTTCGATCCACCCTTGGATCCATCCGGACACTTTTCATCTGTTCGCCTGCAGCACTTCTTTGCAGCTCTCCATAGGAAACGACGCCGAAACCCGACACAAAAAGACACTTATGCACCCGGCTTCCATGGGTGAGGTAACACGAGTACTTCAGTGCTCCCGTGGGTCTTGACTCTCGAACTGTCCAGTTCTCAAGGGGTTTGTTCCTAGTCCACTCCTAAGTGTCCTTATTCTTTAAAAATCTAACCGTAACTTTCTCCAAAGAAGTCCATGGTGATTCGCGGCTGTGTTTAGACACTGCACGCGTCCCCCGTGGGTCTTCTGCGTCCCTACCTTGGGTGGTTTCTGGTTGCCCCAGCGGTTCTGTTTAGAATAAATACATATATTTTATATATATACCTGGTGTGGTTCTTTTTTCATTTGGTCATTCACAAGATTATAGACTGGTAAAACAAGCTGCTTTACATTCCTTCAAGACTTAGCCTGTAGGCTGCTCTCCACAGCTAGCACTAGGATCGCTTTCTATAAAGGTGGTCTTCAAACCTACCATCAATAAGGGTTGTTTGGACTGGTGCAAGGTGCCCACTAGAAAAGTGGACAGCATATGCCAGGCCAACTTCTCCCACATATCATAACTGGTGACTTTAACAAGACTGGTCCACAAAACTTTGAAAGGCTGAGAAAGGGCCATCAAACAATTTTTTACAGTGCCCACTGCTAGTCCATGCTGGGCTAAAGACAGAACAAACAAGAGAGCATCCAACAGATTCATTTGTAAAGGGTTAACTTTGCACACCACACCAGGCAAGACAAGAAATGTGTCCCAGTGACCTGATAAATGGATTTTATGGAAGGTTGCTGCCTGCGAAGATGATATCTACTGCTCTGGTTGGCAACTTAAATGGATTCAATTGTGGATGCTCAGTTTCTATGAGTGGAGGTGTAAGTTGCAGAGGTTACGATGAAGGACCCTGCCCTGTTGCAGGAGATTCTCCCAAAGTAGTAGCCTTATCGGAGAACAGCTCATGAGTTCGGGTACCACACTCTCCTGACCCAATCCAGGCAATTAGGATGATTAAAGTCCAGTCGTTCTTGATCTTCTTCAGAACTCGTGGCAGGAGAAGTAGCAGTAGGAAGGAGTACATGAGTCCCTTTTACTATTCCAGCTGGAATGAATCTCCTTACAAGGTTTCTTGCGGAAGGTCCAATCAGCAAAAACCCGATGACACTGCGCGTTCAACAGTGCCAAATAAATCTAGCCAGGGCTCTTCCCACTGACTGAATAAGTCTTGCACCTCCTCAGGATGCAGATGCCACTTATGATCTGCAGGTGTTGTCAAACCCTGGCAGGTGGTTTGTGACTAAAAAGATTCTGTTCCTCCAGTCACCTCCAAAGACGCGAAGCCTCTTGGCACAGGCCCAAGGACACCACTTCACCCTACTTGTTGCAGTGCCACATTGCAGTGGTGTTTCCCGGTAGAACCTGCACCATCTCCCTTTAGTGGATGGTAGGAAAGCCTTCAGGGCCAAATGAATGGTCGATGTGGTGCTGGCTCTCTACTGCTGGGAGAGGGAAAAATGGTTTACAGCAAGAGACAAGACAAATCAGATGTACAATGTTTTAATTCACAATGTACCGAGAACCATGTTAAATGGCTACACACTAGAACAAATGCCTTTTTTTTCAATTTGTTGTAAATAAATGCCCATATATAACAGGAGGGAGGTGGGAGGGGAAGGGGGTGGTAGTGCTGTGAGGGTGTGTAGTGAGGATATTTACACAATCCTGAATAAGAAAAAGGGGAACACAATAAATACACTTATTTTAAATTCCCAACAAAATTATTATTATTGTTTTGGATGATCCCCTGATCTCAGGGTCACACACAATGTATGAATCAAAACACAAGACTTTTTTGAACACCATGCTCCTCAGACGCCTGTATAAATCATGCTAGCGGTAGAAGCTGGTAACGTGCGGTAGAAGTCTACGCTTCGAACCAAAATAATGCAGGGAAGGTACCCCTTGCGGCGAGGGTCTTCGTCAGGGCAACAAGGTAGGAAGGGAGGGGTGTAGGGCAATCCTCCCTAAGAATAAGGAACCAGGCTTCTTCTATATGTTGATAAAAGGTGTCCCCAACTGGTATGATTACTCACTGTCCGATCATAAATCAAAAGGGCAGGGGACAACAGGCTGATAAATCCGTCCATGTGCTGATCAAAACGTTTCAACAGGGCAAGCCTGCCTGTGATTAAAAGGGGGGAGGGGGGAGGGGGAGGGGGGGAGTTGCTTGCTCAATCTCACAGAATCTCAAATATGCTGAAACGCCGCCTCTCGGGTCCAAATATCTATTATAAGATCACCGTATATCGTAGTTATTAAATCCCTCTTCGTTGCGAGTGTAGATATTAACAGCGGCAATGACAAGCAACTCGGCTATAGAGTTCAAACGGCTGACAGCTCTCGGGTCCAAATACCTAATCAAAGGTCCCCGTACACTATGTACAATCAATCCATCTTCATTGCGGAATACTGACGGCACACCGGCATACCAGGCGAGCACGAATAGCCTTGTTTGGTATTGGAAACATCTAAATCACCCAGTTAAAGCAATTCATATCAACAGTTTCCATCTTGATTAAGTACACTATTTATAAACTCAAATCTGCATTCAGATACAGAGCACTTGTCAAGAAGGACCCAACAGCAGTTATAACGGCAGGTTCGGCAAGCATCTGCAAAGAGTAAAGGGCTGGTCTAAACTGGTAGACGCTCCTGGCTCTTAAAATAGATAAAAATATCTGAGCCTGGGGAAATCATATGCCTTACAAAATAAGATTAGAAGTTCGAAGGGCTTTGGCAACCTACCATTACACGGGCAGATCAATATTGTTTTGGGATCATATTTTCTAGATGAGAAAAGCAATCTGTGCCGAATTACACCCAGTTGAAACTTAGTGAGCAAAGATCTCACCCAGGGGTTTCTGACAACTGGGAGATGAGGCTCAAGGCCATCAGTAGTTTGGAAAATCATACATGCTCTTGAGATTGGCTTGTCCAGGGTAACAGTCTCCCTCTCCTGGTAGAATTCTGGGAAACCCAACAATACAGAAAGCTTTTTAACATAAGCTAGCCAAGGACTGTTTATAATAGTACCTGTTCCTACAGTAGGTTAACGCCTAAAGCCATATGCCACATGCCATTCTCCCTCCACTGACTCTTCCGCCATTCATTCTCGCCACGCCCTAATTCCCTCGGTTTTTTTTGCCACTGATTGCAGTTGCTACTGCTATTGCACATTTCCCCTGCTTTATTCCTTATTGCTTTGAGACTCTACTGAGATTTGTGAACTTCTCTTTATGGGAAGTTCTGCTATGATCAATTATTGACTTTTGGATATTTGAGCTTTATGCTTGATCTCACTCTTTCAAGACACCTTTGACCCCATTCTCATAATAGGGAGTTCTTCATTTGTGGAACATGCTTCTAGTTGTATTTAAATTGATCAGCTTCAATTATCAATTCTTTACAAGATCGATTATTTTGCAACTAATATGAATAAAACTTATTCTCAATAGAGATGTTCTACTAAACATACGAGTTACTTAGCTCCGGTAACGATGTATCTGGTAGAGACCTTGTCTAGCTGCACATTCCTTAACTCAGAATATCCCCAGGCGTCAGACTGGATCCGGGAAAAAAAATTTGCAGCAGCACCTCTGCCCGCGGGGGGACGGCGTCACATGACCCCGCTCTGACGTCATCCACGTACTTGACATCAGCGAGGTCATATAAGTCGCTCCCGGCGCGCTGACGTCAGTTTTCTTCGGAGAAACTTTTCCGCGGCACAATGTGAAGCCACCAACAAAAACTGTGAAAGTATGGGAACAGTGTGCAGAGGATGAAACATCCGTGAAATAAAGGAGGATGGTGCAAGACACCATCGTAAAAGATCGAACCAGACATTGTCTACATATAAGTGAAAAAGCTGTGAGAAAGTACCCCGCAAAGCGAAGCGAAGACCCTTCCCCAAGTGAAACAAGGGTAGAATATCTCAACAGACAGAAATAGACTGTTATTACCATGTAGAACTGCGTCGCCCAGCAAGAACGGAGCACAGAAAGAACAACAGTCCACTGCAGGAAGGTATGAAAAGACAGGCCCTTCCCCTATAGTAATGAAGGTCTGAAACAGAGCTTAAGAGGTCCCCAAAGAAGATGACTATAGAGGAGACAAGAGCCCTGAGTCAATACAGAAGGTGGGAAGGAGGGAAGGCAGCAGGAGAAGAAAGATGAAAAAGATGAATATCCTGATGAAAGTGAATCAAAAGGCACCATTTTACAGAAAAGAAGCCCCTTGGAGGGAGCTAGCCGCATATGGCAATTCCCAAAGGGGCGCAACAATGTGAGCACCTGTGAGAGAAAAACCAATGGTAACGGAGGCAAGTGTAGAAACCCACTTGGCAAGGTCCTCGCAGAATGAGGAGGATGGGTGTGTGTTAAGGAATCTGCGGCTAGACAACGTCTCTACCAGATACATCGTTACCGGAGGCAAGTAACTCGTACATCTGATAGAGACATCTAGCCGCAGATTCCTTAACTTAGAATAGATACCACAGCCTTACCCCAGGGGGGAGGTGGGTCTGCGACAGAACAACAGAAAGTGCCCAAGCACTGACCAGGGAACAGAGTGACGGACCAAGGGGAATTCTGTGGCGGGACAGCCAGAAAGCAACCCAATTAGCTCGGAAGAGCAAACGATAACGGGAGGCAAGGCATCCCAAAAATGCCAGAATGGTGCTACACCATACCTCGTATAAGTATGAGATGTAGAAAAGGCACCAGCTATATACCCGAAAAAAAGAGAGAGAGAGTCCTGAACGAAGGAGGAAGAAGGACCACTCTCAGCTTAATGGCACACTATGCGGACACTAACCAAAGGTTGAGTAAAACATGAAGAGATGCAACCAGAGCCTACCAGGCTAGCCCACGGAAGGAAGGCCGGAGAGGCTACAGCCAGGAACCAAGGGCAAGAGGTAGAAACTGAATAATGTACGGGAACAAGAAACACACCAAGTGCACACCCAGTCACCAAAAGGGGGGACGAGGCGAACAGTAACAATGTGAAGCACGCTGATACGGGCCACCACTGAAACATGCACAGAGCAGACAGCCACAGAGACAACAAAGCGGCGTAGCTAAAATAAGCATAGGAATGCCCAACCAGGCAGCTTGAAGACTAAGGTGAGGACTAACTCAAGAAATACAGATATGCAGGGTGCAGACCCTAGGATGACTGATATCAGACGAGCTGTCCCGCAGGAACAGCCGATATCGTATAGGGTGATACCTAAGGAAAGGGTCACATCTGAAGGAAGTGGCAGCAGAGGCACCAGAGTGCCAATTGGCGTAGAAATGTAGGAAAGACTCTCAGAATTCTAGACCACATTCCCCGATTGGGAGTGAAAAGCAACCCTCGTCCAGAATGAGAGATATCGTTCAGTATCTGTACACCAAGAGGAGAGCAGTGTAAAGCTGGGGAACCACCCGATGGAGTGGGACGCATAAGGGACCCTATTTCTGAAGATGCAGGAAAAGCAACGTGGTACACTTAAGTGTACTGAAAGACACTCTGCCGCGTAGGCAAGGACAATCCCGAGTGCATCACTGGAAAGCTCCCTAACACATGGAGACATAGGACCAGACCTCGCAGCAACGAAGAAGGGTGAAGATGTAGAAAGATGGGTACCCATGGTAATCTGTAGGTATGTAGATATGATATATATATATATATATATATATATATATATCAGAAAAGGGTAAAAGAGCCACGACCATGCAACATGGGTGTTATAGAAGGAACACACCTAGTGCATTAATAGCAGTTGGTAGCCGCATTTTAAGCGTCATAAACACAGTGAAAATCTCCAAAGGAGGAGAATGAGGTACATATGCAACACGGCCCATGACATATAGAAGATAGCGCCAAAGTCACAACATTGAACACCGTACAACAGTAAGATAAGAGCACCAGGGGATGATAGAGCCCAAAAGGATCTCCAGGCCCACTTGGCATAAAGCAGAGCTATACAATAGCATACAAATATGCCACTTGGAGTATGTCACACCCCTAAACAACGGGGAACACCTCTTAGGGCAAACCACAGTCAGAGGCCCAACACAACCGATCTGTGGAACAACACCACAGTAGGCTTACTGCCAGCCCAAAATTTATAGTGCATCTGAAGGATGCTAAACCAGAAGGTAACCACCTCAGAACAGGAGAAAGGGAGGCCTACGAAATACAGACTTATGGGGGAGGCCGAAAGCCCTAAAGGAGGCGCTGACCAGCTGAATCGGCGTGGGCATCAAACAATAGAACCCCATCGAAAGGCAGATCAACAAGGCGCTCCATGTATTCTCTGGGAAGATGCTATTCTGCAACCAAGCATGGCGCCGTAAAGCCACCAAACCAGCCATAGCTCAGGCCCAAGGAGTCAGCAGTATCTAAGGTCGAACGAATCGTAAACTCAGCAAGTTCACGGCCATCCCGGAGAAGGTGAAGGAGGTCAACACGAGCGCCTTCAGAGGTGGCGGAAAGCAAAGATTCTGAGGTGTTTCACATGGCAGAGGTAGCCCGAGCCAGAACACACACAGTATTTAGCGAACGAAGGGCAGCACTAGTGGAGGCGAAGATGTTGCGACTCCACGATTCAAGCCATCTGGACTCCCGGGAGGGAGCAGTAACTGAGGAAAGAAGGGAATGCAGTTCGCAAAACAGACCCATGAACGTCTGGGTGAACAAATAAACAGACTGGATCATGTGGAGCAGGACGGTGCCGGTGTAAGACAGAATGAGCTACCGGATCACCGGAAGCTGGTCGAACCCAGGTGCCCAAAAGGCCGTCATAAAGAGAAGCTTCAAAGGGTAGAAGCGCCTCCACATTTCCCGACCCGTGGTGAAGGACGTCAAGCAGAGGGTCCACAGGGGAGGAAACCGAAAGGGGGCTGCATGTTTAGAACACGAGCGGCCAAGGAGACCATTCTAAGAAACGCCGCACAGGCCTCAGTAGCTCTCCGTGGAGGGACAGCAACTCATCTGTAGGTGAGGGCTGTAAACCAAGTCTCCCCAGACAGTGAGGATGCGACCAACGCCCAAATGAAGGCAGCCCCATCGACGAATGGGGGTCCTGATGAGGATCCTGAGGCGGCGGGGATCCTGCCGGGTCCATAAATTCTATGGGGGGGACACGCAACTCTCTCCAGAAACGACCGGAGAAGAGTCAACAATCCGGCGTAGGGCGGCGCTAAAACAATTTCGTTCGACTCCGACTCTGCCTCGTCCAGCGCTGACTCGGCACCATCCGGCGCCGAGTCTGCCTCGTCCGACGCCGAATGAGGTTTCTTACAAGGAAAGAATCTATCTAAGAAAAAAAGCGTTTTTTTCAGTAAGCTTACCCAGAAGTGCACCTATGGAGATAGGTCTGCAGTTCCTTGTGTCGACTGATGAAGTCCTAGCTTCTTTTACATAAAATGTTTTAGGTCACTTAAGAACTCGCCTGATTAAAGGTAGGAATTCATTACCTCTACTGGGTATAGCAGCAGAGGAGCGCCGGAAAATATTCGTGAATTTATTTTGGCACAAGTCTGTTTTTCAGACAGTGATGCGAACATCTTTAAATAGCTCAATGGTATTTTTAGTGGACAGCAACTTGAAGGAGCACAGATATGGTTTTGTAGTGGTGAGAATAGGATTTAGCATGACTGGCAAGGAGAGGTAGAAACTGATTACTTTCAATAACAAGCATTTACAATGCAACGGTCTCGCCTTCGGAAAAGTTAGAGCTATTGGCATTGTAAATTACAAACTTTTTATTTATAAGTTGGTTTTGAAAAAACAGATAAATAAATGGCATTGTCATTTACAATCCCAATAGCTTAATCTCTCGCAAATACGAGACCTATTGCATTTGCACCACACACACACACACACACACAGAGACACACACACACACACACACACACACACACACACACACACATAGCCACAGAGACACACACACCCCCTCACCCCGGGGACTCTCCTTATTTACAAATGGGTCATTCGAGGCCCTCCCCAACTCCCAGAGCTCACCCGTTGCTTCCCTCAGTCCAGGTCAGCAGGTGAGCTGGCGTCCATGCCCTGGGCACCCACTGCCCCTCACCACATGCCCACCTCTGCCCTGTAACGCCACAGTCGCCCCTTCACACTGGCCGTGCCCTCTCTTCGCCTACCCGGTGTACACCCCGCCCCCATGCCCCCCTTGTCGAGCCTTCCTTCTTCGCCCGTCATGCAGGCCCGGGGTGGCCAGTAGTGCAAACGGGTACTGCCAGACAGGCGGGTCTGTGCGTGGACCGGTTATTGGGCTGTTTGAGGGCCTGCTTTGTGGTCTTCTGTTTTTTACTGTTCATTTCCCCAATATTGAAACAAACATTGCTCGCTGCAAGCTCAAACGTCTATAGCACTGGACTTATGCCTCGGCATACTTAAAGCACCTCAATTACAAAAATATAGAAGTTGCCCCATATCCTTGAGGCCAGAATTAGCTCAAACCCCTTCTGGAGTGTGTTGCTTTCCATTATAGAGGGAATTTAGCCAGTGCGTCTGGACTGAACTATTGCTAATGGAGCAGAAGCAAGACTGGGGTCTGCATAGAGCGGGATAGAGGCCAAATTTATGAACTGGAATACAGCCCCAAGTAATTTCCAGTGCAGAGTTTAATTCAAGCATTCCACACATCACCTTTTATGTTTTCCTCAGCGCGCCGTGTACACCAGTAAAGGTATCAAGCTGATTTTCACTGATTAGGCCCCTTATAAGCCAAAACCGGTCCACAAGTAGTAATACATATCTAAATACTAATAACACATTCAACATATATTTAGAAAACAAAACAAAAAATGAACATATTTTAAAGTATTCCCACAAGCTGTCCATATTCCACGTGGCATCCTGTAGTCCGCTTTTAATAATGTTTTAAGTATACGTTCAATCTGTGCAACAACAAAAAAGAGGACACTTGACTGTCAGCCCGAGCCATACTCTGACCAGATCAAAAAATCCATATTTTCAGCTCTGCCCTTCACCCCACATCAGCCCCATCCACCCACTCTCTCCATTTTCAACACGAGTGTTGCTCCGGCTGATGCACTTCTACCCCCACCCGAGCCTCCACTTCTACGTGCACCACAGCCTCCACCTTCAGTTCCACGTGCACCACAGCTTTCAGTCACACCCACCCAGAAGCAGTTTTACATCCAAGCTCCTGTCCTAACCCAGCTGATCTCCAGATCTGCTCACCTCCAGGCTTCCGTCACCCCCTTCCCAGCCTCCACCTTCAGTTCCACGCCCACCTCAGCCTTCAGCTCCACACACACAGTTCATACCTCACCCACCCAGGCTCAGTTATACACTCCAAGTGCCTACCCCACCCCAGCTTCTCTAGATCTGCTCACCCCCAGGCTCCTGCCCCCCCTTTACCCACACCCCGTCAGTTCCACGCCCTACCCCCACCCGCCCTCTCTTCCTTGAAGGATGCTGCCCACAGCCATGAGACTAGGGGGTCCCTGGGGTGACAGAGACCTTGGTTCCGCCTATGGGACGGGTGGCGAAGGTCTGGAGGGTCCCAAACCCACCCAGTGCCGGGTAGTGTCCGTGGGCCCCCGGTGGCGAGCGGCACCCACCCCAGAGTGTGAGACATGGCCGTGGGAGCCGCAGGGTTCGGTATGCACGGAATGCGCTGCATAAACTGCTGCCCACGCGGCACAGGGGCGTGGCAGCACCCCCAGCCCCCTCCAAGACCTCTACCCCCTCAGTGTGCCCCCACTCGGCCAGCCCTACGCCCCGCTGCCCCCTCACCTCTCGGGACCAACGCTCGGGCCGCAGCAGGTAATCCGGAACTGCCCCAGACAGACACCCCGTATCCCAGAGAGCACTGCGCGACGGGCCGCTCTGCCGTGGTGGGCGCCAACTCTATGGCGCCGGCGCGAGGGGGGCCGTACTGGGGCCGACTGGCGCGCGCGACTCCCAGGGCCCATGGAATGTGGCCGGTATGTGCGGGCGGGATGGGGGGGGAGGAGGAGGAAGAAGGAGGGTAAATGCAAACCCTCCACACAGAGCCCAGCAGCAGCGGCGGCAGCCAGGGAGCGCATCGGCCAGGACGGGAGAGCCCAAACCTCTTCTCCAATGGCTGACCTCCATTTAGGAAGCCAGCCAATGGAGAAGAGGGGCGGGTTTAAGCCCCATACTAAGAAACATAAAATCTCGCCAGCGAGACTGCGCAAGCACAGCCTATGCTAGCCGAGACCTAAAAACGGTAATTCACTTATAATCCATGTGATTCTGTAATCCCTGTTTAAATGTCAGACTCTAATCTCTTTATGATCGGTGACTTTTGACATCCCAGTTGCAGATTATAAAAAAATGTCAGAACTGGACTATTTAAAGATATTACAGGCAAGTTCTGACATCACAATGCCTGCTGCCAGAGCTAGCAGCCGAGCATAATTGAATCAGTTCATTAACCCGTTCCGCGCTCCGTGAATTTTTGCACAGTGCAGTGTTTTTTTTTAGTGGGCGGGATTCGGACGGCCCCTGGCCGTCGTCAGCACACGCCCACCGTGACGCCGGAGGCCGTCTGAAGCACACAAGGGTTTAAAGAAACGAAAACGTAACGTTGCTTTTCTTTCTTCTGCTTTATTTTTCTAGTTTACATTGATAAGCAGAGAGAACATGTTATTTGCACTCCTAAAATAGTTTGAGAAAAGTTAGAAACTTTCTGTGTGTTTCTACCCATTTAGAGTTACTGCAGCATTTTTAACTGACTTGTATTGAACTGTTTCTAATAATGTTTGCAAAAAATATCTAACAGGTTTTTGAACCAGAGGTTTTATTTGTATTCTTCATGTTTGCAAACATGCTCACTCTTTCATATGAATGAGTTATGCACCAAGGTTTTAAGTGGTTCGTGGGAAAGGTGATGGGGAGATGATGTATTATATGGCATAAAGTACCCACTGGAGTAAATGATGAGGATATTGCAAGTCACCTCGGAGTTCCATACCCTTATAAAGAAATGTGGCCTTTGGATCCATTCCTCTATATGGTTATGGAACTCCTCTGTGACTTTCAATAGCTTTCTAAACTAACACAGGCTGTACTTTATACCATATATTATTTTTTGCAGAGTTCCTGACAGACGTTTGTGATAGTTGAGGTGAGTCTGGGTTATGAAAGTCAGTAATGTTTAGGTAAACCCATGAACAATGCAATGCTCCACCACAAATACAAAATATACCTGCAATAACCATGAACTGTAGACTGGTCACCCTTTGAGAAATACAGTAACAAAGAAATATATTGGATTGTGCCTCAGTATTTACAGGAGCTGTAGTGTTTTTATGTGCAATTAAAGGGCCCCTACTAAGAATCTCTTATCTAGTATTGTGGGTCTCTCTGTAAAGGTAGGGAAATGTTTTAAAATTGAAGGTTGCATGCTGGACATTTACATCCATGTGGAAGCATCCTATGTATTTCTACTGTCCCCACCATTTTCCCTTTTGTCATACTGTTTCATTCTTAAAAGATTTCAGATTATTTTTCTGTCTCTTCAATTTGGTGAGTGTACCGTAAATTTTAACCAATCCGTTGTGGGCAAAATTGGATTACAATTGACTTTCCTGACACATATATTTTTTCATTTTCTGAACACAAACTTTACCAGGATTACCAATAATCAGTTTCCACAGGAACAAATGGTGTGTTGTTGCTAAACCTCTAACTTGTTAGGGCTGTTAGTGGTTTTGAAAAGTTGTGAGTTGAGTGTGCTATCAATAGTCAGAGCTCAACATCACTCTGCAGTGTCTATTCCTTGTGGTGCTGCCTCACCAGATTTTTGAAGTAGGATGTCTCATTCGGCACCAGGTTTACCAAGTGGTCTCTGCAGAAGTAGGTCTGTGCTTGTCGCTAAATCAATTGGATCATGTATTTTTTTCCAGTGCAGGATCTTCAGAACGGCTTGTCAGAGCTCAAAATAATGCATATCGGGATTACTAATGAATCTCTTGTTGCCTGAACAGAAGGAATAATGTTGCCTTAAACTGATGTTGGTCCGTGCAAGTACTTATAAAGTACAGTGCAATAACTCAATCACTTTAGTTTAAAAAAGTGAAAATCACCAGATGAGACTAAGGGCCACATGCATCAAACTTAGGAATTGCGATTCCTAAATTGCGATTTTTAAGAAATCGCAATTACTTGTGCATGTAGCAATCGCAAAAAAAACTGCGATTCCTACACATTCCTAATTTTCAACTCGCAAATTGCGAATTGCAAATAAGGAATGGCTTCCCAATAATTCCTATGGGCCTAGAGGCCCATAGGAATCAATGGACATTGCATGCGCAATTTGCGTGTACCAAATAGGTACTCGCAAATTGTGCATGCAATTTCAAGGGTGCCAAAAGAACACCCTGATATACCCCTGAAAGTGCAATTAAAAACATGTTGTACACACACACATGCCCCAAGGGAATGTTTGTGTGCAACATAGAACTTTAAAAAATGCACTATTGTGCGTTTTTCAAAGTTTTCGCAAATTTGCGTTTCTTAAAAGCAAAATCGTGATTTTTTTTTCATTGCATTTAGGGAATCGCAATTTGTGATTCCCTAGATACAGAAGCGTGTAGAGAGTTCCCCACACAAAGTTGAGTAAAATGAGGGAATGCCTCTCTCTCTCTAGAAAGCGTTGGTCATGCAATAGGGAATAAGATAATCCCTTGACGGAATTAAGGATGCCTCACACAATTCACCGGCTGTCCTGCGATCTCGCCGCTGTGGTAGGGGTAGGTGCTTACAAGCCTAGTGCCTCGAGCGAACAAGGTAACTACCTTACAGCTCAGGCCCCACAAGGACAGTCAGTGGGGTCCGTCTACCAGGGATTAAGGGGCGGGAAATCACGTAGGATTCCATCCTGCGATACCCTGCAGGTTGTATACCCAATTCTTTCCAACGGTTGCTATTCCCTGCAAGTTGATGAGCATTTAGGTCCTGAAGAATTGCCCGAGAGGCATGAAACATGTTGACCGCACTATAGGCGAGGGTTGAACGAGGCCAAATCCCCTTACTCTTTGTGTCTCGGTACCCCTCCCTTCACCACTTTTAAATGAGGCAGTGAGCCATATCATTAAAGGTTTCCTAATGGACTCTACTGACCTTTTTTAACTTTTCACTCACGCTCACTACTGCACTTTCTTTTTTGGCCCTCCACACACATGCATCTATTGGCAGAGGAATAAAAGAACTCCACCAAAGAGTAGCACTCAGTGCTACCCGACAGGCATTGCACCGCCAGCCTGCCGTTGGAGCAGTAGGCCAATGATGACACGATACAATCATCGGGTGGGATGGCAATAGTCGTCCAACCTTTGAATTGTGTGAGGCATCCTTAATTCTGTTAAGGGATTATCTTATTCCCTATTGCATGACCAACGCTTTCTAGAGAGAGAGGCATTCTCTCATTTTACTCAACTTTGTGTGGGGAACTCTGTACACGCTTTTGACATCTAGTTAATTGACACGTACATTGGACCCCGGTAAACATTGTCCTCTATCTGTTCCCCTTTGTTGTTATAATTCCCTAGATACAATCACAATTTAAGTAATCGCAAATCTGCCCCTTTGCGACCGCAAAAAAACAATGATGCATGTACCCCTAAATCCCAGTCTAGAGGTCAAATATCTAAAGCTGTTGAACTCCTGGCACCTACAATTCAGCAATACAAAGTAGTCACATCAGACAATAAATATTCTATTGGAACAGGTACTATTAATCTCAGGCAAAAGTTATCTACGAGCTGCATTGCCTAACGAGTAATTTGACTAAAATGCGCTGAAGCACTCATCAAATGCTTAATTCTTGACCTTTCCATCATTGTGTTTTGTAAATTATTTTTTTTGTAATTTTTTTTTTTTTTACCGTCCTGAAGTCTTCTGAAGCGGTCGCTCCCCACGCAGCTCCCCACACTGCTGTGGTATCGTAGCGCTTTAAACTGCAAGATTACCATAGTCGCATTGCTCCTACTCCCATTGCTGCCTGCTTACCATTAAGTCATTTATCGTAGCGCTTAAATTGTATAACGCGCATTAGTGCCTGTCAGCTGTTCTCTCTAAATATTTATCGCAGCGCTACATGTCGAAAGCGCACACTCATTAGCATTGTATTGTGCTTGCCTGCCTTGGATGAATAATTTCAGTTGTGCATAGCGTTAATTTAGCGTTAATTTAAAGTTGTATCTTGATTTGTGCCTTTTTCGTTTATTTAAGGTTTTGCCCCTATCCAGTTTCGCTTTTGGCCTGCAGCCATTTTGTTGTTTGTTGTCGTGCCTCCCTGCCCGGACCTCCACCCCGCTACCGCCTCCCAGCTGCTCCTCCCTCGCCCCTCCCCCTCCACTACCCGCTTATGACAGATGCTTTTGCACGCAGCGTTCACACGCAGCGGTCGCGCCCCATCCGCGCCAAAGGTAAGCCCGTCTACGCCCGTCCGCGCCTAGACCGCGCCCAGCGCCAGACCCCCTGGCCCCCGCAATACCCAATTCACCCGCATAACGTACGACGCCACAACCCTCTCTGCCCTTAACCCCGGCCGACCACCAAATTGCTACCAAGTTGCCCCAGGACACACTCATGGACCTTAATCTTGCCACTCCTGCAAATTCGACTGCATCAGAACCCACCCCAAATCCTCTAACTCCAAACATAATTCTGGCACTAACCACCTGAAATGCATCCTGTTGAACACCCGCTCGGTCCACATACACTCATTTGAACTCTGGAACCTACTCGACACTACTTTACCGGACGTCGCCTTCCTTACAGAAACCTGGATGAACGCCTCTTCAGCACCCGACACCGCCATAGCCATCCCGGAGGGCTACAAGATCATCCGAAAGGACCGTATCAACCAAACTGAAGGAGGCATCGCCATCGTCCATAAGAACACCATCCGCATCACAACCAGCTCTGACGATTACCTCGCTAACGCCGAACACCTTCACTTCCAGATCCACACCAACCCCAAGACCACACTCAGAGGCACCCTCATCTACAGACCACCAGGACCCGCTCACAATTCTGTGAAGACATTACAGACTTCATCAGCCCACATGCCCTCACCTCCGAGAACTACATTCTACTAGGAGACCTCAACTTCCATCTGGAAAATAAAAATGACAGCAACACCACCTCCCTCGTGGACAACCTGAACAATCTCGGACTCAAACAACTTGTTGACACCCCCACCCACCTTGCCGGACACATACTCGATCCTATCTTCACCTCCAGCAAGCACATCTCCTTCGATCACACCACAGCCCTCCACTGGACGGATCACAGCTGCATTCACTTCAGTTACAAAAAGACCACGACCAACAACCCCCCACATTCTATTCCTCGAAGAAACTGGAACAAAATCACCACCGACCAGCTCTTCACTTCGCTCCACCAAATCCCCCCTGCCATATCATCGGACCCAAACCAAGCAGCCACCAACCTCACACAATGGATCACCCACAGCGCCAACGAACTAACACCCTTGAAGAACCACCCTTTCAAGCAAAGTAGCAAAAAAGCCCCCTGGTTCAACGATAACCTTAAGAAATCCAAGAAGACCTGTCGGACGCACGAGAAAGCCTGGAGAAAAAACCAAACCTCTGACAACTTGGCCACCTTCAAGAACGCCACCCGCAAACACCACCAACTTATCCGATCCACCAAGAAATCAGCATTCAAGGACCGACTTGACAACAATGCCCATAACAGCAAGGAACTATTCAACATCGTCAAAGAATTTACCAACCCCACCGCTGGCTCCAACGACATCACTCCCTCCCAAGAACTCTGCGACTCTCTATCCTCATTCTTCTACAACAAAATCGCTGATATACATAACAGCTTTGAAAACCAATCCGAAGACCAGTCCAACCCACCCACCTCCGTACCAAAACCGCACTCTAACAACCTGTGCGCCTGGAACCCAATCACCACCGAAGACACCATCCGCCTTATGAACTCCATCCACTCAGGATCGCCAACCGACCCATGCCCCCACCACATTTTCAACAAAGCAGACTCCATCATCGCACCCCACCTCCGCGATGTCATCAACTGCTCCTTCAACTCCGCTACCTTCCCGGAAAGCTGGAAACATGCCAAACTCAGCGCCCTTCTGAAGAAACCCACAGCAGATCCCACCGAACTTAAGAACTACCGCCCTATCTCACTCCTCCCATTCCCTGCCAAAGTCATTGAGAAAGCCGTCAACAGTCAACTCGCCGCCTTCCTCGAATCCAACAAATCCCTCGACCCTTC
Source organism: Lissotriton vulgaris (assembly GCF_964263255.1). Classification (NCBI taxonomy): domain Eukaryota; kingdom Metazoa; phylum Chordata; class Amphibia; order Caudata; family Salamandridae; genus Lissotriton; species Lissotriton vulgaris. Next base: position 1,064,781,514 of record NC_141693.1, on the reverse strand, counting down.
ACAGTCCGGCTTCCGAGCCAAACACAGCACCGAAACCGCCCTCATCGCAGCAACAGACGACATTCGAACACTACTGGACAACGGAGAAACAGTTGCCCTCATTCTACTCGACCTCTCTGCAGCCTTCAACACAGTCTGTTATAGCACCCTCATACAACGCCTCAGCAACATCGGAATACAAGGGAAAGTATTGGACTGGATCACCTCGTTCCTGGCCGGAAGAACCCAGAGAGTCCGCCTCCCCCCTTTTAGATCAGAGGCCACCGAAGTCATCTGTGGCGTACCACAAGGATCATCACTCAGTCCCACCCTTTTCAACGTATACATGAGTCCCCTCGCATCCATTGCACGCCAACACAACCTCAACATCATCTCCTACGCAGACGACACTCAGCTGATCCTATCCCTCAACAAAGACCCAAACACCGCCAAAACCAACCTACACGAAGGGATGAAAGACGTAGCCGAGTGGATGAGGAACAGCCGCCTAAAACTGAACTCAGACAAAACGGAAGTCCTCATCTTAGGATCATCCCCCTCTGCCTGGGACGACTCTTGGTGGCCACCAGCCCTGGGAACCGCACCCAGACCTACGGATCATGCACGTAACCTTGGCTTCATCCTGGACTCCTCCCTCTCAATGACCAGACAAGCCAACGCCGTCTCATCATCTTGCTTCAACATCCTCCGCATGCTCAAGAAAATCTTCCGTTGGATCCCCACCGAAACAAGAAAGACGGTCACCCACGCACTGGTCACCAGCCGACACCCTCTACGCCGGAACCACAGCCAAACTACAGAAAAAACTACAACGAATCCAAAACGCCTCAGCCAGACTCATATTGGACATCCCTCGGCAAGCTCACATTTCTGAACACCTCAAAGACCTCCATTGGCTCCCCGTCAACAAGAGAATAACGTTCCGCCTCCTTACCCACGCACATAAAGCCCTCTACGACCAAGGACCCGATTGCCTCAACACGCGACTGTCCTTCTACTCCCCCTCCCGCCAACTACGATCGTCCAATCAAGCCCTCGCCGCTATCCCGCGCATCCATAAATCCACCATGGGGGAAGATCCTTTTCCTACTTAGCTGCCAAAACCTGGAATACTCTCCCCACCCACCTCCGCCTCACACAGAACCACCTCGCCTTCAGAAAGCAACTAAAAACTTGGATATTCGACAAGTAAAGCACCCCCCCTCCCTCTAGTGCCTTGAGACCCTCTGGGTGAGTAGTGCGCTATACAAATCTCCGAACTTGAACTTAAATTAAATGAATGATTCATGCAACTCTGCAAAATGTTTCTACTTATACAAAGAAAATTTGAAATGCTTATCATTTAGTAAAATTATGAAGAATAACCACCCACACATAGAATGCAGCACTTACACCGAGTTTGATCTGTTTTTAACATATTTGTTTTATTTCCAAAGGATAATATTGAGTAAATATGTTTCTTTTGTTACTGTAGATGTATCTATTTCTATATAGCCCCTTGTTAGCTAACAAACATTTTGCTTAATTAGAAGTTCAGAGATGTAGTTCTATTTGTGGGAAAGAATGTTTAGAATGAAAAAGCCTCATGTGTAGTTTAGACTAAAATAACACATTTGCACACTTGGAGATTACTGCTTGTGAATCAATTGTGTTTGTGTGAGAAGAAGAGAGAACCTGTTCCCAGGAGGAGCCCTAAAAGATGACTGGATGTGAGGAGTAGAAGATGCAACACTAATTGCAAAATGTTTTGACTTTTGAATAATTTAAAAAACTTTTTTTATTATTATTTAATAATTATAAAAGTACATGGTACAAGGCAAAACCACCAATCTTAGAATAAATACATGATTAACACAAACAATCAAAAAAAAGATAGCTAAAAACTAAAACAGGAAACATCTAAACCACCCAGTTAAAGCAATTCATATCAACAGTTTCCATCTTGATTAAGTACACTATTTATAAACTCAAATCTGCATTCAGATACAGAGCACTTGTCAAGAAGGACCCAACAGCAGTTATAACGGCAGGTTCGGCAAGCATCTGCAAAGAGTAAAGGGCTGGTCTAAACTGGTAGACGCTCCTGGCTCTTAAAATAGATAAACATATCTGCGCCTGGGGAAATCATATGCCTTACAAAATAAGATTAGAAGTTCGAAGGGCTTTGGCAACCTACCATTACACGGGCAGATCAATATTGTTTTGGGATCATATTTTCTAGATGAGAAAAGCAATCTGTGCCGAATTACACCCAGTTGAAACTTAGTGAGCAAAGATCTCACCCAGGGGTTTCTGACAACTGGGAGATGAGGCTCAAGACCATCAGTAGTTTGGACAATCATACATGCTCTTGAGATTGGCTTGTCCAGGGTAACAGTCTCCCTCTCCTGGTAGAATTCTGGGAAGCCCAACAATACAGAAAGCTTTTTAACATGTATTTATTTATTTATTTTTGAAGCTTGTAAAGCGCACGGCTACCCCCGACGGGGGTGTCCCGGCGCTGTAGACTTAGAAAGGAAAAATAACACTTAAGGGATGGTGAACAACCATGTTTTCAGTTTGAAACATAAGCTAGCCAAGGACTGTTTATAATAGTACCTGTTCCTACAGTAGGTTAACGCCTAAAGCCATATGCCACATGCCATTCTCCCTCCACTGACTCTTCCGCCATTCATCCTCGCCACGCCCTAATTCCCTCGGTTTTTTTTGCCACTGATTGCAGTTGCTACTGCTATTGCACATTTCCCCTGCTTTATTCCTTATTGCTTTGAGACTCAACTGAGGTTCGTGAACTTCTCTTTATGGGAAGTTCTGCTATGAACAATTATTGACTTTTTGATATTTGAGCTTTATGCTTGATCTCACTCCTTCAAGACACCTTTGACCCCATTCTCATAATACGGAGTTCTTCATTTGTGGAACATGCTTCTAGTTGTATTTCAATTGATCAGCTTCAATTATCAATTCTTTACAAGATCGATTATTTTGCAACTAATATGAATAAAACTTATTCTCAATAGAGATGTATCTGGTAGAGACGTTGTCTAGCCGCACATTCCTTAACTTAGAATATCCCCAGGTGTCAGACTGGATCCGGAATTTTTTTTTTGCAGCAGCACCTCTGCCCGCGGGGGGACGGCGTCACATGACCCTACTCTGACGTCATCCATGTACGTGACATCAGCGAGGTCATATAAGTCGCTCCCGGCGCGCTGACGTCAGTTTTCTTCAGAGAAACTTTTCTGCGGCACAATGTGGAGCCACCAACAAAAACTGTGAAAGTATGGGAACAGTGTGCAGAGGATGAAACATCCGTGAAATAAAGGAGGATGGTGCAAGACACCATCGTAAAAGATCGAACCAGACACTGTCTACATATAAGTGAAAAAGCTGTGAGAAAGAACCCCGCAAATCGAAGCGAAGACCCTTCCCCAAGGGAAACAAGGGTAGAATATCTCAACAGACAGAAATAGACTGTTATTACCATGTGGAACTGTGTCACCCAGCAAGAACGGAGCACAGAAAGAACAACAGTCCATTGCTGGAAGGTATGAAAAGACAGGCACTTCCCCTATAGTAATGAAGGTCTGAAACAGAGCTCAAGAGATCCTCAAAGAAGATGACTATAGAGGAGACAAGAGCCCTGAGTCAATACAGAAGGTGGGAAGGCAGCAGGAGAAGAAAGATGAAAAAGATGAATATCCTGATGAAAGTGAATCAAAAGGCACCATTTTACAGAAAAGAAGCCCCTTGGAGGGAGCTAGCCGCATATGGCAATTCCCAAAGGGGCGCAACAATGTGAGCACCTGTGAAAGAAAAACCAATGGTAACGGAGGCAAGTGGCGAAACCCACTTGGCAAGGTCCTCGCAGAATGAGGAGGATAGGTGTGTGTTAAGGAATCTGAGGCTAGACAACGTCTCTACCAGATACATCGTTACCAGAGGTAAGTAACTCGTACATCTGATAGAGACATCTAGCCGCAGATTCCTTAACTTAGAATAGATACCACAGCCTTACCCCAGGGGGGAGGTGGGTCTGCGACAGAACAACAGAAAGTGCCCAAGCACTGAGCCGGCAACAGAGTGATGGACCAAGGGGAATTCTGTGGCGGGACAGCCAGAAAGCAACCCAATTAGCTTGGAAGAGCAAAAGATAATGGGAGGCAAGGCATCCCAAAAATGCCAGAATGGTGCTACACCATACCTCGTATAAGTATGAGATGTAGAAAAGGCACTAGCTATATACCCGAACAAAAGAGAGAGAGAGTCCTGAACGAAGGAGGAAGAAGGACCACTCTCAGCTTAATGGCGCACTATGCGGACACCAACCAAAGGTTGAGTAAAACATGAAGCGATGCAACCAGAGCCTACCAGGCGAGCCCACGGAAGGAAGACCGGAGAGGCTACAGCCAGGAACCAAGTGCAATAGGTAGAAACTGAATAATGTACGGGAACAAGAAACACACCAAGTGCACTCCCAGTCACCAAAAGGGGGGACGAGGCGAACAGTAACAATGTGAAGCACGCTGATGCGGGCCACCACTGAAACATGCACAGAGCAGACAGCCACAGAGACAACAAAGCGGCGTAGCTAAAATAAGCATAGAACTGCCCAACCAGGCAGCTTGAAGACTAAGGTGAGGACTAACTCAAGAAATACAGATATGCAGGGTGCAGACCCTAGGATGACTGATATCAGACGAGCTGTCCCGCAGGAACAGCCGATATCGTATAGGGTGATGCCTAAGGAAAGGGTCACATCTGAAGGAAGTGGCAGCAGAGGCACCAGAGTGCCAATTGGCGTAGAAATGTAGGAAAGACTCTCAGAATTCTAGACCACATTCCCCAATTGGGAGTGAAAAGCAACCCTCGTCCAGAATGAGAGATATCGTTCAGTATCTGTACACCAAGAGGAGAGCAGTGTAAAGCTGGGGAACCACCCGATGGAGTGGGACGCATAAGGGTAGGCAAGGGCAATCCAGAGTGCATCACTGGAAAGCTCCCTAACACATGGAGACATAGGACCAGACCTCGCAGCAACGAAGAAGGGTGAAGATGTAGAAAGATGGGTACCCATGGTAATCTGTAGGTATGTAGATATGATATATATATATATATATATATATCAGAAAAGGGTAAAAGAGCCCGACCATGCAACAAGGGTGTTATAGAAGGAACACACCTAGTGCATTAATGGCAGGTGGTAGCCGCATTTTAAGCGTCATAAACACAGTGAAAACCTCCAAAGGAGGAGAATGAGGTACATATGCAACAAGGCCCTTGCCATATAGAAGATAGCGCCAAAGTCACAACATTGAACACCGTACAACAGTAAGATAAGAGCACCAGGGGATGATAGAGCCCAAAAGGATCTCCAGGCCCATTTGGCATAAAGCAGAGCTATACAATAGCATACAAATACTCCACTTGGAGTATGTCACACCCCTAAACAACGGGGAACACCTCTTAGGGCAAACCACAGTGAGAGGCCCAACACAAACGATCTGTGGAATAACACCACAGTAGGCTTACTGCCAGCCCACAATGTATAGTGCATCTGAAGGATGCTAAACCAGAAGGTAACCACCTCAGAACAGGAGAAAGGGAGGCCTACGAAATACAGACTTATGGGAAAGGCCGAAAGCCCTAAAGGCGGCGCTGAACAGCTGACTCGGCGTGGGCATCAAACAATAGAACCCCATTGAAAGGCAGATCAACAAGGCGCTCCATGTATTCTCTGGGAAGATGTTATCCTGCAACCAAGCATGGCGCCGTAAGGCCACCAAACCAGCCATAGCTCAGGCCCAAAGAGTCAGCAGAATCTAAGGCCGAACGAATCATAAACTCAGCAAGTTCATGGCCATCCCGGAGAAGATGAAGAAGGTCAACATGAGCGCCTTCAGAGGTGGCGGAAAGCAAAGATTCCGAGGTGTTCCACAGGGCAGAGGTAGCCCGAGTCAGAACACACACCGTATTTAGCGAACGAAGGGCAGCACTAGTGGAGGCGAAGATGTTGCGACCCCACAACTCAAGCCATCTGGACTCCCGGGAGGGAGGGAGCAGTAACTGAGGAAAGAAGGGAATGCAGTTCGCAAAACAGACCCATGAACGTCTGGGTGAACAAATAAACAGACTGGATCATGTGGAGCAGGACGGTGGCGGTGTAAGACAGAACGAGCCACCGGATCACCGGTGATCCGGTGGCTCGTTCTGTCTTACACCGCTACCGTCCTGCTCCACATGATCCAGTCTGTTTATTTGTTCACCCAGACGTTCATGGGTCTGTTTTGCGAACTGCATTCCCTTCTTTCCTCAGTTACTGCTCCCTCCCTCCTGGGAGTCCAGATGGCTTGAGTTGTGGGGTGGTCGAACCCAGGTGCCCAAAAGGCCGTCATAAAGAGAAGCTACAAAGGGTAGAAGCGCCTCCACATTTCCCGACCCGTGGTGAAGGACGTCAAGCAGAGGGTCCACAGGGGAGGAAACCGAAAGGGGGCTGCATGTTTAGAACAAGAGTGGCCAAGGAGACCATTCTAAGAAACGTCGCACCGGCCTCAGTAGATCTCCGAGGAGGGACAGCAACTCATCTGTAGGTGAGCGCTGTAAACTAAGTCTCCCCAGACAGGGAGGATGCGACCAATGCCCAAATGAAGGCAGCCCCATCGACGAATGGGGGTCCTGATGAGGATCCTGAGGAGGCAGGGATACTGCCGGGTCCACAAATTCTATGGGGGGGGACACGCAACTCTCTCCAGAAGCGACCGGAGAAGAGTCAATAATCCGGCGTCGGGCGGCGCTAAAACGATTTCGTTCAGCTCCGACTCTGCCTCGTACAGCGCCGACTCTGCTCCATCCGGCGCCAAGTCCACAGCCACCACGACCAGCTCGGCTTCCGAAGAAGGGGACAGCGCCGTAGCCGGGGAGGCGAGTTTACAGCGCTGGACCGGCGCCCACCCCGGCTCCAGCCAGCCAGCCGCCGGCCCAGAAGGTCGAGGTGTGCTCAAGGCAAGGCTTTGAGCACCAACCACCTGCGATGCCACAGGGAGCCCCACGGGTCAATGTGGCGCGGCAGGGGTGCTATGGGTCGTAGGAGGGACCCAGCTGGGCCGCACCCTGACAACACCATATGGGTTGTAGAGGGGGACCCAGCAGGGCCGCACCCTAACAACACCATATCTCCTTTGTCCCTGGAGGGTAAGGGCTTATTAGGCGCCGGGGCGAACCCACCGGCAAGACCGTCGGGGACCCCGTAAGTTGCGGAGACCCCGAGGACGCCCCAGGGACAGGAGAGGACCCAAGGAAAGCCTGCAGGGCCGCGGCATAAGCCTTCATTTGGGTCCGAGTCACCCCTGCACCTGGAAAAGGCGGATAGGGGAGGGGCGACTCCCGGGAGCGCAAGTCCTGAGGGCTCCCGGAACTAGTGCCCCCGACAACAGAGGGAAGTGAGGTAGAGGACCTGGGCGACATGTACCGCGACTTACCCAAAAGGGGCGAACGACGTCTCCGGACCCCAGAGGGCGACAGCTGCCTCAACTGGAAACCAGAGGGGTCTTCCGGGGATGAGGAGGCCGGAAGTCGAGATGACTCCAACCGGGATAGGCGAGCTGAAAGGAGCTTCATCCAGCGTTCCCGCCGGGACTTTGGCTTGAGCTGCTGGCAGGCGTCGCAATTCGCCGAGTCATGGTGTTCGCCCAGAAACCACATACAGATAAGATGTGGGTCCGTCGCGCACATTTGCCGCGAACGGAAGGTACACGTTTTAAAGCCCAAAGGCATTGCACACTGTTCCAGACGCGAAGTGTCAAAAGAGGCCTGAAAACAGGCCAGAGGAACGGCTTACTCCAGGTCCGCGTTGCACGCGGAAAAGAAGGAAACTGACATCAGAGCGCCGGGAGGGACGTATATGACCTCGCTGGCATCACGTACGTGGACGACGGCAAGGCGGGGTCGTGTGGTGCCATCCCTCTGCATGCAGAGGTGCTGCTGCAAAAATATTTCCAGATCCAGTCTGACGCCTGGGGATATTCTAAGTTAAGGAACCTGCTGCTAGATATCTCTATCAGATTTTGAAAAATAAAAAAATATTTACAACTTCAAATAACTCATTATTGACTAAACTAGATATAAATTGTGATTACTATTTATGTGATGATTTGCTTCTGATCTCAAATAAAGTGGCGAAGGTCCGTTGATATATTGGTCTGCAGTACAGCAGGGATTAAACACGTGTGAGATAATAAACCGAATTGTATTTAAACTGATCCCCACTCCAGCACGCCTCTGACCCGCGATTACCTCGGGGACTGCAAGCCAGGTTAAGCACATGGCAAAGCACTTGACTTACCCTGCTCGATCTTTAATTCTGCAGCGGCCTCAGCAGACATTATGTGGGAGGGTGTAAGAAGAGAGGCGCTACTAATCGCAGAAGGGGGTTATATGTGATTTAATAGAAAAACGATTTCATGTAATACCATTACTGAAAAACCATTTCATCCAAACTGTTTAATGGAAATTTGCAGGATGAATGGCATTTACAATTTCATAGAAACCAGTTAATGGACTGTCTATTTATTCAAATATGCATGCTTATTTTTTATGGTATAAATGCAATGGTTGCAGATCTTACTTTCAGAAACATTTTTGTCATTGTTATTTATTTCACTGCTTTAATTCAGAGGATATTACCTCAGATATATTTATTTTACATTGTCAAACGATTATTTTGGATGTTTTTAGCTGACCAACTCAAATCAAATAACGTTTATTTGGTTTTTAGTCAAAAAACCATAAAAGTTGCACAAATACAAGTACATAAAAACAGTCATATGTTCAAACATGATTAAAAAAATTATCCTATACCGCAAGCTAAATCAGCTAAACTAATAAACATGCCTAGATCAACAGACTCTACACATCCATACAGGTCCTAGATTTCACAGAAGCTTTTAAAAACCCTACTATAAAAAAATGCAGTCCTCTTTCAGGAGTTGAAGATACATAGGGGCAGGTGGGGCCTGGCTAAAATTCATTCTTTTTAAGATGGGAACCAGAAAGTGCCTACGGGGGGGTTTCATACAGTTTACATAAGAACAAAAAGTGCAGCAGATCCTGCGGAGACTGTCTGCGCTGCCGCCGGGAGCTAGCCCTTGCCCTCTACTACATCCCTTAGGTCTGGCTAGCAAAAGGTGGAAGAGGTTCATCCGAAACCTAGTTAATAAAAACTTCTCGTGTGTTGACCAAGACCCCATAAGTTAAGGTTCCGTTATCGGAGTTGTTTTCAGCATTAAAAACATACGAGCACTAGGTTTCAGCATTTCCTCTGCTTCCCTGTCCACTTTCCTTGAGGTCAAGAAGGTTATCCTAGTTAATTCCACATCCTTCCTGACAATAGCATCAGGCTTATAAAATAAATCACCACACCTTATCCCTTCAAAACTACTTTTAATGTACCTAAGCCAGGGAATACGGGATGAATTGTCGAGGGACATACACTCTCTTAGAATCAGATGGTTGAGAGTTAAATCTTTGTTCAGCCAGCATTTTAGCCAAAAAATCAGGGGGCGCAGAGCAAGAACATCGCTTAGATAGGGAACCCCCAGTTCCTTGTGGACCGCTAGGTTAGAGGTTTCACGCGAAACACACAGTATATGTTGCAAAAAATCATTCTCCGTTACCTGAAGGGAGTCTGCAGTAGTATAATTTCAGTACCATAGGTAGCTATGGCTTGATAGACTTGCAACAAAGCTCCTGTTGGTTTCTTCCCTATTTTAGAGGCAAAATTTAAAATTGCTGCGTTTACCCGGGACAGGTCCCCCTTTTTCCCAAAAATTAGAGGACCCCATTTAAGTTGATCGTCAAAAAGAACCCCTAAGTAGGAAAATACGTTCGTACTGGGGATCTTAGCGAGGCCAACACTAAATTGAAAATTCTTTTTGGATTGGTGTCCCACTTTCATGATGTAGGATTTGGAATTGTTAATTGCCAAGTCCTGATCAGTCATAAATCTAGAGAATGTAGTTAAAAGGGATTGCAGACCCAATTCAGTCCTAGATATAAGGACAGCATCGTCCGCATATAGCAGGACGGGGATGCCACGCTGCCCTAGTCAAGGGAAATCAACTCCAGTTGCTCTTAATACACTATCCAAATCATTTATGTAAAAATTCAATAAACAAGCATTTGCAATGCAATAGGTCTCGCATTACTGAAAGTTTGAGCTATTGGTGTTGCAAGTAATAAATCAACGACTCTAGCTCAAACTTTCAGTAATGCGAGACCTATTGCATTGCAAATGCTTGTTACAAAGCCTGTCGACTTATTTCATTTTGTTTTGTTTGCGATAAGATTGTAATAATACTGTTAAGAGGCACCATTACACTGTGCAGTATTAGGGTCACACACAGTACAATAACAGAGTGTCATTTGCTTTTAGAATTCTCTACTATTAGGGTTGGATTGAGAATCAAAATCAGTCTAAGCAAATTGTTTATCCAGCCCCACACTGCACCTTGAGAATAGGTGAGGGCGACCCTTTCTAGGGAGGTTTGGGGAGGTGGCTGGTATGTTCTTCCACCATAGAACAATTAGTAAAATGAGTTCAAAGAGGGCCTTTGTTTTGAGCACTTTTTCCAATATATTGTCGAATACGACTCAGGGTTAATAGTCATTTCCAAAGGAGTACTCCAGAAATACTCAGTACTGCCAGGCTACCTAGTGGCAATATTTCTCCAAAGTGGAAAGCCATAAATGTCTTATAAAGAATTCTGTGCCAGATACAAAGACAAATGCTTGTACCAGGGGAGCAGAAGCACCTATATGTTATTGACCAGTTTTCACTGACGTATTATTACCTTATTCCTATCACTACTCTCTGTGAGTGAAGCATTTCAAATTACCTTTTGCTGGTGAAAATGAATGCTGAAAATTCCAGCCCGCTGTAGGTGTCACTCGAATATACAAAAGGCCAGCTTGATAGAGAAGTCCAATGATATGCCTGACTGCTTAAGGGGCTACTCAAGAGGCCACAGATGTTGTTCATGGATCTTCAACTGGTCTAATGTCTGAGGCATTAGACAGAGTCTTTTAGAGTCACCCATTGGACTATTGGGGCATCAATAAGGCCAGTGTCTAAATTGTCCTGGTATGAAAAACACACATTGCCATCGTCGTTTCTACATTGTCTCAGTATAGGTGATACTTGTGTCATTTCACAATCCAGACCCTCTTGTAATGCGGATCACCAGTGTTATACCAGGAACACCATTGCCCGAGTATATAGCGTACCATTGTCATACCAGAATCCACATTGCCCAGGTAGGTATACTTTTATTGTTATGACAGTAACCCAAGTACCCATGTATGTAAAGCTCCATGGAACTGCCAACATCCACATTGCTGGTATTTGTGCAGCATCCATTGACAATCATGCTAAAATGTACTTTCTCCAAATATTTACAGCACAGTTGTGCCAAAGTCAACAGCACAGAGGACTATACAACACCATTGCCATTCCAGATACCAAATTGCCCTGGTATGTAAAGCCAGCTAATCTATTCTGGCATCATTGCCAATATGGGGCCATATTACACTAAGTACCCCAGTGGGGCGACAGTCCTGTGCACCTGCTCTCTGAGCTCCCAGACACATTGGAATTATAGAATGGGCCTCGGAAGTTTGCACGCCCCCTTCTCTAGTACAGATCACTCCTGCACTACATCTGCGTGTGCAAGATCTCAAAACGACATTACTTAATTTACATGAGTGACATGGCCCCATGCAAACGAGGGAATAATCTGCCTTTGTGACACGACTCGATGATAGATGCAGGTAAGGAGGCTAAATGCTGTTGGAGGTGCACTGATTGCACATCACATAGCACACATTCAGTGCATCCCCATTGGTGCCACCCTGTAGAAGGGAAAGGGTGTCTCATGGACTCTCCAGACATCCCCAAGCAGGAAGCCGCAAACTCTCATTGCATTAAACAGTCAGTCTCCCTTTCAGTAATACACTGGCCCTATGGAATGCATCAGTTAGTGGGTACGCTGGAGATAACACACTTACTGGAATAGAGTGCACTGTCCAGATTTGTGTCTGGCACACACAGTTAAACGTGCAGATAGAGGCAGTGTTCCCTATGCATAATACAGCCCTTGGTACCCACTCATTTGCTATCCCAACCATATTTTCACAATATTAAAAAGAAGAGTCCTTCTAGGAAAATTGCATATGTTCATGTACAAAACCAAGACCCTATCTTAAGAAATGAACGTGAGACTATTTTGAGATTCTTAAACATCTTGCCATAGTCTTGTGGATCTAAACCTGAAAGGCTTAGAGTGGAAGCCTAGTCAGCCATTGACCTGCCACTCAAATCAAGCTGAACGAACTAGGATCCATTCTTCCTCTGAACCATTGAGTAAAGAACTTAGAAGTTTTCTTGGACCAGGGTTTGTCATTTAATCATCAAATCACCACAGTGGTTAAAAAGGCAAACTTCTATAAGAATTGTATCACTGGTTTGGCATCCATTTTACTTTGAATTTAACAGAGCCTTGGTGTATTCAAGGCTTGATTATTGTAGCATCCTCCATGCCAAAGCTCAAAAGAAACTGATTTCAAAACTACAAGGGGCACAACATCAAGCAGCCGAGCTCTCCCTTACTGTAAAGAAATTAGACCACAGGTCTCTAGCGCTCGAAGCTCTTCAGTGCCTCCCAGTAGAACAGGGAGTAAAGCTGAACCTTCCTTAACTGCTTTAAAGCCATGGAAGGGCCTTGACCTCAATTATTTACAGGCTCTTCTTCCACCTACACTGGCCTGAGATCAAGCTAGCCAACCCTGTTACATAGTTTAATTATTTATTTAGCTTAAGGGGTTGGAAAGCCTTATCTTAATCTCAGCAATCATACAAACCAGTTACAACCGCAAAAAAGTATAGTAGGAGTTAGATTAGAAGGTTGGGTGGTGGGGAAAGGAATTTCATAAAACGTCCTCTTCTCCATGTTGCAAATAGCACCTGGGAGCGGCTTCCATCACAAGCTGGCATTTGAAAAAAATGTTTTACGTTTATTAAAATAGATAAATACTTAATCACGGTTGTGTGACTTCCCAAAATCCCAACACAGTCTTGTAAAAAACAAGATACAATGCAGATCTAGCCCTCTGGACTCTCCACCCCTGCTCCAAAAGTGGGGGTCATAGTTGTATTCATGAGGCGCTAGAAGTTTGGGGTTAAAACATATGGACCACAGCCGCTGCGGGCCTTTAAGTACTGTGACACAGCCTGCACTGCCGAAGCCACCAGGTAAGTCCCTGGTACGAGGTGTTGGAACGACGACTGAGCTGGGGTTGGACACCCATCTTCTATAGTCACATATATTTGGGGACGTTTCAGCATTTTCACATTTTGCGTTGGACACATCCCACGCGGTCTGGATTTGGCAGGGTTTTGTTTATTTTAGATTCCATGGTTTCGCAGATCCCACACAAGGCTTGGAATTGGGCGCCTGCTTTTTGTGCAAAGGTGCTTATTAAAATAAGAAAGGAATGAGCTGCATGAATATTTCTACTTTCAAAGTCTCAGCAGAAAATGCGGTATGCTTAATTTAAAGATTGTATTTATACTCTGCAATTTTGCTAGGAATAAATTAAGAAATATACTATTATCTGAGGAGGCAATTTTCAGCCCCGTGAAATGAACCAGAGCCAGCCGAGGCTCCCCCCTCCCCTGGCTAAACAAGACATCCCAGGTTGAAGACGGGCTGGGGCTGGTTACTTCACTGGGAAATGGATCCAAAAAAGAAGAAGCCCTCGAGTGACGCACGCGCCACAGCGAGCCATGCCGTTTTACTTATCGCACCTGGGTCCTGGGCATGATAATTGAAACCCCATGACGGCCGGTGCTCGTAACAGACACCAATAGACCATGGGTGGATCAACGCGCCCGCCTTTGGCCTATTGTGTGTTGCCTTTGTAAAAAAACATGCATGCAAAGCCCAATAGTGTGCCTCTAAAGGAAAAGCACACGCTCGTGTGTGTGCCATTCCTAGGGAAGCTTCTGAAACCCAATTTTTAACTACTAAATGTCTCACGTTGTGCGAGCAGTGATGGGCACTGCACGCTAGGCGTGAGACCTATAAAGGCGCCAGAATGAATCCTTGCCGGACTACCCTCTTAATCTCAAGGTCCCTAGAGACCTGCAAATCCTGTGAGAACCTGACATTAGCTTTAGTTGATTTGTGCAGGTCCTCAAGGAAATTAACAATACTGTTCTCCGCCCCCATTGCCCTCATGGACTGTCACAGTTTGACCCTATTGATGCAGTCAAACGCGGAGGACAAATCCATGAAGGCGAGGTGGATAGTTCCGGGTCGAGCAACAGTATATTTGCTCAGTATCACAGATAAATTAAGACACTGAGCAACAGTAGAACGTCCCGGCCGGAATCCATACTGGACATCCAACAGGATCTCATGCTCCTCTGCCCATGTTGATAATCTCTGTAAAAGAATACGTCCTACCACCTTAACCACTGAGTCAATGAGCGAGATCGGTCTGTAACAGTGGGTACTGTTTCTATTGCCCTTCTTGAAGACAGGGACTATGGTGGAAGAGGCCCAAGACTGGGGACATCCGTTCTCTGCCGCTGCATTTAATACTGCCTCCAGTATTGGGGCCCAGAACGGGGGGTCTGACTTAAATAAGTCCGGAAGGATCCCATCTGGGCCTGGTGCTTTAATAATGGATAACCCTGTAATACCAGCCATGACCTCACCCCTTTCAAAAATTATTACAGGGTCCTTTGTATCCCGACTTTCTTGGCAATTAAGCTCCAAAGGGAATTCAAACATAGATTTGAAGTGAAGCACCCACTCCTCTGTGATGCACAACATTCCAAAACCTAGAGCTGTTCCCAAGAGTGCTTGAATCAATCAGCTCCCTCCACGCCTCCTCCTTCAGGGCACCCTTCCGTCTGATCAGAGCTGACATATTCCTTTCAACAAACACATACCTCAGTTTGGCTGACAGAGCTTCCCTCAACCTCTTTGCTGCCTTGGAGCAATGGGAGTCAAACCATCTGGGGCCATGTATGGCATTTCTAGCCGGAACACTTAAGATTTCACCCACTTTACGCGCTACTGATTCATAAGCGCCAATAATCTCATTGGGGGGAACCCACAGTTGAACATAATGCTAATTCAAGGGCACAGGATACATTTACTTTGCTGTAAAGTTTATCTTGGGACACCTGGGACCATTTTAATCTACGCTTGCCGTCAGTCAGTCTCAGTGCATCCCTGGTTAAAACGTCGCCAATTTTTACTGTTAATGGGCCCATCATATGAACTGATAATGGATTATGGTCACTAAATTCACTCCCCAAAATATTAAAACCATGAAAAAATTATTGCAAAGAAGAATAAATTAGGATAAAATCTATAAACGACCCCCATCACGCCCTTTAAAAGTTGGCACAGAAAATTTAGTTTGCGGGGCAGTTAAGGACATCAAAGCCACCATGTCCAGTTCATTTATCATATTATTCAACAATTCCCCCTGGGCATGATGTTCAAAGTGAAAACCCCTCATGCGGGGGCATACCAACTCAGAGATACAGGATAGTGTTGGATTACCACAGGGGTGTATGTTAAAATCACCAGAAACCAAAAGATTATGTATGATGGGGCCAAAGGATTGTCTTATGATTGCTCCCAAGGTGGTAATATTACAGGCATAATGAGGACAGGCCACCGAATTATAAAAATTGATAATTCCCCATCTGATGTCCCCCTTTTTGGCGACAATGCCAGAATTCCAGGGTTTATAGTTGGCATAACCTGAATCTGACAATCGACAGCCACAGATATGTATACAACTAGACCACCCTTTGGTCTTCCACTCACAGAGGGAATGGCTGGGACAAAAAAAGCCTTGTAACCTTCCAGAAATAAATCGCAATCCACTGACCATGTTTCTTGGAAGCTAATTACCGAGAATTGCTTCACAAATCGCACCCACAGTGATCTTGAAGCTTATTAGCCAGCCCTGCAATATGCCAAGATAAAACATTATTGGGTCTCTCACCTGGGGGCCTCACAACTACCTCAGCTGGGGACTGGATAAAAGTAGCAGGCTCCAGCTCGGAGGGTGTGAAGATCCTTAGTCAACCACAATCCTCCAACCCGGTTACATTAAAACTAGAAAAGACCCTTATATTAGCATTAAAAGTGCAGAGTGCATATATGTTATTTAGCAGCAGTAATGATGAAGACGTTTAGACAATATAATGACACTAAAGTGCAGCGTGCGTTACAGGGCCCTGGTTTAAAAGACAAAGTCTGGGCCCAGCATTCCCATTGAGACGAGTTCAATATAGGGGGGTTTAGCCACACCTAGTCCGTTAGATCATAGTGCATGGGGGTTGTGCTGATGGCGGTGTAACACAAATACTGCCAGCAGGTTCAAATGATGGTAACAAAAGGAAACACACAGTACCTGATAGCAAACTCCAGATGCTAGACAAGAGCCCACAGCCTCAGGTGAAAGGGGGGTGGTCCTGCCCTGCCTCTTCCTGGCAATGATGGGCAAGGACCAACTCACCACCCCTAAACACCATCTATCCGTGAACCACTCACAACCCTAAGACACCATCCATCCAAGCCTCCTAAACAACGTCTCACTATGCCTAAACTCCAGTCATTCCTGACCCCTAAACACCACCCATACCTGAACCCTAAAAGCACTTTCTACCCCTAAACTCCACCCATCCCAGAACCTAAAAGGCCCTCACCACACTTAAATTACACCTATGTCTGACCCCCTAAACTCCACCCATCCCTGAACCCTAAACCTCCTCACTACCCCTAAACTCCATCTGTCCCTGAAACATAAAACCTCTTTCTACGCCTAAACCCCACCAGCCTCAGAATCCTCAAAACCCCTCAACTCCACAAATCCCTGAACTCTAACAAACACTCACCACCCCAACCACCACCCATCCCTCAACACTCTTTCTACATCTAATCTCCACCCATCCCTGACCAATAAAACTATTTAACACCCCTAACCCATACCAGAGCCCTAAAAACCCTCACCACCCTAAACTCCACCCACCCCTAACTCTTAAAAAGACCTCACTGCCCCTAAAATTAAAATGATTTTTCCCTTAGAATTGTTTCCTTTTTCCTTTTTGATTTAGTTGTATTTTCTTAAAACTAGATTTCTATGATTTGATACCCCCGTTTTTGTTTTTCCATTGGTTCCCATACATGTAGAAGGAGGCCCCAGGAAACTGACTTGTTGTAGTTCTCTGAAAACAGAGGGACTTTTTCCCACATCCTGTCAACATTACTATCTTTCGCAAATCTCTAGAAACGTATATGTTCTCCTCCTCTAAACATCTTAGGTAGGCCTAAGCAAAAGGACACCCTGCTCCTGCATAACCATGCAGTCAATCAATTTGCTCATTCATTCAAACTCTGGCTTCATCAGAAGGGCCATACCACTTGAACACTATTACAGTTGGAGCACGTCACACCACTTGAGAAATTAAACTGTTTGCTTTGTTACCAAGCTGCAATTTGTCTACCTCATATGAGGATCTTACTGAACAAGACCAGGCCTTTTGGTAGCAAGAAAGCATTAGTAACCTGGTGACAGCATGAGAAAAGTATAGCAAACTGATTGAGTATGAGAATCTAGGTAATATTACAAAGGGATATTTCCTCTGCTTCCTGCCTGAGCATAACATTTTGTCACATCTGATGTCCAGTGTTGATTCTGATGGCTATGGTTTTCATTACAATGACGGGTCAAATTGTATTTGTATCAGGTCCCATGTGTGATGTGTGTTTATTTTTTCACACTAGATTATCTCACAGATGTTTAAAGTTTGTTTCTCACACAACTGTATCACAGTCAAACGTTTCCAAAACCTTTAAAAAAAATGGAAGCAACTACTGATCACCTCATAGAGAAAACAGAATAGCATTTTATATCAAAGAGACAATATCATTTAAAATATATTGATTGGATACCAATGTTATCGTCATTGTCTCAAGCTCAAACTTTCTCTGCTAAATTGGATTCTTAACGTTTCACACGCCTTCAATAATAAATACATTAATTTCTGCTTTAGCTGCTCAGATTTTTATTTCCTAAGAAATTCTGCTTTGTGTTATGCATGGAAACTCTCTATGCTGCTCTCAATAAACAACAATCATTGTGTTGGAATAACCAAATGTGCATACAGACCTTTAAGAAAATTTCACATCACCAAGGTTATTGTGACCATCTACCCTCAAGAATCTCTACTGTGTCTTGGAAATCTTTGATCTTGTAAATGGGGTTGCAATTATCCTCTTACCTTTGATCGGTATGTTTTGACCATCTTTAGCCTTCGAAGAAGCTCTTCTTTCTCTTGAACCTTCTTCATGAGTTTTCTCTTCTCCTCTAAGAGATCTCGGAGGTTAACATCAGTCCCCAAGGAAATATTATGTGGAGAATTCAACGTTCGGATTGTGGGCCTAAGGGAAGGCTGGTCTTGTTGAGTGGGAGCGTCGTCAGATTTTTCAGCAATGCTTTCTTGAAGAGATGAAGGGCACTTATTTACCAAAAACACATCCTCAGAAGCTGCAGTGTCAGTTTCTTCACAGTCCACTTTTAGACGTTTTGCCACATTAGTTAATGAACTAAACGAGCGTCGTGTTTTCTTCAGCCGTTCTCTTAAAGCTGCACTCATAGGCTAAGGAAAACAAAAGTTAATAGAATTCCTCAGCAAAACTCAGGTCTTTATATACTTGGTGTGCATCTTTACTGAAAAGTAGGTTCAGGGGTAGAAAGAGAGAGGGACATCATTGGCCTTTATTATGGCTTTTCTGCAATGAAAACTTCTCTGTGTGTGAATGCTTGAAAGGAAGAGTGAACAAGATAGAGGGCTACATGGATAGAAAGTATGACTGATGGGAATTTGAGGACAGTGATAACTTACAATTTGAGATAGCTTTGAACCTAGTACAGAACGTACTATTCTTTGAGATGGGGTGGAAAGTTTTACTGTTTGATTCTCATTACTATCAAAGCAAGCTAAAATCATTATAATCCCAAACCAGATTAAACAGGACTTTGGCATGTTTACACAGGTTTGGTCTAAGGTCGCAAAACCAATATCGCCTTCAGAGGATTCTCAATTGCGACTTCCCAAAGACTCACACAGACCACTCCCTCATCCTTGAAGGAAGGTGTTAAGCCACCCACACCCTCTGCATGAGTCTTTATTGAGACTAATCAGTGCGCACAAACCCTACGCCCATACTCACAGGGCTAAGATGGAAGGCAGGGGGAATCAACCCACTTTCAGTGACCCCTGTAATGAGAAAACCCAGAACAAGAAGACAACAGGCAGATTTCCTTAAAACCCAGCAACATCAACAAGTTACATGACTAAAGAACACTGTGTAAAAATAGTCTTACATAAGTAGTCCCAAAGCCAAAGTAATATTTGTATTTCCTTCCATTATCCCTGGGACTTTTGCTGTTTTGTCTGCTGAATTAAGAGGAAACTTTTGAGGAGGTAATTTGCTACAAATTCGGAGGTACCGTGTTGATGATCTTTTCTGCTGCACAGTGATGTGCACACTTTGAGCCTGCATCTTTACAGCGATGTGCACACTAAAACTCTGCAGGTCTTAATTCTACAGTGATGTGCACACAAAGACTCTATTTTTTTGTTTTAGTTCATTTTAAGTTTTGTTTTTTTCTTCCTTTTTCTCTTCTGTTATCTAATGTTCTAGTGTTTTAACCCCTTTAGTGCTGCGAACGTCCAACGGTCGTCACATGCACTACCTCGCTAGTGCTGCGCACGACCGTTGGACGTCCGAATCCCGTTAGCGCAATCGAACGTCCGCACTGGGGCGGAATGTTCGACGCGCTAAACGGGTTAAAGTGTGCTTTATTTTAGTGTTTGTACACTATGGCTGATTCACAAGTAGGCAATCCACCTGCTATTTTCTTACAGGTACCTGATAAGCCACCACTGTTACGAAAAAAGTGGTTCAAGACTTTTGAAAATTATTTACTCGCTATTGATGGTAGTGATTTTTAAGCATGTAGGAAGAAAGCTATTTTATTTCGTTTTTTAGGAACGGCAACTATTGAAATTTTGGAAAATCTTCCTCCAATTCTTGCACCGAGTGGTGAAGGTGACGGGTGGGATGTTTTTAAAGAGGCCATTTCCAGACTTGAAAAGCAGTTTGTGGATGAACCGAATGCTATGATCGAAAGACACAGCTTTCATAAAAGGAAGCAATTTTCAGAGGAATCAGTAGAGGAGTATGTAGCAGCTTTAAGAGTGCTAGCTGCCAACTGCGAATTTGGTGCAAATGTTGATAATTGTATAAGAGACCAATTTGTTTTTCATTGTGACTCCAAGAAAATTCAAGAAAGACTTTTAGCATGTCGCAATCCGATTTTAGCTGAAGTTTTAGATTTAGCTAAGGGGATTGAGAGATCCATTCAGTCTGCTAAAGTGTTAACGGCTGAAGGGTCTGCTTCATCTTCCTCCCCTGTGTGTGCTGTTCAGGCTACGAAGAAAGTTGTAAAAACTGAAAGTTTTAAAAATGGTAAACTTAGTTGTTTTAGATGTGGTTCCAAGGCTCATTTAGCAAATTGTGCAGAGTGTCCTGCTTTGAAGAGGTAATGCAACACATGCAATAAGTATGGGCATTTTCAGAGTGTTTGTAAAGCTTCAAGGTTTGTGTGTAAACCATCTGTTAATACTGTGAATGAGATTTGTGACAATGTGGAGAATTTACTTCTCACCGTGTATAATCCTTCTGTTAACTTTAGGGTCAACAATATTGGCTCTGGGTTTAAAGCACCTCTTGGTGAGGTTCACATTGGAAAAGTAGGTTTGGAAGTGATGGCGGACTCTGGTCCTCCCATTCCCATCATTTCTGATGAGTTCTTTTATTGCAATTGGTCTAAAGTCAAATTGGAGAAAATGGATATCAATCCTAAGGCTTTCGATGATTTTGAAATTGATATGGTGGGATATTTTTAGGAAAATTTGGGAGTTCCAAGGACGTAATGTTTTCACCAAAATGTATGTTGCCAAGAAGGGAAAGAACATTGTGGGGTGGTATGATTTGGGTAAGTTTGAAATTATTCTTTGCCCTGGCCCTGACTGTCCCATCAGGTTGAGGGATTTGTCTGTGAGTTCTGTGTGCTTACAGAATTTGGAAGATGAAAGTATTATTGCCAAACATAACGCAGCTTTTCAAGACAAGGTGAGGGAAGTAAAAGGTTTCACTGATATCATCAAGCGTAAAACGAATGCTGTTCCTGTGCAACATAAAGTTTGCATGGTATCTTTGGGTGTTCGCCAAATGTTAAAATCCCATTTAGAAACGTTGTGTGCGGATGGCATTATTGAATCCACTGATAGCTCTGAGTGGGTTTCAGCCATTGAGGTTGTGTGTTGACCGTAAGTCTTTAAATAAAAATATAATTATTAATACTCATCCCTTACCAATAGTTCAGCAGTTGCTGGCTGCTGTCAATGGTGCAAAGTTTTTTTTCTCAAATCCGCCTATCATCAGATGGTTTTGGACAAGAAATCCAGAGATCTCACTGCTTTTGCGACACCTTTTGGTCTTTAGAGATTTTTAAGAATGCCATGCGTCTTTCAAAAGCTAGTTGAAGGAGTAGTTTCTTACCTGTAACTCCAGTTCTGTAGTAGGGGTATCTCTGTGATAGTCATAATCTGTGAATAGTCCCACCCAGGTGTGGGGACCCCGGATCAATCAAAATAGTCTCTTAAGTTGTCTTCTTCTGCAGTCCTGCATGGACACTTAAGAGAAAATGAAAGACAAATAATGCAGCCTGCCATTAACAAGGCTACATTGGCCAGCACTTCATCCTGAAGTGTGAAAGGATAGCCAAATAATATATATACTTACACATTTTACAGAGTTTCACACATAGAGAAACTCCCTTTCACAAAAATCCTTTGGCATGATAGAGAGGAAGGGTTGGACAGACAAGCCCCATAGGCTGCCATTATGTGTCTGGAAAAGGGATACCATGCCTTTAAGGAACCCTCCAGAGACCCTCGGTATCCCATGATGCACAGCCAAAGGCAAGTTACTTTCAGTTCTTTTTGAAGGTCTCTTAAAGCCAAGCCTGTAGCATCCAGGAAAAACGTTTCTTCCACCGGGGAGGAGGGTTGGTCGCTTATGACTATCACAGAGATACTCCTACTACAGAACTGGAGTTACAGGTAAGAAACTACTCCTTCTGTAGTAGGGGATCGCTGTGTAGTCATAATCTGTGAATAGAATGGCAAGCCCATCCCTAACAACCAAACCCAGCAGTGGAAGAAACCTAGAAGAAAAATCCTTACTGAGCAAATAAATTCCTTAGCGAAGCCTGCCCAACTTGCGCACCTGTCCTGGCATCAGAATCCAGGCAGTAATGTTTAGCAAAGGTGTGGACAGATTTCCACGTAGCCGCCCTACAGATGTCTGCAATGGGAACGTAAAGTAGCAAAGCCAATGTAGCCGCTTTGCCCCTAGTTGAATAAGCCTTAGGCTTACCCCCTAGACTCTTGTTAGCCTTCTGGTAACATAGTTGTATACAGGACACAATCCACCTAGATATGGACTGTTTGGAGGTGGCAAGACCAGTCCTGACTTAACCGTAATTAACAAACAACTGATCTGACCTACGTATGTCTTTGGTCTTATCTAAGTACAATTTCAACACCCGTCTCACATCAAGCGAATGAAGGGACCTCTCCGCCAGAAAGGAAGGATGTTGAAAAAACATAGGTAAAGTGATCGTCTGGTTGACATGGAAATCCGATATCACTTTAGGGAGAAACTTAGGGTGAGTCCTCATGACAACCTTGTAAACATAAAATACAGTATAGAGCTCCTGACAACACAGAGCCTGAATCTCACTCACCCTGCGAACCGATGGTATAGCCACAAGGAAAGCCACCTTCCAGGACAAAGGCTGTAAAAAGCCTTATGAATAGGCTCAAAAGGCTCCTTCATCAACCTTGACATCACCACATTCAGCTCCCACGAAGGCGAAGAACGCCTAACGAGGGGAAATACCTTCTTCAAACCCTCCAAAAAATCTTTAATTATAGGTATTTGGAAAAAGGATGTTTGTGAAGGGCATTTCCTATACACAGTTAATGCTGCGAGGTGAACCTTAATAGAATGGAAATTAAGGCCAGATTTAGCTAAATGCAGTAGGTATGGAAGGATGACATCTTCCTTGCAGGAGGTAGGGTCAGCATTCTTGGACGTGCACCAAATGCAGAACCTCTTCCACTTGTAGGTGTAGGAGGTCCTGGTGGACGGTCTCTTAGCCTCCTTGGGTATTTCCATGCACTTGTCAGGCAGGTTCAAGTGTCCATACTGCACTATCTCAGAAGCCATGCTGCCAAACTCAACGATGAGAGTTTGGGGTACACCATCTGCCCCCAAACTTCGTGAGAAGTTCCAGCCAACATGGAAGCCGCAGATGGGGCTGGAGAGACCGGTGTAGCAAGTCGGTGAACCACCACTGCCGAAGCCACTTCGGAGCAATGAGGATCATCCGGGCCCTGGATTGGGACAGCTTGATCAGCACTGCTGGAATCAGGGGAATGGGCGGAAAAGCATACAGAAAGCTGTTCGACCAGCTGATCCACAGTGCATTCCCCAGAGTCCCCGGTTGGTAAAACCTGGAGGCGAAGTCTCGGCACTTGCTGTTGTCGGTGGTGGCGAACAGATCTATGTCTGGAGTGCCCCATCTTGCGAAGATGTCTTCTAACACCTCGTCGTTTAAGACCCACTTGTGGTTTTCCTGAACGAGCCTGCTGAGTGCGTCTGCCTGAGCATTCTGCACACCTGGTAGATGGGTAGCCGTTATCGTCAGTCCCCTGGCTAGCAGCCAGTGCCAGATCGCTTACGCTTCCTGAGACAGTGTGCGTGATCTTGAGTCCCCTGGTTGTTGAGGTAATACATTGTGGTCGTGTTGTCTGTACAAGCAGGGAGCCGGTCCGGAAGGACGAATGAAAGGCTTTCAGCGCCAAATGAACAGCTCTGAGTTCCAGAAAATTGATGTGAACCGTGGATTCCGCCTGGGACCACGTTCCTTGGATCTGTAGATGGTCGGAATGGGCTCCCCAGCCCTGGAGAGAAGCATCCGTCACAATGGTCTGTATGGGAATGTCCTTGTGGAATGAAACCCCCTTCAGGAGATTCTCTGCTTAACACCACCACTTCAGGGACTGCCGAGCGTGTTGAGACAGTCGGATCCTGTCCTCCCAGCTCCCTCGTTTCTGGTCCCATTAATCCTCCAGACATTCCTGCAGCGGTCTCATGTGGAGGCGTGCATGTGGTGTGAGGAAGATGCAAGAAGCCATCGACCCAAGGAGAGAAGACAATGTCCTCAATGTCGTTGATGGAACGGACATGAGAGTCTGAGCCTTCCGAAGGATCGATAAGAGTTGCTCCTCCGAAGGGCACAGGCTTGCTCTGAGAGTATCAATGTAGGCTCCCAAGTACTGCAGACACTGAACAGGAGTCGGGACAGACTTGGACATGTTGATGTGCAGACCCAGTTGGTTCAACAGAACAGCCATCCTGTTGAAATGCAATTGTGCTTCCTGGAAGGTGGAGGCTTTGATCAACCAGCCGTCCAGGTACGGGTAGACAAACACCTTGTTCTTCCTGAGGTGCGCTGCCACCACTGCCATGCATTTCGAAAACGTCGTGGGTGCAGACTTCAGACCAAACGGAAGTACGATGTACTGATAGTGATTTGTGCCGATTAGGAAGCGCAGGAACTTACGATGTTTCTGTGCAATGGCACATGGAAATACGCGTCCTGCAGATCTATTGCGCAAAGCCATTCTCCTCGACACAGCTGAGGATAAATCTGGTGCAAGGACAGCATGCAAAATTTTTCTCTGCGAATCCATTTGCTTGCTTGTCGCAAATCCAGAATGGGCCTGAACTCGTTTTTGTCCTTTTTGCGCACAAGAAAGAACCTGTAGTATAGACCCTTTCCCCTTTGAGACAAAGGGACGTCTTATATCGCCCTTTTTCTTAACAGGGTATCCGCCTCCGCTTTGAGTTCGCGCAGAAGGTATTGTGAGCGAACAGGTGGAATAGCTGCAGGAGGGCTCTGAAAACGTAGACTGTATCCATTGCAAACAATATTCAGCACCCACTTGTCCTGAGTAATTTTCTCCACTCTGCCAGGTAATTCTGAATGCTTCCCTTCATCGGAGTGGGTAACAGAAGAGGGGGAAGTAATCCCTCAGGGCTTAGACCCAGCCGGGCCCTTATTCCCCAATGTGGACTGCTGGTTACCTCTGCCCCTCTGACGCTTCTGGAAGGGCTGCCTCTGATATTGCTGTTGCTGCTGTTGCCCAGCTTGGCGACCATGCCCGCGCTGGAACCGCTGGGAGGAGTAGCGCCGTTGGTAGGGACGGAAAGTCTTCAGCTGTTCCTTTGACATTTCTCCAAGCCCACAGCCTTGAGTGTCTCAACTTACGCCTTCATGCGGGCCATTTCCTCATCCGCATGGGTCCTGAAGAGCGTGGAACCCGAAAAGGGCAGGTTGGCAATCCGCTGTTGTGCCTCCGATTTCAGGGGGGTAAGTCACAAACAGGAATTGCGTCTCAAATTAACCCTGTGACAGTACCCATGAGCCCCCAGGAGAGAGGTGTCTGCAGGCGCACTGATGATTTTATTGGAAACCATCATGCCTTCATTTAAGATCTCTTGGAAATCCTCCTTGTCCGGAGGGACCGTGGATGATGGGGCTATAGAATGTTGCTTCTTGGCCACTACCACAATGATCGAAACAGGGGTAGGATCCGTTTTCAGTAATGCAGGATCCGAATCTGGGGACCTGTACTTCTTCTGAAGCCTGGATAGAGCAGACTTCAACAAGGCAGGCGTTAGGAACAGTTCCATGGCCGGTTCCTCCAAACCTGGCACCAAAGGCAGCAACTGACGAGAGAGGTGCTTCCGTTGCAGTGTTTCGAAGATGACAGAGGTGGACGGGGTAGGCAAAGTCAGTGCGATCCCCAGTTCCTCTGCTCCCCTCAACAGCACGTCCTGAAACGTAGCGATATCATCAACTGGCGAAACCTTTGTAGGCGGAGAGTCCGACAATGTAGGTGAGTACTTCCTGCCACTAGAAGAGTCCGTGTCCCTTGTGTACCTGGACCACGACCTCTCTCTGCGGCGATGATGTTGTGATCTAGTAGAAGATCTGAGCCCACCGCAAGAGCGGTGTCTCGACCGGGCCCTTGGTCTTCTGGGCCCAGCCGGAACAACCGGCACAGGCGGTTGCGGAAGAGGTGGTGGCTGAGCCGGAATCAGAGGCCGAGGCGGAGGTGGAGGCGAAGGAGGAGGTGGAGGAGGCGCAGGTGTCCTAGGCCGTGAGGGTGAGTAGGTCCTGGAGTATTCCGAATCTGGAGACCGAATTACTCTCCTCTTCTTACGAGCAGGCCTTGAGGAGGGTGCTCTGGAGGTTGAATCCCCTGATGAGGAGCACTGACGCGACCGGGGACTCTCCAATGTGGAAATGCTAATCACAGAGGACGAACATCCACTTGACGCTGTCCTGGACGTCGACTTTCTCCTCGACGTCGACTTCTTCCTTGACGTCGACCTTCCCCTCGATGTCCACCTTCTCTTTGACGTCGACCTTCTCTTTGACGTCGACCTTCTCTTCGACGTCGATTGTGTCGACCTTCTTCTCGACGCTGACCTTAGTGTCGACATTGACGGCGAACTGCAGTGTCGCCTCGACAGAGAGCGCCGATGTCTTCGGGACTCAGCACGACGATGGTGTGTCGCATCGTCTGTGAAGTCCTTGACGTTGACCTCATCCAAGGTCTCAACGTCCTTCTCCTCGACGCCGAACGTCAACGTCGTTTCGACCCAGAGCCATGGGTCGACGGGGAGCATATCGTCGTCATACCTCTCGACACCGGCGTCGTAGCCATCGACATCGACCGAGACCGGTGCCATTTCTGGTCCTTCTCTTAACTGGGGAGCCACCCAGAGTCTGATGAGAGGGCAGAGGACGAAGAAAGAGTCCCTCCATGCCCAGAGGTCCCACCTGCATCCTGATGTCTTCTCGGCTCCAGGCCTTGAAGATGGATCTTCTCCCTGCCACGCAGGGTCCTCCTGGAGAAAGAATGGCAAATATCACAGGAGTCAGGCACATGCGTAGATGGAAGACAGAGTATGCATACTCTGTGAGGGTCTGACTTGGCCTTCTTCCTACCACACTCAGGGCACTTGTCAAATAATGCTGGTATTTCGACAAGATATAGGTGGTTTGGCTGCTCAAAAAAGACAGCAAATGGAAGAGAAAGGCCCCAGGTGTCGAGTGAAACACTAAATATCACAAAAAAGCTCCAAGAATTTAAGTTATACCAATAAAGGTAGAGCTCAATGCTCCAGGGTCCTGCTAGCAGTATATATATATATATATATATATATATATATTTTTTTTTTTTTTTATTTGGCTATCCTTTTTCACTTCAGGATGAAGTGCTGGCCAATGTAGCCTTGTTAATGTCAGGCTGCATTATTTGTCTTTCATTTTCTCTTAAGTGTCTATGCAGGACTGCAGAAGAAGACAACTTAAGAGACTATTTTGATTGCTCCGGGGTCCCCACACATGGGTGGGAATATTCACAGATTATGACTATACACAGAGATCCCCTACTGCAGAAACTTTATTTCAGTGGTTAAAAGGGGTTCAGGCCTTTCAGGACAACATCCTTATTTTTGCTAAAATCAGTGTTGAACACAACAATTTATTGGATGCTATTTTATGCATTTTGGAAAACAGAGCCATGACAGTTAGTAAGGCGAAGTGCAAGTTTTTGGTGGATGAAATTGACTATTTGGGGCATAGAATCACCAGTGAAGGTATTTTTCCCAAGGCTGATCTTGTCAATACGTTAGTTATGCAAGCTCCTAGTCTTAACACGTTATGCGAGTGCTATTGGCTTGGGTTCTGTTTTCACTCAGTTTGCGGGTGGCAAGGAAAGGGTAATTTCATTTATTTCCAGAGCCATTTCCAGACCTGAGTTACACTATAGCACTATATAGAAAGAACCACTGGCTTCTGTCTGGGTGGCTGAAAAGTTCAAGAATATTTTGTGGGGCTGACCTTTTGTTTTGGTCACTGACCAAAAACCCTTAGTATACATGATGGATGGTGTTCGTTCAGGGAATGTTTCTTCTAGACCTTCGTCTAGACTTATCAGGCTTATAGCCAGGCTCCAAGAATTAAATTTTCAGATTAGACACATTTCTGGTGGCAAAAATCGAACGGCTGATAGCTTATCTAGATTGCCTCCTACAGAGAGCGGAGATGTTTCTGTAACAGATCAGCATGAATGTGTGGTTGCTATGGTCGATGTTCTTAGTTTGTGCAATCCTGTTATCTCAGAGAGTAAGTGGTTAAGCCTGGTGGTTAACGATGAAGGTCTGCTCAAAGTTAAGCAATATGTTGTGAATGGTTGGCCACCTAGCAGAAATTTTGATCCGGAACTGCATATTTCTGAGCAAGTTTCCAGTGAATTGTCTATTGAGAATGACATTCTGATGAGACAGGATTTATTTGTTCCTACCATCGGTATCAGAGGTAAGCTTGTTGAGTTGTCACTTTCTGGGCATCCTGGTGTGTCCAATACAAAAAAAGAATCTTGGGCAGAATTACTGGTGGCCTGGGATGGATGCTTGTGTGGAAGTCCATGTTGACAATTTTAAAGTTTGTGTTCTTTCTGATAAGCATTGGAAAGTTTCTGCTGAACCTTTAAGTCTGCGTGAAGCTCCACAGACACCTTGGGAGAAGATTTCTATTGATTTTTCGTGTCAGTTTGATTATTTGGGCAGACTTAACAGATTTGTAATTGTTGTTGTGGATCATTTTTCTAAATGGATTTACTACACTTTTGTGGAGCATCCCAACACGGAGGAAGTTATCAATTTTTGGATTATATTTTTCGTGTGGAGGGTCCTCCTAGAATTTTGATATCTGACAATGGTGTACAATTCGTTTCTTACAAAATGTCGTTTTTGAAGAAATGTTGTATTGTTTCAGAGAGCACCTTTGTATTGCCCTAAAGCCAATGGCTAAATTGAGAGGCTAACAGATTATTTAAGGAGGGCATCCAAACTGTGTTGGAAAGTAATTTGGACATTTCCAATTTTCTTAAGAAAAAGTTGTGTAGTTACCACACTACTGCACATTCAGTCACAGGAATTTCTCCTTATTTTCTTATGAGGGGGAGACTGGCTTTAATAGCTGCAACACCTGAATTGTGGAATTTCAAAAGTAATGTTACTCTTGATGTGGCAATTGCTAGAACTAAAGTGAATAATGTTGAGGCTCAAATCAAGGGAAAGTCGTATCAAGATTTTTGTCATAGAGTCAAAGCTAAGGTTATCAAAGAAGGAGATTGGGTTCGCATAGTCAAACCAGTTTTACAGCGCAATGGTTCTTCCAAATTCTCTGGTCCTGTTCTAGCTGACAAAGTTTCTAATTCTGCTGTTTTGTTGAGGGACAGAGGGTGGTGGAACAAAGGCTCGGTTGTGGTTCTCAAATCTGGGTAGGAGAAATTGTTTGAACAAAAACGGGTGGGTTCCGATGTGTGGTTTGGTGATAACAACTCAAATTCACTTCCCTTGAGAACAGGTTCACAATTCGAAATCTCTGGTAGTAAGGATATGTAATTTCAAGTTGATTCTTCTAATGAGAAGAATGGAGGTTTGACTTCTCAAATGGAAGCTACCAGCGAAAAGGATTTCACTTCTTCTCACAAGAGGAAATTGAAGTTACCTAGAAAAATTGAAGATTATGTTTTGGATTCGTTTCTTTCTGCTTAGTTTCTATTTGTTCCTTCTGTTTTGTTTATATATAAAAGGGGCATATTGTTTCCAAGGTTTCAGAATGCTCCAATGTCATACTCTTGTCACTTGTAGAATGTTCACTATGTCATAGGGAATGTTACTCATGTGTGGATGAATCAGTTGGACTTCGTGTTAGCAGGACGTGCTTGCTGTCACCAGTGGGCTTGTTACTGGCACTTCAAAAAAGAGAAGTATTTTTATATTTCCTGACTCCACCGCTTTATTTCAATAGTCCACACTTAGCTGGGATATGCAGCAATAGCAGGATATCATAATCTCTCAGTGTCTATGTGTCAAGGTAAGGCATTCTTCTTGGCCCACGGGATGAAG
This sequence comes from Lissotriton vulgaris, assembly GCF_964263255.1. NCBI lineage: Eukaryota > Metazoa > Chordata > Amphibia > Caudata > Salamandridae > Lissotriton > Lissotriton vulgaris. The sequence goes on along the minus strand of NC_141693.1, from coordinate 1,064,751,239 downwards.
TTTGATGGCGTGATGGCACGAGGCTGCCATCAGGTGCGCCATGAGTCACCTCGAAAAGAACAACAACACCAACTCCGCCACCCAGATCACCAACCTCGGCCTCCGACAACTCGTCACCGAACCCACCCACGCCGCCGGCCACACGCTTGACCCCATCTTCTCCACAAGCACCCACGTCGCCTTCAACCACACCACCGAACTCCACTGGACCGACCACCACTGCATCCACTTCACATTCAAGAAGGCAACCACGCACCACCACACTCAACAGCTACCTCGCCACTGCTGAAGCAAAATCACTGAGGACCAACTGACCTCTGCCCTCGCCCTGGACCCTCCAACCGACCACACCGGCCCAGACGCCGCTGCCCGAAACCTCAGCCAATGGATCGAAGACTGCGCCAACACCCTAGCCCCGCTAAAGAAGCCCTCCATCAACCACTCCAGCAAGAAAGCCGCCTGGTTCACCGAAGAACTCCAGACCTCCAAACACACATGCCAGATGCTAGAGAAAAAATGGCTCCAAGACCGCACATCAGACAACCATGCTGCCCACAAGGATGCCATTCGCAGACACCACCAACTCATCAGAACAACCAAGAGATCCTCCTTCAAAACTTGTCTGAACAACAATGCACACGATTGCAAAGAGCTCTTCAGTATCATCAAGGAACTCTCCAACCCCAGCGCCAACACCAACGACATCCCGCCCTCGCAAGAACTGTGCGACTCACTGGCCACCTTCTTCCACCACAAGATCATAGACATCCACAACAGTTTCAATGCACCACCAACCCCGACCACGACTGACCCCACCCCGAACACCACCTGCACCAACCAGCTGACATCCTGGGCCCACGTCAACGACGACGAGACACGAAAGATCATGAACTCCATCCACTCGGGATCACCAGCAGACCCCTGCCCACACCACGTGTTCAAAAAAGCAAACGCCACCACCGCACCCCAACTACGAAAGGTCATCAACATCTCCTTTGACTCAGCAACATTCCCGGAAAGCTGGAAGCACGCCGAAATCAACGCCCTCCTCAAGAAGCCCAAGGCGGACCCCAAGGACCTCAAGAACTTCCGCCCCATCTCTCTGCTCCCCTTCCCGGCGAAGGTCATTGAGAAAATCACCAAAATACAGCTGACCCGCCATCTCGAGGACAACAACATCCTAGACCCGTCGCAATCCGGATTCAGATGGAACCACAGCACTGAGACAGCCCTCATTGCCGCCACAGACGACATCCGACACCAACTAGACAACGGCGAAACCTCAGCCCTCATCCTCCTGGACCGGTCAGCTGCCTTCGACACGGTCTGCCACCACACACTAAGAAGACGCCTCCGAGTGTGCGCCTCCAACCCCACTGTTCCAAAGCTACCAACCTCATCTGCGGGGTACCCCAGGGCTGGTTTTCATTGTAGGCATTTTTGTGTGCCTCGTCCTCTTAACCAAACCATGTACTTATTTTGCTAGATAAGAAAATACTTATTTTGAGGCACCTCCCAAAACCATGAATGATTCTCATGTGTAGTGTTGCTCATTACCACCCACAGCGAAAGATATGCCAAATAGGAGGTTGTTTCAATGGTAATTGACATGTTTAAATCAGTAATCACACGGAGAAGAAAGAACAAGCACAAACAATTACAAATGGACACTTCAATAGACCCCAACATAGTTAGACTGGTGTTATTCATACCTGTTTAGCAGAGTGATTACTCTGCAAAGCAGCTGGAGACACAAGCACAGGAGGAGTGCTGCAAACCGATGGAGATCCTGCTGATGGGCTTTCCATTGTGAAGCCAGATGGTCCTTCACTCTAAAGGTAAAAACATAATAACACGCTTTGTATAAATGTGTTTTAAGCCTTTTTGAAGATAGTTCATTTTTATAGTTGGTAACGGAGTTCTCTTATGTACCAACTCTGAAGAAGCAAGAGCCTTTTCCCACCGAATTCCATATATTTGAATTTTGTACATAATCAAGGGTGACAATAAGTCAAACAAACAAAAGGATGTCCTGTTGTGATGTCAGGGTCGCTGTCAAAACATGGTGTCTTCTCGGACCCTACCCTGCATCCAACCACAAAGTCTACCTGCAATATTGATGGGTCCAGGGCACGGGCCAGGTTCTAAGTATGTGACCTCTTCATCTAAATAGTTTTATTTTATTTTATTATTTATTTTAGGTTTTTGTAGAGCGCATAGTCACCCTTGAGTATCCCAGCGCTGAACCTCGTACTCCTAAGAGGGGGGCAAGGAAGACTTCGAGTAGATCAAGGAAAGAGGAGGGTTTTGAGGGATTTCCTAAATCTTAAAAGGTTTGGTTCCGCTCTAAGGTTCGGGGGAAGTGCGTTCCATTTTCTGGCTGTGTTTACAGAGAATCTGCGGCCGCCAACGCGGGTTTTCTTCACCCTAGGGACCACAATAAGGTTTCCCTGTTCAGACCGGAGCGCTCTCGGTGGTTTGTATGGGGTGATCCATGTGCTCAGAATGGGAGGGCCAGCGTTGTGCAGGGTCTTATGGGCCAGGCAGAGGGCCTTGAATGTAACTCTTTCCCTCACGGGGAGCCAATGAAGTTTCCTCAGCGCTGGTTTGGCCGATGTTCTTGGTGGGGTGTTTGTGAGCAGGCGGGCTGCGGCATTTTGGGTTTTTTGTAGGATCTGGTAGGTGGCTTCCGGTGCGCCGAGGTAAATGGCGTTGCTATAATCTAGCCTTGCTAGCACTAGGCCTTGGATTAGCAGGAGGCGAGATTTGAATGGTAGTAGGGGCAGTACCTTTCTGCATGATCTTAGAAGCCCATAGCAGATGCCAGCAGTTTTCCTAGCTTGAGTCCTAAAGGTGAGGTCTGTCTCAAGCCACACTCCTAGACTCTTGACCTCTGTTTTGGGGGAGGGGGGTCACCCATACAGGCGGGCCAGATGTCAGGTGGAAGACTCGTGGATTTGTGGCCGAGGAGCAGGATCTCTGTTTTTGACCCGTTGAGCTTTAGGTCGGAGTCGCTCATCCATTGGTGGACGGTGGAGAGACAGTCATGCAAGTTGGAGGGTTTTAGCTTGGGGTGTGAGAGAGTCACCACCAGCTGGGTGTCGTCAGCGTAGCTGACGATCGTGACTCCGAATGGGGCGACCAGCTCCTCCAGTGGGGCCATATACACGTTGAAAAGCGTGGGGCTCAGTGAGGAGCCCTGGGGCACTCCACACTGGAGGGGGATTGGGAGGGAGCGGCTTTCTCCTTCCCAGACTTGGAAGGAGCGTTGGGAGAGAAAAGATGTGAGCCATCTCAGCGCACTGTCTTGTATACCTGTGTTGTCTAGGCGCTGGGCTAGGACCTGATGGTTGACAGTGTCGAATGCCGCGCTGAGGTCCAGGAGGACCACTGCCACTGATCCTCCTGTGTCAATGATCTCTCTCGCTTTCTCTACTGCCGCCAGGAGGGCGGTGTCTGTCCCCTGACCTGGTCTGAAGCCGGTTTGGGAGTTTTTTAAGAGAAGGTTAGCCTCCAGGAAGTGGGACAGTTGTTTATTTGCGAGCTTCTCCGCAACCTTCCCTATCCAGGGGAGGAGCGAGATGGGTCGATAATTGGACAAGTCCGTGGGGTCTAGAGATGGCTTCTTTAGTAAGCCCTTGACCACGGCCTCCTTCCAGCTTAGAGGGACTTCTCCTTGGGAAAAGGAGGTGTTAATGAGGGCCGTGAGTCTAGCAACGATGGTCCGAGCGATGCTTTTTGTGAACCGTACGGGCACTGAGTCGCTGGGGGCGCCGCTTTTCGTGGCTGCTAGGGTGGTTGCCACTTCTTCTTCTGTAAATGGTCCAAATGAGGGTAAACGTGGGAGTTCGGAAGCGTCCGTGAGATTTCTTGAAGTGGAGATACAGTCCTTGGCTGATCCGGGGAGGGCCTGATTGGTGGTGGGTAGGGAGGAAAGGATTTTCTTTATTTTGTTATCAAAGAAATTAGCCAGGTTGGCACATTTTTCCTCGGCTGCTTTGGGGTCCAGGGCTATCTGCGGGGGGCTGGGACATGGAGAAGCTCTTTAAGGATGGAAAAAGTCTCCTTAGCAGAGCACGCTGAACTCTTTATTCTTTCCTCAAAGAAGGAGCTTTTTGCGCTGTGGAGGGCTTGTTTGTATGCCTTCATGGTTGTTTGGTAGGCGTTTTTGTTCGTTACCGATTTATTTTTCCTCCAAGTCCGCTCCGTCCTTTTACACTCCTTCCTGAGGATGTTCAGGGCCGGAGTGTACCAGGGGGCATGGTTAATCCTTTTTGCATGCTTGAGGGCGCATGTAAGTGGGATGAGGCTGTCTAGGGGGTTGGTGAGCCAGCTGTTAAACTCCCTATCAGCGGTGTTGGGATCAGTGGAGATGGGACCGTCGGATTCCCTCAGCTTCCCTTCCCATTCTTCTGTTCTCAGCTTGTTCCAACGTCTAGTTAGAATCTTGGTTTTCTGTTTAGGAGCCGTGGCAGGCTGATAGGACCAGTGCATGGGGACCAGAAAGTGGTCGGTCCATGGAAGAGGGGTAGGGTCATGTATTTGAAGATTTTTGATGTTAGAGAAAACTGGGTCTAGAAGGTGCCCTTTCTCGTGCGTGGGCTTCGAGTTCAGCAGCAGGAGGTCAGCTGACATGAGGTCTGCTTGGAGATTGGCGGCTGTGTTATCTGTTTTATCTAAAAAGTGTAGGTTCAAGTCCCCTAAAAGAAGGAAATTGGGCGTTACTAATGTTTTTAAAAGGATGTTGTCCATCAGCGTGCTTGGGAAGTCACCTATTGCGCCTGGTGGTCGGTATATCAGCAGACCCGATAGTGAAGTGGTGGGGGAAATCTGGAAGATGAAATTGCCGTTTTCACAGTCCTTGACCGTGCCCTCGCTGAGTCTGCAGCTAAAATTACTTTTATAGAGAATGGCGAGCCCGCCACCCCTTCCCACTGGTCTATCAAGGCAGCAGATTTGATAGCCGGGGGGGGTAGCATTGACCAGGTCCGAGCCGTTGCTGGGGGTCAGCCAGGTTTCGGTCAGGAACAAGGCATCTAGCGAGAGGGTTTGAATGAGAAGGTTGATCTCATGTGAGTGTTTTGCTAGTGACCTGCAATTCAGGAGGCCTAGACGAAGCATATGGCAGGTTTCCATAGCTTTGTGGGTGTCGCAGCAGGGACATCCTCTGAACGGGGTGTCATCCTGTAGGATGAAGTCACATTGAGGACTTTTCTTAGTGTTCCAGAGACGGAGGGTGTCCGAGGAGTAGGATAGATGGGATTGAGATTTGGGCATAGTGTCTGGTCCTGGGGCCGGCTGGGCCCGGACGGGCCCAGACGGGCTTGCCTTTGGCGCGCCTTCGGCGCGCTGACGGCGCGCCCGCTGCGCCCGTCCGCTGCGCGTCCGGTAATTGCACATTTTTTTATAGGGGGGAAGGGGCGGGTGGGCGTGGCCTCGGGGTAGGCGTGGCCTGTTTACCTCGCCGTCAATGGCGGCACAATAGTAAAATGCCGGTTCCTACGTTGCAGCGAAGGGTCGCTGTTCGGCGCTTCTGTCGCCTGATTCGTGCTGGCAGGGGGTGAGTGAGGTTTTTTAAAAGCAGATAGTGCGCAAAGTAAAAATTCAAGAAAACAATTTTTTTTTAAAAGTACAAGATGTCTCCCGGCTTCCGCCTCAGGAGAATTACAGGTTCTGCTTTGGGGCGCTGAAGGCAGCGTATTTATACAGAGGAGGGCGGGTGGGCGTGGCCTCGGGGTAGGCGTGGCCTGTTTACCTCGCCGTCAATGGCGGCACAATAGTAAAATGCCGGTTCCTACGTTGCAGCGAAGGGTCGCTGTTCGGCGCTTCTGTCGCCTGATTCGTGCTGGCAGGGGGTGAGTGAGGTTTTTTAAAAGCAGATAGTGCGCAAAGTAAAAATTCAAGAAAACAATTTTTTTTTAAAAGTACAAGATGTCTCCCGGCTTCCGCCTCAGGAGAATTACAGGTTCTGCTTTGGGGCGCTGAAGGCAGCATATTTATACAGAGGAGGGCGGGTGGGCGTGGCCTCGGGGTAGGCGTGGCCTGTTTACCTCGCCGTCAATGGCGGCACAATAGTAAAATGCCGGTTCCTACGTTGCAGCGAAGGGTCGCTGTTCGGCGCTTCTGTCGCCTGATTCGTGCTGGCAGGGGGCGAGTGAGGTTTTTTAAAAGCAGATAGTGCGCAAAGTAAAAATTCAAGAAAACAATTTTTTTTTAAAAGTACAAGATGTCTCCCGGCTTCCGCCTCAGGAGAATTACAGGTTCTGCTTTGGGGCGCTGAAGGCAGCGTATTTATACAGAGGAGGGCGGGTGGGCGTGGCCTCGGGGTAGGCGTGGCCTGTTTACCTCGCCGTCAATGGCGGCACAATAGTAAAATGCTGGTTCCTACGTTGCAGCGAAGGGTCGCTGTTCGGCGCTTCTGTCGCCTGATTCGTGCTGGCAGGGGGTGAGTGAGGTTTTTTAAAAGCAGATAGTGCGCAAAGTAAAAATTCAGGAAAACAATTTTTTTTTAAAAGTACAAGATGTCTCCCGGCTTCCGCCTCAGGAGAATTACAGGTTCTGCTTTGGGGCGCTGAAGGCAGCGTATTTATACAGAGGAGGGCGGGTGGGCGTGGCCTCGGGGTAGGCGTGGCCTGTTTACCTCGCCGTCAATGGCGGCACAATAGTAAAATGCCGGTTCCTACGTTGCAGCGAAGGGTCGCTGTTCGGCGCTTCTGTCGCCTGATTCGTGCTGGCAGGGGGTGAGTGAGGTTTTTTAAAAGCAGATAGTGCGCAAAGTAAAAATTCAAGAAAACAATTTTTTTTTAAAAGTACAAGATGTCTCCCGGCTTCCGCCTCAGGAGAATTACAGGTTCTGAATTGTGACTTTAAACCTTTTGTGGTATCTATGTTGTGGATATGGAGCAGAACAAGGCATAGGAGAGCAAATGTGTGATACTTGCAAAGAATGAAAGGGAATATCAACCAGCTATTAAAGCAATATTTAGTTACTGCTTATTAAAATCAATGTTTCACTCGGAGTTCTGTGGCTCTTTCATGTTAATCTGGGCTTCTAAAAATACTGGTAACGCAAGGCTGGGGGTTTACCTTAAAAAATATCTGAATTTGTAATACTGATATGGTGTAGTCAATTAATGCAAGGGCTCACCATGCGTTCATATGCCCACATCACTCACTCACCCTGAGCATCTCTCACCCCACACTGACACATGCACACAGCTCACCTTGAACTCACACAGATATACAGTTCATCTTGCACTCCCACATGGGCACACCACTCACCCTACACTATCCCAAAGGTAACCATTATTTGACCTGGCCATCTTTGTATCTCCCTTTCATTGTCCATTATCTATTTGCCTCACTCTCACCAGCTTCATCTGACCCTCATGTCTGTACCTGGGAGCGGGAAAGCACGTCCATCTCACCTAAAAGTCATTCTGTTGGCTAAACCTGACCATACATGAACACACCTTCTGATACCAGGAGACAGCCAGTAATAGGGCGGCCAACTTTCCATTATCACTTTGCAGGACACTGTGAAGAGACATCATAGACAGAGACACGTCTCCACATTTTAAAGATTTCATTCTAAATCCCCCACTCTTAAATCGGGTCATGTTAAAATATTAGCTTGTCTGAAGATTCAGCTCGAGTGTGATTACTACTCATTCTGTATTTAAGTTCTAATCCCTCCACTACCTACTGGAGTAAACCTTGATTGCTGGCTATTGAAACCGTTGAGAGGCATGTTTAGAAAATAAACTACTCTGGTATCTAAATGGAATGAAACAGACTTAAGCTCTGAAACACTACTGGTAAATATCAGTATCTACCAAGAATACTGTCCAGTAACCATCTACTGCCACAGGCCCTGGTCCAGCGGGTACAAATTAGCCACTGAGCTAGAACAAGTGGCATCTCATCTCTGCTTTATCACTTCACCTAAATATGCTAGAAATAAACTTTGCAGTATCATAGTTGGCAGTACAGTGGCATTTCCATGGGAAAGGTAGTCCGTTGGCCTTGCCATCAGAATAACTGCTTTCCCATTTGAGATCTAGCAGAATAGTTGGAAATCTGGATACAGAAAACTACAATTTTTAATCCAGGCTTCCCATATGAAGTAATTGTGCACTATTTTGGCAATCACTTTTTTAACTTATTCCTCTGTGAAAAGAAGTATTTATAATCAATGAAAAAGTTGCCAGTAAGAGTGTAGTAAAAATAATGGACTGGAAATTACCTGGGGTTTGCGGGGCGGAAAAAATTGACTAGTCCAATGGTATATTAATTAAAATACAATATGGTGGTAAAGGTATAGCCTTTGCAGCAAGTAGCACTGTACTGCAGTCTAGGGTCTACTACTTTAACAAACTGCTTGATCCTGGGCAAATCATACTCTTCCTGTGGCTCTTTCCACTTGCTGTCAATATGTCAGCACTCTGAAACATGCTTAAGGGAAGAAATAAACACCAAGGTTGTACTTCCAGGACAAATCCTGGTGGTAGGGAACACCCTTGTTGGCTGAGCAGGTATATCCTAGGTATTGGCCATTGGTAAATTCAAGCTTAAAAAAAAGGAAATTATTCCCGCTGTGTTAGCTGAACTCTACAATAGATTTGTTACAAAACATGACAAACAATATTTCCGAGAACTGCAGACCTGCATTCACTCAAACATTATTTCAACATGGCCTCACACTAGAGAGTGGGAATACCTTTGTGGTAGAGGTACATAAAGTGTTTAGAACAGAGGTATTTTACTTGTGTTAAATTCCCTGATGTAGATGATGATACCCCGCTATTTCACAAATACAAACTAGGTGAAACACCAGACGAATACACTCCTTACGAGGAGGTCGAAATTCCTCTAAACTTACCAAGAATATCAAAATTGGTTTAATGGCGCCCTTACCTAGAGTATACAAATTGTGAGAATGGGCCTGCTCAGCAATGAGGGGCCCAGCCGGATACACACCACATTCCAATGTTGATTATCTAACCACAGGCCAGATAGGGGGGATTACACATTAATCTAGTAACAATATACAGAAGTCTTACACAATTTGTGATGTGAACATGAACACTTGCTTCTGCATAGACTGTTCAAGCAGTAGCACCACAATTAACTACACAGTAAACATAGACAGAGCACAGCAAAAATATGTATGCAACTGACTATCCACAGTCAGTAGAAGTATTTAATATACAAAAGAACACATGAACACTTGGTTCAGCAGGCGATCTTCTCCACATTTGTAAGGTTGTTTACACCATTGGTACAGCCACAGCCGACACGTGTTTCGTCGCCATTCGCAACTTTCTCAAGGCTGTCAAACAAGATTTTAAAGTGTACAATCAATAAATTTGTTCTATTGGAAAGATCTGCGCATATACATATATTACCTTCATTCCTACCATTTGTGCTCGTTCAGCAAAAAAAGGTCCTCTCCCTTGTGCATTGTGGAGATACAAAGTTAAAAAGACAAGAGTGTTTTATATAGATAGAAATACCCATGTGTGAAAGAGGTCAAATCAGTGTTGTCCCAACAGACATGCCCCGTGACAATGTATTTGACACAAGGTTATTAAAAAAGAGTGGGGAAAAGAAAAGGTGGCATCCCCGTATGCCCATGTTAAAAGTACCTAAAGAAGGTAATAAATTGTGAATTGTAAATACCTTCTGTAAAGAGTAAGGTTGTCACTTTGGAATCAAGTATATTCTAAGTGAAAAGGTCTCGGAAAAATCTTGTTCGACAGCCTTGAGAAAGTTGCGAATGGCGACGAAACCCGTGTCGGCTGTGGCTGTACCAATGGTGTAAACAACCTTACAACTGTGGAGAAGATCGCTTGCTGAACCAAGTGTTCATGTGTTCTTTGTATATTAAATACTTCTACTGACTGTGGATAGTCAGTTACATACATATTTGTGCTGTGCTCTGTCTATGTTTTACTTTCTATTGGTATATATGGAGGACTGTGTATATTATGTAGTACTGTGGATGGCACGGTACGAAGACATAGAGCACGCTTTAAAGTAAGACAGTGATTATTTGATCTATATGCAAACACAATGGAGGTGCTGGCTACCTTAATTAACCACTACCATCAGTTTTGTTTATGTACAATTAACTACACCAAGCATCAGCCCTCAAACATAAAATGTAGTGATGAGACAAAATTCCCACCAAATGTGAAGAAGTTCCATTTTGGATCGCACAAAAACCAAACCAGCTTGAACCAGTATTTCCCAATACGGACCTGCAGGAAAAACACTGGATATTGACAATTGCTTGCCAATGGGGATAGCTTCCTGATACAAAATTGTGCCACTTGGGGTACAGTCTTTGCTGCAGTATATACCAGAACACATCGTACCCACTCTTTGGCATTTCTACATGAGGTATTAAAACAGGTACAGAATGAGCACAGGGCAGCACCTGCCCTGAACTTGGAGATGAAACTGATGGGCAATTTTTCCACAGTATTTGCCAGAATGTTGAGTAACATAAAAGGGGAAGCAGCTGCGTGAGCTATATGCCACGTCTGAGGGATTTGCTTCCTGCACAACAGGAGCGTGAATTGCCTAAAATTATTGAAGAAGCCCACGCTACGCTGGGTAGAGATAATTTGGGAGCCAGACCAGGAAAACCACAGGGAAAGATGTATTCTGAAAAGGATAACTTAACTCTAAAAAAAGCACCCGACTCTTCCACAAAGAAGTGGGACAACAAGAAAAAACGAAATCATAGAGTGGGTCTCCTACACAGGAATCTACAGATAAACGTTACAACTTACACAGCTGTGATAATGTTACACCACCAGATAGGTATCAGGATAGTGATACATGTTTGTCTCGTTCCTTTCAGGATACATCTGACAGACGCACAGAGAGAGGAGGACGGTCAGCGAGGAGATCGGAAGAGCATGTGAAACAAAGAAAGGATCCACAACGCTCATCTGAATACATAATCAAATAGGAAGATAAACCTAAAATATAAAAACCTCCATTTAAAAATAAGAAGGTAGCCGGACTTAAGGTGAGGCATTTCCCCCAGAATCTGAGGACTCCGCTTCTGAACAGGGAGTTGGCTTGACAATGCTGGACAGCACGGTAGAAGTCACAATAGAGCCTGACTAATTGTCTGTTGGGAGTAGCGCGGAGTGAGATTATCAGGGTGGAAACACCAGATACCAGGGTAAGCGTCCCGTATCGGTTATACGAAGTACAGCTATGGTTGGAACCGGATGTTGATTTCCAATGTGGGTAGACTGGGCACAGGCTTAATTAGAATCAAGGGTGAGGGTTGTTGCGTGCCTCGGAGGTATCACCTAGTCGGACTTTAGGTGTGAGGTACTAGTAGAAATGAAAGCGTCCCCTTAATCTAGGGAACGACCCTCTGGGCACTGCGTAAAGGATCAACCGATCTTTCAAATGTTAAGACTCCTTGTTAATCATTAACTCTTCAAAGCTGCATCAATAAAGTTCATCAAGTGTGAATTTTAATAAATCATATTCATGAATCTCAATGTCAAATTTCACATCCAAGACATTGTTATGTTTTAAATACATAGAAACACTTGAGACGGCATGCTCCCAATGCATTTCGTGCCCATAACAGGCACTTCATCAGGGGAATCTGTTAATAAACAATAAATCACTATGAGGGTCCACAACATATCATAACTGTTATTCCTTATCACAGTTTAAGCAAACAAAACCTCAAACAATATCGTTGCCAATTTAAAAAAAGTAGCTCGTTTGTGACAAACGTAGTGAAAATCATGAGTAGATAGTATCCAGTCGTAAACAGTAAAGTGAAAGACACTGCATGTGACTCTGTGTGCCAAAAATACGAAAAGAAATGAAGCGTAACACATGTTAAAGAACGCGTTGTTACCGCAATCGGAAAGGAAAAATGTCACGAACTTAAAACCCGTTAAAACCAAAACGTGAGTTAGCCCATATCCCAAGTGGGATCAAGTGCGTATCTTACTGCTCGTAGAAGTGTACAATCTTAGTGTGTCTCCAAAACGGATCAACAGCTGAAGTACGGCGAGCCTGTAAATTATGCCGGAGGTCGGCGTGAGGTCAGTGTGTAATCAAAAGTGATGACGTACTGCTAACCAGTCCAAAACATGGTTCGGCCATTTTGTAATGGGACAGAACTAATGTGAGTAGTGTCGGCCATTATAAAAGAGTGTGTCCAACAATGTCAAAAGAAAAGATCAATGTTAAAAGGTGGAGCTGAGTGGTCACAGGACCGCATCCATAAAACAAAACTCACATCAATAAACAATGATAGACAAAAGAAGCATGATTAAACCAGTGAAAAAAACAAATTAAAAAGTTTCACAATATATCACTGCTAGTTGTAGGGCTCACAAGTAACATGAGAGTTCCAAACCGTCATTGAGCCCATGGGGCTTCAAGGAATCAAGTCTGTATATCCATTGAGTCTCTTTTTGTAACAGTCTTCTATTCACATCTTGGTTGCCAATGTTGGTAATGGTTTCAAGTACCATAAACTTCAGAGAGACGTTCAGTTATTGTATCGACATACTCTACCAATGGTACTTGAAGGAGACACACTAAGATTGTACACTTCTACGAGTTGTAAGATATGCACTTGATCCCACTTGGGATATGGGCTAAATCATGTTTTGGTTTTAACAGGTTTTAAGTTCGTGACATCTTTCCTTTCCGATTGCGGTAACAACTCGCTTTTTAACATGTGTTACGCTTCATTTCTTTTCGTATTTTTGGCACACAGAGTCACATGCGGTGTCTTTCACTTTACTGTTTACGACTGGATACTATCTACTCATGATTTTCACTACGTTTCTCACAAATGAGGTACTTTTTTGAAATTGGCAACGATATTGTTTGAGGTTTTGTTTGCTTAAACTGTGATAAGGAATAACAGTTATGATATGTTGTGGACCCTCATAGTGATTTATTGTTTATTAACAGATTCCCCTGATGAAGTGCCTGATATGGGCACGAAATGCATTGGGAGCATGCCGTCTCAAGTGTTTCTATGGATTTAAAACAACAATGTCTTGGATGTGAAATTTGACATTGAGATTCATGAATATGATTTATTAAAATTCAAACTTGATGAACTTTATTGATGCAGCTTTGAAGAGTTAATGATTAACAAGGAGTCTTAACATTTGAAAGATCGGTTGATCCTTTACGCAGTGCCCAGAGGGTCGTTCCCTAGATTAAGGGGACGCTTTCATTTCTACTGGAACCGGATGTTACCAGGTTTATTAATGTCCTCTTTTGGGAAGAACTAACTCAGGGTTATGAAAATTTGCTGGTCGAGAAAGATTGGCCACCTGACTACATAATGGATTACCCAAAAGGATAAACAATCATTTTACTGGCTTTCTCTGACCTCGTTCCTGAATCAATTAAACATTCATGCACCAGGGAGTGGGCTTTAACGCTAGCTCCTGTGTTATACCACAACCATGTGGGGTGGGATGACAGTAAGGGGTGGGCGGAATTTGCGTAATCGCGTTACGCAAATCTTCGCGAAATGGTAAAAAAATGTGCTTGTTCGCGATGCTTTTTTACTGTTCGCAATCGCTGTTTGCGTGCTCAGGGGGAAATATCTTGCAAACACGCATTTGAGAAAGCGGACAAGCAAAATATTTTGCGAAGTCGCAGGACGCTCAATTTTGGGTGATTTCGTGTTCTCCGCGAAACGCAAAATTACCCGGATTCCGCAAACGGAACGGAATTTACCGCCCAGGCCTAATGACGGTTCACCTTATCATGACATACCATTGAGGATAACCCCACAACCTCAAAGACAATACCCTATAAAACTGAAGCAAAACAACAAGTTAGGGAAATCCTAAAACAACTTAAATATCAAGGTGTGATAGAAAATTGCATCTCTTCAATGAAGAATCCTTCGTTTCCAGCAATGAAACCAGATCAGTTGCATCGTCTAGTATTAGATTACAGACATTTGAACACAGCTACTCGCACATTTGCAATACAAAATGCACACAGTGCCACACTAATTAATAACATTGTGCAGAAAAAATACAAAACAAAACTTGAGATCGCGGATGGATTCTTCTGCCAAAATATAGCGCCTGGAAGCAGATATTTGACCTCCTTCATATCGCTAGGCTTATAGACAATCCAGCAATTTACCGACAAAGTACAAAAATAGCCCTGGGCTGTTTTGAGCCAGAGTCACAAAATTCCTTGAGAATTTTGATGAGCAGGCATTGTCATATTTTGATGATATACTTAACTAACGATGACCTGATGGAGCACTTGACAAGCGCGGACCACATAATTTTGGGGTTTCCTCACATGGGCTATAGGTTCAATGTAAAAAAATAAAAAATTCCCCATCTCAATGTCTTACTTTTGGGTTACGAGCTATCAAGTTAAGGAAAGAGCCTGGTGACCCATTTTGTAGAAAAATGTGCATTGCTGCAACCTCCAACAACGCAAAAAATATTACAATCTATATTCGGATTGCTAAATTTTGGCACAACATGCATTCCTGATTGCGCAGAACTGGTAAAACCATTCTAAGACGTTATACATCCAGATTTTTCAGGTACACAATAGACAAAGGAACACACGGAAATTTTAACTAAACGCTACAAACCTGGTGACCCGTATAATTGTGGTTACATTAGGGTACACATGTCACTCAGTTAAGGTGACACAGTACCAATATATAATTTGCATCCCTAAACAAATGCTGAAATGCATTTTTGCACCAACAGGAAAAAATCTGACAGCAGTTCAGACTGCTGTAGTGAGAGAAAGTGCCCTGGTTCAAGCGAAACAAATTATTGTTGGAACCCCAGTACCAACCTTAGAGGAGGTCACCAGAGCTAGTGTTCCAAATGCAAAAGCTCTACATTCAGGATGGATACAATGGACAAACTCACTCACTGCAGCAGATGTAGATTACAGATTTGACTCTACATTACAAATACAAGCATTTCTCCAGTAGGAGCAAGAATATCCTCTACCTAATGAAATAATACCCCTAGCCCGCTATGACTACATCATTTACACTGATGGTTCATTGCAATTTCCTGTAGGGACAAAACCGCAATATTTAGCTGCATGCGCAGTCGTAAATGACCATATGCATGATGGAACCTTCCATCCTGAATAAACCTATACGCAGTCACTTGGTGATTGCACGACACAGTTGGTGGAACTTAAGGCTCTAGTACTACAGAATACGGATGCTGGATTCCCCCCACTTATTGTGTGTGATTCATATTATTTTGTGCAGTCATAATGAATATCTCATTATTGGAGTCAAAATGGATTGGAGTCAAAACGGATTCAGGGATTCGAAAAGCTGCACAGTGAAGCACAATATGATTTAGGAACATGTGGCAAAGCTGCTGAAAGAATGCTTGCCAGGGGCTCATGTTATACACACACACACACACTGTGTCATCAACGGGTGGGAGCGCACTTTGTAGGGAATTCATTGGCTGATGAAGACACAAAAGCGATAGTTCACACAGCTGTGGTTACTGCAATAACTTGTTCAATTAAAAGAATAGACAGACATCATGGTGGTCGTCAATGTTGAGCGCAATGACACACTTGCAAAAAGGCTTTTCACTTAAGTACCCCTACAAGTTAGATGTACAAAATATACCGTATGCTCAGATTCCAAGAGTGGGGGATAGAGTAATACCAAAGAGTGATCGCAGACTAGGACCAGTATTAGCTGCACATGAGGGTCTGGCTTTGGCACATGCATCTGTGGCTGCTAATACTTTTCTTTTGCAGCAAATCTATTGGTGGCTGGGTCTTGAGATGTGAAATGTCAACAGATGAAAGATTCTACCATGGTGCATCCACCCCAGACAGCTCTTCGATTTAAAAAAAGCCTCTGGCTGGAGTGTATTTGGACCACTGCGGCCCCTATCATCTGACAGGGCTTACAAGTACATTTTGGTGGCAGTGGATTCCTCCTCTCGATTCCTGTGAGCATCGCCTCAGCGATTCGCTGACACCCAAACTCTTATAAAGGATCTGAAAGTCTTTATCAGGACATATGCAGTTGGCATATTATATTCCGACCAGCATCTGGCGTTTAGCTCTCTGCCTTACAAAACGGCCATGGAAAGTTTGGGTGCGACCCTGCGTTTCTTATGTACATACCATCCAGAGGGAGACACGGTGGTTGATAGAACAAAAACAGACTTAAAGCAGTCCTTAACAGCAAGGGTATTAGGCTCTGGTCGCAGTTGGGTTCATCAGGACATTAGCTTTCAGAATATGCGGATTATGGTTTTACCTGACTATACCCGAACGGTCCATCAGCCCCAACGCTCCTTCGAGGAGGACAAGCAGAAACTCTGCACCCTCAACTTGCAGTATATGCTCCTTTTCCAGGCACGGTTGAAAGTGATCTTCAATTCTGAACCTTACTTCTTTGATACCCAAGAGCAGGCTTGGTAGTGGGCGGTGGCAAAGAGGGAGCTTTGGTGATCCGATGGGCTTGGGGGTCCAGGAGGAAATAAGCTGAGTTCCGAGGGAATCGCTCATGCCCGCGCAGGCGTCGTGGCTCCTCTGGCTCGGCCAGGGGACACAGAGACTGAGGAAGCTGTCCAGGACATCATGTTGACAGAAACACCAGATCTCTTTTGGACTCTAGGCGACAAACTCAGTGTACTCCCACCCCCCATGAGGCCTCTCTGGTGGCAGTGGAGCTCAACCAGGACTCTTGTGGTTGGAAGGGGGCATGTGCATTTCTGGATTATGTTTGCTTGGTTTCAAGTTGTACTTATGTCTGTCTTTCATGCTCCCCTTGCAGGTCTGCTGTCAGACTAAAACTGCGAGTGTTGTCAGGTGCTAGGATCCTACTGGAGAAGGAGAGCCCCTGGGGCTGTTGGACTTAGGTCATGTTTTGCTAACGTTATGTGTGGGGTTCGGAAACCAGATATTTTTGGGACAGAAGAAATGGGTGGGGGGTTGTTGGGGAGGAGGGGAAATAGGGGGTTATGTTTGTTATAAATTGTTTGACTAGACAGTCCGCAGTCACTCTCAGTCAGTCCCAGTCATACACTGTTTGCAACTGCAACTCCGGAGCTCTGCATGTGGTTGTGTCCTCACTAGGTGTCCCTGTACTCGGGCTTGGCCTGGTTGCCTTGCTGCCCTGATGGTGATTGTCAAGATATTGTCCTTGTTAGAAATGGGATCTCTGGTTGGCTGAGGCTTGCGCCAAAGCCAGGCAGAGACCACCACTCTAGTCAGGGCAAGAGAGTTACGCGCCAAGAATAACCCCTGCTCACCCCCTTGGCAATGTGACACGAGCAGTAAGGCTTATCCCGGAGGCAATGTGTAAAGCATTTGCGCACGCACCCACCAGCAACAACATCCCAGGCCCCCCACAAAAGGAACTCTACACAAGTTTATATCAAAAATATCCTTTGTATTCTCAAAACACATCAGATAGTAAACACATTATGTACACTTTGCCAACAGGCACAGGGCAATATTTACAAGGGATTATGTACACCTGACAGGACCACCTGGACCACTGTCAGAATCATCACAGAATGAACTTGGTAAAGAAATAGTAAAAGAATACATATGAACTTAGAACACAGCCAGTAATCACTGGCAGACACTATAGTCAGCGTCAACCTGTAATATAAACCATAACAGGCACAGTATCTCACACGTCTAAATACATTAGACCCTAACCACCTAAGTAAAAATTACACTAGGGGCATAATCACACAGGGAAGTTTAATCTCCCTAACACATCCTAAATAAACAACCTCATAAGCATAAACCTATATTTAGAGGTATCAAACAGGGTGCGCAAAACATACTACACACAATACATTTCCTAACACCCAAAAAGCATTAGCACATAACTCACATTAGGGCCTGGCGCCCTATAAAAGTAACCATCCCCCTGGCCAACTGACCATCTAAAAAGGGGCTCAAATGCCCTGTGTCCAGAGAGTCAGGGCTGATGCCTGAGCAGCAAAGGTCAAGGTTGCGCCACTGCGCCAAAACTTAAATGTTGCAGCTGCCCACTACTTGTTGGGCAGCTGAGAATAATAACTGGGCGGCCTAAACGATGCAGCTGGCACTAAGTGCTGCACAGCAGGCCAAGGTGGGGAAAAAGGAGTGCGTCTCACTTCTGGGTTTCAAAAGCACGTGTCCCCTGAAAGAAATTCCCAAACGGTGCAGCTGCCCACTACTTGCTGGGCAGCTGGAAAGTAAACTGTGGCATAGGCCCTCGAACAAACTGCGCCACAGGTTGGACTCTCTAGGCCCTGAAATAAACATGTCTCAAGGAGCCCTCTGGCTCCTGAACTAATTATGGGCCCCAAAACAGGAGAACGAACTTCCCAGGGGCCATAAAGCATGGGCCCCTCTGACCCTTTAAACATGGAAGCCCCACAGGTCTCTGAGGAACAATCACTGCCCCTGGGCCACTCTGGCCCCTTTAAGAAATAAAAGCCCCCTGGGGCACACGGGCCCCTAGAACAACTTAGGAGTGTTGGAGCCATCTGGCCCTACCCAAATAAATGTGCCCCTAAACGTGGGAGCCATGGGGCTCAGGAAATCCTAAACAAAACGTTGGGGCGGCCCACTGCCATCCGGGGCCGCCCTAAATGCACCACTGCCGCTGTGCCCTTCTCAGGCACCAACATTAGCCCCTAGGGAGCCCCCAGCCCTTCTCACTCACCGGGCTGCTTTTCCTCTGGTGGGGGCTCCTCCGGGCGGCGGTGCATGCGGGGCTCTCTCCGCACAGGAGCCCTGCCTTCCTCTTCACCCGGGCCACCTCTCGGGACCCGGGGCTTCTGCTTCCATGCTCCGGGAGAAGGGGTGGGCTCCCGTCCTCCCGCGTCGTACATCTCGAGGCTCTCATTAGCTCACGGGAGCCCCGCACCGCCTACACGCCACCTCCGGCCCAGCCGCGGGGTCACTTCCCCTTCCGTACGGCGGCCCCGCCCACAACCAGGCAGGCCGCAGCGGCGGCAATCTCGGCAAAGTCGCGGAGTGGGCACCCGCGCAGATTAAAGTAAGGGTAAAAGGCAAAAATGAGGGGTAGGCTCCCTCCAAATAACGGGGTATAAAGCAGGGTGGGCTCCTGCTAGTTAGAATATACGAATAGTGGCCATAATGCAGGGTGGGCACCTGCAAAAGTCCTGATAATCTCGGGGGAATCCTTACGCCGGGGATTCCTTCTGGGAAGCACAGAGCTGTGGAGGTCAAAAATAAAGCGCTCGCAAGGCGCTGGGCCAGGCTAAATGTCCTCAGAGATAAAGAAGGGATCCTGGGGCAAAGCAGGACGGTCCCAAGGAAAGTCCATCAGGCATCCAGGGGCTGGGTAGGGCCCAGGGAGGCAAGCCTTCCCCTGGGCCCCAGCAGCAGCACACCCCTGGTAGATTCAAGTCAGGAACAAGAACATTTTACATGGGGTCACAGCCCCTTTTTATACACACATTTCCTTTGTCTCCAAAGGTGCAGGCAAGGGGCAAACCAGATGCAACGGGTTCTGGAGCACTTTGTTTTGCTCAGCCCCTCTGCCTATTCACAGGACAGGCAAGGGACATCAGACACACCACAGGGGGTGGAGCCAGCATTGTGGAGCGAAGGCCCATCCCTATTCAGGTCCCAGGTGCAACTCCTCCCTCCCATCAACATGCAGATCTCTCCATTCACCACCGGGCAGACCCATCCTGACTCCTGGAGCCCAGCACACCAGAAAGCCAGGTCCAGCCAATCACAAACCAGACAGTCAATTCACATTAACTGCACAGACATGCCAACTTCTAAAAGTGGCACTTCTCCACTAGACACAATAAATCTGCCACATCATCGCGCAGCATTTAATCTCACGACTTCGCACATACCAAACTCGACCCTGCACTCCCCACACATCAGGAACTACCATGGACACACATATCCCCCATGCATTCCTATGGGAGGGCAGGACAATCTCACCACACACACTCAGAGCGCACGCACTTTACACTGGGCCACAGTGCTAAAGCGCGCAGAGACCAGAAATCAACTAACATCATGTCATTATTAAAGTCAAAAAGTTCAGGGGTGAACCTGCCAAAAGGGCCAAGTCCAAAGGTCCTAGAATTTAAACGGCCTGCTGGATCATATTAAGAGGCCCGCCTTCCTTCACTAGGTTAGGTGATTCCAGCCTGCAGTTCTTATGTTTAATAAAATTCACCTGCTGGGTCCACACTTTCCCTTTCTGCTTTGGCTATGATATGAGTTATCACGTTGGGTTTTCCCAGGGACCCCAGGGGGTGGCCATCTTGTGGCATAGAGGGTTTACACTGGTGGTCTCATCATCCCACGTGGGCCCGTAGGGGAGGTATGTGGGGCTAGAGGGTCGGCTGGAAGGTAGGCACTATAATTTCCGTCAGTCTATGTTCCATAAACTCAGCTCCAGACCACGCTGCACTCCCTTTGTGCCCTTCTGTTAACCCTCCTGTAGGGTGTCGCTGTGGTGGGGGGCGACTTCAATGCTGTCCCTAATTCTGAGATGGACGTCTCTGGCCCTCCACCGTCATGGTGCCAGGCCCGCTCTTGAAAACATTTTTTTTTTAAGTTTTATTTTCCCAATTTTTACATACCGGAATACAGCAAGGCTCAATACATTGCATCATAGAATGTCAGTCATGGCGAAAAGCAGCATACACATCATAAAATAAATTAGAAAAGCGGGTAAAGATGTACATGGAAAAGAATATGCAGACAATATTACAGGATGAAGCCAACATATACAGAATGCAGATTAGCAATAAAGAAATGCCATATTTCACTAAGAAGCCAACACTTCACATAAGTCACAGCCGAATCACTGGTGATCGTACAAAGATGAGTCACAAAAAAACAATGAACGAAATCTGGAGTAAAACAGAGGCTCTCTGCCTAGCCCACCCCCTCTGGGACGAACCCCAGAGATCTTTGCGAGGGCAGAACGGGTCTGGTCCTGGAGATATAGCTCCTATAGGGGCCCCAAATATCCACCGGACGTGACGGGCCAGGTAACAGAGTGAAGTATTCCTCGCAGTTTACATTGCAGCATGCCAAACTACGAAGCCAAGCCGCTCGTGTTGGGGACCTCCTACTGCCCCACAGTATGGCAACCTCCCTTTTGGCCAGCAAAAAACCCAGCGCAGCAAGCTTCCTGATCGCACGAGGAAAATTAGCCACATACCTGAACAATGCGATCTCAGGGATGGGCTCCAGTTGCATTGAAAGCATGTCGTCCAACGTGGCGTGAACGGAAGACCAATAAAGGTGTATCTTAGGACAAGCCCAAGAGAGGTGGGCAAAATCAGCAAAAGGAGCCCTACATTTCTGGCAGTGATGGGGTGTATTAGGGTCGATTCTGTGTGAACGTGCAGGAGTGTGATAGATTCTACGAAGAAACTTGAAATGTAATAGCTTGTGCCTACTATTTAAAGAGACCTCTTTAGTCACCCTACAACAATATTCCCATTGGTCGTCCGTAATGGGTTTACCCAAGTCCTCCTCCCATGCCGCCCGAACCCTAACATCTGAAAAGGGAATGGAATCATTGGATTGCTTATATAATTTGGACTCCAAATGGGCACCATTTGTGTTTTGAATAAGCAGTGTCAGTGGTGGCATAGGGTCAGGGGCATTCGGATAGAAAGGAAAAGCAGCCCGTAGCATGGAGAACAGTCGAGTCAAGACGAACGTATCCATGAAGGAGCGTTCGGAAAAACGGGTGTCCTCCGACTTCGAAAAAACGTGGCCATCGGGAAATAGGTCGCCAACAGTGCAAATGTGAAATTTTGTCAGAGTATGCTGGATCAAAGTCTCGGCTGTTATGGGGAACAACGAAGGATTGGGTAGCGGTAATGCTGGAGAGTCCACTCGCTCAAGGCCCAACAGTCTACGTAATCTGTCCCATGCCCAACATGTGTTTGAATGTCTCGGGGGTCCCGAGGGAATCCAGTAGGTAGCAGTTCAGAAAGAAGGCGAGGGATCACCAAGTCTGCCTCAGGTCTCAAATAAGGAATGCGTGCGTCCGGATGAAACCAGGCATGAGCATAACAGCATTGTGCAATCAGATAATATAGATAGAAGTCTGGGACCGCAAAGCCCCCTCTCGCATATGGCAGGGTCAGAGTTCGCCAGCTAACCCTAGGCGCCTTGTCCACCCAAACTAGACGCAACAACAATGAGCGCAACTGGGAAAAGAAAGTTTTGGTGAGTGGGATGGGGATGTTGTTAAACAAATATAAAAATCGCGGAAGGACCACCATTTTAATAATAGCGGCCATGGATAACGGCAGACGCCGCCATTTTACAATTTGCGATTCCAGAGAACTCATTGCTCTGCCGTAGTTTAGTCGGATCATGGTATCGGTATCAAGATGGATCTGGACACCAAGATATCGAACCGAGTCCAGGCACCACTGAAGGGGGAACTCACAGCTCCAGACAGTGGTGCTGGCGGTAAGCGGAAAAATGACCGATTTATGCCAATTAATGTGTAGCCCAGAAAATTTACCAAACCAGATTATCTCCAATATAAGAGGTTCTAGGTTAAGCCGAGGTGTCCTGAAATATAAAATAGTGTCGTCAGCGTAGAGCGAAATCAACAAAGGGCCAGTGCGAAATTGGATGCCACGATGTAAATGCTTTTCTTGGAAATGGCGCACCAGTGGGTCCATTGCCAAAATACAAAGCAATGGGGACAATGGCCAACCTTGGCGGGTGCCCAGAGTCAATAAAAAAGGGTCAGAGATCTACCATTTAGCCGTGGTTTGGCAATTGGCTGGGTGTAGAGCAATGCCACCATGGAAACAAAACATTCGGGCATCCCCATACGCCTCATGATGGACAAGAAAAAGGGCCACTCAAGGGAGTGAAATGCCTTCTCCGTGTGGCTGGGTCAATCCTATGCAGCACAGTGAAGAGGGTCCTCAGGTTGAGGGAAGTAGATTGATGTGGAACAAAACCCGACTGCGCAGGGGAAATGATGGATTCCATCAATAAGGACAGGCGTATCGCAATGACCTTGGCAAGTATTTTATAGACAAGGTTCTGTAAGGACAGCGGCCTGTAGGAACTACACAATTTCGGATCCTTACCGGGCTTCGGCAAGAGAATGATGACCGCTTCCCTGAATGTTGGAGGAAGACAGCCCACCTCCAGTGCCTCAGCGTAAACCTTTGCCAGACGGGGAACCAAGATGTCTTTATAAGCCTTATAAAAATCTGCCGAAAAGCCATCAAGGCAAGGAGCAGACGAGCCCCACAGTGCCTCTATGGCCTCGAAAATACTGTCTTGGGTGATGGGGACCGCAAAAAAATCCTGCATATATCTCTCTGAATATACCATTGCTATCTCTGCGAGGTAGGCATCCTGCTCACGCATGTCTCCCGAGATTCTGGATGTATATAGCGCTTTGTAATACGCTAGAAAGGAATCACGTATGTCCGGGGTCGAATGCTGCAAAGTATCATTTGGACGATGAATTCCGTGATGTAAGAAGAGTCCCTAGGGGGACGAAGGATCTGAGCCAACAGCTTACCAGGCATCTCGCCTTCCCCATAGCGCCGCGCTGTGATCTGCTTCTGCAGAAACTGAGGAAATAAAATTGACAATTGTGCCCCATCATTTCCCTGTTTCTGCCTGGTAGACATTTTTCTCAGACAAACACCCATTTTGTGTGTGACATCCATTTTGTCTTCAGACCCACGAGCAAGACACCCTGCAACTGGCATCTCAGTTCATTGACCACACATTCCTGTGGTTCTGCCAATTCTGGGAACCAGCAGTAGATAGTTCCTGTTTTAAGAAATAGTTCCTGTTCTTGACTGTAAGACAGAGATAAAACCCCCCGGATGAGGAAGGGCCTTCAACTGGAAAGAGCAAGAACACATTTCAACATCACATGCACTCTCACGAGACATAGGACATGCCCATACCTTGACACATCTTGTTTGAAATTACTGTTTGTCACTTCTGCTTGTCACTTCCTCTTTCTTTCTTTTGCCTACTGATTGGATATCTATAAATATTCTGCTGTGTGAATGAAACTTTAGACTACTCCTGAACCCGCTTGGTGAAGGAGCTCTCCCTTAACTCGAGTTATTGAATAATCCCTTCTTTACTCGAATACCACGGACTCCTCTCTTTACTTAATTTAAAGTATTTACTAATATAGAAATTCTAAGATAAGGTAATATTAATTATTTACCACATTTCTGGCGCCTGAACAGGGACGTTCCCTCTCCCCCACGCGCCGGCGATGTCGGACCCGGTACTGCCCCCTCCTGACCTTTGACGGACTTCAAAGTGCACAGACACAGGGAATTCCCGCCAACTCCCTCGAGGCGAAGGGGGGACCGACTGCGGCCCGTCATCCACACGAGGCGGTGAGGAAGATTGCGGAACGTCCTGACCCAAAGCCCAACCCGTGAAGACGAGTCCGAGGTCTTGTGAGCCCCGTCTCAGAAGCTGCGCGCATTTCAAAGATCAACAGGCCTTCTAGTCTGCTTCTCGGTGAGTACTACTGAAAAGTATAAAGACGGACTCACAGTTTCTGTGAGTACGGTAAAGATATATGTTTATTGTTTAAATCTCTGTTACATTGCAAGTTGCCATTATGCCTATTTTTTCGAAAATACGTAAGATAGGAACTAGAAAAAGTATTCTCGAGAGGGAAATTCCCCTTCCTCCTCGGGATACTCCAGGACATCTTATGTACACAAAACATGGTGTTGGTGCAATTATTTATTGTGATTTATGGGTGGATTATACTAAAGACCTTGAGCACAGGTATAGGTGGCCTGACACAGGGACTTTTGACATGGAATGTATACTGAAATTAGAGGAACAGTTGTGGAAGAAAAAGGGGGTCCGCCAGTCACAAAGTGATTCGGTGGAATTATGGAGAAAAGAATCCCATTGGAGGCAACAGAAAGAATTGCATAAAGTTGAAAAGGATAAGAGAATGTCAGAACAGGCCAAGAATGAACAATTACAAGAAATAGGGAGAGAAGTAGTTAGTGAAAGGAATGAAAGGGAACAGTCAGCCATTTCTACTGGTCTTTATCCTGTATTGCCATCTGCACCCGAACACATTAACATTGCACCACCTAAGACACAACCTACTGCCCCATTACCAGAAGATACCATCACCAATTTCCTCTTCGACACCCCACCTCTATATGAGGTTCCAGTAATTCAGCCCCCTCCGCCACCGCCACCTCCTTCACAACAAGACACACTGCTTCTCGTCCCAGAGGAGGGTGCCGAAGGTCCGGAACCAAGTAAAACGATTCTCGACTGCCCCTATGACCCGACCCCGAGCACCACAGGGGAGGCGGGCCGAATAAGTAAAATACTTCATGATTCGTGGGAAGCAATAAAAAATTTACCAGCGATTGACACGTTTCTTCAGGCGGCCTCTGAGTTTCTTCGTACTGGAGAGAACTCACGGGCCATTAACGCTATGACTACAAGAAGATCGCACCCTGTAAAAATGCACATGTATAGGTTCCTCCTTTGTTGTTTCATAAAACACATACAAGCAGAGGAAAAAAATGAACCATTTTCCCTTTTTGACTTATTGGATTCTGCATCCGACCACACCAGTCTAGACCTCATGAATGATGCACTAGACAGGTTCACCCGTAAGGTGACCCGTATTTTACAAGATTTACAAACAGACGAAGAAAATAAGAAACCTGAGGAGGACATTACAGAACCAACTGTAAAAGCCCTACCTGTTCGCTCTTCCGCCCCTATTTCACGACCACCCCCGCCTCCATTCCTCCTAGGTCATTCTAAACGGCCATTTCCGGATGAATTATTTGAAAATACATCTAACACGTTAGACTATTGGTTAGACCAGGAACCCCCGCTTACACCGGAGGAGGAGGAAATAGCCAGAACGGCGACCCTATGGGTCTCTCAGTATAAGATATTTGACAGTGATCTCATAGCCCGACTCTTTTTAGCATTACCACGCTCGCATCAAAAATTAGCAAGTCTCTACATGGTACAACATCTCATCACTCTCAATGATACTTTTTTTTTTTAAACATGATCCAAGACTCGAAGATTTTTTGTCTGACTGCGCTGATAACATGTTGCTCCACAATGGTTCCGTTTTTCTCAACAGATTCATAGATTTTAGACAAGAATATCAGGAAGCGGTTGAATATACATTTTTTACTGATACTCGTGGACCAGTTAATAGACTTCCTCAAACCCGCCAGTTCCCCATGAGGGAGGTCCAACCCAGAGCTGACGCAAATGGCGTGTTACAACGCGTTTTTATTTATGTGCCCTTGACAAAACTTGAATTGCTAAGGATAAAAGAGATGGTTCCCCCTCACTCAAAAGATCCTGCTGGATTTTTTAAGGAATTAGGAGACGTATTAATGATGGGGACATATACTCTCTCTGATATCACAGCAATTCTGAAATTATTGTTGCCATTGGGTATATATAACTACGAGAGAAAGATTGGGAGGTGGCAGGCGAACACATTAGATGGACCGAACTTCAGAATGACGAAAATACTAGGGTAGCAGGTCAAGATATAGGAGCCAGACTCAAGGCACTACCTGGTACTATTTTAAAGGTGTTACCACAGTTATTGACAGTGAAAAAGGAGGACTGGGATGCCATTTCCTCTTGCAAACAGAAACATGGTGAAGACATAGGAGATTATTATACAAGACTTGAAAAGTGTTTTGCGGTAAATAGCGGTCTTACGCCGACAAGCGAAGCTTACCCGCATCCGTTTGTTTCCAAATTAGTAGACAACGCCTTGCCAGCTATAAAGGAAAGACGAAAATGATAAGAAGCGCATGAAAGACACAAAGATGAAAGCATTAGTGGCCCAAACTGCACCCCAGCGCCAACAGACACCAGGTAACCAAACAAACACGAAGAGTACTTGCAATTATTGTAAAAAGACAGGACACTTCGTTAGAGACTGTCCTGTCTTAAAACACAATTTGGCCACTGGTAAGACACAGCCCCGTCCATATCAGCCAAAACAGAATACCCCACAAGGCACTTCAACACCTTCAGTTCCACCGACAGCACAAATGGCCCAAATGTACATTGGAGACGGTGACTATACTGAATACTACCCAGATTTTTCATGATGTTGCCGAGGGAGAGAAGATGACAAACTGCCCCTAATCCCCATCCCAGTAAATCAGAAAGGTCCATTTGTAGAGGTCCGAAAGTTTCTACTAGACACTGGGGCCAGTAAAACAACAATAAGCCATCAAGAGGTCCCAGAGGCTCCTCTCTCGGGTTCAAAAAGTATTTCTCTGGGTTTCTCCGGACAGCCTGTGACAAACGTCCCATCAAAACCACTGCCCTTGCAGATTGGTCCCCTCACGACAACTACAGATCTCATATTGACAAAATAATGTCCAGAAAATTTACTTGGTATCAAGACATTGAAAGAATTGGGAGCTGCTATTGTTTGCTCACCTAAGGATGTCAGGTTATTTCTACGAGATTTTAAGGGCCACTACACCAGTAGAGAATTAGACGAGCGTTTGAAAGATTTGCCACACACCCTTTGGGCCACTGATTCCACCACAGTAGGGTGCATGGACATAACACCTCACAAGGTTACACTGAAGGAGGGAGCCCAACTGCCACGCATAAGACAATACAAAATTCCACCTCAAGCTGAACAGGCATTAATGTTAATTATTCAGGATCTAATACAGACAGGTGTGGTTAAAGAAACAATTTCTAATGTTTGTAATTCCCCAGTTTTACCAGTTCATTAAAAGGTGGAACCGGGAACACCTATAGACTAGTGGTGGATTTGAGAGAACTTAATAAATGTGTAATTTCCCAACACCCCGTGGTCCCAGACATCTCCACGTTACTCACAGTCATAGATGCAGAATCAACACACTTTACTGTCATTGACTTAAAAAATGCGTTTTTCAGTATACCCATTCACCCAGAGAGCCAATACCTTTTCGGCTTCTCACTACACGGACGAAGCTTCCAATTTACAAGAGCTCCCCAAGGTTTCACCGAAAGTCCAAGTATATATAGCCAAGCGTTAAAAAGACAATTGGATACTGTTCAAATGCCCACAGATACAGCCATATTGCAATATGTTGATGACAGCCTCATTACGGCCAGATCTGACCCAGCCTGCGCTGAAGCATCATTGCTGGTACTAAAGTTCTTAGCTGCGAAGGGCCATAAAGTTTCCCCTGGTAAGCTCCAATTTTGTTTACAGCAAGTGGCATACTTAGGGCACTTGCTGTCAAAGGAGGGTAGGCAACTTACACAGGAACGCATCCAACTTATACAACAAATGCCACAACCAACAACACAAAAACAAGTCCGAGCCTTTGTTGGTCTTACCTCATATTGTAGACAGTGGATCCCGCAATTTGTCCTCATTGCTAAACCATTAGTGCAGCTGACAACACTTGAAACTGGCACTACTCCACAATTACCCTGGACAGACGAGCACACACAAGCTTTTCAGCCCCTTAAAAAGGCTATGTATTAAGCCCCAGTGTTGGCAACACCTGATTACACCAAAGACTTTACCTTGTTTGTAACAGAGAACTCAGGTACAGCCCTATCGGTCCTGACCCAACTTCAGGCAGACAGACATAGGCCATGTGGTTATTTTTCCAGTACACTGGATCCAGTGGCACAAGCACTACCTGCCTGTCTAAAGTCAGTGGCAGCTACTGCTCAGGCTATTAGACAAAGCGATGCTATTGTATTGGGACATCATTTAGTAGTCCAGGTCCCACACTCTGTGGAACTTCTCCTAAAAAGAACGCAAACACAACATCTGACAATAGCCAGACTCACAGGATACAAAATGACACTTTTTCAACCACACATTGAGATCCGACAATGCAACATTTTAAACCCAGCAAAACTGTTGCCACTTACCTCTCCTACTGAACAACTTCACGATTGTATTGACACAATTGATTTAGTGACCAAACCCAGACCAGATTTACAAGATACCCCCCTTTCTGAGGCAGAGATGACACTTTTTGTTGATGGTTCTTGCATGAGACACCCCACTGGAGAACTGGCAGCAGCTTATGCCGTCACAAATGGTATAAGCACTTTGGAAGCACACAAAATAGAGATACTGTCAGCACAGGCAGCCGAACTAGTAGCACTAACACGAGCATGTCACTTAGCAAAAGGAAAATCAGTTAACATCTACACTGACTCACAATACGCTTTCGGGGTTGTACACAACTTCGGCACATTATGGAGGGAGAGAGGATTTCTCACATCACATGGGTCAAAATACAACATGCTGCCCTCATCACTGCCCTCTTGGAGGCCAGCCAGTTACCAACAAAAATAGTGGTGCTGAAATGTAAGGCACACACAAAAGGAACAGATGAAATATCGAAAGGAAATGATTTCGCAGACAATGCAGCCAAACTGGCGGCGAACACAGAATTGAATATACTACACCGCCAATACGCAATGCGAGACCCCTTTTCTGACATCCAGGATGTCCAAAGTCACACCACACCACAGGAACTGCTAGAATGGAAAGAAAAAGGAGGGGTCCTTACAGACCAGGGTTGGATGACACCTGAGAGAGCAGTATGGCTACTGCTGGATGCTATGGTACAGGTTATAGTAAACACCATACATGGACCAGCGCATCTGGGAGAAAAAGCAATGTTAGATAGCATACAGAACATATGGCATAACAAACATTTGAGAGCTGCAGCCAAACAAAAAGTAAAAACATGCATGATTTGTAACCAGTTCAACCCAGGTAAAGGCACAAAGGTGGAGCAGAGTGGATTCCAACCCCCTGACCATCCATTTGAAGCTCTCCAGATGGACTATATTCAGATGGAGAGATGTAGAGGTTACAAGTATGTACTGGTGGTGGTGTGCGCGTTAACAAGGTGGACTCAAGCTTACCCCGTCCCTGACTATACCGCCACGACGACTACGGATGTATGACGTTAGCACGCATACTATTACCACGCATACCTTTACAACACGGTATTTACAACGAATACCGTTACAACGCATAGCGCTTTGAGGTGCTGGATAGTGGTAAATATAATTTTATATTCCAACTCCAGTCCCCGTGGACACTAGGGAAGGTGTTGGATATAAAATTAAACTTATTCCCTATCCTAGAGCGCCCCCCAGCGCAATACGTTGTAATGGTATGCGTGGTAATGCCTGCGTTGTAATGGTAGTGCGTTGTAACAAATGCGTGCTAAACGTTGTATACCTTCTAGTAAGAGAGTACTTCCCACGCTATGGGTTGCCAAGAGTCATATATTCAGACAATGGCCAACCGTTCTCTTCCGAGCTAATGAAACATGTCTCCCTTCTATTAGGATACACTTGGAAATTTCATTGTGTGAGACACCCCCAGGCAGCAGGATTGGTAGAAAGACACAATCAGGCTCTTAAAACTAAGTTAGCCAAAATTACAGCAGGAAAGGGCGCAGATTGGATGACTGCCTTACCAGTAGCCCTGTTCTATATGCGAATGGTACCACACTCCCGAATAGGATTAGCACCATTCGAGATGGTTTTTGGCAGACCGCCAAACATGTGGGGAGTTCCTAGACCAAAATCTATTACTGATGTGGATAGCAGAATATTGACTGATTACCTGGCTTCCTTGATGTCTGCACTCCGTTCTTGTCGTTCATAGGTGGCTGCAGCCTTCCCAGACAAAACCAACCCTGAAGAGCACACCATCCGACCCGGGGCCTGGGTCTCGGTCCGCAACTTCGACAGGACGAATCCCCTCCAGCCCAGGTGGAAAGAGCCGAAGTTGGTACTCCTAACTACGCGGACTGCGGTGAAGATTGAAGGCAGAAAAGGCTGGTTACATGCCAGTCATTGTAAAAAGTACTTTGGAGAAATAGACTCCCTTGCCAGCGATAGTGCCAAACCTAGTGACACTGTGACTGAACAATCCTCGTTGCCCTTAGAACAGACCCCACAACAGGAATATAGATCAAAGTTGAGGTCTGCCACCCAGAATCTGGCTGATTAAGTCCACGGACACAGGTCCAGCGGTGAAGTGGTCAGAGCATGGGGACAGACTCAGACACCCTGTCTATGTGGGAGAAAGAGAAAGTGAGGCGCCGAAAGAAGAATGTCAAGAAGTTGCATAGCGGCTCTAACATATGTTTAATAATACTGTTTTTCTTGATAACTATCATGACATGTCTCGGTTGGGTCCTTCACATTGTCTTCCCGCCAGCACCACATAACTCCCATGCACCTAACGGCACCCAGGAACACAAATATCACGACCTACCCCCTCATGAGCAAGCCCATAGACTAGCCCTACAGAACAATACCTTTATACAGATGCTACACTATACTCATCAAGCCAGCAATATCACAGATTGCTGGATATGTGGCCGCCTCCCACCTCATCAAAAGAAAGGTGGGATGCCTCTCTTCCCGTTCCTGTTTTCTTATAATGGGACTTGTGAGGCCTGGTTCGCCCTAATAACAGCCGACAACACTACCCCCACCTCCTGCCCTGGTGGAAATAATTCATGCAAGAATTGGTGGCCTTGGGGGGATTTAAATAAGGTCCTTAATGCTGTCTGCTACCCGAATGAGAATGGAGATCCCCAGGCGAGAGGTACGGTCCTAGAAAGCGAAGAATACAAGCAAAGGAACGTGACCATGTCCTACAGGATATTAAATACCAAACCTAAAAGGAATGCTGGGCCCCCTTCCATCTCGGTCTCAACAGTAAAAGGGCACCTGTGCGTCCGGAAAAATGGCTCTGTTCCATTAGGACACAGTGACTGCCATACCACTGTGAGCTTTGAAGACAAAGGAAAATCATCATTTTCAGCATCTCGCCATACTTATTTTATCTGCGGGCAAACAGCCTATGTGCGGCTGCCCTTGAACTGGGGGGGAACGTGCTATATAGCATTTCTGCTGCCCCCTGTCTTGGTGGCCCCATCCACTTACCACCGAGACCTCCTAGTGCCCCATGTTAGACATAAAAGAATGATCAACACCTCCGGGGTTGATCAAACGGAAACTACATGGGAACAATATACAGACTTCAACAAAGGATTCTTTTTCTTTATCGGCCCTGTACAGAACAGCAAACTCATACGCATGTTGACTAGGACCTTGGAGGCTGTTGTAAATCAGACGGCGTCTGCCCTGGGGAACTTGACTCAGGAACAGTCTGCCATAAGATTGGTTGCTCTCCAAAACCGCCTTGTCCTTGACATCATCCTGGCTGACAGAGGCGGAGCCTGTAAAATTATCGGCTCTAGCTGCTGTGTTTTCATTCCTGATAAATCTCCGTCTGTATATACGGCTATAACAAAATTACACAAGATAGCCACCAGTCTACATCAAGAACCTGGCACTTGGTCATGGTCTGACTGGTTTTGGAAAATAGTATCATCCTGGGGATGGAAATCGCTGTCAGCAACAGGCATAATACTCCTGGTAATAACTGGACGCTACCACCACGTATCCAGCAGAAAGAAAAGGAAAGAATTATGCTACAGGAATGCATAGACAATCTCATGCAAATTGAGATATAGAAACAGGTACACTCTGGGGCAAGGAGGGAATGAGGAAATAAAATTGACAATTGTGCCCCATCATTTCCCTGTTTCTGCCTGGTAGCCATTTTTCTCAGACAAACACCCATTTTGTGTGTGACATCCATTTTGTCTTCAGACCCACGAGCAAGACACCCTGCACCTGGCACCTCAGTTCATTGACCACACATTCCTGTGGTTCTGCCAATTCTGGGAACCAGCAGTAGATAGTTCCTGTTTTAAGAAATAGTTGCTGTTCTTGACTGTAAGACAGAGATAAAACCCCCCGGATGAGGAAGGGCCTTCAACTGAAAAGAGCAAGAACACATTTCAACATCACATGCACTCTCACGAGACATAGGACATGCCCATACCTTGAAACGTCTTGTTTGAAATTACGGTTTGTCACTTCTTCTTGTCACTTCCTTTTTCTTTCTTTTGATTACTGATTGGATATGTATAAATATTCTGCTGTGTGAATGAAACTTTAGACTACTCCTGAACCCGCTTGGTGAAGAAGCTCTCCCTTAACTCGAGTTATTGAATAAACCCTTCTTTACTCGAATACGACGGACTCCTCTCTTTACTTAATTTAAAGTATTTACTAATATAGAAATTCTAAGATAAGGTAATATTAATTATTTACCACAAAACAATAAATCACGTTCAGATGCATCTCTAAATTAAATCATCAATTTGAGCCCTTTGGCCTCGACCTTATCGGACATGGCGATCAATAGTTCCCAGTCCAGAGCAGGGATGTCTTTTTGAATCCTATTTAATGTTGAGCGTAAGTCCCTGAGCACCCCGGCATGCTTAGCTATGCATATGCCTCTTATGAAGGCCTTGAACCCCTCCCACAGAACCGCCCAGGTATCCACAGAGCCAGTGTTGAGCTCAAAGTATTCCTCAATGGCTTCTCGGACCCCCTCAAGGAAAATCGGGTCAGCTAGCGCCTTCCCGGGAAAGCGCCACTGTCACTCGAAGCCGCCTGGTCTGGGAATTATTAACTTGAGAACAACAGGAGAGTGGTCCGAAAGAGTACGGGGAAGGGTGAGGAGACCATCCACCCAGCCCGAGAGCCCCTGGGGGACTAACCAATAGTCTATCCTAGTCCAGGTGTCGTGGAACCCAGAATAGTGAGTGAAGTCGGGAAGACCAGGGTGCAGTTGCCTCTCAATATCTATCAGTGAGAGTTGAGAGCAAATGTCACGTAGGGCGTGCCGGGAGCGTGGCTTGGTGTCAGATGAGGTGGAAGTACTATCCCTAGAAGGGTCAAACAGCAAATTGAAGTCGCCCCCCCATTATTAATAATTCCGGATCCAGTGAAAGGAGCTGTACGTGCAGGTCGTGAAAAAAGGAGGGGGAGTCAGTGTTCCGGCCGCAAACCCCAATAATGGAGACCTTATGTCCCAGGAGTGTACCTGTAACTATTAGCGTCCGACCCTCCACATCCACTAAAGTCTTGTGTAATGCAAAAGGGACCCTTTTATGTATGAATATGGCAACTCCCCTGGAATACCAGCTATAGTTAGAGAAAAATATGTGAGAGCCCCAGCTTTTAGCGACGGAGGAAGGGACCGAATTGGACAGATGCGTCTCCTGCAGAAATATAATATTAATGTTATGTCGGACAATATAATTAAGGACTTGACTACATTTCTTAGAGTTATTGAGACCCCTGACGTTCCATGACATCATAGATAGCCCGGAAGGCCCGGGCTGCTGACCTAAGCTAACCATGACAAAAATATAAAATGCAAAAAAACTGTAGTGCATGCAATCAATTCGCCACATACCGACCCTCCCAGTAAGGATTCCAAGTGTACAAAAAAACAAAGCAAATAACCCCCCCCCGCCCACCACCCAGCCTCAATACAACCACAAAGAGGCAAACCCCATTTTGCATGATGAAACAACAGAACCAAGTGAATATACCAATCACAATAAGAGACTGATAGGCACAAAACAAAAACGTTATGTGGAACAAAAAACCTTACGTATTCACCGTAGGGCGAGGCAACGCCACGCCAGTCGGGCAAGAACGAAATAACTTCAAAAAACAATGGAGAAGATGTGAGCGTGGAATAAAACAGTGGCACACAGCTATAATATATCATGGCAATCAGCCCGTCCCAGGCTCTGAGAAAAGATCAACACTGGCCTGTGAGTCCCCTCGAGGTGGGGAGCCAGGACTATGGTCAGCAGGAGTCCAGAGCGACTCCCCTTGTAAGTATGACAAAATTCCTGTGCCTCAGTGGGGGTATCAAAGATGCGAGCTCTGCCATTCACGTCGACCCTCAGTCGTGCAGGATACAACATGCCATATCTGAGGCCCAAGTTCCTCAAGGTCGTCTTTACACCATTAAATTTGCACCGTGCATCTTGAACTATAATAGTAAAATCAGGATACTCTGCACTCACTACTCTGCACTCACAACTCTGCACTCACTACTCTGCACACTCACTACTCTGCACTCACACTACTCTGCACTCACACTACTCTGCACTCAATAGTCTGCACACTCACTACTCTGCACACTCACTACTCTGCACTCTCACTACTCTGCACTCAATAGTCTGCACACTCAGTACTCTGCACTCTGCACTCACCACTCTGCACACTCACCACTCTGCACACTCACCACTCTGCACACTCACCACTCTGCACACTCACCACTCTGCACACTCACCACTCTGCACACTCACCACTCTGCACACTCACCACTCTGCACACTCACCACTCTGCACACTCACCACTCTGCACACTCACCACTCTGCACACTCACCACTCTGCACACTCACCACTCTGCACACTCACTACTCTGCACACTCACTACTCTGCACACTCACTACTCTGCACACTCACTACTCTGCACACTCACTACTCTGCACACTCACAACTCTGCACTCACAACTCTGCACTCACAACTCTGCACTCACAACTCTGCACTCACAACTCTGCACTCACAACTCTGCACTCACAACTCTGCACTCACAACTCTGCACTCACAACTCTGCACTCACAACTCTGCACTCACAACTCTGCACTCACAACTCTGCACTCCCTTGGGAGGCATTTTAACAACAATAGGTCTCGCTGCCAAGATCTAAAAATGGCAGTGATAACGGTAAGCAGCATCCTTGTCCTGGGGTGTTGTTATCCCTCCATTGTTCTCCTGGCTCTAATAGAAGCTTTTACAAAAGAGCATACATCAAAGCAAATGCTTTGGGTGTTCAGCAATTGCAGGTGATATAGAGCTTCACTACACCTGCGGTGGCCAATTGTTTTTAGCAAAGGATTGAGAAAGTGCTTACGTGCATTATTATTAAAATGTTTTTTAAAAAATGTAATGCAACAAAGAGTGTTCGGAAATGCCATCACAGGGACAAGGTGAAGCAGAACTCCCCGTTGTGGCATACAATGTAATGAAACACAAAAGCCGCTAAACAGTACAAGATCTAAAACAAAATAACAATGATCTCTCCTGTGCGTTAATTTAAGTTAAAGATAGAGCGCTGGCTCGGGAGACTTGCCATAGTTTGTGGTTATGTCAAGTTTACTCCAGAAAGAGAAGAAGTGATCCACTAGCGTGCATTGGGCGTAACAGCACAGGCCCTGTGTAACTTGCAGGACACGCTTCAAACCCTAGGCTGGGCTGTAGTACCTTCCTACCCAATTTGAACTCAATGTGAATTTCTGAATGTTTTATTCTACACAGAGACAGGAAAGGGAAAAAGAAAACCATTAAGGTGTGAGGTTGTACCATTTGGAGACCCAAGGGACACTGAAGATGGGAAGGTCTGGTCTCTATTTTAGGCTACAAAAGGCAAGGACAAACAAACTTGTTAAACACGAGCAACAAAGATGGAGGAGCTTCCGCATGGGAGCACCAGGACTCAAAGTACCTCACCTGCATCTAACTTGGGCTGCCATACAGTTGATCAATCTAACAGACTCCTCCTAAACACAAACAGGAAATATAGTCTATGGCAGGAAATCATGTGTAACACAGAAGGCTCTGTCTATTTCAGATCTCAGCCAAATTGCGTCCATATTTTCTTAAATCGATGAGAAGCCCAAATACCCAAAATCTGGAGTTTATTGATTCCAATGCTAAGGAACGAGTCATTACAAACATGAAACAAGCATTTTCAATGCAATAGGTCTCGCATTTACGAGAGTTTAAGCTATTGTCATTTTCAATGGCAATAGGTCAAACTCTTGTAAATGTGAGACCTATTTCACTTCAAAGAAGCTACCTCATTTTCCGGGGCTGCTTGAAAATGGAAGGTCGCATGGTGAGGAAAGCACTGCATGCCTGCAGTATGAGAAACCCATTTTTTTTTAAAAGAGTGCTTCCTGACTAAATAATACGTACCATGTTGCAACAGAAGAAAAAGGGCCAGTCGCTATGGGAGGTTACAATTGCAGACAAGGCCGTATCAAGGAGGGACTAACAAGCCTGATAACGACTCGCAAGCCAGTGTTTTTTTTAGAAGGATCATGACACAAGCCAATGACAAATATGGGCGGAGAGTGGAAGGGCTTCAAAGCCATACTCCACTACTCCATGCCCCTCAGCAGGGCATGCGCTGCCCAGGCTCAACCTAAAAATTATAACCAGGAATAGCATAGCAGATAATCTACAATCATAGAGCAGTTTGCAAGGGAATGAATTTCAGCAGAACAGCTCATTCTAATTGGTGTCACTGACTGCAAAATCACGCCAAGCTCAATGCAAGCAAAAGAAGAGGTGGGAAGATTAGATAAGCACTCAAGGTCTTGAAATGGCGTATGAACAGCTAAAACACATAGAAATGTTGTTCCAGCTCTTAGGAGGGTACAAAACAAAATAACATGTATTGGGTATGCCAGAAAACCACAATCTCAGTCACAGAGTAGGGCCCAAGATACCCACTCGTAAAGACGGAACACTATTTAACACCATCGGTGCGGCGCATTTTCCCGCTGTGCGCTAAAGATTCGCAAATCCCGCGGTTCATGGCGAGCTCAGCTCGTCATGAGCGTACGAGATGTGTTCTTCATGACGAGTTGAGCTCCTCATCAGCGTCGAAGGGGATAAGATGTACCTGTCAAGGGTTGAGAGTGATTGGAAGAAGAACAAAATGAAAGCATAAGTCAACACAGAGGCGCCAGGCCATCAGACCTATTGCTATGGGACACTATAGCGCCACAAAATGAGTATGTTATTGGGCCAAAACAGGGTTTTTGCAGCTTTCCCCCCACTTGTACTACTAGATGCCGATTTTTAACTCTGACAGTGCTCTGAAGCTGCTAACCAGGTTGTAGTGCTCTCTCCCTAAAACTATTATGTGTGAATTGACAATCCCAATTGACAGAGACTTTACCCACGTATAAGTCCCTAGTATATAGTAACAGGGGTTTGTTCCACCGTGGGTGACCCCAGCAAATTACTGACAGCAGGCCAGCCATTGCAGACTGGAGGAGCAGTGCAAACAGCTTGAACCCGACTGTGCCTCACCATGTGCGGCCAGTCAAATGCACTATTCTTGATACATGGCAGTCACCCCTAGAGAAGGACTTCTGTGACCAGGAGGCATGGTGCAGTATATTAAAGCTTGTATGTTTCTATAGCGTCTTTACCATTAAGGCACACTATAAGGGGTAGACGTTCTAT
This sequence comes from Lissotriton vulgaris, assembly GCF_964263255.1. NCBI lineage: Eukaryota > Metazoa > Chordata > Amphibia > Caudata > Salamandridae > Lissotriton > Lissotriton vulgaris. The sequence goes on along the minus strand of NC_141693.1, from coordinate 1,064,712,964 downwards.
GGGAAAACATGGGACTTGCACCCTGGCAGACCCGGGTTGCAAGTTCATTATGATACCACTTAGATATGTAAAGTTTGGTATAAAACAACAAGCCTTCTCTCTCCTGACACAAACCTGGTGTCAAGGGAAGGCTGGCATGCACCCAGGTGGCACCTTAGTGGTTGTCCATCTGGTTGCCCCATCTTTACTGTATTCTGGCTGACCAGCCTGAGCTTCCCCACACCTGCTGTTGCCAAGACAGGATTCTAACCTACTGCCAGGCAGTGTGTTCATTCCCATGAGTCAGGCACAAAAGCCAAGGGAGGAATGAGGTCACACCGCCAAAGCAGGCTAGTAAATTGGCACATCAAGGCGATGAGCTTCAAAGGCCCGCCCCTTGCCACAGGCATGCTTGCACACGGACAAGTCAGGAAGGCTGGCCACACCTCTATGGCGGGCAGCTTCATCTGTACACCTAAAATACAACTCTGCCATCTTTGGTAGGGAACAGATAGTGGGTTCTGTGTAAAAAACGTGACCTACACCACCAGATGTGGTCACCTCAGGGGCAGATTAGCTGCAGGGACTAACTGCCCATTGGTTACTAGCTCCCACACCCCTAACTCCCCTACATCTAGGATTTAATGACCCCTGTGACACTAGAACGTCAGATCTGAACAGCTTACTTCAAGGAAGGACCAAGAGGAGACCTGTGTCGCCGACAACAGGATTTTGCCCATAGCTCATAGACAAAAGAAGGATACTTTGTCCCTGAGGCAACAGACTTGGAACCATGTGAAAGATCCTCATCCGTGGCTAAAACTCAACACTCCTAATGAGAGGGACCCTTGTGGAAGCCAGAAGCACCCTCAGTCTCCCCTGGACTAGTGGCACTAGTCCCCTGCAAACAGCAGGTAAAAACACTCACCGGATCCAAATAATTGCTGTCCATTGGGCCCTCTGAGGCCTCTCCCAAACACAGGTGGTCCAGTTAATTGCTGGAGTTGAAGTCTCACCTACCCTGAAGTCTCAGGCGGCTAGGCTACTGCCCTGGACCCACTGAAGTTCCAGAAGCTTATCGCTGTATTCACCACTGCCAAGGCTTCCGGTAACCAACTTCCTCACTCGATAGTGCATCTGCAAAGAACACCGTGCAACCATCATCAAACATCAACAGCTGTGCACCTGTTGTGTTTTTGCATTTTATTTCTTGCTGCACTGTGTCAGTGGTAAAAACAGCACCACAGGCAGCCCCGGTACAGAACCAACGAAAGCAAGAACACCTTTGCACCCAGACTCCACGGGCAAGGTCAAATTTATCTGATTATTGTGGCCTAGTCCTGGGGCCTGATTGACCATAACCCTGTGAGGGTTCCACGTAACTCGACCTGCAAGTGACTTATTCTCACTAGTGATTTTTGCCATTGACCGCAATGTTATTTTGTCTATGCATTTTACTGATTTAATATTGCTTCAAAAATCTATAAATCTAGTTATACGTATGCAATTCATTTTCGTGTCTAAACTAAGATAAAAATACACTCTATTTTTATAAATTGGGGTCTACTTTTTCTCAAGTCATGTTAATTATTTATCTTCTTTGTTGGTACTCTGAAATGCTTAACATGTGTTCCTAAAGACTGACTGCTCTTTGCCACTCTATCAGGCCTGAGCTAGGGATTTATTAGTGTGAATCCAAGGACCATCTTTGGGGTATTGTGATAATATCACATAATATACCACTTTCCTACAGTCATGGGCAAATTCAGTCTAAATACTGAAATGTAAAAACTGGAAATTCTAGCCACGCTTGGAACAGTAATAGTTCCAGTGCGACGTGTCATTTAAATGACCTGAAATTCATAACTTTTCAAATACGAACAGACCCAGTAGGAACTTGGGAGTCCTAACACATAGCAAAGAAGTATTTGAATCAGAGAAGTGTCCCGTGATACGCTAATAATTTGAATTCAGACTCAACTGTCTTGCCTCTGCATTCTAAGTTATCAGCTAGCCCAGTGGTTCCTAACCTTTTGGTCTCTGTGGACCCCTACTTAATCATTACTGGAACCCGCTGACACCCACTGAATCACTGTCGGAACCTGAAGACCCCCACTGAGTCTTTACTAGAACCTGTGGACCCCGGTCCAAGCTTTTTATATGATTTGGCCCACAAAACAATAAACAGAAAATGAGGATTCAACAGACAAATTCACAAATGATTAAATAATTTAAGTGACAAGCATAAAAGAAAAAAAACCACACATTTTATGAGAAGATTGGATCTTTTCTAAATTCAATTGAGTCCACTCATCGTCCATACTATATACTGTTTAATGCATTCACACTGCTCCCACAAATCAATCTCAGGATACCAACAATGTTTAGCCTCCAATTTCTACTTCCAACACATTTACCGAACAGTTTATAATTTTCCTTCTATACCTTTTTTTAATCTGTTAATATTATTTAGTTTTCAAAGGAAACGAGGACCCCCTGAGTGTGCTTCTGTGATCCCCAGGGGTCTCTGGATCACAGGTTAAGAACCAATGAGTTTGACCATTCCCTGCCTTTTAACCAACAAAGTCTAGAATTCAGAGACAAGTTCAGTCCTGTAATCAAGCCGTCTTGTTTCAGCATTGCTGTCCAACTACTGAGACAGAATATTCAGATGATTTCAAAGTTGAAAGATTGTTATTCCCTGAGTCACTGATTAGCATATTGCTGTAACCGTGGGGTATTTCTTTCAATATCGCAGGATTTTAACTTGTGGGGATAGTGTAAGGGATGTAGCAAGTAGGCTTTCGGCTCTCCATAAGCAGATAGCCCCCACACTTTAATCCACACTTGTGAAAAGCCCCCACACTTTAATCCACACTTGTGAAATCATACGCATGATGACTGTCACATCACTTTGCTACAAATTCACACAGGACCAGTATTTTTTCCGAGTACTCTACAACCACAAATCTACGATTCAACAGACAGAAGAGCTGAACGTTCAACTTGAGAAAGTTACAAGCATAGATATAAGCTAAACAGTACAACAGGATAAAAGATTTAAAACTAGCAGTAGAGAGTATGAGAATCCATACTCTCAGCTGCTAGTTTCACATCTCAGGAAAGGCATATGGTCTTCTGTTTATGGAGATGTAATCTGGCAGACCTAGCCATTGCCTGGGTATGTTCTTTTGAGGTGTAGATGGGGTCACAAAGGAAACCCAAGAATTAGCACTGCTATGCAGTTTGAGAGTTATCATAACAGAGACCATGAGGAGGTGATCTAAAGATCTAGTATATCCCTCTTTCTTCTGGCCATGCCAGCATGTACCGCATGTCTCTCTCATATGCAGGGACAAACCAATACATACTTAAACAAAGCGCTTTAATGCAAACATTTGTATCAGTTCCCACAAGTTGAGGCTGACTCCATACTGAGTGAATGAAGCTGTGGAATTCACAGCATTTGCTAATAGGAGTCCTATGTGAAGTTGGCATGATATTGTTTTAAATAGTACATGTTAGATCTGGTATCCTTGGCGTGGTTTTCCCCTGACCTTTTGCCTCCTGACCTCCTATTTTTGCTAACTTAATTTCTGCTTGCAGGGCACTGATGGGGATCTTACCCGTGTGTTTCCCCAAGGAGGTGGTATCTGACCGGGGACCAACTTCATGTCCAACTATATGAAGGTCATGTGGAAGGAGTGTGGTGTTACCTATAATTTCACCACTCCTTACCACCCCCAAAACGAATGGGTTGGTTGAAAGGTTCAACCATACCCTTAAAGGCATCATTAGGGGTCTACTTAACCCATGAGGCGTAAGTGGGATGTCTTCCTGCCATGCCTTTTATTCATCTACAGGGAGGTTCCACAGAAAATGGGTGGCTTTATCCCTTTTGAACTCCTTTATGGACACCCAGTGAGAGGACCTCTCAGTTTGGTTAAGGAAAGCTGAAAGCAAACTCCCAAGAAGCCACCCTAGGATGTAGTTAGCTACATGCTGGTGTTCCACAACCTAACAGCCAGCTTCAGGAAGCTCTCTCGAACCTTGAAGCTAGCCAGGAGGACCTGAAATGATGGCATGACCAGAATAGCACTTTGGTTGAGTTTCAGCCTGGTCAAAGAGTGTGGGTAATGGAGCCAGTGGAGTCCCATGCCCTACAGGACTGCTGGTCGGGCCCATGTGAAGTAAAGGAGAGCAAGAACAATGTTACTGACCTGGTGGACTTGCAAACTCCCAGTAACCCTTTGAGGGTCCTGCACATTAACTGCCTCAAGCCACACTTTGAGAGGTCTGAAATTCCCATGCTCTTGGCTACTGATGATGGGGTGAAAAAGGAGAGTGAACCTCTCCCAGATCTCTTATCTTCCAAAGAGCAGTATGGGTCAGTGGACGGTGTCAACCTCTCCCCAACAATGACCCTAAACCAAACAGAGAGACTGCCACCAATTGCTGGGACCGTTTTCCTCTTTGTTCTCCTTTACCCCAAGACTCACTGCATGGTGCACCCATGACATGGATACTGGGGGCTGCACACCTGTAAAGAGAACAATTTACAGGTTGTCTGATAAGGTGAGTGCCAGCATCAAAAAGGGGGTCCCCAAGATGCTAGTGTTAGGGGTTATTGAGCCCTCAAACGGCCCATGATCCAGGCCCATGGTGCTGGTTCTCAAGGTTGCCCCTCCAGGTACTGGCAGATTGCCTTGTCCGAGAGGGCTAAAGAGAGGTCTGAGTTCTCAACTCCAGAAGGGCATTTCCAGTTCCATATTATGCCCTGGGGTTTGAAGAAACGCCCCTGCCAACTTCCAGAGGCTGGTCAATCAAGTCCTGGCTGGGTTGGAGAACTTCAGTGATGCCAACTTAGACAACATTGCAGTCTTCAGCTCCAGTTGGAAGGACCACATAAACCACCTCCAGGAAGTGCTTCAGGTTCTGCAGAGCGCTGGCCTGACTATCAAGGCCAGTTAGTGCCAGATATGGGCAGTGTTCTGTGGTCTACTTGGGACACCAAGTAGGGGGCAGCAAGGTGAAAACCTTGCAGCCACGGATTGACAGCATTCTGGCTTAGAAACACCCCCCCCCCCTTCCCCCCCCCCCTTCCCCCCCCCCCCCAAGACCCTGACAGAAGGGAGTGCCTTTTTAGGCCTCACTGGTTATTACCAGAGATTCATCAAGGGATATGGCACCATCGTTGCCCCAATGACAAGGCTGATTTCCAAGAAGTGGCCACTTCAGATGATCTGGACTAAGGCATGCTAAAATGCTTTTAAAGCCCTGAAGGCAGCCTTATGCAAGGCACCAGTGTTTATGGCCACCGATTTCTCCCGAGTCTTTTGTGTAGAGGTACGCCTCAGAGCCTGGCATAGGGGCTGTGCTCTTACAGCTAAATGAAGAGGGCCTGGATTAGCCTGTAGCCTTTATCAGTAGAAGGCTACTTACCAGGGAACAGAGGTGGAGTGCATTTGAAAGGGAAGCCTTTGCTGTGGTCTAGGTGCTGAAGAAGCTGAGCCCATACGTGTTTGGCACTCACATCAAAGTTCAAACAGACCATAGGCCTCTCAGATGGTTATTGCACGTAGCTCTTTAAACGTGGCTCAGGCCTGCCTTTGAAGAACCTGTGTGTGCTGTTTTAAACTGCCATTTCAACCTGCCAAGCTAACCTACGTGCCTGGCCCAAACCTTTTTTTTATTACATGCAAGTCACCCCTAAGGTAGACCTCAGATAGCTCTATGGGCAGGCTGCAGTGTATGTAAAAAGTAGGACATGTAATTTCAAGTTTTGAATGTCCTGGTGGTGAAATGTTCTTAAATTGTTTTCGCTACTGCAAGGTCTATCTCTCACCTAGGTAAATATGGGGAGTTCCCTGAAACATCTTTTAAGTGTAATTTCCCACTGGGAGCAGAAAGAAAATTGGAGTTTGGTGACTCTGAACTCAAGAGTTTAAAAACACATCTTTAAGTAATGTTGTTTTTTTAAACTGCAGGCTCGAGTTGGCATTTTCTTACTTAAACCATCCTGTGCCTCTGCAGATCTCTGAAAGCACGTCTGGGTCAGAGTGACAGCTGGGCATTGTGCATTACCTCTAGACAGTCACACAAAGGGAGCGGAGGTGTAACATTTGCATCCTGATCGCCCATCACATGGCTGATGGGCCTGATGTAGATTGGGAGGGAGGAGCTGACACTTGCACCCTAATAGGGCTGTGCCTGTACCGATAGAGAGAGCTGCATACTCCCCTGCAGTGCGTCTGAAGCCAGGGAAGGAAGGGCAGAGACCTTGTGAGGTTCTAAGGCCTCTTTTGAGGTTTCCCCCACTTCCAAGAAAACATGTTTGGCATAAGTACTAGGCCTCTGGTGGCTACGCGCGCAGCGAGACTGGCTGCACCCTAGCGAAGCTCCAGCGTGATCCCACGCTCAGGGGTCACTTTATCCGTGAAATTCACCGCCTGGCCGGCCAGGACTCGCAGCGAGTGATTATAGGGTGCCCACGCAGCGTTGGTCCGAGAATCGGAGTTCGGCGAGCTCCGAGACCGCATCGGCGCCAGTGAGGCCGGCGCAGCCGAAGAGGTGTCCACGGCTCCGGCGAGACCCACCAAGAGAGTCCGGTGCTGCAACCGGAAGTGAGGGCCACACGGACGGGTCCCTTGGGAGACGCGACCAAGCGGCAGCGACGCCAGGACACACAGTCGGTGATTGACCCCCCCGACAAGCCACAGAAGACGGAGGCGTACTGACGGAGAGGTGCTGCAGAGGGACCGTGACCGCCGTCCAGGCTGCCGTGATCGGCCGAGGAGCGGAGAGGTGCCCATCCCCCATCGCCCACTGTCGCAGGTGCGGACCGGCGTTGGAAAAAGCGGACCCGAGCGCGCTCGGACCCCCGAGGGGCTGCACCCCCCAGGCTCCGACAGGGCAGTGATCAGAAGCCCCGAACACCCCCCCAGGTTAGAGGCCAGACCAGCACGCAGGGAACACAGCGCCCGCCTGAGCGCAGACCCGCCACTCACGGCAGCGCGGAGCACACGGACCTGGTCCCGTACGGCGCCACAAACCGGGCCCAGAGACCAGGCAGCAGCGGAACATCCAGGGGGGACACCGCAGGCAGCACCAGAAGCCCCGAACACCCCACCAGGTAGGAGGCCAGCCCAGCACGCAGAGAACACAGCGCCCGCCTGGGCGCAGATCCGCCACTCACGGCAGCGCGGAGCACACGGACCTGATCCCGTGCGGCGACACAAACCGGGCCCAGTGACCAGGCAGCAGCGAAACATCCAGGGGGGGCACCACAGGCAGTCTCTGCAGCACGCACCACGAGACACCGGTGGAGCGGAGCCGGCGGAAGCCACGGACCACTTGGGGGACCTGGGACCCAACTGTCCACCCCACCCGCCATTGCTAACGGCGGCCAGGCCACGTGCACGGGCCCACAGGAACTATTAGGGGTGGCGGCCGCCACAGGAGGACATTACCTACTGCACACCACACGCGCTACAGCTGAACGTCACAGAATCTCGGCGCCCTCTAGGCCGCGACACAGCGAGACGCCCACCATAACGAGGAGTCGACGAGGAGCTTAAATCACGCTTCGCCACAGAAGCGACAAGGAGCCGCACGTTGCCTGGGCAGGAATCAGACCCGCGCAGTCCAACCTCACGGGAGACTCCAAGGTGGACATACCCTGCACTCCCTGACCTAGAAACATTGCCGGAACTCCAGCCAGCGACTCTGACAAGTACCGCGACCACAAACCGACACCTCGCTGGGGTCCCCCGCGGGCCAGCGCTCGCCCATGTCCGGGGGTGCCGGAAAACGCACAGGAACGGGGACCACGTCCCAAAAGGGCAAGATGGATAAGACGCAGAAGCAAACGGACGCGGATCCGGTGGCAACTAAACTGGACTCGGTGCTGGCAGCCATGGAACGATTGGAAAGCTCCATCCAGTCTACCCGGACGTCCCTGGAGGCGAAAATAGACGGAGTCGCCATTGACCTAACGCACCTGAGGGAAGATCACAAGAAACTGGCTGAACGCACCAAAACCCTGGAAACCACGGTGACGGGCATAGAACCTCGGGTCGCCCAGTCAGACAAGCAGATTAAAGATCTCCTCAACAGGGTGGAGTTCCTGGAGGACAGGGCGGAAGATGCAGAAGGGCGGGCGAGACGCAACAACGTCCGCATAGTGGGTTTGCCCGAAAAATGGGAAGGCAAGGATCCGACCACCCACGTAGAAGAATGGTTACGCACCCTGCTACCGGAAGGCACCCTCTCACCGCACTTCGTGGTGGAACGGGCGCACAGAGTCCCGTCAAGGCCACTACACACCGGTTCCAACCCGCGCCCATTCCTACTCCGTATCCTGAATTACAGGGACCGGGATGCTGTCCTGCGAGAGACTCGGAAGCTGGGCACCATACAGGTCGAGAACGCGAATATAATGTTCTTCCCGGACTACACGATCCAGGTGCAACGCCAACGACAATCATTCCTAATGGTGAAGCGGAGACTACGACAGCTGGGACTCACGTACTCCCTCCTCTTCCCAGCAAAACTCAGGGTGGTAGCGAACGAGAAAACGCACTTCTTTGACTCCTCGGAAGATGTGGAAGCCTGGCTCGACAATGGGACGGATAAAAACACTGGAAGGTCGGGACGCCCGGACAGGCCAAGGAAACGCAGGAGGTCTAACAGGAGACGTGGAGCACGGTCACCCTCTCCAGCGGCCAGCAGCACCCAACACAGCGCGAGCCCACCAGAGGAGGAGGTGCGCAGGGAACAACAGGAAGCTCTGCGAATGGTCTCGGAGCTCAGCGGCTCCCCTTCACAACGCTCCCCGCCCGCCCACAGCCCCAGAGCATCGCCAAGCGACGATGAAGCGATCTATGGACTCCCGGACTCGCAGCTCTCGAATGGGCTGCCTGACATCACCCCACAGACATCGGACCTGTTTGGCTAATGGAGGAGTGCCATGCCACGGAGCCACCAGTGATAGAGGTAAAGACACAGCGAGGCCTGGTGGTGGCGGACACGGAACACGCAGTAAGTTGAGACAATGTCATATTTGCAGTAGCTTGTTACGGAGCAGCTGCCCGGTGGCATCCTTGCCACGAGGGCCGCTACATAGCGGGGTCCCTATTGGTGGGCGATAGTTAACGTCTCCAGGCTCAGACGGGGCAGACACCCTATGACTTTCTGGACATGTTACTACCCAGGCAGTGGGCCGGCCTGATGGCCGATCGGGCCTACACTACACACCCCCCTGGGAGGGCACTCACGCTCAACGAACTCTCACTGGGCACTTGGACTGCGCGATGGACAGCAACCCCCCAGTATGGACTGTTCGTACTTGTTGCGAAAAGTTTGGACGGCTGCCCGTTTGGCAACCGACCCGATGGTATCCCCCCCAGTTAATGTTTACCCCCCCTTTCCCTACTGTGCAACGCTGCATACATGACCTATGGGGGTGCTCACTGGGTTCTCCTGGGTGCTGCTCGAGAAAAGCTGGAGATGCTCTGACGCTGGGTGGTGGAGGGCCCCTTGGGGAGACGCTTGGTGTGGGGGGGGAGAGTGGGTGTGACTGACTTATTATATGCTGATGGCTGAAGTGGTAATGTGTACCTGGAATGTACGCGGAATACACACACCTGCACGCAGATACATGATTTACTCCTACTTAAAGAGACACAAGGTACAGATAGCGCTCCTCCAGGAGACACACCTAACGGCCCCTGAGGTACACACCCTACGCAGGCGATGGCGCGGACAGGTTTACGCCACAGGGTTCTCCTCTTACGCTAGGGGGGCACTGATATGGATCAGACCGGGGCTCCCGTTTGAGGTAGAGGACTCCCACATAGACAAGGAGGGGAGGTTTGTGGCAGTGAAGGGGCGCTTAGACGGGCGACCGCTAGTGGTGGCGTCGCTCTATGCCCCTAACACGGACCAACAGGGCTTCCTTGAGACGGTCTCCGCGACACTGGCACATTGGCATGGGGTCCCCTGGGTGCTGGGAGGGGATTATAATAGTGTACTGGACACCACACTGGACCGCTCATTCCCACCACTACCCAATGCGCCGGTAGTGGGCGCCATGAAAGCTCTTATAGCCTGGGCCTCACACTGGAACTTACATGATGTGTGGCGCCATAGGAACCCCACGGCCAGGGTATACTCGTACTACTCGGGAGCCCACACCCTACACACCCGATTGGACAGATTCATGCTCACGGATGATCTACTCCCGCTAGCGACGGACGCGCATTACATGGGTAGGACACACTCGGACCACAACCCACATATGCTAACCATCACTAGAGAGAGTGCCCGCCCCCCTGTCCCCACTTGGAAGCTGCAACCAGACCTCCTGCTAGACGCGCCCTTCCGGGATTCTCTGTTTGCACATATAGTACATTACTTTGAGGATAACGCAGGCTCAGCCACTTCTCTGCAAATGGAATGGGAGGCGTTTAAGGTGGTCATTAGGGGGCAGTGTTTAGGTACACAGGGGAATCTCAAACGTCAGGTGGAGAGGGACCTACAGAGGGTGGAGGAGGAACTGAGTCGACATGAACGGGACTCGACGGGAGGAAATATCGCTGGCCTTCGACATGCGCAGGCGACCCACGAACGACTATTGGAGAGGCTCCGATGCCTGAATTTCGCGGCTCATGCGGCACGCACACATGATAGGGGAGATAAGCCCGGAAAGTTGCTATCGTGGCTCATCGCCAGTGAAGACCGAACGAAACCAGTCACAAAGGTGCTAGACGCGACTGGGGCGTCCCTACACACACAGTCAGGGATTCATAGAGCATTCACCACACATTACGGAGCACTGTATCGCTCTTGCATGCCCTCACCCGCCCCAGACACGGAGGAGTATCTCCGTCGGTTGACGTTGCCGACACTCACCGACGCCCAACGAGCTATCCTCGCGGCACCCATCGCCCCTGAGGAACTCCGGGAGACCATAGCGGCGCTCTCAAACGGCAAGTCCCCTGGCCCCGACGGACTCCCAGCGGAGTTTTATAAAGCCTACCAGGATCTCCTGATTCCTGAACTCGTTAAATTGTATGAGACGGCTCTAGAGGATTCCTCCCTGCCCCCTTCACTGAGCGAGGCTACACTGATCTCCCTCTTGAAACCGGGCAAGGAGGGGACGCTTATGGGCTCATACAGGCCTCTCGCCCTCCTAAACACAGACTATAAAATACTAGCCTCCACTCTAGCGAGGAGACTGGCCCAATATACGCCCCTACTGGTCCACCCTGACCAGAACGGGTTCGTGCCCACACGCAGCACATCGCTCAATATCCGCCGATTATTCAGGGTGCAGGAGTACGCGAGAGACCCCTGGCCACGGTCGGGTTGCATAGTATTGGACCTGGAAAAGGCGTTTGATTCAGTGGAGTGGCCGTACCTTAGAACGGTTATGCAAAAATTTGGTCTGGGGGACGACTATCTAGAAATGGTGGGACTACTATACCAGACGCCCACCGTCCGGGTCCGGATAGGGAGCCTGATCTCGGATGCTATACAGGTGCGGCGGGGCACGCGACAAGGCTGCCCGTTATCGCCCCTACTCTTCTCACTGGCAATGGAACCGCTGGCAGAGATACTGAGGATGCAGGGCGCCCAGTGGGGCATCCCATTGACTGACGGGGAGCACGCGGTTTCCTTGTATGCCGATGATTTACTCCTCTACGTCCGGGACCTGACACGGATACCCCCGGAACTCACCGGTGCCCTCAGCGAATTCGCGACGCACTCGGGTCTAAGGGTCAACTGGGGTAAGTCTGGGGTCTTCCCCTTTCACCCAGACATGCAAGAATGCGTAGTACGGCTCGGGGACACGACGCTGACGTGGTATGCCGGCACCTTTAGGTACCTGGGCATACACATTTACAGGAACGCGGCGGATATACTGGATGGCAACCTGGTTCGAGCCATAAACTCCTTGCGGGCACAAATCCGATTCTGGGGCACGCTCCCGCTTAATGTCCCGGCCAGGATCACCCTGTCCAAAATGATAGTCTTGCCCAGACTTCTGTACTACTATTCGAACCTGCCGGTATATGTCCCAGCCCGGGTCTTCAAAGACCTGGAGGCCTTAATGCGAACCCTCATATGGAACACGGGGAGACCGAGGGTAGCCCTGAACAAATTATATGCCCCGACGACCTCGGGGGGACTAGCGGTCCCGAACCACGAGCATTACTACCTCGCCGCACAGCTTCAATGGGTGGTGGCATGGCTCGCGGGCAGAAACTTGAGCGATACGGCCTCAACAACCCCAGCACTGACCCATGCGGAGGCTCTCGCACTGTTCCACCCCCTCAGAGGCGTGACACGCGAGTCGCAACTACATGTAGCGGTGGCACTGAGATGTTACAAGCGTGCACTGACATTAACCAGGGACACTACACCCTACGCCCCAGCATTACCGCTGGAGGGGTTACCCAGACCGGGAGGAGTGGTAACGGCAGCGCGCCTGCAGGACTGGGCACAGGTGGGACTTGAAACGATGGCGGACCTCTATGACGACGGGGCCCTGATGCAGTTCGAGGGACTAGTGGAGAACCCCGGACTGCCAGCGGGTCAATTCCTGACGCATGCATCAATGATACGGGTCCTAACGGAACATTGGGGAGACATGTCGGCGGAACCTGAGACACACCTCTTAATACAGTACCTGCACGTAATGGGGACGGGCACGCACGTCGTACACTGGCTAACGCAGGCGCTGAGGTCCCACACTACATGCTCACTGCGGTCGCTCAGGGACAGGTGGACCACTGACAGGGGGGAGGACTGGTCGGATAAGGAATGGGAAAGGATTTTAGAGGGACCACAACACATTCCCCGCAATTCGAGATTTAGAATCATACAGTTCTACATAACACACAGGGCATATCTGTCCCCGGACAAGATTAATCGTTACTTTGGCCTGGACACGTCCAAATGCCCACGTTGCGCGCTACTGAACGCGGATCTCCTACACATGCTGTGGGCATGTCCCAAGCTACAGACGTATTGGCACGATGTCACCACGCTGTTGGCGAAAGGGACGGGGCTCAGCGCTCGACACGACTGGGACACCTGTGTATTGGGCCTTCTCACCAGGACGAAGCACAACAAACCGCACATGAGATTCTGGGATTTAGGGCTGATAACCGCCAAAAGACTCATAACCCGCCACTGGAAAGCAGTAACACCACCGCTGACAAAACATTGGAGTGCCTCCCTCACCTACTGGGCGACTGCAGAGGGCACGGTACTAAGCAGGGAGGAGACGGCGGGGCGGAGGGCCATACCGATAGCCCAGATGTGGGAGGGTTTCCTTCGAGCTTTCACCAGGGCCTGCCATGATAAAGGGGTGATGTAGAGAGAGAATAGTGGGAAAGGGGAGTAATGAAGGCCGCGCGCAGATGAATGAAACGCCGCCCCCGTGATCCACCGCCCTCCCCCTTCCGCCCCCCCCCGCGCCTGACCCCTCCCACCCCCCTGGTTTCCCCCCCCCCTCCCCCGCCTCCCCGCCCGCTCCGCCCCTTGCGCCCCCCCCCACCCCCCCTTGCCTGTCAGTGGGAACAACACACACTGGCGACTCCGCTAATGCACTCCCACCCCGGGATTCAGAGTTATCACACACCACTTGTAATACCCTCCCGCGAGCACCACGGACAGCACCCTATGAGGCTACTCCGCCCGAAACCAACGAGACAAGGCCCACACTGCAGCACCCCCCCCCCCCCCAAGCTTAGGTCCGTTGCACCCACACCTTCTTTCCTGTTCTCCCCTAGATCGGAATAGCGACACCCACGGCAGAGGTCGCCCCCCAGTTGACCGCACCAGACCTGCCTTTCCTACTTACACCCTCACTACTAGCATACAGAGACTACACACAGGAGTGCAGCACATAGGCAAGCCACTGCCGAGACCCTCCACCCCACGGTGCCAACATCCTGACCAATATAGTCGTCCACAGTACTCGTACATGCCGCCCGGAGTCGGGCCTGGATGACTATTCACACTGAAGGGAGTCACCACACTACACTACCGACCAAAAGGCTGCGAACACCGGGGGGACGGCTGTCCACCAAGCTACCCATCTGGGCGGGCAAGATTGGTTGTCCTGGTGGGAACGGCACTGCGAGATACATCGGGACAAGGCAATGGAATGAATGGTCTGATGCACGCAGTGCCCACCCATGGGGCGATAAGTGATGATTTCTATATATATGTGCAATTATTGGACCGTCAACCATCGACTGTAATTGCTTTGATACTGTACGAACCACTCCGATTGTTGATTCCCCTTTGAATTATGCACCTAACGAACTGTACTTGTATACCAAGAGTTTCAATAAAACAGATTTAAAAAAAAAAAAAAAATAAGTACTAGGCCTCTGACAATCCCAGTTTAGTTCACTTTGAGTTCCTGAGGAGACTCTGCAACAACGAGGAGCTGTGCTGCCAGGAGGGACTGCAACTTGTTTTGTGTGTTGGCCTGCTGGTTACTGTGCTGAATGGAGAGACTGCCACGTTGCAACTTGCTCTGCTGTGTTGGCCTGCTGCCTCTGCAGTGAGGAAAAATCGAAATTACCCTCTACAACTTCCAATTTCCCAAGAAACTCCAAGGGCTTGGTCTCTGTTACAGAGTCTGAGGATTGAAAAGACAATTATCCACTTCTGACTGCAAGAGGGGCATTCATGGGTCAAACAAAATGCTGTGCAACAAGCAGATATTCACTCTAGACTCAGTTCAAACACTAATCGAAATTGCAGTTTTTATGCAACTAAAGCCTAGTGCGGTGACGACCACATTGCTCATGTGATTCTGAGTCTCCTGTGACTTAGTACAGGGGTGTGGAATTTTATAAAATATCTTCTTGTCCATAGGACAAGATGTTTCAGAAATCTACTGGTCCTGTAAAAAAATCTACTTGTCCCGTAAAAAAGTCTACTTGTCCCATTTGGTACCAAACAATGAGGTTTCAATTTATAACTGCATTCTCATATAAGAGCTTGGATAGCAGCTTCTCTGATTAGGCCAGGGCTCATTTTACATCATCATTTGTATTCTTACTGTGCTCTGTTCAGCTACCTTTCTGATTGTACAGGACCCTCAACACACTAGGTTTTTATGTCAAATATTTGAATATTCACAGACTCTGTTTAAGTGAGCTCTGTTCAAGGTCATGGTAAGCCTCTGAATATGTCAGCACTTTTATTACATTGAAGTTCACTGCTCTAATTGTATCATTGCTCTCTGTCTTGCCTGAGGAAAAGACTTGTAGACACACTACCCTGATAATTATAAATTATGTAAAAATTCACTCATTTTCACAAAATGTTACTGTAAATAAACTTAGATTCTACTTGTAGTCCAGTGCCTCAGTTAACAACGGAGGATCAAGGAGACTGCCCCTGTCTGAGTGTCCACATTGTAGTTTTGGACAGTTCCCTTCGTCTCACTCTACCTTGGTTCCCTGGTTTGCTAGAATTGTGATCATATACCCAGCACGATATCCAATACGTAGACTTTCATAGTGTGGCAACAATTTGTAGGCGATCTAGTTCCAGAGTCAAAAAGTAAGCTATCAATACCTGCAAGTTTGGCTTAGACATAAAAAGATTGGTTTTGTACCTATAAAAGTATTCACTAGCAAAAAGAGTTGTTTTTTCCAGACCTGGATTTCAGTGCAAATGTGTGCATGCGTGTAACGTACATTGTTTAACAGCACCACAAACTCCTCTCTAACCCCCTCTGCACCCTGAAAAAGGTAATAAGTTATATGTTTGTAAAGAGTGTGTTTAGGAACATGGAATTGTTGTAGGTTTTCAGGCCAACTTATGTAAACTCTTATGAATTTCTGAAAGTCCTAATTCTGCACCCATGCAATTTATAGATCTGTGGATCCAGATTTGTTACATTCTGTTATAAGTATGGCCCCTAATTAATTTTTTAAGTAGTTTTACCTTGATTTGCCTTTATTATGGTTTTAAAATATTGACATGCACCAACGCTGATGTGTTAAATGATTCCTGAGTGCAATGGTAGTTAATGTTTTCAAACCCTGCATTGTAGCTTTCTGCACACTACAGCCATTTTTAAGTTGCAAATATTTTGCTCTTTTCATCCCTTTTTCAAGGAGCACATTGTTTGGGGTACATTGTCCGTTTTCAAAATGAAATCACCAATCTTGCTTCCATTCTTCTATATACACCTGCATACAATAAAGGAGCCTTCTGCAAGCCATACTTACAGCCACAACATGTAAATGTAGCAGACAATTGCACACCTGCTTTTATTGGAACCCCTGTCAGTAATGCAAGCTGAGATTCCTGCTCACTGTTTTTGAATGTATCTGACTTTAACTCTCTACGCAACCTTAATGCACTTGACCCATGAACATGTTACACAATTTTGTTTTAAACATTAGCACACCGACAAGACCAATAAACTGTGGCCGACCATACCTCTAGCAAACAAAGGCAAATTTGTCACTATATTATTTCCATGAGAAACTACCAAATTGTTTCTTAGGCAATGGGGGAATGTAGTGCAGCTCATCATACACTTTACACCTTCTATGTAACAATTCCCTCATGCACTATCCCTTCCCCTTACATGAATGATGCACAGCACTGTTCATACAGATTATACAACTCATGTCCTGCACAGGTCACTGTAAAGATCATATGCAGTGTAGCTCAGGTACCGTGTGGACCTCATGCAAGACATAGTTGAGCCTTGCTTTACTATTGTTCCTAGCATCTTCAGTATATTACATAAATCAAGCGTTGTACAGCCCACACTTGCACAGCTTATTCCATTTGCACAGGTAAGTATCCTCTATATGCTGAGTGATGCGTAGGTGGTGTTCTTATAAAATGAGGAGATCATTATGGTGTGTGATTTACAGTGGTACTCTGCTACTAAGTAAAGGGAAGAGCCCTTTGATGATTTTATTCCAGGGAGTAGCCAGAAAATTAAAATACCCCCCACTTTGACCAATCCTCTGACAGCACCAAGCAAGTGATGTAAGTGAGCTCGAACCTCCCTAAAACTCCTTTGTCACTTCCATCCAAGCATCTATCCATTATTATTTCATGCCACATCTGCTCATGTCCACCATTTCAACTTTACATTCTATCATCCGCTCATTATTTCAATCATTCACTCTTCCCCATTACATCCATCTATTGGCCATTCTATACATCTACCCATCTGTTCACCCATCCACTATCTATGCACGCATCCATCCACCCATGCATCCATCATTTGACTTACCCATCAATCAATAAAGCCTTTCAGCCATCAATTGTTCCTTTGCCATTCATTTATTCATCCATCCATGCTCTCAAATTTTAATTTACTTTGCCATTCATCCATCCTCTCAGATTTTCATTTACTTTGCCATACATCCATCCTCTCAGATTTTAAATTACTATGAAATCCTTCTATCCATTCAACTTTTATTTACTCTGCCATCATTTTACCCACCGATCCATCCATCTCGGATTTCCTTTTATTTTGTCAACATTTCATCCACCCAGCTACACATTCTTTCACTCACATACACAAAGTCCTCATTCTCTCACCCACCCATCTTTTCACCCACTCATCCACCCATCCCGTCACCCAATTATCCATCTATACTTTCACATACCCATCCACCCTTTCACCCAACCATCCATCCATCCTTTCATCCACCCATACATTCACCCACTCATCTACCCTTTACCCCTTTTCCACCCTTCTCTGCCTTTTCTAGCAACCCATATTTTTTTCTTTTAGTTAATCATGGTCTCTAACCTGTCAAGTTGCAGACGAGAGGCCCATAAAAAACTCTGGTATAGCTGCTATAGAGAGGGGTTCACTATGCCCCAGGTTTTATTGGTGGGGGTCCCTTAATCAGTAGATTTAGCTTTAGAACCTCACGAGCTTTCAATTCACTAAAACAATAAAAATTGTTTTCAGAATCCTATAAAAGAATGTGCCCATGCTCACAAACACACGCATAAATAAATAGGTCTAAAATGTTTTTTATCAGAACTCAGTCCACTAGGTAAGAGAGGCAGCAACAGCATGGTAAAAATATAAATATAAATGCTTAAGTCGAAATTTGTAAAGATTCATTTTCCATAAACTACATGTTATAGCATTGTGCGAGCCCCCACATCAAAAAGTGGATTTTGACAACACTTTTTTGATGTGGGGCTGGGCACAATATTTTGTCGACCGTCAAAGTTTACAGAAAAGGCAACTTTACCATTTATATTTTACTGTTCCTTTGCTGCCTCTTACCTAGTGGGCTCAGATCTGATAATAGCTCCGATGAGCCCCTTAATAGCTGCAGTGGTGGTGAGAGCAGCCGCGATTTCTGCTGCTGGTGGTCATAGGCCGAGTGCTTTACACCAAAGGCTCAAGGGCAATGACCTCTGAAGGAAGGGGCCACATTGGCAGGCTTTGGGGAGTGCAGCGTCTCGGAAACACAGGATTATTGTGAAAGGCAGTACTTGCGCATTCTGGTTACAAGCAACGGTGACGGGCCTAAATGCCTTCAGAGTGCAGTTGTAAGTGGCAGCCTTGCACCCGGAATGAAACCGTGTAAGCAGAGACGTTTTTTTTTCTTTTCCAAACGCGTACGCCAGGACAGCCCTGCAACCTTCAAAGAGATGTCAGTGCCGCGCGCTGTGGTCAGAAAGGAGGGAAGCACTTCTGGGCATTGTCGGAAATTCAAAGGGCTATTAAGTCTTAGAAAGTTATGTCAATAAACTCAGCACGCATTTGGAAGCCGGTTAGAAGGATTTTAAGTCTTCTGTGCTGTGAAAGGTTTTTGCTGCAGAAAGTTGAGCCTACTTGTCCGAGGGACAATAAAAACATAAAGACTTGTTGTCCCCGTCAGCAAACAATATGTCCTGGGCGTCGGGCGATATGAATTCCCCACCCCTGCTTAGTAGCATCCCTAATCACACGATTCTGCCCCTGGGTGCTCACGTCAGCATTGCTAAAGCCTTTTCCACGTCCGAGACAACTGAAGGAAAGGACTGCCACAGTACCGTAAAACACACAAGATGATAGACGGAATGTTGCACAATGGCAAAGCATTCACCCCCAGTCACAGATCTGGGTTTAATCCATCGTTATTTTGCTCACCAAGCCACCCCAGTTCAGACATGGCCATATGCAAATCAGTCTTGACCCTGTGCCTCATGGGAACAGTCCAGCCCGAACTGCCAAGCCATGTCATTCCTGGACCGGAATCAAGCATCCTAGGACCGGTTTCTGGCCATCAGCCGTCTTCAGCCACGATAGCTTAACTCCAGTGGCTTAGCCAGCAAGGGACCCACGTCTGGGCATACCCTTACCACATAGGGTGAACAGCAAAACACACAAGATGATGGACAGAATGTTGCACAATGGCCGTTGCAGCTGATCTGTCAATTCAGCACAGGCACTTCAGGCCACCTCTTCACCACAAAGACTCCTGTGATGACAGGATGTAAATCCGAAACGGGACACCCTGCAGGCGGCACATTACTTCAGGTACAGCGCTCAGTGGGGGCCTGATATGCTGACCGGGACAAGTTTCTCTATTCCCTGGTCCAAAGCGCACTGCATTCAATCTCGGACCCAAGTGTTTAGGCTGGCAATGTGCTTCCTCTGTGAGGGAGTACTTGAAATTCGAATATTTCCCTTGTTGAACGCGCGCTAGCACTGCTAGCATTGGGCACTCTATTTTCTTACTGACAATGTGCTACTCAGCAAGGAATCCTCTAAAACCTTTCCGTTTTGTCTGTTTGACCTGAGATCGTACCTATACTTGCAGTAATTGATCAAGAAGTACTTATTGGATGATTTTTGTTTTGGTCACATTTAAATAAAATAAAAGTTACCTATTTTTCTACATTGGTATGGAGTCCTTTAGGTGATGTTTTCACTGCATTAATGTACTTATTGTGCTGCACAAACACTTTAGACATTGACTCTTAGATTAAGCCTGGCTGCTCTACGCCAAGCTACCAGAGGGCGAGCAAGGGTTAATTTAGTGTATAGTTGACTTGCCCTGACTAGAGAGGTTGGTTCTGCCTGGCTTATGTGCATAACCTGGCCAATATATATATAGTTTATATAGTTTATTTGCACAGTTAATTAAAACCAATGCAGTACGATACAAAATATAAGTTAAAATGAAACACAATATAAAATTACATATGTTTAAAACCGTCATAGTGTGGACATTTTGTGCTCTATTCTTCATAGTTATAAAACCATATTAGTCTTTCATTTGTCACACAGTATCTGGAAGTAGACAGATTCTATTACAAGATAAGTTGGGATCAGAACAGTTCAAGATTCTAGTCCTGGCATTTTTTTCTCCACAGCCTTTAAAAATTTTACAAGGCCGCAACTCAGTTGAGGGTCCTGAGATGAGAAACAAGTAAGTACTGCACTCCTTCGTGTACGTATCCCAAACCGAATAAAGTGTCGTTTCAAAAGGAGTTTCCTCTCCTCTTGCATTTTCTCGCAAGAGCATAGTAGGTGAATCATATCTTCTTGCACATCACCGCACAGACGACATGGCGATTCTGCTTTCTTTCTTAACCAGTGTGGGTAATACTGAGTGCAGGGTAGAAGCCCTAGTCTATATCTTAAGAAGCACATTTTGGTCTTTTTGGCGTAACCCAAGCCCAAATAATTCTGAGGAGCTTTTGCCGAGTATGAGTTCAAAGTCATCCAAGCGTGCCTTCTTTTTGAAAAATCGGTTTTATCTTGTACCCATGACTGATGGTTGATGGATTTCTTTACCAAATTGTTGAAAGATTTATGATCTATGGAGGAAGCCCAAAGCTGTTCCAGCCCGGTGTTTACAAGGCTTTTTGCTAGATATTTGGCTGCAGGCGATGTCGAGGACTGCTCTATCTCCCTCCACAGATATTCATTCAATGTTCCCTGTGCAGATTTCCTCACTTTATCCCATGCACAGATGTAGGCCCCCTGACGTGCCAGGAGCTGCTGTTGGATGCCAAACTCCAGCCTGATCTGTGGTGGGGAGGTCCGCTTAGGAAGGCTAAAGATAATTCTGTATGCGGCTATGATTGTGCTGTCAAGTATTGTTGCATCTCTGCCTCGTAGTACCTCGCTTCCGTAAGTGATTGTAGGCAATCAGAAACTCCATTTCTAACAATACTTGTAAAAGTATTTGAAATCAGATGTTTCCGAAATAAGAAGGAAAGTGTTTTGATCATTTACAAAATCATGATAACTAAATATGTAATATAAATAGGTTATTGCCATTTAATCCTCTAAATTTTACCAGACAATTTGTAAAGAACCAGCTATCTGAACATAACCCATAGTTCTGTACCTCATAATGCAATAAGCCAAGTATGAAGTCAAAAGAATGTACATATTCTTCTAGTTCTGTATAACCAAGAACAGAAATACTATACACAGCATCAACAGTCAAACAAAACAATTAAAGAAGCAACAACATATCACCTGCCACCTTCTTTCTGCTCTTTATCCATCCTCTGATTGCAAACTATCTCAAATATCTACTCCCACTATAGTCGTAAAGCCAAGCACGAAAACATACCTTGATTTTATAGCTAGCTATTCTCTCCTTTTTCATTGAATAATCCTCTTCTTACAGTCCATCCTCTACATGCCTTAATACAGTAGCCTCCTGTCTGTAATGCCTGCCCTCCTTACTCTCTACTTAGTTCAGCAACATAACCATACCTATCCTCACAAATCACAAACTTTACTTCCGAGTAACAATTCCTTGCAGTCTAACGATATTTCACCTTCTCTACCCTATTTAAGCTTTCAAGTTTGATTGAACGTTCATCACTAATCACTTCTCTTTGCCTTTTAACAGTACTCAAATTCCTGTAACCTATCTGCTCATCCAATGATTAGCTTACATGAACTATCTCTAATAATGTCAGATAAATACTAATAACGTATTCTACAACAAGAAAACGGGCAGAAATGCCTTTGAAATTTTCCTAAGAGCACATCTACCTGAATAACCAACAATAACTAATAACCACTAACTTCAGGTAATGGTGTAGCGTGCTGCCCGTCATAAAAACCTCCAACGCCTCATCATGGGTAGTAAGCCCTATGTAAATCCAATTAAAATACATAACTAATTGTCCTTTTCTGTACCCCTACCTTCAGACCAGTCTTCATATAAGTACTTCGCACATCCTGCATTTCAAAACACAGAAACCAAAATATTTTGAAAGGCGGCGAAGTATGTTTTTAGTGCTGCGCATGTGATAAATGGTGTTGCATTTTTACCAAAATACAGTGGAGAAACAAACTTAAGAGTTTAAATAATTTCTACAAACCCATGTGGTGTTTGCTTCTTATAGCTGTATTCATTCTGTGTAACCACTTCCACAACTGGAAACGGTACTTGGCAGAACCCGTCTCACCACGATCAAATTCAACCTTCTGTTAAGAAAACGGTGACTGCCTGAGCGGTTTGCTCTATTAACATGTCCCGAGCACTTATAAAATCAAGTTGTGTACCAGTAGCACTTTATATCTTTATTAACACTCATCGGAACCTCCCTCAATCCGATGGAAAGCTCCTAAATATGTGTAAGCTTGCCTTACCTCACGGCTTAGGGTCGGTATTCAACCCGATTGTTATGATTTACTTTCAAAAATAAAAGTTTTGAACTGGAAGGAGGGAAAAGGCTAATCCAAAATTACTTTTACGCGGATTGGCATATAAAGGGTGTATTAGGAGACACGGGTTCTTAGACTCGTCGTAGAAAGTATGCAATTGGTTCGAAAAATTAAGAACCGCCCCGGAACATGCATTCTATTGAACCTACCGGAAAAAGCACCCCCGTGACCTGGAAGTACTCATCCAGGAAGTTTTTATATAGACTGTATAGGCGAGTTGTCGCTGTTTGCCATCGGTTATTCTTCCGCAGCTTAATTGCTGGAGGTTTTCAGCCTCCTGTTTGAGGGGGGCGATATGCTAGTATTGTTTTTTTGTCGAATGGTAATTTTATACTGTTGGTTGTTTCTTGTGCTAGCGTGTTGTAGGAAACTCATGTGCATTCTGCAAAAGATACGCATTTTCATGTTGACCAACATATTTTCCTTTAATAGCAAGCTAGGCTGTGCTACTGTAAATAGCCTTCTTCAGACACGTAGCTCTAGTATAAGTTAGTTCTTTAATAAATTGACCGCAACAGCTACCTTCATAATATTTATTGTTTCTTAGTAATATGCTTTGGGCTCACTACAAAACGTACACTCGAAACGTGTGTTAAAAATGTATAATTTTTCCAGGAAATCAAACGTGTTTCTGATTACGTTTTTTTTCTTCTCACCTGCTATCGTATTTTCATATTAGATTGCAACTGAATGTATATAGCGCTTGCAGCTGCTATTTGAACGTTTAAAACGCATGGTCCAGGTTGAATTGGGACTACCATTCGGCCTAGGCAGCCTAAAAAAATAGTGGCCCTCATTCGTAGATCGCAACCTTTCGTAATACACTGCTTAGTATCGAGGCGCAACTAGAGCCACATTTCCAGGATGGGGAGCTAAGAAAAAATGTCGGGGGGGGGGGGCTAATTATTCCAGCAATAGGCAGAGTGGAGAAGCAGGGGCTCTAAGGAGGGGTACAAAAAAAGAAACCAACAAAACCTCATTAAAAAGAAACTGGTCTTTTAAAGACCTCTTAAGTACTCGGGTCGCGCCCTGGAAACATTTGGGGTAATAAAAGTATTTACATCGGACATTATCATTCCAGTGGAATAAATATACTTTATAAGCACAGAATTATCAAAAATACAAGGATCTCACTTTTTTTTATTTCAAAAAGTTTTTATTGGTAGTTTCAGACATAAGAATAAAATAAATGATGACAGTCGTACAAATGTGATACATACAATAGCGAGCATTTGGTTCTAAAACATACATTTGAAGTGCAGTAATAGGATGAGAGCTGAAATAGAAGACGGTAAGTACCAGTAAGAATCAAGCATCAAAAACGAATTGAAACAACACAAGATGCTAAAATAAAGGAAACCGTACATAAGACAGCACAAAGAGCGACGGAATTAGCCGTAGTATCCCACGATTGGTCCACAGTTTGTTGCCATGAAATACAGTTAGCTGCATTGTACACAGCTATGCAGGTAGGGGAACCCAGCCAATAAAAAATGCAGGAGTGTGAGGTCAAGGTGACGAGTGGTTGGGTCAAGGGAGCGAGGGGTTGGTTCATGGGGGTTTGTGGGCACTAAAGTAGTTGTCAAGGGTGACCCACAAACGCCTACGCGGGGCCTCCAAGGGGAGTGCTGAAGAGCCGTATTGTCGGCGCCACGGAGAATAATTACCCAGTTTAACCAGCAGGCATAGTTAGCTTTCTGGGTATCCTTCCAATTATTGAGGACTACCTTTACAGCAGCCATGAGGAGAAGGTCAAGTAAGGCCCTGTCATTGTCATTTAGGGACTTGGCTTTGAGAAACCCAAAGATTAGGTATGGTAATTCCCTGGGTGGGGAGAAAGACTTTATCAGTAAATTCAAAGACTTTATCCCAGAAGGGGGCAACACATTCACATTGGAGGATAAGATGGTCAAGGTCACCCTCAGCACAGTTACAGTTCCAGCGTCAGACCTGATATTGTAAGCGAAATGACGTGCAGGTGTCCAAAAGGCTTTGTGAAGAAGCCAGAATTTAGTTTGGGATAGTGTAGGGCTGATTTTGTGACGCATGCAGGAATCCCAGGTTTTGGCCCATTCCATGTCTAAGATAGGGAAAGAGGAGCGTGATGTCCAAAACTGTGGTATGATCAGTGAGATTGGAATGCTGTGGGCATAGGAGTTTATAGATCCATGATACTTGATGGCCTAGCTTGTTTAATCTGGCGAGGTAGGCCGGGAGGGAGGGTTAGAAGAGAGATTCGCCTTGGTGATCACCGCTTTTATGTTTAGAAAGTTCTAGAACTCAAGTGAATTTAGGTTATATTTGGATTGAAGATCTTTGAACGAGGGGGGGGTATGTTCCTTCATATAATTGGTGTGGGAAAAAAAATGCCTTTTCTACCCAGAGGTGATTATATAATGGTTTGCCCCTGTAAAGCACAGTGGGGTTATGCCATATTGATTCCCAGCATGAACGTCGGATGGAGGCAGCAATTAACTTATCCACTTTAAGAAGGGCCACTCTTGTATTTCGAAAAATAGGTCTCGAGAAGGTAATTGAATTCAGTTTTGTGAACAGGGCAGACGCTGGGGCGACATTCCTGAGGAGGGCCTTCTCTATCTCAAGCCACACTGGGGAGTAGCCCGCTGGTGGTGATAACCAGTAGGAGCCCTGTTTGACAAGAAACGCAGTTTGGTATCTTTTGAAGTCCGCCAGGTTGACTCCCCCTGCAGACTTGTCTAGGCGAAGTTTCTGTAAGCTAATTCGTGATTTTTTTCCCTTTCCAGAGAAAATTTGTGAGTGCGGCGTCTAATTTAATGAAATTCCGGGGATAAGGTGAGGGGCAGCATGGTGATGAGATAATTGACCAATGGGGAGATCATCACTTTGATGGCATTGATTCTTCCCCACTAGGTTATGAAGCTGGGGGACCAGCCATCAAGTTGCGTTTTAATTTTATCCAAGGTTGTTTTTTTCGTTACGTTGAAGGGCTTCAGCAAGAGTGCTACCAAATTCGACCCCGAGGTATTTAATGAAGCCTGGTTGCCAGTAGAGGCCCGAGTTACCCAGCATGTCTCATGTGCCGAGTATGTTCAGCGGTTTAACCTCAGACTTATCCCTGTTCAGTTTGTATCCGGAATATAGGGAATAGACTTCGATGGGGGACATGAGGCCCTCGATGGAGGAGTCTGGCTGTTCGGTAACCAGAAGGATGTCGTCTGCGTATGCCGCCAATTTTACTCGCCTGTCTCCGAATTCCACACCTTTGATGTTCTCGTTACGTTTTATGTCGGCTAAGAGGGGTTCAAGGGCCAGGAGAAAAAGGGCTGGAAAGAGGGGGCAACCCTGTCTGGTACCCTGTTCCAAACGGAAAGGTGCGGATAGGGAACCGTTTATGGCAATTCGGGCTGACGGGGAGGAGTATAGAGCCATAACCATGTCGATATAGGGCTTCCCCAGGATAAAAGAATGCATACAGTGTTGTAAAAAGAGCCATGACACTCTGTCAAACGCTTTTTCAGCGTCGAGGGTGATGGTAACGGAGGGAGTGGCGGTTATTTCAGCTTTCTCTAAGACATGGCAAAGTAACCTCGTATGATCATTTGATAGTCAGTGTTTGAGGAAACCCACCTGCGAATTGCTAATTTATTTAGGGAGGAGTGCATTCAATCTGTTGGCTAGGATTTTAGCGTACATTTTACAGTCCAAATTTATGAGCGAGATTGGACGATTTTTTGTTAGGAGAGGGTCTTTCCCTTCTTTCGGGATGACAATTATGGTGGCCTCGCTCAATGAGTTAGTGACAGCACCCTTAGTCATAAAGGACTGGAAGAGGTTCAAGAGGAACGGGCTGATAGTTCCCTCAAATTTTTTATAGAAACTGGCTGAGAAGCCGTCAGGGCCAGGGGCCTTGTTGCTTTTAAGGGTTTTGATGGAAGTAGAGATTTCCTGCACTGTGAACGGGGAGCCCAACTTGGAGTTGTCCTCATCAGAGAGTCTAGGGAGGTCTAACGAGTCTAAGTATTTGGTGCACGCATCTGAGTCGAACGCCAATTTGTTTTTGTAAAGGTCCTCCTAGAAAGACTGGAAGGTGTGTAAGATGTTGTTGTTCTTGGTGTGGGTGTTGTTGACCTGGTCTTTAATGGAAGCAATATGGAATTGTTTTTTCTTATGTTTGAGGTAAGACACAAGAAGTTTCCCGGCCCTATTGCCCTCGCATAATTTTAGTTCCTTAAATTTTTTTTATCCATACCCCTGCACGATTGCTTAGAATTGCATTATATTCATACTTCATTTTAGTGAGGCGGTCTAGGATGGAGGTATTACTTATTTCGGCTGTGTGGGAGATTTCTAGTGCCTTAATATCTCTCTCTCTCTCTCGAGTTTCCAGATCAAGGTTCATTTTTTTATTAATTTGTGCTCGAATGCTAATGATAACACCCCTAATTGTGGCCTTAAAAGCATCCCAAACAACCGAGATGTCTGAGTCTGGCAAAATGTTCAAGGTAAAGAACTCCCGGATGGCGTTCTCTATCTTAGTCTTATTTTCAGGGTCGGACAGGATGTCATCATTAAAGTGCCAGCGTTTCGGGGGGAGGATCGAGTGTGAGCCTGCTAGTTTGGTATAAATGCAAGAGTGATCCGAGACCAGTTTGGGAGCTATGTCAGTCTCCTCTATGAGGTGTGTGAAAGGGCTAGAGATTAGTTTGTAATCGATTCTCGAATAATAGTTGTGGGGGGCTGAGTAAAATGTATAGTCTCGTCCGTCTGGGTGTTGCAGGCGCAATGAGTCGCGTAGATTGTATTTGGAGCAGAGACGGTTAAGAATTTCATGGGAACGTGAAGGGTGGTATGTGCATTTGGATTGGCGGTCTAGAAGGGGGTGTAGGGGGAGATTAAAGTCCCCTCCAACAATTAAGAGTTCATCTTGGGGGATGGTTTCTATTGCAGATGTGACGGGTTCCCAGAAATCCGGTGTATCCGAGTTTGGCCCATAAATGTTTACTACATGAATGGGGTCGTCGTCTCTTCTGAGGTGAGCCACAATCAGTCTGCCGTTATCGTCGTGAGTGTGTGAGGTGATAGAAATGTTTGACTTTTTCGAGATTAGGGTAATCACTCCCCTCTTTTTGTGGACTGCAGAGGAGCAAAGGGTGTGCGAAATCCAATGTTGCTTAATGAACTCTGCATCCTCTTTTGACAATTTTGTCTCCTGTAGCAGGATGATATCGCCTTTGGATTTTGCTAAATAGTCAAGAATGTTTTTACGTTTAACTGGGTGATTAAGACCCTTGATGTTTAAAGAAATTATGTTAAGGCTTTCTACCACTGATTTATTCTGAGTCATCTAGCCGTTGAATGTCGCAAGGAAAGTGCTGGCATACTGCGACTGGAGTTGAACAAGCCATGGGGCCCATACGTTACAAGGCAGAGGCGGGAGTGGGCATAGCTGGGACACATGAGCATTAGAAGACATTTGAAGTCCGTAAGCTTGGGGTAACCAATAGTGTGAACGACTAGTGGGCTAGCTATGTGCAACATATGCAACACTACTTTTGATGTCTGTGCTGTGGATAACAAAGGAATTAAAAGAAACAATACTGAAACCAGAATTAAATTTTCCCGTGCCCCCCGCTTCTCCCACCTCCCTCCAACCAGTGCCCTTAGATCCATTCCTCCTTACCCCCCTCCCACCCCTCCCCCCTCCCTTAGAGAAATCGAACCTAGAAGCTGTGACGGCAGAACCGTCCATGGTCAACACAGGACTTTATAGAAGGATGAAAGAACAACAGGAGAATCAACATGTTAGGAGCTCTTAGCATAATTGTGCGACCGTACAAGCCTAACATACTCAGAGAAAGGTCCCCGTGCGGGGTCTCAATGCGAGGTTCAGGACCCATAGCTATGTGACGTTACAACCATGAGACCTTAAATTGTGAACAAGAACTGACGTTTTCATTATAGTAACATATAGACCCAACAGGTCTGCAAAGGAACTAACTAGCTTAGTGCTGCGTGGCGATGGGAAAAACAACTCGAGTATCTGGAATTGAAGATGGTGCTGCCAGCAGGAACATATGTGGTGCAAGGAATACCCTTGAAGCCAGAAGTGCTCAAGTAAAGCATCAATAAAGTGCCTACAACATGACTAACAGTATGAAACAGTGTAAAACAGATCGATGCTGGACACAATAGTACAATTAGACAGTTACAAGAGAAAGATCCTCAAGGGGAGTGAATCCAATACTTGAACCTACTACTCGGTATACGTAAATTACGATATCTATAAACAGACTTGGTTAAACCATTTGCAGTGACTGAAGATCAGGAGCAACCAGACGTCAGAGATACGTTGAACGAGGGCGAAGTCTCACCAGACCAATCCAAACACAATCAGCGGTTGGCAGACTCTTTTGCTTCAGTTTTTCGTTTGTTGGAGTCTCCGCTTGAGGAGTCCATGAATTGTGGAGGTGAGTCTTTCAGGTAGCATGTCAGGTCATGGGGGTCTGAGAAGATGCGCGGTTTACCGTGGTCGATAATCTTAAATCTTGCCGGACCTGCGAATGAGAATTGGATGTCTTTTGACTTCAGTTTATCTCTCAATGACAGGAAGCCTTTCCTTGTTTCAACCGTCTCTTTGGAGAAGTCCTGCGTGAAGATTATACGGTGGCCTTCCCAGGTGATATGATGGTTCTTCCTTGCAAATTGTAGAATGGCCTCGATATGTTGAAATCGGAGAGGTTTGCAGATCAGGGGACGAGGGCCTTTTTTTCCATGGGCGATGAATGTCGGGATTCTGTGAGCTCTGTCCAGCTCCAGTCCGTGATGGAAGTCAATTCCGGTGACTGTTCCGGGATCCACGCTTCCAGGAATGCCACGCAAGATTCTGCGTCTTTTTCTGATTTTTCCGGCACGCCAAAGATTTGAATATTGCCCCTCCTATTACGATCTTCTAACTCAGCGTTTTGACGTTTTATGTCTTTAGTAGAGCTCTGAAGGTGTTGTATGATTTTACACGACTGGGTTGTTTTATCGTCTACATCGCTTATCCGTTGTTCCGCTTCACTGATGCTTTTGTTCATGGAGTTCATATCCACTCTGATCGCTGTGAGTTCCAATTGCATGGTATCGGTGTTGCCTTTTGTGGATTTGGCCAAGTCGTGGACCTCCACCAGTTTCTTAAGGATCATGTCCAAAGTGCTTGTTAGGTCTGCTTTAGCTTTGATAGGTGATTCAGATAAGGATAGCTCCGGTCTTACTTTCTTGTTATTTTTATTTTCTCTCTCTGCCATCTTGTAGGATCGTCAGGCCCAGGGGGTGATGAGAAGATACAAGTTCCACTGATCGCCACTGATGAATGGCAAAAGCTGAATTAGAGGAACCGGTTGAGATATTCTATTCTGTGCAGGCGTGGACCTTCAGATGGGGAGCCGAGAGGTCGGTCATGAAAGGCCACGTTCATAGAAGATGCAGCCAACCAACGATGTGGGGTGGATTGGAAATGAAGAGTACCTTCACCAGACACAAGCTATTTTGAAAAACTCGCAAATGTCGTCAATGTCTGTTGTGTGGTCGGCAGGGTGACCGCGATATGTAGAAGGCAGGACCGCTGAGGGTAAGTCTCAGCGCCAAGAGTTGTCGTGGAAGGATGTCTCTTTAACAGTGTGAGCCTTAACGCCGGCTGAAATCGGCCGTGGTGTTAAGAACTTGTGAGTATATATAATAACGTCATCTGCGTAAAGAGATATTTTACACAGATAATCTTGTGAATTAAATGGCTGATGTCATTATCCAGCCTGATCATCTGCGCCAGGGGTTCAATGTAAATATTGAATAAGAGAGGGGACAGGGGGCACCCCTGC
Source organism: Lissotriton vulgaris (assembly GCF_964263255.1). Taxonomy (NCBI): domain Eukaryota; kingdom Metazoa; phylum Chordata; class Amphibia; order Caudata; family Salamandridae; genus Lissotriton; species Lissotriton vulgaris. The sequence continues at coordinate 1,064,682,430 of NC_141693.1, read as the reverse complement.
CTTGTTCCCCTCTTTATTTCAAAACTCAGGATCAGGGAGCCATTTACCAGGATTTTCACTTACGCCCCAGACTAACATTTTTTTAGGGTTTGCACAAATATCGGACCCATTCCCACAGTCTCTAGTACCCCCCCAGAGATATCTCCAGCACACTCGGGCAAATGCCTTAGCGGCATCCAGAGCCCCTACTGCTAAAGTGTTGTTCCTCCTCTCAGCCAAATCGATGTTGCCAATCAAGATTTGGGTTTGCTCCTGAATAAACCTTCCCACCATAAAACCTTTCTGATCGGAATTAATTAGGCCTGGTACGAATTTTGCCAACCTCCCTACTAAAATGCCCGTAAAGATTTTATAGTCGGCATTCAGCAGGGAGATTGGTCGGTAGGAGTCAGCCAACAGCGGATTTTTCCCTGGCTTCAATATTAAAACTATTGTAGCCTCTTTCCAAGATCTTGGAACCACCCCAGAAGTGGAATAAACTGAGTTGAAGAGGATCTGGAGAATAGGCAAAAGCTCATCGCCTAATAATTTGTAGATCTCATTATGGAGGGAGTCCGGGCCAGCTGAGAGAGATCCCATCCCAATCTGCTGTGTGGAATTCCCTCCCCCATGCTTGTCCTGCAGAAGAAAGATTTTAATCTTCCCTTGAAATTTTATACAAATATATAAAGCCAGCGAGATTAAAAAGGAATCACTTTTTTGTGTTAAATAGGCTTTTTTTTACTCCGGCCAAAATTGCGAAGTTTGCCCCAATTCCGATCCCAAAATGCCCCAGATGTAATACCGACAAGGCTGATGATCTTCATATGTTTTTCGACTGCCCAGAACTAACTGTATTTTGGAAGAATGTGAGGGAAATATTGATTGCAATTTTTAGCATAGATCTGGAAATGGATATTAACTTGGTCATTTTTGGTATGAACAACTCTACAGCTGAGGTGCTCATTATTGTATGTGATAATCATAGCCAGGTGAGAAATCTGTTTAAGGTGGAAAGACCCGACCCCCCCCCCCCAGTAGAGAAAATTGGGTAAAAGCTATATTAAACATCGCCCACAGAGATCAGGGAGATCTGTCAGGGGCACAGGCTAACATCTGGTCCCCCCTTTTGGGCTGGGGTCGGCATTTACATCTGATAAACTTCTAGCCCAAAGATGGTGGTTTCCCGTTCCAATGATTACACCTGACCTCAACCACATGAGGTAGCCCTGGGGGCGTGGATCTATGCAGTGAGTCGAAGGGCTCCCAGATTGCCCATAGACGGCTTGCTAAACCTGCTCAGATCTAAGGTGAGATGAGGACAAAAAAAAAAAGAACTTGTGAGTATGGTGGCAGTTGGTGGCCCCTGGTCAGATTCCGGCTATCCCCTTGACAAGCAGGTTCCGGACTCAGTTATCATGGCCCAGTGAGATGCAGGCTCTAGCAGTCATTGGCAGAGATGTAGGAGTAGGCATCCATCGGCACCTTTTGAGAGGTTTTAGCAAACATAAGGCAGGTTTTAGCAGGTTGTAGCAGACCTTTGCAGAAATGGCAGGATTAGGCTTGACTCAGCACGTTTTGGCGGATTTTAACAAGCATTTTATATGTGAGGCTGTGAAGGGTAAGCAATATGCGCTGTGAGGACGCCGGGCTTAGAGCATGACCCCCTGCTGTGGCCGACAGTCAACTACACTTTGCTCTCAGTGCGCCTTTTTCTTCCCGCCATTATGAAGTCAGGCAGTGTGGAGGCGATATCGAGGGTATAGCTTGCGAGGCAGGTTCAGCACTGTGGATGCGGACAGCAATAGGGGAGTCATGCACTCGGTAACTGGAGAGGAGCTTGACGGTCGGCTCTCACACACGGGTGTATCGGTAACGGGAGTCACAGCCGCGTATCCGCCATTTCAGGGTCAGGCAAGAGAAATCGCCGTAAGGCGGGTGAGTCTCCTTTTGGATTTAAGCCTTAAACAGCGCGCTATAAACGAACAGTGCTCACCTCCGGGAAAATGATGGTGGATCGCCAGAAATCAAAGCTGTGTTAGGCAGTGGCCAGCAGGCAGGCAAACAGGGCTAGGGTTCCGTGCTGGTCGGCGCCATTTTCAGGATCAGCCACGATGCAGCCGACGGCTGAATACAGGTCTCAAACTCGTGATCACTGCATTCCAAGCCCATAAAACTGGTCCCTGGGTGTTCTGTGCATTAGTCGACACCTCGGAGCTGCAAGGTTGATTGTTTAAGACTCCTGGAGACCTCGAAGTCGCTATCCTGTGAGACGCGAGACGGATTCAGGCGGCCATCTCCACCCCCGTCCAAGCCACGCCCCCCCAAGGATCTCACTTTTAATTGTGTTTTTTTATCCATATGTTTGCTGTGGATGTTTGATTAATGTTCGCTGGAAAACATGATATGGTACATACCTAAACTGCCTTTTACACTCACTTTTTTATGACATTCGTTTTATTTTTTGCAGTACCAGCATGTGTTGGATGGCCCCTGACCGTCCGACGTCCCTGCGCACGTGTGGAATTCGCCCGCACGGCGGGGGAATTCCAGCCGCGCCCAAAGGGTTAAGAGAGGCTCTCCAACGCTCAGAGACCTGTGAAAGCTGCATCTGTGTTTTTTTGTTTTTTTTACTTGCAGCTAGCATCGCATGTACATTCTGAGAAAGGGAATGATGCTGGTGTGTAAACGCAAACATAAACAAAAAATAGTGTTACTTTCCTCAAATACATGCAGTCTTGTATACCACGGACGCAGCCCAGAAGCATTGGAGCACTCTACATGAACACCAGATAATACTGCAGAGGGTCATATTCTTTTTTAGATTCATGTAGATTAAATGATTTGCCCAGATTCACGGTATGTCGTATCGACGCTGGGACCTGAATCGGGTTTCCTAGTTTCAAAGTCAACTAAGGCCACAACCTGCCCCGGCTGACTGCAGTAATTGTTATCTGGCAGACAAAACAGAGGAGCGGAGACTGATTTATCTCTGCTACTTGCATGGAGTGGAGGAGGACAAAAGTAAACTGAGGAGCTCCCTCGCTGGCCCTCATCAACTCACCACCACCTGATGCTCCAGTCCTCTCCCCTGAAAATTAAGTTCTAATAGCTTCCCATCAGCAGCTCCTTGCAGACTCCATCACACCTGAACAGAGGCAGGCACACCTCATGCTGCGACAGTGGAGCAGAGCAGCTCATTGTCATTCTGCCTGTGACATTAGCCCACTGGCACCACTTCATGTGCTTGGGGTCATAATTGTTAAGGCTGTAACAACAGCCTTTCATGCTGTGCACCAGGTGTGGAGTCCTTAGTAGACCAAAAAACTGGGCCACCGACTGTCCTTGGCCAGAGGCCCATCGTCCGATGACTGATTGTCCGCCTTGCCAATCTGGGGCTGTGTATGATATGTCAATATTACCAGCTGAAAATTCACAAAAAGTCTTCAGAGATGAAGTCCTTCATTTCTCCACATATGCCTCGTGTGACTTATTTTCATCTTTGCTAGGCGCAGACAAGCCATCCAGTGAATACATTAGGGGGGCCAACTATCCTATTTTCTGTGGGTTTGACTGAGTCAAGGCCGACCTTGGGCCTGGGCGAGCTGGGCTCATGCCCGGACCCCAATATTCCCAGGGGCGCAGCAGGGCGTTGCCTGACAAGGTCATGCAAACAGCTACTCGAGTATCCCACTTGGTCTCAATCAGGTCCCATTAAAGGCTTTCTAATCAGCCCTTAATGTACATCATGCCTAATTTTTAGCACCCCGTCAACCTCCTCCCCCCCATCTTCCTCTCAGCTCCTGCCATCACACCGCAAGGACACCCTCCAACAAAGACCAATTTTTTTCCTGCCAAGGACGATGTTCCGGTCAATTCGATTTAGGTCCGGCCCTGGCTTGAGTCGTCTGTCCTGCTTCTCCCCTCACCCCGATTGAACTGCTTGTTGCAGAACACATGCAGCCACATTCATCAAGCGAAATGCGCTCGCAAAAGCTCCAGATTCTGAGAATCTGGCCCTTTGCGAGTGCAATTTTTGCATTTGGGATTCATCATCCCAAATGCAAAAATCGCTAATAAAGAATTCACAAATTTGCGAGGATTAGCATTTAAGGAATCTCTATTAGAGATTCCTTAAATGCTATTCATGAAACATTTAAAAATTGCGAATTCGCAATTTAGGACCGCTATTTACCACGAAGTCAAACCTCGTGGTAAATAGCGAAAACTTAGAAAAATGCATTTTTCTAAGTTGCATGTTACACACACACATGTCCTTTAGACATGTGTCTAAACGCCACCTCCGATCAGCCAACCACGCCCTCGCCGCCGTCCCCCGCATCCGAAGAGCGACTACAGGAGGAAGGTCCTTCTCCCACCTGGCCGCCAAGACCTGGAACTCCCTCCCGACCGACCTGCGCCTGACCCAAGACCACCTCTCCTTCAGGAAGAAGCTGAAGACCTGGCTGTTCGAGCAGTAGCGGCTCCCCCCCCCCCCCAGCGCCTTGAGACCCCACGGGTATGTAGCGCGCTTTATAAGTGTCACTGATTGATTGATTGATTGTGTGCACAACATCAGTGTAAATTCACATTTCAGGGGTGCTACAGGGTGTCCTTTGGACACCCCTGCACCCTTGAAATCGCAATTTCATTTTGCGAATCGCTATTTGCGATTAGCAAATTGTGAGTGTCTTCCCATTCGAATGAATGGGGAGATATTCCTTAATTGCGACTCGCAATTTGCGAGTCGCAATTAAGGAATAATTGGAAATCGCTATTTCTTGAGTGATTTCTTGATGAATAACATTTTGCTATTCCTTAATAGCGAATCGGTAAATTTCGCTATTAAGGAATCGCAAAATGTGTTCTTCATGAATCTAGCTGTAAATGTAGCATGCAAGAGATGAGGTTTGCAGCTGCTAGCCGGAACACTTACAGCCGACACGGTGTACCGCTGTGGCACTTTCAGCACCAATGTGATCTGTAAACGATGTCCTTTCAGTGTCTGGGTGAGAGAAACTGCCCCACAGGAGGGGACCTGCACATTGCACAATGCAGCTTGAAAAGCAGATAGAACTTTAGAGATGCAAATACAGAAGGCAGCCACCTGCTGTTTAACAGCCTTGAATGAAAACCATGTTGGGATCTTGTACTGAGAATAGACTTTGGTGTTTATTTCTTCCATTAAGCCTGTTTCAAAGGGCTCACATATTGTCAGATTAATGGACAATATGGACAGCTTCACGGTGAAAGTATGAATTGCCATTGATCAGTTTATTAGTGTAGGAAAGCCATGATTGCTACACATAACTACTTGCTTCAAAGGCTATACATTTACCTCCATATTACAATTTGATGAATAGATCATGAGAATGGACAGAGTCCCTTCCCCCGCATCCAGTCCAGTTTTTTTTGCCCACACACTAGCAGCTTACTTGAGCCTGTTTCAGAATTCCCCTTATGTTTACTTGTTGCGGGGAAAAGCTATTGTGTGACCTCTTTGGGTGCTGTTGCAGTTAAGAAATTCTGTGAACTGATTAATGTGCATATACTCACACTACTCTTGCTCATTACAATGTGCAATGAGAAATCATAAATCCTGTGATTTGTAAAACAGGAAAAATTAAGTCAAATGCCGAGGCAAGGCCCCTTCTGGCATTATACGCCTTACATTAATGGGCCTAGATATGTTTTTCTCAGACCGATTACTTGGCAGAAAGTGTTGTTCAGGGCTTTGCTAGGGTTTTTGTTCCTGTAAGACCCCTGTTTTTTAGGTCTCGTCTATTCCATCCCGAAGGGATGGTAGGCGAGATTTATAGTAAGGAGACCTAAAAAGTCTACCTACTGCGGATCGCGTACAATTCATGTGAGCCAGGCGCATGCACAGGAATTCGCTCCCCCTAACCCTCCCACAAAGCAAGCCGAGACAAGAACATCAAAGCGATCGCGGCCGCTTTGATTCCATTTGCCACCAGCCACTTCACGCGCTCGGCAGGTCATAAACAGGACCATCTGCTTGTGAATCGGAATGCTGGCATGGTTGCCCAGCCCCCCTCCCAGCGCTGCCTTTCCTCTGCTCAGCTTCAACTGGTGCCCGACATCACACCCCAGTTCAAATTGTGTATGCCCTCTTTATTGCAGGTCCTAAACATAAAACATAAACCTGTCTTTCCCCAACAAAAACACAAGCATTTTTCGAAATTGCACCCTCTAACTGCATTCAAACTTGTTTCAATTTCTTTTAAATATTTTTCATTTCACCATCCAAGCTCCTCTGTTACTGCCCCCTACTGATCCCGTTGCGCATTACATCCATTCCACTGTTGCTCATCTTTCGCTGTCTCATTTTTTGAAAACTTTTTTGGGACCCAGCAGGTTTTTGGTGGGCTGCACCGTTCTAGCAAAAATGCTTTTTTCATGTTTTTTCTTGTTCACGGTTTCAAAATAAGTGTGCCATTTTAGAATGGTAAACAAAAAACAAAGTGGCTACTTTATCAAGATACATAGTTGATAATGCTGGGCTCGCCCGACCAACATGAGGCATGCATGCGTGGTGACACGTGCGCATATGCACCATTGCACTTTTTCAAATTTGCAAACACTGTTCAGCATCGGCAAGAACCATTTTTTGGTATTGATGATGCTGAATGGCATCGTCAAAAAAAGGCATTGTAAAAGCTAATACGTTTGCAAAGCTAAAGGTGAACCCTACTAGCTTTGCCAATGCGTATTATTTCCTGTTCTTATTGTTTCTTGTCAAAATAAAGGAAAAGAGGCGCCAATGTTCTTTTTCGGGTTTGCAATCTTAGAAACTGTTCTCCCCTCATCGATCCATCTGGTGATACATGGGTCATATGGTCAGGAAGGCCGATACCGAAATTGCTTCCAACTTGCTTAGCTCCCAAACCCCTGGTCCATTCTCATCTGGAGCAATGTGGAGCTCTGCTGCTTAAATGGCGCCAAAGAGTTTAAGAAAGACCCAAACGTGTGGTACATTAGCCTGTCCTCTGCTTGAAAAGTAACTAGGGCCTTGCTGTCCAATCAAATTGGGGTTGTCTGAAGTTCAAGAGAAATTATGAGTCAGCAGTAAAAACTGCAAGATAGAACTTCTACACCTAATATTTAGTATTTCTAATTTTCCATCAAAACGTCTGAGTTCAGTGATTTGCCTTGAGCTCTTAGGTGCTTAAGAATTAAGGGACCTATTTTGTGACTGTGTGAGCCCGAAGAAACAGAAACTAATGAGATGTAAATCATTTTCAGTTGTAAAAGGATGTGCTCAATGGCAGTTCTTGTTGTGAGCCCGAGTATGTTTCCAAATGCACCATGAGTGGGTCTCAGTACTAAAAGAGCATGACCCACACTGACCCCAAACCAGTGTCCTTCACTGCCCCGTGCCTGCTCCTCTCAGTGCTCTGTGCTTGTGTCCCTCAATGTCCAATGCCTGTCCCTCACCCTCGCACCCCCCTCACCCACACACACCCTCCCACACATTCTCACCCTCACACACCCTCTCATCCACCCTCACACCCCCTCACCCCCACACACCCTCACCTCACACCCCCTCACTCTCACACACACCCCTCACACCCCCTCACTCTCACATCCCTTCACCCTCACACACCCTCTCACCCTCACAACCCCTCACCCTCACACACCCTCTGACCCTCACACACCCCCTCACCTCCATCACCCTCACGCACCCTCACACCCCCTCTCACCCTCACACCCTCACCCTCACAACTTCTCACCCTCACAACCCCTCACCCTCACACCCCCACCCCCTCACCCTCACGCCCCCACACACACCCTCACCCTCACAACCCCTCACCTTCACACCCCTCACCCTCACACCACCACCCCCTCACCCACCCTCACCCTCACATCCCTCACCCCATCACCCTTACCCTCACACCACCTCACACCCTCACCCTCACACCCCTCAGCCTCACACACCATCACCCTCACAACACCACACCCTCACACAACCTCACCCTCACACCCCCTCACCTTCACTCACCCTCACACACCCTCACCTTCACACACACCCTAATCCTCACACCCCCTCACCCTCACTCCCCCTCACCCTCACTCCCCCTCACCCTCACACCCCTCACCCTCACACACACCCTCACCCTCACACCCCCTCACCCTCACACCCACTCAACCTCACACCCCTCACCCTCACACCCCCTCACCCTCACACCCCCTCACCCTCACACAGGCTCACTCACCCTCACAACCCTCTCACTCACCCTCACACCCCCTCACCCTCACACACCCTCACCCTCCCACACCCTCACACCCTCTCACCCTCACACACCCTCACTCACCCTCACACACACTCACCCTCACACACACTCACCCACACACACCCTCACCCTAGCACCCCCACACACCCCCTCACCTTCACAACCCTCTCACCCTCACACACCCTCACCCTCACTCACCCTCACCAGCATAGCATAACAAAACATAGCATATCATAACAAAACACAGCATAGCATAGCATAACAAAAAAAGCATAGGATAACAAAACATAGCAAAACAAAACAGCATAGCAAAACACAACAAAGCATAGCATAACATAACAAAACACAACAAAACATGGCATAGCATAACAAAACAGCATAACAAAACAAAGCATAGCATAACATAACAAAGCATAGCAAAACAAAACAGCATAGTATAACAAAACATAGCATAGCATAACAAAACATAACAAAACATAGCAGAACAAAACATAGCATAAGATAACAAACCCGCATAACAAAACAAAGCATAGCATAACAAAACAGCATAACAAAACAGCAAAACACAACAAAACATAGCATAGCATAATAAAACACAACAAAACAGCATACATAACAAAACATAGCATAGCAAAGCATAGCAAAACAGCATAGCATAACAAAACACAACAAAGCATAGTATAGCATAACAAAACAAAGCATAGGATAGCAAAACTAAACATAACATAGCATAACAAAAAAAGCATAGGATAGCAAAACATAGCATAGCATAACAAAACAGCATAACATAACAAAACATAGCAAAACACAACAAAACATAGCATAGCTTAACAAAACACAACAAAACATAGCATAGCAAAACAAAACATATAATAGCATAGTAAAACATAGCATAGCATACCAAACAAAACATAGCATAGCAAAACAAAGCATAGCATAATAAAGCACAACAAAACATAGCATATCATAACAAAACATAAGATAACAAAACAGCATAGCATAGCTAAACAAATCAAAGCATATGATAGCAAAACATAGCATAGCATAACAAAACAAAACATAGGATAGCAAAACAAAACATAGCATAGCATACAGCATCACTCGGCACCACCACAACATCACTCAGGGGCACCACAACATCACTATTCGCTACCACAGCATCACTGAACGCCACAGCATCACTCGTTCGCCATCACAACATCACTCAGCACCACCACAGCATCAATCTGTGCAACCATTCAACAACAACTGGTTCAAATATATTCTCTCAATGTTTCAGCTTTATTACAAATGTAACAAAAAGATGTTAATATTTCACTTCTGTTCGTGGATTTTGGTCACAATAAAATACACTGAACATAATCTTCACAAAAGTTATCGACAAAAGTTGAAGCTATTGCCATTATAAATTGAAATAACTTTTATTTAAGTATTCATTATTAAAAAAAAATTAAAAGCCATTGTTATTTGTAATACAATACATGTAAGTCAAGTAAATACAACACATATTGCATTACAAACGCTATAGGTGTCACATTTGCGAAAGGTATAACTATTGGCAATGTAAATGACAAAGCTATTAATTTAGCTATTTTCAAAAACAAAACATAAATAAAAAAATTGTCATTTACAAAACCAATAGCTCAAACTTTTCTAATGTGAAACCTATTGCATTGCAAATGCTTGTTATATCCTTTGTGACAACCCTACTGCTGATTTTTTGGAAATAATGCCAGAGATGTCTGACTAGTATAGAGAACAACTGACTTGCCACCGTACCTGTTGCCATCTCATGCCCACCAACTGTTCTCCTGACCCCCACCGAGCTGGGCTATCATGACTCATGCACAAAAACTGTCATGTTTGATGAACACACAAAATGCACCTGTTTAAATAATTAGGAGCAAAGCTCACAGTCATAACCCTGTCATGAATAGGCATAACGCCATTCCCTTGGGCTGAGCACTAGTGACAAATGCAAAAAGAACAGAGGGGCGGTGCCTGAGTGTTGATTAACAAAAATGAATGGTGGGCCTGCACACCAATGTAATCAATTAATCTTAATGTATATCTGTTGTAAATCTGTTTGCAGCTAATTAGGCGTGCTACCACGTGTAAAGGGTCACACCCCTCAAACCCTGGTAAATATACAACAGTAGGAGGCCAATGGAAACCACTGCCTACGTGATGCACTGCTAAAGACACTTACTGTCTACGATAGAATTCAACTATTTTTTTTCTGTTTGAAAATCATATATTTGTAAACTTTACATCATATTTTTTCATGATATTTTAAACATCATCATAACTGAATTACAATATGCATCAAAATTTAAAATTATAATTAATTCGTATTTCAATACAATACATTTATCTATAAGCAGTCTGTATGTTTCAACATAAACATCCACATTTTCACTATTACCATCACTCCCCAACCAGAGGGGCATGCTCACTTTTTCTATATGATTTTACAGAATTTTTGTATTTGGTAAAATCTGCCTAATGTCATGTTTTTGAAATGATGGATGTCATAGATTTTTAGGAAATTATTAGCATTATTTCCTGCATTTGATTGTATAATAATTTTTTATATGACCATTCAGTATTATTGAGATATTTCTTTTATTATTAACAATTCTGAAAAATATCATTATATAATGAATCAAGCACTTTGTACTATCACCTATATGGCACTAATCTCTAACTTTTCTGTATTTCTAAACTTGTTCCTACTCTTTAGAGTCCCTTTCAAGATGACCGCTGTTTTTCTTAGATTGTGGCATTATCAAATTATGACTGCCTCACTTATTGATCACTTTGGTGTTGTTAGATGACAAAACCGGTGTTATTAAATAATGAGTACAGAGTTGTTTGTAACAACTTTCTTTTGGTACTGGTACTTGATTAACCCTTTTCTTCGTTGTTGTAAATCATACGCATTTGAGTAATTATGAAGAGAGACATGGTGTTAAATATCATGCCTCCATTATAGATGGTAGCAAAAGTTGCCGCTCTAGTTGTTAGAGTTACCTTTGGCTCCAGGTATGCATACATACAGAAGTAATCTCTGAGTTTGTTTGATTCACTTGTGATTCATTCAACTGATGTCAGTTATTTCCCCATATATTTTTGGTTGGTATGTAGCTGATTAAATTAATAGGCTAACCTTTTTGATTTTGTACAGGTTTTTTGTTCCTTCAGCTTCAAAAATTGCCTTCCAAATTTACTTTTGAAGATTTTTGTTCAACTTCACTATTGATTCACTCAGGGTATAGGTGAGTTTCTATACCAATGATTGGCGTTGAAGTTTTCCATTAATAATGTATGGATTCTGATCTTGATATGATTGAATTGTTTTGATTTACAGACATCTTAGTCCCCATCTCTTATTGTAAAGGTTATCATGACTTTTCTATAAAGTAAGTGGTAGTTTCCTTTATAGTCATTTGGAACTCCGAAGCCTTTCTGCGAATATTCTGACATATACTTGTGTCTATTAGGTTGCACTTAAGCATATTCACATATTTTTCTCTCTTCTTTTTGTTTCTTGTCACATGTATGATTTGCATTTTGAGATCACAGGTGAAGATATGAAATAGGCGCAAATATGGATTCAATATCCTTTTTTCATATATTCTTTACTACTTTTGAGTTCATGTGGTGTCATTGCTGTCTTTCTAATTTAATATGGTTGTCCTGAGGATGGTCTTGCAGTCTATGAACAATTGAGATCGAAACGTTGCTGCTGAGTCCAACTCCTTCCCCTGAAATTATTGGACCTTCACCATGGAATTCTTTTTGGGTGTGAAGATATTGATATCAAACAGAGTGGACTGCACAGACCAAAATTATTTTTATTGAATAAACGATCTTTCTCCAATCCAAACTCTGTGTGCGCCTTTTCTTCAAGATTAATTCCTCTATTAATTACATGCAGAGTTGTGTTGTGGTTCATTCTCCACTGTCACTATTGGGACAGATAATTTAATTTAAGTTATTTTCCAAAACTGTTTTCTATTTTTCTATAAATTATTCCCTTGTTGGCCCTTTACCTTTCAACTAGTGGACCACCCACTTAAGTAGCCCTTTAAACATGTCCCAGATGCAGAGCTCTGTTATGATTCATTCTCCAGTAACTATTGGGACAGATAATGTAAGTTAATTATTTTCTACAATTGTTTTTGATAAATCATTCCCTTGTTGGCCTTTTTATTTTTTACAGAATTTATACTCAAGCTCAGAAGGGACTATTGGGATGCCCTATTTCTTAACATGCTTAAGTGCAGACCCCTGTCTGCTTGGGCATTTTTCGAAATTGAGTAGTTAATTTAATCTACTTAAAATTAATTTCCTTGAATCTCTTCTTTTTCTTTGTAACACAAATGTCAGAATCGGAAACTATCCTACTCTGATGAACATATTTCTAAAATTGCCAGTGGAACCTCATTGCTACGTACTAGAGATCCTGGTTCATAACAAGAGGATACTGATCTTTACTATTTTGAAAGACTTAAAAAGAAACTAGTACATACTAACCTACATGCAAAATTTCTTACTGACTGTCTCAACTCAAATATTATTCCTGTAGGACTTCAGGTTAAGAACATTCCTGGTATTATTACAGAAAAGTAGAAATTAAAAATCAACTTTAGTTTCACAGCCAATAAATGTTCTAGGACATGGCTAGTCCTAAGTATTGAGACTGCATAGAAGCACGTTAAATTGATTTAAAAAGTGATTGAAGTCCTAGAAAAAAAGTTAATTAATGATCAATCACTGACAAATGCTAAAACTCTCCTTGAGGCAGTCGAACAGACATTAAGTCATTTTGAAAAAACTAATACAACTAAGAAACAGACAAACTCCAAAATGATTTTAAGAGATACAATAAAGAAAGGAGGTATTCTCACCCCAGAAAATACTTTTATTAAACTAGTTCCTTCCTTCACATAGGAGAGTGACCTTTTCAAATACTGGTTCAGCCTCAGATAGCGACCAATCAGCCCTTAACCCTCAAGCATTTAGCTATAACAATCAACCATCTACTTTTAGGCAAACATTTTAGGCCAGGGCCAGAGAGGCCCCGGACCAGGTCAGAGACAGAGGGGAGACAGAAAAGGTTGGTAGAGGAATCAATATACTCCCCGTTAAAGACAGACACACAATCAATATTATGAATGGTAAATAGTGACCAATCTATACCTAAATTTAATCTTTTCTCATATACTCTAACCGAAATGGAGACCTCTGTGCTTAGTAATGGACTATGTTTTGTCCCCACACACAAGAACTAGTTTTTTGATACACGAGGTAAACTGTATCGATTCTTTTGTTCTATTCGTTCAGTGTTCAGCGTGCCACAAAGGTTGCAACAGGTCTATTCAGGCGTAGCCTGTTATGGTCCATAGTTTCAGACTGCACTTCAGTCGTTGCTGCGCCATAGAACATGTACCGATGTATGCCGCGCTTCCTGCTCCCCACTCGTTGGCTCTGTAGATGGCAGCACCTCAGTTATGGCAATCGTGCGTGGGCAGCACTTTACCAGTCCTCCCATGGGCCGGATCCAGCAGCGGTCCCTGCGCGGGCCCGAGGCAATACATCCCCTGGGTCGTGTGTGTGTTCCTGTGCAGTGCAGAGCATTGGCCAGGCCCCAGGCCTACATTTCGGCCCTTCTCAGTCAGCGCCAGGCAGAGCGGCACCGCAGCCACACAACCCACATCTGGGCACCATGGGCGGGTGCAGCCCACAACAGGCCGACTCCCATTCTGGTCCCCTGCAGGGTGTGCGTCGGACCACATGGGGTGCCTCGCACAGTGCCGTGTGGCCAGGTCAGGAACTAGTGCTTAATTTGTGAAAAAAGGAAGTGCAGGTGCTAAACATTTTGTCAAGGAGGTCACTGCTCACTTCTTCCTCCGGGGAGCCCCACTCTCAACACTCTCACTGCCTCAGTCTCTATCTTCTAACTTTGGGGACGATTCACAGAACTAATTTACGATAAAATCCTAACTTAAGACTACTAAATGTCTTCTGTGAATACCAAAAGTAGAAAGTTTAGGATGTTGTCTTAAGTTAGTTCTGTGAATCGGGCCCCTTGATCTGTTGTCTGTCCCCTAAGTCTTTGCTCTAAAAGTCTATCCTCGCACATCTCTAATTGTTTTCTATCATCTTTGTCACACCTGGTGTGTTAACCTTATTCCCTGTATTTCTGATTTGCCCCCTATTCATTCTAGCCCTGCCCTTTTTCCTCTTCACTTTTATCTATGCTCTGCTCTCTCTCCCCTCGATCTTGGCTCTTTACTATCACTCTTCTAGCAGTGATTAGCTTTGTCTCCGTTTTATCATTTGTCTTATTTTTTTCCTCTTCCTGTCCTCTACATCCTTTCATTCTATCTTCTCTCTTCTTAATGCTCTCTTCTTCACATCATGGCTGCTTTCTCTTTGTATCTGATTTGCTCTCCTTTCTTCTACTTAGCTCTGTCCTATCTCTCGCCTCTCCTGTTGTTTCTCCCTCTTCTTTACTCCTGCTCTCTCTTTCATCTATAACACTGCTGCTGCCTGTGACCCCTGTCGTCAGCCTGTACATGTCCCTGCTATTTTGAACTAAGGGTGGGCGTAAAATCCGTTTCGTGGGCGAATTTGCGGATTTTCCTCGATTTCGCGATCCGCGAATCTCACGAAATCGCGGTAAAATCCGCGAATCAGCTGGGACGGATTTTCAGCCAAGCAAGGGTTACAGCAGCAGGTGCAAAAGTTGAACCTAATTTCTTTGTAACCTTTTACAAAAGGGCTACAAACAAATTAACTTCAACTTGGACACCTGCTGCCAATTGCTTCCTGGCGCCTCGTTGCCTACTTGCAACTATTCTCTGACCCTTGAAGCAGGGTCAGAGAATAGTTACAAGTAGGCAACGAGGCACCTGTCCAAGGATTTAAACCTCATCAGGAAGCACTTACAGATATAAAAAACAGGAAGAAGGGAGAGGATGGCAAATACACCCATTTTGAGTTGTCAGGAGGGGTAAACTAAAAGAGACCTTTACAGCACAATTTTCATATGCATTTTGCTAAAAATAAAAAGCTGTATGTTCTGTAGGGGCAACTCAGGAATCTGGCCCTTCAGAGATCCGGCCTCTCTTTCTTTCTCTCGTTCTCTCTCTCCCTCTCTCTTTCCCTCTCTTTCTCTATCTATCTATCTATCTATCTATCTATCTATCTATCTATCTATCTCTCTCTCCCTCTCCCATAAACGACTGCATGGGTAACTTCGCTATGCAAGTGGCTCGCGAAGACGCAAAAATCCCCGCAAACATGCACAAAACTCCGCGAACACGCAAAAAACCCCGCGAACATGCAAAAAACAAAAATCTGCAAATTCGCACAAATTCGCGAATTTTGCGGATCGCGAATTCGCAAATCTGCAAATTCGCGGATCGCGAATTCGCAAAATTCGCCCATGCTTATTTTGAACTCTGCGTTTTACTGTTGTCATTCCTAAAGAAGTGGAAGATGGCGTGTTTTACTTTCTTACCTACACAGAGTGCAAAAACAAAATGTACACCAAATGAAAATGCTTTTTTTGCATATATTAATCATTGCGATATGACTGAGTTTATTGCGGAACACACGGCTGCTCGAGCACAGCAGGTGATGTCACTGCTAGTGCTGCCTGTAATTAGTAGGTCTAGGGATGGCGACGGCATCAGCATCCACTGCTCAGCTTGCTGTGACCCTGCCTGCTACACCACAGGCATTGTCCCTAGCCGTAATGCTGCCAATGCCGGTAAGTATGGCTGTGGTGCCTACTGGGCTCACGCACACGCAGCAATTACCATGCTGCAGTGCAGCGCACAGATTTTACAGGTGACGCCATGGCGCACAAAAGTTCTGTAGGTCCACAGCTGCATCGAGCACGTTGAGGATAGCAGCAATGCAGGGCTTCAGGATATGCTACTCTGGCTAAGCAGCAAGTGAAAAGTCCACACTTACTTTTGTTTATTCTTTCTCAATAGCCCTTACTTCCAAGTTCCAAATGGGCTCTCACAGCTTCCTTGCCTCAACTCCCTCATGAGCCAGCCCCCAGCTACAATTATCCAATGGGAGGCTTAGGCTCAGGAAGTGGCAGGGTGCAGCAGACTCGGGGAATAGAATGCAAGCCATAGTTTGTTGATGACTTCTTGGATTTGTGATCGGCGTGATGACATAATCACTAACGTGGTAAATATACATATCAATCCCACTTGCGAAATGTTCTAATAAGTATCACAACATCCTTAAATATATGTTTTATGTTATAAGGAGAAACGAACCAGGAAAAGAAATGGCTTATGCAATACTTAAATTGGAGGAATGGGAACTTTTGTGAACATAAACCTTTACATGTCAAAAAGAGTTTATAAAATAAACACAATATCTACAATAAATATAGTCCAAATTTGAAAATTATACGGCTATCCATGCTCAGGTACATGCTCTTTGACTCCTGCGTGCCACGGTCTGCCCTGCCAGCCTCCAGGAGGCTGTAATTATTTTTTGCTTTATCTTTTCAGGACGTGGTGGGGCTCAATTAGGAAGAGTCCATCAGCGCTGTGTGGTTCGCTGGACGGCGGTAGCGGAATCGGGCGGCCTCGTGTGGAGGCCTTTTGCCATGTTATTTTCTTTTGCAGGCTTGTTTAAACAAGCATTTACAATGCAATGGTTTCGCCTTTGGAAAAGTTAGAGCTATTGGCATTGTAAATGACAAAATTTGTATTTATGTGTTGGTTTTGAAAACAGATAAATAAATGGCATTGTCATTTACATTGCCATTAGCTTAATCTCTAGCAGTCACTTTGCAGCCACTCTGCACTCCCTAGCAGTCACTCTGCACTCCCTAGCACTCCCTAGTCACTCTGCACTCCCTAGCACTCCCTAGTCACTCTGCACTCCCTAGCACTCCCTAGTCACTCTGCACTCCCTAGTCACTCTGCAGTCTCTAGCACTGCCTAGTCACTCTGCAGTCTCTACTCTGCACACTCTCTACTCTGCACTCTCTCTACTCTGCACCCTCCTTTGCAGCACGTGGAGCCCAAAGATGAGAAACGAAGCTGTGGCTCTCAAGCTCCTTAGCTCATGAGCTCCGAGCCTGTCCAACCCCAAAGGTGAAGAGGCAGAACGTTCCCTGGACGCTGCAGCCGAGCTGCCTCGGCAGCTCTCCTTTTCAACATGTTCTTTTAGTGATTCGGCCTCCATAACAACCTCTGAAGGCATCTCCGTCTGTCAGCAGATTAATTGCCTTCCCATCATGGCTGCAGGAATGCCATGATGGGTGCTATATACAGCATAAAGGCAGGAGGCACACATGGAAGGGATCATCAGAAAGCGCGGACAATAAAACAAACTAACTGCTCTATCTAGGTGCACCAGCAAAACCGTGTGTTCAGAACGAGCACGACTGAAAAAACTGAAGTGAGATGCGGTGGTGAGCCACCTATGTTGGAGCAGGCGATCGATCCAGACAGTCGTATGTGGCAGCTGTACAGATCGGGGAGAAAATCCAGGAAACAAAGGTCCTCTGAACACTGCTCTCTACAATGCTCACCACACACTACCAGCAGTGCTAACAGCCCTCCGAGAGTAGTAGTCACACTATCACAAGCACTCACACCCCTCACAGACCAGCACCACACACTACCAGCAGCGCTAACAGCCCTCCGAGAGTAGCAGTCACACCCCTCACAGACTAGCATAACACACTACCAGCAGGGCTAACAACCCTCCGAATGTTGTAGTCACATGCAACTAAAAGCCCCCACATCCACCACAGACTAGCAGTCACACACAACTGGAAGCATATTCACTCCCCTCACCGGCTAGCATCCACACGCTACCAGGAGTACTTTTACACATTAGCAGTCACACATTACCTTCACACCCACACAGATTAGTAATAACACTACCGGCAACACTCACACCCATCACTACTGAAGCACACCAAGTAGGAAACACACTTTTCTAATATAAATAGAGGTGCATAGTACAAATTCGCTTAATAAAGCAAACCTATTTTAATGAGGCAACCAAGCACTCTAGCACTCACAAAAACAATGAAATGCCTGTATTGGCAGAATGTTAGTAACGGTTTCTATAAATGGTGGACATTCTTAAAATAGTGAGGCCTACTGGTTTGTCTATGCTTCTTATTGTTGAAGTCCGGTTGTATTCATCCTCGCTTCTGCGTATGTCACTCTAGTTCTAGTGGTGCTGCTTTTACACGCAGGAGGTATTAGCGCTTCGGAGGTGGTGATTCCGGGCTGTACTGACAGAAAGAAGGACCGCGCTGGGATTGGAGGATGGAATGGCACGTCACTCTGAGAAGCATCTTTTCCATGTTAACACCTCGTGTTGCTTACTTCATTCTTAGATGGGGAACTAAAGCACTCCAGGAATCCCTGACAGAACATGCGCAAGCACAGGCAACAAGCACTTGTAAAGCTAATAGGTGTGGATTTCTCAACGTTTTCAAATACATGTGCAGCACTGCAAACTTGGGAAATGATTAAAACAAAGAGCACAGAGGTACGAGGCACAGAACGAAGTAAGTTGCAAACAGAGACTCCACAATAGTCTGTGTACATCTGTCCAAACCGACGTTCGCACGGTAAAGCCAGACCAGTGCTCGTTTTATACCCGAAAGAGCAGCAGGAACGATAAACACAGGATCCATCCGATGTCGCATGTACCACCAACAGAGTCTATAATGACGGCAGTAATTTAAGCACAGCCACGGCCACAGAGAGCTGCTCTGCAGAAGGTTAGGGGGACGCTGGGGAACCCATCCTGGCTATCCCTGTGAGATGGTCCCTACTGGGTATCTCCAAGGTAAAACCAGGCATCCCCGGCGAATGTGGGGGGCCGTTGTAGAGATGAGGCAAGCTAATGCCCAGAGTTGCCGAGTGTGATCCCTGGTTAGAGTAGGCACCGAGGCGAGAATTATCGAGTCCGCTGACCCTGGTCCAAGACCCTGCCGCGTCGGGAATTGAACCCTGGTCCCGGGCCGTTCTCTGCTTCCGGGTCTGCCACCTCTAACCAGTGAGCCACACCACTCCACGCACATGCGAGCAGCTTGTTCTCTGCTAGTTCACCCGGACAGATTCACATGATATCGTAGCAGATTCATGGGCCTCATTTCACAACCTCGTAGGCTTTCATTACCAGGCTCCGGATGGCCCCGCTGGGTGGTCCCCGACGCCTCGTTTTCTGCCTGTTGCCTAAATAACAGGAGGGGCTCCGAATAATCACAATGGAATAAGTTTAGATAAGATTTTGTGAAATTACTAGCATAGTACCACAAGCACAGAATCTCATTTACACAAAAAAATCCGGACCAGATTCGGGGGCGTTCCCGGCTTTTGGCTGACGTAGCATGACGTAGCCAAAAGCCCAAAATTCTCGGGAATGCCCCCGAATCTGGTCCGGCCATGACGGACGCCTCTCTGTTCCAATGGCTAGCCTCCATTTATGGAGCTAGCCAATGGAACAGAGGGCGGATTCCCGAGCAACATACTGTAATCATTAGATTTCTCCTGCGCAAAAGTTGCTTGCGCAGCTTTTTTCAAGGCGAAACCTAAAAAAAGGGGGTCCTCTCTAAAGGGGCCATTCGATGTAATTAAGGGCGTGGCTTAAAACACCTAAGATAAAAATCTGTGCTTAGCATAGTGTTCCCCCCGACTGGTATTATGTTGTTTCTGTCATTGCATCCAGATATATAATACAGCAAGTATCATTACACCAACAATAAGCCAGGACTATTGGCTTTGGCAATGGTTGTTAGTTGCATAAAATGAAAATGCAGCAACCATGGCTTCGTTGAATATAATATTGAAAGTGCATCAGTTCTAAAATAATGAGACTGAAAGAACTCCAGCCCCTTTTTTATCAACTTCTTTCATCAGCTTCTTTGAACAAACTGGTTTCTCACCTAGCAGCACTGCCGTGTTTGCACATTTCTTCTGTCTGACTGTGGCAGGAAGAGGACACCACATGCTTTACCAGCCCAGACGGATCCATTGTCATTCTGTCTGTGGCAATCATCAGCCCCACACAGAATGACAATGGGCTGTGCTCCAGGAGGGGTGTGAGGCGCCCCATCAGGGAGACGAGGCCTCTCACAGGGAGCAGCGCTGCTCCCCTGTGATGGCCAAAATTACAGACAAAAGGTGTCCGTAAAAGGAATCCTGACGGACAACGGACGTCAGGTCCTAATTAAGGACGGTCCGTGAGATTTACGGACGGTTGGTCACCCCAATGGTAGGGGGCATGATTGCAATCACCTCATCACTGGCCGTCACCCGTGGAAGCTGTCCATCCGGGCACTCGGGTGACGTCCCCTTCAGAATGAGGCCCCTCTGGTTCACCGTCCTATCCTCTGGCCCTTTTAGTACTGAGCCCTGGTGGTGACCCTATTATCCTCTAGGGCCGAAACACGGTGGAAATTTTTGACTCATGCCCGAGCACCACTACTGTTTATTTTATCTTTGTCTAAAACTAGAACTTTCCTCGCCTGAACATTCCCACTTTATGTGTCAATCTACGTCCTTCTCATACTTGTCATCGTGTGCAAAGACATGTGCACCACACACTTTGTCGTGTGCTTGTTGTCACACTCGGTTGTGGTCGCTGGGTCGATGCTTGATGCTGCAACACTTGCCAGCCAGGACGGTGTTTGGTTCGATACAAGTTTGGAAGCCACTGAAACATGTTCGCCTGATTGAATCTCTTTCTAAATCTTAGAAGGGATCCCAGGTACTAATGTGCACGCGCCGGGCCTCGCCTCGAGTGGCACGGTGGACGAAAAAAGGATGGACGGGAATGTGACCCGCACCGATCTGAGAGCAGCTGAGCTCGAAGCAAGCAGCCACCCTCCACCTTGATGGCTGTTTCTGATAGAAGTTTACTAGCCCTGAGGCTGCCACCCGCGGCCTCTTCTATGACGCCCCCCCCCCCACACACACACACACTGAAGACAATGTAATCTGCCAAAGCTCCCAAACTGGTTTTGTCATGAATTAAACCGAAACCTCTTCTCCCCGGGGGTGGCTGGGGGCAGGCGTGCAGGCCAGGCCTCCCTGGGAGGGGGGGGGCACTTCAGGTGCGTTGTGGGGGGTGCCTGTGGGGGCAGTCCCTGTGTGCCCAGAGCCAGTCTAATCCTGTCTGGTAGGTGTTTGTGTTTGGGAGACAGACAGGCTCTCTTATCAGTCCAAGCTCATCAAGGCTGGGCAAGTAGCCACCAGGAGCTGGCGAGCGAGGCTCAGTAAAGGCTTCTTGGCACTCAAGAGGCTTCTTTGGGGACGGTGCTGGGCCCGGACTCTTGGCTCTGATGGACCCCGGGCTCTGACTGCACCTGGACTCGGACCCTGCGCTCGGACACACAGTTCTACGGGGTCTGTGGCTGGTATCGACCTCACTACGATGAAGCTCTCACTTGCCCTGGCGGTGCTGCTGTTGGCTTGTATATCCCTCAGCTGGGCGCACGGAGGTAAGCCCCCTACACACATACACTGCAATGAAGAGGCCGAGTTTTTTTTATTTTTATTTTAAAAGTGTTATATAGCGCTAGCTTGACCCGAAGGTATTAGAGCGCTTTACATACACCCTGTTTAAAAAAAAAAAAAAACTGACGCAAATTGCATAACATAGTAGATAGGCAGTAAGGAAGCAAACCGGCGATAAAGAAAATGCAGCATGAAAAATAAGGTGGTTAACACAGTTAATAGCGCTGCACGTCCCCTGTGTGGAGTCACAGCGCTGTGCACGGATCGCATGGCAGCGCTGTGATGGAGGGAAGCGCTCTGTTTTGGGTGGGGTATGTAATGTGAGTTGTGCGGAACACGTATCTGGGTGAACGATGGTTCATCTGATCAAAGTGGAATATAGGGCCCCGAAGACCCGACTCTGTGACCCCCAAAAATCTTGTATTTGTCAGTTTTCTCCAACTGCCCGGACCAACATCGGGTCGCTGCCCGGAGTGCCCACCCATGGGTGGGTGTGAGCCCGGGCCCTTTGCTGGAAGGGGGAATTGTGGTCGATGGGCAGTTCTCCCCCCACCCCCTAGCTCACCCCACCCTCATGCCACTGGCAGCCGCCGCGGGCGGGCAGCAGCAAGAGCTTAACTCGCTGTGCTATCTTTCCGAGATCTTGCGTTGCGGAGATGTGTCGGGGTGGCTGAGGTTGGTTGCGCGGTGTGAGGTTGTTTTGTGATATGTTCTGAGTCCTGTGGTTGATGCTGCCTGGTGTGTTTGTTTAGTGGTGTGTGCTTACGTGTGGCCGGTTCTTGTGAGCTGTGAAGCTGTTCCGAGCCTTGGTTGGTGCGTGGCAGGGTCTGCTGTGTTAACGCGTCACGTGGGACTGTGTGGCAACAGGCCCCCTAACACAAGTGAGGAAACCGTGCCCCCTCAGTTTCACAGTAATACGCAAATACAATGTGGATGATGTGTGCGCCTCTGAGCCCCGGTGCCACTGCACCCGTGGCACCCCGGGTACCCGTGGTGAGGCACTGAGACTTGGAGGTGCTGCGTTCACGGCCATGCTGTGGTGCGTGGGGGCCACGTGTAGTGTGCGTGGGTGCGCTGTGGTGTTTGAAGGGGGTGAAGAGGAGTGGAATGGAGTCTGCAGATTTGTGCGGGTTGAACTGTGTTTTGGAGTCCGGTGTAGCTTCGATGAGTTATGTCGACGTACGGCCGTGGTTTGTTGTGCTCACAACTTGTTAGGGTTCTGTGTGATGCGCGGTGAGGCTGTGCTGAGTAGCACATGTGTGTTGTGGTGATGCGTTTAATGAGCTTGCTGTACGGTGTATTGGGAAGGTGTGTCAGGTGCGTGAGTGGGTCGTGCAGTACTGGTTGGGGGTGGGCTGAGGTCGAGGTTGGTGTTGATGTGGGGGGGAGTTGTCTCCCGTGGCGGGGCACTGTGGTGTGGGCTCGTGGTGGCTGCACGTCCTGGCAGGCACAGCACCCCTCCACACCAGATTCGGGGGCGTTCCCGGCTTTTGGCTGACGTAGCATGACGTAGCCAAAAGCCAAAAATTCTCGGGAACGCCCCCGAATCTGGTCCGGCCATGACGGACGCCTCTCTGTTCCAATGGCTAGCCTCCATTTATGGAGCTAGCCAATGGAACAGAGGGCGGATTCCCGAGCAACATACTGTAACTCATTAGATTTCTCATGCGCAAAAGCTGCTTGCGCAGCTTTTTTGCAGTCGAAACCTAAAAAGGGGGCCGTGAGCGGACGAGATGCGGCACGGCAAAGACCAGTGGGGCGGCAGGAGCAGAGTCACAAACAGATGATCGCAGCGCATCGGCGTTCAACTCCACGCAAACGGGGATGGCATCCGGAGTCTCAGCTGAGTGGGCAGCGGTATCAACATAAGAACAGCGTTCGACCCAACTGCCCTTTACCTGGCTGAAAGCTGCTTCTCCGTCTGGACCAGATGGCGGGGATCGGCGTGTCAGTCGGTGGAACTGGGTGAAAGGATCAGCGTGGTGAACACGGCAGCAGGACCCGAGTTAAAGCAGCTGTCAGAGCACGTTTGGGAGAGCAGTGGCAGTGAGACTCGGGCAGCCTCGCTGTGAGGCGGGGCAACCCCTCTTGTTTGTATCTTTCAGGTTGCTCCATGGGACCAGGGGACTGGATCGGCGATGAGCTGCAGAGCAACATGGGCGGTTCACGTTGTGGGCGCAATGCTCCGGGCAGCAACAGTTTATTGGCCGAGGTTTGTGAGCCTAGAATCCTGCTGTCTTCATACGGTCCGGCCGGCGGTGTCGGAGTTGGACCAACGCCGAATGCTGCAGGCTCTCTTGCTCGTGGTGAGTGTACTAAATGCTCTTAGAAGCATTAGGGAGCCGCTAATACATGGTTCGGCGGCGTGCGCAGATTACTCTGTGTAGGGGGGCTTAGTGCACTACTGCCATCCACTGTGGGGGACTGTGTATGAACTCATACTATCCGAGTCGCAATGCTTTAGGATAAGCTACAGTGAATAGTTACATTCTGCAGGCGGTAATATCCTCCTTGGTCATAGCGCGGCGATACGGAGGTGAGTTTATATAAGTAACAATTACGGTGACACCTGAGGAGCTGTTGTGGCCACCGCTGATGCCAGGCCAGACTTTATGGTAGTTACCGGGTATAGTAGAAAACAAATGAAGGAGTATCACCCGATGAGTAGGATGAAGGCTTTCCAAACGTGGAATCAATATGCCTTGTTAAAAAAACCCTCACTCACCACCTATTGGTGGTGAGTGAGATTTTTTTTAACAAGGAATATTGATTCCACGTTTGGAAAGCCTTCATCCTACTCATCGGGTGATACTCCTTCATTTGTTTTCTACTATTCATGACCAGGGGATCAGGAGTATTTCTCGTTCAGTGTCCACGGACACAATCCCTTACTCTCCATCTCTGTTTTTTCCAGTTACCGGGTATAGTAGTTCATATTCATTCCATCGTGTTGTGTTGTTTTCTAATGCAGTGCCCTTCAACGTCTTTCAATTGTGGTCTTGCAGAAACAGATACGTGTCAGCACTTGTGTTACTGCAGGCCTGGAACCATAGTGTGCTTACGTTTCTCTTTTTCGATAAAAAAAATATATATATATCTCACTAGTAAACTGTATGTAAGCTCCGGAAGCGGTGTATGACTCGTGGGTGATTCTAATCTGAGGGGTTCGGCTCAGTTATATCCTAAAATGATGAACGGAAATCTACCTATTTAAAGCAGGGGGGTGCCGCCTTTTCATTTTTCCCCTGACTTGCTGGATTTTCGCAGGCGGGTCTGCATGGGTTATTTGGTCGAATTGAGGGTTGAAGGTTGCTTGGACCAGGCCCGGGTTGATGAAACCTGCGGCTTCTCACTGCGACGAGGGTCAAGGACGGCAGTGGCCTATTAGTAATGTGATATCAGCTTGCAGGTTGTACAGGCAAGTTAACATTGGGGAGGTGCTGATGTGAAGTTAACATTGGGGAGGAGCTGCTGTGCTGTATTGTGGTAGCGTTCACTACACGCCTCATGGCGATGGATGCCTCACTTAAAAGACCACAGTTAGGCACTAAACAGCATGGCTCTATGTTGGAAAGCCACGCATAAATGCATAGCGCCTCCGTTGGCTGTTAAGCTTTAGGGCCAACCATGCATCAGTACCCTGTGCAGACTTAGACATAATGCCCTGTCTTCTTCGTGTTTGGTGGAATGTAAGATAGGATGAGCACAGGTAGTGTTCGGGCCTGAATGATGGCAGGGCCAGAGTGACTATGCAGAAAGGCCCAGTGCGTGCGTGCGATGGCAACAATGGTAGGGCCAATGTAGGGGGGGAGCGAAAACAACATTGTTTCAGCAATGTGCTTACGTTTTGTTTTGGATTTTGAGTGGCACCGGCGTCATGTATTTTGCCCATATGCGGTGTTTTTACAATCATGATTCCAATTGCTCCAGGAAGTTACTTTGTAGTTGGGTCTGAATGAGATTGGCGGTGGCTTGGGGTGAAGTACATCGTTGTTGTATGTCCACCAGTGGCGCGCTAGAGGAATTGACGTTTGTGTCTGTTCACATTGGGCTTTTTGGGTCACAATTTGTTGCAGTTGGGCCGGTGGATGATTCGTAGATGTTACCCGTCCGCCCCTTGTGGCACGTTAGCATACCTGGGGGCATCGCTCCATTGCGGGGGTTTTCACGTTCTGCGCCTATTTTGCAGTCTGTTGCTCACAGTTGTTCCACACATTGCAAACCAGTCTGGCAAGGGGGGGGGGGCATTGTGCTTGGGGTGATGCTGTTTGGAGACTGGAAAAGGACAGTTTTTTAAGTGTCCCACACTTTGCCGACCAAGCCGATCAGTATCCACAGATTTATAGTTTAAGCAATATTGGAAATTTTGCTAAGCTGATACTCCCTTTCTTGGGTCCTCATTGCGAGTAACGGGTATTTAAGTATAGGGCTAGGCGATGGTGGGACAGCCAGTTTCCCCTTACCTAGATTCGTCCTTACCGGGGTATTATATCAATGGAAATAACACACAGAACAGTTTTATTATGGGTTTGGACAACCAGTGACGCGTAAAAGACTCTTATCTCATTTGTTATTAAGGGGGACCAAAGCACTGAGGTTCTGTAAAATCTGCCTTGTCCTGTGATGTTATGGTTCCGTCACGATTTTGGTGATGTTGTACCATATTTAGCAAGTACGACTAATGTGGAGTGAATTCGTCACGTTAACTAGCGAGTTCATTACGTATTCAGAGACTTTGTTTCGAATATGGGTTCCATTTTATCTGTACCTCCATTTTGTGTTGCCCTCACGTAGGCTGTGGAAGTAAACGAACGAACAAAGTTGCATGAGCTTCGTTGTTCATGCACTTATTAACTAAGCCTTTTCTTGACTCTAAGGTGCATTGTAAGGAATTGACCTCTTTATCTGAAACTGACACTTTGCTAGGCCAATTTCCTTAGTTGATCCTTGTTTGAGATTACGAGTCAAAGTTCAGGACATCGTTACCTTTTAGCTTTTCTACACATGTTTTATCTTGCTCGTTATCTATCATTGTTTCCTTTCTATGGTTCCTTATTATATGCATTGTGCTTTCAATTATGGGTTTGTTCGGCTTTTGGTAATTGAATTTGGGACGATCCTAATAATTAACTTTTTCTTGTGTTGAGTTTCTTGAGTTGTACACCGTGTTGTATTGCTGGGATTACTGTTACTAGCTGCAGCTAATAAATTTGATCTCTGACGCCACCTAGAAGTATTCCGTGTCTCTGTTTGCCAAGACAGGAGAACCCGAAGACTTTGGGCGTGTCCCTGGCGCCGCTGGGTTCTAAAAACCCGGTTCTTCAGTTGGCGCCTAACGCGGGGCGACATCAAGCGGTACCGGTCCAAGCCTGAGGATCGTGAGGAGCCACATGAGGAAATTCTGGAGGAAGGCTGCCACTTCATCGACCCCTGTATGTCGACGTGGACCGAAAGTCTTTGCTGCGAGGCTTCCCGCTTTCCGACGGCTACGAAGGACTGCTGCCCCGACTGTCGCCCTGTCTTGGACCCTTGATTGATCCTTTGTAGAGCGAGACGATAGACGGTCTTCTGGTGGCGTGACAGATATTTTGGTTAAGTATAAGTGGGTCGCTCCCACGACTTTGTTTGGTTCTTTGTTTGGTTCTTGGTTTGGTTCTTGGTTTGGTTTGATTCGGCTACTGCAGTAATCGAAGCCGAGGGGCTTGTATATTTGCGAGAGTATCGTTAGTTGATAACCCCTTGAAGTTTGAAGCTAGATTAGTGAACTTCAGGATGCCTGGTCTTAGCAAAATTAGGAAATGGTTTAGTTGTGGTTGCAACAAGGATTCCCGATTGGAGGACTCGTGTCCGATATCTCCGGTTGGAACTCCGACTTATGAGCTCTATTCAAAACACGGAGTGGGTCCTATTACTTATAATGAAGTATGGCTCTGCTATACTAAAAAAGATGGTGTTTTACGATGGCCCCAATATGGTAGTTTTGAATCAAATATTTTAGATAATCTGGAAGTTGTGCTGTTCAAGAAGAAAGCCCGGCCGGCAATGTTTTACTCTTTCCGCCTTTGGCGTAAGGAAGCCAAACAGAGAGAAATTAAACAAGCAAAAAGAGATAGGAAAGATAAGAATATGTCAGTATTACAAGCTGCTAGGCAGTTTAAGGAAGATGGAGAAGAACATGTGAGTGAAGTCTTAGATAGACAGCGTTGTATGGCCATAGATAAATGTTATCCGGCCTTGCCGTCTTCTCCTCCGAAAGTGATTGAAGACCTTGAAAAAGATCCTTTGATCTCTCATTTACTGAGATTGCCACCTCCCTATGTGCAGGGTGCTACTGCACCTCTATTACCCCCGGTTGTTCTACCCTTTGTTGTTCAACCTCCTGCTGTTGCTCAGCCACCCGGTGCTCTACAGATGGTTTTGCCTCCTCCTGCGCAACCCATTCTAGGGTCGCCAGCCTTGCTACCAGCTTTGTCTCAAACTCCTTTGTCTTCTGCTTCTGCATCTTCAACTTCTACTGTTCTTGTCCCTACACCTTCTTTGCCTCAGAATACTCCTGTTCTTATGTCTACTTCTTCCCCTTCTGCTCGAAAACGAATGACCGAGACTGTTGTTAATCTGTTGTCACCATTGTTTGGGTCACTGAATATGACCCCTGTTTTGGAACGTAAGCAGAGTCGTAGTCAGCTTCCTAGTTCCGAGGAACGGACAGAGTTGGATTTGGTGGCTCGTAGGTGGATTTTAAATGCTCCGAGGTATGATTAGCCAGCAGATATGGATGTTTTCTTTCAGTGGGAACCGCCTAAGCAAAGGTATGTTTTTGATGTCATGTGTACTTTTCTGCGTCAGGAATGGGAAGATAATGAGTTGGGTCCGATTCCGCAGGATGTGCTCGATGTTCAGTCAGAGTTTGCTAAAGGGATGATAGTGGAATCTGATGTTACAGATGCCGTAGAGACGATACTTGCTTTCAGATCTAGGCTTTCGCCTCAGACATTGTATGAACCTGATTCCTCTGTTAGGAGGAAAGTGAAACAGTATCCTATGAGAGAAGTTCCTCCTGTATGGAAAGACGCAGTTCAGGCTGATGTAAATTTGGGTATTCAGGCCTCTCCGGCTCATTTTCAACAAGTATGGGTACATGTTCCTTGGAAGAGAGCAGAGGTCTTGGCACTTAAGCAGACCTTACCTGACCCTCGTAAGAATCCTGCTGGTTATTACAAGGAGTTGTCCCAGACAGTTGAAGCGTGTATAATGAATTTAGCTGACATCGATTTGTTGATGGGTAATGTAGTCCCTCAACCTTTGTGGGCGAAGATTCGTCATAAGAATCATGCTGCTGAATTAGGTGATACCTGGGCGAATATTGTTGCTGCAGATGGTAGACAGGAGGGAGGTGCTAAACCTGAACCTTTAGTTTCAGAATTACCAGGTAGAATTATTAATCTGATGAAAACGATGATGCCCGCTTTACGAGTGAATTGGGATAGGTTAGCAGCATGTAAGCAGAAGAAAGACGAGAGTGTATCTGATTTCTTCACTAGGTTTGAAGAGACGTTTATTGATCATAGTGGTCAGGATATGAGTACGGAAGGTGGTCAAAGGTTGTTTGTGGATAAATTTGTCTTTAATTTGCTTCCCGAACTTTCTAATAAGATATAGGACTCTGAGAGTTCATGGGCTGTTTCTTCGTCGGCCCAGATATTGGCTACTGCGCAATATTACGAGAATAGGGATAAAGATGAGAAGGATAAAGCGGAGAAGAAAACTAAAGATCTAAAGACGAAAGTTCTTTTGCAGCAAGCTTATCCGCCTCGTCAGAATCAGCCTCAGTTTCAGCAACCTCCACAATTTCAGAGATTGTTACAGAAGCCTGAGCCCTATGCTCCGCGATTCTTTCCTGGCCCTAATCAGTGTACTTATTGCAGAGAGGAAGGTCATTATAAGAATAGTTGCCCGGCTTTGTTACAGCGTGCGAATGGTGTATCTGGTCAGAGAGGTCGTGGTAGTTTTCAGCAAGCTCCTAGGGGTAGGGGACATGGTGTGATCCCTCAGAATGAGCGTTCCTCTTCCCAACAGAATTCTGCGAATTATTTTGACAGACAGAATGTTCCGAGTGGTCAGTCTGCCCAGTATTATGTTGAGGATTACTATGTCGAAGGTGAGAGTTCTGGTTATAATGATAACTAGGACAGCCAAGGACAAAGTGAGGGAGTAGTGTCAGTTCCAGTAGATCAGAGTGGGCCTTATGTTGAAGTGATTACATCAGGTGTGGTAGAAGCTTTTCTTTTAGATACTGGTGCGACGAAGAGTTCTATTATGCACTCTAAACTT
Source organism: Lissotriton vulgaris (assembly GCF_964263255.1). Classification (NCBI taxonomy): domain Eukaryota; kingdom Metazoa; phylum Chordata; class Amphibia; order Caudata; family Salamandridae; genus Lissotriton; species Lissotriton vulgaris. Next base: position 1,064,652,336 of record NC_141693.1, on the reverse strand, counting down.
CCTGGCGCACCTTTGTCTGGCTTGACCAATGTTTCAGTAGGATTTTCAGGTGCCCCAGTTCGTAATCCGGTTTCTAGTCCTTTGTCCCTTTCTATTGGCCCTTGTGAATTGGAAGCTCCACTTATTCTAATGACTGGTTGTAGTGAGAATCTGTAGGGTTTGGACTTGCTGAAAAGATTGTATGCAACATTGCATTGTTCTCCTTCTGGAGTACAAATTACCCTTGGTAAGAAAGTGATTTCTCCAATGTATTTGTCTAAGGATTGTTTGCCACTGGAATTGCGTTCGCTTCCTGATACACTTTGGGCTACAGGTCCAAATGATGTTGGTCTTTTGCAGATTCCTCCGTATGTTGTTACCTTTAAGTCGAATGCTAGGCTACCTCGTATTCCACAATACAAGATTTCGAGCGATGGTGAGAGAGCTCTTTTAGCGATTGTCTATTATCTGGTTGAGAAGGGTGTAGTTGAGGAAACGAGAGGTAATGTGTGTAACAGTCCTGTTTTGCCTGTCCTTAAACGTACTGATGCTTCTCAGCCACCTGTGTACCGGTTTGTGATCGACCTTCGAGAGGTCAATAAGATTGTCGTGCCACAGTTTCCTGTGGTACCTGATATCACTGCTTTGTTGACTTTGATTCCTGCTTCGGCAGCTTGGTTTTCTGTCATCGATTTGAAGAATGCTTTCTTCAGTATTCCTATTGCTGAGGAGAGTAGGGATATTTTTGGCTTCTCATTAGGAGGCCGAAGCTTCCGGTTTAAGAGAGTTCCCCAAGGTTATTGTGAAAGTCCCTCCATCTATAGTCAAGCGTTGAAAACTCAGCTTGACGGTTTTGTGTTACCTGTTGGTGCTACTCTTATTCAGTACGTCGATGATTTGTTGATTACTGCTGATGATGAAAAGATTTGTAAAGAGGCTACTCTTTCTTTGTTGCGGTATTTGTCTGACCTTCATCATAAAGTGTCACCTTCAAAGTTGCAATATTGCCGCCAAGAAGTGACCTACTTAGGTCATCTCTTGTCGAAGGAGGGAAGGAGATTGACCCCAGAACGAATTCAAGCGATTGCGCAAATGAATGTGCCAACCACACAGAGAGAAGTGCGTGCCTTTTTAGGTATTACATCGTATTGTAGACAGTGGATTCCCAATTTTTCACTGTTGACGAAACCTCTGTTAGCATTGACTCTGAAAGATATTCCGCATCCTCTTCCTTGGTCTGACGAATGTCAGAAAAGTTTTTCTGAACTACGCAATGCATTGTGTTCGGCTCCTGTGTTGGGTACTCCAGACTATAGTAAGCCTTTCACGTTGTACGTGCACGAGAGAGAAGGTTGTGCGTTGTCAGTGTTGACACAACCATTTGGGGACATGCAGCGTCCATCTTTGAATTTTTCAGCAAAGTTAGACCCAGTTGCTAAGGCGTTACCGAGTTGTCTGAGAGCTACAGCTGCAGCGGCTGTTTCTATCCGACTATCTGCTGGTTTGGTATTGGATAATACGTTGATTGTGATGGTCCCACATGCAGTGGATACCTTATCAAACAGGACTAAGACACAGCACCTTACTAGTGCACGTCTGTCAGGTTACGAGTTGACATTGTTGGTTAGTCATGTTCACATTAAAAGATGTAATGTGCTGAATCCAGCTACGTTGTTTCCGATCTCTACAGAGACGGATCCTCAGGAACAGCATGATTGTTTTTTTCGAACAGAGAAAGAAACGAAAGCTAGAGTTGACCTGAGGGATACTCCCCTTACGGATGGAGATGGTACCCTATGGGCAGATGGTTCGTGTTTTAAGCTTCCGAATGGTGAAACAACTGCAGCGTATGCTATTACAACTTTACATACAGTTGTTGAGACAGCACGCATACCACAGAATTCTGCGCAAGCAGCAGAGTTGATTGCACTGACTAGAGCGTGCGTGTTGTCAGAAGGAAAGCGAGTGAATGTTTACACCGATAGCCAGTATGCGTTTGGTGTTGCCCATAGTTTTGGGCGTTTGTGGAGAGAGCGTGGGTTCCTCACTTCGCATGGGACAAAAATACAGCATGGGCAGTTGGTGAATGAACTTTTGGAATCTCTCACTCTCCCAAAGCAGATTGCAATTGTGAAGTGTAGTGCGCATAAGAAAGTTGTGGACGATGTTGGTCGAGGGAATGCGTTTGCGGATGAAGTTGCGAAGGAAATGGCGAAAGACATGATGAGCCGAATGTATGTTGCAGGCCCAGCTAATTGGGTTATGGCTGGTGGAATGTGTGAAGACACAATAGAAAGTGTGAAAATGATTCAGGCTGAAGCGACTGAGAAAGAAGTGAGTGTTTGGAGAGAAACTACGGGTATGTTGGATTCGACTGGTTGTTGGGTTGAGTTGTCAGAACACCAGCGATGGTTGTTGCCGGATGCATATGTGCTCCCAGTGGTTACTATGGCTCATGGAATGGCTCATATCAGTTCGAAGGGAATATGCAAGTTGTTGGCTCCAGTTTGACAGAATGCTGGAATTCCGAAATGTGCTGAGAAAGTGGTGAAACATTGTATGATTTGTCTGAAGTATAATCCTGGTAAGGGAACTCCAACTCCAGCTGGTCATTTTGTTCCTCCGAAGTATCCGGTTGAGGTGATACAGCTAGATTATATACATATGGAGAGATGCAATAATTTGAAGTATGTCCTTGTGGTTGTTTGTGCCTTTTCCAGATGGATAGAGGCCTACCCCCTAAAGGATAATACTGCCTTGTCTACAGCCAAGGTTTTGCTGAAAGAGTACTTCCCTAGATATGGTTTGCCGAGAATTGTATGGTCGGACAAAGGGAGTGAATTTGTGGGTCAAATCATGAAGAAAGTGTGTTCTGGTTTGGGAATAAGGCAGAAGTTTCATGCAGCGAATCCCCCCCAGTCTGCTGGACTTGTTGAATGTTACAATAGTACCTTGAAGCTGAAACTAGCTAAGGTACAAGTGAGCACTGGTCTTACATGGCCGGATGCCTTGCCGTTGGCTCTTTTGTCAACAAGGACGACAGTGCATTCTCGTGTGGGACTTAGCCCATACGAAATAGTTTTTGGTCGTCCTGCGAATGTTTGGGGTGTGCCTCGTCCTAAAGAATACAGCAGTATTGAGTACCCTATGTTGGTGGATTACTTACATGACTTGACTGCTAAATTACGTGTTCTCCACCAACAGGTCTATGACAGTTTGCCGACAGCTACTGCAGATCCAGGACACACAATCCAACCTGGTCAATACGTCCTCATCAAGAACTTCCAGCGTACCAAGAATTTGGAACCTAGATGGACTGGTCCTTACTTAGTCCTTTTGGTTACTAGAACCGCTGTTAGAGTAGCTGGCAAAAAGAACTGGGTGCATGCCACCCACTGTAAAAAAGTTCCTTTGCCTTTACAGTGTGATCAGTGGGTGAGGGATGGTATAGCTGACACAGATTGCAAGAAAGTCCCCAGATTCGTGCCTTTTAGTGATGCTCATTTGACATGGACACGGTCAGAACGAGAGGATGATGATGTTCTGCAAGCTGTTGTGCCTCCTCATCTAAAGATTGACACCACCAATCCGGATCTTCTATTCAAGGACCAGACTGTGCCTGATAAAGAACGCTACGATCTAAGACCGCGAAAGACTGTACATATGGACAAATAAAATTGAAACTGGAATTTTTTATATAGTGAATTACACCTTGTCAGATCAAGAGACTTTTTTGCTTTTTCCTTTTTCGAGTCACCATCTGGACTCAGCTGCAGGGTCGCGGTACAGCCTTAAGGGGTGAGCCACGTATTGACACAAGGTCTGTGGTTCAGGGTCGTTAGTGCGACCTTGGCGCACACTTAAGTGAAGAAGGTAATAGCCGTGAGCAGCACGTTAGAGGATGGAGTTTCTTGAGTCTGATAAATGTGTTAGGAAAGTGGATTCTAAAGTCCGAATATGTATATTGATTCGTAACAAATGTTTTTTAATAATGTGTTTTCTTATGCTTGTGAATATTACATTAGCTTGTGTGGGTTTGGATTTTCTATGTCACACAATTGCCGCTTACATCTACCTCCCAACCTACTCTTTCTTTTTCTACTGTTTCTCCACATGAGTTTCATACGTTACCTGAACACGAACAGATACGAAGATCATAATTTGTGAACAATTCGTTTATACACATGTTGCATCAGCATCAGCTAGTCATAAATACCACAAATTGTTGGGTGTGTGGTCTTATGCCACATACTACAGATAAGGGAATGCCATATTTGGTTTTGCCTTTTTCGCCTAACGGGTCAGTTTGGGCACTCCAATCAATGTTTATCTATGCGAATGAAGCCTCTTCTGTACGTTCTGTCAAAGTCAATACGAGTAATAATGCCTTGATACGGGGAATAGTTGATATGATTAGATATTGCGTATAACGCTATCCCTAAAGATGAGGTACGAGCATATGTCGGTTGGAATAAGACGACATATAGTGTTAGCTTGACGGAGAAAGAAAAGCAGCGAAGGTCTCCTCCTATTTGGATTGTACCCCACGAGGTCATCTTTGTTTGCAAGGTCATGGTCAGAATCCAAGAGCTCAGCTTGGTAAGAGTGTGTGTGTTCACACATACGTTTATACGTCCCAGAAATCTACTCCGTTCGTGCCAGCTAAAGGCACGTATTTTGTTTGTTATGATAGAGCATATACATGGTTGCCATCTGATTTTTCCGGCACATGTTATGTAGCATTTTTGCTTCCCCCTACATACACTGCTGTTTCCGATTACCATAAGACAAGATATGGTAGAGGTGTAATCGATACGAAAGATACTGTCGCACAAGAAGTTGGAGACTTCTTTAAAGGTTTCCTACCCTTTTGGGGTCCTATGGCTAATAGTAGGAATATTCGTCAGCTTACGAGAGTGGTTGAGGCCACTATAAATGAGAATGCAGGTGCCCTTAGCAATATTACAGCTGAGCTTCAAGCGGATCGCCTTATGACATTACAGAACCGCTTTGTTTTAGATATTATACTTGCAGATAGAGGTGGGGTATGCAAATTGATCAGATCTAGTTGCTGCGTTTTCATACCAGATAATGCCCCAACAGTGTACCAAGCCATCTCTAGACTACATAAGATCTCTGAATCTATACATGTAGACGAAGGTAACTGGTCGTTGATGGGATGGTTATGGGAATCGCTGTCCAAATGGGGATGGAAGATTCTGATGTTCCTTGGTATGGCATTAGCTATCCTTTTCTCGTGTTGTTTATGCATCCAGTGTGGTCCCGCCATTTGTGGCCTTTGTGCTACAATCTGTGTGAGAAGACCCGTCCCGAGAGAAGTGAAGGATAATAAGATGATGTTGCAGCAACATCTTGATGACCTGATGAGAATAGATATAGACCTAGATTCATATTGACGTGAGTTTAGGTTATTGCCTGCGTAATGGCAAAAGGAGGGTCTTAGGTTCTGTCAAATCTGCCTTGTCCTGTGATGTTATGGTTCCGTCACGATTTTGGTGATGTTGTACCATATTTAGCAAGTACGACTAATGTGGAGTGAATTCGTCACGTTAACTAGCGAGTTCATCACGTATTCAGAGACTTTGTTTCGAATATGGGTTCCATTTTGTCTGTACCTCCATTTTGTGTTGCCCTCACGTAGGCTGTGGAAGTAAACGAATGAACAAAGTTGCATGAGCTTCGTTGTTCATGCACTTATTAACTAAGCCTTTTCTTGACTCTAAGGTGCATTGTAAGGAATTGACCTCTTTATCTGAAACTGACCCTTTGCTAGGCCAATTTCCTTAGTTGATCCTTGTTTGAGATTATGAGTCAAAGTTCAGGACATCGTTAACTTTTAGCTTTTCTACACATGCTTTATCTTGCTCGTTATCTATCATTGTTTCCTTTCTATGGCTCTTTATTATATGCATTGTGCTTTCAATTATGGGTTTGTCCGGCTTTTGATAATTGAATTAGGGACGATCCTAATAATTAACTTGTGGGGTTGGTACAATGTAAAGTGAGCCTTTTGGAATGTGATAATGTATAGAAATGTGTTTCTATTGGTCAGAATTTGCTGCAGTGGGTGTCCATTTGTAATGTGAATATTGGGTATAAATACTGATGTCTTGCTCTACAAAATTGAACAGTTTCTTGAGTTGTACACCGTGTTGTATTGCTGGGATTACTGTTACTAGCTGCAGCTAATAAATTTGATCTCTGACGCCACCTAGAAGTATTCCGTGTCTCTGTTTGCCAAGACAGGAGAACCCAAAGACTTTGAGCGTGTCCCTGGCGCCGCTGGGTTCTAAAAATCCGGTTCTTCAGCACTAAGAAGCAGCTCAAAACACAGATGTTTAATTTGGTGATCTAACTTTCTGTTCCCTCATTTTTGCTCTTTTTCTCTGCGCCAGGACACTCTAGAGTAACAGTGCGCGTTACAAAAACCATTATAACATAACTAAGCTCAACAAGGCACAGGAGTGGAGAGTGCTCCATACTGGAGCTGCTTTCCACCTAACCTTGAGAACTACTCAGAGTTCTCTGCTTCTTTTACTGCATAATTTATGCAGCACTCTTATTTCTGAACGGGTTTTGTTTAGACTTAAAATGGGTGTCCCCTCCACCCCCTTCTGTTTGGACAGAGCTATACCTCTCTGAAGGTTCTAACAAGAGTGAAACACATGTCAGGGGTTGTTTCTAATCATTTCAGGTTGGCGAGGATGGTATGTTACCTATCCAAGGCAGTGCTGTTGTGCATGGAGGGGTCAAAGAGCTTTGGGTCATTTTACAGCTCGGCATGGGATAGCACTGTACTAATCCTATGCTTAAAGACTTTCTTCTGAACTGGCAAAACACTGTGACCCTTTCTATCCTGGCATGGATGCTATTGAGATAATCCTATGCTTAAGGACTTTGATAGACAAGCAAACATTTGGAGTGAGGTTATGGGCTATGCATATGCATTCGGTGGTAATTGTAACAATAACTAGGTTTATGGTGTTTCTGGAAGCTATAAGGGGGGTGTGCCAGGGCCTTTTTAAGCCATTTGCTGGTAGTGGGCTCGCACCACGGGGTAGGACCTCCCGTGGGGGTGTCCCTGTGGAGTGTGTTTTCAGCTTATCAAGGTAGGGTTAGCTCACAAAGTTAGTGAATTGCCAATAAATTGGCCCAAATCCTCTTTTCTGTACATAAGGGTTACCTCTGGGGCGGGCTCCAGGTTTCAACAGGGTGTCATTGATTACTGAGGGGGGTACGTTTAGCATATTACAGCAATTTCGTTACATGGTGGAGAGGTCAGGCCTACTTGGCAATGGCCTCCGGGAGGGTCACTCAGGGACACTCTCAACACTGACAACATCAAAACAGTACACCCCAGGCCCTGTTGTCATACCTTCAAGGGTATCCATGCGCGCAAAGGTGGCGGTACATGGGAATTTGGGGGTCTGTGTCTAAAGCCCTAGGCACCAGGTGCTGGTACACGTAAGCTTTTGGGGGGGGGGTGTCATATCAAACAGACACGCTCATACACGTATGTGTTGACGGACTTCAGGAATACCAATAGCATCGGCCTGGCAAGAAATGTGCTTGGCTGCAGCATGCCTTTTTAGTAACCATGGATGCATTGTTTCAATGCTCTTCACACATGGTACCGTCCTTAAGTAATCATGAAGGCGCTATTGCATTCACTGTAGACTCCAGGTCTAGTCTTTAATGAAGGTCATACTACCAGGCACCCTCACTGAACCTGTTATTCAAATGCTCCGCATTTGTAACGCAAACTGATGCTATGCTAAACTCTCGCAGTTGCAAGTTTGATGGGAATGCATCTGGTGCTAATCGTAACTAAGGCTTAGCAGTGACAGCAATATAATACGGGCATGTGTACTGGATCTTTCATCAGGGAGCTAGAAACACTAATAATTTCTGTTTGTTTTTTCACTTATGTATGACCGGATCCATGGTGGATACCTGGGGAGTGCTCCATACCGCAACGACTGCAGGAGGTGGACAGCCAAGGGGACCTGTACACCCGGAACGGGAGTGTTAAGCAAAGGCATCAAGTGTGATGGGCGGTCAGTTCAACAGCTCACGCCGTGCCAGCATGAGAAGGTGCTACCCATGCGTTATAGTTGAAGTGTGTAATGGTCACCCATTTGTGTTGCCAGTTGTGGGAAACGGGCAGTGCACTGCATTACAGGTGTATACCGTCACAGCTTGACCAGGAGCACAAGTATTACGGAGGAGGCGTCACAACAACACCCTTGTTGTGAAACGGTTACTGCTATGACGCCGCCTGTGCTCGCGGGCGCCTTTCATAATGGACACTGCGTGGTGTTAGGAGGTAGGCTTGCACAGGGCTTAGCCTTACAATGTTATAGTTGCACCAACAACGATTAGCATGGACAGGGGAGGCTAGAATATCCGCTGCACCATGATGCTGATGACGGAGCCCAAGTAGTGGCTCCAAGACGGGGTGTCAAGTGCCTACGAGTTAGCCAGCCACAGCTTTATGACCCTGCAACTTGAACAGGATTGAGTGGTCCGGAACACTGAAGTAGGTTGTTTTTACATGTCTGGGGCCAAGATACGCCCTGTCACAGCGACTCCAGGGATTCTAAAGATGGTGTCTGTCCGTCCAGAGTAGGGAATGAAACCTTCGGACAGATCTGTGGGCCCAGTTAGTGGTGTATAGTGAGGTGACCTGTTGGGGCACCAGGGTACACCCAGACATTCCAGAACCTCCAAGGGGAGGAAGGGAGTCTGTGAGGCCATTGGGACATCGGAAACATACCTAGTAACAAACTGCTGAGGTTAGCTAGGGCTTGACGCTTACAGACTATAACACAGGGTCCATTTGTTCGTACTAGGGGAGGAAGCAGTCGCAGGGGATCTTCTTGCCTAGTTAGGTGCAGATATGGACATAGCATGACCTTGCAGTGAGTTGGTAGGGCCTGATAGTTGGGCTGAAAAATATAATGGCTTGGCTAGGGGGATTTTTGAGGCAGGGCATGACCTTTCAGTGTAGGAGGGTGGGGGGGCAGATAGTCGGTCAACTACGCTGGCCTGTGGCGGTAAGGTCATGATTGGTGAGCAGTTAATTTAGGGTCCTTAAGGGGCGGCGCCATTCTCGAATGGGGTCGCCCAAAGGGAGGGACAAGTGGTCTCTCCTAGAACTCCAGGGGCAGGTACAGCCTGTTGGGTACATGGGTGCGGGGGAGGGGAGAGTCACGCTTTCTCTAGGCTCAGTGGCGGCTGGTCACATTTGAAAGTGGTGCGGCGTAAAAGTTTGGGTTGAGTGTCCCATGTGAGTGAGAGTAGCGAGTGAGGCCAAGTGCCCTAAAGGTGTTCCACAGAGTCTCCCCCGAGAAAAGTATGAACAAACAGTGGGCAATTGGTGCATTTCCAAACAAACTTGACATAAGCAAGAAGGTCAAAAAAAGCAATTGTGAAATTGGAATTGCGAATACTCCACGTGGTTGCAGCAACATAAATAGCATTAGTGCAGCAGATACTGTGGCACAAGGGCCTTCTCCACCCCAAAGGTGTTTTTGAACTAAGAAGACAGATGATGGGGGTCTATTTTCCTTGCTTGTTTTTTGCACCGCAGAGCTGGGGCAACTACCATAGACTTTTTAAAACGTTAGCACCCTTACCTCAAGGGCAGGCCCAAACTGAAGGCGTCTTCTCAGTACCATGCACATATGCCAGTCTGCATTGCCAAGATGTGTTAAAAATTGTTTCAGCTGACTTCCACATGGTTTTAGACAGTTTTGCTTGTGAAAGTTTAGGCCGATGTATAAAAACTAAACTAGGGAAGGAAATAAAAGTGGGAAATCCTGCTCCGAAGTTAACCGTGGGAAAGCGTATTGTCCAGGCCTCTGACCCCTCACCTTCCTCCAGAAGGGTGTAGCTCAGACCGATGAGAGCAGGGCAAATATGAGATAATAGAGAGAGTTGCAGCTGTGGAAACTAGAGAACGAGGTGTAAGTCTCAGCATCAGTTCAACAGCATCATAGGATTAATTCTGGGAAGATCACAATCTCCTCGTGCCTAAAAAACACAAATGCGTTCTTGTGTAATGTAACTGGTAAAGTACTCCAATATGTTCTGGTCAAGTTTGCGCTACAATTTAAACCTGCAATTCTGCAAATAAGAAAAGAGCTTTTATAAAGAAGATCACTAACGGCTACAAGAGAAACATGATGCTCTCAGGGTGAGAGCAGAGCAGGGTTGTGGGTTGCATACAACGCAGCTACAGACCGGATCCAGGTGGGAGACGCTTGAATTTCGAAAGCCAAACATGGCTTTCATTTCTCTTTCTCCCGCGGTCTGAAATTGCTCCCAAGTCAGTACAAGCCAAAAGGGGAAATATGTTCTCTCGATTCTTATTTTTTAAATCTTAATCTATCTCCATCTTCATGAGCGGCTGTGAGGAAAACTGGGAGTATGGGAGATGCACTGAAGGGTTCAGACACCATCCTCCTGTTTCATGTGCGCGCCAAAGCAGTGTGTTTTGTCAACAGGGAAAGAGAGGAGAACTCTGTGCTTTGATTTAAAAAAATCTAATTATTTCCCCAGTGATAAAAGGAGACGCGTTTCCGATTTTACCCGCACCAGCTCATCTAATTTATAAGCATTTCCAATGACATAGACCAGAAACGGAAGCGAAATGCAAAAGCCTGCACATAAAGAATAAATATATTAATTGCTCTGCTGCGCCATGGAAAACAGAACAGGTGTCATTAAATTTAAAGTGCCTCTGTAGAGTTGAAGCAACAGTAAACAGAACTTATGCAAAAACTTCTAACAGACCAGGCCTGAGCGAGTTGCTTACTTGTTTCCCCACGGAGGCGGGCTGCTATGTGTTTTTACATTTCTGCTCGTTGTGAGATTGCGGGGCATCGTCGGAAATGGGGGAAAGCTTCAAGCCTTCAAGTTGGTGACTCCTTCAATCTTCACACGCAGCTTCTCATAAAACCACGAGTCTGACTGGTGCAGAAATGGCGTCCTGCATAACTGCAGCGTGGGGAGCAGGAATAAGACTGAATACAGCTGCACGGTGATTGGCCAAGCAGTGCGGGCCGCAGCAGAGCAGCCAACACCCACGCGTGGCACCATCCTGCTGCTGCTGCAGCAGCCAATCCTGGCGCAGCGTTAACAGCGCCACTGCGCCAGGATTGGCTTACGAGCAGACTGCTATTTGCCCCTAATGAGACCTGGGCCGGGACTGCATGCCTGTCTAGTCTCTGAGTGCTAAGGGGGCAGGGGGGGTGTGGGGGGGGGGGGGGGGTGGACGGACCACAGTACGCATGCGCAGGCCAGTCAAAATATCGAGGCCTCCTGGATTTCACATGCGCAGTGTGTACAGTTACTGTAGTACACACTGCGCATGTGAAACCCACGAGTCCTCAATATTTTGACAGGCCCGCGCCGCGCGCAGTTACTGGCCAACGCTATTCCGCTTGCACCGCCCCCTCACGGCCCACTGCCTTATGCGCTGCCAGATTCTGTCGGGCTTCTCCCGGCCGGGGACGATAGCGCGCTTCAATTATAATCCCGGCCGTACCGTTCTGACGTTTTTTTTTATAAATTATGCATGCCATGTTCTTGTTGGCAGGTGCGTCCATGGCTAGTGGGGCAACGCCCCAACGCCCCCAATGGACGCACCGCCACTGTCTAGGCTGGCTGGCCACCCCGCACGTGCACAATGGCGCCAGTAAACGGCGCAGAGATGTTGTAGATATTTATTGTAGATATTGTGTTTATTTTATAAACTCTTTTTGACATGTAAAGGTTTATGTTCACAAAAGTTTCCATTCCTCCAATTTAAGTATTGCATAAGCCATTTTATTTCCTGGTTCGTTTCTCCTTATAACATAAAACATATATTTAAGGATGTTGTGATAATTATTAGAACATTTTGCAAGTGGGATTGATATGTATATTTGACATTTTAAAGAACATGGGACTTGTTGTAATATAACTAACAATTCGATAAACTAATAGCTTTATTGAACATTTATATGTAATATTATATTTATGTTACTTTGTATTCAATGATATGATAGAATGTTTGTACTTGATAATCGCCACCCTATGTCATGTTTTGATATGGGGATGTCATACATTTGTGAGGAAATTATTAGCATAATTTCCTGCATTTGATTGTATAATCATATTTTTATATTAGCATTCACTATGATTGAGATATTTCTTTTAATATTAACAATTCCACAACATATTTTTGTACAATGAATCAAGCACTTTGTGCTATCATCTATATGGCTCTAAATCTCTTTTTCTTTTCTGTATTTCTAATCTCTTTCTACTGTTCCAGAGTCCCTTTTAAGATGGCCACTTTTTACTTCAATTACGGTTTTAGCATATCATGACCACACTTATTTATCGTTTTGGCGTTGCTAGATGACCAGAACGGCGTTATTAATTAATGACTTGTTTGTAACAGCTTTCTTTTGGTACCGGTACTTGATTAACCCGCGGTTAATCAGCCAGGTATTCATAAATACAGAAGTAATCTCCATGGTTGTCTGATTTGTTCTTCACTTGTGAGACATTCCGTATGCCAATTTATTCAGTTTAAGTGAGTTTTTTCCTCAATATATTTTGGTTGATTTAATTAAGAGGTTAACCTTGTTGATCTTGTACACTTGTATTATTCTTTCAGGTTCAAAATTTGCCTTCCATACTTACTTTTGATGATTGTTTTCAACTTCACTATTGATTAACTCTGTGTATAGGCGAGTTCCTATATCAATGATTGGAGTTGAAGTTTTCCATTAATAATATATAGATTCTGATCTTGATATGATTGAATTGATTTACAGACATCTTAGTCCCCATCTTTTATTGGAAATATTATCATGACTGCTCTATGAAGTAAGTGATAGATTCCTTTATTGACTTTTTAGACTCTGGAGCCTTTCTGTATCTATTCTGACATATTCTTGTGTCTATTAGGTTGCACTGGAGCATATTCACATCTTCCTTTTTTTTCTCATTACATGCATGATTTGCACTTTAAGATCACAGGTGTTGATATCATATAGGCACATATAAGGATTCAATATCCTTTTTTAAAATATATTCTTTAATATTTTTAGTTCATGTGGGGTCATTGCTTTATTTCCAGTTTAATATATTTGTGCTGAGGACCGTCTCATGCACTATGAACAATTGAGACCGAAATGTTTACGTGAAATCCAAAACAAAATTATTGGACCTTCCTCATGGAATTCTTTTTTGGGTGTGAAGATACTGCAATCAAACGGAGTGGAATGTGCAGGCTTTAATCTATGATTTGCATTACAAGAATAATATTTATATGAAATTTCATGAGTTGTAATCCCAAATATATTATATTGAATATAAGGATCTTTCTCTAATGTTGTTCTGACCTACTTGTCGCACTCTCTTTAATCCCTGATCATTTGTAAAGTGCTCTGATACCCTCTTGGGTCATGTTCACGTTATAAAAAACTCTATGGATCAAATAAATAAATATCTGTATGGGCCTTTCTTCTAAATTAATTCCATTCATTACATGCAGGATTTTACTGTGATTCATTCCCCATTGTCACAATTATGTTAATTATTTTTAAAATTGTTTTCTATAGATGATTTTCTTGTTGGCCCTTTGCCTTTTAACTAGTGGGCCTGAAGCACTTATTGTGCCTTCCCCTTAAATAACCCTTTAAACATGTCTCAGGCTGCCATTGTGCAGTTGAAACTGCCATCTCGACCTGGGCAAAATAAACTTTTTGGCAGGCCTCAACCTTCTTCTGTAATACAAATAAGACACCCCCAGGGTAGGCCCTAAACAGTCCTTAGGGCAGGGTGTAGTGTAATTAAAAGGTTGGACATGTCCTTTAAAGCTTTACATGCACTAGTAGTGAAAACTCGATGTTCACTAGTGCAAGGCTTCCTCTCCCTTGGGATAGCATTGGGTTAACTTATTTGATTTAATATGTAATACTTTTCAACTGGGAGCAGATGGGAATTTCGAGTTTGTTCTCTAAAAAAGTGCAGTGTAACACCCTCTCAAATTGTAAAGTTGGGTTTAAGTCACAATTCTGAAAATGCCACTTGTAGAAAGTGGACATTTTATTGTCATTACCATTTGGTGCCTGCAGCCTGTATCCTGGGTCATATGACAAGGTGTAGCTGGCAGATGGTCTTTGTGTATTGCTCCCAGAGAGGGAAACAAAGGAGAATAGCTGTTCGCAGGATGAATCATCTCTGGCTTGATGATAGGATGAGCTATCACCTATCACATATATAGATCAAAAATGCTCTGCCTGAGCACACTCACAAAGGGTTTGACACTATTTTGTGTGACCCCAGACAAGCTGGGCCAGAGCTAGGAAATCCCAAGGACATCTGGGAGAGGAAACCTCCAGTACATTCTCCTGCTTCAAAGTGGGTACCAGGTATAAATAATGGACCCTAAGACCGAACTCTTCAGACTACCTCTGGCAGCGCTGCTCTGCAAAAAAGGACTGCTATTGTGTTGCCCTGCAACCTGAGTGGGAGGAGGTGACCTGAATCTTGATCCCAGGACCACCAAAGTGATTCCAAGGGCTAGTTGACTGTCCTCGTGATCAGAGCCTCAGGGACAGAAAAGGCTCCACCATCTTGAACCCAGCACCTGGACTCTTCTGTGAGTCCAACCCCCTAAGTGGTGCCTGTGAGAAGGTGGCCTGATATGCAGTGCTCACTATTCTAGTGAACACTATGTATCAGTCCAGCAACCCTTATTGATGATTGGTTGTAAGTCAACCTTATAGACCAGCTATCCTAGTAGCGTGGATACGAGCAGTCTAAGGCTAAAGACTCGAGAGGGCGTGTTAAGCCAGCTGTTATACCACACATATACCCCTTGAACACCAAGTGAAAGGACACCACACAAGTGTTATGAAAATAAACAGTGTATTTATTAGAATCACAACAGCCCTGTACTCTTTATGAGGACAGGGTACTAAGCACAACACAAAACTCTTACGAAAATACTTAAGTTAGCACAGTACATACAAATGCCCGAGGGGCACGGAAAATCATATACTCTGAAAGTGGAATGCAAAATTACTAGCAGGTAAGTACAGTACTAATAGGCTTTGGAATCGCTAGGTCTTGACTATAGAATCTTCAGATTACTTCTAGGAGGCCTAGGGGACTCGGGTGCAGTGTGTGCACTCTCACGCGGGATGCGGGACAAAGGCTATGGTAGCTAGTAAAGACAAAGTTAGTGTTCTCGGGCGAACCCGACCTGGTAGGAGGAAAACGAAAGTGGATTCTGACCCTTGGATAGTGAGGCTATGCTGGGGCACCGAAATTCCGAAGTTACCTAGCCCAGGGGCTGCAGCTGCATATGTCTCAAAAGACGTCGGGAATCCTCGTAGACGGACCAGGAGCCTGGAAGAAAGATGCTGGCAGGCGACCAGTGAAGAGAGTTCGAAGTGATCCAAGCCTGGATCTTGAAAAGAGATGACACCTGAAAGCAGAGGGGACCAAGTTCGTGACTACTAGCCAGTAGTCAGGGGGCACCAGGAGGGTACCGGATGGTAGTCACCTCGACTAGGTGAGTGGGTGACGCTGTGCTCTGCAGATCTCACGGACCAGGAGGCTTTGTCGGCGACCAGGATGGAGGAGCGAGCTGTCCCACGATGGATGAAGCTGTCGGCGTCGCTGGACCCAGGATTGGGCAACAAAGCCTTGGCAAATTCAAGCCCACGCGGTGGACCTAAAATGGCGTCTGGAGTTGACAAGGAGGGTCCGGGGTGCTTCTCTTCTGGAAGGAAGCAAGGGCCAGTCTGGAGCAACCAGACCAGCAGCAGTGATGTCGTCGGACGTCGTGAAGAAGGCCACAAGCCAGCCGGCTAGTAGCCAAACAACGCGGTGAGCAGCAAAAAGCAGAAGGGCCCCACGCAGATCGTGGAGATGCTGGAGGGCTGATCTTCGGTGCTGGAGCCGCTCAGGGTCGGGGCTTCTCGGACCCCAAAGCACTCACCAGTGGAACACTCGGTGGGCTTGCTGTAAAAAAGTCGTGCAGTCTTGGCGATCGTCGGTCCCTCGAGGTCTCGTCGCACTCACGGTTCTCAGCTTGGCTGTAGAGGTGAGTAGAGGTCAGAGGTGCCAGGGAAGCCGGGTCTCGTCGAGCTGTGTCGTCGGATTCCTGAGGAAGGACTTGCAGCAGACCGCAGTGTTCTTAGATGGTGCCTGCGGATGCAGGGTGACTACTCCTTAGTCACAAGGGAGAATCTTGAAGAAGAAACCTTGATGTCCTTTCGCAGAAAGTCGTGTCTTGATTCCAAAGATGATCTAATTTGAACAGGGGGCCCGCTCCTATCTTTATACTAAGAAAAGGGGCTGACCCGGTGACTAGGTCCTGCCTATGGGTGGGACTAGGAGGGGGGTGGTTACACCCCTCTCCCATGCCGGACTTCCCCCAGGCCAGGGGCTGGTGTGCCCCTGGAACTGGTTCTGACAGGCCTATGCGTAGTGAGCACCGGGGTGCCACTGAGCAGTCACCTTCCTGTAAAGCCCTGCCTACCCAGGATACACAAAACCCTGTCTGGGATGGTGCTAGCACCGCCCCTGACAGGAAACCCTTTGTCCAGGCTCCCCTCGCTGGAAGGACTCCCAGCTGCAGGGGGTCAGACTCGTGTCTGTGGTGGCAGCATCCATTTTGTGGAGCTGAGGCTTCGTTTAACTTTAACCGGGGTTCACAGTTACATACATGTCGTGTCCCTCTAGAAGGGTGGAATGCTAACCCCGTCGCCAGAATTGGCGAGGGGTTAGTATTCCAATTCGTATGACACCTTACTCGACATGTTTTGATAAAGCAATACCAAAGATAGCATTTAACCGCGAGGATTATAATGCACTTAAGAGTATATGGTATGAGATATCATGGAACAGCTATTAGGACTTGGTTCCGCAAGCTGCAAACGGGCTCAGCTCATGCCAGAGCACCATTTCACACGATTCCAAGCACTCTGCCTTCAGGATTGTCAAGGCCTGCCATAGGAGTGACTGATAGGAATCTGTGTGTCCATTTTTTAGGGTTAGATATAGGTATACTATATCTATAGCAAAGGGTGATTACACGCCTTTGCCCCAGCTGTCATGCAGCCAGTTGTGTCAAATTTAGGAGGCCAGCCAGGGGTGGCATAATACATGCTTCAGCCCCTGGTAGGCCCTGGGTACACCTATGCCCTGAGTTACAGGGTCTGATAAGGTGGCCCAGTACCAATTGGTAAATGCACCTAGGGTACATGTTGTAATTTAGAGAGAGAACAGCCAGGCTGTGGGTCTGATTGGCAGGCCCACAGCCAGAGAAAGTCGTAAACCAGTGAAACAAAAGCAAAAAATCTGGGTGATCATAGGATTGCAGACCCTACTCTCCTACATGACCCCCCCCCCCCAAACTTTGGGACAATAAGCTAACCTTGACCAGGTGAGTCTTCTTGTTCTAAGTGGAAATATCTGGAGAGCCCATCGGCATTGCCATGATCAGTACCAGGTCTATGTTCCACTGTAAAGTCCATCCCCTGTAGGGAAATGGACCACCTAAGCAGTTTGGGGTTTTCACCCTTCATCTGATTTAGCCACAAGAGGGGCTTATGGTCGGTCTGAATCTTGAAGTGAGTGCCAAACAAGTATGGCCTCAGCTTCTTCAGGGCCCAAACCACAGCAAAGGCCTCCCTCTCAATAGCTGACCAATTCTTCTCTCTGGGGGTCAGCCTTCTGCTTATAAAAGCAATGGGCTGGTCTTGACCATTAAAATTCAGTTGAGATAGAACAGCTCCCACACCCAACTCAGAAGCATCTGTTTGGACAATGAATGGTTTGGAGTAGTCTGGACTCTTGAGGATAGGTGCTGTGCACATGGCCTGCTTTAGGTCATCGAATGCTTTTTGACAGCCTGCTGTCCACTGAACCTTTTTTGGCATTTTCTTACTTGTCAGTTCATTTAATGGAGTCACAATTGATCCATAGTTCCTGACAAACTTTCTGTAGTAACCAGTCAGGCCCAAGAAAGCTCGAACCTGAGTCTGGGTGGTTGGAGGAGCCCTGTCCCTGATTGACTGTATTTTGCTCTCCAGTGGCTGAACCTGGCCTCCACCTACAAGGTGGCCCAGGTATACAACCTGTGTCTGCCCTATCTGGCACTTGGTGGCCTTGATAGTGAGGCCTGCTGCTTGCAGAGCCTCTAACACTTTCCTCAGGTGGACCAGGTGATCCTCCCAGGTGGAGCTAAAGACAGCAATATCATCTAGATATGCTGCACAGAAGTCATCCAGCCCAGTGAGAACATGATTCACCAACCTTTGGAAGGTGGCAGGTGCATTTTTCAGACCAAAGGGCATTACCACAAATTGATAATGCCCACCAGGGGTTGAAAATGCTGTCTTGGGCTTGGCATCCTCAGCTAACCTGATTTGCCAATACCCAGCTGTCAGGTCAAATGTACTTAAGTAGTTGGCAGAAGCCAATCTATCTATAAGTTCATCTGCCCTTGGTATTGGGTGGGCATCAGTCTTAGTGATTGCATTGAGACCCCTGTAGTCTACGCAGAACCTCATCTCTTTCTTACCACCCTGGGTGTGAGGTTTTGGCACTAGAACTACTGGACTAGCCCAAGGGCTATCTGAGGGTTCAATGACTCCCAACTCCAACATTTTCTGCACTTCAGTTTTGATGCAGTCTCTAACATGATCAGGCTGCCTGTAGATTTTACTCTTGACTGGCAATCAGTCACCAGTGTCAACCTCATGGGTACACCAATTGGTCTGACTGGGTGTCAGAGAGAACATATGTCTGAAAGACTGAAGAACCTGTTTACAGTCTTTCTGTTGATGCTCAGAGAGGCTGCCACAAAAGACAACACCATCTACTGACCCATCATCAGGATTCTGAGTGAGCAGGTCTGGGAGAGGGTCACTCTCTTCCTCCTCATCAATGGCCATGAGCAAGCTCATGTCCTTCCTGTCGACATATGCCTTGAGCCTGTTGACATGGAGCACCCTGTGGGGGCTCCTGGGAGTTCCAAGGTCCACCAGGTAGGTGACCTCTCCCTTTTGCTCAAGAATTGTGTGGGGCCCAGACCATTTGTCTTTGAGTGCTGCTGGGGCCACTGGCTCCAACACCCACACCTTCTGTCCAGGCTGGTAAACAGTCAGGACAGCCTTTTGGTCATGCCAAGCTTTTTGAAGTTCTTGACTGGCCTTAAGGTTTTCAGATGCCTTCTCCATATACTCAGCCATCCTGGAGCGGAGACCAAGTACATAGTCCACTATGTTGGTTGCAGGCTTTTTGAGAGGTCTCTCCCAACCTTCCTTCACCAAACACAGGGGGCCTCTCACAGGATGCCCATACAAAAGTTCAGAAGGGCTGTAGCCAACCCCCTTTTGTGGGACCTCTCTGTAAGCAAACAGAAGGCAGGGAATCAGGACATCCCATCTACGCCTGAGCTTTTCAGGTAGTCCATGAATCATCCCTTTTAGGGTCCTGTTGAACCTTTCAACAAACCCATTGCATTGTGGATGATAGGGTGTAGTGAACTTGTAGTTGACACCACATTCCTTCCACATAGCAGTTAAGTAGCTTGACATGAAGTTTGCACCTCTGTCAGAGACAACCTCCTTAGGGAAACCCACTCTGGAGAATACTCCAACTAGGGCCCTTGCCACTACAGGTGCTGTAGTGGTCCTAAGTGGAATAGCTTCAGGATACCTGGTGGCATGATCCACTACCACCAGTATAAACTTGTGCCCTGATGCTGTCTGGGGTTCCATTGGACCAACAATGTCAATCCCCACTCTTTCAAAGGGCACCCCCACCACAGGCATTGGTATAAGGAGGGCCTTTGTTGTGCCACCTGACTTACCACTGGCTTGGCAAGTGACACAGGAGCGACAAAACTCCTTGGTATCCTCATTCATGTGAGGCCAGTGAAAGTGTGAGACAAGCCTGTCCCAAGTCTTTGTCTGGCCTAAGTGTCCTGCTAAGGGAATCTCATGTGCCAAGGTGAGAAGGAAACCTCTCTGAGTCAAGGGTACAACCAGCCTCCTGGTCATGCCAGGCTTGGGGTCTCTTGCCTCAGTGTACAGGAGTCCAGCATCCCAGTATACCTTGTGGGTACCTGTGGCGTTCCCAGCAGCCTCAGCAGCAGCCTGCTGTCTGAGGGGTTCAAGGGAAGGGCAGTCTAATTGTTCCTTCCCCAGGTCCTCCCTTGAGGGTCCCCCTGAGCCCAGGAATTCAACTTGATCAAGTTCAAACTCTTTAGGCTCAGTTTCCCTCAATTCCTGTAGGTCAGCCTCCTCTGAGACTTGATCCTCAACCTGGGGCAAGGGGGAAGGCACAGCCTTAACCCTACTGCTCTTCTTCTTGGGAGGTGTCTGGTCCATTGTTCCAGGATCCAGCACCTGTTCAGTGGGGCATCTTCTGACCGGTGACCTAGTCACAGCAAGCACATGTGCTGGCAAGCCTAACATTTCCATGTGAGTCCTCTGCTCCACTTCTGACCATTGTGATGACTCCAAATCATTGCCCAACAAACAATCCACTGGGAGGTCTGAACTAACAACAACCTTCTTTTGGCCATTTACCCCTCCCCAGGAGAAAGCAACAATTGCCATACTATGACTGGTAGTGACATTGCTTGCATTGGTCACCAGGAAATCTGTACCTGGCATGATCTGTCCAGGGTCCACAAAGTTAGGTGTCACCATTGTGACACTGGCACAAGTGTCCCTATAGGCCTGAGCCATTTTTCCATTTATTAAAGGTGTCTGTCTGTATTTGCCCAAAGTATTGGGACTGACATCAGGGGATATATCCACATCCCCTGTACAGACAAGGACAGCCTGAGTGAGTGTGCCAACTAAGTTGTCATACCCCTCAGAACCCAAGGTTAACCCAACTAAACCCTTGGGAGGTGCACTACCACTGCTGACTGTACTAGGGGGCACAGGTGCCTTAGGGGCTGCAGTGGCAGGAGTCTGCCCTCCTCCTTTCTTGGTGCACTCACTAAACCAGTGAGTTTTACTTTTACAGTACTGGCACCACCTTTTGGACTGGCCTTCTTGATTCTTCTTTTTCTGGGGAGCCTGACCCCCACCCTCTTTGGGTTGTTGGGGACCTGACAAAGACTTCTGGTCATTTTGTTCCCCCTTAGAATCTTTACCTTTCTGGTCTGCTTTCTTCTGACCACCCTGGTTCTGGCCCTGGTTCTGCTTAACTCTTGTTCTGACCCATCTGTCTGCCTTCTTTCCCAATTCTTGGGGAGAGGTCAGATCTGAGTCAGCAAGATGCTGATGCAACAACTGGTTCTGACAATTGTTTAAAATTTGTTCTCTCATGATCAAATTGTACAATCCTGTGTAATCAGTAACCTTACTGCCCAGCAACCAGCCCTCCAAAGCCTTAGTGGCACAATCTACAAAATCAGACCAATCCTGAGACTGAGTTTTCTGGGTATCCCTGAACAGCAACCTGTACTGCTCAGTGGTTAGGCCAAACCCATCAATCAGTGTATTCTTCAGGACTTGGTAATTGTTAGCATCCTCCACTCTAGTAGTGAGGAGCTTATCTCTACCTTTACCTTCAAAGGAGAGCCACAAGATAGCTGCCCACTGACTCTGGTGAACACCCTGCACAGTGCAGGCCCTCTCCAAAGCAGTAATCCATTTGTGGATGTCATCCCCTTGTTTAAAGGGGGGCACTATCTTATTCAGGTGCTTTGTATCAAAACTCCTTTCCCTATTGCTAGGTATAATGCTGCCACCAGTGGGTTTTGACCCACTCAATTCTTGCTCTCTAGCAAAGGCAAGTCTTTCTTTGGCCAGGGCAAGTTCTTCCCTGGCAATCCTCAGATTGACTTCCCTTTCCTTGGCTTCATAGACTCTCCTCTGAGGGGAGGTCATCCTCCTCAGAGCAGATGCCTGAGAGCCATTGGTTTGAATGGATCTGTTAGAGCCTCTTGATAGAGACCTAACTCGTCCACTCCCAATGTTAAGCTGGCCTGAGAGGGGTCCCAGGGGTCGCCCAGTACCATTCTCATGCCTGCTTAAGTTGTCCCGAGTTAGCTGGCTAACTGTTTCTGGACCTTTGTCTGCCTCATCCCCAGATGTCTCCTGATCATCATCCTCCTCACCTGAGAGATGGATGAGATCTGGGTCACCCCTGGTTCCTTCTAGGGCTGGCATGTCCCCTTCTGGATGAGAAGAGCTAAGACGTTTTTCAGCTTTTCTGGCATCATAAGTCTCTAAGAGACCAATCAGAAATGGGATTGTGGGGTTAGACCCCTGTTTTAGCTTCCTGGAGGTACACACTTGTCTCATCTCCTGGAAACTAAGGGCTGCATATCTAGAAGAGGCCTGTGGAGGGTCCTCAACCATCAGAGGGGTCTCAGTAGACGCTCCGAGGTTAGACATGCTTCTAGTGTGGTGTAAGTGATGCACCTACCTACACTATGTGTTTGCCTACTGATCCCTTGCTAAGAGTTGCAGCCAAGGTGTGCTAAGCCTTGAGGAGCTGCAACAGCTGGTTCAGTAGAACTCAGAGTAATCTAAGCTAAGTTATATGTACCTAAAGTACTTATGTGATCTTTCAACAAGATATTCTTAGGATACGTGTGGTAAAACAACAGCAAGCTCAAATCCCAACCGCTGCTCACCAATGTGAGAAGGTGGCCTGATATGCAGTGCTCACTATTCTAGTGAACACTATGTATCAGTCCAGCAACCCTTATTGATGATTGGTTGTAAGTCAACCTTATAGACCAGCTATCCTAGTAGCGTGGATACGAGCAGTCTAAGGCTAAAGACTCGAGAGGGCGTGTTAAGCCAGCTGTTATACCACACATATACCCCTTGAACACCAAGTGAAAGGACACCACACAAGTGTTATGAAAATAAACAGTGTATTTATTAGAATCACAACAGCCCTGTACTCTTTATGAGGACAGGGTACTAAGCACAACACAAAACTCTTACGAAAATACTTAAGTTAGCACAGTACATACAAATGCCCGAGGGGCACGGAAAATCATATACTCTGAAAGTGGAATGCGAAATTACTAGCAGGTAAGTACAGTACTAATAGGCTTTGGAATCGCTAGGTCTTGACTATAGAATCTTCAGATTACTTCTAGGAGGCCTAGGGGACTCGGGTGCAGTGTGTGCACTCTCACGCGGGATGCGGGACAAAGGCTATGGTAGCTAGTAAAGACAAAGTTAGTGTTCTCGGGCGAACCCGACCTGCTAGGAGGAAAACGAAAGTGGATTCTGACCCTTGGATAGTGAGGCTATGCTGGGGCACTGAAATGCCGAAGTTACTAGCCCAGGGGCTGCAGCTGCATATGTCTCAAAAGACGTCGGGAATCCTCGTAGACGGACCAGGAGCCTGGAAGAAAGATGCTGGCAGGCGACCAGTGAAGAGAGTTCGAAGTGATCCAAGCCTGGATCTTGAAGAGAGATGACACCTGAAAGCAGAGGGGACCAAGTTCGTGACTACTAGCCAGTAGTCAGGGGGCACCAGGAGGGTACCGGATGGTAGTCACCTCGACTAGGTGAGTGGGTGACGCTGTGCTCTGCAGATCTCACGGACCAGGAGGCGTTGTCGGCGACCAGGATGGAGGAGCGAGCTGTCCCACGATGGATGAAGCTGTCGGCATCGCTGGACCCATGATTGGGCAACAAAGCCTTGGCAAATTCAAGCCCACACAGTGGACCTAAAATGGCATCTGGAGTGGACCAGGAGGGTCCGGGGTGCTTCTCTTCTGGAAGGAAGCAAGGGCCAGTCTGGAGCAACCAGACCAGCAGCAGTGATGTCGTCGGGCGTCGTGAAGAAGGCCACAAGCCAGCCGGCTAGTAGCCAAACAACGCGGTGAGCAGCAAAAAGCAGAAGGGCCCCACGCAGATCGTGGAGATGCTGGAGGGCTGATCTTCGGTGCTGGAGCCGCTCAGGGTCGGGGCTTCTCGGACCCCAAAGCACTCACCAGTGGAACACTCGGTGGGCTTGCTGTAAAGAAGTCGTGCAAGCTTGGCGATCGTCGGTCCCTCGAGGTCTCGTCGCACTCACGGTTCTCAGCTTGGCTGTAGAGGTGAGTAGAGGTCAGAGGTGCCAGGGAAGCCGGGTCTCGTCGAGCTGTGTCGTCGGATTCCTGAGGAAGGACTTGCAGCAGACCGCAGTGTTCTTAGATGGTGCCTGCGGATGCAGGGTGACTACTCCTTAGTCACAAGGGAGAATCTTGAAGAAGAAACCTTGATGTCCTTTCGCAGAAAGTCGTGTCTTGATTCCAAAGATGATCTAATTTGAACAGGGGGCCCGCTCCTATCTTTATACTAAGAAAAGGGGCTGACCCGGTGACTAGGTCCTGCCTATGGGTGGGACTAGGAGGGGGGTGGTTACACCCCTCTCCCATGCCGGACTTCCCCCAGGCCAGGGGCTGGTGTGCCCCTGGAACTGGTTCTGACCGGCCTATGCGTGGTGAGCACCGGGGTGCCACTCAGCAGTCACCTTCCTGTAAAGCCCTGCCTACCCAGGATACACAAAACCCTGTCTGGGATGGTGCTAGCACCGCCCCTGACAGGAAACCCTTTGTCCAGGCTCCCCTCGCTGGAAGGACTCCCAGCTGCAGGGGGTCAGACTCGTGTCTGTGTTGGCAGCATCCATTTTGTGGAGCTGAGGCTTCGTTTAACTTTAACCGGGGTTCACAGTTACATACATGTCGTGTCCCTCTAGAAGGGTGGAATGCTAACCCCGTCGCCAGAATTGGCGAGGGGTTAGTATTCCAATTCGTATGACACCTTACTCGACATGTTTTGATAAAGCAATACCAAAGATAGCATTTAACCGCGAGGATTATAATGCACTTAAGAGTATATGGTATGCGATATCATGGAACAGCTATTAGGACTTGGTTCCGCAAGCTGCAAACGGGCTCAGCTCATGCCAGAGCACCATTTCACACGATTCCAAGCACTCTGCCTTCAGGATTGTCAAGGCCTGCCATAGGAGTGACTGATAGGAATCTGTGTGTCCATTTTTTAGGGTTAGATATAGGTATACTATATCTATAGCAAAGGGTGATTACACGACTTTGCCCCAGCTGTCATGCAGCCAGTTGTGTCAAATTTAAGAGGCCAGCCAGGGGTGGCATAATACATGCTTCAGCCCCTGGTAGGCCCTGGGCACACCTATGCCCTGAGTTACAGGGTCTGATAAGGTGGCCCAGTACCAATTGGTAAATGCACCTAGGGTACATGTTGTAATTTAGAGAGAGAACAGCCAGGCTGTGGGTCTGATTGGCAGGCCCACAGCCAGAGAAAGTCGTAAACCAGTGAAACAAAAGCAAAAAATCTGGGTGATCATAGGATTGCAGACCCTACTCTCCTACAGTGCCACACCAGTACTGAATCCTTGGAAGTAGGCTTGAAGGTGGTCTACCAGCTCAGCTGTGGTCCTGCGAGCCGGACCAATGCAATGTGACGCCTTTCCTGGCAGCCGCTTCAAAACTGTTGCCACGTGACAAAGCATCAATCTAGTACCATAAAGTGACTTTATGCATAGTACCCTTTATACAACTTTAAACGCCTCCCAGAAGGCCATCTGATGCAGTACCTGCAGTCTCTAAAAAATAATTGTCTATTGCCTATATACAGTATCCCGCAATGTATCTGTGTAGAGGTGCCATGTTGTAATGACCGGACAACCACCCCCACCCCCCACTTCAGACACAATTTGAGGGCATTATGGTCAGATAGCGGGTGGTCCAAATATTCTGCCGCCCCCACCTTATGGGCTACCTAACCGGTGCAAAAAAGTGCTCTATTTGTTTGTGGAGGTTGTGAACCCCTGAGTAATGGGAGTACTTTCTCATCTCTGGGTGAAGAAGGCACCAGATATCCAACAACTGTGTTGATGTTGCTCATTGCTGAAGGCATTTCATCATGGTGGTAAGTGAGAAAGCGAAAAGACCCAGGAATCCCTAGACTGGATATGAATCCCAAATCCGTAGTTATTTGGAGGAAAATTAGCTTAAGGCTCTGGATCTATCCAGCCTTTGAAACAAGGTAAGCACGGGTTGTAAGCATTTATTCCTCCTTTTCCAAATTGTTCTACTCCAATCCCATGGTGGTGGAGTGTGCGTCACTGAACAGGCTGGGGGGGGAGAATCTATCCCAGTCTAAAACCACAGTCTGTATTGCAATCACCACCCCAGATGCAGGCGGAAAGCATGTTTTAAGGAGGGAGGGTGTGATAGAGGTCTATAAACAGTGCCTGGTTGATAATGGAGGCATACAGCGCAATCAAAGACAATGGTGTCCCATCTAAAACGCCTTCCGGAACCCCATATCAGGGTATATGGAGGAAGTCTACTCCATATAAGGAAATCCCGGGGCTATCCAAATTAACTCCCCCTGGCAAACCTGGAGTATCTAGGATCCACCGCTATCCTCTTCCCTCGTGTGCTAAGTATCAGTACCTCTTCACGGTCAAGGTGAGTCTCCTGCAAAAAGGCGACATGTGTATGTTGATGCTTTAGGAATGAGTGCATATAATTGGCCATAATACTGACGTTCCATGTAATGATGTTATATCTTAGACCGGGGGATCAGCGGTGTCTCCCATTGTTCACATGGAATGGATCCACTCTCTGTAACCTCCCCCTCCCCCAGGGGGCAGCAGTTCACCCTCCCAGTGTGTAGTGTAATTCTTTAGCAACCTGGCAATCATAGGAAATAGTAAGAAACATTAACGTAAAACTTGTGAACCAATCCCTAACTCACCTCTCCAGGTCGACACACCAACATGTGCTCGGCCATTTATACTGCATTATTCTGTTCATGATATCCTCCAAGCTTGTGAAGGACGGTGGTGAGGCATGGCATTATTGCATCAGCCTTATGTATTCAATACAAATCCCATACAGCATTCAGATTTACTCAACTCATGACATGGATTAGTGGTCTTACGTCCCCCCGTCAAAAGCTATCCAAACCATCATTCGATAGAGGCAACTCCATCCACTATCACGGGAATCAGGTTCGGATCTCCCCAGAGGAATGTGTCACCAAAGCCAGAGCCTCAGCCACACATTCCATCTTGTTCACCTGCAGAGAGGCCGAACTCACTGAGTTAGGGTATCCCAGAGTAAATCCAGCTTGGTGTTCCACCTCAGCCACCACCAGAGCTCTTTCCATAGTAGCCTGTTCTCTTGGTGGGTCAACTTTACGGCGCCTTCGGAGCCGACGTCGAGTTTGCACCATAGACCAGCCTGCCACCTCCTCTCCCCTGTCACTGGGAGTGGTCTCCCTGTGACTCTCCAGCCAGTCTCATACCTCATACTGAGAGGCACAGAATGTATTGGTGTCACAGTGCAAGATTTTAAGCTTAGCAGGAACAAGCAGAGCATATCTGATGTTTATCTCCTGAAGGTGTTGTTTCACCTTATTCGTGCTTTTTCTGTACCTCCGAGGTAGAGTCCGGAAAGATGGCAACTTTTCAATTCTCTATTTGCCAGGGACGCTTCAAGTGGGCAAACCGCAAAATATGATTCCGGTCTCGGTATTCGAATTGTCTTGCTTCCAAAGCTTGTGGTGGAGCACCCGGTGTGTAAGGGGCTGGGAACCCTGTGGGCTTGTTCAACATAAAAAAACTTGGACTGTTTGCCCCTCAACACAGTATTGATTAGCCAGTCCTCCAGAAAGAGTTCCATGCTGGGACATTCGACCCTCTCTGGGAAAACCACAAAAAGAAGGTGGTTTCTGCGTGAGCGACTCTGTGTCATTCACCCTCATTCTCACATAGCGAATTTGCTCCCGGAGAGTGTTAATGTGCCTCTGCGCATACACCGCCGAGGGACGAAGGGAGACCACTGCAGACTCGGTCTCCTCCACCCTGTCATCTATTTTCTTGTGATCTGCACGCAGGAGACCCAAATCAATTATAAGGGCATCCAAGTTGGGTTCTAGTGTGGTCTTAAAGTCCTATATAGCTGCCAAGGTCTCAGAGAACTTCCCCAAGAGTTCATGTAATGTCTGTATCAGAGATCTGGTGCTGCGGGTTCCTGCCGGCTCCAAAGAACTGACCACCCACCCAGTGTCCTCTGGAGGGGTGTCCTGCCCCCTTAGCCTTCCCCAGCAGCTCTCTCCGGCAGTTTGGGGAGATGCGCACCAAGCTAGGCTCCATACCTTATCTCCCTCTCATATACCCATCAATTGCCTCCCGTATTGTCTACTCTCCATCTATATAAAGGGAGAAGAAGGGCCAAGAAAGAGACCACTGTCTATAGGCCTACCCCTTCATGAGGGGGAGGCAGACAGGAAGAAGGGCAAAGAAGGGCAGGGGGAGCACAAGGCCTCCTGTACCCAGACTCACCCCAACTACTCCTCGCAAAATCTATATTGGGTTCAACATGTGGTTGTCCAGTGGCCCCCAATCTCAGGCCGGAGTTATTCCCCTCACAGCAGCATGCGAAGATCGGGCATGGTTGTGAGGCTTGAAGCACACCATGTGATAAAGCATGTGCCCGGCATGTAGGTATGAAGCAGCGCTCACCCAGAAATATCATCAACTCAGGTTCCAGGTCACTCCGGTGGGGACCATAACACTAAAGTACAACACACCTAGTCACACACACTTTACCACAGACCCTTGCAAATATATATATAAAAATGGGTTGAGTGAATTCTCTCCTATGACAGGATACCTTTTGAGCACAGATTTTAACACCAACATTTGTTTTCCTCAATAATCCTACTAAACTAATCTATGCATCAATGTACCCCATCAATTAGGTCTATGGACCAATTAGTTGAGCAAGTTGATGGTGATTGTCAAGACCAGCTTAACCTCACTACAACAATACATTGATTTGCATAATTAATTGACTCTAAAACATCACACACACCTGAAATCATTTAAAAGATTTTATGTAATTAATTTGCATAAAAGAAAATTAGCATATTTTCTGTTATTGTTAATTCTCACTGAGCATTGCCATTTATTCAGGAAATATATCAAGAAAACTGTTTAATAAAATCATGAAGAGAAAATTCAGGTTCACATTAATTCCATTATTCTCTGAAATAAGAAGATTAATCAATCCTTGGTCATGTAACTGAAAGAGAAATTCTTCATGAAAAAGATCAAAGAAACCATAGTTAAAACTTGCATTTAATTCTAAAGATTTCTACACTAAAACCTTACTACCCAGCACTAAAACCCCAACTATACTTACTAACCCAGGCCTCCTTGGATGCAGTCTCCCAGGCTAGTGTCCCGTTACGATCTCCAACCTACATCAAGAGCCTTCTGGCATAGATTCAGGCTCCCAGCATCTCTGCAAACAGCTGCAGTGCAAACGGCATCTCTCTCTGTGAACCCCAATTTTGCTCTGATATTTATACTGTATTTGCTGGCTCTCTACCCGCAAATGTTTCAAGCCTTGCAATTTCCTGTCTCTGATTGGTCATGACATTGCAATTATTAGCTCTCAGGATGTTTGTTAATCGACAATGTATTTTTTAACTTTCAGGATGCCCATGAATATCTTCCTGATTAAAAAGCTGACAGATATAAATTTGACTGTCCATGCATTTCTTAACTTCCAGGATGTCCGTGAACAACTTTGTTTGACAAACTGATAAATACATGTTCGACAGTTCCTGTTCCTCATCAGGCCTTTTTAATGGTTCAGTTTCAGTGATTCCGCTGTTTCCACGTGGTCATTTTTTGAAGGCACTTTGCTTTTATCTTTGGCAGACATTCAGCTGTTCTTGTGATTATCATTTTGGCCCACAGCCACTTACCAGCGTTCATATCAAAATGGCCTTGAATATAGTCAGCTGAAGTTGCAAACTTTTCAGTGAAGCACAGAGCATGGACGAGTTTCTCTCAGCAAAATGATGTAAGCTTTTTCTACTGTGCAGAACTGGGAAAAGTGAAGCCATTTTTGAATTGGCAACCAACGAAAACTATGATAAACAGAAAAAGAAAATGTAAATACACAGAATATAAGTGTTTTCTGTCCCCCCAACCACCAGTGCTAATATTTATCCTTTAAAACTGTTACCTAGCAGAAAAGCATCACACTGCAAGCCATTAAAAATGAAGCAGAAAAGCAGCATACAATGCACAACGTACACAGACATGCATTATTATACCACTTAAATGCACAAAATAGATTAAACATGCGTTTTACATCATTAATTAATATGTTAATCAAACCTGTTAGTGCAAAGCATTTCCCACATGTAATGTGTGTGTTTTGGTTAATACACAACAATCAAAATTAATATATTTACTTTGTTATGGGGTGATTGATCTGAATGGGGTACACACAAAATCTTCTGTACCTCGCTCCATCAGGTACGCAAACATGGGGTGGGTTTCCCCATCCTCCACCTCGTGTGCCAGCTGGGGGATCCTTCACGTCCTGTCTTACACGCTGAGCCGGCTACACTGTTCTCAGGCCATGCCTGTCCGCTTCACTTTCTGCCAGGAGGCCTTGCAGGTCAAACTCCAGTCCGCCCGGTAAGACTGGGCCACCTCATCGTCAGGTCGTGAAGGTAAACAAGCATTTGCAATGTAATAGGTGTTGCATTTGTCAGAATTAAGGCTATTGGCGTTGTAAACGACAATGTCTTTTATCTATGTGTTTTGGTTTGGAGTGTAGTGGATGTATGAATAGAGTCACAGCTGCAGCACAGCCCAGAGGACTAAGAATGGAGAATTACCAACGGGACCAGAGAAGCAGCGAGCAGCAATGTCTTGAGGACATAGATTGAGGAATTACTGACAGGACCATAATGCAGCACAGCCTAGAGGACGTAGAATGAGGAATTACCGATGAGACCAGAGAAGCATCTAGCAGCACTGTCTAGAGGACATAGAACGAGGAATTACCGACGGGACCAGAGAAGCAGCTAGCAGCACTGCCTATAGGACTAAGAATGAGGAATTACTGCTGTACTTAGAGACACAGCTGCAGTACTACCTAGAGGATTTAGAATGAGGGAGTTACTGTCGGGACCAGTAAAGCAGCAAGCAGCACTGTCTAGAGGACTACAAATGAGAATTACCACTGGGACCAGAGAAGCAGCTAGCAGCACTGGCTGGAGGTCTAAGAATGAAGAATTACCTATGTGAAAGGAGACCCAGCTGCAGCACTGCCTAGAGGATTAAAAATAAGGAACTACAACTGGGACCACTGGGACCAGAGAAGCAGCTGCAGCACTGTCTAGAAGACTTGAAATTAGGAATTACCACTGAGACCAGAGTAGCAGCTGCAGCACTGTCTAGATGGCTTAGAATGAGGAATTACCACTGGGACCAGAGTAGCAGCTGCAGCACTGTCTAGAGGGCTTAGAATGAAGAATTACCACTGGGACCAGGGAAGCAGCTGCAGCACTCCTATAGAACTAGGAATGGGGAATTTCCACTGGGAACAGACACATAGCTGCCACATGTTTGACTAGATGAGCAACACGATTTACAGCTCTGTTTATAGAAAGTTGAGCAATGGAGCTCTGAGCGAGTGAAACATAATTAATGCTAAAAACAAAAGATTGGGTGAAAAGGAGCTAGTGAGTAAAGTAAAATGTATAACATTCTAACGTTGTGACTGCTCAACTCGATCTTCAGTGACCTAGACTCTGTAGATCATAAGTGAAAGCTAACGTGCGAATGACAAGGAGAAACAATGGATGGGAGGGTAAAGCAGTAGCACTGGTCAGCTGCTCGTGTTTGCAACATTTCCAGGTCACAAGGGAGGCAATCGAAAGAAATTGTGTGCAAAACTAACTGAAATGGACAGAAGCAAAATGAGACCTGTAACAGGGCCAGTCACTGTGGGAGGTTACGACAGATCAAAAGGAGGGGCAAATGGTCACAATTTACTATTCCAAAAGTAAGTAATTTATAATGGCACCCGTAACAACAAATGGCAAGTGATGTGTAGGCATGAGGCCCATGTACTGAATACACCGATTGCAGGCCCCTACCGGCTAATGTTTTGTTGCTTTTCAGGCAGCATGTCGCAGAGGACACCCCCACACCTCAGCGGCTCTGGATTGCGGCATGTAGATCCAGGGCCCGTCCTGGCTGCTCAATCAGGCCGTCAGACACAAGTGGGAGTCAAGCAATCAGGTGCCAATGGTGTATGCTTAGTGTCCCCGTCACCCTGGATGTACTGTGTGGGCAGGATGCATTACAGGATGAGGGTTTCTGGGGTAGATTGCCGGAGCTTGCACAAGTGTCAGTCCTGGCCACCATCTTGGCCATGCCCTCGGCTGTGGACCAGAGGTTAGAGGAGTTGTTTCCACAAGACAGCACAATCCTCATTTCAGTGCTGTACCTTGAGTAGGATCTGAACTTCAAGCTCTGGTGCAAGTAGTTTCGAAGCCCAAGCAAAATGATATTTTGTTTCCAGGGCGCCCCCTTTCCCCTAGCAACATGGCCATGTCTGGTGCCCTCTTGTGGCTATTTGTGGTGGTGGCAAAAGGTAGCCTCCTGCTCTGTTTCAATATAGCCTCAACCCTGCTTATTGTGCATCATCCAGAAACTCTATGCCAGTGAATATTCTGCAGTAAATTTAAGTAGGTAGATTAGGCCCTAGTTCAGTAAAGATCCCTTCAGAACTCTGGAGTAACCTGTTTGAAACATCTCAGTACGTGTTTATTCTTTAAATTGTTTCCATAAACTCTATGATTCGGAAGGCGTTTCTAATCAAGTGTGGAAGTACAATTATATATGACCTCAGTGTTTACTCCAAATGAAGTGTTTTTTCATATGCATTCATGTCTGAGGCAGATGACAGCAAGAAACAAATTGATGCTTTCAGATCCTGCTTTGTCTGCTTGGAGGCTGAGAGGAAACATGCCCGAGCAACTGACTGTGCGCAATAAAGAATTCGCAGTCCCTGGGGAGGCGGAACATTGACTCACTCACTATCAAGACATCATGTGAAAAGGCGCTTGGGAGCATTTCCTAACCTGCCCTCGAGTGGCGTGGAAAATAATAGAATTAAAATAGGCAGAAATGTAATGTATCCAAAACATGTGTCTCTCTTCTCTAAGTCTGACACTAAAGAATGTCAGTGACTAACTAGCCATCAAATGATATGTGAGGTGAATAAACTGACCTTTGTTTTGCCACTGTACCCACATAAAACCTCACTGCCCTCCACACCCCCACCACTCAGCTATCCGTAGTCACACCCATGGAATCCTCCACTGTCATTCTCTCTTGCCTCGTGCCAGTGACAGTCATGAAAACTACTATCACTGCACGTGCGCCACACATTTGCCCAATCAACACAAAATATTTGACAAACAGTATTATCCCCACCTTTCTGAAACAGGCCACGTTTCCCTAAATTAAGCCTTGATAACCCACATGGCCATAAGCCTGTTGCACACCTAGGGTATGATCATATAACATAAATGTATGAAAAGAAGAAAGCTAGAGTCCTCTACAAAATCTGCCAAGGAGCTTCTCAACTTCTGGCAGTTACTTCTCCAGAGCTTGAGACTGTACTGATAGGTCCAATAAGAGAACACGGGGATCATTTAGACCTTGGCTGACTAGGAGAGGTTCTCCTGTCACCCCAAACCCTATAGACCCCCCACCATATTCAAAGGCGGAGGGACCGCAGGGTTTGCACTGGTGAGGCCTCGGGTGGTTCTGCCAGTGCAGACCTTGAACCTGGCAGCCCATCAATATTAACAACGGAGCTCCTCAATTCAGGGCCGGGTGACTGGCACCAGTTGTCCCTGCTCAGACCACCAGGCCTCGCTTGTCAGTCCTTGGCAGGGATATCTATTAAAGGATCCGAACCAGAAAAAAAAACTCAGCAGTCAGTGGAGAGGCACTTTCAGTTACATGCAGAATAGATCATATTTGCTGCATGTCTGTGAGAGGTGTGAGAGGGCATCCAGTTCTGTGCAACTGCTGGTCTGTGAGGGCTGCAAGAATGGTGTTGGCAGTGTGAGAGTTCTGGTCCATGGGGTGTGCAAGAATGCCTCCTGTAGTGAATGACTGCTGATCCATCAGGGATGTGACAGTGCTGTCTGTGCTATGACTGCACAGAGATCTTCTAATATATAATAATATTATTTCTATGCAAGGGTAAGTTATGGGGTCTGCTGACAAAGCCCAGAGATCTTCTAATATCAGTTGTGCCTAATGGTGCGCAGTGGTGAGCCAGAAAGTAATTTTAGCCACTGCCTGATTTCATTTCTTCACTGATCTGTTCACTGCTATCGGCTGAGGGCTTTTAGCCCAAACTTGTCGTGGAATTACCTCTGACCAAAATATAGCTGTGTCTGGCAGGGAATTCCTCACACGCGAAAGCTTAGAGTAGAGTGCCACCTTAACACCCCTCAGGCCCGCGGGGATCATGTCATGACCTTTCCAGGGAGAAAAGCGAGACAGCGCCTATGATGTAGATCTACTCTCTATAGGCTAAGGAGTGGGGTCTGCTGAAAAAGCCCAGAGATCTTCTAATATATAATAATAATATTTCTATGCAAGGGTAGGGAGGTTAGGCTATATTGTCTTTTCACAATGACATCTCCTTTCATGATTTATGGACTAACTGCTATGATGACCGTACTTGTATTATGCATTTTCCTGCTTGTTGTGGCACATATACTACATCTTAGAACACGTTAGTTAAAATAAATATTTTAAACTTGTTCGTGTCTCTGTCAGATCTTATTGTGGTCAAGTACAAGAGGGCGAGCAAAAGGGTGTGTATTGCTACCGCGATTCCTGAGAGATATGGGAGTGTTGTGTTTGGTGGTGTCTAACCACTTGTTTTCCTGTGAGTAAGTAGGGGAGCAATAGAGACACTATAGCTAGTCGGTCCTGGGATCATGGGTACTAAGGTGGTCGGATGACTCAGTCCCTATACACTAAGGTCCCATAATCCTACGTATAGTTCTGTTTTGAGGCAGAATCCCTGCAACAGTGGAGGTAAAGGATATATTGAGAGCGGTATAGGGTGAGAAATAGGGTAGTGCAGTGGATATTCTGAATTAGAAGAAAAGTAATAAATATATTGATCCATTGGTACATGAAAGGTATATAGATGCATACAGGGAAGGTAGTATACGTGCATTAAATAAACTCCGGCTTTCAAGTGTTGTTGTACTTTAAACTAATTTTATTTATTTATTTATATATTTTGTTTTGTAATTCAAAAGTGAAGCAATTGTAGATAAATAGCTATGATAAAAGATTTACTTATTTATGCAGTGATTTATATACATGTTAAAAACAGCGAATAATGTAACTATCAGTAATATGTATATTTGTTAAGCATAACTAATGGATATACATTTTTTTTAAACATAATTATTCTACACGTTTATACAAAGCAATACACATAATATAGGTACATATCTATAGTACAAATAAATGCTTATATACAGAGGGATTTGCCGTATGTTTCTGATTGTGTATGGTGGTTATGTGGGGAAAAGCCAATTCTTGAGTAGTTTTCTGAAGATAAGGTGGTTATCTGTGGAACTTATGTTGGGGGGTAAAGAGTTCCGTAGTTTAGCAGCTTGAACAGAGAAGGATGTGCCGCCCTTGGTTTTTTCTAGTATGTTGGGATTTTGAGGCGAGGTGCCACTCTAGAACGGAGCATCCTTTGTTGAATGTGTTTGGGGATGTTATTCCTGATAAAGAGCGGTTCCGTTCCACGTATCGCTATGTGGGTGATAAAAAGCAGCTTGAATGTAGATCTTCTGGCAACTGGTAACCAATGTAGGGCTTTCAAGGCAGGGGAGATGTGGTCTTGCAGATTTATATATTGGGGAAAGGATGTGGCCTAATGGCTAGGAAGGTTAACCTTGAATCTGGGGAACCAGTTTCGAGCCTAGGCAACGACACTCAACATCCTGTTATTCTGGGCAAATCACTTAATCTCCCTGTGCCTAACAAAAAATGAATGTGTCCGTCTGTAACACAACTGGTGCATATGTAAAATGCTCTGATACCAGTCGGTATTGTGAGACTGCTGTTCTAAGAGGACTGTGAAAGCGCTTTATTTAGTTTGAGACCCACTCTGTGAAGGGTGTGACATTGATGTTGTGATTGTGAAACTGTTGGTCTCTGAGATGCACAACTGAAGTTGATAGTGCGAGACAGCTACTGTGAGATGTGAAAGTGCTTCTTATTGTGTGCTCTCTAGTCTGCTGTAGACTATAGTGTCACGTGCAGCGCTGGGCCACTTCCAAAGCCAAAGACACACCTCTTTGTTGCACTGAAAATCAGACGGGTTCAGGGAATGAAAAGAAGTGATTCTCATTGAAAATCCGAACACCCGAAGCAGAAGGCCATGCAGGAAGAGACTTTCTGTGCAGATTTCATCATGTTCCTTCGGTATCGAATGCGCTGCACTTTACTACCCACGTGCTTCTACTTTTGACAGCCCGCAAAGAGGAATGGGTGGAGCAGGCAAACCAGAGAAATTTTCAGCACCTACCATGATCTGACCAACCCTGAAAACTTCCCATGTTCGACACCACAGCATTGCAAAGACCTGCTTCAATTTGGGGAATAAAAATGAATGCTTTTGGACCCTGCTTTGTCTGCTGGGCGGCTGAAAGGTAACATGCCTGAGCAGCAGACTGTGCGCAATAAAGAACTCGCAGTCCCTGAGGAGGCGGCACCATTGACTCACTCACCATCAAGACATCATGGGAAAAGGCGCATGAGAGCATTTCATAATCTGCCCTCCAGGGGCGTGAAAATTAATGGAATTAAAATCGGCAGAATGATAATGTATCCAAAACATGTGCCTCTCTTCTCTAAATCTGACACTAAAGAATCAGTGACTAACTAGCATCAAATGGTATTTCATCCACACGCATAAACTCCCATTTAGCCATCTCCTTAGTCTCACCTTCAGGCTCCATCTCTGCACTCACCCTTTCCACTGTCCTTTCACTATCAGAGGAGACAATAACCAAAGTTGCTTCCCCATTTAACCCCTTGCGTGCTGATGACGGCCCCCGTCCGTCATGCAGCACGGTGCTCGTGTGCTGATGACGGCTGGGGGCCGTCATAAACCCGCCCACACTTTAAAAGCGCCGTACAGGCGCAGAATTGCGGCCGCACGCAAGGTGTTAAAAGCATTTCATGCATTGGTGTAACATTGGCTGGTATCCAGCATAAAACAAGCCTCCCCAACATCCGACATTCCACAGCAATAATCTGTAGCAAATCAGTTTCACACTACATTGAACAAAACCAGCTGCCAGACGGCTTCCAATCTAGTTTTCAACTTTCAATGAGAATATCATCAAAGAGGAGCTCCTCATCTCCCTTGATGAAGGCCAGCAGTCAAGCTTGATCCTTCTCATGTTTATATAGATATTTGTAAATTATTTTTACTAACATTCATCGACATAAAATATACAGTACAGAGGATTCAGCCTGACTGTACACAGTGAAGACAATCGGCAGCTACAGAATACAACATTGTATTTCGGGAGAGTTACGGGGTAGGGGCATTGTCCTGATCAATGCTACGTGGTTGTCTGCATATATCACCTTGATAGGGGCTACCCCGGGCTGTGTAGGCTGTCTTTTCTCTATACATGCACCAATTAAGGTCTTTCTTCCAGTCTGCTATTGTGGGTGGTTGTGCCGCTCCCCAAAGCTGTGCAATGTTCCTTTTTGCCAACATTATAGTAACCTGTAACCTTTAGCCATGTTTTAGATTACAATGTTCAGTAGGATCTACAACCACTGTAATGTAACACAAACTTTAAATGAATTGGAATGTACAGCATGTTATATATGTAGATAGTTTATCACATATATATATATAGCAGCTAAAAATGATTGCTTTTTTAAACAAATGACTGAATAATAACAAATAAATAATACATATTTTTGTACCAAGAATTTCTGTTTAGATACACTTATTATTGTCTGATGTCAGTCCTAGTCCACAATTTAACCTGTTCCTAATTTATTGTGTTTTCAACTGATTGATTTATCCCGAATTAGGGACTATAGTCGGGGGTACCCCCAATTTCTTGCACCCATGTTCCTTTTTGCCAACATTAAGCCAAGTGTAGCCCACTGTGTTTGATGAGTGCTCAGGTCGGTAGGTTCCCAGATATTCAGGAGGTACCTACGTGCCTCTGGGCAGAGGGCGACTGTGAGTACCTCACTAATTACTTCATGGATTTTTCACCAGTAGGATTGAATGTGTTCGCAGTCCCATATTATATGGATAAATGTGCCTAATTGGCCGCACTGTAGGCTTGATCCTTCACAATGGTTTGGCAGATTATGACACTGCTGATCACAGCATCCTGTCGCTGAGAATGAAAGACTGATTTACAGTATCTAGTATCACCCTTAAATGGATGAGCTCACTCCTCAACGTCGAATTTAGGCCGTATGCAAGGGTTCTTCAGAAGCCTTCTTCCATAGATCTCTGTGCAGTGTCCCCACGGCACCCCCCTGTCTGTTCAGATTCTTCTTGAAACCCCTAATACAGCTGCTCGATCAGTACATAAATTCACTTCCTGTCATATGCTGATGACACACAAACCTACAAACTCTAGGAGCACAACCCAAATGCCTAATGCAACATCACAAAGTGCCTAGACCACATACAACATTGAATTACAGCATGCTTCATTCGATTAAGTGGCGATAGAATTAAAATCCTAATCCTGGAATAAAAGGCCCAGCGTCTGTCATTTCAGTGGCCATCAAGTCTATGGCTTGACCCCACCATTTTTCCAAAGCATAAATCCTAGGGAACATTTATTTCTTCCTGGAATGAGGCCAACATGCTACTCATCCGGAAATCTCCCTCTCTCTCACAAACATTTTACAAAATTGAGCTTACGAGATGTCTTGCTTTGGAACAGATAACCTACTACAGTATGATCTGCCCAGGCCTGCCAACAGACAGGGTGGAAGAGGCTCGCAGGCTTCCAACCTAAGCTGCGAACGAATGCATAAGCTTACAGAGATGTGACCATTCCAAACAGGCACTGAGGGTACTCCTCTTGTTCCCAGTGGACGCTGAGAACAGATGTAAGCCACTAAACACTGTCCGCAGGGCCGCTTGGAACAAAGGATGAATGTACTTCCAATGATTGGCCCCACAGCACATCCACACTACGAACACGCTCTCAGCATCCTCAAGGCTGATTCTCCTTCGCCCCTTCAAGGACCAAAAGCACCGATTGTGAGTTCTGCGTTTGATGGAACCAAAACTGTTGATTGAATTTTAGATCTGAGAATAACCACCTCCAATTCAGAAAACCTTTAGTAGCCAAAGTTTTTAAGGTAGCCTTTTCTTAAACCTACGGAGAGCCACTATTTAAGAAAAGTCAGAATTGACACCTTTCTGCCTGACTGGAATCCAG
Organism: Lissotriton vulgaris; assembly: GCF_964263255.1. Lineage (NCBI taxonomy): Eukaryota > Metazoa > Chordata > Amphibia > Caudata > Salamandridae > Lissotriton > Lissotriton vulgaris. The sequence goes on along the minus strand of NC_141693.1, from coordinate 1,064,612,917 downwards.
CAGCCTATTTATCCTCCAGATTGCATTATTTGTATTTGCTTCTTGTCTCAACACTCCAAAGGTATCATCTGATGACAATCGGTGTTTTCTACAACACCATCACAGGTAAACGTGTGCAACTTGCAGTGTGAAGCTCGGATCTATTCTCATATGCTACATATGTTTCTACTTCAGGGTGTTCCTTTCATATATCAGAGCATTGTGGGAGTTGAAGCCTTTGGGTAATTTAACCCCGTTTTACTAAGTCATCAGGCCACAAATGATTTGACATTGGGCCAAGGGGCAGCCCCAAATGGGACTTTGTGTTCTAACAGGTCAAGATTGTGATGGACAGGCACAACACACAGCATGGTTACATACATGCGATTATTCCAAAGAGGACCCGGAACGGATAGAGGCGAAAAAGCTCCATCTGCTGTAGAAGTGCTTTTCTAAGTAAATGGACAGCTTTTTCCACTCAGACTGCCATGTTATGACTGTTCGTAAGACGTGGGCCTTTCTGGGGTTTAAGACTTACCTTCTTTTCACAGTACTGGGTTTATCTTGTTTTACTATAGGAACTTTTTGAAATTCTTTAATTTCCTACTTTTGTAACCAACACTGCGTTGAAATTGATGTACACGTTCCTCACTGTCAGTGAAAACGACCTGCCGTGTTACCGAACCTCTCATGTTATATATTTTGCTGTTGCACAGGTGCACTTCATGCGAATGTGCAGCCTCCGGTTCTGTCCTAAATGCTCAGTGATAAACATCAGGACACGCCCAGATGTGAGGCCCGTGACACAACAGGCCTCGGGATATGCTCCGAGTTGCCACCCAGTGTTTAGCGGGTATGAACTGACTGGTGCCAGTTTGTGAAGTAGCCCCAGCCCGGCCACCTCCCTGTGACCATTGTTGGCCCACACTTCCACAACTCGGATTTCGACCACTGTTAGATCACGGATACTAAAGTATTCCATCAGCCACCACCCAAGGAGGGATTCTCCACTTCAATTTGATTTCCCCTGCAGGAAGGCCAAACATTATTTTGACAAGAAACGTGCACCTACCCATCTGTCTCTCTGTCCATCTAATTGTACCCCTTCTTTTTCTTCTAAGTAAGCCTTCTTGTGTGTTCTCTGACTGACTACCTATTGTGTAGGAGTGTGTCAGGAAGTGCTTTTTATGTGTGCGCGTGTTGCGAACTTGTACTTCTACAAGAGCCCCTGTGGGCTTGTCTGTCTCTCTAACGGTGGATCTCTATAGGTCTGTGTGCATGTGTACCTGGTAGACTGTATGTGTTGGCTTCTGTACGTGGGTTAGTTTGTGTGTGCTTGGATGACTTGCGTGTTTCTCTACATGTGCTTGAATGTCGCGTTGCTCTGTCTGTATATGTACAAGCCGCTTGATTCATTTCAAAGTGTGTGTGTTCTACTTAAAATAATTTTGCAGGTTGGTGACATTGGTAACTCTGTCCCTTTTACCCTTTCTGCATTGATGACTTCATGTCTCTGGTTCTCTAACCATAGATGTCTGTTGGTCTGTGTGTAAGAGTGTTGTTCGCTGTGCTTGCTTTGTGAGTGTGTTGGTCTGTGTGTCTGGTGTGTGGAGCTATGAAGGTGTGTACCTGTATGTGTGCTTAGGTCACTTGGCCCAGCATCTCTAATCTTTCTGCATGGATGACTCCATGTTTCAGGGTCTGCAACCAGGGATGTCTGCAGCCTCTGTGTAACTGTGTTAGTGTGTGTGTGTTGGCTTCTGAAATGTGTTGCCCTGTGTGTGTGTGTGTGCATGTCTGTTGGTGTTTATCTGTGTGTACTTGGCTGCCGTGTTGCTCTGTGCTTGTGATCAGTGTCAAAATGTGCATGAATTGTGTTTCTCTCCCTCGCATGTTAATTTGACTTTTTCCACAAAGCCATGAAAGTGTGTGGTCGCCTATCAATGGGGTGGCTTTCTTTTTAATTTCAGTACTGTCAACACTCTGTGAGGATACACAGCGATGTATAACAATGGATCCTTTGAAATCTGTTTAAAATCCTATGTGCGCGAGACCTCCCACAACCCTACCCGTGACTGCGGCCTACCCTGGCCCTCGCGGTAGGGCGGGTCTCCACAGTCATTAATTACCTTCCCTGCTACTTTACTCACAGTCGTTCAGCGAATTTTGTATAATTTACCTTGACACACAGCGCACACACCGAATAGTGTGTACGGCCCGGAGCGCTCTGGGAGGGGCAGTCTGTGCCCAACCAGCTGTTGCAATAGTTTTCGACGCAGGGTCCATGATGCTTTGGGGCCCCGGGGCTGTGTTCCTGCTGCCTCAACGAACGACAACAACGCGCGCTGGGGGTGTTCGGGCTTGTCTGCTTACGCTGTGAAGTTAGTACTTTGGGAAAAACACCCTCACTTTCTGTTCAGGTCTCTCGACTTACTAGGTCCTTAAACCTTGTAATGAACGCACCCTGGGGAGAGTCACGCGGATTTCACCACATTGCACATTATTCCCTATAATTCATAATAAAAACAGAGAGTCCCCCCAAAGAACAATAGCTTTCTCCCGACCTTCTAACGAGCGAATACATGTGGTACAAAGCAACACTTTGGAAACAAAAGACGGGTGGCAATGGCGCTAGGAAATCTTTAAATCAGTGCGGCCAAGTTTTTCGCTTATTTTACGCACATTTCGCCGTGCACTGCGGGAGATGAAGCCGAGCAGCAACAACATTACATAGCTCGACACCAGCTATTAGTTTTACCTCATCATTTGGTGCGCAGCTCTTCGGAGCCCCGATATTTCGACGGTGTACTTCTAACCCCGAATTCCACAGGCCCAGTATTATTATTTATGACAGCCAGGGCCTTATTTCTACTGATGGAATATCTGGCCATCACCCGGTGTAACGTCCTGGGACAGTATTCATACGGGCGTGTTTCTCCAGTCTTTGTCTGATGTCATACTTTCTCCACCCTAACCTGATGAGGCAAAACATTACATAGTTCACAACATTTTTAACTGGAATTAGAGTTCAGTTGCACGGTAGTGAGAGGATAATATTTTGTCATAGTGTATTGCAGTTTTTTTTCTTTTTTCCAGAGACACTTTTTCGTAATAGGGGTTATTGGGCCCGATGCAACCCAAATATTTGTTGGTATGCAAAAATACCGACTTTTACCGAATTAAAAAAATGATGGCGTTGCAGCCATTCATGAAAATTACCTTCCAAGTACAGCTTTTCACCGACATTTCCGAAACCAAGAACATGCAACTTCGGTTCACAAATGAGCAAACTACAGCTGCCATAAACTTAGCAGATATGTAATTTACGAGTATAGGAATAACGCGCAATGACGGAGTGTGGACTGAAATTTGGGAATTAGCTTGCTCAGTGTAAAGGAGGCAAATTTCAGACAAACAAACGCAAGCCTTCACAAACTGACTCCTGACACAAGAACACCTGTACAAGTGCAGATCCTGAATTCCTGATTAGTGCCCGAAATGTCATAATAATAATACAGATTGTTGTAAAGCGCGAACAGCTACCTCCCAAGGAGGTGTCCCGGCGCTGAAAAGAAACTACAGCAGCAGAGTGGATTGCAGGGTGAAGTTCTAAGCTTTCTGCAAAAAGAGCCAAGTCTTTAGGAGTTTCTTAAAACTAGCTTCTGACGTGGCAGATTGGATGGCAGAGGGGAGGGGGTTCCAGAGTTTCGCCGTGCCTACAGAAAAAGACCTGCCCCCAAGTCTAGCCCTTCTAACTCGTGGGACAGCAAGTTGGAGCCGAGAGTTCGATCGCAGGTGTCTCTCTTGATGGTAACGGGGAAGTCGGAGTTTTAGATAATTGGGACATGTCCCTTTTTGTGCTCTAAACGCCAGGGTGAGCGCTTTGAATTTTATTCTGCTCGCCACTGGGAGCCAGTGCATCTCGTGCAGATGCGGAGAGATATGATGTTTAAAAGGAATGTGCTTTATCAATCTCGCAGCCGCATTCTGCACGCTCTGCAGGCGTTGTACCAGGTATTTCGGGAGGCCAAGATAAAGGCCATTAGAGTAATCCAGTCTGGATGTGACTGTCGCATGGACCACCATTTTTCGACAATCAATTGGTAGGAGGGAGAGAAATTTTCGGAGGTTTCGGAGTTTTTGGTGGCATCCAGTGGTGACTTGTTGTATGTGAGAGGAAAAGGAGAGAGTCTCGTCCCACCTTACACCCAGATTTTTTGCATTGGTTCCAGGGGTTGGTGCTGGGCCCATTTCGGAAGGCCACCACAGATCTGGGGAGGGGTGAGTACTTTTTCCAAAGAATAGTACCTCAGTTTTGCTTGCGTTCAATTTTAATTTGTTAGTGTTCATCCAGCTGGTTACATCTCTAAGACAGCCTTTTATTTTGCTAAAAGCTGCTTCTGACACCTCAGCGTAGGGGAAGACTAATTGCGTATCATCTGCATACGAAATCGCCTTAACCCCCCATTTGGCAATTAAGGTGAAAAGTGGGGCCAGATAAACATTAAAAAGTAGCGGGCTAAGAGCAGACCCTTGCGGGACACCACACCACAGCCGTTTTGGTTTGGAGGAGAAGGCACCCAGTGCCACTTTCTGAGAGCGGTTTGTAAGATAGGAGTGCATCCAGCTCAATGCCTTGTCCTCCAGACCTATGTCCTTCAACCTAAGCAGCATTCTGCCATGATCCACAGTATCGAAGGCGGCAGATAGATCCAGGAGCACCAGCATGGCTGATGCTCCTGAATCTAGAGACCACCTGATCGACTCAGCAACCTCGATGAGGGCAGTCTCAGTGCTGAAGCCAGCCCTGAAACCTGACTGTGTTTCGTGTAGTATACCTCTTTTTTTCGATAAAACTATTAAGTTGGCGTTGAATTAGTTTTTCGAGCATTTTACCTGGGGCTGCTAATAGGGAGATGGGGCGGAGATTGCTCAAGTCATCGGGGGCACCATTGGGTTTTTTTTCAACGGGAGAAGAGTGGCATGTTTCCAGCAATCAGGGAACGTGCCAGTCTCAATGGACATGTTCCAGATATGTAGGAGTGGTCCCACAATTGCATCCGACATCATTTTCCAGAGTTTGGGGGGACAGGGATCATCAGGAGCACCTGATTTACATTTTTGTAATTCTTTCAGTGCCTCCTCGTGGGCGATAGAGTGGAAAAGAGTTAGGGGAGGGGTAGGCAACTCAGTATTGTCGTGGTCCGCCATAGATGTCGGCTCGGAGGGGGTAAAGGAGTCATAAACCTTCATGATTTTTTTGTCGAAGAAATCAGAGATATCTTCACAAAATTTAGAGGAGGGGGTAATTTCTGTTTCGATAGCCTTAGGTTTAAAGAAGGTTTGAACTATTTTAAAAATTTCTTTACTAGGTTGTTCCGCTTGTTGAATAGAGGATACGATGAACAGTTTTTTTGCTTTTTTTATGGATTGATGTAGGCTGTGTAGGGCTTTTTTGTAGCAGATTTTTGCTGAATCAGAGTAGTTTGCCCGCCACTGACGTTCTAGTCTTTTGCATTTGCTTTTTTCAGCCATCAGTTCTATGGAGAACCAGGGAGCAGACGGGGATTCTCTTCGTGATGTGGCTACTTTAGGAGGAGCAATAGAATCTACTGTACTACTTATCCAGTGATTCAGTAGCAATGCATCTGAGTTCATAGGGAGTTTAGCTCCTGTCCACATTAGCAGACTTTTGATCATTAATATATACTATGACCCTGTCTCGAAGGTGATAGGGTACAAGACTAAGAAATATGTAAAACAGCTTTGCTAGGGTTTTTACCTTCAGAACATAGTATACAAAAACAAGTGTTGGAAATATTTGTTTATAGAGATGTTGGTAGCATACTCTTTAATTACCCAGATATGGAAAGAAAAAGCCACCCTGACCCTATATTCCACAATAGAAGCAACAAATGTTAAGAACAGGAGGGCTTGGACACAGCTATGCCATGGGAAACACCATGAAACCAAAGTTAAACTTTGTGGTAAAATGATGGAAGATTTGAAAACTCCTTTGCAAAGAACACTATCGGTTGCAAGTAATTCCAGAAAGCGATAAAAAGGAATTGATTGCAGTGTTATTTTAAGATGAGTGAAACATAGCATGAAAAGATGGAAAATGCATTGTTTTAAAGGACCATGTTTACCGAATGTAGTAATGAAAATTGAACACACCAAACGAATATTTTTCCTGATCATGGTTTCCTTTTGTTCTTTTATTTATTTTCTTTCATTCATAGCATACTGCGAAGTCAATAAAATATAACAAAAGGATGTGAGTGTTCCTATTCTGTTTCCACAAAGGCGAGCTTCAAAGCAACCTGTGCCAATAAGAAACATCGTACAGACTTATTATGTAATTGTCACGCAACGCGGTACAGTGAGATTCCAGACATCTAACATTGAAGAGTTGCTCAATGTTTGGCACACTACTTACATTCTTAGGGCCCACCTGAGTTAAATGATGCTTGGAAAACTTAAAACATGCATTGACATGAACAGTTGACAAAAACCCTTTCATGACAAACAGCAAACCATTCTTTTCACTCTGAAATATATGTAAAAATATGTCTAGTTTTTGTTTTTTGGTAACAGCAAAAATGCATCAGGGAAAATACCATGTTGGTGGATTGCTCACCTTTTTAATGACGAAATATAGCATTGAACAGGTGAAAGCTGACCGCATAATGTTGCTCTTTTTGCATTTCAAATGAATGCAGCATTCTTAATAACTTTAAACTAATGTGAACTGGCAACAATGTTTGCTGATAAAGTTGCCAATGAAAGGCTAAGGAGTAAATGCAGAAAATCACTACCTCTTTAGCTAACACAGTGGCTCTCTAATCACACAGTTAGAGATAAAAGCTTTTAGGACGTTCACCAAAATGTAATAAATGGGGCGTGGCCAAGCCACCGAAGATGGTGTCTGCTGTTTGCTGAGCTCTGCCGCCTTCCCTATAGGCATCAGTTAACGATCCAAACACTGACAGCCCAATCCGCCTTCTGGAAGTGCTGATCGTGGGCTGGTGCCTGTTCCGGACAATCCTGTCGAGGCTCATACCTGGGATCCAGTGTGGTGCTGTGCCGGGTCCAGAGTTAATAGTGGCAGACTGTCAGCCTGCAAGTGTTGGCTGCCTGTGACTAGACTGGGGGATGACAGAGATTTGTTTCCGGCCTGTGGGATCCTAGACTGAGGAAACGGTGAGAGGTTCCCGAGGTGAACAGCCGCGGCTCGTGCAGGTAACAGCGGTGGGCCAGGTAGGGGGGGGGGGGTTCCACAGATGACCGCGATGGAAAATTGAATAAATTAATAAGTTTCCCTCATCATTGTCAGTCAAAATGCCCCCCCCCCCCTCCACCGGGCCCCGCTGCCCCACCGCTCATATCTGCACGGGCCACGTCTGGACGTGAAACATGAATGATCGCAGTCTGTGACCCCCTCCTCAGACGAAGCGGTGTGAGCCCGGGGCTTAGAGTGAATCGGACAATCTGCCTTAACTTGTCAAGGCATTGCCTTGCGGTGAGGTGCTGGTCCCCACCCTGTCCTACTAGACTGCTCGGGGGAGAGTGCAGCAGGCCATGGCATGGCTACGGAGGTGCCGTGCAGAGATATCAAGCTGATCACCTGCCCTTGGACCAGCAAGGGTGGAGGAGCAGTTCCGACACCTCTTTGAGGGGGGTTCTTATGGATGATCCACCTGGTGAACCAGAGACCATAGTGGAAGACCCCAGTGGTCCCAGATTCCCTTAATAAAGGGCTTACGGATCTGTAGACGGCCTCCTGGGCCTAGACTAAGCATGGGCGGAAAATCCGTTCCGCTCGCGGATTTTGCGGATTTTCGGTAAATTCGCAATCCGCGAACGCTCGCGGATTTACCGAAAATCCGCAAATTCGCACGCAGTGGATTTTTTTTTCTCGGTGATACAATTTTGCGGCGTGCGGTGTAAGTTCGCAATTGCGAACATGTAGGTGCGGCGGGCAGCAACAATCTCGCACTCGCGAAATTACAAAAATTGCAATTCTGCACAAGAAATCCACTAGCAAGCAGCATAGACCTTCTGAAAATGATGATTTTTATCAGAATAACTCCTCAGGTTGACATTTGCCTGCACTTTTTTTGATTTGAGGCCTTTTGACTTTCTTTGGATCACTTTTGGATTAGAAATCAACTTTCACAAGTAAGCTTGTTTGGGGCATTACAGTTGCTGTAATGCTGTTCTGCAGAAAAACGAGTTTTGCAAAAGTGAAAGCATTCAGCAGGTTCAAAAGTTCAAACTTATCATTAGTAACCATTCCCTGTAGTGCTTCCTGACTGGGGCCCCTCCAGAGTTCAGTTGCTAGTTGCAACAATTGTATGACCCTGCTCTGACCCTCACAGCAGGCTCATAGAATAGCTACAAGTAGGCCACAAAGGTCCTGGATAAAAAAATTTGCACTGCAACAGAAAGCAAATTACAGATAAGGAAGCAGGTGCCAGACTGGAATTTTAAAACAGTGACACATTAATAAATCAACCCCAAATTAATTCATGTCAGTTGAAGCAGGGCAGGTGTGCTTGCTTTTTCCCCCCATAATCTACAGTGATGATGAACCAGAGGGTGGCATTGATGTACCAGAGGGTGGCATGGGTGAAACAGAGGGTGGCAGGGGTGAAACAGAGGGTGCTGGGAACCTGTGATGATGAACCCGACGTAGAAACAACATAATCGCGACCGTTGCGAGCCGACATGTAAGTTCGCAATTGCGAACTGGTAGAAAACCCTCGCGAACTAGCAGAAATCCTTGCGAACACAAAAAAAAAAAATCCACAAATTTTCGAGAATTCGCGGATTTTGCGGATTGCGAGTTCGCAAATTTGCAAAATTCGCGAACGCCAGATTCGCAAAATTCGCCCATGCTTAGCCAAGACATTACGCGTCTGGTATTTCCTTGCATCTACTGCTGAAGCAATTACAGAGTGAGGACGGACTCTGACTCATTTAATCCAGAGCATACTCCCTTACTGAGAAGTTCTGGCAAGAAGACACTATTATACCTTCTAATGTATAAGGGAACCTTTTAAAATTATTGAGGATTCCATTTCGTTCCAAATCTGTGGCTTCTGGAAGTGACTGACTAGACACGCTTCCTTACGGCAATTCTTAGCCTTCGCGGTGCAAATCACCCTGCCTGCCCGGGACACCTGCTGGCTCCCATAAGGGTACTTCACCGCGAAACACTAATCATTCAACCGACAGCAGAGCTAGACATATTGAGTCTCTGATCCGTGCACTTATATGAACAAGGGTACTCAAGATATGAAATCCATGTCCTGAGGATGGTCTCTCACACGAAAGAATAGAGACCAAAACGTCGACTGTGGCTTTATCTACCATTGAATGTTCAATTATTTTGTGATAGGTAGAAAAGCTTGAGCAATTGATGTAGCAAGGGCTGTGTTGATTAATGTATTTTCCCTTCTGCGTCATTGTTTTTCATCTTGTACCCAACATTTTAACTTGATTTGACAAAAGATTAAATACTTTTTTTAAATATACACCCGTCTTTCAATCCCTTTTTGCTCTCTTCTTTTTCTGATCACTCATAAGTGACAGTTTTGAATATATGTAAATCTCTGTTGCATAACCAGCACCAGTGGGCTCAAATCACTAAGCCCACACGATTTCATTCCTTAAGTGATTCTAAAATTCTTGTTTTACTAAAATCCCTTGAAGTTATCTTCACCCTATCTTAGACATTAGGCTGGCAGCTCCCTGAGTCTTGAGGGTTGGGTCAGTCTGGTGTGGTGGAGCTGGCTGGGCCCTGAGTTGGACGAGTGGCAGAGGAGCCAATTAGCTGCTCCTTGGAGGTGGTGTTATCATCTCTCTTGGAGATTGGTTGCTGTTGTACCCAACTGGGTTTTGAAAAGGCGGGGTGACATTGGTGCAGGACAGTAGTTTGTCAATAATGGGAGATGTACAACTCATTGCATTGTTTTCCCCCTCCCGTTTGGGGGTAGGTTCCCCCTCCTTCTGATCCTCCATCCTCTTTGAGGACCCATCACCTGCACATGGTGATGGTTTTTGGGGCGGCAGCCCACCTCAATCATATTTCCTGAGACTCAGAAAACCTTGGACAGTGTGTTGTTTGCAAGCCTAGTAGGGCTTGCAGCTTCCTGCCCAGACGTTTGGGCTCATTTTTGGAGACCATCATTGGGGAAAATTAACAGTGCATTCGACCCGATGCAGATTGACAAATTTACCAAACTGACCCAGGCTCCACACAGGGATTCTTCACTTGGTGCCATGTCGCAACACAGCGATCTGCCCTCAGATCACACAGCTTCAACTACAGGCAATCCAGGATTCACGTTCATCTTTAGAGGGGAAGATTGGAGAACTCAGTAACAGTATCAGCATTGTGTGCATAATTGAAGGCTTATTGGGACAACTCCCACACAATTTAGAACTTATACGATCCCGGCCGAGGTGGTCTCCATGTGTTTTCTGATGGAAAGGGAAAATAGATACCATTGTCACCCACATCTTCAATATCATGGACAAGAACTCTCTCCTGAAGTCCTTCCTCAAAGTCGCTAAACCACTGTGTGGCTCCTCGTGTGTCACTGTCTTTTCTGACTATCCTATGAAGGTGCAGCAACAATGCCACTCTTTCCGGGCGGTGAAGCAAAAATGAGGGCCATGCAAATTAGGTATAAGCTGCTACTTCCACCCCATCTCAAGGTCTTCTTCGGAGATAAGGCATTCTTCTTTGACACATCTGAAAACGTGTGGGACTGTGGAGGAAAGGCGAAACTCTGAAAGTGGGTGCTCGCCCCAATTGGGTGCACCCTAGAATCCGGTGGACCGTATCACTTGGAAACACCTGCCACGCAGGACTCAGAAGAATAGACATAGGCACCACTCTGAAGAAGCATCCTCCAGTAGCCCTAAACAGCAGTGTTTTTCCCCAGACGGGGATGACCCGTAACCTACTAGACCCAGTGTTCCTTTAAGGCACTCCTGTACTAATGTTTGTGGCCATGCTTTTGGGTACTTGTTCCTTATCTTTGTTATTCCTGTGGTAGGGGAAGTCACGTTAGGTGGGGCTGATACCACAGAGTGGGTTATAGGGTTAGGCTTGGTGGTGTTGGTATAAGGGAACTAGGTTGGAGTTCATTTGACCAGCTGGCAATCATCCCCAGTACATTCAATGACAGATACTTCCTCTTCAGAAGTATGGAGGGGGAGAGGACAGGCTATATTTATTTTGTTGTAAGATGTTTGCTTTGAGGCGAACTTTCAGAGCACACTTAACAGACTCGACATGTATGCACAAGACACAGGCCTCGTTTTCTGTCCAGGTACCCTCCCTAATGACTAAGCAGAGCAAGAAGTGTATCTGGGATTTGAAGATTTTGACTTGGAACGTCAGTGACCTGCTAGAAAGAGTGAAGAGACGGGCCGTTCTGAAGATTACCCATCACATTGTGCCATACTAACTTTTCCTTCAAGATACCCATTTATAAATGCCCCTTTCTTGTCTGATTGGGCTTTTTCCAAGATTTCTATCCAGTGTTTACCAGATGATCAGGGGGAGTAGCTTTCTTGGTCCTCAGCCATATTCTGTTTAAGGCAACTCGCAGACTAAGGACTTCATACTAGCCTGTTATGCCCCCAGACAGACTGGGACCAGGGCAGGGAGGCATGAAATACCAGACACCTCTGTAGGGGGAAACTCCAGTAACCTCTCCCACTTCAAAGTTGGTATATGTTTTTGACCCTCAGACCCAACTTTTCAGATCACTTCTGAACCTGTGGAAGTCTCAGAAGAAGGACTGCTCTGCTGCTTTGCTGCAAGGAGGATTGGCCAGCTGATCTGCTGCCCTGCAGCTCTGCTACAAGAGGGACTGCTCTGCTGTTCTACTGCCCTAGGAAGAAGGAGTGAATCTACAACTTGAACCCAGGACCACCAGAGTATCTCCAACGGCAAGTTAACTGGCCTCCTGTTCTGAGTTACAGGCACATAAAAGGCACCTCTGCGCCAATGCAACACAATGCATTTAAACTCCGAGATACACATTGCAACTGTTGTTTGGCGGCCTCACAAACAGTGACCCAATGCGATGCATCTCACAAGTGACAACCAGCCCAGCTCGACGCACCTCAGCGCCAGACCTCGCATCACACCTCCTGATCGGTGACTTTGAAACTACTGACCCAGTGCTACATATCTTAATACTGACAACCAGTCCAGCTCAATGCATCTCGGTTCAGCACAGTCCTCACAGCACCAGCTGCTTCATCGATTTTGACGCAGCATGGCGCATCTCAGTGCCGGACTCAGCCTTGCAAGGTTCCATCAGGAGCCCCACTGACATCGGCTCAGTGCACTGTATCTCTATGCAGGACTTTGCATAGAGATATAATCAACAGCTCCTCAAAGCCCGTGCTGCCTAGGCAATCAAGGACGTCACATCTCAACGCACCAGGACACAAGGTACTTTTGACAACAGATTGAACTCAGACCTGTATTCGGCCTGCACACCATCGTGGTTCGGCCTGACTGTGTGACTTCGACTTGGTCCACTTTGACCAGCTAACCGCAATTGGTGCTTCATGCTTCCAAGCTGCTTTCCTTCAAAACTTTTTAAATTGCAAATCTTCTGTTTTACGGATTGGATTTTTTTGCTTTGGTCCCAAATAATTTATTACATTTCACTCTATTTTCCAAATTGGTGTGGGCTTTTTCTTATGTTGTGTTTTTACTTTAATACTGTCTGAGTGCTTAATAAATCCTTTACACGCTGCCTCTCAGTTAAGCATGACTGCTTTTGTGCCAACCTACCAGAGGGTTAAGCAAAGTTTAATTTATTGACTTTTTGTTGTTCAACGTTACAAGGATTGTGGCTGTTGCTAGAATAGGGTTTCACCCTCTTCAACCAACAACCACATTTCTGTCATTGGTATCATCTGAGCCGCACCTTCTCAGAGACTCACTGCACATGCAATCAGTCCTCCAACAAACTCTAATAAATGAGGCCCATACCATGTGGTTCACCACACAGAGTTGGATTAACCAATGGGGAGACAAAACCAGAAAAACTCTTTACTGACTGCGCACAATCACCTGTAGGTGATCCCCCTTCACTCAGGTCCTGGATTTTCTTTCATTCATAACATACTGCGAAGTCAATAAAATAAAATATAACAAAAGGAGGTCAATCACTTATTAACATGTGTCCAGGAAATCATTGATGTGGTGCGATTCAGAGAATCGCACCACATGTGAAATGTGAAACGAGATTCAGAGCAAAACTGAAAACCCATCTTCTCCCTAAACATTAACTTCTCTCTCCTCTCCGAATTCTCTCCCGGATGAGTCTGCATTTGCAGTGAGCGCGGGGACACACAGTTTTGTGTAACCAGGCGCTTAATAAATCTCTTATTATTATTATTATTATTGTTGTTCCTATTCTGTTTCCACAAAGGTGAGCTTCAAAGTTTTGAGATTGAGGGAACCTCTTATGACCCATACATTTGCATACTATTGTTCTGCACTGTGTGCAAAATCCATGGATCCCGCTAACTTCAAACTGTCCAAATTTATGGCTGACCCCCCCACCCGGAGGCTGACCACAGTTGAGAGGGAACTCCTTGAGCAGGACATTACTGTCAAGCAGCTGGATGCAGCCCTTGGCCAGCTCGAATCATCCCTGACCCTAATGGGTTACCGGTAGAATTTTACAAAGCCTACTAGTTGTGGCTGGGGACATCTTTTCTGGAGGTGTTTGGGGGAAGGGGCTCTTGACAGGGGTACGCTTTCATTTGATCTGTGTATAGCAGACATTACCGTCATTCCAGGCCAGTCCCTGGCTCAATGCTCTTCATACACACCTATCTCACTCTTCAAAGATGAGGAGAAGACCTGGGCGAAGGGTTTGGCCAACCCTCTGTTGAAAGTGGTAGGCTCTTTAGTTCATGTGGATCAGTTGGGTTTATGCCCAATTGGGCCACTAGACACAGCATTAGACTGATTATAATACTTTAGCCTTTTCCTATAGACTGTTGGGCTTCCAGCCTTTGCTCCTGGTTGATTTTCACAAAGCATTTAACTCAGTGGGGTAGGAGTATTTTTTCACTCTTAGCCAAGATTAATTTTGGCCCTCATTTCATCAGATATATTAGACTAATATACACAGCTAAACAGCTAGAATTAGTATAGGGCGTTCTGTCTCATGCACTTTTGGGTTGCAGAGAAGAACCCAACAGGGCTGTCTGCTTTCACCTTTACTTTATGCCCTGGCTATTGAACCCTTGGTGGAGTAGTTGAGGATTGGTGCACAAGGGAAGGGGTTGGAATGAGGTAATAGGCTGGCATTATATGCAGCGATGTCCTGATTTTTATGGATGAGCTTTAGTGGTTTGGTTCTCTCATCCTCCAGATATTGACAATTTTTGGTCCCTCCTTGGGTCTCCACATCAACAAATCTAAGTCCTCTATATACCCTATTGGTGCATGCCCTCAGTCGCCGGCAAGGGCTGACAGGGTTTCAGTGCCACTTATCGCACGTCTATTTGTGTATTTCCTCTTGACTTTGAGTTTGTTATTTATCTGTTTTATTTTTTTCTCCTGCATGTTGTGTTTGATTTTGTCATGCTGTGTCTCTCCCTTTAAGGGGAAGTTAGCTCCTGCTTAAAATGTTTAAAAATGTACTATGCTAACAGGTAAGTGAGTATAATGCTGCAAAAATATCCATTCTGGGGGGGCGTGGCTAGCGGCCGAGCATGGCGGCAGCATGAATTGGGAGCTCCTCGAGGCATAACGGCCTTCTGAAAAATCCGATACCCTGATCCGTCACAAAGCCTACCCGAAGCGGCGGCACCGACTCAGGAACCGAAACTGCACCTCTAGGTCCAATCCTGGTGAAAATCGGCGGTCGAGAACGGCACTTTCCATCGAGTGCGAAGAGAGGCCTATAGCGAGGGAGGATCCCCGACCTGGATTGTCCGACCTCGCCGGAAGCGGTGTACCTCGCCTGGACGTGACGCAGTGTCGACGCCCGGCCTCGCCGGTCGGATAGCGCAAGACTTGGAGGGACTACCTCGACCAGCACCTGCACGCAACGGCCTGACCCGCGACCGCTCCGGACACTCAAGGAGGTGAGGATAAAACCTGAGCGCACTTCCAAGAAACGGTCGGCGGCTTGGAACCCGGACCAGCGCCATTCTGGGGGGGACCTTGTCCGCCTAGAGCACCCGTGACCATGAGCGGGCGCCCCCGGACCTCAGACCCGGACAGCGCCACTCTTGTCAGGGCGACCCTGACGCACTCGCTTACCTACAGACCCCACACAACAGCGGACGCCTGGCATTCACCCCAGGACGGCCCGGCTCCACCGCCATCTTGTGAACTACGACCCCACACCATGGCGGGCAAAGGCACCAGGAGCTCCTCGACACAGGCGAAATTGGACAAGTTTGCCTACAGCCAACAAGGACATTCACAAACAGGCGGCCGACACTCCGCGGGGACACCCCCTGACACGGAGGGTAACAAAAAAGTGACACTGGAGGACATCATGAGAACTCTTGCGGAGGTTAAAACGACGGTGGGCTCCATCTCCTCTGAAGTCACCCTATTGCGAGCGGACTTTTCAAAAATCACCGAGAGGGTGGCACAGGTGGAAGTGGTGACAAAATCACTTATCCAAGACACCTCGGACCTACAAGTGGCGATGGAGCGTGTGGAGAAAATTACAAAACTTTTACGCGACAGGCTGGACGACCAGGAAGGACGTTCCCGCCGAAATAACGTGCGCATTCTTGGCCTGCCGGAATCAGAAGGGAAAGGGGCCATGGATCTCTACGTAGAGGACCTCATAAAGAACACTCTGCAACCTAAAGGTCTGTCCAACTTTTTTTCTGTCGAAAGAGCACATCGTGTCCCGGGGGGGGGGGCGCCCAAGCTGGGTGCAGCTCCACGACCTGTGCTGGCTCGCCTATTTAACTTTAGGGACAGAGACGCCATCTTGCAGGCGGCAAGGGTCTCCCCGCCGATCAGGATCCAGAACTCTACTTTGGCCTTCTTTCCGGACTACACGGCGGAGGTAGCCAGGCGTAGGAAAACCTTCACGGAGGTCAAGAAAACACTGCGGGACAGGGGCTTGCAATACTCCATGTTGTTCCCCGCCAAACTACGCGTTGTGGCCAAGGGAAAGGCATGGTTCTTCGATATGCCGGAGGTGGCGCGAGAATGGCTCGACGGTTGGAGGCAGGCGGGGCAGCGACAACGGCCGCACAGAGAACGAACACATCCACACAACGAGGGCCAAGCGAATAACCAACAGGCTCGACCTTCGCAGCAAACAACGGCTTCTGGACTAGACTCTGATCTGGAAAGAGACCCCCTCGACTCCGGACAGCCGTCATCGATCTAGAGGTGAACTGTAATTGGGAACAGTAACGTGTAACACTGGACTTCTGGGCGGCTAAGCTGAGTAAGGTGGGCACTAGCCGATGCATACGGGAGACTCACCGACCCCACAAGCAAGTAACATAGTTGGGAGGGGGGTAAAGCACTCTGCCAAGTTGGGGAAGCGGGCGGGGAATGGTCTGTGGAGCAGGGGAGCAGGGTGGGGGGAAGGGGGGATTGTTTCATTGTTCACATGGTTATGTTTTGTCATCATGTCTACACTAAAGTACACCACACTTCTGCAGATCACACATTGCCGGTACACTGGCGCAAGACACCACCTTTGGGCTGGGGACGACGTACGTCGGTCCGCTGCCCTGCCTTATCGGCCCAATGACTACAAGGGTACGATCGGGGCCTAGTGAGGGGGCGACAGCGGTTACTGAGGTGCCCCCATTCCAGGTCTTGACTTGGAACGTTCGGGGATTGGGGGATAAAATCAAGAGAGGTCTCGTTTTGCAGGTAGTTAAACGTCAGAAACCTGACCTGGTATTACTTCAGGAAACGCACCTTACAGGGTCCGCATGTAAAGCACTCAACAGACGGGGATATGTAATGGTGGTACACTCAGAGTTTACATCGGGCTCCAGGGGCACTGGGATCCTCATGAAGAAAGCATCCTCCTTTATTGTGGGGGGACACAAAGTTGATGATCAGGGTCGCTTTGCGGCACTACATGGGCAGTGGGAGGGTCGGGCTCTAAACGTGGTCTCCGCTTATATCCCCCCGGCACTCCACTCAACAGCACTGCCGGCCCTGGGCAAATTTCTCCTGGACCTCCCGGAGGGGGACACGATCGTTGGGGGGGATTTTAATGCCATAATGCACCCATCGCTGGACTCCCTACCTGTACGCGCCCGCTCGGGTGCCACGAATGTACTTCCAGACTTTGTAGAAGCAATGGGCCTTACGGATGTCTGGCGACACCTCCACCCATCCACCTCACATTTCACATACTACTCTGCTGTTCACAAAAGCCTTTCACGAATTGATTATTTCCTATTTCAGGGGCTGGGTTTGGGATTAGTTGACAAAATTGAAATCCTGCCAAGAGGAGTTTCTGACCATTCTCCAATTTCCCTATCACTTGCCACCAGGGGGAAGAAGGGCGCAAGAACCTACCCACTGTACCCCAACTACTTAAAAATCCCTACAGTACGAAAAAAGCTCAAACAAGCCACTGCTCGGTACTTTGTTGAAAATGAGGGAACCGTCTCCTCGCCCTCTATCCTCTGGGAGGCCTATAAAACGGTTCTGAGGGGGGAGGCGATAGCAGCCATTACGGGTCACAAAAGAGATTCGAGACGGGAGCTCACGGAGTTGGAACTCACACTACACAATGCAAATATAGCCCACATGTCCGACCCCACACCGGAGAAGGCACACCTGCTGCAGCTCCGCCAACAACAATACCATGATCACCTCAAAACGACCGTCCGCGCACAACATGAGAACACACTACACAGGGTGTATGATGTGGGTGATAAAGCCGGGAAAATGCTGGCATGGCTAGACAAGAGGGGAGGTAGCAATAAAGGCATACAGATGCTCTACACGCACGATGGGGTCCTGCAGAAACACCCAGAACACATAGTGCAAACTTTAGCTAGCCATTTTCAACGCATTTACACCCCAGACCGCGAAGTCACCACACAGATTGCACTGTACTCCCTGGAAAATATTGACATTCCTACACTCACACTTGAAACGCAACAGGACCTGGAGGCTGACCTCTCGGAAGAGGACATTCAGACGGCAATCCAGTGCTTGCAATCGGGTAAAGCGCTGGGCCCTAATGGCCTACCTGTGGAATGGTACAAGGCGCTGGCGCCCACACTGAGTAAACCGCTGCTGCACATGTATAACGAAAGTCTTGACAAGGCGATCCTGCCACTCGACCAGCACACTGCCACAATTGTGGCGATCCCCAAACCGGGTAAGCCACCGACTGCCTGCACCTCCTACCGTCCATTTTCCCTTCTCAATGTGGAGGCTAAAATCCTCGCCAAAATCATAGCCAGCCGACTGACGCCCCACCTTCACTCGTTGATCCATCCTGACCAATCAGGCTTTATGCCACACCGGAGCACGGCCTTGAATTTGAGACGAGTTCATGGGGTACTGGCGCGCACACACCTTCTTAATGAACCTACAGCAATCCTCTCCCTTGACGCCACTATGGCTTTTGACTTAGTGGAATGGGAGTACCTGTTCGCGGTGCTCACCAGAATGGGCTTCGGGCCTAAATTTCAGGCGTGGATACGCCTGTTATACACACAGCCGGTCGCCCAGGTGGTGGCCAATGGCCACATCTCGGCACCCTTCCCGCTGAAGAGAGGGACGAGGCAGGGATGCCCTTTATCCCTGTTACTCTTAGCTCTGGTACTAGAGCCCCTAGCAATTCTACTCAGAAAAACACCACTGTTGCGGGGGATCACATGGACGGAGGGGTGGGAAGACAAGGTCTCACTTTATGCAGACGACATGCTTATTTATATGGTAGACCCTGAGGCTGGAATTCCAGCACTGTTGCAGCTCTGCGACACACACGGGGCGGCGTCGGGCTACACGCTCAACTGGACCAAATCCGTGGTATATGTACTCCGAGGCCTGGTGCCATTACTGGGAGGAACCTGCCCCTTGACCTTAACGACGTCCTCCTTTAAATACCTGGGCATCCACATTACGAGGGACGCCACCGACTTCTATAATACTAATTTGAAACCCCCTCTAGAACGACTGAAAGCTGATGCCAAACACTGGGCGACTCTCCCCTTGACCCTACTGGGCAGGGCAGCCTTATATAAAATGATGGCGCTTCCCAGGTTTCTATATGTTTTAGAGAACACACCACACTTGGTTGCGCCACACTACTTCAAACAGATCGCAGCGCTAGTCTCCAGTCTCCTCTGGAGCAATGGTCCGGCACGAATTGCCCATGACAAGTTGGTGAGGAGCTGGTACGGAGGAGGGATCGCTCTTCCCAACGTCCAACTATACTACTGGGCGGCCCAGCTCAAGGTGGTCAATTCCTGGGTGCATGCTTCGCGGGACGATCCGGCCTACAGGGCCGACTGGTCACAGTTGGGAACTGAGGGAATGCTTTCGGTTCTGTATAATAAAGCCCAAGTCAGGCGACTGATTGGCCCGACACACCACACGGCGACACTATGGCACAGAGCGCAGGCCCGACTAGGTTGGGCAGGCAAACTTACTAAACTAACGCCACTATGGGACACCAAACAATTGGGTAATCTCAGAGCATGTAAAGGGTTCACACAATGGGATCACATAGGAATCTCCACAGTGGGGGACCTATGGGACAAGGGCACAGTGATTCCTCTGCCGCAGCTTCAACAGCAGTATGGTCTGGGCCACACCGAGACGTTCAGATACGTTCAAATCAGCCACGCCCTACTCAAAGCGATTCCACGGGGTGCTGATCTCCCTGAATCATCCCTGTTAGAGGATAGGCTCCTGACGGAGTTTATGCCACAAAGCGCCACTTCCCTTACGTATAAGAAATTGGTCAATAATCTGAAAGACCCCACGCTACCACTTCAGGAGAGGTGGGTAAGAGAGATAGGGGAGGTTGACGAGACGGAGTGGAACGAAGCACTGGCTTCGCCAAAAGAAGTGGGCATATCAATGAAATTTAGGCTTGTACAACTTAAAATCCTACATCGAGTCTACTACACGAGGTCACTACTACACAAAATCCATCGAGCTCCTCACCCATTTTGTCTCAGGGGTTGCGGGGAGGAAGGGACCCTGTTTCACACACTGTGGGAATGTCCACTGGTACAGGAGTTCTGGAAACAGGTTCTACGTACAGTTTCCCAGGCACTTAACATATCTGTCCTACCTGAGCCCCGTAAATGCCTCTTGAACATTTGGGAACCCAATGACCTGGACCGATATGGGCAATTGTGGGCCACCCTGGCCATTACAGTAGCGAAAAGGGACATTGCACAGAGGTGGGGAGCTCAAGAAATGCCTACGGCGGCAAGGTGGGCCAAGAACATGGACATGTTAATGATAGTAGAACGAGGTGTGTATGTACTTAGGGCGAGCCCTAGGAAGTGGAATAAAGTATGGACGCCTTGGAACAGCTACAGAGGGGACATCTGTGAACCTCTTCCGGAGGACGAGGATCTGGACTCTGAGGAAGAGGAGGAATGAGAGGAGGAATGAGAGGGGGAATGTCCTGCCTTGGGTGCAATGGACGGCTGAGTACTCGCTTCTGTTAAGGTACCGGACTATGCAAACTCTCTCACATTACTGCTTCAAGTGATGGTGTACAACTGCTTCAGATTGCTTGATGACGACAATGTAAATTTTTTGTTTCTTGTTCTTCCATTAATCACTTTTTCTATTTTGATGCTATCCCTCTAATTGTAACCATAAATCATATTCATGAATAGCTTTGGGGGTAATGTCATGAACGAAATTGGGAATACTTGCTGTACCGAATACAACACTTGACACCTGATTACGAATAGAGCATTTGAGTACGCACGTAATCCCCACATAATACAGTTATCGACCAACAAACGCCATTTGATATTATTAATCCAACCTGTATGATGATTACTTGCATCCTTCGACAGTATTGTGTATATTAATGATGGCTTTCTATCAATAAAGATTTTCAAAAAAAAAAAATATCCATTCTGTCAGTGAACTAATTTGTTTTAATAGCCGGGAGTGGCACCACACTTTACATGTTCAGTCTTTAAATCTGTCATTGCAAGGATTATGCCTAATATTTTGTAGACTTGAAAGCATTTCTTATAATCATTTTCCTTCCGCCCTATAAATTACAAAAGTGAATTTTTTTTAAATATTTGCCATTTTATTGTTTGTGAACTTTCAGAGCACAATAAGGAAATGTTAACATTGTGTTAGTCAAGTTTGGCTTTAGACCTGTCAGCCTTAGGGTGGTCTGCCCCAAAACCTCTTACCTGCTTACCTTCTCTTTGCGCTGAATCTTTTTGTTAACCTTAGTATTCTGAGTACTTTGCCTATGCTGTCCAGTGCTAAAGTGCATTTGCGTCTTCCCTAAATATGGTCAGAATGGAGTATACATAATTGGCATATTTAACCTACTGTTAAGTCCCTTGTACAGTATACCATAAACCCAGGCCCTGTAAATTAAATGCTACTAGTCGGCCTGCAGCAACGATTGTGCCTCTCATACAGTAGCCTTTCAAACCTGTCTCAGGCTTACCACTGCAAAGGCTGTGTGTGCAGTTGCACTGCCACTTCAACTTGGCATTTAACACAGGCCTACCACTGCAGAGGCTGTGTGTGCAGTTGCACTGCCACTTCAACTTGGCATGTAACACAGTTTGCCAAGCCTTAAACTCCCCTTTTATTACACATAACTCACCCCTTGGGTAAGCCCTAGGTAGTCCATAGGACAGGGTGCTGTGTAGCTAAAAGGTAGGACATGCACTGCTAAGCTTTGCATGTCCTTGTAGTGACAAACAGCTACATTTGTTTTTCACTACTGTGAGGCCCACTCCTCTCTTAGGTTAACATTGGGAATTCCTTGATACACTTTAAAGCTGTAATTCCTGATCAGAAGGAGTAGTTGTATGATGTATATATTTGGAATGGTAATGATAACTAATCTTTACTGGTTAAGCTGGATTTAACATTACTATTATAGAAATGCCCCTTTTAGAGAATGGACATTTCTCTGCTCTTACAGCTCTGTATGCCTAAAGTCGGTGTCCAATAGACGTCTGGGGTGGGTGACAACTTCCCTTTTTGCATTCCCTCTAGACAGCCACAAACATAGGGAGGCTAGGTGTGTCTGAGTACTCACCGGCATTCTGATGACTCTTCCTGGGTAGAAAGGAGGTAGGAGCTGACACAACTGAATAGGCAGGGTCCTGTTTTCACACACAAATGGTTGATCATCTCCTACAGTTATTCTGGAGCCAGGGCCTGGGAAAAGGGGCTTCTGTGAACTTCAAAGACCCTTCTTTGAAGTCACCCCCACTTTAAAGGCATAACTAGATATTAGTACTGGGGCTCTGATCCCACCAAATCAGACACCTATCAACCTGTAACTGAACTATGTCACAAGGACTGCTGTGCTCAGTTTCGCAAAAATCCACTCTTTTTCCTATCATTAAGAGCCAATCCTTATATTCCTAATATTCCCTGCCATGTCGAAGAATTGCTCCAAGCATACTAAATTGGACTAAAAGTTGGCTGCATTCTTTCTCATCAAAAATAAAACACATATTAGTAAGAAATGTAATCTTATCAATCAAAGTTGCTGTATTTGTCATAACTACACATTAAAACATATATTTGAGTGTTACCCCCTCTACCTCCCCCTGCCTTCCCCCCTGAGACCCTCCCCAATAAAAACCCTCCCTCTCCAATCTCAACCCCGCCCCTCCCCCCAACATACGAGGCATGGGGACCTACTGCCCCTGGTGATGTAGAGCTAACCCAACTCATCCGTCCTATCGGTGAGACCTTAACCTAAACTGTGTGAGTACGTGATTCAAATTACTTTGGCGAGTAGAGCACTCAAAAAAGCCGGAAATAGGATCACATATAAGGGATGAGGAAAGTGAGAAGAAAATAAAAATAAAAAAGGACCTAGTGCAGATGGTCCAAGAGGACAAAAAGGAGAAATAAAGATTAAGCTCCAACTAAGTTCTACGACTGAGATTTCCTTCACTTGCACTGACAGAGATATATTTTTTTTAAAAACAGTCATTGACAATAAGAATTCCTTGGCCTGAATTTCTGACTGGAAATACTGTGTCCGACCCTGTAAGACCACCTTCAATTTTGCTGGACTCATAAGAAATGCCTGGGCCCCTTTTGCCTGAAATTCAGATATCAACTGTCGGAGAAGCTAGCGCTTCTCTACCGTCTTCTGGCAAAAGTCAGGACGAATGAAGGATTTGCAGCCCTTCCCAGATCTTTTGCGGTCAGGTCTAGCAAGGTCGTACAAGGATTCCCTAGCCAGGAAATTATTTGGAGAAATCATAATAGCGCGTGGGCGATTATCAGTTTGTCCGGCTACTCTCCTTTGATTAAAGAGGAAGCGATGTGCCCTTTGGATTTGCGTCTTCCAGTCCCACTGGGGTAGGTCCGGAAAAGCCTCTTCAAATAGCTCTATAACAAATTGACAGATATCGGACCCTTCTATCCCCTCGGAAATGCCCAGTATGCGGAGATTGTTCCGTCTTGCGCGATTCTCTAAATCTGTCAGCTTTGTTAGAGTGCCATCCCTTAATGATTGCAAAGACTCGGTCTTCTAATTCTGCGCATGAAGTTCATCCTCCAATTGGGATATCCTAGTTTCTGCCTCCCCAATTCTGACAGCAGAGTCCGCGCAAGACTTGGCAATTCTTCTGATTGAGTTTTGCAATTTTCTGCATGCCCCTTGCGTCCGAGCTCTCTCAGCTGTGGTCTCCTCTTGATGAGCCATGATTACTTGGTAGATCGTGGCTAATGCTATTTCTTCTGTACATTGCAACATACCACCAGTCTCTGCCGGGGACTCACCGTTTTTCCCAGGATCTTGATTTGCTCCTAGATTTGGGGAGAAGGAGTAGTCTCAAGTCAGACTCCCAGTGGCCCCGTCTACCCTGTTTGCAGACAGAGGGAGGATAGAAGCCTTTTTAATCGTGCCAGAAATAGATGAAGCATTATCAGCATATTCTCCCCAGTGCAAGCTATTGGTATTGCTTCCTTCTCCCCCCCAGTCCTTGCCAGGCCCGGACTGGCCGTTGCGGGCACCGGGCAATCCCCCGGTGTGCCGCAAGGGTAGGGGCCGGTTTTGGGCCCAGGGGGCCGTTTTTGTTACTCGGCCGTTTTTGCTGCAAAAGTGGCCCTGTAACGAAATCGTCCGAAAACCGGCCCGACAAAGAGCTCGGTCGCACCCCCAGGGGGCCGGCCGAGCACTTTGCCAGGGCCGGTTTTTGTTCTAAGTCCGGCCCTGGTCCTTGCTCTGACTCTCATCTTCTGAGGAGTTTGATTGATCAGAAAGCGAAAAAAACTTGTCAGTAAGATCATCCTCTAGACAATTAATGCCACTGATGTTGATATTTCTCTGAATTGAGAGGTCTTCCTGCACAGCTTAGTCTGAACCCTCAGTGTCTCTTCCCATATTACTCCTTCTTTGGACTTCATCTCCCAGAATACACTGGGGTTGAAGTATTTTTACTATGTTAGATTCTTCAACAAAACTATTTTTCCCCTCATTGACATTAACACTGCCTGAGTAGGGTCCGTCCTATGTCTCAAGGCTTCAGAATTAGGACCGATGCAATTTCTTGTGTAGTTTCTTAAGGATGGGTAGTTTTAATGAGTCCACAACCAGCTGACACGTGTTTCGTCGTGTGGGAACAATTCACAACAACTCTTCAGACTGTAACCGGGAGGGGATCCGTTTTCCAACAAGTCCGTTGTTCGAAAACGGCAACCGGGAACCAAAGGAAGAGGGATGCCACACAGTTGATAAACTCTAAGATTTCAGCCACACACGCGGGATCTGGAAACAGATAAAGTGGATCCCCTCCCGGTTACAGTCTTAATATGCACACGTATTAAGCGTGAACAATAAGCAGTCGTTGATCCTTGTGCTCACAAATGCCAGATATATATACATTTCTTTGCGAATACTCAACTATAAAGACGAATAACCAAACCGGTGTTACTATATCGAGGATTCCGATTCCTTTTGAATAATTTCAACCTGATCTACAAGACTGTAGATCATGCCACAAGCCCTGAAGAGTCTTCGTGAATTGTTCCCACACGATGAAACACGTGTCGGCTGGTTGTGGACTCATTAAAACTACCCATCCTTAAGAAACTACACAAGAAATTGCATCTGTCAATTCATTGGCTATATGTTAATAATATTGATTGTTACATCATTACCTCAGTAATACCTTGTTTATGTGTGCGAGAGCTTTGCTGTTTTCATTGTTGTGAAGGTCTGTTTCAGATTTTCTGTTGAACGGTTAAGGGGTCTTTTCCGCTCGCTCTTACGCACCATACCAATACCGAGCTATTTAGACACACAAGCGTCCACACTAGGCAGAGCGCCTTCCTCTCTGAGTACTCTAAAAACCCCACCAGCTGTATTTCAGAATTAGGACCCACTGGAACTGGGTCCCCAGCCACAGGGGGTATAGGCGCTATCATTTCTCCCCCTACCTCAATGCCATCAGTACCAGCGTCCTGGTTCCAGGGTGTTTTTAGAGCCTTCTCCCCTTGCACTTCAGGGGCCACTACCTTGCCTTTTCCAGAGGGTGACCACCTCACACTGCCAGCCCCGTTAGCAGTATTGCCAGTCACTTTATTTTTGGCAGTCTGAGCCTTAAACATCGCTGGCAATGATTGCTTACCACGTGTTGTGGTTCCATTTTTCAGGCTCTACTGCTGCTCTCCTGCATTTCCCTTCTCTGTGCCTGGTCGGGGGCTTGTTGATCTGGAATCGCCTCCTGCTGAGCCGCTCGCTCGAGCTGCAGTTGTGGCTTACCTCGCTGTGTCCTCGGAGGTCGGGGCAGCTCCCCGTCCTCTCACGCCCTTGCTTCCAGTTTTCGGCAGCATCCTACAAGCCCACTCCTTCAAGCTGCCAGACGCGATCCAGGCAAACACAGAGCAGCCAAGAGCCCGCAGCGCCAGCCAGCAGGGAAGCGGAGTCCTTAGCTCCGCAGTCCGCGCTCCACAAAGTCTCAGAAGCATCCACCAGATCAAAACAAGGCACCAAAGGGTTTCAGCGGGTGCTACTCCTTTCCTCCACAGGTCAGTGCAGCACTCACATTGCTAACAATGTAGGTCAGCACCGGAGGAGTTGAGTGGTCAGCTCACTCGGCTGATTGTTCGGCCCCCATCTTGCCTCCTGGTCAGGCATAAGAGGTTTTATGTATTATGTCTGCAAGAGACCCATATCTGCTGGAATACCGAATGTGGTTAAAGGAGTTGGGACTCGACCTTCTCGCATGTACTCGGCAAGCCACTAACACGCATGGAACAGCTATAATTGCAAGGCATGGGCTCTTAACCTGCAACCGAGTGAAAGAAGACAGTATAGGGAGGTGGGTAATTATTGAGGCAGGCATTAATGGGGCACTGTATACTATATGTTTCTTTTATGGCTCTAATTTAGATGATCCCACCAGCTCGGATATCTTGATTAATGAGTTAGCTTTATGGTCACCATTGATAGTGCTAGGAGGGAATTTTAATATTCATTTGAATGCCTGTTTTAATCTCCAAAGTAATGATTCTTATCTTGGATGGAAGGTAAAAACTTTTAAGGCTCTATAAGGTTTATGTCAAGAGCATGGGTCAATTGATATCTGGCATAGTCAGCATCAAGGGGAAGCCAGGCATATGTTCTTTTCGGCTCCCCATAAAAAATTGGTGCGTTTAGGTTATTTTTTTGTCACTAATTCTATAGCAGGAAGGGTTACTTGTGAGCTTTTTTCCTAGACTGATCTCTGATCACAATCTTTTAGTAATCCAACTTCCGATTGCAAACTCTGTGCAGGCAATGACGACATGGTCTTTCGATAGGAAGTTACTGCTGGACGCAGCATATTGTCAACATATCTCAAAATGGATGTCAAATTTTTGGAGAAAAATAGGGGTACTGCCTCTGAAGTGATAGTTTGGGATAACATTAAGGCTGCAGTAAGGGGCGAGACCCTGAGCTTTGGTTTCAAACTCTGTGCAGGCAATGACGACATGGTCTTTCGATAGGAAGTTACTGCTGGACGCAGCATATTGTCAACATATCTCAAAATGGATGTCGAATTGTTTGAGAAAAATAGGGGTACTGCCTCTGAACTGATAGTTTGGGATAACATTAAGGCTGCAGTAAGGGGCGAGACCCTGAGCTTTGGTTTGCACCGGCAGAGGAAAATAAGGGAAATGGTTAATAGCTGTATAGATCAGCTTTAGAGAAGCTGAAGAAGAGCTTATACGGGCAATCAGCGATCCACAGAAGAGTGAGGGCTGTCAAAAAAAGATAGTAATAGCTAAAAAAAAAATTCATCAGCACTTTGGGGAAGACTTAGATATGAAATTCAAGCAATATAAGGCTGATGTATATGAATTTGAAGAGAACACCAATAGATTGCTTTCTAAACGAATCCAACAAAAAGTAGTCTCAAATAGGATATGCCGTATAAAAAATTCAGGGGGACAGATTCAGGACCTTCCAGATAAAGTCCTGGATATCTTTCATGGATTTTATCAGGGACTATATACTACAGAGAAAGAGGGTGTAGACTGTGCAGGAGAGGATTTTTTGTCTGACTATGGGGTGGGTCAGATCACTCTTGACCAAAGGGAGATGTTGTCCGCCCCGATTACAAGGGAGGAAATAGAGTCGGCCATATTATCACTGGCGGCAGGTTAGACTGCAGACCCCGATGCATTCCCCTTTGAATTTTATCACACTTTTAGACAAGCCCTTCGGGGGGAACTGGAGCTGTTGTTTCTAAAAGCTCAGAGTGGCTATTCGCCTGATTCATGGCATTACACTACTATTTTAGTCTTTAAAAAGAAGGACAAGCCGCTCTTCTTATTGTTCCATTTCTTTAATCTGTGCAGACAGCAAGAT
Source organism: Lissotriton vulgaris (assembly GCF_964263255.1). Lineage (NCBI taxonomy): Eukaryota > Metazoa > Chordata > Amphibia > Caudata > Salamandridae > Lissotriton > Lissotriton vulgaris. The sequence goes on along the minus strand of NC_141693.1, from coordinate 1,064,584,865 downwards.
ATATTCTAAAATAATAGCGTTAAGACTGGGGAGGGTTATTACCCCTCTCGTCTCTGTATGGCAACATGGTTACATCCCGGGACGGGACACATCGGATGGCGGGCAATAGCGCTGCTTGACTGGGCTCAGGCGGAAAGGAAGCCCCTGGGGATGATCTTGTTGGATGCAGAGAAAGCGTTTAACAGGGTCTCCTGGGGGTTTCTCTGGCGGATACTGAGGATCAAAGGATTCCCGCCGGAATTTGTCACAGCTGTACAAGCTTTATATGTTTCACCTAAGGCCCGGATATTTGGGCAGGAATCCAATCTATTATCTATTAGCAGAGGAACTCGTCACGGGTGCCCCTGTTCACCATTACTGTTCGCCGTATATATAGACCCGCTGCTGAATCAATTGGATGCTGATAAACGGGTCGAAGCTGTCACTGTAAATGGGACCTTGTATAAGACAATGGCTTACGCTGACGACGTAGCCATATTTAAGAAAAACGTCAGATCTGCATTACCCGCGGTTTATGATATAGCGGAACAATTCGGCCTTGAATCAGGCTATAAGCTAAATGCGGATAAAACGGAGGTTATACACTCTGACACTGCCAGACCGCAGGAAATCCCAATAGTATCAGTGGCAACTTATTTGGGTATAAAACTCTCGAATGAGGTAGAGCATATCCCCAAACTGAATATGTTACCTATAATATAATGTTCTGTCCATGCACTGTCAAGATTAGATCACCTCCATCTCTCATTACACAGTCGCTGTAACGTTATAAACATGTCCATCTTTCCAAAATTTTTATACTTGTTCCGGACAATCCCTCTCGAATTCCCAGCCTCTTGTATGGCGAAAGCTGAAGGAATCTGTGTAAGATTCCTGTGGAGTTACCACAAAGCCAGAAGGGCAGTGAAATGGTTAGTTCTCCAAAACGATAGGGGGGGCTGGGGACTCCCGTCCCTCCAGCTGTACCATTGGGCGGATTTATTGCAGCACATGGGGATATTGTTGTCCGGAGACAAGGTGGTAGTACGGGAACCATTTAAACCCACAATATATGAGCTTTCACTAGGTATTACTGGTTTGGATAATAGAGCCTAGTTATTAGAAGAAAACAAAATTCAAGATAATTCATTCAGCATTCTCAATATGGAGGAAAATTAGGCGGCAGGGAGGGATTTTGGCATACTGCCGCCGATCTTTCAGGATTCAATAGCTAGGGGGTGGGGCACGCTGGGAGTTAGGGTTTTGGGAGATTTTTTTTCTGAGGGTCAAATGATGTCCTTCTCCGAATTACATGGAAAAATCGGACTTCCCCAAAAACATTTTTTCAAGTTTTTGCAAATCAGAAGCTTCCTGACGAAAACTATGTCACAGGGAAGGGGCAATTTCGTAAAGGTACAGCTGGTTGACATTTTAGACAAATCTAGACTTGGGAAAATCTACCAAACATTACTTGCAACGCTACCTGGCGATTTACCTACCCAATCTCTCAGATGGGAGAGTGAAAGAGGGCAGGGTAGTACGGACATGGAAGGCTCTATTGCATTAGCTAATCAAACATTAATAACTGGTAGCTTTTCTCTTGTAGCCCTCTGTATCCTACTCATTAATCATTGTGACAATGTACCTTGATGTCGAGATTGTTTAATAAAAAGATTTATAAAAAATAAAATAACTGGTAGCTTGAGAGCACAACATTATTTTTGACCTTTACTGCACCCCGGGGAAAATCGCAAAATGGTCAGGGTCACGGGGTAATTCATGTAGTAGGTGTGGGCTGTTAGCAGCTGACACGATGCATATGTTTTTTAGCTGCCCCAAGCTGTTTGAATTTCTATGAGATATTGAGGCTTTCTTAAATCAGTTACTGGGTAAACCCTTGTCAATTACAGCTGCCTTAGTGATTCTGGGGATGGATCAAGCCCAAAGTACAACAGGCCTGACTAGGTCAGAAACTGGTTTTATATTCATAGCAATGGTAATCTTAAGAGCCAATATTACATACAATTGGATCAGCCCCGATCCTCCAACGTTCATCAATTGGAGAGCAAGGCTATTGGCTATATACCGTTTGGACCTAGCTGTCTACAGACTTAAAGGTCATCGGAAACAGTAATGGGGCAAGAAGGTGTGGTCGCTATTAACCCCTTCCGCGCTCATGACGAGCTCAGCTCATCATGAGACACGGTGACGGTGCTCGTGTGCTCATGACGAGCTGAGCTCGTCATGACCACACCCATTTCTATTATGGTCCAGCACAGCAGAAGAATATCCCAAGCAGTCAAGGTGTTAACCAAATGCATTGAAGAATAATACTTTCTCTTTTTTCTTGTTTTTTCTTTCAGCTTCTAAATATAAAGATGAATTTGCTCAGTGTTCAGTGGCATAGGTGCTTGTATGTAATTTGTAAAATTGCATTAATTTTTTGTTATTGCTTTTTTCTTGTTTCCTCTTTATCATAGAGATTGGTCATTTCTATGGAACAGTATTTATTGCATAGCATGCTGTAAAATTTGTCATAACTATTGTTATCATGTATGATAAAATTTAAAATAAAAAAGGACTGCTGTGCTGCATCAAGGACCAACACTCAGCTGAACGGTTCACCTGGAAGACCTGCTTTCTGGTGTGATGCCTTCTGCTCTCTGACCCTGCTGAGGGAGAATTGGACACTGCCTTGCAGTTGAAGTAATCTCCAAGGGCTTGTTGGTTGCCTCCTGTTGCTTGAGATTGAGGGCTATCACAGTCTCTATCCTTGCTCCTGTGCCTGGTTCACTGGATGTGGACCCAGACACTTGCACCAGAGAAATCAACACATCTCCGGTCTGCATGTAGCAGAACTGGTGTATCGACCCTGTTGCAGGAGTAGAATTGGTACATTTCACTCAGTACCGGCCTACAGCATTCGGAACCGCCACTTCAGAGCCAATGCATTGCTGCCAGTGCATGGAGTAGATCGATGCATTGGCCAACAGACCCGAAGCATCGCCCCCACCGTATGAAGAAATCGATGCATAACCTTGACTGTGGGCTCTACATCAACGCATCGCTTGTCTGCACCCCGCATCTCACTGTTGTCACCCAGGATCAAGGTACTCTGTTCACCGGGCCTGTATGGCTCTTGTCCCCGGGCAACGCTCCATTGCGGTCGGCTTGACCTGTTGACTCAGTCCTGGTCCAGCACAACCATATAACCCAATTGGAGCATATTGCTTCTAAGTGCTAGAACTCTTTTATTCTTTAAAAATCCATATCTCGACTTCTACTTCTTGGATTTTTTAAATTTTGATCTTAATTAATTCATACAATTATTGTCTATGTTTCTAAATCAACGTGGTCTTTTTGTGGTGTTTTGATTGTGTTACTGTGTGTGTGTGTTGGACAAATACTTTACACATTGCCTCTTAAGTTTAGCCTGACTGATTGTGCTAAGCTACCAGAGGGTGAGCACTGGTTAATGTTTACTATGTATCTTCCTTACCCTGAATAGGATTGTGGTTCCTGCTTGGACAGGGTGCATACCTCTGCTAACCAGAAACCCAATTTCTAACATTTGGGTATACCATCTTAAAGTCTGTACAGCTTTTTATTTCTGGCTTGAGGAGACAAAGGTTTTGATTTCGTATTTTGTCACCAACATTATTATACTTTTTGCTTTAAGAGGAAAAGACATCCCATTGAGTTTCTTGAAGCATTGAGATCTAAAGGTGATGTAAATAGTATTCATAACTTAGGGCACATAGAAGTTACCCACATTTCCTATTTAAAAAGTTGCTAATTGAGTGTCTCAGTCTTTCCTCTGCCTTGGTTCCTTCTATGAATGACCTTATTTAATGGTACATCTTAAACTGCCCAAGCATGATGTGGGAAGGGTCACCTACCCACTAGAAATGTGCGCACACTGTATTATGAAACGCTGAGTTTCTTCACAAAAATTCAAATTTATTTGTTCAATGTTCATAATTCAATCAAAGAACTTGATTTAATTCCATCTTCAGATTGAATTTCATATGCTGGCATAATTCACATCTTATGTCGCAATTAATCAAAATGGTTCACAGTTTTTCAATACCCAATGCATTTCGGGTCAGCAGAATGGGACCCTTCGTCAGGGGTCTGTGAAAAGAAATGAAACAGAACCTGTTCATTCACTCCACTTCATAATACATAGGGATAATAATTGAAATGTGTGCTAAACGTGTATATATTGCAAACATAATTCAAAATTCAAAAATCAAAAAACTGTTAGTCAAATCATAATGTGAAAACGGAAATACATTCTCATCCAATGGTGAATAATTAAAGCTCAGTACTCGACAGAGACGCTATATGGAGGTGGATAATGCACAAATGGGTTTATCAACATGCAACATATGTGCGGTTATCAAACTTACGAACGAGGATCTAAATTATGTGCTAAAGCGCTCACAAGTGGTGACGATATAAATCAATGAGTACACATAACTTACAGCGCACTGGAAACATCAGTGTCGATACTCTTCTCGGGACAAACACATCGAGGAAGTGAATTTACGCGCAAAAACTCAAAGAAATCAAAAACGGACTAGCCGTAATCACATGATCGGGATAAGAACCAATAGGAATGCAAGAAACAAAAAAGCACTTGTCATGTGATGCGAGTGTGTTGAATATACACGGAAGTAAACATTCTCAATGTATCAATCAAATAATGTAAAACAAAATGAAATAAATTATCATCATCACTTCATGTGTATATGGCAGCCATAAATATTCAAAACAACATAAACGTAACTGAGCACAAGATCAACACGGAATGTTCATGAGGAATACAGAATCAGTCTATAGTCGATGTCCAGTTTAGAAGACTGAGTGTTACAGAAAACACGAATATTCAATCCGATCATTTAACCCCATAGGGGGGGTAGAATTTAATTTCTTTATCCAGAAATATTCGGCTCTTAATCTCTGCTTAGTGGGATCCCTGTCTCGGTACTGCGGCAAACTCTCCAAAACCATGAAGCGTAATTGAGAAATGTGATGTTTCGCTTCATTCCAGTGGTTGGCAATTGTAGATTTTTTGTTGACTAGTCTTATATTACTTTTGTGTTCCGTGATGCGGATTTTTAGTTTACGTTCTGTTTGACCCACATATGTCATGCCACAGGGGCATTTAATCATGTAGATGCAATTCATGGTGTCACATGTGCTTGTGTGATGTAGTTCGTTTTGATGGCCTTTGGTGGGATGTGTGATTTTGTTACCAGTTATGACATTACTGCAGTGGGTGCAGTTTTGACACCTCAACATGCCTCGCCATTTCACATCCACTTTGTTAGGAACATTGAGAAGTTCTTTTAAATTTCTGGATCTTTGAAACACAAATGTCACTTTTTTATCATACAAACCAATGAGATCTGGTTCCGATTGAATCAGTTGCCAATGTTTATTGATTATGCGTTTAATCCTGGTTGATTCGCCAGAGTATTTCATCACACATACAGTTTCACTTTCTTGACACATCTTTGGCAAAAATTGCCACACAATCTAGAGAAACACTTTATTTTTTTTAATTTTTTTTCTCGTCCTCATAACCACCATTAGACAAGGCACCAAAAGAAATTTACAAAGACAGCTGTCTCAGTTTATTTCGTAAACTGGAAGGGACACGAGTCTTGTGGGGGCCATTTATCCCTCAGCTGTCAACTGCATTCCAAGTAGGTACAAAGTCAATGATTTACCTATCTGTGGCAAACCTGGAGGTGATTTAGCAGCCAAATGGGGCCGGGCATGAACCGGTTAACGGCTGTTCCATAGGTACAAAATATTTAAGTACCGTTGGAGATCAATCATAGGACCCGGGGAAAAAAAAACAAAAACAAAAAAAAACCCCGGATGAATCAATGAAGCCAAGAAAGTAGATACCAAAATGCCCTTTTACTGTGATTGCCAGATCTAGCCAAATCCATGCGGGAGGTCTGCAAGACTGAAGATTGCCAATCCCTAAATGTAGGGGGTGAACAGTCTTTCCATTTTCTGCATATCTCCCTTCTTGCAAGCAGGATAGCACAGAATACTAGAAATTTAGCTGGATTTTGTAGACCTTCTAATACCCCAAATATCACTAAGGGCAGATCTATGATAACAGGACTACCCAGTGATTCTGTGAGGTAATTACTAATATCCTCCCAAAATGTGGTCAATAGTGGGCATTCAAAAAACATATGTGTGTCTGCTGCAGCCGTCAACCCACATCTAGCACAAGACACTGACTCTCCCCCTACGAATTTAGATAACCTAAGAGGGGAATAATATGCCCTATGGAGGGTAAAGACATGATTTCTGCGAAGCCAGGATGGTTTAACAATCTTCCACAAAAGTTCAAAAGAAGTTATCCAAAGATTTTGTAAGTTTTGGTCCATCAAAACTTAGCCCCATGTTGACTCCGGTAGAATAAAGTCTCCATCCGACTCCTCCAGAATAAAGTTATACCATTTAGATACTTCTATTTTTACGTGGCCCACAGACTACTAAATCAGAAACAAATTGACTGTGCCCTCCAAGTTTAAGTTTATTCCTATTAGCGGTAGAGGTTTTATAGGCCACAGTCCAACCATGAATCTGTAGGTATTTAAATCGGGAAAGGTTGGGGCCAACCTTATCTTGCAGATGTTCCCATGAAAGTAAATCCCCCTCGAAGAAGAGGTCTCCCCAGACTTCAAGGCCTGCCTCTCTCAGAGGGATAGCTAGAGTATCATCAAGCCAGGCAGGATTTTCAGGCAGCCCCCACAACGGAGTTTTTTCACAAAAGTAATTTAGTTTTATGGATTTCATGATTTCAGCCCAAGTTTTAGCCAGACCTTGTAAAATCTTCAGTTTAATTTTTTTAAAGAACTTAGGATTACCAAACTTAAAAAGAAAACCAGAACGATTAATTTTTTCCCCATCCAGCATAGCTGCGTACATAAGGCCTACCCCGGAACCTAAAGGACCCTTCAGCAACATTCGAGAATGAGATAATTGAAAGGCCCATGCATACATTTTTAGATCTGGTGCAGCTAAACCACCCTTGTCTCGTCACCGTCTTAGTTTTTTCCAAGCAATGTGTGGAAGATGGTTATTCCAGATAAAGGATGAGATGTTGGATTGGAATTTAGTTAAGATAGTTTGATCAAAGTATAAAGGAATGGTATCAAATAAAAAAGAAATTTTAGGAAGAATAGACATTTTTATAAGATTAGCTCTACCAAGTAATGAGAGGGGCAAATGCGACCATGATTGGAGAAGCTTGCGACAATCTTTAAGAACTGAAGATAGATTTACTTGGACAAGTTTATTAATGTCCTTAACTATCGTCAAGCCTAGATAACGCAGTGAGTTGCCTGCTTGCAACTCGGTTACAGCATTCTCATCATTCCATACAAGCATTTCCGTCTTCGCGGCGTTGATCTCATAGCCCGAAATTTGTCCAAATGGGTTAGCCAATTTCAAGATTGCCGGAAGAGCAGTGGTGACCTCTGATGTTAATATAAGCACATCGTCAGCGTATAATGCTACCTTCCTCATCCAACCTTAAAAGAAAAAAGGTTTAATGGCGACCTCCTCCCTTAGATGTTGAGCAAAAGGCTCAATGTAGAAATCAAAAAGCAAGGGAGAGAGCGGGCATCCCTGTCGGGTGCCCCTAGAGATGGAAAAGGGGCTCGACAGGTCACCATTAACGAGGAGGCAGGCAGATGGATTACTATACAAGAGGCCTATCACCTTGCGGAACCTTTCCCCGACACCAAACTTAGTCAAGGCTTCCGACAGGTATCCCCAATTAACCCTGTCGAAAGCCTTGGTTGCGTCTAGCGTAAGGGCGGCCAATGGTAGATTATTTGTTGTTGCCATATCTATGGCACCAATCAAATCATAAGTTAGTTCGTAAAGTTGTCTCCCTTTCAGAAACCCCTTTTGATCCGAGTGAAGGACCGAAGGGGCAATAGAGGCCAGTCTGGTAGATAAAACTGTGGTAAAGATTTTATAATCCACATTCAAAATGGAAATTGTCCTATAAGAGCCACAGGCCTCCTTAGGTTTATCAGGTTTTAAAATAAGGGTAATGGAGGCATTATCCCATGTTGTCGGAGGGGATACTCCTTCTACAAGGATTTGATTAAACAAAATGGTAAGGAAGGGAACAATTTCTGATTCCAGGATTTTATATAAATCGGATGGCAGCCCATCCGGTCCGGATGCCTTTCCTTTCTTACCCTTCCTAATAGCTTATCTCACCTCTTTCTCTGTGATGGGATTATCCAAATGTTGTGATTGCTCCAGAGAAAAAGAGGGTAAAGTGATATTACTCAACCAGCTCTTAATGGCCTCAGCTGTGATAACCTTATCTTCTTGATATATCTCTTGGAAGAATTCCCTAAAAACTCTCCTAATTTTATCATCTGAGGTGAAGTTGTTATCTCCTACTTTTATGGATGCTATGTTGTTCCGGACCTGGTCTACTTTGGTCTTCCAAGCCAGTAATTTACCAGCACCTTCACTATATTCAAAATGGGCCAGCTTACTGGCTTCCCATCTTTGTTGAACTCTCAGATTTAATGTTGACGCAAGGTTTCCTCTTAAAATCAGCAATTGATTGTAAAGAGGGTCTAACGTAGACCCTGAGCCTGCGCTGTTAATATCAATATTGTGTTGAACACGAGCCATTTCTGCTTCAATTAAGGAAATTTTATCATTGTAATTCTTCCTACGATAGGCAACTTTAGCAGTTATAAGCCCTCTTAAGGTCACCTTAAAAGAGTCCCAGATAATTCTATTTGGAGCTGAACCATTATTTGATAGAAAAAAGTTCTGTGTCTCCAACTTGAGAAATGAGATATCCTCATCATTGGTGAGGAGAGAGCGATCAAAAGACCATGTATTCCAAGGTTTCTTAGTAAGGAGACCTAATTCCAATTTAATCGCCGACTGGTCAGAAAGATGAGAGGGAAGGTAGTCTATTGTATTAACAGAATCAGCCAGTCTTTGAGTTATTAGAATGAAGTCGATCCTTGACTTATGATGATATTTGAGATTCCGAAAAGAAACCCCTTGTTGTTGGCCCGACCTTTGTCGCCAGATGTCAACAAACCCATATTGCCTCATAGCATCCAGTAAAAAGTATCTAGTCTTAGCCAAGACCAAAGATATATTATTAGGAGACTTGTCCAGGACAGGGTCCAACACGATATTAAAATCACCGGCCAATATTATAGGTCCTGAAACATTTAGTAACTGCGAAAAAACAGTTTCCAGACTAGATGGATCGTCTTGGTTCGGACCATAATAACCGACGACAGTGACTGAGAACCCGGCCATGACCCATCTACCAGCAGAATCTATAGCCTGCCAGGTCAGCTTGGCTTTAGCTTTTTTTTTAAAGATAATCGCAACCCCTCTAGTATGAGATGTCTGAGTAGTGGAACGAGGAATTCAATCCATCTGTTCTTTTTAGTCAATGCATTCAATTCGCTATGTATTAAGTGGGTTTCCTGCAAGACAATGACCTGCACATCCAAATCTTTCAAATATTGTAAGATTCTATTGGCTCGAGGGTTGGTGCGCAGGCCATTGACGTTCCAGGAAAAAACACCAATACTACTCATCCCACATCCAATAATCCAAAACAACTAAAAATACTATACCATACAAGGATATTTGTGTTTACCATCATATCTTCCTTACAACAGTTGTGATTAATGTGCGGATTACCATTCCCAAAAATACTGATTAGGTTATTGAGGACTTTTTTAATATTTTTGCCACCCCTCTGCACTCACTCACCCATGGTGAGTGTCCCTCCCCCGTGAAGAACCCTTGCATTATCTAACCGGAACAGTGTCCAGTAGATAGTGCCCCACCGGTTGACCTCCAACAGGAAAGATCAGATGCCTAATTTGAAGTGATTAAAAAAAAAAGTGAAGAATATTACAAAGAAGAAAAAGAGAATAGCTAAGACTATGACCATATTATCTAGTGCATGTAGATAGGAGGGGAAACACAAGCATCAACATCTAATTCTCCCAGGTCAAAAAGTAGGGAGTTAAATGGATGGTCCCTTTTAATATTTAAAATTATCTATTATACCTCACAAGCCCCCTTACCCAGATCCATTAGTAGCTCATCAGCTGCTTGTACAGACCGGATATTAAACATCTTGTTATTATGCATTACCCTAAGAGCTGCCGGAAACATGAGCTGAGCTGTTGCACCTAGTTTCCTAAATGCATCTAGGCGCCTCCCAAATTCCCATTGCTTTTCAAGTGTTACTCTAGAAAGGTCCGATCTAATCAAAAAGGTGAACCCCTTCCCAGCCAAGGATTTTTGTTTCAAGGCCAAATTTAGGATGCGCTCTTTTAAAGTGTAGGTGTGAAAATTTACCAGAATTTTACGAGGCTTAGGCCTCTGAGGGTTCAATTTAAAGGGATCCCTGTGAATCCTCTGAATGTCAGCCGACAATTCTGCTAGGGTATGATCTAAGTTCAGTGATTCCTTTAGTAAGGACACGATATATTGTTTAATGTCTGACCCTTCAGATCCTTCAGGAATATTCAAAATACGAATGTTCCCCCGCCTCGCATTATTTTCAAGAGTCTCCATCCTCTCACTGAGAGCCAGATCTTCCTTTGTGAATTTTTGAATATCCACTTTCGCTTGGTCCAAATAGATTGAGTGGACACCAACCGTTTCCTCTAAAACTCCAGTCCTTATTGTTAACCCATCAATTTTGTTATCTAATGTTTCACAGTAGTTTCTGAACTCTAATTGATTAGCGGATGATTCCGCTAATCCCTTTCTTATCTCCAGGGTAAGAGCTGAGAACATCTCTAAAACAGAGGCTGCTGTCAACGGAGAAGGAGAAGGAGAGGAGAGCGCCAGTAATGAGTTTGGATTAAGTGGAGCAGGAGCTGAAGAGGTTTCCATATCTACACCCCCAGATGCATCTCCTAGCCCAAACAAATCTGTCTCGCCAGTCTCCGTGGTCGACTCTGTGATCAAAATTGAGGGTGAATTCTGCTCTGTCACTGATGGAAATTGTGGCAGAGATTGCTCAGACTGTGCAGACAACATGGGTAGTACAGGCTGTTGTTCTATTTGTTGATCATACCGTCCTTGCAAGTTTTCTCCTAAAGCCATAACTGGCGCATTTTCAACAGTTTGACTACAGTTCTTATCAACCTCATCATCTACGTGCAGCGGCGAAGTTTCTGCTAGTACTTAAGGTTGGCAGTAAGGGGAGGAGCTGGCCTCAGGGATCGATGCCATACCTGTTTCTTCAACCTCCTCGGAGAGATGTAAGATCTGAGGAACAACTTTGAAGTAGGAGCGAAGTGAAGGAGTAATTTTTGAGCTTGTAGGAATCACAGCTTTAGAGACAGTAAGCTTCGCCTTAACTTTACTCTTTACAATAGTGTTTTTTGACTTAAGTTCTGTGTTCAAAAAAGAGGATTTTTTCTTATGTGGTGTATTGACCCCTTCCCTTTTACAACCTCTGTGACTTCCTCCGGAGCTCCGTTTTTCTTTTTTCGCCCGCGCCCGACCTTTTTTGGACCCCCCCCCTGGGGGTAATAGGTGAGGTGTTATTAAACTTGGAAATATCTGGAGTATTTATCGTAGGGGAAGCCGACAGGCCGTCTTCAACACAGGCAGTGTAAGGTAAGGAGGCAGGTTTATCCACTACTTGAGACAACTCTGTAAAAGTCCCATCCTGTAGCAAGGACCCCTCCACCGCGACACAGGGGACGGGGTGTTGTAGTTGACACGACTGGTCTATAGGACCTTCTATGGAGCTGGAGGATACAGTTAAATATGTGTCATTCCCTGCATTCACTAACCCCGGAAAAGAGATTACATTTCTTAATTTTTTCCCTCTCCTTAACTCCAGCGCGGCAACACAAATCCTCGGGCTAGATCTAGGAGATTCCGGGGAGTGTTTAGCAAAAGGTGAGGAGGGGCCCCAAGAGCCAAACTCTAGTCGTTTCTGCTTGTTGGCTTCTAGCAGCAAAATTTCATTACTATTACCCCTGCCCCCGCAGGCTGCCTGAGTCACACTGTCCCCCAGGACCCACTTGCTAGCTCCTGTGCAAACGACTCGAAAATCACCGCTGCAGCCTCTGTCCAGGAGCTCTGGTCGGCGTCCTCCGTTGGCGTCCTCGGCAGCGCTCTCGCTCGGGCCCAGGAACCATGGGAGTAGAGAGAGAGGACTCCGTATCCACCGCGCAGTGAAGGGGAGTATCGCATCCCGCGTCCGGTGCAGGGAGAGTAATACTCGCGGAAGGCAAAATCACGGTAAAATATACTGTTTCCCTAAAGTTTTATCCGCGGTCCTTCTTTACTCTATTTTCTCTACAATCTTTCTATAACTCCATCGGTAATGGGCTGATTTGTACAGATTTGTGCGGGAGGTCGTGCCGGAGTACTGCAGCAAGCTAACTAGCTGCCGCCATGTTCTTCCATTCTAGAGAAACACTTTATGTTGCATGTTGAAACACTTATGTTGCATGTTGATAAACCCATTTGTGCATTATCCACCTCCATATAGCGTCTCTGTCGAGTACTGAGCTTTAATTATTCACCATTGGATGAGAATGTATTTCCGCTTTCACGTTATGATTTGACTAACAGTTTTTTGATTTTTGAATTTTGAATTATGTTTGCAATACACGTTTAGCACGCATTTCAATTGTTATCCCTATGTATTATGAAGTGGGGTGAATGAACAGGTCCTGTTTCATTTCTTTTCACAGACCCCTGACGAAGGGTCCCATTCTGCTGACCCGAAATGCATTGGGTATTGAAAAACTGTGAACCATTTTGATTAATTGCGACATAAGATGTGAATTATGCCAGCATATGAAATTCAATCTGAAGATGGAATTAAATCAAGTTCTTTGATTGAATTATGAACATTGAACAAATACATTTGAATTTTTGTGAAGAAACCCAGCGTTTCATGATACAGTGTGCGCACATTTCTAGTGGGTAGGTCACCCTTCCCACATCAAGCTTGGATATTTAAAGGCACGGACAGACGCCATGTGACAAATGAGCGCCTAACTAAAACTTGATGGAACAGATTGTTTAATTAAAATAGAGAATATATGAGTGCACGGGGATAACACTAATTGCTTACATCTTAAACTGTCCCATGAGTAACTAACTCACTTTTATATTTATAAAGCAAATCTGAAAATTTCAGAACACAACTACAATACCAGCTGCGGATAAACAAATCACACTTGCGATGGGACAAATGTCACTCCTTGCTTTTGCATCACAAAAGGTGAGCACTGGAAGTGCTGAGTTAAGACTCACAGGACCAGATCACAAAAAGTTAGTTAATATTCCTGATGGTAAATAAAGGCAGTTCTTGCTGGAACACCAACAAGAACTGTATTTTGAAAACAGGGCTCCAGGTGTGGTAATGCATGACAAGAAATTGTATGTACATTTATTATGTGTCTTTTTTCGTTTTGGTGATATGTTCTGTTGTTTAAACCAAAAAAGCAATGAGTCTGCTCACAGGAGGATGCATGTGTGTATGTCTGCACCTGAACAGGGAACCAGGTGCAGTCTGGATTTTTTTGGAGGCCAAGAAGAAATCCAAACAGCGTTCAAGCTTCTCAGTGACTCAGTGATGAACGGTTGTTTGTGGGTCTGCTCCCCATCAACTTTTTCCTTGGATAAAAAAAAATCTAAAAAGGACTTGGCTCCTTTCTGAGGTTCAAAGCTATATAGCTGTGTCCCAGAAAGGAGTGAGATTTTATTTGGATTTTATCTCCAGCTGAATAAAATCCAAATAGCATTTGACTCCTTCCTGGTTCTTGGACAGAGAAGCACTGGGAGACAAAGGTCCTGTCTGAAACTGACTTTCTAATGGGGTTTTAAGTACTGCATGATTACCTCTAATATGCAAAAATGATGTGAGAGGTGCTTTAGAAAACAGCACGCTGAGAATGATAAGTGACAGAAATGCAAAGGTGTATAGTTTTTCTTACAAAAGAACAACTTTCGAAAATGTTGTGACAAAGTAGTGCAATGATTCAACATAAAGGACTCAAGATTCAAGTTCAGTTTTCTGACAAACAATACATTTATAGTCAACAAATTTGTTTGACAATGTTTCGACCCATCCTGCAATTCCAATACAGGTCTTCATTAGGAAAAAGGAGGAGCAAACTAATAGGAAACAATCGAGTGAAAAAGACCATTATCTTGCAGTGGTTAACTAATCAAGCTTAGGTAGCGGGCTAGATGCTCACATGATTCTTACCTCCCTTCCACTGATAAGCATGCAATGGAAGCCTCCTGGGGCTAAACAACAAGTGGATCTATGATTCCAAGTATAATAAACATGCTGGACAAGATCCCAAAGGCCACCTGCACATAGGCTGGCCCAGAAGTTATTTTCCAAAAATTAATAGGACAAAAATGGCGAAAATGAAAGAACAAATATATATATACTATCACACTATTCTCATAGGCAATAGAGTGGGGTTGCATATCAAGCCACTGCAGTTCTGTGTTTCATATCCCTTGTAAACAAAAGTTATACTAGATGCATATATCGGGAAAAAATAGAGCATAAATGCTAATAAAAAACATCTGACTCCAAAAAGGAGAAATGTTCTCTAATGAGTGGCATTGTTAACTTGAAAACTCACTTCATAATAAAATATATTCTGAAAACTAAGCTTGGGAGCAAATCCAAACACTTTAAAAAGTCAACAACAATCCAATTATCATGGGTTCATATGTTAAAACATGTCAGCATGTATGGAAATATTTCCAGGAGTATTCAGTCAGAAAGACCAGTCAGTGGACACCAAGTGGGAGACCAAAGGCTCACCCACTACACAGGAACAGCAGGTGTTCAAATTACTTAATGTTTTCTCATCTGGAAGAAACACGGAGATTATTCAGTCCCATTTTGGGAATACTAGAAATGGAATTCTCATGCCCTCAAGTGGATCAACGCTGTACATACATGTACTGGAGCAAAAAGCTTACAGAAACCGAGGATCAGTGGAGCAGTTCAGCTGCGCTGGCACAATTCTCCATCAAAGAGCAGGCGTAACATGAATGATATCCACTTGTTACTTTGAAATCATCTTGAAAGATATAAAGCCCTAAGCGCGATCTACCTGGTATTCATGTATGTTAGAAAGAAACCCTGTAGTTTAAGTAAAACTACAAGGAAAATACTACAATGAAAATAGAGTAAAGACTCTCAAATAAAAAACGACCATGTAGAAGAAAAATCAAACAAATTAGATGCAAAATTGCAAACGTAAAAACAGAATTGGTGGGAGTTAATGTCCAACTAGAAGAGAATATGATTTAAATTGGACTTAATGGAGGTAGAAGAGAGTTACCAGCAAAAGGGAGATTATATAAGCATGGAACTACAGGTCTAATACAATATATCACACACCAACATGGTAAAAACAATGTTCAACATCACCCACAAAGATATTATTAAAAAGTAATATAGAAAAATACATACAACAAAACTGTCCCTAAACCTATTTAACACATATGGAGCACTAAAACAGAGTTGCATGTCTCCAATCAAACACATTGTTCAGTCCCTTGACAATGGAGTCTGTTTGATCTATACATTTGAGTTATTTTCTTGATGACATTTTATTTTGGTCTCTTCCTTGTTATATGTTATGTTATGTTATAGAGGATTTGTAACACGCACTATTACTCTGGGGTGTCCGGGCGCGGAAGTGGGCTGGGGTAGAGGTAGTATGCAGTTAGACGGTCAGACGAAACAGATGTGTTTTGAGGTGGTTTTTAAAAAGTTGAAAATCGTGGATAAGCTGAAGGTCCTCAGGAAGTGAGTTCCAGGTCGCTGCAACTTGGACAGAAAGAGACTGACCTACCATACACACTCTGCGGAAGCGCGGGATAATCATCCGGCGGAAGGAAGCAGACTGCAGAGGACGATTCGGCACATAGAAGGCAAAACGCTTCCTAAGATAGATGGGACCGTGACCATGAATGGCCCGATGGGCCAGGGTAATGGCTTTGAACTGTACTCGCTGCGCCACCGACAGCCAGTGCAGATCCCGTAGATATTGCTGAGCACTGGATCTCTTCACGGCATTAAACAGAAGTCTAGCCGCGGAATTCTGTATGCTTTGTAGTTTTTGCAGCAGGTAGCCTGGCATGCCTATGAACAGCGCGTTGGCATAATCGAGCCGAGAAAGGATCAGAGCATGAGCAACTGTCTCTTTGGCCACTCTCGGGAGCAGAGGAAAAATAATTCGGAGTGTTTTAAGGGCACCAAAGCAGACCCCGTCAGTTTTTTAACGTGGTCAGTAAACCGAAGGTCCTCACTAAACCACACCCCCAACTTTTTACAGGACCACACTCAGAGTGAGGGCAGGGGAAGTTTGGCGGCCATAGACGTCTGAAATTCAAGGGAAACTGACCGTACAAGAGAACCTCAGATTTGTCCTCGTTGCATTTCAGAGAGGCCTGAGCCTGCCAGCAGAAAAACGATGCTAGGCATGACTGGGTGGTGTTAGTGTCCAGATCCGTGCCCCTCCAGGTAAATAGCAGTTGCGTATCGTCCACATACGCTATCACTTTTGCACCAAGCTTTTCTGCCAGATGAACCAGAGGGGTTAAGTATATGTTAAATAGCAGAGGGCTCAAAGTAGAGCCCTGCGGGACCCCCCAGCGAGGTTCCTGACAGAAGAGGAGCAGGGAGCCATGCAGACTTGCTGCGAGCGGGAATCCAAAAAAGATTTGATCCATTCCCAGACCAGGCCTGAAATGCCAATAGCAGAAAGCCGGGACAGAAGCAGCTGGTGGGGCACAGTATCGAAGGCGGCAGAGAGGTCAAGTAAGATCAGGGCCGCCCTGCCGCCCCCGTCAAGACACTCCCTAATCGCCTCCGACATCTCCACCAGAGCGGTCTCCGTGCTATAGGCAGATCTAAACCCCGACTGGGCTGGATGCAAAGCATCCGAAGATTCCATAAAAGTCTTGAGCTGCCGGAAAACTACTTTTTCGCAAACCTTGGCCAAGGCAGGTAGAAGCGAAATAGGCCGGTAATTGGTGGGGACCAATGGGTCCATAGAGGGTTTCTTAAGAAGGGGTAGCAATTTAGCCTGTTTCCACTGGGCTGGAACCGCAGCAGTCTGAAGGGAAAGATTCACAATCTCTGCTACTGCTGTGCAGACCTCCTTGGCTACCCCAGCTAATACCCGCTTCGGGCAAGGGTCAGAGGGTGAGCCAGACTTAAGAGAGCTAAGAATGGCCAGAATGTCTGACTCGGCCACAGGCGTGAATGAGGTAAGCTGAGGAGTGACCACACATGAAGTGGCGAGGGACCCTGGGGCAGGGGACTTCACTGTGCTAAAATGCGAGCCTACACTGTCCTGAATCCTTAATATCGTTTCCACAAAGAAGGTGGACAACTCTTCACACCACTGTTGAGAGACTGGAAGTGCCCTTTGTTCAGCGCAGGGTGATAGAAAGCTCTTGACTATCGCAAAGATCTCCTTGCTATTGTTCTGAGCCAACGCAATCCTCCCTGCAAAATAGTCGCTTTTAGCTTTCCTAATGGCCATATAGTACTCCCTCTGTGCTAAGTGCAGGGTCCTCTTAGCTGACATGCAATACATTTGAAGCCCATTATGCTCCGGCTTTTTGCACCCCGGGTTCAGATCTTTGAGGTTATTAGAGTACCAGGGCTGTGAGGGGAGAGAGCGACGATTACGGCCTTGAGTAGCTTTAGAGCTGGCGCTGACCCCCTGACTGATCCAGTCAGTCAGGGGGTCAGCGTGGGTCAGGAAACACTTGCTTGGTGACTTGCCATTCAATTTGGTCTTGTGAATATTATAGGTAATATTCTACCAAGGGAGAACCTGTAACTCCATGTCTGCTGAAGCTCTTATGTTAAATAATACGATTTTATATCTTTTGGTTAGTCTGCCTACATGGATTAAATCACAGGGACACCAGATCACATAAATTACATTCTTAGAGTTACAATTTGTGAAGGCTCCCAAGTCAATTTGAATCATTTGGTGACAAAAAGTCATGGTCACAATGTAATAATTGTATACTACACAGCTACCACACTTGAAATGTCCTATCACAGGCGGCACCCCCCATTGTGCATTTATGGTTTAGGCAACCCTGCTCTCACTAGAATGTCCCTCATGCTTGTACCTCTTTTAAATGAAAAGAGTGGGACTTCTGGTTCCGGCGTTAGATTTTAGTACTAAATTCCAGTGTTTACAAATTATTTTTTTCATATCTTTGCCAGCTATGCTGAATGTTGTCACACAAATCAATCAAATTTATCCTCACATGTACCTGGTTCTAATTGCACCACTGTAGGGTTATATCATGCTAACCTATGGGGTTGTTTAACAAGTTTTTTAGGATAACATAGCCCAATGAGTTTAGCTATCAAAATGTCTGAATCAGTGAAATAATCTGACCTCATAGTAAGGATACTTGAATGGTGACTCTGATATTGCAATGAGGAATTTCTCTTGGTGGGCTTTCTGTATAGAGATGTGTACATTTTACCCTCATCCACTCTGACTACAAGATCTATAAATGAGATCGCAAAATAGTCAAAGTTGATAATAAATTGAATATCATTGGACATATTGTATTGTAATTGTAATTGCATTTATAAAGCGCTTACTACCCCTGACGAGGCGTCGAAGTGCTTTTTCGGCGGGTAGCACGCTACTCCTGGACCCATAAAGGATTAGTGTTGAATTAGTTTAGTGAAACATGCAAGTACATTTTAAGTGGTGGATAGGTTAGTCAGTTATTTGGATTTGGAATGATAGCAGAAGGATTGAAGAGGAAAAAGGTTTGTATGTATATAACGCTTGTTACCCCTGATGGGGTGTTGAAACATGCTATTCAGGAAGCCCATAAAGTATTAGTGGTGAATTAATATGGTGAAATATGAAAGTAATTTCATTGGTGGATATTAGTCAGTTATTTGGAGTGAGAAGGATAGCAGAGGGAAAAAAAGGGAAAGAAAGGTGTGCATTCATACAGCACTTGTTACCCCTGATGGATTTTGAAGCGCTTTTCTGACAAGTAGTACGCCACTCCAAAACTCATAATGAATTAGTGTTGTAAATTAGTACAGTAAAATATGAAGTAATTTGAGCAGTGGATATGTTATTCAGTTATTTGGGTAGAGAAGGGTAGGTGGTGGGAAAGAAGAGGGAAAGAGGTTTGTATTTATATAGCGCTTGCTACCCCTGATGGGATTTTGAAGTGCAAGTAGCCCGCTGCTCTGGAACCCATCAGGATTAGTGTTGAATTAGTATGGTGAAACATGAAAGTAATTTTAGTGGTGGATATGTTAGTTATTTGGATTGAGAAGGGTTGGGGAGGGGTAGAAAAGAGGGAAGAGTTTTGAAAGGTTTGTTTTGGGGGATTGGTATAGTAAAAGAGGTGTAAGATGATGCAAGGAGGGGTAGAGTAGGAGAGAGTCTAGAAAGGGTTATTTTTGGGATCATAGTAGTGGTATGGGGCTTGGGATTATATGAGAGAGTAGATGTAGAGGATATATTGAGCGAAGTATAGGCTGAGAAATAGGGAAGTGCATTGGAAATGCTAAATTAGAAGAAAGTGATAAATATATAGATCCATAAGTACATTGAAAGTATATAGATGCATAATGGAGGTAAGTATATTGGGCAGCATTTCTGGCCCTGGCCCTGGTCAGTCTCGAACAGGCTACAACAGGCAACTGCCCTTGTCCTCTCTGCCCTTAACAGGCTCATACCAGGCACCTGCCCTTGTCCTCTCCGCCCTTAGCCTCTCCGCCCTAAGCCTGACCTTTTATAGCCCTAGTAATCAGGTGACCTTGTCAGCCAATGGGAACCCTAGCCCTAACACTATCCAATCAAAACACTAGCCCTAAAAATCTAGAACCAATAGGAGACCTGGACCTTACAGCCAATCTTAGCCCTAGTCCAAGCACCCAATCAGTTCTAAAACCCTATTTCAGACTTCTTAGCATGCATTTAGCATTTTACTGGTCCAAATGCAGCCTGTTGTATATAATAATACGAACTATGGAGGACACTACTTAATTTTCACACTTCTCCCTTTCTAGCTACTATTGCGCTCCTCAGGAGCATACACTTGGCTTAACTAGTGTCTTCCTGAACACTCCAAGTATTCTGAAGTTAGTCTTGTTGAATGTTCCCCTATCCTTAAATACCAGATGCCAGCTCTGAGTGATGACCAATTGCTACCTTTCTGTGATGATTTACCTTTACCTCGTTGATCAGGTAGTCGTCCCTTAATTGTACATGCTGTCTACAGTCAACCTTCCTCTTAACCACCACCCTTTGTGGACAGCAGGATGCACCCACAACCTTTTAATGGTCACCCCCGGTAGGTTCCTTGCAGCTTTATGATTCACCGAATTTGAACTCTTTGGCAGATCTTGGCACAAGGTGTGTAATAAGGGCTTTTTACTTCTCTGGTGAAACAGGCCTAGATGGAGGTAGTCATGCATATGTGGGCATTTTGTTTTCTGCACTGTGATCCTCCAGAGGTCCTTTATGCTCCCTGGACTCTGCTGAAGTTCCAGTGGTTTGAATGTGGAGTTGCATTTCTGTTCCAGCATGATTTTTAGTTGTAGCTTTCCTGACTTCTGCAAAGGATTGCCAGTGGTAGTGGGTGCTTTGCATGGAAAGTGACCAATTAGAAACTGCCAAGTGAAGCACTAATAAACTAACTTGGATGTGGTTCATCCATTCAGTGTGGTGAGAGAGTGCTGGGGTATCTTCTGTGTAGTGGTAATACATTTATCTGCATTCATGGCTGACCTCTAAAGTTTTTCTCACCACTTAGCAAAATAAGATGCCGCTTCCTTTTGAGTGGACATGGACACTGTCCCTTCAAGTCAGATTGCATGTACCTGCATGAGCTTCCTGCTGGACACCAGCCAAAGAGACGGTGGGAGCACAGGCGGTCCAGTGCCACACTGGTAAGGGCGAACAATTTGGAAAGTTGGGAGTGTACCTAAGTCAAAGCTGTTGGCCATTTTCGTAATCACTTTAGACCCGTACCACTTGTTTGACTTTTCACTCATGATCCTCTCTTCACGTTAAAGCGAAGCGGGTGTTGAATAGTCTGGGCAATGGTGCGCTAGTCGCAGAAATGGGTTTAGTACATCCGCGCAAGGATGAGTGTTATGACACAACGAGGATTATTGTCAATCACTGTTTTGTATGCTTAAATTAATCTCTGCCACTAGTAGTAATTTGGGGCCGCACCCCAATCAATTATTTTGTACACCATGCCACCTCAGTTCGGACGCAGCTATATGGAAATCATTCTTGACCCTGCTGCAATGGGAACAGTCTAGCCTGAACCGGAACACCAGCAACCCAGGACCAGTTTCTCTCTGGTTAAGGGCTCATCAGCCAGGTACAGCCTTGTTCCAGTGACCGTGTGCACGGGACCCATGCCAGGGCATTACCAGTCCCACTTAGGCTGACACAATAAGTATACAAAACAATGATGGGCGGAATGCTTTAAGTGGGTCCTGTGTTCGCTGTCACTAGGACCAAGTTATCCCTGGTGAACGCTTGCTTGCGTTCAGGGAGGAGCTGGCTTAGAAGTTTACATTGTAGGAGAATTCATAAGTTATTGCTGGTTTCAGTGCGACTAGTTTACTGGAAGACTTGTCAGGGGGTGAAAAAATAGTCTTGAAATGGTAAGGTCTTGTGCTACTTTTCGGAGGGTGTGTGGTGGAGGGACGAGAGGGCAGGTAAGTAAACCAACATCTAGATTTCACTCATTTGTGTGCTATATTGAGTAGGATTTGGTTTCTTTTTTCTTGTAATAAGGAAGTTGTTATATTGCTTGGTATCATCCTAGAGCTAATCATCCTTCGCGTTGATAAATATTTAATGGAAGGGATGTGAACTACCTCAGTTTTTCCTCGCGGGCACTTTTTATACCTATAAAATATTAATTGCTTCACAGCTTTGTTTAATTGTTTTATCAAATTAGCCACTCCCAAGCTGCTCTCGCTGGCATGGTATTTGACTTTTCTTGGCAGGATTTTGATTTAGGGCTTGGTGGGGGTTGAGGAGTGGTGGTGTGGTTTGTGTGGGGTGCCGCTCTTGAATGTGAGGTGCCACTCTTGGATGGGAGGTGCCACATGATTGAGCAGGGAAGTGTTCCATTGATGCTGGCCACCTTTCAAAGTCTCCTCGGTCTCTTGTACTCATGGGAATAAACTGGCTCCTTCTGTTCACAGCCTTACAGTCACTTTGTGGAGCTGCTGGACAATGAAGATGACTTCGAGGACTTCTACCTTCTGCAGTGCGTGGTTGCACTTGCAATCCTGGAGAGGAGGAGTGGTCTGGATTACACCCACGAAATTGAGTTCATGTTGGGTTGCAGTGATGACTCTGACTGAAGATCTTGGCTCTGACCTGTCTTCGCCTGCTGCGGGCAGTCCTAACTGCAGCAGTGCCTGGGGTTTCATGCTGATCATGTTTGTCTAGAAGAATTCCTAGTTTGCTGATTGGCCTGTTTACATCTGCTATTTTGAGTGCAGATTTAACCTGAGGCAATGCAGTATCTCACACGTTGATTACACCATTTGGAAGCTTTTTAGAGCACGGCCGCCTGTTGGGCCTCTTAGTACCACTTTTCAACATGTTTTCTAGCTGGCACCGTCCGAAGCTTACATTTAGCACTGCGTCCTCCAGCAGCTGCCTTAATTGTGGCTTGTCTCACATCATGCACCTATTGAGAAGCAGTGCTATCGACACAGCAGGCGATTGGTTTATTTTTGTATTGCAGTGCTGTTCTGTGTGTACAGCAGGCTTTACTGCTGAGAGGGGTGGGTTGGAGAAATTGGAGTATATTTTAGTACCATTATGTACATAAACAAAAAGAAGTGCCTTGTTGTTCCACTTTTGCACTTGTCTTGAGCACTTGGTCAATAATTATTAGTATTTAGTTTCTGATTACTGCAATATCAATTCTAAGAAGGCTAAGTTTACTACGAATTTTCCAATGGCAGGTTTTCCTTATCCACAAATATGGTAGTTTTAAAACGCTTGCCTCCTCTGCATGAATAAGATAATCTTTCATTGGTATTGTTGTAAGAATTCAGTTTAAAGCTTCACCAGACAGAACAAGCTATCTAGTTACAAAAGATATATGTAATGTAGTGCCTATGTTCATTAGTTTACTATCCATACTTGTGTGAAACTTGTGAAGACTAGTCCCAGTATCTTCCCTCAAATAAGAAGACATCTTTATATCTAACCAAACACTTTAATATTCTCATGTAAGGGATTATGAGAGGAGAATATACATTTCTTCTCAGTCTTCCACAAATAGGTTTGCTAGAACTGGAGCACACCCCTCTCCCATAGCAATTGTTTAGTCTGAAAATAGAATTGATTACCAAGCTATAGATAGTTTTTCCGCAATGCAATATCTGTTAGGGCTGTTATAAACCATGATGGGAGTAGGCGCTGCTGCTCATGTTGTTTTAATATTTCTTCTATGGCCTGGAGAGTGTCTGATTGAGGAATGTTGGTTTAGAGGGACTGGAATTCCATGGTCACCGGTATGTAAATTGCAGTGCTTAATTTGTAAAAAAAATAAGTGCTGGGCCCTCATCAGGCCACTGCAGTTTGCACCACACATTGACACTGTACTTACACGACTACTAACCATCATGCTGAAGTGTGACAAATAAGTGCTGGGCCCTCATCAGGCCACCGCAGTTTGCACCACACATTGTCACTGTACTTACACGACTACTAACCATCATGCTGAAGTGTGACAATTCAGACTGTTTGAGGCCATCAAAGCTTTAAGAATTACTTGGGTGGTAGGCATTTTATACAAATTAACATTTGGCTTGTACTATTGAAAATTCATTAATTACTCTTTCCATCTTAGCTTTCGTTCTAATTTATTAATAAAATGATTTCATTGTTTGTGAAATTTCTTGCTATTGCCTCTCCTTATTGAGAATACCTTCTCTTGCTTATACAGTTTTCTGAATTTATTCATTCCCCTGCCTTAGGAATGGGATTAGATTTCCAATAATACGTGATGATGGATCTGACTACTAGCATACCAACAAAGCTAACTTTATTAACATATTTATGTCCTCTAGCTAAACCACTTGCATAACCTAGAAGAGCTAAGTTAAGTTTCTAAATAATTTATTAAAAAGATATGAAAATATATCCGCCTAAACCCTAGTAGTTTTAGAACACTGCCACGTTATTTGAAAACATGTTACCTGAGTTAGCGCCGCTCATCTAAAACAGTTCGGCTTGATATTCTGATTTATCTTTTTCAGGAAAGATGGTGTTATATAAAGTAGCCTACTTAGCAAAGAACTTCCTGCGCTGTATATCAAATAAAGTTTCTAAAATCTCACTATTTCCATACGAGCTTTGAAATTTGATTTTATTAAAAAAGGCAAGTATTTTTAACATATGAACACACAGATTTATTTCCTGCTGTATGTCAGATTAAGCTACATTCTGCCAACTTCTCCAACCTCTATAAGTAACTAATTTGGATAGTCTAATAATTCCGAAGTCTTCCCATCTCTGAGCATCTACATCTAAAATTAATCTTCCTCCTGTTAGGAATATAATATCTCTGAGTCTTACCTCTTCATTAAGTACTAGGATGGAATACAACTTTAAAAACTGTTCTTTCCTTTTTGAAGAACCATACCAATGATTTATATTCTACTTTTTGCCTCTTGTTATTAACACCCTTTGCACTGTACCTAGAGCCTGTAGTAATAAGGCTTCAGATACCACAGGCTACGAAAACATACTTGTAAATGTCTGCTACTCTTTTTTTGGTAAACGTAAAGCCAGAATCAATAGGTTGATGTGGAATTAGAAGAACCTTCATCTCTCACACATCCAAAAATTCACTTGATCACTGTGGTTTTTCTATGCTAGATTTTTAAATCTTTGGCTGTGCTGGCAACATGCATTAAAATCTATTTTTAATTCATGAAATAGAAGAGTGGGAACTGTTTTTCTCCACCAAGATACTGATAAACTACCAACACAACTGAAGACTGCCTGCTGATATTTATATAACCTACCTCCTTTTAAAATGCCTACAGATGATAAAGGACAGTATTAAAATATCCCTCAATATCTAGAACTTTTAAAAATATCTTGTTATCTCACATTGTTCTGTACCAAACTCATTTCAAACAATACCCGAGTCAGAAGCATGTACCAAATACTAATCAAAGATAGGCAATTTGTTGTAGTTCTGCACACATAGCATTGTAGTATTTACACCATTTGTTAGAGGCATTTTAGAACATAAGGGAACACCACAGCTCGTTCATACAGTTTCGTTATGAGGTAAAATTGCATTCTCTTGTTTTGAATTACCTGGTCAGTTGGTCACTGGTCATCCTCTTGCTGTTCACCTCTCTGCTGTTGGGGACACTGTTTTATTGAGAATAAATATTTATTTCTTATCCAAGTGCTGTGTACCTCTTTACTAAATGTTGTCGATGATTTGCAGCGATGATTTGCTGTGTCCTCAGCTGAGCTTTCTGCGGAGCACCAAAGGATATTCTCCTGCTTCTTCAGACTTGCCTCGTATTTTTGCCTCACACTGTTCTACCCTCTTGATCATCAGCAGGCCACACCTAGTCGTTGGCAGCGTCTAGCGGTATTCCTTCAAGAAGTTTTGGAAAATGAGCAGCAACCACCAAAAAGTGGACACCTGGACTGTTCCCATGAGGCACAGGGTCAAGGCTGATTTGCATATGGCCATGTCTGAACTGGGGTGGTGTGGAGTGCAAAAAAAACAATGGATTTAGGCCCAGATCTCTGTACTGGGGTGAATGTATGACATTGTTCTGCATTCTGTCCATCAACTGTTGTTTTTGCATTTGTCACCCCGAGTGGGATGGGTATGCTCAGACGTGAGTCCCATGCTCTCCACACCACTGGAGTCAAGCTATCCTGGCTGAAGACGGCTGATAGCCAGAAACTGGTCCGAGGATGCTTGATTCCGGTCAAGGAAAGACATGGCTTGGCAGGTCGGGCTAGACTGTTCCCATGAGGCACAGGGTCAAGGCTGATTTGCATATGGCCATGTCTGAACTGGGGTGGTGTGGAGTGCAAAAAAACGATGGATTTAGGTCCAGATCTCTGTACTGGGGTGAATGTATGACATTGTTCTGAATTCTGTCCATCAACTGTTGTTTTTGCATTTTTCAGGTGTATGCAGGTCTCAACACATTATTACACCGAGTAGCGGAGAACAAAATGGAGATACAACTATACTTGGTGGAAAAAGAAAACTACCCTCACTTGAACAGCAGGAGACCAGGGGTGAGTAAACACTGGGTTTATTAAAGATCTTCCCTACTACTTAAGCATAGCTATCACTCAGCCAGTCGCACTCCAAATGACATCCCTGGAATGCTAGCTCAGGAGCTGCAATTTGAAACATGTAGGAAGTTCACATTCCAGGTTGCAGATGGAACAACTCAATATAAGCTTGCAAGCTTCCCACAATGTCCTTGTTATATCCGTGGATGCCGATCAATGTAAAATGCCTACCTGTAAAATTACCATTGATGGTGCAAGGTCACTTATGGTAGATTCTGGATTTCAATTTTCATTCGTGCCAGAGGTATTTTTCTAGGAGCATTGGAAAAACAGAGTTCTGGTGAAAAATGCCAAAAAGTCCTATGGTTATAGCAAAGCTATTATTAACACTTTTGGTTATTTTGTTGCATCTATTCCAGCATTGTCTTGCACTATTCTTGGAAAAATTTATATTGCCAAGAATGGTCAACATATTTTGGGATGGAGGCACCAGGGAAACGTTGGACTCGTTCTTGATCCGGCTTCTGATATCCTGGTCTATTGTGTGTCAATTCACCAACAAGGTATTAAAAGTGTCATTGCTCCTTGCAAAGACTTATTTGGAAAAGAGCGGAGGAGGGTGAAATGTTTTACACATGAGATTAAGTTGATGGTTGGGGCACACTCAGTTAAACATAGATTTAGGAATGTGCCGCTTAGTGTAAAGACAATGTTTAGTATTGAATTGTAGGCTGATGGAGTCATAGAACCATGGATTCGTCTGAATGGGTTCGCCAATTGTTTTGGTAAGGAAAAAATCTGGATCCTTGAGGTTATGTACCGACTTAAGATCGTTTAATAAACAGATTATTGTGGATTGTTACCCAATACTAAGATCCAGGAATTACTGGCCCAATTAGAGGGTGCTAAGAATTTACCTCTTTAGATAATAAGTCTGCATTTCACCTGATTGAACTGGAGGAGAGTTGTAGACAGCTCACTACATTTGTCACACCTGATGGTGCTTAAATATATGTTTGCATGCCTTTTGGACTAGCGTTGGCTCAGTCTGTTTTCTAAAAACTCATGTTTGCGCTGTTCAAATGCATGCAAGCGGTCATGGCGTTCCAAGATGATATCTTGGTGTTTGCAGAGTCTTTAGATGTGCACAATTCAGGATTATAAATAGTGTTGTTTATTTTACAAAACAGTGGTGTTAGACCTGGCATCCTTGGCGTGGATTTCCCCTATCTTTTTGCCTCTGCCTCTTGCATTTGTGCTGTGTGCTGAATTTAGTTTTTTTGCTGATCTAGATGCTTTGGGCACTTTGCCACCGCTGATCTGTGCCAAAGTGCAAGTGCTCCCTCTGTAAAATAAATATGGATTTGTGTTTCCATGATTGGCTTGTTTGACGTACTACTAAGTCCCTAGTACAGTTCACTGTGTGTGCCCAGGGCCTGTAAGTCAAATGCTGCTAGTGGGCTTGCAGCACTGATCGTGCCACCCACACAAGCAGCCATTTAGAAAGGCTCTCAGACCTGGCACTGCAGTGTCTGCACCCAGTTTCTATTACCATGTCAACCTGGCAAGTGCTCCCACTTGCCAGGCCCTAACCTTCATTTTTCTTACATGCAAGACACCCCTTAAGTAGGCCCAAGGTACCCCTGTGGGCAGAGTGCAGTATATGTGTAAGGTAGGAAATGTACGGATGCGTGTGATGTCCTGATAGTGAAATGCTATTTCGGTTTTCAGAGTTGAAAGCTATCTGTCCCATAGGATAGTATGGGAATTCACTTATAACATCTTATAAGTATAATTGTGCATTGTGACAAAATAGAAAGATGGAGTTTAGTATGCCTGAACTCAGAATACAAAAATGCATCTTTTAGTAAAGATGATTTTTTTACTGTGTGTTTGAAAGTACCACTTTTAGAAAGTGGGTGTTTTCTTGTTTAGCCATCCTGTGTGCCTCTGCTGGTTTGTGGAATGACTGTCTGGCTTTGGAGTGACGGGGGCTGAGGATGTGCATTCATTGTAGAGAGCCACTGGGGTGTTGATGTGTGTCCTGCCTTTCCTGGATGAGTCCGGAATTGGGCTGAATAGACCTGGGCTGCATTTAGAGTAGGGGGAGGAGATTTCCTTGCACCTGAATGGGCCTGGTCTGCCTCACACAATGCTGTCTTTGCCTCCTGCCAGGAAGCTGGATCAGAGAGGACACAACTGGTTTTGACTGAACTGAAAAAGAAAAAGTGGCTCTGCCTTCTACAAATGCACATCTATTGGGCTAATGTCCGGAAAAATTTGTGATTGATAAATAATAAATTACGGTGCTCTCAAGGTAACATACTCACCAGCCACTTGGAGGGTGTAAACTCTAGGGAAAAAACAATTTACATACAAAATTTGCGAGGCACACATAGGTAGTCCATACAATAGCGCTGGTTCGTAACTACAAAAGTTGTACAAAAGCAGTCCAGAATATTTTTTTATTTTTTTTATTTTCCAGTCTTTTCGTACAAAACAAGCACAATGGCAGCCGAGCCGACACGTGCTTCATCCTATGGACTTTTTCAAGGCAAGCAGAAATGAGATGTAAATGAAAGCTGGAATAGTTCAGAAGTAACTGGTCCCAGTAACATCTGAACCTACCAACATATTCCTGTGTGAGTAATACTATCTGTTCTGTAACTTCAGCCAACTACAGACTAGTAGTAATCTCAGATTCCCTTTCAATGTAGGACATCAGAAGTATGTATAGGATACCCACATAGCACAGCTCTTCATTGGAAAATGATCCAAACTACTCGATTCGTGGTGGACCTGTTTCAGGCCTTAATAAGCCTTAGAACTCTCCAGAAGGAGAAAATGTCACGCTGTTGTTCCGATAACTAGTTAGCGGAACCACAGCTTTCCTGAACTTCCTTGTAGGGAGTTCTGACCTGCCAAGAGGTGCATGTTTACTGTGCTGGGCTTCTGCAGGTTGTTCCTGCTGCTGGGAGCTGGAAAAGAGACGCAACTAAGAGAAGCATGACGCATCCGCACCTTTTTCTGATGCATCGCCGCTGTGCCGCTGAAGAAACCGACCCAGCGCCTGCCCGTGGCTGAAGAAATTGCTGCACACTTAGTCCTGTGCACCGATCTCCGAAGTCCGAGATCACCGCACCCCTGCTGTGGGGCTGCAAGAACCAACGCATCTTGGGACTGTGGCTAGAGAGACTAACACAGCGCGTTGCAACAGCATCGAGAACCAACGCATCCCCGATCCCCACGCATCGCACCGGGGCACCAAGTCTACAAGAATGCCGGGCCCAACTAAGAAACCAACACATCACATTCTCGCACAGTAAGAAACCGATGTATCACCTCCTCTTCAGTAAGGAACAACGCGCTACCTCCCCTGCGTGGCAGTAAGGAACCGATGCATCACCTCCACTGAAGTAAGGAACCGACGCATCACCTTCCCGGAGCGTAAGGAACTGATGCATTACCTTCCCTGCGGCTGTTTTTGTTTATGATTGTGATGCATTCAAGGTACTTTGTGTTGAAAGTGTTGAATCTATAGTTTGCTATGACTGAACTGTTTTTACCTTCTAAGAATCACATTTTGATTATTGTATGTTGAATTTTTGTCATATCGGTCTTGTTAGGTTTAGATAAAGATTAGTTATTTTTCTAAACTGGTGTGGTGTCCATTTGTAGTGTTTTCCCTGTATTACTGTATGTGCGCACAAATGCTTTACACACTGCCTCTGAGAAAAGCCTTTCTGCTTGTGCCAAACTACTAAGGGGGTGAGCAGGGGTTATTTTAGAAGTGTATCCCTTTACCCTGACTAGATAGAAGGGTCCCTACTTGGACAAAGTAGAGACCCCCATTTCTAACAAGTGCTATGACCCTACAAATGGAGAAATTTAAATTTTTGACTTAGGAGGTGGAATGTCTCGAACACATTATTTCTGTGCAGAGCATCTGATCCAAACCTAATTTTATCAGGCCATTGAGAGGTTAGCCACAAGTACAGACAAGGATAAATTACGATCATATGTAGGTTTTTGTCGATTTTATTCCAGATTTATTCCAATGTTCACACATTGCTCTGCCCTTAACCGCATCGCTGCTGCTGTGATTTTTCCCCTACGCAGCTTTTTTTCAAAAGCCACGTTAGATGACGAGCTCAGCTCGTCATCCGCACACGCCCCCCGTGGCTGATGACGAGCTGAGCTCGTCATCAGCATCGAAGGGGTTAAGAGAGTTACTCATAAAAGAAGTGACATTACTGTGGACTAAAGTTCATCAGAAAGCGTTTGATAAATTGAAGTGTTCAATAGCTAATGCTCTACCTCTGTTACCTTTCGATCAGAAATTGAAATGTTATTTGGACATGGATGCCAGCGCAGGAGGTTTAGGGGCAAAGCTAAACCAAAGACTTCAGCGTGTTGAAAGAAAAGTTGCTTTTGCTTCACGACCATTATCAGGTGCTGAAAGCCAGCATTCAACCATTGAAAGAGAAGCAGTGTGTGCTTGGGCTGTGGAACATTTCAAGACTTACTTGTGGGCTAAGAAATTTACTATTAAGACTGGCAACACACCATTACTATCGCTTCTTAATAGCAACGGTACTGGTAGGGCATTAGCACCACTAATTAGAATTTGTCAAAGATGTATGAGTGCAATTTTTGAGCATATCCTATTAGATGTGCAGTCAATGTTGTTGAAGCCTGTTTATCGAGATTACCTGATGCCGATGTCACAAAAAAGTTTGAGTCTGTTGAGGAATGTGGATTAGCTTCTGTTGAAGAGATACTTTCTCTATTTGGTAATGAGTTGTCAAAAGATGTTTGGATGAATGATTGTCAATCAGATAATGAACTAAAAAAAATCAGGGAGTTCATCAATAAATGTTGGCCACGTAAGAACATTTTGAGTCCTTTATTGCTAGTTGTGTGGAAAGTTAAGGATTCTATAACTATGGTTGATGACATAGGGCCTGATTAAGAACTTGGCAGTTGGGACACTCCATGACAAATGTGATGGATATCCCGTCCACCAAATTACAAGTTCCATAGGACATAATGGAATTGTAATTTGGCAGACGCAATATCCGTTATGTTTGTGACGGAGTAACCATGTCTGCCAAGATCCTAATCAGGCTTTTATTGTTTAAAGAAGATTATGGGAGTTTGTCCTACCATCATTAGGTTGGCTCGTAAGGGTCATTTAGGGGAAGCACCCACTAAGAAAAGGGTCAGAGAGGTTTTCTGGTGGCCCTACATGGATTCTGACAGATTTTGTGAAACAGTGTTCCACCTGAATCAACTCTGATAAAACATTGATCTTGAACAAAGTCAGTCTGAGTCATTTTGAATTTCTTAATAGGCTGTAGGACAAACTTGCTTTAGATATTTTGGGGCCATATACGACTTTTTCCATGGGTAAGTTGTATGCGTTTGTCCTTATTGATTATTTTTCTAGATGGGCAAAGCTTAAATGGGTTCCTTATCCCACCACGGACACCTCCATCCAGTGTTTACAAGAATTTCTTTATAGTGAGGGGTTGCAGAGTAGCATTGTTTCTGACAATCGCAAACAATTTGTGGCTTAAAATTTTCAAAGCTTTCTTAAGAAGAGAGATATTACACACTTGAAAACTTCATTGTGTTCTCCCAACATGAATGGCCTAGTAGAGAGGTTTGATAGGGTGGTGGTGGAAGCTGTGCAAACAGCTTTGGCTAGCAGAGCTGATGTTAAGGAATTTGTTTTGCAGACAATGTAGGCGTATCACTCCACTCCCAATCTTGCCACTGTTCTTTCCCTGTTCTCAATGCTCAAGGGCTGAATGCCTAAGACTGCTTTGGTTCAGTTTTGGATAAAAAAGGAGTTACCCATTTTGGACCTTGATCAGATGTGTGATTCTGCTAGGATAAACATTGTTGCGAAAAGGAATGTTGAGTCAGGATATGGTAATTAGAGTTTAAATTGTCACAAAAGCATGGTAATTAAGATGGGGGATTGTGTCAAAATGAAACTTCCATTTCATGTTAAAAAGGGAAAATCATTTTTTTTTAGAGTTTTCCCAGTGATCAGGGTGAATAAAACATCCGCAAAACGTAATAATGGTTTGTGGTGGTGTCTGAACAGAGTAGCCTAACTAAACACACAGGGGCAGATTTATGATGGCCTTGCCCCTCTTTGCGCCGCAATTGTGTCACTTTATTTGATGCAACGGCAGCGCAAACAATGCGCCCTATTTACAACATGACGCATCTAGGAGATGCGTCACGTTGTAAAGCCCTGCGCCATAAGGAGGCGTTCCTGCGCAGGGGGGGGGGGGCGTTCCTGCGCAGGAACGCCTCCTGAAAGTGGCTGAGTGAAATCTATGAGATTACACTCAGTCACTTTCAGGCCAATGCTGCGTCAAAACCCTGCGCCTGCTTGAAGCAGGCGTAGGTCTTGACGCAGCATTGTGTAGAAGGATCACCCCCGAGCCTTGCTGGAGCTGCGTCGCGATTGCGACGCGATTCCAGCAATGCGCCACATTTCCGGCACAGATGCATTACGCATCTGTGCCGTTTTTGCACCATGGTGCGCCGCATTGTAAATGCGGCGCACCATGGGTGGCGTAGCTGTGGCGCACTGTGGCGCACATTAACTGGCGCATCCCTGGGGATGCGCCAGTTAACATAAATATGCCCCCAAGTTGTTCACTTGTGAAAACAATTTTGATACAAAGGAAAATCTTTGAGAGAGGAATATGATACGTAGACGATTCTGATGTTGTTGATTTTGGATCATCGTTTTTTTCATTGTTAATGTTGGTTCCCAGTTTTCCTCTTTTTCAGATCCCTACATCAGGGTTCCTTGTGAAAACATTACGCTGGTGCATGTGTGGATGGGAGTGGGTATGCCTCCATAGAAGTCAGGGTGTCCATGGAAAGTAATGATATCTCTGCATCCTCAAATCAAACGGATATCATAAAAATGTCTACAGGTTCACAGAAAAGTACCTCTACCACGGGAGATTTTTACTATTTCCCTGAAATAGATGTTATTCCCTCTAAGAGATTAAAATATTTTGTTTTAGGTTAACCTGCATTATCTCCTATGCATTTCTCTGTTGTTTTTTCATCCAGGTTTCTTGTTACAGGGTTGATTTTCTTGTATCCTACATTTTATATATATTTTATATATAAATATATTGCTACAGGTCATATCACATTTTTAAATTGTTATTGGTTTCCTAAGTTGTTTCCATTCTTGCTATTTTCTTGTGTTATTGTAGTTTTTGCTTCATCAGTTATTACCATTTAACATTTCTATTTTCCATTTAAAGGATGGAGATATGTTGTAGATCTGCACACTTAGCATTGTAGCATTTGAACCAAATGTTTCTAAGCGTGTTAGAGCATAAAGGTACGTGCTGCAGCTTGCACCTACAGTTTCGTTGTGATGTAATATTGCATTCTTTTGTTTCGAATTACCTGGTCAGTTGAACACCGGTTGTCCTCTTGCTGGTCACCACTCTGCTGCTGAGGATGCTGTATGGAGAACAAAACTTTATTTCTCATCCAAGTGCTGCGTAGAGCAATCTTTTCACCAACAATTTTGTGTCCCAAATAGAAATTCAAAACAAAATTACTGTTCATATTCCACACTTCTTTTAACTCAATCTGTCAAGAACAATATCACCCTCGGTAATTTATAATAAACATCTCCAAATCAAGAAGGCATACCTGACACTGAATTAGAAGACAGGTCGTCAGAAGGAATATTTATAGCCAGGGAAATTTGGAATAGGTCAATGAAATGAAAGATACCATCATTATTGTTTGACAAGTTTTCTTATGCAACATTTTTTTCTCATTTGGATGAGAAGCATCTAAGCAAATTCTAGTGGTGCTAGGTGATTTAAGTGAACAGTGGCTGACCAGGCTCACTTAATTACTTATCTATTTTCTGTTACTGCTGCCAAACCAATAGCCAAAAACAAAAGTGACATATGGTCTCCCTTTTTCATTCAAATAAACTTTAAACGGAGAGCAACATACGTAGTTACAGTAGTTAAGATACTTCTGAATGCTCTTTACTTCATCATTGGTACCGCTACACTTTCTTTTTTTCTGCCTAAGGCTATATATATTTTCTTTGCTTAGATCATAAATGTACTCTCCCTTACCGAAGTGGAATACTACATTTAGTGGTTAACCTGTCTTTTTATAGCATTCGAAGACTACTTTATGCCAATTTTAGTATTCAATAGTGTTCTTTTTGTGAAGGCTAGTGCATGAAGACTACTGATATGTTAGTGGTACTTCTTGAATACTAACAGAATACTAGGCACATACTTATTTGTAATCGCATAGTCTTCATTTACAATGCAGAACATTTAGTGAATACAAACAATTTGAAG
Organism: Lissotriton vulgaris; assembly: GCF_964263255.1. Lineage (NCBI taxonomy): Eukaryota > Metazoa > Chordata > Amphibia > Caudata > Salamandridae > Lissotriton > Lissotriton vulgaris. Next base: position 1,064,550,085 of record NC_141693.1, on the reverse strand, counting down.
ACTACTGGACTTTATCCAGACTACTATTAGCATTCTATTCAAGCTGCATGCTGAATGGTAGATCAGTTATTATACTATGTTTATGCCTTATTTGTTATACTATTGTGGTGTTTGTGTAGTGTAGGGTAGTGTTTTAGGGTTTAGGGTAGTGCTGGGGGGTCGAACAGGGTAGTGTTTGAGTGTAGGGACCGGACTGGGGGTGGTCGTGCTGGGGGTGTGTTTTAGGGTAGTGTTGTGGTGTTTGTGTAGTGAAGGGTAGTGTTTTATGGTATAGGGTAGTGCTGGGGGTCGTGCAGGGTAGTGTTTAAGTGTGGGGACCGGACTGAGGGTCGCACTGGGGGTAGTGTTTTAGGGTGGTGTTGTGTGGTGTAGGGTAGTGTTTTAGGGTTTAGGGTAGTGCTGGGGGGTCGTGCAGGGTATTGTTTGAGTGTAGGGACCGGCCTTGGGGTCGGGGTGGTTGTGCTGGGGGAGTGTTTAGGGTTTAGGGTAGTGTTGTGGTGTTTGTGTAGTGTAGGGTAGTGTTTTAGGGTTTAGAGTAGTGCTGGGAGGTGTGCAGGGTAGTGTTTGAGTGTGGGGACCAGACTGGGGGTCGGGAAGGGTCATGCTGGGGGTAGTGTTTTAGGGTAGTGTTGTAGTGTTTGTGTAGTGTAGGGTAGTGTTTTAGGGTTTAGGGTAGTGCTGGGGTGTCGTGCAGGGTAGTGTTTGCGTGTGGGGACCGGACTGGGGTTGGGGAGGGTTATGCTGGGGATAGTGTTTTAGGGTTTGGGGTAGTGTTGTGGTGTTTGTGTATTGTAGGGTAGTTTTTTAGAGTTTAGGGTAGTGCTGGCGGGTCGTGCAGGGTAGTGTTTGAGTGTGGGGACTGGACTGGGGGTCGGGGGAGGGTTGTGCTGGGTGTAGTGTTTTAGGGTAGTGTTGTGGTGTTTGTGTAGTGTAGGGTAGTGTTTTAGGGTTTAGGGTAGTGCTGGGTAGTGCTGGGGGGGGTCGAACAGGGTAGTGTTTGAGTGTAGGGACCGGACTGGGGGGGTGTTTTAGGGTAGTGTTGTGGTGTTTGTGTAGTGAAGGGTAGTGTTTTACGGTATAGGGTAGTGCTGGGGGTCGTGCAGGGTAGTGTTTAAGTGTGGGGACCGGACTGAGGGTCGGGGGAGGGTCGCGCTGGGGGTAGTGTTTTAGGGTGGTGTTGTGTGGTGTAGGGTAGTGTTTTAGGGTTTAGGGTAGTGCTGGGGGTTCGTGCAGGGTAGTGTTTGAGTGTAGGGACCGGCCTGGGGGTCGGGGTGGTCGTGCTGGGGTTGTGTGTAGGATTTAGGGTAGTGTTGTGGTGTTTGTGTAGTGTAGGGTAGTGTTTTAGGGTTTAGAGTAGTGCGAGGTGTGCAGGGTAGTGTTTGAATGTGGGGACCGGACTGGGGGTCGGGAAGGGTCATGCTGGGAGTAGTGTTTTAGGGTAGTGTTGTAGTGTTTGTGTAGTGTAGGGTAGTGTTTTAGGGTTTAGGGTAGTGCTGGGGTGTCGTGCAGGGTAGTGTTTGCGTGTGGGGACAGGACTGTGGGTCGGGGAGGGTCATGCTGGGGATAGTGTTTTAGGGTATGGGGTAGTGTTGTGGTGTTTGTGTAGTGTAGGGTAGTGTTTTAGGGTTTAGGGTAGTGCTGGCGGTCGTGCAGGGTAGTGTTTGAGTGTGGGGACTGGACTGGGGGACGGGGGAGGGTCGTGCTGGGTGTAGTGTTTTAGGGTAGTGTTGTGGTGTTTGTGTAGTGTAGGGTAGTGTTTTAGGGTTTAGGGTATAGTGCTGGGGGAGGTCGTGCAGGGTAGTGTTTGAGTGTATGGATCGGATTGGGGGTCGGGGAGGGTCGTGCTCAGGGTAATAATTAGCCAACTCTTGTGTCTTTTCCAGTGCTTGTTTCTGGGGTAAGAAGAGATTATGTGCATGAGGTGTACCGTGTTCATTTCAATCCACCTGTTTACAATACTTTTACTTACTGTTTGTAAGTTATGCGGTTTTATTGTGTCCCACCAGGAAATGATTGAATGTCCTTTCTGATATTTATATGTTTCCCTCGTCGTCATTGCTCGATTTTGCTTGCAAAAATGTGTCACTCATAGTCATTCAAGTATTTAGACTAAAATTATGAAAATGTCACACATGGTAAACTTAAAGCCTTGGCAACTATTGCAATGGGTGTCACACAAAGTGCCAAACATAAGCAGCTGAAATGCCACACGCAGTCACGCTGAAAAACGAGAAAAATGTCACAAATAAGCCAATTGAAAACCTGACAATTATAAAGTAATTGACAGACAGAGTCAGACGTTAGCATATCGAAATGAAAGGTTAAAACGTGCTGTGCATTTTAAATCGACAACGTTTCGTATCATCATGCATGCCTCATTTAATACAAGATCGAGGCTCGAGTATAGTGGCCATCTTGGAGTGTGCAATATTGCGTCTGTCACAAACGACGACCAAACAAAGGCAGAGAAATCTGTTTTAGCGTAGAAGCGGCTTTAGGATATTGAATCCTTTTATTTTACAGACACGTCCCATGTATAATAAGAAATGTTACCTTTTTGAAATAAGTTAGATTACGGAACGCAGTAATTTATTCTGAGTAAAACTTTGTTTCATAAATGCGTAATAATTGCAGAATTCCTCCCATCTTATCTCTGCGCAACTAAACTTGACAATGGATATTTAGCTTTACTATATTCGGATGATGGCTGAAATTGAGGCACAGCCGTACCCTGTCCCTTTTTTGTTTCTAGGGTCATGTGGCTTAGCTGTTTTAGGAGGCGGGACTTCGCGCGAGATTTTATTTGAACAGTACGGCGCGCTCTCGCCCTCTGTGCAGAAGAAGATCGGCAAAATGTCGCGCCAGCGATTTGTCCAGGAGGGCATCACTTTGAAGGGCAGTGCGCAGATCGTGGCCGAATTCTTCTGTGAGTAGGGTCTCGCCCCCCTCACGGGCGCAGTACCGCCAGACATGCCAACCCTCCCGATTCAGGCGGGAGACAGTCCGATTTGAAGCCTAGTCTCCCGCCTCCCGATTCCTGCATCTAGAAACCCGATGCCAGCACTAATTAGGTTACCTGCTGCAATAATGTGCGTCTTCATGAGAGGAAATTATTTAGAAGAGCAATCTGCCCAAACAGCCTTCTCCTCTGAGATATTCCTTACTTCTTCTACTGACCCGTCACCATTGCTCCCCAAAGTGCTGAGAGAAGTTATAACTCGCATTTATACAAGTTCTCTCTTTTGCTGAGGGTCAAACTCTGCGGATGAGGAAAATATGCGCTGGGGCCTCAAAGTTCAACTGGTGCCAGAGAGGCAGTAAGGGTTGGAGCCCAAGTCTGGCATGTGACACGTGTCACTCTGTCATGTGGCATATGCCACATCTGATGTGACATATGCCATAGATTTTCTACTTGGTCTTTCATTATTATCAGTTGAGCATTTCCAAAGGACTATGTTTCACTCTGCTAAAATAAATAAATTGTTTAAAAAAATAAAAATAATATTAAAAAATAATTTCCTGAGGTGGGGTTTGAACCCTTGTCAAAACTCACTCAAAGCCCCTGTACATTAACAGTGAGCTACCTACTCTGCTGAAAGTTCCCCAGCCAAAGGTATCTATGTCATAGAATAAGGTTGTCAGTCCTTCCTCTATTTCTATTGTCTTTGGACTGTAGATACCAGAAATCTTCTCTCGATTTACATTCTTTAAATACAAATAGCCCTTCCTTTCATACAGTCTGCCACTAGCCCCATGCATTTCCAATTCTTACACAATCATCCCTAAATTCTCATTCCACTAAATAAGTGATTTCTTTCATAGCAAACCTGTCCCCCCTATCCACGTGCCACACAGGATGCCATTATCATTGCCTGACATGCACTATGAGTAAGGAGGCCATAGTTCTCCCAGATACTGCTAGGGGGTCATTTACAAAGGCACAGCTTTCATTTGTGGAATTTAGAAATAAAATAAAAAAAAATTTTAAAAAACGATTTTCCCCACCTGGGGTTTGAACCCTGGTCAAAACTCAATCAAAGCCCCTGCACATACACAGTGAGCCACTTACTCTGCTGAAAGTTCCCCAGCCAAAGGTATCTATGTCATATAATAAGGTTGTCAGTCCTTCCTCTATTTCAATTGTCTTTGGACTGTAGATACCAGAAATCTTCTCTCGATTTACATTCTTTAAATACAAATAGCTCTTCCTTTCATACAGTCTGCCACTAGCCCCATGCATTTCCAATTCTTACACAATCATCCCCAAATTCTCATTCCACTAAATAAGTGATTTCTTTCATAGCAAACCTGTCCCCCCTATCCACGTGCCACCCAGCATGCCATTATCAATGCCTGACATGCACTATGAGTAAGGAGGCCATAGTTCTCCTAGATACTGCTAGGGGGTCATTTACAAAGGCACAGCTTTCATTTGTGGAATTTAGAAATAAAAAAATAAATAAAAAAAAACGATTTTTCCCACCTGGGGTTTGAACCCTGGTCAAAACTCACTCAAAGCCCCTGCACATACACAGTGAGCCACCTACTCTGCTGAAAGTTCCCCAGCCAAAGGTATCTATGTCATAGAATAAGGTTGTCAGTCCTTCCTCTATTTCTATTGTCTTTGGACTGTAGATACCAGAAATCTTCTCTCGATTTACATTCTTTAAATACAAATAGCCCTTCCTTTCATACAGTCTGCCACTAGCCCCATGCATTTCCAATTCTTACACAATCATCCCTAAATTCTCATTCCACTAAATAAGTGATTTCTTTCATAGCAAACCTGTCCCCCCTATCCACGTGCCACACAGGATGCCATTATCATTGCCTGACATGCACTATGAGTAAGGAGGCCATAGTTCTCCCAGATACTGCTAGGGGGTCATTTACAAAGGCACAGCTTTCATTTGTGGAATTTAGAAATAAAATAAAAAAAAATTAAAAAAAACGATTTTCCCCACCTGGGGTTTGAACCCTGTTCAAAACTAACTCAAAGCCCCTGCACATACACAATGAGCCACTTACTCTGCTGAAAGTTCCCCAGCCAAAGGTATCTATGTCATAGAATAAGGTTGTCAGTCCTTCCTCTATTTCAATTGTCTTTGGACTGTAGATACCAGAAATCTTCTCTCGATTTACATTCTTTAAATACAAATAGCCCTTCCTTTCATACAGTCTGCCACTAGCCCTATGCATTTCCAATTCTTACACAATCATCCCCAAATTCTCATTCCACTAAATAAGTGATTTCTTTCATAGCAAACCTGTCCCTCCTATCCACGTGCCACACAGGATGCCATTATCATTGCCTGACATGCACTATGAGTAAGGAGGCCATAGTTCTCCCAGATACTGCTAGGGGGTCATTTACAAAGGCACAGCTTTCATTTGTGGAATTTAGAAATAAAATAAAAAAAAATTAAAAAAAACGATTTTCCCCACCTGGGGTTTGAACCCTGTTCAAAACTAACTCAAAGCCCCTGCACATACACAGTGAGCCACTTACTCTGCTGAAAGTTCCCCAGCCAAAGGTATCTATGTCATAGAATAAGGTTGTCAGTCCTTCCTCTATTTCAATTGTCTTTGGACTGTAGATACCAGAAATCTTCTCTCGATTTACATTCTTTAAATACAAATAGCCCTTCCTTTCATACAGTCTGCCACTAGCCCCATGCATTTCCAATTCTTACACAATCATCCCCAAATTCTCATTCCACTAAATAAGTGATTTCTTTCATAGCAAACCTGTCCCCCCTATCCTTATATACTCAAATTCCACAGCAAGACGGAATGGATGTTATCGAAATGTATCTGGACACTAGACCTCGTCCTCACAGGGTACCCACCGAGCTGATTGTCAATTTTGCGTCCCTGGCTCTAAAAAAGAACTTCTTTGTGTTTGAACATGAAATGTTTCTACAAATTAAGGGATCAGCGATGGGCTGTCCCTTCGCACCTGAGATGGCAATACTATACATGGCGCAGTATGAGGAGAAGTTTGTGTACAATAACAACCCGTACAGAGCCCATATTGGGCAGTGGATGAGGTATATAGACGATGTGTGGTGTATCTGGAATGGTACACCACAATCTCTAGAAGAATTCCATGACTGGCTGAATAACCGAAGTCCAGATATCAAATTCAGTTTGGCTTATGATTGCAAACCCATGCCATTTTTGGATGTAGAGATCAAATCCACACCGGAAGGTCTCAAGTCGACTCTGTTCCAGAAAAAAACTGATAAGAACAATTCCCTGCACTATAAAAGTTATCACCCGAAGAGCCTCAAGAACAATCTCCCCTATGGACAATTCCTTAGGGTGAGAAGGAATTGCGCAAGAACAGAAGACTTCGTCACTCATGGTGAAGCACTCACTAACAAATTGAAAGAGAGAGGATATCCAGCCAAGCTCCTGAAACATTCCATGAAGAGGGCAAGATGGACACCCCGGGAACATCTTCTACAGAAGAGAGTAAAACCACAAATGGAACGGATGGTATGTGTATCCACGTTTGGACCCCACACGACCCCGGTACAGAAAATTATCCGGAACAACTGGCATCTGGTCGAGGAAATCATTCCCGAGATCGGCAAACCACTGTTTGCGCTAAAGAAAAATCGCAGCATAGGACAGCAGATTTCCTCTACCCGGGCGGTAACCAAAAGAGAAACACAGAGTACCCTCTTCAACATGGGCCCAGTGAAAGGACACCACAAGTGTGGCACATGCTCGGTGTGCAGCCTGGCGATGGAAGGAACTCACTTTACTGATGCCATAAAACATTGGCGGCACGAGGACTTCACGAACTGCAAAACAAAATATGCAGTGTACGCCATAACCTGCCCTTGCGGGAAAGTCTACATAGGCAAAACAACACAAGAAGTGCGCCAACGTATAATCCAACATAGATCTCGGATAATCAACAAAGTACTGACAGCACCTCTTGTGTCCCACTTTCTGAAAAAAGAACACTCGGTCAATGATCTTAAATGGACGATTTTGGCAAGTATCAAAAACATTGCGGGTGCCGGCGGGGACCCGGATGTACGACTAGCTCAAAAAGAGGCTTACCTCATTTTAAAATTCAATACTGCTATGTCGGGACTGAATGATCTGAATGAATTCAGCAATCTATAATGATTTTTATGTCTGCAGCGCGAACCTGCTACTGCTTGCTGCAGCTCATGTGATCGTAGTGTTCCAACTTTGAGATAATCACAGCGAAAAGATTATCCCACTCTACTAAGTCTAACACGAGTCTCATGCTGCACATCACAGTTGTACCTTAAGTTTCAAGATATGGTAGCGAAAACTACGTCTCCCATGATACATCAGGACCGTAGTTGATTCAAATACAGGTAGACACGCCCCCCTGGGCTAACAAGCTGTCTTCCAGAACTAGTCGGGTGCCGGACCGTAGCGTTTCTTAAACTCTGCAGAGAAGTAAGTCACCTCGCAGGGACATATTCTATATCGGGTGAGTTGAAAATCACCTCTCCCTAAACGCTCGCTCTTTGTTTCAACAGCTTACAAGCCCATGCGGCGGCTGCCGCCTCCACACGCGTGCAGTTAGGACAAATTTGCCCCAAAACGAAGGTAGGACTTTTACAACTTTTTCGAACGTCCTAGCATTTCAGAGGTATAACGGGCAATACTAAGAGGTCCCTTTGCTTTCTCCAGATTACATAGATCTGCACAATGAACAACTGACACGTGCCGGCACCGCTCCTTTTTAGCCGTAATCTTTACGCACCATTGAGGTATGTTTCGGTCTGACAAAGTGTACAAGTGTAGCACAATAGAGACAGTGGAGCATCGTTTCTAACTGAGATCTTTACGCTATTTAATTCACAGGGAGTGATCCGAACCTCTCACCATTAAGGTACCTTCATTTCCAGAGTGTTTGAGTCTGAACGAGGAGTTTATGTAAATTAGCCCCTTGACTGACACCGTTTTTAAAATTATTTCACAGTGACAATGACCCCCCAGTCCATGTCCTGAGGAGAACCCGTTAAATGTGGTTGGGTTCGAAACGCGTCGACGTTCTTACCTCCAAGATACCAAATAATTAGGGCTTGCTAGGAATCAACTTAACACACTTGTAAATTATTGATCTGTCCCCGTGTCATTCCTAGCCATAGCACTTTGTGACAAATCTATTGTGTATCTTGTGTAGGTGGTAACAAGTAGGCTACTATTTCAATCTGTCAGTCCACTTGTTCAGTCTATATCCAGGACTGGTGCCTCAACGATTGATTGACCTGAGGCCTATCACAGTTGTCCATGTTAATTATTTGTGACAATTTTCTTGTTTGAGTACTGTGTTTGATATGTTCTTTTCAGTTTATTGAATGTATTTCTGTATTTCTGTAAATGTTGTGTTGTATTTTTTGATGCCAAAAAATTCTTAAAAATATTTTATAAAACAAAGAAGTTATTCAACACAAATGGTTGTCCAGCCTAGCAATTCATTATACTAGGCTGCGCACTCCTGCATAGATTCAAGCTGCCCGGCTATTGTTTTGTTTATTTCATAGTAGTGGTCCAGGCCGGACAGTGACAGGACCCAAGCCTTTCCCAGTCTTCCCCCAACCAACATTTAAAGCAGCCTTAGGAGTCTAAAATTATACAAGGAAACTAGTTACGCTCTGTTAGCTCCACCCTGTTAATTTTATATTGTTTTATTCCTCTTCACTCCTGAAGTTTTTGGTTGAATAATGAAAAACATGCCCCTTTAAAACTCCCAGTAGAAAGCACGCGCCCATTTAAACACCCCCATCTGCACCATAACATGGTAACTCGCCCGTGATAGTAACATCGAGATCTGGTTTTCGGCCTGAGCACCTAATGCTTCTTGGGGGTTAGGCATCTTTATTGACTCGCTGACCCTCCCCGAATGTTATTACACTCCAAGTTATTCTCTCTATCTTTAAAGGATGAATTAAGGACTTGTGTGACTAGCTTATTCTAATATTTACAGATTTCCTTTGTGAGAAGCATTAATTTAGTGTTGTGTTTTTCTACTCTTGGATAAGCTCGGAGCAATGTGCTCCTGTCCTGCCTTGTGACAACTTGTTTGGCGTGATCGAGCTTTCAGTTTTTTAAACTCTATACTACGACTGCTACAGAATTCTGTTCAACAGTCTAGATATAACCAAAGGTTATAATACCTGCAACTTGTTCTTATACAGCACGTAGTCCCCAACTAGTGCTGTTTCTAAAAACACAAAATGTGTTGTATATCATTTACATTGCAGATGGATTGATACATGAATACCCCCTGTACACCGTCATCTGCCAGGATACTGCTGTCACTGTGCACGTGTATAAAAATGCTCACCCTCTTGAGAAGGCTGTGGTTATTTCCTTGTAATATGAAACCGAAACAGGTGACATATCATGTTGGACGTTTCCATTAGAAAAGGCGCAATCAGTGCACCTCCCTGATCCATTTGTGAGTGACACTGGTTCACAGCCCAGCAAAAAAAAGGTTTCTTTTTAGTGATATATTCAAATACCTTAACACCTTTTTAGGTCGAGCCTAGCAGCAGTGCGCATGCGCTGCTCACTCTGCAAGGCATGCTGTATTAGTGTATGCACTAGAAGCCCCGCTCACTCTCTGCCCATATTTTTTTTGGCTTGTGCCACTGTCCTTCGCAGATACTCGCTTCCGATTTGTTATGACACTTGTTAGTCCCTCCTTGGTACCGCCTTGTCCCCATTTGCACTGCCCATAAGGACTAGACCTTTTACTGGTGTTGTTACATGCTCTGTTTTATAAGCTGGTGAGCACTATTTTTCTTATTGCTCTTCCTCTTTTGCACCCACGGCATTGCAGCACACGTACACTGCATTTATTTAAATTAGTCCGCGATCCGCTTTAACTATAGCTGCCGCACTTATTCAATTATTGAACTTACGGAGCGGTCTGCTTATTTAAATATTTATTTCACAGGCGGCCGCTTTCACAATAGCAGTTGTGCTTATGTATTTTATTAATAAAGAGCCCAGGCCACTTTCACTTCAGTGGTCGCACGTAACGTTTCTTAATTATTTTATTTCTAAAGAAATGGGCACGGCCAACATTAAAGTGCTCTCACATTTGCGAGAGTTGGAGCTATATGCAATAAAAATAACAATGCCTTTTATATATGTGTTGGGTTTAAAACACATAAATAAAAGGCATTGTCATTTACAATGCAAATCGCTTAAACGCTTGCAAAAGCGAGACCTATTGCACTGAAAATGCTTGTTTATAACATGCAGACAAAATTCTTGTAATGAGTTACAAACTAAGAAGTCATCAAAAAAGTACAGCATTCATTTAGAGGGAGCCATTGGATAATCGCAAGGAATTGGAAGCAGTGTCATAGCACTGTTTTCAGGCATGTTGAACAGCAGACAGGCTGCTACATAACATGGCTAAAAGACATTGACAAAGCCAATAGCTCTCGCATTGCCAAGGCCTATTGCTTGTTTAAACTCTATGCTTCACTAATGTGAGTTACAATTTTTTTGGTGTCCGGGCCTATTAATTTTTGTCCCAGTCCGACCCTGTGGCACGTTACTCTCCATAGGAGCCAGTAACATAGTATGTGCTTTTGGCATAGCGTGTCTAATGTTAAAAACCAAGGACACTTTTGGTTATGTAACAAATAGCGATTGAAACCATGAGACAATTAAAGAGCCAGTTCCAAAATTCGAAATAACTCAGCTGGATCTGTCGCATAGACATGTTCCAAGCATGTCCAAAACCCCATTTGCCAGCAGCTGCATCAGCTAAAAGCATCCCTAACTGGGCAGCTATAATTTCAACAAGCAGGGCCGGACTGGGAACCACAGCCGGCCCTGGCAAAGTGCTTGGCCGCCCCTCCACGGGGGGGGGGGGGCGTTTGTGGGTGCCGCCGAGCTCTTTGCCGGGCCGGTTTTTGGCCGATTTTGTTACAGGGCTGATTTTGCAGCTATGCTGTAACAAAAACTGTAACAAAAACGGCCCGAGGGGCCCAAAACCGGCCCCCACCCGTGCGGCGGGGGGATTGCCCGGTGCCCGCTATGGCCAGTCCGGCCCTGTCAAGAAGACTTTGCACCGGACAGCACACAGTTCACAGCGTCTCCACGTTTTGCTCAGGGGGTTTGAGAATCTGGACCTCAATTGCCGCACCTGCTCTTCTTTAAACTCTAGCAGTCGAAATTAAAAACTCCCTTCTGAGTTCCATTATTGTATTTCAGGAGCCTAAGGCCTCGGTAGCTCTTACGAAAAAGAAGAAAAGACCAAGAAAAGCCTTAGAGAAACCAACTGTCATTTGTAAAACGATTTTTTTTATTTTTTGCTCAAAAGGCTCGGGCATCTTATCAGTTTCTGCAAGTTGCCGGAAGCATGACCGCCTGCTAGAGCATGTACCTGAAACAAAGCTATTGACACTTCTCTCAAGATTGGATGTGTTTGATGTTTAAATTATGCAACAAGGGGCATGTACATGGTAATATATGGAAAACCGCATTCTGTAAAAACATTTACATTTCAGAGTTCTTCAAGGAGGGTCACAAATTGGAGCTAAAAGTTATTACCATTTTATGTTTCTGCTTCTGGCACTGCGAGAAAGCTGTGGGGTGACGCTCCTCCGCACTACTTTGCCCTATTCTCTTTGCCCTCTGAATAGGGCAAAAAGAGGACAAGATAATTTTTTTCCTTTGCCTGGCAAGGTACATTTCTTAACTTGTCATTGACAAATGATTAAGACATCCACATCTGCATGTAGCCGAGCTGGCTCAAGCTAATCAGCGACAAGACCAATAGACTAATCCTAAACCACTGCTTTGGAATAATGGAACTCTTTTTTGTGTCCTCCCTGAGGTGCCCCCTCCATGCATGTTCACCTCAGAGAACCATTGTCTCTCTAGCACACCCATGTGATCATGTGATCGGTTCTTGTTTCTTCTAAAGCTTCCAAAGTGCGTCGGGGTACCCAGTCCGTCAAACAATTTTAGTCCACCTGCCTCATTTAGAGTTTGAGGAGGAGGAATGCCAGATTTCGGTTGTTGGAACCTCTGACTGCTCCGTCAATGGAAATCTTTCTCCAATGGCCCGAAGGAGTAGGGCTGTCAAATGAAGGACATAACACCTCCTGCCGAGTTTAGGGGCCACATTGAATGTCTGTTTTTTCATGTCCTTCACTGCCAAGTAAAAACTCTCAGGATTTGGTGATCATTAGTTTCTTTTGCTTTTCAATAAGAACATCTCATTTTGGAAGTTTGCTTTTAAAAAACAAAAAGTTCAAGTTTGGTGTACGTCTGTCAAAACCGATGGTGGATGGACACCAAACATTTTGTAACAGTGGTTCCTATCAACTTATAGAGGTATCTGCTGGGCTGCGGACAGTTTTAAATTTGGTTAGTAGAGTACCCTTGGGATGGCAGTGTCCTCGGCTATCCTGACCTTCACTACTCCATCCCCAAACTCTAACACAATTCCAAAGTAGCAGTGGGCAATGCCTTTATCCTAATCAGTCAACAATAGCATGATTTTGGTCTTCAACTTCCTATAACTCAAGCATGCCAGAAAACCCAGAACACAGTAAGATGTCTCCTCAGTGAGTTAAGTAATGCAGCCACCTCATTCCAGCACTGACAGCCATTCACTGCCTACCTGTCACCAAGAGGATTTAGTTCAGGTTCCTCTGACTCGCTCACTGGGCCTACAACCAACAAGTCATCCTGTTCTTGAAACTTGACTGCTCACCGGTGTAGCCTAATCATTCCTCCACCATCAGTCCTTTTAATATTCAACACATTCAAGAAGGGGGGCATTGATTGTCTTTTTGATGTTTGCCCTTGGGCCATCAAATCTACCACAAGACAAATAAATCCTGGCTTCTCCTTGAGTTTCATCTTTCTTCCACATGCCGCTCCACCATCTTCCATGTTGGTTTTGAACTTGTAGTTTATCTTGGTGGTGCATGTTTCCCACTACTAATGCTCTTAAAGAGTATGTATACATATTTATATATTTCCCAACAACGTCCCAGGAAAAGAACCAGCCACTCCGGAATTGTTGTATAAGTAGCAATAATTTATTATAGCTAGACGAAGAATAACACGTTTCGACTCAACAGAGTCTTGTTTATATGACCACAACAGTATTTATGGCACATAAATAATACGTCAGGGCAACGACAGAAAACAACATAGAAAACAGATGCTCGTTCTGTCCTCAAGAGCGTTCAACAACCCACCCCCAGAAAAAAAATGGTGTAGATTTCAGTGACTAAATTGTGTGTACACAGGGTGGATATATATATATATAATGGACAGTGAAATGTCAAAACCTTCAATATAGTATGAAGATATGCTAAGCTCCAGTAAACAGCTTTTTGACACTCTTTTCTGATCTCTTTGCAAAAATCACCCCAAAAATGCGGATTATTTTCCATGGTTTAAGTAGAATTGCCTAACAGTAGAATTAGAAACATATCTAGTAGAACATTTTGTTGGAATGCTGATGGAATGGTACCGCAAAATACGTAATTGAAATTTGTTTTTGCATCCTATTAGTCTTACCGGGTTGTTTCTGAGTGCTAATCAAAATTCTGGATCTCGAATAATCTTGATTGAGAGTTCAACACAGCAATGAGACTACCTGGACTTATGCAGTAGATGATCTAGATCTAGATATGAGTGTTTGTACACTTCTGTTGTTTCTTGATATCTATGGGTGTGATAGGCTTTAGCAACTAAACGGAGAACAATCTATACTAAGCTTTCTCTTTGCAGTACATGAAACTCTTTCTGGAAACGTTGTGGAGGATTATGTCTTTCATGTCTTTCTTTTTGCGAAGAGTATGTGTTAGTCCTATAGACATACAATCTGGAGATATGAACCGTTCCACCTCCAGCACACTGATGATGCTCAGAATAAAGTCACCTATACTACATTGCTGAGTGTATCTATCTCAGCTTGGACTGAGCCACTGAGAGGCTGCTTCTTTGAAGAAGCTAAATTTACGCAGACTACTGAAAAACCGGGTAGTGGTGGTTGGGTGTGAGCAATGGCTGGATTGAGTCATTGTACCATGTCCTTTATTGTCCGGTGAGTCTATGCAGCATTTCCCACCAAATGCCAATTTGAACCTAGAAGTGTTATTCAGCTTTCATCTCATCATGCTGGCATATGTTATGGCCGTAGTAAGATTAGAGCTCTATTTACGCAGAGTACTCAGAGGGCTGGCCCACTGGAATCTGCATCTGAGGTGAGACACACATTTGCTTTCTCTGAAACATGATTCAGCTACACTCAAGGATAAGATTTGGTCCAGTAATTTAATTGCTTGCTTTCAGTTTTGGCAAACTGGGATCCAATCTTTGCTCCAGCTCTTGATCAAAAAGTGTGGGAAAGAAAATCATTATATCCCCATGGTTCTAAGTATGTAAAATGTAGAAATATGTGTGATGTAAAAATTAACTGTGATGTCTAGTACTATCCCAATTTCATGTTTCCATAACTACTCCCCTTCACATCATGTATTCTGTAATCGGTTTACAAAGGGACAGTGCACGCAATATTATTCTATGTACAACGTCTTGTGTTTGAGATGCTCCTTTTAAAGTACATTGTTTTCTGTGTAAATCATACTGCTGCATGTTGTTTCTACTTAAAATAAAAATGAAGTGTGAATCTTTATGAAGATGGTGTTACTTGCATGTGTAGGAATGCAAGCCCTATGATGTAACTAGTTGTGTACAAAAATGTTCATACTTCTGGTCAATACATTTTCGAGTTTTTGTAGCTCCTTTAATTAATGTTTCTTAAACCAGGCAGATTGGGACTATAAATTCTCCATTGTAGCTCCCAGGTTCTGAAAGTGTTGTTTCAGGATACTATAATATCAAAGATGGTAGTCGGTATGAATTACTATTTTTATTTGATTTTCCACCAAAGACAAAATAATATTTTCCATTATCTTTCTTTGCAATGCACACTGGTGCTTCCACAAATGGAGACTTGTTTTTTAACAAAAGTCTAACATTCTCTTTGTGGCATACTGATACTGGCTCAGCGAATGAGAGAACTCAAAAAGTGTGCATTAACTATTCTTGTTTTTCTCTATTCTAGCCCTTCCATAGATAAGTGAATGTGCAAACCAGGGGCTTTATGCACATGGGAACAATGGGTCAATATAGGTGGTGAGGTTGGAGGAATGGGTGTTAATCCCTAAAAGATTGATGCTTTAAAATATATATTCAAAAGTGTACTTTATTCAAGCATTCAAGTGACCATAATTTTCGCAGATTAAATTCTCAATTATATTTCCTGGTCATGTGTCTCCTTCAGTCAAATGATTTAAATTTTTTAGTAGATAAAACATGCACTGATTGTAGATATAATGCATTGATACTACTAAAAAGATTCAAGCATTTTCAATGTATTGACTGACTCCAAAATATCCTTACTCACATTTTTTGGTTTATTTAGTAGTGAAGCTTACCTTCTTCATAAAGATCACATTTTACTTCTGCGCTCACTATGGGGCTCATTAGGATGGCGGGAAGACCTAAGTCGGCCCGCCATCCCCGTGGTTTTGGGACCGGCTGCCAGACATGCGGCAGTCCCGCATCACGAATTAGGATGTGACCGCTACCATTTCGGTCGCATTCCGCAATTTAACATTGCAGCGGGTGCTGTTGACAGCAGCACCCGCTTCGATGTTAAAATCGCATTCCAGGCATTTCACTGCACCACATGGCATGCGTGCCACTTGGTGCAGTGAAATGTAAGGGGTACCATAGGTACCCCAGACACAAGGGGGGCCCGCAATGGGCCCCCAAACAAAAACCCTGCCAGGCTTTCCATGGCGGCAACGCCGCCATGAAAAGGCCTTCCAAACCCAACATCCTAATATGGCGGACAGTGCCTGCTAGGCACCTCCACCATATTAGAGCCCCTGCTCTGCCCGGCATGCAATCGTGACGATTGCCACCGAGCGAAAAAGCGGCGGACGGACTTGATGCCCACCACCATCGTAATATGACGTGAGTAAAGCTCATGACGATGGCGTAACGATATGCCATCGTAATGAGCCCCTAAGTTTCTTCTCAGCACGTCACATGCACTCCTCCTTTATACATTTTATGCCATTCTTGGGTCGACAGCCCAACCATGTTCATTTTAAAAGTAAAGTGAGGCCTATTGAAATAACTGCTTACATTCAGTTTTCTCCTTTCGGTACGTTTTATTTAAAACCGCTACAGTTTGTGCTCTGGTATACAAACAATCAAAATCAATGGGCACGTCCATAAAATAGCAAGGCGTGCAATACAACCTTATCATAATGACACACAATTGAAATTCACAATTTAGTTAACTGTGTCCTTCTACCTTTCTAAATTGATAACATTAGGTAGAAGAACATCCTGAATAATTCTTCAGTCTCATATTCATATTGGTTGCTATTAATGAACTTCAGAATTAGATAATTTTTGTGTGAAATTATTTTTCCTTCTTTCACTTAGATTTAGAAATTGTTGTCAACATTTGGACCCATTTGATGAAATGCAGGGTTCCATTTTTTAAACACTTTTGAGTTTAACTTGGCTGTCTCTATTTGCATAGTTCAAAGCGTCATGCAATGACTAATTGTTTAACACACTTGTTTTCTTCACTGTGTGAATTTCTTAATCTTATTTGACTGTTTTTAAATTGCAAGACTTTTCATCAAGTTTTAAATCAAAGAGTATATGAAACAATGATGCAAAACTTTGATTTGGTAAGCAAACATCACATTTTTATGTGTTTTGTAGTATGCTTCATCTGTGCCATCATTTAATTGATCAGTGGTTATACTCAAATGTCTGAGGAGTATCAAATTATGGAACTAATCTATACAATTAATTAGATATCAATCTTTATTGTTCTCCTTTGTCGTTCCTTTTTTTTTTCTTTTTTTAAAAAAAATCTTTTTATTTGTATTTATAGGTCACATATAATGACAGCCATATAAACATGACATAACTCCCCAAAAAGCATCTCCCCTGTGATGGTTTTCCTCAGGCTGGAGCCATCCAGATATTTTGCTTGCAATGTAGGTATAGGTATGTACAGGTCTGCGATCTTGGTACTAGATGAGCAAACCAAATGGTTTTGAAAAGTATGTATAACAGGAAGAAGCATAGCAGAAATCCTGAAGGGTAACAATCAAGGCAAGCCTGAAATTGCATAAGAGATTTTATAAAAAAACTATTCCATCCTGTGTTTCCAAGAAACATGGTTGAAAGAAGTAATTGTACATATTGAGGGCTTCCAAAGTTTTTTTCAACCGGCAGCCCCGTCGAATAGTGGAAGATCAAAGTGGGGCCTGGTAATTTACATCAGTCTTGCACTCATTTGCCAGGTCTCAATCAGGGAATCCGATAACAGACATATCCAAGTCTTGGTGCTCAGGAGGGGCAAAAGGGCATTGACCCTTATTAACTTTTACAATGCTGTATCTTCAAACAGGGAGTGTAATATCCTCCATCTACATAACTTCCTAAAAGCTAAAGCATTAAGTCTGCCCCGAAGCACCCTTATTGCTGGAGACTTTAATACACATCCATGCGGTAACCCTGTAGCGACACCTATTGGTCTTTTAGGATGTAACAACAGATCTGGCTTCCATTTTGACCATACGCTGCGTGGTACCTACGTTAACAACTTAATCGACAACAGGAATTTGACTGTTGCAATGTCCATATCGGAGGATTCTCACATTTTTGATGTCCCCACGTATAAAGGTCCTGGAAATGGTTCTTATATAGATCATATTCTTCTTTCAAGAGACCTTGCTGATCTAGCTACTGACTTTGAAATCCAAACAAGTATTTTCAGTGACCATAACCCCATTTCTATTCAAATTAGAAGAGGCTTTTTTGAACTCCGGAAGCTTTGGAAAGATTGTGGCTCTCTAAAGACAATAAACGGAAATCGACGCCTGAAGTGGTCAAAAGTCAACCGTGACACTCTGTATAACTCAATTAATAACAGCTGTGGCCAAGAACTAGCACTCTGTGTTTCTACTACCACCTTGCCTGAAGTGACCTTAACCGCCTTTTCCGTTGTGGTCGATAGAGTTGGTCAATTGCTAACCACACCAGCAAGGGGACATCGTGAATCCCAACCAAGATGGTTCGACCAAGCTTGTTCCAAGGCCGGACGTAATCTAAAAAAAGCACTAAAGGATAAACCAAGAGATCCCGTCCTTATAAAAGCACTGAGAACCAACTACAAGATAACTTTAGCTGCTCGGAAAAAAGAAGTGAAAGCTGGCATCTGGGAATCTCTGTGTGATCCCGTAATCTTGGGAAATAGTTCTAAGTTTTGGAACATTATAAACAAGCCTTTGTTCGACGACCCCAGTAATTTTACGCTTGGGACCAACATACCCGAGGAAGAGTGGATATCACACTGTAGTACAATTTTCAAAAGTGACGAGCCACAAGCGGACATTGTTTTTAATATTCCTGATGAAGAATTGTTGTGTTTTACAGTGGGGGAGGTAGAAAAGGGGATTCAGGGTCTAACTAGTAACAAAGCACCCGGCCCGGATGGCCTCCCACCCGATTTATTCAAATCAAATATCCATCTATGGGCCCCAGTCCTTACTGCTGTAATAAATGCCGGAATCTCTATTGGTTGCCCGAAGGCATGGGGGTCTTCAACCATAGTCCCTGTATTCAAGAAGGGCGACCGTAGAAGTGCAACATGTTACAGGCCTATATCACTGATTAACTCAGTTGCTAAGGTGGTGGGGGGTATCATTCTAAATAGGCTGGTAGCATGGGCCAATGAAAACAACATACTGTCGCCAATACAATACGGGTTCAGACCAGGTCATTCCACGATAGCCCAATGTCTGAACCTGTACCTAATAAACGGCAAATATACCATGGCAAGAAAAGGATCCATCTATATGGCCTTTATGGATTTATCGTCCGCATTCGATTGCGTTGACAGAAGCAGGCTCTGGGAGGTCTTGCAAAAAATGGGTGTGGAGCAAAATCTTATTAACTTTCTAGCTGATCTCCACTCGGACACAAGAGCAAATGTCCGTTTTACACAAGATATGAAAGTAACCAGGGATTTTAGGATAAATTGGGGGGTTAGACAAGGGTGCATCTTAGCCCCGTTCCTTTTTAATCTTTACATTAACGAATTGGAGGAACATTTATTAAAAACTGGAATAGATTATCCATACATAGGGAGGAAGGGCGTGCCCGTCCTGCTATATGCGGACGATGCCGTCCTAATCTCTAGAACGGCGATTGGCCTTCAAACCCTGTTAGACTCTTTTTTCGCATTTATGAATTCCCGTGGTCTGAGCATTAACAATTCGAAATCTTTTGCAATGATGACAGGCTCAGGTCCAAAAAAAACATACCCCCACTCCGTAAATGGCGAAAAAATACCGACAACAAAGACTTTTTCGTATCTTGGCGTCCTTTTTGACCATAAATTAACATGGGCACCTGCAATACAAAAGAAAAAGGGCGAGGTAGTGCGCACTAACGCAGCAATAATGGATTTTGCAAAGAAAATGGGTAATAGTCCGGTGGCCGCTGTCCTGAAGCTATATCAAGCCAAAAGCATTGCAGTTGCGTGCTATGGGAGTGAAATTTGGGGATCTGAACCCCTAGATGCCCTTGAGGTCACTGAAAATAACTTTCTAAAGCAGGTTTTAAGGCTCCCCAGGGGTACGGCAAACTTTTCTGTTCACGAGGAACTTGGTATGCCCTATCTAAGTGACAGGATAGCTGTAAATCCCTTGCAATGCTGGCTAAATAGCTTGCTAAACATAGACATACCCCTCACCAGAAACATCTTGCAAGAGGCACTAGAGTGGGAAGGGAGGTATAAGATCCCGTGGATAAAATATATCAGAAGATGTCTCTTTGAATTAGGTCGGCCGGACCTTTTTCTAGATCCTGAGAAAATAACTAAAACAGATGTAATCTATGTGAAGAACACCTTTATGACATCTAGGTACCTGGCAAGGGAGGAGCGAGAGTATAAGAAAAACAGTGTGAGATTGCACGCTCTCACAAAAACGAGTCTTCACATGGAACCCTATTTAGTTTGGCCTCTGTCGGGTTATGAACGCTTTTTGCTGACCAGGTTCCGATTTGATATGTTCCATCTATTGTTAGCTGTGCCAAGTGGGGCACATAGAGGTCAAGTGTTGCCAGCTTGCGGCTGCGACAATAAGTCTCCGCAAGATCTGGCACACTTTTTATTTATTTGCTTGTATTACACAGTTCCTCGTAACCTGTTTTTAAAACCTTTACTAAAACAGCTACATTTTGCACAATTCAGACCAGCACTTTATTACCTTCAAATGCTAAACAGCGATTGTACCTTGTTTGTATGCAGTTTTTTAAAACTAGCACTTAAACATAGAAAAAGCATGGAAGGTTAATTAATTTTGCTACTGACAGGAAACTTTTTAAATTAAAATTGTATTTTTATCCTTTTTAATTATAAATTTGTAATTCCGCTTGTGATCGTGTTTATGTGGTAACAAACATTCTGCCTATCAATTTTATTGTGTGATAAATGTTTATGAAATGCACTTTTATGATTGTTATATGTAAACAATCGAATAAAGATATTCTACTACTACTGCATAAGAGATACATTTAATGGCATGAAAGTTTCCGGAAAATCGGAACAAGAGCCAGGGACAGAGTTGAAGCTGGGGTACATGGAAACAAGAACAGATAATTGTAACCTGTACTGAAGGAAACTGAAGTGCTTATAATAAAGTAATGATAGCAAGTTCCAAACTTTGTACTCACACCTCGTGACAAAAGGCGAAGGTAGGAACCTGGCACTTTGGAGGTTTCCTAGGAACATCGTATAAGGTAAAAGTTTGATTCTATTTTTAGAAGAGCTGACCGAGTAATGAATGGGATACCTCTATGATGGACACATTGAAGTTGAAAGTTCACATAGGATGGTGAGATGTACTTCCGGTCAGCCTTTTCCCATACAAATATTGTTAGTCTTTTAAAGTTTCATGTAAAATATGTGATTGTTTCTGAAGCAACTAGGAAGAATTAACTTACTACGGCAAGGTCATACAATCTCAATATTTCAGGATTCATTCATGAAGGCAAAGAAGTACTTTTAGTTCTGAGAACACAGCGGCCCATTGTGGTAAATTAAATTACCTATACTTAATTTCTATGCGGTAAAGTTCAATAAGAATAACTCAGTCAAAAATGAGAGGCAGAGTCCGTGGCATCTGAGGTTTATAAGGGTTTTATTCCTTAAAAAGGAATTGGTTCGAACCAGGTATCATGTTCCATCACCACGAGGGTTCAGGAAGGGAATGGACATGGACATGTACAACGTTTTATTAACAGGATATCATATATATAGTCAATGCATATAGTGGTCATAAATGCAGAAGGCGTAACAGCTGAGAGAAATGAGATAAGAACACATGTGCGTAACAGAAGGCGTGCACGAGGGCGTACACGGAGGTGTGTACTAGACACGTCACAGAAAAGCGTAACAGGTGGGTGGATCCATAGAAGAATCCTGCAGAGTCAGCAGAAATATGTGGCAGAGATGCGCGCGCAGCAGCATGACGTGTAATTGACGTGGAACTGGAGGGTGAAGGGGGCTTGACATTTGCGCTATACAGGGAGACAGAAGTCTGGCGTGTCAGAACAACCTAAACCCAAATCATATCTAATATCTTGTGTTTGAGGAACTGTATTATCTAGAAGGAAAGGTCTCTTGGGCAGAGGCTATTCTATACTGACTGCTAGTGCGTGCATATGTGACTACGTGTCTACGTGTAATGTGAGGGGGCATGGGCCTACCATGGTAACAGGAGCTATGAATTACTTGCATGGATACAGAAAGGCCGGGCCCTTTGTTCTGCAGCTGGGAAGGATGTTTACCTAAACTACTAGACAGGAATGTATTTTCGAGGAGCGGAGCAGATAACTTGAAGGCTGAATACAGTCTTGGCAGGCAAGCAGGCCGAGCCGGGCACCGCTCGCCGCACAGGGAGTAAGACAAGGGTCAGGGATACAGATGCAGGTCCAGGCTGCAGCTTTCAAAGGCAGAAGGCAGAAAGGGCTCGATGGCAGGAATCAGGGCCTAACTCGCCAGAGCCAGAAAAACGTGAAAGTGCACCATGTAAAGACGGTGGCAAGGCATACTTAGGAACTGAATATTCAACCCATTCATGGTGGATCTGAAAGAGGACATGTTAACGTTCATAGCTAGAAGTGGAGGGAACATACATGTACTTGAAGCACGTACATGGAGCCGTTGGGGTCTACGATAGGGGACACAATTAACCATAAAAATTCATATTACCTCATTCCCTCCTTGTCCCCTACGGACCCTTCATGATATATCAATCCTCATTAATCTATCAATCTGTTCATGTAACATCATTTGCTCTTCTTTCTTCTTACGGTATTTTGAACGTGGACCTGAATGAGGAATACATGATGTGGCGCACAAGCCGCAAATCGCTGGCCCACATTGCAGACATAGACAACAACTGAATACTATGAGAAGGGCTATTCCTAGTAAGGATAGGACTTTCCATCCCCAGGCTGATAACACGCTCCAGAACCAACCGGACCAAGTCCAGGTGCCTGGATTCTGGTGTATCTGACTTGCAATCTTGTGAAGACGGGTTATGGCTCTATATACTGATGGCGCGTTTTCTGGAATGAAAACACAGCAGCTCGATCCGATGACTCTACAAGCTCCGCCCCTATCGGCCAGGATGACGTCAAGGACAAGACGATTTTGAAGAACAACAATCCGCATAGCAGACTGCTCCTCTGTTAAGTTGCCTAAGGCGGAAGTAGTTTCTTTTACTACTGCTTCAAGGGTCCTGGTTAATTTACGTATCAGTTTACTATTGAAGACAGCACCTAAGTAGGGAAAGAAACCTTTATTGAAATCTGTAGATGGGAGTCCCTATGATAATCAGGAGGGGCTAGGAAGACAGGTGGCAGAAGGAAGGCAATGTAACAAGTACCATCCCAATCTAGAGGTAAGCGTATATATGCTGTATGACCACAAACGAAATAGGAATGACGGGAAGCCTTGAATGTAGACTTGCCTTTATCACTAAAGTCAATCACAGTAGTACATGTGCTATGACCTAGGTGTACTGAACCATTCTTTCTGACACATAATTCACCTTTGACTGGTAACACTGACATAGCGGGTAAGACTGGTTCGGCTTTGGACTGGACATTCAGAATCATGAGGTTGAGTGTAAAGTTACCTAATCCATATACTTCGTTTTCTAGATCAGTCCCTGTCCTTTGGGGAAGACCCTCCTTGTCAGGGAAACATACTTTATGCAAAACTGTGTTCAGGTTTCCCCATACCCAGTTGCCCTGGTAAACTACGGAATTGGAGTCTAAAGAGTTCATTAAACTAAACCATGCACCACAGGAACCATTGTGTGTGAACGGGTACGGAAAGAGGGGCAGAACTCCCTTGTATTTCTGATAGGGAGGGAGTCGGCCACATATCCAACAATTAGTAGCATTGCTGGTCTGATGGGAATGGTGTAACATACTAATGAATGTATTGTTGCGCAGCGCAAGTCGGTAAGACAACTCATGCGGGGGCAGTTCACTGAAAGTGTGCTCGACAGTGTCATTTGAAGAAGAATGTGCACGTTTGAAAATAGGAAAGTATACATGTAACAGTATACTTGCAGCAATAATTATAAGACATAATCAATAATGTCACCATACAGTGACTACGAAGTGATTTACAATATTCACGTTTCTTGAGCTGTTTCTGTCTATCTCTCTCTCTATTGGGGTCTAGGGGATACATGTCAGAAACTTGTCTTACCGATTCACCTAGGGGAGGACTTAAACAATTAAACTGTCTGACTTGCTAGACCTCAGCTTTAATTTATACTCCTGAGAAGAAGTTTTCTCTGCCAGGGGGAGTTTTGAGTCAGTCTGTGGAGGAGGGCAGGGCTGGGAGTCTAAATCTGGCGGCAGTCCATGGCATTTTTTAACATGACTCGAATGAAGCCAGCCCTTACGGCCCTCTACTTTGATCGCTGTCCTTGTAGTCAATAGTACTAGCTTCGGCGCCTGCCAACGGGGCTCCAGCGGACTCCTCCTGTCGAAGTTCCGGACGTAAACCAGGTCGCCGGGAACAATCTCGTGGGGCTTCACCTCGGTGTTGTCGGGAAAGGCTGCAGCAACCTGTGAACGACATGATTGTAGTGCAGACATCAAGGAAGCAAGGTAATCTGTCAGCATGTTACAGTCAACATCAGTAATTTTTCTCGGCAGAGGCGTCCCCCACATATTTGGTGGCCTACCAAAGACCACCTCGTACGGGGATAGCCCTGTTCGAGAGTGTGCTATCATTCTCATGTAAAAGAGTGCAACTGGTAAAGCTACTATCCAGTCGACGCCTTTCTCTCTACAGATTTTGGCAAGACGAGTTTTCAGGGTCTGGTTATGTCTCTCTACGAGACCTGCCGCTTCGGGATGTCGGACACAGTGGAACTTCCATTGATAGCCTAGCAGGAGTGATACCTGCTTCATAAGCTCGGACGAGAATGGCTGACCGTTATCTGAGTATACGATACGAGGCAAACCATACCTGGGGAAAAATTCACGTACCAGCTGCTTGGCAGTGGTCGGAGCTGTGTAATCTGGGACTGGATATGCTTCTGTCCAATGGGAAAGTGCACATACAACTACGAGGACATACTTAAATCCTCGACAACGTTCCATCTGGATATAATCCATCTGGAGGACTTCAAAAGGGTGATCGGGAGGATGAAATCCACCTTGCTCTACGGGAATGCCTTTACCTGGGTTGAACTGACAACAGATCATGCAAGTACGCACTTTCTGTTTTGCTGCTGCTCGTAAATGTTTATTGAACCAAAGGTTTTGAATACTATCTAACATGGCTTTTTCTCCTAAATGTGCAGGACTATGTACTGTGTTAATGATAACTTGAACCATAGAATCAGGGAGAAACCATGTGGCTTTCCCTTTCGTCATCCATCCTTGTTCTGTCTGGATCCCTCCTAGTTCAGTCCATTTCTTGATTTCGTCTGGTGTAGCATGTGTCTGTATGTCAATTACATCTAGGGCGGGATCCTTAACTGTCATGCAATGCGTTGGTGTCTGGACTATCGTCTTTGTCAGGTCAGTTGCGTAAGTCTGAGTCTGAGCTGTATGCTTGGCTGTTCGGTCTGCCAGGTCGTTACCCTGGGAAATGGTATCTGTGACTTTCGTATGTGCCTTGCACTTCATGATGGATATCGCTGTAGGCAAATGTATTGCGTCTAACAGAGCTTGAATGAGGGGACCGTGCTGGATTTTGGCTCCGTGAGAGGTCAAAAAACCTCTCTCTCGCCAGAGTACACCGAAGTCGTGTACGACTCCAAATGCATAACGTGAATCTGTGTATATGTTAACTCTCTTGTTCTTTGCTCGAATACAGGCTTGAGTCAGAGCGATGAGCTCTGCTGCTTGAGCGGACAGGGTGTCAATACAATTTGTTTCTATGACTTCAGTTTCTGTCGTGACTGCATATGCGGCCACTAACTCTCCTGTACTTGTTCTCATACATGAACCATCCACATAAAGTGTCAGGTCTGGATCTGGTAATGCGGTATCTGTCAAGTCTTGTCTGGGTTTCGTCGTGATGGTAATGACTTCAATACAATCATGTGCCAATGGATCTGTCTCACTTAATGGCAGAAGTGTAGCAGGGTTCAATGTATTACAAGGTCTGATTTCTATGTGTGGCTGAAACAATGTCAATTCATATCCTGTCAGTCGTGCTATAGTCAAGTGCTGGGTCTGTGTTCGGTTTAAAAGAACTTCCACGGAGTGTGGAACTTGTACTGTCAATTGATGTCCTAACACTATGGAATCACTTTGTCTGATTGCTAGAGCTGTCGCTGCTACTGATTTTAAGCACGCAGGCAGCGCCTGGGCTACTGGATCTAATGTACTAGAAAAATAAGCACACGGTTTGTGTGAACCTGCTTGATCCTGAGTGAGTACTGACAATGCAGTACCTTCGCGTTCTGTGACAAAAAGTGTAAAAGGCTTACTGTAACATGGTGTCGCTAAAGCTGGTGCTTGGCATAAGGCTTTCTTTAAGTCATCAAAAGCTTGTGTATGTTCCTGAGTCCAAGGGAGGACAGTCGATGTCGCTGCCTCCTGGGTTGTCAACTGTATGAGTGGTTTGGCTAGAAATGCATACTGAGGAATCCATTGTCTACAGTAAGAAGTGAGGCCTATAAAGGCTCGTACCTCCTTTTGTGTCTTGGGTTGTGACATGTTTACAATTAACTGGATACGGTCGGGTGTTAGCTGTCTGCCCCCTTTGGACAGCAAGTGCCCAAGGTAAACCACTTGCTGAACACAGAATTGCAGCTTCGAAGGAGACACCTTGTGTCCCTTGTCGGCCAAGAAATGCATAACCGTCAGTGATGCTTGCTCACATTCAGGTTCACTTCGGGCGGTGATCAATAGATCATCGACATACTGCAGTAGGGCAGTGTTATCAGGCATGTGAATACTGTCAAGTTGTCTTTTCAGTGCTTGGCTATAGATGCTGGGGCTTTCTGTGAATCCTTGAGGTGCGCGTGCAAATTTGAAGCTTCGGCCATTTAAACAGAATCCGAAGAGATATTGGCTTTCTGGATCAATAGGTGCACTAAAGAAGGCGTTCTTCAGATCAATTACTGTAAAGAACGTTGCCTCTGAATCAATAGCTGTCAATAATGAAGAGATGTCTGGAACCACAGGGTACTGTGGGACAATGCATTTGTTCAATTCTCGTAAATCAATAACTAATCGATAAACTGGAGGTGCATTTGGATCAGTACGTTTAAGAATTGGGATGATAGGGGAATTACATAGATTCGAGTCGGTTTCTACAACCACTCCTTGCGCAATGAGCTCGTCAATGATTTTCAGTAAAGCCACTACAGCATCTGGGGGTAACTTGTATTGTCGGATTCGTGGTAGTACTACTCCTGGCTTGAGTGTGACTCGATATGGTGTAATGTGCATACAACCTACATCAGTGGGGCCTTGTGCCCATAAATGTGTAGGAACATTCTGTAATCTGGGATCAATATCTCTCAACACATAGTGACCCTTAAAGTCACGCAAAAACAGTCTTACTCCTTCCGGAGAACAGCAAATCACAGCTCCTAGAGCTTTCAGTGTCTTGATACCTAACAAGTTTTCTGGACATCATTTTGTGAGTAATAGATCAGTAGTGCGAGACAATGGACCAACTAAAAGTGGTACTGGTTTCGATACTTCATTTACAATAGGCTTGCCTGAAAATCCAAGGGAAACATTCTGGGAGCCTGAGAGGGGTGCCCCTGGAACCTCGTCGTGGCTTATTGTTGTTCTGCTTGCCCCTGTGTCAATCAAAAACTTTCTATCTTTTCCTAATACTTGACTATGCACGTAAGGACCCTCTTGATCTACAGGAACCTCAATAAGAGGCAAGCCGACTTCCCTCTCTAGGTTTATCTCTCTAGGCTGTTTCATGTGTATCGCTGATAATCGGGATAATCAGTTTGGGCATACTGGTACATCTGCTGCGTTGCATGTTGTGTTGCGGCAATCGGTTGGGACTGTGGTACCGCTACGGTCTGTACTGTCTGTTGTGGAGCATGCATAGGCTGGATATTCTGTGGTACTTGTTGTTGGACCTGGTCCTGTCTAGGTTGACGCGGTCTTTCTTTAGTTTTACCTGTAGCTATATTATGTTTCAAAACTGCACAATCGTTTATATAGTGACCTGGCTGTTTACAATAGTTGCATGTCCCTTTAACAGGAGCTGCTGAATTATTAGTCTGTGGCATACCCCTTTTCTGACCGTCAGCTGGAACTGACTGAGCAACTAGCATTTTCATTTTCGTGTCTTTCATACGTCTTTGTTCGTGATCATGTTCTTCTCTAATTCTGTTCTGGTGGTACTGTAACATTTGTAACATTTGTGAAGGCGTGTTTGCTTGCCAGGTGCTCTCGACTTTCAGTACACGATTCTTAACTTGGGGCAGGGAATTTTCGACTAACTTGGATACAAAAAGGTGTGGATATGACTCGCTACTCGCTTTCAGGCCACTATTAATAATAAAACATTTCTCAAATCGGGAATAAAAATCACTAGTGTCTTCATCGGGTTTCTGTTTGCAGGCTGAGATTGCATCCCAGTCCTCCTTTTTTGTTGCTAATAAACGTGGCAATACTTGTACTAACAATCCTGGTAATGCTTTAGTTTTATCCCCAAGCCCTAGGCCTGGGGTTCGAGTATTTTCTTCTTTCTCTAATGCAGCCCAATCAATCTTTGCGTCTCCCACCTCCCATTCTTTTTCTTTGAGTTTCTCGTAAATACCGGCAGGCAATAATACTTTCAATATTTTCATGATGTCGGGATAGGTATAATTACCCATGAGTAACATGTCTTTTATTTCACGGTGGAAACCTGCAGGGTCTTTATCGTGACTGGGCACTAGTTTCTTCATTTCCAATAATTCCATTTTAGTTATGGGCGTGTACACAAACACACGTCTAAAGGTATTATCAGTATTCCTGACTGGATGTACTTCTCGCAAGGGCTTTTGTCTGTCTATGTAAAACATTTTTCTTTCTGGGGTGGAGCTGAAACAAACTGTGGATTCAAGAAGGCACTATATCTGTGCCGATGTTCTAGAATTACCTTAATTAAATCGGTACCCAGGCCCCTCCATTTATTCATGAGTAACTCTATTAATACATCAGGTAAGGGACCTGGATCAGAATGTTGGCTCTTATACAATATAAGGAGGTGTTGTATCATATACATACTAGCTAGTCGCTGTTCGTCTGGGGAAAGATTCAAAAACGTTTGTGCTAATGCGTCATCACTATATTTATCAGAATTGTCAGCCCATTGGACTGCTGACCTGGCTAATTCTTGTTCATCCATGGAATCGAGTACATGGTACCCCATTCGTTCTTGAAGAATTTTATCGGTAGCCTGAAATAAATGTTCAGGAGTCTTCGGGTTTGACATAGCAGAGTGAAAAAGTCTCTTGCTTTCTGGGCGTATCGGCTTATTAAAGGATCTACCCTTTCCTACATATGCTATCGTACCTTTGTCTATTTCTACTTCTAGCTCCTCCTCCTCTGAGGAGTCATTCGTGTTATTATCTGCTTCACTTTCAGCTTTCTCTTTTGCATGAAATACTACTATTTCTTTTCGGATCTTTCTGTACATGGCTTCTATACATTTCTGTTTATCATGTTTTCCGTCTGCAATATTCTGACCCCATGTAGTTAGTACCTCCATCTCATCTTTATCTACACCAGGCCGGTCTCGTTCTCTTATAAAACAGTTTATGAGGAATTTTAAAATCATACTTTGGATGTCTACTTTCTGATGTGACATGGCCTCGTGAATACATTCCTGACCCTCCCCTGTCTGAACAAAATGATATATCTTGTCTAGATAATCTTGCATCCCTGGAAATAAAACCAAAAAGTTTGCAGCACGTCTTATACGTATTGAGGCTAAAATCATGCAATCGTCCTTGCCTGGTACTGGGTCATATCTACAATCTGTAAGGTACTCTTTAAGCTTTTCCATTGGGACTGCTCTCGGGGTACGTTGCTTGGCTAGTTCTCTAATAGTTAATCGCTGTACTGGTGGCGGGGTGTGGTAACCTCCTGAGGCGCCTCCTGAGGCGGAGGCTTGAGCATGATCTGTTTGTAGGGTCGTGTCAGACCCGAAAGGATTATGCGGATTAATAGGGTTAATGGGGGGTGCAGGAAGTGGTGGAGGAGTGATCTGTCGTTGGGGAAGGTTATTAGGGGGTGGTATAGGTGCAGGTGGAACATTGGTGTATGCGGGTGCTACATCGTCTAAATAAGAAGAAAGGAAAATCTCTGCTGCGGTCTTGTGACGCAATTTAGTCGGAACCAATGGAGGGGGCTGATCTTTCGGTACTTCCGGGGTCGCCTTGGGCAGGCCCTCGGCCAGGACTGGATACAATCCTGTCATAATAGCATTACTACGTCTATCGTGTTGTTCCTTCTCTCTGCTTTTCTGAGTGCTTTCTCTGTCCGTCTGTGTGATTCTTTACGCCATAATTCAATGGCATCTTTCTGTGACTGTCTGGCTTTCTTTTTCCATAAAGCTTCTTCTACTCTCAAGATGCACTCGGCATCCCATGTCCCTGTAACGGGCCATCTCTGATTCTCTGCTAGATCTTTGGTGTAGTCCACCCACAAGTCGAGATATAATACAGCATCTAAGCCGTGCTTGTGGTACATAAAATATCCTGGAGTGTCCCTGGGTGGGATGGGAACAGCTTCCTCGAGTATCCCTTTCCTAGTTCCTATCTGTTTCAGTTTCGAAAACAGCGGCATGGTTGAGCCGTGATACTTGATACGTGATACTTACTCGGACTTGGACACAACTAATACAATAAACACAGTAAATGAAAATCAAACAATCACTCATACCACGACATTTAAAACACATTGAAACATTTCGGAAAACATTTCGGAAAACGAACAATAACTTGATAGCGGAATACTGGATATACTGCTAAACAGTACAGATACACTGCTAAACAGTGCAGACCGGGTCTGTGTACCCAAACTCGTCTTGACCGGACACAAATTAATGCACCCGTCTAGATGCGTCCCCAGCAACGGTACTCACTGGAAAGCACGGAACGGAAGGCCTCGGAAACTCGACACTGGACTGGACCGGACTGGACTCGACTCGACCTCGATTCTGGACTTAGGTATTTCGGAACTTCGGAACTGGTGGGCCTCTGAACACCTCGGACCTTGCTCTCTCGGCTGGGCTCTGGTCGGGATCCTCCGCACTCCTCACCGCCTCGTCTGGGTGTCGATCGCAGCCTCAGTCACCTCCGTTGGCCTGAGGGAGATACAGGAAATCCTGCGGGTACGCGTAGTTGTCCTTCACGGCTGTGGCAGGGGACCAGGCCTGCAACGCACCGCCGGCGCGTAAGGTGGGGGAGGGGTCCCTATTCGGGCGCCAATTATGTGGTAAATTAAATTACCTATACTTAATTTCTATGCGGTAAAGTTCAATAAGAATAACTCAGTCAAAAATGAGAGGCAGAGTCCGTGGCATCTGAGGTTTATAAGGGTTTTATTCCTTAAAAAGGAATTGGTTCGAACCAGGTATCATGTTCCATCACCACGAGGGTTCAGGAAGGGAATGGACATGGACATGTACAACGTTTTATTAACAGGATATCATATATATAGTCAATGCATATAGTGGTCATAAATGCAGAAGGCGTAACAGCTGAGAGAAATGAGATAAGAACACATGTGCGTAACAGAAGGCGTGCACGAGGGCGTACACGGAGGTGTGTACTAGACACGTCACAGAAAAGCGTAACAGGTGGGTGGATCCATAGAAGAATCCTGCAGAGTCAGCAGAAATATGTGGCAGAGATGCGCGCGCAGCAGCATGATGTGTAATTGACGTGGAACTGGAGGGTGAAGGGGACTTGACATTTGCGCTATACAGGGAGACAGAAGTCTGGCGTGTCAGAACAACCTAAACCCAAATCATATCTAATATCTTGTGTTTGAGGAACTGTATTATCTAGAAGGAAAGGTCTCTTGGGCAGAGGCTATTCTATACTGACTGCTAGTGCGTGCATATGTGACTACGTGTCTACGTGTAATGTGAGGGGGCATGGGCCTACCATGGTAACAGGAGCTATGAATTACTTGCATGGATACAGAAAGGCCGGGCCCTTTGTTCTGCAGCTGGGAAGGATGTTTACCTAAACTACTAGACAGGAATGTATTTTCGAGGAGCGGAGCAGATAACTTGAAGGCTGAATACAGTCTTGGCAGGCAAGCAGGCCGAGCCGGGCACCGCTCGCCGCACAGGGAGTAAGACAAGGGTCAGGGATACAGATGCAGGTCCAGGCTGCAGCTTTCAAAGGCAGAAGGCAGAAAGGGCTCGATGGCAGGAATCAGGGCCTAACTCGCCAGAGCCAGAAAAACGTGAAAGTGCACCATGTAAAGACGGTGGCAAGGCATACTTAGGAACTGAATATTCGACCCATTCATGGTGGATCTGAAAGAGGACATGTTAACGTCGGACGCAAATGTATTTGCGTCTTCATAGCTAGAAGTGGAGGGAACATACATGTACTTGAAGCACGTACATGGAGCCGTTGGGGTCTACGATAGGGGACACAATTAACCATAAAAATTCATATTACCTCACCATGGTCTCCCGAGTAAAAAGAAAATACATATGGCTCACCTGGCTTCCTGACATTTTGTCCGGCCATGGTTTAAGATAGCACGCAGGCTCCATGGCTACTGTCTGAATTCAAAAACAGAAGTACAATGCTTCAAAAATTCCCACGAAATAATGTACATTTAGATCTCTTTATATATATTTTAGCATTGCATGAATGGTTGCAGAATTAGAAGTTTGGTTTATTCATTCTGGTGGTGTTCACTCTCACAATCGAACACAGAATATCCGTGAGGACAACATATTGAAAAAAAAAATATTGACAGATAATTAATTCTACATTTTCTATACTTAACTTCACATATTTCTACCTATGGTATACCTAGATCTTCACTGTACGTAGATGTGGAATTAGAAATAGTAAATCTATACTTCCCTATATGAAATTAGCTTTCAATATTTTCGCGATATACATGTACCACAATATTCCAGGGGTCGATATTGAAGAGTGCAATCATTCTAGTTGGCTAAAGGTATCATCATGGCACTATGATGTCGAATTTAACAAAATGGCATACTTTTATTAGTTAAACTGTTATTCATTATCTTTTTAACTTCCTAAATAGTGCTAGCAAGCTGTGCTTTTCAACATTTATTTTTCAGGTTCAGGAGTGGCCCACTTGCCTTCCTTGCTGATGATTCTCACTTAATTATCCTTCTGGAGCCTCCACCCCATCTCAATATAGCTTCAATATGGGCCTGTGTGGTGAGAGGTCACACAGGGGTCATACGGACTAGTGTGACCGGGGTTGCAGCTGTGTCAGTGTGATTGGGTAAGATAGAAAGATAGTGAAAAGGTATAAGGCTACTGCTTAGGCTTTGTTTTAAATTCACTTCAGTTGAATACTGGCTGCAGAAGTATAGAGTGCAGCATATGTGGGGAGGTCTGGTAGAACTGAGGAGACATAATCACAGGGAGCATTGAAAGAAGTTTATAGGTCCACCAAAAAACTTAAGTGCTACTTTAAGACACAGTCGCTACCATTGTCGTACTCGAAAGAAATTGGGCCCGAGCCCCAAAATAAAAGTGACCCCCATTAGTGAATAGTATAGCTAAAAATGTGGCCCATGTTTTCAAACTGGGACAGCTTTGAACTTGTAAATACATACCATATAAGTGTTTTGCAAAGTTTGAAAGTCTGAATGGATTTGAGCTTGCTGCAGGCAATCTTTGTTTTAATAGGGAAATCAACATTAAAAACCAGCCCAGCAGACCATGAACCAGGCGCTCAAGCAGCCAAGAAACCAGCCCACACACTGACCTGTCAGACCAGCCGATCGTGCACTGCCAGATTGATCTATAGGACAGTCCGGCCGTGGCCTCTACCACAGTTTTGAGATCACTCGTGTCCAAAATAGTTGAAGAGCTGGAGCAGTTGTAAATGGTTGCTTGTCACAGTAACTTTCAAGGCATGTCCTTCTTTTGTGTGAAAATATGCCACGTTTGGTGACGTAGCTAAACTAAACAAAAGAGCATAGCACAATAAATTACAGAACACAACATTACAACCACAGTACAACACAACATCACATTGTAATAACGCTGCACAGATCACAGTAGCACAAACAAAAAACCTGCATCCACACTCACCACAACAAAATGCCACACAATAAATACGTACAAGCACTTTTTTCACACATTACCACCTCCGGAAACCTGCTTCCATATTATATTGGTAAAAGTTGTTTGAAAGAAGCACCACTTCAGCTTACCATGCCGGACATGACATAGCGTGAGTTAGAAATGTGGCCCAAGATGTGGGAGGCATTTTCTGAGTGCCAAAAATACATGTGTGTGGGATTTTTGATTAGGGATGTTTGAAAACTAGAAACAGTAAGCGTGTAATGTAGTGGCAATTCACAATCTTTGTTAGGTATTTTCAGTTTATCTACACCTATAGCCATTTTATATTTGAAGTGGAATAGAATGCGCATATGTCACTAGATGTGAAAATGAGTAATGTGACTTCAAGTAATTACTGGTGGTTCAGACTAAATGAAGCATTTCCATCCATCACTTTAGTGTTTCCTAAGTGAGCCATCTTAATAGGAATACATATGCCCAGACATGAGTTTCGAGCTTGTTATGTCAGAGGACTCGAGCTGCACCTCACTGATGAAGTGCAACAATGGCAAAACGAATATGGGATTTTGTCTGTTCATTTTCAGAGGGGACATGGCCTAGCAGTTCAGACAGGGGTATAGCTTGGTCAGTAGGATTGGGGGGTGTAGGCTTCAGATTTCCCAACAATGTTGCTGGCATATAGTGTTAAAATACATTATAGGCCAAGCAATGCGCTTGAGAGGGGCTAAAGGTTCATTGAAAAGGTAGACAAATGCAGATTGGTAGGGGTCCTATGTGAGAAAAAGCAGATTATTTTGCAAAATAACCAGCATTGTTCAAGACTTTCCAAACAGAGAGGGAAAAGTGTGTGTTTGTTTTTGTCTGTGTGTAGGTATAAAATCCTGTTGAAATCCAACAGACACCTTCCTGTATCCGACTGGAAGCACCTGTACCCAACTATTTAGCAATACATACATTTATTAGGGGGTGTAACACCCCAAAACCCCCCCGAAGCTAAATCCCTGAATCCAGACGGTATGCTACCTTTAAGGGGTGGGGGCGAGGAAAAGGCTGATGTGCATATAGCTGGTTCTAGTCCATAGCTGTTATGTTTCTCAGGCCCATGTGTGATGAGCGGCTCCGCAGGACCCTGTATTAAAGGGTTTAAACCTAGAAATGGGCATAACGAGGAATTTTCTTTCTGTTTTTATAACTGTGTAGACAAGAACATGTGCTCTTTGGTATCACTATACATCACCAGTGTTGCTTTGGAAAACTGAGTAGTATTTTAAATTACCCTGCCCATAGCGAATGACAATGTTTTTTTACTGAAGACTATGTCAAAAGTATTTGTGATGGCTTAGAGGGAATATAGCAGGGCATCAGTACTGCTGCTTTTGTAAATATTCTTGTACATTGCCTAAACAGAAGAGCCCTGGGTTCCCACTTGCTGAGGGTGGAGAGGCATATGGTATGTGTGTCCAGATGGAATGTGATCAGCAAGAGCTGGTTAAACTGCTTGTATTTTTAATGTTGTTCTTCAAGATGAAATCAAGCACATGGCGCACTGTGTATGGGGGGCTTTCAACAGCTGTTCGTGGAAAAGGGGTTCACATTCTCAATGTAGTCTACAACATTTTTATTTTTGGGAGTCATCTGGTAACTTTAGCCTCTGTAGTCTGGCTGCACATCGAAAGACAACATTCTCATGTCGATGCACGCAATTCTTTTGCATAAACAATCGTGACTGTTGTGTTCTTTCTGAAGTCGTTGTTATGCTGTTAGGAAACCAGGTGATGATAAACCAGGTTTTTGAGAGTTCCTTTATTTTGGCATATATTTCATTAATTAGGTTGTGGGTGCTGAGTGAATGTTTGTTGGTCCAGTGATTTTTAATGAGTCTGATTTCGACAGTAGAGATGGTGTCAGATATTGGTGCTTATGCATCCTTTTTCCAACTGGATGGCATTGGTGTATTTTCTACGGTTGATTGAGCACCTTGGATGTAATTTTCATTCTTACTAAATTGCTCTCATGGGTAGTTTCCATGCTATATACAGTTTCTCCAGTGATAGGGGGGGTGGCGGGGAATTTAGTTGTTCTTATTTGGACTGTAGTAGGCAAACGTTTTCCATATTTTCCTCCAGCTTGTTGACCTGTTGGTAGGATGAAACATTTTCTAGCTTACACGTCAAGAATTAAGGACACGGAGGTGAGGATTATGCTTCTTTTTTCTTTACTTTGAAAGTTCAGCAGCCAATCACATTTAAATAAACAAAAAACGACATTACTCATGTAACCCACATATGGCCCAAATCACATGCCCTAATCATTATAGAGCAACCCATATAAGTACAGAGGACTCCATTTTGTGGCCTCTTGCTTTGTAAAATAACGTCATAAGTACTGAAGACTCGAATGTGCAAACATAATATTAGTCACCAAAAGTCAACATAAATTCAAATGGATCTAACAGCTTCCAGACGATCCAACAGGGACTTTGAGCAACCAAAACTGGACATGGACCCCCAGGAGCCTAGAAAGCAACACGCCATACTCAACGCCTTCTCATGAGTGAACAACAATTATGCCAGAATCACATTCTCAACCATTCTTCTGTTCATTTCCTGAAATGCAAAATAGCAACCGTAAAACTAGTAAGTGGATATAGGCAATACAAAATGCTTCAATTATAACAGGGTGGTAGAAGAAATCACAACAATTTTAAAACTTTGTTATGGAAAATCAACTAAATGAAATATGCATGAACACAATAATAGTATATATTGGGTGGGATAATCCTCTCCTCCGTGTCTTTATAGTATTGAAAATTCTTGATGCGTGACCTAGAAAATGTTTCATTCTAAAGCAGGACTGAAGGCTTCAATTATACTTGTTTAAAGCTGCATTACCACAAGAGACACCACATCCACAATAGGCTTATAGTAAACGTTTGAAACGTAGATTTGGTGACCAAGCTGCTGCCCTCGTAATATCTGTGCGGGAATCTAAAGCATACGATTTTGATGCCATGGCTCCCATGGCGAAATGCACTCAAAAGCGGAGATGTCAATACCTGCTTCCACCAGCAACAATCTCATTCACCTGTCTAATGTAGCAGAGGACATCGGTCTAAAAAGCTTTTGTAAAGCAACCAGTCTCCTGCCTCACTTCACAAGTAAACACCTCATATTCTTTCAAACATTGAACAACACACAACTGAGTATTACCTGGAAAGGCTGGGTAGGATACCAACCTGGAATTTGGTTTAGTACGATGGGTGATATTGAAAGCAACTCACTCTTGGGAAAAAACCCTACGTGCTAAATCCGGTGCTCGGACATGTACACTGTCAGGGGCGGCCTTAGGCATGTGCAAGCTGTGCACCTGCACAGGGCCACCAAACCCCAGGGGCCACCATGCCAATATATATCATTAATATAATAATCCTCTGAGGATGGATACATATTTGCGTGCGGTCCCTGGCAGGGATTTGGGGGCCTCTGTTCCACTTCCAAACACCTTGACCCCCCCCCCCCTCTTCACTGGCCTCTGCGCTACGCCCCGCCGGGACCGCTCTTACGGGCCCCCTACCTACGCTCCCTGCCCAGGGCCACCATCAGCCTAGAGCCGCCCCTGACACTGTTACATGAAATTAGGCTTAACAGCTAGTGAGCTTAGCCAGAAGTTGCTTGCACGACAAATATCTGCTCACCGGCCATCGCTCCAGGAACCTGAGAACAACATTCACATTCCATTGAGATGAGTACTTAGGTATCCGATGATTGGAGATACGAATGCCCCTCCTTAGTTTGCAGATCAAGAAGTGTTCACCCACCAGTTTACCTTTGAAAGGTAGATATCCTGGAGAAATACCAGTTATTCACAGTTCTGTATGGCAAACCAGAAGATGCCTGGTTGGAACGGAAATTAATTACCATGCAGCACTCTACCCCCACAGGATCAACACCCTTCTCGTTGCACCAAGCACACCATCTCCTTCAAGCTGAGGCATAGGCCCACATGCATCAAAGTGAATTGCATTAACCTTTTTGGCTTTTTCGCAATTTAAGAAATCGCAATTTATTAGCGATTTCTTAAATTGCGATTGCATTTAAGAAATCACAATTTTGCGATTTCTTAAATGCAATGCATCATCTGAAAAAATTTGCGAATTCACAGATTAGAAGTGTTAAATTAGTATGAAGTCAACCTTCATGGTAATTTTAGAAAAGTTTCAAAAATGCACAAAAGTGCATTTTTTACACTTTCATTTTACACTCACACATGCCCTTGGGCATGTATGTGTGAAAAATGGACTGTATGTTACATTTCAGGGGTGCAGGGGGGTCCTTTGGACCCCCCCTGCACCCTAGAAATTGCATTCTCATTTTGCGATTCCTTAATTGCGAATCGCAAAATGAGAATGCCTTCCCATTGATTCCTATGGGCCTCTAGGCCCATAGGAATCAATGTAAAGGGATTCCTTATTTGCGATTCGCAAAATTGGAAATTGCAAATAAGGAAAAATAAGAAATCGCAAAAATATATGCGAATTTTTAACGCATAGGTATTTGCGATTTCTAAATTGCGATTCCTTAATTTTTGCAATTTAGGAATCGCAAATACCAACAATGATGCATGTGGGCCATAATGTTTGTGAGTGGTGTCTGTCTACGCCTGCCTGATGAAAACAGCAGCTTGTTGCGAAATGCCTGGGGTATACAATCTTTCTTTGAAACCATCCAAGCCATCAACTTGAGCTGATTGAACAAGACTAAGGAATGAGGATGACCCCCTTCTTCCAATAGCTGATCAGGATCGGAAGGGAGTTGAACTGGATGAGGGCATGCTAGACCTAGGGCTACTGGGACCCAAGGTTAAGCCCTCTAGAATAGAGTCATGAGATTGATCTGTAATCTCTGACCTCTGATGTCTGACTTGTGCCGGGAATCTGGGCATCATGAGTAAAGGGGAAAAAGCATAACCCTGAAACTGAGACCAGTCCTGAAGAATTGCATCCATAGTCTGGGGTTGCAGATCCAGGCATCAACTGAAGAATTTTGGTAACTGACGACTGAGTGGAGATGCAAACAACAAGTTTACCCTGCAATGACCCCACAGGTTGTGAAAGCCCTGGAATACATTGGGATGCAGGTTCCAGTTGCTAAAATCCCTCAGGTGACAGGAATTCCAATCAGCTATTGTGTGTCTTTTCCTGAGGAGATGGTCCTCTGTGAGCAAAATTTGATTACTGAGGCAGAAGTGCCAGAAATCTTTGGCAATCTCTGCTAGTAGACAGGACTTTGTCCCTCCAGTTTGTTGATGTATGGAACATCTGAGATGTTGTCTATCCTCAGCTAAATGCAACAATCTGTCTTTGAGGGAGAGAGACTCCTGATGGCGTAGGACCCTGCTAGGGGTTCCAGACAATTTATATGGCGACTCAGCTCCGCTTCTGACCAGTGACCCCCCTTTGAGAGGGATCAGCACCTTGCTCCCAAACCCCAATGACTGACATCCAATTCTATCCCTACTTCTGGAGAGGTACTGAAAATAGCCTTGCCATTCCAGAATTCCATGTGTTCCAACCACCATGTTATCTCTATCCTGGCTTTGCCCGAAAAGGGAACCTGTTCTGAATAAGTAAGACCCTTCCTCAAATGTTGAATTTTTAATCTCTGACGGGCTCTGTATTGGAGGGAGGCCAGAAAAATGACCTGGATATTTATTTATTTAATGAGTTATATATAGCGCTGGCTAGCCTTGTAGGTATCAGAGTGCTTTTCATTCGGTTACACAATGTTACAGAAAATGATAACAAACAATTACACATTACCTCAAAAATAAGCAGCACATTGAAAGAGGAAAGAAAGGTGAGAGAAGTAGGGAGGAGGAGGAAAGGAGGAAGGGTGAGGGGGAGGATGAGGGAAAAGACATCAGGAGATACAAAGAGAAGTCTGCCCGAAGACCGACTGGGTAGGTGACGTCCGAGGAGGGAATCCACAGCTCATTTCCCCTTTAGCTAAGCAAGGTAGCTCTATCGGGCATCAGTCAAATATCCAGGTCTCAAACTGACAAGGGAGAGTTCACCTAAGAAAGTCCAGTGGATAAACAGGGAGGTAACTGTGAGCAAGGACGGGTGAGGGTAGGGGTCAATAGCTGGAAAGAAGAGAAGAGTAGAGTGGTTGGGGGTAG
Source organism: Lissotriton vulgaris (assembly GCF_964263255.1). Taxonomy (NCBI): domain Eukaryota; kingdom Metazoa; phylum Chordata; class Amphibia; order Caudata; family Salamandridae; genus Lissotriton; species Lissotriton vulgaris. Next base: position 1,064,509,976 of record NC_141693.1, on the reverse strand, counting down.
GGTGAAGGGGGAGGAGGGAGATGAGGTCAGGAGAGATGCAGGAGAGTTTGCTAAAGGACCGGCTGGGTAGGTGATGGCCAAGGAGGGAATCCATAACCTATCTCCACTTCAGCTCGCGAGGTAGCTCCTCCGGGCATCAGTCAAAATGGCTGGGTCTCAGCTGTCGATGGAGATTTCACAGAGTCAATAACTAAGGGACCATCTTGATGTCAGGCAGGGGGGATGAGTCCTTGATGTACGAATTCAGAGGATCCCCACAATTTTCTATACTCAGGATGAAAGGAGGTGCAGACTAAGCAGGGGATCGGCATGATGAGCAGAGCCAGGGTCAGCATGTCTGTAGGGGGAGCGCGTGATGTCGAGTGATAACCGTCAGAGGGAGAAACAGCTGCCATTAGCAGGACAGGCGGGGCGACCTAGAATCTTCTTGTTTCTATAGCGCACGATCCACACAGCCCCTGCATATAGCGTGTTAAGAGAAGCCCCTGGCATCGATTTAAAAATACTTCCTTGAATTTACCGCACCGGAGGGAAGGAGGGAGCTCCGAACACCGTTGGGCCGTTTGATGTCATGGATGTTCCGCTGTGTCTCACTTACTCTGCTGCCGCGAATTCACTCTGCTGCCAGAACGAACCTCACAATAGGGCTACCATAGTCCGCCTGATTGGGCCGTCTCAGCGATACCCTTTCCAGTCTCAATGTCCCAACCAGCCACTGCCAAGCCGAGGTGAGTAATCACTTGCTACCACACACCTTCTACGTTACGGTGAGCACAGATCGATCCGAGCCGCCATCTTGTGTTCTGTATGCATCAAGGAAGTTCTCTTGGATCTGTAAGCAGGTCTTACGAAAGGTGCAAATCCCTTTTTAAGGAGGGGCACTGTCGGCTGGATAAAGAGAGTCAGCTGCATCACAGAGCACTACTTACGACCACCGGGTGCGATCTCACAGTTCCCCAGGAGCCATATTGGTATATTCAGTGGCAGGGACGTCGAGGCTCATTACTCTGCGATGCAAGATCAGAGAAGGGCGATTTTGCGCTTCAAGTGATCCGCCTGCATTCCAGTTGCAGAATTTTAGTTTTAGGTAGGAAACCAGCACGGTGGAATGCAGCATAGGAGGCTGGTGAGAGGGTTCACCAAGAAGCATCAGCTCCGATCGCCCATCTTGTTGATGCTCCTCCCCCGAGTAGGATAGAGGAGGCTAACGAACCCACAATCCCGGCATTCGACCTTAGCAATACAGTCTGTCTGCACAATGTCACCCTCAAAATCTTAAGATGTTGCACATCTTCTGGGAGGGCAGGATCAATTGTGTCCAGATCAAATCTATCTGGAATCCCAAAAATTCCATCTGTTGTGCAAGGAACATCAATGACTTATGTGAGTTGACTATGAAACCCAAACTCTGCAGAAGCTGAATGGGTCTCTGAAAGATGATTCCTGAGCATATGAGTATCCTGTGTAAGAGAAGGTCGCCTAGCTACACCATCAGATGGACTCCCAAAGCTCTCAGCGACTCTGCCACCAGTTTCATCAGTTTGGTGAAGTACCAGGGGGCTGACAAGATCCATAAAGGAAGGGACGGGAATTCCAGGCATTGACCCCAACACAGGAATTGTTGAAATCTCTCCTGTGAGGCGGGTAGATGGGAATCGAAAGGTAGGCATCCTTCAGATCCAATCAAACCATCTAATTGCCTTCCTGAACCATATCTTGTACCAAATTAATACCCACCATTTGAAATGTCTGTATAAAATCCAGATGTGGAAATCTTCCAGGTTTAGAACTAAACAGTAGCCAGCCCCCTTCTTTACGACCAGGAAAATGGGACTTATGAACCCCTTCGGGTACCTACATACCTCCCCAAAACATTCTCCGACCATAACCCACTGGAGATCCATATTACATGGGGCAGCGTGCCTACACCGGTCCACACGTGGCGCCTCTGGCCACAGCTCATGGAGGACACGGTGTTTCGTGCAGAACTACTACACACAATGGAACAATACTTTGCCGAAAACAGCGGCACAGCATCCAACAGGTTGATAGAATGGGATGCATTCAAGTCGGTGTTGCGGGGTAGGGCAATTAGTGCGACAGTGGGTGCAAGACATGAGTTGCATAAGTCACTGTTAGACACTGAAACACGAATGGGCAGCCTAGAACAGTTGGCGGTGACTGACGGCACACATTCTGAGGCGCTCCAGGAAGTGAGAATTAAACACCCTGAACTGTTAGAGTCTCTCAGAACTATAGATTACCAGGAATACACCAGAAGAACACATGTAGCCGCAGATAAAGCAGGTGTAGTGTAGTTCCTATATTCCCAAGAGGCTCTGCGCATTGGAATAATATATTCAGCAGTGTAGACGTAGGACTGAGGTCGACTAGGTCTCTACTGACTATATTAGACTTAAGGTTTGCCAGCTAGCTCAGACGTCACTAGAAACTTTCTCGAATAAACAAGGAGGAGTTTAACCTCCCTGGAAAGACAAGAAGGGATTAGCTTCTGACAACCATATAACATGACAACTTTGCTCCCTCAGAATAAGAGTGTATCTCTAGAGTCGTGTGAAAACAATAGACAGCTATTTCACTCAGTCAATCGTGCGTACTTAGTTTCACCAGAGAAAAGAGAAAAGAGAGACGGGCGTTTTCAATAAAAGGTGTAATTTATTGAGCAGTCTTCTTTCTCATGCAAAATAAATGAATTGCCATAATTGCAATACTTATTATAAAGTAAAGTGCGTACAGTAAAAGGAGTATTATGAAATAATACTGTAAAAGCATTGATATGGTTTCTTAGCCATAAGATACTTTAAAATGGATAAAATATATACATACATATATACATTGACTAACGTACTCAACTGGTGCTTCTAAATACGCCTGCCCCGGTGTACCTGACCTAAGCCTAATACGTGGGAAGGAGTAAGTAAGTAGCAGTTTAAGTTAAGTTGGTTTTGCCGAGAATCTGACTCAAGAATTCTCTTTAAGGGTTTAGTCAGCTCCGTACCTGGGAAATAGAATGCAGGAGGTCTGGTATCTCTCTTTCAGGACTTGATATCCCAGCAGCCCACGAAGGCGGCTGAGAACACCGGAGCTGGATTTCTAGGGGTAGTATCCGGAAATACTGCCTCTATTTGAGTTATCTTTTGTGCTAGCCAGAATGGAATTTGTTCCCGTTTTGCGGGTGTTTTACCAAGACATGATTGTATGTTCTGTGGTGTAATTTTGTTTGTGTTTCCCTGATGAGGGGTCAGCTGTGGAATGTTAATAGCTGGTTGGACTGTTGAAGTCCGCATTACATATTGGACTAATTGTCTATGTATTTTAATTAGTACTTTTAGTTGGGCTAAAAGTTCCCGGTCTGACATTTTTTCGATGTCTGGATGTGGTGTGTAGCTGGCTAGAACCGGCCACGTTGCTCCTGGTCTACCTAGTGGACCGAGCCTGGTGATGTGATTATTATGTTTTAGGGCGCCTTTAAACCAGAGCAGGTGCTCTTGGTATTTTAATGGGATTTCAACCTCCTCGAAAGGAGTGTATTCATCCAGAGGTTCCTCTATTTTGTAATAGTGGAATTTGTGTGTTACAGCGTTTACTGCTGGAAAGTTTATCCATGAATACAATACCTCTGTCTGCCGATATTCATGGGCCTCTACCACGAATATGACTGTACCACCTCGTGATGTCAGTCCATTTTCTATAAGTTTAAGAGTTATAGTTTTTCTTATGTTGACCGGAATGAGTATAGCATTCGGGTCATTCTGTAGTAGACTCGTGTCATCCTCTAGGAGTCGATCTGCTATTCTAGCTGCCTCCCTTTCGTCTTCACTTTCCCCCATTTTACTGGCAGAAAGGATTTTGTTGCAGATCAAGTTTCAAGGAAACCAAGATTAGGTGCACAATATTTTGGAACACTGTATCCTTCAACGTTGACTAAACCAAAAACTATACATAGGAATCTCTTCCTACTAAGTTCCGGCGGATTTTAACCTTTTACCCACTCCAGATGTTAATTGGAGTTTTTACGGGAAAAGGGTCTGTGTGAAAAAGCACGACTGAGTTACTCTAACGTCTTGCGTTAGATTTATTGCCTTACCAAACGTTGGGCGCCATGTAGTGTAGTTCCTATATTCCCAATAGGCTCTGTGCATTGGAATAATATATTCAGCAGTGTAGACGTAGGACTGAGGTCGACTAGGTCTCTACTGACTATAATAGACTTAAGGTTTGCCAGCTAGCTCAGAGGTCAATAGAAACTTTCTCGAATAAACGAGGAGGAGTTTAACCTCCCTGGATAGACAAGAAGGGATTAGCTTCTGACAACCATATAACATGACAACTTTGCTCCCTCAGAATAAGAGTGTATCTCTAGAGTCGTGTGAAAACAATAGACAGCTATTTCACTCAGTCAATCGTGCGTACTTAGTTTCACCAGAGTGCAGAGAAAAGAGAGATGGGCGTTTTCAATAAAAGGTGTAATTTATTGAGCAGTCTTCTTTCTCATGCAAGAGAAATGAATTGCCATAATTGCAATACTTAATGTAAAGTAAAGTGCGTACAGTAAAAGTATTATGAAATAAGACTGTAAAAGCATTGATATGGTTTCTTAGCCATAAGATACTTTAAAATGGATAAAATATATACATACATATTTACATTGACTAACATACTCAACTGGTGCTTCTAAATATGCCTACCCCGGTGTACCTGACCTAAGCCTAATACGTGGGAAGGAGTAAGTAGGTAGCAGTTTAAGTTAAGTTGGTTTTGCCAAGAATCTGACTCAAGAATTCTCTTTAAGGGTTTAGTCAGCTCCGTACCTGGGAAATAGAATGCAGGAGGTCTGGTATCTCTCTTTCAGGACTTGATATCCCAGCAGCCCGCGAAGGCGGCTGAGAACACCGGAGCTGGATTTCTCGGCAGGAGAAAAGACAGCGTCTCTCTCAGTGCATCAAAGGGGAGGGGCAGCGTCCGTGGGATCTCGCATCAGCTGGGCTCTCGGGCAAGTAGATAGCTGCTCGCCTCCAAAACCACCACCATGTGTTTGCTTAAGGCAACGTTGGTATATTTATACCTGAAAGGTGCCGGATTTGACGTAATGTTGGACATAAGACGTCAATAAAGATGTCACTAAGAACTGGCCGTTCTTACAGTGCTTCACAGGAGTTCTAGGACGAAATCAAAACAAAAGCAAACGGGGATTTCCCAGGTTGCTGGAGGTTTGGTTTGTTTAGAGAACTCGTTGTGCTTTCTAGGAGTCCGGGGAAGTAGCCTTGCTTAATGTGACTGCATGGGCTACAACTAAATATTGATATGATTCCTATGCCATTATAGGGATATTATTGATTATAACCGTACAAGGGCATAAAATAGAAATATCGATTTAGGTTCCTAGATAAAAACACAATCCCACTCCACGATCTAATGTCCATCATTACTAAAACTAAGCAATAGTAAACATTTAAAGGTGCATGTGTATTCCAACCCACCCCAAAATACATTTTTTCGAAATGGTGTGTGCGAAATACACGAAAATGATTATTGGTACTGTACGCTTTTCAAGCAATGTAATCATTCAGTTAAACATGCTTATATATGTTAGCTGAACGATTTGCGAAAATTACACATGAAATGGCTCTTAATACAGAAAAGAAGGTCGAGACCATTCCATCATATATGAATACAGTTGCTGTAAATGTGCTAGAGGCTGAGGTAATATATGGTCTCTAGAGTTCCTAAAAATAGAAGCTCTGTTCTTTAGGAATAGTTCTACTTTAAGCAGAGTACATGTGCCAGAAAAAGGTAAATATTTTGGAAGTTTGAAAAAATAAAAAAATCGCTTTCAGGGGAGAAAATAGTTCCAAATGTTTTCAGTTGCTTTTGTTTATCAAAGCTGAAGGCCGAATTCAGAGTTCAGGGGAACGCTGTGTGCTCGTTGCTTAAAAAGTTATTCTTTCTGTTCAGGGGAGAACATCATTTCAGACAGACTCGCAAAAAATTGGTCTACGACATCAGGTGAAAGTTCGACCAAGTTTGATAATGCAGCAACAGTGCAGTCGTGGGAATGATTGCTATCATCGATGTCAGGATCAGCAATGCTCACAGAAGGTCGTACCTGGGTGATGCTGCTCTCATCTCGTACTTCACTGCCACCTAATCGTAGTGGTGCAGTCGCAACGAATGCCGTCATCAGAATGGGTAGCCGCTGGGGACAACACAATGCATGAGCCGTTACAGGACTTAGCAAAGTATCTGTATCCAATGGTACTGCTGATGGTAGTGTAAGACAGACGTCCAACGCGCATTCTTCTCCGCATAGCATACATCGAAGCACAGGTAGGATGCAATTTTGCCAGATTGGTCTGAATGAAAGAAACCAGGTCATATTCAGATCTCTTAGCCGGGCTAATCCAAGGACTTTAATTATGCGGTCCCGATAGCGTATAGCTAGGATCGTTTCTTCCATCGTTACTGGAGTCTTGTCTGCGACTTGGCTTGCCATATCGGAGCAGTAGGATCAAAAATAAAATTCCTGCTACGAGTCCCAAAAGTAGTTGTAGGCCGCCAAAGACAGAATGGACAAAATTGGGAAAAATGCCCAGAACTGTTTTGAAGGGTGTTAACAGTCCCGAAAAAATTGTCTTAAATATATGTGGGATACCACTTTTATCAGACATATTTCGGATTTGGCTTAGCATTTTTATGAAATGCACGGGGCAATTTGTTGATAAAAGGGTATGTATCTCTGCCGTTGTCCTTGCAACCAGAAGATCATACGTTTCTTTTCATGACGTTAAAGGCACGGTTGTCTGTAAAAGAACAGACTTCATTCTGCTTAAAGTATCAATTCGAATAGAAGAGATATTCAAAGAAGGACAAATCGTCGCCTCTGTATCTGGAGTGCTGTTTGGATACAATACTTGCATACAGCAAGTGACCATGGAACTAACGCTTACGAGATAGGCATTCCCTGGCACCATGCCACAACAGCTGTGGTCCACTATTAGAATATAGCTCCCGTTAGAAAGCCGTCTAAAGAATGGCTCTATTTGTGTTGCAGGTGTGCCGTGCTGGTGACATGAAAGGTTATTTGAAGTCCCCTCACAGGCCCCATGCAAATTAATACCTTGGCACAGAAGTATACCGCTTAGTGATTGTTTACAATTGTTACCACTAAGAAATACATTCTGTTTCTTTTCACTAAAACATGTGTGTGTGCAAGGCAATTTCCATGATGACTTAATGTACCCTTTACCCAACCTTTCATACTGGCCCGCTGGTATATACTCTTGGCAGTATTTAAATTGGAAAGTTGTTATCGGAATTGTAATTATTCCGTGTATTATCCATTCAATGACAGGTCTTTCTGACATTGTCAATGGTAATCTCTCAAGTTTTTCAATGCTCAGAGTCGAATAGTCTGCTCCTTTTTGTGCCAAACTGATTTGTTTATCAGTAAGGTTAAAGATAGAGAATAATGACATTGTGTTTATCAAACGCCATGGCACGTAGCCTGAACGCAGATTTTGCAATGTCCAGCCGAGCTGTACAATAGAACGTAATTGGGACTGACCGTGTTGTAACATTAGTAAGTCCTGATCTATTATATCGATAGCAGATGATACAATACTGTCCAGTGAATATATTCTGGAGGACAGAGTCATTAACCCATTGTCCACAACAGAAAGCGATTTTTCCAAATTAATACGATCAATTTCTCGTATTTTTTCTGCTGTCTCAATTTGAGTTACTTTCCAAGCTTCGTTGTATGCAGCGTATATACCGGCCGCTATGAAACGTTTTGACGCTGTTTGTGTGGTCCCATTATGAAATCACGCAAGTCTGCACCGTCTTTAAGTAAAGTCAAGTGTTGCTTAATTTCAGCCAGTGTGGATTTCTGTAGCCACTCAAGGCATAGTTTCCCTACGCTGTATGTTGTTACTATCCCTGGATGTTGTCTCTGGGAGTATCTAGGGTCTGGTCTGGTCATTTTGAACCCCTGTATTTTGTTCAGGAATCTATCTTGACAGTTACTTGTGTGTGTTAGCCAGATCAACCACTTTTTCCAATCGGAATGTGTTTTGTTTTGGTGTAAAATATGGGATACGTCTATCTTAACATCTGTAGTGGTATTACTATCAGGTATTGGCTTTGGAATAGACGGTTTGTTTAAGTCTTTAATCTTAGCTAGGCCAAGACAAGTAGTCTGTTGAATGGTGTCATTCAAGAATATTATTTGTTCTGGGATCATGCAGGCTCTAAATAATGCTTCTAAACTTTGGACCTGCCAATTTTTTGTACCCCAGATGGTTTTCGTTTCAATGTTGTGTTTCCAGAATTCAAAACCAAATGTAATCATTTTTTCATAAAATGTTTCAGAATAAATCAATTTAGTATTTGTCAACATTGTTTTTATCCCTGTCTTATTTAACAGTTTAAAATAAAACGTTTCTGCATCACTTGTGTTAAACCCTTAGAAGTATGGGAATTTCTCATAAAATGTTTTCGAACTGCTTTTAGGTGGAGTGGCACAATGTTCCCATTGATTATATTTAAAAACATTTCTAGGTTGAGCAGATTTATGTAAATAGTGATGTGCAAAATTATTGTAACACTACATTTGTTCATAATTCGACGAACCCTGTAAGTAATCATGTTCTGTAAATTTTGCTGACATTACTAAATCTGACATCATATTATTTATGCTTTCAAAGTCCCAATCATCAGAGAATGTACTTGGTTTTACAAAGTCACTTAATGAAACCTTGAACTAAAGTGGATATTTCAAGAGTTCAACCGGGCCATAGATTTCGTAATCTGTTTTGTCCCAAGCTACCCCACCGGGTATTGGAATGGCTGTGACATTCACTGATGATAGTTCTCTTTTCTCGATGTGAGATGACTTGTGTGGCTTTAGGACCAAGTTGATGTTTTGACTTGCTGTGTCCATTGTACTGTATTTTCCCTCCATGAATTTTCCCAAACAAAGTACCATGATGAGTCAAAGCAGGAGGAAAAGTACACCTAACACAATCCAAAATTCAATCCATGGAGAAATCAGATAGGTTTCTTTGAGTTGATGAAAGAGTTTAGTTACTTTGTCTTTGAAAGTTTTTGTTGTTGGCGTTTCTTCAGGTTCGCTTGGATCTTCAGAAAAGTTATCGAAATTGATGAAGTAGCCAGATGCAGTTCTGTCAATTGTTGGAATTGCTTCCGAATTTTCCTTTGCTTTTTCATTTTTTCTTTCATTAGCATAGTCTGAGGCTACATCGTTGTAGAGAGGTGTTTCTTGACGAACTGTTGCAATTTGGGTTTCAAGAGGCACAAGTTCCATGGCATTGTTGCCTAGTCCTTTTTTATTCACTGCAGGTTTATCAAATGTGATTAGTCTCTCAGTTTGAACCTTTTTGGTATTCTGCTATTTCTTGGGAGTCCACTGGGCCTACTACTTATCATTGGCCACATGATTGTGATTTTACCAGGTCGATGGATACAACTCGGTTCTCCTTTTTACCAGCAAGGGGCAGTAGTACAACTGATCTTGTTCCGCTGATAGCTAAGACAGGTACTGCTTTTCTGTAAGAAGGCCCAAATTCCTTCTTCACCGCGATCTTCTCTCCGACCAGATCCCCAATCTTTGGAATCCAGACAGGCCTTGCTGGGACAGGTGGTTTATCTTCAGTGGCCGTTGGCTGCTGTTTTAACTTTATGTTGCTCAGGGCCTTTCTTGTTTCATTTAAGTCCTGTAAAACAGCCAAATGATCTTTGATATCAAAGCATTTCTTTTCTATCACTGAAGTCTGACTATCTAAGTCCTGAATATGCATTCTAGTACCGAACAATAGTTTGTACGGACTGAAACATTTTAGAGAATTTCTTGGCAGATTATTAAGACTACGTTGGACACTTGTTAAATGTTGGACCCATCCATCACCCGAACCTAATACCCTCGCCGTTATAGATTGCTTTATGTCCCGTTTTTTTCTTTCCACAATCCCATTTCCCTCAGGATGGAAGGGACAAGAGTACCGCAATGCAATGCCCATGCTGGTCATGGCCTCCTTGTAAGCTCGAGAGCTAAAAGCAGGACCCTGGTCAGAATGTAGCATGCCAATTGCGTATGTGCCGATAAAGACTCGCAAATCTTTTATAACAGTTCTGGCGTCAGTCGAGCGCTGGTGTCTGTATTTTTAAGTGAATCTAGTCTTAAAAAGAAATTAATGGGACGCTGGATTTTACGTATAGATAGCCTTATGCTAACTACAAGAAGGGCCATGGCAATACTCCGGTCGGTTCGCTACTGCGATCTCTGTTGCAGTTTGGACAGCTCTTTGCAAATTTGTAATGTTGCAGGCTCATCCCCGGCCACCAGTATTCCGATTGTAATTCTTTCAGAGATTCCTTGATCTCTTGGTGCCTTAGACCCAATCCCATGTGTGCGTCCGCTATTAAGAAGATTCACCTGTTCATGTTTGGAATTACTCTACCCCCCACTCCAGGGACTCGAGCAAAAGGAACGGAGTTTGCATCAATTAGGTATGTATTTTTGAGTGGATAGTTCACGGGTAGTGCTGCACAGTCGCCTTTTGAAGACGTTTTCCCGCCAGCATGGTTTCCCCGTCTATGTATTTTTCTGAACGCTTTTTTGTGGCTACGGAAGCCAGTTGAGCTGCTTCCGCTGTGGCTGTATTAGCCAATGAATTCCCTGCAACGTGAACGCCATCACGTTGATGACTCAGTGTATGTATTACGTGAGTCTTTCGTAGTTCTTTCTGCAAAAGAACTACCTGTTCCCAGAGCTTCTTATGCTTTATTGTGGCACCTGTGTCATCTTTGTAATCGTTTTGAACCCAGTTCTGCAAGTCATTACTGTAAGATTTGGCGCAGAAATGTGAATCGCACACTATTAGTGTCAGGAATTCACGATCGGCATTTTCAAGCGCCATCTTTAAACATCTCATTTCAGCTCGCTGAGCCGAACAGTTTCTCAGTGATTCAGTTTTTGTTATTTTTGGTCTGAATTTACCACAGTGCCAGCGACCTTTAACAATCGCGCACGCTGCATTGTAGGATTTATTATCCACATCGTAATGTTGTGCAAATCTGTCCATATAGATTACACAAGAGTACTGTTGGAGAGGCAGAATTTCGATTGGCAGAGGATATTCTTCTTCATATATTAGATCTTTCAGTTTTTTCATGTTCGGGTCAAAATAGTATTTCACGTCTTCTGCAGCAAGAGAATTTTCCCACTGTATCCATTTTGGATCCAATGCCACCGTTTTTAGATTAACTGGGCTTAATAACGCCTTGAGGGCTGATTCTGCTGTATAAACAGTTATTCTTTTGCCTTGGGCTTGGGCTCTTTCTTTTGCTACAGCAGTTTGAACCGCATTTACAATATTTTCTGTAAGACTGAATGTTTTTTCAGCTTGTGTGTACAAATGTGATTTGTAAGCTATTGGTACCGTTTCTCCCTCATTAGAGGTCAGGTACGTGAATCCGAATCTTCCTGGGATGCCTCGGATTACAAGGTTGCGTGTGTTGTCGCGAGTTTGTAATTTTGTTTTAGCTAACATGTCTGTTTGCAATGATCAATGTTTCTGAGTCCAATTGATTGGTTTAAAATCAGGTTTTATTAATTCATAGAGAGGTTTAACCCTCTCTGCATAATTTAGAATGTAAGTTCTTCCGAAATTCAGGAAACCTAGTATTGATTGTAAGTTCTTCAGCGTTTTTGGTGCTTGGAGTACAGCGCATTTCTCTAAGAAGTTGTCTGCTAGGCTTTTGCCTTTACTTGATAATTCATATCCTAAAAACAGGACAGTTAGGTGGGCAATTCGTGACTTTTTAAAGTTGAATTTGTAACCCTCTGCTGCAAATCCAAGTATTATGGTGTTCACTCTTTTCACGTGAGTATCCAGGTCATCATCTGTGAGATAGATGTCATCGACATAAGATAATGCCTCATCATCATATATTTGTAGTAACTCTGTTACCCTTGCTGAGAATAATCCTGGGCTATTCTTGAATCCCTGTGGGAGTCGACAGAAATTTTTCTGTGACCCCATTATTGAGAAAGTGGTTAAATACCTGCTTTCAGGTGCAATGTTTTGACAAAAGAATCCATTAGAGATGTCTAATATTGTTTTGTATTTTTTGCGAACGATGTTATTCATTAGTGCTGCACTGTGTGAGTTTTGTACTGCAAATGTCTTGCAACATGAGTTAAAGTGTCTGTAGTCCAAGACTAGACGATATGAATCGTCTGGCTTGGAGACAGGAAACAAAGGATTGTTCATTTGAGAGGTGCATGTTTCGATCACCCCTTGGTATTCAAGTTGATCTAAGATCTCCCTGACTTGTTTTTTAGCTTCTTGCTTAATTGCGTACTGCCTTTGTGCAGTGGGTTGACATTTTAGCTGGATTTTGTGAGGAGGGGAGTCCTCATCCCATCCTACATGATTTTTATATAATGCAGGAGCTTGGGCTACTGTCCATTTTCTTGCATATGTGTATTTTCTAAGAATTGGAATATGATTTGAGAAGGCAGGCATAATCATTTCTTCGCCATGAGGGCACTCCCTGACAAACTCTGGTGGCCAGTCTTTCTCAGCTAATAGGATGCCATAGGCAGACCCCTTACTTTCCTAGTCTTATCTCCCTCTATACGCAATGTTATTTCGTATATTTTATGAGGTTTGCTAACTCTGGTATCTGCAGTTTTCACCTGAATGTATTCATTCGTGTCCACTGTCTCCAGATGATTCATCAGGATTTTGCGAGCTATTGTCACTTCTGCTGCACTGTCTAGCATTGTCTGGGCCCACTCTCCGTTTTTCAGCTGTGTCCTCAGTATCCTCGGCATGTTTGATTATTTTAATACTGGCTACCTTCTTTCTTGGAAATTGTAATTTTTTACTTTGAGCAGGTTCCTTGTCTTTGGACTTGACGTGCTCTTCCCTGTGTTCTGACCGTCCTCTTCTTTCCGATTTCTGCGAGGAAGTCTGAAAAGATCGAGAGGGACGTGTATCAATATCTTGATATCTATCAGGCTTTTTCAAATTATCCCTATTTCTGAGGTTGTATCTTTTCTCAGAGGGCTCCCTCTGGGGAGACTTATGTCCTTGGCCCGGAGATCTTTCTCTCCGCCGAGGAGACCTTCCTCTGGACTGGAATCTTTTTTCTTTGGGAGTGGATTGTTTATTTCCATCCCAGCTCTTTTTTGGAGTATTTAGATTATTTTTAAGAAATGTTTTTTCAGGATTTTCAGTTAGTTGGGGTTTTACCGGTTTCCCACCCAAACTATGTCTACCTAGTTCTTCATAGGATTTTTCTGTGATTCTGGCAAGTTCAATTGGTTGGTCTGCTATATCTGTTTCTTTCAATTTCTGGCGGATCGCCACAGATGCTGCTTCTCCTTTTATGTTGGCTAATAATATAGCTGAGACCTGCTTGAAGTCTTTCAGTAATTTCATACCCAGAGTTAAAACAGGTTCTGGACCGTATTCATTTTGAATCTGTCTTAGTACATCTGGTATGACCGCCATAGACGGAACACCATGTGTTTTTGTGTAAATGGAAGCAAAGACTGTGCCCCAAGTGTCACAATCCTCCACATGTGGTGCGATCCCCATTGGAAGGCAGATAGTCAGAATTCTGTGTTTCTCACTAGGGGTAGTATCCGGAAATACTGCCTCTATTTGAGTTATCTTTTGTGCTAGCCAGAATGGAATTTGTTCCCGTTTTGCGGGTGTTTTACCAAGACATGATTGTATGTTCTGTGGTGTAATTTTGTTTGTGTTTCCCTGATGAGGGGTCAGCTGTGGAATGTTAATAGCTGGTTGGACTGTTGAAGTCCGCATTACATATTGGACTAATTGTCTATGTATTTTAATTAGTACTTTTAGTTGGGCTAAAAGTTCCCGGTCTGACATTTTTTTCGATGTCTGGATGTGGTGTGTAGCTGGCTAGAACCGGCCACGTTGCTCCTGATCTACCTAGTGGACCGAGCCTGGTGATGTGATTATTATGTTTTAGGGCGCCTTTAAACCAGAGCAGGTGCTCTTGGTATTTTAATGGGATTTCAACCTCCTCGAAAGGAGTGTATTCATCCAGAGGTTCCTCTATTTTGTAATAGTGGAATTTGCGTGTTACAGCGTTTACTGCTGGAAAGTTTATCCATGAATACAATACCTCTGTCTGCCGATATTCATGGGCCTCTACCACGAATATGACTGTACCACCTCGTGATGTCAGTCCATTTTCTATAAGTTTAAGAGTTATAGTTTTTCTTATGTTGACCTGAATGAGTATAGCATTCGGGTCATTCTGTAGTAGACTCGTGTCATCCTCTAGGAGTCGAGCTGCTATTCTAGCTGCCTCCCTTTCGTCTTCACTTTCCCCCATTTTACTGGCAGAAAGGTTTTTGTTGCAGATCAAGTTTCAAGGAAACCAAGATTAGGTGCACAATATTTTGGAACACTGTATCCTTCAACGTTGACTAAACCAAAAACTATACATAGGAATCTCTTCCTACTAAGTTCCGGCGGATTTTAACCTTTTACCCACTCCAGATGTTAATTGGAGTTTTTACGGGAAAAGGGTCTGTGTGAAAAAGCACGACTGAGTTACTCTAACGTCTTGCGTTAGATGTATTGCCTTACCAAACGTTGGGCGCCATGTAGTGTAGTTCCTATATTCCCAATAGGCTCTGCGCATTGGAATATTATATTCAGCAGTGTAGACGTAGGACTGAGGTCGACTAGGTCTCTACTGACTATATTAGACTTAAGGTTTGCCAGCTAGCTCAGAGGTCACTAGAAACTTTCTCGAATAAACGAGGAGGAGTTTAACCTCCCTGGATAGACAAGAAGGGATTAGCTTCTGACAACCATATAACATGACAACTTTGCTCCCTCAGAATAAGAGTGTATCTCTAGAGTCGTGTGAAAACAATAGACAGCTATTTCACTCAGTCAATCGTGCGTACTTAGTTTCACCAGAGTGCAGAGAAAAGAGAGATGGGCGTTTTCAATAAAAGGTGTAATTTATTGAGCAGTGCAAGAAAAATGAATTGCCATAATTGCAATACTTAATGTAAAGTAAAGTGCGTACAGTAAAAGGAGTATTATGAAATAAGACTGTAAAAGCATTGATATGGTTTCTTAGCCATAAGATACTTTAAAATGGATAAAATATATACATACATATTTACATTGACTAACGTACTCAACTGGTGCTTCTAAATATGCCTACCCCGGTGTACCTGACCTAAGCCTAATACGTGGGAAGGAGTAAGTAAGTAGCAGTTTAAGTTAAGTTGGTTTTGCCAAGAATCTGACTCAAGAATTCTCTTTAAGGGTTTAGTCAGCTCCGTACCTGGGAAATAGAATGCAGGAGGTCTGGTATCTCTCTTTCAGGACTTGATATCCCAGCAGCCCGCGAAGGCGGCTGAGAACACCGGAGCTGGATTTCTCGGCAGGAGAAAAGACAGCGTCTCTCTCAGTGCGTCAAAAGGGAGGGGCAGCGTCCGTGGGCTCTCGCATCAGCTGGGCTCTCGGGCAAGTAGATAGCTGCTCGCCTCCAAAACCCCCACCGTGTGTTTGCTTAAGGCAACGTTGGTATATTTATACCTGAAAGGTGCCGGGTTTGACGTAAGGTTGGACATAAGACGTCTATAAAGATGTCACTAAGAACTGGCCGTTCTTACAGTGCTTCACAGGAGTTCTAGGACAAAATCAAAACAAAAGCAAACGGGGATTTCCCAGGTTGCTGGAGGTTTGGTTTGTTTAGAGAACTCGTTGTGCTTTCTAGGAGTCCGGGGAAGTAGCCTTGCTTATTGTGACTGCATGGGCTACAACTAAATATTGATATGATTCCTATGCCATTATAGGGATATTATTGATCATAACCGTACAAGGGCATAAAATAGAAATATCGATTTAGGTTCCTAGATAAAAACACAATATGGGTACCTTGCTGGCTAGGCTACTCCGGTATGCTCCTCCCACAATTGTAATTAACGAAATCAAGAAGGCGGATAACACAAGAGTCTATACATAGGGAGAGATTAAAGAGGCCTTCAGAACATATTATGCTGCTTTATATGACAAACCCGTGGAGGTACCCGCCGAGCGTATAGACGCTTTCCTTTCCACCTTGAACTTCCCCACACTATCGACCCGGCACAAAAAGACCTTTCAGGGCCCATAACATCACAAGAAATCAAGATTGCTATGAAGGGCCTCCCTCATAACAAGACCCCTGGTATGGATGGCTTGCCCAGCGAATTCTACACTACGTACGCAGAAACACTGGTGCCCAAATTGATGGAATTGTATAAGACCATCTGGGAGGAGGGTGCGCTACCTCTCACTACCGCACAGGCCCTGGTCATCTCGCTGCCTAAACCAGGCAGGGACCATACAGATATGGCTAATTATAGGCCACTATCGCTTTTAACAACTAAATACAAAATACTGAGTAAGGTACTGGCTAATAGAATACAACCCCACTTAACACACCTGATACATATAGATCAGACGGGGTTCGTACCAGCGCGGAGCACATCCCTGAATATTAGGAAATTACACCACTTGATGGTGGAGGTGCCACAGCACTTCCCTCACGCAGGGTGCCTCTCTCTAGACCTCAAACAGGCGTTCTATTTGATCCACTGGGATTATATGTTTTGGGCACTGTCTTGTTTTGGGGTGCCTGAAAGCTATCTAACATGGTTACAACTGCTTTACACAGAACCGACGGCACGAGCAAGGACGGGCAGACACATTTCTGGGGAATATAAGATTCACCGAGGGACACGGCAGGGATGTCCATTATCGCCTCTGATTTTTATTTTAGTACTGTAACCACGGGCGACTGCGATGAGGCAAAGCTTCCCGGACATGGGAATACCGCTCAGACACACCACCCACCTTTTTTCAGACTATGCGGATGATATAATTATCTATCTCCGCGACCTCCGTCTGTCCTTAGTTCCAATATGTGACTTGTTTCGAACGTTTGAGACAATATCCGGCCTGGCCGTGAACCTCGCCAAATCACACGCCTTTTTCTTTACGGATCATACGGATCATCCACAGAGGTGGAATTTGGAGACACCCCACTACTGGTTGCCCCCACTACATTTAAATACTTGGGCATTCAGGTGTATAGAACACACGCCGATCTGTTGGAGGGCAATATCAGCAGAACAATAAGGTCCCTGAGATCCATTATTGGTGTCTGGACTTCACTGCCATTATCCAATATGGGTAGAACAGCAATAGCAAAGATGGTAGTTCTGCTGCGCCTACTATATTACTTTACAAATTTGCCTCTACTAATCCCACTCTCCACCTTTCAAACGCTGAAAACGTTACTGATAGACTTAATCTGGGGCAACGGAAGACGGCGAATTAGCTTGAGGAAATTACAGGTAGGCACTAACATGGGAGGGCTGGGAGTCCCAGACTTCAGGGCGTACTACTACGCCTGCCAATTACAGTGGCTGTCATACTGGACGGCTGGACGTAATCTCCATGAAATAGGTTTCACTAGCACTGATCTAGAGGAGGGCGCTCTACACACTCTACTTTTGCCAAGCTGCAAAACGCGAAGAGACTTACCAACACTGCTAACCACTGCATTGACATGCTGGGGAAAAAAAATGAACCCCTTAGGGTGAGTTACTAAAACGCATACTGCCCCTTAGTCCAACAATGTTTGATTTTCTGAGTCTATAAAAGACTGCTCTTTCTGGGAAAAATACTGAAAGAGACTAGGGTGAATGTATAAATGAGGAGGCTGGGTTTTCTTAGCAATGGTGTTCTTTATTTCAATCTTGACATATAGAAAACAAATGCTTTGGATATTGCTTCTGCAGGGGTTGATTATGGTTAATATTACTGTCTTTCTCTTCCATAGGTCGTTTGGGAGTGGTGTGGAACCCAGTATCTCGGAGAAAGAAACCAGTGGTAATTATGTATACACGATAATGACAACCTGTCACCATACCCTGTTGTGCTTAAGATGGGGAAAGGAATGTGCAAAGAGAAGCAAAAGAAAATAAGAGGAAGGACAGATAACCTCTCCACCTCTTCCCACTGACTGTACTTCTCCAGGGGTAGGATACACTACCATTGATTCCTGTCTTCAAAAGGTATAGCTGTATTGTCTTCCTTGCACTCTCTCAAACACAATGAATACCAGGTCATTAACCTGAGAATGATTTCATGAGATTTACTCTCTTCTTATTCCTGTGACACAGTGACTTCTGGGATTTGTAGTGCAAAGCCAAATACCATACGCGAGGTACGTGAGTATTGTGAAAAGTTATGAATTAAACAAACCTCTTAAATACCCATACAAATTCCCCCCCTACCTCACAACAACCTCTGACTCTTGTGCACCCCCAGACTCACCCGTTGCGCCACAACTATCCTGAGCTGCAGCCATTCTTCAGCATCCTCCAGGGCAGACCGTAACTCCTCTATAAGTTCTCGGGACTCACCTCCTCTTTCTCGTGTTCCGGGGCAGGTCGGTTTCTACTTCTTTATCCAGTGCCTTCTTTGTAAGGTCAGCGTCCTCCTCTGCTTATTCCTTACTTTGCTCCCACATGTCTGGGCTGGAACTTCTCCCTATGTGGTCTGATCCACTCTCTCACCCTCAGTTTTCTCTTCCTTCTGACTTGCTCTCTATTCCAGGTTGGAAGCCTCTTTTTCGTCCTGCAGATTTCTCTCTGATTGGCCCCTCCATGCTTTAAACAAACATGTTTCCTTAAATGCACTCACTGAATGCGAGTTCAATGTTTTAACTCTTTTTTTCTTCTTTTGACAGGGTTTCAACCATCGATGGGGGCTCATAACGAGGTCAGCTTGGCAGACAGCAGTTAAAGGGAGCATGATAGGGGCCTGGCATCTCACAAATACATTTGGACTGGTGTCTTAGAATTCTAGTTTGAAGCCTAGAATTGGCTCTAGGACCCACTGATCCTGGGTAATCTGCCTCCAATTGTCTGGGAACAATTCCACTCTTCCCCCCAAGGTTACCTCTGAAAAAGGGATCATTCTTACCTTTATAACCAGCATCTTGAATTCCTCCTTGTGCTCCTCTGCGATTGCCACAGTGGAAGCAGGAGTGACCTCCTTTGGGACCAGTGGGATAGAAGGTGGTCTTTGCTGGTTCCCCATACCATCCACCACTGCCTCAGAGATAGTATCCTTGTGAGTGCCTTGAAAGGATCCACGGCCTGACACACACCCTCCAAAGTGCCCGTCCCTGCCAAAAAGGATTCTTTTAAACACTTTTTAGGTGGCATTTGCACCATATCCAGTGTGGTATATGTGGAGCAAAATCTGGTGAGTTCTTTAACAAATTGACCCCCAAAAAACAGTCCCTTGATCAGTGGCACAGCTTCAGCGGTGGCCAAATCATTAAGCTTCTTGTCTATTTGCATGAGAATAGATCTCTGTCGTTTGTGGAAATAACGCAGCTGGTGTTTCCCAGTTGGCAATAGACCCTCTGTGCTCAACACTCTACGACAACCAGACCCACTGGGAAGTTAGATTATTTGGCATGGAAAGCCAACTCGACTATCTTTGTCAGTGGGCTCGACATGTCCAGGAGCTTGCCCTGGCAATTACCTCATGCTCGGTCTAGGCCCTTCTTAGGGTCCTTTGCATACTTAATCATCAATCAATCAATCAATCAATCAATCAGAGTACTTGTAAAGCGCACTACTTACCAGTGAGGGTCTCCAGGCGCTTAGGGGAGGGGGTGCCGCTACTGCTCGAAGAGCCAGGTCTTGAGGAGTATTCTGAAGGCGAGTAGTTCTTGGGTCTGCTGTAGGTGGGCAGGGAGGGTGTTCCAGGTCTTGGCGGCGAGGTAGGAGAAGGATCTGCCGCCGGAGGTCGTTCGTTGTATGCGGGGAACAGCGGCGAGGGCGAGGCTGGCGGAGCGGAGCTGGCGGGTGGGGGTGTAGAAGCTGAGTCTGCTGTTCAGGTAGGCTGGTCCGGCTTTGTGGAGTGCTTTGTGTGCGTGGGTGAGGAGCTTAAAGGTGATCCTCTTGTTGACGGGGAGCCAGAGTAGGTCTCTCAGGTGGGGGTGATGTGGCTGCGGCGGGGGACGTTTAGGATCAGTCGGGCGGAGGCGTTTTGGATGCTTTGTAGTCGTCATAGGTTTTTGCCTGGGATTCCTGCATAGAGTGCGTTGCCATAGTCCAGTCTGCTGCTAACGAGGGCCTGGGTCACCGTTCTTCTTGTTTCGGTCGGGATCCACTTGTAGATCCTGCGTAGCATGCAGAGGGTGTTGTAGCTGGAGGAGATGTCGCTGACCTGTTTAGACATGGAGACGAAGGTGTCGAGGATGAATCCTAGGTTGCGTGCCTGGTCGGTGGGTGTCGGTGCTGTTCTCAGTGTTGTCGGCCACCAGGAGTCGTCCCAGGCTGAGAGGGTGGGTTCGAGGATGAGGACCTCCGTCTTGTCCGAATTCAGCTTCAGGTGGCTGCTCCTCATCCAGTCGGCGATGGCCTTCATTCCCTCGTGGAGGTTGGTTTTGGCGGTGTGTGGGTCCTTGGTGAGGCAGAGGATGAGCTGGGTGTCGTCAGCATATGAGATGATGTTGAGGTCGTGATGGCGGGCCACTTGTGCGAGGGGGGCCATGTAGACATTGAACAGAGTCGGGCTGAGGGATGAGCCCAGGGGGCGCCGCAGATGATGTCGGTGGCTTCGGATCGAAGGGGTGGGAGGCGGACGCTCTGGGTTCTGCCGGAGAGGAAGGACGTGGTCCAGTCGAGGGCCTTCTCTTGGATTCCGGCTTCTTGGAGGCGTGTCTTTAGGGTGCGATGGCAGACCGTGTCGAAGGCGGCTGAGAGATTGAGGGAGATGAGGGCTGATGTTTCACCGTTGTCTAGTTGGCGCATGATGTCGTCTGTGGCGGCAATGAGGGCTGTCTCTGTGCTGTGGTTTCGTTTGAATCCGGACAGGGATGGGTCCAAGATGTTGTTGTCTTCGAGGTGATGGGCCAATTGTATGTTGACAATTTTCTCGATGACCATCGCCGGGAACGGGAGCAGGGAGATGGGCCGGAAATTCTTGAGGTCCTTGGGGTCCACCTTGGGTTTCTTGAGGATGGCGTTGATTTCGGCGTGCTTACAGATTTCCGGAAATGTCGCTGTTTCGAAGGAGATGTTGATGACCTTCCGTAGTTGGGAGGCGATGGCTGCGACTGCTTTGTTGAATACGTGGTGTGGGCACGTGTCTGACGGAGATCCTGAGTGGATGGAGTTCATGACCTTGCTTGTCTCGTTGTCGTTGACGTTGGACCAGGAGGTCAGGCGGTTGGTGCTGGTGGTGTTCACGGGAGTAGTGGAGTCTGGTGTAGTCGGGCGGTTGTGGTGTTGTAGCTGTCCTGGATGTCAGCAATCTTGCGGTGGAAGATGGTGGCTAGCGAGTCGCACAGTTTTTGTGAGGGCGGGATGTTGTTGGCGTTGGCGTTGGCGCTGGGTTTCGAGAGTTCCTTTAGAATGCTGAAGAGCTCTTTGCTGTCGTGTATATTGTTGTCCAGGCGGTCTTTGAAGGAGGATCTCTTGGCTAATGTGATGAGGTGGTGATGTCTGTGAATAGCGTCCTTGTTGGCTGTGTGGTTGTCCCGTGTGTGTGCGTGGAGCCATTTATTCTCCAGTTTCCGGCATGCGCGTTTGGAGGTCTGGAGCTCGTTGGTGAACCAGGTGGCTCTCTTGCTGGTGTGTTTGTTGGAGGGTTTCTTGAGCGGGGCTAGGGTGTTGGTGCAGTTGTCGATCCACTGTTTGAGGTTGCGGGCTGTGGCGTCTGGGTTGCTGGGGTCGGTGGGTGGGTTCTGGGCGAGGGTGGTGATCAGTTGGTCTTCAGTGACTTTGCTCCAACAGCGACGAGGCAACTATTGAGTGTGCGGTGGTACGTGGTTGGTTTCATGAAGGTGAAATGGATGCAGCGGTGGTCGGTCCAGTGGAGCTTGGTGGTGTGGTTGAAGTCGACGTGGGTGCCTGCGGAGAAGATGGGGTCCAGCGTGTGGCCAGCGGCGTGGGTGGGTGCGGTGATGAGTTGTCTGAGGTCGAGGTTGGTGAGGTTGTCGATCAGGGAGGCGGAGTTGGCGTCGTTGTTCCCGAGGTGGAAGTTCAGGTCTCCGAGGAGGATGTAGTCCATGGAGGCGAGTGCGTGGGTGCTGGCGAGGTCGGCGATGGAGGCACTGAACTGGGCCCGGGGTCCGGGGGGGTCTGTAGATGAGTGTTCCTCTGAGGGTGGTGTTGAGGTCAGTGTGGATCCGGAAGTGCAGGTGTTCGGCGGTGTTGAGGGTGTCATCTGCATTGGTGGCGCAAATGTGATCATGGTAGAGTCCACCTCCAGGGCATCTGCAACCTTACCTATCATGTCTGGATGAGGGCATTCTGCTCGAAGAAGACCATAGACTTCCTTATCGAATTCCTGGCAGAGGTGTGACTGGACATAATCCAAGACCTCCTGCAGAGGAGCTCAATTTGAAGCTCTTGGATAATCTCTCTGGGATCAAAGGTAAGTACTCAAGGGTTCTTGGAGGAAGAAGCGTGTTTCTTCTTGCTAGGCCCAGGTGCATCTTCCTCTTCGCTGTCCTCCAAGTGAGAGGAAGCAGATTCCAACTGACGGGGTTCAGCAAATGAGGAGCTGTGTGAGGTCTTTCCCAGAGGGCAGGCCCTATAGATCCTCCCTCGCCCCTCCCCCCGCCTCTATCCGCGTATGACAGATGCTTTTGCGCGCAGCATTCACGTGCAGCGGTCGCGCCCCAAGCGCGCCGAAGGTGCGCCAAAGGTAAGCCCGTCTACGCCCGTCCGTGCCTGGACCGCGCCCAGCGCCAGACCCCCTGGCCCCCGCAAACCCCCCCTTACGCATAACGTATGACGCCGGTACCCTCTTTGCCCTCAACCCCAGTCGCACACCTCATTGCTACAAAGCTACCCCAGGACTCACCTATGGACCATTCGCCTGCCACTCCTGCAAGTTCACCTGCATCAGGACCCACACCAAATCCACTTCCCCCCAAAACATCTCCGACTCTAACCACCTGAAGTGCATCCTGCTGAACACCCGCTCGGTCCACAGACACGCCACTAAACTCTGGGACTTACTCGACACTACATCGCCGGATGTCGCCTTCCTCACAGAAACCTGGATGAACGCCTCATCAGCGCCCGACATCGCCATAGCCATCCCGGACGCCTACAAAATCATCCGAAAAGACCGCACCAACCAAACAGGAGGAGGCATCGCCATCGTCCATAAGAACACCATCCGAATTACGACCAGCTCAGACGATAACCTCGCGACCGCCGAACACCTTCACTTCCAGATCCACACCGACCCCAGGACCACACTTAGAGGCACCCTCATCTACAGACCACCAGGAACCCGCACACAATTCAATGAAGACATCACTGAATTCATCAGCCCACATGCCCTCACTTCTGAGGATTACATTCTATTGGGAGACCTCAACTTCCACCTGGAAAAGAAAAACGACAACAACACCACCACCCTTCTGGACAACATAGCAAATCTCGGACTCAAACAACTTGTTGACACCCCCACCCACCTAGCCGGACACACGCTCGACCCTATCTTCACCTCCAGCAAGCACATCTCCTTCGATCACACCACAGCTCTCCATTGGACGGACCACAGCTGCGTTCACTTCAACTACAAAAAGTCCACGACCCACAACCTATTCCTCGAAGAAACTGGAATAAAATTACCACTGACAAACTCTTCACATCGCTTAACCAAAACCTTCCTGCCATATCATCGGACACAAACCAAGCTGCCACCAAACTCACACAATGGATCACCCACAGCGCTGATGAATTAGCACCCTTGAAAAACCACCAGATCAAACAAGGTAGCAAAAAGGCCCCCTGGTTCAACGATGACCTTAAAAAATCCAAAAAGTTATGTCGTACCCTCGAGAAAACCTGGAGAAAAGACCCAACCACTGACAACCTGACCACCTTCAAGAAGGCCACCCACATACACCACCAATTGATCCGATCCACTAAAAAATCAGCTTTCAAGGATCGACTCGACAACAACGCCCACAACAGCAAGGAACTATTCAATATCGTCAAAGAGTTTACCAACCCCACTGCCGGCACCAACGACATCACTCCCTCCCAAGCCCTCTGCGACTCCTTATCCTGTTTCTTCCACAACAAAATCGCCGACATACATAACAGCTTTGAAAACCAGTCCGAAGAACAGACCACTTCACCCACCCCGACCCAAAACAGCACTCTCACAACCTCTGCGCCTGGAACCCAATCACTACTGAAGACACTATCCGCCTGATGAACTCCATCCACTCAGGTTCACCAACCGACCCATGTCCTCACCACATCTTCAACAAAGCAGACTCCATCATCGCACCACATCTCCGCGATGTCATCAACTGTTCCTTCAACTCCGCCACCTTCCCGGAATTCTGGAAACATGCCGAACTCGGCGCCCTTCTGAAGAAACCCACAGCAGACCCCTCTGAACTTAAGAACTACCGCCCCATCTCACTCCTCCCATTCCCTGCCAAAGTCATTGAAAAAGCTGTCAACAGTCAGCTCGCCACCTTCCTCGAATCCAACAAATCCCTCGACCCCTCACAGACCGGCTTCCGAGCCAAACCCAGCACCGAAACAGCCTTTATCGCTGCTACAGACGACATACGATCGCTACTGGACAACGGAGAAACAGTTGCCCTCATCCTACTTGACCTCTCCGCCGCCTTCGACACAGTCTGCCATAGCACCCTCATACAACGACTCAACAACGTCGGAATACAAGGAAAAGCTTTGGACTGGATCATCTCGTTCCTCGCCGGAAGAACCCAGAGAGTCCGCCTCCTCACATTCAAATCAGAGGCCACCGAAGTCATCTGCGGCGTACCACAAGGATCATCACTCAGTCCCACCCTCTTCAACGTTTACATGAGTCCCCTCGCATCCATCGCGCGACAACACAACCTCAACATCATCTCCTACGCAGACGACACCCAGCTGATCCTCTCCCTCACCAAAGACCCAAACACCGCCAAAACCAATCTACACGAAGGAATGAAAGAAGTAGCCGAATGGATGAAAAACAGCCGTTTAAAACTAAACTCGGACAAAACAGAAGTCCCCCTCTTAGGACCATCCCCCTCTGCCTGGGACAACTCATGGTGGCCACCGACCCTGGGCACAGCACCCATACCTACAGATCACGCACGCAACCTAGGCTTCATCCTTGACTCCTCCCTCTCGATGACCAGACAAGTTAATGCCGTCTCATCTTCATGCTTCAACATCCTACGCATGCTCAAAAAAATCTTCAGTTGGATCCCCACCGAAACAAGAAAGACAGTCACCCATGCACTGGTCACTAGCCGACTGGATTATGGAAATACCCTCTACGCCGGAACCACAGCCAAACTACCGAAAAAACTTCAACGCATCCAAAACGCCTCAGCCAGACTCATTCTGGACATCCCCCGTCAAGCTCACATTTCCGGTCACCTGAAAGACCTCCACTGGCTCCCCGTCAACAAGAGAATAACATTCCGTCTCCTCACCCACGCACACAAAACCCTCTACGACCTAGGACCCGAATGCCTCAACACACGACTGTCCTTCTACACACCCGCCCGACAACTACGATCATCCAATCAAGCCCTCGCCGCAATCCCGCGCATCCATAGATCCACCATGGGAGGAAGATCCTTCTCCTACTTAGCGGCCAAAACATGGAATTCTCTCCCCACTCACCTCCGCCTTACACAGAACCACCTCTCCTTTAGAAAACAGCTAAAAACCTGGCTTTTCGATAAGTAATGCACCCACCCTCCCTCAAGCGCCTTGAGACCCTCTGGGTGAGTAGTGCGCTTTACAAATACTGGAACTTGAACTTGAACTTGCCCTGTTGACGCTTATAGTCACGCAAATGATGAGTAAAGGGACCCACAGCCCTAACTAGGGCTTTATTAACTGATTGCTGCACACTGCAGTCAGAGGCATCCACTAAGTCCAGCTCCAACGGGTCATCTGTATCATCAGGGAAAACCTCCACTTCAGCCTCATAAGGCTCCCACTGTGCCATTCTCTTGATATCTTTGTTGGTCAATTGGCAATTCAAGAGTACCCCAGCCAGGCAAAAACAGTGCTTCAATTAAAATGTTGAGGGAGCAGCCTGGAAACACTCTAGGCAAGCCTGCATCCATTTTTAACAGCCATGCGCTATTTTTAGCAGTCAGGGCATAAGGGGAGCAAGTCTAGGGCCACCACACAAGTAGAATGGAACTTACTGGATGCAGAACAACCGAGAAATGCTCTGTTGTGCTTTTCAGAGTGTCACGGGGAAGCCTGCATATGCACGTTGTGGTGCGGAGTATAGAAATAGAAAGATGACTATGCCAGTTACACAGATGGATGCGAAGCCAGGGGGGATGGGTGGGTCACGCCACAGCAGGCGCAATTATGGTAAAATTTAAGTAAAGCACACAAAGCGAATCCACAATAGCCATCAGCGATACCCGTAATCATGCGCAAATTTCAGTGCTCAGCAACAGCACGAATGCAATATACAAAACAATAACGCCATATTCATGTATGAAAGATGTATAAATGTACTTATCTGGCTGCGAAGCAGCAAGAAAGTGGACACTAAAATGGAGTCATCTGTAGTTGTGTGGGTTGCTCTATAGTGATTGGGGCATGTGATATTGGACATATATAGGTTACATGGGAATGTAGTTTTTTTATTGAAATGTGATTGGCTGCTGACATTTTACAGTAAAGAAAAGAGAAGCATAATCTGAGCCTCCGGTCCTGATATAGAATTGAATCTTGTATGAGCCATTTCTGATGTCTGCTGGTGGTAGAGCCAGTCTGCATGCATTACAAAAGAATTAACATACTTGTGAAAAACTGATTTTGGAAATCTCAATATAAATAGAATTTAGAAATATAAAACCCAAATACGAACATTGAATTCTCCTGCCACAGAACAGTATGTGCTGGCAAATGTTAGGAACAATATGTAATCTTTAAAGTACGTCAGTTTTCTGAGGGTTTCATTTCTAAATTCTCCTTTGTTTTCTATGCTTTCTTCACTGGAAAGGATACTGTTTTGGTACCAGGGCATTAGTGTTGTTTTAAAGTAAAGGAAATTCTACATTCAGAACCAATTTTGAGTAGCATATAACTCACCACAGGTCATGTGCATGCCTTTGCAGGACTATACACGAATTTGCTCCAGGCATAAACACTCAGCAACATTTTTCATTTAAAAGGCTAGACACACTTTTTTTCCTATTTGTCCAAATGTGCGGGTTATCACTCCTTTGTAATGCTGACCTGGGGTGTGATGGTTATAAGATGCTAGTTCAACACAGATACCACAACCAAAGTATGCCGCACCCACATTGTGGTTCTAAAATGATAGAAGAATCAACCCCAAGAAAGACTACTTTTAAGGGTAGTGCTTGCTCTTCAAACTTCTGTTGAACTTCAGTGTCTAATAATGGAATTTGAGTTTCACTGGGAATTAAATATGATTTTGCAAACAAAATTGGATATTGCAGGGTGTTGTAATCCTAGCATAAACTGTTATCAAAACAGAACATGCTATAAGTTGATAATGGAGTGGGACACATTATCAGCAATCCTATTCAGAATGATATGCTAGCTGATTTGTGAACAAAAACCCAGGACAAAGATTCTGTTCAGGTTCCAAATCACATATAAAGGTTGTGCTGAGAGCCGTTAGCTAGGATAGTGGTCAGGTATATATTGGAGAATCCCACCGAAATACATTTCATCACGTGTCTGCTTTGAATGATGCTAAGCAAATGAGTGTTTTGCCATGGAAGAAAGGGACAACTTCTCCTCTGTAAGTGCAGCAAGTACTATTTGTTAACAGAAATACAGGAGTGTAGGGGGACTGACCTTCACCTATAAAAAGGTTCATTGGAATCAGTTGCTCATGTGGTGTTGAAGTTCCAGGCAGACTGGACCCTGTAGTAAAGAGTTTAAACTTAGAATAGGGAGTTATGAAGACGGCTGTTTAATGTTTTTATAACTGTGTAAGCAAGATGATGTGCTCTTTGATATCACTGCACATCATCAGTGTTGCATTAGGATATGCTTTGCAATTGGCAGACTGAGTATTATTGTAAGACTTAAAAACGATGCAATAGTATTGATGATATTGGTTTGGAAGGAATATAGCAGGGCTTCAGCATCCCCTGTTTGCGTAAACCTTTTTTTACTTTGCCTTAACAGAAGAGCCCTGAGCTCGGACTTGCTGAGGGAGCAGAGGCCGACAGATATGTGTGTCCAGATGGAATGCGATCAGCAAGTGTTGGTGGTTGAACTGTTGAGGTTTTTAAACATTGTTCTTTAAGATGTATTATTGTAAAATTTTAAAGGCTACTGTTAGATCTGGGGGTCTCTAGTTGGCAATGGTATTCACCTTTCTCCAAATAGGGACCCTTACTTCTAAGTCAAGATAAGGGGATTACACTCCTTAATAACCCCTGCTCACTCCCTTGGTAGCTTGGCATGAGCAGACAAACTTATCTCAGAGGCAGTGTGTTAAGCATTTGTGAATATACACAGTAATACAGTGAAAACACTACAGATGGACACAACACAGGTTTTTATAAAAATAAGTATCCTTTATGTAGACTCAAACACAAGACCACAAACAACAAAAATCCACAATACTACACCTAAAATTGCTTTAAAGATGATAAAGGTTACTTAGTTCAAGTTATTGATAAATGCGACAAAGTTCTCAACAAAGTACCTGGATGCGTAACGCAAAGTAAACAAAAGGCTCGCAATAGGGGAGCTGCGTTGGTTCCGTGATCCGGGGGAAGGATGCGTCATGCCTCAATGCTTGCGCAGAGTAGGGGATGCGTCGTAATCCTTACCGGTGCAGAGTTGATGAGTAGATCTTCGGCCTGCGGGCCCGTTGCGGTGCGCAAGTTGGCACCTTGATGCGATGCTATGATCCGGTTGCGATGCGAGAAGATGGCGCCCTTGATGTGACAATGCGATGACGCTGTGATGATGATGCGTAGACGCCCTGGCAGCCTTGCGACGACTCTGTACTTTGGAGCCCTGACAGGCCCTGCGACACGCCTCTCCGGTGATGCGATGGCGACTCTCTCGATGGCGTCATGCTTCTCCGGTGATGCGACAGCAGGCAGCTTCGATGAACACACGCTTCCAGGAAGATGCGGCGAAGGCTCGCTTCTCCGGCGATGCGATGATTTCACCTGCGGCGGCGACACGCTTCCTCTCGATGCGTCGCGCGTCCAGCTCCCAGCGATACGCAAATGTCTGTCGATAGAATTCCCAGCAAGGAAATTCACAGGGGGAGCTGGGGATGAAGTCTTTTGTCCCGGAGACTTCAGCAGGAGGCAAGCACAGTTCAAGCCCTTGGAGAATACTCTTTAGATGATGAAAGTCCTTAAAAAGTTCCTTCTCCTCTCCTTGGCAATGAAGCAACCACTACAGGCCAACCCTGCAAACAGCACACTGGCAGAGGGGCAGTCAAACTCCTGCAGCTTCCTCAGTTCTTCTCCTTGGCAAAAGATTTCTTGTTCCAGAAGTGATCTAATTTCTTGGGATTAGGGTCCCAATATTTATACCCCAAAATCTATTGTTCTCTGAAGGCAGAGAGGCCTCTGCCTAGTCCAATCCAGTTCTTGAGCACTTTGTTTACATGACTCTCTCCTTCCTTTCACTGTGCAGGGCAGAGACATCAGGCAAGCCACAGGAGGTAGAGCCTGCATTGTAGAGGGAAGGCCCAGCCATATTCAGGTCCCAGGTGCTACTCCTCCCTCCCATCTAGATACAGATCTCTCTATTCACCACTGGGCTGCCCCAGCCTATCTCCTGGAATCCCCCAGGCCTGTCACTCACAAACCCAGACAAGGAATACACAACCTAGCAGAGGCAGTCCTGGACAGTTAGACAAGAAAATACATACTTTCTAAAATTGGTATATTCAAACACAGAATATTCAAACCAACTTTACTAAAATATGTATTTTATCATTCTAAGTTCAGGTATACTAAGTCCGAATTTCTACCATGTACCCTGAGTTAGTTAGGATTATAAGAATGTAATAATCTAACTGCCCATTCTAGCCTATGGAGAACATGGACAGTTAGACAAGAAAATACATACTTTCTAAAATTGGTATATTCAAACACAGAATATTCAAACCAACTTTACTAAAATATGTATTTTATCATTCTAAGTTCAGGTATACTAAGTCCGAATTTCTACCATGTACCCTGAGTTAGTTAGGATTATAAGAATGTAATAATCTAACTGCCCATTCTAGCCTATGGAGAACAGGTAGCCTTGCAATAGTGAATGTTAGACCTGGCACCATTGGCGTGGGTCTCCCTTCCATTTTTTGCTGTTGTCTCCTCTGTTTTTGCTGGTATTAGATGCTCTGGGCGCTGTGCCACTGCCATTCAGTGCCACAGCGCGAATGCTCCCTGTGTAAATGTAACTGTGAATTGGTATATCCCTGATTGGCTTATTTGGGTTACCTGTTAGTCCCTAGTAGTGTGGCCTATGTGTACCCAGGGCTGGTAACCCACATGCTGCTGGTGGGCCTGCAGCACTGGTTTGCGCCACCCACAGAAGCAGCTTGTAAATTGTACCTCAGACCTGCCACTGCAGTGTCTGTATGCAGTCCAGAACTGCAATCTTGGCTGTGTAGTGCCCCCACTTCCCAGCCCCTGAACCTTCCCTTAGCATCATGTCAACAACCCCCATGGTAGGTGCATTGTGTGTGTAAGGTAGGACATGGCTTGATATGTCAGGGCTCGACAAATCTAAAAAATCTTACCAGACCTGCAGGTCGAGTGAGTAGACTTTTCTACTCGACCTAACAGCAATGCATTCGACCCACAAACTGATCGCATATGAACTTTTTCAAAACATTTGCAGCGCCAACAACCACCAGCGGGCCAGCTGCAACACTGCCAAGCCAGGCAGGCATGCACATACATAACAGTTAAAAAGTCTCCGGTCAGGCACAGTACTGTCACATAATGGAAAATCCTGCTAATAACCAGCATGCAGCAAAAATAAAAGCTTCCAGATCTCTCTGATCTGGACACAACCTTAATCAATCCCAAAACGTACTCCTGGCATTCATAAATAGGCACTGGCAAAACCAATACTCTTAATGTGACATTCGGGGTCTACCCTGTGGATTCTAGCAGAACTGCTGAGGCTGTGTTCCCTGCAATTAAGTGCACCATCTTTTTACGGAAAACATCTACGATCAGGTCTCTGAAGCTCACTCCCCCCTCCCAAAGCCTAACTCTCTGGGCCTAAACTTAATTTTTGGGGGGAAACTGTGGGTGTGGTAATTAGCGGTCACACAATCGGCACAATCCGCACCTTATGAGTGACACTTTCTTGCAAGCAAAATCAAGCAATTAAGGTGAAGGAAACATACAAATATTCACAAATTACAGCATATTACATTCACCGCACAATGTTCTACTGCAACTTGCATAAGCAGTATTAAGCCGTGGGAAGACATTTAATTTATTTCCTTTGTACCTTCAGATAACCGATTCTCCTGACAGATTCAAGTGAAAGGGGCTCTCTTTAAGGTCCCAGAATTAGCTACGGCCTGTGAGTGGTAGTAATTACATTGCTGTCACTTGAAGTTGCCAAAAAGTACGACTCCAGTAATTAGGCCGCTTCAAAAGTGCACAACGGAGGTTATAGGCGCAGAATGAATGTTATTCTGTGTTATGGTGGCACATGAAAGGATACATCACGCTAATGCTGACAAATGCATTTTTTTGTGAAGTGCTCCAACCTCTTCAGGCAACGTTTGTGCTAAATACATTTACATATTACATTAATACATTTACATAGCAGCCGATTTGTTCTTTCAACTTTATCGCCTCCCTTGAACTACACTTATAAAAAGAAAAAAAACACTCTTGAAAGGCTTGAATTCAAATGACTCACTCACTACATCTCAACCAACAACTTGAACAACCCACTTCAGTTTGGTTTTGGCTAACTCACAGTCCCTGACCCTGCATTTACGTTTTCAACACAGAATGCAACCTGGACATCTTAGGACGGTTGAGCCCTGACAAATTTAACATACTGACTGCATGCACTGGTCCAGTATAATAACTCCATACCCATCAATCGACAGTGCTGCCAAAGCCGTGATCAGGCAGGGACTCATGGCAAACCTTTTATAGTCCTCAAATGTATTTGTGAAGGCTTGCACTGACAGAAGTCCGGACGTTTAAAGTGCAAGTATAGAAACCCTACGCTGCAACACAAACAGCCAAATCAAACTATGCTGACGCTTCATCCGGGAAAAGGCAAGCAAACCTTTTTTAAACAACATCTTCAAAATCACAGAAACAAACTTCCTCCAAATGATGTATAGCAAACCCAAGCAATTATAACACTCCGAACAAGTATGTTACTCATTTACCTCCTTTAATCTTAACACAGCTGAACACCAAGCAAGTGCATGATTAACTCGAGAGCACCTGACACTACAAACATCCGCAGTGTTTGTGGTTGTTCCTTTCGACATTTACATCGCCACTTTCTCACAACAATGTGTTTTCAGTTGTTTGAATTCTCTTACGTTTCTTTTTTCCTGCATCTCTTTTCATTAATTTCCTCCTCTGCTCAGGTCGGAGGACTCGGTAAGCTGTGTTGTGTGACCCACTTTTTGATAGGACTCAACTCCCTCGTATTAAAACTCGAATCTAGCGCAACATAATAAATATTGCAATCCTTAATGTTTCCATGCAGAATGCAAACATTTGGTGAGGGCAGAACGGCAGGCTCCCAACGGTATCTCCTTTTTACTCCTTATACACCTTGTGCATTAGGCCTAACACGGATGTGTGATTTTAGACGACACCGAGCAGTCATGATTTAAGAAGGCCTACATTAAACCATATATAAAAAAAACGACTCACCTCCAAATCGCCCTGCAGTCCGTCCCGACTCCGCCGAAGAGAGCGCGTGGTGGGATGCTGCGTCACTGTTGCCCTTTAAGCAGCACAGCGCGCGGGGGTAGGCCAGGGCCATCATTGGTAGAGCTTTCGCGCGCTACCAGATTGACGGCCCTGGGACCCACAGAAACAATAGGCAGCGCACCACACCACCACCACTAAGTTAGGTGGTGCGTGCATGCTGCCCCCTAGAGCCTTCACTGTGCACCGCGTGCACTTGATTCTTTGATGCCGTCGTTGCTGCCATTGTAATGCTGCCCCCTAGAGCCTTCGCCTGATACTGCAGTGCCAGATAGCACTCGCCAGGCCGGTCAAGTAGGCCTTGAAACTGACTCGACCTTCAAGAAATTCACTCGCATTTGCGAGCGGGCGAGTACATTTCTCGAGCCCTGTATGTGTTGCATGTCCTGGTAGTGAATGACCATCCATTTTGTTTCACTGCTGCAAGGCACCTGTTCTCCCTAGGCAAGAATGGGCAGACCGGTTATTACATCTTATAGTCCTATCTGACTCAGGGAACATGGTAGAAATTCGAGATTAGTATGCTTGAACTCAGAGTGATAAAATACATCTTTTAGTGAAGTTGGTTTTAACAGTCTATGTTTGAAAATACCACTTTTAGAAAGTAGGTATTTTCTTGCCTAAGCCTTCCAGTGTGCTCTGCTGTTATGTGTATTGGCTGTCTGGGTTTAGAGGGGCAAGGCAGGCTGAGTCAGACCTGGGCTGAATAGAGAGATCTGCATTGAGTACTGGGGAAGAGTAGCCCCTTGACCTGAATAGGGCTGTGCCTGGTAAGGTGAATGCTGGCTCCACCTCCTACTGTGCGTCTGATGGCAGACCCCCTCTTTCTGAAAGGAAGGATGCAGCCTGGTAAACAAAGTGCTCCAGGCCTGAGCAGAACTGGTTCTGGCTGGGTTCAGTGACTAGAGACTTTTGAGAACAAAGACTTTTGGGGTATAAATATCTGTGCCCAAACCCCTGATTTTGGTATTGCTCCTGGATGTCAAGAAGAACCTTTGTCCGTGTTACTGAAGGAATTTGCAGGAGAGGACTGTCCGTGTGCTGTTTCTTGGAGTGGCCTGCAGTAGTTCCCCTTGGACTTGGAAGAAGAGGGAAAAGGACTTTTGAGAGACTTTTATTTTGCTAAGCAATTACCCAAGGGCTAGGAAAGAGCTAGTCTCCTGCTGGAGTCACATGCACATCTGACGCCCCCACCAGCCTCTTGATTCCTCCCAGCGAGGATTTCTATCTGCAGGTGAGGCCCCTGTGAGTTCCAGGGCCTCTAGTTCTACTACAGGGAAGAGAGTGCTGAAATCGTCGCTAACGCCCGTTTGCCAGTCGCCGCAGCTGAAGAGCGTAAGAAAAATCCTCGCGCTGCAGCCGCCGAGCGCTCACAAACCAAAGATCATCGCATCGCACGCTTGAGGGCCACAAAGTGCTCGCTAACCCCAGAGATCATCGCATAGCACGTCTGCAGGCTTTTTGAAGGCTCGCTAACCCCGGATCATCGCATCGAGATCATCGCATCACGACATCAAAGAGCGGGCGCCGTGCGTCCGCCATTTTCCTCACATCGCACCCGGATCGTCGCTCCCTCCCGGGCCGCCATTTTCTTTAATCACAACAAGATCGCACACACAACAGGATCAGCGCATCATCTTCCCTCGCGGCAAGGATTCAACGCATCGCTGGCCTATCGTGGGGAAAATCAGTGCTACAGCTCGTTTGCAACATTTTGCTTGTTTTGCTACGAAGTCCAGGTACTTTGGAAGTAAAAGGGTCACAGAGACCCCTGCTTTGAACTGAACCCCTATTTGAACACTTTGAACTCTTTTTCCAGCTTTTCAATAGTACCCCCCCCCCCCCCCCCCCTTTTCAGTACTGTGGCTTTTTACCGTTATTGGTCTTGTGTTAAGTCTATATATAAAGATACTTATTCTTTCTAACTACTTATGTGGTGTCCCTTTGTAGTTTCCCTTACTGTGTTATGGTGTTTGATCATAAATGCTTTACACACTGCCTCTGAGATAACAACCCTTACTCTGACTTAGGAAGAAGGGTCCCTACTTGGACTGTGGCTAGCCACTGCCAACTAGAGACCCCCATTTCTAACAGTGAAAAACGAAAATGGCTGTAATTCACTATTAGGACATGCTACCCACACCAGAGCATGTCCTACCTTATACTTACAATGCACCCTGCCCCTGGGCCTACCATAGGGGTGTCTAATATGAAGCAAAGGGAAGGTTTAAGGCCTGGCAAGTAGGTGCACTTGCCAAGTCGACATGGCAGGACTAGACTGCACACAGGCCTTGCAATGGCAGACCTGAGACACACTTTACAAGCTGCTTCTGTGGGTGGCACAACCAGTGCTGCAAGCCCACCAGCAGCATTTGATTTACAAGCCCTGGGCACACATGGTACACTGTACTAGGGTCTGATAAGTAATTCAAATAACCCAATCATGGAATCACTAATTAGTACATCAATTTAACATAGGGAGCACTTGCACTGGGGCACTGAATAGCAGTGGCACAGTGCCCAAAGCATATAACCAGCAAAAACATATCAAAACAGAGTAGGCAATCCGACAAAAATGGAAGGAAGACTCACGTCAATGATGCCAGGTCTAACAGCTACCCTACCCGCTGAATATGGCAATCTTCAGTGTAAGCTTTGATGGTTAAACAAGGTGTATGAATGTGCTGCTGCAGCTGCTATAGCAATAAGGATGTGTACTAAGTTACACTCTGCTGCGCTCTCCAGGTCACACGCTCGAATGCTGGCGGGCCACCTATTTTAGGTCAATAACTTGAATTTCATAGAAGATCCTTTTTATTTACAGCACTTGGATGCAGAATACTTATGGTCAGAAATTCTTAATGTTGGTTATGGAATATTTTGCTGTAGCCCTGACACCTGAGGAAATCGTAACATGGTGTCAGTCTTGAAGATTTTGACACCTTACATCAATGCTCTTTTTTGCTGCTACAAGTAGGCACAGTTGTTAAAACAAGTTTTGGCAAACCCTCTGTGACATCTATTGGTTTTGTTCATGTTTTTTCGACATATTACACGTCAGGGCTAGCTGCTGTGCAGCATCTTTTAAAGTTAAAAAATAAGGACAGTGACACAGTCAAAGCTGTTCACGTGACACATGTTCTACAGCAGCCAGAGCCTCTGTGCAACATCTCATAAAAAAACATTGTCAAAACTAATAATAGATTTTGCAGAGGTGGAACCTATTGGCTTTTCCATTGCTTGTTGTGTTGTGTAAACTAACTGGTGCTAATGTGAAGTGCTCCAATATCTTCGGGTGTTGTGCGCTCTATATAGAACTGCAATAAAGAAAAATGGGACAAACAGGGTCGGGCTGGAGGGGAAATGTGGATTGCAATGGGAGTTTAGCTGGGGCAAGCAGCGAG
This sequence comes from Lissotriton vulgaris, assembly GCF_964263255.1. Taxonomy (NCBI): domain Eukaryota; kingdom Metazoa; phylum Chordata; class Amphibia; order Caudata; family Salamandridae; genus Lissotriton; species Lissotriton vulgaris. Next base: position 1,064,473,467 of record NC_141693.1, on the reverse strand, counting down.
AAGCCGGAGGTGGGAGGATGAGCAACCAACAACAAATGCGGGCAGGCATAGGGAGGTTAAGTGATTTGTCTGTAATTTCAAGATGTTGAGCGAACGGCTGGAATGAGGCATTTAATAAGATGCAATTTAATTAAACATAAACCTCTGCAAGCACGTGGCACTTGAGGGAGGAGGGTGACAACAAGCTGGGAGGAGAGAAGATGGCTTGCAGATGCACTCATATGGAGTGCTCGATAAAAGAAATTAATTAAAATGTTACCTTCCGTGTGCATAGCCAGTGGAAGGACACTGGTCAGTTGCTAGTGACCAGAAGCTGTACATGGGCCAAGATCCATGGCATGGACAGGCAAGCAGAGGAGGAAGTGAGAAGCAACGATGTGCTGACCAATCAGAAGCATAGAAATTAGAGCAATGTTCAAATAAACAAATGATAAGTTCAGGTAAGTATTAGGCGGGTTCCAAGCCCCTGTTAAGATTTATTTATTATATACAAGGATTTCCTAAGCACAACGCATGAGCTGTGCATGCGAAACCTAAAAAGCAAAACATTTCTAAATACATGTATTCTCTCATAAATACTCTGATCGGTATATTGCTTTATTTTAGTGTCATAAATACATTCACTGGTGGCCGTTTTATTTATAAATCAGAATACTTGAGAAGAAGCATGGCAACTTCACAATAACCTATTACAAAACATTACACACATTCAACAGAAAATATATTATCCCATGGTACTCGAGGAGCAGGATAGAAAATTGTACTAGAACAGTCCTATAAACAACGCGAATGGACGCCTGCGGGTAGAGCTCCGTGCCGAGCTCCCCTTCCCGGCGCACTTATCCGGAGAATTACTCAGCAGAACCGGCCGAAAACCACCGGCGCATGGCCCACATGTCCCGACACAGCACCTGTCCAACTTTGGTGCCGATCGGACTTGCCACACCGCACTGGAGAAACCTGAGGAGCTGCTGCCGCGTACGTTGGCCCCAAGCCCGGCGTGCACCCAAGAAACACCGGGGATCCAGGGACGGAGGTAGGCCCGAAGGTGCGGCCTACGGCAAACACCCGCAGACCGCGCACACCCGCAGCAAGGGCCACCTACAACTCGTCCTCAACTGCAGATGGACACGGCGCCCCCTACACAGCGACGCCCGGGGTCGCCCAGGTAGGAGGGAAACTGAGAAGAAAAAGCCCGGGACTGGTAGCAGACATCGGGCGTGCATAGAGGCCCGGGCCAGCCTCCCCACATCGGACGCCACGTGGCCCAGCACCACGGAGTGACGGAGGGGGAGCGACCTAGCCCCGAACATCTGAGGGCTTGTACACTGTGAGAGTGACTGTGCGCGGAGGCAACAGGCCCGACCGAGGGCCACAAACACACAGCGCAACGGCTGCGGCGCAAAACGCGCGAAACCCTCACCACCACTAGCACCGGAGGCACGCAAACGCCTGAGGGGCGAGCAACACGCCCTGGGCCTAAACACGGTGCGGACTCCCGATCAGAAGTAAGACCCCGGGATCCATACCACGTGCGCAGCACCGATACGCACAGGCACCCAATATCGGACCCCCGGGAAAGGCCACGGCAAGACGCCCACAACACCGCGCTGGTGGAAGTAAGTCAAACTGCCCTTAGCACGGAAGAGGACCGGAGCCGGGCCCACACCTCACAGGCAGAGGACAACAGAGGTCATCGGAGGCAGCCCATCTGGCCGCCACCCACATGCAAAAGGCCGCCACTACACACTCGACGAAAGCCGGACCGGACGGAACGGGGACGAACCCACCGGGCGGACTCAGCCCACCCCACCTGTGGCATCGAGAGGTGTGGCGCACCAGGGAGCACGCAGACGACTGGTGAACCCGATCGGACAACAGCGAGTGGCTTGGGAGGAACGTACCACAGCCGGCCGGCGGGAATGGGCCTAATGGTGTGTCCATCCGGACCTGATCACCACCAACCACCACCACGAGACCGAGCACACGGACCACCGACCTACCACTGGAAACCACCTCAAAGACTCAGCCCCGATCCCCAACCCTCAGCAGGTCCGAACCCTGACCCACCCACAGGGAACCACCCCGCTGCGGGCCTCGCTGGGGGCGCTGCCAGCTGATCTGGGCACTGATGTCTAACGGGCCCAGGCCACAAACCGGCACCGGAGGCGCAAATAACAGGGGCAAGATGGACAAATCTGGCAAGACCGCCGAACAGGACCAGACAGCGGCGAAGCTTGACACCATGCTTGCGGCCATGGAAAGACTGGAAGAGTCTATCCAACTCACTCGTACCTCCCTGGCCACCAAGATTGACAGTGTGGCCATAGACCTCACACACCTGTGGGCGGATCATAAAAAACTTGCGGACCGTACCACGTCCCTGGAAGGTACCGTGAAGGAGCTCCAACCCCAAGTAGGACAATCGCATAAGCACATACAGGACTTGCTAAATAGGGTGGAATTCCTAGAAGACAGAGCCGAAGACGCGGAAGGCAGGGCACGAAGGAACAACGTGCGACTGGTCGGAATTCCGGAAAAATGGGAAGGGAAGAACCCGGAGGAGCACATGGAGCGCTGGCTGACATCTATCCTACCAGAGGGTTCACTCTCGCCTCACTTCGTGGTAGAACGCGCCCACAGGGTTCCCACCAAACCCTTGGCGACAGGCTCCAACCCGAGGCCCATGCTTCTCCGCATATTGAACTACAGAGACAGAGACTCAATCCTCCGTGAGGCACGCAAACTCCACGAAGTGCGAATTGATAACGCGCAGGTGATGTTCTTCCCGGACTATACCATACAAGTGCAGAGGCAAAGACACTCTTTCCTAGCGGTGAAAAGACGTCTGCGCTAACTGGGCCTGCAATATTCCGTGTTATTCCCGGCAAAATTGAGAGTGATAGCCGGTGAGCGAACGCATTTCTTCACGGATCCTGCCGAGGTGAAGGCAGGGCTGGACAGTGGCACGGACTCTGCCCCCAGAGCGCCAGCGGATCGCTCTGGCGGGCGCCAACCCGGCGGGAGCAGGAGGCGGCGCCGACCTCGGCAACGAACACAGACGGGCGCGAGCGGAGCACCGAGAACACCTCCACCAGTTGACGCTGCGCAGCAGGAAAAACAAGATGCCCTCCGCCTCGTGATGGAACTAAGTCGCTCCCCCGCACTGAGCGAGCCAGCTGGAGCAGCGGACGGGACCTTCCCAGCGATGACGAAGCTATCTATGGTGTGCCGGACTCTCAGGCGACAGAAGCTGGGCTGGACGTCACTCCTCAGACTGCGGATTACATCAGTTCATCGACTCCTGCGATACGACGCCCTGGAGCTCGTTATTGAAACCTGCAGCGCTAACCACGAGGAGACTGCGGACCCACGTTGTGCAGCACTGGCCGACTGGGACCCTCGGACCGGCGGGCGCTGCATCCAGCCCCCACTGAACGCCGGGAGCCAATAACTGGGCCAATTCCCCCTTTTTCTGACGTATACAGGCCTGGTGACAATTTGGCAGCTAATGTACAATCAGCACACGGTTCCTGAGAACACCTGCTCAACAACCGACTGATCAAGATACGTAACGTATGGTGTTTACTACATAACTGTATCACTCCCCTGTATATCGCATGTGGCCTGGGCTACCATACACCTCCCAGGAAGGGGGGCAACCCACATAGAATGACTCTGTAAACATATGATCTATCGCTATAGCGAGCACTGCATAGCAGCCCCCAGAATTAGACTTTGTTACTCTCCTTGAGAGCATGGGCGGGAGCATGTTTGGCTTCCGACCTTTTGGCATTCCACATGTTCATCTTGTTAAATGGCTAACTGTTCCACTAGCCGTGTTATTCACCCCCCCCCTTTTTTTTATATTAATGCTATGGTGTGCAAGACTGAATGTACTCCTGACAAACAGTGGACGGATTGGACGCGTGGTGGGGATTGTGGGGCAGGCGGGGGGTGGCGGGGGGAGTGGGTAGGGGGAGTTGCTAAAGAACTGTAATGTCTGTGATTAAAATATGTACATGGAATGTGAGGGGTATGCACACACCATCTAGGCGGTACCAAATTTACTCATACCTCAAACGCCATCATGTACAGATAGCCCTCTTACAAGAGACACACCTCTGCGAGACGGAGGTCAACACTCTGCGACGCAGATGGCGGGGAAAGTTGTATGCCACGCATCACTCTTCCTACGCTAGAGGGATACTGGTGTGGATACGTCCGGGCACCCCATGGGCCGCACTGGAATCACAAGTAGACCCTGGAGGGAGGTATGTAGTTCTCAAGGGCATGTTAGATGGGAACCCACTGGTGTTGGCCTCGATCTATGCACCCAACACGGGGCTGTCGGATTTCTTGGCGCACTTGTCAAACACATTGGCGCCTTGGCACGGCACCCCGTGGATACTGGGTGGGGATTACAACTGCACATTAGACCCCGCCCTGGACCGCTCCCGCCCTCCACCGCCCAATTCCCCAGCGCAACACGCGGCGCGTGCCCTCCAAGAATGGTCTACACAATGGGACCTGCAAGATGCGTGGCGCAGCCATAACCCCGACACAAAGATCTACTCATATTACTCGGGAGCACACGACTTACATGTACGCCTCGATAGATACCTGGTCACCAGGGAGCTACTGCCAGTAGTCACTGATGCACACTACATGGGCCGCACACACTCAGACCACAACCCCCACCTCATGGACCTGGCCTGGGAACAGCCGAGACCGCCGGTACCCTCCGGGAGGCTGCAACCTGACCTGTTGCTAGATGGCCCATTCAGGACCTCGATAGGTGCGCAGTCGGCACAATACTTTGAGGAGAACAATGGAACTGCTTCCACGCCTCAGATGGAATGGAACGCATTCAAAGTGGTCCTCAGGGGATTGTGTCTAGGCACACAGGCACACACTAGGCGACAGATAGAGACAGACCTAAAACATCTAGAAACAGACCTGCTACGTGCAGAACGGGAAGCAACCGAGGGCGCCAACGTTGAGCTACTGGAAGCGAGGGCGGAACATGACAGATTAGTGGGCAGACTAAAACATGTCAATTATGCTGCTCACTCGGCCCGCACACACCGCTATAGCGACAAGCCAGGCAAACTGTTAGCCTGGTTGATACGACGAGAAGATCGATCTTCCCCGGTGACGGCGATAAGCCCTGCCGCCGACACAATGATGTATACACAGGTGGACATTCATGCCGCTTTTGTGACACACTACGAGGCGCTGTACCGGTCGCAACTGCGACATCCGCAGCCAGATATAATGGCGTACCTAGACGAAGTTACGCTCCCCACTCCGACTGACAGCCAACGAGACGATCTTGGATCGCCGTTGGCGGCAGATGAGCTGCGTGACGCCATCTTCGCCCTCTCCAATGGCAAAGCCCCAGGCCCGGACGGGCTGCCTGCTGAATACTATAAGGCCTACTCGGACATTCTAATCCCTGAACTGCTCAGAACATACTCGGCGGCGTTAGAGGACTCATCCTTACCCAAATCCATGAATGAAGCAACATTGGTATCTCTCCTCAAATTGGGCAGGGACGGTACGCTCCTCGGCTCATACAGACCTCGGGCTCTGTTGAACATGGACTATAAGATCCCGGCGTCGACCCTAGCCCGCAGACTGGCAGCCCTGGTGCCCGCCTTGGTGCACAAGGATAAGAACGGGTTCATCCCAATGAGATGCACCTCCCAGAACATAAGGAGGCTGTTCCGTGTGCAGGAGTACGCGGTCTGGAACTGCCCGAGATCGGGCTGCTTAATTTTAGACCTTGAAAAAGCGTTCGACTCCGTGGAATGGCCTTATTTACTAGCGGTGCTACGTAAGTTTGATCTGGGCGACGACTTTGTTGAGCTGGTAGGATTACTGTACAGGAGGCCTGAGGTGAGAGTGCGCACGGGCAGACTGCTATCCGAGGCCATCCGAGTCAGGAGGGGCACCAGGCAAGGCTGCCCGCTCTCCCCACTACTCTTCTCACTGGCGATCGAGCCTTTAGCCGAACAAATGCGTAATAGCGGCACACAGTGGGGTATTCCACTGGCGGATGCTACGCACATTATATCGCTATACGCGGACGACTTATTTCTGTACGTCAGAGACCTCGAACGCCTACCACCGGAACTATCGGACATCTTCCGAACGTTCGAGCTAATGTCGGGCCTAAGGGTCAATTGGGCCAAGTCGGGGCATACCCATTTGCTCCCAACACCCCAGACCCTGAGCTCAGGATCAATGGCGAGAGATTGCCATGGCATCAAACCACATTCAAATACCTGGGAATCCACATTTATAGGACCCCCCCAGACATTTTAGATGGCAATTTGACACGAGCCATAACATCCATCAGGGCACAGGGCGCGTTTTGGAAAACTCTCCCCATCAATGTGCCGAGCAGGGTGACCTTAACGAAAATGATTGTCCTGCCCAGACTCTTGTATTACTTTGCTAACATTCCACTATACGTCCCGGCCCGCATCTTCCGGGAGTTGGAAACCATGCTTAGAGACTTGATTTGGAACACAGGCAGGCCCAGAGTGGCACTAACGAAACTGTGCGTTCCAGTTAGCGACGGTGGCCTAGCGGTACCAAACCTGGAACTCTACTATTTAGCGGCGCAGCTGCAATGGGTAGTGGCTTGGCTCTCGGGCAGGAACCATGGCGACACGGCCACAGCTGTGGACGCACTCTCCCCGCTACAGATACACTCATTATTCCACCCGCTGGCGAGCACCAGGAAACACACACAACTATACGTAGCAGTAGCTACGAAATGCTACTCTCGATGCCTACGGCTCACCAGAACCACTACACCGTATGCTCCGGCGCTCCCACTCTTGGGCACTCCCAAGGCCACGACCGTTGTTACAGAAGCGGCCCTGGAACAGTGGACACGCTCGGGTATAGAAACCATGGCAGACCTATACGCTGATGGCACCCTGCACCCCTTCGAGACACTTGCCGCTGACACGGGGTTACCTGTAGGGCAGTTTTTGCAACACGCTTCCATAATCAGAGCGCTCACGCAGAAATGGGGGAACATCACTGACGAGCCTCCCATACACCAATTGATCCAGTGCATGCACGTCATGGGAAATGGCACACACGTGGTACACTGGCTAACCCAAGCACTGATCTCCCACACGCAATGCACCCTACAGCCACTACGGGATAAGTGGGCGGTGGACAGAGGGAAGGCCTGGACGGACAAGGAATGGGCGGTGGTACTGGCAGGCCCCAAAAACATCCCCCGCAACGCACGCTTTAAACAGATCCAGTTTTATATCCTACACCGAGCATACCTCTCCACAGACAGGATAAATTTATACTTTCCAGGCGCAACAGCTGGGTGCCCAAAATGCGATACAGAGGGAGCGGACCTCCTACACATGCTGTGGCAATGTCCACAGATCCAAATGTACTGGCAGTCGGTGTTGCCGCTACTGGAGCGAAGCACGGCGATGCCGATCCCACACACGTGGGAGGCGTGCCTACTGGGCCTCTTCCACAGAACTAAACACAATAGGGTGCCCTCCCGCTTCTGGGACCTTGGCCTCATTGCTGCAAAAAGGCTAATTACTAAACACTGGAAGCGCGCAGACCCACCCAGGGCAGAACACTGGCGCACCTCACTGGACAACTGGGCAAAGGCGGAAAGCATATCCCTCCACAATGAGGAGACAGCAGGGCTGCGTAAATTACCCATTGCGGTGCTTTGGGACAAAATGCTACACTCCTTCCACAACGGATTCCAGACACTGGAAGAACCCGCAGGACATGCCTCCCCAGGCGGAGAGCACGGAGACAGGTGCACAATACCAGGCACTGCTGATGTTGGCCAGGTTGCCGGCACACCCGACGCATAGTTGGGACGGGCGCTACCCCGCGCGCCCCCCCCCCCCCTCGCTTCACCCGCGCAGCACGCCCACCGCTGACCCCGCATCGCCCTCTCTGTCCCACAGAAATGGGCCCGAATCAACCACGACACCACCATTAGACCCCCCCCCACTGCGCGATCAGTTGTCCATCTCACCACACGCCATACACCTCCAAGTTTGTTAACCCCATATCTCCCGTTCTTATTATCCTAATCTCTCCATCACGACAAGGCAACGTGGAAAGCATGATTGAGCGATGATTACGCCATTGTATTTGACTGACCAATATCAATGTACCTTATGTTTCGCTCCGTGATCCATGTATGCACTTTCTTTTTTGAGCCTTAATGTAACGAAATACTGTACGACACATGTTTGCTTATCCTGTGAACCAAATAAAGGATATATTTAAAAAAAAACAAAAAAACAATGAGATATGAGTAAATGTAGAATGAGAAAGGAGTATGCATGAGGGAACTTGAACCACAATTCACTTTTGATCGAACTGTCATCCTTATATCTTATTTCTTTCATTATTTGGCATTGCACTTATTATAGTCGTCTTTCTTTGGTAAATGTAGTTTAAATCTTTTATATTCTTTTTCTTTTTGTGTTGATTTACATTGGTTTTTGCACAGGAATCACAGGGATTTCTCTGGGGAAAGGTTTGCTGCTAGAGCCCAGCTGCTAACAGTGGTCATCGATTTTCCAAAGAAGCCACTTTATCATTTAAGGTCGGAATGCCCGTCACAATTCACTTCAAGACTGAGGGCCGGACTTAGAGTTTGGCGCAGAGAGTACTCCATCACAATGGAGACTAAGTACCGTCTCCACCAAATTGTAAGTTCGCCCACCTCATTTAGTGTTGGGCTTACCCTCAGTATGTTAATAGTGGAGACTACTCTGTCTTCACTGCTGACATAGACCTCCAGCAGCGCAACAGAGTGATGGGTATAGGAGGTTTTCCTGTTTGTCCTGCCCGCCCTATTTTGAGTTGGTGGACGAAAAGCAAGTTTTCACAGTCCAGCACTGCCAGGTAACACTTGGCGTTAAAGGCTAGAGAAAACTGCAAAGTGACCCCATGTCATGGGACAAAAATCCCATGGCAACATCACTTTTTTGTTTATTTTCACAAACAAAATCCAGCTTTGAGATTTTGTTTTTGAAAATTAAAATAAAGGTTGAATGTTTGGCATGTAGCTCCATCATGTTGAAGGACCTGTCCATCAAACTTTCAAGGCCGCAACAATGTTTCCGATAAATGCAAAACATGTCCACTGGGCCAACAGACAAGTACTCCACCATTGCAACATTACTTAATCTCTCTGCCAAAGTCTAAGTTAGGTTTTTCTGCAAATAAGGTTGTCAATGTTTAAGGTCTGTGGTTGATTAATTCCATAAAGTTGATGGTTGCTATCAATCTTTACATGAGCAAACTCAAAGACCGGCCTATGCCCAGTCTGTGCCATCAGAAATAAAATCATAGAAAAATATGTCATGATATGAAGCACACACATATTGTGCTGCTAAAATATATTAGCCAGAATATTGACTATCAAAATATCTTGAAGGTAAGTATACATTCATAAACATAGAATTACTATACTTAACCTAACTAATCATCTATGTACTTTTTCAAAGTTTAAACATGTTTATTGAATGAATAACAGAATTAATAACAAAGTAATAGGATGCTTATTATCAAGGAAAAAGTATTGCATCAATATAAATGATTACATGCACATTTAAGCGTATATAATAACAATAAGGAATAAACTAAAAGAAGTGTAGATAGGCTAATATTTCAATAATATATTACATGGAGGTATGAAAAAGAACGAGAAGGAAAAAGAGATTCATGATATATTGCTGTCCAAAAAGAAGAAAAATGTATAATGTTGAAATTTGTGAGCACTAAAGATAAGCATTTCAAGCTGTAAATCATCATATAATTATAAGTATAACAGAAATGCATTTCAGGGAGGTTTTGAAACTTCTTCAGCAATAAAATCTGTTGACATACTTTGGTAACGTGAAGTATCAAGGACCAATGGTAAAGATGATCATATAGTTTTGTTTTTAAGAGCTAATGTAATAGGATGTACATAGGCTCTATACAATTTATGACTAAAGAAATATGTACCACCATGCCTTATAGGAAACATGTATGCTATTTTACCAATTTGAAGTTATCTGTTGAAAAGCTTCATCAAGTAAAATGTCTAATAAGCAAGGTGAGTATGGGAGGTGAACATAACACAGGGGTGAGGTTTCCTAAGAATATATTATGTTTAGTATATGGAATGCTAACATTAAAAACTCTAGTAGATTTATTCCAAATTTGCAACCAAAAAGCATGAATATGAGGACATAGGAACAACAAGTGCAACAGATCACAGTGAGGGGCATTACAAAACCAGCAGTAATCCCGTGAAGCAACTTTCATTTTATGTAACAACATAGGATTGATAAGTAATCTGTTGTATATAAAAAAATGTTTACATAACATTTGCAGCTCTTTAACCTTTATGTAATTTAGTCCAAATCGTATCCCAACATTGAGGAGACCATTCTTTTTGTAAATCATTTTCCATTTGCTATTCTAGGTTAGATTTCGTTCTAACAGTAGAGGAAAAGACAAGGTATTTATAAATGAGCAAAGGTTTGAAGTTATTTTTTTGCAAAGTAATTAAATTATTTTCATATGTACATGGTATGTTATCATTGTGTAATAACATCTTGGAATGTTGAAAATATTGGGTTAGTTGTGTATCTTTATGACTGAAAGTTTGTGGTAGGTGGAAAAGAATCTGGGCTGTAGAAAAAGGAATAGCAGTATCATTAGCAATTAGTTGGTAAATCAAATGAATGCCTTTATCCTTCCATGTTTTCCAAAATGGAGTTCTATTGTTCATTTGCCAGGAACGTTTAAAATTAGTGTAACATAATTGTTTTGGGGAACAAAGGAGTTTCAGGAGTGTATATTTGCAATTAATGGGTAAGATAGAAAACTTGTTTCGGATGAAGAAGATAAAAAATCATCTAAAGAAATTGGAACAATACGTGAAAATTCAATAAAAAATCATAAAGATTTGGGTAAATCAATATTATTGTTGAGCCAGTGAGTGGACGGTTTAAGGCAAAAAGATTCATGAAACTTGTGGACATTGGGAAAATTCACACCACCATGCTGCTTAGCAAGTTTCAGCCTTAAGAGAAACATGTGAGTATGTTTATTATTTGATAAAAAATCCGAAAAGAACAGAGTCCATACTTTTAAAGAACTGCTGTAGAATTTGGACAGGCATCATGTAGATCAGATACATTACATGAGGGGAGATCATCATTTTAATCTAGCCCACCAAGATAAAAATAGAGGGTTCCTTTTGGAACAATAATGCTCTAGTCTTTGCAGTATATAATCAACATTCAATTTGAGTTGTTTTAGTAGAGTTGATGATCCACAAACCTGAATATTTAATTTTAGTGTGATTCCAAATAAATCCGAGATCCTCAAAATTGTCTTTTATGCTAAATCTATTAAGGAGTAATATTGCAGATTTATCAAGATTCAATTTATATTTGGAGACAGAAGCAAAATTGTGGACCTCTGATTGAAAAGCAGGAATTGATTATTTTGGGTTGGAAAGATAAATAAGAATATCATCTGCATATACTGATAATTTTAATTGGAATTTTGTGTATGAAACAACAGAAATGTTAGTGTTTTGCCTGATATTTAAAAAAAATGTTTTAACGCGAGCATAAACAAAAGGGCGATAGAGGACATCCCTGATGCACTCCTATATGTAAGGAAAAGTAATCAGAAGTCATATAATTAACACAATTAGCTGCTTTTGGACTTTGATAAAGAAAAGAGAAAAGGTTGAGATCTGTTGGTCCAAAACCAAACCATTTTAGGGATTCAAACATTAACTGCCACATAACTGGGTCAAAAGCTTTTTTATCATTCAAAGACATTCATTCATGGGAAAGTTTTGAACCTTACCAAGCAAATTAAAAAGACATCTAGTGTTATCAGAAGAAAAAAAAACGTTATACATCCAACTTGTTCCGGGCTAATTATGTGAGGGAGTTAGGGATACAATCGAAGTGCCAGAATCTTGGCAACAATGTTTTAGTCTACATTAACCAGGGAGATGAAGAACTAATTTTTACATAATTGTGAGTCTCTGTTTTCTTTGGGGATTAAACAAATAAGTGCTTCTTGAAAAGTGCCTGATGCAACTTGGAAATGAGCAAAATAGTGATATAGGGGTCCATTAGGATGTAGGGCGGATCTCCACCGCCCGCATGGCGGTGGCGATCTGCCCTACATCATACCCCGCCTGCCACTCATTTCCCCCCTTCCATATTAGCATGGCGGGGGACCCTGGCGGATGGAAAGACCGTCCACCGGTTTTCCGCCGGTCGACCAGTTGGCTGAGCGGAGAAGGGGCTAGATATGGTGGCAGTGTCTGCTAGACACCGCCATCCATATTAGCATGGGCAGCGGTGCATGGCTTTCCATGGCGGAGACCCCGCCACGGAAAGCCATGCGGAGTCTGCTTTCATGGGCCCTTTGCGGGGTGGGGGTGCACATGGGGGTACCGCAGGCACCGAGCGTTGCCTTTCACCTTGTGCATGACAATGCACACAGTTCATTCCCAGCATTGTGGCGGGCGGTGCAGTGAGCACCGCCCACCACAATATTGGGAATAGAGGATGCCACCCCCACGGTGGTGGTGGCATCCTAATCGCCGGTGCAGGACCGCTGCACCACTGGCGGCTGGTCCCAGCACCGCTAGGTTCATCCTAATCAACCACATAGTTTAAGGAGCCAGGGAAATAAAAGTGCCAAAAAACGGGAGTAAATTCAAAGGTAAATCCATCTGGTCCTGGAGCCTTGTTGGGTTTTAATGTTGGGAGTACCTCTGTAATATCTGTAAGGGTTATGCCAGAGTACAACTGGGAGAAATCAATATAATTGAAAATAGGTTAGGGGATGGAATTTAAGTAAGTAGTAATATGTGAAACAGACGTAGTTTCTGGAGTATATAAGACTCATAAACGGTGGCAAATTCCTTCAGAATATCTTCACCTTTAATAAGTATTTGATTATTTGAATTCCTAATAGAATCTATCTTTTTACACTCTTGCCTGACCTTAAAATAATTAGCCAAGAGTTTACCTGTCTTGTTCTGGCCCCCATAATTGCTAACGTTTTGTCTGAGAAGTAGAGAGAAGCCTATTTGGTAGATAATTGTTCAATTGACATTTTAGTTGCATGAGGTAGTCGAGAAAATTTTGAGGTTTCGTTTGATAAAAATGTGTGTTCTACAGTTTTGATTTTCTCTAATAAAGATTTGGAGGCACTGTTAGAATGTTTCATTTTAAATTGCACATGATGAAGAATGAAACCTCTTGCTGAGGCTTTAAAGGAATTCCATAAAATGTGCTGTGAAGTGTCCTGAGGGGTATTCAATGTAAAGAATTCCTTGTGAAGTTTGTGAATTGTGTGTTAAAGGAGGGTCCAAAAGGAGGGAGTTATTAAACCTTCATATCTTTGTGTGAGATCGAATTGGTAAAAGTAAAAATCAGCAATTGTGGGAGCATGATCAGAAATTAGAATCGAACCAATTTCCTCATGGAGAAGGTTTGTGAATTAAAGATTGGGAAGTGAAGATATAATCAATTCAGGATCGGGTTCCAAGCACTGGGGAGAAAAAAGTATATTCTCTTGCAGTGAAATTAGCAATTCTCCATGTGTCGATCGGTGATTTTTGTGCAATGGTTTAACAGAAAGATTTATGCATTTTAGAGGATATAAATTTGACTTTAGAAAGTCTGTCTGAAATTGAATTAGCAGGCTGATTAGAGTGTTCTTCCATAATAAAATATTCACTACTAATGTTCAAGATTTGCTTAGTTATATCAGACCAAAAGCAATTATTTACTGTTGAAGGTCCATACACATCAAAGATTAAAAGAGGATTTTAATTTATTAATAGATCAACCGTAACCCATCTACCCTCCTTGTCAGTGGTTTGTGATAAAGTTGTCTCATTCAATTTTTTGTGATGAGAATTACAGTGGCATTTTTCCTCTGTAGAGCAAGAGGAGAAAATACATGACCTACCCAATTCTTCATTTTTATAGCTTTAATATCACTTATTCGTATTGAAGGAGTGCAATGTCAGCATGCAGTTTGGATAAGTGTGAGAGAACTTTTTGTCATTTAATTGAAGTAAGAAAATTATAGAATAAAACAGTACTTACAATGATATGAGCATTAGATTTGGGAATAGAATACAGAATTTGAAAAGAAAAAAGTGAAAAAGAGAACTTGAAATAGAGAAAGAAAAAGTGAAGGGAGAAAAAGAAGAAACGAAAAAAGGATAGACAAAACAGATGATAAATATGAAGATAAAGACAGTACAGGTCATAAAACTCATGACTGTAAGACATAACTAAAGAGAGGGTATCCATGAGCACAGGGTGCGGGGGAAACCAGAAAAGACTAGACAGACATGGGGAAACTCCAGACGGTCAAAACATCAGGAAAATACATCGAAGTATGGAGAGATGCTGTGAAGAAAACATAGTATGAACCAGGATAGGCAAGCATGAGAACAAATTATAAACATTACTGAATAAAGGTTAAGAAGAACACTTATAGTATCAGCTATCCCAATAAATGTTCTCTATATTGGTGAAGAAATGACTTCAATTTGACTGGATCATCATACTTCGTTGTTTTGTCTTTCTAAGTTACATTGAAGTGACAAGGACAAATGAAGGACAAATCTAGCATTAATAAATCTTAGCTGCAATTAAAGGTCTAGAAATTGTTTGCCTCTGTCAGCTATAATCTTTGTTACATCTTGAGAAAAATAACATTTGTGCACAGATCATATTGTGTACTGATCCTCTCCCTCACCAGAGACCCCGACACCGCCAGAACCAGCCTCTACGAAGGGATGAAAGACGTTGCCGAGTGGATGAAGAACAGCCGCTTGAAACTGAACTCAGACAAGACAGAAGTCCTCATCCTTGGACCATCACCCTCCGCCTGGGACGACTCCTGGTGGCCCCCAGCCCTGGGCACCACCCCCAAGCCGACAGACCGCGCACGCAACCTGGGCTTCATCCTGGACTCCTCCCTCTCGATGACCAGACAAGTCAACGCCGTCTCCTCTTCATGCTTTCACACCCTCCGCACGCTCCGCAAGATCTTCCAATGGATCCCGATCGAAACCAGGAAGACGGTCACCCAGGCCCTCGTCACCAGCCGGCTGGACTACGGAAACACCCTCTACGCCAGAACCACAGCCAAGCTACAGAAAAGACTACAACGCATCCAGAACGCCTCCGCCCGACTCATCCTGGACATGCCTCGGCGCAGTCACATCTCCGGCCACCTGAGGAACCTGCACTGGCTCCCCGTCAACAAGAGGATCACATTCAGGCTCCTCACCCACGCACACAAGTCTCTCCACAACCTGGGCCCCAAGTACCTCAACGACCGCCTGACCTTCCACACGCCCACCCGCCAGCTACGGTCCGCTAGCCTCGCCCTCGCCACCGTACCACGCATCTGAAGAGCCACCGCCGGAGGCAGATCCTTCTCCTACCTGGCGGCCAAGACATGGAACTCCCTCCCCATCCACCTTCGGCTGACCCAGGACCACCTCGCCTTCAGGAGACAACTCAAGACCTGGCTGTTCGAGCAGTAGCGGCCCCCTTCCCCCAAGCACCTTGAGACCCTTCCGGGTGAGTAGCGCGCTATACAAGTGTTATGATTGATTGATTGATTGATTTGCTTCTTCATTTTTGCTGTGTTCAGTACAATGATGAGATCAGTATGCTCCTAAAAAAGATGAGGGCTTCTAGGTTCACAAGTAGTTCTAGGACCCACTCCATGAGCACACTGGATGTTAAGAGAAGAAGAAGGAGGAAGATCTAGAACTTGCAGAATAAATTATTTGAAGAATTTGAGGGGGTCAGTGCCCTCTACATTATCAGGTAAGTCATAAATTCTCAAATTATTCCTACAGTGTGCCTCTTTAAGTCATCGATTTCTATTTGCATCTTGTGAATTGTAGAGGCAGAGTCTTGATGTCCCCATCTCGTTGTTCTAAATCAGAATCTGCATGTTTGACCATTTGTCTTCAAGACTGTGGAGTGTCTTTCTAGTATCTTTCATAGAGGGCTTCAATGCTCATATCTGTAGTATCAAATCCATAGATATGGGAGAAGGCTTTAGTGGAGAGGGAGGATCTTTCTTTGGACATTTATGTGATGATAAAGGCAAAGATATAGCTGATAATTGAACCTTAGAAATAACTGCAGGCGATAGTTCCACTTGTAGGACCAGTGCCTCCGCCATGGGTACCGTAGATTTATTAATGGAAATTGAGAAGAGGTTACAACCGTGTGAGGATGTAGAGGTAATGATATGTTGCGGTTTCCAATTACATATTCTCCCTATAAAATGATGGATATCCAAGTGTGCTTGAAAAAGTGATCCTCAAATAAGTAAAATGGTGAGAGGAGAGAAGATATGGAATACATTCTCTGAAATAAAGCAATATATGTTATCACGACATAGGTAATAATGTAGTGACACAAATTGTATACTGTGATGTGAGGAAGAATCTATGTTATATAACATAAAGTACCTCACAAGGCAACTGATGCGAAAATGTTAGTTCCATGCTCAGGAGAATTAAAATTGCAGTCACAAATAATGCAGATGTGGATAGAGGTCCAATGCCAGTCAAATTCCGTATAATAAGCCCCAGCAATGGCTTTGGTGATGAGGAAAAGCTTGAGATGCATGTTAAAGTGGAAGAGCTTGAAGGTGGAATATAAATTTTTAGGAGTTCATTTTCAAGCTGAAAAAAGTAGATGGCGGCTGTTAGGTGATGAGAGAATGTGATGCGCAAAATTACTAAAAAATAGCTAAGAAATGGTAAGCAAAGAGTCCCAGCTGCTCACCATGAGAAACTCAAAGCGACATCCTGTTGGAGAAATTCAACTCTCCATCTGTGAAAAGTTTGTTAAGATACTGTCAGTGCAGAGCTCTGCAACTACACAGCCATTTTGTTTGGCACCTTGACCATGCCCCCTTATCTATGTATTTAGAAGCTATATTTTTATTTTGATTAATAGATAGATACAGGAGCTAAACATAATTAATCAATAATTACCTGTCTAGTCATACCTTCACTATCAATATTCTGGTTTGTTGGTTTTTGTAGTACAATATTTAAAACCTAATATTTTGTTAGTATACCCAAAGTCCAAATATAAACACAGCAGGCAGAGGGGCTGTGATACATTTAAGATGAGACAGCACAGCCCTTCTGCTTTTTATTCTTGGCAAGGCCAATACTTGTACCTCTTGTGACCTATGTGAAATAAGATTCTGGGATGTGGATCCTTAATATCAATAACAGATTATCAATTGTACTTAATATTGATGTCATAATAGTATGGGTATCATTATATCGAAGTTTTGAATATCAATAATAAGTATATTGTATTCCTTTTTTAACAATAATACTGAAGTATTATATATGTGCTATTTTGCCTTATTGTAGATTTTTAATATTGATTTTATTTTTACGTTAATTATGTGAAATGTATTTTATTATTTTTTAATGATTGGTTTTTTTTTAAACTTCATTTCATTGGGGTGTTTTCAATTATTTTTAGTTGAAATTATTTATTTTATTTAAATAAGTCAGTCAGTCAAACCACTTTATTCGGTTAAGTTAAAACCATAAAAGTACAGAGACGAAATACAAGCATAAGTGTGCAAAAATACAATATAAAGTGTCCACAGTATAATACAATCCGGCATTAGCAGTCTATGTGCAAAGAACGCAATACAGTACTGGTCAGGTAAAGTGCATTTCAGGACAAAAGTGACAATACATCCAAGATATTTGATATAAATCTCAATTAAAATACCAATCATAAGAACAATATATAAAAAGATAAAATCAGAAATAAAACCCCATTAGTTATGGGCTCTCCACACCGCTATTTCTCAACCGGACAGCTGCCATAAGAAAACTGGCTATATAAAAAATCTCATTGGGATCATTTAATAGCTGTAAGTACAATAAGGCTGGCTTAACTTGGATGAAACCCTTTCTTTTTAGTAGGGGAAAAAGAAACCTCTTCCTGATGTCACTATACAAATCACAGAACATTATTAGATGCATTGTGTCCTGGACTGAGAAATTATCACAGGTGCATGGCCCTAGCTCTTCCAGCCTGCACCACCCCTTGGAGTTCCCTAGCGAAAGGTGAATTAAGTTAAAACGGAAGCGTGTAAGGAGTATGCGATGGAAAGGCCTGGTCACAATTTTCAAGTAAGGTTCCATCAACGGCGTGGTTTTTAAAAAGTAATGTGCTTTTACCGTTACTTTTTTCAACTCCAATTCCTCCCTCTGTAATGCTCACAAATTTAAAAGCTGTTTTTTCACCCCGCTGGCATCCATTTTCGTAATCGTCCCGGGATTATCATAGAGGTCCTGTCGACCAACAGTTACCAAAATTTCCCTCACATAAGCAAGCCACCTAATCTTGTGTACATAATCCAGAGTGAGACAATCCCTGATCAATTTATGATTAAGGTCTACTTCGGGATTAAGCCATAATTTCAGCCAGAAAATAACTGGCGCCAGCCTAAGTGTATCGCTTATGTAGGCTACCCCCAATTCCTGGTGTACAGCATAGGTGGGTGTTGATTGAGGAACTGATAATATACCCCGTAAAAATGGGTTCTACTCTAGCTGTATCCCCTCCATGGGTCTATACCCCCAGATGGAGGAGCCATATGTGGCAATTGCAATACATTTGGCTTTATAAATGTTCACAATTGCCTCGACAGGTTTCGTTCCTAACCGTTTAGCAAACCCATTTACGGCAGCAATTGCCCTAGCCATGCCATTAACCTTAAGTTTATGTTGAGCAGCCCATGTGCCTTTCTCATCAAAGAGAACCCTCAAATACATAAAAGAAGTTACCCTTGTGACTTTAGAGCCTTCACAGTAAAGAGCCCGACAGGATCATTTACTCTGGCGACCTATACTCATTACGTGTGATTTGACTATATTTACCTTTAAATCCAAGGAATTCATAAAATTTCCAAATCCCACTAACAGCTTCTGTAGGCCGACTGCTGTACGCGATAACAAAACAGCAGCGTCGGCGTACAGAAGCACCGGGCAACGCTCCTAACCAATTTTGGGGACATCAGAGCTGACTATGTCTAAAAACTTACTTAAATTATTAATATAAAGAGTAAAAAGCAAAGGTGCTAAAATACAACCCTGTCGTACTCCATGCCCAGAGCTAAAGTGCCTAGTGCAGTTTCCATCTTGGTCAATCCTCACCCGTGCAGTAAGGTTCCGATGCAGGTCAGCTAGGAAGTGAACGAGACTTTTTCCATCCCCATCTCTAGGAGCTTTGACCTGTTTACCAGGTCGAAAGCTGACGATAAATCCATGAATGCCAGCTGGAGTACTCCCCCTTTGGCTGAAGTATATTTGCCAATTATCAGGGATAAATTGAGACACTGATCTTGAGTCCCCCTGCCACTTCTAAAACCATATTGAGAATTTGATATTATGTTATTCTCATCTAGCCATCCTTTCATTTTACATAAGACAGCCCTCCCCAGGACCTTTACGGCCGAATCAATTAGAGAGAGTGGTCTATAACAACGGGCATCTCCTCTGTTTCCCTTTTTAAAAATAGGGACTATAATAGACGTGGCCCAGGATGGTGGGTGATTTCCCTTTCCTGCAGTATTACAAATTTTTGTCAGAACTTGAGCCCAGAAAACTGGCTGTGTTTTATATAAGTCGGCTGGAACGCCGTCTGGACCTGGGGCCTTGTTGCTAGACATGGCCTTAATGGGCAAGACCACTTCCTCCTCTTTAAAACTCAAAGGCTGGTTTGCATCTCTTAGAACATCCCAAGGGGCAGGATCAGACAATATAGGGGTCTCATATATAGCCTCAAAATGTTCTAGCCATTGTGCCTCGGTGATATTACATTCTACCACATTGTTGCCGCTTTCGGAAAAAAAGGTTTATTTACAATTTCCCAAAAGCTAAGGCTATTCTTTAAGACATCAACCGACATCAAGGCCTCCCAGGCTTCCGTTCTAATGTCCTTTTTCCTGGCCCTTACAGCTAGCTTGTATTCCTTTCTAAGTATAGCCACATTAGTCCTATTTTGTGGGGTCTGTTTAATGGCTCTTATTAAGAGGCCATGTGCCCGCTAACAGATAGTATCAAACCATTTCTCGGCCATTTGTTGCCCCCTTTTTACCGGGGCCATTAAGTTTGAAGATATTTGCTTGCAAATGGCAGTGAATGCCTCGATAACAGTCATACCCCCAGATGTATTAACCAGACATATATTCAACATATCCTTTATCGACAAAAAAAGGGTGTCTAAAAAAATCTCTGGGATTATCTTTGTCCATTTTAGCCATCTTCCTTGATCCGTTGGTTTGATGCTAACCTCTACCCTCATGTGTCTCCCAGATTGCACCAGACCACATTCATTATTTAGTTCCAGAAAAACCGGATTGTGATCACTAAAATGTGAGTATCTTGCCCCATAAAAAATTACACTAGACAACAATAAAGATGACAAAAACATATAGTCAATAACAGTGCTACTACCCCTGCCAGTAAACATTGGGGTCCTGTTAGTTTGATCAGACATATTGGGTTCATAGAGGTCCACTGCCACTAGGACATCCTCCAAGCATTCCCCCTGTCTGTTACGCTCAAAATGGGGTGTGGGATAGGCTGTGGGCTCCCCAATGTCCAGATCCCCCTGGCAATCCTGATCACACGGGTGTATATTAAAATCCCCTAAAAGAATAATCGGGTAATAAGTGGTTTGCTTTTCTATATAATCCTCTAAAAATAATTTCAGAATCAACAAATCTTCAGTACCATTCGAGCAATTTGGCGAGTTATAAAAGTTTACAACCAGAAGTTTTACAGTGTTACGGTCCCTCATTTCCACTGCTAGACAATGGGGTGTGCGTATTTCAACCCTTTGATACAGCCACAGTAATTTCACAGAAAATAGCAAAAGGAGCCCCCCTTTGGCTCTACCAAAAGGAACCAATTCCGCTGGGTTGTAAAAATATGTATAACCATCCAACCACCAGTTTACCTCCGGCTCCCATGTTTCCTGAAGCCCTACAAGATCAAACTGGTTAATCATTTCCAGCCATTTAGGATCATCTTTTTTATTTCTTAGGCCGGCGATGTTCCAGCTCAGGATACCAAAGTTGGGCCTGCTAAATTCACTTTGCCCATGGGGATTGGAAATCACTGGATGGCTACTACTTTGACTACTCTGGTTAAGAATCCCTATATCCAGTCAGTCATTCTCATCAAGAGTAGTAAATGATGGTGGTCTAGGTGCAATCTGTGTTTACCCTCGCACATTTACTAGACTCCTTGTAAATTGAGGGCCAGATACTATTCCCCCATTATTTACATTGTTTACAAATTGACTGGATCTGGGTAGGGTATCCCCTAGGCCTCGTTTTCCCTCAGGACCCCAGTATTTTGATTTCTCCCTTTAATTGGTGGATAGAAAAAGGCCAGGGGTAAAACCTTAATACCCCCCTGTGCCCTAAGGTGAGCAGTCCTGCATATCTTCCCTGCTAAATCTGCTCTATTGATATTGACAACTATACAGTCGCCCTCAATTTCCTTTGCATTTGGTCCAACCCATGCAAAGCGTCTTGCATCAGGATGTGAGGCGATACTTTAGGGTTATTGCCCCACTAGTTACAATCTGACCAATATTTTGTCTTCCTCACTAAATCCTCAGTTGACTCATGGATATTAGCTTTCAACGGCGGTACACCTGTAAGAACTACCACTTAATCATTTGCTTCTGGTGGCAAGAAAAGTCGTCTTACCTTAAGGGGGGGTATATTAGTGTTGACGTTATGTCCTGGTTTAGGGGCAGATGAGATATATCTCGCTATTGTATTTGGGAGTACAACCACTTCTTTGGGTTGGGCCGGCAGAGGCCCCTTACTTCCTTTCGCCATCCATTATTCAATGCTCCTTCCTTACTTTGCTCATTTCTATTCCCCCCTTCATCAGAGTACTTGTCCCTGACTCCTTACAGCGGTCTATCGATTTATCAGACCCTACATTTGTTACCATGCAGCAGTTTGAACATGTACTTCTCCCAGATATGGCTTTATTTACTGTGCTGGTTAGAACATCAATCTTTAAGTGCATGTCCTCTATTGTCTTACACAGTTTGTTAACTATATTATTTAAGGCAACACTATTGGCCCCTTGGGTAGTGGGAGACAATGGGGATTCTATACACCCCCCCTGTTCCATATTCTCATTCCCTGGGACCGATTGTGGGGGACATGGTGAATTTAATTGGGCCACAGTCTCAGCGTCAGGGGTATCAATATTAGCTAGCACGGAAAACCTGTTTTGACAAACTATAATAGGCTCAATTACTGGTGGGCAGATTGCTACTGATTCTAAATCAATGTTAATAATCACGTTTGGACATGGGGTATCAATCAGCTACTTCTGCTGGGACATTCTTACCATGCATTTTCCCTGAGAACATATCCGGGATTACTATCGGGCCATGTTTACCAATCCCCCTTTGCTCCTCAGTAACTCTCTCCTCATTTGCATCAACATTCCCATTTAACAAGTTGTCTGTCCTGAGTAGGAGTTCACAGTCCTCCACCAGCCCCTCAATACGGCTCAAAACACAGTTTTCCCCTGCGTGTTTTAGGGCTTTCTTGGACTTCCTTGGCTTTTTTACTTTAATTGGAGCATTCAGTCCCCCTTCCGTGCTTTTCCGTTTCCCCATTGCTCGTGATACAAAGTCAAGGTCAACAGTACCTGGTCAGGTCTTTTCTGTGGTCTTAGAGGGGTGGCCCAGCCCTGTCTCGTCCTGTCCCGGACGGCCACAGACGGCCCGCCCTTTGCCCGGGCTTAGCCCGGCGCGATCACGCGCTCGTCCCGCGGGGCGGGAAGAGCTCCCTATCCTTAAGGCGCCTCCGGGTGCACCGCTGACCTCACTCCCGCGCGGAAAGCTGGGGCAGCTGGGAGTGGTAGTCTAACCCAGCCGTTGCCCTCACGGCGCTCGGCGAAGCCCAAGGGTAATGGTTGCAGCAGGCAGCAACAGGCAGCAGGAGCCGTTTCCCTCACGGCGCTCGGCGGAGCTCAGGTGGCAGAAGGGAAATGGGCAATGCACAGGAGGAGCCGTTCCCCTCACGGCGTGTCGCTCGGCACTGCTGGTACGTCTCCCAGGAGCATCTAGCGCTCCCTATCCTTAAGGCGCCTCTGGGCGCACCGCTGTCCTCACTCCCGCGCCGAAAGCTGGGGCAGCTGGCAGAGGTAGTCTAACCCAGCCGTTGCCCTCACGGCGCTCGGCGAAGCCCACGGGTAATGGTTGCAGCAGGCAGCAACAGGCAGCAGGAGCCGTTTCCCTCATGGCGCTCGGCGGAGCTCAGGTGGCGGAAGGAAAATGGGCAATGCACAGGAGGAGCCGTTCCCCTCACGGCGTGTCGCTCGGCACTGCTGGTAGGTCTCCCAGGAGCTTCTAGCGCTCCCTATCCTTAAGGCGCCTCCGGGCGCACCGCTGACCTCACTCCCGCGCCAAAAGCTGGGCAGCTGGGAGTGGTAGTCTAACCCAGCCTTTGCCCTCACGGCGCTCGGCGAAGCCCACGGGTAAAGGTTGTAGCAGGCAGCAACAGGCAGCAGGAGCCGTTTCCCTCACGGCGCTCGGCGGAGCTCAGGTGGCAGAAGGGAAATGGGCAATGCACAGGAGGAGCATGTGTTTGGAGTTGTTAGCTTTTTTAGCGGTTTTGAATAGGGAGTGTTTTAAAACTAACAATTTTGTTTTTTTGAATTTCAATATCTTTTTCTATTTTTTTGTTACAAAATGTATTTAAAAAAATCCATTGATGTAACTAAATAATCTTTTTAAGACATTTGTTCCTGATTTGTATTTATTTTTTTAATTTAATGAAAATACCTTTTCAGCTGTTTCAAAATTAAATATTCATTTTTTTAAATTAAATTATGGTGGTATTTAAATGTACATGTTAGATATTATTACCTCACTTAAATATTTTTATTCTATATTACTTTTGTAGTTGTTAGTTTTTTAAATAATATATTTTTGTTTGATCTGCTCAATCGCTGGATTTATGCTTGTGTTTGGAATGTGCTATTTGTTCTGAGCTCAAGTAAGCACAAGTGTTCTTTGTGCAGTCATTCATACCATTCCCTCTATGGTTCCAAATGGTCTTGATGCCACAACTATGGTGATTTGAGTCCTGGAAGCTGCTATTGCTTTTTCTGTTAATCTACAGTTGAAAGGTGCCTATTGATGGAACGCTTAGGGCCTAATTACGGACCACCAGACTTGTGGGCGGGCGGCACTGGCTATACAGCCACTGCCACACAGGCAGCCTAACCGCCATATCACAACTTTGACAGTCGGACCGCCATTTCCTGGTGGTGGCGTGGCGGTCAGGGCCTAAGTAGTGTGCTGGTAGTGCTGCTGTGGCACCCCCATGCATATTACGAGTTTCAGGACCGCCACCGGTGTCATGGAGGTCTTTACTCCATGAAAAGGCTGGTGGTCCTGAAACAAAGGGGGCCCCTACAGGGCCCTCTGTTGTACATTTGCATGGGGATGCATGCAGGGGGGAACAACATGTGCCCCTATTTGTGCATGCAACCCAGTTCCTGCACGGCATGGACTTCACGACCATGTTGTTCAGGAACTTTTTGGGGCGTTCCCATTGTGGTCCTTATTTGCAGAGGCACTGCCGTGGGACCGCCAAAGAAAGCCCACCAGACATGAGGAAACTAATCTGGGGTGGTGGGCACAAGGAGTTGCCAATGCGGGAGTTGGCCCCCAGCGTGGCAGTCAACCCCACACCACCAAACTCGTAATCAGGCCCTAAGTAAAGAAAATAACTTTGAGACAAATGTCACGTTCATAGATTTATATTCAAATTGTCTTGCCACAGGAGTTGCTGAACTATTATAGATCCATTGGGAAAAGATGCCCTCACAAGGAACATCGTCTCTCAGAATCATTAAGATAAGAAAGAACATCACTAAATCAATAATAAACCACACAAGACCTTTGACGCACGTCTGTTCAAGAGTGGGTTCTTCTCAGTTATTGGAAATATGAATACACAGAAACTGAAGAGTATAGGGGCTGTGTACCTATGAGTCAAGCCAATGAGGATCTTACAAATTCACAAATACACTGTGGAGACTAACTTTTAAGAAATGGACACCCTGTTTATAATACTTAAAAAAAATTAAGTAATGCAATAACTGATCTGTAGTCTGGTATTTCATTGACTGTGCTATATACAGTTTGGTTCAATGTTGCTATCCCTTGTACAAAATGCATAGGACAGAAGGTTTCTGTGAAAGAAATCCTTAAATTATGAAAACGAATAGGTATTTTGAATCTCGTCTGGACAGTGCTCATACTGTACCTTCAAGACCTTTTGTTTCCTCAGATTGGGCTTAGAGCCCAAACTATTGCTTACTCTTTCTTGTCCCGCTCATTTGCTTAATTTCTATTGGTCAGATACCTTATGCTTCCTTCCTCTTCATGTGTTTGTCCCTCCACTTGCGCATTTATGCATTGCTTGTGTCCTTCCACTCTATTTTTAGACCCTACTTTTTTCTTTGTGTTTAAGCACTCTATGAGAATGTTTGCTTTCCAGCTGTCTCCCTCGTGTTCTTCACCGTCTATTTGCTTGCCCCCAGCCTCTTCCTCCCGCCATTGTCTATCTGCTTGCTCCCACCTTCTCCATCCCACCCTCCAGCATCCGTCTGCTTGCCCCCACCTTTCCCTCTCCAGCACCTCCCTCTCACTTTCCTTTATCCATCTGCTTGCTTTCAGCCCCTCCCTCCATTTCTCTATTGTCTATCTGCTTCTACTTGCTGTCAGCCCCTCCTTCCATTGTCTGTTTGGCCCTTCACCCCTCTCCCAACACAATTAAAAAGTGATATGACATCATGCTTTTACTCACAACCTTCTTTGTCTGTGTTGCTCCCCCACACCCTCAGTCCCTCCATGTTGGGTCCTGCTTGTAGTATGGTGAGACGCAGTCTAGTGGTTGAGGGGTGGAGACAGAGGGAGGAGCAGGAACGGGAGGAGCCGGGGAAGAGGAACCACGGGGACAGTTAGAGTAGGGACGGGGACTCGTGTAATGGCACCAATAAAGAGCTCAAGGAAAATACCAGTCGTGTCCGTGTGTTAATGGTGGGGACACGACAGCTGGCGACGAGGGTGGGATCAGGCAGACCCCACCTCAAGAGTGCCCCGTCCTGCAGCGTGGAGCGAGCTCCGCTGCAACCGAGACCCTGCGGCACAGATAGCGAGCCCCCCC
Organism: Lissotriton vulgaris; assembly: GCF_964263255.1. NCBI lineage: Eukaryota > Metazoa > Chordata > Amphibia > Caudata > Salamandridae > Lissotriton > Lissotriton vulgaris. The sequence continues at coordinate 1,064,447,097 of NC_141693.1, read as the reverse complement.
AGGAGCAGCCGGTCTCCCCTCGGCAGTGAAGAGGGTCGAGAAAAGAAAGCGGCGAAGTGTGCAAGCGCCGAAGCGCCACTGGAAGGAGCGCTGAGTGTGGGCGCTGAAGAGCAGAGGAAGAAAGCGCCAGAAGGTGAAGCGCCGAGTGAAAGCGCCAGAACACCAGCAGAGAAAGAGCCGGTTGCGCTGGACGCGAGTGTCCCATGGGCGCGAAGATGCAACAAGGACGTAAGTGAAGGTCGGGAGCCCACCCCGACATTGCCCAATCACCCCTGAAGCTCCGTAGTTGTAGAGTGTGGCGCGCTGCGAGTAAACGCAGTGAAAAGGGCAGCCAGCGCTGCAGGAGCAGAAGCCAGGAGCCTACCCTGACTCTGCCAGACCCCAAGAGAGAAGAGAAAGTGCCCTCGCGTGGAGGACGGCGCCCCACGGAGACCGCCTGCCAAGCGGTGCTGACCGAGCGCTGTTCGCGCCAAAACGGAAGAAAACCTCACCCCCGATGCGTGAGACATTGCCTACCTGACGCGCGGTAAACAGGGAGCTCGCCTGGATCGCGTCTGATTGCTCCAGTGCCTGAGGAGCGTCTGAAGAGGTGCGGAGGGCGAGCTGCATGAAGAGGCTGGCTGCCGGTGAGTGCTCCGTGAGACTGAGTGAGCTGAAGAATGCATGGAACCCAAATCTCGTGGTGAATGAGAGTTCCAGTGGGGCGGCCATCTTAGAGTCAGGCAGCTGGAAGGACATCCCTGTGAAATTTAGCGGCGGCCATCTTTAAGTCAGGCGAACAGTGGGAATAAGCATTGGTAAAGGACAAACATTGGCAAAGACCAAACAATCATTGGCAAAGGCAACAGACATCCAAACAAGCATTGGTACATGCAAATCAACAAGCATTGGTACATGCAAATAAACAAACATTGATACATGCAAATCAGCGAGCATTGGTACATGCGAAGACCAGTACAAGCAGTGGTACATGCAAATAAACAAGCATTGGTACATGCAAAGACAAGTGAATCAACGAGCATGGGTACACGCAAGTAAACAAACATTGATACATGCAAATCAACGAGCATTGGTGCATGCAAAGACAAGTGAAGCAACAAGCATTGGTACATGCAAATAAGCAAACATTGATACATGCAAATAAGTAAATAAGTGAGCAGTGACGCATGCAACTAGACAAACGCTGATACGTGCAAATCAACAAGCACTGATCCACGCAAAGAGACACAAGCATTGAGACATGCAGATCAACAAGCACTGGACAAATCGCAGCAAAGAAAGAAAACAAGTGTTGCTGAAAACCAAACGAGCACTGGCGAACATAACAGAATCAAGCATTAGCAAAGACCAAGCGAGCATTGGCGAAGGCCAAACAAGCATTGCTAACGTCCCAGCACATGACCAGACCGCAGGTTTCGACTAAGCACAGATCAACTACGAAGACGAGAAGACAAATGAACAGCCCGTGCTCTGTGAACATGATCCATCAAAATCCTCCTCTTATGGCGGGAGAAGAAATCTCACCACAGTTCAATCCCTGCTTTGACGCACCACCCCCAGGGATGCAGACGGATACCTGGAGTTTGTGTCTCAAACGGAACCAATGGCTGGCCACATTGAGTGATTTCCTGGATGCCAATGGAGAGCAAAGAGAGAGGAAATGCCTAATGCTGCTCCTCCATTTGGTAGGTCCAGAGGGCCGATGCCCAATCGAAACATTTTCCGACGAAGACACAGACATCTATAAAAGACTCCAAGAGAAGCTATGTGCCCGTCTCTCCGCACAAACGGAAGTGGATCGAGAGCGCATCGCTTTCAACACAGCTCGGCAGGAACCCGGTGAACCACTGCCAACCTTCATCACTCGGTTAACAAACCTGGTACAAGGCTGCCACTTCAACACCTTCACGAATGAGGACGCAGTCCGACTCCGGATAATAGAAGGCTGCGCAAACCCTGACACGAAACTCAAGATCTTGCGAGGAAAGTGGTCACTGGAAGAAATCATCAGGAAGGCTGAAATTGGACTGCACGTCAATGTAAGAGACAAATCAAAGGCCCCGAATCTGAAAGCAAATTATCAAGACGCCCGGACAGATAACCCTCAGAAAACAAACGGAACTGAAAGGAGAGAGAGGGAAGACAGACCAGCAAAAAGACAACGGGAAAGACGCAGTGACAAAGAAAATACAACGGATCACTCAGAGTCGGACTACTCAGCATCCGACTACTCAAGGTCAACCAAGGACTGCTCGGAGTCAGATGACCCAGAGTCACCCATCCAAAAGACAATTCCAAAAAGTTATTCACCCCCCAGGAGTTCCTCAAAGAGTCATTCAAAGGAGGAGGAAAGAGCATCAAGTGGGACAGATCGCACTCCTGGACAGGAAGGCATCCCACACAGCAAGTGGGAGAGAAAGACTAACCCTAGATGAAAGGGTCGCACTGGTCAACACCGAAGGTCGGCGCAGGGACATCAGTCGACAAGCAGTGAAGACGAGTCCAAGGAAACATCTGGCCGGAGAACACATAAACCCCAAGTCAGAGGTGTTGGAACATCAAGCAAGTGGGAAGGAGAACCAGCAAGAAAAGATCCATGCTTTCATGGGCCCCGAAGCATCCATAGGCCCCGCGAAAACGACGAAACAGAGCGTAGATGGGTAACATCAGACGAGAAGGACGAAGAGGGGAAAGCTTGGGATCAAGCACAAGGAACAAGCACGGAATCTTCAAACAATCTCCCAAATGAGGCAGCATTGAAGATATTCCAACAAAGACACATGGAGAAGCCTTTCAAACACAATTCCGAAGGGGAAAGCAGCTCGTCACGGACCACCCGGTTCCGAAGACCACCTAGAAGGACAATCCCAAATGAACACTCACAGAGGGAACTGACGGAACACCCCTCTGATTCAGAAAGCACGTCGGCCCGATCTTTTGAGTCGGCAGAGTCATGGTCCCGACAACGACCACGTGCAACATTCTTAAAGAAACATTCCCAGAGGGAAGTGAGGGAAAATTCCTTTGATTCAGACAACATGTCGGTCCGATCGTTTGAGTCGGCCGAGTCATGGTCCCGACAACGACCACGTACAACATTCTTAAAGAAACATTCTCAGAGGGAAGTGAGGGAGAACTCCTCTGATTCGGACAGCATTTCGGTCCGATCCTTTGAGTCGACAGAGTCGTGGTCCCGACACTGGCCATGGCGCCAAGCACCTGAACACATCAGCAAACCAAGAGACACTCCCCACGTCGAGAGCCACGTGTCCCACACCAATGTCAATACACAATCGATCCCTCCTCCAGACAACCTGTCGCATCGAGCACAGGTGCATCGTGACACCAATACCACACCGTCACCCCGGGTAGGGGCAGCAAGGTTGACTCGAAGGCCCTGGTCCTGGTCCTATAAAGCGGAGGTCAGCAACGTGGCCAATAGCACCCAAATAAAAATGGACCAACCAGTCAATCCGCAAAAGAAGCCAGACACGGCGGGAGAACTAAGTCATCATCGGAGGAGAACAAGACACACCAACATTCAGCCGACCCCAGGGTCTGCCTGTTCCAGGCGTGTGCAGGCGTGGGAGAAACAACCCGAGACAGCAAATCAATCTCCAAGTCATAAACTGACCTCCACCGTTCATACCTCACCGGCCGGCATCCCAGACTCGAAACAGGAAGACAGTATTGTTTGTGACCTGACGAAGCAAAAGGCAGTAAAGATAAAGGCGGTGAATGAATTACTGAACCAAGCCAAGACAGTCTCATCAGATAGCACCATACTGTCTGGCACACATGATCCTGAACTGGAGGACAGTGTTGCCTTCAACCGGACAAGACAAACGGAAGCAGAAGTGGATACGGGCGCTCGGAAGAGGACCAGAACACTATCCACCCATGAAAGAGATCGAGCACCTACACCACCAGTAGTTACACCACGGGAAAGAGACATGACGACTGCGGAATGTGAGAGCAGACAGTTCACACGCAACGTGATCAAGAATGCCTTGATTAAGACAACCGAAAAATTGACCAAAGTCAAGCCCACCTCGGATTCGACATTACTGAGGTTCGAAGAGCAGGCTGTTCGCCAACCTGTGTGGCGGATTGAAGAACTGCGAACACTAAGGACATTAAGCTCATTTTGTTAAGAAAGGGGGAGATGTAGTATGGTGAGACGCAGTCTAGTGGTTGAGGGGTGGAGACAGAGGGAGGAGCAGGAATGGGAGGAGCCGGGGAAGAGGAACCACGGGGACAGTTAGAGTAGGGACGGGGACTCGTGTAATGGCACCAATAAAGAGCTCAAGGAAAATACCAGTCGTGTCCGTGTGTTAATGGTGGGGACACAACACTGCTAACAATTGTTTTTAAAGTTCTATGATGAAACCAACGCTGGCCTTGTCAAAACACTTTTACTTTCAACCATTCTGCTCAGTAGCTGCTCTGTTGTTCAACATGACTAAAAATCATTGACATAGCCAACTGCTCTTGTTTTTGTTTATGTCAGCCTCAGGGGTTGGAAGCAGAAGACGCACCTGTTACAGTAAGAATATTTGGAATGGGGTTTTTTCTCCAACCTTGCAATAAAAGGAATTTTGAAAAAGCAATCCAGCATTCTGCTGGGGCTCCAGATATTTGAAAGGCCATGTTTTCCCCCAAGTACAAAGCTTCTACAAACAGAGTTTTAATATGTGGATGGGCATTTTGGAAAAATACTCATGGATACATAAAGGTGCCTAACCAAAAGCGTTGGTGATGCAGGGAGTGGCGTTTTTACCATTATAAAATAATATGGATTATGTACATTGTAAAGGTGGGACAATGAGAGGGTGCCTTTACCTACACTGCTTACCATTGGATGTCAAGGTTGCTGTTTGGATTGAGCCTGCCCAGTGTGTAAAAAGCCCCATTCTGTAGCACACAGTAAAAGTGTAGTGAGGTGTGCTCTAAAACCTGGAGAAAAGCAGCAGTGAAAACACAGCCTCCAGACATTTGTGTTATTGCTGTCGAAAACATATGGCTGTACAGGGTCTTTTGCTGACTTATGGCAATCGACCTTTCTTCCTAAGCTTGATGTTTTTCAGAATTTCTGGACATTATCTGAAAGAAAAAAAATCTTGATTCTGCAGCACCAAACGTGTTCCTGGCAACATCAGTGAACTTTGTTAAACATTTGTGGTGTGTAGGTGTGATTGGAGATAAGTGGGTGAAACAGATGCATTACAAGTACAACCATTCGCAATTTTACACGAAACGTAGATATAGAGCAAAGCAAGTTTGGAGGTCATTGTAGATGATTAATTCTTTTGCAGCATGAGAAGAAAGAGACTTCTGTTATGTTAAGGTAATAATACTTGGTGGAGCGTACGTCTGAACAATTCTCAGGTTCTGGAGTTCATATAGCACAACTGTTCACATGAGCACAGAGCTTTTGTTTGAGATTCTTTTAGATATTGTTAATCCAAACTATACATTTCAAATTGTATGCTTGGGTTCATCAGACAGTTAATTCTAGTGCTGATTATTTGTGGAAATATGTGAAAAAAATGGATTATCCCGCTAGTAACGACTTCTCTTTATTTGTAAAACAAAAATAAGCGATATGACGCGTTCACCCCTGGCTGTGTCATATCCCTATGTTTCCCCACCCTCCCTATGTGTTGCCCCCGCTCCCTCCGTGTTACCTCCTCCTCCCTCCGTGTTGCCCCCCCTCTGTATTGCCTAATCCCCCCTCACCCCCCAGCATTGTTTCCCATGGTGCTTGCGCCCTCCCAGCCATGCTGCTGTACAAAATGGCTAAAACATTGATTAATCCAACACCTCACATAGGGGAGACCTATTGACTTTGCCAATGCTTGTGTCGTCTAGCTCTGCAGTATTGGATCTTGTTTTAGCAAGGAGGGGAGTTGCTAAAAGCCTTTTCCCTTTATCTGATAATAACCCCCACAATTACAGGTTTAGGAATTTTACAGCCATTATTTATTGCAAGTGCAAGTAATAACCTTTAATTGAGTGTCACTTTACCGGATCAGAAACATTCATGCTCAAACACCCACATCAGAGCACATGAGGCAGCATCCAAAGTTTGAGTTCAGGAAAAATCATTTTGATGTTAACATTACTTAGCAGCAGTGCCCCTTCAAATGAGAGATAATGGCCCAGTCATTTTGAGTTGTTTATTGAGCCAACACTTACAGCAATGGCTAAAACACTTTCAGCTAGCTAAGTAAGCATGTTCTGCATTGTAATATTTTGGCAAACTTTCCTAGCCTAGAATATCCTTTAAGATTTGCTTGTGCCTGCGGATAATAGTTTTATACCTTTAAAATCTTACTATTGTTTCTCAGTCAAATTAATGAGGCGGATAATGGGTCCTGCTGTTAAGATATGTACAATTGATTTTAGTAACTAATAGCTATGATAATAAATCATTGGTACATGAGCACACCTTTTTTTATTCACAAAGGGCCATGAAATGTAGAGTGATGGGCGACTAGCCAAAGTGACTCATATGAAATGCAAACACAACCACTGGCCACTTGTGGGACCCATTCAATTTCACATAACAAGTTCAAGCTTTGTTCTGATTAACATCTGGCTTGGGTGAGTCGAATACGAGTTCAAACTCAGACATGGGCTCTGTTCTATTTTCTTAAACTGTGCCTTTTCACCCAAATGCAATGTATTCCTTTGTACACCAGTAGTGGCACGGCTTGCAGAAAGGATGCGGCACTACTACAGTTGAAATAAATCCTCGAAGAAAAGGAAGAGCAGAAAGTTACTCCTCTCCGGTAAGTCACCAGACAACGGCAGAATGCAAGGCAAGAGAGAATTAACCATTTTGTGGCTTCTTGCAGATTAGCACACCCCACAAAGTAAGCCATGTTGTCACCTGTACAGGTCATGATGAGCAGCTTGGGCTCAGTTTCTTCCGGAGATCATGATTGTGGTAGTGTTTATCACATTACCAAAATAAAATAAACATCGGATTCAGTAGTCAGGAAACAAGAGAAAGGGGCTGGTATTGAGTGCCACACGTTGAACGATTAGCAGACTCAGACAATGTTCAATATAGTAATGTTTTTTAAGGATTAATGAAACCTCAAGGGGAATTCTAGTTTGCTGCTCAGTGCCTGAGTGAACCATTGCTCTCTTTGGCCCCTACTCTCTGCCCCCATGAGTGTATTTGCCATTCTAGGGCATTTTGGGCTCTCTCCCACAGGATGACCTCTATGGGGCCTGAAGATTATAGGAACTACTTTGAGAAAAGCATGCATATTAAGAGGGTTTCTGGCTGACCGTCTCCTCATATTAGCATGTGATCCTTCTTTGGCAAGCTGCTGGCTTCTCCAATCATTCTGGTCCTTGTAGTACTCAATATTGCCAGTTCATAGGTGTAAAAGCAATAGGGGTTTGGCACTCACTACACAGTATTTGTGAAATTCTTAAGTGCTTGTTAATAATGCTTCAATCCAAATCAGGACAGGGAATACTAAAAATCATCTTATGCCCATTTCATGATTTTTGGCTGTCAAATCAAATCAGCTTTATTTGATTTTATATCAAGAAATCATAAAAGCATAGTGTTAAAAACAATTTAAAAGGAGACATGTTTTCCAAATTCTATTACAAACTACAGGGTAATGAGCAGTGCAATTCAAATAAAGAAGAAAAATACATGATAAAATCCTTATATATACACAAAGGGACACAAGAGCACAGAATATTCACAGTAGCTTCACATGGCATTCCGCAACCTAATAACGGCCTTTACAAAGGAAGAAATGACCATGATGGTGTGTTTATCTTCCAGCATTTGTAGTCTTAAAAAAGCTCTTTCTACATTTTTTTAGGTCCCATCTTCTAACAATAGGCAATAAGAACTTTTTCCTCTGGACGACATAATATTTACAAAACAAAGTGCAGTGCATCGTAGTTCATCTGGAAATATCACATGGACATATAGGATGATGTTTTGTTCAATCATTGGTATCCCGAAATGTGACCATCCTAAAAAAAGACCCATAACGAAAATGGGCCTTAAGCATACGGGAAAAACTACTCTGTACTGGGGTCAGCTAGGGTTGCAGGCCTATACAGGTGGACATCAGATGATTTGCCATGACAGATTTCTTTTCTCTCTCGAAGAGCCAGCGTTTGTTCTCTAGATGGTTCAAGCAGTGTGCCTTAAGGGATTTTCTGGCGACAGATTCCAAACTGCTAGGTTTATCAAAATATTCCGGATGGCCTTAGTCATGAGTCATGCTTTTTATATAACTAATCCATGGCAAATTTGCCACCCCATCCAGCTTGAGACAATCCATAATTACATCCCTATTGAAACCCGCCTCTATAGACACCCATAACTTATGCCATAAAAGGAGGGGTTTGATCTTCATAATATCAGAGATATGCAAGAGACCAAGTTCCCTGTGGCAGCAATAAGTGGCGGTCGAAATAGGAACCGCCAACAAATAGCGCATAAAGGTGTTTTCACAACGTTGTATTTGGTCCGTACATACAATGCCCCATATGCCAGCCCCATATGTCCCTGTCGAGATACATTTGAATTTATAGATGGCCAGCAACTCCGGGACGGGTCTTCCACCTAATCTTTTTGAGAAGTAACTGCTCCTATGGTTCTCGAGAGGGTCAGCTTCCTAGCATTCATTCAAAGAACCCTTACTATCAAAAGTTATTCATAAGTAAGAGAATTTATCAGCTTTCAATTGTTTTTGTTATCGATATAGATGTCACATGTCTTTCTTGTTTTAGTCCCGCAACTCATTGTAAATGTCTTGGCAATATTTACCTTTAAGTCCCGCTCTGTCATATAAGCAACAAAATTTGAGACAGACCTTTGCAAGCCCAACTGTGTCAGAGACATTATAACAGAGTCATCCGCGTATAATAAAATAGGAACAGTGGTGTCCCTAATGGTTGGATAATCATATTGATGCTTGCTCAAGTGCTGCCCTAGACTGTTTATATATAGCGAAAAAAGCAGGGGGACTTGGCTGAGCATTCCCCCTGTTTTCCATACCGTACCCTCGCGCCTGCCCCTATATAATTCCTCTATGACCAACAACAAGGATGGATCCAACTCTAGATATTTCATAGTATCCCACAGCTTGACGTATTTAACACAATCAAAGGCGGAACTTAAGTCCACAAAGGTGAGGAAAAGTTTGCCCTTCTTCGCTTTTGTATATTTATCTATTATCAGTGACAAATTAAGTCCCTGTTCAGTGGTACCTAAACCTGGGCGAAAACCATATTGAAAGACTGATAAAACACCTGTCTCTTCAGCCCATGTCTCAAACTTATTTTAAATGACCCTTCCCGCTATTTTCATGAAGGCATACAGTAAAGAAATCGGGCGGTAACAACTAGGTTCATTTCTATTCCCTTTCTTAAATAAGGGTATCTTGATTGCATCAGCCCAGGAGGGAATCAATCTGTGGCGGTTGCAACTAGAGGTGGGCGTAATGTGCGTAAGGGACTTGCGCAGAGAACCAATCTCCACACTCTCTGCATAGTTCAGTTACGCACCGCCGCCTCCTGCGCGCCTCCCACCCGCCTACCGCCTGCAGTATTAAATAACCTTAAAAAGCAATAAATAACATTTAAAATAACCTTACCTTATCCGCGGCGTCCCCGGGCTTCCATCCGTCTCCATCGCGCCTTCTTCTGGAAACTGCACATGCGCGGGAGCCGGCGCATGCGCTTTCCTCGCCAGGAATGTGCATGAGCGGGCGTGGCGCTGATGCAGGTCGGCAAAGGCTCGAATGTGATCCCCCCACCTATACATCTCCGAGTACCGACACTCCTATGAGGTCCCAATGCCGGAATCCGCTTAGGGACGATACCTCCCGGAGCCAGTTTCCATGCCAGAGTGGTGTCTGGCGGGTAATTTTGCGATCCCACCCTGTGTGGCGCAGGGCGGCGCGCCAGGCCAACAAGACAGCCCGCGTAATTGGGGCTATGGTCTGTCTCTTCCAGTTCCACCCGGTACGCTGGGTCGGACCAGCCGCCCGCGTACCAGTCGTGGACCACAACCAGTTTAGTGGCAAGGTAATAGAGATAGAGGTGAGTCACCCCTAGGCTGCCGTCGAAGGAGGGGATGCGGCTGTGGGCGAGGGAGATCCGTGGTCTACCGCCGCCCCAGAGGAACCTGGATAAGGTTCCGTCGAGCTCTCGGAACCAAGCACGGGAAAGGGGGATGGAGATGTTTTTGTAAAGTGTAGAGGAAGCGGGGGAAGACCATTAGTTTAAACAGTGCACTCCGTCCCAAGGGGTTGAGGGGGAGGGATTGCCATTCAGAATTTACTGAACACACCACACATCTGGATCTTGGCCTAAATACACCTTGGGAACAAAGATGCCACACAAATTGCAACTCGGAGGCAGTAATTTACTTGATCAAATGCCCATGTCAATTGTCCTATGTGGGAATGACCTCACGCAAAATAAAAATACGTATCAGTGAACACCGTAGCACAATAAGGAGGGCAATAGCCGCTACCAGACTAACAGCACATTTTGTTGAAAAAAATCATAAGGACACTGATATAAAATGGACTGTGATCGAGAAAATTAAGCCGGGCAATAACCTACAAAAGGTACTATTAGAGAAAGAACAGAGGTGGGTCTATTGTCTCAAAACTCACACCACGGGCCTTAATGACTCCATACCATGGGCTCAATTGAGAAAATGATACTATGGTTTGACAGACCAGGAACCCAAATGAAACAGTACAATAATAGTCTGGAACAGCTATAGACTAAGAATTAGGGATACTATAGGAGTCCCTGATGAGAACACTGAGTGGAACGAACCTTATATTGCACAATGCAGACTGATTTCAGTTAGTCTGCAACAACAAGTCTCCCTATGTGCATAACCATGCCTTCTGTGCATCCTGTTAACGATTGACCCTATTGCTGATAAAAATAATTTCAAGCTTAAAAAGGAAGCCGCTAATAATATAGGAACTTGACGCTGTGGCCATATGGATTACAAACCGGTCACAATACAAGTCCTTTACAAATAGTCATAATAAGTGTACAAAATGGTGTCATCCACCATGTTGTAAATATGTTTACACATTGTGTCAAAATTTGAATGTGTCTGTGCGACATCGCACTTCGGTACGTGGAGTATCGAATATCTGAACTTAAATACACTTTGAAATTGCAAGAAAAACGTGTGCTATACCACTACTTAGTAAAAGGATATATCGTGTCATTAAGGTTGCATGCACGGGTGTCAGTACCAATTACAAATATATATGCGCCTGTATAAATCAGCAGATTGTATGAACATACAATACACCCCTCGTTTTCGGTAATTCCGGTATTCAGTATGAAAATGAAGCAAAATCTACAATTCCCGTCATCCTCTCAGGCTCGGGACGGGACCACTTCCGGGTGTGACGTCACAAGCTTGACGCGCAACACGGAAATAAACATTGGTCTCACCGGCTCCGGCTAGAACAGCAGCCACAAGCCGGGAGGCGAGACAGTTTGTTTGCCGGTAGGGAGCGTCCTCGGAATAAGTAAGTAGCAATCCCCCTCCCATCCCGCAATAACCGCGGACCTCTACGAGCTGTACTTTACCCCGCTGGAGGCTCTTTTTTAACGCTAGCCCCACCAATACCACTACCGATACTTACCTCACTACTACTCTTTGATTAGGAGAGTATGCCCCAGCGTCTTGCTTACTGAGATGCCTGCGCCCAGCACAATTTGGGTAAGTGCTACTATGGAATGTGAAAAGTTGCATGGAATGCATGAATGCATGTTTGTAGAATGCTATATACGATTGTAGCACATGTATGTGTGTGTGTTCCAATGGGAGTTTTTACTGCAAATGAGACTCCGACCACCGTTTGAGCTAAATAGTGTGTGATATTTGACACTAATTATTGGGTGTCACATAATGAATATGCCACTACATAGTAGATTGAGTGACATAGAATGAGAGCACTAGTGCTCTCCACAATTCTAGCATGTTCACGGAGAAGTCAGTGTGCCATGCACGGGATTTTACACAAGAATATGGATAATGTCTGTATCTGATAATATGTCTTATGCCACAATTTTTCTGCAGATGGAGCCTGGCAGTTCACTACAACATTACCACACAAACATGAGGAGAAGCTACTCTTCCCTCGCTACATTGACAGAGTAGGTAATTCCCCCTCTTTAGTATCCCCACACATAAGGGGGTCACTTAATCTTGCCCTGAAGAAAGTCCGGGACCTTTATGGCCACACAAGGACTGAAACATGTCGGCACTTCACTAGGGTCATAGGACCATAAAAATCCTTATAAGACCCCATTTTACTTATTTTTTAACAACCCAACCAGACCCATGAATAAAGGGATACCAGGGGTCTGATTGAGGTATTTTATGTATATCCTCTTGCCTTCACTATCATAAGAGCTTCCCAACACTGTGGTTGAGCCCACCCCGACCTGTAGGAGTCGGGGTGACCCGATGATGAAGCATGACACCACTAGGGTGTGTGAGGGTAACTAAAAACAACTAGTGTTGCCCCCTTCCACCATATATATAGATATGGGTAGCATATCAAACACACCCCTAGTGAGTTAGTGTTTAATCCCACCCCATACATAGGTCTTTATCCCTATGCGCGCTACCTACATTGAACTAGTAGTTCTCTTAGTAGGTCTCCTTTGGAGTATTTTTTGTTATAAAGTATTTGCGGGGAGGACGTACTCCATATACCCTCTCATATCCCCTAGGACCTCTGGATTAAATTACAGTGGCCCGTTGTTGTTCGAGTCACCCATATCCCCAGGTATTTAACCGAGTGGCGTCTAAGGGGGATGGTCGACTGCCAGTCGAAACATTCCCGGGAGGGGTGCAGCGGGACCAGGGTAGATTTGGCCGCATTAAGTCGAAGGCCAGAGACTTTCTCAAAATCGAGAAGGATCTGCAGGGATCTAGGCCCGAGGTCGCCGGGTCCGCCAAGTACAGGAGCACGTCATCGGCGTAGACGGCAATCTTATCTATGTGACTTCCATTTCAGGCCCACCCTTGGACAAGGGGGTCTCGCTGGATGAGCTTCACCAGGGACTCCATCGCTAGCGCGAACAGGAGTGAGGATAGGGAACACCCCTGGCGCGTGCCTCTGCACATCATAAATGCCTCCGACATCGACCCATTGATCAGCACCGGGCCTCTAGGATTCGCATAGAGAATCCCAATGTACCGGCAGAATCATGGGCCAAAGCCCATCTCCTCCAGCACATCCTGCAGATACGCCCAGCCCACCGTATCGAAGGCTTTCTCAAAATCGAGAAAGAGGAGGGCTAAGTATGGGGGCAGGCGGCCGCGATGGGCCAGGGCCAAGTGGAGGTGGCGGATACAGTGGTGGGTGCCTCTGGCTGCCTGAAGCCACATTGGTCCGGGAGGGCCAGATCCTGTAAAAGGGGTTTAAGCCTCTGGGCCAGAATCGTGGCGAAGAGCTTGATCTCAGTGTTAATAAGGGAGATAGGACGGAAGTCTGCACAGTTCGCAGAGGGCGGGTGGGTCTTGGGGATGACCACTATCGTGGCCAAGTCCGATTCGGGGGGAAGGAGCCCTGATCCACCACGTGGAGGAAAAGACCCAGCAGTTGGGGGGCCAGGGTATCCCGGAAGGCCGGACCGGGTGTCTTGCCGGGGTTCAGAAGGGGGATGGCCTCTAGGACTTCGTCTAGTGTGAAAGGCTTTTCCAAAGCCTCTGCATCTGCCGGGGTAAGAGCGGGTAGACAAACACCGGCTCCATCCAAGAGGGTAGTCAGAAGGGCGTCTGCCAGTTGCACCGCATAGAGGCGGGTGTAAAATTCGTCAAAAGTGCCAGCAATGGCCTCGGAGGTTACTTGGAGGGTGCCATCTGGTGCGCGGATCTCCGGAATAATGTGGTGGATCTTGGGGTAGGAGACCAAGTTATGGAGGAGTTTACAGTTTTTGTCACCCCAGCCAAACATCCGCGCCACCGAAGACCGCCACAGCTGTTGGGCCGAGTCAAGTGAGATTTGACGGAGCTCTTCTCGGATCAACGCCAACTGCCGGGTGGGATCCCCTCGATCACTGATGGTTTGTTTGGCCTCCAGCCGGGCCGCTTGCGATTCCAACTCCGTAAGCCAGGCCAGCCGGTCCGCTCATTTGGCATGGACAAGCCCCCTCATCACCCCGCGGATCACCGCCTTGCCGGCCTCCCAAAGGGTCCCCGGCGATGGAACCGAGCCCTCGTTGGCAGTGAAATAGTGGGTTAGCTCCTGTTCTAGCGCGTCCACTAGTGCCTGGTCTTGTAGGAACCACTCATTGAGGCACCATACCGCTCGCGGCCCCACCGGAGCGAAGCCGAGTCGGAGGGAGACGGGGGAGTGGTCAGACAGTCCCCTAGGTAAGATGTTCCCTCCGGAGACCAAATGGCAGTCCGTGGTGGGGAGCAGAAGGAGATCAATGTGGGAATGAGTATGGTTGGAGGCCGAGGTATGAGTGTACTGTGTTGTGCGAAGGTTCCAGACTTGCCAAATATCACAAAGTCCTAGAGCCGACGCCCAGCTCGATAGGGCCGCCACAGAGGAGACTCGGGTCGCAAAAGAGGGACCGGTCGTGTCTTGCCCCGCCTGCATCACGGCGTTGAAGTCGCCGCCAACAACCATGAGGCCGAGGGGAAAGAGGAGAAAATCTGTGTGAGGCACCGGAGCGTCGGGGACAAGAAGGCGGGCGGGACGTACAGATTCAGGAAATTCAGGGTACAGCCCTCCAATAAACCTGAGATCGTCACATATTGCCCCTGTGGGTCAGTGTAGGCTTTAACTAGGGTGAAGGGGAGACCCTTCCGAAGCAAGACCGCCACCCCTTGGGACCCGCGTTGGAACCCAGAATGCCAGACCATCGCAAACCCGTATCGGGCCAGGAAGTTACATTGTGTCCCTAAAAGGTGGGTCTCCTGGAGAAGGAGCACGTCCGCCGAGTGGCGATGTGTGGCTCGAAGAACCGCAGTGCGCTTGACACGATCAAGAAGACCGTTAACGTTCCAGGAGAGAACGTCTAGGGGTCTAACAAGAGTGTATGCCATTGAGGGAGGGGGGACATGAGAGATCATGGAAACAACAGGAGGCACACCTCGGGGGGGAGGTCCTACTACGCCGTTCCAGAACAGAGGTGTGCATTCGGAGTGGGCCAGCAGGGGACGAGCACAAGGGGTCCAGGTGGAGGACGAGGGGAAGGGGGCGGCCGCCTGCGGCCCGCTCCCATGGTAGCCCGTGGAAACCCAGGGTAGCAAGAGCATCAGAGGGCAGGAGGTGTGTGTCAGAGGAGGATGTACCCACCACATACCGTCAATAGACCGATAAGCGGCCAAACAACGCTAAACCAGAAAGCGGCCTGTAGGCGGCTGAAAACAATAAACCAGTGGGAGACAATGGCTTCCCCTCCCCGGTACCCCCCAACTCCCCCCACCCTACACTTCAGAACAGGCAGCATCTGTCGCCCTAAGTTACAAACACCCAAAGAATAAACCCCGTTAGGGGACTAACACTAAACTTAAACGGTTAGTTGGGAGCAGTAGCACTAGTCTGGAGTCAAACAAAGGAGGACCCCCTCCGTATTTCCGGATAAATGCCAGCAGCTATAAGCAGTGAAGCTTCAAGGAAAAGAACATTACAGGAAAGTTGCATGCAGTTTCATAAGGGACAGAAGGATGAAGTAGCAGAAGAAAGAGGTAGAGAGAATAAGAACTCAGAAGGGAAGAAGGACATGGGCAGTTAGAATTACAGTTCTCAGGAGGAGCCCCCTCCAGGCAGTCAGCCCTCCGGGCATCGGGTAGGGCCCAAGAGGCTGGTCAAGGGCGGCCCAGCTGGTCAGGGAGGCCATTATCAGTCAGACCTCTCTTGGCTCCGGCTCAGGCCGCAGCATCTTGTGGGGAGTCCCGGATCACAGGGCTGCCGGATAAATCCGAGTCCGATCTGGACTTGCTCAGGCTAGTACCCGAGGGCCCGTCGATGACAACCGGGGATGGTGATACAGCAGTGGGGGGAACTCCTTAGTCCGGAGGCGGGGGAGATCGCTTGGGTCTCCCCTCCGGTGAGTGAGAGGCATCCTGTCGCTGACGACCCGGTTCGGCGTCGCCTTGGCTTGGGTTTCTCGTGGGCAGGTTGGGGATGGGCCCTCGGACAGGGGATGGCACCCGCCCAGGCAGAAGGGGACGTTCCTCCGTGAGCCAGGTCCAGGCGGTTTGTAGGGTGTAAAAGAAAAAGGACCGGGAAAAGGAGACCATACCGCAGACCCAGCGCTCTGAGCCTCTGCTTGACCTCGTCATAGGACCTCCGTTTGGTCTGGACTTCCCTAGAGTAGTCAGGGAAGATCGTTATTTTAGAGTTTTGGAAGAGCAGGGGGCCCAGGTCTCTGGCCGCTCCCAGGATGGCGTCGCGGTCGCGAAAGTTGAAGATGCGGAGGATGAAGGGCCGGGCAGGGCCTCCAGGGGGTGGTCTTGGCGCCAGGGATCGATGGGCTCGTTCTATGGCGAACCAGGGGGAGATTTTCTCCGCAGGCATCCAGGAACGGATCCAGGTTTCCAGGAAGTTACCTACAGGGCCCTTCTCCACCCCCTCCAGAAATCCCAGGAGGCGTAGGCTGTTCCTGCGGGTCCAGTTTTTGGCATCTTCCGCCCTGTGATGGAGGTCCGACGTCAGTGTCTGAAGCCCGGCCACTTGGGTCTTAAGGGTGGTCAGGTCATCCTTCGCCGTGGATATCCGGGACTCGGCTTCGGTAATGCGCACCGTGGTGTTTCTAAGGTCCTGCTGGATGAGAGCCACATCCACTCTTATCTCCCCAATTTTAGTCTCCACCGACGCCTAGGAGGCGCTGATCGCCTGGAGGATTGTAGAAAGGTCCCCTTCCTCCACCCCAGACAGAGGCGGAAGTCCAGCACCGGAGTCGTGGTTCGACTTGGCAAATTGGTCCATACGCATCAGGGATGGGGGGACCGGGCCTGTGAGTTCTTCCCCCTGACCATGGTTGCTCCAGGCAGACGTGGGTCAGCGAGGAGTGTCCCAGCTGCAGGGGCTCGGTTCGACCGGTCGGGCCGTCCCGCCTCTCAACGGAGTCAGGTGTCCGGCCAATTGCAGACCTCCGGGTCTCACTTCAGCATGGGTGGAGAAGCACAAGGAGCCGGGCCGTGGGGAAAGCAAGAGGGGGCCCCGCTATTCCTGCCACCGGAGACAGAGCCAGTGGGGGACCCCCAGACGAGCGTCCCAGTCGCCAAGCCGGTTGGTGGTGGGCCCAGTTCGGGTTTAGGGAGGCAGAGCAGCACCTCGGCAGCACAGGCCCAGGTGTCCGGCACCGGCCTCCACGCCCCCGGGCCCTGGAAGAAGAGCAGTATCAGCACCTGGGTGGTTGCAGTGGTCCGGCGAGGCGGTCCTGGGCCCCCAGTCACACAGCAGGCAGATGTGGTGAGCAGGCGGCAGCGCGGATACAGTGGCGAAGGCTCGGGAGGCAGGCGGCAATGAGTATGTTGCGTTGAGCAGCCCAGGGTCCCCGGGAGTCAATGAGGCAGGGGGGGCCCGGGCCGGCTCCCCAGGGGACGAAGAGCCAATCCGTGGACAGGCAAGGGGTCTAGTGCTACGTGGAGGGGCAGGGCGCCCGGTCTTCCAGCCCGGCCAGCCGTCCGTGGGTGAGACCCCCAGGGGGCCCCCACCCCGCCCGACCCCCTCCTCACCTCCGTCAGGCCCACTCAGCTCAAATCACCGTGGGTCCTCGGAAGGGGCCCCCAAGAAGTTGTCTCCCGTAGAGGCCGATCAGATATGTCCTCAGGGCCCACACGGGGTGCTCGGGCCCAGATGGGGTGCCCACAGGGGGCCCGCGATGGAGGCGACACAGTCCGGCCCTCAAACCTTGCAGCCCCAGCGTCCTGCACACTATGGGGCCAAGGGGAGCTCCGCGTCTTCAGGAGCGTCTTCCACTTCACAGCGGCCCCGGGTAGCAGCAAGTCATCAGGCAGTGCCGGAAGGCCAACCAGTGAGGAGGCCGGGGACCGCCCTCACCGGGATCCCCTTACCAGGGCGGGGGCCCAGCAAAATGCCCAGATGATGCGGCCTCAGCAGCACGGCAGCCCGGTTGGTCCCGCAGGTTCGTGAGAGGGCGTCGGTGTCCCGTGGGAGGTGGTTCGGGGGCCCGCCACTGCCGGTGTTATGCGCAGGGCCTCCGGGCCTCTCAGCCGTCTCCTCCGGTTCCCGGCGGGGCCAGGGGGAGCCCCCGAGACTCAGGTAGGCTCCTCCTCCCCTTCGCCAGGCCCGCCTCAGCTCAAGCCACCAGTCCGGGCAGAAAGGCGCAGCGGCCCCGGGCAGAATCCCTCGTCTGGCAGGGTGGAGGTAATATGCCATGGCGTCCGCCCGTCCAGCGGGGCCGGAGAGTCCACGGGACAGCTAAGGAGCGCCCCCCGCAACTCGCGGGGACAGTCCGCCTCATCGGCTAGCCGGAGGCCGCCATCTAGCCGATCCCGCGGCCATGAGGGGTCGAGCTGGGGGAGGCGCCAGCAGACTGTCAGGAGACACCCAAAGACACCAGGGGATGCCCAACAGCCAGGAGAGTTCAGGGGTGTCGGATTCGTCCGCCGACGAGAACTGTTGCAGGCTGATGCAGGGCGGATGACGGATGGGGGGGTCCAGAGCACTCTTAAAGTGTGACCCCCATCTTGATGCCCTAGGCCACGCCCCCTATTGCTTTTTAAGGTTATTTAATACTGCGGGCGGGAGGCGGGAGTCCAACTTCTGTTACGCCCCGAGTGTGCAGAGATTTGCCTTGCTTCACCGCCTACATTGCGGAAGGCGGAATGGGCAAATCTCTGCCCATTCTGTGGGTGGAACGGAGTTGTCCGCCCACCCCTAGTTGCAACTAATTAATAAATTTGTTAAAACCCATAACCCTATATTAGATTTATAAGCATCCACCGGAACGCCATCCAGGCTTGGTGCTTTCCTTGAGGCACTCTCATTGATAGCTCTGGTTACTTCCTCAAGGGTAATATTGATCTCTAGGGGGAACAGTCCATGATCAATATTATCGTCTGCTCTCAGTGCGACTCTTACTGTTGTATTATCATCTGTGGTCTCATCCATATAGAGCCCTGAAAAATATTCTAACGACGTGTCCCCGCTGATAGCCATGTCTAAAATATCAGTCTCTATTAATAAAAAAAAGGGCATTGACCGCTCTCCAAAAGCCAGTGTTATCTTTGTTTATGCAAGCCTCATGAAGAGCATCCCAAGCTCCCCTTTTTAAATGTGCCCTGTGATTTTTTAGCGCCAGTCGGTTCAAGGATCTCGCCTGCCTTATTTTATCCTTACACCTCGGTTCAATATGCAGAGCTTTTTTAAGTGAGTATGGGCCTTCATACATTCTTTATCAAACCAACCCTGTGAGGGTGCTGACCGTGTCACTTGTCTTGTATTAGTAACTTCCGGGCCTCAGCTGAAATCTTAAGGAAGGCATTAAATATTTCTTTGCCCTCCCCATCCTGTGAGAGGCATATCTCTACTTCCTCTGAGGTGTTTTTAATCAGGCCTTGGAGGAATGCCACAGGATCCACTTTGCCCAATTTAACGTTTACCCATTGGTGTTGGCAAGGTGGATGTCAAAATTATATTATGGATTCCTATCAGGTCTTCTTCCCAGCCCTCTTAAAGAGAGATCTAGGCAAATTGGGTAATTATCACTCATTAAAATGTCAAGGGTCTTGCAGGAAAGTACATTGCAGAAGTATCTTTTAGAAATTAGGGCAAAATCAATGATGAAATAACATCCCCTTCCATTAAAGGTCGGTTGAAACGGTGTGAGAGATGAACACAATTAATTTGCATAGCCAAGATCAAATTGGAAGACTATGTCATTTAACAAATCTCCTAAACATGTATGTGAGAAGTGTGAGGGTGTATCTTCAGTGTCATTCCCCAAACCGCAGTTGCCCTGTTCACTGTATTGACACAAGGGGCAATTAAAGTCACCCACCCAAATAATGAACATGTCTCTCATCAATTTTCCCTCTAGATTTTTGAAGGATATGCCTAAGTTTGATAGAACATTCATTGTCAGAGCTTTAGGGATGTTATTATATAAATGTATTAGAACTACATTCTTTTGCCCACCTAAATTCATGGTCAGGATCTGATAGAATTCACTGGCTTCAATATTTTTCACGTTAGAGGCCCCTACCAAATTCGAAACATAGGTACATAGGCCTCCTTTATTACGGCCATGTTTACTAATGCACGCTGTGGTGTCAAATGTTAGAAAAACAGTTATATGCATCTCCTCTACTGCACATGTTTCCTGGAGACAAATGATGGCATAGTCATCAATATAAGTTAACCACTGGGGGTCTTTTACTTTGGCAGATAAACCTGCGATATTCCAAGTAAATATTTTACACGATCTACAAATGTTTGGATTAATCAATTCTCCTACATTTACCCTTTGTGTATCTATTATGGTATGATCAGTTTGACCATTATTAATATTACTTAGAATGTTTGCTGGGGCTACACTTCTATCCCCCCTCTCTGGTGATATCTTTGGGCAGTGGTTGATCTAACACCTTCATACACTAAATATTAGGTTCAAGTCCCTCATTTACATTTACTAAGTGTCTCTCCCTTAGTGGAGTCATACCCATTTTCCTCTGGTTCTCCTCCTTCCCTGGAGTTGAAATGGGTCAATCTAGATCTTCCATTCCCATTAATGGTTCAAACTTATTACAAAGTGGCATGTCCTCACCTCCTATATATCCCATGTGGGGGTCCCTTATGGATTTTCTGGCATAGGGGCCCAAAACAGATTGTTTTCCATTGGGCCTATATGGACGCAGGTATGGTGGATAAAAAGCTCCTAATGGCAATACGTTGATTGCGTCATTGATAAAGAAAGCATTTCCTAACCTGTTTAGGATTGCATGCGCTAACCTAGGGTCACTTAACGTCGGGACTACAAAATCTCCCTGAAGCTCTTTTCTTTCTTTACCCACCCATGCAACCCCCCTGGCCATTTTGAATGTTTTAAATAGCACATCCGTAAGGCCACTATGCCTTCCCGACCAGTGGAGAGACTTATTACGGAGTTCTATCCATGTTTCTGATTCAGGTGTCTTCAATGCTGGAGCATTAGCCAGGATTACCACATATGGTGTGGCTTTCGTTGGCTAATCAAGTTGAGTGTATATTTGGGGCTGCTGGGTTAGCCTTAATTCCATGCAATTTGTCCCTGGTCCATTATTATATCTATTCTTCTCCCCCACCAGCCTATTTGTCTCAATGATCTCATGTTGTTCACTCATATCTACATTGAGTTGACAAGTTGGGGGTCCAGAAGTGATGTCCCTAATTACAGGGTTTGGGGTAACTGTATGGGTCACACTTATTGGCCCACATATAGGAATCTTTCACTGGGCATGTGTCGAACTACCCTCATTGTTTGTGCGAGTTTTTCTCATCAGGTTCCCCTCCAAATTTGCCACTCTCTCTGTCAATTTCCCCAGGGCCCTTTCTATATAGCTTTGCAATGTGTCTATGCTTTTAGATATTTTTTCCAGTGCCAGTGATTGGTCCTCTAACCGTGCATGTATGGTAGGTTTTCCTGTGCCCGCAGTACTTTTACGAGAAAGTTGATTTTGAAATGGCAGTTTACCCTTAGTTGCCCTTTTCTTGCCTTGGGAGCTCTTTTTACACCTCACAAACCTTGCCCTCTGGGTCTCTGGATAAGTATACCCTCCGGGCTTCCAGGATTTTTGCTACGCATCAGGGGCAGTTGTATATCCTCCACCAGGTCACTCTGGACTATGTGACCCGAGATATCCTGTATAGAGCCATTTTGTGGGCCCCGTGCAGTATTATTCTCACTTCGGGTGTTAGGTTGTTAGAACTAAAACCTCCCTCCTCCCTTGCTGGACCCAGACTTCCTTTCGATAAGGACTCCTCCACCGTGCTAATTTGCTCTTCGATGGCCCCCATAGCCCCAGTAAGAAAAGACAATAATGTTGTTTGACCCATTACCTTTGCCTCTACATTTACAGCAATAGCTGCATGACTCATCTTCCTTGTTGGCATGATTAAATATTTAACGAGGAGGACACGATAAAAATTGACAGCATAAACAGGCTTACTTCTACAAGTAGTAGTCCTTAATCCTTAGTCCATCTGAGTGTCCGTTGTGGGGGCTTAGGGGAATGGCCCAGCCCGGCCTCTATCGGTCCCTGACGGGCACAGATGGTCCCGTCCTTGGACCTGGCTTCGCCCGGGTGCGCCCCGTGAAGCTGGAGCTGGAGGCAGCTTTTATATGCTGGCTGGCACGATTATGACATTGCTCTGCCCGCGGTTCCCCCTGGGCTGTAGAGTCTTTTGGTGCAGGCAGGCAGGCAGGGTCAAAAAGCAGGTCAAACGCTCCCGTGGAGCGAGAGCTGAAGGCGGCTTTCGCCGGCTGGCTCGATTATGACGCGGCTCAGGCCGTGGTTTCCCCTGGGCTGTAGAGTCCTCTGGTGCAGGCAGGCAGGCATGGTCAAAAAGCAGGCTGTCTCTAGACAAGAGTTTTTTATAACTTTTCTGGGGAGGGTGCCAATATTCTGTTCCTTTAGCAAGTGTTGGTTTACCAACAGTCAAGAATTAATGCGTAATCCAGAGATCTCAGATAAGCCAATTATAAGTAAACATAGGAGCTTCTGGCATTCTACTCTTTCTTTGGCACAGCTGTTGGACTTCCCAAGCATTCATGTAGTGTTCAATATCCTCAGTCCAATATTGTTAAATCGAGTGGGGAGAGTTTTAGAGCTGCAAAAAAGAGAACGGTGTTGGGATGCGTGTCTGCTTCCATTTTTAGCACTCTTACCTTACCGATGAGCTGTAGTAACATTTCCTTTTCTTCTCTCTCTTTGTCAAACCCAAGCATGACAGAATCTAAAAGGCATGCAAGTAGATGGTGCCACCTGAGGTCAATAGTCTTGCAAGGATTTTGGCCGTTAGTGGACATCGAGGACGATGAGAACATCACTACTCTGAATTCCTGTCTCCTCACTCCTTGACTGAAGATGATTTGCTCATGCCTTTCCACCAGTCAAACTATTAAGGAACTATCCATGCTTCATTTTTTCCTACAGTATTATTTTCAATATAAATATGCTTTAATTTCCAAGACTTACAGAATTTTCTTTCGAACACAGCTTTAAAAATTATTTCAGCAAATAAGTTTGCCACTATGCTACCTTGCATACTTGAGTCTTGCATTGATCATTGTGAGAAATTGGGTTTTTGGTTGACCGGGGTTTGAGCCCTGCTCAACCAACAGCCACAATCCCTTGTAGGGTGAATCACAAAAAGTCACCAAATTAATCTGTGCTTAACCCTGGGTAGCTTGGCAATGTGTAAAGTATTTATGAAGCACACAAACATTAATAAAGTAAAAACACAACACAAGAACAATCCCACTCTAATTTAGAAAAATAGAGTAAATTTGAATAGATGTTTTTTTTTTTACAACCAGATTTTATTAGTTTTCAAAGACATCATATACAACCATAGGTGTTGTGCATTTTCAGTCTAGTACATAATACACACTGTTGACATTTTCTGGTGCATTTGACTGAAAATCTCCCCCAACAGAACTATCCCTCCTCCCCCCCTTGAGTTGCTCTTAGTTGGATATAATCTAATCTCCAAATACTGTTGGGTTCTTGTGTGTCAAGCGTCGCTTCTAGCATACTGCGGCACCTACTGTCCCTGATCCAGGTGTCCCTGTCCATCATTCTCTTGTTCTGGAGCCACTAGCGGTGGGGAGCCCGCCCCACTATTGTCTTGCCTATCCGCTGTCAATTCGCTTACCAAACTTTCCCAGGCTCTTGCCCTGTCTACCTTTCCTATCCCTCTGCCAGCCTCCCTAAGCAGCGGTCTTCCTTCCGCCCACCCATTTCTCTAGCTCCTTCTTCCAGGAAACAATCCTTGGCCCTCTCAGTGCCTTCCAGTTCCTCGCTATCTCTCTTTTGGCCAGGACATAGGCCAGATCTTGTAACTTCACTGTCGTGTTATTTTTGGCCTTGTAGCGGAACCACCCTAGCAGGAAATGCTCTGGGGTATGCGGAAGCTCCTTGTCTGTGAGAACTCCTATCACTTGTCTGATCTCTTCCCAAAAGGTTTGTAGCGTGGGGCAACTCCAGAACATGTGGATTATATGCGCCTCTCTGTCTCAACATCTCAGGCACGCTGCTATATCTATTCCTAAGTATCTTCTAATGTGGGATGGGGTTAGGTTCGCTCTGCGCAATATGTAGAAATTAATCAATTTGATTCGGGCATTCCTAGATGCCTTCGGGGTCCGCTCTAAGATCCTTTTCCCACTCTGCCTCTGCAAACTGTTTACCCAAATCCTCTTACCACTGTAATTGCAAGCGCTCTAGTGACTTCTGCATATCTGTCTCATTGCCTTGTAATGGCAAGAAACTGACTTCATTCTCCCCGCTGATAGTGCTACATACCTACATCCTGTTAGTGCCCGCGGTTCTGTGCCTCCCCCACCCGAGGGTTACCTAATCTTTCTGGTAGGGCCCCATGCCTAAGAAAGTGGCCTCCCGGCAAATCGTATGCTGCCTGCAGTTCTTCAAACAGGAGCAGTGTGGAGTCCTGGTAAAGGCCCCTCATTGTTGTCAGATCTGCCACTTCCCAGTCCTCTAACCCCGCCCTGTGGGCCCCTTGTGGCAATCATTGCAGCATTGTGATAGGTATGTCCGGGGAGTAGGGGATCCTGACATCCACCCTTCTTAAGTATCTAGCCCAGCATCGTATCAGCACCCTGGTTTCCATGGTGTTGTAGGAGGATCTCTACTAGGGTTTTGGTATCAGGCGTCGCTAGAATTTTGCTCAGGATTTGGTAATCCATATTCAGAATGGATAAGGGCCTGTATGCTATTTAGTCGCGGGGTCTCTTCCCAGACTTGGTCTTTGGACAATAAGGGCCTCTCTAGTACTCTCCGGCATTATTCCCGCTCCCAGGGCCTCCTGATGCATGGTGACCAGCCTGGGGGCCAGCTCCTCCATGTACGCTGCATAGAACTTGGCCGGTAGGCCGTCTTTGCCCGGGGTTTTGTTCCCTTGATGGCAGCTCGTATCTCCTACTGTGTTATGTCTGCTCCTAGCGCTGTTGCCTCCACAGGATTACGTTGTTTCATCTGCAGGCCTACAAGGTATTCCCTTGCATCCATGTGGTACCCCTCCCTCGACCTCCTGTACAGTTGTGCATAATACCTGGTGAAGACTTTGTTGCTCTTCCCCTGTGTAAAGTGTCTGACCCCTGCCTCTTCCTCTGTTTCCACCAATGGTGGGCCCTTTACATCAAAATGACAAAAATCCAACCAGTAGAAACAGAGTTGTGAATATTTTAGCTTTACAGTAAAAGCTAGCACCTAGACAATCAAAGCGCCAACTGCGGACATCTGGTCACAAGAGACTGGGTCAAAGTCGAAAAAATATGGCCAACCACGATGGGGTGTGGTTCAAATACTTAGACTTAGAAGATATTTTGAGAAACATTTTGTGAGAAGGTGAAGTTCAGCGCGGTAATGCTGCAGGAGGTGTCCAAGGAGGGAGCGTTGTCATCTAGGTGCATAGGGTCAAGGCCGGGTTGAGGATTTCTACGTTCGGACTTGGTCTCTTTTTTGGAAGTCAAAAATCTCCAACAGGATGAGGCAGAGGTTTGCAGCCAAAGACAGCTCCATGAGATACCCCTTTGAAGAGGGACTACTGAACAGGATTTGCTGCTGGGGAGAAGAACAAATCTGGCTGGCGATGCACCGAGGACGGGTAAGTGAGAAGGTTGGTCCCTATCTCTTCCAGGTTCACAGAGCACTTTTTGGCCAAAGGTTTTCCAAGTCCTTAGTTTTGAGATTTGGCCATCTGGGCAACTTTAGCACCACATCCAAGGGACCAGGTTTGGTGGGACACCACTTGGGAATGCAGGACTCAAGTGGGCTGAGCCCAGGTGCGAGTTAGAGATGATGGGAGCCTTTATGTCCCTGTGGATTGTCACCCGAACCCAGGACTACCAGAGTGACTCCAAGGTCACTCTGGTAGACCTAGATTCAGGTGAAGGTACAAGGCTCAACAGCAGGGCTGGCCTCTGGGGGTTCAAGGCAAGCTCCAAGCTGCAAAGCAGTTCTTTCAGGTACAGCAAAGAAGTCTTACAGTGTAGTGTAGTTCCTATATTCCCAATAGGCTCTGCGCATTGGAATAATATATTCAGCAGTGTAAACGTAGGACTGAGGTCGACTAGGTCTCTACTGAATATATTAGACTTAAGTTTTGCCAGCTAGCTCAGAGATCACTAGAAACTTTATCGAATAAACGAGGAGGTGTTTAACCTCCCTGGATAGACAAGAAGGGATTAGGTTCTGACAACCATATAACATGACAACTTTGCTCCCTCAGAATAAGAGTGTATCTCTAGGGTCGTGTGAAAACAATAGACAGCTATTTCACTCAGTCAATTGAGCGTACTTAGTTTCACCAGAGTGCAGAGAAGAGAGAGACGGGCGTTTTCAATAAAAGGTATAATTTATTGAGCAGTCTTCCTTCTCATGCAAGAGAAATGAATTGCCACAATTGCAATACTTAATGTAAAGTAAACTGCGTACAGTAAAAGGAGTATTATGAAATAATACTGTAAAAGCATTGATATGGTTTCTTAGCCATAAGATACTTTAAAATGGATAAAAGATATGCATACATATATACATTGACTAACGTACTCAACTGCTAAAATACGCCTACCCCGGTGTACCTGACCTAAGTCTAATACGTGGGAAGGAGTAAGTAAGTAGCAGTTTAAGTTAAGTTGGTTTTGCCAAGAATCTGACTCAAGAATTCTCTTTAAAGGTTTAGTCAGCTCCGTACCTTGGTAATAGAATGTGGGAGGTCTGGTATCTCTTTCTTCAGGACTCGATATTCCAGCAACCCGCAAGGGTAGGCTGGAAACGCCGGAGCTAGATTTTCTCGGTTGGAGAAAAAGACAGCGTCTTTCTCAGCGCGTCAAAGAGGAGGGGCAGCGTCCATGGGCTCTTGCATCAGCTGGGCTTTCGGGCAAGTAGATAGCTGCTCTGCTCCAAAACCACCACCGTGTGTTTGCTTAAGGCAACGTTGGTATATTTATACCTGAAAGGTGCCGGGTTTGACGTAAGGTTGGACATAAGACGTCAATAAAGATGTCACTAAGAACTGGCCGTCCTTACAGTGCTCGCAGGAGTTCTATGACAAATCAAAACAAAAGCAAATGGGGATTTCACAGGTTGCTGGAGGTTTGGTGTGTTTATAGAAATCGTTGTGCTTTCTAGGAGTCCGGGGAAGTAGCCTTGCTTAATGTGACTGCATGGGCTACAACTAGATATGGATATAATTCTTATGCCATTATAGGGACATTATTGATTATAACCGTACAAAGGCATAAAATAGGAATATCGATTTAGGTTCCTAGATAAAAACACAATACCCACTCCACGATCTAATGTCCATCATTACTACAACTAAGCAATAGTAAACATTTAAAGGTGCATGTGTATTCCAACCCACCCCAAAATACATTTTTTGCATTCGAAATGGTGTATGCGAAATACACGAAAGATTATTGGTACTGTACGCTTATTAAGCAGTGTAATCATTCAGTTAAAAAGGATGCATCTATATTAGCTGAACGATTTGCGAAAATTACACATGAAATGGCTCTTAATACAGAAAAGAAGGTCGAGACCATTCCATCACATATAAATACAGTTGCTGTAAATGTGCTAGAGGCTGAGGTAATATATTGTCTCTAGAGTTACTAAAAATAGAAGCTCTGTTCTTTAAGAATAGTTCTACTTTAAGCAGAGTACATGTGCCAGAAAAAAAGGTAAATATTTTGGAAGTTGAAAAAAAATAATTTCGCTTTCAGGGGAAAAAATAGTTCCAAACGTGTTCAGTAGCTTTTGTTTATCAAAGTTGAAGGCCGAATTCAGA
This sequence comes from Lissotriton vulgaris, assembly GCF_964263255.1. Classification (NCBI taxonomy): domain Eukaryota; kingdom Metazoa; phylum Chordata; class Amphibia; order Caudata; family Salamandridae; genus Lissotriton; species Lissotriton vulgaris. Next base: position 1,064,419,054 of record NC_141693.1, on the reverse strand, counting down.
GTTCAGAGGAACGCTGTGTACTCGTTGCTTAACCTCTTCGCCGCTAATGACAAGGGTAACTCGTCATGGAGTTTCCATTGATTTCAATGGAAATTACATGGAAGAGCCAGGAGCAGCATAGCATCCAAGTGGTTAAAAAGTTATTCTCTCTGTTCAGGGGAGAACATCATTTCAGACAGATGTGCAAAAAAAGCAGTCTACAGCTTCAGGTGAAAGTTCGACTAAGTTTGAAAATGCCGCAACAGTGCAGTCGTGAAATGCTCACAGAAGGTCGTACCTGGGTGATGTTGCTCTCATCTCGTACTTCACTGCCACCTAATCGTAGTGGTGAAGTCTCAACGAATGCCGTCATCAGAATTGGTAACCGCTGGGGACAACACGATGCATGAGCCGTTACAGGACTTAGCAAAGTATCGATATCCATTGGTACTGCTGATTGTAGTGTAAGACAGGTGTCCAACACGCATTCTTCTCTGCATAGCATACATCGAAGCACAGGTAAGATGCAATTTTGCCAGATTGGTCCGAATGAAAGAAACCAGGTCATAATCAGATCTCTTAGCCGGGCTAATCCAAGGACTTTAGTTATGCGGTCCCGTTCGTGTACAGCTAGGATCATTTCTTCCATCGTTGCTGGAGTCTTGTCTGCGACTTGGCTTGCCATATCGGAGCAGAAGGATTAAAAATTAAATTCCTGCTACGAGTCCCAAAAGTAGTGGTATACCGCCAAAGACAGAATGGACAAAATTGGGAAAGATGCCCAGAACTGTTTTGAAGGGTGTTAACAGTCCCGAAAAAATTGTCTTAAATACATGTGCGATGCCACTGGTATCTGACATATTTAGAATTTGGCTTAGCATTTCTACGAAATGCACGGGGCAATTAGTTGATAAAAGTGTATGTATCTCTGCTGTTGTCCTTGCAACTTGCAGATCATACGTTTCTTTTGATGACGTAAAAGGCACGGTTGTCTGTAAAAGAACAGACTTCATTCTGCTTAAAGTATCAATTCGAATAGAAGAGATATTCAAAGAAGGCCAAATCGTCGCCTCCATATCTGGAGAGCCGTTTGGATACAATACTTGCATACAGCAAGTGACCATGGAACTAACGCTTACAAGATAGGCTTTCCCTGGCACCATGCCACATTAGCTGTGGTCCGTTATTAGAACGTAACTCCTGTTAGAAAGTTGTCTAAAGAATGGCTCTATTTGTGTTGCAGGTGTGCCGTGCTGGTGGCATGAAAGGTTATTTGAAGTCCCCTCACAGGCCCCATGCAAATTAATACCTTGGCACAGAAGTATACCGCTCAGTGATCGTTTACAATTGTTACCACTAAGAAATACATTCTGTGTTTTGTCACTATAACATGTGTGTGTGTGTAAGGTAATTTCCATGATGACTTAATGTACGCTTTACCCAACCTTTCATACTGGCCTGCTGGTATATACTCTTGGCAATTTTTAAATTGGAAAGCTGTTATCGGAATTGTGATTATTCCGTGTATTATCCATTCAATGACAGGTCTTTCTGACATTGTCAACGGTAATCTCTCAAGTTTTTCAATGCTCAGAATCGTATAGTCTGCTCCTTTTTGTGCCAAACTGATTTGTTTATCAGTAAGGTTAAAGATAGAGATTAATGACGTTGTGTTGATTAAACGCCATGGCACGTAGCCTGAACGCAGATTTTGCAACGTCCAGCCAAGTTGTACAATAGAACGTAATTAGGACTGACCGTGTTGTAACATTAGTAGGTCCTGATCTATTATATCGATAGCAGATGATACAATACTGTCCAGTGAATATATTCTGGAGGACAGAGTCATTAACCCATTGCCCACAACAGAAAGTGATTTTTCCAAATTAATACGATCAATTTCTCGTATTTTTTCTGCCGTTTCAATTTGCATTACTTTCCAAGCTTCGTTGTACGCAGCGTATATACCGGCCGCTATGAAACGTTTTTGACGCTGTTTGCGTGGTCCCATTAAGAAATCACGCAAGTCAGCACCGTCTTTAAGTAAAGTCAAGTGTTGCTTAATTTCAGCCAGTGTGGATTTCTCTAGCCACTCAAGGCATAGTTTCCCTATACTGTATGTTGTAACTATCCCTGGATGTTGTCTCTGGGAGTATCTAGGGTCTGGTCTGGTCATTTTGAACCCCTGCATTTTGTTCAGGAATCTATCTTGACAGTTATTTGTGTCAATTGGCAAGATCAACCATTTTCTCCAATCAGGATGTGTTCTGTTTTGGTGTAAAATATGGTATACGTCTATCTCAACATCTGTAGTGCTATTACTGTCAGGTATTGGCTTTGGAATAGACATTTTGTTTAAGTCTTTAATCTTAGCTAGGCCAAGACAAGTAGTCTGTTGAACTGTGTCATTCAAGAATATTATTTGTTCTATCATGCAGGCTCTAAATAATGCTTCTAAACCTTGGACCTGCCATTCTTTTGAACCCCAGATGGTTTTCGTTTCAATGTTATTTTTCCAGAATTCAAAACCAAATGTAATCATTTTTTCATAAAATGTTTCTGAATAAATCAATTTAGTATTTGTCAACATTGTTTTTATCCCTGTCCTATCTGACAGCTTAAAATAAAACGTTTCTGCATCACTTGTGTTAAACCCTGAGAAGAATGGGAATTTCTCATAAAATGTCTTCGAGCTGCTTTTAGGTGGAGTTGCACAATGTTACCATTGATTATAATTAAAAACATTTCTAGGTTGAGCAGATTTATGTAAATAGTGATGTGCAAAGTGGTTGTAACAATACATTTGTTCATAATTCGACGAACATTGTAAGTAATCATGTTCTGTAAATTTTGCTGACATTACTAAATCTGACATCATATTATTTATACTTTCAAAGTCCCAATCATCAGAGAATGTGCTTGGTTTTACAAAGTCACTTAAAGAAACCTTGAACTGATGTGGATATTTCAAGAGTTCAACCGGGCCATAGATTTCGTAATCTGTTTTGTCCCAAGCTACCCCACCGGGTATAGGAATGGCTGTGACATTCACTGATGATAGTTCTCTTTTCTCTGTGTGAGATGTCTTGTGTGGCTTTAGGACCAAGTTGATGTTCTGCCAAACAGAGAACCATGATGAGCCAAAGCAGGAGGAAAAGTACACCTAACACAATCCAAAATTCAATCCATGGAGAAATCAGATAGGTTTCTTTGAGTTGATGAAAGAGTTCAGTTACTTTGTCTTTAAAAGTTTTTGTTGCTGGTGTTTCTTCAGATTCGCTTGGATCTTCAGAAAAGTTATCAAAATTGATGAAGTAGCCAGATGCAGTTCTGTCAATTGTTGGAATTTCTTCCGAATTTTCATTTGCTTTTTCATCTTTTCTTTCATTAACATAGTCTGAGGCTACATCGTTGTAGACTGGTGTTTCTTGACGAACTGTTGTGATTTGGGTTTCAAGAGGCACAAGTTCCATGGCATTGTTGCATAGTCCTTTTTGATTCACTGCAGGTTTATCAAATGTGATTAGTCTCTCAGTTTAAACCTCTTGGATTGGAGCAAATATTGGTATTCTGCTATTTCTCGGGAGTCCACTGGGCCTACTACTTATTATTGGCTACATGATTGTGGTTTTACCAGGTCGATTGATACAACTCGGTTCTCCTTTTTACCAGCAAGGGGTGGTAGTACAACTGATCTTGTTCTGCTGATAGCTAAGACAGGTACTGCTTTTCTGTAAGAAGGCCCAAATTCCTTCTTCACCGCGATCTTCTCATTGACTAGATCCCCAATCTTTGGAATCCAGACAGGCCTTGCTGGGACAGGTGGTTTATCTTCAGTGGCTTCTGGCTGTTGCTTTAACTTTATGTTGCTTAGGGCTCTTCTTGTTTCATTTAAGTCCTGTAAAACAGCCAAACGGTCTTTGATATCAAAGCATTTTTCTTTTACCACTGAAGTTTGACTATCTAAGTCCTGAATATGCATTCTAGTACCGAACAATAGCTCGTACGGGCTGAAACCTTTTAGAGAATTTCTTAGCAGGTTATTAAGACTACGATGGACACTTGTTAAATGTTGGACCCACCCATCACCCGAACCTAATACCCTTGCCGTTATAGATTGCTTTATGTTCCGGTTTTTTCTTTCCACAATCCCATTTCCCTCAGGATGGAAGGGACCAGAGTACCGCAATGCAATGCCCATGCTGGTCATGGCCTCCCTATAAGCTCGAGAGCTAAAAGCAGGACCCTGGTCAGAATGCAGCATGCCAATTGCGTATGTGCCGATAAAGACTCGCAAATCTTTTATAACAGCTCTGGCGTCAGCCGAGCGCTGGGGTCTGTATTTTTAAGTGAATCTGGTCTTAAAAGGAAATTAATGTGACACTGGATTTTACGTATAGTTAGCCTTATGCTAACTACAAGAAGGGCCATGGCAATACTCCGGTCGGTTCGCTACTGCGATCTCTGTTGCAGTTTTGACAGTTCTTTGCAAATTTATAATGTTGCACGCTCATCCCCGGCTGCCAGTATTCTGATTGTAATTATTTCAGAGATTCCTTGATCTCATTGTACCTTAGACCTTCACCCATGTGTGCATCTGCTATTAATAAGACTCTCCTGTTTGTGTTTGGAATTACTCTATCCCCCACTCCAGGGATTCGAGCAAAAGGAACGGAGTTTGCATCAATTACGTATGTATAATTGAGTGGATAGTTCACGGGTAGTGCTGCACAGTCGCCTTTTGAAGACGTTTTTACCGCCAGCATGGTTTCCCCGTCTATGTATTTTTCTGAACGCTTTTTTGTGGCTACGGAAGCCGGTTGAGCTGCTTCCGCTGTGGCTGTATTAGCCAATGAATTCCCTGCAACGTGAACGCCATCACGTTGATGACTCAGTGTATGTATCACGTGAGTCCTTCGTAGTTCTTTCTGCAAAAGAACTACCTGTTCCCAAAGCATTTTATGCTTGATTGTGGCACCTGTGTCAACTTTGTAATCGTTTTGAACCCAGTTCTGCAAGTCATTATTGTAAGATTTTACGCAAAAATGCGAATCGCACACTATTAGTGTCGGGAATTCACGATCGGCATTTTCAAGCGCCATCTTTAAAGATCTGATTTCAGCTCGCTGAGCCGAACAGTTTCTTATTGATTCAGTTTTTGTTATTTTTGGTCTGAATTTACCACAGAGCCAGCGACCTTTAACAATCGTGCACGCTGCATTGTAGGATTTATTATCCACATCGTAATGTTGTACAAATCTGTCCGTATAGATTATATAAGAGTACTGTTGGAGAGGCAGAATTTCGATTGGCAGAGGATATTCTTCTTCATATTTTAGATCTTTCAGTTTTTTCATGTTCGGGTCAAAATAGTATTTCACGTCTTCTGCAGCAAGAGAATTTTCCCACTGTATCCATTTTGGATCTAGTGCCACCGTTTTTAGATTAACTGGGCTGAATAACGCCTCAAAGGCTGATTCTGCTGTATAAACAGTTATTCTTTTGCCTTGGGCTTGGGCTCTTTCTTTTGCTATAGCAGTTTGAACCGCAATTACAATATTTTCTGTAAGACTGAATGTTTTTTCAGCTTGTGTGTACAAATGTGATTTGTAAGCTATTGGTACCGTTTCTCCCTCATTAGAGGTCAGGTACGTGAATCCGCATCTTCCTGGGATGACTCGGATTACAAGGTTGCATGTGTTGTCACGAGTTTCTAATTTTGTTTTAGCTAACATGTCTGTTTGCAATGATCTCAAAATTTCTGTGTGTTTCTGAGGCCAATTGATTGGTTTAAAATCAGGTTTTATTAATTCATAAAGAGGTTTAACCGTCTCTGCATAATTTAGAATGTACGTTCTTCCGAAATTCAGGAAACCTAGTATTGATTGTAAGTTCTTCAGCGTTTTTGGTGCTTGAAGTACAGCGCACTTCTCTAAGAAGTTGTCTGCTAGGCTTTTGCCTTCACTTGATAAATCATATCCTAAAAAAGGACAGTTAGGTGGGCAATTCGTGACTTTTTAAAGTTGAATTTGTAACCCTCTGCTGCGAACCCAAGTATTATGGTGTTCACTCTTTTCAAGTGATTATCCAGGTCATCATCTGTGAGATAGATGTCATCGACATAAGATAATGCCTCATCATCATATATTTGTAGTAACTCTGTTACCCTTGCTGAGAATAATCCTGGGCTATTCTTGAATCCCTGTGGGAGTCGACAGAAATTTTCTGTGACCCCATTATTGAGAAAGCGGTAAATACCTGCTTTTGGGTGTAATGTTTTGACAAAAGAATCCATTAGAGACGTCTAATGTTGTTTTGTAGTTTTTGCGAACAATGTTATTCATTAGTGCTGCACTGTGTGAGTTTTGTACTGCAAATGTCTTGCAACATGAGTTAAGGTGTCTGCAGTCCAAGACTAGACGATATGAATCATCTGGCTTGGAGACAGGAAACAAAGGATTGTTCATTTGAGAGGTGCATGTTTCGATCACCCCTTGGTATTCAAGTTGATCTAAGATCTCCCTGACTTGTTTTTTAGCTTCTTGCTTAATTGGGTACTGCCTTTGCGCAGTGGGTTGACATTTTAACTGGATTTTGTGAGGAGGGGAGTCTTCATCCCATCCTACATGAATTTTATACAATGCAGGAGCTTGGGCTACTGCCCATTTTCTTGCATATGTGTATTTTCTATGAATTGGAATATGATTTGAGAAGGCCGGCATAATCATTTCTTCGCCATGTGGGCACTCCCTGACAAACTCTGGTGGCCAGTCTTTCTCAGCTAGAAGGATGTCATAGCCTTTTGAAAGGTTATCCCAAAACAGACCCCTTACTTTCCTAGTCTTATCTCCCTCTATACGCAATGTTATTTCGTATATTTTATGAGGTTTGCTAACTCTGGTTTCTGCAGTTTCCACCTGAATGTATTCATTCGTGTCCACTGTCTCCAGATGATTCATCAGGATCTTGTGAGCTATTGTCACTTCTGCTGCGATGTCTAGCATTGTCTGAGCCCACTCTCCGTTTTTCAGCTGTGTCCTCAGTATCCTCGGCATGTTTGATTATTTTAATACTGGCTACCTTCTTTTTTGGAAATTGTAATTTTTTACTTTGAGCAGGTTCCTTGTCTTTGGACTTGACGTGCTCTTACCTGTGTTCTGACCGTCCTCTTCTTTCCGATTTCTGCGAGGAAGTCTGAAAAGATCGAGAGGGACATGTATCAATATCTTGATATCTATCAGGTTTTTTCAAATTATCCCTATTTCTAAGGTTGTATATTTTCTCAGAGGGCTCCCTCTGGGGAGACTTGTGTCCTTGATCCGGAGATCTTTCTCTCCGCCGAGGAGATCTTCCTCTGGACTGGAATCTTTTTTCTTTGGGAGTGGATTGTTTATTTCCATCCCAGTTCTTTTTTGGAGTGTTTAGATTATTTTTAATAAATGTCTTTTCAGGATTTTCAGTTAGTTGGAGTTTTACCGGTTTCCCACCCAAACTATCTCTACCTAGTTCTTCATAGGATTTTTCTATGATTCAGGCAAGTTCAATTGGTTGGTGTGCTATATCTGTTTCTTTCAATTTCTGGCGGATCGCCACAGTTGCTGCTTCTCCTTTTATGTTGGCTAATAATATAGCCGAGACCTGCTTGAAGTCTTTCAGTAATTTCATACCCAGAGTTAAAGCAGGTTCTGGACCGTATTCATTTTGAATCTGTCTTAGTACATCTGGTATTACCGCCATGGACGGAACACCATGAGTTTTTATGTAAATGGAAGCCCCAAGTGTCACAGTCTTCCACATGTGATGCAATCCCCATTGGGAGACAGATAGTCAGAATTCTGTGTTTCTCAGTAGGAGTAGTATCCGGAAACACTGCCTCTATTTGAGTTATTTTTTGTGCTAGCCAGAATGGAATTTGTTCCCGTTTTGCAGGTGTTTTACCAAGACATGATTGTATGTTCTGTGGTGTAATTTTGTTTGTGTTCCCCTGGTGAGGGGTCAGCTCTGGAATTTTAATAGCTGGTTGGACTGTTGAAGTCCGTATTACATATTGGACTAATTGTCTATGTATTTTAATTAATACTTTTAGCTGGGCTAAAAGTTCAGGAACTGACATTTTTTCGATGTCTGGATGTGGTGTGTAGCTGGCTAGAACCAGCCACGTTGCTCCCGGTCTACCTAGTGGACCGAGCCTGGTGATGTGATTGTTATGTTTTAGGGCGCCTTTAAACCAGAGCCGGTGCTCTTGGTAATTTAATGGGATTTCAATATCCTCGAAAGGAGTGTATTCCTCCGGAGGTTCCTCTATTTTGTAATAGTGGAACTCATGTGTTACAGCGTTTGCTGCTGGAAAGTTTATCCATGAGTAGAATACCTCTGTCTGCCGATATTCATGGGCCTCTACCACGAATATGACTGTACCACCTCGTGATGTCAGTCCATTTTCTATAAGTTTAAGAGTTATAGTTCTTCTTACATTAACCGGAATGAGTATTGCATCCGGGTCATTCTGTTGGAGAGTTGTGTCATCTGCTGTGATTTGAGCTGCTATTCTAGCTCTTTCCGCTTCATCATCACTTTCCACCATTTTACTGACAGAAAGTTTTTTTGTTGCAGATCAAGTTTCAAGGAAACAAAGATTAGGTGCACAATATTTTGGAACACTGTATCCTTCAACGTTGAATAAACCAAAAACTATACATAGGAATCTCTTCCTACTAAATTCCGGCAGATTTTAACCTTTCACCCACTCCAGACGTCTATTGGAGTATTTATGTGAAAAAAGGGTCTGTGTGAAAAAGCATGACTGAGTTACTCTAACGTCTTGCGTTAGTTTTATCGCCTTACCAAACGTTGGGCGCCATGTAGTATAGTTCCTATATTCCCAATAGGTTCTGCGCATTGGAATAATATATTCAGCAGTGTAGACGTAGGACTGAGGTCGACTAGGTCTCTACTGACTATATTAGACTTACGTTTTGCCAGCTAGCTCAGAGGTCACTAGAAACTTTCTCGAATAAACGAGGAGGAGTTTAATCTCCCTGGATAGACAAGAAGGGATTAGCTTCTGACAATCATATAACATGACAACTTTGCTCCTTCAGAATAAGAGTGTATCTCTACAGTCGTGTGAAAACAATAAACAGCTATTTCACTCAGTCAATTGTGCGTACTTAGTTTCACCAGAGTGCAGAGAAGAGAGAGACGGGCATTTTCAATAAAAGGTATAATTTATTGAGCAGTCTTCCTTCTCATGCAAGAGAAATGAATTGCCACAATTGCAATACTTAATGTAAAGTAAAGTGCGTACAGTAAAAGGAGTATTATGAAATATTACTGTAAAAGCATTGATATGGTTTCTTAGCCATAAGATACTTTAAAATGGATAAAAGATATACATACATATATACATTGACTAACGTACTCAACTGGTGCTTCTAAAATACGCCTACCCCGGTGTACCTGACCTAAGTCTAATACGTGGGAAGGAGTAAGTAAGTAGCAGTTTAAGTTAAGTTGGTTTTGCCAAGAATCCGACTCAAGAATTCTCTTTAAGGGTTTAGTCAGCTCCGTACCTTGGTAATAGAATGTGGGAGGTCTGGTATCTCTTTCCTCAGGACTTGATATTCCAGCAACCCGCAAGGGTAGGCTGGAAATGACGGAGCTGGATTTTCTCGGCTGGAGAAAAAGACAGCGTCTTTCTCGGCGCGTCAAAGAGGAGGGGCAGCATCCGTGGGCTCTTGCATCAGCTGGGCTCCCGGGCAAGTAGATAGCTGCTCTGCTCCAAAACCACCACCATGTGTTTGCTTAAGGCAACATTGGTATATTTATACCTGAAAGGTGCCGGGTTTGACGTAAGGTTGGACATAAGACGTCAATAAAGATGTCACTAAGAACTGGCCATTCTTACAGTACTCGCAGGAGTTCTATGACAAATCAAAACAAAAGCAAATGGGGATTTCCCAGGTTGCTGGAGGTTTGGTGTGTTTAGAGAACTCGTTGTGCTTTCTAGGAGTCCGGGGAAGTAGCTTTGCTTAATGTGACTGCATGGGCTACAACTAGATATGGATACAATTCTTATGCCATTATAGGGACATTATTGATTATAACCGTACAAAGGCATAAAATAGGAATATCGATTTAGGTTCCTAGATAAAAACACAATAACAGAGTACACAGCAGGTCACAGCAGCAGGTAGTCCTGAGGTCCAGGAGTAAACAGAAAAGCGAGTCTGAAGGTCTTATTTTTATACCCTGGTTCCCCTTCTTCTAGAGAAGGAAGAAGCTTCTAGAAAGGTTCTTTGAAGTGCTTGAAATTTCCAGACTCCCCTGCTTGGCGCGAAGCTAGCTACAGTGACAATGTGGAGGTGATAGGTCCTTTGTGTGAAGGCAATGCACACCCTATTCAGTTGCAAGTGGGGCTGTGCTAAGCTCCCCCCTCCCCCATCCTGCCAACAAAGGGCCCATTCATGGACATCTTATCCCTCCATTGTGTGACTGTCTGGGAAGAATTCACAAAGTATGTCAGTTATACCTAGTCACATGACCCAAGACAGGCTGCATGCACAAATGGGAAAAGGGCAGGACAATGACAACTTTATAAAAGTGGCATTTTCAAAATTGTAATTAAAATTCTGGCATTACCATTAAAAATTATGTTTTATTAAAATGTCATAGATACCACACATGCACTGGTTACCTGGCTCCAATGGAAAGCAACCCAATGTTATCCTATGGTAGGTAGGCCTCACAGTAGTGAATAATTAATTTAGGAGTTGTTCACTACCAGGGCATGTAAAACTTAAAAGTGCATGTCCAAACTTTAATTACAACACACCCTGCTGCCATATGGGCTATCTAGGACCTACCTTAGGGGTGACTTATTTGGAATAAAAGGGGAGTTTAACACTTGGCAAGGGGGTTATATTGCCAAGTCTAATTGGCTGTTTGCATTCAGGCTGCAATGGCAGGCCTGGGACATGCTTTTAATTGCTACTTAAGTGGATGCCACCAAGAATGCTGCAGGCCCATTTGTCGCATTTAATGTACAGGGCCTGGGTCTATGGTATACCACTCTACAAGAGACTTACAAGTAACTTAAATATGCCAGTCGGGTTTAAGCCAATCAAACCATGTTTGTGGGAGTGAGCATAAGCACTTTAGCTGGTTAGCAGTGGTAAAGTGCACAGAGTCCTAAGGTCAACATAATCAAATTTCAGCACTAAAAATGAAGGTAAGTAGGCAAAATGTTTTGGGGAAGATCACCCTAAGGCTGACAGGTCTAACAATCTTTAGCTTGTTGAATATCTTTCAGCATTGCTAACTTCGATCTATATAATCAATAGCATGATCATACACAACATAAAATTACTTAACATACAGTATTCATAAAATGTTAAAAACCAATAGTTTAAAAAACGTTGACTTCACGGTCCTATGCAGTGTTTAAAACAAGATTGTACTATGTGATTTTACAGTAAAATCAAGATATCAATTAAAAATACCTTCACTGAAACAATTCAACCCCATCATTCCCCTACTGTCCTATTAAATTACATTTTAGATGTCTTTGCCTGCTTATTCAATAAGCCTAAATCAGAATATTAATTTGCTACTACTTCTGACATTCCCTCTCTTGAGCGTAAACTTTGCTTTCTCAGCTGATGGTGTCCGCCCGTTACAATACTTTCTGCCCAGCCTAGGTACATTTTTTAATGTCAGGTATCTGGAGATTGCTTACACCCCTAACTTGCTCTTCCTCCTGTATCAATTCCTGTACAAAGTCTACTGGCTCATAGGTTGTGTTAAGGTAATCAGCTACAATAAGATAGTACTCTTCCCTGGAGTTATCAGGGAAATTAGAAAGTGATATCAGGGTTTCTGAGAGCTTGTGATGACTGCTAAACCTATTACATCATCATTTCATCTTTATGTCGACATTGTTGTCATAAAAGAGATCACATAAATTGAGCAGTTAAAAATTGATATAATACAGTTAGGTACAGAATAAAAAAAATAGAAATGAGCACGTTTTCTAGCAACTTATCATTACATCAAAGTAAATGACATAGATCATGGATAAATACATGGCCTAATATTCCACCTCGCCCATCTAGAGTTTGAGGTCAAGGTCCAAAGCATCTAAACATGTGTATCTACTGGATCCTAATTCATACAATGTTCACAAACGTCCTTCTAGTGTTCCACATAGCTGCTAAAAATTTAGCAAAAACAGCAAAAACAATTACAGGTGAAAGATCCGTTTTGAGTATTCTATAAGCTTGCGAACAGTGCATGATCCCCAAATTTTTACATAGGGGAATAATCCACCTCCTTCTAGATTTTTGATAAGCAGGGCAGAAGAACACAACGTGCAATTCATTTTCCAGCTCCGAGGTACAACCGGGACAATTTTCAGGGGAAGATGGACACCACTTACTCGTGAAGGCTCTAATAGGTAAGGAGCCATATCTCCATTGGAGATATAACTTTCTAGAAACAGCAGGACTAATACCGTCGAGGACAGGCTCAAATTGATAAAAATCTTTGATCATTAAAAACGTGCCAGACAAGGTGCCAGTTTGGGCATTCGATAAAAGAGCAGTTAATTTATTTTCGTGGTACAAATTGACCAGATACTTGCATGAAATTCCAATGCAAGCGTGCTCTGGGTCAGACCACATTGGCGAGAGACCTATTCTCTCAAATTCTTTTCTTACATACTTAAGCCAGGGAAGTTTCCCCGCATTCTGGAGCCTTAGGACATCCGACAGCTCTTGCCTACAGTTCTTAAGCTCTGGGGTAACCCAGAGTCTCCGCCAAAATGTTAGCCGTTTGAGGCCCAGTTCCTCGTCTATAGGTCTGAGGCCCAGGTCAAGCCTTAGCGACATTAGTGGTGTACTAGGGGGCAGCGCTACCAGCTGTCTTAAAAATGTGTTCTCCGTGACGACAATCGCGGATCCACACTTGTGACCCCATAGTTTGCCACCATAAATTACTGCACCCTGTGCCTTCAGTTTGTATATTTCCAGGGGTGGGCCAATTGGTTTAACAGAGGATTTATTTAGGAGCTTAAGGATACCACCCGCTTTTTGAAACAACTTGAGTTGCGATTTTATTTGATGTTGCAACCAAGTCATACTTTCGTTTAAGGTGAGCCCCAGATACTCAAATTCTGAACCCTTTCTAGCCAGACTCCACCTATCACCGGGTTTGGGTGTGTTGTTACCGGGGTGTTAAAAATCATGAATTTCGTTTTCAGAGTGTTTATTTCCAGCCCCCGGTCCCGTCAAAAATACACAAAACCATCCAGACCTCGCTGGATGCCCATAGGAGTCTTTGAAAGTAGTAAGGTGTCATCTGCGAACATGATCGCAGAGATCCGACACCCAGCAAGTTTTGGAGCATCACTATTGGATACCGCATTCAGGTGCGTGATTACCCCTTTGACAAAAAGGCAAAACAGGCTAGGCGCCAGAACGCACCCCTGTCTTACCCCCCTGCCAACGGGGAATCTAGCTGAAAAGGAACCAATTTTCCCACACCTGACCTGTGCGAAATTCTCAGTATGGAGTCGGATTATCCAGTTCAGAAGAGGGGGAGGAATGCCCAATTCCGAAAGCACAGTCCACAGTTTCTGGCGCGGTACTAAATCGAAGGTCGCACAAAGGTCCACAAAAATAGTATAAAATGAACCGCCCTCGATCTTAACGGTTTTCCAAAAAAGCAGGGTTAATCGGAAAATCTGGTCCGTGGTGGATACATTCTTTCTAAAACCTGCTTGGTAAGGGCTAAAGATGGAAAAATCCTCCGTCCATTCTAGAAGGCGATCTAAAATCAGCCTCGTGAACAGCTTTTGCGGCACATCAATGAGGCTGATCGGCCTGTAGTTGACTGGGAGTAGAGGTGAGCCCTTCTTGAAGATAGGGACTATCTCAGCTCCCAGCCAAGTACTAGGGACCGCCATACCCCCTAGAATTGCATTGAAAATAACCGTTAAATAAGGAGCCCAGACCATCGGTTCATGCTTTAAGAGGTCGCCAGGTAATTTATCCAACCCTGGGGCTTTGCCGGATGGAAGTTTAAGAATAGCAGCACAAACCTCTCCCTCAGTAAACTCAAGCCTAATTGTTTCAGCAATAGAGTTAAAAACGAATCCCCCTTGTTCCAAATTATTGGCAGGACTATCCTCCTGACACAAAGTGCGAAAGTGTTCTTCCCACACATCCGCAGCGATATTAGGGGCTACTGTTGGTACTGGGTCAACCGACCCGGTGTTCACAATTAGCCAAAACTTCCGGACGTCTCTTGTTATCAGAGCAGATGTTAAATTGGCCCAGTTCACGTTATCCCACTCAACCTTTGCATGATGGATTAACTGCCTGTATTCTGTCCTCCGTTCTTTTATCAGTGCCCTATTATTTTTTTGTTTCAGGGCCTGGAGGAGTTCTACTTTCGCCTTCCTACAGGCAGTATTGAACCAGGTAACTTTGTTGCCCGCTCTTCTCCCTCTTGGGCCTGGGGGGTTTAGGATCTCTGCTAGACTATTAGTTAGTTCCTTGTTAAGATCTGCTAGCTTACAATATACTTCGGGAGAGGGGTGCTGCAGAGTTAAGGTGCCAACGGCTTCCAATACCGGAATTGCCCGGGCATATAGCTCTGCCACTAGCTCTGGATGGGTAACCAGTTTGTCCCTTCTAACCCTGCGCCTGTTATTTGATAGAAGCGCCCTATCATCTGGACCACTCTCTTCATTGCGGCAATCTTTGGGGATACCAGGGGATAGGAAGTCTAAGATCAGCGCATTGTGATCACTTTCACCTCTAGTTACACCCTAAAATCAAGGACCTTGTGCCAAGCACAACTCTCAACAAATATATAGTCCAGGCGTGACTCCTGACCGGGTTTATTAAAAGTGCACTTTGATGGTATATCCAATTTTACACGGCCATTACAGGCCCTAATTGAGTGGTTTAGAGTCATGGCCATGATTTGGACGGCCAGTGGCGCCCATGACCTGGGCGGGGGGCCCACCACTTGGGGTATTTTCCAGTGGTCGTCCTCCTCCTGATTTACACCATCCAACAGACCCACAAGCGGTTCAAATTGAGAATTTAAATCTCCTCCTACCACAAATGTAATGCCCTGGGGAATCACATTAAGAAAGGAGGATAGCTCATCAACGGTTCTAGACTCCGATGTAATACTCACAGGGCTAGAGTAGATATTGACCAAAGCGAGTCTAGAAGCATTTGGCCACTCCAGCACCACACATTGCACGTCCTCTGTTGAGGTATCCATAAACCTGGCACTACAGCCCAAGTGGGTTCCCACCCAGATTGTTAATCCGCCCGACGGTCTACCCTTCCCCCCCCCACCTTGCAGGGACTGAAAATGATCAAAACCACACCGGAATTGTTCCTCCCTTGCCCAAGTTTCCTGGAAGAGGCATACATCATTCGTATCTATAAAAGAGCCCCACTCAAGGCAGGGCATTTTGTTACATAGACCTGCCACATTCCAGGGCAACATTTTCAATGGTGTAGGGTCAGTTGTTAGTCTTTGCGCTAGCGAGGAGGATACTATATTACTGGCTAAAGTATCCGCAGTATGAAAATTAGGTTGCCCCATAATCTGATTATCGGTGGTAGGCCCAGGTGAGGCGGCCGTCAGTGACCCTGGGTGATTATTCATGACACTACCCTCTTCCTGGATCCTAAGCTGATTCATAGTACCCTTCCTCCCATCTCGGCCCCCAGCTCTGCATTCGTGGTGCAGTCAGTCTACCTGGTCCAAGCAGCTATACCTGTTGTTATGAGAGTAGTGGGTGGGCATAAAGGTATCATAAAGATTGGTTCTGAACCCTCTGATGTGTCCCCTAGGTCCCACCCTTGTCCAGCCATCTTCGAACCCTGGTTTAGAATGAGTAGTAGCAGGCAGGTAAAAGGATGAAAGTGGGAGAGTCTGTATTGCAGTATCTGCCTTACTGCCCGGCCAGTTGCAGATGTGCGAGACTATCCTGGGGTTCTTAAAATTAACTAGGATACAATCACTCTTGATATTTTTGTTGGTATGTCCGACCCACGAGACCCTTCGAACCATTAAGATTTCATTTGAAATATGGGGGGGAAGGGGTCTATGAGTGTTCAGCCAGCTTGCCACTTTGTTCTTCAGAGAGGCAAATGATTTGACTGCGGAATTACTGAGCTTGGGAACACCGGTTAAAACCACTACTAGAGGAGCAGCCTCAGGGGGTAAATTAACTACATTTTTCAGCCTCATTATGTTACCCTCGGCATTAATCCGCTCATCATTCTCATTAGTCATTCTAACCATTCTGGTAGGACTAACCGGGACAGCCGACTCAGTGTTCTGTGCTAAAATAAGGGGAATTACTGGGGCAGGGATATTTACTGGAGGGGAGTTGTTAGAAGGAAGTACACCCACCCCCCCGTTCTAGTCGGGCTCCCTCTGCGTAATTTCCAAAGATTTCAAATGATCCACCATAGCCCCAGTGGCCGTTCCTATTGCATGCAACCTAAGATCGATGAGATCAAGTCTATCAACCAAGGGGTCAAGCAGAGATTTCAGAATACTGCCCAGGGCAAGAGTGAACTGATCACCCCCGACCTGTGCTGTATCCCTAAATCTAAATGCAGTGGGCTGCACTGCAGGGGGATTTTGGGGGTAAGTTAATGATACCACTATTTGCTGGAAGGACCTCCCTGACTTCTGTAAGACCTTTGGGTTCATTGTATGGGTGACATTTATCTAGCTTCGCCTTTTTTCCACCCCTTGCCCGCGCCCCTCGTTTTCTTTTTGGGACAGCCCCTTCCCGAATTCCCTGTGACTATGAGGTATTAAGATCGTGCCTACCGTCGGATGGCACACTATTATCGATTAATGGCTTAAGAATAGCCTCAGGGATAGCCGGGAGAGAATCACTATGTGTTCCCGGGCTACTCCTGAGCTCTTGCAATACAGTTGTTATTGTTTGGTCGATACTGTTTAATAAAGCAGTAGGGGAATCCACAGCCCTTTCAGGGGTTTTAGCATTAGCTATTAGACCCAATGAGGATCTTCTAACATGTTCAATTCCCTGCGAAAGTCGTCTCTCTAGAATAGTCAATTCATTAGACACAAGAGAATTTGCTCTAAGCAAGAAATTGTCCAATGTACCTGCCACCATGGTACTCGATGCGGTCGCTTTGCTTCTGGTCTCGCGGCTCATCATAGTTCTAGGTCCGGATGATCCTCCACCCTATAAGAAATAGGTACCTGTTAGACACTGGCTCAGTCAGTCAAAAACCAAGGGGGGTAGCCCGGTCCGGTCTTACACGGTCTGTAACGGGCTGAAACAGGCCCGCCCTTGGCCTGGGCTTCGCCCGGGCACGTCCCGCGTAGCGTGGGAGGGACTGAAATATATAGAGCAGGTAGGCGGCGGGCTAATCAGGGGAAGAGGCACCAGCTGAAAAGTAGCTTGGAATTCTGGTCCTCGCAGTCCCTTGAGCCCGTGTCCGGGCTGTGGCACAAAGCAGTCCAGGTGAATTTACACTCCTCTTGCCCTCCAAAGATGAGGGACAAAGGTATCCCGGCAGAAAGCAAGTATCAGGCAGCTGGCGGCGAGCGGCGAGCGGCACATTACATATATTAATTAATCGGACACAAATGTTCCCTTTAGGTGATATCATATCTAAACCAAGGATCTCCTGGGATCCTACCTCAAGTGGCTTAATTTTAGAAACCAAGGTGGTCTTGACCCAGATTAGTAACCCACCAGCCGGTCGGCCAGCTGCCGAGCACCTGGCCTCTATACTAAACATGGTAAACCCCACCCTAGGCACTTGCTCCGTTGCCCAGGTTTCCTGGAATAGACATATTTGACAGCTGTCCACTAACATGCCCCACTCCAGATTGTTTAGTTTAGATCTTAATACCGCAATATTCCATGAGATAATCTGCAGTTGCTGGACAAGATTTGTGCAATCCTGTTGCTGGTGACTGGATATTAATTTTGCAGACATTTGGCCATGAGTGAGTGTGTGATAAATGGGCAGAATAAGCGAGGTATGATTTGCTGTGCCATTTAGGATGTTGTTGCTAGCGCTAATGTCCCCCTTAGATTGAGGGGTTGTGACTACGGCATAATCCAACATTGATTTAGCTTCCATGTGTTTAGTCAATCTGGGCAATCCAGATCAGTGAGTGCTTGATATCTGTTACTAATTTCAAGGGGAAATTGCTCCTTTCTCTTCAATAGATTCAGGGTGGTGCGGCCTTTCATTGGGGCAATTGAACCAGTAGGTTTAAGATGTTTATTAAAAAAAAGTGGCACAATATCAATCCCATGTGCGAAAACCCACCCAGATGGTTTCCTCCTACTTTTGATCAATTGCCCTGCAAGATCTGGGGATCTACAGTTAATAACTATGCAATCTCCTTTTATAGACTTCTGTAATGGACCAACCCAGCTCACTCTGCAGACGAACGGACGAACAAGATATCGTGATAGCTAGAGTTTGAAAAATCTGAATTTTGTGATAGCCAATAGCAGACTTTGTTTTTCAGTTGGCTAGTGCTTTCCTAGGGATTGACCCGGAGCATAGGGACATTAGTTACAATCACCACATATGGACAGCACTCTGGGGGAAGATGTAGTATCACCTCTTTTTGGGTGTCATCCCTAGCAGCAAGATTATCTGTTTGAGAGGTAACCTGCCTAGTGGATTCAATTCGTTTTCCATTGAGTTAGGGATTACAAGTATTAGACCCAGAGATATTACCAAAATGCCCCTCCACAGCTGAGTGGATGATATGCGTCATTGCTCTAGATTTAAATAGGATTTCCCACGTATCATAGCCTTTTTTAGGGAGGTGGACACAGGTAAGGGGTTTGTTGGGTTGCAATGGTGGCTTCCCACCATGATGTTGTACCTTTCAGAATTCGATACTCCCCCTGGATTAGGGCATTCCGATAGTACAGGTCTGTGATTGCCCACACCCGTCGTTAAGCAAGTAATTTTTTTAAATTTTTTCCACAATTGTCTCAAGTTTGTCAAGCCTATCTGTAGTGTTCTCACATTTTGTTATTATGTACTGTGTCATCTTGTTCCTAGCTGCTCAGCCAGTGTGAATGTTCTGTGTGGGATGTTGGTGTGTGGGCCATGAGTGGAATTCTTGAGTGACTGGATATGAGGGGTGACAGTTGGTGGAAGGGCTTAGCAGCTAGCAGGCTGCTCCTGGTGGGGCTGCTATACAAGATCTAAGCTACTTGTTATCATCTTGGATAAACCTACTTGAACTACATGTGGACTACATTACTACATTTATTTTGGCGATGCATTGGAGACCTTCCCACGTGTTAAGTTGGTCTGAGGCCACCTGGAGATGACAACGTGTCAAGATGTACAAGATCAGACAACCCAAGGAGAAATTCAAACAAAGTCTGAATCAGAGGAGGAAATACAGAAACAAAAGAAGTCACAAAGTAAACCAAGGAAACCGGAACAGCATGCCTTGCAGCCCCACCAGTGTCCATCACAGCGGACAGCCCCAGCCCACGCGTGCTGTACTCTGTTCATTGCACATTTCAACAAAAACTGCGCATTCAAGGAAAGTAAGCCACTTCATTTACATTATTGGAGTTCCTGTTTTGTTTTACTGTGTAGCTCTCAACACATCAGATATTGATGCTACCCACATAGACTCAGCAAACCTTTCTACCTTCATTACATGTTCCTGGCAACCTGCACCTGGAGAACTTTAAAGTTGTGTTTGCAGCATGTCTCTTTGAGAGATTATTTGCTATTGGTTTTTCGAAACAATTCATTAAGGTCTTAATGTCTTGGGAGGATAAACCTGTGGAAACGGGTGACAGTGTGAGGGTGTGACTCAATTGGCAGTGCTTGCTTAATGATGTTGGGCTCCTCAATAAGTATATCCCGAGATTTTTTCTTAGATTTGGTGTTTACTACCGGTGAGGGTTCATAATGTTTCAGTTTCTTCTTCCTTTTAACCGGAGGGTCAGACATCTGGGATACAAGGTTTTGTAGCAGAGACTTCACAGGGAGAGATGGTTCCAATGTGGGTTGATTAGTAATAGCACTCCCACGTTCCATAACCCTTAACTGCCCATTTAGAGTTCTGACTGAATTTACAGCTATAATGGATCGCCCCTCCACCGATAGACGACGTTCTGTTACTAAGATTTCTTTTTCCAATGCTCTAGCCGCTTGTAATAGAAAGCAGTCTACAGTAGAGTTCTGGAGGGTTTTAGAAGTACTCTCCCTCTCTCCCATTTGCTTCCATTTCGCCATCTGGAAGGGGCAGAGACACTCACACTAGATAGAACCTGGGTCAATACTTGTTGTCCAGATAAACTTACTTGGCAGATGTCTGAGAGGCTTCATTGGACTGACTCACAGCGCTAGGTAGTCCTATATCCAGGAAGTAGAAAAAGGAAGGTACAAGTAAAAACCAAGAGGGTAGGCCCAGCCCAGCCAAGTCGCGGGAGCCCTGGGCAACTACTAAAGCACCTCCTGGCATGTCAGAATGTGGGCACGGCTCCTGCCGCGTAGTTAGCTGGGGGATGGAAGTTCCCATGACAAGAGGGCAATGCAATGATGGGATCCCGCACTTGCGGGAGCCCTGAGCAACTTTTGAAGTGCCTCCTGGCACATCAGAATGCGGGCACGGCTCCTGCCGCGTGGTTGGCTGGGGATGGAGTCCCGTGACAAGAAGGCAGTGTGGTGATGGACTCCCACACCGCAGGAGCCCTAAGCAACTTTTAAAGTGCCCTTATGGCACGTTGGAACGGGGAGCGGCTCCTGCTGCGTAGTTGGCTGGAGGATGGAGTCCCCTTGACAAGTAGGCAATGCAGTGATGGACTTAAAATAAAGTATACATGTAGAACAATTGCCTCTTTAATTGGGAATGCAAGGCAAACACCTCAAATTTAGCAATATTTGATTGCCTCTCTTCACATGTTATTGATCTAGGCAAGCATTCCATTGTGAATAAACATTGCTGCGAAACCAAAGTTTCAATTCTAAATCATGGAGTTTGACGGATGTTTCAAGTTTAAAAAAAAGGATATTCTCTGTAGGTCCCTTTGATAAGGTTTTCTTTTCTTCATGCAATTCTATCTACTCTGTAATTGTGCACTTAGCAACTCTATAACATTTATCATGTGCAGCTGTGGTTATGGAGATTGGGGTTGTATGGAAGAATTCCAACCCTCTGCACATTGTAGGTGATTGAGCACAGAAGCCACAGAAGCTAATCAGTAATACAGTTCATTCTTATTGGAAAAGCAAATTCTTTGGCACCACATAATTACACACAGTTACACATAATTTACACAAATCCATTCTCACATTTTTGAAAGTACATGCAACTACAGCCAGTTTTCAAAAATATCAGTAATAATCATGGAATTCAGCCAGTTTGGGTAAATTGTAATTGTAAAAATATGGTGCCATGGTCCTTAGTAAACAAGATAACCCGTTTTGTCCAACGTCTTTATTGTCTCCTCAGTACACCACAAGGTCATTTGCAGATGGTTCACTAAAACCAAATGTAAAAGCAAAGTAAATTAGTGCAAAGGGCGGAATAAGTCACCCTTATAAGCAGGCCAAACATGAACATGGTTCAAGGCATGCATTCAAGCATAAGTATAAGAGTAAGGGTCAAGAGACCTGTGCCTCAGTAACCAGAAAATTCATGTCCAGAAATATCTGTCCACTGCAGCGTTGCAACACTCCTTGTTCCTGCTGGTGTGTCCTCGCTCCTGTTGGTTCCGTAGCCCCTCTTTTGGTGATTCCTTCCTTCTGTTGGCGCCTATTTTTCCCCTTGCGCCTTCTGCTCCAGCTTGTCTCCCAGTCTTCTCCTGGTTCCTTTTTGGGCTCCTGGTCTTCCAGTGTTTTCTGGCTCCTTGTCTTCTCCTTCATTTCTGGAGCCTCATCATCAACATCAGAGGTTTTTTTCCTCTCTGACTCCTTCTGGAGGGAACTGGCTGCTTAGGCTTTCATTGTTGGCAGCTCTGTGGCTACCGGAAGGGGTCGCCCCTATCTCGGCCAAACCAGGACTTACAAGAACCGAAGCCGGGAACCGTCCCATGCCTCGAGACTGCTAAGAAAGACTCTAAACGTGACAAGAGAAGATAGACACAACACTGATAAAATACTGCCTTGTGTTCCTCACCTGCTCCCGCCTCTGGAGTCAAAGACTAATCACCAACTGTCCCCCCTAGACCTCACAGTACGGACCGACCAAACTAAAATCTTATTCATCCACTTTACAAATTGATTCAATTGGACTTATTCAATTAAACAAACGATTCAAACACCAAAACTTGTCAAAGCGAACCCTCCCCCAAAAGACACTGTCCAAGCCCGCAACTCCGGTTCACTAGGTGAAAGGGCAACAAACTCACTAGGAGCTCTGGAAGGACAAGAGGAGGAGAGAAAAAAGACAAACAATTGTTAGCCAACTCCAAGAAAGAAGCGGAAAAGGAAGGGCCCCCGGCATTGGTCATGGAGGAAACCAGCACCCCACTTGGCTCCCAGCATTGGAGGAGCGATCCAAATAGAGCCAAGGCAAATAAACTGTGACAAACAGTACACGTTTGGAGTTTCATCCACGATCACTGCAGTAACCCCTGGAAAGACAAGCACCAAGCTTACTTCCAGCAAAAAACTCATTGAGTCAGCTCCACACGTAGTTCATGAAGGTGGCAAGAAAGGTACTCCATTGGCACATCCAGATATCATTTATGCCCGAACAGCAGTAAACGGGCGCTGATCACCAATTTTTTAAAAGTGGCGACAAAAACCATCAAGATTAAACAGGATCAGATTGAACTCGAACGCCCTGAATACTATAAAATCAGCAAAGACATCAACGACACTCAAAGTGAAGTCGCCACAAAGTCCCTTCGGGAGAGAAGCACCAGTAAGAGCCACAAGCACGAAATAGTAGAACTTTGGGAAACGGGACCAGCCCCCCAAATTGCGACAAACAGTGAAGCCCAAGGTTTGCAATTTCACACAACCAAAACTCTTCTAGAAATGGGACAAAGCCATAAAATTAAAGCCACGGAGGTATTAATACACTACCACCCGTTTCAAAATCTCATCTGCAGCAGGAAGAACAATCTGCACTTAGCCACCACTGCAGCAATGATGCAGTCCCAACATATGAGACGAGCTTAAACATCCTCAGTCTGTTTGGAAATAAACACATGCACACGCCTACAGACAACTTGGACCCTGTCGAAATAAACACCCAGAAGCAAGACCAACACACTACGCCACATCACTCATTGGAAACAGTGCATCAAAGTGGCCAGGACCTTTCATTTTTCAACCAATATGATGACACGCCCTTCAAATTCAAAAACCTTGAAAATTCCCTCACTGTGCCGCATTCACAAAAAAAGGAAAAACCAAGTGAGATTCCAGATTCACTGAATTTACTGTCTCCGGTTCTCCAACTACTACAGGAGGAGAGAGCCAGCTCACCACCGACGACAGTCTGGTCAGATCTGTTAAATACTCTGGACACCATCGGTAAATCTATGATTTACCACGCAGACAAGTTAGACACCCAAGTGGATCTTTTAAACACCTTAGCCATCCACGTACAGGGGGTTGAACAAAAGTTGCAATACTTTAACGATATGATCACGAGGGTGCAGCAAGATCGAGAAACAACTTATCAAATTTGCCACTGCCACTGCACTCAAATAATAGATCAATTAGCGGTAGTCCCAGGTTTAATGTCTGAATTACTGGGGGTTAGTCTCAGGTTTAATGTCTGAATTATTAGGGATATCAGGGACACCTCATCCAAGACCAACCCACCAGTCAACAAAGTAAAAGAAACACGGAGGGAAGAGGATCAGGTTTGTCTTAGCCCTCTCAAGGAGCAAAATGTAAAAGCACTGGAGATCAACCTAGCCCAAACACCGGGAAATACAAATAAAACAACACCAACAGAAGTTTTAGGCAACATAGGCCCCTTGGTCATTCCATCAACTGATCATAGCATCAAGTCTCCAAAAACAACAGCCCCACTATCTAAGCGGGAGAGAAAACGCTTGAGAAAAGCCAGAAAAGGGAAAAAACTAAGACAGGCACAGAATTTAACAAGCACCACGAAGGAGCAAGATGTGACTCAAAGTGAAGACGAGATAACACCCACAAGCATTGATGATGTCAGCCCAGAGGCTGAAATGACCCCATCCGTTAATAAGATCTCCACCTCAATAAGTCAAATCCAACCCATACCAGGACACTCGCAGCCACTAAACGAATACAGCATATTCAAGCCTACCAAAAAGGAAAAGAAACGGTACTCATCAACACAGGCCATGCAAACCACTAAATCCACCACCACATTGGGTCGTAACACGTCCGAAGTCACCACAACCAGCTCAAAGGATGCCATCATGCATAAGGAGGGTGACCACGAGGTCAGGAGCAACCATAAAACAATAAACAATCACCGCTTGGGAAGCGGCACAGCAACGCCTGTAAAAGACAATGACACACACAACCAAAACATCACTTCTAGCATAACAAAAAGTCATAATCACGGCCCAATATTTGCGGGGCAAATCACGGAGGAGAAAGAAATCGGAAAGAGCGAGGAAATCAAGCAGTGGCCGGTCTCATCTGCATTCACTAATGACAACAAAAAGGTGAACTTCATCCCCCACTATGTCTCAAGGGGAACCCACGATATCCTCAACAGAAGCGTGTTATTAAAACTATTTAAAGCACTCCCTTCCTTGAGTCATATTGACACCGGTAACTTAGAAAGCATAGCGTTTAAGCTTAATCCTGACCCAATCGGTCATGAAATTACTACAGCAGCTTTCTTCGATAGTTCCACCATCAAGCAGGCCTGGCAGCAGCAGAAGTCATTTGCAAAATGGGGCATAGACATAAAAAAGCTACTCCCCCCTCCGCCCCCCCCCCCCTTTTTCCCAAGCCCACTACAACAACCAAACCCACCAGAGAGCATTCTGAGAGACACGAAAGGCCCGGATGAACACAGCACAACAAAGAGTACAGTCAAAACCGGAAGGAAAATCACCATCTTATTCGCTCACCCCGAAGTAATCAAGCATACAGGTCATAGGCAGCCAAAC
Organism: Lissotriton vulgaris; assembly: GCF_964263255.1. Taxonomy (NCBI): domain Eukaryota; kingdom Metazoa; phylum Chordata; class Amphibia; order Caudata; family Salamandridae; genus Lissotriton; species Lissotriton vulgaris. The sequence goes on along the minus strand of NC_141693.1, from coordinate 1,064,393,925 downwards.
ATAACCGGAACCATCGATGGAATGGCATGATTGAATTCAACCAAAGCAACAAAACCAGACAACGGTTGTAACATCTGCTCCTGGAATGTCAATGGCCTAAGTACAAAACTAGAAGATCCTGACTTCATGGAAATCATCGAAAAGTATGACCTTCTTCTTTTTCAAGAGACGTGGCGGACAAACCCTTCACCAATGGTGGGATATAAAGAATATATAATTCCGGCAAAAAGAGAATCGAAACACGGAAGGGCAAAAGGGGGCCTCTTCATCTTTGTCTCGACGTACCTCTCATGGCAAGTTTCTGAAGTAGACCTTGACTCAGCTTGGATGTTATGCATCAATCTAGAGGCCTCACCCTTTTTTACTCTACTAATATTGAATGTCTACATCCACCCATCACCTAAACAAAAGAGATCCAGTATCAAGACTTTAACAGCAACACTGGCTACCCTCAAACTTGCTCACCCTCATGTCAACATCATACTGTCAAGAGATGTCAACATGAATCTTTTCCAAGGCCACAAAGGAAGATCAATAGGCTATACTCGACCCAGCAAACGAGTTGATACACACGGTAACAGATGCGCATCCCTGCTGGAGGAACAGTCCATGTGCGTACTAAACGGACGAGTCTCGCCGGGGTGTCTCCCAGCATACACCAGGGTTACGCAAAAAACAGGATCAATCATTGATTATACACTAAAAGATCAGGACATTCTCCCATACATCTCAAATTTGCAAATTAAAGAAAGAACAGAAAGCGACCACCATCCCCAAACCTTCTCTTTGCTCATAAGTATAGCAAATGTTATACCAGACAAAGCAATGTCCCAAAATATACAATGTTACAATCTGAAACTACTCATTTGGAAAAGGGAAAATATCAGTGACATCATGGCCACAAGCACTGCTCGTCTGGAGAGTTTTAAAGTCGTACCATCACGTATAAAGGTCTGGGTATCCTTCACTCATGATCTAAATAAGGACTTCACAAGACAAGGCAATGGCCGCAAAGTAGGAAGATCAGTGGGAGCAGCGTGGTTTAATAATAACCTAAGGAAACAAAAAAAGAACTTAATAAACATTTAAGACAACTACAAACACGAAGTTCAGAATCTTCACAGGACATTCTTTCCCTAATATGAAAATCAGGAAAAAAACTAAAAAGGGACATCAAGGCGGCTAAGAAAAACTATAGAGAACTTCTCTGTGCAAAAATCCATCATGCCAGCAAACAAAGAGACTCCAAGCACTTCTGGGAAGTCATTAACCAGGTATCAAATGGCAAGAACCGCCTTTTTAACTCGGAAATAATGGAGGATGCTTGGAGAGCGCATATTGAACATATATACAACGTCATTCCACCTACTGACTTTGCAAATTATGAAGTGTCAAATGCAGGAATAGCCCATGACACAGTAAAGTCAGAACTATCAGATTTTACCTCCGAGATCTCACAAGAGCAGGTCCGAAACATCATAAAAAACTTAAGGCCTGAGGGAGCTTCAGGGCCCAACGGTCTGCCAAACGCATTATTCCGGCATGACCCCTCATTCTGGTCTGGTATCCTTACTCCGCTCTTTACACACGTGCTAGCATCAGGCACAATCCCTGACTCCTGGCGAGGAAGCATCTTAAACCCCATATATAAATCAGGTTCACGCTCGGACCCTGCTAACTATAGAATGATAGCACTAATTGATGTTGAGGTTAAGATTTATGCTTCTAATCTGCTGGTAGATCTAGAAGAATGGGTGAGCCCTACAAATCTGATGCCAAACACGCAAACCAGATTTCGGGCTGGAATGGGTACCCTCACCAACATCTCAGCGGTTACTCTCCTAGCTAAACAAGCATACGCAAAATCACCGACTCTGTACGCGTGCTTCAACGATCTTAAAGCAGCATTCGATAAAGTACTGAGAGCAAGGTTATGGGCCAAAATGCAAAATTGGGGGTTACCAACCAAACTTCTGGCGGCGATAATCAACTTTTACTCAGACACGTGGGTACAAGTAAGGATAGGCGACGGGCGCAGTATACCAAGCAAAATTCCAACCAAAAATGGACTAAACAGGGGTGCCTGTTGGCCCACTGCCTATTTAACATCTAGACTGCCGACCTTGAGAAACAGCTCCAACAAGTTCGATCTGACCCCCAAAAACTGGGTAACATGCCAATCACTCGCCTCCAATACGCAGACAACATTGTTCTTCTATCTCAAACACTGATAGGTCTGCAGCGATCAAAGGCCCAACTAGGAGCATACACGATCACAGCCAATTAACAATAAATCTCAAGAAAACTAAGGTGCTATGCTTTTCTAAACATCGGAAAACAGGGTCAAAGGGTAAATTCATCTGGAATCTAGATGGTAAACCAATATCCCAGGTGAATTCATATAAATATCTTGGGTTTCAACTTGATCACGATCTCAACTTTAACCACCAGCTGGACCTAGGAAAAATGAAAGCAAAACAACTCCACTACGCCTTTAAAACTCTAGAGAGGAATGTAAAAAGGCTGCTCAAAGGGTCACCTGCTAAAGGTAATTGCAGCAAAATTAATTCCAACTATATCTTATGGGTCAGAACTGATGAATAAAAAAGATGCAGACGCCTTAAGCCAAGCCCAGTCAAGTCTTTTTAAGAGTCTGTTCCAGTGGCGGCTCCCCCATAAGGGCGTGGGGGCGTCGCCTCGGTGCTTTCTCGCAGTGCGAAAAGGCAGAAACATAAATGGAAATAACTACCATTTTATGTTTCTGCTTTCTCGTACGCGAGAAAGCAGAAGTGCCTGGTTGTGGGCGGGCGGGTGGGCGGTCCTTCTCGAGGGCAGGGGGGAGTGGCAGGCCCACTGTTGTGGGTATTGACTGTTTGGTCAGCCACAAACAGTCAATACCCACAACAGTGGGCAAGCCACTTCCACCCTGCCCTCGAACAGGACTGCCCACTCTCCCAGTTTTCCTTATGGAGAAAATGGCAAGGCTGGGGCGCTCTCCACTGTGCCTCACCAATCACAACCCTGCAATTGCAGAGTTGTGAATGGTGCAGGGGAGCAGGAGGAGGGAGTCTGCCTAAAACACGCCGGCCGCCAGGCAGTAGGAGCTGAGGCGGCGGCACGGCATGAAGTGGTTGTGGAACAGAAGCAAGGTAAGTTTATCTTTATTTTATTTAAAGATTATCCACTTTCCTCAACCCCCCCCCACCCCCCTGGTGGGAATTCACCCACCCGCTTTGCCGGCCGCGACTGTTCAGGTACCTTGCCTGGCTCAGCACTGCTCTCTGATACAGGCATTCTGCCCTGATTAGTGCTGGTTCTTAAAGAACATAATTCATACCTCGCCTGCACCCCAGCACTTACATTATTGTTGGGCTTTGTGGGGGCTGTTGCGTCTAATAGCGATCCTATGGGAGTCTGCGGGACGCTGAGTGGTCAGAGCCTGGCGCAAAAAAAACAGTTGATGGACAGAATGCAGACCAATGTCATACATTCACCCCAGTACAGAGATCTGGGCCTAAATCCATCATTTTTGTGCACTCCACACCACCCCAGTTCAGACATGGCCATATGCAAATCAGCCTTGATCATGTGCCTCATGGGAACAGTCCAGCCAGAACTGCCTAGCCATGTCTTTCCTGGACCAGAATCAAGCATCCTAGGACCGGTTTCTGGCTATCAGCCTTCTTCAGCCAGGATAGCTTGACTCCAGTGATGTGGAGAGCATGGGACTCACGTCTTAGCATACCCATCCCACTCGGGGTGACAAATGCAAAAACAACAGTTGATGGACAGAATGCAGAACAATGTCATACATTCACCCCAGTACAGAGATCTGGGCCTAAATCCATCGTTTTTTTGCACTCCACACCACCCCAGTTCAGACATGGCCATATGCAAATCAGCCTTGACCCTGTGCCTTATGGGAACAGTCCAGCCCGAACTGCCAAGCCATGTCTTTCCTAGACCAGAATCAAGCATCCTAGGACCGGTTTCTGGCTATCAGCCGTCTTCAGCCAGGATAGCTTGACTCCGGTGGTGTGGAGAGCATGGGACTCACGTCTGAGCATACCCATTCCACTCGGGGTGACAAATGCAAAAACAACAGTTGATGGAGAGAATGCAGAACAATGTTATACACTCACCCCATACAGAGATCTGGGCCTAAATCCATCGTTTTTGTTGTTGTTTTTTTTGGTCAGACCTTGGCTTCAATGTCTCATCCCAAAGGTAGGCGGCTGGGTGCAGGTTACTGTTTTTTAGAAGGATTGTAGACTTATGCTACCTTGCAGAGCCCCGACTGCGTCTGAACATCTTCTAGCTTTACAAGCAACCTGAATTACTTTAATCTGAAATTGATTATGCACTGTTTCTAAGTCGCACAAGACACTAAAACCTTAATTGTACTTTTCGAGGGCTAAACATTCTTGTACATAACTAAATGTCGCGTTCACAAAAAGCCCGCCTGACTGCAGCCATTTATTTTAGAAGCCTTCAGCACGCCTCAGTCAAAGAGGCACTTCTTAAATGCAAATCCCCTGAAGAAAAGCTTCTCCACCACAACGGCTTGAAATGAACCAGTCACAGCATTGTTTCTTAAGTTTCACTTGATTCCTCCAGACAACCGTTTAAACAATGACTGTTGAGAAATGTCCCTCAAAGAATCAACAACAATGGTAGGAATCAGGTCTTTTATATTTCGATAATACTGGTTAAAAGAAGAAGGCATATTTCTTCCTGAAGGGTTTAATGGACGATTTATAAGACTGCGGCAGGTGAACCAATTGGAAGTGACCAGAGCTCATGGAATGCTTTGGGCTGGGTTTGAACAAAGCACTGGGAGCCTGGTGACTTCTGTAAAGGGCAAGGCAACGACTCTTAGAATGCATGTGCTTAGAGCATATTCGTGCGCGGTCAAGGCGGCTACAGTGCAATTTATTTTTGTCTGAAAACAACTCGCGTTCACAGGCCTCGTGCCAAAGCGCTGAGTAAAGCCCAGGAGTAGACTCGGAACAAGGCGCCCTGGTGCCCAGGCTTGATTTGCAAATTGGTTGCATGAGAACATCACGTTTGCCCTTCCCACTTGCATCTCTCCAGTTTCAGGTGTGTTCGCCTTGCAGTACTTTCATTGTCCAGAAACGAAGTGCTTTATAAAATTTCCAACGAGTGTTTTTACATTGAAGGCAGGCCTTGATTGGGTTAATTGAATTACTTGTGTAACATCACATGCATGTAAATGATAGGTGATTGGATTGGGCAATCTTTTATTGAGGCAGTTTCATTGGTGTATGTGTAATGACACAGTGAAAAATTAAAGCACTGTAGTGTACAGTAGGTTTAAAAGTTCATGTGATGGTATCACTAACTTGCCTCTGACAGAGATCCAGGCAGATTGTCGGATGCAGGTTGAAAGTGCTTAAATGGGGCCCATGATTGCAGGTGTTGGGCATTACTTGTGTCCTTGCAGTGCTCAATATTAAGGCACTACTTTTTTTCTTTCGTTTTTATCTAAGCACACCCTGAGAGTGAGTATGTTTTCGCTCGCCGAAGTGAAGTACATCAGTTGTTTTACGCCTCTCCACTTTCAAATGTCACCAGCTGCCACTGGTCTGTTCGCAATACCACGATACATCTCCCAGTCACAGATTCGACTGGAACATGGGCCCGACAAGGAGCGGTGGCTAAATATTACTGGCGAATGAGGCAAGCAGAAGAAAACAACTTAGCCCACTCTTGCTGGGCAGAAATTGAACAGCAAGCGAGACAAAATAATTGCATCATCAGCGTACTAAAAGAACCACTTGCAGACCCACACCTCGAAGAGGCCTGGCATACAATCACCTCCTACTCCGTGTTCAAAAAAGTTGTGAAAACAGCAACCAAACGAATGTCCTTGTTATTGGACAAAACTGCATTTAAAAAAACAAACATGCATGGGCAGTGATTTAATCTTATCAGACGCTGAAACCACAACAATATTTGTCAGAACACTTTGCACATCATAAAAAGCACTATCTGATGATGCTACGGTTGGAGCACTTCTCCACGATGGACTAGACCCCGAAATGGAAATGTATATGGCCGACGAAAGAATGCCGATTGTGGGGACAGGGAGATGAGACATTATTACACCTCCTATGCATCTGCCCCTCGCTTCTAGAAACCCGGGAAATTTGTCCTTCTCGAGATTGTCAAGAAACACCAATTAAGGACAAGCAGAGCAGCTGTCATAGAATGCCTTGGAGGCTTGTCAGTGCAACTGTCCTGCAAAGCCATTACGTTTTGGCAAATGGCAGCCAAAGAACTAGATAAAACACAAGAATCAACGAGAGTGGCTCTTACAATACTGACTGGTCTGTCCTCACCCACTCCTGCACTATTTTCTTATCTCTCCTCAATGAAATATCTAAGCATTTTTAAACTGCACTGATTATAAATTTAATATTTCTTATTTCAATTGTTAACGAGGATTAAGTAATGACGACACAGTGTTTTTATCCTTTGCATCTTTCAAAGCACCATTTTTAATCATTGTCTACAACGTGCTTTTACAATCTTTTATGATTTCTTAACGAAATCAAATAAAAGTATTATTGACTTGACTGTCCACTACAACTGCACAACCAAATCCCACAAGGAAATCCTGCTCTGCACAGCTTGCAATGGAGCCTCAAGTGAGCTTGCAACAAATGAACTTCATGATACTGAGTAATTATTGAACAGCTCATAAAGAAACTGGTCACACGGAAGTAATTCAGAGTGCTGGTAATCAATTAAGTGAAGAAATGGAGTAGTAAATGGCCTGAGAATACTGTTTTTTTAATGACCTCCTAATTAATAAAATGATGAATGCATAGAGGCCGATCTGACTCCATTAGTAGGCTAATGCACTGCTGATAAATGCAACTAATTAGCTGACAATAATTAACTGCATAGCCTGAAGGCAATTAATGAAGGGTGGTATTTTGCAGTGAATAAGCTACTGATATATGAACGTATCACACTGAATCAATTAGTGAGCTGGCGATTTTTTGGACAATCGATGTGTTAACCGTGGCGGGAGCTACTCTCAGGAATTTGGAGCAAATAATATTCTGCTGGTATTAAAGCAGATAATAAAGGATGGAACTGAAGCATTCAATTAGATATGGCATTAATCATTTAGCTCACAGTGTTGAATTCATCGATGTGCTGATGATAGTGGGAAATACTAAAGAACTAATGACAGGATGTAATTAATGGCGTTTATGATGAGTAACAAGTAATGGAATGATATTATGAGTCACGACTTCGCCTGTGGTAGTGGAGAAACGCCTAGCAAGTGATTCCAGGGCTGCTGGTCTCCTGTTCAGAGGCTCAGTGCCAGGCTGTCGATGCAGGCCGGCGCATGCGCTGTTGACACCAGGGGAATGAGATGGAGATATGAGGGGAATGAGATGGAGATATGAAAGGAAAACAATGAGCTGACAGTAACGGGCTCAGTCAATGAACCGATAATCTGGCACAATAAAGAGACGATTCCACCAGTAGCATTTATGATCAGATGCTGTAAAAAAAACGTTATTTACGTGCATCAAAACAAAAAGATAACATGGTCGTTTCTACTGACTTTGGAACTGGGGAATCGGGTTCGAGTCTCTCCTCATGCTCTCCTTTTCTCTGTGCTCCATGACCCTCCCCACCCCACCCCACAGCGCCTTGAGACCCACTCTGGTGAGTAGCTGCGCTTAACAAATCTATTATTGATTGATTGTTTTCAGGAAAGTATTAGGCGTCTTCACCTTCCAAGGGAATTCAGGACGGTTTTAGATGCAGCGAGGGCTGTTGTGTTTTTTTGCAGTGTTATATAAGCAGCTCAAGCTTCGCCCCAGGACATTAGAGCGCTTTACACAAGACCCACGTTAACTTCCTCACTTTTAGGCACTTGCAGATCAAGTGATTTGCCCAGAATCACATGATGTTGAGCTGAGGCCGATTAACAGGTACAGTTTAGGTATTCCCTGACAATCTGTGAAATCCGAATTCAGTCAGGTATTCCGGAGTTCCAAAATTAATAATTATCGTATCATTTTTTTAAAGAATAGGCATTATGTGCTTACTTCCCTCCAGCAGGTAAAAGTTAACATAAAAATACAATAAAACAAGGTAAGTTAGATGTGAATGGTTACAAAACGTGTTACACCTAGTTCTATTTCTGTTGTGTGTTGCTTGAATCGCGAATCTAGTTGCTCATTAAACATATCTGCTTTCATCTGTGCGTTCCGAGAGACCCAGAGATCTCATATGTGCCTTGAAAAGGGTATATGGCCTCGCTTTAAAGACAGAATAACAACAAGCTAGCTTGCCTCAGTACATCATGTGGTAAATTATATATAAGTACAGTAACTTCACGTCTCTGCTTGTGCACAGTGTCTCGGATAAGCAGTGCTTGGAGAGTCATCCGACTGAAAACCAGACTAAACAACAAGAAATGTGGTCGTCTGGAGGACCTTCTGAGTGATTAACTTTCTAAACTCACAAACTGCTACTCATGCTCATTTGTCGTCCAAGTTATTTTTTCTATTTACTTTCCGCAATTTAAGTAGCGTTTGTCTCCTCTGACATGAGGTTATGTGTGGGTCGGGCGGCAGGGATGTCTCTACATGCAAAACAGTGTCATTTAGTTAGAAAAATTGAAAGGAAGACAAAAGAAAATTGACAGCTGGCGTGGCGAGCATGTAAATGCAGATTAAGAACACAAAACCCAGAGGAAGGGAATGGAAATTACAGCTCATGATGGCCTGATCCAGTGGTTGCTGCTCCGAGGAGCAGACTGTGTTACTTACTCCATGCTTGTGATGTTGAACATCTGTTGCGACTTGGTCTTTTTTTTTGGTACTTAATGGGTTAGGACTACATAACGAGAAACTCTTTGAACAAGTACTCACATGACATGTATTAGCAGGCAAATGACCTGTCAGTCTGGGGGTCAATTTCTTGAGTTAAGGTAACAGACAATTTAAGATGGTAGATAATGTTTATTTCAATATGATTTTTGCTCTTGACGTGTTGCAACATTCTGGAAACTCTCTATCGAAATAATTGTTGAGTTCACTGGCCTTAAAATATTAGTCCAAAAATGAGAACGGACACGCAAACGCAGGGGAATGGAAATCTTGATGGAAAAAACACAAAAAAATTACTAAAAAGCATTCAAAGTCTGCAAATGATACTTTTACTCAAATCACATCACTGAGGTATCAGACCAGTGGGTAGAAATAGTCAATATCTTCTATTAAATGACCAAGCCAGACGCCTTCATAAACTTTCTTTGCACTTTCAACAACACTGCGTGACAATACAGACATATCCAAGTCTTAAAATCAGTTACGGGAGTCCATAAGAAATATACCACAAACATCTCTGCACAAAAGTATCCCTTCACCTCCCAGAGAGCCCCCACTAACTTGTCCACATCCCGTGGAAAAGTTGGAGGTCGCACGGCGTGTGCACAAATTCAAAGCGCCAAATGGGCCAGCGGAGCCAAGTTCTGCCAGAAGTATCATAGAGTTCCAAAAGTTCCTTCTAATCACATAACAATTTTAAGCATCTCATTCCTCAGCAAAGCCTTGGCAGAAGAGATGAACAGCCACTTCTAGGACAATGTGCTGTACAATTAATAGTCAGGAAACAGGTCAGAAGTAAAACATTACTGGCAAGCAATTTGTCCTACATTAAACTCCAAATCTTGGCCGACGGCAATGACATTTTTCATCAGCTTAAAATATGGATCACAAGTCGAGACATGATTACAAAATGTTTGGAACAAGTGTACTTCCGGATGAAAGTTTGGTGCTGTCCTCCTGGATGATACAAAGGACAGTACTCTTCCTTTCAGCTAGCCATGAACCCCAGGATTGAGCCAATACAAAACCAGGTGACAAACCTAAACGTCGTTTTTGGACACACATCTTTCTTTTGTGCTTCTTACAAGTGAAGTGTTTAAAAGCATGAACTTTAACTGTCCGAGTTAAGAAACATCATTCCATATGCTCTTGGCCCACAGAGTAGACCTGGTTCAATAATTGGAACTTCACTAATTCCAGAACCAAGTGTCAATGCTGAGACTTAACAGTACTTACTTTGAAATCTCGCTAGTGGCTCGCAGTGTAGTGTAGTTCCTATATCCCTGATAGGCTCCATGCGCATTGGAATAATATACACTATAGTTTTGATACAGGACTGAGGTCAGTATGTCTCTATCAAGTACATTAAACGTAATTACTTGTGTGTGCCAGCTAACTCAGAGGTCACTAGAAACTTTCTCGAATGAACAAGAAGGGATTAGTTTCTGACAACTGCATTAACATGACAACTTTGTTTCCCTTAGATTCGAAACAATATCTTCAGAGTCATGGAAACAATAGATAACTGCTTCACTCAGTCAGTCGTGCATGCTTTGTTTCTACAGAGTTGCTCAGAAATAGATAGACGGGCGTTTTAATAAAAAAGGGGTTTATCGAACAGTCTTATTTTTCATGCAAGAGATATGAGCTGCTACAATCGTAAGCCAGAATGCAAAGTATAATACGTACAGCGTTAGCAGTAGGATTAAATAATACTGCAATAGCATAGTCTGTAGCTATGACATATATTAATAGAAAATACATACATAAATAACACAGGCTAAAATACTCATCTGGCGCTTCTAAAATAATCCTACCCCAGTGTACCTGACCTAAGTGTAGTACGAGGGAAGAAGTAGGTGCTGTCTTAGTCTGGTTTAGTTATGCCAAGAGTTGCCAAAAGGTTCTCTAGGTTCTAATCAGCTCCATCCATACCTTAGAATGGGAGAGGTTGGTATCTCTTTCTGGGACTCAGTCTCTAACATCCCGCAAGGGGAGTCAGAAACACTGGAGCTGGATTCTCTGCGAGGAGGATGACAGCGTTTGGTGGATGTATGGCATACTTTTACCACGCATGCCTTTACAACGCGGTTTTTACATCGCAAACCTTTACAACGCATAGCGCTTTGGGGTGCTGGATAGTGAAAAGTTTAATTTACTATTCCAACTCCAGTCCCCGTGGACACTAGGGAAGGTGTTGGATAGTAAATTAAACTTGTTCCCTATCCTAGAGCGCCCCCCAGCGCAATGCTTTGTAATGGTTTGCGTTGTAATGATTGCGTTGTAATGGTTTTGCGTTGTAAAAGTTTTGTTGTAAAGGTTGTTCACCGCGTCTGGTCAGTGCGTCTGTTGGGGATTTGACTTCCTTCCGAAATTGCCGTGGCGAGCCTCGTCCGAACCAAACCGTGATTTGCCATGGCAAGTGAAGGCATATTTATATCTTGAAGGAGTTTAGAAATGCCAGTATTGACGATAAAGTCCGGCATAAGAACGTAATGAATGAACCCCTAAGGAATAGATGTTCATGCATAATAGATGAGTTCTTGGAGAAATCAATATCCAAGCAAGGGGAAGCCTTAAAGGCTTAAGAGTCTGGTTTTCCAAGAACTCGTTGTGACGTAGATGAACAGATGTAAATAGCCATGCCTGTATTTGGTTAGCATGAGCAATGCCTAATAAGGGCTGGATTTCTATGCCTAAATAAGGGCAATGTGATTTGTACCTATATAAGGGCATGAATTGGGAAATCTCATACGGAATCTAGATCGACACACAACAGCAGAAGAGGCAAATATCCAGTGGACAGTGTTTGCTGGATCATTGGTGGATTACCTTCAGAGTCTAGTGACACAGTGCTCACCAGCCAGATCCCTGAGATCAACAAACTCCAAAAAGATGACTTAGATTAAATTTAAAGAGAGAAATATGGGACTAGCACTTAGGGTTCAACGCTCAAAATTCAAAAACTCTTGAAAACTTTAAATACATCCGTAAGCACTGAACCTAACCACCTCCTTTTAAAAAAATATCTGAAGATGATACCGTTAAAATATGGGCTTTTAAATAAGGTTTCACAACTGCCATCTCCACCAGATACACGGACGCCCATAAACACCCAAGGCAAAACGCAATTAGCTTCATTCATTTTGACCTTCCTAATCATTCACGGGCACCGATCGTTGAGCTCAAGAGAATGCACTAAAATGTGGAATAACAGATAACTAGTACCCCAGGTTAATGGCCCCATTGAGCCATTACAAAGGTGACACCGGAGATTGATGTTTGCTGATATTTGGCTCTCCCTGCTGGCACTCTTGATAGGTCAGCTGCAGCACTCACTCTTTATTTCAGTTTATCATGTTTTTCCAATGCTTTGCTTGCCCTGTCAAGGTAACACACATTATAAAACAATTTGGTTGCACATCCAGGGCTTATTCTTAATCACAGAATTATTTGGTAACAACTGGTCCTCTGGTCCTAGTCTTACTCAAGAGGAGCCTTGAAAAAGTTCAGCAGAATGGACGAAACATGTGTCAACAACTGAGACTTCGTCTGCAGCAGAAATAAAAAATAATATCTCCAGCGGAAAAAATTCTGACGCCATTGGAGATTCAGTCTATGTTTTGTGATAAATGACAAGTGTTGGGTGCAACCTAAAACCTTTTGTTGCCGAATTAAAAAGCGACAAAGTATTGGTTCCTAAATACATGCTGCAGCAATAGGTTGTTTTTTAGGTTAGTACCAAATAAAACACCATTGTTCTATTCATTGTTATTTTATCGTGGGCGTTTTACACTTGAACAGTGTGTGTTTCTGTCTGTTTCCTGTGTTGACTTTGGAAACATCCAAGGGTAGAGTCAATACTTTGAATATGTTCATTATAGTTCTCTGACACCCTCACTAACGTACTAAGCCATAATGGGAAAATACCTCTTTTTCTGAGTACTCTTACATAGCCAGAACGACATATAGAGTGCTATGAAACTACTCAAGTAAATAATAAACGAATGAAATAATGTAGGAATGGACATTGTGGTGAGAGAAGCAATGCCTGTATTTGTACTATGCGCACTCTCAGTAACAACATTGTTTTGAGATAGATGGTTCCAAGCAGTAATCAATCACTGTCTATCACAGGACAGAATACTAAGGTCGGAAGCCAGCAGTCTATCTTCCTCTGTTCAGAGAATAAAAATTGTCTGAAGTAATTTAGTAGTATCACTGAAAACTCTGAAGAGCATGTGGCGCTAAAACAAGAATTGATATCAAACGGCAATTCGTGGTCACTTAGAAGATGGACATAACAGCAAAGTATAACATTTCAACTCCCAGTCTCAAAAAGATTGAAGAAATTGACAGAGAAGTAAAGGCCTGATTTAGAGATTGGCTGATGGGATACTCCATAACAAACATGACGCATATCCAGTCCGCCACTGTACAAGTGCATTATATCCTATGGTACTTGTAATAGGGCTGGCAGGATGTCCATCACATTTGTGACCCAGTAACCCATTAGCCAAAATAAGGCCCAAAGTAAGAAAGAATATTGAAATTACCACTCATAGTCCTTGTAAATACAGAAAGCTCCGTACACATAGCTCTCAGAGTGGATGACAGTACACAGACTGCAGGAAAACAATACCTGAGCTACAAAGTTTGACAAAGTACCACTCATCGGGAAGATGAAGAAGTGAGTCATGAAACTGTTTCTATATACATAGGGTCACTAAAGAGCTAGAAAATGTAAAGCAACAACTCTGGGAAAAAGTGGCAAAACACAAAAATACAGGAACTTGATTAGTTTTCATGTAAACATAAAAAGCCCGAGAGAATGGGTGGTGCTACTTCAAGGCAATACTAGGCAGTTGTCTCCGGTGTCACAATGAGGGAGTGCCCAACTGCCCTGCAGGCACCATAACTTGTCCCATTGCCATCTGTGAGAGAGGGCCAAAATATTACTTTACCTGGGGCTTAAAAACATCTTGCACCTGCTCCACATCAGAAACTTTCATAGACGACAAATACTGATGAGACATGCTGAAATTAATATTTTTCAGATAAAACAATGTATTTATTTTGTTATGCCATTGTAACTAATTATGTTCAATATTAACTATAGCTGTGGTCTTAAGGTATTATACATCAAGTTGAACCTTGGAACACCAGAGCTGTGATATTTAGCTGCAAGTAACTGAAACATTTTAGTGTAGACCTGAAACAATAATTCTTGTAATAAGTCCAGAGCAGGGCTGCAATAGTGTGTTTTTTCAGTGTGTGATTTAATGAATCTTGGAACAGTCTTCCAACCATCAATGCTGGAATTAAGAGATATGTTTGACTAACATTAATTACATATTTGACCGATGAACGAAGGACTAAGTTGACAGAGGGGCGAAGGAACCACCCTGAAATTTTTTTAACCCAACAGCTGAATTTCCTTCACCGTGCCATCCTATTAGTGCGGGAAATTCAGCTGGCGAATTCTACGCTCAGTTCAGAGTTTCGTACTGAAACTTAATAATTTTGAGATCACTCTAAATGAGGCCCATGTCATCTTATTGAGAGTGATGAGGGACCTGAGAATCTGCCATAATATACAGTCTGCCATGTCCACCCGGCTTGCGGTTTCTCCAACTCTCTGTAATGTTGCACTTGTAAAAGGTTTTACTCACAAAACTAAACTTTTCCTATGAGCAAATCTACTCCTATGGGCAAGAGGAGGGTGTTCCATTGTGAAAATCACCTAGAAAGTTTCAGAACACCCACAAACCATTCTGCTACACTATTCCCACCCTGCTACTTTACTGTTGTCAAGTACAGTAGTAAATCTGTTTGCAGGCTGTGACTCAGAAGGGAATACCCCCATATTTAAAGGGGCTATGTGGCCTAAGGTTTCCCCAAGGAGAAATATATTTTTCCCATTTCCCATAGATAAAAGAAGGTTAGCAAGTGCAACTGCACTCAAACCGGCCATTTTCCATGTGAAAGGTGTGCATCTACATTCTACATTCCAAAAGTACTATTTGGAACCTGTGACTGTCTTAGCTTCACCTGTCTGGGTCCAAACTGAGGTTGCATGGTGTTCAAAATAATGATGGATAGGGATGCGGTCAAAGTAATTATCAGTGGCTGAGATTAATTCAAGCATTTCATCCATTATTTTTTTGTATACTTTGAACTAGAGTGTCACCCTCAGTAGAGCGGGTATGCCTAGACTTGGGTCCTGTGCACTCTGTGTCACTGGAATCAAGCTATACCTGGCTGATGAGCCATAACCAGGATGAAATTGGTCCTAGGTTGCTTGTGTTCCAGTTAAATAAGGACCGGGCTTGACAGTTCATGCTGGACTGTTGAGAAAGGTCTACAAAATAGAAGTGATACCACAAGGAGAAGCCAAATGACAAAAATAACAAAGGCACAAGAATCTGAAAGTTGGATGCAGAGTGGATGACAACTATGATAAATATATAGATCTTCTCAGCATGAGCTTTTTGCCGAAGGTAGGATAGGCACAGAAAATGTTGTATTACAGTTGAATACGAAGAAGTAATAAAAAACAGATCATTAGACCAAAGATTTGATCTTCATTGATTTTACCTATAGCCCAATACACAACATAGATCCTAAATTTGTAAGAGATGAGAGTAGCCGTAGTTAGCCAAAGGGGCAGCATACCTTTTGAAAATTAAGGGCTGTGAAGGCCAGTATGTAAGGAGAGTCTTTGCTGGAAAGGTTTGCACCCAACTGATTCACATCTATTATCTTAGCTGGTACTGTTGCATTGCTCCAGGTAACTGTGTCCTGGTCTGCCTTTCTCATTGCTTGTATTTCAATCACATTTTTATGGTCACTAAATTTGCCAGTAATTACTTTCCTCACTATCTACCTAAATATCTCCCTGCTTTTCTAAGACAAAGGCTGTTGTTGAGAAAACCAAAAAAGGGGTAATGTGCCTGAAACTCAGAGAGAAAACGTATGAAACGATCTGGTTTGAGTTTGAGTTTGAGTTTAAAAATTCTTATATAGCGCTCTTACACCAGCGGTTTCATGGCGCTGTAACTGGCAGATCTCCACAATAGACAAGGAAGGGAGGTCGGGTAACAGAGGATTAAATGAAAATTTTGCTGAAGAAGTAGGCTTTAAGTTTCTTTCGAAACTGGGAATATGGGGTTAAAGATCTGAGATCAAGGGGTAATGAGTTCCAAAGGGTAGGGGCAAGGGTCGCAAATTTTGAGCCCCCCCACTTTTTCCGGCGAAACCGGGGAACTATCAGGAGGGATTGAGAAGAAGATCGGAGCTCCCTAGTTGGCAAGTAGGGGATAATCTCCGAAGAAATAAATGCAGGGGCCGTACCCAATCGAGCCTGGTAAGTGATAGATGCAAGCTTGAATTGGATACGTTCCCGAACCGGAAGCCAATGTAAAAGTTTCAGAAGGGGGGTGACATGTGAGGATTTAGGAAGGTTAAAGACCAGCCGCGCCGCCTGGTTTTGGATCATCTGGTATTAAGCAAAGTATGTTTCTGAATAATTGTATTGGATTGCAATGTCTGTAATTACTGTAATGTAATCCCGGCCTCAGTATTGCCAGCAGCAACAAGCTGCCTTTGCTTTATCGACCAACCGGGGGCCAGTCACATTTTACCAGCAAATCATTGACAAACAAAACCATAGAGAAAATAATATTGAGCAATGGTTTTGTTTATCAGAGCTCCTCGGCCTAAAGATAGGAATATCTCTGCGAAAAAAACAGTAACCAACATTTCTTCTGAGAAACCTTGAGAACAAACAAGGGGAAATGAAAAATGAAAAGGTACCAATAGAGGGCAAGTTATTCCAACAAAAATAAAACATATTTTTAAAATGCAAAGGGAATTGAAGCGGTGTTTTCTAGAGTGCAAAGGGGGATTTCCTGTTCTCTTTCAAAAAGCAGGTGGGATAACAGAACCTCAAGGCCATCCCCAAGTAATGGAATCCCAATGCTAATGTTTTCCTCACCAGTGTTCTGCAGTCCAGTATTTATTCATGGACCGCCGGGAGAACTTGATTGTCTCGTGATGCAGAAGCAGTCAGGCGTGCAACGCCCATTGGGCTGAAAGGGCCTCACCCGAGTACTTCACAGGTCTATAAAAGACCATTTACTTGCTAACGAGGCTCTGTTGTTTTTTCACCCCTTCTTATAGCCCCTGCATCTCCACTCTGAATGTCACTGGAAGAATTAGGCCCCCTCCCGAAATATTTGGAATCCCCCCTCCCCCTGAAATGTGGCTCTAATTGCGCCTCTGGTAGCAGTTAAGGGTATTTTGTAAAAATGTAAGTTAGCATGCTAGGTCCTCTACTTTAAGAAGCTGCATCAGCTTATTTTTAGACCCGAGTGGTTTGTGTTTTATAACGCATCTTGGGGCATATTATCAACAACTAGCGATAAATATCGCTATGTTGGCTTAGCGGCAATGTTTTTATCGCCGAGCTGCGGCGATTTTTATCGCTTAGGAACCTTGCTATTATCAAGGTTTATCTCCTAAGCGATAAAAATCGGCCGAAATGCATGAATATCGCCGAAAAGTCAGCGATATTCATGCATCACCGAGCTAATGCTCTTAGCCATGTTATCCACATACCATTGGATAACATGGCTAAGAACTGCTCAGGGGCAGGTGTTAGCTTTTGGAGATATTCGCGCTTAGCGCGAATATCTCCAAAAGTTGGTAATAAGAGATAGCGATGTTAGCGACTGTTTCCAGTCGCTAACATCTTGGCATGCCCACTTTGCATGTCATTAGTGATAAATATCACTGACATGCAAAGCGGGGCCCAAGATGGTCGCTATCTCCTACTAGCTGTCGCTAACTGGTGTTAGCGACAGCTAGGTAATAGGGAGATCATTTTATCTCCACTTTCTTGGCTTTTAAAGCCAAAAAAGCGGAGATAAACCCCCTTGATAATATGCCCCCTTATTATTCATTATACAAACATTAAAGCAAAGCAGGGAGAAAAGATGCATCGTATGTTATCGCCTCCAACACTTGGGTGACATTTTTATTAAGGCGGTGTAATTGTCGTAATTCCACGTAACTCACGTGACAGAAAATGAGCGACATTACAGCCGCTCACCTAATTAGGAATACTTTAGGGCAAAAATCCTGCCATAGGAGCCCAGGAACATTGAACGAGAAGTGTGGCTCAATGGTTAGAGCGGTAGACCCTTATGCAGAAGTCTAGCCCGGGACCAGGGTTCAATTCCCCGCCTCGGCGGGTCTTGGGCTCAAAAATTCCACAGACCTGATAATTCTCGCCTCGGTGCCTATTCCAATCATGGAGTCTAACTCTGCAACTCTGGGCAATAGCTTGCTTAATCTCCACAACGGCCCCCACAACGCTAAGGATGCCTGGCCTCCACCTTGGGGGTGCCCAGGAGTGGATGTCTCACAGGGAAAGCCAGGATGGGTTCCACAGCGGTATTCGTACAAGCGCGCCTTGAGATTCTTGCGGGTGAGTAGTGCGCTATACAAGTATCAATTTACATTACATTACATTACGAGATCTCGAGCAGCTGCTGACTACTGCTGTTTGTGTTCTCTTGAATTTTAGCGCTATTTTATTAGCACAAAATGCATCCTTGGGTCCATTATGGGCGGGAGGGTGCAATTTGTGCTCAGAAAGTAGTGGTGAATGCTGGGTTATGTGTAATTTCGCCTAATTTTGCGATAACTCTGCCTAATAGCGTCATTGGAATTACGCGAGTTACGCACCCCCCTACTTCCTTTGGTTGTTTAATGCTTTTGGCGACCATTCCAGTCATTGTGTGTGTTTGTGAGACATGTAGACATGTCCCCAATACATATACACTTATTTATATATGACACATAATAACAGCGAATTCCCACACTTGGCTACCCTGTCCCCGTGCCTTACTCAGACATTTGTTGGAATTTGAAGTAAGGTGATGAATGAGGCGTCCCCTTTTCCTCCAGGTGATATTCAGAGACAGAGACACGGTCTGCAGACGTCAGCTCATGCTCTGACTTGTGTACCTGCTCGAGAAGCGTGCTCGCAGATTCTTCTACTTGGAGCATCTAATGATATTTTATATTCTTGGAATTTTTTTTAATAAAAGGTGAGTCAAGTCTGTGCTGGGGCATGAGCGCGGGACGCCCGGGGATAGCAGGTGCCCTGGTGGTCACGTGGAAGGGAGGAATGCGCTACCAAGTCTCGGGGTGAGCTGTTAGTTTGCATTTTTTGATTTTTGGAAAAGAAATAGAGCGAGGAACCTTCAGTTCAAGGAGCCGTTAAAAATATTTGAGAAAAGTCCGTAATTGTAAACACTCCTGGGGTTTTCACAGAAGAAGCTACAGCTTGTTTGTGAGCATGCGCAGTTCATCATTACTAAATTTATATGATTCTTGTCAGAACAGAAATTCTCATTCACTGACAAGAAAACTAAGAAGTGGTATGTATAGAAATAGTGTCACCAAACTATGTGGTGTTTTTTGCACTGAAGGGCACTCCCATAGTCTTTGGAGAAAGAGGGCATCACGGGGCCCTGGAGGCGGTAGGTTACAGCACAAGTGTGATGCTTCCATTATGCACATGGTTTCCAAATGGCAATGGCAGTTAGTTAACTTTGAGCGCCCTCAAACCAATGATACATTCCATGACACGAGTCGCAAGAGAAAGGGCGCGTCGCTTTGCAGCCCCCCTTACATTGCCTTATAAGTTGCAAGGTATCTCACAGTTGGCATTGTGATTCACAAAGACGTCAGCAACGCGCACTGTCTTTTTGCCACGTTGCTTTTGGACATTTCTACATCACAAAGTCTGCCACCTTCCGCAGTGGCAGCTTTGCAAGCGAGAGGCCCTTTAATGCATGGGTCTGCAGTACTAGAAAGCAGTGCCATACATAACTGTGTATGTAGCATGTTTCCACACCAAAGCAGATATCTTTCCTTGGGGTGGTATGACAAAGTGTGGGGAGAGAGTGAGCATGGAACAGCATATCATTACTTTGCCTCACAGCTCTAAGGCTTCCTGCTTCCAGGTTGCCACCACTGGGGTTGGATCAGAATTGTTCTTCTGTTTTCGACTGCTTTGGTGGCGCTTGCTGTTCTTTTGACGAGATGGCAAATTTGTGGTTCCCCTGATGTAGGAGTGAAGAAACACTCTATGCCAGACCTTTTAATGGACCTACCATGTTAACTTTCTACAATATGCCCTTAATGGGATACCAGGTAAATGACATCTTTGTCAGTGCCATGGAGGGATACAGCCTCAGGGCAGTTATCAGCTGATGTGTTTCCAACATGATCCTCATATGTGGTGCATCAACTATTAAGGACTGAATTTATGTTTGACTTAAACATAAATTGACGCAAATGTTTGAAACGTGGGGTGATTCTTCTGAGGTTGCTTCATTGCTGTATTCCGTATAATGAAGGTACTCATTTCTGCATAGTTCCCCCATATTGATCTAGATGACATTGATCAGGAGGAACTGGTCAACATATGCATTTCCCAATTGACAAGGAAAAGGCATTAACAATGTGAACTAAAGGTAAAACTTGAATTGAGCAGTAAGGTTGTGTGTTAGGGCATTATTTCACAGAGAAGACTGCATGCTGTATTTAGCTTCTTGATTGGTGCCATGTACCCAGTGGCTGCCTGGCCTTGTGCCCAGCTGCTGCTACATTCAGAGGCTGCTTTAAAGGGAGTGCCTTAGGGGCCTTTGTAAATTTACAATGATCTGTTCCTGCTTCAGAGCGTGGGCCAATGAGTTCTATAGTTCAGCTTTCATGAGTGCTAACACTTGGGCATCCAGGGTGCCTTGCCTAATTAGTAAAAGGTATATGTACTTTAAATGCCCACCTCACACAGTCCATTAAAGGTGTAATGTAGGATGCATAAACGCCCAGAAGCATAACAAAGGTCAACATTCATTTCCCACTCTGGGTATTTCCAAATTCAAGTGGGTTTCGATCCTGTGCAATAAAACATAGCCTCACAGTGGTGCATATGGGCCTGAAGTCTGGGCAACATCAAATAGAGCCACAGAATATACTTACTTCACTATTTGTAACTTTATCTTCTGCAGTATGATGCTTTGTTTTTTTCATTTTTACAATTGCTGGACTTACTTGGACGAAAGAAAATTATGCCTCGTGAACGTGGACTAATTTAGAATTTTTGGGCCTTTTTGCCTGTGTCCCTTGGAAATAGCAATTTGACCTTGTTAGAAACTCACACTGTTCAGTTTTGCACTAATAATTTACAATTTTTAGGTCTCGAGTTGGCAAAGCCAGTTGTTTCCAACATATAGCATATACTTAGAATGGCGTTGGGTCAACCCCTTGCTGCGGATTGCATGGTTTTGTCTTCTATAGCAGGTGTATGTTTTTGATTAGCTAGCTTGCCTCCCTTTTTTGTCTTTGCCTACTTTTTTTTTATTTTGTTCTACTTTTAATTTCCTGATCTACCATGGTAGTACTCCATTTTTGATATGTAACTTTAAACTGGCCACCATACATCAGAACACATGTGTGCATGCATCACAACACATGTGCACACACCAACAGTGATATTGTGATGAGTTTTCTTAGATAGAAAACCAATAGCAAAATTGCCGGTCATGCATGCTCATGCATCACGATGAATGTGTTTGAAACTGTCAACAAGCAATACTTGGCAAAACAAACAGCCTGTCCTTTCGGAGTCAAGACTATTGGCATTTCCAATGCTGTAGGAGCACAGGAGCAATGAACTAATAGCATGCGACTGGCTGCTGACTGCTACGGTTTGTGTTCTGTTTCATTTAGAGCTATTTCCTAGCTCAAATTGCATCCTTAGGTCCATTTTTGATGGGAGGGTACATTTTGCACTTAGAAAATAGCGTTTTTAAAGCCCATTTAATAGAAAAACATTATTTTCTAAAATAGACTACTCTGTTTTTCTTGGAAACAGCTTCTGCATTGTGAATATGGTGATTAATCTATTTCTTGAGAACAGCTTCTGCATTTTGAATAAGGTAGTTAATCTATTCCTTGTACAGAGAGGAGGAACCACAGAAGCTACCCTGTATCTAAAAAGTACAGAGACTGAGGAAGACATCGTCAAAGGGACTATGTATTTCTGTTAAGATTTTGTACTGTTCCCTTTACTCATCTGAAAAGCTTTTTCCCATGTATTGTGCCACTCACTTAAAAAGCCATTTAAACATGTCTCCAGTCTGCCACTACAACTTGCATGTGCAGTTTAACTTGCCATTTCAACCAGGCAAAATATACCTTTTGCCAGACTTAAATCTTCCTTTTTAATACAAATAAGTCGCCTCTAACTTAGGCCCTAAACAGGTCAGAGGCCAAAGTGAAGTGTATTTAAAAAGAACATGTACTTTTACCTTTTGCATGTCCTGGTAGGGAAAAAACACTTAAAATTACATTTTCACTACTGCAAGGCCCACCTCTTCCACAGGATAACATTGGGTTAACTTATTACATGTAATAAGTGATGCCTTTCATTTGGAAGTAGGTAGGAATTTTCAGTTTGGTGTCTAAAGAATTGTAATTTAACTTAAAGCCCTTTTTAATGGTAATGTTAGAGTTTAAGTCACCATTCTGAAAATACCACTTTTAGAAAGTTGTTGCTGCAGCAAATGATGGCAGGAGTGCTGAATGAATCAAACATTAACCCCCAGTCAAGAGATCTGGGTCAAATCCATCATTTTTTTGCTCACCACGCCACCTTAGTTTGCACCCAGCCATATGCAAACTGGTCTTGACCCTGCCCCTCATGGGAACACTCCAGCCCAAACTGCCAAGCCAGGACCTCCATGGACTGGAAACAAGCAATTGGGACTGCTGGCACCTGTTTCAGGGTCATATGCCTCATCAGCAGGTTAGCTTGACTCCAGTGGCACAGCGAGCAAGGAACCCACGTCTGGGCATACCCTTCCCACTTAGGGCGAAAAGTGCTGTGGCAACAAATGATGGACAGAATGCTGAATGAATCAAACATTCACCCCCAGTCAAGAGATCTGGGTTAAATCCATTGTTGTATTGCTCACTACGCTATCCCAGCTTGGGGCGCAGCACTTTTAGAAAGTTGGCATTCTCTTGTCCCAACCATTTGGTGCCTGTAGCCTGTTTACTGGGTAACATGACTGGGTGTAGCTGGCAGATGGTATTTTTATTTTGCTCCCAGACAGTGAAATAAAGGGCCACAGGTGTTAGTTGTCAGGATGGGCTATCTCTGACTTGATGAGGGATAACAGCTGTCACCTATTACACTTACAGACCACAAAGACTTTGTCTGAGCACACTCACAAAGTGTTTGACATTAGTCTTATGTGCCCCCAGACAATCTGGGTCTAGGGCAGGGAATTCCAAGCACCTCTAGAACATTTCTCTTCTTCAAAATTGAGCCCAGGTATAAACATTGGACCTTCAGACCCAACTCTTCAGTACACATCTAGGTCTTTGGAAGACTCAAAAGAAGGACTGCTCTGCTGCTTAGCTGCAAGAAAGATTGCCACCCTGCTGCCCTCCTGCCTGACTGAGAAGGACTGGACCTGCACCTAGAACCCAGGATTACCAGAGTGACTCTAAGGGATAGTTGGCTGGCTTCCTGATCAGAGCCTCAGGGACCAAACAGGCTCCAACAATGTTGAACCCAGCACCTGGTCTCTGTCAAATGTGAGTCTTGCCCTTCCCAATGGTGCCACCCCAGTCCTGGGCCATTGAAAGTGGGCCTGAAGCTGCCCTCCAGTCCTGCTGTGGTCCCAGCAGAACTGATGCAGCTCAACGCATCATCTCATGAGACTCTGCATTGGAACCACTGTACAACGCTTACCAGACGCAGGACTTCACATCCCAGTCCCACAGCCCATCGGAACCGCCAGTGCGTGACACAGACCCTCGCATTGCAGCTCTTGGTACAGCTGCTGTGTGACACATCTCCAGGCAAGGACCTCTCATCTCCCACTGCAGCTCATTGACACCGCTGATGCGCGATGCATCTCCACACAAGTGCTTTGCATCACCATCACAGCTCCCCGGAACTGATGCTGTGTGATGCACCTCCATGCCAGGACCTTGCGTCACCTCTGCTGCACAACGCATCCTTGGCTCAGCACTTCACATTGCCCCACGGCCATGATTTAAGGTACTATTAAATGTTACTCTGTTTTTCAAAATTCGACAACTTAAATGACCTGACACCTGACTTGGAAACCATTTTCCTCTACAGCAATACCAGCCAGGCCACCATCTCATCCTTGACCCTAGTCACTACCAAAGACACCACTTCGACCATGAAAGGCATCCACTCAGGAGACCCCACAGATCCCTGCCCCCACACATATTCCACAGCGCCATTGCTGTTGGAACTACAGCGCACCATAAATGCCACCTTCGAGACCGGCACCTTTCCTGATGACTGAAAATGCGCAGAAGTCAGACCCCTGTTCAAGAAGCCCTTAGCAGATCCCACAGACCTCAAGAACTACCGATCAATCTCCCTCCTCCCCATCATGGCCAAAGTCAGAGAGAAGACAGTCAATGCCCAACTAACAAAATTCGTAGAAGAAAACACCATCCACGACCTTTTCCAATCCAGATTCTGCAGCAACCACAGCATCGAGACCCCTCTACTCGCCACCACAGATGACATCCGCACCCTCCTCGACCATGGACACACCGCGTCCCTGATCCTACTCTACCTCTCTGCAGCGTTAAACACCGTCTCCCATGACACACTCACCGCAAGACTCCACAACGCCAGCATACAGGGAACCACCTTCGACTGGATCTGCTCCTTCCTCACCGGCAGAACCCAAAGAATCAGACTGCCACCCTTCCTCTCCGAACCTACGGAAATCAACTGCGGAGTACCACAAGGCTCATCGCTCGGCCTCACGTTCTTCAACATCTACATGGCCTCCCTCGCCGCCATCGTCAGACAGCAAAGACTATCCTACACCAACGACACCCAGCTCATCTTCTCCCTCACCAAGGACCCCTTCACCACCAGACTCAACTTCCAGGAAGGAATGAAGGCCATAGCAACCTGGATGAGCAGCAGCTGCCTGAAGCTCAACTTGGAGAAGACAGAGGTCCTCGGACCTGCCCCCTCTGCATGGGACAACACCTGGTTGCCCACCGCACTCAGCAGCCCTCCCACCTCCACGGACCGCGCCCAAAACCTTGGCATCGTACTCAACTTCTCCCTCTCCATGACCCAACAGGTCAACACCGTCACCTCCATTTGCTTCAACACCCTACACATCCTCCGAAAGACCTTCAAATGTAACCCCCCCAAAAAAAGGGAGACCATCACCCACGCACTCATATCCAGCAGACTGGACTACGGAAACGCCCTTTACGCCAGTATCAGCAAGTCTCTGCTCTGCAAACTCCAGACTATACAGAACACAGCAGCCAGACTCGTCCTCTGCATCCCTCAACACGAACACATCACCCAATACCTGTGGAACCTCCAATGGCTCCTTGTTGAGAATAGAGTAACTTTCAAGATACTCACCCATGCCTACAAATCAGACATGTCCCCTCCCTGAACATCTTCAGGAAGTCACTCAAGACCTGGCTCTTCGACTGAACATAGCTGCTTACCTCCACTCCCCCCATGCCTTGAAACCCTCACGGTGAGTAGAGCGCTTTACAATCCCCTGATTAATTGATTGATTGATTGAAAGCAGTCCCTCTGGAGTCTTTCACAGGTCCAGGAGTCTACGTGAGAACGGGTCCAAGGATCAACTATTTATACATGGTGGCAGCTTTGAAGTGGAAGAAACTTCTAGAGTGTCCCTCCCACAAATGCTTCTGGGATTTCCTTCCTCCCAGCCAAGGTCCCAAGATGTCTGTGGTGACAAAAAAGGCTATTGTCACATTCTTTGTAAGTTATCTGAGGCAGCTCCTTTGAAATGTAAGTGGGGCAGGGAACAGCTCTGCACCTCCCATATTGGTTGGATGGACCTCTCCCTGCTATACCCAGGTCCTTTTGCTCACTGTCTGGGCCCAATACACATTCCTGATGGGGGAGCAATTAACATGCTCAGGCAGCTTGAAACTTCTAGAATCCCTCAGAAAGTTTAGGGCAGGAAAATGCCAACTTTCTCAAAGTTTTAGGTAGTAACAGGGGTTAGGCCCTAAGAGACAACTAGTGCGGGCCTCTTTACCCTATAAACCAAATAAAGACTCTAGCTGCCTAATTTCTGTGCTAACTCAACAAAGAGGACCAATAATTAAATTGTCATTAGCCCTTGTGTTTTATTCACATGTTCTTCCTAATTCATTTCAACGTTTGTTTCACTCATTTTAGCATGTCATCAACAGGCCACCTTTTGCATTGACAGAAATTTGTCAGCTAGAACTTTCTTAAAGTGGAATTTTCAAAATTCGACTTTACTATTAAAGAGGATTTTAAATTACATTTCATTTGAGTGCAAATAGGACTTTTCTACCTTGCAAAATCTGCTTGAAAGTGTTTTTGGTCAGGGGTACAATTTTGCACTTATCATTATTCAATTTATAACTCGAAACAGAAGAGAAGGATTGTACCTCTGTAAGAAAAGCAGGAATTGACTCATGTGGGCCTGACATAAAAATCAAGATATCGTCAGCATAAGCTGCAAGTTTAATGTGAGAAGACGGCGTTTCAAATCCATGTATATGTGGGTTCTGGCGTATTTTAGAAAGAAAAGGTTCAAGGGCCAAATTGAAAAGAAAAGGGAACAAGGGGCAACCTTGGCAAACTCCTCTGCAGAGATAAAAAAAATGGAGAAATTAAACCATTGACACAAACAGCAGCACAAGGTTTGGAGTAAAGGAGAGAAATTAAGGAAATAAATGTGGGGCCAAAACCAAACCACTTAAGAGTAAAAAATAAATATGAACATTCCACTCTATCAAACGCTTTTTCAGCGTCCAATGCTATTGCTTCGAGAGGATGTTTTAGATAGGAAGATTTGGACAAAACATTGAAAAAGAGACATGTATTGTCAGTTATAAGTCTGCCTTTAACGAATCCAGATTGTTCCTTGCCTAATAAATTGTGTAGAAGGGAATCTAAGCGAAGAGCCAAAGCCTTGGAAAACATTTTGTAATCTATATTAACAAGGGAGATAGGCCTATAATTTTTACAGTGTTTTGAGTCCTTGCCCTCCTTGGGAATGATTCAGACAAAGAAGATGCCCAAACCCTCAAATCTTGATATGACAATTATTTGATGAAAACCAAGTACAAATTCATGAAACCTGGTGAGGTACTTTTATTTATACCCATCACTCATGTTTTTTTACTTTTTTTCTGACTTATTCTTTTTAGGCAGAAATAGATACACATTTACACCATCACAAAACTAAACAATATTGACAAAGGATAAATCAAAAGAAACATCAAGTTAACACAGAACATTAAACATTAAAAAATTCATTTAATCAATGTTTACAAATCAATTCCTGTTTAAAGACAAACAAAGCAACGTGAAACCAAGAGCAAAAACAGTGTATATTCTTTTGACAATGAATCACTCAATGATATGATTGGCTCTTGTGGATGTGCCGACGGGTTTCAGGTTCGAATAACCAGTTTATGAACCCTCATCAGGGCTTTGTTATTTGTCTGTGTGGGACACAAAAACAATAAAGTTTTGTTGAGAACCTATGTGCCTCGAAGCTACCTCTCTTAGTTAGAAGAATCATAGAAATTATACCTGTATATTTCAGGCTCGCGGTATTTCCATTAATGGACCTGGGGAACGGTACTTCAAGCTTTACTTCTAAAGTAAATGAAGCAAGAACTATATGAAGAATTTTGGCAATATTTCGTTAAAAAACACTCAGGTGCGCGTGTCTTGATTATACCTACCTCAATGTGCACTGTCCGGCGCCTCTTGGAAGGAGGAGATTGTGATCACTATGTTGGGGATCCTGATTGGGAAAAAAGGGGAGGAAAAGTTGTTGTACAATCATGTTGACCTTTCGGCAGATGAATGTGTATTCATTAAAATGGCCCCATACCTTGCGTCTTCATCCTAGATTAAGAAGACATTTCGGGTCTCTTTCATTCAATGGAGACCCGAAATGTCTTCTTAATCTAGGATGAAGATGATTGTACAACAACTTTTCCTCCCCTTTTTTTCCAATCTTGCTTCATTTACTTTAGAAGTAAAGCTTGAAGCACCGTTCCCCAGGTCCATTAATGGAAATACCGCGAGCCTGAGGCACATAGGTTCTCAACAAAACATTATTGTTTTTGTGTCCCACACAGACAAATAACAAAGCCCTGATGAGGGTTCGAAAACTGGTTATTCGAACCTGAAACGCGTCGGCACATCCACAAGAGCCAATCATATCATTGAGTGATTCATTGTCAAAAGAATATACACTGTTTTTGCTCTTGGTTTCACCTTGCTTTGTTTGTCTTTAAACAGGAATTGATTTGTAAACATTGATGAAAGGAATTTTTTAATGTTTAATGTTCTGTGTTAACTTGATGTTTCTTTTGATTTATCCTTTGTCAATATTGTTTAGTTTTTTGATGGTGAAAATGTATATCTATTTCTGCCTAAAAGAATAAGTCTGAAAAAAAGTAAAAAACATGAGTGATGGGTATAAATAAAAGTACCTCACCAGGTTTCATGAATTTGTACTTGGTTTTCATCAAATAATTGTCATATCAAGATTTGAGGGTTTGGGCATCTTCTTTGTCTGAATAGTATAACGGTCCAGCCCCCCCTCAGTCCCGCCAAGGACCTAACTCCTTTGTTTACCTCCTTGGGAATGAGGCACATGTGCGCTTCAGAAAAAGAGCCAGCGGAGCAGTTTGTGAAATAAAAAGAATGTAATAGGGAGTCTAGTTTGGGTAATAATAGTTTGGAAAAGTGAGTAAAAAATTCAACAGTAAATCCATCGGACCCGGTGTTTTGTCTTTTTTAAGGTGATGAAGGGCGTCTATGAGTTCCTGTTGAATTAGCTCACATTCTACAGAGGACAAATCAGGAGGAGTGTGTTGAGGTTATTGAACATTGGAATTTTATTTTGTCAATAAATGACAGTGGATTGCACTTCTGAAGTATATAAAGACTTACAAAAGAGAGAGAATTCATTTAGTATGTCTACTTCTTTATATTTTAAAACAGAGTGTTCTTCATAAATAGACTCAATGTTCAGTTTTATGTGTGTTGTATTTTCAAATAGTTAGCCAAAGTTTTCCCTGCTTTATTTTTACCTCCATAGAAATTCACACTGGATTTTAGTAAATATAATGAGGCGTTATCTGTTGATTCCTTATTAAATTGGAGTTTAGCTTGTATGAGATCTGCGAGACAATCCTTTGAATTAGATGAATAGTAGGCGTGCTCTAGTTTCTTTATGTCCTGAAGGAGAACACGAGCAGCTTTGCATTTCTTAGCAACAAAACCAATAATGAAGTCTCTTGCTGAGGCCTTAAAAGCATCCCAAATAGTCGAAAAGGATAGGGAATTATTTTGGTTAAACAAAAAATACTCATTAAAAAAAGTAGTGAAGGAAGATGTAAATATTGGATCCAGAAGAAGGGCATTATTGAAGCGCCATCTTCTGAGAGCACTAACCTTGGGCAGTATATCAAGTCCAATTGAAATAGGGGTGTGTTCCGATAATAAGATGGGACCAATGTTTGCATTCATAAGGGCTTGTGATATACTATGAGAGACAAAAAAGTAGTCAATTCTCGATTGGGAATGGTGAACGGGGGAATAAAAAGAGTATTCTCTGGTAGTGGTATTACACAGTCTCCATGCATCCAGGAGCTTATGTTGGGTGTTAGTGTTAACAAAGGACTTTTGGGATTTGTTGGGAACAAAAGAGATTTTGGAATTTCGATCAATAAAGGGATACAAAAAATTATTACAGTCACCAGCTAATATGAAATTATCTTCAATGCAAAGAGTAATTTGTTTACCTAGTGAGGGCCAAAAAGAAGAGTCACCACCTGTGAGAGCATAGACATTAACTAAAGAGACCAGAGCACCCCTCCAATAACAATTTAACATTTAGCCATCTGCCAAGTACATCAGAGTCTTGTGAAATAAATTTAATTGGAAGCGATTTACGACAAAGTATCATAACACCATTGCTCTTACCATCTCTTTGAGAGAAGAACAGATCACCCACCCAGCCCCTTTTCAATTTTAATGATTCAACATCTGTGAGATGAGTTTCCTGTAGCAACACTAAATCTGCATCTAATTTGGCCAAGTGAGATAAGACTCTTTATCTTTTAATGGGTGAATTTAAACCCCTAACGTTCCAGGAAATTAAATTTAGTGGCATAAAGTGTCAAGGGGAAAAAAGAATACAAAAATTAAGCAATAATCCAATTCAGTGAAAGAATAATAGAAGAAAAAGGGGAAAGGAAATATCAAATAAAAGCTCATTACAGCTACAAAGTGAAAAAAGAGAAAAAATGAGAACCATGAAAGTAAGCAATGGAAATTAAATAAGAAGAGATTCGAAGATTTGAGCAAACTAGGCGAAATACTAGGTATAAGAAAGATAAGAAAAGCTAGACAAATAACGACAGATTTATGAATGAGAACAAATAGACAAAAGTAGATAAAAATAGTAAAGACGCCATAGATGAGAGAGAAAATGCAGTGTAAAAATAGACAAAAATAAAAGAGACAGGTAATATACCTACAAAAGGATGTAGGAGGGAGTGGGAGGTGGAACCACATGCAAAAGACGGAACATCTAAGTTTGACCACAAGGAGGACCAGGGGGAATCACGCGAAGAGGGAGAGACACCTGTGAAGATGGAGAATAACAAATATTAAGGTAATTGAAAACTACAGTAAATAGGTGAACCATAAAAACCAAACATGTCAATGTGAAACATTTGAGGATTCGACTAAAACACTGGTTAATACTAAGTTTAAGTAAAACTCGCAAACGCTAAGTCTCTCAAGAACCAAAAAACAATATTAATAAGTGAGTGAACTCTATTGTCAGAGAAAAGAGTCAATCATGAGGAGCCTGTAAGGAGAAAGCATAAAGTCAAGTGTTATTTGAGGTCGGAGGATTTGAAGATTCCCTCATATCTGTCTTGCAAGAGTTAGTGAAGTTTTGTAAGGGTAACGGTTTTTCATATGTAGTTGTCCTGTTGTTAAGCGTAACCTTGAAAAGACAAGGGTGGAAGAGGCCATACCAAGCTCCCAGAGATCGAAGACTCGGCCTTATATTGAGAAAAGCCTTACACCTGCTTGCAGTGGCCTTGGCATAATCTTGTGCAAAAAACAAGGTCGAACCAGACCAAGTAATTAACTGAGCAGATTTAGCCGCTAAACGAGCTTTTTAAGAGATCTGTGTACTCCATAAAATAAAAGATAACCCCTCTTGGCCGTTGATGAGACAAGGCAGCTGAAGGAGGGCGACCCAATCTATGGGCGCGCTGGATGTTGAGCGCTGTATCTTCTGGCATTTGGAGTAGCTTGGGAAAGAAGGACTTGAAGAAAGCAAAAGGATCCATCCCCTCAATTCCTTCCGCCAAGCGGTAAATGAGTAGATTGTTTCTCCTGTTGCGGTTTTCAAGGTCCTCAACCTGCCGTTGGACCACCGAGACCTGAGATTTAAGATGAGATACATTGTCTTTAGTTTCCTCAAAAGAAGGCACCTTGTGTTCAACTGTAGAAATCCTTGTATGTAGCTGAGATCATTGATCCATAAGAACTTGTATTTTGGCATTTGTTTCTTCCACAAAGGGTCGCAGGGCCCGTATCTCTGCCAGTAACAATTCCATTGAAACAGACGAACCTGGTTTGGGCGGAGAAGGAGGGTCTTTTTTAAGGCGTTTGGTAACTGCCTTCCCTGATGGCCCTGGATTAGAGTCCATGGTTGTCTCAAAGTTCTGAGAAGATAATGCCAAAGAGTCCTCCAGCCTTGAAAACACAGATTTCTTCCCCAAAAATTATTTGGTTTTGCTTTCGAAGAAAGAGTTCCTTTTAATCTGCCCATAAATCACTTAAACGCACGTATTAATAATGGCAAACAACTCTACATGAAGATATATGGAGTCT
This sequence comes from Lissotriton vulgaris, assembly GCF_964263255.1. Taxonomy (NCBI): domain Eukaryota; kingdom Metazoa; phylum Chordata; class Amphibia; order Caudata; family Salamandridae; genus Lissotriton; species Lissotriton vulgaris. The sequence goes on along the minus strand of NC_141693.1, from coordinate 1,064,361,981 downwards.
ATAGATAAGGTATGTCAAAGCAATCCCTTACGAAGGGCATGCAGAGCGAATGGAATTAATGGTTTGAAGACATCTCTGAGAGAAATATGGGTATTGAAGCCATTAACAATAACGTGCCACTAACATCACAATGCCTCTAAAAAACACCATAAAGTGAGACAAATGAACAGAAACAAGGACCAAAATATGTAATGACAAAATATTGGTCACAAAGACTCTGAATGCTGCATAGACAGGTTAGGTCAAGCTGAGACCCACAACATGGAAGTGAGGTAAAAATCACAAAATGGCTGCTGTGGTAGAAACCTTCATGTTTGTTTAAATATTAGCCCATATTGGAATAACCTTGTTCAGACTTCCAATTCACCATGGCAAATTAATTCCAAAATAGCCGCAGTACGATCGGGGGACCATCTGACACCATCCACATAGAATTGCTGCGAGAAGAAAAGTCGCTTTGCGCAAGACCCCCGAGCCGTGCCGTAGAGCCTCACTCAGACGCCGCCATGTCTGTCGGGTGCCAAGCCAAGCCCCCTAAACATTTCAAATCTAAAGATAAAAACGTTGCCTTGCCCATATTCCCAAATATACACCAACTGCCTGCCATCGTAGTTTGGCCTAACTTGGTGTCTAGTTCGAAACTGGATTTTAGGTGGGCTTCCTCTTTCATGAAGCTTCTTTTTTTCATTGCTTCTTCCTATTTTCTCCATTTTATGGCATAATACATATTTGACTTTTATCTTTTGAATTGCCTTTTCTTTGGACATCAGAGGGTTTTCCTCTTTAACTGCAGTGTTGCTGTACTGGTTTAGTTGTACATAACACCTCATCCACATGCCTCCAAAGGTGCTACTCCCCCAGTCTGCCAATAAAGAGCCATGCCTGCCCCTATGGAAAACGTTTTGCTCCCCTTGTGGGGCCTCCTGTTTGGGTTCAGCGGGAGTCCAGTGACAGCTTACCCGGAGACTGTGAACCCTCTCTCCCCTGTACCCAGCCAGTCATATTCCATGCAGTGTACATTACATTCTTACTCATTTACTTTACTTCACATGTTCACAAGAACTTCCATAGAATCTAGGTTACGGTTTCCAAACCAGATGTTTGTGCAGTCAGCAGTAGGAATTCTTTTGCTCCTGTCGAAAATATCTTAGGAAACCACACCATCATTTTACACAAAAACCTGCCAAATAACAAATGTCATTATCATGAATGGCAAATTGTGAAATTAAATTGAAAAATAAATACATTTGGTGTTCTGAGTATTGTACTTATGGATATATTCTTTTAAGGAAGGGGTTTGGTTTATGTTTTTCTTAAGTTTGTGTGCTGTTCAACACTTGTGCTTCGGCTTACGTGATCTCACCATGGATGATTCATGGCACCTTGATGTTCAGTTCACTATTTTTAAGAAAGGCGGAATAATTGTTCTTTATCTTGTGGTTGCTGATTCTGGGAAAATTAATGATGAGTCAAAATTATTGCATGGGTAAGAACTTGTACATATGCCAAAAATCTACCAACTAACAGGTTGAGTCAATGAGATAAATCCGGATGTTTTTCTAGATAGCAACTGATAATGATTCTTATCCAAGTTGCTGCGCCCATCATAACACTTAAAAAAATACAACCTGACCAGACACAGCAAACACCTTATATCAGCACCTAGCCAAAACTGATGCATTGCTTCTTTATTATCCCAAACTGTCGACAGCAAATCGAAAACTATAAATTCAAAACGTCCATGTGAAATGTACAAGTACAAGTTGGAACTCCAAACTAGAGCTGCACATACCTAATGTCATGTCACACTGATACATGTGTGTTAGGCAAGAGTCGCATGTGGTTTACAGCGTCCTGGATACCTAATTACGATGACTGACACTTGACTAAATTTAATCTCTGGCATTTTGCCTCCCTACAACCAGTCCTCCACTCCTCTTCCTTCCTCTTCACTTGCCCTTGACAAGTTGTGTGGCTGATCTTCTCTGCTTGGGATGCACCACCAGGGGGCGCCCAGACTCAACTAACATCCAGGACACAAGTGCCAATCCAGAGTTGTATAACAAAGGAAGTAAGGTAGGATTAGATTGTCTGTTCATTAAATAAAGAGACTTAGCAAATGATGTGATTTAACAAATATTGAATACCCCTGCTTCCAAGACATTGCATGCGAAAATAGGTGTTTGCTGTCTTATTTCCACTCGTTATAGGGCTATTCATGCATGTTTCTCTCATTAAATGTTAATAGGTTTCGGCAAATCAATTTACCATGAGGAAACTGAAGAAGGCTGGATGATTTCCATGGTCTTTGAGAAGATCTAAGAATGCATACTTTCAGCGGCAGCCAGCTCAGGTAAACGGGGTGGGGTTGGTAGAGCGGGGCAGGCTGGGAGGGAGGAGTCCACAGGCTTACGGAATAGATAACATTAAATAAATGAATACTACATTGTATGCAAGTACAAAATATCAACATTGTACTTTTATTCTTCAGCAATAAACACTCATGCAAGGCCCAATGAGATCAATGGAACATGATATCTGCTAAAACGTAGAGGACACCACTGCCTCCAAACACGTATCTTTCCCTCCTCATTTCGAGGTAAATAATGGTTTTGTTTCCAACAACTGAACTGCTGCTGTATTCAACCTTGAGAACACTCTCACTGCGGCAGAATCAGAAGTTAACATGCCGTCAGAAGGTCTGCCCTAATCAGGGTCGGACTGGCCTTTTGTTCCACCGTACATTTCCCCAGTAGGCCCAAGCCCTTGGAGGCCAGTTTGGAACTCCCAAAGGCCTCTCCTGATGCCTCCCCACTCTCTCCAGCTCCCCGAGGTTAATTGCAGCAGGTTCGAGGAGGCTTCAAGACAGATAGAGGGATTGAGGAGGAAGGTGGAGAGATGGTGATCAGAGAGTGAGAAGAGACGAGAGAAGGAGAAAGAGAGAGAGAGAATGGATTAATGGAAAGCGAGAGACTGTGCGGACACAAAGGGAATGGGTATGGTTTGTACATTTTGCCAGGGGTGCTTTTAGATCCCCCACCAGCCTTGGGCCTAAGCAGAGGAGCATTTTGACATAACTGGTCGCAAGTGGTTCCCTGAAGACAGGAAAAAAACAATGTCTCCTATGGCATGGCGGACTAGCCTGCTTGTTTTGGTCAAAACCACTCCTTCTATGACCAGAGGCACAACTAGAGCCAAATTTCGGGGGGAGGACTAATAAAAATTTCAGGGAGGGCTAATTCTTCTAGCAATAGGCAGAGTGGAGATGCAGGAGCTCTAAGAAGGGGTGAAAACACAACAAAACCTTGTTAACAAGTAAATGGCCTTTTAAAGACCTGTGAAGTACTCTGGTGCGCTTGCGTTAAGATGGGCGCCAGCCTGGAAAGCTGTCTCAGTCTGGGTTGACACACACGAGGGGGGCAGGGATGCTGAAGCCCTTTGAGCCAAATGGGGGTTGTGCGCCTGGCTATGACAGTAGTGGCAGTTTCAGTGAAGTAGAGCCGCAGATCCAGTGGCAAACTAAATATCATCGTCCCGTTTCTGCTGGGCCTGCTATGGGGTGCTTCTCCCACTTCAACCACTTGATCGACCACCCATCAGATTATAAATTAGGCTGTTAGTCTTGCCTACCTGTTATATAAACTGGGACTAGCAGACCCTTTGAAAGAAGAGGTGGAGTTCCAGAAGGAGTTGTCTTTGGTGAGCTTTTAGATTGCCTTTGGTTCTTTGCATCGCCAAAAGAATAGGTTTGGCAAGAAAAACACAATTACTAACTGCCAAGCTGGAATTGCTGAGGTCAATAAGCCCATGGAAAGCTGCAGGCAAGAGTATTTACTGGCTCATTAGATCTAAGGAATAATATCAGTCTAACAACAGTTTATTAAAAACACACATACATGTACATTAAATCAAATATAACATTACAGCAAGATAGTCTGAAGAGCACTGAACGTGCTCCTTCAAATTAGTTAGCTGTGCAGAATGCCTTGATGTATGATGAGTGTCTCTAGCAATTGATGCAGCAATTTGCACCGTGCAGGCTGCAATCAAGAGGATCAAACTTTTGTTCCACCAGCAGCTGAGACAGTAATCAACAGATTTTAATAATATGAAGCGCATTTAGCCCCACAAAGACGAGTATTGTATTTTCAAACCAGGCAGGTACATTTAAGTTACATTTTTAAATGATCAAGTTAGTTGTAATGCATTAGTCTGTGTAATTCAAAGTAATTCAACATAATAAATGCAAAGAGAAACCGTTATAAAGTTGTCTAGAAAGAAATCAAAGCAAGCTCATTTTCCAATGAAGGGAAAACCCTACTCAACTAACCTAGGGAAAAGTAAGGAAGGTTGGGGTGAAGTCATGTAGAAAGTGTCAGCATTGAAAGCCTATGAAAGGCAAATTCTACAAATCAAGTAATCCTTCCTCTAGTAATCAGGAAAGGCATTTGCCCAAGAATCAAGTTAAACTCCTGCTAGCAAGGGAAAAATACATCTATATCTCTAGTGTGTGTGTGTGTGTGAGAGAGAGATAGAGAGAGCAAGAGAGGGATAGAGAGAGAGTCTGCATACAAATCTGAATCTCGAAACTGCTAACCCATTCATAAAACAACAGAATCTTAACATTATCAGCAACACTTAATTTCTCAAACAGCCAACTAATCATGTCAAGACAGAAAAAATACAGTTTTAGTCTCATTAAAATATATACAACTTTTTCACAAGCAGGTATCAACTGTGACCTTCAAACTAGCACATACGATATTAAGGCTGCTTGCAGTCCCAGGTGTAGCTAAAAGGCCTCCATTCAATTAAGAAAGTTCACTACAGGGGGAGGAGCTACGACAGCAAGCAAGATGGCCGCATAGTCTCCTGGCTCCGCTGACCTCCGTCCTATGCTCCAAGTTCCTGTCGCTTATCCTGCTTTCCTGCCCCGGATCCGTGTGTGTGAACTAATCCGCACTCCGATGGTGTGATCCCGGGGTTTTTCGTACATTGTGGAGCGGAGTAACGTCGAGGACCGATTTGTGGCCTAACCCGGTCTGGAAGCCGGGGTCTCGAGTGCTGGCTTAGCCGGGTCCTAGTTGAACAACAGCGGACTGTTGAGGGCCGCAGGGTCCGGTCTCTGGAACTTTGGAAATTTTTGGATTGCTTTGTTACCATCTGCAGCCTGGTGTTGTGTTGGAGGTGAGGAGACGAGTGACGCACGGTGCTGTGTTGCGGGGGTGCCTGACTCGGAGGCCCGGCATTTGCATCGCCGGCGCACCTTGGGTTGGAGTCTCATCGCGCACTAATACATGCTGACGGTTGGTCCCTCACGGCTCAGTTCTGCTCAGGCTGACCTTACCCCGGAGAAGGCGCCTCTCCGTGGGCATCACTATGCCTGAGGAAATATGGAACCGGGCGGAGCAGGCCCAAAGTGGCCCATCATTGCGAACGGTGCTGGCGGCCCTAGAGGCACTTCAGGCGACTGTGGCAGCTCAGACCTGCGGCCTGTTGTCGGCGGTAGATGGACTTAAAGGACTGAGACCGAATCCTGACTCGATGCCCGAGACCCGGCAGCCAGCTTGCCTTTTGATCGACGCCCCAGTGGCGAACTTAGACCCGGTGCTGGAAGCTGTGCCTGCCCCTACAGAAGTGGATCTACTCGAACGGGCTGTGATCAGTGACTTAACTACTTTTTTGGAATCCCCGGTTTTGCAGCTGTCGGAACATCCAACTGCTTTCCCTATCCTGGAACCTTTTACTTGGTACTGTGAACTGTTTTGGATTGTGTCGAACCCCCTCCCCGGTCGGTTTCTCAAGATGGCGGATGTGATAATGCCTGGCTTCGGAGACGGGGAGGGACATTGTTGGTACCAGCGGCTTACTTTGGGATCTACTGTTCTTTTTCCATCTACTGAACCATGTTCCGACCACTTCTGTGTACCTTCTGACATTTTGATGATGGGGCTTTATTCGTCTGAGGGACTCGGCGAATTTGATCGACGGGGCCAAGGCTGAGACTGTTGTTTGGGTGGTTCATTGTGGTTTTATCTGTAACAGGACTGCTTCATTAGATTAACGGAGTCCGGGGTAGGGTTGGCGGTTCCCCCCGGGATGTTTTTTCAGTTTGGACTATTCGGATGCGACAGTTTCGGGGGGACCCCTTTGTTAGGGCGGGGGGGAGAGACCGGGAGCAGGTAGAAGATAGCCCTCCTCCATTTCCCCTCTTTGGGTGGGGTTTACTTTCTTTCTGTCTTTCTCTGGGGCTTTCTATATTTCGGGTTCCAGTTCTTGGGCGACAGGCACGCTGCTAGGGGGGTAGGCCGTAGTCATCTGCAGGGGTGCAGGGTGGGGGGTTGGGGGATGGGAGTTTTATTTTTTGTTTTATTTCTATGGCCTTTTTTCTTCTTATGTTTCTTTGCCCTTTTCTTTTCTTCTTTTCCGGGTCAGTGTAACGGGTTCATTTTTATGGCCATCTCTGCGGTTTCATATGTGCCTCAATTCTCGCGATGTTTCAGTGCTACTGGGCGGACATTTAGCCGGCGCGAACTGTATTTGTACGCTCGCTTATCCTGAATAGTATGTCTTAACGCCGCTGACTTACACGAAGATGATTTAACTGTGGACATATTGCTATTTCGCCCCCCCCCCTTTTTTCGCAACTTGAGATATTGTATGGCACCTGATCCTTCTATCTTACATTATAAAATGGAACCTTTTTTATCCTGTTACCAACTTGATATGTTTTACAACCAGTACGTATTGTGGACGTGGCGAATCTGCTCTCCGGGATGCTGAGTCTGGGTTTTGATTGTTTTATTGTGTTGCATCTGCTTAGCGGCCGGCCCTGGGGGTTGTAGGCCCGTGTTTGTACTTGGTTGAAATGTCAAATAAAGGTTTTCCCAAAAAAAAGAAAGTTCACTACAATCTAAAAGAACAACATTTTCTTTTCAACATGAAAAACGAGTAACACGTTTTCAATATTGCTTCAGATTTCGGCTCAAAATAAAGGTTCACATTTCACAAAACAAAGTGGCTACTAGCATGAGACATTTAAAAAGCAGGCCTACATTACCTATGACTACTCTCAACTTGAAGAACACATTTTCAATACAATTTCGTGATGCATGCTAATGTCGATATATATGCAAAGCATTTAGGTCCTGATTATGATTTCAGGTGGACTTACGTCTGCCCAACACTGATGCTGAAGCAGGACCGCCCGAGGACTAGGTCCCATATCGGAAGGCCAGGGGTAAGGGGGGCCCGCTATGGTCCCCCAAGTCCCTTTACGCCTGCCTTCTCATGGCAGGTTAACCACCATGAAATGGACGGCAGAAAGGATCATTGTAATCCCTAGGGCTGTGCCTGAGCAGGCACCGCCACCATTGTAGGGATAGCAGTCCCTCAGATGGTCCGATCCGTGGCAGTCAGTCTTTCCGACTGCCCACCATCCGCTCATCATCGTAATGCGGCGGGTGGACCTGCAGGGTCCGGTGGCGGTGGGACTGTCACCAACGGCCAGACGGTTGGCGGTCCCACCGTCATTGTAATCAGGCCCTTATTTATGAAAAAATCTTTTTCAAATCCCTACCTCTGGTGACTCTGGGAGTCACCAGACATTACACCCACGCCTTCCAAAACCCTCCTTTCACACAAGAGTTGTCAGCTTTCATGGTTTGGGCAATGAGTCAAAGATAAAGAGCAAACTGAGGTATTTGCATCACGCACATTGAAACCAACAGAAGAGATTTACAGTACAAAATAAAAGAAGTCTCTTACTTGTCTTTGGGCGGTTAAGAAATTAAAAAACGTATGTTTTGGGTCCGAATTTTGATGCTTTACACAGATTATAAACCCCCTATCTACTTATTAACTGGTGATGGCTTAGGCTTCTGCTCAGGTAATATGTTTTTTGTCTAAATCATCAGAATATAACATGACAGTAACATATGTACAGGGTAGCTAAAATTTCAGGGCATATTGTCTATCCAGAATACCCATTGTAGAGGAGTACATTGATTGTGATGACATATAATCTGTAGTTGCACCCATCATTGATGATGTCCAGAAGTGCAATGGAATTTGTCCAGAGTTAGAATGGCTTGAGGTTTTAGGTGTTGTTTTACAGCAAGTCATTACCTATATGTGCAAAGACTAGGCTATTATCTGAAATTTCAATGGGAACCATTTTGTCCAAATATATTCAGAACTCACTTTTGAAAATGGTATTTGCTAAAGACATGATTGTTCTAACCAAGTGTCTTCATAAAGCAAATTAGCGTTGGACTTTTCTTATCCATTCAAGCTTTTACGCTATTGTATGAAGTACCTGATTGTTTCACTGGATTATTTTTTGAAGTGGTTGCATTTTTAATTTCTTGACTCACCACCCACTCAGAATCTAATTACATTCTTGGAGATTTTTTTTGTAATGATGGTTCACCCAAATTTATTTTTACTGCTAAAAGGTACACATTTTGCCACATGAAAAGCGCACATTTTTGACACACCGTGGTATCAAACACCTCAAGTGGTTCCATGCAGCCCAGCCTCAAATGGTCTTCTGGAATGCTCAAACTGATTCCTAGGGGAACATCACTTACAACGCATTTTTTACAACGCACTACCATTACATCGCAACCATTACAACGCATACCATTACAACGCATTGCGCTGGGGGGCGCTCTAGGATAGGGAATATATTTAATTTACTATCCAACACCTTCCCTGCTATCCACGGGGACTGGAGTTGGAATAGTAAATTAAATAATTCACTATCCAGCGCCTAAAAGCATTATGCGTTGTAATGGACTGCGTGGTAAAAACCGCGTTGTAAAGGCATGCGATGTAAAAGCATGCGTTGTAGTGACACCAATCCGATTCCTAAAGCAAGGCATTCAAAGACCATTGTCTGCTGGTTTGGTTGTAAAAAACGTCTTGAGTAACAAAATATGGTCATAACTTACATCTCCCTAAAGTGTGACTGGTGCAACTCATTTTAAGTTATTGAGGGGAAGGGAACCAAAAACAAAAATTTTAAATGATTGGTTAAATTATTTTTGCAGCCATGGTAAAGATTCTTTTAAAACGGAATCAGTTGAAAGTTTACAGTAAATAATGTTTAACAAACAAATCACATTTTACAGATTCTAAGAGTGGAACAAAAAAAATTGACTTACAGAAATAAGACAGTCAACAGCTAATGTTGCAGTTAGAGATACAATTTAGTATAAACAGTGGTTCTGTCGGGTATGCAACCTGATTGCTTCAATGTCTGAATTAAATCTTTTCTCAATTCAATTAGTCATAAGGTTACTTAAGACATTGCTCCAAGAGAGGAGCTTACTCACAATGCAAATCCAAACCAAAAGCGTTCAGGGTAACCATCCGTTTTTAATCTATGAATTATTATTCATTCATAAATAAATACCCTGTTTGTACAAAATAATTATTCAATCAAAGCTTATTCACAATTTACAGACACTCTTTTTTAAAAAACGGCGCATTATACAATTGAGTGAATATAATGTGACATATAGTGAAATAATGACTTTCAAACGTGATTATATACAAGTGAGTGAAGTGAGGGGGAGGGAAAAGGAAAGTCTTTTTTTGGCCAGTTTCAGTATTTGGTTATAATTATCCCAGTAATCCACTTAAGTTGGCTAAGGTCAAACTCGATATCCTGTACTGGTCCAGTGGTTTCAATATCGTCGACGTTTCGACCCTATGGACGCCTTAGTTGAGGGTCTGGGGCGGGTCTTCTTCAGGACATGGGGCAGTGGCAAAACGCCGACGGGTCTTCATGAGTTTAGACCCTAGGATTATCGCTGTGGAAGTTATTTCAGGCGTGGTGGACTGTTCAAATCCAGTCGTTGATACTAGTAGTTACCACAATATTTCTGAAGGGGACCTCCGAGAGCCGGAAAATAATTGAATTGCTCCTTAAGACTCAGGTCGCCATATTAATCGGACGATCTATTCCCGTGAGTGCAGTCTATCGATCTGGAAGCGAGAACTGTCTCCATCCGCTCGCTCACACACCGTGTATTCGGCAATCCAGTTAGAGATACGGCGATATTGGTTTGTAAACATACTAAGCTAAGAGAAATTATGGAAAAACTAGATAAAAAGACAGATGGGCATTGATTGAAGCAACAAGGTGGGTAAAGATCTGACCATCGTCGCATAATATGGTTCTATAAAGGATGACCCATACCTCATTCAGGAGCTGATGCTTGAACTAGCATCTTTTCCAAATCCTATAAAATTAAGAGGGAGTTTAGAGGGTCTGATATTATTAGGAGTCAGTGGGACAAAGAAATCATTTAAAAAACTGACAAAGCAGGATTCTCAGGGTCCCATAAAAAACCTCAGAATAAGGAAAATAGTAAAGCAACTAGTTAAACATTGTAGGCTGGCTGAACATTGGAGAGAATTACACTCCTTTCAATTCAAGTTTACATACTCCTGTAAGAAATATCATCCAGGCGAGATTACAATATTTTTTTTACTTCATCCCAGTTAAAATGTACAGAAGCTGAGATACTCCTTCCAATTTTATCAGATCATATTCCAATTACAGTAAAAATGAAACTTGAGGAATTTGGAATAATAATATAATCAATAAACAAATGCCTTCTTGGAGAGCTGATTCCTCTACAATGGTGAGTCAAGAGGCATGAGATAAGATCTCCTGTTTAGTAAAATATATATTTTTTTCAATTTAATAACGGCTCCACTTTTAAATGATACATACATGGAATACTAATATGAGAGAAAAACCTTCATACAAAAGGAGCAGGAGAACAAGGGACATTTGGAAGTACAGTTGAAGGCAATGTATTTCTCGAGAAAGAAGCAGTCCAACATCAGAAAATGTTTGCAAAACATAATTAGTTTAAGGCTAAAGTACATGAAATCCTAAAACAAAAAGAATTATTAAATAAACAGGCTATGTACCAGAGAACGTTTGAGGAAGATAATAAAATTTGCAATCTTATGCCTTGGTTAACATATTTTAAATCAAGTGGCTCAGACTAGAGATGCTGAGATGGACACTTTACAAATAAATTCCAAAATAGATTTTTTTTTCAGTTTTTCTACTAACAGTTATATCAGAAATATGTAACTCCAGCTTCATTTGAAATTAAAGCACTGTTAAAAAGACAATCTCACCTAGTAAGTGTTGAACAGGAATTACTATCCATACCCTTTACAACTGACAAAGATATTACTTTTATTAAATTGCTTCTGTCAGGCAAAGCCACAGGCACAGATAGGCTGCTCAATTAATGTTATAAGATTTTTAGAATCAATTTGGCAAAGGAAATAACTAATCAGTTTAATAATATGACCAGTTAAAATGTATTACCATCTTCGTTTAAAAAAGGAAAGCCATTTTTTATTTCAAAAACCGGAAAAATGTACCTTCAAATCGGGGTTCCTTTATACCTATATGCTTGATAAATACATTTTATGAAATATATACAAAATTATTGGCACTGAGGCTAGTGGGAGTGATGAATTACCTTACTAAACCTAATCACACTAGATTTATTCTTGGGGCCAGCAGTCTGCCAACCCTCATTATATGTGGGAGTCCTTTTGGTATGCTGAAAAAATAACTTTGCTATTCTATTTTTTAAAAGATAAACAACTTTTGATTTTGTTAATTGGAAATATTTATTTGTGGTCCTGGATGAGATGTGATTCTCAGCTAGTCTAATAGAAGTTTTAAAAACATTATATACCGACATTACTGCAGATTTACTAATACAAGAACATTATGGGGGCTCTTTTTCAATTAGCAAAGGGACTCGTCAAGGATCAATTTAGGGAATTGAAACTTTATCAATGTTTTTAATCAGAAGGTAGAGATAGTTGCTAGCCCCGAAATAGCTAGCTTGAGGAAAATATTATATGCAAACTTTGTTGTTGTTTTTCTGGATCCTGAAAAGTCTAGCTTAAATAATGCTTTCCAAGTTCTGGAAATATTTTCCAAAGTATCTGGATATGGAATAAGCAAAGAAAATACTGAAGGAATACTATTACATTTTTATGCAAACAAAATTGTGGAAGAATTCAGTGCAATGTTCCCTTCTTAATTGGTTAGATATTTTGGAATTATGGTCACTGATCACCAATCCCAGATGCACAGAATAGATTATGGAAAAAGAATTAAATAAAATCACTGTGGATCTACAAAAATGAGGCTCAACTAATCTCTCATTAGTAGGGAAAATTAATTGAATTAAGATGGTAATACTTCCTCAATGTTAATTTTTATTTCACTGCTTTCCATGACCTTAAATGCATATTTTTTCAATACTTTAAATAATATAATAACATAATTTATTTGGACCAACAAATAACACAAAAATTGTCTCAAAAAAGCAGCTCTGTGACCCTTCCAAAAATGACAGGTGGGTGCTTCGCGATGTCAAGTTAGTAGTGAGTAATGCACAAAACCTACATTGAAATAAAATTTCCGAGGTACAAGAAAAATATTTTCTGGGATATATTCTTGCAGATGATGAAAGAACAGAGGAACAGGTGATATGCCACAAAATATAGCAAGCCCAAATTTTTCAACAAAATACATGTTAAAACTCTTCAAGCATTCTTTCAAGGATATGCTCAATGGGGAAACATTCTTCTAAATAGCTAAATAAATAAAGAGGTAGTTTTTCCCTATGGAATATTTTTATTCTCCCTCTGAACTGTCCTCAATATTTAAGTCATGGTGTGAAAAAATATATGAGATGATAAATAATGAGGAAGAGATGCTGTCTTTAGGAGAGTTACAATAAAATAATTGGAATTGAAAGAAGAACACGGTTTTATATATTATCGAATTTGGGACCATTTTAAGGAAAAATTGGAAACCTGAACTGGATTATTTGACGAGCTCTCAACAAAGGCAACATTGGAAGGAGATATCAATTATTATTAATGATAAAATCCAGAGCATGATGAAATATGAACACTGTGGGCCAATGATCTCGATTATTCATTAGGATCCTAATGTGAGATATTATTTATTACAATATTCATAAAATACTGATAAGTTCAAACCTTTGTAGCATTCACTTATATTTCCTTTCACCCTCAGTACGCTGAAGAAAAGTGGGCACTCCAGCCAGCGTGTCTAGATTCATTTAAATTTTATTAGCATCAAATTCCAGACACTGGTGCGTAATGAAAGAAGAACAGTGACATTTGTTTCCAATGCAGTCGAGAAATCAACAATTGGAAGCATATCTTCTGTGATTGTACAACAATTCACTCATTTTGGTCTGAAATTTTTGCAGGCATGGAATTGCTGGGTAGAAGCCAAAATGCCTGTCACAGTAAGTCAATTGACAACATGCTATTTTATTGTGCAATAATTGTAAGATTCATAATCAAACAAAAATAGACATCTACAGAACATCTTACTTATAACAAATGGCCGAAAAAATTTGAAAACTTTTTTAGCTGAAAATAATTCATTATGGTCAAATGACATGCCAAAGTTCCATTGAATTTGGGTATTGTATATTAAATGGACGATGTCTTATGGCGATAATAGTAAGATCGTTTTTTTCGTTTTTCTTTTCTCTCTCTCTTTCTCTCTCTCTCTATATATAGGCGGGAACTCACTGAACACTGTAAATATAGAGCACCTGTCACGCTGCCTTTCCATCCCAAGCCATCCCTGTGAGCAAGGGCGGAAGGACGCCTGAAACGCATAGGGGGAACAACGGGCAAAAGAACTGGCTGTGCCTTTGGAGTTGTATGCTGTGCTGCTTCACGGAATAAATGACTGAACACGACGTGTGGGGGTCTCCAATTTTCGGGCGCTTTCATATGGAATATTGAGCGACCTTCCCAGGTCACGTAGCACCCACCACCGCGGAAGTGTGGGTCCAGCGCTGCTACGGAAACAGCACAGAAGGAACAACGTGGTATTCTGTGAAGGGAAATCTGCACGGCAACGACAATATGGGGACAGCAACCCACTGCGGACTTTTAATTATGTCAGGAAATATGGCAGCGGTACCTATTTAAGGATGACAACATCATAAAGACTGCAAGTACCAGGGTGCACTGAGCCGACACGCCGACTGGGCGGAAACTCACTGAACACTGTAAATATAGAGCACCTGTCACGCTGCCTTTCCATCACAAGCCATCCCCGTGAGCAAGGGCGGAAGGACGCCTGAAACGCGTAGGGGGAACAACGGACAAAAGAACTGGCTGTGCCTTTGGAGTTGTATGCTGTGCTGCTTCACGGAATAAATTACTGAACACGACGTGTGTGGGTCTCCAATTTTCGGGCACTTTCATATGGAATATATATATATATATATATATATATATATATATATATATATATATATATATATATATATATATATATTAGTAGTAAGTAGTAGTAATAAGCTTTATTCGATAAAATGTTATCATAAAAGCGTACACATATAAAAATCCAATTTGTATAAACATGGACCACTTAAAAACATCATAGTATACATTGGATTCCAAACAATTAAAAACCACGAATATACAAGGTTAAAAATTAATATGTAATAAGAGGAAGGGAAATCTATTTACACAGGGCTAATAGAATGGGATTACAACCATCAGGATTTTTACACTAGACCTTATTCTCTTAGGGCATTACTTTTATCATATCTGTCGCCCGTGCACATCTCAGGTGTTTGAACTTGTCACATTTTTCGCCTGGATCTTTGTCCTTGTCAGCCATGCGCATCCCAAAAATTTAGCTACACCAAAAATCAATGTCAAGGAAGAAATATCAGTTTTTATGATTCGTAGTGCAGCACAATAGTTCGTTAGGCCTACCATTTTACAGACTGGCTTGAGTCATTTTGATCTTGCCATCCTGTAGGTCGGGAATGCAAAAAGAAATGGGCAATGGACTCATTGGGGTAGGCACAACTCAGACAAGGAGCAGGTATTGAATTAGGCACCTTCCAAGATGCTATCACGTTGTTGAGCGTCAGGGTCCCTAATCTCATCTTCATATATAGGACCCTATCCCTGGGGACCTGTGTAAAATCGAGGTAGGGCTCTAGTTTACAGATGTTTTTATGTTCAAAGAACACCTCAGTAAGTTTCCCAGATTTTGAGTTAGATAGTTCTCGCGTCTGCCCCCAGTCCCAATAGGCATGCTTTAGATCCTGCTTATATATATATATATATGTGTGTGTGTGTGTGTGTTTTAATTGCTGGCATATGCATGTTTTTATTATTACTACTAGAATGTGTGCCAAAAAACAATCCTACATTAAAAAACAAAACCTAATAACATACTAAATTATCCCAAACCTGCAAATAAAGAACGTGTCAACAATTTTGTTTCTGGACTTAGCATGCCCATTCTCAGATTAGATGGACTGAATTGATTGATTGATTGATTGATTTTCAAAGCACACACATAACTCCGTGGTCGCTTTGCACTACTCTTAAAATAATCCTGTAGTAGCTAACTGGAATCAAAGGACGCTGCAGCATTCTACTAAACTAAAATATGACTTTTGATAGCCTTTCTGAATGATAAATGGATTAGTCTGGGCATGTGAGGTAGCTCTTTCCACAGACTTTCCGTACACTTTAGCTTTGAGCTTTTACGATGAGCATGGCTTTCAAGATGTAATACGTATTAAGATCTCATCCAGGAGACACTACTCCCCAGCACTTTGTTGAACAGGACGAATATACCCAATTGATGGATCCTATCCATGACCATGAAGGTTATCTGGTTATAACAATTATCCGATTTACCTCATGAATTTCATGAAATGACCCTGTAGGATCCTGAGCCCTGACGAAGTTCAGACCTATTTGAATGAAACGCGTTGGCTCGATGTTCTTATGTATGGAAAAATGCCTTCAGTCTTTCCTCAGTTACCGAGTTACCTGTACTGGTGGCAGTAACATGTGGAAAATCTTGTCCATTATGATTTGGATCCCTGGGTTCAGTTAGAAATTAGGAATTTCCAGGTAACCGGTCTTTCCGTGATTGATTCTTCTTGTAATTAGGCCTAGGCGGAGTTTGCGCAGTTCCGCTATGCGGAATTCCGCAAAGTGCAAATAAAACTCCACCGCGCTACGCGGAGCTCCACAATCGGCAGAGTACGTTACATAAACGCTGTTCACAGTGATTTTCCGTGCCAGGTGCTTGTCCGCACTGTGCAATCATTGTGGACTGCATCATGCACAGCGCAAGCGGGCGCTGGTTCCTTTCTGCCACTCGAGTAGATTTTTACTCGAGCGGCAGCTTTCTCAGCGCAAACGGGCGGTTTCGCAACGCGAGCGGTTGAGAGCATGCACGACCATTCGCAATGAGAAATCTGACCGGCCGTGCTGAGAAATCTCACCGGGAGGTTGATTTTCCATGCTTGAGCTCGCCAACTTGATGTTAACGATCGCAAACATGGAAAAATCTCGTCGGAAGGTGGATTTTCCTTGCATGCGCTCGCCAACTTGAAGTTGATGAACGCATGCGAAGAGAAAAACTCCACTATGCTATGCAAAGGGGAGTTTTTTGGAACTCTGCGAACTCCGAGTTCACCGCCCAGACTTACTTGTAATACCACATTTTCCCTGTATTTTCACCTGGATATTTAGATTGATTTCAGCAGCCAAAATGCCCAGGTGAAAATAAACAGATCCAACAATAATTACCCTCCGACACAGAATTGAGTGTCCACTATTGAGTGCCCAAAACTCCCAGGCAAGAAAACTATAATTAGTAATAGATAACAGATTATGAGAAACTTACAATGTAATGCTTTATAAGCACATAACATTTGTGGATGGCAGTATCATTTACAATTACATATACAAAAAAAATACCACTCCATCTTTAAAAATAAATTCAAACTCCAATTACGGAAAAGGAACCTATAAACATCACAAAAGGCACAGATTTCGTCTGACCTTACAAGAACCTTGAATTGATACCTCTGCCAACTTTCTACAAATAAGAAAATGCTATTGATAAACCTAGTTGTCTCATCTGAAAGTCCGCCTTTCCTGAATTGTTTTTATTAATGCTTTTGGGATATATGTGTTCAAATTTTGAAATTAGCTTTGAGGAGTAGCAATGCAAAAGCAAAATATATAGAGTAAGTGAGTTTGAGTTTGGAGCAATACACAAAGCACCATCCAGGGATGTACAAGTATCCCAGCTGTTAACAGAAGCTTTTCACGTGGTACAGTTCATACTTCCAGCTGTACCCCTGGTCTCAAAAGATGGGGGTTAGTGACATGATACAGGGAAAATGGGTATCTCAAGGGAACATGGCGCTTCAATGCTCTATGTCCACAGACGAGGTGAGGGGGGAGTAGACTAGGTACAAGTAGGAAATAAGTCACAGTTGCGAATAGTTTCTTGAAAAAGACATTTCCAGAGAAGTGGAATAAAAATAGGCAGATTCTGTTAAATAAAAGATGGGAATCGATGTACATCTGTACATTTGGAACGTTGGGGAGGTGTTAGAGTCCGTGTTAACAGAAAGTTGGATCCACAGCGGCTGTGGTTATGTCCGAAAGGGTCATGGCAGGTGTTGTCACTTGTGTCTTGGTTTGTTTGTATACAGGTGGAACAGGGGGTAATCTGAGACTACCTGGAGCAGGGTCTTATTAAAGAAAAACATGCAAACTCTCAACATAAAACATGCGGGTGGGTGGGGAGTGCTCCTGTATGATGCCAGAGTGATTTATGCTAAAAATGCGTGATTAACCTTCCAATGTGGGTATGTGAGTGTTGATGGCTGGATAAGGTAGGACAAAGTGGAAGAGAAGTTTACATGAAAAAAAACACCTACAAGCAACCCCAACATCAATACTAACACAAACGTGGACAAATGACAAGCAGGGATCTTACAAAATATGTGACGCAAAAGTTGCATTAGGACTTTGTCACTGATTTAAAGAAATTTTCTTCCAAGTGGTAGTTATGAGCAGTGAAGACTTCTCCTCCTTCTTCACAGCCAAAGCCAAATAATGGAGGTGGAACTAAAAGAAAAAACAGCTGAATGCCCTCCACACAAAAAGAGCACTCGAGATGAGCTTCGACGGGAACGAATCCTGTCTCCTAATCCTGCTCGACCTTTCATAGACATTCGATACAGTAATCCATGCTAAAATGCTAGATAGCTTGAAAAATAGGATGGGTTTAGAGGGCACAGACTTAAAGTGGTTTAGCTCATACTTATAGAAAAGATTGAAAAAATTCATAGTCAACCAGCTTAATCCAGAAATGATACTGATGTTCCTCAGGGCTCAACACTATCCCCTGCTCTATTCAATCTATATGTAGAGCCTCTCACAGAAACCCTACAACAATCAAACATCTCCTTCCACATGTACACAGATGACGCGCAGCTCTACATCAAAATCTCATCGATAGAAGAGATAGGTATTATGAACCAGGCATTAAAGAGTACTGTCCATTGGCTAACCAGCAATCACCTCAAGCTAAACCCGCATAAAACCGAATTCCTGCTGTTTTCCCCCCAGAAAAATGCTACGATCATCCCAGCAAAGATCAATCTGATCACGGCATTAAACTGTATTCCGAGGATTGTTGATTCTTCCAAATCCCTGGGTATTATACTACACAAAAACCTAAACATGTTATCACATATTATCACATTGGCAAAAAACGCCTGCTTCCACTTAAGCTACCTCAGAAAGCTGAAACCTTTTATAAACAACGCACACCTTAAAACAGAAGTCCAGGCATTAGTCATTTCAAGAATAGAGTATGGTTGTACAACTTTAGCTGGTCTCCCGAAGATTTCAACAGCGCCTCTGAAAGCCTGTCTTAATGCGGCCACAAGACTTATAACTGGCTCCAGAAAATTCAACCACATCACAACCATCTGGTGCTAAATTGGTTACTGTACGAAGCAAGAATACTACTAAAAATGGCATATATCACTCACAAAGCGATACACTACAAAACACCAGTGTATCTGGCCGAGAAAATCATTCTATCAGGAGGATGCTGTGTTACCCGAAGTCACGGAGATCTATTACTGAAACCGTTCCGTTTCCGTAAGACAAGAAGTTATGAACAAGCTTTCTCTGGTGCAGCGCCTAGAATTTGGAATGCTCTCCCCACTAACATTAGAAGAATTCCGTCCATTGCTGCATTAAAAAATGAAGCCAAATCTTTTTATATGAGCAAATATCTTCCATAATCTCAGCATTATAGACATTATCATAGGTCCTTCTTGATCATACATATGCTGCCTCTCATTGAACATTAACCTCATTTTTGTCTTGTATATATGACTGTTAAAACTCTAATGTTTCTCTCACATAACAATGCACATTTACTTATGAGTTGGTTGTATAACTATCTCTTGAAATTTGCTGTACTTTGTGTATAGTTATGAAACCTACATGACATGCATGTTTGTTATAAGTTAAAGATATGTAATGTAAAGCGCTCTGATACCCTACTCAGGGTCATGTTCGCGCTATATAAAACACCAAATAAATAAATATCGTGCACCCTGCCCTATTGCCCTATGAGCTGTTAGGGCTTACCTTAGGGGTGACATAAGTATTAAAAAGGAAGGTTCAGGCCTGGTAAAAGGTGTATTTTGCCAGGTTGAAAAGGCAGTTTAAAAATGTACTACATGATGCAGTGGCAAGACGGAGACATGTATTATGTGCTACTTAAGTGGATGGCTCAAGGAGTGATGTAACCCACTAGAAGCATTTAATTAAAAAGACCTGGATACATGTAGTACCATTTACTAGTGACTTATTTATTTTATTTATTTATTTATTATAAGTTTTGTATAGCGCTAGCTGGACCGAAGGGTATCAGAGCGCTTAACAGCAGGTACAACAATGTGCCTTTGCGGCGAAGGAAAACTCCACATCTGGACAACTTGAGGGCATTGTACATAACATAGTCATACAGATCTTAGGTGCTAAAAGGGTGAGGGGTACGTTGTTCATCCTCATTCAGTTCAAGTGGACTCAAGGAAGAGGGCTTTGAGTAAAGTCTTGAATTTCCAGATCCGGGGTGCATTGCACGCAAAGGAATTGTTTATAGTTTTGCGTTTCCGTGATTTCAAGGGAATGAGAAGAAGCGTGTTGGAGCTTCTGAGGTTTCTGGACTGGCCAGTCCTTTTGAGTTTCGCGGCTAGGTATTCTGGTTTACCTGTGTGAAGGGCGTTGTGCGTGAGACATGCTGTTCGAAAGTTGGCTCGTTGTTCAATAGGGAGCCATTTCAGATCCTTGAGCGCAGGAGAAATGTGATCGAATTTCTTGGTTCCTGTGACCATTCTAGCCGCGGCATTGAGGGTGGTTTTCAATGGGTCTAGGTGATATTTAGCTGATCCGGTCAGGGCTGCGATTCCATAGTCAATTCTGGAAAGCACCAGTGCTTGGGTGGCCTGTTGAAGGTCTTTTGGAGGCAGGAAGGGTTATATTTTGTAGAGAAGTTTCAGATTCAGGAAGGCGCTTTTGGCGGAGCTTGTGATGTGTTTTTTCATGTCTAGTTTGGGGTCTAAGGTGATACCTAGGGACTTGACCGAATCTTTCGGCTTGAGGGTGCCATTGAGGGCGTCGATGGCTTTGAGCCATTCTTCAATTTGGGGGTTTTCGTTTCGGTTGGAGATGATTAGAACTTCAGTTTTTTCTTGATTAAGCTTCAAGTGGTTCTGTGTGAGCCATTGTTGAATGTCTTTGAGCGTGTCATTAAGTTTGAGAATGTCGTCCATAGAGGTGGTTTCCAGATAGAGCTGCTTGTCATCAGCACAAGAACATAACCATTGATTACCCTGGAGTAAAGTGCACAGTGGCACGAATCTGCCAGTGACTGGGCAGAAAGGCCCGGTCTACCATCTTGTCAAATCATTGAAAGATCAACTCCAGCAGAAATCTAGAGTTGTTCTGATTCATATTCCTGAGCTCTGTCAACTGTTTATTTTTACTTAATGTTTCACAGTAAATGGGCTTCATTATGTCCGATAAGGTGTCCTCTGGTTCAGGGCCAGACTGGGAGCCAAAACCGGCCCTGGCAAAGTGGACGGCCGGCCCCCTCCGAGGGGGGGTTGGGGGTGCAACCGAGCTCTTTGCCAGGGCCGGTTTTCGACCGATTTTGTTACAGAGCCGATTTTTGCAGCTATGCTGCAAAAACGGCCCTGTAACAAAAACGGCCCCCGGGTGCCCAAAACCGGCCCCCACCCTTGCGGCCCCCCAGGTGATTGCCCCGTGCCCGCAACAGCCAGTCCGGCCCTGCTGTGGTTAGATCCTCTTGTCTGGAACTGACAGGGCTTATTGCACCGATCAGTCCCATGCAGGACTAAACATGCGTGGACGCCATTCTAACGTGAGATAACAGATTTACGTAGCCACAGACCACGGATTCAGAAAGCACTTAGTGAGAAACAGGAACTGTTCACAAGCAAAGAGCGGGTGTTTCCCAACGAATAATTACTAACTCTGGGGCATAGTCTGGCTCCTGGAACAGCCAGTACTCTCTAAGCGAAGCAGGGCCGGCCCTAGGCATGTGCAAACTGTGCACCTGCACAGGGCCGCCAAACCCCAGGGGCCGCCACGACGAGGATCGGATCGGAAGGATCACTGGAGTGACGGCCCCCTGTCAGGGATTAGGAATATGTGCTTAATTTGTGCCGGTGCTTAGCACCGCCACTTATTTATGAGGGCCAGGTCTACTGTAATACCAGGCGTCTGCAACTCTGACTGCATGTTTATATGGCAATGTGAATGTATGTGGCATACATACGCGTGCTGCGCACGTAGCCTCAGACTACACAGTAAATAACATTTAAATACCTCACTTCTGACTCAGCGCGTCACATACTGGTCCAGTGTCCAGACCGTCCAACTCAATTTATTTACGGCATGAATGAATGTGAATCCAATATGCAGATGAGAGTGTGAATGACGGTCACGATGCGGATGTTTTTAAATTGATTTAAGCCCTGATTGGGCAGGGGGCTGGATTTGATTCGGCTGGGGAAGGGGTAGGGCTGTGCCGCAGGCTGCGTGCATAGATTTTTTTTATGCCACGCCCAGCACGCACGCACCAGTCCCCACCATGAACGCGAGTCATCAGCGGTTGAGGCAGTACCGAGATGAAGTTACAGCCAGATGCTGTTATACTGCAGGCACTGCAGCTTGTCCTAGACCGCCTATATAATATAACTGATTGAAGGCACCCGCCCACCACCACCAGGGCTGTATCGGTAAGTAACAGCCATAAGCCATTACATTACATTAATGCAGTTTTTTTTGGTGGGCCGTGGTGTACGTGGACTTGTGAGTGGCATAATGGCATCACATGACAGTCACCAGCGTCGGCGTGGTTGCTCCAGCTCCACATGAAGTCCGGCCTGGGTTAAGGTTAAGTAAACGAGCTGCGTAGCCGGGTGCTCTGCAGAGCACCGGCCCCTGCCCCCCTCCTCCTTCCAGCCTTCTCCTGCCCTGGGCCGGGCAGTGGCATTGTACTGATCTGGTGCCTCATGCCTGGCGCCGGAGCCTCACCCATTAATCACTGATAGAGTGATATCTGGCAGATGGAGAGACTTGGCTTGGCGTGGGCCTCTTTCATGAAGTCATGTAGCGAGATCGAGGGACAGGCATGCCTGGAGGTGCTGTACAGTGTGCAGTGAATGACACAGCGAGCAACTTTTTATTCTGAGCAATGATACAGTGCGATCAAATGATGAACAGGCCTGTAGATGCTTTTCATTCTGAGCATTGATCCAGTGAGAATAAAGGACAGACAAACCTGGCCATGTTCTGTACAGTGTGCAGTGAATGACGCAGTGATATGCTCTTTATTCGGAGCAGTGATACAGTGAGAATAAAGGACAGACAGACCTGGCCGTTATCTGTGTTGTGTGCAGTGAATGACACAGTGAGATGCTCTTTATTTCATGCAGTGATGCAGTGAGAGCGAATGGTAGGCGTGCCTGGATGCTCTTTGATTGTGTGCAGCAATACAGGGAGATCGAAGGTTAGACGCACCTACTGATGTTATGTGTAGAGATTATAGGACAGACATGCCTGGGTGTTCTTTATAATGTGATGTGTTACAGTGAGATCACAGGACAGACATGCCTGGGTGTTGTTTATTAGTAATACAGTGAGAGCAAAGGATGGACAGGCCTGTGGATGTTCTTTATTGTGTGCAATGAAATAGTGAGATGCCAGTATACAAATCCCTGCCTATGTTCTTTATTCCATGCCCTAATACAGTGAGATAAAAGGCTAGAAACACCTACACATGTTTTTATTCTATGTAGTAATCGAGTCAGACCAAAGGTAAGAAATGTTCTCTGTTTTATTTATCCCATGCAGTGATACTCAGTGAAAAAGAAGGATATAAATGCACAGTTGTTCTGTTTTTCCATGCAAAGTGTTCACCTTCCATGAAACCCTGTTCATAATTTAAAAGAATCACGGAAAAAGAACATTTTACTATACCAAGGATATCCAGTGACTTTTGGTGTGAGCTTAGCCCCATTCTGCTCGCCAAGGCCAGCTTCCCATATTTTGTGACACTTTGGCTGGCTTCTCTTCGGATAAATGGCACCCACAGAGTACAAATTCCCCTGCCACGTGCCACTTCTTTTACAATCACTCAGCACAGCCTAATTCTCCCTTGCAGGAACCATTAGCTGGTCCGGGCAGTGCGAATTCACACATCACCCTTGCCAATGCATCATTGGGCCTCCTGGGCACACACATTGCCAGCTTTGACTCTGCCCCAAACGAAATATAGTTCCTGAGGCTGTTCCTGAAAAGACTGAACACCGGAGTAAGATAAAGCAACATTTCCACTGATTCATGGCACTTTTACACAAGCCAACTGCTGCTAAAACATTGTAAAAAAAATGCTGGCTCAATGTTGTTGTTTTTAAAGAAGTTGGTAAGAGGAACTGTTGTTTGTGCCAGTCGGTCAGAGTAAGTGCTGCCCACGCTTGGACCACTGCAGGTGTTTGTTTCTGCAAATGTACAGTAAATGCAAATGTTGCTTTTGCACTGGATTGTCAGTGACAATGTTGTTTTTACACTGCTCTTTCTGTCTAAACGTTGTTTTTGGACTGGTTCTTCGGTGGAATTTTTTTTTTTACACTGGTGTTTCTGTATAAATGTCGTTTTAGTACTGAACTGTCAGTGCAAATGTTGCTTTAGCACTGGGCTGTCAGTGCTAAAGTTGTTTTTGCAGTGAACTGCAAGTGCAGATGTTTTTACATGGCTTTTCATGTTTGAACGTTGTTTTTGTAGTGGACTGTCCGTGCCAATGTTGTTTTTACACTGATATTCCTGTGTAAACGTTGTTTTAGTACTAGACTATCAGACACAAGTTGTTTTTCCACTGGACTGTCAGTAAAAATATTGTTTTATGCACGTACTTTCTGTGTAAATGTTGTTTTAGTACTAGACTGTCAGACACAAGTTGTAAACATGTTTTTATGCATGTTTCTTTCTGTGTCAACGTTGTTTTATCACTGGATGCCATACAGAAGTTGTTTTTGCACTGGACTGCCACTGCACAAGTTCTTTGTGCACTGGACTGCCACTGCACAAGGTGTTTTTGCACTGTACTGCCATTGCACAAGTTGTTTTTGTCCTGGACTGTCAGTGCACGTTGTTTTTTGCACTGATCCTTCTGTGTACTAATTTTAGCTAATATGTTCCAAATTTGTGCTTTAAATGCACTTTGATGTAATATTTTTCAAAATGTTCACAGGGCAGGGGAACCTCCTATCAAAACCTTACTATGAGCAAGGCCTCCTTGCTGAAATTCAGATCGGGTATTATGTCTGACTTTTAGCAGTGCCAGTTGAGGATGTGGGTGGAGACAATAGAGTAGGTGGGTGGAGCCAGTGGAGGAAGTGGGTAGAGCCAGGGAAAAGTAGGTGTGGCCTCTGACCAATACTTCAGCACCTGCACTTCATATTTTACAAATTAAGCTGACAGGAGGCTTTTTGAAATAATATGTGGTCTGAGGTTGTATAAACGGCAGTAAGAAGGGTTGACGTTGTTGTCAGGTGCTCTATGTTGTCCCATCTTTTGTTGCTCAGTTTGGCTGGTGATAGTATTGAACAGGTTATCCACTGATTGGTTACATTAAAAGCGCAGATTGTTTGCATCCCTTGTGACTTCGTACTTGGTTCTTTCTAATGTGAGGTACTGTTTTATGTTGTATCTCTGACAGAAGGACCTTTAGTTTCTCAAGTAAGATTTGGAGGAACAGGTGTTTAAAATGGGATTGTGCTGTTTTGGTTTTTCCCTTGATCTTAGATGGTCTTGCAGGGCATGTGTCTGTATGCATAGAGAAAGGAATTTCTGATGCCATTCATTTTTGTGAACAAGATTTTCTGTTCCTTCAGACTGTACATGTATAACGGTGGTCTTATTAGATGTGGCAAATTATTATTTTCAGAAATACTGCTTTGCCACTTCCACAAAAAGTGACCCTTTCTTGAGATTTACTTTTTTGTGTTTTGAAGCGTGTTATCCACAAAGTGGATTTAGTAACACTAATATTGTTGATAGCATTTACTGTCATAAAACGCACACCATAAATAATTAAATAAAAACTGCTTCTATGCCTTTAAATAATAGTGGTTACATAATAGTGTGTAAATAATAATACTCTTTATCAACATGATATGTTAAGTTGGCACCTGGATTCGAATATGCGTCCTGGCAGTTTATGGGAGTTCTCCCCCCTGACTGCAATGAATTCATGTCGGGGGGAGCGCATAAACTATTTTCAAACACACTTGCAGCAACGTAAGCAAAAATACGGATTTTAATTTGTCTGTTGCTACAAACGGTGCACTTCGCTCAAACACACCATTGTAACTCCACCAGGTCCTGGAAGAAGAAGAACAATACTGTGACAATGCCTCAAAAAGACTTCCACTTGTCCCTCTCAGCCTCAACAGACAGAGCTTTCTTCTCCCATGGCTTGCTCCCAAGGTCTTGTCACTCTGAACTTGGAACCAATTCACCTTTCTTTCTAGCCCTTACCTTTCAAGAGGTACCAGGACACGTCCCATTCTCCTTTTTTAAACATATCGTTATTGGCATTTCTTTATACATTCTACATCACATAATATTTGTCCAACATTTGTCATGATATCTTCATGTAATTGACATGTTACAGAAGTTGCTGACATTGCAAAGCATCATTGATCCCTGATTAACATTTATGAGCAGGGTATGACAGCTATGATGTATGCCAGCCCATTCCGCCCATTCCGAGGCCGAGAATTCAAATATCTTTCCTCATGTCCGTCTCTCCAACAGTGTAATGTACTACCCTTGTATGTCGGGGTGAGTGCGTTTGGACAGGAGTTGTCTCTGCCATCTAAGAATCATATGTAATGGAAATGAAGAGAAAGTGAATAATGCTAAAATATCTAATTACTTGGCTTAACTAGTGTCACCTTCCTGAGCTCCGCCCCGTCCGGACCCCCTCTTCCGGGGCCCCCACCTACGCTCCCTGCACAGGGCCACCATGAGCCTAGAGCCGGCCCTAAGCGAAGAGTCAAGTTGAAGGTAGCAACCTTTTGATTCCTGCAACGACGTACTTTACAAAAGCCATTCTGTGTCAGTGAGTAAATGGGTGCATTTGTGTAGTGGCAAATTGCGGAAAACGTCACAACTTCTCGAAGGTTGGAAAGTTTTTCGCTTTGCCTGTTACGGTTCGAAATTGCAAAGCATGTGACAGTTTATGTCAAACATATACTTATTCCCAATAATAACAAAATGGACAAAATCTTTGGGTTAATTTTATACATTGCAGAAAGAAGTGTCATGTTCCGATGGAGAACCATTGTGCATAAAATACTCTACAAAAGGTAAACTTGCAAAAGCAAATATTCAGTGTAACTTTTCCTGTTTGATTGACTTCAGTGAAAGAGAAAATGAAATTATTATGTTGTTATAATAGTGTTGTTCTGTTTCAATGCAGAAAAAATACTTCGCAAAGGCGACGATAAATTTCAAAACTTTGTAACATTTACAACGTGAAAAATCTGAATTTCACAAAACTTTGTTGCCTTAAAAATTACTTTACACACTCCTAATTACAGTTTCAGGCATCTTTTTAACCTATGTTTTTTCAAGATGTTGCCTGTGTGGTAAGGTAGTAGGGGTGTGATCCAAGCATTCCCATGAATCCCCCTCCATCAGAACCTGTATAATGTATTTTGAGTCTGGCGACCTGAATAGAAGAGTCCTGGGAAGATGGAAAGGAACTGTGCCAGCAAAGAGGAGCACAGGCCAGCATCTGCACTGACAATGCTAACGCACTTGCTGTAGGCTGTGAAGTCCTGAATGACAGCCAGCGTAAAGTAGCCTGCATGCATGGTGTTGCAGCCAGATGTCTAGCGGCAGACTGGAAAGACTTAGTGTACATGGTCACCCACAGGATGAGAAGCAGGACAACCTAGGATTCCTGGGGTAGCCGGATTATATTCCATACCAGAGGAAGAGTGGAGGGACAAAGAAAGTTATGTGAGCGGTCTGTAGTAGGTGGTCTGGTGACCATGAGATGGAAGCCAGCACAGGGAGAGCTGGTCTTACTAAGGATACTGAGATTTTTCTCAGAGATCCCTTGTGACTTATAAAGCAGATGTGGTCTGCTGGCAGACTTGCTTCCCCACAGTGGAAGCAACGCTTCTGAAACACACACATGCAGTAGATCTCCACTGGCCCCAGACCTGGGCACACAGTAATTAGTCCAAGTCCCTCCAAGAATGGACATTGGCAACTCTCTTTGGAAGGGCGGGCTTTATGTCAAAGCACGAACCACCAGTAAAGTAGCTACTTGCACAACAGGCAGCCCGAAAGAAGAAAACAACATAATTTAACCAACAGTCCTGGGCCTTCTCTGATGACTCCCAGGCGCAGCTGGAAAAATGTGACAGCACAAGAGAATTCGTGGATGAGTTATTGGCCAACATCAAACTCATATTTTGTGCTCTAGAGGAGGAATTCCAATCCTGTTAGAAGGAGCTGGAGAGCGACCTCAACACTTTTGGACCCAGAGTTGATGACCTAGAGATGACAGTGGACGATTGGTTGGATGAGCAGTGAAATAAATTGGGATATTATTTGAGGAATGCAGGCAGAGGCCAATAGGACCGTCTAGTTGCCACTGGTCAGCTGGGCAGTTGCCGGGAAAAAGGGGTCTAGTGGCTTGTTGTGTCCCTATTACCCCCTGGCCATGGAGACGTCATCTCCTCACAGTCTCTTTCAACAACAATGCTGTTCCAGGAAAGAGTTGAATTTCAAGGCACTATTGAATGGCCCACTCTGTAAAGTGGCACTAATGTGTTTGTGTGTGACTAAAACGCTCTGGTCGCTTTGCAACCACTATGTCTAGTTGCATGCTGTTATTTTCCATATATTATATTTCTTTTTCTTTTTTTCTTTATTTACCTTTCCGTCGCAAGGCTGCAGCTCGAACAGCAAATGCCAGAGAAAGACAACATTTCCAACAAAGTGTTTCTTTCTTTTTTGGATCCATTTCACAGGGGAACAAATGAAGGAGAAGAAAAGGAAGGTAAGAACCGCTTGCTGAAGTCACGGTTTTCCTTCAGCAAGCTTGGACAAGGGAGGACATGGGGCTCCACGGACCACTGAGCCCCCGCCCATTTTCACTAGAGCTGGCAGGTCAGGACGTGGTGGCAGCGCCATGTGGACACTCATCAAAGCTCTCCACCCCCTACCAGGAAGGAATATTAACAGCGAACTGGACCACAGGAATATGTGTGTGTGTACTGCAAAAATTAACTCCCCATTTTTTTTGCTATCTGCCAGGAGACCATTTTTGGCACCCATAATGGGAAATGTTGCGGCCATTGCGCTCCTTAGCTGATTTTGCTGTAATATGTGAATCGCAAAATAGCAAAATGCTGGAGGGTCTGCTCTTTGTTGCCCCTCCTCATTGCCTCCTCCTCTCTCCTAATTGCTTCACCCACCCCTTCCTCTTGCTTCCCTTACTTCCGGATATTCCCAAACAATAAAGTTTTGTAACAAGAATTGCCAAAAGGGTGGCGGCCAAAGCCTGACCTATTGGCTTTGCCAATGCTTCCATGGATGAATTCTAGATTCTGTCAATTAAAGTCTGTACTTGGATCCAAGCAGCATATAGTTTCGCTCATTAACCAATTGCACACATGAATATTTCTATCAGCTAGTAGCTACCTCTCCCTTCTCTAACTTAACTTTCAACCTGCAACAACTCATCTGTCAGGAATGGCATGCCTTTGTACTGCAGCATTATTTTCATTAATTTCATTCACTTTTTTCCTTAATATAGCACTGTTAAAGAGTGGCGTACACAGGGCTGGTCCCTGTGTAGTCCTGAAGAAGAGATAGGGGAATCTTGAAACACGTTGGCAAAAGTGAATAGGCATACCTAACTCATTGACAGTAGGATCCCTAGTTCTCTACCCCACTTTTAATATACCACCCAGGAGCAAGAATAAATCATTTATAGCTCACTAGGCAGGTATTTTTAAACCATATAGATCATACCACTCCACAGTCACAAACACCACTTGCACCACACATAGTCCATCACAAGAAAAGTGCTCCTACGTAGTTCGCAAGTCGTAGCACGCCTCAGTCCGTAGAGGACTGGGATGGCCCCAATGATGAAGCATGTCACCGTGGGGAAACCCTGGTGAGTGAGGGGACTCAAGAAAGAATTATCATTTTCTTTCTATCTACATCATACAGATATTCCAACCCCAACGAGCGTTGTGAATACTACCTACCGGCCAGGTTTATGACTTGTGTCTCACAAAAGTTTTTTTGTTGATTGCTAAATGATAGGAGGGTGAACCTGGCCCTACCCTCTTTCTCCCCCCTTTTTGATGTAACTTAGTCAAGGGGCCCTGATCCGCGTGAATCAACAATTAGCCGAGGGCATTGGGGCGAAGCGCCAAGTATTCTCAGACCTTGGCGACAGGGCAGTATCTATGCTCCCCCAGCGGCCTTAACACCACATCGACCCCCCGCCCTACCTGATCCATTTTGGACCTCCTGAGCTGGATGGACAGGGTGCCAACAAGGACGACATCCTGAATGCTTAAGGCATCACCCGACCTGTCCATCTTGGACCTCGCCACCAATTCACTGATGCAAAACGCACCAAAGAAAACCAAGCAGAAGGCTGCCGCAAAAAGTGTAGCCTCAAAATACGAATAGGTGACCCCCTCTATTATATCCAGCATACCTTTGAGAGTGTCAAAACTGATGGGGGCCCTGTTGTCTGATACCCGGGGCTCCTCTCTGGCCCAACCCTTGAGGGCCGCCCTAATGATGAAGGACTTAGTTGGGTCGTGCCCCAAAAAGTGGCTGCATACCCAGGAATGGCTCCTACCCTGTTCCTTAACCCATACTACAAATGCCTGCACTCTGCGCTCAACCAGTAGCGAGGAAAGTCCCAGGGTTTGTGACACTTTCTTGAAGGTGGGCAGGTGTGCCCTATATCGTTTCCTGGTTCCTTTGGCCACTGAGCATTCTCCCAGTGCTCTCAGTTGTTGCTCCACAGCAAGATTCTCCAGAGATGTGCCGGGAAGGGGGTCATCTCTGCTCTCGCTCGCTCGCAGCCAGGGCACCCGGAAACGGAGCCACTGAAAACGAGGAGGAGCATCAGCTGCCACATTCTTGACCCCCTCAATATGCCTCACCCTGAATTCCAAATTGCAGCACAGGCATGCCCTGACAAACTCTCTGAGCAAGCAGAGCACCAACGGGCACTTAGCTTTGTGCCCATTGATGGCCTGCACTACCGCCTTGTTGTCAGACCAGAATAGGACCTTTCTGTCTGATAGTGTCACCGGTCACAGATGTAATGCAATGACAATTGGGAACAACTCCAGGACAGGTATGTTGCACCTGCACCAGGCATTGGGCCACTCCTGGGCACACCATTCGGCACCCAAAATTGCCCCAAAGCCCTCCCTACCTGATGCGTCAGTGAAGAGGCAGAGCTCACAACTGTCTGCCCAAGGTGCCCTCCAAATCACGGTCCCATTAAACTGCGTAAGGAACTCGCACCACATAGCAAGGTCTTTCTTCAAGCCTTTCGCCAGCCTAACCAGGTGGTGCTTCTCCTTGAACTTTGCTGTTGCCCTAGCTAACCTTCTGGCGAACACCTTCTCCACCGCGATCACTTTAGCTGCAAAGTTGAGCTTTCCCAAGAGGCATTGGATGGCACCCAGGGGGGCTTTGTCCTTCCCTAGCAATGCCTGAATGTCCTGATGCAGCTTCTGTACCTTGTCCACAGGGAGTCTGGACTCGCCCTTAATCGTGTCCAGTTCAATGCCTAAAAACGTCAGAATGTGCGCCGGACCCTCTGTCTTACCAGGTGCTAACAGAACCCCTAGGTGCTTGTCTTAAAATCACTGCAACTCTCTGCTGCACTCCTGCGTGCCTGCCCCCAATAAACAGAAAGTCGTCCAGGTAGTGGGTTACACCCTCCACATTGAACATCCTCGAGAGCACCCACTGCAGGAAAGAGCTGAAAGCCTCAAAGTAGGCACAAGACACGGCGCATCCCATGGGCATGCATTTATCAAGGAAGAATTCACTCTTCCATTTGAAACCCAGGAGATGCTGGCTATCCGGGTGGACCGGCAGCAGGTGGAATGCGGACTCAATGTCTGACTTTGCCAACCATGCTCCCTAGCAGGCCCTCCTGACCATGTCCACCGCCATATCCAGGGAGCAGTAAAAAACAGAGCAAAACCCCTTCTCTTAGCATTAGTTCACTGAGTTACCTTCTGGGTAAGACAGGTGCTTAATCAACCTAAACACCCCTGGCTCTTTCTTGGGGAGCACCCCAAACAGTGAGATAACAAAGTTCTTAAGTGGGGGCTGCTTGAAGGGGCCCGCCACCCTCCCCAGGGCCGCTTCATTTTTAATCTTCCCCAACACAACCTCAAGTTTCTATCTGGCCGATAAAAGGTTCTCGGCGTCCCGGCGCACTAGGGGGCCTGGTAAGGTATTTTGAATCCTTCCAGAAACCCCTCAGCTGGGAGCAGTCTGTCCTTGGGGTTCGGATACTTGCGGATCAGGGGGAGGAGGATAGAGATGATAATGGGGGACAAACCCTTTGCCATGGACCTTATGGAAGGCCCGCTCCGGGAGGGCAAGTGTTGGGTGGAAGTGGGGGTGACTGGGGTTGTTTAGGGAGGCTAAACAGTAAGACTGGTCTATTTATCTTGCAGTCCAGGCAGCGTTGAGGGACCATCTCGCTTGTTACTGGAGGTGGCTGGATGTGTGGACCCGCACTTGCTTCAGGTATGGGAGAACCTGCAGGTTTTGCCCCAGGAGCAGGACCCTGCGTTGTACAACCTGCAGGTCCCATTGTAAACTGTTCTCGCTCCCTGCTTCTGACCACCCCCTCAACCACACCGAAAGGACTTGTTGAACTGACCATTCCGCTCCTGCTTCTGACCCTTGGGCTTGTCACCCCCATTGTTGCTTGTGCTTATCTTGTCCTTCCCTTAAGCTGTGCGCTTTCCGATATGCTGGACCCAGAGTCTCACCTCCATTTGGTCCCACTCAAGTTCGGGACACATGGCCATATTTTTCCTGAATTCACAATCATATCGGTACCATCCCATCCTCCCGTTTGTCTCAGCCTCATTGGTGATAATGTTGGCATACTGAAACAACCTCAGCCCCTGTTCCGGGTATTTTTCTATGGTCACTGGGGCCAGGATGGCAAAAGCTTGTCCCCATGTTGCAATATTTTTCTCCGGCCAGGCTTGGAACGGCACCTTCTTGTCCTCTTCTATACCACCCATCTTTCTTGTGTCAACCCCCTCCGCCCCGTGCATGAGCAGGGTAAATATGTCTATAAACTCTCGCCTCCAAATCCCCTCTTTGGCCGCTAAAGGAACCTCCCACCCCTAGGAGCACCGTCCCGAAACCATTGCCGCCATCCTGACGAGTGCCTTGGATGCCACGGCTGCTTTGGGCAATTCTGCAGAACGTGTGAGAGTACTGACTACCTGAGGTGCGATGGGCGGGATCACCACCGGGGGCGGAACCGGGGGGTGGACACACTTACTGGAGATGAGGTAGCGACCACCACCAGATGCTGCCCACCCAGCTCTGGAGGGTTGCTAATTGACAACTCGCCACCATGGGGAAGGGCTGCCACCCCCCCCAACCAAAAGATCTGCTTAGACCCCTGATTCCCTGCATTGGTGGCTCCCTCAGGAGAGCCCTGCCCGCTTGCAGTGCAGACGCCCCCTCCCCAAACCTGTGTGATAGACGGGACACCAAGCGCACCCCCAGAACAAGCTGATGTAGCCCCTCTACCCCCACTGCTACCACTGGTGCCCTTGGCAAGCGGGCGGGCCCCAGCAAAGCCTGTTCCGACTTCTGCCATGAAGCTCCTCAAAGTGTATTTTAGCTTACCCAAGTCCTCAGTTGTTGCATAACCCACTGGGATCATGTTGCTGGCAGTGGGTGTTACTGGTGCTGGTGCTGGGGGCGGGGGTACGGACAAAGGTGTGGCGGTAATGCAAGGGGTGGTAATGGCCCGATTCTTGGTTGGCAGCGGGTCTGCCGAGAAGTCCTTGACTGTGGGCCTGCGTATCCTCTTCAACCTAGTGGGGCCTGCCTCTTCACTGGGCTCCTGCTATGTGGTCAGGGCTGCACTAGCGAATCCAGAGTCCTCCAGATTATTGGCCTTCAAAAGTTCCGTGGCCCAAGCCAATCCCTTGGTCTTGGCCATGTCGATGAAGGCTGCAATCTGCGCATCTTGGGAGATGCCTGGCTGGGTTTCATCGACTTGGGACCTCTGCGAGAATAGAGGGGGGATCCCTGACTATCCATCCTGCCACCTGCGATTGGTGGCTCAATTTGAAAGAAAAGTAAAATTATAAGCCACTTCGCCTGACTAGGTTGCCAGGCATGCCCTGCTTCTGTCCATGTGCGCCACCGCTGCATCACCCCCTAGCTCCGTACTTCCTTTACTGTCTGTGGGCTATCAAGCTTAGGCTGGCGATGCTCGAATGGATGCTTCGATGAACTCTGTGTGTGGAGATGAAGGTAGAGGTTAAGTAACTCTCCCCATACCTCCCCTTGCACCCAGCCCTCAGGCTTTGTGGAGCGAAGAAAACGCCCACCATTCTTGCGAGCGCTACCCCTACCCAATTTTCTGCAGCCCTTTGAAAAGGGACAGGACTGCTCCCTCTCCCTGCTCGTTAGGCTTAACGTACGCTGTGGCTTGTGCCTCCAGGGTACCCTCCTGCACCCATACCTGTTGCAGGATTGTGTCCCCGGCGCAATCCGTTGCTAGCTGTGCTGAACGTCCAATCCTGACCTTTAAAATCACATCTCCAGCTGTGCGGACCTGCGCTTATCCCCTAATGTCTAGCGAAGTACCTCAGGGGGTAACGGGTCGTCAGTGCAATATAACAGCTCCCAGGAAATTGGGACGACCACGGACAGGCAGACGGCATGTAGACGGCATGTTGGGCGCGCGAAAGAAGACGACAAGATGGAGTGAGAGGCCTATATACCCCCAGGGGCGGCTCTAGGCTCATGGTGACCCTGGGCAGGGAGCGTAGGTAGATGCCCTGGCCGGGGCCCCGCACCATTTCTTAAGAGCCTCAGGGCCCCGGCCGGGGCCCTTGCACCATTTCTTAAAAGCCTCAGGGGCCCCAGCCGGGGCCCTTGCACAATTAATAAGTGCCTCAGGTCTGGTGTGGTGGCCCTGGGGTTTGGTGGCCCTGTGCAGGTGCACAGCTTGCCAATGCCTAAGGCCCCCCCTGATACCCCTCCCCCTGTCCTCGCACCCAGGAATTGACGCTCGCCTAGCGCACTGTGATAAGGCTGGGGTGGACTCCTCCCTGAGTCCCTGCCCCGATGGTACTACAGGGTAGCCTCTTTAGTGGCCCCCTGCAGGGGCCTCAGACAGCCGCAAAGGTCAGACTCTCAAGGCTGAACCGTACAGTCTACAGCCATCACTTAAGTTGAGTTTCCTCCAACAAGCGCTAATCCACTCACTAGATATTTATAAGATGTACTTTTTCGACACATTTCAAGGTCTTATTAAAAGTGGTACATGTTACATCTTTTTTTTTTTTTTAAAATATATCCTTTATTTGGTTCACAGGATAAAACAAGCATATATCATACAGTATTCTGTTACATTAAGGCACAGTAAAAGAAGAAGTGTGTACATGGATCACGGAGCGAAACATAAAGTACATTGTAATTATGCTCAGAGAAATACAAAGGCTGTAGCATTGCTCAATCATGCCGCCCATGCCATCCTGTTGTGTTGGATATGTAAGGATAATAAGAACGGGAAGGAACAGGGTTACCAAACTTGGGGGTGTATGGCGTGTGGTGAGATGGTCACTGGATCCTGCAGTGGGGAGGGGGGGGGAGAGGAAGGGGGGCCCAGTGGTGGTGTCATGATTGGTCCGCGCCCATCTCCGCAGGATGGTACATGTTACATCTTATGCATTTATGGCTCACGTCATAAAGAAAAATACCCACTACGTCTACTCACTCACAACTACACTGTAACTTACAAACAGCTGCTCGGAAATACTGACACGAATCTGTCACCTGCGTATTTACTTCCCCTTAGAAATATATGTGTATACCTTGGAATTCTTCGCCATATTGACACTCAAACGAGCGGGGAAATTAAAGCTGCGCTTGTTCAGGAACAAATAAAGGAGAGGAAAGAGAAGTAAGAACCGCTTGCTGAAGTCACGGTTTTTCTTCAGGATGCTTTGACGAGGAAAGACATGGGGCTCCACGGACGACTGCTCCATGGGGACACACTCATCCCAGCTCCCCACCCCCTACCAGGTAGGAGAATTAACAACAGACTGGACAGCAAATTGGAACTCCCCAAAAATCTGCTGGGAGACCATTTTTCATGATAATTTCATCAATCGCAAAATGCTGGAGTCTCTGGTTAATGGTGGGAAACAACTGTTACAACGCATGCATTACAACGCATGCTTTTACCACGCATGCCATTACAACAAAAATGGCTTGCTGTAGGGGGTATGAGGTGTTGGATTTAACTCCAACAGCTTCCCTATTGTTGCACACCCTGGAGTTGGAATAGAAAATTATACTATTCCAAACTCCAGCGCACCCCGACAGCAAGTTGGGGTAAACAATTGCATTGTAACTGCATGCGGCGAAGGAGGGCAGTGGCAGTGTCCCCCTGACCCGTTTGCAAGGCTCTTCTTACTGATATTTTACTCAAGCATATTGATGGTACATTTTAAACTTTGCTCACAGTGATGTCAGTTTTTATTGGAAATTGTAAAGGGGGCTGTTCTTGTGCACCCACTTAATTGCGGAGGCCTGGGCTCAGTGCATTGTCCTTCCCGCTCTGGTCCGACGCGGTAGCTAGTACCGTTGCACGGAGGGCGGGGTAGGGAGAGCCAGGCACTTCCGTTTCACTGCGGTTAGCGCCTTAGTCTCATGGGGACACCGGTTATATAGGACGCTTGGCTTCGCGGCCGCGTTACGGCGAAGGAGGGCGGTGGCAGTGTCCCCCTGACCCATTTGCGGAACCGCCGTGCAAGGCTCTTCTTACTGATATTTTACTCAAGCATATTGCCAGTACATTTTAAACTTTACTCACAGTGATGCCAGTTTTTATTGGGAATTGTAAGGGGGGCTGTTCTTGTTCACTCACCTAATTGCGGAGGCCTGGGCTCAGTGCATTGTGCTTCCCGCCCTGGTCCGACGCGGTAGCTAGTACAGTTGCGCGGAGGGCGGGGTAGGGAGAGCCAGGCAATTTGGCTTCACTGTGGTTATCGCTCTAGTTGCAGGGCGACACCGGGTATATAGGTCACATGCCCCAGCGGCCGCGCAGCAGCGGACGGTATGGGCTTGACACTAAGATCCCGTTTGAGCACCACACAAGATGAGTTGCAGGCACATGTTTTGGAATTCTGCGGGGTCTCTGGAAGACCCTAGACCTGCTACCGACTACAGCCAGAAAAACCATGGTCCATGCCTTAGTGACATCGAGGCTAGACTATGGTAATGTCCTTTTTCTGAGAGCGAATGCTGGGTGCATCCAGAGGCTGCAACGTATACAGAACGCGGCTGCGCGGCTGGTCTTGATGTTGCCTAAGAGAGCCTCTTCTAAGAAGGCCCTGGAAAGGGCCCATCTATCTTCAAAACCTGCTAACCCTGTATAACCCTACCCGGCAATTATGATCTAGTAGGATGGGGCAGGTTAATGTTCCTAACATCAGAAGAGCAAGGATGGGAGGGCGCTCCTTTCGTTTTCTGTCAGCACAACAGTGGAACAGACTTCCTTCGAGGCTCCGGCTGGAGACTTCAGAGGTGGCGTTCCGCAAAGAGTTGAAAACTTATCTCTTTCCTGTAGTGTAGGCAAAGGCGGTTTTTAGGGTGGGTTGTGTAATGCTGGCAATGAGGGGGTGTTGCTAGGTTTGTAGCGTAGCGCTGGAACACACTAGCCTAGTGTAACCAGGCGCGTTATAAACTTACCTATTATTTTTATGCAGGGTGAAAGCACGCATTGTAACGCCATCCAACCGTTAATGGCACCATCGTAATTTTTGAACTTACCAGGAGAACCTAATGTTATTTGGGATGATTGGAAGGAGGATTTTCAAGTTTATGTAGAGGCTATAGGTGGAGATGACTTTACTGCATCACAGAAATTGGCCATGCTCTAACGTTTTTTGGGAGCAGAAGGGAGAAGTATTTTAAAACACTTGCCTTCATTACCTGATGAAGATGATGGGGACTCGGAAGAGGATGACTATAAGATAGCAGTGTTGAAATTAGATCATAATTTTAGGAAGAAAAAAATGAAGTAGTAGAGCGGTATAAAAAAACGCAACTTCCTGGAAAGTCAGTAGGAAAATTTGTTGCAGTACTTAGAATGTTGACATCTACTTGCAACTACAAGGGGTTTCTAGACGAGATGTTGAGAGATCAGTTAGTGAAATAGTTGAAAGATGAGCGAGTTCAGGAGACGTTGTTAAACACAGTGGGATGAACTTTACGAAAAGCTATTGATATAGTGTCTAAAGCTCAGTGAAAGGGATGAAGGAATTGGTGACAGGTAATATGAAGATGATGGATAGTGTTCAAGGAGTGGTGTACAAAACGTCCAGAGAAAAGAAAGGTGTGGAAAAAACACTTGGGGAAAAGGGAGAATGGTGGTTTGCTACAAACGTGGATGGAAGGGGCATGCAGCAACTGATCCTAATTGCCCAGCTGTGGGCCAAGTGTGTAGAAAGTGTTAAATGAAGGGACATTTTGCAATAGTGTGTATATGGAAGAGATGCTTCAGGCCAATGCATCCATAGACAAAAAAAGTTTTAATGCTTTGAATGACGGAAGAGAATTGCAGGAGGTGAGTGAGGATGGAGACTCTGGGGAGAGAAATCAACTTTTTTGTGGTGTCACCATAAGTGAAAATGAAGGCTGACTCAGGTGCACCCTACACATAGGTTGGGATTAATGGGAGGAGAAATTCCCGGAAAGAGAACTATATCC
This sequence comes from Lissotriton vulgaris, assembly GCF_964263255.1. Lineage (NCBI taxonomy): Eukaryota > Metazoa > Chordata > Amphibia > Caudata > Salamandridae > Lissotriton > Lissotriton vulgaris. The sequence goes on along the minus strand of NC_141693.1, from coordinate 1,064,323,413 downwards.
CCCAGACATCAAGCTAGTGGCATATGGGAACACACCCATAGATTAACTGGGCTATGGGATGGGTACACTAGAGTTTCAAGGTGCAAAGAAATTGTCCAATTTATATGTTGCCAAGTAAGGGTCGCAATTGCTGGGTCGGCTACAGCAGAGAGAACTAAAGATCAGATTAGATCCCAATCACCCTGAACAAGTGTTGGGGCACTAACTGATTTAAATGTGGTTGGTGAGACAAAATGGAAGAATGAATTTCAGGGAGTCTTCCAGGAAAAACTAGGTCCTTTGAAGCAGTTTTCACACAAAATAGTTTTAAAAGATGTTGAGTTTCCCATAGCAAATAAGCCAAGTGGAGTACCATTGGTGTTGAGGGAGACTTTGCGCTGAAGGTACTGCAGAGGTTATGCCAAAGGGATATTGTCAAAGAAATTCAAGCTTTGGATTGGTTGCCCCTGAAGTTTTAGCTAAAAAAGTAATGGAGACTTGTGGATGTGTGTGGATCTGCATGTCTGAACAAGTGTATCGGGATAGATCGGCCTCCTCTTCCAAACATTGGTGATATGTTGACAACGATCAACGGTGCTAAGTTTTTCTCAACTCTGGCTCTGTCATCAGCGTATTACCAGATCACATTGCGTCCAGAGTCAAGGCCACTCACTTCATTTATCATGATTGAGGGAGCATACCAGTTAAAGCACATGCCATTTGGTCTGGCATCCTCAGCACAGTATTTCATAGGGCCATGCACCAGCTGTTTAAAAAAGAAGAAAGTTTACTTATTGATATATTGGTGTTTGAGAAGGATATGGAAGAGCATGACGGAATGTGGAGGAGAGTGTTCAGAATTTTGCAAGGATGCGGATTAACTATCAAACCTGACAAATGCAAAATTCGCGCTGGAAGGTGGGGGATACTTAGCTCATTGAGTGAATAAGCAAGGAGTGGCACCCAAATTGAAGCTTGTGAAGGCAATTGAAGAAGCATCACCTCCACAGGACAAGGACCAGTTGAAGTCATGTTTAGGGCTGGCAGAGTACTATTCCTGTTTTGTTCCTGTATTTGCAGACAAGACAGTATGCATGAGAAAGCTTATGGCAAAAAATTTACATTTGAGTGGTGTGCGGATTGTCAGAAGGAGTTTGACTTGATCAAACAATGCATCGCGTTAGCCCCAGCCTTGAAGCCATTTGACACTAGAAAAAGATTAATAATCTGCACTGAAGTAGTGTAGGCTTGTGTGCTGGTTTGATGCAACACAGAGATGACAAAGAAGTAAGTATTGCACAGTAGCGACTCATATTGGGAGTGTTGCAGGGCGGTGGGGCGGGGAGGGGCAGGGTGGGGGGTAGTAAACTCTGGAATACGGCCGACCGGAGGTAAGTACATAAATAAGTAAATAAAATTAACTACATTGCGCGCGCTGCAACGCAAATGGTGTTCCCTCCTGATGTTCCCAGTACTTACAATAACGGTGATTCATTACCAAGCTGAATCAGCACATCTTGTCAAGCGCCCTCCTTTATCTGATACTAAAATCCAGATTGAGGCCGGTCCTGTACCCATAAAAACCTCAAAGACATATCTAGTGTTAAAAAGCTGATTTTTCAGCAATCACATAGTCAATCAAACAGGCTTTGACCCTGTGATGACAACAGGAGGCCCTCTGTGATTGGGGTTGGTCTGTCTAAGGGGCAAAAGGAGGGTACAGGCATGTGTGTTAGATACATCTGCTTGTGATTGATTGGGTTGATGTCTTTGTAATTGGGTGGACGTCTTTAGGAAGTCTACCCAATATCCTCGGCCCAGCCCATATTTTATCCTGTCAAGGGTACAACAACATTCACCTACACCGAGAGACTTTTGTCCCTGTCTTGGGAACAAGTTCACACTTAATTCACTCCTATTTAAATGCTAATTATTGGCTGGAAGAAGTGGGAGAGCAAAATGCAGGCAGGGGAAAAGTTAATTTTTAAAACCTTTTTAACCTTTTCCGTAATAGTTATATAAAATGTGATTTTACTATTAAATTGGATTTTGAATAACTTTTAAAAGGAGCCCTTGAATTATTTTCTTACTGCTTCCCAACCGAAATTAGCATTTATTTGATGTAATAATATAACCCAGTGTGTTCCGATGGAATAGCCCGCCTAGCTACAGGAAGAATAGCTCTTGGGCATTTTTTCACTATGAGTATATGTGAAAAAGTAGCCATTTACATGTCCTACTTTTGAATATCATCCACCATGGCTTGTGGGCAATAAGTCCTATTTAGGGGTGACTTATTAATATTTCAAAAGAAGGTTTTGCCCTGTCAAAAAGGGTTTATTGTGACCTGTCAAATTAGTATTTTAAAACTGCACAGCCAGGCTACAATGGTAGGCCTGGGGATAGGTTTGGTCAATCACTGCAGTGGGTAGCAGAATTGGTTCTGCAGGCCACTAATGACATTTAACTTACAGGTCCTGGGTGCGCGCTGTACCATATATATGGGGGGACTGAAAGGTAAGTTAAGTATGCCAGTCAGGTGTAAACTACTTTGAAAGTGCAAAATGAGGGAGCACAAGCATCTTACTCCTGGGTAGCAGCAGTAAAGAGTTCTATGGCCAGCAAAAAGGCAATAAATCCAGGTGTACCCTGCTGAGAGGGCAAATTTACAACAAGCAACATCAAATGTAGAGGGCCATCCAGGAGCTACGAGACCAGAACATCAAATTATAACTTTAACTTGAAGATGTGGAAATTGTTCCCAAAAGAACAATATTGACATCCAGGGCCTGTATAGAGGGAAATGACATCCATTGCTACTTCTGGAACATCCTCCATTGTGTCAGCGATTGACGAGATGAGCACCATCTTACCCAACATTGAGTGGGTGTTGTCCTTTCTGGAAATGGAAATAACAGGCCCTCAGAAGTCCTGACTCTGGTTTCTTTTTGAGGAGAAGGATGAGGTAATGGGCCAGGCCATACTAAAAAAAGGTAATCCAATGTCTAAAGGCCATAAGATACAACTATTCCAGGACCTGCCCCCCACCACTCTCAGGAGGTACAGTGACTTCAAGCCAGTGAAAGATCAGTGACAAGCACAAAACATATGTAAATGGGGTCATCTGTTCCACATAATCTTGAAATGGCAGGGTAAGAAAAAAGTGATAATATCTATGTCAGAGGCCTGAAGCCTACCGGGTTTTGGGGAGAACCCAGATAAAATGGTGAAAGTGGCAGTGCAAGATGGAGAGTCCCAGGTGGGTTGTCTGACTTGGAGCAGATTAATGGCCTACTATTGGAGAGGACAGCCATCTTCAGATGATGTTGTTGTGGGAGAAGGCGAAGGTGCTTCAGCATTTAACCGCATCGCTGCGGCGGTCATTTTTGCGCTGTGCGGCTTTTTTACAAAAGCCGCGTTACATGACGAGCTCAGCTCGTCATCCGCACACGCCCCCCGTGGCTGATGACGAGCTGAGCTCGTCATCAGCATCGAAGGGTTTAAGATCAGCAGTCGCTGATGGTGGCAATGAGAAAGGCAAGGGGAGCAAGTCCTCAGAATCCCCTAAAGAAAACAGAAAAAAATGCTCTGCTATAAGATGTTTAATCACAGTCAGCCTTAGGGCTGATGGGGGAGAGAGTGGAGGAGGGAGATACCAGGGCATGAAACATCAAAAGATGGACCTAGTGGGGGATAGGTTTCGTGATTTCCAGGGAGGGGTGGATGGTCTCACGCATCATGAACATTTATGACTGTTCCCTATGTGAATAGAGGAGTGGTCATTTTGTTTTATTGAAGTTAATGGGAGAGGGGAATGGAAGGGATAGTAGGCAAATCCTACATTTACAGTCATACTCACAGCTACAAACATCTGCTGATAACCTGGCTGTTTTACCCAGCCACGCTAAATGCTACCCTCTCCAGCTTCCGCGGTCTTAACACCTGTTCTCTCAGCGCCGGGACACCTCCTCGTGAGGTAGCTGTTCGCGCTATACAAAATTCCGTATTATTATTATTATTATTATTATTACACAAAGCATACACCACCCATGGCACAGGTGGGGATAAAAGATAAGCATTCACTCAACCTATCAGCTTCAACATAAAAGCCTAAATGTACCTGTTTAGTGAAGGGTTGTCCTACATTTCCTACATGAAGCAGAGGTTGACATATGCCTTCTCTAGGAAGCATATCTGGTCAAAAAGGAGTGGAGTCAGCTCCGGTCCAAGTGGTTTTCCATACAATATGTTTTACTTTAGTAAGTTCTAAAAGCCCAACACCCTTGTGACTTGCCGGTTAATTCCCGTATTAGATTCTTTGAATTCAAATGAGGAGGAAAGCTTGCCACACATGTGAAACAACAGCTCCTTTTGATTCAAATGTCAGCCATGATGAGTGTATCCTGCAAAATTACAATGATTCCTTTGAATAAGTCAGTTACAATAAGAATTCAAGTTTACCCAAAACATAATTAGAAATTAATATGTTCCATCAAGTTTTCACAATAAATAGCATTTTTTTTGCTTGTATGTAGAAAGAAAGACCCCTTCTAACATGTATTTTTCTGTCCAAACACGGAAGGGTTTTTTAATCTTGAAGTATTGTTACAAATCATGCTTTGTATATGACAAAAAGACTGACTTAAAAAATGACAACACTTGTTTTGCGCTTTTGGGGTATGCTATCCATGGGCTTTTTCAAGACTGTTCTTATAACTTGTGTTTTGAAGAAAAAAATCAAGATTTGTAAATGAGGACCCCTGGTCACTTCTGGTATTAATCTTTAGCATCGCAGACGGCAGAGACTTAATCCCTCAAGGGCTATCAACTCGAAATCTGATTCCTATTTGCAGGATTAATGTTTTGGGTACACTTTCATTCTCATCATAATTGACCTATTCAAAGGAATCCTGGAGGATACACTTATCTTGGCTGACATGTTTCCTCTTGTATTAATAAGATCGATGGGGAGTTTTCCTAATTTCTACTAGATGTCAGCTCGCAGGCCAAAAAGTGATGGCCTGTACCACCTGCAGGTACCTGATTCTGGTAGTTGAATTGCTGACTGAAGTCTAGAATATAGCTAGTGCTTGTGGTCCTAATACAGAAAAGTGAGGGTTTCTTTATGTCATTTTTGATTAAATAATGGCAGTGGGGGAAGGGTGACTAAATAGTAGAGGGCTATCTGAATATTGTAATGGACATCCTCCAGAAAGGGTCGCCTAGAACAGGGTTCTGCAAAGTCGGTCCTGGAGGCCACGCCAGATTTTTAAGATAACTACATTTATCTAAATGGGGATATGCTAAACATTTGGCATGGAGCCGGCCCTTCAGGAGATCCCTGGTCCAGAGATTAGACACTATGGGAGTTCTTACTAATAACCATAAGCTTTAACTCTCCTCACTAGGGCTTGATGAGTTGTAATGAGTTCAACATCCAGTTAAACTGCATCTTCTACTATGCAGTATGCAAGTCCTACACCAGACGTGACCATTTTTTGGTAGGTTTCTCCGTGCCAAAAATCATGAGATTGTCTACAGTCCAAAACACACTATCAGATCATGAACCAGTGACTATGGAAATTGAGGAAGCCTTTGCTCCAGCCCTTTCCGAGATCTTCATGCCTTAAAGAGCCTCTTTTGTGTGCTGCTGCTATTAGAGAGAGAAAGGCAGATGCCATTCAAGGCTTCCTTGACATAAATAACAAGGTTGATGTTGGTAAGGAGAACCTGTGGGATTTATTGAAGACAGACGTGAGAGGCCATTTGATCTCCACCTCAACCTTTCTCAACCAGATAATATAGGAGACGAGGGTAAACGTAGAATCACGGCTTAATGACCTGGAAAAGAAATAAACATAAGAAGGAGAGCCCGCTCCGAATTTGATGTAAACTGATTGCACAATGGGCCCAGCTTAGGGTGGTAGCTGTTGATAGAGGGTGATATGGTTTACTCTATCTCAAGCGAAAGTACTTTGTTAGAAATTACAAAGTATTCTTGTTTGTAAACAAAACATCAAGAGTGTAGGGGATTGGGTGGTAAAATTTAGAGGTGAAAAGGGAGAGCATGTTAGTGTCAATGATATGTTATTCACTGTAAGAAACCTGGCATGCTCTTAATCTGCATTGCTGGAGATTTGTTGGAGTATAGTCAGGTCTCTGGGTTCAAGGTAAACTTACAAAAATTGCACTTCCTCAACATTTCCGTCCCCAGGGACCGGATACCTGCTGTACAACTCTGTTTCCCTTTTTGACTGACCGAAAACATCTATCTCCTATGTGGAAATCTTGATGACCCGAAGGTTAACAGGAATGATATTGGCCAATTATCCACAACTTCTGTCCTCAATGTGGAAAGACTGGAACCAGTGGCATATGGGCGCGTTATCCAAGTTAGGGAAGATTGATGTGCTTAAGATAAATGTATTGCCCAGACTTTTGTACTTATTTCAAACAGACCCTATCAGCATCACTCCCTCCCAACTAAACACTCACAGAGGTCAATTACTGCCTCCATGTGAACAGGGAGTCATTTCCTGATAGTAAGAGACACATTATTCCGGTCCCCACGCGAGGATGGAGTTGGCCTTCCCAACATAGATAGATCCTACCAAGTCACATAACTCACATATGTTGTAAAATGTAATAGGTTAGAATCAGAGAAATAATGGTGTTTCATAGACCATGAGTGGCCGGGACACAACTGTGGGAACCCTCATACTTAGACAAGACATATCACAGCTGTGGGTTATATTCATCCCCTCACTGATATCGATACAAGTGATGCAGATAGATGTGTGGGCTGAAGATGACTTCCCTCTCCTGTCTCCCCAATTCAGGGTAACCCTGACGTTCCACCTGCTGTAACTGATTCGCAATTCAAGAAGCCGTCACGTCATAGGATTAAGGAGCTCTTCAAATACGCAAGGTCTTCAGTCCTACGAAATGCTCAAGAGCTTCTACATTCTCCAGGAGAACAAGAAGAATAGATATTGTCAAGACAGGCATTGCGATCGTCACTCCTCATTGAACTATTAGCTTCCAGACCTCTAACAGCATTTAAAAAATTGCTGCTCACCCAACATGATAAGAGTGTAATGTTAAACATGAATCAACTTCTAGGACACTCTAGACCCTAAGCAGAAGCGAGGGAGACTGAATTTTATAGAAGCTCACCACACCAGTTGTGGGAGGACATCTTCACGTTGACTACCTATTTTCTAATTACCTTTCCTAACTATTTCTCTTTTAGTTGCAATTTAAATCGTTTTTAATGTATTTTAGTATTTATTAATCATGCAGAGAATTTCTTGCCCTTATATATATTTTCCATGAAGGTGGTGCTCCATTTTGTGTGATTTTTTTTATGCCTCCTTTGATTTAAGGAAGGAGGCGCAGCTAAGAAGGTTTTTAGTTTATTGTATCATCACAATACCTAGTTTTGGGTTTGACTCTGGGTTTTTAAATGTGTATTGTTGCAATGACTGTGTATGGAGAGGAAAAACCTTTCCGGATCTTTGAGTTGTTTCGAAATGTGGTTTCTCCAAGGTCAGTGCCCACATCAGTGGCCCTTCAATTGCATTGCCTTTGTCTACTAACACTTCTGTCAGGTCCAGAATCACACTGGTATCAGATTAGATAATGATTCTAAATTTGACGACATTTGAACGGATACATTAAATGAGCTATTTGTTCTGTTGTGATGCATCCAGTTGCAGTATATTCTTGAGGCACACAAACTACTATTTATTTTCTCATGTAACAACACCCTCAGCACTTTGTACTGTATTCTTAGGGGCATATTTTCCAGAATTGTGGCACAGGGCAGCGCAGCAACTTAGCTAGCTGAGCTGCCCTACGTCACAGGGAAAGGGCAGGAATATTTATCCAATACGGAGCATTTCCGTCCTGTCCCCTTGCATTGGCACAGTTTTGGCAGACCCGCGGCAATGCAGTGCAAGGGTGCCTGTGTTGAGGACAGGATTGTGTTTGTGCATGAAGGGACACCTTCCTGCACAAAAACAGTCCATAGAGGCGTTTTCCTCTTACTATGTGTGCTGCAGAATGCAACACACATAAAAAGAGGAAAAAATGAGGAGAAATAAAGATATTTCACCTTGGTAGTCTTTACCTGGGGAGGCGTATCTTTTTGGCGCATTCCGGGGTTTTCCAGGTTTAGTAAATCTGGCAAACCATGGGATTTGCGTGGGAACACCCACCACAGCGACCATGGAACGCCTCCCTTGCACAGAGGATTGCATGCAGTGATTTACACTGAGTTGCATTGCGCCATTCAAAGCTACACAAAGTGACTTTGTGTGGATTAATAAATATGACGTTGGGCTTTGCGTCATGCATGTACCAGGTTCTGTGGTGTAAGCATGACGCAAGGCTCTCATAAATATGCCCCTTAGTATATACTTATGGCGGCCAAGTTTTCTGAATGAAAAACCGGTACGGCCATAGACATAGAAGTAGGACTATGTTTTGGACAGACCCCGATCATGGTCACAGAAGGACTTTCACATGGGTGGTCTCATTGCGACCACAAGAAATGAAGTGCACACCAGGAATATCCTTAATGATTTTTTATTGACAGAATACTAAAAACACCAAACAGACGCGCTTTGGCTCGTACGCCTTTCTAAAAAAATATATATCTATTAACACACAGACACGCACATATACACACACTCTTTCCCCCATGTGTGAGAATCATGACTTGGGATAATGTGACATTTTGTTCATCCCTCATTAAATCCTGCTGTGCTACAGTAGTGAGGCGAGGCAGCACAGCAGATGGCTTTTTAAACAACTTGACTTCTTTTAGTGCGGTGAAGAGAGATCTCTTTAACTCCTTCGATGCTCATGATGAGCTCAGCTCGTCATGAGGCACGGTGCTCGTGTGCTCATGACCTCCAGCACAGGAGGGGAATGGGTCAAGCAGCCAAGGTGTTAAAAAGAGAGCTCTTTAAAAAGCTCAACTTCTATTCCTGGTGTGAAGAAAGGGTCAGAGGAAACATGAGCTTGAACCACACTGCGATCAATGTGCGTGCCTACCCGACACTCACTCAAGAAACGAGGAATGTCTTTGTTGCATTAAAAAATTGTCAGGATGCTGGGACCGTCTTGAGAAACTGGGGTTCGTCTGGGCAAATCCGGGATGTCTGCTCACCCTATATGTACTACAACCCAAAAGATTAAGAGGATAATCTTACATGTCAAAGCAGGGCTGCTTGCTATTTTAATTTCTGGCCCAAGTTTTTCAAAAAAGATTTGATCCAAAGACAATACAAAGATGATACAACAAGCTGAGTCAGCTACTGAGTCACTTAATGAGTAAGGAGGAGTCTCTCTTTTAAACACCCCGTACATCCCAGCTGCCCATACTTGAACACTCCATAACATGTGGATAGAAAGTGGAAGAGATACGTGTGAGGGAAAAGGGCGTGTCATTCTCTTATCCTGATGAGGTTTTGTCTTTGTGGGGACATGCAGTGTTCACATTAAAGCGCCTGTCAACAGCTGAATCAACACCAGTGATTGTTCAGTGCTCGAGGAGTCAATAGGTTGTGTCTTTTGAAATGTTCTTGCTTCAAGCAGTGAGTTTTCACTGCTGTCGGGCCACCTCCTTTCAAGTTCAGAACAAAGTGTGTCCCAGGTGCTTTGGGGCACTTTATTGTGTTGTGCTGTCTTGCCTCTTATTACAGTGCCAACTTTGTGGTCAGACCAGTTTGGGTGCTTTTTGTAAATGAAACCTTTTCAATCAGCAGAACAAAAGATCCCAGATAGTTTTCATCTATACGTCACAGCCCTGTTCCCCACCACACTCGCTTTGGAGATACTGGCTTCTAAGAGAGCTCCTTCAACAGTGCTGTGGCCGCCTGTGTGCAGTCCAGGTAGGGGACTGCACCGATGCCTGTTGTAGTTGTAGAAAACATAATGCCTGAGTTACGGGTGGCCCTAAAATAGTGGCTTGAGACAACCACATTTTGTATTTGAGAAGACCATTCTCATGCTGTATTTATTACCCCACGGAATTCCTTAATAAAAAGTAGGTTTTTGGTTACCATCACACATTGTACATACTATTTTCATTTAAGGTGAAAAAGAGTGAGACAACTGCAATACATTGGAATCATTTAACCAATATTGTTGGAGTCGTGTTTGGCCACCCTGCTGGCCCTTCAAGCACTGGCTAATTGAGTTGGGAGTCTGAGTTAAATCCCCCTCCAGTACCCTTCACGAGATGGGCCTGGGCAACCGGGCCGGGTCTTGGTTACAACTTCCAATGATCCCAGGGCAGTGGTATACAGTTTCTCGAGGGCCAAGGACAATCTCTGTACTGCACACCCCTGGCCCTGCCCTACAGACAAAGTGTTGAAGCCAAACTTACCCAAAAGTTCACCTGCTTTCTTGTTTGAGATACAAAGGTGTCTTCTAGCTTTGTGGCCAACTCTGATTCTGTCCTCACAACAAAACCGAGGTGAACAACCTTTACAACGAAACTTTTACAACGCACTACCATTACAACGCAGGCATTACAACGCAAACCATTACAACGCATTGCGCTGGGGGGAGCTCTAGGATAGGGAATAGGTTTATTTTCTATCCAACACCTTCCCTAGTGTCCACGGGGACTGGAGTTGGAATAGTAAATTAAACTTTTCACTATCCAGCACCCCAAAGCGCTATGCGTTGTAAAGGTTTGCGATGTAAAAACCGCGTTGTAAAGGCATGCGTGGTAAAAGTATGCGTTGTAACGTCATACATCCCAAAACCGAGGATATACTTAAAGGAAACAAAAAGCTGAATGAAAAATCGACCATCTAAACAATAAAACTTGCACACTTACCCCCCTCCCCCCTCCTCCCAATCATCAATCCAGAGCAGTGCAAGCAGGTGCAAGAAGCTTGTGTCCAGGGGCAGAAGGGCAAATCGATAGTCTACAAGGGCACAGCAAGTCATGTCATATGGTTACTGCATTTCTATATATTGTGTTAAGTTAGCATGAGTTTATTAAATGTTTAAACGACATATTTTCCTTCGGCTTCAGTTTGCACACGACACCTAATTGTTATTGTAGCTTTCAACCTAGACGAAAGATGTGACTTATTTGAGAATAATATGTTATTGCTCTGATATCAGTTGTGCTTGGTACACTTTGTACAAATGTCTGCACACTGAGAACTGCACCCTCTAAGAATAACCTAACACAAGGTTGCTGAAGGCCTGATCCTCGCACTACATTAGACATAACACAAATAATGTTGCTGCCAACATTGGGCTCTACGCGGGTTTAAGATAGAGTTACAGGGAATGAATCAACACACTTGATGCTTTGCATGCAGAGAGCTGGTAGCTGTTGATGTGATCTACTCCTACTGAAATTTAGAGGTATGGGCCCGCCCTGCTAGAACCCAAATGAGACCTTCTTAGATATAATATAATATGCTAAATAGGGTGCGCGAAATATAGGTGAAACAGATTTCTATAGATTTTTGCATCATAACATGCTATCACCTTTTGCTTACTATGGATTAGCGACTATGCTGCTAACTCTGATTTTTATAATATGTATGTTGATATTATACAAGATACTGCGTTTGAGAACTTTGCATTGAAAAATAAACATTTCAAACTTGCACGTGTGTTCTTTGCCTCCCAGTTTCGGTTTGTAATGATTATATAACGAAAGAGTGTTCATGTGTTCCACGATACCTGAGGTACCCTAAGTTCATGTTCTGGATTGTCTAAGTCATTGGGAAGTTATTACTCCCGATGAGACACTGTAGCTACCTTGGTAAGGGGATTTCTGAAACTAAGGTGAGTTTTGGGTCACCCTAACTCACCCAGGTTCTAGATCTCTGTGCACAGTTCTGTGGGAGAACGGAAACCATGCTACATGGCGCCCATACGTTGTTGGCCTTATATCATGACACTCGAGTAGTATATCATTCAAACCCTAACACCTTCATTCCCGTTTCCGGAAAACGGCAGTGTTGGAAAAACCTACCTATTTTTGAAATAGGTCTTTTTCAAGCTTGAATCTATCTGAAAACGGTTTCGTTGAATTACTACCCAGTTGTGCTACAAAGTAATCTTTGTTTTTTCACTTTCCTGTGCTAACATGGCACAAGCCGTGGACATCCCGCCGCATAGTCGCATTACGGTGCGTGACCATTTGCAGGCTTATAATGTCCCTGTTGAAGGCTTGGCTGTTGTTCTAGTGGTGAGTGCGGAACATGCTTACCCGTACGAACTATTTTATTCGTGGGTGACATTTCCGACGGTGAACGCTAATTCTAGCGTTTTCCATTCCTACACTGCTACGGCTGTACCGGCTGCGTATGCTCCGTACAGAGCACTGGAGGTTCCAATTGACGCTTGGCAGCATGGAGTTTGGTTTGGTGGCACCCTACCACACGCTTTAACCGCTCCGAGGTTAGGTCCTTTGTCCATTCCGGGCACTCCTTGGCCCGCTTTGGCTGGATTCACTCCTCACCCTAATCGAGCCACTTGTGGCATAGCTGATCTGCGGCAACTTCATGAAGTCGTAGTGGCAGTGATTAGACCGCTTGTTCATTACACTAGCCGTAATGTTCAAGACGTAGCCCCTAGGGGTGCACAGCTTCGTGCAGAACAGGCTGGTTTGAAAATCAATCCTGTCATGGTGAATTCCATGATGGGCAAAAAGCCCCAGGACAAGGATGATTTTCCGTTCTGGCTTGCAGAGAAATTCGGCCAGCTTGAAGCTGTGTTTCCTAATACGAATCCCGGTGATAAGCACCGGATTCTTACACTGAGTTTACCGAAAGATTTGGCACCTGAGCGTGTTGACTGTGAGACCTGGGGTAAGACTTTTGCAACGGTCTATTCGAGGTGCTACGGCACCCCGTCTGTGACCAATCTGGGTGCGGTCCTTAAACGTGTTCAGGACGAACACGGACCGGAGTCGGCGGTCGAATTGGGTATGCGCCTGTGTGGCTCCTTTGATGTAGTTTGCGATCTGATCCTTGCAAATGTCAAGGGAGATGCAGTGAACTTTCAGGTTGCTAACGCTTTGGCGTTGATTCCCGAGGCCGAAAGACCCCGTCAGTTGGCAAGGATAATTGTGGCTGCTTATAAAACGGTTGGCCGCAATGCGAAGGGGCTTAAGGCTTTTCCTGATAAAGAGAAAAAGCAGCCCCAGGGTCAGTCTTCGGAAACTAGTGGTCAACCTAAGTCCAAGAAACAGAATTGGCCTAAAAAGCAGAATCAGGGTAAGCAACAACAACAACAAACACAGGTTTCTGCTCCTGCGTCTCCGTTGCCTGCGCAGTCGGATCGTGTTTATGATTTGCGCGACCACGCGATGATTAAATTGCCTGAGAGGTTTCAGGCTTCTGACCAACGCTCTCCTCGTTCCTTTCAGGACTCATCGGCTCCATCAACCGGTGGTGGAGGGGGCGGCAGGGGCCGGGGTGGCCAGCAAGGACGTGGTGAGCCCCGCCCGCGTAACGGTGGAGAGCAGCAGGAAGGCGCTACGCCCAAGAGACCACAGTTTGCCACGAAGAAAGTCGCCGCCCTGACAGCGCATCGTTATGCCCCAGATAGTGAGAACGCGGCTTCGGAATCTGACGTGGGCTCTGACCTTGCTGGACAGCGCGGCAGAGATTACCATAGTGAGAGAGGCCCTCCGTCCACTGTTGAAGGTGACAGCGACTGACACTTATGTTGTAATTAAAACTGCTGATACGCATGTTGCTCCCCCTGAACGTCTTTTTGAAATTGTCCTGTTAATAGAAGGTGACATGCAGCGAACTGTAAAAGGGGTATTTTGGGAAAATCTCTCGTCTACGTATGACATTTTGCTTTCGGAGGCTGACTGGCCCCCACCTTTTGTTCTCGCAGCTCCGCGAGGGGAGGAGGTGATCCTCCCCAGTTTCGCGCACACTGTATCGAGAGTGGAAGCGCTGCATTTTGCAGAAGAGTGGGCTCTGGCGCTTGCGCCGGCTGTGTACCGCAATCAGTGTGGCTGGGATAAATTGTCTCCAAGCCATGAGATTCCGTTACGGTCTCAGCCGCAGCCTCAACCTCAATATCCCATACGGCGTGAAGCCAAAGCTTCAGTCGCGGCTATCCTTGAACAATTGGAATATCAAGGTGTAATTGAAACGTGTGTGTCACCGATGAATAACCCCCTTTTTACTGTAAACAAGCCGGACGGCTCATATCGTTTGGTTTTGGATTATAGGCATTTAAACTCGCATTGCCGTAACTGCGCAGTACAGAATACACATGGCTCTGCTTTAGTGAATAGTCTTGAGCGTAAACGGTTCAAGACCACGCTCGACATTTCCAATGGTTTTTATGCACATAGATTAGACGTTCTAAGTTCCCAATGGACCAGTTTCACATGCGGCGGTGTGCAAAAAATGTTTCAGCGACTCCCAATGGGCTATAAGAATAGTCCAGGAGTGTTCTCCGCCCGCATTGTCTCTCTTTTGGAGGGCATCGACCCAGTTGCTTGTTCGTATGTGGATGACATTTATCTGACAGACGACGATCTTTGGGAGCATCTGTGTCGAGTGAATAGCATAATTTGTAACTTTGCTGACATAGGTTACAAATTTAACTTTGCAAAGTCGCACATTGCAGAGTACACAGTGTTGTTTCTCGGTTACGAGCTTAACAACGAGGGAAAAGGGTTAGCACCTCACTTCCTGGAGAAATGCGCACAATTGCGCTCTCCGACAACACTGAAAAAATTACAATCTTTGCTGGGTTTTTTTAATTTCGGGAGAACTTACATTCCGGAATATGCCCAGCGTATCAAGCCTTTGTATGCTTTGATACAACCATCTTTCTCCAAATCATGCTGGCTGCCTGAGCATTCAGCCATTCTGCAGTCTTTGCAGGCTGATTTGCTCGCTTCTGAATACTTACAGACTCGTGATAACCAGACCAACCTGGTGATAAGAATTATCCCTGGGGCGGTGGGTTTCACGTACCTGACTTTTAATGAAGGAGATACAGTACCTATTGCTTACAAGTCACACTTGTACACTTCGGCTGAATTGCGTTTTTCAACTGTGGAGAAAGTTTTAACTGCTGTACAGATGGCAATTCTTAAAGAACGTGCCCTGTCACAAGGAAAACGCATGTTGGTTGTTACCCCGTGTCCTGCCTTGGAGGCAGTTACGAAGGCCAGTGTACCTAATTCCAAAGCTTTGCACCCTAGGTGGATTCAGTGGGCTGCATCCTTGACATCCCAGGATGTCACGTTTATTTTTGACGCCACTTTACGGTCGCAGGAGTATTTACAGTATGAATTTGTTCATCCTGCTCCTTTAGCAATGCGGCCGTTGGAGGATTTCCATTGCATCATTAACACGGATGGTTCGGCGCAGGTTGCGCATGGCTCTAAACATGACTACGTTTCCGCATGCGCCATTGTGGTCGGTGCCATGGTGAACGATGAGTTCAAGTCCAGTGTCGTGCACACGCAGACGCTTGGGGACTGCACCGCACAATTAGCAGAGCTTCGTGCGCTGATGCTTGCATTGGAGTACGCGGATCCTAGTGTGACTACTTTGATCGTAAGTGACTCTTACTACTGTGTCCAGTCTTACAATGAAAACTTGTTCTTTTGGATTCAGAATGAATTTCGTGATTCCAAAGGTAGCACAATAAAACATAAAATGATCTGGGTCCGAGTGGCGGAACTTAAAGAGAAGTTGCCACTCGTGTTTGTGATTCATACTCTCGGCCATCAGCGCCTGGGGGTCCACGCTGTTGGTAATTCGCTTGCTGATGAAGCAGCGAAGTCAGCGGTATCAAAATACTTAGTTGCAGCAGTCACGAGGTCCAAAAGCAAAATAGATGATGACATCTTGGCAGCTGTTGCTGCAACAGAGAAGGGAAGTAAATATCCTGCGGGGTTCCCTTCTAAATACACATACCGCTTAAGTCCCGATATGGTTCCTTATGTGATAATTCCTGATGTTGGCGAACGTCTAGTTCCCAACTCGGATCGCAGGGCTACTTTGATTACAGCGGCTCATGAAGGTGTGGCGTCTGCGCATGCGGGCGTCTCAGCCACTGTAACTCAGCTGCAACAAAGGTTCTGGTGGCGGGGACTGTACAAACAGACGCGCGATTATGTCCTTCAATGTGACATTTGCCAGCAGATTAAGCCTTCAACTGCTGCGCGGCCGCCTCAGACACAGTTGTACATCTCTAATAAACCGCTTGGATGCGTTTATTTGGATCACTGCGGTCCATTTTCTTCTGATACTGCGTACAAATACATCTTAGTAGCAGTTGATTCATGCACACGCTTTGTGTGGGTATGGCCACATCGGAGCGCTGATTCACGAACTGTCATTAAGGATTTGCGAGTCTTTGTGGGAATTTTTGCCTGTGGTACCTTCCATTCGGATCAGGGTCCGGCTTTCGCCTCTAAGGCGTATAAGGATGCTATGGTTTCGTTGGGGGTCCAAGTCAAGTTTTCGAGTCCCTACAGGCCCGAGGGCAATAGTGTAGTTGAACGAATGAACCGCGACTTAAAGCAATCTTTGACAGCTCGAGTTATAGGCACTGGCAGAAACTGGTTAGCCCACCTCAATGGCGTGCAGCGTGCGCTTAATAATCTCCCTAGAAGGTCTCTGGGTGGGCGGACCCCATACGAAATGCTCTTTGGTATCAAGATGTACGTCCCTGACCTCGATGGTTTAGACTGCAAGGCCCAGGCCTCGGCCTTTGACGTAGATGAACATTGCAATGTTTTACAGAATCTACAAAAGACCAGAGACAGTCTAGCAAAGGAACATTTGCCCTCCACATCGGATGATGCGTTGCAGATCCCGGTAGTTGGCTGGCTACCCCAAGTTGGAGAACTGGTTCGAGAGAAGATCGATAACAAGAAAGAGTTTGGTCCCTCATATCGTGCACCGGTTCGAGTTCTTGGAGTGAAGGGCACAAGAACAGTCATTTTACCACCACTTCCAGGTCGTAAGGAAAACAGATTTATTTCTATTGACAATGTCAAGACACACAGGGTGGCCGATTCTTCATAGCATGACACCGGCTGTATCCTGTCCTTCCATGGTGAGGCACTCTGTGCTGGCTATTACATCTGGTGCAGAACAGGAGGTGTCCCTCGAGATGCCTGCCATATCCAGTCCTTTATTAAATACTATTCCTGTTACTAACATTGATGAGTTGAACTACACATATCCTGCTGATTTATCGATGCCTGATTTGCAGACTCGTTTGGCCGACCAGTCCAGATTCTCTTTTGACTCTGTTTCGGAACTTTCAAAGAAACCCTCAACTATTGCAAAATATGCCACGTTGTTTAAAAACATTTTTTAATTCCCCCTTGGACATACATTTGGTTGATCCTATTTTCATTTTACCTTTTTATGTCAATTGGTTTTGTGTTTTATTTTTTCCGCCTGATCGATGGTCACTACGTTAAAGAAAGAACAGGAATTCGGTACCTTAATGGAACATTGGCCCCTCTTTCCTCTTCACATTCAGCGCACAGACTGAAACGAAACTTGAATACAGTTAACATTACTGCTTGGCCTGTCCTTGATGGGATTGTGTGGAATGCGGTTAGATTTCAAATACATGGGCCCACTGAAGTGATTAATGTTCCGAATGTGCTTAGAGTAAACATGGGAGATGTGATTAAACAAAATATACGTTCTGATGATTGGGATATTCAGGCCGTAGAAGCATTATTTTCTGATTTGAAATACTATGCGGCTTTTGATGCTGAAGACTTATATTTAGATTCTATTAATTATGGTGATTTATTTTGCTTCCAACATTATGGTAATCATTTTCTCCATAAGACAAATTCCAGGAGGGTTGCTGTGAATTACACGCAATGGGAACATTGCCCAGCTCCTATAATTGGAAGCTCCAGTACATTTCTGAAAAAATACAGTTATTTTTCAGATTTCAATCAATCAAATCCTGAGTCCTTTTATTTCAGAATGACAGAAAAATCCATGTCCAAAGTTAGACTTACCGATACAAAGTTGCTGTATTCGAAGTCCTTTCTAGACAAATTGGCTTTAGATGGCTACGAGATCTGGAAGGGAATTATTGACCTTAAATCGGTTTGGGGTACCAAAGATTGGCAGGTACAAGGCACTGAGGCTTTGCACCGTGCATGTCTCATCCCGAATCACATGTTGTTTCTAAATTCTACTATTTCCCAGACAACATGCTTTGGATTGGCTACTTCTAAAAAATTAAATACACCAATAATCCCCGAATTAGAAGAATATTCAGGATGGGGTAATTTTTCTGATTTGTCTATTCATGAGATACAGTCTCTAATACACAATTCGTCTTTTAATGTGTCCAGCTTGGATCCAAAAGGTTGGCTGTTGTGGCAAAAGAGTTCTGATTCTTGCCAACGTCGATTTCTGGGGTTGGCTGAAGGGTTCACACAAGTGCGACCAGATCCCCGTTTTGAAACTGATTACACTGTCACCACTTACTCTGTAGGGAAACTGTGTCAGAATTGGTTACACCATTCCACGTTAGCTGCAGTTAAACTACATCTGTCTCAGTTAACTGAAAATGTGGATTTGAATGATTTTATAAAAGGCCCAGCTAAGGGTAGATCTAAACGGTGGATTTATGCTGTTTACAATGAAATTTGGAAAGTGTCTCAAATTGAGGCTGCTAAGCGCCTAAGGGCAATTGACCAAGAAAATTTGGAAAAAGTACTTGCAGTGGTCGATAACAGTATTAACACGCTTTCTTCACGAATTTACACATTAAACAATATTGTTTCTTCTGTTGTTGACATTGTGCATGATGAATTGTCCGTATTATATCATGGTCAAAATCAATTGCGTTCTGTTATGCAGTTTGCCTGGACACTACAGACTCTGAAGGCTGGTCGAGTGCCTTGGAGTTATATGAACGTCTCATCACTATTTGCCCCATTTAATTTGACTGACAAGCAGCGCATGCTTTCCATGCGAGATGCATCATTTTCTATGTTACACATTGAGAAGTTAGAATCTTTGCCCTTCTCTGTGGCTGAGGCGGCTGCTGCTACATGGCTTATCCATGGTATTATTACTTTACCATTTGCTCTGTATAAATTTACAAATTGTATGAGATATATTGCTATAGGGCGATATGAACCACTGGGAAGTGCTTTCTTACATGAGACATGGTCTTTACCATATACATACAGATGTCTGAAGGAGGGAAAGGAAGTGAATCTGAATGGTGAAGAATGCACACAGTTGCCTGACCGTTCACTGATATGCAGGCACATCCAGTTACATGGTTCTTGTAATCAGGACAGACCAAATTTAGCCTGTGTTTTAAAAGGCACACCGGTTCCTGCAATAGTTCCCACATTCACTTTGTTGTCTAACGGTAGTTATTTACTCTTGAACAACGAACCGTGTTGTGGGTTAATGGTCGGTATCGCATATGTGGTTACTGTATCAGAACGTGTGGTGTGTTGCAAGAACGTGTTATATCCACCCACGCATGGGAATTCAGATGTTTCCATTTGGCCAAGAATACCAACCTTGAGAGCGGAGTTCAATGGTTTGAGCCGAATAAGAGCCCTTTTGTCTCAAAAAGAAGTGGCCCTGAGCTCGGCCCGTGAAACTTATGTCCTTCACATAGCTAACACACACACGGAGGTGCAGGCGCTTTTAAGTACTGATTTGCCGTTTCATTTCTGCGAGCTGGTTCATCAAATCTTTAATGCCTCCTCCACGAATGGCCTAGCACATTTTTTTAAATTGGTTAGCAGTGGTCTTGTGACTACGTTTGAAAAAGTATTTGGTATTATCCCTGCGTTTTTTCATTCTATATTCGCAAGCTTGTTTGGCGGATTCCCTGTTTTGCTGGCTTTGGCTGCAGGCGTACTGGTGATATTTTGCTTTATTAAACATGGATGCCCATCCTGCGCAAGAAAGCGCTCAGCCCCTACTGATGCTGTTTCGCAACCGGATGCTTGATTACTATGGCTCCTTGCCGCTTGTGACTTTAAGCACGGCTTTTGGATTATCGTTTCGATTTTCCTATTTCACATGTGTCCAGCCTGTGTTTCATTGCCTGAGCTGTGATTTCGACTGGGCCATTGATTTGTGTCTCTGCTTACCGACTTCTCCTGACGTCTATTTTGATCAGCTAATGAGCCCCGTAGTTGCTCACGAGTTGGTTTGTTCTGGCGAAAGGGTTATGGCCGTGGCAGCGATGCATGGACTAATGGGTCAGTGGGACATATCCGCAGCGGCGCATGACTTTCTGGCGCATAGTATTCTCGAGAACCCACTGAGTTGTCCTCTGATGTTGCTAGAGGATTCAGTGCTGGAGGAGCACGTATGTTCTTTCCCATTGCTTAATTGGATGGCTGAACTGTTTTCGGATGATGACAGTGATTTCATGTTGGAAGCTGTAGCTACCTATTTTGCATATTCATTCAACCCATGAGTGACTTTTGAAGACTTTCATTATTATGGCACGTGACTTTTTAGTAATTCTGAATGGTGCCTTTTTTATTACGAACATTCGACTTTCATTTGTTCTAGGCCTGTGGACTTGTAGTTGGCCTTAAGTTCGAATTTTTATATTTTTGTGTGGCCACTATAGGCATTCATACATATTTTTTATTATTGAATAAATATATACATTTACATACATTTAGCTTGGCTCAATATTGTTGAACTCTGCTTTCATGTTTTGCCTCTCATATAGTATTGGCTTATATTTTCTTCCTTTTTTAACCGTCCTCGGATCATTGGGGGGGTGTCATATGGTTACTGCGTTTCTATATATTGTGTTAAGTTAGCATGAGTTTATTAAATGTTTAAACGACATATTTTCCTTCGGCTTCAGTTTGCACACGACACCTAATTGTTATTGCAGCTTTCAACCTAGACGAAAGATGTGATTTATTTGAGAATAATATGTTATTGCTCTGATATCAGTCGTGCTTGGTACACTTGGTACAAATGTCTGCACACTGAGAACTGCACCCTCTAAGAATAACCTAACACAAGGTTGCTGAAGGCCTGATCCTCGCACTACATTAGACATAACACAAATAATGTTGCTGCCAACATTGGGCTCTACGCGGGTTTAAGATAGAGTTACAGGGAATGAATCAACACACTTGATGCTTCGCATGCAGAGAGCTGGTAGCTGTTGATGTGATCTACTCCTACTGAAATTTAGAGGTATGGGCCCGCCCTGCTAGAACCCAAATGAGACCTTCTTAGATATAATATAATATGCTAAATAGGGTGCGCGAAATATAGGTGATACAGATTTCTATAGATTTTTGCATCATAACATGCTATCACCTTTTGCTTACTATGGATTAGTGACTATGCTGCTAACTCTGATTTTTATAATATGTATGTTGATATTATACAAGATACTGCGTTTGAGAACTTTGCGTTGAAAAATAAACATTTCAAACTTGCATGTGTGTTCTTTGCCTCCCAGTTTCGGTTTGTAATGATTACATAACGAAAGAGTGTTCATGTGTTCCACGATACCTGAGGTACCCTAAGTTCATGTTCTGGATTGTCTAAGTCATTGGGAAGTTATTACTCCCGATGAGACACTGTAGCTAGCTTGGTAAGGAGATTTCTGAAACTAAGGTGAGTTTTGGGTCACCCTAACTCACCCAGGTTCTAGATCTCTGTGCACAGTTCTGTGGGAGAACGGAAACCCTGCTACAGTCAGGAAGCAATGTGTGTGCTTGAAAACTCTTAGACTTAAATTACCCTTCTTGTGCCCCTGCTGGCCGCACAGGCGACTCAGTTGACCTGTGGCAGCCAGTGGGCTCTTGTAACCTTTACGAGGCAAACCCCCTGCTTCCTGATAAGGACACGAGCTAAGGCCACCTAGTCAATTGAGCTATTAAACATATATACCACAACAACCCAAAGAGGAATTCCCGCTGAAACCCTTCGGGAGATGAGCCTAGGCAACTGGGCCAGGTTTTTGTCCCCTGGTGCAAGTTCTAACTCTCAACAAGCCCATAGCAATGTGTTATGATGTGGTTTAGCTTAGGCTTGTTGTTTATGCTGGTGGAATCTGACGGGCGTCAGATTCCATGAGTTTCTTTGTGTGCAGGACCGTTCCAAACTCGGCAGCTGACTGCTGGCCGGTTAGGGAGTGGGTCCTACCGACGGTTGCACCTGGGAAGGAATAAACGTTAGTTATTTACCCACTTGCCGTGCACCGTGTTTACTTCATTTGGCGACAAGGATGGGATGGTGTGGGCGTATTGCACCACTGTACAGGAAGGGTTGGGGAAGTCCCCCTTTGAAGTCATGAGGAGTCGAGTTCCTAGAGGCAAATTAGTTCTAGGCTAGTTAAAAGAGAAGTGTGTGGATCAATGCACATCCTTTGAGGAGGCCATGGTGAAAAGTAACATTGAGCCTGATGATTGAGTGAAAGTCAAGGCTGGTAGGGTCGCAAGGAGTCTAACCAAGTTTAGAGACCCCTTCAAAGTTAAACAGTCGTTCAACAATCATGTGGTATTGGAGAATGGGGAACATTCGAACAAGCGCAGGGTTACATAATATCAGAAAGGTGGTGCTTGTTCTAAGGTTACTGATGAGTCTGTTCATGGTTCCTTGTTTATAAAGTGATAGAATTCACTTTTCGATGCCCCAACCATCCCTATTTTCATATGTGAGTTAGCATCATATGACTAACTGATGAAGTACGTATATGTGCACGTGTGTGTATTTTTCCTCTTATTACCTGATTATTCAAATATATGTGTGACGATATTAGTTCCTTAGCTTAGCTTGTGTGCCTCCATTTTGTGTATCTCTCTGTGTCTGCGAGTCGCACTCGCTCATCTGCCCCTCCCGTAGGAATAGAGAATTTCACTAAGACAGCAGTTTTCGTTTCTCAGCTTACTGTGGCCGAAACTAACAAGTCTCGTTATCAGTAATGTTCTCATGCCCAGAGACGCTGAAGCCTAGCTCCACGGCCTTGAGTAAAGATAGCGATGTATCCCTTGCAGGTGCAGATGCCTACTCTATGAGGACATTGTTCCCCTGTCTGGGTTTCAGTAATTTTCCAGAAGGGGCGTACCCTAATGAATTGTGTTGCATTATAATGTACTGCTGTGATGAAGAGAGTCAGTCCTCTCGACGCACTCTTTGGGGTGATGGTCGGACAGGGCCCTCTCATATGGGAGTTTGTGG
The DNA here is from genome assembly GCF_964263255.1 of Lissotriton vulgaris. Taxonomy (NCBI): domain Eukaryota; kingdom Metazoa; phylum Chordata; class Amphibia; order Caudata; family Salamandridae; genus Lissotriton; species Lissotriton vulgaris. Next base: position 1,064,300,221 of record NC_141693.1, on the reverse strand, counting down.
CCTAATAAAATACTCTGTTTATTCTTCTCCACTGTACGGCTGACTTCTTACAGAATTACTATAGGTGAGTGCGATAAGTCACTCGGGTGGATTTGAGCCACGCTTATCAGATGGCGCCCGAATAGGGAACCCGCGATAAAGATCTTTCTCACCCGTAGGTGGGTAGCAGAAGACCGGGGACCCGCTGGTTGGCACGGTGGGCCCGGGTACCCATCTGATGCCGAGCTTGCTTCTCGCAGCGCTGCCCCACCCTGCTGATCGGGAGAGGTCCCGGTTCGGATCTTACGCCGGGGTCCAGAAGGCGGAACTCGAAGCTGACCGTGTTGGTCCTGGCAGCCGGAGGTGGAGAACGGTAGAGGTCGGTACCGCCTACGGAAGGTGAGTGGTCCACCTGTGATTGTTTAAGGAACTGGAGTGTTTCGGGAGACTAGGGTGTCTCCAGTGGTTTGAGGAGCCGGTGTGCTCCTGGGGCTAGTGTGCTCCGGGGAACTCAGAGTGCGAGCAGGCGCTCTGACAGACTTGACGAGGTTGGGAGGATATTTGGATATATAGTTGTAGTAATCCGACCGGGTGGTACTGTGGTGAAGGCGTGGCTCATTACGGGTGGACTCCGGAACTCACCCTGAACTCCTAGTGTGGTGGTTCAGTGGAGGTGAGCCCTGGGTCTCCTGTGGTAAAGTGCGCAGCGATCCATAGTGCCGCACGGGGAGCGGATGTGTTCTCCATCCTCAGAACAGTTAGTGTACTGTTCGGTCTGCGGTAGGGTCCAGGTTCCCCAGGACTCGGTCGACGGGCCTTGTCCCATTTGGTAACACGTGTTTGGAAGAATTTTATATGTGTATGTGTGTCCTAATGCATATTATGTGTGTGTAAATGAGCTCGAGCTAGCGATTCAAGGTAACGAAGTTTGTGGAGAAGTGTTTTATTTCACACCAAGGTAGAGATGCCGTGTTTCAGTAAGTTACGATGTTTTGGATGTTGTTGTCGCCCCTCAGATTCCAGGCTGGCTGAGAGCCAACCTGCACCCCCTGAGGGCACTCCAAGCTTTGATATGTATATCAACCATGGATTGCCCCCGATTTTGTTTGGCACTTTATGGCATCGATACACCGCTGACAATGTGGATTTGCAGTGGCCCTTGACGGGTTCTTTTGAAGAAGCTAAATTGGACTATTTACAGGACAAATTGTTTGCTAGGCGTAGCCGTCAAAGCATGTTTGATTCTTTAAGAGTGTGGCAAAAGGAAGCCAGGAAACGTAAGTTGAGAGAAGAGAAAGAGGCTTTTAAAAAGTCCGCGCAGACAATGGCGCAGAAAGCGAGAGAACATACCAAGAATGAGAATGAGCAGCGTTTGGAGCGCGCAGATAGGCTTTGCAGGTTGAAAGAAAATAAAAGTTATGTAGTACGAGAGGATGAACAGGATGAGATGGAAGACATTTTGAGTACTCGACCCCCTCCTCCTTATGCTCCGCAGTCATTGTATCCCTCTCTGCCAGCTCCCGCCTCTGCTAGTGGGGATCCAGGTCCATTGGCAAGTGCCCCGCACCAACATGACGCAGCGATTTCTGCTTCCCCGCCCTCGACACCCCTCGTTTCTTTGCTCCAGACCACTTCACCCGCTCCCTCCCAATTTTCTCTAGCACTCCCTACTGTTTCAGCTAGCACCACCCCTAGTCAGGAGATGTCAACGCCGAGTCGAGGCGCAGGTAGCGGACTGCTCTCACAGGTACGGAAGTTGCTTACGCGTTCTACGGTTGGTTTGGATGAGAAAAGTATAGTGGCCAACCAGGCATGCCAGTGGGCTAGGAATAACATTTATTCGTTTGAAGACATTTGGTCTACAATGAAAGATTTTGAGCCTTTGATGCAACAGCACGCTTTGTGGCACATGTCAAATGTATTAATAACGTTATGGGAGCAGGGGTATGGAGGTGTGGCTCCGGCGACTTTACGAGATATACAGAACGGAGCCTACAGAACGAATACTGGGGTGAAGGAGGTGATGCGCAGTCTACGTGCTTTATTACAGTATAGGAATGAATTACCCTCAGCAGGTGTGCCCCATTTTCCAGGTATACATCCAATGCGTGAAGTGCACCCTATCTTTCATCCCGAGATACCCGAGATGGTAGATCCGGTCACGAAGGCTGTCACCAGGAACAGGGTAGATGCACATTTCCAGGAGCAGTGGGTGTATACACCATGGAAGAGAAGTGAGGTACTGGCTTTAAAGGCCCAGTTGCCGGACTCTAGAAAGAACCCGACTGCGTATTATAAAGAGTTGACGGAAGCTGCGTCTTCCACTGTAATGACTTTAGCTGATGCTGAACTGTTTTTTGGGCTCCTGGTCCCGGTCGATGTATGGCGCCAGGTAAAGGGCACAGATCATTCAGAAGAACTGGGTGGTACGTGGCAGGAGTTACAGGATTGGGATAAGGAACGTAAGCCAGGAGAAAAGCCGAAAGCTGAGATTTTGGCGTTGCCGGGGCGCATAATAAAATACATGCACGCTCTCATTCCCCCGAAGAAGGTAGACTGGGACAAGTTGACGGCTTGTAAGCAGAAAAAGGATGAGGCAGTCTCGGACTTCTTCACGAGGTTTGAAGAGACGTTTATGGATTTCAGTGGGCAGGATGTGTCACAGGATGGAGGGTTGTGACTCTTTGTTAATAGGTTTGTCATGAACTTGTTGCCTGAAATTTCGGCAAGATTGCAAGCGTCGGAGAGTACGTGGACGACGTCCTCTCCCTCTGGTATTCTCAGCATGGCTCAATATTATGAACACAGAGAAAATGAGAGCAAGGACAAGCAGGAAAAGAAGGCTAAGGATTTGAAGACTAGAGTTTTGTTACAGCAAGTGTCGAGGGGTCGAGGGAGAGGTGCGGTGCCAGGACGTGGTGGTGGCGGCTATGGCAGAGGTGAAAGTAGGGAAAGATTGGGACCGAATCAGTGTGCGAAGTGTAAGCAAGAGGGGCATTGGTGGGGGGATTGCCCTCTGTTTCAGTCGAATGCCGGTTCAGGGCGAGGACGAGGAAGAGGAGGTGGTGACTCCGGGAGACAGAATGCGCGGTCAGATGGAGGCGGGAGGCCAGGAGGTAATTACTTCGACAATGGTGCAGACAGGCAACAGCTGCAAAGGGGCGGTGGTCAGTACTATAATGATGATTACTCCGTAGACGATCTGACAGGGTTCTCCCATAACTAGGACAGCGTAGGACAGAGCGAGGGACCAGTGCCTGTGGAAGTTGATCAGAGGGGACCCTATGTCGAGGCAGACTTATTGGGGTCTCAGCAAAAATTTCTAGTGGATACGGGTTCAACGAAAAGTTCAGTGGCTCATTCTCGGGTCCCCGGGGCGGCTCTGTCTGGCAAGAACAATATCTCTGTGGGTTTTTCAGGTACCCCAGTGATTAGCCCTATTTCCAAACCTCTTACACTAACGATTGGTCCTTTCACTGTTGATTCACCGTTTTTATTGACCTCAAATTGTGGAGAAAATTTACTGGGTTTAGACTTATTGAAGAGGTTGCACGCCACCATTTATTGTTCTCCGGACGGCGTGTACCTCACGCTAGGCCCGACTGTTCCTCGCCCACTACAATGTTTCTCTAAAGATGACCCACTACCACCTGAATTTGATGGGATACCCGACAGCTTGTGGGCTACCAATGATACGGATGTGGGTAAAATGGATATCGCCCCAGTGACAATAAAGGTTAAGGTGGGAGCGAAATTACCAAGGGTACCACAGTACAGAATTCCTAGGGAGGGAGAGAAAGCCCTGTTGTAAATAATACAAGATTTGATTCGGTCAGGTGTAGTGGAAGAGACGGATTCGAACATATGTAACAGCCCCATACTGCCGATCCTTAAAAGACGGTCGCCTGATGCTACAGATAAAACTCCTGATGTATATAGGTTTGTGATTGATTTGCGACATGTGAATAGAGTAGTGGAGCCACAATACCCGGTGGTCTCGGACATCACTACGATATTGACAATGATTCCCCCATCTGCTAAATATTTTTCTGTTCTGGACCTGAAGAATGCTTTCTTCAGTATCCCAGTACATGAAGACAGCCGTTATCTATTCAGATTCTCATTGGCTGGCCGAAGCTTTAGGTTTAAAAGAATTCCCCAAGGTTACACTGAAAGTCCGAGCATATATAGTCAAGCACTGAAGGCACAATTGGATGAATTGGAACTTCCACCTGGCAACGTTATGTTGCAGTACGTGGATGATATCCTGATTGCATCGGACGACGAGAAGGGTTGTCGGGATGCTACAATAAAATTACTGCATCATTTGGCAAAGAGGGGGCATAAGGTGTCCCTTCCAAAATTTCAATATTGTCGAACGGAGGTTACCTACCTAGGCCACCTCCTTTCGAAAGTGGGGAGGAGATTGACGCCAGAGCGCATAAAAGCGATAACTAATATGAAAGTACCTAACACGCAGCGAGAGGTGCGCGCATTCTTGGGCATAACATCGTATTGTCGCCAGTGGATACCTAATTATGCGTTACTAACAAAACCCCTATTGTATCTGACTACCAAAGAAGTGCGCGAACCCCTACCCTGGATCCCTGCATGTCAGGAAGCGTTTGAGTCACTAAAAACTGCTTTATGTTCTGCACCCGTTCTGGGAACACCTGATTACCAGAAGCCTTTTGTTCTTTATGTACACGAGGCGGAAGGTTGCGCGTTGTCTGTCTTAACACAATGTTTCGGAGGGAAACAGAGACCCTGCGCTTACTTTTCTGCGATGCTCGACAATGTGGCAAGAGCGCTGGCGAGTTGTCTGAGAGCCACGGCAGCTGCTGCGGTCTCTATAAGACAATCCGCAGAGCTCGTATTGGGTTCAGACCTCACAGTAATGGTACCGCATGCTGTGGACATTTTACTAAACAGAACACAGACGCAGCATTTAACGAGTGCTCGTCTTACCGGCTATGAGATGACCCTCTTTGCACCCCATGTGACGATAAAAAGGTGTGCTACACTGAATCCTGCCACATTGTTACCTATCCCCACGGATACAAAGGATGATGACATACACAACTGTTTGTTTCGGACAGAAGAAGAGACAAAGGGGAGGGTGGATCTGACGGACAAGCCCTTAGACGAACCGGACGGGGAGTTGTATGTGGATGGGTCTTGTTTCAAACTTGCAGATGGTACATCAACAGCAGCATATGCAATAACGACATTACAGACGGTAGTGGAGACCTCTAGAATACCTTACAATTCGGCCCAAGCTGCAGAAATTATAGCTTTACTGAGAGCATGTGAACTGAGTGAGGGACTGGACGTGAACATTTATACTGACAGCCAATACGCCTTTGGCGTGGCTCATAATTATGGGCGACTATGGGCAGAACGGGGATTTCTGACTTCACATGGACAACGCATACAGCATGGTCCGCTGATATTACGACTGTTAACAGCATTGACGTTACCCAAGCGACTGGCTGTGATAAAGTGTAGCGCACACAAGACAATAGTGGATGATGTGGGACGAGGCAATGCCTTTGCAGACCAAACGGCAAAAGAGACTGCTCAGGAAAAATTACCACGGATGTTTGTGGCAGGCCCAGCTAGATGGGTGCCAGACGTTAACATGTTTGCAGATACTGTACAGAGTGTGAAAAATATACAAGAGAAAGCGACTGAAGATGAACTGAGGACATGGAAGGATGGTGGGGGGCGATTGGATGCTGATGAATGTTGGACGGATGTGACCGACAAGAGACGATGGTTACTTCTGAATGCATATGTCCTTCCAGTGGTAACGATGGCTCATGGGCCTGCACATATTAGCGCCAAGGGTATATGCAAGCTGTTGGACCCAGTGTGGAGCAATAAAAATATCTCTAAAGTGGCGACTCACTTGGTTCGACAGTGCATGGTATGTTTGAGGCACAATCCAGGAAAGGGTACCCCTGTCCCAGTGGGAAATTTTGCACCTCCCTCTTTCCCTTTTGAGGTGATTCAGATGGATTATATTGAAATGGAAAGGGTCAACAATCTCAAATACGTCTTGGTGGTTGTATGCGCTTTCAGCAGATGGGTGGAGGCATTTCCAGCAAAAGATTGTACAGCCATTTCTACTGCAAAAATGCTGATTAAGGAATACTTTTCTCGCTTCGGATTGCCTAGGGTGATCTGGAGTGATAATGGCACGTCCTTTAATGCTGAATTGATGAAGCAGATATGTAAAGGCTTACAGACTTCCCAAAAGTTCCACGCGGCCCAACATCCTCAGGCCGCAGGACTTGTGGAACGATTTAACGGGACGCTAAAATTGAAGATGGCCAAAATACAGGAGAGTACAGGACTCCGTTGGCCAGATGCCCTTCCTTTAGCCTTGCTTTCTACGAGAGTAACTGTTAACTCCAAAACGGGTGTCTCCCCTCATGAAGTGATATTTGGCCGTCCGGCCAACGTTTGGGGAGTACCCAGGCCTAAAAGTTTCTCTGAAATACAGTACCCTCTGTTGATAGACTACTTGTATGCTTTGACTAAAGATCTTCGTTCTATTCATCAGCAGGTAGCAGACACCCTGAAGCCGTTGCCGGAGGGGCCTGGACTTTCCATCCACCCAGGGGACTGGGTCGTTGTAAGAAAATACCAACGGAAATCCTGTCTGGAGCCCAGGTGGTCGGAGCCTCGACAGGTGCTCCTCACTACACGTACCGCACTTCGAGTGGAAGGTAGGAAGGCGTGAACGCATGCATCGCACGTGAAGAAAGTCCCGCTACCGTTACCCTACGACCAATGGGTGAGAGAAGGCATTGCTGATGAGGAACATGAGCAAATACCCAGATATGTTCCCTTCTCGGATGCTTCACTGAGGGGAGAGGAGCAACGTGACAAGGGAAATTCAAAGTCACGTGCAGAACAAAGTGCTTCAAAGAGCTCTGTTACTCCCGTTGCTACTAGTGAAGAGGCGTCAGAGAGTTCAGTACCTGCCATAGATACACCTGTTTTGTTCACTGACCCCGAAGTGCGAGGGAGCACTCGCTATAATCTGCGGCCCCGGAAACAGTGACAAGTGTAATGGACTAAACACTGGAAGAAGGGCTTAGTGGACATTCTGATATAACGAAGATTTAGTGGTAGGGATGGACTTGTAAGAGCCCTGGTGTTTAGCCGAAGATTGTGTTCTATGAGACTATAGAGTGGTGTGGGGCCCAGATTAAGTGCTCCTCTGTTTCAATTGCTGTGTGTCAAGCGACGTGGGATTAAGGTATGGACGGTAAAAGCCTGCCTGCGAGGCTTTGAAGGACACAGGGAGAAGATCCCTTTTTAGGGTTGAAGAACCCCTCTGGCCGGTTTCGGTGGATAGTCTGGGACTATTTTTTTTAGAAGTGTTTTTCCATTTTTGATATATTTTTGCAATTTTAAAAATGTACCCTTTTGGCCGCCCCATCCCTGATGAGGAGCAGCCCTTTGCGGCTCCTCCAAGACCCTTGCCTGATTCTCCCTGGTTGGCCCTTTCCCGGAAGGGAAAAATAGTGCTCCTTATTATTGTGCTCATTGCTTTCCTGGTGACTCTTGGTATATTGTTTTCTTGGATAAAGTCTATCCCGTTCATGTGTTTGCACCAACACCTACTGCTGTTCCTGAACATAACATGGTTACTGTAGATTATGGTGAACGAATGCTTAGACGAGGTTACAAAGAAAATGTTTTTATAAAGACTTTGCACCATGCTCATGCCACCACCAACCTTACGGATTGTTGGGTTTGTGGGCTCTTACCATCTGCTGCCTACATGAAGGATAGATTTCTAGCGCTTCCTTTGACACCTGTGAATAGTTGTGTGGGGTGGTATACTCTCATAGGTCTTGTCAAATATTTTCAGCAGCCAGATTTTCTGACTCCCCGACTGCAGAATAGGGGATCGACAATGACAATGCGAGTACGTCCTCTGCCTCCCTCTTCTCTTGGACGGATATATACTGACGGACGTTTTGATCAGACATTTATAGAGACGTGCGAGAAAAAGGTGGGCCGGTTTTTAATTCCGAATGACACTGACAAAGTTAGGGAAAGTTTTCTACAACTGAATTCCTCCTTGTCTTACAGACACCCACCAAAGGGAAATGACAGTGTTAAGTCTCTGATACCTTTGGCTGTAGTGGGTCCGCCACCATTCTTTTGTATAGAGGGTAGGGGCCCCATCAAGGTTGGTAATAGTTCTTGTAACGTGACGGCATTAATACGTTTGCCTCTCAGCCCCTCTTTGGTTACTCCCCCCAGTATCTATTTTGTGTGTGGAGATAATGGATACTTATGGTTGCCTGAAGGTTGGGGTGGGGTATGTTATTTAGCATATATGATTCCTCCTGTATATGTGGCACCCTCCGACTATCACAAGACTCATCGTAGGTTTCCCAGTCCACAAGAGCAGCGTAAAAGGAGGGAACTTCAGGTAGATGACGTTGACCAGACGGACACTTCTCTACAACAATGGACTGCTTTTTCTAAGGGCCTTCTGCCTTTCTGGGGTCCGATATTTAATAGTAGGGCCATCCGACGACTGTCTAGGGTGATGGAGAAGGTAGTCCTTACTGAAGCTGACATTGCGACTAACATGTCCGTTGAGATTCAGGCTATGAGATTATTCACGATTCAGAACAGGATGGTGCTTGACGTCATCCTGGCAGATAGGGGCGGGCCTGTTGCGTCATCGGGACGTCTTGTTGTGTATATATTCCAGACTCAGCTCCGACTGTTAACTTGGCAGTACAGAAACTTCATAGGTTAGCGACTGAACTCCATCAGGATAACGGGACATGGTCCTTGCAGGGGTGGCTTTGGGGTGCTTTCTCCTCCTGGGGTTGGAAAATATTGATGGGTTTAGTTGGAGTGGTGAGCATAATACTGATGTGTTGCCTTTGCATATACTGCCTTCCCCCATGTTGCTCTATGTGTGCTACGAATTTGCGACCACGAAAGAAGGTGTCAGGTCAATATACTGCCTCTATCATTACTGACATTCCTGATGCACATTGGATGATGTTTATTGCAGATGATGTTTTTGAATAAATATGATGCCCTGCCCTTAGAATGGATGTAAAGGCGCTACCTTTTGGCAAATAAATGCATGGCTGCAGTTAGCCAATGATGCTAAAAGGAGGGTCTGATAGAATTCACTTTTCGATGCCCCAACCATCCCTATTTTCATATGTGAGTTAGCATCATATGACTAACTGATGAAGTACGTATATGTGCACGTGTGTGTATTTTTCCTCTTATTACCTGATTATTCAAATATATGTGTGACGATATTAGTTCCTTAGCTTAGCTTGTGTGCCTCCATTTTGTGTATCTCTCTGTGTCTGCGAGTCGCACTCGCTCATCTGCCCCTCCCGTAGGAATAGAGAATTTCACTAAGACAGCAGTTTTCGTTTCTCAGCTTACTGTGGCCGAAACTAACAAGTCTCGTTATCAGTAATGTTCTCATGCCCAGAGACGCTGAAGCCTAGCTCCACGGCCTTGAGTAAAGATAGCGATGTATCCCTTGCAGGTGCAGATGCCTACTGTATGAGGACATTGTTCCCCTGTCTGGGTTTCAGTAATTTTCCAGAAGGGGCGTACCCTAATGAATTGTGTTGCATTATAATGTACTGCTGTGATGAAGAGAGTCAGTCCTCTCGACACACTCTTTGGGGTGATGGTCGGACAGGGCCCTCTCATATGGGAGTTTGTGGCCTAATAAAATACTCTGTTTATTCTTCTCCACTGTCCGGCTGACTTCTTACAGAATTACTATAGGTGTGTGCGGTAAGTCACTCGGGTGGATTTGAGCCACGCTTATCAAAAGGACTGCAATTTCACTGGCAATGCTCTTCCCAATCTCGACCAGGAGGAAGGAAGGGTTTCCCAGAGGGATGTGGGGGATTATGAATCTCTTGAGGCTTCTAGGAACCAGTGTGCTGGTGAATGTTTTCGTGGCAAGGCGAAAGGTACTAGAGTTTACAAGCCTCCTGCATATCTAAAGGATTATGTTTGATAACTCTTTATGAGTGATTATACCTTTTTCTCTTACCCATATTACTCAGTTATATTGTTATATTTTACTTCTTTATTGCTTTGTTATGGTATTTCCTTCATTGCTATGTCATTGTCTTTTATTCACTGTTTCTTCTTGTTTTCACTCTTTTCTCATCTTTTCTTCTATTCTGTAGTCCGTGTAATATTTTCAGTTTCTACTTCTCCATTTATTTTTGATTTTAACATTTGTTTTTTTGACTCTTTCAATTTTGTTTGTTACGGGCCTAACCCCAGAACCACAGTCTATTCCCTCTCATTCTTCTACACATCCACGGTAAACACAGACTGAAAGATGCAATGTCAACTTGAACATCGTCTAAGGATGAAGGTTGCTACTTTTGTGGGAACCGGAATGAAAATCCACTGAAATGCATGAGAACTACTGTTTTTTCTTCTAAAATGTGACAGTATCACAGTGAATACGGGTGGGAATAAAGACTGATGTATAAAACTTAACCCCTTCTGTGCTCGTGACGGAACCCCTCTGTCATGAGCCATAGACGCGCTGTGCTGGTGATGGAGTGGTTCCGCCACGGAGCGGCCACCCCGCCTACGTGGCGGCAGTTCCGTGCCTGCGCGGCCGTTTTATTGAGCGGGCGGGGCCGTGACGGAACCACTCCGTCACAAGCACAGCGCTCCCGTGGCTCGTGACGGAGTGGTTCCGTCACGAGCATGGCGGTGCCGCGTGGCCCCTTCCCCCCCCCAGCGCCGCGGCGGAATTACCGCCGCGGCCAATGGGTTAAGGGGTGGGATTTTAAACAAAAAACTGAAAGAAAATATTAGAAAATAAGCATGGTGTGATGATCACCTCCCCTTGCCTGTCCAATCAGAGTTAAGAGTTTCATAAATTTGAAACTTTGATTGGTGGCACTAGCATACAGAAAGGTATAATTGAGGTAGTTCTTAGTTAGTTAGTTAGTTAGTTAGTTAGCATTGAGATGGAGATGCTGATGAGGCTGGGATGCTGTCGGAGTGACAAGTAATGCAGAAGAAGAATCAAATTGCAGAACAATTATCTTAAGCAAATTCATTTATAAGAAGATCGTGGAAGAATCTCGAGGAGGAAGAGAGTGTCAGAGAGGGGTGCTGCGCAAGTGTCGGTGATAGAGAGGCTGCCTGTCCTGTTCTAATTCCTGTCCTTAAGTCTTTGTTCGCCAGACCTTTCCTGGGAGACCTTTCCCAATTCCTAGGCCTGGGAGTTGGTTTTCACACCATACTTGGTAAATATAATTATATCTGTATATGCGCTTATGTATAACCCTGGGCGTAGTTTGCATAGTAGCGCTATGCGAAGTGCACTTCGCACTACGCGAGCTATGCATAGCTACGCGAACTGCGTAGTGCACTGTGCAAAATGCTGTTCGCACTGATTGCACAGTGCCGGATGCTTGTCCGCACTGTGCAATCAGTGTAAAACCCATCTTGCACAGTGCAAGCGGTCGTTTTCTGCTGCTCGAGTAAATTTCTACTCTAGCGGCAGCTTTCTCAACGCGGACTGGTAGTTTCTCATCGCGAGCGGCCGTGACCATACGCGACCACTCGCAATGAGAAACTTGCCCTAACGGTGTTGAGAATTCCGCCGGGAGGTTGATATTCCACGCTCGCGATCGGCAACTTGATGTTGCTGTTCGAGAACGAGAAAAAAGTCTCGCCGGGATGTCATTTTGCTGGATGTATGACGTTACAACGCATACTTTTACCACGCATACCATTACAACGCGGTATTTACAACGCATACCGTTACAACGCATAGCGCTTAGAGGTGCTGGATAGTGGTAAGTATAATTTTATATTCCAACTCCAGTCCCCGTGGACACTAGGGAAGGTGTTGGATATAAAATTATACTTATTCCCTATCCTAGAGCGCCCCCCAGCGCAATGCGGTGTAATGGTATGCGTGGTAATGCCTGCGTTGTAGTGGTAGTGCGTGGTAAAAACTTCGTTGTAAACGTTGTATACCCATTTTGCTCGCTCGCGGTCGCCAACTTGACGTTGAGGACCGCGAGCAAATAAAAAATTACTGCTACGCGTGTTTGCACTGTGCTGTGTGCAATTCGCGTAGTGCGAGGTAACGCAAACTTCGCAAACTACGTGAGCGTAGCGTAGTACTTCGCCCAGGGTTACTCATCTTCTTTTCTCTCTGTCCTCTCCTTTCATGCTGAGTCATTGCAAATATACATGAATGCATTTGATTGATTGATTATTTGAATCTTTCTTCCTGTGACAGATGGAGTATTTTCTGTACTGTGGTAAGATAAAACATCCCGACTCTGTGATCATTTCCAAGGTGTAAGTAAGCAAAGATTTATGTCATTTCGCCATCAACTAGTTCCAACTAATGGTCCATTGACCAGAGAAAAGAACTTGTGATCAGTGAAAGGTTGGTTAGGGACAAGAAATAACTAATCTTAGCATTATAAAAACATGACCCCAGCGGTTATTACCAGTTGTTGTGAATGAATTTATGGGCCCAGGTGAGTATGTGGTGTTAGATTACCTGTTGTTGGTAATCCGCTGGATCACCTTTAAGGCAACTATGAGGGATCGTTTTAAGTATGGCTTTAATAAGCAGACACTTTAAATGACCATTCAGGAATCTTATAAACATGTTCAGTCATTTGGAGGGAAGATTTGCACACCATGTACAACATTAAATAATATGAACCCAGTAATCACCGAACAAGGGAACCTTCCCTCCACCCATGAGAGTTTCACAAAAATAACTTCTCAAAGTGACCTCGTCTCCCGAAGAGTGCCAGATGATTACCGCCAATGTAAAGAATGATAAGTGCAGGTGGCTGCAGTCTCCTGCCCTCGACCTACTCCACCAGCTATCGCAATCCATTGAGCCCCCTTTGCTGACCCAAAGAAAATACAGTCCTGCATCAGCGGCCTGTCTATAAAATCGACTCTGCTCACACACTGCTCCTGCTTGCTGCACAAAAGGATGACGAGACTCAACACAGGCCTGTAGACATGTGATCTAATACACAGAACACATTGAGAAGGAAAGAAAACACCAATAATCCATCACCTTCAACCAACCAGGCATTCTCTATATCATGTATTTGCGTACATTTCGTTTGTTGCAATGAGACCTTCTCCTCACCATTCTCTTGACTGTCTCTGCGACAAGACCTGCCCATTATGTTGACGTCTCTATCCCTTTACTAAATGAATGTGAGCTGTAGTTGGGGGTATCTATGCCTGCCTCATGCAGTGCGGCACCCATCACCTGGCTAAACTGATATTTCTTGAGCGGTATGTCTGTCTCATGAGGTCGAAGTTGTGAGGGCTGAATGGGTAGAAAAGTGGACACCACTGTCACCCTGCACCCAAGGACCCCCATGGCCTACCTCTAAACCCCTTCTAAGCTGATCATTTTTTAAGCAAGGAAGGGTGACAATTAGACCGCCCTTGAGCCAAAAGATGTGACCAAGTAACAAGAAGTTTATGTCAAGGGACAGGAGAGCACATCAATGTTTGGCAGGGCACATGTGGGTGTTTGAAAAACCCTTGAGCTTAAATATCCCTTCATGTGTCCCTACGGGCCACCCAGTTGACCCCGCTGACCTGTGGCAACTCATGGGTGCCAAGTGCAGCCTCCCAGGTCTCCTGGGAAAGTGCCTGAAATTTAAAAGTAAACCCCATGACAGCAAATGCCATTGGTGTCTACCTGCCCGTATGTATCAGCCCCAGTGGGGTAACACAGGCCCCCTTTCCCTGTCTGCATTCTCAACTGATTGTTACATTCTGCATGTTCCCTTCTCCCCCTTTTCTCATGCATTTATGTTGTCCCCTTCACTCTATCACCCTCTCTCTTCACTTTAACATACCCTTCACAGTTCTTCCCTTGTCTCAATATACTTCCTTGTTTGGCTAAACCCTATCCTCCTCTCTCTCCCTTTGTTTCTCCTTCTTTCTTTCACTTTCCACCGTTCCTTCCTATGTCTTTCCACTTCCTTTTCTCCATTAATGTTTAGATTCTGATCTGCATCTATCCTTTCACTTCCCTCTTTTCCCTACATCACTCTACTCCGTTTTTATCCTACCTCTGACTTTCCTTTATCCGCTTTCTCCATTCTCCCCTGTAAGTCTCTTTGTATCAAAGGATCATGATTGGGATCCAACTCGCTTACCCTAGCTCATCGGTGTCATAGTCCCTGGAGAGGAGGACTAAAGAGGACCAAGTCCTCAACAGTATACCGACCTCCACCTCTTTGAGAAAATAACCTTTTGGCCAATGTGTTCCCATCGATTCTCTCAGGTTTCACAAATATGGGTGATGTGTATGGTCAAACACGTTTGAAGGCATGGGCAAAGTGGGCAATTGCCCTGGGCCCCGCCATCCAATGGCCCCCCTGAAAAAGTGAATTTTCCCTTGATTTGAACACTGACTATTCTCTTCCTCTTTCTAAACGTCCCTCTTCTACCTATCTCTACTTCTGACTCCGTCTTTCTTCCCAGTGTTCTTGGAAAAACATGTTTCAATTGTTTTTGTATGAGGATATTAAAGTCTAACATGCTATTTAGAATTGTTTGCCATAGATGGGCTTGAATTAGCGCAAAATTGTTAGAAAAATTCTAATTTGTTACATTCCAAATCCTCCAAAATAAGTCTCGCCCGTGGTCCCCAAAATTCTTACGATTGTACTGCATGCGATTTGGAATGGCTGCACATTTTTTCACATACGAGAAGCCCTTCAGTATCCCCATGGGTCAGTTCATACAAATGTGCTGCCCTTCTGGGCTAAGGGGCAGAGATGCGGAAGCTGACACCCTTGGGTTCTGCAGACCCTGTTAAAAAATGGAAAAGGAAGAGGAGCAGTCACACACTCATCTTGGTAATAACTCCAATGCGGGGTACCATCGGAAGGATGTGATCGATGGACAGAAGGCGTGAGAAGGAAATTAACTGGTGATGGACAGGAATGGAGACTAAGCTAACCTGAACAAGTTTCTCAGAATGTGCACTTAGAGGCAGATTTACAAGCCCCTTGCACCACGTTTGCGTCACTTTTAGCATGGGAAAAGTGACGCAAAAGTGGCGCAAGGGGCTTGTAAATCTGCCCCTTAGTAATCTGCCCCTTAGTTTGTAACACTGGAGCCACCTGGTGCTGATGCCATTTGACCAAAGAGCAAAGTAACAGTGCCCCAGTTGTTGGTCCAAAGATGCAGATTCTTACATATGCTTTAGTTGTGTCCGGTGGTATAAGACAGGTTTTTTATTAACTGTACAATTAATTAATATCTTTACAGTAAAAAGAGAAAGTGCAGAGAACAGTAATTCTAAAAAAACTTCTTTGCTTGTTTAAAAACAGAGACAGAGGTGGCCATCAAATTGACAGAACAGATGAATAGATGTGGTTCGCATGACATGATAACATGCTACTGGGCTTAACATTACTCGTATCCAATGTATTTTCTGCGGTACGGATGTGTGGATAGCTGCATGCTTATCTGCAAGATGTCGATGCGACTGATGGGTGGCGACATAGCCGTTTCTTCTTTTGCTGTTGTTGTCCATTCCGACTCACGCCTGCAGTTTTGACACTGTATGATGATGCATACAATTACTTAACGTTCATGTTTATTGTTAATTTTTTTATCAAAATGTATCAATCTGTCCTCAATTTCAGCTGGGATTCGCCACTGATGTCTACTCACTACTGTAACTGAAATGCGCTATGGACATATTAGGTTTACCACAATATCTTGCCTGTCTTATATGTCCGTATATCTTCCACCGTATGCTAGACTACTTGTCATTTGCTTTGCTATTGTATAGTGTGAACCGAAAAACTTTAACAAAAAATGATAACATGCTACTGGGACTTATTTACACCAGTTCACAAAATAAAATGGTCATCCAAATGTATAGATTATTGGTGACTAAGCGTAAAGTTTCTGTAGTCAGGAACTTATCATTTGCCCTAAACATAGCAGGCTGGATGACAGGTGTTTGTACATGGACTAGTCAAAGCAAAAAGTACTTTATTCGGTTAAAAGATAATAACCATAAAAGTTCACAACATGATTTACAGTTTACACAGGGAAATTAAAAAAAAAAAACATTCCATTATGTTTCATTAAAACCAATTGTTTTCCGCAATTTAAAAACTAGTTTAAAAAAGCCTGAAACTACAGCAACAGTTAAAACAGTGTCCATTCTCTGAAGATCTAAAAATGCTGGGCGACATCTATTTAAATTCATTTCTTTGAGAATTGGGATAAGGAATTTTCTACGAGGTAAAATAGGTGTTTGTACATTGACTACCCCGGAGTGCAGTGTACTGAATAATACAGTTGCCAGCCCAGAATCCAACTAAAATGGGGAAACTATACATTCTGAAATCACTAGAGACTCAAAGGAAAACCCCATGGAGAAATATGTATTTATTTATTGAGTTTTATATAGCGCTGGCTAGACCCTAAACATTAATATGTTATGGGAGAACCCTGCAGCAATGGCATTGTCCTAGATGGATTAATACCACATCACGTAACCCAAAAATAAGTTACATAGAATATAAAGAGGAGGAGAGTGGGCGCACACTGCCTCACATCCCAGCACTCAGTTTGCCCCATTGCATCATAGTAAATGCAGTGCATGATAACACTTACTTCGGTGACAGGCTTCAGTTTTTACCCTTGTTGGTGCAGCCAGTGCTGTGTATCTCTAGACACGTGTTTCAGGATAGTTGTCCTTCTTCGGTAGGGTGAGAAACTAAAGCCTTTCACTGAAGTGTTATCATGCACCCACCCTCCTCCTGTTTGAAAAGGCTCCCTTGAGCTAATGAGCTGACGAGCTCTGGTTGATGCACTTGCTCCCAGCGAGTGGTACAGAGACATTAGAAGACTTTGGGCAGCATTTCCAGGAGGCAGAGCGAAATATGTTAAAGGTGTGAACATATAAGCGTAAGTCTATATGTCGCTATAGTGGCATTCCCTGTTGGAAACTTATATATGTGCTAGCAGTAAATAGGATAACACGGGCTGTCAACTGGGCACCCTCGAGATTGGTACCACTACAATAAGTAATGTTTGGTATCACACAATGTGCCTCCTCACCTCTGACACAATTCTCATGCTCTAGGGGAATTGGCCTGCATCCAGAGGGCACGTTAGAGTATACCCCCCTGGTTGCCCCCAGCTTTACTAAGCTCTGGATGACGAGCCCTCGATTTCCCGCACCTGCTGCCACCAAGACAGGATTTTGACCTCCTGCCAGGCAGTATAACAACTCCGAGGAGTTAGAGACAAAGCCTGGGCAGGAAGGAAGTCACACCTTCCTCCTCTCCAGATGGTTAGTGAATTGGCACATCAGAACGGTGAGCATCAAAAGCTGCACTGCCTCTGATATGCATCTGGGCTGTACCCCTGAGGAGGAAACAGTCTTCCTCTTACCCCAGACAGCTTGCACCAGGGCACACCTCCAGGGTAGACAGCCTGGTCTGTACGCCTAAAATTGAATTCTGCCATCTTTAGAAGGACAGAAATAGTGGCTTATGGGTAGAAAAGGTGACCTATACCACCGGATGTGGTCACCCCAAGGGCAGACTAGCTGCAGGACTAGCTGCCCCTTAGCTATGAGCTCCCACACCTCCCTACCTCCCTTACATGTAAGATTTAAGGGACCCCTTGGCACCAGAACCTCAAATCTGAACAATTGACTTCTAAGAAGGACCAAGAGGAGACCCGTGTCTCCGCCAACAGTACTTTGCCCACCAGCACAAAGCAAAAGAGGGATACTTTGTCCCTGAGGCAGCAAACTTGAAACTAAGTGAACAACCCTTGTCCTTGGCAAATACTCAACACTCCCAAAGGAAGGGACCCCTGTGAAAGACAGAAGCACCCTAATTCTCCCCTGGACTAGTGGCATTAGTCCCCTGAAAACTGCAGGTAAAAACACTCATCAGATCTAAAGAATCGCTGGATATCGGGCCCTAGGAGGGATCACCCAAATCCAGGTAATCCGATGCATTGTGGGAGTGTTACTTTTGACTCCCCTGAAGTTTCAGGGTGCTACATTACTCCCCCAGACCCAGTGAAGTTCCAGTAGCTTTTTGTTGTGCTTATCACTTCCAAAATTTATTGGTCAGCAGTTCGGTAACCGACCCTCCCCCCCACACTTGATGCTGCAACTACAGAGAACACTGTGCAATTATCAACCAACATCAGCAGCTGTGTACCTGTTGTGTGTTTGCATTTTGTGTCTTTGACCATAATGAAAACAGTAAAAAACAGCACCACCTGTGGCTCCCTTTATACACCATGGACAGCCGCAACAACTCTGCACCCAGACTCCATGGCCTAGGTAAATTTGATTTGACTGTTGTGACCTGGTCCTGGGGCCAGCATGACCTTATCCATATAAAGGTTCCAAGTAACTCGACCTGCAAGTGTCTGATTGTCGCTAGTGGATTTTGCCATTGACCGCATTGTTATTTAGTATATGCATTTTAGTGCACTGATTTAATATTTCTTCAGAAATCTATACCTCTTGTTATATGTATGCTATTCTGTTCATTTTGGTGTCAAAATTAAGATAAAAATACACTCTGATTTTATGAATTGGTGTCGGATTTCTCTCGAGTTGTGTCAATTGCTCATCATCCATGTTGGTTCTCTGAAATGCTTACCACATGATCCTTTGGTAAAACCTGACTGCTCTCTGATACTCTACCAAGACTGAGCTAAGGATTTATAAGTGTGAATCCAACGACAATATTTGGGCTTTTGTGATAATATTGCATGGTGAGGCTAGTCAGCCATATCATATAATATTCCACTTTCCTACAAACATACTAGTTCGAACACAATTCCGGCACACAGAGGACCGCCGATGGCTACGTAGCGTACCTCTTAGTCATGCCACTGTAGAAGGACAAGTGCATTGCCAATATCGAGGCATGTGCTTCGCTTATCTCTTCTTGCATGATTTACTGTGTACGCTCTTTCACTCTGGAATTTTGTACGAGAGACTTATATTTGCTGGATCACAGGTCTTGGTCCTTCAGGCACTTTCTTGTTTCAACAGGTTTCTGTTACTGGTGTAGGAAAAGTGTTTACAATAATAGACCACAGCTCGACCAGGCACCATGTAGCCAAAGGGCTTGGTTTAAATGATCCTACTAGAGGCCTATGAGTCACCCATTAATGTGCCACTCTTAGAAGCCTAAGTGAAAGGACAGTGTCCAGGCAACACATACTATCCTTCAATGTTGAGTGTTCAATAAGCATTGACTAAACTTTGAACTTGAGGTCTGCGGTCAGGAAGACATCAGCGGAAAGTTCAGCTTGGGGTCCACAGGACAGGTAGAGAACCAGGAGTCCCAACGCAAAGAATTCTGAACAAACTTTGCGGGACAATGCAATGTAGAAACTTTCACATTAAATTCTGAAGTTTGGCCTGCAATTGCAGCAGTGACTACTGGCAGAGAACGGGGCGGGCGAGGGGGGAACAAAATATTATTCTTTTTTTAAAACAAACCACTTACTTCCTCGCGGCCACCTCCTTCTCCCCTCTGTTGTCGCTGACAGGTTTCGGAAGTACACAGGCTCCCCTAAGCCAATCACAATGCTGCAATGCCGCGTTGTGTTTGGTCTGAGCGCCATGGTTCAGCTCAGTTAGGAATAGGGAGGCTGTGCATGTTCGCCATCAGGCTGTGTATTATAGCCTTGTGGGAACATGGAATGTGTGCATTAATGTTTGGCTGGCCCAAAACGGCCAGCCAAACCTTCGTGCGTACTTAGAGTGTGCATGAACCACTCCTCCTAGGCTCCAAACCAGACCTGCCCTGCCCTAACCCAGCCCCGTAGCAAAAAACAAAAAATGACAATTACAGGGTTATCATAATTTTATTTAAATTTTTTCCTGCTTTGAAAGCAGTGGTGTGACGCACCTCCAACTTTGCGGAGGGGCCACCTCTGAATTGCAGGCTTTACATAGGAGTTGGCTTCTTTAAAATGATATGGGGTTTTCGGTCCAGGAAGGAAGGTGTGTGAGTGAAAGCCATGTTGAAGATAAGTTTTTTCCTACAAAGAAATCATGGAGCAAATGGTCCTAATACTTGAGAAGTTAATATGAACCGGGGGGATGCAGAGGAGCAAGTTCCATTAAAGGTCACAAAAATCTCTTAGTATAAGAAAAAGAAGAAGTAGTTTGTGGTTCACTTCGCTACTCATGACTAGCTAGTGGCTTATGCGGGTGGTGGTTAAAAAGGTGATGGTTTCCTGCTGGGGATACATGTTGCAAGGGGGATGAGGTTTTAGGATCTGTAATGTAACATTTGGGGCCACCAGAGAGGCAGATTGAGCAAAAGCTGGCAATTGACGCCAGGGCTGAGACTGGCCTGGGCAACCTTGCCCAATTTGTAATTAGTAAAGCAGTTAACTACCGCTCCTGGGGTACAGGTGGGCTCCTTCTCAGTGCAACATCTCCATTTATTCAACAGGCAGCTTGTAAGTGGAGGTTCATATGCTTCTGAGTCAGTGCTAGTCTGCTTCAGAGCAGGTTAGTGTTCTTTGCAAGAAGTCATCTATTTCTAAGAGGTTTTATGTTTGTAAGTGACGAGTATTTGTTTGTTAAATTAAAAGTAGTGTGTTTCTTTATTTTGGATTGTCAGCTTCTAAATTCCAATACCATGTTCTTCATCAGAGTTCACCATGTAAGTGAGGTTAGTTTGGCTGTCATTAAAGGTTGATTAGGCCATTGTAAAGTAGGAGTTAGTCTTTAAGACAGGTCTGTTAGCTTCTGAAAACTGCTGATATCTTCTAAACCAAAATGAGTCTGTTAATAACCAAGGCTTGTTTTTCCTCTACAAGGTTTAATCAGCTTTTAAATGAATATTCATTTACTTCTTACTGAGGGTTAGTCTGTATCTAAGCCAAGGCTAGCCTGCTTCTTGGCATAAGGTTGACTGCGTTTGGCTACGATTTTCAAGAAGGTGTCATTATCTGTGGATATTATTGCTGTAGCTTTGTGGCAGCCTTTGAATTTTTTTTAATGAATGTGTTATATTTTTCCTCTGCCTTTTATTTGAAACGTTTCTTTTAATCTTGAATATCTCAGGCTCCAGTCTTCTCTTTAATCTCGTTATTTAAGTTTAGATATAATTCCTTTGGTTTCGGATGGTGTTTTTTGGGGGGGTCTACCGGGGTGGCTGTGCTGGTTTAATGCGCCAAAAAGCTTTGTGTATTTTACGCTTTACAAATACAATTAGCATAAACAACAACATAATGATAGCTCTCACACATGCCACCAGCTTAAACCCACGCAGATATCATTCCTATTTACTTGAATTGCCACTTTGCTAGCAGGACAAGTTCATTGCAAATGTCGGCCCCAGGGGCGGTGTTTCTTTTTGCATGACTCAACGCACGTTACTTTCACGTTGGAATTTTGTCTGAACGATTTATCTTTGCTGGATCACGGGTCTTGGCCCTCCGGGGGTTTCTTGTTTCAGCATATTTCTTTTTCTGGTGTACAAAAAAAGTCTCTGGCAAGGCAGAACACAGTCCGACTACCGCTTGGCTACCTATGGTCAAAGCCAAGTTTATCTTTAAAACGTTGTATGGCTACATAATAGTCACCCAATAAATGCCATCCTTAGACATTCCTCCCGGGACAGGCTTTTTAACCCCGAAGAAGCCGATTCTAGGGATTGTGGTGTGTTTCCCAGCTGCGTTGCACAAAACTCCACAATAAATAAATACAGTATAGTGCTGAGCTCGTTAGCATTGGCAGGGGCATATTTGCCCCGTTCTGCACGGTGTACCATTTCTAAGTGCATTAATGGACATATAGACAGTGACGGTGAAATAGATGCTTCAAGGACACGGGTTCCTCATTGGACAATAGTAAGTGCACCACAGGTTCTAGAACAGTAACCTCCAGGTATCAACTGCCACCAAAGGAACACAGCAGCCATATTCCACAAAACACAATCCACTAGGTACATACACTCTCCCTTCACCCTTTACACTAATATGTATATAAAATGAGTTATCTACATATTGATACCATAGTTTAGTGATATAATTCACCTACATGGACAGGTCCCTTATCATCTTATCTTATGTGGATTTGTGTATTGTTATTATTAATATTATTATTATGATATGGTTTCTAACGTTGAGGGCCGTGGAAATGTTTTTGGAGAAACAACTGAGAATGACATCCTGGTCACACTTGATTCATGTTCATTGGGCTTGCTGAACAAATGGAATTTGAAGTGTGACCTGGCACTACATCTTGTTTTGTCTGTAGGCGTTAGATCAGATTGTTGAGACTGAGTTTGAGAGGTCTTAGTAAAAGTGAAGAAAAACATGGGGCATAGCTTACAGGTAGACGATTAGTTTTCCTGTTCGCTTTGCATGATAATAGGGTCAGATGATGTATTTTGATTTTTGTTTTGTTTAGTTTAGTCTCTTTAGATTTTTCTTTGAAATGAAGGAGACAAACTTCACTTTGTGCCGGCCAAGGGTGAGGTACAGATTTTCCACTTTCTTCTTTTGCGTTATCTGTAGAAACTACTTAGATGGTATCCCTAGAGTTTAAATCGACTTGGAATGGATTCTTTGCAAAGGGCTACACTTGCTGCTTTGTTTATAGCCACTAACAATGGTGTTTGGATCATAGTTTGTGGAGTGGACTCAGTGGTGAATTCAGAGGCTAGGGGGTCATGGCATATTAGGATGCATGGTTCTTCCACTCCTCTTGCGTTCTATGGGGTTTCAGTATTTACACTGGTTGGGTCCATCCTTTTTGAGCGACACTCCACCACAAGTGCAATTTCCTTGGTCTGTGTTGATTTACTCGTTAGTTGACTTGGAGGACCAGAGGAGCAATCTCAATTACGAGAAATATTATTCCTAAAATTGTGCTCCATGGACTGGAGAATAGAGGGAACCTACGTTTATTTAAATATTATTGTTGCGCAGGAGCTAGGGGCTGGTAAAGTAGCTGCTTCTGCCCGAGTTAAAAGAAGATTCGGATTTCGCAGGATGGTTTCAATCAATCCTAAGGCCCCTTCTGTTTTTCTGGACTATAGGAAAATGTTTGCTAGGGTCAAATTTAGTTAGAGAGGGCAGATATCATTACATTTAATGCTGTTGAAACCTATACTAACTGGTGAAATCATTGTTCCTATCATGTTCGTTGGACATGCAGACTTCTCCATTAATAGGTTCGATAACTTCTGTCAGGCTAGATTCTAAAGGTTATTTATCAGATATCGGATCATGTGCGAAATCCTGTGTGATGGAATTTTCCCCATTCTCCTTGACCTTAACTGGTTCATGAATGGGAATGTCATCTCATTCTTCCGGAAATGCTTCTAGAGAACATAATTTAGTTTGATTGGAACCGGACCTCGGAGTGTTTTGAGAGTTCAAGTCTCTATTGTAAGCTTCCACTATGGATGGGTAGAGGTTTTTAGGAGCTGTTTCAGGAACTTTACAGTTTTCACGTGATCAAGTCCATGGCACCATAGCATTGTAAAGGGTGTAGAACTCTGTTACGTATCTGATTTTTTTTATTTGTTTGTTTTGCACTGTATTTGTCATTTTTCTGCATGAAAACAGTTCCTTGGGGCAATAGCTCTTAAATGTGGGCTATCTAGTCATACCTTGGTTTTTCACAGTTTGATTCCCCAGTAGATAAATTCCTCGTCAGATGGAAAGGGGTAGTGGCAATCGCTTGTAAAATAAGTGAAATCTGCTAGACAGCTCGGCTCGCTATCGTCTTTACATTCCCTAGCTCTTCTGTGAGGCTTGAGCCTGTAAGTTATTTATTTTGTGGGGGATATATCAGCTACCAAAAGCCAAGTTCTGGGGTGTGTGCAACCTTTTGTTCCATACGGTGAGGCCTCCTGATGGGGGGGTGGAGTTATGTGGAATGCGAGTGGACGTTCAGTGGACATATAGCGTAACTTGAAATGTTCCATTACTTATATAGAGACACAAGTGAGTAGACATTGTTGATTTAAAGAGTTCAGTCACTTTAAACATAGTGTTCATGTACACAGGTTATACCTATAGACTACCATGCAACTGGAGGCTTGCTTCATCCTCCTGGACATAAGACAACAGTGTTTCCAAGATAGGATCCCAACCTTCATGTTCTTGAGCCGTTGACCTTCAAGCTGAGAGTCTGACAGCTCAACCGTTGGCCAAAAGTGACCTTGCTAAAAATGTTGGCCCCAATGGTGCACATATGAAAACTATTCACCTTTTACTGGAACTTTGGAGCAGGCATCCGGTCTTGAACGATTATCCACTCGTCATGTTCTAACCATAGTTTCTAAGAGCAATCCAACAGGCTTTGCCAGAGACAATTTCCACTTCCTCATTCCAAATTAAAAAAAAGAAAACATTCTTAGTTAAACATATCATTGGCTGCATAACCGCAGATACTCGATAACATAAGTTCCAGAAATATCTACAAAGCTGAAGAAACTTTGAACATATCAATTCTTCACTCGTGTCTCCACCTCCTTCAGTTGTTTCAGGTGAAATAAGATCACCAGTTCTGGACATGAGCTTCATCTTTCTCATATTAAGCATTTAAGTGTTTCTCCACATTGTAATAATATATTCGGCTGTTTTGTATATTCCTGAAAACTGTGAGCCCAAAAAAGAGCTGTAACCCTGCAGGTGTATGCCACAGGCGGAAAGGCCTAGCCTTATATAAAAAATGTCCTGGCCCGTTGTAATAACCGTCTTTCATATGTCTCCTTTCTTTACTCTCGACAAATTACACTCTAGTGAATCTAGATCATTATCATGTGTTACCATTTCTATTTTTAAAATAAAATGTTATTTGGGATGTCTGAATCATGAGTTGCATGCCTGTTAATTCAGTGGTATTGAGACAAATGTAACTTATTTAAATGCAATCAGCAGCCCTAACCAGCAGTCTGACACTTATGTATATATCATCAGGGCTTGGGTTTGGAGCCTGCAGGTTCCAGGCAGACGTGGGGAGCCAGCACAGAGCGAGGTCACACTTTGACTTCTGTGAAAGGGGCATCCGTTGCCTGCCGCCTGTTGTAGTAATACTGCCAGCAGAAGGCAGCTGCTGGGGATGACGTCATCCTTGTAAACATTGCGTTGCTTTCCATGATAAGCTAAATGAAAACCAATGGCAAACAGACGATCATGTTTACCTTATTTATCTGCACTTCGATCTGATCAAAGCTTATTTTTATATGTACGTGCATTACGAGTGTTCATAGAACTTCTGAGTTTAACGTTTCAGTAGCTGAAATAGAAGTACCGTATAATGCCTATATGGGGTCGCAGAAACCAAATTGCAATCAGTGTTTGAAATAAGACTACGTTGTTATATTTTTTCTTTTCAGAGCTGTAATGAATTATGCATTGATTTTTATTTTTCGAGAAATACATGTATATTTAACAGTTGCCCCTTGTATTTGTCTTATAAGGAAGCTTCACTCGTGTGGTTTAATGGGAATATGAAAGTATGTTTGGTAAACCATGTTTATATTAATCCTTAGTTGTCCGAAATGTTGATTACTCCTGAAATTTTTTATTTTCACACACATATACCCTGCCTGGCTTAAGCAATGATGGATAGAAAGCCTTGTGAGATCGAATTAAAAAAAATGGTGCCACCCTAAATCTGAACGAAGAATTCTCTGAGCAATAGTAGTGGGTGCCTTAGTGTGCCATTATGACATGAATGTAGGTCCCTTGTTTATCCTTATGTAGTGGAGACGGTGTGCTATGGTACTTTTGCTCCTTGCAAAATCTTTTTTTGTCCCAGTTTTGATTGAATTTAGGAAATAAATAACAAACAGTCAAGCAGATAATGTGAAAGAGAAAAGAAGAAAGCATGACGCAACACACACAGAAGAAGGATCACAACTACAACCAAGAATTCCCTATTCCATTTTCCAAAAAATGACAATAGAATTAATAGGACTAATAATTTTCACCTGATATTCTAGTCAATGATCCTCTCCAAGGTGGCAACTAATAATAGTTGTTTATAGTAATCACACCTTTTATTTCAGGAAATGTGATTGTGAAATCTATACCTCACGGAAATTGGTCTTCAATGAAAGTATGAGGTATGGACAATACAAACTGATTAGAATGTAGCATGCAGGTGAATGGGCTGCCAGTGGAGGTACCAAACTTTAACGGAATCATGACTGAAAATGTTCAGCTTAAACTTTCCACGTCAGTCTTGTTGCTGCTGCCGCTGGATAAGTAGGCGGCAGATCAAATAGACCTCGTCTCCAGAAGCTGTCCGGATTGCAATTACTATTACTTTGTAATGAAGGGATAAGAAAGGTACGGTGTTTGAGAAAGAAGAAGCAAGTTTCTGTAAGAGCTGAGCTTTGAGGCTCCGGGAACTTGTTCACCTCCTAAAGCATTTCCAAACTATTCATCATAGGACCATGGTGCCCGATTGGGCTGCCATGTAGACGGGATCACTTTCATCAAAATGGGCTGTCAGTGCGGTGGTCAACCAACAATAGGGAAGACGGCCAACTGCGAAGGGGCAGAGGAGATATCTGACATGACAAATGCCTGTGCAGACACTTGTTGGAATCTAAATTGTCCCTACAGCACTAGACTCAGAGATACAAAACATTGCAACTGGTCCACCATCAACATCTGCCTCCACAGGGGTACTGTTTGTCAATGACACCCAACTTTACCCGAAAGGTTGATTAGAATAAGTGTCATAAAAACTAAAACTTAAACCCTAAACAGGAAAAAGGAGGAGATAAAAGTTCAATAGGATTGGAGGTAAAGGTGATGCTTCTAGGACACACCAGTTCACAGGCGAGCAGGCTTCACAAAGATATGTGTGTGTATGTATGTGTTTTTAGATTAAAGGTGCAAGATTTTCTTTACAAGAATACTCTGAAGAATGTATGACTGAACAACTACTTCCTAAACCACGAATCCCTTAACCACGAAGGCTAAACAACGATCAAACACAAACAACTACATTTTTAACAACGAGTTCCTAAACCACGAAAATTTCCATTCAAATAGCTCTTTACACATTTATTCTAGTATGGTCTTTTAAATCCGCTTTCTTAAGATTTATAAAGCAATGAAACTTAAAGAGAAAGTTTTTTTTATTAAACGTTTTCCAGCGAGATGCCAAGCACAGTTTTTCCTCCCTAGATGCGGATATGAAAAACGTAATGTCATGTCTTTGCAGAATCAGCTAAATGTCTGGCATTAATACAAGAGTGGGGACAGCAGTCCGAGTTTTTGTTTAGCAGTGTCGTGGAGAGTGGGGACAGCAGTCCCAGTCATTATTTAGCAGTGTCGTGGAGAGTGGGGACAGCAGTCCGAGTCATTGTTTAGCAGTGTCGTGGAGAGTGGGGACAGCTGTCCGAGTCATTGTTTAGCAGTGTCGTGGAGAGTGGGGACAGCTGTCCGAGTCATTGTTTAGCAGTGTCGTGGAGAGTGGGGACAGCTGTCCGAGTCATTGTTTAGCAGTGTCGTGGAGAGTGGGGACAGCAGTCCGAGTCATTATTTAGCAGTGTCGTGGAGAGTGGGGACAGCAGTCCGAGTCATTGTTTAGCAGTGTCGTGGAGAGTGGGGACAGCTGTCCGAGTCATTGTTTAGCAGTGTCGTGGAGAGTGGGGACAGCTGTCCGAGTCATTGTTTAGCAGTGTCGTGGAGAGTGGGGACAGCAGTCCGAGTCATTATTTAGCAGTGTCGTGGAGAGTGGGGACAGCAGTCCGAGTCATTGTTTAGCAGTGTCGTGGAGAGTGGGGACAGCTGTCCGAGTCATTGTTTAGCAGTGTCGTGGAGAGTGGGGACAGCTGTCCGAGTCATTGTTTAGCAGTGTCGTGGAGAGTGGGGACAGCTGTCCGAGTCATTGTTTAGCAGTGTCGTGGAGAGTGGGGACAGCAGTCCGAGTCATTATTTAGCAGTGTTGTGGAGAGTGGGGACAGCAGTCCGAGTCATTGTTTAGCAGTGTCGTGGAGAGTGGGGACAGCAGTCCGAGTCATTGTTTAGCAGTGTCGTGGAGAGTGGGGACAGCAGTCCGAGTCATTGTTTAGCAGTGTCGTGGAGAGTGGGGACAGCAGTCCGAGTCATTGTTTAGCAGTGTCGTGGAGAGTGGGGACAGCAGTCCGAGTCATTGTTTAGCAGTGTCGTGGAGAGTGGGGACAGCAGTCCGAGTCATTATTTAGCAGTGTTGTGGAGAGTGGGGACAGCTGTCCGAGTCATTTTATCCATCTGCATGCCAAAGCAGCTGTCACCTCAGCTGCAATAAATTGTACAATAGAGTCGCCTTCAAAGTCCACTTTTGCGTACACAAAGCCACCACGTATGGACACCACGGGCCTCCCTTGTACCTTTTGCAAGTCAAATACTTCCCTCTTTCGCAGCCTCATTTTAAAATGCGCAACTTGTCATTCAACCTCATGTAATGAATGTGCAGCGTTGTTTTTTTTTAATAGTTTTACCTCACTAGATTCTGAGAAGTCGTGGTTTAGGAATCTCAGGGACAGCAGCCTGAGTCTTGTAAATCACCGTGCTACAACCGGGAAAACACAGTTTGATAGTTTCGTTTATTTTTTGCTGTTGTTTTATCTAAATTCTGAATATGGAATGCAATGCCTGTAAATGTCTTATGAGCTCGTGTTGCTCTCCAGCACCACTTTTTCTTCCACACGACATGACAAATGCCTTGTCCTCTATTTACTATGTGACACTTGCAGTCATTTTACTTGGCGTGTATAACGGCATCTAGAGACAAATACTTCCTTCCTTTGAAGCCTCATTTTAAAATACACAACTTGTCATTCAACTGCATGTAATGAATGTGTAGCTTTGTTTTTTCTAATAGTTTTACCTCCCTAGATGCGGAGAAGTCGTGGTTTAGGAATCTCGGGAACAGCAGTCCGAGTCGTGGTATAGGAATGTCATAGTTAGGAATTCGTTGAAATGAAGAGTCATGGTTAAGGACTTCGTTGTTCGCGATTCCTCGTTATTCTGACTTCGTTGTCCAGGTAAGTCGTGATTTAAACTTCGTTGTTTAGGATGTTTCCCTACTCTGACACAGGAAACTATTTGCATTGTGCAAATGCTACAAGTAACATCAGAGTATTTAATAACACAGAAAGTGAGTAACAGTGCTGCTGCAGTCTCCCTGGCTTTGTACATGCTCAGTCAACCACAGAGTGAAAGGTGACCAGATCTGCTGGGATTCAAACCTGGGAGAAGCAAGTTACCTGTAGTTATTCTGCAGCACACGCATGAATCCACTGAGCAATCTCACAAAATTATGGATAAAGCAACAAAGCAAATTCTAATGTGTGTATGGTGGATTCATATGCACTGCAGACAACATGAGTATGTGAAAGTCTTTAAAAAAAAATGTCCTTGTTAGTCAATCTACATTATTGAAGTGTGTATATCAGTATACGTGCTTGGCGGCTGTGGTATGTAGTTGCTGTGGTTTCACAGCTACTGCTTACATAGCGCACGTACCTGTCACTTGGAAAGTTTTCTCGCCCACCTTTCCTTTCCTTTCTATCAAAAAACCCTCCTGGCCCCCCACCCCCAGGCCGGTGACTCACAGAAACCTTGATGAATAAACTTTCCAGTACCTTAGTCATCATAAATCTATTTCAGATCTCCTCAGACATATAACTTATGTTCAGTATAGATATTTATGTCAATTACGTTTTTATATCTTACTATATAGGCCTCAAAACAATGGATGTAGATACACCAGGAGTAACAGAAGTGACATCACAAATCTTTTGACACTCGAAGACCTCACAGGTTGCCCCTTGACCCACTCGCATCTGCTCAAAAATCTTCTATTTACTGCTTAAAGTCTAGGAAAATAGCAAAGAGCTGAAAATACAGAAAATAAAGAAGGGCACTTGGTGTTTTATTTAGCTTGTGTTCCCCCCACTACCTTCTTGATGGCTGTTGCAAATTGGGCTAGTAGTTGTGTGGCCACCACAAGTAATAGATCCATAATTGTCCTCAGTGGGAACCAAACACTCTATTCTAGCGCTTGACTCTCACAGGGTTGCGAGACACAGCAGTCCAAGGCCTTCTCAAGGAAGGTGGTGTGGCCTAGTAATCACCAATCACTGGCGATCAAGAATAACACTCCAGAAATGATTGTCCAGTCAGTGCTTTTTCTTTAGAAAAAGGAAAAGTACATTTATTATGCACACATTACTAAATACTACGCAATAATTTACGAATATATGCAGGTGGAACATACCATAGATGACATCGTGTATTTGACATTGTGTAAGTACGGGTGACCCCCTAGACAGGGTCACACAAACCATATCAAGTGAGTTAAGCCAGTTGTTTTGTGATCAACATTACTTTTGCATGAGTCATTGTCATTAGTGTGATAATGATGAATCAATAAAACATGTGCAATCATGATAACCGAATAAAACACTTGTCTGAATACATTTTTGTGTTTGTGTATTTGTTTCATGTAGTAGGCATCAAACTGCCCTGGTAATAACAGTCCCTAGAGGGCATTATAGTGAAAAAGCATTGTAATACAACCATACAGACAGCCCCTAAAGAGCGTAATCACATAAACATTGCATTTATACATTTTCAGGTCTTCGTGAACTTTACCATACACCAGGCCCCTAGAGTGAGACTCGCCCACAGTAAAAAGTCCAAAGCCCGCGTGATCAGAAAAGCAAAACAATCTGGACATACTGCAGGGGAAGACCCAAGGAGTCTATTACGATGGCGGGCAGACAAAGTCCGCCTTCCACCGCAATTGCAAATGGGAGCGCCCGCCATAGGTGCGGTGGTCCCGCCATTCGAACTAGGATGCGCCCGTGAGTGTGGCGGGCGCAGCCTGCATTTTTTACATTGCGGCGGGCGGTGCTGTATGCAGCACCCGCTGCAATGTAAAAACTGAATGTAGTGCATTTGCATGCACAACGTGACAGCCCAATGGTCATTAATGCTCAATGCTAGTTTTTAAATTTTTTCTAAGCTTTTCTAACCAAGAATATATACAGCTGAGGCCGGCATGGCTCGCGGATCGGGGTGGGTGCGGGGGTTGCAGGGGTCACGGGAAGAGGGTCATATACATTTTTTTTTAAACTTACATTTATGCCGGGTCCCGCGTCTTCTCTGATCCTGCTTGCCTGTGTCCGACAGGAACAGGAAGCAAGCAGCCAGGCTGCCTCCCCAAGACAATCGCAACACTGCACTGTAGTGTTGTGATTGGTCTGAGAGCCGTGACACGGCGCTCAACCAGGGGCAATAGGGGTGGGCATGGTCTCCCTGCAGGCCAGCCACGGCCCATGTAGGGCGTGCCACCGGGCGTGACGTGGGGAGGGGCAGGGTGGGGGTTTGTAAAATGCAGAAAAGGACGATTTCAGGTAAGTACCGGGAAAAAAAAAAAGAATTTTGTTGTGCGCGCTGCATCGCCAAATGTGATGCAGCGCTCGCAACAAAATACGTTTTATTTTTTTCGGTACTTACCTGAAATTATCCGTTTCCTGCATTTTACAACCCCCCACCCCCGCCTCACATCACTGCCTGGTGGCACACCCTACACGGGCCGTGGCTGCTGCAGGCTGCAATGTAGCCTGCATGGAGTAGGGGAAAGTGCGCATGACTGGTTTGGGCGGCCCTACAGTCGTTGCTCACTCAGCAGTGGGCAAACCACTCCTGCCCTGCTTGGTAAGCAGAGCAGCCCCTCCCACCAAGGAAACATAAAATGGTAATCATTTATCATTTTATGTTTCCGTGCAACATTGCGGGCAGGTCGGACTGCTCTGCTCTCGGAGCAGGGCAAGGGAGGAGTGGTTTGCTCACTCTTAAGTGCACATGACAGTTTGGCAGGCCCTCTAGGACCGGCCAAACAGTCATGCACACTTTCCCTGTTCTCTACACAGGTTGTATTACAGCCTGCGTGGAGAATATGCCCAGGTCCCCATTCCCTGATTGAGAGTCGAACCACGGCGCTCAGACCAATCTTAACGCTGCATTGCAGCGTTATGATTGGTTAGGGGAGCCTGGGTTTTTACCAATCCCAACGCTGCATTGCAGCGTTGTGATTGGTATGGGGAGCCTGGCTGTGCTTCCTGTTCCTGGAGTCCAACAGAGGAGAACAGTTGTAGAGACATGGGACCCGGCGGCAAGGTAAGTGTTTATTTTTTTCAAAATGTTTTACATTGTGACACACCCAGTGCCTCCCCCGTGAGCTCTGCCAGCCGCCACATCTATCTGAAGACTATCTGAAGACTGTTTTCTTATCTGGGGTCCTGTGTAAAGTGTTGTCCTTCCTGGTACTATTTGCTTCTTTCCTTCTATGTGGACTTTGGACTCTCAACAGCCAGGACAGGATCATCATGGCTTTCCTGGGGGTCCCCCATTGGAATGCTCTCCGGTCACGTTTTACCTAACAGCCAGTGAAGAGGACCCAACTCCACCACTGCTACAACCTTCTCTAACCTGTGGGACACACCCCACCTCCTTTTAATTTGAGTGGTGGGTGCCATTTCTCCTGCCCATCATTCAGCGCCCTGATGAAGGTGGTCCTTATTTGAACTTCATTAAAACGCATGTTGGCACAAACAACAAACTGGATTTATAACCAGGACCTATATGTAAAGAGAATATGTGGAATCCATAAGCACATGAATATCTCATAAATAAGTATGCCTATAGACAGGTATTATTTGATCTATCTGGACAGTTCAATGTTCATCTTCAACCATGAACTGGTGAAACACTATGTTATGTTTTTAATTGGTATGAGTGTAATAGAATTCATGTAGTATGGCATACACTGGCATGGATGTGTGTTTTTTAATTCGTTGTGGAGTGTTGGGGTTTCTGTCACCATTGTCTAGTATGTTCACAGTTTTTAGGTCTATCTCTCCATTGGATGCATAGAACTGGGAGGTGTGAAGGCATGTACTATATGTAATTTGTTATGATATGGTGAATTTTTGCAAAATTTAAAAATAAATAATATATACAAAAAGTAAGAACAATATCATAATAAATGAGTCTTTGAGAATGTCTGATTCATGAGCCTATGTTTATCAGTTAAGTAACCAGAGTTATCCCCTATGAGATTAGTTGGAGTTATAACCAATCTATTTGTGATGATCTGGTAATTTTGTTGTCTTGATACAGATACCTTGTTGAGCCCGGTCTCGGTGAGGAAGAGTCGGTCAGGATAGAGGTTGTGCAGTAAATTCCAGGCTTTTAAAGTGTGTTTGCTGAGCAAGTGGGTATTGAGGAGTAGGCAGGTGAGGGTGGGTTTCTGTTTGTGTGTGGTGGTGTTTTGCGAGGTGTGGTTGTGTGCATGGCATGTGGAGGAGGTGGGGGGCAGGGGGTGTGGTTTCGAGGAAGCACAAGAGGAAGTAAGAGGGAAATTGAAAGTTGAGTGAGGGAGTTGGTTTTGGGCTGTTGATAGGAATGGGGGTCTGAGGAGAGCTGTAACAAGTTTCCTGTTCAGTCTTCATGAAGATGGTTCCAGGGTAGAAATTTTCTATGTGAAATCTACCTGTAATCTTTTTATTTTAAGTTAAGGGAGGGATCCTAGGTCCATGAATTTTGACCCAAGTTCAGTTGAACGCCTCCTTAAATTAATGTGAGAAGTGAACCAGGTAGTTCACATGATTACTTGAGAACCATCAGGATTCCACTTTCAGCTACATTAATGGAAGATATAATTCATTAGATTGATAGAAGAGCCAGACGGTGGAAATGAATGGTTATGTGGCTGAATGTGTGAGAAAAGAAAGCTAAGAGAAGCTGTCCCTCTCCATTTGGGTGGCAGGGATGGTTGACTCAGAGATGTGAACCTTCTTGAGTTTCATATTTTCAATAAATGTTGAGTGTGTAGTCCTTTAGTATAACTTGCTTGGCCATTTTTTGTCATGCTGCATTGCGGGACAATGCTATACTGGAAAGGGACTACACTGGCTAGCACAGCAAAGGTGATGTCTCAAAAAAGAGTAACACAACTCTTTAATAACAATAAAGAAGATCTACAAACATTATACATGAATTAAAGAAGTGCATTATAACTTTAGATGTAAATATCAGTCTGATCTGGGATTTGAGGCTATATTGAAAAACAAATAAATGAGACAGACGTGTATAAAATATAGAATTGCAGGTGGGTAACTGAATAACAGATGGCTTTTTTACCAAATATTTCTGGGCGACCTCACAGATAACTAGAGTGAAGCTCATGTTGTCTGTGATATCACTCAGAAATCTGGAGTAAAAAATCCCCTTTATTCACATTCACCCACATGCAGTCTTATGTTTTATGCTATTTCTTTATGCATCGCATAGAAATAAATTTGAGAAATGGCTGTGACTAGACAGTGACCATTGTTATATTTCAATAATAAAAAACAAAACTTATGACTTAGAAAAGTATGTTCACAATAGAGGATGGATATGCGTCTCCGATACAACAAAGTAAGATATCCTTTTTACAAAAGATGTGTATGCAAGTAACATGTATTGAAACTTATGTTGGATAAAACTCACTGCACATCATTCACTTTTAAGATAAAACGTGTTAAACCCTCAGATGCTTAGTTTCCATGGTACTTATTTGGCAGACTTTGTGAACAAAATTTTGCAACAATTTCAGGTGCTAACTTTGCTTACTATCCATAAGACATTTAATAAAGGAGGACTTGGAGGCACCTATAGCTGTTAAAATCATAACATGTCTATGGGTAGCGGCATGGCCAGCTTTAGCGTTGGTGGCACCCGGTGCAACAATAAGTTTTGGTGCCCCCACACCCCATGACCACCTACTCAGATTCTCTCACTACCACCGAGTGCCCCTCTTTTCACCAATCATAAGTTATTGCCAAACACAGCGCCCCGGCCCCTGAGGTCAGTGCCCCCTCCACAGGTCAGCGCCTAATGCGGCCGCACCCGTCACCCTGCCCTAAAGCTGGTTCTGTGTAGCGGCTCCCAAAAGTAGGCTTGGTGTTCATACTAATTCGCTGTAAATCCCTTTGCGTCACTGTATAATGTACTCTGTTTGACTCAAGTGAATGAGTGAGGTTCACTCTTCTATTGTTAGTAATGCAGTGCAGCGCCAGATGTAAAATGAAAGGGGGAAAGCAAAAGTAAATAAAGTTTTAGTAATCTCAGGTACTTTGGTGTATCGTTTCTGAGTGTAACTAGAGTATGGCATCCAGTGCTTAATTTGTAAAAGAATAAGTCCTGGGGCCCAAAGTTCTGCTGTGAAGCCTGATGCTGAATGCCAAGGCTGCCTAGTCCTGATTTCACTTCATGCCTCTTTATTCTTCATCCCATGCTTCCTGCATCTTTATCTCCCTCTTGCAGGTTCTTTTACATCCTTCCTGTCTTCCTTTGTCATGGTTTTACTGTCTCTCTCTTACTCCTGCCTTCTCTATTTTGCTCTATTTCTATTTTTCTCTGGACTAAATTCTGTTGAGGACAAGTAAGGGACAGTACCAAAAAATGAGTACCAGTGGGCCCCACCTGCAACCATATGCTCAAATTAGCCACTAACAAAGATGCAGGCAAATAGTGAAAAGAGCACCCTACGACTGGACAGGGTTGAAAGAGACTGCTGAATATGTACACCCCATGCCTTCTTTTAGAAATGGATTTGTCCCCCTCCACAGGCAGTAAAGGTGCAGCTTCTGGCTGCCCCCTTGGGCCCTAGGGCGTCTTCATGCCTGTTCCAGAAGCCGTGTCAGTGGTGCTGAATGTTGAAATGTTGGATGGCTGACATTCAGTGTGCCTGTCGGGGACTTGATTGACCATGTGCTGGCTCCTTTATCGGGCATGTGCATGGCAAAGGGGATTACGCATTTGCATGGGGCACAACCCCATGCATATGATGGAATGGACAGCTTAAATACCCACCCCCTATAACAGCAGGTGCACGTTTAGTCAATCAGAAGTGATCCTTTAGACCCTCCTGTAATACTAAAGTACAGCCACTGACCAATGCACATTTGTCACATTTCTGTGATCCTGCCTAAAGGCACATTTGTTGTTAGTGGCACAAAGCTCGTGGAAGTATGCTGACGTATATCAGGGGGAAATATTCAATAATCGCCAGAAGATTAAGATTTGGGGGCAGATTTACGTTAACTGGCGCATCCCCAGGGATGTGCCAGTTAATGTGCGCCACAGTGCGCCACCGCTCCGCCACCCATGGTGCGCCGCATTTACAATGCGATTCAGAAAAGGGGGGTGGTGATGGACAGAGTATCTGAATTAAACAGAACACTCCTACCCAGTCAACAGATCAGGGCTTGATCCATCACCGTTTTTTTGCTCACTGCACCATCCCAGCTCAAATGCGGTGCACCATGGTGCAAGGCAGGGAAGATGCGTGATGCATCTTTCGTCGTACGGGCGGCGCATTGCTGGAGTCATGTCACAAGTGCGACATGACTCCTGCAATGCACAGGGGCCACCCCTACATTGCATGGTGCATCACCCTTATGCCTGCTTCAAGCAGGCGTAAGGAATTGACGTAGAAAGTGACTCAGTGAAATCTTGTAGATTTCACTGAGTCACTTTCCAGGGGCGTTCCTGCGACGGAACACCCCCCCCTGCACCGGAACACCTACATGAAACCTGACGCAGGTTTCATGTGGCGCAGGGCCTTACACCGTGACGCATCTCCATAGATGCGTCACGTTGTAAATGCCTCGTAGGGATGCGCCACGTTTACGCCGCCTTGCGTGACGCAACAGCGGCGTAAACGTGGCGCAAGGGCCTCATAAATCTGCCCTAAAGTGCATTAAGCACCAGAGTCTGCATGTTATTCCCCATTTTCAGGGGAAACTTGCAATTGAGAGTTATTTATAGGACTCCGTAAATTCTGACCCTGTGGAACTGGATTTTGTCAGGTTCAATGAATATCGACCCAAAATAATGGGCCACTCATAATGTTGCCCTTAGTAGCCTTCTTTGATACTTTGTGAGGTAAATACATGGCTCAAGGGGGGCACGTCCCTTTGACAAATAAAACAAATAAATGCACAAATCATTTAACGCCATTACATTGCTCAGATTGGGCAATCGAATCAATTAGTCTGCAGTTCAATCACTCCTTAAGAAAATGTCACTGCTTAGGAATAAGATAAGATAAGGGCTCATGATGACAATATTATTCCTCTTAGGGGAAACACAATTGATCATGTATGCGTGAGATCATGCCTCGGCGGGGACATTGAATGGTGTATGTAGGGAAACTGAATGTGTCCCATTGAATGGTTGTTTGAAAATATGTTTCCCACAATGAAACGTGCGCTGCAAGTTTCTGCAGAGAGTTTCACAAACATAGGTGTTCCTGAAATACAACACGGCTCTCAATATCATTACATGGATACACAGTTACCCTTTTTCATCCGCCTTCTAGAACACTGCTTACATTTTGTAGACACATATTTTAAGTCGAATTGAGGGTCTAATAATGTTCAAATGTGTATCTAACAAAGACAGATTCATACATCTAACGATGCCCTTTTTAAATAAACATAGAAGAGAAGAGTTTTGTGGTAGTAATGAAATGAAGATTTACTTTCCTTTAATGCAAGAGTTAGCCTACAGCCAAGGAACTTTCACTGGTATGCTCCATATTTTTGCATAGTTTCACTTTTTTTCTAGCAATAGTCAACACGCCCTCTGGACATACGGACCAGTTTCCCCGAAACAGGACGTAGCTTAAACACATGCACCAACCCGCTGTGGTTTCTAAAAACTGTTTTCCCTCTAGTTAATAATTCTGTGCACTCCAGTATGGCTGCCTCTTCAGCAGGGTGTGAGAAGCAGAGCAGATACACTCGGATACGCCTGCATTTTTCTAACTAATTACCCAGGGCCTTGCTCTTAATTCCCTGCACGTGATGTGTCTTTAAACGCATCTGAAGGTACATTTCTATAGACTTTTGACAAGGGAAGTTTGGAAGAACTGAAAACACACCGACACCTGCCCTCTGGGACGGGACACGAGGCTGGGCCAGAGCCAACGAGGCCTTGTCAGGACATGCTCAGCATGATACAGTAACATACAATACGACTTCTTCCTACCATCACCACATAAACCAGCCCAAAAAACGGAAGAATCCGCCCTAATGAAAGTACAATCCCTGACATATGGGAGTATGGTAATAGAGACACAAAGGGTGTGGAAGGCAGGCATTAATGAACCCATTATACCAAAGACGATGACAGCTGTGTGTAGTATTCGGCAGTGAAGCGACTTTGTAGAAGACTACATGATGCTATAAAACGAATACGGACACCACTGAAGGAGAGTTGAAACAGATATTACTGATATGGAATGGAAACCAATGCTAAGGTATTCTCCCAAACTATCAATGAACGCTCCGATGAAGCAAATTCAATGTAATTATCCACATAAAAAACCTACTGCATCCCTAAGATAATAGTAAGGCTATATGTGTTCCTAACTCTGCTTTCCAGAAATGCAAAGAAACTGTTGTTTGCAGGCCTCTACCGCAGGGTCTGGGGCTGCCCAGTGATACCCCAGTACTGGAGATCCATAACAGAAATAATAAGTAAAAGGACAGGACGAGAAATCCTCCTTCACCGGCATAGGCGGCTTCTGCATCGAATACTGAGAACCAAAAAGAAACGAGTAGGAGCCAGGGGCCTGATATCCGAATTTCCCATGTGCAAAAATTGGTCACAAATTCCGCAACACCTTTTTGTGAATGGAAGGAATTTTGTGAACTGACCTATGTAGTAATAGATCAGTTCACAAAATTCCAATTGCAGAGGGCAGTGTTAGAATTTGCATCTGTGGCGATGTTTCCCCTGACTTTGTGCCTTCTGCCCCCCTATTTTACTGACTTCATTTTTGTTGGCTTTAGGATTCTGGGCACTTTACTACTGCTAACCAGTGCTAAAGTGCATATGCTCTGTACTCAAAACATGGTAACATTGCCTTATCCACAATGGGCATATTTAATTTATGTGCAAGTCCCGTTTACAGTGCTATATGCGCCCAGGGCCTGTAAATT
The DNA here is from genome assembly GCF_964263255.1 of Lissotriton vulgaris. Taxonomy (NCBI): domain Eukaryota; kingdom Metazoa; phylum Chordata; class Amphibia; order Caudata; family Salamandridae; genus Lissotriton; species Lissotriton vulgaris. The sequence goes on along the minus strand of NC_141693.1, from coordinate 1,064,261,123 downwards.
AAATGAATGCTACTAGTGGGCCTACTTATTTTCAGTAACAAAGGTCCCTACAGTCAATGAATAGATAGCAATGCTCTGGAGACAAGAATAATGTCCAGGAGTAATCAAAAATTGATATGTAGTACACTTTTAATCAAACATATATACGTGTAGAGGATTTACCCCACTGGGATAATCCTCAACGGGTGTTGAAACCATGAAAACAAACAGGCATGAGACATTAAATGACCATCAATTGTATCCACAATGGGGGTCATTTATTTACATCAAGGAGAACACTACTGCACCCAGAAGTCATATACACATATTTAAAGTGTCAGAGACCTTAAACATCTTCAAAATCAAACATTAAACCCAGTGGGATTAATGTACACACATACTTGATTAAAAGTGTACTATACATCCATTTTTGATTACTCTTGGACATAATTGTTATTCCAGAGCATTGTTATCTATTCATTGACTGTGGGAACCTTTGTTCCTGAAAATACTTACTACCCTTAGTCCCTATCATTTCTTGGTTTCCCTTGTACTTATTAACTACTACTGGGCCTACATCACTGATTGTGGCACCCACTACAGTAGCCCTGAAATATGTCTCAGGCTTGCCACTGCAGAGCCTGTGTGTGCAATTTTAAACTGTCATTTGACCTGGCAAGTTCACCTACTTGACAGCCTCAAACCTTCCCTTTTATTACATATCATTCACTCCTAAGGTAGGCACTAGGCAGCTCTATGGGGCAAGTGCAGTGTATTTGAAAGGTAGAACGTGTACTTTTGAGTTTTACATGTCCTGGTAATGAAAAACTGCTAAATTTGTTTTTTCATTAGTCCAAGGCCTATCTCTCCAGTAGGTTAACATTGGGATTGCCTTAAAACATATTTTAAGTGTAATTTCCAATTGGGAAAAGATGGAGTTGTGGAGCTTGGTGTCTCTGGACTCACAATCTAAAATCACAGTTTATGGTAAAGTCAGATTTTAAATTGTAAGTGTAAAAATGCCACTTTCAGAAAGCACAGATCCAAAATTAAAAAACAAGTTCTGGCAGCTCCAATGGTGTCCCACTTTTTGGAGAAAAAACATACAGAACAAGAATTTACTTGGACCATACTAGCAGCGCTTAAACAGTCACCCAGAGGAGAGAACATAGAAACTCAATTACTAAAAAACAGAAGCATACTTGATTTTAAAATTTCATAGTGCCCAGACAGGGTTGAATGAGATGACTGAATTATCGAAAATTACACCTGAATAAATCACAAGTGTCCTGAAACTACAACACCCAAAGTGCACCATCTTCATCTGCAATGGGACCTGGTATGTCAAAATCCACAGAACGTGTACATCATAATTCACAAAATCCAACATGTAAATGGCCTTCCCAAAAGGGTTATAAGTATCAACAATGGAGGGATCCGCAAGATCCAAAACGTTTGGAAGTCTTCCATTAACAATACAAAAAACACATGACTGTTTTAAAACGAATGCTAAGAACCAGAAACGGAAAGGAATCCTGCGGAAGTCAAGCCGGGAGAAGATTTCACCATGAGTCCGTGCTACTGCACTCTATAATGAAGTACGTTGAGAACCCATATTGTGCTAAAGTTTTAGATCGTCGAACCAGTGGGCGACACTGACTTCCTAAAACCTCAAGACTTATCACTCATCCACCACGCTTGCAGTACGCAAAAGTAAGTCGGATGCAATGTTTCGTAATAGCCATTTAACCAACAGGCATTACTAAGTAGTAATGTTAACTCTGTTGTTTTCAGAAACAGCAACAGTTATAAAGGCAAATACAGCGCACCGTCGGCATTAGAAAGTAACCGCAAAAGTAGTTGGATACAATGTTCCGTAACAGCTTTTAAATCAACCGGGCCTGGTATACTACTAAGTAGCAATGAAACTCTGTTGTATTCAGAAATGGCAATAGTCATGAAGGCAAATAAAGCGAGTTGCTGGCAGTAGGAATAAAGTATATCTAATATCCAATAACATTAAGGACCTGCAGTTTGAGTGACTACACGAGTAAGCAGTCTTGCAATATGCATACTTGTTGAACAGTTGTGTAAATTTCTCAGTTGACAGACACAAATAATACTTCTTTCCATTACAGAACCCCACATTTTCCAACCAGAAGAAACTGTGAGACACTGCCACATATACAGATACAGGTATCTTCGCCTCACCAAATAGTTGAGACAAAAAAGTAGTGTTGCACATAGAGAAGGGTCTACTTCTAATTATTCTTTCACTTTTCCTTAATTTTTCAGATTACACCGAGTCAATTTGCCCTGAAGATAATCTCTTGATAATACAGGGATTTGAAATGCGTCAGCACTTTTCCATATAAGACCATGAGGGCCATACATGAAATGTCGCCCTAAGGCAAGATAGGGATAATGAACTAAATTTACATCCCACAAAGACCTTGAGTGCAGCCCCATGGTATAAGGAACTCTAATGAAGTGCATTAAATAGTTTTTACATATAGAGCACCCATAAATAGATTTTGACAAATTGTAGGTGTAATGCGATTATTGCATTTAATTTTTATTTATTTATTTATTTATTTATTCATTTGAGTTTTATATAGCGCTGGCTAGACCCGAAGGTATCAGAGCGCTTTGCAAAAGGATCCACAAAGTTACAAAATTACATCAGTTACAAGTTACATCAGTTACAAGATAACATTTCCAGAGCATCGGAAGACGAAGTACATGGAGCTTAGAAGGGAAAGGGGGTGAGGTGTAGGAGGTGGAAAGAATGGAGATAGGATGGATGGAGAGACAAAGGAGTCTGCCCAAAGTCCGGCTGGGTAGGTGACGGCCGAGGGGGTTGTCCACAGCCCATATTCTCTATAGCTATCAAGTAGCTCCACTCGGCTAGGTCTCCACGGTCAGAGGTAGGTTCACAGATTCGGTATCCTGAAGGGTAGGACTAATGGGGGATGAGTTTGAGGACTAGTCAAAGGCCGGTTTATTCTAGGAGGAGTAGCACAACGTGGTAGGGAACACAGTGACAGCCATTTTGGGGTCAGGCAAGGGATCAACAGGTAGTAACAGGGAGGGCTAAAAAACTTGCTTGCCAAAAGATCATGGTTGTCCCCATGCCCTTCACCACTGACCTGGCCTTGGGGCACATCCACTGAAGAACCAAAAGTATGCAGCAGCAGTACAGCGCGTGGAACACGGACATGCTTGAAACTTGCAAAATAGATGGGATCCATCTCTACCTCAAGATCAAATGTGGGTATGAAACACTTCGGGCCCACTCTGTGCAAAGTCCGATGATCAGGCATGATGAGTCAATGGGCACCAATTCCAAAACGGCAACCGGAATGACCGGGGCAGTAGCAGCGTGCCTTCCACCAGTCATGGCAGGGGAACTCAGCTTCCGAGGATCCCCACTGCCTCCCAGAGCAATCCTTAGAAATTCTTTTAGGGCCTTATAAGTAAATGCCTGCTGATTAAGTCTTCCTGGGGTGAGGTGTAGTACTGCAATTTTACCTGCTGAGCGCTGTCAGTGCTTGTTGGTCTGTGGGGAAGGCACAGAGCCCCTTCTTCTTTAAATCCCTCCTGCTGCCCTGAGGTATGGATGTTGCTGGGGCACCTAGTGCAAAGCCCCATTCATTTATTCAGTCTTCTGCTGAATGCCAGCCGCCATTTTAGGGTCAAGCATGGTCAGGCAAGGCTCCGGTTCGCTGCAGTTGTCTAGCCAGTATCTGGCTGTCGGGTACTGAAATTGCTCCCGCTGCCCTCTAACCACACCCGGTCGATTAAGTGCGCCCCTACCTCACCGGATGTAAAAATTGCACCTTCCAGGGGACCATGTGTTCGCAACAAGGGTCCCGAACGAGCGCCTCCGGTCACGGTATGCAGCATCCCACTCACCGCTAATTCAGGGATCACGATGGGAGTGCAGCCACCACAAGACCTCCCAGTCCGCTACGACGAGGCGTAGGGGGCATGATTCATGCACTTATTGATAAGCTTTCTAAAATAATTGTTTTCATCTTATGATTTGATTTGTTATGATTATCAAGTGTATCGTTTTATGTTTTAGCATGCATTCAAATGTTATGAAATATGTGAAAAAGAAATGTAAGTGTTGGCAAAGAAATAGCCAGGATCAAGAGAAAGAAACATTTCCATTGGTCCTCCATCTGCTCAAATAAATAGCAGGAACCATAATAAGGTGGTCAGATCTTCTTTTTTCATAAAAACTTTCAGAAAGTTGGCATTTTCTTACTTTAACCATTCGGTACCACTGCTTGTCCCTGAATACACTTCTGGGTTGGGTGATAGCCGGACTAGGCAGTCATACAAAGGGAGCTGGGGTGTGACATTTACATCACCAGGCTGATGGGCCTTCTTGAGGTAGATTGGGAGGAGGGAGCTGACACTTGCACCTGAATAGGGCTGTGGTTGTTCCAACAGAGAGAGCTACATACTCCCCTGTAGTGAGTCTGGAGCCAGGGCAGGAAAGGCAAGGACCTTGTGATCTTCAAAGGCCTCTTTGAAGTCTACCCCACTGTGAGGACACAGAATCTCTAGAAGCCCAGTCGGAGCACTTTTCCCCTCACTGTTCTCCCTGTTCCCTTATTTATTCGCAGAAGGTCCCCCGGGGATTACTGTCTCTTTAAATCTTACGCCTGGCCTGGTCATGTGACAGAGTCACATGGTTCACAGGGCTTGAAGACGGAAGACGCCGGAGTCGGAGTTTGTTCTTTGGAACCGGCTCACGAGGAGGTGGAGATGCTCGTGAAAACCTTTGACGTGCTGCCCTGGAGCGACTCCACATCACCGCGGGAGGACGAGGAATCAGCTGTCACCAAGGAAGCTTCCCAGCAGGAGGAGAAAGCGGACGACCGAAGAGAAGGGCAGCCAGACCCTAACTGGCAACGCGGAGACGCCCGCCACGGCCCAGGAGGAGGGTCGTGGCTAACCAAGGTACGGGGACGACTTGGGCTGGCTCTGGGAGGAGACCGGGGTGAAGCGAAGGGTGGGGGTGGAATGGGAGAGCAAGCCTAGACCGGATTTACCGCTGCAGGAGCACTAGCGACACTGGTGACGGTAGTGGTGGCTTTCCCCTACACTCCCTCAGCATACCAGCGACACCCGAAGGAAGGAGAATCCCTTCCTGACCACTCTTGTTTTTGTTTCTTCTTTCCCCACGGTCCTGTCCAACAAACCGCAAAGCCCTAATCGAGGAGGAAGAGAGAGGGACTGCAACACCTCACTCAAGTACCCACCAGCAACCCCGAGAAAAGAGAGCGGACTACATCTCCCACAACCCTTTGCAAGAAGGACCACTTCATAACTCCCTAAAGCCCCTATAGGAAGAGTGCTTCCCTGTGCTACATAGACGTTTTTCTTTTGTTTTCCCCACGAATAAATCTCAGTTTGGTGAACACTATACTAACTGGTCCTGGTCTGCTTCTCGGCCACATTACACGTGGTGTCAGAAGTGGGATCTTGGTTCGCCTCACTATGGAAAATTTAGTTTAGCAATTAATCCGTGGCCAAGAAAAGCTGGAATGGGCGGTAGAAAAACAAATGACCTCCGCCCAAGCAGACCGAGACCTTATGAGAGACAATCTGGATAATCATGCAGACCAAATGCAGAAAGTGGCGGATGATCGGCAGGAGTTAACAACACAACTCCAAATAAGGGCGGGAAATGGGCCAAATGTATCTCTCCAAAAATATGCAACAGGAGAAGACCCAGACGCCTTTCTCCTTAATTTCGAAAGGGCGGCAAGGGCCTCTGGGTGGCCTGAAGCTAAATGGCCTTTTTTCTTGGCCCCCCTTCTTACCGGGGAAGCACAAGTCGCCTACCAGGTGGCTAATCCTAATGGCAATACTCTGTATGCCGAAATAAAAGACTTGATATTGGACCATATGGATATGGATGCAGAGGCATAAGGATACGGTTTAGGAAAGAACGCCGCACTGCATCAGACAACCCCAAAACTCTATATTTCAAATTAAAAGCTGCCGCAGATAAGTGGTTAAAGCCCCATTCACAGACAAAGGACGAAATCATGGATATGATCTATTTAGAACAATTTCTGGAGGCCCTCCCATACCCTATTCAAAGGTGGCATAAACAACACAAACATTCAAGTCCTGAACAGGCGGTAGAAATGGCCACTACTTTTTATAGGGCGCAACCTAGGGCCCTACCTTGGGATTCTGACAAATACACAAAACCGATGGGAGGGGTAGCAAAACTTGAAAAAAACCTTAAAGGCTCCACTGGAGATAGTAAAGCCAAGAACACCCCGCTTAGAACCACCTCCACTGCGTAATCCACAGTGCTTTGAATGTGGCGAGTGGAGTCAGATAGCACGGAATTGCTCCCGGAAGAAACCTCCCGAAGAGCCGATGGACATTGGATGCATTCCCCGTTCCATTTTATATTCTGCGGAACTAGGACCCCCTTCCACGTAAGTGTCCAGATAAAGGGTATACAAATAAGGGCGTTACTAGACTCAGGATGCAAACAGTTAGTTATTCTCCAGTCTATTGTATCCCCTCTCCCCAATAGGGTCAAGGACTCTGTACCGATTAGGACGGTGTGTACACGGGGATGTTAAGGTTTATCCTATCATACAGCTCCCTATAACTCTTCCCCAGGGGCAGATCTTAGATATCAGACTTGGGGTTGTCCCTAACCTACCTGAGCAAATGATAATAGGTCAAGACAACCCCTCATTCCTACATATGCTAAAAAACAAACTGCAGAGAGTCCATTCCACATCTGAAACACAGCCTACTCTTATAACCCAAGCTCCCTGGATAATAGACAGAAGCTTCAGATATGCTAAAAAAACGATCCGACTCTCCAGTCGGCATGGGGTCAAGTTCAACAAACACCACTTAGTTACCCTTCTTTTCAGTTAAAGAATGACCTGTTATATCGCGTAGGGAAACAAGGGGAAGAACCCCAATTGTTAGTACCCCAAGCATTTTGTGAACAAGTTCTTTTTTTTGCTCACTCGCATCTGTTGGCTGGACACAGGGGGGCCCAAAAAACCATACAGATGCTATTGCAACATTTATATTTGCCTGGTATTTTTTCGCAGGTCACTCGGTTCTGGCAAGAATGCGAGGTCTGTCAAAAAAAGAACCCGTACAAGCCACCAGCAGTGCCATTACAGCCTTTACCGATTGTGGGTAACCCATTCAAAAGGGTCGGTATGGACCTCATTGGTCCTCTTCCTCGTACCAAGAAGGGTCACATCTATGCTTTGGTCATGGTTGACTATGCAACAAGATATCCAGAAGCCTTCCCTTTAAGGACCCCCACAACCCGAAACATTTCTGAGAAACTCCTGGATCTATTCTCACGGGTCAGTTTCTCTCGGGAAATACTTACTGATCAGAAGACTCCCTTTGTTTCTAAGTTAATAGGGCAAATTTGTAATTCTTTATATATTTCCCATATTAAAATGTCTGTATATCATCGCCAGACGGATGGACTCTGTGAGCGTTACAATGCCATTCTGAAGTTGACATTGAAGAAGCTTCTAACCATCGAAGGTCCTATTGCTTCCTCTAGCCTTGTATGTAGTCAGGAGGCAGGTTCAAGCCAGCTTAGGGTGCTCCCCATTCCAACTCCTATATGGGAGAGAACCACAGAGCCTTTTGGAAATTACTAAGGAGGTATGGGAGCAGGAAAAAGAGGAAGATTCAAAGACTTTTCTTGAGTATACACAGAACTTCCACTCTCGACTCCATAAACTAAGGGAATTTGGTGATTCTAACCTAGAGAAAGCCCAAATACAGCAACAAATGGCGTATAACAAAGGGAAGAAGTGCCGCAACCTCAGTGTAGGAGACTGGGTGTTGGTTCTTCTACCTTCCAACATAGGTAAAACAAGGTCAGGGTAGCAGGGGCCATGTAAGGTCACAGAAAAAGTAGGTTTAACTTCTTACAAAATTCAGATCAAACCAAAGAAGACACACCTGTACCATATAAACCTGCTTAAAAAGTGGTTAGGTCCCCCCCTCAAGATGTGCATAACATAGACAGACCACACCAGAACGAAACCACCCTGGAAGAGCTGGTTGTCAATCCCGATGTAACTAAGGACCAAGGTAGAACCCTTCAGGATACCTTGAGTCCCTTTTCCCATCTCTTTTCCAACATACCAGGCAGAACCCTTCTAGCTGAACATGCCATAGAAACACAAGTAGGGAAAACAGTAAAGCAGATACCCTATCGCATACCAGCCGCTAGAAGACAAGCCATAGAAGAAGTAAAAAATATGCTAGACCTAGGCATCTTTAAACCATCCAAAAGCGACTGGTCATCCCCCATAGTGCTCATGCCAAAGCCGGACGGCTCAGTCCGCTTTTGCATCGACTTTCGCGCAGTGAACTATTTAAAAGTGCGACTCTTATCCCATACCTAGAGTCGATGAGTTAATAGAGAAGCTAGGGGAAGCTCAGTACATTACAACCCTTGATCTAACAAAGGGCTATTGGCAGGTGCCCCTCAAACCAGAAGATCAGGAAAAGACCTCCTTTGTTACACCCACGGGCTTGTACGAATTTACTATCTTGCCCTTTGTGTTGCATGGGGCACCTGCCGCATTCCAACGGCTCATGAACAAGGTATTGCGACAACATCAGGATTATTCCTCTGCGTACCTTGATGACATCATTATATTCAGCCCTGATTGGGAAACCCATCTTCAGCATTGTACCCAGGTTCTTAAGTCCCTTCAAGAAGCAGGCCTGCATATCAATGCAAAAAAATCCAGGAAAGTAAAATATCTAGGGTTCCTTTTGGGAAACTGAGTTATTGAACCTCAATCTGAAAAAGTGAAGGCTATAGTAGAGGCCCCTTTTCCATCAACCAAGAAGGAGTTTAGGGCATTCCTAGGGCTCCTTGGTTATTACAGAAGGTTCGTCCCACAGTATTCTGAACTGGCTTCACCCCTGACCGACTTGCTACAGAAGAACGTTAAAACAAAGGACCTCCAACACCCCAGCGTAAGCGCCAAAACAGCCTTTATGAATCTGAAAACGGCCATAACCACTGCCCCGGTTTTGCTGTCTCCTGACTTTTCGAAACCCTTTCTGTTACACACAGATGCTTCCGAACACGGGTTAGGTGTGGTATTGTCCCAGTTTTCACCTGAAAGTGTAGAACATCCAATTCTTTTCATTAGCAGGAAACTCTTTCCCCTTGAGCAGAGGTACCCCATAATAGAGAAAGAGTGCCTAGCTATTAAGTGGGCGATAGAGAAATTAAGATACTATCTTGAAGGGGCCCATTTCCTCCTATACACAGATCACGCTCCCTTACTTTGGATGAGCCGCAACAAGGAAAACAATCCAAGAATACTACGATGGTTCCTTTCCTTCCAACCCTTTTCCTTTGAGGTGGTCCATCGGAAGGGAACAGACAATGGAAATGCTGACTTTCTTTCACACCTTCCTTTGTTCCCCGACCGTGAAGAAAACTGGGGTAGGGGTGTGTGAGGACACGGAATCTCTGGAAACCCAGTCGGAGCACTTTTCACCTCACTGTTAAATCTTACGCCTGGCCCGGTCATGTGACAGAGTCACATGGTTCACGGGGCTTGAAGACGGAAGACGTCGGAGTCGGAGTTTGTTCTTTGGGACCGGCTCACGAGGAGGTGGAGACGCTCGTGAAAACCTTCGAAGTGCTGCCCTGGAGCGACGCCACATCACCGCGGGAGGACGAGGAATCAGCTGTCACTAAGGAAGCTTCCCAGCAGGAGGATAAAGCTGACGACCGAAGAGATGGGCAGCCAGACCCGAACTGGCAACGCGGAGACGCCCGCCACAGCCCAGGAGGAGGGTCGTGGCTAACCAAGGTACGGGGACGCCTTGGGGTGGGGGTGGAAAGGGAGAGCAAGCCTAGAACGGATTTACCGCTGCAGGAGCGCTAGCGACACTGGTGACGGTAGTGGTGGCTTTCCCCTACACTCCCTCGGCATACCTGCGACACCCGAAGGAAGGAGAATCCATTCCTGACCACTCTTGTTTTTGTTTCTTCTTTCCCCACGGTCCTGTCCAACAAACCGCGAAGCCCTAACCGAGGAGGAAGAGAGAGGGACTGCAACACCTCACTCAAGTACCCACCAGCAACCCCGAGAAAAGAAGAGCGGACTACATCTCCCACAACCCTTTGCAAGAAGGACCAATTCATAACTCCCTAAAGCCCCTATAGGAAGAGTGCTTCCCTGTGCTACATAGACGTTTTTCCTTTGTTTTCCCCACAAATAAATCTCAGTTTGGTGAACACTATACTAACTGGTCCTGGTCTGCTTCTCAGCCACATTACACCCACTTCAAAGGTATGTTTGGGTATTAGTCTCAATTCCAAAGAGTCACCCTTTTAAGCCAAAAGGGATAGGGTAAAGAGAACAAAGAAAAACAATTCTCCTTTTGTGCTCACACTATATTTATATCCATAGATCTTCTGTATCTTAGATCAATTTGAATGCACTGAATGAAATTCGTTTTATATATTACCAAATTATAACTGTCTCCTTCTTATGAAAACAATATATTTATTGGAATAATTGAATACAATTTGTTATGTTCACAGTGTATAGGCCAGTCAATATACAGTTCAATAACAAAAATTGAATCATGGCACTCCTAAATCAAATGCCCAACATCCTAAATGACTAATCCCAACAAACAGAGATAGTTTCTAAAACAAATCAAATATTCCTTATTATAAAAATCCCTTGGATACACCATGCATAAATACTCACACAATTAACCCCTTAACCGAGGCTCAAATTCTGCTGCGGTGCTGGGCAATTAAAGAGTGGGAACGTTTCGGACGGCCCCCGGCCGTCCTCCGCACAAGCCCACTGTGACGTCGGATGGCCGGGGTCCGTCCGACGCACCCAAAGGGTTAATTAATACTCATAATTGTTGTACATTCAAATATTGTCCCTATACAAGTACTTTAATTAAAAATAGTGTACTTTGAGTATAAGTACTGGAAATCAGAATTTTGCTGGAACCAAGGACATTCTGCCTGGGAAAAGAGCTGCTGTGTTGTAGGAGGGACTGCCCCTTTGCTACCTCCCCTGCTGTGTTGGCCTGCTACCTGCTGCTTCTTGCCTGGGAGTGAGTAAAACTTGACCTGTTCGCTACAATTATGAACCCAAATTTGTCCAAGGGCTTGATGGCTTGCCTCCTGTTCTCTAAAGTCTCAGGGTCACAAAAGACTTCTTGCAACTCTGCTGGTGCTGCTGGACTTTTCTATCTGTGAGTCCTACCCTTGTCTGAGGTCCTCCCTTCAGTGCTGGGCCTCAGCAGTGGGTTCTGCAGCTGTACTCTGCAAAACTTGATGCAGAGACCACATTGTGCCGATCGGAAATCAACGCAGTGCCCTCTGACACAGTGCCAACGCGCTGATGACGCATGTCTTGACTCGAGGTTCGACGAAGAGGCAGCTCTGATCCGAAGATGACACAGCGAGGCTAGACTCTGGTGCAGCACCAACCCTTCAACACCAACTGTGAGGCTCGACTCCGATGCATCGACCCAACTGCGTAAATCAGAGCCGACGCAGAGAGTTCTCGACACTGACGCTTGCGCCGTACAAGTTACTTTTTCAGAAAGGCCCTGCGCGGTCTTGTAGCCGTCCTGCCCTCCATCACTGTTGGCCTGAACTTTGGATTTACCCCGGTCTAGCACTGCCTCAAGTAACCTTTTAGCACTATTGACTACTAAGCACTGTCTTTAGATTTAATCTTTAAAAATTCATCTCTCGAGGGAGGAGCTACGACACCAACCAAGATGGCCGCATAGTCTCCCGGCTCCGCCGACCTCCGTCTTTCGGTCTGATATCCTGTTGACTATCCTGGTTTCCCGCACCGGATCCGTGTGTGTGATCTGACCTGCTTTCCAGTGGTGCAGTCCCGGAGTTTCTCCGCAGTTGTGGAGTGGAGATACGTCGATGGTTGTGGGAGGCCTAATCCAGCGGGGACGCCGGGGTCTCAAGTGCAGGCCCTGCCGGGTCCGAGTCGAACAACAACGAACTGCTGTATGTGGTAGGGTCCGCTCTCCGGAACAATCGGACTTTTGATTGGCATGCTACCGCCAACTGCCTGGTGTTTTAATAGTAGGTGAGGAGACGAGTGACGCATGGCGATGTGTCGCGGATACCCTGACCGGGGGTTCGGCAATCGCTTCGTCGATCCCCCCGGGTCGGTGCCTCGCTGCGTATTATTGACTGCTAAACTTCAGTCCCTCACGGCTTATTCCTGCTCCGCCTAATTTTCCCCCGGAGAAGGCGCCACTCCGTGGGGACCACCATGCTGGAGGAAGAAATGCAGCTAGCGGAGCAGGCACGAACTGCCCGTCATTGCGAACGGTGCTGGAGGCACTTATGTCACTCAGGGGAACCATTGCAGTCCGGACTTGTAGTTTGTTGTCTGCGGCTGATGGCCTCGCAGTTCTGAGAGCGGACCCTGGCTCGACACCCACGCCTCGGCAATCAGCCTGCATTTTAACATCTTTCTTGGAGACTTGCTTTGACCCGGCGCTGGAAGCGGTGTTTGCTCCTACTATACTGGATCTGCCTGATTGTACTGTGTCCGATCGCCCTATGGAGCCGTTGACACCCCCGATTGTGTATCCCCTGGAACATTTACAAGATATCCCCATTCTGCAATTGTCTACTTTCTGTCCTTTGCTGTTTTGGACCTTGCTGACTCCCCTCCCCTGTCGGTCTCTCAAGATGGCGGATGGGCTACAACTTGGCTTCGGAGACGGGGAGGGGCACCATTGTCACCAATCATCCATATTGAGAACTGCTGCACTTTTTCCAGCTTCGTGCAAATGGCTTTCTTTAACCAATGACTTTAGTGCATTTGATAGACGGGGCCAGGGTTGAGATTGTTATTTGGGTCTCTCACTGTCGCATAGGTTTGACGGGATTGTGTCTTTTCTGATCTAACGGAGTCCGGGGAGGGGTTGGTCATGATGGGGGAAGGAGACCGGGAGTCCGTAGTAACATGCCCTCCTCCGATTTCCCTCACAAGTAGGGTCTTTTGCCTTTTCTTTCTTTCTCTCTTCTATATTTCGGGTTCTATTATTGGGCGACAGGCACGCTGCGAGGGGGGTGGCCGTAGTCCTCAGCAGGGGTGCAGGGTGGGGGGGTGTGGGGATGAGTGTTCGTTTTTGTTTCTGTTCTATGGCCTCTTCTCTTCCTTCTCTTTTCTTGTCCTTTTTCCTTTTCTTTTTCGGGTTAGTGTAGTGGGTTCGGCTTTCTTGCATCCTGATCCCTATACCTGTACCTTGATTGTTCGGGGTTTTGGTGCTCTGGGGCGATCAGTACTGATGGAGTCGACGAACAAAATGCGCTAGTTTATCCTGATGACTCATGTCTTACTCCGTTGACTCAGTGGATAGCGAATTTCTTTCGGACACGTTTCCTGGCTCGCCCTTTTCTGTGATCCGAGACACTGTGCGATACCCGACTCTTCTACTTAATACTTAAAAATGAAAACCTCCTATCCTGTGTTTAAATCGAATTACTTTTGCAACCGGTACGATTTGTGCATTGAGATCCTATGATTAGCGGCCAGCCCTGGGGGTTGTAGGCCCTTGTCTGTATTTGATTGCAAATGTTCAATAAAGGTTTTCACAAAAAAAAAAAAATCATCTCTCAACTTCAACTTATTGGATTCTTGTTGTTTAGGTCTTGTTTTACTCTGATAAATATTCTTATTTACTACACTGATGTGGAGTCTTTCTGTGATGTTTTAAATGTGTTACTGTAATTAAAGTGTTGCACAAATACTTTGCACAGTGCCTTTTAATTTAAGCCTGACTGCTCTGTGTAAAGCTACCAGAGGGTGAACTCAGGTTAAATTTCGGTTGTGTTTTTGACCTACCCTGACAAGGTTCATGGTCCCTCATTTGGCATACCTCTGCCAACTAGGGTCCCACAGGTAGTAATTTAACATATCTCAATATTATGCAAGAGGCAGGTCCCAAATTGCGACCCAGTAAGATTGGCTAGAGTCACAGGCGTGGTGGTCTGTTGGAGTCAGCAGACCACTAAATCTGTGATTGCTTATAAATAAAGTAATCCATTTATTTAAAATGCAGCTCGTTTTCCAAAAAGGGACACCTTTATAACGCTCTTTCCATATAGCAATTTCTTTTTTTTTTAACTCTTTTTATTGAAAAAAGCATCATTTAAATCATATTACAGAGGGTCAAATAAGGGAGCCGAGCATACATCAGGGGGCAACAGATTAAACAACTTTCATAATTATATGGGAACTTCATGGAGAAGGGGGGTCATACACAGTGACAGCCAGGGGTGGTGTACAAATTTCCCCTCTTTAACTATTCCAAGGCCCTCCAATCAATGACCATTTTCGAGGGCATCCCCTCGCAAGATATGCCGTTTTCTCCCTAAACATGCACCAGCCCAAATTGTTTTCCCCCACTTCCAGGGTGGGAGGCTGGCCAGCAACCAACAATTGGGCAATATTCCGTTTGGCAATCATGAATCCCAAAGTAGCCCATTGCGTCTGTGAGGTATTCAAATCAGTAGGCTCCCAGATATTAAGTAAGCACCTCCTCACCTCCAGTGAAAGAGAGACCCCATGGACTTTATGTGTGGTATCACGTATATTGCGCCCATACGTATTAATGAGTTCACATTCCCAGATGATATGTATAAAGGTGCCCTCTTGACCACATTGTCATTTGCATAACCCCCTGTCTGAGAGTCCCATAAGCACCAGTCGCGGTCCCGTGATGTAGATCCTATGGAGAATTTTAAGCTGAACTAATAGCAAGCTGGCCGGAATTACGACTTCCCTAGGGGAGGACAATGATATCTGCCAATCTTCCTCATCCAGCTCTATTCCGTCCTGCATCCATTTATCTCTCAGCACCTCCAGAGGGTCAGGCTTGTGATTGATCAGTTTCCTATAAATCAAGGAGATAATTTTGTCAGGTAGGTGCCCGTCTAGTAACCTGTCCTCCAGGGGAGAGGCCTCTGGTGGCTCTGACCCCTCGGGAAGTACCGAAAGAAGGGAGTGACAAATCTGTCCATAACGGAAATATTCAGACTCCACCAGTTTATATTCTACCTTCATATCCTCAAATGATTTCATTCCCCCCTTCCCCCAGATATCTTTGATCATAGAAATTTTTATGAGACCCCACTTATCGAAGCCTTTCATCTTCCAGAGCGTGCCCAATTGCTCCGAATCCCACAGCGGGGTGGCCATGGTCAGTTTATTTTTCCAGCCCAGTGAACCCGTGACCACATGCCAAACCTTAACCGAGTGTTTAGTCGGCCCCGTCAATGCTAGTCTATTAGGTCGAGAATATAGGGCTTTGCTATATCTACCCCCAGGGAGAAGCCATTTATCCATAGCATATCAGGGTAGTCAATCCGGCCATATGTGCCGTGGTTGATTGCGGCCAGCTAGGACGCCCAGTAATATCTCTTGATATCCGGGAGGGATATGCCGCTGTCATACCAGGAGAGAGTTAATTTGTGTAAAGCAATACAGGGCCTACCATCCCACAACAAAGTCTGCTGTAAGCTCTCTATCTCACTAAAATATCTAGATAGTACCACATCCAGGGTGTTTTTCAGGCCATGGAGAAAACGGGGGAGGGACATAATTTAAAAGAGGGCTGCCCTTCCCAACAGTGAACAGCTTCTTCCAATTGGAAACATCACTCTTCAGTCTTTGGAGAGGAGGAAGAAGGCTTCGAGTATACCTAAGCGAGGAATCCAGTGAAACAAAAATTCCCAAATATTTGAACCCTTCTGTGTTAACCTGAATAGGACAGTTTCTTGGAGGGACAGGGGGTCTCCCTTCAATACAAACAGCAGGGACATCTTCCAGTTGATGGACAGCCCCGAGTTTCTCCCGAAGGAAGCCAGGACATCTAAAACCACAATAAGTGATTTACGCGGAGAGGTCAAATAAAGCAGTATATCGTTTGCATACAATAATATACGGTCCTCCCATTCAGGGGTCCACTGCAGACCTTTGATCGAGGGCTCCCAATATATCCAAGTGGCCAAAGGCTCTAGAGCCAACGAGAAAAGAAGAGGGATAGCGGGCAACCCTGACAGGTGCCCCGACCCAACAAGAAGGGAGCTGAAGCTCTATTGTTCACTACTACTTGAGCTAGCTGCTCCGAGTACAACAGACGTACCCATCCAATAAAACCCGGGGCCAAACCCAAACTTTGCCAGAACCGCCCACAAGTAAGGTCATTCTATTGTGTCAAATGTAATTGTTGCGTCAAGTGACGCAATTATAGCTGGCTCCTGTAGAGTGTGCGCTCTGGCCAACACTCCATGCAGTCTGCGGAGATTTAGGGCAGTGTTCCTGTGGGGCATAAAGCCCGACTGGTCGGGGTGCACCAGCTCGCTGATGACTTTTACCAGCCTATTTGCCAGGAGCTTGGCCAAAATCTTCGGTCCGGCGTTAAGGAGTGAAATGGGCCTGTAGGAGTCACAGCTTGTTTTAATCTTGCCCTCCTTATGGATCACCACTATCAACGTGATTCTCTGATAAACATTTCCTTCAAATAAGGCACAAGTTTATCAGGTTTAAGCTTATAAAGTTCAATGGGAAGCCCGTTGGGGCCTAGTGCCTTACCCGAGTTCAATGAACGGATGGCCAGGGCAAACTCGTCCGCTGTCAACGCACTATCCATAAATTTCCGATCGTCGATGGAAAGACACGGGAGTTGTATAACTCAGAGTAATAAATTGGAATCAGCTTCCGGGCAGGAAGAAGCTGATGTATATACAGCCTGGAAGTGTTCCGCAAATGTATTTACTATATCCTGCGGTTCCGTGAGTCGCGTCCCCTCCCTGGTCAGGAGTTCAGGGACCAACCGGCAAGCCCAATCTCTCATATCCAGCCATGCAATAAGCTTCCCTGCCTTGTCCCCAGCTCGTACAATCTACCCTGTTGCTCCCTACCAAGAGCCTTAGCCCTATCGGTGACCAATGCCCTGTAGTTGTGCTGCTTCAGGCTCAGCTGGTGAAGCTTAGCCCGCGTTACTTCCTGTTCCAGCTCACCCTCCAGTCTGCTGATATCAGTTTCTAATTCCACCACCTCCCTCTGCTTCTCCTTCTTAGCTCCCGCTGTCACAGACAGGACGTGGCCCCGGATAACTGCCTTAAAAGCCTCCCATAGGCACCCAGGCGAAGACACGGAACCCACATTGTTGGCAAAGTAGTCATCTAGCTTAGCGAGGAGGTCTTTGCAGGTCTTGAGATTACACAAATACCACAGGTTTATTGGGGCCACCCTTCCCGCCGTGCCCCGGGTTATGACAATATGAATCCAAAGTGGAGAATGATCTGATATGCCTCTGGCTAAATTTATAACCTCCGCTATGTTTTAAGTTTGTGCAGCAGGGACCAAACAGTAGTCTAAGCGTGAGAGACTATCATCGTCCGCCCCAGAGTGGAAAGTGTACTGTTTTTGATCTGGGTGGTGTAACCTCCAACTATCGACAAGACCCATTGCATCTATAAAGTCAGGTAGCCACTGCATCACCTTCCCCGTTTCCTGAGGGGGATGCCTGTCCATCATACCAGAGACGACTGCGTTAAAGTCGCCTCCCAAAAGTAAAAACCCCTCAGGGAGCGAAAGTAGGACCGTACCCAAATCTGCCAGCGTTGTGCCTTGTAACCCCGGCGGAACATAAACAGACAAAAAGGTAATATGTTGTCCCTCCCACATGCCCGTGACTCTGATATACCTGCCTCTCCCATCCTCCCATGTGGAAGACACCACTAGTGGAAATGCCTTACGAATCAAGATACCCACTTCCCTTGAGCCTGACGTGAACCGGGAGTGTGCGATTAACTTGTACCCCATTCTGTGCAGAGCATTGCATGAGTTCCCAATGAGATGTGTCTCCTGGAGCAGGACCACATCCGGTGCCTGCCTTTTAAGGAATTGAAGAACTACACTTCGTTTGATTTTATCCCCCAACCTGTTAACGTTCCAACTTAATACTTTTATTTCACTACCCCCCATCGTCCTACCGGTACTTCCAGTGCGCCCCTGCATTTCGCCTATTGAAATAGGATTTTGTACTGATGCGACAAACAATCCAATCAACATATAAACCAAACCTCCCCCCCCCAAACAAAAAACCACCCCGCTGCCCTGCCCGCTGGGCTTCAAACTGCCCATTGAAAATGCAGAGTGCCTATTGCCCCTAACGATTCAAAAAAAGAAAAAGAAAGGAGGAGGGTTCTGCTTCTCCACTTCCTTCCAAGACCCCTTCTGATACTAATAAATCCCCCCCAAGCCCCAAATCCCAATAACAAACCAAACTCCCAGAGAGCCTTGCAGCAGTTCCAAGGCCATAAGGTCACTGATACCCAACAGATTCAATTCACACATCAAAATAGAAAACAATATTATTCACATTCCACTATCTCATGCTCTTCTGATCGGTCCGGCGTTCCTATTCCGTCCCGATGGAGAGTGTCTATCCAATCTGCCACAGCATCTGGGTTGTCAAAAAAATCAGACCCTCTCATTGACCTCCACCCGTGGACGTGCCGGGAACATCATGGCATATTTCAACCCCTTCTCTCTCAGTTTGTTCTTAAAAGCCAAAAAATTGTGTCGCTGCTTCTGGACCTCCTGCGTGAAGTCCGAAAAAAAGGAAAGTGCAGCATTTTCATACTGGAGGGTCCCCGGACCTTGCAGCTTGCAGGATAGCGTCTCTATCCCTAAAGTTCAGGACCCTAGCAATCATGGGGCGCAGCAGGGCTCCAGGTCTCGGTCTCCCCAAGGAACCTTGTGGGCACGCTCGATGGTGAAAAGTTTGCTGAGGCCTTTAGGTTGAAGAGGTTTGAGGAAGAGGTCCTCCACAAATAGATTCGGTGCGGGCCCTCCGATCTTTCAGGCACCCCCAAAATACGAACGTTGTTTCTTCAGGCCCTACATTCGTATTCGTCCAGCTTGCGTTCTGTCAGTTCATGGGAGGATTTAAGCACCCTTACGTCTTGTTGCAGCTGGACCACATCATCTACCAGGTTGGAAGTTTTAGTGTCCAGTGATTTAACCTTCTCATTGACTTTAGTAAGGTCGGCTCTTATGAGGTTAACTTCTATGGAAACTGTGTCCAGCTTGGTGTCTAGTGTTACCATTTGCTGTCCCAAGGAGGATTTAACACCATCTATGGCAGCCATAATGTCATGCAGCGTGACATCCCCCACCCCCTGATCCAGGCTCCCCTCAGTCGTGACAGTGGAAGACCCAGGGCCGGCCAGTGAACCCTTCGGCAAAGTATAGCGGTCAAGTTTGTTTGACTGTACTGGCTTTAGTGATCTCGCCCCCCTAGAGGAGTGCCTCTCCCCATCCTGCTTGGACGCCATTGCACGCGCTATGCGCCGGACAGCTTAGTATTTAGTCTGGACCCCCCTCGCCAGCGTGCGAGATACTCCAGGGTCCCAAGCACGATATATCCCTCAGCCGGATATTTCAAGTGAGTCTCCTACCAGGAGGGTCCTCCGCACATTCTGCTGCCCAGTCGCACCAATCTCCACCAGCACCAGTACACCCCCCACTACTGGCGCTCCTTTGGGCCAATTGTCCCACAATGCTGGAATTGCCACAGTTCTTCCTTCTGCTCCTGGCCAGGCAACGCTCCCCTTCCGTTTGCCCGTCTACCGTAGAGTTTGGCCCAGCTCATGGGCAAGGGGACCGGGACCTCTAATTCACAAAGGATGGTTCCTCAATATGCAGAGTCTCTCCCAGTCCCTCGCCACACCAAGGCCTCGATGAGAAGTTCAGAGGGGGAAGGGGGGCATGTTGTACCCCCGATCTTTACTCACCCCCCCCCCTTTCCAGCCATGATATTGTCCGCCCGCCTTTGGTGATCTCCAGGGCCCCGCTGGACCCGGGGCCCTCCGCTACTCCTCTTGCTCTGTGGAGGGAGGGGGCAAGGGGCGAACAGGGGAGACCCAGCCGCCACCACTGCTCCCTATATGGCCGTCACCCCTCCACAATTTCCCCTCTGGCGGACCCAGCCGGCAACTTCCAGTTCGGGCCGCCGTTGTTTTCGCACTCAGGAGCGGCTGGGTCGGAAACCTCAGTCCACGGCTGTAGCTCTCCCGCAGGCCAGAACTTCAGGCGGGCGCCACTCCGGCCCTCGACGTCCTCGGGACTCCGGAGCCGACTGTCTATGCTCTGCGCAGCCTTAGGTTACAGCTATGAGGCTCGGGAGGTCAGGATATTCCACAGGATGATGGAGCCAGCGGACGGTCTCGGAGGAGTCGAGGGTCTACGCGGCCATCTTTATCAGGCGCAAAACTCCTCCCCTCATATAGCAATTTCTTAATGTTTACTTAACCCATTTAACAATTCGGTAAAGCTTGTCTGAATCATTAATTGGGTTTTAGTGGCCGCAAACCTTGCGATTTACCGAATCTGAGGGTTTGCGATGTTAAAACATTTTGTAAATCAGGCTCAAAATTTATAAACTTAATGCTGATACTAGCAGAAAGGTACATAGCAATGAATTGGAAATCCACTGAAGCACTAACTATAACTAAATTGAAACAGCAAGTCGCACACATAGAGGGAACAGAAGTGCATATTGATATACAAAGCCAAGGTCCCTTAAGAATGGGATGAAATAGTGTTGTCATTCCTTCACACTTCAAATATTAATCTCCTGCCTACAACACAACAAACACAAAGCGCTCAGTGTGCGCACAAACATCATCATTACTGAACCTACTGGTACTGCAGGGCAAAGACCCAAGACATACAACCATGGTGATAGTAGCCAACCCATACTAAGAAGGCCACAAGCAACAAATGATCCCAACCCTCTACAAGTAGAATTACGCCACCCCCCAAAGTGGGGAAAAATACCAAGACCACTGCTGACCCCCACAAGATAGTCAGCAGGTGACAGTTCTTAAAGTTACTGTGGACATTTCGTATACTGACATTTTAGCAAACAATATGAATGGACAAATAGCCAATGATAATAATCATTAAATTGTTCAATGCACCAAATGATACAGAAAATAAAGCATTCAAAATCTATATGCTGAAAAGCTATACTGTACTTCCACATCAATAAAACAATGAAAGCATTTCCAAAAAGGTGCATCGTAAATTCAAGCTATCAATCATCCCGGCCAGCTTTTGACTACAGTTGAGTTGCTCTACATTCCTCCATTTTCTGATGTAAAGCCAGGGGATGAATTAAAGCCTAGTGTATTCTCCTGCAGTGGTGCCTCAAGGTTTATTACAACTGAGGGCATATTACCAACAACTAGCAATAATTATCGCTAGGTTGGCTTAGCGGCAATAATTTTATCGCCATGTAGCGACGATTTTTATCGCTTAGGAGCCTTGATATTATCAAGGTTTATCTCCTAAGCGATAAAAATCGGCCGAAATGCATGAATATCGCTGAAAAGTCAGCGATATTCATGCATTACCGAGCAAATGCTCTTAGCCATGTTATCCACCTCCCATTGGATAACATGGCTAAGAACTGCTCAGGGCAGGTGTTAGCTTTTGGAGATATTCGCGCTTAGCGCGAATATCTCCAAAAGTTGGTAATAGGAGATAGCGATGTTAGCGACTGTTTCCAGTCGCTAACATCTTGGCACGCCCACTTTGCATGTCATTAGTGATAAATATCACTGACATGCAAAGCGGGCCCAGGATGGTCGCTATCTCCTACTAGCTGTCGCTAACTGTTGTTAGCGACAGCTAGGTAATAGGGAGATACTTTTATCTCCGCTTTCTTGGCATTTAAAGCCAAAAAAGCGGAGATAAACCCCCTTGATAATATGCCCCCTGGTTCTCTTGCCTCACCGTCCATTCTCAACCTCAGTAAAAGTATTCAGACAATAGGTCACTTTTCCAGATCTTGAAGAAGAATCTAGTAGAACGTAAGGGCCTTATTCTGAGTGCCTGCCATCATTACGATGGTGCTGGGGGAAGCTCATGAGGAGATCAGTTAGAGATAAGAAGATCAAGTTTATTTACAGGGACGGAGTGCATTCGAATGCATGCTCCAACCGACATAGAATGTTCATTACATTCTAACATCACGTGGAGAAGCAAATACACACATTCATTATCTTCATTATCCTCCCACTTGTCCCTTTCCTCTTCTCCATCACATGAAGCATGAGACAGATAATCAGCAGACACATTTAACTTTCCTGGTATGTGTTGTAATTTGAATCGGTACTGCTGTAGCTTACAAGCCAATTTTGTAATTCTTTAAGAAATTCTGCCCGAACCACCACCTTCTAGAATAACTAACAAATGGCTAGTACCAATATCAAATGATGTTCCCAACAAACAACTTTTAAATTTTATACCAGCCCATACACAAGGTAGCAACTAACGCTCAATTACAGAATACTTTGCTTTTGCCACTCTGAGCTTGCATGCGGCGAATGCAATAGTTCAGTCTCCATCCTTTGACTGTCAACAAAACACTGCTTCAAGCCCACCTGAATGACATCAGTAGCAACAAAGCTTTTCAAAATGTAATTGAAAGAGTTTAAGGAAGGTGCTTTCTCCAGTTCTTTTTTTGATAAAATCATACTCGGTTGAAGGTTCACATTCAAAAGAACTTTTCCTAATCATTTTACACATTGGTTCAACTTTTCTGCCTCATTTTTGATGAACTTGGAATGCAATTCACACATGCCAAGGAAGGATACTAACTGCTCCTTATTAGTCAGTGCTGGTGACCTGGAGATGGCTGTGATAAGTGATGGTGTGGGATACACACCATCCTCCACAATAATTATGCTCTAAATATCAGGATTAGGTTTGAAAATGTTATATATGTTTTCCATAGAAAAACCTTTCTCTTTGATTTTGTATAAAGCTGTTAAAAAATGGCCCTGGAAATCAATGCATCAGCTTGAAATACTCATATACAAAAAATCTCTTCGAATAGCCGGTTTATCACCCACTGGAACAAAGCAGTAGTAGAAGTGAGGCCAAAGATCATTCTGCAGAACTAAAATGCCTCTTCAGGGTTGATGAAGGTGATGTACTTTTTGGAATCCTCATGAAGAAGTATTTGATTGTAAGCAGAACTGAAATCCAGTCTAGTAAAAATTTTATATTTCCCCAATACCATGAAGATTTCATTAACTAGGGACAAAAGTTGCCAGTCTGCTACAACATTACAATTCAGTCTGCACTGGTCTGATGCAGGCGTGTTCAGTAACTCCATTCTTGTACCACTCATTAAGAAGTACCTTTACTTCGATTCTCGCTGACAGGGGAACATTGTGAACCTTAAGTTTAACCAGAATAGCATTGTCCTTCAAGATGATGCACTGGTAAATGCTCTTCAAACAACACTACTTTTTTGCTGAAAACTTCCTTGAACTCATTAAGACCATGGCTGGACCATAATAGAAACGGGTGTGGTGAGCTCGTCATGACCACACGAGCACTGTGCCTCATGACGAGCTGAGCTCGTCATGAGCATCGAAGGGGTTAAGTATTGAAACAATATCAAAATCATGCACACCAAAAACAAAGGTCGGTTTGCATGATTTATCAGCATATTAACGTCTTGCTGTTCAGTCCATCATAGGATGTTAACATTATAGTCGACAGCATATAGTTTGGATGTGATGTTGCAATCTTAGAAGGGGCCTTCCATGCACCAATTACCTTCAAAGTTGGTTCTATGGCACAATAGGTCCCAGGTACAATTAGACGAGGTAAAACGATTCTTGTTGTATAGTCGTTTGCACCTATCCTTAGACACTATGGTGATTTTTTAACCAGTATCAATGAGAACTTTCATGCTTTCACCATTAACCCCTTAAGCGCTGCCGTCGGCCAACGGTCGTTGCATGCACTACCTTGGTAGTGCTGCGCACGTCCGTTGGCCGACGCGGCCCCACCCGTTATTCGAATGTTCAGCACTGGGCACTGAACGTTCGACGCTCTAAACGGATTAAATATGATGTTATACTTTGGCTGATTTATGGTAAACACCTATTTTGCTTACCTAACTTTACAAGCTTTTAAGAAGTACACTAGTTTTTCCACGCCCCTTTCAAAATTTGCCCAAGGCTGAAAAAGATTTGGAGGAAGGCATATGGAACATTCACCCACATGATTGGCATGTTGGTTGGGATATAGTCATTTCTTTTTATTTGTTGTTTCTTCCTGAATATTTCTTGGCATGGCCATAATTCTGGCAGATCATGTTAACATCAGAATGCAAGGCATCATATTCATGTTGGAGCTTCACTCCCTTAGATGATCATTCCATGCTTTTTATTAGAGATAGCACCTTGGATTCTTGTGGCATAATAGTTTCTTGTGTTCTTTAATACATCTGGTATGCATTGCCACTTGATCAGGCGTCATCTCATCCATGTTTTGAAGGATCACACACATGCCGCCAACGTTCTTAATGGATCACTGACATAATATAGAATGACAAAATATAGACTTACCAAAATATAGTCACCAAAATATAGAATGCCAAAATATCGAATTCCTATCTACAAACAGGTAAGTACAAAAATATCGAATCCAAAATATAGTCTGTAAAAAATATAGTTAGTCAAAATATCGATTTTTTTTAAATGTCTTAAAAGTAATTTAAAATTAATGAAATAATAAATATAATTAACTAAAACATACTTAAAAATATTCAAATAACCTTAAAATTAAGATATAATTAATTTAAGTTATTAATAAAAAATTTACAATATTTTACCGTAGGATAGCAGGAGGGTAACATTTAATATTACCACTCCAGTGAGTGCAACAGTAGGGAAAGCGTTGGATAGCGTAGGGGTAAAAAATACTATTCCCACTCCAGTGAGTGCAACAATAGGGAAAGCGTTGGATAGCGTAAGGGTAAAAATTACTATTCCCACTCCAGAGAGTGCAACAGCAGGGAAAGCGTTGGATAGCGGAGGGTAAAAAATACTATTCCCACTCCAGTGAGTGCAACAGTAGGGAAAGCGTTGGATAGCGTAGGGGTAAAAAATACTATTCCCACTCCAGAGAGTGCAACAGTAGGGAAGGCGTTGGATAGCATAGGGGTAAAAATTACTATTCCCACTCCAGAGAGTGCAACAGTAGGGAAAGCATTGGATAGCATAAGGGTAAAAATTACTATTCCCACTCCAGAGAGTGCAACAGTAGGGAAAGCATTGGATAGCGGGAGGGTAAAAATTACTATTCCAACTCCAGAGCGTGCAACAGTAGGGAAAGCATTGGATAGCGTAGGGGTAAGAATTACTATTCCCACTCCAGAGAGTGCAACAGTAGGGAAAGCGTTGGATATTGGAAGGGTATAAATTACTATTTCCACTCCAGAGAGTACAACAGTAGGGAAAGCTTTGGATAGCGTAGGGGTAAAAATTACTATTCCCACTCCAGAGAGTGCAACAGTAGGGAAAGCGTTGGATAGCGTAGGGGTAAAAAATACTATTCCCACTCCAGAGAGTGCAAACAGTAGGGAAAGCGTTGGATAGCGGGAGTGTGAAAATTACTATTCCCACTCCAGATAGTGCAACAGTAGGGAAAGCTTTGGATAGCGTAGGGGTAAAAATTACTATTCCCACTCCAGAGAGTGCAACAGTAGGGAAAGCGTTGGATAGCGTAGGGGTAAAAAATACTATTCCCACTCCAGAGAGTGCAACAGTAGGGAAAGCGTTGGATAGCGGGAGGGTGAAAATTACTATTCCCACTCCAGTGAGTTTAACAGTAGGGAAAGTAATGATTTAATATATTATTAAAAATAAATTAAATATCAATACCAATAAAACATTAATTGAAATTAATAACCAATTTAATATTATGTAATAATTAAATAAAATACAACTGCATATTAGTTATTAAAAATTAATAACCTATTCATAATTATTCAACAACGAATTAATTTTAAATAACAAAAACTAATTATTAATAAAAATTAATACCAATTAAAAATTAACAGTAAATTAATTATCAATTCACAAAAAGTATTTTTAATATGTAATTAATTACAATTACATTACTTCCCACCCTATTCCCCTATAAACCCACATCCCACTACAGAAAATACATTAATACAACTATCATAATTATCAAATATTTAATTAATACAAAATAATTACCAATTAATAAAAATTAATTTCCAATTAATAGAAATTAATTACCAATTAAAAATTAATTAACAATAAATTTAAAATCAATACGAATAAATGAATTTTTTTTTTACTTTATTACAATTAAATTACTTCCCACCCTATTCCCCTATAAACCCACAACCCGCTACAGAAAAAAAATATAGACAATTAACATAATTAACAATTAATCAATTAATACAAATTAATTGGCAATTAATAAAAATTAATTACCAATTACAAAATAACAATAAATTCAAAATGAATACCAATAAATAAATAAAAATATTTAATTAATTACAATTAAATTACTTCCCACCCTATTCCCCTATAAACCCACAACCCACTACAGAATTAAATTACGCAAAAATTAAATAACATAAAATTAATTACTTAAAATACATTAAACATACATTACAAAAATTATTATACACTTTTCACACATATACTAACATACAAAACACTTTAAAAAAATTGATATTATTAAAAAATCGATATATTTAATGCCTATATTCTATATTTCGATATTTTGACTTCTATATTTTGAAAATCGATATTACTTACCTTAAATTCGATATTTTTAACCACTATATTGTGTCCATTCGATATTTTGTCCATTCTATATTTTTACTTCGATATTATGTCCATTCTATATTTTGGAATAGATATTATGACTGTTTACCGTTCTTAATGTTACCCATACTCTTCGATAGACTCATAAGGCACTTAGTAAAGGTAATAGAAATATTAGTTCTTTATGAACACACTCATGGTTGTGTCAAAATGTGATCCTATACTTTTTTTGCATAAACGACCCACTCAACCGTACCTTCTTTCTCTGTGGATTCAATACGATCATATAATCTCCTGCCCTCAACTTCTCAATAATTATACCGCAAAGCCTGCTTCCTTACTGGGCTGCTGCCTTGTACCATCAATTGCTTGTAAATGCTTTTCAAAACCTTTGATCCATTAGCACAAACTTTCGGTTGGCTCTCCTGCATATCCATGCAGGTGCTAGGCATGGGTACAGCATTAATTATTTTTGCTATGAGATATTGAGGTAATGAATTGGTGTAAAATGTTGCACAATAGATGTAAAAAATGTGGTGTGGATGTGGTTAGTAGTTATACAAAATGAGTGAAGAGGATAACAGAGGGCAAAGATAGAAGAAGAAAAATATGTATGGAAAATGCAGCTGACAAGCGCATGGAGTCTATAGCAGTTGGTCACAGGAAGCCTTAGTGAATTATTTTTGCATCAACGCTTTGGAGACATCATCGGAGGCAGCACTCGGAATAAAACAACATTAAAATGTCAATGTAGGCAATAATCATAGTTAGACTGAAAGCTTCCTCGAGTAGCTTACAGAATACTGAAGGTTTATTCTCTCAGGAAAGCTTGCTGTACCTTGCGGGGATGGGCTGACGCAAAGAGGCAGGATGCAGTGTGGTAAGTAGGTGGTCCTACCCTCTCAATCTTCACCTTGAGAGAGTCACAGAAACAGGGTTGAACTGCAGTAGGGCACATACAGAAATTGCGAGCAAGCGTACAACCCACCACAGGACCAGCAACGCTAATCACGACTCAGTGGCAGTTGGTTCAGGTGGCTTCAGCAGCCCATACCCATCTCCAAATCAATGGGTGGTGGTGTGGAGGGTAGCATTTGAGGAAGCCAGTCAGAGCTAAGAAGAAAATGTTAATTTGCAGGAAAGGAGCGCCAATGAATGCCCGACCCAACTGACATTGAATATTCATAACATTCTGTTGGTGCATGAGGAAGCCCTTATACACACACAACAGGGCAAAGGGAAGGGGTTGGAGAGATTACAAGGGAAGCGTGCACATGTATATACTACCTTATTTTTGATTATAGTTTAATTTTATAGCACACTACAGGAACCTATACAGATTACGGATTTTACAGTTTCACCCGGGCAGCTGAAATCTGCAGGTGAAACACCAGTGGAACATATTCAATTCCCACATTTTATTCCCCGAAATCCTGTAATCAGGATTGTCTACCCAACACACAATCCTGACCTATGTGTGTGTCCAGTCTTTCATAGACATGTTTTAGTATTATTCAGTGAATAGTGCCCATTCATCTGGGAAGGCTGAACAGTATCCCTGTTGAATAAACCACTTCTTGCCGTAAACCTCTGGGGAAATGTTTCACTAACGTGCTCCTACTGGAGGGAATTGGTCTTTTCTGTATGATCAGCCCAGAGTTTTAGCCTTTATGTGGACCCTCAACCAATTTCTGACACTTACTATCCTTCTTTGTTATAAAACTCGGAGAAAATGAATATGCAAAGGTTTCAGCATCCCTTGGGGCGTCATGCCAAATTATCCAGGTCTCTATAATGCAGAGAAACACAGATTTGGCACACGCCAAACAACAGTTAGTGTTAAGAGATGGATTGCCCTAAGAAAAACAGGTCTGCGGCTGTTTTATGCCTTTTATGTTATGGAGAGTACCATAAAAGGACATAAAGTTGGAGTTATATGACTTTGCATTAACGTACTTTTACATTTTTGTGCTACTCACAATGCAGGTATAATACTCCGCCTGGAAAACCTGGCCAGGCACAAGTTTCCTAGTGTACTATTACATTTGTCATATGATTTTCTTAACACTGTCCATTCCTCTGTGCAGTATTGTACGTAGCGATCATATTATCCGCACAACAGAAGGGCAGTCAAATGAATTTTTTTTCCTCTTTTTTTTCTCCGCAGGGAAACGTTTTTCATGCTACAGAAAGCCCTTTTCATACACACCTATAACATTCTGGGAGTGATCCAATCACTTTTGTCATCCAGCAGTGGGACTTACTTCCTCCTTGCCTGAAGTATCTTTCCAACCACTCCCAGTTGGAAGGGGTCAAACTTTCAGTTTCTGAATTCCCTTAAATGTACCTGTTTGTGGGGTGTTGAGAAACTTACAAGGCAATCCACGTCTTGTAATGCTTACTTCCCATTCCTTTAGTGCATTATGAAATTAAAAGGGCCCTAGCACCCATATTATTAATTAATTAATTAATTGCAGGTTTATATAGCGCTAGGATCGACTCCCGGAGGAGTATCTCCGCGCTTCGACCGCTGCGAAACCCTTCCTGGCTTCCCTGAGAGATGGTCCCTTAATGGGTATCTCCAGGGTGAGACCAGGCATCCCCGGCGGTCTGGTGGGGCCGTTAGTGAAGATGAGGCAAGCTAATGCCCAGAGTTGCCGAGTGTGATCGCTGATCAGAGTGGGCACCGAGGCGAGAGAATTATCGAGTCCGCTGACCCTGGTCCAGAAACCTGCCGCGTCGGGAATCGAACCCTGGTCCCGGGCCGTCCTCTGCTCTCGGGTCTGCCGCCTCTAACCAGTGAGCCACACTACTTCACTTCACAAATAAACAACCATATGGTACAGCAATTAGGTGTTCATGCAATTAACAGACGAAGGCTAAACTCAAGCCGAAATGCATTCACCTAATAGCGGGTGATGCAAACTCTTCTTATCTGCTGTAACGGAATAAATGCTGTTTCCACCTGTTCCCCTGGTGTGGCCTCTTCACTCTCGTCGTTGAAAGAGGTGATGGATCTATATTTCAGCGCGGGATTCAGTGCCGCGCATAAGAGGCCCCCGTCTCATCAAGTTGGTTCTGGCCCGCTGGTTGCTACTTCGTTGGCATTTGGATGTATCCGGGGTACCGGGATTTGCCAGGCTTCACCTCCTGTTCTGGGCGAAATTGCAGCGGTGTTGGAGTCATTCGGCTTCACGATGGGCAGGGTATGTGTCCCATTCTTGTCCCCACTTAGACGACACCACATACATGGAGGTTGAGACGGTTGGGGACTGGAGGAGACAGCTTGTTCCACGGCAGCAGGGTGCAGGGTTTTTCATCAGCACAGCGCTTTCCCACCCCACGCAACATCCACCAGGCAAGAGCATGAAGATTGCATTCTGGGACTAGTAGTCGCAGTGCATGAAGCGACAGACCAGGGACATTCGCGATTGGTATTTGTGCCAGTAGGGGCGGGGCAGAGCCAGACAAATCAGGTGGGGTGTGATACTACATCAGTGAACATTGCCGCCACCTGACTCACTTACACCCGTGGCGCTGACGAAGGCTAAACTCAAGCCGAAATGCATTCGCCTAATAGCGGGTGATGCGAAATCTTCTTACCTTCTGTAACAGAATAAATGCTGTTTCCACCTGTTCCCCTGATGTGGCCTCTTCACTCTCGTCGTTGGAGGAGGTGATGGATCTATATTTCAGTGCGGGCTCCGGTGCCGCGCAGAAGAGGCCCCCGTCTCATCAAGTTGGTTCGGGCCCGCTGGTTGCTACTTCGTTGGCATTTGGATGTATCCAGGAACCGGGATTTGCCAGAATCCACCTCCTGTTCTGGGCGAAATTGCAGCAGTGTTAGAGTCAATCAGCTTCACGATGGGCAGGGTATGTGTCCCATCCTTGTCCCCGCTTAGACGACACCAGATACATGGCGGTTGAGACGGTTGGGGACTAGAGGAGACGGTATGTTCCACGGCAGCAGGGTTTTTCATCAGCACAGCGCTTTCCCACCCCACGCAACATCCACCAGGTAAGAGCATGAAGATTGCATTCTGGAACTGGTAGTCGCAGTGCATGAAGCGACAGACCAGGGACATTTGCGATTGGTATTTGTGCCTGTAGGGGCGGGGCAGTGCCGGACAAATCAGGTGGGGTGTGATACTACATCAGTTAACATTACCACCACCTGGCTCACTTACACCCGTGGCGCTGGCGAAGGTTAAACTCAAGCCGAAATGCATTCGCCTAATAGCGGGTGATGCGAACTCTTCTTACCTGCTGTAACGGAATAAATGCTGTTTCCACCTGCTCCCCTGGTGTGGCCTCTTCACTCTCATCGTTGGAGGAGGTGATGGATCTATATTTCAGCGCGGGCTCCAGTGCCGCGCATAAGAGGCCCCCGTCTCATCAAGTTGGTTCTGGGCCGCTGGTTGCTACTTCGTTGGTGTTTGGATGTATCCGGGGTACCGGGATTTGCCAGAATCCACCTCCTGTTCTGGGCGAAATTGCAGCGGTGTTGGAGTCATTCGGCTTCACGATGGGCAGGGTATGTGTCCCATCCTTGTCCCCGCTTAGACGACACCAGATACATGGAGGTTAAGACGGTTGGGGTCTCGAGGAGACGGCTTGTTCCACGGCAGCAGGGTGCAGGGTTTTTCATCAGCACAGCGCTTTCCCACCCCACGCAACATCCACCAGGCAAGAGCATGAAGATTGCATTCTGGGACTGGTAGTCGCAGTGCATGAAGCGACAGACCAGGGACATTTGCGATTGGTATTTGTGCCAGTAGGGGAGGGGCAGCGCCGGACAAATCAGGTGGGGTGCGATACTACATCAGTGAACATTGCCGCCACCTGACTCACTTACACCCGTGGCGCTGACGAAGGCTAAACTCAAGCCGAAATGCATTTGCGTAATAGCGGGTGATGCGAACCCTTCTTACCTGCTGTAACGGAATAAATGCTGTTTCCACCTGTTCCCCTGGTGAGGCCTCTTCACTCTCGTCGTTGGAGGAGGTGATGGATGTATATTTCAGCGTGGCCTCCAGTACCGTGCATAAGAGGCCCCCGTCTCATCAAGTTGGTTCTGGCCCGCTGGTTGCTACTTCGTTGGCGTTTGGATGTATCCGGGGTACCGGGATTTGCTAGAATCCACCTCCTGTTCTGGGCGAAATTGCAGCGGTGTTGTAGTCATTCGGCTTCACGATGGGCAGGGTATGTGTCCCATCCTTGTCCCCGCTTAGACGACACCAGATACATGGAGGTTGAGACGGTTGGGGACTGGAGAAGACGGCTTGTTCCATGGCAGCAGGGTGCAGGGTTTTTCATCAGCACAGCGCTTTCCCACAACACACAACATCCACCAGGCAAGAGCATGAAGATTGCATTCTGGGACTGGTAGTCGCAGTGCATGAAGCGACAAACCAGGGACATTTGCGATTGGTATTTGTGCCAGTAGGGGCGGGGCAGCGCCGGACAAATCAGGTGGGGTGTGATACTACATAAGTGAACATTGCCGCCACCTGACTCACTTACACCCGTGGCACTGACGAAGGCTAAACTCAAGCCGAAATGCATTCGCCTAATAGCGGGTGATGCGAACTCTTCTTACCTGCTGTAACGGGATAAATGCTGTTTCCACCTGTTCCCCTGGTGTGGCCTCTTCACTCTCGTCGTGGGAGGAGGTGATGGATATATATATATATATATATATATATATATATATATATATATATATATATATATATATATATATATATATATATATATATATATATATATATATATATGTTGCTGTCCTCCAGTGCTTTATTGGCTCATGGCTTCATGTTTTTATCACAGCAAAGCAGCATCACCCAACACTTCTGGAGGCATATGTTTGAAGGGGTTTTCGCAAGACTTTCCTCTATTTGGCCACGGAACTCCTTTATGTCTTGCAATATCTTTATGATGTACTGCAGGGGGTACTTTATGCCATTTATGTGATGAATTTGGTTGTAGATAGAATTTGGAAACATTGTTGCTCACCTACCGTCCATCTGATACTAAGTAAATAGTTCTCAAATTCACAGTATGAGGCAGAATTAAGCTAGCAGTTGACTCATACAAATCAGAAGACATCATGAAAGTAATTATTTGAAGCAACCATGATGAATGTATGATTAAATTATATTAACATCACATTCATCCACAAAGAGAATTGATCATTGTGTACACTGTTGGAAAATAGATTTAAACATATGACTAATGAAACAGGGCACTTTAAGACCCTTGCAAGAGTTTATATAGTCATGGCAGTCTCCTGTGTATGTCAAATTATCATTGTTATTAACCCCAATGTCCCGGGTCTAAAGTAAAAGTTGAATGGAAAAATGTCAGAAACTATTTAAGGAAATAGAAATGAATCAAAGCTTGTAAAGTTGCACTGGGCAAAGGCATATCTGATAATCTAACTGAAAACTCAGGTTCTAACCATTCAGATTGGTTTTCCATCTGCGGAGAACTCAGTAAGATATGACTGAGGAACAGTTTGTTTTAGGTGCTTCAGTTGTGACCTGAATTCTAATGACAAAAGGGGGAGTTGGCATTGAAGAAGCACATGGGTCT
The DNA here is from genome assembly GCF_964263255.1 of Lissotriton vulgaris. NCBI lineage: Eukaryota > Metazoa > Chordata > Amphibia > Caudata > Salamandridae > Lissotriton > Lissotriton vulgaris. Next base: position 1,064,227,783 of record NC_141693.1, on the reverse strand, counting down.
GGCTGGGGTATATCTCCTATTTTACCTTGCAGGTAAGTGGGTGCTGAGACCCTTGTGCATTTGGACAAGAAGTAGAGAATATTGGAGGTGATCCTTTCTTTGACTGGTAGCCAGTGGGGATTTCTGTGGTGGTGCTCGGTGTGCTGGCTGTTTTGAGTTCTTTCATGGGAAGCGCTCCAGAGTTCTGTGCTTTTGTTCCATTCATTTGATAGGCTGGCAAGCCATAGTGCAGAGATTTGTAGTAGTCCAGGCTGGAGTGAACAAGAGAGCTTACTCCAGAAGTTTGATTTGTTTTAGGAATGTAAGGGAGTGTCTTTTGAGCAGTTTAAGTTAGTAGGAGGCTCAAATTTGGGAGTTAGGGTTGAGGTCTGCATCCCAGTGGGTGCCTAGGATTTTTTAACACATCTTTTAATTGGAACAGTATCAGTGAAGGAGATGACTGCAGGACAGGTGGATTCATTCTGTTTCATGGGGTGGTGGTGGGATTCTACAACTAGGGTTTTGTACTTGGAGCCATTGAGTTGTAGGCTGTTTTGCCCCGTACACGTTCCAATCTCTTGGAGGCCATTGTAAAAGTTCTCAAATTGGTTTGTGAGGTCGTTGACTCTTAGGAAGAGTTGAATGTCATTGTTATAACTTCACCGGGCTATCTGATTCAGTCCCTACCCCGCCCTTTAGGAAGAGGCGGTGGTGTCGCCATTATCCACCGAGACTATCTCCACTGTAAAACCAGTGATGCGCAGATTATGGACTCAGAAAGTCTTCACTTTACCATTAAACTAAACCCAACCAACTCTCTAACGGGAATACTTGTGTACCGCCCTCCCGGTCTCCCAGGTTCCTTCGCTAGTTCCCTCCTAGACTCAGTCACAACTCAGGCTCACTCTCTATCAAACTTTATGATAGTAGGTGACCTGAACATTCATCTTGAAGGCCCGGCAGACCCTGTAGCTAACGATCTGATCTTAGATCTGGCGGCACTTGACATCCGCCTACTTAACTCCGGAGCCACCCACATCAAGGGTCATCTACTGGACCCTGTATTCACTAGCTCTCCATCGATGCTACCGAAGGAGGCTCTTCCCCTGCCCTGGACAGACCACTTTTTAGTCTCCTGCCAACTTCCTGGAATTTTTAGGAAACCCCAAACACCGCCCACCTACAGCAGAGACAGGACCTGGTCCAGACTCCCCACTGAAGAATGGGCCAAAACCCTAGAAAGGACCACCCCGGCACACGCGGAAGACCCGGCTATTGCCGACAAAAAATTCAGAGAATGGATTACCTCCTCCCTGGACTCAGTGCTCCCAATTAGAACTAGGGAAGACAAAAACGGTAAACCTGGGTCAGCCCCATGGTATACTACGGACCTCCGAATACTTCGCAAAAATTGCAAAAAAGCTGAACGGCTTTGGAGAAGAAACTGGCAGCACCCCAATAAAGAAGCCTATCAGATCACAGTCAGACATTATAAAGAGGCCATCAGACAAGCCAAAGCCTCACACTATGACACAAGGATACAAGAATCATCCAACTCAGCCAGGGAATCCTTCTTAATTGTAAAGGAACTGCTCAAAGTCCCCAATTCCACCACCTCCACCACCCCTAAAGTTGATCGAAGCAATGAACTAGCTAACTACTTTAACGATAAAATCATACGAATCCTGGCTTCCCTCCCACCCCCCGGCCCCCCCAGTTACATGGAAAGCCGTTTATCCCTCGACCAGGCCAAAAGCAATCTGCGCCCCACACTGCCGACATTTCGGCCAGTAACTTGGCTAGAGGTAGAAAGAACCTTGACGAAAATGAAAAGCGGATCACCTCGGGACCCAGCACCGATCAGGTTCCTCAAAACCGTAGCCTCAGTCATCGTGCCCACCGTCACAGAACTTATCAACAGTTCGCTCGCCCACGGATCTGTCCCCGATAGCTGGAAGAGTGCTGTGGTGAAAGCACTTTAAAAAAAAACCTAGCTAGACCCAGCAGACTTGTCGAACTACCGACCAATATCACTCCTCCCGGGTATCAGCAAAGTAGCAGAGAAACTGGTAAACGCACAATTATCTCAGTTCTTTGAGACCAACAAAATACTCAGGCAATCTCAAACTGGATTTCGCCCGGGCCATGGTACAGACACCGCACTCCTTGCCGTCATTGAAGAAGCAAGGTGCATACTAGATTCAGGAGGATCAGTGGCAGTGATCCTCCTGGATCTAAGCGCAGCCTTCGACACAGTCAATCATCGTGTCCTTCTTCATAGACTGGCGGATGCAGGACTTACCGGGACGGCACTCAGTTGGATTGAATCCTTTCTTACAGGGCGCACATTCCAAGTATGGGACAACAATCGCCACTCATCCATCCTTCCACTCACAAGTGGTGTCCCTCAGGGCTCCTCCCTGAGTCCGACGCTTTTCAACGCGTACATGGCCCCCCTTGAGGACGTGGTGACACCATTTAATATAAAAATGGTAAGTTATGCTGACGACACTCAGCTGGTCGTCTCCCTGTCCCAACTGATCGACCATCCAGAAAACCTGACCAATTGTCTTATAGGAATTCAAAACTGGATGAATAATTCATCATTAAAACTTAATGGGTCAAAGACGGAGGTGATGCTCCTAGGGAAGCAATGGACGACCATCCCTCCAGCACTCTGGCCCGACGTATTCGGGGAAATCCCTCCCCCGAAGCGTGAAATTAAAACACTCGGTGTGTGGCTCGAACCAGAGCTGTCTATGAAGACACAAGCAGCAAAAACTTCGGGTACCTGCTTCGGGCTCCTACGCACAACCCGCAAGATTCTCCCCTTACTGCCACCTACTTCTAGGAAACTACTCATCCAGGGACTAGTACTGTCTCGCCTTGACTACAGTAATATGGTCTACCTAGGAGCCCCTGAAGCCACCCTGACAAAACTTCAGCGGACACAGAACGCGGCGGCACGCCTTCTCACCAACCTCCCCTCCAGAGTGTCCGCCAAGCCGGCCCTCAAAGCTCTGCACTGGCTCCCTGTGCGCCAAAGGGTGCAATTCAAAGCGATGTGCACAACACATAAGCTGATCAACGGATCTGGCCCCGCGATTCTCAGCAAAATGATCACCCCCTACACAACAACCAGATCCCTACGATCCCAGAATGAGAACCTAGCCAGCATACCTAGATTTAAAAAGACTCGCACAGGAGGATGACAATTCTCCGTTCAAGCGGCTGCGGGATGGAACGCCCTTCCACGTTCCCTCAGACTTGAACCTAACTACCTGGCATTTCGCAAGAAACTTAAGACACACCTATTCCCTAAATAGAGTTCCCTTATAAGTATCTCTCCTCCCCCCCCCCCTCCCCCTCAACAGGATTACAAATTTTATAGCGCGGGGATGCCCTTGGGTCACCAGGCGCTTTAGAAATCGTTATTAAATTAAAATTAAATTAGAAGGAATGTATGCAATACAAAAGGGGTCTTTACGTAGATGTTAAAGAGGAGAGATGGAGCATAATCCTAGGGACCCCACAATTCACAAGGCTGGGAGTGGAAGAAGTCTATTTGAGTATGACTATTTGGGAATAGTCCCATAAAAGGATTTGAACCAGAGTAAGGAGTGGCCAGACACATTGGCTGCAGACTGAAGATAGTGCAAAAGAATATCATGGCGCAACGTGTCAAAAGGCAGAAAACAGCTCGGGAAGGATTGGCATGCAAAGTGCTTCCCCATCAGGCATTTGTATGATGTCATCCCAGACATCAAATCCCTGAATGGTAGGGGTTGAGAGTGTTGTTTGATTTAAAGTGGGTTTGGAGTTGGTAGATAACTTGCTCCGTTGTTTTGAATATCTATAGAAAACCCTGATAATGGGGGTGGGGCAGCTGTTAGGGTCTGCTGGGCTGAGGGAGGTTTTTTTCATGAGTGAATGAGCAAGGAATGATTTCCCTGGATGGAACTTGAACAGTTGTAAAATAATACTAGAAAGAGTTATATGTTAAAGGTTCATTTATTCTTAACACCCCAACAATCAGCTACCAGGCATCAACTGACAATACTAGGAACATTCATCAGCATAGTATTCTCAGTTCCAGAGAATGCACATACAATGGATATGGAAAGAATACTACACATCTTCTTTCTCATAACAAGATTGAACTAATAAATAAGATATAAATTGAAACAAAATTATGAAATACATTTTCACCTAAGAAAGAAAACAGAATGCAATGTACAGAATACAGACAAAAGTTATATAATATAAACTTTCAAATAGTATAGTCTTTGAGATAAGCTGGAATCTTCTTAACACGCGTGGTAAGTTTTTTTTAGATACTTTTGAATCATTAGAACAGGCAGAATGATTTACATCCAAACTCTGATCAAAATCTAATTTTTTAACAATAGCAACACGATTTAAATTCCAAATTTTACCATTTTCTAATTTTACCGAGTTACTAAAACATTTGATAACTGGCATAGGAGCATAGTAAATTTGACCAAGACAGAGATCCTACTGGTGCTCTGACCCTAACTACATCACCAATTACAACTTTTCCTTCTTTTACCCTTTTTCTTTCATCAAAATAGATTTTATTTTTCAAACGTAGTTTTATCTCTCTTAGTCTCCAATCACCAACACCATTATCTTTTAAAACTTTTCCCCAAAACATCCATGCTGGACTCAAACTTGTATTCGGAGTTCTCCCTTTGAATAATTCAAAAGGAGTTTTCTTAGTTGACATCTGTGGAGAAAACCGATGTGCCAAATTGCATTTCTGTAATTCCTCCTTCCAATCTAACGTATTAACTCTAGAAAGTTGTATATTTTCTTTTATCACCCTGTTGAACCTTTCCACAGTTCCATTAGTTTCTGGGTGATAAACTAAAGATCTTTTATGTTGAATACCACAAGATGTCAAGAATTCTGACATCATACTTGAGCAAAATTGTGGACCATTATCTGACAAAAGAGTTTTCGGAAAGCCTTCTCTTCTAAAAATTTCTTTTAAGAAAGCTATGACACATGAAGATGTTACCTCAGAAACAGATGAAATCTCAACCCATCTAGAATATAGGTCAATCAATACTATCAAGTAAGGAGCTCGATGCTCACCAGCAAGTGGTCCTACAATATCTATGGCAATATCTTCCCAAGGTCAATTTGGAAGATTACGACTGATCATGGGAGCAGTACGAGAAACTAAAATTGTATCACTTATTTTACATTGCAAACAGTCTCTTACCTCTCTTTCAATTTCCAAATCCATTCCTGGCCACCAAAAAGAACATTGAATCCTTTCCTTAGTTTTTACAATACCTAAATGGCCTTGATGTGCCTCCTCAATCAACCTTTTTCTCAAAGAACTAGGAGGAATCAACTTTGAACCTCTTAAAAGAAGGCCATTCTCTACTGACAATTCATTTTTAATCAAATGCCATACCTTAGAGAATGAGTTATCAAAACCAGAATTACTCGTAACTGAATTAATCACGTTACTAATTTCACAATCCTTATCATTCTCATCCAACCATTCCTCTTCAAGTATGACACCTGAAGTAATTTCACAAACATTTACTTCACTTTCACAGATATCTTCTTCATAAACAACTCCCTGAGAATCTTCAACAAGACGTGAAAGACAATCTGCAGATACATTCTCCACACCTGGTATATAGACTATTTCAAAATTAAATTCCTGAAGACCAATAACCCATTTTCTGATTCTTGAAGAAACATTATCCAATCCTTTCACCATGAAAATTTCTCTAAAAGGTTTATGATCCGTACAAACTTTAAATTTCAAACCCCATAAAAAATGTCTGAACTTCCTTAAAGCCCAAAATATAGCCAAAGCTTCTTTCTCAATCACTGAATAGTTCAGTTCCGCACCTCTCAAACTCCTAGAAGCACAAGCAATAAGCTTCTCTTCTCCATTCCTTCTTTGTTTCAAATTAGCACCCAAACCCTTTGAACTTGCATTAGTAACTACAAAAGTTTCTTCAAAAGGAACAAATGCCTGCAAATCTGGAGCATCAAACAAATCTTTCTTAATATCCTCAAACTCCCTTTGACATTCCTCTGACCACTTAAATTCTTTATTTTTGCCTAAAAGATTTCTTAAATTACATGATTTACTTGCTAATTTTTCAATGACCTTTCCATAATATTCCACCATTCCAACAAAGGAAACCACCTCCTCCTTGTTTTTCGGTGAGACCAGTTTTTCTATGGTATCAACCAATTCCTTTTTCAGTGAAATACCAACTGCTGATATACAATGACCTAAGTAATTTATCTCAGTGACAAAAAATCTACATTTCCCATACCTCAATGTTAAACCAGCATTTTCTAACCTTTTTAAAACCGTTCTCAAGATCTTATCATGTTCCTCTTGATTCACACCATAGATCAACAAATCATCTTGATAAAATTTCACAGATTTAATACCTTTTAAAATTGATGCCATAACACGTTGGAAAAGCGACGCAGCAGACACACGACCAAACGGCATTCTCTTATACTTAAATGCACCCATCGGAGTGATAAAGGCCGTTAGATCTTGTGAATCCTGCGTCAACTCAATTTGATGATATGCCTGAGTAAGATCAAGTGTTGTGAATATCTTAGAATCACCTAAAGATGATAATAATTCGTCTATATTCGGCAAAGGAAATTTATCCACTACAACTTCTCTATTTAGTGATCTTAAATCACAACATAATCTTATCTCGCCATTCGGTGTGTTTGCGACAACAATTGGCGCCAACTATTCTGTCGCCTCAACAGAAGTAATGATATCTTGTTCTTGTAATTTCCTCAATTATTGTTCTACATTGTCCTGTATCGCTAATGGAATCCTCCTGACTTTGGCAACTACAGGTACAGCATCCTTTCTTAACTTTATACAATGTTTATAACCTTTAAGACAACCTAGTTCTGATCGGAAAAGTTTAGGAAACTCTTCTATAAAGGTGTTATTTTTGATTCAATCTCCTGAATTTGAATCTGGGGATTTGAATTAGGATTCAGTATTAGTCCCAGTAAACGTTGATGAGGCCACCCAATCAAACACTCACCAACTTTTGAAACATAAACTTTTCCAACAACTATTTTCTTCTCAAATTCAATTGATGCATTGAAATAACCCATCATACAAATAGGAGCACCACCATATCCCCCTGGACTTACATCCATTTTAAAAAGCGTATCCTTTATTTTAAAAAATTTCTCATAAATGTCTTTTGAAATAATTGTAATGCGAGCACAAGAATCAAATTTCACTTCGAGTTCTTCACCATCAATCCTAACCTTCCAGGTAGGATAATCCTTCTCATCTTTGTATTTTACTTGACATATAACTTCCTTTATTTCTTTATTAACTATTTTTTTATCCTTTGACTTGCAAAACTTTACAAAGTGACCTTTTTTTCCACACCCATGACATAGAAAACTCATAGCTGGGCAAAATTTTGAATTTGCTTTATGACCAGATTTGCCACATCTAAAACATGTTAAAGCAGACAAAGTAGATTCTTCTTTGCTTTTATCATTCACTGAGGTTCTAACTTCTTTCACTTCCTTTACTTGAGAAACATCTTCCTTCACTTCTATCTTTTCTATCGTTTCTTCAGACTTCCCTTTGTCATTCTTTAACTCATTAACGCACATATGTTCAACCCTCTTGGCTATACCTATAACCTCTTCCAAGGGTGGTTCATCTTTGAGCCACAATTCTTCTCTTATTTTATCCTCTCTGCACTTCAAAACAAACTGATCCCTTAAACGTTCTTCATTAGCAGGACCAAATTTGCATGTAGATGATAATTTTCTTAGTGCAGTTAAATACTCATCAACTGACTCATCCTTGCCTTGTTCCCTTATTCCAAAATGATACCTTTCCATAATGGTACTAACACGAGGCAAATAATGTTTGTCAAGTTGTAACAAACATTCCTCATATTCATCTAAACCTCTCTTTTCTTAAGGAGACAAAGCCGGCAAATTTTCAAGAACTTCTTGTCCCTCACCCCCAAGACAGTGCATTAACAAGGAATATTTTCTTTCTGCACTCAAATTAGTCCCACAAACCCTTGTATAATGTACAAAGATTTTTTCCCATTTACTCCACTTAACTTTAGGTTCCCCTGGATCACTTAGAAAAAACGGTGGAGTAGTTACTATTTTCTTCTCAAATTCAATTGAAGCATTAAAATACCCCACCATACAAATAAGAGCACCACCATATCCCCCTGGACTCGTCGCCAATGAAAAGTTGTAAAATAATACTATAAAGAGTTATATGTTAAATGTGTGTTTATTCTTAACACCCCAAGCATCAGCTACCAGGCATCAACTGACAATACTAGTAACATTCATCAACATAGTATTCTAAGTTCCAGAGAATGCACATACAATAGATATGGAAAGAATACTACAGAACTTATCTTCAATGCAGGCTTTTGTTTTGAAAGCATTCAGGGTGGGGCCGATGAATGGTAAGTGATAAGTGGCAGTTTCAACTGTATTAGGGTCACCTGGGTTATTAAGTGGTTTGAGACTCATGAATAAAGATGCAACGAGCAATGTATATTCTTTCAAAAATAGAAAGGCTGGGGGTATGATCGAAATAAACTGAGGGTTGGGAGTCCGAGGTGATGGAAATGTAGTTGGCTGTGTTGTAGATTTTTATTCTTCTGATTGAAGAAGGAAGCAATGGAATTTCAGGGTTCCTGTGAGAGTGTGACATGGCTGGGGGTATATTTTCTCTGATGACATGTGCTCTTGTGATCTAGCTCCGGGGGTCAGGTTCCAACAGATGCTGCTTGTTTGCCCCTCTTACAGGGGCAAAGGAGCCATTTTAAAACCAATCCTTTCTGCATCAGGCTTCAGGTGTTAATAATTCCGGGAACCCGGCTGTTGTAATGGCAGGCGTTCCATTTTTAAGTGGTGTTCAAGATGTGTTTTAAATGGATCTGTTGGTTGGCAAATGTGTGTTTAGATGAACTAGATGTCTTATAAACATGTGAAAAACAGACCCCTTGGTTGGCCTTTTTGTGACAACAACAACTGGTGGTATGGTTTATTCGCTTGATAATTATATCAGACCATGTGGGTCGTGTTATGGACTCAGAAACGTTCCTCAGAAACAACTCTAACATCTAAAACGACCTAAGTGGTAAATTTGTGAATGCATTTGTAGCAGTACAGTATTTTCGTTACCACTGCCAGCAGCATTTGTACCAAATACATTCTTTAAAAAAGGCAAACTTGTATCTTAGATAATGGAATTCAAACTTTGACTTGTAGGAATACCATGTCCTGCAAGATCCTTAGAGTGCTCATTTCATTGGCTGGGTGAGCCATATGGCTCTTACTCCTCGAGCTACAACCAATAGAACGTGTAGTCATTGACGCAATAAAGCTGTCAACGAGCAATCATTAAACCTAAAAAGTACTGAGACAATATAGCACTGCTTGTTGGGCGCTTTAATATAACTAAAGCCTATTTAAGCCACTAGTTGCAGTCTCGAAGTGCAGGTAAAGTGACATCACTGTAACATTATTGGGGACCATAGTGCCAACGTTTATGGGACCCATAATCCTAACATTCACCATAATTGTAACTCTGCCTGTATATCCCTAACCTAAAACCTATCCTTTACTGTTAACACAAGAATACCTCCACTCGTGGTAAGTCAAGTTTGTTTCACTGCAGAACTGGGGAAAGAAGGAGACTTCTCACATTACGCAGCCACAGATCACTGTCCTGCGCCACCTATGTTGGTAATCCACCCCGCCAGGTGGAACACATCGCACTGATCATTAAATGTACTCTGCATGTCGTGCAAACTAAGTCGCCAAGTGTGTTGCTCAAAAGGTCCCGAACAAGCCTTGGAGAGTAACAAAAAGCGGAATGCATTGCATTCTGCTTGAAGAGGTGACAGTGAAAGAGTTGGAGCAGAATCACTAGAATTCCATACGTTTCGCCTTCAGGTGGAACGCTCCACCTACGATTGCTGGAAGCCATATTGCAATATGTGATGTGACAGAAAAGAATGCGGATTGGCTGACACACTTTCAAAACGAGCCTTCAGTGTCCTTCTTCAGGGTATTTACCTTTAGAAGAATCTTTGACTTCATTGTGGTTATTGAGAGGATAGGCGTCTCCTGGAGGGGAAGGATTTATATTTCTAAACATAATTTGGACAACCTGCTTTTTATGAACTTGCTTTTCACGAAGGCGTAGATCTAGGTGGTTGGCATAGTCAAGTTTCAAGTTGTTGACTGCAGTGCCCAGCCCTCGAGCCATGAAGAAAGGAATCTCCCCAGCTGTTTCATCTACAAAAAATGCTTATTTACGATTTATTTGAGCAGGTCGCAACCAGCCAATGGGGTCCCTTGATAGAGCGTCTCCTTCTTCATAGGTGGGGAATGTTTTGCAATGGCCAGCCTTGCGGCACATTCCCTTCCCAAGGAAAAACGCACATAGCATAGACATGACACAGCAATGATACGCCAACCCATTTCCGCTAACGTAAATCTTTATTTCCGTGGGTGCGCCCTTGGTAACACATTAAACAACATATAACCCTCCCTTCACTCAAAGGCAGCATGTGTGTCACTGTTATAGCACTAGAGAACATGCAATGCGTTGACAAACAGATAGGGGTACATAGGCACTTCAATGCCCGCAGTCAGCGACTCTGCCCGTGATATGCGCTCCATACGGTTTCAAAAAGTGAAAAATGAAGTGCCGATACTCCACTTCCAGCAAGGGGAACATTGATTGGTGTAGTTGTTTCAACTGAGAAGTACAGTACTTCAGTATTGAAAGTATAGCAGTCCTCTTAAGAGGGTTGTCCTGTGCCTTTAGGAGTATAGACTTTTATGCCACGAACCACTGTACTTTCCCTTTGAATGTAAAGCAGACCTGCCCTCGTTGCATAGCAGGCCTGTTCTTACTCTACCATCGAATGTATAGAGGTTCGAGCAGCGTAATTGCACCCTTATACGTCACAATTATGCAATATTTGTGCACTTAGCACTACATACTTGTGTTTCCTAATGTTATAATGTTATTAATGTGTTGCACTTGAGCACAGTACTGAAGGGCATTCACTGTAGAACTAGAAAATCATATACATTGTGGGGCTTATTTATGGAATAGTGGCGCTGCACTCCGTCACTTGGAAAGGGCAGGAATGCACCGTATTTTGAGGAATACAACACATTCCTGCCTCTTCCCCCTATTTTGGCGCCCTTCTGGTAGCGTAGCGCTAATGCAGGCACCTTTGCACCATGGTGCGAGAGTGCCTCCATTGCATGCATGAAACCTGAGAGGCATATTCATCTTTCAATGTGTGCTGCAGAATGCAGCACGTGTAAGAAGAAGAAAAAACGAGGAGAAATAAAGACATTTCTTCTCATGACACCTCACCTGGGGAGGCGTAAGATTTTGGCACATTCCCGGGTTTACAAGTCCTTGTAAATTTGGGAACTCATCAAACGCCATGGGAGTTGCGTGGGAACACCCACAACACCCATGGAATACCGCCGTTGTGCAGAGTAAGACAACGCCTTACTCCAGATTCTTGAAGCCATTCAAAGCCATGCAAAGTGGCTCGCGTGGCTTCATAAATCTGACTCAGAGCCTTGCGCCACGCATGTACCACTTGGCGTGGAGCAAACGGGCCACAAGCCTCTCATAAGTATGCCCCTGTGTGCCTTAACCTTATAAAACGATATATACTTCTTAGACACTTGATGAAACCATCCTCAGGCTATTAAAATGTATTTACTTTGGAAAAGAGATTGATTTATGTAAACGTGTGCACTGATGTTTTCGCACTGGTATTCATAATGTAGTTCTTCATCCTACTTTTATTCATGCATTAAAAGTTACTTTACATTTGAAAGTGCAACGTCAACCGAATGCTGAATGTATGTATTTACATGTGTCATTCATTTGTAGTTGTATGTGCACACGCATATTAAATGTGAACCATTGAGTTAACACGTTAAGTTAGCATAACTAAGCCTGTATTTCTTTCTACGTAAAATACTGTTTTTGCACTTCTGCTTGAGTGGCGTTTCGCTTGCAGGCACATTCACATGGTTTATTAGCTTGAGAATTGAAATAACACTGTATTAGTGATGGAAAGCCTGAGAAGACCTGGACAAAGGACATGGAGAGCCAGAGATTTAACTGACAGACTTTATTCAGTAATGTTGCGATGAGTTACAGGTTACCGAGGACGATGTTGTGCCCACAATGGGCATGAGAGAATGTGCTAATGTTGCAGCTCACACCGTGAGAATGGAAGGGACAGTGGAGCCCCTGATGGTGGGATCAATGGGTGTTACCAGGTGATTCTTGTGGTATTAACTAGTAGTCTCACAGGTTGATGTTTCCCACTTTTCCTTGGACTTTGAGAGGTACGGACCTCTATGCTTACTCCTTTAATTCTTTGCTGAGTGTGGCTTCGGCTAACACGTGTTTCCCTGTCTCTAGATGACTTTTGACTCGGCTTCTGAAATGCTGACACCTTCCACACAACCTTCCTGCATATTTCCCAGCTTTTTGAGATGCGTTTAGCCTTAACCATCCTCGCTAGTTTTAGACTCCAAATTAGGTGCTTCAGACTTTACTCAGGGTTAGGAGAGAAGATGGAGGTCTCTTCTCTGAGCATCAGATTGTGCTGTTAATTTTTTGTATTGCTGTGAATGAACTTCTTGTTTGGCTTGTACTGATGAGCCTAACTTCTTCAGGGGGTTTGGCTAGTCAGTTGTTGTTCTGGATCTTTACAGCATGGTATTGAGATTGGTTTATATTAACCTGACTGTTAACTTGTAATAAAACATATTGACTGTATTTATTGATTGCAGGTCCTTATTTTGTAGCCAAATAGGTCACACTGTTGATTAAATGTGTATGGCCAAGTGCTGACTCCCATCAGTTCTTATTCGCGTAGAAAGACCCATCAGATAACCAATGGTAAGGGGGCTGGCCCGGCGCTGGTTCAATGTCTTGTTGCCAAGTGCTAGCTCTGTTGGTGTACACCTGCAGCAGCTCTGCTGAGAAGTGGTGGTACTGTCATATGAAAAGGGTAGCCAGCCCTGAAGCAAAGTGCAGGCACTGTCCCATCAGAATAAAGGTATCCTCCTGCCAAGTATCAGTACTGCCACACTAGAAGAAAAACACAGCCTCTGCCAAGTGTCAGCCCTGTCCTATTGCAGGTGGGCAACTCTCCTACAAAGTGCAAGCACTGGCCCATCAGACAAAAAGCACACCTGCTGTTAAGTGCCAGTACTGCATACTAGAAGGAAAACACTTCATTTGCCAACGTGCCAGCTTGTCCTGTTTCAGGTGGGCATCCCTGCTGCAAAGTGCAAGCACTGTCCCATCAGATGTAATGCACACCTGCTGTTAAGTGACAGTACTGCATACTAGAAGGAAAACACTCCATCTGACAAGAGCCAGTCCTGTCCTGTTACAGGTGGGCAACCCTGTTGCAAAGTGCAGGCACTGTCCCCTCAGAAGTAATGCACACCTGCTGTTAAGTGTCAGTACTGCATACTAGAAGGAAAGCACTCCATCTGACAAGAGCCAGTCCTGTCCTGTTACAGGAGAGCAACCCTGCTGCAAAGTGCAAGCACTGTCACCTCAGAAGTAATGCACACCTGCTGTTAAGTGTCAGTACTGTATACTAGAAGGAAAACACTCCATCTGACAAGAGCCAGTCCTGTCCTGTTACAGATGGGCAACCCTCCTGCAAAGTGCAAGCACTGTCACCTCTGAAGTAATGCACACCTGCTGATAAGTGTCAGTTCTGCATACAAGAAGGAAAACACGCCATCTGTCAAGAGCCAGTCTTGTCGTGTTACAGGAGAGCAACCCTGCTGCAAAGTGCAGGCACTGTCCAATCAGAAGTAATGCACACTTGCTGTTAAGTGCCAGTACTGCATACTAGAAGGAAAACACTCCATCTGACAAGAGCCAGTCCTGTCCTGTTACAGGAGAGCAACCCTGCTGCAAAGTGCAAGCACTGTCACCTCAGAAGTAATGCACACCTGCTGTTAAGTGTCAGTACTGTATACTAGAAGGAAAACACTCCATCTGACAAGAGCCAGTCCTGTCCTGTTACAGGAGAGCAACCCTGCTGCAGGGTGCAGGCACTGTCCCATCAGAAGTAATGCACACCTTCTGTTAAGTGCCAGTCCTGCTCTGTTACAGGTGGGCATCCCTGCTGTAAAGTGCAAGCACTGTCCCCTCAGAAGTAATGCACACCTGCTGTTAAGTGTCAGTACTGTATACTAGAAGGAAAGCACTCCATCTGACAAGAGCCAGTCCTGTCCTGTTACAGGAGAGCAACCCTGCTGCAAAGTGCAAGCACTGTCACCTCAGAAGTAATGCACACCTTCTGTTAAGTGCCAGTCCTGTTCTGTTACAGGTGGGCATCCCTGCTGTAAAGTGCAAGCACTGTCTCCTCAGAAGAAAAGGCATCCTTCCTGCGGAGTGCCAGTACTCCGCATTGAGACAGTGAAAGGGACGGCGGTACCCGCCTGCCCATTCAACATGGCTCCAATCAATAAATGGTTAATCTTTTCCGGGCAGGCAGGTGAAGACTTCTGCCTTCGCCAAAGTTTGAGTCCCGGAGGCAGATTTTTTCCCCTCGCCGAGTGTCAGTTAATTGCAGTGAGTGAACGGGAGGGGCAGGGCGGCAGCTACGCCACACCTTTGTCAGGACTTGTCTGCAGCAAAGAAAGTGGAATAGGACGGGAGAAGCCAAGATTAAACGCATGAGCAAGTGAACATTCTTGAAGGATAACTCAGCTGCAACACACCTCTGGGGGAACGTGACCAAAAGTGTAGGAGGGCATTTTCTCTTATAAGAAGGACACACTTTGGGCGCAGAAGATTTTGGCCAGCTCCGCGTCCAGTCCGCTACTTCAACACCCAAGGTAAGTGCCTCGGAGCGGTGGGTGGGTGTCCTGCCAGCCTCCCCGGGCAAAGACTTCCTGCAGCCCCGGCGGGCGCGCGCCTTGGACGTGACCTGCGCAGGGCGGCAATTAGCCCTCTTTAGGGGACTTTATGGAATTTGAGGATTCGTTTAGCATCACAGCCGCTAGCAAAGGTGACCTTTGGCGAGGAGGGCGAGTGAAGGCGCTGGAACTGTGTAAAGCATGGAAGAGGCGCTACTAAAAAAAGTTACGCGTGGATACTAATAACTGAGAGGGTGAATACATGTACTGCATGGGGTCTCTGTTCTGCACGCGTCGTCCCACTAGGGTCCGCTTTAATTCGGCCTAAATCGATAACAAAATTAGTTCCAATCAATTGGATTGTAGGAACACCTGCTATTTACAGCACGAGATAGCCTGGAGGTTATGGCATCTGGTGTATTAACACAGATACTAATTCGCCACCACTCATTACCTTGCGGTTTTCAAAGCCCCCTAAGTGTGTTTAATATTCATTCTCCCCAGTTTCGATGAAATATTCATTTTTGCAACGTTTGAATACACCACCGCAGCAGCCCCGGGCGCTGCTCGGCGGAGGGAGGGCGCTGCAACTGATTCATTGCACAGAGTCATGAATCTCTGATGGCCATCAATGGCGGCAGAGAGCGGGGCGCTGCCGTGGGGCGCCCCATCTTAGTGATGTGCACTTGTGTGCAGGCGCACTTAACGTCGCAGCACAAGCCTGCCTAGTGGTCAATGCACTCATTCTGGAACCAGGACATCCGAGGTCTAATGTTGACTGTTCTTACCTGTCAACACTGTGTGATCTTGGGAAAAAACCCCTAGCTCACTGAACCCCAGACCCCCATTCTCAACTATTGAAAAGCGCGTTAAGTCTCGGACTTTATACGTCCAATTAGAAAGGTTGTCTAACAAACACGTGTTCGCTGGGTTAGCATAGTGGGAATTGCATAACGTTAAACTCCTGCGCGAAGCATCTTTCTCGGAGCTGAGGTATCTGTTTATGGTATGCACCGCGCCAGGAGTGTCCCCCCAGTGAGGCCAGATGTCTCTTGCTGCCATAATCCCTGCAAACTAAGGGGTGTACTTTTTGGTGACGTGTGAAAGACCAGGGTGCCATTTTTCTGGGGACTGCGCGCTCTGTGAACTATCCTATATGATAGCAAATGGCATAAAATGTTTACTTGGGACAGCCTTGTCTAAAAAGTCAGTTCATCTCCCCTTCATTCGTCCGAGGCTGATATATTCGGTTCCGTTGAATTAGACAGTAGTAATACATGTTATACATAGAGCTATGAAAGACAATAGCAAGCGCTGTTATAAGAAACGATTAATCGATAACGATCTTTTGAACCCCCGCACACTGGCATCGTGTATGCACCCAGCTCATCTGAATCCTGTCTCCTGGGAATAAAATGCGCCAAAGCGCTGTGTGTGCCAGCCCAGGCTGCTTATGTACAGGAGCCAAGGGGGGAATTGTTGACTTGGAATGAAAGGACGGGTAGCGCCTTGAATCCTAGTTTGAGGGGCGCAGTGGCGGGGGTCGAGATCCCCAGGGGACAGCTCGTTTTCCAAGATGCCCTAACCGTTTCTTGAGTGCATTCAACGTGGGTGCTCTCTCAGCCTCCTATGTATTTCAGCTCACTGAGACATCCTGGCCTCTGAGCCATTCTGTTTAAACTATGATAAATACATGCACTTCACTGTGCTGTACAGCACACTGAAGTATCTTGCATAACGCACTGCGGTCACAGCTGTTAGAAGGGAGAAAGTGAGAAAGCCTGAGGTGTGGGAAGGTTTAGCTAGAAGCAGATCTCTTCTCTTTCTTGTTCAGAATTTCTTTCGATTTTTAAGCACACACCTGTGTTACAACTGCCTGTATAAAGATTTGTGTGGCCTTTTTTGTTTATTTGCATTGCAGTATATGCATTGTACATCTGGGGAAGCTGCATTAATACGCCCAAATATTTTAAATAAAAGTAAAGTATCTCAGTGTGTTACTATAATGCTGCAGGGATCTAAGTATAGTCTGAAGGCCACTGGTTCAAGTACGCCTGGCGCGGTTTAGCATTTCATCTTTCCAAACATGATAAAATGAGTACGCTGAGTTGGGTAATAGTGATCTCTGTTACATGAAGCTCTTTAGGGCTCAGATGATAACGTCTTAGGGACCTGCCTGTTGTAAATATTATATCTATTCACTATAATGTAAGGTAGTCCTCCAAAGAGCCTGAATATGTTTTCCAAATGATGATAGATTTACAGAAAATGTGAGATTGGTAATCTAGAAGTGTGCCCAGGCCCCGCCAGGGGTGGAAGCCTACCTCGCCCACACACAGAATGTATGGCCACACTGCAACAGAAATTAAAACATGATATGAGAGATGAATTATAAATAAATGGTGCAATGGTCAAGGCTCTGGAATGGTGTTATTAATGATGTTACGGTGATGTGAGTTCTCTAACGCTTGCATCCTGCGTCAGCTTCTGCTTGGCTCCATAGATGGGGCGTACTTGAGTGGCTAGAACACTATTTCACGGTTGTGTACCCTGAATATCGAGCCGTGCAAATGTCGAGGACAAATCATCGAAAGGTTAGCATAGATTTTCTACACCTAACTCCACATATATGTACCATGGTGATATACACATCTTCAAGGTATGTATAAGTGGAGTTAGGCATGTTAAATCCATAGTTCTCTATATGCACATTATCTTTCTTTACTTTGTCCCTCAATAGTTTGTTGTCAATATTCTTGTTTGGCTATGTTCTTGTGCTCATATCCAGTGGCACAGGCTTGTCATGCTCCTGTTCCGTTCCCTCTTGTCCTCAGCGGAACCAAGCTTCTGTGGCAATTCTGTGTTTGCCGGTTCTTTGGGTACAGAGTGCTTGGTGTTGAATAGAGGAACTATTTCTAGTTTTAGGTTGACAGAAACAGTATTTCCAGAGTCAGGGTGTGGATTAAATGTTTCCAGACAGGTATGGCTGCACCAGCTTCGGTTAAGTGTAAAAAGTTGAGCATGATGGAAGTATTGCATACATAGAATGTGATTTTGTGGTGATGTTGGCAAAGGTTGCAGCCATCTTGTGTGACACTGCCTATGACATGTTTAGCTTGCTTTTCAGGAGAATAGGCCATGTTACAATGCGTGCGTTTTCAACGTATGCCATTACAACGCGGTCATTACAACAACCGCATTGTTACGCAGTATACGATTACAACGCAAGTCACTACAACGACTTACTGTATGGCTGGTGCTGGATTTTGGAATAGTATAATTTACTATTCCAACTCCAGTCTGTGCAACAGTAGGGAAGGTGTTGGATTAAAACATTTCAGAACAATGAGTCCACAGAGGGGGTGGGTCCTTTTATGAACACAGTAGGGAGAAAAGGGAGCCGTGCAACATTGCAATTGGGCTCCAGAGGCCTGCTCTCACCCTTCAATCTTTCAGTGGTAAAGGGCTTCATCCATTTTAACACGTCGAGGTGTAATTAACGGTTATATCTGGATCACAAAACAAGCGCACAGATATGAAAGGACCCTCTGTGTCGCATTGCATGCTGGGATGGATGAACTAAAATGCTATAAGAAGAATGTGATGGTTTAAAACATATTGTTTGAGTGGGAGTATTCAAATCCCCCTGAGCTATAATACCTGTAGAATATGTAGTTGCTATGTCGATTTGTATAGCGCGCTAGTCACCTGAGAGGGTATCCAGGCGCTAACTACTATCACTTGGACTTGGAATCTCAGATAGCTCAGTCCACTTTGTTCATTGGATCTACTAAGTTTTGTAAACCTCTTTACAAGTAAATGCAAACGTGAAAAAAGTTTAATTTAGGTGTTGTTGGAGCGCCTCGAAGAGAAACCAAGATCTTCATGCGCTGGCCGGGAGCCCCGGTGAAGAGGGGTCTGTAACTAGTCTGTACCACTGTAGCAGGTCCGTCCCGGGAATCACAGATGGCAACAAATATTATAGTACATAATCTAGTGAGAGAAGTACGTTTCCTTTCCTTTCTCCGAGCATCGAGTTAACACACGTCTTCGAGTTGTTTTCCAGTGACACATCTTCCCCCAGTGGCCGCCCCATGTGAAATGTACCTGCCACCGCCGTGCAAAATACTGCAGCCTCAAGTCTGGATCTGCGGGCCGGGCTCTTGTTTACTGACGCCGAGGCTCCTTGGCAGCGGTGCCAGGCTCAGGGAGAGGCTAATCTTACACCTAAGCCCGAGCCACAGTGCTGGCATGATGGGAAGCTGGCCCTGGGCCTGGCTGGATAAACCCTGCCCGGAGGGCGATGCGTCACAGGCGGGCGGGGCTTTGGAATGGGCTCTGCTCAGAGGCCTGCCAGTCAAGGCCTCTTCAGCACAGAAGGAGGATGTCTGGGGCAGCATATGCACTCCTTACTGCCAGTGTGCCCAGAGGATGCCCTGCGTATGGCTGCCGCCAACACTACAGGGGCAAAGGTGTGTGCGGAATGACATTTCCTTTGCCGGTGTTAATAACTGTGCCACTTTATAAAGTTGCAAAGTTTGTCATTTTCACACAGCAGCTTTGTTCACTGGCAACATTTTCTGGAGAAATTACTTTTTGCCAGACAAAAATCCAGCAAAAATTTTTGTTGCCAGAACATTCTCCTGTGAAAATACATTTTGAGATTTTTCACCTGTATAAGCAACTTTAATGTATATTTTTCACCCACTGCTTTAAAAAACATCAATGTTGCACCTTGATAGTGGTGGCCTACAGAAACGATAAGGCAGCGATGCAGAGAGGGAAAATGTTCTTTGCAAATGAAGTCTGTTGGTTGTGGGCGAATGTGAGACGAGGCGGAAGGAGGCTGGAGTCCGAGGTGGCATCTGATACTTCAGTGCGGCCAACGACTATATAAAAGAAAGCAGCACAAGCTCCTGCGTCATAGTCCAGTGTCCAGTTTTCCCTTTGCAAGTTCTCCTATGCAGGGAAGATTAATATTACCAGTTAGTAACAAGGCATTATCCCTTCCGCCCGTCTGTCCTCATCCCAGTCATTACTTGTGCGTATACCAAAGTCATAACCGGCCTTCAAAATATAAGAAACAAGAAGAAATTGCTATATCTGAACAACCTTTTACGGTGCAAGTCCAGACCTTAGGAAGACAAAACAGAATTCAAAACCCTTCATCAAAATCACAACCCTCTGGTTTCAATGTATCAATTCTGTAAAGTTTTACAAATGTATCAGAGGTGGCCCACGTAGCCGCTCTACACATTCCATTCAGTAGAACTGCAGGATATTCCGGCCTGAAGGTAACCACCTCTCAGTAGATCTTCCCTGTATTCCCAAACTTGAACTATAGGTCTGTTTACTAGTCTAGGCAATGCTAAAGCATTTTAGAAGTCTTACAACTAACTCGTCGTCTCTACCAAAACCTCCCCATGGTTCTCTGAAGGCTTTAATGGAATCCCATGGAGATCCTACAGTGAAGGCTGCCAAATTCTTATTGAATGTATCCAACAGGAATTGCAGTACAGAAGAGATGCCACAGGACAGAGAAGAAAGTGATAGAAAGTGACACAATTTTTGAAATGCAGAGTGAGAGTGTACTGTGGCAGGACATCTAGCGCCCTGGTGCACCTGAGCCAAATGTTCAGAATCCCCCTATTTTGTATCCCTATCATCTCAATCTCCAAACCGACAGAGAAAGGTTTGATGGAGAAAGTACTCCAGAGTGTGCAGAGGGCAAGGGGAGAGGAGAGGTTCCCAGTGAGGAGCCATCTCCTTCACTAGAGGAAACTAAAAAGTGGCGATCCAGAAAGGGAGCACCGCTATCACTTCTGCTGCCTCCTCCTGAGGTTTAAAAAGCACCTGAAGGACAAGAGGAAAGTAGGAAAAGCAAAGAGGAGCTGAGAGGCCATGGTAGAGAAAGGGCATCCGCTCCCAGAGATCCTGGTGTCGGAAAGCGTGAGAAGTGCTTCGGTAGGTGAGTGTCTTCTGGGAGGCAAACAGGTTTATGGAAGATGTACCGATCATAGGCCTTTTAGTGAGCACCTCAGTGTGGAGAAATATAGATGTTGAGAAGAGAGGAATATTGTGCTTTGGTTATCTGGTGCTGTATTCTCCTTCCTTCTGATGTATATTGCCTTTATAGATAGTAGATGACCTTGTACCAGGTCACTGCCTCTGTCCCATCAGATTGGGAGAACCATATTTAATTCTTCTTGCTCGTTTACATAAAACGCATATCTTTACTCTCTGTCTTGATTAGCACATGTTGGCTGTAAAAGAGTTCCTGAAAATGCAACGCAGCTCTGTAAATAGCTGATATTATTTTCCAGTGTGAGCACTTGAGATCAGTTCCCAGATTGTCCATCTTCCCAAAACCATTCTTGATAGACATTTTGCTCCCTAACCTTGCTTGCTGCCATCTGTCATTATTACCCCCGGAGAGGATTGATGTAACAGGAAGACATATCTGAGGAGTGCGATATTAACCACCATTATAATTGCTGAGAATTTTAAAACGTTACAGAATTTTTAGACCCCAATCTATCTAAGCTGGTTTCCAGCGCTTTAACATGTGAATCAACAAAGGCCTAAGATGAAGCCTGGCCTAGGGTATTAGGAACACGCACAAGGTCATATGTCCCTGTACCTTCAGCTAAAGACGTGCAGGAGCTTCTTTAAGACATACAAGTGTCTCCCTTAACCCCTGTGTTCTACCCTCTAGAAAAAAGCCTCATCTCTCGTGGTGTTGAATAGTGCTCCAATGAAACTAATTTCCTGTTGAGGTGTCAGTTTGTACTTCTTGTAATTTATCAGTAACCTATGATGTTCTAGAAAACTTTTTTATGCTCTCCATCCTTTCTGAGTCTGGCCATTTCCATGGTTCTTTGAAAAACATTATCCTCTTTCCTACTGGATATTCTTGGCCAGGGTTACTGGTTCTTGGCTTGAGGAGGGCTCATGCTCTTCTGTTCATTCGGATTTCTATATCCCAAACCTTTGCTCTTCTTGGGGAAAGAATGGGATCGGTTAAATCTTCTTGAAGGTTATCGTAATGATGGTTTAGAATAAGAAGAAGCAGAACTGACAGAAAGAGAAGGAATGTTCATTTTCCTTAACCCCTTCGCTGCTCATGACGAGCTCAGCTCATCATGAGGCACGGTTGAGCTGTGCTTATGACGAGCTGAGCTCGTCATGAACAACGGGGAAACATCAAAGCTCAGCATAGGAGGGGAAAACTCAAAGCAGCCAAGGTGTTAAAGGACTTATGCAGCATTTCTTCGAGGTTAGCCCTAGACAGTATAGTACCTCCAAAGAGCAACCTTGGTGCCTTAGATTTCTGTGCTGAATCTTTATACCATTCATGTTAAAAATGATTCCTTTTAGCTGCTATAATGACTCCCTCTGTAAGGACAGCAGCCTCACCACTTCAAAAGAAATGTCTGAAAGGAATTCAATGTATTTTTTAATAATTGATTCTAAATGAGAAGAAGCTTCTACTCCCTCTGTGAATGGGTCTGTTAAGTCTGGTATATGCTACATAAATTCCAGTTCGCATGGCGAGGTAGGATCCCGAATAGAATTTATCGAGAGCAGAATCAATCTTTTTATCTGTCGAGTTTTTTCAGAACACTTTCCTCAGCTGCACGAGTACGACCCACCAAGCTTGCCAGCAGGGGTCCACAGCGGCAGAATCTGGCATATTCATGTCCATTTGGTCCAGAGAATATCATTTGGTCATAAACCTCGGAATGGAGATCTTTTCAGGGTCCTTCCATTCTCTGAATACCGCATCAGACACATGTTCATGTTTGGGACGATCCAAGGAAGTCATCTTCTGGATTTGTCTATGAACAAGATCCGCGGAAGAACTAGTAACGTCTTCCACAGGGGAACCGCATTAACTCCTTATTCTCCCCAAAATGTCAGGTAAAAGTTTTTGGGCTGTGTATTTGCCTCCCTGGTCAGAGGGCACATGCTCCAGAGTCTCCGCTTCAGAATTTGACACAGAGGAATCAGATGTAAAATTGCCCATTGCGGTAGATGAGGGAGGAGCCTGCAGTTCTTTTATTGCCTCCATTTGTTTGTTAAATTATAGAGCTTTCAAGGTTTGGATCCGTCATCTCACTCCTGGACTTCTTACAGTGAAGGGGCGAGTGACTAGAAGAAGAAGGGGAAGAGGAATCCACATATTTCCTCCTAGCTGCATGTTTGCCCATTTCCAGAATAAGCAACTCACAGCAACCCCAGGGCCTCTGACAGACAGTGCAACGATTTGTTACCCACAGTTGACTTATGTCAATTTTCCTCATGCACATTCATTATGGATATCTAGAAAACCGGACTGGATTGTGCTTTTTGGTTGCTTGATGAACGACGTAAGCACAAGATGATCCTAAGAGACTGGGGGGCATAATACATTGAACATGCTTTCTACACTAAATGGAGAATATGCACAGAGCAGGAGAAAAAAAAGAGAAACACACAAAGAATGAACTAAAGGAAAGACGATAGTATTGATGAATTAGCAATTAAACTTGATACCATGTCCAATCTGAGGTTTAAAAAAGTCCTTGAAAACGAAGGGTAGAAAAACGTGATGGTCACCTTCTGTGTTTCTATACATTTTAGTAAAATCTCGTAACTGTGTGCAAGTCATACATTGGAATTGTCTATAATAAAGATCACAAGACAAAAGTATATTATAAAGGGAGCGATAATCAAATTAGACCCCATCATCAACACACCCGCTTGCCATGTTTGCCAAAACATTTATTGAACTTCTGCACTCGGCAGTCAAATGTAATTTGGATAAAAATGAAAAGTGGCGTTAAATGGTGACCAAAAGATGAATCGACTGACCAAAAAGTCAGCCGTGATGTTTTGATAATTTGCGTGCTCCAGCTACTGTGAGACACATTGCTGGCACATTGAAATAATTACAGAGTGGTGTTTTCACTTTTTCATTCAGAAATTGAAGTTGTAACTATCTAGGTAAGGCACTTGCAAAAATAACAGAGATGGGTATACGTGAGTCACAACAGGCCACCATTTTCAGGTACACTCCAATACTGTACAGCCGGGCTGGCTTTGTGCACCCTGAAAGAGAGCTTTTCCATCACTGCACTTGTTTCCACTGGATGTTTAACTCACAGCATTAGACACAGGATATATTTTAATGTATATACTGCAGAGCTTTGGGCTTAGCTCAGAACAGGAGTCTTTAAACCTGTCTGTGAGTTTCCTGTGAGTGTTTGACAGTACTACACCTACCAGGTGTACAGCCATCTTCCATATCTACTCTCCGATGCTACGGTGTCAGGTCAATGTCTTCACGTTGGGTTTACCCATTTTAAGATTTTATGTGGAAAACATAGATTGAAACAACACAGACTGTGAAAAGGCAGATTCAGAAATACACACTCTTTAGATATCGACAAACCCTTCCAAAATTGCGATCTGATTTACATTTCTAAACCTAAACAATCTCAGTTGCTATCTACTGTACATTAATAATACACTTCAAGTCAAGTGCTTAGTATTAGATCCACAAGCATGTCAACGTGTTTCCGGGCACATATTTATGTTTCTAGCTATGTCTTTGCAGTGTGTTACTTGAGTCTGTTTTCACGTCATCGTTCATAATCCAATATTGGTTGTGCTCTTCGTTCCTAACTGTGTCCCTTTAAACTAAGGATATCCATAATACTGCCAGGGATGCTGAGTCCTAACCAGATTTTGTGGATAACAACATAAAATAAACCGGATTTAGATTCTGTGAATCTAAATGGACCTCTGTTCCATGCTCTGTGGTAATATCCTGGATCCGGGCCTCTCAAGCCTATGTTGGGCACACAAGCTTTAAACATTTTTATGACGATTGGCGAATAATTCAAATTATCGGGGCTCTAGGCTGCATGCAGGCCCTGTATTTTAATTGCCACCACATTCATCCATCTGTTCATCCAACCTTACTCTCTCATTAACATGGTTAGAAAAGTCATTGACGGGGTCTTTGGGGATTTCATTCTCTCTGGCTGCTGTAGCGGAGGCATCAACACAGCTGATTATCGATTACCAGGACTAATATTACATTTTAAATGTTCTTTTAATATAACATTAACCCATGGTCAAGCTGTGTTGACGACAAGATGAAGTGTGCCAGTGTCTACAAAAAGCCGAGATGTACATTAAAGAGGAAGGTTGCAGGTTTCAACCCTTGTCTCTGCTGACTCAAAGATTCATCCTTCAGAGGCGTATCATTGTGGTTAGTAATAGTAACATGGGCTATTGACAGCACTAGGGACTGGCAAAACTGTGCTACAAGATTCATAGTCAAAGTCACTTCCGACGGTAGGGACCTAACTCGGGTTGAGAGAGGAGGCGTTCTCTTGTCCTCTCTCAATTCTGGATCTGTACCAGTGTGTGAAGAATTATAGGGAAAATATGTTGAGGGCCAATGAGATTTACCCCAAAGGGCCATTCACTTTCCCAAAATGTAACTGTAGAGCCACTCCAAATACCGCACCATTCTCATGACCAGGGGGATTGCTAATAATAGTGCAGCTGGTGCAGGAGCACTGGGACCCAGGGTTCTGAGGGCCCCACAGCACCCAATTAGAGCTCCCTTTTACTACCAACAATGGGGGACATTTTCCTTGCTTGCATTGGGACCCATGGCACCCTTGTTACGCCAGGGTTCATGCATTTTAGTTCTGTCCCAGTGTCTGCCATGTTCTGGAAAAGACGCCTGATGGATGCCAGCAGCCTGAAGCGACAGGTAAGGTAAGTGCGACGGACCCAAAACATTTGGCTTGTGCGCTTCGACTCCAGTCGAGACTCTCAGAGCCCTCCAGCTGAACAATCGTCTCAGTCACACTTATGCGCGGCTGCAGAAGTGAATCGCACCAACAGAACATTGCGTGCTGACGGGCTAAGTTACAAAGAATTTCCTGGGAAATATCCAACTAATGAGGAGAAATTGCTCTTTTAAGGCAATATTATCAATCCAGACCGATCACAAATGCTACGTTGTAGTACGGTTGACCCGCGTGCCCTCTACGGCAGATGCGCTTGTGTGAAATGTGATGACTGTAACATTTAATAACAAGCTATACCTGGACGTTTCCGTGCCTCGAGCATTAGTAAGTTGGAAGGATGTCTGATATAGCATTGGCCTCAGACATTAGTAAGTTGGAAGGGTGTCTGATATGGCATTGGCAAAACCAACAGATCTTGCCTTTGGAAGGTGAGCCCCGACCTCTTGGCTTTGCCAGTGCTAGTTTGCATTGCGGCTTCCAGAAAGAGGGCTCCTTTACGAATTGCCTCTGGGGTATGAGAATACCGCTATGGACAATTATATGTGTTCTGATGTCTTCAGGCCTGGAATTAGCAGGCCCTCAAACTCCAGACCCGATATTTAGATGTCCAGAGCCCCCGCATCCAGAGATTTCTGCAGAGCCGTGGGGGCTGCAGACGGCTGCTGAGCCTGACCCTCCCGCCTGCACTTCTGCATGGGGCAAGAAAAAGGAGCTCTCCCTGTCTGAAGAAGAAATAACCCTTCCCTCCCACCACCTCTTGCCCCCTTTCACCTACACCGAGGAAAAGGCCCTGTAACTTTTACCACCTACCCTAAGCAGGTCCTAAATAGTTGTTGATTTGGGCATGGTATTTCCTCTGGAATGGGGACACATGGAAATGAACTCAGTATTACCACATCTGCATGTCATTTCTCATTCAGAGGAAAACAACTTGAGCACTCTGTTATCTTGTGGGGAGATAACACCAGGTGTTGTTAATTCCAGTTCCGGTCTGTCCCCACAGATATAACAGGGAACCCCAAATGTATTCCACTATTCTTCTCTTACCTCGCTGCCAAAACCTGGAAATTTCTACTTCTACATCTCAGGCAATCACCCTCACTGCCTCAATTCAGGAAGGAGCTCAAGAGTTGGCTCTTCGACTGAACTGCAGAACCCCCGCCCCCACGCCTGAGACCCTAATGGGTGATTAACCACGCTGTATAAGAACCCTAATTGATTGATTGATCCCACTATCTAGTAATCAATGTGACCAATATACCTCGAAATTAACAGCCCCAGTTTATGAACAAAAAATGGTTTTATCCTTGCTGAAATAAGACTTATTTGAAATCCTGCATTTTAATCAGTGCTGGAATGGCTGAGGAGGCTGACGGATCCTGACTCCTGCGGGTATGTTAGATCGGGAACCGTTTCCTGGTCGGTCCCGGAAGTTCTTCCAGTCTGTGTCCCGCCTGTCAGTCCCGCTGGTCCTGGAGGAATCCTCCAATGCTCTCACACTTCTTGCTCCCACCCGCCGGCCAGGAGCTGATTGGGCTTCCTTTTCGGTACCCTTGCACCATTGTTTGAACAACTCATTTCTTTTATTCCTGGGCTTGGCCACTCCTTCCCCACCTGGGCTGCAGGGTTCACAGACAGTTCCTCAGTATGTGGTCCCTGGGCTTGGCGCAGGTGACACGAAACACCTCTTCTCCAAGTAGAGGAGTTGATAACACCTACAATGAGACCTCTTAAATTAAGCTGCCAAGCGATAATCTAATATTATAATGTTTTTTGTTTTGTTTTTTAAACTTTTCTTTGTTTGCATCTTTATTGACTTGAATGTGTGTCCTGTGGGAAAGTATGTTGTGTGCGGGTATTCAAATTGGTATCATAAATTGTAACCATTTGTGCAGCACACAATAAAGTGCTTGTCACAAGGTAGTCAAGGTTATAAATAAAAATTTCAGGTAAGGTGTTGTAATTTAGTGTTGCATGTATATAGCGCTTCTGATTGCCCGACAAGGCACTAAACCAACCAACATATTACTAAATAGTATTTAGTGTCTGGGTTTTTACTACTGTAGATTAGGAAATTGACCCCAAAGCACCTTACATATCAATGTTTCTAATTGATTTAGACTCAGCCTAACACAATCTAACATTTGGGGCTAGATTTATCAGCACTTTGCACCTGGTTGGTGTCACAAAAGGGATGCAAACTCACACAAAGTATGGATTTCTGGAGTCACTGTCTTGCTCTGGAAAGTAACCTCAAGGTAACACAATGTAAACTTTGCACTACCTAGTGTTACTTTGTGTCAATAGGTGTTCCAGGGGTGGTACATGGGGGTTCCCATGCAACCATCCATTGATGCAAATCCCGATCTACTAATATCGGTAAAAAAGGGATTTGCACCAAAAATGTACGCATCCTCAAGGCAGATGTAACATTAGACAAACATTTTCGTTTTCTCAGATCTTTTCCAACTTTGCATGTGCGCTGTACCGAGCAGCACATGAAGTTATATGAGTGTTGAACTATGCCAACGCAGAGTATTTTGTAATGGAAAGATCCCCTTCCAGGGCAGAGCCAGTGTCTGATATCAAGCGCACACCTTGGGATTATGGTTGGGGGTAGAAAGGAGTCTTAGGGGACGTTTCAGTGGTCTGCTCTGTGCTCTGGGCTGTGGCCATGCAGGATGAAGGAGAGGCAGTGGAGGACACTTCACGGACCCACCAGTGAAGGACTACCCAGTGGGTGAACGGGGTGCTGTCTCGCTGCTGCAGGCGTCTCATGAGGTGAGCAGTGTCTAACCCCCAGATGCATCAAGAACCCATTTTGCTATTCATTAATAGCGAAAAATAACGATTCACTATTAAGGGATAGCAAAATGCAATGTATGAAGAAATCACAAAAAAAATAGCGATTTCTTAAAATTACTTAATTGCGACTCGCAAATTGCGAGTCGCAATTAAGGAATACCTCCCCATTCATTCCTATGGGTCTTAGGCCCATAGGAATGAATGGGAAGACATTCTCAATTTGCGAATCGCATTTAGCGAATCACAAATTGAGAATGCGATTTCAAGGGTGCAGAGGTGTCCAAAGGACACCCTGTTGCACCCCTGAAATTGATCTGTGCACATATGTTGCGCACACACATGCCCTTAGGGCATGTGTGTGCGCAACATGAAACTTTGAAAAATGCACTTTAGTGCATTTTTCAAAGTTTTTACAAATTACCATGAAGTTCAACTTCATGGTAATTTGCGAGCCCTATTAGCGAAGTCGCTATTTTTTAAACTTTAATGCATTGCATTTAAGGAATCTCAATTTGAGATTCCTTAAATGCAAGTAATTGCAATTTTGAGATTTCTTAATTTGCGATTTTTGCATTTGGGATGATGCATCCCAAATGCAAAAATACCGGTCGCAAAGGGGTAGATTCTGAGAATCTGCCCCTTTGCGAGCGGATTTTACCTTGATGCATCTATGCCTAAATCTGTGACAGAGCACTCTGAAAGTGATCTTCTGAGAAGGTCAGTTTGAAAGGAACGCGGTTGTTTAAGAAGGTGAACACAAGTTGTTTGCATCCAGACTCCCTAACCAGGAAGAGGGCTTTGCTTGTCATTACAAATGAGTTGAACTCATGTGGGATCCAGGCAATCATCCAGTTCCCTGTGAGGATAAAGGTGGATTACCTGAATTAAAGTTTTGCCTTCATCCAAGAACAGCCAGCTATATTATTCCCATATGGTGAATGACGTGAAAGCTGTAAGTCACAGTGACCATAGTTGTCTGTCATTCTGTACTCTGTCTAATTTCCAAATTGTTCGAGGGTGGTTGTTTCCTGCTCTTCATGGGGCTTGAAGGGTGTTGACCAGTTAAAAGTTGAGAGATTTACCATAAATTAGAGCCAGGTTGTGTGCCAGAATATCAACAATATTAATATGGCAATTCCATTACTAGATACCTTGAAGCTACCATTGTATGTATATAATCATGTTACATAGGCATGGAGATAAGAATAGTAAATCAATATTTGCCCATCTATAAGTTACCTGCACAATACAATCGTAGTATTTTTGGCTGTATAATATTAAAAACTCCACAGTCTTGTAGTACACACTTCCCTTGTGAGACTTTGTTAGTTTGAGCAAACTGTTACTGGAACAGCACAGTGTGTCTTGGTCTGAATTTGTTTCTCTTTCTGTGATGTTCATTCAGACATTTCACAATGTGTGTTTTGTTGAGAAAAAAAAGATTCCAACTTTAAAACTTTATCTAAAAAATGCATCTGACAGGAGTGGGTGAAGGTCTCCCATGTCAATGGCACGGATGTATGACATTATAACGCATGCTTTTACAACTCATGCTGTTACAACTCAGGTTTTACTACGCATACCTTTACAACGCATTACACTTTGGGGTGCTGGATAGTGAATAGTTTAATTTACCATTCCAACTCCAGTCCCCGTGGACACTAGGGAAGGTGTTGGATAGTAAATTAAACTTATTCCCTATCCTAGAGCGCCCCCCAGTATAATGCGTTGTAAAGGTATTCGTAGTAAAACCTGCGTTGTAATAGCTTTGCGTCGTAAAAGTTTCGTTGTAATGGATGTTTCCCCAATGGCACTGACGGTAACTACTGAGTATAAGATGCTGAGCAGGCCACCGTCACCATTAGCAAGTGTGGAGAGTGCACTCTCAGCGGCATAGAAGGTCCCTCTCTTGCTGCAGTCACACCACACACCTTTCACTTTTTTGTGAGCACTTGAACTATACTTCTAAAAGCTTTTTTGATATCATAATAATACATGCTTTATTATGTCAATTTCCATCTTGTGTCCCATACAATTTTAAACTACCTACTATTGCTCCAATTCTGACGTTTATTGACAAGTATGTCCTATGCCATAGGCAAATAGATTAACACTCTCTCCAATTATGGTTGTTATGCTAAAAGGACCAATTGGCCACCTATGAACCACTGTTTTTCCTAACATTATCGACTACCCCAGGTTCAAGTATTGGGGCACCCTTGTCTTCTAATACAGACTATAGATTGAGAAGACGCCAGGAGATCAGGGGAGGCGATGCCTACACAGTGCTCACTGAACTCTCCAAGCCCAGGGGGTCTGCTACATGTTGAGACTGTGAAAACCAAGAAAGAAACGTTTAGAGGAGGGCTTCTTCTAGTTTTTTGATCAGAGGAGAAGTGGCCCTGTGGGAAGGTTAATAAAGACCGAGGCCAAAGATTGCCGAAAGACTCAGTAGTTGTTATAATGAACTGGGGAGGGATCGAGGTATCAGAATACGAGGTAGGTTTCAGATCACAGAGAATGTTGTTTAATTCAGAAAATGAGATGGAGAAAAGAATGATCATTTGGGTAAAGGAAAGGGAAGAGAGACGGTAGAGAAGTGAGTTGTGGAAAGAGAAGTGATCTTATTCTGCATTGTGATCATCTTACTAGTGAAAGGAGTTGACATTTGTTCCTTTGCTGGAAGATTGCAGTGTGAATGGTGGGATGCCAGGGATTATGTATTAGCTCAAAACTTGGAAACATTCCTACAGACAGCTTAAAAGTATGGTACTGTACAATATGGGAAGGCACCTACAGGATGGTGCCAAGTAAGACCAAGAAGGAATTTATTGTCTGACACTAAATTGACAAAGCGCCCCGAGATCTGTGTTTCACCACTGGCTGTGCGACAAATGTAGCAGCGTCACCCTGTTGGTCTTATGCAGCGACACAAGCACTATGGATACTATTGTGGTTTACTTGCATTAAGCCACCATTTGCTGGGATAATGTATGGGAGAGGACTAAAGAATATGTGTGTTTGGGGGTGATTGAAGTGAGAGTGCTGGGTGCTAGTTGCATGGTGCCCTTTTCTACGAGTATGTGCAGTTATTAATACTGTCTACACTCCCCTTTGTCATTTGGCTTATGCCATTAATTAATAGCTGTTAACTCCTGCTTTAGAGGGCAATAACACTCCTAACATGTCTGCTTCAATTGATATTGTCTGTGATGTCTCGTCACAGCCTAGTCTTTGACCTGTAGACGTTGTATTTGTTACCTGAGCTGTAGTAGAAAGGTTGCCAGGAACTTTGTTTCATGAGCACTTTGGCCAAACTGCCTCTTGCCACCAACTTGGAGGGATTAGTTAAAAGAAATAGGAAAAAAAGTGGTTCAATCATTTTTCAGTCCCTTCCTGAATGTAATGGACTGTACTCCATATGGAATAAAAGAAAAGGAAATTCCTGGGACGGGTTCCAGCATTTACATTGGTTGCCTGGAGGTGCTAGGCCAACCCATAGGGGATACTGAGTCCAAGAATCCATGAAACCAGTGAAGACATCAGGCAGGTCTGTGCCAGGGAAATTTAAGCTTGTAGCGCAGGCGATGGAGATGCAACAGCGCTGCGTGAAGCCAGGGGAAAGATTATAAACGTGGAGTCATGAAGTCAAAGAAGGCTCCATGGTTGTTAGAGAGATGTCTGCTTTACAGCAATGGAATGCCAGCTAGAAAACCTACCATGAGCACACCGATCACTGAACTTCACTTTCATGGGCTGCTTTTTGTCCTACAGGTAAGCAGGAAGCACTCATGTGGTCACACTAGTTTTCTTTCCTACAACCAATCACACCCTTCACTGCACTGCTTCAAAGTCACCAGAGTCAAGCAAGCATAAGGGAATATGAGGATAAGGATAAACCTGAACTGCAGGTCTGTTACTGCCGCCCAGGAAACCCGTTTCACCCTACCCGAGCGAGCCAGGCGGGGGTTCAAAATAATAGCACACCTCAGAGTTACTCAGAGAACCAACTCAAAGTTGCATTTGGGGGTTCATTGAACATCAACCTAGGACTAGGCGTGTGGTGCTGAGTTCTTTGCTGTGGTTTCTAATGATCTTTTGCTTGTGGTATCCGTAGTGTAGCCCTTCTTTTCATGTACTTGTGCACACAGATCCATGGCTTCTGTCAATGCCCTGGCTGTCCAGTGCAGCATGTGACCCTCAACGATGCGTCACACACCCCTGGCCCAAAGACACTATATCCCTGGGATTCCCATTAATGCAGCTGAATCTCTTCGCTCGATGAAACCTTCAGGGAGCCGCCTTGTTTATGCTCTCAGAGTTGCGGCAGAGGTGGTGTTTGCCTTGAAGTGGTGCCAAAGACACCCATGGACCAGCACATATGTACGGAATTACACTACCTACGAACCTATAGAGAATACATCTGATTCATTAATTACACTTAATGCTTCCTGTTTCCCGTTTTTACTGATTTTTACAGATAAATACAGACAGGAAACATTCATTTTCATGTCTGTATTTATTTTCAAATGTGGATAAAAATAGAAATTGGGTTGCTTTTTGAGTAATTTTAAATTCTGTCTGCCATGGCTGTCAAGCCAATAGCGGTGTAGATTGATTGGTAAGAGGATTAAAAAAGAAAGGGATTTTAGTAAAGAGGCTTTAACAGCAGTAGACATACACAAGGTTGATAGTGAAATTTGCATATTCTCATATAAGTGCATTGATTTATCTTCAGCGGGTGTTCACAGCATTGAAACCTGGCAGGCATTCAAGCATGAGTGCATATTTGTTGGTTAAATAAAGGTGGAAATATGCTAATTTCAGCTTCATTTTTTCACAAAGCCAATAATAAATATGGATAAATACAGATCAAATTAGCAAAAAATAAATATGGATAAATACAGATGGAAGTGTCAAAAAATAAATACCATAAAACAGGAGCCCTAATTACATTTAGACCACAGAGGCACCATGCATACTCCATGGCCCTGATGCTGCAGCAGTAAATTATAGGAAAACACCAAAATCTGTATGCTATCCCCATTTTGTGGAAGTCATCGTAACTGGGTGCTATTTAGAGCTCTTGGTAAATATTGATCTCTCTGGTGTCAGAATATCAGGTGTGAAAAATATTAAATCCCTTTTGGAGCTGGCCATAATTGGTGTATGTACACCTTTTTGGACAACACAATCATAGCTGCCAAGGTTCCAGATTAGTTATGCGTGACATTTTCCTAATATCATTGTAATTGGGAGTGACATTCAATAACTATGGGGGACACTTTCTCGCAAGCAAAATCAAGCAATGAAGACAAGGGAAACATATAAATATCAGAAATGACACCCAGTTGAGCACAGAGAAACTCTAAGAAGATCTTAAAACTGCTGCAAGGCACCAGAAATGGAAAGTCACCTCAGTGCCTGCACTGTCAGCAATCAGATACTGCAGGACACAGGAAGGCAAGCGTTTTGCTGGAAAATAACAAAAGCAATATCTCTGAATGGAACCCCGATATGACTTGATCTGATTATTTGTCCCTAGCCGCTCTGCTGCCCATTTGTCTGTCTTAGTAGTGAACAAAACATAACAAGTGCAATGTAGGCAGGTTTTGAGAAAACATCTCTACCAGGCAAGCTTTGGAATAAACTCACCACATGACAGCAGGTGGAAACTTCTAGCAAGTTCTCCAGCTTCAAGGAGCTGGTGCAGTTGCTGCAGGGGATCTCCTTTCTGCCTGAGATACATTGTTATGCAATGGAATGAAGTGCAGTGCATCCGAGTGCATAGACTGCAATGTCTGAGAGGGTGGTTTATGTGAGTGCAGTGCTCCTTGTAGGATGTCTGCTGAGGTGTTATTGTTGTCCCAGGGTTATCTTCTGGGGTATGCGTGTCGCTGGTGAATACACAAGGAGTACCCAAATGTCAACAAATAAACCAAAAAAGGTGGCTGAAGAATGGTTGTTTCAATAGGTTGTCTACTGAAGCCTGTTGCATTTAGGTTTGGAATATGCAAATATCCCAAGGTTGACAGATCAATGGGAATTGGTTTATCAACCACATTTAATCTCTCACTGGAAGTTTTTTTTCTTCATGTTAAATCCCATTGGTCAAAGGTGCTAGTATTCTATTACTGTCTTGTAATAGAAAAAACCCAATGTAAAAAACAAGAGGAAAGACGATTGTGTTATCCTCTGCAGTACTCGATTGAGCGTTTGAAGATTAGTAATCTGATACTGAAGTAGACTTTCAGACATTGAATGATTCCTAAAACTGCACTCACATCTTTCAGTTCATCGTCACTGTACTATTCTTCTGGTGCCAAGGTATACATTGTTGCTCCACTTGATACAACATGCCCTGTCTGGCTCCACATGGCGTCTCTTGCTTGGCTGCAGACACAAGGACGTCAGACGTAGTAGTCACGCATGGCCGACGTAGCACCATCTGCATGCGCTCACGACAGGAGCTCTCACCTCCATCTATTGATACATGATATTCTCGGATAAACCCTAGTACGCTTGGAGACGTCTGGGGGCTTCTAAGCACGAGTCAACTTTCTCAAAGACAAAGCCAAGAATCAGGCATACATTAGTAGACTACATGCTTCCCTCTCAAGGATACCCCGGCCCGTTATGTCATCCTAACAGCATTTATTATAGCAATGATTCATGGCCACTAAAAACAAACATCAGAGCGTCCATAGATGAATAATAAATTAAAAACTGAATTTGACGCAAAGAGATCCCGGAATGCAAAGAGGAAGGGGCTGGTACAATTATGTTCTGAAAAATATTCCTAAGTAAATGAAGGACTGAAAATAACTGAAAATGGGAGCTACTTAATAAAGAATAAAGTTTGCCTGAATTTGTCAGATGCCTCTCCACCTGAACCATAAAGAGGGGGGCAAATTCCAATCTTTTTCTGCTGCAATGCAAAACGTTATGTTTCCGGCAGTGACAGTTTTTGCTTTTGGGACCTGAATTTGATGCTGCAGAGCTCAGATTGCGGGCAAGTGTGTCCGGGCCGTGAAAATGATCCTGGGTTTAATAGGCAACCGGGTCAAAGATCTAAGACCCAGGGTGATATGGGTTTCATAGGCAGCCGGTTCAAAGATCTAAGAACCAGGTCAAAGATCTAAGAACCGGGGTGATATGGGTTTTTAAAGGCAGCCTGTTCAAAGATCTAAGAACCAGGTCAAAGATCTAAGAACTGCAGGGGTCTGGGTTATAAAGGCTGCCGGGTCAAAGATGTAGGAATCGGGGTGATATGAATTTCTTAGGCAACTGGGTCAAGATCTAAGAACCGGGGTGAAATGAGTTTCATAGGAAGCTAGGTCAAAGATGTAGGAGTCGGGGTGATGTGTGTTTAATAGGCAGCCAGGTCAAAGATCTAAGAACTGGGGTGATATGGGATTAATAGGCAGCCGGGCCAAAGCTCTAAGAACAGGGGTGATATGGGATTAACAGGCAGCCAGGTGAAATATTTTAGAACCGGGATGATATGGGTTGAAAAGGCAGCTGAGTCAAAGATTTAAGAACCGGGATGATATGGGTTTAGTGGGCAGCCGGGTAAAAGTTCTAAGAACCGGGGTGATGTGCATTTAATAGGCAGCCAGTGTAAAGATTTCAGTACTGGGGTGGTATGTTCCATATGTACAACCCACAAGTCAACTTCCTACCTTTGTTTTTGGACTAGTTGAAGACAGCGTAGCCATGTGTCTAGTCCAGGTAGATAAATGGCGTGTACATTTACTGCCACTGTGTACATTTTAGGATCAATGAATTCAAGGTAAGGATTTTTCACCGGATTTTCAATTGGAGAAAACAGGTACTGGGAAAGTTGGAGCCCACCAGGGACAGGCCAGTGTCAAGCTGAATATCCAGGTTAAGCACAGATGTAGCCGATGTAGAGGGTGGGGGCTTAATCTGCAGCCAGACAACCTTCTCCTGCAATCCTGCTTTGAGAAGCAGCTGTGATTGGTGGGAGTCAGGTTTAAAATGTTTTGCACAGCCACCACAGTATTAGGATCAGACATTTGGCAAGAGTGGAAGAGTCTTGTGCCCCTGCTGCCCCCAAGGCTCTCTGTGAAAGATTGAAAGTCAGCTGTGTTTCATCAGCAGGGCTGCAGGCGCCATTTCAGGAAGTGGAATATGGACATTGAAGTTCTGAAGTAGACAATATGAATGACCATTATGCAAGTGAACGGTGGCAAGAGATTCCAATGGAGTCATTGCCTACTTTCTCTGCCTTGAATTTTTCTACAAATATTGATGAGGAGCATGTAAGCTTCCGCTTAACGTGTTAGAAACTGAACATAGGCAGCAGATCAGCTGGGAACATGCAGAAGAGCGGTGCAGCTTGAGAGGGACTATGTCAGGAGAATACAAAAGTGTGTGTGAGTGTCTGTGTCTGTCTGTCACCCTTTAGAGGCGTGAGCACATCTGTGAGGTGTGAATGGAGGATGAAAAACTTTGGTGCAGTAGAGTAATCTGTGACATGTAATGAGGCCCCCCATAAGGGTTGGTATCCCAGGCATTGTTTGGAGCATCTTTGGTGTAAATGTGACTCTGCAGAGTGGTTGTCCCTCGGCATAACAGTGGCTATCTGCGGAATAGTGCAGTGGCGGCAGGTCATTTTAGAAGGGAGGAGGGCAGGGAGACGCACACGTACACACTCACTAACACCCATGCATTCACATG
Organism: Lissotriton vulgaris; assembly: GCF_964263255.1. Lineage (NCBI taxonomy): Eukaryota > Metazoa > Chordata > Amphibia > Caudata > Salamandridae > Lissotriton > Lissotriton vulgaris. Next base: position 1,064,190,497 of record NC_141693.1, on the reverse strand, counting down.
CACGCACACACACACCTATTCACAACACTCACTAGCAAATTCCCATACATACATTCATAGATACATGCACGCACACAGCAAAAAAATAAAACCAAAATAAAACGTACCTTCACTGTACAGTGGGAAACCTCAGAGGTCTCAGGAGCATTGGGACCAGTGTCTTCTCACATTGGCTGTACTTAGGTCAGACAGTGAGAGAAGGCAGCTGGGGTCAGTGAGACCGTTGTCCCCACCACGCTCTGTGACGAGGTATCACTGATTGACACACAGCCCTGGGCACTTCAGGGCTTAAAACTGAAGCACCAAGGTCCGAAGCAACCAGTGACGCTCTCCATCATTATGAGGGGAGGGCCTTGAGGCACTTGTGCGAGGCTGAGAAGGTCAAGCCCACAGGGCTGTGAAATTGTCTGCCTGGCAGAGTTCAGCTCAGGCAGCCAGGAGCTAGCACATTTAGCGCATGTCTGGCTCCGGGCTGCCTGACCTGAACAAGAAGGGTGTTTGTCAGGCTGACCTTTGTTCAGACGGACAGACATTCTTCTCGGTGGGAAAAAGGTGGGGGGTGACCCCTCAGCCCACATGGACAGGCCACTGCTTGTATACTGGTAGCCCAGGCATTGTGGGACTGCCCATAGCTTTCGACGGGCAGCACTATCATATTCTCTGGTACCTAGAAACTGCCCACAGCATAAGGTGTACATACCTGGCATGGGATGGTGGTAATGTGTGAGTGAAAATTCCTAGGCAGCTAAACATTGGAAACCAAGTGGCATTAAATGACAGCGAAGAAAGGGACCAAGAAAAATTACATTAAAAAAGCCATAATTTTTAATAAACGCAATTAAAAATCATATAGGGCCATATGTAGGTAAATGGCATTTACCGAATCGTAAATACCGAATTTTACCGATTCGGTATTTACAATTCGGTAAATGCCATGTAGGTAATCATTCTGTAAATATTACCGAATCGGTAATATGCGGTAATTACCGAATCGGTATTTACCGATTCGGTAATTGCCATTGATTCCTATGGGCCTTGAGGCCCATAGGAATCAATGGCAATTACCGAATCGGTAAATACCGATTCGGTAATTTTACCGATTTGTCAAGGGGGACAGGGTGTCACTTTGACACCCTGTAGCACCCCTGATTTTGGCTTATGTGCAATGTGACACACATACATGCCCTTAGGGCATGTATGCGTGCCACATGGCACAGGTGTACATGCACAGATGTGCATGTACACAGAAATTCGTTATTTACCATGCCATTGTATTTCATGGTAAATAACGAATTTCTAAGGGCCTGTGGCACTGTTTCCAGTGCCACCTACATCCCAAAATTCCGATTCTGTACATTTACCGAATCGGTACTTTACCGATTCGGTAAAATTACCGATTCGGTAAATATACAGAATCGGTAATTTTCAGGCCCCCTACATCTGGAATTACGAATACCAGTCGGTAACGGCCGAAATCGGCCGTTACCGACAGGTATTTTCCCACCTACATATGGCCCTTAGTTCATTACACAACATATACTATATGATAACAAAACAAGGGTTTAAAAAACATACATTTTATACAGAGACACTAGTCATAAAAATGGACACCCAAGAAACTTTATGTAGTTGGTATCCTAGAACAGTGGAGAATAAACTTGAAGCGCGTTTCGGCGTGGACAACGCCTTCTTCAGGAGCCACACAGTTATAATTCTTTTTTTTTAAGTTCACAGGATTTAAAGATGCTTTCAGTTCGAATCCGTGGATAAAAAGTGACAGGAAAAGATATAATCCTGACTCTGAGTAAAAACCTCCTACGACGTGCTAGAAAAAGGTTCCACTTTCACTGCCGGTAATCGGCATAAAGTCCTTATCTGAAGAGATATACTTCTTAAGGGATATCTTTATCCTGGTCCTGCTAGGCGCGATCTCAAATATCTTGTTAGCATGCAGAGGTATTTATAGATATCACGAGTAAATTCCTTAAAGTGCAGAACTATCTCTTCTTCAAACATGATAAAAGCAAGTTGTGGTTATTCTTGGAGTGCGCGAGGTTGTCGTTTAAAGCCCCCTGTGATAAGTCAGGCTTCTTCCGACCAATAAGCAGGATAATGCTTGATATGCATAGGAGTGACGGCGTCTCCTTCAGCGAAAAAGTGGATGGTACACACACGTGTTTAGCAGAAGGTCTGTGAAACAGTGGTAGTACACATATCTACTTGATGACAGTGGCAACCTGATACTTTGGCACTAAGTTGTGTATTTATTAAAAATCTGAACTCGTAGCAAAAGTAGTCATCTTTCGAAAATAAAAACTTTTTTTTTCTGTGACATGATCATGTACTTGGACAGGAGGATGGCACATTCCTTTCGCATTGTTGCACACAAATTCCCATGAAAAAGGCCTACCATTCTGGAATCTGCCCCTCCAGGTTATCCCTATTTGGCAATAGCTACAAACAACCTTAAAACGCCAAGCAATGCACAATAAAAAAAAATACACTCAAATTGATTTACATTTTACCCCCTTGTCCGACTGTGGACGAAAAACAAACTGTAGTGACATGGTGTCACCACAAGGGCCCTCACTGTGCTGAAATGATTCATATCGAGTAAGTTACTTTGCGAAAACTAAGTTAAACCAAAAATCAAAATGACTGCTTTTTCAGTTTGAAAGTACAACATGCCAATTACAATAAAGAGTTACAGCCACTAAAATCACCATGATTAATGATTTACTGCTGCATTAATCGGAGAAACTGCAGCGAGGCATCCTTTTTCTGTAAGAAAATATTTTGTATGTGCAGTCAAAATTATTAATAGTGCAAACAAAAATATCAAAAATATTTACTGAAACTACCTACATTTAAAGTGACGATTAGCATTAACCCAGATTCAGGGCCCGCGGTTAGTATTTGTATAGGTGTGACAGCATAATCCTTAGCATCACGAATACACATAATAAAGTGATAATGACGTATGAGTTTAGCGAGGGTGAGTTCATTTTTGTAAGGTTTTTAGGAGTTTTGGTATCACATTTTCGGGTTGCAATCCTAAAGTTTGTAATCATCCTTTTATGATCTGCAAACATTTTTACTACCATGTATTCTAAATCAGTGTAAGAAATTTGAGAAATCTGGTTGGCCAACCAGAGTCACGTGACTCTCCGGAGAAAGGCAAGGGCAGGGTTGGATTGGGAGATAAAATCGGCCGGGCACGCTAAAACAAAGTGGCCCACATTTGCATATTGCCTTTCCGCAAATCACTTCTTCGGCGAATTTTTATTTAAAAGGGGGGGGGGGGGGGGTAAAAAATGCATGCATTAGTTTACACTGGTAAAACACCTGAAAACAAGTGAGGCCACTTTTGCTCAGGCCCCCTGCCTCGCTCAATATGCATATATTAATGGGCCAGCCCAGCGAGAGAAAGGGAGTGACACCTCTGCCCTTTGATAAAAGGGAGGTAATGGATGCCCATCTACCTCTAGAAAGGCCACTCAAGCACCCACTGGGCCGCTGGCGATATCCGAACAATGCAGAAACCACCCAAATTGGCCCCCCAGGCTGCTAAAAAAAAGCAGCCCCTAGCTGGAACTGGACACCAGCCCCTCTGGCATTGCCCGAGTGCCCGTGTTACCAATCAAACGCTGGACAAGGGGACATTTTGTACTCCCCTGTATGTTTGGGAGCTCGGGCTGTGCATTATGGCATCGGCCATACTGGCATGCCATCAAATGGATGAAGAAAAGTAGGAAAGGTATTAAGTGAATGGGATTTTTTGTTGTGAACTAAAAGCTGGGAGCTTTTCTTCATGACTTAATAATTATTATAATATGCTCTGCAGAGCGCAGCAAGTGAGTATCAGTGGGCACTTGTTCCTGTTGAATTCCCACCGCTGCGCATCGACTTCCACTATGTCTAATCTCTTCCTCTTGACCTCAACCTGCCTTCTCTTTCCACTGTATGGATGAGTACATTTTTGTACATTCTGGCATACTGAAAGATATATAAAAAATCTCCAACTGAATAACTAATACCTACGGAATATATACTGAAATGTATGGACTTCCTTTAGATTTTGGTGGATGGGACACACTTCACAAAAGTAACAGGTACCCCAGACACCATATTATAAGTGCCATAGGCCATAACTCACTTCCAAAACGTAGATGGAGCATTCACCGTGTTTGTGATGGAGTATCCTATCCACCCAAATCTAAATAAGACCCTTTGTAACATGAACATAACATTCTTTAAACTTCCCCAATGCTCCTGGCAGGGGCAAAGCTACCAATGGCGCCCTCACTGCAGTGGAATATAGTTCGTTTGGCGCTCTACCATCAAATCCTCAAGCGATTCCTAATTTTGAGATAAGAGAATCAAAACAAAGCAAACTAATCTAGATCGTTGTCTTCAGGAGCAGAAGCTTCAGGCCTTTTTTTTAGAGTAGGGCTCAGTGAGATCTCCCCTAAAAAGTTTGTGGGTGTCCTCTTCTCTGTATTTGTTCTGTCCTGCATCTGCCCAACACTAGATCAGGCACTAAGGCCCAGATGTAGGTAAATCTGATTTACCGACTCTAGAATACCGAATTTTACCGATTCTGTATTCTAGATTCGGTAAATCGGATGTAGGTAAAAATTCGGTAATTTTGACAGAACCTGTATGATTTGGTGATTCGGTAATTGCCATTGATTCCTATGGGCCCACAGGCCCATAGGAATCAATGTCAATTACCGAATCGGTAAATACCGATTCAGTAAAATTACTGATTTTGCAAGGGTGACAGGGTGTCACTTTGACATCCTGTTGCACCCCTGATTTTGCCTTGTGTGCCATGTGACACACATACATGCCCTTAGGGCATGGCTGTGTGCCACATGGCACAGGTGTACATGCACAGATGTGCATGTACACTGGAATTCGTTATTTACCATGTAATAGTATTACATGGTAAATAACGAATCGGTAATGGCCTGTGGCACTGTTTTCAGTGCCACCTACATCTGTATTTACCGATTCGGTAAATTTACCGATTCGGTATTTTACAGTAAGTTACCGATTCTGTAAATTAAGCCTACCTACATGTCAAATCCCAAATACCGGTCGGTAACGGCCGAAATTGGCCGTTACCGACCGGTAATTGGCGACCTACATCGGGCCCTAAATCTTTCCCATCATGCACTCAAAGAAAGATGCAAAACTTATGTGGTTGCATCAGCCCTGTGTTAAAGTCCCTGAACGCTAGTTTGGTTTGACCTCAATTTCCTTAACCTTTTCCATGCACGGCACGGTACTCCGGTGCTCATGACGAGCTGAGCTCGTCATGAGCCGTGGAACGCTCACAAGCGGGGATAATTCCCCTGCTGTGCTGAGCGTTCCACGGGAACGGGTGTGGCCATGATGAGCTTCCACGGGAACGGGTATGGCCATGACGAGCTCAGCTCGTCATGAGCACACGAGCACTGTGCCTCATGACGAGCTGAGCTCGTCATGAGCAGGGGGGCGCTGTGCGCGCCCCCCGCCCCCCAGCACAGCAGGGGAATTACCCCTGCTGCAAAGGGGGTTAAACTGTGAGTTGAATGTCCGCCACATTCCCATCTAGTCCAATATCACCAATGTCATACAAGCGTACCCTACCATGGAAGTATATTGTAGAGTTTTGCTTCCAGTTTTCAATATATCCAACATCAGTGGTATTTTACGTCCAATATTTAATACAGGATCATGCAAAATAATTTTGCCCTATGGTTAGTGCTACCAGCGTAACACCAAGTTCTGAGTTCTTATAATTTTGTCAAATAAGAGAACTAAATCAGGGATACAATGATAAATTGCCCAGCATCACACAACCTGGTCAAGTGAAGAGGCTGTCATTTGTACTTAGATGTCTTTAGAACAAATTATTAAATAGGCGACTGTTGATTAGAAAGCAAAATAACAAATAAGGCTACATGAAAGGATGGAAACATGGAAACAGGTATGAGAATACAAACATTGCTGGGAGTGGTTTTAACTTAAGACTTCTCAAAGGATAACCCCCCCGTCCCCGCTAGCCGATGAGGAGGTGAGCATTGCTTTGAAAAACCTATAATGTGGAGCCTCACCTTCTTCTAACATAGGGTGTGTGCGGGTCTCTGTGCCTGGTTACCAAAGCTTGGTTTCCATTCTAATCACTTGAAGTAATGTTGGGGGCTACATTTGCTGTGATGTGCAGGGTACCAGTATCAAACAAGAGTCTTCTTCAGGTGTAAAGTGCTGTGATTGCCTTATGTTGACAGTCACTGACTCCCTCTCGTATCTTTCCAGGTGACTATGAAATGGACAGTCTAACAAGAAAAAGCCATCGAGATGATATGGACTACAACGGACGAAGTAAGAGACAACCCGAAAATATTTCTGGCATGCCATTTATTACATTTCACTTGCAGATATTTGGTGCTGATTAAAACAGATCAACTGCTTGAGGCTATAATCTGGCAGTTAAGGAAGGGTGTAAACTAGTTGTAATAAGTGCCTCCCATTATTTGAGACTGCGGGGTGCGCCCCTAGTACATGCCATCACTGTGGGTCACTTTAAAGACATCCCAATGAACTGTTGACATTCGTGGATGTAGGATTCTTAGAGGAAAGGCAACGTTTAAAATCAACCATTACCGAAGACTTTGTTAGTCAAGATTAAGTACCATTTACTTTGAACGAGATTTGACATCTAACACCAAAAAATGATAAATTGTATTTTTATTTTTGGAAGTTTTCAGTAGGAAAAATATTAACAATTTTATACATCACTCTCTGCTTTTTGATTTGAAAGTACTCTTGCCACCCACGTCTGTTACAGATGTCTTTCCATAATATTTAAGACAGCCAGTAAATCATTCCTACCACTAAGCCCACAAAAATATTAAAAAACAATTATATACCTATACGTTTAAAACTAATATTTACTCTAAATAAATACAAAAAGAATACAATAATTGTGCAGGAGGGCCCTCCCAGTTCTTAAAGTACAGTCCTGTACCCCCTTTCAGGCAATTTGAAGAAAACATAATCAAACTGCTGTAACAGCACAGAGAAACGCTACATGTGTTAAAGTAAGGATACACTTAGTCATTGATGGTGGAAACGTTAGGTTAATGCAAGCAGAAATCACATAGGGATGAGAGAAAGAAGATATCCAAGCAACACAGAATGTAGGTAGGTCGGCAGACCATCCATGCTTGGTGGTGACTATCCTAGCACCTTTACACCTACTATGTATGTAAGACTAACACTGTAAGACACTCTGCCGTCAGTCAATGGGTGGGGGATTCTCACAGGCCAATGAATCAAGGTGGCACAACTTTAGAATGCTGCAGGGCAGACAGGATGAATTCATTTGGTCAATATCCCACCCATAGGCTTGGATCTGAAAACTGTTAGTAAGTTAAGTTCCGTTTGTGAACACATTGAATATGGAAACTTGGATTTATCATGGTCATTGCAGAAGAGATGCTAACCACAGCTCCTTTCTTTCAGCTTTCACAGAGACTGTCACTACAACAAGACTTGCATCTTTACCACCAAGTAAGTATTCTAGGACTGGTCCAGTGTCTGTCACCGCTCTTACTCCGTTCACTCTCTATGACTCCATCGCTATAGGAATGGAGAGAGGTTCAAGCATACGTAAGTCCATCACCTGATTTTGTCGTAACACTGTATGAATAAAGGACCCTCAGTCGCCCGAGGTCACTGATGTCCATTATTTCTTCCTCAAGCCTGTGAGATGTCTTGTTGCAGGGTTATGACCCACTACTAGTTTAGCATGGCGATGCCAGTCTTTTTACCTCCAGAACCGTGGTGCAAATCCGGCTCCGGTCAGTAGCGATCAAACAATATTAGTGTTTGCTGGCCAATGGGGCACTCATAATTTGAACAAGATTGTGCTCTTGTTTCCGTCCCCTAAGAGGGTTGGTCTTTATATGAGTAAAAAGCAGTCAACAGTTGGAGTCTTAGTAATGGAACCCCAGCCCCCCACCCCTTCCACCTTTATGGCACCACATACCAGCGCTAAGGCGTCATGGACAATGGTTAAAGGCCTCATAACCCTGATATGGGACAATAAGTCCTCAGAACGTCTTCCCATTGGTTGGTTCACTTCTGCCAATCACAGACTCTGGCTAGACCATAGAATCAGAAGACATACTTTAAGTGAGGAATGAATGACTATGATCCATTGGGCATTGCAAAGCTTCGCGATTCTTCATTTCTCCTCTAACATATTTCTTCAATGTGCCCAACAGAAGGAGGAGCTGGGGGAAGCAGTAAACTATCATCTCTAACTCAAGGGAACTCAATGGACAGAAAGGGGCACAGCAGCAGTTACGTCATGTCATGTGAGTATTGCAGAGAATAGGGGGGCTTCAATCATTTCTTGCTTGTTTGGTTGCCCTTTCACCTTTTTTTTCTATCAGAAATTAACAAGGCCATCTTGTGCTATGCATTTCTAATCTTGAGATTATTGTCCAATCTTGGTTTCAAACTTCGATCCTATGTGGGATGGAATCTCGTAGTTGATGCACTATCTAACAAGCACTTGCAAAGGCAATCAGCCTCTCCTTTTGGACCGCTTGGCTTCGCCAATACTGTTTGCTGCTGCTTTGCAGCATCAACAAAAAGCAATTTGTTGTTGATGCTGTACTGAATAAGGCAAATTGGGGCGGGGGGGCGGGGGGGGGGGGGGTGCGAGTACGCAGCCTCTGGCAGTGGGGCAATGTAATACAAATAAGCCAGGTCGGGGGAGAGTGAAAAAGCAGCCCACGAAGGAGAGAAAAACACTGGTGCAGGATAAGAAGTTCAAGAGGAAAGAGCAACAGAGGGGTTGGGGTTAGGGGAGTTTGGCAGAGGGAAACATGCATGAACAAGCAGCACACAAAGGGAGAGAGTAACACAGAGCATGGGACAGGTATTTAGCGGGGCAGAAACATGCGAGGAGAGAGCCGGAAAACACATGCACTCCAATGCGGTGGTTAACCAAAATGAAAAATGTAGTCCCTATGAGTGAGCCCTCAAAGGATTCAAGTCAGTCAATTACAAGGATGGTAAAAAGGCTATTCTCCAGAGGAGGGTAAAACACAATAAGAGACAGTCGAGCCATTGAATAAGAAGCAAGCAAATGAGTGACAGTAAAGCCGACCAATGGTATGCAATTGGTGGGCTGTAAACGCACTATAAATTCTATATGTGCTCAGAATTGGTCTTTTGCAACCAGGCAGCTCATGTTGTCCAGTAGGTGAGCCCTGACAACTAGGACTGTGGTTTACTTATAGGTCCTCACGTTCAATAAGCCACAGATCTGAATTTCAAATGTAGAAACCTTTTGAAACAACTCTATATTGTGCTTTAATTTTATATTTTGTATCGTATTGCATTGGTTTTAATTAACTGTGCAAATAAAAATTACCTTACCTTACCTCTAAGGAAAGAAGGCCATATGGGCCTAAGAAAGCAGGGATTGGAGAACAGACATAGAGTAGCACCTTAATCCAGCAGCTCAAAGCAAATCTCAAATGGAGAGATGCCAGAGACTGCAGGGGGCTACAATCTACATGATCAGCAAGTGTCCTTCTGGTTTCAGAAAGAAATGCAAATTTAGATGTTATCTTTTAAAAGCAGTCAAACTACATTATATCTCTTGATTGCTTAAAAGGGGAAAATCCTTCCCTAACTGGTTCCAGGGTGCACCTGGCAAAATGCCACTCCCCAAACCCCGTACAGGTGTGAAATAGACATTTTATCTATTTTTGATAATCAGAAAGATCCAAACAGTGCAGGGGGGGGGTGACGTCACTACCTAACATAGCAACTTTTTACCTTCAAACAGCATGTCACTCTGGGTCTGCTGAAGGGCTGTCAGTGCGCAATCTACCGCACATTACATTAAATGTCACTCCTTACCCGTGGTAAGCAGCTTCACAGGAGATGCTTAATCCCTGGTGTTTTTAACAAGGACACTTGAGAACGAGCACTGGCCCAGGGCGTGTCATGCATGTTTTCAATCTATGGCCTACATATGGCGGCATCAGCGACAGAGGACGCCTGCCCCCGAGGGATCCTTGCATTGACTCCGGAAAGCAGCAGAGAAGCCAGAGCCCTCCTCATGGGGCGGGTGGAGGCTGCGAACAGAGGGCGCTTTGTAGGAACAACCCGCCATTCATCGCCTGTCTTGCTGCCTGCCCCGCCCTCCATCCGCTGAGCCCCTCCCCGTATTGTTGTCTGTCTTTAGCAATTAAAACATTTTTAAGTCTTGCTCAAGCTAAGAATGAAACCTATAGGGTTCAAAACACCCTTTGCGGGGCCTGTTTCATTGCATTGACATGCCTGCGCTAGAAACGCCTCCGACCGCAGCCGGTTGCTCGGTGTGAAGTCACTCACTGCCCCAGTCAGGCAGCCAGGGGTTCATCCGCTCCAGGGTGCAGCCTGCCCCAGACATGTGGAAGGTAGCATCCTCCTGCTTCTGAAGGGCCGTGAAGTGGAGATCACGGCGCCGGACTCCTCTGTCCTGAAGGTGGCAGCATTGACCGTGCAATGCTGGAGGTTTTTCATTTAATTTGGAAATAAACAGAGCCCTCTTATTCTAAAAGCCAACAAAGGGTGTGTGGCTCGAGCATCGGAGCATGGAAAGTCACAGATGCAAGTGAGGCCGTGTCTCCACACATTTGTCAAGAATGTATTTCTTCCATATTTGCAAAAGAGCAGGTGCATTTCTAGATGCGCAGGGCACAGAGTGGACTGACCTTGAGGTTTGCAGCCCTACACCCAGTGATTTATTTTATTTATGCAATTTTATATAGCGCGGACTTTACCGAAGGTGTCAGAGCGCTTCACAATAGGAACAGAAATGATACAAACTGAGAACATTACACGAGCAACAGATTGCAGCGGCATACGTTACGTTACATACGGTAAAGTGATAATTGTGAGCAAACAAGAATACATGAGGTAGTAAAAATTGTGAGAAACCAAAAATACATGAGGTAGACAAGGTAATTGTGACACTTGTGAGCAAACAAAATACATGAGGTAGTAAAAATGTGGGCTACCAAAAATACATGAGATAGTAAAAAGTGCACAGGAGGAAAAAGTGACAAGTGTGCAGGCTACAAGAGAAAATAGAGTATAATTTGCGGTATAATACTGCAATATATGTTAGACACTCAAGCACAAGAACAAACTATTACGTAGGCAAAAGTGGCACTTGTGCAAGTATCAAAGGTAAAAAAACATGTGAGAGGAAGCAAACCGTGTGTTACAGGGGCAAAGTGGTGAGTGCAAGTTGCAAGAGGGTACCAAACACAAGTACATGGATAATACTGCAATAAAAGGCAAACACTCTAACCACAAGAACACACTGGGAAGGCACTTCCATGGACATGAGAAGTAGAAATTATCAGTAGTGGGAGATCTTCCTTCAGATAAAAGAGAGTTACTTTTGGAGGTGTCTCTGGAGGAGGAGAGCTTTGAGGTCCCTTTTAAAGGCCTGGGAGGAGGCGGTGGTCCGGAGCTGAGGCGGGAGTGAGTTCCAGATTCTCACTGCGCTGCCTGAAAAGGATTGGGCCATCGTTCTTTCCTTCTTGAAAGTGGGAGGTTCAAGCAGTAGATTCTCCGCATTGCGTGAAGGTCTAGAACCTCCAGAGAGTTTCAGTTTATTCGCCAGGTAGAGAGGAGAAGAGGAGTGCAGGGCTTTGTGGGTGATACAAGCGGTCTTGTAGATAGCTCTAGCCTCAAAGGGAAGCCAGCGGAGGGTAGATAACATCGGTGTGATGTGATCGCTTCTTTTGGCCCCATAAATGAAACGAGTTGCTGAGTGGAAAACAGACTTAAGTGGGGACAAGTGGGATTTGGGGAGGCCAGTAAGAAGAGAATTGCAGTAGTCGAGTCTGGAGAGGACCAGTGCTTGCACCAGGGTTATAAGGTCCCGCTCCGCGAAGAAGCGACGGATTCCCCAAAGAAGGCGCAGTTGGTATCGAGCTGATTTCGCAATGGAATTGATGTGGGGAATTAGATTGAGTTTTTTGTCTAGTATGACACCAAGGGATTTGGCGCTGTCGACAATGATGATGGTGGGGATACAGAAGAACTTGTACATATGTCGCAGAGTACAAGTGCATGTAATGATACAGCATCACGGGTCTGGGGCCCATCTGTGCATAGAGCGAAGTGCTGGAGCAAGCCACTGTACCCTGCGTGCTGGCTGTAGATGACCCTTCCCTGTAGCGCTCTTTTACGTGTGAGGGGTGCCCTCTGCAGGCTTTGCAATGCTCCTACCTACATGTGTTCCTTTCCTCTCCTTGCTCTTGGGTGGTGAAAGTGCTAGCCTTCTAGTAGTCACCGTGAACACATTAAAGTGCTACGTTCCTGCGTACCACGCGCTCTTTCTATTGACCTCGACCTCTACTTCCCCCCCCCCTCCTCACTATTGTCCGGGGTTGGGAAAGAAATACCAACGAACAACGAAGCGTCGCAAAGGAAGAGGCATAAACAACGACCGACAGAACATGGACAATCGAACTTTTAACCAACCCCCCCCCGCCCCCGCTCCTTTCTTTCCCTCTTTTCTCCCTTCTCCTTTCTCTGTCTTTTCCGCTCACGTATATTCCATGCTCCATGTAAATAAATATTTTTTACTCAATAAAAAATTACAGAAATAAAAAAAGTGCTGAATGAAGGCGAGCCATGATTTTGAAGACATGAGCACGCAGTGGTCAGTTAGGCCACCTCTGCCCATATTACAGAAGTGCCCCGGGGTCGCAGCGGGCATTTGCTTTGTGCTTCCCCCGGGCACTTTGAAATTACAGAAGGGGCCGTAGACGCTTGTGCGGTCTCTTCTGGTATAAAGATAGCACAGGTGCACATGTTGCGCTATCTCAAGAGGTCACTCCCTCATTTGCATGGGGGCGTGGCCTCATGCAAACAAGGGAATCTCTTTACATCTGCGCTCATTCTGTATAATGGATGTGAGTGCAGAGGTAAAGAAGCTGTCATTGTGCCCCCTGATGGCAGCCCTCTGGAGCGGGTCTATCGGATCCTAAGGACCCCCATACAATCCTTTGCAGGCAGGTGCAGTCACTCACTGCCCCCACCTGCAAGGGGATCTCTCCCCCCTCATTAAAGTGCAGGTGGGTGCCGCCTGCACAGTGAAACATGGAGCATCTTTGAGGCCACCGCTCCATATTTCACTTGAATGCACTGCCCCAGGACAGCGTGAGTTCAGGACTGCCCTGAGGCCGGCGCATTCAATTGAATAGGGCACACATTCCCTGTTTGCGCCCGGTGCGCCTGTTTGAAAGTGCACCAGGGCGCAGACAGGAAATGTGCGCTTTATAAGTAATATGGCCCCTGGCGTTCAAACACTCTCCAGAGCATGAGTGCCCAGTCATTGTGTGAAGTGGGCCGGGTACTTGCTCCATTTTGCCACTTTATATTCCATAATAACACTGTAGTTCATCAATGTGATTATTCGAGGGGAGCGCAGTGGTCTCCATACCACGTTAATAACACATCTCTGTTTATGATCTGTATTTCAGCGACCACCACAAGAGGCCAAACGAGTACCTCCATGGCCGGGACAGGTGGCAGGAGGGCGCCATCTCCGAGCCTGCACAGTCCAACCTTTGAGAGAAAGTCTCACCGCCAGGCAGGATATGAAGGTACGGGTTAGAGGTGACATTTGGCAACATGAGTTGGTCATGTATGTGACCTATTCTAGGCTGGCTTCAAACTCACCCTAGCATCCAGCTGCCAGTTCATGGGCAGTTGAGTGTTTACAAAGCAGAGAGAAAATGTACTATTGAATTTTTTCTCAAGGTGGGGCATTACATTCCAGATCAAAGATCTCGGAAACTAATTTATTCAACAAATTCTGTTATCCTTTCATTACAGGAAGTTCAAGTGGAAACTCCTCCCCTGAGTTCAGCAGAAAAGAATATGGTATGTCCACCCGGTATCTAAATATTATTCTCTTTAAATATTCATGAACAAATAAATGTTTGATTTCATTATGTCCTCTGGGTCTCAGTAGAAGTATATCCTGGTCTCAGAGCTGTTGTCTTTTAATTAGGAGTTCATTATAACGAGGGCTGATAACTAGATCAGGTAAAAAAGCTCAACTGAAGAGGTTGTGTCCAAAAAAGGAAATTTAGATAGTTCATGTCAGAACCCATGTGCTTCTAGGGCAACACGTGACTTATTACCCAGAACTTCCAGATTTTCTGTGGCACTAACCTGTTGGAAAGTCTTTCAATTTGCTAACAAGGCAGTCCATATCTATACCATGGTGGCCCGCTGGGGTATCCCTGATCTCTTGAGCTTTACCTCTGTCTGTGCCATACAATATCTATCCTGATGCCTTCTCACTGATAAGAGTCCTTCGACTTTCCATGACGTTTTATCGGGAACGGTTCTGTTTTCGATAAATGTTGAAGTCCATACACAATAAGCATCATATAGTTGGATAGATGTACTCTGCTCTTCAATGGCAGATGGAAGCTCCTGATGTTATTGCAGGAGGTCTTGGTAGATTCTAATGGCCTGCATGGATGTCAGCCTGCAAAGAGAGTGATCAGCACACTGATGAAGAGCATATATCCTCCTGCATGTTTAAAATATACATGTATGAATGGAAGCGCGCAGTGGGTCCTTGCATCATTTTGCCACGACTCATGGATGCTGTATGTGGGTAAGAGCTGATTGTGAATGGGTTAGTATGTGGGTGGTGAGATTGCATGCGATGGTGGGACAGCGGGACCTTAGAGTCATGACTTTCTGTCCACCGGAGGCACTTCAATGGAATGGGCTCCGAAAGTCGTAAGAGAGGCCACATCCTGCTTTAGTGCCGCAAAATGTTCATTAACCCACTTTTGCTATCGAACAGTGGTTCTTAACCTGTGGTCTTGGGACCCCTGTGGGTCCTCGAAGCCCACTCAGGGGGGCCGTGCCTGCTTATAAAGAAGCAAAATTGAAAACTTTAAAACGTTCTGTAAATGTGAAGGAATTTGGAACTAGAGGCAAAAAAGGATATTAGCCTCCTCCGATTGATTTGTGGGAGCAGTGCAAAAGCATCAAGCAAAACATAGGATGGGTAATTAAATGAAATTCAGATTCCTTTTTAGACATTTGTTCAAGAAGGAGATACAATATTTAATCATTTTTGTATTTGTTTGATGAATGCTTGTTTCAGTTTTGTGTGCATTGTTTTGAGTTTTAAATCATAAAAAATGGTTAGGCTCGGGTCCCCGGCTTCCTGTAAGGACTCAGAAGGGGGTCCCTGGGTTCCAGCAATCAATAGGTGAGGTCCACAGAAGTCATAAGGGTAAGAACCATTGCTATAGAACATTTGTGAAAACTAAAAATCAGTGCCATTCATTCATTCAAAATACTTTATTTGGTAGTTCATACCATCAAAGTATGCAAAATACATCAAGAACAATTTTCGTTTGAAAATAAAATCCTAAAACAATAGGTTAAAACATGATAAAACACAGAAATCAGCAATAATCTCTCACATGTCAAAAAACATCCTATAGCACATTGAAATACTAAAATTATTTAGAATATATGCTTTAAAATGTTATTAACAATTACCCATATCATTTATTGCTTGTACTGGGAGCACTAAACAACTACACATACCTCATCTAAATGTTAATCTTACAACCTTCTCTCGTTCATACCAGACATTAAGAAGAAAGCGACTTACTGAAAAAACAATGGGTTCTGGTGTGTCTGTTCTCAGTATGTACACAGCCAGCTGGTACTGTGTATCCCCTAGATTCAAGCACATTGGCTGAAGCCATTTATGCCGTAGGTCATGGTAACCAGGACATACCATTAAAATGTGATCCAATGACTGTGGACCCAATTCACGTACTGGGCATAAAACAGAAGCTTGACTGTTATTCCAGGTGCTGCTAAAAGTTCTCAAGGGCATTACGGCATGCCTTGCTCACCCACATTACCAGTAAATCCACACTCCCGGAGGCCTCTCCCTTGGAGGATAGATTGCTTGATGGCCACCTCCCCGAGAAATCCATCTCCCTGATCTACAAAAAGCTGATCAATAATATGGCAGATCCACTACAATCGTTGAAGGAGACCTGGGTTAGAGATGGATTAGAATTGGATGCCTAAGACTGGCAGGTGGCGGTCTCCTCCCCGAGAGAAGTAGCAGTCCAGGCACGGCTACGGTTGATACAACTCAAAATACTCCATAGGATTTACATCACAGGGCTGGGCTTGGTGCGCATGGGCAGAGCAGAAAATGGGGAGTGCAGACGTGGGTGCAGGGAGATCGGCACATTTATGCATATCTTATGGATCTGTGTGCACATGCAGTTATATTGGCAAGCCATACATCACACCCTACGGGAGGTACTCCATATCGACCAGCGGCCGAGGCTCGCAGGTGCCTTCTAAACATTTGAGAACCCACCGATCTCACCTCTCATACTACACAATGGGCCACTCTGGCACTAAAGAATGCGAAACTGAATTTTGCACAGCACTGGGGGGCCCGTCAGTCACCTACACTGGGAAAGTGGAAGGAGGACCTATATTGGTGTATGTTCAGGTAGAAGTCGGTCTATGTAGCATGAGGGTGCCCTGGGAAATGGAATAGAGTGTGGGGGCCTTGGAACCAATACAGAGGCGATATCTGCACTCCAACGGTTCCTTTGCATGACGCTGAGACTCTCGAGACCCCTTGATTTATCAAGTATTGTAAAATGCTATTTGATTAACTGTGTACCAGATTGTAAGTTTGATATTGACAATGTCTCTTGCTCGTGTATTACAAAGGTGAATTTTGTCGATGGTGTTTAATAAAAAGATTTAATTTTAAAAAAGTTCTCAAGGGCAAACAGCTATAACCAAACCTTAAGGAAAGGCATTTAGCAAGAGGGGTGTGGGGAAGGGGGGGGAGTACAGTATCCAAGTGATGCTCAAATGCCGGGGCAGTTTTGGTCTCAAGGAACCTATCAGTCAGGTGGCCCAGGTGACCCTTTCTGAGTTGGCACTCAGACAGTTAGTGCCAGTGTGCTGATTTTAGGACCTGCCTGTCTACCATGCGAATTTGTTCAGGGGTATCCCAGAGTTTTATTAACTTCAGCTTTTTGCACCAATTATAGATAAACCTCAACTAGGGAACCTTTAAGGCATGATCCATTCCTATGAGGTAGCGTATACACTCTCTATAGTCAAGCAGTTCTGGTGTCGTAAGGCCCGCTGCAAATGTATGGAGGGAAGTCGATGTACATATGGCAAAGAAGACTCTATTTGAAAAAGTGCAATTACGCGTGATCAGCTTCCACAAAATAACTGACATGAAGGAGGGATCTATACAGACGTAGCATGGAATTTAAATGTTGAAAATGTCCCATCTTCCTTTTTTGAAGACTCAAAAATAAATGTGATAACGGTTGGGAAGATGAATAATAAATAAACAAGCAGGGTAAGGTGCACATGGGAAAGGTTAAAAACGAATGAAACTTGGGAGCCAAGCTTACTTTGGCCATTTTGTTTAAAGATCCCTCACGCTGCTCTTTTCAGATGCATGCGCTGTGCTGTTGGTTTTTCGAGGCCTGCTCCTTCTCTTGATGCTCATTCTGTTTTATTTCTCTTCACAGCATCTTCCAACACCAGGGGAAGAACCCAAAGCAGAGGTGAGACTTCTTGCCTATCACTAACTTGAGTGGTTTTCCCCGGTTGCAGGCCTGGGGCGTGTGTGAGGTTATTTCTAAAGTAGATGCTGATGCGTTATTTTTGCACTCATCCCTTTGTCGTCAGTAGCTGACCTCACGCCACACCCTCCTCCCCCTACACCGACTCTCAGAGGACATCGGTCAGGTTCAAGATGGAGCTGCTGAGAGCCTTTGATGGCCTGCAAGTTCCAAATCACATGTCCTTCGTCTCTGTTGCTTGCTCTGCTCTACGCAGAGATCCTCCTGTCAGCCCCCATTCAGAGAAACCAAGTTTTGCCAGTGCTTCATTTGTAAAAGAATAAGTGCCAGGGCTCTCGTCAGGAGGCCACTGTAGCTTGCACCACATATTGCCCCTGCCATGATGCCACTGATATTAAAAACACAAATATTAACCATCACACAACTTCAAATGTAACGATTCTGACTATTTCAGACTCCCAAACTATAAGAATGGCTTGGATGGCAGATAATAGTAATTTTTAATGTATATTGAGTTATAAAGTAACTGTTGTGGTCATCTTTACGCGCTACCTTGTGGCAAACGGTCACTAGCGCTGGTGTTGTCAATTAAGTGCCAGTACCCAGCACCGGAAACCACAGGGTCAAATTAAGCACTGGGTTTTCCAGAATGTAAACAGCATTCTAAGGTACTGCTGACACTTTAATCCAAATCGGTGAAATGTTTTTCAAGTATATTACAATAGGGGTTATGTTGGGGATCGATAAAGATTTCTTAAGACTGCAGCAGTAATTGAGGGTGCTGTTAAATCCACCGATTTCTGGAGGAAATGCTAAATCTGAACTGAAGTTCCTCCCCATTTGAGTTTACGATGAAAAACTCCTTCAGTGGACTGAGCGAAGGGCGCTTCCTCCAAAAACAGATGAATTTTCTATTACCATCTGGATGTTTACAGTTGTTTTTCTTATTTAGGGCCCATGTTTAAGGCAGAGATACTGCTCTCTGTTAAGCTACAGTACTATTTATAAAAAACAAAGTACAAGTAATTTGATGCTGAGACATTCTTAATGCAATATTGAACAAGTAGCATCTTGATCCAGGGCGCATTTAAGCAACAGCGATGCTTGAAGCACCTGCACTGGTTTGCGCAAAGTCTTTGATTCTAAGCAGCATTACAACCTAAGCAGAATAAGGACGTCACTTAAAGGAAGTTTGCTGTTAAAGGGCCAACCTCCAAAAATTGGTGGATTCCCTGTCAGCTATCCTCTTCTCCCTGTAGCATTTAGAGCGTGTGGGAGAGCAGTTATGGTCAATGTCAGCTCTGGGAGTGGGGAAAAAACCCTAACATTCATGGAAATGCCAGCATCGAGTGGTGGGCATGGCATTGAAAGGCTTGCCCTATTTAGAGCGAGACATCAGATGTAATATCCACTGTGTCCTGACTAAGACGGTCATCAACAGCAGGTCCCTGACAGGAAGAAGCAAGTGATGTCTACCTCGCACTGGAAGAAAACTCTCTGGGGCAGATTTATGTTGGTAATGTGCCACATTTGCGTCACGCAACTGCGGCGTAAATGTGGCGCATCCCTACGACCCATTTACAATGTGATGCATCTAGGCAGATGCGTCACGTTGTAAAGCCCTGCGCCACTTGTGGGCGTTCCGGCGCAGGGTGGGCGTTCCGGGGCAGGTGCGCCTCGCAAAAGTGGCTTAGTGAAATCTATAAGATTTCACTCAGTCACTTTCAGGCCAATGCTGCGTCAAAACCCGGCGCCTGCTTGAAGCAGGCGTAAGGCTTGACGCAGCATTGGACAGATAGGGCACCCCGAGCCTAGCTGGAGCTGCGTCGCGCTTGCGACGCAACTCCAGCAATGCGCCACCTTTACCGCACAGATGCGTCACACATCTGTGCCGTTTTTGCACCATGGTGCGCCGCATTGTAAATGCGGCGCACCATGGGTGGCGGAGCAGCGGCGCAAAATAACTGGCGCATCCCTGGGGATGCACCAGTTATCATAAATCTGCCCCTCTGTGTGTCAGGGACGCCAGGTTTGTTGGGCTGGATTTGGAAATGTAAAAAAATGCTCGCTTGTCTATCATATGGTCATCACATAGTGGCCAACCGGCATTCTCATTTTTTTCTGAAAGGGCTTCCCTATGCAGACTCCTTGAGAAACATTGAATATGGTGGGTGGTGGGTGGTTGAGTTGGTAGGGCTTAGAGGACACTCTCAGGCTGAATTGTGCACTGGTACTCTCTGCATACCCTCTTCACAAGGGAATGGTAATGTTGAATATTCTTTTGTTTACAAAAATGCAGGACCCTTTTTCCACTATTTTTACCAAAGTTCTGTTTCTCTATAAATCGCTTTATTTTTAGGCCGAGCCTACCAGATAGCACAAGCTGTCTGTTTGTAAAATATATATTATGACCTTACCATGAACATACAGGGACTTGCAGCCCAACCATTGCTTACCATTAGTTGGATTTACTGTCACTCTTATTTCCTTGCTATTTAGTGGATGGCTTTCCTTGTTTAGCCTGTCCGTCTTCTGTTGTCCCTCCTCTTGAGCATAGCCTTTTTACTATCTCTGACTGACTGGCTTCTGTGCCTCCTCTGCTTACTTTTAGGGAACGATTCAGAAAAGGGGGTGGTGATTAACAGAGTGTCTGAATTAAGCAGACCACTCTTACCCAGTCCAAAGATCAGGGCTTGATCCATCACCATTATTTATCTCACTGCACCATCCCAGCTCAGAACCTGGCTATATGCAAATCAGTCTGTCCCTGGCCCAGTGCATCATGGGAACAGGGCAGACTAAACTACCAAGCCAATTCTTCACCAGAAAGGAGACAAGCTACCGGGGACCGGTTTCTGGCATTTCAGCCTTCTTCGGCCCGGCTTGCTTGAATCCTGATGGTGCAGTGAGAAAGGGACTCATGTCTGAGCATACCCTGCCACACCTATAGTGGCCAAAAACGATTCAGAAAAGGGGGTGGTGATGAACAGAGTGTCTGAATTAAGCAGACCACTCTTACCCAGTCCAAAGATCAGGGCTTGATCCATCACCGTTATTTATCTCACTGCACCATCCCAGCTCAGAACCTGGCTATATGCAAATCAGTCTGTCCCTGGCCCAGTGCATCATGGGAACAGGGCAGACTAAACTACCAAGCCAATTCTTCACCAGAAAGGAGACAAGCTACCGGGGGCCGGTTTCTGGCATTTCAGCCTTCTTCGGCCCGGCTTGCTTGAATCCTGATGGTGCAGTGAGAAAGGGACTCATGTCTGAGCATACCCTGCCACACCTATAGTGGCCAAAAACGATTCAGAAAAGGGGGTGGTGATGAACAGAGTGTCTGAATTAAGCAGACCACTCTTACCCAGTCCAAAGATCAGGGCTTGATCCATCACCGTTATTTATCTCACTGCACCATCCCAGCTCAGAACCTGGCTATATGCAAATCAGTCTGTCCCTGGCCCAGTGCATCATGGGAACAGGGCAGACTAAACTACCAAGCCAATTCTTCACCAGAAAGGAGACAAGCTAGCCTTTTTACTATCTCTGACTGACTGGCTTCTGTGCCTCCTCTGCTTACTTTTAGGGAACGATTCAGAAAAGGGGGTGGTGATTAACAGAGTGTCTGAATTAAGCAGACCACTCTTACCCAGTCCAAAGATCAGGGCTTGATCCATCACCATTATTTATCTCACTGCACCATCCCAGCTCAGAACCTGGCTATATGCAAATCAGTCTGTCCCTGGCCCAGTGCATCATGGGAACAGGGCAGACTAAACTACCAAGCCAATTCTTCACCAGAAAGGAGACAAGCTACCGGGGACCGGTTTCTGGCATTTCAGCCTTCTTCGGCCCGGCTTGCTTGAATCCTGATGGTGCAGTGAGAAAGGGACTCATGTCTGAGCATACCCTGCCACACCTATAGTGGCCAAAAACGATTCAGAAAAGGGGGTGGTGATGAACAGAGTGTCTGAATTAAGCAGACCACTCTTACCCAGTCCAAAGATCAGGGCTTGATCCATCACCGTTATTTATCTCACTGCACCATCCCAGCTCAGAACCTGGCTATATGCAAATCAGTCTGTCCCTGGCCCAGTGCATCATGGGAACAGGGCAGACTAAACTACCAAGCCAATTCTTCACCAGAAAGGAGACAAGCTACCGGGGGCCGGTTTCTGGCATTTCAGCCTTCTTCGGCCCGGCTTGCTTGAATCCTGATGGTGCAGTGAGAAAGGGACTCATGTCTGAGCATACCCTGCCACACCTATAGTGGCCAAAAACGATTCAGAAAAGGGGGTGGTGATGAACAGAGTGTCTGAATTAAGCAGACCACTCTTACCCAGTCCAAAGATCAGGGCTTGATCCATCACCGTTATTTATCTCACTGCACCATCCCAGCTCAGAACCTGGCTATATGCAAATCAGTCTGTCCCTGGCCCAGTGCATCATGGGAACAGGGCAGACTAAACTACCAAGCCAATTCTTCACCAGAAAGGAGACAAGCTAGCCTTTTTACTATCTCTGACTGACTGGCTTCTGTGCCTCCTCTGCTTACTTTTAGGGAACGGCTATTTTCTTTTTGTTTAACACTCCTTGAGAGCGCATGTGTTTTCCTGTTGCCTCCCTCATGTGCTTTGCCCCCTTCTCATCAATCTCTCGCACCCATGTACTTCTGCTCCCCACCTACACTTGTGTTGCACACTCACCCCTGTGTGTGCTTCTTCTGCGCTCCACGCTATTTTATTTCACCCATATTCTCTTCCTTATGTTGCCTATCTCCCACACCCCCTTGTTGCTTCACCCCACCACCCAGGTTGCTGCACCTGCTGCCCCCTGTCCCCAACCTATTCCAAAAACTCCTGATCCATTCATTTTTAAAAAACACACACAAAAACACTTTCACTCTAGTTTCTTGCACACTGTTTTCTATATTTACCGATCCTTCTCAGATGAGTAAATAAATAAAAGAGCCCATGCCCTTTTCTAGGCATGTGCATTTGTGTTGAATGCGTTCAAGCACCCACAAAATGACGTGGCAGCCACCGTCATTGTATTTTTTTTTTTATGAAACATTCTGCACAGCAACCGCAATGCTGTACAGCATGACTAAAAACATTAAACATTGCAGGCGAGACCTATTGGTTGTGTCAATGTTTTTGCCAAAATTCCTTCCAATATTTGCTGATTTTGTGAATTCACGTTGAATTTTAGGAAGGTTTGTCCTAGTCTGATCCGCATGTCATACTGTTGCTTTACATTTTTATTCCCATATGCATAATGCAAACACGAGTTTAGCTCGAACACAGAGACTAAACACAAAAAAACAAAAATACAAAATGGCCACTTGTTATTTGTAGCAAATGACGAAAAGATTTAAAATCATTAGTGATGGAAAAAATAAGAAAACACAAGTGGAGTAGTGATGTCCTGTAAACTCATTAGGTCAGCAGCTATTAAATGAAACTGTGCCAAACCATTGAAGAATAATGAAAAGTGATTTGTTGATAAATAGAGCTCTAGCAACAAACAAACAAAAAGATTGAAACAAGGATTTTTGCAAAAACGTTTTGAAAAGTGAAAACTTAATTTGCGCTATGTCATTTGGTTTAAGCATGCAGTTTTGTTTTTAGAGAGTGCGCTTTCAGTTCAAGTTTGCTTCTTTGAAGTACGGACTTCTTTTTTTAAAACGAGTCTCACACCTCTCTTTCAGCAAAACTTCTCAATGCCTAGAGATCATCATTTTTTCCAGGCTGCGTGCTCATTTTTGTTGGGTGTTCCATGTTGATGCAAAGACATGCTTTCAAAAATAAATTTCATCACTGCCTGCAATAGCTGCAATATGTCAATTTATGCAGCAAGTACAGAGTTACAAAAAGAAGGAGCTCTTGGCGATTGAAAAGAAAGCCTTTTTATCGTGACAATAGCATTTGGACACCGTTTTCAATATAGGAAGGCCGGATGGTGTTCAACACCTTCACGTGAGCGCCACCTCGTGGAATTAAGGAACCATGCATGATACAGACGTCTCTGCATTTTCCTTGCTTGCATTATGGAGAGGAGGACGGGGGGCTGGTTACAACAGTTTTTCTAAAACTCTGGATGAGACCTCGCTGATCAGCATACAAAAAAAGTTTCGAAAGTTTAGCCCCCACTACTTCATGTATTGCCCTTTCAGTGGGTGTGGATTAGGAGTGTGGCGAACAAGACTCAGACTCGGGGTAATAAGCATGAAGACGTGTGATAGGAGATGTTGCTGGGTTGTTGATGGTTAATGCTTTGCGATGTACAGTGCTACAGACAGCTCAGTCTTCAACTCTTTTGTAAATTGGCGCAGGATTGGGGCGGTCCTGAGGGATATGAGGATGTTGTTCCAGATCCTGGCTGGGTGCATAGCCTGCTGCCTTGCATTTTCGTGTTTGCATTACTTAGTCTTCAGTATGATTCTGTCTTGGCTGCTAGTGTGACGGGAACCACCAAAGATCGTGAGCTTCTTTGCAAAATAAGCGGGGTGTTGGTTATGGTGGTTCTGTAAATGATGCAGCTGGTTTGGACGAATGGTGCAGGCAGGGCCGGCTCTAGGCATGTGCAAGCTGTGCACCTGCACAGGGCCACCAAACCCCAGGGGCCACCACGCCAATATATATCCTTAATATATTAATCCTCTGAGGATGGATACATATTTGCGTGGTGGCCCCTGGCAGGGATTTGGCGGCCTCTGGCTCTGTTCCACTACTAAACACCCAGACCCCCTCCCCTCTTTACTGGCCTGCGCGCTCCGCCCCGCCCGGACCACCTCTTCCGGGCCCCCTACCTACGCTCTTTGCCCAGGGCCACCATGAGCCTAGAGCCGGCCCTGGTGCAGGCCAGCAAGGGGAGCCAATGGAGTACCATCGAGATGGTATGATGTGACCATATTTCTTCTGAGACGTGCTGTAGAATGTAGGATACCATTAGGGGATACCAAGATGGAGTCTGGAAGGCCGTGAGACATGGGGTTACCACCATCCAGATGCAAGAGTACATGGGTTTGAACAGCAGCAGTTCTAAAGTCACCTTCTGAAAGAAACAGTTTCCCTTTCTTTAGGCAAGAGAGCTGGTACCGGGTAGTCTTTGTGTTTTTTGACAATGTGCCTTGCAGGTGAGGTTGGTGGCCAGGGTGAATCCAAGTGACTTGGCATTCGTTGAAAGTTTAGAGTTCAAAGTTACCAAGGTTCTTGTCATTTAGTCAAGTTTGTACTGTTTCTTATTTGTTTTATTAGCAAATAACATTAATTTAGTTTTGGTTGGTTTGAGCTTTAGTTAGCCACTGGACATGCAAATCTGTATAATGTGCAGGCAGTGTTTGAGGCATTAGTTGTCTGACGCAGACAAGACTTTCAAGTATAGCTGTGTATCATTGGCATATTGGCGAAGCATGATGCTGTTATCTGTAAGAAGAGCTGCATGTAGCGTTTGGAAGTGAAAGGAGACAGGATGGGGCCCTTGAGTACTCCACAGGTGATAGGGATCTTATGGGAACTGGGGGTGTACCTGTGAAATGGGCGAGCTGGGCCCAGGCCTAGAGTACGAATTTTCAGAGGGGTGCAAGGAGCTGTCAGCATTAAGGTTATGCAGGCACTGGTTTCAACAACCCACTGCTTTCTTGCATTCCCATCTCCTCTCACACCCTGCTAACGCACACTATTTATTAACCCCCACCAACAAACAACTTGGCACCAGTGGGAGATGCTAAGTCAGGTGAGTGGGGGGTGGTGCAGATATGTGTACAGAGGCCAATCACTACTCTGAAGCAATCAACCAGGGGCTAACCTCTGAACCCTAAAAGGGCTCCCCACTGCCTCATTTTCTTAGCTAGCAGCGAGGGCCCCAAATTTCATCCCGCCCAGGGCGCTACCCTGGCAAAGGCCAACTCTGAATCCGTTTCTAGACCCGAGGTGCGTATGAGTGTGGGAAGGTCAACTGTGTCGAAGGTAGCTGAGGTGCAGAAATATCAGGAGCAGGGGTCATCTTCATCTGTGGTCAAGAGAGCATAGCCTACAATGTGTTAGGTAGAGATCTCTGTGCTGAAATGCAATCTGAAGCCTGAAGGCTGGTAGACGTGCAAGAGATGGTTATCACTGATGTGATCTTTGAGTTAAATATAGACTGCTTTTTCAATGATCTTGCGATGAATGATAGGCGAGTGATGAGCTGGAAGATGGTGAGCTTGTTAGGATCTAGTGTACGTTTCTTTAGGAGTGTAAACATCTGGCCTTTCGTATGAGCTTCTGAGATGATGCCCTGAGTGAGGGAAGCATTGAAGTGACTAAGGGTGAGAGAGTATCCCCAGAGAGAACTTTAATATATAGCGCGAGGGTAAGACATCATCTTAATAGGAAGTGGCTTTGAGGTAGTTGAGTAAGTCAGCAAGACATAAGGTTCTGAAGACTGACCCTTGCATGATTCTATGGGAATGGCTGGGAGTAAGAGATTAAGCAGGCTGCGTGTTGTTGAGTTAGTGGTGGATCTGTGTTTTACCACAACAATCTCTGGATGCTGAGTTTATGAATGTGATTAACGAAAGCAATTGAAATCATAAAGTGCCAGCACTCACTACATGAGCCGCCAAACCCCCCAAATAATCTCCGTTTTATCCCCACCTACAATTGATAAGGGAAAAGAAACGGTTAAATGGAAGCCGATGTTGCAACATGTATATGTCTCTCAGATGTGCTTCTTTAAATTCCGCCCATGAAGTGGGTATGCCTCTCATTAAGCAGCTCTGGTTTGTACCCAGCAAGTGAACACACTTTGTTTGGTAGCTGAAGTTATAGCAAAACAAATCCATTTACTTAGTGTTGAGGAAGAGGGATGCTTTACTTGTTCTAAAACTGTAATTGGTGCCTCCTGGCTCTTAAGAATGGAAACTGCTAAGCCTAGCAAATCCCATCTCCTAAATTACCAGAATTAGACTAGAAGTGTCTGTAGATCACTTTTCAAAGTCACCAGTGCCTAGAGTAACTCTTCTTGCATTTCAGGTCTTCTAGACTGTTGAATTCATAAAACCACACTAGTTGATCAGTCTAATGCAAACCTCTCGAGAGCCAAGCTCCCAGCGAAGATGGCTGAGATTTGACTGACACAGAGACGGAAACAGTAGTAGGGATGAGAAGACTGGAATGATTCAGGGAGGACAGCATGCTAGTTGAACTGGGTACCACTGACATCTTGGTAAACAAGACACCTCAACCAACATTCTGCCCACTCACTGTGAAGTTTCCGAAAATCCCTTGGATTTAGAGGAAAGGGGAAAGGCATATAGAAATTCTCAAGGCCAGGAAATTGACAGGACATCCTTCCCCCATACACTTGGAGATTAAATAAGAGAGCACATTCTCTGACGTAGAGCACTGGTCTCAGCCAAAAACAGATCAATCCATGGTTGACTGTAAGGGAGACAATCTTTTGAAATTACAAAGGACATAAACTGATCGTTACCAAAGAAAGGCTTAACCTATGCTGATTGGCATTCCTCAGAAAAAAAGATACAGTAATTAGCCAATCATCCTAATAAGGAAACAATTTGATTCCCTTGGAATGGAGTAAAGCCATCATTGGAGCAAAACTTTAGTAATTGCCCTTGAAGCTGACAAGAGGCTGAGGTGGAGAAGTGTGAACTGATAATGCTGATTGAGGACTCAGAATCAAGGAAAACTTTGCAGCTGTTTATGGACCGGCACTACTTAATTTGAGCCGGTGGTTTTTGGTGATTTGCACCAGCGCTTTTATTGTCAACGCCTGCTCTTAAAACAGCCTGCCACAAGGTGGCGCTCTTTGGATAATTTTGTGAGGAAAACAACAAGAGTTAATTAATGATTAAATATACATTAAAACCACTAATACCTGCCAGACAAAGCTATACAAATAACATGGGCAGCATGCATTAGTCATTTTAATGTATATTTAAAGTCTGAATTGTCACACTTGTATGAGTGTGATAGTTAGTTGTGATGGTACTGTCATTAGCAGCTCTGGCAGGGGCAGCTTGTGATGCAAACTGTAGTAACCTCCTGACAAGGACCCTGGCACTTCAATTACTGTGGATCGAGATGTGAAGATAAGCATTCTTCAGATCCAGTAATACCGTGTAGTTCCCAGGAAGGGTCAGCGTGAAAATGGACGGGAGAGTCACCATTTTGAATAACACCACGGGAAATGAAGCAGTTGCAATCCTTCAGATCCAGGGCTGCACAGAACCCCCTGATTCGTTTAGGAACGGGATGTAATTCCCTAACTTTGATTTGTAAAGCTCGGCATCGTTGGGTCTCGTCTATGAGAGGTCGAAGAGGCTGGGCAAAAAAGGGGCAAAAAATCACTTCAGGGTGGTGAAGGCTTAAATGGTTTTTTGAGGAGGAAGGCAAAGAGGAAGACGATGATGGCGTTTTTCTTTCCAGGTGCTGCAGGGGTGGAGGAAGAAAGTTTGCTGAATTCAGTCATAGCGGTTCACTCTTATACAATGAGAGAGATTCTCACAGCCATGCAACTATACCTGCTTATTATGCACAGATAGAATGTTCATACGTGACACTCAGCAGGCCCTGTTATTACGTATGTGAATTGCAGTTTGTGGGAGGACCAGCCGGGCAGCGTATGGCTACTCAGCTCATTCCTCTATGCATATGTATGAGACAGGTGTGTCCTTGACATTCACTTAGTCTGTTGGCCCGCCCACTTCGTAGGAGCAGCAATGGCCCCCAGGTGCCTTGCCCATACCGTTCCAACATGGCCTCCAGGTGCTCTGTGCTTTCATCTGCTCGTTCCCCTGTTGCCATGTACCTGCTCTTTCACCTGCGCCAAATTGGAATGTCCATTAAGGTGCACATAGTAGTGCATTTTTACTGGCATTAGCGATGCACTTTTATTGATTTACTCTATCGCTAAAGGAAGGGCCATTGTTGCGGAACCGTGCATTGTGCTCTGCTTGGAATGTGATTAATGCCCCGTATACTTTATTTGACACTCATGCATTTTTTAGCAATTTTATTTCAGTTTGCTCACAGAGCGGAAACTGTATCATCAAAGAGTGGTTTGATGTGTATTTCTTTGTGTCTGGCCTTCTGGTCAACTCTGACCCCTGAAAGCACCCGGTCTCCGTTACACCTGCATAAAATGATATGAAGGTCGAGGGATCAAGCTACAGCTTATGTGTCCCTCTGAAAGGCCCGTCTGTCAGTCATTCTTCCGGGGGCGCGTGCTTTTCATTATCTTCTCTCCGACGTGTCAGCGCGTACCATTGTCCAGTCCGGCGGGGGGCGGTGCTACCGTTCATCTTCTGTGTTTGACCATTCACAAAGAACGTGAGACAAATATTGCGTTACACTTTCCATTCTCGTGCCCGTGTTAATAGTTTCAATCATACTGATGATCGAAAATCCAGTGAATAAAGACACTGCACCAACAAGAGAAACACCGCTGCCTCGTGAGTTTAAAGTGTAAGCATTCCTTAATTTAGAGCATTGGAAAAAGTCAGACACTGATGCTATCTTTTAAGATACAACTATGCTCTGGACAAGCAGCCCCCTCCCCCTTCCCCCCTCCAAGCTGAAATAGTTTCATTTCATGAGGGAGGTTGTTCTGTTTGCGGCCCAGAGCACTACAGAAAGGCATTCCCCTGGTTCTCTAATCCACCAATAGGAATGTCAGAACATCCATAATATTGACAACTAAAATATCGACTGACATAAATATCGAGCCCTAAATGTCGTTTGCAAACATTTCAATCCATTGCATTGCATCTATATTTTCTATTAACATCATTGGGGGTGATATTTTTCGAAACAATATGGAAGATACGATATTTTTCTCAGGGGATATTTAGGCCACAATATTCTTATACCACACTGGGCTGCGCTCTCCTCTTCCTGCCCGGCTATTCTTAACACACCAGCACACACCATACACTTTGTGGTTCAGTCCATCTCATGAGCCCAAGCCCTCTGGGTGTTTCATCACAAGTGCGAACAAAAACCTTCTGAAAACATGTGAGAAACGGTTCCTATTCCAACACCCCACCCCAATCCCTTCCGCATTGTACCTTTGTCAGAAGGAAGACCTAGATTAAATCCATGCAATGACAATGCTGCTGTGCCAGGGTGGGTGGGGTTGGCGTACCTCTTGGTGACATCCTATATCAATCCGGAAGGTAGCGGGTTGAACCGGCGGTCCACCTCCAGGCACAGCGCTTTCCAGGGAGTGTCAGCGGCTCCTCGCCTCCAGGAGCAGTGATCCGCAGACTCACCTTTCACTGCATTGTTGAGTCTATTGCTGCCCACCTGTAGGGCCTGGGCAGGGATGTTTAAAGGGCTTAGCAGATATCTAATAGGGGTTTACAGGAAACAAAACACTAGGCCGCAATAAAGCTTTTCCAGGTTTTGACAGCATACATTACTTACCAAATATGACTCGTTATTTCGCATGCAATTAGTATGCATGCCATTACTACATAGTTTTTTCTTAGCAAAAACCGTTACTACGCACGTTTTTAATAGTTACACTACTACACTACCCTAAACCCTAAAACACTACCCCAGCACGACCCTACCCCTACTCTCAGTCCATCCCCTTCACTTAAACACTACCCTGCAGGACCCCCTGACACTACCCTAAACCCTAAAACAGTACCCTAAACTACACAAACACTATTACACTACCCTTAATCCTAAAACACTACCCCAGCACGGCCATGCCCCTACCCCCTTGTCCATCCCATACACTGAAACACTACCCTGCATAACCCCCTGACACAACCCTAAACTCTAAAACACTAGCCTACACTACACTAACACTACAACACTACTCTAAACCCTAAAACACTACCCTAAACACGACCCTGCCCCTACTCCCAGTTCTGCCCCTACACACAAAAACTTCCCTACACGACCCCCTGACACTTCCCTAAACCCTAATACACTATCCTACTCCACACAAACACTACCACAGTACCCTAAACCATAAAACAAAATACCCTGTCCCTACCCCCAATCCGCTCCCTACACTTAAACACTACCCTGCAAGACCCCCGACACTACCCTACACTACACTACACTACACAAACACCACAACACTACACTAATCCCTAAAACACTAACCCATGCATGACCCTACCCCATCCCCCTCTCCTGTACCTTCACACAAACACTACCCTACACGACCCCCAACGCTACTCCTCAAACACAAACCCTACAAAATTAAACAGTCCCTCTTACCTGTATCTCCTCGGTGAGTGCCCGGAGCAGTCATCGCTGCCTCCTCGACTCCCATATTACTGCGCATGTGTTGTAACAGCGCATGTGAAGTAATAACTTGCATACTAAAGGCGTTGTAACACATGCGTAGTAATGGTACGCGATGTAATGACTGCGTACAAAAGGATTTTTTCACTTACCCAACTCGAGGCATGGTGTAGCTATGAATTAATCATTGGCCTTTTTGTCTTTTTCAGAGAGTGAGATTCGTGTCCGGCTTCAGAGTGCCTCACCATCAGGCAGATGTAAGTATCTGGGATGTTTTTCCCCACAACAACCACTAAATCAAAGCCAGTTACCCTCCTGAGACACAAGCTGCCACTTTGATCGCTTCTGAAGAAGTCAAGGCCTCAACCCGCCACACTGCATGGAGCATCACCTGGCAAATGAGATATAGGCAAGGTGGAGAGTCTGCTGCTTGTATCCTGCTCTAGCTGTAAAGATATGCTGCCATGGGCATTGTGGGTATCATTTCCTCCTGAAGAGTCTGGTGTGTGGCATTTTTTTGCACTAAGTCACTTGGTTACCTCGCGTAATGTGTGGAGGAACATCTAGATGCCCCAATCACAGGGTTTTCCAAACTTAGGTCAATACAATTCTTCCTGTGCTACAAATAAATATCACTATTACAATTGTGACCACATCAGACACGATTACAATAGCAACCACTTTTTTTAGGCTTACCATGTATAAAACCAGATGTACAAAAAGTAGGAATTTGCAATTTCCAAATTGGGATTTTACTGTATCGCAATTAGGAAATCGCAAATCCTCATGTAAGAAAACGTACAACTTCTAATTATCGATTCATAGTGGGTCGCAAATCGACCTACCAGATGAACATTAGTGAGATAGGTTGCAATTTGCAACCCAATAGGAATTTCAGCCATCATAGGGATGGTGGCCTGCTAAGGTCAGCAGACCACCATGTCTGTGGTTGTTTTTAAATAAACAATCTTTTTATTTAAATGCAGTCCATTTTCTTTAAAAGAAAATGGGATATATTTAAACTTTGGAGTTTAAACTTTGAAGTTTAATTTTTGACCAGCAAGCAGTGTCCGTGGGACCACTGCCTGCTTGTAAAAAATATTTTATCAACATTCTCAAAGGGTAAGGGGTCCGCCGAGGACCCTCCCCATATGCGAATGTGTTACCACCACTTTAAAAATGGTAGTACAATATTACTGTTTGAGACCGAAATTCAGTCACAAAACAGTAATACATTCCATACTAATTTGGTATTTGGAAGGGACGTCCAAAATATGCCTCTTGCAAATACCAAATTGCAAATGCAAATTGCAATTGGGTAACAAGTTTCCTAATTGGATTTTGCATGTTATACATCAGAAAAGGCATTTTTTCAGTCGCAAACAGCCTGATTCTGCAAATCTGTCCGTTTGTGACTGGAAAAAGGCTTTGTACTTCTGGCCCTTAGTCACCAAAGAACAACTGGATTACCAACAGTGAGAGCATCGAGCAGGGCAGCAGTAAGAAACTACTTGGAAGGGGTATGGCTGTAAATATAAATGTCAAATACAGATATCAGTTCATATATAGCAGAGTTACTCCTCAGGCATATCAGACTCAGCAGAACTACATGTATGTATGCATATATGTCTGCATATGGTATTTCTATAGGGCAAACCTAGTCAAAAAGCAGCAGAGCGCTGTACAGGGTGAAATACAAGGAAAAAGTAGCTGGTTTGTGGACAGTGTATGTGTTGTGATGAAGTATCTTTTAAGGAGGAGCGTCTTCAACTTTTTCCAAAATTGGAGCAGCGTTAAGGCGGTGCTGATGGATATGGGGATGTTGTTCCAAATCCTGGGTGCATGTGTAGCTAAATTAAAAGACCTGTACAGCATGAGGCATTGGAAGTTGTTACGCCAATCATACATACTCAGAGAGCGGAGACTGCAGATAATATCATAAAAGGCTTAATTTATCAATATCACATTCCTCCCCATGAGCAAAACTATAACAGCCTTTGGAGGAAGTGCTCTCTGTCGTAAGCAAAAAACATCAGGAATAAGTCTCCTCGACTTAGTATTAATTCTTACTCAATTATCAGCTTTAAATATATGAAGCCAATATAATACTTTTGTCTAAAAAAAAATCAGCTTCACAAAATACACACACTGCTATCAAATTAAAAGTTTTAATTTGGATCTTATACTTAATTCCTCCCCAAAAAACTTTGTCATTTGCTGAAAAAATAGTTTTGCCTCGAAGTACTAATTTTCAGTTTTAGGAAATACTTATCTCTGGTACACAAGCATCAAAGTTCCAATTCATTTTTATCAGGTACTCGCATGTGCAGTTGACTCACATCACTAGAATCTGTCTCACGTACCATTTTTTCACCATCACTTTACAGGGAGGGTCACTTTAAAGCTAATGGTATCCACAACATCTCAATGGTAATCACCATTGTACTAAGTGTGGGCGCCATAACGCCCAGGTAGCCTACAATATATGGCATATGGATTCCGTAATTATAGAGGTGACAACCATTATGCCAGGAGTGACCACGAATGACCACGATTAGACCAAAGATGCTCACAATATATCCAGGATGGCCAGCATTACAAATACTTGAACTGAAATAAAGGAAGCATTTAAAAAGGAGGGCCCTTTGAGGTGAGGTGGGTGGAAATTCTGATGGTGTCCTACTTTAAAATAAATAAATGAGGAAACAAATAAAATATGAAAAAAACCTCAACTAATATTTTAGATAAAATTGAAATGAGGGAATATTGATATGACACATTGGCGTTGTTTCATACACTACAGCCGCTTCGATTCCAACGTGGGAATAAGATCCCCGGAGATCAGGGTGGGCCATAACTTTAATCTTCCTAATTCTGCTTTCTGTATGAGTCCTTAACTTTGAGTTACACTCTGTTGCCTGGTGGCTGCTCCTGAAACTCATATTGTTTTTATTTTTTTCCTATCCTTTTATCTGATGTAAATTTGCTTTGATTTAGATCATTTAGCACATTATAAATAGAAATTTGCTTTCCCTGCCAGGGACCGAACTAGACGACGTGAAACGCTTGGTGAAGGGCCACAGGTCTTCCAGCATCAGCCCCACTCGTTCCCCATCAAACACGCTCCCTATCCCCAAGAAGGCATCAGTGGAAACAAAGATGGTGACCGAGAGCGCCCATTCAGGTACCAACTGCACGTGTTCAATGTTCATTCAATACTAGTCTTGAAGTGAATGTGTGTTCTGATGTTAGCACTATGTAAAGACCCAGACACTGGCTCCCAGTTGTTTAAGAAACTTGCAATTGTACTCATCAGCGCACTAGTCTGTGATAGCGAAGAGGACACAACAGAAGTCTAGAGCACTTCTAGGAGTAGGGTCCTACCCTTCAATATAGTAGAGACATTTTCTTTTCAAGCCACAAAGGCAGAGCTTAATTAAAAAACAAATGAAGTGCCGGGCCCTTCTCAGAAGGCCACTGCAGCCTGCACCACCCCTACCCTGCCAATGGTGCCAATGGCAGTACCAACATAACACCTAACCATCGCACTCCTACAAGTGTGACAATTCAGACTATTTCAGGCTACACACAGGTATAATAATGGCATGAGAGACAAGTATTATTCATTTTCAATGTATATTGACCTAATAAACACAGTTGTTGTGCTCATCTAAAAATAGGAAAAAGAGCACCACCATGTGGTGGACTGTCACTAGAGCTGGTGCTGACAATTAAGTGCTGGTGCCGAGTACCGGAAATCACCGGCACACATTAAGCACTGCACAAAGGTGTCATTTTGTAATAATGATGTGGTCATATCTTTTTCAAAGAGATCTACTTTGGTTGGTTGCAGGAGGGATTCTTTTATTGAATGGGTGCATTTACATGATACCCAGCATTTTTATAACACTGCTTAAAACACTATCTCTGTCATTCCAGTTAAAGTTTATACCTCCTCTAGTGACTCATAAACACACCACCTGAAACGGAATGCCT
Organism: Lissotriton vulgaris; assembly: GCF_964263255.1. Taxonomy (NCBI): domain Eukaryota; kingdom Metazoa; phylum Chordata; class Amphibia; order Caudata; family Salamandridae; genus Lissotriton; species Lissotriton vulgaris. The sequence goes on along the minus strand of NC_141693.1, from coordinate 1,064,155,519 downwards.
GGACTGCAACATGAAACCTAGGGAGCACTCTAAATCTCAAGACATGTCCCATTGCTGTAAAAGTAATATGTGTATTTTACACGGAGGTTGTTTGCCAGCCGTTAATTGTAGAGTACATACCATACGAGGTGCTGAACTCATACTTGCAATGCTGAGATCTCTTGTGGAAAAAGTGGTATTCTTGGTGAGAAGCAAAGTACACTGGGCCAAAGCTCTGAACTCTGTGGTCCCTTGCATCTGCTCAAGAGAGCACTGGCTGTCAGATACTCAGCGAGATGTGTCAAATTTCGTTTTCAACAAGTTAATTCGGGGTCACTTTCTGTCTCATTTACATTATGAGTCGATGTACAGATTGATACAGTGCAGTTTTTGAGTTTTTGTTTATCTCACCCATTACTATTTCTTATAACATTTGATTAGCATAATTTGACTCACTAAAGGGCTGTAGAGCAGAGTTGGACTGGGACAGAAAATAGGGCGCAGCACCAAATGAAAGTGTCCGGCCCCTGATAGCGGATCAGATAGCTAGAAAAATGGCCCACTATTGGAAATCGGGAAAGTTTTGGACCTGTACAGACACACTGTGTAGGTGTTTGCAAAGGATATGAGACTGCATGGATTTGTGTTTGCAGCAGGCAATGTTTGAGGTAATGTCAGGGAAATCAACAGTAAAAGCCTGCCCATTAGACCATAAAGGAGGCCCATGAACAGTCATAAAACCGACCCACACCTTGCCCTGTCAGACCAGCCTTTCTGGCACTATCTGATTGCCTTGTAGACCTGGACAACCATGTTGGAGGGTAATCACCGCATGAATAAACATAAGGAAAGGTAATCTTAGCACAGTACTTGTCTTGAGAGTCTAATAGCCTTCATACTACATGCCGCTGTGAATGATCCGCGTGGCAGTGGGAATGTAGGCACATAACTCCATGAAAGTGTGTTGCACAGCAGAAATTGCAATACATTGCCAAATTTTTGATGGCCCGTGGCATGGATACACACAGTATACATCCATGACTGCTTACAGATGTACACACAACCTATAAATCATTAGAGATGCTGAACTGGTGCAGCACATTGTATTATATACACAGCGGTCACTTTATCTGATAAGGAATGCAAACAGGGTGTCAACTGCGTTAACACTATGTATTACATACACTTCAAAAGACACATTTTAGTGCTAGTTCACTTAAATTCCTAAGTTGGATCACATGCAGAAGGTCCCTCTCACTTACAATAAAATGCCGCAGCGGTGCTGCTTCGTCGGTTGTACTAATACGTCTAACCGTGCTCTTATTCAACACAGTATCAGGAACGTACGATACGACCATCCTGGACGCTGCCCTTCCATCCTATATGTGGACGTCAACCCTGCCGGCCGGAGCCTCCATGAGCGGCTACCACAACAACATGATGCACGGGTCGTCGATGATGAATGCCAACGCCCAGTCAACGGGATCAGGTACACTTGTATTATTTGCAGATTAAAATCCTGGCATTTGATGATCTTGGGTGGCCTGGGTGTGCATCACAGCAGCTCCACACTTTGTTTTCAATGTTAAATGTTAAGAGCGTAGTGTTGATAGGATAAGATACCTACGTTCAAAGCGCTGTCTTGACTAATGATAAATGGACCGTCTTTTGACCCTACTGTTCAAGAAGAACCTCAACCGCGAACCATTAGAGTTCAGCATTAAATGCATAGGTTCTTTGTTTATGATGAAGTCCATTTAAATGAACTAAGAATGACAAAACATTGAGATATTCTAGAATGACGAAAAACCTGTACATATTGATATATAGGAGCAGGTTACAGCAACAGAACCCAGCACCAGAAATGGAAATGGCTCAACTGGCAGCTTGTGTTCATAGACTAAGCGTAGGTGTTTCTCCGTCTGCCATTTCGCTGTACTTTGTAAACCTTCTGTTTACATTGGTAAAAGCTAAGAGAAAGGGGACTTATGGGAAAGATCGAAAGCGAGGCAGAAAGAAGCAGCAATCGTCAGCCTTCAGCTGCAGAGCAGCTACTGCATGCAAATCAGAAAGAGATGAAGATCACAAGAGGAGATAAGAGAATGGAAGATGAGGACATTGGGGTCTCACATAGAAGAAATACCCATGTGAAAGAGAATCTAACATAATAGTGAAGTCCGCAAGATGATTTTTGCCATAAATCCTTTCCTGAATGTCTCATTATTCTTCGTTTCTTTGTTGTTATATAGATCAATGGAGTTCCAAACTATTTGTAGTATTTCTTAGTCGCACCGATGCTCTCCACAGGCATTTACTGTATCATATAGTGACACATATGGCCAGGGTGTCCATTGGATGTATTTGTGTTGCTGGGCTTTCATATGGCTGCTGCTGATTCCCATCTTTTATTTACCTAATCAATGCCTGTTTCTTTTGCAGTATTTGGACTCCCCAATAACCTGGCTCCCAGTAGCCCCACCTTAAGTTCTGGGCTTAACACCTCTTCTACAGGTCAGTGCTGACTTCTGGTATTCATGAAATGTTTCTTCTTTAGAGATTCCTTATGGATCCAGGCAGCAGAGACAGGTCAGATCCGGGAAACCCTTCACCTTTGTGAGACTCTGTCCAGCCCTTGTGGTTTCTGCATAACCAATGTATACTGGGCATTTCTCATGATCTCTCACAGTATCTTAGCTACAGGGTTTTATGTGTCTCTTCGTGACCTTAGCAGAAGTTTGAATAGAGCTCCTAGTTAATAAGTTAACCATCAAAGTTTTATGGGATGGAATTGCTCAATTGTGTCATAAGCATGGACACTGACTATGATGTCATGTTTCTCATTTCCAAGATTCATAATGAAATTTGAAGATTGTGAGATAGATCCAAAAGATATGCATGAAAAATGAGTGAAGCCCAAACTTGAGCTGGGATAGAGGGACTTTAGCAACTCATAACTTTGTGGGGCACTCACCTACTTTGCCTCTGATCTCTTTACACCAATATCAACTTTTGGAAACAGTTAAAGAGCTGATTCTTTAGACCAGGGGTCTACAAACCGGTCCTGGAGGGCCGGATCCATGCCAGATTTTTAAAATAACTACATGTATCTCAATGGGGATATCCCAAAAATCTGGCATGGATCCGGCCCTCCAGGACCGGTTTGGAGACCCCTGCTTTAGACGATAGTGTAAACGTCTACTGCTCAGCTTGAATATGGTATTACAATGTTGGAAGTAGAAGGATACAAAATGTTTAAGATTAGACCAGCAATTATTTGGTCCACTTTTGGCAATGTACACAGAGAGCGCAAGCAGCTCCATCCAACACCCATTGGAGTGTTTTTGTGGTGAGGCACCAAATACACAAAGATGATGGGAGGAATGCTTGCTGTAAGTCTAACTACTGCCAATTGCTCAGGGCAGCATCCCAACACATTGTTCTTTTGCCCACCAAGCCACCTCAGTCTGGACACAGCCACATGCAAATCAGTCTTGACCTACCTTGATTTGGAACAGTCCACCCCAAACTGCTAGGCCAAGTCCTCCCTGAATCAGAAAACCAGAACCCAAGACCCGTTTCACCCTGATCAGGGCTCTTCAGTCGGGGTAGCTTGTTTTCAGTGGACACAAGTGATTGTCAGTGGTTAGACTAACTGCAGTATTCCTCCTATCACATTTTGTGTGTTTATGCAGAGTCACAACACTCAGTGTAAGCATTTCAATCCAAAGCGTCCATGGGACGCTGGGCAGCGTTGGCTCCTACGCAATGGCGGAGGAGCGTCGCCTTACCATCTTAGAGCCAGCAACTGAAAAATGAAACAATATTTTATTATTGCTCTATTTTTCAGCTGCTGGCTGAGCTAGGGTGTGAAGGGAGAGGCCAGGCCGGGCCACGGTATGGAGGTGGAATGATGTGGCATGTGCACTTCTAAGTGCGCATGTCTGTTTCGCTCGTTAAACCAGCACGTTAAGGCCAATCCCTGCCATGCTCCCATGCTATTGGTAATAGCATGAGAGCAGTGCGGGGATTGCACAGGGAGTGTCTGATGCTGTACCCGAGGCAGCCGGCAGCTTCAGGGAAAGTCTTATTTTATTTTAATATCACCCCCTCCAGTGCTCCCCGTCCTGTGCCCCTACACCTGCCCACCACTTTTTGTTTGTGTCGACTGCTGCTGATTCTGGGTGAATATTGTCAGGAGGCAGGAGACTGGCCCCCACTGTTTTTTTCCGCTTGGCCAAGCAATGACAGTGTACTTTGTGCAATCCCTCTGTGTTTGAGCCTTGTGTAGATTAATATGAATTAAAATACCTTCCACCCACCCAGATGACATTCTTGATTACTATTGACAGAAAGGTCTGCCTGGTCAAGAGGAGTAAAAGCTGGGCGATGCTACTTTTGAAAGTATCACACTTTATTATTACATGAACTAACATGTTTGCTTCCAAAATCTGTATTGTTGTTTTGCCCCTAATAGGCTGCCCACCAAATTAAGCTACAAATAATCTGTAATCTTGATTCATGCATTTTGTATCACAAGGGATTCACAAACTTAACATGGCCTCTGATAATCTCCTTCCAACAGTGTTTGGCGTTCAAAACAACCTTGCGTCTGGATATGCCCCAATTAGCAGCAGTTCAGCAGCGACAACGTCCACGGGTGAGTACGTCATCTTCACATGCACTTTAGCATGAGCAGCTTGCCTGCATTGTTCTAATGTGTATTGTAACTGCTTGGTCCACATGTACCCTCTGTGCATTGACACCCTGCAGCAGATCCTTGTAGAGGGCGCCGATAATTATCTGGCCAACATAGTCAGGGAATGAAAGGATCCCGAGCGGTGGGTCCAATTTGTGAATTCCTCTTTCCAAAGCCTTCTCTGTGTGTAGAATAGAGCAATGTGGTCTCAACACCTGAGTTCAAATAATTTCTCATTGGCACTCAGATGGACACAACAATCTAATAGGAAGTGAAATGTTAAGTTTATTGCATCTTTGTCCGTTTTAAGAAAGAATAGCAAATAAAAAAATGGAAACAAAAAAGAAATAAAGTGGTGGTGGTTGAAAGGGGAAGGGGCTTCACTCTCACGCCCTCATCAACAAGCCAGGTAATGTAGAGGTCAGTCTAAAGGTTTAGAGGGTTCTTTACTCTCATCACCTCTAACATCTGGTAAATCTAACTCCAATGAGAGGAGCAGAGTGTTTTTGTTCCACCATATTTTCCAATTTCCAGCTTATTACCTCACTATCTTTGCCTATACCCATTCCCAGAGTTTAAACAGGTTTCTGCAAATCCTTAATGGATCCTCTGTAAACGTAGACAGCCGATATGATCTCACGGACACCCGAAACCTGTTGTAGAGGGTCAACTAAATGTCTGGTCCATGGCGGATGTTTCTACTGACACTGCGATGTGCACCAGAAAGCATATCCCCATGTATTTGCCCCACTTATACGCTCATCCGCATGGTTTCTCTTGCAGTGTATGGAGTACAGAAAAACGTTCCCCAAAGCACCGGTACCATGAGCAGCAGCATGTCTACCTCAGCTGGTAGGTTAACATAACAGATGCAAAACAATTGGTTATGCTATGCAGTTGTCTTGGTGGGCGTGGCTGCAATATCAATCACTGTACTTATATAGCCATTATATTATCAAGGAGATCTTTGAAATTCAGGTTATCTTTAGCATTCATGAACTCCTAACAGAATCTATATCCATTGTCAATTGTTATGATAATAACAAAGTTCTACTTCCATTCATAAAACGCAATATTTCTAATACGTCACTTTTAGTTAGCTAATAAGATTATTAACCCCAACGAGATGTCATGCATTTGTATGTGTGTGTGTGTGTGTGTGAGAGAGAGAGAGAGGGAGATAGAGAGAGAGAAAGAGAACCCCATTTACTATGCAAAAGTACAAAGTTGACTGACTCTAGGATGGGTAATGCAATTCCATGTTCAGACCAGCTGAACTTCTATGTATTCATTTGAGCGTTCATTTCACCACTGTGCGAACATGCTAAGGTGAAAGCAGTGACCACTAAATATTTGGTAGAAAAACACATTTCCAAAATAATTTTTCAGTGAAACTATTTCCATGATTTTTATGGTTTTAATGTATGGTAGGGAAATGATAAAGATGATATTTTTGCTAGAAGCCAAAAATATAAGACAACAAAGTGGTACCATGTATAATAGAAATGGAGTAGTGCATGGATATATGAGGAGAGGGAATAGAAACGGTATTCTCACCTGGATAGGAAAACAAATCTTTCATCAAAATAAATACATGGAAACAATAAACATATTCATATCATCAAAAGAATACAGCCTTTTGAAGTTACACTTTAAAGCATTAGGTATGGTGTTTTGCCTTATCAATTCCAAGATATGGCCAACACATTGCCTGTTTGAAAGCTCCAATGGTCAAGTATATGTAGGTTTATGTCATGTTACGTTATGTAATGTTATGTTGCTAAAGACCTGTAGGGCACGCTAACACCCAATGGGTCTCTTACCTCTGAGGTCAGATTATGAGTGGAGTTTGCACCTTAGAAGAGGATCACTAGGGAAGATGTTTATAGAATGAAAGCCTTTTCCACCCTTTCCTGAACTGAAGAAGAGCAGTGATAGAACAAGACTGTACAAGAAAGAGTTCCGCAGTGAGGGGGCAAGCACTGAAAAGGTGCAATCCACAGAGTGCCCATAGTATGATATGTTACTTATAAACCTTGTCAGAGGTAACATGCCAGCACAGCCATTTTCACATTCATACGGGGCATTAAGCCAAGATGGTCCAATATCCTTCCATTAAAGACAATAGCATGGTAACAGAAGAGTCCTCGCATTGAAGAAGCATATGCTTGTATAAAACGCTTGGTTGACTAAGTTGGAAAGCTAGAAAGAAGCAAGATGGTTGAACTGAATATGTTTGAATCACATTTGATTGGTTGAATTTTCACGAGAAAGTGCTTTTACGGGTATGATTAGCATTGCGTCGTTGACGGTACGTGAACGTGTCTGTATGCCTCTGTCATGCTTCAGTTATCTCAATTTTAGGGCCTATGGGCAAAAAAAATAAGAGAACTAAGAAAAAGTGCATTTGTTATTTTGATGGGCATCTCTCTCATGTCGCCGACAGCACTTCTTTATGGTTCTCTGGGCGTGTTGCTAAATTGTTAAACTGTTGTAACTAACTAAGCAGATGCCGTTGAAAAACAGAGCTGAAGGGGAAATTGTTGTCTTTACAATTTGAAAAAATGAAACTGTTGAGGGGAAACATCGCATATAGAACCTTATTCAGGTATGGCTCCTTATATCAACTGGGTGGCTTTCAGTTTGAGCCTGGGCTACCTAACAAATCCTTAGCAAGTGACAAAATAAAAACCTGTCTGACAAGTCAAGATGATCCTACTAAAGGGCTGTCTCGATTGTTTTGGAAGCCCCAATGGGAGCAATAGTTTCCACCTCAATCTTCTTGCATTGTGGCCTCACTTGATGCTTGAGGTGCACACGGGTTCCCTGTCATTGCCACTGGGCTGCTCTAGGCTGTTGTTGCTTTGTCCCAGACTCTTTGCCTGTGAGCACGTTGGTGGGTGGCGGTCACGCGAAGACTTGGAAGTGTTTGTTAAAACTTTATTCACTGGCTGTTTGAACAATGCAGACAAAAGACATTACTTCTGAACATTTCTTAGAGTAAAATGGGGTTGGTTATTTCAGCATCAGAGTCAAAACACAAAACGTTAAACATCCTATGATGTCGCCTGAATCTACCTATCCCAAGAGAGCAAGGAACTTCTCTGCCATGTTTGCTCACCAACTTCAGTGGCCAGCATGTGAAGCAAATGTAACATTTCCTACACTTACTAATGACAGCGTCCTTCTGAAAACCTCAAGAAAGCCTTCAATGCAACGACCTCACTTTCTATTGATCCCAACACGAGCCACTCAACCCATATCAGTCAGACTACCAAATCTTTCAATCCATGGAAACCATCCTACCTCGTGTTAAATTCATCCTCTCTGCTCACCCCTACAATTTATCTTGTATTGTAATTTTACTGGTTCTGTTTGTGGCATTTGACACTGTCGGTCCTTCTCAGTAGACTTGTCCCTCCCAGTACACAGTTGCACTGACCTGGAAGTAATCAACTTTTCAGAGATGCTGCGAATGACACCAAGCAACACTATGGCGGAATAGCATTTAATCTGACCGGACTAGTAGGATGCTATATCCCCCATAGCCAAAAGAGCAAGACACAGCACAGCGATGTTGCAGATAAATATCATTCAAGAAAGAAAGCAACTGTCGTCCTTTAAGCAAAAAACTGAAAAAGAAACTTTGGGACTCATAAAATGACCCTTAATAATCATGCCAAAGCAATTAAGCATTGGCAAAGCCATATTGGTCTGACTCTTGAATAGAGCTTCACAACTACAACACTCAGATATCAAAGTATAAACACACACACAAGCTATACACCCAGGCTGCCATGCAGATGAACAACATAACACTTATAAGTGCAGTATTCATAGACAAATGCACACAGGCCAGACATTACTATGCAGCGCAACACACTTCTATGCAGCTATAGGCCAAGTTGTTGACCCTCTTGGGCTTGGTCCAGCAATGTTGCTATTTTTCAAGGGTGATCAATTAACACATCCACCAGAGGGCTCTCACTAGCAGAGGCACTGCGAAAACTGACCCGTAAACCATGGGATTCTGTGTTTGTGAACTTCCTTTTTAAAGCATGTATATGATAATTTTTTGAGACTTAAATCCTGGGAGCTGAAGTGTTTAAATCTTAACACAACTAAAGAGTTGTATTAGGTCCAGCTTAAGGAATAAGCGGCCAAATTAATACCAACAATAGGTACCTCTTTACTAACCGGGGTTTACCACTGTTCATTCCAATACAAGTTCTAGAGCCAACTAATGAATTGTGAATCATTTTTGTGAATCTCTCCTTGCATGGCCCTTTCTTTTCGAAAATACATTAAGTCCTGCTAACACATTAGTTTATGCATGACCTACCAACTAAGTAAACGTTTGAAGATATTTTCTCCTAATCTCAGTATATCCTTAAGTGACCATTGTAACCAAAATGATATATGGAATAAAGTACCCCCTGTTGTGCATTATAAGGAAGTCAATGAGGAGGTCTGTGACCATATAGAGGAATGAGGCAGAAGAATATAATATAATATAATATAATATAATATAATATAATATAATATAATATAATATAATATAATATAATATAATATAATATAATATAATATAATATAAAAGTTTATCTTGCTCGCATAAACTCTTGGGCACCTTGTAAGAATTATGTTGGATGATATAAATTCACCTACAATACAACACAAAATACAATACCTTAGGCAATAAGGATCTTCCCTGCATAAACACCCGGCCAATCCCTGCATTACTATATGCTGACGATTCCGTCATTCTAGCGAGAACACCAAATCAACTCCAGCTCCAACTGGACAAGTATTGTCAATATATGCTTTCTCTTGGCTTAAAAGTAAATAAATCCAAGACTTTTGTTATGCATATTGGCAAGAAAGCTCAGAAATGTAAACCTCTCTATATTGACAATACTAGGCTAGAAAATGCTAGAAAATATCCATACTTAGGGATCCTTATAGACGACCATATGTCCTGGAAACCTGCCACCTCCAGCAAGAAGTTGCAATTTCAGCGCACAACAACGGCGCTGACCTCTTTTTCAAGGAAATTGGGCAAGCCCGCTCCTGCTGTGATACTGAAAATCTATCAAGCTAAATGTTTGAGCGTGACTACTTACGGAGCGGGTGTATGAGGCTATGCTCCCGCTACTGAGCTTCAAGTAATTGAAAACGATTTCTTGAAATATGTTTTGGCTCTCCCCCGTAGTGCTCCCAACTACGGTAGCCACATTGAGCTTGGTTGGGATTATCTATCTGACACCATTAGATACCAACCGATCCTCCTCTGGCACCGCATTTGGACGAAGGAGCAATGCCTTCTTACTCGGTCGTTAATAACCGATTGCCTGACATTGACCCACTGGAAAAAGATTCCCTGGCTATCTTATGTTTTTAACTTTTTGAACGACTTGAACTGCCCAGAGTTTTTTACCAACCCTGTCTTACTAATGACCATACCTAGAAAGACCCTGAAGAATTTATGTGCCATCCATCTAAGAGAACTACGCATGTGTTCTGAAATTGGCAAACAATCAAATTCCCATTTAATGATGATACAATCCTCCTATGGTATTCAACCCTATTTGTCTTTTTATTTGTCAAATTACGATAGATACGTTTTAACCAGATTTCGGTTTGATTCCTTTTACCGTCTTGTCTCGTTCCCTGAGCCCTCAGATTGGACTCGTGAACTAACCAGATGTCCCTGTGACGACTGTTCTACTCAGTCTACTTTGCACGTAACAATATTCTGTAGCTTTTACGAGACCCCGCGTAAACGCTGGTTGGTCCCACTTCTCCGGCAAACAGGACTGAGAAGATGCAGACCTGCTCTTTTGGCACTACAGTTTTTAGACACTCCATTTGTTGCCAAATCAATAGCTTGCTTTTTAAAGGCTTGTCTGAAAATTCGTTCCCAACTAACTGTCTCTGCATCGTAAATTTTTCTGCTTTTCTATGTGAATTATTTTTTCCACTGCCGTACAGGGTACCATTGTACAGACGACTCTTTTAAACATTTAATTTATGTTTTTTGTATCTATCAGTCAAATATTGTTTATGTGTAAAATCTTTTAAATTGTTGCAAATATTTTTCAAAATGCACTTTTATGATTGTAAATTCAATCGAAATAAAGTTTCTTTTGATTTGATTTGATTTGACAATACCTTACCAATTAATGGTTCACCATCTCCTCAGCCAGTAGACTGTTTCATAAAACCGGAAAGCTCCTGAAGCCACACCCCCTTTTGCTACATCAAGATCTGAGTCTTTTCCCTGCCAGTGAAACGCACATTCCAATGACATATGAGCAGCACCAATCTTGCTGCTGTTTAAGGCAATTGTGAAGGCTCCTCTGTTCCATTCATTGCTTCAAAGCTGCTGATCAGAAGAGCACTCTACTCCTAATCCTCTACCCCTTGACCTTATTCCAACCTCTAGCCACCCACTGTGGCATGGGGCTTAACATGTTTAAAATGCGTATAATATATATTATCTATGTATTCTGTATAAATACCTTGCCTTGTCTCTGGTCACCACTTATGCAGAATCATCTAAAACTCTTTAAAGTTACCCGTGCAATCAGATGATGTGCTTATTTACCATTAGTTAATATACACAGCATTTCTGGATGAAATTCCTATTGCAATAAATTCATATAAAACGACAAATCATGATATGTAGAGTGAGCTGACTACGATCCCTACCCAGACATACCCCATGGCTCAGTAATGGTCTCTGTTACATTGAGTTTGCATCACACTGGTAGATTTTAGAAACTCTTAAAATTGGGCACGAGCTCTGCTACCGTAAGCCTGCTCTGCAGGCAATGATGTATGGAATCATAGAAATCCGCCACTGTTTTTGTGTATAAGTTTGTATGGATTCGTATTGTGGGACATAAAATGTGTCATGGGTGCAGCAGGTTCGGTGATATTTCTTGTTGTACCACACTCAGCATTATACTTTTGGGGGCCTATTTATGAAAAAGTCACGCAGTGCAGCTCAGCGAGTCGCCTTGCCGCACTGCAGTGGGTGACAGAGAAAGGAGAGGAATGTGCCATATTTAAGGCAATACGCTGCATTCCTGTCTTTTCATCTTGGCAGCCTATTGCCAACACAGCCACCCTAGCACTAAGGTGCCTGCATTGAATGCAGGATTGTTTTTGTGCGAAATGGGACACCTTCCTGTACACAAACAATCCTGAAAGGCATTTTCCTCTTACTATGTGTACTGCACAATACACCACACATACAAAGAGGAAGTAACAAGGAGAAATAAAGATATTTCTCCTTGTTACATCTCTCCTGGGAAAGTGAATCTTTTAGGCACGTTCCCTGGTCTACCAGTTCTGGTAAATCTGAGAATCCATCAAAAACCATGGACGTTGCGTGAGAAAACCCATTCAATGCCCATGGACCGCCTGCCCAGGGCAGAGTAACACACCAATTAGCGCTGCATTGCCTTACTCCGGATTTATGGAGACAATTAGGGCCACTCAAAATGGCTTTGCGTGGCTTCATAAAACTGACTTAAGGTTTACGTTGCTCTGGAAGCCCATGGTGTGGTGCAAGAGCGAGGCAAACCAGCTCATAAATAGGCCCCTTTGTTCCAATGTGCCTTTAGCACTTTAAACTGAAAGCATAAACCATATACGCTTTCAGTGGCAATATATTAATTCCCTCCTTTCCCTCAAATTTTTTGCCTTCAGCTGGGTTTGTGTTGACACTGGGAGGTCTAATGTACTTTTCTAACTCCAGCCCTAGGATGTTTGGAGAAAGTGAAAATGTGTTTGTACCCACCGCGCACCCTCATGTTCCTGGTTTTATGTCCTATAGCACAAGCTCTTGTTCAATCCAGTTAATTTATTTTCTAGTTACAACAGGACATGGACAGAGCGAGGACATTCTCCGCAAGGACTACAAGTTCCTACTCCTCGAAAAAGACAACGTCCCCTCAAAGAAGGAAGGGGAGCTGCTCATCATGTCCAAGGACAGTGGGAAGGTCTTCACTGCAGCCAGCTCTGGATTTAGTGGTAGGCTTTCCATGTGACCATCGCTAATGCTACGATGCATAGTCATACAGCAGACAATCATATCTTCTAGTTAAGCTTTTGGTATTATCTGTGATATCAGCCTGACATGACCACCAATGGGAAGACAGCTGAATGCACACACTTAATCCTATTAATAAGCCAATATTTAAATGGAACGGAATATGTAAAACAAAATATCTGCTTCAAGAACTTCTACATAAACAGCCCTTCATGTATACTATGAAATAAGTGACCAAGGTGGGCACCACCGCTATCAATTAAAAAGAAGATAAGATATAGTATGTAGGTAACCATGTCTCTAGTGAACCGTTCCTTTCCATGGGGGTAGGGTCTTAATGCGGGTTCCTGTAAGCGTAGCCAATGGGAGTTGATATAAATGTATACTGAAACAAAGAGCTGTAATGAAGCTGTGATGGGAAGCACTTGCCAAGGCAGTATTCTAAGCCAGGCAGCAGTTTGGATACCTGTCAGCAATAGTGGCATGGTTCATTCATATTACCCAGGTCTCTTCTCCCATATTAATGAAGAAGTCGCTGCAGCAGATGTTTTGGGCACAAGGATAAGTTGTTTTTAGAATCGCTAAACATTGTAATAGTGGATCTAAAAGAAAGAATGAGCTATTACTTCAAGGTCTATGGTCAATTCCACTTAGAGTGGATAACGGTTTAGTACACCGTGGTTATGGCGTCCTCTGAATATCATCCACCTTCCTTGCGGAGGTCCACCAGAGGATTCTTCACATTAAGCATGTAACTATGGTAACAGGGGAGTGTTGCTTCTCAAGCACGTCGCGGCACTTATACCATCAGATGCAATTTCAATCGTTACGCACATAGCTACTAGAATAACATCTCGTATTAAAATGTTCATAGCACTAGAAGGAAGGAACAAATCACTGTTGGCCCATACACTAGATAGACTATGTTTTTTCAATTCCCATTTGGGTAATGCAAGTGAAAAGCGTAGTAAGATTCATGAGATTACAGTGGTTGTATATAGCACATAGTGTCTTTGACATTGATGACGGAGCTGAACACAATCATATCTGAAGGATCCAATACAAATATTGGAGTCCCACAAGCAAGTGTTCGTTCTTTCATAAAAAAATGTAAAAAGTCAAATGTTCTAAGCCATCCAATTCCAAACTAATTACAAGTTTTAGGTTCCTAAAGGAATGTTTTTGTTGCCAATTTTGCTTATGCCGCACACTGCAATATATATCACAATGCATGTGCGTCAGCACTTAAAGGCACAAACCCGGGCAGTGATATCTCTCGATCTGTGTCAGAAAGCAATTTCCTACTGTCTGCTATAGCCTGGGAATATTGATTCCAGAAAATTAGCGGAACAGAATATTGTTGCAACTATTTCGACTGACAAAAATATGCAAGGTACGTTTCTTTACGTTTTATATACCCAACGCCACATATATGTACCTTGAGCTAAATATCTTCAAGGTATTTAGATGTCGAGGTAAGAATAATAAATTCTTACCTCTCTCTGACTTACCTTTCTATATTTTGTCCCTCGATGTTTTTGGAAGAATATTCTGTCCCATTTCGTGATGCAATATTCCCTACTAGGATCTGCAATCCCTAGTGTACATTTTACTTCTCCAAAATGCAGTCTATACAGGGTTAGATCTGCAGGAACTGTGTCTATTTGACCACTCATTGTGTTCCTTGTGTGATTGTACAGGGTCTGCGGGTGAAGATACCATAAAGAAAGACAAACACTACACGACAAGCACGTCAGAGACTTCCCACAAAACAGAAGCGAATGGTGAGTATTCCTCTTAGCCGATGATACAACTTTTTTAGTAGAGTGAAGGAATAATAGGAAAATGCTTGCCTATTTTATATGTTCACCATAATCCCATTTAAAATTATCTCAGATCAGAAAGACCTGGCCCTCTATACTCTACTGTGATTAGGGGAAAGGGCTGTAAATTCGGAAGTACTCTATGGACTGAAGAAGATTTGCTTTTTTAACCGGATATTGTAATGAATTTGGGCTACCACTGTGTGGGTCTTTTTTTGTTGCATACCTACAATACAACCATTCGCTTCCATTCAGAAATTGTTGATGCAGGTAAGAGAACCCGGATTTGCACATCATTTTTAAAAATGTTACTTTCAATTATGTGTCTTATGTGAGGAACTTTGAAGTTAAATAGGGGAGACTGAGTTTTTAATCTCTTACCAGCAGTTCAGTTTCTCTTGCTGTCAGTCCACTCTGGGGTTCTCGGAAGGCCTGTGTGGAACTTTAACTGACCATTGCACCCCCCCCCCCACACCTCCCCTTGCACATTCTCTCTCAACCACTTCTTTTGCACTATGTGAGAAGCTCTATGAGCACTAACGGGACAGAAAAGAGGGTAATGCACATTTTGACTTGTCCCCATCATTCTATGGACTTCACAATAAACACTCATTGGCCACACCCGGCTCTTGTGTCTTGGTTTCCTCCCATGAAAGACTTGATAATAGTGTGCCTCAAACGGGGGAATGAGAACCCAAACAGCCCTGAAAGAATCCTTATTTGGACTAAGAATAGTCAGGAAGTTTGTCTTCCTCCATGGTGTTTGGGAGGGGTTCTCCCCTCAAAATAAAATGGTCGCAAATAATGCATTTTACAGGTCAATGTTCCAAAAATATTGGATAAAATGCAATACGTTTTAGAGGCACTTCTGAACAGAAACAAATTAAATATTGTGTACACCACTATATAAAGCCCCATTTCCATTCCAGTTTCAACATTGTACGTGTAGCCCGTAGACAGGCCAATGTAAATATGGTCACAGTATGGAAGGCAAAATGGTTCATCCAGCGTTGCTAATGTCCTAGTATTTACCATAATCAGGCCAGATTCTAAAGTGCCCCATCACATAAAACACCACAGCCAGTTCAGTATTGACCCACTATGTAAAGGTTAATAAGCAGGCCATTACCACTTTGCCCCATTACATAAAGCACATAGCACGTCGTTTTCACAATGATGCAGCATGTAAAGCACCATAAGCCGGTTAACTTTCCACGTTGTCATCCCCAACAATCAATGCAGCAATAATAACAGAAAAGGTACCACGTTGTTCCATGAAAGCAGAACTGCCCAAGCACACAACCACCCTCTGCTCCCTGATGTGTCATGTCCTGTTCCATGTAGAGGAAAGGGCATTCGTTTAAAAGTGTCTGGTCAACCATCTGACCATAGCCACATCATTATGTTGTCCCCCAAGCAGGAGAGATCTGCAATTGCTAGCATTAATTCTTTCTGCAGCAAGTATTTGCACACGGGCTGAGTGGGGTCTAGACAGCTGAGCCCAGGTTGCAAAGCTTTCACTCAGACACAGTGCAACAGGGCTCTGGGGTGGACAGGTCATTCAACCCTCAAATCCAACTTTCAAGTCTGCTGTGTACAAGGGAATTCCACCGTGTTCCAGCTGACAAGTCAAAAATCACCGTAGTGAATGAATTTTCCTCTCCAAAGGCCAGATGTACAAAGAAGTTGGCCACAAAAATGGGTTGCAAATAGCAACCCGATTCTCTGCAACTAGTTTCTAATTTTATTAAACGAACTATGTACTAATGGGTTCGTTCGCAAAATAAGGAATCCGAGGGGGCCCTAGAACATCCTGCCTAACGAATATTAATAAGGCAGAGACACAATTTGCTTCCCACTATAATTGGCTAGAATCACAGGGACGGTGGCCTGCAAGGGGCAGCAGATCATAATCCATGTGATTGTATTTCAAAATTGAAAACGTTTTCTATTTTTAAAACAGGACGATTTTCCTAAAGGTTTGAGTTTAATTTTTTTTTTTCAATTTAGAAAAACGGCATTGGTCCTATGGACCACTGCCTGCTTCTCCTAAAGCTGGCACCCCGATTCCTAGAGGAAAAGGGTCCCTTCCCGAATCAGTTACCTCCCCCACTTCCGAGTTTGTAATTTCTAAATGGTTGCGACCAATATTACGGTTTGAAAACGTTGATACATAGGGTTCTGATTCAGTATGTGGAAGGGACGCTAATAGCAACAATTTCTAATGCCATTTTGCTATTCAGAAATAGTTTTTTGAATCGAAAAATGTGTTTACTCCATTAGAAAAAGCGTTTTCCCTGTCGCAAACCCTCTGATTTGCCAAAGGTTTGCACCAATATAAAGCTTTGCTCATCAGGGCCCAGTGCCCACTGCTGTCACATGCAGAACATCCTAACATTCCCTTTTCTTTAACATTATGAACTTACTGACGCTCAGTCATCTAGAGATATTTTTCTGGTTATTGTAAGTCAGTTGAGCACACCTTAAAGAAATCTCTTCTTTTTGTCCAACACCAGGGTATACAGCAGTGTCTACGAAAGATAAAGCAACTTATGCAGGTGAGTGGCACCAAAGGATGTATTATGTTATCTTATATTGTTATGTAATGTTACAGTACGGTATGGTATATGGTACAATTCGGTATGGTATGTTAGAGTCATTTGTGTAATGCCATTATTGTGGCTCAGCACTAAATTGGTCCTGGTATCTTCCAAACTTAAGGGTGTATATGCATGAAATGGGTGCAGCGTGGTGCTGCAAGCCATTTTCAAAACTCAGGGATGTTTCTCATTAACAAGAAAACTACGCATCCATGTACTCACCCCTGTGGCGGCGCTAAAAAGCTGCCTCGCGCTAACGCAGGACCCGTGCACCATGCAAGGGTGCCCGCATTGCAGGAATGATTGCGTTTGTGCAGGAAGCTTCCTGCACAGACAATTATTAATGGTGTTTTGCTCCTTACATAGAAAGAGCAAAAAAGCGAGGAGAAATACAATTATTTATCCTTGTTGCGCCAAAATAACGCCTCCTTTTGAAAGGATTTACAGATCCTTGTAAATCTGGAGCAATGTCAAAAAGCCATGGGTGTTGCAGGGAACGCCCACAGTGACACTAATTGCGTGCCCCTGTGGCACAGAAAACTGCGTTACGGAGGGCCATAGTTCCAAGGCTGTGCTAAGCCACGCAAAGCAGCGTAGCGTGGCCTTGTAAATATGGGCTAGCACAGAGCACCACCGGAGTGTCACAAAAATGGACACACCGGCGGCGTAAGGGGCTTAGTGACCAGGGTCTGATTTACCTTCCGGCGGGATTGTGCTTCTTTTGCTTTTTCCTGTAAGCGGGAATTAGGCACGTAGTACATTTCTAGTTTACTCGCAGTGTGGAGTTGAATGACTGATAAAAGTAGTTGCACTGTAGCAAATAGCATTGGAAGAGTCATGTGGGCTGCTCCCTCTTTGCATCATCTTTGACAGCCCGGTGAATCTTTAGCACTCATTGGTTGCTGACATACAGGTGTTTGGGCACGGCTAGCCACACAGAAATCAGTGAGGATCAGGTAGTCACTGATTCTGTGCCACAGTAGCTGGTGACAGATGTTATATATGTGTGACACCAGGAGCTGCAGCTGTGCCTCTCCCGTGTGACTCCCCTCTCGGTTAACTGCTATTGCGAGATGTTTGTACATGTGCTGTATTTATATTTTAAGCAATTATTTTGACACTTATATTTGTTTTTTCTTCACTTCCTGTGATTTATCGGGGTAAAGATTGTGCATTGCCACGTCTTGTGACTTTATAGAGGTCAAAAGACCTGTAATGTAATGTCACTCCTTGAAATGTCAAGAAGTTGGTCAAATGTCATTTACAACTGCCTTTGCCCCTGGCTACTGTTTCAGCAGCACTCTGGACAACGCGCCAGACCTGCCATACTCTTTCGCGCCTCACTGTGGAGAAGTGTGGCTCACTGGTTAGAGGAGGCAGACCCTGAAGCTGAGGTCAGACCCGGGACCAGGGTTCGATTCCTGACGTGCCAGGGTCCTGAACCCAATTGTCCACTGACTCGATAATTCTCACTTCGGTGCCCACTCTAAGCACGAGTTCACACTATGCAGCTCTGGGCAACAAGATTGCTTAATATCCACAACGGCCCCCGCGGCGGGAAGCCTGGCTTTCACCTTGGGGAGGCCCAGCATGGGTGATCTCACAGGGAAAAGCCAGGACGGGTTCCCAAGGCAAGCGCCGAGATGCCCAAGGGTAAAATCGAGCGCTATATAAGAACATACATACATACATACTTAGATAGCTCAGGCGAATGAACGCATGCTGCAGAGATATGCAGGAACTGCAGGTCTGAGTTATGCCATCACTTCCTCTGGCTTTATTCCTTCACAAATTGATAAAATGAGTACCCTTGAGTTTGATTTGTCAATGTTAACTCTGGCTATCTTTGAAATGATCACTCTGGGTAATGAAGGCTACAGTGCAGCTACAGAAATAGTAAAGAGTACTCAAAGTTTCAGACTTCAACTGAAGGTGCCTTATAAAACAGGCCCAATACCGTGAAGGTTACCATGATCAGTCCAATTGTGATCCAATTTATCTGACCAGAAAAGTTTCAACTAAACATTTCCGCCACCATTAAACTACAAACGGAATGATTCTAATAGAGACATGGATTTGTGTAACCGTTTCTGCATAAGTTAAGTTTTTAATTTATTATTTTAAGTTTTTTATTTTATACTGCGCTAAATTCCCCCACATGGTGCTTGAGGAGGGGAATTAAAAAAATTAAGAGAGTAAATTAAAATCAAGAAACTGCAGGGAAAAATTAATAGTCTCGCCTCAGGACGGGCTCAGCCTATGGGGCCGCTCCATCACGGACATAGATGAATGATCACAGAAGCATTACAGAGTTAGAAATTGACCTGAGATACTTTGTTGATTGTAAGCTATGCATCTGCAGTAAAAATCACTCACATATCTCACATATTTCCGTTTATGAACTGCATTTCGTATTCACTAGTGAATCCCACACAGTTCACACATATACAAATTACTACTGTCTATTCACATAGGTCTGCAGCAAGGAACAAAATAGATAACTGGCTTCTTTGGTTTATTTCACATGGCACAATAACTCTATGTCACCCATCGGTGCAAGTTTTAACCAGGATTTTATAGGAGCACAAATGTATCGGCCATTGCCCCCAGAAAACCCATTATCCAGCTGTGTATGTTTAAAGTGAAAAGAAAAAGAAAAGTAAAGAAACCTTTGAAAGGCGACCTTCAGACCAGAAGCTGTTACAGCGCGAGTGCAGGGGGCGGGGCTGATTAGTGCAATTGCACTATTACTCCAACCAATGCGCAGGTCAGATTGGCCTGCTGTCTAGAGCTAACCAATCTGACATGCGCACTTCAAAGCCTGCAATCTCAGGGATGAGAAACAGCGGAGGGACTAGAGTCCCAGGCCCCCAACCTCAAAATGAGCGCTGGGTTAGCCTGCTCCAACCAATCCATTGCTTAGTTTCCCTCTGCACAAGGGAGTAAGTCCCTCCCTTTCAGCCCCTAGTCACCGCCAAGGAGAGAGCCAGGAGAAGAGCAAGAAAGCAGCCAGACCCTGCGTGCCAGCAAACGCAACATATATATGCTGAGTTTTTTGGGCATCGCGCCCCACCATTTAATTTTGCTGGCCGCTATTGGGTATGTGGTTCATTTGTAGTGCAACAGCTGCCATTTACACAGCCTCTCAGTTTACTAAAAGTTCCACAACAGGGTAAGACTGGCACAAATTGTCATTAGTGCATGCTTCATCACCGTGTCTTCCCCATGACCCGATGGCGAGGCATGCCATGATAGTGAGTGAGTTTTTCACCTCAAAAAAGTCATGCTTCGTTCCCTGCCTTAAAAGGTACACTAATTACAATTTAATGTGCCACGTACCCTGTTATATTGTGATATTACCTGGGAGCACGTATTAGTGGTATTTTCCTACCACTTTCTCGACTTGTGTTGATGGTGGCTTACTAAATTAGGGTATCCAGATCAATATGCTGAAGTAGTGAGAACTTTTATATGGTTCCCTGATAAGCCAATATATTAATCCAACAATGTTTTCTGATTAAGGTCAAAAACATAATTATCAGCCACTCCCAGGCATGTTTGTATGCATCAGTGTTTATTGTGAACAAGAACAACATCGACATGTTTCGGTCATATTTGGTCTTGCCCATGCCTGGAAGAGGATCATCATTCCATTTGTAATCTTGAGCAAAAAGCGATTGGATTACATTTATATACATATGTTGTATTATATCACTGTGAATTAATCATTATCAGTAATAAGGTAATGTATTATTTCTGTGCAATAGTGTTTAGCAGTAAGTCATTATGTATCTCGAACATTGACACTATTCATTTTGTAGTCATCCCTACACTTCAACAGGATGGTTTCAGACCCATTGCTACATGCCAGTGACAGCGATTCCTTTCAATTGAGACTGAATTAGTGGCTTTAGCGCTACACAAGAAGTTGTGCTCATAACACTCTTTCTTCACTGTTGTTCTTTCCATTTCAGAGATAAGAGCCGATAGCTCGAAAACAGAAGCAGCGTCAGGAGGATGGGCCGGAGGAGGGGGCGGCGGAGGAGGCGGAGGCAAAGGAAGTAACAGTGGCGGTGGCAGTGGCTGTGGTGCTGGGTGCGGCGGTGGCACCTGCTGCCCCTGGTGGCTGTGGCTCCTGGGGTTGCTGTTGGGGCTAATGCTGCTTGGATTGCTCCTGGGACTCCTGTCCTTAGGTGAGTGACATACAATGGACATGATTTGTCTCACAATTCACAGTCCCAACCAGGTGTACTTTTGTTAAACCACTGGCCACATGCTGTGTGGTGCTATGTTTCACATAGTAGGGACTATAAAGGCAAAGTGGGCTCTTCACCGGATTTTACCGGTTCAATAACAGATTCAGTGACAAGGGGGTCAATAAATCCTTGGGACTTCTGGGACTGGTGCAAAGTTATACACAGAGAGGAGCTATGACTTATG
This sequence comes from Lissotriton vulgaris, assembly GCF_964263255.1. Taxonomy (NCBI): domain Eukaryota; kingdom Metazoa; phylum Chordata; class Amphibia; order Caudata; family Salamandridae; genus Lissotriton; species Lissotriton vulgaris. Next base: position 1,064,133,922 of record NC_141693.1, on the reverse strand, counting down.
GGAAACATCAAAACATCAAGCGCCTTCCTAGGCCCTAATGGATTGTTGCAAATTGTCTAGAGCTGAATCCATGAACAACTGAGCAAGTAACCACACGGGTTAAGCTAAACTAACAGCTCTGACAGCTGGATGCCTGATTATAACGATTTAAACTTAATAGGCTGCTTCTGAAAGATGAGGGGAATCTTTGCACAAGCACAAAATGTGTTGCATGTGCACAAATTACCCGCACACAGCTTTCTGCCCCACTGCAACATCTGTGCGTGTGTGTGCCAGGTGGTGTGAAAGGTGCAATTTGTCAGGTCTAGACGACCTATGCCAGAGGTATCAAAGGGTTTTACCCATGTAGTGTCTATGGGAAAAAGCTTTAGTACATATGGGCCCCTATTTCTAAAAATAATTGGTGATATTGACTAATGTGTGTGCTAGAGCATCACAGCTGATGCTCAAAGAATCTCTGAGGTAAATCGGCTTCTTTGGCTTTATTTATTAAGAACTGGGCTGCAGTAACCCTGCACAGGTCGGAAGACATCTCAGAGATTCTGACTCACAACTTTCCGTTAAGTTAAGGAGTCTTGTTAAACATTGCAAAAACTCCTGAAGTTCATGACCATGTATTGCAGAGAGGATGAGAGTAAATCAGGATAAGGGAATGCCAACATTAATTGACATTTCAGAAACACTTGAACCAACACATCATTCTTTTGTATATTCATATGCAAATAAATATACATATGTAAATGAATCATAATTATGAAATGCAAACATGTTAAATCGTTGATTAGATTGTAGCTTTCCACAAAGTGCCTTCAAGTGCAGCGAAAGGCAGCACTACTGCTCAATCCACAGGAAATTGATGCCTCTCGAGCTGAATGACGTAGGACCTCTCTGAATGCTAGACTATGTTTCCCCCAAAGGATACTATGTTAGGACAATGTGCTCGTGCATGCCCCACATAAGAACATTCTCACTGTGTCTGTTACAGCGGAAGATGTGAAGGACCTGAAGTCGCGCGTGGCTACCTTGGAAGGCGCGTCACGAAGCAGCGCCAGCAGACAAACAGCGCTTGGTAGCGCGCCCATGGGTAGAAACTCGGAAACCATCCTGTCCTCTGAGACAATATCGAACACGCTGCAGAACTCGGCCTTGGGTGGAGAGTTCGACGAGCAGATGCAGGACAGGATGTGGCAGTACATGAAGAGCAAGATGATGTCCGACAGAGAGCGAGGTAAGGACCAGATCTGCCGTAGCCCGATGCATGCCCGTGACCGCATAGTTCAGGTGTATGCACCTCCAGGTTCATGATTTGATGGCTACAAACCTCAACCCAAGGGCCATTCTTTGAAAAATGGCACATTTAAGATGGGCAGAAGTCGGAGCCCAGAGCATGTGAACTCCTAGCCAATGACTAGTGACAGGCAGAACACCTGAGCTTGAAGAAGGTACTTTCATGACATTGTATGTAAACCATTAATGTCAGACTGAGGATGTTTCAGTCCGTCGGTATTCTGTGAGTCAAAAGTCTAGGTTATAATATAGGTTCTCATCATTTAAAGACAAATACTTACCATCATAGAATGTCAATCAAATCATATGAGATTCAGATTATTAATGGTTGGATAGTCTATATGTGGTATATTGTTTTCATGCTGCTGTTACATATCTCCATGTGATACAGTAATCAGCAGGTTATGACCTTGAGACGTAGTCATTCTGTACTTCCTCCCATCTTGGGAGGCCTCAGAAACTTACTCAAAGTAGGCATTGATGTCTCCTTTTACTTTGCCTTTCAGCCAGTTTCATGGGTGAGAGAGGGCTACCTGGGCCAAAAGGTAAGCAAATTCCATTTTTAAACTATTAACCGCTTGACCGCGGCGTGAATTCTGCTGCGGTGCTGGCAGAATAATCAGTGGGCAGGGTTCGGACGGCCCCCGGCCGTCCTCCGCATACGCCCACCGTGACATCGGACAACCGGGGCCGTCTGATGCATGGAAGGGGTTAATGGATATTTCATGGTTCGTTCTAATAATAACCTAAATAACAACATACTCATATGGATTGAAAGATTGCTAAGTACACAAAAGAGTTCATGGACATATATTAAATTGTACAAGGACAGACAACACAATGCTAGTGAATAAATATTTGAATGGAATAATTTAGCGCTACAACTACCCAAAATAGGACATCCTGGCGCTTAATGCAGCAGGAAACTGGGAAGGCCAATACAGAAATAACGAGGCCTTAATATTTTTCGTGAATAGTAAATAATTGGTCTTGGATCTAATATACAATGCAAGCTCATTCAAAAGCTTAGGGGCATTGTAAAAAAATGCATCACGCACCCATATCTCAATCAGGTGTCCTGTAGCCTACCGGAGAGTACTAGACGGGGGTAAGGAATTTTGGGATATCTAATGTCTGAGGGTCTTTTACCTAAGAGGACTTTGTGAAAAATACATAAAGCCTTACACATTAAATGCTTACACTAGTAAAGTGACTGGAGATGACCTGTAGTAGTGCAACAGGGAGGAAGAACTCAATCAGAACTGCCCGTACTATTGTATGTCATCTGTAGCCAGCGCAGGGCTGTTGCAGAAAGGCCAAGATACAATAAATTGCGGTAGTCCAAGCATGACAGAAGCAAAGACCTCATAAACCTCGATGCAATATCTCACTAGCTTTTTTCTCTTTTTTTGTTTAGGTGATATGGGTATGGAAGGTTCTAAAGGTAAGTTTACAATTTCAAGTTCTCGCCACGTTATGAAGGTGTCTTTGTGGCAAGGGACTGTGTACTATTATTGTCTAATTTCTTGGGGCCTCACCAGTTTGTGTGTGCAGCAGAGCCTCTAATGTTTGACTACACATTGGAAAAAGTCATGACGTCAAATGCTAACTTTGCACTGTCCAAAGACTCACACCGAACCAATCACCCTGGACTCCAGATGCTGATTCGGCACTGGCAAGGCCCCATGGCTAAACGTGTGTGTATGTCTTGCTTGTGGTAGGCAAGCTGAGCATCACTACAAAGTAACAGTATAAGAGCACTTAGCCTCAGTTAGAAAACATGTTTATGTAGAGTCACCTTTGGCCCTTCTGCTTCCGGGTACATACCGGGAAATCCCCAGATACTTCTGATCCCACTTGGGTTCATTAAGACACCACTGCTGTATTAGATCTAGGTGTCGGCCCTTTGTAAGTGATATCCTCATCTCTGCCAGGTGTGTAATCTTAAAGTTAGACCGTGGGGGTTTCGACATATATGTGGCACACCTTGGACACGTATTGCACAAAAAAAATCCACATCCACCAAAATCGGAGGGCGGGACTTGGAAATATTGTAATGCACTAATGGACATATCACCGCCAATAGGAACAGAGTGGGGCTCCAGAGACAGCTTCAGACTTTTTGTAAAACCAATAGTGTGGAAGTAAATACAGAAAAACGAACTATTATGGGGGTTGGTCGTATCTTTACAAAGGAAGGCCTGCAGTCATTTGAGGGACATGTTTTAATGATAGGGGGCACCATCATCATCTCGCGGCACTGAACGCACGCTATTCATCTCCTGCAACCGTCAATATTAAATTAGCTAAAAAGTTACCTGGTCCTTCATTTCAAAACATTATAAATGTTATTAAGTTCAGGTCAATGCCAACTATGTGATATGGCAGTGACGCTTTTCTTGGAAGGCTATGACAGTGGCTTGACAGAGCACAGTGCAGCATGTATGGAACTTTGGATTACTCAACTCCACAATGCAAGCACGAGCACGGTTGGCGTTTCAACTCACCCAATAGTCTTACGTCCTGGCGGCCATTGGCTGGAAGTGTTGGCAATGCATAAGGGCAGCAGTAAAACGAACATTAATGTCATTGTTGTTGGTAGACCTGAAGTCCACAGCAAATTCTTCCATTCAGTCTTGATTAGCGTTCCTGAGGAAAGCTACTTATGCGCTAATGGTAAGAGTAAATGTAAAAAAAATGTAAATTGATACTTGTATAGCGCACTACTCACCCGCAAGGGTCTCAAGGCGCATGTACGAATACCGCTGTGAAACCCGTCCTGGCTTTCCCTGTGAGGAGTCCACTCCTGGGCACCCCCAGAGTCAAGGCCAGGCATCCTTAGCATTGTGGGGGCCGTTGTGGAGATTAGGCAAGCTATTGCCCAGAGTTGCAGAGTGGGACTCTATGATTGGAATAGGCACCGAGGCGAGAATTATCAGGTCCGTGGAATTTTGAGCCCAAGACCCGCCGAGGCTGGGAATTGAACCCTGGTCCCGGGCTAGACCTCTGCATCAGGGTCTGCTGCTCTAATCATTGAGCCACCATTGCCAAGTGGACTTCAAAGCAGCAGTGAGGGCACACATGAAAACTATTTATTTTAATCATTATTGTTAGAATTTTGAACAGTGAAGACATGCCTTGCAAGTGTTATATTCTTGGCCGCCTTGCAAGCTACAAATGTAGCGGATGTATATAGATAGACCTCTACGTAGCTCTAAAAATTCGATTGTTTAGGAACCGTTTTAGTCTAGTCAGGCTGGGAGACTTCTAACATGAGAGAATAGTTAATGTCACAATAGCAGAGCCCATGAAATGTAAAACTGATAAGGATACTTGTGCAAATGTACTATGCTGCTGTCCTACTCTGATTGCAGACAGAGGGCATTATTCAGGCCACTGTTTGTTAAATGTGGAGTTAATTTGTGCTGTGCCACCCTTGTGCTTTGTCTCTATAGCACGGGTCCATTTGTTTGGTGGGTTTTTGAGATGCACAGAGAAGGAAGGTTCTCAAGTATTCTAGTTAAGAAAGGTTGGGGTATTTGTAGAGTGTGACGTTCACCAAAAGGTTTCTTGGCGCTAACCTCTACTTTGTGTGAAATTAATGGAGATTATGTTGGATAGTTATTGGTTGAATAATTATGTTTACAGAGGTTTTCTGAAAAAATGCAAGGAGGTGTGACTGCGGAGACAGAGAGAGAAAGAGGTAGATCATTAAAAAAAAATTCAGAAGCAATAGAAAAGGTTCAATCACCAAAATTCAAAGTATGCCATTTGGGAACTTGTACCATTTATACATAGAGCTTAGGTGTCTGGTGGACTACTTCATAAATGTATTAGCAAAGAACGCCAAAGTGTGAGAATAGATTGCCTTATGAACTACAGTCAGAGCTTTAAACAGGATGCCCTTGTGAACAGTGACTCAATTAAGCTTTTTGAGAGCTGGCATGAAGGAATCCAGGGGCATATTACCAAGCAATAGCGATAATTATCGCTATTGCTTGGTTAGAGACAAAAATTTACCGCAGCACTGCGGCGATTTTTACCGCAAATAACCCTTGGTATTACCAAGGATTAACGCACATGCGGTAAAAATCGCCGCAAAGCATGAATATCGCTGTAAAGTCAGCGATATTCATGCATTAGCGAGCTAATGCTCTTAGCCATGTTATCCACCTCCCATTGGATAACATGGCTAAGAACTGCTCAGGGCAGGTGTTAGCTTTTGGAGATATTCCCGCTTAGCGCGAATATCTCCAAAAGTTGGTAATAGGAGATAGCGATGTTAGCGACTGTTTTCAGTCTCTAACATCTTGGCACGCCCACTTTGCATCTCATTAGTGATAAATATCACTGACATGCAAAGTGGGGCCCAAGATGGTCGCTATCTCCTACTAGCTGTCACTAACTGGTGTTAGCGGCAGCTAGGTAATAGGGAGAAAATTTTATCTCCGCTTTCTTGGCTTTTAAAGCCAAAAAAGCGGAGATAAACCCCCTTGATAATATGCCCCCCAATTTTTTGAGCCCACTGAGAGTGACTACTGCATTTTCAGTTAACTGTAGCCCTTGAAATGTTAGGGGCAGCAAGAAGAATAGTATTTCCGTAGTCAACCATAGACTGGATCAGGGCATTAACACCTGGTATTCTCAGGCCTTGCTCAAAATATGGGAAGATGGTCCAAAGAGTCTTTAAATGAAAAAACCCAAGATCAAGTGAAAATGGTGAGATGCGTCGACAATCCTAGGTTTGTGTTGATCAGAATGCCCAAGTTGTGAACACGATTCAGAAAAGGGGGTGGTGATGAACAGAGTGTCTGAATTAAGCAGACCACTCTTACCCAGTCCAAAGATCAGGGCTTGATCCATCACCGTTATTTATCTCACTGCCCCATCCCAGCTCAGAACCTGGCTATATGCAAATTAGTCTGTCCCTGGCCCAGTGCATCATGGGAACAGGGCAGACCAAACTACCAAGCCAATTCTTCACCAGAAAGGAGACAAGCTACCGGGGACCGGTTTCTGGCATTTCAGCCTCTTCGGCCTGGCTTGCTTGAATCCTGATGGAGCAGTGAGAAAGGGACTCATGTCTGAGTATATCCTGCCACACCTATAGTGGCCAAAAACGATTCAGAAAAGGGGGTGGTGATGAACAGAGTGTCTGCTTAATTCAGAGACTCTGTCCCTCACCTCCCCTTGTTGTAAATATTTTTGTCCACCCTAAGCGTGGAAGGGTATTCTCAGATGTGAGACCCTTGCTCATTGCACCATCAGGATTCAAGCAAACCGGGACGAAGACGGCTGTAATGCCAGAAACCGGTCCCCGGGAGCTTGTTTCCTTCCCAGTGTAAGAATTGGCTTTTGTAGTTTGGTTTGTCCTGTTCCCATCATGCACTGGGACAGGAACAGACTAATTTGCATACAGCCAGGTTCTGAAACTGGGATGGTGCAGTGAGCTAAAAAACGGTGTTGGATCTAGCCCTGATCTCTTGACTGGGTGAGAGCTTTCTGCTTAATTCAGAGACTCTGTCCCTCACCACCCCTTGTTGTAAATATTTTTGTCCACCCTAAGCGTGGAAGGGTATTCTCAGATGTGAGACCCTTGCTCATTGCACCATCAGGATTCAAGCAAACCGGGCCGAAGACGGCTGTAATGCCAGAAACCGGTCCCCGGGAGCTTGTTTCCTTCCCAGTGTAAGAATTGGCTTTTGTAGTTTGGTTTGTCCTGTTCCCATCATGCACTGGGACAGGAACAGACTAATTTGCATACAGCCAGGTTCTGAAACTGGGATGGTGCAGTGAGCTAAAAAACGGTGTTGGATCTAGCCCTGATCTCTTGACTGGGTGAGAGCTTTCTGCTTAATTCAGAGACTCTGTCCCTCACCACCCCTTGTTGTAAATATTTTTGTCCACCCTAAGCGTGGAAGGGTATTCTCAGATGTGAGACCCTTGCTCATTGCACCATCAGGATTCAAGCAAACCGGGCCGAAGACGGCTGTAATGCCAGAAACCGGTCCCCGGGAGCTTGTTTCCTTCCCAGTGTAAGAATTGGCTTTTGTAGTTTGGTTTGTCCTGTTCCCATCATGCACTGGGACAGGAACAGACTAATTTGCATACAGTCAGGTTCTGAAACTGGGATGGTGCAGTGAGCTAAAAAACGGTGTTGGATCTAGCCCTGATCTCTTGACTGGGTGAGAGCTTTCTGCTTAATTCAGAGACTCTGTCCCTCACCACCCCTTGTTGTAAACAAGTTGTGAACACTGCATGATGGGATGGAGAAGGGCTCTTGACAGATGGCTAATGACAATCCTCAATCTGGATCTTTGGGGTGGTTAGCAGTAGTTCTGTTTTTAACTTTAGGTAGGTAGTTGATATGTCATCTACCGTTTCATTGCAGATAGACTATGCTCTCAAGTGAAGGTGGAAATATTGTGGGAACGTAAATAGGGCACACTCCAAAGGATAATTCATTATCTTTGTCATATAGTAAAAAATGTGCCCATGGTGATGTAGAAGACAGTGGAAAGGAAGAGTAGATCTGTTAACCAGTAGAGGAGAGTATGGAACATGGGGTAACTTAGTATTGAATTTTCCTTCCCTGAGGTAAACGTGGGAGAAGAGAGATAAGTTGCTAGCACTTCAACTAGAAGTTTTTGATCTAGGTTAAGGCAGTTCCTTTGATTCCAGCTTCTAACAGCCTGCTGATAAGGATACTTGATTGATTATGTCAAAGGCTACATCAAGGTCAAAGAGTCTCAGGGCCGCATTGTAATTCAGTGTGCCTGTAGTTATTCTACATTGTGAGGACCTAACTAATTAAAGGTACAATTTCATGCGGAGATACCAGTCAATAACGTTATTCCAGTTTCTGGGAAACCATCTAACTCATAATCAGTGCCTAGATGGTTTAACTAACTGCCATTGTGTGAGGTGGTTTCTGGAATATTCCTGGAGTCACTCTGCCTCAGTAGTAAAAAAAAACAAGTATCTTCCTATTTTGGGAAAATACTATGAAAAGTGTGTGGTTGACAAATGTTACTTATGTTTTTGTGCAGGTGACAGAGGAGTTCCTGGTGCTCCAGGTACGTATTTCTGAGCAGCTCACTAAATCAGCCAATGGTGCAGACAACTGTTAAATTAGACAATAAAGGCATTTGTAATTTACTGCATGCAGCCTGGATGACAAGAGATGTTATTATTTAATTCAGAATCCCAAGGCAAGGGCCTGTGAACTGGTTGCATTGTGGTCTCTGTTTCCTGCTGAAATTCTAAATATAATGTTAGCTATGTTCTGCGCGAATTTTACATTAGTTACAAAAGTTCTCAAATGTTTTCCAAAATTAGATGACTTTTAGATAACAAGCATTTGCAATGCAATAGGTCTCTCATTTACGAGAGTTTGAGCATTTGGCAATTCAAAAGCTTAAACTCTCGCAAATGCAAGACCTATAGCATTGGAAATATTTTTTTGTTTACTAGCGTCCATGCGGCCCTTTCATATTCATGGAGGCCACGCCCCTTTCTTTGGATAAGTCGCATCTAAAGAAAGGGGTGTGGATGACATTAAAGTGAAACTGCGGCATAGGGCGTTTTGACAAAAAAAGCACCTGTTTGTCCAGTTTTTTTTTGTAAAAGCTCCCATGTCGCACTTTCACTTTGATAGCAGACGCCCATCCTTCTTTAGACGCGGCTTGTCTAAAGAACGGGGGACGGCCTCCATGAATGTGAAAGCGCCGCAGTGGCGCTAGTAAACAAGAAAATAATTCTAAAGTACGTGCGGCTGCTATACTTAAAGCAGACTGCGCTGCAAAAAAAAAGAAATAAACAAGCGTGCCTGCTGTAGTTAAAGTGGACCACCTTAAGTAAGTAAAATAAAAGCGGACAGTTTACGCCAACCTAGTGGCTGGAATAAAGGCAAATCATTAAACAAAATAGTGCTCACATCCAAGATAAAGCAGACCGTGTAACAATACAAGTAAAAGGTCCAGTCATTATGGGAGATAACAAATGCAGACTAGGCGGTACCAAGGAGGGACTAACAAGCCTAATAACGACTTGAAAGCCAGCGTTTATGAAGGACAATGACACAAGCAAATTAAAAATATGTGCGAAGAGTGAGCAGGGCTTCAAAGCCATACTCCAATACCGCATGCCTTGCAGCAGCATATGCGCTGCCCAGGCTCGACCTAAAAAAGGGCATTTTAGTCATATGTCCTGATCAGGCAAGTTGCACACAGCCATGTTAAAGTGTTTTTCCCCTACTCTTACAAAAATTCATTTTTCAAACTGGGAAAGTGTGGGTGTTTTGAGATTTATTTTTAAATCCACAGTTTCCTCACAGTTGCTCCTGTAAAATTTCTGACTTCCTCAAAGTTGAGGAGTTTTGTTATTACCAGAAGAGAAGTGCAAGCGATGTTCTTCCTTGTGAATCATGAAAAATGCTGCAGTATTTGCTCCTCTTTGGGCATACACATCATGTGCATCGACCTCCCTGGGTAACTCGTTGGATGCTGCCCTGGGTACGCCCACTTTTTAATTTGAGTGTGAATGAGTTATGCACATATAGCTCCCCCATAAGATGCACTTTCAGTCTCTTTTGTGCATCGGACACATTTTACTGATGCATATGTGTGGCTCTTTTTTTATCTCACACCAACTCTCACGGCTGATGGATATCTCTGGCATGAGAGACAACTCGGTCATCAATCCTAAGAAATGTGATGTTACCAGAGGAAATAGCCTTACCGCTGAGTGGAGTTTTTCTGTAGTGTGGTATAATTTTTCCATTCTGAGTTTCACAGATCAGAATCAAGGCTAACATGATAAGACTGCATGTTTTATCCTTTTCTAAGCTGAAAATATTGAAATCCTGTGGAATTTGAACAATGCTTGTAATGCCGATTTCGGTAGAAACTTCTGTTTGTTCATCAGTTCAATCACAAAAATCTACCTCTTGTAACAATTCATTAAACACTTAGCCAAGTATGCACACAAAATGACTTCTTTACATTTTTTTATTGTCGCAGGGCCACCAGGTCTAATAGGCCACACCGGACCAGAAGGACCAAAGGGACAGAAAGGCAGCGCTGGTAAGGATGAGTCTCTCCCAGCACTGATAGCAAAAAATGTTAACTTTACTTATTGTATTTTGATTGTTGTTGGCATGAAGTAAGATAAGGCATATGTTGAGGACTGTAAAAAGTGAAACGCTTTGTGTTAACACTACTGTGTGGACAATGCTCTTGCACTAGTAGGTGTGAATGACTGCAAGGGTATTAAAGGTACCCAGCATGCCCCCTTAGAGTAGTCTATCCAAGCAGTACATGAGACTGGAACTCATATTCAACCATTAAAGCACATGGGTATATGTATGAGCTGATCCAACACGTATAAATGTTTAATTACACAGGTAGAAGTGATCAACAGATCTGTCATTGGTAGGTACTCAGCTTGCAAAATGTGCAGCTGGCTTCATCCAGCCAACTTAAAGCTTGGACTCTTCCATGTTTTTGCGCAGTTCATCTACATATGTTGATATTTGGTTGCACGTGAAAGGTTGGCACACAGATGCTGCAGATGGCTAAACCATGTGCCCAGCCAAATTTAAAATTTTGTGAAATTTTATGGATGTGTCGGCAAATGACCTCCGTGAATAGCTGGTCGATTAGTGGGAAGCCCGTTGTTGACCTGCCCAGGTGCACATCTTTGAGTTTAGTGCAAGGCCATGGCTATCAACTGGATTGTTCAGAGTGGGAAAAACTCTCAGCATTGAAGATGTGTTCCATCCACCTGTACTCTAGCTAATCTAAAATAACTGGTTGTGATTTTTCCAGTTAGAAGGTCTACAAGCTGACACTCTTCTGCAGAGCAGCTGTAGACTGATCTAAGCACATAGATTTTTCGCCACCCTCTCTATGTGGTAGTGGTCCAAATGTCATTAACAACTGTTATTGCCAGTAAGAGAGTAATCAGCTGTTATGTTACTTTTCCAAATTTTGGGTTACGCTTCTATGTCTATATGATTTTAGAAATTTTACATTGTGTTTGTTGTGTCATTATGGCCTCAGTAAACACTATAGTAATAAACAAACTGAAGATCTCCTGAATTTAATCCTGAGTCTCCGAGGGTAAGAGAGCTAAGAAGTATAGGATGCGTCCTCCCTACTACATAAATCTCCACAAAAAGGTATCTTATACATTTAACTAATCTTCCTGCAGATCCTGGAGGATCACCAATGAATTTAGAGTGAAACTATACCCATATTTGGGATATCACTTTGTGTTGTTAGATAAACCCTCACACATCCTGTTGGCGTCACGCTTCATCGTCGGGTCTCATTATGGGCCCTATAAACTGGGATGGGCTTGACTATATACTAGGGAGCACTTTGGACAATTTTTCCTACTGGCGTCTTAGGTTACAAATACCTCGAAACACCAAGGTATCCCTTTTCTTCAGCGTGTTCCCAGTATAATTAAAAAATAGGAACTGAGGGTGCCTCGGGAGGTAATAGTAGGTTCAACATTTAAAGCTCTTGGTATCTCAGACCGAATGGGTAATGTAAAGTTTGTATATTTTTACTTAACACAGTGGCTATATCCAGGTTGATGTTTAATAGATATCCTCAAAATTAAAGTTATTATTTATATGCCCTGTGGTTCTTACATTTTGTTTCTTACTGGACCTTTCGCTTCTACAGGCACAGCATTAAAAACATTCTACGTGTAGAAGCCTAAGTTTCTGAAATCATTCTGAATGTATACGGCCAGGCTTTATATTTCTTGAGAAACAGTGTTATTCATCTTTTTAGGTGTCTGAAATCACACAAAAAAACAGTACTTATGCTAGTACTTACGCCTTCATGATGGCTGCCTCTTACTTCCTATGCAGCCAGTATCGGATGTAAGTGTACCCATTACAGTTATACTGGGGTGTTTATTTTCACCAAGAGATTTTAGCTGCTTAAATCAGGAAGAAATTAGGCAGTATTGGGGCAATTGGACCCGGTATTTGTTGATTTCCTCAGTAATTCTATGGGACCCTCAGCGTCTCACTTGTAATCCACATGATCCATACAAGTGGTGACTCCGCGGCAGGGAGAGTACCGGGGGAGTTAACAAGAAACTCAGAATGAGGGCTTTAGTTGCTTTGCTGAATAAAGTACCAAAAAACATTTAGTTGTTGCCAATTTGACAAGCTTTTTTTCAGGTTCAAGTTTGAAATAACCTTCGAAGGTTGCTGAGAAAGGGGCTGCTACAGGAAAATATTGTCCTTTTTCTAAGTCAAACAGAAAATAAGCGACATCGAGGCGGCCATGCTTCTGGTCTGCCTCTATAATCCCCATCAAGCAGTACTGCTGATGGATAATTGTTTACCATTAGGCATCACCTGAGTCTGACCCTTTTCATCTGGCATTTTAAAATATTGTTCCTTTCACCTCAGATGGGGCATGAGGGGTCGACTAACTTTTGCATAAAGAAATATTTAAATGTCTTCTGAGTGTCTCCAAATGCATTAGTATATTAAGTTCCCCTTGTAATGGGATGTTTTTGCTGTGAACAAGTGGCAATTGATGTCGTGAAAATTGTGTTGAGGATACACATAACAACTCTGTAGAGTAAAGAATGATATGTAACTGGTGAGGACTAGTGAAACACATCTCAGCTTGAATGTTGTACTTTCTTATATTGCCTACCAGATGCCAAGTGTGTGCTGCTTACACTAAACGTATCTTGGTAGTAACGTTTTTGCTTTGTTTGCCGCTGTGATGTTTTCGTTATTAAAGACTGTCCATTTTGGTGCCCCTTCCTTGGTGTTAAATTTAAGCTAAATTGTACAGCAGGTATTATTTGAATGCTAGAATGAGTAACCACACTCTTGTCCTAATATCCCTTCTTTACTTGGACATGCAGTGCAATGCTTAGGGATAACTTTTCCCAGGCTAATTACAGTTTGTGTTAGGAAACCTACTGAGGTGTCATCTTTCATTTCAAGGATATTTTGAATCCAGCAGAGCATAATGAAATCCAAGTCACTGACATCTCATTGTTTGATTTACAGCATTAAACCATTGAGGGATGGATCATGAGGCCTATGATATTGGTATGAGGTACTTAAAATACTGTTTGTTTGCTTTTAGGTGATCCTGGTGTTGAGGGACAAATGGGACAGAGGGGGCGTGAAGGTCCCTCTGGGCCTCGTGGAGAGCCAGGACCTCCAGGATTTGGAGAGAAAGGTGACAAAGGTAAGATATCATGCTTGCTGCTCAGAGTAAGGTGACATTAGTAGGAAGGACTAACCTAAACATTAGATTGAGGCATTCATGGTAATAGGCGCATGCATATCTCCTTTGTTTCCAGAAATTGTGCAAAACTAACACTTTCTTTCCATTTTTATCTTAATTATGTTTGTGTTATACCTAATACTTGCTTCCCATGCTATAAATGCAGGTATAGATGTGTGTGTTTATAATAAAGCACGTTTATTTGATATGATTTGATTTTTATTTGATCGTGAGATTTATATAACGCACGAGTGCCGTAGGGCATCTAGGCGCTGTGCAGAGGAGCCTGCCGGATCTGAGAATGAAGGTGGGAATTAATTGGAAATTAGCCAGGGGGCATATTATCAAGCAGGGCGTTAAAAATTATCGCTGTTTTAGCGGCAGTAAACTGCCACTAAAGTGGCGATAATGGGCTTGATAATATGGCCTTGTTAATTCCAATAGAAACCCATGTTCTGGTGTGAACATGGACTTCTATTGGAATTCTCAAGGGCATATTATCAAGCCCGTTATCGCCGCTTTACCAGCAGTTTTCTACACCTAAAACGGTGATAATTTTAACGCCCTGCTTGATAATAAGGCCCCAGGTTTTTAATGATCTTCTAAAAGAGAGTAACGTTGGGCTATTTTTGATCTCTATCGGAAGCGTTTTCCAAAGTTTCACTGTGCCCAGAACAAAGATTCTTCCTCTCCAGCACGCTTTCCTTTATGTGGGTGTCTGGAGGAGCCTGCACTGAGATGAGCATAGGTTTCTGGGTGGACAATAGCAGGTGAAATGTTGTTTCTGGAATGCGGGTCCGGTTCCATGCAAAGCTTTGTAAACTAGACAGAGATTTAAATTCTGTCCTCTTCTATATAGGGAGCCAGTGAAGTTTTTTTAGGCTTTGGGAAATGGACTGGAATTTAGGAATATCCAGCAGCAGTCTGGCGGCTGCATACTGTGCCCGTTGGAGTTTGAGCATATGCTGTTTCTGGAGGCCAACATATAAAGCGTTTCCTTAGTCAAGTCTAGACATAGCTAGAACCGTAACTAGTGCTTTTACAGTTTCACGGGGAATGAAGGTGCACACTTTCCTGATTTACCTTAATGTTAAAAAGGCCATAGGGGAAACCTTGTTAATCTGATGTTGAAAGGTCAGTCTGTCATCAAAAATGAAGCCCAGATTCCTCACCTTGCCAACGGGGGCCGGAAGAGTTTGCTTCCGTTGAGCTTTCGGCAGTTTGCAGACATCCATTGGTCTACGTGGGACATACATTGGCTAAAGCTTTCAGTGGTTTCCTCAGAATTGTTTGAAATAGATACTACTATTTGAGTATCGTTCACGTAGGAAACCAATGAAAAGCCAAACTGATTTGATTTGATTTGATTTTTCTATTTGTATACCGCGCGATTGCCCAAGGGCGTCTTGGCGCTGAGAATTCCCACTGGTTCATTAAAGATGTATAATTAGAGCTGTCTAGCGAAGAGCCATGTTTTAACTGCCTGATGATGTCTACTAGAGGGGACACATATAGAGCACAATGTAGTGCTCAATGAAGAGCCCTGTGGCACCCCACATGGAAGGGTAAACCGCTCTGAACAGGAGTCGCCAATCTGAACATATTGGAACCTATTGTTCCGATACGATTTGATCAAGTTAAGAGCAGTATTCTTGACTCCTGCCTCTCGGAGCCTTCTGATTAAGATGTCATGTTTCACTGTGCCAAAAGCCGCCGATATATCCAAAAGGATCAAGGCGGCCTTGACACCAGTGTCCAGTATTGCCCGGAGCTCTTCTGTTGCCTTAACCCAGGCAGTCTCCGTACTGTGTCCCTGTCAGAAACCATATTGTGAGGAGGCCAACAGGCCCGCAGAAGAGACAAATGCAGTGAGTTGAGAATTCAGGATGTTTTCCAGTACCTTGGCTAGAAAAGGAGTCCTAGTGATGGGTCTATAGTTACTGGGGACACTGGGATCTAGGTTAGGCTTTTTTAGTAAAGGAAGAAATGAAACCGTTTTCCATGCTTCAGGGAAGAAGCCTGAGCAAATAATTCCATTAAAAAGTAAACTAAGCTGCTTGCTGAAACATTCATGCCTCCTTTGTCAGAATGTACCAATTCACCATAAGATATTATAGTGGTCAAGATGCTTAGGGGCAATACGAATAGTGCTTGCTAAACCTTTTATTGCCAATGGCCAAAAAGAAAGTAATCCAAGACATGAAGAATATAGTTAATAGCAACTACAAGGTATCTGATATTCTTACTTATGTCATGAAAAGCTACTTCTGCGTGAATCATAATATATTAATCAGTCAATCAGTGAAATATATGTTTCACCTGTTTATAACCTCTTCTAACATGAAGATTGGAGAAGAGTTTTGTCTGTTTTGTGCAAGAGTTTTCTGAACTATGAGATTGTATTTCCTGCATAAAAGAGCAATCTTATGAGTGACAATGTGGATACTTGTGCCATATGGCCCTGGCCCTTTCATACAACTTCATTCTGGGGCCTCACTCAAGTGCCCAGACTGAATAATTGTTAACAAAATACTAAGCTCAAAAACAAAAAAGAGTTTTTGTTTAAAAAAGTATTAACTTTCTATTTGTATGCTTGCTAGGTGTTAGCGGAGATCCTGGCCTGCCTGGAGGTGTGGGAATTCCAGGTCCAAGTGGTCCTAAAGGTGAGTAGAATTGTTACAGCTCAATCCTCATGGTTGGATTTCTGACCTTGTAGTCTGGAATCCTTTCTCGTAGTCCTGACTCCAAAACCTGATAGAATCAATAATATGGCATTCTTGTCTAAGTGGAGATGCACTTTATTGCCTCAGTGTAAGCAACCTCTTACGTATATGGAGGAGGATGGCATGTAAAAAGCATGCTGTGAACTAAATGATCTGACAGTGATCAATGTGAACTTATAGCTAGCACAGTGTCACCATCTTGCTATAGATCACTTTTACGGTCGCCTAATGGTCTCCACACATTTTCTTTGCAGGTACCGGGGGAGTTCCAGGCCCACAAGGTCCTCCAGGTATGTAATGATTTTCCATTCTTATGTCCGACTAGCTCACATTTTGATGTATGCTTTTCCCACACGTGCCAAAAGTGGAGGACAGAAGGTGAAATGAAATGAAATTCCTTCAAAAGTTTCTTATATCGGTCACTTTTTAATTTCTTGAACAAAGGTGGATTAATTTGGACGTGTGTCGATTCAATTACATTTCCAATATTCAGTTAAAAGAATCATAACCATAGAAGGTTCATAAAAAGTTTAAACCAGTAACGTAAGGTTAAAATTTCAATACTCAAATTCATGTCACCTATAAAAGATTTAAAAAGTACATAAATACATGTTCCGGTCAGAAATGACCTTAATTTAACAGAGGCATCTAAAAAACTACAAATGGAGGAACAAGCATAAACAGCAGACAGTAACTGCAAATATATCAAAGGTGGTCGAACCTGCTTAAAATACAGAACTTCTTCACAAAGGCACAGTGAATTCATTTGTAGGTGATTTTTTATTAAAACTACAAAACATAATAAAGTGCATGGTGTCTTCAGGGCAAATGCCATTACATCTGCACGAGCCGGGTTGGCTAGTAGAGTGGGGTGGGTTAACAATCTACAACAAACTATGAACCATGTCAAATTTAAAACGTGTCAATAAAAACGACGATAAGCATTTACAGTTCCATATAAAACATTGGTCTATAAAATGGCCTGGGCCCTTACTGTGGGTTTAGCAAGCTCCTTCTCTTCCTTTATGGACTGTCGCCACCAAAAATAATTAATATGAACCCGCAGTAAATTGTCCTTGACAATCTTATCCGGATTATCAAAAAGCTCCCTTCTTATTAATTTGGAAAAACCATCTACTCAACTACCTTAACCATGGTACAGAGTTCCATCTATCCAGGGAAACACAATCTTTCAGTTCCAACCTTTTTAGATTGCATCCTCGTTTGATCCAGGTAGTGAGCCACCTGGTAATGGGACCCAATCCAATGGTGTCATTCATGTAGGGGAGGCCCAATTCATAGTGGATTATATAGGAAGGTATGCACTGAGGGGAGGCATTTCCCACATAGCTCCACACATCTCCTCCATACTTGACTACAGACCTGCATTTAGACTGATATAATTTAAGTATTGTCCCCGAAGGTTTGTTGGCTAATCTTGAAGCAAAACCAAAGATGGCTCCAATCACCCTCATTAAGATGTTCCTCTTATTCATCAGACGGGGAGACCAGGTACAGGTGCTAACATAAATGACCCATAAAAAAGGGAAAGATGGAACCTTATCCAGAACATGGCCATTAGCTACAAACTGCCTCGCTTTTGAGGATTTAGAACCCATTGTCATCACAAATAACTTGCTATCAATAGTAGTTAAGTCTAAATCTTCCTTAAAGCAACACACAGGTCCATTCATGTTTCATATGCCAAAGTGTCTGTGTGGACAGTTTGGCCTGATGGTTAATTCCTGGGGTGTAGTAATCTCACTTAGGTCATTCTATGTTTTTATTGTTAACAGTGATCTTCATCTCTTTGATGTCTAATATTCTTGCACAGAAGTGATATAAAGTAGTTCATATCAATATTTCACGTTCTTGGGAAGGGTTGACTTGATTTGGATTACAAGTTGTATATGTTTTGATCCGGGGGCTTTCCAGTTGATTTGCCTTCCATAATTGTGGTGTCTCAGCAAAGGGCTGGCAGAGTCCAAAATAGATCTGGAGTGTTCTGGAGAAGTCTGGCTTTTGTATTTAGAATATCATGTTTTTGTTGTTCAGCTTGTATGGCAAGAATCATAGAGGAGATCGCATTATGCTAAGATCTGTATGTTGAAGTATTGCAATGTAGTGTGCAAGCATGGCTTGTTCAATGCCTCTGGGTGCAGACGTCCAAGGGGAATCCTCGACAAAGTGTTGGAAAGCACTGGTGTTAACGTACATACCTAGACTCAGCTTTTATGATAGACAGACTAGGTAATATCTCAGGCCTGCCATACCCAGGCACTACTCTCCATCCAAAGTCTACAGCACTTGGACATGGTAAGTGATGGAGAACAAGAAATGTTGTGAATATGCCTGACTTGAGAAGAAAATGAACAGATGTATTAATATTTTTTTTCCAAAACACAAATGAATAGGGTGCATACTCAAAGTGTTAAGATCTAGCACAGTAGCTTTAATACATGTTTTATGATACACAGTCAGATTGGAAATTGCACTCAGTCCCTTGACTGAAAACCTTCAAATTCTAAAACAGAATTGTCTTACCTCAATAGGTTCTCCTGGCCCTCAGGGATTCAGAGGTGAAGCGGGTCTACCAGGTGCCAAAGGTAAGGGAGAGGGTTGCATCTGTTGAAAGAGTTATGTGTAAAAGCTTTAAAAGGAGTAAACGTCGTCCATCAGCCAGTACATGGGAATCATGATGAGATTTAAAAATGTGACTGCATCAGTTCTTTCAGAATCTCACTAGGAGGACTTTGGCGAAGGAAGGTCTTGCTTACCAGTAGGTGTCCAGACTGACAGAAGAAAAAAGTTTGAAGCCCCACTAAGATAGGTTGGTGGATCAATGTGGCCGTTGCATAGAGTTCTGGCCAAACGACCAAAAAAGGTGTGAGAATTCATGCAGATGAATTCAGTTTTTCACTGCTGTGAAGTTGATCCATCCAATACTATTGAGTGGGGAAAAGCAACAGGTAATTTATGGTACGCCGCAAGAGATGCCAGCAAGTGGTATAAAAGCAATAGGTTGCTATTCCCATTAATTCAAAGCCAATGGAAAAAACGAATGCATGCATCAATAAAAAAACAGGAACTAGAGAATCAAGACCTAACCCTGTGATATCAAGAACGCTCCCAAGGCTCGCGAAGCATTAGAAGGAATACAGCTTGGCAGAGAGGCAGAGCTTCTTAAATTCATGTAATTTAGTTGCTGGGATCTCAGGGAGACACTCACTCCCCTTCAGCTTTACAACCCACCTGGTTTTGCCACTGCCGCTGGTTCATAACAGAACAGAAAGCAACAGTGGGGCCCTACTTTCACGGGTAGCCCTTTACAGTGGCATAGCAAGGTCAGGTGGTACCAAATTTTCTTGTCAACCCCGGCTTGACAAAATAGCAAAAATATGTGTTTAAAACATATATTTTTGCCATTTTGTCACCCCCCTCAATGATGAAAGCCGGGGCGGCCCACTCTCACCGCACCCCCCTTCCTACGCCACTGGCCCTTAATAGCCAAATAGAAAGATCTAGATTCTTTCACACTACATTGCAGTGTCTCTGATTTCAAAACTATGTATGCCCCAAGGGTGCTTGCTTACAGAAAGAAATGGGAAGGAACTAGGCGTGCTAGACCAGGAGCGCGTATCCTCTTCTTACATTACGTTCTCACATGATCACCAGCAATGCCTCCTCACTGTTTCAGAAAATTCCCAATATCTTTACAAATCCATGAATTACACCTGCGATCTTTGTATGATTAACTTTTTCTTGGGATTCACAGAATTACAATTGCCTGTCCAATGACGTCACTGTGCATATCCCTACAACCAAACTAACGGATAACGCCCCCTTCAGGTTTACTTTTCAGATGTACTTTAACCTTCCTTTCTTTTACCTCCACATGCAAAACATTGTTGCAGACGTGTGTTCTGTAACTTTTCCCAAACTGGAAACACGTGTATTCCTGCTTTTTTAAGAGTAGACCTACCTGTGCTGCCAGGATGAGTGGGCAAGCAAAATGTTTCTGAACACTCAAAAACGGCTAGTTTCTCAGTGGTGCAAAACTTTTCCGTGTTTACTTTTACCCCATACTCCACTCAAGCCCCCTCTTTCATAAATTAAGCAATTTTGAACATTCAACATACTTGCAGAATTTTCCCAATTAAGTGTGAAACTGTAGTCGGCAAAACCCGCAAATCTCATTCTGTGAAACAGGATTTGACCTTTCTGACAACAGATTCGTCTTTTTTGTGTACATTAAAGTGTACAACACGTTTTGTCAATTGGTGGCGCAATGCAAAGTTTGTGTGTCCCCAATTCTCCATGCACTATGATGCTTAGCATCATACTAAACTTCCTAGGCCTCATTTATGAAAAGTGACGCATCGCTGCGTGAAAACAGTGATGCGTCACTTTTCACTGCGCACTCCTTGCGACACCAATGATGCGTCATATTTAATGTATGACGCATCATGTCGCAAGGACTTACAGATACGTCAGTATTTCTGACGTATCTGTAAGCGCCAAAGTGACGCATTGCTAGAGTGTGTCACAAAAGTGACGCACCGGCGGCGCAAAACTGACGTAAGGCCTCATAAATAAGGGCCTAGATATTCACACCATCTTCATAGTGGCCTTCTACCTGACCCTTCCATTGTGTCATAGGCCATGAGACAGAATTCGGCAATGCATTCGACTGAGCCTCCCAATGACATAACATAACCTCTGTCATTGTGTTGTGCTCCAGAAGTGAGTATCGAACTCCGTGTGGGCATCTTTGATCAAGACCCTTGGCAAGATTGAATTATTATTGCTAAACACATGTACACTTCAAGTTATGCTTTTTTGGCTGTTAGTGCACACAACAAACACGTTTCGTGCATGGCTGCTGCATTTGTGAATGGAGACCGTCCACGGGGAGAGTTCCCCATTAATCCTTGCCTCACAATTGTTCTGTTTCAGGTGAAAAGGGATCCATGGGAGTCGCTGGGCCGAAAGGTGAGAATATTTGTTCTTTTATGCGGTACACGCTGGCGCGCGTGCACATACTTTGACTTAGACATAGCCTTGAGCAAAGGGCACGACCTCTCCATGAAACACAAGAGGCCCTGTCAGAGGCTCTGCCTGTTGCCAGCAGGGCCAACGGTGCAACGTTCATTTTTTGAAACTAAACAGAGAGTGATCTTGTGTTCTTTTGCTTCTGTGTTTGCTGCAGGGGACCAGGGAGAGAAAGGATCTCGTGGCCTCACAGGTTAGTCCTATGCTGTGTGCTTCTGTTTCTCTGATGTGACCGCGCGTGCAGTGGAAGGAGGGAGGAACGGGTTGGGTAGACATTGGAGTGCAGCCGCTCCCATGTTTCGGCTCATCCACCATATGGGCGCTATACACTACGTATACATACATGCACAGCATGCACTGAAGCATTCACCAGCCCACAGGTTATGCACACAAACAATAAACACAACCTTGAGCAAGGGTTTTTGCCACTTCCGGCAAAGAGACCTTTTGCTCTCTGCTTTCCTTGCTTCTGGTGAGTGCTATGGGCGAGCTGGTGGAGCTCAGCTGGTGGTCTGCTCTCGCCTTATGCTGTGGGCGGAGCTGGCGGACCTCAGCTGGTGGCCTGCTCTTGTCTTATGCTGTGGGCAGAGCTGGCAGACCTCAGCTGGTGGCCTGCTCTCGTCTTATGCTGTGGGCGAGCTGGTGGACCTCAGCTGGTGGTCTGCTCTCACTTTGTGCTTGTTGGCAAGCTGGTGGAGCTCAGCTGGTGGTCTGCTCTCGCCTTATGCTGTGGGCAAGCTGGTGAACCTCACCTGGTGGTCTGCTCTCGCCTTATGCTGTGTCGAGCTGGTGGACCTCAGCTGGTGGTCTGCTCTCGCCTTATACTGTGGGCAAGCTGGTGGACCTCAGCTGGTGGTCTGCTCTCGCCTTATGCTGTGTCGAGCTGGTGGACCTCAGCTGGTGGTCTACTCTCGCCTTATACTGTGGGCAAGCTGGTGGACCTCAGCTGGTGGTCTGCTCTCGTTTTATGATGAGGCGAGCTGGTGGACCTCAGCTGGTGGTCTGCTCTCGCCTTATGCTGTGAGCAAGCGGGTGGACCTCAGCTGGTGGTCTTCTCTCGTCTAATGCTGTGGGCAAGCTGGTGGACCTCAGCTGGTGGTCTTCTCTCGCCTAATGCTGTGGGCAAGCTGGTGGACCTCAGCTGGTGGTCTACTCTCGCCATGTGCTTGTTGGCAGGCTGGTGGACCTCAGCTGGTGGTCTGCTCTTACTTGTGCTTCTTGGCAAGCTGGTGGACCTCAGCTGGTGGTCTGCTCTCGTTTTATGATGAGGCGAGCTGGTGGACCTCAGCTGGTGGTCTGCTCTGGCCTTATGCTGTGAGCAAGCGGGTGGAACTCAGCTGGTGGTCTTCTCTCGCCTAATGCTGTGGGCAAGCTGGTGGACCTTAGCTGGTGGTCTACTCTCGCCTTGTGCTTGTTGGCAGGCTGGTGGACCTCAGCTGGTGGTCTGCTCTTACTTGTGCTTCTTGGCAAGCTGGTGGACCTCAGCTGGTGGTCTGATCTCGCCTTATGCTAGTGGCAAGCTGGTGGACCTCAGCTGGTGGTCTTGTCTCACCTTGTGCTGTGGGCAAGCAGGGGGAGCTCAGCTGGTGGTATTGTCTCGCCTTATGCTGTGGGCAAGCTGGTGGACCTCTGCTGGTGGTCTGCTGTCGCCTTGAGCTGTGGGCAAGCTAATGAACCTCAGATGGTGGTCTGCTGCTACCTTGTGCTGTGGGCAAGCAGGGGGAGCTCAGCTGGTGGTCTTGTCTCGCCTTATGCTGTGGGCAAGCTGGTGGAGCTCAGCTGGTGGTCTACTTTCGCCTTGTGCTATGGGCAAAGTGGTGAACCTCTGCTGGTGGTCTGCTCTCACCTTGTGCCGTGGGCGAATTGGTGGACCCCAGCTGGTGGTCTTGTCTCACCTTGTGCTGTGGGCGAGCTGGTGGACCTCAGCTGGTGGTCTTGTCTCACCTTGTGCTGTGGGTGAGCTGGTGGACCTCAGCTGGTGGTCTGCTCGCACCTTGCAACCGAACTTGTTATGCACATGGTAATTACAGTACAGTGTAGATCTTCTCCACTTGAGTCTATTGTCATTTTCCAATACATATTGCACCTGAAAGGGCATGTATAACATTATGAAAGCTTGCATCATCAGCCATTACATACATCTTTGGATTCATGTTGATACTTGGCTACACTGCTCTCACTGTGGACAGGAGTTTCGTTTTCTAGTACCAAAATGGTGGCACTCTTTGATCTGCTGCTTTTGTATATGTGCATATGCGTACATGTGAAGCGCTTTGCAATATAATGTAATTCTTTCTCGTAGTAATGATGTTTGCTCACTGTGCATCCTTGTGTTGCAGGAGAAGCAGGACCGAGGGGCTTACCTGGGCCGCAAGGAGAGACAGGAGCCAAGGGATCTGCAGGTAAGTACCAAAACAACCTGAACACGCAGAAGCTTTTGGACAATCCAGAGCTCCATCAATGAAAGAATGAATTCATTAGTTATTTTTGTCACTTATTAACATGGGCAGTTTAGAGTTTTGTGGTGTTCAATAGATAAGCCATTTAAAGGTGACTGTGGGCAGCACAAAACAATGGTGCGCTAGGGGAAAGGCCGCAATTTGAGACTAAAATAGGAGTAGGAAGGTGATAAAGAGAAGATCGTAGATACTATTTGAATTGAAGGGACAGAAAATAAATGTAAACAAAACACTCACTAGAGTAGTAAAAATTGAGAACAAGCTATAGGTAAGATCCAGTAAGGTGAGAAAATCAACAGAAATCATTCTAGAAAGGCAATTCTGAGATTCATTCTAAAGTCTCAGACTCCAATCACTCTCCAATCTATTGACTGGAAGTGTCATGGCAACTGAAGGGTGGGCATTGTCAAAATATAATATCCCCCTCTCCACAATTCCAGCTATCTAGAGAACATTCTTGATTTGTGTTCATTTTCTAAAACAAAACGCAATATTAGAAGGAGTGGAGGGATTTTGCTGGTAATCCCCAGTGAAGCTTTATATTTTGTTCTGAAATGTCCATGTTTTCTGTAGGAAAGCTTCACCTCAGTGTCAATATCCTTGCAAAAATGGCAAATAATGATCCCTGTCTGCCACCATTCTGAAAAAGGGAGGTTGTTTGCGTGCATGAAAAAAACAGATGGTCCCACACAATATATAGAGACCTTGGTGCAGATTTCCACACTACGTTCAACCCAACTGAGTAGGTTCTACAGCTGACTCGTGTAGATCCAATTTACCTCAACCCAAGAAACTGATAGTTTCCTGTCACATAAAATATTTTTGTGATTTTTACCGGACATTGCCAACTTTCAACATTGGTATTTCCCCCGTACGAATTTATAAATAACATTTTGGCCTGTGCCAAAAGGCAGGGCAGCTGCCTCTGTGGTGGCAACACACATGTCATCTCTGCCACAGAAATCAGATGATCAGGTTACTAGATGAATTTTAACAATTATGCTTTGGACAGTATATTGTGTGAGATATTATACTCAATCACGGTGGCCATATGGCAATTTTTACTATTTTCCCAAGCTTTTTGGTGGATTACTGTGCCCATGCTGATAAATAATTTGTAACAGAAATTCAGTGAAGAGCACACCTCTACGTGAGACTCTCGTAAAGTGAGCGCCATCAGAAACTACTTTGAACATACTGATCTACTACTCAGAGGGAAGGATCAAGCACTCTCTTTTGAGGAGTGACTGGGTTTCCAGAAAGCCATGTCATATAAAATGCAAAGTCCATCATCTAGAAATTATGGTGCTGAGGCAAAAACAGGATGGTCTAATGTACATTCAGTGATCATATACCACTGTGGCATGCAGATCATATGATCCCAATGCAGGCAAGGAAATGATGGATCTCATAAAGGAACTAATGTGGAAGGTGGAGACGGATTACACATGGAAATGCTACATTACAGGGGAGGACGGGTGGCACCGAAGTTGCCGACTGCCTGCCACAGAGTTGTGTTTTCCCCAAAATTACTTTAATCAATTTACTGCTTTTCCTGATTCCCCTCATTCTTTGGACAGTCTTTCATGAAAAAAATAGTGAGTGAGTATTTCAAGGGCCAGCAGTTCGTTAAGCAGGAACAGAAAGAAACATATCCATTCCTATTTGTGGATCATGCCCAATTATTCAAAATCCAGGATCTGCCATGACCTGTGGTCACTGCTGGAACAGCGCATCAGCGCATGCCAACAGGATCCCGAGAGAGCTGCACTGAAATCCTCTTGACATCAGAATATTCTTTGATGCTTCACCCACTAAGCCCCATGCCATGGATTTGTGATGTTTTTGTGAGCCAAATGTACAAAAACAAAACAAACCCCAATCTGTACCTCACTGCCCATCCTGCATAGGCTTCATGCATCTCACCATTGTTCCTTTTGGTGCGCAAAAATATCACAAAGACTCACACATAATAACCAAAAGTGGACTGGAAAAGTTTACTGACTCCTAAAATGGCATAAATACATTAAGCAAATCATCTTTGTGCTCACACACTTTGTACATCTAGCCCTTTGGTGGTATTAGTACCATTCTATAATAAGAAACAGACATACTACTGCTGTTCCCCTCTATGCCATCTAGGAAAGGAAACTATTACTATAAACTCAACTGTACACTCAAATAACCCTTTTGTATATTATTTTTCCCAAAGGTATTATTACCTTACACTTTTCTGATTCAGTGAATCCGTGTGCCAATACATTCCTAAGAATGATTGACAATGAGTCAGTTTCATTCTCCTCTGTGGATGTCTTTTGATCCTACTACACAAGACAGAGCTATTGGTAAACACATTTGTTGCATGCACGTGATATGTGCTTTTGCAGATCCAACGCCTTCACCTTCAAGGATTTGTGCTTCCTGTCTGATTTGTGCTTCCTGTCTGCTCCATCCTCTAAGTCAAACAAGTATACCTCTGTAACTTTGGCATTGGTAACTTCAGATGTGGGGAAATACCGCCCCATTTCCCACCCCACTTTAATATTGACCTTGGTATCTTGATGTCTAGATGGCCCACCTTTCCTGTCATGTCTCTGAAACCATCCCCTAAATCCCAGGTGCCGGGCCCACCTGTAAATCAGAAATTACCTGTCATACGGATACCAGAGTTTGACTGAGAGGGACGTGTGTGAATGTAAACAACCATCAGAAATGTCATTAAAACTAAGCTCTGTTGCAACTTTAGACAATGTTTGGCAAGGCTTAAAGAGCTAGGATTAAGCAGGCAGAAAAGACGCCCTGCTGTGATGGCACCTAGGGACAGTCACACTTAGAGCACGGTAGAAGCAGCAAGAACTCCCTGAAGGACTCGAGCATATTTCGAATTATTAACATCTTTATTAGATTGAACTTGCTTTAAAGCATAGTACAAATATCACAAAGAATAAAACAGAATAACGAAAAAATCTAATAAATTTAAAGACAATATGGTCAGTGTAGCATAACTCTCACTGCAGTAATACATTATATATTAACAAATATTCAATAAATCAATTTCCTTTCAGTGTTCGAAAATATCCCATAGTACCCACTCACTTAGAAATGCATTGTTTATTGTATTGATCAGTGCAAAACGTCTCAATATCTCCTGGTCAGGTTCACCCATCCACATCTGCTCTGGGCTATACCTAATTTCAATACGATTTGTTCCGATGTCCGATCCTGTTCAGTTCTTGGTCCCACTCTCTGCAACAGACTTCATTTGGTTTGTGATGCGCGTCAGATAATTCTCATTTTTAGGAGAAAAAAAAACGACATAGAAATAAAAAAAAAATGTATGTAGTCACTTACCAATTAGGACAGGAAATAAATTTTGACTTCAGAGTCCTCTATATAATCAATCTATCTATCTATCTATCTATCTATCTATCTATCTATCTATCTATCTATCTATCTATCTGTCTGTCTGTCTGTCTGTCTGTCTGTCTGTCTGTCTGTCTGTCTGTCTGTCTATCTATCTATCTATCTATCTATCTATCTATCTATCTATCTATCTGTCTGTCTGTCTGTCTGTCTGTCTATCTATCTATCTATCTATCTATCTATCTATCTATCTATCTATCTATCTATCTATCTATCTATCTATCTATCTATCTATCTATCCAGTGTGCCTTACTCAAGTTTCTCATTTCTCTTAGAACAGACCGTATCTGCACCTCATGCTTCTGACAGACATTTTGCCCAGGGATGCTCTCCTGGTTGCTTACCCCGGCAGGGAGCGTCTTTGCTAACAGTCACCACTCTTTCTTCCATGTTCTCCACATTAATTATGCATTTGTAGTCTTTACTGAAGGTATCTCAGTGGAGTGGAATAAGACGAAGGTGCTTGCATGTCTGTTTTTTTTACACCAAGTACAAGTGTAGGACGTTTTACTCCAGAAGGACAAACAACTGGGAAAATAGGGATGTTCTTGCAACATATTCTGATGAGATATGTTTTTCAACAGGTCCTCCAGGCCCAGACGGACATCCAGGACCAAGAGGTGAGAAAGAGCCATTAAAAATCCAATAAATAATGTGCAAAGTTTTAAAATTAGAAGGCCAAAGGGTCAAGTGAACATGCAGAGGATTTAAGAAGGGACGTACACCAGAGATTGGGTTATAGTCCCAGTTTTAGGTACTAGGAGAACATGCTGTCAAGGTTTAGATTAGAGGATTTTCTTTTAAAAACAGAAAATGAGTTGCCTACATGATATTTAAACGTTTATCAAACTTCGCCTTCTTAGGATAGGTGAATGATATTCTTATAAATTGTATACCGGGTATAAGGGTTAATACAATTTTTGTTGGGGAAAATCCTCTTTAGAGTCACAGAAAATTAATGCTACTGCTCTTCAGGAAGTGTATTTTTTATGAACTGGAAATTTTGTACAATGTAGAACCATGCAGTAAACAAAGATCGTACAGGCAGCAAATGGGGGAGAAAGTGGACAGTTTGAAAAAGCACCAATGGGAGTGGTCCATGCTAAACCTTGATTAGTGGACCAAAAGGGAGCCCCATGAAAACCAGCTCAATTCACAAAAATCACTTTTCAGGGTTATAAAGTGGAAAATAATAATGGAAAGTGAAATCCTGCAAAGCAAATCTCACAGTCAAAGTCTAGTCCTATGTGAAGGACTGGAACTACGTATTTTATATCCAAGAGCAACCGCTAAATACTCAGAACTGGGTATTTTCTGGACTTCTGCATGACTTTGAACTCCACTAGGTTTGCGGAGTCATAAACCACCAGAAGCTCTTGGTGAGTATCACTGGAAGAGCTTTGTATTGAAGTTGGTCTGTCTTATTTGGGACAACAGGCACATTTGGACAACTTTGCTTTAAAGAATCAGTATTAATGCTAGTCTTGTAGAGCCACCAAACCGCAAAATTCAATTAGGTTTTCAGAATGATCAACAAATATACCAATATTCTTCACGGAAAGTCGTTAGTGAGTTAATATTCTGAACATATTCACCCTTGATATCTTGGAACCTGCCTTGATTTGCTCTTTTAGTGGCTCTTACATTACACAGTAGTTGGGGGTGCTAGTGTGAACGTTGGCTGAAAAGGGGTATAACATGCCCAAAGGTCAAGTGTTTTGGTAGTTTGCAATGTAGGCGCTGTACTGAGACATCTTAGCCATAGGACATATTTTAGCACAGGAGGGCATGTAAGTATAGACCTATGCATGGGCCAATGAGTCAAACTGTGTCAACTATAATATAAGGATTCGTGAGTGATTACTGAGCAACCATTGCTTTTTTTTTCAGGTGAGCCTGGACTTCTCGGATTACCTGGACCACGGGGCCCACCCGGACCAGCAGGGGATACAGGGGCCACAGGTAAGGAGCTTACAACGTGTCCTACATGCCTGAAAATCCTTCTAATGTTGTTTCAGATCCTTCGATGAGCTAATTACATTGCTTTTGTTGTATGGATTGACCCTCATGTTCCACATAATTGTATACGTTTGCATTATCCTTCATTACTCATGCTTTTCATTATTAATGACATTTTAATAATTTGAAAAAAGATTATGCATAAGGTTTGTTTTCATTGTGAGTAAATACACATTATTCATTTTGGGAGGGGGACTGTAAAGTCAGTCAAAAATGTGAGTTATTTGGATGGCAGATTTTTCATTTCCGCAATACACAAAAACTGCGGATTTATGGCTAGATGCAAGCTCATTATAGAGTTAGCCTTTTATATTTTGTCTCCTCCCTATGGCAGACATAATGAAGCAGACCAAAAAATAAATCATAGCATCTGTGTTAATCTTAGGTAAAAGGGTATGTGGGGATTTTGCAGCAGCAAATCTGGAGAATATTGCTCATCTATTTTTATTGAAGTTAGGAACTTATTAAATTGGAGAAAATAAAGAAATGGAATTCCTCACTTTGCCCAAAAAAACAAGGGAGTCTCCTTTCTAAAAAGGCAGGTGTGGTACGTATACCATTCTTAGCTCTTGACATAAACAGCCTCATACATGCTCTTGAAAAGTGGTACTCTTGAATATCGAGGACAAGAATATCGTGACACACTATTATTGTGGAGAAAATACCAAGGGCCAAAAAACCGAAAATTATGTGCACCAAGGGACGTATAGACTTACTATTCTTAACTCCACATCTATGTACCTTGGCAGTATATTTCTATATTGTCAAGGTACATAGATGAGGAGATGGGATAGAAAATCTATACATACTTACCTTTTGATATTTTGTCCCCCAAAATGTTGCATACTATGTTAGTGTCCCGCGATATGCTGGATTTGATGTTCAGGAACCACACCCTATAGGACACATTGACTACAAAACTGAAAAGGAAGGTAGGTGCTCCTCATCACTGCAAGTCTAGGGAAGGACCCGGACTGCGTCCCCTTATCTCCTTCACTTATTGAACGTTCCTCCCAAAAATATTGGTGTTTATGCATATTTCTATGTTATATGTGGTGCCAGCATTGAAAACCAGATCCCTGTCTCGGGAGTAATTTCTGATTACTTGATGGGTGAAGTGCACTAAATTTCAGAGGAGATTTACAACAAATTCCTCACTAAGACTGCAGACAGGATTCCCTGTGAGGACACTGGCATCAATCAGATAATAATCAGATAATACCAAAAAGCAAATGGCTGCCAGTGAGCACGTACAGCACGTAAAGGATAGAACTGTTTTTGGTTCTCCTCATTATGGATTGCAGTGCCTAATTTGCTTTGTTAGTGTATTTATTCTTGTATATCTCGTCTTTCTGTATAATGCTAGTGCAGCTGTGAGCTTTCTCAAGGAAAGTGTTGCTGGGAGCGGGTAAAATGGGAATCAGAGTACAGATGTACCAGAAATATGTCTTCTTTGGAGACTCCAGACTCGAGTTTGTAATGTCAGCTGAGGTGTAGCTTGAAAGATTGCCAGAAAGGTGTCTCTGGGGAGGTTCAGAATTGTACATAGATGTCCTCTGAATTCAGAGGTGCATAAGCCATGTCCAGAAGGAGGGTCCTTCAGCATGGTGTATTCTTCCATCAACATCTTTGTATCTCGCTGGATGTGTGGAGTTTTGGGCAACTGTCTTGACAGTCAGAGCTTTCACTGTAAAATACACCCTCATTGAATAGGAGAGACATCATAGCGAGGCTCCCAAGAAAGGCAGAAAAGGGAGAAAGAAAAAGGAAAATAAAGATAAGAAACAATGAATAAGAGAGAAAGTGGGAATAAAAAGAAACCCGCAAGAGTGGGATAAAAGATTCAGGAAGCGTAGGGAAGTGGAAGAAAGACTCACGAAGTGGAATGAAGAGTGGGAATCCTTGGTGTTTGTCAATCTCGCCATTTGTCCGTTCCACCAGCGGGCTACAAAGATATTTGTTTGCCCTCTACTCTTATAATTTTCTTTACAAGTTAGGCTCTTCAAGCTGTAGCAGCTCAGCTATGCTGCCTACTGTGAGAGAAGAGGGAAGTGTGTAGCTGAAGGCCCACCTGATCCCAGGGCCCAAGGTTGAATGCTGAAGTAGGCAATTTGGAATATCTCAGCATTTCTCTGCAGATTTAAGCAGAGAAGTTGCTACTACGGCACTGACGTTTAAATATTTAAGAAATGTCGGTGCACCCTGGTTTGGAATGTGGTGCAAAGAACCCCAATTCCCCAGGCAAGTTGTAGTGAGTTGGTAGAAGGCATAGAGGTAGCCATAGTTCTCCAACATTCTTCAGCTGCATTACCCTAAATAACAGAGGCCTCATTATGAGCGCTCTGGTGGTCCTCCTTATAGGTCCACCCCCGGAGTCACCGATACTGGGGTACAGGTAAACCTGTGGTTGTTTATGACTCGAACCCTGTGGCTCCACTAAGAAATGGGAAACTAACAAGGTAATTTGTAAAACCCACACCTATACTTCTCCTAATGCTTTATTTTTCCAGGGTCTCACATAGAGATTTCAGCTGCTTTCTTCCTCTGGGCGCAAGAAAACAGATTTCACAGGTCTCCACATTACATCGGGGCAAAACATTGCTGTTATTGCCCCATCAAAATGAAAAGGGAGCTCGTAATGAGGCTCTGTGCGAGTCACTTGTTCCGCTATATTGAAAATTTGTACTGAATTCAGCCTGGAGATTTGCAAAATTTACAAACTCTAGTTGAAGAGCATTTCAGTAGCCCCAAACTAGAGTTTTGTAGTAGACCCTTCGGCCCAACCTGCAAAATTCAAACCTAGGGGTCAAAGGTTCACCTGAGATTTTACATACAATACAGAGAGCCAGATATGGATGAGCGAGATTTGAGTAATGCCAACTTTCTAGGAAGCCACAAACCACCAGTTTGTAGTCTCACCCAATCAGAGGTACCTTGTGGTGTAGGTTAATGCTTTTTCATTTGTGGATGTCACTCGGACAGGTTCGGTGGTGTTTGTAGTTTAGTCCCAAAGCCTCATTCTGCAATTGGCATGCTGCTTGTTTTGTGTACTACAGATTGTAGGCAACAACATCTGTCACATCTGGTGCCACCATATACTAGCAGGTACTGAGATAGGATTTTAGTGGCACTTTTACTTCCTAACTGTAATCTCTTTTCAGTGCCACGTTTTCTAAGTCTTTCCTATTTCCATTCATCACACAGGTCTGCCAGGACCCCAGGGACCCCCAGGTAAGCTGTGCAGCAGTTCTTTGTGAAACGTTCTTTGATCTGGTACAACAATCTCAGGTGTCTCTCGCTGATGTGTGATAAGATCTCTGTAAAATGTGTTGCAAGTAAGAAGAACCGACATTCCAATGTACGTAAGAGTCCGCTCTGACACAGAAGCTGAAATACCCAGACACAGTTCTGCAAACAGACACCGGGCAAAGGCATACGTACATACAGAGACAAACCACTAGAAGTGCACATGGATTTTAAAAAAAATACCAGGCACACAGACTGTACGATCCGGAAAAAGTGGGTCGGATCGAGGTGCGGAGTATAAATCTCCACCTCCAACTCTTGCATCTTTTTTTATGGGGAGATCCTTACACATGTATGTTTACTACTTAGGGCCCGATTACGATGCAGGTTGAAACGGCTTCGACCGTCGGTCGGATCCCTTGAGACCAGATCGTAATCAGCTGGTCGGATTCCTTTCTGACTAACCCATTTTCATGTGGTCGGTCAGAAAGGAATCCGAATCAGATTTCCGAATGGCTTCTGACGGGCTCGGAGAGCCTGTCCACCATTTGGAAAGCCTTCAGTAATCCCTCGGCCGGCTTTTTTCAACCAAGGGATTACAATGGCTTATTCCCACAGCCTTTCTGACAAGAAAGGCTTTGGGAATCTGTCTTTGGGGGCCCTCAGCAGCGCCGCCATGGGTGCAAGGCCGCCTAATTGTGGACTATGGGGCACCAGTGGTGCCCCACTGTTGATCCCCTCACCCGGTGGCAGTCCCCTTAAGATGTCTGCCACGGGGTGCAGGGATGAACTGCACCTCTGCACTTTACAATGAGAGCATGCATTCCTAACGGAATGCATGTTCCCATTGTAAAGTATAGGATTGCGACCGAACAGGGTTCGTCGCATCCTACTTGCTGGTCTGGAACTGGAGACAGGAGGTCATTCGGTTCCAGTTCCCAAACGATGTCGGGTGGACTTTGGTCTATCCGACATGGTAATCAGCCCCTTAATAGTAGATGTGGAAGAGATTAGGGGGAGTGGTTGGAAAAAGGAGAATACTCACAACCTAATGGTAGGGATTTAAGAAGGGGTAAGGAGGAGTTTAGGGATGGCTAACAGACATTCGTGCACAAAAGAGTAAGTCTGTTGCTATTCACAAACTACAGTTCTAGAGTTACTACAGCCAAAAAGGGCACAAAACTGTAGTAAATGTACTCCAGCTCCGACTTGGAATACGTCCAGCAGCACACATGGGCTACCCCTGGCTCTACAACACCCTTCCATAAGGTAACAAAATAATGGAGACAGAGACTTAAAATAGAACCCACTATGAAATAATATAAAATACAATAATTTATTTGGACTTTTTAAATATAAATATCAATTTAATTGAATGTTAAAAATGATACATAAATAAAGCAATACATATTATTATGTGATAAAGGTAAAATCATTAAGAATAAATGTAATTTGTTTATAAAAATGAATACATTTTAATTATTTTATACATAGGACATAAGTGACTATAAATATATCAACATTATATTTTAAGTGTGATTTTAAAAAAAAGATATTTAAAAAATATATGTTGACATTACTTAATATAGTCAAATTAATTAAATATGTAATTCAAAATTAAGGTATTAGTCATGTAGCATTTTCAATTAAATTAAATAAATGTATAAACATAATTTATGGTAATATTAAGAATAACAATATTTTCACGAATTGTTTTAAGTTTGATAAAAACTTTTTAATTTTTCTTATAATTTACCATGGGAAGATCTTATTTTCTATGGGAAGGTGTTGCAGTAGAAGTAATTGACCATGTGTGGTGCTAGACTTACTATTGGGTCCTTTTTGTCTGTAGCAACTTTACACTTCTAAATGTTTCTCCACTTCTTGTTTCAGGGGGTGAAGACAGTCTACACTTTTGCCCTCATAATGAGTTTGTCGGAATAGGGAGAGGTATTTGCCACACTTGGTAAAAACCATTACCCCAGGGAAAGGTATTTATTACATGTGTGAAATACCTCCTATTCCAAATTTTGAGAAGGAAAACGAGGCATAACATGTGGAGTCCGGTTTTAACACACCAAATTATGCATGCTTTTAAATTTTTTCTGGCCTTTTCCCCCAATAAAAACCTGCCGAAATTTGCCAGGTGAGAACAGCAAGTGTGTGATAATTATCACACAACTCATAATTCCACA
The DNA here is from genome assembly GCF_964263255.1 of Lissotriton vulgaris. Lineage (NCBI taxonomy): Eukaryota > Metazoa > Chordata > Amphibia > Caudata > Salamandridae > Lissotriton > Lissotriton vulgaris. The sequence continues at coordinate 1,064,099,240 of NC_141693.1, read as the reverse complement.
CCCTATGTAAACACGTATTTAACAGGGATCAGATTTATCTCTGAACATTTAACGAGGACCAGTATAGTAAATTTGCACTTTAATTTGATGAAAAGATAGAAACAGTGCATTTGCAAGTGTGAGAGTAAATGTGTAGATTTACTCACTCGTAAATTTTCCTAGTTGACTAGGCATCAAGGCTTCCAAAAACTATTTAGAGTTATTTGAAGGTCATTTAAAGGTCAAATGGAAAACAACGTTAGAACTTCACTAGAAAGTGTTTCTGCCAAAGAGCTAAGAGATCAATGTAAATGTAAATGTATTTGAGCTTATGTAGCGCACAGCTACCCGCAGTGGGTTTCCCAGCGCTTGCTTAGGGAACCCGTCCTGGTATTCCCCTGTGAGATAACCCCAGCAGGGTATCCACAAGGTGAAAGCCAGGCATCCCGCCGCGAGGGGCCGTTGTGGAGATTAAGCAAGCTATTGCCCAGAGTCGCAGAGTGTGAACCCGTGAGTCGAGAAGGCACCGGAGCGTGAATTATCGAGTCCGTGGAATTTTTAGCGCAAGACCCGCCGAGGCGGGGAATTGAACCCTGGTCCAGGGCCGATCTCAGCTTCCGCGTCTGCCGCCACTCAAACCCCTGAGCCACACTTCTCCATTAGTCAATCATTAGTCCTCATTCGTATCACTGGGTTAAGTTTCTGTCAGGGCAATTGGCACAAGTAAAAGCTTTCTGAGGGAGGCAAATAAGTATTGAAAAGGCCAGAGAGCTTCATAGATGAAAAAAGGCTACAAGAGTTTAATGTGATGTTAGTGTTCAGCTCAGAAGACTGAGAGGGGCATGGCAGCACTGCATACATATTTAATATGGGTTGACCAAGAAAGGAATTATGTTCATGAAGCCATATATAAAGACGATGTAATTGTTTAAAAGTAGACAGTGAAATAATTCAGTCTAATTACTAAGAAAAAACATTCTAATCTTCTGAGCAGTTACTGTTGGTAAAGCCTCAGAGCAGGGCAATTCAAGGGCCTCAGGTATCCCTTGAAATGGTAAAGTAAGTTTAAAGTACATTAGTAAAATACCTGCCACTGCACCAGGGCATTGGGTTAGGCATGGCAATCTTCTCTCTGTGGAATATCACGAATTTTAAACCAATGAAAATTTTAAACATGCAAAAAAAATGTTTGTTTCTAATTGAAACAGGACCCGCAGGCAATCCTGGACGCCCTGGAAATAAAGGTGAGCTGCTATGCCTCATATAAAATATACATTAGACAGTTTTTATTTAACAGTTTTAATATGTTGATGTATATTTTTCACATACCCGATGCACCTATATTAATAATGTGGTGAGTAAACACAGAAGAGGAAACATGTCCACCGTGTACAGTTGAAACGCTTCATTACAGTGCAACAGATTGCAAACAATACCGCATACTGAGTGCCATCCAACATAGGCCATTACTCTGTAAGTGAGGGTGCGGTACTCTTTGAATTATGTGGTTAATGCTCTTAACCTAGCTCAAGCTGCTCTGTATTAAATTCAGAATCCCATCCAAGGAATGACATCCTTGGAAGAAGTCAGAAGAGATAGTCATCTGTATGTGGCTGACCAGAGGGACCTCTCCACCACACTGAGAATAGCTTAGATAGCAATGGGCAGGTCACAACAATCAGCAGAGTGTAGCAGATAATGATGATCTTAAATGTGTTCTTCATCATCAGCTTCATGTTTAGTTGCTGACAAGTATCCTGTCACTATCTGCTCCCACTACCCCCCCAGATAACTAACCGAAGCATCAACAACTACACTAGCAAAAATGTGTGGGAAACAGTCATCTTCTGGTAGCCCGTTGACGCTGAGGTTGTGTCAATACAAGATAAGGTGATCTGAGGGCATGTTAGATAACAGACTCGCTGCCGGGCTTGTGCTGGTGTGCCCCTTATTGGGTAAGCCCCACACTGCCCAGAGTCGTGCAACCTAGAACATTTAAAAATGCTCTCGCTAGGGTATGCGCAATATGTCAGAGCTAGCGAGAAGAGAGTACTGCATACTACAGAAGGGGCTTGCAAGTGTTGGGCCTCCATTCTGTGATACAATGTGACCTGAGAAAGTAAAAGAGGATTCAAATGCCCTGATTGCCTTGGGAGAACCTCTGTAACATGGCCCTTTTCTCTGAATAATTCCCAAAGGTTGTACTAGCTATGCCAAACTTCAAATGTATTTTTAAAAATATGGTACAATAAAAGTGTCGCCTGCTAGGGCTCTAGACATGAGGCAAGATTCTCCCTTCTCAATCATCAGGGCTCGCTCATGATGCTGAGGTGGTGCACTGGAGTTGCTGATGTGAGATGGAAGATCTTCCCCTCACAATATAAAGAAATCTGTTCAGAATATTCCTGCACTTCATCCCTCTCTTGTGCTGAGATACCATTAATGCTATCTGTGAAGCATGCAAGAGGATAGGAAGGTAGTAAAGACAGAAATCAAATACACCTGATGAAGGACACACATCCGTTTCTATGGCCAGCTCGCTCCGAGTCCATTATCCATCGTGGAGTCTTAGCATGGCTGTAGGGAAGTGTTATCTTGAAGAGGAATGGATAGAGTCGACAACAAGTGAAAGAGCTGTGTTAGCAGGGGTGATAGTAATCTACCACTGTTTTATCCTAAAGCCATTTCTCTCTTTTCTTGTAGGTGATACTGGAGACCCGGGCAGAGTCATCGCTGCTGGTAGGTACTCATAGCTTACCCGTTATCTCATCTTTTATGTACTAGAAGTATTCGGTTTTTAATGTAGTGATCTGAAGTGCATGCAGTTTAGATTCTCTTTTAATGTTGAGTTTCATTAAAGACCAATTGATATCAATTGTCACTGTGCATTGGGACATTAAAAAAACACTTGACACCTGAGCTCTGTTTTCTCTTTTCAAGTTAAGTTTTCATTGTTAGGTTCATTGGGGCCTTCGCTTGTAAATGTTAAGAATCAGAAAACAGGATAACAAAATCAGTTTGTGAACTTGAAATTCACAAAATATTTTATAAATACCCACATATGTTTCAGGGACACAATTCTTTTGGGTGTCTCCTGTGGTAAGCAAAGGGTTATCTTAATCCACTTGTAAACAAGAAGACTGTGAAAGTGCTTTACACCTTTTTACTTTCAGTAGCACAAGTGCCCATTTCTTTCGCTCCATCTAACGCTAAAGTGAGCAATGATTCTAGAGCCAGCCTGACGCCTGCTGTACTGCATACTCTGCCTGTATCATGGCCTGGGTACCCAATAATATGAAGTGAAGATTTGATGAGCTATCTGTTGTTATTTATGTGTTGTATTACAGAGGGATCCTCTTCCGTCACTATTCCTGGTCCACCAGGACCTCCAGGACAACCAGGAGCCCAAGGCCTTCCAGGCGTTTCAGGTAAACAGTCCAATCCCGTAGATGTTAGTAACACATTTATTTATTTGTGAATTAAATTATTCAGATTTTCATGATGAAAGGTTCAGTATACAGAAAATCATTTTAAACCATATGGAAAATGTGTTAATTTGCATGGGAAATAATTAGTAGAATACCAATATCTGGACATCGCTACTTGGAGTACAAGACTACCGACGGAAGGAAATACTTAACTTATTCTTAACCGATGGTTGTATTCTGTTACATCAGTTTCTGTTTATCTGTGTCATTACAGACACTGGTAACCAGATGCACACCAGTCTTATCCCCACTCCTAAAGGACACCCCAGACCAATTTGCTAAGCCATATCTTCTCTGCATGGTAAAACAAGTCACCACAAACATGTTTACGATTTATTTAGCCTCATGATAGAGTTGCGGATTAAGTCCCTGGGGCAAAGCATGCTTCTGATCTATGCTGGAGCACACTATGCCACTTCAGGGGTCACTTCCTAAAGGGTGATGCCTTGCAAGACAGCCTAAGTCAGTTTATATTGCAGTATTTATGAACTCCACTAAGAGCAGGTCAACCATTGGGACCATGAAGCTTGAAAATTGAAAGAAACGAATAGAGGACAAGTATTTGAAATTGTGTTTAGATACTAGAGTGGCATTGGATACGCTTCACTGCTGGGCAAAAGTAATATATCCGTCCCTCAGTGAATCTAAGATACATTATTAGAGATGGGGAGAATCTATGTGGAAATTCAATTTCCATTAAGCATGTTTTGAAAGCCTTTGCTCAGGCAGCACAAAACGGAGGTAGTAGCACTAAGGACACAAAATGTCATGGATCAATGTCCTGAATCTGGGTTACCCTCCCATTTACATTTTCACTGAATACAAAGTCTTACAACAATGTCAACTTAAAGTTTGCACACATTAGTACACATAATTGATTCAGGATCTTGAAAGATAATCTTATCGCCAGAATCATTTATAAACGTGATTCAGAAATCGATAAACTACAATTCAGACAAATTGTATCCATCATAAACAGTGAGTCATGAGCTGAATAGAAATGAAAATAAAATAGCAATGTGAAGAACTTGCAAGCACAAGTAATGTCAATGTCATTCTCTGCCTTCTGTAAGAGACATGAGTCGAAAGAGGGGAAACACTTCAGACAATAGTACTAATCCGTGAGGGATAAACTGTTTACAGCGGAACAAAAGCGTTTCAGCAAAGGGCATGGTTTTACCCTCACCGTATCCTCATGGTTTGAGGTTTTAGAACAACCCCAGCAGGGGCAACTGGAACACACCAATGGTGATAAAAGTGAACCTTCATTTTGGAAATATGTATTGACCTCAACTTTACTGGCTTCAGTCACCCCAACTAGAATACGCTGTCATTGACCGATCTGATCGATTATTTTGTGAGGCCTTCTTGTGTGGCAGAATTCAAGCTATCTTTATTGCCATAATTTATCTGTACAGTGGTAATCCGTGGTTAATGTCATCTTTAAATTTGCATATTCATTCCTAGATTTACTCAAAATACATAAACCCCCTTTGTTAACTTGCACATTCTATAATATGTGTTTTGAAGTGCATATATTTCTTCTGCACATATTTCAGGAAATATTTGATGATTTAACTGTGAACATGTATAATTCTTTCGTTACATTTTCTCTTTAATGCAAAAAATGCAAACATTAAAATCTGACACAATTTGTTTTTAAACCAGGTCCCGTCGGGCCAGCTGGACTCCCAGGACAACCAGGTACAGTGTGCAATTCATAGTCCACGAGTATTGTCAACCAGTCTTTCTTTTGAGTTCCTCTCAATCCCTTTAAATAAAATGTAGCTCATCTGACCTCTAAGTAACCCTTTAGAGTCTGTTGAATTATGAAAGACGCTGGTAACTGTATCTACCTCATAGGCTTCTGTGTAGATCTGTTTTGCTGCAAAGTATCCCAGAGCGTTAAACATGTTACACATTAACTTATTGAGAGAAAGTTGTCTCCCAAGTCGTATTTTTTGTCTCTAAAAGCAAATCCAATCTGAGCTGCATATCTTATGTTTGACCTGTTGGCCCTAACCACTGTCATTGCCTCTGTGTTTCTCCCTATGGCGAGGAGCTTCGCTGTTCATTTGTCGGACCGAAGTGTCATCTTTTGTCCAGCCCTCAGAGCCAGTACTGTAGCAGCCAAAAAATGGGCCAAGGACCAGTGGCGGCCTGCACGGATCTGAGGTGGCAGGGCAGGGGCGAGGAGATAAGGGGTGTAAAACAAAAATAGACTTACCTCCTCGCCGCTCATCTCCTGCATCGTCTCTCCTCAGTCTGCCGACCAGGAAGCACTGCAGCCAGGCTCACCTGAGCCAATCACAACGCTGCAATGCAGCGTTGTGATTGTCTGAGTGTTGTCATTCGGCTCTCAGATAGGGACTGGGGTCCTGGGTATGTTCTCCACCCAGGCTGTAATGCAGTCTTGGTGGAAAACATGCAAAGTGAGCATGACTGCTTGGCCAGCCCGAGACGGACGGCCAAAGCATCATGCGCACTTCAGTGTGCCCGCCACGCCTCCCCAGGCCTGCCCTGGGAGCAGAGCTGCCCCTCCCGCCCACAAGCTGTTGCAGTAGGAAGGTACAAATAAAATGAGAATAACATTGTTATTATCATTTTACTTTTACTTTTCTTCGCACAGTGGGGCGATGCTCCTCCGCCTTAGCGGAGGAGCCGCTACTGCCAGGGACCACAACGGCTCATACTGAAGTTGTGGGCATGGGCTTTTTAAATGTTTCCTGTGACAGAGGAGGAGGCAGAGCCAGTGCTAGGGGTAAAAATGGGTGCAGAGAAAGAGGGAAAATGTCAGGTAGAACAAGCTGGCAGTAGAAAATGGGGTCTTACTTTCAGTTTAACTCTCCCCCCCCCCCCGTCCCCCTGTACTGCATTGTAAGCTTTTGTTCATTTAGGGTGTACTAACTGTTGTAACAAAGAGCCAGATCAGGGATGAGCATGGAATGTAGGAGCCAACACATACTTATGAAATGCAGAAGGCTTCCAGCCGAGGAATTGTGGACTTAGAATTGTATGTTTCCTGTTTTGATGCTTTAGTCTGTTTCCTGCCTCGTGCCACAATTCACACGTCACTTGGGCTAAGCTCGCATGGTCGCTGAGACTTTCTTCATGGGACCTACCCCTCCCCCAACCACCGCAACTACTTTACTAAAAATCTATACACAGAACATGCAGAAAACATATTGGAGGTCATTGACGAATCATTGAAGTCAGGAAGATTCACAAGGTGCATGGAAGTGCTGAACCACTCTACGTGTAGTTAGGTCACTTTAACCTCGGCGGGTGAACTTGACACACTCAATGTCCACCCAACCTGTATCACAAGTAACACTAAAGGCAGGCAGTACCCTAAGTAAGTACTCACCAATGTTCCGTCTGCAGTCATTTATTGTGACTGCCATCTTGAAGCAAATGCTACACCTTACAGTAAGCAGTTGTGAGATTGTGGAGAGTGCCAGTTTAGTGCACAAAGCGAGAGGTATATTTAAGTGACCACCCAGTGGGCAGGCTGTTCCTGCAGAGTGGTTTACAGTTCCAAAGTGATCTTTTTTACTCAGAGTGTAGGACTCGTACTTGTCAATCTTTCAAGCAACGCAACATGCTGCGCTGTGTTGTGTGAAAGGGAGACGTCAGAAGTGCACTACGTCTAGTCAAGTCAAGTCAAGTCAAATCAAGAGATTTATATAGCGCGCTACATACCCATAGGGTCTCAAGGCGCTTGAGGAAGGGTGGGGAATTACTTGTCGAATATCCAAGTTTTAAGTTGCTTTCTGAATGCTAGGTGGTTCTGAGTAAGGCGAAGGTGAGTGGGAAGTGAGTTCCAGGTTTTAGCAGCCAGGTAGGAGAAGGATCTACCTCCCATGGTGGTTTTGTTGATGCGAGGTACAGTGGCAAGGGCTTGGTTGGAGGATCGTAGCTGACAGGAGGGGGTGTAGAAGGACAGTCGTGTGTTGAGGCATTCGGGTCCAAGTTCGTAAAGTGCTTTGTGTGCGTGGGTTAGGAGGCGGAAAGTAATCCTCTTATTTACGGGGAGCCAGTGGAGGTTTTTCAGGTGATCAGAGATGTGTTCTTTACGCGGGATGTCTAGTATGAGCCTGGCTGAAGCGTTCTGGATGCGTTGGAGTTTTTTCTGGAGTTTTGCGGTGGTACCGGCGTATAGGGTGTTTCCGTAGTCCAGGCGGCTCGTGACCAGTGCGTGGGTGACCGTTTTTCTAGTTTCGGTGGGGATCCAGCGAAATGTTTTTTTGAGCATGCGAAGAATGTTGAAGCAAGATGATGAAACGGCGTTGACTTGTCTGGTCATCGAGAGTGAGGAGTCCAGGATGACGCCCAGGTTCCGTGCGTGGTCCGTCGGGATGGGTGCTTTTCCAAGGGCCTCTGGCCACCAAGAGTCATCCCAGGCGGAGGGGGAGGTGCCTAAGATGAGGACTTCTGTTTTGTCTGAGTTCAGTTTCAGACGGCTGTGCTTCATCCACTCGGCTACTTCTTTCATTCCTTCATGTAAGTTGGTTTTGGCGGTGTTAGGGTCTTTGGTGAGTGAGAGGATCAGTTGAGTGTCGTCAGCGTAGGAGATGATGTTGAGATTGTGTTGGCGAGCGATGGCCGCAAGGGAGCTCATGTATACGTTGAAGAGGGTGGGCTGAGTGACGATCCTTGTGGCACGCCGCAGATGACTTCAGAGGCCTCTGACTTGAATGGTGGGAGGCGGACTCTCTGGGTTCTTCCGGTGAGGAACGAGGTGATCCATTCCAGTGCTTTTCCTTGGATTCCGACGTTTCTGAGGCGCTGTAGAAGGGTGCTATGACAGACTGTGTCGAAGGCAGCGGAGAGGTCAAGGAGGATGAGGGCGACTGTGTCTCCATTGTCCAGTAGAGTTCGAATGTCGTCTGTTGCTGTGATAAGTGCGGTCTCGGTGCTGTGTTTGGCTCGGAAGCCGGACTGTGAGGAGTCGAGGGATTTGTTGGCTTCGAGGAAGGTGGCGAGCTGGTTGTTGACAGCTTTCTCAATGACTTTGGCCGGGAATGGAAGAAGCGAGATGGGGCGGTAGTTTTTGAGTTCGGTGGGGTCAGCTGTGGGTTTTTTCAGAAGGGCGCTGAGTTCTGCGTGTTTCCAGCTTTCCGGGAAGGTGGCGGAGTTGAGGGAGCAGTTGATGACATCTCGGAGGTGTGGTGCTATGATGGAGTCTGCTTTGTTGAAGATGTGGTGAGGGCATGGGTCAGTTGGGGATCCTGAGTGGATGGAGTTCATCAGGCGGATGGTGTCCTCAGTGGAGATTGGGTTCCAGTCGTTAAGGATGTTCAAGGGGGGTGAAGGTCCTGCAGAAGGTTGGGTGGGTTGGTCTCCGGGTCGGTTGTCGAAGCTGTTGTGGATGCCTGCGATTTTGTTGTGGAAGAACGAAGCTAGGGAGTCGCAGAGGGCTTGGGAGGGGGTGATGTCGTTGGAGTTGGCTGATGGGTTGGTAAATTCTTTGACGATGTTGAATAATTCCTTGCTGTTGTGGGCGTTGTTATCTAGTCGGTCTTTGAATGCGGCTTTCTTGGCAGACCGGATTAGTTGGTGGTGTATGCGGGTGGCGTTTTTGAAGGCGTCCCTGGTGCTGGTGTTTGGGTCTTTTTTCCAGGCTTTCTCGAGGGAGCGACAGAGTTTCTTCGATTTCTTAAGATCATCGTTGAACCAGGAGGCGTTTTTGCTGCCTAGTTTGATTTGACGTTTTTTCAACGGTGCTAGGATGTCGGCGCTGTTGGATAGCCATTGGGTGAGGTTAATGGCTGCTTGGTCGGGGTTTGAGGAGTGGGCAGGGGGGTTTTGAAGCGATGAGGAGATCTGATCGGTGGTGATTTTGTTCCAGTTTCTTCGCATAGTAGGTTGAGGATGGTTGTGGGTTGTGGTCTTCTTGTAGATAAAGTGAACGCAGCTGTGGTCCGTCCAATGGAGAGCTGTGGTGTGACAGAAGGAGACATGTTTGCTGGAGGTGAAGATAGGGTCGAGTGTGCGACCTGCATTGTGGGTGGGGGTAGTGACAAGTTGTTTGAGTCCGAGGTTGGCGAGATTGTCCAGAAGGGTGGTGGTGCTGCTGTCATTGCTCTTTTCCAGGTGAAAATTGAGGTCTCCCAATAGAATGTAGTCCTCGGAGGGGAGGGCGTGTGGGGTGATAAAGTCAGTGATGTCGTCCCTGAATTGTGCACGGGGTCCTGGAGGCCGGTAGAGGAGGGTGCCTCTGAGTGTGGTCTTGGGGTCGGTGTGGATCTGGAAGTGGAGGTGTTCGGTTGGCGTCAGAGCTGGTTGAGATGCGGATGGAATTCTTATGGACGATAGCGATGCCTCCTCCTGTTTGCTTGATGCGGTCCTTACGGATGATCTTGTATCCTTCCGGGATGGCAATGGTGATGTCTGGGGCTGAAGAGGCATTCATCCATGTTTCTGTTAGGAAGGCGACGTCCGGTGAGATGGTGTCTAGTAGATTCCAGAGGTCGATGGCGTGTCTGTGGACTGAGCGGGTGTTGAGCAGGATGCATTTTAGGTGGTTAGTGTCGGATCTCTGTATGGTGTTGGTGGATGAGGAGTTGGTTTTGGTGCCGTCGAACTTGCAGGAGTTGCAAGAGAAGGGTCCATGGGTGTGTCCAGGAGCGGCTTGGACGCAGTTGGGGGAACGGCCGGGGTTAAGGGCTAGGAGGGTAGTGGCATCGTAAGTGATGCGAGTGGGCTGGGCATTACGGGAACCAGGGGGTGTGGCGCTGGGCGCGGTCCAGGCGCAGACGGGCGTAGACGGGCTTACCTTTGGCGCACCTTCGGCGCGGCCGTAGCGCGTGGACGCTGCGCGTGGGGGCATTGGTCATAAATGGATGGTGGAGGGGGCGGAGCGTGGGAGGGGCTGCTGGGAGGCGGGAGCTAGGTGGAGGAAGGGCCAGGGACCATACACAAAATGGCAGCAACAACAACAAATGCTGCTTGGGGCACAGGCAGTGGGAGTAATGGGGCGCTAATAGGGCTATGTCTAGTCAGGGTAGTGCAGCAATTGAGGAGGAATACAAGCGCAGGGTCAGAGCGCTGTGACAATATGCAGGTATAACACAACACGCACGTAGTCAAAGAAATGCCCACAACACGCACTTAGTCAAAGAAATGCCCAGTAATGCGCGCTAGCGCTACAAGTTAATAATCAGAGGTCAAGCGATTGGAACAATAGTAATAATTAATGTTTAGTAAAGCGCTACTATGTATCAATCCGGTGCCGAGTCGAGCGCTGCAACACCACGGGTATAAGGGGAGGAGCTAAACAAATGTCCGCAAGTTCGCGCTAGTGAAAGAAAATGCAAATCCGAGTTGGGCGCTATGAAGTTAGAAGGCAGTGTGCAGGCAAGCGCTACGATTTAATAGTAAAGCAGAGTATAGTTAAGCGCTACGATACCATCCGTTTCAAGAGAGGAGGAAGCGAGGGGAGCGACCGTCCGTGTCCAGGACAGGAGGGTCACAGTTCAACGTTCGTGCGAGGGCGGCTTGTAGCTCCAGTGGGTGGGAGGGGCTGCTGGGAGGCGGGAGCTAGGTGGAGGAAGGGCCAGGGACCATACACAAAATGGCAGCAACAACAACAAACGCTGCTTGGGGCACAGGCAGTGGGAGTAATGGGGCGCTAATAGGGCTATGTCTAGTCAGGGTAGTGCAGCAATTGAGGAGGAATACAAGCGCAGGGTCAGAGCGCTGTGACAATATGCAGGTATAACACAACACGCACGTAGTCAAAGAAATGCCCACAACACGCACTTAGTCAAAGAAATGCCCAGTAATGCGCGCTAGCGCTACAAGTTAATAATCAGAGGTCAAGCGATTGCAACAATAGTAATAATTAATGTTTAGTAAAGTGCTACTATGTATCAATCCGGTGCCGAGTCGAGCGCTGCAACACCACGGGTATAAGGGGAGGAGCTAAACAAATGTCCGCAAGTTCGCGCTAGTGAAAGAAAATGCAAATCCGAGTTGGGCGCTATGAAGTTAGAAGGCAGTGTGCAGGCAAGCGCTACGATTTAATAGTAAAGCAGAGTATAGTTAAGCGCTACGATACCATCCGTTTCAAGAGAGGAGGAAGCGAGGGGAGCGACCGTCCGTGTCCAGGACAGGAGGGTCTGTGGCACACTTCTGACCTCTCATTGTGCTGGTGCATTTCAGACCAGACGGACGAGCCGCAGACAACATTCTTCACCATTTAATGGAGACCCCCAGTTGGCAGTCCGCAACTGGGTCCAAAGGCCATTCTTCTGCTAGCCTCCTTGGCAGCGCCTTCCAATATCTTTTTAATTTTTATTTTAGAGAATTTATAGAGCGCCCAGCTACCCAAAAGGGTCTCTCGGCACTAGAGCAAAACAGTTACAGGGTGCATAAGCCGAAAGCGAATCCATTAGGCCATTAAGAGCAGTTGAAGAGTAAAGTCTTTAGATTCTTACGGAACAAGAGTAGAGAGTGGCAGTTCCTAAGAGCCAAAGGAAGGGAGTTCCAATTTTTGGGCCCAAATATGCAAAGGAGCGACCCTTCATGCAGGAAAAGCGAAACCTGGGCATTGTGCATAGCGCAAGGTTAGCTGATCTTAGTGACCGGGTAGGAACATAAGGTAACACCAGGCCACGGATGCATGTAGGTGCGAGGCCATGCCTGGCTCGGAGCATGTAACACAATACCTTAAATTTAATTTGTTTGCTGACCTTGAGCCAGTGAAGCTTATGGAGAGAGGGAGAGACAAAAGTATGTTTAGGCATTCAAAAGAGAAGGCGGGCAGTCGCATTATAAATGATCTGTAAATGGCGGATCACAGATTTAGCTGCGCCCAGGTATAGGACATTTCCATAGTCCAATCTGGACGTTATCAAGGCCTGTAAAACCGTTCTGTGGGTATTCAAAGGAATCAGCCAGAGATTTTTCTTGAGCCATTTGAGAGTGAAAAAACAAGAGGCTGTGAGTTTTGAGACCTGCGGCTTAAGTGAAATGTCCTTATCAATAATAAAGCCAAGGTTCTTGACTTTATCAACCGGCGTAGGTAAGGGTCCCAGGGAGGCCGGCCAGCGTTTAACTCCCCGGAGTTCGGGATTGTTGCCCAGAATCATAACTTCAGTTTTGTCGCCATTAAGCTTTAAAGTAATCCTGTTAATCCAGCGGGCGACATTAGTCAGACCTTGCCTAAGTGAGGACGCATCTACAATCTGTGCATTAGAAAGTGAGAAAATTATCTGGGAGTCATCAGCGTAGGAGAACAGAGTGAGACCAGACTCCTCAATCACGTCCATCAGAGGGCGGAAGTAAATGTTAAAAGGCAGGGGACTCAAAATGGAGCCCTGCGGAACCCCCAAGGGCAGTGGGAGGGTTTTGTATGTGTTATCAGTTGATGAGACCTGAAAAGTACGATCTTTTAAAACGAGGACATCCATCTTAGTGCCATGTCCACAATGCCTAGCATCTCCAATCTGTCCAGTAATATAGAATGTAGAACTGTATCAAAAGCTGCACTTAAATCCAAAAGGATAAGTGCAGCTGTTCCACCGTAATCCTGCTCTTGCAGATGGAGCTCTGTGACTCCCAGTAAGGCGGATTCCATACTATGGCCTGCCCTAAAGCCGGACTGACACAGATGGAGCTGATTGCAGGAAGTAACAAAGGAGAAGAGTTGAGTGTTGATATGCTTTTCAAGAATCTTAGAAAAGGCTGGGAGGAGAGAAATGGGCTGAACAATTGGCCCAACAAAGGGGGTCAATGCCTTCCTTCTTGAGCAAAGGGTGTACTACAGCATGTTTCCAATTCTGGGGACATAGCCCATACTCAGAGAGGAGTTGAGAAGAGCAAGAATTATTGTAAGGGCAGCATCGTCAATGAATCTAAGTTTAGACATGGGAAGAGGGTCTAGCGGAGAGACAGACTTAATGGTGTCTAATAAAGTATGCAACAATGCTAAATCCAATAGGAGGCAATTCCACCTATGCGCTTACCATTCTTATCGGCTACTCCAGCAGGCCGCTTGCCTCTGGATCATAATCACTTGCAAGGCTCAACTTAAGTGTAACAGCTGTCACATTCCTTTGCACCATGCGGGACCCCGCAGACCGAATAGATTTATACCCAAGAAGTCTGATGCACAACCCTTCCTCCAATACCTAAATTACCTTAATGCAGGCCTAATTGATTGCCCTAGTTATTGCATTCTCCCAATCGGGATGACCCCAGGCTAAGGAGTAATACCTTAAATCTCCCACCAGATACTAGGTGCTCACATGCCTTGCCCTGATGATGATGTCACATCATTAAATGTCAAACTACATCGACTGTAGGCATACCAATTTCTCTTTCACTATATTAAAATAACTAAAGGAGTCAAACGCGAGAGGGCGCAAATTGGCCCTTTTCTGGCGTTGTAAATCTTGATTAGCATTTTGCATCGTGGATGCACCAAAAATGTGGTGCAAATACCACTCAACATGGTAGTAAATCAGGGCTTTAGTGATTATCATTTGCGATATGATCCGGTACTGTGATCTACCAGTGCTGTGTCACCACTGCACGGCATTCTGGGAAGTATAGACCCTCGATGCTCCACACATGGATAGGCGCATGATGATCATACATACATTACTTTCTCCTAAAGGGTGCATATTTGCAGCATTTATTTGCTGCAGAAAAGGTTACCAATTGACGCAGGAACAAAAAGGGAAAAGAGGGTGTCAGCTGCTTCACCTTTTTACATGAGCCTATTGAAATATTAGTTCACGGAAGATTGTGTCATTAAGGAGAGGAAGGGTCTGCACATCATTTACGTTTTTCTTAGATTGTATGTTTTTTTGTTTTACATTTTTGAATTTCTAATTTAATTTTCTATCCAGATAAAACTATGCTAACCTGTCATTTTTACATTTTTGAATACGTAGGTGTTAAAGGAGCCCGTGGTGATCCTGGTGAAACATCAGTCGTATACAGCTCTTCTCAAACCTCAGAACGTAAGGAAGTAAAATAAACTTTTATATTTTTGGAATAGATAGCTCACAAAAGCGGCAGTTCAAAGTACCGCACAGCAACAGAGACGTAACCACACAATTTGCATACGTCCTCTCTTGGCACTGGTTAAATACATTTAAGAACAAGAAATGTTTTATAAGGACTACATATTCATTTCAGTATCAAAAAGAAATGAGAAAAAATCTGCTGAGCAGTGCAGAATGAATCATTCTCTTGTAACTCACTCTCGTGTCCCCCTGTCATTCTGATTGGGTAACGATTGCCATTGCAACCACGTTGCGAATGGAGTCGCTCCGCACTCCCCCTCTCCTAACCTGGCAGGCAGGCCATAGAGAAGCTGAGTTGCATAGCTTTCCCTGGGTCCTCCGCTGCACATTACAAAGGTGTTAGCAAGGACTAATGTGGGAATCGTCCATTTTGGATGAATTCCACTTTGATTTGCAGCTTTTTAGTTCGAGCCTGGGCAGAGCATGCGCTGTTTGGTGAGGCATGCTGTATTCAAGTATGAAGCTCCTTCCACTCTCTGTCCATATTTTTTATTCGCTTGTGTCATTGTCCACTGTAAACTGTGGCTGTTCATTGGTCAAAAGGCTTAGTAGTTCCGTCTTAGTACCACCTTTTCTCATTTTGTATCCTCCAATGGCGACACTCCCTGTTACGTGTGTTGCTTCTCAGTAAGCTTTAACCCCTTTACCGCGGCCCCGATTTTCCCGCAGTGCGGCACTTCCGCAAAACGGGCGGGGCCGCGTCGGCCATTGGCCGACGGCAGCACTGGGGAGGTAGTGCAAGGAAGGGGGTAATTACAGCCTCTGAGCACTATTTTCTCAAATAGCTTTGTCCCGCCTGCTGTTGCAGACAGGACACGGTTTCTCCTAATGCTTTTTAAAACATTTTTATAGCACGGGCACTGAACGCATTTGCGATGTAATAGGTCTCGCATTTGCGAGAGTTTAAGCTATTGGCATTGTAAATGACAATGCCTTTTATTTATCTGTTTTAAAAACAACAAATAAATAAAAGGCATTGTCATGTACAATGCCAATAGCTCAAACTCTCATAAATAGGAGACCTATTGCATTGCAAATGCTTGTTTTGCATAGTTTTGAGGTCAGCAGGACTTGTGTCAGTGTTCTGGTCAATTTGATTGTGTTTATAATGTTTTAGAGACTGCATGTAGATGTTATTGTCGCAGATGTATTTTGGTCGCTAGAGGCCTCCATATGAATTGAATTTAAAGATAACTCTGCCATGATGTAGAACTGCATTTATAATGGACATTAATAAGTGGAGCTACTTGCTCTGCAAAGTGCTGTTTAACCTTGTTTTGTCGCTGTGCACAGCCAGTCGTTCTTTTATTTGATCTACACGTCTTTTTGTTATATATCTGTGCCATGGTTGTCTGTTTTTTGTCTCCGTCATCTGTTGTTTCATCTTGGTCGTCAGTTTTTTTCATCTTGGTCATCTGTTGTTTCATCTTGGTCATTAGTTTTTTCCTCTCCGTGATCTGTTGTTTCATCTTGGTCATCAGTTTTTTCATCTCCGTGATCTGTTGTTTCATCTTGGTCGTCAGTTTTTTAATCTCCGTGATCTATTGTTTCATCTTGGTCATCAGTTTTCTCATCTTGGTCTTCAGTTTTTTCATCTTGGTCGGCTGTTTTTGTGGTGTTCAATATTTTGCCACAGTCCTTGGAGATGTTCTTCCTCTCTGTGTTCCTTGATTCGGGAAATGTTTTCTTTGTCTCGTTTTTGCTCCTGCGCTCTGAGTGTCCTCGTGTTTTTCTTGTTTCTTAGTCCTGACAGACTCCTTGGATCCTTGAGTTTTAACCATTGCAAAATACTATGTTAACTTCCTATCAGTTTGAGGAAACCTAGAGTAGCCCAAAATCCAACACTTATAAATCAGTAAAAGCATTAGTAAAACTGAGAAATCAACCATGAAAATAAAGATTCATAGCGATAAAGTCTAAGGCTCAAATCCTCACAAATGTAATTTTTCCTCTAGTAAAGCTATGATTGGACACTGGTCGGTATTTAGATGCCCTCTATCTCATGAACTTGATCAAACACTTTGTGTGTGATCAGCCCATCCAGAATGGCTTTGTATCTAGAGAAATATAGATTTAAGACCTCTCTGCTAAATCCATTCCATGCATGTGGACATATCACATTAAATGCTGCCCCACGGAGTATGTCAGGGTTACAAATGCATTTGTAAATTGGAGATTGCATTACAGGCCCAGCTTCCTAAACTCTGCTTCCAAAAGGACTTTATAGCGCTAGTGGTACATGCTTGCAAACAACGTCCGCCTCCGAGAAGATGATGCAGTCAATGGCAAGACTCAAATAACTGAAGACAGGCAACAATCCCTGAGGTTGCAGCAGGGACCACTCCAGTCACGGTGCTTACAGCAAGTAATGACATGTCCATTTGCTCTTTTTACATGGTTATGTTATGTAACCACTACCTTACTGTACGCTAGTTGGGCATTTGTTGAAGCCGGCGGTACCATTATGAAGGTAGACCCTGGCAAGTCACAACAAAATGGACCGCAATAGGCAACCGTTATTTCTTTTAGTGACTCTAGTGAGCTAACCACTGCTGTCAGGGCAGCACCCCCAGCATCTGGATTAATTGTCCACAGCATTAGCCTGTAGCCTGATGGGGTGTATTATCAGAGGGGAGAGCTCTGGCCTTCTTATCCTGCTGCAGACATAACTTCCTGCTGTTAGCAGTATGAGTGGCAGCACTACAATGTGGCTGTTGCGAGCAGTAAGACCACTTAATGCTACCGACCACTGTCTCCTGTTCCGTGACCTGTTGTATAGAGCTGCCATTGCCATGGTGCTAGTATATCCCCCTGTTACTACACACTTTTAAATCAAGCAGTAGGTTAATGTGCAAATCTACCATGTGTCAGTTTCTACAGACTTTACAGAGTACAGCTACAGTAACTGTAGTTTCAAGCTGAAGAGTGACGTCAGACTTCTCAAAGCAGCCCTGGAATATGTTGCTCCACATGAAACATAAAAAGCAAAAAGTAGCCATTTGCAAATATCACCGCAGTCCTCAGAACTCTACCATGTCCGCCTACTCATACAAGGTGAATTTACAAACTTGCCTGCTTCATCATAAATCCTCAATAGAGACTCGCTAACTGTCTTGTACCGAAACAAAGCATCTTAGAGGTATTCAAGTAATGTAAAGCTTTCAGAATGTAAAGCTTTGAGAAACTGGGGACTAAGTTTTAAGAAAAACCTCATCCTGATGCATACTTTTTCAGGTTGAGCCCAATGAATCTAGAATTCACATCACCTGGAGTTCCAGGTACCTAAGTCCCATTCCATGAGGCAATGAAAAAATACATGGAATGCCTTCTGTTTTGGAGACAGTTAGGATCTGGTTACCCTTAACTTCATGCTTTTGGAAAATAGAGTGTCCTCTATCCTATTGTGGGTTCCAAGGTTGCACTCTGTCTTGTTCTCTTTATATTATTTTTCTGTTCTGAATATTAGATGTACTCACCTCCATACTCACTAGTTGTCATTTTTTAGATGGACTCACCTCCGTACTAATCAGTTGTCATTTGTGTACATACGGTCTCTTTCTAACACTGGGTGATCTTTTGACTTCTGTAAAGACTCTGGCGATCCCTGTTTCACATTAAATTCACAGTTGTGACATGCATGTCTTAATTTCCTTAGGTGCACAACCAATTCCAGGTCCTCCTGGACCACCAGGACCCCCAGGACCACCTGGCATTGCAGGAGTATCAGGGGCAGCAGGTAGGGAAAGGCCTCTGTGGTAGTAGTTGTGTCGCCCAATGTTGCATTTCCACAAGAGTAAAAGATACATTTATGTTATAAACTCCAGTGCAGGGTTTTTTGAAGTCCCAGCCAAAATTAAGTTTTGCAGTTTGATTGCTCCTTTCCTCTAGTAAGCAGGGCATTTTTAGACCATTTGTTGTAAAACTTCATGCCCTCTTGTGGCTTTTTGTGGTGGCACCATAATGCTACAATAGCCTTAAAGCATCATTGCCATGGACGGTATCTACTTCTTGCGACTTGAGAGCTTTTCGGAGGTCATCATCCATTGCCTGGTTCTGTGCAACACAGGTAATTTTCTTCATCATCTGTCAGGTAAGTAACTGCCTACTTCCTACCTTTAGCATTGATTTTTCCATCATGCAGATTATTATTACTCAGACTCTTCCTAGAGATAATCACATTAATATTGGTAACACTGCTGTAGCTCAGACCCACTCAAACATTTATCTCCAAATCGACGATCATTACAGCTGCATGAGAGATAAAGAGAGAAAATTATCACTTTCTAACATCTCATTACAGTGTATCCAATGTGGTCACACAATAACTCACTCACAACTTAATCTGAGTTTAGTAGGGTTTAATTTAGAAGAAATCAATATAGACCAATCTCAACATGATCGTATAGAAATAAAGAAAGACCAAAATAAGTCCAAATCTCCTGAAGAAATTTACCCTCTATAATACAAAGCAGATGACTAACTCTATGACGACGATTGAGATGATCAGGAAAAGAGAATTGAATATTAAATTGCAGCATATCATTTTCCAAAGTAAGCATGAGCAAGCTATCTCTCCCTACACTTCCTTAAAAGGGCAACCCTAAACCAGGAAGCATTTAGTAAAGGTGAAATCAGAAACGTGTCAGCTGTTAGAGTCTTCAGTAGAAGACACTCCAACCATAGGTCAGGTAGAATAAAGCCACACCAGCAGACATATATATCTACTCTCTGTGAAAACTTAGGATGACTCTCTCTGTCCTTCACTACTTTTCAGCATAAAATATCAATTGCATTCAGGGTAGATAATCCCACATGATCCTTGCTAGTGAATTTCCATGGCTCCGGCACAATTTGCACCACCTTTCCCACATCGATAAGTTGCGACTTCGTCCTTAGTCATTCCTCTCCACCTCCATGAGAACTTGCCTCCTTGCTCCTCAACGCACTTCTCCTTGCCAACTTCGTCTTCTTATACCTTGCTATCTAATGAAAACAAAAGCTTTCTATGATAACTAATGAGGCCTTGTCCATACCTGCAGAGTAAACAAAATACAAGCAAATGTATCCTACGTTGAAGGTTAAATACGAATTACATATTAGACTTTAAACATGAGCTTGAACTGGACTAGGTTCTCGAGGCCCACTCTAGTCAACTTTAGCAGTGCAGAGAGTTACAGAATACGTGCACATTTCTATCCACACAATTAATGCAGCTTCTTAAGACATGTATAAGTTGTAAAGGATTAGGAAGATGTCATTCTAAATGCAGCTGCATGGAAATTATTCTTGTCACATGTATAATTGATTAAATGTTGATTTAAAAATACACTTTCTAAATTATTAACCTCTGAATGGGACACATTTTGTAACTTCTCCTGGCACATTAATATATAAATGTTCCATAGACCTTCAATAATCACGTTCTATACACACATTTTTAAGGTGGAGTACTTTAAATATGCAAAACTCAACTCTCCTTGGTAACATTAATCATGCAGAATATATTTGAGTGCTGACTACTCGTGATTATGATGCACTCCTAAGGTATCTCAGATGAGATCAAGATTGCACTTCTCCACACTGAACCAAGAGTTCACCTGCTGCGGTTCGGATGCAGTCACCTTCAGGGGTAAAACTCCATACCTGGTGGAAAATTCCAGGCAGCTACTAACCAATGGTTTTACAGAATCCAGTTGCCGCCACATCTATTGATCTGACATGAAAAAATCCATTTGCCTTTTAATATATAACGCTGTCTTACTTTTAGTTGTTTTCATCATTTAACCAGTAAAATGTCCCTTGCTTTCTCCACTAGAAATACATAGCCCCAGATGCTACAATTGAAATGAGTACAAAGTGTTTGGCCACCTTGATTCGTCACAATCTCTCTGCATCCTTTGATACAGTTATCCACGACCTGTTGGTGATTTGTTTACATCTGGTCAGTGTTCGGACTTAGGCCCTTGCCTGGCTTGCTGCCTATTTGCAGAATCACCCCAGATCATCCACTCCCCCTCAATCAGAATACAACATTTCTTTACAAGATGTGTCATAGGATTTCTCTCTTAGCCCTACACTGTTCATCATCTGTGTTTTGCTCTTTGCCCGGCTCATGCACTCTTGAACTCCTGTACTGCGTGGATGATACCCAGCTGAGCATACAGCTCAGGACAACTCCTCTATAGCCTATGAGAACTAACTCATGGTAGTTCTCTCTTGGATAAGTGAGTGTTCCCTTGGACACAATGCTGACAAAACTGAGGTTTTGTGCTCCACAAGCACACTTCCGAGTGAACGTTGGATTGGTGGCACTCCAACTTCAGCCCCGCCATCAGGAACCTTGGTATCTACTTTGATTACATTATCTACCTATCCATGAAGGTCAGTAAGATGTTACCGTCCTGCTTTCCTCATCCTTGCTTCTTTCCTAAAATAATGCCTTTTCATAACCTCATCTAGTGTCAAAGCAGTGTCCAGGGCAATTACTCTATCATGCCTGAGCACTGCAATTTTCTGTAGTTGTGCCTTCTTGAATTCTTTGTCACTCCCCTTCATAGAAGATAGAATTTTGTGGTAAGGCTCATTTTGTACTCACCTCACCAGACTGGTACCTCATTTAGTACTTTCTTGTATTGGATTCTGTTCAAACCTCTGTATCTGGTTCATTAGGCCTATCACAAGTGTGGCCCGTTATTCATCAACTTCTAGGCTTCTGATGATTCCTTTCAATTTCTTGAAATGGCCAGAAGCTTGCACCTTCTCATCGTTTGCTATCGAACACTGGAATGCACTACTCTCTAGTCTGGTCTGTGATCCATAGTGGCAGGGTTCGCTTTCAGGTGATTGTTGCTGTCTATAACTCTCAGGACTAGGCTAGATTTCACCCAATCATGCCTGTCTTTCGGTGGACGTTTAAGATGCCAGAATGTTTGTGTAGCTGAACTTCACATTAAAGACATGCCCAGAAAGGTCTAGGATCAAAATGCACGTAGACACAGGGGACACATTTTGAATTAGCAGTTCACCTTGACCACACTTAAATTGTCTTAATGCTGGCTACATCTGTTGCTTGTAGAATCAGCGTAGTCACAAAAATTGCTTTTGAATAACTTTCAGTTAACTTTTTTGTGTGATTAAAACTGCAATCTAATACTGGTTGTGATTCTTTTCCACACTCAGCCATAAACCCTGGTTTGTCTATTGCATTTTTATAATCCATTGACATAATTTCATGTGTTGTATTTTTTATTATCTAGAGAGACTTTGTTAGAAAAGTGTTCCCCAATGGTAATATTATGGCTAACGACAATTATGAAAATGACCTAGGTGCGAAGTGACTAGAGCGTACAATCCTCAGAAGGGCACGGCTTTACCAAACCTTTGCAATACTGTAAAGTAAAAAAAACAGCATTATAGTGGCATAAACACCACTGGCAATACATCAAAGCACCTTTGTAAATGCTAGTTTCACAATGCCTAAGAGGCCTCATGGATCTGAAAGTAGGCTGGACTTCTTGTGCTTCCAGTGAGAACACTTGTCTGCAGTTTGTTCCCCTAGTCTCACAGTGGTTCCAGGTTTTTAAATTGGAAGCTACAGTGCAGCAAGTTGTATTGTGGTTTGAATTGTAACACGTGCCTATTGGCTAATATGTACTTCAGTTGTCAGGAAATGTTGCAGACCACAGACAATGCTGAATCATTGCTATCCCTAGTGACCACTGGGGCATAGAGGCTAACATAAAATACATGAATCTGAAGCATTCCAGCTGAATGACCATCACCGGTGTCTGACATAGTGAGCTTTGGAACACACTGGCCATAATTATGGTCACTCGTATTGTGCGTCAGGGGTGTAGAACTGCCATTGTGATGTCATATACTGAACCTAGAGCAAGGTAGCAATCACTATCAAAAGGCATAGTGGCCTTTGAGTAGAGTGGCCATCTTTATTGTCAGTCCAGCTTTTTGCAGTAAAGCTTCAGTTCCACACACACACGGACACATACAACCCTTTTGGATAGAGTCAAAGAAATTGCGAATAACCTTGACGCTGTGCTATTTTTTTTATTTTGGTTCAATGGAGTGGTACACAGCTACTTTTTTAGGTGATTACAGTGGTGTTTCATGATTCCTGATGTCAGCAGACAGTGCCTTTTTGTTGTCTCTGTTGGACCATAGGAATACCCTAGAACTTGTTCTTCTTGAAGAGTAAACAACAGCATAGTTTTGATAGGTTTGAACTCCCCCATCACAAGAGCCTTGTGATTACAGTACCATGTGGCCATATTGTAGTTCAAGTGACTACCAGTTTAATGGAGGGCAAATGCCCATCACCTTTAAATGGCTGACATGTTTTGCAGATGGTATTTTTGTCACTTGTAATATGTTTCCTGGGGGCTCCTATTTATTGAGCACAGGCCTTAGTATATCCACTTCAATGCACCCAAAGGACAATTGTACATTTGAGGTGCGGTAGGTTAAAATGAATGGCATCATAATACACTGAGTGTTTTTTTGCAGCATTGCTTGAACATTGGACTCTACATCGCTTACATCCTCTCTTTCATCACCTTCTTAAACCACTGTTTATCTAAATATTCAGCACGGGAGAAGAATTCTTACTGCATGGTGATGTGTTCCTGCTGAGGCTGGCTTTTCGATGCAAACATTGGTCACCGATATCAGAATAAATACTAATTTCACTTTTTCGTACTCCTTTTCAGGTGCTTCTATTCAAGGACCACCTGGACCGCCCGGTGTTGCTGGTCAGCCAGGTGAGGCAACAGTGAGGGTTATCAGGGATGGTAAAAGCTACACACATTAAGATCGTGAAATACAGTAAAAGCTAATTTATTATTGACCTTATATATTATATCCATAGTACTGAAAATGTGCATATTTTATTCAGACTTGTTGGTTGATCTTGTTTCTCAGGTGAAGGTAGAACTGGACCACCAGGACCGCCAGGACCTGTTGGGCCTGCTGGACCACCTGGACCTGCTGGTCCAGCTGGACCCGCTGGACCGCCCGGTGCCTTTGTCCCATCTTCAGGTAAGGACACTAGTTCTACCTCTGCAAAAACAAAGCAGTCAGCCCTCTAAATGACACAAGGTAGTTTTTGCTTCCGCTGTTAAACCTTTGAAGGCTATTACAAGTTCCTGCTAATGAACAGCAACCACACAACTTAGGCTGGCCAAAGATAGTATGTTATGTCTCGTTACATGCTTTTATTTTTTACTAATATGGTAGCATTCTATTCGATAGAGCAAAACTAATCCTGGAAATTTCTGTCCCAATAGTGTCATGCCAAGAGATGTCTGCTTTAGAAAAACTACTGTGTGTGAATTATAGCTGGGTGGTAACTGAAAAGCTTTCATTTCCATATGGATAGTACGATGAAGTAAATTGCACCATTGGATCCTCCTCAGTATCTATCGCTCTTCCAGAACTAAGAGGATGTTTAGTTATCAACCAGCTCTAAATCAGGTCACTATGTGTGAAGAGTTTGTAGCCAAAATTCATGCATTGATCAATTTGAAGTAGGGACTTGGCTTATAAATGTTGCTGTTGCTTGCTGTCCACCCTTAGTTACCATATTGTGTTTCCTTCAATCAGACCATTGGCCCTACCCAAACTCTTACTCTGCTGTTCAATGGCCTAGAAAACATTACATGTAGGGTGACTTTTATAGAGCTTCAATAGAATATAGTAAGCAAAAGCCTTCTTTAAAATATGGCATTAAAACAAGAAACTCTATGATTAGATTCACCTCTTTTACCAATGCAGTGTGAGTCAAAGATAGCCACATTAATGTCCACCTACATAGCCATGGTCCCTTTGCCCTCCGGGAACACATGTCTGCTCATACTCCCTGCAACCACAAATTTCCATACATATCTACCATCAGACTAGTAATCTGAAGGGAAGGAATGAAGGTGCACAATCCTACTACTACCATCCACAAATGCGGAGAGGACAACAGGCCCTGTTTTGGTGCTCTTCTTAAGGACTAGTGCAATTTGTGCATTTAACTCTTAGGCTCCTACTCAGTTATCAGTACATACCTAAGATGGAGGTTTAGGGCTTCTCACCTGCTCGCTTCATCTTCATTGAATATGAGAATAGCAGGGGCAAATACCAATGTCTCAGAGGCTGCCCATGGTTCTAAAGTCGAATATCTATACTTTTGTAAGTGACAAATCCTTGTCATTAGGGAGAACCATGAGCCTCCTAAATTCCCTGGAATATTTACATTTTGTGTGTTTAGGTGCTACATGTTTTCAAATTCCTCTTGGCTTTTGTAACTACTCATAGCAGCTAGAGTACATTTTCAACTTACGCTATTACTCTGCTCCGATTAGCTCCTGGCTTCCACTTCTCAAACCTCCCATTCTATCGTAATGTGAATCTCCTCCTCCATCTAGTTTAGCCTCTCTCAACACAAATGCAGATTCCCAAAACTCATTATCAATTCAAAAGTCACAATTCCAGCAATTCACTGACTGGGGTTGTCAGTCCTAACTACAGGGAAGCCCTTAATATAATGGCTGAACTGCCAGCTCATCTTCAAGGACCAAAGTCAATTATAGAAACTCACTATCAGGTGACCAGTCGGGAGGGTCTACTGCCTCCTCCATCACCGCGGCTGCCCTTTGGCAGACCCACAACTCAAAAACAGGCCTGGAAGCCAGACAAGCAAGTCACAAGGCAAACACCTCACATCAGTAAGTGGCATGAAACACTTACTTGCGTTACACTCATGTATCTCTCATAGCTCCTACTCCCTCCTGCCCCCTGGCATCACATGGGGTGACAGTGTGATTGAAGGGAGTCACACTGCAGAAAGGCTTCTGACTTTGCAGCGGAGTCATTAAACGCAAGAGGCAGAGTTACATCTGTGCTGTAGGATGTTCAACTCTATCTACATTTCAAAATGGTGTATCTCATTATATATGATGCTCCTGTAATTTACATGTTGCCACGGTCTTCTCTTCACCATTTAGGTCAATGATGGGACTTATATAGGCAAGATACCTGCTAAAACAGCCAATGGGACCTACCAGATCCCAACAGGAAATTCACCTTAAATAAACCCTGATGTCAACTCTCACCCTATGCACACATGCAAAGGAGAGGGTTTTAGTATTTTAGTAACAGTATTGACATTCATTGATTTTAGGTATTAAACATTATTTTCACAATCTTTAAATGCAAGAGTTTGTTTTCATGATGCTGAGAAAAGTTGTATTAAAAAAGTGAACTAGTGAGGGGGAGTTGATTAGTTCCTGTTTGGAGGCAAAGTAACATTTTGTAGATTTGACTGTGTACTGGTTAGGTGGCAAAGAAAGAAAAATATGCAATACAAGCTCAGTGTATAGGAGCCAAAGTTGTATTGTTCTGCAGAATGCCAGGTGGACAACCCTGGCAAGTGGAG
The DNA here is from genome assembly GCF_964263255.1 of Lissotriton vulgaris. Lineage (NCBI taxonomy): Eukaryota > Metazoa > Chordata > Amphibia > Caudata > Salamandridae > Lissotriton > Lissotriton vulgaris. Next base: position 1,064,073,300 of record NC_141693.1, on the reverse strand, counting down.
CCATCATAATCCAGTTCCAAATGTTAAGACAAAGTTGACTTCCTTTACACGTAGCCACAAAACTCCAATTAACCAGGTTCTCGTGATGGTTTATGATGCAATGCCACTTTAAACTTATGTATATGGCAAAATCCTTAATATATAAATCATTCTATTCTCTGGCAGAAACCTTCTTCGCAGGACCACCAGGTCCCCCAGGTCAAGACGGAGGCAAAGGAGACCCAGGTAAGCGTGCTGTCTGAAAGTTATCAGCCACAGGTCATTGTATGGTATTTGGAGCAGCGATGCGCCTCCCTATTTGATTCTTTGAAAGACATTATCATCTAGCACATTTTCAATTTTCAAAGACTCTGCAGTACCAGATATCACATCGAAGTACACATTTCTTCCAATATCCTAAGTACAACGTCTTAGATAAGGGATGCACAATTATTATCCACGTGGTCCTCAAATAGTGTGATTAGTCCTATGGAGCTCTTGAATATATTTAAATGTGTAAGTAATTATCCTACAGTGACAATTGTGGTGTGAAAATGAATCTCTATTGTAATTCTAATCTACTCATGCAATGCTACTCTTGTTTATTCCTTCAAATTCAACTGATGTAAATAATGCATATGTCATGTGCATGTTGTTCACTATGGTTAATTTGGGTGCATATAATTGATATATACTCCCCTGTGAATGGCCATCAGAGGAAATAGAAGGTAACCAATGCCAGTCAAGGAGCGGCTGATATGATGTCACATACTAGGGGCTTTGTTCACTACCAGTTGACCAGGCACTGGGCAGTTCCGCTAATCTTCTTCATTCTACAATTTCACATTTTCTGAAGCATATGATTGAGTAAAGTTCAGTTTTCCATTTTAGGGCGTTTTTAGAGTCACTAATCATGGAGGAGAACTTGTATTTCAGAAGCTGACTATGAGCCAGAAGATGAGACCTTACCCACAGCCTTTGTGTGTTATTTTGCTGCAAAAACGTTATCAGAGACCAGAGCCAGATTCTTTACCAAAATTTAGAAAGTCAAAGGATTTCTTGAATCAGAGCAGAAGATAATGTTGTAATACCTTTGGCTGGTCTCTTGCTCAAATACTCATCTTAGATGCTAGAGCAAGGAGTCTCAGATACTTTGACCATTCCTGACTCATTCCTCAAGCTAGAAGGTTGATGCCATCAAGGCACAATCGGCTGTCCAAATTCAAACAGTGATTTGATGAGACAAACTGCCGACTCTTTTATATCTCCATATGCAAGTTCCGGACTTAGCAAGGATTCAGATGAGATTTCATGATTGCAACAAGACATACGATTCAAGTGAATGTAGGGTTGTAGATGTAGATTTTGTAAACCTTTAGAGTGTCATCATTAATAAAGTAAATGTTTCTGCTAGTGGTGACAATAAATGCATTTTTTTACCTTGACATAAAGAGTTTCCTGAGCCTAATTCAGACTATGGCGTGCTACCTCCTCCTCTGGGAGTTCCTTGACGTATAGTACTACTTCCCAGAGCATGCTCTACTTGGCTGCCAAAACCCCCACAACTTTCCACAATTTTTGATCTGTCACTCAAGCAAGATCTGGAAGTTTTGAGTAAAATGGTTTACTCCGGTAACAGAAGGTAGAGAACAGCATTAGCAGGCAACAACAATGACACTGGAAAATCACATAGTTATCTAGTAATTGTATGTCACCTGGGACTCCTTATTTGAGTACAGGTTTTCCTACTTTAAACAAAGACATTCTAGTGCACTAGTCCAATTGGTTTCATTGAAGTAACCCAAAACTAAAACTACTAAAATGCACTGTGTAGTGAAATGTCAGCCAAAGCCTGAAATATGATGTATCTGATGACATGGAGTTATATGGCAACCTGAATCTCTTTAATAACACGGTTGGAAGGCCATCATGATAGTTACTCCATGATATAATTCCTACTACATTCTTCACATAGGAAGATCTCTGCAACTACGGGTCAAGATTGTGCCTTAAAAGTGCAGGACCATGTTGGGCTGAACACTATATTTTACAAAGCATGGTCAAGGATTAAATTTCCCTCACATCTCATCATACCAGAAAGAAGGAAATTGTGAGAAAGACTAATGCATCATGTTTTGTTTTGGGTGTGTTGTGCACAGCACACAATCTTACTATACTTGAATTGATGAGTACCTTCATCACTTTAAGTGTATTATGAAAATATAAAAACACCTAACAGCTTGCCTATTTCATATCCACGAGGTGCTCCTAACATTATAGATGCACGGCATGACAACCTATGGCCTGCACTCCAATCTCCTTCCTGAGCGGGAGATAGTACTTTTATACGCACCACCACAGTGAATTGTATCACTTCTAATGTTTGTGAATTTATCACTCATACCAAGTGCTTAAATGAGACCTATAGATATTCAAGTCCTCATTAGCAGTGCAAGTTTCCAAAAAGCTGATTGTTGTCCACCCAATCAGCTTGGGAGGGGGAGAGTGTTGTTTAGATTCTGTAATCTTCCAATCCTCAGTGTCACTGCCTTGACTGCCAAAGAAGGTTCCACATTGTGCTAACTGTGTTCATTATTATTGTGCAATAAAACCACTTAACCACTGAGGATGCTGGAAGGCCAACTTCAAAAACTGCATAGCCACCGTGTTGTCACCAGTTGTAGACTTCCTTGTGTGATACACGTGAAAACAGTGACCCCTTTCAAGGATTTTCATCTCAGAAGTGTATACAGAAATCTGTCTTCTAAGATTACACTGACCTCTTGTGAGATCACTCTGCTTACATTAAGACTTACTGTCTCCATGAGTGACTTACTGTCTTCATGGCATATGTGGTGTAGGTCACCCACCTCATTCCCGAGAAAGTGCATGGAGGGATTCTCCCATGAGATTTCACCGCAATGAATTCCGTGAGGCAATCAAGATACATGAACATTGCTGCATTGAAATTCTCTTATCAATGATTGCTGTGGTATGCAGTGTAAATGTAAAAACATAGACCCCTAGTTTCCATTGTTTTGTATTGTATTCCATTGAAAAAACATATTTAGACTAGCAAATGTAGGGCCTCTCCGAAGGCCACAGAGACTCTTCAGGTACATTGGATTTGACAAATTTCACCTTCACCATGATAGGCTGCACATGTTCCTGCAGGTCCATTGGTGAGCTCCCAAAATACCTTGCATGTTCTGTGCTAGTTCAGAGCCGCATTACACCTTGTCCAGCCGTTGTTCTCAACTGTCTCTGGACTATGACCCTCATTGTCTTGTAGCTGCCGGCGCCAACATGTTTTTCCCATGTTTCCCCTTCTCCTCCAAGTCTGATCCTCTTTCCTGCCCTTCCCACAAATTGCACGCTGTGCAGATCCATGTCAGGCAATCTCATCAATCGTGTCAGCCAGGAGCAACAGCATGGCTCTGCTTCAAACGTATCTCTAGTGACTTCCTGGCATTGAATTCTCCATCTTTCAGTTGCACACGCTAAGTTCACCTGTTACAGTGAAGCAAATAGTGCTGCGTTCGATAAAACATTCAAATTAGACAAAAGGATATAGAAAGCCAAATTTAGGCTTACTCAGAAGACACTTCCGTTCACACTTCTGCGGCAGCCCTTAGAGTAAAAGCTCTGAACAATGCTTGCTGGGGGTATTAATTGAAAAATGTTATCACGTCAATTAATGTCATGCCATGTCAATCTAATTCTTACAATAATTAAATGTGTAAGGAAACCTCTGCTGAATGTTAATCACTGTAAATAATACAATGCACCCATCCCTTACCACATCTGTCTTACTGGAAACATTTATGTTATGTCCAAGAACAAGCCTCCTAAAATGATGTTTCCTTCTTTAAGGTGCACCCGGAGTACCAGGCGGACCAGGATTGCCAGGTAACTGTGCTTTCCACTGCGTTTGTCATGCCATTATTCAATATGTGTCTTCCTAAGGCATTGATGAGGATGTTATGAGTAATGTATTCATGTTGTGTTCAACAGGTGACCCTGGACAGCCCGGCCTCCCAGGTTCTCCTGGGCGTGAAGGTGAGTTGGCAAAAATTCACATCTAATGAGATCTATTGTAAAGCATGTTATTAAAAGTATATAAATATCGAAAAAGCAAATACAATGGGTAAATTCATTAACAAAGCATACACAGTTCCAACAATATCTGATGAGAAAATCCTAAAGCATGCACAGATCCAACAATATCTGATGAGAAAATCTTAACTTACAATTTGGCAGAGGCAGGTAAGGAAAATGGGAGGGTGCAACGGTTACTGGACATGTTGCAGAGCCAAGTAAGACTGAAGTCTGGGTTTATTGAAACTTTGATAGGTTTGAAAGGCACAGTTGTCCAAATCTGGTGAACAGATAACTTCAAAAGCCTCCACCTTGGTTCTTCATCCATATGTCACAATCCAGATGTGGAAGGTGTTTAGCGATTCATTAATCCAGTCATTAACCAAAGATGGAAAATATTTCAAAAGCTTCTAGACTTGTTTTGTGGCCAGAAGACTACTGCTGGATTTGGGAAGAGCCTGTAACCCTCTATAGTCAAATCAAATCTGTAGTCACATATGTTCGAGACATTAGGAAATTAGTGGGATGTTGCATTTTAGATCAGGTTCACCTTTGTTTTGATATATAATCAAAAGCCGTTAATAATGAGGGACATCACCCTCAAAGATATGATGGACAGCAGTGAAGCATGAGTCTGTGATAGCATGTGAAAACATTGAAAAAAATGCAATATCACAAATATAGTGGTGCACCAAAAACGACTCTAATCATGCTGTTGACAGATCCATTTCTTCTTCATTTTATTTTCCAAACGGTCTTAATATCTTGTTATTCAAATTCCAAACGGTACAGCTACAACCACATCCTTTTTCTAGGCTATAATACAATACAACATATATTTAAACAACATATACCAAACATTAACACCTACACAAAAATAACCCTCATATATTACACCTTTAGTTCCCACCCATTCCTAAATACAAAGGTGCACCAGTAAATCCAAATTAAAATACAGCAATACTAAGATACAAACTGTTGTAACATGAAATTCCAACATATTTATTCTTAATATGCATCAATATTAAAAAATGTCAAAGAAGATGACAGAAGAGAAGAGAAATTCCATGACTCAATTCATATTAATACAATAAATCAAAAGATTTGGAAAAGTACATTGATCAATCCAAGAGACCATGCAAAGAACAAATTTAATCATTTAAAATATTCAATTAATATCCTATATCCCATACCATTATATTCAAACTCACATATCATGATACATACCATTCAAATTGTTTTGTTTTCCAAGGCATTTTCTGATTTGATACCTTTACATTCTTCCATGCTTTATTTTCCAATAGATATCATATTGTTCATAGTTTCAAATTATGTAGCGTAAACTAAACACTCTATTCCAATGTTGTGCTAGCTTCATAGGGGACACCAGGCAAATATGATAACATTTGTGTAAATAGGGTTGTCAACCTAAACCTTTCTTTAAGTTATTTTAATCCATCTAGTTCTACCATACTCGTGATTATCCAAATCAGTCGAATTTCCTCAAATCCCCTAAATTGTTCACTCATGATCAATTTTATTTAAAAAAATCATGCATGGTTCCACGAAACATAAAGCCACCTCATATCCACATTTGGATTGTAAAAAGAAGAAAACCCCAAGCATTACCATGATTTGCTATATCAGTGATAAGAAGGACATTTGTCCAGTGCATTAAATATATGGACGTGGTTAAACAAAAAGTAACTATGTACCCCAAAGTATAATGCCGATAGCATTTTAAATCAATCTTCCAAATCGAGTCCAATAGATAAAATCTGAAACTTGTAAGTATGAATCCTAGCATCTTAAAAATTATTCTACACCAAATGCACATGCAAAAATCATGCATAAGTGATAGGCTTGTATATCAATAGTGTAATAACTGCAACAACCCCCGAGCATTAAGCCGATTCATCTTTTCACCTACCCGAATCCATTTTCCAAACAAATGCTCAAAGAGCAACTGACACATAGACAAAGAAAGAAACTCAAGTGATCCACTGTTTCTTTCTTAAATAGCCCGACATGGGTGTTCGTTATGGCTTGCAACTGTGCTTGTCCCATCAAAATCCTTACCTTTGCGTCTATTGACTAACATCCGCCATCTTATACTATGAAATCCTACAGCATGTTCAACATACATCATAGATACATACTTGTTAGCACCTCATAGTATAGAACACATCCAAAGAAAGGTAAATATTACGTACATACCTATTTCCAAACAATCAGCATTAACAAACATGATTCTACCTCGATCCCGAAAGATGTTTCACACTCATACCCATTTCCCCTAGTGCTTGTATAAAGAGAAAAGAGAGAAAGTGTGAATTACCTTTGCCTGCTGCTCATTACATGTGTTTGAGATAACTATTGACTAAAGAATACAGAATGACAAAATATACAGTGTAAAATCATATGCGCGAAAGCATGCATTGACAAAAACTCAATCATGCGTAACCGTCTCCCTATGAAATATTCCACGTGCTGCTAGACCCAATATCAAGAACCTATTCCCAAATATGGTAGTAGTGGAGTCAGAGCAGCAAATAACCCCAGTACTATAATGGGTGTGACATGTGTTTGTTTATATTTAGGCAATGAAAATAGATCGACATTTTTGCCAGGATATATTTTTATATAGTCATGTTTTAAAAAAAAATTGGTGATGTGCATTGGGGTCTATGGACCTCTACTTAAGCTACTATAGTAAGATAGGCCAATAATGATATTTTGCGATTGTTATAAAGCTTTGACACACCTATTTCTTGGTTGTTTGCCATCTTTATCTCCAGTGTCCACCATGCATCTTTGATACCATCCTGGCCTCAATGTATACCAGAGGAGTTTGTGTGTATTAGGTGTCATATGCCTTTCTGGACTAGGGAACTAGAATGCTTATTGACCTCATTGTCTCCATCCTGTGAGATGCCGGACTCTCTTCCGCTCAAGAGACTGCCACTCACATTGAGTGTTTTCATGACACGTGTTCTGCTCTTACAAATTCAATGTAATGTATTGTCTTGTAGGTCAAGCAATCATCGGACCTGTTGGACCTCCAGGGCTGCCTGGGCCGCAGGGACCGCCAGGAGAACGAGGTCAGTAGAAATGTCTAAAACATGGGGGCTCAATGGTGTATGAGCTGAATTTGCATCATTGAACGTATGAGACAAATACTCTTAAGCTAGGCATCAATTTGCTTCAAAGAGTGTTCTTTCTTCTTGTGCAGACTGGTAGCAATAACTGATTTATCGAACTACTCTATGCACAGAGGCACAGTTTCACCGAGATGCAAAGTCTTCCTAATATTAAGATATTAGAGGAGAAGAGAGATTTTGGATGGGGGCGGATCTAATTGAAATCAAATTGAAATGCTCTGAAAATTATTGCATTTTCCAGAGGAACATAGAATAAAATCACCCAAAAAATAGTTTATTCTAGAGTGGGAAATGAATACTTCAAAAGGTAGACAATTTGAAGGTATGCACATGTACAAAGTCGCAAAAGTGGGCCCGTGGTTTAAGGACGTGCAGACTTAACCTCCAAGTTAAATTAGTTGACCAGCTAAAGTTCTTAGACCTTAGGCCTTTGATAAAGCTGAGTTTTTGGATATCAAAGGTGCAGAGGTGGTTACGACTATCTGCATTGAGGGAGGAGGGGAATGGGTAAGGCTGACCAATCAGAGGACTCAAGAGAGAATAGGCTGCAGTATCCCTCGACACAGTGATAGTCCTCTTTCTCCACAGCTTTCTGTGGCGGATCAGGCTCCGTACTAGGACGAAGACTGTGCTTAGCAGCGCACACAGCCATTGCTTCAGCCAAGCTGAGCATGAGGGGGCAGATTTACAATTACTGGTGCATCCCTGCATATCGGCAGGGATGCGCCAGTAATTGTGCGCTGCAGCTCCGCCACCCTTGATGCGCCGCATTTACAATGCGGCGCACCATGGGGCAAAAACGGCACAGATGTGTCACGCATCTGTGCCGTAAAAGCGGCGCATTGCTGGAGTTGAGTTGCGTCGCAAACGCGACGCAGATCCAGCAATGATCAGGGGGGCCCTATGTGCACAATGCTGCGTCAATCCTTATGCCTGCTTCAAGCAGGTGCAGGGTTTTGACGCAGCATGGGCCCAAAAGTGACCGAGTGAAATCTTGTAGATTTCACTCAGCCACTTTTGGGAGGCGTTCCTGCGCCGGAACGCCTCCCCCTGCGATGATACGCCTCTTCTGGTGCAGGGCTTTACAACGTGACGCATCTAGGAGATGCGTCACGTTGTATATACCCCGCACCATAGCGCATCTTTTGCGCCGCCGCTGTGTCACAAAAGTGACGCAACTGAGCCGTAAAAGCGGCGCAAGGGGCTTGTAAATCTGCCCCGAGGAGTCTGGGGAAAGACCTCCTTACGTCTGCTGTAAGGGCCCAGTGTGAGGATAAGCAGGGTAAACGGCAAGCCACGGAGTGGACTTTCTTGGACTCTGAAGCACAGTGAATAGACTGAGCAGCAGATGTATCTTCAGAATACATTGTTTTCGTCTTTAATGAGAAATTCAGAAAGGACTTATGTTTGTTACTTTCACAAAAGGCTTTGTCACATATTAATTGAGCTTAAGTCATTCAATATCAATTTACGAGACTGAGAGCAGCTTTAATTGGTCAAAGTCCCACAGTTCAGTTGTGAAGGGTCAAATGCTGTCCCTGTGTATGATTGTGTAATGCAAGAATCCTCAGACTATAGCCGCGCAACTTGTACATTACACACCAATTCCTAGACTGTAACCAACAATGAAGGAAATGTTACATCTTTTATATGTGGCTTGGATTAATGGACAATCAATCGTCTTTTAGGAGAAGCTGGTGTCCCGGGGGCTCCAGGAATCCCAGGAGGATCTCGAGGTAAGGGGGATACTTTTTATTTTTTAGAATTTAGATGTTACACAAACATAATCACTCCTCTGGTTGACAGAGAACATTGAAAGGCTTGTATTGGCCAAATATGGAGTGCTATTCACTAAATAAAGCGTCCGTTGGGCATGCACCGGACTTTACCTCCTCAAAAAATAATCCACCCAGTTGTGTGTTTTTTACGTCTCGGCTCCAGATAGCTCTAGATGTCAGTAGGCAAGCCAATACATAACACAGATTTAGATCAGCCCCTTGGTCATGATTGGATAGATTGGCTGTGTCTCTCAGATTTCTGCTCTTGATTCTACTGTTTTCCTTCCGATTCCTGTGTTCATCCTGCCCAGAAGTATTTTTGTTTCACAACGTACTGACTGGATGAGTTGTATCTTTCCACCGTATAACTCAGGGGACTCTCTTTATTTAGTATTCAGCACTCCATGGAAATGCATGTATTTACTTAGTCTCTCCCTCTGTTAATCCATCCACCCCCTATCACTTTCTCAAATATCATTGACAAAGTTAATTGCTTGGCATTTTAAAGCCAAGACATACTGTCTTTACCAATGCTTGCTTTATGATTGTAAAAACAACAAGTGATGGACCGAATGTGGATCAATGTCACACATTCCCCCAGTCAAAAGATCTGGGCCCGAATCCATCGTTTTTTTGCACTCCACACCACCCTGGGTTAGACAATGGCAATATGCAAATCAGCTCTGACCCTGTTGCCCCATGGGAACAGTCCAGTCCGAACTACAAAAGCCATGTCCTTCCCAGAACGGAATCAAGCATCCGAGGACTGGACTGTTCCCATGGGGCACAGGGTCAGAGCTGATTTGCATATCGCCATTGTCTAACCCAGGGTGGTGTGGAGTGCAAAAAAACGATGGATTTGGGCCCAGATCTTTGGACTGGGGTGAATGTGTGACATTGATCCACATTCTGTCCATCACCTGTTTTGTTTGCAATTACCGCCATAAGTGCGCTGGGGATGCTCAGACGTGGGTCCCAGGCACTCCACACCACTGGAGTCAAGCTAGCCGGGCTGATGAGAGGTGTTACCTCGAAACCGGTCCGGTCCTCGGATGCTTGATTCCGTTCTGGGAAGGACATGGCTTTTGTAGTTCGGACTGGACTGTTCCCATGGGGCACAGGGTCAGAGCTGATTTGCATATCGCCATTGTCTAACCCAGGGTGGTGTGGAGTGCAAAAAAACGATGGATTTGGGCCCAGATCTTTGGACTGGGGTGAATGTGTGACATTGATCCACATTCTGTCCATCACCTGTTTTGTTTGCAATTACCGCCATAAGTGCGCTGGGGATGCTCAGACGTGGGTCCCAGGCACTCCACACCACTGGAGTCAAGCTAGCCGGGCTGATGAGAGGTGTTACCTCGAAACCGGTCCGGTCCTCGGATGCTTGATTCCGTTCTGGGAAGGACATGGCTTTTGTAGTTCGGACTGGACTGTTCCCATGGGGCACAGGGTCAGAGCTGATTTGCATATCGCCATTGTCTAACCCAGGGTGGTGTGGAGTGCAAAAAAACGATGGATTTGGGCCCAGATCTTTGGACTGGGGTGAATGTGTGACATTGATCCACATTCTGTCCATCACCTGTTTTGTTTGCAATTACCGCCATAAGTGCGCTGGGGATGCTCAGACGTGGGTCCCAGGCACTCCACACCACTGGAGTCAAGCTAGCCGGGCTGATGAGAGGTGTTACCTCGAAACCGGTCCGGTCCTCGGATGCTTGATTCCGTTCTGGGAAGGACATGGCTTTTGTAGTTCGGACTGGACTGTTCCCATGGGGCACAGGGTCAGAGCTGATTTGCATATCGCCATTGTCTAACCCAGGGTGGTGTGGAGTGCAAAAAAACGATGGATTTGGGCCCAGATCTTTGGACTGGGGTGAATGTGTGACATTGATCCACATTCTGTCCATCACCTGTTTTGTTTGCTTTATGATTGTGGCATTCAACTCTAGCACCACACTTCAAAACTTCAGTACCTGGATACTGGCAGAAGAGAGGCTAGCACTAAGGTTAACGAGGCCCCTGCCTCAGTGTCTCACGTTGGCATTCCTCCTTTGATTGTATAATAGCAGGACCTTTCCTCGAATTGGGTGTTATCAAAGCAAGAGTTAACGAACCCAAACAAAAATCTGCTTGTATTCATTTATTTATGAATTATGTAATGTGTTGTAAAGTCTGCGCTGTGAGAGGTAAGATGGGCGAGTTAGTAAGGCAGGCAGTCATGACTTTGAAGAGTGAGCCTGTCTGTAAATCATTGAGAAATAGAGCAAATGAGCAAGTGAGTGGGTCCATCAATGAAAGAGATTGGATGTGTTGGCGGCTGACGGACGGAGCGAGAGAGCGAGTGAGTGCCTGGCAGCATTTAGTGAGTAACAAGGTACATAAGTGAATTTGTGAATGGGTGATCGAGTGAATCCGTCACTCAGTGGGAGAGCGAATGAGTGAGTGAGAGTAAGTCAGTCATTTAGTGAATGAGTAATGGGCGGGTGGGTAAGTGGGAAAAATAAGGCGGTGCATGGTCCGTTCACCATGTGTGATTACAGACATGTTCTTCTCCCTGGTTCTTTCACATGCTAATGCACTGGTTACTTTTTGTGTTTTTTAGGTCCAGCCTCAAGCGCAAGAGGAAGCCCAGGACCACCAGGTCCCCCTGGTCCTCCTGGTCCTCCAGGCCCCGCAGGACGCGGCCCACAAGAAGTCCAACAGTACATTGCAGAGTATCTTCAGAGTAAGGAAAAAGGTGTTTCTTTTCCTCTTAATCAAAATAAAACGATTTAATTGCGCTGTGTAAAATGTTCATTGTAATTGTGAATGGTGCCTTGTCACACGCGTCGGGTGTAAAGAATAAGCTGCCGGCTTCCGTGAAATGTCTGGATATACTTCACTCAAAGGGTTCTCAAGTGCTAACACCACAAGGGCCCCCCTAACTGACTGCAGCACCATCTCATGGCAAGAGGCCATGTTAGATGGCCGCCTATGAACTACCAATAGGAGTATGCCCATCTGCCCAGCTGGGAAGGGCTGAGATGTAGGAGGGTTAAGAGGTGGGTGTCTGCTAAATGTCATTGCCTTGGGGTCCATACCCTTGCACCTGCTCTCTTTATGAGACCCAAACAGTGAAATATTTTCAGATATGTCATTTGTCAGCTAGAGCTTTCTCTTTTTATTATTGTTTGGAGCGCGAATGAATTGCTCTGAAGAAAAAGAAGTGACAAACTAAAGCCAAACATTTAACTGTTTTTAGTCCGATCCTACCAGAAAGCTCAAACTGTCTGGTTGTCAGCTTGCCAAGATCTTAGAGTGGGCTTAAAGCTCACATAGTGGTGCCAGTGGCGGGCTTTATTGTTACTCTCATTTGCTTGCTTCTTATTTGTTGGCTTGCCCTGTCTATCTTGAGTTTGTCCCTCCCCTAGAGTATAGTCTCTTCACTTGTGTGCTTCCTCTGCTCAGTTTTAGGATGCTATCTCTTTCTTTCTGCATAAGCAGTCCACAAGAGTTTAGGTGTTTTCCAGCTGCCTCACACGTGTGCTTCTTTCCCCTGTCCACTCATTGTTGCTCTTTCTCATCCATATGCTTCTCTCTCTCACTGTGCTGCTCTCTCGCCCATGTGATTTTCTTTCCCCACCCTTCGCTCCTCGTGATCTCCCTCACTTGTGTGCTTCTGTGGTGTTCTCACCTTCTTGTGCTTCTTCCTCCGCCGTCCATATCTTGTTTATCTCTTAACTCCCCCCACTCCCTCCCCTGTTATCCCTTCTACATGCGGACCTTTTTGTTTAATTGGCGAATTTGAGCAGAAAAATCTTTTTGGTCACCACCATCATCGATCAGTAAATAAAAAATTTAAGAAAATGGCGCCTACGTCCTTCCACTGGCACCCGCTTGTGTTTTGACACATCCTTTTCAGTAGAATGATGCAACGGCCATCGCCCTTGTTTATTTTGACAATGCTGCAAACTATCCTGACTGTACACAACTCCACTACAGGCAATTGGCAAAGCCACTAAGTCCCAAAAGAAAAAACCTATTGCTTGTGCCGGTTCTTGAACTGCAGGCGCCAGTTCACAATTCTCTAGCTAGGGTGCAGCTTCATAACCTGACCCATGACTTGCCTGCATTTTGTCCTGATTTGTCAGATTACATAATCTCTGCTCCTGACATAATCTAACAAAAAAATATTCATAATTTATCTAGTGGGTTAATTATCACCTATTCCAATTTTATCCTCAAAGATAGTGTATAGCATACAGATTTTGATTGATTGATTTGGCAATGTACAAAGTGCAAACAAATGCCCGAAGGCGGCAACTCCGGCAAGGCACTATTGCAATTAGTCATAAAACACCAAAATGTGTGTGGGTGTACCAAAATCGGTATGTCCTGGCATTTCCCCCCCGATAAATTTCAGTAGGTTTTGCCTGTCACAATTTAACTGGATAAAATTGTGGGGAGGCCACCCATGATAAGGTTCTTAGTGTAGTAACTGAGAATCCTGAAGATATAAACAGTGAGAGGATTGGGAAGCTGAGAGGTTGGAAATAAACATGTACTGGAGTTCCTTGCATCTTGTGCAAGGGTGAGGTGTATATCTTTGATTGCAAGGGTGAGGTGCATTTCTTTGATTTTCATAAATGCCTTTTACCAAGGTTGTGTAGAAGGTGAAATGATATGCCGAACAGCCAATAGCATGAGTTGAGAGACAAACTGCTGCGGGTGGGACCAAAGCACACTCTTCCCATATTTTAAGGAATTGTTAACAATAGGTCTTACAAGCTGGTGTGCTATCAAGCCAGACTTAAAAACATCAAGATATCTGATGAGGCTGTTCTTGGGAACAGGAGCCCTGTCAAGGTGATAAAGATAGAAGATAAAAAACAAAGCAAAAAACACACAAATGCATTCTGTCCATCATTTGTGTGTCTTGCTTTCTCGCCCAAAGTGCGGCGGGTAAGCCCGGACGTGAGTCCCGGGCTCACTGTGCCACTGGATTCAAGATAGCCTGGTTGATGAGGGGTGATACTCTGAAACCAGTCCCAGGATGCTTGTTTCTGTTCCAGGGAGGACGTGGCTTGGCAGTTCGGGCTAGACTGTTCGCAAGAGGAACAAGGTCAAGACGGATTTGCATACGACTGGGGCTAAACTGGGGTAGCCTGGGGAGAAAAAGGACAATGGATTTAACCCAGATCTCTTGACTGGGGGCGAATGTTTGATTAGTTCTGCATTCCGTCCACCATTTGTGTGTCTTTTGCTAGAAACGCTCATGCATCGTAACGCTGCACCCAAAGTTGCTTTGCTTTATTGCATGACAGTGAGAGAGGACAACTGCACTATATCTACAGAGATATGCCACTCTCCTCCCCAGTGCCAGTACAAAAATATACTGCCAAGCGCCACGCACACACCTTTGCGCCATAGTGCAAAGGTGTCTGCATTAGTCTAGCATAGGTTTTGTACAGGAAGGGCACCCTTCTATTATAAAATGCTTAGCTTAGACTGCCTGTGCAACGTTTCCTACTTTGTATGTGTGCTGTACAGTGCAGCACACTTGCAAAGTCAGAAAAGAAAGAAAAAATGAAAGCATTTCTCTTTTTTAACGCTTGCTTTGAAGTGGATTCATATTTGGTATAAAACCCTGTCTGCTATCAGTAGCAGAAAGGGTTTTGTGCAAAAAACTATGGGTGGTAGCACGGGAACGCCCATGTGTCACCCATGGAACTCCCCCTTGATGTAGAGTAACGAAAAGCAGCCCTTCACGTAGGGTTGTGTTACTTTTTTTTTATAAACCAATGCAAATAAAATGGTATTTGTGTTGGTTTGTAAATCGCAAAAAAGATTTTGCGTTGGATCTGCATTAGAATAGTAATGCAAAGACCACACAAAACTTTTGTAAATCTAGGCAAAAATTTTACAAATCACACGGTTCTGTTCACATTTGGCTTTAGGTTCAGTTACCATATCTCACCAGCCATTATGTCACTCCATTAGCTCCCACCCAGTGAGACAACACAATTGTTGATTATTTACTTCTCAAATCGCTCCATGACTGACCCAAAGCCTGTAAAAATAGGTCTTCCATCCTTAACAGCCAGTGTTGCTATTGAAAAAGCTACCTCTGAACCTACTTGCCATGCCCCCTCTCCCACCGTGCTGAAAAGTATTGGTAGAAATTTCTCTACGGGCAGGTGTCCACCCCCTGGAAATTCTTTTTTCTCTTTGGACTGAAGAAGGACATTGTACAATTTGAAAACAATATATACCTTTCCCAATCAGCGCCTGGACTGATTTCCTCAGACTAGTTCCTTAAACTTTGATCCCGAGGTAATCAACTCCAATAGGACTAGCATGTTAGCCTGTCAGCAGCCTAAAAGCACCCATTGGGCCCCTTCCTTCCTATATGAGGAAACAATGAAGAATTCCAGTGTGACTGACACCATGGCACAGCTGCCTCTGGAAAGGGAAACTGCCAAGTTCTCATCTTCCCAAGTGCTACAAGGGTGCAGTAATAAGCATGCAACACCTCTAAAAATCAAAAGATAAATAAACAGGGAAGGGCTCAATCTTCACTAGTCAGATACATTATCTCAGTTGATAAGTCAGTGCTGGGGATATTCCTGTAGAATAGTTATAAAGGGTTTCTACTTGATCCAGTTGTTGGCACGTGTATTTTAGCATCTGTTGGTCTGCTATGTCTTAGATTCCAAATTATTTCAGATCTTTTTTCTAACTGGTTATAGGTGTCATTTGGTTGCATTTTAATTTTCTCCATTTGAATTATTCTTGTGGCTGCAACTGGACAGAGTACAATTCATATATAACTGTTCAATTAGCCTTTCCTCCAGATCAGGGTGTTGTGTGCACAGATAACTCAAATGAAAATGCATCTTTGTATTTACTGTGCACTGCATTGAGGGATGTGAATTAACTTTTGTTTATGTATATGTCTTTCAGGCGACAATATCAGAAGCTACCTTGTTGGCCCACAAGGACCTCCAGGACCTCCAGGAGACAGCGGGCAGTCTCTGGATTACGCTGAGCTGGCTAGCCGTGTTATGACCTACATAAGAAGTATGTTTAAATTTCCTGCATCATTTGCACAGCACAAGCATAAGCCTGTCACCATTTGCATCACCACCTCCATTGCAATCCTCACCACTGCAAGCATCACCGTCGTACCACATCCATCCGCACAACAACCACCACCCTCACTGCCAGTGCCTCGCCATCATCATTAGCATAGTTAATCTTTGATGCAATATAAAGATATCACTTAAACTTCAAGCAGTATCAAGGCATTATGACAGTTTAAAGCGCATGCTGCAAACATTGCCTGAATCACAAGCATCATCATCCCGTCATCTAGCCATAAAAGTCAGAAACCTGGCAAAGCAGCTTATCAAGGTTTTTACTTTATGTTTGAGAAGTTTTCCAAAAATTTTGTTTGAGAAAGGTCCTCATCCACAGTGAGTGACAAACAACACAAGCCTAGCTCAAATACAGGGTGTGGTGTTTGTCAATGGGAAAGCATGGTAACACAAATTAAAAGTATACATGAGGGATGCAGAGAGCCAACAAACAAGTTTCAATGTTTAAATCCTGGGGAATTGAGGGATAGAGAACAGGCCTGATTATTTGCTCTTAGTGGGATTAGCATTACTGTATGTGTGCTATGCTGCTTTGGCATGGTCTAGACTCTAGTCTTTGTTGGCACAGAATGTATGAGGCAGGCAGCATCCCATGAGTATGCAATAATGGGTGGAGTCTTTGAGCATTTTGGTCCTGCATTGTCTTCTCTGGCTTCTGTTTGTTGTGCGTCTCCTTGCTCTTGTGTGGAATATGTAATGTATTACGCCTCCAAGGTGTGTAGGGTTCCCTGCTGCTGTAGGTAGCTCAGTAGGGAGGTTATCATTGCTGCTCATGGGGTGTGTGTATCATACCTGTACACAGTGAGCATGTAAAATATCTTTCAGTTTACCTGGTCAAGTGCATTCATCTTAGTATGCTCCCTTGGACATTGTGCATACTATATATACTGCTATAGGATAATAATATTTATGATAATGAGAAAGTTAATTTAAGGCAGCTGGCAACAATCAGTAAGAAAGTTCCTAAAGTTAAGGTGCCTGTTGCAGAGATGGGTGTGTAACCTGTAAGTCACATCTTCAAGGAAGTGATACCCTTTATCATTGCATAGTTAAATAAAAGAGAACAGTTAAATTGAGCAAAATGTAATGTTGAACAATTGGAGATTGTTGGTCCCCATTTAGACCTAGAGGGTAGAATGTGCTGGTTTTCAACAGTTTATGTATTGTCATAGACCAAGCAAGGCTGCCTTTTGACTCGCCCTGCCCAGCAAAATGTATGAATTTATTCACTGAAAGACCTTCCCGATTACTAAAGAAAAGTATAACTAAAACAAATAAGCCATTAGACTTCCCAAAAGTTTTATGTCTAATTAGAGAGCAAAGTCCAATTGGGAATTTCTACGGATGACCACTGAAATCTGAAATGTAATTTGTTGTCCAGTTCCAGTTCTCTGCATTGCAGTGGTAGGTCACTGGTTTGAATGTGCTGATCTTATCAAGAAGTACCAAGGGACCAACACCGTCACCGACATGTTTCTAAGTATATGCCAGGAAAATCTCATGATCATCACTATAAAGTTCCTCAGTTTGCTTTGATTTGCGTTTCTGAAAGCCTCACGCGGTCTGCACACTATAATAAAGTACTCACTTGCCTTAGGTGCTGGGTTAGCCGATGGTTTGCCAGGGCCCCCAGGCCCTCCAGGACCCCCTGGCTCCTATGAAGAAATCCTTTCAATATTACAAAGTAAGTTTAAACCTCAGTTTTCAGTGTAATTCGTAATTCTACTAATGAGCATAAGATGACCAGTTTTTTGTTTATGGTTAACAATGCACCGTTATTTTCATCTTGACGTGGAACAAAGAACATTAGTATAATGATGATACTATAGCTTTCTGGTAGTATATTCATGCTTGCGCGTTACTATAGAGCTGTTTAAAGATCTTCGCTAACAGTTGAGAATTTGGTGTTATAATTAAATTTTATCTGATAATGTGCAAATTTGCTGAGACATGTACAGTTTTATGATCATGCGCATATTTATTGTCTGCACACTTAGAAAAGTAAAAAGAAGAATATAAAGGAAAATTTAAATGCTAAAAGGCCTTTTCTTCCAAAAGAACTTAAAATACATATCTGTAAACAGGGTGGGTTATTGCCTTATGTAACTCTGCATTACAAATCAAAAATATGTTTGTTGGTTGTACTGCTGCTCTAAATGACTGGGGTTTGTTTGTGTCCACCACTTTTTCATGCAGTTATTACATCAACCATGTCTGTTATAACGTGTTATACATCGACTATGCCCAGTTAAAAAGTGTTATTTTTGATTATTATCTCTAAATTCACCAAATTCAAAATTATGCCAATAAGACCACTGTTATCTTTAAATGTCCCTTAAGTAACAACTCCAGAACAGTTTTGGAAATCTGTGTTCAGGACTAGATAACCATGGGTCTTAAAGTTATTCTCAATCCTAATGAAGATTACTGCTACCTTTGTGTAACTGTTTAAGCATCAGAGTAAATACTCTCGGCCTAATTGCAATTATGTATGTAAGACTTTGTTTCCATTTTGATACTGAAGACCATATTATGCAACAGCAGAGCAGAACCAAGGTCAATACCAAACAGTTTTGAGCACCCATTGCATGATTTTAGATGGAGTGGAGCAAATTAGTATTGCCAGCCAGCAGGCACATCGTTGAGCCCCATTTGGTGTGGCAGACTGCATAAGTAGGCGAGCAGTAGCATTTACCACACACCCATTGGGTAGTAAATGTTCTTCATACAGGGAATTGCCATTAAAAAGTAACAATTTCCTTAGATCAGGGATGTACAATTTTGAATAAGGAGGATTGGATCTATGCCACATTTTCAAAAGAACATCTGATAATGTAATTTAATTCTATTTAGGTGCATTATATGTAATTGTATTTCATGTGGCTATGCTGAAAATCTGTCCAGGATCTATCCATTCTGGACCTGCGTGTGATATCCTTGACTTAGACTACAAAAAATTTGAAAATCACTATAATCAGAGCACCTTTAAGCCACAACACATGTGAATGCAAATTATTGAGGCACCTGAAATACTTCAGGATACCTCTGCTGAATTTCTAGTTCTGCAAATAATTAACACCTGGCAAAAACGGTGCACTTTTGTGTCCCATCCTACTGCCAGCACAAGACCCTGAATGTTGCGTTTTCATATTTCAGGAGAAGAAGTGCGTCAGTATCTAATGGGACCTCCAGGCCCACCTGGACCTCCGGGATCTCTTGCCGTCGGAACTGCATCTCTGGACTATGCTGACCTAGCTAATCGAGTTGTAACCTTCATGAGCAGTAAGAACGTTTTCAAAATCAAAATCTTGCATTGTGTGGTTTTCACCTTACATTGGATATGCAGATAAAAATCACACAAGTAATACAATCTCCAGGCTCTTATCAATTCAACCCAACAACTGAGTTTGTCATTTGGGACAACTTAAATTATTTCAATGCCACCACATATTCCTTATAAGCTAGTACACAGATTTGAAATACTTGCAATTGTGAAAAGGTGTTGTTAGCAAAATTTACATTTTACAAAACACACCTACAACAGTATAAAGTCTACTTAACAAGTGCCTCCTAGACAATCTAATATATTCACTAGGCAGGTTTTGGATCTGCTTAAAGAGAACATTTGTGAATGGAACTACATTAAAAATAGTTCTAAACACATTTGTGCCTTTAAGTTGTGTTCAGAACAAATTAAAATGTAGGGAAACTGTTATGGGTTAGAAATTTATAGGTGCTTTCAAGAAAAAATATTTCTGCCATGTAATACAAACTGGGAAGGAGACGGTATATTGCTTATTCCCTTAAGCTAGAGTAACAAACATGATTTATGTGTGAGAACTTATAAAGATTTAATGTTGAAAGCCACAGGAGCCCATTAAAAAAATACCAGGTTGAGCATGTGTACTTATGTAGTGTCCTACCAGTGCATGACACTTTTTTGACAAACTTGAGGTACATATTATTTATTTTTTATTTATTTTTATTTTAGCGATTTCTACAGCGCCTGGTGACCCAAGGGTATCCCCGCACTATGTAACTTGAACCTATTGAGACGGGAGGTAGTCGAAGGGTGTTACTTGGGAAACAAATGGGTCTTAAGTTTTTTGCGGAACGCCAGGAAGTTGGATTCCAATCTGAGGGCCAGGGGGAGTGCGTTCCAGCCTTTGGCCGCCTGAACGGAGAATTGACGGCCTCCCGTGCGGACTTTTTTGAATCTGGGAATGTGGACTCGATTCTCATTTTGCGATCGTAGCACTCTGGTTGCTGTATAGGGTGTAATCATGTTGCTGAGGATCGCTGGGCCAGAACCGTTGTAGAGCTTGTGTGTAATACACATTGCTTTAAAGTGCACCCTTTGGCGAACAGGGAGCCAGTGAAGGGTTTTAAGGGCTGGCTTGGCAGATGTTCTGGAGGGGGTGTTGGTGATCATGCGTGCTGCCGCATTCTGTGTCCGCTGGAGTTTCGAGATGGTAGCCTCGGGGGCTCCCAGATAGACTAGATTGCTGTAGTCTAAGCGGGACAGCACTAGGCCCTGGATAAGGAGCTTTCTGGACATAGGAGGGAGTAGGGGCAGGATTTTACGAGTCTTACGCATGAGCCCAAAACATGTGCCCGAGGTTTTGGTAGCCTGGGTCTTCATCGTGAGTTGTGGCTCTAGCCACACCCCAAGTGTTTTGATTTCAGATTTGGGGGGGGGATTTCACCGAACACATCGGGCCATATCGTGGGAGGGATAGTTGTCCATTGCTTACCGAGTAACATTACCTCTGTCTTTGTCCCATTCAATTTCAAAGAAGATTCGTTCATCCAATTGTGGATGTTTATGAGGCAGTTAGTCAGGTTTTCAGGATGGTCAATCAGCTGGGACAGGGAGACGACTAGTTGGGTGTCATCGGCGTAACTCACCATTTTGATGTTAAATGGTGTTACCACGTCCTCGAGGGGGGCCATATAGACATTAAAAAGCGTGGGGCTTAGGGAAGAGCCCTGGGGGACGCCGCTAGTGAGAGGGAGGGTGGATGAGTGGTGACTGTCATCCCAGACTTGAAAGGTGCGTCCTGTAAGATAGGATTCGATCCATCCGATAGCTGTCCCGGTAAGTCCTGCCTTCGCCAGTCTGCTCAGAAGGACACGGTGGTTGACCGTATCGAAGGCTGCACTTAGATCCAGGAGGATCACTGCCACTGATCCTCCTGAATCTAGTAAGCCCCTTGCCTCTTCAATCACCGCAAGCAGTGCGGTGTCCGTTCCGTGGCCTGGGCGAAATCCGGTCTGGGATTGTCTGAGCAGTTTGTTTGTTTCCAGGAACTGAGATAATTGGATATTTACCAGTTTCTCGGTGACTTTGCTAATGCCAGGGAGTAGGGATATTGGCCTATAGTTGGTCAGGTCTGCTGGATCCAGCTGGGGTTTTTTTATGAGTGCTTTGACCACCGCACTCTTCCAGCTGTCAGGGACGATGCCATGGGAAAACGAACAGTTGATGAGGTCCGTAATGGTAGGAACTATTACTGGGGCTACTGTCTTAAGGAACCTGATAGGGGCTGGGTCCAGGGGTGATCCACTTTTCATTTTTACAAGGGTTCGCTCAACCTCTGCAGGGGTGACAGGTCGAAAAGTCTTAAGCGAAGGACGACAGATGCTTTCAGACATTTTGGGGACAGGACTGCTTTCCGTAAGGCTGGGAAGGCTGGAGGGAGGGAGGGAGGCCAGGATACGGGTAATTTTCTCGTTGAAAAAAATGGCTAACTCGTTACTTCTGTCAACTTTGGGCGTGTTAGAGGAGGAGGTGGTGGGGACCTTGGTCAGCTCTTTGACGATTAAAAAAGATTCTCGGGCTGAATTGGATGCTTCTTGTATACGAGTGGTATAGTAGGAAGCTTTGGCTGATTTGATAGCCTCTTTGTAAATTTTGACCGCAGCCTGGTAGTCTTCTTTGTTGGCATGTTGCCAGGTCTTTCTCCAAAGACGTTCGGCCTTTTTGCAGTTTTTGCGGAGTGCTCTTAGCTCTGTGGAATACCATGGAGCTGAGCCACGTTTGCCGTTTTTATTTTCCCTATTTCTGAGTGGAAGTATGAGGTCTAGGGAGGCGGTAATCCAATCTCTGAATCTTTTGTCTGCTGTATTTGGGTCTTCTGCCTGGGCAGGGATGTTTTTTTCCAGGGTCTGAGTCCATTCGTCCGTGGAGAGTCTGGGCCAGGTCCTATCCTTGCTAAAAGTGGGGGGTGTGCGGTTTTTCTTGGAGGTTACAGGTAATTGGAAGGAGACCATAAAGTGGTCTGTCCAGGGGAGCGGCAAGGCCTCTTTGGCTGACATAGTAGGCGAGTTTGTAAGTACGGGGTCTAAGAGGTGGCCCTTGTTGTGGGTGGCTCCGGAGTTTAGTAACCGGATGTCAAGAGCCGCTAGATCTTGAATCAAATCAAGGGCTACCGCGTTGGCCGGGTCTTCAAGGTGGATGTTCAAGTCTCCGACTATCATGTAGTTAGAGAAGGAGTGGGCTTGGGTTGTAATTAGGTCCAGAAGCGAACAGATGAAGGGACCCGGAGTGCCGGGAGGGCGATAAATGAGGAGTCCTGTAAGGGAGGTGGTTGGGTTGAGTGTGACAGAAAAATGCAGGCTTTCTGCGTCGGTAATCTGGGCGTCGTAGGTTTTGAAGTGGAGGTGTTCTCGATGGATAATGGCTATCCCTCCTCCTCTACCTAGAGGACGGGGTAAGGACTGAATACAATAGCCCTGTGGGGTTGCTAAGACCATGTCAGATTGAGAATGAGGGCCGAGCCACGTTTCCGTGAGGAAAAATATATCAATTTGATGGTCCTCTATGAGGTCGGCAATCTGAGTCGCGTGTTTGGGAAGAGAGCGGCAGTTCAGAGAGGCTAGGTTGAGGGTGGCAGGCTTGCTGGGTCTCGCGGGTAGCGTAAGCTGCGTTGGTTTGCATGAGGGGCAGCTAATGAAGGGTCCCTTGGGATTATGGATGTAATCACAGGACTGCGGAGGAGGTCTGAGGCTCAAAAGGTCTCTGCGGGAGTACCGTATGATTGAGAGGAGGGAATCAGGCAGGGGTTCTGGCCCTAGGCCCGGTCGTGCGCGGACGGGCGCAGACGGGCTTGCCTTAGGCGCTCCCGCTGCGCTCGTCCGCTGCGCTGGGGAGGTCGGCACATTTGTGTTGGTTGTAGAGGGCGTGGCCTCGCAGGGGGCGTGGCTACACCTTTGCCGCGCTAGCGGTGAGGGCGTTTGCTCGAGTCTGAGGTCTGGTGGCGCTAGGAATCGGCGCTTTGGCACAGGTAAGCCTGGCTGGCTTTTGTGGGTTAAAATTAGTGCAAGTGCTAATAAATTTTAAAAACAGAGCGAATAGTTACAAAATACCTCCGGCTTTCCGCCTCAGAGGAGTTCAGGTTAGTGAGGAATCGTTGCGCTGTCAAGCGTTTATATACTCGAAGTGATTGGTGGGCGTGGCCTCGCAGGGGGCGTGGCTACACCTTTGCCGCGCTAGCGGTGAGGGCGTTTGCTCGAGTCTGAGGTCTGGTGGCGCTAGGAATCGGCGCTTTGGCACAGGTAAGCCTGGCTGGCTTTTGTGGGTTAAAATTAGTGCCAGTGCTAATAAATTTTAAAAACAGAGCGAATAGTTACAAAATACCTCCGGCTTTCCGCCTCAGAGGAGTTCAGGTTAGTGAGGAATCGTTGCGCTGTCAAGCGTTTATATACTCGAAGTGATTGGTGGGCGTGGCCTCGTAGGGGGCGTGGCTACACCTTTGCCGCGCTAGCGGTGAGGGCGTTTGCTCGAGTCTGAGGTCTGGTGGCGCTAGGAATCGGCGCTTTGGCACAGGTAAGCCTGGCTGGCTTTTGTGGGTTAAAATTAGTGCCAGTGCTAATAAATTTTAAAAACAGAGCGAATAGTTACAAAATACCTCCGGCTTTCCGCCTCAGAGGAGTTCAGGTTAGTGAGGAATCGTTGCGCTGTCAAGCGTTTATATACTCGAAGTGATTGGTGGGCGTGGCCTCGCAGGGGGCGTGGCTACACCTTTGCCGCGCTAGCGGTGAGGGCGTTTGCTCGAGTCTGAGATCTGGTGGCGCTAGGAATCGGCGCTTTGGCACAGGTAAGCCTGGCTGGCTTTTGTGGGTTAAAATTAGTGCAAGTGCTAATAAATTTTAAAAACAGAGCGAATAGTTACAAAATACCTCCGGCTTTCCGCCTCAGAGGAGTTCAGGTTAGTGAGGAATCGTTGCGCTGTCAAGCGTTTATATACTCGAAGTGATTGGTGGGCGTGGCCTCGCAGGGGGCGTGGCTACACCTTTGCCGCGCTAGCGGTGAGGGCGTTTGCTCGAGTCTGAGGTCTGGTGGCGCTAGGAATCGGCGCTTTGGCACAGGTAAGCCTGGCTGGCTTTTGTGGGTTAAAATTAGTGCAAGTGCTAATAAATTTTAAAAACAGAGCGAATAGTTACAAAATACCTCCGGCTTTCCGCCTCAGAGGAGTTCAGGTTAGTGAGGAATCGTTGCGCTGTCAAGCGTTTATATACTCGAAGTGATTGGTGGGCGTGGCCTCGCAGGGGGCGTGGCTACACCTTTGCCGCGCTAGCGGTGAGGGCGTTTGCTCGAGTCTGAGGTCTGGTGGCGCTAGGAATCGGCGCTTTGGCACAGGTAAGCCTGGCTGGCTTTTGTGGGTTAAAATTAGTGCCAGTGCTAATAAATTTTAAAAACAGAGCGAATAGTTACAAAATACCTCCGGCTTTCCGCCTCAGAGGAGTTCAGGTTAGTGAGGAATCGTTGCGCTGTCAAGTGTTTATATACTCGAAGTGATTGGTGGGCGTGGCCTCGCAGGGGGCGTGGCTACACCTTTGCCGCGCTAGCGGTGAGGGCGTTTGCTCGAGTCTGAGGTCTGGTGGCGCTAGGAATCGGCGCTTTGGCACAGGTAAGCCTGGCTGGCTTTTGTGGGTTAAAATTAGTGCAAGTGCTAATAAATTTTAAAAACAGAGCGAATAGTTACAAAATACCTCCGGCTTTCCGCCTCAGAGGAGTTCAGGTTAGTGAGGAATCGTTGCGCTGTCAAGCGTTTATATACTCGAAGTGATTGGTGGGCGTGGCCTCGCAGGGGGCGTGGCTACACCTTTGCCGCGCTAGCGGTGAGGGCGTTTGCTCGAGTCTGAGGTCTGGTGGCGCTAGGAATCGGCGCTTTGGCACAGGTAAGCCTGGCTGGCTTTTGTGGGTTAAAATTAGTGCCAGTGCTAATAAATTTTAAAAACAGAGCGAATAGTTACAAAATACCTCTGGCTTTCCGCCTCAGAGGAGTTCAGGTTAGTGAGGAATCGTTGCGCTGTCAAGCGTTTATATACTCGAAGTGATTGGTGGGCGTGGCCTCGCAGGGGGCGTGGCTACACCTTTGCCGCGCTAGCGGTGAGGGCGTTTGCTCGAGTCTGAGGTCTGGTGGCGCTAGGAATCGGCGCTTTGGCACAGGTAAGCCTGGCTGGCTTTTGTGGGTTAAAATTAGTGCAAGTGCTAATAAATTTTAAAAACAGAGCGAATAGTTACAAAATACCTCCGGCTTTCCGCCTCAGAGGAGTTCAGGTTGTGCCAACCTTTGGAAGAGCCTGCAAAGATGAAGAGAAGAGTATGACAGACAAAAGCGGAAAAAAAAAAACAAATACAAGATTGTATCTATATTTTTTCTCTAAACTCTATATTTCAAAATGAATTGACTTATCTGCTGATCTCGATTTCCTGCTGAGATGCTTGCAGTCCGGGACATAGTTTTATATCAGAGTATTCATCCATAAAGCTAAAACCGAATACAATTTCTAAACCATTTTCTTACTGCAGCATCATTAATGTTGTTATGAATAGCGGACAGGGTAATTTGTGAGGAAATCCAGAGTATGGTCTATTTTAGATGTTAATGATCGTATCTGGACTTGTTTCCTCTTATAAATCCAGATTACCATACCAATAGCCATATATTCAGAAATTCAAACACACAACTTCTATTTTTGGAGTCTGTGGGTTTAAGAATGCATATCACAACAAGTTTTTCAAAACTTCTTGAAATATACCAATGGCCATGTGTATCAATTTGTGTACATTTCATCCCGGTCAAATAGAAAGGTTACACCTAATCTCACAACAATGCGCAGACACGCATTGTTAGTACCAAAGGCTCAGATCACAGGCGTCAGCTGTTGACTCCCTGACCTGCATCACGGTGATTACTACCGATATGTAAAACATTTTAAAATTGCATTTTGTGCATTTTATTTTACTTAGCCAATCATTTATTTTCTCGAGCTTTTTGAATCTTAATTATCGCCTACCTGCACCCGCTGACTCTCCTGAGCCACTCTCCCCGGTCCACCGCAGGATATCCCGTTTGCGTGGACGGAGGTACCTCCAGCAAAAAGGAGGTCAGCGCTCTAGACACCACCCCCACACTACAACATAAACTCCTGGTCACCGGAGCGCGCAGCGGACGCGCATTGTTAGTAGCAAA
This sequence comes from Lissotriton vulgaris, assembly GCF_964263255.1. NCBI lineage: Eukaryota > Metazoa > Chordata > Amphibia > Caudata > Salamandridae > Lissotriton > Lissotriton vulgaris. The sequence continues at coordinate 1,064,046,664 of NC_141693.1, read as the reverse complement.
GGCTCAGATCACAGGTGCGAGCTGTTGACTCCCTGACCTGCATCACCGTGATTACTACCGATATGTACAACTTTTAAAAATTGCATTTTGAACATTTTATTTTACTTAGCCAATCATTTATTTTCTGGAGCTTTTTGAATCTTTTAATTATCGCCCACTTGCACCCGCTGACTCTCCCAAGCCGCTATCCCGGTCCACCGCGGGATATCCCGTTTGCGTGGAGAGAGGTACTTCCGGAAAAAAGGAGGTCAGCGCTCTAGACACCACCCCCACACTACTACATAAACTCCTGGTCACCGGAGTGTGCAGCGGACGCACATTGTTAGTAGCAAAGGCTCAGATCACAGGCACGAGCTGTTAACTTCCTGACCTGCATCACGGTGATTACTACCGATATGTAAAACTTTTAAAAATTGCATTTTTAGCATTTTATTTTACTTAACCAATCATTTATTTTCTCGAGCTTTTTGAATCTTTTAATTATCGCCTACCTGCACCCGCTGACTCTCCCGAGCCGCTCGCCCCGGTCCACCGCGAGATATCCCGTTTGCGTGGAGGGAGGTACTTCCGGCAAAAAGGAGGTCAGCGCTCTAGACACCACCCCCACATTACTACATAAACTCATGGTCACCGGAGCCCACAGCGGACGCGCCGATGGCGCAGCCCGTCTGTGCCCGTCCGCGTCAGACCGCCGCCAGAGATGCTGCCCAACTACGCCCAGACTTCATTGCACTCTCCAAACTCTCGTATTCCAGGTCAGAGCTCACCCTTGTTGGAGAACGCTACCACCTCCCTTAAAGGCTTCCTAAGTAACGTTAGATCCTTACCTAAACACGCAATCGAGATGTGGGACCTGCTAGACTCCCCAGATGTGGGTTTCATAACTGAGACCTGGCTCAACCCCTCTAACACCCCAGCCATCACCATTGCCCTCCCAGAAGGGTATAACATTCTTAGACTCGATAGACAGGTCAAAAGCGGAGGAGGGATCGCAATTATTCACAATCACAGGGTAAAACCCTCTATCCTGGAACATCACTCTAATGGACAAATAGAGATCATGATTTTCAGGCTCGATCTGTCCCCCCAATCCAACTGGAAAGGGGCTCTGGTTTACTCCCCTCCAGGACCCCTAGCCGACTTCTCCCTCGCCCTCATGGAACTTATAGCCCCACACTTGATTTCTTCCAACAATTTCATGCTGTTGGGGAACTTCAACATCCACAGTGAGAACCTTGACAAGGCAGACACTGTATCCTTCCTCTCTGACCTTGCCACACTCAACCTCACTAAAATTAGCAATGGTCCGACTCACTAAGCTGGTCACGCTTTAGATGTGGTATTCACCAATTCCACCCTCCTCACTTGCGAAGCCCAGAAGCCAGTCAGCTGGACAGACCATGCTATCATCAAATTCCAACTAGAGGACCCCAAGGTACGCCAACAGCCAATCCCACGCAAACCATCGCAGTTCAGACAATGGCACAAAGTCAACCCAGCCTCCTTCGCTTCCTCCTATGCGATCACCAAAAGCTGGCCATGTAATAACACTGAAGATAGCCTCTCCCTTTTTAATGAATCTATCCTAGCTGCCATTGACCTGATCGCAACGGTAAAAACAGGACATTCCAAAGCCAAAGCCTTGCAGGCAGCATGGTTCTCCATAGAAATTCAGAAAGAAAAAAAAACGGGTGTAAAAATCTCGAAAGGAAATGACGTCGCACCAACCTCTCAGCCAATAAGGAAAAATTCAAGGCCGCCCTTACCCTGTATCACAAAAACATTAAGATCACATGTAAAGCACACATAGTCCTCCAACTTATTATTGCGGACAACTCGCCCAAAGCTATGTACCAAATCCTGAAAACCTTTACAAACCCCAAAGCCTGTGAATCAGAAGATACTCCCTCCCAAACGATATGCGATAACATAAGCAACCACTTTATAAAAAATATTGAAAACATTTACAATAATATTGTTACTGCCAAACATCCCCCTCCCCCAGGCTCCACTCCTGACACTCCCGATAGACCCATACCCAACCCGGATACCCTTCTAAATTCCCCCCCTCTAACACACAAAGAAATCAAAACTGCCATGAAGGCCATAAAGTCAGGCTCCCCACTTGATACCATACCTGCCAAAATCATGGCTTTTCTAACCAAACAACTATCTGAACCCATCTGCTCTATACTAAACCAGTCCCTGGAAGAAGGCCACTTACCATCCTCATGGAAGGCTGCCCAAGTCATCCCCATCTGAAAAAACCCCAAACTCCCCACAGATAATCTCTTGAACCTCCGCCCCATCTTCCTCCTCCCCTATTTGAGGAAAGTCTTGGAAAAACATGTCAATCATCATCTCTCCAACCACATTGAAAGGACTTGCTACCTTGCCCCCACCCAATCAGGTTTTCGTCCTAAATATAGTACTGAGACGGCCCTAGTGGCCGTCACCGACACCATCAGACTTTCCCTAGACCAGAATCAGCCTATTCTTTTAGTGTTATGGGATCTATCCGCTGCCTTTGACACGGTGGACAATCAGACTTTGCTCTTAAGAATCATGGAAGCAGGAGTCGGAGGGACAGCCCTAAAATGGATAATCAGCTTTCTCTCTAACCGCTCCCAAACCATCAATTTAGGCCCCTTCCGATCCACTCCCCAGGTACTCACTAAGGGGGTGCCACAAGGCTCATGCCTGAGTCCTTCTATGTTCAACATATACATAGCCCCTCTGGCAACCCTCTTGAGAAAACATGGGTTCGTTCTGATATCCTACGCGGACGACACCTAGCTCACCTTCGCTTTCAATAAAACTTCTCAATCTGCCCAATCTACTTTCTCCTCAGGCATGCTGGCAATATCACGCTGGATGGAAAGCAACTTCCTCCAACTGAATGCCGGGAAGACGGAGGTCCTGCTATTTAGAGATGCCCCCCTCCTTTGGTCACTTTCCTGGTGGCCTCCAGAACTAGGCAAACCCCCATGAAGAAACACGCTACACACACAGTCGGTTCCTGCTTCCACACCCTTGGCCTACTAAGGAAAGCTTTTCCTTATCTCCCGACACAATAAGAAAGACCCTAACACAGGCCCTGATACTAAGCAAGTTGGACTATTGCAACGCCCTATTGATCGCAGCAAATGAGTCCTCCTTAAACCGATTGCAAATGATACAGAACACAGCCACCAGCACAGTTCTGAATGCTCCCCCCAGATCAGCCTCCGCTCCCCTCCTTTACCAGCTACACTGGCTGCCCATACGACAACGTGTGAAATTTAAGATCTGCTGCCTCACACACAAAGCTATCTGGGGCAACGGCCCACCCTATCTAGTAGAGAGTCTTCACCACTATTACCCGGCCCAGGCTCTGCGCTCCAGCTCCCAATCTCTCCTCTAAATCCCCAAAATAAAAAAGGCTAGATCCGGAGGCAGGTCCTTCTCGTACCAAGCCCCTTTCATCTGGAATCAACTACCGCTCGCCCTAAGACAGTGTCAGGATCACCTAACATTCAGAAGACTCCTGAAAACTGCCCTGTTCTAACCTCCCTTTCACTGCTAATGCTGCGTTTCCAAGTGCTGAGATACCCCCCCGGGGGTGATTCAAGCGCTATACAAAAAATTAAATCAAATCATGTGTCATGGAACCACAGACATGAACTTCCACCTAAAATGCACAGTCAACTGATTTGCGTAATGCTGAAGGTTTTTGGAGCAGCAGTACTACCACAAAATATTTTTAAATATGTAATTGATCACATGCTCCAACCAGATTATTGACATATGTCTTATTTTTAGGATTCCATTATTCTCCTGATGGAATATGGCCATTTAACATTCTTAAAAGCTGCTTTAATTGCACTTGCTCACTGAGTAAGGATGGTATGCTGATGGGGAGTTCCCCGTGGGAACACACTTTGCATCATCTGACACATGAAAGCAGATTGTGCCATAGACATCTGAAGTAATACATCCAAGGGAGATACCTTTGAGAACCAAATAGGTGTGAATAATAAAGGTGTCTTCCTATTATTCTATCAAAATACTTTATATGAGCAGAACTCAAGGCAAAAAAAGATGTTCAAATGAACCCTTAAAGAGGAAATTCTATTGGAAGATAAATGGAGGTGTTACTGCTGCTCTCCACAATTTTGACATGACCACTTGTCAGACATAAGACGAAGCACTAGCCATGGAAAAAGAGAAACAACTATCCACAGAGGCAATGAAACTGTTTGCCAGAAACACATTGTAGTACCCACAGTCAGCAGTCAGAGATAGTCAAAAGAACACAGGGGCAGACTAAGATTAAATAGGTATTTATTTCTATACACATATTCAGAACCTGATAAGAAGGTAATTATTTAAAATCAAAGACTTAATAACCCTCAAAATGTAAAGGTATTCACAGGAGATTAAATAGGGGACCAAATATCAATGTATTGTCTTATGCATGGCCAGTTGCTTTCCCACCACACGTTGTCAGGCCAGATACATTCATTTACTGATCAAGATGAGAAGGTTTGTGATACAGAAGGGAGTGCGAAAGCAAGCTGCTCTTGGTTGACTACTTTTATCTTGAATGTTAGAGATGTTAACCAAACATGGTGTCACAATGGGATGGGAAAACTGAATCTTATCAAGGAACTAACTGACTGTTCTGAGTCGTCTCCACTTCTAGGCAGCTCTCTCTGCCTCTTATTCAAGTCTCTGTCCCTTAAGTCAAGATAACAGGATCAGTGGAAGGATGTTGCTTTCCCACCATTTTAGATCAAAGCTATCTTTAGGCACTTGGCTAAGAGAAAGTGACTATTCCTGACAGTGCCCTGCCTCTGAAAGGCGAGTGAGGCTGATATTGTAATTGAAGAGTAATTCAAATGTGGCTGCTTCTGACAGTTGCCTAAGCACCCTGACCTTAGCAGTCAGCAGCACCAGCCTGATGTGCATCTTCTTCATAGTCCTTCCACCATGCCCTGCTCTGATCACCTCTGGTCCACGGCCGCTCTATGCCAGCTCCTCTGTGTTAGAGTGCATGGAATGAATAAACAGCTCCAGAATAATGCAGACGGGTTGGGTAATCTGTTCCTTACTTCAGTATGACTTCATGTTCTTCCCTAGATACTAGGCCATCTTGTCATGTTGCTGGATTTAACGTGTGGCATTTATCCCCCAAGGTTCTGGAGTGGTTAGTGTCGCTGGTCCTCCTGGACCCCCTGGACCTCCCGGTTTACCTGGATCCGCCTACGGAGACATCACAGCTTTATTGCAAAGTAAGGAAGGGGGTGATTTGTTTGGAAGCAGTGTGGGAATAACAGAATGGCAGCGATGACAAACATAGGCATGAAAGAACTGAAAAACAACATTTCTTAAAAAACTAGAACTTATATTATAGAAGCAAGGGCGACACGTTTTGTGTACATCATCTTTTGTTAGCATTGGACTTTTGGTTGCAATTGTGATTCTCATCTGAGTTAGTGTAAGATAGTTTGAAATGGCTGTTTTCAGCAAAGAAAGTGCCAACTCTGCACAGTCCACCATGATCTACTGGCCCATGACAACTTATGAATGCCTATGTTGTGTCAAGGGCTATATCTTTAAGTTTACAATAAACATTGTTAAACAAGAATATGCAGTACTAATAGAGAAATATACTAAACCAAACCACTAATACAGAAATATAAACACATCGGTTTTAAATTGTTTATTTCAGATGGTTTGTTAGAGCAATTGGAATATGTTGTGCAAGACTGCTGACAGTGCAAGACGTCTTGCTTTTATGTGTGTGGTCATTTCCTTATTTCATATGATGGGTAGTACAGTTACAGCACTATCTAGAAGCAGTTGTGAAGTGAGGGGGAAAAAGTAAATGTGTTCATTGAGGCTGGAGTGCACGGTTGGCCCAATGAGTTCCTACAAGAGGGGAGATGATAAGTGTAGTTGATAAACATAGCTGCCCGTCTATCATCACGGGTGATCATCATGGTCCCAAGAGGCACACTTAAGTTGTTGAACTAGTAGAAATGGCCAGAAGAAGCATGGAAGTTACTGTACCCATCTCTGTAGTTTGCTTCTCAAGGAGGGAATGTGCATTGCACTCCAAGCCAAGTTCTGAATTCAAAGTGGTGCATTGTTCATTGATACACATCATAAGTGGGGCACTGCAGTGAAGAATACGCTGGTCATAGAGCCACCTAGGGGTAATAGAGGACTATTCATTTATAGCATTTGGTGGTCCCTTAATCACAGTTGACAGACCTGAGGTCCCCTTATTAGACTGGAGGTCCTTAGATAATTTTTTGTGGAGTAATTGGGAACTAATGCTTCCATTTCGCAGGCTACAAGTATGGTACTGCCAGACGGCAATACGTTTAGCACACCATGGAGTTATAGAAAGACAGTGTATTAAAAGGATTTTATTATGACCATCGAAAATAGAGGAAACTATATGTGTCTAAAAACTAATGAAAGCTTGTGTGCAACAATAACTAATATAGCAGATGCAGTAGACTCAAAGGTGCTAGGCCAGTTTCAAGAGTCCTGTGCAGGTTGTATTCATCTGCTTATACCCAATAGTATCAGGAGCTGGAGTTAATATTTGTACACAGATTGCTGCTAAACAAAGCTGAACTGCACAACCAGTCACACATTACGAGGTCCTTGGTAATCCTGATGAATTATACAGCACCTGAGAATTGTACCTTGATGGTAATTCCAAGGTACAGTAGTGCTGCACCATTATGGGGGGTTGCCCTGAGAAAAATAAATTTCCACAGAATTTGAGTTTCCACACTGATTTCTATTGGTTTTCCTCACATTCTGCACTTTGGTGCAGACATATTCCATCATGTTTTCACCAGCAAAATATGTCAATGGAAAACCACAAAGAGTGCAGTATTACTGCTCTCCTCTTTATACCGATTCAGGTGGAAACTCATGCTTCTGCCAAAATCTGGATTACCGAGAACCTCGTTATGAGGTCAATAGTTGGATTATCATTGATCAGAGATGCAAGATGTTTAACTAAGGTAATGTTGATGAAACATTCCATTAAACTGTTGCTGGAGAGTTGACTAATTTGTTACTTGTTTCATTTTTCCCCTCTGACAGCATCTGAATTTAGAGGCATTGTTGGACCACCAGGGCCACCAGGACCACCAGGACGTCAAGGATCACCCGGACTGCCCGGCCCTCCAGGAGTTCCTGGCTTCTCCCAAGCCAGCTACGACAAGCAGGACATGGTGGCCTACCTCGAAAGTACGGTTTGGATAAACTGAGTCCAATAATCCATGGCTCCTTGTTTTAAGCAGCGCACTTTATTAATTTCTAAGTTACACACATTTTGATGTCTATGTTTCTTATTCTTTTCTCTCTTCCCATCAAGGTGTGGGGTACGTGGCAGGAAGGCAAGGGCCACCTGGACCCCCTGGACCTCAGGGACCTCCAGGCAACACAGGCGGCCTAGTTTCATATGTCGAAAACAACCAGGGAGATCGATTCAGGACCGAACTGATTGAATATCTAACAAGTAAGCACTTCTTTACTTACTATTTGTTGTATAATACTCAGTCAGACTCAGCATTGAATGGTGCAAGAGTGAATAAACTAATGCCACTAGATTTACATCAGAGTCCTCTTTTCACACTGCTCCTCCTCCGGCAACAAAAACTATGACTGAAAATTATATAAACACATAGCCAGCATTAAGCAATAGATGCTTCACCAACTAGAGTCAGAGAACTATGCACTGACACCTATCACACTTGTCTTGATCAGAACACTTCTCTAAGTGTTTTCATTTTTTAAAAATGACCTTAGATCATAGTTGATTGCTTTACCGTCCGAAAGTCACCCAAAATCTTGGGATTTCATATGAATAATACATTGTAGGACTTAATGAGCAAATACTATGACACTCATGTATAGAGCTTTTCACACAGAACAACTGAGATAAGCCTGAAGAAGGAACTATCCTTCACTATCATCTGTCCATCAGCCAATAGTATGTCAAATGAGTCAGTCGATTTAAGGTCTTATTACTCTAACACTAAGTGCTATTGAAAACAATCAAGTCTAGCCAAGGTATGTCTGACACAGAAGATGACTGGCGCAAACTTGAAAGTCATCTTCTATATGACTGTAAAACTATCTCAGTAACTGATAGAATGAAAATCGCTTCTGATTTGCCAGGCGTAGATTCGGTTGTTGCAAATATAGGTGCTGTTGATGAGCTAAAAGGTATTAACAAAATTTCCATCATAACAATTAGAAGATGACACTTTGGCTAGCAGAGCACACAACGCACAATGAGATTTTTTAGAGCAGCCTCCAGGTGCAGCTACCAGAAGTTCTCAGCACTATCAATTTTGGCAAGGTTGCTTTTGATTAGGAACGCGGTCCTTCATCACCGGTGACTACAAAGACACGGTGTGTTGTAGACCATACATTGCCCCCCCCCCCCCCCCGGTTCTTGAATGGCCCAGTTATTCATAGTATAGTCTTGTTCTCAGGTCAAGTTAACTTGCAGTGGTGCCTTGCATAGCCTGCAGCAGCGACACAGCTGATTCTATGCCTGCATATAAAACAAGTACTCCTATCACTAGGTAATATCTGAAAACTCAAAATGTACTTGCTCCTCTGCCTTGCCTGCCTTGTCTTCAACTTCCTGTTCAGTGTCAAGAACCCATATGGTGTGTGAAACCATATGGCCTCCTCCATGCATTTTAGAAAAAATATTGTAATACACTACAGTTCTGTATATTGAATAGCAAACCGCATCAATGCTATGTCAAGAAAAATAAATTGGAATAAACCATGCATTGACAATGCAAAACATACTGTCCTCTTTATTACCTACATGCCAAGCTTCTGTCTGCTTTTTATCGGTGGGTTTAGGTCGAAATTGAAGAGGTGGTTGTTCAATGGTTCCCTGAGGGGACCTGCAGTCTGCTTCCAGTTACAACAATCCAAAACTAAGAATCATGTCACAGTCTTACGACATTTCTCAACATTGTTCAACTATCGCTTATGTGTTCGCTGCAGCATGTGAAAGCGTGAGAGAGTATGGAGAACTTGGTTGTTCCAACTTACCACTGCAATCACTGCCTGATACACTGCTCAGTGTATGTCTACTTTTCATGTAGGAACCAGGGGTGTAGAGTGGATCCTCATTATAAACTACTCTTCTGAGAGTAAGATCTTTGCAAGCAATCGCCTTCCGTGCATGTCCTGTTGAACACTGAACAATTATCTGATCTGATTACCTCACTCCAGAACAGTGAAGGGTGCCAGCCGGGTACCCATCCTGTGTAGCATGCTCATGTTGAGTGATCTAGGGTTTGGGGTCTTTTTTTAACTTTAAATGCCTGACCACAATGTTTCCAGGCTGGTCAATGCAATTCTCGCAGGAAGAGGGTGCTGTGGGAACAAGAGAGACCCTTAGGGAACCACAACATCTCCGCAGGCTGCAGACAACTGTTCCGCACCCAACCCACAATCCCTCCTCACTGCCCGTGCTCATACTTGCACCCTTTCACTCCTCCCTCCTTGTCTCCAGAATTTACATCTCTGCCCTACCACACTGCACCTCCATGACAATGTTGCTGGTTCTCCCGACACCCTTCCCTCCACCCCAATCCCCATCACTATCCTTGACTTTCTGCATAACACTGTCATCATCCAAACTTTGCATAATTTTCCCTACTCTCCGCAACTCCCTGCTGGGAGTCCCTGTCCCTGCTGACACTCGTGACACAACGGAATCATCCACAAAGGTCTCTTGGTTGCTGACCGCATTTGTTGCATCCGATTGACTCACACCTGGGCGTCTGCTTCAGGTGAACTAAGTGATTCATGTATGTACAGGTTATGTGATGAAAATGTATGGCACAATGCAGATATGAGGACTGATCAACACAGCACGAACATGAGGACTCAGCGTTATCCATACAAACCCCAAGTATATTAAAAGCACAAGCCCTGATAGTGTGATCCACTTGAGTGGCCAACATTATTATTAACAGTGCACCTCAGTCAGATATTTCACCTTTTGCAATGCTTTCCAACCATTTGGTTTTTTAAACAGTTGGATTCAAACCCACTTCTTTTGGTTGTAAGTTAGGTGCTTTGCTACTGAATCATACTTTCACCTTTTACTTTTCGATATTTTGCTGCTTCTTGAGTTTTCATGGAAACGCTATCACTTAGAGAGGAAAATAAAGCTGTCTGCGTACCTATGTCTCTGTGACTTCCCCACACTACCTGGGACGACGCTATACTTTACACCATATGTCCCAGAAACTAGATTGAATAAAACATGTTTGCCTTTAGTACAATTAATTTCTAATTTGAGTTTATTTCAATTTTCCTTGACACCCTAGATGTATACCAAGAACAGATAAAAAAATATATTTTTTTAAATGGCCCATCATTTTGATTGTCATGTTGAAGTTGACCTAGTTACAATAATAGCAGTTATAATATGGGATCGGCTTGTGGGGAAAAGAGCTGAGAAAAAGAAGGAAGAAATAGTGATGTAACATAATAGTACATTTACAATGAAGATAATGTTTTAAGGAACGGAAGCTTGCGATTAATGCTGAATGCTGTTTGAAAGCGACCTGGGTTAACGTCATACTGTGGAATGAGTATTTGTGTGACTTTTTTTAGTGTAAAATGCTGAAGTGTCTGACTTTCCACAGGTGACAACATTCGAGGGTACATCTCAGGACCACCTGGTCCCCCTGGCCCGCCTGGACCTCGAGGGCACAAAGGCGATAGCGGTCTTTTGTCTTCTTCACAATCTTCATCCTCTATGTCGAGGTTGTCTTCATCATCCTCACTGTCATCCTCGTCATCTTCTTCGTCTCTGTCAGAAGAGTATGAAAGGCTGTTGTCTCAGGTTGTGGATAAGATTCAAAGTAAGTAGATCACTTGCAGATCACGACTGCGGTAACAAAAAGACCTTAGAGGCCAAAAATTGGACAGCTTATGGCAGGTGGCAATGAACAACTACCATAGGCATGTCTTTTAAGAGTTGATTTCCAGGAACCATAATCCTACGTAGCTACTGGTGTCAACTAGCTCCAAGCCTCTTATTCCCTATGTTCACTGCTTTGTAACTCTTTTAATACACTTAATATGCCTTTAACCATGCCAGTTTATATAGCTGGTTATTTGTGCCTACCAATGCGTCAGAGGGCTACCTTCAAACTACTTTGCCACGCGCACAGAGCCCTTCACAAAACGGGCCCCACCATCCTTCAAGGGAAAATCGAATTCTATATCCCCAACAGGAATCTAAGATCCAACAACTCAGCTCTGGCGAAATCCAAGCGTATTTACAAAGCAAGGACTGGTGGACGCGCCTTCTCATACTTGGCGGCTAAAAGATGGAACGAGTTACCTGTGGACCTCAGACACACCACTAACTACCTCCAATTCCGCCAAAAATTAAAAACTCACCTCTTTCCAAAAACTAACCCCCCAGCACAGTTTCAGTAGTCTTCTTTTTTATAGCGCCGTGATATCCCATGGGATGAGTGTCGCGCTCTACAAATACCAGAAATAAATAAATAAATAAATCAATCATTGATAATTCATATTTTGAACCCATGAGATTTTAATAAAACTCATTTCTAAAAAGTACAATGGCCCATCATCCGGGTCAGAGGATGTGTGTGTAATTTTGGTCCAGTGATGCCCCTGCACACTTCTTTTAACAAGGATGACTTGTACCATGAGATGAGATACTGTTTACGCCCCTATTAGAGACAACTTGGTTCAGCACTGAATCCGCAAAAACACTTCTACTCGCTCTGGGTTGATGGTTTATGGAAAGATGTTGTGAGTAACATTGCCCTACTGCTGCCATCTGTGGATGCAGAGAACAGACACGTATGGCCATGTCTCCCTTCATTGCTCGTGGGCTTTATAGAAAGGCCATTTTGTTATTGTTAACAATTCCAGAGGATTTATGCAATATAGGAGCTTGCAGAAGGTGTTTTTCCTGCCATAGATCCCTGAAAATTATCCGTGTAAAACTGGTGTTCAGACATTTTAATGCATTGTTTTATTGTCTAGGTGGTGGGCTGATACAAGACATTACCTACACCGTTGAGCGAACTGTAGGCAGACCAGGTCCCCGAGGACAACCTGGCCTACCCGGCCCTCCTGGGATAAGCAAAGTATTTGCAACATATGGGAACGTGACAGAAGATCTAATGCAATTCTTCAGAGGTAAGACGAGGTCTGGTTGGGTTATCCCCTAAAGGGGCATTACCCTACAGGAAGTGAACTTGTGATGCTGCACCTGCACCTTTTAAATTACCTGAAAATACAGTGCCTTGGAAACCACCTTTTCAGGTATTTAGTAATAATCAAAAACAGGGATGAAAGTAAGGGAAAGAACTCACAATTTTATGTTGACCAGGTCTTTAAGTGGACCAGCAGTTCTAAAAAGCAGGTGCTGCGACGGGTCTCTATCGGGCTTTCCATTTTTGTCCTCGGGGTGGAAAAAAAAATCTTAACTCTGCAGCAGTACCAACCTGCCCGGCCTTTGAGGTAATTTCAAAGAGACTCGTTATAGTTCTTTTACAGTCTCATCATTTCAGAACTGAAGAATGTTCTATACAACGAAGCCATAGTTCTTGCTTATTTATCTTACACAACTAACAACCATTGGTAAAGCCAATAGCCCTGGCTTGTTGTAGGTGTAATATTACTTGTTGTTTTATATATCTGTATGCAATCACAGAAGAAGCAAAATACCAGTCAGGCAGCACGCTATGCTACCCATAGATTGTTACCTTGTGTATTTTTAAGCTACACCCTAAATTTCATTGGCCTCGCACCTTTGAGAGACGCCCTAGTTTTTTCAGTTTACTGGTGTTGACTCATTGCACTCTAAGTGATCTTCTTTGCTTCCCCTGTGATTTAAAAAATGTGACTGCTGATGTTTTAACTAGGACTGCAGCTTTTCTACTTTTAGTAACTTGGGGCCTGATTATGACTTTGGTGCAGCAGTGACAACGCAATACCACCTCCGCTGCACCAAAGCCGCACAAACACAGCCAACCGTATTACGAGTTGCAAATATGCAACTCGAAATACGGTCGCCGGTTCTTTGGCCTTTCCCATGGCAGTGCCTTGAAAACAGGCACTCCAATGGGAACGGCCAAAAAGTTCCAACACCGCATGGACAGTTGTGCTGGAACTGGGGGAAATACAGACAGGGGGAGGGGGGCACATGTTGTGCCCACTTGAATTTATCCGCATGGTTGTTAGGACGTTTGATGTCACTTCTGCTCCCCATACGATTATTGTAACAACACCACTGATCAAACCGGATTTCAATCTGAGGGTACTTTATGCTACAGTGTTTTGCAGATAAAGTTTCCTACAAGAGTTCGTCCTTACCCAAGATTTAAAAATATTTTTCACAAATGCCAAATCTGCATGAAAAATACGAGTCAAAACCAAGTTCGATATATAGCTAGTTGCAAAGGCATCAACGCTGGTGCAGACCTTACTCCCTTGTTTTTGTGAGGAGTTAAACTAGGAAATGCCATTTGCGCAATATATACTGCTAGAGGTTTGCTTTTTTGCCACTTTGGAGTTGTAATCTTTAAACCAGTCTGAGGACTGCTGATTAGGCCTTGGACACTATATTGAGACCCTTGCGGGTGAGTAGTGTGCTATACAAGTATCAATTTACATATTCTATCTGTAATATCTAGGCATAATTTCGAGTTCAAAACGTGTTAGTATGATACTAGAGTGACACTTTGGCAGACCACTATGGTGACACTGCGATACGTCATATTATCAACAGATACACCAGAATCTGATTGTGTGTGCGAGGGGCCGTTCCCACCTGGTAATATGGACATATATGTCATGTTGCTGGAGTGTATGACCATTTCTTCTTCAAGTCAAAACTCCCTTTGTCCTTTTGAGCCACATGTAGAGATGCAAGAGGATTGCGTTTGGTACAGCATTGTAGAAAATGTACTTGGCCTTCACTTATTAATTCTGGACAGGTGGCAACCACTGAATTGAACGTCAGAAGTTTTGAATTATCTTAATCAAGTTTCCTAACTTATTCGCCTGAGAGCAATTGATGCCTTAATTGTACATGTGACAGGGAAATATTCTAATTTTGAAATGCAGACCATACCATGTTATGCGTCTGCCTTCTCAGTTTGAAAGGAGCCCCACAAGGTAGAAGCGTTAGTAGGAAGAGATTTTCTTCATTCGCCTCTAACCTATCTTGTAGGTGATAACAGTAGCTCACTCACTGGGGCATATTTACATGTTCTGGCGCATCTCTGCAAATCAGCAGGGATGCGCCAGAACAGATGCGTCATGCAATCCCCTCCTTCCGCCACCACAGTGTGCGCCGCATTTACAATGCAGCGCACCATGGTGCAAGGAAGGGAAGATGCGTGACGCATCTTGTGGCAGATGGGCGGCGCATTGCTGGAGTCGCGTCGCAAGCATGACGCAACTCAAGCAATGCACAGGGGCAGCCCATACTTAACGTGGTGCGTCACTCCTTACGCCTGCTTCAAGCAGGCGTAAGGATTTGACGCAGCAGCGTCGTAAAACTGACTCAGTGAAATCTTGTAGATTTCACTGCGTCAGTTTTACAGGGCTTTCCTCCGAGGGAACGCCCACCCTGCGACAGAACGCCCACATGAAACCTGACGCAGGTTTCATGTGGCGCAGGGCTTTACAACGTGACGCATCTGCCTAGATGCGTCACGTTGTAAATAGGTCGCAACGTGGCACATTGTTTATGCTGCTGCTGCGTCACAAAAGTGACGCAACGGCGGCGTAAAAGTGTCGCAAGGGGCTTGTAAATCTTCCCCACTGTCTTTTGTCTCTCATTCGCTTTCTCAATTTTGTTCCTCCCTAAACTGCAGGATGATTATTGCTTACCAGTAAAGGGAGTGGGTTTACTTTCCATGAAAGATCTTAATTCTAGAGAAAGGTCTCTGTCATCTTGGTTTGAGGTGGTGGGGGGTGGGGGGGTGATCTGTGAGACCTCCCTGACTAAAAGTGAAGTCTAACAGGATTTAGCTTCTGTCATTGTCCTGGAAAACTGAGCACGAAGGTGCCTACAGCTGAACTAAGCCAATTTGTAGGTCTGACCTGACAGTGCAGCTGTAATATGTATTGTTACCAGTTCTTTAAAATATGCACACAATAGACTTTGGCTCCACTAAGGAGGGTATTATTCTGTTACCTCATGCTATAGGCTATTTGCTTTGTGATTCTGCCCTCCACAAAGTTCTTCCATTGAAATGCATGAGTGACTGTTTTACAGTGGAAACAGTTACTTTGGGCCATATGTATCAAGGAACCAATTTGCGATTCTGTAATAGCGATTTTTAAGAAATCGCTATTTCAGAATCGCAAAATGGTATGTATCAAGAAAAACGCTTTATTTTGCGATTTCTTGATATTCCTTAATTGCGAATTCGCAAATTGCGAATTCGCAATTAAGGAATACTTTTCCATTCATTTCTATGGGCCAGGAAGCCCATCGGAAGGAATGGGAATTTTTTCTCAATTTGCGAATTCGAAATTTGCTAATCACAAATTGAGAATAATTTCAAGGGTGCAGGGGTGTCCAAAGGACACCCTGTTGCACCCCTGAAATAAGCATAGGTGCACATGTGGTGCACTTTTAAAAATGCAAAAATTTGCATTTTTCAAGGAATTCGCAACTTACCACCAACTAGAAGTTGGTGGTAATTTGCGATTCCTTAAGGCCATTTAGCAAATTTTTTTGCCTTCTTACATTGCATTTAAGGAATCGCAAAATTTGCTATTCCTTAAATGCAATCGCAAAATAAGGAATCGCAAATTTTGCGATTCCTTATTTTGCATTGGATTTTTCTTCATACATATAATTTTTGAGAATTCCCATTCGCAAAGGCCGAAATTCGCGAATGCAAATTTCAATGATACATATGGCCCTTAGTCATCACGCTATTTATCACATTCAATTCTTTGTCTCTTACATACATTCAACTCAGGAATACATCTGTTTTTCTTCCCTTCCCCCCCCAAAACCAATAGGACAGTCTATAAAGCAGCATTTGTACATTCAACATATGTAAACACCTATCAAAGGTACATCAAGGGTACCCTTGAAGAAAAGTGTCTTCCCCTTATGGGGCCCACTGGTCCAGTAGTGTGGGACATCTCACCATCACTTATTTTCACAACCAATAGGCCATATTTACTATTTACTGTCCCTTTCTGTTATTCTTCGAGATTGGGGCATCATGGGGTCTACGCTCCCTACAATCATATAAAGAGGAAATCTCAAGCCGGTTTGCATCTTTAGGCGGTTAGAAGCTGGTCAATGCAACAAAGCTATTGTAGAGTAATGACGACATTGATAAAAACAATATATTGTTGTAACAGAATCCAGTGGTATATAGTCTTAAAATCGAGAAGAATAAAATAAGCGCGCGCTTTTCGGTGATGGTGTAATAAACCAAACCTTGAAACTTCCATGTTCGTTGCAACGGATTACATAAAATCTGTTGTAACTCTGTCTTCTTAGCTATGTTTGAGGTTTCTCAAATGGATGGTTTTACTTTTCAAGGTGTCCTCTTTTGGCCATCGGATCTAACAAATTCTGTTTAACGTTTAAGCTATTTGATTCACAAAGATGTTTCTACGATTAGGGGTAGATTACTCACATCTTACTTTTATTCTTCAATGTCATTACCTAAGCCAAGTGCACTTATTAAATGAAGCATACCCATTCTGTTTGTATGCGAAGGTACAGACCTGGTAATGCCGAGGGGTGCGAAGAAGGAGAAATGGGACTGTTCTGTTTTTTGGGCATTCTCTTTCATAAAGTTCAATGTAGGTAGGGAGCAGATGTAGTTCTTGAGAGGAATTAGACTACTACTGAACTCTTCCTCTTTGCCTGTGTCAAAGGGTTTCTTCTAAAAAAAAAAAAATACACAAAATCTCCTGCGAGAACAGATTTTGAAAACAAGACTGAAAAATTAGGGAGTATACAGAAAATGAATACAGTACCTATATTTTATCAGTAGACTACACTGGATATGGAAGAGCACCACAAAGCTCAATGTTTACTATTTTTTTCTTTGTTTCTTTTCTTCTGCAGTTCACGGTACAGTTCAAGGACCTCCTGGAATCCCAGGTCAAAAAGGGGATAGGGGATACACTGGTCCTAAAGGTGAGGATACTTTTTCTTAATTTATGCGAAAAATGCCCATGTACAAACTATTCTTGTTAAGGTGGAGCGTAGCTTTTACTGACATTGAAAAGCACTGTTGCCCAGGTAGGATACTTACATCTGCTAAGGGTGAATAAAGGATTTGCTAAAATACAAACAACAATTATTAAGGTGGAAGACAGAAATGCTCATTGTTAAAGAGATTAATTGTGGTCCAATAGCACATTGACAACATTCTATAATGATAAGTTGGGTTCAATCCACAAGAGTTGCCATAGATGTCTCTACGCCGCATATAAATTACGCCTGCAGTAGCTGTGAGCACGGATGTTTCGGCCAATGGGAGATAGGAATGGCTATAATAATTGCAGAGGGTGGCTCTATATTTCGGCCTAGGGAACTAACAATAATACTCTAGTCATGCTCTGTGACTCCCTGGGTAGAAAGTTAGGCATAATCTCTCTTCCTTTCCATGCCCAGCTCACAGCTTTTGCTTTCTGCATCCAGTCAGGAAATTAAGTTGGTAAAATGAAGGGAGGGTGGAGGCATGTGGGCTGGTTTCAGAAAAGTACGTTATTGAACATTTACAGCTGATCTGAACAATAAAGTATGAATATTAAAAATAATTATATTTAAATGTGTTCTTCCTTTCTACAGGTGACATGGGACCACGGGGACTGCAAGGGGTGCAGGGACTACAGGGACCGAAAGGAGAGAAGGGTAAGCTCATGATAAAACCATGATTTTTTATAAATGGACATAAACATTGTGAATGATTGATACTCTGTCCAGACAACCTGCCTGTCACCTCTTCCCCTTGCCTGTGGGATGTTTTGCTGTCCTCTGCCTCCTTTAATTTGGGACACTCCTGAACCTGTATTTTCCCTTTTATTTAGGATATGACAGGAACAAATTGTTCTATGTTTACAACAACTTCAGATGTGTTCTCACGTGTGTGGTTTGTAGTGTTTCACATGAGTATTCCATGGTCCGCGAGAGTTCATGAAGTGGGATGCTAACAGAATTTCCAAGTTTACAGAATTATGGAAACTAACATGAGAGTGTGTTCCTCTGCTTGTATCCCTAGGTACTTATTATAACGGGGCAACCTCGAACTGCGAGTATATCCTACTTTTTCTTTATAAACGCATGTGACACGTTTTCTTACACCTACGTGTATAATCCACTAATCAGATTAGGGATGGGGATAGGCATCCCTGGTCCTGATGAAGGCCACTGCCCCATAATTGAGCTAATGTTGGGACTTGACATTTGCTCTTTATTTACTGCGAAATCCTCAAGAGAAAAGCCTGTGGGCGATTAAGAAATTTCTCAATGGGATTACGTAATAATACCAGTACATTTTGTTTTGAATGGCGCACATTTAGCTTTAACTAGAAACAGTTTTGAGTTTAAGGGAGTATTATGCCTACAGGCTCAATGGATGTCTGTGAGCAACATTTCTGCCCCAAGTCTGGTCTGTATGTACATGTATTTGACAGTGAACATACATTTTAAGATGGGAATACATTCAAGTATCATCTACCCTTGTGACGTAGGTTTACTGATGATGTCTTCCATATTTGGAAGGGTGATCACAGATTTACAATTTGTGAATTGGCTCAATACTTGTATCCAGTTTCTCCAGTTGACCCACAACATTAGTAACAGTGAATTGGCATTTTTTTTTAGATATTATTAGACCAAGAGATGGCCTTTTGCATACTGACCCCCTACCATCCCCCAACTAAGAGGAACAACCTATTACTTTTTGGCGGTTTTCATCCAAGGACACAGAGAGAGAAACTACTGTTGGACCATTTTTGAGATAAAGACACAGCTGTTTCTGTAGGGTGGACTTTCGTAAACAAGTAGACGACCTGAGAAAATGAATAAACACCATTACCCACAGAAAATAGTTAACAGAGCAAGAGGGTGTGTCAACAGTGAAATTGTACGTGAACACATTTGTGTCTCTGCAAGGCCATTTTTTTTCAACGGTTGACTTGTATGACTACACATACTGCTATATATAATCACTTGAAAAAGAATATTTAGGAACTGGTGAATTTTCAACACTAGAAAATATTCCTTGAATAAGCCTCTGCGATGTACGCGGGGTATGACGTACATGCTGTTAGTGTGATAACATCACATGCAACATACCTTTACCAACAAGAAGTGGCGCATTTCATTCTCTTTTCTTGTCCGGGTGGATTTAAAATCCAGAGATCAACAATGTGCAACCATCTAGTAGATAGGCTGAAGCACAGAGGCTTAGTAGTTGGTGCCATCCATTGGAGTAAAAAGTTGAGGGCAACTTAATTTTCTGTACAAATCCTCTTTTGCCAAAACAATTTTGTTCAGCTGCTCTTTCCAACACAAAGGGCCAGATATACGACCATTCCATTTTGCGAGTCACAAATTGTGACATTTTGCGACTCTCAAAATGGAATGTACAACAATTTGCGATTCCCAAATTGGTCATACGGGCCAGCACTCATAGCGATGGCGGCTTGCTGGAGTCAGCATACTACCATGTCTGTGACTCCTTTTTCAATAAAGCAGTTTTTTAAAACAAATGCAGCCCGTTTTCTTTATAGAAAAACACATTTCAGTTTTGTTTCTTAAGAGCAGGTAGTGGTCAGTGGGACCACTGCCTGCTCTTAAAAAATATATGAGCCCACATTCACAAAGTGTAAGATGTCACTAGTGGACCCCTTTGCGACTGGTCTACCACCAACTTTCCAATGGTGGTAAAATGGGAATGTTTTCCGACAGCATTTCGGTCGCAAAACATTCGTACATGGCACTGTGAGTCACTATTAGAAAGGGACACCCTTGGCACACCTCCTCCTAATAGCGAGTCGCAAACCCTATTTTGCGAGTCAGTAATAGTTTACCGACGCGCAAACTCTGGTTTGCATGTGCCACAGACCAATTTAGGGGTCGCAAAAGTCCAGATTAGCCATTTGTGACTGCTAAAAACGGTCATACATGTGGCCCAATGTGTCTCATTTTTGTTTTTTAAACAGTGTGTTACACCAGGAAGGTACTTCCCCTTCTCCCTTAATATTGTATTTTACCCATAAGTTTAGGGAAAGGCAGGAAAAAACTGTTACATGTTTACACCAACCTTACATGTGTTATCACCACGTGTGGTTTGCAGTGTCTCACATTGGTGTGGAATGGTCCGTGTGAATTCATGAGTGGTATGCTAGTAGCATTACCATTAATGAATTTTGATAACTAACATGAGAGTGTGTTCCTCCGTTTGTATCACCTACGTATTTCATATAATGGGTCAACCTTGAGCTGCCAGTATTTCTCTACTTCTTTCTTTATTAATGCACTTCACAGCCACATTTTTCTTTACACCTAAATGAATGATACACTATTCACGGCTGGGATAGAGGTATGGATTACCTGGTCCTGATAAAGACCACTGACCCACTATGGCTTAATTTATGGCTGAAACATGATGATTTAGAGTTATAAGGATAAAAGAAACTGTTGACATCCCTCATTATTTTCATCCTCATAAGTGGTACCTGCAATAATTTGCTATAATATCCACTAGGTAATGTTATATATCTATAGTTAGGATCCCATCCTAATCATCTGTCACAGGAGCCCCCAATTAGGTAAGCACATTCAGGCAGATTACATTTCCTAAATGAGGAGAGGACCAGAGGATGAAGCATACCACCACCGGTAAGTGAGGGTTCTACGTCATAATAGGGAACTTACATTAAGCTTTTTCACAGATATTCT
Organism: Lissotriton vulgaris; assembly: GCF_964263255.1. NCBI lineage: Eukaryota > Metazoa > Chordata > Amphibia > Caudata > Salamandridae > Lissotriton > Lissotriton vulgaris. The sequence goes on along the minus strand of NC_141693.1, from coordinate 1,064,025,663 downwards.
TGTGGTTCACTATACCTTTTTCTTTGTATGTGTGAGAAAGGAGAGATGTATTAGTGAACATTGGTTTTCTCTGACTCTCCACCCCCACCTCCTTGTTATTTAGATCTAGTAAACACAACACTCTGGAAAGACCTTTACAGAGTGGCACACACATACCAGGCTCACATTGTCCTTTACCTATTCCCCTCTGTACCTTATAGGCCCATAATGGATCCTTCACTTTGTCAGTGTCCAATCGCCAAGCTAACCCCTTCCAATATGTCTGGGCCAAGGAGACTGCTGTAGCCAACCACACTTAACTATAAACCAGCTTCTTTCCATCATTTGTATGGGGGCTTTCAAGACCCAGCTGGCCACCATAGTGTTAAGTTATCTTTAGTGTCGTTACAGTGGTGTTCCAAGCCTATTAGTGATATATTTGCTGTGTGGTCATTTTAGGCCAATGATGTACTAAGGTGTACAGTGTTATAAGAGTTTACTTTTTGACTGAGGTTCCTCTAACTGTGACCTCCAGCATTCATTTAGTCTTCCCTTTGAGACTACTTTGAGGTAATCAGTTTAGTAAGACTTCATGTGCTCTCTTATAACTGTAATGTTAAGCTCTAAGTCAGCTTTCCGTTAAGTCGTACAGATTGCCTTTCTTCTAGAATGAATACCTACCAATTACCCCTCCTAACTTCAGACAAACTCTTGAGATGCGTGATGTCCAGTGTTAATCACAAGCTTTGAAGCAGGTTCCTATGACTTCTAAAGTTCTTGCACACACTTTTCTTTTGATAGGTGAACAATTTTTCGTGGGAAGACGGAAAAGAAGAACATCAGGAGTTTGATCTAAGGAAACAAGTCAGTATTCACCGGCACATCACTTGCTAAAAACAGTGTGCTCCCATGGGTATTAAGGAGATTAATCTTCTGCGGCAATTAAGACTGATTTCCACATTGATCAATCCAGCGCACTGCCTGTTTGTGCCGTTCAGCAGTACCAATGAGGAAACGCTGCAGCGCCCTGGCCCTTTCTCAGTTGTGTGACTTTAGAATCTGTGCATTGTACAAAGATCTGGGCGTTCATCAAGTCACCGATTGGAAAACTGTAAAGTGCTTTGTTGTATTTTCCTAAGAGTTTTGTGTGCATTTCCTATTATTTAACAGCAGTTTGTGGCTTTGCAATTAGACTGCAAACAATTGAGCACAACAAGGACTAATGTAGATTGCCAAGAATAGAGAACACATGGTTAATCTGTGATTCAAAGACTTTTAATATTAAAATACGTGGTAAAAGGGGGAGTTTTGTTTAAAATCACACCTACTTGTATCAGCATATCCAATAGGATAAATTAAAAAAAAAACTCATCAACTGACATCTTGGCAGCAAACCTGTCAAATCTACAAACAAATCCTGAACTAAAAATGTGCAATAAATCATTTTGGTATAAATGTACTCCTATTCAGCCACATATTCTAGGTTATTTTCCTGAATTATAATCAAAGGCTATCAAGAAAAAAATAGGGATTTTAGGATTCAATAGAATGTTTACAGTGATCTTTGATTTGTTTTCCAACCTGCATATATTTTGTGAGATAGATGATTTGAAGTGTCACCTTTTTTTACAACCCAAACTATTTCACAAATTACTATTGTGTCATAACGGACACAAACAAATCTTCCCACAAGATTTACATGTTTATACTGGAGTCCAATATATTTCAACTCCCTCTTTAGAAGCAAAGCAAAACTGCTTGTGATATCAGTTTCCAATTTTGATTATGTTAAAAATGTGTATTGACTGTAGCCCTTGATTGTTTATCAGGACGTTGGATCACATAATATTAAGGTGTGTTTCGTTTAAGATGTATACACTTCCATTTCGTGCCTGCGTGCATTGAACGAATCTGGTGTGGTGACTGCTTGAACATCGGCCCTTTTTTTATAAATAAAGTTCCCACTTTTGTTTTTACATTTGTGCACACTTCTTTTGCGGTAAAAAAGGCACTGTAAATACAAGCAGACTGATTATTCTTTAATTCAATCTACATTAGTATTTGAACAGTGTGCTTCACCGTGGCCCATGAGCCCGATACTACACCACACTGTCTCTGTAGTATAAGCAAGCAGCTAACATAGAACACTAGATGCTACTCATACATCTTGTGTCCTAACTGTATTTATTTGATAACTGATACCTTAGGAAACTCAATTGTCTACCAGTTGCAAAGAGATGCCAGTTCAAAGTGCTCACCCACACTTACAAGGCACTTTACAATGAAGGTCCGGCATACCTCAATAAACAAGTGAATTTCCACCAACCTACCAGGGAACTCTGTTCCGGATCCCTATCCCTGGCAGCCACCCAATGCATCCACTGGGCAAACAGCGGAGGCCACTCTTTTTCACACCTGGCGGCTAGGATCTGAAACATCCTCCCCCTGCACCTCAGAGCTTCACCATCGCTCCAACAGTTCAGGAAGGACCTTAAGACCTGGATGTTCAACCACTAAGGGCAGCATGATCCAGCAGCAGGACCCCACTATGCCTCGAGACCCACACGGGTGAAGTACCATGCTCTACAAATCCTGATTGATATCTTTAATGTGTGTTATCCTTATTTGCGCTTTGACAAAGACATGTTTTTTCCAGCAATCTTGCTCGAGTCAGGACTTCAGACACAGGAGATGCCTCCAGATGTGGGGAGCTTGTAGGAACGAAGCAGTATGTTTCATGATGTGTGATTTAGTGACAACATTGTCACGTACTAGACCAGGGGTCTCCAATATTTTCTGTCCGACGAGCTACTTAAGTTCAATGAAAATCCCCCCGAGGTACCAATATTATTAGTGCTGTAATAGTACCCACAGCAGACACAATTACAATAGCGGTCACCATATGCCAGACTACTAGTAGTGATCACCTCAGTACATCAGGCAGGACTGCCAGTAGTAATGTAAAAAGTCTTAATTTCAAATGCCTCAACATGAATATTCCATAGTAACGATAGCCACAATGACCCTGCCACCGAGTTTATGATATTAGCAATCAGCCTTCCCAAAACAACATGATTTGTCACTCAACTATCTGCTTTAAATATGCATTGATGATTGAGCCATGTTCCTCGAAACATCAGCTAATGAGTTCTGAAAATACACACATTTTCATCTCAAATGCATATACTCAATTTTGGTACACATATATTAATTAAATCAAGTAAAATTGTCTAAGGTAGTAGGCTGGGCTGCACACAGGAGAGCTACTCACAGGTAAATGGAGAGACACCAGTAACTCACTAGCTACTTACTGGAGTAGCCTGTACTAGACCCCGAGGCCTGCGTTGCGGGTTCAGTTTCCCCTTCTGACCAAATTATTTTGAGCAAACTGCTTGTTTTTTCTTTGTTGAAACATCCATGAACGCCAGTATTCGATCACATTTCAGGATTAGCCAAAATGCTGCTGGAATTCATGGAGACCCTTTGTAGAATGTGTGGATGTGAAACTTAAAACAAAACACTTGGAAGTGATTTGGTATTTACTTGATGCACTAAAAGTTAGCTTTGCCAGGGAAGAGACCTTTTTTGCATTTGTCGCTATCTTTTTTTTTTAACGCATGGCAGTTTCGCTGGGCCTACAAGTAAACTATTTGGCTGATTCTCCCGATGCCCATTCCTTGAAATTATCCAGTGCCCACTTTTCCAGTGGTACAACTCCTGAGAACCACCACTTCATAGTACAGCCCAGTGAGCCTTTGTCTCACTTTTATAAAATGATTCTCCTTTTGCTTAGCAAGTGCCAACAGAACACATTCACTTTGCCAATCAAGTCTGAAGTATGATACTTCAGGCAGTTTTTTGAACTGTTTTGAAGTTTTAGGGGATAGATGTAGAATGGTGTATAACTAGAAAGCTCTAAAACTATCAAATTTTTTGCTTGCGCCGGGCTGCAGTTGTGGCCCACCAGCACCAAGTTTTATTCATCAGAGTTTGAGCAAAAGAGAGAAAAACACACAAGTGGGGAAAGAAGGAGGACGGGAAATACAGAAGAACTGTGCCTAAGGGAGAGGACAGGAACCTTAAAGAGCGAGATAAAGGGACTGGGAGTGTCTGATGGTGGATTAATGAGGGAGGAGGTGGCATCAAGAGAGACTGATTTGATAATCTGCACCCTAGCATTCAGTAGCACCAGCCATGGGCTTCCTAGCAATATTTAGGGGCGAAAACCTTTTTCTTAAATTAACCTCTGTACGTATCCCATGAGCAACAGCTTCCTGATAGCTCTAGAAGGCAGTTCCCTCAAATCCAACAGTTCAATTCTAGAACAACAGGCTGCCGACGGAATTAGCAGACCTGCTCCCTCCTAATGTTGCCTTTTTGCTTTGATAATGAGGGCAGCAGATGTAGATTTGAATTAGATGCTTAATTGCCCATAACTGTGATGCTTTGACAAACGCTGAATGCAGTCATCTAATCAAAATGTCTTGAGTGGCGCAACATGCTTAGCCCGACAAGCAACGCCCAATATATAGTACAAATACTAGCAGTGGAAAAAATCAGATTAAATATCCATCAGGCTTTATGAGCTGTATTAATAATAGAGACACGCACAGGAAAATTACCAAAGCAAAGTAAATTGAGTTTATCATTTCAAATCTTTCAGTAGGATAAGCTCCAAAATGTATTTTGTTTCCTGGCTGTATGACCGGATCCTTTTTGGATTTCGGTTCAGAATATTAAAAAAAAGACTAAGAAACCTACACTACAATCCACTCTGTATTTTCCCTACATGGGTAAAACCTCTGCTTTTTCCATGTACAACACAAACCAATATAGCTAACTGCGTACTCTGCCATATGGTCCTGACATTTACATCACCACATATTCAAATTATACTTCATGTATCTAAACCAGCATTAATGTGTGAACTGGCAAGATGACAATTTCAACTCAAAACTGTCAAAGCTCAGTTTTTCAATCTATAGTTGATTCAAGTCTAATTTAATTTGCATGTTTTTCCTTCTTTGGGACTGATTTCTTAGGTTAATTGGGATATGTACACTAACTTCCGTTGCTGCACATTTAGAAGTTATGAGTTTTTAGATGAATCTCGGCAGTCCAAACTCCTATTTATTGAGGAGAAAATGCCCTCTTTTGACCAAAACATGCAGCATTTGGAGCAGTAAGCATCAGCATCTGCAGGTTATTTACTAAAAACTTGGAATCGGGTGGTACATATCTTACCCAATAAATTCCAATTTGGCACATCCGAATATCACACCATTTACCCAGCTGCTAGTAATGACGAGCTTGGAAGGAAAAATGTACAAAGAATTTAGAAGATCAGGAATATTGCACAGTAAATTAATTTGTGCATAAAAATAATGGTCAAGCGAGTATTATATACTAGGAAGCTATTAATGAGTGCCTGGGTGCAATTTACTTGCCATTTGAATGAACCATGTGCACATGCTCAATTCAAAGAACGTTTCCGGCACGTGCGTAGCGCAGCTACAGACATCCAGGGCTCAGAATAGTTACAGAGGACTGCTCTACATTTTCTTATAAGTACTACAATTGTGAAACAACTTTCATCTGACATGTAATAAATTGTTGTATTTGTTACGATGTTCAATTTTTAATAAAATGGTAAGGAAACACTTTGTGTTATTTGTATTGAAAACTGTGATGAAAACCATGTAGCACCCCGAGGCCCCAAGATCTTTGTGGGGTTTCTCGTATTGTTTACAAATTGCACATGTCTTACATTATTTTTGTAAACCCTCCCACCTCAAACAATAAAAAAGATCCCAGAACTACTGTCTGTGATTTGGCAGACTGATTAACAAGGAGTACTAGAAAGTTAAAAATCTCCCTGTCCTAAGTGCTGTTCTATAATTTATTAGATTTCTTATAATCCAACTCTCCTATAGAAAAACTGTCTCAAAAACGCTACCTATCACCTCAATACTCACCATTAGCTTTAAAACATTTCAACAGGCCCATAACATCAAATGAGACAATTTATTGAGCAACTGAATCATGTGATTTGATTTAAATTCGATTCACATAATATTTACACTAATATGTACAACTGCAGTTTATTCTTCATTATCTTGATATATAAACAAAATTTAATTAAACCACCATGGTTGATGGATCAACTAATGGAAACTAGACCATGAATAAACAAGACCAGCTTGTCAATTAAAATCTAATTTTATTAGCTTTATTTAATCAAAGTAAATCATCATAAGTTTAAAATCTTTATTTTATAAGCAAATATGAGAAGAGCAGCATTTTTATTAAAAAGTGAAGATTAGAACTGACATTTCAAAGTAAGCTCAGACACATGAAGAATTAGCAAAATAACAGTTTCCCTTCCCTGAATCTATTTTCCTGTCTCAATCTGTCTTAACCTAGAAAGGAAAATAACATTATAAATCAGCTGGTATCCTTACATGCGCCACAGGTCCATCAGCATAACGCACACCATTCAGGAGTCGGGAAGTAAGAGTTTTTTCTCCACTCATGGTGTCATAATTTATACCTTTCTCTCTAGCTAAACTTTCTACATTTTATAACTTTTCACAAGAATCTGCATTTCCCATTGGCTGTTCGGTGTCAGACCATGAATAAGTCATCCAACTTTTGTCCAAAATCCGGGCTTCATATAAGGTCCATTGTCCTTTCAATTCCACATCCTCAATTTCCTCAAGAATGATACAATTTTTTCAAGTTCAGGACATTTACTTTTCTTCCTGGCCTTGGCCACCATATCGTTTTACTGTCCTTGGCTGGCCTCCATGAGCACGCTCATCTCAGCAAAGAAAATCGCTCTTGTGTTTTATAACAGCTTCGCAGCAAATCCTTCACAGCTGCGCATGTGCGAAAATCACTCTGGACAAGCTTTCGTGTCTGTAGCTCTGTCAGCCATATTTCCCAAAGCCATCTTTAGGCCTCACTTCGGAAACTATTATTAAACAAACACAAGACATCAATTAATTAAAGAATTGAGACCCATTCTGTTACCCTCCCCCTTTGCTAATTAACACAGTTAATTATGTTACTTAGCTTAGCACATCAAGCTGCATCATATTTACCAGTCCTTTTCGAATGTCAGGAACTCTCAAAGCTTTTGTCACAAAAGACATAACATAAGCACATAAAAGAAGCACATGCCATTAGTTAAACAGCCGCATTTAATACTGAAAAAGACAATAGACAAGGTTAGTTTATTAATTTTTCTTTGCAATTGCAACAAAAAGCATATTAGACCCGCGTGTATTTCATGTGTGCATCTTTAAAACTAAGTTGATTAATAATTTCACCACAAGCTTGTTAGTCAAGTTACTTTTTATTAGGAGAGATTAACTTCGCAAGTTTGAACAAATGTTTGTTCTTTACCTTGCTCCATCAACTCCCTCATCTGGGGATTTCAAAATCACAAAACTATACCCAAAAATGTTATAAATTTTCAACCTCAGAACATGTTTTGGACTTTCTTAATATTAGTAATTCTAAACCTTTGTCTCATCATCCAGTTTTCTGCTTCTTTCATAATTAGTTCTTCGAAACTCTTCTACTTCAATTTCCTTTTCATCTCTTAGCTTATAAATTCTCTTTCTTTCTGTCACATATTTTCTTCTCCTGTGTAGCATGCAACTAATTTTTAACAAATGTATCATTAATACTAATATTACTAAAGGAAAAACTATTTTGCCTATAATTGAACTACCAATTTCTTGAAACCAGTGTTTAATTGCTGCAAATCTTTTGCTTAAACGTTCTGAAAAACTCTCATCTTCTAAAGGTTTTATCTCTGAACTAGCAGCCCGCCCCGGCGTTGCCCGGGGCAGAAGGGGGCTGGGGGCAGCAATTAAGGCTTTTGTGCACTCCCGCCCGGGCCCCCGCCCGCCCCGACTTTGCCCAGACCACCTCCCGCCCGCCTCCCTCCTGCCTCGCCTTTGCCTTACCTGAGCCGCCGCTCCTCCCCGCGCTCCGCATTTCACCACCACTCCTCTTTTAGGCTTCTGTGGGCTCCCGCCCCGACATTGCCCAGATCGCCTCCCGCCTCCCGCCTCACCTTTGCCGTACCTGAGCCGCCGCTCCTCCCCGCGCTCCGGACTTCACCGCCACTCCTCGCCGCTCGTCACTGCTCCTTCACCGCCACTCCTCGCCGCTCGTCACCGCTCCTCCCCGCCTGTCGTCATCACGCACGTCTAGGTCGCGGTCAGCTCTACGTCGCGGCCGGCGCTAGTTTTAGGGGACTACTTTGTTTTTAAATTAAAATTTTTTAATTTACGTTTTATTTTTATTTTATGTTGCCTATGTCCATCTACACACCCTGAGGATTCCAACAATGTATTGGGTGTGTGGATTGGCGCTGTGGTTCCCGAGTTTACCTTGCCAAAAGGTTTCTGTTCTCTCTTTATAATAGTAGTATAGATGTAATTCTGTAATGTTTCTAATATACGTCTCTATATTCTGGCTTTTGTCAGGTATGTATGTGCAACAGTGTTGGACATGTAAAATTCCGCAAACCCCTCCCTCTTTTGCCAGCAGGATATCTAGCGCAAGACGATCCTGCAATACCATGGTTCTCTTGGAAACAAGCTCAGTATTCACTAATTGAAAATCACCTGCAGTGTCTGTTGACAATCTGTCAACAATTGTGGCCAATTTTCTAATTTTACCTGCATTCAGGGTAATTCCTACCATGGGTAATAATACACCAAATATGTCTCCCAAAATTTCTGAAAAACTTTCTCTCCTGAATATGTTCACATGGTTGCTAATTTCAAATGATCCGTTTGTATTTCTATCTACATGAAAACAAATTGGAAAAACTAATCCCAGATAACAAGTCCCGTACCAGTGATCGGGAAGGCTGTAATAGTCTTTATTCCCATAAATAAAATAAGTTCCAGGAAAAATTGGATCTTTGCCTCCTTTAAATCCCCATCTCCCTATGATTCGATAAGTATCTTCACATTGACTTGCCCCAACAAAATAATTATCATACAGGGTATTATCTCTTATACAACATTTACCACTAACAGGTTGGTCTATTTGAATCGCAATATTTACATTTCTACCATTAAGTTTTTCATCTTCAAATTGCCAAAACTTTGATTTAGTCTGTTTCGTCATTTCGTTTCGCTTATAGATTGCCCTTCTCTCTTCCACCATATTTAAAAATGTTTTCTCTTCTGTTCTCAATTTACATGTTAGATTATTTCTGTAAGCATATTCGTATGTAAGTTCATTAGTTGTCAGAAAAAATTCCCTCATCTGTTTAGCAGGTTTCACTTTCTTCAGATTATCTACAACCTTTAAATTTGCAAAAATTTCCTCAAAGTCTGAATAATAAAATTCAAGACAACCAGTTTTATAAAACAAACTCGTTATTACACTACAAGTTATTCCATAAGTAAGAGGAAGCATGTTATATTTAACCCCTTCTGACACAGAAGTAGGTAATTTCACGCAAACGTAACAATCTTTTGCATTCATCACCTTAACATATTCAGATAAAAGTCTTGAGAAGGTATTGCTAGAAAAATTTCCAATAGATCTATCTTGGTGAATCTCTGGTTTATGTACAATGATTCTATTAGTATCAGTCTTCTCAGAATTAACCACAACTCTACTTGTCATGTTGGCTTTATACATTTCTTTATCTTCACCAAAAGGAAAAATAACAGCTAAAATTAACCAGACTAAAATAATCAATATTATACATATTGAAGACAGTTTGCAACATCTTTTGAGAATTGAGCATCTCGAATTCATTAGTATAAGAATAAGGCATCTTTACCTTTTTAAAGATAATAACTAAAAATAAAAATTAAAAAAATTAAAAATTACTAAATATACTCCCCTTTTTTTAACAGAAAATCTTATTTCCTAAAATCTTTCTTCTAACAGTTTTTCTTCAACCTTATGTCATACATCAAATGTGTTTTTCAGCTAACACAATTTCTTCGACCTTGTGTCTCCTAACACAGTTTCTTCAAACTTGTGTCAAATTATCAATAAGTTTAATCATTGTCACTTGCATCATCAAAATCTTCCTGACTGCTATTAACTTCCACTACTGGTGGGATAATAATATAGGCCCACTCTGGCAATTTATATTTCTGGTTTGGCTTAACTGTTCTTTTTGCTCTGCTACTAATGACTTCTATTTTCTTTTCTGTCTGATTTTTCTTACTCAAGTCTTCCTCTTTTTGACTTGAAATTTCATTAACTTGCTCTTTTGCTCTATTCACTAATTTAAATTGTATACTTCCAATATCTTTTGGCCAATTATGTCCTTTTCTTGTTAGCTTCTTTTTTGGTTCTTTCAAGTTATACTCGACTCTCCAAGCTCTTTTTCTTATTTTCTTCAATTTGGATTCATCTTCACTGTCATCTGTTTCACTTTCTATGTTTTCAGCTGATTCTTCAATGATCAATTTTTCTGAGTCAGATTCTTCATCAGATTCAGGAACTTCTTTACTCAGCAGTTTCACTTTGTTAGGAAAATCATTCTTATAGCTGGTACTTGAAATGTCTTCTTCTTCTTCTTCTTCTTCTTCTTCTTCTTCTTCTTCTTCTTCTTCTTCTTCTTCTTCTTCTTCTTCTTCAATTGCTTCCAGTTCACCAGTTTCAGAATCTTTGTTCCTTCTTCCAAAGTTTCTTTTCTGCTTTTCAATACTCTCCTGACCTTGAATCACTTCTTGGTCAGTTTCTTTTTCTGCTTCTTGATCTAGCTGATTGTCATTTTCTTCTTCAGAATCTTGAATTACAATTTTGTCAGACTCTTCATTCAATGCCTCATTCGCATTTGAATCCTCCAGATGTCGACTATCTTGTCGATCTTCAGGATCTGGATTTTTATCAGGCTCTTCTTCTGAATCTGAATCAGCTGTTGTATCACCTTCCTCGTCAGGATTCTCAGGTTCTGGGACTTGTATAGTATGACTCGCATGAATCCACCTTTTTAATCCCCTACACTTTACTGCATTTATTGTGACCAAAATCACCTGTCTTGCCTTTTGCCACCTTGGTACTAAGCAATTTCTTCTTCAATGCACTTTTTTCCTCACCCAGTCTCCTGACAATAGATCATGTGCTTGTTCTTTCTCTTTTGCGAGCACTTCAGTTCCTACATGATATAACACAGAAGTCACCATGTCAGATAGGTTTTATGCTTAGTAACTTGTCAACAGGAACATATGCTTGCCTCATGACCCTGCCCATTAAGATCTCATGAGGGCTCAATCCTGTTTTCCTATCTGGAATGCTTCTCAGAGTCATCAAAACAAGTGGTAGTGCATCTGTCCACTTCATTCCTGTTGCTAAACACATTTTGCTAATTCTGTTTTTTATCGTTCCATTCACTTGTTCAACAACACCTGAAGCCTCTGGTCTGTACGCACAATGTAATTTTTGTTTTATGCCCAAGGCTTCACTAATCAGTTTTATCAATCTGTTTTCAAAATGTGTGCCGCGATCTGTTTCAACCGACACTGGGAATCCATACCTAGGTATGAATTCTCTCAACAGCAATTTTGCAACAGTGATTGAATCATTATGACGAGTCGGAAAAGCTTCCACCCATCTTGAAAACAAACAAACAATGACCAAAACATATCTCAGTTTGTTGTGAGGTGGCATGTCAATGAAGTCAAGCTGTATTCTGGTAAAAGGACCTCCCTCCGTCCTATGGTTCCCATGCTTACAACTGTCTTTCTGTTTAGATTGATCTGCTGGCAAATCAAACATCTCTGACAAAATTATTCTGAATTTTGGATTGTACCATGTTTGCCTGAATAGCCTAATCATTAAATCTCTGCCAATATGTCCTGGACCATGGTACATGCGTGCCATGTCTGAAATCATGCTGTCTGGCATTACTGGTCTGGCATCTTTGTAAACCCAAATCTCATCCTCTTCACTTTGCCTACATCCTGCTTTTAACCATGTGTCTTTTTCCTCATCACTTGCCTCATCTTGCAATTGTTTTACTCCATGCCAAGTATCAACTACAGATATTAGCATGAGTGAGTTCAAAACATGTTCATTTTCTTTTTCCCGATTGACTGCTGCATTATGTATTGCACAGAATTTCGTAATTTCATCAGCATATGAATTTCCCTTTGTTACGTAATCCATTCCTCTCTGATGGGCCGTACATTTAACTACTGCAATTTTATCTGGTAATTGAATCCCATCTATCAGTCTTTTAAGAAATTTAGCATTCCTTATTGGTGATCCCGCAGAAGATAAATAACCTCTTTGAGACCAAAGCTGGCCATAGTCATGGACTACGCCATATCCATACTGACTATCAGTCACTATGGTAATCTTTTGTCCTTTTCCCAATTCACATGCTTGAATCAAAGCAACCAATTCTGCTACTTGAGCTGAACGAATTCCTTTGAGACTTGAGGCTTCAATCACATCTGCAACCGTGCATACTGAATATGCTGACTGCAGCATACCTTCATCTGATCTCAAGCATGAACCATCAACGAACAAAACCAAATCTGACTCAGGCAAAGGAACATCTTTTATATCCTGCCTTGGTTTTGTACAATATTCTAATACATCCAGGCATTCATGATCAACAATTTCGTCTCTGATTTCTGTTTCAGAAGCATCAGGTAACAATGTCGAAGGGTTCAGATTTACACATCTTGCAATCGAGACATTGTCTGACCCAAGAATTACTTTTTCATATTTTGTCAACCTATTACTTGTCAAATGCTGTGTTTTGCTTCTGGTAAGAAGAATTTCAACCGAATGTGGCACGTATACCTTCACTGGAAATCCCATCATTATTCCTTCACTCTGTTCCAAACTCACACTTGTAGCAGCTACTGCTTTTAAGCAACAAGGTATTGCTTTCGCAACAGGATCAAGAACAGCTGAGAAATATGCTATTGGCTTTCTCAGTCTTCCATGTCTTTGAATCAGAACTGATAATGCACAACCTTCTCTTACACTACAATACAGCTCAAACTCTTTTTCATAATCAGGCATTCCCAATGCTGGAGCTTCACACAAACTTCTTTTTAACTGTTCAAAAGCTTTCAATTCAGTTTTTGTTAAACTAATCGGGTCCTTTTTGTCTGCTTTTGTCAGTCTCTGCAAAGGCTTTGCAATTACAGAAAATCCACTAATCCATTGGCGTCAATAACCTACCATGTCTAGAAACATTTTAACCTGTGTTTTTGGAAGTTGCATTGCTTGTATCATTGTTATTCTTTCTGTTGTTACCTGTCTGGTTCCTTTTGCAATTCTGCGACCAAGATATTTTACTTCTTGTTTGCAAAACTGTAATTTTGCAGGAGATACTTTGTGTCCTTCATCTGCCAGATGATTTAAGAGAGCAATGGTATCTGTTACACAATTATCTCTTGTTTTTGCAGCAACAAGGAGATCATCAATATACTGCACTAACATAGATTTTCCAGGTAAATCTAAATTTTCAAGGATTTCTTTAGCAACTGATTAAAAACAGATGGACTCTCGGTGTACCCTTGAGGGATTCTACACCATGCTAGGATACGCTCTTGGAATCTGAACGCAAAAATTTGCTGGCTTTCTGGATGCAAAGGAACAGTAAAGAATGCGTTGCATAAGTCTATAACTGTATACCATTCTGCATCATGCGGAATTTGATATAAAATTACCGCAGGGTTTGGTAAAACTGGAAAACAAGGATCAACAATCTTGTAAACTTTTCTCAGGTCCTGAACAATCCTGAAAGTTCCATTGGTCTTTTTAATTCCCATAATCGGTGAGTTACATGGACGGCTTTCAATTTCTTTTAAAACACCTTGTTTAATGAATTTATCAATCACAGGAATTACTCCCTCAATCACTTCTGCTTTCATTTTAAACTGTGGAACATTTGGATAATCTACTCCTTGTTTTACTGTAATTTGCACTGGGTCTACATTTTACATCAAACCCATCTCATCTGCTGTGAAATCCCAAATTTTAACATTCACTGTCTCTTTTAATTCTTCAGGTTAATTGTTTTTATCAAACACAGTAAATAATCTGCTTTCTTCTGCCTCAACCATTGACATTGTTAATTTGTAAAGGCCATCTTCTTCTGGAGTTTGCAGCTCAATACCATCCGGTGAGCAATATATTGCGCAATTCATCTTACAGAGTATATCCCTACCTAATAGATTTACTGGACTGCTATCACAAACTATAAATCTATGAATGTCTTTAAATTTACCTATTTTAACTTCTACTGGTTTAGTTACGTCTGTTTTAATTTGTTGATTAGCTACACCAACTACTTGGATCTTCTCCCCAGAGAGAGGTAGGTTTTCTATTTCCACTGATCTAACAGTAGGACCTGTATCCACTAGGAAAGTAATTTCCACATCATTCACTTTACCATTTACAAATGGACCAGATTGATCTACCTCAAGAGTGGCTCCAAGCACACACTCTTCCTCCTCTCTCAGGCACCGTCAGAAGTAATCATCAGAATCATAACCCTCCATTTTCCTTCAACAAAAATTGTTGTGATAGATTTGACACATTCACTCTTGGTGATCTGTTTACCTGTTCACCTCTGCTGAATCCTGATTCTGTACTGTATCTCTGCAAATTTACACAGTTTGGAAGTGGCGGTTGTGGTAACTGATGTGGCAACTGACTGTGCTGAATCACTACCTGTCGCTGTTGCTGCTGATTTATCTCATTCTGCATCTGTGGATTTAACCCTTTCCATGCGGCCGCGATTCCCCTGGTGTGCTGTAAACAGCACGAACAGGGGTTGGCCGTGATGAACCCCAGCCGTCATCAGCACACGAGCACCGTAGTGCATGACGGCTGGGGTTCGTCATCAGCATGGAAGGGGTTAATGATTGATTTTTAACACAATTTCTGGGCGGATTCTTACATTCAGGCTTCCAGTGTCCAATTTTGCCGCAATTAAAACATGGGAGTTTCTGTTTCAACTCTTCTATATTTCCCATTAACTTTGGCTTATTATAATTATTTTTAAATTTACCTTGATTCTGATCAACATTTTTATTTCCTAAAGTTGCTATCTGTTGTTCAGCCACTTTCATCTGTGCCCACATTGCTTTTTATTTCAGCCTCTTTTGTTTAGCATCTATTTCATCACTACAGTATTTTGCTTTTCTCAAAATATCATCAACTGTATGTGATTGCCACCCAACTATTCCAGTTCTTATCATTTCACTGATTTCAGATCCCAAGCCATATACACATCTGTGTATAAAATGGCTCATATCCTTCTCACTCAAATGCTCATAACCACTGTATTGTTTAAATACCAGCAGTAATCTTTCATAGAATGAATGAACTGATTCTTTCGGCTCTTGGGTTGTTCTGTCTATTTTGACCCAATCTATTTCTTTTGGGGGAATCTTGTTTTTCAAAAACACAATTACTTTATCATATAATTTCATTACATCTGGTGAAGGAGCACCTGTTACCTTGTCTCGAGTAGGTTCTTCTCTAGGCCAATCTATTCAAGTCAAGTCAAAGATCTTTATTTGGAATAAAACATCCATAAAAGTGCATACAGGGTATAATTTCGGAAAGTACAGTACAATGATATAACATGATATAACAGCCGACAAAAAGCATATTCCAATCAATTCCACGAAAACACAAAAATGTCTCTCTGTTTAAAAACAGCGGTATATACAATTTTAAATTTAAAACGGCTAAAAATAGCGACAACAGTAATAAAATCAAGATCAATATGCGTGCAAAATACAAATGTGCAAAGTAAAAATATATAAAGTGCATAGTGCAATGTGCAAAATATTATACATCAATGTGTAAAGTGGCTCGTGACCGAACAGCAGCTTTAAGAAAACAGCTCACTCCGAGTATTACTTCATCTGAGCCCAACAGTAATAGGGTCCTCAATGCTGTCCTAAAGTTCAACAACTTATAATTTCGGCAGTAAGGCATTAGATAATGAGCGGTGAACAGTTTATAAAAATCGCAGAAGAACAGAAAGTGCATAAGACTCTGTTTCATATTGGGATTGCTTGGACAACTTAAGGTTTCCAGATGTTTATTGTAACCCAGGGGGAAGTTTAATAGATTTACAATACTCCCATCCCGAAAGCGAAACAGTAGGCTCCTGTTCCATCTACCAAGGTGTAAACGTAGGTATCTCTGTGGAGGGCCTGGGTGACTGTTTAAGGGTTCAAAATAGCCCATATATTTTATAACAGTACACTTTGAAAAGTTCTTCCTTTCCCGCTCCTCTCTGTATAAATTATAGAAGGCCCTTTGAATGAGGGTCTTATGTGAGCGATTTATTAAACTGGGTGAAATAAACAAATGACCGTGCCCTACACTCACTAGACATTCTTTTACAGCTTTTAACCACGGAATACAGTGTGCCCTATCACAATTCAAACAATCCAAGATTATATCACGGGTCAGTGTGGCGGCCGGGTTCATCCATATTTTTAGCCAGAAGAGTGCTGGTCTTGATCTAACGAAGTCCTCTATATATGAGATGTTTAGTTCACTATGGCATATATAGTGTGGGGAACAGATAACCCCACCCAACACCTTCCGACAAAACCTATTTTCTTCGGTCTGGATATGGATACAGTTTGTGTAGCCCCATACCTCTGCGCCATAGGTACCCGTTGGGATGCATTGGGTTTGATAAATCTTTACTAGTGGGGCAATCGCATCAGCATGGTTGGGCTGTCGTAAAGAAATGATACAATTTATCGCTTTACCCAACTTGTTCCTTGCATAAGAAACATGTGGTTGCCAGGAACCAGTGTTAGAAAATAGCAACCCCAGATAGGGAAAGGTGCAGGTACTTTTTAGGACGTTTGTCCCGGATTTAATCTCAATGATTTTATACTTTTTGGGGCCACAACTCATAATAAGAGATTTTTTGAAATTTGTGGTTAGGCCTAGATCAGCCATGAAACTGACAAAACCTGAGATTAAGGTGCGCAGTGCCTTTGGTGTGCGGCCCATTAGGACCGCATCATCTGCGTAAAGAAGGGTGGGTATTGGGGTCCCATTTATGTAAGGTACATCTTTTGTTAGGGTACTCAGGGAGCTGCTCAAATCATTTATATAGAGAATAAAAAGCGGGGGGCCAGCACACATCCCTGTCTGACCCTCCTGCCAATGCTGATATCATTGGAGACTTCGCCAGATTGATTAATGCGCACACGTGCTCTTAAGTCGCTATGTAAATAGGGTAAAAAATGAACCAAATAATCATCCAAACCATAGTTAAGAAGGATGGACCATAAACGGGAACGGTTGACAAAATCAAATGCAGAACTTAAGTCCATAAAACCAAAATATAAGGGGGATTTTTTAGCGATGTTATATTTTGCCATTATCAAACTCAAGTTCAGGCATTGTTCCACCGTGCCCACACTACTGCGGAAACCAAGCTGGCTTGCATTGTTCCACCGTGCCCACACTACTGCGGAAACCAAGCTGGCTTGGGTGTAAAATTTTACTTTCATCTGCCCAAGATCTTATTCTTTTAAAGATAACCCTACCCAGAACTTTCAGGGTATTATCGATTAACGATATAGGGCGATAACACCCAGGATCCAACCTGTCGCCTTTTTAAAAAATAGGTACAATAGTACTACACGACCACGTTTCGGGGATAGATTCGTTTGTTAGGTTATTAAAAACGTTACATAACAGTAGGGCCCAGAATTTAAGTTCACATTTTAGTTGATCGATCAAAAGCCCATCCGGGCCAGGCGCTTTATTACCTGCACTTTCTACGATGGCATCCTCGACCTCAGGCAAAGAGATGTTCAAAGGGGTTAGAGGGGAAGGGGTTACTGTGTGGTTGCCAGGTGCGTCATAGATTTTAGAAAAATGATCAACCCACACAGGCCCGGTGATATTACAGTTAATTGATGTTAAATTCGAACCTAAGGATCTTAGGTTCTTTACCTCCTTCCAAAACCCTGTAGTGTCTTTTAGGTCAGCCATACGTGCAAGAGATTCCTAGTGGGCCTTAACTAATTCGTTTGATCTAACGCGTAGAGTAGATTTATATTCTGCTCTAAGCAACCTTACTTGGGGAATATCCCTGGGTTCAGATTTCAGTGCGGCCCTTAGATTCCGGTTTGCTCTAGAGCAAGAGGCATCGAACCATCTAGGGGTTTCCACAGGTTTCCTGGATACAGGTTTAGAAATCTCACTTTTTATTGCGGAGCAGAGTTCACTAAATGATTTGATCACATTACCCCCACGTCCATCAATGGTAAGGCAATTTTCCATCAATACTGGATGTTTTTTAATTACCTTTGCCAGGACTCCCCTGTTATCCACTCCCCTCCAAACAACCCTTAGTTTATCCGTTGAAACTTCCAAGTTTCTTGCTCCAATTTCGTTTTGTGGACACTTACCCCCAAGGAATTTTAAGTGGATTACAATGGGATAGTGGTCGCTATATACTTTGCACACTACCTCGGCTTTAATTAAAACATCGGCAAGGGGAGATGAAACAAATATATAATCAATCGTTGTAGCACTCCCATGACCGATGAATGTGGGGAACGGGGCAGTGCTTATTTCGGTGCCAGCATGCTCCATGCAATTTACAAGTTCTCTAGTTGCGAGGAGATTGGATAATTCTGCACCTCTTCTACAGGGGGGATTTCTTAAGTGTATATGTGCATTGAAGTCCCCTCCTAAGCAAATACCATCAAATTTCCCGTATTTTCGTCCCTCCACTATTTCATCAATAAAATCAAACAAGAGTATAAAATTACGATTAGGTTGAGACAAAAAATCATTATTGTAGAAATTAATCAAACATAGCCTTATCCTCTTAGTATATATCAGTGCCATAAAACTTAGACAATTGGTTTGTATTACTTCGACTTTGGCTTCTGCAGATATTTTAACCCAAATCGAGAGGCCCCCACTCGGTCGACCTAAAGACGGGGCCAATACAGTCCTATTATGGCAACTATACCCTTCGAATAACAGGTCGGCTGTGCACCAGGTTTCTTGGAACATTAACACATCGTGACAAATAACCCAGTCCTTCCAAGTTTTAATTTCCGTCTTTGCCTTCAGGCCGGCAATGTTCCAACTAAGGATTAACAAGTTTTTATCAGGGCTTAGACAGACATCCTGATTAGTTACTTGGGTACATACTGTTGTTTGATTCATCAATTGGTCACATTGTGGGATTGAAAGCAAGGAAGTGTCAGATAATGTCAAGAGTGCCTCAGACTGTGCTTCCTGTGTAAAGTCAAACTCAGGGACCACAACAACTGGATCCTCATCAATAACTGACAGTCAATCCAAGGTACCCAGGTCACGAAGTATCGAGAATCTGTTTTGCAGAGGAAATACAGGAGGTGGCTGCATCATTCTGTGTGGGGGTCGGTAAAAGTAACTCAGCGGTAAAGGGGTCACCACGGTAGATGGGCGAGGTTGGACAAAGTTCTTATTCAACAGACATTTTACAGTGCCAGGGTTCCTAAAGTTGACTATAATACAGTCCCCGTTGATGTTCTTAAAGAGAGGACCGACCCAGGTTACTCGACGTGTGGATAAAATTTCTTTAGATATATCGTAGCCGACCCCCTTATGCTTGGTTAACCAGTCAATGCATTCATTATGTAACTGAACCCACGATTCTCCTTGCCCTTCCCTGAGAGGTGGTATACCAGCCAGAACCAAGACGTAGGGACATGACTCAGGTGGAAGGTGTAGAGCAGGGCCTTGATGTTTAAAAGGCCTATTGTCCTCCTGCAAAGTCTTATTCTGGCCGGGATTGGGAGGAACCTTCTGCTTGTTTGTGCCTGTGACAGGATTACATTTCTGATTGTTCTTAGGGACACTAGGAGCGGTAGACGACGATTGAGGGATAGATGACAAACATGGGGGGGAATTACCTTTCCTTGTGTTTGCTTCTGCCGTAGATGTTGTAGTCATGGACGGACTACTAGCAATCTGTAATTCTTTAACCCCGTTTGTTATAGGTGGATTACAGTTTTTTGTACGGTCACCGCTAGAGAGGGCACTGGTAATAGACTCCAGGTCTTTTAACAAACGATCACCTCTTATTTTATCTAGGCATACCATACCCTTTCTCTTGGCGTCATCATTTTTCATGAGGGTTTCCAGTCTATCAAGTCTCTTAAAAATACTATTAAATTGTTTGATCATTTGACCTTCTAATTGTTTGAAAATTGTGTCCGCGATAGTCTCAATAAGATTCCCCTTTGATTTAGAATGAAAGCTATTTTCATTTGGGGATTCTGTCTGCGTGGAGATTGTATTAGAATTTATGCCATCATTTATGACAATAGTGCCTCCCAAATCAGGTCGGGCTGGCAAAGATCCTGTTTGTTGTTGTTTCTTCCCCCTAGTCCACATGCTCTGTGGGGTTGGCTGGTTATTACTCCTAGGGGGCTGCTTCCTTTTGTTTATTGTGGACTTTACTGGGCCCCTTTTTCGCTTAGCTCCAATATTCTCAGTTGTATCAGTGCACTCGGTGATTGTTGGTGATACTACTTGTGAGACGGGATCAGGAACCACAACAGGGGCTGTGTTAATAGTATTTCCATCTTTTGGTGGATCGGGTAAACTGACAACAGGATTTGCTTTTACCACGATGACTTCAGGGAATAAATGCATATTATCATTTGGACTGACTGTTGTACTAGGTTGGTTAATAGTAAGTGAGCCCATAGAAAGCCTCCTCTCGGTTTCAGCAATCTCATTGAAGGCAGTCTCTATTAATGACTCAAATGACGTTAAAAGAGATGCTGGAGTTACAATGTCCTGTATGTCTTTATGTGTGGTATTGCTTATTGTGTTACGTTTGCCCATTGTTACAGCAGGAAGCTCACCTTGATATAGGACGTTAGATGGGTGGCCCGCCCGACCACTGTTGACCTCTGAGGGCCTCAGAGGGCCCGCCCTTTGCCCGGGCTTCGCCCGAGCTGCTCCCGCGCGCGACTCGCGGATGCGAGGGGCGTTCCGTGCTTTGAAGTGCCTCCGGGCGCTCGTGCAGCGTCACTCCCGCCGCCGGGGCACCTGGGGGTTGTAGTTTACTGCCCTGGTAGCCGTTCCCCTCACGGCGGTGGTAGGGCGCTGGAGCGTTGGAGCGCTAAGAAGCAGTGCGCTAGGACTCTGTGCGCGATGGCCGTTCACCTCACGGCTTCTGTTGATTCCCCCCGGAGCTCAGGGCGCTCCGTGCTTTGAAGCGCCTCCGGGCGCTCGTGACATCACTCCCGCCGCCGGGGCACCTGGGGGTTGTAGTTTGCTGCCCTGGTAGCCGTTCCCCTCACGGCGGTGGTAAGGCGCTGGAGCGTTGGAGCGCTAAGAAGCAGTGCGCTAGGACTCTGTGCGCGATGGCCGTTCACCTCACGGCTTCTGTTGATTCCCCCCAATCTATTGAAATTTTACATTCTGTCCAAATATCTGATGGGACAATTATGTCAAACAAACCATCAAGATCAACCCACAAAACTTTTAAAACTTTCACAAACCTTTCTACTTGCCGATACCATCCCACAGGCTTTTCTCCTAAACGGGGAAAATCCTTTGTGTATAGTAAAATATTCTGTCTTGTCCAAGGGACATGCACAAATCCACCTCCTGCTATTTCTCTCATTGGAAATTAATTTATCAATTTATCCTTTTCTTTAACAAGAAAAGTTAAACTTGTTCTGTCTTCATCTCTTTTCTATGTCCATTTTGCTCTCCATTTACTTAATTCACCCCATTTTCTTAAAATTGCAATTAAATCTTTTATATGCGTAATTCTTCCTGAATTATTAATGTTTTCAATGTCTTTTTCTGAGAAATCCACCCTGTAATTTTTCTGCAAATTTTTCTGCTTACTCAAATCATCTTCAAACTCAGCAGCAATTTCTTCCAATTGATCATATCTGTTTTTCGTTTTCCATGTTATGCTTTTGCAAATAAATAATAATTCATCATCCTGATATGCCTTTAAATTGTAAGTTCCAATCGTCCCAATTATTAATTCTTCTAAATCTGCTTTCAATTTTCCAACATCCAGTAATTTACCTTCTGGGGTTAAACTTATTTTATTAATACTCTTTTCTGGCGAATCAGAATCTGCACCAATTGGGGTTTTACATGTTAAGCTTTGATTAAGAGTTAAATCAGGCATTCTCATTCTCTCTCGATGTAATTCAGTTAAATCTGAAAAAAAAAATTCAGTTACTTTCTGTATTTCCGTATTTAATGGAACAGCTAGAGCTGAATGTCTGATTTCTTTTTGATCAAATACTGGAAGAACGGGTCCAATCATTACAGGCACTGTAACTGCTTCCATGCTTTTTGTTAACTGCTGTATTAATTCATTTGCAGAATGAATATATTCTGAAGTATCTGGTATTGGTAATTCTTTATAACTATCTGCTCTGGTTTCATTTCTCTGGATATCATTCCTTGGGGTTTCTTTTCTCTGATCTGGAGTTTCAGTAAAATTACTATTTATTGGTGATATATTCGAACTAAATTCTGTTTCTGCTCTTTCTGGAGTTTTATTTTTAGTCAAAATAGTTTCAGGGGATGTTTCATCAACAATTTCTCTAGGAGGAGCACTTGGAGGAGTAGTCCATTAACAAACTGGTTTAAAAGGTGACGGTTTTTTAGTATACATTTCTTCTAAAACCGCACCTTCTGAATCACTCTGTTCTCTAGTATTATTTTTCTTTTGGGAACTCTTTTTTCCTAATGTCTCATTAATTTGTCTCAATGGGTACAAACCATAATACATGTCTGCGCTTCTCCATCGACACATTCTATTATGATGTGTTTCTCTAGTTATTCTTTTTGGAATTCCTCTACTTTCTCATTCTAATTCACGCATCTCATCTTCCCATTCAACTAAAGCTTCAAATTGTGTGGGTCTGGGTCTCGGTTCAAGATTTACCATTCTTTCTCTTAAATTCCTCAAAACCGCTACATTTAATTATCTGTCTTCTGGCCATGCTAAAACACCATCATTCTCAGTATATTTCATCCAATTCTCAATCCACCGACAAGTATGGTAACCATATTCACCTAGCATATAAGCTGCAGGCGTTTTGTACTTATGAATTCATTTTCCCCCTCGCGTTGCAATTTTCTTATCAGTTTTAAATTTATTTTTCAACTTCTGAAACCATGTAAGTTTCTTTTTCTCTTTTCTGAAATAATAATCCATGTTTTTAAACTAATTCCTCAACTTGGAAAAGATCGTAACAATGAAGTTGTTATTCCGGAACACCAACCAATCTGTGCGCGAAACTCACTAACAAACCAATCAGGTTAGTCTACGTCACTATCTTGCTCAGCCAATAGAATTACTGTTTTTCACAACGAACCAATAAGCTGCAAGCTTGTCTTGTCACGTGAACCAATCTTTACGCAAATACTGTGACGTATGTTAGCCAATCACAGCGCGGCACTGGTGACGTATGCTACTGCTGCAGAGAAACGGCTCCGTCTCTCGCTCCTTAAACTGACCCCTCCCTTACAAACATTTTTCACAGTGCCATATTTACAAAACTTTCGATGAAATTCAGTTAATAACGTCACATAAAACAAACCATTTGTCTGTTTCGCTAAATAAAGTGATAGTTTTTCTCAGACATTCAAGTATTCTTTTCGTGTGAAATAGACGACGCAATTTTCACAGAATATTCGGATTCGTCGATAAAGTAGGGCTACTTTACCCATTCATTTACGCACATTCATACGGAAAGGATCCCTAACCATTCATACATAAATCTTTAGTAGGACTTTAACCCACCAATAGAAATCCACATTCGCCAGTAAGAAGACGACGCTACCTTACCCTTCACACAAGCTCGGATAAATCTACTACTCTCTTCACAGTGAGTTTTAAAACAGGACAGAAGTATCCCTATACTCGAAAGCTACGATTTCATAGACAATCCTCACTATTGCATTCTACCTTACACACCTAAAATTTCCCTAAACTTGTGCTGTACGACCACAACACTAGTGATATGCGACAATACCACTATTTTGAAACAGAACAAATGCACTGTGTAACTTCACCTGTCACACTACTCATTCCGGCACATCTAGGAGTTTTCACAATGCTGGAAAAAACCTTTTGACTACATATAACTAACTTAACAAATTTTAGACATGTAATCCTATGTAATTATCATGTAACATGTCAGTTACCATAGTAACCAAACTCTACTACCAAAAATGGATCCAGCGCTCCTATAGAAAAACTGTCTCAAAAACGCTACCTATCACCTCAATACTCACCATTAGTTATAAAACACTTCAACAGGCCCATAACACATTTAAATTCTATTCACATAATATTTACACTAATATGTACAACTGCAGTGTATTCTTCATTATCTTGATATATAAACAACATTTAATTGAATCAAACCACCATGGTTGATGGATCCACTAATGGAAACTAGACCATGAATAAACAAGACCAGCTTGTCAATTAAAATCTAATTTTATTAGCTTTATTTAATCAAAGTAAATCATCATAAGTTTAAAATCTTTATTTTTATAAGCAAATATGAGAATAGCAGCATTTTTAATAAAAAGTGAAGATTGGAACTGACATTTCAAAGTAAGCTCAGAAACATGAAGAATTAGCAAAATAACAGTTTCCCTTCCCTGAATCTATTTCCCTGTCTCAATCTGTCTTAACCTAGAAAGGAAAATAACATTATAAATCAGCTGGTATCCTTACCTGCGCCAAAGGTCCATCAGCATAACGCACACCATTCAGGAGTCGGGAAGTAAGAGGTTTTTTTCCGCTCATGGTGTCATAATTTATACCTTTCTCTCTAGCTAAACTTTCTACATTTTATATCTTTTCACAAGAATCTGTTTTTCCCATTGGCTGTTCGGTGTCAGACCATGATTAATTCATCCAACTTTTGTCCAAAATCCGGGCTTCATATAAGGCCCATTGTCCTTTCAATTCCACATCCTCGATTTCCTCAAGAATGATACAATTTTTTCAAGTTCAGGACATTTACTTCTACTTGGCCACCATATCGTTTTACTGTCCTTGGCTGGCCTCCATGAACACGCTCATCTCAGCAAAGAAAATCGCTCTTGTGTTTTATAACAGCTTCGCAGCTAAATCCTTCACAGCTGCGCATGTGCGAAAATCACTCTGGAGAAGCTTTCGTGTCTGTAGCTCTGTCAGCCATATTTCCCAAAGCCATCTTTAGGCCTCACTTCGCAAACTATTATTAAACAAACACAAGACATCAATTAATTAAAGAATTGAGAACCATTCTGTTACCCTCCCCCTTTGCTAATTAACACAGTTAATTATGTTACCTAGCTTAGCACATAAAGCTGCATCATATTTACCAGTCCTTTTCGAATGTCAGGAACCCTCAAAGATTTTGTCCCAAAAGACATAACATAGGCACATAAAAGAACACATGCCATTAGTTAAACAGCCGCATTTAATACTGCCAAAGACAATAGACAAGGTTAGTTTATTAATTTTTCTTTGCAATTGCAACAAAAAGCATATTAGACCCGTGTGTATTTCATGTGTGCATCTTTAAAACTAAGTTGATTAATAATTTCACCACAAGCTTGTCAAGTTACTTTTTATTAGGAGAGATTAACTTCTCAAGTTTGAACAAAATTTTGTTCTTTACCTTGCTCCTTCACTTACGGCTTCACATAAGTCCCCAAAAATGTGCATATAAACATACACAAATTACATATTTCCATGTATACTGGGGATTGTCTTAGGACAAAGGAGCGGATTTTCTAACTTAAAATCTGAGAATACATTGCAGCAACCACAATTTCTGTGCTGTGTTTTGCAAAACGGAGAGAGCAGAACAGCGCAATATCAACTAATGCATGGAGTGGTTTTCCTTTCTCCCTGGGCTGGCCTAATTTCGACTGCCAGTGCACACATCCTTACACCATACTGCAAGAGTGTTTGCAGAATGTCAAGCATAGCTTTTTTATTGGAAGGGTACCCTACCTGTACAAATGACTATTCTTGGACACAGTTGAACACTTTTCACACTTTCGATGTTTGCTGCACAGTGCAGCACACTTACAAAGTCAAAAAAAAAGAAAAAATTGAAATATTTCTCCAAATTAATACCAAGGTCAAAGATATGGTATGTTTTGGTGCAAGGCCCTGTTTGCAAATTCTTGTAGACAGGACTTTCCGTCAAAAAGCACGGGTTGTGCATGAGAACGTCCGTGTACCATCCGTGGTACTACCTTTAGATGGAAAGCATTGCTATAGCTACTTTGCGTTACTTTAGGTCTGCTTCCCAGAGATAAGATCGAATCATTAAAATGTAAATTATATTTTTTTAGACTAACAGTCAAAATATATACTAAGAAGCAAGAAGTGTACCTAATATTGCTGAACTGTGAACAAATAATTTTGAAGTCTGACCTTAATGTGACATGTTTAGAAATGTTCATCATAACAGCAGACTGTTCTGGTTTTAATCAAATGTATTATTTTACTAAACAACATATTGTTTTTTTGTGATAAAAACATCAGATTCTCACCCTATTTCACCTAATGCCTGAATAGAATAGTTGCCCATCCAAACAATATTTCTTGATCGTAGTAATGAAATACATTACTAAACAGTAGTTTTGAAAAGATAATATCTCTTCTCTTAAGCATAGTTATTGCGTACACAAAGAAAAAATTATTTTAGAAAGCCAACCTGCGATTGATGCCTTTGGGAACTGAGGTTTATGTTTCTAGAACTTTACTACATAAGAATGTCAGTAGCTAACTTGTGATAAGACTGTGCAATCTGCATGTATTTTTGTGGGAAAGGAGGAAGGTACCTGCGCACAAGAAGAGAACTGCCTTTTGATTGGTCCAGAGAGGAAGAAACCAGATACAATGTCTGCAACATGTATTCATGTCCTTTTAGATTAGTGTGTGTTCCTAGTAAGTGTCAATGCTTTTCAATACCTTGTGCCCATGCTTTTTAGATGCCCTTTTTACATGCTCTTACCCTGATGCTCTTATTTCATTCCTTACTTACCTTTTTACAGTTGTGGCTACTGCTGCTTCTGTTCATCCTTACTTCGTTTTTGAGGCTTTATTTTTACAGATTGCAACTGCAGCTGTAAGATCATCTACTCGATTGATTGAGACTCGGCTGAGTTTCATGAACAGCCTTTTATGGTGAGTTCTGCTGCTTAAAATTTAAGCTCCTTGAATCTCACTCTTTTCCTTTGAACTTGAACTCTTCATGAGTTCTACTAACTTTGAAATTCTGGTCCGAACTTTAGAATAGGGTGTATTCCTTTATGGATTGCACTTGATGCATTATTTAGTCTGTGTGATTGTAACCAAACTTTTTTATGAGATTTCTGTAAACTTACTAAAGCTTTATTGACTAATATGAATATAGAAAAATAAAAAGACAATTACTAATCACTAAGTGAGAATAAAGATTTTAAACTTATTCAAAACTCTCATCATTGTCTGAACTGAGAATTGTATTGGGAATTTGTTTGCGATGCCAAAATAGCTCTTTGAGTCATAATATGGTGACCAAGAACCCTCACCTCGAGAAGAGGAGACTGGCGCGGAGATGGGACTTAACCCTGCAAGTGATGGTGAAAGAAACGGTGAACCATATTATTTTATTTTGACCCCAATCCCCGCTATCACCGACAAAAGTTTGTGCAGATATAGATTGGTGAAAGTTGTTAGTAAATCTGCCCCAGAGAGTCAGCAGAAAGGTGCATTTGCACAGTTAACTTACTTTCCAAGTGGAGAACAACTTTTCAATAAATTCTGTGGATATATGGGGACATTTGTTGCACCACATTTGAACACTTACTCCAGCCTAATGAGGTTCTAGGGGGCGAATCGACAACATCTTTCTATGAACAAGTATGACTTACTCCGGATTTTCCAAGATTAAGTCATGCCTATGCAAGCCAGATAGCATTGATGAAGTGTAGCTGCTCAAAATTTGTGTGAAAAATGATTGGAACATTTTATGAATATCCCCAAAAATCTAAAATGTTTTTACCGTTCAATACCGATTTAATGGCCAACCTTTTGTCCCTCCTGTTGGATCAACGATGTTCCTATCTCGAACTGTAAAGTAGGATTGTGAAAAATTTGTCATACCTGCACATTTTCTACAGTTGTTAACTCCTCGTGAGGGCATTCCTGTAGAACCTAAATCTGAGCCTCAGGACCAGACATTTTCACTCAAAGACAGAATGGCCTTTCACATCTACAGTGTGCTTTTGTGCACAAAACGTCTTGTGTCCTGACAGTTCAGAACTGAAATCCTACTGCAGTATTGGAGTAGCCAGACAAACATGAAAACTTGCAGGGTCTTCGGAAGATCATAATAAATTGATTTCTTTTGGGGTAATATGCTCATAATCTCAGCAAGAGGAAATATTGCTTATATACCTCTAATTTGTAATATAAAAGGAAGCATGCCAACATGGTAAACGAGCCTGAACTCAAAAAAGTTAACTCTTAATCAGGTCCTATAAACACTCTGTCTAGTGGGTATGTTAATGACTGTGGAGCAGGGAGATCTTATTTCTGCTTGTGTCTTTCACCTTGAGGCTGGAAGGAGTAATCTATGTCTGACTAGGAGATATAAGTTACTTTAGGAATTGAATAATTCAACACACTTCTACCATGGTAAATGGTGTATAAAAAAGACCCGGATTAGAAGTGCACTAAACATCAGATTGTTCTCTCTCTAAGTATGGTTGGGATGTTAGACAGTTATTTTATGGCAAATATAACATCAATGTCCCAAGCTCGGGAATGCAGGCTAGGCTGCGGGCAAGATGACTGCTGCTGAAAGCTAAGACCAATACCCGCATTCTCTCTTGTCGAGCGAGGCCAGGTGTGGTGGCAATCGATCTGTGGAGGCTGGCGCTGTGCCCCAAGTTGCTACATTGTGCTGCTGTGGGACAGTAGAGACACATAGCACCAGGCCTTGAGGTGCTCATATCTCACTGTAGCCTATGTCTCCTTGTAGCATCATGAGTGCCCAACCACTGAGAAGCTCTTGCTTTGCGAGGGTCCTGGAGATTGCAATGCCACTCAGGTTTGAACATCTGTTCCCTGGGCCCTCCTAAAGCCCGCCCCACAGAAGACAGGCCTGCCCACCACTGATGCCCTGTAGCAGAGCTCTATCCGACCCCAACATTACTGTAAGTGGGGGTGCTGCTAGAGGAGACTACACAACACCAATACCTAAACCTGAGATAAAGCCCTAGGGTATCTGCCAGGAATTTCACACCCCTCTTCATAAATTCTTGCTGCAGACGACCCATGCCTTTAGCGGATACGAGACAAACCCATCCCACCTTGGAAAAAGAGAGCATGAGAGCATGCTGACCCAACAGAGGTGAGGTAAGAGAGAGAAGCTGAACCTTGAACCCCTAGCTCTGTTAAACAATCTTATATGTAAGTGTACAATCCAGGGGTGAAAAGATGGCATTGTTTTGCAGCGCCCAGGTTCATGTGTTAGTGCCTGTGGTTGACCGCGAGGCAATCTCCAACTGCCCGTTTAACTCTTATTTTGAAGATAGTTAAAGCTTTTAGGGCGAGTCGGTCTGTGAAACTTACACTCTCCACTAGACAAAGAAATGAATAGGATCCTTGCTGTTTCCGAACCTTCAGTACCAGCAGCCTGGCTGTATGAGCAAACAGCACGGGCCTGTGGGGAAGAATCAACTGTGCCAAATGCAACCGCGTCTTGACTAGGTGGCTTCCTTTTGGCACGGTGAGCAGTAGTGCCTCTAACTTATCAGGTCTGTCACCACTTCAAAGTCTTCCATAGACCCTACCAACATGTCAAGGTAAAATTCTCCAGGCAGTTGTTCTTTTTGGACTTGTTTCAGGCAGCGAATCGATGTCAAAGGCACTGGCTCCTACCTCGCAAATCAGACCTTGTAAGTGATACTGAGAGAGCTGTGTGTGATAGCATCATGCCTGGAAACAGCTGATTGAGGGATTGTAGAACAAACCAAAGAGATGAAATCCACCACATCTAATATGGCATTGAATGGGAGTGAAAAAAGAGTAAATGCCCTAGATCAGAGCATTACGAATGAGAGGGACAGTGGCCCTGACATATGGCGTCTACGGCAAAAGGTGGTGAAGATGAAAGATAGGGCTTGTCGGGACATTGTGCCTTTCTACCAGGTACTGGAAAAGCTTGGTCATCACGCACTTTCAAAGGTTGTCCTGTTCAAGTTGCTTCACCTCTTGAACCGGACCGTTGAGCCTCCGCTGGAACTACAGAATGTGCAGAGGATACATCAGAGACATACAGGGAACTTTACACATCCTAGCCCATTCAAAGCATGATTCTACACCTTGAGCAATCTTGCCAAGTCATTCAAGTGGTACAAATAAATTGCCCCTTTTTATTGAATGGACACAAGAAACAAATAGAGGCTATACTTTACTCTTAAACAAATCCAAAAGGCAAGGCATTCCTTGCCCTACGACCCAGACTGCACAAATGGGATAATATATATACAACCTACTTGAACCCACCACAATGTAGACTATCAAGGATGTGAAGTATGCAGACTCCTTGATTAGGATGAATTTGAATAATTCCTAGACTATACTTCTATGGACAAGACAGGAGTGTTCCCAAACCCTCCCCCCTTTGACTTCTGTCATACTGCAAAGGGATGGGCCTGAAACAAAGCACTAGGCATGCGCAACACAGATGGTCTGGAGAGTTAACACTATGCCGACAATCCAAGAAAGAGATACTAATCAGTGTAGTTGAAGACATAGATGCCTAAAGAAACAGAGACAATTTTAGATATCTTCAGAATCACAACATCAGAGACACTTTTGCTGGTGAATGAAAAGTGAGACTGAACTGTCTAGCTTTTCAGAACTTCTAAAAGATACTTGTGATCTTTAATATTCACTTTGCTGTTTGTTATGCTTTTTAACGTTATAGGTTCGATCTTATGCCCTGGTTTGACATTCTCTATTGTTGCAGAGGAGCTGAGGTCCATCCCAGGGCTTTGGTCATATAGAACCGGCCTTTCACAAAAATAGTAATCCTCAATGCAAAAGGAGCCAATGATAAATCTAAACAAGGACAAGTTAAATTAGATAGAACTAGCAAATCTCAAACTTAATTTAGTTTGTCTACTGGAGACAAGGGTCTCCTATGCAGATCACAATATTGTTTTCTCCTTTTACAGTTAAAGATTTATTTGCATCAGCACAGACATCTTCTCTTAAAGGAATACCCATTTTTTTAAATCTTTAACACCCCTTGAAGAATGCTTCTTCTGTTAACAATTCAATTGGATGGTGGACCATTTTAGACATAGCATACTCTTCATTGTTTCCTATGTTCCATAAACAGCCCAATACAGTCTCCAGATATATGTCAACCTTTACTATACAGTTTAGCTAAATAAAGCGGTCCTTTTAATTTGACTGGAAATTTTTTGTTTCACCATTCTTTATTACGTTTGTTTTGCCCAAAAATACAGAAACATTGAATAACTGAAAAGTGTAATAGTGTCCTGGCCCCAGACTTTGACACTGCTAATAAGAAATGCTAAAGTTGTATGACAGAAGTTCATAAAGATCCAGTTATGCTGAATGAGAAATGAGACTTAATTGATCCTTGGAAATGGAAAAATCATTGCCCCTGCACATATGCCTTTTACAGACCAGGGCATCAACATTATTTAAAAAATATTTTTCGGGGTGAATAGCTGCATAGGAGGAAAGATAGATGTACAATTCCATCCTATTTAACTTCAGGCAATGGTACTCTTTCCTGAAACTTCAGAACACCTGAAACATTAACATTTACTACAACTTAAAGATTCCAGTGGTCCTTGCTACAAGTATCTCAATATGTACCGAATATAAAGAAAATCGAACTCCATTTTAGCCACATCCCTCATTGTAATAGGTTCTTGAGCAGCTGTGATGTGAGGGTGTACAGTAGAACACAATTCTAGAAAATTGAATTCTTGTAAAGGAAAAGATGAGATGGAATACCATAATAAATTAAAAGAATTAGAGAAGCAAGATTTAAGCCTAATACAAGATAGAGGTCTTCTGCTAACTCAAATAAAGTTTACTCTCTTAGCCCTAATCTGGACTTGTAAACAACTCAGATTAGTCAGTAGGCTCCAACATACAAATTCGTACATTTCAGCGTAATGACCAGAAAGGTATGTTTTTAGCAGCTCTAAAATACAATAGCAATGAACACCAACATAGACATCTATAATAGTGCTTTGAACAAATTATTCTTACTCTCTAGATATTACTGATGCATTTGTTTATTAAAAACAAATTTACATGACAGAAAGATTCAAATCTATCACTTATTAAAAACTATATTGATGAGCTCATACTAACCACACTGTCCAGTGAACAAATTAAAGATCTATGGGCCCCAATGACCACGAAAGAGATCATTTTTGTTAGGATTCTAAAAAAGGTATTTTATTTATTAAATTGCAGGTTTCGTCTTTTTTACATTTCTCTATTAGTTTTAAGAACATGAGACATGTCAACAAACAGTCCATGGCCGAAAGCAGGTCATGACCTCGAAAGACATATTATAACTGTAGCACCCATTTATTTTTCAGTATTGGTAAACCAAACACTCATACCCAGAGGGATATCATGAGGCTGAAACTGCCACACGGTCTATCTACTAATATACCAGACCCCCCAGGATATAGCGGCATGGATTAGCAAAATTAGCGGCACAAAAATGGAAATTTAGCGGCACAAATATAGAAATTTAGCTGCATTTTGCAGCACTTTATTTTGCAATTTATGCCTCCAAAGCCCGCCGCACACTGGGCACGCGGTGGGCCACTCCTGGCATTCCTTTTTTTTTTATTGTTGGTTGGGCCCGCCGTGTGCCCAGTGTCTGGCGGGTTCCGGGGGCATAAATTGCAAAATAAAGTGCTGCAAAATGCAGCTAAATTTCAGTGTGTACTTCCCTTTTCCCCACCCTATTGTACTATACACGTAGTCGCTTATGAGGTTCTTTTGTAGAATGGGTCAGGCAGTCACACATTTTGTAAATGTGCAACTCTATGGAGGTTTTTCACATTCTGCACGGATGTTGTGCCCTATGGAAATGAAGGAATTCATAATGTGAGGGCAGAAACAGTCTGCAGGGAGGCACCGATTGTGTATCACATGTGAAGAAGCAACAAATGATGATGCCACACGAGGGTGTTTTTTTTAGAATAGAAGTTTCTATTAGGCAGATATTATAACAGGCTAGAAAACATAGAAGTCAGTCATGGGATGAACCACGGACATACTTTTTACTGGTATCTGTAACATAAAATGGCCCTGCTTTTGGCGGAAGACAGCCAGCTTTGTGCCTTTATTGTGGGAGTGTGTTTAAGGAGATTCTATATGGTTATGGTGCCCGAGTTTAAGATCTTGTACAATGAGGTGAAGGAATATTGATAAAAGCCTACTAGTAGGTTATTGCAGTAGTCAAGCTTACTAAGGACTCATGAATTGAAACAAAGCCTAAAACAATGTCAGAATTGCAATCCACCTGGTTTAAAGGCCACCAGCAAAGCCATACCTGCAATCTTACTTTCACCGGAAATGGAGAAGTGCCAATTTTGCAGGTACTTTTTTGTGTAAAAATCATGCATTTTTACAAAAGTGCCGATTTCGTGGCACTTTTGTAAAAATCACGGCATTTTAACAAAAGTGCCGATTTCGCAGCAAACCGCGAAATCCCGAAGTCCTGGAGGGTCTGACTGGAGGAGGTGTAATTTAGTAGATCGAGTTAGTTACTCTGGAAAGAGCCATGTTGTAAGCTTTTTCTGAATGTTAAGTAGTCACTAGTGTGGCGGAGACTCAAGGCTAGTAGATTCCACTGGGCCACTGTAAGATGGGTAAAGGAGCAACCTTCAGCTCTAAGTTTTTTTGACATGATTGGTTTTGGCTAAGGCTAGATTTACTGATCTCAGATTTCTAGTAGGTTTGTAAAACTCAACCTTGAATCGAAGGATCACAGGGCCGAAATTGTGAAGAGCTTTGTGAGCCAAGCAGAGACGCTTACATTTTGCTCTCTTCGGATGGGCAGCCAGTGAAGGGTTTTTAGGCAGGCAGGGCTCTAACTATCTTTCTTGAAGCTGAGTTTCGTGGCCGCGTTTTCTATCACCTGTAGGCGGGTGAAAAGATTATCAGCCTTCTCCATGTATGGGGAATTTCCATAGTCCAATCTACTGCCAGTTAGAGCTTGGACTACAGTTCTGCGTTAGTCAACTGGAATCCAATGACAAAGTTTCCAAAGGAGTTTGAGCAAACAACACATTTACCCCAAGTGGCCCTGACGGGCACCACCGAATAGTAGAATTTCAGTTCTTTCTGCATTTCGTTTTAAGCAGTGAGCCATCATCCAACTAGTTACCTCCGGGAGACAGCTAGAATGGTTTTCTGGTTTCCTCATGCTTCTCCCCTATTGAGATGACCAGTTAGGTATCATTTGCTTATGAGCATATCTTGAATCCCCATTTTTTGAACATCTTGGCAAGGGATGTGACATACAGGTTGAAAAGTGTCAGGCTCAAGGGAGAGCCTTGTGGTACGGCGCATTTAGAGCTGGGGGGACGATCTAACAGTGTTCAGCTGATGGGGTCGTTTTGCTCAGGAAAGATTCAAACCATCGTAGGGCTGTAGAATGTAGCCCCATCCCAAGAAGTTTCATTTTTTTTTATAATTTGGCTGTGCGAGACGGTATAACCAGTTGCGGCCCGTGGAGGGGGTTCCCTCCCCCGCCCAGCCTATTTCGCCCCACGGAACTCCCTCCACGGGCATTAAATGAGGTGGAGAGATCAAGTAGAATCAGGGCAACAGCCTTGCCCTGATCTGTTTTTAATCTAATGTTATCCAGAACAGCAAGAAGGGGTGGAATCTGTGCTGTTCTTGGCTCTGAATCCCATCTGAAAAGGGTCCAGTAGTTTGTTGTCCTCCAGAAAAGCGGTCAGCTGACTATTAACAAGTCTTTCTAGGACTTTGGACATGTACGGAAGCAGGGAAATAGGGTGGTAGTTAGATGGAATGGATACATCTAGTTCTACTTTTTTGGCCAAGAGGAGAAATAGTGCTTGCCTCCAGGTGCCTGGGTACTCAGCATTCACCAAAGAAGAGTTAAGCATTTGGGTCAGATGATGGGGGTTAGGCGAGAGAAAATAAAATGGGGACAAGGGTCAAGCGGGAAACCTAACTTGACTACTAACATTAGCTTCTCCACCTGTACCCTTGGCAAGACTCCCAAAGTTACCTCTTGCTTCCGAGTATAGCCCTGACTGGGTCACAGAGAACTCTGCTAGGAAGGTTTGGGTGTCGAAAGTAGAGTGTATTTAATCGATCTTATCTGCGAAGTAATTAGCTATTGCTTCACAGTAGGGGACTGAAGGGGTGTTGACTTGTGATAAGCTGGGGGGCTGGGAAAGTTTTTTACAATTTTGAAAAGTTGTCAAGAGGAACTGCTGTTTTCATTTAATCGGATGAAGTAATTTTTCTTAGCTCTCTGTTCAATTAAATGATTATCATAGATTGTTTGTAGGCTTGATGATCAGGTGGACTTTTTTAAATCTCACAAGTTCGCTCAAAAGATTTGCATTTCCTCTTTTTGAGTCTCAGCTTAGGAGAGTACCATTTTTCGGTTGGAGTGCGCCTAAGAGATACATTTGTTTTCCAGGGGGTGCAATTGTCTAGAGATGTTGATATAGCTGCATTATAATTTACCAAGTTGCTATTGAGGGGAGTATCTTTGTTTAACTCTGGGGGAGGGAAGTGATCTGAAAAGGATTCAATACTGATGTGGCGCCAGAACCTTTTTGGAGTATTGAGAATTTTGGAGGTAGGTTTTTGAATTGCGGGGAGTGAGAGCTAGAAGCTAAAGATGGAATGATCCGACCAAACAAAAGAAGAAATATCAATATTTTTAATGGTGTATAAATTAGAAAACAGAAAGTCTAGTGTATGGCCGGCTATATGTGTGGGGCCAGTAACTATAGCTGTTTACATAGGGGATCTTACAGATTCTCAAAATTAAAATCTCTTATCACTATGTAATGTTTGTGCTTGCTCTAAAATAAGTGGAGAAGCCATGAAATCAGATAGGAGACCCACTGAGAGTTGTAGCCCGGGGTCTGTAAAGGATAGTACCCCCCAGCAGTCTATGCTCTTTCAAAGACAATGCGAAGGCTAGCAATTCGCATTCGGACAAGGATGAACTATGTTAAACGGAAAATACATATAGTTCCTTAAACTTAATGCCTGTGCCTCCCTGGCGCCCTCTTCTTTTGCATTTTAGTATCTTAGAACCTAAGGGCAATGGGATCGCACCATCTGGTAGGGAATGCTTGGTGAGCCATGTTTCGCTAATAAAGACTACGTCAGGGGTGGAATCCATGATAGTGTCCCAGATCGCTATACAATGCTTAGGTAGTGGCCTAGCGTTAAAATTCAGGCACTTTAAGAAATGTTCTGCTGGATAGCTGGTTAAACTAAATGAACCAATGGGAGGTTCCTTTTTTGGCCAATCTTCCATTTTAGACATGAAAATGGGCCTTCAGTCTGCTCTACTGTACCCGTCATACAGCATCCCAACTCGTGTGTTGAGTGCTTATTTAGTAATAAAAGCGTGTTCCGCGAGTAAGAGAACTTTACCTTATTATCTGGGCTAAAACCAACAGGGGCTCTGGCACCTGGTGTCGTCCAGGCAGAGGCAGGCTTGCTTTTGGTGCACCTTCGGCGGCTGGAAGTGTGCCTGCTGTGTGGCCTCACAGCACCCTCGTTTATAAGCCTCCCCTTCACAAAAACATTAGACCGATTACCCCAAGGTGGCTGTCCTCAGCCCTTCCTAGTCAGCGTGGTGTGACTCACCACTGCCGACTGAAAACTAGCGTCTCAAGAATTTCTTACAAGGGTGATGTCCCCCAAAGCAATTCACTTCTCTTAATGTTTCTAAAAACACGCCAATAAAAGTTGTTAAAGCCCATAGCAAAATCATCCACTACTAATGCCTTACCCTGCAAAATCTACCTAATATTTTTTAAATAAATACTCTCCAATAAGTACTTCACTGTAACAACATTATTGTGGCAGAATCCCCTGTTTCCTCATCCTGGCAGCTAGCACAAATCAGGGGTTCTTGAAAAAAGGCAAACCTAAAACTTCCTTGGGGTTATATCAATGTACAGCTCTACTTACAGCTGACACAAGATTTAGACTAGAATACTAGCTAATTGGTTTGGAAAGACTATATTGTTCTCATCTCACCTTGGCAACGTGGTTCCATCCCTAGAAGAGAAACCATAAGTCGTAACGACTTTGCACCAGCACTGAGAGAAGTGGAATAAAAACTACTCATTATCCAGCTGAATTAGTTACCCTGGATGCTGAAAAGCCTGTGATCAGATAGAGTGGTCTTTTCTATGGACTGCAATGAGATGCTTAGCATACCCTGAGTAATTTATAAGGCTGATAGAAATGCTCGGTTGATCACTCCTGAGCTATTGTCTCAAGCAATGGCTATTCTTCACTCCCCTCGGGACAGCCAACATTGCCCCTGTCATGCTTTATATATGGATCTGTTTCTATATCCCTGCTAAAGTATACAAATATACGTCCAAACATCTGTCTTATGGGATATCCAAAGTACTGGACTAGACTAATGAAATACTAATTACTACCACTGATACTTCTTGAGCACGCACCTCTAATGAAACCCAAGCAGCAAAATGTGGTGATGTGTCAGGTTAAAAAAAAGTAACGAAGGAAAGACATGATTTCTCCATTCAGGCCCTGTGACACTACTCGATCATATAATATATTTTAAGTGCACTATCTAGAGATATGGCATTTACCAAATAATTCAAAACATAAAAAATTTGAAGACTTAAGTTAGAAGCCCATCATTAAAGAAGCCGTTCAATTACTTAACTTATGAGAAAAACACCCATTGACTGTGATCGGATAAATTAATCTCATAAAAAGGATGCTACTACCCACATTGTGAAACTCGTTTGCAAGCTTCCAATATAGCTATGAATATACCTTCCATCCTTGTTCTTTAGGACAATCGACACTATCATTAAACTGGGTACAATAATAAACAAAATAAGCTCCAAGTTTTCTACAATTACCCACTGTGAAAGCTGGCGGAGATTTTCAAGTTTAGTATTGGGATGCCCTAGCTAAACAACTGGCTAAGCTAATACAGGATGCTTTTTCTCACACCTACCTTTGCAACTGTTTATTTGAGGTCCCAACCGCCACAATTTTTTCTTTTACATTTCTCAAACTCCTGATATTAATGCAAACACTAGGAGACATTTGCCATGTTTTGCCATGATACGAACCAATCTCACAGATCCCCAGCACTTCACGGATACACACCCATCTGGAATAACCCATCAGTGCCCCAGCATCAATCAGGTTACCTTGGTTAAAGTCCATCTTACAACTAGTATGTCACTTTTATTCCCGAGGGGCACTAAAGTAATTTTAGGAAATCATATGTGACTTTAAGATCCCTCAACATGATTTCTTTTTAAATACTTGAAGATTTGGGGCTGCTGTACTAAGAAATTAGACATACAGTA
This sequence comes from Lissotriton vulgaris, assembly GCF_964263255.1. Taxonomy (NCBI): domain Eukaryota; kingdom Metazoa; phylum Chordata; class Amphibia; order Caudata; family Salamandridae; genus Lissotriton; species Lissotriton vulgaris. Next base: position 1,063,987,008 of record NC_141693.1, on the reverse strand, counting down.
ATTAGAGCCACCTATACATTGGAAATCTTTGTATAAATAATAACAGTCCAGGATCACCCCATATTGCCAAGCTTTCTTTAGAAAACTGGAAGACCAGAATGCTTTGTGGGCGAATTAGTGGTCATGATGGCTAAACAAGGATATTACTCCCAAATTGTTCTCATGGTCACTTACGAAATCTATCCGCTTTCCATTTTACTTAAAACAAGAATACAGGTATATAAAGTTTAATTAGACTTTTATACTACTCCATCAAAAATATTAAAATGGTATCCTTAGTTTGAAATATTCTATCGATGTCAGACACTGGACATAAATTGCCTACATAAGTTAGCAACCTGTCCTATTTTAATCACGTATTGGGATGTGGTATTACTTAAACTTACATATGCAATAAGGCTTTTGATATATTTTGCCATTTACTGGTTTTGATGGGAAACACTAATTAGTGTAAACTAGATGTTGTATATTTAGCAATTCTGCTCATACGACTTCGAATTGTACGTCATTCTCAAGACTCTACATACCCTAATTAAGATAGATTGGTACAAGAAATACAGGAACTATGTTAATTTGATGACCATATGTATGCCAAAGTCGTCAGAACGATTGGGTGTAATATGAAGCGTCATTCAATAGAGATCAATGTCTAAAACCATCAGATTTTGGAACATATCCTGGCAGGAGGCAGAACCTATCTTAACACACATCAAAACATGCAGCCGTCATACTGATGTGACTCGGATACAGTGATGGTTTATTTTCTCCCTTTGTTGCTGGAGAATTCTATTCTGACACCCCCATGGGAGAGTGGTGGTATAAAAACGTTCTCTGTTATCAGACACATCCCAGGCCGTTCTCTCAGGATGCTTACCTCAACTTTGATTTCTCACCCAACACTTTGCATGCCACAATTCAAATCATCTTTATTTTCCGCCTATCAGTGCCATCCTCTCAAAGGAGAGGGTTGGATCCGGCAGCCCTTGGGGAATGGCAGTTAAGTACAGCCCACCAATCAACGTTTAACGTTCTCCCATACCCGCTGATTCTCAGAGGGATAGCCCCTCAGGAGCCTCTGGCAGTAGTGCAGTCATTGTCATCTACTTATTGCTCACTAGTACTCCTCTGCCCCTCCTCCTCTCATAGCTTCAATATGAGAAGGGCGATTCATATACTGAGTTGTAACTTTGTTTTAATCCACTTTCTACTCCAAACATTTCTTCCCCTCCTCTCATTTTTTCTCCTCTTTCATGTGAGCCATCCTATTTTTCTTCCTACCTCCCATGGCACCTTGGCCACCTGTTAATGGCAGGACGCCTCCCTGCTGACGCTGGGGGGCACGCTAGGGTCATCTCCGCCCTTAATGCCTCTGAGGTACATACACACAATTTAATGGGGTCAGGTTACTTTCACATTATCAGGCGTGCCCCTACTGTCCCAAAGTGTGGATTGAGCCTGTCTGTCTCCTAGGAGATTCTGAACAGGAGAAGCAGCTTCCAACTCCCTGGCCAGCAAACCTTGTCTGAGGTCACTGGGACCTTATATGGCCTGCTAGTGGTTGGTACATGTCTACACTGATTGGTGGTTGTATCTGGTGTTTCTGTTGGATTAGGGTTAATGTCCTCATTGGTTGGGTATTTGAGGGTTCTGATTGGTTTCTGGGTCTGTGATTCAATCATTGTAGTGTTGGGACTAGGGCTAGGGTTAGGATTTCTATTGGGACTAGGGCTTCCTATGTTATTGGCTGTTGGGAGTAGGGTGGGACTTGGGCTAGGGTTAGAACTTTAATTGGAAGTAGCGATTAGGGCTTCTGGTGTGATTGGTTGCTGGACTAGGTGTGGGACTTAGAGAAGGGTTAGGCTTTCTATTGGAAGTAGGGACTAGGGCTACCTGTGCCATTGGTTGCATGGACTTGTTTTTGGGACCACTGGAAGGGCTAGAGCCTTTATTGGATGTAGAGGTCAGGGTTTTGAACTGATTGGATGCTTGGACTTGGGCTAAGATTGGCTGGGTGCTTGGACTTGGGCTAAGATTGGCTGTAAGGTCCTGGTCTCTTATTGGCTCTAGATTGTAGGGCTAGTGTTGTGATTGGATAGTGTTAGGGCTAGGGTTCCAATTGGCTGAAGGGGTCACCTGATTACTAGGGCTATAAAAAAAGGCCAGGCTTAGGGCGTTTCAGCCCGGGTGTCGAGGCTAAGGGCAGAGAGGACAAGGGCAGTTTCCTGTTTGATCCTTTTCGAGACTGGTCGGGACTAGGGCCAGAAATACTGCCCAATATACATACCTCCTTAATGTATCTATATACGTTCAATGTACTTATGGATCTATATATTTATCACTTTCTTCTAATTTAGCATTTCCAATGCACTTCCCTATTTCTCAGCCTATACTTCACTCAATATATCTTCTAGCCCAACCTCCTGACTCATCTCAAACTTCTTTCTAGTACTCTTTCCAGTGCACTACCCTATCTCTGATCCTATACATCTATCAATATATCCTCTACATGCACTCTCTTATTTATCCCAAACCCCATACCACTACTATGATCCCCAAAATAACCCTTTCTAGACTCTCCCCTACACTACCCATCATTGCATCATCTGACACCTCTTTTACTATACCGATCCCCCAAAACAAACCTTTCTAAACTCTCCCCTCTTTTCTACCCCTCCCGAACCCTTCTCACTCCAAATAACTGACTAACATATCCACCACTAAAATTCTTTGATGTTTCATCATACTAATTCAACACTAATTCTGACGGTTTCCAGAGTAGCGTGCTACCTGCGCTTCAAAACACCAACAGGGGTAGTAAGCGCTATATAAATACAAACCTCTTTCCCTTCACTATTCCGCCACCTACCCTTCTCTACCCAAATAACTGAATAACATATCCACTACTCAATTTACTTCATATTTTACTATACTAATTTTCAACACAAATCCTTTATGGGTTCCGGAGTGGCGTGCTACTTGCCAGAAAAGCGATTCAACATCCATCAGGGGTAACTAGTGCTATATGAATGCAAACATTTCTTCCCTTTTATCCCTCCGCTATCCTTCTCACTCCAAATAACTGACTAATATCCACCACTGAAATTACTTTCATATTTCACCATACTAATTCACCACTAATCCTTTATGGGCTTCCGGAGTACCATGCTTCAACACCCCAGGAGGAGTAACAAGCGCTATATAAATACAAACCTTTTTTCCTTCTCTATCATTCCAAATCCAAATAACTGACTAACCTATCCACCACTTAAAATGTACTTGCATGTTTCACTATACTAATTCAACACTAATCCTCGATGGGTCCCGGAGTAGCATGCTATTCGCCGAAAAAGCACTTTGACGCCTCGTCAGGGGTAGTAAGCGCTATATAAATGCAATTACAATACAATAATGGAAATGACATCCCTTACAGTCGCATCTGTGAATGTCCGTGCACTACGCGTAAAAAGAAAAGAAAATACTTCTTGATATCAAAGCAGATGGACATTGCCTTGCTAAAGGAACAGGAAACACATCTTTCCTGCCCGGAATCCGAAAAATTGAAGCGTGACTGAATTGGTAGGGGATATTTCACCATCTGCACTCAATGACCTGGATCCAACACACCCAGCTTGAAATTGAGCCCAAGACCCGCCGAGGCGGGAATTGAACCCTGGTCCGGGCCAGACCTCTGCATCAGGGTCTGCCACTCTAACCATTGAGCCACACGTCTTCACAAGACAAAGATGATGTCATATATGATGTTTACAATGACATGGCATCACCAGCTCACTGTTGGTCTCCAATAGGGTCATAATCACAGTCCTTCCAATACTTGAGAAGGATTTACAGCACTCTTACAGCTACTGTCCCATTTCGGTGATGAACATAGACATGACAACATTGGAGAAAATACAGGCCAGCAGGCATTGAAATCTGATGGTATCTTAAATCTATCATGAGTGTGATGAATAATCTCTGGCTGAACATCAACAAATCTGGTCTTGCCTTCTGTTGCTCACTACAAACTCCCCAGAGGAAACCTTGGTCCTGTAGGGTGCTTAGCAGGACTGAATGGGGTTGGCTGTGTCATACACTAAATAAAGCAGGCTGGACTATAGCTTTATTGCTAAAGTGAAATGGCTGTACGAAAGCCCAGAGTGACCTGTGGAGGTGACCTGTCCGATGAGTTTCCCCTACAATGTGACAAGCCACTATTTCTGCTGGCCCTCTAGCGCCTAGCAGCCCCATCAGACAGAATGGGAGAATCATGGGAATGCCTGCCCCTGCAGAAGAGTATAAAATACTGCTGTGGCAGACCTCGACTCTTCCCTGTCAGCACACCATGAGATACACTGGAGCAAGAGTGAGATGCTGACATTTGTATGTGGTACTACGCTGGCAGCAATTGAGGGTTATGAAACTAAACTTCCTGTGAATTTACATGAAGAGAAGACAGGAACGAATGGCAGGAGACAAGCATTGGTCGGCTTCATGAAGAGTTGATTTAGGTTAAGTTAGGGGAGCACTCCTGAAAGAATCCTGTGTTTGTAATGAGAAACTGTCAAGATGGTTGTGGTGCTGCATTTCAGTTACATCTTGGGTATGGTAAACTGACTGTCTCAACTAAAACAAGAATTGGCAAAGTCAATCGGTCTAGTCTTTGGGAACCACTGGCTTGGCCAATGATTTTTAGCAATGCTGTACAGCACGACTAAAGAGGAAACCACAGCACTAAAGAGGAAACCACAGCAGCAATGCCATTTAGTAGGTCCGCACGTTTTTTGTTTCTTTTAATTTACTGATCCAAATTAGATTTGTGATTGTTTTTAAAAAGAATGCTACTCCTAACCCTCCGCCCCCGGTGTTATTTAATGCCACTAGTGATGCACAACCCAAACGAAAGCGTCACTCTCGCTCTGCCTATTCCCGCAAGAAGGCGAAAATCGCGGTGACACAACATCTGGCACTGACGAGAGGTTTGACACCTAACGTTAAAGGAGAGCTGACCCCTAGGAAGCAGCCTTCAATGGAGGGAGGGGGGGATGGGACAACTGTTGTGCCTCCTATTATTATCCAAGAGGCAGAGGGTTCACAGGCAGAAGGGTTGGGCAAAAAAGATAGGGAATTCATAGATCTGGTTTGGGAAACCCTTAAAAAACTCCTTTCCCCCTTAGACCTCAGACTCTCACAGATTGAAAATAACCTACTCGAGATGGAAAAGAGCATTATTGCTCTGGCCACTCTCGGCCTGAGAAGTCTTGAGAACCAGGGTCCCCCTGTAGCTGATCCAACACCATTAGCTCCTATACCACAAGCCCAACAACTTCCCACTACAGTACCAATTACTGTACGCCCGGTCCCCAAACCGAGGACCGTGGCTGTGGATCAAATTTCCACTGCCACAAAACCTAAGGCCCCCAAACGGGCCTCTACACACCCACCTGCCAACTCCAACCCTGGAGCCACCCTCAGACCCCATCCTAGTGAAGTGGCTCACCAGTCTACCCAGGATCCCCCTGCAAAGAACAACTTTAGAGGGGGTTACATTGATCTCCCCCCAGAGGCCAATGATTTTGTGGTTGTGCTGACGGGCATCCCCCAGATTGGTATCGGCCAACACGAGAATCACTGGTCTCTGAAAAATAAGATAATGCACTGGCTCAATGTCAATAGACCTATCCCCAATGGCCGTAGAAGTAGAGTCCTGATGGTTCGTAGAACTCCCTGGGTGGGCCCAACAAGGAAAACCAATCCTGGGGATTGTATAGTGGTAACTTTTGACGATCCACTTACGGCACAGCATATATGTTCATGGCCCTGTAGTGAAGGGTCTTCTGTCATTCCTAGGCCGCTGTCCTTTTTCTACCCGCCACGCCCCAGACATAACCAAATGGACGACTGGTCATTAGTTCACCACCACTCATGGAGAAGTCGCCTTAATAATCATGTGGATTCTTTCTCACATTGGAACGGCTTTCCAACCTCGAATAGATTTGGAGGCCTAGAGGAAGTAGATTGACTCTCCAGGCACCCTGCCCATCATGTATTGGGAAATGTATCGCCACCGCAGGTTCTCGGGTCTCGTGAATCTCCTTGCTTGTGTACTGAACCATTAGTTACTGACCCTTTAACAGGCCTAGTAGGAACACCAATTAGCCCACTTTCAGAGGGGGGGGTTGATAGCTCCGAGCGGTTTAGATCCCCAAGGGGAGCTGACCGCTTTAGGCGGTTTGGGCCCACAAGGTGGGGAAGATCAGCTGGCACTATCCTACATTCTACCCCTGTCACCTACTCAGGTTACCTTATTAGAGGGAAAGCTGCCCGGGGCAACTATGGCCCTTCAATCTCCTCAGATTGAGCCTTTACAACGGCCACCTAGAGTGGCTGTGTCCATTCCATCTGCACCTATTCACTCTCGTAGGCAGCCTACCCTAGATGAACCCCTGCTAAAGATTGTAAGCTGGAATGTGGCAGGGCTTGCTCGCAACCTTGATAACCCAGAATGGAATGTGTTCTTAGAACCTTATAACATCTGTATTCTGCAAGAAACTTGGTCTCAGGAACCTAGACATAGAGTAGGCTTTTCAACCTACTTTGTTCCAGCTCGCCAACAAAGTGGATCTAAGGGTCGCCCGTCTGGCGGCCTTCTCATATGGGTTAGCATTGCTCTGGGTTTAAAAGTGAGCCAAAGGATCACCCAATCCCCTGACCTCCAGAGGATAACAATACACTGCCAAGGGGGAAGGAATTTAGAAGTTTTTAACCTTTATCTGAGGGGCGCTAGGGGCGGGGCATCATGTCTATCTTCAACAGGACTAAGCAACGACCTAGCTGCTTGCAAGATTGACTCCTACGTACTTCTTGCAGGCGACTTTAACTGTTGTTTTGAGCCACTGGCTAAGGAGGACATTTTGGATTCCTTTGATGAGGACACAAGAAGAGGCATCCCAATCCTGACCCTCGACCCGATTCCAAAATGGACGCTAAGTGCGATAGACATCAATGCTCTTTGCATGGAACATAACTTGAGATCAACAAATGGTCGTTCAAAATCGGATCTTATGGGTGCTCATACGTATAACAGGACGGGTCACACCTCCAGAATTGACTTCACCATGTTGAATTATAATCTCTGGCCATTCCATCAAGACATGGAGGTTATAGTGTCTTGTGATAGCGATCATAACCCCCTCTCCTTAACCCTCATTCCCCCTTGGCAGATGGAGAAACAAGACAAGACTGTCCACATCTGGAAATCATCTCATGAAATTGTCCCGTCAAACTGTGGCAGGCGTCTGAAGTGGGCAAAAGTTAAAGCGGACGATGCAAGGTTGGCGCAAGCTGGGACCATCTTGTCTGTGGTGGAGCCTCGGCTTGACGCTTTAAGCCCATCTAGCAAAAAAGTTTTACCGATATTTATAGAGACCATAGCAGCACGGAGTGAATTGTTTACTATTTCCCAATCTAATGCCAGGGTTGTACCTAATAGCGTTCCCAAGACTAGAGACAAATGGTATTCCCCTAAATGCCGAGCTGCTAAGGGGGAACTCATTTCTGCAGTAAAGAACAGGGACCCAGTTACTATTAGATCCGCAAGGAAATTTTATAAAAAAAACTGTGGCTGAGGCGAAAGAGGCTCATGAATATAATTTTTGGTGTGAGTTAGCAGAGGCAAGTACCAGGAAAGATTCAAAGGGGTTTTGGGATTTATTGAGAGCAAGGAATAAGCCCATTGACCAACAGATAACATGCAACATTCCTGGCGACGCTTGGTTTGCCCACTTCTCCAAGCTATATTCTGCTCCACTGGGGTCACCTCATTTAAGTCCGGGTTTCTTGCCCAGTCCTAGAGTTGATCTCCTTCCCAATGACGGCCCCTTCACTAGTCAGGAAGTAGAAAGGGCAATTGGGTGTATCGTCTCCAATAAGGCTCCAGGTCCTGATGGGATCCCGGGTGACTTACTGAAGACCTACCCAGCATTGTGGAGCAGATTAATTGCTTCACTTTTAAATGAGGTTTTGCTGGGAGGCTCTTTCCCTGACTCATGGAGGGGCGCTGAAGTCGTCCCTATTTTCAAGAAAGGCAGCAGGGACGACCCAGCCAACTATCGCCCTATCAGTTTGCTGGACTCAACCCAAAAGGTTGCAGGCAAAGTGGTACTGGGTAGGATTTTGCAGTGGGCTGACGAGGAAAAGATCCTGTCAGACTTTCAGGCAGGTTTTAGAAGAGGGACAGGCACCATCGAGCAGACATTTTGTCTCCTAATGTTATATTGGAAAGTGGTGGTACTGGGTGGGGGTAGTTTGTATTTAGTCTTTTTAGACTTGTGAACAGCCTTCGACCTGGTCCCACGGGCTCTATTATGGAATGTCCTTGATGGATTAGGTCTACCCCCCTATTTGCTGTTCTTGCTTAAAAAATTTCATGAAAACAATTTCGCCCAGATCAGATGGGGTGTCCAGGGGGAAAAAACATCTCGCATCCCTGTAGATAGGGGCGTCTGCCAGGGGTGTGTGCATGCCCCCACTCTGTTTTCTCTTTATGTCAACGGAGTGGTGGAGCATCTCCTTCAACATCCTTCGGATGCACCTACCCTGGCGGGAAGAAAAGTCCCGACGCTCCTATTTGTGGATGACACCCTCCTGATCTCGAAATCACCAGCGGGCATTCAGAAATTGCTTTCGAGCTTCAAAACCTTTTGTGACACCAAGGGTTTGGCTATAAACATAGGCAAGACCAAATTCCTTGTCCTTAACCCCCCTAAGAAATCCGTTGCCCCTCCTGTCTTAGACTCTATCCCTCTCGAAAGAGTCAAAGAATTTGACTACCTGGGAATACGTCTTTGCGACACTATGAGTTGGAAGGCACACCACCAAAAGGTGTTTCTGACTCATAAAAGGGTCACAGGAGCCTTGCTCAAGGAACAACGTGCCTCAACCATAAAACCAATTGGGGCATTGTTAGACATCTATATGGCAAGGGTTGTAAGCGCAGCATTGTATGGTGCAGAACTGTGGGGCACCCAGAGAGTTGATACCCTGGCCCATCTCGAAAACAACTTTCATAAAGATCTTATGAGGCTACCCCACAGTACCCCTACAATCCCCCTCCTGTTAGATTCAGGCACCCGCCCAATTTGTGAGCAAGCAAAACTGTGTCCCCTGCTACTTTGGTCCCGGATATGGAATGTCCCGGAACTGCGTAGTTACGCCGAGGCCCTAAATGAACTGTTGTCCCTTCCAGGTTGCTATAAGGTATCCTGGCTCAGGGAGGTCAAACGACTTCTCTATGAGTTGGGTTTGGGAGACGCTTGGGTCAATAAAACAGCACCGCCTAAACAGCTCCTAAAGAAGGCCTATTGGTCATGGGTAGACAATAAGAGAATGTACAACTCAAACCATTGCAAATCTGTTGCCCGGTTTTTGCTAGTTAAGGAGCTCCCCTATAGGGAACCTTATCTGGACTTAATCCATAACTCGGGCGACAGATCATTGTACTTCAAATTTAGGGTGGGTGTACTCCCCTTAGGACTGCTAACTTCCTCCTGGAAACCACCACTACAAACTGTTCCACATTGTCCGTTCTGTGTTTCAAGGGTTGAGTCTGTCGCCCACCTACTGTTCGAGTGCAATGCCTATGCAGCGCCTAGATCGAAATGGCTAAAGCCCTTATGTAGGAGCCTGGGAACGAGATCACATTTAGAAGCCCTACGCATATTGCGCTCAGATGCCCGCCCCTTTTTTGCCTGCTGTATGGCAAAATTCTTAGGCTGGGCATGGCGAATAAGAACTACTAAGAAGCTGTTGATCCAGTAAGGTGCTCCCTGTTTGTACTGTATTTTATACTCACTCATAAATGTTTTACTGCTTTCCTTATTACGATCCCGTAGGGTATTTTACAATGTGTATTCTTGAACTGTTTTTATTTGATGTTTTGCATTGCTTTTATGATATGTACCACATCGAAATAAAGCTTAACTTGAACTAAAAAGTAGTACCAAAGCTTTTTAAAAAAAAAAAAAAAAAGTAAGTGGGAAGGGAAGCAAAAAGGAGCGAGAGGTTGGAAGTAACCAGGAGGGCTCAGGTGGAGGGATGGGTCATGGAGGACTGGGCTGGGAGCAACAATGATACCGGAGGGCGAAGTACACAACATGGGCCAGAAAGAGCAATGTGGAGCTCAGGGGAACAGAAGCTCATGGGCAAGGGAGAGTGCAAGGTAGGATGGGGGAGCATCACATGGGCGAGAAAGCAATGCAGGGAAGAAGCACAGGTTGGAGCTACACAGGCGAGAGCTACATGGGCTTAAGTGGAGGGGTGAAGTACACAAAGGGAGACAGATGGAAACACAGGCAGTCTCGTGGAGTGCTTAACCAAATAGAAAAGACGTGTGTCTGAAAAACCAAACAATGGAAGGCCACATGTAATGAGGCAATGCTCCAAGAGAGGAACAAACAAGAAGAGGAAGGAAAGCCTGCACACTCAGTCTATGAAACAGGATTAACTGTTTGTAGACTGCTTTATTAAAAGCATTTAAACTCACTATGTACGGGGTGGAGAAAGGTGGTGGGGGGGGGGACTGAAAAGCACTACTGTGTCAAGACAAGAACCCCCACTCACCCAAGGGTGACATGCTTCATCATTGGTTCCTCTCTTCACACTGGGATTAAAATGAGCTAAATTCAATAGGGATTATGGATATTGCCCTATTCTACTAGACTAAAAGTTCAGGGCGTTCCTCAGGACCAAAATGAACATGTCACTCCGCTATGCAAAGAGAATAAAATAACCAGAAAACCATACTGTCACAGTATTAGTTATTCTCTTGTGCACCAACGTCTGGTAAGGTCCACTGGATGCTGAAAACAGTCCTCATATAAATCTAACACCAGTGTCCATCCCCAGCACTGCAAAACTAATGTGATGTGGGTCTGTGATGCCAGCGAAAAAACTGTATATAACCTTACCATCAAATGTAAAGAAAGGTATGCTCTACCATCATCGATAACTTCAGGGCGGTTCATTAATATGTGTATCTATAGAATAATAGTTTAAAAAAATCTATAAAAACAAATTTATCTAATAGTTATAAAAAGAGAACATGGTGGGCTTCCTCTTTAAAACAAGCTATTATAAGGAATAGAAGGTGTATCTATACTCCTACAGGGGCCCCTCATAATGTGTGGTTGTTCAGAGGAAACGTTGTTATGTAGGGCTAGGGCTATTTACAAGTCTGTAACAGTGTCACCATGCCCACTCTCTAGTAGAACTACTAGAAAGTAAAAGTAACCAGGAGTCAGCTGCCCACCTTTGGAACTCAGGAGAGGACCATGCAAAGAGACAACGTTTCTTTATAATCGCTATTTTACAGACTGGCAATATGGAAGGGAACAGAAACATTCTAAACAGGACGGGCCACGCTATATCTGAAAAACTCCGCTGGTAGGCTGACAACCGGTGGAAGTACCTTGTCTATGAGTGCATTCAGTAACTGCTACTGGGCTCAGGTAAACTGTAACAAACGGTATGTCTAATGGGATCAGGCAAATAGAGCCGACATACCTGCAATCTCTTGATACGCCACGCCTTGTGAAGGGCTGGTAGGAGAGAGGCGTATCCATTTAACTTCCGTGTGACAGACTGGATGCATGACCCAAGTGTACACGATGTGACCCGGAAGTGCATCCTGAGTATTCATGGGAGATGTAGGTCATATTGTATTCATGCGATTCTTAATACATGAATAATCAGTTTAATGCAGATTTTCCACAGTTTTAATGGGTAGAAAATCATGATTTTATTATAGGCACAGAGGCTAATATTATGCATAACACCTTTATTGCTCTTCAAACACAGCAGCAACAAACTCTAGAATTAGAATACACAAAAACTCTAGAACGCAGAACATGCCTATAGTCATAGAACAGGCAGCAATCTTCTTCTTTTAGCTGCTTCAAAATAAACAAAGACCCAAAAATGCAACTCCTTCTGCTGATCCTGAAATCCAAACATTAAGACCTCTCTGAAATCCGATCTCAAAGTCCAAGTCTTCTCTTTTAACCTATATAAACAAAATAGATAATTAATCAAATTGGGCGGGAAACAGAGGAGGGATAATATTAGCCTCCATGCCTTTAATAAAATCATGATTTTCTACCCATTAAAACTGTGGAAAATCTGCATTTTATGGGAAGGCCCGGAGGACAATATTATGCATGTTCAAAGTTCATCTAAAACACTGTCTAACACATTTTCAACAGGTTTAAAATACAATCTTTTAAAAGTTGAGTCATTAGATTAATCAGCTGCCTTCGGAATTCCACTCAAACTGAAACCCCTCATAAAAGCTTTACTAGCCATGGCCTCTCTAACAGAATGTGCACCAAACACACTCACATCCAAACCAGCCTTACATATCACCCCTTTTACCCACCTTGCTAAAGTAGTTGAAGAACCTCTAAAAGGCTTCTTATAAGAAATGAACTGTGAGCAACCACTATGTCTCAACCCTAAAGTCCTCTTCTCATATTCCCTTAGACATCTAACAACACACAAATTAATATGATGCCCCTCTTAAAGAGCATAAAAAATCGTCATAGAAATAGTGTTTGTCCTTTTCCTTATTTCAAAACACACACCCTCTGGTTGATAACATCTAGAATTTACTCCTAAAGCTCTTATATCAGAAACTCTCCTAAATGAAACCAAACACAACAGCATAGCTAGCTTCAAAGACAAAAATTTCGAATCCAAACATGAATTTGCTCCCCAGCTATCCAATTCTTTTAAAACCACTGAAACATCCCAAAGTGCACCATATTTTGCTTTTGGAGGCAAAACCACTCGCACACTCTTAACCAATCTTTTAACCAATGTATGCTGTCTAATAGGAAATCCGTCAACTAAAACATGTCCTGCCTAAATCACCGACCTGCTTAAATGGACAGTATTGTATGCCAAACCACTACTGTACTGAGCTGACAAAAAATGTACCACCTCAACTACAGATGCTGATACAGGATCCAAACCCCTTTCAACACACCAATTACACCATCTTCTCCATGCTGACCTATAAACCTTTGTTGACCCTATACACCATGATTGAGCGATGAGACCCTCAGCCTCCTTTGATAATCCATGCACTTGCTATACTCTCCTGAAATCAACCAAGCTACCAGCCTCAACTGTCCCAACATCACCAATTCGGGGGCATTCCCTTGCACATCCAACAAAATCTCTCTGAAGTTCGGCAATATGACTGGATCCTCTGTCAACAGACTAATCAGATCTGGGAACCACACCTGAGCTTTCCAAAAAGGCGTCACCGGGACCAACTCTGCCTTTTCCCTTCTGACTTTCGTCAACACCCTCTGAATCATTGAAAACTGAGGAAATGCATAATTCCTCTCTTCTTTCCACTCCTGAAGGAAAGCATCTATCCCATTCGCTTTCGGATCCGGCCTCCAGTTGTAAAAATCCTTCAACTGTGAATTAAGCCTGTCTGCAAACAGAACCAACTGCAGATGGCCCCACCTCTGCTGTATCCTCTTGAATATTCCTCTGTTCAATTTCCAATTGCTCACATCCCTGAGGTATCTTGAATACCAATCCGCTTCTACGTTGCTCAACCCTGGGAAATACTGAGCCTGAACCATTATCTCCTTCTCTAAACAAAACTTCCAAAATTCCTTTGCTAACTCCGCTAGGCCCCTTGACCGAGGACCCCCCAACTTGTTCACATATTGAACTGCTGACAAATTGTCCATTTTCAACAGAACACAACATTTCACTTGATCCTTCATAAAACTCTAGATTGCAAAAGATTCTACCAGAAGTTCCCAACAATTTATGTGCATCTCTCTCTCCGGTTTTGACCACTGTCCCCCTGTTGACACTGTCCCATACCTTGCCCCCATCTGTGCAAACTCGCATCCCACTCTATCTCTGGCATCTCTCCAAACATAGCTCTTCCATTCCAAGCTTCCAGACTCATCAACCACCAATCCAGTTCCTCTTGACTCTCTTGATTCATTGTCAACGTTTGTGAGTACTTTGCACCCTGTCTCAATTGAAAATCAAAAACAAGGCTCTGTAATGAAGGGGAGCTGGAAATATCACTTGAATCTATGCAGATAACAGACCCAACAACCAAGCCAACTGCCTCAACATAATACACCCTGCATTCTTCACTCTCCTCCATTCCTTCCTGATTTTCCTCACCTTCTCCATAGGTAACTTTAATACACATTCAATGTTTGTATCTGAAAGCCTAAAAACGGCATCACTTGTTCAGGTTCCACACAAGACTTCTCTCTGTTTACCACAAATCCCAGATCCTCCAGAACTCTCACAGCAAACTATGTATGCTTCCTCGCTAAAAACTTCTCTTCTGCCATTATCAATATATCGTCTAGATAAACAATCAAACGAATCCCCCTAGATCTCAACCATGCTGCCACTGGCCTCATTACCTTCATTAAACACCACTGGGCTGACATCAACCCGAATGGAAGACTCTTGAACCTTCAACGCTTTCCATTCCACTTGAACTGAAGGTAATGCCTTTGATTCTCGCACATCGGAATGATCAGATATGCATCCTTCAAATCTAAACGGGTCAACCAATCACCTTTCCTTTTCTTAACAAATCCCTCAACAAATGAATTCCTTCCAACCCAATTGTTCAACTCTCTGAGATTTATAACTGGCCTCATTCCTTTTTCTTCACAAAAAACAGATTGCTTATGAAACAAACTCACACCCTTCTTGCAGGTTCTATCACACCTTTTGCCTGTAAGGCCTCTACTTCTTTCGTTAGCAGATCCTCCATTTTCTTTGAAAAACACAAAACATTTGGAATTCTCTCTTGTATCGGCTTCTGAATAAAATCTACTCTGTAACCTACTACTGTCTCCAAAACCCAAAGATCCAGAGTTATTTCCCTCCATCTTGTGATAAACTGGGCTAGTCTGCTGCCCAACATTACATGGATAGAAATAGGGTCTGTTAAACAACTTACCTGAGGCACCTCTTGTTCGTCCCTCAGACCGCATGCCTCTTGTTCCGTACCTTCGCCTTTGCGGATAAAAGTTACCCTGTTAAGATCTAGTATATCCATAGCTTCCTCCATAACTCGTTCCATAGAATCTATTACCTCTACCAAAGCTTCCTCTGGCAATACCCTATCCTCGGCTGGGGAACCGACCCCGCATTCGCCCGGCCACTCCAAAAACCCTTATATCTTTCTGAGCCTTCTGTAGTTGGTTAAATGTCCCAAAATACTTAGCCATGTCCTTGACAAAATCATCGCCAAAGAGCAAACCCTCACTTTGTTTCTCCTAGTTCTTTATTAGCCAATCCTGCTAATTTTAGATCTATTTTAAAAAGTATGCTTTTACTTCTTTCTATACAAAGAGCTGCATTCGAGTTACCAAGAAGACAAATTGCCCTCTTGACCCACTGACGCATTTCCGCTATGTCAATACCAGTGTTATTTGAATGTGCCTCTTCGCAAAAATCGAACATTTTAGTCAACTGTCCCAGTACATCTAGTAATCTATCCTGGCATTCCTTGCACCCTTTATCCAGGCCCCTTCTGGGATCTTTACCACTTTTATTGAGAAATGCCAACATTATTGGATCCAACTCTGATGTATATGCCACCTTTCTGTCTAGACTAGGTCTAGGGCATTCTGACCTAAGCGTAGTTCTTAAATATTTTCATATCTCCCTCCTTATCCAGTACCTTACATACTTAACCACATGCTCCACAGGAGTCCACTGCGGAGACAGAGGGTGCTGTATTAATAGCGGTATGGATCAACAAAATCGCCTGCTTCCAAATTAATTTATTTTCCATCAACCTTTCTCTTTTTTATAGGTACTTCAACATTTGAATCTTCAAAATTGGTACTACAAGTTAAATCTACATCTCCACTTGTAGAGCTTGAATCGCATGCAGCAACACTATGCCTTCTCTTACGTGCCTTCATAGCGCCTCCTTTAGCCTTTATAGCAGATTCCTTCTGAACCTTATGTTCATGTTCACAGCTCTTTCTTTTCTTTTCTAAATGCTTTTTCTTCTGACTTCTTTGCACCCTGACCATATAATTCTGGTCCAACTACTACTTCCTCCGTTGTCCAGAAGTTATCCTCCTCCCCAGACCTTCTTCTGGCGTCCTTCCTTATCATACTTTTCTCTAAAGTATTTTCAATCTTTTTATAGATAGATGCAGACATATCTGCAAACATTGTCTCCATATAAACTCTCATCCTTTCTTGAAATCCTGCCTCTGAACTTTCCATTCTAATTGTCTGGTCTGTACACCACTTCTCAACTTTCCAATCCAATTTATTTTAATGATTCCCAAATATATTCTCCTTTCTTAAACACATCAACCTTAAAACATACCACTTTCCAAATTATTCAATCAAAATATATCTATTTAAACACACTTTAAATAATAATCTCTTAAAATACACTTCACAAAAACTCTCCTCACACCTCTAAATTACGACCTCCTCACAAACTCTTGACCGAAGTCTGTCAGAAACTGTCTCGCGTTCTGACAGACTTCGCCAACTCCCAAAATATGTCTGCCATTTAGTGAATTCTTAAATATTAGCCATTTCCCAATTATACAAAATGGCCACCGCACGTAACGCGAGTACGGGGCCCCTCTTAGCTCATAATGTATTCACCCCTCTCTCGCGCTTCCAAAAACCTGATGCACGAGAGAAGACAGACGCGCTTGTGCGCCGTGACTCATCGTGAAAACATGAATCTTAAGCCTCGCGCCTTCAAGACTCACACACGTTCTGATGCCTCGTGCCTCCAAGACTCACACACGAATTCAAAATTTGCAAACATTCATGACAAGAATTTTCAATTCTATTAAGGACTAGGAGGCGAGGATTATGCTTTCTCATTTCTTTAATGAAATGCTCTGCAGCCAATAAAAACCAACCAAAAACTACATTTCCCATGAACACTAGGGAATGACCATAGAGACTATCGTATAAAAGGTCCCAACATTAGTCCTTCTTCCTCTTTCTTTGTGGAAACAGATCCAGTTCAAAATAAAATCCCATGTAAATCAATAATAACTCCAAACATGCTGCAGAAATCCAAAGAATCCAGAAGTAGGTAACAGAAGAACCGTGGGTCCAGAAACCAGGAGAAGAACGAAACTCCGGAGGAGGACGGTCAATATCACTTCGGATCTGAACCTGAAAAAGACATATAGCCGTAACATCCAAATAGTGTAAGAGAGTCAAATGCAATCCAGGGGGGGGAAAAACAAGGATTTAGATATTTACAATGTCATTTAAACAGATTACAGTACATCATTATGCAAATAAAGAACAATGGGTGGGATAATCCTCGCCTCCTAGTCCTTAATAGAATTGAAAATTCTTGTCACGAATGTTTGCAAATTTTGAATTCTATGTCAGGACAGGAGGCTCCGATTATGCTTTTTTAAAGCTGATCCACCACCACAGAAGCAACACAATCAATAGGTTTATAATAAAACGTCTTGAAAACAGAATCAGAAGACCAATCTGCGGCATTCATAATGTCAAACAGCGTAGCACCCATGGAAAAAGCTTTAGAGGCCATTGCCCCACGTGCAGAATGCGCACCAAACACAGACACATCAATGCCCGCCTCGGACATAAGCCACCGCACCCAGCGCGCCAGAGTAGCTGGAGTGACAGGGCGAAATGGTTTCTGTAAAGCAATCAACAGCTGACCCTGCATGTCCGAACGGAAAGAAGCAGTACTCACCTCATAATCCTTAAGGCATTGTACAACACAAAGGTTGGGACGAGCGGGAAAAGAAGGATACGTAATGGAAGTTGTATTAGATTTAGTTCGCCTAGAAAGACGAAAAGTAACACCCTCAGGAGTGAAACTGCGACCCGCAAGATCCAAAGCACGGACATCCGACACACGCTTGCAAGAAACAAGGCATAATAACATTGTCAATTTAGCAGACAACTGTTTACGGGATAACAAGAGATTCGAAGGCCAAGCCTCCAAGAACCTTAGAACAACAGAAACATCCCATAAAGAGACATATTTAGGCGTGGGAGGTTTCGAAAAACGAATTCCTTTAAGTAATTTGGAAATGAAGGGATGCTCACCCGCAGGTTTGCCATCAATCTGGATGTGGCCAGCTGAAATAGCGGAGCGAAAACTATTGACCGTCCGATAAGCCAGACCTGAGGTGGCCAGGGACGCCAAAAAGTTAATGATCAGACTGATATTCGCTGAAACGGGATCAACTTCCCGTTGAGCACACCAATCACACCATCGCTTCCAAGCCCCTTTATATCGTTTGTGAGTATTGGGAGACCATGCCTCACTAATGAATTTGGAAGCGTCGCTAGAAATGCCTGGGATCGTCCAGCGATCCCCGAGATCCGCCACGCCAGCAGCTGAAGAGAGCCGGACAGAATCAGGGGATGCGGATCTCCGAGAGGATCCAGCAATAGATTCCACTGCTGGGGAAGAATGAGCGGTGGTGCGCAACACATTTCCAGGAGAACCGGGAACCACGCCTGAGCCCTCCAGAGAGGAGCAATCAGAATCTGATCCGCTCGAAATCGTTTGGTGTAAGCCAGAACTCTGGGGATCATCAAGAATGGGGGAAATGCATAGCACAGAGTCGATGGCCACTGCTGAAGAAAAGCATCCGTGGCCAGGGCTAGAGGATCCGGTCTCCAACTGTAAAATCGAGGAAGTTGCGCGTTGAGGCGAGAGGCAAACAGATCTAAATGACACTGGCCCAACCGCAGAGGGATGGCACGGAACACTCGAGGGTGAAGCCTCCAGTCGCTGAAATCCCGAAGATGCCTGGAGTGCCAATCCGCAATCTGATTGTTGCAACCCAGAAGATACTCCGCAATAACAGTGATCTTCCGCTGCAGACAAAAGTGCCAAAAATCCTTGGCTATCTCCGCCAACACTTTGGACCGAGTCCCGCCCAGCTTGTTGACATAACGGACTGCGGACACATTGTCCATCCGGAGAAGTATGCAGCAACTTGTTTGAAGGGGAGAAAAACACTTCATCGCGAATGAACCCGCTAGGAGTTCCAGACAGTTGATATGGAGAGACAACTCCTGAGGGGACCAACCACCCCCCGTCGAGACAGACCCGCAACGGGCTCCCCAACCCCACCGACTGGCATCGGATTCTATCACCAGTTCCGGCGACGCACCGAACAGGGCTCGACCATTCCAGGCCTCCATGTGGTCCAACCACCATTGCATCTCCCACCTCACTTCCTCCGTAAGAGGAATCTGGTCCGAGTATCTGAGACCTTTCTGGAGATGCTGGATTTTTAGCCGTTGCATCGCTCTGTAATGTAGAGGACCTGGAAAGATCGCCTGAATGGAAGACGCCAACAGACCTACTACACGTGCCAACGATAATGACACAGTGTGTCTGGAAATAACAGATGTCAATTCCCTCTTGATGTAACGCATCTTCTGGCCGGGTAAGAGAAGCTGGCAAGCAACTGAGTCGATCTGGAAACCCAGGAAATCTATAGATTGGGTCGGAGCCAAAACCGATTTCTGAACGTTGATCAGAAAACCGAGAGACTGTAAAAGATCGATGGACCAATCCAGATGTTGCAGAAGCTTGAGCGGACAAACCGCCATAAGGAGAATATCGTCCAGATAAATAATCAATCTGACCCCCCGAGATCTCAGATGTTCCACAACCGGTCTCAGCAGTTTCGTGAAGCACCGTGGTGCCGACGAAAGGCCGAACGGGAGAACCTGATATTCGTACCAAACTTCCTGCCACTGAAACTGGAGAAAACGACGATGAGGTCTGTAGATTGGAATCGACAGATACGCATCCTTGAGATCCAAGCAGACCATCCAGTCCCCTTTGCGCAGGAGATCCCGCAAGAGATGGATACCCTCCATCTTGAAATGCAGATAGACTACCCCTCCGTTGAAGTCTTTCAGGTTGAGAACCAGGCGGGACCCGCCTCCTTTCTTCTCGACCAGAAAGACTGAGCTGACAAACCCCGATGGATGACGGGCGGTTCGAAGAATCGCCCCTTTCTGGAGAAGGGCGTCGATTTCGCCGGAGAGACAAGCTTGATCCTGAAGGGAAAAATGCAAACAAGGGGGAGAACGGGTCTGATGCATAGGGTGATAAAACTCTATCTTGAACCCTTGAACGGTTTCTAGCACCCATGCATCGCTGGAGATCATGCGCCAATTTTTTAGAAAAAATTGGATGCGACCCCCCAACATCACATCGCATGCACGAATCAGGCTCACCTGCAGAGTTGGAATCCTGGAAGTGTCCTTGCTGTCCACCGGAACGGCCTTTGCCATACTGGCCCTTTCCTTTTCGGGAGGGATAAAAGTTGGCCCTGGTGGAATATCCGGCGTCGTATGTTCCTCCTCGCTGAGAGGTGTTACCTCGCTGGGACTGGTGAGCGGAACCACAGCCGAACGAGCGTCCCGATGTCGTCCGGCCTTTGCAAAAACCGGACGCATAGCCCGGCGCAAGGAGGCCTGTGCCTTGTCAATACCACTGAAGGTGGAGACAAACCTTGTGAGTTCTTTTAGGAAAGGTTGACCAAATAAGAGACCTTGTGCCTCGGGACCAGACTCCGAAGTCGCCAGCTCGGTCAGTGTAGGATCCAACTTCAAAAGGATCGACCTGCGACGTTCAGCAGACATAGCGCAATTGGCGTTCCCCAATTGGCAGATCGCCCGTTGGGCCCACTCAATTAACTCGTCTGGGTCCACAAGGGCCGAGGCCTCCTTCGCCTTAAAGCCCAGATCTAGAATCTTTGTAAGAGGTCCAAGTACGTCCAGCAACTTGTCTTGACAGGACCGCCAAGATCTGTCAAGGCCCTTCTTCGGGTCCTTTGCATATTTTTTCAAATACGTGACCATCATGGGGTCAACATCCGGAGTATCGGCCAAATGGTCCGACAGGTCAGGCCTGGGGCACTCAGAACGCAACCTAGCACGAACCGAGGCCTCAAAAGGTTGCCGAATGTGCGCCTCAATATAGGCGGCCACAGCAGGCGAAGGCAGCCAGGATGATGAATTCGGATGAACTATATCCGCTGGTTCAAAATTGAGTACAGGAGGACGTTCTGGGGCGTCCACAAAATGTTCTTTACAGACACGCTTTTTTGGCGGGGGAGAAGCATGGTCCGAAAAGGCGGAAGACTGAGCGTTTTCCGAATCGGTATCATGAAGCGCAGAAGTAGTGGAAGGCGTAGCCGCCAAGGTCTTAGCCAGTCTCTGGAAGTCTGTTTTATGGGGATTAACTGGTGACTTCGCAGTTTTCTTAGAAGCAGGCAGCCAACCCTGCTGCTGTGCATACATATTTAAGTGACGCTTCAGAGGATTAATTGCACGTACCAGTGCTTTATTAACCGACTGTTGGACACCTTTATCCAATTGTTCCACCAAAATATGCTCCAATGAGCTTTCATCTTCATCCCCATAGTAGTAGTCATCATCAGCGTCAAAGTAATCTGCCATGCTACACAAAGGTAGTAAATAGCGCCCACCAGATGACTAACAGCAATATACAGTGTCCAAAAACACAAGATAAGGGGGGAGTGCGAGAACCCCAAAGCAGGCTTTGAAAGAGAGCAGGAACAAACCTGACTCCAATGAGTTTGAACGTGGAGGGAGCAAAAAGCCTGCACAGACCAACACTCTAGGCAGAGCCTATGCCACAAGTATCAACGAAGCCTTCCCAGACTCCAGTGTCACACGGGGTTAATAATGGAAACAGGCTGTGGGCATGGGCGTAGAACGACCCCTTCACTCAACCAGCTCTGAGGAGAAAACCTGAAGCCGGAAATAAATGCAGCGCGCATGCGCGACCGCTGCCTGCCTCCAATTGCCGGCTCGAGAGCGGTCGCGCTCTCCGTGAGAGTCGGAACCCCAGCCCCCGCTCCACAAAGGGTCAAAGCAGCAAACAAGCGCCCTGACAAACCGGAGGTGAACACACGCTCCGAGGCGAAGACACACCGAACAAGAAGAAATGGACAACGAGTCGGAAGACAATGAGGCGCGAACGCGCTACAGTAATATGCTAATGAGCAATACGCTAATAAGCAGAAAACAGTATCAACAAAAGCACAGTAAGCGTTTAGGAAACAGTAAGCACAAATAGATAAATCACTTAACTGGCTGCGGAGCAGCAAAGAAAGAGGAAGAAGGACTAATGTTGGGACCTTGTATACGATAGTCTCTATGGTCATTCCCTAGTGTTCATGGGAAAGGTAGTTTTTGGTTGGTTTTTATTGGCTGCTGAGCATTTCATTAAAGAAATGAGAAAGCATAATCGGAGCGTCCTGTCCTGACATAGAATGGAATGCGCTCCCGATTTGAAACTAAACACCAAACTGTATTCCTCCTTAAAACCTATCCTGCTAGCTTAATCTACCAACATTAAAACAGGCTACACTCTCAAGCTAGCGATAAACAGCTATGATATCACCCGTTTTAAATAAACAATACCTCTTTAATAATATTTATAAAACCACAATCAAATATTTAAAAAAACACACCGCCTTCTTCACATCCAAAGATCATACAAGATTGCAATCATACCAAAAGGCAATCATACAACTTAAAATAATTATATATTGTAACATCCAAACATACCACATTCATATACAAAAAAGAAATGAATGTACTTATCTTGTGCTTGAGCAGCAACAAAAGAGGAAGATGGCTGCCTGTTCTATGACTATATGCATGTTCTGCGTTCTAGAGTTTTTGTGTATTCTAATTCTAGAGTGTGTTGCTGCTGTGTTTGAGGAGCAATAAAGGTGTTATGCATAATATTGGCCTACTGGCCTTGCCATAAAATTCACAACAATCTCAATAAACACACTGTTGTTCTCACAACGTATAAACAAGGAACCAGCTTGTTATTGTATCAAGTAATGCGGGGATCGATACTGGATGCTGTTTTATCCTGTTGATATAAAACATGTCTGTAGCCAAAAAACTGGTTTTTTGCCTTAAGGCCTTGCCTTAAGGCTATGTCAAATCAAAAAACGATATTGTATAACTTGTGTGTGCTAATTAGAAAGGTAAGAAAGAAAGTACCGTCAGGTGACATTCATGAAGGGTCATGTTGTATGGCATGTACACAAGGGCTGCGGTACAACTATCCCTACAGCACGTAACTTGCTAACAGTAGAGTCAAAACAGTAGAGTCAAACGAAGGAGATAGAAGAAGGCAGTGGAGGTTCAATCTAGCATTAAATATAATTCTGGAACAGAAGTTATAAATTCTCACGGTCCTCAGGTCTGTCATAATTTCTCATGATTCATAGGGAACACCATGGGATATCATCATTAAGACCTCTCTGGTGACTCCTCAATCTGAAGACCCAGCGCTGTTCCCTCCGGAATAGAGTTTTGTCAAGGGGACCCATCTCCCATCTCTGTGGAATAGTGGGGTTTATCCAGGACTACCCAATTAATATTGCCCTCAGTATGTGCTGCTTCCAGAAAGTGTCTAGTGGGTTTAGTATTAGACTTCTTACATCTAAATGAACTCTTATGTTAGACAATCCTGGTTCTCACCTTGCGGGTGGTCATGTCAACATATAATAAGTCACAGGGGCACCTGATCTAATAAATAACACCCCATGAATTGCAATTGGTATGGTTTGTCAGTAACCACGGGCTCTTAAGTCCAAGATCCAGTTGTTTTGTCTGTTGTGTGAGCCCACACACCGAACAAGATCCACAAGGAAAATGACCTATGACTGGCTCGCCTGTCCATAATGTCTGTTGGATTTCATGACTCCTGGAGCAACGTGGACTTGTGTGAACAAGGATGTTTTTCGATTACTGCTGCACTTGAAGACAAACATTGGTTTCTAACAGAGTTGTCACCTTTATTTAGAATGTGCCAATTCTTGTTAATGGCCTTCTTTATTGTGTCTGGGAGATGACTGAATGTGCTAACACAAGCAAATCTTTCGATTTTGGTCTTCGGGTTTGTTTCCAAAAGGGCTTCGCAATTGTTGTTACGTGCCCGTTTGGAAGGTCTGCGGATAAGGTCTTTGGGATATTGTTGTGATAACAGGTTCTCGCTTAAATTGTCAGCATGCTGTTTGTACTTATATACATTGTTACAGTTTCTTCTCAATCTAAGAAACTGACCTACATGAAGGTTGTCCCATATGGCCAGAGGGTGGAGGTTTTTGTAACTTAGTAGTAAGTTGCGGACCATAGGTCTTTGGTACAATTCGGTGTAAATCCCACCTTCCTTAGGAAAGAGTAGGTCAAGAAATGGAAGTACTCTCTTAGTGTATTCAATTCAAGTTGGAATTAAGAGCATTTAGCCATGTGGAAAACGAATCCATGTGATATGGAGTCGCCCTCCCAGATGACTAAGATGTCAGCAATATATCTCTTCCATAGTTTCAGGTTCACCTGGAACCAATTATCCATCGTGTAGATGTGTGTTGTTTCAAACCAATGCATGTACAAATACGCCATGCTGGGGGCACAAGTTCTGCCCATAGATGTACCAGTCACTTGCCAATACAGTTGATCTTCAAAGGAGAAAATATTCTCTTTCGTCACATTGGTGGCACATTCCATGATGAATGAGGTGGGGTTAAGTCATCACAAGGATAGTGCTCCAACAGATGTTTTATAGTGCGCAATGTATCATCCTGTGGAATGTTGGTATACTGTGCTTCCACATCATACGTAACCAATAGGTGTTTATCGGGATTAAACTGGACAGTGTTAAGAAAGAACAGGACGTGTTTAGTATCCTGCAAATATGATGGCATCTCCCTCACAAGGGGTCTAGGAAAACAATCAACAAATTGTGACAGGGGTTCAAGTACTCACCCTATGCCAGAGACAATAGGTTTACCTGGCAGTGGTCTTTGTGTTTTGTGAATTTTGGGTAAGATGAAAAATGCTGGAATCCTAGGAAGGATTTTAATGAGGAAATCTGCCTCACGATTAGTAATTCATCCCGATTCTTTACCTCTGCCAACCAGAGCGGTGATCTCCTTCTGTAGTCTTTGTGTAGGGTCACACTGTATGCGCCTGTAGTATTTCATATCATTCAGTTGTCGCAGGCACTCTGTGCGATAAGCCGTGGTATCAAGAATCACAGTGGCCCCTCCTTTATCTGCTGGTTTAAGGACGATCGCGGGGTCAGACCCTAATGTTTTCAAGTACAGTTTCTCCTCTTTAGTGGGAATAAAACATGGTTTTCCAGCTTGGCCTTTGTGGGCTTCAAATTCTTTCAGCACTGCCTTTTCAAATGTGGCCTCCTCCGAAGGCACTTGTTGGAGTGATGTGAGAAATTTGGACTTGTTCTTAAGGCCTGTTTTGGGAGTGATGTCAAGGACGTTGGTGTTCTGTCTCTCAAAGAAGAAGGATAACCTTATCTTCCAAAAAAACTCAGTTAGCTCTTTGTATGTTGTGAAATCATTCTCCATAAAGGTGGGGGCAAACCCCAAACCTTTGTCCAAAACTCTAGCTTCTAGGGTGGTCAAGGTCTTACTGCTAAGATTAAGTATGAGATCGTAGCTATGGAGCCCCTAGCCGCTAGGCTCCGGCAGTAGCACACCCAGAGTGGTCTTTGCTTTGCGGCTCAAGCCTTGGTCGTCTCCATGTATGCGGACGACGTCACACTCTATGTCCGTAACCCCCAAGAAAATCTTGACCCCATGGTCCGTGAGGTGGTGCGCTTCGGGGGTCTGTCTGGGATCCAGGTCAACTGAGGTAAATCCATTCTCTTTCCCCTGACGGACGCCACGGTTCCCTTCACCCGAGTATCCGTTTGTATGGGCGTCGAGCCCACTAGATATCTGGGCATCTGGCTCAGCCAGGACATGGATGAACTCTGGTGGGCCAACTTTGGCCGGGCGGTCGACTATCTTGAAACTAAGATCCACCTTTGGTGGCACCTGCCCTTGTCTCTGGCGCGTCGCATATCCATAGCTAAGAAGATGGTGCTTCCGAAGTTTCTTTATTTATATAAACTTCGCTCCCGTATTATTTCACTTGCCTGGGCGTCAGCCTAGAATCGCTTACAGTATCCTCATGCTTCCCTCATCGTGTGGCAGAATGGGCGCCCCAGATTTCAAATTATACGCTCTTAGCGCTCAGGCCAGCTTTCTTCACTTCTGGCTGCACCAACTCCTTTCCAGCCCCACGTTGTGGTGGAAGCTGATATTTCTGCCCCCTGGCCGCTCCAGACCGCCATCTTTGCTGCTGTAAAAAACCCTGCGCGGCAAGATTGACACCGTGGACACCCTGCGATGGGCCTGGAAGGGCCTTTGTAGATACTCCGGCGCTAGCTTGCTCTCTGGCAATGCCATGCACCTCGCACACAATCCGGTATTCCCCCTTTGCAAACTGCCAGGATGGCCCAATGTGCGACGCGTCTGGGGCTGTCCATGTTGTCTGAACTCTATCCGGCCGGCAGCTTTTTTTCCCTTCCAGCCAGGTTTGGCCCCTTGGATACTCTGCTGTATTACCAACTTAGAACGTCCTGCAGGGAGCTGCACCCCGCGTTTCCTCAGCCCCTCCCTCATTTGGGTGCCCTCGACTTTGCATACACATACGCCTCCCCACGCAAACTTGTCTCTAGAATTTATGCCCTCACTCTGGCGGCATCCCAGATCTCCACTGATCGTGCTCGCTTGGCTTGGAGCGAGGACCTGGGAACCGATCTCTCGCAGGCAGACTGGCTGTACTGCTGCAAGCACACCAAACGGCTGTCCCCTAACAACCACCTGTGCCTCATACAATTCAAATATCTGCATAGGCTGTATCGTTCCCCCGTCCAGCTCCACAAAATGGGCCTAACTCCCAGCGATAGGTGTCTCCGCTGCTCTGCCCTCGCTGCTGACTTCTCCCATCTTGCCTGGCTGTGACCAAAGGTCTCTGCATTTTGGCACTCTGTGTGCACCGCCATCACTGAGATCACCTCTACCCCTGTCACGCCTGACCCGCTGCTATGTCTTTGAGGTTTCGTGAAGTTTTGTCCAGAAACCTCCCGCCGGCTCACAGCTATGCTGCTTGTTCTTGCCCGGCGTAGGGTTGCCATACACTGGGGTCGGAGACCCGCACCCACGGTTAGCGCTTGGCTTGAGGACGATGCACGCCGTCAGACGCTTTATCTGAATTCTGGGATTTAATGCCGGCTGCCTCCCGCCCGCTTGACATCTGGGGCCCCCTTGTCTCTTACCTGCTACGCCAGAGTACTTTGGCCCCTGCAGCCTCTCCAGCGTCCCCCGCCGGCACTCTGCCCGTGGCGGTCGCCGGTGTTGACTCGTAGGGTGTTGCCTTCCCCTCTGTGCTTTCTGTTGGCTCTCCGATGCCTCTCTCACTGGCACTTGATCGTCTCAGGGCAACCCTTCATCTTTCACCCCATCCCCTGTCATTTCACTCCAGGTTCAGCGATGAGGTGCTCATGGATAATTATTTTCATGATTCATGTACCAGATGTGGTTCTCATTCTTTAGTGCGGAATCCCAGCGTATGTGCATTGTAACTTGATGTGCAAGTTTATCAATAAAGGTTTTTGACAACTTAACCCCATCACTGCTTGACATATTCCCCTCCTGTGCTGAGGGTCAATGATAATGGGTGTGGTCATGACGGAACGGTTCCGCCATGAGCACAGCTCCACTGTGCCTCATGACGGAACCGTTCCGTCATGAGCATCAAAGGGGAAAAAAAAAAAAGAGGAGATCGCCGTTTTGCTTGTGGACACCATTGGGTCCCGTGTCATGCTCCTGGTTATGCGTTGTTCCAATGTTGGGTCCCATTGTACGCGAGGTCTCTGATGGTCCGTACGATTCTCGTGTGCACTGCCTCCGTTTCCTCTACTCCGGCCTCTTCGTCCACAGTCCTGTCCAAAAAAGGCTGATACCCATGACCACCAGAGGAAACTGAATGGAAAGGATGTGATGGGAAACCCCATGGTTCTTGGGGCCACCAAGGTGTCTGATGTGGAAATAATTGTGGACCTCCTCGTCCTCTTGCTATCCACGTTTTCTTCTTGGAGGAAGTGTCAGAGTCGCTTGATGCTGAATCACTGGAATTACTCCACTCATCCGAGTTAGATGCCCACTTCTTCGTATCGCGGCACCAACCTCTTGTTCCTCTCCGATTGTTGTTCTTAGGTTGTTGAGTTTGATAATCCTCTGATGTATATGGATATACTTTTTCCAGACAACCTTTCTAGGCCTTTCCTAAGTTTGTTCACTTTATAAGATCTTCTTTGGTCTCATTGAGAGTTTTAGTTATCTCCTAGTTTTTTCTTATACGCTGTTATTTATATAGAGCATTTTAGTTGCTTCTCTAGGGTCTGAATCTCAATGATCAGTCTCTCCGCTGTTTCCTTAGCCGTGTTGATCAGTAGGATTAAATAGTCTCTCGTACACTTCCAGGCAATTTTGAACCAATTTGTCTTACAGAGTTTATTGTCTAGAAAGAGTTTAGGAGCATTAGAGACAATCAGGCCTTGTGGGGCAATATTCCCCCTCAAATACTCTTGAGTTTTGCAGCGTGGAGAGCCGTCCTAATGTGTTTTTAATTTTTTTAAATTAAGTTTTGTCCATTCCTCCGTCTGTGATAGTGATTGAGTAATATGTGTATCTAGAATACTCTGTGTTTTTAAAATAGCTTGTACCATTTCCTCAACAAATGCCAGATCTGTGTTGTCAGACATGATGGACAAATATGGGGAACCTACAAGGTTTAACTAACGCAGACTAATGTTGTGTTAACACCAAATAGGAAACCATAAACAAGAAAAAGAAAGCAAAAGACCCACAGCCAGGTCGGCTGTTCTAAATCGCATCTCACACAAAAGGGGGGGGGGTCTAATCAGAGTAATATCCACCCAATGAAAACACACTACTCCACTATACTTAAACTCACACCATGTACGGGGTGGAGAAAAGGGGGGGGGGGTGGAATGAACAATGCACTACTGTGTTAAGACGAGAACCCTCACTCACCCAAGGGTGACATTCTTCATCATTGGGTCCCTTTTTCACACTGGGACCGCACGGTTCTCAGTGTGGGCTACAACTCTCTCGCAGGAGAGAAACAAGGGTGTCACAAGCACTGTAAGTACTACTTCCTATATGGGGAGGGAGGGGCAGAGTGTAGAACTACCTAGAGATAAGGTAAATAAAACTATCTCCTGGTGGATAAAAAAATCTTTATTTTGGTGCCCCCAGTGGATAGGATTAAAACAAGCTAAGTGAAAAAGTGATTATGGATATTACCCTATTCTGTGGTCAACATGTTTCTTCTGTACTAGACTAAAAGTTTGTGGCATTCCTCTGGACCAAAATGTATGTGTCACTCAGCTATGCAAAGAGAATAAAATAACCAAAAAACCATACTGTCTCGGTATTGGTTATTCTCGTGGCACCAACGTCTGGTAAGGTCCACTAGATGCTGAAAATAAAATAAAATACAACACGTGAAAACAGTCCTCATATAAATAGAACACCAGTGTCCATGTGATGCCAGTGAAAAAACTGTAAACAATCTTACCATCAAATGTAAATAAAGGTATACTCTCCCATCATCTGTCCCTTCAGGGCAGTTCAGTGCTATGTGTATATACAGAACAACAATAGTCAAAATATTGTATAAAAATAATTCATCTAATAGTTGTAAAAAGAGAACATGGTAAGCTTCCCTTAAAAAAAAGCTATTATAAGGAAAAGATGGTGTATCTATACTCCTACAGAGGCCCCTAGTTATGTGTGGTGTACAGAGAAAACGTTATGTAGAGATAGAGTTATTTACAAGCCAGGAACAGGGTCACCATGCCCACTCTCTAGTAGAACTACTAGAAAGTAAAAGTAAACCGGAGTCAGCTGCCCACCTTTGGAACTCAGGAGAGAATCACCCAAGGGACTACGTTTCTTTATATTTGCTATTTTACAGACTGGCAATATGGAAGGGACGGAGAAATTCTAAACAGGACGGGTCACGCTATATCTGAAAAACTCCACCAATAGGCTGAAAACCGATGGAAGTACCGCTACTGGGCCGAGATAAACTGTAACAAACGGTATGTCTACTGGGATCAGGCAAATAGAACAGACATACCTGCATAGTCTCGATACGCCGCGTCTCGCTTAGGGCCCTTGGGAAAGAGACTCCGTGAATGCCACATAATGCGATCAACAGTACATTTTCTTATTCCCACTGAATAGCAATTAAAATGTAGATAACAATCAGATATGAAGTTAATGCACATCTGAATCGGCCCAACGCGCAATTGCCCTACAGTTCACAGGAGCATCCTACCACAGAGTTCCTTCTCAACACTTGTTATGAGCCCAATGTTCCCCAATATAGGCCTATGTAGCTGCACAACCTTTTACCAACATTTTTCCTACCTTGCCTACATATCAGCTCTGGTGCTGACCTTTTACCTAGTTAGGTGCTGAATAAATGCTGTATGGTGTTCTACTATAACTAGCCTAATTTATTATGTATGAGGATTCTTAGTATCACACAGCAGGATTACCATCTCCTGTATAACTCTGTACAAAAGTCATCGCTATTGCCATCCTTAGACAAAATGTAAATCCAGTACTTGTATAGCGCACGAATCACCCCCCAAGGGGTATCTCGGCGCTGGGGGTCTTTGGGAAGATTAAGCAAGCTATTACCCAGAGTCGCATGGTGCTAGGCAGACCCCTGCCGCTGGAGCCGGGAGTTCAAACCGTGATCCCCAGCATCCAGCGTTAGTCGCCCTGGCCGCGGCGCCACACCCCTCCCACAGTACTGTGACACATCTAGGTAGAACCCCTGAGAGTACCTTTCGGGTATAGAAACACCACATCTTCGCTGGGAAGACCAGAGGAGAAGCTTCCATGCTGACAAGACGCTGAGATTCCTGCACGCAGAAACTCCAGCACGCAGTGGTCTGATATCCCTTGCGGGGTGTCCAACTCGAGACCAAGACGGGGTCTTTCTTTCTCTCCCATCAGGTAATGGGGTTGGCTTCTTCATAGGGGATTCTTGACTTTCCACCTACATACATGCTAGGTATACTTAGCTAGGGTCAGCATCTTGGGAGAACGCATGATTACGGTCATGTGTCTATATGCCTGCATATATCCAGTGTTTTAGCACCATGGTAGAATTCTACCTTTTGTTTACTCTGCTGGTGCTTCTAATCGTATATAACTGTTTCTGTCTAATGGTTGTATGGTTGTAACAACACAAGTATTTTATACTAGAAAGACGCTGGTTCAATAAATGCTTATTGAAAACGTCCCCACTGTTTATTATGTGTACTTCTCTGAGACCAAGTGAGCATGAGTGACTGAGCAAAAAGTGGTATACTGTTTACACGATCCCTGAAGGGGTCAGGGTTGTCATGTTCGATAGTTGCCAGAAACTATTCGCTCCTTGGTAAGGTTGTGGGGCTTATGGTGGCAGTGTGAGCTAGCAGGTCTACAGGCGAACATATGCTTTGGGGGTGACTAGAACCAGTCTGGACACCAATCCCTTAGTTTATGTTATCTAAACACGTAGATCCTATATAGATTTGTAGGAACTAAACGACAAACTCACATACTGATTTCTATTGATAACGATAACAGGTCGATAGATAGCTATAGACGACATGTAAATGTTCCTTTATCTTTGATATGACTTCGCTTTACTGGATACCACAAAGTTTTGTTTACTCTTGAGTAAAACTAACACAAACACAGGCCACAACTTTCCATTCAAGTAATGAGTCAAAAATGGTTGTTAAAAACACAAATTGCTTCTACAGGAATTGAGAGCCATGACGAGTGAAATTGTGATGGTGGTTAGGGTAGCGAGGTCAAGATGATAGTGCTGGTAGTGCATGTTGTAGTGGTGAGGTGGTGCTGGAAAGGCAGGTGAGGGTGGTGAAGACGTGGTAGGATGGTGGTAGTTAGGGTGATAGGTATAGGGTACTGGTTGTGGGTGGGTGGTGGTGGTTGTGGAGAGCTACTAAAGCTTTGGGTAGCCTACCAGCACTTCAAAAACCACCAACAGCCTACCTTGGAGTAGAGGAGCTACTGCCCTGCAATCGGCAAGCAACCGTCAAGCAGAGTCTGGTTCACTGCCTTGCAGCTCCCTGGCCTGACGGAAGCCACAGATGACCAGGTGAAGGTACTCGTGCTCTGGAAGGTCATATCTGTCTCCCCACCAAGTGTGAAGACACCAGGACTAACTAGGGCAGGACAGCACCAACCCCCGGGGTACTGGATGCCCTGCACCAAACACCAACAGTGAGAGTCCAGGTTGGATTCTCCCTGCACAAGGACCAAGCAGCCGCTTAGGGACATCAGCATCACTGAAACCCACTTCAAAAGAGGCCCAGCTGCCTTGATTTTGCTCCTGCTAGCTGTTTGCCCCTGACCGCGAGATGCATCTTTGCACACCCAGCACAATCAAGCTAGCCACTCTGCACCCGAGCCCCCCGGCACGAGTCCCAAGGAACTGACTATGCCTCAGTGCTGCAAGACCCCTAGCAATTGGGAGCCCTCGCACTTGCCCGCAAGTCCCCCTGTTCATCCTCTTTTCAGGTGGTCCCCCTTCTCTGTAGCACCAGCTACCAGCCTCACCAGCACACTGCTACTAGTAAACTTCGGTAGTGCCTGAAGAACTGCTGGTAGTACTTTGAACCTTAGCCCACTACTATTCCTATCCTAGAAGGTGAACACCTGAAACAGACTATACCTACTTTTATGCATCTTAGACCATTCCTCCTATAGGACTGCATTGTGCGTAAAAGCACACAGGTTTGAACTGTTTACTTACCTGTGAATAACTGTACTTCCCAATATATATATATATATATATATATATATATATATATATTACCTACTGGCGATAGCCAGTAGGTATATATAGTTAGGATTTTTTTCCTATGGGACTTTTGAAAATTCTATGTCTAATAACTTTGGTGTTTGTGGACGGAATCGGCTGAAATTTTCAGGAAAATGGCACATTTTGTTTCTGAGCAGCTCCTGAAAATTTGGGGGGGGTTCGTCAAGGGGGGGCCGAGAAAAAAGGGGGGTCCCAAAACGCGTTTTTCCCATGTTAATTTCCATAGGGCGGTTGGACTCACTTTTAGCCCGAACGGCTGAATGGATTTCCACGAAACTTGGCAAAATTGTAGGGACTGTTAGCCCGATGTGCCTTTGCTAGGTCTCAATATATGTGCTTCAGTGGATTTTGAGAAATTAACGTTTAAATCAAGATATATATCTGTAACAGCGCTCCGGGCAGCTATCCGGTTAGCGAACCTTTCGCGTATCGGAACTTTGCAAAGCGAAGCTGATTGGCTCTCCGGTGTCTGTCAACATTCTAAACAGTCCGGTGCGGCCGCCATCTTGTCTCTCGGTAGGATCGAGAGACAAGAGGAGGCCAAAACAAAGGGGGAAATGAAGGAAAGGGGGCAAGGTAGACCCCTCCTGACCCCCTAGGATTGATGAGGGGGATATTATAGAGCCACGCCGGGCCCAAAAAAAAAAAAAGAAAAAAATCCGATTTTTTCGCCGTAGAGACGCGTCTTGGTAAGCGAACCGGGCAGCTAACTGGGCAGCTAACCGGGAAGCTAACCGGCAGTGTAACGGGAGTCTGAGGAGTAGCTGATTGGCTGTCAACATTGTAAACAGTCCGGAGCGGCCGCCATCTTGTCTCTCGGTAGGATCAAGAGACAAGAGGAGACCAAAACAAAGGGGGAAATGAAGGAAAGAGGGCAAGGTAGACCCCTTCTGACCCCATAGGATTGATGAGGGGGATATTATAAAACCACGCGGGGCCCAAAAAAAAAAAAATCCTGAGGAGTAGCTGATTGGCTGTCAACATTGTAAACAGTCCAGAGCGGCCGCCATCTTGTCTCTCGGTAGGATCGAGAGACAAGAGGTGGAAAAAAAAAGGTGTAAATGAATGAAAGGGGTAAGGCAGACCCCTCCTGAACCCCTAGGATTGATGAGGGGGCTATTAAAGTTCCCTGCGGGGCAAAAGAAAAAAAAATTGCGATTTTTCGCGGTAAAGGTGCTTCCTTGTACGTTAACCGGGCAGCTAACCGGCAGCGTAACGGGAGTCCTACATATTGTGTTTTTTGAACGTTTGTGATATGTGCACGTGTGGATTTTGTCTAATTAAGGTTAAAAAAATATATATATATCTTTAAGCGTGTTCTGGCGCGCTTACGTTTTGGGTTTGGTTTGCGCTGCAGAGACGATACGTCACGGTTATGCGATGCATCATGAGGCGTCTCACGGGCTACGTGATACGTCACTTAATAAAGAATATATTTTACAGCTATAGATATTAGCTTTTAAAAAACCAATGAAATTCACAGAAAAAACCATAGGTTATAGACCATATATAGTTAGGAATTTGCATTTACAAAACCTTGAAAATTCACTGAAAAAACCATAGGTTATAGACCATATATAGTTAGGGATTAGCATTTAAAAAACCTTATTTTATTTGCACAAAACCATTGAAATTCCATATATAGTTAGTTGCACTAACTATATATCGCGGACCCGCAATCCACTGCTAATGATGTCACATATTACATCATTCATGACATGGTCAGTGACATCACTGATGACATCACTGATGACATCTCAAATGACATCACTGATGACATCACTGATGACATCTCAAATGACATCACTGATGACATCACTGACATCTCATTTGACATTACTGATTACATCACTGATGATATCATTTATGTGATAATACA
The DNA here is from genome assembly GCF_964263255.1 of Lissotriton vulgaris. Classification (NCBI taxonomy): domain Eukaryota; kingdom Metazoa; phylum Chordata; class Amphibia; order Caudata; family Salamandridae; genus Lissotriton; species Lissotriton vulgaris. The sequence continues at coordinate 1,063,952,219 of NC_141693.1, read as the reverse complement.
TCTTCAGACTCTAATATAACCTTAGATACACTCAGTGTAAACAGGCACTCACAGACTGTCACACATCCATGGAGTTACTCACACACCTAGTCAGTCATGCAAAGAATCAATCACATCTCCATTTCCTCAACTATACAGTTATACACACCTTACTTATTCAAACATATAGTAACACATATTTACTCTCTTATACAATCCTTGATACAAGTTCACAATGATTCATACAGCCACTCACACATTCACTGGCTCTTATGTTCAGTTATTTATATATGTCAACTCTCACATGGAGTGTGTTTTACATATGTACTTACTTTGACATGTAGCACTGAGATATCCATTCACTCACCAATATACTCATGCACACAGTCAACTGTCCATACAGCTGTTTCTACATGCACTTTTGAACCCATACACCTAGGGAATCAACTGCTCACACATCTATGCACAGAGTTATACACCTCCCAGCCACCCACACACATACTCAGTCTCCCATACAAATACTTGGGCAACCATTCAATAACCCATATAGTTACTGATATAGCTACTGATTTAAACATGCAGCAGTTTACAGAACAACATAAATAATGATTGCCAAATTAAGACACTTTAATCACTAACCCATACACTCAGTGAGACACATTTAATCATTCTCTCATACAGTCAGTCATGCACCTACTAAATCCTTCATCCAGACACTTATACATCCACTCATTCTTCAATATGTAAGACATATTTTAACTTTACAGAAACATACAGTCACTGGGTGTTGTCATCAGTGATGTCATCAGTGATGTCATCAGTGATGTCATTTGAGATGTCATCAGTGATGTCATCAGTGATGTCACTGACCATGTCATGAATGATGTAATATGTGACATCATTAGCAGTGGATTGCGGGTCCGCGATATATAGTTAGTGCAACTAACTATATATGGAATTTCAATGGTTTTGTGCAAATAAAATAAGGTTTTTTAAATGCTAATCCCTAACTATATATGGTCTATAACCTATGGTTTTTTCAGTGAATATATATATATATATATATATAAAAAAAAGGAGTGCTATTTTTCTAAATTGGTTTCAGATTTATTCTTTGAGTGTGTGTGTCTTATTTATTGCCTCTGTGAGTACAACAGATGCTTATCACTACCGCCTAACTGTTTGTCCACACTACCACAAAAGAGAGCATTAGTATTATCTACTTTTGCCATTGTAAACCGATTGGGGACCCACTGGTCTCTCTGCACAGTGTATGTTTTAGTACATTATAAAGAGAGCCAACTCCCTACAGATTTCCTATCCAGTGGAGTGGTAAGGAACATGCCTTGGTTGACTTGGGAAGTGGCGGTTAGGACCAACAAGCTCTGCAAAAAGGCGTGCTGGGAAAGGAAACTGGTGTCTCAGCAGCAGGGCAATGGTGGCAGGCATTTTTCCTGTGCACAGGAGCCTCTGTGCAGGGTTTGGACCAGACCCCTAGGAGAACATCTGTAAGGGCTTTGTTAAATGTGAGTAAGGTATCCGTGGGAGCAACTCCCAGCTGAAGCACATACGTCAAGACATTTGTCTTGACTGCCACTGAGGGTAGTATAACATCTAATACTTCAACCACCTTCCGCACCACCATTGCAAGTGAGGCAACTTCCTCCATAGCTACTGTCAGTGGAGAGACCAGGCAAGTGTCATCTAGAGGATGCTGGTATCCAAAAGGGTCATTCAACCCCTCCTCAGGTCTGTCAAAAGAAAAAGGCGCTAGCTCCAACTTGAAGGCCATGGTACAGGTCAGAGCCGGCGTTGGACAATGCCAGTCGGGCTCCGTGACAGTTATGTATGACAATGGGGCTGGTACCCTCCGTAGGGCATTGGTGGCACCAGAAGCATTGGTATTGGAGCAGGCAACAAGGTATTGTGGTCTTGTGAGTGGTGCCATTCTGCTGGATCCAGCACTAGATCTAACGGCGAACCCACTTCTGGGAATCCAGTGGGGGGCCCTCACACAACCATGGGGCCTGAAGCTAGAGGAGTTGGGCTGCCCAAAAATGAGGCGCACTACCTCATAAAACCCTTTCAGTTGTGTGCAAGGGTCTGGGAAATTTAGGGAGACACAGAGCAGATGCTGGTACCTAGGTGCCGAAGCTCTTGCACCTCATTCAATGACTTAGACTGGCGTGAAGCCGAAGACCTCTTTGACGTCTTAGGGTGGGACTTACCAGACGACTTGGATCAGAACGACGACCATCGGGAGCAGAACACAAGAGTTCTTGGAAGCTTCCGAGCTACCGGGATTCTGAGTGTTACAGGTTCCTCGTGCAGGGAGGAGCTTGAGGGAACGCTCAACGTCTTCAGATGCATGGCGTCACAGTCTTACAGGTCTTGGAGTCATGGTCCCGCTCCAAGCACTAAAGACAAACCAAGTGTGGGCCTGTCACAGATATCTGCCTGTGACAGGCACCACATGGCTTGAAACCTGCTGGTTTAATATGGGCATCCATAGCACATCAGAAGAAGAAATTCTCAAAAAAGTGTTGACAAAAAGTAGAGAAAAAAAGGTCAGTCAAAAATGTACTGTGTGTAGCTCTTCAAGGATCAGCGCTGACTGCTGTGGAAAGAAAAGAACAGACGTCAGTGTGCTGAGATGGCACCTATATAACCACCCTACATGCGACATACAGCGCCCATGACGTGGATCCGAACCATGCCACCTACCGCTGTGCATGGGTACTGCTTAAAATTTCTAGATCTAGTTTGACACCTGGAAAATATTTTAAGGTAAGGAATCTGCAGCTAGAAATCTCTATATGATGGTAACTTTTTGTTAAAGAGAATTTTACCATGTAATTTAGGTTTTGAAGTAAAAGTTAAATATTTTGGAAAGTATAGCAAATCAGTGTAAATGCTACAATATTTTATTTCTAATTCAGCATAAGTGATATTTGTATAGCCAAATGCCATCTGCATTCTTAACAACGAAATGTTAGCTAAATCAGCTAATTACTGGCAACTAAAAATATGTAATAATGAAAATGTTTTATTTCCTTAAACTATTGTATTAGACTTTAGGTGGATTTTGAACTATATTTTTAGGTCTGGCCTATATACAGTTCCAGCTGTCCCCTCGCTTTACGTATTCTCATGTATAAAATAAAATAGATAAAAAGCAGAAATAAATGGGGGGGGCTGAGCCAGCCTTGGAAATTATTTTTGCTCCCCCCTCTTGCACAGTGACAACATTTAACCAAATCACCTGTGCATATTAGCCTTTAAAGTAGTGTACTTCAGTGTCAGGAAAAATGGAAAAATCTCTTTTCATTTCTTTTTTGCCATTCACTTTTTAATGTTCCAACTTCTATTGCATATGCTTAAAAAAAGGTAAAAAGCACTGCACACTTGCCAAGGCCAGACCTATTGGCTTTGCCAGTGCTTGTTCTCTTATGAGTCCACGCTCTAAAAGAGCCCCACTCTCCACCAACATCAGATCCAAAGGCATCACGATCACATCCTATGCCAATAATACCCTACTTATCCTTTCTCTGACAGATAATTCCACCACCACCAGAACCAACATCTCCAACTGCATGATTAACGTAGTAGACTGAATGAGATCTAACTACTCCTGGTAAAAGCCTGGTATTCTCAGAATCTGAGGCAACTCAAACAATTGTGCCAAAAATTGGAAAGGAAATGGAGAATGGATTATGCTGCCAATAAAAAAGCCAAATTCAGAGAGGCAATTAAATTGTAAAAACAAAAATAAAGGCTGCTCAATCGAGCTATTATCATGAGAGGATTGTCTCTGCAGCGAATTCCCCAGCGAAAATTTTAAAATAACAAAATCCCTTCTTACACGCCCTAGCCCTATCTCTGCCCCCGATAACCCTCAGCAGCGGTGTGAGGAAATCGCAGAATATTTTTCGTCCAAAGTCCAAAAGATCAACAAGACCTTTTCACATCCTAACCCCACTTCTGACAGTGTCATTTAGCAACAGACAACTTTGTTGGAAGAGTTTCCTCCTCTTTCGTTATCATCCACGCACGAACTCCTCAGCCAACTGAATTCGGGCTCTCCCTCGGACCCTGCTACTCCGGCCATTCTAAACCTAATTCCTGAAATAGTTTCTCCTGTTATACGGGATGTGATAAACTCCTCCCTCATTAGTAGAGTGGTGCCCCCTCTCCGGAAACAGGCGAGGGTCAAGGAAGGCACTCTTAAAAACAGACGAATCTTGACCCTGAGGACTGGGCGAACTATCGGCCCATCTCCTTGCTGCCTGGAATTAGCAAGCTAGCCGAAAAATATGTCAATTCGGTTCTGTCATCATTTTTGGAAGACAATAAGTGTCTGCACCCTTCTCAGACAGGCTTTAGATGCCAAGAGGGTACTGAGACGGCCCTCATTTTAGTGATGGAAGAGGCCAGGAAGATCATGGATAGCAGAGGCTGCGCTGCTCTAATTTTGTTGGATCTCAGCGCAGCCTTCGACACTGTCAATCACCAACTTATGATTTAGAGACTTAAGGAGGTTGGTGTGGTAGGAACTGCATTGGACTGGTTTCAGTCCTTCCTTGACAATCGCTGCTTCTGCGTCTATGAAGGCGAATTTGCATCAGAGCATATCCCTCGGCAGTGTGGAGCCCCCCAAGAATCATCACTAAGTCCCACCATGTTTAATATTTACGTGAGTTCCAAATCGTCACTTATGCCGACGATACGCAACTAGTGGTCTCCCTTAGTCAGAAGGATAAATCAGAGCCTGGTCTTATATCATGCTTGGGTAAGATCTATGAATGGATGGACGAGTCTTTCTTGAAGCTGAATGGAGCTAAAACAGAACTAATGTTTCTTGGGCATACTGTCCCTGCCAGTATTGATACTTCATGGCCCAGTTGTCTGGGTCCTCCACCCGTCCCAAAAAAGAATATTAAGAGTCTGGCTCGATTGCAAGCTTGATTTAAGAGAACATGCTCATTAAGTCGCAGCTAGTTGTTATGGACTGGTTAGGATAATAAGGAAGATCATTCCTCTTCTTCTTTTTGAGGCCAGACGGGTGTCAGTCCAGGCTCTGATACTCTCGCGACTGGACTATGCAAACGCAGTGTACCTTGGCGCACCCCAGGGAACTAACAACCAACAGATTACAAATCGGTCAGAACTGTGCTGTCCGCTTGTTATTGAACATCCCGAAACGCAGTTCAACCAAACCAACCCTTATTGATTTGCATTGGCTTTCATTGCAGGCCAGAATTCGTTTAAAGGCGATGTGCATTGTTCAAAAAGCCATCTCTGGAAAAGGCTGCCCTCTGATCCAGGCGATGGTTCAACTTTATCATCCTAACAGTTGTTGAGATCCAATCATAAACGCTTACTCATAGTGCCTATGATTAAGCGAGCCGAACAGGAGGTTGGCAGTTTTCATACAATGCAGCCAAGCTATGGAACAGTATTCCTGAGCATATTCGCCTGGAACCTAATTACTTTAGTTTCAGGAAACAGTTGAAAACCTTCCTTTTCTCCTGAGTTGTGCTGGCTGAGTGAAGCGTCACATTAAAGCGCTGGGATGCCCTCGGGTAGCCATGCGCTATACAAGGGTGTATTCATTCATTCACTACTGAAACTCAAATCTCACAAGACAGAAGTGCTGATCTTCTGGAACAAGACCTCTCCATGGGACTATATCTGCAGGCTTTCAGAGCTGGGACCAACACCCGCTCCAACCAACCACGCCATAAACTTGAAATCATCCTGAATGACAAGCTCAACATGACTGTACAGGTCAATGCGGTCAGCTCCTCCTGCTTCGCAACATATTGAAATGACTTCCCATGAACACCCGACACACCGTCCTGCAAGCTCTATTCACTTCCAGATTAGACTACGCTGGGATTTCCAACCACCTCCTACACCACTCCTCCAGACTATCCAGAACGTCGCAGCAATACTCATCCTTGACTTCCCACAACACACCCACATCTCAGAGAGCTCCACTGGCTCCTCATCCACAAGCACAGATAATTTAAACTCTTCACGCATGCATACAAAGCACTGCACAATATTGGACCCTCATACCTGAATAAATGCATGTACTTCCCCAAACCCACCTGTGCTCAGCCACACTCTCACTCACCTCCTGCATGTATGTTTTAGGGTCGCAGCGCATTCACTGGGGATTGAACAACAGTACTCCAGTTTGCAGTTTGAAAATCTACAGCAATCTACACAAAATGTGGGTGCCCACACAAAAAGAGGCACTTTCTCAGAAGAAGCATATTTTGGGGACAGATCATTATATTTTGAGAGTTTGTCCTACCAAGAATACTATGCAATACAGTCATTTTGACTGCTGCTACATGTCCCATGAAAGGCGCCCGTGTGCCAGGATTCTGTGTTCCTCAAGATAACTCCGGTATAGAGGTTTTGTTAATGTTGTCATCATTTTGTTTGCCCAAGTTCTGATTTTTTTTCCGTCTTATTGTATTAGGAAGTTAGCCTGAATCGATTGCCTGCCTAGAGGGCTATTTTGGGACTGTTCTGGTTGCATCTAATTCAGTCTGCTATGGGCTTCATATCGAAAGCGAAAAGAAATGGACACTGAGGGCAGCCCTGTCTTGTGTCCCTTCTTACTTAAAATGTTTCTAAAGCAAGTTCATTCACTCGGACTCATGCAGTAATGCGTATGTTAGCCTCTAAATGCCCAAAATCTGAATTTGGAACCTATTCATGTTCTAATTCGAATCCTGTCAAAGAAAATTAAAGTGTCCTCTGTCAAATGTCTTTTCTGCATCAACAAAAAGCAGTAAGGCTGTTTTGTGAGTTTTCTATATTTTGCCAATGACCTGTACTATTTGGCTTAGCTTTGTCTCAACATCATCTTTCAGGCATGAACCCAGTTTGGTCAATTTATTATCCCCTTGATGTGTAAGCCGAGTCTTCTCACAAGAATTCCCTTGCACAGACTGGCATAAACATGCAGTGGAGAAAAAGACCTAGGTGAGTCACAATTAGAAGGATCATTCCATAGCTTGTGGAATACAGAGTTAAAGAGGTGTGCTAATAATTGGGCTATGGGCTGACGGAAAGCCTTATAAATAGTATTACATAGTTATTCATTCCGATTCCTTCTCTCCTTCGCTGGGCCTGCCAGGGAAGGACAGCTTCTCTTAGTTTGTCTTGTAACTCTTTTTCACCGGTCTCCTTGTGGTCAGAGTGAGGAGTAGTTATTCTTTCTTTGTTGGCTGCTCCCTTTAGCATGCTTCTCCAACTGCACTAATTCCTTCACTTTCATCAAGGAGCAGTTATATCTCATTTTACTTTCTAACGGGACAACGAACTTGAAAGGGTATACCCCTAGAGTTCAGTAGTTTCTCTTTTCTGAGGTAATCTGCTAGGGTCTTGAAATCCGTTTTTTTCTGACGGGTCACCATTGACAAGTCTTGGAAGAGACCAATTTTGTCTCCTTCCTGTAAGAGGTCTTCTTTCTTCCTTGATCTTTTCTTTGATTTAAAATGTATAAGGATGTCTGGAGGTGTTTAGGCCTTGCTGCACAGGACTTCTGTTCTGTGGGTTCTATCAAGTTCAATGAGGCATGCCTTTTCTTGGCCCATTACCTTCTTGAAACGAGCTCTGGGCAAATTCTTCAATGTGTTCCCCTTTATTAGTGCTGAGAGGGAGGGGTCCCAGCGTAAGTATAGCAATGAATATACAATTTACAAAAAAATTTGGAAAGACAATGAATCAATCCGCATTGTTTTTATTCACAATGGGGATAGGTATATCGAATATAGTAAAATGGTTGCCTGCCCCGCACCCTGTCCTGATGAAGACCCCACAGCAAGGTTACCACTAATCCCTGCGAAACTATTGAGGGTCGAAACGTCGACAATAGCTCCTTGTTTATCAGCTTCACGCCAATATCTCATCATTAAATGTAATTTGTGAAGTATGATATATGTTGAGTGATGCATTGAACCTATGGTCTTTTGTTTTGTATATTGAAACTTACATACAAATGCATCTCTGGTACTTGGTTGATTTTACTGTCACAATTCCCTTTACCGCACTATCCTCACCTAATCACCTCCTCCTCTCTCCCCTTAAGGCACTGTACAACCGATTATAATTTGTAATCATTTGATACTATATTCAATATACCTATCCCCGTTGTGAATAAAAACAATGCGGATTGATTCATTGTCTTTCCAAAATTTTTTTGTAAATTGTATATTCATTGCTATACTTACGCTGGGACCCCTCCCTCTCAGTACTTACAGAACCCAGGTCCCAGTGACTATGTTTGGGTAAACCCCCTATATATACACCCCTTTATTAGTGGGCACATTGTGGATCCTGACATTGTTGCACATGGATCTGTTTTCCACATCTTCCTGCTTACCCTGAATGGCTGTTTTTTGTTCCTAGATTATAAGGAGCTTTATGTATACTTGTTCCATTCCTGTTGTCCTTGATTTCATCCATGGAGAAAAGTCTTACTCCTATATCTCTGATGTCATTCTTCATATATGTATTCACCCACTTCATGTCTGCCCAGAGTTCCACCAGGGTTTGTCCGAGCCTGGCAAACAGGACCTACTGACACTGGTGTCTTCGGAGGGCTTCCTTCGAATATATATTTGGGTGGATTTTGGGTTGTCTTTTTGTTGTTTTGTGCATGTCTTAGACTGCAGTCCTTATGTTTTTTGTGTGCACCTTCTCTCCTTTGATGGTGTCATGACATTTTACCGAGTGAAGTAGGTTCATAAGTGTCCTGAGCTGAAACCAGTTTTGAGTGTTCGATTGCGAAGGGGCGGGTGTTGTCCACAGAGGTAAAAGGGGGGCATTGAGAGGCTTGGGCCTTTTTGTTCGGGGTGTCAGTTGTATTGATACTGTGTGGCTTTACTGGTGATGAATCTGTTTTGCTGGCCTGGATTGATGAGAGCGAGCGATTCGCCCTGAAGTAACTCTGGCCCCGCTGTGTGCTCAGGGGCCGAAGCTTCACCTCGCGTTTGTTGCGGCCTGGCCCTTGCCTGGAGCCACAGGCTCGATTTAGGGGGGAAGACCGGCTCGGAGTGTAACAGCAACGGGGTCAAAACCGGAAGTCACCGGTCGGACCCCGGGACTGCAGCAGAGAGTAGTAGGTAGGGGTTCGGCGCCGAGGGGTACTGTCGGGAGGTCCCAACCCCCCCCCCCCTGTATGCGTGTATTGGAGCCGGCTATCGAGGGAAGGTGCTCAGCTGGACGTGGGTGGTATCGGCCGTGCTGGGAGCTGGAGAAAGCGGCTGGAGAAAGCGGCTGCTGGGATTTGTTCGGGCGGACTCAATTAAGAGGGCACTGGAATCTGACGCCCCCGTGCTAGGATTCGACCCCCCCACCGCTGCTGACATCGCTGAGGGGGAACCGACTTTGCTTTGCCCCGGAGGAGAGCTGTTGGGTTGTGCTCCACCCCATTGCCATCTGCCGCTGTTACATTGAGCCAGACTGGAATTGGGCAGACTGAGGGAAGTTAGTAGGAGCTGGCGGAGTGGTGGGGAGCGGTTACATTGTAAGAGTGCCCGCCCCCGGGCCACCTTGCTTGGCCACTTTTGGGACCCCTTGGAGGCAGTGGTCATGGGCACGCACTCTCTTCAAGTGCAGACTATAAGGGAGATACACCAGTGGCTACACTGCAGGGCACTGGTCTGCTGGATCCTCGGTGGTGTGGTCTCCCCTTGCCAGGGGACTTCTGGACAGTCGCTGAGGCGAGCTGTAGGGCTGTACGATCTCTGCTTGCCCACATCAGGACGATTCTGTTGTTGGGTGCACCCGGCCGTCCGACTTTGTGGCTCCCCTGTTGTTGGCCCTAGCGATACCGCCGCACTGGAAGAACAGCGGCTACTGTGTGTCGGATGCCCTTCTGACTTTGTCGACTCCGTGTCTTGACCTGGGGATGGGGCCAGTTGGGTGCACTGGCCAACGTTATTTGGAGTCAATTGTCCTGCCCGTGGAGGGTGGTTGCGGCTGGCGGAGTGGGAGGGCTGACGTGCCCCGTGGGCTGTGATTTAGATGGCGTCCAAGCCAGATGCCGACAAGCATCAGTCTAGATCTGCCAAGGGGTCCAAACAGGTCCAAACTAATAAATTGGACCGCTATGCGGTGCCCAGGGCTTCTCCCCCTGACTCGAGGCAGGCCCAGTCGACCGGAAGGGATTCATCAGGCCCACCGGCTGAACCGACGCTGCTTGACGTGACGGCGCGATCGATGGTGTCAAGTCGTCATTGGGGCAAAAGATGGAGTCGCTGAACACTAAACTTGACAAGGCCACTATTGAGGTAAACCTCATTCGTGCAGACCTCACCAAGGCCAGCGAGTAAGTCAAATCTCTGACTTAAAGACTGCCAGCCTAATTGACGACATGGCGCTACTCCAGCGGGAAGTGCGGGACTTGAAGACTTCTCGTGACCTGACTGTTCGGAAGCTGGACGAGTACGAGTGGAGAGCGCGACGCAACAACATTCGAATTCTTGGTGTCCCCGACAAAGCTGAAGTCCCGGCCCCGGACCTGTTTGACGAGGACATCTTCCTCAATCATCTCAATCGTAAGGGGTTGAGAAACTTTTTTACGACTGAGCGCGCCCATAGGGTGCCGGGTGGGAGGCCCAGGCCTGGAGCACCCCCTCGCCCGATCACTGCGAGGGTCTTGAACTTCAGGGACAGAGACGCTATCCTACAGGCTTCCCGTTGTGGTGGCCCCCTGAAGTATGAGAATTTCACCCTCTCCTTTTTCCCTGACTTCACGCAGCAGGTCCAGAAGCAGTGTCAAAGTTTCCTCGCTGTGAAGAAAAAGCTAAGAGACCGAGGACTAAGGTACGCAATGATGTTCCCGGCCCGATTGAGGGTTGAGGTAGAGGGGAGGGCATGGTTTTTTGATAATCCGGAGGTGGCATCTGACTGGCTTTATGACAAGCTACGAGATGTCCTGCGTTGGAGATACGGCCCGAAGTGCGCAGGTGTATTCTTAAAGTCTGGGAACCCACGGACCTGAATACGTATAGGAAGCAATATGTTACGCTGGCCTGCATGATAGCTAAGCGGAATATTGCCCAGTTGTGGGGAGCCAGTCAGATGCCCCGGGTCGAGAGGTGGGAGGAGGATCTAGATTGGTGCATGTTCAGGGAGAGATCGGTATACGTGGCTAGGGGGTGCCCAGAGAAGTGGGGGAAGGTCTCGGAGGATTGGAATCACTACTGCAGAGATATCTGTGTGCCCCCGATGTGTTCTGAGGAAGTGGAGGCGCAGGTGTCCCCTTGATCCTTTACCTGCATTTTGTGACTAATAGTTTGGAAGTATGGAAATGTACTCTCGTAACATGCAAGATCTGCTAATGTCACCTGATGTATGTCTTTATTGTTTTGTTAATAAAAAGAATACAAATATATATATATATATATATATATATATATATATATATATATATATATACACATCACGAAAAAGCGGCGTGCTTCTGCCTCTTTTCACGGCGGGCGCTCAACAGAATCGCCGATCCTTTAAATGAATCCGAAAACTGGCGTAGTCCTATTTGCAGAAACCAGAGTCGAGGCCCAAATATATTTTCAGTGCTCAAGGTTTTATTTGGCAAAGATTCAACAGCCCCAACGCGTTTCGAGGTAAGCCTACCTCTTGGTCACTGAAAATATATTTATATATTTAATAAAATATATTTGGGCCTCGACTCTGGTTTCTGCAAATAGGACTACGCCAGTTTTCGGATTTATATATATATATATATATTTATATATATATATATATATACACACACACACAGGTGAAAGGGACGAAGAGGAGAGAACCTGAGATGGGGTAGGTGAAGACCGTGAAGTGTTATTCCAGACCTTTGCGGCTGGTGTGTATTAATGACAAATTAAGGCCCGGGTTTCCTTTCCAGTGGGAGAGAGGCCCGCACCACGCTAGCCTCTCCAGGTCTCCGAGGCATGCCAGCCGCCCCCTCACCTCCCATCCAGAAGCTGGGAGAGGCTCCCAGCTCCCCGCAGCAGGTATGTGGTGATCTCTGTGCAGCCGGTTTCTCCTCGGCCGTGCAGAGCCCCGGGGGCTGCTTACTCCCAAAGCCAGGCTTCGTGGACCACGCCTATATTTATTTTATTGAATTTATATTGCGCTCAGCTACCCGCAATGGGTTTCCCGGCGCCAGGGACAGACTAAAGAAGAAAACAAGCAAGTGCGAAAAGAAGAGATCACAAGCAGGGGAAATTATTTATTTATTTAATAATTTTATATGTGAAACTCACCTCCTTTTATTAAAAATTCTAGAGCCTCGACACAACCTGTATTCTGTGATGTTTGTTTAGGCGCTGGTGGAGCTCCAGTGTTTCCCTGATCCCTACGTGGGTAGATAAACGACAGCATTTTTCTTTGCCTTCTGGTATATGTAGCCCTGTGCTATCATAAAACTAGACTACGAGTCCCAGTATGCAATACAAGTTCGGGCCTCTGAGGTGTGCAGACACACTGCCTCAGGCTCTGGTGCAGGGGGTGGTTTGTTAGTGAGAGAAGCTGTTAGAAAAGTATTTTTTGAACCAACCTTTCGCGTGTGTTTTATTTAGCTTCATACATTTTTCCTTTTGGTTTTCCTGAAAGGATTCCTTTTGCCCGTATCCCATGGAACTCAGAGGACAAATCCATCCATCCCCTTACTTGGTGTCGGATTAGATTTCTGAGGCCGTGGAGTGTTCATCAGTTTGAGTCCCTCGGCCTCAGTGCGCTTTGGGGATATGAAGTAGAGTGGATGTATAACTCATGATCAAAAATAAGTCCCCCCCCCCCCAGTTCATAGACCTATAATCTGTAAACACCTGTACAAATTAAACATTGCCTCATCTCCTAAACTGTCAGGGCCAATCGAACTCTTTCAGACCCGGTCTCAGGCCACGAGCAGTGTACCTCAAGGCTAGCCCCAGACCCCAGAACCTCCTGGCTACTGATAGGTCGGCCCCATTACACCTGGTCATGTGCGCTCTTGAGCCACGTCATGTCGTCATCTCCTCAGCCCTCCGAGCATGCCATGGCCAGGGACCCTCTGTCCTGGTCACTCTGCCAGATAAAATGACCCCCTGTCCAGGTAGTCTGTGTAGGAAGGTGGATATCTGACTATGGTTGCCCCCAACATTTTGCCTGGTGTTTTGCTGGTTTTTCGACTTAGTTGACCTGGGACCCTGCTATTCAGGACCCCAGGCCCACTGCTCTCTCTGTAAAATGGATTCCATGTACTCTAGGTACAAATCTAATTGGATACTGAGTCACCTTATCAGCCCCTGTACAGTGTACCTTGGGTACCCAGGGCATAGGTGCACCCAGGGCCTACCAGGGGCTGCAGCATGTATTATGTCACCCCTGGCTGGCCATCCAAATCTGACACAACTGGCTGCACGACAGCTGGGGCAAGGTGGTGTAATCACCCTTTGCTTTAGATATAGTTCCCTATATCTAAACCTAAAATGGACACATATATTCCTATCAGTCACTCCTATGGCAGGCCTTATCAATCCTGAAGACAGAGTGCTTGGAATTATGTGAGATGTTGCTCTGGCACGAGCTGAGCCCGTTTGCAGCTTGCGGAACCAAGTCCTAATAGCTGTTCCATGATAACGCTATACCATATACTCTTAAGTGCATTATAATCCTCGCGGTTAAAAGCTAACTTTGGTATAGCATTATCAAAACATGTCGAGTAAGGTGTCATACGAATTGGAATACTACCCCCTCGACAATTCTGGCGACGGGGGTAGCATTCCAACCTTCTAGAGGGACACGACATGTATGTAACTGAGAACCCCGGTTAAAGTTAACTCAAGCCTCAGCATCACAAAATGGATGCTGCCACCACAGACACAAGTCTGACCTCCTGCTGCTGGGAGTCCTTCCAGCGAGGGAGGCTCGGACAAAGGGTTTCCTGCCTTGGGAGGTGCTAGCACCACCCCAGACAGGATTTTGTGTATTAGGTAGGACAGGGCTGAAAGGAATGAGACATGCCTGGGGCACACAAGGTGTCCCTGTGCATACTCCGGTATAAACCAATTCCTGGGGAACTCCAGCCCCAGAGCTGGTGCAAGCCCGGACAAAGGATAGGGGGTGTAACCACTCCCCTTCCTGGTCCCACCCAGGGGAGGGACCTAGTCTTAGTGCAGCCCCCTTTAGCTGAATAAAGGTAGGAGCTGGTCCCATTCCAAATCAGATTAATCTTGACGAAGGACTCTTGACCTTCGACCTTCTGAACATCAGAAGAATCTCCCCTATGGTCAGGGAGTGACCATCCTGCTTCGCAGGCACCATCAAGCTCCTGTGCGTTTTGCTGCAAGTCCTTCCTTACAGGAACCCGACGACCCAGCTCGACGAGACCCGGACCTCCAGACTCCTCTGACCTCTACCCACATCCACAGCACAGCTGAGACCCGTGGGTGCGACGAGCAACTTGGAGACGGCCATCTTGAGAAACGTGCACAGCGCTTCCAGCACGACCGCCGAGGGATCCTCGAGTGAGTACACTGGGGTCTGAGAAGCCCCACACCGACGCAGCTCCTGCACCAAAGACCAGCATCCACGAGATCTGCGTAGGGCCCTTTTGCCTGGTTGCTGCTTGTCCTGTTGTCTGGTCACTTTCCGGCTGGCTAGTGACCTCTGAGGAGACGACCCGAAGAATCCAACACTGCTGGTCTGGTCCCCCAGACTGGCCCTTGCTTCCCTGTAAAAGAGGCACACCGGACCCTCCTGGTCCGCACCAGATGCCATCTTTGTTCCACCGCGTGGCTTGCACTTGCCAATCGACGATCCAACACCGCCAACAGCAGCAGACTACGTGGGACAGCTCGTGCCTCCAGCCTGGTCGTAGAGAACAGCTCCTGGTCCGCGCAGCTACAGAGAAAAGTGTCCCGTCCTCCACCTGACTGCGGCAACAGCATCTGGTTCCCTCCTGGTTCCAGCACCGTCACTGGCTAGTGACCGAGACTCTGTCCCCTTCCCTTTCAGGACTTCTTCTTCCTAGTTCCATCCTTGGAACCACCGGACTCCTCCATCTGGCTGCCTGCCAGCTACTCCTTGTACTGTACAAAGGGGTTTTTAGAAAATTCGGACTCCGGGGGCGCGCTGCCTAGGTTTGAATGTTACAGTGTGTGAAAAAAACATGAAATATCGTTGTGTAGTGCGTGAAGAGCAGACGGCAAACACCCTTAACCGTCCAAACAAGTCAAAAGACAAAGCAAATGAACAAAGCTGAGCTCTCGCAACTACATGTGTGGTAACAAAACAGGGTACAATGACCAAATTAGAAAAAGAAGCGCAGAAGCAGGTTCTTTGGTGTATATCTTCTTGTCACAGCAAGATGTAGTTTTATTTCCTCCAGACTTGAGAAATGTAACATTCACCGACACGTGTTTCGTCGTGTACGGTTGAGTCAACACGACTCCTCAGGGCTGGTGATACAAAATAACGTAAGCATGTCATTCTGCGTTCATGTTCATCTAAGAAAACTGCATATGGTGACAAGAGGTGCATCCAACATGCAGTAGTGACGTGCGTGTTCATTCGCACACGGTGGGTGAGATTAATGATGATGCTGGCATACTGGGGCAAGTGATTGGTCTATAGTGCTATTGTGCACGTAGTGAGTGAAATGAAAATTAAAAGACCTGTGTGTGGTCGTTATTCACTCGTACACAGTGGTCCTAAAATTAGAGGGTTTCTGTGGTGGTGGGGCGTATACAGTGAAATGTAAAGAATATTTGATAAAAAATATGTGGGTGAAAAGGTATCTATGTGGCCTCATAGCGTGGTAGAGATAAAGGTGCCTATTGAAGGTAAAGATCCAGACAGCACAGTCCATGCATAAATCTATTATTCTATGGATAAGTGGTATTACCTTCAACTCCATTTCCAATTGTAAGGTTGGAGTAAGTCTGGGTCTTGTAATCTCTGTTCTGGCTACGTAGGGTAAGGAAGAAAAAGGGGAAAAGAAACTCATAAGGAGGCTTCAAAAACAAGGGAAATGTACATAGGACCTTTGGTTACCCAAGGTAAGGATGCTGGGCAGAAAGTCAATATTTTTCTTACCACTAAGTAATCTGTATGACTAAGTTATAGTCAATACTATTGAGAGAATGAACCAGTAGGAATATAAGGGTGGTGAGTCTCTCGTTTGTTGGATGATCACTTCCCACTGGTGGTGATGAGTCTCGAGTTAGGCGCTACATAGAGATGAAAGAATCATAAGTTTTTGCGTCGATGCGCTATATTTAGTTTCTACAAACAGTATTGCAGTTGATGTGGTCCGTGAGATATAACTGCCCAGTCACGGGTTAAAAGGTTAAAAAGCAAGGAATTACCTGGGTCACGCTTTGGTGTCAAGCGGAAAGCCGGGAGGGGATTCTACTGATGTGCCACAAGATGGAAACGGGTGTGTCTCCTCTACGGCGGTATGCTGATGAGCCAAAAAAGATTCCAATTAGAATGGTGTCCATCAGGACATGCGCCCAGAGCCCTGGGCACCCGACGCTTAATCTAGAGAACGCGGGCCTGTAGTCTAAGAAAAAGCGGTGGGAAAAGTAACACTCACCCGCTGTAGGCAATCCCTCCTCTGTTGGTTCCCGGCGGTCGTCTCTCGTGTACGAACACGTGACCCCGGGAGAGGAGGGATTATAACAGATTCGGTAGACATCGATGACGTCCTCCTATTGGTTGTGTTAACATGGGCGCCATTTCTAAGAGGGGAAATATAGATGAAGAAAGGCACGTTTGTGTCTTTCTTTCCCGCTATGTCTATAGTTCACCTTATTATAGTACGTTATCTAAGTTAGGAAAAGGAGCAAATGTAATTCAATATGATAAGAGTAGGTAGAATAATGGGACACTGCTCGGTAATTGAAAGTTATTACACAATTCCTGCGTGTGGTTGGGGAGTGGAGGATTCACAAGGGAATCAGTTATCTATTTCCTTTTAAATTTGTTAGAAATAATATGCAGAGTTCGAGAAAAATGTGAAGGTGTGACGTTGCGCATGCAAGGACGTGCCGAGTATGGCCGGATAATATGTGTATTAAGTTGAGGGGTGAAGAAAGGGGACACACCATACCCCCGATGATATAAGTGCTATATATCTATGAGTATATCTATATTAGCCCAGAGTCTCTATTTTCATAAGTGGGCAATAGGAGTGTATACATTTCAACAAAAACTCACGAATTATAAACATTCACATGTACCCGCTCACAATTATGATAGAGACATCTAGTTCCATTGCATAGTACATTATACATAATTTTTGTGGTGCAGTCTAAAAACAGACATTGATTACATTTAACTCCTAGAGATAGAAACTTTCTTATGTTATCGTTTACTTCTCATTATCTAAAAATGTAATGTCATTACAGAGAAACTCAGTCCTTGTGTGCACCAAGGATCCCCCGGTGAGACTCTAATCGCCAAGGAAATATTGGAGCTCAGGATCGTAGTTAAGCCCATGTTCTACGCTCTGTAAGCGCATGATCCATGTGGCCTCCCTACGCCTGAGCGTCAATTCACGGTTGCCCCCTCTGATGTTGAGGGGAATCAGATAAATCCCAAAAACACGTACTTTGATGTCGTCCTCTAGGGGTTGACATTCCGCAATATGAAGGGCTACCGGGTATCTGGGATCCCTCCTTTGTATGGCTCTCATGTGCTCAGCTATCCTCTCTTTGAGAGCCCTGATAGTACTCCCTACATAAATCTTGCCACAATGGCATTCAATTATATACACTACAAATTTGCTGAGGCAAGTAATGTTGTATTTAATCTGATAGACCATTCCATCATGTCCTTCAAAATTTCTGGTGCCGTGTTTACCCCATATACACATGGAACAGAAACCACATCTGTGGAATCCAAGGCCCCGTGTGGATAGCCAGTCCTGTGCTGTGGTGTTAGGGGGAACGGTAGGGCTTAGTTTGTTTCTCAAAGTGAAACCCTTCTTGTAAGTGATGGAAGGTCTCTCAGGAATGAATTCCTTAAGTGTAGGGTCATCTTTTAGAAGTTTCCAATGCCTATTCAAACCCTTTTTGGTGAAGTGGTTCAAAGCATTAAACTCAGTTATGAATCTGATGTGTTGATCAGGGGATTCCATCTCCGTACGTGTTCTCAGACAATCAGGTCTTGGAATGGCCCTAGTTTTCAATTCTGCTTTCTTGAGGGATGTTTTTGAATACCCTCTCTTCTGAAATCTATTTTTCATGTTGGCAATACAGTTATCAAGTTCACAAGCTTCACTACAGTTCCGTTTGGCCCTTAGAAATTCCCCATAGGGGATGGATCGTATCTGATGTTCAGGATGACAACTGGAAGCATGTAGTATTGAGTTGCACGAGGTGGGTTTTCTAAAAAGTTTTGAATGTAACTGATTGTTTTTCACATAGAATTCTAAGTCTAGAAACTCAATGCTGGTTAAGCTATGTTGCATGGTGAAGCTGATTTCCCATGTGTTAGTATTCAGGTATTCGAAAAAAGATAGAAGAAGTTCTTCAGATCCTGACCACAAGAGAAAGCAGTCATCTATGTATCGACCCCAAAAGACTATGGAGTCGGTGTATTGTGTCCCTTTGGTGCCCCAAATAAGGTCAGCTTCCAATGCCCCCATGAAGAGATTAGCAAAGGAGGGTGAAAATTTGGAGCCCATGGCTACTCCTTTCTTCTGGCGGTACCATTTCCGATCAAACATAAAGAAATTATTCTCCAGGATGATCATCATGTGTATTAACATGTTTGTGTGTGCCCATAGTGAAGCCGGTCTGTTGGATAGAACTGTTGGAAAGAACCTGCTTCTGCGCTTCTTTTTCTAATTTGGTCATTGTACCCTGTTTTGTTACCACACATGTAGTTGCGAGAGCTCAGCTTTGTTCGTTTGCCAGCTACTCCTTGTTTCAGGCATCACCGGGATCAACGCGGCAAACCAGACACCACTTCAGCCCTATGCACCCGCAGCCTGTGGGTTAAGTAACTAAAGCTTCTAGGTGCTGAAGTCAGTGTTCACTATCCTAGTGTTCAGGTCCATTGTTGTTTTCCCTCCATCCAGTCGGGTTCGTCCGGAATCCGTAACTTTGCAAACTGTAGCATCCATAGACGTTGATACGCATCCCGCGTGAGAGTTTCCACTCTGCACGTGAGTCCCGTGGGCCTCCTGCTCCTTACTTACCTAGTTAGTAGCGTAGTCCCAGCGATCCTCCAGCCTCTGGATCTTCTTACAGTACTTTCTTTCCTCGCATTCCATTGTTCTTAGTATATGGTCTGTCGTGCCCCTTGGGCACCATTGTAAATCGTGCGACTTAAGTGTATTTTTCCGAAGAGTTTGTCATGTGCTTAGCCCTCTGACCTCATAAAGAGTTCAGAGGTGTTGTTAGTTAATAAATACTTGTTTATTTTCATAACTACCTGTGTGGTGTCCTTTCATGTGGTATTCAAGGGGTTATATGTGGTAAAACAGCTGGCTTCACATGCCAATAGAGTTTAGCCGAAGACTGCTTTGTCCATGCTACCATTAGGATAGCTGGTCTATAAGGTTGACTTACAACCAATCACTATAAGGGTTGTTTGGACTGATACAAGGTGATCACTAGAACTAGTGAGCATCATATATCAGGCCAACTTCTCACCTTCTGCACCTGGGCACCCTGTGGCAAGGGACCCTCTGCCCAGCTGACTCATCTCTGGGCAGGGCCAGAGACCCTTGGACCCACCCTGCCTAACCTGGTCAACATTCTCCAGAGCCCCCTAGACCAAGCACTCCCCACCCCCTCCCCCTCAGCTGGTCAACCAGCCTCTCGGGAGGTCATAGCTAGGCTGCCCCTGACCTGCAGCCGGCTAGTATTCCAACTTGACTATGTTATCAGGACACCACGCCACCAACTGTGAACTTTCATAAACACAAAGCCTTCTGGGAACTGTAGTCTTTATTTTCACTCATGGAATCAATTGGACTCACGCTCCTGCTGAAAGTGCACACAAATTGTGAACCCCTGTTCAGATGGCATGGAGTGAGGGGCAACATCCCGGGCCTGGTCGCCATCCTGACTGGCCGCTCCTCCCTCTGACCTGGTCACCCTCTTTCCTGGGCGCTTCACGGCCGGCAGGGCACCTTTATGGCAGGACCCCCCTGGCCGGGTCACCAGGGGACTTGGCGTGCCAGAGGAGGTTTCCTCTCATGGGCGTCCGCAGAAATGTTTCCAGTGGGGGGCAACATCTTAAATTTATCACGATCCTCCGACATGATTGAGCACAAGTATTAAATACTTTTTAAAAAACTCTAATAAGACAAAGAGCTTAAATAAACAAAGAAACCCATAGGGGGAAGAGAAAAATCTTGTGCGGCACCACAGCAGACGACCTGGCAACTACAATCAAACAGAGGGAAAAATTTTAAATGGGCAGAAAAAAACAAAAAAATTCTAAATCAGGTTGATGTAGTTTCTAGAGCATCGGTGCTCACAAACTTTCTCTTTGGGGCCAATTTTAAAGTATGGTTTGCGGCAGAGGGCTGCACCGATGGGGGCGGGGTCAGTGGGGGAGGGGGTGGGGCTAGAGCACCAAAAAAAAATATGACCATGAGGTTGAACTCCAGCCCTTGCAGCGGACACCTTCATCCACTGAGCCACCAGAACCGGCATACACACATCTTTCTTTCTCTCTCTCTGTCTCCCTCCCTCCCTCTATCTCTCAATCTCCCTCCCTTTCTCTCCCTCTGTCTCACTCACGGTCTGTCTCCCTGGCTCCCTCCCTCTCCCTCTCCCTCGGTCTCCCTCCCTCTGTCACCCTCCTCCTTCTTTCTCTCTCCCTCTGTCTGTCTCCCTCCCCGTGTCTCTCTCTCTCTGTCTCCCTCCCTCAGTCTCTCTCTCTTTACCTCCCTCTCCCCCTCTGTCTCCTTCCCTCTGTCTCTCTCTCTGTGTCTCCCCCCTCTGTCTGTCTCCCTCTGCCTCCCTCTCTCTCTGTTTCCCTCCCTCTCTGTCTCTACCTGTCTGCCCCTGCCTTCCTCTGTCTCGGTCTATCTCTCTCTCTTTCCCTCCCTCTGTCTGTCACCCTCTATCTCCCTCTCTCTGTTTCCCGCCCTCTGTTTCCCGCCCTCTGGCTCCCTCCCTCCCTCCCTCCCTCCCTCCATCCATCTCTCTCCGTCTCCCTGTTTCCCTCCGTCTCTGCCTGTCTGCCCCTGCCTCCCTCAGTCTCTCTCTTTACCTCCCTCTCCCCCTCTGTCTCCCTCCCTCTCTCTCTGTCTCCTTCCCTCTGTCTCCCTCTCTGTGTCTCCCCCCTCTGTCTGTCTCCCTCCCTCCCTCCCTCCGTCTCTCTCCCTTGGTCTGTCTCTCTCCCTCGGTCTGTCTCCCTCCCTCTCTGTCTCCCACTCTCTGTCTGTCTCCCACTCTCTGTCTGTCTCCCACTCTCTGTCTCCCTCCCTCTCTCTCTCCGTTTCCCTCCCTCATTCTGTTTCCCTCCCTCTCTTTGTCTGTCCCTGTCTCCCTCTCCATCTCTCTGCCTGTCTGCCCCTGCCTCCCTCAGTCTCTGTCTGGGTCTATGTCTGTCTCCCTCCCTCCCTCTCTCCCTGTCTCACTCACTCTGTCCGTCTCCCTCTCTCCGTCTCCCTCCCTCTCCCTGTATCCCTCACTCTGTCTCCCTCCCTCCGCCTGTCTCCCTCACTATGTCTCCCTCCCTCTCTCTGCCTCTATTTGTCCGTCTATCCCAGTCTCTATCTGTCCCTGTTTCCCTCTCGTCTGTCTGACAGTCTGCCTGTGTCTCTGCCTCCATCTGTCTCTGTCTGTCTCTATCTCTGTTAGTCTCCCTCCCTCTGTCTCACTCTCTCTCTGTATCCCTCCCTCTCTGTCTCCCTCCCTGTCTAGCCCCCTCCCTGTCTCCCTCGCCCCCTCCCTGTCACCCTCTGTCTCTATCTCCCTCAGTCTCCCTCCCTTGGTTTCCCTCCATCTCCCTGTCTCTGTCTCCCTCTTTCTACGTCTCCCGCCCTATCTGTCTCCCTCTCTGTCTCCCGCCCTCCCTGTCTCTATCTCCCTCCTCTCTTTCACCCTCTGTCTGTCACCTTACCCCAGATTCCCAGGCACACACACAGCCGCACCTGAGTACTTCACAGGTCTTGAAAAGACCATTTACTTATTAATGAGGCTTTGTTGTGCATCACCTGGCCCCCATAGAGCAGAGTGTCCGGCCGCGCTGCATGTTAAAGGCAGACGGCCCATTGTCATTCTGTATGTGATGATCAGCAGCAGACAGAATGACAATGGGCCTGTCCACAGTCTGCTCGGGGTGAGATCGGGGAGGGGCTGCTGCAGCCTCTAGAGTTCAAAGAGAAGTGCGAGAGGCCCCAAGTGAGAGAACGTTTAAACTCCTCCTGGGGCTTCTCGCAGGGGAACAGCACAGCCTGCTGTAATTACCACATTGCCACTGAGCCAGCACTGGATGGACCGGCGATCCAGGGGGTTCAAGCGCCCCCCGTACCACCCAGCGGACGCCCATTTTTCCACTTCCTTCTGTGCGGGGTCAGCTGGCCGGGACCTCGGGTACCAGAGACAGAGCAGAGCTTTGGGGGGAAGCAGATAGGGTTTCAGAGGCTGAGGCCAACCTGGTGCTCCCCGGCAGTCCAATGGCTTCTAATTTAAAGCAGCTGTTGGGGCTCGCGGCCCAGGTACTGCAGGAAGGGCTGGGGCCCTCTGAATGTGTCTCCAGGGAGGGTAAGGAGAGGCAGGAGAAAGCCATCCATCACTGAGGAGACAGGCAACTTACCCCCTCCGGCTGCGGGTGGGGGGCAAGGGTGGCTGCAGGACGCAGATCAGCTCAGTGCCAGGTACCGCCACAGGAGGGGTGCACTGAGCGAACGCTGAGCCGTGATTTTTATTTATTTATTTTATGCGTTTTTATATAGCGCAGACTTTACCCAAAGGTGTCAGAGTGCTTCACAATAGGAACAGTAATGATGCATGAGGAGAAAATTACAAGTGAACAAATTACAAAAGCAAACGTTACATTACATGAGGCAATAGTGACAATTGTGAGCAAACACAATACAAGAGGTAGCAAACGGTACAATACAGGAGAAAAAAGTGACAAGTGTGCAAGTTACAAAAGCGTACAAAGTACAAGTAGAGGTATAATACTACAATAAATGGCAGACACTCAAAACACAAGAACAAACGTTGCGTAGGCAATGGTGGCACTTGTGCAAATATCAAAAGCAAACAAAATGCAAGAGGTAGCAAACAATACATTACACAAGAAAAGTGAAGTGTGCATGCTACAAAAGAGTACAAAATACAAGTAGGAGGATAATACTGCAATAAATGGCAGACACTCAAACCACAAGAACACACTAGTCATGGAGAATAGAATTTCCTATAATGGAAGGACTTTCTGCAGATAATAGAGAGGGTGTGAATTAAATTTGGAAGTGTCTTTTAAGGAGAACTGTGAGGTCAGTTTTGAAGGCCTGGGAAGAGGTGGTGGTCCAGAGCTGAGGCGGAAGTGAGTTCCAGATTCTCACCGCGTTGCCTGAAAAGGATTGGGCCATCGATCTTTCCTTCTTGAAAGTGGGGGGTTCAAGCAGTACATTTTCCGCATTACGTGATGGTCTAGAGCCTCCAGAGAGTTTCAGTTTATTCGCTAGGTAGCGAGGAGAGGAGGAGTGCAGGCTTTGTGGGTGATACAGGCAGTCTTGTAGATCGATCTTGCCTTGATGGGAAGCCAGCGGAGGGTGGATAAAATGGGTGTGATGTAATCCCTTCTTTTGGCCCCATATATGAAACGAGCTGCTGAATGGAGAACAGATTTAAGGGGGGGAGGACAGGTAGGATTTGGGGAGGCCAGTAAGAAGAGAGTTGCAGTAGTCCAGTCTGGAGAGAACCAGCGATTGGACCAGGGTTTTAAAGTCTTGCTCCGGGAAGAAGCGACAAATCCCCCATAGAAGGCGCAGTTGGTATCGAGCAGACTTTGCAATGGAATTGATGTGGGATATTAGATCGAGTTTTTTGTCGAGTATGACACCAAGAGATTTTGCGCTGTGGAGAATGATGGGTTTAGTGTTAAGTAGATTTATCTGATCCATCCATCCATTATTGAACCGGGGGAGGAGAAAGTGAGTAGGAGAGGAGGAGGAATTCAGTTTTGGAGGGATTCAGAATCAGTTAATGAGTTAATATCCAGTTTTGAACGGAGTCGAGAGTAGATCTTAGGATGGAGAGATCGTGAGTGGAGGCAACCTTGAGGTAGATTTGAGTGTCGTCTGCATAGAGATGGTAGTGGATCCCGGATTTACTTAGGAGATTTCCCAATGGTTCTAAATAGAGATTGAACAATGTGGGTGCAAGTATAGAGCCTTGAGGTACACACAATTGACCTACCGCCAAAGGAGATGAAAGACTGTTCGCGATTTTGATCATTTTGGATCTATCAGAGAGGAAGGAAGCAAACCATTTAAGCACGGTGCCCTCCATGCCCATTCTCTGTTGAAGTGTGTTGAGGAGAGTGTTGTGATTGACAGTTTCAAATGCTGATGAAAGCTCAAGGAGAATTAGAAGACAAGACCCCCCCCCCCCCGAATCGAGTATCCGCAGCGTGTCAGCAATCACTTGCAGCAGGGCTGTTTCAGTGCTGCAGCTTTGTATGAAGCCGGACTAGAAATTGTCAAGTAGATCATTGTCCTTGATATGAAGAGAGAGTTGTTTCGCTACACATCTTTCTGTGATCTTCGCAAGAAAGGGTTGGTTAGTGATGGGACGGAAGTTGTTGAGGTCATTCGCATCAGCAGTAGGTTTTTTAAGCAGAGGGGTGACCTGCCCAGTTTTGAAGGAAACAGGAAGGGAGCCTTGACAGAGGGAGAAGTTAACCAGAGTGGTCCAATAGGAAAGAGAATGGGTATAGAAGTCAATGGGAATGGCACTGGGGATGGGGTCAAGAGAATGGTTGGAGGGCTTTGCTTCGAGGATGCATTTGAGGAGGGCATCTTAAGAGATAGGGTCAAAGTTCTGCCAAATGGTTTTGCGCTCCTCTGGAGGGGTAGGATGAGTAACCTGATCCACAAGTGATTTTACTTATTCGTCAAAGAATACAGCGAATTCTGCTGCTTTCTTTGTAGAATCCTCCAACTTGGAGGTTGGGGGAGAGCAGTTAGGATTCTTGATGAGATCTTATAGTTTTTTGGGTCTATTTTTAGCTGAGTCAAGGAGGGTTCTGAAGTGCGACGATTTCCCAAGGAAGATGTGCTTGTGGTACTTGGATCTAGCTGAACGAAGCGTGGCCAAATTATCGGTGGAGGGCGCTTGCCTTCATTGTTTCTCCAGGCATCTTAGGTACTTCCTTTCTTCATAGAGGGATTTGTTGAAACAAGGTGCTGAGGGAGTAGGCCTTTTCTTTCTGCTTTTTGAGGAGCGACGTTATTGATTTCGACTGCAAGGACTGAGGCATTGGGAGGTGAGTTTGTCAACATCTAGGTTAGGTTCTAGCCTTGGAAGTGATAGCAAAGCTGATTCACAGAGGGAACCAACATCAATATTTTTAGTGTCACGGAACAAGGAGGTAGTCCTCTTAGGTTGGCCGAGAGTTATAGAGTGTGATAGGTGAAGAGAGAATGGGATGAGGAGGTGGTCAGACCAGTCTACATGAATAGGGGTAGGGAAATGGAAACTGAACCAGGTCTCTGTGAGGAAGAGCATGTCAATATTGTGAAGGGTGATGGTATCGAAGATTTCAAGTTTGTGTTTTATTGCAGATCTGCAGTTGTGGAGCAAACAGCGCAGTCGTTTTGGTGACGGGGGCACTTGGGCTATGATGGGTGATAGGAATATTGTACTTATACAAGGGTGCTCGGGAGCATTTAGGTGGATGCGTGATTCTGACAGAGGAGATGATCGGAATAGTGTAGATAGTAGGGTTACTTGGAGATGAAAGTTGAAGAAGGGTGGCGTTCGAGGACTTATGTGAGTTTACGATGGTTGCAGACGACCGGTTATGCTTGGCTATAATGTAGTGAGTGGGCAAGTTGCATCTTGTGGGAAGGTGAGTATTTTCCAAAGGAATTGAGGTGTTTGGAAAAGTGGAAATCGTGGAACTTAAAAGTGAGATGGTAGCTACAAACTGGGAGAAGGAGGTGATAAGCGAGCCTAGCTTATTTTCCAGAGAGAGTAGGGCAGAGAATGGAAGGTTAGGTGGCTCGATGGAAACAGGAGGGGGTGCAATTGGCGGTGGAAGGCAGGGAGAGGAGGGGGGACAGGAGGAGAGTTGGTAGTTGAGGAGGGGGTAGAGAAGAGGGAGGAATAAAGGGAGCGTAAGGAAAGTTAACTAGGGGAGAAAGTTGGAGGACAGGCGGACTAAAAAGGGGGTGGCAGGTAGGAATAGGGGGAGATGAGATTGGAGTACCGGGACGGTGCAGATTGGACGAGGAGCGTTTTAGTTAGAGGTAAGGCTGAAGTGATAGAGGGGGGCATACTGTGACGGGGGAAGAATGGGAGAGGAGGGCACAGGGGAGGGGGAGGGAAGAGGGCCGACCTGTGCTTCTCGAGGGTGCAGCCTGTTGGATGTAGGAGGTCAGGGGAGGAGAAAGGGAGTAATGGGTGGAGCCAGATGAAGAGTCAAGGGATAACCTGGTCGCAGAGGAGGGGTAGGGAAGGGAAGAGGTAGTCAAAGAGAGAGAGAGACGGGTGTCTTTGCATTGGATCATGACAGTACCGTTGTTATAGAGTGAGATAGTGAGGGAGCCGTTGAAACACGCAGAGGGGGAAATATTTAGTTGTTTGCTATGAGGGCTAGAGGAGGAGGAGGTGGCGTTAAGGGAATTATATAAGCTGGTGCACCAAGAGTGGGTGTCTTGAGTGAAAAAATGAAATCGTTTTTGAGCCTCCCATGACAACGATTGTAAAATTGATCAACAAAAAGGGAATCAGGGAAACATTCAATAGTGTTATGCTTGATTTGTTTTGTTGAAGCTTTAGTCTGGTTGGGAGGATAAATGATTTTGATTCAATTAATTCCAGACTTCACTCGAGTGGTGGCCATATTGGGAAAATGAGGAGGAGGAGGGTGGGGGGATATGAGAAGGGGGTTACTAGGGGGTGAGGAGAAGTACAAGGACATAAAGGGGGCACATATTCCAGACGTCGGGTGAAGATATCTGAACTAATGTGCAGTCCGGGAAGTGAGGCGATTAGGAACAGGTTGTTACTACAGAGCAGAAGATGGGGGCATGGATTCCAGTAGTCGAGAAAGCTTTACTGCTTGGGAGTCTCTATGATTCAGTTGGTATTTGTTGGGCCCTTCATCTAGGTGATCACATAATATACATGTGCCACCTGGCACTAGGTCATGTTTACAAGGGAATTGTTTACATATAACAGGGCTAACTGGACCACTGTCAGAATATCACAAAGCGAGCTTAGTAAAGGTAAAACAGATCATAAACTAACAACCAGTAACCACTGGTGATCACTGTACTTAGCATCAGCCTGTAACATAAACCACATTCGGCACCAAACTCATTGTACGCAAATAATCTCAACAGACAAATTTTGGACCCTAACCTCCTGAGAATCACTAACATTAGGGGCATAAAGCATAGGGAGGAACGAAATCTCACTAGCATGAACCAAAATATGGAAGACAACCTCACTCATAAAAACCACCTTTAGAGGTACTCAGAACAGGGTGCGTAAATCATGCTACATGAAAAACATTTCCTAGCACCACATAATCACAATAGGGCCTGGCGCCCAACAAACCTCCCAGTCTCCCTGGCCAACTCAGAGGGGGGCTCAAATGCCCTGTATCCAGAATGTCAGGGCTGCTGCCAATGCAGCAAAAGTCAAGGATGCGCACTTGCGCAAACCTAAGCGTTGCAGCTGGCACTTAGTGCTGCGCAGCTGTGAAGGAATGGGTCAAAGGAGTGCATCTCACTCCTAACTCAATCAGAACTGCCCCCAAGGGTTTAAATGGCCTAAACGGCGCAGCTGGCACTACTTGCTACGTAGCTGTAAAAGGCCTAAATGGTGTAGCTGGCACTACTTGCTGCGCAGCTGTAAATGAGGGAAAGGCCGCCAGGGCACTCAATGTGCCCTTTGAATAGATAGGTAGAAACGTTGCAGCTGCCCGCGCTATTGCGGCGCAGCTGGGAATAGAACAGATGGGCCATTGCACAACTGTGCCCTCTGGGACCTTGCTGGGGCTCTTAAAATAATATTGCCGCTGTTGGAGCCACACAAGGACTCAAAGATAATTATGCCCAAGCACCTGGAGCCACGTAGGCTCTAAAAACAAAGCTGGGGACAACACAGGCCCCTCTGGGCCTTTCAACGAGAATATGCCGCCTCGTGGGAGCCAGACGGGGCCTCAAACTCTATGAATTTATGGGTGTTCCGTCAGGCTGGACCCAAAGACGCCATTTCGGTATTCAGCCGAGTATGGCTGAGTCACTTTCATTTTCGCTTTTCCTGAGAGGGCCCGCTGGTCCTCAGGCTCCGATGCAGTTGATCTGTCTTGTAGACTATTTCGCACCCTCCGATCGGACCTTTCACACCATTTCATGCCCTAACATGCCCTTCCGTGCACTCGGTCGGAGCCCGGCTGGACCGCCACCCAATGCTTCGCTACCTCTCTAGACTTTCTTGTCCTTCTCTGCTGAAGGTGCTCTCAGGGTTCTGCTTCAGTTGACCTCGTTAAATTCAGTCCCCACCGGTTTCTCCTACCGTTGCCCTTGTTCGCTGCTTAAAGCCGTTATAATGCAGCGCACATGCGTGCTGCGAAATTGACTTGTTGGTGCCACAACGATCAGCACTACTCTGATTAGCCAGTTTGCGCCCTCGATAATCTCAGGCATCATCTCAGCTCTGACCAGTGCTGCAAATGGAAGTAGAAAAGTGCAGCCATTCAGCGGAATTCACTGCTCAAGAGAGCCCACTTGCCTCTGAGAAGTGCTCGTACTCTCCCATCAAACGTATTGCAGCAGTGCTGAGAAGTGCAGGTGCTCTTCCGTTAAACGTAATAATGCATTGCTGAGCAGTGCAGGTACTGTTCCGTTAAAAGTAATAAAGCAGTGCTGAGAAGTGCAGGTACTCTTCCGTTTAAAGTATTGAGCAGTGCTGAGAAGTGCAGGTACTCTCCCATTAAAAGTATTAAGCAGTGCTGAGAAGTGCAGGTACTCTCCCGTTAAAAGTATTGAGCAGTGCTGAGAAGTGCAGGTACTCTCCTGTTAAATGTAATAATGCATTGCTGAGAAGTGCAGGTACTCTTCCGTTAAAAGTAATAAAGCAGTGCTGAGAAGTGCAGGTACTCTTCCGTTAAAAGTATTTAGCAGTGATGAGAAGTGCCGGGACTCTCCGGTTAAAAGTAATACAGCAGTGCTGAGAAGTGCAGGTACTCTCCCTTTCAAATTAAATAAGTGCATGTACTCGGTACCTGATTGTACCAGTCCATTTAAAACACCCCCACGGATAGATTGTGAAAGCCCATTACTTAGTAAAAGGAACGATCAACAGTTGTGGCCTTGATTTGAAAACATCTCAATATGTTTGTTTATATACATGTCCAAAATTAAATTGTTTTATACACACAAAACGTTTTTGTCAACATGATAGGACGATGTTGCATCAATAGATTTTTGCTAACAAGCATTTCATCTGTAAGTACAACTTGCCTCTGCAGTCACACTGACTTCAAAACATACACATGTGCATACACTCCATTGACGGCAAAGTAACTGCTAAGCGTTTCCAGCTAGGTAAAAGGGGACCTGGACGGAGTAGCTGGGCCATTTACTTTATTTTTATTCATGTGTTAGGGCCTTCGATAGTGGTTAATGCCCTGTAATCATTTTTCACTTCAAGTTATTTTATTAGTGATCGTTTGAGTGAAGTCAAGAAATGAGAGCGCATTCACCAGAAGTATGCTGGTAGACGGTGTAAAAAGTGACTGGTGTCTGAATAATTCCGTGTGCCAGTTTCTCAAATGGAAACACGCTACATCAGTCTATTAAGTAGCCACACTTTCTTGTGTTGCGTATTTTTTAAGTCGAGCCTGGGCAGCGCATGCGCTGCTGCGAGGCAAGTATTAGTGGAGTATGGCTTTGAAGCCCCACCCACTCTCCGCCCATATTTTTAATTGGCTTTGGTCATTGTCCTTTGTAAACCCTGGCTTCCGATTCGGTATTAGGCTTGTTAGTCCCTCCTTGGTACCGCCTTTTCTGCATTGGTAACCTCCCATGGCGATTGGCCCTTTTACTTCTGTTGCGACACAGTATGTCTTATTTTAGTCTGTGAGCACTATTTTCTTTAATGAGTTTCTCTTACTGCAGGCACAATGTGCTTTCCTCGCCATGCGCATTTTCACTTCAAAGCAGCCCCGAACAATGGTGGTTGCTTCTTAGAAGTGAAATAGGTCTTGAATTTACAAGAGTTTGAGCTATTGCCATTATAAATGACAATAGCTTAAACTCTCCTAAATGCGAGACCTATTGCATTGCAAAAGCTTGTTCTTTATGGCTTCAGTAAGCCCTTGTTTTGTAGGATTCTACAATGGATAGGGCATGGCTGTACATGATGGGGTGCCTACCCCTCCCCTTCTCTCAGAACTGGGACTAGGGTTTTGAGGGTGCATTTTTTTTTGGGAGTGGTTGATTTATGCTACCTTGATCCCTGATGTGCTTCCAGCTTGCTTCAGTCTGTGTTGGTGTCAGGGGTGTGACACTTTGGCTTTCGGCATTTGAAAAATCCTAGGTTTGAGGTGACTCAGATTCCCTTCCACCTCAATTTAGGACAGTCACTATTAGTTGGAATTGTCGACCTGTGTGTTTTCGTAATCCGCATGGTCAGACATCAGGGCTAGGAGTCTCTTTTCTGGGTGGTTGGCTCTTTCCCAAGCATGCATATTTCCCCTCTGACTCCTCACCTGAGCTTATTTTGGATATATCTACTAGGAGGGGAAACAGCAGTGGTTAAGAGAAATTCTGGACCAGGGGATATCTCTTCCTAATCTTTAGTCTCCTCACTCCTTATGCATACTGGTGTCCAGTTCCTCTCACCGTGTCCGGGTACCCTTTCATTTGATGCTGGTGAGTAGAATGGGGAGTTTGCATTGGGGACCTCATGGTTTTGGCTGCTCTTCTCCTGAGTGTCGATGCCCTGACTGGGATGCTCAATTCGTTGGCACCACCTCCCTATACCCTCCCCAGAGCACTCTCCTGGGTCTTTCTGGCCTTTCATCCTGAGCCATACCAATGCCTCCGTACCAGAATTGTGTTTAAGAGTGAGAGTGCATCAGTTTTTCTCTGTGCCAGACTGGCCAGGGTGTGACCGTTGTAGAGTTTCAGATCTCAGCCCTGGCGTACCTCCGTTTACCTATCTAAGATGAGTCAGGTTGGGGGATGGAGAAGGGGGAGTCTATAAGTCCTCCGCTCTAGCCTCGGTTGCTTTCCTGCCCTCTTACTACTCAGGCCAGAGCCACCATCTTCATTCTTCTCTTGCCCGACCGTTCTGTTAATTTTCCTGTAGCAGCAATGGGAGGGTGCTCTAATGCACTGCCGGAGAAACGGTTGCCTTTTAGCAGTCTCAGGATGGTTTTAAGCCTTTTCATTCTTCCATGGGGTCGTCAGATGGTCTCCTGTCCTTGCAGAGCTACCAGGTGGAGGGATTTGAGGAACAGCCATTTATGCACCATCTGGCCAAACTCCTCGTAAGTAAACATTGGGCACAGACAGACACAATCACACACTTGAGTAAAGCAGGATTTGTCAAATAATGCACCCTGAACATTATCAAGATGAACTTCAATTATTCATTCCATATATCAAGTGTGAGGAAAGAAGGCACCCACTTCCGCATTTTGCAATGAAATTAACATCTGTTCCAAAATAAGTAAGTAAGACAAGATGAAGATATGGGCTGAAAAGATACCAAGGATGGCAAGTAGAATAGCCTAACACTTTCCTGAAGAAGGGTAAAAGGAGAGATGTAGTAAGAAAAGCTGTGTAGTACACAGAAACATACACAAGAACAAGCCTTTGAAAAGCCCACAGGCAAAGGTGTGGGATTTAGCATCTAGAAGCATAATGCATTGGAAGGCACCCAAACCTAAAGTAAAAAACAAAGGACACATGGCAGCAACTGATAGCATTACACACCAAAAGCAGAGAGAAAGCGACCTGGCAGCATACGACAGTACAAGGCACCCAAAAATGAGCACTGTACAAGGTCACAGTACTGGTCTTACATTACAGTTTTAATTCCATATATGGTCCTTATCTGCTAACACCAGGTACTACTTTATTTTTGCATAAATAAGGTGTCATGAGTATATGAAAAGAATACAACACACAAAACAGTTTTGGCAATACATCGTTCTTATTAATTATGCATTTTTGTAGTGGTTCGGATTGTGCAAGACAGCTGCCTCACATTAAGTACTAGCTCACTGAAGTAATTCACTCATGACTGTATGTACTTTGCAGCAGCACTAGAGGCCATTACTAGCTGTTGCTGATTGTGCAGAATGTGCACTTCTCTGTCCAGTTACTGAAGATCAGTTGTGTTCAGCACAAACTGGCAACACATTTAGGGCCTTGTGTACAATGAGGAAGGTAGAAAATCAGTTGGGGTCTTTGCCCGCTAACTGCAACCTCTCCTGCATACTCCGTCTATGAGTGTTTACTTATGTTTCGCTTATATAAACCAATTTTGTTTTTAAATTAACATTCACTTAAATGCGCAGTGTTTTTACTTATTTGGCAAACTGATGCCGAGTTATCTGAGTACATCACCATCTGAGTTATACATCTTTTACAGTAGTCCAGACTGCCATACATCAGCAATCCATAAGTTAAAAAGATACAAGAGAGTTAGATCCACCAATGATTAAGTAGATCAATGTAAGACTAACAGATATACTCTGCAACAATGCCAATATAAGATGGCCCTAGCTAAGCCAATAAGTCTGGCTTGCATTTTGAATCCTGGCTAAAATATTTGAAAAAGCCGGACACAGTGAAAAACACAAAATATTAAGGACTTCTTTCTATTTATAAGCCATCTATGACAAATAATGTGTGATGGTTGTGTACTTTTGAAATGCAAAATATTCCCTTATACACTGCAATGCAAGCACTCCATAAGGAGGCCATATGATGTACGAAACAGCCAACAGCATGAGGTAAACAGTCCTTTTTGGGAGAAATCAAAGACCACTTTGAGTATTAAATAAACAGTAACAACAGATTTTCCACACAGCTGCCCTTTCAAACAAAACCTAAAAGGAGGTTGACTATTGTTGGGACTGTTAGGTGTTCATTATCGTCAGCATTGTCCCTTACATGCAATTTTAGTAATCTCAACTAACACAGATACATTTTTGCCGGATAGCATCAATAGTATCTAAACAAAGAAAGCTAGGCAAACATCCTTCCTCACAACAAGGAAAAATACAAAAATACAAATTCAATGCATCAGTCTGTATACTTTATTTACAATAATCATTCAAGTTCGGCAGATAAAGCCTTGATATCAATATTTAATTATATAAACAAAGTTTGTGCTTTTACATAAACTTCACTGTGATAAGGGCCAACAACAGATCACCACTGTCTTTCCAAACTGAGCAAACTGTTCATATGTGAATCTTTACATTCTACCAATGTTGAATTTTTGATGGTCTCTTGTGTACTCATCTTCATACAAAGTGCGTCACCATGGCTAATAATTGCATAACACCTATGTAGTTTTAACTGGAAAGGTCACAAGATATGAAATCTTCATTATTCCAATGTATAGTTTAAAAAATCGTAAACCCTTAGTAAAAAAAAACAAATATAGCCAAACATTTACAGACTGCTTTATGATGCACGATTTCCAACAATACATTTATGAATTCCCCCTGAATCTGAATGTTTTTACATTTCATAAATGATGTCACTCCAATCTTAAAAATGGTAGTTAGGAAACGTTTCTAAAAATCTTGGTATCAAAGATAAGAATGTTTTCAAGGTAAGCAAAACAACAACGGATGTATGAAGTTAAAAGATGACAAAACATTGCTCACCAAATGAGCATTATGATCTATTGAAGTTCAAATATATTTTATTTGAAGACTTGTTATTTGACAGAAGAATAAACTATTTAAAATATCTGTATCTAATTCTAAGAATTTCTCATAGCTTAAAATATAAAACACAATGAATGTATTTTAATAAAGTGTATGTTCCAATAGATGCAAGTAAAAAAGATAAAAGGCCTTTGAGATTCCTTATCATAGGATTTTACAATATGTGTTAAATGGAAAATATTCTGGTTGATTGTTAAGTTAATTTACAGTACACAATAAATGCCTGCTAAACCACTTGGAATTAAGGCTACTTTTCAAAAGAGGTAAATATGAATAAAACTGGAATTGCAAACCAAAAGTCTGTATTCCCATGAATTTTTATTGTAACCTAAGGACCTCTGCAATAATGGAAAGTAACCAATCTATCTAAAAGTGATTAGAGTCCTCGTGTTGGTTTTCGCTTAACATGTTCATTTTAATAAGGTATACATTTTAAGTAGATTAAAAACTTTCAACAATGGGTCTAAAATGGGACAAGGTGGATAAAATAAAAACAGGAATAAAAAGAGCTTATGCAATTGAGTATTTAAATTAAATCTATAGCCCTGAACTAGGGAGCAAACCTTTCCGAGAATGATGAGCATATTAGAGTACAAATAGGAATACTGTTGATATGACTTTGATACATTCTAATCCTTGAAACAGGAACACATTAAAATAAACTATACTTTTAACAGTGAAGACTTTACACCATATTCACAATATTAATATTTCAGTTTTAACCGTTCATCTCCTTCAATCCACCAGGGCTGTGTAGACATACTTGTATCTAGTGAAATTTAAACAATATGATCTACATATTTTTGGTTATGGAGGGTTTATAATCATCTTATTTTATACGGGTTAAATAAACAAATCAATCAATAAAATGTGACACTTATCAGTTGAAATGTGTTCATAAAATCTGATCACAATTCACTGCAAGTAAAGTAATTATCTAAATCAAAGTATCAGTAATTTTATGGAATGAAATAAAACAAAACATGTTTTTCTAATAACTAGTAATATGCTTTTGTGTAAAAAAATAAATTAAACAGTATTTATGAGAAACAAACGCCTAAAGAGTTGTCATTCTGGGGAGTTTTAGGTTGCTAAAACATAATTAGGTTTTTAAACAAGTTGAAACTACAATGAGACTTGCTTAACTAACAATTGATAAACTACACCAATCTGTTTAAACATCTCCCGAAAACAGTATTTTGTGAATACTAGAGTACTGCACACATTCATTACATGTAGTTCAATAACTGTAAGACCTAAATGGACAAATCAAAAGTATTGAGGAAATATATGCATGTGCATAATTGACTCTAAAGAGCATGTTCAACAGTTTGTATAACTGTTTGTAATACTAAATATGAAAGACCTAGGATAAGAACTCCTTTTACCTCTACATATTTTAGTGCAAAATTAGGGTTTAGGGAATTTTTTTACAACAAGTGGGTAGCAGCAGTGTTTCAAATGAATTTACAGTAATGGCAAAGCCAAAGAAACAGCTGAAAAAAACTATGAACCAAAACAGCTCACAGCTTCCAGAGCTTGATTTGATCACAGAATTAAAATAGAAAGAAAAATCCTGGAGCACTGAACATGTTTCAGCTGCTCACTTCACTCTGACATATTCAAAAGAATTGGCAACACATTGGTTATAGTCTTGAACCAATGATAAGATACTACGTTTAGCACAGTGTTTGCAGAATCATCAACAGTATCAATATATTTTCAGACCAAATCGATTCCCCTGTACTATAATTGAGCATTTTCCACTTTTGTACGCAAATCTTACTCAACACAAATAAATGAAACCTGAACATAGAAGATGGAAATATTCTCAAGATTACAAAATACTGACATATTTTGATATTTCAAACTCCGGCTCGATAGGAATATAATAATCCTATCCAAAATAGAACCTTCAAAACAACTTGAATTTTTTTTTAACTTAATTTCTTTTTTCCTAGACAGCCTAGTGATCAAAAGGATATGGAGAAAAACATTAGGATGTTAACATTGTTAGAGGTAAAATGTATTATCAGTCAAACAAAGTTTCTATACACTTTTCCAAATGCACAAGAAAACTAAAGAATGATGCCTTTACTTTACTCAACTGAATGTTTGAGAGATTCACGTTCCTCTCATACAGGCTGAGTAAATGAAGAGAAAATGCTGAATAAGAGAATGGCAAATATATAATATAAAATTACACATTTTAAAAGTTATCATCCTGTGGAGTGAAGGCTGGGAATTGGGTAGAATTTAGATATTCTGCTTTGTGTTGAAGGGTTAAGGCATTCCGATTCGCCACTCATTTGGAAGAACACTTCCTGTTCCTGAAGTTTCCTAGCAAATTCCTCTTCAAGGATCTGGAATAAAAAGAATATTCACAGTAAAAAAAAAAACAATAAAAGTACGCTGTGCTTGTTGGTTTAGAAATGGCAGTAATCTGTTGCCCTGACTAGTAAGGAATCTGCGTTATAGTGAATTTGCAGGATATAAAGGCGAGAACCTTAGATAATTGACTTCTTATTCAATTGAGGCAGTGATGACGGCAGCTATACTAAGCACTGAATAACTAAGGTATTTGTCCCTGAATTATTTGTTGTCCTTTAAATTAAATATTTGTACTATGCATTTTCACCAATTTTGAAACAGAACCATTTGCCCTTGAAGCATTTTCGAAGTAATAAAAGAATAATACTCCACAGTATTCACCTGGTTGTCTCTTTACAGATCATATGATTTATGTTGTCCTGCATTCAAGTGTTATTTCGGAATATTACATGTTGGATACTTCAATAATTAAGATTCAATATGAGAATGATATGTAACCATGTATGCAAACCCTACAATGCATCACATTGTAGACTCCAGCTGAGATTAAATTCATGAGCAGACACATCTATTACAGTGAAATGTGAATAGAAATAAAGATGAAAAGCTTAGTAAAGTCAAACTAACAAGCCTAATATTTCTATCCACCAGAGAGGTGAGTTGTACATGACTATAAAACACAACAAGGTGGCTACAGGTAAGTGGCATCCTCTTCTTCCAGCATGCATTGTTCTAGATCATATGCTTTGCAGTAATTTTAAGACAGTGCCAAACCCCAGTAAACGGAGGGAGACCGAATGTAGAGGTGAGGCATTCTACATGATTTTAAAACTGTTTGACCCAATTCTGCTTTTTTTTCTACGGTGTATGTAAACACTGTAATGTTTTGTGAATGTGTGAGCAGATTACCATACTGCTGTCTTGTAAATATCCATAAAAGTGATGCTTCCAAGGAAATCCACGGTGCCCATTTTTTTAATGTATGAGATGTGCCTTTGGAATATCAATAATTTACCTGTTTGCTTGGGCATAACAAACATGAATGTGCTGAAAGCAGTAAACAATCCTTCCTGCTATGCTGTTTTTGGAACTAGGCTTTCAAAGGTGTTTGGATGCAAACAAGACAAACTTTGTTTCTCACAAAGGTCTAGTCCTAACTATGCACTACTTGATAGCTACGTTATTATCTAATTAATGCAATGCGTTTATTGTCCTACTTGTAGGATTTTAAAACAATATAGGCAGTTTAGTGAAAAGGTGATACCACCTATGGAAGAATTGTAGATAAGACCACATTGTTTTGCGTACCTGTATTAATGGTCCTTCTTACAGCATTTTTAGTTTATTGCATAAGGAAGTGGCTACTTTAAAGGTTCCTTGTTAACGCTTGGTGAGAGCAAGAGTGTAGCAACTCAAAATGAGGACCTGTTAGCCTTGTAAGTACAACGTTAAGGTTCCAAGTGGTCACAGGGGATAACCTAGGTGACATAACTCTTCTGACCCCTTCCATTAAGGCTTTGATGACAGGAGTTTTACAATGAGAAATGATTTATCTACTTTGTAGATAGTGAACCACTGCTGATAACTGTACTTGAATCTAAGTGTGGACAAGACTTGCTTTCTTTGTAGGGAACAAAGCATATTCATTTATTCGCACGCAAGCCCCTATTCTGGACCAACGAGCTCCTTTAAGATTTACCATGCACTCTGATGGTAAGTTCAGCTATCCAAATTCAGGAGCCAAAAATGCTAGATTGAGGGACTGTGGACTAGAGTAATACATCTGATGGTTATGTACTGTAAATAGATAGGGCACAGTCTCCGTTTCCAGTGTGGCTGAATAGCCAATTCAAACAACTGGGTATACCATACTTGTCTGGCCCATGTTGGAGAATCTAAGAGCTAGGTCACTGGTGCTTGTTGCAATTTACATAACACTGCAGGAATCAGTAGGGAGAGGTAGAAAACCATATGCAAATATCCCGGACCAGTTTATACACAGATCATTTATCTGCGATTGGGGGTATGGAAACCTGAACGTGAAGAGTGGGCATTTTTGTTTTGAAATGTAACATACAGATCTGCCTGGTGTGCGCCACATCTGAAATTACGAAAATAAGTTCCTGAGATTTAGCTACCACTCGTTTAACTTGAATGCAGATTTGCTCATCAGATACAGTCATGTATTGCCTGTGTTTGGAAGGTACTCCTCAAGGGGACGTATTTGGTGAATGAGAGTGTGCCACATCTGGTGAACAGCTTGAGGCAGGAGTAGGAAGTGTATCAGTTGCTGCTTCTGAATCTAATGTTTGTCATGCTTTTGGTTTGTATTTATTTTCTTTCTAGCATGTATATCTGTGCCAGAAGAACGAGTTACTTACCTTTGGTAACAATGTATCTGGTAGAGACATAGTCTAGCCGCAGATACCTTAACTTAAAATATCCCCAGGCGTCAGACTGGATCCAGAAAATCTTTTGCAGCTGCACCTCTGTGCGCCGGGTCGGCGCAGCACGGCTCCGCCCTGACGTCACCCACGGACGAGACATCAGCGGAGCCACATATAGCCCCCCCCCACCGCCGGCGCGCTGATGTCAGTTTTCATTGGAGAAACAGTTTTCATTGGAGTCACCATCAAAAACTGTGAAAGTATGGAAACAGTGTGAGAAAAAAGGAGAAAAAGAATCTGAATGGTGAGAAGATAGCACCATAAAGAACAGTGCCAGGCACTGTAAACTTAAAATCAGTAAATGGAAAGAGCAGAGCACCGCTCTGAGAAGTAACCCCGCAAAAGCGGAGGCTAACCCCCCCCACCCCCCCCCCCCCCCCCCCCCAGAAACAGAAGAGAATGTGAAAAAACATCATGGCAGACAACAGAAGTTGCCAGCCATAATATACAACTGTGAAGGGCAACAAGTCCGAAACAGGGAAGCAACGGCAATCAACCACAAGTCGGCACCAGAAAAGGATGCCGTACCCCTTATAAGAGATCTAATACTGAGGCAGAGCCAATAGCTTCAAATGAATGGAGCGTCGGGGAGGTAGAGACCCCAAGGCGATGGAGAAAAAAGGGCACAAGATACAGGAGTTTACCGCCCATAGTGAGAAAGGCTGTAAAAGCAGGTAAAACAGAATGAAGCATTCTGGAGAGGAGTGAAAGATGTCACTTTGCAGAAAGAAAAGCCACCCAGAGGGAGGCGAATGCCAAAAGCCCAACCTGAAAAGGTCCTCGCAGAACGGGGAGGATGGGTGGGCGTTAAGGAATCTGCGGCTAGACTATGTCTCTACCAGATACATTGTTTCCGAAGGTAAGTAACTCATGCATCTGATAGAGACGTCTAGCCGCAGATTCCTTAACTTAGAATAGATACCAAAGCCATTGAGGAAGCAGGTCTGCGGCCGAACCCCACCAAGTTCCTGAGAGAACTTAGTTGGGAACAAAGTGACATAAACAGTGCCATCAATCAGGTGACTAAACAAAGTGGGGACAGCAATGTCAGCACAGCGAACACCAGACCATGAAGCTCTGAAGAGAGCGGAAAACAATGGGAGGCAAAGACACCCAAGCCGGCAAGAACAGCACAAAAACCCCCTTGTGTATACCGGGGTGAGAGAAGGAAAGCAGAGCCAGAATGCCCGTGCTGAAGTGAAAGTTCAGAACTTTGTAAAGAAGTCCGAGGGATCCGGAGGATCAGATGTGTCGACATGAAGCAAGACCAGAGGACAAAGCAGTATGACAGAGTGAGCGCATACCGGTTGAGCAAGCAGTACAGTGGAAAAAACACTGAACCTGCACCTGCAAGATACGTGGGGCAGCAGTGGCCCCATGGCTAGTAAGTGCCTGCATTACCAGAAACACACCACACAAGCACTGCAGTATGCAGTTACTCCTGCACAAAAACATTTGAGCGGGCGAATGGCAACAAGCAGAGGCACTCAGAAGAGAACCATAGTAAAACTGGTATTTACATGGAAGTCAGGAGTACCCCTAAGTATACAGTGTGGACACCAGAACCACACAAGTACAGGGAAATACCCATGTAGGGGAGTGAGCTGCCCAGAAGCGAAGCACACAGCCAGGAACGTAAAGAAAAAGCGAGATGGGGGAGGGGTGCTCCGGCAAACCGGACACACTCATTAGAGCTCGCACCATGAGCAAACCGGGACAAAGTCCACAGACACAGCAGCAATGGCCTTGCATGCATGGCCCTGCTGCGAGAAGCACATACAGAAGATAAGGGTACGCCATAAGTACCAACAGCCATACGGAGCAGAGCTGGATAGAACCATGTCTAGACAAGGAAGCAACATCAGCTATTCGTACGGAAGGAGCCATGGTTCCACGCTAAACAGACGAGTAGATGGAGCAACCAAAGTAGAAACAGTCGGGACCAACGTCATGGTCCAAGGATGTACAGACAGAACTCCCCAAGGCAGCGAGCATCCTTAAGGGAACACTGCCACTGAGAGCGTGACAGCAGGGACCAAAAGAAGAAGCATGGAAAACACCTGCACTAAAAGCAGAAGAGGAATAAGAAAAAACGTGTGCTTGAGAAGAGTCCAGAAAAGGAGGGCACAAGGCTTTGTACAGCATAGATGTGCTTGGGGAAGATGCCACCGCCTATAGATGTGTCCAGACAGAGCTGAAGGACGAGAGGCACTACAAATCTTGTAGAGTGGAGGGTAGACCCAGTCACCGCAGAAGTGGATAAAAAGGAAAGTAGGCACCCTATAACAGCGAACACACCATGATGCACTCACAATACGCGCTGACACTGAAAGAAGTGCCGCGCAGCTCTGCATATTGGGGAGCCACACTACCAGGCCCTGCCCTGGCACTAAACGATAACAGGGCGTCAGCCGCAGAAGAACTGTGCCAGAACGAGACAGAATAAGGTGTCCCAAGGGACAGTGG
This sequence comes from Lissotriton vulgaris, assembly GCF_964263255.1. Taxonomy (NCBI): domain Eukaryota; kingdom Metazoa; phylum Chordata; class Amphibia; order Caudata; family Salamandridae; genus Lissotriton; species Lissotriton vulgaris. The sequence goes on along the minus strand of NC_141693.1, from coordinate 1,063,910,853 downwards.
CTGGCGACAAGGAGAGCAGCCAACAGTGACACAGAGGAGCACAGCGAAGCCGAAGAAACACCCCTGGGAGAGGCAGAAGCCTCACGGTAGTGAACATGCAGAGATGTATTGAAATGAACGTTTTCCTTAGAATCAAGTGCGAGGAAACTGCGATTAATGTGGCAAGGCCACCTTTCGCTCTTCCCATCCTAGACGGGCTAACGTTTGTACAAACAGTTTGAAAGCCGTTTACAAAAAAGGGCTTAGTACACCATGTTTCTTGAATTAAGATGACCATGCACCCATCTAGTGTTTTCAACCAATCCTCTTACTAATCTTATTTTTTTTATCCCAGCAACGTTCCAAGTCAATGATTAAAAGCTCACTGTGGTATGTGCAGGGGCCATTAATCATTGAGTTTATAGTGGGTGGGTGTTCATTATTACCGGGTGTGGTAGTGATATTCAAAGCCTCTAAATGGGCGGTAGAGTTGGATTAACATATTCCAGATTGATGATGTGGCCATCAGCCTTAATACTATACACTTGCTCTTCCCTGACATTTTCTTCGGTTTGTGTTGTTGAGTCAGTGTCTGGCAGACCATGGTTTATAGGGTGGCCCATATTCGGAGGCACATGTTCAGCCCTGTCCTTTCTATGTCAGTCTATTTCGCAGCATCTTCTCAATGGTAAATACCTGTTATGCAGGGGCAGATGTGAAGGAAAATTATATCTCATGTTTACGTTGGTATTGCTGTGGTTAGGCCTATTTAAAAAACCCAAAAGGACAGCCATTATGTGGTCAGTGTTATCAGAGCAATTCTCTATGTCTTTATTCGAAAAGATTTTCAGCAATTCTCCCACCAATGTACTGCTTCGAAAATTAACCCCTACACAATCTCCATTACAAGATTTTCTAGATTTGCCCACCCAATTTACTCTCCTTGCCATAATGATGTCCTGATATAATATATACGCCCAGACATTAGAGTTGGTAGAAATCCAATGAACCACTTTATTCTGCATTGTGTCGTACTTTTCTCTCCGATTTGTAGCTAATTTCGGGATAATATTTAGAATAATAACATATGGGGTTGCCTCAGGTGGAGGTTTAGTTGCCGCTAGGTATTGCTGTCTTCTTCAGCAGTTCTGTTGCTCTTGGTTGGTATCACAGTATTAGGCTCTCTTGTGGGGTGAGGAGTATCTTCTTTGTCTAACCCAGTAGCTTGCATCGACTGGGTTATCAGAACATCCTTCGGTGTTTTTATATTAGTTATCTCTCTTTGAATTACAGCACCGGTTGTAATAACAGGACCCGATTTTCCTTTTACAGTGTCTTGAGCTAGCTTTAAATGGCAAGATGTCTTGCTTGTAATATTAGAGGGTAATATTTCGGCGACCATATCTGTTAAAAAAGCCACATCTTTCTGTAGCAGCTTGATTTCAGACATTAAACGTATTTCGATACTGTCCAGTTTACCATGTAGTTTCTTAAATAAGGTCTCAAGATCTTGGGGCTTCTGCAGATTACTATCCCCTCTGTTCATCTCTGGCTTGTTCCCTCCTCTTTTTTGATTGGGTTTAGATTTGGTCTTTATTATAAGCTTTGTTGGTAGCTTCTCCACTGGGCTATTGTCAATTAATACCGGTTGTTTCTTTGTTTTTGCCGGGGGGGATATTGGGAATGTAACGTCGGTTAATGCAAAGATCTCCAAAGATGAAGTTAAACCACATGGGTTAGAAGATCTCTGGTCGTTTGCTTTACTAGGTTCATTTTCTGCAAATGTTTCTAGCTCCGTGCCCTTGCCGCTTGTGTTGCCCTCCGATACTAGAGGATCAGTCCCACCTTCTGATTCAATCGCCTTTAAAGCGTCATCAAGTGCAGTTTTTGTTGCTGCCAATTGCTCCTCTACATGAACAATTTCACTATTAATGAGACCAACAGTATTTTTTAAGTACTTTGTTATGGGTGCACTCTTCGTGGACATTTTCCCACCTTGCAATGGTAATTTCCTTTTACCCATGGTGGATCAATATGTTAAGTTATAAAACAGGCAGATACTGCATACATTTCTCTTACCGGAGTTATCTGCTTCTACACAGCCAAGGGGGGTGGCCCTGCACTACCGCGTTTGGCCACGGAAGGGGCCCACCCTTGGACCGGGCGCGTCGAGCGATGCGGGAGCCTTTGCCGGCCCTTAAGCGCCTCCTGGCGCGTGTAATACCGTCAGAGGCGGGCGTGCCGCTTGGGCTTCTGGGCAATGGAGTTTCCTTCCTCCCCGTTCGCTGTGTCAGTGGCAAGCAGCGGTAGCTTGTCCCAGGTTAAACCAGCAGAGTTAGTAGGTACAATGAGCTCCTGCGCTGCGGGAGCCCTCGCCGGTCCTTAAGCGCCTCCTGGCTTGTGCAATACAGTCAGTGGCGGGTGCGCAGCTTGGTATTCTGGGCAATGGAGTTTCCTTTCTCCCCGTTCGCTGTGTCAGTGGCAAGCAGCGGTAGCGTGTCCCACGTTAAACCAGCAGAGTTAGCAGGTAATAGCAGGGAAAGTCAGTGAGGCACGCAGCTGGCCCAAGCGCAGGCTCAACCTCGGAGCCAGACCTTGAATGACAACACTCCCTCGTCTCTTCAGATGACATTGACGGATGGGGCGAAGTCGAAGACCTCTTCGACTTCTTACTCTTCTTGCGCTGTGGGACTTGCACAAAGACGACTTGGAGTGCGGTGAGGATCTTGGGCATTAACAGATCCCGGGACCTTCCTCTCAAACAGGATCCAGGAAGTCGTGGCGTTGCACTTCAGGCAGCAAAGCGCTTGAGGTGAATAGAATGGCAGTCAGCACAGGTCTTCGCTTCGGGGTCGCGCTCAAGGCAACAGACCTTTCTAGTGGACATACCGTCACATAAGGAGAAAAATCTCAAAAAGACTACGACAAAAAGTGAAAAAAGGTCAGTCAAAAACTGACTGGGTGTAGCTCTTTCTGGATCTTCGCTAACTGGCGTGGAAAGAAAAGAACTGATGTCAGCGCGCTGGTTCAGCACCTATATAGGCATCCTGCACCTCAAATCCGGCACAGACGACACTGACATGGAGCCAGTTAGCACCACCTACAGGAGTGCAGAGCTACTGCTCAAAATTATCCAGATACAGTCTCACGCCTGAGGAACATCCTAAGGTAAGGAATCTGCGTCTGGAAGTCTCTATCACATTGTGAATCCCAACAAGCAGCAGTGGTCTATGATTGATTGTAGCCAGCCTCCCTTCAAAATCCAGTAGCTGGTATCACAACCCACTGAAGGTATGCTGTGACCCCCACCATCCCTTTCATGAACACCCAGAGGGGCACTGGTGTGCCAAAGGGGAGGCAGCAAATTGAAAATGATTCTGGCCCATCTCTAAGTGCAAGTAGCATCTGTCTGACTGGAGGTTGGGTTCTGCATGCCCAAAGCCACCATACACTCGCCTGGAACAGGGCAGTCCGAACCAGGGCCAGCAAGACTATCTTGAATTTGCCCTATGCAAGAAGGCATTCAGAGGGTGAAGAATTAAAATACCTCAGTCCTTCTTTAACATGAAGAAGCCAGTCCAGATTACCTTAGCCAGAACCCTCCCTATGGTTCGTTTGGCCATAAGAGCCAGCACTTCTTGGAGCAACATGGACATGAGGCTTGGAGGTGGATGTGGATGTTTAGGAGACTAGGAAGTTTGCTGTCCTTGATGGCTTAGAATTTGTTTGCTTGATCCCCATCCCCCAGACCCAGAAAGGATTAGAGTGACTGTTGCGTGGGCAGCAGGCTTTGGAGTCGGGAGTACAACAATCCTCTGGAGTAGCCTTCAAAGGGGCAAAACTGGTGAGCATATTGTTTTGCCAGGTTAGAAAGACCTAGGAAACACAATGACCCAGACTTTGAAGTGTTGCAACACTGAATCGTTCTTCTTTACCATCACAGACAAGATCCATAAAATGGCATGTATGTCTCCAGAGAAGACTGTGGATCGCTTCCAAGTGTGCGTCCTATGCCCAAGTTAGGCCAACTGCTCTAAGTAAGCAGCCGACAGGGTTTCTTTAGCACAGACTGGATAATGTACTTTAAGAGGTCCTAAATATCCAGCTTGCACTGATTGACCAGAGGGCCGTGATGGCTGGGGAAAACATCCAGATCCAAATGTCTCAATTAATTTCAACTCTCTGTTAGAAAAGAGGACCAGACTACAAAGAGAGGACTCTCAGCCAAACAAGGGTGCTTCCTCTGAATTTTATGAAGTGCTTCTTTTTTTGGAGATGTCCTCTTATTCCTCTGCATCAAGAACCCTTCATCAAATTAGGCGGGAAATGTACTCAGGGGCCTTTTGGTAAGCAGTCCATCAACGTGGGAAGAGGAGGGAAGACCTTTACATACTATTAAGGAAAATGGGAGTGGGGCGAAGCGGTGGAGCTTTGCAGATGGATTTTGAGCATTTGCATGCATCAGGGTAATTAAAAGGGAGAACCATGAACTCTGCTCTCACCAGATGACATGAAAGAAACCACTCATCACAGTCAATACAGATCATATTTCGCTCCAATATATAAACAATGCATTCACCTCCACTTAGGTTTTCAGTTCTATTACAAAGGAGGGCGGCATGAAACGCCCCCCCCCCCCCATCCCGGCTGACTTCGGCCCTGGGACTCGATCCTCCACGCCCGGTCTTGAATTAATTGGGGGAGGGGAGGGAAAGACATGTGGCCTCCCCCCAGGCCTATTTTGACCCTGGAGACCCCATACCCCGGGGCCTGGCCACTTGATCTGGGTGCCGGGGTGCCCACCCAAGGTATTCAGTGTCCACTGGTGGGGACCATGGGGGGAGCCTCAATGCCCCTGTAGTCCTGCCACCTCTAGCAGGAGCCGGCATAGCTTCCGCACGGCAAGGAGTAGCCAAAAATGCTGCTACCTGTGTGAAAGCAATTCTTTCATCTGTTTTCCTAAGTCCGCTCCCAGCAAACGGGAGAAGTTTTCCTGCTCCTGCCCTTTGCGAGCATACTTACTGTTTACTCTTGCTTGTCACAAGAGGTCATCGAGAGAGCAGCCATCGATGTCCCGCGGGTGGTCACCTCGGGACATAGGAAGCCGGCCCTGGGGGTTGGCAATCCACAGGGTTCTTAATGGCTCCCAGAACAAGGCAGCGCACCCCCACCTTTCTTATTCTAGGGCATGCCCCGGGAAGGTGGTGGTCCCTGGAGCTGAAATTGACCCGAAAGTGGGGCAGCCTCCCTCCCCTTTCAACATACAGCCAGGCCCTAGAGAGGTGGTGGTTACTGGGGCCATAAATGGCCTGGAAGGGTGGCCCCGGCTCCCTTCATTACTATTTTATTGGCCTTGTTTTGTGGAGATGGAGGTCCCTGGGGCTGTGAACAGACTACAGAGCGGGCCACGTACCTGCCCTCTTCATATAGAGTTGGCTTGGCCCCGCGGAGGTGTTGGCCCCTGGGGTCCATATCGGCCAAGGGGAGGGAGGACCGCATGCGCTCCCCTCCCCATAAAATATATTAAAATATGCCCTGTGACCTAGCCTACTCGGGGGCCCCAATACAAAGAAGCGAAGAATTACAGAGATTCACCACAATAATTTAAAAAAAAAAAAAATGCTTTTTTGGCCCTGGTGGGATCCCTAGCACTAGGCCTAGGGGGGTCAGGGGATTTCTTCCCTGCCCCTTCTCTTTTTTGTAACCTTTTTATCCGAAGATGGCTGCCAACTCTTCGTGGTTGAAGTGTTGGCAGCCAATCTGATATCTGCATGAGATCGGTTGGATACGCAGAAGGTCTGCATCTCTAGATATACAAATTTGTTTATCTTCTAAAATCTTCAAAACTACTGAATGGATTTACACCTAATCACAAAAAGAGCTTTCTAGACCAAGTACTACCTACCAATTCCGTCCAGCGGTGCGAGCTGTAGTTGTGTCTAAAATCTCTATGGAAATTAACATGGGAAAAACATTTTTAGACCCGCCTCCTCTTTTTCTCAGCCCTTGCCTGACATATCACCCCAAACCTTTCCATGTGCAACTAGAATGACCGGAACACATTTCGTGAAGATACGTCAATCGGCGCCAAAGATCTAGGCAAAACTAACTATTACTACCTACTGGCAATTGTCAGTAAGAGATATATATATATTTATATATATATATATATATCCAAATTTTTCTCTTCAAAAAAGAACAGGGAACTCAGGGGGTCTGCAGAGATTTATTCATCCTTCTGCGGCATGACCCGTTTCGGCTAGTATGCCTTCTTCAAATGCCAGTAACTCTGGTGCTCTCTTGTGGTTTTATATATCTCAGTTTCCTAGTTACCACCTTTCAGTCACCACTTTCTTGCATGACAAGTGCTGCAACTCGCAAGGGTGGTCTTTTGCATACTCTGCACACCTCCCAAAAGGAATTGGTGCGCACTCAGAATTTGAGTTTAGAAAAATGTTTTGTATAAGAGACATCATCATTCTTTAGCTCACTTCGCCACGTCAGTTCAGACCAAGACCAAGCCCGAAACCTGTCCCAGGATGTCTGTTTCCGGGCAAGGGAAGACATGGCTTGGCAGTTCGGGCTGGACTGTTCCCATGAGGCACAGGGCCAAGACTGATTTGCATAAAGCGGTGTCTGAACTGGGGTGGCGAAGTGAGCTAAATAACGATGATGGATTCAACACATATCTGTGACTGCATGTCTGAAAAGTTTTAGCACTCCGTCCATCATCTCCTTGTGTTTGCCTTGTTAGCCCTAAGTGGGCAGGGTATGCCCAGACGTGAGCCCCTTGCTCACTTTGCCACTGGATTCAAGCTAGCATGGCTGATGAGGGCTGTTAGCCCAAAACCGGTCCCAGGATGCTTGTTTCCGGTCCAGGGAAGACATGGCTTGGCAGCTCGGGCTGGACTGGTCCCATGAGGCACAGGGTCAAGACTGATTTGCATATAGCTGTGTCTGAACTGGGGTGGCAGTGAGCTGGAGAACGATGATGGATTCAACCCAGATCTGTGACTGAGGGTGAGTGTCTGAAAAGTTTCAGCGCTCCGTCCAGCATCTCCTTGTGTTTACAATGAATTCAGTGCCATTTTGTAACATGCAAATATGTTCTTTGTTCAGTACAGGTTGGCTTACTCCCTCAGGTTTCTGTACAGCTTCCTTTTCACTACTTTTATCCCCTAATAAACATCTCATGAATGATCAATTTTTGCATCTCCATAAATGTTTTACATTGGATAAATAATTTTCTCACAATCATTTCAATCGTAAAAACTGCGGGAAAGCTCCCCCTTAAAAAACCTACCTCAGAAAAAAAAGCGAACGATTAAAAGCATGTTGTTTTCTTACTCTTATCTCTTGGCCAGTGCCATTTACAGTGTATTTCATAATAGTCTCATTATTTACAAAACATTTATAAAATAAAACCATTATTAAATGCAATTTTCATAAAGTGCAAATTCCTTTAAGGGGCAGTGTGCTAAAAAAAACATTTACCCTCTGATTTTCCTTTTATAAAATGTATTTTTCTGCTGCTCTCTCTGAAGTGTGATTCCTACGGGGAACATTTTTCAATATAAACAAGTAAACAATTCATCATCAATGTTAAAACCATTTGGCTCCTTGATGTCTAAGTCCAATATGAAGAACGTTTCCAATTCCCACAGCTCCTTTTCTCTATCCCCTCCTCTTTTCCTCTAAGGTATTTGTGCAATACCGCTGTACTTCAGTGATGTGGGATTACTAGGATAGCATTTTTTTTTAAATCCCAGCTATTGGACAGCTCCGGTCATTGTCCACTATAGGTCTTATGTGCTGCAGAATTCTTTTATGTGCTGGTGGTGTGGTAATTCCTACGTATAAGTTTTCACAGGGGCACCTCAATATGTACACCACAAAACTTGAGCTACATGTCAAGGTGCCCATTTTCTTGATAGTTTTATTGAAAGCTGGTTTTAAAGTAGTAATGTTCTCACCATTCTTGCTGGTCTTACATTTTAAGCATTTTCTGAACCTTTCCCCCAGTCTAGGCAATGTTGTTTTAGGGTTTCCTGCTGGAAATTCACTCCTAACCAGATAATCTCTAAGAGATTTTGATTTTCTATTGGGGATCTGGGGTTGTCTGGTTGTTAACGGACTCCTAATCGGGTCCTCCTTGACTAAATGCCACTGGTTGCACAAAATCTGGTGAACTTTCATATGCTCTACATTATACGTTGTAATACATTAGTGTGTACTGTGTCTATTTTCTGTTTTCGATTGTTCCTTTTTCTTTGCTATTTTTTTTATATTTCTTTTTATTGAAAACATAGCAAGGCATATACAAAACATAGGAATGCAATGACTTTGAGGGCCGAGCATCATATCATCAAACGTTACAATAAACAATATAATGACGGGGGAGGGGGGTGGAAGAGAACACAGAAGTACTACGAAAGTAATCAATAAAAATAAGGGGTCAGGGGGAAAGTGGGACATCAAGGACCGCAGTAACTGGTGGTACACATATGTCCCCTCTGTATCTATTCCAAGGGCCCCAGATCTTGTTCCATTTCCGGGGGCGACCCCGAGCAAAGTACACCGTTTTCTCCCAGAACATACACCAGTCCATGTTTTCTACCCACACATCAAGAGTAGGAGACCTCTGGGACCCCCACAACTGTGCAATGTTCCGTTTGGCAATCATGGCCCCTAGAGTCACCCATTGGATTTGTGCCACATTATGATCAATAGGCTCCCAGATATTCAGCAAACAGCGTCTGGCCTCCGGTAAGAGAGCCACGCCCGTGACCTCCTGCATTACCGCATGGACTCTACTCCAATAGTCAAACACTTCCCAACATTCCCAGATGATTTGGAGGAACGTCCCCAGCTGACCGTAACCCCTCCGACACAGAACCTCGTCAGATAGACCCATCCGGACTAGAGGGGGACCCGCGACGTATACCCTATGTAATATTTTAAGTTGAACTAATCTCAGTCGCGCTGGAATCGCGACCTGCTTCGGAGAGGAGATCGCCGACTGCCAGTCTTCGTCATCAAGCTCAAGGCAGTCACGGGTCCACTGATCACGTAGCTGCAATAAAAGGTCCGCCCTATGATTAATCAATTTCTTGTATACTAGGGATATGGTACTATCAGGCATATGGCCATCAAAGATATGATCCTCTAACAGGGTAGATTCCGGTATCTCTTCCCCCTCCGGGAAAACGGAAGTTAGTGCATGTCGAATATGATCACGCCGAAAGTATTCCATCCCTTCCAATTCAAACTCGGTCTGTAAGGCCGCAAATGATTTCACCTGTCCCTTCACCCATATGTCTCCCACCTTGGAGATGCCAATAAGATCCCACTTGTCGAACCCTTTAGTGTTCCACAGTTTGCCAAACTTGTCAGAGCCGAAAAGTGGGGCAGCCAAAGTTAGACGGTCCTTCCACCCTAACGAACTGGTAGCATCGCGCCAGACCCGCACAGCTGTCCTGGTCGGCCCCGTCAAAGCCTTCACCACAGATTTAGAATACAACGCTCTATATTAATTACTACCAGGAAGTAACCACCTATCCATGGCGAAACCAGGATTTAACACAGGGCCGTACATACCGTGATTGATGGCTGCCAACTGCGACACCCAAAATTATCTCTTAATATCAGGGAGAGCGATGCCCCCATCATACCACGGAAGCGTTAATTTAGCTAGCGCAATACGCGGTCTGCCATCCCATAACAACTTCCTCTGTAAATCCTCCACCAAACAAAAGTAACCAACTGGGACGATATCAAGCGTGTTCTGAAGGGCATACAGAAAACGAGGGAGCGACATAATTTTAAAAAGGTCCGCCCGCCCAAGCATGGACAATGGGAGTTTCCGCCAGCCCGCAACATCGCTATAAACGAGTCAAGGGAGGGAGAAGGTTCCTCTCGTATCGAACCACAGGGTCTATGGAAATATGAATTCCGAGATATTTGAATCCCTCTTGTGCTATTTGGATAGGGCAGTTACGCGGCAGGATCGGTATATCGCCACTGAAAACGTACAAATAGGACTTTGCCCAATTAATGACCAAACCAGAGTTTCTCTGAAGGAGGCCAGAACATCACAGAGTACCATTAAAGATTTCTTGGGGGAGGTCAAATACAGCAAGATGTCGTCCGCATATAGGGAAATACGATCCTCAAATTGCGGAGACCAATTAATGCCCCTCATCGAGGGCTCCCAACGGATCCAAGCCGCGAGAGGCTCGAGAGCCAACGCGAATTAAAGAGGAGACAGCAGGCATTCCTGACGAGCACCCCGCCCGAGACAAAATGGCTCCGATACGCGACCATTAACCACGATCTGGGCAAGAGGGTCTGCATAAAGAAGACGCACCCAGCTAATGAAATCTGAACCAAAACCAAATTTAGCTAGCACCGCCTACAGATACGGCCATTCAACAGTATCAAACGCCATTGTGGGGTCTAATGACGCCAAAATGGCCGGCTCACGTAGCGTAGAGGCCCTAGCAAGAACCCCATGTAGGCGCCTAAGTTTAAGTGCCGTATTTCTGTGTGGGATAAAGCCAGACTGGTCTGGGTGAACCAGATCGCTAATAACCTTTATCAGCCTATTAGCCAACAACTTAGAAAGAATCTTAGGTTCAGAGTTCAACAGTGAGATCGGCCGATACGAAGCACACCTATTCTTCGGTTTTCCTTCCTTATGAATTACAACTATCGAAGCCAATCTCTGATCACGGGGGAGGAGACCACGATCCCGGGACTCCAGGAACATGTCTCTCAAATACGGAGCAATTCTATCTGGGCGAAGCTTATATAGTTCAATCGGCAGACCGTTAGGACCCATTGCTTTACCAGAATTCAGAGAGCGCACTGCCAACGCTACTTCATCAGCAGTGATTCTACCATCCAGAAGGTCCCGGTCCGCCTCGGACAGACAAGGAGCGCGATATCTCGCAACAACAAGCATGAATCTTCCTCCAGTCTATCTGACACGGAAGAGTACACAGAGCGAAAATGTTCAGCAAAGCATGCCACTATCTCTTGCGGGTCGGTGACCAGAGCCCCATCCTCATCTCAATTTCGGGTACCACACGACTAGCTCTGTCCTTTCCATCCAACCATGCAATTAATTTGCCAGCCTTATCCCCAACATCGTAGATACGCCGCTGTTGTTCCCGACTAAGGGCCCTCGCACCATCCGTTCCCAACGTTCTGTAATCCGACTGCTTCAAGTGCAGGACATGCAATCTAAAGCGGGTAACCTCTCGCTCCAATTCCAATTCCAAATCAGCTATCTCTGTTTCTATCCTCACCACATCCTCTTCCTTCTGTTTTTTAACACCAACAATTAAAGAGAGAGCTTGACCTCTAATCACGGTCTTAAAAGCCTCCCACAATGATATTGAGAAAGAGACCGACCCCTCATTCTTTTGGAAATAATGTTCCAATGCCTTAATTAGTGAGCTGCGAGTCTTGGGATTACGGAGATACCAAGGGTTAATAGGAGCTATCCTCCACCCAGAGCCCGGCGCCAGTTCAAACGGAAAGCAAAGCGGGGAGTGATCGGAAATACCCCAAGCCATATGTCTGACCTCAGCAATATAGGACGCCTGTGCAGCCGGCACTAACACATAGTCTATCCTGGAAAGACTACCGTGGGCACCAGAATGAACAGTATACTGTCGTTGAGTAGCGTGTAGCAACCTCCAGCCGTCCACTAGGCCCATCGTGTCAATGAAGTCATGCAACCAACCATGAGCCCCCTTGAGAACCCGAGGTGGATGCCTGTCCAACTCTCCAGGTACCACTGCATTAAAATCACCCGCCAGAATCAGAAACCCCCCCAGGGAGATCTAGTAGAACCCGTCCCAGGTCAGCAAAAGCCGTAGACTGCAGGCTAGCAGGAACATAAACAGATACAAGGGAAAGCATGCAGCCCTCCCACCTTCCAGAAACAGCCACATAGCGCCCTCTCTCATCAAGGACCGAGGACTCCACTTCAAAAGGAAAAGAGTTCTTAAGGAGGATATCAACCCCCTGGGACCCAGATAAGAACAGAGCATGAGCCACCAAATGATATCCCTTTCTATTCATGGCATGACACGTATTACCCACTAAGTGGGTTTCTTGAAGTACGACCGCATCCGGAGAGTGTTGTTTCAGGAGTTGCAACACCACCCCGCGTTTAATCTTGTCCCCCAACCCATTCACATTCCAGCTCATCAACCTCAACCCCCTACCCCCAATCATAAAACAGAATGAAAACCCATCCCCCCTCCGAGTCATTCACATCAATGAAAATGTCTTGCAATATAGCGCCTTGCTGAAAAACTAAACTGAAAACCAACACCCCCCCACATCCCCTTCCCAAACAACCCGTTACAATACCCCCCACCCTGCACCCCTGCTTCCAACTATAGAGCCACCCCAACTCGTAGTGTGACTGTCGGCAGCACACATCTACAAAAAGTGAAGCTGTGGAGGAGAGACCCCCTCCGGTAGCCCAATTAACCCCCCCATTCCATCCGCATGAAACTACACATTATATTAGAAACCTCACAATAGGAAATACCCTAGCAACCCAAGGGACCAGGCATTTGATATTCATTCCTGATCCATGTTTCCGCCCTCAGCCCTACCAGATTGTCTCTCCAGATCTTGCTGGGCCGGCAAAGTGTCCAACCAATCGGCCACCACTTTGGGCTTATCAAAGAAATAGGTCCGTTCATTGTGTTCAATCCTCAGTTTGACCGGAAAAAGCATGGCATATTTGAGACCCATGTTATGAAGTCTCCTCTTCACCCCCAGAAAACTGAGTCTTTGTTTTTGGACCGCCTGTGTGAAGTCCGGATAAAAGCTGATAAATGAGTTTTCGAACTTCAGGGGCCCACCCGCTCGAGATGCCTGGAGGATAGCGTCTCTGTCGCGGAAGTTAAAGATCCGTGCTATAATAGGCCTTGGCGGGGCGCCCACTTTTGGTCTTCCACCAGGAACCCTGTGTGCTCGTTCCACGGTAAAGAACTTACTCAGTCCCTTGGGCTTTAGATGGTTGACGATAAGGTCTTCAGTAAAAAGATCGGCCACTTGATCCTCCGCCTTTTCCGGAACTCCAATTATATGGACATTGTTCCTTTGGGCCCTTCCTTCAAAGTCCTCAAGGCAATGGACAACTGTGTCATTCGAGGCCCTCAGATTTCGAACCTCTATCTGCAATTCGATGACGTCATCCGTTAGACTCGATGTCTTAATATCTAACGATTTGACCTTCTCATTTGTCTTTGTAAGGTCCGTGCGAGTCAGATTCACATCAATAGCCACCGTGTCCAACTTATGTGCCTAAGTCTCCATCTGCTTACCAAGAGACGACCTGATACAGTCAATGGCGGCCATAACTTCCTGCAACGTCGGTTCAGTTGCCGGAGCCGAGGAATCCTTCACCTCCTCCTGCGACTTACCAAGTCCACTGGGCGACCCCTTAACCTGGGCATATCGATCCATGACATTGGACTGGGTATATCCACTCCTTCTGGTGGTTTTCAACTTCTGCTTGTCCCCCTCCGGTTTGCTCGCCATTTCAGAGCAATCTCAAGTTGGTGCCAAAGTCAGGAGAAGGGGGAACAGGTCTCCGATCTGGCAGGCAATAGATAGGAACTATTTTCCAGGATATGCTCCCAATGTCTCTTATTCGCCCAGATGTAAAAAACGGAGAATGTAAAACGGCTTCCAGCCTATGCACTCGAATCAGCCCAAAGAAAGGGGAGGGATGGCGTGTCCCCAAGGCCAAAGCACGACACGTCGTATGTTGTCCAGGACGCTCAAGCACCAACAGGGGTATGAGCCGTCGCCACAATGAGACGTCTTCCGATTCAAAGAACAGTCCAAGTGCCAAAACCGAACGTGAAAGTGAGGTTGGAACGGCCGCCTCCGCAGATCTGTGCCGATGTTGTTCAATTACACCTCTGGCACCATGCCAACCCAAGCGCCGGGCCTCCAGGAGACGTGGGCCGCAAACTTCACCACACCACAACTCCGGCCTCCGGGGTCCGATTGGGACGCAATTATCAGCTTTCAATTCTCCTGTGGTTCATCTACTCAGAGATGTCGAAAGAAGACAGGATCAGTGACAGGATATATGCGGGAGGGTACGAGGGTCTCGGGAGCCCCTTGCTCACGCGGCCATCTTGGATGCGCGCGAAGCTCCTCCCTTTGCTGTTTTTAAAGGGTTAAACAGAGCATTCTCCCTGTTTACTCCTCTTACTTTCCTTGAGGCGGTTTCTAATAGAATGTGGATAACCTCTCTGTAAAAAGTGTGTCTTCATCTCTTGTTCTACTTCATCATATTCTTCCAGTGTACTACATGTTCTCCTTGCTATATAAAATTCTCCAAATGGAATGCTTTTAATTAGTGGGGTGGGATGTGAACTACTGGCATGGAGGATAGTATTACCAGCCATTTGTTTTCTAAAGATTGTAGTTTCAAATTTCTCATCACCTACCCAAACTCTAATGTCTAAGAATTCTATGCAAGTCTTTTTCTGTCCCCAAAAATCTCAAATTCAGATAATTAGTGTTTAATTCAGAGAAAAAAAAAGATCCGCCTCCGTTTCTGTACCCTGCCACAGTACAAAAACATTGTCAATAAATCTCAGCCATGATATAACATTCCCTGTCCAGTGTTCCATTGTCGGCCCACCGAGCACCTGCTCCTCCCGCCAGCCTAGATGTAAATTAGCATAACTGGGGGCGAAGCAGCTGCCCTTGGCCGTCCTCTGTTCTTGTTGGAAGAATTCATCTTCAAATAAGAAACTGTTGTAAGAAAGTGCCCTCTTTTTGTATGGTTGGCCCCACTTTTTGCCAAACTGCTGATGTACTTTGACTAAGTGTGCCCTGGGTTCCTGACAAACAGGTACCCAGGGCCTATGTTCTTTCCCTAAAACTGCATTAAGACAATACCCAATTGGCACTCTTTGACCACATGTCAGTCCCTTTTAAATAGTACCATAGGTACCTCGGTCACTGTGGCCAGGGAAGCCCTCTAAGGACTGCAGCGCTTATTGTGCCATCGTTAGAGGCCATCCATCTTTTTTATCTTTCTCTCTCTCTCTCTCTCCCTCCCATTGCAGGCTGCGTGTTTTGGTGGTGCAGAACATAGTGAAGAGTCGACATGGCACACATCCCTGTGTCCAAACTTAAGCTGTTGCGCCGTCGCCTCCAGCCGGAAAGCCACTTTGTTATATCAATCAACTTCAAACCCAGTAAACCATGATATTCATAGTAATCATGTTTATTCCACATTTATCTTGCATTTACAATGGAGGTAGTGTGATTAACAACTTAAATGCAGCAGAAATGCCCATCCAGGGCTTATTCTACGGCATGTTAAAATCCACTTTTCATCCCAGGTAGCAATGCGCCTCTTTACCCAATGGATTTCGGGCAGTTCGGCCTTCGTCAGGGGTAGCTACAATATGAAAATCAAACATTAGTAGATGGTAGAGTTATGCATATATATTTTGCTTATGGTTGAATGCTATGGAGTTTACTGATGGCTGATTTTCATATTGTAGCTAACCCTGATGAAGGGTGAGCCACCCGGAATGCATTGAGTAAAGAGGTGCATTGCTACCCAGGATGAAAAGTGGATTTTAACATGCCGTATGATAAGGCCTGGATATGCATTTCTGCTGCATTTAAGTTGTGAACCACACTACCTCCTTTGTGAATAGAAGATGAATGTGGAATAAACATCATTGCTATGAATACCATGGTTTACTGGATTTGAAGTTGATTGATGTAACAAGGTGGCTGTGCGGTTGGAAGCGACCGCTTAAGTTTGCATATTTCTTCTCCGTGCTTTTGGGACATAGCACGAGTCAAGCCTTGCACGCCAAACCTCTCTGGCCCCGCTGCAGGCTTGTGATGATCGCCAGCAGGTCAGCGAGGAAACTGCCTCTCCGCTCAGCGGCGTGGCACCGCAGTGCCGTGTTCCCTGCTCCCCTTGACCCCCATGATGATGGCGCTGCTTGTCTCTCTTCCTCTCAAAGGTAAGCCAGGGATCGACCAATGTCCCCGAGCTTCATGACCCCGATCCTATGGAAGGGCAAAACTATCACTCACTCGTGTGAGCAATAACTGAACTGGGCTTGCACCCTCTCCACGTTGTAGTGGGTACACTGGGAGTTAAACTCATTTAACTCATCTAGCGCTAGTGACTGGTCTGTTATGCCCCCAGTCTAGACCCATGTGCTAACTGTGCATGGGCTGCGAATCACTGGCCGATCCACAACTGAAGGACCGTATCTGCATGGACAGTAAGAGATGACTTATTGCAGCACTGTTACTGACTTAACTCCTTGGACGCTCATGACGAGCTCAGCTTGTCATGATGTACACCTTCATACATCATGACGAGCTGTGCTCGTCATGAACAATGGGAAACTCAATAAATCAGCACAGGAGGAAAATAACACTAGCATCGATGGTGTTAAGGGATGTTTTTGGATCTAAACATGCCCACCAACAGAAATCCCTGCAAAACGGCGTCTAATTAGGGTCTGAAGACTCTTGCGTCAACAACAATACCCCTATCCGATGACTATTTCCTCTGAACTTTCACTGCACCACTCTTGATCCATTCTTTCCTTAAACCGGGGGCGCCACCAGGTGGTCTTATCCTGAACTTCATCCCTCATTGTTTTCTCTTATATGACCAGTTTGGCTAGCTCTCCTTCCTAGCCCCTATATGTTTTATATATCTTTTATCACTGCCACTTCTATTTTGTGTTAACTGCCCATGACCTCCTATTGACAACTTTATAGTGATCTTATTGTGACAATTTTGATTGGTTATGTATCATGTCTGGTGTTTTACACTGCACTATTGTCCGTGGCCTCATATTGCTATTGTAACAGCTCGTCACCTATTTACCTATCCCCCTTTTATCTTTTTACCTTTTTATCCCCTATCCTCACACTTGGACTTAAGCGGCAGCCCATACAAAACTGTATGAAGAATTTAACGCACAACTAATCTCATGTGCATATCCCACCAACTGATCGCCGTCTGACTACCTCTTCCGTCGTACTCACTTAGCAGACTTTTTTTCTCCTGACTCTGGCCCCTCTCTCTCATTATCCTGTGACCACATTCCATTTCTTCTTCACGGCCTATCCCTCCCCTTCCCATTCTTTCCACCGCGTCCTTCCACTCCTCCCTTTCCACGTCCTGCCCCATACAGCTTCGACCCTATGCCTTCCCGGCACGACTCACTTCTCCCTCCGATTTTCCCCCCACCGTTGCCAATATGCCTCCTCTCAATATCCCCTCCCCCACCCAGGACCTTTCTCTATCTAAACACGGTCCCAACTTTTGGTCCATCCCTTACCCCCCTAAACCTTCCAAAAATGCAAGGAAAAAACTCAAACACAATCTCCTTATTTGTAATCCGGAAACACTTATAGTTGACAACTATTACAGTCTTACCGCCCCTATTAAAACTAATTACATTTTCTATTCCAAATGCCCCTCTAAATGGAAAAGCATTTTCTTAAAACACCTCCCAATCACTAAAACTTCCAAAATACCCCAAGGCCACAAACTTTCCACAACTCCCTAACCAACCTTTTGCAGGGAAATCAACATCTCCATTTTTAAAATGGGGAACATCCTCATTCAAGCGGCCGTACCACATCTCAAAACCTTTGAACTCCTTTCCCGATCCCCGCCCTTCCATATTTCCAACTCTGCAAATAACCTCCCACACTCTCAATTTCCTCTCTCCCCACAGGCCCCACACCCCAACCCACCTCCCCTTCGCCAGACCTTTCTACTTCCTCTGACATACTGCATACGTTGTCTCCTACCCCCTCTTTCCCCACTTGGACCCCCCCCACTCCCCGTGTTCAGCACCACACTCCACTACTCACAATCCCCTTCACAAGCAATCAGCCCACCAGCCCCCCCCACCCAGCCCTCTATCCCCCAACCCCCACTAGACTCACATCCTCTCCACACAGTCTACCTGTCCATTCCTCCCACAACCCCTCATCACTCCTCCTCTCCCAACTCATCCTCACAACCACCTAATCGCACTACTCCCCACCCAGATTCCCCTCACCTTCCGCCGCTACCTCCTCCTCACTCCTCTCCTCCCAGCTCACCCTCACACCCTCCAAATCATATTTCTCCCCACCCAGATCCCCCCTCGCTACATCATCCTCCCCAATCCTCCTCTCCCAACTCATCCTTACACCTTCTGAATCACACTTCCCCGCTCCCCCCTTCTCCCAACTCATCCACTCCTCCTCAGAACATCTCCGCTTCCAGTTTCTCCCATCACTCTTACACCGCACCACAACTGCTCCACCCCTCTATCTCTAAACTCCTTATCTCCCGAGCTCACTTCTCCACCCTACCCCGCCATGCCACTCCTCCTCCCCTACAACTACAGCCCTCCCTGCTCTCCTGCCGGTCTCCGCTCATCTCCTCCTCAGAACAGGCCTCCCACGTGTACCTGCTCACTTCCCGCCCAGAAAAGGCCATCTACTGCAAAATCTGAACCCCCCCTTGTCCTCCTCCCCCCACACCCTACATCCCCCCACACTCCTCTCTCCCACTTCCTTCGCAACATCGAACATTAATTTGCCACTCTAACAAGAGATCTCTCTAGACTCAGGAACGATTTCTACAACCTTAAATCCAGCGACCTCCCTGCCCGAAGAAACGCTGCTAGCACTGATCTTTTAAACCCTCCCACCTCCAAACCGTGGAGAACAACTTCCCTGCTGTGCCGAGCGTGTAGACCACTCCGCACCTCTTGCTCCCTCTCCCCTGGGGAGGTCTCTGACCTTCTTAACTCCTATCCTCCCTGCTCATTCACCATGTATACGCCTCCCCCCTTTGCAAACATCCCCATTATACTGGGTATGAGTCGTACTCCCTGCTCACCGGCCTCACCCAGGCCTCCTCCTCATCTTACCACCATCCACACCCTCCCCTCTCCCAAACGAACTCCCAACCCCCTCGCCTGCATGCTGGTTAACTGTCGCTGTGCGGCCCGACATGCCACAGTAATCTCTGAAACCATCCTTAGTAAATCCATTGACATCGCGTTTCTTACTGAAACCTGGCTAAATGTCCACTCTGCAAGCCTTCTAGACCTCCTCGTACCCCCGGGTTACTCCATCCTTAGGAAAGATAGACCCATCAGGATAGTTGGGGGGTAGCTATCATCTTCAAAGACGAACTAAAGCTCTCCCTTATCAATAACGCCGAACTCTCCTCCTTTGAATACCTTGTAGCTGAACTGAAAATACAGGGCTCCAACCCCATCCGCCTTCACAATATATATAATCCTCCCGGAAATCCCCACCCATTCATTGACGAGCTATCTAACCTGCTTACCCAATCCTCAATTTCCACTTCTAAAAACATTTTCCTGGGAGATCTTAACCTCCACTGGAATGATACCAAAGATCTCTCAATCTCCCTCCTCTCTAACCTTCTCGAAATAAATGAACTCAAACAAATCTGTCAAGCACCAACCCATGGCAAATGAGCCATCCTTGACGCTATCATTGCCAGCAAGGATCTAGCCCTCCTTTCTAACATCATTCCCATAGACTGGTCCGACCATCACCTCATCCTGTTATCCATAACAACCCATATCTTTCCCCTGCCCACCAAAACTATTAAACCCATGAAACGGACCAGAAATCTTAGCCACATTCCTCCCGGCGTACTTGAATCTAACCTCCATGCCCAACTTCTCGCCATCCCCCCTCCCTTAATGCGAACGAACTAACCGAACACTATAACAAAGCTGTCATTGATACATACTAGCCCCGCTCAAACTCAAAAACCAAAGAAATATCCCCTCAAAATCTTGGTTTAAGACAGAGCTAAATAAGGAAAGACGCACACTCAGACAGACGGAGAGATCATGGCGACAGCACCCCTCCCCTTCCAACCTTGCCCGCCTCAGACTTGCTAGGTCGTCATACAAAAAACGCATCTGGAGACAAAAAGCTTCCTTCTTCAGGACTCAACTAGATCGAGCTAAGAACAGGCCTAGAGAACTTTTCAACATCGTACGCAATCAAACTGCTTTTGTTCCCCCTGTCCCACCTGCCTCGACGACTAGATGTGAGGAAATAGCTCTCTTTTTCTCTGACAAAATTAAAAAGATTGAGCAATCCTTCCTCCCTACTGTGATCCCTACCACCACTCCTGACATCTCTCTTACTACCCCCCTCCATCTTAACTCCCCTTACTCCCGCTACTACCCACCGTAACTCTGATCTCCCTCTCCCTTCCCTGCCCCACATTCTCCTGGACCCTAAGCTACCTAACTCTCTCCCTAAAAATAATGCTGAATGGCTTAATTTCCAGCCAGTCACTGAAAGACGTCTTCAACATCATCACCAAACTTAAGCCTTCCTCCCACACCAAAGACCCACTCCCCTCCAAACTTGTCCAAAACCTCAAACATATCATCACCCCTCCCTGGACCGCTATTATCAACACCTCCCTTGCCACTGGCTGTGTCCCCTCTTCCTTGCAACTTGGACAAATCACCCCCATTATCAAACATCCACTGGGGGACCCAAATGACCTCAACAATCTCCGTCCCATCTCCAACCTTCCCCTTCTCTCTAAAGCCCAGGAAAAATACATCCTTCTCCAACTAGACAGACACATTGAACACTTTAACTTACTTAACCCCTTCCAATCTGGCTTTAGGAGAGAATGCAGTACGGAAACCGCCATGCTCAACATTGTAGATGACATCCACCACTCACTCGACAATGGCGAATCTAGCCTTCTGATCCTCCTTGATCTCTCCGCAGCGTTTGATACTGTTAATCACTCTGCTCTACTTAATGTTCTTAGAGATAGATTCGGCCTAAATGGTATGACGCACAAATGGTTTGTCTCTTACCTTCAACACCGCACTCAACAAATCAAAGTCCATAACTGCCTATCTAACCCTACCCCCACCTCCTTAGGAGTTCCGCAAGGATCTATCCTCTCTCCCTCTCTCTTTAACCTCTTCATGGAACCCCTTACACTCATTCTCAAACAAGCCGGGATCTACTACCATCTCTACGCCGACGACACCCAACTCTACTATAAGATTAAAACTCATGCCGACATCATTCACCTAAACACCACCCTCAACAAGATTCAAGCCTGGTTCCACATGAAGCACCTCAAACTTAAATCCCAAAAAAACGAAGTTATTCTTTTTCCCCCAAAAAACAACCAGCTCCGCATTCAGAACTGGATCACAGACACTGCTCCTTATCCCTGTCCGCCTCAGTCAAATCACTAGGGATCTTCCTTGACAACCTCCTCACCCTCAAGGTCCACATCAACAATTCTGCCAAAGGGGCCCTCTTCACTCTCCGCCACCTTAAGAAAATCAAGCCCTTCAACCCAAGAGATGACTTCAAACTAGCTGTCCAATCCCTTTTCCTTTCTCAAATTGACTACGGCAATGCCATTCTTACTGGAATTCCCAAGATCCACCTAGCACCTCTAAAATCTGTTCTCTACCTTGCAGCGAGGCTTATCACAGACTGCAAACGATTCAACCACATTTCCCCTGCCCTCAAAACCCTTAAATGGCTTCCCAATGAAGGTAGGTCCACTTACAAAACGGCCTGCATTACACACAAAACTCTCCATCAGAACACACCATCCTACCTCTCTAACAAACTTAGTAAAGCCGGCTGCTCCCGATCCCTGAGAAGCACTAACTCCTTCCTTCTTACCCCCCCCCCTTCTGAAAAAGAAAAACAAACACAACAGCAACACCACCACCCTTCTGGACAACATGGCCAATCTCGGACTCAAACACTTGTTGACACTCCCACCCATGTAGCCGGACACACGCTCGACCCTATCTTCACCTCCAGCAAGCAGATCTCCTTCGATCGCACCACAGCTCTCCATTGGACGGATCACAGCTGTGTTCACTTCAGCTACAAAACCACCCTGACCCACAACCGCCCACAACCTATTCCTCGGAGAAACTGGAACAAAATCACCTCCGACCAACTCCTCACATCACTCAATCAAAACCCTCCCACCCTCTCATTGGACCCAAACCAAGCGGCCACCAATCTCAAGCAATGGATTACCCACAGTGCTGACGAATTAGCACCCCTGAAAAAGCACCAGATCAAATCAGCCAGCAAAAAGGCTCCCTGGTTCAATGATGACCTTAAAAAATCCAAGAAGCTATGCCGCACCCTTGAGAAAATATGGAGAAAAAACCCAACCTCCGACAACATGACCACCCTCAAGGCAGCCACCCGCAGACACCACCAACTGATTCGATCCGCCAAGAAATCAGCCGCAGCATCTAACGACATCACTCCCTCCCAAGACCTCTGCAACGCGTTATCCTCCTTCTTCTACAACAAAATTGCCGACATCCACAACAGCTTTGAGAAGACTCCCAGCGATCAACCCTCCCCACCCCCCTCAGATCCTACTCCGCCAACTAACAACCTTAGCTCCTGGAACCCAATCACCACTGAACACACCATTCGCCTAATGAACTCAATCCACTCTGGCACGCCAACCGACGCCTGCCCCCACCACATCTTCAACAAAGCTGACTCCATCATCGCACCCCATCTCCGTGATGTCATCAACTGCTCGTTCAACTCTGCCATCTTTCCAGAAAGCTGGAAACACGCCGAACTCAGCGCTCTTCTGAAGAAACCCACAGCTGACCCCTCTGAACTTAAAAACTACTGACCCATATCCCTCCTCCCATTCCCGGCCAAAGTCATTGAGAAAGCCGTCAACAGCCAGCTCACCGCCTTCCTTGAATCCAACAACTCCCTTGATCCATCTCAATCTGGGTTTCGAGCCAAACAGCACTGAAACCGCCCTCATTGCAGCGACCGACTACATCCGAACACTACTGGACAACGGAGAAACAGTGGCCCTCATTCTACTCGACCTATCCACCGCTTTCGACACAGTCTGCCACAGCACCCTTATACAACGCCTCAGCAACATTGGCATACAAGGAATAGCCTTGGACTGGATCATATCATTCCTCGCTGGGAGAACTCAAAGAGTCCGATTTCCCCCATTCAACTCAGAGGCCACTGAAGTCATCTGTGGCGTACCTCAAGGATCCTCACTCAGTCCCACCCTCTTCAACGTTTACATGAGTCCACACGCTTCCATCGCGCGTCAACACAACCTCAACATCATCTCTTACGCCGACGACACCCAGGTAATCCTTTCCCTCACCAAAGACCCCAACTCCGCCAAAACCAATCTTCACGAAGGCATGAAAGAAGTAGCCGAATGGATGAAACATAGCCGCCTAAAACTCAACTCAGACAAAACGGAGGTGCTCATCCTAGGATCCTCCCCCTCTGCCTGGGACGACTCTTGGCAGCCTTCCGCTCTGGGCACAGCACCCACACCCACAGACCATGCACATAACCTTGGCTTCATCCTAGACTCCTCTCTCTCGATGTCCAGACAAGCCAACACAGTCTCATCCTCCTGCTTCAACGTACTTCGCGTTCTCAAAAAGATCTTCCGCTGGATCCCCCTCGAGACAAGAAAGACTGTCACCCACGCACTGGTCACGAGTCGACTGGATTATGGTAACACACTACACGCCGGAATCACAGCAAAATTACAGAAAAAACTCCAACGCATCAGCGAGACTCATATTAGACATCCCTCGCCAAGATCACATCACCAGACACCTAAAAGACCTCCACTGGCTTCCAGTCAACAAAAGAATAACTTTCTGCCTTCTCACCCACGCACACAAAGCCCTCTACAATCTAGGACCCGAATGCCTCAACACTCGACTGTCCTTCTACAAACCCACCCGCCAGCTAAGATCGTCTAATCAAGCCCTCGCCGCAGTCCCGCGCATCCGAAAATCCACCATGGGTGGAAGATCCTTCTCCTTCCTTGCTGCCAAGACCTGGAACTCACTCCCCACTCACCTCCGCCTTACTCAGAACCACATCTCCTTCAGAAAAGAACTTAAAACCTGGCTATTTGACAAATAATGAACCCCTTCCCCAAGCGCCTTGAGACCCTCTGGGTGAGTAGTGCGCTATACAAATGCCCGAACTTGAACTTGAACTCAGTCTCGATCCTTTTCCGGCAATGCTCCGTGCATATGGAATGCCCTTCCCACTAACCTTCGATGCAATCCTTCCTATTCTAGCTTCAAAACAGAACTCAAACTACATCTCCTCAATAAATACTGGGGACCCTAACCCCTATCTGCTCCCCTAAACCGGCCACTTCTGTCCGACCGTAGAAGCTTCCGCCCCCCCGCGACCAGCCCCACCCACCCTTCCTCTCATCACATCCCCTCCCTGTCTACCACCCTCGCATTTACTTGCACACCCCGTCCGTCGTCAACCCTCAGCCCTCATCATCCCTCTCCAACCCCCTCCACTTACTGCCCTGCCCTCCCTTTCCTTATCAACCTAACTGACCACTCTTCCCTTTCCTGACTGCCCTGTTTTCCCAGCGCTCTTCTTAATCTTATGTAATTATAATTATCACTTTCTCCACATTATGGTGTTTTTTGTCTTCCCATATTTATCTTCCTGAAGTCCCCCATATGTTGACTTACATGTTGCGTATATACTATACTGTAATGTTTTGGGGTCCCTGTATTTTTGACCGTCTGGATCACAAAATGTTAAGCGCTCTGATGCCCCGGGTCCAGCCAGAGCTATATAAAACCTCTAAAATAAAATAAATAACTGGGAAGAGAATGGGTGTGCATTCCAGCACATTTTTAGACAAATCCCTGTGTGCCAAGACTACAACCTACTGTTATGTTAAATGATTATTTGTAGAGTGCACAGCTACTCAATTGAGTGTCCCGGCGCTGAAGCAGGATGAAGGCCAAGGCAGGTGGGGAAAACGAAGCTCTGGAATTTACAGCTGAAACAACCAAGTTTTTAGAGATTTCCTGAACGCCAGGAGATCCTGAGTCAACCTTAAATCCACTAGTAGATTGTTCCAGTTTTGCCGCTTGCACCTGGAAGGAACGACCCCCGATGCGTGCCCGAAGGTATCTGGAGTCTGATCCAATTGCAGTGCTGCAGACCTGAGTACACGGGTGTGGGCAATGTTCCCTCTAATTTTTTCCCTCTGTGTGTGCCACTGTAAGCTCTGTGTGCGCAGCAGCCAAGGCTATGTGCGCCAGGAACCAGTCTGCGTGTGTGGGTGCAGCATCTAAAGAAAGAACATTAAAGTGGAAATGCCTATAGGGCGTTTTTACATAAAGTGTGTTAAAAAGAAAGAAAGAAAGCTTTTGTAGCGCGCCCACTGAAGTGAAAGTGGTCGTGCTGTGAATTAAATAAATAAATAAGTGCAGCCTCTAAAGTGAAAGCCGCCTGCGTTGTAAATTAAATAAATAAGCACAGCTGCTAAAGTAAAAGACCGCGCTGTAAATTAAATAAATAAGTGCAGCTGCTATAGTTAAAACGCACTGCACTAGAAATGAAAAAATACATGAGTAAATGACATGATATAAAATGTGGAGGCGTGCTGCAACATCGTTGGTGGAATATGGAAGATCATTAAAGAAAACAGTGCTCATCCACTAGATAAAGCAACAGAAGTAAAAAGTCCAGTCGTTATGGGAGGATACAAATGCAGACAAGGCGGTACCAAGGAGGGACTACTAAGCCTGTTCAAGAATGAAAAGCAACGATTTCGAAATTAAAAGTTGGCCGCGAAAAGCTTCGAAAAAAAAAAAACCCAGATTAAAAAAAGGGCTATGTTTTATAAAAAAGAATTCAGATTAAACTCTTCACATTAAAGAATTTTTCTTTTAGATAAATGTGCTTTATGATTGAACACAAAATGAACTTTGCTTGGTGGTCTAGCTACATCAGTTTCATATATTTATACAAGCATCATTATAACATAATTATATCAGATAACATGTCACCTCACCTGGGTCAGACACTGAAACCCATGTGCCTTCAAGCTGTTTCCACTTGTGGCTGCTATTTCAGCTATTCTAGTGCTACTTGGCAAGGGTCTTGGAGCTGCGTGACTGTGGTCTTGGTCTTAACGAGCGCCTCTCCATTGATAATTTTTTGCATCCTCACTTCACCTACTTTGTTATAGATGGGGCATTTATTTTATTTATAAAGTTCTATATAGCACTAACATGACCCTAGAGGGTATCAGAGCGCTTTACAAGTGGTAAGGAAGGAAGAAATGGCAAACCAACAACAAAATCAAGAGCGAAACAGGATGTGGCGGATCCCAAAATGAGTCAAGAAGCCACCATAGGGACCAAGCCGTGCACAAAATATACATGATCATAGAAGTCCAATACTTTACATGCTACAGCAAATTAGCGCTAATGTGGTAGGCTACTAAAGTACATGAGCCTTAAAGCAAGAACTTGTTCATTAGTAGCACTTTGACTTCCTTTTTAAATGATACGGTTGACCTCTCAGAATCCATTACATTGATGTACCATTAATTATATAGATGATTGTACCCGGACTGAGATTACCATTTCTGAGAACGTTTCAACGCTAAAAGTAGTAAGTACCAGACTAAACGTAAGCGCAAGGAATATTGCTATGTGTGCTTAGTTAACCACATCCCTGCTGACCAAATACCTCTCCTGTGCTGGGCCTTAATAAAAATGGGTGTGGTCATGGCGAGCTCAGCTCGTCATGAGCACAGGAGAACTGTGCCTCACGACGAGCTGAGCTCGTCATGAGCATCGAAGGGGTTAAGGGGCAGTGTTTGGTTCAAGTGAATGGTAGAGTTAATGTTCGAATTTGGTTCAGCTCTGGGGTAGGCTTATTCTTCAGTTTAAGATCTGGGAACTGTTGTGGCAATACTCAAAATATGTACCATAACTACGTAGAGCTAGCAGGCATACATCACAGAGGTGGGTACATCAGGCATAATGTACCATTTTAGTGGCGATATCGGGCACAAAAAATCAAGGGCAAACATATCTTAAATGTAATGTTCCAAGACACAATATAAGCACTATGACAACGTGCATATGCACAAAACAACAATGTAATGTTCCTAGGTACAAACCACCACCACAGGAAGATCTGACCTACACATCAAAATTAAACAGCCGCATACACTCTACATGTAACTACTGGGATTACCAATTGCACACAACATTCCTAATGCAATATTCATAGACACAAAACACCACAACTGGGTTGATAGCATACTGGAATAAACCCAGATGCAAAATCTCACCATCGTAAAACTTTCAAGCACTACATATGAACATTAGGATTTGCCCATGTACAGAGTACTGCCACTTATGATAATGCCAGGCAATAACTGCACACCATTTGCACAAAATATCACAATAGTGCTGGGCACTTGCAAAAAAAATGTTTGGACTGTAATGATCTCATGTATAAAAAAAAATAATTTAGATGATCTAAGGCTCAACAAAGCACTGGGGAAACCTCATGTGCAAGACATCAACTGTGTGAGCATATATGCAAACCATTACCAGCATGGTGATTCCACGCACAAAATACCACCAGTGTGGTGATTCAAGTGACACTGGCACTAAAGAACATTCGATTCGATTAAAACATCAAGACATTCTCAGTTTTGTACATCAAAGATGTTTCCTGATAGCCCAGAACAAAACGGTTTCATGTATCAGTTTCAAATTTAAACGATTTTAAAACCACATTCATTTTTCTTAGGCATGCGGAGATTAAGTGATTGCCCAGAATCACAAGATGTTGAGCGTCGTTGCTGAGACTCGAACCTGGTTCCCGAGCTTCGACGTCGACTGCTCTAGCCGTAAGGCTACATCCTCTCCCCTATATCCACCCACCACCACACTGCACACAACTAGCACTCACCCATTGCCCTAAGCACCTTCACAAGGCCATGCCTCCTCCTATGCCTGGCTTCCCTCTGTCCTCACATGCTCAGAGTCCACCATGCCTCATGTTTCCTGCCTCAACCTACTCTCATCTTTCATTAATCTATCTATGTCCCGCATCTGATCCCACATACCTGCACAGTGCCAACTCCCAACCTACACTTACCGACTCAGACACAGATCCCTACTTCTTTGTTGAAGTTCAACCCACCATCTTCTGCCTTTGCCCAGCCTCCTTCCCACAAAACTCAATGTCCTTTCCACTAATTGTGAGTCGTCTTCCCTCTGTCCAATCTTCCACTATTCCTAGACCCCACGTCTCCAGTCAAGACCTCCCTCCTACACCTCAGTTCAATGCCAGCTTCCCTCTCTCCATCGAAGGCCAGTTTCCACCCACTGGTCCGAATGCCAGCTTCCACCCCTCCACCCAATGCCAGCTTCCAACCCTCCACCAAAGGCCAGTTTCCACCCACTGGTCTGAATGCCAGCTTCCACTCCTCCACCCAATGCCAGCTTCCAACCCTCCACTGAAAGCCAGTTTCCACTCACTGGTCCAAATGCCAGCTCCACTCCTCCACCCAATGCCAGCTTCCAATCCTCCACGAAGGCCATTTTCCACCCACTGGTCCGAATGCCAGCTTCCACTCCTCCACCCAATGCTAGCTTCCAACCCTCCACCGAAGGCCAGTTTCCACCCACTGGTCCGAATGCCAGCTTCCACTCCTCTACCCATTGCCAGCTTCCACCCACTGGCCCAATACCAGCTTCCACCCACTGGTCCCAATGCCAGCTTCCACCCCTCCACCCAATGTTAGCTTCCAACCCTCCACCGAAGGCCAGTTTCCACCCACTGGTCCGAATGCCAGCTTCCACTCCTCCACCCAATGCCAGCTTCCAACCCTCCACCGAAGGCCAGTTTCCACCCACTGGTCCGAATGCCAGCTTCCACTCCGCCACCCAATGCCAGCTTCCAACCCTCCACCGAAGGCCAGTTTCCACCCACTGGTCCGAATGCCAGCTTCCCTCTCTCCATCGAAGGCCAGCTTCCACCCACTGGTCCCAATGCCAACTTCCACCCCTTCACCAATGCCAGCTTCGACCCCTCTGCCCCTGTGTGCAGGAGATTACATTCTGGTAATGGTAATGGCAATCTGGAGATGGTGGCCTGACACAAACCAAATCTCTGGTGGCCTTTGTACTGAAGCCGGCAAGTCCTCATTAACTTGCACAAGCCTGAAAGATCCTATGATTTGAAGTGGAACAGTGACAAAAGAAAGAAGATCGTGCAAAATAGGGAATAGTGACTGATCCTCTTTCCACAACTGAGAAGGCACTGAAGGAGGTGCTTCATATGCTGAAGTCCTGGAGCATTGACAATGAGATGTTGGTCAAAATGCACAACGCTGGGCTCCTAAAACTGCAAAGTCCTCCCAGAGGATGGTCACATTGCTAGAGTGCAGTTTTAGTCCTACCATCCAAACTGACGTGAAAGGCATAGAGCCCATTAAGTTTACCTGTTTTTCTGTTGCGCTTGACACACTTCAGGGATCTGGTACTGCTTGGGTAATGGAGCTCGGCTGGGGGCTCATTGAGCGCCTTTGTGAAAATATTTCTTTTAATTGCAGCACATGACAGTGCTGCGATTAACAGGAATACTTTCACATTGGTCTAGAAACTGCCCACAGCTGCGCTCCATAAGACACGCATCAAGTTCAAAAGCCCGAGGTGTAAAACACACGCTGTGTTTGTAAACTTGCTACATTTCATTTCTTAATAGAGTGCGGCTGCGGGCTGTTTCTGGGCCTTTGTGAAAGTATTCCTGTTAATCACAGCACTGTCATGCGCTGCAATTAACAGAAATATTTCCAACAATGGCCCGCAATCAGCCCCCAGACGAGCTCCATTAAGAAAACAAATGCAGCGAGTGCAGGAGCTTCTTGTTGCTGAATGCGTGGATAGGCTGCTATTAAAAGGACACTTAACTGCCACTCCCGGCGACGCGACCACTTGTGAGAGCTTCACATAGGACACTGCGCGCTCGGGCTGAAAGAAGTGAGCGGGCGCCCAGCCGCGCAACCTGCTGGGAACATGGGGTGTGGGTGGTAAAATTGGACTCTCTATATTATGTACCCAGCCCCTAAACCGTGGAGAGCCTTAAAAGACAGGGCCATGGCTTTGAAATGAATCCTTTTGCGGACAGGGAGCCAGTGTAGGGATTTCAGCTGTGAAGACAAGCAGGCTCTGGGGCCGAGCACGAGTATGGCTCTTGCTGCGGCGTTCTGGGTCACCTACAGTCTAGTCAGTAGATACTCAGGGAGCCCCAGATAGAGTACACTCACGTAGTCCAACTTGGAGATTATTAATGCCTGGACCACTGTTTTCCTGTGGGTGATGGATAGGAGGGGCAAGAACTGTTTCAGCATTTTAAGCAGGCCAAAGCATGAACCAGCCAAAGATTGGATCTGTGCCAGCATGGAAAGATTTTCATCCAGCTTCACCCCTAGATTTTTCACTGATTTTACGGGAGACTGTGGGGGGGGGACATGTCAGCGGGCCACCAACTGCGGCAGGATTACATTTAAGCTGGTTGCGCTGGAGTCAGCTGTTAATCAGGTCACCCTTGAAGTCTATATCTTTGCTGCTGATAAAAAGCAGCTGCGTATCGTCAGCGTACAATACGATTTTTGCGCCGTGGTTCTCAGCCAGGGTTGCTAGAGGTGTTATATACAGATTGAAAAGGATGAGGCTCAGGTTGGAGCCCTGGGGCACACCCACCTCTAGAGGGAGGATCGGGGCAGCAAAAGGTGGGACCCACAACGTTTGCTGGAGGTCCTTTAAAAAGGAGGTGAACCAATTGAGTACCGTACCCCCAAACCCGCAATCCCGAAGTCTCCGCAGGAGGCGATCGTGGGGGACGGTTCAAAAGCCGCCGATAAGTCCAGCAGCATCAGTATGGCTTTGCCGCCTCTATCCACTACCTCCTTTTTTGCTTCAGATACTTCCAGGAGGACTGTCTCTGTGCTGAAGTTAGCCCTGAACCCAGAATGACTGGCGGAGTAGAGAATTGGTTTAGATAAAATCCTTGGTGACCTTATTCACCACTTTTTCCAGGGCCTTGGACATGAAAGGAAGCAGAGATATAGGCCTGTAGTTGGAGGCTAGTTCAGGGTCCAGAGTAGATTTTTTTTAAGAGGGGGAGAATTTTTGCTCATAGGTCAGCCACCTCTCTAGCTGGGTGCACTATACCAGTGGTGAGGGTACAGGTGCATGAGCCCTGTACCCCTACAGTGTCTAAGCCAATTTTTAGACATTGTAAGTGCAGTAATGCCACTAAGAGTATATGGTGCTGGGAGTTTATCATTATGAACGCCACATCACCATAATGGCTTTACTCAAAACTAGGTCGTTTTGTATCAAACTTCTCAGCACATTAAACCAACACTGATGCCAGTGTGAGATTTAATGTAAAATGCCCTTCTAGGGCATTTTAGAGATGCCCCCTGAAAAACTACCATATCTAGTGTCCTGGCTGAGTGGCTGCTCGCCAGATGCCACCACCAGACATGTTCCTGGACCCCTGTGTCGCGAGCCTGCTGCTCTTGGGGGTCTGAAACAATGCATATCCTGGGACGAGGTGCCAAGCCTCCTCCACCGGGATGGGCAGAGTCATCGAAGGAGAAGCTTCAAAGGCTTGCTGCCTCTGTGAGCAACCCCAGCCATTTGCTGCTTCCAGAAACTACCCCCCCCCCAGTTCTTACCCCCACTTTGGGTGTGAAAATCGGCAGGAAAACCCAGTGAGGAAGGGAGGTGTGCCCACCTTTGCCAACCCCACCCCTCAGATGGGGAGGGGGGATTAAGCGCAACTCTCAGTCCCCACCATCTTGCAAGTTATCATGGCAGAACAATCATATTTGTTTTAGTGTTCAGAAATAAATATTCTTATCAATGATTTCCCTACATTCATGTGGGTTTAAAAAACCAAAATGGCCACAAAAGTCAGTTCTTCTACTATAATTCAATAATGAGCAGAAATACTGCATTAGTGCCCGGTGCTGATCACAATTCCTATGAAAACCCACACTCACTTGGTATTGCCAAACTCAGTACATTCAGGGCAACATTTCTAATGTTAGGATAACGGTATCTGAGTGTGTATGATACTAGCAATACATTATTGAACCGTTTTGCTGAAAGAATTTAATAATGTAAGCATCTGGCATAAAGACAATAAATATCCCGGCCTATTGCCAACATATTTAGTTGGGTGTAATCAAAAGAGTCGCACGCTTGTAGATAGACTAGTAACCCCAGCAATGATGTTTGCAAAGAGCTGGGCACAAAAGGGTTAAAGCACACTCTCCCTGAAGAGGGTTTACCGTCTTTTTGTGTCGTTTTGGAAGTGAAAGTGAAGTATATTTACTCTTTAGAAACCAGTACACAAAAGCAGCAGTACGCCTCATGGGGTACATTTCACCGGTGGGCCCAGCTGACTATTCTATGGTTTATTTTCATCTGACCAACCTCAAGTAAACCACCATCGTATAATTAAGAAGGAAACATACTACTATACAGTGCAATATAAACTCAATAAAAAACAAACACTTGTATTGATAAACAGGAATACACTGAGATATGCGAGAAAGACAGGGAATTGAATATCATTTGGAATAAAGTCCATTGACTTTTTTCTACTCCATGGCAAATCATGTTTATTTCCAGATATTTGTGCTACCTTCTTTCTCGGTCTCAATTTCTCTCTCCACTCCTTCAGTTCCTGGCTATGCTCATCATCCAGCTCCTTGAGCTTCTGGGTTTCGTGTTCAATCAGCAGGTGGCATTTTTCATTCTGAAAACAAGACAGTTATTAGATGAAAGCAAGCCATGTTTTATACACACATGTATGCACTCTGGAATACGTCTACAGTTTACATGTTGTGTGTGTGATTTATTCTATACACTAAACATGTTCCAATGCAGTGCAATTTAGAGGCAAATTTAAAGGCTTCCTAAAAGTACAAGATTCATTTGCAATACAAATTTGGAAAGCATTGCTTAGGAGGCACCTTTGTGACAACTGTGCACTCTGACTCTGGAACTAACTGCACTGTACGCACAGTTCAGCGCTGAATGCTCCTCCTTTACATCAATCCTTGTGCAGCCTTCCCAGCAGAGAATGGAGGCACCTGTAGAACTCCAGACAACGAAAAGCTCTTGTAACTTGAAAGGAGGTCAGCTACTGGTCGCACTAAAGGCATAAACGGTGCAGTCTGACTGGTGGAAAATGGGTAGTATGCTGTATGTTAAGGTTCAATCAGCCCATGCTACCGCCTGAGAAACCAATGGAATTATAAAGTGTCAAACAGAGATATTGGCTCCTTGTTTTGTTTTAAGGCTTAGGGTCGGATTTATATCATGGCGATATGGATACCCTGTCGCAAAGGTGACGGAGTATACATACCGTCTGCCCGCCTGATTTAAATGAGGGCGGACCTTTGGTTTAATCACAGTAGAGACTATGCCGTCTCAGCCATGCTTAAGCCCCTCTGATAGCCCAATGGAGTAAGGGCTGTCAAGAGGATGACCTCTAATTGTGCCCAACTAATTTACATGGACGGACGTAGAGGTCAGTTTAAACCCTGGCGGTGAGGGACAGTGAAAAGTACAAAATGCTCCCCTAGTCATGGGAGAAGTCTCCTATGGCGAGGGGATCGTTGTCTTTTATTTTCAAAAAGAAAACCCTGCTTCGAGATTTTTGTTTTGAAAACGAAAAAGAAGGTTTGCCATACGGCTATGTCATGCTTGACGAAGCTACATGTCAAACTGCAATAAGCATTGACAGGAAACACTGTGACAGCGGTTCCTGGTAAAATTTTAAGAAATTGGAGAGCATTTTATAATTTGGTGGGTGGGGGAACAGTCAAGGCAACAGAGTAAATTGCTCCGTCACCCTGACTGCCAAACCTCTGTCTGCCAAATTATAAATTGGTCCCTTAAACATAGGTAGGCAGAAAACCTAACTATGGAGTGAGAAATATTAAGTCTCCCAATCACCATATCAATTAAACAACAAAAGTCTACTATCATAAGTAAATGGAGGGAGACCAAAGCACAAGTTCATTTAACCAGCAGAACAAACACTGCAATAATATCCATGCACACTGGCAGGGCCAGTGATCCGCTATGTCCCACGTTTTCTAGTCGTGTGTGAACGGGGGGGGGGTCTATGTTTCTCCTGTATACTGCCTATGTGACCGTATCTAGTAATCGGGGATCTCAAAACAATACACTCAGTGATCAGGGACCATTTGAATGGCAAATGCTCAATCTATAGAGGCTACCAGACAATTGGATCCCTTCCTGCCAATTTAAAGTCAAAAACAGAAATCGCAAGGTACACCTATTTTGGCTGCTAGAAGAACACGATCCTGCTATGAAACCATTAGTGAAATACAACAACATCACTGATCTATTTAATGATGATGATTTTAGCAAGTGAAATGCTTCAGTTCAGCTGGATTGGTAAAGTAATGTCTCAAGCGTTGCTTGATTCTTCCCTTGCTTGAAAAATGTCCTTGTCTGCACACCATTATTCCCTTACTTTACAAATGGGCTAATCAGGGTAAGAACAAACCAGCTCGGTCCTTACAAAGGAACATTAGACCCCCAAACACAAAACAGCCAGTTTAAAACTAGTAGTAGAAGAGTTTCCATTGATGAATGTAATTTTAAGTCAAGGTTTTAGTATCCCAGAGCTTGGTTAGTGAACCAATATCATATATGAATAAATATCTGCTATCCAATAGAATACCATGTATGTACAAGTTATAAACTAGAGGTGAAAGATCCAGGAAGGAAATACTACAAAATAGTACAGTTAAGTCTGCAAGAAGGTGGGTGGCCCAAAAAACTTGATCGCACTAGGTGGTGGCCATGGGATCAAGCTCTATACAGGCAAGAATATTTTCGGTTTAAATTTACCAAAATTTCTGGAGATTCTATAAAGCTTTGCTAGAAGTCGGTTGGCGTAGCCATGACATAAGAAAATCTTTAATGGTCTTGTCCATGGCATTCCAGGTATACTGGAACAACAGATTATAGTTGATAAGATAAATTACAGAGGCAATCCTTTTGAGGATCATGCTATTTCGAAGATTTAGCACACTCAACAAAGAAACTAAAGTTCAAAAACCTGTCAGTAAACATTGTGGCGTCCTTAGCATATCAAGAAATTATTTGGCAAGTAAAAGGAAGTACATTAAAATAGGAAACCTGATCCGCAAGCAGGAGGGATTGTTGGCAGCAGAGAAAATTATTGAAACTTGTTCAAGGGACCAAAGAGGACAAAAGTCTACTTATCCCGCCCATTTTATAAATGATAACATCAGTTGTTTTGTTTCCCCTTATCTAACTCACCGTCAACTCCTTACTATTTCCATAGGCTGCATCACCCTTTCCTTCTACTCTCTCAACATACAGCTTCCATTCCCTTAAACTCTCTAGTTTCTCTCCAGCGGCTCAATAGGCCATTAACCAATACTCTCGCCACAGGTTGACTGCATGCCCCCATCTTCTCCAATCCCACACCACAGGGTCCATGCTTGCCTCCTGCACATCCACTTTTACACCTTATACTCAAAACGTCTTTCCTCTCCATACGCTCACAGAATGCTACAGCCCCCTACTTCTGTTCTTTTGTCAAATGCTCTAACTTCCTGGCCGTCCACACGTCCACTTTTTTTTAGCCTGCTACTCCTTCCTTTTGCCACCACAGGCTGCATATCCGCTTATAAACTCTCTAAAACAAGCTCCATAGTCCTCCTCCATTGTTTCAGCATAGGCCTCAAACCTTTCCCTCTCCCCTATCGCTCTGGCATTAACCACTTTTTGTCCTCTTGTCAAATGCTTCTCTTTATCCTTATCTGTCATTCTCACCAAAGGTTGCCTGCAGCTCCTTCATTTGCCTATTTTGTGGAAATACAGGCATATGCCACCCTATCACCTGCTATACTGCTGTAAATGGGACCCAACATATACCTAACTCCATCAAAAGATCTACCTCAGGAACTGTCAGAAAGCTCACAGCCCAACCTCCATAGTTGTAACACCCATCTTAATTGGCCACAAAGCAATATGTTAATGCTTAACAAGACAAATAAATGATGCTTCTTCTCCTTTGGGAGCAGGAAAACAAAACACAGACTAACATGCCTGTTGGTATCTCTACTGTGTTGTATTTATAACACAATATGGGTTTCTGAAGGATCTCTCATGGGAGTTGCTCTTAAACATCAGAGTAGAAATTAGTTGAAGCTGTGTGTGAAGGGGCATTTGTTATCGTGAAAGAAAGGCTACTTTGCCAACACTGCTCTTTGATCATAACTTGCAAGCCTTAGTTTACGCAGTGCAGGAATATTTATTGTACCCAGCTGTGATTAGGAGGATGACCTGAAATCCAGCATCAATGTAAAGGTGTCCTATGTGAGGCATCACTTCTCAATTTGTGAATGCCTGGTTAGGGTGTAGGGGTAGAGGAAAGGGAGCCCCCACAGTGAGTCTGGTAAGGGTTACCTAGGTGGCCCAACTTTGGTAAACAAGGCTTTGAGTGCATCTGGAATAGAGCACGAAAATGTGTTTTCAGCCCCTAGACATTCCTGTTTTCCTCTGCATGACATGAAACAAGCCCCTTCTGCTGCCACTCCTGATTCTTGAAACCTTATTTATGCCTATTCACTTCCTGTCCTACACAGGCGTCCAAACTCTCTCCAACAGAAAACCTCTTCCAAGACCTTGAAATGTGCTGGGCAGGGTTCTATTTCTCTGGTCAGAAGGGAGCATAAATATGTTGTATTCAACCACTCCAGTGATCATAATAGTGACTGATGTGCAGCATCAATACTGGCTCAGGTCTTCCTCTGTTTGCGGAAAAGCTTAGGAAGGCTGATTTTATTGCAATCACCCTTAATAGCAAACAGCAAATCAGGACACATCACTGGGACCACCTCCAAACAGTCTTTGCCTCTAGGATGATTAGAATCTGAGCCGGCTCCAGGTAAAGCATTGCTCTCAGTTAGCAGGCAGGCCAGTGATGCAATCACGGTTTCCTCTAAAAGACCCACCACTTTCATCCTTGCAGCACAGCACATGACAAGCAATTTTAGACTATATGCCCACAGACACACAACTGAGTTCACCCAGATCATAAGAGACTATAACACTGCCAGTCAATGCCAGGAACATAAAAACATTTGACAGAACTGAAATAGCAGTGGTCTGAGATAAGGCTATTCGTGGGTGTCGTATGATGTGACCGCTGCTTCAAATAGCGGGGTGCACTTTGACTTTAAATTGGCAAAATCAATAGCATTGATTGCATTTTTATATGCCTTTTAAGGATTGTTTTAAGTGCTGAATGTGAAAGCAATTTGTTTTTTAGCACAGACAAGTCTATTTGGAGAGAGTCTACTGATTTACTTAAATAATTTGACCAAGAATTCTTTTTTAGGAGGAAGATCTGTTGAAGGATTGATTTCAAGGTGTTGGGTGCGGCCTTACTAATCCTATAATATAATTTTAAGAAAGCACCCATATTATACCACATTTGCGCCTCCAGCAATCTATAATGAATATATGTCTCTTGCAGATACATCGTTATCGAAGGTTAGTAACTTGTTCATCTGAAAGAGACTACGAGTTATAGATTCCTTACCTTAGAATAGATACCTCGGCAATACCAACCCCGGAGGTGGGTCTGGGAACTAAGTTCACACCAGAAAGTCCTAGAGAACTGAAAGGGCAAAGAATCCGTCTCTCCGGACTTGACTATCCAGGCAGTAAGGTTTAGTGAACGTGTGCAGAGATGTCCATGTGGCTGCCTGGCAGATATCCCCAAGGGGACTTCACGTCCCAAAGCAGTAGAGACTGCCGTCGCTCTGGTGGAATGAGAGCACTGTCCTAGCGGAGGCTCCTTTTTTGCCAAGGAGTAACAGGTCTTAATGCAAAGGACAACCCATTGAGAGATGGTCTGTTTTTGCACGGCCCGACCTTTCTTGGCACCCACATAGCCAACAAAGAGTTGATCGTCCACCCGCAAATGTTTTGTGCAATCCAAATAAAATAATAACACACGTTTTGGATCCAGACTGTGGTTTCTCTCCTCCTCCTTGGAAGGATGCAGGTGCGGGAAGTAGGTGGCTAAAGTGATGGTCTGTCCTATGTGGAAAGAGGTAACCACTGGGAAGAGAAGAAGGTCTAGTTCGAAGGACAGCTTGAAGCTCACTCAACCTGCGAGCAGAGGTGATGGCAACCAGAAAAGCAGTCTTTAAGGTCACGAATCTGCGAAGACAATTATGTATTGGCTCGAAAGGAGCACGCATAAGGTAAGTTAAAACCAGATTCAAGTCCCACTGGGGCATTATGAAAGGAACAGAGGGAAAGAGGTGAGTAATTCCCTTAAGCAACCGATTTACAATAGGGGACTTGAAAAGAGAAGGCTGATCAGGAAGGCGAAGAAAGGACGAAATATAGCCTTTAAGGGTGACCAGAGCAGAGCTCTGCTGGGTCAAAGGTAGAATGAAGAGGAGAACCTCTGAAAGAGGGGCAGAAAGGGGATCCACAGCCTTTGCTGTGCACCATGCCACAAATTTGTTCCATCTAAAGGCGTATACTGTTTTAGTGGATAGATGCCTGGCTGCCAAGATGACATTACAGACTTCGGGAGGAAGGTCAAAAGCTATTGCCGCTGAATCTCCACACAAGGAGGTGGAGGCTGGACAGGTTCGGGTGGAGGACCGTCCCCCTGCTGCTGCAACAGAAGACCCTCCCGAAGAGGCAGTCTGATCGGAGGATCGATGGCAGTGTTCAAGAGCCAGGGATACGAGACTCTTCATGCCCAGTCCAGAGCCACAAGAAGGACATTGGCCTGGTCGCGCTTGATCTTCTTCAGCACTCTAGGCAGAGGTTGTATAGGCGGAAAGGCGTATAGAAGATAGCAATTCCACTTGTGTCGGAAAGCTTCGCCGAGCAAGTGCCGCCTTGGAAATTCCTACACACAGAACTGCTGACATTGCGTGTTCTCTTCAGTGGCGGACAGATCTAACCAAGGCTCTCCCCACTGCGGAAAGAGAACTCGCACCACCTCCGAGTGAAGACGCCATTCATGATCCATCATGCCCCGGCAGCTAAGTTCATCCGCCCTGGCGTTCAGAGAACCTGCCAGGTGTTGAACTACAAGGGACATGCTCTGATGTTCCAACCAAGTCCAAATGCGAAGAGCATCTTGACACAGGGTCCACGACCCCACCCCGCCCTGTTTGTTGCAATATCACAGGGCGGTGGTGTTGACACCTGCACTACTCTTCCTTTGACAGAAGGAAATAATTGTGAGAAAGTGAGTTTCTGTTGCAGTACCCCCCTCTACCCCCCACACTTTTTGCCTGATACCTGATGCACTTTTCCTTGGTGTGCCCTGGGTCCCTGCCAATCAGGTACCCAGGGCCTGTGTTCCTTCCCTAAAAACTGTACAAAGCCTAAACCCAATTGGCATCTCTGGCCACATGTCAGCCCCTAGTAAATGGTACCTTAGGTACCCAGGGCATTGTGACCAGAGAAGATCTCTAAGGGCTGCAGCACATATTGTGCCACCCTTAGGGGCCCTGTACCCTGACACACACACACTGCCTTTGCAGGCTGAGTGTCCTGGTGCAGAACTAAACAAAGTCTACATGGCACACATCCCTGTGTGCCATGCCCACAAACCCACTGGCCTGGCATGCATCAGGCACCCCTCTAGCTGGGTGCCCTATGCCAGTGGTGTGGGCACAGGTGCATGAGCCACATGGCCCTACAGTACCCAGGGCAATTCCTGGGCACTGTAAGTGCAGTTATGCCATTAAGAGTATATGGTGCTTGGAGGTTGTCATTACGAACTCCACAGCACGATAATGCTACACTGAAGGCTGACAAGTTTGATATCAAACTTCTCAGCACATTAAACCCGCACTGACGCCAGTGTGGGATTTAATGTAAAATGCACTACTTCTTAGAGATGCCCCCTGAGACCTAACCTACAATCCATGTCTTGTCTGAGAAGCTGCCTAGCCTGCCACACAGCAGACATGTTGGACCCCTGGGTGGGGAGCCCCTGCTCTCCTGGGCCTGCAACAATGCACATCCTGGGAAGAGGTGCCAAGCCTCCTCCCCCAGGATGGGCAGGGGAAGCTTCAAAGGCATTACGCCTTTGTGAGCTTCTCCAGACCACTTGCTGTACTCAGCAACTGGCCCCCACTAGTTCGGACCCCCACTCTGGCGGGAAGACTGTTGAGAAACGCTACGTCAGAAAGGGGGGTGTGCCAGCCTGTGCCAACTCCACCCCTCAGCTTGGAGAAGCGAGGTGATGCATGACCCCGGGCTCCGGCCATCTTGAAGATATGTAAATTGATACTTGTATAGCGCACTACTCACCCGCAAGGGTCTCAAGGCGCTTGTACGAATACCGCTGTGGAACCCATCCTGGCTTTCCCTGTGAGGCGTCCACTCCTGGGCACCAAGAAGGTGGAGGCAAGGCATCCTTAGCGTTGTGGGGCCATTGTAGAGATAAATCAAGCTATTGCCCAGAGTTGCAGAGTGGGACTTCATGATTGGAATAGGCACCGAGGCGAGAACTATCAGGTCCGTGGAATTTTGAGCCCAAGACCCGCCGAGGCGGGGAATTGAACCCTGGTCCCGGGCTCGACCTCTGCATCAGGGTCTGCCGCTCTAACCATTGAGCCACACTTCTCCACTAAGATGGGGAGCCCTGCCCAATCACAGCTAGGCACCTGCCCCCCCACCCACAGGATAGGAGCATGCTAGGAGGTGTACCCACCCCAGGACAGGGACCCATTGGTCCCTGCCTTTGCCCCAACTGTGACGCCCCTAAATTTAGTATTTAGGGGCACCCTGAACCTTCTTCCTTAGATCCAGATGCCGAAACAAGAAAGAAGAACAAGGAACAAGAAGACCTGCCGTGCAGCTGCTAAAAAGAGGAAGACACCAACTGATTTGGCCCCAGCCCTACCGGCCTGTCGACCCTCGAACCTGCTCCTGCTAAACCCCGGCGTCGCCAGTGGCTAGCAACCTCACAAACCCTGGAGGACCTGACTGTCTTGTGACTCTGACTACCTAGGTCTCCCACGAGCAGTGGTACTGCTCAAAACAAGCAACAAGCCCTGGCATCAGCCCGGAACCGCGAACCCTGCACACTCTGCACCCGCCTAGCCTGGCCTGTGCTGGAGTGAATCAAGACCCTGAGGACGTCCCCCCAGCGATTCTGACCTGTAATCCAGTGCCCAAGTACCCTCCCCGACGACGCCTGCAGGCTCAGGACAAGGGACCCCTCTATCAGCGACCAGCTGGGGGTAAGATACCCGACCTCAAAAGACACCCCTTCACCCGGCGCCCCACCTATCCTCCAAGATCCCATCTTACCCCTCGAAGTGTTGGTCGCTACAGAAGATCCTCCGTCCCCGAGCCTGCAGCCTTTGTTCCCTTTTCAAGATCTCCATTGAATAACATTGAGCGCCCGATGGCTCAAAAGCACCCTGCACCCAGTCGCCCGAGTGCCCCTGGCAGTGCAACCTTTGCCCACTTTCCCATTTGCAGTGAGCAAGTGACTATGAGCCCAGTTCCCACAGCTGCCTGGCCTGCTAGCCAGCAGCCACCAACCGAAGGCCCCCGCCTCGCATTGGATAACATTGGGCCTAACTACCTCTGCACCTGGCTGGCCCTGTGCCGCTGAGGCTGTACCTACCTGACCCTGCGGGACCCCTGAGTCTATGCCCAGATCCTTACCTTCACCAGTCGAGTACTCACCTGAAAACCGATAACTCACTTTCCTTCCAAAGGATAACATTGACTGGTTTGACTCGAAAAAATATTCATCTAAAAATCAGCCGACTAATGAATTCCGAAGTACTCACCTGTGATCAGGAGAGACGCCAGTACTGTACCTTTTAGCCCAGTACTGAACCGCAAAAGTAATCAGAACTGTGTTTACTAGTAACCTGAATTTTCTTCCATAGGAAACCATTGACTTTTTTTCTGTGAAATTTCTTCTATTTTTGCAAACTACAAATATTCTTTAAAAATCGTACCAATTACTAAAACGTTATTACTTACCTGTCTTAGGTAAAGACCCCAGTGCTGAACCTAGGAGTCCAGTACTAGATTACAAAAGAAACGAGAACCTACTTTACCTGCGACTTGAATTTCCTTCCATTGGATAACATAGCTAATTTTTCACTGAAAAGTTTTTAAGTGTCAACTTTTACCTTTATATTCTTTAAAAATCATTGCAATAACTAAAACGTTTTTACTAAACTCTTTTCAGCTAAGACCCCAGGACTGAATCTAGGATCCAGTCCTGGAGTTACAAAAGTAATCTATAAAGTTATAAAATAATCAGCTGCATTAGTGTAGAAAATCCCACTGAGCTCAATGTTAAATTGTGTTGGTTACTGCAACCACTGGCCTCTGATCTCCGCCTCTCCCATGTGGCCGCCCCATCCCAGGAGTGACGCATCTGTTACCACTGTGAACTCTGGTTG
Organism: Lissotriton vulgaris; assembly: GCF_964263255.1. Taxonomy (NCBI): domain Eukaryota; kingdom Metazoa; phylum Chordata; class Amphibia; order Caudata; family Salamandridae; genus Lissotriton; species Lissotriton vulgaris. The sequence continues at coordinate 1,063,868,375 of NC_141693.1, read as the reverse complement.
GGGATGTGAGAGGGATCTGCCGTTGACCCAATCCTGGTTCGTTAGGCACCACTGCAATTGGTGTGCACTGCCCCCGAGATCTGGACACAATCGGAAAGATTACCCTGATGCTGCGCCACTGGAGCTTCAGGTCCCACTGCAGAGCCCGCATATGCCACCTGGCATGATCCACCAGCAGGATGCAGAAGGCCATGAGGCCCAGCAGCCTCAAGGTCATTCTCACCGAAACCCGGGATAGAGGCTGAAACATCGGTATCATAGCTATAATATCCCGGACTCGCTGCTCGGAAGGATTAGCCCGAGACTGTGCTGTATCCAGAACTGCTCTGGTGAAAAGGAGCTTCTGAGGGGGGAATCCAGTATGACTTTGGCATGTTGATAGTGAACCCCAGCGAGTAAAGGAGGTCCCTGTAGTCTGGGGGAGGGAGAGGACAGCTTGAGGCGAGCACAACCTTCAACAGCCTGTCGAGATAGGGGAAGGCTGGAACCCCTGATCTGCGCAGATATGGTGCGGCCACTGCCATCACTTTCATGAAAACCTGAGGGGTGCTGATAAGGCCAAAGGTGAGCACAGTAAACTGAAAATGCTTGTGGCCTACCGTAACCCGTCGGTAACACCTGTAGGCTGGCAGGATGGGGATGTGGAAGTAAGCAGGATTAAGAGGATGACCTAAAATCCAGCATTGATGTAAAGGTGTCCTTTGTGAGGCATCGCTTCTCAATTTGTGAATGCCTGGTTATGGTGTAGGGGTAGGGGTAGGGGAAAGGGAGCTCCCACAGTGATTCTGGTAAGGTTTACCTAGGTGGCCCAACTTTGGTAAACAAAGCTTTCAGTGCATCTGGAATAGATACTAAGTGCTAAATCAAGGTGTGTGTGTCGAGCGTTATCTGCAATAGAGACTTAAGCTTCACTTCACTGATGAGGCCAAATAAAGAGGAAATACACCTGGGACAACTATGTTCTCATTTAGATGGGACTTAGGTTGGCAGTTTAGACTGGGTGTCTTCCTGGTACAAGCCAAAGAGTGATTTGCATAACCATGGTCCTTTTCCTTGATGGCACAGATGAGGAATGGAAAGCATCCACAGTACTAACCAGTGTTTCACCTGTCATGTACCAGCCTGAGACCCTTGTGAACCCACTTAGACTGCGCCATGCAAGCTGCCAGCCTATAACAAATGCCTTGAGAGGACGGATGTTGCCAAAACTCAGATAGCACACATCATAAAGCCACTCTAGGTGGGACAGACTGGGTGGTGTTAACTGCCCACAACTTCTTCCTGTGCTCTCTGTACAGCAGCCAGAGGTCTAGTAACTGAGCAAAGGTCTGCTGCAGGGGTCGGAGTAAGCAAATCAGATGTATTTACTTTAGTAGCAATGGATGCTAAGGGAGGTTGGTGCTGGGGAACAGGGGCGAAGAAGCCAGGCAATGTTTTGCAATTATATATTGTATGTCTCTGCAATGGAAGTTACAACATCACAAACTGATATAACAGTATTCACCTAATTATGTGGCTTATAAGTAGGATTTTAAAGAGAAATAAATATACATTTATTTTCAGTTGCTGCATATTTATGGTTGACTTATTTCAGCTGTTACCTTATGATGGACATATGTGCATTATGATGCTTACATATTATGTAAAACATGCTTCTAGTTTTAAATGTTTGTAAATGAATGTCTCTGTCTCACAAGAATACTAAGTTTGATGTTAAAATAAACTAAAACCTATAAAAGCTCAGTTTTCACTTATTATGAAGCAGATATTGTGCTCATTTGATACAGTGAAGGATATGCTCCACGAGGGCCGCTTTAGCTGCTGGTTGTATCAGTTATTAAGAAGTCACAGATTTCTTTACCTGTAGTTGTTGCAGTTCCTTGATGTTGCCATCACATTGCAGCTGAAGGTCCCTCATTTGATTTTCATGCTTTTGGTGCTGAGCCAACCTTTCATTTTTCTGTCTCTTGTCCTCTTGAACAGCAAACTAAAATAAAAAAAAAGAAGAGAGAAGGCAAATTAGTTCCTATGGTGACATATAGACTGGTATTAAATGATCCAATCTAAAAGAAATACAGACCACAAGTGAGGTAAAAAAAAAAACTAGCAGTTAAATAATAAGTGGTCAATACATCAAGGATGGCTTTGCAACTCAATGCGAGCAAATCGTTCTACTTTCAAAGAAGAACTACAAGGATTTATCAGATCATTCTCCTTGCTTTTCCGTCTTTCTCTTCATCTTTTTCCCTCTTTTTTGCTTTTTCTCTCTTGTTCTGTGACAAAGTCTGATGATGAGACGTAAGTTCTGGTTGCAGAAAGGAGTGCTGGAGGGCCCCACCTGCAACCACTGAATCAATTTAAGCACAGCATAGTTGCCAGTCTGACTTTTGTTAACCAGAAGCAACACTCTTTCTTATGAAGAACTCTGGGTTGGCTTACAACTTCAACTGCCCAACCTTAAAAATAGGCGAGGCGAGCACTAGTGGCAAAAGATGTATTCCCAACCTGACAGTGGTATACGAGTAAGAGTCAAAATTAAAACATTGCAAATAAACAGACCAAAGCAGACTTTCTTATGAAAAAAGCTACAGAAACTCTTAACTCACTGTGCAAGACCTTCAAAGTGATGGCATGTTTCAGAAAAACGAGCAGCCTTTAGAATTCCACCCTTCCTAATCTCAAGGATTCTGCAATTCTATCATCACGGATTTCATCGCCCTGATTGAATCCATTAGCAATAGAATTACATCTAATTGATTCAATCAGGGAGATGAAATATGTGCACCCAGGCACAGAGTCCAAAAGCGAAGGGGAAAATAAGTGCTACGTGGTCTGGCTCCAAGTCATTGCATCCATCAGACACTTTAGAACTTATCAATAAGGCTAAATCGTGCTTTACACTGAACCCTTGCCCACTCCATGTCCTCCAGTTTTGCCTCTGGCCTGTATAACTATCATCAAGGTATAGAACTCCTGCTTATTGACTCAAGCGATGCCAGAGAAATGGAAAGTTGGGTTGGAATCCCCTCATTCTGTGAAAAGGAAAAACGCACAGCTGATGACCCCACATACCATCCACCCACTATGCTTTCAACTGCACTACTAAAATTTCTAGAGAAAGAGATAGCTTCCTAACTATCAAAATTTCACGAAGAATCCAGTATATATTAGATGAATGGCAGCTGGGTTGCAGAACTGGCTCAGATTTTTGCTGGCCATGGGAGAAATGTGGTAGATGCAGGATGAAGTAGGTCTGTGGCCCTCATTTTATTGCACTCATCAGCACTTTTGATACAATCGATCATGCCACCATGATCGAACAGATGACTGACATTGGCGCACAGGGCACAGTGCATGACTGGTTGAACTCATCCCTGTCCAATCCTATTCAAATACTTTCACCTGCCTCATTTCAATCAGGTAAAACATCTACTGTCTTTGGAGTTCCACAGGGCTTTTTGTTATCACCATTACTTTTCAATATCTACCTATGTCCTCTATCTCAGGTGATCAGATCATTTGGACTAAAGGCACTGATGACACAAATTATCGTCTAGCTTGACCATCTAGATCCCACAACACCATTAACGTTGAGAAACGGCATGAATGCCCTACAACAGTGAACGGGCTCTACATTTCTTTAAGTTAATAATGATAAAACCGATCTCCTGCTACTGGGCAATAATCCCACTTCATGGAATAACATCTTATGGCCTTCTGAGCTTATTGCTGAAAAAGGAAACGTTTTAGGAGTCTTTATGACCTCTGACTATAGATAGCCTCATAAGTGCTGCGCCAGTCCAACGGCCGACGGCACCACTACCTCGGGAGTGCTGCCGTCGGCCGTTGGACGTTCCAACTGCACCTGCGCAATGGAACGTTCAGCACTGGAGCTGGACGTTCCATAGCTGCTAAGGTGTTAATAGTGAAGAGTCTATGTTATGTTGTCACTACCCTTTTCTCAATCTTGCGACTACTCGGGAAGATTCTTCCTTTTGTTCCACCAGACAAACATTGCAAGGCTTTTTCAGCCCTCATTCTGTCACGGTTTGATTATTATAACAGCTTTTTGGCAGGTCTTCAAGGTTATCTGCTCACTGATCGCTGTCTACACTGGCTTTCAATTGAGAAAAATAGAATTCAAGGAGCTTTGTATTGCCCATATAGTCTTCTATGACCTAGAAAAATCTGATGTGAAAATTATTGATCACCTATACTCAATCCCTCCTTACGATCTGCACAGCTCCTGCAGTTCCACACCCCACACGTAAAGAAGGCATGTTTTGGCCTTCTTGTGCTAAGCAGTGTAATTCTATTCTTCAAACGTAGGAGCCCTAGTATTCAGAAGCTCTTTGAAAACATTCCTATTCTATTAAGCCATGGATAACTTATCTCTACTACTTTTAGTTCCTTTGGTACCAGGAAACCTTCAGGTGCCCGTGCGCTCTTGAAATAAAATAAATGATGGCAGTCAAGATGAGGACTTGAGGAGAACAACGGGATCTGGCCATGGTCAAGAGTGGCTACTACCTAATCACTATGTGTGCCACAAATTTGTATACTCTGTACATGCATTTGTCAGTGATGTTCCTGAATGTCAAGCTCTGTGGCTAAATCTCTCTGCATCTGATATATCAAGGGTTCTAGGTGGTGTTTTAACATTGTTAATATGTTACCACTAACCAATATTCCCAGATGTTTCAGTTTTGAAGATTTCCATTGGAAGGGTTGATCTCCCACAGAAACGGATATGTTGGAATACCAGATGTAATATAACAACAAGATAAAAATAGTGATGTGGAAGTATTCTATGCAACAGGTGTCCTCTTATAAATCAAACATAAATATGACTGTATTTGAGTAAAGGTACATATAAAGTGCAAATGTAGGAGCCAGGCGGCAGAGTGCGAGGTGAGGAGCTGCAAATCAGGAAAAGAATTCTTGTTTATTGACTGAAGGATTCACTTTGCTGGCTTTTTATGGGATATGTGTGGTGTTACTCCTTCTGGATGAGATGCTCCTTCCGGGAGAAGAAGATTCAGCATTTTCCTCATGATAAAGTGGGTGCTTACCCGATTAATGATGGACAGGAGATTCTGATCCTTAGTTTGCTTCATTAAAAGGTCTGCTTTGTTATTTTCTTCTTGCTTTTTTGGGTTTTCTGCCTGGTATTGTCTTATTGTCTTAGCCGCATGTGTAGCATTCACTGGCCGAGAGCTTCACCTTTACAAGGTAGGGCACGGTTTTTAAGATGAAACTTCGCATATATTGAAAAATGAAAACTAGCATGTATTCAAGAAAGGCTTTTAGAGGAAAGATAATGTTCTATGGTGTGAATGGATCTCCAAGACGTTGACAAGAAGGGTGTTGCCATAATGTAGATGTAACAGTACCAGGGCTTAGAGAGCAGTTTTCAAGTCAAATTCTGTGAGCAAGCCTTGACTCTGATTCATTTACAATCGAGAATTTTTGGGCTACTGGTAGTTTGAGAGGTGAATCCATCAAGGAGCATTGCCAGGAGACATTCTTGTACTTCAATCGGTTTGCTGTCTTTGGTAGCCAAAACAAATTTTAGGGGTTCAGCTTTAGTTAAGACTTTTGGTTTCCGGCTTATATGCTGGTGAGCCAGGTCTTCAGGTGGTCCATAACAGGTAGCTCAAATCTTTACCTGGAGCTGTGTAGAGGCAGACAACAGGTGACAAGATGGAGACTTGTTATAAGCTGCCAAGTCACAGGGCTGATTTCAGCCCTTGAAGACGTGATTTGGAAGAACTGGCATTTGCTGGTCAGGTAGGAAGTGAACCATTTGAAGTCGTTGCCATTAAAGGACATATATGAAGTGGGGATGTGGAACAAGGTTAGGTCATCAACAACAAATAATGTTGTGAAGAGGTCTAGGAGTACTGGGAGACAGGGGGGGGGTCACCATTGTCAGTGAGGAGGTCATCGCCCACCAACTGGATAGTAGATATCTGTGTGATGTACTGTGGTCCTTAGCCTGACCAGCAATCCTGAGAAATGATTTTGGATGAATTGCTTGTGTGGTTGCCTGAACAAACAACAACTTTTCGATTTTCCTGCTAAGAGAGCGGAAATGAGCTATTATGAAGTAGTTGGACAGGTCACTGGGATCATTGATAACTTTCTTCAATTAAATTGGATAGTAATGTTTGGTGCAAATCGGTCTAGGGGGGACGTGTAAAACAGTTTCTCATTAAAACGTCTTTGGGATGATACTGGGTGGGGTTGTGTGCCAGTAAAATGGCTGAAATATACGTCACCAAATTTGCCAAGCATTCACTCCTTTAGAGAATTTTTTTTCTAAATATCATCCATTGGTTTGAGATAACTTCTGTCCTTGTCAGATGTGTGTCACATCATGAGAGCAACTGCAGTATGAAAAGCTTCAAAACACTGAGTCATTGAAAAATCCTACATAAAATGATATTAAGGTTACAAAGCCTAAATATTCCTGAAATTGACTAGTACATGCAGAGCATCCTTAACTCAGCTCAAAGTCGAACACATTCACAGACTGAAAGCAACTACTGACACATCTAAACTAAATTGAGGGGAAAAGGTGTTTACATTGCGTTTCATGACCTACGAGTCTGTGTAATCTTACGGTCTCTCTACGATGAGAGTAGTCAGTGATATTTGAGTATGTCATGCCATACTTTACTGATGATTAAGACCATTACATTATAAAATCAAGCATTGGTAATGCATCGGTTTCGCCTATGTAGTGAATAAAGAGCTGTTTTCATCAATCATCGTCTGGGACAAAGCAAGAGCTCCCTGAAAGTTAACACAGGAGTGGAGAGGATGTGGCGCAGCAGCAAGAGATGATGACTCCAATGCTGGGGATCCCAGTTTGAGTCTCTGCAGCGCCGTGCAACATCCTGAGATTCTATATAAATCACTTAATCTCTCTGGATGATAAATTGTTATATGAACATGCTAAAAGTGTAAAAGGCAAAACTTTATGAAAATATAGTTCCACCAAAGCGGATGTAAACAGTATTTCAGAGGCAGGAAACTGATAAGAGAAGCAGATGAGGAAAAAGCATTGGCAAATGCAGGAAAATATGTTACAGCCAATAGAAATGGAGAAAAAGTAAAGTGGCCCACACAGGAACCAACGAGCAGCCAGGAACAAAAGAAGGCCCCTTTTAAGCTTATAATAAAAACATTAGATTTCGCAAGCACAGCGCAAGCGCTGTCCAGGCGAAACCTAACCCGCGGAGAGACATGGTTTAAAATTATTGTGTAAATTAGTTTAACATTTCTAATGGTAAAAGCCAACAGCTCTATAAATAGCGCAAGTGCTTTGTGCATGTTGTGATAATACTTTATTCGATATATTCTTATCATAAAAGTGCAAACATTTCCAGACATAAAATGTTACTTATAATTAATATTCTGGCTATTTCTTAGCATAAAAACGATAAAAAGCTATTTACAATTTAAAAAAGGATGGTTACAAGGGGGTAAAGTGCACTCACAGTAATATACATACAAGCTAAAGTTGAGGCATAATCTAGTTTTTGTTTTCATTTAGCAGCCTTGTGCACATAAACCAAGCACTGGCAAGAAACTTTGCAACCCCGCATACAATATACAGAGATGAAGTATCTGTTAGAAGGATACGTAGGGTAATCCTAAAGTCTCTTACGCCCAGCTCCCTGCATACTGGTTTTAGCCATCTTGTTCTTGGCCTCTTGTATGCCTTACAAGCAAACAAGAAGTGGGGTAGAGATTCCTTCAAACATGGACATCCTGGGTAGGTGAAGCAATGGTCCCTCATTGTATTCCACCCCTCTATAAATGTATTAAGAGGGAGTATGCCGCATCTCATTTTCAGATAGAGAGATCTATCTCTTGAGATTTGAATATAGTCTAGAAAGGGCTATAGCTTTCTGGTGGGCTTATGTTCTAGGAATTTGGTAGTAAGCACCCCCCACTTAGTGCTCTTTAAATCCCCAGCCTGTACCCACTCCCAATAATTTTTTTTAAACAATTTGCTTGTGGGGCGGGGGGGGACTGGGAATCCCAAAATTCGCCCATTCCTAAACTCACGATCAGCTGCCTCAGTTTATTAAGTCACTGTATCTTGTTTGAGCTATTCAGGACAATCAATTCATCCAGGACCGGAGCATAATTTTCCAGTTCTGGTGTCCTTCTCAGGCGCACCCAGAACAACAAGGGTCGGAGGTGTACTATGTCTGCAATTGGGCGTTTGCCCGTATCAACAAGCATTTGCAATGCAATAGGTCTCGCATTAGGAAAGTTTGAGCTATTGGTACTGTAAATGACAATACTTTTTTTTTTATGTGTTGGTTTTGAAAATAGCGAAATTAATAGCTTTGTCATTTACAATGCCAATAGTTTTAACTTTTGCATATGTGACACCTATAGCATTTGTAATGCAATATGTGTTGTATTTACGTGACCTAGATGTATTGATATTACAAATAAAAATGGCTTAATTTTTTTAAGAATTAATACTGAAATAAATGTTATTGTAATTTATAATGGTGTGTGCAGGTGCAGTGTGTGTGAGGGTGCGGTGTGTGAGTGTGCGGTGTGTTAAGGGTGCGGTGTGTGAGGGTGCGGGGTGAGGGGTGTGAGGGTGCGGCGTGTGAGGGTGCGGCGTGTGAGGGTACAGTGTGTGAGGGTGCAGTGTGTGTGAGGGTGCAGTGTGTGTGAGGGTGCAGTGTATGTGCGGGTGCAGTGTATGTGTGGGTGCAGTGTATGTGTGGGTGCAGTGTGTGTGTGCGGGTGCAGTGTGTGTGTGCGGGTGCAGTGTGTGTGTGCGGGTGCAGTGTGTGTGTGCGGGTGCAGTGTGTGTGTGCGGGTGCAGTGTGTGTGGGTGCGGTGTGTGCGGGTGCGGTGTGTGCGGGTGCGGTGTGTGAGGGTGCGGTGTGTGAGGGTGCGGGGTGTGAGAGTGTGGGGTGTGAGGGTGTGGGTTGTGAGGGGGTAGTGTGTGTGTGGGTGCGGTGTGTGTGGGTGCGGTGTGTGTGTGTGTGCGGTGTGTGTGTGTGCGTGTGTGTGTGGTGTGTGTGTGTGGGTGCGGTGTGTTGTGTGTGAGTGTGCAGTGTGTGAGGGTTCAGGGTGTGTGAGGGTTCAGGGTGTGTGAGGGTTCAGGGTGTGTGAGGGTGCTGTATGTGAGGCTGCGGTGTGTGAAGGTGCAGTGTGTGTGTGAGGGTGCAGTGTGTGCGTGAGGGAACAGTGTGTGCGAGGGTGCGGTGTGCGAGGGTGCGGTGTGCGAGGGTGCAGTGTCTGTGAGGGTGCAGTGTCTGAGGGTGCAGCGTGTGTGAGGGTGCAGTGTGTGTAAGGTTACGGTGTGTGAGGGTGCGGTGTGTGCGGGTGCGGTGTGTGCGGGTGCGGTGTGTGCGGGTGCGGTGTGTGAGGGTGCGGTGTGTGAGGGTGCGGTGTGTGAGGGTGCGGTGTGTGAGGGTGCGGGGTGTGAGGGTGTGGGGTGTGAGGGTGTGGGTTGTGAGGGTGCAGTGTGTGTGCGGGTGCAGTGTATGTGCGGGTACAGTGTGTGTGCAGGTGCAGTGTGTGTGTGCGGGTGCAGTGTGTGTGTGCGGGTGCAGTGTGCGGGTGCGGTGTGTGCGGGTGCAGTGTGTGTGCGGGTGCGGTGTGTGAGGGTGCGGTGTGTGAGGGTGCGGTGTGTGAGGGTGCGGTGTGTGAGGGTGCGGTGTGTGAGGGTGTGGGGTGTGAAGGTGTGGGTTGTGAGGGGGTAGTGTGTGTGTGGGTGCGGTGTGTGTGTGCGTGTGTGTGTGCGTGTGTGCGTGTGTGTGTGTGGTGTGTGTGTGGTGTGTGTGTGTGGGTGCGGTGTGTTGTGTGTGAGTGTGCAGTGTGTGAGGGATCAGTGTGTGTGAGGGTGCGGTGTGTGTGAGGGTGCGGTATGTGAGGCTGCGGTGTGTGAAGGTGCATGTGTGTGTGAGGGTGCAGTGTGTGCGTGAGGGAACAGTGTGTGCGAGGGAACAGTGTGTGCGAGGGAACAGTGTGTGCGAGGGTGCAGTGTCTGTGAGGGTGCAGTGTCTGAGGGTGCAGTGTGTGTGAGGGTGCAGTGTGTGTAAGGTTACGGTGTGTGAGGGTACGGTGTGTGAGGGTACGGTGTGTGAGGGTGCGGTGTGTGAGGGTGCGGTGTGTGAGGGTGCGGTGTGTGAGGGTGCGGTGTGTGAGGGTGCGGTGTGTGTGAGGGTGCAGTGTGGCTACAGACATGCCATCCCTAGAAACAATTTTGGGAGCACAAGTTTCATTTTAACGTAATTCGAGGAAAATGCGAAACCCACTTCTGAATAATCACACGGAAACTGGTGAGTGCTACTTAAGAAAGGGTTTCTCAATATCATGCCCACTGCAGCTGCTCTTTCTGCGCGCCGGACCACGCGCACTATCAAATAATGATAAAGAATCGGACCTGCTCTGAATATATGACGTGCTGCGCTAGGCACACTCGCTACCAGCAAGAGTGAAACAGTGAGAGGTATACACACATCTGCAAAACAAAGAGTCTGTCCAAGATCTGCGAAAGGCAACGTTGACAATTAACGAGGTAAAATAATGCAGCCATAAGCAGAGGGGAGGGAGGCCCCCCAGCAGCTCCCCTCGCTGGCTGCTGAATCCGCGGCTTTTGGGTATCAAGCACCGATCCCATAATTCAATCAGAGGCCTCTACGTGCAGGCAGCCTTAATGTGCACAGACACCACACCTGTGTCAGAGGCAGGCTCGCGCCTTTCATCACAGCCTCCCAGTTAGCCTCTGCTGCCTGCGGGCGCTGCCTGCTGCTGCACACCAGTCCGGGTGCCTGGCGCGGGACCCCGGTCATGTGAGCACTAGACCTTTCCGCGCTAACTTTGTTACAGGCAGGTTCATATGCATGCGCGTCTGCAGAGGGGGCTCTGCGTGTCGTATCCGCTCCCTACCCCCAGGCCCGGCCGCCCCCATCCCCGCTTGTCAGTGGAGGGCATTCAATGCTAGTGCGCACAACACACCCGTAAAATGTGTACATGTTTGTTTGTGTGGGCCCAGTAGTGTAAGAGTCATACATGCGCCTGCCTTTAGATGTACGAATGCGTGTAGTGGTTATTCACCAGACATGCCGAAAACCGCACACAGCAAAAAAATTAGATATAATGCATGTAGGAATATGTTGCGGCTATCATAGCGATAAAAGCATGTGCGGCCTTTGTCCTACATGTAATGGGGTTAGTGTTTTGTGAGATGATGTCTTTTTGGACATGAAATGGTTTATTTTGAATGAGGGCGCTCGATTCTTATAGCAGGCACAATGCCATGACTGCACCACCTTTCTGTGAAGCAGCTGTTCTTCAGGAGCGTCTTGTCTTCGGGGGAGGCCTTCTTTGGGTCATTGTTTTAAAAGTGCAGCAAGCACGTGACCTACAGTGATGTTGCGCAAATGACCGAGATGCGGTGGGGCAAAAAGTATGCTTCAACTCAGGCAGACACACATTTAAAAGCAGAAAGAATCTGACCCAGAGTGTTGAGGGATGTCGCAGAGGAAATAACAACCACGTACAGTGAGCACCGACTATCACGATCGACGAAGACACGCCCCCCTGCAAGGAAACATCATTATTTTTGACTTATGAAACCCGACACATTAAGAAGACATCAGACCGAAGAGAAAACTGCGGTTTTGCCAAGAGACCTGGCTTAGATTTCGCTTCGCTCGCTGCACCTTCCGGTAATATAAAATATTGGCATTCGCCCCAGAGAACAGGACGTGCTGTGACAAACACAGGGAAACGCCTGGCATGAGAGCAGGCTGCCGCAAAGTCAGAAGGGATCTCATGAGTGCCAGTGTCAGGCCCGCGTTGCATCCTAAAATTAAAGGTCCGCAATGAGAAAACAAGCAAACTCACCGCCACAGCCCGGCTTCAACAGGAAGCCAGGCAACCTTTGTTGGGACGGGGGCGGGGGCGGGGCCGGACAAAAACAGGAAGCAGGCGCTCCTGTGCCCGCCGGAGGATTGCCGTGTTAGCTAGCGGGCTCCCGTGCTCGTGGAGAGCCCCGCGGCCCCCGCCTGTTAACCGGAATGACCCGCTGGCTGCCGAGGGACACGCAAGAAGAACCTGGTGAGTGGGGTGTGAGGGGGATGTGTGCGCGCGCGTGTGTCTCTGGTGAGGTGGGGGGGAGCGTGTATGTATGCAGTGTGTGCGTGCGCGCGTGTGTGTATGCGGGGGGGGGGGTGGGGGGGGCGGGGGGGATTGTCTGTGCGTGAACTCTCGTGTGTGGGCGGCGGCGGCGGGGGGCGGGGGGGGGGCTGGGGAGGTGTAGTGTGTATCTGTATGTGTGCGCTCGTGTCTGCCTGCGTGTGCATGTGTTGTGAACAGCCTGCTCTCTGTGTGTGTGTTAGGGGCGGCGGCGGCGGCGAGGGGGGGCGGGGGAAGTAGGTGTGGCTGTGATCTATTTATTTCGTGTTTGTGAGAATGCCCATAGTAAAACCGAACAGTGGAAACAAACACGCGGCGGCGGCGGGGTCTAAGACAGGAAACGAAAGTGAAGGCAAGCTCACACAAAGAAAAAGAAACATTGTAAAAGAAACTGAAGGCAAAAAGCGCGTGCACGCAGCTCAATCCAGCCAAGGATAAGCTCGTCACAGTTTCTTGTCCTTCATTCCCCCGTGGCAGCTAGCTATAAGTCTCCAGCCTGGACGCATCCTTCGGATGCGATTTCCAGGCGAGACCTAATAAAAAGGGGTTTCAAAGGTGTTGAGTGAGGATGGGAAAATAAGTCCCTAACGAACTTGTTCTCAGCTCTTGTCAGATCCTTAATACTTTCGCAGCCCCATAGTTCAGAACTGTAGACCGCTGAAGCCAGCCCCTTGCCCTCAGATAGCTAAGGCCGGAGCTTTGGGCCTGCTGACTGACATGCGCTGATTCCTCAAAATTGCTCCAGAAGCTCTTTTGAGGTTTAGGAGCATTTTGGCCACGTGGGAGTCCCATTTCATCCTTCTGTTAATCCTGACTCCCAAGTAGTCAAATTCCTCCACCACCTCTAGCGGGGACCCATTAAGGGTTACATGTACTCTCCTAGCTTTTTTTGGGAAGATAACACCATCAGCTTAGTTTTGGTGGCATTTACAGTTAGCCCCCGCTCATCGCAAAACAAACTAAATCTGTCCAGCAACTTCTGGAGACCCGTGGGAGTTTTGGACATCGGGAGGGTGTCGTCTGAAAAGAGGAGGGTAGGTGTTTTCTCCCCCGCCAGGACTGGGGCATCCGCAGGATCCTCCCTCAAATGGGCTACCACCCCCTTGATAAAGAGAGAGAACAATGTCGGAGCCATCACACAGCCCTGGTGGGCCCCCCTGTTCACAGGCACCCTCCCTGTTAACTGTCCTTGGGTCCCCCACCGGATTCTAGCATAATTATCCTGATGAAGCCTTACAATAAACTCCAAAAGATAATACGGAAACCCCATATCTAGCAGCACCTTAACTCAGCTCAAAGTCGAACACATACACAGACTGAAAGCAACTACTGACACATCTAAACTAAATTGAGGGGAAAAGGTGTTTACATTGCGTTTCATGACCTACGAGTCTGTGTAATCTTACGGTCTCTCTACGATAGTCAGTGATATTTGAGTATGTCATGCCATACTTTATTGATGATTAAGACCATTACATTATAAAATCAAGCATTGGTAATGCATCGGTTTCGCTTATGTAGTGAATAAAGAGGTGTTTTCATCAATCATCGTCCAGGAGAAGGCAAGAGCACCCTGGAAGTTAACACAGGAGTGGAGAGGATGTGGCGCAGCAGCAAGAGATGATGACTCCAGAGCTGGGAATCCTAGTTTGAGTCTCTGCAGCGCCGTGCAACATCCTGCGATTCTATATAACGAATAGTTTCTTACCTGTCGGTGTAGTTTTGCAGCTTGATGATCTTTCTGGATTCACTATGCTGTGCATATTCCGCGGTCTTGTGGTTGGGTCCGGATTCGTAGTCTTTTCTTTGTTTTTTTATTTTTTTCGTCGCCCAGGTGGGCGTCGGCGTCACCCCTCCTTGGGTGTATTTCCGGTGACGTCGGCATGCTTCCTGCGGAAGCTCCCACCCTTGGGCGCCATCTTCGGATTCTTTTTTCCGTGTTTCTTTCGTCTCCAAAGTGATGGCAATGTTCTATGTAGGTGAAACTTCTTTTAACCGCTTTGTATATAAAGTCATTTCTGTTTTTTTTTTTTTTTTTTTTTACCACCTCTTTCTCCTCCAGCCTCATCTTTCTGGCGGAGGTGGGTGGGTTCACTAGTGAATCCAGAAAGATCATCAAGCTGCAAAACTACACCGACAGGTAAGTAACTATTCGTTTTGCAGCGTGAATCTTTCTGGATTCACTATGCTGTGCATAGATTTTGTAGCGGTTTCTCATTTCTGTGGCGGCTGGGTGGAAGATGAGCTTTGGTTTTTGAATATGTGCTGGAGCACCCTTTGTCCGACTTGTGCTTCTCTGTTCATCTGAACATCCACGCAGTAGTGCTTCGTGAATGTGTGCACTGAAGCCCATGTTGCCGCCAGGCATATGTCTTGTATGGGTGTATTAGCCAGGAAGGCTATTGTAGCACCTTTTCTCCTAGTGGAGTGGGCACGTGGCCCCTCGGTTAGTTCTTGCCCTGCCCGTTTGTGGCAGAGTTGGATTGTTTGCGTGATCCATCGTGCAATAGTGTTCTTGGTTACAGCCTTTCCCATGAAACTGTTGGCGAATGACACGAAGAACTGCTTTGTCTTCCTGTGTCCCTTTGTCCTCTCGATATAGTGCATGACCGCCCTTCTGGCGTCTAAGGTGTGTAGGGCTCGCTCTGCGCTATTTGATGGTTTTTGGAAAAAACTCGGTATCTGTATGGACTGGTTCATGTGGAATTTGGACACCACCTTTGGCAAGAAGTGTGGGTCAGTCCTCATCACAACCCTGTCATTGTGTATTTGTATGTATGGTTCCTGCAGCGTTAGCGCTTGAAGCTCGCTCACTCAGCGTAAGGACGTTATTGCAACCAAGAAAGCTGTCTTCATGGTCAGCATTTCTAGTGAGGCCTTGTGGAGTGGTTCAAAGGGCTCCTTCATGAGTTCCGTCAGGACTATGTTCAAGTTCCATGCCGTTGGCGGCACCCGCTTGGGTGGTGCGATCCTCTTCCCTCCTTCCAGGAATCTCTTCACAACCTGTGACGTGAAGAAACTCCTGCCCATCTCACCCCTTGTATAGGCGACTATCGCTGCCAAGAGTTTTTTCTCCAGTAAGTGCGTGAGGTATTTTAGCACTGTGGAGTCCTTCTTCATTTTATTGTGAAGTCTTTCCTTCCTGCACCATATTGTGAATCTCTTCCACTTTGCCACGTAGCACTTCCGTGTGCTGGGCCTTCGTGCCTCCCGAAGGACCCTGAGGGTGCTCTGTGGTAGCCTCAAGTGTGCGAATTCTATGTCCTCAGGAGCCACGCCACTAGGCTCAGGCTCTCTGGCTCTGGGTGCAGTACCTCTCGTTGTGCATGGAGAGCAGGTCTTTTCTTCTGCCGAATCTGTGCGGTGCACTCTGTGCCATCTCCATGATCTGCGAGTACCATGTCTGTCTGGCACACTGTGGTGCGACCAGTATCAGGGTCATGTTGCTCGCTCTGCACTTGCTCAGTACTCTGTGTATCAGTGGTATTGGGGGAAAAGCGTAAGCAAATGTCCCAACCAACCTATCCATAGGGCATTCCCAAGGGACCCCTCTTCGGGTTGTCTGGATGCGAAGCTTTGGCATTTGGCATTCTGGCGTGTTGCAAACAGGTCCACTGATGGCGTTCCCCACTTGTTGAACAACCACTTCGTCTCCCGAGCATTGAGCTACCACTCGTGGGATGCCGATGTCTGTCTGCTGAGCCAGTCTTGCTGAATGTTCTCCTTCCCCGGTAGGTGTATGGCCAGTAGGTCTATCCTGAGGGGGATGGCCCATCTCCATATCTCCTGCGCCAGTGTCGAAAGCATTGTTGACTGTGTTCCACCCTGCTTGTTGATGAAGAACATAGCTGTGGTATGTCTGTCTGCAGCATCACCCTGTGCTTGTACAGTCTTGTTTGGAAGGCTTTCAGTGCAAGGAAGATTGTTTTCAATTCTAGATAATTGATGTGCTTTGTCGCATCTGTTGGTGTCCACAGACCCCTCACTTTGAGCTCTTCCATGTGAGCGCCCCATCCCTTCAGGGATGCGTCTGTGGTGATGGTCACTGTTGGTGTTGGGGGTGTAAGAGGCTTTCCCTTTGCTATGTTCTCCATGGTCCACCATGCCATTTCCTTCTGCACTGCGTGCGTCACAACCACTAGATCCTCCCAACTTCCTGAAGCTTGTGACCATTGTTCCTGGAGCCATTCTTGGATGGGTCTCATGTGAAGTCGTACATTTGGTACCAGGTGGATGCATGATGCCATCATCCCCAAGATCTTGCTCGCAGTCCTCACTGTCCGAGCTTGTCCCTTCCGGTAGAGGCGAGTTTCCCTCAGCGGTGCCCCTACTCTCTTGTCGCTGGGGAACACCCTGCCCTGTAAGGTGTTGATCTGTGCCCCCAGGAAGATCTTTACTTGTTCCGGCTCCATTGACTATTTTTTCCAATGGATGGAGAACCCCAGGTTTATCAGCGTGCTTGTCACTGTATGTGCGTCTTTCTTGCATTTCTGGTACGGGTTTGCTTTCACTAACCAGTCGTCCAGGTAAGGATATACGTGTATTTCCTGCCTTCGTAGATGCGCTGCGACTGCCGCGAGGCACTTTGTGAAGACCCTCGGTGCTGATTTTAGACCGAAGGCTAGTGTTGTGAACTGGTAGTGGCTTTCTCCAACCGTGAACCTGAGCATATGTTTGTGCTTTACGTTCATTGGTATGTGCAGATAGGCGTCCTTGAGGTCTATCGTGACCATGAAGTCCCCAATGTGCAATTGCGGTAGCACCACCTGCAGGGAGGTCATTTTGAATTTCTGTGTTCTTATGAATGTGTTTAGGAACCTGAGGTCCAGAATGGGTCTCATTGTCTCGTCGACCTTTGGCACGAGGAAATACCTTGAGTATATTCCCGTGTTTCTTTCTTTGAAGGGAACCCGTTCTATGGCCTCCTCTGAAGCCGCTGTAGCTGTTCGTTTGCTAGTGGCTTTCGCTTTGGTCTCCAGCT
This sequence comes from Lissotriton vulgaris, assembly GCF_964263255.1. NCBI lineage: Eukaryota > Metazoa > Chordata > Amphibia > Caudata > Salamandridae > Lissotriton > Lissotriton vulgaris. The sequence continues at coordinate 1,063,851,205 of NC_141693.1, read as the reverse complement.
TGTTGGCCTCCCTTCCAATTCTAAGCAGTACCCGAATTGGATGATGTTTAGTATCCATTTGTCTGATGTGATCTCTCTCCATTCCTGGAGGTAGAATCTTAATCTTCCACCCACTGGTGTTATGTGGTGGTAGTTGTCCATTGTGTCCTGACCCCTTTTTACGTGCTGCCCCCTGGGATCCTTTCTGTTGGCGGGCACACGGATGTCTCTGAAGTCATTTAGAGGCTGGCTGCTGGCCCCCTCTTTTATGCTGTCCTCGTCCATTTCCTCTCCCTCGAAAGGACTGGCCCCTTGACTGGTACTGCCAAGACTGCTTCTGTTGACTCGGTTGCGCCTGCGAGTCCGCCTGGTGCGTCTGTTGGAAAGCCTGGTGTGAAGTACCTGGCTGGTTTCCACCTCTTCCGCCGGGCCTCCGTGACTGGGTGCCCCTCTTGTTGCCTCTGAACTGCAAAGCTCCCATGGATCGTGCAGTTTCATTGTCTTTCTTTAGTTGACTGAGTTTGTCGTTAACTGTTGTCCCGAACAGCGTCTCGCCGTTGAACGGAGTGTTCAAGATGCTGTGTTGCACCTCAGGCTTGAAGCCCGAGATTCTGAGCCATGCGTGTCTTCTTTCCGTGACACCCATCATCATGAGCCTGCTGGAGGTGTCTGCTCCATCCAGGGCCGTCTTGAGGCAACAATTTGCCGCATTCTTCCAGTCTTCCACCAGTTTCTCGGCCTTCTGCCTGGCCTCCTGGGGTAGGTCTTTCACCAGTTTTCCTAGCTCCTCCATGATCTGGTACATGTGCCTGTTTATGAGGGCATTGGAATTGGCCATGCGCCATTGGGTCGCGGCATTCCGTTCGATCCTTCTGCCCACTAAGTCCATCCTTTTGCTCTCCTTATCAGGAGGTGGTCCAGAAGTAGTGGCCACGTTAGCCCTCTTCCTTGCTGTGGCCGTGATGATGGAGTCAGCTGAGACCACGCCTCGAATGTAGGCTGGGTCCTTTGATGAATGTTTGTACTTCTTTTCCGTACTGGGAGTGACTGCCTTGCATGTTGCGGGCTCCCTGAATGCCTCCATCCCCTGCGCCAAGACGCTGTCCAGCATAGGTAGATACTGGCTCCTTGTTTGCGTGGGGAGTAATTTCTCGAGGAGAAAGTCCGCTTTCTGCTTCTCCTCGTCGAGCTTGAGCTTGAAAGCTGCTGCCGCAGACCTTATCACCGAGTTGTAAGCCCCGATGTCGTCCGGCGGCGATGGCCTCGAGGGGTATGTGTCGACCGCCTCTTCCGGGCTCTCTGTGTTGACATCCAGGTAATCCTCCTCCTGCGGGTCAGAGGTGGCCGACTCGGCGTCCAACCTGCTGTCCTCTTCCTCCTCATAGCTGTAAGCCTCGTAGGGATTCTCGTCCTCTTCCTGGTCGTCGACCATTTCGGCGCCAGGCTCATGTTCCTCGACGTGTTAGTCTTCCTCCTCGACCAGTTCTAGCATGGGTGGCTTGGTCTTGTGGGGAATCGTGAAGGCTCTCATCTTTGTGTCGAAATCTTTTTTCCGCTGCAAGATGTTTTCCATTTCGGCTTCTAGTCGCTGTTTTTTCTTTTCCATCTCGGCCGCGTTGTCCGCGCTGGATTGTTCGGCCACCCTCTTCGGCGCCTGGCTCGGCTGTGAGTTTCGGCGTCGAGGACTTGGACGCCGAACTGGGTTTCGGGTCCCTGTACGGGGTCGAGGCTTTAGGGTCTTTCTCCCTCGACGTCGATCGGTCCTTTTCGGGGACGATCTTCGACGACTTCTGCTGCTCAACAGCTCTCGGCGCTAGGGACTCCTTCTCAGAGGATCCGCTGGGCCTGTGGGTAGCCGCGGACGCCAGGTGTCTCTGCGTCGGCGCTTTCGGGGTCTTGCCCTCGTTTTTTCGAGACTCAGAGTCTCTCGTGCTCTTGGAGAACGACGAGTCTCCTACCTTATCAGATGTCTTCATGTAATCGGTCTCTACGACCGTGTAGCTGTCGTCTTCGGCGGCAGCGTTGTCCTCTTCCTCCGAGGACATCCCCAGCTCGTACAGCGATGGTGTCGGGGCTTTTCCTTGAAGGGTGGCGTGCGCTACTCTCTGGCTCTTCCTCACACGAAGGGTCTTCGGGGCGAAGACCGAGCAGGCGTTGCAGTCCTCGCTTCTGTGGTCTACCGGTAAGCAAAGGTTGCGAACCGGGTGTTGGTCTTTCTGCGCGAACTTGTGGTGGCAGTTAGGGCAGAACTTGAACGGCGTGTTGTCCATCATCGAGTGTTTAGGCCTCCCTGGCCGAGCGGACGTCGACGATCGTCGAAGTCCTTGATGATTTCTCCTTCCTTTCGCTGGTCAGTGTTCGGCGAAGCCTTTCGTAGTCTTCTTTCGATATCTTCTCCAATTTCAATCTTTTCCGAGTACTTTCTCCAAAAATGTCTGGAGCCCAACGGGAACGATCCAGACCCGACTGCGGAAAAAATAATCTGAAGATGGCGCCCAAGAGTGGGAGCTTCCGCAGGAAGCATGCCGACGTCACCGGAAATACACCCAAGGAGGGGTGACGCCGACGCCCACCTGGGCGACGAAAAAAAAAAAAAAGAAAAGACTACGAATCCGGACCCAACCACAAGACCGCGGAATATGCACAGCATAGTGAATCCAGAAAGATTCACGCTGCAAAAATCACTTAATCTCTCTGGATGATAAATTGTTATATAAACATGCTGAAAGTGTAAAAGGCAAAACTTTATGAAAATATAGTTCCACCAAAGCGGATGTAAACAGTATTTCAGAGGCAGGAAACTGATAAGAGAAGCAGAAGAGGAAAAAGCATTGGCAAATGCAGGAAAATATGTTACAGCCAGTAGAAATGGAGAAAAAGTAAAGTGGCCCACACAGGAACCAACGAGCAGCCAGGAACGAAAGAAGGCCCCTTTTAAGCTTATAATAAAAACATTAGATTTCGCAAGCACAGCGCAAGCGCTGTCCAGGCGAAACCTAACCAGCAGAGAGACATGGTTTAAAATTATTGTGTAAATTAGTTTAACATTTCTAATGGTAAAAGCCAACAGCTCTATAAATAGCGCAAGTGCTTTGTGCATGTTAATTTGTATGTACAATTATTGGAATAGTCTATGCTTGTATCTATGGTCAACTGAGCATTAAAACCTGCGTAGATTCCAAATAAATTTACTAAAGTGCAAAGGTGCTTATGCGGGTACAGATGATGCTTACAGTGCCTGTCGTCTCAAAACCATCTTAGTTACCACTGCTGTTGGGTTTTAAGTCTCAGATAATCTTCTGTGTTTGGCCCATGGAGTGATGTTTTCTTGTGGCCAATTATGCAGCGGGTTGCAGAACGATTTTTGCACCATGCACAGATATTTAGTCCCCTGGCACGCGGACCGGGGCCTTGGATCCAACAGGTTACGGCTTGCCTACAATTGCACACTTGCTGTTTTAAAAAGGCTGATTAAAGTAGCTTTCTTCTAAGTACTAAGAGCGCTGGGCATGCACATAATATTGGATTACTGACTCCTGTTTGTACCCACATAGGCAGCAACTTAGCATTGTCGGCGGGCTCTTACAAGAAGGGATGAGATCTTTTGTTTCGAACTGAACAAAACAGAACAACAAACTGGAGGTTTAACGTGGGTGAGAAATTTGTTGTTAGATAAGCATGATGCTTTAAATGCTGATATGAAGCGATAACAGTCAATGTGTGACGCTTAGCTGTTAATGTGTCCTTATCTTACAGATGTGTCAGAGCTTTGGCTAAGGTGTTACTAAGCAGATTGAAAAATGCTGTTTCCATGGGGAGGGCCCAGGCTTCCTTTAAAGCCAGAGCAGATAGGCATCCACAGTTTCGCTCCACAGGATTTCTTTACATTTTGCTCATCTGAGATGCTATTTCCTGCCAACAAAGGTTGTTCAGGGAGCCTTTTTCAGAGGCATTGGTAGTCCAACAGAACTTTCTGAATGCATTCATACTTTGCAGTTCTTGGTTCATTAGGCCAAATTCGACTGTACTATGGCAAATAGACTTTGACAGGAGAAAGATAGATTTATAAACATTTATTTGAAGAAGGCTGGCTCTTTTTCATGGGTGATTTCCAGGCTATATGAAACAGTTGATTGAAGATGTGCTGCTATTACTGTGCACAGATGTTAAAACGATGGGCAGCTGAGCTTCTTTTGCAACTGACTGAATGCAAAAGTTAGCTGGTGGAAGGCTCTCCACTTGTGCCAAGTGTTGATTAAGATCAGCCAAATGCAAAATGAATAGGCAGGGGGCACAACGCACCCCTGCTTGAGGCCGTTCTTAGTTTGACTCCTAGATTTAACCATACTACCATTATCGACTTTAACCTGTACCTCTATACAGAGTGATGATTGTGTTTAACAATTTATCAGGAAAGTCCCATTCGGCCATTTCTGCCTTGAGGCAGGCACCGGGGACTCTGTCAAAGTCTGATTTTCAGTCAAGATGGTGAGTACCAATAGGTTAGTTATTGTTCCCATGCCCCACCTGAATCTTGTTTGGGTTTTTGGTATTACCTGGTTCTCATTCGTCCACAACTGGAGTTTTCTAAGTATATAAGAGCCATATAATTTAGCATCAAAATTTATTAAAGATATTAGCTTATAGTTCAGTAGGGATGACTGGTTAACACTCTTGTTTATTGGATCAAGTATGCTCTCTCTCCATTAGGGTGGGAGGGCATTGGAGCCGTAAATCCTGTTGGAAAAAAGGTGTTCGATATCTTGCCCAGCAATTGATGTCTTGCTTAAACAGGTGTTCGGAAAGCCGTTGGGGCCCGTTGAACCCTCAGTCATTAATTTCTTTAATATCGGCACCAGAAGCTTCACATCTGTTCATGGTTGTTCAGAATTTACTAGGTTGTTAAAACTTTGTGAAATCGGAAAGATCATTTGGTAGATGACTATGTTTAGGCATTCTGTATACTGTGTATTTAAGAGAATGTCTGTTGAGATGTGCTGGTATTGGTGTTGCCTCTCCGAAGGGGTCAGTCTTTGGTATCCACATATTAATCATATTCAAACTTTTACCACTGATGATTTCAATGTCTTGGGGGTAAGTGAATGGTGTGAATGTAGGACACCCAGGTACCCTCAGAGATACCTGCATTCTGATGACGATTTTGTACCTTAATCAGCTTATCTCAACCCAAAATTGTTTACTGTTTAGTTGTTTACAATAAGGCAAGAGCTGATTCCATATTCCTTCCTGATGATTCATTTTTGTATGCCAAATGTCTCTATTGTAGATTTTTGTAGATACTTGAGTAACGATGCCTAATCAGCAAAAAGCTACAATTTCAATTGAGTTGTACACATGCTGCGAAATACATGTGCTATCTTTCTATGTGCGGAGTTCTTAGTAGTCAAAAACATATTATTAAATCGGAGTTCGTGAATTCCAAAACAAACTTTAACTTACACAAAAGTGCAAGTTTACCTTTGTGACTCAGGCACTAATTATACAGATATAGGTAGTACAGCCTCCTTGTTTTACTGCTTGAAGAGATCACCTGAAAAATTACCCATTGACTAGCACTGTATTGATTCACAACAGCATGATTTAAGTACAGCCTTTTCTGATAATGAATGTTTTGTCAAAATATTAACTGCATTTGCAATACCTCTAATTTCAAAGACAGAAAGAAAGGGTTTTCCAAGAGTACATGGACAATAAATAAAAAACCTGTTTTTGAAAAGCCATTCTTCCACATCTTGATGTTTTATATGGCTGAAACAAAAAGGTGTTGCTTATTGTTTTTATCTTAACATTTTGATACACAGCAATGGCCGACAATAATATTTTGCCAAGTAGCATACCTGCTTAATCTTTTCTCTGTCTTGCTCAGGAGATCCAGAAGAGTTTATTCTTAAACTCTTCTTAAACATGGCCATACGCGTCTTGGCTTCACTTCGCTGGATTTTGGGAAGTCTTGCTCTTTCCTGAGTTTGTTTGTTCTTTAATTCCTCAATGAGCCTTTGATTGTATCTTTGCATTTGTTCCATTTCCTGTGAAACACATCACAAAAGACAAGCAACACATACTTAACATAAATATGGCTAATGCATTGGGAAACCATAAGCTATGCAGTCCCCGACATAATCAATCCTGCTTTAAAAATAAAATATTAATATAGTTTGTAATAATTGATATGCCTCAAAAACAACAAAGGATCTTGTCATCAAAGAAGATTTGTAAATAACGATGTGGAGAACAGTCTTTTCACACTTTTCTGAAGGAGCAAGTTACATATCCATCACCATTAATCCTATGCTCTATCAAAGATGGTCTCCCAAATAAAAGTAAATCCCAAAAAAACCCTCACCTTTGTTTTTCGACATGACTAAAACAAGAGTAGATCAAGGCATTAAAAAACTATGTTATGCAGAACATAGTCAACTCATCCTCTGAACCTACACTTAAGTATTTACAGCAGCTAGTTGTGCAATATTTATTATAACCCCTCAAAAATTACATTGGGACATTCACACCTCACTTACAAGCAGACACTGACTGCTGAAAGACTGTTTACTGTGAAGTTGTGACACTTGATGCAATACAAAAAAAGTGCAATAAAATAACTTACATTTTTTTTTATGAGTATGTGTACAGCCTCATTATCACCCCATTCCAGTCTCATCCTTGTGCCTGACTACCTCTCTTTAGTCTAACTATCGTGTTTGCAGCCTTCCTTTCAACCATTGTCTTTCTTTTCAAGAGAAAATGTTGATACCTATAAAAGCCCATTATGTTCAATTAAATAACATCAAGAAAATGAACCCATCCATGTTTAATCTTTCCTACTTTATTTCTTACTCTTGTCTTCACTTTTTCTGTTGTCTCATTTAGTTTTCATCTTATGCTTGTTTTCATGACACTTTTACATTTTAGGTTGAGCCTAGGTAGCACATGCACCGTCTCTTCAAGACATGCAGTATTCACTCTGGGGGCTTAGAGCCCACCCATTGTCTTTTTATTCGATTGTCATTCAAAAATGCTTGCTTGCTAGTGGTTAATCCTTCCTCTTCATTTGGAGACCATTTGATTCTGGCTTGTGTCACTGTTTGCCCATCTTCAGTTGTTCAGCTTCGGCACCAGCTACTTAATCTCCCCTTCCCATTCAAATATGTAGATAAAATGTCAGACGCTGTATTCAAAATCGCATCTTTCATTTTCTCGGACTTCAAAGTGCGAGGATTTCCCCCAAATCCCTCCCGCTTTGCTGCTTGTTCCTTTAGCGAACTTTGGTCAGCGGACTTTCAGCATCCCAACCATGCAGCACAGTTAAGGGCAAGGCTTGGGCAACTCCTGTCACATTTTCTCTGATGTTCTTTATATATTGTGATTGATTGATTGAGAATTTGTACCGCGCAACTTAGCCCAAGGGCATCAAGGCGCCCAAACTAAAAAGGCCGTCTCAACTTCACCGAGTACACATCTAAGAATACGCCTGACAGAAAAACCAAGTTTTCAGTTCTTTGCGAAAACGCGCCAGAGAGGGTAATACCCTCGAGCGACCCAAAGGTGTTGGAGCATTTTACATGAGCGCTTGCTACCTTATACATGGTCAGATTAATTTTGGAGGGCATTTTTATAGAGCGTGTACTCGACTAACCCGAAGGTATAGGAGCACTTTACAAACGTGCCAATTACATTACACAAAGTCAGTTGAATTTTTTTTGTTTTTACGTGCACAGAGATTAAGTGATGCCGACTCCATCCCTGTTTACTCATTATTTCTCTACCTGACAAATGGGAGCATTTTGTTGTTGTTGCTATGCCCAGTGTCCCATACCCAGGGGGCTGGGACAGAGGGTGGGGCCGGGGTCTTACTGGTAAACAGATGGTGCAAGCAGTGTTTTGAATAGAAAACCGTGGAGAAGGGTGCCTGGTGAGGCCTGGGGGAGGCAGGATGTGACATCTCCGCCATTGGAAAGTAATTCACTGCTTTGTTTATAGGCTGTTCAATGCTCTAGTGATGCAGTCGCACACAGAGTGCTTTGACTTGCACTGAGGCACTTGTATTTCCATCTGTGGGTTACAAAGCCTTGGTATGTGTCTATAAATGACTCTTGAGGCAAGCATGTATTCCTGAATCCCACTGAATCGTCCATGGTGTAGTAATTATATAGCTCTTCAATCCCTGGCAGTACAGCACCCAGAATAATGTGCTGCATGGCTAAAGTCTTTTGGGTCCCAAAGTCAAGACCTATTGGCTATGCCAATGCTTCTGTAAACCATTCAAAAGATCTTTCCCAGAATCAGCGGTTACTTCAACCAATTAACAAATCTACAAGGAACATGCAGGTTGATATCAAGCACATATTGGAAGACACTTAGAGCGAGTCATGAATAACTGTCCTTCGAGTGACCCAAAGACTCAAGAGTGATCAACATAGTGTTGTTGTGAAATATCATCGCTGCACAAGTGCACTGCTCCCTTAAAGTTCAAATTCAGACATCTGTAAAAAGTAAACAATAATGATCTAGATAAAAGTGAGAATCAGTTTCTTCTACATTGCCTGGGTTTTTTGTGTGTTTTAGTTCTGCCCTTTGTCTGTCTCCACAGTGGTACTATCAACCCCTTACTGGTTTAACACATCGTGTGATTAACAGGTTGATGTCCATAGACTTTCCTTCATCTTCAATAATATTGTGTGGGGCAACATTTTCACATAAATTCTGTTAATTTGTGAAGAGTTGCCACAGGGAAATTGTAATTTATAGGCAGCATTTTAGATGAAAGCACAATACTGAAAAAATAAGCAAGTGAGTCCTAAGCATTTTCTACTCACCTCCTCCAAAATCTCCATGTTCTCACTTCCCTCATCGCAAAACTAAGAATGATTTCCAATCTTTTACATGGTATTACAATGAGGTTAGAACTAGAACAGCCAACGTTTAAGAACCACCAATGAAAGCTTACATCTTTTCTTCCATGTACTCGTTGCGCTCTAAGACTGGGAACCCATCGACAAATTGAACAAACTAATGTGCAAGTACGCAAAGTCCTAAACTTGAATCTATTTAGATAGAAGAGACAATACCACAGAACATAGAGGTAAGGTTCTGCAGTTAGATATAGTATCCACCAGAAGGAACCTTTCCATCAGTAAGTAACTAGTTCTTCTCATGGATACTTTAAAGTCAGAATCCTCACCTTGTGAGCAGATACCAAAGCAGTACCTCCAAAGGTGGTGGGTCTGTGGAAAGGCTCAGATGAACAAGTCCTGCAAGACTGAGCGGGCAAAATACCCTCCTCGACAGACCTGTCGAGTAGCAGTGTTTTGTGAATGTGTGCACAATGCCCACGTAGCCTGACAGATATCCAGGACAGGCACTCCATGTGCTAACCCAAAGGTAGGAACCCTGGTAGAGTGGGCACTTAAATCTTTCTAGAGGATTTTTCGTAGGCAAAGTATCACATTTAGATGCAGAGGACTATTTAACAAAAGATGGTCAATTCCTGCTTCGCCTTACTGTTCTTTGCCCCATAAAAACCCACAAAAAGCAGGTTGTACGATCAATGTAAAAGCGGAGTGCTCTCTTGGGATTCAAAGATGGATTCCCTTTTCCTCTTTGGAGGGCTGAAGTGGAGCAAATTAGAAGAGTGATGGCTTGTCCAACATGAAAAGGCGCCACCAACATCTGGAGGAACGCAGCTAAAGTCCTTAACACCAGTTTGTCTATAAAAAAAAAAAAGTGGTATATGGGAGGTTGGACCGAAGAGGACTGAAATTCACTCACCAAGCATGTGGATGTTATCGCAACCAGAAACTGTTTTTAAGGTAATAAGCCCCAATGGACAACACTGTGTACTGGTTCAAAAGGGTACATGCCAAAAATGTGAGAACCAAATTTAAGTTCTACTGCGGCATCACAAAGGACATGTGTGGAAACATATGTTGTAAACCTTTTAAGAACACATCACATCTGGTGATTTGTACTGGGATGGTTGGTCCGGCAACTGCAAAAAGACCAGAAGGGCAGGCAAGCAACCCTTAACTGTTCCCAAGAGCAAGACCCTGCTAGACCAAAAATAAAGTAAACAAAAACACATCTGACAGTTTTGCCCGATGGGTCTCAACTAGCAGGTATCGCACCAGGCCACAAGCTTGTCCTTGCGCCCTGCATACACAGGTTTTGAAGAAGAGCACCTGGCTGCCAAAATGACATTGACTACTTAAGAAGAAACATAAATGGGCGTCAACTGTATCCCCACTAGACATTCTGCAGGACCAGTCTGTTGGATGTAATGCGCTGCCAACCCTACACAAAGTGAGCGATCCCGTCAGCTATAGGATGGCTCTGTCCCGATATGTGTGTACTAGAGGTGTTTTGAGATTCTCACTGAAGCAGCGGGGGATTGGAATGAACTTAGAACCTGATGGTCAGGTCGGTGTCTATTGGACCCACGCCGACCTCGAAAGGGCTGGGAAGCATGATGTGCAGGCGGTGGAGCCCAACATTGTTGATACACCTAGCCCCTTGGCATAACCCTGAAAACGGCTAAATTGTTGAGGGAACTGCTGGACTGGAGCTGAAAGGCCTAAGGAGCACTGCTTGCATTAACCAACCTCAAAGTAACATTGGCTGGGGGGGGACCATATGCTTACCAAATACATTCACTCATTTTGACTCCCTGGGCGGTGGAGTGCCTGGGAATGTGTTCGAGTTCACTCTATTGATGGATGCCTGTACCAAGAGACTTTCCGGGGTACGATGCGGAGTTAAAAAATCCTAGTTGTCTGCCACAGGTCTATGCCGGCGGGAGTCTTGTCAGTTGACTTGAGGGCAGCACATGGTTTATCCCAAGTGCCCAACAGAGTGTCAGTGATGAGATCACTGGAGGGCAAAATAGGTCTGGAAGATGAATGTCCAGGCTGCAGGACCTCAGTTAACACATTCATCTTTATCTTCATAGTGGGAAAATGGAGTTCAAGGATCTCAGCAGCCTCCCAAACACAGTGTTTAAAGAAGTACTTTCTTCTGTTGCTGGCCTAGAAGGGAAAACCAGCCCAATGTAGGGTGAAGCGTTCAGCCCACCTTCATCCTGTAGGTCCAAGTACCAGTTGACCTCATCATAGAATGAGGCAAACACTTCCTCATCCCCATCATGGTCGTTTCTGATCAGAGTCTGAACTAAAATAAAATTGGTGTAATGGCTTGCACAGTAGTGTAACTGGTTGAGGAGTCTGATGGATTCATAAATCGATACAGTACATCAAGAGCTGGATGAGACGTCGGTTGAGATGAAGCCGGCTTGGAGTCAAACACCATGATGGGTTACAGTTCCTCCTCCAGCATCGGTGGTGTTGGTGCAGACAAACATGCGAGGGTCCAGTGCGGATATCAGCACAATCACTGCACCAGTACTGAACCTGAAGTGGGTTCAAAGGGGCCCAGATTGCAAACCTGTATGTGGTTACCCAACTGGGGATCCATGAGGTTCCTTGGGACCCAAAGGTTTGTCAAAGGGATATGGAAGCATGCCATGCCACAGATGCAGAGCATGACCTCTTGAAAGGCTACAACGGGCAGCGATGTACCTGATGGGCTGGAGAATTCTGGATGCTTCGGGACCTAGGATGGACTTGGCGCCTCTGTGTAATAGTAGTGAGACCTGGATGCATGCTGACGCACTTGCCCCCTTCTGTTTCTATGGAGTACAAGAGTGGTGGGAAGGGGGCGAGGCAAGCTTGGGCTACTTATATTTTTTTCTCAGACTTATCTAAAGGATTCGACCGCAGGGAAGATATGCCTGGGGATTCATTTCAGGAGGGGGAGCGAGTCTGCGCTCCAGCCTTCGACTTGGAGCAGGACTGGCAAAGATCCTGCTGGTGCTTTCCATTTACAGCTTCACTTCATATTCTAGGAAGGCCTTTGGATTCACCTGGATGACTCATCGCAGATCTTCAAGTCTTGCTTCAATACCAAGCACCAGAGGCACAAGTCGTGGAGCTCTGTCAGAGACATCAACTTGCTAAAGTCCCTACAAGGTTTAACCCCTCTAGTTTTAGGGGGCTACATCACTTGCACACAAAATGTGGAGAAAACCACTTCACAAAGTGGTGACAGAAGAAGCGGGACTCCAGATCCATGTCTGAAGGTGCAGAAAGTAAGGAAATGACGTCAACGTGTGTGGGTGGTATTAATATGTGGCTCCGGCACATTCTTTCCAATGCATAAAGAAGTTTACGCGGAGTTGCACAGTGGCATCTACAGGCCTCTGACCAAAGGCAAGATCAAGAGCAGAGGAGGAGCTCAGTGGAGCAGGGAGTGTACTGAAGAGGAGGCAGCACCATTAATTCCTCGGCATTGATTGGTGAAATGGGTAGTGGTAGAAATACTCCCATTTAAGATATTTTGGGGCCAATTCACAATGGCATGTAGAAGTAAAAGAGCACTACTGGAGTACTACTTCACAGACTCCAAATGCCTTTGTGAACAGACCCGAAAGTGTGCATATTTTCAGAACATATCTATATAATATTTGGGCGGTCAAAATTGCTAATCTATAAAATGTTTATAAATGATATATGTGTGATGAAATGAGGAGGTTCCCTGTCAATATTATTTCCTTGTTGCTATAAGTGCTATTGTGCCATGAAAAGGCATTTCAAAATCTACATTGATAACAATATAATTCCTGCTGCTTTATTAAGTAAAAACCTGTGAGAATAGTGTAATTCTATTAAGGGATGCTCTCTGAAGCTTTAAGGTCTCAGTAACGAACTTATGGCTAGTGAGATCTAGCTAATCTGAAGAACAGGTCACTGCCTTGTTGGCTGAAAAGTCTCTGTATTGTGTCATATTCCAAGGTCCCGCCCAGGCCACATTTTAGCGCAATCTTCATCAAAATATGTGAAAGAAAATATACTTGGAAGGGGCAGGCAAAAAAAATAAAAATTGAAGTCATAAGCATAAGTCAGGGAAAATACAAAGTACATTTTATAACAGGAGGCAATGCTGACCTACATACCCAGACTTTTAAACCCCCTGTAATTCTATCTTGGGACTTTTTATGGTAATTAGATTGAAAATGGCCTATTGTACTCCCACTATATTAGGGGGTTGTTTTGGAGGAACATATTTGTTTGGCCCAAAAAATTATAGCAACATTTTGTGTGTGACCTTTCCAAACAGATTTTAAAAAGTATGGCTTGGTTTTCATAAAACTACTCAACAAAACGCATAAGTTGGCCTTATTCTTTATACTTTTTCACCATCCTGCTTATTCTCCTTGTGGTAGTGTGTAACTTGTGCAAAATAAAAAATCGAGGTATTTTGGGTTTCTAGCCCATGCCTGATGTCAGGGCATTCTTATCAAACTCATTTCTTAGCTGATGGATAATATAAAAACAGAGGACGTAAGGTTTGGAAGAGACTAGCAACTACCAATCTCTCCTAGGGACTACTTGATTCTTCACATTCCACTTTATGGAATTTAAGTTTGTCAAGCCTCTTTTTTGGAGATCTTCCGAATAGGACGTTCAATTCCCTGCTTGAAAACTGTAAAGATCACACTAGGTAATAAAATGAGTCTCAAGTCTTAATAGAAAAACCAGGGTTATGCAGAGCTTTCACTTAAAACTGCACATCCTGTCTGACCTTAACTACTGGATATAGAAGAATCACACCACACATGATCTCTGAAATAACAAAATTGCGATGTAGAAGAAAGCCTCTTTCAGAAATCAGATGATCACCATGGACAAAGAACTGCTTGTGCATCAGTACAAACTTGAACTCTTTGCCCTTCAAAACCCTGTTCAACATACTAAAGACTATAAAGGACACTATCTGGATCAAGCTATCTTTCTGCTTTCTTAAAGAGGAACCATACCTACTTCCATCTTCCGAAGCATAATTTCTACGAGTTCACATTTACGCTGCATTTAGGCTGCGTAACATGAAAGGCTATTTTAAATTAAGTTCCATTAAATGAATGGCATGCTTGTACAACAATGATATGGACAGATGCATGCGATTACTTTAACCAACTCTGGATGAAATGCAATGCAAATGCTACTTACCAGTATGCATCTGTTCTTGGCATGTAGGGCTGCTGACATTCATATCTGTGCATAGATCGCCGCCTAGTGTTGGGTCCGGATGATTGCACATTGTTGTCCTGGAAGAGTCTTCGAAGTATCACGAGATAGGTGGCTCCTCCCCTGGACTACAGTGCGCATGGGCATCGACTCCATCCCCAGATTGTTTTTAGCCATTGTGGCCAAGATGGAGTGAAACTCAGTGAATGATGACCATGCCATGAAATTATATGTGAACACTGCAGCTGCTACAGGCGCCGGGGAGGAGGGCGGGCGATATGAATGTCAGCAGCCCTACATGCCAAGAACAGATGCATACTGGTAAGTAGCATTTGCAGTTCGAGGCATGTGGGCTGCTGAATTCATATCTGTGCATAGAATACATAGCAGTCCCTCCATTAGCGGCGGCCGCCTGTGCCAGCTGCAGCAGTTTGGAAAAGTGTCTTGAGAACAGCCTGCCCTACAGCTGCCTGCTGTTTGGAGTGCACGTCTACACAGTAATGCTTGGTAAATGTATGTGTGGTAGACCATGTGGCTGCTCTACATATGTCCTCTAAGGGAATGTTTCCAAGGAAAGCCATAGAGGCCCCCAACTTTCTGGTGGAGTGGGCTCTTGGTGGAATGCTAAGAGTGCGTTTTGCCTTTGCATAGCAGATTTGAATACATTTCACGATCCACCTAGCAATACCAGCCTTGGAAATAGGGTTACCTTTGTGATGTGGTGCAAAGGCAACAAAAAGCTGCTTAGTTTTCCTAAAATCCTTGGTCCTATCAATGTAATACATTAGGGCCCGTTTAACGTCAAGGGTGTGGAGCATCCGCGCCGCCAGTGGCTTTGGATTTTGAAAGAAAACCGGCAACTCAATGGTTTTTTCTTGATGTGGAACTGAGACACAACCTTGGGTAGAAATTTAGGGTTAGTGCGGAGCACTACCCTGTTCGAATGAACTTGGAAGAAAGGCTCTTGGATTGTGAGGGCTTGCAGTTCACTAACCCTCCGTAGTGATGTAATTGCTACAAGGAAAGCCACTTTCCATGTCAAGAATTGAATCTCGCAGGAATGTAGTGGCTCAAAGGGAGGACCCATCAGTCTTGTAAGAACCACATTGAGGTTCCATTCAGGAGCTGGTGGAGTCCGTGGCGGAATGACTCTTTTGAGGCCTTCCAGAAATGCTTTGATGGCAGGCACCTTGAAAAGTGAAAGGTGCTGTCTATTTTGGAGGTATGCGGCCATCGCAGACAGGTGAATGCGAATGGAAGTATATGCCAGATTACACTTGTATAGATGGAACAGGTAACAGATGATGTTCTGAATAGAAGCATCTAGCGGATCAATGTTGTGGTTTGCGCAATAGATGACAAACTGCTTCCATTTCGCCGCATAACAGGCTTTAGTAGTGGGCTTCCTAGCCTCCCGAATGATGTCCATGCAATTGGGAGGAAGGTTGAGGTAGCCAAACTCTAGGACTTCAGGAGCCAGATCGCCAGGTTGAGCTGTTGCGGGTCTGGGTGCTGAATGTCGCCATGGCTCTGCGTCAGAAGGCTGGGTGTGAGATGCAGCCTTTGATGCGGTACCACGGACAGTTCCAGAAACGTGGTGTACCATGGTTGGCGAGCCCAAGTTGGAGCAACCAGGATGAGAGTCATTGAGTGCTGCCTGAGTTTGCGTGCCACCAGCGGAATCAGAGGTGCTGGGGGAAAAGCGTACGCAAATCTGCCTGACCAGTTCATCCATATCGCATTGCCCTGCGACTGTGGGTGTGGGAACCTGGCGGCGAAGCTTTGGCATTTTGCGTTCTCCCTTGTGGCGAACAGGTCTATCTCTGGATGACCCCACCTTTGGAAGTACGGTTGGAGTACTGATGGATGTATCTCCCACTCGTGCATTTGGTGGCTGTGCCTGCTGAGCAGGTCCGCCATCTGATCGTCCTTGCCTGGGAGATGCTCTGCCATGAGGAAAATGTTCCTCTGAATGGCCCACTTCCACATGCTCTGAGCCAGATGAGACAGCTGCGGAGAGTGTGTGCCCCCCTGCTTCTGAATGTAGTACATGGCCATCATGTTGTCCGTCCGGATCAACACGACCTTGTTGCACAGATGTACTTTGAATGCCTTTAAGGCCATGAAGATCGCCATCAGTTCCAGTACATTGATGTGCATCTTCCTTTGCTGCTGCGTCCATAGTCCCTGCACCGTGTATTGGAGTACATGCGCTCCCCATCCCTGGACAGAAGCGTCCGTTGTCAGGATAATCTGTGGCACAGGCTCTTGAAACGGTCGGCCCTTGCAAAGGTTTCGTGGATTCCACCAATGCAGAGAGTTGTATGCCCGACCGCTCACCAACACTAGGTCTTTCAACTGCCCGTGAGCCTGAGTCCACTGACGTGCTAAGCACTCCTGAAGCGGATGCATATGTAGTCTCGCGTGCGGGACTATGGAGATGCAGGAGGCCATCATGCCTATCAACTGCATGAACACTCTTGCTGGAAGCGAGTGTTGAGGTCTGAATTTTTGGATCAGCGACTGAATGCTGCTGACTCTCACTGAATTTGGCTGTGCTGTGTCCGCCAGAGTGTTTATGGTAGCACCCAGATACTGCCGTATGTGGGTGGGCTGGAGATGGGATTTTGGGTAATTCAGTGAGAACCCCAGATCGTGCAGAAGGTGAATGGTGTGGGACACGTGGTCGGCGTATTGCTGGGCCGACTTCGCTTGAATGAGCCAGTCGTCCAGATAGGGGTAGACGTGGATGTTTTGACGTCTCAGATGCGCCGCCACAGTCGCTAGGCACTTTGTGAAAACCCTGGGCGCCGTGGTGACCCCAAAAGGCAAAACCTTGAACTGGTAGTGCTGGTTTTGGATGGTGAACCTGAGGTATTTTCTGTGTGAAGGATGTAGTGGAATGTGGAAGTACGCATCCTTCAGGTCCAGAGTTGCTAGGAAGTCCCCTTGCTGAAGCAGTGGGAGAACCTGCTGCAGCGTGAGCATATGGAAATGTTCTGATAGGATGTAAAAATTGAGCGGCCGGAGGTCTAGGATGGGCCTGAGGGATCCGTCTCTCTTTGGAATCAGAAAGTACAGGGAGTAAACTCCCGCACCTCTTTCCTGCAGGGGCACGAGCTCTATTGCGCCTTTTTGCAGCATGACGTTGACTTCTTGCTGCAACAAGTGCAAGTGCTCGCCGGACATAGGACGGTTTTTTGGGGGTATGTTGGGTGGAGTGGATGTGAGCTCCAGACAATAACCGTATTGGATAAGAGTTCTGACCCACCTGTCCGTGGTGATGGACTTCCACATGGGCAGGAACTGCTGGAGTCTCCCCCCGACCGGTGTTGCGTGGTCGGGGGGCAGTGACAAGGCGTCACTGTTTGTTGGCGGTGGAGGACCTGGAGCTGTTATTTCCACGTCCTCTGCCTTTGACGTTGTTGCCACGGTATCCACCCCGACCTTTGTTGGTATAAGAAGTTTGGGTGTTGCTCTTGTAGAATTGCGTTGACTGTGAAAGTTGACCCCTTGAGGTGCCTCTATTATTGGAGCGACGAAAGGAACCACCCCGAAACTGCTGGGACTGCAAGGCACCCATAGACTTCGCAGTGTCGGTGTCCTTTATCATCTTCTCGAGAGTGGTATCAACCTCGGGGCCAAACAGGTGGTCTGGGTTGACCGTATGGTAGTTTGAATGTCTGGCTTGAACCCGGATATCCTTAGCCATGCATGTCTACGAAGTAGAACGCTAGTGTTAATTGCTCGCGAGGCGGTGTCAGCCACGTCCAGAGCGCACTTAATTGAAGCATTGGTGATAAGCTTCCCCTCCTGTATCAACATCTCTGCTGCTTCCTTATATTGATCGGGTAAGTGCTGTAAAAGGGTCTCTAGAGTGTCATAGTGTGCCCTGTCATAACGCGCCAGTAGCGCCTGTGTGTTGGATATGCGCCATATGTTGGCTGCCTGCGCAGCCACCCTTTTCCCCGAAGCCTCAAATACTTTTGATTCCTTGTCTGGGGGAGGAGCATCACCCGTAGTTTGTGAGTTGGCTCGTTTGCTTGCATTGGAGACAACCAGGGAATCCAGAGGCAACTGTCCCTTGATATAAGTAGGATCAGTGGGCGCTGCCTTGTACTTCTTGTCGATACGTGGGTTGATGACTCTTGCCCGGGTGGGCTCCTTGAAGACTTCAGCCGCATGTTTCAACACCCCTTTTAGCATTGGCAAAGTCTTTACAGTTTTTTCAGAGACTGAAAAGGTGTCAAAGAGGAAGTCGACGTCCACTGGGTCAGCATGGAGATCGACGTCGTGATTAGCTGCCGCCCTTTCAATGAGGGCATTGAAAGCTGCAGAGTCCTCTGTTGGGGAAGTCTTGGCTGAAAAAAGCTGAGGCTCTTGTCCCGAATGCGGGTCCCCAGGATCGCCACCAGCAGACCATGGTTCAGTCACATCCTCTGGGTCTGAGTAGACGGGATAGCTATACTCATCCTCGTCGTTGCCGTCACCCTCCTCTACATGGGAATGAGAGGGTGAAAGTTCCTGTGCCTGTGGTGATACGGGCTCCATAGAGGCAGAGGCACCAGCAGAGTCCATCTTTTTCTTGAGTGGAATTTGGTAATGCTCCAATTGTGGTTCAGGGTCGATCTTTCTCTTAAGGAGAGAGAGCTTGCCCGTGTTGGCGTCGATGATAACTTCCTGACGCTCCTCTTCTGCCAGCGGTCGTTGCCGTGGACTTGGGACCACTAACGATGGCTTCGGCGTCGAAGACACTTTCACGGGCACTCCGGCCCCTGGTTTTGCTGTGAAAGCTTTCGGCGGCGTTTTTGGTGGCAAAGTGAACAGAATAGGCGTCGGCGCCTTCGCCGGTTTTTCTAGAGGCTTGGGCGGCACAGGGTCCTTCGGCTCGACTGCTGCGGCCCCCTCCCTAATACGTTGAAGGGACTCCATAACCTTCTTAGTGAACGAGGCGGAGGGACGCACCGGCTCAAGAGAGTCTTTTGAAGCTGGTTTCGAGGTGGCGACCGATGACGCGCTCTTCGGAGTCGACGCCGTTGCCCCCTTGTCGAGTGGAAGCGAGGCAGTGAGGGACTTGGGGTCGTCCTGCCGCTTCTTCGGGTCGAGAGTGGACTTCTTATGGTCGTCCACCTTCTTGGGATCGAGTCGACTCTTATGTGCGTCGACCGTCTTCGGCGCCAATGCAGCTGCGTCGGTCCCTTTAACCTTCGGCTTCGATACAGTAGCCTTCGGGTCGGCCATTTTGGCGTGGCTCTTGAGCTCGATGGCCATCTTGGATTTCTTCGGCGCCGAGGCCTCCGAAGTCTTCGACCCGACCAGCGTGATTTGCGCTTTCGGTTTCGATACGTCTGGCGTCGAGACCGTTGGTTTCACTTTCGGTTTTGGCTGTACTGTGAGTGGCGCCGTATCAATGTCCGTGGCCGGGCCGGAAGGCGGAGCCGTGGGACGGGCATCAAGGCTTTGGGTAAGGCCCGAAGGCGATCCCTCGACCTGGGCCTTATAATGTTGGCTGGCCCCGGAGTCAGTCTGAGGAAGCTCTTCATCCGAGCTATCCTCTACGGTGGCAAGGGCCCCGTCGTCGTCCCCTACCTCCTCGACGACTTCATCGAAATCCTCGTCTTCCGCGTCGTAGTCGTCCTCGACCTCCAACGCCGGGTTTGATTCTGTGATCTCCTGGATAGTGTCGTCCCCGACATCCTCCGCGTCAAAGATGTCTGTAGGAGGTGGTGCCGATCGTTGGGCCTCCAGGCGCACAGCTCGGCGGAGCTTGAGTGTTTTCTTGGACCGGAACTTGGAGCAGGCCATACACTTGGCCTCGTCGTGGTCCGGCGACAAACACTTATTGCACACCGGGTGTACATCGATATGCGGATACTTCGAGGCACACACCGGGCACCGTTTAAATGGACTTCGTTCCATGATGGAAGAGGTTGGAGCGTCGAGTAGGCCCGTCCGCGCCGAAAGCACGCGGAAGGGCAGTGTCGGTTCGGAGCCGAGGAAATTACGAACCCGAACGATAGACAATACCGACGCAAGTCCTAAAGACCTTTTGGTCTCGAGCAAAGTAAGTTAACAACTATCGATTCCGACAGAGGGAACCGAAACACATCCGAACCCAATGGCGGAAAAAAAACAATCTGGGGATGGAGTCGATGCCCATGCGCACTGTAGTCCAGGGGAGGAGCCACCTATCTCGTTATACTTCGAAGACTCTTCCAGGACAACAATGTGCAATCATCCGGACCCAACACTAGGCGGCGATCTATGCACAGATATGAATTCAGCAGGCCACATGCCTCGAACTTATCAGATTACCAGACATCGGGGTGCTGAGGGCAGGTATGGGAGGGAATCAGTTAATGTGTCCATTCACAGATTATTTTGAAATGGCTCGGCCTTAGAATGTCCTTTATAAGACTGTTTCCACTGGTTTGTGATATGGTTCTTTTAAGTTGAGGGATCAAAAGATGGATGTCAGAAAAAATGCAATTTCTAGGGGCACGGATTGTTATCAGCCAAATAAGCTGCAGATCTATGAGGCCTCCAGCTGGCAGCTCTGATCCTCCACCATCCTCTACAGTAGTCTCCAACTGGGTGGATGGCAGACTGATTGTGTCATGGGTGCTCCCGGACAGTGAGAACTGCACTGGCAAGTGGTGTTCAAGCTTGTGGACTGGGCTCCCGACCATTGACTGGGGCCCTATTCCAAGATGACCGCAGGACAGGGGAAAGGGTGTGTGCTGTAGAGATGCATAACTGAGACTGACAAGGTTCGACTGAGTACAGTGGGATCAGCAGCCCAAATCCTACCCACTTCACCACCCATGAGGTGGATCAGCTCCTTGTACATGGTGAGTGTAGGAAACTGGAATTTTGTTGCAGTTGTCACCCCACTTTTTGTCCCTTTTAGAACTACTAGATGCTGGTTTTCGACTCGGAGAGTGCACTGAGAGCTGCTAACCACACCTCGGTGCCAGTGCTCTGTCCCCTATATAAGTAAAGTATAACTGTAACCCAATTCGTATGGACTTTAGCACCCCAGAAAGTCCCTAGTAAATGGTACCCCTAGGGCATGGGTACTAAAGAGGGTCCCTAAGGATTGCAGCATGTCTTATGCCACCCTAAGGGACCCACTCACAAATTGCAGCAGGCTGCCATTGCAGACTGCGTTTCATTGGTGCAAATCATGAGTGAAAACACTACATGGCACAATCACTGTGTGTCATGCCAAAGTCACTCCATGTAACATATTTAAGTCACGTACAGCAGGCCTTGTAGCCCCAAGGCAGGGTGCATCATATTACATGTGAGGACATAGCTGCATTAGCTGATTTGCCCCTGTACTGTCTAGTTCAATTATTAGATGATACAAGTGAAGAGGAAAGCCATCTTAACGTACTGGGCACTAGTCATCACGAGTTTCCTAGCTACTGGATGGCTTCGCTGAAAATACTGACCGGAGGGCACCTTAGAGATACCCTCTGAAATCGTACTAGTCTTCTGTGTTGGCTGACTCGACCCTTCCAGCCTGTCACGACAGACACATTTCTGACCCCCCCTGTAGGTAAGAGCCCATGCTCTCAGGAGGTCAGGAAGAATTCCTGCTCTGGTAGGAGGTGTTATCACCTCCTCCAGTAGGATGGCTAGTAAATCTGCATACCATGGCGAGAGGCTTCAAAGTCTCTGCCGCCTTTGATATAAGACCCCGGCTTCCCCAGACCTTTTCAGATGCCTATCGCTACCCCTGAGGGCTGTCTAGCACTGGGATAGATGGGAAATTAGCTATAGGAGTGAGCCCGAGGGTAAGTAGCCTATTGGCTACTATCCTTAACCCCTTCGATGCTGGTGATAAAGCCAGCTCGTCATGGGCGTTACCTGCGCTACGCAGATGACGAGCTGGCTTTGTCACAAAAGCTGCGATTTTCAAATTTCAGCGCACAGCGGGAAAACCCACTAGCGCGCATGCGGTTAATGCCCCTAAATTCAGTATTTAGGTGGCCCCTGCCACCAAGAACTCAGATTCATCCAACAAAAGAAGAAGGACAAATAAGAGCCGAAGAAGAGAGACTGTGGACTACCGGTGGACTTTGCCGCCAAAGCCTGCCTGCCTGTTCCTGTCTCGCCAATCGCGACAACCAGACTCGTCCTGCAGCTGTACATCCTCAAAAAGCATCGGAGGCCTCCAGCACTTCGCCAAGAACTCAGCATCTCCCCTGAAGTGGAGAAGACTCTTCCCTGCAACTTGCAGTCATTGACCGCAATGTCCAGTTCACCATTCTGCTGTTCATTGGGTCCACCGATGCAGCAGCCTCCCAGTAGGAGGTCAATGTGCTCCAGGAGGTCAGATCTGTCTCCCCAGCAAGCGTGAAGATGCCAGGCCCTGCACTAATACCCGTGGTACCGGTCCACTTGCAGCAACTCAAGCTTGTTTAAAGTCCATTCCAGACTTCAACGTCACGAAGACCGACCAGCCGACTAGGGACGTCAGCCATGCAGAGGCTAACACCAAGACTGGCCCAGCTGCCAGCTGTCCCGTTTTGTCCCCCTTTGCAGGTCTAACTGAGAACTGTGGGCTCCTACAATGCACAGGAACAGCCAACAAAACCCTTGCACCCGAGCTTCCCGGACCTAAGTCCAAGAACACCAACTATGCCCTCTGCTCCCAAGACCCTCATGGACTGAACCCTCGCTGGGGGCACCCAGACTTTTCCCCCAAGTTCCCCTGTGTAGTCTGCTTCTAGGTGGCCCTCTTTCTTGTCAATGGGTACATTAAGTCCTAAGGGGAACTCCAGAAATATGATTGCAAGTACCTGTATGCAGTATATGTTTCTTTCTCCATAGGAAAGCATTACCAAGTAAAAAAACAAGTGTGACATTTTACCTGTAACTCCAGTTCTGTAGTAGGTGTATCTCTGTTATAGTCATAATCTAGTGAATAGTCCCGCCCATGTGCGGGGACCCCGGAGCAATCAAAAATAATAAGAGAAAATCAAAAACAAATAATGCAGCCTATAACAACAAGGCTACACTTGCCAGCACTTCAACTTAAAGTGAAAAGGATAGCCAAATAAAGTCAAATTTTACATATATAACCAAGTTTCACTCAGAGAAACTTCCCTTCACCAAAATCCTTGAAATGATAGAGAGGAAGGGTTGGACAGACACGCCCCCATAGGCTGCCATTATGTGTCTGGAAAAGGGATATCGTGCCTTTAAGGAACTCTCCAGAGACCCTCGGTATCCCAGGATGCACAGCCAAAGCCCTTCTACTTTCAGTTCTTTTTGAAGGTGTATAAAGCAAGGCCTGTAGCATACAGTACAGTATAATTTTCTCCACTGGGGAGGAGGGCGGGCACTTATGACTATAACAGAGATACCCCTACTACAGAACTGGAGTTACAGGTAAGAAACTACTCCTTATGTAGTAGGGGGATCTCTGTGTATAGTCATAATCTAGTGAATAGAATGGCAAGCCCATCCCAACACACCAAGCCAGCGGGGGAGAAAAAAGACAACGCCACTACTGTGCAAACAGATTTCTCAACTAAGCCTGTCCAACCCGAGCATCTGCTCTGGCATCAGAGTCCAGACAGTAATGCTTAGCAACGGTATGGACCGACTTCCAAGTGGCAGCCCTGCAGATATCTGCAATGGGAACATTATGTAGCAAAGCCGTTGTAGCTGCTTTGCCCGTGGTAGAATGAGCCTTAGGCTTACCCCCTAAGGTCTTGTTAGCTTTATGATAACATTACTGAATACAGGATACAATCCACCTCGAGATAGACTGTTAAGAGGCAACAGGACCAGTCCTGACCGACCCATAATTGATGAACAATTGGTCTGACCTATGAATGTCCTTGGTCTTATCCAAGTAGAATTTCAACACCCTTCTGACATCTAGGGAATGGAGAGACCTTTCTGCTGGAGTGGAAGGATCCTGGAAAAACGTAGGTAAAGTTATAGTCTGATTGACATGGAAATCAGAAATCACCGTAGGAAGGAACTTAGGGTGAGTACGCATCACAACCATAGCAGCATAAAATACAGTATAAGGTTCCTGGCAACACAATGCCTGAATTTCACTCACCCTGCGGGCCGATGTAATGGCCACGAGGAAAGCCGCCTTCCATGACCAGTGCTGTAGTGAAGCCTTATAAATAGGTTCAAAAGGTTCCTTCATCAATCTGGACAGGCACCACATTCCGCTCCCGTGGAGGCGAAGGACGAAGGAATCATTCCAAAAAATCTTTAATCACAGGAATCTGGAAAAAGGATGTCTGTGAAGGACATTTCCTATAAGCAGTTAATGCTGCGAGGTGGACCTTAATAGAATGAAAATTAAGGCCAGATTGAGCCAGATGCAAAAGATATGGAAGTATGACATCTTCCTTGCAGGTCGTCGGATCATAGTTCTTGGACGTACACCAGATGCAGAACCTCTTCCACTTGTAGGCATAGGAAGTCCTAGTGGAAGGTCGCTTAGCCTCCTTTAGTATATCCATGCAATCGTCAGGCAGATTCAGGTGTCCATATTGCACTATCTCAGGAGCCATGCCGCCTAACTCAATGATAAGAGGTTGGGGTGCTCCATCTGCCCCCCGAACTTCGTGAGAAGGTCCCGCCGACACGGCAGCCGCAGGTAGGGTAGGAGAGACCTGTGCAGCAGGTCTGTGAACCACCACTGTCGGGGCCACTCCGGAGCAATGAGGATCATCCGTGCTCTGGACTGAGACAGTTTGATGAGTACCGCCGGTATCAGGGGAATGGGTGGAAAAGCGTACAGAAAGCTGTTCGACCAGCTGATCCATAGAGCATTACCCAGAGTCCCCGGTAGGTAAAACCTGGAGGCGAAGTCTCAGCATTTTCTGTTTTCAGCGGTGGCGAACAGATCTACGTCTGGAATGCCCCACCTGTCGCACAAGTTACTTACCTTCGGTAATGATATATCTGTAAGAAACAGTAGTTAGTATTAGGTTCCCTACCTTAGAATATCCCCAGGCGTCAGACTGGATCCGGAAACTTTGCGTAGCAGTAAACTTGCGCATCAGTAGGCGTCGTCTGCGGCTCCGCGTCCGTCGTCTGCGCCCTGATGACTTCGGAGTACTTAGAGGCCGCCCTCGCGCGCTGACGTCAGTTCTTATACACAGCTTTTCCGCGCCAGAAACGCAGAGCCATGATAAAAACCAACACTGGTGCCATGAAACTAGGGCGCTGAGAGGGGATGACCTTAACCCTAGATATTGGTTCGCAGAACAGGGAGGATCGGTGGGGCGGTAAGGAATCTAATACTAACTACGTTTCTTACAGATATATCATTACCGAAGGTAAGTAACTTGTGCATCTGAAAGAAACAGGTTAGTATTAGATTCCTTACCTTAGAATAGATACCCCAGCAATACCAACCCCAGTGGTGGGTCTGCGGACCAATAATCACACCCGAAAGTCCTGAAGGACGGAACGGCCAAAGAAGCCATCCCTCCTGACTTGGCTGTCCAGGCAGTAGTGTCTTGCGAACGTGTGCAGCGAGGCCCACGTAGCTGCCTGACAGATGTCCTGCAAGGGGACTCCCCGGCCCAGGGCAGTAGTAGCCGCCATGGCCCAAGTGGAATGGGCCCTCAGCCCAAACGGAGGCTCCTTCTTAGCCAAAGAGTAGCATGCCTTGATCCACAACACGACCCACCGAGAGATGGTCCGTTTGTGCACCGCCCGTCCCTTCTTAGCACCCACGTAACCAACAAAGAGTTGGTCATCCAACCGGAACTGGCGTGTGCGATCCAGATAGAATGAGAGCGCACGTTTTGGGTCCAGACAGTGTAGCCCCTCTTCCTCTTTAGAGGGATGCGGAGGCGGACAGAAGGTGGGCAAAGTGATGAACTGCCCGATGTGGAAGGCTGTGACTTCCTTGGGCAGGAAAGAGGGTCTTGTCCGCAACACAACCTTGTCCGGATGGACAGAAAGGAAAGGAGGCGGGGAGGAAAGAGCCTGGAGCTCACTCACTCTCCTGGCAGAGGTGATGGCAACCAGGAAAGCAGTCTTAAGAGTAAGAAGACGGAGAGGACAGTTATGAAGCGGCTCAAAAGGAGCACACATCAGGTAAGTCAGAACCAGGTTCAAGTCCCACTGGGGCATCACGAAAGGAACAGGGGGAAACACATGAGTGATGCCCTTCAAGAACCTATTTACAATCGGGGACTTGAACAAAGAAGGCTGATCAGGTAGCCTTAAGAAGGAAGAAAGGTAGCCCTTGATAGTGCCCAGAGCAGAGCCCTGCTGGACAAGAGAAAGAAGGAAGAGGAGAACTTCAGAAAGGGGGACAGAGAATGGATCCACAGCCTTTGCTGTGCACCATGCCACAAATCTGTTCCACCTGCAGGCGTATACCGACTTTGTGGAGGGACGCCTGGCTGCCAGAATCACATTACAAACTTCACGAGGCAAGTCAAATGGCCTCAACTGTCGCCGCTCAATCTCCAAGCATGGAGGTGGAGACTGGACAGGTTCGGGTGGAGGACCGTCCCCTGCTGCTGCGACAGAAGGTCCTCCTGAAGAGGCAGACAAATCGGGGGATCGAGAGACATGCTGAGTAGCTCGGGATACCAGTATCTTCGTGCCCAGTCCTGAGCCACAAGGATGACCTGGTCCTGGTCACGCATGATCTTCTTCAGCACTCTGGGGAGAAATGGTATAGGCGGAAAGGCGTACAACAGACCGCAGCTCCACTCGCGACGAAAAGTGTCTCTGAGCGAGTGCCGCCTTGGAAATTGCAAAGCACAGAACTGATGACATTGCATGTTCTCTTCTGTGGCGAATAGATCTAATCAAGGCTCTCCCCACTGCTGAAAGAGGCCTTGTCCGAGTTCAGACGCCATTCGTGATCCATCATGCACCGACGGCTGAGTTCGTCCGCCCTGGCGTTCAGGGAACCTGCCAGGTGTTGAACCACCAGGGTCACGCCCTGATGTTCAAGCCACTGCCAGAGGCGCAGAGCCTCCTGGCACAGGGTCCACGACTCCGCCCTGCCCTGTTTGTTGCAGTACCACATGGCGGTGGTGTTGTCCGTGAACACCTGCACTACACTCCCCCGGACAGAGGGGAGGAATGCCTTCAGTGTAAGCCAGATCGACCGCAGCTCCAGAAGGTTGATGTGGAGCCGGGACTCCGCCGGAGACCAGAGGCCTCTGATCTCCGCCTCTCCCATGTGGCCCCCCCCAGCCCTGGAGGGACGCGTCCGTCACAACTTCGTGCTCCGGTTGGGGTAGGGAGAGGGATCTGCCGCTGACCCAATAGCGGTCCGTGAGCCACCACTGCAACTGTCTTGCAGTGCCCTCCGAGATCAAGACATGGTAGGACAAGTTGCCCTGATGCTGGGCCCACTGAAACTTCAGGTCCCACTGCAGAGCCCGCATCCGCCACCTGGCGTGATGCACCAGACGGATGCAGGAGGCCATCAGCCCCAGAAGCCGCAGCGCCAACCTGACCGAGACTCGGGATAACGGCTGAAAGATCAGAATCAGAGCCTGAATATCCCGAACCTGCTGTTCGGGAGGAGAAACCCGAAACCGCGTTGAGTCTAGAACAGCTCCGATGAAGATGAGCTTCTGAGAGGGGCACAGGTGTGACTTAGGCACATTGATGGAGAACCCCAGCAGGTGCAGGAGGTCGGCCGTAGTCTGGAGGTGGCTGACGACTGTCTGGGGCGAGCCCGCCTTCAACAACCAGTCGTCGAGGTAGGGGAAGACTCAAACCCCTAAACTGCGCAGATGAGCTGCAACCACCGCAATCACTTTCGTGAACACCTGTGGGGCGCTGGTAAGGCCGAAGGAGATCATGGTAAACAGAGTGCTTGTGGCCTACCGTGAACCGTAGGTAACGCCGGTGGACCGGCAGGACGGGGATATGAAAATAAGCGTCCTGCAAGTCCAACGCTACCATCCAGTCTCCTGGGTCCAGGGTAGCTAAGACCTGAGCCAGTGTCAGCTTCTTGAACTTCTCCTTCCGGAGGAAGCCGTTGACGTTTCGCAGGTGTACGATAGGGCGTAGCCCCCTTTGCCCTTCTTGGGTACCAGAAAGTAGTGGGAGTAACAACCACACCCTACTTCTGGCCCAGGAACGTGCTGATGGCCCCCTTGGCCAAGAGGGCCGTAACTTCTCTTGTAGAAGTTTCAAGTGATCCCCCGACACGCAGTGGTACTGCGGTGGCATGGCTGGAGGGGTCGCCTCGAAGGGGAGGGAGTAGCCCCTTAGGACGATTTGCAGCACCCACCTGTCCGATGTGACAGTGCGCCAATGGAGGTGGTGATGGCGAACCCTGCCCCCCACTGGCGTCACATGGGCCTGAAAGCTCGGACTAGGAGGGTTTTGAGGCGGATGCTGCAGGGGCAGGTGTGGACTGGCCTCGCCGTTGTCCCCGACCACCGCACACGGCGGTTTCCACGTCCGCCACCGCGCTGGATGGTAGTCTGCAGCCCATGGCTGGCAGGACGTGTGGGGGCGCCCCGTCCTTGGCCATGAAAGGAGCGAAAGGCAGCTGTTTGCTGGTGCGGGCCAAGAGGCCCAAAGACTTGGCCATAGCCCTGGAGTCCTTAAAGCGCTCAAGCGCATGGTCTGCCTTGTCGCCAAAGAGGCTACGGCCATCAAACGGCATGTCCATAAGGGTATTTTGGACATCAGCCGAAAAGTTGGTGGACCTCAACCAGGCGTGGCGACAAATCGCCACAGTCGTTGCGATCGCTCTGCCCAGTGAGCCCGTGGTATCCAGCCCACACCGGATGGAATACCGTGCCACATCTCGACCCTTCGCACGGGCTTGGGCGAGTTTAGCCCGGACACCCTCCGGACATTGTTGCAGCACGTCCGCGACCGCGTCCCACAGAGAGTGGGTGTAACGTCCCAAGAGGCACGCGGTGTTGACTGACCGCAACCCCAAACTCAGGGAGGAGAATACTGTTTTCCCGTATTGCTCATACCTCTTGGATTCCCGATCCGGGGAGCCGTCGGGAATGCGGTCTGGAAGTTAGAGGCCTGGATGACCAGGCTCTCGGGGGTGGGGTGGGTGGACAGGAGCAAGGGTCGCCCGGAGCAGGGCGGTGGCGCCTGGCCACGTTCCTATCTACAGGCGGACCTGTAGCGGGCTTGGACCAAGTGCCCAGAAGAACGTCTGACAAGGCCTCATTAAACAGCAGCAGAGGCTCAGCCGAGCTTGCCTGCGGTTTAAGGACCTCAGTGAGGAGGTTAGTCCTCACGGCCGTGACGGGGAGCTCAAGGCCCAAGGCCCTGGCAGCCCGCGTTAGCACAACACTATAGGCAGCCCCCTCCTCCGTAGCAACGGTAGGAGGGGAGACAAAACCAGTGTCGGGCGACACTGGCCTCCCCAAGTTCACCTGTCCAGTCCTGAGAAGACTGGCACTCACATGCCAGAGGGTCCTTGGACCCCTCCCAATCCTCCTCGCCACCCATCTCCTGATACTCAGGGTCAAAGGATGGGGCCGGGTCATAGAAACAGAAATCTCCCATCGGCGTCGAGAGCGGCGCCGGACCCGAATCGAGGGTAGGACCAGGGACAACCTCGTCCTGGGACGGCGCTGGAGGAGACACCCTGGGGGTCGGCGCCGACGAGGTTGTGAGGTCGACTGCGGCGACGGGACCGATGTCGCCGACGGCGCCGGGGCCGAAGCACCCGGCCCGCATGGGGACCCAGTCGGTGCCGCTTGGCCCGAAGGCGCCGCGGAACCTGACAGAAGATTGAGTGACCTCATGGCCGCGAGGAACGCCTCAAACTCCTCCGGCGTCGCGTTCTGCCCAGGGAACGCAGGTAAGGAGCAGGCCTGCGGCTCCAGCGGAGCCGCGGGGCGGTGTCGCCCGAACCCCCGGCCACGTCGTGCGAGCGTCGGGGAGAGTCAGAAGAGCGATGACGCCTCTTCGACTTCTTGTGCCTCTTACCTGAGGACTTCGAGCCCGAAGACTGGTGAAGACTCCCGGAGCTATGATGACTCCGACTGCCGGAGCTCGAGTCGCTTGCGGGACCGCTCCAGTCTAGATTTATACGTCACGGCCAGGCAGTCGGAGCAGGACTTGTCGTCGTGGTCGCGGCCTAGACAGAGAAGGCACCGGCGATGGGGGTCGGTAACCGACATCAGTCGGTTGCAGTCGGCGCAGGGTTTGAACCCGGGCATCCCTACCAGCACCATTGGAGTCGAGAGACTTTGAAAAATGATCAAAAAGGATCGAAAAAGTTAGTCAAAAATTGACTAAGGGTACAACTTTTTCCAGATCTGCGCTTGCTGGCGCGGAAAAACGAAGAACTGACGTCAGCGCGCGTGGGCGGCATCTAAGAACTCCGACGCCGCAGATGACTCCTACCGATGCGCAAGGGTACTGCTACGCAAAAGTTTCCGGATACAGTCTGACGCCTGGGGATATTCTAAGGTAAGGAATCTAATACTAACCTGTTTCTTTCAGATGAAGATGTTTTTTAGCAACGGTCCAAAACAATACATTAAAAGTATTTCAAGAATGAAAGTGGTCCTCTTCTTGGAAACCTACATCAGGTTCTGAATAGAGCAGACCACTACACTCATAAGGATGGAATAACTTCAGAACAAAATGATAGTCATATTACAAACAGAAGGTAAAAAGGGTATTTTATAGTTACAACTTGGATTTTCTTCACTTGCAAGATGTAGTATTTAAAAACTGAACATGCCCCTTGCTTGGATTTCACATTGTACCTGCTCATTCCAGTAACACTATTCTACTACACATTTATATAAAAGTTCACAAACTTCTTTTTTCACAACTTACTTTTAAAATTTTCTATAAAAGCCACTGCAAGTGTTTTTTTCAGGTGGTCACTGACCTACATCGTCAACTGTCAGTTCACATCGCTTTGCGGAAACCTCACACTTCTGACAAGTTTGTGGAGAATCACTAAATGTCATTCTATTGACCTTCCATGTTTTTGAATATTTCAATATTTAAGGCAAACCTTAAGCAATACTGATCAAACTAGTATCCTTTCTATAATATTTAAGGCACACTGGTTACAGCTTTTGCTGAGATCGGCACCAACCTGTCCTGCACTGACACTTTTGGAGGTGGAGCAGCTCTGAAGTCTAGGTCTGTCATCAGCTAGCACACCCTACCTCACTGATGTTAGTACCGAGAAGGCAAGAAGAAAATTTATTTTGCCCTTTCATGTTAAACGGTTTCTTTTCCCTTTAAAGAAACTTAACTGACTTCTGTCAACCTTGAATACAGAGTTTCTATTGTTTTTTTGTTTGCCATTTCGAGTTACCTTCATTTCCTTTCATCACCTTCATTTTTGCCTCATTCCCATTGTTACTATTTTTGAACTATTTTTGGAGGGCAAATACCGGTCTTTTTAACTAAACCTGGTGTGAACCATTATGATCTCTAATTCTCAATTATACATTTGTATGGTAGGGATGTTACTTATTACACTGCACGCATTGTCTTCAAATATAGCTTTGTTTGGCTGGCTTGGCTGTGATAGGTGATCTGGGAATCAAAGAATATCTCTTAAATTCTGTATCCTGGAAAGTGGGTCATTTCTGAATAGACCTGCCTTGAAATGTGTGACAAGTGCTCAACTACCTTAATTATTGTAGTAATTTGTACCTCAATGAAATTACGATGGGGATAACATTCAAGGCAGCTAAGGGCTTTCTTAAATTTATACATTTTTTACCTGTGTTTTCACTACAAGAGCAATCTCACACACAGTGCAAGCTAGCTTCTTGGGAGTCTTCTTTATATTTGACTAAACAGCATAAATGAAAAAAAGCAAATAAGTTCACCTATAAACCATTGGGATATTGAAAAAACAATGGAAACCTATGCGTCTTTTTTTATTATTAAGGGACTTGTTATACAAAAATATGCTAGTGCAGGTCACTGCATCTATTGCTGAAAGGATGTGTGGATTATTTTAAAATGAAAGCATCAACAAAATAAGTAAAGGGTCAAGGGAATGAATTATTAAATAAAACAAACTACACACAACCAAACAAGTGCAATAAGAGGTCTGTGTGCAAGGTCAATATAATTTGACATTTCTTTTACTTTTAGGGATAAACATATTTGTTATTAAGACCTTGAATTGGGGATTTGTATATTATTGTACTATAGCTAAAAAACATTAGTCTCAGGGAAGCAATGAGGTAGCTGAGAAAAAATGTGCATTTCCTGAGTTGCCCAGATTTGAAACTACAGATGAAATTCTGCACCAGCAGGAAATGGCTTTGAATCCTTTAGGGTAATAATAGCAAACACTGCCATCCACACAAGGATGGCAAAAATGAATAGACATCTGCAACACCATATTTCACATACCTTTTCATGTCTTTTAAGAAGCTGGTGCCTTTGCATAAAGTACTGATCTTTGAGTTGTTGTTTGAGCAGCTGGTGTTTCTCCTGCAAATGTCGTTCTTCTAACTCCCAAATTGCAGCTTCTCGGGCTACAAGCAAAACAAGCATACACATTTAAGATTAAGTGAATTATTAGTGGCTGGTAACATAAATTCCACTGTGAGAATAGATCATAACACTTTGGTATTCCTGATGTGCAGGAGGATACCCTGTTTCGGGAGGAAACTGCAGTTTCTGTCAGATTTGGGAGTTACAACATTTGCTGGAGGGCCTGTACCTCCAGGATTCAAGCACGGACATTTCATCAGGAAAAGCTGGTGAACTGTGAAAAGGGGAAATCTGCAGGAATCCATGCACAAACTCCGAGTTGCGTAGTTATTCTCAGTCCAAGCAAAAGACTTGTAATATGAAGCAATTCACAAACCAAGGAATTTAAAATCTCCGTAGTATCAGTAATTCCCGGATACACAAATTTGTACACAATTACTTAAAAACTCTTAATGAGCACCATTCTTAATAGGGGTTAAGTTACATCCCACAGTGAAAAATAAGTACAAATATTAGTTTCAGCTTCCTTAAATTAAAGCGTATGAATTGTGCCTATTGGCCTCCACTGTGACCAGTGTTCAAATCCACTGCCTTTTAGGAATGAAGCAAGCTTGAAGGTGAGA
Organism: Lissotriton vulgaris; assembly: GCF_964263255.1. NCBI lineage: Eukaryota > Metazoa > Chordata > Amphibia > Caudata > Salamandridae > Lissotriton > Lissotriton vulgaris. The sequence goes on along the minus strand of NC_141693.1, from coordinate 1,063,818,075 downwards.
TAGGGTCTTGTTGGATTCAATTCAATCCCAAAGCCTTACTAGAAGTTGTTTACTATATATTTTTTGTATGTTATCAATCAGGGACATGGGGTGATAATTACCTGGTTCTTACCTTGAGCCCTTTTTCTAAACTGGTATTATTTCCCCCCCTCTCCAAGAGTTAGCGATAGGGGCTCCCGCCGCAATTGCATTAGTCAGAATATTAATATAGGGAGCCCAAACCTGAGGTTTGCACAGAACATACTCGAAGGGATCCCGTCAATCTCAGGAGCTTTCCCCACTCCTGCTCCTTCAATGCTTCCAAGGATTCTTTGATGGTAAAAGACATTACCTCCTCCATTACTGCCCTACTAGAGGGCCAAGTATCGGGGTTAGTTAGATGTGTTTTGGAGAGTGGCTCTGCATAGAGGGCCATCGAGTACTCCACCCAGTCCGCCTCAGAGATATGGCATTCAGGGTAAGCATAATCTTTGCGGCCATTGTGTGTGACAAGATGGCAGAAAAATCTAGTGTTTCTCTCCTTTGCTGCTCCCAGCAGATCCTCCCAAACCGTAACTTCCCACTAGGACTCGTTGGGTTTAATTATTTTAATTGCTCTAGCTTTTTAACTATCTGGCCTCATATTACATTTTAAGGTTTCCATCAGAGCTGTTTTAGCCACTCTGCATTTTTTAATCACACCATTTGTCTGATCTAGGGGCCAGGTTGCCGGGTAGGATTTCTCTAAAAAAAAAGATTTTAGTTTCCCAAAAAATGGTCTGCGAGTGGCCGATTTCTGAAGGGGAGTGCTAGCCTGGTCTGCACAATTTGTTAGCGCACTACAGACAGCACCATAAATCTCTTTCAACTAAGCCTCATTGCTTACAATATCTACCCATTTTACCTTGCGCTGCTTATTGCTCAGGGCCACAGTATTAAGGGATGTTATCCTCAAACAAGATTTATCCTTGAGGTGATTCCCTTTTAGTGTAAGGGAAAGAGGAAAGTGGTTGCTCTCCAGGCGATCAATTATCTCCATATCTACCATCTCTTGCAAATCGTAAGGTCAAGTAATACATAATCAATGTTTTTGGAGTAGTCTCTCCTCTTAACCCCTTCCATGCTTCCGTCGGTTGGCCTGTGCTCATGACGGAACCATTCCGTCATGAGTCCATAGGTTCTTTAGAACCTTCAGCACCGCAGCGGAATTCGCGCAGCGCTGAAGGGGTTAAAGGTGGGATTGGCAGTAAAATCCGATAGGGTAGGCCAATTACAAGCTCTTAGGCAATGGGTGGCGGGTAAGTCTGAAATCTGCATGGCAGTTGCACTCATCTTGGGAATCTTTTTGGCGGAAGAATAGGTGGGGCCCCTTCACCATTCATCTTGTAGCCAAAACGAATCTAGCAGAGGCTGGTAAGGCTCAAAGCAGCAGTTAAAATCACCTACAATAACCTTATGGATACCGGTCCCATAGTCTTTCAGTACAATACTAATAAATGTAATAATAGCTTGAACTAGAGGAGACAAATCAGCACAACACCAGATGTCTACTCAGACCCCGCAACAGGCAATGACCCTATAGACTTTGAGAGCTGGGGAGACCTCTCGACAAGATGTGGCCTTGTGTCTCCTTGCCGCTGCAGCTGCTCTTTGATGTAATATGACTCTGCTTTTTTCTATATGAGGGGCCCAGACAAGTAATTAGCCAATCAGAAACCCAGGTAGTCAAAATTTTTCATTTGTTCCAAGGGCGCCCCCTGCACCACCCTCATACCTCTAAAGGAACGATGGGGATTGAGTGCCATGATTTTGTATTTTATACTATTTATTTCAAGAGCCCTAGTCATACAAAAGGAGGAAAACCGATCCAATAGAGATTGGAGCCAACAGAGTTCTACAAAGAAGATGTAGGTCATCTGAAAACATGAGGATAGGAGTACTAATATCTAGATTTTGGTGCATCATGTTTGCAGTCTGCCAACCACTCCACTATATCGTTAATATATAGGCTGAATAGAATATTGTGATCAGGATGAGTTTGGACAGTACCAGTCTAAAAAGATCTTCTGGCTATTATCGATCAGGCTGATTGGTCTGTACTTGGAGAGGACATCTCGTCTTCCCTTCTTAAAGATGGGAACAATGGTGGCACCACGCCAGGATGTCCTCCCCGCTCATAATGGCATTGCCCAAGGTGTTTAAATAGGGAACCCAGATTTCAGGTTGGGATATAAACAGGTCGCCTGGAATGCAGTCAGGGCCTGGTGCTTTCTCCCTCTTAATTGGATGTAGTGCTTGTGCCGGTTCTACCATCCCAAATTTTAAAGATAGTACCAACCTCAGCCTCAAGTTCTGCACAAATAGATATAGGAATGGTAGTAGAGGGGGGGAAATCATTAGGCCATTTGCCATATAGTTCGGAGAAATGGGCAATCCATGCTTCTGGCTGTACCATCGCTTCCAGGTGATTATCAATGAGGCGGTTCCCATTAGTAATACATTTTCAAAGGCCTTCATATTCCTATTGGATAGGGATTCTTTAAGGTTGTCCCTCTGAGCTGCCTCCCATCGACGTTTGCATTTGGCCAAAATCGCCTTGTAGCCTCTTTTTGCCTCGAAGATTTCTCTATGCTCACCTTTTTCCACTGCTTCAAGGACAACCGTTTTCGCAGATCTACATTTGCCCGTATACCATCCAGGGCCCCTACCCTGCAAGTGGCCCCTCGCCCTCCCTTGTGAAGTATTGTGTCAACTGGTTTATCAATTCGCAGTGGACACCAACAAAATCTATAAAAAATTTTTATTGATTAACTCATATGGGCCTAGTGTTTCCACAAATGGGTGGCAAATTTGGGACAATGTTGTAGTATTCTCTACAACTGAGGTCCATTTGACATTTCTTCTGTTGTTAGTGGTAGCAACGTGCACAATGGAATATTGCGCTGCAGACGTGAGTTTGTTTGGGACAGAGGCATTAGTGAATGAAGCACATGGCGGCATGTGCTCAGATGTGAGTGCATCCATGGTCCCCAGGATGTCAAACCGGTTATTGCATTTGACAGCCACGTAGGTGCTAGAGTGCCTTCATCGCTTGAATTCTCAGGTGGATAGCTATGCGCTATAGGCGCGGGGGATTAATTTGTGTCGATATGTATTTCAGCTCTAGTGTGTGCAATGACACTGAACGTGGTCGGTTTACTAAAAAAGGAATTAATATACTTGCTACTTGTCCGAGAATCCGTGCCGTGTTTTCGCTGTGCCCCAGAGACGAGCGTGAGCAAAGCAGCAGCAGAGCAGCAGAGCAGCAGAGCAGCAGAGCGGAGCTGCGGTGCAGTGTGGCGCCATAACAGCATTGCGAGGCAGAGAAGCTGAGTTTGCTGCAAAAGAAACGTGTTTGAGAGCTACCGCACTGTGCCTGCTCATACCGCGAGTCGCGGCCTGCGGACTGCAGAGCTGCACAGCTGAGTGCCGGTCCCTGAGGGCTCCGTGGAGAAAGAGGTGACTGGAGGAGCGAAGCCAGCTCGAAGGGGCTAGAGTTGAGCAGCTTGGCGAGGCGAGGGGGGGAGCGGAGCTTGAGAGGTGCGGAGCTCCCTAGCACCCCCGCCCATAAGCAGGCTGATTTTCAGGCTGTTATCTTGCTATTATCCTGCTGAGGTCTGAGGACAAAGGACTGAGCAGGTCTGCCCAGAAACACACGCAGTAGAGGAGCACAGAGGAGCTCAGTACAGGCGTCGCACTATGGAGGAGCAGCTGACATTCGGGACACCAAACAGGTATCTAGCTAGAAAAACCCACTTTGCATTGCAGAGGGGGCCATCTTCCAATGTGATTTGATTTAGAAATAAGATCTTAGCATTAACCAGCGTGAGATGCAAAAGTCCAGTTTGAAAAGCTAAGCACAGATTAAAATTATATATTTGATTTGCTTATTCCATTAACTACCAGCATTAGTACTCGTTTCAAAGCTATACAGCTACAGAAGAGGGGAGGCCACGGAATTGAGAGAGGAACTTTGGGAATTTGCAGTCTTCAAGTGGTGTAACTTCAAGTGGTGTAACTGCAGACAGGGGAGCTACCTGGAAATAGGGAACCTCTTCAAGGTTCTGTTGTGTGTTCTTTGACGACTTGAAATTGCACTTTGAGATCTGTGCGTGTGAAATACTGAATAAAGGCCAAAGTCAGGGAGGTCAACCAACGTTTCTGTCATCACCCCTAACAAAGAAATGAGATCTGGTAGGGTTAGGGGGTGCTCATCTGGAACAAAAAAAGAGAAAAAAATGAGCAAGCGCAAATTGCACTGTCATCTAAGGATAGCTTGGCCGAGTCACTTACCCAAAACAAATCTGGAACCAGCAGACTATGCCCAGACGTGGGTTTGAATATAAGTGGCATCTTCCTGGAGGAAGGACACACCCAAAAGTGTCAAAAATGGTCACAGCCCAAAATCTACACAAAATTTCAGTTCCTAAAAAATCCGGGGGACGCTCTTTTATCAAGTTCAATCGCAGCACAAGGCCTTAAAACTCAGATTTCCCCGTTCATATTCTCGGATAATGGGGAGAATAGGCCTTCAGCCAAAAAGCAACAATTGGCATAAAAGGTATCCCCGGATCAAATAAACCGACTCACAATCCACAGAGCACTTTGGACCCAACATCAGCTGCACAACAAAAAATTAAACTATTGCCACTGCAGCAGGGTTCACAGAATGACCCAGAAGCCGATATATCAAAAGCAATTTCATCAAGCGAATTAGAAACATCAAACAAGATGGTAACACCTTAAGGACATAACAAGGAGAAGGATGCAGCGAGAACCTACAGCAGGGGTTTGGGGAATAACTGCATAGCAAACCAGGATCAGTCCATAATAGAGATAGGTTCTCCACCGATTAGTATTAAAAAACCAAGGATCAGCTTGACACCATCGCCAAAGTTTTGTCAATTATTGTCATCAACGCCGCACATCATTGAACCTGTACTTGGACATAAACCTGAAAACGTGAGGGAAATACAGAAGTTGGATGAGGCGGATTGGGATAACTCATTCATAAACCACATACAACAAACACCGGAGAAACTCAAGTTAAATACCCATAACTCCCATTCAGTGGTGAAAACTCCAGCAGAGAACATAAAACTGAAAGAGCCTCGGGGCAGGGAGGTCCTCTCACTAAAACCAGAGTTAGGAACCAAAGCTCACCAGCAGCTGAAAACGCCTGGGCCAGCTTACTAAATACAGTGCAAGTGTTGGTAGAAGCACTCCAATACCAGTCGGACAAAATGGACGCTCAGTTAACTTTATTAAACACATTGGCTGTGTTTGTGAAGGCAAATTGACGAAAAACTCGACGCACAGAGCCTACCCTTCTAGCTTCATGGGAAACAGCAAGTTTGGGAGATAAACTGCGGCTGCGGCCCAATAGTTGACAAACTTACTTCTCTCCCCCTGATATTCTCCCCCTGATATTGGAGGACTTGTGCGCCCAAGTTAAAGAGTCTGTACGGAATAACACCGAGCACAGCAAAAAGGCCTCCTACCCGGTGGAAGTCAAGCATGGAACAATCATAAATAACATGAAAGACCAATGTCTGATAAAGCCTGCCACAAACCCTGTAAGCACAGGATCTCCAATTAAAGACAAGGACATTAAGAAGCAGGAACTAGCAACAGGACTCTCTTGGGGTCTGGAAGAAAAGCCAGCAGAAACAAGGGCAACCTCTAATGCCAAACAAAGGCGAACTCAGAGGAGAAAAGGCAGGAACCAAAAAATAATCACAAAAAAGGAGGATTTTGCTCGTCTTTTTAATCATTTTCCATCTCCTAAACCTGACTTAGTTAATCAAAGTCCTTTAGGGGAGAAGGGCATTATACATCTGAGGACATCGAGCACCGGGCCAGGGTTGCTCTCAAACTTCAAAAAAGAGCCGGCTCTAGCGGGCTGCACGCAACAAAATCCATCAGGGGAAATCGGAAGCACCCGAACTTCCAAGGACTGCAATTTACCCAGAGAAGAAGCTGAACATCAACTATTACCACATGAAATGAAGATAAAAGATCCTATTGCACAGGATCTTATTTTCCATCGATCATTTGCAGGAACTACAGTTAAAGACAGCAAATTATCTACAATCACCATCTCTGGTAACCAGCCTGACCAGCAATTAGGAAGGACGCCAACCTATCTGCTGGTCTCTGCTCCCAAAATTGGAGAAGATGAACATATAGAACCTAAACATGAGATTTTAAGAACTGAGTCCGCCCGCGTGGAATCTACGAGGCAGCTCTATGCTGGGGCTGCCATAAATACATCTTCAGATACCCAGAGCAGGCCAGGAACTATTGTAAAGTCATTTAACCCAAGTACAAACACCCATGAGTATATTAACAGATCACAAAGTGATAATCCAGTAAAAAAAAAACATTAGGATATGAAAACAATAGAACGTGTTCCAGTATATAGATCTAGAGGGGCTCACGACACATTGAATCGCGGTAATATTCTTCGCTTATTTTCACATATACCCTCACTAAGGGAAGTAAACTATAAGATTTGGACTCAGTTGAGTTTATCAATCATGGAGGCCTAAGTGGGGGTGAGTCCACACGGACAACATGGGGGTCGGAACTCATTGCCCAAAAAATCTTATTGGAATCATTGATATTTAAAAATTGGGGCATAGAACTAAAACCCTTCACCTCTTCTGGTTATCCAGCACCTCTATTACAAAATCAAGGGGATGGCCGGGTGTCCGAACGACCTAACGCCTCTAAATCAATATTGAGAGGGGCAAGGGGTCCCTCACCGATCAACCTGAGGCAGTCTCAGGACAATGGGAGCCACCGTCAGAATCACTCCTATCGAGATCCCGGCTACGAAGACACAAGATGGCCCATGAGAGTGGGAGTCTCCAAGCATGAAATAAGTAAAAGACAGAATAGCAGGCATAATCTCTTAGAAGGTGAAATAAATCTATTACGGATATGCTCCTGGAACATCAATGGCTTAAGCAGCAAGTTGCTAGACTGCACCACCATGAATTATAAAGTCATTCCACATCATTGCCCTCCAGGAGACATGGTTAACGGATCCACCTCACCTACAAGGATATCTACGGTTCTTTGCCCCAGCTCTTAGAAGAGCAAAATTCGGTCATCTCCAGGGTGGTCTGGTGACTTACGTAAGCAACAACGGCACAAATTCAGTCCATCAAGTTGCATTAACACTGGAAACTATCGCTATTAAAATCTCATCCATAAAAAGGCCATCATATAGGCACAACGAGATAATAATAAATACATACATCCTAAGAGGAAATCTGATGACGCAAAGCAATTGGTCAACTACGTAGAGTCTTGTTTGAGCGAAATCAATACATCGGACATGATACTGACAGGAGACTTTAATCTACATCTACTTGGCTCATCAAAAGCAGAGGAAGTCTCTTTACATAACCAGTTATGGGACATACCGCATCAGCGTAGTAATTCAGCAGCAGATCCCTCCAAAATTGGTCAGCTTCTTATAGAGGATCTTGAACATCTTATGCTGCGAGCAACAAATGGAAGAATCACAGCGATACACCCCCTGCATTTACTCATCATTCCTTAACAAAAAATTAAACGCTGGATTACACCTTTGTATCCCTTACTCTCTTCAAAGAATTTTTTTAATTTAATATGGGAGATAAAGCGGACAGCGATCACCGGCCCCAGGAACTTACTTTGCATACAAATATTCCTGGATTTACAAAATGGAAGGGCTTACCTGGCACAGTTGCAACTATTAACCTCAGGAAAATAAAATTCACGCTGGCATCGCAAGATAACTTTCAGGAAAATGCTAAAAGTCTATTTGAATCAAGGGTTGGGGACAATGAAATAGAGAAATGGATAAGCTTTACTCACGCCTTGGCTACGACTTACTCTGCCCCAATTAAATCTAATACAAAGCAGGGACTTGCTAACTTTACCATGCAACAAAAGAGTAAGATAAAATCCACAAAAAAAGGCATTAATTACTCTTTGCTGCAGGTGCGCCAGGATCCAACTAACATCATAAAACTTGTTGACTTGCGACAACAGAAAGCATGCTTAAAGCGAGCAATCTAGGAAGCCAGGCACAACAACGAGGATACCCTTGGGCAAAACTGCATGCGGACACCAAACTAAAAAACAGTGCGAGATTTTGGGAAACTATATAGAGATTTACTCACCCAACGCACGAGGGCCTGTCTTCAAACATATCTGAAGAGGACTGGGCCACTTTCCTTGGAAACCACTTTAAGCAAGGAAGGTCTGCTTCGCATGCTGAAACCAGCATAGATTCTACAAAGCGGCATAGGATCTCAAAGCATCAAGTCAATGTGGGAAATGTAATTTCTGAGGAACTGCTTGAAGGAGAATCATCGGGACTTATTCCTTTAAGTGATTATACAAAATCAATTAATAAGTACATCAAGAAGGGAAGGCAAGCCGGGGCTCCGGGGCCTAACGGAATCCCACACGTGCTCTATAAACAAAACGTAGAATACTGGGAAAAGGCTCTAAGCTCCTTGTTCTGAGAAATAAGAACAACAGGCCGACTCCCTCCAGCTTGGAGGATCTCGATAATTTCACCAATCTACAAATCGGGTGATAAGTCCCTCCCCAAAAGTTATCGGTTAGTCGCCTTCTTGGGCAATGATGCAAAATACTTTGCTAGGACACTGCTGTATGAACTGCAACTTTGGGCGGAAGATAACTCAATCATTCCACTAAATCAAACAGGCTTCTCTAAATCCGTGGAGACCTCGACAAACATAATAACAATGGCTTTGTTAATTGATAAGACTGAGGCCACAAGAACACCACTACATTTATGCTTTATTGATTACCGGGCAGCCTTTGACCATGTGAACCGACAGAAACTCTAGTTGAAACTGGCAGGCTGGGGCATTCCCCAGGTTTTATTGAACCTGTTAATCAACTTGCACGCTGAAACTTGGGTGCAAGTAAAGCTCAGCGACGATTCAACGCTATCTAGGAAAATTCCAACAACAAAAGGCCTTAAGCAAGGATGTGTACTGGCACCAACGCTATTCAACCTGTTTCTTGCAAATCTTATTCCGTTATTAAATGCCTGCAACTCACACTCCCCAAAGATTGGGAATTTAACACTACCATGTCTCCTTTACGCTGATGACCTAGTATTGATTAGTCAAACGAAGGTGGGTCTGCAGCGTCTTCTAGACATCACATCCCAATACTCCGAGGCTAATGACTTAACCATCAACCTGGAGAAAACCAAAACCATGACAATCAAAAAGAACCTGAAGAAAATACTGGTCTGGTCTTGGGATAAGATCCAAATAGATTCAGTCTCAGAGTATAAATATCTGGGGGTGATAATTGATAAAGGCGGGCATTTTGTAACCCAAAGAGATGTAATCAAAAGGAAAGGCATAGCCTTAGCCGTGTCAATGAGGAACCTAAACTCCAGATTAACTGGCCCCTCACTCGCCCCTTTGGTCGAAGTTATACGAGCACAACTTCTTCCGACAATAACTTACGGGAGCGAGGCACAGAGAGGAAGGGATTCCAAGCTCATGGACACCGTGGTTGCTAAAGTATACAGAATGGTCTTAGGTCTCCCTATACGAGTCTCTCCAGCACAAATCAGGCTTGAGTTTGGCGTGCAAAAACAGACTGTTGCAAGGAAAGGTGCAACAGTTATTTTCTGGGACAGAGTCAGGAAATCTAAACCAGGCACCTTAAACTGGCACTTATGGACTGAGTTACAACAGAAACAGTCATCTCCAGCAGCGAAATATTTAGCTACTAGTGTGTCAATCCTGGGCCTAACCGACCTTTGGGCAACCCCGACAAGCCACTGTCTTTTCAAAAAAGCTACAAAGAAAATTGTAAAAATGGAATCTTGGATTGAAGACAAGGCAGCCCTAGCAAAGAGATCGCATGGCTGGTTGACCCTGGGCACTTACTCTTCTCAGGCTGCACAAAAGTACTTAGCTTCCGGCTTCACCAAACATGTAAAAATTAAAATTTTAAAATACAGACTAGGCGTGTTGCCATGCACATGGCACTTTCCACATTGGCTGAAAACCCAATCTGATTTTAAATGCCGTCTGTGTGGGACAGCGGAGGAAGATATGCTGCATCTCATCTGTACGTGCAAAGACCTAACAGAGGAAAGGAGACAGCTCTTAAAACCACTTTGCAATCAGAGAGGCATCCGTACACGGAAACAAGCCGTGTTAGCGTGCTTTTCACCTGCCGGCTTAACTGCAGGCTTGTGAAATTTTTAGGAAAAGTGGAGAAGAAAATGTTAAATCAGATCAGCACTGCAGCTGACAAGGAAAGAGACTGACGTTGCTAGAATAATCATTTTTATTAACGGACTGCAATATTATAATGTTTTTTTAATCGATTTTAACTTTTGAACTTGCAATGACTTATTTGTAGCAATGGTTTTAAGTAACTCTGCTAAATAAAAGTAAACTGAAACTGAAACTGCTACTTTTCCCTGGCTTTTTCCATTTTTGTCTTTGTTACCAAGAAGCCTTCGATCTCTTTGATCAACGGGTTTATTTCGTCCATGGTACAATTATCTGCTGAGTATCTTGGCTACTTCTTTCCTTTCCCTAGCTCGGATAGCTTATCAATAGCCTTGCATGCCAAAATTATGAAAAAAGTATGTTTCATATAATTCCTTGCAAGTTCTTATAAGTAGTGTGTTACTCCTTAGCAAAAGGTTTGCCAGGTGCAGGACTTTTAGTTACAGTATTATCAGCACAATCAACCACAAGTATAACGGTAAGCCCAGTCCTAGTGCAATTAATTGTATAAAAATTGGTTAAATACTGCGTAGCAGGATTCAACTTTACACTTCTATCTAATATTAGAAAAGAAAACACACAGGAGTAGTGGGTAAACAAATCCCACAAAATTGTGTAGTATTGATAATGCCAAGCTACAGAGAGACCAAGGAAGCGCATTGAAAACCATAAATTAGACGAAATAGCCTTTAATCATGCCCGGGACAAATCTATTATTAACCAACCAATGTGCCACTGAAAGAGGCACCTCCACCCATCAGAGGTAATGGCAGTGGGCCTGATACCTCACATCAACTGGTGAAGGCAGATACAGTATGTACAGCACCCGAAGTGAGAAAAGCTTAATTGTCACCCAGCATGGTCACATCTGTAATCCTCAGCCTCGTGATACGGACAACCATGCGTGTCTCACGGTACAAAGATAAGGGGCCCAGTTGACATGTCAGTCAGAGGTTCTGTAAGGGATCTGTGGCCTTAGACCTCTGTCTATGGCGTCAGCCGAGCTGCTAGATTCAACACAGTGTCTCGTTTCAGTTCCCAGAGTATAGGGTCAACCTTTCAAAGAGCATGAGGAGTTCTTACCGCAGCTGGTGAAGAGTGTGCAAGCGAGGAGCCAAGGGGGGTGGCCCTGCCCGGTCTCTTCCTGGCACAGGACGGGCCTACCCTTGGCCCAGTCTTCGCCCGCATTCATCCTGAGCCGCAGTAGGTGGTTGGGCACTTTTCAGTATGGGGAAAATAGGCAGCAGCCCCTCCTCTTGGAAATAATGGACTCTGGGACAATGAGTTTCTTGGGGCCAACAAAGAGCAGCAAGTACACCAAACATCACGCACGGCGGTCAATGGCTGGGTGTTTTTCAGCACGTGGCAAAATCAGCGACAGCCCCCCTCCTCTTGGCAGCAATGGACTCTGGGACAGTGAGTCCCTTGGGGGCAACAACTCCCCTATCTCACCTTGAGACAAATGGAACATGGAAGATTTAGATTAAAATTTTCAATGATGGCATACGTATGGGAAAAGAGAGAGGGTAGTTGTTGCCAATGAAGTCTGATTGTGCTTAGTGCTTTATCGATTATCGCCACATGGGACCACAGGACCAGTACTTAGTGAGGTACTATGGGGAATGTTGTATTGGGTGAATGGATAGGGCCCAGAAAATTGACTTGAATGAGTGTGCGTAGAGGAGAAGAGTAAAACAGTTGTAAGATAAAAGTAAGAAAAGGGTGGACGTTAGAAGATATGTAGAGTAAGTAAAGGTTAGTGCAGGAGAGTGGGTTTACACATTATTTCGAGAATCTGTGGCTAATGAGGACAGTGCCTTTATAGACCCAGTCCAAGTGAAAGTAGACCTATGATGGTGTGGACTTTGCAAAGGGTGGGACTGGCATACAATCAGAGGAGAAGATGAAGGGAGGAAGCAAACGCAAGGTGGTAGAAAGAGGAAAGAGGGAAAATTGGATGAAGATGGAAAAGCATGTAAGGTGTTGCACAGCTAAGTGGAGACTGAAGAGATACAATGATTATGTTTAGGTCTTCAGTTTGTCCTTATGAGGGAGTTGCTTGGAATCGTCCCTGTCTGCCATTTTCTCTTTTATTCATACATTCCTATTAGAAAGTCTATGGGCTTTATTTATGTGAACTATGGAATGTTATGTGAGAAGTGGAAGCCTACCTCTAGACTCTTGGTGCATGTTTTGTTTAAAAAAAGACCTCTTTTCCAGGGTCTGAAATTTCCTTCATTAAGATAACTTTTCAAACATTATTTAATAGAATTACTGGCAATTAAATTATCATTTGGAATAAAACCGAAAACAAATGCATTCCAAGTGCTCTAATCAAGGGTAACCAAGTTTTTTCATCTGGGTATGAATACAACCAAAACAATGTTTAGTGGAAGCGCCCTATCGGTTTAGAAGGCAATAAGATTGCACGTTATATACAGCAGAAAATGAGTCAACTAAATTAGACCAACTTATGGAAATCATCACTACAAACTCAACCCCCCATTCCAATGACATATTCCTCGGCGACTTCAATCTCCATTGGGAAAACTCCCTAGACAAGCAGGTCAATCCCCTCAAAACCTTCTGAGCAGACCACTCCTTGATCCAAGCTATCTCAAAGCCTACTCACTCTAAGGGTGCTACTCTTGACTGGCTCATCTCTAAACAAAATACGATTCAATCTATCCTGATCACCCCATGTGACTGGTCAGGCCATCACATCATCACCTTCCATATTTCCTCCACTACCAAGAAAACATTTCCGCAGCAAAACAAGCCTAAACAATGGATAAGAAACACGTAGAACCTCGACTGGAACAACCTAGCATCCCACTGTGAGAAGAACAAGTTACTTACCTTCGGTAACGCTTTTTCTGGTGGATACAGTATGTGCCTGTGGATTCCTCACATTGTGAATATCCCCTGCGCAACAGCCATTCGGAAATTGTTGTAGCTCTCCACGCCGGCGAGGTCATGGATAACGTCACAGAGAGTACGACTCCGCTCGCGACCCCGCTGACGTCACTGGATCCATAATAGGGCCTCGTCGGCGTGATGACGTCAGTTCCGCCCGTTTTTTCGGTGCCCCCGAGGCACACGGACGGACCGACATAAACAAGTATAATACACACAATACACAGTATTTGAACTAACACACATAGTGTGAAAACAAATCAAAAGGTAAAAACAATCAAACATTCCATTGTAAAATACAATATAAATACTTAAAGGTATAGAAGAGTGGACAACGGGGAGGCGGGTGGGCATGTGAGGAATTCACAGGCAGATACTGTATCCACCAGAAAAAGCGTTACTGAAGGTAAGTAACGTGTTCTTCTGATGGATACATCTGCCAGTGGATTCCTCACCTTGTGAATAGAATCCCACAGCAGTCCCCACTCCCGGAGGAAGGTGTCCACTCTTTAATACCAGAAAATCTTGGGGGACAGAACACGCAAAGTGGGCGTCCCTCCTCACTTCGGAATCTAAGCAGTAATGCTTTGTTAAGGTGTGGAGGGAGGCCCAAGTTGCCGCTCTACAAATGACCTCTACAGGTACACCCCTAGACAAAGCAGATGTAGAAGACTTTGCTCTAGGAGAGTGAGCTCGTATACCCTCTGGAGGTTCCTTACCAGCCAGGGCGTAGCAGATCTTAATGTACAAGATAATCCATCTTGAAAGTCTGCGCTTGTGCATCGCTCTCCCTTTCTTGCAACCAGCAAATCCAACAAAGAGCTGGTCGTCCACAAGATAGTCTTTAGTCCTATCGAGATAAAAGCTCTCCGCCCTCTTAGGGTCCAAGCGGTGAAGCCGCTCCTCCTCCTTGGAAGGGGGAGGATAGAAGGTAGAAAGGGTAATGGACTGCCCCAGATATAAGGGAGTTACCACCTTAGGCAGAAAAGCAGCCCTGGTCCTGAGTACCATTCTTTAAGCATGAATGATCAAGAATGGGGGTTTGGAACTCAGAGCTTGAAGCTCACTTACCCTCCTTGCCGAGGTAATTGCCACAAGAAAAAAAGTCTTAAAAGACAGCAGTCTCATGGGACACTTGTGCAAAGGTTCTATGGGTGAACCCATCAAGTAGGTTAGCACAAGATTTAAGTCCCATTGAGGCATAATAAAAGGAGTAGGAGGTAAGACCCTTAATGAAACGTAACACAATCGGTGACTTAACAAAGACGGCTGGTCCGGAAAACAAAGGAATGCAGACAAGGCCGATAAATAACCTTTTACAGTTGACACAGCAAACCCCTGCTGGGCCAAAGAAAGAGCAAACTGAAGTATATTGGACAAAAGGGCCCTTAAGGGGTCAATAGATTTCTCTCCACACCACGAAACAAATTTGGACCACCTATAAGAATAAATTGACTTGGTGGAAAGCCGCCTGGCTGAAAGAATAACATCCACCACGTCAGGCGGGAGAGAAAAAGAATTCTGGTTGCCCCGTTTAATCTACAGGCATGAAGGTGTAAGCTCTGGAGGTGGGGGTGTAAAACCAGCCCCTCCATCTGAGAGAGGAGGTCTGCCCTGAGAGGGAGACGGAGCGGCGGGCACGAGGAGAGGTGGAGAAGATCTGTGTACCACACCCTTCTTGGCCAATCCGGGGCAATCAATATGACTTGGGCCCGGTCTTGGCGAATCTTCCTCAGAACCCGAGGAATCAAGGGAATGGGAGGAAACGCGTAAAGGAGTTGCGAGCCCCAACTCAACTGAAACGCGTCCCCCAACGCTTCCTGCATCGGATACTGGAGACTGAAGAATGACGGGCAGTGAGCATTCTCGTGAGTGGCAAACAGGTCCACCTGAGGCGTTCCCCACGTCCGAAAGACATGACAAACTACCTCTGGATGAAGCCTCCACTCGTGGTCGACTTAGAACTGCCGACTGAGACTGTCTGCACGCACGTTTAGAACTCCGGTCAGATGATTTGCCATCAGACAAATCTGATGGTCCTGAACCCAGGACCAGAGGCGCAGAGCCTCTCTACAGAACACTGCAACCCCACTCCTCCCTGCCTGTTGACATACCACATTGCAGTAGTGTTGTCCGTCAGGACTTGAACCGACTGACCACGAAGGGAGGGGTGGAAGGCCTTGAGCGCCAGACATATCGCCCGCAACTCTAGAAGGTTGATGTGAAGCAACCTTCCCCTGAAGACCAAACACCCTTGATCTCCAGGTCCCCCCGATGAGCACCCCACCCTAGAGTGGATGCATCTGTAAACACTGTGGCCACCGATGGAGGTAGATGGAAGGGTTTTCCTTGAGACAGATTGCCCACCACGCTCCACCAAGACAGATCCGCTGCAGCTTCTCCGGAGATCCTTACTGACTCCCTGAGCTGATACCACTGCCTGCGGAGGCACCACTGGAGCGCCCTCATGTGCCAGCGTGCATGGTTGACTAACAGAATGCAGGAAGCCATCAGACCGAGCAGACGGAGGACCTTCAGGACTGGAATGACCGCTCCATTGTAAAAGAAGGGAATCATTTCCTGAATCTCGAGAATCCTTTGAGGAGGAGGAAATGCTCGACAGACAGTAGTGTCCAGAACCGCCCCTAGAAACAGGTTGCGCTGTGAGAGCACCAGGTGAGATTTTTGTACATTTATCGAAAACCCCAACTTGTACAACAACTGGGTTGTCATTTGCAGATGATGACAAACCTTCTCTGGTAATTCCGCTTTGATCAGCCAATTGTCCAGATAGGGAAAAACAAGAATCCCCGATCTTCTGGGATGGGCTGCCACCACCGCCATCCCCTTGGTGAAGACTCGAGGTGCAGCAGTAAGACGCAAACTGATAATGTTGCGATCCCACTGTGAAACGGAGATACTTCCTGTGCGACTTCAGGATGGGAATATGAAAATACACATCCTGCAAGTCGATCGACACCATCCAGTCTTCTTCCAGCAGCGCCTGAAGAACCTGCGCAAGGGTAAGCATCTTGAACTTCTCTTGCTTCAGATAAAGATTCAAGACCCTGAGATCCAGAATTGGACGGAACCTGCCATCCTTCTTGGTAATCAGGAAGTAACGGGAGTAGCACCCCTGACCCCTTTCCTGCTCTGGAACCACCTCTATCGCACCTTTTTTTAGCAAGGTCAGAGCTTCCTCCTGTAGGAGAAGGAGATGTTCTTCTGAGCAAGCACCTTGGCAAAGAGGGTAATTTGGAGGGAATTCCCGAAAGAGAAGAGCATACCCATTTTCTACAAGATTGAGAACCCATAGGTCTGTAGTGACCGATTCTCAATCCTGCAGAAAATGAGTAAGCCAACCCCTACAGGACCAACATGATCCGGAACGGGGAATCTAGGGCTGCTTTGCTGCGGTGATAGGAGGAAGAGGAGGAGGAGGGTTGATGACCTCGTGGACGACCTCTACTTTTTCCTCTATACGACTTGTATAGAACATTCTGTTGTTGCTGCTGCTGCTGCTGACGAGGCCGGCCATATGAACAAAAGGATGACTTCACAAATCCTCTGTATTTTCGAAAAGAGCCTCTAGGTTGAGCTTGCAAGCCAAGTGATTTTGCTGTAGCTTTGTTATCTTTAAACCTCTCTAAGGCAGCGTCCACTTTCTTACCAAAGAGTCCTGAACCATCAAATGGTAAGTCCAACAGAGTAGCTTGAACATCTGTTGAAAAATCCGTAGACTTCAATCAAGCACCTCTTCTAGTAGCCACTGCAGAACCCATAATCCTTGCCACCGAGTCAGCTGTGTCTAGCCCACTCTGAATGACCTGACGTGCAGCAGCCTGGGTATCGTATAAAACCTCCTAAAAATTCTTCCTGGCAGCAACTGTTTAGATGAGTCCATCAAAGCATGGATGTACCTACCCATCAAACAGGTAGCATTCGTAGATTTCAACACCATGCTTGCAGAGGAAAATACCTTCTTGGAAGACTGATCAATCTTTTTTGATTCCCTGTCAGCTGGAACTTGAGGCAAAGCTCCCGAAGATCTCTTTGAGCATGCAGCTTGAACCACTAAGCTCTCTGGAGAAGGATGAGCAGATAAAAACTCCGGATCGGCAGGAGCCACCCTATATCTTCTTGCTAAAGACCTGGAAACTGCAGGTGCAGAATGAGGTTTTCGCCAAACCTCTAGCACAGGTTCAAGAATAGCCTCATTGAAAGGCAAGAGAGGCTCAACAACCGAAGAAGGTGAATGGAGAACCTCTGTTAATACATTTGACTTGAACTCAGTAGTTGGGAGTTGAATGTCCAATAATTCAGCCGCCTTTCTAACAACCACACAATAAGGTGCTACATCTTTTGAAGGTTTATCAGAATCAGGAGAAAACTCCCATTCAGGAGAAATGTCCAGGCCACTGGCCTCTCTCAATTCAGCAAAGTACTCATCAGAATCATGCAGTTCACCTTCTTCCATTTCCTCACAATACCTATCCTCTTCTAAAACCCTCTGGGCCTCTCTACTGTATTGTGTCTTTGGCACAGACGTCGACGGATCCATAACCGACTCCGTCGGATTCGGAGCAGGCGTCGTGCACGGATCCGATGGCGCCGCTTGCGCCGAACGAGGCCAAACAGAAGGTGCCGGTGAAGATGGAAACGGCAACGGAGCCCTCGGCGCCGGGAAACTCCATGACGGCGCCGTCGGAAGGAACGGCATAAAGGGGGCCTGGGCATAGGCATGACGAATCCCCAAATTAAAAGCTAGTGGACCCATGGGACCCGCAGGTGCACCAGAGGGGTACATAGCCCTATGAAAGACTCCATACATGGCATTAAGGCAATGCGATGGGTCTTGTCCTGGAGCTGGGAATGGAGGGTAAGCTCCTGGTACTGACTCCGAAGCAGGTGCTCCTGTATTCGGGCCAGCCGGCGCCGATGTCGGAACTTCTTCTGGATTTACCTGCTCTTCCGGCACAATGTTCCTGATCTGGAGCCGGAGAATGGACCGAATCCGGTGATGTAGCCGTCGTCGGTGATCGACGCCGAGAGACTTCAGGCGAAGCAGACTTCTCTGGTGAAACCGGATTCGATAGCGAAGGAGAGACATGATCCTTCCTGTGACGTCAAGGCAAGGTCGAACTCGGCGCCGCTTCTTTATCAGATCGATGCCTTGAAGAGTGCTTCTTTCTCTTATGTTTCTTCGGCTTTGAGTCCCCCGACGTCGACTTCGAGCCCGACCTCGACTCGGAACGAGATCTCGATCTCGACCTCGACCTCGACCTTCTCCTACCTCTTTTCTTCTCCTTTCTCATCTTGGCCATAAAGAGCTTCGCCTCTCTCTCTTTCAACGCCTTTGGATTCATCTTCCTACAGCATCTATCGACGTCATGGTCGGAAGACAAGCACCAAACACAATCTTCGTTCAGGTCAGTGATGGACATCTGCTTACCGCACTCCCTGCAGGGCTTAAAACCAGATTTCCTCTCAGAAGGAAACAAGAGAAACAGAGCAAAACAGCTAGATATAAAAAGTAACTACGGAGAGTCCCCAAAAAACGGTGGCGTCGACGGCGCGGAAAAAAGGGAACTGACATCATCACGCCGACGAGGCCCTATTATGGATCCAGTGACGTCAGCGGGGTCGCGAGCGGAGTCATACCCTCTGTGACGTCATCCATGACCTCGCCGGCGTGGAGAGCTAAAAAAAATTCTGAATGGCTGCTGCGCAGGGGATATTCACACGGTGAGGAATCCACTGGCAGATGTATCCATCAGAAAGTTCTCATCCCCCAACAACATGTCAGACGTCAATGACCTCACCGTTCATTATAACTCCACGATGACCAAGGTCTTAAACCGAGCTGCTCCACGAATACTCAAATGTATTCCAAAGAAAGACAATAACCCATGGTTTAACGGAGCCCTGAATGAAGAAAGGCGTAAACTTAGATCTTCAGAACGTAAATGGAGACAACATCCCTCCCCCCTCCATCTTAAACTACTTCGGAAAGCTAGAAACTCCTATAACAAAAGTATTCTACAATCTAAAAAAGACTTCTTTAGATCAGAACTAGAACATGCCAGAAATAGACCTAAGAAACTTTTTGAAATTCTTAAACAACAATCTGACAAATTGGCTGAAACTTCACAATCTACTTCAAAATCACAGCTTTGCAGTGGAGAATTCTCTTCTTTCTTCACAGCAAAAACTAACTCCCTCCAATTTGAGCTTAACATGGCAGCAACTAATTCAGCCACCCAAAATATAACTCTCACTGGTCCACTTTCAAACTATACGATCTTAATGACATCACCAAAACCTTAGCAATTCCTAAACTCAACAACCACTTCAACGACCCAGTCCCCTCAAACTACCTTTCCCACATATACCAAGTCATCTCCCCTCTTTGGACCAAAATCATCAACGCATCGCTAGAACAAGGGCCAAGTCACCCCTATATTAAAGAAACCGACAGCAAACTCTGCCGAACCCAAGAATTTCTGATCCATAACCAACATTACCATGCTAGTCAAGGTCCTGGAAAAATGTATTCAGCAACAACTGAACCAACACACCATGAACTTCAACCTTCTGAATTTCCACCAATCAGGTTTCAGGCCTGGCCACAGCACAGAAACAGCCATTCTGCACATAGTTGACGACGCCCTCCTAGCTCTTGACCACCACAAAACCTGTCTACTAGTTCTGCTCGACCTCTCTTCAGCCTTTGACACGTCAATTACGACAAAATTCTAGGAAGGTTGGAAAACAGGATGGGGTTATCTGGCACAGTCCTTCAATGGTTCAAATCCTTTCTGGAAAACAGAATACAATTGTTCATGGTGAACAAAAATCTCTCTCCCTCCTCACCGAACATTCTAGGAGTACCACAAGGCTCCACCCTATCACCTACCCTATTCAACCTATATGTCGAACCACTAACTCAACTACTTCAGCAAGCGAACATTGTCTACCATATGTACGCAGACAACACTCAACTTTACATCAAGATCTCCTCCACTGAAGACAAAGACGATGAACCTGGCACTCGAAAAGTCCGTCCACTGGCTAACTACCAACTTCCTCAAGCTAAACTCACAAAAACCAGAATTTCTTTTAATCTCCCCCCACCCCCAAATACCTCCCAGGAGACAAAAGAATGGACCAAGTGGATCACTGCTTTGAGCTGTACGCCAACTTTGGTGGACTCCACCAAATCATTCGGAATTACACTAGATAAAAATCTTAACATGCAAACACACATCAACCTGTTAGCTAAAAACGCACGCTTTCACCTCAGTTACCTTAGAAAAATGAAACCGTTCATCGAAAACCCGGACCTCAAAACAGCAGTTCAGTCCTTAGTCATCTCAAGGCTGGAATACGGATGCACCACTCTTGCGGGGCTTCCCAAAATCCCAACCGCCCGTCTAAAAGCCTGCCCCAACGACGCAGCAAGACTCCTAACATGATCCAGAAAATTTTACCACATATCACTATACCTGATAGCACTCAACTGGCTACCTTATGAAGCTCAAATCCACCTAAAAATTGCATGAATCACTCACAAAGCGCTTCACCACAATACGCCCAAGTACCTATCCCAAAAACATACCATATCTGTAGGACTCAGACATTCTAGGAGCGTCGATAACCTACTTCTGACACCCTCACGTTTCAGCAAGAAAAAAAACATCTGACAGAGCATTCTCCGGAGCAGCACCAAGAATATGGAACTCAAACCCTCCTTACATCAGAAAAATCGCCTCTACTCTTCCGTTCAAAAGAGAAGTAAAATCATTCCTGAAATGCAAATTCCTCCCGTAAACACTCACAGGTACCATTCCAGCTCTACACACTTATACTTGTCTCCTCTCCCTCACCAAGGACTGTAGGGGAGAGGAGGCAAGTTGCTCAGATTAACTTTGTCGCCTGTGCCCCTCCGATCTTTGACAAAACATGCTGATAATATGTACTTTATTTTGCTACTTGTTTTACTCGTTCTGTGTACTCATTGTAAAGCGCTCTGATACCCTACCCTGGGACTGGTCCGCGCTACAGAAAACTCTAAAAATAAATAATAAAATAAATTGGCATTGAATGTGCTTTAATTTATTTAAATACCTCTCATTAGTTGTTGTTTGTTATTCAAGCAGTCCCGCTCAATATTAGCCAACTCATTCTTTTGCTGATAAATGATCTTCTTTAATGAACCATCCAATTCCTGCTGCTGCTTTTGACAGAATTCTTGCTCCTATTGTGGACACAAATGTTAATTAGTGACACGCGCAATGTTACATACTCATTTTGAAAAATAGCTAAATTCATCCCTTTCTAAAGAGCTGGGACTTGACACTGTACGTTGTACCTATTGGAATCCACATGAAAAAGTAACAGATAGACTCAATTTATCATCTTAACAAATAAAGTCAAGAAAACAACATACCAGTTCAAGATATTAAAGATGATTCGACCAAAGTTAAATGACTCGCCCTGCTGTAGCATGCAAATGTAAATTGCTTCAGGGCATCCTCATTTGAGTGAGTTCCTCAACAAAGCACATATGGTTTTAAATCCAAAAAGAAATTGATGCTTATATTCAGTGCAAAAGATACTTGTTATGAATGTCAATATACTGCTACTAATGGTGATGATCGGTGGGTGGGAGGTTGGGGGGGGGGGGGAGGGTGCGATGACCAAAGATGACATGATTGTATTGTTGTTACCTAAAAAAAATGCAAATAAAAAGGTTTTAAAAATTTTTTTAAAAAAGAAGAGGGGCTTGATGGAAACGCCCAAAGGGCAACTGAGACATGTTGGTGGAAGGGCACACCGGAGGAAGAGGAATTTTCCTACTTGGCTCAAAGTTTCTTTCCCATAACCAATGTAAAATTATCTCATAGTATTCAGGTTGCGTTACTGAGCTAAAAAATCAACTGGGTAAAAGTTACATTAGTGAAAGTCTCAGCTATGTGCTCTGTCCTCATGAAAATGAGGAGGCCAGGAACAAAAAATGAAGTCTCTAGAGAAGCCAGGACTTAATTCTAGTTAATCCAAGGAATTGAGTGACAAAGAAAACAATAATTAGTAATGGCAAGCTCCAGCTTAAAAAAAAAATCACTCTTGCTTGTTCCTGTATGCAAGTGTCATATGGCTTTGCCAGGACATGATCAGAGTTAACAGATCGATTTGTTTCAATATTTATTTGTCCTGGTAATTACAGAAGTAAACTGAACATACTGTTGTAAGGTGGGAGCTATACTTCTCTCTAAAGAAGAAATTGTTCGACCTCAGAATAAAGTAGGTACAGTGCACACACAACTTCCTTGGGAGATACTTCCAATGTCAGCATAGAAATTGTATGGCATATCCCTTTTATGAAAAGGGAAGAAATGGATGAGCTAACGGCCATATAAACATTCATCTAAACTTGAGGTAGACAAATTATAATTCAGGGATTAGACTCGCAGGGGATTCTAACGGAGGCACAGTGCATGTGAGGGGAGTGTCTGTCCCTGAAATTACAACATTTAACTTTAACCAATTTCCTGGTGGCACCCATAAATATGTGACAATTCAACATGCTGAAAATGTAGATGTTGAATCCAACCTCTAACAGCTCTCTTGGAAGCCTGTAATTAGAATATCGGCCCATAGCAGTTAAAGTGCATGTACGTTTCACAGCATGTTGGCATTTCACATGTTATAGAAAATCACAATAGAAAACAATGGTGGACTGACTGTTGCTTTATCCCTAGTACCTGGAAAAGTGCCATCTGCAACCCAACATGAGTTGGCAAGTGCCATACCTAAGGCAAAAAATAACCTTTTTGCTCCTCGCAAGCATATAATCTCTCATTTCCTTCGTCCAAGTCCAATGTCGCTCTAATTTCAATCCTCAGTGTTTGAATGTGTGAAAATTCTGCCTCCTTTACCTTCTCTTTAATCAATGTAAGAGGACTTGGAAAGACACCTGATAGTCTTAAAAGTTTCCTGCTCTTATAAAATTTCACCTATAAAAACCCTGCAAAGCAAATATGTGGAATAATGTTTGAAATAAAAAAGACTTTTTAGAGAAAATCTCAGTAAAATATTTTGGTTTGACAGGTCCCTGGAGTAACACAGACCGTTAAAAAAAAAAGATATATATATGAGTTTAAGACGTTGAAGGAGAGAGGAAGCAATTACAACAACTAAGTATAATGGAAACTACTAGGGTAATCTATACCGCCCTGGCATTCTTTTCACCACGATTTTATAAAAATGCATTCATTTGTGAGAGTGGTTTCGAATTTGATAACATGATTCAAAAAGCGACAATTACAGGAGAAAAAAAGTAATTCAACACAATCCCACTGCACACAAAGAATGAAATGGTTACTTACCAGTAGAGTAGGTTTGCAGCGTGAAAAATCTTCTGGATTCACATGCTTTACATTATTCCCCCATCTAGTAGTTGGGTCCGGAATTGTCCTTGTTCTTTTCCTTTTTTTTGTGGGTGTCTTCAACCCTCATTTGGTGATAAACGATTGATATAAGACTGCACACCAGAAGTTCCTGTGTGTGCTCAGCATCTTCAAATTGTTATTTTTTCTCTCTTTTTCTGATATTGCTCTTTCTTCCCACCAGTTTGCTTCATCTCCCATTTCTGGGAAGGCGGGTGGGTCGCACATGAATGCAGAAAATGTTTCATGCTGCAAAACTACTCCTACTAGTAAGTAACCACTTCGTTTTGTAGCATGAATCCTTTTCTGGATTCACATGCTGTGCATTACATTTTGTAGCGGTATCCTGCTCCCTAGGTTGAAATATGGATTTGTTGGCAAACAAATGTTGTAGTACCTTCTGCCCTACATGTGCCTCCCCGTTCATTTGGATATCCATGCTGTAGTGTTTTGTGAAGGTGTGTGGCGATAACCAGGTTGCTGCCATGCAGATTTCGTCAATGGGTAAATTTGCTAGGAATGCAAGTATTGCACCATTTTTCCTGGTTGAGTGTGATTTAGGATACAGAGGTAATGTCTTGCCTACTCCGGTGTAGCAGGTTTTGATAGTCTCCACTATCCATCATGTAATTGTTTCCTTGCTTGCCTTAGCACAGGAGAAAAATAATTGTTTTCCTTGATGAAAACCCTTTGTTTTTGTAGATAGTAGATTAGTGTCATCCGTACGTCCAGTGTGTGGAAACCACTTTCGGCTGATGTCTTTGTTTCTTTAAAGAAAGCTGGGAGTGGTACGTTTCGGTTGACGTGGAATTGTGATACCACCCTTGGTAGGAACTGTGGATTTGTTCTGAGGAACATTTTGTCCTTGTGGATGTGTAGGTAGGTTATTGTATTGACAGTGCTTCTAGCTCGCAGACTCTGCATATTGATATGATCACTATTAAAAAGGTTGTTTTCAGGGTTAGAAACTTTAATCTGCCTTGTGCACAAGTCCAAAAAGCTCCTTCATCAATTGTGTTAGTACAGTGGTTAAGCTTCACATAGGGGCTGGTACCGCTCTGGGTGGTGCCACACATATGAGCCTTGGAGGAGTGTTTTAACTACTAGAAGTGTGAAGAGGCTGTTTTGTGAAGTACCTCTGGTATAAAAAACTACTGTGTCTAGGAGTACCTTTAGTGACCCGTAGTTCAGACCACTGACAATTAGTATGTGAGGTATGTTAGTACAGTCTCCTGGTCTGTTCTTGGTTCCATCCTTCTGTTATCTATGCACCAGTGGATGCATCTGATCAATGTTTACGTGCAGCATTGTCTTGTGCTTGATTTACAGGCTTCTCTAAGAATTTCCATCATATTGGGGGTAGCTGTAGGTGAGTCTAAGCGAAGTGTTGCTGGTTCTGGATGGTACACTCTTACATTTTGCATAATTGGCAGGTCCTGTTCTGCCTTGATAGGGATCACGTGCATCTCCAGCAGGTCTGAATACCATGTCTGTCTGACCATTGTGGGGCTATAAGAATGAGCGTTGTCCCAGGTTATCTGGCCTTGTCCAATGTCCTTTGGAATCAGGTGAATCAGTGGAAAGGTGTATGCAAATATCCTTGGCCAGTCAAGTGTCAGGGCATTCTTCTTCGATTGGCGGTGCGGAAACCTGGAGTAGAAGTTTTGGCATTTTGCGTGCTTGCGAAAAGGTCCATGTTTGGAGTGCCCCCATACCTTGAAAATGTTGTTTAGCACCTCCTGTTTTATCTCCCATTCAAGGGAGGAGTTGTCCTGCCTGCTCAGTCTGTAGGCCTCTGAATTTTGTTTCCCTGGCAGGTGAATTACCCATAGTGTGATTCTTCTTGGAATCACCCACCTCCACATTACCAGAGCTAGCTTGGACAGAGGGAAGGACTTTGTCCTCCCGCTAGTTTGCGGAGGTAGAACATAGTTGTCGTGTTGTCCATTTGGATCAGTCCAGTCTGACCTGTTATATATACTTGGAACGATTACAAGGCAAGAAAAGCAGTCTTCATCTCTATATAATTTGTGGGTTTCACAGCATCTGTGGGATTCCAGAGTCCTCTGATTTTCAGGCTGCATGTGTGCGCTTTGTACCTTTGATGAGACAACCACTAGATCCTCCCAGCTTGCAGTGGCTTGTGATCATACACTGCAGATCCATTCCTGAATGGAGTGCATATGCAGTCTTGCATGCGGTATGAGTGGGATGCATGATGACATCATGCCTATCAATTCCATGGCAGTCCTCACTGTCAGAAACCTACCATCCTGGTAAAGGAGACTTTATTCTGCAATCATCTCTGCTCTCTTTAAACTGGGTACGCTAGTGCTGTCTTTGAATTTAAGGTTGCTTCCAAGAGCACCGTCACTTGTTCCAGTTGTGGTGAGGGTTTCTTGATGTGTACTGTAAAACTGAGCTGTTTTAGTGTTGCAATTACTCTGTGTATGTATTTGTGGCATCTTTCTTTTGATTGTGCTTTTACTAGCCAATCGTATAAGTACGGATAGACATGAATGCCTTGTCTTCTTGGGAAGACTGCTACAGCAGTTAGAAACTTTGTGAATACCCTTCATGCAGATTTTATCCTGAAGGGTAGCACCCTGAACTGGCAGTGTACCTTGTTGAGGACGAATTGAAGATACTTCTTCTTAGGTATGTGTAGTTAAGCGGGAAGTATAAGGAGGCCATATAATCCCATTTCCTTAAGACTAGTATTACTCCTTGCACAGTTGTCATCTTGAAGTGTCGAGTTCGTATGAACGTGTTTAGAAAACGGTCCTGCTTGTGGACCTTCTGTTTGCGGTACTTCCTCTCCTGAAGATTCCTCTCAACTGGAGGGCACCCATGGCCTTCGTAATGTCGTTCTCCTTTAACTGTTGTGGTGTATTGCCTACCACCTGTCCGAACAGAGCTTCGCCTGTGAGAGGCATGTTAATAATTTATGCCTGTATCTCTGTCTTGAATCCTGAGACTCTGAGTCAGGCTTGTCTCCCGAGTGTTGTCCCGGTGCGCATCTGCCTGCTGGCAGTATCTGCTGCATCAACTGCTGATTTAAGGCAGGTACCTTGGCCCTCCTGTGGCACTCTTCAGGAAGGCGCTGCATAAGGCCCTCTTTTGTCCCAATGCGGATTTCCGTAGTGGTTAAGGAATGCCCTGGAGTTTGCTATTCTCCAATGTGTGGCTGCCTCTTCATCTTTCTTCCCACCAGATTGAGCCTCGTGCTCTCCTTCTCTGAAGATGGCCCCGTTGATGTGGGGACATTGTTTCTCTTATTCGTTTTGGAGACAATGATGGAATCTGCGAGGAAGTTGCCCATTATCTATTTAAGGTTCTGAATGGAGTGTTTGTATTTCTTCTCCCCTAGAGGCGTTGGAGCTCTTGCAGTGGTCAGTTCTCGAAAGGCCTCTTTCTTCTGGTCTAGAATGCCAAGGTGCATGGGCAAGTAGAGGTTAGCCTTTTGTGAGGGCCTCATGGTTTCCAGTAGGAATCATGCTTCAACTTTCTCCTCTTCTAGCTGTACCCCATAAGTGTTTGCAGCCCTTTTGATGAGGATGTTGTATAGGGACAAGTCGTCAAGTAGTGAAGGTCTTGAGGGATAGCTTTCTACCCCTTCCCCGGATGACCATAGACTCTTCTTTGACCTCATAGAACTCTTCTTGTTCCTCCTCATGTTTCTCCGACATTGCCAGGGCCTCCAAGCCTAACTGGTCGTCTTTGACCTCGGTGGTTGCCTACGGCCATGTCAGAATAAAAAATTCATTTAGGGAGGCTTCAAACTCCACCTTTCTTTGAAGCCGGCCCGCCATTTCTACCTTGAGCCTTCGCTTCTTTCGCTCAGCCTTGAGTGCTCTTTGCTTGGCGTCGACCGTTGATGTAACTCTTTTTCAGTGTCAATGACACTCCCGGCCTCGATTCCTTGCCCTTCTCTCTTGCTCCTTCTCAAGCGCTTGGTTGAGACTAAGGCCTTGAGGATTTCTCCCATTGGTGCCCTTTAGTTGGGACCAGTGTGGTTTTCTTTGTTTGTACTGACCTTCTGTCGTTGGGTATTTCGACGCAGAGTCAAGGACTTGGAGTCTGAGGACTTACATCTATGCCTTTTGGCAGCTTGATTATTTTTTACTGTTTCTTCTCAGCATCCTTCTGCTATTTCTCAGCGCCCTTCGGCGATTTCCCCGCCGCTTGTCTTTTTCAAACA
This sequence comes from Lissotriton vulgaris, assembly GCF_964263255.1. Lineage (NCBI taxonomy): Eukaryota > Metazoa > Chordata > Amphibia > Caudata > Salamandridae > Lissotriton > Lissotriton vulgaris. The sequence continues at coordinate 1,063,790,197 of NC_141693.1, read as the reverse complement.
TTGGTTGAGGAGTCCTCGAGTTGGACTCCCCTCCTCGAGCCGGTTCGGCCTCCTCGAAGTACTCCTCATCATAGGATAGGCCGAGATCTTTCAGAGATTTCTGCATCTTCTGTGCTAGCCATGGTGTAGTGTTCTAGTCTGAAGAAGTCGTACTGCGAGTGCCTTGGATACGAATGTGGCACAGTCGTCGCAGTCCTTGTTGTACCTTGGCAGGCAAAGGTTGTAGATCTTGTGAGGGTCTCTTTTGGCGAATCTGTGATTACAGTTAGGGCAGAACTTAAAAGGGGTATTTTCCATGACTCTTTAATGCATTCCCCTCTTCATTCTCCGGCCACGTGGACATTAGTAGCGGGTTCCCCGTCGGGGTCGAGAAGGCTCCTCTCCTCCTTTCTTTAGAACTTCTCTTGGTCTTTGGTGTTCTTTGTTGATTTTTCGAATTGTTGTTTTCCTTTCTCTCTATGATTCTTCCGAGATCCCCGGTCATGCCTCCAGACCCAACGGCGGAAAAAAAGAATCTGAAGATGGCAACAGGAACAAGGAGAATTCTTGGCCCAACGACTAGATGGCGGAATAATGTACAGCATTAAGAATCCAGAAAATAATTCATGCAGCAAAACTGGATTTACAACTGAAAATCACACGCCAGTATATCACATGTGTTTACTGTATATTATATAAGTGAATAATTAAGTTAATCTTCAGGTCTGATTAGAAAGTCTAATTGCCCACTTTAATTTATAGCAGAACTTTTGGCAATATATTTAGTTCCTCCAGAAAATAAAGAGTCCCATTTAAAACAATAATTGATAAAAATCCTATGGATTTTATTACCGACACATGTGGTCCTTTAAAGAAGGTAAGGACAGACCAAGTAAAAAAATATACTGCAGGCAAAACAGACTTACATCCTGCAGTGGTGCGTTGAACAGTGCACAAGACGACAACTGAAAAGACTGAATCATAACTTGCGCAACACCCTGTGAATCAGAATACAATTTACCCCCCATGTAAATATACAAACAGCAATATTTTTGAGTTGATACATTTAGTTCAAAATACTAAACTCGCTGTCATTTGGTACACCTTATAACATAGCAAGTAAAAACTGTTTAGAAAAGAAATACAGTGAAGTTATTTGTTCAATCACAAAAGTCGAAAGCATTGTTTCAATACTGTCTTCTCACTAAACAGAATGCTATATATGCCCAGAGCCATCCAAATGCTGATGTTATGTAAACAAAATATTTCTCAAGCTTAGAAGCACACTGAGCAAATTTTCAGGAAAGAACCATACTTTTCTTTAGTAGTAAGTTAAAATGATCAAGTGAAGAATTATAAGACCAGATTTATTTCACCTAAAATTACCAGCAGTACTCCATCAGAAACGTATTAGCTGGTCAACCTCTAAATCTACTCAACAGGATGCCACCAAAAGGCAATACACAGTGTCTGCACATCACCACAAATAGGAACACTTTGTGGAACTGATTGTCTATGTTCACTTAGAACTGCATTAAATCTCTGTTCAAATGGTTATAATGTAATGCCAATGGAGAGTCAAACAAATATTAAGCAGTGCAGGCTTTTTATGGAAAAAAATGAAATTTTGCTCCTTCCTCGTTTATTGTATGTTCCGGTCTGCCATTTAAACATTCCTGATGTGTAGTACCGGAAAACAGATGATAAATTACGGCAACTTTTGCTGTCCTTACTTTTTTATTTCAAATGACTGCCAAGTGAGTGATTGTGTATGGGTTGAATCTTAACTGTGGTGTATTCCGTTGGAGCAGAAAGGATACTAGGCATCTTCTAGATGTCAAAGGCAAAGGCCCTAGGGCTCCATCCTACTAAAAAATGACAACATATTGGGCAGATATACAGACACTGCGACATGCTTTGTATACACACCGTACGCATATACACACGCTTAAAAAATGATAGGGCAAAATAACAAAATATGGAAAGTGTGTGATGTAGTTGCAAAGAAATTACAGTGTTTTACAAATTACACACACAAATTTGTGAACACAACAAGAATCCACTGATGGGTTAGAGCAAAACAACAATTAGTTAACATTACAATAAAAAAAGCAACTATCAGGCTATGTGAACAATGCTGCTTTATAGTAGCAGAAAACCTCTGCTACTGTCATTACCTGGGCATGCTGGGTTTGTGCAAGCTCCTCTTTCCTGCGCTTCACAAGCTCTTTTTTCAGCTCTTTGGGTGCTTTTTCAGCTTCACTTAATACCTACAGTATAAGCATGCAGAAGGTGGGGAAAGAACTCTTTTCTCAAGCCCAAGCGCTAATGTCAAATGGACAGAGCATCCTCCAGCATGCATTGCGTGAGGTCAAGCGTATGCGTTAGTTTGGTGAAGGGTATGGAGAGCATACATGCTTTGTGTACCTGTTACATGAAAATAACTGGAGGAAAAAATAACATTCCCTTGGCATGCAAAGTGACTCAAAATCTGATGAACACTGTACAGCACCATTTGTTGTGTTTACATGAAAAAGCAAGAAACAATATTCAAGTACTGAATAGCCATATAATACTCTTTTTGGGATGACCAAGTCCATATAAATTTCAGGAATAAATCGGAGCATACCAACATATAAGCTTATCAATACATTTATGTATTGATCAGAAATTAATTAAAAGTAGGCTTCATATTTCCCAACATTGGGTTTACACTATTAGTTTCGTGCTTTTCATATCAACGGATACAAATGGGAGATTAGTAGACCTTTATACCGAACTTTCACAAATCTTCAGATATATTGCTCAAACACGAAAGCACATGCTTATTAAGAATGCACAGCAAATGCCCTGATGATTTAACATGTAATGATTGTTAAGAGAGGATATATGGCATCTGTCTGGCCAGCGTTACTTCTCAGACTGCAATGGTTACCTAGTACACACGTTTTTAGAAGTGTCATTTTAAATTAAAAGGATAAAGCTTATTTTAGTTATCAGTGCAGCACATGTGACAAAAAACAATATTTCCTTCCCCTCAATACTCCTCATTTCACAGCCAACATACCCTACTCCGGACTTCTAATTACTTTTGGCCTCATTTTGGAGTGACGGTAGGGTTTTGAAATTTATGAACAGTGAGGATGAAGGTCGGCATCAAAATCATTTGGCTGAACCCACCGTTTAGGGGAAAGAGAAGCACACCGCAGTGCGGACCTCTCAATGTGGTTTTGAGTTTTCCTGCATATGTATTTTGAACTAAACTTTGTGCCAGTGGAGGTATCTCAAACACGAGGGAGAAGATGGCTAATATATTTAAAGCCACCACAACTCACATAACTGTGTTTTGAAGGTCTTGGATTATTGTGCTGGGTGGGACCTGAGACTATGTCTAAGAGCATTACGATGGTTCACCTAAACTCCCATGCTGCAGTTTCATGTGGTCTATTTGGTGGGATATTTTTAATTCTGGTATAACAGTTAAAGAGTAGCTGAATACTATTGCCTTTGATGAAATACTTCAGCTGTTTCTGGGTTAGAATCCACTTGCAAGAATGCAACTGGAAGAAAACAGGAGCTATACATACCAGTAGAAACACACATAAGAGACTATCTTTCTGGAACTCTAGAAAAAGTGTGGAGAGAGAGTGGTTGGCACCATAATCTGTAAAGAGTGAGCTCAGGTGATAATATGGCTTGATGTCTAGAAAAGGGTAATTGCCAACTTGTTAGCAAGCCCTCATGTCAGTCATGAGAATGGAAGATATGCAGGTGTTTCACAGTCAAGCGACTATGCCACCTCCTTTAACAGGAAACAGATGGTGCCCCTGATACTTGCTAAGGACACTCTCAGGCAGTGCAGACTGATTTCCAAGCGTCACTTGCCTGGAAGTTCATATGCTGCTGACACTTTTGGCCGCTACCATGTCCAGGACATTTTAATAAAAACATATTCTGAATACTTTATTAAAAATGAGTGGGGTTTTGGAATTCAATGAAGGGGCCGAAACAAGGATTTCTATTAGATGATGTGGGTTTCTTTCAATAACTATGTTATGAATGCTGTAATTGTGTGGAATTGCCACCTTTAAGAGGACAGATGTTGGATGTACTAAACGTGTACTTAACGAACTAAGGAATGTAATAACTGAAGGAAATTAAATAATTGTAAAATCAATATTAGATATCTAGCCTTATTTGAACTTCTTTAACCATCTGTGGTTAAAGTCTGAACCATAACATTAACTTGTAGGCAACTAAAGGCTAATCCCAAGAGAGAGATTGTGAGAGAGATTGTACAACTAAGAAACTAATATCTTTGGCCCATCAGTTAAACCCTTCAAATTACCAGACTTGTGTTTACATTGTTAGCAAATGCAATTTCTTATATAGCAGCACAACCACCATAAAGACCCAACCACCAGCAAAAGTGGGAGACTCAAAAATACAGAAAACAATGAATTAATACAAGGCAAAACAGATAGTTGAACAATTAAGAAGGTAGATTGTATGGCTACATTTCTTCACCTTCGTATCCCCACCCAAACCACACTAAAAACACACACACAAACACAAACACACACACACAAACACACACCAACACGCACACCAACACACGCACACCAACACACGCACACCAACACACACACACCAACACGCACACCAACACACACACACCAACACACACACACCAACACACACACACCAACACACACACACCAACACACACACACCAACACACACACGCCAACACACCAACACACACACACCAACACACACACACACACCAACACACACACACACCAACACACACACACCAACACACACACACACACACCAACACACACACACCAACACACACACACCAACACACACACACACCCCAATACACACACACACCAATACACACACACACACCAATACACACACACACCAATACACACACACACACCAATACACACACACACACCAATACACACACACTAACACATTCAGGAATTTACATTGTGTTGCTGTACAGCAGTACTGGACCCCTATTCAACAAGGAGAGCAAGGGGTACACCACTGTAAGCTTCTCAGAATTACCTTTGTGCTATTCTTCAGGGAAAATGGCTGTAACTACCATACTCAATCAATCATTCGTATAACACGTTAACAAGGATAGCATAACTTACAATTGGGCCTCATCTCAATGAAATTTGAATTGATACTACACATTATGTAATCAATTTCTCTCTCTGAGGTCAACTGAGCTTTTTTGGGCATCTTTAATAACGGCAAACAATTATTTTCAAGATATATAGATACATACATGTAAATTGCCTGTGACCTGAACAGCTTGCGGTACACAACATTTTCTGGAAACGGTCATGTTAAACTAATTCATAAATGCGATGTACGGATTCATATACATTCACAAATAAGGCAAAGTTTCCATTTTTCTAACATGCAAAAAGAAAATGTGGATTTATGCAAGCCTAATGCATTCAGTGGAATGAAATGAAAGAGGTACCTTAAAGAAAACTTGTGTGTGCCTCATTTTCAACCAATGCAAGGCATAGTGGTGAGACCAGACTGCTTTGTAGATATACAAGAAAATGTAAGGACCTTCTAAAAAAAATAAGCATATTTTTTTAGAGGGTGAAGCTAGTGCTCCAAGCAAGCGCAAGTCAGCGGTTAGGTTCAAACAGCCACAATAGGGGGATCTTTGGCTGACACATGCTTAGGTCACCATCAATGTTGCTTTAGCTCTGTCGCAAATGCAATGTTACACTATGAAGGCGATGAACCATATAGAAAGTAGCAACATCAGATAAGTGATAGAATTCCATCAACCTACTCTAAAACCCAAGTGCCAAACATGAAATACTTTCTAAGTGGGGACCGGTTTCTAGCTTTCTGTGAAGTGGTAAGATATTGAACACAGATGGAACTGCTTTAATAATCTCCCACAGTAGACCAACAATTTGCTTTGTGACGTCCACCTTGGCTTCCATCCATGCCATGACAGAGAAACCACATTAACGAGTTACAGAGAACAGCTATCCAAGATCAAGGGCAAATATGTGAGGTCATACTACATGAGCTTTTAGCAGGGCTTAAAAATATTAAATAGGCAGTCAAGATGGTGGAGGAGTAGGGTGTATTTATCCGTCATGATGTCTCTAAATTAGCCCTGTGATAAACAGTCAATAATCGGGTCACCAAGCCCTCGGCGGAGAGGATCACTCGCATTGTTGTGAGCTCTCTATTTTACACAGATGCAATCAGACTGTGACATGGCCTATTGATGCTAATGAACTCTGTGTCGCTGGGGCAAGCTTCTGACAATGGATGTCCCCATTTAGACAGGAGTGAAATGAGCCTTGGCAACAAAGACATGCCAACTATATGAGAGAAACATAGCAAACTATTACATCAGAGGTTAAGACACGTAGAGGTGAGGAGGAACAAGAAAACATTAAGGGTCATCAAAACTCTAAGGTCTAGCTCCTGTGGGGCGCACCTGGTTTCAGAAAACAGACAAAACCTCTAGGCAACAGAAGGAGACGCCAGAGGGAGAAGTAGATCAGCACACGTCTTGCTTCACCCCTTCACAGACATGATGGTGGGGAGCACAAAGGCCAGTGAGAGTCAGAAAGTGGCAATGCGAATACCAAATTCTCTTGGGAAAGCAGTGAAGGCCCTACACAGAGGGCACTAGGTTGCGGCTGAAGCACTAGATAGTTTGGAGGAGACGACTCTAGGCTTTACTGTGACAAGGAGTGAGTGTGAAACACTGGAGGAGAGTGACTGCACTCAGATGCCAAACCAAGGGCCAACCACACAGCCTCGAAAATAGAAGGGCATGGCAAACGTCCACAATGGAGAGCCGTCATAAGAACTAATGTGGGTAGAGACCAAGAAATACGTGGAGAAGTAGGCAACAGTTACTTAGAACCATCAGCATGTACTTGTGTCATACATCCAGTTCCTCAAAAGCAGTACTGAAGAGCGCCACAATTCTACTGTATGTCCTCTCCTACCCCTGTATCACTAATTACAAAAACAGCGAAATCCAAGTTTGAGAATCATCCTCTGCAAGACCTGGAGGTGACTGCATATCCTTTCCCAGCAGAGACTCACCTCTTAGGATGGACCTATGAGCCCCACTGGTGAGCTCAATATTGCAGCATCAAAGGATAATAAAGGACACTCCATAAAAGAAATGCTGACCAGATCTATATTGCTGAAGCAAGACAAGCCATAAAAGTAGACAATGGAAATCACCAGATGCGCCCAATCTCTTACCAGAGAGCAAATCTCAAAAAACCCCGATCAACAGTCAATACATGGAATCATTGTTCAAGAGACTCTAGGCAATGACGCTGTCTTATATTCGCATATGAAATGAGAACTGGAAAACATCAAGAAGGACGCTAATAGAAACAAGAAAAATGGCAAACAAGAGTTCCTCATGCTAGAAATAACTGCAAAGCAGGGGTGGAACATAGATCGCGAAAACTTAAGACCGTAATGGATGGGATGAAGGACAGGTGCTTGTTGCGGGCTGATAACTTTGGTGCAGTCAATGCAGCAGTACATGACTGGGTGACTCAGACGGGGCTCATAGTCACCTGAAGAGACCAACCCTCTGAGGCTGCATATTATATTTTCTTTTCTAATGCTCATCACACCAGTGAAAGTCTGCACCACTTCGTAGTCACCTCCACTCTCAAGCGGGAAGAGACGACGTCATAGATGGATGTATAGACCTACCTGGCAATGTTCCAATACCTATTGAGATTCAGCTTTTGCCAAGTAGTAGTAAGTGGCAACAGAGACTGAGGAACAGTGTACTCCATGATTCACAAATGGTTCTGGCAAAAAATTACAACAGGAAGGTGAGTGTAAACACTCATTGGGGATCGCTCAAAGCAGAAGGACTCAACTAGAGTTCCAGCTACAAAAATCAGAGGGTATACACAAGAGAAAGGGCAACAAGATTTGAAGAAAATTCACCTCGATCCCAGGTCAAAGGTTTAGATGTAGACAAGGTGAAATAACAACCTTTGAGCAAAATATGCAAGGAACATCATAACTACCAACAGAAACAAAACCTGAACACTCGAATATTGTGATCCAGGCATTACAGACATCTTTGCCACCTACTATGCAGACCTGAGCAGAGGATCTGGCTTTCTCCTTTGTAGAGTACTATTTGGAGGGAGTAGAGGTTCACATTCTCATAAGCGAGCAAACAGAAAGCCTAGAACAGGACATTGACCAGAGGAAACAGCTCCTGCATTTAAAAATATCAAAACTGCACAGCAGGAGATCCCCAAGTTTGACAGTTTCTTACCATCATTCCAACTAAAAGTTTTGCAACTCCAGAAACTGATTAGACTCATTCATAGCACATGGTCTTACAGCACAATCTATGTTCGAGGGTGCGGTAACAGTATGAGCCAGTACAGCATATAATGTCCGATCTGCATATCGAACATTGATGTAAAAATCTTCACAGGTGTTCTGGTAACAAGACTGGATCTGCTCATGCCAGTCTTGTTGGACCTGGACCAGTTTGGCTGAAACTGTGAGACAACACCAAAAAGGTTTATGCAAATGATAAATAACATCCATAGGACCTGGAAGAACAGAATTCTGCTTCCTCTAGCTGTATAAAAGACATTCAAATGGGACAACTGGTGCTTTCTGGACTACACACTGAGTAAATCTGCATCAGGCCCCAGGCTCATTGAGTGGGTGAGCCGTGGGTACAGTAACTAATATGTTTGGGTCAAGATTAAATAGGTAACATCTAGAGCTTTTGCAAACAGATGCAAATCGAGGGAGGGTTGCCCCATGTTCCCACAACTCTATATTTTGCTCTACCAATAGTGTTGTTGGTGGCAAAGATCCAAAGATAAAGAGAACCAAGGAATTAACATTGGTCAAGACATTCGAAAAGTGACAATATACGCAGACACCATCATGATGATGCTCACTAATCTGGTTTTCTCTAGTTCTCTGCTGTTGTAATAATTAGGAAAGTAACTAGAACTCTCTGGGATTAAGGTAAACTTCCAGAAATCCCAAGCACTGAACTGCGCTATATAGTTGAATGATTTGAAGGACCACTTGCCCTTTAGTTGGGCTAAACAACATGTTGGTTACTTGGGTTTTCCCTAGATCATCTATCAGAGGCTAACCGCACCCCGCTCATACACAATAGTAGCAAAGATTGCAATCTTGGGACATGGGAGGGCTATCGTGGTTGGGCAGCTTAGTAGCAGTCAAAATGACTGTACTTTCGAAGATAATATTCCTTATGCCGATTATTTTTCTCCAGCTCTCCATAGTTACACAACTATAATGCACAAAAGCTGTGTTTATATTGGCCAGGAAGCACTCAGGATTGATGGGCACAAGTTGACCAGACCACTGAAACTTTGGGTACTTGGGTTACTTAATATCGAACACTACTACCTCACTTCTTTTTCTTTCTGCAGTTGGAACAGGTTGAATCTGAAAAACAGTGGTAGTTTATTGACCAGGTGATCACTTGCATTCACATATGGAAGGTCCGATGGGTAGACAAGAATAATAACCACTTTAGGGAGGTGGTACTAGCTTGCTAAACACGATGGCTTGTCCTCATTCTCATCCCCATTAACACCAACAATTGCCTGATTTTGAAGGGGAGTGGCAAGGGCCTTGGCTCTGATATATGCGGAGGGCTGTGGGAGATCACCAGGTAAGAGCTTGATGGAAAGGGAGCTGGTCCACACCCTGGCAAATAGGGTGCCAGGGTATAGACAAATACACACTAGAACATGGAACACTATGTAAGTTACCTCAAAGAAGGAAACACTGGTAAGTTGCCAGTTACCAAACAAATTTCATTATTGGGATGCTTATACCAAGGATAGATGTTGGAATGGATGCAACAGCTGTGGAACCCCCCTTCATTTTCTTTTCCAATTTTTTGGTAATGTTCACTTGGCTACAGGTACAATTACAAATACCACTCTCTAATCAAAGATTAGCATGATCAGACATGATTTGGTCTGCATGGCAATCAAGTAATCTGAGAAAAAGAACGAGCCATTAAACAGATGGAAAGACATTTTGGGGTCTCTCCTTTGCGAATGAACAAGGCATCCATTAATATATATTTAGTAAGATTACAGGGTATATGTCTTGTTGAGTAACCCTCACTTCCTTCGTGTCGGCAGACCTAGATTAGAGACTGGATTGTTCAAGTGAACGTCACCATCTACTGTGCACCACCACTCAAAGTACACAAGTTCAGTAGAAAGAAAGCGTGTAGAGTTATGCAAAATAAATAAACTAAGGCCTCTCTTGAATCAAATGTTACCACTTTTAACTGTTCATCTACCAAATGGCACAAAAATGAATTACTATATTGCTGTAAATATAACCAATGGACTTAATACCTAATAAATCTTGAATAAAAAAAAAAAAATCAAATGTGCACTAGAAAACATACGATCCTACCTCTTTCTTTCGATTTTTCAACATATTCTGAAATTTGGATAATTCTTTCTCTTGTTCAGATTTGATGCGCTTTGCCTCATCACGTAGGCGTGTTGTGTGCTCCTGTTCAACACGCTCTATTGTTTGCTTCTGCTGCTTTTCAAGGTTCTCAATTTCTTGGTCCGATTGTTTTTTTTTTCCCTAAAAAGAAGATCAAACATAATTATACTCCTTACATTGCATGAGATAGCCATACTGAAGCTCTGATGTGGTAAAAGCTGCCAGGGCCTGAGGAACTGCAGATAGTGTCCAAAGGTGTGACGTCTAAATCCTCAAAACCTCCTCCACCAATCTGGGATCTTGAAGTTAAATATAATAAAAAGGATGTGGTGTTATGTAGGGATTGGGTATGCAGGACATCCACAAAGAACAAGTGGATGCCCTATTTAGAATGAAAACAAGTTACTTACCTGTACTACAGTTAAACAGTATTGGAATCTTTCACTATGCACATGCCTGAATCATTCCCCGTCGCCGAGGCAGAAGTCCCACGGCAATTACATAAGTAAATAATAGTAGTAGGCTAAAAAGAAAAAAGCCTAAGGCCTAAATCTTAGTAGCCTATCTACATCCTTATAGTAAAAAGAACCAAAAGTCAGCTTCAACCAATCAGCTACCAGCACCCTCTAGAAAACTCAGCAGAGGCAGTTCTCCTCAGATTTTCTTAGCTCAAGTGGGAAGTATCCCAAATCATAGAGAACTGACTCGCCGGGGAGGAGGGTGGGTGCATGTGAATCTATGAAAGATACCAAAACTGGATAACTGCCGTTGCAGGTAAGTAACTTATTTTCTTATCCAGTATTGGGGTATCTTTCATAGATTCACATTCCTGAATCAGAGTAGCAATCAGTATACCTAATGTACTGTCATTTTCGGATGGTGGGAGACAAGTGTTCACAAACTCCCAAATTGCATCCACAATAGTTGAGAAATTTTAAAATAACTAAGCCTTTAAGAAATCAAAAGTTTTTTTCAAATACATTGCTGAAATAAAACATGAATACATAAATATTAATATATAGGTATATACATATATATATATATTCCATACAAGGTCTCCAAAAAAGACAATTGAGCCCTAACGCCAGCCACTTGTAGTCCTGAATGTTAATTTATTCTTAAATCCATTTATTTGCACAGACTTAAACCAGCGCGTTTAGGTAGCTTTAACTACCTTGTTCACGGACTCCTAGTGACTTTCTGGAAAACCTGTATAGCAGTAATACTGTGGATCTGACGACCTGCTTAGGAGGTAATTCAGACCCCATGGAGATTTTGTTAGTTTTTAATGGCATTACAGCACAGGTAGCAGTTAATTTGACCAGGAAAAGTAAAACAAGGCCCAAGAAATTGAAAAACTGGTTTAACCAAACCTGTAGCGACTCCCATGCGGTACTTATAGAGGTGCTTAAAGAGCCTGACAAGGATGCACAGAAGGTTGCGGAAGCAAGAAGGGCCTATAAAAAGGAGATTAAAGGAAGAAAGAGTTGAAAGACATGGCATGGGAGGAACTGACCAAAATGAGTGTACTGAAAAGTAGCACTCAATTTTGGAAAGTAATTAATAGCCCTTTGTTCAATGAGACAGAAAATTTAAATCAGGACTGCCTTATCCCCCCAGACAAGTGGGTGGAGCATTATGGCGGCCTCTATGCTGGAATAAACAATTTATCTTCCGTGTATCAATGTGAGGTCACCCAGTTAGGGAAGATAGTTTTTTCAGAGGAGGAAGTGCTGAAGGCCATTGAGTCCACTGGACATGGGAAAGCTCCTGGCCCGGACGGGGTCCGGCAGACCTCTACAGAGCAGACTCGCATTTATGGGCAAAGGTTTTAACTTTCGTTTTTAATGCAGCTACCATAGTGGGTCCCCCAGTGTCCTGGGAAAAAGCAGTCATTGTCCCAATATTTAAAAAGGGCTCAAGAGAGGATCCGGCGTGTTATCGGCCAATCTCTCTTTTGGACTCAGCTGCCAAAATAATGGGGAAAGTAGTCTTGGAACAGCTGACAGACTGGTTGGAAGTGAATGCAGTCATTTCAGACCTACAGTACGGGTTTAGAAAGGGAAGAGGTACTGCTGGGCAGTGCCTCAATTTACATCTTCTGATAGGGAAGTACATGGTCGCAAAGCAGGGGGATATACATCTAGCTTTTATGGATTTGTCCACTGCTTTCGACCTTGTAAATCGTCAAACTCTGGAGTGCCCCATCTGATATAGGACTAGACCCTGTACTGATATCTTTTCTAGCCGATATGCATAAAGATACCAGCGCAGCAGTTCGCTACAATAAGGATGGGAGCTTGACAGATGCATGGCCGGTAAAGCGAGGGGTAAGGCAAGGGTGTATCCTTGCTCCTCTGTTATTTACATTCTATATAAACAAGTTGGGTGAAGACTTGATTTTATCATGTAAGGAAATCCCCAGAGTTGGTCAAAAAAATATACCTGCATTACTATATGACGATGATGCTGTACTAGTAGCCAGGACTGCACGAAGTTTACAATCCCTGTTAGACTGCTTTATTAATTTTATGGATTCCCTGGATTTAAAAAATAATTGAAAAAAAATCACACACTGTCGCTAGGCAGCAGACGGGCGAAAGGGGTTTCGTTTGTCTGCAAGGGGATGGAGCTTAGTAAAGTACCCACCTTCCCATACTTGGGTATAGTTTTTGATGATCGAAGATCATGGGTCACGCAGCGTGCGATGAAAAAAAACACATTAGCGAGGGCAACAGGGGCTCTGTTGGGCTTTGCTAAACGTTTAGGCTGCAAGCCATTACCGGCCATTATGAAAATTTATAACGCTAAGTGTTTGCCCATGGTGTTGTATGGGAGTGAGGTGTGGGGCTATACTAACTCAAGCGAGATCCAAATGGCAGAAAATGTTTTCCTTAGGAAAGTCCTATCGCTCCCTCAGTCCGCAGCATCTTTTAATGTACATGAAGATTTGGGGGCTGGTTATATCTCTGACCAGATTGCTGTAGCGCCGTTACTAGGGTGGCTAAGGATCTGGGCACAGCAAGCGCCGAACCTAAAACAACTAATTATCCTGGATTGCCTGTCCCTAGACAAGGCCTTGGCGATACCATGGATTCGATATATCAAAATGCAAACAGACTTAATGGGTAGCCCTGACTTGTTCACAAACCCTAGGGCCCTAAGTAAAATTATGATTAAGGCAGTAAAATCCCAGTATTTAAACAGGTTGAAGGTTCAGAGGGAAGAGGAGGAATTGGCTAAACCTTCGGTCAGAAAATTGGTATGTTAAGCACAGGGAGTGAGATCCAGCCGTACTGGACATATATAAATAAGCCATTCCACCTGTTTGTCCTGCTAAGGTTTAAACATGGTATGCTGCCTTGGCTTTTATCTTTCCCCAGGGGATTTGCTAAAAGTGGGATGTTGGGGCCGTGTCCGTGTGACAACAAATCGGAACAAAATGCCCTTCATATGATCTTTTTCTGTACATTTTATGTACAGCAGCGCAAGAAATTTATTCTCCCACTATTAAGAGGGTGTAATTTTGAACAGGCCAGACCGGCCCTGGTTTATTTGCAATTGTTAGGATCTGCTGTGATATGTTTCGGGGTGGCAAGCTACATCACAGGCGCTGTGAGATGTCGAAAGAAAATGTCGCTACCATAATTACCCCCCTTTGCATTTCTTGCACATAGTTTATTAGATAGTTTTTATATAATTGTATGTCAAAAATATTTTGGATTTTTGAATTTGAAAAATTATTAACTCTCCGTTAGGTGACAAACCTTTTTATTGTATATATGTACTCACCAATTTATATTGTAAAATACTTTGTCGTGTAATTAGGACCCAGTGATGTGATTAACAGTGAAAAAGAACTTATTGTGTATGCTTTTACGGCTTTAAAATTTTTAACTGAATAAAGCAAAAAATTTTGACTTGACTTTGACTTGAATTGTTTGACAAGTGAAGATTAACAGAGAAAAGGAAAGTTTGCGCATTTTCTGAATCTGGAAAGTGCAGCAAGATGGACCTTGACCGATGAAGAGGTAAGCCGAGACTTGGCTAGAGAAAGCAAATAAGGGAGAATTTGTTCTGCAGGAGCTTGAACTGGGTGAATATTATTCACCTCGCAGCAACAGCAAAATCGCTTCCATTTCAGGCGATAAGTCTTGATTGTGCACTGGGCACGAGATTTGGCCAAAATTTCACGACAGTCTTGTGAAATGTTGAGGTCCTTGAACTCCAAGAAATCAGGAGCCATGCATGCAAGTGTAGGGACTTTTGGTCCGGATGAACCACTTGGTCTCTGTCCCTCAACAACATCGTAGGTGTCGGAAGAAGGCGAATGGGCTTGTCTTGAGACAATAACAGCAGTTCCTGGAACCAATACTGCCTTGGCCAACAGGGTGCAATCAGAATTAGACGGCAACCTTCCAGCTTCATCTTGCAGAGCACTTTCGGTATCATTGGTATTGGGGGGAAAGCGTATTCACAAATCCCTGACCATCGCATGGACAGGGCATTCCCCCTTGAGCCCTGTTGAGGGAACATGCTAGCATAGTATTTGCATTTTTTGTTCTCCCTCATTGCGAATAGATCCAGTGTTGGTTTGCCCCAAGCCTGGAATGCTCTGTTCGCCTGCTCCAGCTCCCACTCATAACCGTCCGATTGAGACCTGCTCAGCGTGTCCGCCAGAGTGTTGTGGAGACCTGACGTGCACAGTTCTCAGGGTTACCTTGTGGAATGTGGCACTCCCACAATTCCTGAGCCTCCTGCGCGGGCGTAGCTGATTTTGTTCCTCCTTGCTTGTTGATGTAATACATGCTGGTCGTATTGTACGTACGGACCAGCACTGAGGAACCCGCAATCCTTGGGAGGAAAGCTTGCAGAGACAGAAAGATGGCGTGGAGCTCCAGTCTGTTCATATGCAGCATTGTGTGTGTTTGAGACCGTTTCCCTTGAATCTGGAAATCTTGCAGATGACCTCCCCATCCCTTCATGGAGGCATTGGTCGTTAAAACAAAGTCAGGAATGGTTTGTAGGAATGTGAGATCTTTGGCTAGATTCGCTGATTGTGACCACCAATGCAGAGAATCTATCATGCGCGGCGTGACCCTGATGGAATCGTCGAGTGAACCCATGGCTTGTTGTCACTGAAGGAGTAGCTCCTCCTGAAGAGGTCTCATTTTAAGCCGTGTCAAGGATATAAGATTTATTGCAGAAGTGAACATCCCCAGGAATGAAGCAAACATCCGGACAGAAACGAACCTTCTTGAAATTATAGCTGCTAATTTTTTTAGACTAATTTAGCGGTCGTATGACAAGAATGCCTTGCACTGGACCGTGTCTAGCATTGTTCCTAGAAAAGGAATGACTTAGAGTGGATGCAACTGAGATTTGCTCTGGTCGAGAGTCAGCCCCAGAGAAGCAAATAGATGGATACATGCTGTTGTGGCAACCTTGGCTTTGTGTTCCGAAGGACCTTTGAGCAACCAATCGTCGAGATAAGGGAACACTTGGATTCCTCGAGATCTCAATGCTGCCGCCACTGGTGCCAAGCACTTCGTGAGGATTCTTGGTGCTGATTTCAGCCCAAACGGAAGCACTTTGAACTGATAGTGGGCGCCAGCCACTGTGAAGCGAAGATATTTGCGATATTTGGGGTGGATAGGGATGTGGAAATACGCATCTTCCATATCCAGAGCCAGAAAAGCCAAAAAATCTCCTTTGTTTAAACAGCTTAAAATCTCGGAAAGCGTGACCATCCGGAAACTTTGCTTTTTTAGGAATTTGTTGAGCTTGTGGAGGTCTAGAATCGGTCGCCATTTCCCGGACTTCTTTTTGATCAGGAGGAAACTAGAAAAGAAACCTGTTCTTTTTTGAGATGATGGAACCTTTCATCTATTGCATTCTTTAGGAGCATCGTTAAGGCTTCTTTGAATAATAAGTGAAGCGGAGGGGGACCCCTGAGCGGAATAGTAGGTGGCTGTTTGATAAATTCCAGGGTATGGCAGTTGGTTACTAGGTCCAGAACCCATCGGTCTGAAGTAATTTCCTGCCACTTGTGAACAAAAGCTGAAATCTTCGTGCTCACAGGTATGGAGGGTAATTTGGTTGGCACCCTGTAGAGAACACTGTTTCCTGCTAATGTCTCAACTTTGATTCTGTGATCTCTTTCGACCACCTTGACGGAAGAAACTAGCCATAGAGGATTGGCGGTATGATGACTGGTTGTAAGGCTGTCTATACTGAGATTGATACTGCCTGTTTTGTTGGTTTTGGTATCCTCCTCTTGATGTAAAACCACGTCCTCTTGCGCCTCTGAAAGATCCACGCCTGTATTGAAGGGCGCCTAACGATATAGCGGTATTCGTGTCAGTTTTGAAAGCTAGGAGGGCCTCATCAAGTTGTTTACCAAACAAAGGCTCCCTGTCATAGGCCATGTCTAGAATCTTTATTTGTACCTCAGGTCTGAAAGTAGTGGCCTTAAGCCATCCCTGGCGTCTACGCACTGCATCCCCAGCGAGTTGACGGAAGTTGGTGTTCACAATGTCCAGTGCACAATCTATAGTTTCAGATGCGGCACGTTCTCCTTCCAACATAATTTACCTGGCTTCCTGTCTACGGTCTTCAGGAATGAGCTCAATGAGACCCACCATATCTGACCACATTTGACGGTCATAACGGCTAATTATCGCTAGAGAGTTAGCAGCTCTAATAGAGGCCGATGCCATGGTAGAGAATTTTTTGCCTATGAGGTCCAGACGAGGTCCTTCCTTGTCAGGGAGTGTGGTGATAGGCGTTGCTGGATTTTTAGATCGCTGTTGGGCGGCTTGCGAAATTACAGAATCTGGTTGTGGATGACCAATCAGACAAGATGGCCTGTTAGCAGGGGCACTGTATTTTTTCTCTATGCGAGGAAGCACTGCCGGAATAGATGCAGGCGTCTTCATGATCATAACCCCCTCATTCCAGATATAGTCTATGATTGGTACAGCTTGTGTGATTTTCCTGGACTCTTACTTAAAATCATGTAAGAAACACTCGGTTTGTTCGACCGTAACAGGCAGTTGGCATCTAGCTGCCGCCTGCTGCATTAAATTAAGAAAGCCCCTGATGTCCTCGGGGGGAGAATCAGAAGGAAGAGGTGGAGAAGGCATTGGTATGATAAATTCGTCCCAGGAATCCGTAATATGAGTATTTTCAGGTAATTCGCCCTCTTCAACCTCATCTTCAAAGGAGGTAGTGTCATGCTGCACCTGTTCAGAAGGAGCTGAAGGATGAGCCGGAGTAACAGAAACCTCAGACTGAGAACCACCGCTGGTGGGGGTGGATTTTCTGGGACAGCCTGTTGTGGGGGAACCCTTTGAAGGTAACCCGCCAGCATGGCCTGGAGATCCTGTATGAGCGTTGGAGGGAGGTGACTCATTTTCCTCTGGTGTGACTCCTTTCGATGAAATCTATGGTGTGGAACCATAACCTCTTCCTGGTAATATTGTTCCTGGTACTCGTCGTCGTCATCCGGACACTTGATGTTAAGCTCAGAAGGATGATGAGCTGTGCCAAATGGTCCTTCATCGTTCTCATAGTCATCATCCTCAACATAAGTTTCTAAAAGGTGTGAAGGCAGAAGTGGAGAAATCTTACTGTAATCCTGATGCCTTTGAAAGTCTTGAGTTGGTAAAGTCCAGACAATATGGGCGTTGACTGCGAAGGTAAAACTATAACCGTCAATACATAAGATTGAATTGGTAAATCCGTCGTCGACGGGCTCTTCGTCGAAGGGATCGTCGACGGAACAGTGGTAGACGGTGACATCGTTGACGGGTCAGACGTCGATGATATCTTCGTCAAAGGTGGAGGCTTTGTTGACGGTACCGTCGTCGATGAACTCTACATCAACGTGGTCATCGACTGGGACTTTGATGATGATTTCCTCGTCGACTATTCTTCAAAAACTGGCTTTTTAGTCGTGATTGAGATTCTGGTAGACAGAATAAGTGATGTAATGGCCGTCGTCGAGACAGTAGCTGTCGACGATGGGGCAGAAGAAGTCACAGAAATCATCGACGATGGAGTCAAAGTGCCAGATATGACATGGCTTTTACTCACGGTTTTTGAAGTAGAGGTCTTCTTAGACTCCTTGGCCGATGTAGAGGGTGGAGACAGCGTTGACCCAGAGGAAATCTTAGGTGACCTCTGTGAAGGGTCAGAAACATCATGGGAAGATTTATGGTGTTTTCCTCCCTCACTTGAAGAGCTGTCAAGGGATCTAGCTCTTTTGCTAGAAGTTGAGACTAGGTAATCCTCCTCAGCCAAAGAGGATTTGAGCCACAAAAGCGGTCTTGCCTCTTTATCCCTAAGAGTCTTGGTAGGGAAAGTACGGCAGAGCTTGTAATCCTTTGCCTCATGCATAGGATAATGGCAATAAATGCAGTCCTTATGTTGGTCATCAACATGGTCCGTCTTCTTGTCACAGGTCCTGCAGGGTTTGAACAGAGCTTTTCTTTCAGACATTCTGAAGAGTTGTAGAGAAGAAAAAAACGAGTTACTTACCTGTAGCTTCAGTTATCCAGTATTGGTATCTTTCATGGATTCACATGCTTAGAATCATCCCCGCCGACGAGGTGGGAGTCTCGCGGTACAATAAAACATATACATTACAGTCATAATAACATCACATTATAGGCTACAATAGATAGTGAGTCACTACAATAGCCTATCTTAGTCCTTTTGTAAAAAGAACCAAACTTGGAAACCAACCAATCAGGCAGCAGCACCCTCTTAGAACCTTCCCCACAGAGAGGCAAACGCTCAGATTTTCGTAGCACAAGTGACAGTACGTATGCCATAATGATAAGGTAAGCCTCTCCGGGGAGGAGGGGGGGTCACATGTGAATCTATGAAAGATACCAATACTGGATAACTGAAGTTACAGGTAAGTAACTCGTTTTCTTATCCATTATTGGGGTATCTTTCATAGAGTCACATGCTTAGAATCAGAGTAGCTAGCATCAAGCAGGCATATCTGTACTGAAATAACAAGCCATACATATATGCAACTTTTGGTTAAGATTAATAAAAAGTTGTACAATAGCAGAAACAATATATTCCCATCACAAGGCTTACTTTATCTAATCTTTATCTTATCTAAAAAGGTTTCGAAGTACTGCTTGTCAAACTGCTGACTCAGCCTCTGTTGCCATATCCAGGCAATAATGCAGAGCGAAAGTGGGCACACTTTTCCAGGTTGCAGCACGGCAAATCTTATCCAAAGACACACCAGCAAACAGTGCAGTTGATGAGGACACTGCCCTGGTAGAATGAGCTTTAGGCTTATTTGACAACGGATGGCCAGCCTTGGAATGACAGAATTGAATAGTGAATGCAATCCACCTTGAGATAGTAGCTTTTGACACTGCTGATCCTGGCTTATTACCACCATAAGAAAGAAATAACTGGTCAGATTTTCTGATGGACACAGTTCGAGATATGTAGAACTTCAAGCATCTTTTGACATCCAAAGTATGTAAAGACTTTTTTGGCGAGGAAGACGGATTAGGAAGGAAAGTCCGCAATACCACAGGTTCATTGAGATGACATGAAGTTGGAACCTTAGGTATGAACGTGGGATTAGTTCTTAAAAGAACATTAATCCTTGGCAAATTTCAAATATGGTTGTCTTATAGTGAACGCTTGTATTTCACTCACTCGTCTGGAAGAAGTGAGTGCCAAGAGAAGAGCTGTCTTCCATGAGAGATTTTAAATCTGCTTTATGAATAGGTTCATATGGATGTTTCATCAGTTGTTGTAGCACCAGATTCAATCTCCATTCCGGAGGAGGAGCTCTAATAGGTGGGAAAGATCTGAAAAGGCTCTTCAGGAACTGCTTAATGAGACGATTGGAACAAAGTGATGCCGCTCCTGAAGATCGTCTGTATGTAGAAATCGCGGGCAGGTGCAATTTAACAGAAGCAAACATGAGACCAGACTTAGATAATGACAATAGATAAGGCAGAACCTTACCAGGAGAACAATCCAGGGGATGTAAGTTGTTGTTGCTGCACCAGTAATAAAATCTCTTCCATTTTAAGGCATAGGTCCGTAATATAGAAGGGGCTCTTGCTCTATTCAAAATATCTCTGCAATTTTGAGGTAAGTCTATATCCTTAAAGTCTGTGAATCCAGAAACCAAGCATGGAGCTGCAGTTGAGCTGGTGAAGGATGGAGAATCTGGCCTTCGCTCATGGACAACAGATTTGGTAGTATTGGAAGACGGAATGGCTTGCACTTGGAGAGAAGGAGAAGTTCTGTGAACCAGTGCTGACGTGACCATTTCGGTGCAATTAGAATCATACAGCATGGTTCCCTTTTGATTGCGCAGAAGTCTCGGGATCAGGGGAAACAGAGGGAACGCGTAAGCAAAAATTCCCGTCCACCTCATCATGAAGGCATTTCCCCAGGAGCCCTTCTCCGGTTCCCAACTCACGAAGAATAGGCACTTCTGATTGTTTTTGGAGGCAAAGAGATCCAGCTTCGCTTGCCTAACTTCTGAAAGACATTCTCCAGAATCATTTGATTCAGTTCCCATTCGTGGCAGGATTTTGTTGTCCTGCAGAGATTGTCTGCCAAGGTGTTCTGGACTATAGGAAGATGTTCCACCTTGATTGCAATATTATGCAAGAGAAGCCATTTCCAGATGTTTTGAGCTTCTTGGGACAGAATGTGAGATCTGGTACCCCCTTGCTTGTTTAAATAGCGCATGCAAGTGGTGTTGTCGGTTCTGATAAGAACTGTAGAACCCTTGAATCTTGGCAGAAAAGACTGCAGAGCCAGGAAAATGGCTCGAAGTTCTAAAAAGTTGTGCATCTTTGCCATTGCTGTAGACCATCTTCCTCTTATGCTGAGATCCTGAAGATGGGCACCCCAACCTTCTAGGTCGGCATCCGAAGTGAGTATGAAGTCCGGAATTGGAGGCTGAAAACTGAGCCCTACTGAGACATTTTTGGAACACCTCCACCAAGTTAAAGTTTCTTTCATAACTGGAGTTGCTTTGACTAGGTCTTCGAACGAACCCGAGATCTGGAGCCACTGATTGTCCAGCTCCTCCTGAATTGGTCTCATCTTCAGCCGCTATGCACTAGCAGAATTGCTGATGACAAGATCCCCAGAAAAGATTTGATTAGTCTCACTGAAGCAAACTTTCTTTTTAGGAGGTCTGATGCCAGAGAGACAAGGAGAGTTATTCTTTCTTCGGACAAGTATGCTTTGTTTTGAAGAGTGTCCAGTTTTGCTCCCAAAAATGAAATTACTTGCGAAGGATAGAGGATTGACTTCTGGACGTTTAGGGAGAGGCGTAGAGAGTGAAAAACGTGCAGGCTTTTTGCTGTTGCGTGAGAAGCCTGACGAAAGGATGGAGCCTTTGTCAGCCAGTCGTCCAGATATGGGAATAATTGGATGCTTTGCAGCCTGAGATGAGCTGCTACCGGAGCTAGAAATTTTGTGAAGACTCTCGGGGCTGAGCGTAGGCCAAATGGGAGAACCTTGAATTGGAAATGTGCACCTGCCACAGCACATCTTCAGAGCTTTCGATGTTTGGGATGAATCGGGATGTGGAAATATGCATCCCGAAGATCTAATGTTGTCATGAAGTCCGCATGATCTAGAAGGTGGAGGAGTTCCTGGAGTGTTACCATGCTAAAGGATTTTTTCTGAAGATATTTGTTTAGCATTCTCAAATCCAAGATTGGCCTCCAACCCCCAGATTTTTAATTTATCAGAAAAAAGCTCCCTTCGACAACATAGCTTTCACCTCCTTTCTGAGTAGAGCAAGATGCGATGGGTTTTTCTTCACAGGTGGATGAGGACGACATTTGGTCAATTCCAGTGTGTGACCAAATCTTATTAAATCCAATACCCACTTGTCTGTGGTGATTTTTCTCCAATTTTCGAGATATTGGGAAAGCCTCGAGATTTCGCATACTTGTGGCATATCTGGTGCAGGTGCAATGAGATTGTCACTGTTTTCTGGCAGAATCTCTGTCCTGAGGTTGACGTTTCATATCCTTGTTGCCTATAAGCGGCCGCCGGGGGACTTCTATAGGATTGTTGTTGCTGGTATACGTAACGACCTTGGCCACCTTGTTGCTGGTACTTCTGGTAACCTCCACAAAAGGTGTATGAGCCTCTGCCCCATGCACCTCGAAAAGGAGTTTTTCTATACTGCAAGGTACCCAACGCCCTAGCAATATCGGTGTTCGTTTTGATTTCTTGCAATGCCTCATCGATGTGTTCACCAAACAATAAATCGCCATCAAATGGCATGTCCAAAATCTTGGTTTGAACTTCAGGGCTAAAGTTAGTGAATTTCATCCATCCTTGGCGTCTAAGGGTAGCTGCTCCTGCAAGCTGACGAAATCCCAGAGAAGCTATATCCATAGAGATATCAATGACTTCAGAAGCAGCTCTTCTTCCCTCCATGAGAATCTTTTTTGCTTCTATCTTTTTATCATCAGGGAGATACTCTATATAAGGTGAAATGTCAGACCATAATTGTCAATTATATCTACCTAAAATTATTAAACAATTTGTAGCTTGAACTGTTGCGCCTGCCATGGTGGTAAAGCGTTTGCCGATGTTGTCAAGGCGCCTACAATCCTTATCAGGAGGAGCTGTTATCGGGGCAGAGGGAGTCCGAAATTTCCACTGCACCACCCGAGATATGACTGAGTCTGGTCTAGGGTGAATTGAGATGCAGGCAGGGGTGTCTTCTGGCGCCTTGTATTTTTTGTCAATCCTAGGGAGGATCACCGGTACTGAAAACGGAGTCTTCATTATCTTCACTACTTCCTCCTAGATATGGTCAATTATTGGAATTGAGCGAGTTGATTTTCTGTTCTGGTCTTTAAAATCATACAGAAAACATTCAGTCTTTTGTTCTGGCACTGACAGATGGAACCTAGAGGCTGCCCTTTCCATAATAGCATGAAAACCTCCGATGTCCTCAGGAGGTGAGTCAACAGCTTGGGGAACTCGCGAAGCTGGCGTTGGTATAAGATATTCGTACCATTCATCCACAGTACTGGGCGAGTTTGGTATTTCTCCTTCTTCGGCCCCTGTGTCTCCGTTATCATCCTGATGGAATTGTGGAGGTAAAACCACCTGGGGCTCCGAGACAGGGGTAGTAGGGGTCGCAGGTTCCACATCTGTAGGTGCAGGTTCTCCTGCCGGAACTACGACTGGAGGAAAGCGAGTATTATAATCCTTTAATATTGCTGTTAGGTCTTGTAGCAAAGCTGCAGGCATCTGAACCATAGGTTCTTGGTGGAATGATTCTGGAGGCCCTCTTAAAGACTCACAGGGTTCACAAATAAGTGCGAGCGCAAAATCCGTTCCGCTCGCGGATTTTCGGTAAATCCGCAATCCGCAAATTTACCGAAAATCCACGAGCGGCGGATCCGGGGGGCAAAAGTTCAAGCCTTCAAGCTTGAAGTTGTTGGAACTATTTTAGGATGGCGCCGGCAAGCTGCCAGCTCCATCCTAAAATAGTTACTAAGTTTGCTTCAACAGGAAGCACTAATACATAAAATAAAGCAGGTGCCCGAGCACCTGCTTTATTTTATCTATTAGTGCTTCCTGATGAAGCTAATTTAGCAACTATTTTAGGATGGCGCTGGCAGCTTGCCGGCGCCACCCTAAAATAGTTACAGGATGATGACAGCTCACTCAAAGGACCCCTGCGCACATCGGTGCGATTGCATAGTAACACACACATGGTCGCTGGAACTAGTTGAAGCTCAAATTCAGTGACTCTTTCATCAGCCCAAAAACAATCGTGAGCGTCGTCGAGGCTGGGCAGGTGTGCCTTCTTCCCAAATCTACCGTCGAAAATCAGCTGTGATGCTGGATAGAGGCCTTTGCATCCTTGACTTTCACGAGCGCAATCCTCGTGCTGTTCCTGTGACCAGGGAGCTTCTTTCTCTTGATATGCTGCTCTGATCGGTCTCTGACCTTTTATACACACAAGAGGCATGTGAACTCGCATGGAAGCCCCGCCCGTTTGGCCCCGCTCACACACTCGCGGTGTGTACCGTCTTCCCGCCATTTACCCACTATGATGGACAGCTCAGTGAGCTCACTCAAGGGACCCCTGCGCCCTTCGGGGCGATTGCATAGTAACACACACTTGGTCGCTGGAACTAGTTGAAGCTCAAATTCAGTGACTCATTCATCAGCCCAAAAACAATCGTGAGCGTCGTCGAGGCTGGGCAGGTGTGCCTTCTTCCCAAATCTACAGCTGAAAATCAGCTGTGATGCTGGATAGAGGCCTTTGTATCCTTGACTTTCACGAGCGCAATCCTTGTGCTGTTCCTGTGACCAGGAGCTTCTTTCTCTTGATCTGCTGCTCTGATCGGTCTCTGATCATTTATACACACAAGAGGCACTTGAACTCGCACAGAAGACCCCCCCCCCAATTCAAAAAATCTGCAAAATCCGCAAATTCACGGATTTTGCGGATCCGCGAATACGCAAATCCGCAAATCCGTGGATCCGCAAAATCCTCCCATGCTTACTCAAAAAATTCCTCTTCGTTCTCATCCTCCTGGTATTTTATCCGTAGTTGAGAAGGGTCTTGTGCTTGTCCAAATGGATCGCCATAATCAGACTCCTCCAAATAATGGCTAGGAGGTACAGGTGAAATATGTGACACATCCTGGAAAATTGTCTAGATGTTAATTTGGAGCTTAAAACTGGCGAGATTTGTAAAGACGGCGGCCTTTTACGCTTGAGCATAGCTGAAATGTACCTAGATGGCGAATCCGAATCTGTAGAAATTGCCATAATGGATGACACCGTCGACATTGAAATCATGGATGTCGTTGACGGAAAAGTCATAGTCGACGATGTGGTCGTCGATGTCAAGGTTGTTGTTGTCGTCGACGGTGGGCTCGTCGTCGGAGGTACAATCATCGCCGACGGTAGGCTCGTCGGCGATAGCGTCGGCGACGGTGGGCTCGTCGACGGGACTTGTAACATAGTCGACGGCGTACTCGGCGACAAAAGGCGAATCGTCGTCGGCGGTGGAGGCATCGTCGACGATAAAGTGGGCATCGACGGGACAGGTATAGTCGACGGTGATGTAATAATTCTAAACGGCGCCGTCGACTATGGAATTTTCATCGACGACGCTGAAGGTTCACTCACCATCTGAGGAGATTTTCTCGCCGACGAAGCAGTTTAGACTTCGACGGAGGCTCAGGAAGGGATTTTGAGGCAGATTTTGATTAAATCTTTAACTTTTCTCCAGATTTCACCTCAGAAGACTTCGAGTGACCAATCTCAGAATGAGATTTCTTCAGGGTCTTACTCCTATCCCTCTTCTTGGCCAGAGGGGTGGAAGCTTGAGGACTCACACTGCCTTCTTCTCCAGATACCACCTCAGACGAAGCCTTTAACTTCTCTAGCCATACCAAAAGACGTCCTTCTCAATCCTTCAAGGTCTTGGCAGAAATGGTTCTACAGATCCTGCAATCCTTGACCTTGTGTGCTGGGTAAAGGCAGGAGATACATTCTTTATGTGGATCCTCAAAGTGTAATCTCTTCCTCCTACATGAAGAACAGGCCAGGAACAAGCTTTTCTTAGAAGAATCACACACTTTCTCTCACAAAAAGGTAAAAGCTAAGGAAAAAACTGAGCAGAGCTCAGGGAGACTCCCTAACACACGAGGTGCGGTAGAAAATCTGAGGGTTTGCCCCTCTGTGGGGAAGGTTCTAAGAGGGTGCTGCTGCCTGATTGGTTGGTTTCCAAGTTTGGTTCTTTTTACAAAAGGACTGAGATAGGCTATTGTAGTGACTTGCTTTTTCCTGTAGCATATAATGTGATGTTATTATGATATGTTTTATTGTACCGCAAGACTCTCACCTCGTCGGCGGGGACGAGTCTAAGCATGTGAATCTAAGAAAGATACCCCAATACTGGATAACTGAGTGGCACTCAGGGAGACTCCCTTCCACACGACGTGCAGTGAAAATCTGAGGAGAACTGCCTCTGCTGAGTGTTCTAGAGGGTGCTGGTAGCGGATTGGTTGGAGAGGACTCTTAGTTCTTTTTACTATAAGGATGTAGATAGGCTACTAAGATTTAGGCCATAGGCTTTTCTTTTTATTTATTTATTTATTTATTCTTTATTTCGGCCAGTTTGGCCATAAAAGTCACATACATACATAAAAATAAACAATCAAGCAATATGCATGACAACAATTAATTAAAAAGTAGTACTTAAAAAAAAAAATTTTACAATTTCATTTTAAGATACATTTCATTTTGGTAGTGTAGGGGTTTTGTAAACATATACCATTTAAAATATTTTTCATTTTATAGTGTGAGGGTTTTGTAAACATATACACCTGTCCAGCTCAAAGTACCTGTCCTTGTTTCTTACGGATTATATAAACAGAGTAAAGGAATTTGCTTATGCTAAATACAATGTACTGGGTTGAATTGCTTTTCATGATCCTATAGGCTATAGAGCAGGATCTGGTTCCCAAGAGGTTACACATTGGTTTTAGCCATTTCTTTCTAGCCTTCAAGTATGCACTACATACAAAAAACATATGAACCTCGTTCTCTATGCAGGCATTGGAACACATGGGGCAACACCCTGATTTAACACTCAGTTCTCCCAGTCTTTTTTGTGCCCATCGTTCTGTATTGTGGTTCAGCATAAGTATCCCGTATCTGAACTTTAAATTGCGGGACTTTGCGATGGGTGGCTCTATCTCGTCCAGGAATGATTCAAAATGGAACTCATCCTTAAATGATAGAAAATCCCGAACTGCGGAACCAACTCTACTTCCATCCACTAGTTTATTACTCATGTGAGTCCAGAAGGCTCGCTTGACTATCAATTTGGAAGAAGTAGGCAATTTGTCAGGAGTCTCCCACATTGAGTATAAGCCCAGAAGCGTAAACCATTTTTTAATGTGGACTAGCCACTGGATAGAATTGAGAGAATCAAGATTCAACAGTTCTTGTAGGCCATTTCTGTATTCTATCAGCTCCGGGGTGGTCCATAGCCTAACCCAGAATATTAGTGGTCTTAAAATAGCAAAAAAGTCTGTTCTCCTAAAATTCAGGTCAAGTTGAAGGGGTAAAAGAGGTGTACTATTTGGGACCCTTACAATGGCACGCATAAATTTATTGTCCAGGCTCTGAAAACTATCTTTTGCCCAAGGGCCCCATATCTCTGCTCCATATAGCACAGCAGATTGAATTTTAAATTTAAAAAGTTCTAAAACAGGGGTTACACTTTTACTTGTGCTGGCATTCATTTTGCATATGATCGGTTTGACATTGTGGGCATATGATACCTTACTTTTCTCGATTTGGGCCTTCCAACTTAGTTTCGAATCAAGTACAACACCCAAATAGGAAAAGTTTTCCACAGTACCTAGTTTTTGACTATTCAAGGTCAAGAACTCTCTGTCTGGTTTGCTTGGGTTTAAAGACATGCATTTTGTTTTGTCAGCATTAATTTCCAAACCCTTTGTCAAGCAGTAGCAGCTGAAGGAGTTAAGGAGTGCCTGGAGGCCCTTTTTTGTCTGAGATATAAGTATAGTGTCATCTGCGAAGAGCAACGCAGGCACCCTTTCTCCATTAAGCTGCGGGGAATCATTGGTACAGCCATTTTCTTTTTAGCCTACTACTATTATTTACTTATGGGACTACTTGTGTAATTACCGTGGGACTCCCGCATCGGCGACGGGGATTGACTCAGGCATGTGAATCTATGAAAGATATCTCAATACTGGATAAGCATAGATACTTAAACTTAAAGCCAGGACATTCCAGAGGTATGGACTAAAGTGGTGCTTCAAGGAGATAAAATCATATAGCAAAGATGAACAGCAGGTGCTGGACATAGAGGTTTATTATTTGAAAGTCATGCTATAGTTTATAATTCTTGGGTTATAATTAAGGAGCACGGATGGTTATGTCTATACTGTCTGGGACATGCACTATGGTGCAAGTGGAGAGCTATCACTTCTCACCAACAGCAATAGTTTTGAATTTACCCTTTTTGGTTTGATGTCATTGCTGGAGTGGACACAAAAGGCAAAATGTAAACAAACACCCAACATGCACCTATGACCTGGCTTTGAGGACTACCTAACTTCAAAACTGCAAAAAGGGGGCACAAACTTCACATGCAGGAGTGAAGGTAATAACATGCAACGGGGGACCTCTTTCTTAATGAGACAATTTGCCTTCCAGAAGGCCCAAGAGAATGCAGTAGAGCACATTCTGAAAGATTGGGTGTCTCCTCATCACCTGGCATGGCAGTTATTTTATTTTAATTTATATCGTGCACTAATCCCTCTGCAAGGGGTATCTCGGCGCAATCAAGAAACAAAGGCACTAGCAGCAGCTAAATCAGAACAAAGTTGTCTAAACTACTTCCCTGAAGAGAAGGAAATACGAGCCAGTTTGAATATGCAGTGTCAATTTGATCCAGTAATTAGGAGCAAAGTAAGAAAAAGACCTGCCCCCTGAATGGGCCTTTTTGACGCGAGGGACAATTAACAGTGCTCTATCACTAGATCTAAGAGGTCTTAGAGTGCAATAGTGCCTAAGATTTGAAGCTAGTTCACAAGATCCTTTTCCAGTCAGGGCTTTATGTGTAAAGCTATACATTTTAAAAATGATTCTCTTCCGAACCAGAAGACAGTGTAAGGTACGCAGGTGGGGAGTGGATGCAGCCCCTGATGGCAAATTGCAAATGAGGTGGGCTGAGGTGTTTGGCACCACTTGTAATTTTGATAGCATCGTCTCATTTGAGCAAGCAAGCTGTATGTTACGGTAATCCAGACGGCTAATCACAAGAGCCTGAACCACCATTTTCTTCGCTGTAAATGTAAGGAAAGGCTCTTCACAGTAACCCATGATGTGAAAACAGGAGCCAGAGGTGGAGCTCACCTGCTGTTTCTTGGTAAGAGGTTGGACAAGACTGTCTCTCAAGTTCTTAACTACCCATTTGGATGTTGGAGCAATGCCAAGTTCTGTGGGCCACCAATCAGCAGCCCACAAATGTTGGGCTTTGCCAAACAGCATAATCTCCGTTTTGCCAGCATTCATTTGGAGACAGTTCTCTGTCATCCAGGCAGCAGTTGGTGTCATTCCAGCTGAGAAGCTTTCTCTTGCTTTGATGAAATCTTTATCAAAGGAGATTATAAGCTGTGTGTCGTCCTCATACGATATTTCAAAGCCAAAGGCTCTTACAATTTTTACAAGCCATTCAAAATTGATGCAAAAAGTAAGGGGCTTAGACGAGAGCCCTGGGGCACCACCTTGTCCAGCATAATGCTAGAGGTATAGGATAGTTTGGGGTCTGTTGGACAAAGAATCACCAGGCCAATTTAGCGCTGTACCATGAATGTCAATCTCCTGTAACCTATGGAGTAAGCTGGGATGAGACACTGCAACAACCGCTGCAGACTAGTCAAACAGCACTAGTATAGATGGTATATTAGCATCTAAAGAACCTCAAATGTAGTCAATGACCACCACCAAAGCGGTCTCTGTGCTATGTGAAGTTCTAATATCCGACTGAGATGAGTCCAAGATAGTATCCTCAAGGTACTCTGAAAGTTTATTAATCCTTCTAGAAGCTTACCCAGTAAAGGAAGCAACAAGCTTGGGTGATATTGAAAAGGTTGGAAGGTGCGAGATTAGCTTTTTTTTAATAAAAAAAATCAGCCTAAACTTGGCCATCTTCCAAGTAGCAGGAATTTTTCCAGTATTGACAGATAGGTTGAATAAAGAACGGATGGCAGGGGCCAGCTGATTGGAGAGAGCAGCAGAAATCTTTAAGATAAATATCTAAAAGGACCTTCTGATTTGGCTGAAGCAAGAGCCAGCTGAATTACCTCCAAAGAAAACTTCTTAAACTTTCCCAAGTTTGGTACACCACTGGAGGGGGGTAAGAAAAATTAGTCTCCTCAGGTTTGGTTGGAAAGTTCTGATAGATATTTGTCACTTTCTATTCAAAATGATTGGCCAATGAATCACAAAGAACCTGTGACGCCTGAATGTCTTGAGAGAACGCCCAGGATTTTACAAAATCATTTAGGACTTTACATAAAATTTAAGACAAGTTTTTCGCCTAGGAAAAACTTGATAAGAGATAGATGTGTTCTGAGTAGACTTTATGTTGTGGTGATAGCACGCTAAAGCTGCTCTATACGACTCCCTTTCACAAGCATTATTTGTGCGCTGCCACGGTCTTACGAATTGTTTTACATGATGCTTTCTCAGTTCAAAGGCCTAATGTATATCCATGTGTGGAATTAGGACACCGTTTGAGAATAGTAATCTTATCAAAAGCTGTGTTTAAGACATTATGATATTCTAAAAGCACCTGCTCCACATCTGAAGTAGCTACTGTGCCTGAATGATTAAATGTCTTAGCTAAAGATTCCAGAGTGATTTTCCGCCAATGTCAAAATTCGTTTTTTAACAACTTTAGGTGTTTTATAAATCATGGTTGTCATAGGAATCCTAAAACTGATCAATGAATAGTCTGTCCAAATGAAAGGTTGCAGTTGTTCACAGGCTAGAGAAATAGTTAGTAAAAATAAAATCTAGCATTTGCCCTGCATAAGTCCATTAACTCTTTGATGCAGTCGGAGAGTGGCTAAGTCTGCAGTAAGATGACTCGCCTCCTCATTATTGGAATCTTCTGCATGGTAATTAAAGTCATCCAACAAAAAAGACTGTTTTAAAGCCTGGATACATTGTCCAATATATTTGATTAGATGCTGGCTAAACTCTTTGTTTAACCCTATCGTCGATATACTAAGACACCTTTACAATAATCATTGGAAGAAAGTCCAAGTTTAAATATGCATATCTCTGCCCAGTGCAGGAAGAAAGAGAAGAAGGCTGAAGCATGAGTAGTGTGTTATGATCATAATACAGAAACAGTGAATGCACTGCAATTTGAACATCGTTAATGCAAATTAATAAGTCCTATTGAGAATATTACCATTCAGTTTCCTGGAAGCCACATCATTCTTTACCTCAATTATTTAGGAAATCCTTAACGAAACACTTTGTGGCTTGTTTAACAGAAAAGGTGTACCAGGAGAGTAATATATACTCAAAATGATGGTGAATCGGGGGGGCGTGGCTTCGAGGGCGAAGATGGCGGACGCGGCTCTGTAGAGCTCCTGCCAGCCCGTTCTTTATCAGCTCACTTATCCTGGCCCTACCTCTTCTTCCCCCATCTCTGCTAGTGCAGGAGTTTACTGGAGTCCAGAGGATCCCGGTGGTGTGCTTCTTCGAGCTCCGGGCGCCCGCTGGCGCGACCATCGAGGGCCGTCCATTCTGGGCCTACTTGCCGCGTGGCGAGCCGGGGCCTCGATTTTTCATCCGCCCGCTGGTGGCGCCACGAGGCCGGCTGGGTCTCAGTCATCTTGGCCCGCGCTGTCGGGGCGGAGTCACTGGAGCCGGAGTCAGGGGCTCGTGACCGTGCCCGGCGGAGAGGGGTCCCGGCACGTCGAAGGTGGGGACCTACAGCATATCCTGATCGCCCCGTCCTGTCTCTAGCGGGGCCGAGGCGTGCCCGGAGACGGAGGATCCGGCGTTGGGCCCTGGCCTGGTGGCCCCGGCGCCTCGGTGGAAGGAGGAGCCCCCCCTCGCTCCGGGGTCTGCATTCTCTTCCGACGACGTGGGACGGCCTGCACCTGTATCCGTCCCTCCGGTGACCCGTAGCGGATTCTTTCCATCGGTCCGCCCCATCGGCGGCCATGACGAGGGGCAGAGGCGGCCTCAACGCGGCCACGACGGGACCCATCGACAAATTTACCGGTCCGGGGAATGGTGCTGGAGCGGCCGGGGGGAGTCAGACGGCCGGCCCGGACAATGCAGCGTTGCTCACGGCCAGCACGCAATCCCGGGACATGTTGGACGCGAAGATCGGCGCGGTGGGTGCCGACGTGATGTTGCTGCGCCAAGACCTCCGCAATGCGAAACCCGGGTCACGACGGTGGAGGGCGATGTTGATGCGCTGAAGAAGAGGGTCGCCGATCTGGAACAGACGCAGCGGGGCCTAGCGCTCCGGGTGGAGGACGCCGAAGGGCGGGCAAGGCGAAATAACCTCCGCTTTGTGGGCTTTCCGGAGGGATGCGAGAAGGGGCCTATGGACGTCTTCCTTTCCCGGTGGCTGGAGAGTTGGCTGCCCCCCGGACGTCCTGTCAAACTGTTTTGTGGTGGAACGAGCCCACCGGGCCCTGACGCAGAAGCCTCCGGCTGGAGAGCGGCCTCGCCCGATCATAGCCCGGATCCTGAACTACCACGACAGAGATGTCATCCTCCGGGAGGCGAGGCTCAAGGACACCCTGCAGTTCGATAATTGCAAAATCATGATTTTCCCTGACTATACAAAGTTGGTTCAACAGCAGCGACACTCCTTTCTGGCGGCCAAGGCCAGGCTCCGGGGCCTGAAACTCCAGTACTCCCTGCTGTACCCGGCCCGCCTTCGGGTCATCTACAACTCAAGGACACACTTCTTTGATACCCCGGAGGCCGTCTTTGCTTGGACTGACGAGGCGGTCCGGCTTCGCCCACATGTTCAGCCGGGGCTCCACTCCGGCTCTTCCCGCAGTTCTTCTCAGGAGCGGGGCGAAGAGCGGGCCAAAGGGAAGCGGCACCGCAAGTCCCGATCGAGGCGGAGATCCCTGTCTCGGGACCCTCTTTTGGGCGACACGCAGCCGGAGACGGATCATTCTGGCGGGGGGTCGTGACTCCCAATGGCTGACCCTTGATTTCTACTTCTCGTTTGGGGCCACCTGCTGACACGGCGGATTGCTGTTCAACGGTCCGGACCGGATCTGGTGCAGTATTACTTGGCCTTTACGGGCCTCAGCGGGACTCCTGTGGACCAATGCATGGTATATGCGATGTTATTGCTGATGCTTATTGATGGGGGGGGGGGGGGCATGTTTGGTGGGCTGCCTCCTGCTGTTGGGGTTGGGGAGGCTCGTGTTTTGGGGTGTGTGCTTGGTTAGTACTTGAGGGTTAAGTGGGATCCATTGGCATGCCTAATTTTTGGTGCTCTGTTTTGTGCCTAAACTACCGTATGCCGCGACAGGTACTTCATTGTTTCTTGAGGTATTGGGGTGGGGGTGGGGGGTCTGGGATGGTTTGGTGGTGTGTTGGGGCGGTTGGCAGTGTGGGGGGTGAGGGAATTGGGGTACTGTTCGTTGGGGTGCACGTGATCTTTCTGACCTATGCTACTGTGGGGGTTGGGGCCAGGGCCGGGGGCCGGGGTGAGTGGGGTTTGATGTATCGAGATGATGGCTGACGTCCCTCGCTTGGCGCCTACTGGCGCCGCTATGCATATTCTTAGCTGGAATGTCCGGGGTCTCTTGGATAAGATAAAACGGGGGGCGGTACTACGCTGGGCCAAAAGGGATCTTGCAGATGTGCTCATGCTCCAAGAAACACACATGCTAGGTACGAAGGCCCTCAGTCTCCAGCGCTTTGGTTTCCACCAGGTGTTCCATGCCGGGTTTGCCAGGGGCTCCAGGGGGGTGGCTATTTTTGTTCATAGGCGCCTGGCGTACACACACGAGCGCCAATGGCTTGACCCTCAGGGGCGCTTTGTGTTCATCCAGGGGAGAGTTGGTGTGGAGCCGGTGGTGTTTGGGTGTGTGTATGCTCCCCTCCCCTCTGCAATGGGCTTTGGCTGAACGGTTATTCGATTTATGGGCTGAACTCCCTGATTCTTTGGCGGTGATTGGCGGCGATTGGAATGATGTTGTGAATGTGGCTGTGGACCGGCAGCGGAGGCTCGGGGTGGCGCCTGTCCCCACTCCTACGCGGTTGGGCGCTATGTTGGATGTACTGGGCTGGGCTGATGTATGGCGGCATTTACATGCGGAGCGCCGCGAGTACACTTACGTCTCAGCGGTTCACGGCTCCCTCTCGCGCCTAGACTATGTCTTCGTCCCACGGGCCTGCCTTGCCAGAGTGAAAGGGGCGGCGATACGGCCTCGCGGGCTCTCCGACCATTCCCCGGTGGCAGTCCAGATAGACCTATATAGACCGCGCCAGCCCTTCCGATGGCGGATGTCCACGTGGCATCTGCAGCGACCCGACTACTCCCAGCATATTCGTGGCGCTATTGCCCAGTACTGGCAAGATAATCTAGATGTGGGGGTGGACGCGGTGACAGTTTGGGAAGCCATGAAACCCACACTGCGGGGTGTCGATCTGGCTTGGTGCACGTCGGCTCGCCGGGCACGGTTAGAGGGCATAGCCGCGGCGGCGGAACGGGTGGAAGAACTAGAGGCGCGCCACAGGACTGCGGCGGATGACATCTCCCTGCGACAACTCCTGCAGGCGCAGCAAACGCACTCTTCAGTCTTATTGAATGAGGCTCGACAAGCGTGGCTGGCCACCCGTAGCCGGGTATATCAGTGGGGCGACAAATCATGCACGATGCTTCATCGGCTATGTCAACAAACCTTGCAGCCCCTTACGCTCCCGGGCCTTGTGGACGCTGCGGGTGTGGCTATCACAGACCCGGCTACTCTGGCCGCAAGCTTTGCGCATTACTATAGGGGTCAGTACGCCTCCCGGGAGACTCTCGCTCCCGCTGCCATCGCCGACTATCTTGCCTCGGTCCCCCCAGCTGCGGTGTCTGATGAGGTGCGGGACGCTCTCGACCTCCCCCTGACGGCGGAGGAACTTGGAGACGCGCTGGGTCTGCAGCTCGGGCCGCATTACCTACGTGCATTGGAGACAGCGCGTGGGCAGGGCCGCCTCCCGCCGGACTGGCGGCATGCCGAGATCGTTGTATTCCAGAAGCCGGGGCGACCCCCGGACCGCCACGACTCCTACCGACCTATCTCCCTTATTAATTTTGAGGCCAAGCTCTTGGCCAAAGCACTCGCGAACCGCCTGCTTCCCCACATCACTGCCCTCGTACATCCTGATCAGGCTGGCTTTATGCCGCGCCGGGCGACGCGGCACAACATTCGGCGGGCGCAGGCGGCGATTGATGCTATCGGTGCTTCAGAGGACCAGGCGGCGTTGTTGCTGGCCGACATAGACAGCGCCTTTGACTCAGTCAGTTGGACCTTCCTATTCACTCTTCTACCGCTGTTGAACCTTGGCCCGATTTTCATCTCCTATGTCCGCTTGCTCTACACGGAGGTTACTGCCTCGGTGCGGATCTCGGGGGCGGCCTCGGCACGATTCCCGGTTACCCGGGGCACACGTCAGGGGTGTCCACTCTCTCCCTACCTATTTGCGCTGGCCATGGAGCCGCTGGCTGCTAGGGTCCGCGCTGACGCGCTGTATCGGGGCTTCGTCTGGAGCTCGGACCACACGGACCGCATTGCTTTATATGCGGACGACGTGCTATTCTTTATGACCGACCTTCGAGTTACAGGCCCCCGGGTTCTGGAGCTGATGCAGGGCTTCGGCCAGGTGTCGGGCCTCTATCTTAACCCGCGCAAATCGACTCTCTGGGTGCTGGGTGATGGCGCGGTGGACCTTCCATGGGCAGCATCCCTTCGGATGGCAGTGGAGGGGGTGAAATACTTGGGAGTTTTTCTCTCTGCCTCGCCTACGGAGGCATGGGGCCGGAACATTCAGCCGATTTGGGACCGGGTCCAGCTGGACATCAAAACGTGGACACGTATGCCCCTTAACATATACGGCCGGTCGGCCATTTTCAAAATGGTGGCCTTGCCTCGTCTTCTTTACCAGCTGCAGAATCATCCCTACCCGATTGACCCGCAGTGGTTTCGCAGTGTTGACTCAGTGTTAGGCAGGTTCTTGTGGGCTGGAGGTGCCTCTAGAGTGGCGCTCCGTACGTGCTTCCTCTCTACCTACTGCGGTGGCTTGGCTACCGCGGATATGCTGTCCTACTATCAGGCCTCCCATCTCCTGGTGCTCAATGAGTGGTGGTATGGGGACCGTGGTGACCCGGCCTATGCCTTGGAGCACATTCTGATGGGCGACGCCTCCCTCCACACTCTGCTGTACTCGGCCAGGAGGAGACGATTGCTCCCCCGCGTTACCCAGTTGGTGTTTGCCGTTTGGCGGAGGGCTCTACACCGCATGGGGTGGTGGGGCAAATTTACGGCGGAGACTCCGCTGTGGCGTAACGGCCTGCTGCCGGCGCTGGCGTCGCTGCAGGGCTTTGACGGCTGGGACGCAATCGGGGTTTCGTCCTTGGGGCATGTCCTCTCCGGCACCACTCTTAAATCCTTTCAGGAGCTCAGCACTGAATTCAACATGCCCAGGTCCCAGTTCTTTCGCTACCTCCAATTCCGCCACGCCCTTACTCCTAGCCTGGTAGGGCTGGAGCAGCTCCCAGACTTCAGTCCCGTAGAAGCAAAGCTGTTTATGGGTGACTTGGGTGACAAAAAAGTCTCCCAGATCTACCGATCCCTGGTCACGCACTGCTCCCCCTCGCTCTCGACACTGAAGGCCCTATGGGAAGCCGATGCCGGCCCCTTGGACGAAGACGATTGGCGCGAAGCCCTGGAATCCCCCCGGGGGACTGCCATTGCAGTCCGCCTCCGCTTTATTCAATTCAAATATCTGCACCGAGCTTATTTTACGAGGGAGCGACTGTGGAGGGCGGGTCTGATTGCCAACCCGGAGTGTCTGCGGTGTGGTTCAGAGAGGGGCACCCTCCTTCATACTGTATGGTCTTGTGAGCGGTTGACTCGGTTTTGGGCCGGGGTTTGGGATTGCATGTCTGAGGTGCTGGGATGGGATCTGCCCCGTACGCCCCGGTTGGGCCTTCTGCATGTGTTAGAAAATATTGGGGGCAACATCTACAAGCGCCACCTACTGCTGTTGGGACTGGTGGTGGCAAAGAGGGACCTGGCGCAGGCCTGGAAAAGCGAGCGAGCCCCTCCCCTTAGTGCCTGGAGGGCGGGCCTGGACTTTATCATGGGACTGGAGCAGCCTGTTTTTGAGGCTCGGGGGTGCCCCCGCAAGCATTTCAAAATATGGAAACGGTGGGCGGACTATAGGGGCCTCCCCCTCGACCCTCCTATGGACATGGACGATGCATTGCCTCAAGATGTGGACCCTGCACCTTAGGCCGCTGGCCGGCCCCACCTATGTACATCTTCTATTCTGGTTGCTTAATGGTCACGTGCACAGGGTTAGGGTGGGATAAGGGGTGGGCAGTAGTTGGGGATTGGGGGGAGTTCTGGGGGGTTGGTGGGTGGATGTGTGTTCTGAGTTTTTAAAAATTGCTGTACACGAGGGGTTCGATGCTATGCCATAAATGTGCCTTTTCATACTCGTTGTTGACAGTCTCCTCCTGATTGTGGAGGGCTGTGCCTGCACTTGATTGACCCTCTAATAAAAATGGTTTTGAAAAAAAAAATGATGGTGAATCATCAAGCTTTACACATTGGTGCCTCTTAGATGGGGGTATGATTAGCCAGGTATTGCTAAGAAGGTAACAATGAAACTCCTGTTGATATTTGATTCTTTTTGGCTGGAGAACTATAAGCACAAGACAGCCTTGGGGCTTTTAAGACAGCAGTACTTGGTTCAGATACAGGTAAATGTCTACCAGCTACCCTAATGGCACTTGCATCTGTTTCCAGGAGGGATTCCTGAATGATACAGGCTATTAACCAACTCACAGGGATGAAACCAGTAATATCGGGACTTCAGTACATATCTATCCTTGGGAGAATGGCCGAGGAGATGCTTTGATGTGGAGAGTACGGCATAGCTGTTATGAATACCAGAATTACTCTTTTATTACAGACTGAGACAAAAGAAATTATTTTGACGTGATAGGCTTAATGACTATTTTGCAGAGTGTTACTATAAGCTCACCTTGACCATCCATCAAGCAAAATAATTACCTAAATAATGTATGTAGTGTGTATAACGTTTATTTCTATTTTTGGTGTGTTATATGTAGTGTGTCAAAGGTAATGTACACTGCTTTTTAGGTCTCGGCCTAGAGACGCGCAAAGCATGTTCTCGGCAGAGAACTATTGTAATCGTTTCAGTCTCCAAACCCGACAAAAGGAGACAAGAGCTGGGCACGCGCCCAGCATTCTCAAATGGAGAGGTGCGACAAGAGCTGGCCATGCGTGGATTCACTCGCGCGCACGCTTACGGCACCAGCCTCCCCGAGAGCTGGGCACGCGCCCAGCATTCTCAATGGGAGAAGTGCGACAAGAGCTGGCCACGCGCGGATTCAGTCACGCTCACGGTGCCAGCGTCCCCGCCGCGTGTCGATCACTGCTCTCTTCCTGGCCGGCATCCAGAAGTTTCGCCACGCAGTGAGGGCACTGAGAGGTAGGTGCTTCTTCAGAATAGGCAGGCCCTTGGTCTTGCGCGTTCTTTGCTATTGTGTCTGCTTTTCATTTTATTACTATACCTCTACTTGTACTTTTTGCTCCTTTGCAACTTGCGCACATGCCCCACCCCTCTCGTAATGTACCGTTCGCTGCCTCCTGTATTCTGTTAGTTCTTCAACTAGTTCTTATTAAAGCGCTCTGACACCTTCGGGTAAAGTTAGCGCTATATAACCTTGCCTTCATAAAGCGGGAGTGATTGGTAAACAGATGCTGCACCTAACAGGAGTACCAACTACCCAGGGGAGAGCCACGGACTAGCGACCGATACGAGGGAGTCATTCCTCCTACTCCTTGTTCCCTTCTCCTTCGCCTCGCATCCCCCACTGCCCCGCCATATCTAGCCACTCCCTGCCCTGTCCATCGTTAAACTTATCTTTTCCAGATATGAATTATCAACTGCAAAACGCCACTCCCATTCTTAGACGCCTCCGAACTTTACTGTTTTCCCCACATGACAACATATATCCTGCGCTAATCTTAAATTATTTAGACGAGGGCTCTAAGGGCCTAGTAGCCAAAACGTTATTTATGCCCGTGTATCTGTTCTTTATGAATGCCACCTACGTCCATGACAAGGGACAAGGGCTGCAAACTGCGTGAGGTGGCGCTTCCAGTGGCCACAATGTATAGCGCTTCATAGCAAATTTCTAAGCACTGTAAATTAAGGCAAATCAATATACTGCGACTTAGACTGTCAGCCTCGAGAAAAGCAAAGAGTGAGTTAGCTATGGGCCAGTTTATTGCCTATGAAAGACCTGTATGCGAGTTACGTTTGGTGCTGTATTTTTAATGCGTTGGTGCATATGTGACGTTAACTTACACTTGCGACTTCAAGGCATACTTTCCGCCACCTTTGGTTAACCACTAAATGTGGGTGGGGAAGAAATTGATGTTATGACAAGAAACCTCAGCATTTTGAGCACGGCATCGAGCAACTGGCTGGCCACGTGCGGATTCAATCGCGCGCACGCTCACGGCGCCAGCATCCCCGCCGCGTGCCGATCACTGCTCTCTTCCTAGCCGGCATCCAGAAGTTTCGCCACGCAGTGAGGGCACTGAGAGGTAGGTGCTTCTTCAGAATTGGCAGGCCCTTGGTCTCGCGCGTTCTTTGCTATTGTGTCTGCCTTTTATTGTATTACTATACCTCTACTTGTATTTTTTGATCCTTTGCAACTTGCGCACATGCCCCACCCCTCTCGTAATGTACCGTTCTCTGCCT
Organism: Lissotriton vulgaris; assembly: GCF_964263255.1. Lineage (NCBI taxonomy): Eukaryota > Metazoa > Chordata > Amphibia > Caudata > Salamandridae > Lissotriton > Lissotriton vulgaris. Next base: position 1,063,750,060 of record NC_141693.1, on the reverse strand, counting down.
CCTGTATTCTGTTCGTTCTTCAACTAGTTCTTATTAAAGCGCTCTGACACCTTCGGGTAAAGTTAGCGCTATATAACCATGCCTTAATAAAGCGGGAGTGATTGGTAAACAGACGCCGCACCTAACAGGAGTACCAACTACCCAGGGGAGAGCCACGGACTAGCGACCGATGCGAGGGAGTCATTCCTCCTACTCCTTGTTTTGTTATTATTATTTTTTTATTTTGACGGAGGGTACATACAAACAAGCATTGGCATAGCCAATAGGTCTCGCCTTTGGGACCTTATAAGTGTTTAGTTATCCAGCGCAATATCCTTGGTGCAACAACATCAACTGTTGCATGGCTAAACACTTATAAGGTCCTAAAGGCGAGACCTATTGGCTATGCCAATGCTTGCTATTCATAGAGTTCACCACTACCACTGGCATGTATTAACTCACAAGATAGCACAGTAAGAGATGGTGTTTGAAGTATGCAGAATCAATAAATACAGCATGTATTTAGTAACACAATGAAACAAGCCGGAGTAATATGTTTTCTGCCAATCTATGGCAGGCTAACCCTCTCATGTTTATAAATGAAGATTACAGAGCAGTGAATACCAAGTATGTATAATCCCCTTTCTATATGTAGCATGCAGAGTACTTGAGGACAATTTAGTGCCAACATAACTGCAGGAGTGGAATCAAGGTGGTAGATCCTTGGTCCTGACGAAAAGCCATGGTGATGGCTTGAAAACATGTCGACCCTTATACATAGCTATCGACTCTTTCTTTCCCAGATTTTAACCATAACGGTTAGAGGCCAGAATAAATAATTTACCTACTAGGCAGGTACTTTTAACGTTAACTTTCCACATAAAGATAACCCCGCCCAAACTCTTATTTTGTCATAATTTTACACCATATACATACATCTATAAGTACTCCCACGTAATCTCTAGGTCGAGCATGCCCTGCTCTGCAGCGGAATGGGATGGACGTGATGATGAAGCATGCCACCAAGGTGCAACCCTGGTGGGTGAAGGTTAGATAAGAAAACAATAGTATTTCTTCACTTTGTGGAGGGTTAGTTCTTAGGAAACAGATTGGCTCCTTTTGTTTTTAGAAATTTTGGATGACCCACAAGTTGTACAGGTATCTTTTTGGAACTCACAGATTTGCTCTTCTCACACAGGTTACACGCCATTTTGATATGACACTGTAAGCTCCAGGCAAAAGAATCTGCACTCTAAGTCAGTTTCCTCCCATGTGTATAATAAAATGTTACTACAGACAAAACAGTAAATCACATTGACTTTCACTAGTAGTGTACACTAATATTATAAGGCCTACCTCTGGTCAATATAAAATACAGCAGACTCCCCTCCAAGCCAGGCTACCTGTGCACAGTTACAGGGCTGCACACAACAGTAGTCTCACACAGCCCTCACACGTTTGCAGACTCTTGCTATGCTGCAGCTGCCTTATCTTGAAAGGCGGACATGGCAGTCAACATGTGCAGTACATTTACTGTGTGATTACAATGGGTGCGACACATGTAGTAAAATTCACAGCACAGTAAAAAGTCTAAAACAGAGTGATCCAAAAAGCAAACAATCCTGGCGCACTGACTGGCAGAACCCAATTGCAACAGGCCTGGTCTCTGACACAAAAGTTAAATCATTGGAGTACCCTGAAGATATCGGAACAAACTGCTAATCGACCCACATGCTCTTGAACTATCGCTCAGATTCACTATAAGTGATCCAACAGTCAGGAAAAAGCTTAAGATCTCCTCTTTCCCACCTGGTGCTCGCCACTCTAAACTGCTTGCCCAGGAAAATCAGCATTGAAGATGTGGACAAATGTATACCTGGAATTATTAGACTTTCCAACACTTTCAAATGATGTAATTCTTCACTGAATTTAGGAAAGTATGGCTATCTTCCAAAGATCTCAGTATAGTGTTTGATAAGCCTAGTTTTGAAAACACCTACCATGCATCTTTAACATGCATCTACAGCAGGTAACACTCACTGCTATCTAATGTGGTCTGCAGGCTAAGCCAGACTCCAATCCTTCTGAGTTTGCCAAATCGAATTAAATAGGTTTGCTAATACTAAAACTTTTAGAATTTTTCCTTTTGAAATTCACCTTATACTTGTGCTGCGCTGACCAGAGATTTTAGTCCTAAATCACAAATTTGTGCAATGGACCTGCAATGTCTTGCCTATTCAAGCTAATACATACCAACACAACCTACTTAGTAGTCACCACAATCTGGGTCATCCCCACTGTTGTATTTCTCCAGAAGAGGTGTCCATGACCATGATAGATTATAGCGAAGATCCAAACGCTTATCCTGCATCATCATTATTTTTCATGGATTTTTCTTACTAATCACACACTTCCAGAATTTGTTCTGTGTTCTACACAGAATACTACAAAATGACCAATAAACCACTGTAAGGAGTAAACTGTGTAATAATAATTATTATTATTTCATTAGCAATGTGGAAAAAGTTCAAATTCTGACACTTAAGCTACTCAGATGTCAGCTTTGACTTGTCTGAGCAGCTTCTTTATATAGGTACTAAAGAAGAACGGGCGCTTTGACACCCCACTGGCAACACCCCTTTGCATCTGTTAAAGTTTCATCAGTGCCCTGTTGGAATTGTATAATATCCTGGCTGCATTGTTGAGATGAAGTTGAACAATGCAGCACAAGAGAACTACAGCTTTCGCTTTTATAGTTCAGATGGTGTCAAAATATTGCAATGCACACTATGCAGGCTGTAATGCTTCACCCAGAGCCATGGAGTGGCTGCACAGTCTCCATGCCTTTACTGAAAAGCAAAGCAGTGAGTGATGAAACTAACAAAGAGGACATTCCATGCCTTGCATACTCTCCAAGCAACAGTTCACTCACACAAGGAGCAGGCAACCCAGACCAATCTGATGTTATCAGGGAAAATGAAAACTTAGGATGGGGGCTAAATATAGGAAAGAACTGGAAGCTTAACCTGAAGGCAAAATTCCGGAAAAGTGAGGCAAGGAAAAGAAAGTTTTTTTTGAGTGGGAACAGAAATGGGCACACAATAGAGAGAGGCGTGAGTTGAAACTGGGAGATGTTTAAGAGATATGCAAAGTAAGCAAAGGAGGTAGCTCTTTAGCTGGGTTAGGGGGTGATAAACATATGTGTTTGAGCATTTGGTACAGTGCATCAACTTTATAAAAGCTAAAATGGCAACACTTAATTCGTCCCTTGTTGTAGCAAATGCAGCTATTTCACAAAAGTATGCTATCTAAGAAAATTAGGAGAAACTAAGATAACTCAACAAATACTGCAGCAACTTTGAAAAAAACAGCAAATCCTTATTTATACATCTCTTGATACAGCAAATGTTGAAAGCTCACTGTCATTTCCTGCTCAAAGCGCCGGAAGATCTGCTCTCGCTGTTGTGAAAGCTTGTTGCTAAGTTGTTGCTGTGCTCTCTGCTCTTCTTTCTGAAGAAGTCGTAGCTCCCGCAGCTCTTGGCGCCTGAAGAGATCACAAAGATGTAAGAAAATTATGATAAGGCCTTCAAAATTATGTTATAAAAAATGGCAAATATTACAAAGCATCTTGCATCTTTATTACAGAAAGAATAGCACTGACCCAAAGGTACCAATAGAAGCATAAGGAGTCTGGCCTCTAACCTTACAAAATTAAAAACAGACATTAATCCACTAAATATACTTTTTCCAAATGCTTTCAAGTAACGTTATTCACATCAGCATAATCTCGGACTCATGGCTGGCTGATTAACCAAGCTGTCTCCAACTGCCATTTGGCAGGAAAGTTCAGCTAAGACTAGTATATTATAACTAGAAAGTGCCATTGATGAAAGCTAAAATAAAGAAACACAAAAAGAAGGTTGACGACAGAAAGAAGCAGATTCTGTGCTTAGAATAGAAGTTTTTGACAGTGGAGTAGCATTTCAGATTAAAAGAAGAGAAAACACAAGAGGAGGAGGAATTAAAAATGGTGTTATAACCTCAAATCTGAAACGGGATAATCACTTGGGGTGTTTGTAGAACATTGATAGCAAATTAAAAGAATCTGACTTCCTAGGGTCTACTTGCCAACGGTGATGAGCTTACACTCATGATGTGCTGTTCCCTTAGAAAGGATTTTCTTGATGCTGATTCCAAGACCTTACTGAAAGTATGGTTATACTGAAATAAAGATTACTTGACTGGCTTATAGGATTCCAATCAAGCTACGAGGGGCTGGACACCAGGGGCTGTGGCTATCATAATTAACATGGGAGAACCTTTGTGGAAAGAGTCGGTGACAAGAGCTGCTGCATCGAAATGAGATCCAACATTCTGAGGTTGAAAGTTACTGACATTCTGAGGTTGAAAGTTACTGATTTTCCCAGATTTGAGACAATCTACTAAGAGAGAGAAAAGGGCTACTCTCTGAAGTCTGAACTGTTGACAAACAAGTTTGAAGCCTCCTTTTGGTACTCTGCCAAACTAAAGGTCGTCTGAAAGGGTAAGACCTATGCTTTTACTGAGCCGCAGATTCCTTGGGACTTCCTGGACAGCAATAAGATTAGGTTGGCCTCCATGAGTCTGGGATTTAAGTGGTTAGAGCTTCGCTGTAATTTACTTATTTCACTTTAAGATCAGGTTAATGTTAAGTGCTATACTGGGCTGAGGATTTCAAAGAAATAACATATGAAAACTTGTTGTGGTATCTGGTTGTTATATTATCTGTGTTCTAGCTCTTCTACTCATCTCCCCTTTTGTTCTTTGCTGCTCTTAAGGCATGTGCGAGTCTTTTTATTACAGTGCTTTTGTTTTATGAAGGTTTTTTGGAAATCATAACTTGATAGCAGTGTTTTTCTCTGGCTTAAGTATGTGTTGTTTTTTGGACTGGCTCAATAAACTGGGTAAAACGGGTAGCAGCTTTCAGGTTTACTGGAGCATGTTTGTAACATGAAGGAAACTGAAGACATGATATTAACTAATACCCCAAATTAAAATGGGAATTGTTCATTCAATACAGTAAGATCATAGGTATGGTCTGCAACAAGTAATGATAATTTTGCTGTGTGAGTAGTTTGTAATAGAAATGCTCTACTTCAGACTGAAACAGCAGGGCAGAAGCGCCATACTGTGGTGAATGACTTGCAATTAAAGTTGCCCTGCTCTTTAAACACAAGAACAAAAGGCATACAGAGTAGGTCAAACACGTCTTTAGCCATAGCAAAAACAATTAATGGAAGTTAGCACACAGTGTCATGTTGTTAGAAAGGAAATCAATAATGTAGGACATATATAAAAAAAATACAATCATTTCAGATCTCTGGTGAGGAACAAAATATATTAACTTGTCTCATTATTTTGTGTGTTACTTACCTAAGATCTCGCATTTCTTCACTTCTTGAATCATTATCTGTCACTATCTTTGAAGTTGTGACACTCACTTCCACTCCATCAACCATAAATCTACGAGTTTTTTTTAAGGTTTTCTTCTGCCTTCTTGTTTCCTAGAATAAACAATTGTTATGTGATTTATTTCTCAAAACATAAATCAATGTATTTTCTACAAAACAAATCAGGCACCGAATATTGGCAATCCCTTGCTAAATGTGAACAGAAAACGTCTACTAAAAACAGTGTGTAAAGTTTTCTTTTACCTAATGAGAAAAGGGGCACTAGCAAATTTATTGCTTTTATAGAACGTTCCACAAAATTACAAATACTAGGAGCTCTAGCGCATCACACATCTTTAGGTTCCTCTGGCGGTAGAACTAGGATACTCTTCAAGGTATCATTCATAATTTACGAAAGAACTGGGGGAGTGCAGGAACCACCTGCACTACTTCCAATGGCACTCCGGGAGGAGATGGATTCTCCTTCAAGAACAGTTATATAAATGTAACCAGAGTAGTAAATGAAGATGCACTGATCATCAGTAATCAATTTCAGGTATATTTATTTGAAAAGTCACGTATTTTAATCATAGCAACTTCATAGAAGAAACATGTATTCAATTTGAGATTCAGAAATATCCAATTGCATAGATAGTGTCCCTATGCATTTCGGGACTATGGCCCTTCATCAGGGGACAGTTCACAATCGTATAGTTCAAGGGAAAGACATATCGCGTGTCTGTCAAACGGGTAACCGTTTGACAGACACGCAATGTGTCTTTCCCTTGAACTATTGTGAACTGTCCCCTGATGAAGGGCCAGAGTCCCGAAATGCATAGGGACACTATCTATGCAATTGGATATTTCTGAATCTCAAATTGAATACATGTTTCTTCTATGAAGTTGCTGTGATTAAAATACGTGACTTTTCACATAAATATACCAGAAATTGATTACTGATGATCAGTGCATCTTCATTTACTACTCTGGTTACATTTATTTAACTGTTCTTGAAGGAGAATCCATCTCCTCCCGGAGTGCCATTGGAAGTAGTGCAGGTGGTTCCTGCACTCCCCCAGTTCTTTCGTAGAAATTTGGAGCCCCCACCGGCCAGGAGGGACTCTTTCCTTGGCACCCTAAGACACGATTACAATCGCATTTAAACTGACCCTTGCTGAACTTTTACAGAAGGCGTGCCGCCATTCCATTTATATTGTTTAATCATTCAAAATGTACACATTTATTTAAACCTCCTAAATTAATTGTTCATTTGTTCACTATGTAATTTTGCCTATTGGCTTAACCATGCCTAGTCTGAAAACCTAGCAAAAGAATCATGCACGGCTGTGGCAGTGTCCATCCATACTGATAAAAAGGTAGAAAACGCACTGCTGCATAGAAAGCTTTTCAGTCACCAATGGAATTCAGTACCAGAGTAGGACTCAAAAGAAGAAGATTTCAAATGTATTAGTTGTTAGTCAGGACCGCTCTAACAAGCTAAAATATTGAAGGAACGTCTCAAGATGCATTGAATACAAGGGGTATTTGATTCCATAGAACACAGTACTCCAAGCTCCCTCGGGGTCCAAACAAAAACCTGGCCCATCCTCCTTGTATGGATACATCTCTTTTTCCCCAGGTGACTTAAAACCATATAGTTTCTGAAATATTTTAATGTTTTATCATATTTTTCCTAAATGTTCCTATCTTTTCTCTGTGCTATTGTTTCAAGACTAAATGCATAAAGTAATTAATTCTTGACTTCGGGTCTTGTCTACAAAAAAATAATCTATACTAAAGTACTGTGACAAAGTAATGATTCTGGTATTTGCACTATGACTTCCTAGTGGCTATTTTATATTATGTTTTACAATTAATGCCATTCTGAGGGCATGCTCTGTCAAGGTCAGAACTGTTTTCAAATTACCACTGGTTACCTTTGGGTTGCCTGAAGATGAAAACCAAAAAGTTATCAAAATCCAAACAGATATAAAAATTAGTGGTACCCTAAATAAAATACAGAAATCTGGAATACAGGACAGTCCCATAACCGACAGGACTTGTATGGATTTTTAAGAAAGCCAGCAACTTGACTTTTAAAGCCAAATGTGAGAAATACCAACCTGAGGAGAGTTTTAATAAAATGTACAGCTAGGAGCTCTACTGGCGATGCACCTTCACCAGATATTTATAGTGTACTCCAACTGCTGTTGCATATAGTTAGCACATTTTTAGAAGCTGATTTGCTCAAGGTGTTTTTCTACACCCTATAAAAGTTATCATTATGTCATTACTTTTATATCCATTTTATATCTGGCCACTTCCGATAACAATTTTACATCCAAGAAATCTTATGTTACTTTGCAGATAGCCAAAATGTTGTATTTTCTGTATTTAGGTCACAACAGAGAACTCACATTTTTTAAAGAATAACCACTAGGTGTCCTTTGTGTACTGGTAAAGCTCAGTGGGCCCACCAATGACTCAATTCCAGGGTCAAAACCCATCAAGTGTACTCGGGTAACTAAAGTGGCATCTGATAGAATTCCATACTGAGAACAGTTTGCATTAGATCATCCCCACCTAGCGCATACACTAACAGTCGCTAGAGGGAAAATGACTCAAATACAAAATCAAACTTGATACTTTAAACTTCACTCTCAGCAGAAAGAAAACCATACTGTGGTCATTTTTTAGATGCAATAGCATAAATATGGAATGATCTTCCATCAGAGCGGAGGAAGACTCAATCCCAAATTACCATTAAAAAGAAATTAAACAACTCATCCTAACAAAATATTTTGGGGCAATATCACTGTTAGAACCCACAAGCACAACCAACATCGATAGCTGAATGGTCAAAGAACCATATCCACCTGGAGAATGGCCACAAGCTCATACTTGTTTGATGGGCAAAAATGGACAACATGCAGAACAAATAGTTAATTATGTTAAATGCCGGTATGCAGTATATTAGCAGGGTGGAAAGTGTATATACAAGGGATGCATGTACATAAGATAGGTAGAAGAAAGAAACACAAATCATATATGTACAAAACGATGCAAATGTGCCATATGGTGTCTTGCCTAAAACTGTGGTGTCCCACCACATGATTGATTCATCGTTTGTAATGGACACTTTCTACAGGATTGGTATTCACCTCAGCCCAAAAAAATAAATAACTGTTGGCTCACTGATGGGGAAACTACTTAATGATGCTCAATTTGTTGAAAATATGAAAGTATACAGGATTCAGCTTGCGGAACCAAACTAAGTATAAATGAATTAATTTTTTTTGCAGGTGGTAACTGGTTGCTTTATGAAACCAGCGACAGGTCAGGTCAAAGTAAAATAGGTAATGAACTAAAAAGTTAATGTGGCATTAAAGGAAAAAGAAACTCATTAATCTATTGGGAATCAATCAGAGATTATGTAAAATTGCCAGATTATGTAAAGTAACTCTGAGAAAAGATCAACAGTGTTGACAAAAATGTTATAAGAATACTAATAAAACCTTGATACATAGTGCTATTGACAAGGACAAAACATATTGGCAAAGGATTCTTAGAGTAACATTTGAAAGAAAATAGAATGCACGAGTAGCAATAAAAATACAATATAACAATACTTCAATAATACTTGATTGCTTGAATTTTAACTTCTTAATGAGGACGCTACATAAATAGCAGTAAGAGTGGCAACAATGGGCCTTGCGAAGTACAAGATAACTTGAATAGATGGGAACCCCCCCCTGAGTTGAAGACGTTTAATGATGAACTAGCACTCAGGCTAATCGTTAAGTTTTTATGTGAAAAAAAGAACAAGAAAATGTTTGGGTTCTAATGGCCAATATATTTCATGACTGCTGATTTGATACATAAATGCAATCAGAAGACATTTGTACCAAGGAGAGATTCATTTTGTGAGAATAATATTGTATTGCGAACCAGGATATACCATTGACTAGGATTATTGTGAAAAACGTCCTAGACCAAGTGCACTGCCCTTTTCTTAACCCTTTTTTATAAAGTTTCCGTTTTCATCCCAAGAGTTACAACATGTTGCAATCATACATGATACTCCAGCACATCAATGTCGCAATGCAACCTACATACATCCTAAAAGAAAGGATTGGTGTAGCACATAAATGCAATTATCCGCCCCCCCCCCCCCCCCCCACGGCAACCTTCGTCTGCGCCCATCCACTGTCTACTCCTGGTTTCACGCGCACATTCAAGACCCATTAAATATACATCACGGTGCAAAGTCTGAATGAAGTAGAAATACATATTAGCTGGATCTGGAAGGGGGGCTGGGCGGCCAAAATGCCTTTAGTGCCAAATGACCGGGACAGGCGATGGAGCCTGGGCATTAAATGCTTCCAGAATACTGTTCCAGTCCAAAGAGAGAATCTTTTTGCGCAATCCCCGGGCTTCCTCCTGGCGGATAGCAGCGGTCTCTGCACCCCCTCCATCTCACCACCTCCCCATGCCAACTGTAAACCTGTGGGGGTGTGGTCGATTTCCACCTCATCGTGATAGAGTTTAGCCAGGAGTAAGGTTAAATCTATAAGGCGGAGCTGCACTTTCTGTGCCTTGGGGCGACGTATCAAGCCTAAAAGAAACTGTGGGGGTGCTCGGGACTGGAATCCCGACCGCAGATTCAAGTAAAGTAAGTACGTCTGACCAATAAGATGCAAGCACAGGGCACTGCCAAAACGTATGCAACAGGTCGGCGTCATCAAATTTACATCTGGGGCAACAGTGTTGTGTGGTCGGGAATATGCGTTGTAACGGAATGGGGTAAGATACGCCCTATGCAGGATCATATATTGAATGAATTTGAATTTGGCGTTACGCAGGATTTTTTGGGGGTATGCCAGAGTCATGTTCCTGTCCCCATCAGACAGGTCTGCGCCAAGATCCGTAGACCATTTATTGCACAAGTTTGGCAGTGGGATTCTAGTGTGGGTAGTAATCCCTTTGTAGAGCCACTTGGTGAGATGACGGCCCTCGCCCATTAAGTCATAAAGACCAATTCGTGTCTAGGAGGTTCCTCTCTGTGGGGGGGGCAATGTTTCTTTACATATTGCAGGACTGCAGCATGTGTTAAATAGAACGCATCAGTGACTCCCTGTCGCCTGACAAAGTTACCATGATCCATAAGTGCACCGTCATCAAATAAAGCACCCACTGTGGTCACACCTCTCTCCGCCCAAGGCAGCAGCCGTCTTCTGGTAAGGACCCGGAGGCCCGTGGGGGTGGGGAATGCTAATAAGTTGTGTGGTGTCAGAATAAGGAAGACAGCTACTCGTGTAGTGTATAGTTTTCCTCCAGCACATGAGCGCCTTGCGCAGGAATGTCAGGCGGCAATCGGGATCTTGGCCAGCGGGAGGAGCAGGGTATGTAGTCGTCTTCGTCAGTGGATGTGTAATCAATTTCATGTAAGTTGCACCCTGCCAACTAATGCGAGAGCCATTGTAGCTGGCTCGCGTAACAATATGCGCGGAAATCCCTGGCGCCTAGTCCCCCCCCCTCCATGCCCCCCCCCCCGCCCCCCTTATCAGTGTCCAGCAGTAGCTTGGTTAGCCCCACCGTACGGAGTCTGTTACCCCAGATCAAAGCGGAGAGTGTGGTAATCAGGGATTGGAGAAGCGGGGTTGGGATCACAACCGGCAGGTTAGTAAAGAAGTATAGTAGCCGTGGTAGGACCACCCTTTTTTAAATCGCCACTCGGCCCATCACAGAGTGGTAGAGAGGACCAAAAGGTGACCTGCGACCTAAGGGATCTCATAGCTTTACCCAGGTTACCCTCCACTAGGTCCGACGCAGTGCAGTAAATCTGAATACCAAGATATTTGAACGTGCGGTAAACCTGAATGCCAAGATATTTGAACGTGTGTGCAGCGACAGCCAATGAGTGGGAGCCAAACTGGATCGCCTCTGGACGTTCCCTCTGGTGAAAAAAAAAGGCATAGGACTTACCCTCATTTATACTAAGGCCCGAAAGCCGCTCAAAAGCAGCGAAGATGTTTGGGATGGGTGCGAGAGAGGCTAGATCATCGGCATACAGAATAATATCGTCCGCATATGCGGAGATTGCGTGTGTCGGCAGTCCCAAATGTTTTCCTATCTGAGCCGCTGACATCCGTACATTAAGAGCCAGCGGCTCCAGGGCCAGCAAAAATAACAGTGGGGACAGAGGGCAACCCTGTCGGGTGCCTTTACCAATTAGATATTCCCGGGAGGTGTGGCGCCCCGTGCGGGCCCTTGCAGTGGGGTCCGTATACAGGAGCATAACCCCTTCGAGGCTGATGACGAGCTGGGCTCGTCATGGTGTAGCCTCCTCAAACACTGATGACGAGCCCAGCTCGTCATGAACAATGGGAAATGGGAAGATCCAGCACAGGAGAAAAATAACCACAGCAGCAATGTGGTTAACCCCAATTCAGGTAATCTAGAGGGATGCCGTATCTCTCAAGCACTCTGAACATGTAGTCCCACCTGAGCGTGTCGAATGCCCGCATCAGATCCAAGATGACGCACCCTGTATTGCATCGTGCTGGGGGAGTAGCCATCATGACCTGGTATAATCTCCTAATATTAAGAGAGGTACTCCGTGCCGGCACAAACCCGCATTGGTCTGGGTGTATTAACTTCTGTAAATAGGGGAGTAGGCGGCCAGAAAGGATCTTACTCAGTATTTTATATTCAGTTGTGAGTAGGGATAAAGGTCTGTAACCCGACAGGTCTGTCGCCGAGTGACCCGGTTTAGGGAGGGACACTACCAGTGCCTGTCTAGTGGAGGGGGGCAATGATCAAGTAGCCAGTGCAGTGTTATACAGCCGCTCTAACTGCGGCATCAGAGAGTCCGAGAATGTTGCAAAAAACTCGGCTGGGAGGCCGTCCAGGCCAGGGGCCTTGTTCCGGGGTAAACCCCGGATGGGTGCTTTAATTTCGGTCCGTGTGACAGGACCAGATAGAGCGTCCTGCTCTGCTTTGACCAGTTGAGGAAACAGTACATCAATAAAGAAGGCGTCCAGAGCCTCCTCCACTAGCAGGGGGGGGGGGCGGGGGGGGGGGTGCCTGATACAAAGCCTAATAATAGTCACAGAACGCTGTGTTTAGCTCCTGTAGAGTGTCTACGGTGTCCCCATATCAAGTGGTTATCTTGTGAATGTGGGTGTGTGGAGGGTCATCCCGGAGTATGTGTGCTAGCAGCGGGCCGGCCTGGTCGGCGTTGGATGTTTAGCATGTGTGCAGGCGGTGTAATCAATGTGCCTGAGTGTTTCAAGTAATTCGGTGTGTTTTATTCTGGCGTCCTGCAAGAGTGTTCCCTCAGTGGGATCATTCGCTGCGTCTTGTTCTCGGCTATTCAGGGATTTTTCGACTTCTTTCAAGTTGGTATGTATTTCTTGGCGTGCCCCTGCTGTGGTGCTAATGGCTATTTCTCTGATCACAGACTTGAATGCATCCCACTCTATTTGCGGTGTGGATGCAGTTCCTGTGTTCTTTGCAAAGTAATAATAAATGCCAACAGCCAGAGCCTCCCGAAGACAGAATCCTCAAGCATTGAGGGCCATAGTTTCCAAGTAGGGACAGGGGTGGGGATTCTGCCCCAGGTGAGAGAGATCTCCAAAGCGTTATGGTCAGAAAGTGTCTTGCCCAAATATGTTGCATGCGTTACCCGAGTCGTAATGTGGTTGGTGCAAAGGATCCTGTCAATTCGGGTATGTAGTTGGTGAGGGTGTGAGAATAAAACATAATCACTGCTGACTGGGTGTTTACGTGCCAGACATCCCCCAGGCCCCACCCCTCAGCCCAGCGGCACAGTGCCTCCGCTTGTCGGACAGTGGTGGCTCCGCCTAGAGGGGGGTGCGATCTATCGATCGTGTTATAGTCCCCCCCCTGGTACCCATGGGCATGTAGCCCAGGGCGCCAGGAAAGGGTTGAGGCTTAAGAGGTAGTGATCCTGTTGGAAGTTGGGTGTGTATATGCTACCTAGGTCTATCTGAGTGCCCTCTAGTGTACCCTTTACAAGGATGTACCTGCCCAATGGATCCACCCGTTGCACCTGTGCTTTGAAGGGGACCCCGCTCCTAACCCATATGGACACACCCCTGGCAAAGGCAGAGTATGACGAAGAGAAAACCTGTTCCCTCCATTTTTTGCGGAGTTTAGCCGCCTCCGCATCAGTCAAGTGGGATTCTTGGAGGAATACTATGCGTGCGCGCTGCCTAATTAATTGTGCATGAACTCTAAGCCGTTTGGGGACCACCCAAGACACCGCACATTCCAGGTAATCACATTATAGCTGTCCTGCATCCGTATCTGTGATGTACCAAGGGGAAACATATGTGTAACGTTGTGGGAGTAGCGATGTTCCGGGTAGCGCAAGTGGTGGGCCAGATCCTAAACATTACTTAACTAACTTCTACAATACTCTGCCCAGCTATTCGAACTAGGCTTGCCCAAACCATACTCACAACAGTGCTAACTTGTAACAGTGTGCGAGTTGCTTTCGCTGAAAGGGGGTGCATGTCTATAGACTGCCCAGCCAGGTTAAAACATCTCGATCTCCATGCAGCCCGGGCCGTTTTGAACATCATATTTCGCAGTTCGTACCCAGAGGCGTAGCCCATAGCATAGCGCTAAATACTATTTGACAGACAGTGAGGTGAGAATAATTCTCGTCTAGTCCCAGCATTAATCTCTACTAAGCATCAATCCAAGAACCCATCAGCAGTTTGGGGTGTAAAGTTACTGAACAAGTTAAGACTGGATTCGGAGTCTGATCGATTCAAGACGTCTTCAGAAGAGTCTGAGAGAATTGGATGGGTTTCATCTCTGAACCTGGTGGCCGCCTCCAACGCCACCGCCCGATCCCGTAGGGCCTGCGCTGGTGTGGGAATCCTGAATTTTGCTGCGAGCACCTGCCGGAGGCATTTTGATTTGCGGACTCGTCTCGGCTTCGGGGAGGCAGCGGCCATTTGTGAAGAGGGGCCGGACCCGCCGGTGGGAACATAATTTCGATCCATTCTTCCACTTATTCGGGGGACTCAAAGCACTGTGTCTTCTGGTCGTGAATTCCCCCGGGGCGATCACAGCTTTCAGCTAGGGGGTGGTAATGGTGGAGCACCAGTGCCACGCCCCATCCAGCATTGCAGGATCCAGGCCACGGTGCCCGTAGGAGAGCCGACCCCCCTCCCCTCCCCTGTTGTCATCGGCCAGCAGGGATTGGGATTGGGGAGGGAGGGGAGGGGGAGGGCGGGGAAGAGTCCAGTGCCGGTATCTCAGTCTCATTGTCCCCGGTGCGGCAGGGTCACAGGCGCGCAGTGTCCTCAGCTGTGGCAGCACACTGCTAATTCCGGCACCGGGGCTCCAGTGACTGCCAGGTGCGGTGGTGCCGCTAACTATTCAGATTCAGAAAAGGGGGTGGTGATGAACAGAGTGTCTGAATTAAGCAGACCACTCTTACCCAGTCCAAAGATCAGGGCTTGATCCATCACCGTTATTTATCTCACTGCACCATCCCAGCTCAGAACCTGGCTATATGCAAATCAGTCTGTCCCTGGCCCAGTGCATCATGGGAACAGGGCAGACTAAACTACCAAGCCAATTCTTCACCAGAAAGGAGACAAGCTACCGGGGACCGGTTTCTGGCATTTCAGCCTTCTTCGGCCCGGCTTGCTTGAATCCTGATAGTGCAGTGAGAAAGGGACTCATGTCGGAGTATACCCTGCCACACCTATAGTGGCCAAAAACGATTCAGAAAAGGGGGTGGTGATGAACAGAGTGTCTGAATTAAGCAGACCACTCTTACCCAGTCCAAAGATCAGGGCTTGATCCATCACCGTTATTTATCTCACTGCACCATCCCAGCTCAGAACCTGGCTATATGCAAATCAGTCTGTCCCTGGCCCAGTGCATCATGGGAACAGGGCAGACTAAACTACCAAGCCAATTCTTCACCAGAAAGGAGACAAGCTACCGGGGACCTAACTAACTATTCAGGTCCTCAGCGGCTTTCTCTCCGCCACGGGTCAGCAGGGCCTCACGCGCTCAGAGTCTCAATAGTGGGCTGACCAGGCCTGAGCACCGCACCATACATTCCTGTGCAGCTCCCCCTCTCCCAGTGATTCTCTGTGGTAATCTAGCACGGACTGCCTCACTGCTTCCGGCTCCAGTCCCCCACCACAGCACTGGTGTCTCCCCAGGTTACCTCCAAGAGCAGGTCGCCGACTTTGCGGCACAAGCCCAGCAGCCAGGCCCACTCTGATGACCGCGAGAGGTCAGCAGGACTCAGCAGCAGACCACCAGGTGAGTGCCCCCCAGCTGGTGACAGCACCCTCCATAGGAGGTGTCTTGTCTGTTAAGGGTCGATACTGCCAGGATTAGGAAGGATTTAGTAGGTCCGGGCGCGGAGCTCGCCAACTGTGCCGCCGCCATGCTCGGCAGCTAGCCACGCCCTCTTCTTTGGCAACTGTTTAATATCACACAAAGATATTTCAAGCTATAAAAAGCAATGTTATCGAGAATTAGTTTTAGGTCAGGTGCGACATGGAGAATTGTCAGACAGGCCAACAGCAATCAGTCGAGACGCTAGGCATGAATGCTATGCGTCTGCTCTTTTGTTTTTATTAGGGAATTAATACTATGGTATAAACCATACACTTTGGAGAACAAGAGGAAATTAGGACCTTTGTCAGCAAACTATAGAATACAATTTAAACATGATAAAAAAAACAGAAATGCACTATAACCCAAAGAAATATTAGGGCAAGTGTGAGCATTCATCTGAATGCTTCCTACACTTATAGTAGCTGGATGCCTATTAGCAACTGTGGTGCTTCAAATGTAACTCAGTCTCCCAGCCTACTGAAAGCTCTGCGTATTGCAAAATATGGAACAAGTAAATAGCGAGCAATTGAGTAAAGTTTATGGGAAAAATCAAGAAAGATCTTCAGTGGCGGCATAAGGAGTATTTTTCTTTTCTTTTGTAAATGCTATTGTCAAAGACAATGCTTTTAAAACACTACTTTTGCCATTTAAAATTTTATTATTTTCATTGATACTAGCCTACTCAGAAAATGCAAACTAATAACATTTTATAAGGTCTGATAAAATAGCATTCTTGATGTAGAAAACCCTAATGACATCTAAAGGAAAAAAGATAGCTTTACCCAAAAGAACCATGACAAGGCTTCTACTTTTACACTTCTGGGTTCTCTCCTTCTATTAAGTTTCCTAGGATGATGAACTTCTTAAATTGCTTCAGACTGAAACATTATTGAAGTCCTTAGGTGCTGAAAAATGCCCCTTTTGACATTGTCACCCCCACATTTTGCCTGGTATTTTATGCAATTTGGACAGGAAGTGCACTTGGTTTGGGTTCAACCTACTGGCAGAGGTCTGCACCACAAGGCTCTTTGGCGTAGGATGCTGTGTAAGGAAGGCAGGGTCGCCTGGGGCAGGTCTGTGGCATCTCACCAATTTCCTATTTACCGGTGGGAAATATCTTGGTTTGGCCCAAGTGCCTATCAGCATGTCAATCAGACCTTCAATGAATGGAAGAAGTTGTTCTCTGGAGGTCTGCTCAGGCTGTAGCTCATCGGTTACTATGGTGGCCTTGACCTGAATAGGTGGTAGCTGGAAATCAAGAACTAAACTTTGGCTTCACGCTGGATGACTACAGTGAAAGAGGCTGATTTTTCTGTTAAGGAGCCCAGAGGAGGTGGGGCTTTGGGCTGGGTGGGGGTAACTCAACCAAATGTCAAGAGAGATGTCCTGATCTCTGGCCTCTTGTAGGTCCATAAGCTCCAATGCCATTACCCAGGTCATAATGGCTATGTTCTGAATCACATCTGAAAAAGACTGTGGAGTGGTTGATGGTAACTTGTAGGTAGTGGTAGGGTTTTGTCTGAATCAGATTGAGTTTGGATCAGCTCTGCTGGAACATTTACAGGATGAGACTTCTGCTGAGGTCATGGCAGATTTAACTCGAAGTTCGACAAAACATGCAATGAAATGAAGCCATCATTGCGAAAAATTAAAATGTAACAGAAACACTTCTATTAGATGTCATTCTTGTGTCGTTAGCTACAGATTGGTAAGGTCATAGAGAATCAGCCTCACTCTGATGATTTGCTTTCTTTTAATATACAGATCTGGCATAAAGTACTAGTATAAAGAAACAAGCATTGGAAATGCAATAGGTCTCGCAGTAGTAAAGTTTGAGCTATAGGTGTTATTTATTTTTTGTTTTTTATTTGTGTTGTTTTTTCTAAATAGCTAAATTAATAGCTTTCTTCTTTACAAAGCCAATAGTTATAATTTTTGTAAATGTGACACCTCTAGCATTTGTAAAGCAACATGTTTTGTATTAACGGGACTTATATGTGACTTCTATGTATTGATATTAAAAAAATCAATGGCTTTAAAAAACAATTAATAATTAATACGTAAATAAAATGGATTTTATTTTATATTGCCAATAGCTTAAAGTTTATTAAATATATTTAGTGAAGATGCTGTGGTTGCGCTGAGTGAGGGTGAGTGAGGGTGGGTGAGGGTGAGTGAGGGGTTGAGGGTGAGTGAGGGTGAGGGGTTGAGGGTGAGTGAGGGTGGGTGAGGGGTTGAGGGTGAGTGAGGGTGAGTGAGGGTGAGTGAGGGTGAGTGAGGGTGAGTGAGGGTGAGTGAGTGAGGGTGAGTGAGTGAGGGTGAGTGAGTGAGGGTGAGTGAGTGAGGGTGAGAGAGGGTGAGAGAGGGTGAGTGAGGGTGAGTGAGGGTGAGGGTGAGTGAGGGTGAGGGTGAGTGAGGGTGAGGGGTTGAGGGTGAGTGAGGGTGAGGGGTTGAGGGTGGGTGAGGGGTTGAGGGTGAGTGAGGGTGAGGGGTTGAGGGTGAGGGGTTGAGGGTGAGTGAGGGTGAGTGAGGGTGAGGGTGAGTGAGGGTGAGGGGTTGAGGGTGAGTGAGGGTGAGTGAGGGTGAGGGGTTGAGGGTAGGTGAGGGTGAGTGAGGGTGAGTAAGGGTGAGTGAGGGTGAGTGAGGGTGAGTGAGGGTGAGGGTGGGTGAGGGTGGGTGAGGATGAGTGAGGGTGAGTGAGGGTGAGTGAGGGTGAGGGTGAGTGAGGGTGGGTGAGGGTGGGTGAGGGTGGG
Organism: Lissotriton vulgaris; assembly: GCF_964263255.1. Lineage (NCBI taxonomy): Eukaryota > Metazoa > Chordata > Amphibia > Caudata > Salamandridae > Lissotriton > Lissotriton vulgaris. Next base: position 1,063,731,498 of record NC_141693.1, on the reverse strand, counting down.
TGAGGGTGGGTGAGGGTGAGTGAGGGTGGTGAGGGTGGGTGAGGGTGAGGGTGGGTGAGGGTGGGTGAGGGTGGGTGAGGGTGAGTGAGGGTGAGTGAGGGTGAGTGAGGGTGAGTGAGGGTGAGTGAGGGTGAGGGGTTGAGGGTGGGTGAGGGGTTGAGGGTGGGTGAGGGGTTGAGGGTGGGTGAGGGGTTGAGGGTGGGTGAGGGGTTGAGGGTGAGGGTGAGTGAGGGTGAGTGAGGGTGGGTGAGGGTGAGTGAGGGTGAGGGTGAGTGAGGGTGAGTGAGGGTGAGTGAGGGTGAGTGAGGGTGAGTGAGGGTGAGTGAGGGTGAGGGAGGGTGAGGGAGGGTGAGGGAGGGTGAGGGTGAGTGAGGGTGAGTGAGGGTGAGGGTGAGTGTGAGTGAGGGTGAGTGAGAGTGAGGGTGAGTGTGAGTGAGGGTGAGGGTGAGTGAGGGTGAGTGAGGGTGAGTGAGGGTGAGTGAGGGTGAGTGAGGGTGTGAGTGAGTGTGAGTGAGGGTGAGTGTGAGTGAGGGTGAGTGAGGGTGAGGGGTTGAGGGTGAGGGGTTGAGGGTGAGGGGTTGAGGGTGAGTGAGGGTGAGTGAGGGTGATGGTGAGTGAGGGTGAGGGGTTGAGGGTGAGTGAGGGTGAGGGTGAGGGGTTGAGGGTGGGTGAGGGTGAGTGAGGGTGAGGGGGTGAGGGGTTGAGGGTGAGTGAGGATGAGTGAGAGTGAGGGGTTGAGGGTGAGTGAGGATGAGTGAGAGTGAGGGGTTGAGGGTGAGGGGTTGAGGGTGAGTGAGGGTGAGGGTGAGGGGTTGAGGGTGAGTGAGGGTGAGGGGTTGAGGGTGAGTGAGGGTGAGGGGTTGAGGGTGAGTGAGGGTGAGGGTGAGGGGTTGAGGGTGGGTGAGGGTGAGTGAGGGTGAGGGGTTGAGGGTGAGTGAGGATGAGTGAGAGTGAGGGGTTGAGGGTGAGTGAGGATGAGTGAGAGTGAGGGGTTGAGGGTGAGGGGTTGAGGGTGGGTGAGGGTGAGGGGTTGAGGGTGAGTGAGGGTGAGGGTGAGGGGTTGAGGGTGAGGGGTTGAGGGTGAGTGAGGGTGAGGGGTTGAGGGTGAGTGAGGGTGAGGGTGAGGGGTTGAGGGTGAGGGGTTGAGGGTGAGTGATGTTGAGGGTGAGTGAGGGTGAGGGTGAGTGAGGGTGAGGGTGGGTGAGGGTGAGTGAGGGTGAGTGAGGGTGAGTGAGGGTGAGGGAGGGTGAGGGAGGGTGAGGGTGAGTGAGGGTGAGTGAGGGTGAGTGAGGGTGAGTGAGGGTGGGTGAGGGTGGGTGAGTGAGGGTGAGTGAGGGTGAGGGGTTGAGGGTGAGTGAGGGTGAGGGGTTGAGGGTGAGTGAGGGTGAGGGGTTGAGGGTGAGTGAGGATGAGTGAGAGTGAGGGTGAGTGAGGGTTTGAGGGTGAGGGGTTGAGGGTGAGTGAGGGTGAGGGTGAGGGGTTGAGGGTGAGTGAGGGTGAGGGCATTCACATGTACTGCACGTGGGTGTCCTTCCTTTCCTGGAAATGCTAACTTTACTGTCTTAAAAGAAAGTGAAAGCAAAGCAGACTAAAGATCGAACAGAGATCGTCGGGGACTTTCCACTTCGACGCAAGTGTGGCTTTGTTCAGCTGTTAGGCAGAGGGTGTTTGTGGAGTGTGGGCGGGGCTACCTGTATTTGATGGGTGACATCACCTTTCGTAGGAGTTTGGAGCTTAACATTGGCCACAGGCTAAGCCAATAGGCCCTAGAGCCCAAGTCTTCAAACTTTTTAAGCCCCCGCGTCAATACATTTCATTAGGGCTCCCAGGCGAGCGTGGGAAAGGAGAGGAGGGGAGAGCAGCAGAAGAAGCCGAATGAGAGAGATCGAATGAGGAGAGGAGAGAGGCGGGGCAGGAGCCCGCTTGTTAATAAATAATCCCCGGAGATGGTGATATTTCCCGGGATTGTGACAGAACATTTCTCGCTGCACCAACACAAACAGAGGCAGCGAGAGACATGTCACCGGGGGAAGGGGCGGGTGTCTGCGCGCTGCTCCGGGGACAGCGGGGGAGGGGCGTGTGTGCGGTGCTGCTGGGGAAGGCATGCGGGGCTGCTGAGCAGGGACAAAGGAAGAACAAAAACGGAGGTTGGATGGGCAAAGGAAGAAAGAGGCGACACACGAACTGGAATAAATAAAACTAAAAAGGAGAAAATTGGGGATATAAAATAGAAAGGGGTGAAAGAGGGGGAGGCAGGAAAGTAAACGGAGAGCGGTGAGACAAAACGAAGACGACTTTCAGGAGGCGAGCGTGGGAAAGGAGAGGAGGGGAGAGCACGGCGGGCAGGGGAGGGGGCGGAGAGGGGAGAGGTGCGACACGGCAGGCAGGCAGGGGAGGAGAGTAGGAGGAGGAGGGGGAGTAGAGTAGGGGAGGCACGGCCTAGCGGCCGTGCAATCAAGAAGTGAGGGGGCGGCGCTGGGGGAGGCTGTGAGAGAGAGTAGGCAAGGCAGGCGGCTGGGGGCATGTGCACGCGCATTTAAGCTCAATGCGCATGCGCATTGAGCTTAAATTTCTCGTGCACTGCAAGGAATCGCCACGATTCCTTGCAAGTTGGATAAAGAGTGGATAAGCCCCCATAGACTCGCAAGCTCGATGCGCATGCGCATCGACAGGCGAGACCTAAAAACTAATTAGGTACAGAAAACACACTAAACAAACATTGAGAAATTAAACACAAGACTATGCCAGTTGAGACCAAGTTCAGCAACTGGATGAGATGATTGCTCTGTGGCACTGAGTCCATAGTGAAATCTAAAATTATTACAGAAAGGATCCATCAAAAACAGGGACTAGTATTCAAAATTATGAAATCCAAATAATCAAAGTAATGAAAGAGCTACCGGATATCACTGAAGGGAAGACCCCTTAAAAATAGGACTCATAATGCTGAACTGTGATGCAGACTTGATATCATCACCTGAACAGAACCCAACTAAGTTATTTTCATATACAGTCATACATAATGCTTTTAGTGATCAACCTAATGGGGCTGGCCTCAAAATAATGGCCTAAAGTTGAATCTGGCCGAACCTACTTATTTATGTAGTCACGTATGTATTAGCAAACTTAATATTGTGAGTCAACTTTACATTTGGAAACATGACAACATTCCAAAATGTGAAATGTTATGACGGATGATAAAACCTATACAGTAACAGACTACATGCACTTACTTGCAAAGACATAGATCCTGATTCTTTGCTTTTGTTGAGGAAACTTGAGATGGACAAGTTCAGGTCAATGCTGCTGTTATCTGTCGTGGAACCTGTTCCGGAATCTGTGTCATTTTCCTTTTGACTTTGAGTTTCTGACTGCAGTGAGATTTTACCCAATGTGGGGGAAGATATGATACCGTTTTCCTCTTGATTTTCAGGTTTTAATGGTGGTGTGATTTTATCCACGGCCTGGGCAGATTCCCCTTTCACAAGAGTCTCCTCAGAGTGGACGTTGATAGTAGGTACCACACTAGGCAGGTCCGTCATATCAGAGAGCTTATCCGAGGGAGATGTTACATCTTCAGGAACAATGACGGTTGTTGGCTTATGTGCATCTCCACCTTCTGCTAGATACTCAGCTTTAGACACTTCGAGTCCGGTTTGCCCTAGGGAGATCTCTGTGCTGGCAGGCTCAACAGTTTTAGAAGGAATCTCCACTGATTTTGTATCTGTAGTAAGATCCTCAGTATGAGGTGTAGTGTTCCCAAACGCTTGCACATCCTCATTAGGGCATACGTTTTGGTGTATCTCAAGAACTGTGGTAGGGTCATCCAATGTTTTTTGCTCAGGGATACCTGTTGAGTGGGCAGCCTCACCGTCTGGTTTTATGAGCTCAGGCTCAGTCGCAGTACCGTTCTTTCCATCTCCAGGGAGCACCTCCTCTTCCCTGACCAGAGTCTCAGTTACCTGCCAAGGTTCAGCATGTGACGTATCTTCCTCAGGGGTCTCATTTTCTTTCTTATTTTCAAGGGCTTCTACTGTTTTATCCACGCTATTCTGAATGTCTATACTCTCTTCTGCTTTTTCTTCTTGAATTTCGGATTTGCCTTCACAATTTTCTGTATTTGGCAGATCTGCTGTTCTGTTTGGCAGACTTCCTGTTTGTCCCTCACTTTCTCCAGTTTCCTGGGAAATTACGCCAGCAGGTATAATGGGAATGACCTCAACGTGAAGAGGTATTGCCTGATTTTCAGACGGAGTTTTTAGATTGTCAAGGTTTTTAATTTCGGAATTGTTTTCCATTTTTTCATCGGCTTTCGTTTCCTCATGTATTATGGGTGCAACACACACATTCTCCTTCCCCTCTGGATTTATATTGGTATTCATATCCTCGTTTATCAGAGGTGCAGTACAAATATCATTATTTTCGTGTGATTTTAAATTAGTTTCCATATTCTCCGTTATAACGGGTGTTATTATACACACATCTTTATTTTCTTCTGGTTTTGAATTTATTTTTAGGTTTTCGTTTGTAATAGATTCAGAACATACATACTTATTTTCTTCAGGCTTTACATCTGTTTTTGCACTGTCACTGATAGAAGGTGCAGCATGCACAGCGTTTTTTTCTTCTGGCCTATCAAAATGTTCTAACTGTGATCCCCGGTCTTTCTTTACCTGCAACTCTTTTTGTGGTACTTTCTCTTTGTTTTCATCCACAATGTTCATTATCACTGAGCCATTCTGAATTGCTACTGTGCCATTTAGCTCACAGGGTTCATTCTTTTTCTCAACTTTAATCTTCTTTGGTTGACTAGCAGTCATGTCATCATCAGAAGGCAGGTTTCTAAATGGTTCCACTGCACCTTTGCCCTCAATTTTCTCTGTAACAGATTCAAGAGTTGAAGCATTTTGGGACAGTTTATCTTCTTCGGAACTTGCAAGACTGAGATCTGAGGAAGCGCGCTTGTTTGCAGGAATTGGCTGCAGAAAAATATTGAAGAGGAACATGTTTTAAGAGACTAAATCAAGAACTAACATACAATTACATTTCACAGCTCACAAAAACATAAGAGACATATAATAATACCCACTTTACAGAGAAAATGATCGGTTACTTAATTGATGAATCAATGAATAGTGTGCTTGTAGAGGACACTGCCACTCCCAAAGGAGCAAGCCTGGTGCTAAGCGGCAGTAAGAATGACTTCATAACACTAAATTACTAGAAGGGGGTGTATATTACAGAATCAGAGACAGCAAAGAGACAGGTCTTAAGCTGTTTAAGATGTCTTCTGATACAATGAATCGCAAAATACTTGGAAGTTGCTTCCAGGCCTTTGAGCCCCGAAATGCAGAGGATTTACCTCCTCGAGTTTTGTGTCTGAAAGTAGGGGGCATCAAAGGATTGGCGTGTGAAGACATCAGAGTCAGTTTAATAGTGTAGTGGGTACATCTGGAAATTAGATATTTTGGCCCCAGTGCTCTATAGGCTCTGAACGTGAATAAGCAAATTTTGAAAAGGACCCTTTTTTGCAGTGGTAGCTAGTGTAGAGCTTTTAGTGCTGCAAAGGCCGGCGTAGATCGTCAAGGGAGCTTCAAAACAAGCCTGGGAGCAGAATGTTGTACCACTTGCAGGTTTTGAATAGTTTGCTTGGAGGTGTCTGAGTACAAACTATTACAATAGTCCAAACTGAACATTTTCAGAGCGAAGGCCACTGTCTTTTTTGCAGCTAGTGGGAGACACTCAAAAATGATTTTCAGTGATTTTATTAAACTAACCTTTTCGCTGCTGATGACGAGCTCAGCTCGTCATCAGCTACGGCGCTCGTATGCTGAAGACGAGCCGAGCTCGTCATGTAATGCAGTGTTTTGAAAATTGCCGCACACAGCGGGAAAAGCCGCCGCAGCGATGCGGTTAAAACACTTTCCCGCCACTGCAAGAGCTTGTGGGCGGAAAGACAGAAAGGCATCAACTTCTACTCCTAAGTTTTTTTACAACCTCAGCTGTGGCAGGTGGAGGGGGCATAGAATTGGACCACCATTAGCAGGGCCAAAGGAATTGGACTCACCAAGCAGCATAATCTTAGTTTTATCTGGGTTACAATTTAAGTGATTGGATTGCATGTATTTGTAGTGGATCAAAATGTCTCTCACTTGCTTGCCCGCATACAAATTAATCCAAGAGTAGGGCAGTTAACGTATAAAAACTCAAGATTTCTTTACTTTTGGAAGGAAACAACGAAAGTGTGAAAACCGAAGACTGCAGGAAGTATAGTTTAATTACTATAGTACATTGTAAATCTGACAATGTTTTTAACAGTAACATGTCAATGCAGTAAATAGGCAAACAATTTAAAATGCAGTAGCAAAATTACTTCTCTGCATGAAATACCTTCTTTAATGAATGCAAACAAAACATCTGCTTAAAAAAAAACATTTATTCCAATACATTCTTAAATTAAGAACTCATAATTAATGCATTTTTATTTTAGTGGACATATATTGCAAATGCTACTTACCAGTATGCATCTGTTCTTGGCATGTAGGGCTGCTGACATTCATATCTGTGCATAGATCGCCGCCTAGTGTTGGGTCCGGATGATTGCACATTGTTGTCCTGGAAGAGTCTTCAAAGTATCACGAGATAGGTGGCTCCTCCCCTGGACTACAGTGCGCATGGGCATCGCCTCCATCCCCAGATTGTTTTTAGCCATTGGCAGAGATGGAGTGAAGTATGTGAGTGATGACCATGCTATGAGCATATACATATATACATATGAATGAAATACTGCAGCTGCTACAGGCGCCGGGGAGGAGGGTGGGCGATATGAATGTCAGCAGCCCTACATGCCAAGAACAGATGCATACTGGTAAGTAGCATTTGCAGTTCGAGGCATGTGGGCTGCTGAATTCATATCTGTGCATTGAATACATAGCAGCCCCTCCATTAGCGGCGGCCGCCCGTGCCAGCTGCAGCAGTCTGAAAAAGTGTTTTGAGAACAGCCTGACCAACAGCTGCCTGCTGTTTGGAATGCACGTCTACACAGTAGTGTTTAGTGAAAGTATGTGTGGTAGACCATGTGGCTGCTCTACAGATATCTTCTAAGGGAATGTTACCTAGGAAAGCCATAGAGGCCCCCAACTTCCTGGTGGAGTGGGCCCTTGGTGGGATAGTGAGAGTGCGCTTAGCTTTAGCGTAACAGATCTGAATGCATTTCACTATCCACCTAGCGATCCCAGCTTTGGAGATAGCGTTTCCCTTGTGGTGTGTGGCAAAAGCAACAAAAAGCTGCTTGGTTTTGCGAAAATCTTTTGTCCTGTCTACATAGTACATCAAGGCTCTCTTAACATCAAGGGTGTGGAGCATCCGCTCCACCAGCGTCTCTGGGTTTTGGAAAAACACCGGCAACTCCATTGTCTGGTTTATGTGGAATTGAGATACCACCTTGGGTAGGAATTTAGGGTTAGTGCGTAGCACCACCCTGTTAGCATGTACTTGGAAGAAAGGTTCTTGGATGGTGAGCGCCTGCAGCTCGCTAACCCTCCGTAGCGATGTAATTGCTACTAAGAACGCAACCTTCCAAGTCAAAAACTGAAGCTCACAAGAGTGCAGTGGCTCGAAGGGAGGACCCATCAGCCTTGTAAGAACCACATTGAGGTTCCATTCTGGAGCTGGTGGGGTCCTTGGTGGAATGACTCTTTTGAGTCCTTCCAGAAAGGCCTTGATAGCAGGGACCTTAAAGAGTGATAGGTGTTGCCTATTCTGGAGGTATGCTGCCATAGCAGACAGGTGAATGCGGATGGAAGAGTACGCCAGATTGCATTGATACAGATGGAACAGGTAACAAATGAGGTTTTGAATGGAAGCATCCAGCGGGTCAATATCGTGGTTAACACAGTAGATGACAAACCTCTTCCATTTAGCCGCATAACAAGCTCTCGTAGTGGGCTTCCTTGCCTCCCGAATGATGTCCATGCAATCGGGAGGAAGATTGAGGTAGCCAAACTCTAGGACTTCAGGAGCCAGATCGCCAGGTTGAGCTGTTGCGGATCTGGGTGCTGAATGTCGCCATGGCTCTGCGTCAGAAGGCTGGGAGTGAGATGAAGCCTTTGATGCGGTACCACGGACAGTTCCAGAAACGTGGTGTACCATGGTTGGCGAGCCCACGTCGGAGCAACCAGGATGAGAGTCATCGAGTGCTGCCTGAGCTTGCGTGCCACCAGCGGTATCAGAGGTGCTGGGGGAAAAGCGTACGCAAATCTGCCTGACCAGTTCATCCACATCGCATTGCCCTGTGATTGCGGGTGTGGGAATCTGGCGGCGAAGCTTTGGCATTTTGCGTTCTCCTTTGTGGCGAACAGGTCTATCTCTGGATGACCCCACCTTTGGAAGTACGGTTGGAGTACTGATGGATGTATCTCCCACTCGTGCATCTGATGGCTGTGCCTGCTGAGCAGGTCCGCCATCTGGTTGTCTTTGCCCGGGAGATGCTCCGCCATGAGGAAGATGTTCCTCTGAATGGCCCACTTCCACATGCTCTGAGCCAGATGAGACAGCTGCGGAGAGTGTGTGCCTCCCTGCTTCTGAATGTAGTACATGGCCGTCATGTTGTCCGTCCGGATCAACACGACTTTGTTGCACAGATGTACTTTGAACGCCTTTAAGGCCATGAAGATTGCCATCAGTTCCAACACATTGATGTGCATCTTCCTTTGCTGTAGTGTCCAGAGTCCCTGCACTGTGTACTGGAGTACATGCGCTCCCCATCCCTGGAGAGAGGGGTCCGTTGTCAGGATAATCTGTGGCACAGGCTCTTGGAATGGTCGGCCCTTGCAAAGGTTTTGTGGATTCCACCAATGCAGAGAGTTGTATGCCCGACCGCTCACCAACACTAGGTCTGTCAGTTGCCCATGAGCCTGAGTCCACTGACGTGCTAGGCACTCCTGAAGCGGACGCATATGTAGTCTCGCGTGCGGGACAATGGAGATGCAGGAGGCCATCATGCCTATCAACTGCATGAACACCTTCGCTGGAAGCGAGTGCTGAGGTCTGAATCGTTGGATCAGCGTCTGGATACTGGCGATTCTCACTGAATTTGGCTGCGCAGTGGCTGCCAGAGTGTTGATTGTCGTGCCCAGATACTGTCGCACGTGGGCGGGCTGGAGATGGGACTTTGGGTAGTTCCGAGAGAATCCCAGATCGTGCAGGAGATGAATGGTGCGTGACACGTGGTCGACGCACTGCTGTTCCGTCTTTGCTTGAATGAGCCAGTCGTCCAAGTAGGGGTAGACGTGGACGTTCTGGCGACGGAGATGCGCTGCCACAGTCGCTAGGCACTTTGTAAATACCCTTGGCGCCGTGGTGACCCCGAACAACAGAACCCTGAACTGGTAATGCTGGTCTAGAATCGTGAATCTGAGATACTTCCTGTGGGAAGGATGCAGGGGGATATGAAAATAGGCATCTTTCAGATCCAGCGTAGCCAGGTAGTCCCCTTGCTGAAGCAGGGGAAGCACTTGCTGTAACGTGAGCATATGGAAGTGCTCCGAGAGGATGTACCAGTTTAGGGGCCTGAGGTCCAGGATGGGCCTGAGGGATCCGTCCTTTTTGGGGATCAGAAAATACAGGGAGTAAACCCCTGTTCCCCGCTCTTGCAATGGAACGAGCTCTATCGCCCCTTTTTGCAGCATGACTAGAACTTCTTGCTGCAACAAGGTCAAGTGCTCGCCGGACATAGGACGGCTCCTTGGGGGTATGTTTGGTGGAATGGAAGTAAGTTCCAGACAGTACCCGTACTGGATAAGAGACTTGACCCACCTGTCCGTGGTGATGGATTTCCACGCTGGCAGGAACTGCTGGAGTCTCCCCCCGACCGGTGTTGTATGGTCGGGGGGCAGTGACAAGGCGTCACTGCTTGTTGGCGGTGGCGGACCTGGAGCTGTTGTTTCCACGTCCCCTGCCCTTGACGTTATTGCCTCTGTAACCACCTCTACCCTTGTTGTTGTACGAGGTTTGGGTGTTACTTTTGTAATACTGTGTGGACTGCGATGCCTGACCCCTTGAGGTGCCTCTGGAAGTGGAGCGGCGAAAGGAACCACTCCGAAACTGCTGACTTTGTAGGGCCCCCATAGACTTGGCAGTTTCCGTATCTTTTTTCATTTTCTCCAGTGTCGCATCCACCTCAGGGCCAAACAGGTGGTCAGGATTAACTGTTTGGTTCAGTATTGTAGTTTGGATGTCGGGTTTGAACCCTGAAATTCTAAGCCAGGCATGCCGTCTAAGCAACACACTGGTATTGATCGCCCTGGAGGCTGTTTCTGCCACATCCAGTGCACATTTTATGGATGCATTTGTAATGAGCTTTCCTTCCTGAATCAGCATTTCTCCTGCCTCCTTGTACTGGTCAGGTAAGTGTTGCAGTATTGCTTCTAAGGTGTCATAATGAGCCCTATCATAGCGTGCAAGTAGGGCTTGTGTGTTAGATATTCTCCAGATATTAGCTGCCTGTGCAGCAATTCGCTTGCCCGAGGCCTCAAAGATCTTGGACTCTTTGTCTGGGGGAGGAGCGTCACCAGTAGTTTGCGAGTTCGCCCTCTTCCGAGCGTTGGAAACAACCAATGAATCCAATGGCAAGTGTCCCTTGACATATGTTGGATCCGAGGACGCTGCCTTATATTTCCTGTCGATGCGAGGGTTGACCACACGCACCCGGGTGGGCTCCTTGAAGACCTCCGTTGCATGTTTAAGCACCCCTTTAAGCATCGGCAGCGTTTTGACTGACTTTTCAGCTACTGAGAAAGTGTCAAATAAGAAGTCCACATCCACGGGGTCAGAGTGCAGCTCGACGTCGTGGTTAGCCGCAGCTCTCTCGATCAGAGCGTTAAAGGCCGCCGAGTCCTCCGTCTGGGACGTTTTGGCCGCAAAAAGTTGCGCGTCCTGGCACGACTGCAGGTCCTCTGGGTCGCCTCCGGCGGACCAAGGTTCGTGCTCCTCCTCCGGATCCGAGTACGCCGGATAGTTGTACTCGGCGTCTTCCTCGTCCGCATCGCCTGCGGCGGAATGCGTTGGCGAGTGTCCTAGGGGTTGTTGGGACACAGGTTCCACCAGAGCCGAAGAGTCCGCAGAGTCCCTTTTGTTTTTGAGAGGGATCTTAAAATGTTCCAACGCCGGCTCCGTAGTGATCTTCCTCTTGAGGAGAGACAGTTTCCCGGTGTTGGCGTCGATGATTACCTCACGACGTTCCTCATCAGCAAGCGGCTGGAGCCGAAGCTTCGACACCACCAAGGCAGCTTTCAGTGTCAATACCTCCTTCGAGGGTCCGCCCTGTTTCGGCGCGAAGGCCTTCGGCGCCGACTTGGGTGGTAGGGTAAAACGGATAGGCGTTTGCTCCTTCGCAGGCTTGGGCGTGAGCTTAGGCGTTACAGTGTCCTGAGCGGGAACCACACTGTCCTTTCGTATCCGCTGCAGGGATTCCGCTACCTTCTTCGTCAAGGCCGGAGAGGGCTTGACCGGCTCGAGCGACCTCTCTGCGTCGAGAGCCTGATCGCCTGCAGGCACTTTCTTCGGGGCCGACGCCCCATGCCTATGCGCGTCGTCGCCCTGACGCTTCTTCGGAGCCGTCTTCGGGTCCACGACCCCTTTCGGAGCCGACGCAGCCGCGTCGGACGACTTCGCCTTCGGCGCCGACCCCGAGGGTTTCGGGTCGGCCATCTTGGCGTGGCTCTTCAAGTCGGCCATCTTGAATTTTTTGGAAGTTGACGCCTCCAGAACCTTCTGCACCAGCGTAACTTTCACTTTCGGTTTCGCATCCGAGGGTGCGTGACCAGACGGCTTCACTTTCGTTTTCTTCAACGTTAGTGGCTTCTCATAAATGTCCGTGACCGGGTCCGGAGGCGGGGACGTAGGACTCATAATTAGATCTTGGGTAAGGCCCGAAGGCGATCCCTCGACCTGGGCCGTATGAAGGGGAAGAACCCCTGAGTCTGGTTGGGGATGCTCCTCCTCCGAGCTATCCCCCACAGTGGCAAAAGCCCGATCGTCGTCCCCTACCTCGTCGGCGACTTCGTCAACGTTCTCCACACCCGCGTCGTAGGTCTCCCCCTCAGACGCGGGACTAGAGTCCGAACCTTGCACGTCGTCTTCGCCTTCAACAGATTCTTGGAATATGTCGTCTGGTGGGGGCGCCGCAGTAGCCGATAACTTAGCCTGGAGCCTATTGGCCCGACGAATCTTCAGAGTCTTCTTGCACCGGAATTTCGAACACGCCATGCAGCTGTCTTCGTCGTGGTCCGGTGACAAGCATGCAACAGGGTGCACGTCGAGGTGTGAATATTTGGAGTTACACACCGGGCACTTCTTAAACGGTGTTCGCTCCATAGCAGAAGTGTAGTGTAGGCCCGTCCGCGCCGAAAGCACGTGGAAGGGCAGCAAGAGATCGGAGCTGAGAGTCAGACAAGAAACCCGTACGCAACTATACCGACGCTCAGCCTAAAGACCTTTTGGTCTCGAGTAGAAGTAGAACAACTATCGGTTCCGACAGAGGGAACCGAAACACATCCGAACCCAATGGCGGAAAAAAACAATCTGGGGATGGAGGCGATGCCCATGCGCACTGTAGTCCAGGGGAGGAGCCACCTATCTCGTGATACTTCGAAGACTCTTCCAGGACAACAATGTGCAATCATCCGGACCCAACACTAGGCGGCGATCTATGCACAGATATGAATTCAGCAGCCCACATGCCTCGAACGTCAAAGTAGATTCCCTGTTCCTGCTTTTTCCCTTCTTTACAAGTATGGACACTAATGAGGAAACAAAAGGCCTGATATAGGTCTGGGCAGACGGGTTACTCAGTGACAGATATCCTGTCCGCCGAAATATAAATCCCATAGGATATAATGGGATTTATACTTCGGAGGACGGGATATCCGTCACCGTTGTGACAGAGCAACCCATCAGCCAAGATCTAAATAAGGCCCAAAGTTCTATTTGAAGTGAAAACAACACTTTACATGTTTTAGGCCGATTCACAAAAAAAGTAGTACACAGGGTCCCAAGTACAATTTTCTGGAATTGACAAATGATCCCAGTATTAAGCCAGATCAGTTATCTGGGCGTGAGTGTTTGATTTGCTCAAACGCTCCGTCCATCATCCCCTTTGATATCGCTTTGTTCGCCCTAAGTTGGCAGGGTATGCCCAGACGCGGGTCCCTTGCTCACTCTACCAGTGGATTCAAGATAGCCTGGCTGATGAGGATTATGAATCCAAAACCGGTCCCAGGATGCTTGTTTCCGGTGCAGGGAAGATATGGCTTGGCAGTTCGGGCTGGACTGTTTCCATGAGGCACAGGGTCAGACTGATTTGCATATGGCCATGTCTGAACTGGGGTGGTGGAGTGAGCTAAAGTTGGTGATGATTTAACCCAGATCAGTTGACTGGGGGTGAGTGTTTGATTTGCTCAAACGCTCCGTCCATCATCCCCTTTGGTATCACCCAGTATTAAGCCTGGCAGAATGTGCCAGTCACAGTACTGTAGGTGTAACTATTGAGAAAAGCATTTGACAGCTGCGAAATTGACAAGGCATAAGTGCCACTCGTGCACAACTCTGCATTGGGTGAACAAAATTTTTTCTCCATAGGGAAAACATTTCTTTCTTGGAGCGAAACCCCTCCCATTGAGCCCTCATCAAATTTGAAGCTTATCCATTTACCATTCATGCCGGAAAGGGAATTACTTCCGTCCTCTATTGGAGTAAATTCCAACCATTTACAGGTTTAGAAGGATTCGAATTCGAGTTTGTGAATGTCAAACTCACAAATTTGTGGGTGTCCTCAAACTTTCAAGGCAAACCGCGCCTTAATCTACACACATCCATCTCATAGGAGTTACTACTGCATATTTCTTCTCAGTGAAATAATCAGTACAGAAGCAATTTATGCCTTTCAGGAAACCCTTTTTGAATTCAAGGCAAGCGTACATGGTGCCATTTACGAATGTACAACTGGGTTTAAGGACATAAATGTGTTTATGAATCCGGCACTCAGTGTTTTGTCAGAGCTAAAAAATACAGTGCATCCTGTTTAACCAAAACTGAATTGCTTCACAAAATGACATGCTTTTAGATAACTTAAATATATTTACAAACCAAAGAGTTTTCGGTATCTTCCTCTTCTTCCTCATCTTTAGAATCCTCAACTTCCATCAATACTTCTGCCTTGGCTTCTGCAATCAGCTCTCTCACCGGTTTATTTGAATGAACAGATGTAACAAATGGATGCTGTGTGTATAAAAACACAAAAACTTGCAAGTTATAAAAATCAACACATGCTCCAATTCCAGCCAGTGTTGACACTTCATCTGTGGAAGATTAGAATATTCTAGACTCAACAAAATAAGAATAATAAAAAAGGGTAAGGCGCAGCGATTTACATACACATGATGTTCAAGATTGAAATGCTCTCCCACTGGGTCATTAAGTGTATTTCAGATACAAAGAAATCCTAAAAAGATAGGAGACCTATTTATTCAAGTAGCATGTTGTTACAGGCCTTCGCCTCCGGTTTAGTGTGTTTAACAACAGGTATAGCGCTCTGCAGTGGGTTATGGTAAATTCATAATCAATGGAAGAGTAGAAACATTCAGGCGGAGTGGGTGTTATGTTTAAGGATGAAGACAGGAGCAAAGGAAGTTAGGAAGAGGGGTTAGGTAAGGGGAATAGGAAGAGTTGGTGTTTTGGGATGAGTTATGCAGAGGAAGAGAGCAGTGGGGATCAAAAGGAAAAGGGGAATAAGCGGAATAAGGAAAGAGGGTTAAGGGTGAAGATACAATTTAAACAGTGAGAATTTATTTTTTTTGCAGAATTTAACAAGGTCTTCAAGACATCCAAGGTGTTTGGTAAAAACATTTAAAGATGGAGATGCACCAGAGAAGGACTGCATTCAGACTGACTGTCACAAGGAGGCTGGTTTTCTTTTCCCTATTTATTTAATGCATTCATGTTTTCCTAAAACGTAAAGTGACACCTGCTGAGTGGTAAGAGATCCGTAATTAAACTAAGCCTTTCTTTCTTCCTCAATAACCCCCTTTCATTTTCATATCGGTCTTGCTTATTTGGATAGATAGACAGATAGATAGATAGATAGATATAGATAGCCAACAAAGGAAGCAGGAAAGTCTGGGTAGTTCCCAAGGTTAGGTGGAGAGCAGCTTCTTTATATGGAGCACCCTACATCACCACCGACATTGAATCGGTGGAGAAGTTGGCTCACTGGTTAGAGCAGGGAGACCCTGAAGCAGAGGTCAGACCCAGGACCAGGGTTCAATTCCCGACGCGGCAGGGTCTTGAGCTCAAATGTCCATGGACTTGATAATTCTCGCTTCAGTGCCTGACCTAATCATGGGTTCACACTCTGCAACTCTGGGCATTAAGCTTGCTTAATCTCCACAACGGCCCCCCCCGCAGCGGGATGCCTGGCTTTCACCTTGGGGATGCCCTGTAGGGGCTATCTCACAGGGAAAAGCCAGGACGGGTTCCCAAGGCAAGTGCGGAGATACCCCTTTGGGGGTCGATTCAGGCGCTATATAAGAAACATAATAATAATAATAATAATAATCTGCTCATCTCAAGACCTCAAGTGTCTGTTTTTCTGGCAGAGATTTTAAGCATAGGATTAGCACAGTGTCATGCCATGCAGTAATATTAATTCTGCAGTCAATATTTTGCCAGGACAACACTGAAAACCTCAATGATGTTGTAGAACACCCTAAATTCTGACTGATAGTAAAAAGAGGGGCTCATGCACAAAAATAAGTATTTTTCTCCACTAAGCACCGAGATAACCAGTGGGTGGTATCCTGTACAGGTCCGTGCCAGAGCCTCAAACTCTCAGATACTAGTCGAGCATATGTGGGATAAAACATTGGTTGAAGTTGTTACAGAGAGTGTTTTACCCAGTACTAAGGCCTTCAGGAGCATAAGTTTCTGGGGGTCACATTGGTGCATCCTTTTCAGTTCTGGATGCCAACAAAAGCACCTAGCATCCTGCTCTAGAGGCCCCATCTTTATCACCGTATCAGGATCTGAAGCTCCAGTTTTCAAAGAAGCAATAAAACATTCAAAACAGGACCTGAGACTCATATTAAGCTTTTAACTTTCTGTCTTATTAGCTCAGCAACCCAACATATATGCAAAATCATTACAACAAATGAGAGGCACTACAAATCCTGTTAGTCCAAGCAAAAAGTTCCAAAGGTTGACCAGTCAGCTAAGTCAAGTACAACATAAGAACATGTCCAAGGAAAAGCATTTCCTCTTTCTTCGCTGCTCAGCAGCCAGATAGGTTTTTTGGTAATAGTATTTTGTGTTTACAGCTCGTCTTTGGGGCAACTTTTATTTTCTCTTTAGGTTCTTACTGTGCCGTGCAAACGTTGTTTAGATTTCCTCTGACATGCTTTGGCTGTGCAACTACCGGGCAGGTTTCCTCCAACACTGGCTTTCTTATTCACAGACACAGCAGCAATTCGTAACACCACATGCTGTTCTTTTACTCAAGCTCAGTGCGCATGGTTAGGGCCTCAATGCGGCTTTTTGACTTGTACGCGCTGCCTCCCTGGGTCAGATGTACAGTGGCGAGGAAACACAATGTGATGTTACCGCCCTCCACCCTAGGGACGCTGCAAGGGTGGAGAGGCTCGTGTCTCTTTGATCTCCATTGTCTGCGGGAGAGAACAGTGGCGCAAGTGCCAATCCCTGGGGGTCTCTGATTGATTTCAATCAATTTCACACCAAGTGTCAGGTGTTTTTTCAGCATAGCAGTTCACTGTTAGACTACAAACTACTGCGTTGGGTCCTTTTGTTATTATTGAAACTTACGAGACTTGCACATCACTATTAGGTGTTGAGATTCCTGATAGGCCCCGGACACCTATTTCTTACCCACTGAATCCACTTGGGTGTATACAGGCATTACTCACTTTTGCCAGAATAAACATACATTACACTCCTGATCATCAATGGCAGGAGCCAGGAGTGAGGAGAGTTTGAATGGGGTGGTTGAGGGACAAATTCCCTTTCCTCTGGATTAAGACCCTTCAGAGGGCTATGTCCCTGGCCTTAGAGCCCTTGGCAGGCAATTTTTGCTGGTGGCTTAGCATAGCATGAACCGCCCCCTCTTGGGGAAGACCTGGGTGCCCGGAGACCACTCATATCTCAAGAGACACCAAAAGCCCTTCAAGAGGGCAAGGGCCAAACACTCGTACTTCTTCTCCCTCTGATGTCTTTCAGAGCCTCAGACTCGGGTTCTTAAAATGCAAGGCCAACGCCCCAGTGGATACTTACGATACTAAAAAGCCTGCGTTTACCCCAGTAGAGAACAAAGGGCTACGTCACTGGGAGGACTATGATGACTGGGAAAGAGTATGGCGACCCTGATCTAATACCAAGACAAAGCTCAGTAGACCAACGAGATCAGAGGGAGGTCCAACACATCCCAGGTTGGAGAGGTACCCTAGAAGGAGTGTAGAGGGGGGCTAAAGCATGCGGGACCCGGGTTCTATGGAGTCAACTCCAGCAGCTTAAGTGGCCCAGTATGTGGGTACCTGCATTAGAAAGACTACAGACAAAGAGATAAGAAGCTACCTTTGAGCAGAATGTCCACACAAATGCCTAGATGGGAAGGTCGCACTGACACCAGAAGTTAATAGCAAAGTGACCAAAAGGTTTACAAAAGATCCTTATAAATTTATGGATCGTTCCAGGAAAGCCCGCCAGGGTGCGTTGCTAGACACACATGACATGGCAGAAGAGGCAAAATATATTGGCAGGATTATCTCTCTGGAAGTTCTATGAGGCCAGGCATAGAGAGCACTAGGTTTCCTCTGGTAAGCTAGCTGTGTGCGCTGTACTGAGAGGAGACGTTTCCTTCTTACTAAGATTGGCCTTAAGCTTAGGAAGCTGGCTACTTCAGAGGCAGGCCCAGTTGTGGATGGAGGCCTTTTTGGGGACCCGTTCATAGCGTAACTGGGCAAAGTTGTTAGGATCTTTTCATCGGTGGAAAAAGCCCAGCAATCCATGATGAAAGTGTTCAGTAAAAGAGTTTTTGGAGGGGTCGACAGAGGCAGGGGACACTCTTCTGGCATCACTGTTCCCATGCCTCCTGGAGGAGGCAGGGTAACCATCAACGCCAAATCATTACTAAGATCAGAGATGGTATAGGGTTTTTTTCATGACCCATGCTCATGGAAGAGGTGGCAGAGGAGGGTTCTGTTGAGTGGCAAAGGTCCCCGGTGGTGTTTCAGGTAAGAATCCATTCTTTCCAACCAAAGGTAGAGATTTGTTTGGCTTGATTCCTTCACTTTTGGGAGGAGATAACAAGGGATGATTGGGTAATGAAATCTGTCTTGGGGTTAGACTACACCCCCCCCATACAAGCCAGAAGACCAAACCTGACATTATGGACTGTTGCAGACAGGCTCCTGATCTCCAAGGAGACAAACTTTCTCTAGACAAAGGGGTAATTCTTCCTACAGACCTACATCTCAAGGGTTTCCTCAGCAATTTGCTTCTTGTCAAGAAAAAGAACAAGAGTCTTTGCCAAGTGCAAAATCTGAGAGAATTCAATCAGTGACCGGTGTATCTCCACCTCAAGATGGAGGGTCTCCATCTTTTGAAAGATATTCTCTTGCCGGGCAACTGGATGGTGAGGCTACACTTCAAGGATGCCTACTACACAATCCCAATCGTTCCTCCTCCCCACCTATTTCTGCAGTTTGCATGGAAAGACCGGGTGTATGAGTTTTCTACACTCCCGTTCAGTCTCTCTTCAGCACGTTGGTGCTTCACCAATGTCATGTGGTGAGTGGTAAAACCTTTACGCTCAAAAGGGATCAGGAAGATTATACACCTGGACGATATTCTTTTGTTGCATGAGGACTCACCAGCGCTCCTTCAGAATCTTGCCTTAACTCAGTCACTCTTATAGACTCTGGGTTTCTTTATCAATGAGCAGAAATTAGAGTTTACTCCCTATCAATAGATGCACATCCTGGGTTTTATCATAGACTTTGTCCACTAAGCTCGGAAACATTCCCAGAAGAACCTGCCTCTAATAAGGAAGGAGTTCTTAGGAGGGCATACCCCGGTGTATCTGGGCAGGACTTTCAGGCTCTTGGCATTTTTCATCCAAGGGATCGTCCCAGGATCCCTTCTCTATAGAGCCCTTCAGAGATTTAAGGAAACTCATCTGAGAAATGCCTTGGTCAGGTTGTCCTTAGAAGACAAGGAAGAGATGTAATGGTGACTAGTCCACAGGATGGCCTGAAACAAAAGACCATCTTCGGTTTGGTTGCAGATGTGGGTAGTGAGTCCAACGCTAGTCGATCGGGCTGGTGGGGCTTGTTGCGAGGATATCATCACCAGAGGCTCGTGGTCAGAGCAGGAAAGAGTTGCATATCAACCTGTTGGACTTGTTTGCGTCTCAACTTGACCACCAGCTTCTGCTGTTCTTCAATTGTAGGCCTACCTCCACACTGTGGTAATAGAAGTTCCTACAAGACTTGAGCTGGATTCCACTATTTTCAATGATCACCAGGTTGACTGAGTCAGGTCCCAGAAGAAGTTTGTGATCCGGATAATCGAGTTTGGAGGTAGCAAGCCTAGTTTCCAGTTCTTCTGGAACTTACTACAGATTCTCTAATCCTACAACCCCCGAGTCCGAACTACTGTTGGACCTGGAGGGCAACTTACACCAGTTGATTCCGGATGGGTCGCTTCAGCTTATGATATGGGAGATTGTCAGGGATGCGGGGGGATTGCCGGCCTTTAGAGAGACGCTTCACACCTCATATCACGAGCTTAGGCGGACTCCACCTCTAAGCAACATGCCTCGGCTTGAAGCAGATGGTCCCACTGGAATTTGTACCGGAAACTGGATCTAGGAGGGGCAGATATAGTCCACATTAAAACATTTATTTATCAGAGTTGTCTTTGGCAGTCTGGCGGACCGGACAATCAATTTGGTCCAGGGGCGATTTCCGCTAGCTATGAAATAGGGCATAGAGTTCCGGTGGGGGAGTTTGTAAACTATTAGAAGACATTACTCTGACTAATCTGCTACAATGCAAATATCATGAGCTCTTGGATGTCAATTTGGTCTTGCGCTTTTTTGAATGCCTGCAGGATAATATCTCCCTATCCTGGAACGAGCTTACAGGTAAGCTGACAATGCTTCTATGCTTGGATTTGTGTAAAAGAGTTTCTAATGTGAGAGGGCATTACCCTTATGATCTGGTGTAACATCAACACCAGTATTAGAACGATGCACTATTCGTCCTTTTGAGACCACCCAAAGTTGTGTGTGGTGAGGTGTGTTAGAGCTTACGAGGGATTAACAGCAGATGTCAGGTCGGCTGGTATCAGTCAATTATTGATTGCGTTGAAAACACGCATTTACAATGCAATAGGTCTCGCAGCATTAAAGTTTGAGTTACTGGCATTATAAATGACAGTGCTTTGCATTAAAAAAAATTATAATAATTTGCAATTGGTATATAAAGCATTGTTTGTGAATGGTTAGTTGTTGCTTATGCTAAGCAAAGTTGGCAGTAATATAGAGTGCTAGTCTTGCTTGTTATAAGCATGCTGATTTAAAGCGCTATGATACCTGCGGGTAAAGTTTGCGCTATATAAAAGTGAAAACTAATAAATAAATAAAAAAGCCTACCTGTACCCCGTCCGTTCTTATTCTGCGATGCCACATATGTTGGGTCCCTGTACTTATTAACTGCACCCTGTGGGAAACCTCCATGGCAGGAACAACGTGTCGCGGGGCAGACACGGGCAATGTAGCCACTGTCCTGTGGCTGCACCGCGGGGTAACAGTGTAGGGGCAGGAAGGCAGGCAGTTGGTAGTGCTGTGCCATAGCAGTGTAGTTCTCTGTGTATGCTGGGCATGGGGGTTGCTATTGGCTGACAAGAAGTGGTGAGGAGGTGCCGGTTCGGTGTGCCTGCTTCCTGATCTTCGGCAGGCGACAGGAAAAGAAAAAGCATTAAAGGGCTGGAGGAAATCGGAACTGGGTTGATGGGTTTATACAGAAAAGTCGGGGACTGCCTGTGTTAGAATTGGTGTATGTCATTCCATGGGCATCAATGCCCCCCTTTGTGAACAATAACACCTTCTTCGGCCAGATAGTTTCTCAGATGGTTATATTCAAACACACCTGTTTAGCCCACCAATGCCTTCACAAACAAGATACAATTATAAATCTTTCCAATTTGGCTACTTGTTCTATGCCCAGTAACTTGTAAAACAATTCTTCTTTATTAGAGTTGATTCACTTTAGCCTTTCGGATTTTTCAGTTTAGCCTCATCATAATAGTCACAACTTTAGTGTTACACTGCATTAGGGTCCCGAAAGAGGGTTTCTGCCATACATTCTCGTTCTTCATTCAGAGTGTCCAGCTAAAGGTTATGTCAAGTACTTATTCAACAATCAGTAACTTAAGTCCTTATAAGCATGCCGTCCGTTCCTACATACAAAATATCAGCCGATACAGACTATACCTTGATGTTTAAAATTGTTCATATTTTGGTCGTAGGCACTGGCTATATTCAGCTCTAGAAAGCACAGTTAGTCTCTCCTTTAAATTTCCCCCACAATACTGACTGTTTATTAGTACGGGTTGATTTTGTTTATTATGCATTAGAGACGGGCTCATGTTTTCATGTTTCAATCGTTTTGCCAACACATCAACGCTCACATATTCCTATTTATTTCAATTAAAACATAAATGTTGCTTACAAAAGAAACGGGCCTGTGGTTCACTGAGCAGCAGAGGCAAACACCATTGTTATGAATAAATTCCGATGGAAAAAATATCAAGAATACAAACATCTCTCAAGTCATATAAGATCAACAGATCACTAAAACCAATAGCGCTAGCAAAAAGGCAAACCATGCGGATATATTATGTACACCTGTCAAACAGAAAGAATAGTAAATAAAGGACCGACAGTCAGAAAATGTGAAAATGTACACGTTCGTATTATTCTGCACATGACAAGGCACATTCTCAGTTTATTTAGTAGATCAGAGCTCTGTAGCTGTAATCTGAAAGAGTAAACAAGCCAATACTCTTAATTTCCTTGCACAAGCTATTTCTAATAGCATAAACATCAATACTGTCAGACGCCGTCCTTCAAGCCTAAACCATGTGCAACATATTTTGGGGCATGTATCATCAGCTGATAACCATACGTAAAACTCGGTTTACTGCAAGCCTTTTATGCTACCACAAAAGGCACTTTACCTCATATTACATATTAACCAGGTCTCACGGTGCTCGATTCCACACATTGGCCTCATTCCAGTGATCGACCTAAGGGACACTGGCTAAGTTTATTTCCATGAGTGTGACTATTATTTCTGGGTTCAAAGATACCTGGTCAGCGTGCATTAACCCGAAAATGTATTTTTCTGCGCTGTAGTTGGCAGTCTATTAATGTAGCACGTGCACCAGAAGCAAATTGCAAACACGGATGCTTGAGCAGTGCCTATGCTAAACTAAAAGCATGCATGAAAACTCCAAGGCGGCAATAATTCCAGAGAATATGAATAATATGGCAATAACTTGACAGTTTATTTAACAGTATGTATTCATGTAAACGAACACTTTGCTTTTCATTTGAACGGTCCCCCAGATTTTTTTTCTAGACAGGTCAGGGAAATGTAACCAATAGGCGCCCGGCTTGTACAGGAAGCCAGGCAACCTGTGTTGAGACGGGGGTGGGGTCGCAAAAATACAGGAAGCAGATGAGAGCCTACCCCGCCCTCCTGTGCCCGTGATGCCAGCTGGAAGATTTGAGTGTCAACTAGCGGGACTCCCGTGCTCATGGAGAGCCCCGCCTGCTGCCAAGAATGGCCCGCTGGCTGCCGAGGGAGAGAGGGACACGCGAAAAGAACCCGGTGAGTGGGGTGTGAGGGGGGGGATGTGTGCGCGCATGTTTGTGTGTGTGTGTGTGTGCGCATGTGTGTATGCGTGCGTGCGTGTGTAAAAAGAGCCCGATGACTGGTGGAGAGGGGGGGGGATGTGTGCGTGAAAATAGCACTCCTGTGTGCAGTGATGGGCAGTAGAGCCGGCAGCGGAGGGGGGAGGGAAAGTGAAAGTAAGCAGCAGGCTTGCAGTGGAGACAGGAGATGGGTGTGCGCGCGTGTGTTTCAGTCTGGGCGTGGCCCGTGCCGATCAGATTCCAGAGCCTGCGCGTGCCATCTCCTGTCTCCTGGGAAGCACAGCCGCTGACAATAGGCCTCTGGTGAGACCGCGCTTTCGCGCAGTAATCGCCACAAGACCTAAAAACCTCATCATTCATCTATCCACGATAAACAGATGAATCCACTGGGGAATGAAGCTGGCATTGATACCTCTATGTTAGGGACACACTCAGTCCAAAGGGCAGTGGCCTCAAAGGCCTTCTGTGCAGGAGGAAGCTTAAAAGACATTCTAAAGGTGGCGGATTGGTTGTCACTATACACTTTAAAAAACCTTTACTTTAAGCCAGTAATAAACAAGGTTTCCTTGGTGGTAAGTACGTTTGAAACAAGCACACTCTGAGCCTTTGGTACTGACATAGAATTAAAAATGCCCTAGCTACTTTGAAGAAAACTTCCAATAATTCTATTAAGGAC
The DNA here is from genome assembly GCF_964263255.1 of Lissotriton vulgaris. Lineage (NCBI taxonomy): Eukaryota > Metazoa > Chordata > Amphibia > Caudata > Salamandridae > Lissotriton > Lissotriton vulgaris. Next base: position 1,063,707,817 of record NC_141693.1, on the reverse strand, counting down.
ACAGGATCAAGGCTAGTCCAACCCGTAATTCTGAGAGGCAAAAATCGGGCATGATTAAAGGCAACACGATCCAGGCACAAGCACTACCAATCATCACGTACCTGCAGGAGCTGAGCAGCATTCCATCGGACATCTAAATTCTTTTCCAAACACTTTCTTAGAAAATCGTTGAAATCGTTTGACCTGTGAAATTTACAGAAATGTGTGACAATGAAGGAATCTCTACATATAGCAAATACGTTCACAGTTAAGACAGTTTTGCTGCTTAGTAAAATAAAATAGACTACATTATCCTACCAACAAGTTACGTTTCTGTAGGAAACTAACTTTCTATGGTTTCTCAGGGGCTTTACAATTGCAATGTGTTGGAATTCTCAGAGACCGTAGCCTAACTCCTTAGTTTTAGAGGCTTTGCTGCTTAATAAATAGCCCAATAATATTTACCTCTTAATATAAATTAGAGAAAAAGATGCACATCACAGAAGATAATATAAACAGAAGAATTGCAGATGTCCAAAGAGATTAACAGGACTACTGAATTAAATCACATCTTTCTGGATTTTAAGAAAAATTGCCCTAAAAAGCACAAACTCTAAATGTTTAGGTTTTAGTGGGGTGGGTATTCTCCTGTAGGGTAAAATTGGAATTTTTTTAAGCATTCAACCAACACACGACAAATCAAAAGTCTCAGGAAGGTTTTCGTCTAACATGATTTTAACATGCTATGTTAGCCGCGGAGCAAGTTAAGTAAAGACACTTGAAATTACAATTCAGACAACTGAAAGAGGAAAACTATGGATCCCCACTCAAAGGGCTCAAATATAGGTTCATAAGACCTGCTTCGATATTGTATGCCTGAATAACCGTGGCTGAATAGGATTGGCATATTAACTCGTGATTAAGACCGAAAAGGCTTATATGCCAGCAAATGACCTTAAGAATGAATAGAACCAGACATCAAAACAGTAAACATCAAAATACAGCACCGAAACCCACTTTGGCATTTGAGTAAAAGGTTTAGACTGCATTACCCACATTCATGTGACCTCTCAGTGGTCAAGGGGTTTGGAAATAATCACTGACACTTGTACAACAGATGCAAAAATATGGATTATGGATTCCATAAAACTTCACGTCATAACATGAAAAGCTACTCGTCGACATATCTATAAAAAAACAAGACTACCCGACTGGAAAATAGGAAAGAAGTTATTGATATGATGTGCTTTTGAGCTACTGCAGAAAGTTATTATTGAGGGCCATTTACGTTAAACTGTGCATTAGCAACACACAGCACCCATATGAAGAGCATGGTATTGCTGTTAGAACAGTCATCATTATTTGCACTGTCACTTAGGATCAACTGAGAGAAAAAAACTGAATAGTAGTCACAGAACAGAAAAACAATTCTGCTGTGTATTGAATAGCTTGCAAATAGAGCCAGCCTCCCACTTGCTGACATCACAGAACGTTGTTTTAGAAGCACTTGATGGAATCAAAGTATTAGTAGATTGTTTTGTCCGCTATTAATTTTTTTTAAACAGGTTGAAAAGTATTACCATTGGTGCAATAGCCAAAACCTTATGTCATTTACTTCACAATGGACAGCAGAGAATAGCTGCAAACAAGTTTTCAATTTGATCTGAGAACTTTTCACGTTCCCGCCACTGCACTGATCTCAAACAGTTCAGAATTAATTTGAAATTCTGATTGACATATTCTAGCCATGCAGAGAACTTGTTGCTACCACTGGAAACCAGAGAGATGAGTGCAGTGTTGACAGACACATCCAACCTCTTATTTAAGATGCAAGTTTTATTTAGGCAATTCAGAGTACAAATGTTTATTAGCAGAGTAAATGCATTTTGATAAGTACATGGTGGAGACTCAACCATTTGCCTGTATGTAAATGTAACAGAAATATAATGGTAGATGCATCCAAGTAGGAAGAAAGCATTGGAATGAGTCTTGTTACAAGAAAATCCCTATTGTGACATGATGTAAAGTTGATGATATTGAGGGCTGTGCAACAAGACACCGTGTACTAGTTTCTGCTCTTTCGTGTTTAATCTGATATTAATGTTTGAAAGAAGATGTAGCTATGAAGAACTGTAGATGGGTAACAGTACAAAACAGTGATTTTCTTCTGAGACCTAAAATAGAAAAGAGTAAAGCTCGAGTTACCGATGATTCCCCTTGGAACCAACAGGTGAAAAACTTCTGCATTACTCACTTTTAACCTATCAGTACATTTATGGTATGTAATCTCCCTCAACCCTCTAAAACAACTGCCCCAGCTTTCAACATGTATGAAGAAGGAAAGGAGTAAAGAGAGTCAAGCATCATGTGATATTGCTTCTCAAAGAAAATAAAAGTCTGGCCTCCTACCAAACACCTCTATTAAATCCATCCTCTGCCCAAATATACTGAAGAAACGTGTCCTCCTGCAAAGCACCCATACCATTCTGTGCATATTTCTCCCAACCAAACTGGGAGAAAAAAAAGGCCTTCACCCCTCTTCCACAGTCCTCTGCATAGAACCTCCCCAGACCCAAAACAACTGAAAAACAGTACCTGGCCTCCTGCAACTCATCCCCACTTCCCTCAGTGATTAGCCTCCCCAACTAAATATGTGGAAAGTCTGCAAGGTACCAACAGTGGCTCTGTGAGAACTGCTGGGCAGGGTGACTTGTTTTCTCCAGTCAGAAAAGGTCTGCCGTTCTGAGAGCAGAATTTGGCAACTGGTGCAGGCAGAGCACAGCCTGCGCCCTGATGCTCCATCAGGTTTGCAGAGAACTGGGCGAGGAGGCAGAAGGTAAGTTAGACCATCTGCCACTTTCGGGTTTATGGAAATATGGGAAAGACTGCGCAACACAGGGGTGCTAGTCATGGTGATGTCACAACTTTCTTTATGACACAGCAGTGAGTAGCGAACAACTGGATTTTGATACGGTTATTCATGCTGATCCATACATAAAGTATTTCTAGACCTCGTTCCTAAACCGAATTGAACCATTTCTGCTGAATGAAGTTTGAAAACGAATCTGCATTTTTTTTAAATAGTTGACAGGTGCATACCAGACAATATACACCAGGCCATGAAAGAACTGTTATATTGTAGTGATATTTGTATAGCACTTTTTACACCTGAGAAAGTGCAGAAGTAGGTGAAAAGATTTGCAGATGGCTAACAATATACTTTGTTGGCAACTCACAACAGAAGATATTTTGGAGGACAGGGATCTCAGTCTCAATGGCGAAGGAGTACCCTTCCACCAAAATGTTGGCCTCCGCCACTCAGTTTTGAGTGACGCAGAGCACCAGGTTAACGCTGAAGGAGAAAAACGCATTCCATCAATTTAAACTTTCCTCAGACAGCCCAAGGAAGTAAGAGCAATTTAAGGTAAGTCATCCAACCATCTGCTCTATTTAGGGTGTGTTTTTTGACTGTCTGTCATTCCAAGTAATTTTCTGGCAGCGAGAGAATGTTTAAAAAAAAGAAAAAAGAAAAAATAACGACTCCCACACTCTGGGAGAAAACTCCCATGGTGTTGGCGTGCCATTCGTTTTACTTTTCCAAAAGCAAACTTCTACTTTGGGAGTTTGTTTTGGAAAAGTAAAAACTTTTAAAAGGTTGGTGTAAGCATCCGTCACAAATGACAGACACACACTAAACATTTAAATGGCTTTCTATGAACCACCATGGCGGAAATCCTACAAAACCACTGAGATCACTTATGAGCCGGTGGTGAATTTGGCAGGCAGGGTGTTGGACATAAAGTTCTCGGCCACCCTAACTGTGATTACTCCGTCCGCCAATCTATAAATAAAGCCCTTTTACCATGCATACAGTGTTTCAATTTGTTATGTTCTGATGCAGTTTGTAAGCAGTCTGTCATGGAATCTGCGTTGCAATCTGTCATCTAAAGCCACTTTAAAGCACTATATTCCTTAACTGGTTATGCAGCAGTCCTACAGTTGCTACAATATGCATTTATATAGTGCTTATGCATGCGATCATGCAGGTTTCCAGACTGTGGTCCTGCATGTACACCAAGGAACATATTGGTTAATAAAGAAGGAAGCAACCCACATTACTGAAGAATTAGACCTCTGATCAAATAGATGTATCGTTCTGTAGGAATACACATTCTTATCATTGGTCTCCTCATGTCATGGGTTGCTTTAATATCATGGTTTCCTTAATAACTACTTGAGTGACATTCTCCAGACGACAAGCAGATCCTCGGCTTATGATTTCCTGCATAAGGACCTACTTATGATCGGCTATGCTGCTGATTTATGACGCACTCTATTTTACATCTTAGGATGTTTGTGGAAGAACCAGTCTGATGCAACTCTATAGACCGCTACGACCTTGTGAAGAGGTCTTTTATAATCTTGGGGACCTTTTATAACCTGATGAGAGGTAATATTACCAGGGAAAGGACCAACTTCAAGAGCCCTCTAACTTCATGGGTCTTCATATTTGCATGCTCCTTCAGGCAACATGGCCTTGTGATCATATGGCAATATGGCCATTCTGTCTTAGTTGAAGGATTTTCTATCAATACGTTTTTCTTGCAGCAGAGGACAACCATCTGGCGGCACAGCTCTAGGGATCCAGAATCTAGAATCCATACCTCCTGAGGCGGAAGCCGGGAGTTTCCATCTTGCTGCTCTCATTTTAAAATTGTACTGTGTATTCTGTGTTTTTAGATCACTCACTTGCACTTTACTTCTGGCCCCACCGCGCTGCAGACTCTAACGCTGCCGTGGGCACCTGGCTAGGCTGCCGCCACCCTCGGCACGCTGAGGCCACGCCCACCAACAAATAGGCCACGCCCCCTTTTTGCCATCCGGGTATTTAGGGCGCGCTGAATCGCAAGCGCGACCCTAGAATCCATACCTCCTGAGGCGGAAGCCTGGAGTTTCCATCTTGCTGCTCTCATTTTAAAATTGTACTGTGTATTCTGTGTTTTTAGATCACTCACTTGCACTTTACTTCTGGCCCCACCGCGCTGCAGACTCTAACGCTGCCGTGGGCACCTGGCTAGGCTGCCGCCACCCTCGGCACGCTGAGGCCACGCCCACCAACAAATAGGCCACGCCCCCTTTCTTATACTCACACCCAATATAACATGTGTCTCTTTCGGAGGCGCAGCGGACGAGTACAGCGGGCGCGCCGTTTGCGCGCCGAAGGCGCGCTTAAGGCGAGCTCGTCTGCGCTCGTCCGCGCCGAGGTAGCGCCATGGGCCACCCATGCTGCCGGATTTGATCCCTCATTCCAGGAGCCTTCACCTCCCGGGCCACCCTACTCTAGAGAGCAGCTTATTCAACTGGGTCAGCTACACGCAGACAAAGGTATTATTTCATTTGCTCCTACGTCCTATCCCCGAGCTGATATATTGTGTGACGACCTTTTGAATTGTGGTCTATTAAACGTTAGATCCTTGCCTAAACATTGCACGGAGATCCAGCTTTTAGTGGAATCTCATGAACTAGATATTCTGTTCATGACAGAAACATGGACCCGACCAGATTGCTGGGTTGATCCTGGCTTTGCTTGCCCTGACTGGTTCAAATTTCTCCACTCTCCTAGGCCCACTGGCAAGGGCGGGGGTGTGGGAGTGATTTTCAGATCTTCTTGTAACATTAAGGTCTTTAATTTAGACCCTACCCCGGGTATCGAGATGCTGGGGCTCTCTATTTTGACTCGCCCTGGGTCAATTGTTACCTGCCTAGTCTGCTATCGCCCTCCAGGGGCATTCAACTTGGCACAGCAACAAGCGGTAACTACCACCCTGACCAATATTGCCTTATCCCATCAAAAGTTACTTATTATTGGGGATTTTAATCTTTGGCGTAATGGTCCACTCGACTCAGCTCTTGAAAACCTCCTTCAAACCTGTGTCAGTTGTGGTCTCTCCCAACTGGTTTTTACAGCCACCCACAAAGCAGGCCACCTTTTGGATTTGGTCTTTGCGGGACCAGACTTGGTGGTAATGGGAGACACCCTGCCAATGGATTGGACAGACCACTCCTTAATTAAATTCTTCCTATATAAGAAACTGGCCTCATATAAGCTACAAGTTCCATCTAGAGAAATCAAATGTAGAGACTGGAAAACGCTCTCTCGATTGCATTCTTCTGGCGAACTGTTCCATCTGGACTCGCTTTTTGATGTAAACAAGGGTGCGGACGAAAACTATAATGCTTTCTACACCAGCATATCATCGGTCGTTGACTCACGGGCTCCTCTAAAGAATCGTATCCTTCGAGGCAGAGTCTCTGCCCCCTGGTTCAACAACGCTCTTAAAACTGCAAAACTGGACTGCAAACAAGCAGAGCGGAAATGGAGACGCGATTACAATGAATCCTTTAAAGAAATATGGAAAACTAAAATTCTTGCTTATAAAAGCCTCATCGTGAGAGCAAAAGCTGACTATTACTCCTCTCTGATCTGTAATCCCAACAATAATGCCAGGAGTATTTTTAACATCTTAAACAGCGATATCCAATCCAGACGCGTGCAAGAACGAGATTGTCCCGTCTCAAGATCTTTGTGACAATCTTGCCGTATTCTTTAAAGAAAAAATCGATCTGATTCTTCAAGATTTGGACATCCCCCTTGACAGTGACTCCTCCCTGGAATCTAGACCCGCTCCACTGGCTAACCAGGTACCCAACCCGGTTTTGACTCTGGAAAGCCCCTTGCTCAGTTACCAGCCACTCACCTTTGAAATTTTTTCTAATATAGCGAGAGAGATTGTTTCCGGCTCCCCTCTGGACCCGCTCCCTCCTAAAATTTGGAAGGAGTTTGCTGTCGAGCTTTTTCCCTCCCCCCATCTCATCTGCAATCAATCTCTGATAACCGGCACCGTTCCTGCCCACTGGAAGCGTGCGCTCGTCTCTCCCCTGTTGAAAAAACCCTCTCTGGACCCAGAGTGTTCAAAAAACTACCGACCCATTTCACTGTTGCCTTTTCCCGCCAAGATAGTTGAGCGAGTGGTTAGTAACACTCTTTCCACCCACTTAGAACAACTTCTCCTACTTGACGAGGACCAATTTGGCTTCCGGCCGGCCCATGGGACCGAAACAGCCCTCATCACCGCCATGGATGAACTTCAGAGGCGTGCAGACAGAAATCAGGCTTCTTTTTTGATTCTGCTTGATATGTCTGCCGCCTTTGACACGGTTAATCATAAGATCTTGTTAAGGCGGTTGTTTGAGACAGGGGTGAGAGACTCTGCTCTGAGTTGGTTCCACTCTTTTTTGCAGGGCAGGCAGCAGGCGGTTTCTATGCCTCCTTTTCAATCCCCCTTCTCCCCCGTCCTGCATGGTGTGCCCCAGGGCTCTGCCATCAGCCCTATCCTTTTTAATATTTACCTTAGGCCACTAATCTCGCTCATCAAAGGCTTTGGCATTCGAATTATTAATTATGCCGATGACACGCAGATGATCCTTTCCTTGGAAGGAGAGGAGTCCATCTCTGTGGAGGTTTTACACAACTGCCTCAGGAATACGGCCAGCTGGTTAAAGGCAAACTCGCTTCAGTTTAATGCCGGGAAAACTGAAGTGCTTTTTAGCGCTGGAACAAGGATCCCTCGCCCGTTTCCGAACAATTTTTGGCCCCCGGAATCCGGCTCTAGCGTCCGGCCTTCAGACTCTGTCCGTAACCTGGGAGTCATGCTGAACCATGGGCTCAGTATGGACACCCATGTTCAGAAAACATCGGCCTGTTGTTTCTCCATCCTTCGCTCACTCAGGAAGGTTCTGCCCCTGCTACCATCTCATGCCTGCGTCCAGGTGGTTAGATGTACCATCCTGAGCAGGTTGGACTATTGTAATGCCCTCCTGCTCGGGTCCCCTGAGTATCTACTGGACAGACTCCAAAGGGTTCAATCTGCGGCGGCTAAATTGGCGTTGGGGCTGCCTAGGAGATCTCATGGTCCATCTGCCCTTGCAAAACTACATTGGCTTCCTCTTAGACAGAGGATTCAATTTAAAGCCCTTTGCATTGTGTTTAGGGCTCTTCACGGATGCGGCCCAGTCCCCCTCAGGTCCAAGTTTGTCTGGTACACCCCTTCCAGACACCTTCGCTCATCGGATGCTAAACTGGTAGTTGTTCCCAGATTTAAGAAGTTCAGAGCTGGTGGCAGATCCTTTCAGGTGACTGCATCCAGACTCTGGAACACTCTCCCCATCGAGATTAGGGCCACTAATGAACTTATGCAGTTTAGGAAAAAGGTAAAAACTTGGCTTTTCCCTGGCTAGCCTTCGCTCCCCAGGCATACTTCGCTGCCTTCTGTAGTCTGGATTCTATTAGTGCCAGGATGCCTGCAACGGTGACAGTCGCGCTCTATAAATTCTTAAAATAAATAAATAAATAAATATGGCGACATAAGGAATTGGTTCTCTGGATGAACAGGCCTCGGGAAGTGTGGCTCATGCCACTAAAGCAGCCGGGAATCATGATTCTCAGATATAACTTACCAGAGCGAAGGCCACTATATTTGGGTTATTTCGGACACTCTGAATTTGTTGGGTGTATCTGTTGCCAATCTTATATATGGACTCCTAAATCGGCCTCTTTTGACGGTGAAGAGGAGTCAAATTTGACACGGAGAGATCCTTCTAATTGACAAGGTTTCTCTCAGAGTGATGACCTTTCTCATGATTTGAGGGTTAATAACCAGGTCCTCTGCAGATGTGAAAGTGCTCTTGCAACATCCAAAATGGCATACAATAGCAGGAAAATGTCTGACTTTGTTATATCTTCCAGCTACAAAATGTATGTATCTACTTTACCAATTAAGTCTGAAGCAATCTTGAAAATGGTTCCATTTAAGATAATCTTCCAACAAGCATACTGTTTTGAACGCTGAACTAAACACTGCAATACTAATCTATGACAGTAAATTAGAGACATTTTGCTCTGTTTGGCTGTATGTGAATAAGGTCACAGAATAAATTCAAAACAAGAACAAACAGAACTAACATAGCTGTAACGTAAACAAGGCAAATGGCAACACTCACTGGTGTCTGCAGAACCTGATATTTGCTAGAAAAGGCAGACAGTGTTTTTATTGAATGGAAGAAAGATGTCAAGGTTAAAAAGTCAACATTTGCGCTCATATCAATTGATACATTTCTGAAAGCAGAAGTGCCTTGCTCAGATGAACCATCAAATATGTTTACCATCTTGACGGCTGCGCCAGTGTTGGAGGGTCAGATTTTGCTATTTTTAAAAGTACTCGCATAGGATTCAGTTCGTGGTGAGGCGGTTCTATCTGGGCCATCTCAATTAAAGTGACACCCAAGGACCACACATCCGCCTTATAGTCATAAGGCCTGTCTTTGGAGGTCTCGCACATAACAACTTCAGGAGCCATCCTGAAAAAAGAGAAAGACTCTGTTATTCAAAAGGCACAACTAAATTCCAAGAGAGGCAAAGATGCACGTATATAGTTCTACTAATACAGGAGCAGAAAATAAGTGCTTTAAAAATATTAAATATCAATATTTAAACCGAGCTCATAAAAACAAACACTGGTTATTCCTGAGATACTCATGCACCACACTACTTTTCAGAAACAATGTATGTAAAGGTGATGTAATGTGTGTCCTAGACAGGTTCAATCAATCATGGGATTATATAGCACGCTAGTCAACAGTCAGGGTTTCAAGGCGCTGGGTAGGGAGGGGGGGGGGGGCCGTTGGGCCCGGATCATTCGAAGAGCCAGGACATGAGGTCCTTCCTGAACGTGTGCAGGGTCGGGGAGTGTCTGATGTTCACAGGGAGCTTGTTCCAGGTTTTGGCTGCGATGTAGGAGAAAGCTCTCCCGCCTGTTCTGTTTCTGCGTGGGACCTCTGCCAGGGCAAGGTCGGCGGAGCGGAGGTTCCTCTTGGGTGCGTGGAAGGCTACTCTCTCGTTGAGGTATTTAGGTCTGATGTTGTGGAGGGATTTGTAGGCGTGGGTGAGGAGTTTGAAGGTGACCCTCTTCTAGACGTGGAGCCAGTGGAGGCATCGTAGGTGCTGGGTCATGTGCTCATGGCACGGTGTCCCGAGGAAGTGTCTGGCTGCGGCGTTCTGGATGGTCTGGAGTCTGGGCAGAAGAGTTCTGTTGATTCCAGCGTAGAAGGAGTTGCCGTAGTCCAGTCTGGTGGTGATGAGAGCATGGGCGACGGTCCTTCTGAAGTGGCGCTGCCCTGGTGGTTCATGGAGAGGGAGAAATCAAGGATGATGCCGAGGTTCTGAGCCTGGTCTGTAGGGGTGGGCTCCCAAGGGCAGAGGGCCACCAAGTGTTGTCCCAGGTGGAGGTGTAGGGACCAAGGATGAGGACCTTGGTTTTCTCTGAGTTTAGCTTCAAGCAGCTGTCCTTCATACCTTCCTGGAAACAGAGTCTGGTGTCTTCGGGGTTCTTTGTGAGCGAGAGGATGAACTGGGTGTCATCGGCGTAGGATACAATGCTGAGCCCATGCTGTTTGATGATGGAGGCGAGGGGGGCATGTAGATATTGAAGAGCGTGGGGCTGAGTGAAGATCCCTGGGGGCGTAGTAGTTTTATTAATAAAACATGGATAGAATCATGCCAAATGTATCTGTGCTCTGAAGATTCAGAAATTTACTTGCTTTTTCAAGTACAAAATTTTATGTAAGTGTGGGTTGTGTTTTCTTGTCAGTCTCATAATTCTCACAGATTTTCTGAGTTTAGGTCAAAGCTTACCCTTCCTCCATTACATGTACTTAAGTTATTGAAAGGGGTGGAATGCTACCTAGTGTGAGTGCCTGTGTTTTAGACTATTTTCAAACATTCCTCCCATCACCTTCCGTGTGCTGTATGTAGCACTCTAACTGGTGAAGTGTATGCCTTGCTCAGTGTGCCTCAAGATTCAAGCTAGAACTTAGCCATGGGTACTTAGGCTGAATCAAATCTGGGGTTGCTTATGTTCCCTTCTGGAGGGGGCCTTAGTTTGGGGTGGAGTGGTCCCATGTCAAGTAGGGTCAGCACTGATTTGTATAAGGTGAGCATCTGTCTACAGTGACACAATGGATGAAAAACTATGGGTTGGAATGCTAATCAGAGTGATTGTCAGTGGGTAAACTATTTGCAAGCAACTCTTCCATAACCTTTTGTGTATCTGAAGTTACCAAAAGCAGTATGTACTTATCCGTCTGAATCAAAAGTAGCAAATTAAGGACTTCATACATTTAGGCTTGTGAACGTGATCAAAGCGGTGGCAGAGGCAATTTTTTTAATGCAATGCATTTTGTTATTTCTACTATTTAACACTTGTGGCATTTATCATTGCTTCATCATTTTTTAGTGGGTGTTGTGTGGGTGTTGTTCTAAGTCTTAACGTCCTGATGATAGCCCCGGCCAAGTATGTTAATGGACTGAAACAAGGTGTATACGGTTGGCGCTGATATTTCACTTTCACAACAACTGAAACTTTGAACAGGAGTTTGGCACTTTAGATACGTTTTTATTTTACAACACAATTTGCTACTATTTATGTTGTACTCAAAAGGATAACCCGCATAGGACATACAATTAGTTGATTGATTTTTACTTGTTTCTGAGCCCGGTCACCTATGTGTAAACATTTTGAATAATGAATGTGCAGAATATCATTGTATTGTCAGCTTATATGTGCATACAAATGATTTCAAACCGTCTGCAAGGGTCCACAATTGTTTAATTCAAGCTATTAATTCCATAGCAACAGCGAAAGCGCTTCACAACAGATCAATTGGATATTTGGAACATTTTAATATTTAATTTTCTTTTAAACCAATACAATGCTACCATTTTTGAGTTTGTGAATCCGCAAGTCAGTCTTTAGTTTACTTTCAATTACATAGAAATCAGAAGTAAGGCAATGTATAACAATGAAGCTAATTCATGAACTCCACAGCTGATGTCAGGCAGCTAATCAGGAAAATGGTTAGACCAATAGATCACTTTACTTCAATGTTCACCATTTTTCAAAACTGTAGCAATTGCATACTAACCAGTAGGGTGTACCTATGAAAGAATCTCTTCGCTGTATTGTCTTTGTGTTTTTTGCAGATACACCAAAATCCGCTAAAAATAAAGCAACAAGAAACTCAGTTACTTTCAATTATCACTCGCATGCAGTTTTAAAATTCTAGGATAAGCGGATTGTTCAAAGTAAAACATGAAGTTACTTTTCAATTCATACTTAATTGGCAAAGAATCAATGCTATACACTTAAACAGTATCTCTTAACCAAACTCCAGCATGTCAATAGAAAACAGTAGTTGCTGATGTAACATGTAGAGATGTGTTAAATTATGAGAACTTTCAGCATCCTAGTAGCATGGGGAAACATCCGTTACAACGCGGATGTTTCAACGCGGTGCTGTTACGACGCGTCCGTAACAACGCAAGTCGTTACCACGACTTGCGCTGGAGGGCGCTAGAAGATTAAAAATAGTAAATTTACTATTCCAACACCTTCCCTAGTGTCCACGGGGACTGGTGTTAGAATAGTAAATTATACTATTCGATATCCGCGCCCCCAACGCAAGTCGTGGTAATGACTTGCGTTGTAAGGGACGCGTTGTAACAGCACGCGTTGTGACGGTACGCGTTGTACCGTCACCCATCCGTAGCATGCTACTTTCCTGTAGTCAGCAAAGCCTTCTCTGCGGTCACTCCAAAATTATCCTTTACAGGACAGTCCTCTATCTCGTGGATCATAAAACCCAAACTGTGTCTGGTACTAAAAGTAGTGGAGATTCGCCAGCATGATGTATAAGCACATCACCTTTCCTCAAAGGCTAAAAGCAGAATATGTATGTCAGGGGTAAGAAGAGCTTTAAAATTTTGTTGTAATGAACGTGTAGCACTGAGTGATCTATGAATGGTTACATTGAAGTACAGGACACATGTCAGGGACTTGTGGGGTCTTCATGGCCTGTGGGACCCAAAGTAACTCTGGAAGAATCCAAATGTTCCTAACTAATTTTAGCGAGTCGTGGATCTGCATAGTGCCAATCAGGCTGAATAAGCACAATCAAATATAGAACTACTTGTACACTGCAGACCTGGCTGAATCAAGTTGGTGCCTCTGATTCATATCTTTATTAGAAGGGAGTTCAGGCTTGTGAAGCATATTTGGATACAGCCATTGTTAAGAGTGCAAAGACATGTCAGACTGGCCAGGGAAAAGGGTCTCAATGATACTCTAGGGCACTGTTAGCACCTCTGTACTTAGTCAAGAAGAAGTACTGAGTCAAGAAGAAATACTGGAAGCAACTTGGTCTCCCTCTTTAGGGAACGCCACCCACGAACCGTATAAATCCATCCCAAAACCAGTAAGTCTGTTTATTGGGGACAGATAACAGGGTATTTTGCTTTCAATTAAGTAATTTGTAAAACTCTTGGTGTACCACGATGCACAGAGATTAATGCTTGTGAAGTGGGAGCAGTATGGCGGATTGGTAGTGGCAAAAGAAAGAGATAATGGAACTTTATCACATTCTTTCAGACTGAGCAGGAGGACAAGACAGGGGTGCCCGTTGTTCCCACTAATTTCTGCCTTATACATGGAACCACTGGCAGAAAGTATACGTCTAAACTCCCGGATAGGGGGAAAACTGCTAGGAAAACATCTGCATAAGATACCACTGATACCAATGATGTGCTAGTCATGTTGACTGATCCCTTGAAGTATGCCCCATGCCTCCTAAGCAAATTAGACATTCGACCAGAAATACAGGTTTAAAATGAACACCCTGAAATAACAAATAATGAGCATAAACATCCCACATGGCATACAAAACATCTTACAAAGATTATCCCCATTACAGTGGATACAACATCACATCCACTATCTTGGCATCAAATATGTCCCACCTCAGAGAAGACAGACTTCCAAAACTACACTGAATTAAAGCAACCTACAGAGCCAGTATATGCAGGGAAGTGGGGGGTTAGGTGGAGGGTTGACCTAGTTGTGCTGCATCAAGGTGGTCAAGATGACCTTGCTGCCTACAACTCTTACATAATTTTATCAGTGCCTTTATAGCCAACACAAGGCACACTGGACAAAAAGCCACAGTCTACAGAACCATTCGTATGGGATTATGAAAAGTCGTATCTGGTGAAATTTCGACAACCAGTAGCGACACACTTCTCAAAACGATGCACTACTTGTGTTACACGCCACAGCGGGTCCCCTAATGGTACCTGGTAAGGCGGGCTGAATGATGGAGGAAATGTGGAAGTATGGGGAGGTTTACAATCTCTTAGAGAATATAATAAGTTACGTTACGCGTGGCTGGTGGCCGAACATGGCGGCAGAATAGAGGACTAGCTCCGGCAGGGAAGCGGCCTCTCCATCTATCCGCACGATAATCCGTGACTAATTCTTACCTCCAACAGCGGCACCGAACGCCCGAGACCGGGCGGAACTGGTGGCAGGTCCCCGGACGGAAATCGTGAATTGGACGACGGAGTTATCGTCGAGTGCTGATCTGGCCGGAACACAGGGCCACCTCCGGGCACTTTAGTGGCGATTGAGGCCGACCGGAAGTGCAGCCCGCTCGGCTGCTGCAGACAGGAAGTGGTCGGGGTTGGAGGACCACAGCCAGTGACGGTCCCGCCCAGTAACAAACAGCTAGCTGTACCCAGCGGAGGTTCATGTGAAGGGTGGCCGTAGATTACCAGGAAGGTTATCCGAACTTTGTCCTGCAGTCTGCCCTGCGTGAACCATCGGGGCGTCTCCCTCATTGCAACAGAAGCCCTCTTCGCACTGCACCAAGGAACGTACTGTGACGGTGATTTCTCCTGATATCCCATCGAACCGACGAACTGTATTCTCTCCGCGACCGAACAATGGCCGAGAAAGGTGTGAAAGGCGGTACAACCCAGACTCGTATTGACCGCTTCACAAACGATAGAACCGCCTCCCCTCCGGCGGATGGGAAGAATCCCCCCGCAAAACCATGCGAGCCTGCGGGGACGAAGAGGCAACGTTGGATGACGTTATGAAGGCACTCTCGCAGGTCCAGACGACGGTGGGCTCTTTCTCAACCGAAATCACCCTTATCCGAGCGGACTTCCACAAGATGGCCGAAAAAGTAGGCTCGCTAGAGCTCGTCACGAAATCGCTGGTGGAGGATGTCTCGGAATTGCAGACGGCCATGGAAGCGGTCATGGCGGAAAACAAGCTCCTTAAAGATAAACTCGACGATCAGGAGGGCCGCTCCAGGCGTAACAATGTGCGCATTCTTGGCGTGCCGGAGACTGAAGGTGTGAGAGCGATGGATTTGTATGTGGAGGACCTCATTAAAACTCATCTTCAACCTAAAGGCCTGTCGGCCTTCTTTTCAGTGGAGCGGGCACACAGAGTTCCAGGGGGCCAACCTAAACCAGGGGCTTCGCCTAGGCCGATCCTGGCGAGACTGTTTAACTACGGCGACCGGGACGTCATCCTCCAGGCGGCACGAGTCTCACCACCGGTGAAAATCCTCAACTCAACGATGGCGTTTTTCCCGGATTACACGGCGGAGGTGGCCAGGCGACGAAAAACCTTCTTGGATGTCAAAAAGGAACTCCGAAAACGTGAACTTCCTTACTCTATGATCTTCCCGGCCAGGCTCCGGGTGGTGGCGGAGAACAGAACCTGGTTTTTTGACGACCCTGGACCCGCAAGAGACTGGCTGGATGGCTGGCGCCGTGCCTCTCACTCTCGCCGCCCTGGACGGACTAAGAACGGCTCACATCAACCTGACCGAAACGATGTAGGGGACGCTGGTACGAACAGTGGCAGAAGCTCACCGGTAAGGGACGATGCTGACCTAACTCAAGAGGTGGACCCATGAACGTCTATATGAGACATTGATGTTTTGGGACTGCGGCTGGAACCGCCGAGGACACTGGCCCGAGGGCCTCCGTGGAGGGTACGAGGGGTCGCTAATTCCGGAGTGCTCCTCACCCCCAACGAGCAAGTAACTGTGTGTTTTCTTTGGGATGGGTTTAAGCACTCTGCTAAATTGGGGTGGCGGGCAGTTTGGAGTCCGTGTAGCAGGGAAGCAGGGTGGGTGGGGGTATTGGGAACGGGGGGGTTTTGTTGGTTTGTTTGTTTGAATTGTTTGGCTCTATTCGTCATTTTGAAACTGCTAGTAGTCACATTTGACCGTATTCCTGGCACCGGGTGTGTCGCCTCTGATCCTCTAACACTGCTATGGCATACACGTGTGAATAATTGCACAGGGATGGGACACTCTTGGATCACTATGGCTCCGTTCTACCCAATGGGACATCACCTTACACGCATGATTACAAAATGGCGGATCTCTCACGTCCTACCATCGTAACACCTGACACTGGGGTGGGGTCTGTGCCACCGCTACAGGTAATGTCTTGGAATGTTCGGGGGTTAGGAGATAAAGTGAAGAGGGGACTGGTCCTACAATGTATTAAGAGACTGAATTGTGACATCGCCCTTCTTCAGGAATCGCACTTAGTGGGAGCGGCCACCAAAGCTTTGGATAGGAGAGGCTATCACATGGTAGTGCATTCGGACTTCACTTCAGGGTCCGGGGAACGGGGGTTTGGGTGAAAAGAACATCACGCTTCATTCATCACTCCACGAAAACAGACAAACATGGCCGCTTCGCGGCAGTGTGTGGGCAATGGGAGGGTGTGCCCATTAATGTGGTGTCTGCGTACATCCCACCAGCGCTACATCATCGGCACTTCCGGATCTGGGTAAATTCCTTCTGGAACTCCCGGAGGGGGACCTGCTGGTGGGCGGGGACTTCAATGCACTGGCCAATACTGACATGGACAGGTTTCCGGTTCGTTCCCTCCCCACTGGCCCAACGAAATTCAGGGACTTCCTGGAGGCACAGGGTCTGGTTGACATTTGGAGACAGCTACACCCTACTGATCGCCACTATTCTTACTACTCATCTACTCATGACTGCCTGTCTCGCATTGACTATTTCCTCACACTGGGGGGTGGCAGACTCACATTTGCCGATGTACAGATTGCGCCACGGGGTATATCAGACCACTCCCCCTTGATCGCTACACTGTCCTGCACAGCCATGGCTCGCAAACGGCTCTATCCCATTTACCCCGGTTATCTTAAAATCCCTCCGATCCGAAAATCCCTCAAAACCCCCACCAAGCACTACTTCCAGGAGAACTCCGGCTCAGTGTCCTCACCGACGATACTATGGGAGGCGTACAAGACAGTATTGAGGGGCCAGGCAATCGCAACCATAACCGATCATAAACGCAAGCAGAAACAAGAACTGGTGGAGCTGGAACTGCAGTTAGAACAGGCTAACGTAACTCATATGACCGCACCGTCAGATGACACTCGACACGCGCTGACCCTTTGTCAGCAAAGACACGACGACTTTCTCCGTCGACGGGTGTTAGAACATATAGAGTCGACTGCATGCAGAGTTTATGATGTGGGTGACAAAGCCAACAAACTGCTGGCCTGGTTGGACAAGACACGGGACGGAGGCAGGCACATTCTGCAGTTACGGGACCGAGAAGGGGCGTGTCATACGCACCCTCCTAAAATTGTCGACCTCTTAGTAGACCACTTCCAAGGGGTATACACTCCGGAGGTGGTGGTCACGGCACAGGCGGCAGAATTAGCACTCCAAGATATAGAATTAGAGACATTATCACCGGAGGCGGTGACCGAGCTGGAAGCGGACCTCACGGTAGAGGAGCTCCGTATGGCGACAGGCGCGCTGCATACAGGCAGAGCATTGGGCCCCAATGGGATACCAATCGAATGGTTTCAAACAATGTCGGACTTACTGGGCCCGCCACTGCTGGCCATGTTTGAGAACTGTCGTGAGTCCGGAACGCTGCCTTTGGACCAACGCCTGGCGACGATAGTGGCTGTTCCAAAACCTGGCAGACCCCCGGAGGAATGTACGTCTTATCGCCCGATCTCGCTCATTAATGCAGAGGCGAAGATCCTAGCAAAATTGATTGCTAATAGGCTGACTCCATATCTCTCCCAATTGATCCACCCTGACCAATCCGGCTTTATGCCACACAGGAGTACAGCGTTAAATCTCCGTAGAGTGCACGGCGCACTGGCACGAGCACATTCCCTGACTGAACCGGCAGCCATCTTGTCCCTGGACGCCAGAATGGCTTTTGACATGGTAGAGTGGCAATATCTGTTCGCAGTTTTGACCCGGATGGGCTTCGGACCGAAGTTTCTCTCATGGGTCCGTCTGCTATACACGGACCCGGTAGCCCACGTGGCGGCCAATGGCCACATCTCACGAGCGATTCCTCTAGCGCGTGGGACTCGCCAGGGCTGCCCCCTATCCCCATTATTATTCGCACTGGCCCTTGAACCTCTCGCGATTGTCATTAGAAAGACACCATTGTTGAAGGGTATTAGATGGACGGAGGCCTGGGAAGACAGGATATCATTGTATGCCGAAGACATGTTGGTTTACTTATCTGCCCCCGAATCGAGTGTTCCGATACTACTGGCACTCTGTGACAAACATGGCTCGGCCTCCGGCTATACCATCAATTGGACGAAATCGGTCCTCTATGTTCTGAAGGGCCCTCGACCAATCCTCCCTGAACACTGTCCTTTAGTGTTGACCGATGTCTCCTTCAAGTACTTGGGCATCCATGTCACCAGCGATGCGGCCGTCTTCTACGACCGGAACCTGGCACCCCCCCTCCTTCGTCTAAAGGCAGACGTACGACATTGGTCATCCCTGCCACTCACGCTCCTGGGCCGCGCTGCCCTGTTCAAAATGATGGCGCTTCCGCGCCTCCTGTACGTTTTGGAAAATACCCCAGACATAATCCCGCCCTCCTACT
Source organism: Lissotriton vulgaris (assembly GCF_964263255.1). Lineage (NCBI taxonomy): Eukaryota > Metazoa > Chordata > Amphibia > Caudata > Salamandridae > Lissotriton > Lissotriton vulgaris. Next base: position 1,063,688,955 of record NC_141693.1, on the reverse strand, counting down.
TTCGTAGAATCACCGCAGTTATCACCACCTTGCTCTGGAGTGAGCGTCCTCCGAGAATAGCTCACCTTAAACTTAACCGCGGTTGGTACGATGGGGGGATAGCGCTACCAAATATGCAGCTCTACTACTGGGCGTCTCAACTTAAGGTACTCAACCAGTGGCTCCATGCACCGCACGATGACCCGGCATACCAGGCTGATAGGGCCCAACTGGGAACACATAGTCTGTTGGCCCCCCTATACAACCCAAATCTCCTCAAAGACCTGATTGGCCCTACTAAACACACAGTCACCTTATGGTACAAAGCGCTCACTAGACTACAATGGAAGGGGGTCATCACGAAGCTTACCCAGCTTTGGGATACCAAGAAACTAGGCTGCCTCAGGACCAGTAAGGGGTTCACCCAGTGGGATAATATAGGCATTTCTACGGTGGGGGATCTCTGGTCGTCTGCAGGGGTGATCCCCTTCGAGCAACTTCACAACAATATGCCCTAGGCCCCACTGAAACATACAGGTACAACCAAATCAGGCATGCTCTCCTGGCGGTGCTGGAACCAGGGACCACGGTCCCGGAGTCCTCACCCCTGGAAAACCGGCTTCTTACGGATTTTCTACAATCCCGGGCCACCTCACTCACGTACCGCAAACTGCTTAATAATCTTCCAGACCCCCTACAGAAACTGCGAGAAAAGTGGGAGGATGAGTTGGGAGCTATGGATGAGACGGACTGGAATGCCGCTATGGCGTCTCCAAGGGAGGCTGGGGTGTCGGCTAGGTTCAGGCTCATACAGTTGAAAGTGCTGCACAGAGTGTACTATACAAGGACCACCCTACATAAAATCCACAGGGCTGACTCTCCCCACTGTCTCAGGGGTTGTGGGGAGGACGGCACATTGTTACATACGCCGTGGGGTTGCCCTCTCGTCGCCAGGTATTGGCAACAGGTCATGCGCACAATCTCACAGGCCCTTGATAACTCCCTCACACCAGAGCCACGCCTCTGTCTCTTGAATATATGGGAGGGCACTGATCTTAACCTCAGACAACAGCAGTGGGTTACAATTGGTACAATGGTGGCTAAGCGCGATGTGGCGCAGAGATAGGGGGTGGCGGAGATACCTACTCTGGCGTTATGGTGTAAGAACATGGACAAATTGATGCTTACTGAAAGAACTGACTATAAACTCAGAGCGAACCCAAAGAAATGGAATAAGGTATGGGAGGCATGGAATAGGTACAGAGGGGACCTGTGCGACCCACTGCAGGAGGATGAAGACGAAGACTCGGATGACGAGGAGGAAATGATTGCTTAACCTGTGGGGTGCCCTGGGGTGGGATTAGAGATGTAACATTGTTGTTAGCACTTCAGTTAACACTGTGCTTGGGGGCAAAGGGGTATGGCCTGGGTGGTGGGGGTCGGCGTGTTCTACTAGCTACTCAGTTTCCATATTGCTTTATGTCTATTCACTACAAATGAGCCACTACGTTTGGTTTGGTTTCTATTTTTTTTTATAAAAGGTACAAACAAAAAAGGACTTAAAAAGTAAAACTTCATGGCTCCGGAAAATGCATCCTAAAGTTTTGCCATATCATCCTCACCATACGCTGCCGGACCGGAGGGTTGTCGGCTGAATAGCTGTGTAAACGTACATAATATTCTTCTGCCTCACGTCAAACTTATTGTATAAATGTACTGCTGTCACCTGGATGATGATTGTCAATAAAAGTTTTACACCAAAAAAATAAATAAATAAATCTGCAAGGGACAAGGCTATTATTATGCGTTATGCACCTCCAGACAAGTTATAACCACTCTATGGGGGAAAGTACAGGCACCAGAAACAGGAAGTTAAATTTCAGGAAATTTAATATCCGCGCACTGACTTCCTTTCAATAGATTACAGAGAGCTCCTCTGCCCCAGATACCTCATACTCCTCCACATTTCACACACTCAAGCAATACAATAGACAGATGACATACTGAACAGATCTACTGCACCGCTGGAGAGGAGGTGAAACTCCATCATGGATCATTCGAGTAAGAGGTGATATGGACTTCATAAGTCACAGTTAAGGATCAGATGGGAGAAGGAAGGGGGTGAGAGAGTGCTGATGAAGGGATCTCTCTGCACTCTGTATTGTTCATGTTTTACGGATACTGTAATCTGCTTACCAATTAACAGTCCACCAGCCTGCAGGTGTGGGTGATGGCAGATCATTAAATAACCAATAAAAATATTTAAACTATAAAACATTGTGTTTCAGCCATTGATATGTGACAAACAAATGGTCAAAAGCAGCATAATACTTGACATATTAAGATAGAAAAAAGAATCTGCCAGACGCTGCTGTTGTGCAACACCTGCACAGCTAAGGAAAAGTGAAGGTGAGGTAAAGGTATTAAAAGATACGAGGTGAAATATAGTCAACTCCCTTTGTTCGACAGAAGATCATAACGGTGTTGCTGGTGTCTTGAATAGCCTCTTTTGAATTCTAGGAGGAAGGCCACTACAGCTAGGAAAACTTCCATCACTCCATGTTTATTTGAAGAAATAGATCAGTATCTGCACCCAGACAAGCCTGCTGTCAGCAAGTTCAGCAGATATAAAAAGCATAAAGAATACCTCAACAATAACAGCATTAGTGCACCACCTCCAGAGATGTCATTCGTGTGAGGTGGACTAGAGCAGACTTGGGATAGATGTCCATCAATTGACATCAGTGCTCCACTAGGTCAGGCTGAACAGCTGCCATGCACCTTGCAATGGGGCATTACTCCCTGCAGGGTTGCAGTGCCAAAGCCAGGGCCATGATTTTGTACATGGATTTTACTCTAGGACTGCTGGATGAATCTTAGCAGATATGTGCTCAAAAAGGCTTCTATTATCTGGATATTTCTTAATGGTATGCAAGAGGATTTTGGTACGTTCACAAAGAACCCGGGCATGTAGAGTGCCGGTTATCTGAATAGGTGTAGCAACAGACGTTTTGCAGCCGCAGAAATCAGGTCTCCAAAACTAGCAATCTGAAAGAGAAAACACTAGTACTGATGTGTTCTGGAGTCACAAAGGCAGTCGCATAATGGCAATGCAATAATCACAATGGAAGGGTTCATCAAATATGTTCCCTAGAAGGTTTGCAGGATATAACAAGTTGTTCTATATTACTATAACTTGGGCAATAGTCAGCATCTTGAAGTTGTGAAATAATAGGGAATGGCTTAGATCATATACATTTAGTACTGGACCTCTGTATCTGTTAACTAGGAGACTGGGAGTAATAGCCTTACCCCTATTAAAAGGTAGGACAGAGTCTAAGGTCAATAAGAGAAGGATGCTTTCCATTACCTTTAGCTGTTCCTAAGATATCGACTGAGGCTCTGCTGACCTCACATCTGGTAGCTGCGAAAGGTATGGCGAGCACCTGTCAGATCAGCAAAAGCGTCCATGTGGTGATAATGATTTGGGTGCAATGATACTAGTTGAGGGAAAGCCTTCACCCAATTCGAGAGCAAATATTTTGGATAGGTTGGAGAAGCCACTGAGGTCAATGACATTGGCTTGGATTTCCTCCTATCGGTTTGTAAGATTGAGGCAGAGGAAGATGCGGTCATGTTGTTGCTCAGTCATTGATGGAGACACGTGGCTCAATGGTTAGAGAGGCAGACCCTGATGCAGAGGTCTGGCCCGGGACCAGGGTTCAATTCCCGCCTCGGCGGCTCTTGGACTCAAACTCCCCGGACCTGATCATTCTAACCTCGGTGCCTAGTCTAATCATGGGTCCCACTCTGTGACTCTGGGCAATAGCTTGCTTAATCTCCACAATGGCCCCAGCAGCGCTTGGATGCCTGGCTTCACCTTGGGGGTGTCCAGGAGTGGACATCTCACAGGAAAGCCAGGAAGGGTTCCATAGCGGTATGAATACAGCGCTACAAGACCTCTGGGTAGAAGGCGCTATATAAATACAATTCAATTGATAACTTTATTTCAGTCGAAGACCATAAAAGTGCACATAAAATACATACAAGCACGAAATATTAAAACAATAAATAATCATCAAATCATCAAATTGTTAGATTTTAACCATTTACATGTAAATGACCTAATAGGTAAAGTGCCACGCCTTAGCGGAAGATACAACTTTCTAGCAAGCAGATGTTCAATTACATCCAGGAATTCCTCAATTTTAGATTCCGATTTAACTAAGAGGAACTCTGTCGTTAGCCTGCCCATAGTTGCAGAGCTCTGCAATGTTAGAAAGTTCTGCCTAAGTATCAGAGTGTGGAGTTCCCTTTTTGATATCCCAGGGCAATAAGTCTCGGGTGTTTCCCAAAGTTCCGGAAGGCCTATCCGGATACTAACAGCCCTTATGTGCTGCAGTCATGGGATCTTTTTGCATTTAAGGGAGGTCCAGACCTCAGATAATTCTGCTCTGTAGGCGGCCAGTTCTGGGACTGACCAGATCCTCTTCCAATACATAATTGGTCTTGCACTTGTGATCTCCTCTATTGGCTCCATCCGAAGGTCTAATCTAAGAGGGATCAATGGAGTACTTGCCGGTAATCCAACTAGATTCCTCATGAAGCTTTGTTCCACCCTTTTGAGGTTCAGTATCTGTTTATGCCCCCAAAGTTCAGCACCATAAATTGCAGCAGTTCTGGCCTGGCGACAATATATTTCCAAAGCCGGAGACACGGGCCTAAAGACTGACCCCCTAAATACTTTACTTATACCCCCCGCTAACTGCGATAATTTGAGTGCTGACTTGGCAATCTGCGCGTTCCACTCAAGGCTCTCTGTCAGGGTAACACCCAAGTATAGAAAAGTCTTGACCCTCTCGAGGGAAATAACGATTAAGACCGGGTTTGGGCGTGTCCGCTTCGGGGGGTTGAAAATCATGAACTTCGTTTTTTCCAGGTTGATTTCCAATCCCCGCAGCGTGCAACAAGCTACAAATCTGTCGAGTGTTTTTTGAATCCCCGATGACGTTTTAGACAACAGGAGAGTGTCGTCTGCAAACATCAGAGCGGGCACTCTCCCTGTGGCCAATTTTGAGGCATCATTGTCCACCACACCGTTCAGATGATCCACAAGTCCATTAATGTAGAGACTGAATAGTGTGGACGCCAAGACGCACACCTTTCTTGACAGAAAATTGATCCGTAAGGTCGCCGTACCTTCCACACCTGACCTGCGCATAATTGTTTGTACAAAACACAAACACACAAACATTGACCACACAGATTTGTAATGCTCAGTAACTCATCAGTTGAGGAGTTTTTAAATGTTCCTTTAAGGAAACAGCGAATCAAGTGCACAATCAGAAAGACTGGAGTTAAGCCTTAGGATTTTAACGATACTGCGACACCATGAGGTTCTGCATTGCCAAATATACTTCTGACAAATTCCTCATCTTATGAATTATCCTTCCAGGTTTCAGACTGGCCTGAAAACAGTTTACCCAGCAATGGCTGTCCAGAGCTGCCAGGTGATGCCATGAGGTGTTAGCCATCACTCCTCCTCCAGACATGATGACAACATATATTAGGCAACAACTGGTATGCTGGTGTCACTTCCACTGACTTTTTCCGCAACCCAAGAAGGCAGAGAGGAACTGAGAGAGCAACAACATAGAAGTCCCAAGTCTTCGTCTCACTCACGATAGTCAACATTGACAAGTGAAGCAAATAACATATTTGCATATCTTGGGATCTTTTTAATCAGAGCAGTAACTCCTCAGATGAGGATAAAGGCCTGTGGTGAGGAATCCCTTGAAAACTATATACCCACCGGAAGGTGTGGGGGGAAATTTGCGCCAGGGCCAAAGCCACCAGTGCATAACCAGACAGAGCCCACACAGACCTGCTCAAAAATGGAGGGGCATGGCCTCATAAAATTCTTTACGTTGAGCGAGGGTTGCTCCAAATCCCAGAAAAGTGGGGAGGCATGGAGCTGACCCAGACGCAGGTTTCGAAGAACGAGGCCTTTCATGCCGATGTTCTTCCCTCGCATCGGTCGACAGATGGGGAGAAGTCGAAGCACGCTTCAGCTTCTTGTGCCTATTACCCGAGTGTCTCGACTATCGTGGATGGAATTAAATTCAGTGCCCTTTACTCTCTGTGGCAACACCTTGATGATCTCTTTGTTCACAAGGGCAAGGACTTCTGACCACAACATGGAACTATTGCTGGACAGCAGCTCAATGGAAGGAGGCAAACTGGATAAAGAGACAGGAAGTACAGAGTACAGCCCTAGTAGGTTAGCTACATAGATGACAGACATAGCAGTCTTTTCTGCCTCACAACTAATGGGAAAAAAAAAGAACCTCCATCAGAAGAGTATTCCAGAGAGAGGATGTCATAGAGGTTATGAGCAGCAGAGCCAACAGAGGATGGTGGGGATGGCAGCTACTGATGTTGCTTTCAACCCCACAATCTAACCCTGCCCAATTTGGAGCAGTACTCTGCCTGGACAGTGTAAGAAGGTCGTCTCTGTACTGCCCTTGAGTAACCAAACAACTTTCTACATTGTTTGTAAAATGATATGCTGGGGGAGGTTAGGCCCCGCGTGTGGGCAGTAACTTTGATGCTCTGAAAGCACACCAGGGAGGAGTCAACCTCAACCTACAATGGTTCATGGATCTAAAAACTGCAGTTTGATCTATGAAAGCATTGAGATCTACTACAACAACGCAGAAGAGTTTGGTGTCTGGGAATGGTTTTGAGTCTCCGAAAGGCCCCCAGAGCATGACGGTTTCCTCAAAGAAAGGGGATTCCCTTTTCATAAGGATTTCTTGTGTTTGTTCTGGGAAAACTTTGGGGAGATCATTCCCAGAGGTAGGACTTACCTGCAAATGAGGGAGGTCGCTTGGCATTTATATGTTGGCATTAACCAGAAAATATTTGGCCTCCCAGTCCCTGGTGACCATTAGGTGCATAAGGCACAAGAATTGCAGGCCACAGCATTGTTCTCAAATCCGAGACACCACAAGTAGTTATCATATGGAACCAAAATGGACATCATCATGTAGCAGGAAACATCAAAAGTTTGAAGGAGACATTTGAAGTAGTTCTTGTCTAAGGCAGCGGAATTGAGTCCGTGAGACAAAGAGAAAGCTCCTGAACCATGTTGACGAGGTGCTGTAAAAACTGGAACTGACACCACAGCAACAGTTGTCTCCAAATACTCCCTGGTAATGTCATGTCCAGACGAGTATCTGTGGAGGGAGATGTAAACCACCACTTGGGATCACTAGAAAAACACGTCTGGAGAAAGTTTTTTTTTTTAGAATTGTCTGGGTCATGGAAGGATAATTATTAAAGTAAGAGGAAAGATGTATCCATCAGAACTAATTTCTTTATAACAAGACTTTCAAGTACTGTAATAAAAGTGTAGAATGGGGGGCGTGGCCAAGCAGCATGGCCGACAGGACGTAGGCTCCTTCGGCTCCCGGCAGGCCGCCACAAAAATCCTGTAGAAAACATCCTTTCAGAACTCATGGGCAGTGAAAAATGGTGTCCACAAGCCCAGTTCGTCGATGGGCACATCCTGACCCACTTTGGGGCTGTTAGCGGACCGGGAAGCGGAAACGACGGCCCGGGCTGTGCAGAGGCGGAACCGTAATAAATCGACCCTCCGAGGAGTGGAGAGCGTCGACGACGGTGCAGGGTCCACTGCCAGCTGGGGCCCCTGCTTGGGGAGAGACACCTGATGCAAGTTCGCCAGAGCGGTGGAAACCAGAGATAGCGCCGTGCCAGCCTGCACGGAGCCGGCGGGGACGGAGACCTTCGGACCCGACCTGGAGGGATATCCCGGCTTGGGAGGCGCCCACTGTCATCGGGGGCCTCCCATTTGGTTGTGAGGACTGCGAGCGGCAGGAGGCCTGACGACGGGCCTGAGCGCTGTGGCGGCTGGGCCCGGTGATCGGAGGGTGGGAGCGCTCTCTGGCCCCCCTGCGCTGCGGAGGGGAGGCAGTGCTCGAATGCTGAGTGGGAATGAAGGTCTCCGCGAACCCAGACTGTTGAGAGGCACATCCTAACCCACTTTGGGGCTGTATGCGGAGCCGGAGCCTGAATAAATCGAGGCCTGGGTCTGCAGCCTAACTCCACGAGACGGAGGCAATCTGTCACCGGAGGGCCCACTGTGATTGGGACCTCCCATGGAGTGAGGAGATTCGACAACAGTGCGGGGTCCACTGCCAGCTGGGGCCCCGGTGCGGAGAGTGATGCCTGCTCCTGACTGGCCGGAACTGAGGGATCCGAGGAGAGTGCCTGTTGGGTGCCCGGGTTGCGGACTCATTACCTCGCGGGCCGGCCCTTGACAGGGTGTCATGAATTGGGAGGTGCCCACTGCCGTCGGGGGCCTTCCCATCTGTCTGGGAGATCTGCGGACTCACTGTGGCATCGGGAGCACCCTGGGGCCTGTCATCCTGTGTGACCGGCTGCGGCCTGCTGTGGGTCGGCGCTCCGGGCGGCCTGGGCTGGGACTACTACTGGTGCTGCAACGACGGGGAAGGCCCCTGGAGCCATGTACGACGGGGGGTCGCCCCGGGAGGCTTGTAGATGCAGTGGAGGGACACAGTGGACTTCGGAAGGCCGCCGAGGGGTCTGCTGGCCGTAGCAGGGCAACGCGCTTACGGTGTGGAATTATCCTGCAAGGGGACATCAGGATTGAGGCTGCCGGTTCAGACCCGGGAGATTTAAGCTGGGCTATAACATGTGTCCCCTGAAAGGCCCTGGTGGAGGGGTGAGTTTCCGCCCTTGTGACCTGCATTACAGGGACTCCTTTGATTGCGCGCTTGCCGGTTTAGCCAGCGTGGAAAAGGCGGTGACCCGGACATTACTTGATGACCCCGACGTGCCCGTCCTGAGCAGTAGCCGCAGCCCCCACGTGCCTGAGGGATCTTCCTGGGTGCGCTGGATCTGGATCCGAACGCAGCGCTGGTGTTGGGCTTCAGCATATGGGACGCGCCGAGAAGGGCCCCTGTCACATGAGAGGAACTGTTATTGAAGGCAGAGTGTGCGTCAGTGACTAGAGAATAGATCGTACATCACCTTCATCCACACAGGCCTTGGCATGGGTTTACGGGGAGTTTGCCGCCTCGGGGCCCTGGGGTGACTCCGTTTGAGGTCTGCAATGCTAGAGATAAAACGCCCTGGGCCTCGCAGCCAAACACTAACACAATATACTACCCAGAGGATCCCCTCGCAGAGGATCACGTGCCAGTCGGGACAGGATGAGGGGGATGCTACTCCTGAAGAACCCTCCCAGGCGGAGTTGCTAAAGGCGATTCAGGGGTCCCATGCTGCCCTGGAGCGCCAAATTGAAACGGTATACATCAACGTGAATTTGTTACGGACAGACCTGCGGAAAGTGGCCGACAAGGTTACTGATGCGGAGGGGAATATCGTCCAGTTGCAAGGAGAGGTGGCGTCCCTCAAAAAAACAGTCTTGCATCTTACTGCCACGACCAGGGCTCTGGAGCGGAGAGCGGAGGATGCAGAAGGGAGGGCACATCGCAGTAACATCAGGGTTCTTGGTATTCCGGAACGAGCAGAGGCAGGCAACGCAGAACGCTTCCTGGAGCACTGCATTCATAATACGCTGTGCCCTGCGGGTCTGTCGGAAGTCTTTGTGATTGAATGGGCCCAAAGAGCGCTAGTTCCGCCGCCGAGGCCCAGAGCTCCACCTCGGGCCCTCATTGCCAAGATCCTTAACTATCGAGACAGGGACTGTATCCTTACAGCGGCGAGGGAGACTGCTATTTAACATTTGAGAATGCAAGGGTATCCATCTTTCCGGATTACACCCAACTGGTCCAAGACAGCGGAAGTCCTTCCTGACAGTTAAACAGAAGCTCCAGGAGTTAAACCTACAGTATATGCTGCTTTACGCAGCTAAGCTTAAGGTTATTTCCCAGGGGAAAGCACACTTCTTTGAGGCCCCAGAGGAAGTCTGGGAGTGGCTTGAGATCAGGGGGATGCCCTTCCTCCTGGAGAGCGGAGAGGAAACCGAAGCACATGGGGGACACGACCGCAGAGGAGGCGCCCTAGCAGACGACGACGATCAAACACAGCTGAACGAGAGGAGAGACGGCGAGTCACGGTGGGCGAGGATGGTGCACTCCGCTTGCATCTGACGGAGTCTGAACTGTTACCGACGACGTCAAAGACTACCCCGTCGGGAGAGATAATGGTTCCAGATACATCGCAGCCCACCACAGATATTATTTCACCTACCATTGCTACGGTTTCAGATACGGCAGGGGCGGACATTGGAGGCCCCCCATGAGGAGCGACTGTGGCCCTGTATGGTTTGTTGAATTTCAGGCCTGATGGCCGGCCGCGCTGGGGCTGCTCCCAAAGGGGAGACTATACTCAGTCTACTGTTTGAAGTGATGTTGTTGCTCGTTAAAGAGTGAAGGGTTGGACAAACTGTGGGATCCTTAACTGTACTGGCCCGAGCTCTGTATTACCGATGTGATAGCGGGCCTTGCTGGGAGTTGGGTGGGGGGTGGGCAGTTTTCCTTTCTATTTTTTTGGGAGGTTTAGCCCTGTTGGGCGAATGGGGTGGCTGTGCACGTCCTGGCACCCGCATGGGAAGGGCTTATCGGCAAATTGTGTTGTTGCAAGTATATTTCTCGCGGGTGGGGGGAGAGTTTGGAAGAGGTTGTTGAAGGGGAATGTTTTAGGCATTGCATGGAATACACTTCGGGCACAGGATTGGAGGGGCACCAGGGGTGGCGTCCTCTGGGGAGGCGGGCTACATCATCAAACATGGGTTACAGGTTTATGAGCTGGAATGTGAGAGGACTAGGCACATGCACTAAAAGGTATGGAGTCCTTTCTTTTCTTCGTAGACACGGGGTTTCAATTGCATGTCTCCATGAGACCCATCTCACAGATGAGGGAGCACAGAAATTGGGAAAAAAGTGGCCGGGGCAGGTATTCCACTCCTCCTTTTCCACGTATGCTAGGGGGGGTATTGATTTGGGTGGCGCCTAGGGTCCCGTTCGCAGTCCAATATGTAGAAGCGGACATACATGGCAGATACTTGCTTCTCAGGGCAAAATTAGATGGTAGGAACATTATTATATTGAATATGTATGAACCTAACGTAGATGACCCGTTTTTTTTCGGGCTCTCCAGGACGTCCTGATTCATGATTTGGGGGCCCCAGTCCTTTGAATGGGGGACTTCAACTGTGTTCTTGACCTGGTCCTAGATAGATCCCCGCCACAAGAGGGTACAAAACCCCGTATGACTGCCCAGCTTAAGGAGGTTATGGAGAATATATGAGCGGTAGACATTTGACGCCAGATAAACCCGACGCAGCAAGTTTACACCTGTTTTTCCCCCACTCATAACACACACAGTCGCCTTGATAGGGTCTTAATTGCGAATGCGGAGTTTAATATGTTCAAAGAGGTTACCCACCAGGCTCGCTTCTTGTCCGATCACGCCCCGGTAGCATGCATGGTACGATGGGGAACCCCGATTCCCCGCCCTCGAACTTGAAGACTCCTGGTGGATATCATCCATGACCAGGTAGGGAGGGCGCATGTAGAAACGGCGGGGACTACGTGAACCTTAATTGGGGGGAAGGGGACCTCTCGCTGGCCACCAAATGGGAGGCCCTAAAGGCGGTGGTGAGCCTGCATGGGACTCACTTATTGAGTCCGGAGGCAGCTTTTACAGGATCTCCAGACGGCGGAGGATACTCTTTTGAATCTTCAGGCCGCAGCATCTCCCGACGACCTGCAGAGGAGGAGGAGCAGTCTACCCGAGTTCGGGTGCATGATATTCTTGACCGCCTTGACAAGTATACCCTAGGCCAATATAGGCAATGTCTCCATAGGGAAGGAGACAAGTCGGGACGGCTTTTGGCTTGGATCCTTCGGCGAGGGCAGACCCTGGAACGTATTGTAGCTCTACGAGACTCAAATGGGGACGTAGTTCATTCGGAACGGGCCATCCTCGCAGTCCTCAGATCCCACCTCCAACAGGTATACACTGCAGACCCAGACATATCCGAAGCCTCTTATCTTCCTTATCTACAGGGACTGACCCTGCCGTCCCTCTCTGAGGCGGACCAGGAGGACCTAGATGTGGCACTAACATTGGGTGTGGTGCGGGCAGCTCTGGCTCGCCTGCCGCGGGCAAAGTCGCCGGGGAGTGATAGGTTCCCACCGGAATTTTATCAGGAGTTCGCCGACACACTGTCTCTTACAGGTATTTGTAGAGGCATTTGAGAGGGGGTCTCTCCCAGAGAGCATGACAAGGGGGGAAATATGCATGATCCTTAAACCAGGGGGGGACAAACTCGACCCTTTTTCGTATCGACCGATCACTATGATCAATACAGATGTGAAAATCTTAACTAAACTTTTGGCCACCCGGCTGGCACCGCATATGGCGCACTTGGTCCATCCGGACTAATGCAGCTTTATTCCCGGGCGTAACACCGCCATGAACCTACGGCGCTTGAATCAGATCATACAAGAGGTCCAGGGGTCGGAGGTACAAACTGTACTGGTATCCATTGACCTCGCCAAGGCTTTTGATACAGTTGACTGGGGATATTTACAAGAGGTCCTTCGAGGGATGGGTTTGGGCCTCAACTTTTGCCGTTGGATCCGTATCCTATATAAATCCCCCCGGGCTAGAGTACAGCTTGGAACGGCGTGTTCAGGGGAGTGGCAATTGGGACAGGGTACACGACAGGGGTGTCCCTTCTCACCACTACTCTTTGCCCTGGCTATATAGCCTTTTGCCGTGCTGATCCGCTCTGAGTTGTCGCAGTGGGGCATCGGGGTGGGAGATACTTGTAATATTATTTCACTATATGCAGACGATGCCTTGTTTTATCTGAGAGCCCTAAGAGAAGCGCTCCCAATATTGCTAGATCACCTAGATAGATTTGGCGAAGCGTCGGGACTGAGACTCAATAGACACAAGTCCCTGATCTTCCCGTTGTCGGGTCTGGAGTCGGTGCCCCAGGAGGACTTCCCGGAGCTCAGGCTGCGATGGGAAAGGGAGAGCTTTTGTTACTTGGGGATTCAGGTGGCTTCAACGGAGGCACAATTATTGGCCTGCAATGTTGACCGGGTGATTAAGTCCCAGCAGCAATCAGTGTCATTCTGGAATACCCTGCCCCTATCTCTCATGGGTCAGCTGGCTGTTGCCAAGATGGTGATGCTGCCTAGGACGCTTTACGTCCTCCAGAATGCGTTATGTCTTTAGGACCCTGAACATGCTGCTTATGTCCCTACTCTGGGCAGGCCGCCGCAGTAGAGTAGCTCTTCATACAGTGGCGCGCTCCTATGAGGAGGGAGGCCTAGAGGCCCCGCGCTTTGATTTATATTATGCGGTGCAGCTGCAACCGGCTGCCAGATGGTTTGCGGATGTAGACGTTTGGGAGACGCAACTATTGTCGGGTAGAGTAACGGTACAGGAGCTACGGGTGGCTTTGATGCGGGGTAGGGGGGCGAGTGAGACTTTGCCATACGTCGTGAGGCACACGGCGAGTGTTTGGCACCAATTCATAGAAAGAGTCTTGGGAACAGCGCCCTACCATAGGGACCTGCCGGTCTGGATCCTGGCACCCGTTGTGACAATGGAACAACATATGTCCTTCCGTGCCTGGCGCGAGGGGGGCTGTGAGTCCCTGGCTGACCTGTGCCCCACCAAGACCTTTTTTTAACTTATGAACAGGTGGAGGAGGCCTTCGGCCTTTAAAGAGGGCAATATCTACATTATCAGGATCTGGGCTATGTAGTGCGGTCAATTTGGGCTCAGTTTGCGGAGGTGCCGCCAATGACACCACAACTTGAATATTCTTCTGTCCTGTGGCAGAGGACGCAGGCTTATTTCCCTACTATATGCGGCCATGCGACGGGACTCAGCCCACCGGTGCCACCGGACTGCATGGCCTGGGAAGCGGATTTGGGAACGCCACTTGACCAGGGACAGGGTAAACGCATAGGGACTCTAACACAGAAGGTCTCTTGTAACGCACGTTTTAAATTAATACATTTTAACTTCCTACACCGCACCTACCTTACCCCGATCTTACTAAAGCGTTATTCCGCAGACAGGGGGGATAATTGTCCCAGATGCTACATCGGGCGGGTTTCCTGCACTTTGCCTGGGACTGCCCGCTAATCAAGAGTTTTTGATTACTACAGCCCGAGCAAGGCATGCTCGGGCTGTAGTTAGCAAAACGAAGAATACCATTGGATGGCTGTCTCAGTTCCGGACCAACAATACAGGCATGGATCAGGGATATGTCTGAATGGACAATGCAGAAGAAAAGTGTATGAAAGGTTCGGATGGACGAAAGGTGGATGAGGACTGCATGATCTAGGCTGAAATGTTACAAGAAATAGTAACCCCTGCATTTGTTGATTCCAACAGAAAAATCAGAGGGGAATCACAAGGCCCTAGAGGCAACAATTACTAGTAGGCAGGAGACACATTGGAACCGGGACTCCAAGATACATCCAAGACAGGATGGGCACACCTGCATAATGGCTTATAATATTAAGATACTTGTAGACTCTATATGAATATTATATTGTCATCTGGGTGGGCTGTTGTATATGTATGTTACCCTAAGTGGCTTGTGCAAAAGTCCTTGATGCACCCGGTGGGTGGCGTATTATTGTGAGCATGGTATATGCCTGATTATGTTGGATTTGTTTTTGTTCTCCTTGAATACTTGATATAAAAAACTTTTTTTTTTTAAATAAAGTGAATACAATATAATATGAACCTATATGACCTACAAAAAAAACAATCATCACAAAGAAAGGTGCATCTTTAAAGAGAGATCAGCAACGTTATTTTACATTTTAATTACTCACCAAGTTTTACATCTCCATCAATTGTAAAAAGGATATTGCCAGCTTTTAAATCTCTGTGAATAATCTTGTTTTCATGCAAGTAGACAAGGGCATCTAATGTCTGTTTACAAACTACACGAATTTGGGGTTCAGTTAATGGCCTCTCAAGCTCTGAAAAAAACAAACACAAAATTAACCATACAGTAGTTTCACCAGTTCGTGTTAAGTGATGTTGCTTACAGTCCAACAAACTGTCGTCATTTCTGAGTAAAATACATTTACAATATGGTGAATCTTGCAGGACTAACATCACAGATTCTACGGCTTGTAGTGTACTAGATTAAAGGGGAATCCAGCATAAAAACATTTTATGAGAGCCAGACTCATCAGTGTTACTGAAGCACACATACCGCCCACATAGAGAGTAGAAAAGGATAGGTACAGAACTCAAGTAAGGAAGAGGAACCTCTCATTTTGTTTGGAATGACCAATAACTCTTACCCACACATTTTTAAAAAGTCCATACACTTGTATCATTCAACTTTGCATCCACTGGACCTGCACACAAAGGCAACGTTCATCTACCAATCTAGAATCTACTCCCGCCAAGATCCAACACACACATATATACACACACAAGAGACAAGCAGAACGACAAAGGCAAATTCTAGAAACAAGTTAACACATTGTGCGTTATACAAATGCTTTACTTTTGAATTTATCCAGAGAGTAAGCTCAAGCGAATCTCCGCAATCTAGTAAAACCAGTACTGGCAAAGCCAATAGATCTTGCCTATGTGACCTACTGACTTTGCAAATAGTTTTTAGCCACACTGTGTAGCATCTGAAATGCTGTGCAGCGTGGCTAAAGTAAAAAAGAAAAAAAAAAAAAAGAAAAAGCTGTGCATACCTACAAAACCACATGGTCGCTTCGTTCTTTTTAGTTACGGATCTGAGGTGGATCAGTAACTAAAAAGAAAAAACGCAGATACTTTTTTTTTTTACTGAGGGTGGGAGGGGGGGGGGGGGTGGAAGCAAAGCAGGAGAGTGCAAGCTAACTGCACCTCTCCACAGGGTAAGGAGAGGGCACCAAAGTAGCACCGGAGGGGATGCAGTAGCAACAGGGGTGAGGGAGGAATGGAAAAGAGGTGAAAGCAATGGGGTATGTACCGAATGCAACATGGGGATAAGGGAAAGTGTGGAGGATGCAGCTGGTAAGAAGGAATGGGGAGAAGCACACAGGTGAGTGCAAGACGGAGGACAGAATAGAGAAGCAGTCGGGCAACACCGAGTGCAGGGTGAGAGGCATACACGAGGGAGTCGGCTACAAAATACATGCATTCAGGGGCACTCAGGGATATTTAATTCCTATAGCCCAATGCCCAGGACATATTGTGCGGGGTCGAGAACAACAAGTTTTAACATTTATTTTGTCCCTGAACTAATGAAGTAGGCCCAACCGCCTGTAGCACAAGCTCATTGGCTGTCAGTTTACAGTACTACAATATGGATCTGAGAAGGGCACTGTCAGCAGTTAAGGTTATATTTGCATCAATAAGTTAATGCTGTTCAAACTTGAATTCATGCTTCCTTAGCACAAAGCCTTTATCAGTAGGGTGAGCGCAATAAAGAAATGTTATAAGCTTGGACTGCACTACTACCAATGGTGTAGTATAAAAATGTGTTCACATGTTTAGCAGGCGTAACAATATGAGGCTATGTATAATGCTCCCAGAATTGACTCTCGTTAGATGCAAATATCTGCAGTAGCTTGAAAGCAAGATTGAGGATTCTTTAAAAATAAAATGTTCATAAAAAAAATGCAACTAGAAAACAAAACATGTTGCTAAACTACAGTGATTTAAGGTACCATTTCTTTGAAGCATCATTTAGTAAAATGTGTCGATACATGCTAGTATTTCCAAAACATATTTATAATGGAAAATCAGTGTAACCAGTTTCAACAAGATTATGATAAACATGAAAATAAACCAGCATTGACAAAGCCAATAGGTCTAACACAGGTGCTGAACCTTTTGGCTTTGTCGATGCATGTCTTGTAACAAAAAAATTGTAAAACGGACTCTATAGGGAGGTACCGATCCAGAATTGCGTACTGAGCATTGGTCAGAGCGGAGCATTGGGGGAGCGGGGGGGGGGGGGGGTGCAAGGGAAAGAAAATGTTGTGGGAAGGTTTAAAATCAGAGACAGGTAGTAATTAAGGGCGGCATGGGCGTGCGGAACATGGATGTTGGGGCAGCCAACCTCCCTCAGATGTTTGATGCGCAGTTTAGGGCTACAGGTGCTCTGCAAATTGGGGTAGTGGGAAGGTTAAGTCCCACAGTGCAGGCTAGCGGGGAAGGGGGAGTTAGGGGATTCAAGGTAGTGTTAGTTGTAGTTGTAGCAGTTGAACATGACGCAGGAGCCGGGGGAGGAGCACATAATGTACAACAGGAAAGGGGAGGCCTAATGACACTCATATCAATCCAACTGAGGCAGGTGTTTGGAAGAGTTCATAGCAAAGTCAGAAACGCTGGACCAGTGTGGGCTTAAAGTAATGTCATGGAACGTAAACGGCTTAGACTCCAAAATAAAGCATACATTGGTACTTCAATTTCTTAAGAGGGCGATACCAAAGGGGATGATGGACGGAGATTTTGAGCAAATCAAACACTCACCCCCCAGTCAACTGATCTGGGTTCAATCCATCACCATTCTTTAGCTCACTCCACCACCCCAGTTCAGACATGGTCATATGCAAATCAGTCTGACCTGTGCCTCATGGGAACAGTCCAGCCCGAACTGCGAAGCCATGTCTTCCCTGGACCAGAAACAAGCCTCCTGGGACCGGTCTCGGATTCATCATCCTCACCAGCCAGGCTATCTTGAATCCAGTGGTAGAGTGAGCAAGGGACCCACGTCTGGGCATTCCCTGCCAACATAGGGGGAACAAAGTGATACCAAAGGGGATGATGGAAGGAGCGTTTGAGCTGGGGTGGTGGAGTGACCACTGACCATCAGTTGACTGGGGTGAGTGTTTGATTTGCTCAAACGCTCCGTCCATCATCCCCTTTGGTATCTCTCAATTTCTTAAGAGGCATAAGCCAGATGTAGTCCTGCTGCAGGAAACACACCGCAGGGATTTCATTATAAAGCTCTAAATAGATGGTGATATAAATTCGCAGCGTATGCAGGGTATACATCAGGACCACAGGGTGTGGGCATACTTCTCAGAGCCATGGTAACATTCATCCCAGAGATAAAGTGGCAGAAGCCGTTAGGTAGAATGGTGTTTCAGTCTGGAAGCTGGAATGGTAAAACTCTGAACCTGGGCTCCGTATACGTCCCACCAACGCTGCAAAGTGAAACCAGGACAGCTCTAGGGGCGTAACTATTGGAATTACCGTTTGGCACACTAATTGTTTTTGGGGGGTGGGGGGGACATGTTTGATGTCATGTCTCTAATGGAAGATCGGTGGCCAGGAAGGGCAGCCTCCTCCACTGAAACTCCTCTGAGAGGCTTAGCGGAAGCATTGGGCTGGGCTGACATCTAGAGAGCAAACAATGGGACGACGCACCGATACACACATCAGTCGGCAGGGCATGGGAGTTTATGGCGGATAGACTATTTGTTTACTCTGCAAAACGACGTAGGGAGCTTCAGAGACACACATCAGATCACTCGCCAGTAGTCACCTGGTTTAGAGGACAAACAGCAAGGGGTCACCTGCTGCCTAGGTTGGACTCTTGGCATTTGAAAGATAAGGAGTTTGTAGGAAAGCTAAGGGAGGGCACTGAAAATTATTTTCAGCAAAATGAAGGAACAGTAGATTCGAACTGTGTTCTCTGGGAAGCTTACAAGACAGTTATAAGAGGGCAGTATCAAGCCCTGGTAGGGGTTAAAAAGAAAAAAAGAAAGTAGATAGGCAAAAGTATCTAGAGATAGAACAAAAAAATAGTAGACATAGAATCGGATCTGACTAGAAAGGAAGGACAAGATGGCACACCGACTAAAGGTGGCACAGCAGGAGTTGAGGGAGGTAGCAGAGGGTGCAGCTAGGGCCCATGCATTGTCCGTTCATCGTAGGATCTATGAAGTTGGAGACAAGGCCACAAAGCTCATCGCCTGGCTAGAGAAGAAAGATAGCGAAAGGGTGACAGTCCTTGCTCAAGATGGAGTGGGGCACACAGGGGGTTGAGGCGATAGCTGCAGTATTTGCGGATTTCTTTGGGGTGAATACAGCTCGGTCCACTAAAGAGTGTGCAAAGCTTCTCGCAACAATGAACCTAAATACACTCTCGAAAGACTGTTAGACAGCGATATTACAGTAGAAGAAATAGCGGGAGCACTAGGTGATCTCCAATTTGGGAAGGCCTCTGGCCCAAATGGGTTGCCCGTACAGCTGTTTAAGAAAACGGCCCAGATTCTGGCACCACAGCTACTAAATCTGTTTTTAGAGGCTAGAGAGGCAGGACACTTACCAGAACATCAAAGAACCGCCACCACAGTGGTGATCCCAAAAAAGGGAATCCACAGTGGGAGTATAAATCATACAGGCCCATCTCACTACTTAATGTAGAACCTAAAATATTAGCCAAGGTCCTTGCAAATAGGTTAATAGGAGTGCTAGCTACATTGCGCCACCCGGACCAATCAGGCTTTGTCCCAAAACGTAGTACACGCCTAAATTTAGGAAGATTATATGGGGTACTACATCTGACCAATGAGTATGGGGTGATGGATGTGGCGGTTCTTTCCCTAGAAGCAGAGTTGGCCTTTGATAGCGTGGAATGGAATTACCTTTTTGCCCTACTGCTGCGATTGGGCTTTGGGCCAAAATGTTGTGCAAGAGGGTACGCTTATTATATCAGGGTCCGAGATGCCAGGGAGGAGGTAAGCGGCTGTGTATCACGAGGTATATAATTATGGAGATGTACGAGACAGGGTTGTCCCCTGTCCCCTATGATTTTTGCTTTGGCCTTGGAGCCGCTGGCGACTTGGGTTCATGGGGACCTATTAATCCGGGCAATAGTAGTAGACGACAACTGGGAGGAAAAAAATTATTGTATGCAGATGACAACCTGCTATATGTAAGAAAGCCCCATATATCCATTCCGTGATTTTTACATATCTTTAATCTATTTGGCAGTTCAGTGTGGTACCAAATTTACTGGGACAAGTCCCTGATTTTCCCGCTGACACAGGGCCACCTGTCCCTGCTGAATAGGTGCCAGTTCCAGTAGTTACAAACGGATTTAAATATTTAGGTATTGAGATAAGACTGGAAAATTAATTCATGGCACGCAATATCGTTCCCCAGATAGATCACTATCAGACAGATGTGGGTCACTGGTGTGCACTCCTGCTCACACTGATGGGGAGAGCAGCTCTCTTCAAAATGATGACCCTTCCGAGACTCCTATATGTTTTCCAAAATACACCATTCAAAATGCCGGAGTCTCATATGTGGAGATTTGATGGTATCATGAGGGCCCTGCTGTGGGATGGGGATGCAGCGCGAATCTCGGTAACAAAACTTCAGTGGGGGCGTGCGACGGGGCTTAGCGGTTCCCAACCTTAAAGCCTACTACTGAGCAGCCCAGTTGGTGGTGGTGGTGGTGGTGAATGAGTGGGTCTTTGGGGAGAGGCAAGAACCAGCGTATAGAGCAGACAGTCTGGCCATGGGAAGCAGAGACTACCCGGCACTCCTTTATGGTAGGAAAGGCTGGGACCGGCTCCCGTCACACACATCAGCCGTGCTGCAGGACTGGAAGGCAGCTAACAGATGCCTAGGATGAGATGGGATGGGAAGCTCACGGCGGAAACCCCATTATGGGATATTGACCTGCTGAGCGAAGTCAGGAAACCGAGTGTACATAAAGTGGCACATGATAGGCATTGAGAAGCTTAGGAGGTCGGGCACACGTCATTTTTGAGACACTGGCAAATGAGTGTGATCTGGCACAGTCAGAAATATTCCGATATAGACAGTTACAGCATGCCTTGAAAAGCCACATACCTGACAGGGAGTTGATTACAGACTACTCTCCTCTGGAAGACAGACCACTATTGGATCGGATGCCCAGTAAGGCAGTGTCCCCAACATATAAGAAAATCATGAACAATATGCCTGACAGTCTTGGCAGGTTACAAGAGGCATGGTCTGCTGATTTAGGTGAAGTAGATGAGAAACAGTGGAGCGAAGCGCTTCAGAGCCCGTGAGAAATAACAATAAAGGCCAGGTTTCGACTAGTGCAGCTGCGAATACTTCATACGTCTTATCTGTCTAGGGCAAGAGTGTTTAAAATGGGGCGGTTAGACTCGGACTGCTGTTCCAGGGGGTGTGGGGAACGGAGTACATTTTTCACACACTATGGTGTTGTCCAGCCATACAGAACTACTGGTCCAAAATAATTGCAGTAATGATAGAAGTGACAGGCTAGGAGTGGCAGCAGTGGTGGCAAAACCTAACATAGCAAGGCTGCGAGGAGCATGTAGGCCCCCCAACTATAAAAGAATGGAAGGAGGACGGGACTGGTGCCAACAGGCGGAACAGAAACTTTACAGTGCCAGAGAAACGATATGGAAAGTTCTGAAAATATGGGGTCATTGGATGCAATATCGGGAACACTGAGTATAACAGAGGGGGTCGGAGGGGTGTTTGAGGCTCTGGGAGGGAGGTAAACAGGGGGTGAAATTGGCTTTATCCTGGATCTTGATAAGGGTCGAATACACCAAAACTGATAATGCACTGAAGACTTAACCTCCTGCGAGGGGCCTGATTACGGGAAGGTGAACCATACATCGGCTGTGTCTTGAATCAACTACAAAATAAAAATAAGTTTTAAACAAAAATTGTAAAACGTATTGTTGTGGGAGCTACCGGGCCCTCTCCATTACAACAAACATTGGCAAAAAACAAAAATATGTTTTGGTTTATAAAAGCACACTTGTCACTGTAGTTTCGGGCACTGAACAAGAATACCTGGTCTGCTGATATGCTTCTTATGAGGAAGCAGAATGCGGTCACTCAGTATGAAGCCAGCCGATCGAGTGAGAGATGGAATTTTATTAAGAACAAAACGTTTTGATTAACAGCAGACCTAATTAGGAAAGTCATAAAAGTGCACCCATGGAATATGTCATTGCATTAATGGAGATTTACGGCTTACATGAATTATATTTGTGAACTGCATTTTAGCTGAAGCAAATATGAGTTTGTAGATTTCCTTAAGCGAAAATCTGCTAAGAATTTTCAAGTTCACTTTTCCTCCAACCGCTGGAAGAAATTTTACTTCTGGCCTTGTTAGAAGTAAATTTACAACCTTTTTCAGGATGGGAAAATATTGGAGAATAGCTTAAGTTAGTAGGTATGTACAGGCTATAAAGGGCATTCCAATCCCGGAACTATTGTTTACCAGAACTTACAGACCCAGTGTGTAGATCTGCGGAAAGGTGGCAAAATAAGGGAATAGCTAGTGTTCAAACCATACAATTGTATGAGCCCCAATATCAACAGAGAAGCTATAATAAGAGCTATAATAAGAGCTCATATATTGAGACTGCTGCCGTTATTTGTTGCCACACTACGAGGCCCAAAAGGGACAAGTGGATTTGTTTTTTAGAGAACAAGTAGATATGAAGAATCTTATCCCATGGACAAGTAGATATTGTATTAAATTCCACACCCTAGAGCAAAAACACAATGTTGCTTGAAAATAAAGTAGTGGAAGGAGTGATGCCAGCCAGTCTAAGAGTCTGTAAAGAGTCATTACTCCACAAGAGGGACACAAGATTAACAAACAGGGGCACTAACAAGAAGTAGGAAAATGAGTGTGACAAGGACAGCCTGCCAATAGAAAGCAAATAGTGGGCTCCAAGCGCCTCTACATTCTTTATAAGCAACAATATGTCTTTCAACAGACAGCACATGCGCTACCTAGTACGCTCAACCTTAGAATGACAAATCAGATTACAGATATTAATTCTGCAATATATTTTTAGGTGTTTCTTCTTATAGAGGTTCTTGAATCAAGGGTGAACGAGACATTGATACTGGACACTGTACAATCTACTGCCATGCAGGGGAATGGAAAATAATATTTTGCCTGCATTGCAAGGAGTCCCTTGTGCTTGCAATATCCTCACAGTGTCTACAAATGTACTCAACTCATATGCACTGGCGCAGGGAAGTGAATCCCTCTTAGCAGCCTCACTGAATCAGTATATGCTCTGCTTCTCTGGACAGATTTACTCAGCTGATCAGGAACCTCCACATCAGCTCAAAGCATTTCTGTCCTCAATCCAGCCATGTGAGTTGCCCCTGCTTCCATATTGTACACAGGCACTCTCATGTCCCCTCACCTCAGTCTGTGTGTGTCATTACTGGTTCTCCCTCTATGAGGCATTCCCCGCTGGCCTCCTTTCCTGCCTCTTCTCACAAGCATTCCCACTTGTCTCCTACATATTCCATCCCCCGGACACAGACACCTGTCTGAGGTACTCCTGTCTGTCTGTTTATTCCCTCCCGCCAGAAGTGCCTACGGCTGCATGATCTTCCTTGGCAGCCCAAAAACATCGGCGTGACCCTCCTGCTTCCCCCAATGACACCTTCATTTATCTGCTAATGGTGAGGCACAAGTACCTGCCAAAGCATAAAGCCACCCAAGGCTGTCCAGTCAAACCTGCTCTTCCGCGTGAGACTGCTGATCACAGAGCGGCAGCCTGGAGATAAAAGGCGGAATAGAACACCAGCTGAATGTAAACAATAATGAGTGTGTGTCCGTCCATGACTATGTCGGTCTGCCTTTGAGTAGCTGTCTGGGTGCTTTTGTGTAGGTCAATGTGCATATGTAGTTGTGCAGAGCCGACCTGACACAATGGTGGCACTTTCTGGTAAATTCTGGGAATCCATGTGATGATGCCCACTGCCCACCTGTTGATGTGTTTCTTGCCAGCTTGTAGGAATCCATGGGACGCTGCCCGCCATTGGAAACATGCTTCCCCTGGCCTATTGTGGCAATTTCGGGGCATGTCGTTGACATCCATACAACAGAGCTGCCCACCGAGGCATAAAATCAACAGACTTAGGTATTATGCTAGTACTTTTTGGCAACTTGCTATAACTTATTGCACCATGCTGCCCAACAGTGGCATCATTTTTATCCTGCAGGCGATTTTTGACACATTATGGGCAACTGCTTTACAATGGAAGGAATTATTCATTTTGTGAGCTTCTGAAGATATGCTGGCCTTTTCATATTGGTCGTAATCCATGACACATTGTGGCCAAGCATGACACGGTAAATCCCACATTAGCATAATGTTGGGCCTGGGTTATCGATGGCACTTTCTGGCGTACTGGGTACAGCCACCGTATGATAATGCCAAGGAACGAAAATAAATATGTCTGGATACATTTAAGTTAGGACAGGCTCAAAAGGGATGAACCAGTTGAGGTTAAAATATGTATGTAATGTGTAAACCAGTATTTCTGCAAAACCAACCCTCTGTCCATGACCTAGCCAGTTCTTAATTTGAGCCTGTTGTTGCTGCTGGGAATCACCAGAACTAATTTTTGGGGACTTGCACTTATTTTTCCTCATTGGACATTTCCTAGGAGCAAGAGAGGGAAAAACACAAAACAAAAGATGAATAAAGAGGGAGGAACACTCAAAAAGGGAAAAAGGAGTAACCTGCAAAAGTGAGATAAACGCTCAAGGGGTGTCTGGTAGTCAATCATAGATGTATGAGGTGGATTCCAAACTACGCAGCCTTGGTATTATGTGCGTTGACATTTAATAGTGCTGGCTACGGGCTTCTAAGCAGAGAGTTGGCCACCTGCGCCCATTTTGTTACAAATTAAACACTAACTAAGACAGATGTTTTTCCAGAGTCTGCCTGGGCTTTGGAGACCGGGTTGGACAAGTCAAAAAGCTTTTTTAGTAGGGTGGATTTTTCCCAAAAACTTTAAGATATAAGGGGAGTTGCAATATGATATTATTTACTGTATGTTTTACGTTTATAAGAATGTTATCCTTCTATTTATAATTTTTAAAATATTTTAATACATATTTTTAGGGTAAATATAGGTTTTTGAAAAATAGTTTTTTTTCAATTATTTAAGAATAAAACAAATGCTAATTGACAATAACAATACACAAAGTCATGTCAATATTATTCTTTTATTCTTTCGCCAAAATTGTACGCATCAACTTGATCACATGCGATATCACCACCAAACACTCTAATGCTGCCTCATGGACTTTCTTACGCTGGCCTTTGAGCTTATGAATTAAGCTTCTTACAACACAGCACCCCAAAAAAGAGAAATTCTTCAGAGGTTCTCTGAGGGTTTACCAGTCAGTGGGCTAATAAAAAGCTCAAATGTTGCAGGAAATAATATGTACAACATGAGAATGGAATGGGATGGGATGGATGGATGGTAGATGCCTCCTGCCACCTGAAAAACACACTTACCCTCTTGGGTAATTAAGTAACACAGTACAGGCAGGCACAGTTACAGTGAATGGAAAATGGAATGTTAAACTGCAGATTATGCGGAGTATTGCTAGGTGCATGATGAGTATACTGATACAGTTGCAGGAAATAATATGTACAACATGAGAATGGGATGGATGGATGGATGGTAGATGCCTCCTGCCACCTGAAAAACACACTTACCCTCTTGGGTAATTAAGTAACACAGTACAGGCAGGCACAGTTACAGTGAATGGAAAATGGAATGTTAAACTGCAGATTATGCGGAGTATTGCTAGGTGCATGATGAGTATACTGATACAGTTGCAGGAAATAATATGTACAACATGAGAATGGGATGGATGGATGGATGGTAGATGCCTCCTGCCACCTGAAAAACACACTTACCCTCTTGGGTAATTAAGTAACACAGTACAGGCAGGCACAGTTACAGTGAATGGAAAATGGAATGTTAAACTGCAGATTATGCGGAGTATTGCTAGGTGGATGATGATGAGTATACGGATGACCACTCTAGGGGCCGTATTCACAAAGTGCTCCATGGGCGCAACGGGCGTTTGCGCCCACTTTGCGTCCCCCCAGGGGACTTTGGTATTATAGAAGGGACCGCAGACGCCCCTTCTGTAATACCGATAGGTCTAGTGTACGCAAAATCGCCAGAGCTAACTTCAGGAGGCTTTCCCTCACTTGCATAGGCATAGAAGCTCTCATGAGGCGCACAGTCA
Organism: Lissotriton vulgaris; assembly: GCF_964263255.1. Taxonomy (NCBI): domain Eukaryota; kingdom Metazoa; phylum Chordata; class Amphibia; order Caudata; family Salamandridae; genus Lissotriton; species Lissotriton vulgaris. The sequence continues at coordinate 1,063,662,887 of NC_141693.1, read as the reverse complement.
GTGCGTAGCCTGAGAGCAGCCCTCTGGAGGGGGCAACGGGGGTACTATGCACCCCCAGACAACCCCTTGCAGTAGAGTGCAGTCACTGACTGCACATGCCAGCAGGTGGATCTCTAATCCCTTTTAAAAGTGCAGGTGGGTTGCAGCCTGCGCTGTGAAAAGACCGAGCGGCTTCGAAGCAGCCGCTCGTTTTTCACATGAATACCCTGCCCCCAGGGCAGCGTGTTTTCGCGGCTGTCCTGAGGGCAGTACATTCATCATAATACTGCGTTTTTTCCTTCACTGCGCTGAACACACCTTTTAAAAGGTGCGCCAAGTGCAATGAAGGAAAATGATTTGCATGTATAATGCGACCCCAGGTGTGGGAAGGAAATACATCGGTTATTGTTGTTTTTTACTGTACACTATGCTCATTGGATTAAGTGGTTATGGTTTCTTCCACATATGTTCGACGTCTATCAAATCTAATTGAAGCATAACCTGAATAGAAAACTGTAACATGAAAAGGCTTAATCAATAAAGAGTAATTAAACAAAATATATATCTTTACATAAGCTGTGGTATTAGTTTTTATGTACAAGCACCCCAGAGAAGGCAGGAATTGCCCTGTGGTATTTACTAGATGCTTTAAATATAGATATTGATTTAGTGAAATGGGAGTCGATCAAAGCATGAACATTGGAGCCCACAATTGTGGCTCCCTTCAGCTTCCTTTTCCCTGGCACTACAGCATCCCATTCTGCTACTTGGGTTACACTCTTCCAATATCTTGTTTTCTTTACTGTCATATTCTTGACGGGACAGAAGATGCATGTCTTCTTAAAATGTTTTTGATGCAACAGTTAAGCCAGCTTGATGAGGTAATTAGTTTGAGGTCTTGTTTATGTGGCCAGGCACATCGGCTGCTCATACAAAATAGTTAAGTGTTGCGACAAACATTTGAAAGCCTTTCTTATGTTAACATGATTACTGAGAAGGTGTGGAAGAGGAAAAAAGGGATACCATATATTATTGGGGGGAGTGGCAGGGGCGGGTATTGCAAACTTTTGTTTGTGTCCATGCTAGCTGCCCAATATTAGTTCTATTTCTAGGGCTTGATCTTTTTTTGTTTAAGAAAATTCTAGTCATTCTGTAGACGAAGACTGCCTATTCGGTTGTGTAAACAAACACATTTTATTGCTAGGTCCGATGATTTGATGATTTTATGATTCTAGTGCCTATCAATAAGCACTAAAAGTATAGCACTATCTGACATGGAAATCATTTTTGTTCTTTCAACAGTTGTACATTGCATGCTACTACAAAAAGTATTCTCCTTCTATATTCCTAAACCCATGCATGGAAAATTACTTACCCAACATTACAGCATCCACTGCTCCACCAGCACAGAACTCAATGAGGATCTGTTTTGAAAACAGAAATTAACAGTTATCTTAGACACATTTTAAGTGTAGTGTTCAATAGAGGGAATAGACTTGTAATGTTAATCTTAACCAAAAATATACACTTCATTATCTTAACATGCTCACATACAAAGAAGCACCATAAAACTCTTAATTATTTCTTTTTTTTTTGTGTTCAAATCATTTTTATTAAGCAAAAACAAAATCTAGAGCAGCAATAAAGCATCATTAATCATACAAACATATTGGAATAGTGCCGAGATCAGTCATGGGTAAAGACATATAAACAGTACATGAATAAATAAAGATTAAACAAGAAGGTATAGCATCATACCAATTAAGACAATAATCACTGTGCCGTTTTTAAGAAAGAAAAGAAGAAGTGAGAACAATAAATAAAAACCATCACATTATTACCAATGCATACAAGTCCGTAGAAGGCATCCATCTATTTCCAGGCATGAAATGCCATTCAGGCCCTCATCATCCCTGCATATTGCGACTCTGGTTATCACGCTCAATCTGTGTAGGAGCTACCCCGTGGAATAACTCACAGTATCCTATGGAGGGTCGAAGATGAAGGAGGAGGAAGCCTGGTCCAAAGAGGACCACAACTTGTTGTTGCTGACCTGCCATGGTGATGTGTGTAGTGCAGGGTTGTCAGTGCCCCTAATGCAGGACAGCCATTCCCTCCAAGCATTGAAAGAGACTTCTTTCGCTGATTTCCAATTGCATAGGACCACCTTACATGCTAGTGTTAGTAAGAGGTCTAGAAGCTGGCGGTCATGGTCTCCCTTCAGTCTCGGGTCTATGGCTCCCAAAATAACATAAGAGAATTCCCTTGTGGGATGTATCTCAAGTATGTGTCCAATATAATCAAAGATCTTGGTCCAATATGTGTGGAGTATGGGGCAGTTAAATAACATGTGTGGGAGATCACCAACATCCAAAGAGCAGTTCCAGCATGTCGGTGTATCTCGTAGGCCAGCCTTATGAAGCCTCTGTGGTGTCCAGAATGTCCTGTTAAGTATCATGTACTTAGTTTGCGACAATATCGGTGAAACCTTGTGTGTGAGTGCCGATGCATGTATCCTGGCCCAGTCTATGACTATACCAGTGTTGTTTGCTTCTGCTTCCCATTTGAGCTCATTACGCCTCATTGATTTGTTAGGTGAGGGTGCAAGTAGTTTGTATAATTTGGAGACAAAATGTCCAGAGGATTGGAAGTGCGGGAGCATAGACGTTAGCCATGGTATCGCTGGCTTGAAAGTACGTGTGGACAGAGCCCCTTTTAACTTTAGGAAGGCGTAGAAGTCAATCGGTGATAGTGAGTGTTTAGATTGTAGGGTTGAGAAGGGCAATGGCATGTCATTCTCATAGAGATCTGAGATTACGTTAATGCCGTTATCAGACCAGTGGTCCCATATGGGAGGCGAGCCGTTTATCTTAATCAATGGGTTGCGCCACAAGGATGCAGAGGTTGATTTGTGGAATTGTAGACCAGTCTTGTGGAGCTGATCCAATCGCAACAGTGCTCTCTTGGTATTGAGCATGATGTATTTAGAGTGTGTAAGGTGTGAGAGGTCCATTGTAAGTACTGCAGAGAGCGGGGCTTTGCCTATGATGGATTTCTCAATATCAATCCATAGAGGCGTATATTTGGGGTCTTCAGCAAACCAGGAAGCACCCTGCTTGCAGAGAAAGGCGGCTTGGTAGTTTCTGAAGTTGGGTAAACCTATACCGCCATTCAGTTTTGAAAGTTGTAGTTTTTTCATGGCAATTCTTGGTTTCTTCCCTTTCCACAGGAAGTCCGTGAGTGTCTTCTCTACTTTGTGCAGGAAATCCTCAGTGAAGGTCATGGGAAGCATACATGCCATGTAGTTAACCAGGGGACTAATCATCATCTTTAGCGTCTCTGCTCTACCCCACCATGAGAGGAATTTCGGCAACCAACCATCTAACAGTTTCTGTATTTTCTTATAAAGTATATCTTCATTGATTTTCAAGGTGGTGATCAAATCTCTCTCAAATTCCAAACCTAAATACTTAAAACTCTTCCGTGGCCAGGTAAGTCCAGAGTCTCCCAATATACTTTTGTCACCCAGGTTGTTTAGTAATTTCACTTCTGTTTTATCCTTGTTTAAGGAGTATCCGGACACACTCGAGAATTCTTCAATTGTAGTGAGCAAGGCGGGCACAGCTTTATCAGCCTTCTCACTTAGGACCAGTACATCATCGGCGTAGGCCGTGAGTTTGATTGTGCAGTCTGTGAATGGAATCCCAGCAATGTCAGGGTTTTCCCGTATATAGTACAGGAAGGGTTCGATTGCCAGGAGGAACAAGGACGGGGACAAGGGGCAGCCTTGCCTAGTTCCTTGCTCCAGGTTGAAAGGTGAGGAAAACGCGCCGCCAGCTCTCACTCTAGCGGATGGGCAGGCATAGAGGGACATGACTAATTTAGTAAACAGGGGGCCCAGGTCGAATTTATGTAGTACCGCATTCAGGTATGTCCAGTCCACTTTGTCGAACGCTTTCTCAGCGTCTAGTGTAATCGCCACAGTGGGTGTGGATAAAAGCCTCGCCTTTTCAATAACGTGAGCTAAAATTCTAGTATTATCGCTCGACAACCTGTTTTTCAGGAATCCCGCTTGCGACGGATGTATTAAGGACGGCAAGACCTTCTGGATGCGTCTAGCGAGAATCGATGCCAGGAGCTTGCAATCTAAGTTTATCAGCGAAATGGGCCTGTAATTTTTAGGGAGTTTAGAGTCCTTGCCCTCTTTGGGTATTACTGCAATTACCGCTTCGGCCATGGTGCCTTTAACCTCTCCGGTATTACTAATTTCTTGGAAGACCTCTAGTAATGGAGTGGCAAGAACATGAGCGAAGGTCTTATAAAATGATGCCGTATAGCCATCTGATTTACAAAAGGGGTGGTGATGAACAGAGTGTCTGAATTGAGCAGACCACTCTTACCCAGTCCAAAGATCAGGGCTTGATCCATCACCGTTATTTATCTCACTGCCCCATCCCAGCTCAGAACCTGGCTATATGCAAATCAGTCTGTCCCTGGCCCAGTGCATCATGGGAACAGGGCAGACTAAACTACCAAGCCAATTCTTTACCAGAAAGGAGACAAGCTACCGGGGACCGGTTTCTGGCATTTCAGCCTCTTCGGCCCGGCTTGCTTGAATCCTGATGGAGCAGTGAGAAAGGGACTCATGTCTGAGTATACCCTGCCACACCTATAGTGGCCAAAATCGATTTACAAAAGGGGTGGTGATGAACCCTAAGCGTGGAAGGGTATACTCAGATGTGAGTCCCTTGCTCATTGCACCATCAGGATTCAAGCAAGCCGGGCCGAAGACGGCTGAAATGCCAGAAACCGGTCCCCGGTAGCTTGTTTCCTTCCCAGTGTAAGAATTGGCTTTTGTAGTTTGGTTTGCCCTGTTCCCATCATGCACTGGGACAGGAACAGACTAATTTGCATACAGCCGGGTTCTGAAACTGGGATGGTGCAGTGAGCTAAAAAACGGTGTTGGATCTAGCCCTGATCTCTTGACTGGGTGAGAGTATTCTGCTTAATTCAGAGACTCTGTCCCTCACCACCCCTTGTTGTAAATATTTTTGTCCACCCTAAGCGTGGAAGGGTATACTCAGATGTGAGTCCCTTGCTCATTGCACCATCAGGATTCAAGCAAGCCGGGCCGAAGACGGCTGAAATGCCAGAAACCGGTCCCCGGTAGCTTGTTTCCTTCCCAGTGTAAGAATTGGCTTTTGTAGTTTGGTTTGCCCTGTTCCCATCATGCACTGGGACAGGAACAGACTAATTTGCATACAGCCGGGTTCTGAAACTGGGATGGTGCAGTGAGCTAAAAAACGGTGTTGGATCTAGCCCTGATCTCTTGACTGGGTGAGAGTATTCTGCTTAATTCAGAGACTCTGTCCCTCACCACCCCTTGTTGTAAATATGTATAGCCATCTGGGCCAGGGGCTTTCCCCTTTTTGAGGGATTTGATCGCGGTAATAACCTCAGATTCAGATAGGGGTGCGTTTAAGGATTCCTTTTCTATAGGCGTAAGAGTTGGCAGTGTACAATTTGAGAGATACATCTCCATTTTATCTATGTCAATGTGTATGTTTTTGGCATAAAGTTTCTCATAGAAGCCTTTGAAGATGTTCGCGATGTTATTGGGATCGGAGCTAGGAGTGCCATTCTCATCTATCAGAGAAGTAATTGCATTTTTTTGGATTTTAAATTTGAGATATGCCGCAAGCCCTTTCCCTGCTTTGTTAGAATCACAAATGTTAAAACGTTTCCTCTTATCTAACCAGACGCCTGCCTTCTCGCTTATAAGTTTGTTATAGGTGTATTTTCGGTTGGACAGTTCAGTTAGAGTCTCAGAGTTCCTATCGTTCAGGTATCTGTGTTGAAGTTCTGAGATGTCTTTTTCTAATTGTAGCAAGGTCGCAGTGCGATTCTTGTTAATTGCAGAAGAAATTTTTATAATTAATCCCCGTATGGTGGATTTTAGCGCCTCCCACCGTATGGTGTCCGAAGTGTCCCCTTTTTTGTTTGTCAACAAGAAATCTGTAATGGCGTTGTCAATGGTTTCTTTGTGTTTTGTGTCGTTGAGAATTGTGTCATTAAATCTCCACATGGACTGACGAGTAGTTGGCTTGACATTAGATAGTGTGAGAGAGATGCAGGAATGATCAGAGACTAATCTGGGAGCAATGTCCGAGTCCTCAACTCTGGCCACCGCGTTTTTAGATAGGAGTATGTAGTCAATTCTCGAGAACGAGTCATGAGGTGGGGAATAAACGGAGTAGTCTCTATCATCAGGATGTAATAAGGGCCATGTGTCGATCATATGAAACCTACTGCACAGTGTCATGAACGCCTTGTGAGCCTTACCTGGGCGGAAGACACATTTGGAATCTCTATCTATTATCGGATCAAATGGAAGATTAAAGTCGCCTGCCAGGACATGAACTGCCGTGTCTGGAATGGAGTTAATTTGTTTCGTGAGGCCCAGCGAAAAGGACGGATCATGTGTATTAGGGGCATAAATTGTCGTGATGAAGAATTCAGTGTCATCTTTGAGTAGTTTCGCCGATACCCACCTGCCCTTCGTGTCCGTTGTAGAGGAGATCACCTCCACGTTTGCAGATTTTGCTATGAGCATCACTACCCCATTTTTCTTCGAGATTGCTTCAGAGCCTATTACCTCAGTGTAGTGTTTGTTGCGTAGTGTGTGAAATTGCTTCGTGTCCAATTTTGTCTCTTGCAACAGGGCTATGTCTCCACGTTGCCTACGTAAATAATCAAGTACCTTCTGAAGTTTAACTGGTTGGTTAAGGCCTTTCACATTTAATGATAGTATTTTCAGGTTGGCAATAGTGGTTGTCCCTATTGGCGTATCTATAACAGAGGCCATCAATTATAGGAGATCTGATATTGTCTCATAACACATCTATAGGCATAGGACCTAGACCGCAAAAATAGCATCAGGCATTTGTCAATTTCGGCAGAAGCATAGCTTGCATTGATTGCAGGGTTAGAACTATATGCACAATATGCAGGAATTTGAACGATAGAATGCAAGCTTCGGTATGCAGTGTGGTGCAGTGGATGCAAAATAGGATGCAAGATGTGATGCAAAGCAGAGAAAACAACAAAAATGAACAAAATACAATAAGTGAAATCAATCCCATCCCTTCCCTCTACCAACCTCCCTCCACCCTCCTCCCTCTCCCACAGCCCACCCCTCCCTCCCCAATAGTAGAAAAGAAACATGGCGACTCGGGAATGACGTCCTCGAGACCGCCTCCGTACAGCCTATTCATAACCATTAGTCCTTGGGGCTGCAACCCCAGATTACTGAGATATTGAAACAGGTATGAAGGCATCGAGAAACAGCAATTCCTTAACATTGAAATCAGCAGAAACCAATCACATTAATTGTGTATGCGGGAACAGAGCACACCAGAGTAACAGTGAAAACCTCACTCATTTAGGCTATATATAGCGTAAAACATTATTCAAGGCATAGGAGTATTATTGTGGCATTCTAAACAAGAAGGTGCACAAGAGCGCACAAGAAACTCGCCGAGCAGAACAGAACAGAACATAATATGTCGTCGACTGGGCATATTTCAAACTATCAATGAACCAAACTATTCGTGACAGGTAACCATGGACCTTAGTCGGCCAAAAACAATCTTACTCAGTTTCGGCCAGAATAGGTGCATTGTGCGGAGTTAGGAGCAGTATATTAACAGCACCGTTAGACAAAGGAAACTCATCCTAGGCCTTATGATGAGGCCCCCTGTTGAGTTGGAGGGGAGACCTCCATGTTGCCATCGCCATGGCTGGAGAGGTGTTGTCGCAGTTTTCGCGGGTCAGAGAACACATGGGTCACGCCTTGTATTGTTACTTTAAACTTCGTCGGACCTATGAAGCCATACATGTAACCAAGTGTCTTCAGCTGTGGTCTTAATGCAAAGAACGCTTTCCTGATGTCCATAGTCTCCTTACTAAAGTCCTGTGAGATGAAGATCTTGTGGCCTTTCCATAGCACATGGTTATGTTTACGGACGAAGGTGAGTATCTGCTCTGTGTGTTGGTATCTTAGTGGTTTGCATACAATCGCTCTCGGGCCCTTCTGCTCTTTGGTGATCCGTCCGGGTACTCTATGTGCTCTATCGAACTCCAGTGGCTGAGCGAAGGTTAGATTAGTGGCTTGCGTGAACCACTGCTCAAGGAAGGGTATGCAAGAGCCATGGGACTCCTCTGATTTTTCTGGCATACCAAAAATTCTCAGGTTCCCCCTTCTGTTTCTATCTTCCAATTCCGCAACTTTCCTCACAAGATGATCCGAACACAGGGAGAGATTCTTGATGGCTCCACATGTCTTGTTTTCAAAGTCTTCCAATTTACTTATCCTGCTCTCAGACTCAGTCAGTCTCGTATTAATGACTTTGATGTCCTGGCGGATTGCAGCAACATCCTCTTTGGTGGATTTGGCTAAATCCCTGACCTCTTCCAGTCTGCTCAATATTGTTTCCATAGCTTCTGCCATTACCTTATTTCCTTTGACTGGCGTCGGTGGGTCAGATTTCAGGCGCTTCGAGTTTTTACCATTGTCTTTGTCTCCCATTGTCAATTTGTTTATTGCAATTTGGCTTCGTTTAGTCGTCTGCAATCACTGTACGCCACTGAGCTCACCTATGACGCAGTTGTTGATCTATATCTGTCCTGGTAACGATCCGGTGCACACCAGTCTTACCAGCCTTACAGCACCAAGGCTGAGTCGTTTTATGACAGCGCAGAGCAGCACCTTATATCTTCTCCTGTTTGTTCTTGAGGCTTGTGAATAGTGAGTAACGACTTGCTAATGAGGAACGTGCACCTATCACCAGCATAACTGTATCAGATCTCCCCATGTGCACTCAATTACATTAGCCGCCATCTTGTACATGTGTGTGTGTTCACTCCTTGTAAATATCGAGTGCAAATGGCTGCTATAAAGGATCAGTTCACACTATTCATAGCATTACAGAGCTTATCTACACAGAGGCGTTACGGGTCACAGAGTCATAATGCCCTAGTGTTGATGACTTAGTTGAGCCTCTTAGTTGCCCCAGTAATGCCTCAAAAATACCCCAGTCGTCTCAATTCTAGTCCATTCAATGCAATTCTGCCACTGCCAGTTCAAATGTTCAACACAGCCCAGCCTCAATGAGTGTTTGCATCTGCGCAATTGGATATAGCGTTATGCACAGCAGTGTGCATGGGTACAGTGACCATGGCGTTAGAGCTCAGAATGGGTCAGGCGCAGTTTCAAACGTGCGGGGGAGCCGCCATTTTCGAGTGTTATTCTTCGCGCCTAATTGCATTCGCGCAAATGTACATTTAGCGGTGCCTCATCTGCGAGGTCTGTCTACTCACAGCCCAGATGACACAGATCGCCAGTCCTCATTCGTGGTTCCGATCGTGTGGGCATTCCTGTCAGTGCATAGCGGCTCGGCCGGAGGTCCGGGAGATTGCGTGGACGTTTCCCGGAAGCGGGCACCACAGTGCAGCACAGGTTCCTCCGGACAGGCAGAACGGCAATTTATGCCCGTTTACTTTGACGAAATTGCCTCAAACTTTCTCGATCGCTGGTGTCAGTGCTCCGACAGGCAGGCACTCAGTCTCGGTCAAAATCGGGGTCGGGTTGCAGCCTTTTCTGCTCATTGAATTACGGCCGCATGGAGGGGAAAAGAGTTACGCCGCCATTTCTCCGGCGTCCAAGCCACGCCCCAAACTCTTAATTATTTCTGACCTTTCCTAAGTAGGATGAGGAGTTGGAAGGAAGGATGGTAAGAGTGTTACGTAGGTCAGATAGAATTCAGAGACTATCGTGCATTTAACCTAGAGTCGCGTAATCCATGGACAATATAGTAAAATTAGGGGGAGGCCAATAATGCCTGCAGTTCCCAGACTCTTCGACCCAACTCTAGCTCCTCAACTTTCTAGCTAAAGCAACTGCTAACAGAAAACTTTCAAGCCAAAACCCTCAGAGGGCAGGGGAGATACATAAGAACCAAATTCAAGTCCCACTGGAGAACTCACTAATGGAAATCTTAGATACTTATTCCCTAGTCCCTTAAAAAACCAGTTCACAACAGAAAATCTAAACAAAGTCCTTTGGGCAGGCAAAATGTACAAGTGGAAATAGCAGATACATTCTTTTAAAGATCCTATGGTTACGCCTTTCAGCGCTATAGAGGAGACAGCACCATGAGTGATATGAAGTGGATCCAAGTGTCCAAATAATTATTACTAAGGAATCCAAATAGGTATTACTACACCAGGAGACAGATGCAACTCATGTGGTAGAGTGGACTGGCCTAGTCAACCGCCCCCTTTCGCAGAAGAGACTCTCTTAAACTTCCCCAAGGATCACATAATTAAGAGGGCTAACCTCTCAAGTTCCAAGCACTCAGATGCATCAGTGATGATGCTTTTAGGTGAAGAAACTAACAGATGTGCTAAAACAATAGATTGTCAGAGATAAAGGCCGCATAGTGGAGCCTTGTTCATGCCGTGGCAATCTGAATTACAAGAGCAGTGGATGGTTGTATTGGAGAGGCATTTACACAGCAATTTCTTTTCCCTTACGTGGCACTCCTCGTGGTGGAAGATTAAGTATTTACTACCTCTGTTACAGATGCTTAGAAGAGTGTTGGCTGAGGTGTGACTTACAAGTAGGAGTGTTATGAGAGAGTGCTCCAAGCATGACACCGCAGACATGTCAGTAAGCTATTGCAAGAGGCAAGGAATGTGAGAGATAGCCCAGCAGTTCTTGCAGGTTGAGCCTTGTTGAAACGTAATTAGGGCACAGTCAATACTTCACTGGAGTTCAACATTTTGAGTGATTGCTGATTATTCCTATTTCTGATTCTCCCTTTTCAGAGTTTTGAGTCATATACTGTAGTAAGTTCCCTTTAGGTCCCACTTGGTTTTCCCTTATTTTAGCCTAACTGCAAGTTTTAGGCCACTTTCGCTTTGTGCAGCCACACATAAAACGTTTATTTTGTGCCATGATATTTTAGAAATATGCAGTACGTATTATTATTCAGTTCTTCTTCTTGGGATTCAGTCTGAACATTTCGTACAAGGTCGAACAACATGGTGCCCTGTTTTGCTATGATCAGTCCGCAACATCTCCTAATGTTTAACAACACAAAGGCACAGCTGCTGTTTTCCTACACAGCACTTTTTATCATATAATCCCTGGCTTGCTTTTTGGAAAACGGAGAGGAAGATTCTTGCAGAGGGACAGGTTATAAAATCACCTAACTAAACAAAAACAGGTATGGGGTCCAGTTCGAATCCCAGAGATCATTGATATATTCTTATGCTCACGTAGAGAGGGTAGGCTTAGACAAATATATCATTTGCCATAATAGGACTTTTCATTGTATATAGTTTGCTCATTACTTTGCTCAGTTGTATATGGTTTCCAATCACAGCACAGTTGCTAATAGAGCACAATAGTTTCAGTAAATATTATGAACTTTCCTCGTATCTTTCTTTGGTTTATTATGGACATGCACGAGTGAGAAGCGAAAGGTGATGATCGGTTCCATGGTTCCTTTTGTGACTAGAGTATTGTGTTCTAGGTTGCAAATTCACCTGTCACTCTATGAAGGTTAGGAGGGCAGCGAGGGCAGCAAGGGCACTGTGAGCTAGTCAGATTTGGGCCCATAGGTACTGAAGTTGTATGGTGACTTAGTCCCTACACTCTGGCGTCCTGCGATGCCAGCCACATTTCTGTTTCCAAACAGAATTCCTGCAACATGGAGCTACCAACGTTGGTCTGGTACTTATTTGACAGGTCTCCTACCAGCAGAGACGTCCGTGGTGTTGAGGATTAATTATCCACAGTATTTTAGGAAACACCTAATTTAACTGTTGGTTTTTTAAGCTTGGAATTTTTTTTAAAAGGTTACCCATATTTGTGGCTGCTCTGTTTTCATTGCTGTTTTCATCATGGCGCAGGCACAGCCGGTCCCCATTACAGACAACTGCAGATCTGTTGTCCATGCACATGTAAGTTTGCATGGACTTACTAATGCAGATGGTAACTTTATTTTCAAGGTTGAAGCCCACAATAGCTATTGCTTTTAAGTCTTATAATACTTGGGTCAATTTTTCGACTGTGGATGCTGATGCAAATACATTTCATGAATACATAACTGTTAACCCACAACAACAATACAAAGCATACATGCTCTTAGAAATACCACCATCACATTGGGAACATCAAACTTGGTTCTGTGGTGCCCTTCCACATGTACTTGCATCAGTAAGCAGAGGTCCCCTTAGTAATGAAGGGGCTACCTGGCCAGCGTTAGCTGGTCATACACCTTTCACTAATTTAGGAAATCTCAATGCTCAAGTGAAACAACAATTATATAATGGTATAGTTAGAACATATAGACGCTTTTCCAGCAAAGGCTGGCCTGCCAGGGCAAGCTCAGTTGTCTGAAGTGCCTACCATACATCCTGTAATTGTTCTTTCAACTATGGGAAAATTACCACCAATCATTAGAAAATTCCGTTTTGAATTGCCCAAAAAAAGAAGAAAAAAACCGACCAAGTTGAAGCCTTGTTTCCCCTTTCGGGACCACCAGACAAGAACAGAATATTTACTATATGCATACCTCATTGAATGGTAACTGGAATAGGTGACTGTAACACTTGGGGTACAGTCTTTGCTGCAGTCTATACCATAAGCCCAATTTCAGAGAAAGAAAGTTGAGGTTATAACTGCAAACTATGCCCCAAACACTGAGGACTCTCCTCCTGAACAAGAGTTGGGCAGTGATTTTCCTCAACAGCACAGCAGAAGTCACTATAACATGCCAGATTCTCCAGGAGTTTCTGGCTGCGTCAGCAACTGATAACTTTGTTACAATTGAAATCATAGACAGGTGCGTAGCCCCTTCAGGTAGGTCATATAATTTGGATATACCATTCAAGTAATATTCTGGGAAAATTTGACATTGTCCTTTGACATCTTTTTAGCGGAAGTCAATTGGCCCCTGCAGATTGTCCAAACATCCCCACAAGGTAAGGATGTAATAATTCCTTTGTTTTCTGTGCTTGTTCCTGAGGAGGTCAAACAAGCCTAAGAAGCACAATGGGCTCTTGCACAAGCCCTGGCTTTAGCCCTCAATAATGTTGGCTGGGATAAAGATTCTCCTTATCATATACTATCCAAACAGTCCAGCTCGTAAGTGCAACCACAATATCCTATCAAACGAGATGCTAACGCACCTATTAGAGATATACTCTCCCAATTGGATTACCAGGGAGTAATTGGACCCTGTGCATCTCAAATGAATAACGCCCTTTTTCCTGTTTTGAAACCTTATCATTCATATTGCAGTCTTACACTACAGACATTTAAGCACTCATACATGCACTTTTGCAATACAAAATATACATAGTACGGCATTGATTAATAATATAGCCCGTAAAAAACATACAAAACAACCTTAGATATTTTTAGCGCCTTCAAGCAGAGACTGGACAGCGTTCTCCGCGATTTCCTTTCAACGTCGCTTTGCATGACTGGCCATGGGATTTAACAGTCCAAGACTGTTTGCAGTCCGTATAGAGTCAATTTTATATGATATTATCCCGGAAACATTGTCCTAGGTAGATGATATATACCTGACGGACGATGAGTTAAACTCACATTTAGCCAGAGCAGATCGCATAATATTGGGATTTGCTTAGATTGGCTACAAGTTCAACTTTAAGCAATCTAATCTCGCATTTCTAAGTGTACTTTTTTGGGATATGGACTTACTGATGAGGGGAAGAGTCTTGCCCCTCACTTTTTAGAGAATTGTGCACAACTGTAGCCCCCAAACACTTTAAAGAAATTGCAACCTTTATTAGGATTCTTTAACTTTGGCAGAAATTACATTCAAGATTATGCGTAACGCATCAAATCACTTTATGAAATAATACACCCTGATTTTTCAAGCTTAGGTTGGACATCAGAACATATGTACACTCCGATCCTTACAATCTGACTTACTTGCAACACGTCATTTACATACGCATGTAGAGGCCACAAATTTGGTAAACCGTGTCATAGCAGGTGTAACTGGATTGACCTATGCCACCTTTAACGAAGGTGAAAGTGCAGATTGCGTAAAATAGACATCTTGACCAGGTTTAATCAGCCATACAGGTCAAGAGGGAGATTCTGCCACTTTTTTAGATCATATCTACCTCTTTAAAATAATTTCTCCAAATTCACAGTGGGGACTTTCTCTAGATCCTCTAGTATTGCGAACCCCAGATATCTTAACTCTTGAGATCTGAATATCCTGATGGTGCTGGTTCCTTACCATTATCTCAGTTTACTATCATTTATTTCATAGCCAGACAACTTCCCGAGGGTTTATACCTCTGCCATAAGACACGGTATGGCATCTTCTGTGTTTGAGGTATACAACATCAGAATGTCAGCGTATAATGTTATCTTTCTGGAAAAGGTCCCCCCCCCCCCCACCTGACTGGCCTTATTTCACTGTTTATCCTTAAACTTTGCACCAGGGGTTCGATGTATAAATCAAAGAGGATAGGAGACAAGGGACAACCCTGTCTAGTCCCCTTGTTTATCTTAACTGGGAAGGTAAGACTGCCATTAATTGGCACCAGGACCCGCAGTGCACTATAAATCTTGCTCAGCACATTCTTGATCTCAACTCCAATTTCTAACCCCTTTAATGTCCCTGTCAAAAACTTCCAATTGACATGGTCAAAAGCTTTAGCCGCATCAAGAGTTACTATTGCCAGGGGGACTCATTGAGTTGCAGTGAGACCTATTCAGCCTATTAAAGTGTGTGTAAGATCTCATCTGCCTTCCAGGTAAGAAACCCTTCTAGTCGCAATTCAGCAGTGATATTTGTCAATACGATAGACCCTGCATGGAGTTCTTGACCTGTTTTAAAATTAGCGAGATTACTGCCTCGCCCCAGGACTATGGTAAAGGGGATCCCTCAATAGCATGGCATTTAATAATAAAAAGCCAGACCAGGCTCACTTCCTCTGGCAACAGAATATAAAACTCGTTTGAGATCCTGTTGCTTTTCCTTATTTATATTTTTTAAATGCTGTCAAAATGTAATTCTCTGATTTTCACCACTCAAGGATTGCTGCTGTTCAGAAGTAAGTTACAATAGATGCTTATCCAGTAGCCAGCTATCCAGCTCTCATTCATCCACCTCAAGTATTTCTCCATATACAAGTCCTAAAAGAACCTATGAAACACCCATTCAATCCCTTCCGAGTCCTCCACCAGGCTATCCTCCTCTTAATAACTGGTTTTCCTAATACAATTTAGTTTTTTATCAATCCTAGCATTCCATGCCAGCAGCTCTCAGTCTGCTCATATTCCCTCAGCTTACTTGCCTCCCAATGTTGTTGTGCTTTCTCCTCCAACTTCAGTTTAAACTTCAGTTGCAGGTCCTCCAGCTTCTCTTCCAGGCTCTTTCTAGTCTCCCCCAGAACATAAGTTGATTTCAGTTCAGTTTCTGCCATGACAATCTTCTCTTCCATCTGTGACGCCTGCATCCTTTCTCTCCTAACCCAATGAATAGAAGAGCTCTTCAGGGACCCCCTTAACCAGGCCTTAAATGCATCCCATACCAGGTGAATGGGGCAGAAGTCATATTCCACCTGAAGAAGTCTCCTGAGGCTTCCTCTATCTCATGCATAATTTACAGCTGAAAGAATAATAATCTACTTATAGTCCACCTTTTTAACATCAGACTTGCTGGCAATCGTAGTGTTGATAGTAAATCTGTGTGAAGGCATATTTGGATAGGGAGATACTCAATATCCTTAATTCTTTCTCCTCACCCCACATCTAAAAAGAAATAGTCAGTCCTCGAGTAATGGGCACTCTTCTTGCTATAAAAGGAGTAATTCCTGCATTTCCCCCGTACCCTGTGCCACACATCACAGAGATTTAGATTTGCCAACGTTGATAACAGTTAAGCCCTCTCCTTTGGCAAGATGATTTGCGTTTGAACTGAAGACCGATCCAAGTTGTTGTTCAGTAGGATATTAAAATCACCACCTAAAATGATAGGGGCTTCAAACTCTAACAATGTAGAAAGAAGGGTGGTTATTGACGAGACATCATCCACATTTGGACCATAGTATCGAGCTAAAGTATATAAACTTAGCCGGACCTTAATTTCTGCTACTATCCATCGCTCCTCCTCATCGGCCTTGGATATCCAGACTTCAACCCCAGCATTCACCTAACCAGAATGACTAACCGCCTTTGTGCTGTGCTGCTGGTCTGTAGCGACTACTGTCGCCACCCACCCTTGCTTTGTAAGAGATTCATGCCCTCCAACCACAGTAAACAAGTCTCCTACAGTAAGTTAACTTGTGTAGTGCTATCTCTCAGATATTGAAACACTATGCACGGTCTTCTTCTAACCCGCGCCCATTCACATTCCAACACAAAAAATAAAGAGGTTCACCCCTGCCAGATAATCTCTTCCCCCTAATATCCTTGACCAAATTCCCCAATAATTGTGGCTCTAACATATATGAGGACATTATTTCCATTTTCTCCCTATGCTCTGCACCTCATGTGCAGGCCCCCCAGAGAACCCTCCCACTCCTGCCTCCTGGCATTCTATGCCAATTCGAGCTGGCACCCACAGGAACCATTTAAAATACTTTGGTTTCACCCTAGGATAGAAATTATATGTACACCACTTACTTGCCCCCGGTCTCATTCTGGGTTATAAAGTTATCTACCTTTTCCAGGACCAGAAAATTGCAAATTTTATTAGCCTACATGACCTTTAAGATTGCTGGAAACTTTACCTGCACCACCATCCCCATTCTTCTAAGGTCCTCCATACGCTTACCCAGCTACCATTGTCTAGCTTCAGTGGTCAATGAGATGTTGGACATAATTTTGAATTCGAGATCTTGGACCTGCAGAGACTTTTCTTTTAAGGACACCCCCAGAATTTCTCTTCAGCTACGTATGACCGAAAATTAACTAGGATCTTCCTGAGCCTCTTACTCCCTGGGTTCATCTTAAAGGGATCATGATGTACATTTTGACTTTCTGCTTTTAAGTCTATAGAGGAGGTAACCTGAGGGAAGGCCTTAGTCAAAAGAACCCTCTTATGAGAATACAGGGGAGAATTACATCTCTTATTTGGGCCAATAAGGTGGTCAGACTCTCTTGGAAAAAGCGAGGGAGACCAGGGTGTGGGGGACTTCAGCTTCTGGATTTCGAACTGCACTGCTGTGCGTATCACCTGAAGAATTGCAGGATGCTTACGCTCTGCCCAGATAGTTCATTGGTGGGCCTCATGCATAGCACAATGCTAAATGATTTACCAGAGGTTGGCTTCATATAGACGTTTGGGGCTCCCAAATTCAAGAAAGTGCAGCTGAAGTGAAAATGTGGTACTGGGTTTGGTCTCTCTTGGGGATACCATACTATAGTAAGTGGTCACCAGTGTGGGACTCACTTGGGACTTCGGAAGGTCTTCTGGATAGTCTGGAAAGATCCCTGAGGAAGGCCGAAATATTGTATTGGGGCCAGGTGAAGGAAGGGGCCAAGGCCCTCTCTTGGGACACTTGGAAGGAATGGACTAATGGAGCGCTTTCCTATTTCTCATCCTGTGCCTCTATCAATATCTTTAATCTACATATACTTACCTCCTTTATGTATCTATATACTTTCAATGTAATTATGGATCTATATATTTATCACTTTCTTCTAATTTAGCATTTCCAATGCACTACCCTATTTCTCAGCCTATACTTCGCTCAACATCTTCTAGCCCAACCTTCTGACTCATCTCAAACTTCTTCTACTACTCCTTCCAATGCACTACCCTATCTCTCATCCTATACATCTATCAATATATCCTCTATATCCACTCTCATTTATCCCAAACCCCATACCAATACTATGATTGCCAAAATAACCCTTTCTAGATTCTCTCCTCCTCTACCCCTCCTTGCATCATCGGACACCTCTTTTAATATACCGATCCCCTAAAACAAACCTTTCTAAACTCTTTCCTCTGAGTCCTACCCTCCAAAACTCCTTTTTACTCATCCAAAAGCCTCCTCCTATTGCTAAGACCTAAAATAAATAAATAAATTAAAAACAATCTTTCACTCTTTTATCCCTGCACTATCCTTTTAAATCTAAACAGACTAACATGTTCACTTCTCAAATTCCATATTAAACTATATTAATATACTACCCAAATAACTGAATAACATATCCACTACTCAAATTACTTCATATTTTTTTACTATACTAATTTTCAACAGTAATCCTTTATGGGTTCCGGAGTGGGGTGCTAGTCACCAGAAAAGCGATTCAACACCCAACACGGGTAACAAGTGCTATATGAATGCAAATCTTTCTTCCCCTTTTATCCCTCCACTATCCTTCTCACTCCAAGTAACTGACTAATATCCACCAATGAAATTACTTCATATTTCACCATATTAATTCACCACTAATCCTTTGTAGTCTTCCTGAATAGCGTGCGCCAAAAAGCGCTATATAAATACAAACCTTTGTCTTCCTCTATCCTTCTGCTATCATTCCAAATCCAAATAACTTGCTAACCTATCCACCACTTAAAATGTACTTAAATGTTTCACTATACTAGTTCAACACTAATCCTCTATGGGTCCCGGAGTAGCGCGCTACTCGCCGAAAAAGCTCTTCGACGCCTCGTCAGGGGTAGTAAGCGCTATATAAATGCAATTACAATACAATACAATACAATTGTGGCAGCCGCCGAGGAAAGCAGGATAACCCCTAATCTGGCATGGAAAGGATACTTGCCAAGTGCAGAGTTGGAAGAGTTATGGGGTTGTATCTGTAGGTATGCTTTATTTTGTAATTAAATGCGCTGCATTAAGGAGAAACCACTCTTCACCTTACATAGTATCAACTGGATCCCGGTGACGCTGGCCACGATAAGATAAGATGGGGAATTTAAATGTAAGCGGTGTGGAGCCTGAGAGGCGGAAGATGCCCACACGTTTTATAGCTTTCCCGCTCTCAAAGACTTCTGGAGGTCTGTGGAAAAGACAATTTCTGACGTCCTGGGACTGGAAGTGGTACATGTTTATGATCCTGTCTGGAATAGTACAGCGAGGATCAGGTTCTGGGGGCCCAACGAAAATTCTAAGCCTGTTGATATTAGATTTTATTCTTCTGGCAAGGAGGGGGATATGTAAAATGTGGTGCCTACCTCTTCCCCCAACTTGGCAGGAGTGGTCGAACTCCGTGAGACACTGAGGGAATTAGACAATATGATTAATTGGAATAAGAGTAAGGCTGAATCTGGGTCATTCTGGAATTTGTTGGAATTTGATGGAAGACCAAGTTTTCCAATGATTATACTTCTTGGTAAGTTTTAGATGTATGACGCCGGGTGGTGACTCAGCTCAGACTGACTAAAAAAGGATCTTGATATAAGCACTAGGAGCAGATGGATCAGGAGGGTGCTTGCTTATCCAATTTAATAGGTGGACAAAAAAGAAGGGGAAAAAACGAGTCGATTGCATATAAATCGCATTTATATTCCAGGGCAGAAGTGTGTTTTGCATCCACTGACAAAATACTGACTACAGTGCAGATCGCTATTCTGAAAGAGTGAGTGGCCACTTGCACAAGGGAAGGGCATCATTGTTGTTACTACCGTGCCAGCCTTAGAGACAGTCACAAAAGTAAAAGTGAAACACCTTAGACCTAGTACTGCATTGTAAGAATGTTCATTGAAGTCATAAACCTTGAATAATGCAGTGCTGCCTGCGCGGACCCTGGAACACCTTATTCAATACATATTGAGAATCCAGGAAATAGATCTGTATTGTGTTGATCACTAAAAGTCATTTTCAATAAAATTACTGTGTAGACTGTCCGAGGTTTATTTTCCTGAAGAATATTTGCAAGAATTGCAGGAAGAATGTACTGAAAAAAGCTTACAACACTTTGATAGGAAAAGGGCTGCGCCTGGTAGATACAGCATGAAAGGAAAAGACAACTTGATAGGCCTAACACTGGTAAGTTCAAAACCTGACCTGTACCTTTAAGAACCTTAGAGGAGCCATATCCCACAAAGCAATACAGTGTCAGTTTGCCTGTAAGAGTAGGTTCTTATTTCCGTCTATCTCTTCACAAAGTGCCCTTCCTGTGGCAAAAAGAAAGCTTACTCTGATGCCACAAGGTTTGTGTGGTGTGATTATCTCCTTAGACCCTCACTAAGGGATGTAACATTTGCAGCAAAATATCATAAAGAATCCTTAAAGATTTTGACATTATCATGCTGCGTGACTAGATGGAAGACCTGAAAGTGGACCAGGAAAGGAAGAAAAGGAAAAGATTGGAGAGTTCTGCCTCTTACCACTCTCTTGAAAAACTATGAAAAACAGGTACTGACAAGAGGAGCCCTCAATCTAAAAAATCCCCCTCGACACCGGCACCGCCATCCTTCGTATCACTGCCATGCGCTGGTGTCAAAGTCATTGAGACGCCTGGTCCTATCCTGCGTGCCTTCAAAGGAAGGCTGAGCATCGACGGGACTCCTACATAATCACCATTCGACGTCGAGATCAGCGACAGGACCTTCCTCAACGCCTCTCTGACAGTCCACACAGTAAATGCATGGACAATTACTTTTTTTTAACAATATACAGATCAATTTCCTGGATTCTCAATGTGTACTGAAGAAGGTGTTCCAGGGTGCGCGCAGGCAACACATAATTAATCAAGGTTTATGGCCATCAATGACGATCCTACAATGTGAAACATCCACCGCAAACTACCTGTTTATTTAGGCTGCATTTATTTGGACCACTTATTTCGGATACGGTCTTTAGACTGATCATAGTTGCAGTTGATTCCTGCTTCAGGTTTTTTTGGGTTTGACTACAGGGTTCGGCTGATGCTTGCCCTGTTATTAAAGATATGCAAGTCTTTATTGGAACATATGAATGCACTACATTCCATTAGGTTCAGACCCTGGCTTTCGTTTCAAGCGCATATCGGGACACCATGGCTTCTGGGGGTGTAGAGGTGCATTATTCTTCTCCATATCAACATAATTGGTAGAATATTGATTTCTACGGTGGTACGGTTTCCCAGAAGCCTATCTACTCTACAGAATGTCTGTGCCCTGCAACATCTCACATTTAAAAAGTTGATACCCTACTCGTCTTGCTAGTTAGGGCTGGGAAAAGAAGTGGGGTACGCTGGTAACACTAAATAAAGATAGAAGAGAGGCTGCCCTAGGATTACCAGACACAGAATTGTACTACATGGTGGCACAGCAGCAGCATGCTGCCAAATGGAGTAAAGAGACTGATAACAGGGAGAAAAGATTACTCTGCAGATCACTTGGTGGAGGTCGCTACCGACGCTCGTAATGCAGGAAGGAGGTGCTTCAGAACAAGCACCACATGTAGTGCATCAAACAGCAAAGGAATGGTAAACTGTGGTTAAAAGAATTGTGGGTCATGCTCTTTTTGCCAGACACCTGGAAATATGATAACTGTGGCTATTTGTGATATTCTTACAGACACTTCAATGGCATTTGGAGAGGTGAGGGATGCTGCTTCCTCTGGGTTTTGTAGCCTGGTGGGGGGATTATACATTTGAGAAGGCTCTAAAAGCATTTGAAGTTAGACCAGGCCAATTTTTGCAATATGTAAAGTTGGCTTGAACTGCGAGGAGGTTATGGTTGGGTTCCCGCGAAATCTGGACACATCTGCCACAATGACAGGGTTGTTGGAAATTGGCCAATATCAGCACATAGTCTTGTAAACTCCTAATACAAGATTGACAGGATAACGCAACGATGGCCAGACAACACTGGGACGCACACCTGAACACCCCATTGAGAGTGAATGGAAGGCGTTGTGTGCTCAAGTGCAGGAGGTATGTAGTATTGCATGTTTTAAAGTAATCCATTTTAGTTACCTACATCAAACTTACTTAACACCAGTAGAATTGAACAAGCTATACCCACATATGCCGGTGCTTACCCTAGGTGGGGAGCAACGGAAGCTGCAGTCCTACATGTGACATAGCTGTGCACACAGCTACAACATTACTGGGGTGGGATACTAACCATGTTGAAAGACATCACAGGGGTGAGCCTAGACAGCAATGTGCAACAGTGTCACCTGGAGATTATCCCTGTATGAAACAAGCATTAAAAATGCAATAGGTCTCGCCTTTGATTAAGTTAAAGCTATTTGCTTTGCTAATGGTATTGTATAGCAAAGCAAATGGCTTTAACTTAATAAAAGGCGAGACCCATTGCATTTTTAATGCTTGTGCAAAGTGCAACTCAGCCTGTGAGAGTCGCTCTTTACAGGCTGGACTTAGCCGACAGCAGCCACTACCTTAAGTAGTGTAGCAAGGATTGGATGGGACCTGCTGTACGGAAGGAAACTGCCCCATTGACTGCTGTTGGGGTAGTAAAAGACCGCAATTTTCAGAGATCAATGGGCACCGGTGCCGCTGCACCACTGGTAGCCACGCCCCTAATTGCGTAGCATTATTTCTCCTACTAGGGAGGAACCAGTGCGGTTTCATTTAGATTCACTTTCAGTTTCAGAGTATGACAGCTGCGGGGGTGCTTAGAAGGGGGTTCGAGACTTCAACCACACAGTATCTTTTCCAAGTCCCCCAATACTGTACTTGTGCAACCGCTTTTGTACATATGCCCCTTTGTAACTTAATGCCTTGTCATAGTAGAGAGACCGGGGCTGCACGTTGAAAACACCCTTTTCGGGGGGAACTTGGGACTACCGAATGCTTCTTTGGGTGACGAGGAAACTAAGTTGTGAAAAACACAAGTGCCTTTTAAACCGGGAGACTCCTGCTCAAGCCTCAGAGTGCTGGCAGTCTTACAAGTGCCCACAGAGAGGCAGGAGTAAAGACGGCTGCCTCAAGAGGTGAAA
The DNA here is from genome assembly GCF_964263255.1 of Lissotriton vulgaris. Classification (NCBI taxonomy): domain Eukaryota; kingdom Metazoa; phylum Chordata; class Amphibia; order Caudata; family Salamandridae; genus Lissotriton; species Lissotriton vulgaris. The sequence goes on along the minus strand of NC_141693.1, from coordinate 1,063,639,925 downwards.
GGTGAGCTACACTAGTTATAAAGCGCTCCTTTCAGCAGACACGGTGGCTAGGGCACTAATTGTGCAGACATTGGTCACTGCTTGAGGATTTAGAACTGCTCCGTTCCATCGTCCCTTTGCGGCAACAGTTAGCAACACGGAGCTGCCACAGCTGAACTGTGTATGGAACTACCACTAGTGAGTGTGGTGAAAAGCTGGAACTATCACTAGTGAGTGTAGTGAAAAACTTGCACTTGGTAGCCTTATAAGAGCTGTCACTAGCGAGAGTGTGAAAAACTGGCACTGGCTGGCACTGTGAAAAGCTGGTAATGTTTGGCAACGTGAAAGGGTCACATTAATGGACGATGTGATAAACTGGCTCTACAGGCTAGTAGCGTGAAGAGTTGTCACCGGCATTGATCTGACGGCACATCAACATGTCACTCATAATAATAAAAGAGCTGCCAATGTCGGGAATTATGACTCCCTGGTAATTGCAGACAGCGAGTGTGATAAAGCACTGATGAGGACATTGGGAAGTATGCATGTGGGTGCAGTGTGTGTGAGGCGCTGGCGGACGGACTGAGAAGCCGGCACTTTTGGCAAGTGTGAGAAGGCAATCGTGTCGCGAAAGCACGCCACCAGGCGCGCGTGCGTGCACATTTTGTACACTCATACGCGAAGTGGTATTTTCGTTGCTATGACATCTAAAGCTTCTTCGCAAGATGGCGTTCGACTGTCCACAGTCCGTATGGACACGTGCATGCTGTCTGCTATGGACAAATGGCAAGAGCAGCCATGTTTGTCCATGCAGACGCGTGCACGAAAGCCCTCGCCAGAATAGATTACAAAAGGTACATGCAATAGCGAGAGCAGCGCATGCGCTACTTACACCAGGCGAGACCTAAAAACAAGTAAATCCAACATAGGTTTGCTGTCCTAGCCCGAGGTTTGGCCAGATGACGTATAGAGATTAGATTAGAATCAAGCTATCCTGGCTGATGAGGGCTGAAAGCCCGAAACCGGTCCTGAGATGCTTGTTCCTAGTCAAGGGAGGACCTGGCTTTGCAGTTCAGGATGGACTGTTCCCATGGGGTACAGGGTCAAGACTGATTTGCATATTGCTGGGTTCAAACTGGAATGGCATGGTGAGCAAAAAAACGATGGATTTAGGCTCAGATCTCTGTACTGGGGTGAATGTATGACATTGTTCTGCATTCTGTCCATCAACTGTTGTTTTTGCACGTATAGAGGTTAGATGGCAAAACCAGAAACCTCTAGCCCCATGAAATATCCCACTGGATTGGACTTTAACTGAGGAGCTTAGAAGCCGGGAAGTCAGGAAGGACGATAAAGTCTTAAATGATTTGTATATATGGGCTCAACTGATAAGAATTTATGGGACACGAGGAAACCTAAAACCCAAAAGGTGTAACCTGGGGAACCTTGGCAGGAAGAGTTTCAGAAACTGAAATACAACTACTAGGGAGAGTTGGAGGGACTGTTGCAATTATGTTTGTACTAACTTACCTGCGATGTTGTAGAATATAAAAATGGGATGTGAGGCCTGAGGTGGCAAACGGCATGCCATGAAGTTGTAGACTGTATATCTTAGATGTGATGTGCGTAAATTGTTCAACCATATACAATCAATCTACAATGTTGATGTAAATCAACACTTTCAAAAACTAGACTAGAAAGATATGAGTAACTACAATTAAACATGGAATTCATGTTACCATGCTGCAGCAATCTTCAGTCTTCCTGGGCTTATTGATAAGTGTCCATTGGCTCAATGCTGCTCTCTGGTTTTCATATTCTGATTGAATGTCACAAACCTGAATTCCACACATTAAGCAGTACACTGGATACACTATTGTTTCATATTAAGTGTTGTATGTCATGACAAAACTCAACAAAACGAAATAGCCAGTCTACTCGTGTTATTAAATGAAAAACTTCTAGACAATAAATGAAACAGTACATTCCCACATTACATATATTTCTGGCTTAGTTTGGATGGAATGTCACTGATTATAGCCTTATACCCCCCCATAGCGGGCTATACCGGCTATTAAAGGCCCACTGAATCGTTAAAGGCCCGAGCCGAAGGCGAGGGACTTTAACGAGACAGCTGGACTTTAATTGCCGGTATAGCCCTGCTACGAAGGGCTATAAGGCTATTAGAACATTCTGCCACTAGAGGGCAGAATGTTCTAACAAATTCAACAAAGGGTTCTCGAAGCTCGAGGGGATATAAATCCCCTCGAGCTTCGAGAAGCCTTTGCAGAAAATTGTAATGTTGCTCTGCGGGCCTTTACTGGCCCGTAGAAGCAGGGAGCACTCCACTGTCTGCAATGGAGCTCCAAACATTCCAATGTTCTAATATTGATTAAGGTTTTTCCCACAGTTCAGAATCTGGAGAGTTGCTGGTGAATTTAAGGGCATAGCCATCAGAGCAGTGGGTGCATTGAGGCAGGTCCCAGTTAAGTGAAGGACCTTAAACACTCCATTTATATTTCTTTTTATACTAACAAACAAGTTGTGGGGTCCTGCTTTTTGGGTTTGAGTCGTAGGAACTGTTGCTACACCACTGGATGAACCGATGCATTTCAGTTGGAATGCTACCCACACATATACTGGGAACTAACAAAGTCTGTCCCCTTTTATATATAATCATGTATATTTAGCTAAACCTTTATATGTGGAACAGATATTCACTTCTTTACCACTGATACTAACCATTAGAGGGAATGAAGGGCAGAAAGAATGTCATACATACATATTCGGAAAGGCCTTCCTGAAGAATTACAGAATGGCTGTCACTGAATCCTTCAGCTCTCTGCTTCACATGTACACTTTTTATCTCATTCAAGCAAACTCATGGGCATCTGTTGTTCCACTCCTAAAGGGGGGTGGGGGATGGCGGGGGTGAGGGACACATATTTTGAGAAACCACACAGCCGTAGCCCTTTTTAAAGCTGTGCTCAGTAGTGAAATCTGCTGAGTTTGCCAGCACAAATGATAGTTAGCCTGACGAGCTAGCCAACTGGGGGCATGAGTCTGGGATCCACACTGATGGATCCTGAAGTCTATTTGTTAAAGTAGACTAAAAGGGGGACAGCTACGTAGGATAAGTAAATGCAACAGCAAAACAAGCAGGGCACATCCATAAATGAATGACCTAAGTGTCTGGGCAGTTAAAAGAATATTTCTGTTCACAACCAGAGCTCTAAGAGCATCTTCAAATGAGAAGCTATTAAGGGAGAGGGGGAAATGCAAACTTATAACACAAATAAAATGCATTCCACTAAAACTTAGCTTGTCATACAAAGTGTAAGCATCGCTGAGCATTAGGTAAGAAAAATACATTAAAGACGACACTTACCCAAAGATTGTTTTCATAATAAAAAGCATCAAGAAGTTTTACGATATTTGTGTGATCACAGGAAGCAAGAATATCTATCTCCACCATATAATCCTCCAGTTCATCCTCAGACTTGGTATCAATCACCTTTGCTGCTGCCAAGATGCCAGTCTCTTTATTCTGGGCCTAGATATTACAATGAAAATAAAGTTCAAATCAATATATATGGATATGTAGCGCTTTACAAATAATTTTGACAAGCAATGGTCTATAAATCATCAATTGCGGATGAAACAGCAACATTTACATGAAGGCCACTTCTGGATTAAATACAATGGTTGTTTGTAAATGCTGCCAAGACAATTCAAGGTTATCCCAACATAAATCATCTGCCTGAAAAGATATTACGGAAGTGTGGAATGGGATGGCTATTTAAATCCTGCCACACCAGTACTAAGGGCCAAGCAGGTCATTTTAGCATCCCAGCTGCATTATTTCCACCCAATACTTCAGTGGTCAGCAGGTTGCTTCTGGCTGTGGCAGGTTTCAAATGAACTTTCTTTCTTCACCCTCCCCCAAAAATGCTGTTTTAATGTTCGCCTATCCAGGAGTGGTTTTCACCCTGACTTCACTGGTTGTAGACAACAATTTGTGATTTCAGTCAACTGCACACAAGTAATATGTAAACTAGCACAAGTGCCAGGTCTGCCCTTCTTCCTTCCCCACCAGAACTGGAGCACCTGCTTTTGTCAGATCAAAGAAAAATACTCCCAGTATTTTCAAATACCTATCCGTTTAGTTTGGCTGCCTGGAGCAGACCATTTAGATCCCCTTCTGAAGAACATGGATTGTTCTGTTTTTTACCCATCATTTAGGCTGGTATTTGGGGTCAGGCTAGAAAAGTAAATCATATCGCCCTCAAAGATCAGATCTCATTTACTGCTCTTCCCAACATCATGGATATGTTCCAATAGCTTGAGATCTTTATAAAGAGAGTCACACCCCTCCCCTCACCCCCACCCCCGTCTCAGTCACAGTGAAAGTGCCCACAACCCAAACATGTCGATCTAAGTGGCTGGTGGTCAATAAAAAAATCTGGTCTTTCTGTTGAAGTACTGTCATGTGTCAAGGTTCGGTTTCCTTAGTAATGACTGGTCATAAATCCACACAAATCACCGGTGTTCACTCAATTTGGAATTCCTAAATCTCTGAATTGGTGTTACATCAGTCAAGTACAAAGTCTCTGATCGGGGGAACACATTTTTATATCAATGGTATCCACCAAGAGTTGAGTTCACACAGCTTGGCGTCGTTTTCCTTGACACCGCGGTACATGCTAACAGGGTTCTTGCTTAAGGGTGACAACACTTCAATCTAACAATTTCCAGCTTCACTTTCAAATTGGACTTTGACACAGTGGCTAGGGGCTTACCCAAAATAGGATCCATTACATGAGAAGGTAGACCTCAATTATTTTCCGCTTGCCTTGGCCTACCTTTCTTTTCCTTCGCATTTTATAGACAATTATACTTCTAATGGTCTATCTACCTTCATGCTGGTTTATGCCTAGTGAAAGTATTCCCCTCAGTAACACCGACTTAATATGCAGACTACTCTTATTTGCATAGTGGCATAACATCAGCACGTCTTCTCCAGAGAAAGTTGCTGGTATCTGCGACAACCATCAATCAAAATTAGTTTCAGGTAGCTGACTTTCTCTAGGCAGCACCCTCCACATACATCCACTTGCCCCCAGCGGTGTTGGAAAAGGTGCAATGAGCATTCTTATTTTACCCTCCAGGCAACCTACGATTTTTAAACACTACAATAGCCTGTTCATAACTAGACAACCCCTACCGAACATTAACTTTAAAAATTACAAAGCACAACCAAACACAATGTCAATAAACACCGATTCAGAGCAACAAGAACCCCGGAACCACGAACGGTGCCAAGTTTCCTAAAGTGCCACTGCAACATACATATGGTAGTAAGTGTTACACAAATGTACATGACATGAACACCATGATGGTTTTGTGGGTGGGGAACACTAGAAAAAGTAACTAGGGAAACCGCAAGATTTCATGGTAATCTAGGGGGGAAAAAAGACAAAAACTATTTCTGAAAACTCTACTCGAATTGTAAACAAAAGACCTTTAAAAGCAAAGACACGTACTTGTGCCTAGTGTCCTGCTAAAATAGTAATGGGTTTGCTTCTTGCCCTTTTGCACAATCTGTTAATGAGTTCAATTGTTCTCTAATAGGTAGCAGTGTTTAAATGAAGTAAAAAAGAATTACACAAAATAGGAGCAAATCTGTCCGGCATTGTAAGCTTTGAATGCTTGGCAGTGTGAAATGAGCCAGATCGGTGTGGGTGGAGGAGCGTGAATAATGCCAAGGGATTCATCTATCAAAACCTGCCATATATTGTAAGAGTTTTAAAAAAATATGTCCATCTGAAGAGCACATAAATTAACAATTTCTTTTGCACTTTGGTAAAAATTGTAGATAGGACGCCAAACATATGCCATAGTGAGTACCACAGAAACCATATCCCAGGCCAAACATTTAGCGACGGCCTTTGTCCTGTGTAGATGATACATCACCCTCTCAATGTACGAAACTGCAACAGACCTTTCAGGTTCCAATAATTATCCAAATGTGTAAGCCTTATTCCTTTAAAACACTGGTTCAAAACGGACTGCTGCGAGAACTGTTCAATGTAAACGGTTAGAATAAGATGCTGGCCTCAAGTCCAGCTTTGGAGAGTGAGTGACACCGGTTTATTCCTGTGCCACAATAACAAACAAGAACTGGCAAAGCCAATAGGTCTCGAAAGCACATGCGCTTTATTTAAGTGCTACACACAAAAGAAAAGGTAGTGCTTGAAAAGTCAGCAGTGTGAGCAGTGATACCAGCCAATTAAACAAACTGTAAAGAGGCAATGCTCCATGGGAGGGGCAAACAAAAGAATGACAAGCTGGGGCACCAATAAGAAGTCGGCAAATGAAAAAGAAAGCCAAATTTAGTTTGGTTTAATTTTATTTGATTTAGTTCTCTACTGAGAGCAACACATTTCGAGCAAGACATTTGTTATAACAATAGACGTAAGAACATTCAATACAAATTTAGAAAAGTTTTTAAAAATGTAAATAGGTTAGGACACAAATTCATCTGGGGGAGATTAGAAAAGCGAGATCAGACTCTGCACAGATGCGCTGTTGTTTCTAAATTGGATTATTTTTCTGTTGCGCCTTCTAGCCTCAACCAACGCCGAGTTCGGACATATGTCGAGTTCGGACAAAGATGGGAGTACTCCATGCCTCTTTTTCTTCTTGGTAAGCCATACTATACCCCGCCACAGATAGCGCATACGCTGTCTAGTAAGCTCAACTTATCCAACCCAGTGATTTGCAGTATCAGGAAATCAAAAGGGTATGTACCTCTAAGGAACAGCTACCGAATACAAGGCTAATAGAGCCGTTTCCTCCATTTTACTCTTTACACTAATCAGGATCATGTTTTCTGTTGATGTGCATTAACACTCAAGGCGTTCAATGCCTTTTCTAAGTTAATTTGCCTAGCAGGAAGCTCTTGTACTATTCTATAGAAATGATATGTGAATAATCATTTTATTGGGAAGTTTTATTGCAAGCAGCTGGCAACAAAATTAGGCGATGGCTGACGTGTTTTCTTTTTTGTGTGGCATATGCTATCAAAACAAGCATTTACAATGCAATAGGGCTCGCAGCATTAAAGTTTGAGTTATTGGCATTGTGTATGACAATGTGTTGCATAAAATGTTTAGCAAACTTTGAATTGGTGAGCAGTGAGTGTGTGTGCAAGAGTATGCTGTTCTTGAAAACAGTGTGGTAGAGAGTGCAGGAATTTGGGTGACCTGAGCAATGTGGATGGTGCACCTCACGCACGGGGCTGATACAGTTATTATTCATACAGCTCTGATGATGTGCACTCACTACTCACTACTCTGCACTCACTACTCTGCACTCTGCACTCACTACTCTGCACTCTGCACTCACTACTCTGCACTCTGCACTCACTACTCTGCACTCTGCACTCACTACTCTGCACTCTGCACTCACTACTCTGCACTCTGCACTCACTACTCTGCACTCTGCACTCACTACTCTGCACTCACTACTCTGCACTCACTACTCTGCACTCACTACTCTGCACTCACTACTCTGCACTCACTACTCTGCACTCACTACTCTGCACTCACTACTCTGCACTCACTACTCACTACTCTGCACTCACTACTCACTACTCTGCACTCACTACTCACTACTCTGCACTCACTACTCACTACTCTGCACTCACTACTCACTACTCTGCACTCACTACTCACTACTCTGCACTCACTACTCACTACTCTGCACTCACTACTCTGCACTCACTACTCTGCACTCACTACTCTGCACTCACTACTCTGCACTCACTACTCTGCACTCACTACTCTGCACTCACTACTCACTGCTCTGCACTCACTGCTCTGCACTCACTGCTCTGCACTCACTGCTCTGCACTCACTGCTCTGCACTCACTGCTCTGCACTCACTGCTCTGCACTCACTGCTCTGCACTCACTGCTCTGCACTCACTGCTCTGCACTCACTGCTCTGCACTCACTACGATGGTGGAGGCGACCACCTTACTGGAAGAAATTGTTAAACACTAATAATGGAGGAGTTGGTGCAACAAAAAGAAGTCTCATCTGCCGTAGTGTCTAAAAGTATATCCAACAGCAAATTGGCGGGAAATGGAACAATGATGCTATAGCAAATGTGTGCCTGTGTTGCATGGCATACTCTCTATCCTCCTGTGATTAGCATCAGGAACTTAAACATTTTAGTTCCCCCTGTTCTTGTGTTAGTAGCACAAATGGACTGCACGACTTGAGCGGTCTTTAGCGCCCACTGTCGGGTGAAAGTGGCTTCACCAAGTGCTCGGCTGTGACTGAAAACATTGTGAATCCAAAACCCTGCAACCTTTCTCTGACAGACCTGCTGTAAATGTCTTGTGGTCGTTGTTTGCTGTCACCCTCCCCAGACTCCAGTCTGCACTCGCCTCAGAACGAGAGCCCCCTGGGGCACGGTGAGGCATCCCTGCGCCGCTTTAATACTTAGCCTCTCTATCGGCATGGGAATCTCAGACACAAAGCACTTTCCCTCTCCCATTTCCGAAATAACACATTTCCCCAGCATGCCGGCGCTTCTATCTATCTCTGTTGTGGTGTTTGTAAAATATACAGACCACGCAGTGCAGGGAAGAGCAAACACATCATTATGCCTTCATGACAGAAAAGCCTGCTCTGCTCGAGTGTAAAGCTTTGCACTATTGTGTGGGGGCTTCAATCAATAATCTTTGTCAAAACAGAATATACTGCATTGTCATTCTGTCCCTTTTAAAACAAACCCGCGGCCTGTGAAGGAGTAATGGCCGTCTGCTTCTGCCTCCTTTTAGTATCGAACTCTTAATAACAATAATGACAAGCATTACAGTCCCCGTTCCTTCCGCGCGTTCAGCCGAGCCCTGTGAATGCAGCGAGCGCGTTCGCGTGCGCGTGCTCGTTTCGAATCGCCTCCACGGCGATGCGCGCGGCCAGGAATGTCTCCTTGAAAGGAGACACGGCCACAATAAGTTCTCGGTGGAGACGCGCTTCCGCGCGTTCAGCCGAGCCCTAAAAACTAACCAATGTATCAACCTATAAAGGGAAGATATATTGGCTCAGCAAATGCCTGATCTAATAATGTGAAGCCTCCTAAAAACACCAAACTGCTCCATGATATTCAGTAGGGGCTTATGTTAAGTAGGGGGCCAAGTGGAGCTCTAAAACAACAGCAAGGCTCTGTCTGCCACATCTGCTCATGAACTCATGGTAAGGTTATATCCCTTGGTTTCTACAAGCAAATATCAGATAATCATGTCAATCTTAGTTAACTGGTTCAAGTATTACCTATGCATGCCTTTGTTGAAACGAAGATCTTGTGGACACTGCTAATCCTTCGTGTGTATTCCAAGCAAATCAACCTTGCAAGAGCAACAAGAGGACACCAACACCTGGGTACTTGATTTCCTCTGGCAAAAAACTGTGTGACAGTCACTTCCAGAAGTGAGATTTGCTTAAGACTAATATTGTTATGGCTGAAGTTCTGGCATTTGCATTTATTTCTTGCCATTGACCAGCAAGAGCATTTAAACAAAAGAAAGATGCAGTTGGGAGCAAGACACACAGGTTGCTTGTCTGGATAACATTTAATGGTAGTTGCAGATAATATGTAGGATAAGTGATAGCAATAAAACAATACAAACATTTGTAATTTATAAATATTTACAGCTTTTCTGGCGGGGAAGAGAAGCAAGTAGAAACAAGCATTTGCAATGCATTAGGTCTCGCATTAGGAAAGTGTGAGCTATTGGTATTGTAAATGACAATTTTTTTTAATGTGTTGGCTTTGAAAATATATAAATTAATAGCATCGTTATTCACATTTTTAGCTTCACTTTCCTAATGTGAGCCCTATTGGCTATGGCAAAGCTTGTTGGTAGCAAGCAAGGACAGTGCTGTTGTGGTGCTGAGTGTTGATGTGGTTAGGCTGAATGATGTGGTGGTGTCCCAGAGTGATGTGGTGGTGTCCCAGAGTGATGTGGTGGTGTCCCCGAGTGATGTGGTGGTGTCCCCGAGTGATGTGGTGGTGTCCCCGAGTGATGTGGTGGTGTCCCCGAGTGATGTGGTGGTGTCCCCGAGTGATGTGGTGGTGTCCCCGAGTGATGTGGTGGTTTCCCCGAGTGACGTGGTTGTGTCCCCGAGTGACGTGGTGGTGTCCCCGAGTGACGTGGTGGTGTCCCCGAGTGACGTGGTGGTGTCCCCGAGTGACGTGGTGGTGTCCCCGAGTGATGTGGTGGTGTCCCCGAGTGATGTGGTGGTGTCCCCGAGTGATGTGGTGGTGTCCCCGAGTGATGTGGTGGTGTCCCCGAGTGATGTGGTGGTGTCCCCGAGTGATGTGGTGGTGTCCCCGAGTGATGTGGTGGTGTCCCCGAGTGATGTGGTGGTGTCCCCGAGTGATGTGGTGGTGTCCCCCGAGTGATGTGGTGGTTTCCCCGAGTGATGTGGTGGTGTCCCCGAGTGACGTGGTGGTGTCCCCGAGTGACGTGGTGGTGTCCCCGAGTGACGTGGTGGTGTCCCCGAGTGACGTGGTGGTGTCCCCGAGTGACGTGGTGGTGTACCAGAGTGTTGGAGGGTGGAGTTGGAGGGTGGAGTTGGAGGTTGGAGTTGGAGGGTGGAGTTGGAGGGTGGAGTTGGAGGGTGGAGTTGGAGGGTGGAGTTGGAGGGTGGAGTTGGAGGGTGGAGTTGGAGGGTGGAGTTGGAGGGTGGAGTTGGAGGGTGGAGTTGGAGGGTGTTGCAGGTAGCCCTAGCGCTCAGAAGTTGAGGTCTGTGGTTAGCGACAGTATTACTGTAGACAGCAGCGACAGATGCCCATGTACCAATGTTATAATGCATAATGTACAGATAAGTAGTTACAGAAACACGCCCTAGTGTAAGCGCCTCTGTAAGCGTGAAAGCGTAATGGAACTTGGAAGCTTTTGAAAAGTCATAGAAACTGTGCTATGTGCAGCAAACAGTAGCTCCTTGGGCGCTATACAAATGATGACAGAAGAAGAACATCTACTAGCGCATTATATGGAGTACGTTTTTTTTTTACACAAAGCGAAACACAGCTGTGGGTTAAAAAGTGAGCATGAATGTATTATGGAACTGAAAGCTAATCTAAGCACTCTGCGAAGATGTATAGTGAAATAGGCCACGAAAGTCAAGTGAGACTGCACAGGGCCTAAGAATTGTGAGAAACTGTATTCTTATACAGGGTGTTTGATACTTTAATGCAGTGAGTGAATATCGGGGCAGCAATAGTGAAGCCACCCAGAGGCATAGCGCGCCTTGCGTGGCAGTATGGAAGTTAGAAGAAGCATTGGCATTAGAGAAGTAGCATGGATGCTAGTGTGCCCGTGTGCTGTCCGTGCCATGTGGCTTTTCAAGCAGCCATGTTTGAAACTGCTTATGCCCCTTGTTACTTGCCATGATTTTATATAACGTGGACAGCATGGAGCCAGGAAGTGCTCGCAGCAACGTTGTAAGTAATATTCATATTGTTGCTGGTAGCAAATGAAAGGTAGGTAGGAAGATGTTATTTTAATCGAGTAACTACTATGTTTTTCCTAACTGTTTCCGCCTTTGCATTAGCTTTGACCGAAGTAAATGTGAACAGATTAGGCCGATTGGTATGTGGCCACCATAAATGTAAAGCTTTGCGTCCAGTCCAGCACTATGTAAAACCATATACACTACAAAAGGTATGCATTTTAGTGGTGCGCAGGATAATAAAAAAGCGCGCCTACGGTATGCGCTGTATTTAAACCAAAGTGACCAAAACAATTTGCAGACGCTATACTTTATCCACGCTATATAAATGTTGTGGTTGCTATTATCAAAGTTAAAGACATTAGAGAAAAGACGTACTGCTATAAATATAAAGCTTACGTGGTCACGGTAGCCTACGAACAACGTAAACCAGCAGACTTAACACTGTGAATGAAATAAAGGCATACAACACCAAAAAGAGAGTATACATAATGTTTGTAATGTGCGCGTGCTTTACACCTAATTACACGGAGATAGCAGCAATCGCAACAATTAGAGAAGAAGCTACACAACAGAGTAAAGAGAGGGCAGACAAAGTGTTTGTAATGCGCAGTTCGTTCGCACCTAAGTAGACAGAAATGTTAGGATGGCACTGTGAAGTGAATGCATAGAACACAACAAAGAGTATGCAGACACGATGCTTATCACCATTGCGGCCATACGACTTAGTAATTCAGAGTGGCCTGTTAGATGTTAGACATAGAAGTGAATAGACAAGGCTTGCAAGTAAACAAACTAAACTAAAGGTAGACAACCTGTTTGTGACAGGAGCTTGCTTTGCATGTACGTAAATGGGCATGGCAGGAAAACAAATAGTGTTAATGTAAAGTAAGTCACCAACGTAAGCAATATGACAGAATGCTGTACCAGTGGTTCGGGGAATGGGGTCCTCAGCAGAGTGAAGAACCAGAAGCTTGAAAGTCAACAGGACATTTCTTACTGGGGTAAGTTGCAAGTAAAGTATTATCAAATGAGGGGCTATTTTGGGTAGGAATCATTCGGAATGACAAGGACTGTGTACCTTGGGAGATTGTTCAGGATGTTTGTGGCAAACTTTAGCACATTATGTGAAGGGGAGACGTCTAGGTGAGACCCACCAATAGAGTGCTGCAATAGCTGAGCTTGCTAAGGGCTAGGTGCAGAGATCAGTAGTGTTTTGATTTTATGAAAGAGGATGCGTGCATCAACTTTGCATATGTTTGGTACTAGATACCTGGTAACTGTGGCAATTAAGAAAAAGTAAATGCACATGATGTTTGTAAAGTGTTTGCTAACGTTCTGGGTGATCATGGTGCAGTTGGGGCAATCGGGGTGACGGAGGAGGTTGAAAACAGGAATGAGAAGATGATTTGAGTTGTTCTCATAGAGATGACAGAGGAATCCAAAGGAGGAGATGAGAGAGGATAGTTTCAGTATAGTGCAAAGCTTGGTTGAAGGGAAATGACAGGGATGCCTGTGGGTGGTTGCATACAAGACTTCCAATGATTTTAGCGGAGGAGAGGTGGGACCAAGGGTGATAGTTGAACAGAGACCAAGTATAAGCAAGCAAGTCTTTGTAGTGGAGGCAAGATCACTACATACTTAAATCACAACGCACGGGCTCCTCAATTGTTAAGAGAAGTTAAAGAGAAAGATCAGGCAAGACAGGTGGGAAAAGACTAGTATGTTAAAAGCTTGGGTGCCTAATGGATTGGACAGCACACAATATGGGTTAGCAGTTTTAAGTGAAGAGATTAGTTCAGTAGGAGGTGGGGGAAGGTTAACAGAGTTTGTCAAAGTAATTTTTGCAAAGTTAAGCTACCTCATTTGGTGCTGCTTAAGTCAGAATGCAACTATCACTTGTTATTGAATGTTTCAATTATACTACTGTGGCTCTAACATTGACAATACACAAGGGATTTGCACAACTAGGATCCCAAAATTACGTATTTGAGAAGAAAACGTCCTGATTCTGTAATCCTAATTTACAGAAAAATGATTGGTAGAATTTGTTTAGTGGATGGAATTCACAAAACAGAGAAAATCCCACTGGTATGGTGCAATTTCTGCGACTGCAAATTTAAGTATTGGATCATAAATGTTCTTGGACATGTTTTAGTCTTAATTTTACATATTTAACATTTCTAAATTTTAGTAAAATGGTCTTAAATTGTCTGTTTCGTGTACTGCATGTGCCTAACGAAAAATAATCCAGGATGAAAGTGTACTCAGGTGTCCTGGCTAAATATGAACTATAAGCAGAACTGTGCTGTTTGCGTGTCCCTTGATGTTTTCCCATTCTTGGACTGGTGTTCCCTATGTATGCCAAAAAGTAGCAGTATAATACAGTTTATTTACTATATCATTCTCAATTTGCAAAAATACATGTAGGATTTTCTAACTCTAAGTGCCACAGGAGAGATGTCAAATGAGAACGTATTACCGTTTTCAATGTGTGCACAACACAGGGAGCACTGCTTGTCTTTTGCGTTTTAGGTTCCAGGTAATGTATTATGCAGACTGGAAAATTAATTACATGCTTGAACAAGAGCTAAGTGATGAGTACAGGTTTAAGTTGGGCAGGTCCTGCTTTTAAACACACAGCTGGATTCTGCCTACAGAGAACTTTTTCCCAGCCCTAAAACAACGATGGGTATTCTGTCTCTTCCGTTTCTACCTTATTTAGAGAGCACTGAATACGAACTACAAGATCACTATGGAGCTTGTTACTCAGGCATACTCAGAGTTACTGATCGGAAATAGGCTAGTACTGAAATACTTTATTTTTTCCATTCTACTATAATTCAAAACCTAATCCATTCTTTGAGGGGATCAATGTTATGCCTTCAAAGCTGTGGGCGAACTGACACACAACAAATCACCTTTTGTTTGCAATGCCCTTCCATTGGGTAAAAGGTGGGCTGCATGTGTTAAGGCCCCCTCCCCCCCCATGCATGCCAAGATGTGGGAAGAAATGTGCGATACACTCTTAAAACATCAAGGGTTGTATCTAGGTTTGAGCTGGTAGGTATGGGATTAGCATATTTACCAATATGGAGAGAAGGCGTGAGATTTTTTCACCGAGCACAAAAGCATCAAGCTTTACTAAGTTTACGGGACATGAACATGAGCAGACTCCAGTGCATCCACATCCAGGCAAGAACGCATGAGGCACTCCAAAGTAGAAGCATAACAGGAAGGAAATTGAAAGAGATCATCCAGAGGTGAAGATGTGTAAATAATATTTACACAACACGATGATGGACGGAGTGCTGACACTTTTCAATCACTCACCCCCTGTCAAGAGATCAGCATTTAATCCATTGTTCCTTTGCTCACTAAGCCATTTGCAAATGAGTCTTGACCCTGCTCCTAATGGGAACAGTCCAGCCCGAACTTCCAGGGCAGGAACTCCCTGGACTTGAAATAAGCACTCTGCGACCGTTTTAGGGGTATCATCCCTCTTCAGCCAGACTAGCTTGAATCCAGTGGCACAGAGAGCAAGGGATCCACGTCTGGGCATTCTCTTGGCATTTAAGGCGAACATAGCATACACAACCACTCACCACCAATCAAGAGATCTGGGTTTAATTAATTGTTCTTTTGCTCACTAAGCCATCTGCAAATGAGTCTTGACCCTGCTCCTCAAGGGAACAGTCCAGCCCGAATTGCCAGGCCAGGAACGGGGGCCGGTTTAGAGTATCACCCCTCATGAGCCAGTCTAGATTGAATCCAGTGGAAGAGCGAGCAAGGGACCCACGTCTGGGAATACCCTTGGCCACTTAAGGCGAACATAGCAAACACAACCATTCACCCCCAGTCAAGTGATCTGGGTTTAATTCCTAGTTCTTTTGCTCACTATGCCACCTCAGTTCGGGCTTGCCTGTTTCCATGAATAACAGGGTCAAGACAGATTTGCATTTGGGTGTGTCCAAACTGGGGTGGCATAGTGCGACAAAAACCAAGGATTTAACCCAGATCTCAACTATGGGTGAATGTTTGATTTTTTTCAGTTTTCCGTCCATCATATGCTTGTGCAGCATAATTCATATTTAATTAGGCATCTGTGGGTGCCAAAGTCACATACGAGGACTAAAATATACTGTTGTATGCTATCAAAAACCATAGACTGATTTATGACTAGGACCGGTGCTACCTATAACCAGAGACACATACACCAGCAGACTCTGTACCAACAGTTTGTCTAAAAGCTAACCGTTTGCTGTCTAATATTCTGTTTTTTAACTATACGCCTTCTGAAACTGAAAGGATAATTTAATTTGGGTAGAATTAAAACAGAACTAGCCAACTAGAAACCTATCTGTAATCGATTTTGGCAATTGGGTTGAGGTTCAGAGAAAGTGCCTGAAATAGCCCATCCAATTAATTTACCAAACTTGTTACACAAGACTGACCAGCTAGATTAATCTGAATTTTCACATGCGGGTCCAGGCAGCTGTCTAAACATGGGAACTGATTTTAAAGTTATATTAAACTTGCTCACACTACAAAGAACGCGACAGAGAAAAACAAGATATGAAATATTAGATTGCTGTGTTCTGTGTGTTCATATATTACATATCCATACCACCTAAGATATTCAAACCCAGACCTTCACAATTTTTCCACAACATAACTTCGAGACATTGTTACGTTTTGCATATCCAGTCACTTTAAATGATGACCTCACTATGAGTGTACTAAGAGAAGCAGTGCTTTCAAATGGCATAGGAGCTTGTTAAACGGAAAGACATTGGCATTCCGAAAATTATGAGCAGTACATTATACAGTGCATTGCCGAACCAAGCCACAACGAGCTAGTGGGGTGAACACTTTCTCAAATTAAACCCTAATAAAACAGAGTCCCTTCTTCATGTTCGCTCACACACCATCCAGATGTACATGAAGGGCAATGCACCCAAACATGAGTTGGATTCTTCCCATGAGTGGTTCACACACAAAAAATCCCTAGGTTTAATGCAAGTCAAAACATTTCCAAGTCAGTACATATTAATACAACCGGAGAAAACAATACAAATACAGCTCCATCTACTAAAAAGATTAAAGCCATACATTCCCTGAGTAAATTACAGTACAGGCTTTGGTCATCTCGCCATTAGAAGGGGACAATGCCTCACTCGCATGCATACCCAAAATTGTTTTAGCTTCTCTTCAAGCCACCTTTCATGCAGCTACTCAGAGGAGCAAACAAATCGGATCTTTTTTATCTTGAAGGTCCTCCACTGGCTAACGTTGGAGGTCAGAATCCAGTTCAAGAATGGATGCGTACGACAAAGCCTTTCACCCAGAAAGGCCTAGCTGCTTAAAAGACAAGCTGCTTATATCAGGCATGTGAAACAGACACGAGAAATAAAACCAGTATAATTTCTCAGAGCAGTCTCTCATGCACTTTGTAATGTTCTGTGACCACTTCAAGGAGGGCAGAAGGCGGTTCTTAGCCCCAATTCTAAGAGATGCGGGTTTTTTACAAGTACGCCCAGCTCTCCTACTTACAACTATTAGGAACCACAAAGGTAATTTTCGGGGTTGCTAGCTTCCTGGTAGCTGCCATGCGTGTTAAGACCAGGAAGCTATCCCCGAATAACCTGGCGGGGTGACCGAATACACTGTGTTCTTTTTTATTGCTTTTAAATTGTTCTTTTTAGCATGCCCATTTTTAATAATTTTTGTATGTATTCAATACCATCATAAATGTTCAATGTCTCTTTTAACCGATGAAATGTGACACTGTCTTTTTATTGCCCGATTCTGCTTTTATGATTTTAACAATCGAATAAAGCTTGTTTTGACTTGACTTGAAAACCAGTATAATACTGGAGAGCCAAGTAGACTAAAACATTGAATCAAGACTTCTCATATATGGTTCATATATTCTGGAATGCTCTCCCAAAAGGTCTGAGATCCAACGCATCTCTGTGCTCATTTAGAAACCAGCATTTGCAATGCAATAGGTCTCACATTTACGAGAGTTTGAGCTATTGGCATTGTAAATGACAATGGCTTTTATTTATGTGTTGTTTTTGAAAACAGATAAATAAAAGGCATTGTCATTTACAATGCCAATATCTTAAACTTTTGCAAATGCGAGACCTATTGCACTGCATATACATGCTATAAAATTTATTTTTAAAAAGTGTTAGGAGGGAGCGTGTCCTGCCTGCAATAGCTGGCAGGACAAAGCTATTTGAGAAAGTAGTGTTCGGAGGCTGTAATTAAAGCCTACCAAGTACCAACACACGTGACAGAGGGTGTCGCCTTGGGAGGTTACAAAATAAGACAAGGCAGGACTAAGGAGGGACTACTAAGCCTTTTGACCAATGAACAGCCACAGTTCACAGTGGACAATGACACAAGCCAATGAAAAATATGGGCAGAGCTTCAAGTCCCTACCTCAATACAGTATGCCTCGCAGTGCAGCGCATGCGCTGCCCATGCTCGACCTAAAAAAACAGTGAGGACTGTGGGAAAATAATGCACCGCTCTATGGAGGTCCTAAGGGTATTTCACATCAGATAAAAGACACAAGGAAAACACTCATAAGGCCCATTGAAAATAATTGGCTGTAACCTAATTTAGGCTTCATAAGTTGCCCTGTACTTTCTTAAATATGAGTTATATAAATATATGTACATATTTATATATTGTTTGTTGCTGTGTTCACAAAAATTACGTCAAGCCCCGTAATGGGTAAAATCTCAAATTATTTCCATACTTAGGCAAATAATTATTACATATATTGTATATATTTATGCATTTCAAATTGCTGTACACAACGCCCACCTTGTGGTCACTCTGAATTTTTATGTACAATATAAACAATCGCTTATGATGTGCTCCTTAGCATGCCTGCAGTGCCCGAAAGGAGAACTGCAGGCAAAGGCAGGTGTTCGACAGGAGACTGGCGAAGCGTCCGGAGGCTTTTCTGTCTAGCTTTCCTGAAGAAAGCAGCACCAGAGGTCAGCCGGTGTGCTCTGGCAAAGCTGCCCCATTCTCCCCCACACGCCTCCCATACCTGCTATCTGGTGCCCAAGCAGTAACCAATAAAGCCTAACCAAATTTTAGCACAGCTGTGTTGTAGTTGTGCTCTAGAACCGGACTATTTATGTGAACGCGCCTGAAGCGTATGAGTCACCACTGACAAAAAGCTGTCCTACACGCAAATGCATCATAATCAGATGTCTCAAAATACAAAAATTTTTAGGGAGGGTCAAAGGGGAATATTTTACGACCTGCCTGCTCAATCCCCTATTTATAAGACACATCACACAACAGAACAGAACAGGTCTGGAAATGGTGCATTGCTGTACCAGACTGTGATGCAGTGGGCTGAGTGCATGAAAAGTATTGCTGAAAAAAGGAGGAATGCGATTCAAAACACAGTATTGTTGAGAAACACACGCTAGAATGATTCCCATCAGACCACCTATTATGGTGGAGGTTGCGTCATGTGGGAATTACTGATCATACAAGAACGCAACCGACCTTGTAGTGCCGGTGCGGAAAAGGACGTCAGTAATCTATCTCTGGTGTTGATCCCAGGCTAGTTTAAATAAAGTGCAGTGCTCAAATGATAGTGAAAGTTAAAATTGACTACATAGACTCTCGAGACATTAAGGCAGAAATCTGTGTGTCAAAATTAAAACCACGCCGGGTAGTAAGACTACCCTGTTGTGCTGTGCAGGATGGTCAACATGTTTCAGCCATAGGGGTATTTACCCCGGCTTTCTTCAGGACCTTTGAACTTGAAATA
The DNA here is from genome assembly GCF_964263255.1 of Lissotriton vulgaris. Taxonomy (NCBI): domain Eukaryota; kingdom Metazoa; phylum Chordata; class Amphibia; order Caudata; family Salamandridae; genus Lissotriton; species Lissotriton vulgaris. The sequence continues at coordinate 1,063,620,609 of NC_141693.1, read as the reverse complement.
GCTACTGCAGATACACATATTAAATTGAGTGAAAAAATGCTATATGTGAAAAAGTAATCAATTCATGTACTGGACAAAGTTACATATTGACCTCCACTTCCGCTTGGTTTTAACTCGGAGGCACCGACGGACAGAGCGGGGCCTCATACTCCCGAGCGGTCGCCGGGTGAGGTGAGGTCTTCACCCACACAAAGCTGGGAAGAAGATTTGTTTCTCTCCCTCCAGTGGACATAACCAAACGTTCAAGGTTCCTGGTAGATATGTAACTTTGTCCAGTACATGAATTGATTACTTTTTCACATATAGCATTTTTTCACTCAATTTAATATGTGTATCTGCAGTAGCTATTTCAAGTTCAAAGGTCCTGAAGAAAGCCGGGGTAAATACCCCTATGGCTGAAACATGTTGACCATCCTGCACAGCACAACAGGGTAGTCATAATCAGATGTGCCATGCCCTGGGCAGAATTACAGGTACAAATCCAATTCTATCTCAGGACCGGCCCACAAAACAAAAAAAGCAATATATGTAATATTGTGCTGCCCCAGGGGGAGAGGTTATGGCTCAGCAATCAGAGCTACCAGTGTTCGAGCCTCGGCATCGGCTCAATATCAACTCACTCAATCTATCTACTAATGTAATTTATCTATCACAGCGTGGTCCAGTGGGGTTGGGGCAAGAGAAATTAAAAGAACAAAATAAACATACTTCGGAGAGTGTGTTGGGGCAGTGAGGGGTGAAGGGGTGGAGCTGTAACTAAGGAGCGAGAGAGCAGCTGTTGTTGCAGGTAAGCATGTCATGCCTGGAGTAGGAGAAACTCATTAAAGAAAATAGTGTTTACAGGCTAAATAAGATCCACTGTGTAACAACAGAAGCAAAAAGGATAGTCCTCATGGAAGGTTAAAAATGAAGACAAGGGACTAACAAGCCTATTAATTTATCAGAAGCCAGAGCATTTACGAAGGACAATGACACAAGCAAATGAAAAATATGGGTGGAGAGTGTGCGGAGCTTCAAGTCCATACTCAAATACAGCATGCCTCACAGAGCAGCGCATGCGCTGCCCAGGCTCGACCTAAAAAAAACTTAAGACTTAACTTTTCAAAATGTACCTTTAAACAGTCAAATACCTTCAAAACCAATGATTTACCTAAACAAATTTCTTCTTCAGCATCCTTTTGCTCTAGCATTTCCTGCACTCATGTGGTCAGTATTCCTAAAATGTGCTCTATTGTTTCCCTGTAATGTGTGAAGCACTCCGTCGCTAATCAGGTTACCTCCACTCATATAAATAAACCAAATAAATAAACTGCAGTAACACACCATTTAAAGTAACTCATGGATTAGCCAGGTGATTATATGTTGTACTCCATGTGTGTTAGAGGAGGCAGCAAGAAGGTCCTCAAGGAAAATGAGACACTATAGGAGTCCAACTTTTTTATTTAAAGTTTTTATAGAGTGTTATGTTGCCAGTTTGACATTGTTCAATCATTGCCCCTGTGGAGCTGGGCTCGTTTGAATCCTTTTCGTTTTCATGCCTTCCTTCAATTCGTAGTAGCCTGGTTCCAGTTTGAGTATTGGGATCAGCAAGTTCCAGAGTCAGTGTCCCTGTAGGCTTGCCTCCATGTTTATTTACTCTTAAAACTCATTGCAAGTAAGGTTTGCTGGAGTGGAATATAAGTTTATTTTGGGTAAATAGTGTGCGGTTGGTTTTTACAGGTATCCTAGGCCTTTCACCAATAAGTATGAATGTGGTGTGACTGGTGCACTGAACTTTGGGACAAATGTACAAAGCCTTTTTGCTGTCGAATAAAGGACTGGATTCACAGAATAGGGACGTTTGCGACCGCAAAAAATGCTTTTTCAAATGTACAAACACTAAATTGCGATTCGGTAGCTTGGTACCAAATCACAATTTGGGTTTGAAAACAAATACCAGTTTGGAATTTGGAAGGGGCGTCCCTTCCAAATACTGAATTGGTATGGTATCTATATGTTTTGTGCCTCAATTCCGTTTACAAAACAGTAATACTTTATACAACCAGTTTAAAAGTGGTGGTAACCCATTCGCAGATCTTCACCTTTGAGAATGTCAAATAACACATTTTTTAGGAGCAGGAAGTAGTCCAAAGGAAAAACAGGGTGCAAGCAGATGCAGTGCATGCAACTCCGAGATTATCCCTGGGTACTCAACTGACCGGACACCTTCCCCGTATGCCACCGAGTCCTCTCAGACATCTCAACTGGCAGCTTTTTGCTTTCTCTGGGTTTTTAGCTTTGTGCTGCTTTGTTTATGTTTTCATGGGCTAGCGAAAGAGCGGGGACGGGGAGCAGCGTTCATGGTGAGAGTGACCAGCTGCTTCAGTCATAGTTCCCAACTGACCCAGATTGTGGTTCTTCTTATTACTCAACCCGGTGAGGGAAGCTGGGAGTTCTGCTTTGCTAGCCTGAATCATAGCCGGCCCATGGAAACCCTGCTACGCACTGAGACTTCTACACAGGAAACGCGTGTCAAGCAACGTCAAACGAACTTGGAGTGGAGTGTTCCTCAATCACAGCATCAGCTGGATGTGACTTGGTAAGCAATTTGAAGCCAGCGGACAAAAATTCACCAGCTAACCTTCCTTACCTGGATGTAAATAAACATCTTGCTGAGAATGCAATGAATGTGAGCTGAATGAGCCAGTGGCACATTGTTCTAGACGTTCCCAATATGTATGACAAACCCATGTCTTCTTTCAGAAGGGAACAAAATATTTATTACATGAAATCTTCACCATCAAGCCACCAAACATGCACTCTAAATAGAGTGTGCCACCAGTCATTGGTAATTACAAGCGTGGCACTTGCAGAAATGAAAATTTTGATTCGAGACAATAGATTCTTCAAAACAGCAAAGGGTTGCTTAGGAATTAATATAAATGTCAAAGTATCAGCAGCATTAGCGCATTTAGTGCAATTAAATAATAATGATGTTAGTAATGATAGCAAAGACCCAGGACTTCAAAGAGCGTGTAGCACACATGGTGCAGAAAGAGATTGGGAGTGGCCAGGGGAGCAGACCAAACTGGAAATGGAAATCGAAATGAGCAGTCTAGGCGAACTTGGTGGCGTTTTCCTAGCATCACTGGCCTCGGATACTATGAGTATCTGATAAAAATATTTACGTGCCGTCAGCTAGCACAAAATTATTTTCATAAAAAATTGCTATTGCAAAAAAATGGTATCAAGAAAAGTAGAGTGCAGGTATAATACTTAGCACAGATAAATGAAAAAACATTCAAGTGGTGGAACACAATTCAAGGGAGAACGGAAAAATTAACAATGAGCTAGACAAGTCAAACGCTTTTGAAGCAGAATTCTGCATAGGTACAGAGCCTGAAAAGGGGCGCGGAAAGGAGTGGAGTAGGGACATGGCACTTCTGGTTTGTCCTCTGTGTAAGGAAAGGCAATAATGCATGGGTGTGTCTGTGTATGCACAGGCTGAGTGAGCATACTGTAGTGCCAACATCCTTGTAACGTTCCACCAATGGTGCCCAGCAGTCTCACATTTCATGTTGCTTCAATTTCTCAGGATTCTTCTTTCCCTTCTGCGTAGTTTGACCAACTTTAATCTTACTGCAGGGACACCAATTAGCATATACCAGTGCACTGGAATTGATTGCAGGTCGTCAATGTCTTCAAAGTTTATTTTACCTGATTGTGTTCAAAGGTTTTTTGTCTCAAAACAATATTTGCAAGTACAGCAAGTACCACACTTGGAATGACTACTGACTGGTGGCAGACTCCATTTAGAGTGCATGGCTGGTGGCTTCATGGAGATGTTATGTAACAAATATGTGGACCCCTTCGAAAGAACACATGGGTTTGCCATACATATTGATGATGTCTTGAACAATGCGCCAGTGTGGATGACTTGTCTCACATCGTTACTAGCCGAGTTAAATTTGCTTACAAAAAATTAGTTGTGGATCAACGCTTTGTCTGTTTGAGTACTCGTAAAGGTTCCCTGTGTGCAAACCACGCACGTTTCCTTAAATGTTTCAGTAGTCTAGGAGATAAACTCGATCAGGAAGCCTCAGTGAAATCGTCAGTTCTCTTGTTCAGTTTCTTAGGTGACTGCACGCCAGCAGCTGCCATAACCGTGAAGCTCCTGCCATATGCTTTAGGGGCAGTAGTGAGAAGAGAGTGATTTGGGCAACTATTCGCCATGCTTTGATTACGGATATCGATGAAACCATTTATAGAGTCAAGGATTTTATTGCAAAATACATTATTGTGGGCTATTTCATGGGATTTTGGACACTAGGTTTTATCATCAGCAACCAGATTTATTAGAGTTCCGTGCAACATGCACAAATGCTGCAACACGTCTGGTCCGTAATCTATGCAGTCGTCTCTTCATGTCCCGGCCAAAGAAAGTGTAGGTCATCTCTGCTTTCAGCAAGTGATGAAATATAAATGACGGCACCATTCTCCCTTTCACCTTCTAACGCCGGTGCAGATACTGAACACTTACAAGAACGTCGGTCATCTCTTGAAATCACTCCAGTTTTCTTTCACATCCATATCTCTGTTAATGACTGCTCCCATGCTCTTTTTCATATTCTTCTCTTACAGATTCCTCTCTTAATTTATTTCCTTGTAACTTTGCTATTTCCCCCTCCTTTTGCTAGACCTCATTGTAGCAGTTTTTACCAATTGGCGATAGCAATCTGAAAAAGTTCAATCATTTTTTAGATGTGGTAAGAAACCGCGTTAGCTGTATTGTGTGCTTAGTTCAATAACAATGAATAAACAGGCATTGGCTAAGCAAATAGGTCTCTCCTACGCCCAAGCTATTCGCTTTGCCAATGTGTTTTTAGCCATGTTTTTCAGCACCATGACTGCTGTTCAGCATGGCTAAAAGTTCGTGGCGTAGAAGGGAATGGAGCGGAGTGTCAGAGTGGTGTTGTCATATAAAGGAAGCCAGTAATGCAGGTGTAGATTAAGTAAAAGGTTTATTAAGTAGTTATGATGAAGAGCTGTAGTAAAGAGCCCCACCAGGAGCAGCCTGCCTGCTGCTCAGCCCACACTCAAATTGACACTCAGACATCCAACATTCCACAGCACCCAACATTCCACTTCATCACACCAAACCAACATTCCTCACCACACTCACACTGGATGAGCAGCAGGTATAACACGCCTCCCTTCTTTACAGGACACAAACACAGCTGCAACAAATTATATGCAATAAATAAATAACAGATGGACAAATCGTTTTATGATAAAGAATGCATGGGGGCGTGGCTAGGCACGCAATGGCGGCGGTCGCACTCTGGTAGAGCTCCGAGCCGAGCTCCCCTTCCCTGGGCCAATTCTCCGCTCATTTTCCCTGCAGCTGCCTGAAACAGCGAGCGGACCATCACAGAGATAACACCGACCTGCTGGCCGACTTTGGAGCCGAAGAGTCGATCCTGGCCGCACCGGACATTCCCGGAGACCTCCTGCGGGATTCATAGCTGTCCGGCTGGCTGGAGTGGATACGCAAGGCCGTGGCTCTGAACTGACTGCTGGGCCTGCGCATGCGGCCTAAGAACTGTTACGCACCGCCCTCCTGCCTGCCGGCGACAGGATCTGAAGCCCCCCTGCCTCTCCGATCCGGGAACGACAGCACTCCCGAGGATTTACCAGAGACCCGGACCTGAGGAAAATGAAGACCTCATTCTCCTGGACTGCCTGTTGCTCCGGTGAGGGCCCGAAGCGCGAGCGCTGCCACCCGGCTGCTGAGTGCCGTGGTTGGGGGCGCTGCGATCCCCTGGGGGAATACACTTAACGTTTCGGCTGGATTGGACGCCAGGAAATGGGGCCTGCCTCCAGGGCTTGCCAAATAGTCGCCGGTGCGCGGCGTGGCCCCTCCTCACTAGCGGGTGAAATTTGAGTGGCCAGAAAACCTCGCTGGGTGACTGAACTGGGCGCCGCGGCCCGTGCAGTGGAGACGCCGGAAGCCTGCTGGAGCCATCACCCTGAAGTAAGGCGCGCACTCGCGGCACCCGGCTGGCTGGAGCGCTACTTGGCCAGGTCACCACGAGACTCCCCTGAGCCCCCTGCGACCGGCTGACCTGGGGGAGACTGGAGGAGGGTGTCCTGCTGTACCTTTGACGGAGGGTCAGGGCCGCCGGAGAGGCGACGGACAGTGAGAAGAGGCCCTGGTGTTGGTGGGGGAGACGGGCCCCGCGTGAACTGAGAAGTCCTGCGATGCCATTTTCAACACCGGAGGTCACCTGCTCCTCCGCGATTAACCGCGAAGCCGTGATGCTGTAATCACGAGCCCTCAGATCCTCCAAGGACCCCCCCACGGACCTCCGGTCTGCAGCGGCTGCCCTGCAACTAGTACGACTGCAAGCCTCCTGCTGACCGCTATTGCTGTCCACACCAAGACGAGGGTGAGAACTGGCACCTGCTAAGTCACGCTGACGCGCCTGCCTGGTCCGAAGGCTGGCGGCGCCCATCGTCCTCGACACACGCGGCAGCACCCTGCTGGCTGCGCTGCGGCTGTTACATACCCTACTACCCCTCTGACCTTAGGAACCACCGGGCCTCTTAAGACCACGAACTAGGAAGCACCTCGCTACCAAGACCCCCTGTGAACTCTGTCTGGCTAATAGTCTCGTTGCTCTGCCCATGTCCGGAGGGGTAAGAACACGCATCGGCACTGGGGGTGCCCTACCGAAAGGTAAGACTGACCAGGCATTGAGGAAAAAAGATACAGACCAGGTGGCCACGAGGCTGGATCACATGCTCGCTGCCATGGAACGCCTGGAAGAATCGCTCCAGTCGACCAGAACCTCATTGGAAACTAAAATAGACAGTGTCGCTATAGATCTTACCATCCTAAGGGAAGATCTTAAAAAACTGGCAGATCGCACCAAGGTCCTGGAGGGAACGGTGGCAGACCCTGAGCCCCGAGTCAGTCAGACGGACAAACATGTGCGGGACCTTCTGAACAGGGTCGAATTTTTGGAAGACCGTGCCGAGGATGCGGAATGACGGGCACGGCGAAACAACATCAGACTCGTGGGAATACCGGAAAAATGGGAGGGCAACAATCCCGCCCACCATGTAGAGGACTGGCTGAGGACCATACTGCTGGAAGGCACACTTTCGCCCTACTTTGTGGTGGAAAGGGCGCACCGAGTGCAGACGAGGCCACTTCCCACAGGCTCCAACCCGAGACAACTGCTCCTCCGGATACTAAACTGCTGCGACCGTGATTCCGTCCTGCGGGAGGCTAGAAGACTTGGAGAAATTCACATAGACAATGCCACAGTGATGTTCTACCCGGATTACACTGTCCAAGTGCAACGTCAAAGACATTCCTTCCTTGAGGTAAAAAGACGGCTTCGCACTGCAGGTCTCAAATATTCCCTCCACTTCTCCGCAAAGTTGAGGGTGGTGGCACAAGATAAAGCTTTCGTTCGACACTACCAGGCTCTATACCGGTCTCAGCTGAGAGAGTCTCAACTGAAGCTCTCACAGATTATCTCTCAGATATACAACTGCCACCCCTCACAGCTGCGCAGCAGGGAGACCTGGAGGCGCCACTCACGCCAGGACATGCGCAAAGCCATTTTTGCTCCTTCCAATGGCAAATCGCCTGGCCCGGATGGACTGCCCGCTGAATTTTTTAAAACATGCTCAGAAATCATAATTCCAGAGTTGCTTAGAGTATATACTGCTGCAATAGATGACTCGGCGCTTCCTACCACGCTCAATGAGGCCACTCTCGTCTCGCTCCTGAAGCCCGGCAGGGACGACACAAACATGGGCACATACAGACCTCTTGCCCTGTTAAACACGGATTACAAAATCTTAACTTCTATCTTAGCCCGGCGCCTAGCCACTGTGGTCTCTACCCTTGTCCATTGTGACCAGAACGCCTTCGTACCTGCGCGAAGCACCTCTTACAATATCCGCCGCCTCTTCCGGATACAGGAAACTGCTACGCTACACTGGCCAAGATCAGTGTGCCTGGTGCTGGACCTTGAGAAAGCCTTTGATTCTGTGGAATGGCCCTACCTCAAGGCAGTGCTGGAAAAATTCAACCTGGGAGACACATATGTCAACATGGTTGGATTACTCTACCAGAGAACCAGTGTGCGAGTGTGAACAGGCGGGCTGCTTTCGGATAAAGTGGAAGTGCGTAGAGGAACTCGACAGGGCTGCCCCCTGTCGCCACTCCTCTTTTCCCTGGCCATAGAGCCCCTTGCGGCGATATTGCGAATGCGAGGAACGGACTGGGGGATCGCGATGACAGATGGCTTACATGTGGTCTCGCTTTATGCGGACAACCTGCTTCTGTATGTGCGCGACCTCGCCTGCGTGCCATGCTTATTATCAGATATATTCCAGACATTTGAGGAAGTGTCGGAACTGAGGGTCAACTGGGCCAAGTCCGGAGTATAATCATTTAGTCCTGACACACAGGAGCGCGATGTTAGCATCGGAGGTGTTAGGCTCGCCTGGTATCCCACTACATTCAAATACCTCGGGATGCACATCTATAGAGACCTGTTAGACATACTGGAGGGTAACCTGGTGCGTGCAATCTCCTCACTGCGCGCACAAATGTCCTTCTGGAAGACAAAGCCCCTAAATGTGCCAAGCGGGATAGCGCTATCCAAAATGATAGTGTTGCCAAGGCTGTTGTACCACTTTGCCAACATTTCGCTATATGCCTCTGCCCGAGTGTTCGGAGACCTAGAAATATGATTCGGAACATAATATGGAAAGCTGGGCGACCTCGCGTTGCATTGACGAAACTCTACTCGCCCACTGAGGCTGGAGGGTTGGCAGTCCCCAATTTAGAATTATATTATCTTGCGGCACAGTTGCAATGGGTGTTGTACTGGCTGAGTGGCAAAAATCTGGATGACACTCGCAAATGCTTCCTACGCAGCCTGAAACTGACCCGAGAAGTCAAGCCTTATGCTCCCGCGCTCCCCCTGCAGGGAAACCCCCAGGCGGGGTGGAATGGTGACATCACCCATGCTGGAGAGCTGGACTACGGCTGGTGTGGAAACCGCGGGCGACCTTTATGCAGATGGGACTAAGCTCCCTTTTGAAGATCTGGCAGAGAGCACAGGCTTACCAGCCGGACAATTCCTTCTTCATGCATCAATATTGCGTGCATACACAGAATCCTGGGGTGATATACGCGAGGAATTACCAATGCACCATCTCATGCAATACCTGCATGTCATGGGCAACGGCTCCCATATTATACATTGGCTAGCGCAGGCCCTCCTCGTGCATACGCAGCGATCCACGCAGCCACTGCGAGATAAGTGGGCAGCCTCCCGAGGGAGGGAAAGGACAGACAAGGAATGCCCCATAAATATCCCACGCAATTCCCGTTTCAAAATAATACAGTTTTATATATTACATCAGGCATATCTGTCACCAGATAAGATTAGTAGGTATTTCACGACCACCACCGCCAGCTGTCCCCGATGTAATCTGACAGGCGCGGACATATTACATATGCTCTGGCATTGCCCCACTCTTGACACGTACTGGAATGAGGTGACATCCCTCTTGACGCAAAGTGCTGGCGCAGGCGTACCCCACACATGGGAAGCATGCATCCTGGGGTTGTATAAGAGGACCAAATTGAATAAAGTGCCGGCCAGATTCTGGGACCTAGGGCTTATTACTGCCAAGCGCATGCTCACTAAACACTGGAAGAAGAGGGAACCTCCGCTCACTAAGTACTGGTGCGTTTCCTTTCTTAACTGGGCGAGAGCTGAAAGCACCACACTACATCGAGAAGAAACGGCGGGGTTGAGGAAGTTCCCAATTGCACAACTCTGGGATGACCTTGAGTTCCTTCCGGCAGGAAAGCGCGGCTAGGGGGCTCACATAGGTGATGGCGCACTTGAAGAGACACACACCAAGGAGACACGGCGACACCACGGGAATAGGCTGTATTGTCCCCCTGACACCTGCGAGCCTCGGGGGCTGGCGCTGTGACGCCTCCTGGTTGGTGGTGGCTCGACCTCCCCTGTTCTATTGAGCAACGATTGCAATGTACTCCTGCCATACTGGCCGCAGATCCGGACACACGCCTACACGACTGTACACTGATACACCTCATGACACTATACTTCCAACGACACGTCCTATCTTCCCTATATTCCCCCTTTTCTTTTTCTCATATTTTTTCCCCGTCTCACTCGGAGATCACTTACTGGCACCCGAAACCTTCATTTTTTTTCACGGTTTATTGCCCTGTTTGGCCCTTTGTCCTCGATTGGGACTAGTTTGAAAGTTAATATGGCAGATTCAACTGCCATACTTGTTAAGCTATTGAAAATATTGATTTGGAGGGCTGGACACATCCAATATTCGATATCCCTGATCACACGACACATCTGACGCCACCACACGCTGTCAGCCAGACATGAGGTGAACACGTAAAAGGGTCACAAATCCATACCACCTCCTACAGGACTTCACCACACAATATCCCGAGAATGCATTGCCCTACATCTAGAGTGTTATCACGTACAATGCAGCTATATTACCAAACAGTATTGCTCTAGCCTCACTGTTACAGGACTTGATGCACGTAGAAATGATCTTGTATACAATGTAACTGCATTACCTTCCTGTGCTGCAATTTCTCTTATGCAAATGTATATGAAAAGATACTCACCGTTTTATATTGGCAATGTATATCCATGTATCGACGGATTGTTTATAAAAATCAATAAAATATATTCAAACAAAAAATGATAAAGAATGCATGGAAACAAATTAGATGTAATATGTTATAGGCCATGCAAATAAAATAACTAAATAAAAGATAAAACCTGTAAAATCACTGAGGCTAAAATACGAGCAACTTACACATATAAAAGTACTAAATCATAAAGGAGATACACCACATGTCCCCTCTTTCAAAACAAGAATTGACAACACTGCACTCTACATCGCCTCACATCCCATACCACGCCCCAGATGCCACACAATACACCAGTTGGCCAGACCAGCATGAAATACAGCTAAATATAAACACACACCAAAGTGGCGCAGCAGAGAACATCACAGAGGTGAAAAATAAAAACAAAACGGGCAACATACACCTTCATAATCATCCCAACACTAACATCACCAATACAGAAAACAGGTGACGTACACACTCACAGAAATGGATGTGTAAACACAAAACATTTCAATCAAAACTGGGTGATTTAAACTTCGCGCAGTCATCCCATACACGTCACACCAAGAAATGGGTGCATTACAATCATGCCACAACCACACAACAGTGGTAGGCTTGAGTGACTTATTCACGTACAGTCATTCATCTCAACAATAGAACCAAACAAATGGCCTTGCAATCATCCCACAACCACACAACAGTGGTAGACATGATGGACTTAACCATGCACAATAACAAGAGATGCGTGACAAACGCTCATGCACCCCACACACTAGCAAGGACCAGGAGACTTACATCATAACGGTCATCCCAAACGCAAACACATTAAAACTGTGGACGAAACAACCCATGAGTCCTCCTCCAAATTTAGCAGACCATGGCATACTCAGAACAACTTTAAGTAGGTAATACCCCATACATATCACGAAACCACAAATGCACATTTTAAGACTCTGAACCACATGGCATAAAATAAGCATGCTATGAGGCAACACAGGCGCAAAATTCCCACACCCGCCCTTTCATAATATGCAGCACTACATTTGTACACTGCTATATTTGACCCCATGTTGTAGTTTGATTGCCAATAAAACCACGAAGAATAGAAGTAACTCCTTAAGTATTTATTACGTAGACGAGCTTGCATAAGGAAGGGAACAGCTGTCGGAAACTGACAGAGTATAAAGGTTCAGGGGCGTACATCATATAAATATCAACAACACATTCCACTGTACGTCATCACAGCCACCAATCACAGGAGCAGGAAGGAGGAAGTGCAAGGTATGATATGAAAAAGACTAGACCTGCAACACCCCTTAACCGTGAAATGCTAAAATCTGTCCCCTTCATTGTGACAAATTAGATCACTTCTATGAAATCGTTTCGGCTATCGGGACCGGACCACAGACATCTGGGTGCATAAGAGGCAGCGCCCGACTGGACAGCATTCAACTGCGCAGGTTCTTCAGGGTGCGCAAGAGTTATGATGCACCCTACTGGTACTTGAATGCTGAGCAACTATCAAACTAGAGAACAAGCCGGGAGACTGTTCCTCCTCAAAGCTAGGATAACAGTGTGATTCTCTCACCAGCAAATTAAACAACCCCGAAACTTGGAGGTTCTGTCAATTTTCCACAGTCAAGCATAGGACCCTGCAATGCTGAAAATTGACTTCCTTGCGCCTGCAACACCCATTTCCATGTATGCATGCCCTCTCAGACAGCCTCCGAAATCCACGAATACCAATCTGCACTAAGCAAAGATGGCGGCATGCACAGGTGAGGAACGCTGTATGGCTCTGGGCCCGTACGTGTCTGCATACTGCACCACGTCAGGCTGCAGTATGCTGAGCCTTGCGCAGGCGAATACCTTGAAAAGCTCAACGCGGCCCCAATGACAAGGTAAGGGGTGTGCGAGTAGCTTGTGGCCCTTTCAAATGTCACATTTAACGGGCACACACCGTCAAAACCACTATTTCCTCCAGGACCACGTAGCTCACCTATGTCAACAGTCAACAAATTGTTCAGAAACACGCTGCTGGTCCGCAGCCTGCTTCACAGGATAGCAACCAGTTTCCTCATTTTAAAGCCATCCACTTTGACTGGATACACAGCACAGCACCACGCCGAGAACAAATTCCATGTTAGCCTTACCAGATCCTATTAATTGGAATAGCTCATATGCCACAGGTTGTCATCAGGCACATGTAGCTCATGAAAGTAATTGAAAGAAGCACGTCCTGGCTGGGGACGACGGGTCTGGAGGTCACTGGGGCTGCAGGGCTGCAGAGCTTAGTGTACTTTCTTGTGGTTTCTTCAAGTTACAAGTTCCTTGTAATTTTGGTTTTCAATGTTTCGTCTTTCATTCAATTGAAAACACGTAGGTTCATGTTCACCAAATTGTCACCAACATGTTGTAATATAAAGGAAACCAGTAATCCAGGTGTAGATTAAGTAAAATTGCTTATTAAGTAGTTATGATGAAGAGCTATAGTAAAGATCCCCACCAGGAGCTGCCAGCCAGCTGCTCAGCCCATACTCCAACTGACACAGACATCCAACCACACACCAACATTCCACACCACACTCACACTGGCTGAGCAGCAGGTATAACAGGTGGAGTGGCAAAGAGTGTCGGAGGCTGGAATGCCACAAGCCACAGTACTCCTCCACAAAGGTTCTCCCTGAAAGGCAGCCTCTACATTCCGTAGTTGCTGCACGCTGCTGCTCGCTCCTCACAATGCCACTAGGGAAGGGCGCTTCTTTAACTGACAGGACATACGCCTGCTGGTTTAGTGGACAATGTAAGCTCCCCCATGGACATGGCCTAAAAGTGCAGATTCTATCCAACAGCTGAAATTGAATGACTTCATACCTTTAAAATACTCCAGCACGCAAACCCAGTTCATGAGGGAATACACATCATATTGGGCATATGTATTTTGCCCACCCATGGTTTCTTCCACTGTAGTTCTGCTGCTGTTAGCAATTCTGTACTGGTATATAGCCCATTGTTTAGACATTTTGCATTATTGCTGAACTTCCTATGACGACGTGTTGCTGAGAGTACTGTAGGATTAAGGGTGATGCTACATACTCTGAATTTGGCAATAATTGCTACTGTCAGTCATGCCACTGTGAAACCGCAGTTTTTTCTAATTTCCAATGCAAGAATTGCGTAGAAGAACCCTTTGGATTTGGGGGTGAGCCAGAGATTTTTAGATTTTCCTCTAGGTATGCTGTCCGATTCTTTTATGATTATGCTTTTCACTTGGGACTGATTATGTACTCTGCGTTTGAGTATTTATGGGTTTTAACTTTAATTCTGTCCCACTTATTAACTCCAACTTTTCCCTGATCTAGAATTCATTTATTGAGTGGTCCCAGTTAATTATTTGCTACTCTATTAAAATAATCTTGCGTCTCTTGATGAGGAGGTAAATTTGGGATGTTTTTTATTTTGGGGTTCGGGATTCTGCTTCCACACAGGCAAGCCCTTTCTTGCTACCTCTTGTGCACAGGCCATTATTAACGGTTTTCATTAGGCTTATGAACTTTTTTTTTATTTCACTACTGGTTGCTACCTGTTCTTTGTCCTGAGGAAGGCCACTTTCTAAAGATGTTGTGACTCAAAACCTTGATGGCTTAGTTTAGGTGGTTTATGTGCATTTTTTTGCCCATAACCTAAATTTTGCAAGTTTATTCTGTGCTCTTCATTCAATGTGATAAGCTGTTTTTTGTGCACTTACGTGGCTTTCCAAACAATTTACCAGTTCGAATGAATCAGAGAGAACCCGGCTTGTTATTATACCAGTTTATATTAGGCCAACTCACATGCAGACCGCAGTTCCTAGTACTTTCCTAGCACCCACTCAAGGCGTGAGCAGAGAAACAGAGGGCAGTGACAGCATGCACCATCTTTGCATATCTTGGGAACCTATCCGTCACCCCACTAAATCAAAGGGCAGTGAGGAAGAGTGTTGAGGAATCTATTGGAAGGTTATATATTCTAAGTATCATTACACAAGGTAAGTAACTTTTTCTTGTATTGATTACATGTCCCTGCATATTCCTCACCTTATGAAGGAGTCACCTCTCTGGGAGGTGGTACTGAGTAGTGCAAGTTAAACAAGATAGTAATACAGCACTGCTCGGGAAGCATAACCATCACTACATGTATGAGAAGTGAAGCAATAGTGCTTGCTGACCATGTAGCCACCCAGTAGATGTCAGCAACCAAGAAGTCACTGGAAAGTGCTGTGGATCAGCTGTGTCTCAAGTACACTGGACACAAATGCCCTCCACAGGCTCTTGCTTGCTAAGGCATAGCAGCTTTTAATGCAGAGGATGACAAGAGGAATGGTCTTTTTGGTCAAAAGCAAAGCCAGGAAGACCTGATCATCCACTTAGTCCGGTCGAATACAAACACTGCATGTTTGGTCTCAAGTCTGTAGTCACGGCTTTTATTTTATTGCATCTGGAGGAGGTAAACTGGCCCATACAAAATAAAATGCAGAATCCCTTTGGGTAAGAATGATGGAGAGCTCCAAAGGACCAACTTATTTAGGTAGGAAACAGTTAAAGGTGAATGAAATGCACCCGAAGAATTTTGACTGTAAGCACTGAAGTTATTACCCCCAACAAAACTTTTTCAGGGTAAGGAGTTGATGTACGTCGGCTCTAAAGGAGCTACTAGCAAGGTAGGGGGTCTGTACTGAGGCACCTAAAACAATCCAGCACACAACACAAGCAGAGAGATAAAAACAAGCACTGGCGTTGCCAATAGGTTTCGCATTAGGAAAGTTGGAGCTATTGGTTTTGCAAATGACATTTTATATTTATATATTGTTATTGACAATGCCAATAACGATATATAAATATAAAATGTCATTTACAAAACCAATAGCTCCAACTTTCCTAATGCGAAACCTATTGGCAACGCCAGTGCTTGTATCCCACATACCTTTGCATTCTGGGACTTTTACATCTATACATGTAACATGAACGCAACATCTATACTACTATTATAAAGAGAGAACTTGCACCTTTAGGCAAGGTAAATTCGGGAACTACAGCGCCAATCCACACACCCAAGACATCTTAGAAAACCTCAGGGCAAGCAGAAGGACATAGGCTACATAAAAATTAAAATAAAACGTTTTTTAAAATATTAATACATTTAAAAAAGTAGTCCCTTGCAACTAGCGCCGGCCGCGACGTCTGCGTGAGGGGAGGAGCGGCGTTTACCCAAACCAGGAAGAGCAGACGACATGAGGGGAGGAGCGGCGTTGACTAGAACCAGGAAGAGCGGAGGACAACAGCGCCGGTAGGAGCTGCGAGAACCTGAACCTGAGGAGCAGTGCAGTGAGAGGTACGTTGCTGGGGCGGGCGGGGGGAAGGGGGAGGGAGTCGGCGGGTGCCCAGCGCGGGCTTTAATGTTTATGGAGGCGGGAGGGAGACGGCGGGTGCCCAGCGCGGGCTTTAATGTTTATGGAGGCGGGAGGCGGGGCTGCTACTTCTTAACTTTCGAGTCCGGGCGGGAGGGGCGGGCGGCGGCGGGGGGAAACGGGGAACATGCTGCCCCAGCCACCTTCTGCCCCGGGGTAACAATGCAGCCCCCAGCCCCCTTCTGCCCCAGGCAACGCTGGGGCGGGCTGCTAGTATTACATAAAAGCCAGGGTTGATTGAAGAAGTCACACCTGGCATGGGGACGCTCGCGGGATCCTGTGTCTCCGTGTACTGGTTCATCCACGCCAGGAATCTGTAATTGAGCTTATGGTCTCAGGCACAAATCCTGGCGGGCTGAGGCAACCTTGTATCCTTCCGAGGTCGATACGATGGGTACCACTGGGTTTTTGTAACAATAAGCTGCTGATATTTAGCGCAAAAACGCACCAAAGCACTGTAGGAAGGGGGAGGCTCTAGTTGGCGCAGTGTAACACTAGCGACAAGCAGGGACTCTCTCTTCCTCGTCAGGGCTGAGGGTTACCTTCCAGACAACCTCTGCTTACCCTCTAGGTAGTGTGGCTTAAGCAGTCGTAGGCTAATCTTTGGGGCACATAGGGTTAAACACTTGCAACAGTACACCTTTACAACCAACCCACCACACAACGAGACCAGACTGTATTCTTGTAAAAATATATATCTTTATATAGATTTTAAGCAGGCTTATGAATACAGTCAATAACTTTATGAAGACGGTTGCAGGTTACTTAATTCGGGTTACCACAGTTCTTATGGAAGTTCTCTTGAGGCCCGTAGGCCGAGGTTACTCAATGTTCTTGTGGAGCCGGCGGCTTCCAAGGGATCTGTCCCACGTCGCGTTGCCTTCCCGGGGTCGCTGATCGTTGCGGCTCTTCGGCCGAGCAGGTCACTGGTCGTCCGGGGCAGCGGTGTTCTGTGGCGGCAGGGTCCTTTCCTCGTCGTCCGCTCCGACCCTGGAGGCCGCGGCTGTGCGGTGGTGACAAGTGGCAGTACGGTCCCCAAGTGCAGGACGTACCCAGCCAAATGTCGGTGCAGCTGTGGGCTCACAGCTGGGCTGTCGGGCAGGCTCACCGACCTTGTGGATTCTCGTAGGGCAGTTGTCCGTCTTTGCAGGTGAGTGATGGCTCGCTATGCCGTCACTTCGGTAGCTCGGACCGGACGGGTCCTCCTTTGCTTTGCTCTCGGGCTCCCGGTGCAGTTGCGGTCACGGTGTTCGGGCCAGCGGCGGCTAGTCCTCACTTTGCTTCCGCTGTTGCTTTGGGCCCCGGTCACGGTGGTCGGGAGGAGGGTGATGCCTTAGAGGAGATTCCTCCGTCAGTGCTGCGGCGATGGTCAGCACCCGCAGTCGCTTTCCAAGGGGGTAGCGTCCACTGGTCCTGGGACGCTGGTCAGGGGGCAAGTTCAGTTGCAAGCCCTTGGAGATCTCTTTGCAGAGTTTGGCACAAGTAGCACAATAGTCTTTTCGTAGTCTTATTGTCTTCCTCTCCTTCAGCAGCAAGGCACCAGACACAGGCAAGAGTCAGCACCCTTCCTTGTCTCTCACGGTCCTTCTCGTAGGGCAGAGTCTTTCTGTGGCCCAAACCGGATCTAAATTTCAAGGAGCAGGGCTCCGTCTTTTATAGGCCAATTCTTTTGTTCTCGCAGGCCAGGGGGGCCTTTACATAGCCACTCTCAGTTCTGGAGTACCCCCGCGGGTGTACTCCGGCTTCTGCTTGCAGTGTGAGGGGCAGGCGCATCAGACGCCCCACAGGAGGTGGAGCCAGCATTGTCCGGACAGGAGTGGCCAGAGTACCTTGTTGATGGGGGCTTCGCCCTTCCTGGGCCAGGTGCCGGCAGAGTCATCCGCCGCTCCCCAGGAGGGTGGAGCCAGCATTGTGGAGGTCGAGCACAGTGACAGCTCGAGTCAAGAGGCACTCCTACCTCCCACTAAGGTGTAATCTGCGCATTCACCACCCGTCATCCCTCCAGCCCTGTCACTCACACACCCCAGACAGTCAGATACACACCAGCAGAGGCGGCTGAAATGGTTAAGCAAGCAAATGCTAACTTTCTAAAAGTAGCATTTGCAAACCCAGGATACTGAAATAAACTTGACTACAAGAAATATCTCATTATCCCGAGTTCAGGCATACTAAACATGACTCACTACCATGCTCCTTGAGCCTGCGGGGATTATAGGGTGTAATAATCCTAGCAGCTCAGTCTGGCCTAATGGAGCCGGTAGCCTTCAGTAGTGACATACGGTCTTCGTTGTAAGTCACTACTAGGACATGCCACGCACATCAGGGCTTGTCCTACCTTGCACCTACAACGCACCCTGCCCGCAGGCCTACCATAGGGGTGACTAATATGTAGTCAAGGGAAGGGTCGGTGCTGGCAAGTGGGGACACTTGCCCAGCTAACGTGACAGTACGAGACCGCACGCGGGTTCTGCGGTCGCAGTTCCCAGACACATCTTTACGGCTGCTTCGGTGGGTGGCGCAACCAGCGCTGCAGGCCCACCAGCAGTATTGGCATCTACAAGCCCCGGCACTCTCTCGTGCGCTTTACTAGGGACTAACAGTAAATCCAATGCACCAATCATGGATACCAATCGTATGTACAGTTTACAGTAGGGAGCACTTGCACTGTGGCACGGATCAGCCGTGGCGCAGTGCCCTGAGTATCGGAAAACCAGCAAAACATCGGAGGCACATCAGCAAAAAGTGGAAGGGAGACTCACGCCAAGGTGCCAGGTCTAACAAGCACTATACAAATGCACGTGTTGTTAACAAGCATAATACAATTATACCAACATTGGCTCTGTTTAAATGCCAGGTGTGTGGTAAAAATATAAAGCAACCAACCTACAGAGCACTGTCGCATTAAACACAGTGAGATATGACGAACTTCACGCTGACAATGCACTGACTTTCTAACTGACGGCAAAAGAGAGGCGGTGCTGACGTCAAACCCCTCACCTTGATGTCGTTGCTAAGCTCTTGTCTGCTGCTGTGCATTGCCCGGTATGACACTTCTTCAGCCACACGGCTCTGCAATTGATCAGCGTAAATGGGATCAAACTTGATGCATAACTCCTGCTCTGCACCAATGTCCAGGAAGGCAAATAAAATTATAATTTTTTTTATATTTCATTTTTTATGTTTGTCTCTGCTGGCAGGGGTGGGGAGTGAGGAGCAGCAGTTGAACCCAGGACAACCACAGCACAACATGGCACTCCACAAGCTGCATTGGCATCCCTCTACCCACCCCATGCCAGGCCTGTTCAGCTCTCATGACATCTCAGGGATTGGAGGGTTGAATTGATTTTTTTGCTTTGATCTAAAGGTCCCAGATCTCCAGGTATCTAAAATCAAGCCTTTCAAATAGCGAATTGGTTTCAAAAGACTTAATTTTTGGCCCTGCAGAGCAATTCCCTGCAGGACACAGCAAGCTATTACTGAACACGGGCACCCTTTGTAATGTATTGTACCGCTTAAAGGCGCTGAACCACATTAGCATATTGATTTGCATGCTACACCGTTCACTGCTTGGTTGGGGAAATGTAAGCTGCATTTTGGCCTATCTGGGATAAGTTTAGTCATGTGTGTGGGCTGCCCTTATCCTGACAGAGGTCGGTGGGTCTAGGCAGGCAGCTAAGTGAGGAAGAGTGAGGAGTAGAACGCGTAATCATTATAATAAATTGTTTCCGGTTGGAATCGTGTGGGTTATCGGGGCACGAGTGAATCGCAGTGCAATGCCCTTCTCATGCTGCTGCGATCACGCAGCAGTGATGATCGCAGCGCTTAAAATGGAGTGCAGTAGAGTCACTTAGAGATGTTGTGCATGAACTTCCTTCCCCGGCAGGCAGATCGGGACACCACACGGGGCTCCGGAAACACATTGCAAAGCTTGGGCGCAGACACCACTCTTGGGTGAACAAGATCACTGACCGCCCTAGCACCACTGGTCTGCCTCTGCACCCAGCCCCGAGTGCTTACATGCATTCCTGTAAATAGAACGGACTGATTTTGGGAGTAAATGTCTTGCGATTCTTCAGTACATTAACACTCCTCCGGCAGTAATTTATGTGCAAACTGTAAAGTGCAGGTTAAAAAGCTCCTGAAAGCCACATGCTACGGTGGGGGAGAGGCAGTGGGAGTCTGATATTTAACAGATTATGCCCACAGAAGAAACAAGCTGGCACTGCCTCCATCTTTATTTATTTTACATTTTGGTAATTTGTTAAGTGCCACATGTCACCTTCTTGTTACTACGGAGTACTGATCTTTGAGCCTGTCTGTTGAACCTTCTTACTTCGCTATTGTCTCTTGTTATGGTAGGTGGCTGTGCACGTACTTATAGGTCTGTTGTGTGTGATGCCAATGCTGGATAGAGTTTTGGTTATTAGGAAGAGCTGTAACCCTTCTGAAGGCCAGTGTCGGTTTTTCACGCTCCTCGGGGCATTAGTGGCAGCTTCCGAAGGTTTTGGTTGTGTTTTTCCTTTTTTGGAGGGTTGAGGTAGAGCACAGCTTAATTTGTGCCCGTGCTCGCTCATGGCATTGTCAGTCTTTCTTAAAAAAACGCATGAGCAAATTGTTTATCAATTCAATACACTATTACGAAAACAGTAATATGAAGGTGGTCAGGCGACTCTTACAATTTTGGGTCACCTAGTGTTGTCAGAATTGTTACATTTGTACAACTGTAATGGTAAGCAGGTATTGTTTTTTTAACCTTCCTTCTAACTGCGCCTTTCAGAAATGAAATGATGACTTAGCTACAGATTTTCAAGACGCTGGCAGAGAAAAATGACATAGAAGGGTAAAATATGCCCAATATGGTAATTCAAAATGCTTTACGAAGTCTTTCTGTGTGGATTGCTGAAAAAAATAACATGTTTTACATACACGAGGCCGTTAAAAATAGGTTACATTTTTCACACCTAATTTTTTCAAGCATGGCAGTGCTAACGTTAAAAAACATGCAGACACACGGGCAGGATATTAGTGAGACAAGAGACAACCTCTCAAAGGGGGACGAGACTGTCTGTGTTACACAGAGTGTAAACAAGGAGTCTGCGACACAAAGAGAGCCTGTGTTAGGCGGGGGAGAATGAGTTAGACAGAGTGGTAGGAAAGGAGGTGGGAGGTGCACGGCCGTGCTAATTACAACACACGGCGAGAGCAAATGGAAGAGACACAGGACAGAATAAGGTAGGGAGACAGCGGAGCGTGAGGGGGCAATAAATAGACTAGGAAGATAAAAAGACGGAGAGAGGGATGGGGTATGTAGCAACGTAAAGAAGGAATAAAAAAGTGGTAGCGAAGGAGGATAAAGGGAAAAGAATGAACAGTCGGCAATAAAGAGGGGAAAGAAGCACGAAGAAAGGGTGCCGGGGCAGACAAAGAAGAAAGAGGCAGGCAAAAGCGGAAAAAAGTTGCTGGCATATAAGCGAGATAGTAGAAGAGGAAGAGATCGCGAGAGATGTTTTATGTGCACGGAGGGAAGCCGGATGGGGGCGGGAGAGCCTGGGGCGGGAATGCGAGCGAGGGGAGGCAGGCGGATTAGGAGTGAAGCCTGATGGGGGCGGGAGAGCCTGGTGGGGGGGCGTGAATGCGAGCGAGGGGAGGCAGGCGGATTAGGGAGATGCGCGTGCTTGTGTGGTCACGTGACCCGCTTGTGTGGTCACGTGACCTCACATGCACTGTGAAGAAACCGCAGTGGTTTCACTAGTCGATCAAGCCCTTGAATGTTCGCCTATTACATTCGCAAGCGAATGATAATAGGCGAACCCTAAAAAAATAATTCATTAGGGTCTATTGTGTCCACTGTTGTATACTGTCAATCCAATCTGCGAGTACAGAGCGGAGGTAGTTTTATTAATATCCCTACAGGACCACACTGCACACCATGCAGAGAGGAAACAATATACATTTGAAATTAGGGTGGGCAAAAACCCGCCCTATGGGATCAGTTAATAACAGTACAGATGGCAGAGACTAAGCCCTAGCACGTCACAGAAAGCAACTCCTACAACTGGCTTCATGCCATTCCAACTCCCCTGATTTGGGGGTGAAGGAGATCTTAGGTTTCCTTCTGCTAACCACAGAACGCAAGAGCCTGCATGATTATACTCCAACCAAGACGTGAGCGAAATGAAAGAGAGACCAGCCCAACACTAGTCCGGACTTAAAAGACTCAAAGGCATGCATGGCTCACTGTAAAATGCCTCCTACCAAACTTGACAGCCAGGGAGAGTCAGCCATAGGCAGGGCCAGTGACAATGTCGCCCCTAAATCCATCCAACCATTATGGGACTGACACAGATGATTCCCATGGGTATTCGGACGAAGACATGGATGATGGTAGGCCCTGGGGTTCAGTGCCTGACTACAAGAAGCAGTGTCATTTAGTTAGCTTAACCGAATATCAAGCAACCATCTGTCATGTTTGTACTGGAGAATATCATTCCCCCCCCCCTCTCACACCCTCTCCCCCCATTTGGCGAAATGGATTAAGGCGAATAAGTCTGCACAATATGTTGTGATTCGCCTTGGAAACCCTTTGACAAAGAAGTCGTTTACGCCTGGTGCTAAAACACCCATGTCCCACCTAGAGGAAAAAGTTGCACTGACTCCAGAGATCAATGGACAAATGACCATTCTAGCCAAGTTTATCAATGACCTGATAAAGGATATTAATAGATCTTACCGTTCGTGCTAAAGAAACTGATGGACATTGCTAGTCCACTCACCAAAATCTTGACATGGGAGAACAGGCTAAAGAACTTGGCTAAAGAACACTGATCTTCCCAGAGATCCGGTCAGGTTGGGCCTATAAAGCAGTCATCGTCCTAGGTGACACAAGCTGTGCCATCTCAACCCATACGTACTGGTCTCTGCTCATTAAGGTGGGTGTGAAGCTGGAACATTTGGCATTCCAAACCTAGCCCAATAGCCGTTTTGGAGAGCCATTCCTGAAGAAATGGGGAAGAAGAGGAATACGGCAGAAACAGTTACATTTCAGTGTATTTTTTCCAATAAGAGGTACTAGACGACCCTTCAGAAGAACAGTCAATTTCTCCAGTGGATGCTCCAGTATGTCTGTTCTATTCTTCCATTGTATAAGAAAGGGAGAGGTTAGAAGACTTTGTAGGAAGTAACTGCAGACACTTTTCCAAATGATTGCAGTCTTTTACATAGATGTATAGTTCCCCGAAGAAATGGTGTTGCACACAGCTAATAATGTTTGCATCCTCCCAGATACAGCTAATAAACTAGGAATTAGGGTAAGGGAGCCATCAGCCATTGCAAGAGTCATCCACCTTGCTATTTATTGTACTTATTTATTTATAAAGTTTTATATAGCGCGAACAAGATCCCGAAGGATATCAGAGCACTTTACAATAAGTTGGAAGAGGGGACAAAATGAAATATACACAGCAATTGTGGAAAGAAAAAAAACACACAAAAAAACAATGCTTAACAGTAAACATTGGTACACATATAATGTATCATTTTATGCAGACGATACGATCCGTGAATGTTAGTTGTGCCATGGAGCTACAATGTGTTTGCTGCATGTAGATTTGTGGAGGCATAATACATGAGGATAACAGTTCTGTACAGTTAGTGTGCTGTGGATGTACACTGATTGCAAGCGTTCTTACACCGAGTGCAAGTATGCCTGACTGGTACACTACATGGAAGACCCTGGGCTCCATTTTGGAAAGTCTAGGCCTGCCTGGTGAAAACATGAGGAGTTGAGGAATCCCCCCCCAGACAGAACCGTGCATTGCTGCATTCCTATGAGCTGAGAGGGACATGCAGTAGAGGATGGGAGAGCCAGACTCTCTCAGTATTTCAAAGGGCTCTTTGATTCAATGATAGATCACAAGGAAGGGGCCTGTACACATCACAGGAAGAGGGAATTGAGGCTGATAAGGAAATCACAACGTTTTGGGCTGGGAGTCCAGGATCAACCCCTTGAAGCACACACCACTGTGCCCGAAATCCAGGTGTGAACTATGGTCACCCCCATGAATCTTGATGTGGGCTTATCAGTTCGAGTCCTGCCTGCTGTCACAGACACCATTCAGGAGGAAGAAGAAATGGGAAAGATGTCCATTTCAAAGAAGCAGAACATCAAAATAAAACTTAAAAAATTCAGACACCAAATCACATTTTGAGCCTGGAAAAGGAATACAAGAAGGGGGGGGGGTTGAGACCCAAACCTTTGCCATCTACCAAGCAGCCAGACAACCTGTGTGATGATGAGGAGGGGAAGCTCTCCAAGACCTCTGTCCGTAACCAGGACAGGGGTCCCTGGACCGCCAGTCTCCCTGCTGGGTGAGGGGACACCACCCAGGGAAACCAAGACCACCTGCTCTGGATCCTGGAGCACCAAGCACCTGCCCCCTTACCAACACCAGTGTTACCTGTGAGGAAAACAAGAGCATTGGAAGGAGCAGGGTTCAAGGTGGGAATCCCCATCTTGAGGACTCCCTGTGTCCTGTATGATGTGTGGGGAATCCGCTCTTGCCCAGAGCTGGAATAAGAGTTGTGAGGAGGCCACCATTAACATTAATGCCAGGTCAGCATGACCGGACTTGTGAGTGCCATGGCGGCAACCCCTATGGCAGGAGCATCATAAAGCAGGGTTATGGCCATATACTCCATTAATTTCTGAAGCCTCACATACTTCTGTGGGTGGCGTCTTTAAATTCCATCAGGTTAACCCTTTCTTGTGGATTGTTCTGCATATCAATAGGAACATTGCTCGTCCTTCTGCATAAGTTTGATATAACTCCACATAATGTTTAGCATTTTGTTATCATTTAGTTACCCCACATTGTTTTATGTGACAATTCTCCTTTGCTTTTCTACTTTCATCCTCCTCACAATTGTGGCTTTTGAAGGTTCTTCGGCCTTCTATAGTGATGAGAATGAAAGTCAAGAACATAGAGACAATATTTATTCAGTCATCTGTGAAAGAAAAAATGTCTCACTACGAAAGACATTTACAAATACAACTAAAGGACCTACAATCCGTCTAATGAGCCTTTGGGAACAAATACAGGAACACTAAATAATAACCGTGAATCTATTAATCCTCAGAATACATCTGTGGTAACGACTCTTTGGCTGGCAAGGAATCGTTGCAAATAGCTGAGGGCTTCGCTCCTCCACGAACACCCAATTGTTAGGGTAATAACTCGAAAAAGATATGTATTTAACAGATCATAGTTTAAGACTTGACTGACACAGAAGACAATAATTATTTTGGCCATAAAGATGATGCTCCCTGTCTCTATATAGATGGTAACAATTTCTGATATTGTCCTCCCGAAAAGAATCGTAAATTCTTGGAAATTTTCGGGTGGAGATTCTAAATCTGCCTTTGTTCACAATACAATAGACCAGCCCTGTATCAATACATCACCACAATCGTATGCAGTGGGTTCCCTTTGACCATGTAGGTCAATATGTATCCAACAGGTTGTGCAAACAGTTCCAAGGGCCTTCCCATAATTTGCCAAATAATTACACTACTTTCCCAGGTATTCATCCCAACATGTTAACTTTCTTTCTCCAAGTTTGGGAAATATCCTAGAAAAGGCTCGATCTAATTGCCAAGATAAACTATTGGATGTTACTGAGCCCCTCACACAAATTCGGGAAAGATTTGAGCAAATAGGTTACCACTTTTGCTTCTCTGGATAAAGCTTAGCATTCCTTAAGGGATTTTGGAGGTGCCTGCAGAGGTAAGAGTCGCTTTGCTGGCCATTACACTGCAAGATCACAATCTTGCTAAATGGGCTCCCCTTTCTCCACTCAGAATTACTGTGCCCACGTTTACCCTTCAGAAGAGCTGGAATTATAGTCACTGAGGCTCCTTTGTTTACGGATGAGTTTCTGCTAAAAGTAAGTCCATTTTCTAGTTAGACTAACATAAGGAGGAGTTTGACCAATTTCTAGCCAGCAAGGCTAATAATAATGCGGACCAGTGGCGGCTGCTGGATTTTAGAAGTGGTTTGGCTGGGTGTACAGCAACAAATGCCTTAAAGCTCAAAACCACTCTCTAGCACGGGCCTTGCCAATCCCTGGACCGAATACCCTCACAGGCTTTCAATCAAAAGTACACAAACACATACTCTTTAACACACTCTCAGGCATACAAGGAATCATAAAAACAGAAACAGTTGCAGGCACACACACAAAGTAAGTCATACAGACAATACACATGTAGACAGACAAACATACACTGAGGCTTCTAAACCCATAAACGTAGTCTTTGACATGAGCGTACATGCTCTTTGTTTTCAGGGCGGGCCCACGATTTCAGATTTCCCTGGTACGTCTGTAGCATATCAGAGGTAGGTCCACGAGGTACAGACTGAGGTAAAAAAAAATCTCTATTCCAGCTTCTGATAGGGCAAGACGGTGTGCGGTTGACACGCTTGAATCTCCCATATCTGACGTGTTGCACTGCCTAATGCTATTGCAGCACATTAGACTGGTTTTGTGTCCGTGTATGGCCAGGCTGCAACAGCCCCCGCCCCTCACTTGCGCAATACAGCTAGTAAAGTTCTCTTCTGCTGGCAAGGTAATATCACAGCGCTTATATACCAACAAGCTATCCATGGAATTGTTTGTTTACATGTAAACGTTGTAACATGCCAAGCAATAGTGACAGAGCGAGGCAATGGGGCGATTCCCTGGTGCCCCCTGTGGGCAGCTGCCACTGCTGCAGACCCTTGGTTCTAAACACGCTGAGGATTATTTTATATAGCTTTACTAAACCTCTTTTCAAACGTCCCTTCCCCAACTGCTTCTATTGACCCAGGATCCAGCTGGCCTAGAGCCTCAGGAGGTTAAGTCCATTTTACAAAAAGTTGCAATTTAGCAAACTCTTTCACACCTTTCTGGCTTTAAGGGCACTATTTTCCTAGTACAGGAAAAGTGTTGTGTCCAGTCATGAATATCAAACCTTTTAACTGCTTCACTGTTTTCCAACATTTCAAGATGGAGACATTCATCTCAGGGACTTTCTAATGCAAGGTGACTGGATGGTTCGATGAAGTCTCCAAGAGCCTTACAGTTCCACTTCTTCAAACGTGCAGAAAAAAATGTAGTGTTTCAATCAAACATATCAGTTTACCTGCCTTCCCTTGCTTCAGTCTTTCTTCAGCTCCTTGATACTTTACAAAGATTGTGAAACGAGTGGTGCCTGTCTAAAGATCTGAGGGTATAGGTTTAACAATGTATTTGGAAGATATGTTAACTCAGCAAGAAGCAAGCACAGGGACCAAGTTGCTTCAGGATTTAGGATTTGTTCACAATGTGGAAAAAAAATCCAATCTAGTTCTTTCAATACAAATAGACCTTTTGGGCTTCTTGATACATTTTGAATAGACTATTTTTCGGTTCCCGCAATACAAGGCGTAACCAAGAATGATCAAATTAAGCCAAATTCTTCAAAAATCCTTAATTTCCCCCAGACGCCTGGCAAAAATAGAGGGTTTCCTTTAGTCTTCATTACATGCAGGCTTTCCAGTGTCGAGTGTTACCTTTAAAAGGGTTATTCTTGTTCAGATTTGATTACTTTGAATCGGAATTCGAGGCTATAACCCCAAAGGTGGCTAGCTCATCTAGGATGGAGGGTCATTTTCGCTTCTGTCCCAGATTTAGTATTAGAGTCAGATGGAAGTCTGAGAGGTTATGATGCTCATGTGGTCAGTTCTCAACTGGAAGCACATAGTCTAAAAAGTAATATTCTCAGCCTATAAATTGTTTAGAGATGATTGTGGCTTCTTTGATATGCTGCCAATTCTGCTTCACATGGACAATATGACAGCAGTAAGATACATAAATCATGTAGGAGAGACAAGATACAAACCCTTTGCGGAGCTGGTAAATGGGTTTTTCGCCAACAATGAAAGTTGTCAGTAAAGGTAAAGGACTTTCCCTGCAATATCAATCTACTGCGGACAGGCACTCAAGTACCTCCAAGTGGTGGCTGTATCCTTCTATACTCAAAAACCTTTATTTGAGCTAGGGTCTGTTTTAAGTGCTTCCGGTTAGAATAGCCATCTTACTTTTTTTTTTTTAGCGGAGACTGGATAATGTAGCTCAAGCAACCAATTATTTTCTTAAGATTGGTCTCGGGGAACCAATTGCTCCTATCCCCCCCTTTCAAAATTATCAACACAGCGTTAGCTCAGGTCCACCATCAGGAGTTGCACCTTGTGCTAGTGGCTCCCTTTTATAGTGCTCAGGTTGGTTTCTAACTCTCCTGGAGTTAACTGTAGACTGCCCAATTCTCATTCCCTCCAACCTCCTCCTCAGACCTCTGGGTCAACACACAATATCATTCTAAATCGATCTTTATACATCGCAGCTTTGAACATTTTCGGCGTACATGGAAAACACCAGGCACTTTGGCTGAAACAGTGGATTAAATACGAAAATTTGGGGCCTGAGGAATCTCTATGACCTATCTTTCAGCAGTCTTAGTTAGTGGTAAACCGGTCAGAAAACATCCTTCGGTTTGTCGTCTTTTAAAGGAAGTACATTTTTGTAGTCCATCTTTCCTTAAATACAGCCCATTAGGGCATGTCAATACACTGAACAAAAAATGGAACATCTTCTTCGCAAATATTAAAATCTTTTACAAAGCCGTACAATCCAGGCTTGTCCCCTACCATGGCTTGCTAGGTTGAGAAATTATCCTAGCTTTAGTAAAGTCAAGACTGTATTAAAGATAAAGCAGTTAGTATTATTCTATCGCTTTATATGAACTGTCTTTTTTCTCCACCTACATGTGATTCAGTTGCAGCCAACCAAGTCACCTGTAGTTTATAAGAAGGCATTAACTTAATTCCAGCTATATTCTGTTTCATTCTGCAACGGCCCAATATTCTTCAATTGTGGCTGAGTCTAGTACTGCTACATTATGTTTAGGCAAGAAAAATTGACATGTGGCTGTAATTTCCCAATACGTTTTCACTCCCTTTTCTTTGATTAGCAATTTGCATTTGTTTTATTACTGTCCCATTGTTTCACAATGTGCATTTTGGCTTCTCACACAAGAGGGCAGCTTGCTGGCAATCAAGGATTGCAGTGATAAACTTATTCTGGTTGGTGTACTACATTTTTCCCTACTGACCAGTTGTTGTTCGGTTTCATGTGAACTGTAGTTCGTTTTTTCTCTTTGCTGCTTTAGAAATAAAGCAAACAAGCATTTGCAATGCAATAGGTCTCGTATTAGTGAGAGTTTGAGCTATTGGCATTGAAAATGACAATGCCTTTTATGTATGCGTTTTAAAAACTTGCAAGCGGTCGTAAACACGCACTTTTCTACTTATAGTCGTTGCTTAAAGGAACCAAGGCTGGCAGTAACTGCGCCTCGTTTACTGCCAAACTTGCTCGTCGTAAGCAATGACTACAAGTACAAAGTGCTTATTTACACACCACTTTCAGGTTTTCAAAACACATAAATAAAAGGTATTGTCATTTACAATGCCAATAGCTCAAACTCTCGCAAATGCAAGACCTATTGCATTGCAAATGCTTGTTCTGTTATCTGTCGCCTCAGTGCCTGGGCATCAAATATCCCGGATAAAAAAAAGTACTTTTATAGTTTTACCTCCTATCACCTGCCCCAATGCTGGTTTACGGTAGTTCTGTCTTTAGGGGTGGACCAGAATGTAGAACGTAGAGGTTGCTCCAGTTTGTCGACTAGCCAACGCACATAAATTACTTGTCCAGCAAGATTTTTGTTTTTCGACTTCTAATGCCCAAGTTAACCACTTGGAGCCTTACCAACCCCCAAAGTCCTGACAGAAAGCAATCCCTGTTTTAGGACAAATTAACAAATACATCTTGGTTTACCTCATTTACAACAGGAGAAGAGCCATCAGGACCATGGCCAATGTATATATTTATATACATTTCTATACAATTTGGACAGAAAGTGTGTTTTACATTGCAGCCTCTGGCTGCATCCACTTTCTGTTGAAAGCAGGAATCTGACACACTGGTGCAGGGAGGGCAGTGCGATTTACCAAAAGGAGTTTGTTCAGGTTCTTGTCTGGTTACTGACAGCTTTGCTAAGAGCCCGAGATGGGCTATAAACACCCTTGAACTGTGGCCACTGTTAAGTCAGGAGTAGATTTGAGCAAGAGGCTTGGAGGAAGTAGAATGGTGTAAGCGGAGCCCAGACTTATTACAGAGCAGAAGGCGGAACAGTGGGGGGTCAAACAGGCAGAATGAGGCATTGGAATTAAGTGTATGGTTCCGGTTTACACTATTAAAACAAGCATTTGCAATGCAGTAGGTCTCACATTTACGCAAGTATAAGCTATTGGCATTGTAAATGACAATGCCTTTTATTTACATTTCATAACCCAAAACATAAATAAAAGTTATTGTGATTTACAATGCCAATATCTACAACTCACGTAAAAGCGAGACCAATTACATTTCAAATGCTTGTTATTGTTTAACCCCTTCGACGCTGATGACGAGCTCAGCTCGTCATGAAGTACACCTCTCGTACGCTCATGACGAGCTGAGCTCGTCATGAACCGCGGGATTTTAAAATCTTCAGCGCACAGCGGGAAAATGAGCCGCACCGATGTTGTTAAATTGCGAAGAGGCCCCTTGGCCTGCTTTTTACTTTGACTGCTGGCATTAGACAATATTTCGGACACTAAGGAGTTAGGTCCTTAACCATGAAGTCAGCTGGACCATCAATTAAATGTGTACAAAAAAATTGCCAACTTCACCTTACTGGACACCTCCCAATTGAGGAAAACAAACCAGTATTACTATATGGTCTGTTTGGTATATTTACTCAATACCTTTTTGCTTTTTATTTCATTATATTCAAAAAAGTTTAGGTACAAAAAAGACACTTAAATACATTCAACAATTCCAACATAAATTTTCAAAGCAAATTACATTCCACATTGCATATATAAACACCACATAAATGTCATTACATATATAGACACCATATTCATTTTGATCAACAATTAGACTCACATAAATGATATCTAACTAAACAAAGGACAAAGTGAACATTTAGATACTATTATTTAACAAGTAGCAAATTAGTGCATATTAAATTTGTCAAAGTCATTAAATGTACTGCAAATTAATGCATTCCTGATTCAAAAGCCATATTAAATTTGTCAGTCATTAAATGTACTGCAAATTAATGCATTCCTGATTCAAAAGCCGACGCGGGTTCGAAACGCTTGTTGGAATTGTTTTTTGTACCTAATCTTTTTTGAATATAATAAATAAAAAGCAAAAAGGTATTAAGTAAATATACCAAACAGACCTTGTAGTAATACTTGTTTGTTTTCCTCAATTGGGAGGAGTCAAGTAAGGTGAAGTTGGCAATTTGTTTGTACACAGGCATTAGACAATATGACATCACAACTGAACTGTAATAAGCTATTACAGTTGAGCAGGTACATCATGTTCTTATTACAAGTGACTAGAGAGATCAAAGCTCGACTGTTATAAAGAAACTAGAGATGAGTTTTTATACTCGGACAACAAGCTCTCATGCATTATAAGATGATAGCTCTCACGCCTGCTTGGAGAGTCACTGGTATGTTGTTATTTGCTGGAAGAATAGCGCTCAAAGATTGAAGAGCTAATCAAGTAGTTGCTACTGCATCACACGAACAAACGTTTCTGTAACTGGTTCACATTCACCTCGTTGCTCTTACTTCCTCGTGCATGAGTGTGTTGATGTTATTCTCCACATTCAGAGAGGGTGGCTGTTAATGCCTCACACGGAGAGGGTGGATATTGCTGCCACACATACAGAGAATGTAGTAGCTATTGCCTCACATGCTGATACTGTTAGGGCAAAAATATTTACAACAAGGGGTGGTGAGGGACAGAGTCTCTGAATTAAGCAGAAAGCTCTCACCCAGTCAAGAGATCAGGGCTAGATCCAACACCGTTTTTTAGCTCACTGCACCATCCCAGTTTCAGAACCTGGCTGTATGCAAATTAGTCTGTTCCTGTCCCAGTGCATGATGGGAACAGGGCAAACCAAACTACAAAAGCCAATTCTTACACTGGGAAGGAAACAAGCTCCCGGGGACCGGTTTCTGGCATTACAGCCGTCTTCGGCCCGGTTTGCTTGAATCCTGATGGTGCAATGAGCAAGGGTCTCACATCTGAGAATACCCTTCCACGCTTAGGGTGGACAAAAATATTTACAACAAGGGGTGGTGAGGGACAGAGTCTCTGAATTAAGCAGAAAGCTCTCACCCAGTCAAGAGATCAGGGCTAGATCCAACACCGTTTTTTAGCTCACTGCACCATCCCAGTTTCAGAACCTGGCTGTATGCAAATTAGTCTGTTCCTGTCCCAGTGCATGATGGGAACAGGGCAAACCAAACTACAAAAGCCAATTCTTACACTGGGAAGGAAACAAGCTCCCGGGGACCGGTTTCTGGCATTACAGCCGTCTTCGGCCCGGTTTGCTTGAATCCTGATGGTGCAATGAGCAAGGGTCTCACATCTGAGAATACCCTTCCACGCTTAGGGTGGACAAAAATATTTACAACAAGGGGTGGTGAGGGTAGCTTGTCTCCTTTCTGGTGAAGAATTGGCTTGGTAGTTTAGTCTGCCCTGTTCCCATGATGCACTGGGCCAGGGACAGACTGATTTGCATATAGCCAGGTTCTGAGCTGGGATGGGGCAGTGAGATAAATAACGGTGATGGATCAAGCCCTGATCTTTGGACTGGGTAAGAGTGGTCTGTTTAACTCAGACACTCTGTTCATCACCACCCCCTTTTCTAAATCGATACTGTTAGGGCATCACAAGCAGAGGGTGGATGCTACAGCCTTACACGCCAGCGTTGCTGTTGATGCCTCACATGACCGCGTTGCTGGTAAAGCCTCACATGCAGAGGGTGGCTGTTACATGAGAGCGTTTCTGTCATGCTGAGGATGGTGGTCACTGCCTTCCTTAACGAGAGCATTGCGGTTAGTGCCTCACATGTAGATGGAGCTATTACTGCTTCACATACAGTTAGTGCCTCACATGAAGAGCGTTGCTGTTAGTCACAAGAGCGTTGCTGTTAATGCCTCACACGGAGAGGGCGGTTATTACTGCCGACCATGACGAGGGCATTGCTGTTAGTTCCTCACATGTAGAGGGGGTGGATGTTACCACCCTCGGGTACGCCATCTCAGCCTCACAACAATATGCTGTTAAAGCACCGAGGAGTCTCTGTTAAAACCTAGCCTGCTCTGGGTTGCTGCTGAAGCATGACATGCTGAAGGACGGTCCATGAGAGGCTTGTGTTCAGAAAGGCCTACCCTGTCCAGTGCGACTGCTGTGTCCTCTCTCTGCATTAGGACCTTTGTTAAACCAGTGCAAACAACCAGACTGTAGGAGCCACGTTCGCTGCGCGCTTCACATCACAAGGAGAAACACACAACCACTCAAAAAAGGTAATAGTTTACCCCACAATTTTCGCGTATGGTACCACAACATGCCTTTAGTTTATACCACAATATCCTGGGGACGGTGGGGTGTCTAGAAAATCACAGATATCCCTAGTTTAAATATTAGCTGTGCTTGTTTTGTGTGCCACGATTATTAATGCAAGAACTCATTTTAAACAGTGCTTTGTAATGATCTCAAGATAATAGCTTGTATGTGCTTTATTTTACACCATATTCACGTGTCAAACTGTTAATCTTTCAAATAGAGTGCATGCATGTGTGTATTTGTTTGGATCATTTCCCACCCAAAGTGTAATCTTGTTCTTTTTCATGATCATTTCTTTCTTTCTGTGGTGCTTGTGTTTGGCGTCTTCCATTTCCCAATTGTGTGGGAATAGCGCCACCGCGTGGCATGGACTAGTGAGTTGTACCAACGTCATCACTTCGTGAGATCAGATAACACTACTTGTTGCTTGTGTACGCATTCAGGAAATGTGCAAGTTCCCTCCGCCCACATGTACTCTTCAAGTAGCTAATAAACTACTGGACGTGCCATTGAGACGGCCTTCAACGACCCGGGACTATACCAGAGTTGCATACAACAGGCGCAAGGTTCTAGTGCTTAATTTGTGAAACAAAAAGTGCCGGTGCACTGGTGTTTTATATATTAAACTTATTTCCACATATGGGTAAATTCTTTTTATTTAGCGGCAGCCTTGTTTAAAAAAACATACAGGATATCCTCGATTCGCAAACTCGCAAAAAGCGGGGGATTGGTGGGTGTTGTTGAAGCAGTTACAGCAATAACAACTACAGGGAAAAGAGAACAAGCATTGGCGGCCGTGAAAGTGAAAGTGGAGCAAGCGAGAAGAAAGCCAGATGGCTGCGCGCGTCCATGAGTGTGTAACAGCAAGCCTTAGGCCACAAGCAAAAGCTTGTGGTCGTGTTTCTAAAGCCCCCACTCACTAAATGTCTCGCCAGACCAGCGCATTCACTGGTTCAGGCAAGACCTAATCACTGGACCTGACAGTGAAAGTCACCCGCTACAAATAATACATCATCACAGATTGTCCACGGGAGAGAAATGGACGACAGGCATGCAGTAGACACTAGCTGCAACCACAAGCTGTAAAAGTGTCGCTCATGCACAGGTTTCATGCAGCATTACTTTGCAGAGGAGAAAACAAAGTTGAACTCCTTCATTAAGGAAACCGCTCTTGTCTCAGCCTGACATCCTAAGTTTGATTAAATACACCAAGGTTTTTATGAATACAGCCTGTCTCAAAGTTACTGGAATACCACTGTACCCCTGGTGGGCAAGATGGACGGTGACCGGCCATAGGGAGTAGACGCACTCTTCTCCCCTCCCTTAGGCACAAGGATGCTGTAGCATGCTGAGCGTTTCAATCTGGCTGGGGCGCTTACTGGACTTGTCGGCAGGGTTTGGAAATCGGCAGGACTGGTGCCCTCAACGAATTATCCGTTTTGTGGTGAAATCACTGAAGGCTCACTTTGGTTTCAACCCAGGGAGTCTAGAGACCAGAATGCCGCCGAAAGGACCAAAGGTCCCGAAAGAGCAGAAGGAATCCTCGATCCTCAAGGAGCCGCAAAGGGAAGTAGGGTAATCTACTCCGACTCTTCTACGAGGCACAGCGCAGGCAAGAAGACTGGCAGCGAAAAAAGCAGAGGTTTCTGAAGGCGCAGGCGGTGAAAGCGTTGCTGGGGAGAAGATTACAGCCGTTGCCTGGAAAGGTGATAAGAATCGACAGAATGGAGGCACTAGAACAAAAGAGAATATGCTCTGGCAGCCTACCTTGTACGAGTCATTACCCATGGTAAAGGCGGATGCTCCAGGAAACCCTGAGGCAGACGAGGAAGGTCACACTGCACCCATGGATGAGAAGCAGACGCAACGTCCTCCTGGGCCGGCAGAAAGACAAAGTAAGCAGAGCGGTGAGCAGGTGGATGACAGGCTGGACGAGAATTCACCTCAGGCATCCAAAGCGGAGTTGGTGGAGCAAGCAGGAGTGGAGGCGGTTTGCTGGGCGGACTCCCAGCTCGACAGGGCTGCTCTTCCTGAATCTCAGACTGACTCAGGACCACAGACATTAGAAGCGGCTTCCAAAGCAGGGCCGAAGTTGCAGGTACAAGCAGTGGCAGTGTATGGCTTGGGCACTTGGGACGTGGGGGCAGTTCCTCTCGATACTGATAATGATCATGGATCTGGATTAACTACTTTGTGCACATGTATACATAAAAATGCTGGTTCTAACATTGTTGCTGGACGCGAGACTCTCCCTGCGGCGTTACAATTAATTCCGCCATTGAGTGCATCTGCAGGACTGGCTGCTTCTAAGCAGATTCAGAAGGTGGGTTTTCCTGGCTCAGTTCCCGGCTCTCCTAACGATGACTGTTTCTTTTTGCTTAATGATGATTCATGGTCATAGTTATCTAGTGGGGAAAGCTTCACGGGGGACTCAGATTGGGAGTACTCCGTTGAAGAAGGTATTTCAGTTCAGAAGGCTTCAGCCATTAAGCATTCGAAGCTATGGACAGATAGATCCCGCTCTAATCCAAAGTCGGCAGGAAGCCCATCGCAGGTAGAGATTGTTAAAAAGCTTGACTGGGACTATTCCGCCACTTCTCAGTTGTATCAAGAGGATGTGGGGGCGAGCTCACAACGGCACTCTTCTAGCCCACCAAAGACCCCCACCTTGGACTTGTTGTACACTACCCTGAAGCAAATGCAGGGGAAGTGAGGTCTGAAAGTCGTAAGGCCAAACAGGCAACCAAAAAAATACAGGGGTCATTAAGGAAAATGAATAAACTGTACACTGACATTGCAGGCAGAGTTCCTCAGGTGGAGGAAAGGACGGGGAAACTTGAGGATGATGTCAGCAAAAGGCAGGCATTTAAGAAAGCACAAGAAAAAGTTGCTGAGTATATACAGTGGAAACTCTAAGATTTCGAGAATCGTCAAAGGCGGAACAATATCAGACTTCTGGGTGTGGCAGAAGGGACAGAGGGGCAGGATGTCCGGGCATTTGACATTGCCTTGCTGAGGGGGGCTTTCCCGGAATTGTCAACATGGAATTGGGAGGGCAAGGTGCAGCGGGCACAACGGTTCCCCTTGCCTCAGAGGAAAGGATACGTGGCATCCCAGTCAGATAGGCCCAGAGCTATTCTGGTCTATGTGGGGAACTACCTTCTCAGACAGGTCATTGACAAGGCAAAACCCGGGGCCATGCGTTCATTTGAGGGTATGACATTATTTGCCCGCCCAGACTTTTGTCACGCTACTGTGGAAAGGAGATGGCAGTTAAGACAGCTGATACCGGCCTTCCAGAGCTTGGGCTGCGAGGTTTTCTTGTTATTCCCTTCTCGCCTTAAAGTGCTGGTAAATGGTCAAGTCAGGATGTTCTTCTCTGAAATCAAGGCCCAAGCATATTTGACAGAGCTAAAAGAAAAGAAGGACAACAGGGACACCACTGCCGTATTGTGACAATATATATATATATTCAAGGTGGCTGCTTAAGTGGTGTAGCATTAGAGTCAGTACTGAAATACTAGGGAGGACACAGCATCAGCACTAGTACACTAATGTTGGGTTATGAAGGGAGGGTGGGCTCACAACTTCCTATGGGCTTATAGCTGTCACACATAGGTCATGACTGACCAATTTGCCTGTAAGGGGGGTGGGAGGGCTCTATGGGAGGAGGGGCGGGGGAAGTGGGGATGGGTAGGGGCACAGGGCACAGCACAGTTAGACACTTCAGGGATTGTAGGGAATGCACATGTTGGCGTTTACAAAATAAAATGTTTGAGGAGATAGATTCTGGAGGACTAGGTAGGAGCTTGCCCATGTTTTTGCTGGTTAATTGGCTAGGAGAAGCACCAGATGTATTTTAATGTGTACACAAATAGTCACGTTCAATGTGTGTGGCCTGAACGATCACCTTAAGAGACAACGAGTATCAGCATTACTGAGAGCAATGCGGGCGGATTTCGTTTGTCTGCAGGAGACACATATTGAGGGGAGCAAGGGTTTCTTATTAGAACAGCTGGGGTATCATTTGCTTGCTCATTCCAAAAAGGGGGCTAAAACTAGAGGGGTGGCCATACTGTCTAGATTAAAAGATGTGGCAGTCAGTAAAAAGCTTGAGGACCAGTGGGGGAGATGGGCTTTAATAGAATGTATGATCAATGGGGCCTGGGTTACTCTGGGGTCAATATATGGATCAACTGAGGATGACCCAGAGGTATTTGCTTTTCTAGATTTAGAATTAGCTCCATGGGCTCC
Organism: Lissotriton vulgaris; assembly: GCF_964263255.1. Lineage (NCBI taxonomy): Eukaryota > Metazoa > Chordata > Amphibia > Caudata > Salamandridae > Lissotriton > Lissotriton vulgaris. The sequence continues at coordinate 1,063,582,651 of NC_141693.1, read as the reverse complement.
ACATGTAATTCTCTGCGGGGATTTTAATATCAACGGGGTAGGAAGCTTGGGCATGGATCCTGCTGAGAGATATCTAGCTCGGAAGAGGAGAGCGTGTCTCGCAATTCTAAGCTTAGCCAGGAATAATGCATTAGTAGGTGTTTGGACAAAGTTGAAGCCCAGTGATTCTGGGACCACCTACTACTCTGCCCCGCACAAGGTCTGTGTCAGATTGGATTATTTTTTAGTCTCCAGTTGTCTGTTGTCAAACTCCCACATTGAAAAATTGCCTTGGATTATCGCCGACCACAATCCTCTTGTTTTATCTCTAGACGCCACAAGGGAAGTCAGGCGCAAGAACACGTGGACCTTTGAGCGGGGACTATTAAAGGATGATAATTACGTTCTACACATGAAAGGTTGGATTAAAGGGTATTGGGACATCAACAGTGGTAGTACTCCCTCAGGAATCTCTTGGTACGCCATCAAGGAAGGCATTCGGGGTGAAACATTAAGTTTCAGTTGTTTAGACAAAGGCAGGAGCGTTTAAGAGTCACAGAATTGACCAAGGCACTTGTAGATGGCGAGGAGGACCTGGCTTTGCTCTCAGCAGCAGGCGCATCCCTGGATCAGGCACTTATTAAAGTCGCCAGGGCCAAAGCAGAGGTGGAGGAGAATATATCCAGTAAGGTGGCGGCCACATACTTAGCAAGAAGAGAACAGTGCTACAAATTTAGTGAGCGTGTGGAGCACACATTAGCAGTTCGTGCAAGGCAAAAAGCAGCTCTAGGCAAAGGTAAAGGGATTACTGATGGCTCGGGGCAACTGCTCACGGACTCCGATGGAATCTGCAAGGTTTTCTGACAGTTTTATGCGACTATATGATGAGGAACAGCCAAAAGACCCCTCGGAAATCCGATCATATCTTGGCAAAATTACTGTCCCATACCTTTCTCAAAAGAATAGAGCAGCTCTAGACACCCCCCCTGGAGTCGGAAGAGATCCTTGCCGCTTTAACGAGCCTTTCGTCGGGTAAGGCAGCAGGGCCCGAGCAGTTCCCAATAGAATTTTATAAAACCTTTTATGAAGAGATCTCCCCTTACTTGTTTGCTACAATACAACAGGCCCAATTAGGGGTATCTGTTCCAAACACCTGGGCGGGAGCAGATATTGTAGTTATTTAAAAAAAAAAGGGGGAAGCCATCCACAGAGCCAGGGTCTTACAGGCCAATAACGCTCATGAATTCTGATGCAAAAATCTTTCCTAAGGCTCTGGCAGTTAGGCTATCAAAGGTTATAGATACAATGGTTAGCACAACTCAACATGGATTTGTTCCAGGAAGAGACATGACGCAACATATTCATAGTCATTACCTTATTTGATGTCACAGAGGTTCCAGGAGACCCGATGGCCGTTATGTTACTGGATGCTGAGAAAGCATTTGACCGGGTCTCCTGGGACTATCTCTGGTCAACTCTAAGATGGTCGGATTTGGCAAGGGCTTCATTAAAGCTATTCAGGCGTAATATCTAGCTCCTACAGCTCGAGTTTGCGTGAGCGCTGGATATACAATTCACCTACAGATTAAACGGGGCACGAGACAGGGTTGTCCGTGTTCGCCATTATTTTTCGCATTGTATATAGACCCTTTACTCCGCAAGTTGAAGGCGAACGATAGGATTACCCCTATAAAGAACCTTGGCGGGTAATGTAAAATCCTGGCATATGCCGACAATGTGGCAGTTCTCACCTCAGCACACAGAGGCTATAAGCCAGGTTGAGCTGGAAGCCTTAGCATTCGGCGGAGTTTCTGGATACGCCCCGAATGGACACAAGACGCAGATAATCAAGAACGGAAAGGCAGAATGCTCGGACAGTCGAGTAGTGGAATTCGGAGTTTATCTGGGGGTTAATATCTCGGCGGATCTGGACAAAGTGGTGGATAGGAACATAGAACCTATAATAAACAAAGCAAAAAAAATCTGGATAGATTACATAATCTTCACCTTTCTATAGTAGGGCGCACTAATGTTCTCAAAACGATCCTCTTGCCAAAGCTCCTTTACCTCTTCAGGGCAATCCCGCTCACATTTGAGGCTAAATGGTTTGTTATTCTAGAGCAGGTAATAAATAGATTCATCTGGGCGCATGGAAAGACTAGAAGGGCTCTACGATATATGGCACTTCCATGGCACTTCCCAGGGATAGAGGAGGCTGGGCTGTCCCGGATCTGAAAATCTACTACTGGGCAGAAGCCTTTCAGTACATTTCTGGGCTCTTAGGGGGTGCAGGGCATGAATCAGAGGATACTTTCGGCTCTATAGCTATATACTGGCTATTGCTTGGAGGGGACGCAGAGAATGTCTTTTTGAAATACACAGATCCCAGCTACTTTAAAAGAACAAAGTTTAAGACGCGGACCGCGGTACACAAGATATGGACATCCTTTAGGACAAAATGTGGCTTAGGGAGGTTTAATGCATATATCCGATTATATAGAAACCCTCCCCTCCCAGGGGAAATATTTGCAGACTCAGTCTCTGCAGATTGGGGGCGGCGCGGGATAACGAAGGTGGGGGATTTGGTAGGCATGAATGAAATTTGTCAGTTCTCCGATATCCAGTCGACCTATGGGTCGAGACAAGAATTTTTTTTAAGTATCTACAAGTTAAGAGTTTTCTACTAACCAAAATGGGTGGGACTCCTGGGTTTGGGGAAAATGCAATTATGGAAACTATTGAGGGCAGGGCTAGCTGTACGATCAAAAGATTCTATGCCGAACTGATTGCAAGTAAGGACGATGATCTTAGGAAATATGAAAGCAAGTGGTCCCAGAAACTTGGGATAGGAAATGAGTGCTTTCACCTCTCATTAGAATTAGGGCAAAATATTCTTTGCTCAGTCGCACTTCAGGCCCAGCATTATAAAACAATTTACTTGTTATATTACACGCCCGCTAGGATCACGCAGTGGGGAGGAACAGCAGGCATCACTTGCCCTCGATGTGATAGTTTAGACGCTGGGATAGTGCACATCTTTGCCACTTGCCCGCACCTGCAGCCACTCCATAGTGCCACAGAATCTTTTCTAGGGAGATCATTGAGAATTGAGATCACCCTCACGCCATCAAGAATCCTGCTTGGTGTAGATGGCGATGGCATAAACGATCCAGCATGTCATTTTATGTTTCTGGCCATGGCAGTTTTACGAATTTGTATCGCTGCAGCATGGCTTGATCGAACACCACCTACATTGCACCAATGGTTGGCTAGATTGCTTTCGGTTTATAACCTTGAGAAAAGGATATATGCAAGGAAGGTAAAAGGGGAAGAAGGGTAAAAGGGGAAGAAGACTGGGGTTTTAAATATGGGAGCCTATTAATAATTGGAAGGGAAGTTAGGAAACACAGGTTTAGGTTTATTTATTTGTATCGTATTGTGTATGTATTGATTCAGTACTGATATTGGTCTACCTAGCAAAATTAGGGGTGTAATTAGTTTTGTTTTCATCTCAACATGTGCGATTGATTTCATGTCGTTTTTTTCTTTGTAAAGCTTATTTCTATTATGACGATGTGCTCTGTGTAAAAGGGGAAAAAAAAATGTATAAACATATTTAAAAAAATTTTTTTTCAAAAGAATACCACTGTACCCCTTGAGAGATGACAGAGAGCAATGACATGTTTGGGTTCACTTTCTTCTTTAGAACAAAGAGCTTGTCTGGGGTGAGTGGGGGTTCGTGGGAATGGCGAACGGGGGGTGTATTCGCCGGGCACATTATCGTGCAACCAAACTTCTAAAGCAATTCTCAAGGCAATTATATTGCAAAACATTTGTGATTAACTTAACTAACCGTGAGATGAATGTTTGTGTTGTGAATTTTTATTATAGTACAAAACAGACTCCTGTGCTTACAGGGTCGCATTTCACACCCTCTTCGCCCCTTTCTTTTCCTCAACATTAGTATAAGCGATCAGTCAATTCCCATGATTTTTAATAGTAGTGTTCCTTTTACATCCCAAATATTTTCCAACGTGGTTGTGGGGTTTACCCGATGCCAGGTCGCGTATTTCATTGCTTTAAGACTGGTCCACCTTCCCAAAATTAGAGCCTGCCTTAGTGACACACTGGTCAAAACTTTCCTCCTGCCCGGGTCCGGGGCAGGCCACGCACGGGGTGGAATGGACAGAGGGAGCTTCAGCAAGCCGCTGCGGGCTGCTACAGTGGGAGCCCTCACACAGAGGAGCTGCGAAGAAGGATGCGGGACACAGCCGCCACTGCTGCATCCAGCCAGGGTCGGATGGAGAAGTCATAGAATCACACAGACCTACCTGCTGCAGGAACAGGGTCCGGCGCCCTCAGCCGCTTCTCCAAAGGAAGGAGACAGCACCCTCTCGCTGCCCAGGGTCCACTCAGCACACCCGGCACTGCTAAGAAGAGAAGTTGGCTCCTAGAAGAGTCTCCCTGAGCCCGGGGAAAGCAGCAGCTACATCCACGACTAGCAGCACAGGGCGGGCAGCGCCTGCTCCCGGTCTCTGGTCCACACCGGCCGGGTGCTCCACAGTTCACCTTCAGATCCCCAGCGCGCGCCTCTGCCGCCGCGAGACTGCAGCGAGTGAGAGCTGCTGTAGTGCTAAGGCAGAGCCGCTCCGGCTGCACATGACACGCAGCGGAGAGGCTACTGGCGGCGCGCGGTACCTGCTGGATGCGCTTCTATCTGCCAGGCTCCCGTACTGGTAGCCCAAGAGCGGCAACTTTATAACTCGAACACCGTGAAAGACTTTACTATATGAGTTTTGGCGCCTGGTTTTGCCTCCAGATGAACATAGGTGGTGGCACCGTTTTGTGGAACAGCATAAGGTATCGTGGTTGGTGTCACTCACGGGCAGCTAAATGTCGAGGGGCCCGTTCATTATCGATGTATGAGGGTGCCTGGCAGCCCATCCGTACATTTCAATGTCAGTCTCACGTTCTGCAAATACCGATTCCATAGTGCAGAAGAAACATTAAAACAAGTTAACATAGCATGAGAAATGGTAAAATGATCATAATTCCGATAACAATGTGACCACCTGCGACATTGAAAACCAGTGGTGTGCGCGCACCACAGAGGAGCGGGGGGGGGGGGGGGGGGGATTGGGAGAAGCGGACGCGCGCTGCTGCGCGTAACAGACACCAATGGAACGTGGGCGGTTACATTCCTAAAGAAGCTGGGACATGCACACGCTATTCGCCAATGGCGTGCTGTCTTTTTTGTAAAAACGCAGGCAATAGCAGCGGATGAAAACAAATCCACACGCACGAGCATGGTCAGCTTTCAGAAGCCCCTACACGAGGTCTCGCACTGCGCGAGCAACGCTGCGCATTGCAACGCTAGGCGCGAGACCTAAAAAGTAAGCATAATAGTGGCCTCTGTGTCTTTAATAAAATCAAGACTGTTCTTCACTAAACCTAAAAATTGCGCATTAACAAACTACAGCTGTCGCTTCCCCACTGGGCCAATGTTCTCTACGGCTGAAGCATTGTTACGTGCGTTCAAATGCTGTTGATCAAACTTATCGCTTTGATCTAGAAATAAACTTTCCTCAACTATTTTAGGTTCTAAGACATTGGATGTGGATTCAGTATAAAAGTCAAATCCAATTCCAGTCTGCACGGGCTTACACACAGAGTATCCAAATTTGTTTTACTTTCCATTTAACTTCCTGTAGTTTTGCAGGCATTTCCTCTGGCGTTCGCCGCCTTCAGCATTCTTAAGCATTTCCTCGTAAGTACTGGGAGGTTGACATCATTCCCTTTAGAAAACAATACGCAAAGCAGCTGTGGTATACTTTGTGTGTTAAACCGTGCGGCTGCCCCAAGGCCATTTAAAGAGAAATATGTATGGACACTGACAATAGTACAGGCCATATTAAAATCTATTACTAGGCACTATGTCTACATTAAGTGTCACATAAAAACTTACATGATTTTCTAAACCTGTGAGGAAATAAAGTTTGCGCAAAACTGAGACTGAAACCATCACCATTAATTCACTGTGATGCCGTAAATGTATTTCTGTTTTATGATTTAAACTGTTTGCAAATGTGAATTGCCAGAACATTTTGAATGAAAGTAATAGCAAATAAGCAAACTCCAGGAAAAGCAATTTACTTCACAAATGATAAGCAAAACAAAGGAAGCAAGGAAATCTGTTTTGTTCATAAGGCACAAGTTAATTTTGTGGCATATTTAACAAAATGATTATTTTTTTATATGTTGCTCAACAACTATGTCTGTCGTTTCTATGTCTTATACGTAACTGGTTATCATTACCCAGTTGTTTGTCTTCCATCGCCTACCTCAGGAGGATGGAGCGCTAAGTCTGCGCTGCCAGAATCAAAATGCATGACCTCTGAAACAAAGCACTTGTCAGTAGTAAGCGTTCAACACACTGAACCATTCTCCTGGCAAGTTATAAGCTACTGCTATTGCTATGGTCCCGTAGTGCAACTGTACGTCCTTTCTAGCTCTGGAGTACATATTGACCCAAGTAAAAGTGTTCTATTGACAATCCCCGTAGATTGTGGTTTGCCTAAGTGTGTTGTAGTAACTGATTATACATGAAAGAGACTGTCCAGATCCGGTTAGGGATCCAAGTAGAGTATGCACATGCATAATGTATATGCTGAAGGGCAATTTGCCTTATTACGTCCTATGCGTGTGTATGGTTGTCATTGCTCAGATTCAGGTGACTGTTCTGTTTTGTAAACTGGTGAGAGGAGATGGAAGTGATGCTGAAATGGCAAACATTTATTTATGTATGTATGTATGTATGTATGTATATGGTATTTCTATTGGGCAAACCTAGGCAGCAGAGTGCTGTAAATGGACAAAGGGAAGCTTAAAGTCAGCGAATAATAGATGAAGAAGCTTTAGTGTTGGACGGTTAACACATTGTGATATAGTGTTCTTTAATGAGACGAGACTTCATCTTTTTCTTAAATTAGAGCAGGGAATGAGTGGTCCTAGTGGATATGGGGATGATGTTCTAAATCCAGGGTGTATAGATGAAAAAGGCCTGTTGTCTTGTTTTTTTTTTTTTTTTACACTTCTTAAGCTACAGTCTGACGGTGTCCTAATCAATTATATGAGCTAGAATTGTGATGTGGGCATCATCATGCTGAGAGTTTTGACTAATTTGTAGTGCTGGTGTAGTCGGAGCTAAAAGAATAACTTGCTAACGTTGTGCTGTTTCGTGGTAATTGCTCAGCCTACTATATGGCTTGGAACATTGTTGTGTCTAATGTGCACTGCTGGTGGAGTGGAAAGTACTTGTATAAATTATTATGGATGTTCCACTGAGGAGGCAAGTCCGAGTTAACTCTGCAGCTTTTTTGTGCAGGACAGAGTCAGGGGTCTGTATAATGAGCACTGTTGGAGTGACTAAGATGTTTTATCTACTGAGATATGTGGGATGCATAGTTGTCCAAAGGGCGAAAAGCAAAAGGAAAAGGAGTTCAAGCTTCGCAGTTACAAATACACACATCCCTGGGCAGCAATTTGATTAGGCTGAAGACAAATATATGTTGAAAAGGCAAATGCACTGGCAATAGCTGAAAACCTTTCAATCATAGGAGATTTAAAAAAAGGAAATCTAACGTGGGGTCAATCTTCCAAGGACGAAAATTGCATTTGGTACACCTCATCGTGAACCATTAGATCTCAGGCGTCATCAGTTAGGATGAGGAGTGAACCGAGCAAGGAGGTGAGAAGATACAGCAGAGAAGAGGGGGTTTATATATTAGGAGGTAACGGATGAGGAAAAGGTAGCAAACAGAAGAGAACAGAAAGGACGTAGGAGACAAAGGAGATAGCAGATGAGGTGGATGAGAAGGAGGAAGGGAAAAGCATCAGAGATTTTTTTTAAAGAGAAAGTTTATGGGTCAGGACCTAAAAAGTCCCAAGGGTGTGGAAGGCCCTGGCAGCTTTTGACACCTGAAGAAGGAGGATTCAAAGCAACAGCCTGCTATTTATGTACCCATTGACTGGTCCGAAAGTAAGCTTAATCGGTCTTGGAAATGCCTTTTTAAGGAGGTGACGATTAAAAGAGAGAGCAGAAGAGAGGAGGTCAAAGCAGTGTGCGGTCTTAAGCATTTATCCCAGTTTTTGCGGCTACATAGGCTTAAGAAACAGCAGGCCTGCAGTGCCTTCAAGTTGTTCAACAGAGACCGAAGCTTTCCACTATGAGAGTGCAAACACTACATAAAGTGTTTTGTTCACAGGGAGAAATATGCTTTCCTCAACTGAGTCAAAGCCAAAGAAAGCCTTACACTAATACACACATCTCTTTCGTCACACATTAACTATTGTATGTGGCACGCTACTGCACCCACAACATGGGCACGGTCTCACAACTGTGCTGCTATAAGAACGACTGATGTTCAGCCACTGTTGCTCGATCATGCAAACGGGTCCACTGTACCACAGTTCCCGGTTCCTGAACTTCCTTGCAGTTCCTGAACTTCCTTGCAGTTAATCAATGTTCCTTTGTTTGCTTGCTACTTGTAATGTTAGAACCCAGTCTCTGTGCCTCTTTGCAGCTGGCATTCGAGAATGCCACTGGGCTTCCTTGTAATTATTGACCCAGAGGTCTCCAATGCTTTGCTTCCATGTAGTTAGCACCATGGCTTATTCACGATCAGCCAGGCTTTGCTGATCTCTGCCAGTTTCTTGTGCGAGCTGCATATTACCCACTCGCCGTGCCACATATGCAGCATATTTTATAGGTTTTCAGTTTCTTGCTAGTCCTGATTAATTCTAGAACTCAGATGGAACCTAACTTTCTTGTATATGTTCGCTCTTCAAAAGGTAGTATTTAATGTCCTCTTCATGCCAGTGACTCTAACCACATCTGTAAATCGATGTTATATCCACTGAAAAATCCATACTAATTAAACCTTTGGTTACTGGTTTACACGACCTGGCTTGCGGGTGTGGCTGCAATGCACTCAGCATCATACGCTTCACACAGTGCAACTTACATGCCTAATGCTGTGTTGTATTAAAGGTTTGCTCTTGTCCACATCTTACGTTGATGGTTTCTGGCAGACTACTGATAGTACTAATCCTGAGATAGTGATCCACAGTAGGTCTGTGCTGCTCAACACGGGTGATGCAGTCACTTCAGACAACCCCTCTGCAGGCTTACAGCAGCTTCTGACTGAGCTGAGCCACTTTGAGACACAACAGCTTAGAGGTCAATTAGACCAAGGACAGTATCCTTGTGTAGAAGTCTGCAGCTAGCAATGACAACTGTAACATGGATGAGGGGTCTTGAATGGCTGGAAGTGTTTTGCCACGGGAGTACATTTTATAGTTCAAACAAGAGACTGAACTTGACATATGCAATACCGCAGTGACCGGGCAGTCTGAATTATGAATGGTTTGTTAAGATTTAATAAGTTGTATGGGGTTGGGCTATAGAACTATATTTTCTATAAGTGTGAAGTAAAACTGTCTGGAGCACCTTTGTGGGGTGCCTGTAATCTCTAACCTGCGAAGGATAAAGATTTAGGGGCTGGGATATGACTGTGTTAACATTCAACTGAAAACATTATGAGCCTGGCTGGACTGAGACAGGACAAGCAGAGTGCATATCAGGGCCGGCTCCTCCGCTTTTGAGCAGTGTAATGGAAAGGAAATATAAACAGATAATAACTTGTTTCCTTTGCTGGCAGGTGGGTGGGGATGCTCTGCTCACTGAGCAGGGCAAGGGAGGAATGGTTTGCTCACTCCCAAGTGCGCAATGACTGACTGGTCGGCCCTCTAGGGCCTCCCAAACAAGTCGGGTACTTTCTCAATTCTCCATTCAGGCTGCATTACACACTGCATGGAGAACATGCTCAGGCCCCCATTGCCTGGTTGAGCGTCGCACCAGGATGCTCATAATCACAATGCTGCATTGCAGTGTTGTGATTGGTCAGGGGAGCCTGGCTGTTCTTCCTAGCTTCCTGTTCCACGAGGAGAGCAAGATAAAGGAGCAGAGACGGGGGATCCGGCGGGAAGGTAGGTGTATAATTTCTTTTTTTTGTTTTACATTGAGCAATCTTGCGTGTCCCCTTCACCTCCCCCTCCGCATCAGTCATGCCGGCCACCACTCGTGCATATGCAACCTCACTACTCAGGAAAATGAGGCATTTAATGTAGGATTAAAGGATTTATACAGATCTGAAGTTCTACCTTATACAATTGGGCCCTGTCCACAAGTGGCCTCCGCAATCGCGGCGAAGGCCCCTTAGTCATGGCGGGGGGCCCACACTCGTGAAGGAACCTCATTGTGGACGTCCCACCAAGAGTTAAGGCCCCCTGCTACAACAGCAGGGCCTCCGTCCGCCCCGAGTGAAGAGGCTGATGAGAATCACGCCCCAGATACTGTATTGGTTCAAAACAGCATCAGTTTGATTCATATTACATCATTATGGCCTTTCCTGAAAGAGCTAAGCACTTTGGTTTTCCTTTGAAGGAGTACACATATTTATAAATGTATGACGCAGTTAAGGAAGTTAAGAGTTTAGTTTTGGTTGCGGACTTTCATGCGTTTCAAATTTGAGTTTATTGTTTATCAGGAAACTATTGATTAAATGTTGAAACTTCTTGTATGTAGAGGAACTAATTCAAGGTCAAAATTTTATATACAATTATATACTAAACTACTAGTTGGAGAAGCAATTTCTGCAGGTGCAGAACATTGTGCTCTAAAGGTGTGCTACGTTACTCGCTTCACAAATATAACACCCCCCCTCGGGTCTGCACTTGCATTGTGGAAGGCTTCAGATCCACCAAAGGTTTGCACTATATGCTGTTGAGCATTGTTCATCCCCAGATCCTGCTCATTTAAATAGCTTATTATCCTCACTCCCAAACATTTCCATTGTCTTTGGCAGTGTTGGAAGACTTCCCCGACAAACTGAAACAAACTCAGCCGTTGTGATGCTAGCTTAGAAAGCTAGCATTTCAACCTTGAGCTCAGGCTTATTATAGACTCCTACAAACTGTTAAAGTATGTCAAATGGCCCTTCATTGGCACTGTTAAAATCAATTAAATGTATTAACTAAATCTATTAAATGACTTATCACGTGCGCTCTAACAAATTAACATGCAAGCATTTTTAGATTATTAGTTTATGAAACAACCAATGGAGATTCTTTATAAAATTGTCAAAGCACTATTTAGTAAGGGTATCTTTCTGAAAAAAATAAATACAATCTTTAAAAAGAAGAGATTCTTTTTATTCCAACAGCGTGATTTCTAGTACGAGTTGCAATAAAAAAAAGAAGGCATTATTTGATTTATCATTTGGCTTGATAAGCTAGGGCAAAATAGTAATCTTGCCTATATAATATAAGGTCTATAACATAGGGGAAAGTAGTACAGTTCAAGTGAAATGACAACATTATTTAAAGAGCTATATGAAACTTTCAATTTAATGGACTTGCCCACAATCTGCAATTTGCACAATCATAAAACATTTCAACAAAGAGAAAAAAACGTCCCTAAAAAATTAAAAGTAAGCACGGACAAAACCAATGGATCCACCTTACACCTGAAAGTGTCTGGATATTTCCATCCTTTCAATCGCTCATCCATCAGTCCATTCACACAATACCTCATCATCCGTGTAATCGTTCATTCTTGCACTAATACTTACATTAATCCAGGCACTGACTCGTTCTTTTTTTTTTTTTTTTTTTGGTGCAAGACGTTTATTAAGTACCGTTAAGTGTACACAGCATTCTGCCACAACCCGGAGGCCGGCTGCTATAGTGCAAATCAACAAAGAAAGCAGAGTAATCAATCAAGAGTCCCCATATGCAGTGCTGTAGAACGGCGCATCAATACATTAACAGTACATAGATATTAAAAGCACATCAGTCCGTCTCACTTTTGTCATTTTGTTGATGAACTAACAGAACAGAAAAACCTAAGCATGTGCAATACATCATTCACAGTAGGGTGGATCCCACGTGGCAGCCGAGCGGCTGGTGGACAGACACAATTCACAGTAGGATGCGGACAGGAAGGGCAGCGGAGCATGGACAAAAAATACAGAAGAAATAAAGTGCTATATCGGGTCACGGGCTTCACTGAAGACTCCGGAACATCTCTACATCCTCCCAGGGCTGCCCCAACAATACATCGGCACAGCAACTCCATCTCATGCATCATCAACAAGTGGAGAGTCTGTTATCAAATAGCATTGTAACGGGGCCCAGATATCCGTGGGCCTGGAGGAGGGAGGCAGCAGTTCAGCATACGTATGTAGTTGTTCCTGGCAATACACCAGGTCACTCATCCACTCCTTAAACTTAGGAGCCCTTCCCCTTCCCCATCTACAAGCCACTCTGCGTTTGGCCAATAACAGAGCCATCGCCACATACTTGCGGTGGGCCGCCTGCAGAGGCTCGACATACCCTGACAGAGCCATTACAGGAGAGGGTGTTACCGTCATGTTTATCATTGTGGAAAGCGCCCGAAACACCTGGTCCCAGTATTGATATACCCATGCACAGCCCCAAGCAAGGTGCAGAAAAGCAGCCCCAGGAGTCCCACATCTGTCACAGGTATCATTATCCCGCAGGCTGAATTTGTGTAAGCGAGCCGGCGTATAATACAACCTATGTATGAATTTGTAATGAATGATCCTGTATCTGCTGCTGGAGGAAATGCGTTCCGTCTGCTGCAAGCAAAACGACCACTGTCTATCAGTAAGGGGTACAGGCAGTTCCCTATCCCATTTCGCCCTTGCAGCAAGCTCAGTGTACTCTACATTTGCACGGATCGACCTATATAGTGTAGACACAAGTTTGCAGGGGTTCTCAAATTGTAGTATGTGCTGCAATGGGAGCAGTACAGGGGGCTCGTGTGGGAAATCCGGCGTAATTGCCTGCAGTCCGTGTCTCAATCGCATGTAGTAAAAGATCTCTAGTGGTGTTGGTTGTATTCCCTCATATAGGTGGTCTTTGGTGCGAAACGTGCCATTGCTATATAAATCCCCCCATGTGCGTACATGAATTTTCGTCAGCAATTTCTGAAAGCCAGTTTCCTGCAGTAGCGGCATTTGTGGGTGATATGCCAGGGGAAGGAGGGGGGCGTAAACCAACTGCAGGCCCAACATCTCACTAATACGCAACCAAGCCGTGACTGTGCTAGCCAGCGTGTTGGGGGTCTTATCTCTCCCCTCCACTATGGTGTAAAGTGCTCCCTCTATTGGCGTGGGGTGTGCTAGCCAATGTTCAGCTGCCAGCTGAGGCATGTACCTAGGCTGTCTCACCCAGAAATAGGCGAAGTGTGCCTCGGCTGCCCGGAAATACAGTTCAAAATCAGGCACTCCAAACCCGCCCTGAGCATAAGGCCTGGTCAGCACCTCCCATCGGAGCCTGGGTGTCTTCCCCACCCCACACCAATTTGAGCATTTCTGAGCGAAGCCGCTTAAAAAAATATGCACCAGGATAGAAGGGTATGTTGAGGAACAAATAAAGCAATTAAGGGAGCACAACCATCTTAACAAGGGAGGCCCTCCCCGCCATAGAGAGGGGAAGTGTTATCCATCTGGAGACATGATCACTGACCTTACCTATTGCCGTACCATAATTAGCCCGCATGAGCGCCTCCCTGTCTTTCTCAATGTGAATACCCAGGTACTTAAAGTCTCCTTCACACCATGTAAGTGGATAGTCAAGTGGGAATGCACGGGTGGAAGCAGTGAGGGGGAAAATACAAGACTTGGACCAATTGATTTGTACTCCTGAGAGGGCCCCGAACCTAATAAATTCCCTAAGCAACGGGTGTAAATTATCGCCCGGGTGCCGAACATATAGCGTGATGTCATCTGCGTACATGGAGATGAGGATCTGCCTCTGAAAGCAGCGCAGTGCACTATCCTTATGGTGTTGTCGCAGCTTAGCAGCGAGAGGTTCTGTGGCTATGGCAAAGAGGAGGGGGGATAGTGGGCACCCCTGCCTAGTCCCCCTGGAGATAGTGAATTCTGGGGAAAGCTGCCCATTAACAAGGACCCTGGCCATAGGGCGCGTATACAACAGCCTTATCCATGAAACGAAAATCGCCGGAAAACCCATGCGTCCCAGCACTCCAAAGACATAATCCCACTCCAGCGAGTCAAACGCTTTAGTGGCGTCTAGGAATATGGCTGCCATGGGCAAATCCTCGTGGACCGAGTCATACACTGAGAAGAAGGTGCGGAGGTTGTGGGATGTCGCCCTGCCCGGGACAAAGCCAGCTTGGTCGGGAAGGATAAGGTTTGGCAACAGAAGGCTGATGCGCGTGGCGATGAGTTTGGCAAGAATCTTCACATCACATGTCAGCAACGAGAGGGGCCTATAGGAATCGCAGTGCGAAGCAGGTTTCCCGGGCTTAAGCAGGGAGATAATGAGCGCAGTTCTCATGGATGCGGGGAGGTGACCCACTTCCAAGGCATCTTCGTACACCTCCCGCAGTACCGGGGCCATGAAGTCTATGTATGTTTTATAAAATTCAATGGGGATGCCATCGAGCCCCGTAGCTTTACCTGACTGCATGCTCATGATGGCTTCCCGGACCTCATCTAGCTCAAACGGGGCGCTCAAGAAGGCTCTCTGAGAATCACTTAACCACCCCAGTGTCACATCAGTAAGGTAGTCTTCTAAGGACAGTCTCTCTGCCCTAACTGAGGTGTACAATGTGCTATAATGATGAACAAATTCATTCAGTATCTGCGTGGTATCTCTGAGCAGCAGCCCCTCAGCAGTTTCCAACTCTAGGATGACAGTGGGCGTTCGCATAAGCCTAACTGTAGTAGCTAAAGCCTTCCCAGGCCTCTCACCCTCCCGATACCTTTGTGCCACCCAATACTTGTGCCTGAACTTCGCCTCGCGCGCAGCCTCATCTGAGTATTCAGTTATCATATCTCGTATCCCAGCAAGCGTGTCACTATCCGGGTGTACACGGAGGGCCTCTTCCGCTCGCCCCAGCCTAGCTTCTAGGGCCTTCAGTCGATGCAGTATAGCCTTAGGGACTCGTGAGCCTTGCGCAATGCAGTAGCCTCGCAGCGTAACTTTAAATGCATCCCATATGGTCTCAACATCCCGCACAGAGTCCATATTGCGTTTAAAAAAATCTAAACATTCCTCCCGGAGCTCCTCCCGAAACTCCTCATCTAAAAGCATCGAAGGCTGCATACGCCATGCTGTAGCAGGGGGGCCCAATTCCGTCACTTTCAGGGCAATATGAACCGGGGCATGACCAGAATATGTCCTGGGGAGGTGCCGCGCACTTGTCAGTGAGGCATAGAGGTGAGCTGTTAGAAAAAAATAGTCAAGCCTAGCCCAAGATTTTGCCTGCGCAGTAAAGTGTGTGCCCTCCCCCTTCGGCCCACAGTGTGCGCGCCATGCGTCTATGAGGTGATTGCCTTCTACAATGGCACGCAGTACCTCCCGCCCTTTCGTGTAGTGATGCGGGGCCTGGTGTGAGCGGTCCAGAGTCGGGTTAATGGCCACATTAAAATCTCCGCCCCATATAATGTGTTGCGACCCCGTCTCCACTATTGCAGCCCACAGAGTTTCAAAGTAATGTGGGTCATCCACGTTAGGCCCATAGCAGCAGGCAAGGGTCACCGTCATGTGCCCCAATCTGCCCCATACCAAACAGTATCTCCCCTGTGCATCCGTTTTCGAGCCAGCCATAAAAAAGGGCGTAGATCTCTTAACCAGAATCACCGTGCCCCGTGCATAAGAGGAATATTGAGAGAACGCAGCGCATGAGGCCCACCTGCTACCAAACGCATGTGGTCTGTTAGGTGCAAAGTGTGTTTCCTGTAAAAAGGCTATGTGTATTTTGTGGTGGTCCAGATACCCCAGTATGTGCCTCCTCTTTCTAGGGTCTCCCAATCCCCTCACGTTCCATGTGAGTACATTCAGGCAAGTGTCCCCCATACTTGCAGTCTACGGTATAAATGAAAAATCAAGACCCCCCACAAGATGAAAGGACAATCCATGCTTCCGTCAGCATGCACGTCGTGTGTCAGCCATTCTGACCACTCCCTGCGGCCAATAGTCCCACCCTCTGTATTACCTCCAATGCCCCACCTCACCTCCAAGCAGGTAGGTGCTCTAATAGGTAGTAGTGCACATGCTAAGAAACAAAACCAAACTGTTAAGTCAGAACAATCCCAGGTCTCCCATCCACTGAGGCGTAGATACAATCGTCTAGTAAACAGCTCATCCGACATGCCCCAAACATTAGCAGGGCATCCGACAAATACCCCGTCCCCTCCACCCCCATCACACCTCAACAGTAGGACTAGGTAAAGAACAGTCCCAAACATATCAAGCAACCTAGGCCGTAGACCCCAATCGCGCAGTGCCGCTGCTGTACTCCAGTCCGCCTCAGATGCAGCACCCGCATTTCGAATCCACCGCTTCCCACCCCCCTCCCACAGAAGCACCCCCAACTTGCCAGCATCCCTCTCCCTCCCTCCTCCCCTATAAAGCCCACAACAGTAAAACACCAAAAGTGGAATATGCAAGGTCTGTAGGGTACACCCATTTGGGGTCATCAGAGGTGCACCGTCTTCCACCCCCAGTCCTCCCCACTCCTTCTCATCCACTCTTACCGTCTCTGTCCAGGCGGGAGAGGGAGTATGGGGGTGGGGGCCTGGCATACGTTACCACCTGCAGTTCCACCCGTCCTGAGCCCCCCAGGGGCTAGCTGCAATTGTCCCATATCAAGTCATCAACCGTCTCAGACCAGAGAAGGGTGTATCAAAGTAAATATCATTCATTCCGACCCAGATTTGTGTCCGTCTTCCGCATTTGCAGATCTCCGGTCTCGTTTAGGCAAAGTTTTAAGGTAGTCCTCGACTTGCTGTGGGTTCAAAAAGAAGTGTTGCGTGCCCTGGTGAGTCACCCGCAGCTTGGCTGGGTACAAAAGCGCATAGTCAATATTCAGGCCTCTGAGCTTCCTCTTTACAGCCAGAAATTTTCGTTGTTGCTCTTGGACCACCGGGGTAAAATCAGGGTAGATAAAGAAAGACACTCCTTCATAGGCAAGGTTTTGGTTCGCCCTGGCCGCTCGCAGTGCCGCATCACGGTCTCGATAGTTGAGCAGGCGCGCAATGATGGGCCTCGGCGGGGCGCCAGGCTGGGGTTGGGGCCCAAGTGAACGATGGGCCCGTTCCACAATGAATTGTTTCGAGAGGGCCTCCTCGCCAACCGTGGCTGTGAGAAGTTTTTCGATGTAGAGCTCCATTCTCCCCGTGTTGGTCGACTCCGGAATGCCCGTGACCCGTATGTTGTTCCGCCTACTCCTCGCTTCTAACTCCTCATTTTTGGCGGCTATCACCCTTAGTACATTGTCCATGCGGGAAAGCCGTGAAGCCTGCGATGTCGTGGCATCCTCGTTTTCAGAGATTCGGCGTTCCACCTCTGTCAAGCGCTCCTCATGTATGTCCATTTTCTGGACGATGCCGTCCATTCTGGCGGACAGCCTGTCCACCTTGTCCACCACCGTGGCAAAGCCCTGTCGCATCTCCTGCAGCATCGTGGCGATATCTGGGACCGTGGGAGACACCTCCGCCGCCGGACTTCTAGGCTGAGCGACATCTCCCGTTTGCCTGGTCGCCTTCTTCTGCGTCGCAGGCTCAAATTGTAGCTTGGGCTGCCGGTTGTCCGGCTTCCCCATGCCGGCACGGCAGTGATATATCGGTGGAAATAGGGCTCTTGATGTGCAGGTGGTACAAGGCGGCAGCGGTACTCCGGTGCCTCGCCAACAATTCCGGTACTGCCGGAGTTCAAGAGTCGCCGCAGGGCATCAACCCGTTTTCACACTATGTGGCTTGCCGGTGGCCCCCTGATATCCGCCAGTGATCGCCGTTGCTTCCAGTTCCGGCGCGTCTGCCAGCATACGGCCTACGCGCCACGTGGCGATCCGGGGCGTCGCGTGAATTCCAAAGCCGCCTCCTGTGAGGTCCCAACCAGAGCGCGCCTCCGGTGCGGCTTCAGCTCGCTCTATCTCAGCAACCGCAGGTCGTAGGGTCCCCAAACTCGGACAGAGTGGGCAGCAGCACTATACCCCTCTCCCAGGGGCTTTTCAGGCGGGTGGGCGCAGATTTGAAAGGATTACAGCAGGATGAGAATGCCAGGCAGCCGGAGCCTCACTAAGGTGCGGCCATTCAGCTTGTGCGCCCTCTAGCGCCCCCCCCCCCCCCCCCCAGGCACTGACTCGTTCTTGCATTCACCTACTCACCCTTTCATGGTAGCAGACACAAACTCACCAACCAAAGAAGAGGTACTGTCAGTTATCAGAAAGGCCTTCTGCCTTCGTAGACAGTGTGTGAGTTGTGGGAAATGGTTATCTGTAGTGTCACTAGTAGTCTGAAAGTGATGTGAGTGTGTTTCTGGTAGTGCGTGACTGCTGGTTTGTGAGAGATGTGACACTGCATTTTGTGACACTGCATTTTGTGTATAAGACTGCTACTCAGTATGTGGTGTGAGAGTGCTATAGACAGTGTGCCTGCTAGACCGTGAGGGTTGTAAGTTGTGGCAGGAGTGTGAGAGTGTTGTAGGTATTTAGGGTGTCGTGCTTTTCCACCATAAGTGCTTTAACAGTTCCCTCTCTAGTTTTATTGAGTACGACTGAAGGCAAAAGTCATAATCTTAATCAAACCGTGCTCCAACAATCCTTTCCCTCTGTGAGCCATGACAATCTTCTTTCCTACATGAGGCTGCAAAGACTGAGTAGGGGTTTAATGACCCATGCTGTTCCCGTACTCACTTTTGAGACCCTTGCCTTTGAAGGAAGACCAAGTCAGGGTATCACTGAACCCACATCATGTGCACAACCTGTTGTATTTACTAGGGTTGTTACCAAGCCACAGTTACACCACTGAGCAGACACTCCCTACATCTGAACACTATAGTGCTCGTAGCGATTTAGCTTTGCAATGAATAACTTTGCAGTGATTTCTAGCAGCTGCACTCCCTAGTTTATGCCTATGTCAGTATGCCCAAGCCAATGCAAGCTCGCTCTGTGTTTGCATGCATATAGCACACACGTGCAGAAAAGTGCCCTTCTAGAACAGGTTATATGTGCAGTACAGTGAGCTTAAGGGAAACAGCTGGTTCACCACCAGGCAGGCCGAGAATACTGCACACAGTGCTTAATTTTAGCTGGTGGATGCAGATGAGGCACAACGGCACTCATTCTTTTCTTTGGTGACCAGTACCTATTTTAACTCATCAGACGTTAGCCCAGAGTAAGAGAGAGAAAACATGAAATGAGCAAAACAGAGGAAGAGAACGAAAACATCAGTGCCAAAGAAAGAAAGCATGGATGAAAAAGAACCTTAAAGAGGGATAAAAACAAGTGAAGGGCGTGTTTTGAAGTGGATAAAAGAGGCATGAGGCGAAATCAAGACTATGCAACCTTTGTATTCGGAACTCCCAAAATTCAGAAGCCCTACGTGCAGGCTTCTGCGCGAAACGTTAGGCCAGACACTTATTCTTTTACAAAATAGTCACTGACAGTGCATGCTGAAGAGCACAAACTGACGTTTTGCCACAAAAAAAGACCATACACTCTAATCTAGCAAGTGCAGCGTACATCCTTCCCAACAGTGTCATCACTTAGTATGATGGAGGGGTTACGGCTCACGAGGAAGCCTGATCAACACAATACTAAATTAACTCACCATTGCAGGTGAGGTGGGGAGCACACCAGTGTCTAGGCCATTTTTTACTGCAACGCACAACCACCACCTCCCAACTCAAATACTACTTCATTGTTATTTTCATCTTGTGGCTACTCTGCTATTGGAACCAAACTGAGCACCAAGTACACACCATTTGCACCTGACACTCAGGATTACATGGAAGAGCAATTCAAGGCTTTTTCCAGATGGGTAGGAAGTCAGAACTTTGTAAAACACAAAAAAACTTAAATCCATTTTAAGGCAGTACTGTTACATTTAAGAAGAAAAAACATTTTAAATTTACACTCAACTTAATACTCATTCTAAATGACAATTGTACACAATGAAATCCAGACCTCTCTAGCCCAGATGCTCCGCGAGCATCCCTGAAGTAGCTTTCAGAGGTGAAGCTGACCCCAGCACCTCATTCAGAGGGTCTATGAATTAAAGAAGGTAGAATTCTAATCTCAAGATCCTTAGAGTGGCAGCCAGCCATTTCAATGGCAGGGCCTCATAGTATAATCAAACATACTGTGTAAGCCAATGGGATCTGTCGCATGACCATCTGTCTCCATCTCCAAACTAGATCAATCTTAGAAGCTTGCCCATGTTGAAAGTATTGCATTATCAGTCACACCATGTGTGTAATAATGGGCCATGAAAGAAGAGTGCCAGTACTAACCAAAAATATGGGACTGCAGGAGCCAGAACGAAAATGTGTTAGTTTGGTGCATGACCAGCCCTAGAGTGGAGGAGAGCAGGGAATGGCTCCAGAGTTGAAATAATTAAAAGCCTGACTTACATTTTTAATGCACGTGTGTGCGCGCTTGCGTATCCCTCCCCCATAAACAGAGTTGTTACCTGAAAGCTATACCTGGTGTCAAGGATCACCAAAAGTATCTGCTATCCCAAACATTAAGGGGCTCCTCTCCGGTGCAATGGTGCCCTTTCATTGCATAATTAATGCACTGGCAAAATAGTGGTAATCGTTGACATTACTGGGGCATTCTTGGTCTAGTGACGGCATACTGGCAGTGATCGTTTATATTTATAGAGCATGACTGCCATACTTTTGTTCATCCCTGACATAATGGTGGCCACCCTCTCGCATAATAATGGCCGGGCTGCTATATGGCGCCCATCCCTGGCACAAAGGTTGCCCTGGTATAATGGTGAGAGAGCAAAAGACACACAATTGATGTAATAATGGTGGGCATTACTGGTATCTTTGCTGTTAGGGTGAGAGTCCATCATGGCCTGTGATTGTGGTAACTGGGCATTTGAAGCTGAATCTGTTGATGTGACCCATTTATACACTTGAGTACTTGATAAAAATTACAAGCTCATGTTTGGGCAACGTGTATTTCCTGAAACTAAAACTGATATTTTGAATGCAAAAATTATATTGTTTCGGAAAATATTTTTCTTCTGGGAAACGGAGTTTGTTTACCCAAAATGGAAAGTGGGATTTGTTAGGAAAAAACATATTTTTGGAAACTGATATACTGATGAAGACAAACGGCTGCAATTCTAAAACATATTTAAAGTTAATAGTTGAATGATAATTCAAGCTGAGTTGTGGAGAAATGTTGCTGTGGTTATGTCCTTTGTGCCAGAAGACACATGATGCTTTGGCAGTTATAGCATTAGTGAGTTGAAGTTATTTAATATGAAAAGACTCTTTTCTGGCACTCTGTTGGTAACCTCGCCTGACATGCTTGGGACATCACTACTGATAATCTTGCTTTGTGTGTCCACAGTGTAATGTTAACATATGTGATCACTATTTTCCAGTGACTTGCTCGGAAGGACATTCCTTGACCAGAAGAAGATCTCACTTCAGAAAAGGTTGGAGATCCTCCTCTAGACCTTCCTGTAGAGCAGATCTGTGTCTTTCAGTGGCAAGCAATCTTAGCTTCTTCATAGAGCATCTGCCAACGAGTTAAGTGTAAAACCCCCTCCCCAATATATTTGTTGCAAACTTCATAATGTGAAGCCCCTTTCTACTTTATTTGAGACAATATAAAACCCTTTCCTATTGTATTTGTCAACATATTTCCCCATGAAAAGCCCCTTCATATTGTATTTAACACAGTCTGTATTAACAATCTCTCTACCCATTACGAACCAGATCTCATACAGAAGCAGTTCAACACAACTCTGCCCAATCAAATGCCCATAAAGATGATCAACAATGGGTTAGAGCCAAAGCCTCTCTTTTGTTGTGAATAACTGATCTCTGACACAGCTAAAGCTGCATTTATCCAGACCTACATAAAGCGACAGCAGTAACATGGCACAGTGTGTTAAAAGCTTGTCACTGAGACCAGCTTGGCCTTGCCGGAATACTGAGTTCAAATACAAAGCCAATCAGCCTTCAACCTCTATCAAGGATGGCAAATGGAGTAACATTAAACTGAACAACAGTAACACCCATTACTTATATTCAAATGGCAGTCGGATATACAGAGTTATATAAAAATGCTACTTTTCTGCCTTTTACTAAAATGTGTCAAAATATAAATTACTTTCTGGAAAATTAAAAATAGGACTAAAAACATGGGAGAACAACGCCAGCTAAACTCAGTTTCGCTTTCCCTCCTTTAAAATATAAAACAACAAGCATTTACAATGCAATGGTTTCGCCTTTGGAAAAGTTAGAGCTATTGGCATTGTAAATGACAAAATTTGTATTTATGTGTTGGTTTTGAAAACAGATAAATACATTTCAGTGTCATTTACATTGCCATTAGCTTCATCTCGGCAGTCACTCTGCATTCCCTAGCATTCTGCAGTCACTCTGCACTCTCTAGCACTCCCTAGTTTAGTGGTGAACCAGTCTAGGGAAGTATGAAATTAATTTTAGCTGTGTACACGTTAGTCTGTTATTTAGATTGAGTAGTTCTGATATCGATGCTATTCTACATTATTTTGTTATTCTATTCGCAGGTGAAACCATTTCTATTTTTTTTTCCTAACTCTGCGAGCACACTTTCAGTCAGTTAAAAGAAATGCTCCCCTCTGTTTGTTTCACTGCATGCAGGGGGTTTGCCGCTTCCATCCCTCCTCTGTTTTATAGCCAAAGATTACAAATGCCGCGCTGCTGTCCTTGGAGAGAAAGCCGCAGTTTGACCGATGGCCAGGACTTTTCACAAAAGCACAGATTCCCGGGACTTCATTCTCAGCCACAGTTTTCAGAAGTGACAAATCTGTGCTAACTGTTAAAAAACCGAGGCCGGGCTATTCTCCGTCCTGTCATGCTAACTTGCAACTCAATACGACAAAAGAAGTCTCGGGGGGGGGGGGGGGTGCGGTTAGGACCCCGCTAATTGCTTCTCGCTGACCTCTTTGCCGCAGACCCCGCTGCTGACTGCTGGCCCAGTGGCGAAGACGGCAAATGCGGTGTGAAATCGCGGATTCTATAAAAGGCCATGATTCCGGCTTGTCAGAACAAGAAAACGGTCATCAGGCGGATTTGCAGATGCTCACTCAGGAGATGCAGACTGTGTATTAATGAAGGATTATAGCACGCCACACAAGGTGTGAGGGACACCAGGCAGCTTTGAGGCGCAGCTCAAAACAATGAGCACTCAATCCGTACAGCCGATATGGCATCTAAGGCGACAGTGTAGAATAACAAGACCCCACAGTAATCCAACAAGCACTGGCCGCGCGGACGTAAATGAAACAAGTAATGCGCCGCCTAAGCTAAATGCCGGCTCTGGCCCTAAAGTATTGGAATATGCAATTAACCCCCTTCAAAACTCCTGTGAAATACGTCTTTTACAGCCAATTAATTTGTCACAGTATGCTTTAAAAGACCCTGTTTGGGCGTGGCTTGTTTTCTTGGGGAGAACTTTAACTTCTTCAGAAGACTGTCTCGGGGCAATGTGGGTGGCGTGGCTGTGTGAAAACTTTTTACCGGACAGGCGTTCGTTTCCAGTCAAGCTCTTGTTACATCTTTAACAATACGACTAACTGCAAAAATGTTACTAATCAGCTCCTGCTGAAACAACAGTACTAGTGTGAAGCAAGAGAGAAAAGAAGCAGTTCTCAGGAAGTTACAATAAATTTGAATGGCAGTGCATGAGTGAAATATCCGGGAACCTTCAATTATGACGCATGTAGTATTCTATCGCAATTGAGGTGCAATTTCTTTGGACGTGGAGTGAATTTGAACGGTTAACGGCCTTCGCACTGAATCACAGAAGTAATGCCACAGCCTTCGTCTGTCTGCTTATTCCCCTGAGCCTGTACTGTGGTACAAGCCACAGCTAGGATTATCCGCTTGCTTTTCACTCTTTTCTGTATCACGTGCTTCCTCTCAAAAACAAACGACAATAGCGCTTTGCTTTTGTTTACAAAAATATATTTTGTTCGGCACTTACAGTGGTTTTCAGCTCCAACAGTGCATTTTTAGCGATCGTTTTGACCGACATTACAGATGACTTTCAGATAAACAACTTCGCCTTGTTGATCTGCCTTTTGCTACTGTTACACCACATTTTAGGGAAACCTCCTGAAGCTTGCAAACAAAGTGGCACAGGGTGGGGAGGGGGGTTGAGAATGCAACTGTGCGCTGCAGGGACTGTTAAACCTGTTTGCAACGAGGGTTGCCAGCGTGAGACATTCACCGCAGCAGGATAGCGATCTAACAGCTATATCACACTACGGCTCGTATGAATACAGTAGTTTGTTCACATACACAGAATTGCAAACTCGTTCGATACATCAGGCCCAGGGTTCATATTCTCAAGGGAAAAGATACAGCGGGAGGGGGGCGGGCAGGCACACGGACAGCGGGAGGGGGGGCGGGAAAGGAATGGACAGCGGGAGGGGGGCGGGAAAGGAACGGACAGCGGGAGGGGGGGCGGGAAAGGAACGGACAGCGGGAGGGGGGGCGGGAAAGGAACGGACAGCGGGAGGGGGCAAGGAAGGCACTCACCTGGACTTCCTCGGGCGGCGGGCGGCCGCGGAATGACGAACACAAACCTGGACGCCCCAAAAAAATAAACCCCGCCCACGGCCGCGATGACGTTGCGGAGGGAAGAAATCGCGGGAACGCCTACGAATCTGGTCCGGCCATTTCGGACAGATCTCTGTTCCAATGGCTAGCCTCCATTTATGGAGCTAGCCAATGGAACAGAGGGCGTAATCCCAAGCCCACTCTGTTCTAACATAAGATTTCGCCTGCGCCGAAAAGCTGCGCAGAGCGCAGCCTTCGGCGAGGCGAAACCTAAAAAGGAAATCTGTTGTACTATGCAGTCAGCTATAGAAAACATATAGAAAACATAGTATAGCTCTCACCACCAACCATGTTGTTGCCTTGATACGTCATGTCTTTGTTTCTGTACCATAAGGATATTGATCTTTGAGCATGGCGGATGTTAAGAATTATGGCATGTGTTGTGCGCATTCATAACCATATCTGGAATATTTCAGTTGCTTATGCATTAGAGCCAGAACAATGATATCACTTTAGCTCTGTTTTTTCAGCAATTCTCAATATTTTCTTGTGATGTATTTTATTTTAAACTCTAGCTGTGTATAGTCTTCAGATGTGCAAAGTAGGGGTTGGGTGAAGATCCTGGTGTGACCAGGTCCTGCACCCAACACCCCCTGCGTCTTCAGCTGTGAGCCGTAGTGGCTGGGCATGGGCCTGATCTGCATCCAGGCCCTGTGCCCAGCCCGCCGGGGTAGCACAAGCCTGGTGTGCAACCCTAAGTCTTTGCAGCACATTGTGCGCCTGCTGCCCGCTCTGGGCACCCAATAACTGCTTTGCACGACCTTTGGCCATGCACAGTGGTCATTTGACTCAGGGCCTAGGCTGTGGCCAGGCACTGAGCTCAACCTGCAAGGCATACACTATCTCCTGCCTTCCAAGCAAAACCAGACACTCATTTTGGTGTTTAGCTTTCCTTGGTTTTTTTTTACACTTCCTGAAATTTGTAAGCCAGAAGTGAGTGAAAGTGGCAGTCAAATCCAACACCCAAAATGCCTCCTGGCGATTTTGTGAGTGAGCTCAGTCTCGCGTGTGTCCGCTTTTATCAATAGTGTCTTGTACTTTTCACATGTCTTGATAAAAAGTGATAACCCTTAAAGCCCGCTCAGGCAGTTTGTCAAACGACCATACCTTAAAAAACAGATTTACACCAAATCACGATAGATCTTGCATTTGGGACCGTATAAGGATTTAATAATGCAGCATACTGTGCGTCCCTTAAGATTTCAGGGTACTGATTCGCCGATGAGCATTTTCTCTCCAGAAGAACGCTGCTGTTGTACCATTTTTAAAAGCACATTTCCAAACCTCACACACCTCCTATACAAGTCTTACTACAAGCAACATCATTCTCCTTCACGCACTACAGAAAGTGTCTTCTAAACACAGAAAACCAGAGTAGCTGAGAAACTGTCAAAGGCATAAGTATTAAATCTAGTTTACAATATATTTAAAAACGGCACAGGGACAGCAGGCTGCCACGAGCAGGAAACAAGACGCGATGATGAGAATGAAAGCAGTATCTTGTCATTTTGGGCCAATTACTTTTACAAGCAGCGATTTCGGGGAGTGGTGGGGGCGGGGGTAAAGGGGTAGGGAGAGACGGCATAGGGCGAGCAAGAAACAAGATGCAATGAAAGCGGTGAGGGGGTGGGGAGAGACGGCACACAATGTGACTGGAACAGCATTTGAACTTTTGAACTTATAAATGACCCCATCTGGCAACATTTAAAAAAAACAGCAATGAAACGGCATCAAACATGCTCTGAAAGGCGTGCGGTCAGAGATGCCGACTCTGAAGTGCGAGTCTCAGCGTCGGCTCAACATTCTGTGATTTTGGGCTGATCATTTAAAATACAAGCAGCAATCTCAGAAGGGTAGTGGGGGAGAGGTAAAGGAGTAGGCAGACGGCACAAGGCGAGCAGGAACAAACAGGAAACAAGACAATGGTGGAAATGAAAGTGGGCATGTCATTAAAAGACGCACTGCCTCCAAATTAAATTATTATTAAACCTGCAATTCAATGCCGACTGTTACATGAATCAGTGTCCGTGAAGCTGAAGCTGTGGTGAAACACAAGCGGAGATAAACAAGAAAAACAAGCATTTGCAATGCAATAGGTCTCGCATTAGGAAAGTTTGAGCTATTGGTATTGTAAATGACAATTTTTTTATTTATATTTTGTTTTTGAAAATAACTAAATTAATAGCTTTGTCATTTACAATGCCAATAGTTATAACTTTCGCAAATGTGACACCTATAGCATTTGTAACGCAATATGTGTTGTATTTACGTGACTTACATGTATTGATATTACAAATAACAATGGCTTTTAATTTTTTTTTAATAGTTAATAATTAAATAAAAGTTATTGTAATTTATAATGGCAATAGCTTAAAGTTTTGTAAATAACTTTTGTGAAGATTATGTTCAGTGTATTTTATTGTGACGAAATTCCAAGAACAGAAGTGAAATATTAACATGTTTTTGTTACATTTGTAATAAAGCTTCAAACATTGAGAGAGCATATTTGAACCAGGTGTTGTTGAATGGTCGCAGAGATTGATGATGTGGTGGCGCTGAGTGATGTTGTGATGGCAAACGAGTGATGATGTGGCGTTCAGTGATGCTGTGGTAGCACATAGTGATTTTGTGAGGGTGAGGGGGTGTGAGGGGGAGTGAGGGGGTGTGAAGGTGAGAGGGGGTGAGGGTGTGTGTGAGGGTGAGGGGGGTGAGGGAGGGTGTGAGGTTGAGTGGGGGGGTGTGAGGGTGAGGGGGTGTGAGGGTGAGGGGGTGTGAGGGTGAGTGAGGGGGTGTGAGGGTGTGTGAGGGTGTGTGAGGGTGTGTGAGGGTGTGTGAGGGTGTGTGAGGGTGTGTGAGGGTGTGTGAGGGTGTGTGAGGGTGTGTGAGGGTGTGTGAGGGTGGGGGGTGAGGGTGTGTGATGGTGTGTGAGGGTGAGGGGGTGTGAGGGTGAGGGGGTGTGAGGGTGAGGGGGTGTGAGGGTGAGGGGGTGTGAGGGTGAGGGGGTGTGAGGGTGAGGGGGGTGTGAGGGTGAGGGGGGGGTGAGGGTGTGTGAGGGTGAGGGGGTGAGAGGGGGTGAGGGTGAGGGGGGGTGAGGGTGAGGGGGGGTGTGTGAGGGTGATGGTGTGTGAGGGTGTGTGAGGGTGAGGGGGTGTGAGGGTGAGGGGAGTGTGAGAGTGTGGTGAGGGGTGCAAGGGTGTGAGGGGTAGGGTGTGGGGTTGTGAGGGTATGGGGTGGTGAGGGTGTGGGGTTGTGAGGGTGAGGGAGGGTGAGGGGGGTGACGGGGGTGAGTGAGGATGCGGGTGGGTGAGGGTGAGGGTGTGTGAGGGTGAGGTGAGTGCGGGTGTGTGAGGGTGAGAGGGTGTGTGAGGATGTGTGTGAGGGTGAGAGGGTGTGTGCGAGGGAGGGGGTGAGGGGGAGAGGGTGTGTGAGGGTGAGTGAGGGTGAGAAGGTGAGTGAGGGTTTGTGAGGGTGAAGGGGTGTGAGGGTAAGGGTGTGTGAGGGTGTGTGAGGGTGTGTGAGGGTGTGTGAGGGTGTGTGAGGGTGTGTGAGGGTGTGTGAGGGTGTGTGAGGGTGGGTGAGGGTGGGTGAGGGTGAGGGGGTGTGAGAGTGTGAGTGAGGGGGTGTGAGAGTGAGGATGTGTGAGAGTGAGGGGGTTGTGAGGGGGTGAGGGTGTGTGAGGGTAAGGGGGTGTGAGGGTGGGTGAGAGGGAGGGTGAGGGTGAGAGGGTGTGTGAGGGTGAGAGGGTGTGTGAGGGTGAGAGGGTGTGTGAGGGTGAGAGGGTGTGTGAGGGTGGGTGGGTGAGGGTGAGTGTGTGAGTGAGGGTGAGGGGGTGTGAGGGTGAGGGTGAGGGGATGTGAGGGTGAGGGGATGGCGACTAGGGAGGAATGGACAGCAACATCCAATCTATATTTACTGAAAGGTCTTCCCATACACTGTTACCTATTTGAAGATCCTTAACCCACTCACAAATTGCAATTTCTGGCATTGCTCTGAAAGCAGGCTTAATAAGGTATGTAGAACCAGAGCGGTAGACACACATTGCTCCACGATAGGGTAACTTGCCTTGAAGCAGAATTAATAAAATTAAGCCATGAATGTTTTATATGCTAAAACAAATTAGTTACGTTATCTGCATCAACATTAGTTGAGAGGCCAAAGAACAGTGTAAGAAAAATAGGCCCCAGAGGTTTTATTTGTGTGACTTCACTGCATAACAAGATAAGACCCCTGTTATAACCTATTTTAAAGGCACTGTGGGAGGAAGCGGGCCGTATATATAATTATACTTCAAAACTAATACAGATTATGTAAAAAGCGTTTTCATATGAAGAGTTATGAATAGTAAAAAAAAAAGTATAACTACGTGAGTTAATGGATGCCCAACGCTTCAGCAATTTAATTAGCAGGCTTGAAATCCAAAAATAAATCCACGGGCTGCTTCATAGTTCAATAAGAGCACAGACCCTGCCCTTGTAGTGATAGGGAGGGTGCCGCTGCGCTGCCCGCGGCGACCCGGAAGCTCTTGGCCGGCCGGCCAATCCGCTCGCGGCCGACCGGAAGTCCCGCCTCCCGAGGTCCGTGAACAGGCATGCCGGCGCATGGAGCGCCCTGCCGGTCCGGGGTAGCCCGGGTCCCCAGGAGGGGGCCGGGGAGAAGGAGGAGTGTGGCGCCTGTTGCGGGGCTCCTCTGACCTGAGGGAGCCCCGATTCAGAAGAGGAGACGAGACGCGCCGCGCCGTGAGGAGCGGAGCGCGAGAGGAGCCCCGCCGGAAGAGCGCAGTCGGTGAGTGGGGCCCAGGGCTGATGTGAAGTGCGTGCGTGCCTGTGTGTATGCCGGGGGGTGGGGGGGGGGGGGGGGGGGGGGGAGTGTGTGCGCGTGTGTGTGCGCGTGTGTGTGCGCGACAGAATGTGTGTGCGCATGCGTGACTGTGTGTGATTGAGAGAGAATGCGAGGTAGGGGATAGTGTGCCTGTATGTGTGCCGTATGCCTGCGTGTGCATGCGCGCGCCTGTGTGTGTGTGTGTGTGCGTGCGTGCGTGCAGAGGGGTGGGTGCTGCCTGTGTCTGTGTGTGAGCAAGGGCTTTGCTACGCGCAAGCGCAGCTCAGACGCACGCTCCCGAGGTGAAATCTGACCTCGTCAAAGCGCGCGTCTGGTAGCTGTCCACATTCCTAAATACGGGCCACAATAGGTCTGAAGCAGACACCCTCAATGCTCACGCATTGAGGGTAGGTCTGCTCGACCTAAAAATAGTGCACCCAAGGGAAACTATATTAACAAGCATTTGCAATGCAATAGGTCTCGCATTTACCTAAGTTTGAGCTTTTGGCATTGTAAATGACAATGTCTTTTATTTAGGTTTTGGTTTGTAAAACAAATTAAAGGCATTGTCATTTACAATGCTAATAGCTCAAACTCTTGCAAATGCAAGACCTCTTGCATTGCAAATGCTTGTTAAGAAGAGCAGGGATTTCTATATCTGCTTCCTTAGTGAAAATCAGAGTGTCGTCGGCATGGGCTGCGCTTTAAAACCCTCCATGTTGAGTGCCCAAATTATATATCACATAGAAAAAGTGGTAACAAAAATCAAGGTACGGTGGTTGTAGCGGTAGAATGGGTTGCAGACCAGAAAGCAGACAGGTCGCAACAGGGGAAACAGCAGACCTTATAACACGAGGAAACAGAGTCCAACTAGTGTGGAAACGAGCGTGATGCGCATGCGGATGGAAGGCTACATGTATTTTGCAAAACATTACTATTCGATAATATCCAAGTTTTTCATGCCCTTGTTTTTACAATGTTGCGCCCTAACATGTGCGCTCATGCACTTCCAGATCAAACACTGCAATTAGTACAAAAGCCCCCAGTGCGCCACTGCGGGATTGGGGGCGCAGGAAACCTACCACCCTCCCGGGTTCGCCCCTGCCACAGACCATGGATTCTGTAGTTTTAGTCTAGCCTGACAGTTGGTAAGTGTCCCACTTACATTGTGCCTGGTAAGTGTCCCACTTACATTATGACTTTGTTTACACCATCGATCACTGGCATAATCATTGGCGCTGCTGGCCCATCTGGGATGGCATTTTGCGGACCACATCTACTTGAAAGGCTGGGTGGTGAGGGGACAGCGGGCGTAAGCATTCTTAATTTGCTACTTTCAGGCCTTCGGTTTCCAAGCAACTGGGCTACTATATTAAGGCAACTTTTTTTCGTTTCTAAAATACACATTCGCAACAGTAGATCGAGTACAACACTAACAGGTTGGCAAGGTCCAGTGAATGCTTGTTTAAAGTCTCAAGTATGTGCCAATTAAATTTTT
This sequence comes from Lissotriton vulgaris, assembly GCF_964263255.1. Classification (NCBI taxonomy): domain Eukaryota; kingdom Metazoa; phylum Chordata; class Amphibia; order Caudata; family Salamandridae; genus Lissotriton; species Lissotriton vulgaris. The sequence goes on along the minus strand of NC_141693.1, from coordinate 1,063,551,606 downwards.
AGGGAGGGGTCGGGGAGAGAATCGAATGCCTAACATGGTTTGAGGTTGTCTGAGCCCGGTATAGCATAAGCACCTTGGGGGTAGACTCTTTAGGGCACTACAAGTACCAGAATGCTTTGTGTTACATGAAACCCTAGCCTGCCTATCGTCCTCATGATAGGGTTGGTCAATTGCTAGGCCATTGTAATATTAGACTGTCTCAGCAAACTCTGTATGGAGCAGGGAGGGGTGCGTTAACAAGGATCCACACAACCCACTAAATTCGTTTTTTTTAAATCCAATAGCACCCTTGCCAAATACGAGAAGTGGGAATAAAATGAGGCATAACTCACTGTTATGCACAGATCGAGATCGGTTTTGTAGGTGGAGTTTACGAGTTTTGTTGTTGTGCCCCCGGGTAACATGCAAGGTAGAGAGGCGCGTGGAGCACCGCAGGCTGCCTGTATACGGACACAGACACACGCCCACAAACATCTGTATACAGACAAACGCACACATCTACATACTGAAACACACACACAAACACTTCTGTGTACGGACACAGACAGTCTCACGCAAACACATTAGTATATTGACACACACAAACACATTTGTATACGGACACAGACACGCTCACACAGATTATCAGATGCACACATCAACACTTTCACTCTGACACTCAAGCACATCTGTACCACTTACAAACCAGCATCCACGCACAATCACATCTACACACCTACAATCTGATAGGCATGTGCCGAAAATCACACCTAGATAAAAAAACACTCCTTGACGCTAAAACCTAGACAAAAGCACATGTGTAAGGTCACTGAGAATTACAGTTTCTAAAAGACACACACACACTCATCTGCACACAGATATCTGTTTGGACACAGACACTCACAACTCCACGCACTAACACACCACACAGTGCTCAGAGGGTACACAGAAACACACAGTGACAGACACGCCCTGGCGCAGACAGGCGTCTGCTCCTTGTCATCCATCTATTCACACACACATGCTACAGTCATATGTGCTCACACTCCGGCTGCAAGGTGAAAGACTGCTGTCGGTATCAGTGCCAGAGTGGGCTGCTCCCTGGCAGCTACAGCCAGTGAGCCCCGAACTGCATGCACTGCACAGAGGCTCCCGTGAAGGAGACGCGTGCACGCAGGTCTGGATGTAATGACAGAGCTGCAGCATACGGAGGGGAGGGAGGGCTCTATGCTAAGCACAGGGTTCTAGCTTAGGTGTTTCATGACATGCCCTTATTACATCAGCCACGCCCCTTTGAGAGACTCTGAAGTTTTTTCATCCCACTTAAAGCCCTACCTTTACTGGTTACTGACGCCGCATTTCTTCACAGATGATATGCGGAGTCTCTGGCCTGTAACTAGACAAGGACGGAGAAAGCGCAGCCCAGTGCTAGTCTGCTTCTACGGCTGCACCCCCACAGAAATGAAGAGCAGAAGCGAGGCACAGTTTGATTTGCAATTTCTCCCTCGAACAGAGTGAGGCCGGTCTGTGCCCCAGCACCTCGATTTAAAAAATAAATTTAAAAAAAAAAACACTCACTGAAAGTCTGTGCTTTCGATTCTGCTACTGTCCGCAAACCAAAAACAAGGGACTCCTCCCCCGAGGGCGCCTCACCACGCACGAATACAAAAAACGAAACCGAAACCTAAAGGCGAACAAAGTCACATGAACTGTTCACGAGGCGCACGTCGTGATCTGTTCTGCCATACTGTCTATTGTAGAAGCTCACGCGCGCGACCAGATACCATTGTACAATGCTGCTGCGCGTGGCCATCTCTTGTCTCCACTCGTTATCGGCTGACCCGACGACTATAGTCGCTCAGCGAGAACGCGCTTTCGCCAGCGAGACCTATAAAGCGTAAGACCGTGTATAACAGGGGCAGACTCCTGGGAGGGTTTGAAACACCAAAAGACGGAACACAATAAGCATGCAAAAGCATGCATTTATGAAGGGTACGAACAGGAACAAATGGGAATAATGGGGGGGGGGTGCTTCAAGCCACAGTCTAGATTACTGCATGCCTCGCAGGGCAGTGCATACGCTGCTCAGGCTCGACCTAAAAAGGAAGGCAATCTGATGTAAATTTATAGTATCATGCCAAGTTTGGTGTAAATCGGTTCAGTCCTTTGGGCTGTAGATATGAGAATAATTTCATATGGGAGCTAAAATGAGAACACACTTCTTTTTCCAACTTCTTGCCTTTAACTTTTTTTTCCATGGACGAATCTACACCAAAATTTGGCACATGCTGAAACACAGCCGAGTAAGCACATTTCTATGATTACATGGAAATCTTTCCACAAGCGTCAAAAGTTATAGGCAAATCAAAAAATGCCTTTCAATGGAGGATTTTAGATTAGGAGAGGTAGGAAAAAGATGAAATAGCAGAAGGCACAGGACAGATGCCGGAGAAGCAATGAAGCTGGCAAGGGAAGCAAATGGGAATGGCAAATAAATAGATGACCGGTAGAGGGTCAAAAGGAGGAGATCAAGTATACTACTGTGCAAGTTGATAGGGAAGTGGAGGAATTCTCATGAGTGGTAAGAATAAATGAAATTAAAGGGAGAAAGTTAGACATACTGATCTAAATTAAAGATAATGACAACTAAAATGAAAGCAGCAGAGCCTGGTGTAATCACTATCCTTAACAGCCAACAAGCACCAGCTTGTTTAAAATATAGTCAGGAAATGTGTGATCCATCCCACAGAATTCCAAAATCTATATCTGCTCCAGTGCCCTGTATTGCTTTGCCTTTCTGGTCACTCACCTCCATCTATGAAGCTGAACAAAGCTCCATGTTCTCTCACACACCGCAATAACACTAATACTGCCATGGAGAGGGTAATCCCTTTATACCTTCGGCTAACTTACTTAAAAATGGAAAGTCACTTCTACATGTTCGATGCACACAGGTGTAAATGAGATACTCCAGTATAAACAAATATCAACGCATAAGTAAGCACTGGCATACAATGATGTTACTGCTGTAAGAAAATGGCATACAAATCCCTAATCAGGAAATGACTCTTACTCAAGGCGAGCACAACCCACCTACACAATGCGGCAGCTTAAGAGTGCTGGCACACCAGACTGGAAGATGCTTGCATGCCAGCTGGATATGCCACTATGTATGACGGAGGTTTAGTACAGTCAGGAGGGCCGTGCAAAATTAGGAACAAAACAAAATCACCCATCAATAATGTGTTTGGGGCTCAGGGTATATTTTACATCCGATCGTTTTCATGCAATATGCAGCCGAACATCTTTCCTTTTAAAGCACCTGCCAGCCACTATTAACTCAAATTTACAACAAAATCGGAGCATCCAATGGCAAGCGCTCCAACAAGGCCCTTAAGCCAGATCTTCGACATGACTGCTGTACCACCATGAACTGGGCAGCACAGCATTTTGTTCGCAACTAGGGAAGTAGAGTTCTTGATCGAATTATCTATATTGAATGCCTAATAATATTTAACTATGCACAGCAGACAGATAAGAGGCGCAATAATAACTATATCCCCTGAATGTGGCAGGCAATGCAAACGTGTCCTTCCTCATCAATTAGCAATATGTAATGGTCTCAATTTCGGTGGTGGAATTTTTATTGGAACATTATTTGACCCTTTAAAGCGGCAAATGATACATCTCTTGTTAAAAGTGAGTCCTCTCGCTTTATTGTGTGGGTCAGACTATTATACACTGACCCAGTGGCCCACGTGGTAGCTAACGGACATATCTCGCGCACGTTCCCGCTGGGGAGAGGCACGAGGCAGGGTTGTCCCTTATCGCCCCTACTGTTCCCTATCTCCTTGGAACCCCTCGCTACTCTCATAAGGAACTCGCCTCTCCTCAAGGGCATATCCTGGAGTGAAGGGTGGGAGGACCGGCTGTCTTTATATGCAGACGATATGCTGATTTATCTAACAAACCCCGAAAGCGGGGTGCCGGCTTTATTGCATATCTGTGACACGCACGGCAGCATTTCCGGCTATACGTTGAATTGGAATAAGTCGGAGCTGTATGTTCTGCAGGGACAGGCCCCAAACCTTGGTGCGGCGTGCCCCCTAGCGATAGCGGGCTCGTCGTTTAAATATTTGGGCATTCAGGTCACTAGGGATCCAACAGAATTTATGGATAAGAACCTGAAGCCTCACCTGGATAGACTTAAACAAGATGTTGCGTTCTGGTCGGGTCTTCCATTAACACTCCTGGGGAGAGCTGCACTCTACAAAATGATGGCATTGCCATGTTTTTTGTATGTCCTTGAAAATACACCCTACCCGGTGGCCCCTAGGTTTTTCCAGAAGGTGGCAGCGCTGGTTTCTAACTTCTTATGGGGAAATCTCCCTGCACGCATAGCGCAATCCAAGCTGCATAGAGGCTGGTACGACGGTGGTATCGCTTTACCTAACTTAAGGCTGTACTACTGGGCAGCACACCTTAAGCCCATCAACCAGTGGATTCACGCATCACAAACCGAACCAGCGTTCCAGTCTGACAGGGCTCAACTGGGCACGAACAGCCTACTGGGTCCATTATATGACCACCGTAAAATTCGTGCCTTACAGGGACCCACTAGACTAACGGTGCAGATGTGGCATACAGCAACTGCAGCGCTGGGTTGGAAGGGGAGACTCACCAAAATGACCCTGCTGTGGGACTCTCGAATGTTGGGCAACATGAGAAACAGTAAGGGATTCTCACACTGGGACACTATAGGGATTTCCACGGTGGGCGATCTCTGGGAGAGGAACGGGGTGATACCCTTTGACCGACTAAAAGAATTATATGATCTTGGTGACAGGGACCTTTATAGGTACATCCAGATACAACATGCACTGCTCACGGCCTTACCCCCAGACACAGAGCTGCCTGAGTCCTCGCCACTAGAGGACCGCCTTCTTACTGATTTTATGATGGAATGTGCAACATCGCTCAACAACTTCCCAGATCCGACACTCTTATTAAAGGCAAAATGGGAGGGAGACACTAGTGAAATGGATGAACATGATTGGAATGAAGCACTTGGGTCCCCTAAGGAAGTAGGCATCTCGGCCCGACTACGGCTAGTACAACTGAAGATACTATACAGGGTTTATTACACCAGGACCATGCTACACCGCATCCACAGGATACCACATCCTTACTGCCTTCGAGGGTGTGGGGAGGAAGGTACATTTTTTCACACCATATGGGAATGCCCCAAGATTCAGGAATACTGGAAACAGGTACTTCGCACAGTCTCGCAAGCACTAGAACTGTCGCTATTGCCTGACCCAAAGAGGTGCTTGTTAAACGTATGGGAGCCTACTGACCTCTCTAGACATGAGCAGCTCTGGGTCCCAGTGGGATTGATGGTGGCAAAACGAGACATCGCACAGCGCTGGGGTGCGGCAGAACTGCCGACCAAATCACAATGGTGTCTAAACATGGACAGGTTGATGGTAACGGAAAGGGCAGTATATTCCAACCGGGCCTGCCCGGGGAAGTGGAATAAGATTTGGACGAAATGGAATGTGTACAGGGGGGAAATTTGTGACCCCTTGCCGGAGGATGACCAAGATGAGTCTGACGAGGAAGAGGAAGTGGGCTAAAGCGGTGTGCGAATTGTTGGAAGAGGGGAAGCCGAGGTTATTGCGAGGGATTTCCTAATTGAATTGCTAAGTGGGGAGACAGGGGATGGATGGCGTGGTACGATGAGTTGGGAGCGATCGGGTGAGTGGAGGTGGGACCAGGGTGGGCCTCTCGTGGGAGGTACTTGTAACTCAGACTGTATTGATTAATGCACGGTCGTTTTACTATTCCTAACGTTCGAAGTTGGAGTGTTGTTGTTTTCAAAAAAAGAAAAATCAAAAACCTCAACCAGCGACGATACAGATATATGTGATGCACCCTACTTTCGCAGCGGCCTTTTTTTTATTTTTTTATACAGAGACTGATTGTCCAATAAATATTTTGAGTTGCTGCATTTTGAATCACATACTGTGTTAGCGGCCGGCCCACAGGGTTGTAGGCATTCCGCTGTGTATTATACAGGTGCAATAAAGGTTTTTATAAAATAAAAATAAAAAGTGAGTCCTCTGAGAAAGTTAAGTTTATAAGTGAATGGCATAAAAAAGGTCATGAAAATAACACAACTGGAGGAGTAAGTGATGCTATTAACTTACTTTTCCTAACATTGTCGTGAAAAAAATAAGTCTGCTCAGACAAATCCTAACTCAGTTACTTATTCCTATACGTGGCAAGGTCCTTTATTTAGAAACAAGGTTGTCAGACAGACATGTAGGGAATCCTGGTACGTATCTCTTTAAGCATGTATATGTCGGTTCGATATATGTAAACAAGCAAGAGGCTCTGCTGCTGAATATATAGGAACAAGGCAGCGGGGGCGTAACCCACTGCCTATCCCACGAAATCTATGCAAAATGTGGGGAGGGGTGAAAACGTTCTCACCATTCAAACCGCATGCACTAAGCCCTCAGCCACCGTGGAGCGCCCCATAGATATGCAAATGTTTGGAGCCAAGCAGATCAACACCCCTCCTCCTGCACCCAGAGAACAGTACACCACTGCACCCCTAATCCCACAGGTCCATGGTACGATGACGTTTAAACGGCGTGTGCATAAAGAGGTCCACGAGTACTCTGCAGTAACCTACAGGGTGCAATAATGGCTCATCTTTCCCAAATAAAGTATCGCTTTGTGAACGTTGGCAACTTGTCCTCTCAATGCTGAAAAGACTGCAATGGAACCCAACTCGGCACAGTTCCTGACAATGTTATCAGCAACAGAGTCTAACTAGAAACCAGAAGACAAGGAGAGCCTTCCCAGGAAACATGAGTGCTCAAGAAATTAAGCCAGCGTTCTAAGATTGTGTGTTTAACTAGTAAATTGGAAAACAACGTGTTGCAAAAGTCTAAGCGATGAAAAATGCGCAACTTGTAAGAGCTATTTACATTTAAGAAAGGAATCAGCACATCTGTCCTTTGATTCTGCCTTTCGTAGGCAAACGTTTTACAAACATTTAGAAAATCCGATAAACACCCAGCGCATCACGCTGGTACACCGCTGGCTAAATAGCAAATGTTTCATGTTCGATCAACATCCAGCCACTAATCCCGAAAAATAAGGGGATATCTGTAGGAATGCGTGATATTCAAAATGGTCCTACTGACCTACTCTGGTACCAAAGTGCACATTGATGTATTCAATTCATATAAGCACAAACAGGCAAGAGAAATGGACCAGATGCCGATATAGTAACTTCTCAGGAGTCGATTGTGCGTTTGAATTCCAAGGTCCTCTGTTGAATGTACAGCGACTCAGAAAAAAAATCGTTTATAATAATCAATTGACACCAAGGCCCAATAATATTACTCTGTTAGGTTAGTGGGATAACTGTCATCCTCCGAAACTATCCCTAAGAAGTGAGCAAATATTTTAAAGTAAAGAAATAACATTAGGGTGCAACGCATGTATAAGGGAATGACTGGTCTACTTATTCAGTGTTAATCGATTCACAAACAGTCTCACAACTAAGAGGAGCCTTGCTCGCAATTATATAAAATTGCCACAGCATAAACAGTGGGGTGCGGAAAACTTACATTTGCGAGAGTGCGAGTTAAGCAACAGATGCCACTTAAATAGACTTACAGCAAAGGCTCTCTCGGTAGTTTGTGTATAGATGTAAGCTGTGGTCATACCATCACCAAGGAGAGGATTAAAGGATAAATGCAAATCGTGCATGTGCTTATAGTCTCAGAATAAATGCAAGTCTGAAACTCCTCGGTGCTTAAGGCTATACAGAATGAGAACAACTGCTACAAATGTGGGGCAAGTTTGTTCACGGTTACATAAGGTTGCTCATGTTTATAGCTGTTGTCCTCTGCGTCTGACAGTCAGCTGGCTAGAGAGTTGGGAGTCCCAGTCCGCCTGGAGGATGTTCAACAGGCACAGCATGGAGAGGCTGACTACTCAAGGTTAGGGGGAGACACTCTTCCCCAAGGCGAATAAGTCAGTGGTGGTGAAAGAGGTAGGGGGTCTCGCTTCTGTTAAGTATGGCTATGCAGACTTCCAATGCAAATGCCTCTCTATAAGTGGGAGACTATGTGAGGGAAAGGATGGATATTTCAGTTATGCACATGTCAAGTGCAAACTAGGAAAAAGTGCTGACCATCCAGCTCAGGGGCGTAGCTTTCAATAGAGCAGCAGGTGCGGTGATACCTGTGCACGAGTGTAAGACTGGCCCACTGCAATCAAATTACATACGGACCAACTCGCACGGTACCACTGTGTGACACACGATATCGGCTCCCATCAACCGGTCTCCCGCTGAGGTGTCGATATCACATGGTGGCAAAAAACGAGCTGAAAACCCCTGCAAGTAGTGGTTTTCCATCTCTTTTTCGAGGCTTTGAACTGCCTTAGTCAATTAAGGGGTGTGGATACACCCCAAGACATCAGCACCAGAAATCTTGGGGGGGGGGGGGGGGGTCTGGTATGTACTTCTTGGCACGAGACCCCGCCCCCTCCTCACACGGTGAGATTGTTCTTTAAGTTGGCAGGTATGAAATTATATATATTTTTTACAATCAAAACAGGGGATTTGGGGGTCGTTTTCTTTGCTTGCATCGGAAACATTGGCACCCGTGCTTAACCACTAGTCATGCTCGCATGAATTCAATATTATTGGAGGGTCGTAAACCACGGCAAGTCTGGTCCAATTGACTCATGGACTGGTTTGGAGGACCGCAGGATTAAAATTAACTTTTCCACTTATGAGGAGGGTAAAAACGTACTGCAACCCACCTAAACGAGTTGGGTTCCAACTCGATTGTGGGAACGTAATAAAGCAAGTTACAATAAAGAAACTAATTCACAACTATGGAGAACCTTGAAACAGAAAAGGAAAGGGATTCTTCAAATGCAAACTTCAATAAAATAAAAAGAAGCGTATGTGTTTTTTTTCTATCAAATCATCTGATTCATCAGGTGGTGGGTAAGATTGGGCAAAACATATCTTCAGAATACTAAGAGCTGAGCCTACTAATAACTACAATTTGCTCCTCCGTGATATATTGCATATGATATCATGAAAAAGCTTCTTTAGCAGATATATATGGACATAACTACAGACTGGGCTCCACACCACAGAGCCTGGGCGTACCTTGAACACCTTGCCAAACGCGCCGTCGCCCAGCTCACCGATGATCTGCCAATATTCCTCTGGGTTCTGGTCCCGTTTCACGTGCTCGTACTGTTTCTTCTTCTTTTCACTGCCCAGCTTAAAGATTTTCCGGAAATTAAAGAAAGACATCCCGGCGCAGGAAATAATCTGTACCCAAATGAAATCCTGGTCTGCCCAGCAGCCCTGGAGGTCTAGGGCCCCTGCCCTCAGTGGGCAGTGTCCTCTACTTTCGAGAGAGAGGCGGGTGCTGCCTCAGCTACCCAGAGGGGCCCAGCAGCCGGGCCTGCAGAGAGCTGAAGAAGTGATGGGGGGAGAGGCGCGCCTCCTCCTCCTCGGGCAGGGCGAACTTCGTAAGATGGCATCAGTGGCAACAAGTCTCTGGGGCAGGGAGGTGGCACGGGCAGAGCCGGCGTCACCGCTCAACAAACCCACAGCCCATGGATGGCCGCTCTCCAGGATCCGCTGACCGCTAAATGAGCCGCAGAGAACACGACCCCCGGGGCACCTGCCCCTTTGCGACCCAGGCCCGCTGCCTTCCCAGTCAGATGGTAACGGAGACCGCCGGATGGACAAAGTAGAAGGAGGTCAGCTGACGGAGGCAGGTCCGCGGCGCCAGTCCCAGAACGGCCAGCCACGGCCTCAAGAGCCCTCCGGAAAGGGTGACACCGGACTCCCGCGGATCACCGCAAGCTCTTGCAGCCTCCCTCCTCTCAGCACAGCTTCAACCAGGCAAGTTAGTCTGCGCATGGGTGAGAACGCGTCACGGCAACGACCATTGTAAGGTCAGGCAACCTTTCATAGTAAGTAACCGGGGCCCAATCTTAATGGATAAACTGCCCGTTTCTTGCGCCTGACTTTAACATGTCCATAGAGGTACCACGAACATCCCGGTTCCTGAGCCTTACAGCTTCGTAAGTCAAATCGCCTTCACGCCTACAACCGAACATTGAACGCACTGAGGCGTGAGGCCAGCTTGTGCATTCGGGTACCGGCCATCTTGGTACGGGGAAGTATAATTTAGCAGCAACGATATAAACATTTAGTCTTCATTAGGAATGAGTAAACACTCTTCAGAAGTACTAGAGTTTATCATTTTAAGTCTTGAAAACCGGCTGTTGTTCAATCCTTTTCAATAACATGCACTTACTTCGTTCTAAGGCAAAAAACATGCAGCACAAAATTTGCTTGTCTGCTCCCACTACTCTATCCAAACTTGTTCTAATTGTGTATTGTTTACAATAAACATTATGTGATATTAGTTTGCACCCTATAATGCTTTTTGAGACTTTCATGCTCTGTCTCATAAACGGTTATATTGTTATTTCGAGTATTTGTTTTTAGGTTATTAAGTACATTCACAGTTACATTCATTTTTTGTAAGGGCCAGATGTTTAACCGGTCATCATCTTTGTGCAAGTTGTGACTGTTTTGAACGCATTTTTATAGGTTCTTGGTCTTGTTTTACTGTCAGGTTACTGAAACTACAGTGCCGTTTCAATCGAGCGGTATGTCTTGTTCTGGATTTGTTGACTACGAAGCTCATTAGTTTGACAGTAAATTGGCATTCCTTAGTCCTATAGTGAGGTGAGTACTCATGTGGCATATTCAGAGAAACATTTACGTTTAGAGCATGTTCTAGACTAGTAGTAATTACATTAGAAAATGTTTCTGGAGGACTTAACAACACTTGCTTCATTGAAACAAAAACTTTTGTACAAATAAAATAAACAAGGCTTACCAGGGTGGCGATTCCAGTGTTTTTGATACCATTAATGGAATGTATGATGTGGGGAGCAGACATTATATGAGTCTTTGGCTACACTTAATAGCGCTTGCTCCACGATGAGGCGTAGAAGTGCTTTGTGAACGGGTCGTACGCAACCTTGGAGCTCAGATGTAGTCCGTGGTATTAGCTGTATGAGTTTCCGATAGTTATGTGCTGTGCAACATTTATTGGAGCTGTTATATAGATTAGTTGTGTGCAATTTATATTCTTGAACAAACTTGGTCAAATGTTTTTGATGCAAACTATTTATTATGTGTGGACGTGTATGCATGATTGTAAGGGAATGGAGGGAATGTTATTGTATTGTTCCCGTGTCCTAGTACACTGTTACTGGATGCTTGCAGTGTTGGTAGTGAATACACCATGTTTTGGACCACGCTGATAGCGGCTTGAGCAATGAGTCTGGTTGGAAGAGCTCAGTAGGATTTACTTTGAAATGTCAAGCAGTATAGGACAAAAGGAAGCAAGTGTAGCGTCCTCCCCATTTTGATTACTCGTAAATGAATATGCCACACACAGAGTTTAGTATTACACGTTTTATTCCTGTGGATGCAAACTCAATGTTCTAAACATGAACTCTATTCACCACACTTGAACACTTACGTCCTAGGTCTACAGAGCCCATCAGGAACCAAAAGGGTCCCATCATCGCTAACACAAGGCACTACATCTCCCTCCTTGTTAAATAAAAAATAAATTTTTGTTTATACACACATAACAACTCAATAAGTCGTCGTGGAGCTTTGTCCAAACGCCAGGATCGTGTCCTCTGAGTCTGGGAAGAGAGTAGAGAAGCGTCCTTGACAGGCACTGGTGATGTAGGGACAAATGCAGTCACAGGGCTCTCTACAGTCTCAATCATACCAGTCTCAACTCTGACATGAAGTACTGGTGCATGATGAAGCAGATGCCTTAGGTGGAAAGAATCTTGGTTAATGGACTTTACAGGACGGAGAGCAGTCACCATGAGTCCTTTACTAGTCACAACTTTCAATGATTCAGCGTCAAATGGAGCATCAGATTTGCATTTTCACTGTTTTTGCATCAATACTCTATCACCTTTATCTAAAGTAATGTTTTGACACATCAAGGCTAGTTGACATATACTTTCATCTTTTGCTTACGGAACAAGTCTGTTTAACGAAGTTCGCTATCTGTTGTAGATCTTCTGTTCGTCCATTGTGATACCTTGGTCGTCATTGCTCTTCCAAACATCAGGGTGACATGAGTTTCACCGGTCTTTGAATGAGTGGACGACTGATAAACTTGAACAACATGATAGAGAGCAGACTTCAGATCAAGCTTCTCCAGTTCCAGCACCCTGGATGGTCCTTTTAAGAATGCTCAACAGCGTCATTTGCTGGTGGCCAAAGAGATTTTTTTTTCTGATGGTTCACAATGAGATGATTAAGAACATATCTGAACTCTCGAGTGTTGAATGGTGGGCCATTGTCAGACTTTAGAATCGAAGGAACACCCCATGTTACAAAAATGCCTTGTAACCTCTCAATGACTCTTAAATGGTCGATAAGAGATCTTCTACGCCTGCGTGGTGGGTTTCTGGAAGGAGAAGTCGATGCAGCGGTGGTCGATCCAGTGGAGTTCAGTGGTGTGGCTGAAGGTGACGTGGGTATTTGCGGAGAAGGTGGGGTTGAGCGTGTGCCCGGCGGCGTGGGTGGGCGTTGTGACAAGCTGTTTGAGTCCGAGGTTGTCGATCAGGGCCGTGGTATTGCTGTCATTGTTGGTCTCGAGTTGGAAATTCAGGTTTCTGAGGAGGATGTAGTATGCGGAGGCGAGAGCGTGCGTGCTGACAAAGTCGGTGATGGAGTAGCTGAACAAGGGCCAGGGTCCAGAGGGTCTGTAGACGAGGGTTCCTCTAAGGGTGGTGATGGGGTCAGTGTGGATCTGGAAGTGCAGGTGTTCGGCTGTTCTGGTCTAGACCCTGAGGGTGTTCCTGTGGATGATGGCGATTCCTCCTCCTATTCCGTTGGTGCGGTCACTACTGGTGATCTTGTAACCGTCCGGGATGGCCATGGCGATGTCGGGTGCCGTGGAGGCGTTCATCCAGGTCTCCGTCAGGAAGGCCACTTCCGGGGAGGATCTGTAGAGCAGGTCCCAGAGTTTGATGGCGTGCTTGTTGGCTGAACCGATGTTGAGAAGTATGCATCTGAGGTGGTTGCTTCCTTTCTCGGTGGGCAGTTTGGCAGGCTCGGAGGCTGGTGAAGCTGCAGCTCCGGCAGGAGAAGGGTCCTTGGGTGCGCCTCGGGGCGGCCAGGAAGCAGGATTGCGATCGTCCGGCGTTGAGCACGTGAAGGGTGCTGGCATCATATTCGCGGGGGCCAGGGGGTCTGGTGCTGGGCGCGGTCCAGGTGCAGGCGGGCTTGCCTTAGGCACACCAGCATCGCAGCTGCGCAGCGGCTGCCATAAGAAGGGGAGGTGGGAAGGAGGAGCAGCTGGGAGGCGGGAGCGGAACGAATGGGCGAGTGGGGGGCGGGCCACAGGGTCCGCAGCGTTGGGAAGGCTGGAGGGCTACAGCGCGGGGAAAAAACGGCGCCAATACAGAAAACAAAAGGAATACAACAATGGGCACAAGTAATACGGCACAGGTAATGTGGGCAGAAAGCACTGAATACAAGGAGGAATACAGCAGAGGGCACAAGTAATACGGCACAAGTAATGCGGGCAGAAAGCACCGAATACAAGAAGGAATATAACAGAGGGCACAAGAATGCAGCAGTGGAATATCAGAGAAATCAATACCACTGAGGGAACAGATGGAGGGGGGCCGCGAATTTGCGGCGGCAGCGAGGTCAGGGACACGGGCACCGACGGGTGGAGCTGTGTGGCGTGGGGAGCGGCCTGCCTGAGCAGGGTCAGGGGTCTCCTAAGGGAGCAGTTGCTGTTTCAAAGTCATATATGTATTGGGAACAGTATCTGGCTATGCGAAGATATGAATGTAACATAGTAACATCTTGTGGGAGTTTAGTGGCTGACAAAGCTTGTACTTTAACTGGATCCGGCGTCATATCCCCATCAGAAAAGATGTGGCCAAAGAATTTGAGTTTTGTTTTGTGGAGCTCACATTTCTCAGCATTAAACCTGCATCAGCAAGTAAACTACACACTTACATAAGCGCTTTATCTTGTTCCTTTTGTGTAGCTCCAAAAAGTAACGTCATCACTGTAATTGAAAGCATTCATGACAGGTTGTATAATACGTCAAATGACATCATGGGAAAATTTGGCAGCTAGTGACACACTAATATTTAATAGTTTATATCTGAACAAACCAATATGGGCAGAAAAGGTGGTAGTGTACCTGCAAGTTTCTTCGAGTTCCAATTGATGAGACACTTTGTTCAGATTTTACCGCACTGCATGCCAAAAAAGGGTCAGCTATGGTTTACTCCACTATTGTACTTTTCACAGTGCTTTCCTTAGCGATTAAACATGCTGCTTTGCAATTGTCAATATTGCTTTGTATCATTACAATGTGTCATCTGATCAAAATACTCCTCTGCACTTGGTATCTTATACTGTATTGTCTGCTTTTATAATGGGCTGGGCTGGAAAGTGGAAAATCTTGTCTTGCGCTTAGCCCTCTTGAGCATATTGTGTGCTTTCAAATGGGCTGGTTCTGGATTGCTTACAAAATATTCTTGGTTTACTCAGTTATTGCGCTTTGCACACTGCCCCTCTGATTGAGACAAAAGACTGCTCTGATGTACATGGCACAGATTAAAAATGCAGCTTTGTACCTTGCACTTTATACTGCCCTGTCTGTCCTTATAATGACCTGTCTTAACTTTTCCTTTGTGTTGAATATGAATCTGCATGACTTTATAATGGGATGCTTTAATTTTTGTATGCTGAATATTTTTAACTATCATGCCTGTTTGTCAATGTTTTAATTAACCGTACAATAAAATTGACTATGACTTGTTCAGATCAAGGCGAGAGAAGACTTTAGCACCATTTAGCTATGTGATATTGTCAGCAATGTGTGGACCGCAATGTCGTTCTCTATCATTTGGCTTGACACCAATCAACACTGATGTGTACAGCTCCTTCACTGTCCTTTTTGGGCGCTACCACTATGGGCGAAACCC
Source organism: Lissotriton vulgaris (assembly GCF_964263255.1). Taxonomy (NCBI): domain Eukaryota; kingdom Metazoa; phylum Chordata; class Amphibia; order Caudata; family Salamandridae; genus Lissotriton; species Lissotriton vulgaris. The sequence goes on along the minus strand of NC_141693.1, from coordinate 1,063,536,504 downwards.
ACAAGGTTGGTTCAAAAGGTCGCTCAATGATATCATGTTTTAGTAATGTCTCAAGCTCTTTCTCAACAGCTTCTTGTATATGAAATGCCGTTCGTCTACGAGCAACAGGACAAATGTTCTCATTGACATGCAGTTGGACTTTCATGGTCTTAAGTTTTCCCAATCCATGAAATAACTTTGGGAACTGACTTACTATTTTGTGATGATCATTCATTTTTTTTTTTTTTTTTAAATATATTTTTATTGCAGGAATCAGTAAATCAGTACAGTAGCGACCAGCATTGTATTATAAGCAACATATACAGAATAAAGCCCTCTGGCCCCCCTCCGTAAAGTCTGTACACAGCCAACCGGCCCACAACCCTGGGGTCGGGCGGCGAAATGCAACAGGGGTCAGTAGGATGCTGGAGCTGGTCCGGATAATACACTGTCCGTCATCTGCTTTTCCAAACAAACCCAAAACCCCCAAAATAAACCCCCCCCTCAAAATACCTACTAACTGTGAACCCCCCCCCCCCCCCCCCCCCCCCCCACCACCACCAGCGCCAGGGAGCTTATCAACATAGGATCTACTATTTGACCCCCGGGGAAGGTAATAGGACTGTCAGTGCTGACGTTCATCGGGACTCGGGGCGAGTCGCTTCTTCACTTTCGGAGTCGCTGGGGGCACAATAATCCCTGAGGGCCTGCACCAGCATTTCCCACTCCAACGCGGCCTCCTGCGCCTTCTCATTACCCTGCCTCCAAGCCAGCTGATATCTCAGCGCGCTCTCTCCCGCCGCCCATTTCAAAAGCTCACTGTGCCATCTGCTGCCTGCCGGACCAGCTCGTGCCTTCCAGTTCCTGGTCACCTCTCGCTTAGCAAGGAGGAGCCCCAGGTCGATAAATTTACTGGAAATTTTATTCCGGGGGGTATGGGGGAACCAGTGTAAGAGCCCCACCGCCGCATCGAATGATAAGCGCCTCCCCGTCACCTCCTCCAGAGTCGTCGCTACCTCCTGCCAGTAGGACGTCAGTCCTGGACAGGCCCATAACATGTGTAGGAGGTCCGCCTCCTGAGCCGGGCATCTAGGGCATTCCGCTGAAGCCGTGGCAAAATAACGCCTGATCTTCACCGGGGTCAGGTACGCTCTATGGAGAACATAATAGTGGACCAGTTGGAAACGGGCGCTACGTGTGCCCTTCCAGGCACGTCTCACCAACTGGGCCCAGGTCGTCTCCGGGATCTCCCTACCAATGTCCTCCTCCCAGCGGGTCCTCAATGTGGTGAGAGGAGCCAATCCCTCGGCTATCAACCTGCCGTAGAGGCAAGTGACCGCCTTCACCGTGCCCGCCGACATCATTACGTACTGGCACACTTGAGACAAGTGGGGTTCCTCCAGCCCGTTCTGCCAGTGTGCCTGGATCGCTCGCACAATGGCCGAGTGCAGCAGAAAGTCGCCCCGGGAGATCCCGAAGCGGTCAATGAGATCCTGAAAGGGCAGGAGCGCTCCGTCCTCGTACAGATCACCGACGAGCTGTAAACCGGAATCCTCCCAGGCCGCCAATCGTGACCAATCCCCTCCATGGGGGAGGGCCGTCAGCATCCCCAACGGTATTTCAGGCGCATATGGTGTTCTTAGTTGGCCTCTGGCGTGAGCCCGATTCCAACACAGTCGGATAGTCCGCTCCTCCATCGACAAGTCCCGCAGGACCAAGCGTTGTCGCAGCGCTATAAAGGAGAGAACTTGCCTGGCCATACCCGTCCCTCTACCGTCTTCCGGGCCCCTGAATTCCCTGGCGATCTCCTGGGCGAAAGTCTGGAGCTGCGCCGCCAGATAGTACTTCTCGAAGTCCGGCACAGCGAGCCCCCCCTCGTCCTTCGGCCTCATCAAGGTATTGAGGGCCACCCGCCGCCGGCCCGTTCCCCAGAGGAACCCGACCACCATAGAGCGCAAGCGACGAAACGTGGCCGGTGGGACCCAGATCGGCAAAGTTCGGAAGTAATACAATAACCGGGGAAGCGCCACCATTTTGAGCAGGGCGATACGTCCCGCCACTGAGAGCGGCAGCGTGGCCCAAAAGTCCATGCAACCTCGGAGTGCTCGAATGCAGCGGGCAATGTTCCCATCTAGGAGGTCGGGTTGGTCGTGGTAAACGAATACCCCAAGGTACTTAAAGCAGTCGGGCTCCCATCTGATCTCCCTACTTAGCGCAGGGGTGGGGGTACCCCTGCGTACCGGAAAAAGACAGGTCTTAGACCAATTCACTCGGAGGCCGGAGACCGCTCCGAACTCCGTGAGCGCCAATTCCGCTCCCCGCAAAGCGTCGACCGGGTCCTCCAGGAAGAGCAACAGGTCGTCCGCATATAGCGAGACATAATGCGGGCCCGCAGCCGTCCATAAGCCCGTATAGTGGGCTCCCGAGCGAAGGTGCATCGCCAGTGGCTCCACCGCTAGCGCAAAAAGAAGCGGGGACAAGGAGCATCCCTGCCGCGTGCCTCGTTCCACCGGATACCGCGATGAAATCAATGGGCCCGATCGGACCCTGGCCGAAGCAGAAGCATAAAGAACCGCGGTCCATCTGACAAATCCCTCCCCGAGGCCGAATCTCCGTAACACCGTGCAGAGGTAGTCCCACTCTAGGCTATCAAAAGCCTTCTCCAGGTCCACCAACAAAACTACCGGGGACGGGGCATCCACAAATGGTTCCCCAAGCAAGCGGAACAACCTTCGAATATTCATAGTCGTGTTCCGCCGTGGGATGAAGCCGGCCTGGTCCTCATGCACTAGGGAACTCATATGTCCCAGCAGCCTCGAGGCCAAGATGCTGCTCAATATTTTGTAGTCCACCGTCAACATTGATAGGGGACGGTAGGACCCCGGGTCGGATGAGTCTCGGCCCGGTTTGAGGAGAGGAACCACCAACGCTTCACACATCGAGCTCGGGAGTCGCCCCAACCTCTTCGCCTCCCTGTAGACCACCAGTAACCGAGGGGCTAAGAGGTCAGCGTAAGCTGCATAGAACTCCACTGGTAGGCCATCTAGGCCCGGGGTCTTGTTCCTCGCCATCCATTTGATGGCCCCGCGGATCTCCCCCAAGTCGATATCGGAACCCAGAGTTTTCTCCACTTCCTGCCCTACTGTGCGGAGCTCCAGTGGGCGAAGATAATTATCAAGCCGGTCTGGGTCACGTGCGGAGCGACTGCGGTATAAACATTCATAATAATGCCGGAAGCAACTAAGAATCTCCGGTTGGGTGCATACCTCGGTCCCGTCTGCTCCACGCATATTCGTCGTCGTCTGGGACTGGCGCGTAGGGTTGGCCAACCACGCCAGCAACGCACTCGACCTGTCTCCCTCCGCGATAGACCGGACCGTATAGGCCTTATAATCAAAACAGCGGAGCCGTTCGACCTCCACCGCTACCCTCTCCCTCGCCTCCACCGTTTGTGCTTGCAATTCCGGGTGTCCGGGGCGGCTAACTTCAAGCTCGCGGAGTGCCCGGTCCGCTGTGTCTAAATCAGCCAGGATGACGCGCCTCATGCCCACCTTCTTAGAGATACAGTAGCCCCTCACCACTACCTTAAAAGCTTCCCATTCGAACGCCCTAGTACTCGCGGAGCCGCCGTTGGACGCAAAATAATCCGATATTCTCTCCCCCAGGTCCGCCTTGAAGACACTGTCCTCGAGGATCTCGGGTCTCATCTTCCAGGTGGGTACCGCCGGCGTCCCAGGAAACCAGCGAATGTCCAGCAGGAGGGGGTTATGGTCCGAGATGGTCCTCGATAAGTACTCTGATCGGACCGCTGCCGAAACCAGTTCGGGCGAACCAAGAAAGCCATCTAGCCTGACATGCAACTCATGGAGGCTCGAGAAATATGAATAATCCCTAGATGCGGGGTGATGCGCCCTCCAAATGTCCGTCAAACCCCAGCGGGTCTGCCAATCCTGACGACCCTTAGCCGTGCGACGGACCGGGGAATCGGGGAGCGGGGGATGCGAGCGGTCTATGTCCACATCCACTACGGAGTTAAAGTCTCCCCCCAACAGGAGGGGCCCGGCGAAAAAGTGGGCCAACGAGCCCGATAACCTGGAAAGGAAGGCAGTCTGGTCTACATTAGGAGCGTACACACAGCAAACGTTCAGGTCCCTCCCTCCTAGAGTGCCTGAGATGGCCACGAAACGCCCCTCTGGATCCAACACTGTCCTCGTGACCTGGAAGGGGACCCCTGCCCTGATCCATATTAGCGCCCCCCTGGCATAAGCAGAGTACGACGTGGAAAAGACCTGCCCCCGCCATCTACGCTGAAGCGCCGCCCCTTCCGCCTTGTTCAGATGCGTTTCCTGCAGCAGCGCCATTTGCACTCCCCTACGCACTAAATAAGCATGGACCTTGTGGCGCCTGGACATAGTGTGAAGCCCCCTCACGTTCCAAGTAACACATTTCAAGTTAGCAACATCAGCCATTGTCCCAGATTGTTCTTGCACAGTCCCCCCATCCGGGTCCCCACAAAGAAAAAGCATCAATCCTCCCAGCGCTGATGGCGGCCATTTTCCCCAACCAAAACCAAACCACCCAAGAACCAACAAAGCCCCCCCCCACCCACCCCAGAACAGGACCCAAACTGCGCCATCTAGATCCCATCCAAACCTCGTCGTACATCAACCCCAGAACCCCCACTAATCCTACGGTCGCCACCGTAGGAAGGCCTTATGGGCCAGGTGCGGGCTGGGCGGAGGCAGTGGGCCCTCGTCGCCCAGGCCACCAGGACTATAACAAGCCCCAAACAGTGTCAAAACCTTCCGGGGCAAAAGCAGAGGCCCCCCAACCCTCTCTCCCTCGTTGTCAGCAATAAAGGACGGCAACCGCCTCCCCCCTGCCGGGCCCCCACCCAAAACAAGGCCGTATACCCCGTTACCCTTGTCCATCTAGAAGGTCCTCCACCGATTTCGGTGTGATCACCGGTGTATGGGTACTATCTGCCACTGAATCCTCCGAGTCCGATGGTGCCCCCTGAGCACCCGGGTTTTCTTCCTCCTCGATGGCTTCGTCTCTTGCTCCCGACAGTTCCGACAATACTTCCAACACTCCCCTCCGTTCCGATGATGTCTCCGCAGTCGAGGGCCCTCCCGTGCGGCCGCGGCGATTCCTGACCCTCTTGGATCGCCTCCTTTGTTCAGGCTCATCCGCCTGTTGGGACGAGGAGCCAAAACCATCTTTCCCTGTCCGGTACAGTTCGAGCCAGTCACAGACCTCCTCCGGGGTGTCGAAGAACTGGGTTTTGTCGTCGACAATGATGCGGAGCCTTGCAGGATATAGGAGTGAATACTGAATGCCCTCGCTCCTGAGTTCGCGCTTAACCGCTAGGAAGGAGAACCGCTTGCGCTGCGTCTCGTAGGTGTAATCAGGGAAGATGTTCACCTGACTGTTCGCAACTTGGAACGGGCCATTGTGCCTGGCGGCATTGAGGATTAAGTCCCTGTCCCGAAAATGCAGCAACCGCGCCACCACCGGCCTCGGGGTACGTCCCTGCTGTGGGGGCCGTGCTGGGACTCTGTGGGCCCGTTCTAGAGTGTAGAAGGAGGACAGACCCTCCGGGACCACCGTGTCTCGGAGCCAGGTCTCCAAGTATCGCACCATGTCGCCATCCTCGATCTTTTCCGGCAGGCCCACCACTCGGACGTTGTTCCTCCTGTTGCGGCCTTCCGCATCCTCCGCCCTCCGTTCGAGGGTCTCGATTCGGGATAAGGCGTCCTTTATCGTCGCAGCCAAGGTTCGCTGCGCCGGCTCCAAAGTTTTCACCGTGCCCTCCACCTCCTTGACCCGGTCTGAGAGTTTGCCATGGTCCGCCCTGAGGAGGCCCAGGCTCGTCGCCACCTGAGCAATGTCCTGTTGGAGGGCCGATCTCGTAGCCTCTATCGCCTCTAGGACACGGTCGAACTGTTGCTGCAGTGGCGCGCTACCAGAACTTTTTGGGTCCCCATGCTCCTCTTTGTCCTGGGCTTCAGAGTCCGAGGTGGTCTGGTTGGATCCCTTGGCTCCTCTAGGTTTCCCCATGCTGCCAGGGGCACTCCGTGAGGGTCCCGGAGTAGGTGTCTCCGTGTACAGGTGTCGATCACGACCTTCCCGGGTGCTTGTCCTCAATTCGGGTATGAGCGATCTCCTTCTCCAGAGCCTGTGGAGACTCCGCCGCTTCGGCTCACGCCACCGCCACGGCGTCCGAGGGCACCGATGAGGGGGCGGAGACAGCCGTCGCCGAGTCGGGCAGACCCGTTCACCCACTATAGCCCCGGGGTGAGGGCCACCAACTCCCTCGGATGATCTGTGGCGCCAGAGTGTCGCGCCTCCCATGTAGTTGGACTGGCCAGGAAGACGTAGCTAGTTGCGGAGTCGCGAGGCGGGCCACCGCTTGGATCACAGGGCGTCCGCTCCCGGTGCCCTCCAGTGCGCGGGCACCCGTCCGGCCGTCCAACCGAGTGCAAATCCGTTGCAAAAGGTCCAATCCTGTAAATGTCCAATGTCCAGAACAACCGAGGATGGCGAAGCCGGGCGCCAGTCGACACCCGCGACACCTTTTCAACTCAGTAGTTTCGATCAGGGGGACAAAGGAGTCCGGGCGCCATGTTGGGTCGCACTCCGCAACTCCGCAAACTTCGGTATCACTTCGGAGCAACCCTCGTCCTAGCTCCACCAGGGCCCCCGGCAGGTTGCCGTCGGCACGCTCAGCAGAATGCGGGGTCTGGGGTGCCCCGCAGCCTCCGAATTTCAGGATAATCTCGGGCTTAGTCCCGGAGCCGAGCTCTCAGGCGACCATCGCCATCGGCGCCCAAGCCACGCCTCTTTGTGATGATCATTCATGTTGTAGTTCACAGTTATCACTCCCATATCAGCAGCAGCATCGAAACCAAGTAAACAGGCACTTTACGCAGTACCTTGAAGTACATTAATGAGGGCTTGTACTTTTGTGTTTCATGGTTGCTGCAAATGAACCTTGACTCTTTAATGGCGTAGATGCAGCCCAGGTTAGTCTTTGATGGAGTGAAATGGGGCAATGGATACTGTTTGTTGTATTTCTCCTCAGGCATAATGTTTATTGACGCACCACTGTCCATAATAAAAAGTTTGGTGCAACCATTTTTTTGTGTAGTTTTCGGATAGTGTTTAAATGACTTGTGATTTTACTTGTCAATTTTTCGTTGAGTCTTATTTTTCTCTACATGTCCAATATGTGCATGTTTTTTTTGAGGTAACCATCGACATCACACATCCTACAGTCGCTTGACAGTGAAACTGAAGAACTCTTGGACGAAGGTTTAGATGACAGTTGACTTTGTTTAGTGTCACTTTGCCCCAGCAGATGTTGCCGCTTGACCTTGTGGGCAAGCTTAGAACGTCGCTTCTGGAACGTTTTGGGTCCATTTTGTTTTCTCATTGTAACATATTTAGCTTTTCCTTCTTCTTGCAAACCATTACAAAATGGTTCTGCTTCCTACAACCTTAACATACTTGTCCAATGGCAGGACATTTACCTTTTTGTTGAAACAAAAGTCCACATCTAAAGCACTATTTCTTTTTCTTTACAGACATCACTTTATGTCCTTGAGCTTTGTGTTTATCCTTACTTTTCACGTTCATGACTGACTCAGTCAGTCACACAGCTTTATTCGATCTTTTGTAAATAGACCATAAAAGCACAACAGCTCATATAAAATAATTTCAAGTTATTAAATACATAATTACATTGGTTAAAATAAATATTAAACAAGTTTGCTGTGATCAGAAATAGGACTTTTAAAATCATTTGTATGAAAGCAGAGAACGGTTCATGATTAAAAATTACACACTACTATCAAACAGTGGTCCCACCTTTTTCCTCTTCCTAAAACAGGCCCATAGGAATGAAGCAACACAGAAACATACAAATGGGTCTGGTAAAGCCTTTAGAAAATACATGGCGACCCGGCATTGCCTAAATTGCCTAAGGATTGGAAGTATACATATTAGAGCTATAAGCATTGATCATGACATTATTTTTATTTATGGTTTTTTTTTTTAAACATAAATAAATGGCATTGTCATTTACAATGCCAATAGCAGGGCAGAAGAGCAAGCACAAGCAAAAAAAAATAAAGCTGTTTAAACTGTCTTCAAATAAACGTATAATACATACAAACCACTCGGCTGCCTGCCTTGTGGTTTAAACCAGGTCATTTAAAAACAAGTGGAACCTCTAGGCAAGGGTGTCAAACGATCGTTCATGAGGGTCAGATCCACGGCAGGTTTTCAGATATCCACCAAAGAAAAATTTTGATAAAGTGACTCCCAATGGAACTTATTTACATCATCTGTGTTTATCGTGCAAATCTGGCATGGATCCAGGCCTTTCAGGCTTAGTTTGGACACCCTTGCTCTAGGAATCATTGAAGGTGTGTTGCAACCGTAATCAGCGCTCCAGTACCATCTCCACCCGTACCATCTCCGCCAGTACTATGCCCCCCTCTTTCTGGTGTTTTCCTGCATGGAGAGGACATGGCATGGCTCTTCCACTGAGTGAAGACTTATGTTTTGGAATGAAAGAATGGGCTCTCTCGGCCTTACCAACTACAGTTCGTGCATTGGTGACTGAGGCCTGACTGCCTTTCAAAACAATAATATTAGGAGGTCAAACATCACCCACCTGCAAAGGCCCTACAGTGGTTCCGCGTCTCTGGTAGGGTAATCCATAGAGGTACTTTGCATGGTGCACTGGGCCTTCAGAATGGGCTCCCCACTCCCAACCATGCAGACTCCTAAATACGCACATCCTACACCAGCCCCTAAAGTGATGCCTGGGTAGAGAAAACTTGGCTGCCAAGGGACGATGCCCCTTCCAAACACTCTAGCCCCGGTTTGAAATGAAAAAGACATTTGTACAGCGCACGCACACCAGCGGTTTCTTGGCGCTTTAGGACTGACTGAGACTAACAGCAGAGCATGAGGATTTTAATCATAGGCCTGAGCAAACAGCCACGTCTTCAGGGCTCTCCGGAACACCGGATAGGAGGTGATGTGACGTAGGTCGGGCGGAAAGGAGTTCCTCAGGCGAGGGGCTTGTGTTGCAAACTTGAGGCCTCCAAGCCTTTTACGCTTGAACTTGCAGATGGAGAGAAGATTGAGTCCAGCAGACCTAAGCGTTCGGGAGGGGGCATATCGCTGGAGAAGAGCGCCTATGAAGGAGGGACCTTGGTTAGCGAGGGCTAGGTACATGGTGCAGCCAACTTTAAAAAGACTGCGCTGGACTACTGGGAGCCAATGCAGGCTTTTTAGTAGCGGTCTCACAGAGCAGGACTTAGGTTGACGAAAGATCAGTCTGGCGGCCTGGTTTTGGGCAAGTTGGAGTTGATGGGATTGGTAGAGGGGAATCCCGATGTAGAGGGAATTTGCATAATCAATGCGGGATACTACTAGACCCAATACGATGTGGACCAGGGCGCCATGGGTAAGAAATCTGCTGATGATGCGGCGCAGGTGGAAAAAGCAAGCCGACATCACAGATTTAATTTGGTGATTCATGGACAGATCGTTACTGATGGTTACACCAAAACTCTTGACCGAGGTCGCCGGCCAGGGGGCTCCACCCAGCGTGGACGGCCAGAAGCAGGGATTCCATGGATTATTTGGGGGACCAGTGAGCACCAGCTCAGTCTTGTCTGGGTTGAGTTTCAACTGGTTAGCATTCATCCAGCTGCAGATGAACAACATTGTGCTCTGGAAGTTTTCTATAGAGGATGGGGAAGAGTCAATGTTGAAGATGAGCTGCATGTCATCTGCGTAATTGAAAATGACCACTGGTTTCCCCCTAAGTTTGGCAATCAGCGGGAGGATGTAAAGATTGAATAGCAAAGGGGAGAGGGAAGAGCCCTGGGGGACCCCACAAGTAAGGTCCTTCGCCTCGGACATAAAGGAACCAAGACGAACTGCTTGCTTGCGATCTTGGAGAAATGAGGTAAGCCACCTGAGCGGGGTGCCCCTGATGCCGGCGTTCTCGATCCGCTGAATAAGGATGGAATAATCAACGGTATCGAATGCCGCCGACAAATCCAGGAGCACCAGGGCCTGGGAGATGTTCTGATCCGCTCCCTTCCTGAGTTCATCGTGAACTGCTACCATGATCGACTCAGTAGAGTGCTGAGGTCAAAATCCGGCCTGGTGCTTATCAAGGCACCCAGAGTTTTCAATGAACGAGCCCAGGCAGCTGGCGATTTCAGGGGAAACTCTGGCCTTGCACCTTCCAAAGGATTTCAAGCTGCATCTGGGATTATCGTGTGTAGACACTTTTTCGGCACCTTCGCTGTGTAAAATTATATTGACCCCAGCCGCTCCTCCAGGCAGCATGTGCCCTGGTGTGGCCACGGGGTGGCATGTGGCATCCTGCGAATAGTTAGATATATGTGCTCCATGTAAATTCAAGGCAGTTAGCAAACTTCATTTGGGATGCCTTGTGGTTTGCTGACACAGTGAAAGACTGTCTACCAAAGAGCATAGTGGGAAAGTGCTTCATTTGCGTGCAGACGCTGCTATGGCTCATTCCATGACCCTGGCCATATGTTGTGTCTTTCTCTGTACCTATGGCGTAGTGAAGCATGTGAGCGGCCATCACAAGTCCTACCTATTTTCTGCAAAGGCACTGGATGCCTCGAGATATAAAACTGTGCTTCGTGTAAGAATACGTTTGTGTGTAGCCCGCTGGGCGGCGAGGGTGCTACCCTGAGAGGTGCTCATGGTGCCGCGTCATGTGCCCTCGGCTACTAACTCATGGTAGAGCGGCATTCTTCTGTGTAGTAGACAGGAGCTGGAAGTGTGGGGGCGGGTATTATAATCTGACAACCGCTCTAGATTAACACGTTCCATTCCAGGTGAGTGAGCCTCTTCTATCACGCAGATGCTTCTGCAGTGTGATGATTGACTCCCAGAGTGATGAGCTAGGTATGGCATTGCCTTGCTGTAGTGAAGAGAGGCTCCGTGTTCTGGAAGGGACCGTTGCTAGGTTAATGCGGTCCCCATATGCTTTTATATAAAACATCTACCTCACTGGGGCATTCTGCCACCGCAGGGGGGGCGAAGCAGTACAAAATTGGGTGTGGTCCGTGACGGTGCCCTGTTTCTTACCTGAGAAGACTGGATAGGCGATGGCAAGAACCTCCTGCGCTGCTGCGCTCCCCGCCTCGCTCTCCAGATCCACCAAAGCCAGCGGACAGCCTCTTTCCAGACAGCAGCTTCTCCACGGCCGTCAGGTTGCCAGTGCGTGTGGCCTCCAGAAACTCCTGTTCCTTCCCCATGGTGTGGCCTCCCGTGGCCCCTTGCCCCGGGATCCCCCCAGCTGCCACGCTCCACCGCTAGCCCTCGGCCAAACTTTGGTCTCTGACTGACCCCGCCTCCGTGAGCACCTTGAACACACCCACCGGTGTCACATCATTTCCAACATGCGTGCAACCTCAGACAGCCGAGCGCGAATGGGTAGGAAGAAAGATTGTTCAGTACGAGCAATCAAAAGAAAGAAAGACTAAACTAACCGACAAAGACTTACGAAAAAGACAAAACCATGAACCATCGTGGGAACAGGCCAGTTAAATGCACACATTCTCGTTAAACTGCAACAACGTAAGAATATCATGCAGATGACGTACTGAAACAATATTTATTCCTCATTTTTTTATTTCATCGGTTTTGATAGAAAGCTTTGATGGCCCCCAAACCAGCGCTGGTAAAGCGGAACACCGAGCAAACGGACACGCCAATAACAACACAACCATGAATCTTCAGATAATAATTAACAGAAACAATTAAACAAAGCTCCAACATCCCTGCAACAGAAATCGTGCAGCCCATCCCGGCAACAGACAGATTGGAAATGACAAAAACATGCCGTAATTTTTTTTTTTTAAAACACCCGCCCACCGCCACATGGCGTTCGCAAAGGGGCGGAGCGAGAAAAAATCACCGGAACGCCCACGAATCTGCTCCGAGAGTTACTGACAGATCTCTCTTCCAATGGCTAGCCTCCATTTATGGAGCTAGCCAATGGAAGAGAGAGGCGGGTGAAAGCCCCGTACTGAAAAACATAAGATTTTGTCTGCGCGACACTGCTGCGCAGTGAACGCCAGGCGAAACCTAAAAAAGGAGTCTTCCATTTGCTGTAATGGACCATCGTTAACCATCCCCCAAACACCTGCTCCATATGTAACGGCTGCTTTTACTTTAGCTAAATATATGTTTTTAAGTGCATCCAATGGGCTTCCGCCCAACTTTTTTGTGAATCTCTTAACAGTGTTGAGGCTTCTTTGCATGCCCTGGCCTCTTGTTTTTACTAATTTAGACCAGGAGTGATCCTTGTCAAAGAGCACCCCAAGATATGAAAAGGAGTCCACCACCTTAATATCCTTGCCCTCCATCTGGAAGTGGGGATGTTTCTCACCTCTAGCCTCCACGGCCACAATTATAAATGATGTTGTTTAATTGACTTTCAGGTCAAGGGAAGCCATAAAGATGGAGTAAGCTTTGATTAGTTTTTGTACGGCCAACCCAGTTCTTGCCATCAGTACTGCGTCATCGGCGTATGCCAGAACCGGGAGGGGAGTTTGGTTACATTTTGGCACATCCAATGAAAGAGCAGACAGGGAGGACGCAACTCCATTCGTAAAGATTGAAAATAGAAACGGGGCGATGACACACCCCTGTCTAACTCCCTTTTCGATTTTGAAATGACGAGTGCACTCCCCCTTTCTACATACCTTACACAGGCAGTGGCATTGGCATATAGCTGGCGGATAAACTCGATGATCAGTGGTTCTATGCCCATACCCTCCATCATGGACCACAGCCTAGAATGTGACACCAGTCAAAGGCTGATGTTAAGTCCATGAAAGCCATATATAGTTTCCCGTTTCTAGCCTTCGAATATTTCCCTATTGTTAGGGAGAGGCTTAGGCACTGATCAATTGTCCCCATACCTCTACGGAACCCATACTCTGCCTTCATGATTATGTTATGCGAGTCTGCCCAATCCTCCAATCTAGCCAGTAGGGCCCGCTCCATTAGTTTAGCAGTGGTATAAAGCAAGGATATGGGGCGGTAATTCTTCGGGGAGCCCCTGTCCCCTTTTTTTTTAAATTGGAACAATTACACTCTAGTTCCATGATGGTGGTGGGCCTACTATCAGAATACTGTTGAAGATGTTTGTGAGTAAGGGGGCCCACATATCATAATCTTATTGAAAGAGGTCAATTGGTACGCCGTCCGACCCCGGAGCCTTACCGGGGGTCCAGGATTCTAATGCCATTCGAACCTCAGATACAGTAAAGGTTAATCCTTCCTGAGGTGGAATTTCTGGGGGGGACACTAATATAGGTGGAGGAGTTGGTTGCTCAAAGATTCCTTCCAAATGTCTCACCCATCAATCATTCAATCAATAAACCATTTGTAAAGCGCACTACATACCCGCGAGGGTCTCAAGGCGCTGGGGGGCACTATTGATCGAACAGCCAGGTCTTGAGTATCCTCCTGAAGGTCACAAGGTCTTGGATCTGTCGTCGGCTCAGTGGGAGGGTGTTCCATGTCTTGGCGGCGAGGTGGGAGAAGGATCTCCCGCCGGTGGTTGTTCTTCGGATGCGCGGGACAGTGGCGAGTGAGAGGTCGGTGGAGCCTAGCTGGCAGTTGGGGATGTAAAAGGAGAGCCGTCTGTTGAGGTAGGCTGGGCCGGTCTTGGGGAGTGCTTTGTGTGCGTGGATGAGGAGATTGAAGGATATCCTCTTGTTGACGGGGAGCCAGTGCAGGTTTCACAAGTGGGGGTGATGTGGCCGTGTCGTGGTACGTCAAGGATCAGTCGTGCCGAGGCGTTTTGAATGCGTTGTAGTCGTTTGAGCTTGGTCGGGGCTCCCGCATAGAGGGCGTTTCCGTAGTCGAGTCTGCTGCTGACGAGGGCCTGGGTGACTCTTTCTTGTATCTGTCGGGATCCATCTGTAGATCTTGCGGAGCATGCGGAGGGTGTTGAAGCAGGAGGAGGAGACGGCGTTGACTTTCTTGGTCATTGAGAGCGTTGAGTGGAGGATCAGGGCTCGACAAATCTGAAAAATTGTACTAGTCCTGCAGGTCTAGTAACTTGGGAAATCCCCTCGACCCAACTGCAACCTACTTGACCTCTGTCTCTGAAAACGGAGCAAAAGTGACAAGTTAACAAGATTTAAAGGCATCTTTATTGCTTAGTTCCTTTGTGAGCAATAAAAATGCCTTTAAATCTTGTTATATTGTCACTTTTGCTCCGTTTTCAAAGGCAGAGGACAAAAGTTAGTTTGTTTCCTACTCGCCAGAAAGGGCGAGTAGGAGCTAAAAATAGCTCGTCCTCATCCATTCTCCCTCGCAAATGCGAGCGGGCGAGTGGATTTGTCGAGCCCTGAGGATGTTTCCCAGGTTGCGTGCGTGGTCGGTGGGTGTCGGGGCTGCCCCCAGTGCCGTCGGCTACCAGGAACAGTGTCGGGCTGAGGGAGGATCCCTGGGGTACGCCGCAGAGGATCTCGGAGGCTTTGGCTTTCGTCTACATCACGGGTACTCATAGTACAGCCCGCGGGCTGCCAGAGGCCCGGCAAGCCTTCCCTGGCGGCCCGCGGACCTTGAGACATCTTACCCGGGTTTAAAAAAAATAATAATTAAACAGTGTCTGCAAACACTGCACGGGAGGCAGACCGAGAGAGAGGGAGGGAGGGAAAGGAGGGAGGGAAAAGGAGGCAGACAGAGGGAGAGCGAGGGAGGGAGGTAGAGGGAGGGAGGGGGAGGGAGAGGGAGGGAGGGAAAGGGAGGGCGAGGGAGGGAGGGAGGGAAAGAAGCGAGGGAAAGGGAGGCAGACAGGGAGAGCGAGGGAAGGAAAGGGAGGGAGGGGGAGCGAGGGAGGGAGGGAAAGGGAGGCAGACAGAGATAGAGGGAGGGAGGTAGAGGGAGGGAGACATGGAGGGGAAGGGGGAGCAAGGGAGGGAGAGGGAGGGAGAGCGAGGGAGGGAGGGAAAGGGAGGAGAAAGAGGGAGAGCGAGGGAGGGAGGGAAAGGGAGGCAGACAGAGGGAGAGCGAGGGAGGGAAGGAAAGGAAAGGGAGGGAAAGCGAGGGAGAGGGAGGGAAAGAGGCAGACAGAGGGAGAGCGAGGGAAGGAAGGAAAGGGAGGGTGAAGGAGGGGGAGCGATGGAGAGAGGGAAAGGGAGGCATACAGAGGGAGAGCGAGGGAGGGAGGTAGAGGGAGGGAGACAGGGAGGGGAAGGGAGAGCAAGGGAGGGAGAGCGAGGGAGGAAGGGAGGGAATAATTCTCGCTCCGGTGCCTTCTCAACTCACGGGTTCACACTCTGCGACTCTGGGCAATAGCTTGCTTAATCTCCACATCGGCCCCTCGCGGTGGGATGCCTGGCTTTCACCTTGTGGATACCCTGCCAGGGTTACCTCACAGGGGAATACCAGGAGGGGTTCCCTAAGCAAGCGCCGGGAAACCCTTTGTGGGTAGCTGTGCTCTATATAAGCTCAAATACATTTACATTTACAGACTGAGGGAGGGAAGAAAAGGGGGCAGACAGAGGGAGAGCGAGGGAGGGAAAGAGAGGGCGAGGGACGGAGAGGGAGGGTGAGCGAGGGAGGCAGACAGAGGGAGAGAGAGGGAGGGAGGGAGAGGGAGGGAGATCGAGGGAGGGAGGGAAAGGGAGGCAGACAGAGGGAGAGCGAGGGAGGGAAAGGGAGGGAGAGGAAAAACGAGGGAGGGAGGGAAAGGGAGACCGAGAGAGGGAGACAGAGAAGGGAAGACAGAGAAAGGGAGAGGGAGGAAGATACAGGGAGGGAGACAGACAGAGGGGGGAGACAGACGGAGGGAGACAAAGAGAGGGAGAGGGAGACAGAGAAAGGGAGAGGGAGGGAGACAGAGGGTGACAGACAGAGAGAGGGAGAAGGGAGTGAGGAGGGAGACAGAGGGTGACAGACCGAGGTTAGGGAGGAGGGAGACAGAGGGTGACAGACAGAGGGAGGAGGGAGGGAGGAGGGTGACAGACAGAGGGAGGGAGAAGGGTGACAGAAAGAGGGAGGAGGCAGAGAGAAGGGTGACAGACAGAGGGAGGAGGGTGACGGAAAGAGGGAGAGAGGAGGGAGGGAGGAGGGTGACAGACAGAGGGAAGGAGGAGGGAGGGAGGAGGGTGACAGACAGAGGGAGGGAGGAGGGCGACAGAGGGAGGAGGGCGATAGAGTGTGGAGGGCCACAGAGTGAGGGAGACAGGGAGAGGGAAGGAGAGAGAGGGAGACAGGGAGAGGGAATGGGAGAGAGAGAGAGGGAGACAGAGAGAGAGAGAGGGAGACAGAGAGAGGGAAAGAGAAAGACAGAGGGAGAGAGAGAGGGAGTGAGACAGTCAGAGTGAGTGAGACAGAGGAAGTCAGGGAGAGAGAGAGGGAGTGAAAGGGAGTGAGACAGTCTGAGTGAGACAGAGGGAGAAATAGGGAGAGATGCAAGGAGATGTGGAGTGAGAGAGGGAGGGAGATAGAGGTTGAGAGAGAGGGAAAGAGAGGAAGGAAGAGGGACAGAGAGAGAGAGAGAGAGAGAGAGAGAGAGAGGTGTGTGTGTATACCTGGTCTGGTGGCTAAGTGGACGAAGGCGTCCGCTGCAGGGACCTGTGTTCAACCTCATGGTCACAGTTTTTTTTGTTGCTCTAGTCCAGTCCCCTCCCCCACTGACCCCGCCCCCACTGATGCGGCCCTCGGACACAAACCACACTGTAAATTTGGCCCCCGAGAGAAAGTTTGTGAGTACCCATGGTCTACATGTACATCTAGTGCGGGGTCACCAATGTCTTTAAAATAAGTTGCGTTTACAACTTCCCAGAAGTCTTTGCTGCTGCCACAAGTAGCTGTTTGCTCAAGGTCTTCCCACTCCTGTGCTCTCAGATCTTTCTCTCTCCCCCCCCTTCTGGATGATTTATGCTCACTGACTCATTCTGAGCACCTCTGGCCTCCATCTCAGCAGTCGGTCAGCACGATTCCGTCTCTGGAAGCCAAGAGTACTCGCTCCGTACTAAGGGTTTCTCTAAACATTCGACATCTGAAAAAATCTGACAGACATTGTAGTGTAGTTCCTATTTTCCCTATAGGCCCTGCGCATTGGAATAACATAAACAGTAGTATAGACTTAGAAGTGCGGTCTTCCAGGTCTCTACTGACTATGCTAAACTTAATTGGGTTTGTTACCAACTAGCTCAGAGGTCACTGGAAACTTTCTTGACTGAATAGGAAGTGATCAGCTTCCCTGGTACAGACAAGAAGGGATTCAGTTTTCCAACAACCGCATAAACATGACAACTTTGCTCCTTAGAATAAGAGTCAATCTCTAGAGTGGTGTGAAACAATAATTAAACAGCTGTGCTCTCGCAACTACAATAAAGTGTTATACAATTGAGTACAATAACAAGTACGAATGAATAAACCGAAGCAGATTCTTTAGTGTGTTTCTTGTCCCAGCAAGGTGAAGATGTATTGTATCCAGACTTGAGGAATGTCACAATATGCCGACACGTGTTTTGTCGTGTGCCGTTGAGTCAACACGACTCTTCAGGGCTGGTGGTACAAAAAATAGTGTATACATGTTGACTAGTGCGTCATATCACTGAAATAAGCTGCATATGGTGACAAGAAATGCATCACGCATGCAGTGGTGATGTGCGTATTCAGTCGCACATAGTGGGTGTGAAGGGTGATGACGCTCCATATACTAAGAGTGTGTCACTCCAAGGAGGTGAGTGGTTTTCCTTGAGTGGTTGTGCCATAGGGGTGAGGTGTGATGGTTTTAACTTAAAATTGTGGCAAGCTTATGCGCACACACAGTGGTCCTGCATTCCTAGGGTTGCAAAGTGTCAAAAAGTCTTAGTGAGAGCGAGTTGGAGTGAAGTTTAATAAAAAGTTGTGGGTGACAAGTTCATGCCGGAGTGTTGTGAGTATAATTCGGCAAATCGGTGGATTTTATAGTGACTTAATGAGAAACATGCTCTCTCTAAGCGGCTAGGTCATTACCTTTAGACTCAACTCCTGGATGTGGGTTGAGAAAAGTCTGGAGGTTTTAGTGCTGTTCCACGTAGGTGGATTAGAGAGAGACTAAGAGGTGAGAAGAGAAAAAAACAAACATAATCAGGAAGGCATAAAATAGGAAATGTGCGAGAGCATCTCAGTGGGTGGTTGAGATTAAAGATATAAGATCGACAAGGACACTAAGTAGAAAGTATCCTTACCACTGAGTTTTTCAAGTTCAAAAAAGTAGTAGGTAGGTAGGGCTGGAATGTCCAATGGAGTTAGAAGCGAGATTGTATTCTATCCGCTATGTTCCGCCCTATTAGGTGTGTCAGAGACTTCAAAATTTAGCGCTATGGTAAAGAGATAAATTAAAATACCAGGATCATTGTACTAAAAGTGGCATGTATAGCGCCAAACTATATCGCATTTATGGTATAGTAGCTAAAAATATCGGTAGGTGGCATAAGTATTCTGTACCTGAATACGGGTTCGTTTCAGGTGATGACCAGGAGGGGATCCATCAGTCGGAAAACATCAAAAAACGGGTTCGTTTTTTCAGTTGGCGGTATGCTGCAAAGGTTCGAAATTAGTAAGCACGCATTAGAAATGCGAAAGTAAGTTCACGTGGGCTCATTCAGAAAACATCCAAAAAACGGGTTCGTTTTAACAGTTGGCGGTATGTTTGTAAAAGTTTGAAAATAGTGAGCACGCATTAGAAATGCGAAAGTGAGTTCACGTGGGCTCATTCAGTCTGTAACAACGGGAATATGGTTGTTAGGGGGAGAGGGCAAAGGCTTACCTGTAGTTAGGTATCCCTCCTCCGTTGGTTCCCGGTGGCCGTCTGTCTTGAGCGGACGCATGACCGGGGGAGGAGGTGTACTATGTAACAGTGTTAAACATAGAAGATGTCGGCTCGTTTGTAAGTCAAAACGTGGCCGTCATCTTAGCAAGGGGAGATGATAAAGCAGAAGGCTTGGTGCTCGCGTCTTTGTGTATCAAAAACGTGGCCGCCATCTTAGCTTGGTGTTCACGTATTAGTATAATACTAGAACAATATCAGTAGGGCTGCTTGCTATACATTTCGGAATGAGATGATAGATATCATAGAGAAAGGAAAAATGGGCCATATTAATGTTGAACTGATTATTCGTACGTTGGTACATGGGTTGATCTACATCCGTAGTCTATTTTTTGCTAGTTGGTTTCTGACGAAAAGGTCTTGTTTATCGTTTTTCCGTTTCCCGGATTAGTGAAAGACGGTCGCCGAAGTGGTGTTTACACCTCCTAATGTTACCCGGTGCCTATAGGTGTAGTGTAGTTTCATCGAGATTGTTAGAAAAAGTGGCATTCCACCAGGTGAAGGTGCATTACTGTTGCTGTGTGATTGTGACTACATTTATCACATTTTTCAATATTATTTCATTTCTATCTGATCTGGCCAACGCTCTAGTACATCATGAAAATCTGGCCCAAAATTGACAGTTGTGATAGGTCGTAAAGAAAGATTCAATCCACAATTAAGTGTTAGAAACAGCAATATGACAAGCATTATATACATTGTGGTATGTGCATCAATTGGTGTTATCCTCATGACAAGTATTATAAACACTGCAGTATGTACATTATTAGGTTTTATCATCGTTCCAAACATATAGACAATTAGATAAAAAAGTGTCTATGGTTGTTTCATATAGGTTTATCGATGACTAGATTTTGAAACAGTGGATATGTTTTTTTTGATGTCCCAAAAGGAGGATCCCCAAGGGTAACAGTTAGTCACCCAGAAAGTATTGAAACTCAGGGTCGTAGTTCAGCCCATGTTCCACGCTCTGTAGACGCATGATCCATGTTGCCTCCCTACGTCTGAGCGTCAATTCTCGGTTGCCCCCTCTGATGTTGAGGGGAATCATGTCAATCCCAAAGACACACACTTTGATGTCATCCTCTAAAGGTTGACACTCAGCTATGTGTAGAGCTACTGGGTATCTCGGATCTCTTTTCTGTATGGCTCTCATGTGTTCCGCGATTCTTTCTTTGAGTACCCTGATGGTGCTGCCTACATATATTTTGCCACATTGGCATTCTATTATGTAAACAACAAATTTGGTCAGACACGTGATGTTATGTTTGATTTTATATACTGTCCCTTCTGGACCCTTGAAAGTTGTGGTGCCATGTTTACCCCAAATACACATGGAACAGAAACCACATTTGTGGAATCCTAGACCTCTTGTGGATAGCCAATCACGTGCCGTAGTGTTTGAGGGAACTGTGGGGCTCAATTTGTTCCTCAGAGTGAAGCCCTTTCTGTACGTGATTGAAGGTCTGTCTGGAAGGAACTCCTTAAGCACAGGATCCTCTGTTAAAAGTTTCCAGTGTTTATTGAAGCTCTTTTTGGTGGTATGGTTAAGTGCATTGTATTCTGTTATTAATCTGATTTGTTGTTTGGAGGACTCTGTCTCCGTGCGTGCCTTTAAACAATCTGGTCTCGGGATGGTTCTGGTCCTTTGTTCTGCTATCTTGAGGGATGTGCTAGAGTACCCTCTCTTAAGGAATCTGTCTTTCATGTTTGAGATACAAATCTCGAATTCATTGGATTCACTGCAGTTACGTTTGGCTCTTAGGAATTCTCCATATGGGATAGAACGTAACTGGTGCTCAGGGTGAAAGCTAGAAGCATGGAGTATGGAATTACAGGAGGTGGGTTTCCTGAAAAGTTTCGAGTGTAGTTGGTCGTCCTTTACGTAGAATTCTAGATCTAAGAACTCCATACTAGTAAGGTTGTGTCTCATGGTGAAGCTCATTTCCCATGTATTATTGTTTAAATGTTCAAAAAAGGATTGAAGTAGTTCTTCAGAGCCTGACCATAACATAAAGCAATCGTCGATGTATCGACCCCAAAAAACTATGGAGTCGGTGTATTGGATTCCTTTGGTACCCCAAATCAAGTCAGCCTCCAGGGCCCCCATGAAGAGATTAGCGAAGGAGGGTGAGAATTTGGAGCCCATGGCTACTCCCTTCTTTTGTCTATACCATTTTCGGTCAAAAATAAAGAAATTGTTCTCTAGAATGATCTTCATCATATGTAGTAGCATGTTGGTGTGTGCCCAGAGAGAAGCCGGTCGGTTGGATAAGAGTTTGGTGATGGCTGCTAAACCCAGTTCAGGATTGATGCTCGTGTAGAGAGACACCACATCTAAGGTCACTAATATGGTGCCTCGTTGCCATTCCATGTCTGACATGATGCTCAGTATGTGTTTAGAGTCTTGTATATAAGACGGAAGATTTTTGACCAGGGGCCCCAAGAAAAGATCCACATACTCTGCGATTCTTTCGGTGGGACCTCCAATCCCCGATACTATCGGTCTTCCTGGAGGAAATGGTAGATTCTTGTGGACTTTGGGTAGCGTGTACAACCACGGATACGTGGGTTTGAAGACTTTGAGATACAGGTACTCATTGTCATCCAGAATACCAGATTTTTTCCAGTTGAGTAAGAGTCCATTGATTAGAAGTGTTAGTGGACCAATGGGGTTATGATTGAGTAACTCATAACATGAGTCATCATTGAGTTGGCCTTGGATCTCATTGTTGTAGTCGATCAGATCCATGACTACCACATTACCCCCTTTGTCTGCCTCCCTGATGATGATGTTGGGATTATCGCTTAAAGTGGAAAGTGCTAACCGTTCCCCTCTGGTTAAGTTGTCTTTGTATTTAAACTTATTGTTTAGGTTCTTGGTATTGGTTCTATTGAGATCCTCAAGAACATGTCTGTAAAAATTGTCAATCCCATTACCCCCTGGTAGCGTGGGTGTCCATTTAGATTTGCTTTTCAAGCCACTCGCCATACTATAATCAGTCTCAACGTCAAGCTCCTCTAGTAATCTTTCCATTTCTAGAGGACTGTCTTCCCTATCTGTTAAAGAAAGAAGCAGGTGTGTGGATTGTACATCTTTAATGGTCAAAGAAACATCATCAAAAACATTAGGAATGTGTCTAGGTTGACTCTGCCTGTTCTGTAATCCAGCAAAATGTTTATTTAGTTTAAGGTTGCGAATGAATTTAAAGATATCAATCTTAATTTGGCACATGTCACCGGTGGCATAGGGATTAAAGTTCTGGCCTCTACTTAGTAGGGAGACCATCTCTGGTGTCAAGGGAAATGAGGACAAATTGATGACCTGTACTTTGTCATCTGGTGTAGTTAGTTCTTCTGTGTCCCTGACCTCAGTTTCCTGCGGTAGTCTTCGCTTGTTCCCGCGTTTGCCCCTGTGGGGTTTGGGTCTACAGCGGTTCTTGGTGGCTGTGTCCTGTTGCCTTTCCTCACACGTTCCATTTCTAAAAAAAAGGTAGAACTGTTGGGCTCTGAATTCGCTGAATTTCATTTTCAATGTCACTGAGCCCAGTAGAGCTCAGTGAGGTGGTGCTGGAATTAATGGAACTGGGGGTTGTGGTTCTGCCTGACTGTGGGCCTGCTTTGGGTTTAGGGATCAGGGAATCGTATTTACGATCAAAGGTGTAGATTCTACCATTTTTATAGTCTGCCTCATCCCTTTTGATCTGACGGGCCTTTCTGTTCTTTATTTCCGTTTGGTGCTTTAGAAGAATCTCATCTAGTAGGGTGTAGTTTTTGACTGTGGCTTCAGGTTTGTTCAAATCTTTTATTTCCTGTTCTACAATTGAGATTTCCGCCTGTAATTTCGTGGTTTTACGGTCAGCACTCTCAATGAGAATATCCATGAGTGTAATGGAATTCTGATTGAGTGAATCTTACCATTTAATCATGAGATCTCTGTCTAGATCGTCGTAAGTCGGGAAAATGTGGGATTGTAGTCCTCTGGGGACTAATTTGAGCTTGAGATAGTGTTTTAGGGTTGCTCCGTCCCACCAACGGGAGTTCTCTTGCTTTTTGAGTTTCTCCAATTTGAAGAACTTGTCTCTTAAACCCTCTATGCGTGCAGGACCTGCCGTGGCCGATGCTTGGTGTGTGGGCATGCCTTTGGCCAGGTTATCAAAGAGATCTGCTGCTGCCTTGTCTCTGTCCATAGTGTGATGGACAAGTAGGGAAAATTGGGTGAGGACGATAGTTATGTTAGTAACGTGGAGGCACCCTATCTGAGGAAATAGAAGTAAACTTCTAAGGGTTTTTTTAGAAGTTCAGATAACAAGGGCGCACTGCCTCAATTTCTATGTTACTGTGTGTGGTTCATAAAATGGTTACTGTGTAGTGCGTGAAGAGCAGGCGGAAAACACCCTTAACGGTCTGAGAAGTCAGAGACAATACAACAATTAAACAGCTGTGCTCTCGCAACTACAATAAAGTGTTATACAATTGAGTACAATAACAAGTACGAATGAATAAACAGAAGCAGATTCTTTAGTGTGTTTCTTGTCCAAACGAGCTGTTGTACTGTTGTCCAAACGGAAATAAAGAACAGAAAGGCCCGTCAGATCAAAAGGGATGAGGCAGACTATAAAAATGGTAGAATCTACACCTTTGATCGTAAATACGATTCCCTGATCCCTAAACCCAAAGCAGGCCCACAGTCAGGCAGAACCACAACCCCCAGTTCCATTAAATCCAGCACCACCTCACTGAGCTCTACTGGGCTCAGTGACATTGAAAATGAAATTCTAGCGAATTCAGAGCCCAACAGTTCTACCTTTTTTTTAGAAATGGAACGTGTGAGGAAAGGCAACAGGACACAGCCACCAAGAACCGCTGTAGACCCAAACCCCACAGGGGCAAATGCGGGAACAAGCGAAGACTACCGCAGGAAACTGAGGTCAGGGACACAGAAGAACTAACTACACCAGATGACAAAGTACAGGTCATCAATTTGTCCTCATTTCCCTTGACACCAGAGATGGTCTCCCTACTAAGTAGAGGCCTGAACTTTAATCCCTATGCCACCGGTGACATGTGCCAAATCAAGATTGATATCTTTAAATTCATTCGCAACCTTAAACTAAAAAAACATTTTTCTGGATTACAGAACAGGCAGAGTCAACCTAGACACATTCCTAATGTTTTTGATGATGTTTCTTTGACCATTAAAGATGTACAATCCACCCACCTGCTTCTTTCTTTAACAGATAGGGAAGACAGTCCTCTAGAAATGGAAAGATTACTAGAGGAGCTTGACGTTGAGACTGATTATAGTATGGCGAGTGGCTTGAAAAGCAAATCTAAATGGACACCCACGCTACCAGGGGGTAATGGGATTGACAATTTTTACAGACATGTTCTTGAGGATCTCAATAGAACCAATACCAAGAACCTAAACAATAAGTTTAAATACAAAGACAACTTAACCAAAGGGGAACGGTTAGCACTTTCCACTTTAAGCGATAATCCCAACATCATCATCAGGGAGGCAGACAAAGGGGGTAATGTGGTGGTCATGGATCTGATCGACTACAACAACAAGATCCAAGGCCAACTCAATGATGACTCATGTTATGAGTTACTCAATCATAACCCCATTGGTCCACTAACACTTCTAATCAATGGACTCTTACTCAACTGGAAACAATCTGGTCTTCTGGATGACAATGAGTACCTGTATCTCAAAGTCTTCAAACCCACGTATCCGTGGTTGTACACGCTACCCAAAGTCCACAAGAATCTACCATTTCCTCCAGGAAGACCGATAGTATCGGGGATTGGAGGTCCCACCGAAAGAATCGCAGAGTATGTGGATCTTTTCTTGGGGCCCCTGGTCAAAAATCTTCCGTCTTATATACAAGACTCTAAACACATACTGAGCATCATGTCAGACATGGAATGGCAACGAGGCACCATATTAGTGACCTTAGATGTGGTGTCTCTCTACACGAGCATCAATCCTGAACTGGGTTTAGCAGCCATCACCAAACTCTTATCCAACCGACCGGCTTCTCTCTGGGCACACACCAACATGCTACTACATATGATGAAGATCATTCTAGAGAACAATTTCTTTATTTTTGACCGAAAATGGTATAGCCAAAAGAAGGGAGTAGCCATGGGCACCAAATTCTCACCCTCCTTCGCTAATCTCTTCATGGGGGCCCTGGAGGCTGACTTGATTTGGGGTACCAAAGGAATCCAATACACCGACTCCATAGTTTTTTGGGGTCGATACATCGACGATTGCTTTATGTTATGGTCAGGCTCTGAAGAACTACTTCAATCCTTTTTTGAACATTTAAACAATAATACATGGGAAATGAGCTTCACCATGAGACACAACCTTACTAGTATGGAGTTCTTAGATCTAGAATTCTACGTAAAGGACGACCAACTACACTCGAAACTTTTCAGGAAACCCACCTCCTGTAATTCCATACTCCATGCTTCTAGCTTTCACCCTGAGCACCAGTTACGTTCTATCCCATATGGAGAATTCCTAAGAGCCAAACGTAACTGCAGTGAATCCAATGAATTCGAGATTTGTATCTCAAACATGAAAGACAGATTCCTTAAGAGAGGGTACTCTAGCACATCCCTCAAGATAGCAGAACAAAGGACCAGAACCATCCCGAGACCAGATTGTTTAAAGGCACGCACGGAGACAGAGTCCTCCAAACAACAAATCAGATTAATAACAGAATACAATGCACTTAACCATACCACCAAAAAGAGCTTCAATAAACACTGGAAACTTTTAACAGAGGATCCTGTGCTTAAGGAGTTCCTTCCAGACAGACCTTCAATCACGTACAGAAAGGGCTTCACTCTGAGGAACAAATTGAGCCCCACAGTTCCCTCAAACACTACGGCACGTGATTGGCTATCCACAAGAGGTCTAGGATTCCACAAATGTGGTTTCTGTTCCATGTGTATTTGGGGTAAACATGGCACCACAACTTTCATGGGTCCAGAAGGGACAGTATATAAAATCAAACATAACATCACGTGTCTGACCAAATTTGTTGTTTACATAATAGAATGCCAATGTGGCAAAATATATGTAGGCAGCACCATCAGGGCACTCAAAGAAAGAATCGCGGAACACATGAGAGCCATACAGAAAAGAGATCCGAGATACCCAGTAGCTCTACACATAGCTGAGTGTCAACCTTTAGAGGATGACATCAAAGTGTGTGTCTTTGGGATTGACATGATTCCCCTCAACATCAGAGGGGGCAACCGAGAATTGACGCTCAGACGTAGGGAGGCAACATGGATCATGCGTCTACAGAGCGTGGAACATGGGCTGAACTACGACCCTGAGTTTCAATACTTTCTGGGTGACTAACTGTTACCCTTGGGGATCCTCCTTTTGGGACATCAAAAAAAACATATCCACTGTTTCAAAATCTAGTCATCGATAAACCTATATGAAACAACCATAGACACTTTTTTATCTAATTGTCTATATGTTTGGAACGATGATAAAACCTAATAATGTACATACTGCAGTGTTTATAATACTTGTCATGAGGATAACACCAATTGATGCACATACCACAATGTATATAATGCTTGTCATATTGCTGTTTCTAACACTTAATTGTGGATTGAATCTTTCTTTACGACCTATCACAACTGTCAATTTTGGGCCAGATTTTCATGATGTACTAGAGCGTTGGCCAGATCAGATAGAAATGAAATAATATTGAAAAATGTGATAAATGTAGTCACAATCACACAGCAACAGTAATGCACCTTCACCTGGTGGAATGCCACTTTTTCTAACAATCTCGATGAAACTACACTACACCTATAGGCACCGGGTAACATTAGGAGGTGTAAACACCACTTCGGCGACCGTCTTTCACTAATCCGGGAAACGGAAAAACGATAAACAAGACCTTTTCGTCAGAAACCAACTAGCAAAAAATAGACTACGGAAGTAGATCAACCCATGTACCAACGTACGAATAATCAGTTCAACATTAATATGGCCCATTTTTCCTTTCTCTATGATATCAATCATCTCATTCCGAAATGTATAGCAAGCAGCCCTACTGATATTGTTCTAGTATTATACTAATACGTGAACACCAAGCTAAGATGGCAGCCACGTTTTTGATACACAAAGACGCGAGCACCAAGCCTTCTGCTTTATCATCTCCCCTTGCTAAGATGGCTGCCACGTTTTGACTTACAAACGAGCCGACATCTTCTATGTTTAACACTGTTACATAGTACACCTCCTCCCCTGGTCATGCGTCCGCTCAAGACAGACGGCCACCGGGAACCAACGGAGGAGGGATACCTAACTACAGGTAAGCCTTTGCCCTCTCCCCCTAACAACCATATTCCCGTTGTTACAGACTGAATGAGCCCACGTGAACTCACTTTCGCATTTCTAATGCGTGCTCACTATTTTCAAACTTTTACAAACATACCGCCAACTGTTAAAACAAACCCGTTTTCTGGATGTTTTCTGAATGAGCCCACGTGAACTTACTTTCGCATTTCTAATGCGTGCTTACTAATTTCGAACCTTTGCAGCATACCGCCAACTGAAAAAACGAACCCGTTTTTTGATGTTTTCCGACTGATGGATCCCCTCCTGGTCATCACCTGAAACGAACCCGTATTCAGGTACAGAATACTTATGCCACCTACCGATATTTTTAGCTACTATACCATAAATGCGATATAGTTTGGTGCTATACATGCCACTTTTAGTACAATGATCCTGGTATTTTAATTTATCTCTTTACCATAGCGCTAAATTTTGAAGTCTCTGACACACCTAATAGGGCGGAACATAGCGGATAGAATACAATCTCGCTTCTAACTCCATTGGACATTCCAGCCCTACCTACCTACTACTTTTTTGAACTTGAAAAACTCAGTGGTAAGGATACTTTCTACTTAGTGTCCTTGTCGATCTTATATCTTTAATCTCAACCACCCACTGAGATGCTCTCGCACATTTCCTATTTTATGCCTTCCTGATTATGTTTGTTTTTTTCTCTTCTCACCTCTTAGTCTCTCTCTAATCCACCTACGTGGAACAGCACTAAAACCTCCAGACTTTTCTCAACCCACATCCAGGAGTTGAGTCTAAAGGTAATGACCTAGCCGCTTAGAGAGAGCATGTTTCTCATTAAGTCACTATAAAATCCACCGATTTGCCGAATTATACTCACAACACTCCGGCATGAACTTGTCACCCACAACTTTTTATTAAACTTCACTCCAACTCGCTCTCACTAAGACTTTTTGACACTTTGCAACCCTAGGAATGCAGGACCACCGTGTGTGCGCCTAAGCTTGCCACAATTTTAAGCTAAAACCATCACACCTCACCCCTATGGTACAACCACTCAAGGAAAACCACTCACCTCCTTGGAGTGACACACTCTTAGTATATGGAGCGTCATCACCCTTCACACCCACTACGTGCGACTGAATACGCACATCACCACTGCATGGGTGATGCATTTCTTGTCACCATATGCAGCTTATTTCAGTGATATGACGCACTAGTCAACATGTATACACTATTTTTTGTACCACCAGCCCTGAAAAGTCGTGTTGACTCAACGGCACACGACGAAACACGTGTCGGCATATTGTGACATTCCTCAAGTCTGGATACAATAAATCTTCACCTTGCTGGGACAAGAAACACACTAAAGAATCTGCTTCTGTTTATTCATTCGTACTTGTTATTGTACTCAATTGTATAACACTTTATTGTAGGTGCGAGAGCACAGCTGTTTAATTGTTGTATTGTCTCTGACTTCTCAGACGGTTAAGGGTGTTTTCCGCCTGCTCTTCACGCACTACACAGTAACCATTTTATGAACCACACACAGTAACGTAGAAATTGAGGCAGTGCGCCCTTGTTATCTGAACTTCTAAAAAAACCCTTAGCAGTTTACTTCGTGTGAAACAATAGACAGTTATTTTACTCAGTCAGTTGTGCAGATTACTTTCACCAAGATGCAGAGAAATAGAGAGACGGGCGTTTTCAATAAAAAGGTATTATTTATTGAACAGTCTTTCTTCTCATGCAAGAGAAATGAATTGCCACAATTGCAAGACTAGTTATTATAAAAAGTGCGTACAGTAAAATGAGGATTGCGAAATAATACTGTAAAAGCATTGATATGGTTTCTTAGCCATACAATGGTTAAAATGAATAAAATATATAAATTCATATATACATTTGACTAACGTACTCAACTGGTGCTTCTAACTACGCCTACCCCAGTGTACCTGACCTAAGCCTAATACTTGGGAGGGAGTAAGTAAGTAGCAGTTTTAGTTAAGTTGGTTTTGCCAAGGTTTTCTACAAGAATTCTCTCTAAGGGTTTAGTCAACACCATACCTTTGAAATAGAATGTTGGAGGTCTTGTATCTCCTTCCAGGACTCGATATCCCAGTCACTCGCAAGAGTAGGCTGGAAACGCCGGAGCTGGATTTTCTCGGCTGGAGAAAAGACAGCGTCTCTCTCAGCGCGTCGAGGAGGAGGAGGGGCAGCGTCCGTGGGCAGCTTGCATCTGCTGGGCTCTGTAAGGGACAGCTGTTCTGCTCCTGTATTCACCACACCATCGCTATCATCGATGTCGTTGAGGCAGCGTTTGCTTAAGGCAACGTTGGTAATATTTATACCTGAAAGGTGCCTTGTTTGACGTAAGTTTTTGGACATAAGACGTCAATAAAGATGTCACTAGGAAGTGATCGTCTCTCAGTGCTCATTAGAGTTCTATTACTAATCAAAACATAGCAAGCGTGCTTTCCCAGGTTGCTGAGTTTTATCTTGTTGAAGAACTCGGAGTGTAATCTAGGAATCTTAGATAGTGGCTTCTGCTGTGTCATCTGCTCTAATGAGCAGCAGAGGAAGAGATTCTGAAATGTGGCTCTGATCGTGTTAGGCCAGAGACGAGTTTCTGAAATATCGCTCTTGATCGTTTATGCCATTATAGGGGTATGAATGGATTATAGCCGTATAGGGGCATAAGGTCACAGTATTGATCGGGGTCCTAGATTAGAACGCGACACCCACTCCACGAATTTATGTCCATCAAATTACTAAAAACTATAGCAAAAAGATGCATGTGTAACATTACCCACCCCAAAATACATATCTGCATTTGAAATGGCGTATTTTGAAATACATGGAATATTTGTACTGTACGTCTTTAAGCATAGAAATCATTCAAAATGATAGCATATGTAATCAGTGAACGATTTTGCGAAAAAATTACACATGAAATATCTCTTTATACAGAAAAGAAGGGCGAGATAATTTCCTCACATATTAATGCAATTGCTGTAACATGTGCTAGAGGCTGATGTAAAGTTATTATGTCTCTAGCAGTACCTAAAAATAGAAGTTCTGTTCTTTATGAATAGGTCTACTTTAAGCAAAGAATTTTTGTGCCAGAAAAAAGGTAAATATTTTGAAAAATGTTCATTTAAAAAAAAAAAAATTCTTGGTGAACGGGGGAATAGAGTTGCAACGCTTTTCAGTAGTTTTTGTTGATCAAAACTGAAGGCCGAATTCAGAGTTCATGAGAACGCTGTGTGTCGGAATGCTTTTCTAAAATTATTGTTTCTGTTCGGGGGAGAACATCATATCAGACAGGCTCTCAAAGAATTGGTCTACAAAATCAGGTGACAGTTCGACCAAGTTCGATAGTGCTGTAACTTGGCAGGTGTGAGAATGATTGCTATCATCAAAGTCTGGATCAGCAATGCTCACAGAAGGTCGTACCTGGGTGATGTTGTTTTTATTTCTTGTTCCACTGTCACCACCTAGTCGTAGCACAAGAGTCTCAACGAATGCCGTCATCAGGATTGGTAGCCGCTGGGGACAACACAATGCGTGAGCCGTTATAGGACTTAGCAAAGTATTGATATCCATTGGTACTGCTCATGGAAGTACAAGACAGATGTCCAATACGCACTCATCTCCGCATAGCATACATCGAAGCACAGGTAAGATGCAGGTCTGCCATATAGGTCTGAATGAAAGAAACCAGGTCATGTTCAGATCTCTCAGCCTGGCCAATCCAAGGACTCTAGTTATTCGGTCCCGGTAGCGTATTGCTAGGATCGTTTCTTCCATCCTTGTCGGAGTCATGTCTGAGTTTTGGCTTGCCATATCGGAGCAGGAGGGTCCTAAATAAAATGCCTGCTACCAGTCCCAAAATCAGGGGTATGCCGCCAAAGACTGAATGGACAAAATTAGGAATGATTCCTAGAATTGCTTTGAATGGTGTTAACAGTCCCGTAAAAATGGTCTTAAATCCGCCTGGGATGCCTATGGCACTCGACATGTTAAGAATTTGGCTAAGCATTTCTGAGAAATGCACCGGGCAATTTGTTGATAAAAGGTCATGAATCTCTAATGTTGTCCTTGCAACTAGGAGATCATACGTCTCTTTTGATGACGTGATGGGCACTGTTGTCTGCAAAAGCACAGACTTCATTCTGCTTAAAGTATCAATTCGTATAGAAGAGACATTCAAACGAGGCCATATGGGAGTCTCGGAGTCTCTAGGGCCGTTTGGAAACAATGCTTGCATACAGCATTTGACCATGGAAGTTACTTGTACTAGATATTCTTTCCCTGGCAAAAGGCCACAACAGCTGTGATCCGTTATTAGAATGTAACTCCCATTCGAGAGTTGCTTAAAGAAAGGCTCTATCTGCGTTGCAGGTGTGACATGTTGGTGGCATGAAAGGTTGTTAGAATTTCCTTCACAGGCTCCGTGTAAATTAATACCTTGGCACAAAAGTATACCGCTTAGTGAATGTTTACACTTTTCACCACTAAGAAATACATTTTAGTTGCTGTCACTATAGCATGTGTGTGTGTGTATGGTAATTTCCATGCTGACTTAATGTATCCTTTACCCAAACGTTCATACTGGCCAGTTGGTATGTATTCAAGGCAATTTTTAAATCGGAAAGTTGTTATCGGAATTGTGATAATCCCGTGTATTATCTATTCAATGACAGGACTTTCTGACATTGTCAAAAGTAATCTCTCAAGTTTTTCGATGCTCAGGATTGTACAGTCTGCTCCTTTCTGTGCCAAGCTGATTTGTTTATCAGTAAGGTTAAAGATGGAAAACAATGACGTTGTGTTGATTAAACGCCATGGCACATAGCCTGAACGAAGATTTTGCAGCGTCCAGCCTAATTGTACAATAGAACGCAATTGCGACTGGCCATGCTGTAACATTAGCAAGTCTTTGTCTATTATATCTATGGCAGATGATACAATACTGTCCAGTGAATATATTCTGGAGGACAGAGTCATTAACCCATTGTCCACAACAGAAAGTGATTTTTCCAAATTAATACGATCAACTTCTCGTATTTTTTCAGCTGTTTCAATTTGTGTTACTTTCCAAGCCTCGTTGTAAGCCGCATATATACTGGTTGCTATGAAACGTTTTTGACGCTGTTTGCGAGGTCCCAGAATGAAATCGCGCAAATCAGCACCATCTTTAAGTGCCAGTGTGGATGATTCTAGCCATTCAAGGCACAGCTTCCCTACACTGTATGTTGTTACTATCCCTGGATGTTGTCTCTGGGAGTATCTAGGGTCTGGTCTGGTCATTGTTAACCCCTGTGTTTTATTCAGGAATCTATCTTGACAGTTGTTTGTGTCAGTAGGCCAGATTAACCACTTTTTCCAATCAGGATGTGTTCTGTTTAAATGTAAAATTTTAGATACGTCTATTTCAATATCTGTTGTTGCATTATCAGGTATTGGGTTTGGAATAGACGGTTTGTTAAGGTCTTTAATCTTAGCTAGGCCAAGACAGGTTGTTTGTTGAATTGTGTCATTTAAAAACATTATTTGTTCTGGGATCATGCAGGCTCGAAATAATGCTTCTATGCCTTGTACCTGCCAATCTTTTGTACCCCAGATTGTTTTTGTTTCAATGTTATTTTTCCAATAATCAAAACCAAATGTCATAATTTTTTCATAAAATGCTTCTGAATATATCAATGTAGTATTTGTCAGCATTGTTTTCAACCCTGTTTTATCTAACAGTTTATAATAAAACGTTTCTGCATCACTGGTGTTAAACCCTGACAAGTACTGAAATTTCTCATAGAATGTTTTAGAACTGCTTTTAGGTGGAGTAGCACAATGTTCCCATTGGTTATATTTAAAAACATTTCTAGGTTGTGCAAATTTATGTAAGTAGTGATCTCCGTAATGTGAGAAGCAGTACATCTGTTCATAACTAGACGAACCTTGTAAATAATCATGTTCTGTAAATCTTGCTGACAACGCTAAATCAGACATCATATTATTAATACTTTCAAAATCCCAATCATCAGAAAATGTACTTGGTTTTACAAAGTCACTTAAGGAAACCTTGAACTGGTGAGGATATTTCAGGATTTCGACCGGACCATATATTTCATAGTCAGTTTTGTCCCATACTACCCCACCGGGTATTGGAATGGCTGTGACATTTACTGTTGACAGTTCTCTTTTCTTCACGTGGGATGATCTATGTGGTTTGAGGACTAAGTTGATGTTCTGACCTGCTGTGTCCATTGAACTGTATTTTCCCTCAATGAATTTTCCAATGATGAGCCAAAGCAGGAGGAAAAATACACCTAGACCAAACCAGAACTCTAACCATGGAGAGATAAGGTAAATTTCCTTCAGTTGATGAAAGAGTTCTGTTGCTTTTTCCTTAAAAGTCTTTGTTTCTGGCATCACTTCGGCGTCGTTTTGATCCTCAGAAAAGTTATCGAAATTGATGAAGTAGCCAGAGGTAGTTCTGTCAATTGTTGGGATTGTTCTCTCAATTTGTCTTTCGGTAGCACATTCTGATGCCACGTCATTGTAGACTGGTGTTTCATGACGAACTGTTTCAATCTGTGTTTCAAGAGGCACGAGTTCCATGGCATTATTGCGTAGTCCCTCTCTGTGCACTGCAGGTTTATCAAATGTGATTAGTCTTTCAGTCTGAACCTCTTGAATTGTTGCAAGTTTGGGTATTCTGTTGTTTCTCGGGAGTCCACTGGGCCTACTGTTGATTATAGGCCACATGTTTGTGGTTTTACCAGGTCGATTGATACAACTCTGTTCTCCTTTTTACCAGCAAGGGGCGGTAGTACTACTGATCTTGTTCCGTTGATTGCTAAGATAGGTACTGCTTTTCTATAAGAAGGCCCAAATTCCTTCTTTACTGCTATTTTTTCTCTGACTAGATCCCCAATCTTTGGAATCCAGACAGGCCTTGCTGGGGCTGGTGGTGCCTCTTCAGTGGTAGTTGGCTGTTGCTTTAACTTTATGTTGCTTAAGGATTTTCTTGTTTCATTCAAGTCCTGGAAAACAGCCAAACGGTCTTTGATGTCAAAGTCTGTTTTCTTATCGTCAACCACTGATACCTGACTATCTTAGTCCTGAATGTACATTCTAGTTCCGAACATTAGTTCATATGGGCTGAAACCTTTTAGAGAATTTCTTGGCAAATTGTTAAGACTGAGCTGGACACTTATTAAATGTTTGACCCACCCATCACCCGAACCTAATACCTTCGCTGTTATAGATTGCTTTATGTCTCGGTTTTTTCTTTCCACTACACTGTTCCCTTCGGGGTGTGATGGACAAGAGTATCGCAAGCCAACGCCCATGCTGGCCATGGCCTCCTTATAAGCTCGAGAGCTGAAAGCAGGACCCTGGTCAGAATGGAACATGGCAATTGCGTATGTGCCGATAAAGACTCGCAGATCTTTTATAACCGTTCTGGCGGCAGCCGAGCGGTGGGGCCACATTTTTTAAGTGTGTTTAGTCTTAAATGATATACAATGGGACGCATTTCTCTTGTTTGATTATGCGAATAGATCGCCTTATGCTTTCTATTAGCGTTCCTGACACTACGCTGGCCGGTTCTCCACTGCGATCTCTGTAGCAGTCTTCACATTTTTTTGCAAAATAATGAATATCTACGCTCATTCCCGGCCACCAGTACTCTGATTGTAATTCTTTCAGAGAGTCCCTGATTGTTTGGTGTCTCAGACCCAACCCCATATGTGCTTCCTGTGTGAGGAAACCTCTCTGGTTCGTGTTTGGAATTACCCTATCCCCCACTCCAGGGATTCGACCAAAAGGAACAGAGTTTGCATCAATTACGTATGCATAATTGAGTGGATAGTTCACGGGTAGTGCTGCACAGTCGCCTTTTATGGACGTTTTTACTGCCAGCATGGTTTCCGCGTCTATGTATTTTTCTGAACGCTTTTTTGTGGCTACGGAAGCCGGTTTAGTTGCTTCCGCTATGGCTGTATTAGCCAATGAATTCCCTGCAACGTGAACGCCATCACGTTGATGATTCAGAGTGTGTATCACGTGAGTCTTTTGTAGTTCTTTCTGTAAAAGAACTACTTGTTTCCAAAGCATTTTATGCTTTATTGTGGCACCTGTGTCATCTTTGTAATCATTTTTAATCCAGCTCTGTAACTTATTATTGTAAGAGTTGACGCAGAAATGAGAACCGCACACGATTAGTGTCGGGAATTCACGTTCCGCATTTTCAAGCGCCATCTTTAAAGATCTGATTTCAGCTCTCTGAGCCAAACAGTTTCTAACTGATTCAGTTTTTGTTATTTTCGGTCTGAATTTACCGCACAGCCAGCGACCTTTAACAATCGCGCAGGCTGCATCGTAGGATTTGTTCTTTACGTTGAAATGCTGTACAAATCTATCTGTATAGATTATACAGGAGTATTGTTGGAGAGGCAGAAGTTCGATTGGCAGAGGATATTCTTCTTCATAAGCAAATCATTCAGTTTTTCGAATTGCGGGGCGAAATAGTATTTCACATCTTCCGCTCCAAGAGAATTTACACACTGTATCCATTTCGGATCCAGTGACACTGTAGGCAGGTTTACTGGGCTGAATAGCGCCTCGAAGGCGGATTCCGCTGTGAGGATATTGATCCGTTTGCCATGTGCTAGTTCTCGTTCATTCGCTAATGCAGTTTCTACTGCTTTCACAGTATTTTCTGTGGGACCTAATGTTTTTTCCGCTTGTGTGTACAAGTGTGATTTGTAAGCTATTGGTACCTTTTCTCCCTCATTAGAGGTCAGGTACGTGAATCCGCATCTTCCTGGGATCACTTTGATTACAAGATTGCGTGTGTTATCACGTGTATCTAATTTTGTTTTTGCTAACATGTCTGTTTGCAATGATCTCAAAATTTCTGTGTGTTTTTGAGTCCAAGTGATTGGTTTAAAATCAGGTTTAATTAGTTCGTAGAGAGGTTTAATCCTCTCCGCATTAGGATGTAAGTTCTTCCAAAATTCAGAAAACCTAGAATCGATTGTAAGTTCTTCAGCGTTTTTGGTGCTTGGAGTACAGCGCACATCTCTAAGAAGTTGTCCGCTAGGCTTTTCCCTTCACTTGATAATTCGTATCCTAAAAATAATACTGTCAGATGGGCAATTCAGGACTTTTTAAAGTTGAATTTGTAACCCCCTGCTGCAAACCCAAGTATTATGGTGTTCACTCTTTTCAAGTGAGTCTCTAAGTCGTCGTCTGTGAGATAGATATCATCTACATAAGATAATGCCTCATCATCATACATTTGTAGTAACTCTGTTACTCTGGCTGAAAATAGTCCTGGGCTATTCTTGAATCCCTGTGGGAGCCTACAGAAATTTTTCTGAGACCCCATTACTGAGAAAGCGGTCAAGTATCTGCTTTCTGATGCAATATTTTGACAAAAGAAACCATTTGATATGTCTAATGTCGTTTTATATTTTTTCCTAACTATGTTATTCATTAGTGCAGCACTATGCGAATGTTGTACTGCAAATGTTTTGCAACATGCGTTAAGGTGTCTGTAATCCAAAACTAAACAATATGAATCGTCTGGTTTGGAGACAGGAAACAAAGGATTGTTCATTTGAGAGGTGCATGTTTCAATCACCCCCTGGTATTCAAGTTGATCTAAAATCTCCCTGACCTGTTTTTTAGCTTCTTGCTTAATTGGATACTGCCTTTGTGCAGTCGGTTGACTTTTTAACTGGATTTTGTGGGGACGAGAGTCCTCATCCCATCCTACATGATTTTTATATAATGCTGGTGCCTGGGCCACTGCCCATTTCCTTGCATATCTATATTTAGTGTGAATCGGAATGTGATTCGAGAAGGCAGGCATAATCATTTCTTCGCCACGAGGGCACTACATGACAAACTCTGGGGGCCAGTCTTTTTCAGCTAACAGAATGCCATAGCCTTTTGAGAGTTTATCCCAAAATAGACCCCTTATTTTCCTAGTCTTATCACCCTCTATACACAGTGTTATTTCGTATATCTTATGGGGCTCACTAACTCTGGTGTCGGCAGTTTCTACTTGAATGTATTCATTCGTGTCCACTGTCTCCAGATGACTCATCAGGATCTTGCAAGCTATGGTGATTTCTGCTGCACTGTCTAGCATTGTCTGTGCCCACTCCCCGTTTTTCAGCTGTGTCCTCAGTATTCTCGGCATGTTCGATTACTCTAATACTGGCTACCTTCTTTCTTGGAAATTGAGATTTTTTACTTTGAGCAGGTTCCTTGTCTTTGGACTTGGTGTGCTCTCCTGGGTTTGACCGTCCTCTTCTTTCCGATTTCTGCAAAAAAGATCGAGAGGGACGTGTATCAATACTTTGATATCTATCAGGCTTCTTCAAATTATCCCTATCTCTAAGGTTATATCTTTTCTCAGAGGGCTCCCTCAGGGGAGACTGGTGTTCTCGAGTCGGAGCTCTTTCCCTCCGTTGAGGAGACCTTCCTCTGGACTGGAAAACTTTTTCCTTGGGAGTGGATTGTTTATTTCCATCCCAGCTCTTTTTAGGAGTGTTTGAATTATTTTTAATAAATAATTTTTCAGGATTTTCGAGCAGTTGGGGCTTTACTGGTTTTCCACCCAAGCTGTCTCTACCTAGTTCTTCATAACATTTTTCTATAATTTTGGCAAGCTCAATTGGTTGATCTGTTATATCTGTTTCTTTCAATTTCTGGCGGATCGTTTTATCCTCCATTGTCAATTGAACTAACTCTCTATATGCCTTTGTTAATTCTCTTATTTTAACTAAGAGTTCTTCACTTGACATTTTATCAACGTCTGGATGTGGTGTGTAGCTGGCTAGAACCGGCCACGTTGCTCCTGGTCTGCCTAATGGACCGAGCCTGGTAATATGATCATTGTGTTTTAGGGCGCCTGTAAACCAGAGCAGATGCTCTTGGAATTTTAATGGGATTTCAATCTCCTCGAAAGGAGCGTACTCTTCCGGTCGATCCCCTATTTTGTAATAGTGGAACTCGTGTGTTGCGGCGTTTGCCGCTGGAAATTTTATCCAAGAATAGAATACCTCTGTCTGCCGATATTCGTGTGCCTCTTATCACGAAGACGACTGTGCCACCTTGTGTGGTCAGTCCATTTTCTATAAGTTTTGACGTTATAGATTTTCTTATGTTGACCGGGATGATTATCGCACCCGGTTCATTAACACCGTCGGGACCCTGCTCAGTCGCATTTACTGCAGCTGCAGCGGTTCCGTTTTCATTGTCTGACATTTTATTTTTGTCAGAAAGGTTTTGCAGAGCAGGTCTCCAAGGAGACAAAGATTAGGTGCACAATATTTTGGAACACTGTATCCTTCAACGTTGAATAAACCAGAGCTTTACATAGGAATCTCTTCCTACTAAGTTTGGGCGGATTTTAACCTTTCACCCACTTCAGACGTCTATTGGAGTATTTACGGTTGAAAGGGGTCTGTGTGAAAAATGCACGACTGAGTTACTCTAACGTCTTGCGTTAGTTTTATCGCCTTACCAAACGTTGGGCGCCATGTAGTGTAGTTCCTATTTTCCCTATAGGCCCTGCGCATTGGAATAACATAAACAGTAGTATAGACGTAGAAGTGCGGTCTTCCAGGTCTCTACTGACTATGCTAAACTTAATTGGGTTTGTTACCAACTAGCTCAGAGGTCACTGGAAACTTTCTTGACTGAATAGGAAGTGATCAGCTTCCCTGGTACAGACAAGAAGGGATTCAGTTTTCCAACAACCGCATAAACATGACAACTTTGCTCCTTAGAATAAGAGTCAATCTCTAGAGTCGTGTGAAACAATAGACAGTTATTTTACTCAGTCAGTTGTGCAGATTACTTTCACCAAGATGCAGAGAAATAGAGAGGCGGGCGTTTTCAATATAAAGGTATTATTTATTGAACAGTCTTTCTTCTCATGCAAGAGAAATGAATTGCCACAATTGCAAGACTAGTTATTATAAAAAGTACGTACAGTAAAATGAGGATTGCGAAATAATACTGTAAAAGCATTGATATGGTTTCTTAGCCATACAATGGTTAAAATGAATAAAATATATACATTCATATATACATTTTTGACTAACGTACTCAACTGGTGCTTCTAACTACGCCTACCCCAGTGTACCTGACCTAAGCCTAATACTTGGGAGGGAGTGAGTAAGTAGCAGTTTTAGTTAAGTTTGTTTTGCCAAGGTTTTCTTCAAGAATTCTCTCTAAGGGTTTAGTCAACACCATACCTCTGAAATAGAATGTTGGAGGTCTTGTATCTCCTTCCAGGACTCGATATCCCAGTCACTCGCAAGAGTAGGCTGGAAACGCCAGAGCTGGATTTTCTCGGCAGGAGAAAAGACAGCGTCTCTCTCAGCGCGTCGAGGAGGAGGAGGGGCAGCTTCCGTGGGCAGCTTGCATCTGCTGGGCTCTGTAAGGGACAGCTGTTCTGCTCCTGTATTCACCACACCATCGCTATCATCGATGTCGTTGAGGCAGCGTTTGCTTAAGGCAACGTTGGTAATATTTATACCTGAAAGGTGCCTTGTTTGACGTAAGTTTTTGGACATAAGACGTCAATAAAGATGTCACTAGGAAGTGATCGTCTCTCATTAGAGCTCTATTACTAATCAAAACATAGCAAGCGGGGCTTTCCCAGGTTGCTGAGTTTTATCTTGTTGAAGAACTCGGAGTGTAATCTAGGAATCTTAGATAGTTGCTTCTGCTGTGTCATCTGCTCTAATGAGCTGCAGAGGAAGAGATTCTGAAATGTGGCTCTGATCGTGTTAGGCCAGAGACGAGTTTCTGAAATATCGCTCTTGATCGTTTATGCCATTATAGGGGTATGAATGGATTATAGCCGTATAGGGGCATAAGGTCACAGTATTGATCGGGGTCCTAGATTAGAACGCGACAACATGCGCAATTACTCGGAGATGTATTGCTTCTTCATCATTGAATACATTGAATTTACAGTGTTTGATGAGTTACCAAGTCTCTCAACAAATTTGTCGATTGTTTCACTATCTTCCTGTCATTCCTGACTGAAAACATATCTTACATAATCAGCATTGGATTAACTTTGAGATTTAACACTTCTTTGATTTGAAGATATGTGATGTGATCAGTTTGTGGAAATTTATGTATTACCTCATTTACTCCTTCACCAGAAAGATTTTTGAGGTACTTGACAAACTTTTTGTTGTTGGTTTCTTCCAGTGCATTGATGAAATTATCAAGCGTTTCAATCCAGGCAGTCCAACTCTCAGTAATATTCTGCTTTTTTGCAGAGTCAAATGGAGGTGGAGGTTTCAGGAAGGTGGCAGCTGTCTAAACAGTTGTAGAACTTACTGACATTGTGAGTCTATGCTGCTCACCTGATCTTGCACCTATCGTACTATCAGCAAGTCCTTACGATATGCTTTGTTCAGTGTCGTTATGATCAGCCTGAATGGGTAGAGCTTCTTTTCGTATGGCCATCAGAGCTTGTCAACTCTTGAGGGACTTTAGATTTGTGCGCAACGCACCCTGCACTTTCAGTGGTGTCCGCTGCAGGGATCAAAAGCTCAGTATTTACAATCCTGGGTGTTTTACTTGAGTCACAGGCTCCACAATGGTGTATGGTAACTCTATTAACTCAGGTTTTGGGTAAGTACCACAATAAATTCTCAACCTGGTGTTTACTGCCTTTATTGCTTTTCTGTATTTGGCTATTGTAGCTGCAAGAGCTTTCTAGCCCTTATTTGTCGCTTCTTCAAGCGCTTTTCATTACCTGGTAGTTTCCAGCTTTAGCATTATCCTTCCATGCGATTTATAGCTCAGTACTGTGTAGGGGCGTAGCAACTCTTTCGCGGCATTAATAAATGATTTCTGCCCAACGATGAGTAAACTTCTCAGTGAGACTTTCGTTCTTGCCAAATGATTCACAGATGCTGGAGTGGCTCTTTTACTCCACATACACCAAATATTGATCTTCACTGCGACTGAGGCACATGCGCACATGAGAGAGCGCAATTTGAATAAAAAGTATGTATGTACCATATTCACAAGCATATCGCATAAACATAGAAGTTGTAACATGAAGGAACACTTATAGCGTAAAATTAGCCGATGTAACCAATGTAATAGGAAATGTATCTGTATCTATTCTATAAAGTGTATTAGAATTAGAAAGGCCCGTATACATAGTGGGCTAATATAGAAATGTATGGTAATGCTTAAGAACAGTAGAACGTGCAAAACTGAATATACGTGTGTAATTATTAAACGGAGAAAACGGCGAAAATGTAAAGCGAAGAAATGTGCAGAGCATGTATAACACGGTGTAAGCACGAGAATATAAATGTTGTATTCTATGTAAAATGCATTCACTTATAATCATTGCTTTGCTAAATTCGATTATATATAAATGTGTGTTAAAGGTTATACTGTGTAGAAGAGTTTGTAGGAATGTTAGAAAGGTTTGGTCATGTGTGATTTTAACCTAACTGACCAAGAGTTCGCAGGAGTGTAGTCCGCTGTAGGTAATTTAGTGGGCTCACAGGAACAGGGGATAGCTTTGATCTGAATGTGCGAGACAAGAGTCAAAGGTCTTGCTAGATTTAAGGTGACAATGCTGGACGAAGTTTATGGCCTAAGTGAGATAAGAGACGCTTGGAATTTGGGTCTTGTTTAGAAATGACCGTTCACAGGACCAAATGAGGTTAAGAATATAGTCGTAAAGAATAAAGGTCTGTTGAGGTGATAGACTTTGCTCCGAAAGTGTCAATTGGAATGTCAATGAAGTCACCAGCAAGAAGACGAAGATGGTGCCTACGAAGCAAGGTCAACTTAACGGACGACGCGAAGAGATGAAGCTATGGAAAGAGCTAGAAATGACCTCATGTGAATGTGTACGTGGTGGGCGTCAAGGGGCGTTCCACCCATACTGTGATTGTGTATTTAGGGACAGCACCCCGGGGAGAAGTTAGAGCAGATGGCCTGAGAGCAAGTTAGGAGCGAGCGCAGAGAGAACAGAGCGCAAGAGAGCAGTAGGCCGAGGACCCTTAGAGAGCGGATGGGTAGGCAGAGAGGGTACTGTTTCTCGACATAAGTTACCATTAGAGGTTAAGAGAGTTTGAACTTCTTTGGAAGTCAAACTGCTGACACCTTTTTAGGTAAGGAACTTGCGAAGTAGGGATGTCACCTAGTACAGAGTAGGGACAGAATTAACTTGTTTATTCTCTTTTTATAGATGACGCAACGGAACCACTTTGTGTCTATGCTTTTTAATCTGCTGATATTGGAATTGACTTTAATTGTATTCTTTTGTAGACTGAGGTTCTTTAGGGAATTTATTTTCCTTTTAGTTCCTGTATATTTGTTGAATCTTATCCTGAGAGGATTGTATATGCAACTTATTCTGATTTTATATTAAATTTTTAAAACTTCATCAGTCGTAAGTGGTTCTTCAGAGTTGCGTCAGTTTATGGGGTTAATTTAACCTATGCGGGGTTTGTCTTTTACTCAATGACAGAAAATAATCGATCCAAAATAGATGAATGAGATAGGTATCTAATTGATCAGAAAAGGTATCAAAATCTCATTCCCCGCAGTTGGTAGCAGAGAAAGATGGTTTTCTTCTTGAGGAAGACAACCTAGGTCAGGTCTAGATTACCCCAAGGTCCCTAGTCATCGACGACCAGAAGAAGAATCCCTGAAGACGGTGCTGACGGTGCGTCGAGAGAAAAGCAGCAGAGTCGGTCGAGAGTGAGTATAAGGGTCATGCGTTGCCAGATTGCGGTGTTTTGTGTTGTACCTGTGTTGTAATGTCAAGCGGAGTTGAATGCCTGTAGAGTGATTGAGGGAAGGTTGTGAGCGCGCGCAACCGGATAAAATCTTAAGTTCAAAGAGAGCTTAAGTGGTTCGGGTGTATCGAACACCCAGAGTAATTGTCTACCATTGAAAGGGGGTCATGAGGTACCATTGATCGCCCGAAGGACCGATGATAGGGGGAGTGACAGAGTGAGTGTATGAGTAACGGACGCTGGTCGGACATTACTGTGTGTAAGTAACCTATCAGTTAAGGCGAGCGTCTGAACGTGAGAGGGAAGGCGTCTCGTCAGTTGAGGTGACAATTACAGTTAGACTGTGGACGTACAGTCAGAGAAAAGTGATCGCTTGGACGGAAGTAGTCATTTTTCGGCGTATGAATGAAAACGCATGCAAGACCGTGAGACGAGCTGAGAAAGGAGGGGAACTGCTGCAGAGGGGACGAGTGACGTCAGCGTAGAGCCGCGCTGAGATTGGTCGGTCAGCGTAGAACCGCGCTGGGATAGGCCGATTAGCGAGAGCCGCGTAGGGATTGGTTGGTTTGTCATCAGGACGTAAACAAGGAAGAGAAAAGGAAAATCGTAGATTATCGAAAATGAAGTGTTTTAAACGTTTAAGGGCAATCTTTAGGAGAGATAGAGGAAACTTGTATGCAGGAGAAGAAGCTCCACCAGAAGGCACACCAGCTTACCATATGGCAGTGAATGTAGGCTTACACTCAATACTATGGATCTCCGAGTGGAATAAGCTAACAGAAGGGAATAAGGAACTAACGTTCCCGAGATACGGGACGTTTAAGTTAGAAGTATTGAACCAACTGAAAGCGGTAATGCTAGCAACGAGACCTCTACCGAGGCCAACACAATTCGAAGCCCTTAGTGCATGGTTTAGAACGGCACACGAAAAGAGCTTGAATAGACGCCAAGAAAGAGTGAGACGATCGGTAAAAGCAGTGCAGGATGCTAAATG
Source organism: Lissotriton vulgaris (assembly GCF_964263255.1). Taxonomy (NCBI): domain Eukaryota; kingdom Metazoa; phylum Chordata; class Amphibia; order Caudata; family Salamandridae; genus Lissotriton; species Lissotriton vulgaris. Next base: position 1,063,492,441 of record NC_141693.1, on the reverse strand, counting down.
GGATGATGAAGCTAAAAAGTGGAGGGTGCAGAAGATAGAAGCAGACAAATTGTTCACAATGCTAGAGACTACGGGAGAATAGAAACCTCTAGAAGAAGATGAGGATAGCGAGCCAGATGAGGATCTGATAGATAGGCTATTGTTAGATAGACCACCTCCGTATAACAGAGAAGCCGAAAGTCCCGAACTACAGCAAGGGGACGGAGCTAGATGGGGGGAATATAAACCGCTCCCAGTATCAGAGTGGGATTCTAAGAAAGGTGAGGAAGTACCTCAATCTAGTCCCGTACAGAGAGTAGTAGGAAGATTCGTGGTCCAGAAGGTGCCAGAAACGCAGCATGCAAGGTCGTATCAATTGCCAGATGCTCTACAAGTACCTGTTACCATAGGTCCTATAGTGTCAATCTACAACCCAGAGGGAGTCCAGCAGGAAGAACAGGCACGATGGGACAGGGAAAGGGCAGAGATGGAGAGTAGGAATAATACGATCAATTCCCAAAGGCAGTTGCTAGGACCAAAGAGTCGGAGTACCCCATTGGATTCGGCAACGGGTCCCTGGATAGAACAGAGGGAGAGAAGCCAGATGGATTTGAGGGGACCGAAACCGAAAACCTTTAAGGAATTAAGGGAGTATTTGAAAGAATGGGATGCTGCCGAAGAGACTCAGAATAAAAAGTTAGAAACAGAAGCAGAATGGAGAGATCAGGATAACAGGATCCTCTCTCACTGCAGAGCTGACGAAAGCAGCCCTGAGTGGGAGAGAGGGAGTCAAGGAAGCAAGGGAGATACTTGCCATACCACTAGTGGCAGTAGACAAATGTGCGACGACAGGAGTGCAGGGTGTGGGGGAGTGCCTCGCCTCATCCTTAGTGAGGGAGAACGTAAGACACAGGAGTACCGAAATAGTTTCAGGTGCACTCACCATGCCCCGGGAGAAAACGTGCGACACTGGAGTCACGAGAATGTAGAGAGTCGCGAAAGGTCTCGCCATACATCCAGTGATCACGGACGGGATCGCGGGAACATGGAGGACCGTGAAGGACCTTTCCATTTATTAAGTGACACCAGACAGCAAGGAAGTTGCAGTGATGTAGAACAGAACGGAAGATCCTATCTCGCATCTAGAGAGACCGAGCCAAAAGGACAGAATGTAGTAATGGGGAATAGATCAATGTTCCACCATACCCCAAGGGAGGATGGGAGAGCTTGGGATCTAGAGAGGTGGGAACAAAGAGAAACAAGAAGGACGCCTCATAACTCACCTGCACCGAGACGTAGGGCTCGTAGTGGGGGTGAGAGGGATGTAAGCGAACCACCTAGGACTGAGGTGCTGAAAGCTGAGATAAAGGCAAAACGGCTCGATGTAATGAGTTTAAAATCAGACTTGGATGAAATCATAGACGGCACATTGCCAATGGAAAGGATAGAGCTGTATGATCATGACGAAATACTGTTTATGTCTAAGGATGTTACTCGGAAAGCGAGGTCAGTTCATGAAAAATTATCTGAGTTGGCAGACAGGTATATGATAGACATGTCACGAACTAAAGCGTTACAGGGCAACCATAGGCTAAATTGCACGGATCAAGATCTGGATGATCGTAGGACGATTGGGCTGAAAGTACACATAAAGGAACTGATCCTGAGTATCAGAGTATGGAGGGATTTGGATAAATGGGAAGAAAGATGGTCTAAGAGGGGATCCGTCAGAAGGAGTACACTTGCGAGGTCCCAAGATGGAGAGCTAATGCGAATGGAAGCTTTCCCTTTGCGAGAAATCGCGAACGGAAGCTACGTGCATGTACCCTGGAGTAGGGGAGATTTAGCGGCATTTACCAATTCCTTTCCAAAGCTCAGAGAGAACCCCGTTGAGTGGTATAAGCAGGTAGAGAGGTTCGTGAAGATCTCTAAGGTGCTGTGGATCGATTTGAACACCTTGTTTGATATCGTAGTACCCGGAGATTTGTGGACGGCATGCAAACTTAGTATTGAATGGCCCGCTTGTGAACCCCCGAGGGATGCTCAGACAAACGGTCCATCAGAGAGAGTAATGGAAAAGTACGAGAGAGTAATTGCATGGTTAAAAGAGAAAGTGCCAGTACAAGACATAGACTGGGTTAAGATAGATCGAACAACTCAGGAGCCTAAAGAGACCGTTCACGAGTTCTATGAGAGATTGCTGAAAGCATTCAAACAGTATAGTGGGTTGGATTTAATGGACCCCAAAGACATAGGACAGTTTGTGTCGAAGTTTGTCCTGGGATTACGACCCGACATAAGCTTGATGATTCAACAGCATTTGATTTGTTGGCAGAACAAACCTTTAGATGAGATTCTGAGGTATGCAAGGTACTGTAGCGATGAAATAGACTCAAAAGCAAAGAAACTTAAGGAAAAGCTGATGTTGGTGCAGATGCAATCAGCTGGAAAGGGTGGACAGCGGCAACAGGGAACAGGAACACCAGTAAAGAAACAGAATAATCAGAGCAGAGATGAGGAAGAAAGGCCGAGACCGAGGGTAGATATCGCAACACTGAAAAAGACAACGAGGTGCCATCAGTGTAACGAGGTGGGACATTGGAGACGCGAGTGTCCCTATAATGTCGAGACGGGGGAATTAGAACAGGAGGAGGATGAGGTTCAAACCAGCATGGTTAAGGGAGCAGCAGTCCCGAAGGGAAAGTTTATCAAAGGGGGGACTCAGACTCCTCGAGCGCCGTTCCCTCAACCGCCTCGCATTGCAAATGGAGGGAAAACCTATAGACAACTGCCACTGTTCGTAGGAGGAGAAGAATGCTACTACGTTGATCCTCTTACGGGGCAACGAGTGAATAGGGAAGAAGACTGTACTCTAGGAGCAGCCCTGGAGGTAGACCAGAGAGGACCATACGTAGAGGCTGAGGTGGCTGGATGTCCTACGACCTTTTTGGTAGACACGGGGGCCACTCAATCCACTTAGAGATCGGCGGTAGTCCCAGGTTTGCCAATGTCGGGAGAAACGATTCAGGTGGTAGGAGTCGCAAACAGGAGAATGACGAATCAATCCTCTGACTGAACCAGTGTCAGTGAAGATAGGAAATTACAGTGATGAACATCAGTTTGTGATTTGTGATTCTAGCCCTGTGTGTCTGCTAGGAAGAGATCTGTTGTGTAAACTAAATTGCACAATATATTGCACACCTGAAGGAGTAGAAGTGCAGACGAACGATGATGATGCTGATTTTAAGGTTGTAAACTCGCAGGAATGCGTGGAACTATATCCTACCCTAACGGTGGAGGAGCTTCCACAGGACTTGAAGGAGACAGTGTCAGCTGAGGTGTGGGATTTTACTGGAGAAGAAATAGGATTGATTAAAGGGGTAGAGCCAGTAAAGATCATGGTAAAGCCCAATGCTGAGTATCCAAGAACACCACAATACAAGTTGACCCCGGAGACGATTGCAGGAATAAAGCCTGTGATCGAATCCATGATTAAACAGGGAATACTGAAGGAGATCGTGGGAAGTCCATGTAACTCCCCGATTATGGGTTTGCAGAAGCCTAGTGGAAAATACAGAATAGTGCAGGATCTTCGAAAGATAATTAATATCGTTGTTTCATGTTGTCCAGTGGTACCGAATCCATCAGTGATATTGTTTCAGATACCGTTCCAAGCTGAATGGTTCACAGTGATAGACTTGTGCCAGGCTTTCTTTTCGATTCCTTTAGATGAGGAGAGCCAGTATCTTTTCGCTTTTAAGCTGGAAAATCGCGTTTTAACATGGTGTCGTATTCCCCAGGGGTTTACAGAAAGCCCATCGATTTTTAACCAGGTGCTGAAGAAAAATCTTGAAAGTCTAGTACTGCCCAAGAACTCAGTTCTAGTCCAGTACATAGACGACCTCCTAGTGGCGTCAGAAACTGAGGAAGCTTGCAAGGTAGACACCATCACCTTGTTAAATCACTTGGCCGAGAACGGACACAAGGTGTCTCCAAGTAAATTGCAGTATTGTCTCACCGAAGTGCAATACTTGGGCCACAGGATTGAAAAGGGAAAACGGAAGGTGTCTCCAGACAGAATAGAGGCGATCATGAAAATGAACGCGCCTAAAACACAGAGAGAAGTCAGGATGTTTCTAGGCATGGTCGGTTATTGTCGGCAGTGGATAGCCAACTTTTCACTGAAGGCAAAACCGTTACTACAACTGACGCACAAAGGAGTAAGTGATCCGGTACCATGGGACAAAGATTGTTTGATGGCATTTTTGCAGCTGAGGGAGGACTTGTGTCGTGCCCCGGCTTTGGGGATGCCTGATTACGAAAAACCATTCTTGCTTTACTGCTGCGAAAGAGAAGGTTGCGCTTTAGCAGTTTTGGCCCAGATACACGGCAATGCGCGTAGGCCAGTTGCTTACTTTTCGGCTACATTAGATCCAGTAGCCGCAGCGTTGCCCGGATGTCTCAAATCCGTAGCTGCAACGGGTGTCAGCATTGAAAGATGTGAAAGTGTGGTTATGGGACATCAGTTAGTGGTGTACGTACCACATTCTGTGGAATTGTTAATAACCAGGACTAAGACTCAGCATCTGACGAATAGCAGGCTCACACGCTACGAGCAAGTCATATTGGCTGCCGAGAATGTGACCCTAAAAAGATGTTCCGTCTTGAATCCTGCTACTTTGATGCCACTTCCAAATGAGATAGATGATGAAATCTGTACAGATCATGACTGCCTTGATGTGACTGAACTATGCACCAAACCGAGACCAGATATCGTAGATGAGCCCTTGACTGACCCCGATGAAATATTCTTTGTTGATGGTTCATGCGTAAGAGACGATATCGGTCAGCTGAGAGCAGCATATGCAGTTTGTACTATTACCAGAGTTGTGGAAGCCGCCTGCCTGGAAGGAGTACATTCCGCTCAGGTAGCTGAAATTATTGCTTTGACCCGTGCCTGTTTAGCAGGTAACAAAATTCGAGTCACCATATACACCGATAGCCAGTATGGTTTCGGGGTAGTTCACGACTATGGGCAGTTATGGTCTCAAAGAGGTTACATGACCTCCTCGGGTTCTCCTATTAGGAATGGAGAATTCGTGAGATTATTGTTAGAGGCATTACAAGGTCCGACAGCCATAGCGGTTGTCAAATGCGCCGCGCACACGAAGAATGTAGACTTTGTGTCGCAAGGCAACAGATATGCCGACGAAGTTGCACGTTATTGTGCAGAACAAGGTTATTCTCACACCAATGTAGAAGTGGGGGGAATACAGGAAAGAACTGAATTGACTATGTTGTTAGACACTGTAGATACGTGGGACGAGTTAAAATGTGTTCAGGAAAATGCTCCAGATGATGAGAAAAAGAGCTGGGAAACAGCTGGATGTACTAAAAGTGAAATGAATTTTTGGTTTTCTGCAGATGGGAGAGCAGTTTTACCAAACGAACTTGTTAGTCCAATGGCAAGGAAACTGCATGGATCAGCACACATAGGTAGAGATGCCATGGTGAGAGTATTCAGACAAACGTGGTTTAATCCGAAATTTAGAGTAGCGGCAGAAGCAGTATGTCAGCGTTGTGCGATCTGTCAGCAACTAAACGTAGGAAAGAGAACACCAGTTACTTTGAGTCACATAGGGAGGTCTGGGGGGCCTTTCAATAGAATGCAGCTGGATTTTATTGAAATGCCCAAGTGCAATCGACTCAGATATGTCTTAGTGATTGTCTGTATATTTTCTAGATGGGTTGAAGCTTACCCGACACGTAGGCGCGATACACTTACAGTAGCAAAATTGTTACTTAGAGAGTTGATACCGAGGTTCGGGGTGCCATCCTCTTTGGAATCGGACAGAGGAACTCATTTCAACAGCGAAATAGTGAAGATGCTATGTTCAGCTTTGAGTATCGATCAGAAACTCCATTGCAGTTATCGACCAGAAGCTTCAGGGATCGTAGAGCAAATTAACAGTACGATAAAATCCAGACTTGCCAAAGTTTGTTCATCGACATCCCTGAGTTGGCCTGATGCACTTCCATTGGTTCTTATGAGCATACGTAGCACACCAGATAGAAGAACAGGTCTCTCTCCACACGAGGTGCTAATGGGAAGAGCTATGAGATTGCCATTGGTTCCGACTGCAGCGTTGTTGAACATCACAGACGATTTGATCTTGGACTACTGCAAGGGACTATCTGATGCCATTCATTCTGTGTCCCTCCAGGTCCAGGCTGCAGAGGTTCCATCAGCACAAGACTTGTGCCATGACCTGTGTCCGGGGGACTGGGTCCTGGTGAAGAAGCACGTCAGGAAGAACTGTCTAGACGTGCGCTGGCGAGGACCGTTCCAAGTCATACTAGTTACGAACACTGCAGTAAAGTGTGGAGGCCTGCCCAACTGGATACACGCCTCACACACCCGAAGAGTGCCAACACCTCTGGAAGAAACAGCTCCTCTCTCGGATGAGAATCCAGCGGAAAGCGGAGAAGCCACAGAGGGGGAAAGCCAAGCTGTAGAGGTGATCGAAGAGGCTGAGCCTGTGTCGGAGCAGGCCGACGACGGTCAGGACACCAGTGAGACCGAAGTCGTCTCAGAAGAAGAGAGTAGCTGGGAGTTCGAATCAGATAACGAACAAGCTGTAAGCGATCAAGAGACAAGTCCAAGAACAAGGAGCAGGAGGACAAGGAGTGACGAAGCTAGTTGGCCGGAGAGAAGGAGAAGGCCAAGCTTAAAAGCAAATCAAGGGAGAACCCTTGTCCCGATCTCTGAAGAGTCGGATCAAGAAGAAGAAACTACGGATTCAGGCTCTGAGAGTCCGAGAAGATCAAGAAGGGTACGTGTGCCCTGCAGAAGGTACGCCACCCCAGAGTGGACTTATCTAGCAGATGTCTTGGGGACAGAAATCTGGGAGAGTGAAAGAAGTGAAAGTGATCAATCTCGATCCATTTGTGGCAGTGGAGATATGGATGTTGACGCCTGGAATCGAGACTGAGGGGTTACTGACTTTCACACTTCCCAGACCCCCTTACCTGAGTCGGATCAAAGATCTAGTGCTAAATCGATTAGAGTTTCCGACTTTTGGTCATCAAATACCAGAACAAGAAGAAAAAGTCATTCGTTTAGAATTATTGGAACATGTTATTAGAGCTGCAGGTACGAGAATCATTGTAGATGCATAAAGACTTTTGTGTTTAAGCTATAAAGAAGAAGATAACCTAGCGCCGAGTGGAAAGAAGAATAAAATTAGGGATTACATTTAGAGGACGGAGAAGGGTTAGGGTTGTCTATTGCTGAAGATAAAAAGACATTGTTGTGAAAAAGAGACTTTTTGTTGATTAAGAGCACTTTACAGACTGAGAAAGCAAACAAAGCAAGACAAAGACTTGAAAAGAAAACTTTTCTTCGAAAAGGAAAGAGCTACGCTGTCTTGATAACATGGAGAATGGCAACCCAAACCGAAAAGCCAAATGCATAATAGGTACACTAATAGCGGTAGTAATTTTTCTTATTATTACAGTAGTTACCACATCATACATGGTAGGACATGCAAGTGAAAAAGAGACAACAGATGTAAAGCCTGTAACGACTTTGAAACCTGCTCTTGTTGGGAAGAAGGAGGAGAGCAATGTCATCCGTGAAAAGACGTTACTGGCAAATGAAGCTCGTAGGTTACACGTAGACGAGTCGCAGGGAAATTTTAGATCAAACGCATATGCAAAGTTATTGTATGAGTATATTGATGCCATGGAGGCCAAGGATTGTTATGTATGCATGCAATTGCCGGCTTCCGTAGACGAAGGCATCAGATATCATCATCTCCCACTGACTTATGGGATAACATGTAGTTTATTGCTCAGTATATTTTATGGTAGAGAAGGGTTCGAGTACTACTTTTCAAATTATGATTCGGTACTGCCTGAAGTCCCGAATTATAAACAAATGAATAAGTGGGACTATTACAAAAAGGAAGATAGATTAACAAAGGTCTTTCTTCCTTGGGATACACTAGATACTTCATATGCACGCAGAAATAATCTGACTTGCAAAGTGTCAGAGGTAGAGAAAAAGTTCATAGGACAAGTAGATGACAGATACAGAAGGCAGAAGATTCTAAAAATGTCAGGACAGTGGAAAACTGATTGGACCGAAGAAGAAAAAGCACACAAGGAGAAGGGTAGCAATGGTCCAATAGCTTTGGATAGAACGCAGAAAGGAAAGTTATGTCTAACTCGAAGCAAGATGTATTATGAGAGTGTATTTGTAGGTGAAGTAAATTGCGAACATGCTTTTAGGTTAGAGTACTATACGAAAGATTTTATGAAAGGGATGCAAGCGATTCCTAATGTATATTTTGTATGTGGAAGGAATGCCTATGTAAAACTGCCTGACAATTGGTATGGTTCGTGTTACTTGGGAATTGTCTTCCCCAAAATATATCATGCAAAGGATTTAGCGATCATAGAAGGAAAGGCTTCGACAAGAACGAAAAGGGAAATAGGAGATGCTGAAGTAGTTGGAGACATATTTGGAGCGATGTTTCCTATGTTAGGTTTGATACTTAACGATGTTAAGATCAGGAGACTAGCTACAGTTGTAGATAGATTATCTGCAAGTACTGCAAGGTCATTAATGCTAGTAGAAGGAGAGATGCAGTCGATTAGAGCAATGGTTCTTCAGAACTGTCTTGCTTTAGATGTACTGCTAGCAAAAGAGGGCGGAGTCTGCAAGGCTTTGAAGGTCCAAGAATGTTGTACTTACATTCCAGATAATTCAAAACCACTTGAGAAAGTCATACAAAACATTACAGAGATACATAAAGAAATCGAAGATTTAACAAAAGTAAATGTTTGGGAAAAAGTAGGTCATGGAGTAGGAAAGGTTGGAAGTTGGTTTGCCAACCTTGGTAAAAGCATTGTGTGGTACATATTAAAACCTGTATTAATAGTATTGATTTGCATAATTACATTGTTAGGGTTAGTGAAACTGTACAAATGGTATAGGTCGAACCGGTTACAAAGGTCCATGAGAGAGCAAGAAAGGAGATTAGCTGCTTTACAAGACCAACAGTACAAAAGTTTAAGAGCTCTCGAAACGATAAAAAGAGGGAATCTTGTAACTAGTTCTGTGTAAGGTGTTATTCAAATTGCATTTAGTGATGACTCCTAGAGGTCATCAAAGGGGGGAACTGAGAGAGCGCAATTTGAATAAAAAGTATGTAGTATGTACCATATTCACAAGCATATCGCATAAACATAGAAGTTGTAACATGAAGGAACACTTATAGCGTAAAATTAGCCGATGTAACCAATGTAATAGGAAATGTATCTGTATCTATTCTATAAAGTGTATTAGAATTAGAAAGGCCCGTATACATAGTGGGCTAATATAGAAATGTATGGTAATGCTTAAGAACAGTAGAACGTGCACAACTAAATATACGGGTGTAATTATTAAACGGAGAAAACGGCGAAAATGTAAAGCGAAGAAATGTGCAGAGCATGTATAACACGGTGTAAGCACGAGAATATAAATGTTGTATTCTATGTAAAATGCATTCACTTATAATCATTGCTTTGCTAAATTCGATTATATATAAATGTGTGTTAAAGGTTATACTGTGTAGAAGAGTTTGTAGGAATGTTAAAAAGGTTTGGTCATGTGTGATTTTAACCTAACTGACCAAGAGTTCGCAGGAGTGTAGTCCGCTGTAGGTAATTTAGTGGGCTCACAGGAACAGGGGATAGCTTTGATCTGAATGTGCGAGACAAGAGTCAAAGGTCTTGCTAGATTTAAGGTGACAATGCTGGACGAAGTTTATGGCCTAAGTGAGATAAGAGACGCTTGGAATTTGGGTCTTGTTTAGAAATGACCGTTCACAGGACCAAATGAGGTTAAGAATATAGTCGTAAAGAATAAAGGTCTGTTGAGGTGATAGACTTTGCTCCGAAAGTGTCAATTGGAATGTCAATGAAGTCACCAGCAAGAAGACGAAGATGGTGCCTACGAAGCAAGGTCAACTTAACGGACGACGCGAAGAGATGAAGCTATGGAAAGAGCTAGAAATGACCTCATGTGAATGTGTACGTGGTGGGCGTCAAGGGGTGTATTTAGGGACAGCACCCCGGGGAGAAGTTAGAGCAGATGGCCTGAGAGCAAGTTAGGAGCGAGCGCAGAGAGAACAGAGCGCAAGAGAGCAGTAGGCCGAGGACCCTTAGAGAGCGGATGGGTAGGCAGAGAGGGTACTGTTTCTCGACATAAGTTACCATTAGAGGTTAAGAGAGTTTGAACTTCTTTGGAAGTCAAACTGCTGACACCTTTTTAGGTAAGGAACTTGCGAAGTAGGGATGTCACCTAGTACAGAGTAGGGACAGAATTAACTTGTTTATTCTCTTTTTATAGATGACGCAACGGAACCACTTTGTGTCTATGCTTTTTAATCTGCTGATATTGGAATTGACTTTAATTGTATTCTTTTGTAGACTGAGGTTCTTTAGGGAATTTATGTTCCTTTTAGTTCCTGTATATTTGTTGAATCTTATCCTGAGAGGATTGTATATGCAACTTATTCTGATTTTATATTAAATTTTTAAAACTTCATCAGTCGTAAGTGGTTCTTCAGAGTTGCGTCAGTTTATGGGGTTAATTTAACCTATGCGGGGTTTGTCTTTTACTCAATGACAGAAAATAATCGATCCAAAATAGATGAATGAGATAGGTATCTAATTGATCAGAAAAGGTATCAAAATCTCATTCCCCGCACACACATGAGTCAAAGTTGCATTTCAAGCAGCTCTTCCTCATTCACTCAACTACATTGACCAGTCCGCTCTTGAAGGCAAGCTGAGCTACTCCTGCCTTCTTGTCTAATGTAAGGATAAGCTGGGCATACGAAATTACCTTTATGTCATAGTATTCAATAATGGATGCTAACGGGAAAAAATATTATTTCAAAAGTGCAGGGCTTAGTAAGAATCCCTGTGGCACACCATAATAACGTGCTTTTCGTGCCAATATAAAAGGTTTAAGCGATACAGATTGCTCACTATGCAAGAGAAGTGACTCAATCCATTGCAAAGCTGAGCCACAACCCCCCACCTCCACCACTCTCTGATGGGAAGCATTATCAGACGCCACTGAAGTATCAAGTAGAGTCAAAGTGGTAGTTTGGCCTTGATCTAAAAAGGCTTTAATAGAATCAGTCACCTCTAACAGTGCTATTTCGATCATCGCCTCGGCCTAAAGCCAGATTTAGATGAGTTAAAAATATCATGACGCTCTAGGGAAGCAGATAGCTGAGTGTTTACTAGTTTTTTTTAGCATTTGTGAGGTGACTGGTAATCAAGAAATTGGCCTCAAGTTTGCTGAGTCGCCTGAAGATTCTTTCAACAGTGGTAATATTGTTGCCCGTTTCTACTTGTTGGTACCATGGCAGTTCCTAATGAGCTGTTAAACACTTAATTCAGTACTGGGTTGATAATATTCCCTGTCTGTGTCAGAAGTACAGGAGGGCAGGAATCACTGAGGAAGCCTAATTTACATCTCAAAATAGCCTGCCTAGAACCCACCCCCCTAATCCGATTGAACTGTGAGGGAGAGCTGGCAGTCTTGGAAGAGGAATGCAGTAGCATCTGCGGCTCCACAATGGCCGAGTTGGTTAGAAACTGCTGTATTAGCCACTTTTTCCTAAAAAATAATTTGGGATAGTATAACAGAGCTCTATAGACTGGGATCCCAGCCATGCTGGCTTTCAGGTTAAGAAAATCGTTATCAATTATAAATGTTTCTCCTGTTGTATTACTAGCCATGGTGATTCAGCCCTTAAAAAACGAGCTTGTTGTACTTTGATATCTTTACTCTAACACTTCAGCACCTTTTTGTAGATTTTTTTATCTTCTAATTTGTAGCCTGCCATCCATTTCCTCTCTAATGGCCACATATACTAAGAACCGGTCCCAAAATACTCATTGCCATTTGCGACCAGTGTGGTCATTTGTGAACCAACCTATGTACTATTAAGTCGGTTTGCAAATTAGCAATTTGTAACCGCAGTGATGCAGGCAGGGAATCAGATCTAAATATAGCTCCCGCCTGCAGGAAGCTACTCCCTGCGGCTGCGGGCATGAGCAATATCAGCTCCCTCTAGATGCGAGGAGCTGGTTAGTGCTAAGGAGCTCCCACACGACCCCCAGCAACACCTTTATTGTGCTGGGCTCTGGTGGGGGGATCTCTGGGGCCGAAGTTGGTTCTTGTGTGGGGCTGCCTGCCTCCCCTCTAAAAATTATGTTGAGGCATGGGGTCTCCAGGGCTCAAATCGACTGGGCAGAGGGGCTATTTGCCCTCCCTCCCTATAAAAATTGCGCCGTGCCCCAGGGATGGAATCCTCGGGGCAAAATCAGTCTGGGGGGGGGGACGTGCCCCTTCCCCAAACAACATGCACGCTGGACCCCGGGGTCGAAATCGGCATGGGGAGAGGACTGAGTGCTCTTCTCTCTATTAAATGTGCCAAGCCCAGAGGATGGGGTCCCAAAGACTAAAATCGGCCTGTGGAGTGGGGCCATGTTCCCCTCTCCCCTGAAAAGTGCACCAAGCCCAAGGTGATGGGGTCCCTAGATCCAAAATTGACCCAGGGAGTGGAGCCACGTGCCCTCTCCCCATAAAAATGACACTGAGCCACGGGTAATGAGGTCCCCAGGGCCAAAATCGGCCCAGAGATGGGGGCCAAACACGCCCCTCCCTTTTATTTAAATGAGTGGCCCTGAAGCATGAGATCCCTATCAGTGGCCCTGGGGCATGGGGTCCCCCTGACTGGTAACGGCTCAGGGAGGGGGCCGTGCGTCCCCCTCCTCTTTAATAAGAAAAAAAAAATCAGTGATGTCATAAATATTGTCATAGAACATGTCATGAGTGATGTCATAGGCAATGCATGCCGGGCACAAGTTATAATTATCGCTGATAACTATAACTGGTGCACATATTCACCTAACTAGAACGTTACTGTGACCTTTCGTTTTTTCAGTGAAGAAAAAAACATATATATATATATATATCCACAAGAAAGGTTCCCCTAATGAGGACGCCTCACACAGAGAGTTGAATCACCTCTTTAATTGCAGACTGCAACATATATATATATTTAATGTAGGAAAAGAAAACATGGGGTGTTCCCACCCTCCTGGAGTCCAGACATTTGGACCGTCTGAATGGGGGTGAATCCAAATTTCCTCTTACATGCCATATTGAATGGCTTAATTAAACAAGCTGTGGCTTGGCTGCCACCTAGAGAACCCAACAAAACCCAGACTTTTCTGAAAACGAGACTAACAGGGCTGTCAAGGGTGGTGTGACTTGTGCTAATTCATCTATGTTTTCTTACCCATACGGTCCGTTTCCACGGTGGAACTGTATGACCATATGTGGACTAATCAATTATTTTCTACCAAACAAGAAAGATTAATTAAATTTTTAAAAAAATGTTTGACTGTTAAAAAATATGGCTTGTACAACTTAAATAAATATATTTCACTTGCACTTGACCAATCATCTTCTCTCAAGATCTCCTCCAAACGACCTCCAGATTGAAACACTTTACTTGTCACAGTGCCCCTAATTGAATGCTCATAAAACAACTTATGTCCACACCTTACTCTTTCATAACCATTTTGGCCCATCAAGCAATTGTAGATAGATAAAGTGACCGGTCTACAAGTTCAGGTCTAAATATCTTTATTCTACTATAATACAGCAATAAAAGAACATAAAGCATCACAAAAGACATATCAATAAAAAATGTACAGATATAAGAAGAATACAGTAAAACATTTTCTAATATTAAAGACTAAAAGCTCATAAAATGTATAGTCCTGATTCAGATCTTTTTCTAATGATGATCCCTCTTTTTTATAAAATTTAAATCAGCAAAACAGATATTTGGCGAGACTAATTTCTGTAGGGTTATTTATATGATCTGATTTTCCTCTTACGAAAAAAGGGGGCCCAGAAAGAATGACGTGGCACAGAAAATAAAGTGCAGTAAAGCATAGTGGCATGTGCTTTGCTTAGATACGACATCACATGGATAGAGTGGCAGCTTTCTAAAAAACATGTTCTTTGCATGAGGAAAGCTATAATAAAGTTTGTTTAACTTAAAACGAGTTAAATGAACACGTTGTCTAGAAAGCATTACAAATGATAAACAGGGTTCTGGGCTAGCAGATATAGAAACATTGAAGTAGTCAAGAACACTAGACAAAGATGACGTCCGTTTCCACCTTACCTTCATGCAGTATTCTAAAAAAAGGGATTTGGTTTTGTCGTTACAACTCCTTTCAATACACCTAAGGTCATTAAACATGTCCAGGGCTCACAACAGATAGACCATTCTTTTGATTGATGGAAATCATGGTCTGTAGTATACATTATCCAATGATAAGCAATCCGCTTGATGAGCAATCTGCTAGAAAAATTCTGACCAGGCCTGCTTCCTACTTAACCCAGCAATGTATCCACAAAATCAGCGGGGCGAGCCCGTTCATATGCTCAATATATGCAAGAAGTATTTCCTCATGACCTATAATCGAGGATGTGATTCTATTGACAATCTGCATATAAAACCATTTTCTGTACGTTGAAGGATTTATGAATCCGAGTAGCCCCAGACACTGGCCCCATATGCCCCCACGGGTAAACACTTACTTTTGTAAATAGTAATTTGTTCATTATCTGGTTTCTGTTGCAATTTATGTACAAATCTAAACACTGCATTATTTATTTTGACAAAATGTTGATTTCTTAGTTTTATCATTGGTGACCAGGCCAAAGAAGAACTGAATTGGATACCTAAATAATTAAAATTATTTGTTCCACCCAACTTTGTCTCATGCAGCCAATAATTCTTTGTTTTCGTTTGTGCAGGTCCACAAGTCATTATGAAGAATTTAGTGTGGTTTGCTTTTAGGTCTAGACTTTCCATAGAAGACAAAAAAGAGTTCAATAAAATTTGGAGGCCGTTTACATTTCTTGCGATGAGCACCCCTTTATCAACGAAGAGTAGATTTGGGGTAAAGCGGATTCCCATCTTCTGCATATCATAGCTAGAATCTGATCAATGTTTATTGACATAATTGATATATAACAGGAAAAGAAAGCATGCCAGGATACATCCTTGGCAGACACCTCTCCGAGGTCTAAAAGGTTTTTCGAAATTGGTAATTGATTAATTCCTTCTCCGTTAAACTCTCTCACTATGCTGTCGTATGCCCTCATAAACCTTAAAACATATCTATATGGGTGCTCATCAAACCTTGGATAAAAAATTGAAGATGATATAGCATTAGTTCTTTGAGGGCTATGAAACAAAATTCCATCAGAATTATAAAAGCGATTGCCTACCTCCAATACCTTCCAATCTGTTACTTTCCTAAATTAAACAAGAGACAGAAGTGTTGTTAATTTACTAGACATCTGTTCCAAATGTAAACGTTTATTCGAAGGTCATTCTGCAAACATTTGGAAAATTAAATGAACTGTATCTTAGTCTAAGAGGTCTTTTCAACTTGTCCCATGATGTCCTCCAAGCAAGAAAGCGGAAGATTTTCTTGACTTCCCCTTCTACATCCATGAATAATTCAAGACGCACCAGAATCAAATATGGTTCTTCCACTGCTATTTCCATCACTCCTGGAAAACAAGGTTGGCTTTCCCAAAAATATGTCACCAGTACCACCTGAAACCTCTACCTCTTAATAAATAGAAGCACCCTTGTTACCATAGAAAAAGGAGGGAAAGCATACACAGAAAATCATCGAGGTGCATAAGCATTTAAAATTCCCTCTTTTGTAGAAATGCTGTAGGTGGCCTTAAGACTTTTGTAAACCATTACAGGACAGATAACAAACGTAATGGAAGTCAAACAATCTGGTAAAGAACTCCCAGCCCCCTGATTTGTAGAAATCTCTGACTCGTCTCTGACCTAGGGATTGAAAGGGATTTAAAAGTAAGTATCCTTGAGATCCAGTTTTGCCAAGTCTTCTGTCTCTCAAAAAATGAAATACCCTACATCTTGAAATAGAATACTGCACAAACCAATTTAGATCTTGCTAATGTATTAGCGGGCACTAACCTTTGTACTTACAAATGTTTTGAGATCCTTTGACACCTTCTCGATAGCCCCTTTGTTTAATATCTCCTGAACCATCATATCTACCTAATTTCTCTTGGTTCTTGCTCATGATAAGGTATTTCCCAGAGCTCTACCATATAACCTTCTACTGCCTGAAGGACCCATTAATCTTTTGTTAAAGACTCCCAATTTTACATGAAAAATCTTAACCACCCCCACCTTCAAAACAGAAGAACCAATACAAGTCTTCACACTTAACTTCTTTCTGCATGGAAAGCTGTACTCTCCCTCTGGAGATTCATCCTCTGCTCAACCTTCCCATTTGTCGGAAAAGTCCTGTTGAATATTGGAAACCTCTCAACAATCCTCTTCTTTGCACCATATATAGCGACTTGTATGGTATGCTGCCGGAAAAACACCCCCTTCCTCTAGCCCTTCCACAAAAGACCTTCTCCAAAAACTCTTCTCAAGGAGAACTGTGCTTTATCTAAAGCTATAAATGCTAATACATATTTGCAAACAACCATGACAATGCACTCACCAAGCAACAAACCCTATAGATCTTCAGTTGGATAATTATTCGCAAAATCCCCTAGCCTTACGTGTTTCAGTGCTGCATTACCATTTCCTAAAACCCCCCCTTGCCCATTTAAAATTGTTATTCTTCAGTCATATCTAATACATGAGAAAGTTATTTACTCACATCCAGGAGCATGTCATGACATTGTTTCAGCGCTTTTACTAACCCCTTTTCGGGATTCCATGCCAAATGATATAAAAAGCATGATAAATCTGGATTCAGTTTGAGGATTACACCTGCCTTAGTACTGAAAACTAGATAGGAACATTCTACTCTCATCACACCCTGAACTCTTTATCCAGGGGTCTCAAAATCCCAAGTATAATAAACTCAGCCACATAATCCAAATGCCACTAGACTGCTATCTGAGGATGCCTTATGTTGGAATAGAACCTATCCTTTCCTTGGGGATCCTTAATAACTGCTTTCATTGTAATGTCCAATTCTTTACTATCATCGTATAAATGGCAATAATACATAAAAAACATATTGTTCAAACCCATCCTTATCATATTCAAATATACATTGAAGTAGAGCCATTATGTTTAGGTCTAGTCTGAATCTCTCTTGTGCTGCTATGGACACCTTCTGTATGCCACAAAAGACACCATCCAAATCTGTGTAGTTAAGGCTGTCTCTCTTGCCAGTGAGGTCAAAGCCCCTTTCTTCATTTCTCATAAATGTTTCCTCTTCATTTTTCTCTTTCCACCTCCATCATTAAACGTACGATCCCTCCCATCTAATAACCAAAACTCTTTCTCAACTTCATTAGAAATAGCCATCTTTTTTCTCTCTGACAAACAGATTTTACAGCCTCCTTCACAGAAGAGTACTCTCTTCTTTAACTCACTCCAATGTCACCCAGTATCCCCAAGCTTAGCTTTGGAGGTTTTGCCTGAAACAAAAATGGCTGCTGTGTATGCTCCACTTAACACATCATAAGCGACACATGCAGAAATAACAAAATACAATAGTCCCCTGAATTATTAGCAATGCAATGGAAATTCTACTTTCACAATCTCCAACAGCCACAGGACAGCACACACCTATTTAAATAAAAAGAAACGAGCAAGCGCCATTGCTCAAAACAAAGGAAATCGATAAGTGAATGCAACATAATTCAAATAAAGTATTGCTCAGACTTGAATCCACTTAGATTTAAATCAGTCATCTTTTTTTTAATGAGGAAATGCCCAGAATCCTCTTTTCATTGTTTAAACTTATCAAACAAATTGCCATAAATTGGGAATCCATTAGAACTGTGATTTTTGGGTTGGTCGCCTATAACCAACCCAAGAATCACAATTCTAACATTAATGCCTAAACCCATTGTTAAAGGAAAAGCAAGCCGGAGTACTTCTCTGTCAAGGAGTTGTAAAAATAAAGGGGAAAGGGCTGCTGTTAAGGCTATTATGGACGTGTTTATTCTTTTCCCAAATGTAAGGTCTGGTTATTGTTTGCTTTAAAGTGCTGCATTGGGCTGGCAGTAAATATTTGTACGCATAATGCTACCCTCTGACCTTTACATGAAATCAGGGAGTTCTGTTTGTGGTCTGGTATTGATTTGGAAACAGGTGTAAGAAACTGTGAGGAGTGTGGGGTCACAGATAAGACTCAGACAGCTCAGAAGACTATAAGGTTTCCCTTGTCCAGGCCTCAAAAATCTGACAAATGTTACCAGACCTGTAGGTCTTTTGAGCTGAATAATTGACTCTACCTAATTGTAATGCGCTTGACTCATAAACTGGTCTCAAATTGTGTGATCCTAGGCAACTATTTTCTATCACAAAGTCTCCTTTTTCTTCATTATCACATATGAGAGCACCTTCAAATATGTGAGTTCAGCATGTCTGCTGTATAAAAAACTCTTTTGTTAGATTTATTAGACTAAACTTTTGATCCATGTATAATACAATTGTAACCCAAGTATGGGGTGCACATGCTTACTTGCCTCTTAGTTCACTAATACCATTGTCATCAGCACAGGGCAGAAATACGTCTTAGTTTGTGTTTAAAAGTTCTCACTATTAATAAATATATATTACTAAAGCCTGATGTAGTAGTGCACCGCCATTTACAGACACCATATTTGTCAGTGCAATGGCCACAGTCTTTCCCACTGACATGCTATACAACTATAGCATAAAAATATAAATGATAATGTGTGGAAATCGTGTTTCAGCAAATATTTATCATTAGCCAATTACCTGTGTTCTTGCTTTGTTTTGATCTTATTAAAATCTATGTAACCATCACATTTCAGAATTACAACAAAGTGCTTTCCTAACTGCTGTAATATGTTTTGAAATATTTGTACAGCTCATTTAAAAGCTATTTAAGTGTGTTTTCGAAGAAAAAACAACCTGACTAGTCTTTCGTTTTATAGTACCTGTAACCAGCACTGTTGTCAGACAGTTCACTTTAAGATATTCTCTAACTTTGCAGTCAGAGAAAGAAAAGTAAACACCAATCTCCAAGATAAAACAAGCAGTGATTTGTAAGAAGACATACGCTGACATTTGACCTCTGTCTTTGAATGCACAGCACATGTGGCAAGATAGAAACAGTATCTGATGACATCTCTATTGCCCATTCACTTTCTGAAAGAACAGAACATCCATATCGACTGAAAATGGAGGTCAATTTAAGTCTCAAGAGAAGCATTTTAAATGTTGTCAATAATTAAACACAAATGTACCTAGATTTATCCCCCAATTAGTAATGGTGCTGCGGAGAGGGTGCTACAGAGAGAGAGTAAATCAAATCATCAGGGCCATCATTTAGCTGGCTAGCAATGCAAGGAAAAACTGGGAATCTGAAGGTGAAAAAATGTGTACTTCTCGAATCATCAGGCAGGAATACATTGGTGAAATTTCATTTGTGATTATGAGGGGATTCATCCCATATTCTAAGAGTAATCCAGGATGAATAAAGAGACATAGAATTGTACATTGGATTCCAGAGGATAGTAGAAAAACTATTGAAGCTTCACAGGTTAGATACAAAATGTATTATGATACCAAACATGGTGTCAGAGATGTACCATTGAATATTGGGCAGCAGGTAATGTTCCTGAGGAAGGAGCGAGCCGAAACGTAATAGCAGGTTTAGGGAACTTGGTAAATTGTTAAACTGGTACCAAAGTCTGTTACATTGAATGATGGATGTGTTTAGTATCTGAGCAAGATTTCTGTTCGTAGGATGTTCCTGTAATGAAAGTTTATTCTGGTGGTTGGCGGATGATGTTGCTGATGAAGACATTTGTCAAGGTACTCTTTAAAGAGAAGTCAGAGAAGGAATATCAAATCTCTTGAATGGTTGATGTATGAGATGATGAGGAATTGTCTGAGTGTCAAAATTCTGGCGCACCATACAAGGTTTCTGGTGTGAATTCGACAACAGGTGTTTCTGGTGAAAGCTTGACTGCAAATTTCAATTCCAGAACCATTCCTGTGAACTTTAGGACTTCTGGTAGGACCATTGGGCCTCCCAAAATGCTTGAAGAATTAGTGTCTACTTATGCCAAATGTTCACGTATATATATATTTCTCTTCTCTTGCCTTCCTGTAGTCACCCGATGTTAAGGAGAATAAGGTGGGAATTTGCACACCTGTAGCATTCATCATTACCTCCTCCCCTTGTATATTGGAAACATGATTTCTCTCTCTGTGTCTCTAAACTGCACAAAAAACTGGCTAAGTGTATGAAAAAAAGGCATTGTTGAATGTAAATGTCAATATGTTTTTCATTGTGATAATTGCATTATAAGGAGCTACCTAAGGTATAAAGGTGATGGAACTAGATATGGTTTCTCCATAGTCATTCTTGGAGGACTGGATCCATGCCAGATTTTTTAAGATAACTACATTTATCTAAATGGGGATATGCTAAAAATCTGGCATGGATCCGGTCCTCAAGGGCTGAATTCAGAGAACCCTGAACTAGATCATCATTATGCACGTTATCACCATGTGTATACTAGTTGCTAGGGAGATAAATAATGAAGACGAGCCACCCTACATAGCCATAGGGAACGGCAGTAGTTGTAACACCTGGGGAGAGTGTCTACTTTGAATTCTCTATTTTGATTTTGTAATTATTTTATTTACAGACCTTGAACAGTGCCATATGAAGTGTGCCTTAATGCACTTGCAGACGAAACAATAATCTAAGAAAGCTATATATTATAAAAAAATTATATCTTGTCTTATAACAATATAATAGCTTGTTACATTCAATAGTACAATCTAGACCCCCCCCACCAGAATAATATCGTTAAATACCAGATAAATCTCTTCTAATGATGCAGATTCGGAAAGTGGGCCTTCAGCTCACGTTTTCAACAGTTTAAAGATGCAGTTAAACGAATTAAAGGCCTAGTGTACCAAGACATTTTACAGTTCCAGATCTGGCAGTTTGTAGAATCACAGTGTGTGCTACCATAAAATGGCCTTTTGCTACCTGCTAAACTGGTTTTGTGATTCAGTAAAGCCTTTTTGAATCGCTAAATGGGTCGATTGACTCGTTCAGAATTCCAATTAGGAAGGGACTTAAAATGGGCTTTCCATCTCGATTGAAAATCGCAGTGAGGTGTAGCAATACATTATGACTGCATTTGCAGTTGCAAACCATTGAAAAGCTGCTCACTCTTCAGAAGAGGTGGTAACCCATCCGCAAAGATGATGCTGTCCAGTTGGACAGGTTTCCCCTGGGGAATTGTCAAGCCACCACTTCCTTCTCTCCCACTGTGTTCCCAAAGGGAAAACATTTTTTAAATCAGACCTAGATCCTTTTAAGAACACGGACTGCTTTAAAAAAAGGAAGAATTTTTTTTTCCCATTCAGGAATGGAAACGCTGGCAGGGTGGTGTTCTGCTGCGTTAGGCCATCATCCTTGCGTTTGTAACCAATCACAGGAGGTCGCAAATAGCAGCCTACCGGATTAAGATTTATTAGGGAGGACGTTATGTGACCTTTTATGATACAACATATTTGTACATAGGTCGCCTCACAGAATCCGAGACCGGTCACAGACAGTGGGTGCATATTTTGCAACCTCTCTCTTGGTACAAGGGGCCCAAACAATGGCAGGTACACTCACAAGCTGGTCGGCATGGTTTACGCCTTGACAGCGGAAGGGATTGGGCAATACAAATCAGTGGCAGAGTGTGTGCTTTCTTTTTGCAGCCTATAAAGGTTTGCGTGTGACCACATTTCTCCTGTGTTTAATTTATGCAGATAGTTGTAGGTGGTGGGTACCACCTTATAAGATAGATTTATTGCATGATTTAAAAAGAAACCTTTGCAAGATAACATTTTGACACGTATTGAATTTGATAAAAATATGACACTTATTAGGTTTGCTAAGACAGAACCCCGGTTCCAGTAGTGAAAAGCCACCGGCCCCCCACATGGCAGAGCACTCTTGTAGGTGCACTGCACCGCAAATGCCTATGAAGACGATCCCTTCAAGGCAATTGTGGTCTAGATCAAGCTTGTGTTTTGAGTCCCAAAATTTTCCAGCCTATACACCCGTCCCTTGTTGGTAGCGGTGTTGTTTTGGTGTTTCCGACAGTTTTTCGTATGTCTGGCTGCCCGCAAGGCAAGTTGTCCTGCTATTGTAGAGGTTTGTGAATCTGCTCCTCTAGCTGAGGTAGCGGTCAACATCTCCCGTCCCCTAGTTTTTGGTGGGTACCAGCAATCGATTTTGGTGACTGAAAATTATTTTTCATCATCACACTTTGGCCCAATGCAAGAGAAAGAATGGAGGAAGAGACCAAAAGAGGAATAAAGAGAAAGATAGGAAAATAGTGGCAAAGGGCGAAAGCATTGATGACAAGCATTGGCATAGCCAATAGGTCTCGCTTTTGGGACCTTATAAGTATTTAGTTATTCATCACAATATCCTGGATGCAACAACATCAACTGTTGCAGGGCTAATCACTTATAAGGTCCCAAAGGCAAGACCTATTGGCTATGCCAATGCTTGTCTCCTGATGAGGTGGCGCGCACGCAGTTCGGGATCCAACGGCTCAGGCAAAGGTGCAATATGAGAACTTACTTACCGTGATCTTTCACAACAGTTGTGCATCAACAGACGTCCGACCTCCTGCCACGAACAAGGCCTGGCCCCGAAGCAGGGAGAGATGCTCTATACATTAATATTTCACCCTCAGATACTCGTGTGAAAGCAGCGGATGAAAACGCAAACTACCTTCCTTCTCGGCTGGGTTTCAGGAAACAAGAGACTGGTTGCACCCCAGGCTGTTTGAGAAAACCGCAGTCACACTCGCTCGTCTCGGGCTGCTCAAATTCTGCTACTGGTTCTCTCTAGCTACAAATTCGGTATGCCTCAGGTCAGAAAGGGGGTGTAGCCGTCTCAATCTCATGCCAGAAGTGGGGTGCAGCTGTCTCATTAGATCAGTTTGACTTCAGACGGAGCCATTACCAGCAGTTTTTGTGCATCACTTCCTCCAAGGAGGCTGACGTGGTTTGGTTGGAATAGGACAGGCCTGGCTTACCGAGGCTCGTCAGTTTAATAACAATGAATGCAAGCACAATGTGACGTTACAAGAAAGCAAAGGCATTGGCTTTTATTTTTAAAGTACCAAAGCAAGAATAAGTTATTATAAAAGAACCAGCTGCCCTAAAAAAAAATCAACTCCATCCCCAGTGTACAATAAGCCAGTGTACAATAAGCAAGATGAAAGGGAGATCTTAGGCACGTCAACACTTCTTTCCATTGTGGCAAATTATTTCTGAGCAAATGAGGCATACACTTTCTGGAATTCACCACCACCTATCTTTCTAAATGGGATAGGTGATTTGTTTTAATTAGAAGTGTGCCACAAACTGAGCTAGTAAGCAATACTTACATGAAACATGTAATCCTTTTCCCAGCCTGAAACATATGACCTGCTGCATCGAGGGCACTATGCGCACATAACATAACTAACAACCTTTCTTACGCAGCAGTGGCACACATTGTCAATTCACCACTAAGCCTCCCTTAAAGCTCATAACGCCTGCAGACAAATTTTCCATCCAGTGAGCATTTGGGATGGCATCGCGCTCCAGAAACAATTCCGATGTCATTCTATCAAATGCATCGATAACTCACTAAGGCCTTCACTGGGTACTGGGCACGGGTTCCCTCATACACATGATTAGAAAGTAGTGTCTTCAAAGTAAAAAGCTGCCCCAATGCCCATCACAATCATGATGGCACCTGACAAATAGCATGACCCTTCACCTGACTGGCATCCATGTAGCGGAATGAAGACCGACTAATAAAAAAAATGGAGCTTGGTTAAGCACAGTTTGATGCGATTATAGGTAAAGTAAAGAAATAGATGTTTTTTTCTATTCCTTTACTTTTGCTATAATCGCGGCAACAGCGCTTTACTTTTAATGTTAAAAGTAAAGCACGGGTACCGTGATTATAGCAAAAGTAAAGAAATAGAAAAAAACATCTATTTCTTAACTTTTCCTATAATCGCGGCACCCGCGCTTAACTTTTAACATTGAAGCGCGGGTGCCGCAATTATAGCAAAAGTAAAGAAATAGATGCTTTTTTTCTATTTCTTTACTTTTGCTACAATCGCGGCACCCGTGCTTTACTTTTAACATTAAAAGTAAAGCGCGGGTGCCACGATTATAGCAAAAGTAAAGAAATAGATGTGTTTTTCTATTTCTTTACTTTTGCTATAATCGCGGCACACGCGCTTTTCTTTTAACGTTAAAAGTAAAGCGCGTGTGCCGCAATTATAGCAAAAGGGAAAAGGGAATTGAAGCTTGGAGAGGGGCACGCAAAGCGTGCACATGCACTCAAGCTCTAGGCCGGCCATGGCAGCATTTTTAAAAGCCCTTACTAAAAGTCTCGCCAGTCCAGCGCATGCGCTGGGTCAGGCGAGACCTAAAAAAGGACCTGCAACAGTGAGATAAAGAAAAAATAAGTCTAAAGTGGTAGAACAAGGAGGTAGGAGCTTACGCCTGGCGGATGATGTAGTTCATTCTAGTATTAGCACACACTAGTAAGGATGTATGCCATCAAAAATTAGCATATCCTGTGCTTGAGGTGGAATCAAGAGTAAGCCCCAATGAAATTAAGCAACCCTAGCACTTGGAAGCGCAAGTGGTGAGCTCCTAAGGAACATGTTGAGGCCCTGCACTTATTGCTGCTTGCCCTGGGTGCTCAATCTAGACCTTTATCCTGTCAAAGGAAGCATTTCTGTATCCTTTTACGTTGCTGCAACTCTATTTTTTTCTTTTTACTTGTCTCACATGTTATTAGCACCTAAGAGTTTTTGTGTGAGGATCCTATGATGCATCTCTGAACGTGTTCCGATGTGATGTGTGTTTTATTTTTATTGTGATGTATTTTGCAGAATACAGTTTATTCTGTTGCCTGAAGAACATTTTCACGATAGATGGATGTAGCAGCAGGTGTGCCCGTTTCTTGTAAATGTGAGTATTTTTATCTTATTTTGCTCTGGAGTTGTTGTGGTAGCACCCAATGCCAGTTTTTCAAATATCTGTAACTGGATTTCGACTGAAGGTGTAGCCATTCTTAAGTGATATTTCATTTTTTGCCACAACAAGACATCATTCATAATCCATGTTTCAGAATTCTCTCCTCTACAGATTACTCCAACTAATGGTCATAACTGTTACTAGCTACCTAGAGTTTGCGTGTGTTTCCGTGTCCTTTTGTCTGAGGTGGAATCTTTGTGCTTAGCTTTGCCAAAGAAGGCTAGTCGTAGAGTTGGTGCAGTTGTTTGGTATAAGAAACCTGTTCGCAATCATACACAGTGATAGTAACAAAAAAATAAGAGACCCTTTGGACATCAACAAAAACGAAGACAGTGAGTCAACCAAACACACACTAGGTCCATAGAGGTAATATTAAAGCACACTCATTGGACAGAACGCTGTTGGCAGTGAGCAATGGGCACTCCGTTGCCACTGTTAAAAGACACACAATGGCCTGACAATGGCTAGCGCGATGTCTGGTTGAAACGGAGATCAGAGAGCTGGGGGTATCGAAGCGGGAGGGAGCACTGGTGGCAATATTGCTGGGGTTAAAGCTAAAACTTACTTGATCATCTAAACTCCTCATTATAGTAGTTTGTTGCTAGGAAGTGGTGACCAGAAAAACAAAGTAGTGCCATTGACTGGACTACACACGCCAAGAGTGGGTTTCTTCGCAGCGAGATAACTGCGAGGATACCGGACAGTTCGTATAGTGACCAAAGAGGACTGTTACTCTTAGGGGGCTCTCCGAAGCCTAACTGCATTGATCAAAGAAGATGGTCTCTCAGGGGCTCAATTTCTGATTTATGTTACAGTGGTAAGATCTTTACAATACTCATGGGCAACTGTTCACAAGATCCGTAGTCCCACAAGCTTTTGCAGGTTTGGCTGGCATATGGTAATGGGTGTAAGTTGGTTTCCTGGCTCTACAGCACCACTCTTGAGATGGTGTCTGATAATCTACCGACTTTACAGACTAGGTGGAGCGAAGCATTTGAACAGGTAAACCCATTTTAAAGGGATACCCATTATAAATGCACACATTTCAATTATTTGCATAACATATATCTCACTCCCTACAGATTGCATGTGATGATGCTTGTAGACACCATGAGCTGTACTCGACGTAGCCTTATGGATTTGGGCTTTGTTTAGATGGTTTGGGATGGCCCAGTGCAGGTCCCATTCTGGGCTAAGTGCATAGGTGATCTGGAATGCACATAAAAAGGCGGGCACTGCTTATGGTGGAAACGTGCCTGTTGAGCTTATAAAATGCGCTTGCAAAGACCTTGTAGTGCGCTGGCGTTCAACAGATGGCCGCCTACACCAGGGGGTTTGGCCAAGTGTGAGGACAAAACCACTAGTGGAGCAGTAGATGGAAGTGGTGGCAACCTCTTTTAAACCAGATCAATTCCTGGGATGCCAGGGTTAAGAGTCTCACTCTTAATAGTCATTATGCATATGAATGCCTTTCACGCATTATTATTATATCTGCCAGACATCCTACTTGGGTAAAGAATGTGTACTTGCTGTGGCTAAGATGGATCTTTGAGCAGAAAATATTAGTGGCATGAATCAATTGGGAAGATTGCACCATAGTTTCTGATTGTTGTATACTGTTTGGCACAACTTTTTCACTAAAATATGGAAACTACGAACAACTAATAATGTTAAAATTGATGGTATGCTGTTGGTTGTACATACACTTTCTGTGTATGACTGTGTTGATCGTGTCAGTTAAAATTCCTAATAAAAATATTTACAAAAGACACAAGGCCAAATGCTTTGATGTGCTGGACGTCGTGAATAATATGAAACACTATCAACCTGGTGAATGACGGACATTTTGTGTGTGTTCTGTTATCGAACAAACAGCAGCCAATTAAAATTAAGTTTGAGCTAAATTTGAAAACGGATGAGCTTTCTGGCTGTGCGTTTCTGTTTTTACCCAGCAGACTATAGTGACTGAGCCTTTCATTACTGCTCGCACATGAAAATAAGTTTGATATGATATTATTTATTATTTCATTTGTTTTTAAACGGGTAGCAGGTCCTAGCAGTCTTTGCATGCAGGCCTTGCCTTCTTTCCTTTGTCCAGTTGACATTTTAGAGAGGACAGTCAGCAGTTGAAAAGGACCAAGACATGTGCAGGTGCTTACTAGGTGGCAAAGAGAGTTGTTACTTTGCCATTGGCAGTGATGTATCCTTGCTTGGGATTATTGGTACCGTCCTTATCAAATGAAATAAGCATTGGCAAAGTCAGTAGGTCTGGAGTAGCCTGCCAGACTTTTTGTTTTGTGAACGCTTATTTTGGTTTCTTGTGCTTTCTGTGAAACCTATTGATGCGGGAGCTGTGGGGCCCATACCAATATGAAATGGCTAAAAGCAAAAATGCTTTTCATGGTCTCAGACGGCACACATTGCCGTTGCACTGCAGAGATTTACTTTGTGTGCAGATGTTTTGCGTGTGAAGGAGCAGAATTCCATCACTCAGTGAAGTTAGCCAATGGGTGAAGTCTGAAGTCTGTTAACCCCTGACCTACTCTTAATGCTTTAGCAGGCTAGAAGGACAATGTGAATGACATAACTATAAGTTATGTATATAGTCACTGAAAAAAAACATAGGTTTCAGACATGTTATAGTTAGGAATTACCATTTAAAAAACCTTAGATATTCACGGAAAAAAACAAAGGTTTCAGGGGCGTTATAGTTAGCTGGACATGTCACTCGTACAAAACCATTGAAATTCCCCCGTTATAGTTAGTTCAGCTAACTATAACTCGCGCGCCCGCATTGCACTGCTGATGACGTCACATATTACATCACTCATGACATGGTCAGTGACCTCACTCATGACATCACTGATGTGTCCACGCCCACTCCTTTGAGCACAAAAAAAAGGCATTGCGCCGGTGGCTACGCCTCCTCCTTTGAGCACTCTGCAAACGTGCCCCCTGGCGTGTTTACAGATGGGGAACGAATTTCCCTTGAATACTGGGGGTCCCTGGGGGCCAACTAGCGCACCAGGAAACTCCAGTATGCGCCAGGGGGCAGCGTTGCAGAGAGGTGTTCTGAGTTCACGGGCCTTTTTACACCTCTCTGCAACGCAGCTCCGAGGCGCTTAATGGAGATAGCTGGGCTAGTTGCACCCCAGGGACCTTAAGTATTCAAGGGGAGTTAATCCCTCACATTAAAATTATGGGGCTTGAGTTGACATGTGTGCAAACACACCCTGTGGCGCGGTTTAAATTGGGTAATTAATTCCTCTTCAATCCTGAGGGTTCCTTGGGGCCACCAGGTACCTCTAGTAAGCGCCACGGAGCGCCTGAGAGACCCCCTGCACTTCATTTCAAGAAGCACCGGGGGCTGGTGGTCCCCGGGCTGGGAAGCCTGAGAGTCCCCCTGCACATAATTTCAAGAAGCCCAAGGGGTGGCGGTCCCCGGGGCTGGCAGGGCTTGAGAGCCCCCCCCCACACATAATTGAAAAAAGCCCCGGGGTGGTGGTCCCCAGGACTGGGGGGCCCCTCCGGGCCCCCGTTTACATAAATAGTATTGCCCCCGGGATTTGGCCACCCCAGGGCTAGTTACCAACGAAGCGCGGATCCCGTTTTTTTTTTTAATGGCAGGATCCATGCAGGCTGGCGATTAAAAAAAAAATAATAATAATAATTTTTTAGGCCCTGGGGGTCCCCCTAAGCAGGCCTAGGGGGGTTAGAGTGTGTCTACCCAGACCCCTTTTTGCGTTTTTCGTGGGGTTTTTCTGCTTTCTTGTGCCTCGGTTATACTGAACTTTCTAAAGCTAAGGAGTTAGGTCCTGGAACATTGGGGTGGGCTGAACCTTATAATCAATTAAATACAACAACAGTGCCCACACCAACCAGAATTTCAAACAATTATTTTAAAGGTCAAACCAAAAAATTCATTTCAGTTTTGGCCGGGTACTTTTATTTATACCCCTCCGATGTATACAATTATTTTTATAAACTTTTTTATCTCATTTATGAATGAAAAAAGAAACATATAAACATTCAAAGCTATTTACACAACTATATACAACACATACCAACTACATATCATTACTTGATACACAAAATAAATACAGTGGGGAGATTCAAAGTCCAATCGCTGCTCCATCAACATACTAGGACCCTCAGGCCGGCTGCTGGTCTCCGTAACTAACCCCAATAAAGATAGTATTACCTGCCTGCAAGAGCGTTCTCACTGCTTGGGCAACCTTTTCTTCTCATCAATTGCGGCTGGCTTCCGGTTGCGAGAATGATCTTCCGCGATATCCTACAGCGGATCTGGTGCGCCTGAATGTTGGTGTTTCATTGGAGCAGGTGGGCCCGGATTGAGGGTCCTAGTATGTTGATGGAGCAGCGATTGGACTTTGAATCTCCCCACTGTGGTTAAATAATTGTATCAAGATGTTTCAAGTCACGGCAACGCCCACTTGGGATTTATGAAAATGCTGCAGAACTATCAGGACCATGATGCACTGGGGGCGGGACTGATTAGTATATCTATCCGGTGAGCAGCGTGGTGTTTTTCACATGACTTTAAGCCTGTGAGCAAGGACGCGAAGTCCGAAACCGGTCAGGCTACATTAAAACTTTGAAACAAAGCCAGTTGCTGGTCTCCGTTACTGACCCCAATAAAGAGAGGATTACCTACCTGCAAGAGCGTTCTTACTGCTTGGGCAACCTTTTCTTCTCATATATATAGGTCTGGTAATAAAATATTACTTTGCATTAAAAAAAACTCTGAATTCACTAAAAAAACAAAGGTTAAAGTGTTGTTATAGTTAGGTGAAAATATGAGTTTAAACTTAATATTTGAAACTAACAAAAACACTGAAATTCAACAGTTATAGTTATTTAAAATAATTATAACTTCCACTCACGCTTTGCACAGTGTTGGTGTCACTGATGTCAGTTCAGTTATCATCAGTAATGTTATCAATGATGCCACAGAACATTTCATGAGTGTTGTAATATGTGAGGTCATAAGCAGTGCATGGCGAGGGTGTGACCCCCCTTGGCCAATCAGATTGCTATATTTTTTGAAGTTGCTTGATCGCTGAACTCTTGTTAGTCTCCCACAAACACAAACATCCAGATATACAAAGGTTTTTAACCTTAATTTCTTAAAAACTACTGAATGGATGAACACCGCATCAAAATAAGCACTTTTTCTGGACCAACATCATCCTTTCTGCCAAATCTGGTGTAATTCCGTTCAGTCGTTTTCCCCAGTATCGCTGTTAAGTATTCCTACAGAAAATTGCATGGGGTGTTGAATTTTGAAACACCCTCTTTTTGCCCCCCTCTTGTTGGATCACCCCAAAACCTTCCAGGCATGAGTTGAGATGGATGAACATTTTGGGGGGAAAGTTTTGTGAGGATTCATCAAACATCACCATAGGTCTTAGCTTACCAAAAAAAATGCACTTTCTATCATAGCTTGGACAACCCCTTTTTATTTGTTAGTAAAATTAAAAGGTCTTGGTAATGCCAGACCTAATAAGTGTATGTACGCAGAACATGACAGACTACTTTCGGAGCGTTGGATTTTAGGCAAACACATTTATGAAGAGTGCTCAGCGGAAACAAACAACAGCTCCTAAACATTCTTAGGCACTTTGGGCTCCTGAAATATAGGGATTCAGATGTGTTTTCATAGTCATTGTTTTCTGTTATTTAAAAGTTTAACTTTGAAATTGCCTGCACCACTAACTATCTTAAGAAATTTGCTCGAAAAAGGTTAATTATCACAGTTTGTGCAAAGTTATACAATTCAGTGAATTTAAACCCCTTTTCCAGCGGGGATTTCTCTTTCGTTTTCCTTCCTTTGTGCTTTGAAATCGAAGCTTCACTTTGTGTGTGGTCAGCGTGCCGATTAAACCTTACTGCCTCGATGAATACAGTGGCCTTGTAACGCGACTCACAACTTGACAAGTTGATAAAATGTTATGCATTTTTATGTTTAACACTGTATTGCCTTTTTTGGAAGCCTGTGCTGGCCTTGCAGATTTATCTCTTCAACACTGTGAACAATGTTGCATGGAAAAGCAAAGCTAGTATAATGGACCCATTGGGCATTTGTTAAGGACACTGAACATGACGGCTATAACGGGCATCGACAGATAATTGTTTTCTTCGGCATTGTTCAGTTTAGCCAAGGTTCTTTTTGTGCAGCTGCTGATGAACACACACAGTCTGATGTATGTCTTTGGCGACCTACCAACCCGATCACAGAGGGGCTTTGAGAATACCCACTCATCTCCATGAACTCTTACTGTATTGTCTAAAAATGGACAATACATGAGATATTACAGCAACACATTTGTTCAAGTGTTATTTACATATTTTGTAAATGCACAATTGAGGTCTTGTGAAGTTATACTTTTTATTTTCGATGCCTTAAGTTATTGAACACTAGTTGAGTTTACAGTAAATTGTTGTCTCATGTGAACTAGTTAGTTTACAAATTAGGCTGCAAAGTTAATTTTGGCCTGTGCTTAAAGTGAAACCATTGTTCACATATTTTACAGAGGCAGAGTTCATACGCGCATGTTTTCAGGATGTTTGTCCTTTTGTGTGTTGTGCATGTGTCAGCTCAGCCAAACCAGTTGCATGAGTTATAAACACAGAACAACATTTTGGGAAGATCCATCAGTTTCATTGCATTTAAGTGCATACACTTCCAATGCCCGGGGCAATGCCAATGATATCCTGCGCATGAAAAGTCTTTTCTTACGGATAACCAGAAAATGCCACTGTTTTAGTCAACATGGTTGTTCTTTAGCGTCTAGTGGCTGAATAGCACCTCGCTTATAAAATTTGAGCTACAGTCCTCTACTAAGTATCACAAAACATCTATTAAAAAGTGCTCAATCGAACCGGTGGTGTTTGGGAGTGTGTATGCTCCTCCCCCATTACAGTGGTCCCTGGCTCAGAGGCTATTTGAAGTGTGGGCGGACATTCCGGAATCCCTGGCCGTGTTGGGAGGCGACTGGAACGATGTAATGGATGTGTGCATGGACCGCAGGAGACTGCAGGGGACGATGGCGGCTGCTGCCCCTACCCGACTGAGAGCGATGGTGGAAGGGTTGGGCTGGGTGGATGTTTGGAGACACATGCATGCCACAGTGCGAGAGTATACCTATGTTTCTGCCGTGCATGGCTCCTTTTCACGACTGGATTATGTTTTTATACCAGGGGCATTCCTCGATAGGGTGAGGGAGGCCGGGATTCTGCCTAGAGGACGGTCCGACCACTCCCCGGTTGCAGTAAGGATTGAGTTGCATAGAAAGCGTCAACCGTTCCGATGGAGGATGTCCTCGTGGCACCTTCAGCAGGCTGACTATGTTCAGCACATGCGGGGTGCGATCGCCCACTACTGGCAGGAAAATCTGGTCGAGGGTATAGACGTAATGACAGTCTGGGAGGCCATAAAGCCTACGCTGAGGGGCATAGACATAGCGTGGTGCACTGCTGCCCGTCGTCGACGCCGAGAGGCCATTGTTGCGGCCGCGGCGCAGGTAGAGCTGCTAGAACAACGGTGCCAGAGAGGGGGAGATGATGTGGCGGTGCGGTTGCTCCTGCAGGCGCAACAGTCCTACGCGTCTGTTTTAATAGACGAGGCTCGACAAGCATGGCTGGCCACGCGGAGCAGGATACATCAGTGGGGAGATAAGTCCTGTACCATTCTCCTTAGATTATGTCAACACACCATGCAACCAATTACATTGCCGGGTCTCACTGACGGGGAAGGAGTAGCTATAACAGATCCGGCAGCTCTGGTGGCGAGCTTTGCCCGCTATTATGCGGAACAATATGCTCAATGGGACTATCTTCCGGCAGATGCGATCGACAAATTCATTGCAGACCTGCCCCCCAGGGCAGTTTCAGATGAGACGAGAAAATCCCTGGACCTCCCCCTCACGGCGGAGGAGCTGGGAGACGCGTTAGGGCAGCTCAACACAGGGAAGGCACCCGGGCCGAGTGGCTTTCCATGCGACTTTTATAAGAAATTCCATCTCCAATTGGGGTCCCATTATAGGACGGCGCTGGAGACAGCGCGGGAACGGGGTAGCTTGCCGGCTGACTGGCGACACGCCGAGGTGGTAGTTTTTCAGAAGCCGGGTAGACCCCCGGACCGACATGAATCATATCGCCCCATATCCCTGCTTAACATCGAGGCTAAATTGCTGGCTAAGGTGTTAGCAAATCGCCTCCTCCCATATGTGGCTGACCTGGTCCACCCAGACCAGGCGGGCTTCATGCCGCATAGGGCGACACAACACAACATCAGACGAGCGCAGACGGCTATCGACGCCATGGGGGCCAAAGGGGAGCGGGCGGCCCTATTGTTAGCGGACATAGACAGGGCATTTGACTCGGTCAGTTGGTCATACCTGTTTGCTCTCCTACCTCGCCTCAACCTGGGCCCGGTGTTTATCTCATATGTCAAACTGCTATACACCGACATAACTGCGTCCGTGCGGGTATCCGGGGCGATCTCGGAGAGATTCTCTGTTGGCCGGGGGACCCGGCAGGGATGCCCACTGTCCCCTTATCTCTTTGCGCTGGCCATGGAGCCTCTGGCCTCTTGGGTACGCATTGACGCGCAGCTTCGCGGCTTCGTGTGGGGCGAGGGACTCTCCGATAGAATCGCACTCTATGCGGATGATGTCCTCTTCTTCCTTACGGGTCTTAACCGGTCAGGCCCCCGAATCTTGGAGATTATGCGCGTGTTTGATGAGGTGTCAGGACTTTTTCTTAACCCGCGTAAGTCCACCCTTTGGGTACTGGGCGGAGGGGCGAGTTCGTACCCCTGGGCATCGGCCTTGCAGGTAGCGGCCGGGGGACTGAAATACCTGGGAGTCTTCCTGTCCGAGTCCGCTGACATCGCTTGGGAGTGCAACGTATTACCAGTGTGGGAGAAGGTCCAAACAGACATCAAGACGTGGTCCCGGATGCCCCTCACCATATTTGGTAGGTCTGCGATCTTCAAAATGGTCGCACTCCCGCGCCTGTTATACCAACTGCAGAATCACCCACATCGGATCGAGCCCCGGTGGTTTCGTTGGGTCAACTCGGTGTTGGGTCGCTTCCTGTGGGCTGGGGGCGCTGCCAGGGTGGCGTTACGGACATGTTTCCTGTCCACGTATTGTGGGGGTCTGGCCACATCGGATCTCTTGTCCTATTATCAGGCCTCCCACCTCTTGGTTCTAAATGAATGGTGGTATGGCGATAGAGGAGACCCTGCATACGCCCTCGAGCGCTCGTTAATGGGAGACACCACGCTGCACACGCTACTGTATTCGGCTAGGCAACGGGGGGAGCTGCCACGTGCCACTCAGGTGCTCTTCGTGATTTGGCGGCAAGTACTGCGTCGTATAGGCTGGTGGGGTAGACTGACAGCGGAGACCCCACTGTGGAAGAAAGGGCGGCTCCCCGCACTGGCCTCGCTGACAGGGTTTGGTGGCTGGGATTCGATCGGGATTTCTTCACTTGGACACGTTCTGACCGGGGTCACTCTCAAGTCCTTCCAAGAGCTTAGCACTGAATTCCATATGCCCAAGACCCAATTCTTCAAGTATCTACAATTTCGCCACGCGCTTGCACCTAGCTTGATTGGCCTGGAACAACTACCAGAATTTAGTCCAGTAGAAGCGAAAAGCTAGTCACTCATTGCTCCTCTTCTTTGCTTCCGTTGAAAGAGACCTGGGAAAAGGACGTTGGCCCCATGGACGAGGACGACTGGAGGTAGGCCTTGGAGTCCCCGCGCGGGGCTGCCATTGCAGTGCGTCTCCGATTGATCCAGTTTAAATATCTGCACAGGGCGTACTATACCCGGGAGAGATTGTGGAAGGCGGGCCTGATTGCGTCCCCGGAGTGCCTGCGCTGTGGGACTGAGAGAGGTACGTTGTTGCATACGGTGTGGTTTGTGTTGGTCTGACTCGGTTCTGGAATGGTGTTTGGAGCTGTTTGTCGGAGGTACTGGGATGGGATCTCCCCCGCACTCCCCGACTGGGACTTCCAAATGTCTTGGAGAATGTGGGTGGGATCATCTACAAGCGTCATCTTATGCTGTTGGGTCTGGTGGTCGCTAAGCGGGACCTGGCAAGGGCATGGAAGGATGAGCGGGCTCCTCCACTGGGCGCCTGGAAAGCAGGCCTAGATTACTTCATGGGGTTGGAGCGACCTGTGTTTGAGGCCAGAGGATGCCCCCGAAAACATTATAAGATCTGGAAACGGTGGGCAGATTACAGGGGTTTGACTCTAGAGCCTCCAGCAGACCCAGATGATGGGTTACCCACGATGGAGGACCTTCAGGCCTAAGGAGGCACTCGACGACTGTTGTAATATATTCAAATGATGAGGCTTATTGTGATCACGTGCATCGGGTTAGGGTGGGATAAGGGGTGGGTAGTTGGGACGTTGGGTGGCTGGGGTGGTGGGGGGGAGACGGGAGGGGTGTTCCTTTCAATTGATTAGGTTTGTAATAATATTGAGATATGTCTTGCTATTTGGCAGTACCCTCCTGATTGTGGAGAACTGTGTTTATGCTTTGCCTAATCAATCAATAAAATCAGTTGTGAAAAAAAAAAGTGCTCAATCGCTGATCACGCAGCGCAGAAAAAATGAACAAGCGACTAGTGCATATACATAAACCGATGTATGACTCAACTCCAGGAGGTATTTTAAATGAAGGGGCGGGGTGGGTTGAGTCTACGTATCATCTGTCTTCAATGACATTTTGACTTCTGGGATACTATGAGGTCATCATCTGGACAAAGGATGTTAGTCGACCACAGGGTACAAGGCAAGAGTTCCACGTGATGTATAGGAAAGATAGAGCATCAATATCAATATGGGCAGAGTTCATGTCAGTAAATGTTGCACAGTCAGATTATAACAGCACTGATTATTACAGAAAGCACATACATAATTCCTTCGTCGCCGCTCTTTCATTTATTCTATAGCCTTAAATTTGAACCTCAAGGGTCGGCATCACCTTTGGGTAGTTACTCCACCATTTTTTAGATTTACTGCACCTCGGACACCAAACTTTTGGTCCTGCTATGATCTGCCTGCAATCAATCAACAGAATTTGTATAGCGCGCTACTCACCCGTAGGGTCTCAAGGCGCTGAGGGGGGGGGTCGCTACTGCTCAAACAGCCAGGTCTTTAGTTGTTTCCTGAAGGAGAGATGGTCCAGGGTCAGCCGTAGGTGAGT
Organism: Lissotriton vulgaris; assembly: GCF_964263255.1. NCBI lineage: Eukaryota > Metazoa > Chordata > Amphibia > Caudata > Salamandridae > Lissotriton > Lissotriton vulgaris. The sequence continues at coordinate 1,063,455,985 of NC_141693.1, read as the reverse complement.
GGGGAGGGAGTTCCATGTCTTGGCTGCCAGGTAGGAGAAGGATCTTCCTCCGACGCTGGATTTGCGGATTTGTGGGACGGAGGCGAGGGCGAGGCTGGCGGATCGGAGCTGGCGGGTGGGTGTGTAGAATGTGAGGCGGCTGTTGAGGTACTTCAGGCCCGTGTCGTGGAGAGCCTTATGTGCGTGGGTGAGGGGTCTGAACGTGATCCTCTTGTTGACGGGGAGCCAGTGCAGGTCTTTCAGGTGGGCAGAGATGTGGCTGTGGCGAGGGATGTCCAAGATGAGTCGTGCTGAGGCGTTCTGAATGCGCTGGAGTCTTTTCTGGAGTTTGGCTGTGGTTCCAGCGTAGAGGGCGTTCCCGTAGTCCAGACGGCTGGTGACGAGGGCTTGGGTGACCGTCTTCCTGGTTTCAGTGGGGATCCAACGGAAGATCTTTCGGAGCATGCGCAAGGTGTTGAAGCAGGATGACGAGACGGCGTTGACTTGCTTGGTCATCGTGAGGGAGGAGTCCAGGATGAAGCCCAGGTTTTGTGCGTGGTCCGTTGGCTTGGGTGCGGTGCCCAGGGCAGGGGGCCACCAGGAGTCGTCCCAGGCGGAGGGAGATGCTCCGAGGATGAGGACTTACGTCTTGTCTGAGTTCAGTTTCAGACGGCTGATCTTCATCCATTCCGCGACGTCTTTCATTCCTTCCTGGAGGTTGGCTTTTGCGGTGGCGGGGTCGTTGGTGAGGGAGAGGATCAGCTGGGTGTCGTCGGCGTAGGAGATGATGTTGAGGTTGTGTTGGCGTGCGACAGCTGCGAGAGGGCTCATGTAGACGTTGAAGAGGGTGGGGCTGAGTGAGGTTCCTTGCGGAACGCCGCAGATGACTTCGGTGGCCGCGGATCGGAACGGGGGAGGCGGACTCTCTGGGTTCTTCCGTCGAGGAACGAGATGATCCACTCCAGGGCCGCTCCTTGGATTCCGGTGTTGCTGAGGTGCTGTATCAGGGTGCGGTGGCATACGGTGTCGAAGGCTGCTGAGAGGTCCAGGAGGATGAGGGTAGCAGTTTCCCCGTTGTCGAGCAGGGACCCGATGTCGTTGGTGGCTGCGATGAGGGCGGTCTTGGTGCTGTGGTTTGCTCGGAAACCGGACTGTGAGGGGTCGAGGGATCCGTTGGTCTTGAGGAAGGTGGAGAGTTGTCTGTTGACGGTCTTCTCCATGGCTTTAGCTGGAAAGGGGAGGAGCGAGATGGGGCGGAAGTTCTTCAGGTCCGTGGGGTCCGCTGTGGTTTTTTTCAGGAGGGCGCTCAGCTCGGCATGTTTCCAACTCTCCGGGAAGGTGGCAGATGCGAAGGAGCTGTTGATGATGTTCCGGAGTTAGGGGGCGATGATGGAGTCGGCTTTGTTGAAGATGTGGTGTGGGCAGGGGTCGGTAGGGGAGCCGGAGAGGATGGTGTTCATCAGGCGGGTGGTGTCTTCGGTGCTGACAGGGGTCCAGGTGCAAAGGGTGGTAGTGGGGGGCGCTGGTTCGGTGGTTGGGTGCGTGGTCAGCGCGCCGAAGCTGTTGTGTATGTCGGCGATCTTGCGGTGGAAGAACGAGGCGAGTGAGTCGCAGAGGTCTCGCGAGGGTGTGATGTCGTTGTTGCAGGCGCTGGGGTTGGAGTGCTCTTTAACAATGCTGAAGAGTTCCTTGCTGTTGTGGGTGTTGTTGTCCAGTCGTTCTTTGAATGTTGTCTTCTTGGTGGTGTGGATCAGCTGGTGGTGTTTGCGGGTGGCGTTCTTGAGGGTGGTCATGTGTTCTGATGTCTGGTCGTGGTCCCAGGCTTTCTCGAGGGTGCGGCAGGTTTTCTTGGAGTTTTTGAGGTCGTTGGTAAACTACAAGGCTTTCCTGCTGCCGGGTCTGCTCGGAGGATTCTTCAGTGGTGCGAGTTCGTCGGCGCAGTTGGTGAGCCACTGTGTAAGGTTGCGGGCTGCTTCGTTGGGGTCCGTCGTGTTGGTGGGAGAGTTCTGGCTGAGGGCGGTGGTGAGCTGGTCGGCGGTGATCTTGCTCCAGCTTCTGCGGGGAACCTGTTGCGGGTGGTGGTGGGTCGTGGTTCTTCTGAAGTTGAAGTGGACGCAGCTGTGATCTGTCCAGTGTAGTTCGGTTTAATGGCTGAAGGAGATGTGCTTGCTGGAGGAGAAGATGGGGTCGAGCGTGTGGCCGGGGTAGTGGGTTGGGGGAGTTCACCAGTTGCTTGAGCCCGAGGTTGTCCAGCAGGGCGGCGGTGTTGCAGTCCTTGTTGTTCTCCAGGTGGAAGTTGAGGTCCCCTAGGAGGATGTAGTCTGTGGAGGTGAGGGCGTGCGGACTAACGAAGTCTGCGATGGCTTCGCTGAATTGTGTGCATGGTCCCGGGGGTCTGTAGATGAGGGTGCCTCTGAGGTTGGTCTTGGGGTCGGTGTGAATCTGGAAGTGAAGGTGCTCGGCGGCGGTGAGGGTGTCGTCGGAGTTGGTTGTGATGCAGATGGTGTTTCTGTGGACGATGGCGATGCCTCCTCCGGTTTGGTTGACGCGGTCCCTCCGGGTGATCTTGTAGCCTTCCGGGATGGCTATGGCGATGTTGGGGGCTGAGGAGGCGTTCATCCATGTTTCTGTGAGGAAGGCGACGTCTGGTGATGTTGTGTCGAGGAGGTTCCAGAGTTTGACGGCGTGCCTGTGGACGGAGCGGGTGTTGAGCAGGATGCACTTAAGGTGGTTGTTACCGGAGCTCGGCTTGGCGGGTGTGGTGCAGGTTCGGAGGCAGGTGAATTTGCAGGCTTGGCAGGTGAAGGGTCTGTGGGTGCGTTTCGGGGTGGCTCGGTAGCAGGCGGGGTTCCGGTTGGGGGTTGAGTGCGTGGAGGGTGGCGGCGTCGTAAGTTCGACGGGTGCGTTGGCATCGTTGAGGGCCATGGGTCCTGGTGCTGGGCGCGGTCCAGGCGCGGACGGGTGCAGGCAGGCTTGCCTTTGGCGCGACTTTGGCGCACAATCAGCGCGCCCGCTGCGTGCGGTCGCTTCGTGGTCTCCATAAGTAAGGAGCCGGGAGGGAGGAGCAGCTGGGTGGGGGGAGCGGGCGGCGAATAGCCTGGAGGGGGGCGGGCCGCAGGGAGGCAGCGGTGGGAAAATCATGCGGTGGGCAGCTCAGCGGCGGCTGGGTAGTCCAAAGTGGCAGCGGCGGCGGGATCAGCTGGGCGAGGAGGCAGGCTGGGAAACAGCAGCGCGTGGGGGCAACCTAGCCTAGAGGCAGGGTCAACGGTCACAAGATTTCCTGAAGTGAACGCTGCCCAAATTGATTTCACCTTCGGTTAATACTCAATCTCTCCTACCCACCGCTTTGACCCTTAATCTTTGCGCGACTAACACCCCTCTTCCTGATAATGACCTCAAAGTAAACCACTGTTGACAACAGACAATACTAGATAAATAGACTTTATTGATCCATTTCCGCCCTTCCCCCTTTTAAAATGCTTCCTTGAATCAAGAGTCATGTATCTTTTTATGTATACTCACGTTAACTTTTTACTCTGTGATCACTGCTGGAGCACTTTTCAGTTGGGTTACCTGAATACCTTTAATTAAAATAAATGTATTAAGTACCTCTTTGTTTTTGTTAGTTTTTGCAATTACATTTATTTTGATTTATTGATTTATTTTGTTTTGATATTTTCTACAAGTGGATGGATTGGGTATCCATTGATTAAGAAACTGTAGTGTTTACAATAAGTCGATAGTGAGCCATTGTTCTGTGATACTTTTCTTGCTTCTGGTTCCTGTTTAGCGCACTGGTTTTCCCTTACAGCCCTCTGCTAGTCATGATTCAGTCAAGCATTGCGAGTGCAAGTTTAACTTTAAGATGACACAACTCCTACAACTTATTTAACCGACCATGGTAGAAACATGCCCTCGATGTCAGTCAGCATAGGTTGATATGCTTTCGTTGTTTTGGACCTGTAGGACACTAGAGACCTTCTGGGAAACATTACTCTCTGACATCACAGAAAACACGAATTGCCCAGAGGTTTCCACTGAACAACACTATCTCCTAAGCCTATATCCCTCCCCAGAACTAAATACATTACTACTAGACTCATTGATCTGGCTTTACTTTTGGCTACGCTGGCAGTGGTGATGAAGTGGAAGTCACTCGTGCCTCCTCTGGTCGCAAATTGGAGAGCGGGGTGGATCAGGTGGGTGCAGGGAAGAAAAGCTGGACATGTAAAAGGGCCTCTTGTCGATTTACATTGACATGATCCTCCAGGACTTCGTAGAATACGCCAAGGTGGATCTCAGACCACCCTAGACACCTAGATTAGATTGCTAACAGGGTCTCCTAACAGATTCATGGATTATTGGGCAAGCTCCTACTTTTTTTTGTAACCCAGCCCTTCATACTAATCCTTACCTAACTGCGCCCTTATAATGTCCTCGGATTGCGTACAGAGCAATGTCCTTCAAAATGCTGCTGTTTGTTGTAGTTTTCTTACTGGAAAAACACATGACTTTGCACTCTAGTGGTGAGCCTCCTGGGGCAGAACCTTTGCCTTTTCCTATGAAACATGTGCTCATGGTGTACACCTAGGACATGTGGCATATTAGGCAACATGCATCTGAGGCACATATCGCGTCATCAATGCTCAAAAACATTACGTTAATCATTGGTTAATTTCTGCATTTTCTGTCAGCCTCATTCTCTTCGTCTGCATTGGTTTTTGGTAGCATGGATACTCAGCGTCAGAGTTAAATGTTGTTTATACAGAGCAATGTAATATCTGTGTTTTCTCTGGGCATACATCGCCATCCCACTATTCTTGTTCAGGCAACAGAACCTTACTTGTCAGAGACCTAAGACTGTGTTGTTTTGTGTCTTGATGTTTGTAATAATATTTTTCTATTGGTGTACTTTCGTGTTTCACTGTGTTCAGTAGCCAGGGTCCATGTGGGTAGCCAGCATCTCCTTCAAAATTTCACATGGTTAATATAAAGTGAGAAGTTGGTACTGGCAATGACGGACCAGCGCTGTTCATACAACGGGTTTGCAACGTATCCGTACATTTTTAAGTGTAATTTTATGTGCTACTGACACGTTTTACAATTCTGTCATTTTCAGTACTTTTTATATTTGTACTCTGTCTTAAATCGCGCCCAATGCAGTAGGAAGTTCTTCCAAAATGCGCTCTATCTTTGTGGTGCATTTACGCAAATCTAGTTCTTACCACTCGTAACAGGCAGATGTGGGTTGAGCACCAGATTTTTATTAAGGCTTGTCCACCTACCTTGAAGAGAGAGTTTTCTCAGTAAGGTAGGGCAATTGCAGATGGCTACACAGTTTTTCATCTGCTATTCATCCAGTTCTCTTTTCATCCAAGGGCATGGCCATTGGGTCAATCCCCTAGGCAAGTGTCATGAATAGCCCCGCCAGAGGTACAGGACAGGATAGGATAGTTCAAATCTAATCAGGGACATTTACTCAGCGCACAAATCACTCGAAAGTCTCATGGCGCTTGCAGACAGCTCTGAAAGATTGCTTGTTTAATTATCGAACAGCCATAACTTTAGCTTCCTGCAAAAGCATTTGAGGTCTGTGATCATGCGTAAGTTAGAGGGAAGTTTATTCCAGGAAGCTGGAGCAAGAAAAGAAAAAGACCTTCCTCCATTTCTAGTGGAGCGAATTCTGAGTGGTGTGAGAAATAATTAATTACTGGATCTCAGAGTCCTGCGAGGGTGGTACCAACTTAGTTTTTTGGTCCAATACCCCGGGCCTATTCCATGCATATTTTTGTGTGTTAGACAAAGAAGAAGTGGATTCGCTTTCTGACTGGAAGCCAGTGTAGAGATCTCAGACTCGGGGCCGAAGGGGATCTGGGCGGAAGGTTAAGGACCAGCCTGGCCGCGGTGTTCCGCAAAATCTGAAGCCTTATAAGGCCTTCGTTGATAGAGGAAAATAGGGCATTGCCGTAGTCCATGCGGTTTAATATCAGTTCCTGAACTAGTGGTTTTCTGGCCTCAATCAGAATCCATTTAAAAACCTTGCGTAAACTATGCATCACACCAAAACAGGAGCCAATTATAATGGTTAGTCTGACTTTTCATTGATAATTGGTTGTCCATATGGAATTCTAGATTCCATACAGTCTGTTTTGGGATTGGACAGGGGCCAAGGTTTGGGGGCCACCAGTCCTGTGACCAATGTTCTTGAGCCTTGCCAAAAAGCACAATCTCGGACTTGCCTCCGTTTAATTGAAAGTGATTTGTGCTCATCCACCTATCGACTTGGGTCATGGATTCTTTGAATCCCAACTTTGTTTCTATTGGATCTGGGCCAATGGTGATCAAGATCTGCGTATCATCAGCGTAAGATATGACATCGAAGCCGTAAGATCTGATCACCTTGGCCAATGGTGTCATGTAAAGATTAAAAATAGTCGGACTTAGAATGGAGCCCTGTGGCACTCCCATCTTAACTGGTCTATATGAAACGGTGTTGCCCACCTGTACCGTTGTTGCTCGGTATGTTAGATAACTCTTAACCCATTTTAAGGCATTCCCCCTGACACCAATCTCCCAGAGCAGATGTGCCAAAATGCTGTGGGAGGTGGTGTCAAAGGCGTCGGATAGGTCTAGCAGTACAAGAATTGATGACTGACCTCTGCCCTAAGCTAGCATGATGTTGTCTTTTACCTCTACCAGTGCTGTCTCAGTACTGTGGGCGACCCCAAAACCCGACTGAGAGGGGTCTAGTAATCCATGGCTCTCAAGGTGGATAACGAGCTGTTTATTTACTAGTGATTTAAGCATCTTCCCAAAATTGGGACGCAGCGAGATGGGACGATAGTTCAAGTGGAGTTTTGGGTCGGCAGTGGGTTTCTCAAAAATTGGCCTAACTCTGGCAGCTTTCCCTAGTTTCGGGACCTCGGCCTGCGATAGTGATTTGTTAAATAGGTCGGTTAGAATATCCAACAGTACTGGTGCAATAGTTGGAAGAAATTTTGGTGGCACAGGGTCAGTAGGCGAGCCCGGTTTTATTTTCTGCATAACATAACAGGTGTATTTGTAAAACGTACGATTACCCGAAGGTGTCCTGGCGCTGTATAACAGATGTTTATTGTTACCCAACTCAATGGTACTCATTTTATCGACCTCAAATGGATGAAAGGCTGAGTGGACCCGCCGGGATTTGAACCTGTGACCATGAGGTCAAACACAGGCCATTCCGCAGTGGCTGCTTTAGTCCACTGAGCCACCAGACCTGCCTTTTGCCACTACCTCAGTATTGCATTTGGTAAATTTGTCCAAGATATAAGGGGGGTCAGGAGACACACTGGACGATTTACATTAGCAGAACCCTCACCCACCAACCTAGTTGGTGGCATGTTTCATCATTAGGTTACCACACAAGACGCCTAATGCACATCAGGAGTGCTACGATGCCTGATTACTGTAGAGCAGTTTTTTTTTGGGGGGGGGGGGGGGGGGGGAGGGAAATAGTGAATTTGAAATAGTGCGGAGAACTGTGTTCAAGCACAAGGAGCACATTTGCATGGCTTTCCACAAATTTCTTCAGCGCTATGAGCTACCATAATTGTCTGCATAATGTCTTTTTCATTATATTCACTCTAGAATTAACAAGAAGGTTGGTGAAAATCATAAGTTGCGAACTACTCAACACCATTTATGCATGCCTTAGAGCGCATGCGACGACTGACTAGGGTCTTCATGGCAACTTGGTCCTGAAGAAAGCCACTGTGACTCAAAGGGTACACATATTTGGCTGAAACATGTTGACCTAACATTATGATGTGAGAGACCATTATTATCTCACTTCTCGTCCACCATCACTATTTTTTTAAAAAAAAATCTTTTTATTAACATTTAAAACAACATAAAAGGCATCGGGTGACGGGCAATCAATCGTTACGGTTATACATGCAATTCCATGTCAAACATTTTATCGAGGATTTTGCTCAGGGTCAGATGACTCCAATGTCACAGCATCCTCAACGACAGAGGGAGGAGTACATATATCTCCCCTATAGGAATTCCACGCACCCCAGACTCTCCCCCACTTTCCCGGTCGACCCCTGGCCACAAACACTGACCTCTCTCTAAACATGCACCAATCCAGGTCTTCCATCCATTTCCCAATCTGTAGCACCTGGGTAGCTCCCCACAATTGTGCGATGTTACGTTTAGCAACCATGCATGCCAGTGTCACCCATTGTTTCCCATGCACGTTAAGGTCTGTTGGCTCCCTTACATTAAGGATACATCGTCGGGCCTCCATCAGCACTTCCACCCCAGTACCTCTCGAATCTTGCTGTGTATTCTAACCCAGTAGTCCTGTATTTCTGTGCAATGCCATAAAATATGTAGGAATGTACCCATCTCTCCACAGCCTCTACGACACCTCCCATCATTCGCTAAACCCATTCTTACTAGTCGGAGACCCGTGACATATGAGCGATGTAAGATCTTCAATTGAACCAATCTTTGTCTCATTTGGACCGCGACCACCTTGGGCCTTGGGGGAAGACACTGCCTCCCTCCAGTCCTCATCCTCCAGTACCAAGCCATCTGCACACCATTGATCTTTAATTTTGACCAGCGGATCCTCCGTGTGGTTAATGAGTTTTTTTATAAATCAGAGACACTGTCTTAGTTGGGAGGTGGCCATCCTGCACTCGATCCTCCAATGGGGAGACCTCCGGGAGCTCAGCCCCCATGGGAATCTTTGCCAACAAAGCATGCCTAGCCTGCAAATATCGGAATCTTTCGGTCTCTCGTAACTGGTGTCTTTCCTGCAGCGCTTCAAACGTGAGAATTCCATTCTTCCCCCACATGTCTTTGACTCACCATCACTGTTTTTAACCCTACCCAAGGAATCCATGATTAAAACTTCATATGGAACAGATTCCTTTGAGGCAGTTTTAATTCACCCACTAATTCTCTATTTAAAAAAAAAAAAAAATCCTACTCCTTCACCCCATCACCCAGATTACCGCTCATAGCCTATTGCAACCCAGCTCCTACACAGCACCAATCACCACAGCCAGACCTGAATACTCCCACCAAGCCCCCCAAATCTTCTGATGTTACTGGAGGCATCCCCATGCCCTGAAATTCGGCTCTTCTAGCTGGCACACCGAGTCCATCGCTTGTCGCTAGGCCTTTAATATTTAGGATTGGGGATGTTTCCAGCAGCATCCAATGTCCCTCTTGGCCAAAAGCATGGTCATTTCAGTGACTGTCCATTCCGCCCTGGAATTGCTCACCTTTTCTAGAATACCCAACAGAGCAATCCTAGGAGTCAGTTCCAGGGTAATTATGTGTTCGAGGCATGTGGGCTGCTAAATTCATATCTTTGCATTAGATCGCCACCTAGTGTTGGGTCCGGATGATCGCACATTGTTGTCCTGGAAGAGTCTTCGAAGTATCCTGAGATGGGTGGCTCCTCCCCTGGACTACAGTGCGCATGGGCATCGGCTCCATCCCCAGATTGTTTTTTTCCGCCATTGGGTTCGGATGCGGTCTCGACGTCTCTCCGTCGGAACCGAAATAACATCATTTTTCACGGCCAAAAGGCTTTGGGTTCTTCACGTCGGTATTGTTTGCGTACGGTCTCGAGTTTCTTCCGTCTCCCGGAGCCGGAATCACCGGAGTTTCTTACAACTCTTCGGACGTCGAGGCCTTCTCATCGCGACTCGACACTAAGTTCCCAACATGGAGCGGAGTCCGTTTAAACTCTGTCCGCTCTGTGGGTCCAAATACCCACATATAGACGTACACCCGGTGTGTAATAAATGCCTTTCGCCAGACCATGACGAAGGAAGTTGCCGGGCCTGTGCGAAGTTCAGGTCGAAGAAGACTCTCATGATTCGGCGTGCGGTGCGCCTTGGGGCCAAGCAAGCGGCCCCGGATCCAGATAACATCTTCGGCGACCAAGAAGAAGAGGACCAGAGCCATCATCTTCAAATCTCCCCGCCTGAGACGGAGGTCGAGGCCGATCCGGAATATGACGACGACGGAGTCGTGGGTCAGGGCCTTGAATACGTCGACGAGGTAGGGGACGACGCCATGGTTTATGGGGCCGAGGAAGATAGCTCAGAGGACGAGCTATGCCCCGAAGTTGAAGAACATCACACGGGGGTCGCGGGATCGCCTGTCGGCCTTACCCAAGACCCTGTAGCGCAAGCCACGGCCCCGCCTGTCGGCCCGGCCACGGACATACTTGCTGCGCCTAGGGTTTCGAAACCGAAACTGAAAGCAACGGTCTCGACTACACCTAAAATGGCCGACCCGAAACCGAAACCGAAAGTGAAGGACTCGAACGTCCCTAAGATGGCGGTCGCAACGGCGAAAACAAGTAAGACGACGGCCTCATCGACTCCGTCGACCTCCGGTCCGCAGAAGTCGAAGAAACACGGCGATTCCACAGGGTCGAAATCGGCGCCAGAGGAGAAATCCTCTAAGAAAAGTGGCACGCACAAGACAAGCGCGCCGGCGCCGGCGACGCCTGCTAAAGCAACCGACACAGCACCGGCTCCAAAGGGGACATCGGCGCATCGCTCCAAGGACTCGGGGTCGGCGCCGTCCATCCCTCTAAAAGACCTCCGGAACGTCGCATCCGAGGGCAAGTCCACTCCGTCGGTGCCAAAGTCATCGGTCACCGACGCATCTCTCGTGGCGGCTTCGCTACAAAGAATTAAGGACAAGGTTCTTTCCTCGTCGACGCCAACGCCATCGACGCAGAAGGCGGCAGATGTCCCGGACAAGTCGGCAAGCAAGCTCCTCTTCCTTCTACCTCCAAAGGTGGTGCCAAAGGCTTTTTCCTCTAAATCGACGCCAAAGAAGTCGGATTCTTCTACGGCGGGGACATCTTCAGGTCAGGTGATCGACCCCGAAGAGGATTCGGAGTGTTTTATAGATGCGGACACGGGGAAGTTGACCCTTTACAAGAGAAAGATCACTTCGCAGCCGGTGGAATCCTACGTCATTCCTCTAAAGAAGAAGAAGTTTCCACAGGACGCCCCGGTCCTCATGGAACCTATTCTTCCTCCTCAGGGAAGGAGCCCAACACCGTCTCCAGACCACTCTGACAGTGGGGACTATGGTGACGATGAACAATACACGTTCCCAGTAAATGAACCTGATGCACAGCCAGATTCTTATTATGGCATTGGGGACCAAGGCAACCAAGATGTGGGGCAAGAGCCACAGTCCTTCAGTACACGTGCATCCCCTACGGAGGATTCTGCAGGTTTTCATGCACTAATTGAGAGGGCAGCTGCTAATCATGATGTGGACATGCATGCTGACCCAGTTGAGGAAGACTTTCTATTCGACACGTTTTCAGTTTCGGAAAGAAATGTAAAGACACTGCCTATGCTCAAAGGGGTCCTCAAGCACGCTGCGGACATCTTTAAAGAGCCTACCAGGGCGAGGGTGGTCAACCCACGTATTGAAAAAAAGTACAGACCAGCGCCTGCAGACCCTGCATACATTCGAGGACAGTTGCCGCTTGACTCCTTGGTGGTAGCAAACGCACGCAAGAGGGCCAACTCCCAAACAACGGGTGAAGCTCCTCCCCCGGATAAGGAGTCCAAAGTGCTAGAGGCAGGGGGCAAAAGAGTGGCTGCACAGGCTGCCAATTTCTGGCGTATTGCAAATACACAGGCACTACTGGCACGTTATGATCGTTCACATTACGACACACTAGAGCAGATTGTAGAACACCTGCCTCCGCAGTTTCAAGAGGGCACCAAACTGCTTATACAAGAGGGACAACTGATCTCCAACGCGGCCATAAAGTGCGCACTTGATGTCGCGGACACAGCCGCTAGGGCCGTTAACACCAGTGTCATGCTCAGAAGACAGGCTTGGCTCCGCATATCGGGCTTCAAACCTGACATTCAAACAACCATACTTAATCAACCAGTCAATCCGGATAGACTGTTTGGTCCAGATGTTGACACCACCCTGGAAAAGATTAAAAAGGACACTGAAACTGCTAAATCGATGGGGGCCCTACAATCTCAGCAGTTTCGGGGCAATAATTTTCGTCGCTCAGGTGCCCGTGGAGTCACCAGAGGACAGATGGGTCAACAGTCGCAGTTCCCTAGAGGTGGAGCACAGTCCTCGTACCCCAAACAGAACAAGAGGGGCTACAGGGGAAACAGCAACAAAGGACGTGGCAAAGGAGGCAACAATTCACGCTCCTCTGCCCCAAGCAACCAGTGACTCTCTGTCACTGCCCCCCGACCATTTAACACCTGTCGGGGGGAGAATACAGCAGTTCCTGCCCGTCTGGACCAACATCACCACAGACAGGTGGGTGCGACAGCTTATCCAGTACGGTTATTGTCTAGAGTTAAAGTCCACTCCACCCAACATTCCACCAAGGCAAAGACCTATGTCAGCAGAGCACTTGCACTTATTGCAGCAAGAAGTGTTGGTAATGCTGCAAAAAGGGGCAATCGAGCTCGTGCCAGTGGGGGAAGAAGGCACAGGGGTTTATTCCCTGTACTTCCTCATTCCAAAGAAGGATGGATCTCTACGGCCAATTCTGGATCTCCGTCCCCTCAATCTGTACATACTGTCAGAGCATTTCCACATGCTTACACTGCAACAGATTCTTCCTATGTTAAACAAAGGAGACTTCTTAGCAACCTTAGATCTCAAGGATGCTTATTTCCACATTCCGTTACATCCGTCCCACAGGAAGTACCTCAGGTTCACTATCCAGGGCACGCATTATCAGTTCAAAGTCCTACCCTTCGGAGTCACAACTGCCCCAAGGGTCTTTACCAAGTGTCTGGCGACTGTAGCAGCGCACCTCAGGAGGCAGAACATCCATGTCTACCCCTACCTCGACGACTGGCTCGTTCAAGCCAGATCGGAACAGCAGTGCGCCGCGGACATGTCGACTACCATTCACCTCCTTCACGACCTGGGTTTCTCGTTGAATTACCCGAAGTCACACCTTCAGCCGGCACACGTCCGGCAGTTTCTGGGTGCGACAATCAATACCCTGACGGCCTCGGCACAACCAAACCAGGTCAGGATAGACGGCATACAGTCTTTAATCCAGAAGTTCAGACCGGGACACTCACTTCCAGCAAGAGTGTTCATGCAGTTGATAGGCATGATGGCCTCCTGCATCTTCATAGTCCCTCACGCACGGTTGCATATGCGCCCGCTCCAGGAGTGCTTAGCAAATCAGTGGACACAGGCTCAGGGACAATTAACAGACCTAGTGTTGGTTACCAGTCGGGCATACAACTCTCTGCATTGGTGGACTCCACACAACCTTTGCAAGGGCCGACTGTTCCAGGAGCCAGTGCCACAGGTTATCCTGACAACGGACGCATCTCTCCAGGGATGGGGAGCACACCTGCTAACTTACACAGTGCAGGGACTATGGACGACGCAGCAACAGAAGATGCACATCAACTATCTAGAACTGATGGCGATCTTCATGGCGCTCAAGTCCTTCATTGTACATCTGTGCAACAAGGTGGTGTTAGTCCGGACGGACAACATGACCGCGATGTACTACATCCAAAAACAGGGAGGCACCCACTCACCACAGCTGTCTCACCTGGCTCAGAGCATGTGGAAGTGGGCCATTCAGAGGAACATCTTCCTCATGGCAGAACACCTCCCGGGGAAGGACAATCAGATGGCGGATCTGCTCAGCAGATACAGTCATCAAATGCACGAGTGGGAGATACATCCATCAGTACTCCAGCCGTACTTCCGAAGGTGGGGGCGTCCAGACATAGACCTGTTCGCCACAAGGGAGAACGCAAAATGCCAAAGCTTCGCCGCCAGGTTCCCACACCCCCAATCGCAGGGCAATGCGATATGGATGAACTGGTCAGGCAAATTTGCTTACGCTTTTCCCCCGACACCCCTGATACCACTGGTGGCGAGGAAACTACGGCAACACTCCATGACACTCATCCTAGTTGCTCCAACGTGGGCGCGCCAGGCATGGTACACCACGTTCCTCGAGCTCTCAGTGGTCCCGCATCAAAGACTGCGCCTCACGCCCAGACTTCTGACGCAGAACCATGGAGAAATTCAGCATCCAGATCCGCAACAGCTCAACCTAGCGATCTGGCTCCTGAAGTCTTAGAGTTTGGATACCTGAACCTACCTCCTGAATGCATGAACATCATCAAGGAGGCAAGGAAGCCGTCAACCAGAGCATGCTATGCCGCAAAGTGGAAGCGTTTTGTCATTTACTGTGCAGACAATGACATAAACCCGCTAGATGCATCTATCCCTAACATCATTTGCTATCTGTTACACCTTTACAAGTGCAAACTAGCGTACACTTCTATTCGGATACATCTATCCGCCATCGCAGCTTACCTTCAAAATAGGCAGCATCTCTCAGTCTTCAGGGTGCCTGCCATTAAAGCGTTTCTTGAAGGACTGAAACGAGTCATTCCCCCAAGAACACCGCCAGCTCCCGTGTGGAACCTCAATGTGGTCCTCACCAGGCTGATGGGACCACCGTTTGAGCCAATGCACTCGTGCGAACTGCAATTCCTAACGTGGAAAGTTGCTTTCCTAATTGCCATTACGTCACTAAGACGCGTAAGTGAGTTGCAAGCACTCACGATACAAGAGCCTTTCATCCAGATTCATCCAAATAGGGTGGTACTACGTACTAACCCCAAATTCCTCCCAAAGGTGGTGTCACATTTTCATCTCAACCAAACTATCGATTTGCCTGCATTCTTCCAGAACCCACAAACAGTGGCGGAAAGGATGCTCCATACCTTGGACGTACGGAGGGCATTGATGTACTACATAGACAGGACACAACACTTTAGGAAGACAAAACAACTCTTTGTTGCCTTCTCACCACAACACAAAGGCAACCCAATATCCAAAGCAGGAATAGCCAGATGGATTGTTAAGTGCATCCAAATCTGTTATCATAAAGCCAAGCGCACTTTAACAATACCCCCAAAGGCACATTCCACACGCAAGTTGGGGGCATCCATGGCTTTCCTGGGAAACATTCCTCTAGAGGATATTTGCAGAGCAGCCACGTGGGTTACACCACATACCTTTACAAAACACTACTGTGTTGATGTACATTCCAAACAGCAAGCGGCTGTAGGGCAGGCTGTTCTCAAGACACTTTTTCAGGTTTCTGCAGCTGGCACGGGCAACCGCCGCTGATGGAGGGACTGCTATGTATTCTATGCAAAGATATGAATTTAGCAGCCCACATGCCTCGAACTGAATATGCTACTTACCAGTATGCATCTGTTCTTGGCATGTAGGGCTGCTAACATTCATATCGCCCACCCTCCTCCCCGGTGCCTGTCGCAGCTGCAGATATACTATTGTATTTAATCACTAGCATGGACATCCTTTACACTTGCCACTCCATCCTCTGCCACAATGGCTAAAAACAATCTGGGGATGGAGCCGATGCCCATGCGCACTGTAGTCCAGGGGAGGAGCCACCCATCTCAGGATACTTCGAAGACTCTTCCAGGACAACAATGTGCGATCATCCGGACCCAACACTAGGTGGCGATCTAATGCAAAGATATGAATGTTAGCAGCCCTACATGCCAAGAACAGATGCATACTGGTAAGTAGCATATTCAGTACCTTGGACAGTTCCTGCCCTATCTCCTGCAAGTAAGTGGTGATGAGTGGCCAGGACCACACCATATTATAGCACCTAGATCCCCACATCAAAAACGATTTGAGTCCGGGACCACCGCAAAATCTTGTATGTGGTGTGTAGGTAGTTGAGCTGTATCAGTCGGAGTCTTGCAGAAATGGCCAAGGCCCTTAGTGTCATTGGTGTTTCTTTCCAATCTGCCTCCTCCAAGGGTTCCACCCAGGTTGACCGTGTGGTCTTAACAGCCATATCAGGGGCATTGTGGATCAGTGTCTTTTATATTTGTGAGAGCCCTTCCCCAGATGATCCATAAGGAACTTAGCCCCCAAGAGGCTGAGCTCACGGATGTCCTGCAGCTCCAGGGTGTGCACTGCCAGCGCATGGTACAGCTGAAAGGGTTTGTGAGATTGTGTGTTGGCCAGCAAAAATTTATCCTGTAGCTCCAGAAACAACCTTATGGCTGAGCCCACCCAGACGGTTCCTAATTGGGACATACCAGTCCTATCTCATTTGGCAAACCCCTCCAATTGAGCTGTATGGTAGAGCAGAGTGCACCTCTAGAACAGAGTAATCTAGGTGATTCTCTCCCTCAACCCCAGTAGCCGATTTATCCATTTCCATATTATGAGGACCACTCTAGTCGGGGCTGGCAGGGTGTGGCGATTTGAGCCCCCTTAAAGTACGTGCATAATGTTATCCAGCCCTATTAGTGTGAGCTCAGTGATATAACCGGGGTCTCCCCATCCTCCACTGAGCCAATCTTTCATGACTTTCAGATGGGGCGCCCAATAGTACATCCTATTGTCTAAAGAGAGGGCTGTTTCAAGCAGCGGGGTCTAAATTCAATGAGGATCTACGAATGGGTAACAAATTAAACCACCGATCCAAAGATTCCTGTTGAAAAGAAAATCAGGTTGCCTCATGTAGTATGAGTAGAACATTCAAAGAGTACTTCAGGAAGCTAGACTCTATTCTTCGGGGAGATCATGGTCATGAGAATGGAATGTGTGACTATTCTTAACTAAGCAGATACCACTTTGGATGGGTCTCAAAACCTTGAGAACCCGAGGAACGAAAACGCCCTTGGCAAGCAAGAAGAAAAAGAAGTGTTGCAGTAGTTATAACTAAATCCCCTCGTCCCTCAATCTCCATGCACACTTTAGCAATTGAGGATTACTTTTCTGGAACATATAGGAATGGTACACAAGGTCTGTGTGCAACATTGACCTCCAGTCAAGGTCAGGGGCTTGAAGGGAAGTTCCTGGCAGAGGCTGTTTTAGAGTGAAGCAAGTATGAAAACTAGGTGATTGACAAGGTTCACAGAGCTGCATTGTGCCCCTGTACAGACCAGTGTTGCTGAGAGGAGTGCAACAAATACATCGGATAGAAGTGACTGATACTATTTAGCCTGTTTATTCGTGCATTTATTGTTTGAGTGGTGCCTTTGTTCTGATCCACTGTAGAATAAACCAGTGTACAATTGTATCATGCTGCTTTCTATTCGGAAACAACAGAGATATTTCTAAGAAACCAGTTGAACTAAAATCCCAGAATATTCCATATAAGTATCATTTTGGATTGCATTAGTAGTGCATTTCTATAAGATGTACGGGTCCGTACACGTAAATCTCCGTTGGCTTGTTTTTTTTTGTGTCACATCTCTTGGGGCTTATGCATGAGCGACGACAGCACAGTGCATTTTGTGATATTTCTTGTTCCAATACAGCAGCTTACACTCAATAGACATAAGTCTTCAGAGAAAATTCTTCCTCACTGCAAATAAACTGCAAAGAAGACGCATAGCTCTTTTTCATTCGTTCAAGAAACTCTAATCCCAGTTTAAGCACTTGAGAGAAAACCATCCAACTCAGAACAACTACTTCAATTTACTGTGCCTAAAAATGTAATTATGAAATATAAGGACTTCTCATTTGCTCCCATTGATGCCCTCCCTGGCTAGGTTTATGCTACATAAAAAACTGCACATACAAACGTGTTCATAATGGTGCTGCTTTGATGGGTAAGTATTTTTTTAATTAGTTTTCAAATGAAGCTAATTACTGTTCATACAGAATACTACATGCATTTAATGCAGCATACATTTAAAATGAGCGTCAGATGACCTAGTTATCATTATGAACTATTTGATGGGCAAGTAAATTAAGATTGTGTAATGTACTCAGGGCAAATAATTTCCCAGAAAAATGCAAAAGCCATTTATGGTAATCACAGAGTTCAGGAACGTGATTTGTTTCATGGAGAATGCCATAATCTCCAGGTGCCAGTCTTACAACCTTTACCTCACTCTCCTGGGCATCCTGCGGGGTATGGGTCTCCAGGTGACTCCTGACCTCCTACCCTCTTTAATAAAATACTTTATTCCACGAAATCATACACTTACAGCAGAATGATTAACAATGAATCCTTCATTATTGATATTGCACCCGTACCTGGAGGCTTCATGCACGAATCCTTTATGTACATCTATACTTGGTAAAAGTAACCCAAAGAGCTACAAACTAGGTTGCATTTCTTCCTGCAAAAACCCATTGAAACGGCAGAACCCGATAACATTCAGTCCATTAACATTCTGGTCGGCTCCCTGCTTAATTTTTTATTTACCTTTTTGAGGGTTGAAGTGTCCCTGTGGCAAATGTTACATCGGCCACACCGAAAGAAAGATCCGTGTCAGGATCTTAGAACATAAGAGTAACATCCGCACCCAAAACCTCAAGTCCACTGTAGCTACCCATTTCCTCGAGAATAGACACACTGTGGCTCAATTAAAATATCAAATATTGGAACAAGTTCAAGTCACGTTTAACAACAAGAACACCCTATTAAAAAGAGAGAACTTTTGGATCCGTTTCTTATCCACGATGGTGCCCCAATTTCTGTGTTACCTGTAACCTCTAACTTTATTTTTCACTTTTACTCCTTCTTGTAGCTTTCGGATAACTAAGTTTTTAACACTTTCTCTTGTTTTTCTATTTTTTCACTCGTTCCGCTTCGTTTTCACTATCTTTCTTCACACACTCCATCATGGCGATCCATCTCTCAGCGTATTCACCTCTCACCCCGTTTTGCACTATTTACGTTTTAGTCCTCTTTTGATGTCTATGCTCACTGGATGCTTTAATCCTTGTCGACCTGCGGCCATCCGGCTGATCTTTCCCGCTCGGAACTCCGCGGAGTTTGGGCGTAGTCACACTCATGTAAGTACCCTCCGGGGGACTTTGTTAAACTCATTACCCTTGCTTGTTTTACCCCGCCTTTGGCTCTTTCTTACCTTTCTCTCACCGTCATGTCTTTGTCATTCGCTATATGCCAACGCTTCTATTCAGTTTCTCATCTTTCAATCACTCCTTATGGATCGCGGTATTTTGTTTCACGATGGCTTTACACAACGGGTGACTCCGGGCTACCTCGGGATTCTGTTGATTCCTCTGATGTTACACACTCCGCTCGCTTCTATTTACTTTTCAGGACCTGATGCTCATTTGCACACTGGGGGTATTATGTTATGGTAATCCGCTATTTTCACAGACTTAGCATTTTATTATTTGTATGTTACAGGAACTGCTAGTGATTTATGTCATGTTTTGATTTCTTTGTAGAGTAATTCCCCTGACGAAGGGCGTAGCCCGAAATGCATCGGGATGTGTGATTTTTTTGTAACAACATATCAATAACAGAGACATTCTTTGAACTCAATCATCCTAATGATTTGAATGAAAGTATGCTTTCAATGCTTTCAAATAAAACTTGAAAGATGGATGAACAACTTTGACTTTCGCATGAACTTTTGATTAACCCACGTATATGGAATAAGACCTGTTGGTCCCTCCTTGTTGTGCTCAGAGGTGTTCTCTCCCCAGGCGGGGGAGCTTTGTTTTACTGTAAAATACCCAGGTCCCTGTGATTTTTGGGTTTACCCCTTTATGTAACGACTGCTTGAATTTAGCCATCACTTCCCTGGGGATTGCCTGCTGCTTTTGCCGTAGCTATCAGGGGTTAAGTGTAGACTCTGTCAGAAGTGTATTTTGACCTAACCTAAGTAGGTTTAGTGAGTTGGGTGGGGTGCCTCCACTACCAAATTAATCATCAGCATTTCTGACAGGCACCAGCCCCCTGTCTGCATTCTTGGAGCGGGGCAAGACCTTTGCTTCGTAGAAGCCCCTCTAATAAGGGAAACACTGCATATTCTTGGTTGTTTGCAGTTTCGAGCTTAGAGAATATGTGGCACTGATTGGTATTCAGCTTCTACTCGTGTGCTAAACACTGCAAACAAAAGCGGAGGCTCCAGTTATATGGGGAAATCACCACTGAAAGTCGTACATTGACCCTACTGTCATGCGTCTTGAATGTGGGGCTGTGTGCTGCCAATTTAGTGAAAGAACCAGTTCTAAAGCTCTGCTGGTCAACCCTTTTGGTGCATTTGGACTTGCCTGCAGAGGCATACTGCTCCAATAAGCCATCTACACAGTACCAGATGCTTAACAAGCAGAGTCTCTCTCTATACAGACACTTTTCAGGGACCCCTTACTTTGTCTTTATTCAGTACCCACTCGGCTATTCCCATTGTGAGGCGAACAAGAGGCCTTCATCATCCTAAAGGAAATGGCTGCCGGAAGAAGTGTTCTCGGGATAAACACTGGGTCACTGGCCATGCTATGCTATTGGAAATGCATTAAGTGCCTGGCTGGCGCTCGTGCTGGACCCCAATAGCCCAAAGTAGGTCTGTGCCGGCCTAGTGGTGTCCTTGCCGCTGTGGGCGAAGACACAGATTGCACCTGTACATCAGGCAGCAGTCTGCCCCATCACCACTCAGATCTGTCACCTGTAGGAAAGAACTGTTCACCAGGCTTTGCAAGCACTTCCAGGTCAGAAGGTATCCAAGTTTACAAGGCTGCAGCAGGGATATTCCTAAACCCGGTCGTTGGGTCTGCAATGGTAATGTAGCAATCCCATTTACACAGTTAGGTGTTTTACTGGTTTTACTCTGTGTTTTGTCAAGTTGTCTGTTGGTTATCAGTTTTCCAACTGCGTAAAATTTTTGAAGAGATTCTGTGTTTTGGTAGAATTACGATTCTTGTTCACTTTGTTTGCACTCGCCATGACCCCTTACGATCACAGTATATATAGTGTCTTATTCGGCTGCCCATGTTTCAATTGAAATTCCTGATTTTGTTTAATTACGTATCGGATTTGTGCGTTTTTGAGTGTCTGGTTAATGTTTTTACTGTGTATATATATATATTTATATATATTTTGAGGTATTATTGAAGTGTTCATTTCTCTAAACTAACTTTGGCTGGGTAGTATATCTATATTGTAACTAGTAATCACCTTGTACTGTATCCGATGTCAGCCTTTACGCCACTTCCGTTGATCTGGCCCTTGACTTCTCGGTTAAGCTCAGCCTTCATGTTCTTGCCGAACAGGACATCAGCGGTTTGACCTTTGATATTTCAAGGTTGTTCTAGCGGCTGCAAGCTTTGGGTGAAAATCACATCCTGGCTGGCTTCCGGGCCATGTACAATAAATAAAGCGTCAGTAAAAGCCCCTTAACGAGACACCTCAGGCTGCAGTTTCGCCAAATTCAGAAAGACAACAGACACAAGAGATTGCAATGAGAGTCTCTATTAGGAGCAATAAACGGAAGCTGACAAGATAGGAAATGAGGTAACTGAAATAACAGAGTGTAGTAAAAGGATCACATTTAAACCAATTAACAGAGCGGAATGAGGTGCCAAAAATAGAAATTGTAAGCAGAAGTTAAATGTAAGAAAAAGGACGTGGGAATGTGTGGCGGTGGGGGAATGGGTGGACAAGTGTGGCGATGAGGGAAGGGGAAACCTACATTTGGCGTTGGCAGCTTATTATCACCTTTTTGTCTTGAAATACAGCCTTTCTGGGGGCTATCTCCACTACCATGACAGTCAGTGAACTTTGATTCTGGCCGCAGCACCTCATACGGTAGGGCCTTGGAACATAGCCAGGGTTGTGGGCTGTGTCCAGAGGCAATATCTGAAGGGTCGGTGTGGATGGCGTCTGTATTTGTGTGTGGAATGTTAGTGTGTATTTATGATTGTATGTGGGGTCTACTTGTGTTCCTGTGTTTGTAGAGCAGGCTTCTCAAACAGTAGCTCTCCTATGTGCAGCCAACCTACTAAATTAGATGCTTTTACTTAGCTGAATATATCATCATAACAAAATTGAAAAGTGTGTATTTCAGAAAATTGCATATTGTCAGAACTCTTAAGATGATGTTTGGAGAACAATGCTTAAATTTCCAAAGTATTTTTAAAGCTAATATTTGAATGACAAAATCATGTGGTGTTGGAGAAACGTATTACTAATATTACTTCCTTGGTGCCATGAGAATTGCATCTGTATTTCCTATCTAAATGCATTCCCGTTTGATAACGTTTTAAATGACCACTGTCAAGCCTGCTAGATGCATAGTTGATCATTGCTGGCAGTGTTTCTTAGGGTGGCCACTAATGTAATCTTGCTGATGTGGTCACTTTTACACCACATCAAAAATACTAGTAGCTCGGGATAATTTTCACTGTACATAAGTAGCTCTTGTTACAGGAAAGGTTGGAGACCCCTGTGGAGACACCAGAAAACAGATAAGTGCAAATTATACTTTGTCTAATAATAGAAAGGTGAATCCCGGTTCTTCTCCTGGAAGAGTGACTGTGGTCCATGGCAAACGTGAAATTAATGAGAAAGAAAAGTGAAGAAACGCTATTTTTTGTGTTTCTATATTTGTTTATTCATGCATTCATCATTGAAAAGCTCCTAAGCCCGTTGAAGACCTAAGACATCAACCACTGATCTTTCCTTCAGCAAATTTTTTTTTGTATTTAAAAAAAAACAGTTTCATTAACAAAGATTGCAAAGAGTTCTAGTCTCTAATAAGACTCTTTCCTGATCCAAATCTTGGGTATGTCGGTCACCCCTAATTGAGATGAAAGCCCTCCAGACGAGGTTCACCTATCATAGCAGCATTATCCACATTAGCTGTTCCTCAAGAGGCTTACCTATTGAATTTACTTACAATTTGGGAAGACATGATGGAATTTGGGGTGGACAAGCGTGGGCTGACGTGCTGCTCTAGATCATAAGGTTAAAGTGTATAGCATAGTAATGTAGAACTGACCCTGTGGGAGGTGCATGCCTAATGTTTATAATGTAGACGCTGTGCGACCTGTGTTGAGAGATTTGGGCAGAGGTGTGGGTGAGTGGTGTATACATTTGGTAATTTCCTGGTGAGCAGGAGTGCTGGTAACGAAAAAGTGTATTTGACACACCACACCCTAAAAGTGAAGTGGCCGCCTTTCAGGTCTACAGACACCCATCCCATTTACCAGTATGTTGTGGTTTACGCCCACTTGCTGAACATTTACCTTTACAAGCCTTTAAATGGGTTGATGAACCCTGATTGGACAGTAGTGTGTGTGCCCCTTTCCCCCAGAGATGATCATCGGCAGTGGGGAGCTGCCCTCTTTTTCCTTCATCAAAGGCAGTAGTTGCATTAGGGGTTCTGTAATAAACCTTACTCCAACATCATTTCTTATCCTATATAGTGGAATATTGTTAAGCCAGGTCATTACTTACACAGTATGGGAAGCATCAGTATCCCTCATTGATTATTGATTACATTGGCGAGGCAAATGTTACCGTCAGCAAGTATGATTTTGCCTTGATTCTATGCATTGTGCTGGAAATTGTAAGCCCTGCTGCTGAAGGAACGAATGCTTCCTCTGAGATTTCGTGGCACAGGGGCCAATGGCAAGTTAATGTTAATGTTAATGTTAAATTGGTCTTCTATAGCGCACGGCTACTCCAGAGGAGTGTCCCGGCGCTTTTATTGGTGACCAGAAAAGACAGACAACAGCAGAACAAAATAGGTCAGTTACAGAGGACTAAAGGAATCCAGCACTATAGAAGGAGCGTCCTAGCGGGCAAAAAGCCATGTCTTGAGGCCCTTTCTAAAAGCCAATAGATTAGATGTACTGCGTAGAGTCAGAGGGAGAGAGTTCCAGAGTTGCGGAGCTTGCAGCCTAAAAGAGCGGCCTCCAATGCTGGCCTTTTTTACTCGGGGAACCACGGCCAGGAACAAGGACTCCGATCTCAGTGATCGGGCCGGATGGTAAAAGGCGAGCCTCCTTTGGAGATATTGAGCTCCCGAGGCGTGCAAAGCCTATTGGGCCAGTGTCAGAGCCTTGAACACTATCCGTTTCCGGATAGGCAGCCAATGGAGCGACTGCAATAAGCTAGAGTCTCTGGCCCGCCTGTGGAGGCCAAAGATGGCCCGTGCGGCAGTTAAGGTACTGACACCAGATCCTTTCCGACCCCTCCCTTACAAACAGCCTGTGGTATAGACCCACAACTAGGAAAGGCTGCCTTCACCTTTTCCACTCTGCATCTCTCTTGAAAATATTCACTTTTTTGTTTAACTTTGTTTAGCAGTATGGGCATACGTCTACTTATGGCGCTATGGCCTGTCCTTCTTTCCTAACTGAACATGGCCAAAGTTGATGCTACAAACTTTACAGCGCTCTGACATCCGAATTTCACTCCTTAAATTCCACCTGGACAGACCTCTCACTACCATCCTGTCATTGCAAAATGTTTGTAGATGAATCTACAGGCTCCCTGGTTGCAGACTCTTTGACGTCATGAGAACAAGCGGGTTGATGTTTTTCGAATGGTAATCAAAGTTTAGGTTAGAGAATAGAAAGTGTACAGCTTTCAAGCCACTGGTGAGAACAGAACTATACACTATGCAGGCGCAACAGGAGCAGCAACACATGCACAAGGGCTCTCTCACTCCCCCTCCCTCTCGTCCCACCTCACCCCCTTTATTATCACAGCTCATTTGCCAGACCCAGGCATATTTCATCATATCACAGTGATGTTAGGGGGCGCGGGATTTATGACTTTCATGGTCATGTGACGTCAGCCATGTTGTCACCTCAATGCATGTAAAATGTAATATTTATTTATGCTGCTATTGCGAGCATGCAACGTATGTTGACCGTTTAAAGGTACTCCAGCACAATCTACTCTTGTGACCAATTATATTTTTCCTTAAAAACACAGTGGATTTCCCCCACCCCACCAGCCTCAAACTAAATAACTTTTTGAGGGGTATTGAGAGCACAGAAAGCTTTGAGTGGGTCCAGGTATGCGCTGTGCGGTGTCAGTGGGAGAGATGGACCACACCAGTGGTGTAAGTGAGAGGCAGCCTCCTGCGAAAAGTTGTCAGCCGTCACACTAATATATACATATTAACAAAATTAAGCAATGAAATCTAGTAACGCTGTGCTGTAGAACCAGAGCCAGCAGTTCACGAGGGTCCATGCTCAATACCTGGGGCTGATGCAAAAAGAACAATTGATGGACAGAATGCTGAACAACATCATACATTCACCCCAGTACAGAGATCTGGTCCTAAATCCATCGTTTTTTTGCTCACCAAATCCATCGTTTTTTTGCTCACCATGCCATTCCAGTTTGGACCCAGCCATATGCAAATCAGTTTTGACCCTGTGCCTCAGGGGAACAGTCCAGCCCGAACTTACAGGCCAGGTTCTCCCTGGACTGGAAACAAGCATCCTGGGACCGGTTTCGACCCAGGGCCAGCACTGCTGATGAAATCCAGTCACACCTTTTAACAGTGATTCTAGAAGGCATCATGGCCAATACCCAGCTACTGGTCTTGGCTATATAAACACTAATTTATGAACAATGGCATACAGCCAACAAATCCATTGAATAACTATAAAGACGGAAGTGCTAAAAGGAATTCAAGGGTGTGAACAAACAGATCACGTCAATGCAGAAGACAAACGGAAGCCACGAAGAGACGAGGGAATAGTCACTAGGAGAGTGCGGAAAGAGGGAGGTCCTGACTGGCTCTTCTGCCACCACTAGTGCACAAACTCTGTTCCTACGAACTGTGTGCAGCTCTGCTCTGGGTAGCCTAGTAATGCAGAGATTACCGTGGCCACTACGAAAAACACCTACGCGAACATATGTGGAACGAGGATGATGGGCAGTTCACGTCACAAACAGGCAACATGCCCTGTCAGGGTCAGAATTGCAAATATTACAGTATTTATTGTTTTGGAGGACTGTAGCGTGCACAGGAATCCTGTCATTTATCAAAGGGCCTGTGGTGCTCTAGTTGGGTTGAAAGTAAATAAAAGCTCTTGGGTAGCGCGAGGTTTACATACTGTAAATAACGCCTCGCCCTTACAGACATTCTTCAGCCAGCCCAGGTTCTGAGCAGGAAATGTGCTTCCGCCCACAGAGCACTGGCCGGGCGGTTCCAGTGACTCGAGCAGCGCTCCAAGCCTAAAGTGCTTCTGTTTACTTTATACGGAAGTTCTCACCTTCGCTGCTAGTGTTTGAGCACGCAAATAGCCTTCTCTTTGCTTTCTGTCTGCAGTGGTGTTGGCGCGATAGTACCTTTTACTTATCAGCAATTTCAAGCCTCTGCCAGCGATTAAACAAGCATTTACAATGCAATGGTTTCGCCTTTTGAAAAGTTTGAGCTATTGGCATTGTAAATGACAAAATTTGTATTTATGTGTTGGTTTTAAAAACAGATAAATAAATGGCATTGTCATTTACAATGCCAATAGTTTAATCTCTGGCAAATGCCACACAAAAACACACAGACCCCCACACACACACAGACCCACACACACCAACAGAGCCCCACCCACACACACACAGAGCCACACAAACACACACCCACACACCAACACACACACACACACACACACACACACACACACACCCACACACACAGAGCCACACATACAGAGCCACACACACACAGACCCACACACACACAGACCCACACACACACAGAGACCCACACACACACAGACCCACACACACACAGAACCACACACACACAGACCCACACACACAGACCGAGCCACACCCAGAGCCACTCACACCCACCCAGAGTCACACACACCCACCCAGAGCCACACACACCCACCCAAAGCCACACACACACACTCAGGAGAGCAAGCACAGCCAGGGGGCAGGGAAGCAAGCATAGCCAGGGGGCAGGGAAGCAAGCACAGCTCCTTAGTGAGTTTAGTGTGCAGGGAAATAAAAGATGAACCCCTGGGGTCTTGTTTGTGTGACTCTCCAGCTGACAGCGAGAAGCACCCAATGTTCTTATAAGTTCAATTATTTTGCGTTGCATTGGAAGGTGCCAGATCCTGCGGCCACGGAAAGTTTGTCTCCAGACACGGTGGGAAAAAAGGTGGCTTTTATCCAAAGCCAAGGACGTAGCTTCCAATTGTGTACCAGGTGCAGTGGCACCTGGACTGGGGGGTGGGTGGGGGGAGAGGGTGCATTCAACTCTGATTAACCCTATCTTTCACCGTTGAAACTGCTGCCAGCGGGGTCCATTCCATCCTTGCACTAGGGCCCACGACACACTGGGTACTATGCCTTTTTCCAAAACTTTTAAAAAACTGTGCTCTAAAATTGTCTGTTGTCTTGCACAAGTCACCCTTTGTGCACCCTTGTCCTTATGCATACTTGCCCAGCTGTCTGGTAACTAAGACCTGTGCTTCTAGCCCTTGTGCGCGAGTAGCGTTTGAGAATTGTAAATACTAACTCTGTAATTGCCTGCTGTCATATAAACAACTGTTGTCAATGCACATAGCCAGTGGAGAACATCTTGATAAAGCCAGTAGGCAGAAGCTTATTGCTTGTGAAATCCTCTATTTCAGAGTCTGAAGGCAGGGAGTGTTTATTGAAAATCCTGTTGTTGAAGCACATAGGCAGAAGTTTAATTTTGTATTTGTATTTTTGTATTTTGTGGGGGTATTTCTAAAGCGCAGCGTTCGCTCCGGAGGGAGCATCTTGGCGCTGAAATTCCTGGTTGACCAATCCTGGCAGCAGTATGAGTTTAGATGGCTGCTTTGGTGTAGTCATCGGAAAGGTTAACGATTGTGTCAACCCATTGTGAAAGCCTAAAGTAAGTGGCGTATTGATTATGAAACCTTTAGTCAAACCCAATAGGCCGAGAGAGCTACTGATTTCTATTTATTAATTGCTCTGGTTACCGATTCCTTTCATATAGTCATAGGAGCGGGGGGGGTTTAGGGGGGAGAGGGGACATCTGGCCTACGCATTAAACAATTATCCGATCAACCCCTCATGCCGAAAAAACACACAACTTCCACTACCCCACTCCATGCACTCACTTCTTATACTTTGCAAACATGAACTGATTTCAAAAGGATTTTAACCTGTGACCTTAAAGGTAGCACGCTCAACTTTGAGACAAGCTAGAAGTGTCTGCAATCACCTGTTGCTAGAATTATAGAATAGGAGATGGAACTAGTAGTGACCAGTCCTACAGTTCTGGACATTGCAACTGGCTCGTCAGTGGCCAGAGTAACCCTGATGACGTACGTGGGACTGCATGGAAACTAACATGACCGTGACACATGTTCGCTCGTTTCCAGATAACGTTAAGACTTTCTTAATGGGGACAGGGGCCTAAGCATGGAACATGATTACCCCATGCACTATAATTAGGCAGTAAAAATGCTATCATTTGGTTGGGGGGCGCCCGTCACACTCCTGGGATCCTGTGCCCCAGGTACTTGCTGCTAGGAGAGCTATGCTTCAGTGGTGCAACGAAGCCTGAGGGGTCCCCCTCCGGAGCCCTCAGGCCAGGGTACTGTGCTGAGGGTGGGGCGGGGGGGGGAGGGGCCTGGAGCTCGGAGGCCCCTGCTGGTGAAGCAGGAAAAGACGATGGGTTCATCATAAGTGAATTCAGAAGGCATGCAATTGCCGAATCATATACATATCTGGATGCTACCAGTAGCGTGACTTGGCTGCAATAAGCCCTGTTGCAAGGAAGGAAAAAAGCCCCTTTTGCTGCTGTTGAGGTAGTAAAAAGGACAGCAATTATCAGGTTCAATGGATGCCGGTGCACTGCACCCGCTGCACCAACGGTAACTTCGCCCCTGCATGCTGCGGATACGCACTCTACGCCCTGCCCGCCTTGGCACTGCAGACCAGCTCCTGTGAGGTAGAACAGCTGGGGGCTGCGGGGCAAAGCAGCATGTGGAGGTCTGCACCGTGCACATACGATCAAAGCCCGTGAACCTTATCTCGGCTTTGATAGTGAAACGTTCAGTTTATTTACAAGTGGCGCGGCATTGAAAGCAGCTTGCGCAGCTTTCGACAGGCGAAACCTAAAAAGCTTTAGCTGGATAACGCTGGTCACATCCAGGAACACAGGGTTGAGTGTACAACTGTACAAAGCCTTTTTTGTGGTCACAAACCGATTGCAAACGCAAAAAAGTCATTTCTAAATGTACGAAGCCTTAATTGCCATTCAGTAACCGGTTGAATCGCAATTTGGGTTTGCCATTCGGTATTTGGAAGGGGGATGTGTAGGGCACCCCTTCCAAATACCGATTCGGATTGGTATGTATGAATGCTTAGCGACCGAAATGCGGTCGCAAAATATCCGCACTTTACCACAAACTCAAAGTTGGTGAGAACTCATTCGTCAATGGGAAGGGGTTCCCAAGATTGCTTTACTTAAAAGGAATCACGTGGTGCTCTGCGGGCCCCAGCAGGCCATCATCCCTCTGATGGCACTGAATCGTAGTGGGTCACATATTGCAATCTACCTCAATATTCATGATGTAGGTTTATTTGCGACCCACTACAAATCACTGTGTAAGGAATAGGTGATAAATAGCCTCTTTGTACATTACTAATAGTGATTACCAAATAGCGCTTTGCAAAAAAATCTCAATTTGCTATTCGCTTACTATTGTTTGTACATGTGGCCCAAAATACAGAAAGAATTTGAAAATGCTAATGACCGTCTTATCCCGAATAATTTAAACACATTTAGTTATATTATTTTGTGAACCGTGACTACTGTGTGGGGACTGGTCCTCTGCTTCAATATCATGATAGATTTCATAGGGAAGTGAAGTTTAACCCCTTCGCCAAGGGGCAATTTCCGCTGCGGTGGGAGGGGGGCGGGGTTGGGCTTGGCGCTCCCGTACTCCGGACAATTCCCGGCCGTCATAAATCAACGTGGGCGTGTGCTCATGACTGCCGGGAGCCGTCCGATCTCCGCCCACTGATTAATTCTCTCGCACAGGTGGGGAATTAATACCGCGTGGGTGGAGCGGGAACGTTCGGATGGCTCCCGGCCGTCATGAGCACACGCCTACTGTGACTCATGCGGCCAGGAGCCGTCATGATCACTCAAGGAGTTAAACTCTGTATTTTTAGACATTATTTAATGGGTATTGTACTCTTAGATTACACAGAGTAGGCATCCTTCATTCCGCAGGTGTGGTGTCACTTGCTGATATTCCGGGGTATATCCTGGCTTGGAGTCACACTGAAAGGCTAGATGGGCTGTTTGATGTACCTCTAGAGAAGTCCCCACCCTCATTAGCACCCCTAACCCCATACCATAACGTGGCCTATGGTAAATGGATCACCTCTCACGGACATCGTCACTGGCTCTCGCCAAGATCTGTGTTCCAAAACATTGGACATATTTAACCGTACTCACATACAACAAACAGACTGAGCTGCTACAGGTTGTCCACTGTGAACACTTTATTTACTGGGTAAAGGACCAAATTGGGATCTGTAATCACATATGGGGGCGGTACCTTACTCTCCCTCTGAAGATTCTGAATTAAGGATCGCTTCCTTTTCTGTTGTATTGAAGAGCTGTTATTGTTCTGCTGGTGTATTATTGCTATACTAGCTCCCCATTTGGAATACTGTTTATGTGATCTGTGCGCAGAATTGTGATATTTGCTTTTAAATATATTACTGGTTAGATGGATTTCTTAACACTCTTTGTCGGTTCTGGTTGTTACGTACTATCTTACGCTTACTTGATGTACAAAAGTCTGGATCAGTCATTTAAGCCTGAGTGTTCTGGGTATGTATATGGCTCTTACTGCCCGATTATTGTTCATTTGGGTAGGCGGCCCATCTGTGGGATTGTTTTGAACTTCGTAGTACCTGATTATTTTACTCCCTTTTTTCATATTTTACATGTACTTATCTCCTACCCCTTCCTTTTTCCTACACCCTATAAAATTGCTTGTTCTGCATTTGACCATAGGCATATTTGAACATTACGTTCTCTATGTGCTAGAGCATTTTATTGTACTAGAATGAATATTATTAGTCTTTCCTTCCTAGTTATACATTTCACAGAATTGTCTTTCTGAATTATGAAGTGTGAATATTGACAACTACTGCAGGTTATTTTATGTACATCCTGTTTACAACAGAGCAGCCTGTTTTTGTCTGAGAAGCTTTCTCCTGCTCTTTCACTGATATTTAGCAGTTCAGTCCTTTAGAGTATGCTTGCGCCAGAATGGATATTTGTGTTTCTCTTTTCTGAATTGTTTAATTTGATTGTCTTCTTGTCATATTAATCATGCTTAGTTATATGAATAATAATTAATTTAATAATATCCCCTGTGCATAGGTTGAAATTCTTGTCCGCGATTTAGGGACGTTAGTTTTGGGCTGCATATTATGACAGACTAAATTAAACAGTTTGAAGTTGCGAACTTCCACTGACTGGTTTCATAAATAGCAACATTAATCATTTGTGTCAATGGAACATTGTCACTGAGCTTTCTCTCCTGCCATCCACCCACGCCGAGCCCCACTCTACTGAAGTGATAATTTCACTCTGGATTTCCTCTGCTTCTTCCGGTTTCTTCGCCAATCATTCTATGAGCTTTTAAGGCTCTGCGTCGACGCGGTTTCCCCACTGGCTCATTGGTGGTGTTTTTTTAGGTCTCGCCTAGCGTTGCAGCGCATGCGCTAATCCTCTCTCTGCGAGACCTAAAGTGAGAGAGGAGATTTCAGAAGGGGACTTGAAGCCCCCCCCATCGTTTTCATTGTGTCGCGTCAGTGGTTATGGTAAACGCTGGCTTCCCATTGAAAAGGATGCTTTTGGACCACTGCCCTTTCTCCCTTTTGGACGGCCCATCCGGACTGGGTCATCTGCTTCACGGCTGTGGTGAAGCAATTTCTTATCTTTGGGGGAGTGTAGTGGCTGATCCTTTTCTTACTCAATGCCGGGCAGGCACAGAGCTCAGAGGCGCAGGGGGTCCTGGGGAGGACAGGGGAATCCCGGAATACTCTGGGTGCTTTCACTTTCAGCAGCAGTGCGCATGATCATGTTTCCTTTTCTTACTTAATGCCGGGCAGGCACGGAGCTCAGAGGCGCAGGGGGTCTGGGTGCTTTCACTTTCAGCAGCAGTACGTGTGATCATGTTTCCTTTTTCTTACTTATTGCCGGGCAGGCACGAAGCTCAGAGGCACAGGGGGTCATCTGGAGGACAGGGAGAGCCCAGCATACTCTGGGTGCTTTCACTTTCAGCAGCACTGCGCTGCATTTATTATCTGTTGTATAACGTGTTAGATCGTGATTGTGCATTTACTTTTAAAAACCGCGGGGCAACGTTCTTCATAATAACGTTTTCCCTCTTTAAGATGCTTGCAGTTTGGCAAACAGCAGCGCAACGTTCTTCAATATACTACGTCGGACTTAAGAGGCAAAGAAACCAGGCGCTGAAGTCCGTAGATAAATCTGCCACGAGTGTCGTCATTTGTTTTTGATTAACTTTCATTTGTTCGCTCCAGGGCGCCTCGCAGTATCTGGTCCGGGTTACCTCGCACAGTCCGGGCTGTGCAGCTTCTTCTAAATAAGGAAGCTGCTTTTCGGAGAGCAGCCTGAAAAAAAGAGCTTTTGCTGCGTCCTGGACTCGCGGGGACACCGGGGTAACCATCCCTAAGAGGCAAAGAAACAAGGGGCAGAAGTCAGTAGAAAAATCTGCCATGAGCGTCATCATTTGTTTTTGTGGTTGGGGGCACTGAGGTAACCATTGGATGCTGCCCGCATCCCTGGCGCTGCCTTTTTACCTTTATTACATTGCCTTTTTCACATAGTAGCATTCATCCTTCTTATATATGTGCCACAACTCTAATAAACTGTTTTACGATGTGTGAGGCACAGTGACGCTCATGTTATCGACATCAGGAAGATAAAAGGTCGAGTCAGTCTTGTTGGCGTTTGGATATTTGATTTGAAAAACAGTTCCCTGATAAATGGCACAACCCAGCAGACTATCTTGAAACGGGGATCCCGCTCTCCAGGCCACCCGTGGCTTTACCTCACACAGACACCACATTCTCCACTTTGTGACAAGCATTACATTAAAGTTGTTGTCCGTCGTCTGATGACTCGCAGAGAAGGTGAATATTGGTACCCCGAGGAGGGTCGTACAGCTTATAGGTATGAAGCATACCTTTCCACTGCACGCCCACCTCCTCAACTGCATCACCCCTAAACTGTAGAGCAGAACCGTTCTGAACCGTTTATATCAAACGCCCCCTCCCCTACGGGGGCATTGCACCTCATCCAGCCATGTGGGTGACCACTGATGCCTCTGAGCGGACCAGCCTTTGGGGCGAGGAATGGACATAAGGTGGCCAGTCCTGAGGCACTTGCGGACATGCCCCAGCTTACTACAGATATTACTACTCATGAATTAAACACATGACTAGTTACTCTCTCCAGCGGTGTCCGTGTCATTGCATATTTACTACTATTACGTACAGCTAGGATTCTTCCATATACATTTCCGTATTTTCCAGACAGAGAGCCTACAAAATTTATAGCA
Organism: Lissotriton vulgaris; assembly: GCF_964263255.1. Lineage (NCBI taxonomy): Eukaryota > Metazoa > Chordata > Amphibia > Caudata > Salamandridae > Lissotriton > Lissotriton vulgaris. The sequence continues at coordinate 1,063,422,583 of NC_141693.1, read as the reverse complement.
TAAACAAACATCCATGGTGACGTTTGGGTTGTCTACGCGCACCAACAAACTTTCCTCAGAGTTAAACTTCACCAGTGAAGTCAAAAATCTTTTTTTTCAGATTTACCTCTGACCTTTATTCTTGTGGAAACGTAACTTACAGAACTGAACACATTAAAACATACAACCCCCCCACCCGCCTTCTCACCCCACACCCAGCCTTCTCACCCCCACCTGACCCCACCTTTTCACCCCCACCCCGTCTTCTCACCCCCACCCGCCTGCTCACCCCCACCCTGCCTGCTCACCCCACACCCTCCTGTCTTCCCTTCACCCTCGGACCCCCTCCCACCTGCACCCACTCTCAATGGCGGCCGTCCTGCCACAGTGACCATTGAGGGCAACACGGAGCAGGACATGGCAGGTCAGTAATGCTGCAGGTCTTTTTCTCTCTCTGCCCCCCCAACACACACTTTTAAAAAAAAACTTTAATAAGCGAGCACCATCTTCACAGACACTGCGCTATTCAAATGGTGTTGCTTTTGGTATTGTAAATAACAATGCCTTTTCATTTTTTTTAAAGGCATTTCCATTTACAATGTCAATAGCTCAAAATAATGTAATTGCGAGACCTATTGCATTGTAAATGCTTGTTTCATTTTGTTGTCTGTGTCACGGAGGCTCCAAGCTTTTAAAGGAGCTCCATTATCCTTATGATGTGTGTGGTACTTGCTCTATTTCTGCGGGGCCCTTAAGCTTTTCCCTCCACATGTGACGCATTACAGCATGTTAGCCCAGCACTTGACCACTTTTCAGGGGCAAGTCAATACTTTTTAAAGGACGCTTCTGATTCTAAATGCATTTTTATTTGAGAGACCAAACCGATAACACTCTGCGGACTGATTCAAATGAGTCCACAACACAGCAAGATTGTATTTCCAGGCATGGGATGTTTGGGGGGTTGGGGCTCGTGGGGATTCAAAGAAGAAGAGAGTGTGTAAACCTGCAGGGTGCTTAAAGAATTTTGATCGTGATGTTGTTCTCATTCTACAAATATCCTCCGCAGGTTGCTGAATTATTTTGCTACTGGAGGTTTGGAAAATATGGTCACTAAAAAAAACATTTTCAAAGGTTTCTTTTAATGCAAAGTAAGATATTATTACCACATCTAACTATAACTTCACCTTAAACTTTTTTAGGTTTTTTGTTAATGTTAAGTGATATTTTATTAACATATGTAACGCCAATCCCATGCCGGCAAGTCCTTTGGCCGTATGCTGCTTGGGACAGGCAGCTGGGCCTGGCCCACTTGTTCCCAACCACCCCCTGTTGCGCATAAGCCATGCACAGCAAGGGTTTGGTGCAGGACCTGGCACCCAATCTCCCAGTGGTGCACATTTCAGAATATATGGACTGTCATTTTAAGTAATGCAGAGCTACTGTCTTCGTCGAAGGGTCACAACACCAAAATATTAAAAAGTGGGCCTAATCACTTTACGAAGGGGTCAGAACATCGAAATATATAAAACACATGTATTGCTTTTGTCAGAAAGTGACTAATAATTATGATAGAATGTATGTCATTAATCCACACAGATCAAGATTTACTAAAATTAGTCATTAAAAAATGTAATAACGTTTTATTAAATCAAAACCATCAACACATCTTGAGTCATTTTTAACATTTTGTTCTTAACATTTTGTTCAGGCTACAAAGTATAGCCATAAACCACTCAGGGAGGCTCAGGACTCCACCTGAACAGCATAGAGCTCATGCCTGCCAGGAGTGCTTTATTAAATATGGTAAACTCACCTGTGTCATTGATAATGACCCAGGACACTTAATATATTTTATTCTTCCTGGGGGGCTGCTGTACTCGCTGAAGCCCCCCACAACATTAAAACAATTCTTGTTGATGCCCTTACCTCTTGTAGGAACACCACCAAGCTGATAACAAGCATTGGAAATGCAATAGGTCTCGCATTAGGAAAGTTTGAGCGATTGTTATTGTAAATGACACTTTTTTATTTATGTGTTGGTTTTGAAAATAGCAAAATTAATAGCTTTGTCAGTTACAATGTCAATAGTTTTAACTTTCGCTAATGTGACACCTATAGCATTTGTAATGCAATGTGTGTTGTATTTACGTGACTTAGATGTATTGATATTACAAATAACAATGGCTTTTATTTTTGTGGATGTGGTGGTGGATGTGGCTGTGGATGTGGTGGTGGATGTGGTGGTGGATGTGGTGGTGGATGTGATGGTGGATGTGGTGGTGGATGTGGTGGTGGATGTGGTGGTGGATGTGGTGGTGGATGTGGTGGTGGATGTGGTGGTGGATGTGGTGGTGGATGTGGTGGTGGATGTGGTGGTGATGGTGGATGTGGTGGTGGTGGTGGTGGATGCGGTGGTGGTGGATGCGGTGGTGGTGGTGGTGGATGGGGTGATGGATGTAGTGGTGGTGGGTGTGGTGATGGATGTAGTGGTGGTGGGTGTGGTGGATCTGGTGGCGGTGTATGTGGTGGTGATGGTGGATGTGGTGGATGTGGTGGTGGTGGATGCGGTGGTGGTGGTGGTGGATGGGGTGATGGATGTAGTGGTGGTGGGTGTGGTAATGGATGTAGTGGTGGTGGGTGTGGTGGATCTGGTGGCGGTGGATGTGGCGGTGGATGTGGCGGTGGATGTGGCGGTGGATGTGGCGGTGGATGTGATGGTGGATGTGGTGGTGGATGTGGTGGTGGATGTGGAGTTGATGGTGGATGTGGTGGTGGTGGATGTGGTGGTGGATGTGGTGGTGATGGTGGATGCGGTGGTGGTGGTGGATACGGTGGTGGTGGTGGATGGGGTGGTGGATGTAGTGGTGGTGGTGGATGCGGTGGTGGTGGTGGATGGGGTGGTGGATGTAGTGGATCTGGTGGCGGTGGATGTGGCGGTGGATGTGGTGGTGGATATGGTGGTGCATGTGGAGGTGGATGTGGTGGTGGTGGATGTGGTGGTGGATGTGGTGATGGTGGATGCGGTGGTGGTGGTGGATGCGGTGGTGGTGGTGGTGGATGGGGTGGTGGATGTAGTGGTGGTGTGTGTGGTGGTGGATGTGTTGGATGTGGTGGTGGATGTGGTGGTGGTGGTGGGTGTGGTGGTGGATGTGGTGGTGGATGTGGTGGTGGTGGATGTGGTGGTGATGGTGGATGAGGTAAAGTAGCTCACAGGAGAGTTGAGATGGCAAAAACAGTGCCAAAGAAACAGCCTGAATTCCTACGAGATGATAAAAGCAACCAATAGCTTTGTGACCAACTGGCTTCCCAAATAGCAGCAGCTACAAAGATGTAGGTAGACAAGAGAAAGGAGTAAGATGCTCATAATCAGGTGCTGCAGCGATAGCAGAGAGGCTGGAACCCTGCACTTAAGAGGAAGCTAACAAGAATATTTCTGCAGGCTGCAGACGGTGTTGCTAAAGGTAGAAAGAGCATTCTCATATATAGTGTGGACACTGATTTTGTGTTGACCTTACACTTTGCAAAGAGCCTAAGCTGTGGGTAACTGTGGACTGCATTCAGTGCAGGCAAACCTGTACATATTCTTGATATTAGTATCCTGGCTGAGGCCCTGGAAGGTGACAGAGATATAGCCCTACCAGACTTTCATGCACTGATGAGGAGTGACCACATATCAAAGTTCCCAACAAGAAGTAAACTAACTTGCTAAGCAACTTGAAATAATAACCCAGGAGTGACACCAGATCCATGCAACCTTTCAAACTCATCTACATTTTTTTTCAACTTTTCTTTTTGCATTTTATATAGTTCGACACAACATAAATTGCATGTTCATAGGTGTCAGTATTTTAATCAGAAAATAGAAGTGTACCATCATCCCTTACGCAGACTGAAGCAGGTCTGCAGATCCCCAATAGATATTGCACGATTTAAGGGAATGCGTCCCAAACCAGGTTCACTCGCATTTCGAGTCAAGCACCCACAGTGGATGTCACGCCTCACCTACATTAGAAGAGACCTTTGCAGTTATCAGTTATGGCTGCCACTGAAAGATGTATCATCCTTCTGAATTATCTCTGCAGCCAACAAAAACATGTTAGTAAAGCCAGGCTTGTGAGAACTGCACTGAAAAACAGGGTCATGGCCTCCAACTCTGTATGTCCGTAAACTACATATGCTCAGAGAAGACTGCCAGGCAGGACATGTATGCAAGCCGAGGCTTTCAGAAATCACCCAAACTACCGGCCTTCAATAATTTTGGAGAGACAATCCTCACTGTGGCAAACACGGCAGATTCAGGTGATAAGTCACGAAAACCAAGCAGATGCACATGTTAAAGTGGACGTGCAGGCAGATAAGGGGAGGGGGGAGGAGAAATGCGACACGGCGGGCAGGGGAGGGGGCGGAGCAGGGAGAGGGTGTGAAAGCAGCAGGGGCCTGGAGTGCGGCTGAGGGAACTGATGTGCACGCGCTTTTAAGCTCAATGCGCATGCGCATTGAGCTTAAAAGTCACGGGCACTGCAAGGAATCGCCACGATTCCTTGCAAGTTAGGTAAAGAGTGATTAAGCCCCCATAGTCTCGCAAGCTCGATGCGCATGCGCATCGACAGGCGAGACCTAAAAATGTGTTTATAAAGCCTCTGCATGGCATTATATGGTGCTCCTTGCAAGGAGCAGTGAATGATCCACTGGCTTCCCTGCCAACACCCATCCCAGGAGCAGGCAATTCTTTTTAATTTCAGGAGAGGCCCCCCCCCGCCCAGGGCTGTATTGTTTAATAAGGGGAGGGGGGCGCGTGGCCCTCACCCTGAGCCTTCATGGTCCCTGGGGACCCACACCTCTGGGGCTATATTGTTTTATATGGGAAAAGGGGTGCTCTGCCCCCTTCACTAGCTTTTACAGGCTATAGGGACTCCACCCCCAGGGCCTAATGTAGGTGACAACCCAGGGCACCAACAAGTCACCTTTTGTTGGGGGCCATGGGGTGGAGCCCCGGGGCCCCTGTGACCTCGCTGGTTCCACTGCCTACACCCATCCTGGCTGCCGCTGAAGCAGTTTTTTTTACTATGCTGCAGAGAGGTGGGAGCAATCTCTGCTTCCATACCCATCAGAGCGCAGGCAGGACAAATGATGTGTGCTCCCAACTGGCATTATTGCAGCTCCCACCTGGTGGGAGGGCATATTTTTAGGTCTTGCCTGGCGTTAGCAGCGCACATGCACTGCTCTCGCCTTGCGAGGGCTTCTTGGAATAGATACAATTCCAGAAGCTCCCTTTCTGCTCCGCCTGTGTTTTGCATTGATGCGTGTCATTTTGCGTCACCAATTATGCAAAATTGGTGTTATGATTGTCCAGGAGGGTTTTAGTCCCTCCTGGTTACCACCCTGTCCGCGTTTAGCCCCGCCCACCGGGTTTGCATCTTTTACTGGCGTCGGGAGACCCTGTCTCCTAAATAGCCGCTACACACTTTTTGGTTCTCATTCGGCTTTGGCAAAGGCAGCAGCGTGTTTATTTTTGCATTGCGCTTTCACTTAAAATGAAAGTGTGATGCATTTATAAACAAGTGGCTGCCTTTGCGCAATGCAGAGATCTTGTTTTTAATGTAATTTAACCCATTCTTCCGACATAGGCGGGGCATCGGCACGGACATCAGGAGAGTCAGTGTGCTTTCATTCCTCAGCTGGTTTCAATTAGCTGAAACTTGTTTTCTCTTGCTGTGGTGAACGCTGCCTGTGCTCAGACTCAGTAAATGTAAATGTTTTGTATTTGTATAGCGCGAACAGTAACCCGGAGGCATCCCGGCGCTTGTACTCCTACCACAAGGGAACCCCTCCTGGCTTTTCCTTGTGAGGTGTCCACTCCTGGGCATCCCATGGTGAAACCAGGCATCCCTTGTGCATCGGGGCCGTTGTGGAGACTAAGCAAGCTATTGCCCAGAGTTGCAGCGTGGGGCCCATGCTTAGATTCGGCACTGAGGTGAGAATATCCGGTCAGAGGAATTTAAGCCAGATCCCGCCGAGGCGGGAATCGAACCCTGGTCCCTGGCCAGCGTTCTGCATCAAGGTCTGCCGCTCTAACCATTGAGCCACACTTCTCCTCAGTGCCTAGAACCCCTCGATGTTATTGGCTGGGAGAGGATGGGTCATTACAGAGATGCTGACTTTGAAACTAGGCAATCAGACTCGAGTCCCGGTGTCGGCTCAGCACCCTGTGCTTCCAGGCAAATCGCTTCACCTTCTCTTGTTCACAATATGAATGCGCCCCTGTGTTATGTAACTGGTGCTAGTGTAAAGCACTCCCTCAGGTTTGTTTTCTCTTGCATTGGTGAGCGCTGCCTGTGCTTAGACTCAGTGCCTAGAAGCCCTCAATGTTATTGGCTGGGAGAGGATGGGTCATTACAGAGCTGCTGACTTTGGAACTAGGCAATCAGACTCGAGTCCCGTAGTCGGCTCAGCACCCTGTGATTCCAGACAAATCGCTTCACCTTCCCTTGTTCACAATATGAATGCGTCCCTGTGTTATGTAACTGGTGCTCGTGTAAAGCACTCCCTCGGGTCGGTTTCGCGTTAAATAAAACTGCTCTGATGAGAACTAAACAAGATCTGAGCTCAGCCCATCCCAGACCTTCAAGGCTGAGACGGAACCTACCAACCAGAAGGCAGAACAGCAGCGCGTCATCACTCACAAGGTGGATCCTGGCTTCTGTCCTTTTGAGTTCCTGTCTGATCCTTTTCACAGTGCTTAAAGCCCCCGTCACCTGTCCTGGCTGCAGACCACAACAAGGTGTCTGCACAGGGGTGTCACCCCAATCCCAGTTGCTTTTTTGTTTTAAAACCCCCTTTATATGTACTGTATCAGCTTGTCACACCTCCGTGGCATAAGAACCTGCCTGCAGGAAATATCTTATTGTTTGAGAACGCACCATGCCTTCACAAGACTGTGAATAAACAGGGCGTTTTTCTTTTGATAACGATAAAGACGACCAACCCATGCATCTCTTGTGTCTGAATAGCATGCTTTGACTCTCACTCAAACATCATGCCGTGTGTTCAGTTCACAAAACAATTAGTGCTATACGTCTGTACGTTTTTTAAATGACAACTGCATTTGGAAAACACTTGCTTTTTGTAGCTTAACATCCCAGGGGTGTCGGTAAATCGGTTTCAAAGTTTTCATTTAGCTGAAAGGCGAGTTTCTTTTTAATGTGCAATACTTACCAGACTTATGTACATGTCAATTCGATCCCCATTCATCGCAGTCTCATCATATTTTGTGCTGGCTATGTGATCTGCTCACACCTTCAGCTTTAGCATACCAAATGATCCCATATTAAAAAGTATATAACAAGCATTTGCAATGCAATAGGTCTCGCATTTACGCAAGTTTGAGCTATTGACATATAAATGATATTGCGTTTTATTTATGCTTCAAAAACCGAAACATAAATAAAAGGCGTTGTCATTTACAATACCGATAGCTCAAACTCGCATAAATGCGAGACCTGTTGCATTGCAAATGCTTGTTTTCCTTTTTAGCGCTCTTTGGGGAGGGAAACTGTGTCCTGGAAGTGGGCTCCCCAGGACATATCTTTTGAGCCGGCCCAGGGGATGGGTTCCCCAGGGCCTTTGGAGGATGTTGCAGGGGGTGTGCATGCCTACCTCTCCTTTTGGAATGGGGGGCCCGTTGGATGGGGTCCCAAGTGCCTTACACAGCTCGGGGAAGGCGGCACTTGTCCCCACACCTTTTAATTCATTTGGACCCTGGGGATTATGTCCCTTGTGCCTTACAGGCTCAGCAAGGAAAACTGAGTTCCTCACTCCCCTTCAATTTTTATTCCTTACCAGGGAATGGGGTACCGGGGGCCTCAAAGAGGCTCAAGGAGGGGCTGCTTGCCCCCCTCTCCATTCATTTAACCATGACCCCAGGTCACGCCCCCCCCCTTAAATGTTTGCATGCGTCGCCCCAACAGGGCCTTGGCCCACCCAGCAAGGTGTTATTTTTAAAAGCGTGGTAACCCATGTTTTATTTTTCTTTCATTTTGCTATGGATTCACAGATCCACAGCAAATTTACAGCGCAATTAAAATGCAAACAAAAACAAACAACATTTTTTGGGCCCCAGAATGGAACCCCGTTACCTGCCCCTCCCCTCCCTACCAGGTCCAGGGGGGCAAGGTGTCCCTCCCCTGCATCCTCAAATCTTTTTCAGTTTAAGGACTGATTCCCGTGTCCTCCGATGGCTGCTGCCACATTGTTATTGATTTGAGGCAACCAGTGAGAGTTCATCTTGAGATCTGTTGGCTCTGCAGTATGAAAGATCTATTCATTTTGAGACCTGATTTCTCAAAACCTAATAAATGGATTTATTCAAAATCACAAAAAGCACATTTGCTGTGTGCCAAAATTGGTGTAAATCTGTTCAGCAGTTTTTGCACTATCACGGTTCAATTTTCCTATGGAAAAATGTGTTTTGGGACCACCCCCTTTTCTCGGCCCCCCACACTTCAGGGATCACCCTGAATCTTTCCAGGAAGGAGCTGATGTGGTAGAACATTTTCTTTTGGAAAGTTTTGTGAAGATTGGTCAAACTGTACCAACAGTATGACATTTTGATTTAGCAAACAAACAAGTTTTCCTATGGAAACACAATTCTAACTATAACTACCCAGTGGTGAACCCACCTGTGGAAAGAAAATAATATATATATTTATGTATATATATATATATATATATATATGTATATATATATATATATATATATATATATATATATATATATATATATATATATATATATATATATATACATATATATATATATATATATATATATATATATATATATATATACATATATATATTTTTTTGTTGTTGTTGTTGTTGTTGAAAGCATAACATACTGTGGCTTTAACCCCTTTCCTGCGGCCCCGATTTTCACGCAGTTCGGCACTTCTGCAAAACGCGCGGGGCCGTGTCGGCCATTGGCCGACGGCAGCACTGGGAAGGTAGTGCTGCCGTCGGCCAATGGCCGACGGCAGCAAGGAAAGGGGTTAAATAGCGTCACTACGTGCACACAAACTGACACTGACGAAGCTCTTTAGCGAAACGTGTCTGTCGGGGGTGAGGGGTTTGTAATAAAACAATTTGGAAAACGGATACCTGCGTGCTTGCCATCTTTCAGCCCGAATTTTTGATATCGCTGCATGTACTGTGAGTGTTATAAGTAATGGAGTCTGAATGGGCGTGCACATTGAAATCCAAGACCATTCATTTTGTGTTTTTTGTTTTGGCCCAGGCCCCTCTGACAACGGTGACGGCCACAAAGGCGAGAATGTTGCGCTGAGTGAATTCTGTGCTTCTGAAAGCTGTGCCCCTTTTTTTTAGCCCTGCCCCCTCTGGGAACGCCGAGGCTCACAAATGAGTAAAGGTTTGTTTTTGTTAGCGCTGCAAGTACTGTGAGTGTTATCAGTAATGGAGCGTGAATGTGCGCGCACAGTGAAATCCGCACACATTTTTTTTTTGTTTTTGTTTTTGTGCCAGGCTCCTCTGACAACGGTGATGCCAACAAAGGCGTGAATGTGGCGCTGAGTGAATTCCGCGCTTGTGAAAGCCGCGCCCCATTTTTTTTAGGCCAGCACCCTCTGACAACGCGGAGGCTCACAAATGAGTAAAGATTTGTTTTTGTTTGCGCGGCAAGTCGGCAGTTAGCGTGGCAAGTCAGCAAGTACTTTGAGTGTTATCAGTAATGGATCGTGAATGGGTGGGCACAGTGAAATCCGCGCCCATTTTTTATTTGTATTTTGTTTTGGGCCATGCCCCTCTGACAATGGTGACGCCCACAAAGGAGTAATGTGAAGTGTAGTTTGAGACGCCCATCGCTACTTTGACACGCCCATCGCTGACAGCTGTACGCCAATGCCCACAAGGGACTACTTTACCCCTAAGGTTCTTTGACCTTTCTAACGTATATGGTGGCCAGCTGTATAGCCTATGTCTATCTGCTGCAACTCCCCTTTACAATGCTGTATTGGGTGTTGTGATTGGTGCTGTACTTCTTGACATTACCCGCCTCAAAGGTTTCAGCTCTCTCTTTATAATAGTAGTATATATATATATATATATATATATATATATATATATATATATATATATATATATATATATATATATATATACAGGAAAGAAGCAGATCTCTGGGTTGCTGTAGAAATGGCAAATAGTTACATGTTAAGTAAAAATAAAAATGCTATGTCGTGGTCAATGCTGGCTGTGTCATAGCCCTTTTTTTTTTCTTTCAACTATGCTGCACAGCAGACTCAATGTTGTACAACACTGCAAAAATAACATTGACAAGGCCAATAGACTTCGCATAGAGGAGACCTATTGGCTTTGCCAATTCATGTTCTTGTCTTTGCTTGTTAAGAGGAAGTTTCCTATTCGTTAACTGAACTCAGTTTTTTCTGGGATCTTATTCTGCATTCTTCTTGTATTTTGCATCGTCTGGAACATTACTTTTTGTTTATTTCCTGCTGTCAATAAACTAATTCAAAGTCCTTTGGTGAAGGGTTGGGAAGAGTGGAAGAATTATTTTATAAATTGCCTGTATGGTAATATGTCCCCGGAGCAGAAGAAGAGGATAGTATTAATTCCTTGGGCCCCCTGAGTCACACATGTGTACAGTCCTTCATCTAAGTCCATTGTCATACAGGTACAATTTACAGCTGCTTCTCATACCTTTGCTTCTGTCGTCTCTTGTCTTGTCTTCAAAGCCTGGGGCTTTGGCTGGGCCTGGGGTGGGCTGGGCGCGGGTGCCACCGCCACCGCGCCTATGGTGGCTTGGCTGGGCGGCAGCAGCAGTGACACCACGTTGAGTGTCACGAGTTCTCCTCCGCTCGAGCAAACAGTTCGTAGTACAATCGACGACAACAGTCTGTCTGTCACCGCAGCACAGGCAGGCAAAAGAGAGCGTGCTCACGTCAGTGCCTTTCATTATATGGGAACCACTGGGCTGACCAAACCAAGCCCAGGGCCGTCATTAGTAGCGTTTTCGCGCTCTACAAGAATGACGGCCCTGGGGGACCTCCCATTGGCTAATGTATTGGTTTCCAGGCTTAGTAATAGCAAGAAAGCTAGGTGGTGACATCTGGGGAGTGTGGGCGGGCGTGCACCGCACATGTGCAAGTGTGAGTGTGTGCACCAACAATTAACAACAGAGACAGACGGGCGGGCTTATCATGTCCGCAGAGGTAGGCCCAGAATTGGATCTCCAATGAGTGACCACTTGTCATCATTCTCGTAGCGCGCCCTGTGCTCTGATTTGACACTGAGAGGGTGCTTGCACCATACTTTGTACTGCTAATCATACCCAGCGCGTACTCGCACATACGCTACGAATACGCTTTCACGTTACGCGTCGCACCAAAGCTTCCGTGTTACGTCATGTACGGCGCCCCGTACGCGAAAGGCGCCAATGTTTTAATTGTTTAAAAACATATATTTATGTATTTAATGTACATACTAAGGATAGAAATTATCTGGGATAATTATGAAAATTCAAAAATAGAAACTAACATTTTCAAAAAAATGGAGATACAAATACCAGTTACAACAACCTATTCAGTAATTCCAACATCTACATACACATCCACTCAGAAACCAACAGTTCTATATAGTCACTCATATATATACTCACTCATCATATGTACTCACACACCTATGCATCCTGTTACACACCAATACGATGGAGGAAGTCCTGGCGGTTCTGAGGTCTATGAAGAGTGGCTCCCCGAAAGACCCAGCACCGATCAAATATCTCAAACAGGTGTCTTCTACAATTGGCGGCCCTGTGACGGACTTGATAAATCTGTCCCTCGCCCAAGGGGTAGTACCCCCTAGTTGGAAAGGGGCAGTGGTTAAGGCCCTTTTGAAAAAGCCTAATCTCGATCCCGCCGACCTTGCCAACTTTCGACCTATTTCCTTGCTGCCGGGTATTAGTAAGGTGGCCGAGAAGCTGGTGAATAGCCGCCTCTCGGACTTCTTGGAAGCCAATTCCCTCCTGGGCGATTCCCAAACGGGTTTTCGTCCCGGCCAGGGGACTGACACCGCCCTGCTGGCGGTCGTGGAGAATGCAAGGAGCATGCTAGATTCGGGTGGATCAGTGGCAGTGATCCTCCTGGACCTCAGTGCCGCTTTCGACACCGTGGACCATCAGGTGCTTCTCCAACGGCTGTCGGGGGTGGGGGTCACGGGTCTGGCCCTCAAATGGTTCGCTTCCTTCTTGGAAGGCCGTACATTTGAGGTGTGGGAAGGCCATGAAAAATCATCTTCAACCCCTCTCCAGTGCGGTGTGCCACAGGGCTCTTCATTGAGCCCTACCTTATTCAACGTTTACATGGCCCCCCTGGAGAGTGTGGTACTGCCGCTGGGTATTAAAATCATCAGTCTTGCTGATGATACGCAGCTGGTGGTAGGCCTCTCCCAGTCGGCGCACCATCCCGACAAGCTGCACGCGTGTCTTGAGAAGATCTACACGTGGATGTGCAGCTCAGCCCTAAAGTTAAATGGCTCCAAGACGGAGTTGATGCTGCTGGGGAACTCTTCTCCATCGCTGTCCCCCAGCAGCTGGCCAGACTGTCTGGGACCGGTACCCCCCCCCAAGCAGGAGATCAAGAGCCTGGGGGTGTGGCTGGAGCAGGACCTATCGTTTAAAACCCATGCCAAAAAGACCGCTGGCGTGTGCTTTGGCCTGCTCCGCTCAGCCCAGAAGATTCTGCCTCTGCTCCCAGTGGCTACTCGAAGGCTTCTCATCCAGGGACTTATCATCTCGCGGCTGGATTTCAGCAATGCGCTATTCCTGGGCGCGCCCGAATCCACCCTGAATAAACTGCAGCAAGTGCAGAACGCGGCTGCCAGGCTTTTGACGGGTCTCCCCAGGCGTCAATCTGCCCGCCCGGCGTTGAGGGCACTGCACTGGCTCCCTGTGAGGGACAGGGTGAAATTCAAGTCCCTTTGTATTGCCCACAAAGTTCTGCACGGGGTAGGCCCTCCTATTCTTGAGGAGATGGTCCAGCCTTACAAGGCCTCTCGTTCCCTCCGCTCTGACAATCAACATCTCCTCCAGGTTGGCAGGGTGAAAAAGGCTAGAACTGGTGGCAGAAGGTTCTCAATAAATGTGGCCTCCCTGTGGAACTCACTGCCCCTACAACTTCGATCGGAAGCTAGTCTGCTTCGCTTCCGTAAACTTTTAAAAACTTTCTTGTTTTCCATTTAATCTCTTCATTTTTTGCAGTGTTATGTTCTGGAAGCGCTGGGATGCCTATCGGTAACCAGGCGCTATACAAAACTCAGAATAATAATAATAATAATACTCATCCATACAGTTACTCACACACATACTCACACATGCAAATAAACTATCAAACATCCATTTACTTGCATATACAGTTATATACACATCACTACACTTACTTCTACAGAAACCTACACATACGTACTCTTAAACAATCACTTATAGAAACACATACTTATTTATACAGGAACTCTTCCAATCTCTCACTCTCATATATACTCACTTATAAACATTAATACTCGCATATACTATTTTAAAAACATATGTACTTACCCATAAAGAATACTATTGAGACAGTTGTTCACTCACGAACACATCCATACACACACTCATCCACCCATACAGTCCTCCACACATGCGGTCTTCAAAACACATACAAACAGTGAGTCACTCATTCATGCATCTATGCGGTAAGTGATATTCCCCACCTAACCATACAAACACTCATACTGATAGTTTAAAAAACCACTAATAACCCATATAGACACTCATGTAGCTACTCACCAACCCATGCAGCCACCTACACACAAAGTGGACACTGATACAGATATTTAAATATTTAAAAATTACTCAGTAATACTTGTATTCACTAAGATACACTTAATAAGTCAGTTATACAATCAATTTTACAAAAAAAACATCCACTTATTTACCCATTTATTCTTCCATCGACCTTTAGATATACATATATAAAAAATATTTATTTTTCTGAAAGACACACATTTACTGGATGATGTCATCAGTGATGTCATTTGAGATATCATCAGTGATGTCATGAGTGATGTCACTGACCTTGTCATGAGTGATGTAACGTGATGTCATCAGCCGTGCATTGCTGAACTAACTATAACGGGGGAATTTCAATGGTTTTGTACGAGTGAAATGTCCAGCTAACTATAACATGTGTGAAACCTATGTTTTATTTATATATATATATATATTTCCTTGCAGCTCCACTCCCATGAGCAGACCGCTTGCGCTCTCTCACACGGAAAGAAACGTGGAGCACAGACCCAGATTGGTGCTAAAATGACTTCTTTATTCTGCTGTTATTTCGTCGGCCATTACGCGTTTCGGTACCCACAGTACCTTGATCACATCATCTATATATATATATATATCCTGATCGTTACACAAGTGACAAAAAAGCCATATCAGGCGTTAGATGGTTTACATTCAAATTTAAGAACATTGCTTATGGGAAATTATGTGTTGCAAAAAAGGGACAATCAGTTATAGGTTTGGGTGATGAAAGGAAGTAGCACATAATACCGGATCGCAACAGCAAGGATCAGGGACATGTGGTGGATGATGGTAAGGAAATAGGTGGAAACAAGCAAAATACATTTGCTGGTGTGATTATTGATACATTTGGGACTTTATATGGTTCAAGCATAAAATGATTTAAGAAAAATCACTTGGTCAAAAGTTCATGGTTTATGAAAAATATTCCAATGCTACTAAGGAAAGAGATAAAGAATTAGAAGTAGAAATTGGTTGTTTCTGGAGTAATAGAACTCGTTTAGAACTCACACTAGATTTCTCCTTTGGTAGTTGCCAGACAGATCAACGGAAAAATAAGACTATGTTTTGACATTAAACATTTAAACAGCAACATTGTCATTGATAGTTAGTTGTCCCTTGCCAAGAATTAATGAAATGGTATTGTTGGTGAAGGACACAAAGTGGTTCTCTACTGTAGGATCCGGAGTCTATGAACTTAACTTCCTTGATTGCACCCTTTGGATGTTTCCAATTTAGAAAATGCCTTTTGGACTAACGTCGGCCACTGTAATATTTCAGTGATTAATGTTTAATCGTGTGGGCAAGGAAAAGGGTATTTAGTTCTTCCAGGATGATCTTATATTTGCAAAGGACAGAAATTAACATAACGAGAGGTTCATGAGAGTTTTGGAGATTTTTGAAAGGAAGGAGTTGACAGTGAGTTATGAAAAGTGCGAGTTTACCCAGAGTCAAGTTACATATTTGGGTTATGTGATTGACTATGAGGGCAACAAGCCCAACCCAGCTTTTGTGGAAAGTATTGCAGTGCCCTAGACCAGTGTTAAAGGATGTTATGCAATGTTTCTTGGATCTACTGGAGTTTAGTGCACTTTTGTAACCTAATTTTGCTTCAAAGACACACCACATTAGACAGTTACTCAAATATAGTAACAGGTTTGCTTGGTTAGAAGAGTGCAAAAAAGATTTTCAAGAAGTTAAGGGGCATTTTCCAAGCTAAGAAGACCTTTGAGTGGGTTTGAGCCCACCGTGCATAGCATTATTACTACCCACACCAGCAGTAAAGACATGGGTGCTGTTTTATTTCAAGGGATACCACATGCCTTTTTGTGCTAACTATAGTTTATAAAATTCCCCCATCAACTGAGAATGCATTAGTGAATGTAACACTACCACGATCAGTACATACCCGGTTTTGTGTTATGTATTTAATGTTATCATAGCGTATTATTGCGGGTCACCAGAGTATGAACTTGAAGAGCAAACACGCCTTTGGCAAAAGTTCTAAAAAAAACAACAAGAAAAACACATGGTGAGTACCCTGGTTCTTGTGTTCTTGTGTTACCACAGCTTTTCTTTGTATTTCATTTCAATACCTGCTGTTTGGATCATTTGTGCTAGTCTTCAAAGGGCGGGGAAATAAAGAGCATGTGTTGTAATGGGTATCTCTTTATCTGCACCTACACACCTACCACTGACTTTTCTTGTTTTGCCACTTGCAGTATCTGCATGAAAAGATCCGGGCCAGATTTCATAATTTGTGCTTGACTAAGTGTTGTTGCTTTCTTAGTAGACTTTTAGTATAAGCGCTAATGTCTTTTGCAAGACTTTTTGTAATACCAAAAGAGCTGGCTGAGATGCCCGGTTTCCCAATTTTAGGTCAAGCCTATTAGGTCATGTGCTGTGTGTTGCGGGCATATTGTCAGCTTACCAAGAACATACAGAAGCTTCTCACCCACATATTACTTACCAATGGCTGTCTTTTCTGTCAGTCTCCTTTACTTACTTCTCATTCAATGGGGTGCCTTGTCCATCTAGTGTCTGCCCCGCATCTGGAGCATTTGCAAGTTATTTATGTTGTTCCACAACTTAACTTTTAGAAGCATATTTTTTATTCTTTTTCGTTAAACACTCCACAAGACTGCATATGTTTTACAACTATCTCTCTAGTGTGCTTCTATTCCCCCGTGCTTTGTTTTGTACTCTTTCGCCCATGTACTTCTTCCCCACTCACCACCCACATACTCCTCTTCCATTGCTTGCCTGTATGCCCCCCACATTGCTTTCTGGCCCCTTGCTTCTCCTCCCCGCCTCTGTGTTGATTCCCCATCAGCGCACTCTTTCCCTTCACATCTCCTCCATGTCCCCAATCTCTGTGTGCTTCTACCCCCATGTTACTTCCCCTCCTGCCATGTTGCTTCCCCCTCTGTTTACTACTACCCGCCACAGAGGCTCTCTGTATTGCATACGTCCTGCCCCTGCCCTCCGTGTTACTTGCCCCACCAGCTTTTTCATTAAAAAAAATCACTTGCATTATTTTGCAGGCACACGCGGGTGTGGTGCCAGCACCTACAAAATTACACAGAGGCTGGGTCATAGAACCCTTTTCTTTTAGGTTTATTTCCATTAGCTATGCTGCACAGCATCAATGATGCTGCACAAAATGGCTAAAATCTAATGTCAAAACCAGTAGGTCCCAATGGTGCAATCTGTTTGCTTTGTCAACTGGGTGAGGTGAGAGGAGCCTCACGGACATTACTATCTTTTTTGCTGTCCTGCTGCTAATCCTCGTGTGTTTGGGTTTTAACTTGGTAATTTTTAGCTTCTGAATCTTGTTTTTTAACTTCTACACTCACCTTTGTGTTATTCCTGTTTCCACTTGTCTCCCCTCCCCCGGTCTAACGCGCGCTGCCGTTTGCTCAGAGGGAAGCGGACACACCCCCTGATGGCTCGCCTGACTTCCGGCCTGACTTTTGGCCTGAATTCTGGCCGAATCGTGAGCTTCTCGCACCGGCCAGCTATTTAATTCATTGCTGAACCGGACGCGTACAGAGCGTGAGGTGAGAGGAGCCTCACGGACAGTAGTATCTTTTTTGCTGCCCTGCTGCTAATCCTTGTGTGTTTGGGTTTTAACTTGGCAATTTTTAGCTTCTGAATCTTGTTTTTTAACTTCTACACTCACCTTTGTGTTATTCCTGTTTGCACTCGTCTCCGCTCCCCCGGTCTGACGCGGGGCTGCCGCTTCCTCAGAGGGAAGCGGACACACCCTCTGACGGCTCGCCTGACTTCCGGCCGAATCGTGAGCTTCCCACACCCGCCAGCTATTTAATTCAATGCTGAACCAGACGCGGATGCGCGCAGCTGGCGTGCCAAAGGCGCACCAAAGGCAAGCCCGTCTGCGCCCGGCCGGGTCCAGGGGCCAGGAACCCTGTATTTTTCACGTCAGTTTGTCAGTGCTACTCTATTGCTCAGCTCCATCAGTTGAACAGCATACCTAGTAAAACTTGCTATGATCAAATAACGTGTGAAAAGTTATTGGAAAAGTGCCCACATTGCTCAGTCACACTCCTTCCCCGGACATATACCTCCCCCTTGTCCATGGTTACTTATAAAATCCTTTTAATAAACTGCAGATCTCTTCCCAATTATACCACAGAGATCTCGTTGCTCCTACAAGATTACGACCCAGAGGCTTTATTTCTAACAGAAACCTAGCTCAATTTCAGTTCAGAGCAGAACATTGTTCAAACTCTCCCCCAGGGGTACCTGATACAGAGGGTGGACCGAACAATAGGTAAGGGAGGTGGGATTGCGATCCTCTATAAAGACCACCTAACCTGTCGCCTACTTGGGAACCCCCTCACAGACTGCGAGAACATTAATTTCTCAACAGAATTCACTCCACTCCTCTCGTTCACAGGCATCTTGATCTACCGGCCCCCAGGAGTGGTAGGCTCCTTCGGCAAAGCATTGTCAGAAGCAATTATTAATCTAGCCAGTACTGCAGCCAATCTCACTCTCCTTGGGGACTTTAATCTGCACTTTGACGACCGGGGAGCAGTTACAGCACAGGAACTAGCACAAGATCTTGCAACTTTCCAGTTGTCACAAAATATCTCGCAAGCTACCCATGTCAAAGGACATTGCTTTGACCCTGTGTTCCCCAATTTGGAGAACCTTATAGGAAACAATCCCATCCCCATGCCTTGGTCCGACAATTTCCTTATCCCCCTTTCCTGGTCCCCCAGGTTACCACTTTTCACACTCAAATTTCGTCAACCTTGAACCGGCCATGGTCCAAGCTCCCTTTGTACGAATGGGCTCAAGAACTTGAAGAGACCAGACCAAAGCAGGACCCTAGTCCTTTTGCAGCCTACAACGACTTTTGCAGCTGGATAGAGGACTCTTTGAACTCAGTTCTCCCAAAAATATTGATTAAGAAAAGAAAAGGAATGGCCCTCATAAATCCCCCTGGTACTCCTCGGAAATACGCACTCTAAAACAGTACGAGAAAGAAACTGGAGGAAAGATTTAGCAAAAAGCTCGAATATAGAAAAGCCGTGGGTACATATAGAGCAGAAATAAAGAAGGCTCAGGCCTCCTTTTACGAGAAAAAAACCCTGTTGTCTGCCAATTCCCCCAGAGAAACCTTTCATGTCATAAAAAAACTTCTCAAAAGACCAGTCCCACCTGTCGCCCCTGATATCTCAGGGCAGCGATGCAACTAACAGGCAGATTTCTTTTTCAATAAAATCCCAAATATTCTCAAACTGCTCCCCCAAATTGATGACAAAGATGATCCCTTAACTGAGCAAGGAGGTTTGGGTCCCCCTTCTACCAGACATCAGTTAGAGGTCATTGCTCCTCTCTCCCAGGAAACACTTTTGACTTTGTTCTCCTCTGTGAAAAGTTTCTCGCCTCTGGATCCCGCACCCATGAATATCATGGAAAAGGTAGCACCTATAATTGCTCCCACTACTGCAAACGGAAAAGGGCAATGGTTATGACACTCTTGAAGAAACCTAATTTGGACTCTATGGAACTAAGCAATTATCGGTTCATTTCCCTTCTTCCTGGGATTGGCATGACTGCGGAGAAATATGTCAACCACACTCTTTCAAACTTTTTGGAATCCCACAACCTGCTACACCCCTCCCAAACAGGATGCAGCCCAAAACAAAATACAGATTGCGGTTGTAGAAGAAAGCAGAAAGATTCTGGACTCAGGAGGGTCAGCCGCCATTATACTCCTGGACCTAAGTGCAGCATTCGATGCGGTGAATCATCGTATCTTGGTCCATTGTCTCAAGAACCCAGGAGTAACGGCCACTGCATTACAATGGCCGCACTCTTGTTTGGAGGGACGTTTCTTCCAGATCTTTGAAGGAGACACGAGCTCTCCACCGTGGCCTTTAATGTGTGGTGTCCCTCAGGGCTCATCCCTGAGCCCAACTCTTTTTAATGCATAAATGGCTCAACTGACAGCAATCATGGCCCCTTTTGGAATCCATATAGTGACCTACGCCGACGATACCCAATTGGTTGTGGCGCTCAACCAAGCAAGGCAGCAGTCAAATGACCTCGAAGCTTGCCTGACAGAAGTCTCCATGTGGATGGGGGCGTCCCACCTGAAGCTAAACGGTGAGAAAAACGAGATTATGATCCTGGGCAACCCATCCAACCTTGCAATGCATACCAGGTGGCCAGCATGCATGGGACAAGTCCCGGTCCCTATGACCGAGATTAAGAGTTTAGGCATCTGGCTAGACCAGGATTTGACATTCAAGGCACAGGCAAGGAAGACGGTGGCCATCTGTTATGGCCTGCTCAGAATGGCCAGAAAAGTGCTTCCTCTCCTCCCTCCTCAGGCCAAGGAAGTCCTAGTCCAATCGTTTGTATTGTCAAGGATGGACTATGGTAATGCTCTTTACTTGGGTGCACCGATTGCTGTAACCACAAAACTGCAGACGGTCCACAACTGTGCGGCCAGACTCCTACTGGGAATACCAAGACGCCTCTCAGCAAAACCGCTCTTCTGTCTCTTCACTGGTTTCCAGTGAAAGAATGAGTTAGCTTTAAGGCCCCATGTCTTGTCCACAAATCTCTGTAGGAGAAAGGGCCGCCGCTACTAACGGCCATTATCCGCCTTTATAAAGCCTATAGGACCCTGCGCTCTGATGAACCCCCCCCTGGTTGAAGTTCCAAGTGTCAACAGGGCTAGAAGCGGTGGCTGACTTTTTTTTCTTAATGCGGCAAAACTCTGGAACCCCCTGCCACTACCTCTTCGCTGTGAACCTAGCCATCTTGTTTTCCGGAAAAAAACTAAAACACTTTTGTTTTCCTGAGTCACACCGTCTCTGATCACCAACCATGCTCAGTGCTGGGAGGCCTCTGGGTAGACATGCGCTATATAAGTGTCCTTTCAATTCAATTCAATTCAATTAAATTGTCAATGGTTGTTGTAATGTAGAAAGTTCTGCACGAAGATGCTCAGCAGGTAGTTTCAACCAGTTGAGCTACTTAATTTGCCTAAGGCAATTTTCATCCAAAAGAGGGATTCCCCATCTGACGCAATATTTGTGCCATTGCACAACTTTTATTGAAGGGTGTGCTGTTCTTTGGGACCTAATAATTTCCGTCTGTTCAGACAGAATGTTGACACGCATAGATGGCGTCGAAATGTACGACTGTAGAGCCCTCTACCTTCTGATAAGCACATGTATTGCTGTCATTTGCATTTGGACCTGTTGAACTGGCATTTACCATGCAAGCATAATTTGGCTTCATGCAACGTGTTAATACCATGTCCTCTAGTGGGAACACACAATTCCTTCTTAAATCCTTCTGTGTGGGAGTGAGATTGTGGCACTGCGGATATTCAGAATGTCTGTAAATGAGAAGACTGGATGTTTTTTTTCTGTGAACTCACTAAGTGGGTAACTCGCAAGACAATGGATTCCTTTGAAGCAGTTGGACCAATGCCCATACTCAGCTTAAACTGAGGTGTGTCTGACTATGAAGTGCATTGGCCCACGTCTCAATTAACAAATGATGCTTACATTTGAGTGGGGGCTAAATTTGTTATCACAAGACACAGTGTACTTGGCCTTTTTGTTAATTGATGGGTCCATCTGCATCTTGCATTATTTATTAACTACTTGGGTTTAAGTATTTTGGTAGTGACGACTATTGGTTATTAAACAGACTTTATATCTTGAGCCTGATTACTTTTATTGTTGCAGAAGTGTAAATGTAAAAAAGCGTTATATTTTTCTTTTAAGATATATAGAGGACCCCCCCTTATGGGAGGACCAACATGCATTGTATGCCATATATAAAACACATTGCCCAACCCTTTAGGATTGGCTTTTGAATGGGGCATGCAAACAGCCCCAATCAAGATTCATGCCCAAATTCACATAGATCACACTTACATGCACATATACTGACAGAGTAATACACAGGTGGGCTACCATGCACACTAGTAGACACTGAATTATTAGTTGAGAGGTGTGGAGGCCCGCTCAAATAATAAACACAATATGAGTGAATTACAAAGCTCACTAAATAATGTGTGTTTAACCCTCTGGTAGCTTGGCACATAAGCTATTAAGCTCAATTTAGAGGCAATCTCTAAAGCATGTATGCAGCACTCAGACAGCAATAAAGTGAAAACATAAGACAAGAAAAACCTAGAAAATAATTTATAAAACTAGACAACATTTTAATAAAATGACAGCAAAACAACAAAAATCTAATCAGTAGAACCGAAGATATGAGCTTGTAAAGTATTAAGTGAAAATAGCTCCAAAAAGCACATAGGGCCACTCGCGGTTATCTGGTCACACTGGACTGGTGGAAAGCCACAAGCTTAAGCCAACTGCGATGGAGCGCAGGTCAGACACAGGACCCAGATTAGTCCAGCTGCAGTGTGACTTCTCAAGTTCTGCGCAGAGTGCTGTTCGCATTCAATCAATCAATCTGTATTTATAAGCACAATTTATCACCCCAGGTGGGTTATCTAGGCGCTGAGGAATGGAGACCCTGAGTCGAAGAGCCAGGTCTTGATTCCCTTCCTGAAATCTGCAAGTGAGGTTCAGAGATGGAGTGGGAGGTTGTTCCAGGACTTGGTGGCCAAGTAGGAGAAAGAATAACCACCACTGCAGCTCCGCCGGATGCGGGGGAACGTGCGAGAGTGAGAGAAACATTGGTGGAGGCTGCAAGGAGAAGAAGGAAGTTGTTGGTGCAAGGAGAAGGACGGGTATTGTGGACAGTCACCGCTGTAGTGCGAGAGACAGTTATTGCAGGTGATGCACATTGGTAGTCAACTGCGTGAAGAGCAGGTCTTGCCGGAGCTTTGTGCTGGCAGTAATTGCAGACAGTGTCAGTTGGATCAAAGAGCAGATCCTGCAGGAGCGCTGTATTGACGATCGCCGCAGGCAGTCAATTTGGACACAAAGTGGACACTTTGTGATCTCAAAGAACTCAAAACTACTGTACCTTCACCTTTTCTTCAGGAGGAGTACATCCTGACGCCAGACAAGAGTTAAGGACCTGGAGGACTCCGCTTAGGGATCAGGACTTATTCCAGCAACAGAGCTCAGACAGCTCCAGGAAGGTTCTCTTAGTGCTGGTCAGTGACACAACAAGCTTCCAGAGTTCTCAGTGACACAATAAGCTTCCAGAGGTCTCACTAAACTCTGTGATACCTCTGGAAGCTTGTTGTGTCGCTCAAACAGGTGGTCAGCCAAGTGACCCTTAAAGTCACTTCTGGAGAGTTTGGGTTCAAGGCAAGTAGGTCCAATCTTCGATCTTCAGACAGCAGGACAGCCATTCTTATGAATCTTCCACAGGTCCAGGAGTGTTCAGATGAGATGATCTGAAGATGCCACATGTGCACCTAGTGCCAGACTTTGTGTGGGAGATTTCCCTGACCTACTCCCAAAAATGGCTTTTGTCAGTTCCACTGTGCCTCATGACGAGCTGAGCTCGTCATAAGCGTTGAAGGGGTTAAGTCATGAACATGTTGATTGTATTGTTAGATTAGGTTCGGGTTGTGTTTTAATCCACTTAATATGTTTCTTTCAAAGTAACTTAATTATCTTTATCCATGTAGATCAAAAGTTCCTTTCCGCCCTCCAATCACTTCTGAATTCTTCAATGGTGCAGAATATAAATCATTGTACAAAGTAAGGTCAGTACTGGCACTTGTTTATTTGTCTGAACTTTCTAAAAATGGCATTTTCAGACTAGTTACTGAAAATCAGACTTTACAATTAAAGAGAATTTTAAATCACAGTACATTTGAGTGTAAACAGCATGTCTCTATCTGGTACTAAACTGAAGTGAGCATTCATTAAGTGTAATAAGATACCCCAGTGTTATTCTATGGGAGAGATAGCTTTACATCAGTGAAACACAACTTTATAGTTTTTTCACTGCCAGGATATGTAAAACTTAAACCCACATGTCCTACTTTAAAAATACCATGCACCCTGCCCTAGGAGCCTTTAGGGCCTACCTTAGGTGTGACATATAATCATTTAAAAAAAAAAGAAGGTTTAGGCGTGGTAAAAGGTTTATTTGCCAGGGTTAAAACTGCACTATAGCTTGCAGTGGCAGCCCTGAGACATGTTTTACAAGGTTGCTTTAGTGGGTGGCACAATGAGTGCTGCAGCCCACAAGTAGCATATAATTAACAGTCCTTGGGTGTATGTAGTACAATTTACTAGGGACGCACAGGTAAATTAAATGTACCAATCAGGTTTAGGCCATTTGTGCCGTGTTTTTAAGGGAGAGCACAAGCACTTTACCGCTGATAAGCAGGGGGAAAGTGTACAGAGTCCTAAAAGCCAACAAAAACGGATTTAGCAACAAAAAGCTAAATTCAGGGGACACTCTGCAAAAAGGGCCGGACCCAACACACTTACTTACACTCAGACCTACATGCACCCATGAACATAGACCAACAGACATGCTGCCACCATAGCCACATACCAAGAAACTTAGGTACTAGTACGTAAAAACCTGCATGCCCCATGTACACAAATTACCAGCCACACAGCCTCTATAGCACATAGACTAACAGATAAACAGGGGACAGGGATTATGTGCTGAAATCAAGAGCCTCATCTCAGCATCCAAGCTACATCATTTTGCAATAGATGGAGCATCCTTGTTCAACAAATATGGACAGCATATTGCGAATTTTGCATGTCGTGACAGTTATGTTGATTTAACATGGTGACACAAAGCATGAACCGTTTATGGAAGAATGGGCACATCCTTCCTTCCGTTCACAGATAGAACAACAACGTCTTAACTGTCAAAGAGTTTTGCGAGCCATGTCACACAGCCGCACAACACTTGTTTGCCACTGATTCAATGCCTACCACATTGACTCTGAGAAAAAGTTACATTCAATTTGAATGCATAGCATGATGAGAAAGGTGTAGGACAGGAAAGTCGGATAGCCCTCATGACAGGAAGTGGCTTATTGAAGGACCAATGACGTGAGAGCAATTTGACTTCCGAATGGACAGAGGCATTATATTGGAATGTGGAAGAAGGAGACGGATGGACAAAGAAATGTGGCTGGTGGGCTGGGGAGTGTAAGGAATGGCATGGGACAGCTCTAGAGAGAGGAGGAAAGCACAGCTGCAACGGGTCAAATGGATCAAAGATGATGGCTCAGGTGGAGTAAAGGCACAGTGACAGGCTGGGTACAGACCAGTGATGAAGAGGCGGAAAGAGTGACGGTTCAGTCAGGGTGTGGACATACAGTGAGTTGGAAGGGTGACTGTCGTGTCGGGCAGCATAAATGTGTCAAGAAGTATTCCCGTGCTCTCTCCTGGGCAGGCTTCATCCTTTCAGTGTGTTTAGACGTGGTTCTGCAGCTATGGCCTTGCCAGCGTCAGAATTGCGGTGTAAAACCGATGGCAAGCCGTGCAGAAAAGCAGTCTGAGAGGACACTAGTGTACTCTTTACTTAGGCAAAGTGGACACATGCTGTGATGTAGTGGCAGCTCGCGCTTCCTCCCTCCCTTCCCAGTCCATTCTCAGAAACTAGACTCATCAGGTCGAGCTGACCTTCAGTCATCTGTTCTCCACGCAGAGTTACTTTGAGAAGACAGGTTGTTAAGAAAGCAGAGAAAGGTTGTCTCTAATGCTTGGGAGGTCTGACTCCACCACAGTACATTGTATGGACTTTTAATGGAAAATTAGCATTTCGTTCTGTACCCTAAGGCCTCGTGTCACTTTGCTCATCCACCAGCCATTTAATTATATCTCTCCTCTGGCCCCTTGTCATATGGTGACTTTCAGCCGGTCTTGTTGTTTTTGGCTAAGCCTCAGCACTAGGCTAGGGATTTGTAAGGCCATTTTTACAGTAGAAAAGTGAAACTACAAGTCCCAGCATGTTGGCTGGAAAAGCAATAACGGATGAAAATGACCGTCAAGGCATAGGGCTCCTCTGCCAATTATAAAGCGGATGCAACTTGTGATAACATCCTATAAACAGGATGACTTTAATTATGCTTCAGTGGAGGACCAAGTTATGGTCCTCCATTTATGCATCACAGTGGACCAAAGTATCCCCAAGATAAGGCAAATTATGTGTCATAATACGGCATATCTTGTGACAGTATTATTTCATTGTTATATCGTTTTTTTACACATTACCAATGGGCAAAGCTTTCTCCTCCTTAGTATGAGTAAAAAGACCTAAATATAGCAATTGAAAGGTGACCAGTTGCCCTTCACAAGGGGCCTTCCAGTACACAACAACGTGTACCAGTTTTTTGGTAACTTTTGATCCGTTTAAGCTCCAAACAATTTTGTATTAAAATCTGCAAATTATGTGGAAAATCCATAATCATGCACCAAATGCTAAGGCCTCAGACTCGCATTATTCCAGAGACACTGGCAGCAAATGGGGATTTTGGCTACTTCTGCTTTAGCTTTACTTTTCAAACAGTCACGGTAGCCAAAGCCTTTCTCATGATTTGACAGACATTATATTGTTCAAATGGTGACAGAAAACAGCGCTTTACCTGTTCTACAATGATGCCCACATGGCAGCGCCTGAAAAGCACACCCAGGTGAACAGGCTGACTGCATCCCAGTGTTATTCTGTGTTTTGATACATTGGACGTGGATGCTCTGTGGAACCACCAGAGCCCTGGAGAGAGAGCACGATGCCACTCCAAGCTCCAGAGTGCCGTTCCAGTGAACGCTTTACCGCGCACAGCACCGGATGTTGTGCTTTCCCCCTCTCTCGCTCATCCCCTTAGCGCATTGACTTTCCTCGGCTCCTTGCAGCGCCCGGCCTCATTAGACATGATTGAAAGTTCGCAGGGACGCCACAGGCCTCTGTCACTTAGGATTATGCGGCCGAGGCCTACTTGCGGCTGCGCTGGATACAGCCAGGAGGTCCTAATTGAACTGAAGTGCTTAGCCTCTCTGGAGTGGCCCGTTAATTATAGACATCCATTTTTGAAACACTCTTGCTAATTAAAGGGATCAGCTAAATTGCTTCTTGCACTGAAGTGAAACTGGCTTGGAGTTCAGCATGTGGAGTCAATGTTTCTTACTGCTGTCAAAACCCTCCTTCGTAGAAATACAGGATATGAAGTGGTTATCATAACTGACCTTAAAGCAGAGAGCATTCATTTCCGCTTTTAAGTCTGGCTTGACACCTCAGCTGTTTCTTACCTTAAGTAATCAACAGATAAGTACTCTCCTGAGGCAGGGTTTTAGGCTCCGCTCACATGTAAGTTACCTTAAATACAGTGTTTGATTGGGCAGAAGTTGTGTGCTTCCACTGGAAAACAAGCATTTACAATGCAATGGTCTCGGCAGCATTAAAGGTAGAGCTATTGGCATTGCTCATGATTTTTTTATTTTAAATAATAAATAAATGGCATTGTCATTTACATTGCCAATAGCTTCATCGCTAAAACATATCGCTAATGTTTTTAAAAAAATATGAAAGTTAACTTAGGCTCTGACCAGTATTTCTCTCTCACCTCATACTATTGAATACTTGGAGTTTTATTCCACCTGAAATAAATAGCATGCCTTGGAATATTTAAGTGACTATTTTCCATCTCAAAAGTACACTGAATCATCACACATTAAAATATTTTTTTGTCCAAAATGCACTGTACATATTATCCTTTTTTCTTTAGCATTCAGTCACAATCAAAAGGCAAACCTGACCTACCAGCTGTGCCAATGCTTGCTTCCTTTTGTGCATGGCTTGTTTTGGTCCCAAAATTGATTTTGACAATGTATATTCCGCATATGATGTACGTTTAATTATCTCTAGATGCTGATGAAAGGTGTAATTTTCACCCATTGCAATAGAACTCAGCCATTTTGCCAAAAGGGGATCAGTAGCAAAAGAGATAATGTTTTTAAAAAAATATGAAAGTTAACTTAGGCTCTGCCCAGTATTTCTCTCTCACCTCATACTATTGAATATTTGGAGTTTCATCCCACCTGAAATAAATTGCATGCAACGACCCCTCTCCGGAGCGCGACAGAGGAGAGCTGCGGGTGGAGGGGAGGGGGGCGGACACAGGAGAGCTGCGGGTGGAGGGAGGGGGGACGGATACAGGAGAGCTGCGGGTGGAGGGAGGGGGGGAGACGGACACAGGAGAGCTGCGGGTGGAGGGAGGGGTGGGACGGACACAGGAGAGCTGCGGGTGGAGGGAGGGGGGGAGACGGACACAGGAGAGCTGCGGCGGAGGGAGGGGGGGAGACGGACACAGGAGAGCTGCGGGTGGAGGGAGGGGGGAGACGGACACAGGAGAGCTGCGGGTGGAGGGAGGGGGGGAGACGGACACAGGAGAGCTGCGGGCGGAGGGGGAGACGGACACAGGAGAGCTGCCGGTGGAGGGAGGGGGGGAGACGGACACAAGAGCTGCGGGTGGAGGGAGGGGGGGAGACGGACACAGGAGAGCTGCGGGTGGAGGGAGGGGGGGAGACGGACACAGGAGAGCTGCGGGTGGAGGGAGGGGGGGAGACGGACACAGGAGAGCCTCACCCAGAACCTACAGTGGCGAGTACAAAAAACAGTGCAATATACTTCCTGTGGCGCTCCTGACATCACAGTATCTAAAATCTACTGTGTCACACCATAGGTGCTGGACGAGGACAGTGATTGTGATGGTGTCCTCTGAAGTCTGCAGAGCCACTTTTTTCCTTACCCTGCCCTTGTTCCCTCCCCCCCCCCGAGTTTTTTGCATAGTGCTCGTTTACAATTGAGTGCTTGTACTTACGCACAAGGGGGGTACAGGGTTAACGTCATAAGCACCTGACTGTTTGCCTGGCCCCACATGGATCTCGGCATTGATTCCTTTACCTCTGTTGTAAAACCAATTGATTGCTTACATAAATAAATGGAAACCTCAAAAGCCAAACAAAATATCCTGTTATACAGACTCAAGCAGTTCGAACTACGGCCTACGGATCCTCCATTCTCAATCCAGTGGGTCCTTATGTGTCTGTATTTAACTCTCGAGGTAATACATCACAACTGAATCTTCTAACATCCTTGCTCATAAACCTGACAATTCTAAACCATGGGTTAGCCTCTCCTAGCAAATATACGAGGGAGCCAAAAACATTATCTGCTTTCTTAGCAGTGTCAATTAAATTTAATGAGTCGATCATCACTGTTTACTACTGACACACAGTCAAAAGGTTTGTTATACTGCCCTATTAGATGAAGGACACTTTGGCTTGGGCCACTCTTTTGATTTAAAACCAGACCCATGTATTTTTCAATTCGAGGCATTCTTAAACTAATTCTGACCAATATTTGAGAGCAGCCAAACAACGGTTTCCCTTTTGCCATCACAGGACACAGGAGAGCTGCGGGTGGAGGGAGGGGGGGGAGACGGACACAGGAGAGCTGCGGGTGGAGGGAGGGGGGGGGAGACGGACACAGGAGAGCTGCGGGTGGAGGGAGGGGGGGGGGGAGACGGACACAGGAGAGCTGCGGGCGGAGGGAGGGGGGAGACGGACACAGGAGAGCTGCAGGCGGAGGGAGGGGGGGAGACGGACAACCCTTTCAGATGTGGCAGGTCCGGAGGCCGTTTAGGAATGTTTCCAGTCTGAATTGCACGCATTACGATCGCCCAAGGAACACCGCATTCTTTCCCTATGAAGCCTTCGTTTCCCGCCTCTCGCTCCGCGGCAGCCGGCTCGGGTTTCAACACACACACCCTGCGCTGGAGGAGGTGAAGCATTTTGGAGTGGCCTGAGCTATTTAACAGGTTTCGCATTTTCCCCATATTTATTCTGCAACACGAGATAAATGTTTGGATTGCATAAATGACTAGTCCCAAATGTTTTGTGTGTGAGGTACACATGCTTTGAAGACCCTCTGCCAAATGTCCGCCACCCTGATCTATATTCACCAAATGCTCTACTTACGTTACCAGGACGGAATCGCAAGTTTACCACATGAATTGGGGTTGTTAAACTCCACTGTTTAGATTGACAGCTGTTTAAATCCATTACGGACAAAAACTTAGTTAAAGAAACACACAGACCGTGGGGGGGCAGGGGGGGGGACGGACACAGGAGAGCTGCGGGCGGAGGGAGGGGGGGAGACGGACACAGGAGAGATGTGGGCGGAGGGAGGGGGGGGGGAGACAGACACAGGAGAGCTGCGGGCGGAGGGAGGGAGGGAGGGGGGAGACGGACACAGGAGAGATGCGGGCGGAGGTAGGGGGGAGACGGACACAGGAGAGCTGCGGGCGGAGGGAGTGGGGGAGACGGACACAGGAGAGCTGCGGGCGGAGGGAGGGGGGGGGAGACGGACACAGGAGAGCTGCGGGCGGAGGGAGGGGGGGAGCCGGCCTGAGAAGAGCTGCGGGCGGAGGGAGGGGGGAAGCCGGCCTGTTCAGGATCACACAGTTGCGCAAATAAGGACAAACTCACCGTAGAGGACGTTCAGCATGTCGGCGACGGCCAGGGACATCAGGAAGTGGAAAAGACTGCGCCGGCCTGAGAAGAGCTGCGGGCGGAGGGAGGGGGGAAGCCGGCCTGTTCAGGATCACACAGTTGCGCAAATAAGGACAAACTCGCCGTAGAGGACGTTCAGCATGTCGGCGACGTCCAGGGACATCAGGAAGTGGAAAAGACTGCAGCTGGGCTCCGAGGCACTGGGCGGGCGCCCCATCCGCACCGGAGCATGTGTGCTGCATCACCGTACTCGGCGCCGGCTGGGCAACAATGGCGGCAACAAAGCTTAGGACATTTTCGGATTTGGGGGCGTGGTTTTGTGGTTCTGAGTGACGGACGACGTCACTGTCTAAAGAACGCAAAAAATCACGCCCCCAAATCCGAAAAGGACGGGGCTACATCGGAGTGAGGGATCTCTCCTCCAATGGCTGGCCTCCATTTAGGAAGCCAGCCAATGGTGGACAGACAGAGCAGGGAGGCGGGACCTTCTGCGCTACTGAGTCTCATTAAATCTCCGGCCTAAGTCTGCGCAAGCGCAGCCTTTTAGGCCTCCGACCTAAAAAGAGGTCTTGCCTGCACTTTTTCGCCTTCGGGGAGCTTTTTCTCAATACATCAGACCTCAGTTGGTTATGAAGGTAAGGCAGTGATCAAAGCTATAGGCCTGATCTACTAAAAGCCATGTTAAATTAAGCAGGCCTGAAGTGTTTAGTGTGAAACGCATAAATTAATGTCAATAGGCATTTAAGGGTGGGTTGTTACTACTCTGTATTAAAGCCTACAGAGAGGTATTTTTTCCCATCATATCTAACAGATTACAGTACTAGGCACGTTTTTTTGTTGCTATTTAACTCATCGGATAAACCTTTGGGATAGAAGATGTGTATGCTGATACACATTGTCAGGACTCCTCTGAAGACATAATATTTTAGCTTTGCCAACTGTAATTAACCTTTAATAGTGGATAGTTATCACAATTCTACAGGCTGTTACATGAAATCTCACAGATTACCATAGTTGTTTAGGGTTTTGGCATTGGTCACATCCTCTGACAAACCCTGGGGGGTAGAAGATTTTCACTGTGATAATCCGTATTATGCCCTTTTGAGAGGGGTTGTATTTTTGTTTTTCCAACAGAAATGTTGTACATATTTGTAATTTTATAATTGTATGTCTAAAGAATGGCATGTTTTCATGCTTCAGTGTTGGTTACAGTTTCAGACCAGTGCTAAAGGCTGTAGGCTATAGTAGTGCACTGGAAAAAGCTATGTGTGATGCCATGCGTTTGGTTTGTTTGGTATGAAAAGTTATGACAAAGCCAGTAGGCCTGACTTACCGGTTGTGAAAAACAAAACATGAGCTAAAGGGCAATAGGCTTTTAACCCCTTCCATGCTCATGACGAGCTCAGCTCGTCATGAGGCACGCTGGAGCTGTGCTCATGACGAGCTGAGCTCGTCATGAATAAAGCCAAATAGCAATTTCCAGCACAGGAGGGGAATTGCCTTAGCAGCCATAGTGTTAAGGGTGGATTATTATTACACATTTCTAAAGCCTGTACGCAGGTATTTTGTTAAATGGAATCTCACAGATTTCAATAGCAGGCAGGGGTTTAGTGCTGGTGACCCACTTCAACAAACAAAAGGGATAGAAGGTTTGCACTTTGTTAATCCTTATTAGAGCTTTTCAGGAGGGATTTTACCTTGTTTTGACAACTTGAATTTTGAACTTATTTGTAATTGTAATACAATATATTTAAGGTTTGCCTTGAGGAAAGGTTTATACCCCCCCAACACATTAGATCTAAGTTGAATATGGTGACAATTAAATGATAAAGGCCATAGGCCTGATTAGTTAATTGAAAAAGTTATTTCGTATGCCATTGGTCAGATCTATTTATTATGAAAAAAGTTGACATAGGCAGAAGGTCTGTAAGGATTTGATGCTGATTTACCTTTTTAACAAACCCCAGAAGTAGAAAATTTGCTCTGTAATTAAGGTCTGACAGTCTTAGCTGTATGCAAAGATCTTCGCCACCCCAGTTCAGCCCCAGCTAAATGCAAATCAGTCTTGACCCTGTGCCTCATGGGAACAGTCCAGCCTGAACTGCCAAGCCAAGTCTTCACTGGTCTGGAAACAAGCATCCTGGGACCGGTTACGGGGGGTGGGGGTGAACTGGAGTGGCAAAGTGAGCTAAAGAACAAAGATGGATTCAACCCAGATCTGTGACTGGGAGTGAATGTCTGAAAAGTTTCAGCGCTCCGTCCATCATCTCCTTGTGTTTGCTTTGTTTGCCCTAAGTTGGCAGGGTATGCCCAGATGTGGGTACCATGCTCACTTTGCCATTGGGTTCAAGCTAGCCTGGCTGAAGAGGGGTGGTACCCCGAAACCGTTCCCAGAAGG
Source organism: Lissotriton vulgaris (assembly GCF_964263255.1). Classification (NCBI taxonomy): domain Eukaryota; kingdom Metazoa; phylum Chordata; class Amphibia; order Caudata; family Salamandridae; genus Lissotriton; species Lissotriton vulgaris. The sequence continues at coordinate 1,063,389,864 of NC_141693.1, read as the reverse complement.
CTTGTTTTTGGTCCAGGGAAGACATGGCTTAGAAGTTCGGGCTGGACTGTTCCCATGAGGCACAGGGTCAAGACCGATTTGCATATAGCTGTGTCTGAACTGGGGTGGCAAAGTGAGCTAAGGAACGATGATGGATTCAACCCAGATCTGTGACTGGGGGTGAGTGTCTGAATAGTTTCAGCGCTCCGTCCATCATCTCCTTGTGTTTTCTTTGTTCGCCCTAAGTTGGCAGTGTATGCCCAGACGTGGGTTCCTTGCTCACTTTGCCACTGGATTCAAGCTAGCCTGGCTGAAGAGCGGTGTTACCCCGAAACCGGTCCCAGGATGCTTGTTTACGGTCCAGGGAAGACATAGCTTGGCAGTTCAGGCCTGACTGTTCCCATGAGGCACAGGGTTGAGACTGATTTGCATATAGCTGTGTCTGAACTGGGGTGGCAAAGTGAGCTAAAGAACGATGGAGTCAACCCGGAGCTGTGACTGGGGGTGAGTGTCTTAAACGTTTCAGCGCTCCGGCCATCATCTCCTTGTGTTTGCTTCATTTAACAAAAAATACATAGGCCTCCGTCCCTTAACTTCCTGGCAAGAGTGGGGCAGCAGTTGGACACAGGTGTATGACTGGTCACTGCAGGGGGTTGGGAGGCACGCCAACAGCCACATGGAGGGGTTCTAGGACTCCCTAAGACTCGGAAGACATACAGTTCAATCTGCATGCTACTCTGTCTTCTGATTGTATGTAAATCCTTAGTGGCAGCATCCAGGCAGGTTGGAAGACCCAAGGGTAGTAAGACAGCGGTGAGGGCTGGGACAGGCACTGGAAGCAATTGGCACTGAGCATTTGCTATCCCACACAGATCCCCACCTCTTTCTTTCATTGGCTTAGCCTGCTATCCTAGGTTCAGCAAATGAGAGCAGGAAGTGAAAGGCTGAGGACTAGTTAGAACTCTGATCAGAGACCACGACAGAGAATTTTAAACAAACAGTTCCCCTGCTTTGTGTCGAAAGTCAATCGTCTCTGAGTGGTTGATTCCAATTGTTTAAATGCTTCAGCAGAAGTGTAAGGCAGGGAATCTTCTCTCCTGTGGAACCGAGGGAGGGGCAGGCAGGGTGCCTGCGTGCCTGAAAGAAATGTAAATGCACACAACTTGTTAATCTGCAATTGTAAAGGGTGTTTGGAAGCCGGTATTGGCTTTAATAGATGGAATCACTTGAAGTTTCCTGATGACGCGCGTTTATTCTTTTTCAGACTTATTGTAAGGGATCTACCAGGTAAGCTGCGCAGCTGTGCTTTTAAGACACAGTTATAACAAAATTGCAATACAGTACAATACAGTACAGTCTCAGTATTACTAAAATCTATATTTTGGAAGCACTTTTTTATCTTAAACTTTTTTGAACATTTTGTAGCAGCCTATCTTGCACTGTGTGTAATGCAAGTTTAAAAAAATGGCTTACATGTTCACAGTGCTTTCTCTCACAGACTGAGTAAACTTGTAGCCCTAAACATACACAAAAGTCACTATTCTCCACTGTACCAACCAAGATTCAGTTCTGTGGCTCTCTGGTGCAGTGCATTAACTAACAGAGGTTTCACAATGTTCGATTGTGCATTTTGGACTTATTATCATAACTTGCATTTAATTTTCATTTACACTGTGCATTATTTTATATGTAGTTACCTGAAGATGAGAGACCAAAAAAAGTTGCAGAATATATAGTTTTTTAGCTACGCCCCTTTGCACACTCACTGCGCCACCATTGTGCGCATTACAGTTCGGATACTTTTTTAATGCGCTTCGACCACTGCAGGTGCATGTGTGCATAAAAAATGATTTACATCATATAAAACTATTGACCTTGCTAATTATGGTTTATGAAAATGCAAAGCATGGAGTGTTGATCACTTTACTTCTTCTTCCAGTTCCCTAAACTAGGACATGCTCTGGCAAATCACTGGGGCAAATTAAGGAGAAATGTTTGAGAAGGGCAGGATCTTGGTGATCTCTTATGCTTTAGCTTGTGCCCCAGTCAAATGTCATTTGTGTTCACTATGAATTACAACAGACGTGAAGATGCCCCACCCTCTATGCATTCTGAATGCATTTTTACAGCTGGCGACACACCGTCACTCAGCACTACATCAAGGAAAAAGATCATAATAATCACATCTGTCCCACTATAATCAGTTTTTCAAGAGAACAGGAAATGTTTTCATTCTTATTCTCTCTTCTTCACTCAAAAGTGCACACATTAAAACATAAGAAATCATTTTCTGCAAAGAAACTGAGGCAATAGAACTTTGCACTAACACATTAGTGGGTGGGGGTTAACAATGAATCAAGGTAGTGCACGAGTCTGGAAGACCAGCCACTTTTGTCAGCCTCACAGGAAAAAATCCTTAAACAATTACAAAATTAGATAGCTCAGAACTACATTTTTTTATATATGATTATGACAGTATAAAATTTAGCCCAAAGTCACAACTGACTTCTTCAGGGCTTGTGAAGCCCTAAAGAAGTCTTTTGTGACGAAACGCCTTGGCTACATTAGAATTAAAGAAGAATGTTTTTTAAAAGACAAAAGAGGAAGCACCTGAATAAAGAAATCTCTTCTTTTGAACAAACATAATGGAGTCTGTGCATTATGTCGAATAATTGTGTTAAACTATATTGGACTGAATTTTGTACTGTCATAATCACATACAAAAACTGTAGTACTGAGCCATCTAACTTTGTAATTACAAATCAAAACATGACAATATGGTGTTGTCAAGTACACTACAATCTCTGTGTGTAGTGATCGTATGTCGTAAAATGTAGGAAAGAAGGGAAATGACGGTTGTATCTTTATTCAGACACCTTTTAGACAGGGCTCAGGAGAATTCCCAAACCTGAATTCAGTGAAGACCAATAGAACTGGCAACTAATTAGTGGCCCTCGGAACTGGGGTTGACCCCTTCTCCTGTAATAGAGATAAAAAATCTGGGGGTCTGGTTGGACCCGGCTCTCAGTTTCACCTGCCATACCAAGAGAGTGGCAGCCTCTTGCTATGGCACCATAAGAGGACTTAGGCCAATACTTACATTTTTTGATGCCCCCACCAGACAGTTGGTGGTTCAGGCATCAGTGTTATCCAGGCTGGATTATGCCAGTGCGCTTTTGGCCGGGATTAACCAAGCAGAACTCACTCGACTGCAGCGAGTGCAAAATGCTGCAGCCAGAGTGGTGGTGGGTCTGCCTAGGCGGTGCTCGGTCTCTAAAACACTGCACTCGCTACATTGGCTCCCTATGAGCCAGAGGATTAAATTCAAGGTGCTTTGCCTGGCTTTTAAAATCCTCAAAGGTATGGCTCCACAAATCCTGGCCAACCTCTTGAGTCCTTATGTCCCTTCGCGATCCTTGAGATCCTTGGGCCAGAACTTGTCGGTGGTCCCTCGTTTCAGACTCAGTAGAATGGGCGGCCGCTCCTTTCGAGTGGTGGCCGCGAAGTTGTGGAACTCCCTTCCTGCTGAGATTCGGGCAATAGATGATTTATTTAAGTTTAGGCGGGCCATTAAAACTTTTCTGTTTGCCTAAATTCTGATTGAATCTGTTCCATCTTCGATGTTGTGTTGTGTTTACCTTCTCAGTGCGCCAGGACGCCCCTTTGCTGGGGCAGCTGTGCGCGGTACAAAAACAAATAACATAACATAACTGCGGAGAGTAAATACTTGTCAGGCAGTCACATCCTTACCACCATTCATATTTACAGGAGTCTCCTTATTTCCCAAAAGGACTGAAGGTGTGTTGCCAGCTGCAAACATGCAATCAGAATGCATCAAGGGTGGGGCGCCAACACGTCTGTTCGGTTTCGTAGTGAACAAAGATTACATTTACTTGGGGCAGAAGCTAAAGTATGTGCAATCACGGAGGTCCTGCTCTACTTGTTTCCTGCCCACCATCTATTAGCTTTAAATCCTAAATGATGTATACATCCATACCATGCTTAATTTGTAAAAGAGTAAGAGAGAGACGCCCAAGGTTTTGCTCAATAGCCCACGGCTGGTGCTAAATAATAAGTACCAAGGCTGTGTAGTCTTGATCATGCCTATTTAATCCATCACTAGACACTCTGGGCCCTCTTATCTAACTTTTGCATGTTATTGTCATCCCTTCTTTCTCTCGTTGTCACTGCTTCTCCGTCTTTCTCTTCCTCCTGCCTTCTTTCCTGTTTTGGTGTGTGTCTCTCTCTTGCTCTGGATCAAAGTCTTGATTTGTGAGGCCTGTTAGTCCAAGAGACTCGTACACAATCTAACACTGTTCTTTGAAGGGTATCTGCTGCCATTGACATTACCTGGCACAGTGCACTTTCCCAGGCCTTCTCAGAACCTCTGCTTAGTGCAGCTTGGTTTTGGTAGAGGTAGAAAGTTTCATTATCTCTTTATGTAAGGTGTGGCTGCTTCTACAGAGTTGAGATTTTGTTACTAGTACCATGGATACAGCTGGCCTTAACATTTGAATTGAAGTTGACCCCAAGTCACTAAAGGCTTCGTGATGGTTGATGAAGGGAATCACTAATGATGATAGCTGCTGCAGTATTTCCCCTGGCAGCCATTTTAATCAGCATCAACTTTGCATTATTGAGGAGGTTCACATTTATTTGTACCTGTGTATTTGAAGGTAAATAAAGCAGAAGCATTTGTTTTTCCTAGATTAAAACTTGATTGCCTTTATTGTTCTTTTTTAATGAGAATAACTTTTTGTAATCCTTTGTGTATATGCATCAACGCCTGTTATCTTTGATTTATTAAACAGGCAGATGAGGGATTGCTTTCACTCCTCGTTCTTTTTTATCTGTCCATGTCTTTGACTCTGTGGATAATATCATTTGACTGGTTTCCTTCCTTGGCTAGTGGGGATTTCCAAGACATACTTTGGATGTTGGGGCTATTTTCCCTGATCAGGAGCAGTGGGTGAGGGTTGTGAATTTCATCTCCAGATATGAGGTGGAGTATTTTAGTATTCCCCTTTTCTCCCCTGCTTTTTGTACCACTGGAAGGTGCTTTAAGAATATGTTGAATTGGGAGGGGGGGAGGTATGGTGGCCACGGATGATGGCAGACTAGACTCGTTCTAGCAGAGCTCCCTTCCAGGTGAACCGTGAATGCGGGGATCACCTAATTCGGAGGCTGGTACGACAAGACCTGCTGCGCTGCTGGGCCTGTACGGAGCGGCTCCCCAGGAGGATCGTGAGTGGACCTGCTGCCGCATCGGGGTGGAGAAAATTTTGCGGCTGGGCGGGAGGTGCGGCTCCTGCTACCGAACTGCCGTATATTCGAGTGCTCGACATTCCCTGAAAAGCGGAGACAGCTGCCTGGGACACGCATAACATGGCAGCTCTGCGACACAGATGCTGCAGAGGCTGAGAAGGCGGGTCGCTACCAGGATCGATTGCGATGAATGAGCGCCTCAGGAACAGTCGTGAGGCCCCTACCGCTACCTCCTCAGGGCGTAAATAGTGTTGTGGGCCTGTAGCTGTAGCTGTATTGCCACTCTGTTGCACTTTCTTGTGCCCTGCCTTTGGAGACTTGCCTGTCGGTGGGATCCTTCTGGGAGGAGGTCGTGCTGCTAACCTGTGAGGCCTGAAATATTGGTGCGCCCCTGCAGGCTGCTGTCTGGGATGTGGACCTGCACTGCCTCCCCTCCCCCTGATATATGGACTGCTAGCATAACTGTTTGTTCCTGGCCCTGAGTTCTGAGGGCCCTGGTAACCTTGCAACTTATTGGGTGCAGTCGGCGCTGAGGCTGTTGGTGCTGTGGGAGTCGTCCGTCTTGCTGTTTAAGGTATAAATTGGATGGGGGCGGGGTGCCCCCTTGTGACTGAACCATTGAGGGTCACTCTGCTTTTGGGACTGGACTGCTGTGCCTGCAGCAGGCTGTGGTGTGGCATCACTTGTGACTGAAGACTGAGCAGGCTGTGAGAGCGGTGGGAGCTCAGCCGCATTTCTAGACAGTGCACCTGTGCACAGGATCGGCATATTGCTGCTGCACTGTCGTACTTCTGTATGGATTGCAAGATGGTTACGGTCAAACCCCACAAGGGGATGCAGTCAAATTAAGTAGTTCAATACACTGTCCTGACCCCTGTACCTGGCCAGCAGAAGTTGGATGCTGTGGCGTGCCCGGAGGGGATGGACCACAGCCAGGGCATGGCTGAAATCCTAAAAGACACACAGGACTTCCAGACGGCACTCAATGCCAAAATGGGCATGATGGCCATGGACATCAACCATCTAAGACTGGACCTTCGGAAGGTGGTGGAGAGGGTAACCAGTATGAAGGAGGAAGTTGTCATGCTCCGTAAAAATGTTCAGGAATTACAACCAGCAAGTCACAGATGGAGGATGGGCTGGAGGATGCCAAAGGGTGATCCCGGAGGAATAATATACGTTTTCTTGGATTTCCTGAGTAGGCAGAGGGCCCCCCTGCAGAGTTTTTCTTGAGGTTCGGATTACCACCACACTGAAGCCTAAATGTCTCTCTAAATTTTTTATGATCGAACGCGCTCACCAGGTGCTGGGGCCTGCACCAGTTCCTGGTGCATCTCCTAGGGCGCGCATAGCCCGCCTTTTTAATTATAGAGACAGAGGTGCTGTCCTTCAACATGTACGCGCTCACAGCCCTCCTCGCTATGAAATCCGATTTATCCAAATGTACCCTAATTACACAAGAAAGGTCCAAAATCTCTGCAAAGCCTTTTTGGGGATGAAACGCCGGATGCAGGAACACGACATTAAGTATAGTTTAATGTTCCTGACCAGGCTCTGAGGTAAAAGTGGGTGACAGTGGACGTTTTTCATACTTTCTTTACTTTTTTTTTTAGGTCCCTGTCTTGCTTTATTTGGCTATGAAGGATGTAGAAGCTTCCAGAGTACTAATGCACATACTGTGTGTGAGAAAGTGCCCTCTTTCTTGCATGGTATGCCCCCACTTTTTACTGAAATACTGATGTTTTCGACTTTTGAAAACTAGAAATACTCCTTAAAAATCAGCTTAATAACCAAACACAATTTCTCTTATTTTTTTTTATTTTTATTTTTTATTTTATTTTTAAAAATCCTCATATATCACAGATGGAACTCTTGATGGGAAACTGGCTCCTCCATGCACCAATGGTCGTTCTGTACCAGTCCTCGTTGATTTCGGCCTGATGCAAGTTGGTTTACCCGTACCCTCAAGTGGCTACTACCTTCCCCTCCATTCTCCTTTTTTTGCCGATCTTAGAGCGCCCCATGCTACTTAGGAGATCGGGGAACCAGCAGGGCTCCAGACAAATCATTGGAATACCAATCATCGAGATTGCCATGCAGCCAAGGCCGCCCAAACGTTCGTCTCACTTCTGGGATCACATGCCACATCTGATTTACTAGTTATCATAATCTGCCTCAGGCAGTTAGCAAAAGTGGGGGGAGTTGGATCCTTCCATGCCCTGCAAATCTCACGCCTTGCTAACAGGATAATGTAGAATACAAAATTCGTGGGAAGATCATTCACCTGATAGTTCGTGACAAGCCCAGACATTACTGTAAACCTTGAGACTGATATAGACATTAAGAGGACTTCTTCCAGGAATTCCCTTATCTTGCTCCAATAATCCACCAATTCAGGGCAATCCACGAACATGTGTACATCATCTGCCTTCGAAAGGCCACACCTTGGGCAGTTGTAGTCTATGTTTGAAAATTTGGCCAGTTTTTTAGGAGTTATATAAACCCTGTACATAGTGTTTATGTGATTTATTTTCAGCGCTGCCGGCTTAATTACAGCATTTAACACCCTGAAAGAGTCATGCCAAAAATCCAAGAAGGACCCGCTGGCCGGGGTAAAAGCGTTGCACCACAATTTGCTAATTTCAGCCTCCGTGACATCCTCACCCTCTAACATTGCCGAATACCAAAAAGATATTTGCTTCTTCCACTTACCCCTTCTAACTACCGCATCAAATTTGGGGTTAGGGGGGTTATTATCTCCGGGTGTCACAGGTCTCGTTGCCCACCAACCTGATAGTTGATAATATTTGAACCGCGTCAGGGATCCCCTAGTTAGATTGGACAATATATCCCAGCTTAAAAGTTGGCCATCTCCCTGCAAGTCTCCCTACCTTTGCAGCCCTGCCTGTTTCAATGGTAATGAAAGTTGATCATTTAGACAGGCTGGAAGGCCTGGTGAGTCCCATATGGGTGCCTGCGGCGCATAATAAGAAATGTTTAGTTTGTTCCTTACAAATACCCAATTTTTCAAAGCTGACTTCAAGATCTTCAGCCTAACTTTTTTAAAGAATTTCGGGTCCCCAAACTTATAAAGGAAGAAACTTAATCCCTGAGGGACCTCTTTTAACAAAGCAGAAAATAGCAAACCCATCGATGATTGGTCCAAACGGCCCGCCATGGTTCTAAAATGCCTAAAATGAAAAGCGTGGCAATACAACAGTAGGTCAGGGAAGGCTAGCCCTCCTGTCTTGAGACCTCTTCTTAATTTTTTCCACGCTATTCGAGGGCCTTTGGCATTCCAAATAAATGAACCCAATTTTCCTTGGAGTTTTTTGATTAAAGGTACTGGAAAAGATAATGGAATAGCGTTAAATAAAAAAGTAATTTTAGGAAGAACTATCATTTTCAAGAGGTTCACTCTCCCATAGATATTTAAAGGTAGAGAGGACCAGCGTTGTAATAGAGCGATTGTGTCTTTCATGACCCTTTCTAGATTAGTTTTGGGGATTTCTTCAATTTTGTTGACCAGATGGATTCCCAAATACCTCATTTTATTCTTTTTCCCCATCGAGCTAGTCAGCTGATTCCATTCCATTATTTCAGTTTTTTCAGCATTGATGGAATACCCTGAAATATTACCAAACCCCTTAGCAAGATCTAATAGTCTGGGTATCGCTACATCCGGATTTGTTGTATACATTAACAAATCATCAGCATACAATGCAAGCTTCAACTCCATATCCGCGATCTTAAAAGGTTTGATTATTGGATCCGCTCTTAACAGACAAACAAAAGGCTCTATATATAAATCAAACAAAAGGGGGGATAGGGGACATCCCTGTCGCGTGCCTCGGGAAATAAAAAACTGCTCAGTCAGTGAAACATTTACTAGAACCTTCGCTGTCGGGGCTGAGTATAAAAGCTTAATGGCCGTTATGTAGCTCGTTGGGAAGCCAAATTTTTCCATCGCCATCCAAAGGTAGTCCCAATCTACCTGGTCGAATGCCTTTGCGGCGTCGACTGCTACTATGGTCAGGGGCTGCTTCTTTTCTTGAGCAACATCTATCGCTGCCACAGCTTGAAAGGTCCACTCTTTGAGCTGCCTATCCAGAATGAAGCCCCTTTGGTCACAATGTACCACCGATTTTACTACCTTTGCTAATCTTGTAGCCAGTACCCCCGAGAAAATCTTATAGTCCACGTTTAATAATGAAATGGACCTATAGGACTCTATCTTACTCGGGTCCTTATTTGGCTTTAACAATAATGTGACCGTCGCCTCAGCCCATGACCTAGGGACCTGCCCCCCCTAAGTAAGATTCAGTTAAACAATAGAGTCAGGACCCCTATAATCTGCTCTAAAACGATCTTGAACAGTTCCACGGGAACCCCATCTGGACCTGCGGCTTTGCCCTTAGCCATTTTCACCAACTGAGCCCTGACTTCCCCTTCTTTAATTTCTGAACTGAGATAAGACCTGTTTGACTCCGACAACTCACGGAGCTGTACATTTGCAAACCATGATTCTGCTTGTTGCCTACCCAAAGAGGGGTTAGTTCTGTATAGAGACTGCATGTATATCTTTGCTTCTTCCCTGATGCGGTCATCCTTGTTAGATTTTTCCCCTGTGCTTGTTAACACCAGACTGTCTATCTGGTTTCTAGCTCTGTCCGCTCGGGCCTTCCAGGCTAGGAGACGCCCGCACTTCTCACCATAGTCAAACTGTTGTAGATTACTTGTGTCCCATTTTTCCTTCAGAGCCTTATCCAACCCTGCTTGGAATTCTGCTCGCAGGCCATCCAGTTCCCTCTGGAGGATTGGCCTGTTATCCGACTCCTCGGCCGATGCCTTCTGCAACTCCCGCTCCTTGAGCTTGATTCTTAAAATCCATGCTTCCCTTTTCTCTTTCCTCAGTCTGTTCCTCCTGATCATCAGGGTTGTTAACAAACCTCTGGAAAAGGCTTTATACATTTCCCACACGATTTGTTTACTTGCTGACCCGGTATTGACCCTAAAAAACTCTTCAGACTGGGTCACTAAATCCTGTCTGACCCCTTCTTCTAGTAGCAACGTCCGGTCCAATGTCCATCTCCTTTGATGTTTTTCCTGTTTCAAATTGACCACCATTTCCACCATTGAATGGTCTGACAGGATTGCCGGAACATATGATATGGAGTCGACTGCCGATGAGAGATTATTATCTAGCAGGAAAAAATCTATCCGAGAATGATGCCCATATCTTCTGCTGTAGAAAGAGTAGTCTCTTCCCCCCGGGTTTTTAAGTCTCCAAATATCTATCAGGTTAAAATCCCTCATAATGTTCTTCAGTTCCTGTCTTGTTTTTTTTGGGGGGGAAAATCTCACTCTTGATGTTCTATCTAGATCTCTATCGAATATTAGGTTGAAATCTCCCCCTAAAATTATCGGGCCTGCTGTCTCTATTAAGTTGGTTTTAAGTTTCACCATAGCCCCCGGAGCATCTAAATTCGGGCCATAGTAGACTGCACAAACAAAAGGGGTACTTCCTGCAATCAGGGAAGCTATCAACCATCTGCCTGAGTTATCTGTTTCATGTTTAATCAGCCTGATCCCCATGCCTGCTCTAATAACTATGGCCACCCCCCGTGTACTACCACTTTGTCCCGAGGAGACAACGTCCTGGACCCATCTACATCTCCCAAAGAAATATTGGGAGGAACATGGCGGCAGGCTGACGTCTGCCGTGGGAGCTCTAGACCGGGATGTGGTTTCCCCGAAGAGAAGGCTGTGACAAAGGCTCGAAACGGTGAGGGCAGAGCGGATGATTCGATAGTTCGTTGTTAGCAGTATTATGATGAGACGTTCGTTTTTTGTGTCTCTCCTTTGCATACGGAGAAACGAGCAAGACGGCGTCTGCACCTCTTCGGAGCACACCCGGAGCACACCCGGCACTAGGACCCAGGAGGGACGGAGAGAGAAGACGGAGTCAGAACGCGAAGGGAGCCGGCGGTTGAGGCAGTCACAAAACGCTCTCGGCGAGATGATATGAGCGTGTTCAGGCCCCTTCCCGTACCCGTGCTCGGACCCACAGCTGGTGAAGCGATAGGAGCAGGTATTGCCCCGTCGAAGGAGAGGAGGTATTCCGGCGGTACAGTGCGGGGTCCCGGTGACTGGGCTTGTGCTTGGGGGCATGCTAGGCGGCTGCTGGCAAGAGTAAGCCTCAGCTCGCCATTAATAAACATTTTTTTTTTCCACGCAGCGTCTAAGGAGGGGGAGAAGAAGGGTGATCACGCGTTTGAGCATCCGGGGGGTATTTTTGTGCTAAGACTGAGCAGTGGAGGAGGATTATGTGAGTTGCAGAGTTTGTCACGGGACAAGGGTATGGACTCAGGAGCAAGCTCAGCCTCAGTGAATTTACACTCATATCCTCGGCAAGAAGAAGAGATAGTTGTTCTCTCGGAGACCCTGGTTGGGGAGGAGCATAAGAATAAGACTTTAAATAAAGGATAGGGGAAGGAATAAGGAGCCTCCTAACGTACCCCCCATCCTACCAGCCAGGAATAGGTATCAGCTGAGGTCGAGACTCACGCTGCAGAAGACAGGAGTTGAGGTCCCTTGCACTGCTAGGACAGGGGCCATCCCAATCTCCCCGATAGGAAGAAGGAGGGGCAGGAGGAGCAATATTGCGGGGGAAGTGAACAAACAAAAGCAGAAGCCCCTGAAGGTCCGTGGGACAGTCCCAAAGCCCACCCCTTCCTTAAAGGCCTATTTTAGAATTATGGAGAAGGTGGTTGATACTACAACAGGGGGGGGGGAGTGTCCCTTTCCCCAGCCCCTCCCGCTCCCCTGGCCCGAACAGTCGCACCGAGTGTCTGCAGTCTACCTGACCATACTTCTCCCAATATACCAGGTGTTTCGTTCGCAGTGCCTCTCAAAAACAGTTATACGGTGTTGGCAGAGTTAGAGGATGCCATAAGTCAGGAGAGGTTGGAGGAAGAACTAGCGCAAGTAGATGAAGATCGAATAGAGGGAATACCCATAGGACAGAAACCGTCGCAAGCAGCTCATGCTAGCCCCTTGCCTCCTGTAAGATCGCCGGCAACAACCCCCGATGCAGGCTTGTCACAGGTTGGGGCCCTCCTTTTAAGTCTCAGAGAGGACCTTCTAACAAAACTTGATCAGAAATTTGATACATCCGAGGCAAACCAAAAAATTATTCACGACCAATGTGCCAGTTTAGAACAAAATTTGGTGGATGTTAGTAAACGCACAGAGGTGCTTGAGGAAGAAGTAAGTGTGTTAAAAGGGGCTTCTCAAAGACATGACAGGGACATTGAGACACTAAGAGTGCGAAATAGGGATCTACAGATGGACGTGGAAAGACTTGAAATTCACTCAAGAAGGAATAATTTTAAATTCTTGAAAATACCGGAAGGGATGGAAAATGGGGATGTCAAGGCCCTCATTTGCAAAATTCTCAGAGAGGGTGTCCTTAAGGATAATCCTGAAATAGACCTTGAGGGCGAGATACAGAGAGCCCACAGAGATCCCTTTAGGCAGCGTTCGGGGAGGTCAGATCCACGAAAGATCTTGGTGAATTTTCTGTCCTTCTCGGTCAAGGAATTAATCCTGAGTAAGGCTTTGAAGGAAAAATCCCTGCAATTCGGTTCAGCTAACTATCTGATCCGTTCTGATGTGGGGAAGGTAACAGCACAGAGGCAGTGGGAGTTGGGGAGCCGAATGCCTGAGCTGAGGAGTTTAGGGGCGCAGGTGCAGATGAAGTTCCCTGCTTTTCTGAGAGTGGTTTGGAAAAACAAAACTCACAATTTTACTTCAGCACCAGATGTTGACTCCTTTCTCACCTTGATGCGATATTAGTAAGAGATTCTAAGTTGGTAATAAGTAAAATGTAGAAAGACCTACGAAGCCCCGGTGGGGAGAGATTATAATCCGCTAGAAAAATAGCTCAGAATTTAAGTAACACATGGATTAAGGTGATCAAAGGGGTGTGTGGGGGTTAATGGGTGTAAGTAGTTTATCGAGAGTGAGGAAAGGAAAGGAAAAAAGGGGGAAGAAGAAAAGAGAGAAAGGGGAAAAAAAGAAGTAGAAGAATAAAAAAGGGAAAAAAAATTAAAAAAAAAATTTTAAAAAAAAAAAAAAACATACATAAAGGGAAAAAATAATTTGAAAAAAAAGGGAATGAATTGAATCTGAATATAACCAGTCGGTTAGACGGTTAGACGGTTAGACGGTCAGACGGTAGGGCGATCATAGTAGGGTTGTAATATTAGTAAGATTATCCTTTTTTTTTACTTTTTCATTGGCCAATTAATAAATTAATTTACTCAGCTTTTGTCATGTTCCCAAAGTCAAATAAACCACAAGGGTCTCCATCCAGGGGTCTGGTGAGCTCCCGACTGGCGACAGGATCGCCGTAGGAGTAAAGGGGGGGGGGGGTCCTCAGGGGAGGGGGGGAGGAGGGAGGGGAGCAGGGGGAAAAAAAAATGTATCCTCATATATGTTTGAAATTAAATCACACACAGGTAGGGAACTGGCTCAGAATGCTTAGAGTGATCATAGAGAATTATGGCCAATACGATATGTAGTATAAAACTAATAAGCTGGAATGTTAATGGGTTAAGGGATAGGAAGAAAGCAAGAAGGATCATTGATTTTTTGTTTAGATCAGGGGCACATATCTGTCTACTCGAGGAGACGCATATACCAAACACAATTTCTCAACTGTTTTCAGGAAATGTCCCAGTGCTGAATCTAGGTATCCAGCACTAAGTAAGAAAAAGTATTGTTAACATTACTTACCTGCTAAGTGAATTTCCTCCCATAGGATAGATAACATTGGTGATTCTATGTGAAAAAGTTTCTAAGTATCAACTTTTGAAATGCAATAATATTCTTTAAAAATCGTACCTCTAACTAAAACGCATTTACTCACCTGTTTTCAGGAAATGTCCCAGGGCTGAATCTAGGATCCAGTCCTGTGTTATCAAAGTAATCTGAAAAGTAATTAACTGCATTTTACTTAAAAAGCCCATTCATTCGAATGTACTATACCTGTAATGTGTTGCAAACTGCTTAATTAAAACTGCAACCAAAACCAGTACAAGTTACACTGCAATTTTGAACTGCGTTTATACAAGTAATTTACTAATGAAAAGTATTTTTATGCTTACCTGTACCCGGCTTGCTTGGTTCTAGAAATAAAAAAACTGTATCTTTTTTTATACAAAACAATTGGCCTAGAGTTCAGTTCTTGAGTGTGTGAATTCATTTGCTGACGGAGTGTGTACATCAAATGCTTAACACTGTCCTCTGATACTGCCTTACTGCTCGACCAAGCTACCACTTTAGAGAGTAAGGTTCTATCCAATTTTAACCTCTGCCAAACCTCTGGAGACCCTTGGACTCTATACCCACGGTACCTCACTTTGGTGCAGTATATATAGAGCCAGTTTCTTAAACTGTTTTTTTTATCTGTTGTTGACTAACGTGGCTGATGACAAAAAAAAGAATACGTAAAATATCTTTTGACTTGTACGCTGAATATTTATAGGCTTATCTCTATATGAATGCAAATGTATTTACTAGGTGCGATGACCGACACTGGTTAATAACTGTGGCCTCAATTCTATAGCAGAGAATGATTTGTGGATGTCCTAAGCCTTCGCAATTTGCCCCATATAGTACAACTCACTGACCACATTTTGGGTTAACTTCTATCTTTGCCAAAAAAGGTCATGACTAGGGATGATGTGGGATTGGGACCTCTGCACAAATTCTTTGTATCAGAAAGCTAGCTCAGAATTCTTGGGCCAGATGTACGACCAGTGTAAATTGCGACTCACAATTTGCGCTCGATTGCAAGTCGCAATTTCCAATGTACAACAGTGTCAGAGACACTGATTGCGATTCTCAATGGGGTTGCAAAATGCGAGCCTCATGAATATTAATGAGGCCCTCGCAATTTGCTACCCCATTGGGAATGGCTGGCCCTCCCAGGGACGGTGGCCAGCTGGGCTCAGCAGATCGCCATGTCTGGGACTACTTTTCAATAAAGCAGGTTTTTTTTAAAAAATGCAGCCCGTTTTCCTTAAAGGAAAACAGTCTGCATTAAAAAAAAAATGAAACGTTTTTGCTGTATGTGGCTATGCAGGGCACTGTGCTCTGCTTCTCTAAATCTTTTTGGGGCTCTAACATATTCTTTCTTACCTCGAGTGAAATCACACTCGACCACTGTGCACTGTTGCTGGAAAAACGTTTCCAATTTATTTTCAAAAACAGTTTCTTAATAAAAGAAAAAAAAAGAAAATAAGAACTGTTTTTGAAAATAAATTGGAAAAGTTTTTCCTGCAACAGTGCACAGTGGTCGAGTGGGATTTCACTCAAGGTAAGAAGGTTCATAGATTGGCATGGTATTAGTACAAACAAACTACCACTGTAGCACGCTTACTAAACAATTAGCAAACTATTAGTTTATAGGAGTAATAAAGGGAGTGCTTCTCCAATATATAAATATTCGCTCTAACATATTCACCATATCCTTCTTAGCTGCCATTTATGTAGGCTTTAAACAGTTCAGTTATGTTATGGCCTGCCATACAGTTTTATATGGTGCTCTTGTACTCTCTCATCTGCCCATACATCTTCAAGTATAAAATGACAAGTTAATCATTTTTCTACATGTACTACAAACCCAACCGTTGTGTTATTCATGGTTTACTTTATTGTGCTCTGGAACCAGCCGTAATCTGTTTAAACGTCAAAGTACACTAATATCCAGGTGATGAAATTATGAAATATTCAATTAAAAGAGAATTCCTTTACTCACTGCACACTTACTTTGTTGTGTCAGTCATTAGGTTCGCTGCACTCCTATTGAGAAGTGTGATTGCACTAACATTACAAGGGTTAGGTACAGGGCACAAGTCCTATAAAAAGAAGTGGAGGGACTGACAATATGAAATGACCTCATGACGTCACATGCTCAACGTGTCTTGGTGTCTGAAAATTACACAGGGACACGTTCAGCTTATTTCTGTGGGGCGCAGCTTCTTGGCAGGGGGGACGGCGTCTACCCTGTGAAAAGAGTGGGGGGACGCCGTCCACCCGTGTGTACCCCCCCCGACTCGAGCCCTGGAACTTAGGTAGGTATTTGCCATACGGCCGGCGTTATGTCTGAGCAGTCAATTACGCAATAGCAATAGTTAGTTCATGAATTCGTGTAATATCGGGTGAATGGAATACAGCAGCCACGTTAGTGACATTAAAATAATATGAATGACTCCTTTTGTGCAATGTGAGGCATTTTTTTTTTAAGTTCAGAATGTTTTTATTGAAACAATATGCAAACAGAAGAAATCAGACAAATACAATACAAAAGAAAAATTCTCATATGTGTAAATGATGAAATTGCAAACATAAAATGCAATGATCCAAGGAATAGGAAAGGGGGAGAAAAGGGCGGGAAGGGATGGGGTAGGGGACATATCATAGAATCATAAAATACAACAAAATAGAGTCATAATTAAATTGAATTATAAAGGCCAGTAACATAGGGGAAATTAAGTATCAAAATACAGAATAGAACTAGAGGTCATCGCATTACATAACCCAAGAATCATTGCATAACATACGAATCAATAGGTGACCAAAAAGATTGAAATGATTGCGAATTGTGAACAACGCCTTTAAGAGACAGCTGTGCTCCTTTTCTAGTAAAGATAATCCACGACCACCAGGCATAAACTGAAAGAGAAGAAGTATCTTTCCAAAAAAAAGTAATGGATTTTAAAGCAGCTGAGATTAAGAAATTGAATAACTTAGCTTCTGACTCACTAATAGGATGGGAAAGGGCAACTGACTTACATATTAACATAGCATAAGAAATATCATCTTGTACAGGTAAAATTTTTGAAATTACAATCCAAACAGCCAACCAAAATTTTAAAATAACTGGGCAATCATACAACATATGACGAAGTGATCCAGAGCTAGAAGTGCAATGCCAACAGACATCAGATGGTAACAATTTTGCATGGCAGAATCGAAATGGGGTCCATAGGGCATTAAATAAAATAAAAGCATTAGTTTGATACAAAGACACTGGAAGCCAACCAGAAATACTGTTAAGCCATATTGATGACCATATGTCATCTGATAGGGAAATGGACAATTCATTATTCCAAAAAGATTATATTGTACCAACATTGGAGCCCTGGAAAGAAGTAAATTTTTATAAAATACCGAGACAGCTTTGGGGGATGATGTAACAGCTGCAAGGTAAGTCAACAGATCATTAGTGGTGGAAGAAGGAATACCATTGGGAAAATAGTCTAAAATTGAATTACATAAAGCTTGGTATTTTACAAAATCAGATGGTGGGATATCGAATTTTAACCCTAGTTGCTCAAAAGGAATAAAAGCAGTACCACAAAAGACATCTTTGAGATAAAAAAATCCTTTTGAAATCCATGAGGACCAGAAATTGATGTTTCTATTTAGTTTAAGTAAAGCACTGTGCCATAAAGACAAGTGGACTGTGGAGAGTAAGGGCAATTCAAAATTAGAATCCAAATCATTAATTATTAATCTAGAGGATTTGATAATAGAGGATTTATGAATAACCTTGGATGTAGAGGACATTGACAGCAAAGAGGGCAGTGAAAAGGGACGAACAATTGACGATTCAATATCAAGCCAAATTGGAGGTGTGACCATATGAGAGGTTGTAAACCATAAGGAGCTTTCCTTTAAAATAAAAGCTTTATGGTAGAGGTAAAAGTCCGGAATAGCAAAGCCAGCCTGGGACTTAGGTAGTTTTAATTTCTTATAAGCAATACGAGGAACCTTATTTGACCAAAGGAATTTAGATAACAGTCTGTCAATATCTTTATAAAATTTAAGAGGGAACTGAGTGGGAATCATGGCCAATGAGTAGAAAATTTTTGGTGCAACATTCATTTTTATAGCTTCCATTCTACCCCACCAGGTGAGGAAAAGGGGAGACCATTTGGATGTTTTGTTCTTAATATATTCCAGTATAAAGTCACCATTAAGTTTTAAAGTAGCAGGCAACGAGGAGGCAAATAGGATACCTAAGTATTTGAGCTTACTGTTCTGCCAGATAATATCTGTGTTTGGTAGCATATCCGGGGTACAAAAAGCATTCAAGGGAAAAAATTCTGTTTTACTTACATTTAACTTATAACCAGAAACCATCGAATATTTTCTAATAATGTCTAATAGGGAGGGAACAGAAGAAAGTGGATTACTAATTAACAATAAAACATCATCAGCATAGGCCAAAGTTTTAACCATGACATCTTTTATCGCAATCCCCTGAATATTATCATTGCATCGGATATAATTAAGAAAAGGCTCAATTCCTATTAAAAACAATAGTGGAGAAAGGGGACAACCCTGCCTAGTACCTCTAAAGAGGGAAAATTGAGTGGAAATTTGACCATTAATAAACAAACGAGCAGTAGGGGCAAAATATAAAGCAGAAATCATACGTATAAAATGGGCACCAAAATTAAAGGACAATAAAGTTTTAAATAAAAACTGCCAATGAATGTTATCAAAAGCTTTTTCTGCGTCCAAAGCCATCACTCCCGCAGGGGAAGCAAGATAAGGACTCTGCTCAATAACGTGTAAAAGGGATCTAGTATTGTTAGCCGAATACCTATTTTTCATAAAACCCGATTGATCTGGATGAATAATGGAGTGAAGAATGGGAGCTAATCTAGTGGCAAGAATTTTGCCATAAAGTTTACAATCCTGGTTTATTAAGGAAATAGGATGATAATTAGCAACCAGGGTAGGGTCCTTATCAGGTTTTGGCAAAACAATGATTAAAACGTCCGTAAAGGAGCCTGAAATAGTGCCAGAGGAACCAAAATGGGAAAAAAGTGAACTTAAATAAGGTAAAAGGTAAGATTGAAATTCTTTATAAAATTCAGCGGGGATACCATCTGGGCCCGGGGATTTGTTCTTGGGAAGTGATTTGATAGCAAGTAGAATTTCATCAGAAGTAATCGGAGAATCTAAACTTAATCTGTCTGCAGGAGAGACTTGAGGTAATTTGTACTGATTTAAAAAGGAATCAATTAAAGAGTCATCACAAGGTACTGGTTTACTATATAACTGAGAATAAAAATTTAAAAATTCTTGTACAATATCATTATGGGAAATAGCAACTCGACCATTAGGACTACGAATCGATGTTATTTGAGTTTTGTCCCTCTTAATACGTAAATAGTTTGCAAGAATTTTTCCAGATTTATTGGTGTTAAAGCGAAATTTAGCATTAGATTTTGTAAGTTGGATTCCTGCTCTAGTACTAAGTATAGCATTAAATTCATAACAAAGCTTCTGCAGTTTAGATTTGTACTGAAGGTCATTAGAGGAAATAAATAAACGTTCATATTTAGCAATTTGTTTTTCCAAATGAGTAATATTAGAGTTAAATTGTTTATTTTCATGTGCCATAATAGAAATAGTGGCACCTCTAATGTAGGCATTAAAAGCGTCCCACCTATTCACAATAGAAGTTGAACCTTCTGGGTTGAATAAAAAATTGTCTTTAATAGTTTGTAAAAGTTTGGATTTATGTTTATCATTGAGAACTATATTTGTGTTCATACGCCAACGATTTTGCCTAGTAAAAGTAGAGGAAATATTTAACACAAAGGAAATCAACGCATGGTCCGAAACATCAATATTACCTATAACAGGGTTGGTGGCTGATTGAAGTAAAGAGGGTGAAAGCAAAAAATAATCAATTCTGGAATGTGAATTATGGGGATTAGAGAAAAAGGAAAACCATTTCTCTGTAGGTAAGTGTAACCTCCATATATCAGTTAATTTGGTTGTGTGAAGGAAAGATTTAAAGGCATGAAACACTTTAGGAGGACGGAATTTTGAAGTGGAAAGCCTATCTAGTAACGGATCAATAATTACATTAAAATCCCCCCCAACAATCAAAGGGACCTGCCCCAACTTCAGTACCTCAGAAGTTAAAGCAGACCAGAAAGAAGGGTCATCAGCCGTAGGACCATAAACATTATGCAAAAAGTAAATTGAGTCATGAATTTTAACCTTTAACCACTATATATCTAACTTCTGAGTCTGTAAACTTACTAAGAATCTGGCAATGTAACCGTTTTGCAAAGAGAATTGCAACCCCATTTTTTCTTCCCTGCGCAGGGGAGGAAACAATATTATCAACCCATTTTTTCTTCATATATTGGAGAATTTTATCTTCAACATGCGTTTCTTGAATAAAACAAATGTCAGCTTTACACGCACCCAGGTAATCTAAGATCTTAGTGCGTTTTACCGGATGCCTCAAACCCTTAACATTAAGAGAAACAATTTTAACATTATGAATATTAGCCATTGTGCATTAAGAGAAAAGGACAAAAGAATGATACAGAAAAAGAAGAATGGAGAAACAGCCTTAGAAAAGGAGCGACTCTATGCAGAAAGTAGGAAAAGGAAAGACACAAGAGGAAGAAAGCAAAACAGGAAAGGAGACAAACAAGGAACATAAATAAGGACAAAGAAACGCACACCCGTTTCACAAGAATGGCCAGAACCCATTGGAGCCCATAAGTATAAGAATATGCAAAGATGTGACAAGAAAAGTCAGGCTATTCGACGTCAAGTATTAGGATCCTGAGTATCCATCGATGGAGGAGCTTGTTGCTCAAGAAACAAACGAAGATCTTCAGGACGTTGAAAAGATTTTGAGACATTGTCTTTCCAGACACGCATCGTTGAAGCATCAAAAAGACCATATTTAAATCCAAGGTGTCGCAGCTGTGGACGATAGGCAGAAAACTCTTTGCGAATAGCAACAGTTTCTTTGGCAAAGTCCTGGTGAATAAAAATGTTGGTCCCATTCACTAATAAGGAAGGAATTTCTCTTGCAGCCTTGCGAATAAGGACCAAATGATGATGACGCAGAACCTTGAAGATCATTTGCCTGGGTTTAGTATGTCTAGGATTCCGATGGGAAGGGACTCTGTGGGTTTTATCAATCTCAAATTTTTCAGCGAATTTTATATTCAAAAGGCCTGGTAGAAGAGATTCAAGATATAAACGACAGCTAGTCCCCTCAACTTCTTCAGGCAAATTAAAAATACGTAGGTTGTATTGCCTATTACGATTTTCCATGTCCAACAGTTGAGTATGCATTGGAACAATTTTGGCCAGTAAAGGTGTAAAAGTGTCAAGTTTGTTTTTATTATCCTGAATTTTAATGGCATTGTCAGAAATTTTCATTGACATAGAGGCCATATCTTTGCGGATATATTTGACTTCTGAAGCAATTGTATCAGTATTCAAGCGTAGTGCTTTAATTTCCTCCAAAATTAGAGCAAAAGCAGGGTCTGAAGACTCTACCATCTTAGACTTTACTGGAGTAGGAGAAACCTGCTGCTTACGTTTATTAGCATTGGAATTCTTAGAATCCATTTTTAGGTGAGTAATGGCTCTGCAATAGGTGTAAATTGATAAAAAGATGAAAAACAGCCTCGAAATGCAAGAAGAATGAGGTAATTATCACCAAAAACACCAACGAACTCTTAAAAGCAACAGGTGCAGCAGCTATATTAGGCTGGAGGCGTGGCTAGGCCCAAGCCAGGCTCTGTCACAGAAGTTGCTCCGCCCCCAAGCACTCAAACTCATCAGTACCTGAAGGAGAGACCGGGGTCCAGAACCATGGAGCCAGAAATCGACCTTCCTCCACAAGAAATCGCCCCAAAATCACTCCACAAATCAGCAAGCACTTTATAAGGTAAGCGCCAGCATTTCCGCCGTCTTCCTGACACAAAAATCGGCGTTTGAAACGAAGTCGGGCTGAGGGAGTTACGGAGCTCCGGTAATGGCGGCCATCTTGTTTGACGCGCTCGCGCGTCTCACAATGTGAGGCATTTGAAAGTGCCTAATGATAGCAGCAACATACTTAGAGTACTTCAGCAATGCCACTCACCGATTCCTTCCCCCACATGAGGTAGACAACTGCCAGTTATGATCCCTAAATGTCCTTGCCTCAGTGTATTCGGGTACAGGGGCGACTAAAGACCGTGGACCAGGAAGAATGAAACCCTTTCAAAATTACCTTGCACAGTGGGTACACCTAGGACCCTTGTGTACAGAAAAATGTGAAAGCCAGCTCCACGTGCAGCCTGCAGTGAATGATACTTCTTGCACAGACATGCTCTAATTATTTATGTGTTTATTTACCTATTTACTCGTAGTTTTTTTAGCACATAACAGACAAGGGTGTTGCACCATGTTTTAAACACTAAAACATTTCACTCTAAGATCAAAGGTAGCAAGGTTTCATAACGTTACTAGCAATTGGTGATACGAATGCCCTTTCTATTTACAAGGGTGCAGTTGTGAGCTCATCTTGAATACGCAAAGGTCTCAACACAGCTTTGTAGTGTTTCAGGTTGTGTGAGACGGTTACACCTGGGACACCCATGAGTTGGAGCTTACTAGTTTCCCCCATGGGTGTCCCGACATAAGTTTAGCCTGACGTTCTTACAACAGGAGTTGAATAAAAAGATGACCCATATAGGCGGGGCAACATACTTTAGTCTGTGTGGATACTTGCTATCGTGCATTCGCTCAACGCAACACTGGTGGCTAGGATTACAACACGACACAGGCGACGAGGAGGCCGCCCAATCCTCTGCATGCCTCAGTGGCCTTTTACCTCCTCGCAGTTTGACTCACAGGAGCGGGGCATCTCACAGCAACCCGCACAACAGCCCTGACATGGAGCAGTTTGCCAGCGGCGGCCTGACCCGACAGTGCTGGCGCTCGACCTTGCTACCACACGCGAGCTGCTCCTATCAGTGTCTACCCAGGATGGCCTCCCCTCCTCACAAATGCATTTCCTGCATCTAGCCTTCCAGCTACCTGCCCGATCGCCATTGTTGGTGCACCGCCATCACCTGGCTGACCCAGTGTTATTCTGGGAGGCAGCTCCGCAACCTGCTGACTACATCTCGCCCCTGCGTATGGCAGCCTTTGCCCCGTGGGACACACAAACGCAAGAAGCCAGCTCTGGCACAGGTCGCCTCCTCACCGCAGGTTCCCCCACCAGCCCAAGGGCCCTTGCTTCCACAGTTGCACGCCTGCTTGTCGTCAGCCTCAACTACAGCGCCCTTAGTACCATCTCTCAACCCCCCCCCCCTCCCCCCACCCCCGCCCCCTACCTGGTGCCTCCCGGGAGCTTCCTGGGTGGAGCGCCTTGCGACAAATTGTGAGACTATGAACCTTGAGGATGGCAGAAAGTGACCTCTTCTCCTTCACCTGGGAAGGGGGATGTGCACAAGATCTCCAAGTCTGTGGTGGAAGCGCTCAACGCCGCCCCTACACAATGCTCAAAAACGCAATCACTGCTCACTTTGAACCTTTTGCAAATCCGGACTATGAGCGCTTCCCCCTCTGTCAAAAACCAGACAAATCGTGGTACGTGTTCCACACCCGCTTGAAAGAACTAGTTAGTACATGCACTCTGCCTGATGAGGTTAGGGAACAATTCATCCAATGGTGTGCCGTAGTGAAACTCAGATGACAGATTTTACAGATACCTAGCCTGTCAATGTGAGACATCCTCGTCCTGCGCGCATATAAGTGCAATTTCTAGAAGATAAGGGCCTTTGGAGAACCAGTGGTGTAACAAGTGGCCTCCAGTGGAAGAAAAAAACTCGGAGGGCAACTTTGTCTTCATCTTATAGACAAGGAAGAGGAGAGTCTAATCAGCCCAGCAAGTAGCCATGGGATATGTAAAGAAGATCATGTTTTAGGTAATTTCGTAACCCTGACCGAAACCTTGGGTACTTTGCTTTGAACAAATCATCCACTTTAGAGGTAATGTGAATGCCTTAGACCTTGATAGATTGGTTTGCCCATCGAAACTGAGTTATTTCCTTCTGTGTGTCCTCCTATCCCTCACCCAAGTGTTAGATGGAGAATTTCAGATTTACTTTTGTTAACTATTACATCTGCCACTTTTGCAATACTTTGTAGAACAACATAAGATTTCGGGCTGAGAGGTCAGGGGTGGAGACATGTCCTCATAGAGAGATACTTTGTGGGTTTCCAGATCAAGCGTATACCCCTAATGCCAGCTTATTTTCTCATATAAATTGTCAGCGGTTCAATGCAGAGGCTGAAAGGTAGAGGGGAAGGAGAGAGTCCTGTCCAGTCCCTCCCTGAAGTGGTAAAGCTTTTGAGATATAATCATTTAAGTAATTTCTGGATATGGGATTCTAGTAACCTGTCAGGGCCATTGAGATGAACCTTAGTTCCAAGCCTGCTTTACTCATTACTTTGTAGAGGAAGCACCCATCCACACTATCACAACCCGTTAAGTAGTCCAATGAGACCGAGATAGTGGGAATTGATTTCCTTTTTTTTTCCATCAAGTGGATCACTCTTTTCAGTTGTGTTTGTTGGCCCATGGTGTTAAGCCGGATTCATCTGGATGTAGGAGATCGGGCAGGACAGTTTCTAATGTTGTATCAGAGTTTTTGTAAACAGCTTTATATCTACGTTTATAAAAGCATTGGGTCTGTAGAATGAACACAATTTATATTTTTTTCCAGGTGCGATGATGAGGGTCCCATGCACTTCCCACATTGAGGGAATTACCCTCTTTCCGTGCAGTGTGTTTTTATTCATTAATACATTTTGGGTTTTTTAAAGCACACAAATACAAAAAACATCATTTATGTAAACTCAGAATACATGTCATGTTACAATGTATTTATAGAGTGCAGGTACACCAAAAAGGCTTCACGGCGCTAAAGCATAGAGGCAGAGGACCCAGAGTATATCCATAATCCTGTCTAAAAAGCCAGGTATTTAACAGAGTCCTGAAGCTTGACTAGGTAGTTTTGGCTCTGATGTGTGGGGGCAGAGAGTTCTATACATTTTGGCCAATCACAGCAAGCGTTGTGCCACTCAGTCTCTTCTAGTTAAATATAAGGATCTCAAACAGATTTTGATGGGCTGATCTGAGGTTGAGTCTGGGGATGTAGTTCAGATTCTCAAAGTCTCGAAAGTTGGGCTTTTGCCATGTTGAGATTTGAAACTGATACACCCTGTTTTAAACAGGTTCATCTGAGCGACTGGCAACCAGTGTAATTTTGCCATCAAAGGTTTAATGTGACCATACTTGGGCTGGTTCCAGCCCAGCCTAGCTGCCTGATTTTGACTCAGCTGCAGCCTCTGACTCAGTCCCTTAGGAAGTCCCAGATAAAGAGAGTTGGCAATCAATCCGGGTCATAACCAAGGCAATTATAATATGAATAACAACCTCAATAGTGAAGTATTTCCAGAGTTTTTATTTTTCCAATTTAAGAAAAAACAAGACGAGGTTACTGCGCCTATCTGAGGCTTCATAGAAAGATCTTCATTAACAAATATCCCAATGCTTTTGACTGCTTTTTTTGGGATGGGAGACGCACCCATCTCCACTGGCCGGATGTAAAGATTCCAATTGTGCAGTTTGTTTTTGATCATCCCAATATATCGGTTTTATCAGAGTTCTACTTCAGCTGATAGTGATTCATCCCTTCATGGATGTATAACATAGTACTCTGAAAAAACTGTGGAATCCGTCATGTTATCAATGTTAAAGACCAACTGCATGTCATCAGCTTAGTTGTATATTTTCACCCCTGCAAGGTGCAAACTAATTGGCGGATATAGCGGTTAAAAAGATAGGGGACAGAGAAGGATCCCTGTGGTACTCCACAGTTGAGCCTGACCTTTGATGAGCAAAAAGGGACAACACGGATTGATTGGAAGTGTTCTGAGAGTAAGAATTTTATCCAGTCTAATGCAGATCCCTGCAAGCCCGTGGCCTTGACATACTCAATTAGGGTATCATGGTTTACCGTTACAAAAGCCACCAATATCCCCAGCAGGACCAATGCCTGCCCCAGTACATTGTCTGCTTCTTGTCTCTTATGATCAACTATGGAAAGAATAATGGTTTCCGAAGAGTGGGCAGGGCGGGATCCCTCCTGGTGGGGATCAAAAAAGGAGGAGTACGCTAAGAAGATGCATTAAAATTGGCTACTGTATGCCTTTAGTATCTTGGCTAGGTAAGTAAGTGATGAGATGGGGTGGTAGTTCCTCAAGATGGAGGGGTCTTCAACAACATTTATTTAAAGTTGGATGACTTCCTTAAAAGTGTGGGGGTTAATGCCCTGACTTAAGGATAAATTGAGCAGAGAACGCTGGATCAGTAAGATGTGAGAAAATACTTTTTGGGATCCGAGTGGGAAAAATACCTTCAGGGAAACCGGATTTCAGAGTCATCCGATTAACAAAATGCAATTTCCCAGTGAGGAAAAAATACGATGTATGCCCTATCATGAGCGCTGCTTGTGTGTCTGAGCAATATATGATTAATACCATTGTCACCTCATCAGTGGAAAATCTGTTGGTGCTCCCCAATGTAAAACTAAAGGAAGGATGCCCACCACACACCCCTCAGTTTTTCACTACATTTCATTCATTTGTCTCGAGAGACGGGTTCTGGAAAAAGGGGCCCTCTTCAGGACTCATGATGGTGAGTAATGCATTTATTGTGTGGCAGTGAGTAATGTGTTTATTGTGTCTCCCAATATTTGCAAGCTCTCCCCTGCCTTTTCATCTTTCCTGGACATTTTAAGATGAATCTTATCAGCTAATGCCACCTTCATGGATCCTTTCAGCCATGCCTCTACACTGGGGCCCGCGTGTTCAGCCACCCAATGGCTCTTTTCCAACTGCAGTAGCAAAAAATGAATCTGTATTTAAAGAAATGTTTTGGCCAAGCAATAACGCCCAATAAGAAACTCTCAGGAGAGAGCTCAAATTGAGCTCCAATAGCTACTCATACTCTCTGAAGCACATCTCTCAAAAAACCATTAGCTGTGGTACAGGTCCAATGAAGATGGTACAAGGATTCACCATCCTCTCTACATCTCGGACAGGCGGCCGTCCGACTCCAATATATTTTACTGAGCTGCACCAGTGTCAAAGATGTGACATGGCTTTTAAATAAAGGCATGAGTTTTTAACCTAGAGCATGGGGAGATGTTTTATAAAGATTCCAATAAATCCATACAAGGTAGGAGCTTAGCCTTCTTTTATTGCCTTGATGGCTGTGAGCAATTCTTTTTAAAAAAAAATATTTTGTAAAAATGTTTATTAACATAACGACAGCTAGCATTTGAGGACATGTACATTACACACAAAAGATTTACATTTCTAATAGTACAAGCATTCAATAAATAAATCTGAAAAGGGGTGAGAACTGCATATCCCCTCCTTCCCTGCTGCATAGTCTCCAGATCGGGGAGGGGACCCAAGTCTCTTCTCTTCCCTTCTCATCTCCTCGGTCCCTCGTCTCAAGACCATAGTGCCTCAACCATAGGTTCCAGATCTTAGTGAACTTTCTGGTGCAGCCCTGGGCCTTATATGTCACTCTTTCCGCAACCATGTATAGATCCATACCCGCCCTCCATTCTGCTAGATTGGGGAGGTCTGGGGCTCCCCAGTGTTTGGCAAAGTCCCTCTTAGCTCCTACTAATCCCAGATTGCACAGTAGAAGTTTAACGGGGGAGGTCAACATCTGCAGAGATACTCAGTAATACATACTTAGCATCTCTCTGGAGGAGGGCTCCCAATATCTCACTCAATTCCCTCAGTATTCGTCTCAAATATTTCTCTATTAAGGGGCAATCCAACAGCATGTGCATATATGTGCCACGTTCTGTTTTGCATCATATACAGTTAGATGTATCCACTCTTCCCATGGCGTCAAGGCGTACTCTATGGAAGAATACTCTATGCAAGATTTTATACTGTACCATGGCATTGTTGCAGCTTGATCGCGACCTCTCTCGGGTGCATACAGGATGCCTCCCTGTCAATGTCTGGTAGCTGTCCCGTCGTGGTTTCCCACTTGGATCTAAGGGATGATAGCCTGTCGTGGATGTTGTTGATTAGCGTCTTATAGGCCCATGAGACCCATTTGTCAGGAATTTCTTCTTGCAATAATCTACCTTCTAGTGGGGCAAAGTCCGGGACAGTGGTGGGGTCTATCGCCTCTGCTTTCCAGGCATTTTGTAGCTGTATGTATTTGTGCCTCTGGGAATTGAATAATTGGAATTCGGATTGGAGTGTGTCAAATGAGATCAAGGTTCCCTCTCTAATCATGTCTCCCAAACTAGAGATCCTGATCCTGTCCCAGTGTTTAAAACCTTGGAGCCTGTTTATTTTTGGTAGTCTTGTGCCCTCCCATAGTGGGGTCTCCTTCGTCGGCTTCTTGTCCCACTTAATTTGACGTTCCGCCCCCTTCCATGCCTTGATTGCCCTTTGGGTGGCAGGTAGTAGCTGTCTGATTCCCTTGCCCCAAAATTTTTTGTGTAGGTGCATGTGTTTTCGAAATTGGAGTCTTTCCACGGCATAAGTGGGGTGGTCCCTGGGCATGTACCTCCATGTGTTGAAGACTATGAGGTGGACCGCCCGGTAATAGGCTTGTATATCCGGCAAAGCTATCCCTCCATTATATTGGTTATGCTATAGCGTCTGTAACGCAATGCACGATTGGTTCCCATCCCATAGAAGTGTGCGGAATTTCTCATTGATAGCGGCAAAGACCGCTTCTGATATTCTACGGTATGTGTTCTGTAATATGTATAGTAGTTTCGGGAGTGTTATCATTTTGTATAATGCATTCCTCCCAAGTAGTGTCATTTGCAGCCTTCTCCATCTCTCTACATCCTCACAGAATTCCGCCAGAATTCGTTTGATGTTGCGGTTGATGCATATTGCATCATCCATGGAGATATAGAGCCTCAAATATTGAAATCCATCTCCTCCCACCGCTAGCTGTCCCAGTTGATTGTGTATATTTAACGAGCCCCCACCATGTAAAGGCTGAAATTATTCCAATTAATGTTATAGCCAGAGTGGTTACCATATTCCCTGAACAGCTGTAAGATGAGCAGAAGTGTCCTATCTGGGTCGGTGACATATAATAATATATTGTCTGCGTATAAGATCCGTTCATCTCCAAGAGGCCGGCTTTGTCACTAAAGCTGCTCAAGGCGGAATACGCCCTGACAATGCATGCAAGCGGCTCAAGTACGAGCGCAAACAATAGAGGGGATAGTGGGTAGCCCTGTCTGGTGCCTCTATTCACTGGGAATTCTGACGATGTTGCCCCATTGACACGCTCCCTGGCCCTAGAGTTAGTCTATAGCAGATCTTTCCATGCCATAAAGGCGGGCCAAATCCAAACCTTGAGACAGATAGCCGTATAAATGGCCAGTGTACTGCGTCAAATGCCTTTTCTACGTTGAGCGAGAGGAGGGCATAGGGGGCTGGCCTGTTTCTGGCCGTTTCTAAGCAGTTGGTCAAACGGTGGAGGTTGAAGTGCGTAGCGGGTTTAGGCATTAAACCAGATTCATCACAGTGAATTAGGGACATGATCACCAACAATATGCGGGCGCTAAGATAGAGGGCAATATTTCGGTTTCCAAAATAAGTAACAATATCGGGCAATATGATCCACAGCCTGTGGGGGCTTTCCAGGTTTGTGATCACCAATACAGTCGCCTGACATAAGTCGGGTGTAAGTGTCCCTTCTTCTAAAGCCTGCCGAAACATAGTCAAGAAGCGCGGGGCCAGTAAGTTGGCGTTCTGTTTAAAACATTTGAGCGATAGTCTATTTGGACCAGGGGTCTTCCCTGATTTCTGGCTGGCAATCTCGTCCATCACTTCCTGCAGTTTTAGATCATTGTCAAGGGTTGTCCGGTCTTCATGTGTGAGGATGGGGACGCCTATGGTGCTAAGGTAGTTGTGAATTTGTGCATTGTCTGCCAGCGGCCTATCTTCATAGAAGGCCCTGTAATAATGGGCAAAGGTGTCTGCCACGCCCTGAGCTGTTGTGTATGTCTGTTCTGCTTCGTTGATCTCCACTACCCATCTTGGGCTGTGAGCACTTCTAAACCTGTTATAGGACTTCCAGCTTTGACTGTTGGACCAGGGTTATGCGAGGCATGCCTGATTAGTTTTATCATTTGTAATGGCAAGCATCTGAGCCATGTCAGAAAGAAGTGCTTGTTCCAGTGGAGGTTATTAGGCCGTGGAATCCTATCAAATCTGTTCAGAAAGGGTATTGGGGCTTCCTCAAACACATCAACTTGATTCTAATGGTGCCCGTAGAGAGACAATTCTGAGAAACCAGAGTCCAAACCCTAGTGTTTTCATGCATTGACTGTGGCATTGCTCGACTCATTGGATTATGCATTATTTTCTACACCAAAAGCAGTACTTCATTCTGCCATCTGTTTCAGAAAAGGACAGTTAAAGAATGACCATATCACTCCAAAATTGATTCACCTCCACTTGCATCGTCCACCAGCATTATGCACAATTAACAAGATCCCTATCAACCAAACAGCCATTCTTCAAGGTAAAGAAGCTTGTCCTCCTAGAATTTGGTAAATCATTGGCCCCGCTGCTCTTTCCCTAACTAGCAAAGATAATCTCCGTACCTATCACTAGAAATACTAGTTTCCAGTCCTAGGCTTTACTTTTGAAAGTCATAACTTTCAGTTGTGTTGGTCCAATTCTTTAGCTGAAGTGAAGAAAGGACTACACCTCCCAGAATGCTGAAGGTTCTTGAAGGAAAGCCCGGAAAATGGTGCCACTCATTACACAGAGTTATTTGAGGTTACCTCACTTATTCCTGCTCTCTCCTTTCTGTCTACCTAGAATACGCGAGAGAACTGAAAAAACATTCCTATTCCAAAAACACATTTTGGGAATTACATCTCTAAGTCAATGTTTACCAACATTTTGAGATTGTATATATATATAATTTCAAGGTCAGGGTTGCTGACCAACCTTACCTGAAATAAAATAAATGGAAATGTGGAAAAATTCCACTTGTGCTCTGGTGAACTTAAAATGTATAGGAACAAAGATGCGGATGCAACACATGTGTTGTCTCCTGTTACGTTGTTGCAGCATTTTGCATAATGTGTCGAGCCTTGAAGATAGGCAAGCTCCTGCTGTGTAGACCGTGTCCCTCCAGAAACCAAGGAATATGCTGTGGGCGCCCTGAAAAGATAAACTGGGACTACGGCAATCTACCATAAGGAAATCGTTGGGAAACTTTAGAAGTCTAACAGTGATCTGCCTAGCTGATCTTGAAAGTTACTGTCAGACAGCGGCATCCAGAGAAGTTTTATTGACTTTGTTTATTTATCAGTCAGTGGCAGCAACATCACCAGCTTAAAATTGTGTACATAAGAAAAGTGGCAGTACACATCATAAAGCTAAACAGTTAGGGTGGTTAAACAAAAACCAATGTCCTCCTCAGCTGATCTTGTGATGTTATGTAGCTGCATATGGCATGGCTTATGCAGTCACTCTAAAAGCATTAAATGGAAGTATTTCCTGTTTTCGCTTAATCTCCACAACACGAGGTTGGTGACTGCTGCTTGATTGGTGGTATTTATGAAACACTCAGACATAAGGTTTTGTTCAAGGAGTGGCTGATCACTTCCAGGATCAGCTGTTCCTCAACTGTCCCACACGTCAACATTGTACTTCTCCTCTTTGGAGTATTGACGTGTCCTCCCCCCCAGTTCCAGAGCATTTGGCCTGCAGTAGCATATGCCTGCCACAATATCTAGGACTCACATGTTTAAATGACCTACATTAATGAGAGAGTGAGTTCTGATAAATGAATGCAGTAATATACAATCCCTTTGAGTGGACATGGGTTTGGGCCGATGCTAATCTGTATTGTTGGTTGTTAGTGTGTGTGTAAGTATAAAATAATGCTTTTGATTTAGTCTATTTATTTACATTCTTTCAAAGCACAACTAGGCACATAATCACAGAGCGCATTGCAGCTAAGAGAACAATTAAAAGGAAATGCATACAAGCAGAAAGTGTATAAAAGAGTCAGTGAATCTTGGAGATGTTTTTCTGAAGGATAAAAGATCCAGATTCAGCTTGTCTGGTAGAAAATTCTAAAATCTACGAACTAGACAGGAGGAGGGTTGATTTGAAGTTTTTGGGGATTTCCGAAAGTACATGGTCTTTGCTCTTTGTGCCCCTTTCACCTCTACTGGTCTGCAAGTTGTGCTTTACATTTGCAGAAATATAGCCAATGGCTGCAAAAAGCATCTTCAGTATGGCATCACCGTTTCACCTTTCGAATTATCGCATATAGTTATGCCATTTGATTGAACCGTGATTTGATTTGCTTCCTTAATGCAGATGCTAAACACATACTTTGCCTTACATTCAGTCTCTTTTTTCATAATTAGGCGATGCTTCAAAGTGCAGGGAACATAAACCTCCAACACTTGTAAGTAGATCATTGCTGGGTGGTTACCGCTCAGGTTGTGTTCAACTAGACACAAAACGATTACCTTAGCCTTGTATACCCTTGTCACCTTCACATACCTTTTTGCCATTTTTATTATGATGGTAAATGTGTTCTAGAATTTGTATGATCTGGCAGGAGTCCTGATTGTTACAAAAGGCAGTTCATTCTGTGATTCACAGCAACCAGTGGAAGAGCAGGGTTGTAGTTGTTGATAAACACCCAGCTTTATGAGCTTGTGGAGAGTATCATACTTTATAGCCAGCTGATCATTTCAATCATGCTTGCATCCCTAAATTAGGAGACAGTTGCTGTAGGAGCCACACCTGCTATTACTAATCGCTAAGCGCCCATCCCGATTACTCATGTAATCCAACTGGTGTGCGTGAATAGCTTGTCCTGCCCTGCCCCGCAGAATGCCCAGCGTTGCCTGCCCTGCCTAGGAGACGGGTTGTCTGCTAATAATGGAAATGTGGTTGCAGCCTTTGCACAATGCTGTCAAACCCAAAAATCAAGAGGAAGGAAGGATTTTTAGACTTGCAACTTGTGCCAATATTCATTACCATTGTGATTCACTACCGAGAGTCTGGAGAATGGGGAGAGGACTGTAAGGCGACCAAGCTGGGGCTGTAACAAGACGTAAATCAGTTATGAAATATTGAGTTCAGACGTCTTGCATGTCTTGTGAGAGGAGAGGGTAAAATCATGGCACGTGCAGTGCTGCTTCTCCTGAAGCCTGGTATCCTTGTGCCACCTCTCCTGAAGCCTGGTATCCTTGTGCCACCTCTCTTGAAGCCTGGTATCCTTGTGCCACGTCTCCTGAAGCCTGGTATCCTTGTGCCACCTCTCTTGAAGCCTTGTATCCTTGTGCAATCTCTCCAGAAGCCTGGTATCCTTGTGCCACCTATCTTGAAGCCTAGTACTTGTGCCACCTCTCCTGAAGCCTGGTATCCTTGTTAGGTTAGGTTACGTTAGGTGGTGTTTTATATAGCGCTCAGCTACTCCAGGGAGTGTCCCGGCGCTTCTGACCTAAGACAAACACGGGACAGGCAAAAGAGAAGGGGGGCAGGCACTATTGAACAAACAACCTTGTGCCATCTCTTCAGAAGCCTGGTATCCTTGTGCCACCTCTCCTGAAGCCTGGTATCCTTGTGCCACCTCTCCTGAAGCCTGGTATCCTTGTGCCATCTCTCTTGAAGCCTGGTATCCTTGTGCCACCTCTCCCGAAGCCTGGTATCCTTGTGCCACCTCTCTTGAAGCCTGGTATCCTTGTGCCACGTCTCCTGAAGCCTGGTATCCTTGTGCCAAATCTCTTGAAGCCTTGTATCCTTGTGCAATCTCTCCAGAAGCCTGGTATCCTTGTGCCACCTATCTTGAAGCCTAGTACTTGTGCCACCTCTCCTGAAGCCTGGTATCCTTGTTAGGTTAGGTTACGTTAGGTGGTGTTTTATATAGCGCTCAGCTACTCCAGGGAGTGTCCCGGCGCTTCTGACCTAAGACAAACACGGGACAGGCAAAAGAGAAGGGGGGCAGGCACTATTGAACAAACAACCTTGTGCCATCTCTTCAGAAGCCTGGTATCCTTGTGCCACCTCTCCTGAAGCCTGGTATCCTTGTGCCACCTCTCCTGAAGCCTGGTATCCTTGTGCCATCTCTCTTGAAGCCTGGTATCCTTGTGCCACCTCTCCCGAAGCCTGGTATCCTTGTGCCACCTCTCTTGAAGCCTGGTATCCTTGTGCCACCTCTCCCGAAGCCTGGTATCCTTGTGCCACCTCTCCCGAAGCCTGGTATCCTTGTGCCACCTCTCTTGAAGCCTTGTATCCTTGTGCCACCTCTCTTGAAGCCTGGTATCCTTGTGCCACCTCTCCTGAAGCCTGGTATCCTTGTGCCAACTCTCTTGAAGCCCGGTATCCTTGTGCGAACTCTCTTGAAGCCCGGTATCCTTGTGCGAACTCTCTTGAAGCCTGGTATCCTTGTTCCACCTCTCTTGAAGCCTGGTATCCTTGTGCCACCTCTCCCGAAGCCTGGTATCCTTGTGCCACCTCTCCCGAAGCCTGGTATCCTTGTGCCACCTCTCCCGAAGCCTGGTATCCTTGTGCCACCTCTCTTGAAGCCTTGTATCCTTGTGCCACCTCTCTTGAAGCCTGGTCTCCTTGTGCCACCTCTCCTGAAGCCTGGTATCCTTGTGCCACCTCTCCTGAAGCCTGGTCTCCTTGTGCCACCTCTCCTGAAGCCTGGTATCCTTGTGCGAACTCTCTTGAAGCCTGGTCTCCTTGTGCCACCTCTCCTGAAGCCTGGTATCCTTGTGCCACCTCTCCTGAAGCCTGGTCTCCTTGTGCCACCTCTCCTGAAGCCTGGTATCCTTGTGCGAACTCTCTTGAAGCCTGGTCTCCTTGTGCCACCTCTCCTGAAGCCTGGTATCCTTGTGCCACCTCTCCTGAAGCCTGGTCTCCTTGTGCCACCTCTCCTGAAGCCTGGTATCCTTGTGCGAACTCTCTTTAAGCCCGGTATCCTTGGGTCATCCAAAGCCTCTAACAGGGCAAAAAGCGTGGGATCTTTAGCCGTGATTAGGGTTACCCAATGACTGAGTACCCTGGAGGGTTCTTCTGGCCCACCAACTAATGTCCAGGCTCCATTCATCTTCTCCTATCCTCGTTGTACTTTAGAAGCATGTTGGTTTAATGCAGCTGATTAATGGAAACCTTTGTTATTTGCAGGTATGTGGCAGCTTGAACCCTCCGAGTGATGTCCCACCCTGCATCCTTTGAGGAGCCCCCGGTGTTGTTGTGGGGATTGGATCCTGTCTTTAGGGCTTTTGCTAAGCTGTATATAAAAGACATCCTTGAACTGAAGCAGTCCGAAAAGGTTGCAGGTATGTTTTGTCATCTAGTTGTAATGGGTTCAGCAATAAAATAGGTTTTAGAAATGGAGTAGTGTTCGATGTTACAAATTATACATTTCAAAGACATTTTTGTGAAAGCATCTCACATGTTGCTTGTTATGAAGCACGCTTTTATTCCATATGTGGTAATGCTTAGCTCTTTTCAGCATAGGGCCTGTTTCTCAGAGTATAGTTTGTAGTATATGAAATATTTTGGTACCAAACGACCGCAATCCTAGCATGAAGATTGCATGACATCTTGACGCGTTATTAGCCCATTCAGGGCCACTGCCTGCTTTGCCCTCTAAGAAGCGGGGATCTGTAACTTTCAGTGCTAGATACTGTCAAGTGGTCGGAGCATGGGGAGTACACAAATAAGAGAGTTCTCACTACTTGCTAGTAACAGTTGGCGCTTTTACATGATTTTGAATATGCTCTAACACATTGAACCAATTTTCCAGCAGTAGCAGAACCATTTCTGCGATGGGTGATCCACACTTTTGTGCAAACCTGCATGATCGGGCACCCTGGACGCGAACAGGAAAAAATCAACAAACATTTACGCTCTAAAGGAGTACATGACAGAGCACCTAGAAGAGGGAGTAATGGAGAGAAAAATCGAAATATTTGAAAGATGGGGTGTAAAAGTGGCTACAGTCTTTTAACTGTACTCTAGCTTAGCCCATGAGTTGTAAATGAAAACACCTGCCCTGCCTTTTATTCGGGGAGTCAGAGGTTCCTTCTACTACAAAAGCTGCTAAAAAGCACAGCTTAGTGTGTTTATAGACGGATGTTTTAAGGATGCACACTCAACACAGTCGATTTCTTCAAGTTTTTTTCAAGAAAAGTAGAGCAGGATAAACCATTGCACCGTCCTTGTTCCCTCTTTTACTTCCCACTCCAAACCTCTCCATTTGGAATCTGGAACCCACAACCTTAATTTATACATAACAAATAGCACAAGCACTGTCTGAAATGTATATTACTTTAACTCACATGTCAAAGTACTACAACACACCTCCTGCCCTAAAATGGTCAACTTCTATAGAAAATGACAATAATGTAGAAAGACTTACATGTTCTAGAAAGAGGATGTATTCAAAGAGTGATCTTTCCTCCCTGCTTGTCTCCTCATGTGAAAAAGCATCTTGCTTTCATGACCAAAGCTACACCCACCACTGTCACCCTCCTTTGGAACCAATACATCCTTTAGTGGTCTTTCAACCTTACACATTCTAGTCACACTGCACTTCTCACCATTTTTCATAAAAACAATACCCTTGCTACCTACTTGATTCTTTGCGGTGCAGATCATACAGCAAATCTCTGCAAATGCCTCTAGGAATTTTTCACACACTCCTATTTGCCTTTCTTCTAGTCACAGGATTCCACATAGTTTTTAAGACCAGATAATTTCGTGTAACTTTCCTGATACTCATGCACCTTTGAGTTCTCTGTTGAATTTCTCAACTCTCGCTCCACTCCTTAACTGCCCTGGGGATAATGTTGTTGCAGCAATTCTTCCCTTCATTCCCTCGAAAGGCAACAACTTGGTCAGCAAAATTGTGTGGTCTGATGTGCCCACACTCTCTCTCTCTCTCAACATTTCGCTAACACTTAGCCCAGATTCGGCAACCATTTCCATTCCATATTCTCCTTAAGAAATTCTTTTATGGGAATGGTATTCACAAATTTCATACATTTAAAACACATCTGCTTAGAGCTATAATTCACTAAATTGCAAACGTACGTCTCTCTCTCTCTCTCTCTCTCTCTCTCTCTCTCTCTCTCTCTCTCTCTCTCTCTCTCTCTCTCTCTCAGGTAGCAAACCAAAAGGTTCAAAAATGTTCAAATCACGTTTACACCAAGGGTTTTCTAGAATCTCAACTGGCAACAACGGGATCTTGCAAACAACTTTACTCTTATCACTGTAGCACACTATATATACAATGCCTAACCACCTCCTCAACTAGGCAATGCGTTGTCGGCCACCCGTGCATCTCTCTCGGTCTTCCTTTCATCAGGTTCCTTCCGAGATGCTCATCATGCACCAGTTTGATCCTGTCAACCACACTTAACCAGTCTTTCATCGAGTAATAGCCCTTCAGCAACTCCTCACACCCTGAAACATCTGGCTACCCATTCGCAATATAATATGTGATTTTTTTCCTCTTACTCGTAACACTGATATTTCTGGTTCCAGCTGCACCTCTTCCTCACTTACAAATGGGGAGTCAGGATAAATAATGTGCTCACATTTCCTAACAGATTTAGAGTAGTGTATGGTTAGAAAAAGGAATGAGCCTCATCCATTTCACAAGGTACCGTTGCTTTTACAACTGCCTCTATCAAACTTAATATAAATCATAACATGGCTAAGATAATTTACCAAACATGCCATGAGCTTACATTTGCTTTTCATCCCTGCCAGCCTTTTGTTTTCCAATCATCTCAACACTTCTTCTATTGTTTTGTCACAGTCCTCTGTGCCACCCCCATAAAATATTATCATGGGAAAAGGAGAATTGTTTTTATCTCTCAACACATCTTTCATTACTCTTTGTAAATCCAAGGTTGCTTACACTAAGCCGAAAAGCATCTGCGGAAAGTGGTAGGCCCCAATGGAAGTAATGAAGGATGTGAATTGCTTGGAACTGTCCTGCAATTTAACCAGGTGGTAGGTATGTGACAAATCTATCACCTTTGAAATCTTTGTACTCTCTAACGGTTCCAGTCTTCTGAAACCATTGGCAAGAATGTCTATTTTTGTTGAGTTAGAAACGGTTGGCAAACATCTTAACCTATTTTCCATCAGTGCAAACGCAATCTGTGCCAACCTCTCTGATGACTCTCTATTTTCCCTTACCTCTGAATTAAGCAGTCTATCCAATTCTAGCGTTAATGGTCCCCTCAGCATGTTCTGTACTTCTCTTACATCATGGAAAATCTGTACAACATCCTTGTTATGAATGAACCAGTGTTCAAAATCTCCAGTAGACCCAGCTTTTGCTTAAACTCTTTGCTATTCTTGTCCAGGGCATCTAAATCCCAAAAGTACCAACGTCACCTGCTCCACAACATTAAGGGCTAACTTCATTTTTATATCTCTTTGATGTTTTCAACCTATAACTCGTCGGTGTTTCTTGCAACAAAGACCGTACCAATGGAGTCCCTGCCTTAAATTGGAATATAGATACGAATCATGCCAGTTAAATCTCAGTACTCAGTACTATCCATTGCCCCTGCACCATGGTGTATGTCTGTTTTATCAAGGTGTCACATTCTGTCTTCAAAGTGTTTAGCCAAAATGTTGTTGCCCAGGAAAGTATAGGGTGAACCAGAATATGCTAAAACTGCCTTGCTCACATGAACCGAAAGTATTTTGCATTTAGGCAAGACCACACCATCATCATCACCAACTGCTGATACTTGGAAGGCTGCAGTTTCAGTTTGTTCTTGCAATCTCAACATTATGTGGCACACATATTAACATTTCACTGTGAAGTAGCTAGACACCTTACCGCCGGTGGCCTTTTCTGTCCCCCGGCGGCCGCTTGGAAGAGCATGGGCTGGGCGTGCTGGCGAGTCCTGCGTTTGCGACCCCGCGGTGGCCGTATATAGGAGCCGGGGGGGTGAGAGGCTGCCGCCCCCAAACCTCGTACCACCCGGGGCGGACTGCCCCTTCCCCCTTACTACGCCACTGGCATGTCACTTTACTATCTAGCACAAACTTTCTAGTTTCCTCTTTAAGAACATGTACTAGCACTCCAGTGCTCATCACTCTTAACATCCCTTACTTGACACACATAATTAACCACCTTGCCGGGCTCCATTTCCTTAATGCATATTGCAGTGTGCTCTATACTTTCAACTATTGCTGTTGTTTCTTTGAGGGAAGGATTTTTCGCTCAAAGCTTTCCTTGAATTTGTGGGTTTCTGGTGCACGTGACAATCTCGTTTATTATAAGCAAGTGCGCTAAATCAACAAATGTGAATGGTATCCTCTTGTTGCTTAATCTGTCAATATAATCCCCAAAACACTTATTTTTACCTTTGGTTCTTTAAAAAAACAAAAGTGTTTCCAAAACTATGTTACTCCTTGGCTCAAATGTCACTTGAGCACTTTTACTGTCATAACACAGATGTCACAGGCGTCTCTATTGCCCTCCCCTGTAGTTGGTTCGGGAATAGTCTTGTGCATATTCCTCCAGTCAATATCAATGTTATGTAGTAAAATGTTCTCGTTTCTGTACATTTCCCCCAAATGGCAATTAGGTAATTCTTGCATTGTTTCTTTGGAGGAACTAGCTATATTTACTTTCTGATAGAAACATTGGTGGTTGGGCCATACTGACAGCAGAAATCCTATAAGGAAGGCGAAGGAAAAAAAGCAAGTTATCACAGTTAAATAAAGAAATAATGTAAGACCATTAACTAAGATATTAATCTGCCTACTCCGTGGTTGGTACAACACAACAAAAAGTTCCTCCAAGGAACATCTTAGTGTATGTGTCCATTTAAGATTACAATAACATCACAAAAAAGATCAAACTAAATTTTACTTGTGGAACTACAGTACCCTATGTTGGCCATATATTGTCTACTTCTTTTAACACTGGCAAGGTCCCCCACGGGTGGAAAAAGGCAGTCGTGCTACCTCTTAAGAAAAAACCCCACATCAGTGCGTCCCAGCTTAGTAACCTCCGCCCCATTTCGCTTCTGCCCTTCTTCTCTAAACTAGCAGAAAAACTAGTCAATCAACAACTCACAGCACACATAGAGTCCAGAGGCCTCCTGCATACTAACCAATCGGGCTTCCGAGCCCGCCATTCCACAGAATCAGCCCTCCTTTTTTCGACTGAGGCACTGAGGAAGCACGTGGACGCTGGGCATGTGGCAGCACTGGTGCTCCTGGACCTCAGCGCAGCCTTCGACACTGTGGCACATCATACGTTGCTACAGTGTCTGAAGAAAGGAGGAGTGACAGGCATGGCCTGGCTATGGCTGGAATCTTTTC
Organism: Lissotriton vulgaris; assembly: GCF_964263255.1. NCBI lineage: Eukaryota > Metazoa > Chordata > Amphibia > Caudata > Salamandridae > Lissotriton > Lissotriton vulgaris. The sequence goes on along the minus strand of NC_141693.1, from coordinate 1,063,349,295 downwards.
TTACCAACCGCAGCTTCTCGGTGCAGCAAGGAGGAGCACGATCCGACACCTTTGACCTTGGTCAAGGAGTGCCGCAGGGATCAAGCCTCAGTCCAACACTTTTTAACTTATATGTCACCCCCGTGGCCATTACGGCGGAACGCTATGGGGTGGAAGTAGTAACATACGCAGACGACACCCAGCTGGTGGTCGCTCTGACCCAACCCTCTGAACTAGCCGCTGCAAACTTCTCAGCATGTCTCCAGGAGATGGCTGAATGGATGGCGAAGAACTGCCTCCGTCTTAACGGTGATAAGACTGAGGTGTTGATTGTGGGAAAACCCCCCTCAGTCTGGTCATCTGCCTGGTGGCCGCATACCTTGGGGCCCCTCCCTACCCCCAGTGATCAGGTGAAAAATCTTGGAGTATGGGTGGACTCAAAGCTTGACTACGACTACCACACCAGACGAGTAGCTGGTGCTTGCTTTTCGATTCTACGGAAACTCCGCAAAACCATCGACCTGCTCCCAGAATCCTCAAGGAAGACCCTGGTCCATGCTCTTGTCACGTCAAGATTGGACTACGGAAATGCCCTGTATCTAGGTGCCAACGTCTCTAGTCGGCGGCGACTGCAGACAATCCAGAATGCTGCAGCTCGCCTGGTCCTCCGGCTGCCTAGAAGAGCTTCCTCTAAAAAATCCCTACAAACATTACACTGGCTCCCGATTAACGAAAGGATCGACTTTAAGGCCCTGTGTATTGGCCACAGGATCGTACATGGTAAGGGTCCGGCCTTCCTTCAGAACCTGTTATGCCCCTATACGCCCACCCGGCAACTCCGCTCATTAGGAGCAGGCCTTCTTGCTGTCCCCAGACACAAAAAAGCCAGAATGGGAGGCAGATCCTTTCGTACTCTGGTGGCACACAGATGGAACTCTCTCCCCCTGAGCTTAAGAGTGGAAACATCGGAGCTCATCTTTCGCAGGAAACTGAAAACATTCCTCTTTCCTAAAGATTAGCCCGTCCTACTATGACTGTCGGAGCAACTGACTCTTCTGACAGCGCGGGGACACACTGACAGTGTAACCAGGCGCTATACAAAATCAGAAATAAATAAATAAATAAATACCCATTTATTAGTATAGTTGTGACTGTTTACCTGAAAACAACACTTTTTTGCCAGTTGTTGCAGTTATTGTGCTGGAGGTGGTGTCCACAATTATGCCAAGTGTCACTGTACATTACTGCCTATCCTTTCAATCGGGAGAACATACTGTTACGATTTGAAATATGATCATCAGTAGATCCCTACCGAGGTAGTGTCAATGCTGATACCACGCAGTCGTGTTAAGCACACTTGCTTGTGACACCGTAATTCCTGGCGCCCCACACTCTTCTCGCCTTGGACTCCTCTTGTACTGGACAATGCTCCATGCTGGATTCTTTTCGCACTGGACACTGCTGTATGTGTTCCAATCCTCTCTTACTGGAAGGGTGTCACATCCTAACCGTTGAAAAAAAAGGTAACTCCCAACCGATTATCTTTTATTTTAGGATTATGCAGCACAGTCTCCAACTCAGTCACAGTCTGTATCACAATCTGGTAGACTTGTGTTTTCTTAAAAAGCGAAGGTGTCCACTCATCCAGGAGTCTTCAAAGCATCAGGTTTTGTGGCTTCATAGTTATGCCCACGGGACAAGAGTTGCACCCATTGCCAGAGATGTTGTTGTGACTCCCACTCAATTCATTAGATTTCTTCACATTTATTGAAAGATAAGTAGAGCACAATAAACCACTGCAACGCTCTGGCTTCAGGTTCCACTTCCAAATACCTCTCCCAACCTGATACCTGGAACTCAGAACCTTAATTAAAACATAACAAATCACCCAAGCAGGATATCCTGATGGGCCTGGTTCTCCTTGTATTGTGGTGATGGTTCTTATTAGTGCTCTGCTAGTCCCGACTATGGAACGTAGCTATGTAATTAGTTTCTATGGTAGAATGTGTCTGGGTAGTAGATTGTTACCCTTTGAAATGTAAAACAGTCCCTGACCGGAGTTGGTGGAAGCGGAGGTGACCACTAGGGATAATAAAGCGGGTTGCCCTGGAAATACGACTCCGCGTCTTTACACATCTTGCATGAGTGTGTACAGCCCAAATACAAACCTACTCCATTCTACAGGCTATTTGAAGACTACCTATGTTCCTGCTGATTGAATGCTACCTCGGCAGGTGCAGAGTTTGCATCACAGGCACCTTTCATGACGGGAGAGAATTCCTTGGAGTTTGGCCTTTATCCCTTTATCCTGACTCTATGATGTGCTGTTTTAAGTACCCCCAATTCACTTATTTTGGTAGCATTTCGTACGCTTACCTCACTCAGCTCTCCTGCCTCATGTGCACTCTCATTCTTCCGTGCTCCTGCCTTAAGCGCCACTCCCAAGGCAGCTATATGTTGTAAAGATCACAATTTCAGAAAACATTAATTTTACACTCAAATATCTGATGTCTGAAACTTTTGATAATTTTATTAAAATAATAATGACCTATCATTCTATAAGACATTTTGCTATCAATGATACAGGTTATGGTTAAATATCTTGTCTTCTCCACAGGGAAAAGGAGAAGTAGCGAGTAATTTTCTTGGTTTACCTGGACATATGTGTTTATTATATGTATATATTGTAATTATAAATGGTATTTATATATCGCCTACTACCCCTGATGAGGCGTTGTAGCGCTTTGCGGCGAGCACGCCTTTCCGAAACCCAAGATTTGAAGTTAATGGTAGATTAGTAATACTTTTGTAATACTTTTTTTGCTTTACTCGGTTGGAAGAACGATGGCCTGGGTATTTATGCAGAGCAGATACTAATGATACTAATGATATATACCACAAACCCGGTGGTATGAGGATATCGTCTTACATGCAACACAGTTGCAGGCTGTTGGAAGGCAAATGTCCTACGGCTATCAAACTAGACATCTGAGGCAGAGATAGGACGCTGCTCGTGCGAAAATAACTGTTTTCACCACTTGACCTACATATGAAAACAATTTAGACATTTGAATCAACGTAGCGACGCAGCTTGGACAAAGACACACTCGTTTTCATCAATTGGCCGTTAGGCTACTAGGCCATTTTTGATCATATATCGTTCTCAAAAGACGCTACTGTATCATTTTGTCAGCAGTTTTATCACCAACCACACTGTTTGTCCCCTGGATATTGTGTGACATTTGTGGGCATCTGGAAAGGTCCTGAAGAAGGTGGTTAATCTACTCTTCGCAAGCCACCGAAACATGCGTCAACCCCAACCCCATGTTCAGCCTTTTTCGAACATTTACACCAACTTCGATCATAGAGATTTTGTAATCTTTAGTCTCCCCTTTTTAGGTCTCGCCTGAGCCAGCGCATGCGCTTGTCTGGCGAGACATTTAGTGAGTGTGGGCTTTAGAAATGCAACCACAAGCTTTTGCTTGTGGCCTAAAGCTTGCGGTTACGTGCGCCTGCACGCGCACAGCCGGCATCTGCCTTTCCTATCTGTTCCTCATTAAGTGAATTGCTCACGCGCTACGTTCGCGGACTTCGAGCCTCAAGGCTCAAGCCCGCCCAGCTGCAAGAGAAAACTGCTCCCAAAAACAATGCACCTCTGTTGTCGGACTCTGACCCTTCTCAACGGCCGTCCCTCTTTCATATGACTGATTTTACGTTCTGGCTTAATGCTCTTTTTCGAGGGCGATTTTGGAGATCTGAAAGGTGCACTTCAGATGCAGAGCTCTTTAGACGACCTACTCCATGTGCGAGGACCTAATCCAATCCAAATTGTTTCTATGCATTTTGGTACTTGCTAAGACTATTTAATTGAATAAAACAGACTTCTATTACCACAATACACATGAAATAAATTGGGCTGGATGAACTGCACGCCCATGGGATCTGGAAACGAAAGTTGTCCACATCCCCAGTTGATGTAATTTCTTCAATGGCGCTCTACCTGTTACACAAGTTTAAAATTTTGACCTTTTTTTACTTTCCCTCGACAATTCCACAGCCCCACTTTTCTTTTGCTTTCCGACGCGAATTGATTTAAGTTCCATGTATTTTACAATAATGTTATGCGCACGGTACAGGGGAGAAGGATTTTTGCAATAAAAAAGACTTGTTTGTTGGTTGTGTGACTGAGCAATGTTCTGTGTGCCTTCCACGAGTAAGCGACTAGGTTATGTTCCATACATTTTCCTCTCCGAAGTTCAAAACATGTCTTCCCCACCCTTTTGGTGTCACTCTCCTACATGCTAACCAGCTAAACACAGGCTTGAGTTTCCCTAATCCGCGCACTCCTGCTTCTCCTCCAGTCCTGCCAGATTTTCATCCTGTTCTTTTCGTTAGTTTTCCAGCATAACTCCCCACACAAGCTGGAACGTTGCTGGCTTGCCCATACCCTGGCTGTGAATGGGTCACAGCTCTCCCACGCCCCAGGGAGCTGGACCACCGCTGGTCTTCTGCCCCCTTGGAGCATCACAGCTCTCCCCCACCTAGGGAGGGGGCAGCCAGACCAGCATTGCTGGGCTTCCACCCCATTGGAGCGGCACTACAACCACTCCTGTAAGCTAGGCCGTTAAAGCTCTAATTCATCGCAGCTAGATCGTCACAATTTTGATCTCTCCCATGACCCCACGGCTAACAACTAAAACCTCTCAGCTCTCCGAAGCCTGGCGATAACAAGACTTAATTCCCTCACTCATTGTCAATAGACGGTTACATTTCTCCCATCTCTCCCATCCCTCTAATCAGTGTCACATTTCTCCCAGTTCTAACATCTACACTATCCTAGCTCTCTCCAAACACAGCAACTAGACCATTTTAGCTCTTCTACCCTGATAGGTCTTCACAGCAATATTTCCCTTCCTAGGGCCTCTAGGCTGTAATTCTCTATCTACTGCCTCTATAGCTGCTAAACCTTAGCTGCTGCTTCTATCCTTCCCATGTGTACCCCATCTAAAAAGTATCTATTTTAGTACTCACAGAAGAGAAACTAGCACATCTGTGTGCCTCTGCGTTATTTTACTTGTACATTCTTATGGTAGCACTAGATTGTCCAATCAAGCTTGCATATAGGAGGGTTTTCCTATACTAATGCTGTATGTTACTGTGTGTGACACAGTAACATACAGTGGAGAAGTGTGGCTCACCGGTTAGAGGAGGCAGTCCCTGATGCAGAGGTCAGACCCGGGACCAGGGTTCAATCCCCGACCCGGCAGGGCCTTGAGCTCAAAATGTCCACGGACTCGATAATTCTCGCCCCGGTGCCTACTCGAATCGTGGGTTCACACTCTCCAACTCTGGGCAATAGCTTGCTTAATCTCCACTACGGCCCCACCGCGATGGGATGCCTGGTTTTCACCTTGGGGATGCCCAGTAGGGGTAATCTCGCAGGGAAAGGCCAGGACGGGTTCCCAAAGCAAGTGCCTTGAGACCTTACGGTGAAAGGCGCTATATAAAAACGTATGATTTACGATTTGATTTACAGCTGTTATGCAGGAGGTTCTGAAATCGGAAAACCTTTGTTCAACTCCTCTGATGTCGTCAGTAGAATGTTGATGTGAGGAGGCAAACCCTTTTGGAAAAGTAGAGCTTAAAGGAGAGTTCATATGTGGAAGCAGGAGTGCAGACGTCAGGATGCAACACTAGATCTCAGGAAATCTGGAAGGAGCCTCTGAGGTAACATTTAATTACGCAAAAGCTTCTCTTGGGCTATGCTGAGTGAGGTACCAGTTCTTGAAACCCCACAGCCTGTATCACTTAGAGGGGACATTGCCCTGGTCTGCTCCCTGGTGTACCTTTTACTGGGTGCACGGAGCGTTGATACTACACTGAATGCGCTATCCCATAAGCAGAGGCCAATTAGCACCAGCCCTGAGTGCAGCGTATTTAGTGAAAGACAGACCGGCTGTTTGAAGTTGCTGATCATCCTTTCACTGTGCATGCGGTAACTCGCCTTGCAAATAAAATGAGTCAGCCTAGGAGGCAACTAGGGAAAAGGAGAAGTAGCGGAGAGTAATTTTCTTGGTTTACCCGGACATATGTGTTTATTATATGTATATATTGTAATTATAAATGGAATTTATGTATCGCCTACTACCCCTGATGAGACGTTGTAGCGCTTTGCGGCGATTAGCACACTACCCCGGAACCCAAGATTTGAAGTTAATAGTAGATTAGTAATACTTTTGTAATGCTTTTTTGCATTAGTTTTGTTAGTTTGTTCTCTTGGTTTCTTGTGTGGATAGTAGAGTTTAGAGTAGGGATAGGATGATGGGAAGGGATTTGAAAGGGGAAGTTGTTTTTTAAAAACTGGTTCTGTGTGCCTGTTAGTTGGGTGACATGCCTAAAAAAAGGAGGGGAAAGTTTGAGAAAGAAGTTTGGGGGGGTTCATACCAGTCGGAAAGGTTTGGGATGAGTCAGAGAGAGTAGAGATGAGACAAGGTTGAAAGGAGGAATATTTTTTATAGCTAAAAACTTAAATGCATACATAAATGTAAATGGCACTTGGAAGCTTTTATGGGCTGGTAAAAACCCCTCTAAATAAATATCCATATGTGAACAGAAGCAGCAATATTTACATGGTCGAATGTGCACATTTATCTTGCGTGGAGGTATGCAATTTTTTTCATGTCGGTGAATACTGTTGTGATACACTGTTGTGAGTATATGGTTACTTGTATCCTGTTGAACCTCCCCTTACAAAGACTTATCACCCCTACCGGTCAGTGCAAGCAGTAGTGGATTCAAATGGCACCCCTAAATGTATCCAAATCAATGTTCTCCCGGAGAACAGAGAGAACCTCATGGTATATAATTAAACTCTCCACTTCCTTCTCAGCTTTATCACTTCCCCTTCGACCAGGCGTGTCTCCTGTAGAATTGGTGCATCTACTCCCCTTTGTCTCAAGTAAACCAGGGCAGTGCCTTAAACTTAATATCTGCTACTTGTTCCCACTCATTCTAAATCTAAGCAATAATGAAATTTTCTGGTTTCTTGGCAAACTACAATGTGTATCATGTATGCCTGGTGGGAAAATGTAGAACAGATCAAGTGCAGCTATGAAATTTGTTCACTAATATATGGCATTGTGTGTGGTGTTTTGCAGGTGTATTTTTCTACAAACGGCACCCAATAAAGCAAGTCGACATTTTAGGAATTGTGGTTGATAAAAGAGAGAAAGAGAATTTTTACCGCTATGGAGGTAAGGCATCATTTGTCTAATTACTCATCTCCTCCACGGTTTCAAAGTAGATAACAATGTTTTAAAGTACCTGTATTTTCAATCAAAACATATGAAAGAGCAACGGCAGAGCAACCAAATAAGAGATAGATATAAGTGAATGAACCAGAATTTCTTTGCCCCAGAGAACTATTCCATTCAATTGTTTTTTTAGCTTGTCAGTGATCTCAAGGTAGACCATCCGTATGCGTATGTGGAGAAGTGTGGCTCAATGGTTAGAGCGGCAGACCCTGATGCAGAGGTCTGGCCCGGGACCAGGGTTCAATTCCCCACCTCGGCGGATCTTGGGCTCAAAATTCCGCAGACCTGATAATTCTCGCCTTGGTGCCTATTCCAATCATGGAGTCCCACTCTGCAACTCTGGGCAATAGCTTGCTTAATCTCCACAACGGCCCCCACAACGCTAAGGATGCCTGGCCTCCACCTTGGAGGGTGCCCAGGAGTGGACGCCTCACAGGGAAAGCCAGGATGGGTTCCACAGCGGTATTCGTACAAGCGCATTGAGACCCTTGCGGGTGAGTAGTGCGCTATACAAGTATCAATTTACATTTTTTACATTTATGCAAATCGGAGTTGACGGTGCCCCAAAGTAGGAGTTCAACCAGTGGCGGCTGGCAGGGAACGGGGGTGGGGTGGTCGAGGGGGGAACAAAACATTAAAAAAAAAACCTTGCCTCCTCGCACCTGCCTCGGTCTCTCCTCCATCGTTGCTGACAAGTCCTGGAAGCACACAGGCTCCTGTAAGCCAATCACAACGCTGCGATGCAGCGTTATGCTTGGTCTGAGCGCCGCTCAGATGGAGACAGTGAGCCTGTGTATGTTTCCCACCAGGCTTGAGGCTTCGTATTACAACGTCGAAGGGAACATGGTAAGTGCGCGTGACTGTTTGGCCGGGCCAAGACTGCCAGCCAATCCATCATGTGCACATAGTGTGCATGAACCACTCCTCCCAGGCTCCGACACCAGCCCCGCCGCGCCCTAACCCAGCCCCGTAGTGTAGAAAATAAAATAATAATAAGTTTATTATCATCTTTTTTTAATTGTTTCAAGCGGAGGAGCCGATCTTGAGTCCAACACACATTTCCAGACAATATACTATTTGCACATGAACACAGGCCACACTATGTGGTTTTCACCAGTGTTGGTCTCAGCAGGGCGGTTGAGCCCTAGCCAATGACATTACTCGAGTCATGAGACGTGACCTGGCATTTTATCACCATTTCCAATGGTTAGAGGGGTTCTCTAATGATTTTGGATTCATCGTTTTCTCCCACTCACTGTTTTATATAGGTTTGGAGAATATGTATCACAGGCGTTACATAGGGCTCGGTAACGGGTGCGTTTAGAATTTCAACTGGATACTAGTCCGAATCTCATAGAGTATGAATAAAGTAATAAGATAGCAGAAGTAACATTTGCATCACCTGGAAGGCAACAAATAAGTTGTTGTTCGTTACATCAACTTTGTGCCAGTCCAGCCCCTCCCTTTCAGCTCTCACCCGTTGTTTTTCACGAATATATGCTGTTTGTTCCAAGAGTTCCTGCTTTTACTAGCAGGCCACTTGCCAGCTCGCCACACCCTTCCTCCACTTCAGTCAAGGCTCGCACACACCAGCTTCAGTGTTTGATGGATTCCCGGTTGAAACATCAAACTATGTTACTAAATCCTTATCTAAATTTAAATGTGATTTCAGTCATTTGCGATTATGTTATAAAATAATTTAACAATGGGCGCTGTTGGGTACTTAGAAAGCAGATTTTCTTAAAATAAGCATTCTACCAAGGTTTGCAATCTATTTATGTCAAAATATGTTTTGCTAATAGGCACACTAAGAAAACAAGCTGAGTGACTCATACCCTCCTATTTCAAAATGTTGATCTCACTGTGATTCAATCAGATGTTGAAATCGGCATGAAAAATGTCAGATTGACTATTTTAGGAGGGAAGGGGAGGAGAGCTAGAGATAGACGTGAATGAGACATTGAATTACTTCAATGACGTTAATCATGGCAGCCATTGTATAGTGTGCAGTGGGCATTGCTTGATATATGGGATAAAGTAACCCCTGCTTTAAATTATGAGGATATTGCAAGTCACCACGGAGTTCCGTGACCATGTAGAGGAACAAGGCCAGTGGCCTTAATAAGGTCATTGAACTCCAAGATGACTTTCAGTAGTTTGATAATGTGCAGCAGGGTGTAATTTATTCTGTGCAATGCATGGTCACATCATCACCTTTCCAACAAACCACTTAAATGGTTTGTTGCGGTTTCATATGATAGTGATAAAATGTTTACAAATTTGAAGAATAAAAGTAGCATCCCTCGTGCAAGAAAGCAGTTAGCTATTTGTTGCAAAAATATACTAGAATCAGTTTAATGCAAATCAGAGCTTAAGAAACGCACTGAAACTTGCAATTTGTAGAGATATGTAGAGAGATTATATATTTTCTATAATTATGTAGGGTGTGCAAAAAATAAACATGTTTCCGTAATTATCTCCTTTCTCCTCCTCATTGTTCATTTAGAAAAACAGACCAGAAGAGGGAAAGTAATTTTCCATTTTCGTTGTTTAAACTGCAGCTTTAATTGTGCTCCATGTCCACTTTTACCCTGGCTGTTAGATCTGGCAGAAGGCTTCGTGATGTCAAGGCTGACAGCCCTGGTGGTGCCAGGTCCGACAATCTTTGTTCGCACCCCTCCTTAAAAATCCTCCTTCTATACGAATTCCCTCATTACCATGCTCCACCAGTGTCGCTAATCTCTCCATAGCTCCTTTCTCACTTGCATTTTATACGTTTTACAGCGCTACGCATACTAACAGGCAGTATTTTTCAGGAGTGTTTGGTCTGGAAGAGCATTCGGGATTTAAAATATACCACAGTAGTTAATTTTGCAATTAAGAAAGCATTTCTGCCCAAATTAACCCTTTTAGGAGCATTAAGATAGTGAAATACTGGAAAAAAGAATAACATTATAACCTATACCATGCAGTTTGCATGCACCTCTGATGGCAGTTCACAGCTCACTGTGCTATATTAGGGTTGTAACTTATGAACAGCAAGTAATAAGAGGATCCCTGTGACAAAAGCAGTAATCTACTGAGCAGTCTGTATAAAATTCAGATTGGTGATTTTTGTGGTACACCTTCTTTACAGCAGGCATATTAACCCGCTGCGCTACTTTATCACAAGTGGAAACTGACACTAAGCAAAACTCTGATCTCTCTCCAGAAGTAACATTCATCACCAAAGTTATATTGCCATTTTTAGGTCTCGTGGCGTTAACCGCGCGAAAGCGCGGTCTCGCCAGAGACCTATTGTGAGCGACTCAGCTTTCCAGGAGACAAGAGCTGGTCACTCGCATCCCAAAATCGGTGATCGGAGCGGGCCGCGCGCGAACGCGCGCTGTGGCCATCTCCTGTCTCCTGGGAAGCTCCAACATACACGCACGCACACATACAGAGACACCCCCCCTGCTGTCGCACACATACACACACGCGCACACACACACACACACACACACACACGAGTGCATCGAGACCCCTCCCTCCCCCCACCAGGGGATTACTGTTGATTTAGTTGTTCATCGTCAGCTTATGATGTCCAAATATTCCCGTTTCAATAGAGTAACGTAATGTTCTTCCAGACAGCACGCTTAACTTGGAAAGTTGAAATGCACGTTCTAGAGCGCACACATTTCCATAAATAGCCGAGCGCCGCTGCGAAGAATCGACAAAACAGGGATGCAACTTCTCAACAAAAAAGCAGCAATATGTGGCGGACTACTGTAATATAAAAGGACTCTGTACGGATCAATCAGCTGGAGGAAGTACTGGCAGCGGTGGTGGAAAATGGGGATCCCACCCCCCCAACAAACCGAACTAACCAATTAAACTTATACTAACCCCAAACCCACTGCACTCACCCTCAGTCCATCACCCGCAGCAGGTAAGCGCCGCTGATTCACACGCGCAACACTAACCTTACGGTGAGGACGTCACCGCCACACTGTATCCTTATAGGCTGTCTGTCTTTGACACCCAGCAGGCTCTGCGTTGTACGCGGAAGTACAACTAGAGGCAGCGTGAGTGGCTTTTACAGCACGTGGTGCGGGGAGGTAAGACTGCACCATCTCTTAACTTGCATATAAGCCACTTGGCCCATGTGTGTGCTTGGAGGTTGGCCACACCATGACATTTTGTGGCCTCTATCGACCTGATTCTAACATAGCCACAGCTACATCGGTTGTACGACATCCGTGGTTGGAAAATTGTTTACTCTCTGGTATTGAGAAGTAGCATTTACTTTTAAACAAGGTCTCAAAGGACATGTGTATTGGACGTTGTCTTCTGCTTTACACAAGCGGTCTATTTGTTTTTTGTTTTTTTGGACTACAGTGATAGTACGCATGTTATTGTGCGCGTGCTACCAGGGGACTTAGAACACATAAACAGTTGAAAAAACAAAATAGCCAGCTCCTGTCCTATATGGCAGGGGGTATAAACCCTGGCGTGCTTATACACAGGGGCTTTCTAAAAATGTGTTGTGTGGCTCATATTTTAGTTTTAATAAAAGGACCCCTAACCCCAAGTTGTAGCGTAATGGCTACAGCTGACAAACTTGGTGTTTAGGAAGCAGATTTGAGTCATAGCGTTGTTTTTACATCCTTTGTTTCTGGGCAAATCACTTACTCCTCCGTGCCTACTACAAAATAAAAACATTGTTTGCGATCTTTAAATTATGTTGCGATGTACTAGTATTAAACAGTAGCATTTGATTTCAGACAAGGCCACAAAGGGTGTGTGCATCAGGAGTTGTTTTCTGCTCTGCACAAGCAGCACAAGGGTTTTTTTTTTTAAAGACTACGCATGTTATTGCGCGTGTGACAATACTGCTCATTTTCCAAAATTTTGCAAGGTGCCGCATTACCTCTGGCCCTCTTCTCCTCTCATTCCCCTCCCTGTTCTCTTGTGTTTTAGCAGCAGCTCAGGCAGCTTTCCAACAACATACATAGGTGCACCCCAGTACTATGTAGATCTTTAAAAAAATTATAAGTAGTAAAGTGGAATGCTTAGCTTGTTTAATATCGCAAATCCTTCAACAGTAATGCTATGCGTCAGCCCCGTGCATGAGGTGCATCATCAGAGCTGTGTGACTAATAACAGCTGTGAGCCCGTGCCTGAGGTGCATCATCTGAGCTGTGTGAATAATAACAGCTGTGAGCCCGTGCCTGAGGTGCATCATCAGAGCTGTGTGAATAATAACTGTGTCAGCCCCGTGCGTGAGGTGCAACATCAGAGCTGTGTGAATAATAACTGCGTCAGCCCCGTGCTGAGGTGCATCATCAGAGCTGTGTGAATAATAACAGCTGTGAGCCCCGTGCGTGAAGTGCATCATCAGAGCTGTGTGACTAATAACAGTATGAGCCCGTGCGTGAGGTGCATCATCAGAGCTGTGTGAATAATAACAGCTGTGAGCCCCGTGCCTAAGGTGCATCATCAGAGCTGTGTGAATAATAACTGTCACAACCCCGTGCTGAGGTGCATCATCCGAGCTGTGTGAATAATAACTGCGTCAGCCCCGTGCTGAGGTGCATCATCAGAGCTGTGTGAATAATAACAGCTGTGAGCCCGTGCCTGAGGTGCATCATCAGAGCTGTGTGAATAATAACTGCGTCAGCCCCGTGCGTGAGGTGCATCATCAGAGCTGTGTGAATAATAGCAGCTGTGAGCCCGTGCCTGAGGTGCATCATCAGAGCTGTGTGAATAGTAACTGCGTCAGCCCCGTGCGTGAGGTACATCATCAGAGCTGTGTGAATAATAATAGCTGTGAGCCCGTGCCTGAGGTGCATCATCAGAGCTGTGTGAATAATTCCTTTTTTTGTATCAAAATAAAGCAGGTGCACGCGTTGTTAAAAAACGTCGGGTTGTGCCCTTCAACGCGTGCGCCTGCTTTATTTCGATGACATGCCTTGCGATGTAACTGTAAACGTGCAGTAGTCGCATGCGTTGAGAAAGCATGCGATGTAACCGCCCCCGCAATGTAAAGGTCGCGATGCGATGGCAGCGCGACGTAATACTGTCGGTGTAATGGGTGTTCCCCGTAGCGAACACTGCATTACAGGGGGAAAAAGTGACAAGTGTGCAGGTTACAAGAGAAAAAAAGTACAATTAGAGGTATAATACTGAAATATATGCTAGACACTCAGGCACAAGAACAAACGTTATGTAGGCAATGGTGGCACTTGTGCAAGTATCAAAAGCAAACAAAATGTGAGAGGTGGCAAACAGTGTATTACAAGAGAAAAGTGGCGTGTGCATGTTACAAAAGAGTACCAAACACATGTACAAGGATAATACTGCAATAAATGGCAAACACTCCAACCACAAGAACACACTGGGAAGGCACTTCCATAGTCATGGAGAATAGAATTTTCAGTAATGGGAGGTCTTCCTTCAGATAATAGAGAGGGCACAATGTCATCTTTGCGGATGTATGTCGTTACAACGCATACTTTTACTCCGCGTACCATTACAACGCGGTATTTACAACGCATACCGCTACAACGCATAGCGCTTTGGGGTGCTGGATAGTGGTAAGTATAATTTACTATTCTAACTCCAGTCCCCGTGGACCCTAGGGAAGGTGTTGGATAGTAAATTAAACTTACCTCTTATCCTAGAGCGCCCCCCAGCGCAATGCGTTGTAACGGTATGCGTTGTAATGCCTGCGTTGTAGTGGTAGTGCGGAGTAAAAAATGCGTTGTAACAGGTGCATACCCATCTTTGCATATTACTTTGTCCTATTAAGCGGCTAGAGTGCTTAGATGTTCACTGTGCTGCCCAAATTCCACCTCTAATGATCAACTTTGCATACTTTTCACACCAAAGCATGGGCAAGTAAAAGGCACATTTCAAACACCTTAAGTAACAAAATAAAGAATAATTTTATAGCTCATATTCCCAAACGTAACTGCCTCTAGGTGCTTGAACAATTGGCGTTATAATTTCTCAATAGAACAAGTACGGTTGAGTTTTGTAACATTTATAACTTATAAATGTTACACAACTCAACAGTACTGTGTTTATTGACTAGAAGGATAAACAGAAGACTTGGCCCTGCCGTAAGTTGAAACTCTGGCTGGCAGGTCTTCGGCAGGCGCCTAATCCACTCAACTGTCTCACTGACCTACTTTGCAGTATTACCTTGGAAGGGAAGATGTAATTTTCTCGCTTTATAGCTTAACTGGATTCCCTCTTCAATTCTGACCTCTTGTTTCACTTCCCTGAATAGATATATCTCTTTAACACATCCTCAGTATTCAACAATCTCTGTCCACAATTTGATTCTTACTCCGAGGCAGTGCTTAGTTTGTAAAGGAATGAGTTCCTGTGCAGAGAGGTCGGCGCCCTGAATTCGTAGTCTTGAATCCACTTCAGGCCTCTTTAGTCCACTACCAGACACTTCCCGACCCCTTATCTCACTCTTGCAGCTTTCTGCTTTCCCTCTTTGTGACCGTTTTAGGTCTTACTCTTCCTCCTTCGTTCCCATATGTTTATTTTTCTAACTCTTCCTTTCAGTCAATGCTTGAAGAGGAAAAACACGTTCCATTCCCCAATATATCGCCCCCACTGTCTCCAAGCGGACACACCCCTGTAGACCCTCTACTAAACGTTCAGAGGGTTCTCTTTCTTTCTCTCACTCTCAAGCACACAACCAGACACACGCACGGATGCACACACCACACCATATCTCACTGGTATCCAATTAAACACATTTTGTCGAGTTACACTCACTCCTGTAATCTCACCCCATCCACATTGCTCAGGTCACCCAAATTCCTGCACTCTCTACCACACTGCTTTCAAGAACAGCATACTCTTGCACACACTCTCACTGCTCACCAATTCAAAGTTTGCAAAAAATTGTATGCAACGCATTGTCATACACAATGCCAATAACTCAAACTTTAATGCTGCGTGACCTATTGCATTGTAAATGCTTGTTATTGTTGTCTGAAACTGCTGGACACACAAGGAACTCCGCAGAAGGTACTTTTAAAACCTGTATTATTTCTAAACACGGTGCCCACCAGACCCCCTCCCACCCCGAGGTCAGCTCCAGGTGCTGCCCTAGAGTCAGCCCTGTGTGACATCAGAATTCAGCTGTAATAAGATAATACAGTTGAGAATCTATGTGATTTCTTTTATACAGCTAACTATGTACGTTTTAAGTCACATGTAATAAGGAAATGCGAAGCAGGTTTTTATACAGGGATCCCATGCATCATAAAAAGTATACTTTGATCAGCTTTCCTTAGCACCATGTCAGTCTCCATTTTCATTGTTTGACATCCGCAGTAGGGGGGTAATTCACTTCCAAAGTTCAGGGTCTTCCCACCGAGATGGGTACCTGTATGTTTTTCAACTAGGGCTTTACTTGCCATTTAATTTTCACAGCAGTGGCTGTGTGGTTTTACAGGAAGGGATATAATTACACAGTGCTTGAGATGATCATTTGAGGATTGAATTTGGTTCTTTTGAAGCAGATGTTTCAGTGTGCTGGGCCCCCGTTAAACAGTAGTGCTGACGCTCTTCTCAGTCCCCTCCCATATTTATCATAATACCGAGCCCTAAATAAATAACTGTCAAAAGCAAGACTTGGAGTTGGTACATTCCATTGCATCGGTTACTTCATGGAAGAGGCCTGCCACTATCTTTTGTCCCTCCAGATTCCAGAATGAAGTTTGTTGAGAAGGGAGTCAAAAATCAGACTGGAGAAAACTACAGGTCCTTACAGGAAAAACGAAGGGCCTCATTACGATGTCGGTCGGAAAGCCTTGGACCGGCACCGTCTCAGAAATCGGAACGACCGAATAGTGGTCGGCGGTTCCGTCAGACAGATTACGATGCAACCGTACACTGTTCGTTCAGAGTCACATTGTTTCCTATGGGAGCTCGTTTTCCACCCGATAACCTGCTGTAACACAGGCTCCTATGGGGAAATGGGGTGTTTGCAGAAAACCCTGCACCATGTCGCAGGCACCCCACGGTGCTTGCCACACAAAGTGGGGTTTTACAGGGGGGTTCCATTGGGTACCCCCTTGGCCATTAACTGGAGGCCGCAGGGCCCCGAAAGTCACTTTCCGACAGCCTTTTTTGTGTCGGACAGACAGACTCCGAAAGGCTGTTGGAAATCGGCATTGTAATTCCTCAGTTGGAAACGCTGCCCATAGGGGTGTTCCATGCTGTTCGGACCAGCAGGAATACTCCGAGGGCCAGTCGAGACAGATTCAGAAGAACCGCGCGGTTCGCATTCCGACCTCGACCATTGTAATTGGGCGGTCGGAATGCAATCCCACCGATCGGTCGGGAGGACTCCAACGCGGTCTAAGAGATTCCGACTAAAGGATTTCCGACCGATATCGTAATGAGACCCTAAGTGCATAAAAACTCATAAGAGACAGACAATAGATGGTCCACTAGACTTAGGAGGAAATTCAAGGTTGAGGCAATTGCCAGAGCAAGCAAATTGCTGTAACTAAGAAACTTTACTACGCACTGAGCAGTCTGTCTAGTGTTCTTATACAACGCTTAACTTGGAACAGGAAGGTAACCTTTTACAACCACTTTAGATAGTATTAAGCAGTGAAAATGAAGGAGGGCCTGCTGTTTTCTTCGAAGTAAAACCAGGGCTGGATTCTAAACAAATAACGTATTCCTCCTCTTCCAGCCCGCCTCCCATTCCCTGACAGAACCAGTGGCCACAAGGCACTGGGCCAGACCAAGTGCACCCGAGTGCACAGTCGCCACCACCACCATATGGAGAACTCAAGATTTAGAGAATCCCTTGTGTGCCGCATAGAGAGCGGACCTAACGGACAGCGAGGCATGTACACTGGGAACATGTCAATGAGAGGAAAGCAGCCCTAAGAAAGAAGGTGTCTGACCAGAGCAAGATGTTCCCTCCCAGCAGTTTCAGATGCTGAACCACGCATACCCAGCTGAGGGCGCGCCCCCATCCGTCTTCTGCCTAGGCATTTTCCCAAGGCAGGTGTGCAGACCCCAGCCCAGGTCGGTAATAGTATCCTTTTCAGACAGTGTCTTCAGTATTAAATTGACACTTCCACTTTTATTTCTGCATTGATCATACCAGGCTGTGTTCAAGAGCAATATACCTTTTCAGGCATTTGCCTCCCTTTAGCTGCTGTAAAAGTGGACTGGCACATGGCTCAAAGCAGATATTCAATAGAAGAATAATGGAGTCCAAGCAAAATTGCGCAAAAAGTGGAAACATAAAAGAATCCCTAGAACAAGGCCAAGGACGGAACGTCCTTCAATAATGGATGTCCCATGAAGCTTAACAGGTGCTTTGACCTGACCTACGGTTTTAATTAATATGGGAACTTGCGCTTTCAGTGCTTTAACCAGATTCTCCTTGAGTATGGGACACACCTATAGATTATGTGTATGCCTGGCAACACACCTGCACAAAGATAAGGGAGAATAATACAAAGATGTAATAATAGTGGTTAGTTTTGGGAAGAGTATGGCAGGCCAGAGTTTACACCAGAAGATCCTCCAATAGTCTTACATAAGTTTCTGAAGTCGTAAAAAAGATAACTTGCAAATATATCAGAACCCTCTAGCCTAGCAGAATCTAAGAAATGCTCCATTAGACAACCGGAAGGTGTCCCTAAAGCCCATAATAATAACAAAACGCAAATTTTAAACGGCACAAATGTTTAGAGGACTTTTAACTTGTGAGGAACTCATCCATTCACGAAGCCCTCAAGTCAGCTCCCTGCAGTGAAAGGCTCCACCTAATGGGTCTGTTATATGTGTAAATGTTAAGGAGATTCCCCCTCTTCCACCTCTTCTGGCGTTAGCTGTCTCATTAGCCACGTTTTCCAAAAAATCGTAATACAAATATATTAATTTGTATTTTTATTCAGATATGTTTGTAAAAGTGTGTGTGTGTGTGTGTGTGAGAGCAAAGAACAGATTCGCTCTGAGTTCGAAGGTGATCCAACTCTCCCTGGAGATTACCACTGTGATCTGAATTAGTCCGGGCCAGAATGGAACACCTAAACTTGAAGGGGGACATGGGATGAGAGAATCAGAAATAGACAGCAGCGTCCTTCAGATGAAAACACCCAGGGGAAGGAAAGAAGGATGCTTCTCCAGCGGAGATGTGAGAAAATAAGTATACAAGGTCAGGCAAATAGGAAAGTAAACACAAAAAGCAGTAACGAAATGACATGAATGTTGCATCATGAAGTAACCAATATATATATTTTCAGTGTCTCCACTAAGTTCCACAATAATGCTTACCCTCAAATTAGTAGCGGGGGCTGGAGACGTCTAGCCAAAATGAGCACAGAATATTGGAGCCCAGTGGATTAATGGGCAGGGTCCAAACAGTGGTCTAAACAGTGATTACTTCGAGCTGGTGGTTCCTAGTGGCGCTCACTGGCTCTCATTTTTAGGGACCGGTACTTAATTTTCCTCATCAGACTTTGAACCCGTGCATGAAGAGAAGGGTGGAAAATTGTGATAATGGGGGAACGCAGGGAAGAAAGAGACATGAGTTGGAAACCAGACTTCACACCCTGGGTATTCGTCAATCCAGACATTCGACAGCGCCCTGTGTGGGCTTCTGAGAAAAAAAAATGCCCACTGGCACTTATTATTTTATAAATTATGCACTGGGTCCAAATCAAGTTGGGGTCTTCTGTTGGATCATGCAGAAGGAAATGTCAAGAGAAACACCAACAAAACAGGAAATGCCCCATCACTAGCAATGCCTGTTTCCATGTAGAACTGCCTCACCAGTCTCTTTCCACATACTGTCCTAAGGCAAAGCTGTCACCGCGGCCACTCAGGAGAGTAGTGGTAGCAGTGAGGGCTGGAGCCTGAACCACATCCATTGCACTGCTACAGCTTCACGATACCCAGCAGCTAAACACATGGCTTGGCCCTCATCTGGGACAAGAGACTAACATCCAGGCTAGTATGCCGCGCTCACTTGAGGAGAAAATTACAAAAAACAATTTGATGGACAGAATGTAGATCAATGTCTTACATTCACCCCAGTACAATGATCTGGGCCTAAATCCATCGTCTTGTTGTTTTTGCAATTGCCGCCCTAAGTGCGCTGGGGATGCCCAGACGTGGGTCCCAGGCACTCCACACCACTTGGAGTCAAGCTAGCCGGGCTGATGAGAGGTGTTACCTCGAAACCGGTCCGGTCCTCGGATGCTTGATTCCGTTCTGGGAAGGACATGGCTTTTGTAGTTCGGACTGCGCTGTTCCCATGGGGCAACAGGGTCAAAGCTGATTTGCATATCGCCATTGTCTAACCCAGGGTGGTGTGGAGTGCAAAAAAACGATGGATTTGGGCCCAGATCTTTTGACTGGGGGAATGTGTGACATTGATCCACATTCGGTCCATCACTTGTTGTTTTTGCAATTGCCGCCCTAAGTGCGCTGGGGATGCCCAGACGTGGGTCCCAGGCACTCCACACCACTTGGAGTCAAGCTAGCCGGGCTGATGAGAGTTGTTACCTCGAAACCGGTCCGGTCCTCGGATGCTTGATTCCGTTCTGGGAAGGTCATGGCTTTTGTAGTTTGGACTGGACTGTTCCCATGGGGCAACAGGGTCAGAGCTGATTTGCATATCGCCATTGTCTAACTCAGGGTGGTGTGGAGTGCAAAAAAACGATGGATTTGGGCCCAGATCTTTTGACTGGGGGAATGTGTGACATTGATCCACATTCGGTCCATCACTTGTTGTTTTTGCAATTGCCGCCCTAAGTGCGCTGGGGATGCCCAGACGTGGGTCCCAGGCACTCCACACCACTTGGAGTCAAGCTAGCCGGGCTGATGAGAGGTGTTACCTCGAAACCGGTCCGGTCCTCGGATGCTTGATTCCGTTCTGGGAAGGACATGGCTTTTGTAGTTCGGACTGGACTGTTCCCATGGGGCAACAGGGTCAGAGCTGATTTGCATATCGCCATTGTCTAACCCAGGGTGGTGTGGAGTGCAAAAAAACGATGGATTTGGGCCCAGATCTTTTGACTGGGAGAATGTGTGACATTGATCCACATTCGGTCCATCACTTGTTGTTTTTGCGCTCACTTGAGACTTCATCCGGAGAGGTAAAAGACATTCTTTTATCTTTTCCAGGATGTTATATGTAAATTGGATTCTATGTACGATACGATAAGGTCCATGTTTGAAAAAGCACAAATCTTCACGTTTTGTTAATGTACCATATATGTTTTTGATCACAACCTTTATAATTTTGATGTATATAAAAGATGGCAAGCAGTTTTTGTTCTAGCTTTGTCCGTGATGGGATTTCATATTTTGTAAAACAAGTGTACAAAAAAATATATATGACTATAACCCAGGGATAATTCAAAAATCCTTATGGGAAAAAAGTGATTTTTGATTTGTGGTGTCAGAGGTATTCTGTTTTTTTCACATGTATTAGGATTCCCACCTCTGTTCTTCCTGAACTGAATCATTCCCCTGTTATTTACCCGCTGATACCCATACCAGTATTTTACGGCGGTCCCATACTGAATCTGAGCCGTAAGACCATTAGACTGGGAATCTTCTGTGTGATCAGCTATGTATGGGAAACCCGTGAAGAAATATGCTCTAAAGCAAAACGAGTGCTGCCAATAGAACCAAGGGCAAGCTACAACATAAGGATACAGCGGTTCATTTACCTGGTCATCTGA
Organism: Lissotriton vulgaris; assembly: GCF_964263255.1. NCBI lineage: Eukaryota > Metazoa > Chordata > Amphibia > Caudata > Salamandridae > Lissotriton > Lissotriton vulgaris. The sequence continues at coordinate 1,063,328,273 of NC_141693.1, read as the reverse complement.
TGCATTAGTAATCCAAAATGGAATCATTACTGATAGATAATAAACCATTTCAGGAACTTTGAATTCATAGACTTAGGGCAATTTATTATTAATTCGTATATTTCATATAGTGCTCAAAAGATCATCACACAGTGTAACAAACATGAAAAATGTGAAACGTTTGTATTCAAAAGTGCAGTGGACTCGGGACTCAAAAGTGTACAGAGAGGTACATGTCCATGTAGTCTAACTGTACAAGAGCTGAGGTGCTTCGACCTCTTATATGACTCGAAGGTCATCATCAGGGCTGAAAAAAATTAAGAGCACTAAGGGGCTGGAAAGAAGAGAGTAAACAACTAATTAGAGGGGAAAACACCAACAATAGATGTAGGAAATGGAAGGAAAACTTGCAAAAATGTCTTAGAGAAAATTGTCCTGGTGGGTTCTGGCAGTGACTAAGGCGAAGATGAAACATAGAAAAGGAGGCAATTATTATTAATAATAATAATACAAGTAAGAAGGGGCTAAGTACTGCTGCTGGGTGAGTCTCGTACAAGCGTTACTCACCAACTGCTGGAGCAGACCAGTCACATTTAAAGACCGTCACATAAGTCACTAGATGAGAACATCAGGAAGGGGCAATCAATGAAAATGAATATCATAGAGGTGAAACTATGAGGTACTTGTACATGATGGCGCACGTAAAATTTACAGGAACCTCGAATCACAATCTATAGATTGAAAGGGGTAAAAACTCCTTAAGCAACAAAAATTACACGGGGATCATTAAAATGCTTCAGGAAAAGCACAGGGAATAGATCTAATATTACACATGGCACTTGCTGAAACAGACACCAACAAAAATTAGCAGTGAGTCAGGAAAAAACATCAGATCATGTACCCAACGCAAAAGAACAGGGAAGGTTTCAATTGGAACGAGTTCCCATCAGTCCACCATCGAGACTGCCCTTCATCATCTGGGATCTCTACTCCATTGTAAGGTAGGGAAACCTCAGGAGACTTGGTGGTGTTGGTAACCAAGTCAAGGGTATCCCAAACAGAATACCACAAATGTAAACAAGGTGTGTCTGGTGAGGAACTGAATAGCAGTGCTAGAAAAATGTGCAAGTGAAAAGAAAGAATAAGGCTCTAAAATTAGGTAGTGGTAGGGGAAAACAACTTTAATATACACCCTCACACTCCTAACAGAATAAAAAACAGTGCAATAGTAGCATTAACAAGAAACTACTAGCTGGAATACTAGGTCGACATGTTTCTGCAGTCTCGTGGAGCCTAGCGGTCTCCTTCTGCTTCATCAGGACCAAATGCTACTGCTATTAAAAAGAAAGATAAACCATATCACCTGATATATGTAAATCTTACTCGTCTTCCCAGCCTACGTGGAGAGAAGAAAATTATGTGGGTACATGATAGAGAATACAATTCACAGACCACAAACAGATACAATCAGTAGTGGAAACACTGTGACACAATTTGAATAATTAGGTTATTTCTAGATGGACTACAAACACCATTTCTAAGAAGGAAATGACAAGTACCAGACACTACATGTGTCGTGAGTATAGTAACTCTAAATTCACTTACCCAATTGTTGGGAAGGAACAGCCCCACCTCACCTGGCACCAGCTCAGGTAGTGGGCTACCGCGCTATAGAAAAACAAACAGATAACAGGAGGATAATATATCCCATTCCACATCACACTATTTACTTACACACCACGTCAAACGCTCCATTATCTCATGGATGTCTCCATTGTCTCATGGATCTGATTACTCCAACATTATCTCTGAGTGCAACCTGTACATATGTCATACTCTTGCTCCAGTTACTCTGTCTGCAAGTAGGCTCACTTAGGGCAGAAGCATATCTCTCCAGTATGTTTGATTACCAACTCTCAACTATACTTGGCTATCAATAAATGCCCCTAACACCCCTGTAGTAGGATTCAGCTCATTGCGATATCACACACAAGCTCCAGTTATAACATTAACCCGAGGACTCAATCAATCTATATAGCATGCGCTGCACTGCGCCGTCAAAGTGTGCCCCTTACCTCTCCGTCGGTACACCGGTCGTCCACTCTGAGGCTGTTTCGTGGGGAGGTGCCGACTCGGTGTACCGGTGGTGAATAAATGTGTTCAATGCTTCCGTGATGCCGCCTGGGTCCATGGCGCGTAATGACGTCATGACGCCCGCTTGCCTATTGGGAAATGTAGTTCCTGAGCAAAAAGACAGCGGTAGAAGGCAAAGGACCTGGTTCGAATCTGCACTTCGCCTGTACAAAAACATCAGAATTTTAAAGGTGGACAGCTAATCATAGGTAATAGAACTGATATTCTATATAAATATTTTAAAGCCCTGTTACTGGCGTGCGTGACGAAAAATTACACTAGTGTCTAATGGGACCGATGTACCATGTAGTTCCCCATTTGCACCAGCAGGGACAGAGGGCAGGGAACCCCTGCAAATCCTGGTTATGTTTATCTCATACACCAGAAAAAATATGGACAGCCGCCCAAGCCCTAATACAATAGTGTGTTTGATCCATTAAGACTGCTTTATTAGTTGTTATTTAATTATTCATTTATGGAGCGCCCCAGTGATGCGTTTATAAAATGTAGCAATGGCGGATGGGCCAAACGGGTATATCCAATTGCCAAGCCTATACATGTGAAGTTATTAATACAAATATAGGTAACTTGTGGCACTAATGTATATAGAGAGTTTACCACAGGTAGTTAAATCCCCAAGTTGTTAAACTGTGAAACAGTCAAGATACTGAAACATTCAGAGTGACATCCAGGGGATATCTTCATTCAACCCTGCCTTATCTGTCTTAAGTCTGAAAACCCATCGTTGTTCACACTTAAACAGAAATTTGGAGACATCAGTGATCGTTGGAGGGATCCATGGTTGATCAAGTACCGTCCAAAACATCTCAGAGGGTTGATGACCAGCTTGTAAGAAGTGATTGGTCATTTTTGTTGCCTGTTTGCAACAGTTCAAATTTAATTTACTTAATTTACTTAATCACTTGTCCCTGCAAACTGAATTATGTAGGGATGACTACAAGAAAAATTAAACGGAGAATCTCCGAGCATAAAAGCTCTATTCGCTGTTGCAAACAGGCAACAAAAATGACCAATCACTTCTTACAAGCTGGTCATCAACCCTCTGAGATGTTTTGGACGGTACTTGATCAACCATGGATCCCTCCAACGATCACTGATGTCTCCAAATTTCTGTTTAAGTGTGAACAACGATGGGTTTTCAGACTTAAGACAGATAAGGCAGGGTTGAATGAAGATATCCCCTGGATGTCACTCTGAATGTTTCAGTATCTTGACTGTTTCACAGTTTCACAACTTGGGGATTTAACTACCTGTGGTAAACTCTCTATATACATTAGTGCCACAAGTTACCTATATTTGTATTAATAACTTCACATGTATAGGCTTGGCAATTGGATTTACCCGTTTGGCCCATCCGCCATTGCTACATTTTATAAACGCATCATTGGGACGCTCCATAAATTAATAATTAAATAACAACTAATAAAGCAGTCTTAATGGATCAAACACACTATTGTATTAGGGCTTGGGCGGCTGTCCATATTTTTTCTGGTGTATGAGATAAACATACCCAGGATTTGCAGGGGTTCCCTGCCCTCTGTCCCTGCTGGTGCAAATGGGGAACTACATGGTACATCGGTCCCATTAGACACTAGTGTAATTTTTCGTCACGCACGCCAGTAACAGGGCTTTAACATATTTATATAGAATATCAGTTCTATTACCTATGATTAGCTGTCCACCTTTAAAATTCTGATGTTTTTGTACAGGCGAAGTGCGGATTCGAACCAGGTCCTTTGCCTTCTACCGCTGTCTTTTTGCTCAGGAACTACATTTCCCAATAGGCAAGCGGGCGTCATGACGTCATTACACGCCATGGACCCAGGCGGCATCACGGAAGCATTGAACACATTTACTCACCACCGGTACACCGAGTCGGCCCCTCCCCACGAAACAGCCTCAGAGGGACGACCGGTGTACCGACGGAGAGGTAAGGGGCACACTTTGACGGCGCAGTGCAGCGCATGCTATATAGATCGATTGAGTCCTCGGGTTAATGTTATTAACTCTAGAAACATGCCGCAAACGACATGGTAACTGCAGTATGGGTGTGACATTGCAATCAGCTGAACCCCACTACAGGGGGGTAAGGGGCATACACTGATAGCCAAGTATTATTGAGAGTTGATAATTCGACATACAGGAGAGACGTGCTCCTGCCCTACGGGAGCCCCCTCACAGACGAAGCAACTGGAGTGAGAGTATGACATCTCTATAAGTTGCCTTAAACGACCTGCTCATATACCTGATAACTGGAGCTTGTGTGTGATATCGCAATGAGCTGAATCCTACTACAGGGGTGTTAGGGCATGTATTGACAGCCAAGTATAGTTGAGAGTTGGTAATCAAACATACTGGAGAGATATGCTTCTGCCCTAAGTGAGCCTACTTGCAGACAGAGTAACTGGAGCAAGAGTATGACATATGTACAGGTTGCACTCTGAGATAATGTTGGAGTAATCAGATCCATGAGACAATGGAGACATCCATGAGATAATGGAGCGTTTGACGTGGTGTGTAAGTAAATGGTGTGATGTGGAATGGGATATATTATCCTCCTGTTATCTGTTTGTTTTTCTATAGCGCGGTGCGCCCACTACCTGAGCTGGTGCCAGGTGAGGTGGGGCTGTTCCTTCCCAACAATTGGGTAAGTGAATTTAGAGTTACTATACTCACGACACATGTAGTGTCTGGTACTTGTCATTTCCTTCTTAGAAATGGTGTTTGTAGTCCATCTAGAAATAACCTAATTATTCAAATTGTGTCACAGTGTTTCCACTACTGATTGTATCTGTTTGTGGTCTGTGAATTGTATTCTCTATCATGTACCCACATAATTTTCTTCTCTCCACGTAGGCTGGGAAGACGAGTAAGATGTACATATATCAGGTGATATGGTTTATCTTTCTTTTTAATAGCAGTAGCATTTGGTCCTGATGAAGCAGCAGGAGACCGCTAGGCTCCACGAGACTGCAGAAACATGTCGACCTAATATTCCAGCTAGTAGTTTCTTGTTAATGCTACTATTGCACTGTTTTTTATTCTGTTAGGAGTGTGAGGGTGTATATTAAAGTTGTTTTCCCCTACCACTACCTAATTTTAGAGCCTTATTCTCTATTTTCACTTGCACATTTTTCTAGCACTGCTATTCAGTTCCTCACCAGACACACCTTGTTTACATTTGTGGTATTCTGTTTGGGATACCCTTGACTTGGTTACCGACACCACCAAGTCTCCTGAGGTTTCCCTACCTTACAATGGAGTAGAGATCCCAGATGATGAAGGGCGGTCTCGATGGTGGACTGATGGGAACTCGTTCCAATTGAAACCTTCCCTGTTCTTTTGCGTTGGGTACATGATCTGATGTTTTTTCCTGACTCACTGCTAATTTTTGTTGGTGTCATTTCAAGTCAGGGGGTTTAGCAGTTAGGGTCTTTAACCTGTCCCCTGGGACCTCATTTTGTGTTTACTTGCTGAAACAGAACACCAAGAAATCAATTATGTGCGACATGAATCCGCCACATCTGAAATGGTAGGGAGGCAGGAATGTAAAATGCCTCATTACGAAAAATCAATTATTTGACCGGCTGAAACCTGCTTGAATTAGGATAAGCAAAGAGGTCGGGTCAGGCACCAAGCATACAAGGGAGTGGCGCAGTTAAAATCATTTAACAGCCTGCGCCAGAAAACACATTAGGGCATCACCCCGTCTACTGGACGGACAGAGTTGTGAGTCGTGTGGGGTGTGGTTCCCCTCTTTAGAGTCCAGTCACCACCAGGGTAGCAGAATTCTGCACTAGCTGCTGAGAATGGAAACCTTACTGGTGAGGTCATGTATGTTGAATTTGCCGTCTAATCTGAACTGAACCTTGGCGTTCATTAGAAGAGTATATAATTGTGTTTTAATGAAGGGGACTATTTATTTAAACATTCTTAGCTGTGCAAAGTACGTGTTGACAACTCTGGCCACAAGAGTGTCGAAAGCCAGATTTGAGTCAATATAAATACCAAAATTACAAACTGCTGTGGCTGGGTGAGCACGTTAATTCATAGAGGACTTACATCATCGTTCAAACCAGAAACTTCTGAGGTGGCAAACCGGCTTTCCGTTTTGGTAGAATTTAGCTTGAGACTATTGGTGGACATTCGCTGCTGCGTAATTGGAAGCCAATTGGCCAAAACCTGCTGATCCTTACTGATGTTTTGTGTACATTAGGAAATTTGATCAGCCCAAACTCAGATGTGTGTTGCCTGCATATATGTAGAATAAGGCCCATGCCTGATACAGTAAAACGGCAAAGAACACAACAATCCGTTAGAGAGAATAAACTACTATCTCAAATTACAGTAACCAGAAATGTGAGTTGCATATCACCTTCAATTAATCTGGTCATTATCCAATACTCAGATATCTCCCTCCATATCTGCCCCGCATAGTTTGATAATCTGAAGTTTCTGAAGTCTTCCACCATGGCTTTGGACGTTAACACAGATTTCATACTTAGCATCTTTTCAGACCACAGCACCACTAGTTTATCTTCATCCACTCCTCCATCTCCAAATAGCAATAACGACCCACTCCAGTCAAGCTACATCAAAACAATAGCACACAAACACTCTCCACGGAAGCACGCAGCCACCCATAAAAATGATTCAAGCAAGCGGTGTGAATATGTGACTTTTTATGTTGAGCATTCGAGACCGCTAGTATATACTTAGTATATGCTTTTATATGTATGTACTTTGTGGGCTCTGGAGATCAGCCCTAGGACTTGCCGCTTAGGGACTTTTTTTCAGTTCAACTGCCTCTATTTAACTGTTTTGATAGTAAACAACGAGCAGAGGTCAGTAAAATACCAGAATTGTTTTCTGCTGAGAGACTTTCTTTTTTTTCTTTTTCTGGCAACTGCTTCTATTTAACTTTCTTGATAGAAAACGACCAGCAGAGGTCAGTAACATACCAGAATCACTTTAGCATTTTCTAGATTCCAGTCCAAAGAAATTGTCTTCCACAAGCACCCGTTGACAATAATATTTTTTTCAAATCTTGTATTTTATATTAAAAACAGAGCTTTGGATTATACCATTTCCAGCTAAAAGGCAATATTTCTCTCCATGTGTTCCTCCTGGTGGTCACGTTCCCTCCATGTTAAAGAACAATAGATGTTTCAGCACCTAGGCTAATGTGCTGCATAGCTAAATACATATAAGGTCCCAAAGGGGAGACTGATTGCATTGCAAATGCTTGTATTTCATAACAGACACTTACTACGAACAAGGGCACACATCTCTTGCCCACTCTGCAAATGATCTAACTTGACTTCTGACTATTGCATTACCTGCATGAATGATACAAAGTCTGCAGCAACTCTCTCTATCTCTCTACCACAAACACTGTCCTACCTCCTGCCCCTATCCTATTCTTGAAGAGCTCAACATGCACACTAACCCCAATCCTGCAGAGCATTCTTCCCAGTACTTTAACTGTAATGGATCACACACAACTGATTGCTCTGTGATCACAGAACCCAAAGACGCATCCTATTGCAACATTTTCCAGAGGGAGATGTCCAACAAACAAAGATCAATCTGCCCAACTAAGATCAGAAAAAACCCTCTCAACACAGTAAGCCATCTTCTGTACATCACATGGAAGCTGGCCCTCCTGATCTGTCGGTTTGCAGTCTTTATTGCAAATTCTATACCTGTCCTCATCCAAGACTTTGACCTTTACACTTTTCATATGTGAAAAACAGGTTTTGCGCATCCTTCTTACCACTTTCTAACCACTATAATACAACGCGGCCACCTCAATAGAACATAAAAAAGTATTGGGAAGACATTGCCTTTATCCTCTAGCAGTTCCTTATATGCATACTAAGTAACTCAGTCAAATCAAATCAAAATAAGCTTTATTCGGTTTTTAAGTTTAAAACCATAAAAGCAACAAGAAGAAATACATACATGCATAGATAACTCAACAATTCATTACAAGGTAAAAAGAAAACCGGCTATTTAAAACAAACAAAAATCAATTTGACGAATCAACTAATCAAAGTAATAACACAAGGTACACGGAATCCCCTTTCACCAAGTATTATAATTCAGTGACATTTGCCTTGGTAACGGATTGTATCGGGGGCCAGGATAAAAGTCATACAAGTCCCAGATACAGATGGGGCCATCTCCTTCTTTGGGCTGGGAAGATCGTAGGTAGGGGTCAATATTCCTGTTCTTGAATTTAATTAATTTCAAGTCCCCCGGAATGTCTTTGGGCAACATACCTAGCCACCCCACCCTCCTGACGCTCAGGATTCCACCATCTAGAACAGGTGGTAAAAGTCTGTTGTTTTTAAGCCAAAAGATGGCTTTGTTCAGCAGGTCCTGGTGTGTTTCAAGTTTGCCCTGACTAAGTGCAGGGACCCCAGAGAGAACGGTATGGGGCGGCTTCAGGGGGTAGATTTATTCGATGCCTTCTTTCTCGAACGATCCTAGGAGCTCTGTGAGAGACATGTGCGGGATTAGAAGTAACGTTGCGGCCACTTGGAATGGGTGTGGTAAGAGGGGATTCAAGAGTTTGAACTTTCCTGCGTGCAGTGGACTTAGACTTTTCATAGTTGGTAGAGGGAGTAGGGCAAATGGGTATAGCAGTATTTTCAGTTAGTGGATAGATCCTTTTTACTGTTTTTTCAATACTGGTCAACCTGTCCCCCAGATCGTTGATTTTTGTGACCAGAGGTGATATTGCAGAATTTAACAATCGCTCGATTTGCGCCAGTTAGGTCAATTGGAGGGGCGATACAGAGTCATGTATTCTAATCCCAGCCTTATCCGGCGTTAATGAAGTTGGGTTGGAGGGGGATAATGAGGGGCTACAGCACATTTGATCAGCATTGGATAGATTCTCATTGATATTATCTTTTTCCTCATCATGGTTCCTTTTACTGGTTGAACCCTGGTACAGTATGTTGACTTGAGAAAGGGTTTTATTGGGGGATAAAGGTACATCCTGGGGAGTGCAGTTTATTTGGAGAGCGTCTCTACCCACTATAGGGGGGGTTGATACGTCCGGGACATACTTTGTGCCACACAGGACATTCAGCTCCTCCCAGATGGACATGATTATTGGAAAGCACAACTCCAAAAGCGACAATAGGCAGTACAAAGCCGAAATGATAAGAAGGTAAAACGTCTCTGTACCTCCTCCTTCGATAGAGCCGAATGGGGTGGCCCGTCCCGTCCTCCTCAGGTCCTCTGAGGGCCACAGAGGGCCCGCCCTTTGCCCGGGCTTCGTCCGGCGTCCCGCGGAGCGTAGCATGGCGCTGCTTTTAGGCGCCTCCTGGCGCTTCCGTGGTGTCAGGAAGCAGCGCGCCGCTAAGGCTGCCGGGAGATGTAGTCCCAGGGCGGCGGCGCTGTGGGCAGCACAAGTTGACTCGTGGCGGCTGCAGTGGGGGCCTCCTCGCCTCCCCCCTCCACCAAAACTGTAAGTGTAAATGTCCCCGCGCTCCGCCGAGCAGAGCGCTGCTTTTAGGCGCCTCCTGGCGCGTCCGTGGTGTCAGGAAGCAGCGCCGCCGCTAAGGCTGCCGGGAGATGTAGTCCCGGGGCGGCAGCGCTGTGGGCAGCACAAGTTGACTCCTGGCGGTGGCGGCTGCAGTGGGGGCCTCCTCGCCTCCCCCCTCCACCAAAACTGTAAGTGTAAATGTAAAAGTCAACTTTGCCTTGTTCTGATACCTCACTGTGAGGATTACAAACACAGCGTCTAAACCATTGAGGGTGAACATCCTGTGCCATCCAGCTGAAAACAGTATGAGACTTATTGATGCTTTCCTTGACTTTAGCACTCATCATCATGCCTCCTCCTGTGATTAGATTGTGCGGGGAGTTTCCAACCTCTTCTGGGTAAAAGACAAAGACACTTGCATATTCTCCACAGATCCTTCTCTTCTTAATCTAGTACATCAGTGCAACTTCCTATCCACAATAAGGCCTCTCCAAGAATTTTTCATAAAGTAGCACTACATTCAAATCTCTAACCATCTTACATTGGATTGAACAGAGCACTTATTCATTCCTTTTTTTAAATCCTGACCTTAACCCCTTCGAAGCTAATGACGAGCTGGGCTCGTCATGGCGCTTACCTGCCGTGCGCGGATGACAAGGCCAGCTCGTCATGAATAATGGTCATTTCGGTTTTTCAGCGCAGGACGGGAAAACGCCTAGCAGCCATGTGGTTAATGGAACCTCCTTGTGCCCAACTGGAGACAAGCGTGTTAAATCTGGAGATCTCAAACATATTGACTAGAAGCATTAGGTGAATCAACACATTTGGATTTATTGTGATAAACATACAAACGCAATTTTGCACAATCTGCACAGATTATTTGTGCAGTTGTCCCTTCCTGTGCCTACACTGACTGTGCCTTTTTTTCGTTTAATCCCCAAGCCTAGGGTCCTGCTATTTGTCTATGCAAACTGTTCTCCTTATCTTCATTGCTCTCGTGGTCATACCCAGGTAACGTAGGCAGCATGGAGAAAAAGGAGGTACAGTTTGGAAAGTTATGTTTGTTTCCATACCTTGTCTCCATTTAAAATCTTTCACTTTGAAGGGGAGGTGAATTGAGAGATGTTGCAGTAGCCCCATGGGTGATGTCCATTGATAGAAAGAAGACTTCACCTAGAATTGACTTCAACACCTCTCGTACTTTTGTCATACTTGGTATGTACAAGCTGGTTCTTTAAATTCTGGTTCCTTTTAAAGTAAAACTGTGGAAGAGATACCGGCTGGGACCCGGCATTAGGAAGATTCCAATGTTTTCCTATAATTCTGCGGATGTTGTCCTTGTTTTGTTCTCATCCTCTTAGATGGATCAAGCCCTGATCTTTGGACTGGGTAAGAGTGGTCTGCTTAATTCAGACACTCTGTTCATCACCACCCCTTTTTCTGAATCGTTTTTGGCCACTATAGGTGTGGCAGGGTATACTCAGACATGAGTCCCTTTCTCACTGCACCATCAGGATTCAAGCAAGCCGGGCCGAAGACGGCTGAAATGCCAGAAACCGGTCCCCGGTAGCTTGTCTCCTTTCTGGTGAAGAATTGGCTTGGTAGTTTAGTCTGCACTGTTCCCATGATGCACTGGGCCAGGGACAGACTGATTTGCATATAGCCAGGTTCTGAGCTGGGATGGTGCAGTGAGATAAATAACGGTGATGGATCAAGCCCTGATCTTTGGACTGGGTAAGAGTGGTCTGCTTAATTCAGACACTCTGTTCATCACCACCCCCTTTTCTGAATCGTTTTTGGCCACTATAGGTGTGGCAGGGTATACTCAGACATGAGTCCCTTTCTCACTGCACCATCAGGATTCAAGCAAGCCGGGCCGAAGACGGCTGAAATGCCAGAAACCGGTCCCCGGTAGCTTGTCTCCTTTCTGGTGAAGGATTGGCTTGGTAGTTTAGTCTGCCCTGTTCCCATGATGCACTGGGCCAGGGACAGACTGATTTGCATATAGCCAGGTTCTGAGCTGGGATGGTGCAGTGAGATAAATAACGGTGATGGATCAAGCCCTGATCTTTGGACTGAGTGGTCTGCTTAATTCAGACACTCTGTTCAGCACCACCCCCTTTTCTGAATCCTCATCCTCTTAGAAGCAGCCGTTTTAGTGCAAGGTTTATTCAATTCTGGCTAAAATTCATAGAGTTACTCAGGTGCTTTGTGTATGTGCCAAATGGTTGTTTGATGAGTAGATCTCTTGATTGACAGCCTCAAATTGTAATATTTGTAATGTTTAGTGTGCAAATACCTGCTATTGAATAAGTGTACTCTCCCAGTTATATGCCCTCACACTACTTCACCATCACATCTTGGTTTCTGTTATCTGAGTTCACACAACATCCCAATCACAATATTGCTCTGTGTTTAGAAACACACGTTAAAGATGCCTCTCGTTTAATAAACTGACGTCTGTAGCTATTTGGGCCCAGGTTCACATTACATCAAATTCCCACCACAAATAATAAAAATATAATAGTTATAATTTTAGTGCAACTAAAACTGCTACTACTACTGTTGGCAGCACTACTACTGCTCTCATTACTCTTTCAAGTACTACTGCACTAAGTTTATAGCTACTTTTTTTTAACAGGAGTAGGACTATTATCTTCACCATCATATATATTCTTGTTCTCGATTTTGCTAATTTTTCTCACCGATACCTATAAATAAGGAACCGGGTGTGCACATTACTTTATACTCTAGATCCAATGTAAAGTGCATGTGGTGAGTTTGAAATTGATGTGTTAACCCGATTACATTTTCGCCACCGGAGTTCAAATCGTAATCTACTGCAACAAGGTCAGTCCCATGTATTCAGCCAGCTATTGCGCATTCAGCAGATATCTGCCCTAATAAGAAAAATAACATATTGCACTAAATAAAGAAATACATGTATACACAGGTTGTGGTGTTTTTCAAATGCATTGTCTTTCTGTTTATGAACCAGTTATCACGATGTTTGTACAATTCCCAGTAGATGGCAGATTCCACTTTGACTTTCTTATTTTATTTCAGTGGATGACAGCACTGGTGTTATAAGCTGTACCTGCTGGAAGAAGACGAGTCTGCTTGAGAATTCACCCTTTGGTACAGTACATGTTTTTTTGATATCACATTTTGCTACAGATACACAATAATGCATTTATGACCATACAGCCAACCATATTCTGGCAGCATGACGGTCTCCTCGCACAACCAATCACCATGGGGAAACGTTGCATGATGATTGGTCATGTTGCGGAATGCCTTGCTGTCTCCTGCAGGGTGTTGAGCCTGGGGCTCAAAAATGAGTTGGAGCAGTTTGCGGGACTGGAGGAGCCGGATGTGAGCATGCAAACTACCTGTGGAAAAACATTAAAGTGTGGGACACGGGCCTTGGTGGGAGTGGAGGTATGTAAAGGCCTCTCTGACTGACCAAGGGGATCGGCTGTGGAGTGTGTGAGCGTAGGTCTTAGTGTGCCTAGAATTTGGCTATCCTTGTGTATTGACCTTTCATAAGAGATGTATGTAGGCGCATTGTATATCGTGAACTTAGTCAAAAGCAGCGGCAACTGGTGCTCCTTACGCACCATGGGGCTTATCTCTGGCACAATGATGACTATTCCTGCATAATGGTAACCCCACCGTGTATAATGGTGTCGCTACATAACGGTAAGCCTGGTAGGCATCACTTCAGCATCTGTGGTCTAAGTGTGGCTTCCTATGCAATGATGGGTTACTCTTTATGGCATAGTGGCGGTCACCCCTGGCATCATAATGTCCATCTTTGAAATATTGTAGGCATTTTTCTTATCATTATGATTGTGGCCTAATTATGCCAACTGTAGCCCAATGCTGTCCACCCCTGGTATAATATAAATCATGTGTTCAATGACATATTTTGGCTATCTTTGGCATTGTGGTGTCCAGCAGAATGAGGAGCCTGGATTAATGGTGCCCATTCTTGGGATACTGTGCACACTGTTTGCCCGATTATGCCAGCTGTAGCCCAGTGGTGTCCACCCCTTATATAATATAAATCATGTGTTCAAGTACATATTTTGGCCATCTTTGGCATTATGGTTTCCATCTGTACCAGAATGAGGAGACCGGCTTAATGGTGCCTATCAGTGGAATATTAGGGCATCCTTGGTATTATGGTGTCTACTACTGATAAAATGGTGGCAATCCTTGGCATATTGTAATGGCAAAACATAGCCATCTAAGGCAGAGTCTGCACTTAAGCATTTGTTCATATGAGTGTCTGATGAAAATGGCCTGCTAATGCTTAGGGATTAAATGTATATTTACGAAAAATGAACACTGGCATTTTGAGGCAAAAAAATATGTTTATATTTACAGAAAAATATTTTTCTTTGTTTGGTAAATTTAGTATTTTTATCAAAAATGAAAAGTGTGTGTATTATAGCAAAATGTGTACATTTCCGGAAACTAATATGCTGATCTCTGAAAACAAAATGATTGCATAAATACACTTGTATCTGGATAGTTAAACTTAATAGTTAAATGATGATGCATATTTAGACAGGAAGATGTATTGCTAGTTTTATTTCCTTAATAGCAGAGGACACTAGCTGCTCTGGCTGTAATTTAATTTCTCATGTAGAGGTATTTCATCATCTTAATGAAGTTTTTTATGTCATTACTCTTGGTTATTTTCCCTGATGTGCTAGTTTGGTCACTACTGGTAATCGTGCAAACATTGTGTGACATAGTTTCCCCCCCCCCAGCTCTTCGCTAAGAGCATTACACATTGCATGGCTAATTATGTTACAGATGTAAAATGTAAATGTACAGATGCCATGATTAACAACATTGTCTTTGGCCTTATGTGATATGTTGTAATTAATAGTACCATCAATAAATCTATTGATCAGCTTCTTGATGACCGCATCCATTGTATTACCTATAACATATTTTAAACTAAAGCACTAGTAGCATGTCTTATTTTCCTATCTTACTACCCCACACGAATATTTGTCCTAGTTGTATAGTCATTCTTCGTTGGTGCCTTTGCAGCAACTCCATTAGGATATTTAACCAGAAGGCTGCATTTTGTTGCCATAGGCTTGCATTAGGTGTATACGATCCCAGTACAGCATACTCAGTTTTGATCCCAGTACAACATACTCGGTTTCTGTTCTAAGGCTGATGTTCTTTTCAATATATGCTTTAGTTTGCTCACTGTTTTCACAGGCTCGTGTTAAATCATATATTTGACATATATGAAAACCTTGCTTCCTTAAAAGGACGTGTTGGAAAGGTTTGCATAATTTACATTGTATATCATTCTGCAACCCATTAGGCCTTTTCATTTATTAAAGCTTTGGTATCAAGCTACGTAGTTAGTATTTTGGTTACTTCAGAGTTCAACTAGATTAATGTGCCCTTCGTAGCTAATCTTCATTCCATAAGCACAAGTCTGGTGCCAAAAGCCCTGAGGCGCCATCCTTAAAGTACAGGAGCCAATGGTCTGGAATGCCTTTAAACCTACTCTAAAAGCATCAGTAGACCAATGCTATTCAGAAGAATACTAAAATGTGAACTGTTGCAGTGAGTCTTGGACTGTAAAAAGGCATTGCATGCAGCATCTGAGAAACCACTTGGACTGCCATGGACCTACTAACATAGATTTCTTCCCCACCATGTTTGCACTACCCAGCACTACTATTCCAATGTGCAGACCGGGGCCATATTACAGAAATTGCCCCCAGATGGCACAACGGGCATGTGTGCCAGCTTGTGCACCCCCGGAGCACTTTGGTATTACAGAAGGGGTCACAGACACAGACACTTGTGCGCCCTCTTCTGTAATATTGATAGCATTGGCGTACATGTAGCGCTAGCGCTAATATTAGAGGTCGTGCCCACATTTGCATCGGTGTGTGGCCCCATGCAAACAAGGGTATCACTTTGCCTCTGCTCTACGGTGTATTACCAATGTGAGTGTAGAGACAAACATGCCTTTAGGAGCAGGGTCGGATTGGGATCACAATTTGGCCCGGGCACTGACGAAAAAGTGGCCCACATTACGGAGGCGTGGCCTACATTTAAGGGGCGTGGCCTACATTTAAGGGGCGTGGCCTATATTTAAGGGGCGTGGCCCACATTCGAGGGGCATGCCCTTTCATGAAACACCATTTGGTTACTCTTTGAGGTCTAATTTGTAGACAAATATTTAGTAAATTAAGCCTTTTAAAGCTTACAGAGCAAGTAACATTGGTAAAGACTAGGAGCACTGCAGTTCAGATAACTGAATACTTACTTGCAGTCTTAACGCCCTGCACAATGTCGTTGGATACTCTTTCCTAACCAGCTATGTCCTAGACTCTAATCATCACATAAACCAGAAATCTAGTACAAAGTCAAGGAGAAAGGGTAAGACTGGAATCTCTGGTAATAGAACATGTAATAACAAAAGTAAGAATTCACAAACGAGGAAAAGGCAGTCTGGGGTGTAAAGAATGCTGAAAAAATGTATCTGTACAATCTAGTCATACATTTATTTCACAGTCAGCAGGTGATGTCTATATACAAAAAACACAGTTTTATTCATATCTGTTGCTGCCTTAAAGTCTGGGCCATGGGGAGTGAAATAAAACAATTGCCTAGGATCACATGATCTGATTAAGATACGAAACCAGTATTAATGCCAAGTTGTTGGTATCACATTGTGCAATTCAGAAACTAGATGTATATGCCTCACTTCCCTTACACTCACCTTACCCCCAACTGCAACTCATCTGGTATCAACATAGCTCTTGGTCATAACTCAGACCAGATGTTGTTGCTCCTGGCAAAATGTTTGTGAGCACCTATGTTCAGGCCTATATCATAATGTAATACAATCTGGAATAATGCTGCAAAATCATTCCTTGGGTAAATTGTGTACATTAAATTGCAACAACATTTGACGTGGAATTCTGTGTGCAACCTGCCTATTTCTCACATTTTTAGTGGTAAGGGTGATTTGGTTGTTGTTTTATGAGCTAGCACACAATATCACAATAAACCATACGGGCATTGTGTTTGCAATTGTAGCTTTAGTTATGTTTACTTATGCCATTCTTTCAGCAACAATGAAAACCAATGCGATGTTCTGAGGATTTTCACCATTCCATTGGAGGAAATCTAATAATTTCCTCCTTATATAGAAGAAGCAATACACACACTCTGTTCTCTGAATCATGGTACAAGAGACCTGCAAACAACTAGTGCTATTGGTTTTAAATATTCCAACCGTGTAACAATCCCTCACAATTTTTTGCATGTCCTCCATGTGTAAGACACATTATGTAGCACCAACTCTGAAGCACGTTCTGGGGCCCACATGCATGATAACAAAACACAACCAACCAGAAAAAGTTGTGCAATACCCTAAAAACTAATCCCACCATGGTCCCTTTAAATAACCCTGCACCCCATAATCATAACCCATCCTAACCCTAAAAATACACCCTGCACCCTAAAACCCAAGCCTATCCCTGAACCCTAAAAATACCCCTTTACCCCAAACCCCAAACCTATCCCTGAACCCTAAAAATACCCCTGTACCTCAAAACCCAAACCTATCCCTGAATCCCAAAAATACCCCTGTACCTCAAAACCCAAACCTATCCCTGAATCCCAAAAATACCCCTGTACCCCCAAACCTATCCCTGAACCCTACAAATACCCTGTACCCCAAAACCCAAACCTATCCCTGAACCCTAAAAATACCCCTGTACCCCAAAACCCAAACCTATCCCTGAACCCTAAAAATACCCCTATACCCCAAAACCCAAACCTATCCCTGAACCCTAAAAATACCCCTGTACCCCAAAACCCAAACCTATCCCTTCACCCTAAAAATACCCCTGTACCCCAAAACCAAAACCTAGCCCTGAAACCTAAAAATACCCCAGTACCCCAAAACTATCCCTGAACCCTTAAAATACCCAATCACCCTAAAACATATACCTCAGAACCCCAAAACATATACCCTATATACCCATACTTACCTTATCCTAACATATACAAAAAAACATGCTTTTATCATTCATGCATTTACGAGTTTCGTTGTAAATGTATGCGTGGTAAAAGCATATAAAATGTAATGCCATGCGTTATAACGGCATTGCGGAGTCCTAGTAGATTCGTAATAAAAGTATGCGGAGTGATGGTATGCGGCAAGAAAGATTCGGGATAATGGGTGTTTACTGTCAGAATGACCTACAAACTACAAAAAAAAACTAACCAAAACTTACTAAATGATATTTTTGGCATATAGAGAAATATGCCCCTTGTCTGCATTTTGGATTAGGCCTTTAAAATAGAGTTAAATTGTTAACTGGCACATGAAATGGAAATTTTGTATCGGAAAAGCTGTGTTAAAAATATGGACATGTTTTTATAAAGTGTCCTCTTTAATTATCATGGTCCCTTTGCAGAATCATAAAGCATGAACAAATGGTTATTTTTTATAATTTTCTTACCATTTGACAGTTTTATGTAGTGTAAATTCAGCCCAAGACAAAGGCTATTTGAGTTCTATTCATGAGTACCAATTACAGTACGCATGATCTGATTTTTTATTTAAGGGCCTGGGCGAGGAAGTGATCTGCCCAGAATCACAGGCTGTTGAGCAGACCCTGGGATTCAAACTTGAATCCCCATCTCTGCAACTCTGGCGTTAGGCCACCTATGCCTATGCAAAGATAAGGAATGAAAGTGGGAGGATACTGTTCTTGCGCAGGACACAGGCCCAAGGTGACAATGGCCTACATGCTGAGCAACTAAAAAAACAGCAAGGCCCCTTTCTGTCACAAAATTATTCAAGAACTTCAGTGCAGGAGCACCTGAAAAGAAGGGAAGCCCCTGCTATTACTAACCTACTTAGCTCAAGAGCACATGAACAGCAGTATGGCCCCTGCAATTAGTAAATTAATCAGCCCTCCCCAGCCCTCCAGGCCCCAGCCCTCCAGGCCCCAGGGCAATGTCTTGGCAGTGGAGCACAATGGTAGACAGGGGAAGGCTGAGGTGAAGATGGTGGGAGTTCAAAACATCACCTAGCCCCCACAGCCAGACCCACTCTTCCTCGCCCACTGTGCCCTGAATCTGAGGGGCTGTGGGCGAGGTGTTAAGATTAACACCGTTTCTCGGCTGCGTGGGCCCCAGGGGGGCCGAGGTGGAAATGGCTCAAGGCCTGAGCAACACCTGGCCCCCAGGGAGGCCGATTTTCGCAGACAATCACCGCTCCCCAGCCCACCCTTGGCGTGATTGCTTTTCAGCGGCAGGGGGTGAAGTGAGGCCACAGCTAATAATCACTGCATGGCACACAGTGAAGCGCTTTCATTTCTGTCTCTGTTTCCGTGCGCTCTGTGGGCCGTTTTTTTTTCTCCCCTTCCCAAGTTCACAGAGAGCAGATAGCAGAGAGCACTCTCTGTGAACTGAAAAAGGGGAGAAAAAAACCGGCCCACAGAGGGCACTGAGACAACGGCCCTTCGGCCGTTTCCCAAATGCCCGCCTTGCCAATCCGACCCTGTTTAGGAGGCACACTGAAAGTGCACCGCAAAAAGGTGGCGCACTTTCAGTGCGTCTCTAAAGGCAGCCCTCTGGAGATGAGAAAGGGGGTCTCATGGACTCCCCAGACACCCCGCTGCACGAAGGTGCAGTCACTCACTGCACCGCCTGCAAGGGAATCTCTAATCCCCCTTGAAAGTGCAAGTGGGTTGCCGCCTGCACTGTGAAACACAGAGCAGCTTCTCAACAGCTGCTCCGTATTTAACTTGAATGCGCTGCGCTGGAGGCAGCGTGAGTTCTTACGCATTCTTTGTATTATGGTGCACGGTGCACCTTTTGAAAGGCGCGGCCTTTGGGCGCTCTCCCTGTTTGTGCCTTGGACATGCCTGTTACGCCCTTAGGTCACACTGAATATTACGGTGCCAAATGTTTTCTACATTTGATCCCTAGCAAGTTTTTTGAGTAATAATGCGTGACATGGCAATTGATGTTGATTCTAACAAATTCCTCCACCAGCAGTCTTACCCTTATATTACTGTTGATTATATTCTGGCATAACCGACAGTGCTCTGAAGCTGTATATGTTCTCTTCTGTTTCAGAAAACCCAATAAAATCTAATAAAAAAACGCATGACATAGCCGATGAAAAAGTGAAGCTGTATAGAGGACAACCCGTGCTTTCTGGCCAAACTCTAAACTTTTGGTTCCATGCATACTATCCTCCGCCTCATGTATTTTCTCACCGCCTCTCAGAGCCACCTAAGATTTTCACGTATGCAGTATTAAATCCTATTAGTTTTTATAATTTTGTAAAACATACGTGTAATTATATAGCACTTCTGCAAGGTATAACTATTGTAATGAGTGATGGATGGAATGTTACGAGAGTAAATGAGAGACAGAAGTTCATAAACCGCTACTGAAATGTGTGTGGCTGAACAGTTGTTGCTTATTGAATGAGAAACATTTCAATAGAACATCGATTGTTTATCTTCTTGTACTTTTATATTTACATGAAGAGAGTGCTTCCTTGTTCTCTTCTTGTACTTCAATATTTACATGAAGAAAGTGCTTCCTTGTCAAAAATACAGTGCATATATAGGTTTAGGGGTATTTTAGCAACCCCTTGGAACACTATCATGTTGGTACCCACGTCTATTTCAAAGGCTTTTCCCTGTAGCTGTACAGGAAAAGCACTAATACGAACAGGACTCACCAGCACTGTAGGTAGAACATACGTCATGGTCTATAACTCAAAAAACAGGATTACCTTGTTACTCCTTCGCCAAAGTTCCTTGTTGGGGTAGAATTAATTGGCAGATACTAGTTGATTACGTTTAAGAATGGGCCCTAAACTATGCTAAAGCCCCTCAATTCTTCTTGAGGCATTGTTTTGGTCTCTCAGACATTTTCCATCGGGGCATTTGAGCACAATACATTATTAGGATTTTGATGACAGGGCTACCTCTGCAAAAGATGAATGCCCTCTTACAAGTGCAGGGCTTTTTTAGAGTTTGGCAGATTGGATCAAAACATGATGTCTATCCTGACAGAAGGAGGGTGGAAGCGCACTGCCTCAAATCCCAGCACGCAGTTTGTCCCATTGCATCATAGTAAATGCTGTGCATGATCACACTTAATTTAGTAGTACTCTTTTATTTTTCACCTTTGTTGGTGCAGCTTGTGCTGTGTAACTGTAGACACGTGTTTCTGGAGTCATTCCTTCATCAGTTGAGAGCAACAAGTTGTTTTGGGGTGGTGGAAATGCTGCCCAATTCTTCTCAGGTCTCTGTACCACTCACTGGGCGCAGGTGCATCAACACAAAAAATGACACCCCCCTCCCCCTTCAACAAAGGTGACAACAATCAATCAGTCAGGATTTGTATTGCATGGCTAGTCACCCGCGGGGTATCCAGGCGCTACTTTCTGCTGGGATCAGCTGAAGAGCCAAGTCTTCAGAACCTTTCTGAATT
Source organism: Lissotriton vulgaris (assembly GCF_964263255.1). Classification (NCBI taxonomy): domain Eukaryota; kingdom Metazoa; phylum Chordata; class Amphibia; order Caudata; family Salamandridae; genus Lissotriton; species Lissotriton vulgaris. The sequence continues at coordinate 1,063,307,113 of NC_141693.1, read as the reverse complement.
TTGGAAGGGAGGATGATGATCAGAGTTGAAGGGGGAGGTAATTCCAGGTCTTGGCGGTAGGGTAGGAGAAAGATCGCCCTCTGCCATGGCTTTGTCAGATGCAGGGAGTGTGTGCGAGGGATGTGGATTGCAGCTGTTTGGAAGGTTGATGGAAGTGCAGGCGGTGGTTGATGATTGCAGGTCCTTGATCATGGAGTGCCTTGTGGGCGTGGGTCAGCATCTTGAATTGGCATATTTTTTCTGGATGGAGAGCCTGGGGGGAGCCTGGGAGGTTTCTAAGGCGGGAGTGATGCGGGTCCCTTTGGGGAGGTTGAGGATGAGTCTGGCAGCTGAGTTCTGTATCGTCTCTTAAGGAGTTGGGTGGTGATTCCTGCATAGAGCGTGTTGCCGTAGTTCAGCTGGCTGGTGAGTAAGGCTTGAGTAATGTTTTTCTGGTGCTGACGGGGAGCCATCCAGAGATCTTTCAAAAGCATGCAGAGGGTGCGGACACAGGCTGAGGATACTGCATGGGTGTTGTCTGCGTAGGATATGATGTTAAGACTATGGGTTCTGAATATGACATTCCTTGCCTTTCCTCCTAGAAAAGGTAAAAGGAACAATAGTTCAGAGATAAAGCAACTACAAAACAAGGCCAATTCAGATATAAGTTTAAGCAAAAGAACCAATCATATCTCCGATTTACTTTCAGTTCTTCCTCCATGTTTCTTCCAACAAGGATCATAGTCTCCATGTCAATAATATATTTTGATTCCCTTTTTTGAGGCATCAATGTTCTGTTGCCTCCACTGATGTAGCGTGGAACTTGATCAATAGCAAAGTAGGAGAGTTTGGATCTGTCGCTGTAGTGCCTTTCCTTAATGTGCCGTGCCATTGGGTAATGTTGGTTGCCATTGTCAATGGCTCTCGTGTTCAAGTATTCACAAACTTTCAGGTGTATTCTTATTGATAAAATGCTGTGACTTTGTTCTCTGCCATACCACTTAGATGTTTGCAGATTTTGTGACAGACCACAGATCAAAAACACGAACTCTCACATAACTGTACTGTTCTGGAAAAGTGAAGCAGGGACGTATCTTTGAGGGGGGAGAGGGGTTTGGGGGGGAATATACATTTTCCAATCGGAGCCTGACTGGTCGGATTCTTTCCTCACATCTCTGCCTGGCTGCAGTGTGCTGTGCTGAATCATGCTAGTGCTGTCTAGGACTGAATGCTGTGTGCAGGGCACTAGCAGGGCAGACAAAGCATGCTTTGTTTAAACTTGCATGCCAGCAGTCAGGCCCCAAGTATACTCAGCCGAGGCGTAGCACGAACAGCGAAGGACTTGCGCCTCTTGCTGTTTGGAGACAATCTAAGTCGAGTGTCCTTGCAGTTTTAGCATCTTGTGATATTTGGAGTGACAACAAGTCATGTGTCTCCCACTACTGACCAAATTTACGTATTTATTTATTTACTTTTTGTTCAGTAGTGCTTTGTAAAATCCTTGGGAATTTTTTCAGTGGCAGACGTTTAACTCAATACTGCAATTCTATTCACATATGAAAAAAATCACCAGCCATTTGCAAACCACCTCTGAACCGAGTATGAAAGTATAACTACAGAAGCCTTTTCATTGTCAAGCAACACAGCTTATGTTGCTTACTTTTGTGCCAACTGGTATTTGTTGAACCTGCATAGACCCCAGGTTGTTCCTGTCAGGCACAAGGCCCTTACTCAGTTGTGACTCTTTATCTAACAGCACATTTCACTGTTTGATCAAACTCCAAGTTTCATAATGCAAATTGATGTTTCAAGGGAAATGCTGGCTCAAGCATTGCAAGTGACATGAGACCCAGCGTGTTCCTGCCCCTGTTCTGAAGGCGTAATGCCACTCCCCAATCTGATGGGACATTGTGCACATCCATGGTGAAATTATTTGTATAAACTGAACCTATGAGTTGATAACGCATGGCTGGTGCTTTTGTCTTGACACATCCCTTGATCCAGAACTGTCAGTAGATTGTCACCATAACAAACTATTGTTAATATTCCAAAGGCATTAAGCAATACTAAACTGCGTCATGAGTGAAAAGGTGAGCTGTTGCTCTTATTGTAGCCACACCTGCAAAGCGACCCGTGCTAATGGGCGACTATTTTCAGCAAGCACCCGTCTTTTGGCCAAAAGCACTTTACTTTCTGGGACATGTAATTTTGCTTGCACCCTTAAACTATGAATTAAAATATAACAACATGAAAAATGCTGTTGGCTAAAAAGTTGACAAGATAGTGGCAAACATTGCTTTGTGTAGCTGAGCTGAATGGGGCTGTAAAGAAGAATAGCCTCTGTGGGGGGAAAATGCTATGAAACAAATCAAATTCTTTTGCGCTAATATTGCTTCATTCAGGTTGGGGCTAGAGTGGTTTTAAATATGTTACCTGTGTACCCTGCTGGAAGTACATTTTATTTTCAATATCTTCAAGGATATTTAATTGTTCAACAGTGATGTTTGGTTCGTGCTTTCTATTTTAATTAACAGTAGACGTTCCCATGTTTCTACTAGTGCCATTGAACTCTGCTAGAATAGCTGTAAGTGGCTCTGTGTTATGCATAACACCGTTAACCAGTCCTAACTTTTTAGCTAGCCGCAATATTGATGATGAAAACATTTTTTAAAATAAACTACAAAATCAGAATCCTATTTTCTGTTGCTAAATAGTCATGGCTGGATACTTTTGTCACATATAACAGTGGAGCCATATGATAGCTTTACCAGAGACTCTAAGAGCCTTGGATATGCTCTGGTTCTGTTCTTGCTGGGCCTTTTCAGAAGCTGGCTTGTTTAAGTTGGATTCATAGTATGTAGTGCGCCCTGCACAACAGTCGCGCAGGGTCTGCATCTGGGCAAGATGTCGGCTTTTAGCAGGAGCTAATGTAAGTAGGGTGTCAAAGAAGTATCGCGTGTAAGCAGCCTTGGCATTGAAGCTAAAAGATAATTGGGAAAGGTATGGAGGGTGCATTAGAATATGTGCTCAATGTCCTTGTTTTGTTCTCATTATTTGAAGTCGTACATATTCTTTGGCACACGGCTGCGTATGTACTTTACAATGCTGTATTTCAAAATGTACTTGACACATGTATCATACTATAGTTAATGGTATTCCATCACCACCCACTGTGGCCATTCGTGTACTATAGTTTGGCCCTGTACTTTATTTCTGTGAGCTCAGATTGTTTAGTCACTCTGCAGTGCAAAACGTGTAGCCCTTCCCTCCCATCTGTCCATGTCCACTCTCCACCTTTTTAGTTGCTTACACACTTTGCTTGTTGGTAATCCCCAGACACATACCCTCCTAAAATTATAGACCAAGCTACACCCCTGACGTGGAGTGATGGTATATGTTATATAGGTGCCCTCCATTTATCTGAGGGGGCGAAGGGTGGGATAGTGTTCCTCTAAATGGTGAGTCTACAGCTTCTTCCTGAATTTCTGCAGAGTTGCACCAATTCTAGTTTTGATGGGGATGCTGTCTCATGTCCTGAAAGTGTAGACCGAGAAGACTGTCAACTGGTTCAATTTTTCTTGCACATTTTTCTCTCCATTTTGGCGATATGATGGCTGTTGTGATGGCATTGTGCCCCTGAAGTTGGTAGCTTTTTAGGAAGGTATGTATGGTATTGTTATTATACTGATGTACTTGTACAAGCCACAGCTGCTGCAGGCCTGGATGTGAAGCCAATCTAATTCTTTCAGTGTTGAGGTGATGTTGATGAATTTCTTCCGACCCTAGATAAGACATGTTGCAGCCTGTAGGATGCCCTTGAGGAGTACCACAGTGAAGTCTGTGTAGTGACCCCAGTCAGGGGGAACTAGAACCCTGCACTCAACCCAGGGGAGGGGACAGAGACCGGACACCACTTCCGGTTAGGGAGTGGGACGGGCATTACTGGACATGAGGGCAGAGGGCATGGATGTGCATGTGGGCACGTAAGAGAGTTAAGAATTAAATAAACATATCGTCACTCACCCATCTCTGCGTGGGTCACTCTAAGGATACGACAACTGGCGACAAGGGTGGTGGGTGAAGAATCACCACCGAAAGCGCGCAAACGTCAAAAATCGGAGCCAGGAGCCTACACTGGTCCGCCGACCACCAAGAAACAACGAGCGCTGTCGGGAGTCGCGCTGGACTGTCGAGTCCAGAGAAATTGAAAAAAAAACGCGAAGTCGGGAGCCTACTACCCTGATCGTGAGGAAACCAGAGCCAGAAGCCCCACCTGGTCCGCGTGTGCTGCCTGCAGCGACATGATGAGCCCACCCCTGCCGCATCGTAGAAGGTGAGGTGATGGAGTTTGAGGGCACCTAACCGCGAAGAAACCGACCCCCGACTGCCTGGAGAGCCTTGGGCTTCCCTCGTGTGGATTCTGAAACAAAATCTTGTGAGATCTTGGCGGCCATCTTGGGGTCAGGCGGGACAGAGAATGAGAAGCCAAAGAAGACCCGGTGGCCATTTTATAGTCAGGCAATACAAAATATAGCAACTCTTGCCCACCAAAATTTGGACGGCCATCTTAAGGTCAGGCGAGAGAGCCAATGAGAAGCCAGGAGTAGGAAGAGGCCATTTTGAGGTCAGGCAAGTACCGAAAGAACCCAAAAATAGTAGAAAAAAGGGAAATAAAGAAGAAAAGACAAACAATAAAAGAAAATAGAACTGAACAAAAGGAAGTAACACCCAATAGAGGTAGATATAAAGGACATTAAGGAACATTTGTGAAAAAAGAAGAAATTACAAGAAAAAAGGAAGCCCGCAAAGGAAAACGTGTGCAAGACCTGCACGCCACGAAAATGACTGACCCCGCAAGTGACAAGAACAATTCACAGGCAATATTTCGCAGACTACTACCATTCAGCCTATCGGAACCACAGACAGGCATCAGGTGGGAACGCTGGATTCGGCAATTCGAACGCTACATGTACGCCACAGATATCGCAGAGGCCAAACACCTTGACCTCTTCCTGAACCTCGTAGAAGATGAAGTGGTAGACCTGCTCACAGCATTCCCCAGCGACATAGTAGTGATGTTTAAGGGACTGATAGTGTCTCACAGAGAAGTTTGACCCGCAAAGACATATCGACTTCGAGAGGTACACATTTAACACCGCGTGTCAACGAGCAGAGGAGTCCCTTGACGATTTAACAACAAAACTGCGGAAACTAGTAACGTATTGCGGGTTTGACAAGTTCAACAATGAACAAGTGAAACAACTGCGCATCATCGAAGGCTGCCAATCGATGGAGTTCCGCGCATGGATTTTGAAGGAACCAACGACGCTAGAGAAAATACTGACAAAGTCCAGAGCAGAAGCAAGAGCAACAACGCACACCAAACAGATGGAGCAGGGGAAAGATAGAATAGCGGAACAAGCGAAACGTGTGATGGGAAGCAGCAAACACAAGGACAACACGACGCCACCGCCAATGAAACGACAAGAAAGAACGTGTTACAGGTGTTCCCTTGACTTCCCACACGTGGGTGCATGTCCGGCGATGGGCCAGAGGTGCATGAAGTGCAACAGAGATAAGCACCTGCATGAGTAGACAGTTCAAAAGTGAGAGAGGAAGACCGGCAAGACCGTGAGCAGTAACAAGCAGGCATGCCAGGCACATGGAGATGGCAATTTGCAGCTCCTCAGATGAATCCGAAGGAACAGTTGCGCCGGAAAGGGCAGAACGACTGTATCTGATGTCAGATGCACCCACGGAAGAACGAAGGCAAGAGCACATCAACACTGTGGAGAAGCATTAGATCAAGAAAACTGCAACAGTGGAGATTGAAGTAGGATGTCACATCGTGCTTGATAGTGGGGCCACATGCAACATCATGTGCACGTCGAAGTACGAGAAAATGAAGAGAAGACCGCCAATATCACCATCGACCGTCGATGTTTTCACCTGTGGCTCGAAGAAGCCGGTGGAAAACCTGGGAAAGTTCACAGAGACACTGACGAACAAAGACAGGTCATGCAGAGAAGAGATACACGTGCTACGGGTAGACATCCCAGCACCATGCCTGCTGAGCAATGTCACGGCGCAGATAATGGGCCTGCTGGAAATAACCTACCACGTGCCAGAGAAACTGAACACTCCACAAGAACATCCAGCCATAGTACAAGGCCTAGGATAACTAAAAGGGAAGCAAATAACTTTGCACACCAACGAGGCAGTCAAACCGGTGGTGCAGCATCATCTACGAGTGCCCATACATCTACAACCTCAGGTTGAAGAGGAAATACAGAGTCTGTTAGCGCAAGACATCATGGAGCCCGAGGAAGGGCCTACTCCCTGGGTTTCTCTAATAGTAGCGGTTCCGGAAAAGTATACCTCAAAGATTTGCATATGCTGGACATGAGGATACCAAACACGGCCATTGAGAGGGAACGACACCCTGGGCCACACCTAAATGACATAATAAGCTGTCTCACTAGTGCATGCCGATTCTCGAAGCTGGACCTGTGCAAAGGGAACCATCAGCTGGAGCTAGACAAGTAGTCAAGGTACATTACCACGGTCTCCACACACATGGGCCAGTTCCGCTACAAGCGTCTGAGTTTCGTCATATCATCTGCAGCAGAGATATTTCAGGAAACAATAAGGCAAGTGATAGGGCCGGTGAAAAACAGCTTAAACTACAGTGACGACATTCTGGTGTTTGATAGGTCCGATGAAGCGCATGACAGTGCCCTACGTGAAGTATGCCTGCAGCTAGAACAAGCATGACTAACGCTGAACGATGACAAATGTGAGCTGGGAAGAAGTGAACTGGTATTCTTTGGGCACATTTTCTCCAAAAAGGAATAAGGCCAGACCCCAGTAAGGTAGAGACCTTGAAAAAGGCAAACCCTCCAATAGATGTTGCAGAAGTGAGGTCGTTTCTTGGTCTTGCCAGCTACTGTGCCTGCTACATAAAAGATTTCGCCACGGTGAGCACACCGCTGCGGGGCCTGACAAAGCAGGGTCAGAAGTACATCTGGTCGCATGAGTGCAGATGGGCTTTTGAAGCCATCAGATTAGGCCGTGATGGCCGTAGATCACCTTGCCTATTTTGATCCGTTGCTATGCACCGAGCTGACCATAGATGCCAGCCCGGTCGAATTATGGGCAATACTAGCACAACACCTGCCTGATAGAGACTCACCAAGAAAAATGGTTGCATAAGCAAGCAAAAGTCTGTCGGACGTCAAAAGAGCATACTCCCAACCTGAAAAGGAGAGCCTAGCGGTGGTATGGCACTATCACATGTTCATTTATGGCAAGCCATTCACCATTGTAACTGACCATCAGGCCCTGGTGACAATATATGGCAATCCGAATGCAAAGATGCCGCCTCGCATAAGACTAATGGACTACGATTTCAAGATAGTGCACAAGCCAGGCAAAGAACACAACCTGGCCGACAAAAATGTCTCGGCACCCCTTACCACAAGCACCAGAGAAGACCTCAATGGCAGAAGAATATCTCAACTTTGTACTAAGACAAAACACGCCGGCGCCACTAACACAGGCCGAACTAGAGCAGGAAACAAAAAAGAGACACGATGCAAGCGGTGAAAGCAACAACAAGGCAGCAAAGATGGAGACACATCAACAACAACTGTGCAATGGGAGACGGAGTCAACAAAGAGGAAATCATGCCATTCAAAAGGATACATGACAAACTCTCAGAGACTAAAAATGGTATAGTAATGCAAGGAACAAGGACAGTAATACCAAGAGGGCTACGCCGACTGACTGCCAGTCTAGCCCATGAGTCACACATTGGCATGGCCAGAACAAAGAGAATGGTATAGGAGAAGGTATGGTTCCCTGGCCTATACGGAATGGTGGAAGACAGCATACTGAGCTGCCACATCTGCCAAACAGGCCCACCAGCAAAGCCGGAACCTTAACAAATATCAGAACTTCCAAAGGCAGTATGGATGACGTTAGCAGCAGGCTTCTATGGACCGCTAGACACGGGCAACTACCTGCTCATGATCATTGATGAATACTCAAGATTTCAAATAGTACACCACACCTCCTCGACATCAGCATCTGCGACATTACCAATACTAGATGACATATTTGCAGCCTGGGGATCACCAGAGACTCTAAAGACAGATAACTGTCCTCCGTTTTCAGGGGAGGAGTTAAAAAAATTCATGACCTACCTGAGCATTCACCACAGGAAGATAACGCCTCTGTGACCACAAGCGAATGGGATGGTGGAGGGATTCATGGGCAACATAAAGAAGGCGGTCCAAAGAGCAAAGCTGGCGCAGATTTCCGTAGGACAGGCACTCTGTCAAGTACTACAGGATTATAGAAACACCCCCCACAGCTCCACAGGACGATGTTCAGCTGAGTTAGTACTGGGAAGGACAAGCAGAACAAGGCTCCCAAAGCTAGAGGTGAAGAGATCACCAGATCACAGCAGCATTGCTCTCAGGGACCAGGAGGCAAAGGAAAAGATGAAAGCATACGTAGACGCCAGGCGACATGCCATTCTGGTGTACCTCAAGCCGGGGGACCTAGTGGTGGTACGTCAGCGACAACAGAGAGAGTCTCACAGACCATTTTCAAAGGACCAACTAACCATAACAGAGGTCAAGGGGCCAATGATCACGGCAGAATCAGGGCCCTACAGAATAACAAGAAATAGCTCTCACTTCAAAGGAGTGAAGCCCTTTGATTAAGACGGAGAGGACACTACGGCAGAGAGCATCGGCGCAATGGAGAGGAACAGAGCAATAGACAATGAAGGAAGAGGTACGGACAAGAGTGAAGGACAAGAAGAGCTGCCACATCTGCCAAACAACAGGCCCACCAGCAAAGCCGGAACCTTTACAAATGTCAGAACTTCTTAAGGCAGTATGGATGACGTTAGCAGCAGACTTCTATGGGCCGCTAGACACAGGCAACTACCTTCTCGTGATCATTGATGAATACTCAAGATTTCCAATAGTACACCACACCTCCTCGACATCATCACCTTCGACATTACCAATACTAGATGACATATTTGCAGCCTGGGGATCACCAGAGACTCTAAAGACCGATAAGGGTCCTCCGTTTTCAGGGGAGGAGTTCAAAAAATTCATCACCTCCCTGGGCATTCACCACAGGAAGATAACGCCTCTGTGGCCACAAGCGAGTGGCATGGTGGAGCGATTCATGGGCAACATAAAGAAGGCGGTCCAGAGAGCAAAGCTGGCGCAGATTTCCGTAGGACAGGCACTCTGTCAAGTACTACGGGATTATAGAAACAACCCCTGAGTTAGTACTGGGAAGGACAAGCAGAACAAGGCTACCAAAGCTAGAGGTGAAGAGATCACCAAATCACAGCAGCATTGCTCTCTGGGACCAGGAGGCAAAGGAAAAGATGAAAGCATACTCAGACGCCAGGCGACATGCCACTCCGGTGCACCTCAAGCCAGGGGACCTAGTGGTGGTACGTCAGCGACAACGGAGAACGTCCGACACCCCATTTTCAAAGGACCATCTAATAATAACAGAGGTTAAGGGGCCAATGATCACAGCAGAATCAGGTCCCTACTCAATAACAAGAAATAGCTCTCACTTCAAAGGAGTGAATCCCATTGATGAAGATGGAGAGGACACTACGGCAGAGAGCATCGGCGAAAAGGAGAGGAACAGAGCAATAGACAATGAAGGAAGAGGTACGGACAAGAGTGAAGGACAAGAAGAGGACCTACAGGAGGAAAAAGAAGGGACTTGTCCAAGAAGAGTGAGCAAGAAGGCAAAAAGACTGATTGAAGAAATGTAGTGATGGGGACGAAAATCTGTCTCTCCATTCTTCCCATTTTCTATCTATCTCTCTCTCTCTCTCTCTCTCTCTCTCTCTCTCTCTCGGTATCTCTCTCTTTGTCATTCTGTCAAGTTCTATCTATTGCTCTTTCTCTATCTCTCCCTTTACCCTTTTCTTCTCGACATATACCTAGATCCATCTCTCTTTCTCATCGCATTCTCTTTGTGACAAAGAGGGAGATGTAGTGACCCGAGTCAGGGGGCACTAGGACCCTGCACTCAACCCAGGGGAGGGGACAGAGACCGGACACCACTTCCGGTCAGGGAGTGGGGTGGGCATTACTGGACATGAGGGCAGAGGGCATGGATGTGCATGTGCGCACAAAATCAGAATTAAGAATTAAATAAACATGTCGTCACTCACCTGTCTCTCCGTGGGTCACTCTAAGGATACGACAGTCTGGTAGGGCTTCGATCAAAATGTTGCCTCCATCCAGGTGTGAGAGGAAAAGGGATTGCATTGCTGCTATAATGTCGGTTTTTGTAAGTAAGGGTTTAGTCTTTTTTTCAGAGGGAACATTGGAACCAAGCTGTCTTTGTTTTTTATGCCTTTTGTTCTTTGTAGGTGAGTTCTTTGCTGAGGGTAACCCAAGAGATCTTGAATTGACTGCCAGCTGTATGGTGAAACTGTCCAGTTTCATTTTGGATAGCCAGACTCAAATCTGTGTTTCATTGCAACTATGGGCTAATACAAGGAACTTCTTCTTAGTTGGGTTGAACTTGAGGTTGGCGCTTTATATTCAGTTCAGCATTAGTTTTAGGCAGCTTCTGATTCCTTATATGTTGTTTGTCGAGGAGACTTTAAGGTAGAGTTTTAACTTTGAGAATGCACAGAAATCATGACGCAGTAGGACCATAGCAGTAGAACTGACATGAAATATGAAGGAGGGCAACATGAAGACAGATCTTGGAGCAAAGAACACAACAGCTCAGAGAAGCAGAGCTTTGAGGTTGCAGTGCAATTAGGCATAACTCAAGCCATGCTTACATAGGCCTCAAGTGTTGAAAAGGAAGAGGCAGGTTTTAATGCAGCCATCTCGTACTGGCCATGGCCTACTTTGCAAAATGGAAAACCATGTGGCTGTCTTTAGTAATATAGGGCAACATGGCTTAAACTGATGTTGTGACACAGGCACAACACATGGGCTTTGGGCATACAACGTCAAAAGTACTCTATTCACAGAGTGCACCCAGATCTGGGTATGCATTTTCCACCTATACTGTGTGTCTCAGTACAGCTAAAAATATCTGCAAAATCCACTCATACTGGTCTAAAGGCATGTGGACCTGTTGAAAATATTTGTTTTATTAGATAAGGGAATTTTTCTTGCCTCCTTGCACCTTGTTGTCCGAGTGCCCCACTACAATGTAAATGAAGTTTAGCAAGCGTTCAGATGTGAGTCCTCATTACGACGATCCCCTAGGAGTTTCACGTCTCTGAGCAAACCTCCCTTGTTCTTTTGTGCGCATCTTCTGTTTCCCAGCTTGCACCATATACCTTTCCCTGGACTGACAAATTGAGGCTGCTGTCAAACGAGCCTTAGAGAAAGCTTCTAGGGTGGTGCAGCCAATTGATAACGTCCACTATAACCACTGCCCCTCTTTGATTCTCCAGGACCATTAATAGTTGGAGGTCTTTGAAATTCCAGTGGGCAGAGCAGGCTAAATCTGTCACCATTTTAAAGAATATGTATTCACACCAACCTCCACTATTATATTACAACTCCCTTTAGGATTTTAATTCAGTATTTCCTCCTTAACCACCTGGCCTCCAAATGAGGTTTATTGCTTGAAACTGACAGTCATCATATTGTTCAGTTATTTTTAAAGGGACTCTGATGTATCTGCCTTAGAGGGTAGAGCTAGATCCTTTACTCCGGAAGGCACTTTTTTCCGTCACAGAGGTACACAAACACTCTCTTCAGCGATTTCCCTCTTACTTTCCAAGATAATCCACCCTGATGCATCATCAAATACTTTCAAGTTTATGAAGAGTAAACAGAGAAACTTAGGCCATCTTCTCAATTGTTGACCTCTTTTTTTTAACCACTTTTGGGCTCTTTCCCTAGACAGTAACCAGGACTCGGAGTGCGCTGGTCCTAGTATAAACTTGGGTAAGTTTGGAGTGCAGTCCGCCCCCTGTGCTAAAGCAGCTAAATCCTCCATCTTTTTAGGCATACTTTTAGCGGGCGATTGACACCGCTTCTATCTTTTTGAACTTCTCCTAATAGTCCTGCTGTAAACGTCATACTATCAAGGGAGAAATGGAGGCTAATATTTTCCCTCTCTTTTAAACACAGCCTTTATATTTTTCTTCTTTTATCTTTTTTTCATCAAGGTCCTTTTTAACTTAATTTAATTTTTATTTCTCTGCGTCCTTTCAAAGTTCTTCTGTGTCCGGTGCAGCTGGTTGGTCATCGTCTACGAGGCAGATCCTTGTGACGCAGGTCTTTCTATACAAGCTGCAAGTGTCTGAGATAAAGTCACTTAAAGGTTTAATTTAATGTTGCTGATGGCCGAGTAGCAATAAAGAGATGTTACTTAATATAGCCTCTGTGTCTCTCTTAAAATTATGATCAAGGCCACTGGAATTATGCGATTGTGCGGCTGTAGCATTTTTCGTATAATTATAGATTTGCCTTATAATCCATGACCTGCTGCATAATCTGTACATGGTAACAAATCAAATTCTGTCTACCTCAAACAGTACAAAAGGTATTAAAAATGTGTTGCCGCGCAGTGGAAGGCCCTTTACAAAGGGTGACTAGGTACCTTTCTGTTACTTATTGCTATATTTGGGTGTTAAACTGGTACTAATGACGTGCAACTAATGCCCAGACAGTGTTAACGTGTAAAAATTACAAAATATTAAAGTAATGGTATTGTAAAATGTGGCGCATTATGTCGCATAATTTACCTTTTCTTCACGCTTAATGTACTCAACCCTGCCACAGAATTTGTCCCTCCCCGCTGCATAATTCCAGTGGCCCTGATCATGTTTTACTACACAGAAAGGAGAAAGAATACATTTGCGTTTTCAGGGTTTCGCAAAAACTGCTCAACAGGTTTATACAAATCCAAAAATGCACTTCCTCTATGGAAGGTGTGAGTGCATGCTAACTCTGCAGTTGATCTGTAAATTGTATCTTTATTCGTCGTCAGAATTCTTATTGGGGTGTGTATAAGAAAACAACTTTTGAGATCCTCTGTCTTGACCAGACTGCACCAAACTTGTAATGATGAAACTAAAGACAACAGACACTTTGGAGTGGAGAGAATATTTACCTGTTGGGCAGAGACCTGGCAAAAATATAAACAATTCAAAAACTCTATCATTGGGATATGATATTGAACGTTAACTATATTTAATAAAGAACATTACCACATCTGTACAATAATCATTGACACATGAATTCGTCTTTTCTGGCTGGTAAGCTACTTGAAAAGCTTTGTTACATCCTGTTTGTTTATGCACTTGACTTGATGTTCTGAAAACTATTTCTGTCACGGAATCTGATATTTTTAAATGTACGACTAATGTTGGCCTATTTGTTCTCAAGCCCTGCCGTCATCTGATTTCCATGACGTTTCTGCTTCCTGATGTTGCTCAAGGCGGCCTCCTGATGCATCTCACCCATCTTTCAGCAGCTCCGAGTGCCTGTCCGAGCACAGTTGGTGGATTGAATCTCTCTGGCATGTTGAAGAATCTCAAAGACGAGGAAAACCAGAAATCCAACATCGACATCGGGGACGTCATTTCAGTTCGCGGGGTTATCAAAGTCTTCCGAGAACAGAGAGAAATCGTGTCATCGATATACTGTAAGAAATGTGCACTAGTAGTTTATTGTGGTGTCATCTATTGTTTATCACATTGTTAGCCTTCCATGAATGGCGCTTTTATTTACCTTGCACATCATTCAAGCTTTATATGGGTCAAAGTCTGCGTGGAAACCCACTTACTGACCAACCTCCTATTGCATTATGGCCCGTTTAACTAGCTGCAGGAGGGAGTAAATCCAACTACATTAGAGGAAGAGCCACGAATACAAAACAAAGTGCACATGCCTTTTTAACTCATTCACTGCTGAGGCTTCCTCTCAGCTGTTCCTAACACTAGCCGTTCCGCGCCACCGAGTGGGGCGCTCTCCATCGGGGGTAGGTTCCACACCCAGGCTGTTCTTTTCTAAGGTATCTTACCTTTACGAACAGCCCCACGGGAACAGACTGCGGGCCCCTTTAGGGTTACTTTTAGGGTCTCCCCTCTAAAAGCAGGACAACTTGGCCTGCTTCCTGATTGACCCAGTGAGGTTGTATCTAGCTTCTCTATTATTTTTATGTATCTTTCTCACTGTGTAGTACCTAGCACCCGAGGTCCTGAAGAATTGCCAGCAAGGCAAGAAACATGTCGACCTTTTTAGAGGGTTGAGTTAGCTTACTGTGCACCTCATGGTTCCTTTCTCCCCTCCCACCATTTTAACTAAGGGAGTCAGCCACGTGAATAAAGTCCCTTGTGTATTGACTCACCTATTTTAAACCTCACCATTCCCTCACGACTACACCTTCAACAGACCCCTCACACGCACTCAAACCATTGGCTGGAACAAAAGATCTCCAACAAAGAGCGCCTACGGCGCCCGTGGGACATTGCAGCGCCAGTCTGACGAGGAGCAGGAGACCAATGATGAAGCATGACACCTAAGCTTCTGGGTGTGTGAGGTCTTCTAGTTCCAACAAGGGAACACCTCGTTCCCTGCTCTTGCTCTAAATCCAGATTCACACACACATATCTCTTTTGTTGTCCCAGGGGAACTTTGTATTCTTTTGCTTTATGATTGACTGGACAAGTACACTGGACCCCTTTAAACATTGTCCACATTTGGTTCCTTATTTTGTACTGCTATTATTCTATATTCCCACACTACTCCCAATGAAAACAACACTCTGCTGGTGCGGCTGGGCTCATCGCCTCCTTTAGCAAAAGTCCCAAATTAAACAAGGAAACTTCCACGTTTTGCCTTTGTGGTGACGTGGGCAGCGTTGATATTTGAACTGGGCTCGGCTGGCACCCAGTGAATCCTGCCATGCCTAGACATTTCTAAAAGTTAGACACCCAAGAGAGTCCAGAGTGGTGCGATTTGCATGGATCCCACCATGTTTTCTTACCTAGAATGCCTGGCAAAGGTGACACTTCGGCTAAAATCACAGATTTCCTCATTTTTCTGTGAGTGACCATCCAAAATCTGTGGTGATCCACAAAATTCCTACAATGCAATTTTCCCACATTTCTTCTGATGAAAATGACACCCCACTTGTGTGGCTATGTCGCTCGCCAATGCCATGAAACAATCAAAACATGGATCTTGCGAAATCACTGTGATGTCAATGAGGTTTTTACATGGTTATAGGTTTGGTCCATTCCAATGCTGTATGTCAGGTCCACCTACATATTCAACTGCAAAAAAGAGTGGGAACGTAGGGTGGCAAGACTTTGGCCATTGAATGGAAATACCCAGTTTTTTTGGTGCATAAATGTGGGGAATATAGCCTTTTTTGACACATACTTTGACTTTTGCAGTGTATTCACCATAAGAACACATGCTGGGATCCACCCACGCCACACCATTCTGCATGTATTTCTGCCTCTAGGCTTCAAAAGTGCCTGAATTGGCTGGGTCTCTAGCTGTCAGCTGACCCAGGGCCCAAATACTACAGCCAGTCCCCATGGCAGTGAGAGGAAATTTCTTTTCATGTAGTTTTGACATATGATCTGACGGAGAGGATGAAAAACACCAGAACCAGAATTCCTTTGGGGGCAGAAATACTGTTTGGTACTGAGGTGTGGGGGCTGATTCCAAGATGGCCCAGTAACCCACCTTATTCCTTTCTCACTTTTTCCACTGGTAGTATGTTGGCTTTTCAGCCCCCACTTGTTGGTCAGATTGTTTTTTTTACCAGCTATCTGCCTGTCTCAGAGGGTTCAGAAAACCCACCAGACCATCAGGGAAAAAAGTTAGGAACAGAATTGGAGTGCTGTTTCCCCATCCGGACACTGCACTACACCCCCCGCCAGTTGCCAAGTCTAGTGGGCTTTCTGTCCCCCTTAGGAAGGCAGATGAGAATGTTAGAGGGTGAGGGCATGACCAGATGCCAGGGTGCGACGCCCCTAACCCGTAAAAAAAAAATTAAAAAACTGATTTTGCCCCACTGTGCCATGGCAGGGCAGATTGCGTGTAACCCTACCCCCCCTCCCCCATCCACCCATTAAGCTCCCAGAGGGGTCATAAATACTTTGGAGCCCTTCAGGGATAGCTTACACTCCTGGTAGTGGGGGTGGAAGGGACACCCCACCCCATTCTTCAAACAAAAATCCTTGGTGTCTTGTAGGATTTCTGCTCTTGTCTCCCTCCAGTGAATGTAGATTAGGGGTGTTAGACTCGGCGGTCTCTAGTTGGCAGAGGTATACACTTCTGACAAATAGGGACTCACCTCCTCTAGTCAGGGCAAGGAGATCACACACTTAGATAACCCCTGCTCACCACCTCGGTAGCTTGGCAAAGCAGATAGGCTTATCTCAGAGGCAGTGCGTTAAGTATTTACGACCACATACGGTAATAAAGTGAATACACTACAAATGGACACGACACAGTAGTATTATAAAAATACGGATGTTTATATAAGGCTTAGCACAAGACCAAATAACGACAAAAATATACCACAATCTTAATAAATACTCTTGGAACGAAAGATAATAGTTCAAGCGTAGTTTCTTCTTAGCAAAAAGTCTTTAGTAACAAAAGCATCTCTTCTTCTTTAAATCACAGTTCTTGGCAACAGTGTAACCCACACGGGAGTCACACGACGTCGAGGCAAAGTTAATCCAAAGGTTCGGCGTCGACCGCGAGGAGCGCTACGTCGAGCCCGGAGTCACACGGATCCCCAACAACACAGTACCTTGGGAAAGTGAAGCACACGATGATCAGCGGCGTCCAGCAGTCCGGCGTCGCGTCTTCGGTGTCGATCAGGCCTCAGCAGTCGTTGATGTTGATGATGATGTTGTAAGAGTGAGCAGTGCTCACGGCGTTGAGAGGGCTCAAAGTCGATGCGATCAGCAGCGGTGCAGACACGAGGTCACTTGGAGCTAGATCCGAACTCACTACTCACTGGCGTTGCTACTGGCGTCGATCGGGCCCGGCGGCCGGCGTTGAGGAAGCGGGACACTGGAGCCGTTACTCACGATGTCGGGCTGGATTCGGCGACGTCCGTCGGCGTCGAGATTGCTGGATTCTTTCAGAGGTGCTGGACCTTCAGTTTCCAGCAACAAGCACTTTCAGCAAATGGTGAAGTCCTTTAGCCCTGTGACTTCAACAGGAGGCTGGCACTCTTCCAGCCCTTGGAGATTTCCTTGGCAAAGTTCGAGAGTACACACTCAGTTCCTCTCTCCTGGTTCCTCGGCAAAAATAAAGAAGCAACTGCAGGATTCCCCCCAGCAAACAGCACACTGGCAGAAGGGGTAGGCAAGTCCTTGGATCAGCAGGCTTCTTGTCCTTGGTTCAGGGTTCCTTGTCAGAATTGATCTAAAGTCTTGGTTCAGGGGTCCTTCTCTTATACCCCTTTTTGATCCCTTTGTCCATGCAGGGGAACTCCCCCTCCTTTCGGGTCTGTGGTGGGTGTAGCCAGGTGGTGACACCTGGCCGATTCACGGTGCAGGGCTGGGTCCTCAGACGCCCAGCAGGAGGTGGAGCCAGTATTGTCACTGGCAGGAGCAGAGCTATCCGTCGCTCGGCAGGAGGTGGAGCCAGCATTGTATCGGGCAGGGCCGGCTATCAAGAGCTACTCTTCCCCTACTGACTCATTCAGAACTCTGGAGCCACCCAGCTCCTGACACACACACACCAAACCAGCAGAAACCAGAAATAGTTAGACAAGAAAATAGTCGCTTTCTAAAAGTGCTATTTTCAAACCCAGAGTCCAAAAACCATCCACCCAAACGGATGCGTTATCAAACTCCGAGTTCAGGGATACCAAACTCGACATTGCACCATGCTCCCCGAGCCAGCTAGGATCCTACCATTAATAATCCCGGCGGCCCATTCTAACTAATCGAGAGCAGGCAACCTTACGATAGTGAAGTACGAATATGGCGGTAGTTCACTATTAGGACATTCCAACTTGGTCAGGCTTGCCCTACCTTATACTTACAATGCACTCTGCCCTCGGGCCTACCATAGGGGTGACTAATATGAAGTTAAGGGAAGGTTTGGGGGACTGGCAAGTAGGCGTACTTGCGCAGCCCACGTGACAGTACAAGACTGCAGGTAGGTCTCGCAATGACAGACCCGTAGACATACTTTTACTAGGCCCCTCGTGTGGGTGGCACAACACGTGCTGCAAGCCCCCTAGCGGCATTTGTATTTACAAGCCCCGGCACTCTGCATGCACTAGACTAGGGACTGACAGTAAACCAAATAAGCCAAACATGGAATTCAATCAATACAGTAATTTAACATAGGGAGCCTTTGCACCGCGGCACTGATCAGCAGTGGCGCAGTGCCCAGAGCGATACACCAGCAAAAACATCGTAAACAGAGGAGGCAAACAGAAAAAATGGAGGAGAGACTCAAGCCAATGATGTCAGGTCTAACACGTGTCCCCTCCAGCTGAAATGTGGGGAGAACTACCCTTAACCTAGGGAGTCCTCATCACTAAGTCGTAAAAATCTGGACAGACCATCAGCATTGGCGTGATCTGTACCAGGGCGGTGTTCCACCGTAAAGTCCATCCCCTGTAGGGAAATGGACCACCCCAATAGTTTCGGATTCTCACCCCTCATCTGCATCAACCATCTGAGGGGCCTGTGGTCTGTCTGAACCCGGAAGTGAGTCCCAAACAGGTAGGGTCTTAGCTTCTTCAGCGCCCAGACCACAGCAAATGCTTCTCGCTCTATCGCACTCCACCTCTTTTCCCTGGGAAGCAACCTCCTACTGATGAAGCTACGGGTAAGTCTCGGCCCTCTTCATTCACCTGAGCTAGAACAGCTCCCACGCCATGCTCTGAAGCGTCCGTCTGGACAACAAATTCTTTAGAAAAGTCGGGTGCCTGGAGTATGGGTGCCGTACACATTGCAGTTTTCAGGGTGTCGAAGGCCGTTTGACAGGCGTCAGTCCAAATCACATTTCGCGGCTGCTTCCTGGAAGTCAGCGACGTCAAGGGGTGCACAATGTTACCGTAATCCTTGACGAACCTCCTGTAGTAACCCGTGAGTCCTAAGAAGGCTCTCACCTGCGTTTGGGTTTTGGACGGTGCCCAAGCCAGGATGGTATCGATCTTGGGTTGCAGGGGGGCCACCTTGCCGCTGCCTACTTGGTGCCCCAAGTACACCACGGAACCCTGCCCAATCTGGCGCTTACTGGCTTTGATTGTGCGGCCTGCTCTGCGCAGGGCCAACAACACTTCCTGGAGGTGGCGCAAGTGTTCCTCCCAACTGGCGCTGAACACTGCGATGTCGTCCAAGTAGGCGGCACTGAAATCCTCCAGCCCAGCCAAGACCTGGTTGACCAACCTCTGGAAGGTGGCAGGGGCATTCTTCATCCCAAAGGGCATAACCCGTAACTGGTAGAGCCCATCTGGTGTGGAGAATGCTGACCTCTCTTTTGCCCCATCAGTTAAGGCGATCTGCCAGTACCCAGACGTCAGATCAAACTTACTAAGGTACCGGGCAGCCCCCAACCGATGTACGAGCTCATCAGCTCTGGGGATGGGGTGCGCGTCAGTCTTCGTGACTGAATTGAGTCCTCGGTAATCCACACAGATCCGTAGTTCGGGTGAAGCACCAGGCGCTGCAGCCTTCGGGACCAAGACCACTGGGCTGGCCCAAGGACTGCTAGAGGACTCAACCACCCCTAAGGCAAACATTTTGGAGACTTCCTCCTTAATGTATGCTCTGACCTTGTCAGTCACCCTGTAAGCCTTGTGCTTCACAGGAGGGCTGTCCCCGGTGTCGACGTCATGGACACACCAGTGAGTGACACCAGGAATCAAGGAGAACAGATCAGGGAATTGTCCCAACAATTGGCGACAATCCTGCTGCTGTTCAAGGGTCAGTGTGTCAGAGAGGACCACACCATCCACTGACCCGTCTTGCTCTTTTGCGTACAGGTCAGGAAGAGGCTCGCTCTCCTCTTCCATTCCGGCATCTGTAGCGAGGAGCATGCCCACTTCGGACCTTTCTAAGTGGGGCTTTAAACGGTTGACATGCCGGACCCTCAAGGGGTTCCTGGGAGATTTCAAGTCCACCAAGTAGGTGACATCGCTCTTCTTCTCCACAACCTTAAACGGTCCAGTCCACCTGTCCTTGAGCGCACAAGGTTCCACAGGGGACATGACCCAAACTTCCTGACCAGGCTGAAGTTCGACCAGAGTGGCATTCCGGTCGTACCGCCGCTTCATCTCTTCCTGGCTGGCCTCCAGATTTGCCTGAGCTAGATCTCTGAAGCGCCGAGTCTGGTTCCTAAAGGCCAGAATGTAACTGTATACATCCTGGGAAGGTTTCCTGGGAGATTGCTCCCAGCCTTCTTTGACCAGACTCCAAGGTCCTCTTACCGGGTGCCCGTACAAAAGCTCAAAGGGGCTGAACCCTAGAGACTTCTGCGGCACCTCTCGGTAAGCAAACAGCAGGCATGGCAAGAGGACGTCCCATTTACGCCTCATTTGTTCTTCAAGACCCATGATCATGCCTTTAAGGGTCCGGTTGAATCTCTCAACCAGCCCATTACCTTGAGGGTGGTAAGGAGTGGTGAACTTGTAGGTTACCCCACACTCCTTCCACAGAGACTTCATATAATTGGAAATGGAAATGAAGTTGGTGCCCCGGTCTGACACCAAGTCTCTGGGGAACCCCATGCGGGAGAAAACACCCATCAGCGCCCGTCCCACCAAGGGGGCCGTCAATGTTCAGAGAGGGATGGCTTCCGGGTACCGTGTGGCATGGTCCACCAAGACCAGGATGAACCTGTTGCCCAGGGATGTCTTGGGGTCCAGGGGCCCAACAATGTCAATCCCCACCCGGTCATAGGGGGTACTGACAACTGAAAAAGGTTGGAGGGGAGCCTTCTGCTTCCTTCCGCTTTTCCCACCTGCCTGGCAAGTGTGACAAGTTTTACAATGGATGTCTATATCCCTTCTCATCTGAGGCCAATAAAAATGGGTGACAAGCCTGTCATAGGTCTTGTCCTGCCCCAGATGTCCAGCTAACGGAACGTCATGAGCCACACCCAGTAGGAAGGCTCTGAAGCGCTGGGTTACCACCAGAACACGGGCTGACCCAGGCTCCGCAGCCTTAGGCTCACTATACAGGAGGTTGTTCTCCCAGTAGACAAAATGCGATCCTGACTGATCACCTGTGCTCTGGGCTGAGGCCTGCTGCCTCATACCCACAAGAGAAGGGCACACTTTCTGTTCGGCACAAAATTCTTCCCTAGAGGGACCACCATCCTGCTGCCAATGGGTCAGCTCGGGCAGGTCTCCCAGTTCAGCAACTTGTTCCCCTGTGGGCTCCAGGGCATCCCCCTTGGGGTCTACCTCCTCCTGGACCACGGGAACGGTGGCGGCTGGTTTCCCGCGCCTCCTGCCTCTTCTCTTCACAGCTGGGTCCTGGGCCGTCGTTTCAGGCTCCGGGACCCCATCAACACCCTTACTCGCCGTCATCGATCGAGTGGTCGCACACACCCACTCTGGCACACCCAACATTTTCAAATGCGATGCTCGCTCCACCTTAGCCCAAGAGTCTTCCAAATCATTGCCCAGGAGACAAGCAACAGGCATGGCGGGCCTCACAGTAACCTGAAGAGTACCTGAAACTCCCCCCCCCCCCCCATTCAAAGGAAACTTGAGCTACCTCACACTCTTTCTTGGAGTTATCGGCAGCTATCACGGGGTAGAATGCGTGGGGAACCACCTGCTCTCTGGACACCAAGTGACTCGGCGGTCTCTAGTTGGCAGAGGTATACACTGCTGACAAATAGGGACTCACCTCCTCTAGTCAGGGTAAGGAGATCACACACTTAGATAACCCCTGCTCACCCCCTCGGTAGCTTGGCAAAGCAGATAGGCTTATCTTAGAGGCAGTGCGTTAAGCATTTACGACCACATACAGTAATAAAGTGAATACACTACAAATGGACACGACACAGTAGTATTATAAAAATACGGATGTTTATATAAGGCTTAGCCGAAGACCAAATAACGACAAAAATATACCACAATCTTAATAAATACTCTTGGAAGGAAAGATAATAGTTCAAGCGTAGTTTCTTCTTAGCAAAAAGTATTTAGTAACAAAAGCAACTCTTCTTCTTTAAATCACAGCTCTTGGCAACAATGTAACCCACACGGGAGTCACACGACGTCGAGACAAAGTTAATCCAAAGGTACGGCGTCGACCGCGAGGAGTGCTACGTCGAGCCCGGAGTCACACGGATCCCCAACAACACAGTACCTTGGGAAAGGGAAGCACACGATGATCAACGGCGTCGAGCAGTCCAGCGTCGCGTCTTCGGTGTCGATCAGGCCTCAGCAGTCGTTGATATCGATGATGGTGTTGTAAGAGTGAGCAGCGCTCACGGCGTCGAGAGGGCTCAAAGTCGATGCGATCAGCAGCGGTGCAGACACGAGGTCACTTGGAGCTGGAGCCGAACTCACTACTCACTGGCGTTGCTACTGGCGTCGATCGGGCCCGGCGGCCGGCGTCGAGGAAGCGGGACACTGGAGCCGTCACTCACGATGTCGGGCTGGATTCGGCGACGTCCGTCGGCGTCGAGATTGCTGGATTCTTTCAGAGGTGCTGGAACTTCAGGTTCCAGCAACAAGCACTTTCAGCAAATGGTGAAGTCCTTTAGCCCTGTGACTTCAACAGGAGGCTGGCACTCTTCCAGCCCTTGGAGATTTCCTTGGCAAAGTTCGAGAGTACACACTCAGTTTCTCTCTCCTGGTTCCTCGGCAAAAATAAAGAAGCAACTGCAAGATTCCCCCCAGCAAACAGCACACTGGCAGAAGGGGTAGGCAAGTCCTTGGATCAGCAGGCTTCTTGTCCTTGGTTCAGGGTTCCTTGTCAGAATTGATCTAAAGTCTTGGTTCAGGGGTCCTTCTCTTATACCCCTTTTTGGTTTTGATCCTTTTGTCCATGCAGGGGAACTCCCCCTCATTCCGGGTCTGTGGTGGGTGTAGCCAGGTGGTGACATCTGGCCGATTCACGGTGCAGGGCTGGGTCCTCAGACGCCCAGCAGGAGGTGGAGCCAGTATTGTCACTGGCAGGAGCAGAGCTATCCGTCGCTCGGCAGGAGGTGGAGCCAGCATTGTATCGGGCAGGGCCGGCTATCAAGAGCTACTCTTCCCCTACTGACTCATTCAGAACTCTGGAGCCACCCAGCTCCTGACACACACACACCAAACCAGCAGAAACCAGAAATAGTTAGACAAGAAAATAGTCGCTTTCTAAAAGTGCTATTTTCAAACCCAGAGTCCAAAAACCATCCACCCAAACGGATGCGTTATCAAACTCCAAGTTCAGGGATACCAAACTCGACATTGCACCATGCTCCCCGAGCCAGCTAGGATCATACCATTAATGTTGGACAGGCCACATGACGGGCCGCTCTCCCCCGGCTCGACCAGGCCCGAGCCCAGTCATACAAGCACCACACACCACCATTGTACGTCCTACGTCCCCTCAGGGACACCTGCCCTCGAACATGATCACCTCATGGGCCCGATCCACTGCCGACCCATGCGCTCAGCCTGGGCCGCCATCTTGGACACTTCATCACGAGGCCGCCTGGCCCCCGATCGACCTCAACCCTGGGCCTAGCCCGGCCTCAGACATTCCGGCACCACCCTCCACCCAGGAGGTGAGCGAGCCACTTGGCAGGTCAATGGGAGAAAGAGGTGTCGATGGCTCTCCCCCGGCCAGTGCCGCTCGCCCATCGCCTCCCCGGGCGCTGGCTCCACCCCCCCGCTGGGTGTCTGGACTCCCTCATCCCGGACCTCCCGACCTCCAAGTGCGAGGGTCCGGACATCAAAGCCCGCCAGCCCTATAACTGGGGCAGCTCCAGAGCAGGAAGGCAGTTGTATCTTGGAGTCGAGAGACGTAAAGAGGAACTCACCCTGGACGGACTACTGGCGCTGCCGTAGCTCTGTCCTGTGCACCATCGTCCTGCCTGTTGGCGCTGCCACAGCCGTCGTAACCTTCATCCTTCATCGTCGTCCGGATCTGCTGGCGAGGCCGCGGACCGTTGTAACCGTCATCTGCATCGGGACCTGCTTGGCTTCTCCACGGCCCGTCGACCATCCGTCATCCATCCCGGGACCTGCTTGGCTTCTCCACGGCCCGTCGATCATCCTTCGTCCATCTCGGGACCGGCTTGGCTCCTCCACGGCCCGATCAGCAAACACACCGAGCTCGAGGATTGAGAGCTATTTAACTCATTGGCAACTAAGACTGTCCCGCTACCCCTTTTTCCTCAACCCGAGATCAGAACCGAGGGGACCCCTGAGTCCAGACCTCCTTGTATCATATCAACGTAACCTCAGAATTGCCTATAAAGTCTCGTTAACCTTCAATCTTGTGTGGTGTCCGTCTGTGGGGGGGGAAGTTACTTATCTGTACAGTCGTTGGAGACGGCTCTCCCTGGAGACCTCTCCCCGTAATCTCGGCCGACCCTCCCGGTCCGTCTAACATTGGTGGCCAGCGGCGCGATCCGAATCACCGCATAACGTACAGAGAGTAGCTCACCCCACAACGAACAACAATGTCAACTAAAGAGAGCGGATCAACTGAGAAGTTCCAAATGGAAAAACTCGAGGAATACAGCCATCGTGAACTAAAGCAGTTCTGCATCGAACTAGGTATCGCTACCACCGGACTAAGTACCAAGGACGATTTCAAGCATGCCCTGGAATCTTGGGCAGAGACCGGGGATGTCGAAGCCCCTGAGCAAAGCACCGCGAAAAATACCAGCACGGGCCCTGAGGGGCAAAGAACCAGTCTCTCGCAAGACGAGATCCAAGAAAGAGAAAAAGCCCGACTACACGAACTCGAAATGGCCCGACTCAAGATGGACATAGAACTCAAATTGGCCGAGCAAAAAATAAACTTAGAGCACCTTCGCCTCCGAGAAGAAAGAGAGGAGAAACAGAGGCAAAGGGAGCTCGAGGAAAAAAGACTAACGTACGAGCACGAGCGGAACCTAGCCGAGATCAACCTGCGCAAACAGAATAAAGAGTTAGGGGTGCCTGACCGACCGTCCACCCCAGGGACCACGGAGAAAAAAGTGCACATCCCCAAGGATGTGGTCCGAGAATATTTTCGAGAAGACGACATCCAGCAATGGTTTAAGGCCTATGAAATCGCGATGACTGCGCACCGGATCGATAGAGCCGACTGGGGAGCCGGCCTATGGGGCAAATTCCTTAATGAGGGCCGCGATACTCTGTTACAGCTCCCAGACCACCAGATGACCTCCTACGACCATATGAAAGCGGCCCTCCTCACCCGCTATGGCCTCACGCCCGAGATGTACCGTCAGCGGTTCCGAGACTGCACACGCATTCCAGGTACAACTTGGGTGGACTATGTAACGTACTTTAGCAGAGCCTTCGAAGGCTGGATCAGAGGGAACAACGTCACGACCTACGAGCAGCTGTTCAATCTGATGGTATGGGAGCATCTGTCCAACAATTGCTTCATTGAACTACGCCAACACCTCCTCGACAGCAAGTTAACCGATCCCCGGCAGCTCGCAGCCGAAGCTGACCGGTGGGAGATCACCAGAGTGGGCCGGAATGGGTCCTACGAGCAGAACAGGAACAACAATGGTCACCCCCGACCCAGAGGAGGAGGAGGGGGCCAAGGACGAGGAAGAGACAACACTCCGGCCGCCCCCACTACCAGCACCACCCCCCCGGCCAACCGGGGCAGCACCCCGGCGCGACCGGGATACAGAGCCAATGTTACATGTCACCGATGCCAACGAGTCGGCCACTATGCAAACGACCCAAGCTGCCCGCAGTATCAGAGTCCAAGACCCCGCCAGGTGGCCGCCGCGGCACTAGGGGAAGAACAGATCTCCGAGGAACAAGAAACAGACGAGCAAGAGTATCAAGAGTGGGAGCCAGCAGCCATGACTCTCGCGTGCTTAGGGGGAAGAGACATGGTCCCGCGGGTCCCCCTACCCGCTAACACCCAGAAGTACAGCCAATGGGTGAGCATCAATGGACAACGGGCCGAAGCCCTTCGAGACACCGGGGCCAGTGTGACAGCCGTCCGCTGTCATCTGGTGACCCCAGAACAATATCTACCGAACATTCTCTGCCCTGTACGATCCGCCGACAACTCAGAGAGTCTGTGTCGGATGGCCTGCGTCCCCTTTGAGTGGGGAGGGGTCTCCGGCATGCTGAAGGTAACGGTCCGAGACGACGCCCCCGTGGACTGCCTCCTCGGAAATGACCTGGAAAGCTCCCCGTGGGCAGCCGTGGAGCGAAAAGAACACTTGGGGATGTTGGGCGTCCCAGACTGGGCGTGCGTCACCACCCGGTCCATGGCCGCCCGTGCCAACCCTCACCCCGAAGAACCAGAATGGCCGGCGCCACCGCCCCCGCCGAGACCCCCGACCATGGTATCCCCCTCGAACTTGCCCAACCTTCCGACCTTGCTAATCTTGACCAGTGGGCTCAAGAAGGGGGACCCACACAAGAACAATTTCGTCAGGAGCAGGAGACTTGTCCCTCCCTTGAGGGACTCCGACAACAAGCGCTCGCCCAAAGCGCAGGGGATACCTCCGGAACTCATTGGGTCTACTGGGACAATGACCTATTGTACAGCGAGCAACGAATCGCCGAGCTAGGGGCCAACCGAGTACTAGTGGTGCCCCTCCGCTTTAGAGACTTCCTGCTAAATCTGGCCCACGATGTCCCCCTGGCAGGGCACCTGGGACAAGATAAAACCTACAGCCGCCTAGTGACCCACTTCTTCTGGCCAAAAATGAGAAACGATGTGCACCAGCATTGCCGATCTTGCCCCACGTGCCAAGCCAGTGGGAAGAGCGGCCGCAAATTAAAGGCCCCCCTGCAACCCTTTCCAGTAGTCACGACCCCATTTGAGAGGGTCGGAATAGACATTGTGGGACCCCTAGACCCGCGTACAAGACAAGGCCATCGCTTCATCCTGGTACTAGTGGACCACGCCACCCGCTACCCTGAGGCTATTCCTCTCCGGACCGTGACAGCCCCAGTGGTCGGCCGGGCCCTGATGGGGATCTTCTCCCGTGTGGGGTTCCCCCGAGAAGTCGTCAGTGACAGAGGCACAAACTTTATTTCCAAATATATGAAGTCCCTCTGGCAACAGTGTGGGGTCACCTACCGCTTCACGACCCCCTATCACCCCCAAGGAAACGGACTTGTTGAGCGGTTCAATCGCACGCTAAAAGGGATGATCGGGGGATTGGAAGAGCCCCTCCGTCGCCAGTGGGATGTGCTGCTGCCGTGCCTCCTCTTCGCCTACCGGGAGGTCCCACAGAAGTCCCTAGGCTTCAGCCCATTCGAGCTGCTCTATGGGCACCCAGTACGGGGGCCACTCAGCCTGATCAAAGAAGGCTGGGAGATGCCTCCGGCCAAGAGTCCGCCCGATGTCTTCCGGTACCTCCTCACCCTCCGCAACCAGTCCCGAAGGTTCAGAGACCTAGCAAAAGCCAACCTAGAGACAAGTCAAGAGGACATGAAGAAATGGTATGACCAGAACGCCTCATCTATTGAATTCGAGCCGGGGCAACAGGTCTGGGTAATGTCCCCCACAGAACCGTGCGCTCTCCAAGACAAATGGACGGGACCCTTCAAGGTAATCGAGCGCAAGGGTCCTGCCACCTATCTGATCGATATGGAGTCCGCCCGGAATCCGCTCCGAGTCCTCCACACCAACAGACTGAAACCCCACTTTGCGCGAACAGAACTCAGTCTCTTGATGGCCACAGACAATGGGGTTGAAGACGACTCCGAACCTCTCCCTGACCTCTTGCGGACCCAGGAGCAAGACGGCTCCGTGGATGGGGTCCGACTCTCGGAGTCCCTCACCAGAGAACAACGCCACGAGTGCCAAGCCCTCCTATCACGATTTGCCAGTCTGTTCTCCCTCACCCCAGGTGTCACTTCCTGGTGTGTGCACGATGTGGACACCGGAGACAACCCTCCTATCCGCCACCGGGCCTACCGCGTACCTGATCGGGTACGGGCCTGCATCCAGGCGGAAGTAGCTAAGATGCTCACGCTCGGGGTCATCGAGCCCTCAGACAGTCCATGGGCCAGCCCGGTCGTACTGGTCCCCAAAGCGGCCGCCCCCGGAACCACACCAGAACTCCGGTTCTGTGTCGACTACCGGGGCCTGAATGACGTCACCAGAACGGACGCACACCCCATCCCCCGGGCAGATGAACTGGTCGACCGAATGGGCGCTGCCCGCTACCTCAGCATCTTCGACCTGACGGCAGGTTATTGGCAGATCGGCCTCACATCCCGAGCACAAGAACGTTCTGCCTTCTCCACCCCCGATGGCCACTATCATTTTAAGGTCATGCCCTTCGGCATGAAAAATGCCCCAGCGACTTTCCAACGGCTCGTCAACCAGGTCCTGGCGGGGCTCGAAGAGTTCAGCGCCGCCTACCTGGACGACATCGCTGTGTACAGCCACCATTGGACCGAGCACCTCCACCACCTCCAAGCAGTACTACAAGCCCTTCAGCGAGCTGGCCTCACGATCAAGGCCAGCAAATGTCAAATTGGACAAGGGTCGGTGACCTACCTCGGACACCAGGTGGGAAGCGGCCTAGTGGCCCCTCTACAGCTGAAGATTGCCGCCATCCAGAACTGGCAACCCCCTATCACTCAAACTGAGGTGCGAGCCTTCCTGGGCCTCACGGGCTACTACCGAAGGTTCGTGAAAGACTATGGTACCATCGTGGGGCCTCTCACCGAACTCACATCAAAAAATCAGCCCAAGAAAGTGAACTGGACCCCAGAGTGTCAAGCGGCATTCGAACAGTTAAAGGCCGCCATGTGTTCCGCTCCTGTGCTCCAGGCCCCAGACTACAGCCGGGAGTTCATCGTCCAGACGGACGCCTCCGACCAGGGCATTGGGGCAGTCCTGTCCCAAGTGAACACCGAAGGCCTTGATCAACCGGTGGCCTTCATCAGCCGGAGACTCCTACCCCGGGAACAACGCTGGAGCACCATAGAAAGGGAAGCCTTCGCTGTGGTATGGGCCCTCAAGAAGCTCCGGCCCTACCTTTTTGGCACCCACTTTCGGGTACAGACTGACCACCGACCCCTGCAGTGGTTGATGCATATGCGGGGGGAAAACCCAAAACTGCTACGCTGGTCCATCTCCTTGCAAGGTATGGACTTCACGGTTGAACACCGGCCTGGGTCCGACCACGCCAACGCGGATGGCCTGTCCCGGTTTTTCCGCCTCGACGAAGAGAGTCCCCAAGAGGATGGGTAACTCTCCCCGCCTTCAGCTGGGGGGGACGCATGTTGGACAGGCCACATGACGGGCCGCTCTCCCCCGGCTCGACCAGGCCCGAGCCCAGTCATACAAGCACCACACACCACCATTGTACGTCCTACGTCCCCTCAGGGACACCTGCCCTCGAACATGATCACCTCATGGGCCCGATCCACTGCCGACCCATGCGCTCAGCCTGGGCCGCCATCTTGGACACTTCATCACGAGGCCGCCTGGCCCCCGATCGACCTCAACCCTGGGCCTAGCCCGGCCTCAGACATTCCGGCACCACCCTCCACCCAGGAGGTGAGCGAGCTACTTGGCAGGTCAATGGGAGAAAGAGGTGTCGATGGCTCTCCCCCGGCCAGTGCCGCTCGCCCATCGCCTCCCCGGGCGCTGGCTCCACCCCCCCGCTGGGTGTCTGGACTCCCTCATCCCGGACCTCCCGACCTCCAAGTGCGAGGGTCCGGACATCAAAGCCCGCCAGCCCTATAACTGGGGCAGCTCCAGAGCAGGAAGGCAGTTGTATCTTGGAGTCGAGAGACGTAAAGAGGAACTCACCCTGGACGGACTACTGGCGCTGCCGTAGCTCTGTCCTGTGCACCATCGTCCTGCCTGTTGGCGCTGCCACAGCCGTCGTAACCTTCATCCTTCATCGTCGTCCGGATCTGCTGGCGAGGCCGCGGACCGTTGTAACCGTCATCTGCATCGGGACCTGCTTGGCTTCTCCACGGCCCGTCGACCATCCGTCATCCATCCCGGGACCTGCTTGGCTTCTCCACGGCCCGTCGATCATCCTTCGTCCATCTCGGGACCGGCTTGGCTCCTCCACGGCCCGATCAGCAAACACACCGAGCTCGAGGATTGAGAGCTATTTAACTCATTGGCAACTAAGACTGTCCCGCTACCCCTTTTTCCTCAACCCGAGATCAGAACCGAGGGGACCCCTGAGTCCAGACCTCCTTGTATCATATCAACGTAACCTCAGAATTGCCTATAAAGTCTCGTTAACCTTCAATCTTGTGTGGTGTCCGTCTGTGGGGGGGGAAGTTACTTATCTGTACAGTCGTTGGAGACGGCTCTCCCTGGAGACCTCTCCCCGTAATCTCGGCCGACCCTCCCGGTCCGTCTAACAATTAATAATCCCGGCGGCCCATTCTAACAAATCGAGAGCAGGCGACCTTACGATAGTGAAGTACGAATATGGCGGTAGTTCACTATTAGGACATGCCAACTTGGTCAGGCTTGCCCTACCTTATACTTACAATGCACCCTGCGCTCGGGCCTACCATAGGGGTGACTAATATGAATTTAAGGGAAGGTTTGGGGGACTGGCAAGTAGGCGTACTTGCGCAGCCCGCGTGACAGTACAAGACTGCACATAGGTCTCGCAATGACAGACCCGTAGACATACTTTTACTAGGCCGCTCGTGTGGGTGGCACAACACGTGCTGCAAGCCCACTAGCGGCATTTGTATTTACAAGCCCCGGCACTCTGCGTGCACTAGACTAGGGACTGACAGTAAACCAAATAAGCCAAACAGTAATTTAACATAGGGAGCCTTTGCACCGCGGCACTGATCAGCAGTGGCACAGTGCCCAGAGCGATATACCAGCAAAAATATCGTAAACAGAGGAGGCAAACAGAAAAAATGGAGGAGAGACTCAAGCCAATGATGTCGGGTCTAACAAGGGGTAAACCCTTCGACTTTTGGAAACATTGTGAGGTGGGCGTCACAATGAAGATTACAATAAAAGTGATGGATGGAATGCTGAAAATAATCTCTGCCACTGGTAATTACACATGGCTGCATCCCAGGCCATCATTTGTCAACCCTCCTTAACACCTCAGATTAGACTCAGCCATATACGAATCAGCCTTTTTCCTACTGCAATAGAAACAGTCCCGCTCGAACTGCCAAGCTGGGTGCTGTTCAAAACAGAACAGAGGCAGCTCAATGCAAGTTTTAGCCAATTTGGGCCTCTTCAGTTGGGTGCAACTTTGGTCCAGTGGCACAGTGAACGTAGAAACCTATATCTATCTGGGCATACACGTTGCACTTAGGGCGTCACTCACAAATACAAAAAAATTATGGATGGAATGCTAGAATTAATCTCAGTCACTGGTTATTACTTGGGCTGTGTTCCAAAGCATTGATGTTTTTTCCCACCACGTCCCTTGCGTGTATTGCCTTCTGGGTATGGCCTCTGTGCTGGATGTACTGTTCCCATGAGGAGCTAGCTCAGTATGGATTTTTGTAAGGCAGGCTGTGTAGAATGGCTTGGTGGGTGAAAAACAATGGACTGGAATGTGATCGAGCTGATTACCATGGCTGAGATGAATTCAAGCATTCCATCCATCACCCTATTATTTGCTGAAGTTGATGCCCTAAGAGCAACTGGCATGCCCAGATATGGCCACTGTGGCATTGGACTCAAGCTGCACCCTACGTACAACACCCAAATAAGCCTTCTTGCAGTTTTTTGTGTTCCCCTTCGGGGCAGGAGGTTCGCCTGGCAGGTCAGAATAGACTGCTTACATGAGGAGCAGATTGAGTACTAATTTACACTAAATGCATGGTTATTCTTTCACAGAAGTACATTTCGTTTTGCTGTTTCACATAATTAAGCTCCAGCAAAGTATACACATCACGCTTATCCTTAGTAAAAATATGCTGTATTTATAATTTATATACAGCAAATGGCTCATAATTAGGGAATAAAATCTTGTAAAATGTGGCAAAACAGCATTCTGTCTATGAACCTATACTTTCCAATGCTGTTTAGAAATTTCAGTGAAGGATTGCTTTAGAGGGAAGGCAAATAAAACAAAATGAACTCATTGGCAAATTAAAAGAAAAGGTTCTTAAATAATGAATCCTTCACAGTAAGGTGTAGACGTGGGTTCTGTATGCCACACCAACCTTGACCTCAGCCTCACCAACTCCCAGATCTGTCTGGGGCCAGGGAAGATCAAACCCAGTAACAAAGGCTTTCTCAGTCTTTACACTGATCAGTTCGACCTGTTTGCAATCTCACCGCTGTGTATGTTCTTCACACCAGTTTGTTTAATATTTCACTCTTATTTACTCTTATAGGTAAAGTGGAGGATCCTGCATGCGATGCACAGATCTTTAGGATGCTGGATGTCCCTTACCTTTACAGGAATGTTTATGACTTGCCTTTCGAGACCTCACAAGACAAGTAAGTGCATTCTCATGAGCTTACCCACTGTGGATACTTATTAATTC
This sequence comes from Lissotriton vulgaris, assembly GCF_964263255.1. NCBI lineage: Eukaryota > Metazoa > Chordata > Amphibia > Caudata > Salamandridae > Lissotriton > Lissotriton vulgaris. The sequence continues at coordinate 1,063,274,479 of NC_141693.1, read as the reverse complement.
ATGCATACTATAACTCTTGTACAATTGCTTTTAAATATCAGCTTGTGTCCTTTAGAGAAATAGCAGAAAAGAAGCCTGGCAAACATTGACAATAATGTTCTGTTACATCTTTGTTAGACCTGTGGTTCCTTTTTATATTTTAATAAAAGCAAACAAGTATAATAGAGTAGACGGTCTACTAATCATTCCCTTTTTAAAAGCATTCATGTTTGCAGTTGACAAAACCAAGAGCCTTAAGTAGAGTTTGGCAGCTGGGACACTCCTTATACGTGACATGGTGGATGCCCACCACTTTTAACGGAGTGCCCCATCCACCAAACTCTAAGCAAGGCCTTAAGTCTTTAAATTGTTACTGTTTGATTTAGCATCCAGGACACTGCGCATTTTCTGTTTTTCTGCTCCTTTTATTGTGAACCCCGGAATCGATTTTTAAAGCCAATACTGAAGGAGATGAGATTTACGCAGTATAATCCCGCATTGTTATATTTGCAAATGATGGATTCTCCTGTAACTATGTATTGTACCGCCAGTTTCCTGGCTGCATCTGTAAGAAGTAGGAGATTGAGATTAAGATTGGATTTTTAATGCTGAAAGATAACCATTTCTGTATTATGTACTTGATCAATGGACTGTTGGGCTCAAACGGAAATGAAATTGTGTAATTATCCTTTTAAACTGGGTTTTAACTATTGCCATGTTTAATACTGTATTAATTGATTTTTAAAAATGTTTTAACAGTTTTATAAATGTTTAGAATACTTTTATGATTTTAATTAATCGAATAAAGTGGTTTTGACTTGACTTGACTTGACTTGACTAGCATCTTGTTCAATGTTTGCCTGCAGTGACGACAATAATGAGACAACTGCAAGTGTGACACACCAGCTAAGTGAGCAAGTGGAAGACTTCCTGACAAAAAATAAAATTCAGAATTTTTACCCACGAGAGCTGGAGACCGTTGATTCTTTGATGTCTTTGATCAGTGACAAACTGCGTGAAACACAGGTCAGTACAATTTACAGAGATTTTTTATTCCTGGAAGGGTTTAGTTACCAGAATAATCTTTTATTGTTGTACTCGCATACCCTATTGCTAAGGTATGGGTTTTGCAGAGGGTGGAAATGAAAGTCCTTGGTATTAAATGTTTTAACTGGTTGTAGTGCAGAGATGTTAGGTGCAATAACAGCTTTGAGAGTACAGGAACTCCTAAAATGTAAAACTTTATTAAGTATGTGGCAAGCCTACTTTTAAAATGCTAATTGTATTTGTATTTATTTTATTATGCGCGAATTCACCAAGACGGGCATCTTGGCGCCACGGAATAGTCCGACAAATAAAACCTGAATGGCGTTAACAAAACAAGCGAGAGTGAAAGCTGCAAAGCAGAACATACGCTTCTATACGAATCATACTTGGATTATAATAGGGGAAAAGCTCCAAGACGGGAGATGTTTATGCCTTATAGAACACAGCGTGTATGAGGCACAGAGTTTTGTATGGGATTATTTACTTAACTGGGAGCCAGTGCGTCTGGACTCTGGCATGAGTCACATGATCGAATTTTCATAGGTTGCTCGCACTGCAAAGTTCTGGATTCCTTGACATTAATAAATAGAGGATTGTGGTATCTCCCACTAGATGTGCCCCCCGGCAGCTCTGCGTGTAATGGAGCTGCTCGCAGTGACATCACATCGAATGTCACCGCGACCAGCGTTCCAAGGCGAGCGCCGGGGAGACGAACTGAGAGAGCTGCGGAAGCACAGGCTGTGGCTGAGGTCGCAGAGCTATCCTAACCTAAATAAACACGTTTGGTTTATCATCTGTGGCGTCCTCGCCTTTCCTGGGCCGTCACTACACTGGCGACGAGGGAAATTCACATACGACCTCAACACGCCCGAGGAAAGAAAAGGAAAAGAACAGCTGACTGAAGAATCCTCTTTGCGTTGAAGCTGACAGCGCAACTAAGGAGCCGTCTCTTCGGGGAAGAAAAAAAGGAATCGGAGCGAAAGAGCACCTGATCGTCACCTACCAAGCACTGAAGAAAAAGTAGGTACTTGTGTCAGCGAGTGAAAGCGCAGAGTTGAGGAGTTATAGTGAAAGTGCCTGACCGTTTGGAGCCATAGGCGCGAACTCTCCATGAACTGGAAATGATTAAGAGCGCATCGTAATGCGCGAAGGGATGTGACACAAGGAAGCAGCAGTCTAGCGAGTAGCCGAGTGGTTATTCAGCGCATGTTGGTGTGAGACTGTTGCGCTTAGCACTCCCCATCCAGTGACTTTGCCTTTCAAAGGTGAAACCGGGGAATGGAATTTGAGGCACAGCTGTTCAAAAGTAAAGCAGCGAGGCGCGTGTGATTTAGGCTGCCTTTTCTGTCACCTCAGAGAGCGGAAAATAATCGCTGATCGGACGGCGTCTGATCGGGTTTTCCGTGCTGACGGAAGTAAGGTACACTTTTGAAGTAATCGTTAGCGCAGATAAGGAATAAACATTGAAAGGAAGCATTTGGTCAAGAGAAACGCAGCGCAAGCGCCTCACGAATTGGAAGCAGCTTATCTAGTACGTCTGGCATCCGAGTGAGGAGGGTGGTGACACTAATGGCCTGCTGTCAAGAAGTCAATTGTTAGCTCACAGCAGGTAGCTGAGCGTGTTGGTAACGCATGCCTGTACGAGAGATTTCCTAAGCACTCACCCCTTTCAGCTGTTGCAAAGAACAAAGTGGTAACCAGAGGGTAACTAAAAAGGCACAACCATCTAAAAGGAACGCAGCGAGGCTGTCACCACAGGGAGCGTTTCTGTATTAACTTTGTCAGCATTCCTCTGCCATAGTAACTGGAGCGTGATGCATGCACTGTCATGAAAGAAAAATGTACTGTGCCGGTGTTTAGGGTTATATTAACCGTATCTTGCCAGGAAGTGTGTGACGGTTGACACATTGAGGGGCGAGTGTAGTAGGAGGTTTCCTTGTCACCGCAGAAATGTTTTAAGTGGAACTTTGCTGGCAGATAGGAGAAAAGAACACGGGGAAGCGCACACTGTGAATGAAATAACAACGTTTTTGAAAGGTGGAGGCCACACGCTATTGGAGTCAGAATTCTCCTGCAGTAAGCTTTAAACAGGTTACAGTCTGATCAAGGGAGTGTGGGCCGAGGTGGCCATCGGAAGTACTCCCTCTGCAGGCTGCATTCGTACTGCGCTGCTCATGTTTTGAGGAATGTACCTTTAACACAGAAACTTGGAAGCCCAAGCAACTGGGGCTCACAAATTAACTGGTCTTTAATGGAGTTTCTTTCAAACTAATGCATGTAGAAGTATTGTACTCTAATGTAGCGTATGCATGTTTGCCCATTTTTTGCGCAAGAAATTAGTACTCTGCCCTACGGTTATATTGTGTACAGCAGAACACTAACATTCTCATCCGGGTTGTAGCTCTGCAAATACCGCTCCATAACAAATAACAATGCAAAGTGTGACCCCTCCACCCTTCTTTTTGACCAACCCAGGCGATCCCACTATTCAATGGAAAAAATGGAAAAAAGTGTTTTTGAATTACGCAACTGTATGTGGGCCTAACCTGGGCTTAGAAAGGAAGGTAGCGTTGTTAGCATATTACCTGGGTGCGGAAGGAGAGGAGGTTTTGGATCATCTCCCAGACTTAGGGACGCAGGAAGCAAGGGGTCTTAATGAGTTTGAAGTCAGTCTAAAGAAGTTGGATTTGCATGATCTCCCCAAGACAAGCACTATTATGGAGAGGTACCACTTTGGTAAAAGAGCACAGAAGGAGGGAGAATCTATTGAAGATTTCGTTTCTGAGTTGAGGAAGTTAGCAGCTACTTGCAAGTTCGGGGGGCAAATGAGGAAAGAATTAGATATCAGTTTGTATTAGCTTGCAGGATGGAGCGTGTGCGCGAAGAGTTATGGCTTGAGGATGACCCACCGTTGAGGGAGGTTCTTATCATAGCCAAACAGGTGGAGCACATGTTACAATGTGTAAAAGAGATAAAGCAAGACACTGGGGAAAGGAAGAGCGATGACAAGACCAATGTTTAGTGAAGTGGTGACCGAATGTGAGGCAGTGTCTGTGATCAAAGGCAAGAAGGTGGTGGGCAGAGAACAGAAGGAGAGCAAGCTGGGGGGATCATTCAAGGGCACCTGCTATGGGTGTGGCAAACAGGGACATCTAGCCAACGACAAAGAGTGCCCCGCCCTCAGATTTACTTGTAACAAGTGCGGCAAGAAAGGCCATTTCAAGCAATACTGCAAGAGTGGGCAAGGGGTCAGTAGCAAGAGTAGAGACAGGACGAATGTAGTGTGCGACGAATTTGTGGTGCAAGTCAAAGAGTTGCAGGTCAACAATGACACTAGGTGCAGTGAAGTAGTGGTGCAGGTTGAGGAAGGACAGGTCAACAGCCCGAAAGACACCATAAATGTAGGGGGAATTGGTCTAAAAGCATTGTTCGATTCCTGTTCTAGGATAACTATTATCAACGCAAAAGAGTTCTCTCGGGTGTCCAAAGGAAAAATAACTTTGAGAAAAATGGATTTGAGGCCTGGGGGGAAAGCTGGTCGCCCTATCTCCCTGAAAGGTTACTTCTTAGGGAAGATTGAATACAGTAACAGGACTACCGTGTCCAAAGTTTATGTGTCCACAGTAGGTGACAACATCTTGGGGTGGCAAGCTCAGAAGGAGTTAGGGGTCTATCCTAATCCCAATAGTAATCCCCAGATCCTGATACAGGAAATACATGAACACAAGACAGACATAGTGTCGGAGTTCAAAGGAGTGTTCAGAGAAGAATTAGGATGTTTAAAAAACTACTGCCACAAGATAAAATTGAGAGAGAACGCTAAGCCAGTTGTGGCTAAAGTCAGGAAACTCCCCATTGCCATCCAAGAAGAGGTGAAATCCGAATTAGAGAAATTGTGCAAGGCAGGAGTCATCGAACCGGTGGAAGCGACGGAATGGTTGGCACCCATCGTGGACGCAAAGAAGAAGGATGGGTCAGTCCAGCTCTGCATCGACCTAAGGGCATTGAACAAGGAGGTCGTGGTCGACCGTTACCCTCTACCGAACATCACCCAAATGATGAGCATGCTGGAGGGAGCTAAGGTGTTCTCCACTCTCGATCTCACCTCAGCCTACTTCCAGATAAAACTACACGAAGAGTCACAGGAACTCACAGCATTTGTGTCACCGATGGGCGCGTACAAGTTCAAAAGGATGCCTTTCGGGCTGGTCTCGGCAGCCGCCGTTTTCCAGAGAATCATGGGCAACATCTTGAAAGGCATCCCAGGCGTCATGTGTTACCAGGATGACGTGCTTATATTTGCTAAGAACCATAAAGAGCATGATGAGAGACTGAGATGCGTACTAGGAAGGTTCCAGTCACAAGGACTTACTGTGAAAAAAGATAAGTGCGTGTTTGGATGTGCAGAGCTAGATTTCCTGGGGCACAAGGTGACGACAGAAGGAATACGCCCCAAGGCCGAACTGCAGAACACCATCGTAAATTTGGCACCACCCACGAGCAAGGACGAAATCAAGTCGTTCATGGGGATGTTGGAGTTTTACAGGAAATTCATAAGGAACCTGGCAGGAAGGACTTACGCCATCAGACTGCTGTTGAAGAAAGAAACTGAATTCAACTGGAGTCAGGAGTGCCAGAGAGAATTCAAAGACGTAAGGAGGGCACTTGCAGAGGCCCCCAGCTTAAAGTCATACATGCCCAACCGAGCGACAGTAGTCACCACCGATGCTAGTGCCAAGGGGCTGGGAGCAGTCCTCACTCAAGTAGGCAAAGACGGAGAAGAAACCATAGCGTTCGCCTCAAGGTCACTCCAGAAATCCGAGAACAACTACTCGGTAATCAAAAAAGAAGCACTAGCAGTATCCTGGGCGGTGGGGAAGTTCAGAGACTTCCTGTGGGGAACTCAGTTCACTCTTCGCACTGACCACAAGCCGTTAGTGGAGGTTTTCAGCAAGAAAGGCCTGGATGCCATCTCCAGCAGGATAAGGCGGTGGGTGGTCAGTCTTCAAGAATACACCTTCGGCGTCGAGTACGTCCCGGGAACACAAAATCTTGCAGCAGACTGCCTGTCGAGACTCGTCAGTGAAAATGAGGCGAGGGAGAAGCAAAAGAAGACAGATGAGGAAGAGGATGAACTTCAGATGGAGAATGTCTGTACCATCCAGAGGGCGTTGGGTGAGGAAACATGGAGAAAGGCATTAGAGGAAGACAGGATCCTGGAGGAGGTGTGCAAGAGAATAAAAGACAGGTGTAAGAATGAAGATAAACGGGAAGAAAACCTGCGGCCATACTGGGCTGTCAAAGATGAGTTGTCCATAACGGACGAATGCCTGTTCAGGGGGACGAGACTGGTGCCACCGGCATCGGTGAGAGACAACTTGGTCGAGATAGCTCACGAAGGGCATCTAGGCATCACCAAGACTAAACAAAGACTCAGAGAGAGCTATTGGTGGCCTAACATGGACCTTGCCACTGAAAGGAAAATCAGGGACTGCATTCCCTGCAGCAACAGTGACAAAGTCCTGAAGCAACTGACGCCCCCAATGGTATGCAGGCCGCCACCGTCAGGACCCTGGGAAGAGTTGGCGCTAGACATCGTGGGCCCATTGTCTGGAGAACTGCGAACGCCTTACATCCTGGTGCTCATGGATTTGTATTCTAGGTGGCCAGAGATGAAGTTTGTAAATGAAGTCACGACCAGGACAGTCATCGGGTTCCTGGAAGAGGTGTTTATCAGTGAAGGACTACCCAGCAACATCCTTACGGATAATGGGGTGCAGCTATGTTCAAAAGTAATGGAAGATTTCCTTGCGGAGAGGGGCATCAAACACAAGTGGTGTGCCTTATACCACCCCGAAACCAATGGCATGTTTGAGCGGTTTAACAAAACCCTCAAGGAGAGCATTCAGCTAGCCAAAGCCAGTGGTATAAGCTGGAAAGAGGAGGCGTGGAGGCGGCTAGAAGCATACAGGTTCACACCGCACCAGACGACGGGTGTCGCCCCGTTCGAGCTGCTCCGTGCAAGGATACCCAACACCAAGCTATCCCCAGGGTGGATGGAATGGCACAAGGGATGGTCAGACCACACCAAAGGAACGGAAAGCTTGAAGAAACAAGAGGAAGCCATGAGAAAAAGAAAGGAAAGATATGACCGGCTCAAGGCCACACGGCAGACCGAATTCAAAGTAGGGGATAGCATCAAGATCAGAACCCCCACTGGAGGAGCAAGTTGGTCAGGGTACAGTAGTCCTACAAAAATCACTAAACTATTCAAGAATGCCGTAAAGACTCAAGAGGGAAAGATCTGGAACCTAAGGAGAGTGGCGAGATACCACCCGCCAGGGCAGGACTCCATGAGCGAAAGGGAGGGTGAGGGTGATGCTAGGCAGAACCAAGGTCCCAACACCAAGGAGCTGTTGTCATTCCCCCACCCAGGTGGTAGGTCTAGCAGGAGAGTGACCAGACCCCCCAGGCATTTCGATCAATATATTATGATTTAGCCTTTGCTGTTTTGCCATCCAGGAGCCGTCCTACCTAGCAGGATAGTGTCTCTACCCTCCTGAGATTTCCATCAGTTTTTACGCTGTCCTCCCTGCTTTGCTATTGTTTATGAATTGTTCGATGTTTTCTTTCCGCAGGGTAGGGGGATGTGTGGTATCTCCCACTAGATGTGCCCCCCCGCATCTCTGCGTGTAATGGAGCTGCTCGCGGTGACATCACATCGAATGTCACCGCGACCAGCGTTCCAAGGCGAGCGCCGGGGAGACGAACTGAGAGAGCTGCGGAAGCACAGGCTGTGGCTGAGGTCGCAGAGATATCCTAACCTAAATAAACACGTTTGGTTTATCATCTGTGGCGTCCTCGTCTTTCCTGGGCCGTCACTACAAGGATTCCCGAAGGCATCGATAGAGAATATTATAATAACCAAGCCTTGACACTACCCTGGATGCAGATGGCGAGGTAGGAATGAAAGGCTTTTTTTGAGGAGACTCCGAACATGAAAACCGGCTGAGGAAACGTCATTAATCTGAGATTTGAATCAAACGCTCGATTTAGCAATACACTGAAGGTTTTAGCTTTAGAGAGGCAGCTTCTCCTAATGTATTTTAATGTCACAGGCAAAGAGTGTTTGGCCAGCACACCATGGTGTTGCCGACCAGCAAGAGCACAGTGTTCACCTAGGGAAATTTTGCAATATCCACAGCTGGACTCTATATAGGTACGTAGTCAATGTTCCTGATAATCAAGATATATATAATCATTTGTGTATCCTCGGCCAATAACATTTCGATACAAAGGATGCCCCCTCCCCTTCCTCAGCCTGCGGGCTCAGGTGCGCTGCATCTAGACTAAGTTTAATATGTTTCCATTGGTTGCATGTTGAATTGATTAATAGGGATGCTTGTCTTCCATTCAGGTTCATCAGTGTTTAGCAATGCATTGTGACATTGCTTTTATGTTCACTTGACATTCCGACATGTGTGTTTATTTTTCTTGTGAGACTTTCTGCTGTAACAAAACCTTTCTATTTCCCTTTGTTGACTGTATATTTCGAAACAAATACTCTAAGGCTGGATACGTGTACAGTATGCTTGCTGGAATTTGAATAGTAGTGGAATTTTGTGGTAATAATTACATTATTGATTCATTTATTGAATATCAATATTAGTCGCTCCACATTTGAATTCATATATGTGTATTAACATGAAGCAATTACAAGAGAACCAAATCCCACTTGGGGTTTTTGCATTTGTCACCCCAAGTGGGATGGGTATGCTCAGACGTGAGTCCCATGCACTCCACACCACTGGATTCAAGCAAGCCGGGCTGAAGACGGCTGGAATGTCAGGAACCGGTCCTCGGAAGCTCGTTTCCGGTCCAGGGAAGGCATGGCTTGGCAGTTCTGGCTGGACTGTTCCCATGAGGCACAGGGTCAGACTGATTCGCATATGGCCATGTCTGAATTGGGGTGGTGTGGAGTGCAAAAAACGATGGATTTAGGCCCAGATCTCTGTACTGGGGTGAAGGTATGACATTGTTCTGTATTCTGTCCATCACCTGTGGTTTTTGCATTTGTCACCCGAGTGGGATGGGTATGCTCAGACGTGAGTCCCATGCACTCCACACCACTGGATTCAAGCAAGCCAGGTTGAAGACGGCTGGAATGCCAGAAACCGGTCCTCGGAAGCTTGTTTCCGGTCCAGGGAAGGCATGGCTTGGCAGTTCGGGCTGGACTGTTCCCATGAGGCACAGGGTCAGACTGATTTGCATATGGCCATGTCTGAACTGGGGTGGTGTGGAGTGCAAAAAAGCGATGGATTTAGGCCCAGATCTCTGTACTGGGGTGAATGTATGACATTGTTCTGCATTCTGTCCATCACCTGTGCTTTTTAGGTCTCGCCTGTCGATGCGCATGCGCATCGAGCAAGGCGAGAGTATTGCGAGTTATCCACTCTTTATCCACACTGCAAGGAATCGTGGCGATTCCTTGCAGTGCCCGTGACTTTTAAGGTCAATGCGCATGCGCATTAAGCTTATGCGCATGCGCATTGACCTTAAAAGTCACGGGCGCGTGCACGTCCGTCTTTGTTTACCCCTCCGCCCCCTCCCGCCGTGTCGCATTTCTCCTCCCCCTCCCCTCTCTTCCTTCCGTCTTCCTGCCGTGTCGCACCTCTCCCCTCTCCGCCCCCTCCCCTGCCCGCCCCCTCCCGCCGTGTCGCATTTCTCCTCCCCCTCCCCTCTCTTCCTTCCGTCTTCCTGCCGTGTCGCACCTCGCCTGCACGTTTTCGGCAAGGAACTTTGCCAGCGCTTGTTTACATATGCGGCGTTTCCTTTCTCTGGCTTCCTGCTGTGACTTCTAGTAACAAAGCCTCATTGCTATTACTGGGAGAGGTTTGTTGACCCCAACGCTGACCAGCGCCCTGCTAGGCCGCATTAAATGCAATTTGCGGAGCAGAACTAAAAGGTTGAAAACAAGGGCTGGATTCTAGCGGGCCTCTGGGGCTGTTGCTAAGCAATGCGGCTTGGCCTCGCTACAAAAAAACAAGGGTCCCCTCTTTTTCCAAGCCTCCGGTATGCCAGGGATCCTAGTGATAATATTAGCTTACTTACACTGAGCAGAGAGTGTTTTGAATTTACAGACCTTTTAAGCAGGAGAAAGCGTGCTTTAGATGAGTAATCTGTAGTATTTGGCGAGTAAAATGCAAGTATTTAGCATTCGGCTTTCGTTGCCAAGGAAATGGCGCCTGAGCCTTCCCTCTGTAAATAATTGATTTGAGTTCTATGCACGCTGCATGCGTCATGTGATATATGGACAAAATAGGCTTTCACTACAAGACAATAAGGTTTTTGTACGAAAGATGAAGCGTCTCATTAAAAAATGCGAAAGCAGGACCTAGTTTTAAAATGAAACCAATCGCCAGTGAAGTCTGTCAGCGCGATCCGCTGAATGGATCGAAGGGTCCTCCCAAAGGTGTCACATCACCCGAGAGCCCTGTGGATATTCAAGCTGGCCTCGCTTCACGCCGGTCATGCGTTTTTGCCAAAAGATCTGTCACCCGAAATCCATCCGGTTACACACAAACTCGGTGGACTTGGAATGTCACAGGAATTTAGTCAGCTAGAGAAATTGAAAAGATATTGAACTAATTCTAAAAGACAACCGTGTACAAGATATCTGCAGGTTTGTTATCTCTCCTGAAAATCCAACTGCTCTGTGGACTGAGGGACTAGAGTTGTCAAATTCTTGAATGCGTTATTTTTTTATGCTTGCCCATTTACAGACTTTAAGTAATGCTCATATGTGATCATGGTTATGGTACATGAGTTTTGTAACTTTCCATTGGTAAATATATATTTTAATAAAGTCCCAGCAGTAGTGAAATTTGGTTAATTTTCGAAAAAAAAGCTTTGGAGAATTGTACTTAATGTATTTGTTAGTCCTTCAAAGAGATTGCAATCTAGTAGTCTGTTTAACTGGTGTAGAGCAGAAGCAGTTAATGTTGTTGGTAGGTCATGAATTGAAAAAAATTAGGACAACCTTGCAATGATCACATTTTACAGTTGTAGCTGAAACCGCATAGCGCAGACCTGTTACTTCGGGGAGGTCTGTCTCTGGATGATATTCTCCCGCCGGGTGCAGTACACTTTGTTTCCTTTAACTGGCTGTTTTTTGTTCCTGTATTAGAACACAATTAGTTGTACAAATTAAAATTGTTCAGATTTCCCTTTTCATTACACCTCTCCAGGTCCATCCGTTCCAGAAAATCTTCAATGTGTTGTGTTAATGTTATTGATGCATAGAGATTTTTCAGAGTATAGTTATCAAGCTTCAGCAAATTTTTGGAACAGGGATTGTCTATTCTGTATTTTCTCAGTGTTCTCCAGATCTACTCATTAGCAATTGATAGAAACTTCTGCACCTGTCTTAGATTGTTTTAGCTCATTGCCCCAGAGGAAGGAACTTTCACTTCCCTTCACTGCAGGTACTAATGCAGCTATAATACGAATGCTCCCTTGTGTAACCCTCAACCCCTCACTCACCCTCACTCTCACTCACCCTCACTCACCCTCACTCACCCTCACCCTCACTCACCCTCAACCCCTCACCCTCACTCACCCTCAACCCCTCACCCCCTCACCCTAACCCCCTCACCCTCAACCCCTCACCCTCACTCACCCTCAACCCCTCACTCACCCTCACCCACCCTCACCCTCAACCCCTCACCCTCACTCACCCTCACCCCCTCACCCTCACTCACCCTCACCCTCAACCCCTCACCCTCACTCACCCTCACCCCCTCACCCTCACTCACCCTCACTCACCCTCAACCCCTCACCCTCACTCACCCTCAACCCCTCACCCTCACTCACCCTCAACCCCTCACCCTCACTCACCCTCACCCTCACCTTCACTCACCCTCAACCCCTCACTCACCCTCAACGCCTCACCCTCAATCACCCTCAACCCCTCACCCTCACCCACCTTCACTCACCCTCACTCACCCTCACTCACACTCACCCTCACTCACCCTCACCCACCCTCAACCCCTCATCCTCACTCACCCTCAACCCCTCACCCTCACTCACCCTCAACCCCTCACCCTCACTCACCCTCACTCACCCCCACTCACCCTCAACCCCTCACCCTCACTCACCCTCACCCTCACTCACTCTCAACCCCTCACCCACCCTCAACCCCTCAACCCCTCACCCACCCTCAACCCCTCACCCACCCTCAACCCCTCACCCACCCTCAACCCCTCACCCTCAACCCCTCACCCCCTCACCCTCAACCCCTCACCCTCAACCCCTCACCCACACTCACACTCACTCACCCTCACCCTCACTCACACTCACCCACCCTCACTCACCCTCACTCACCTTCACCCTCACTCACCCTCAACCCCTCACCCTCACTCACCCCCACTCACCCTCAACCCCTCAACCTCAACCCCTCACCCTCCCTCACCCTCACTCACCCTCAACCCCTCACCCTCACTCACCCTCAACCCCTCACCCTCAACCCCTCACCCTCACCCACCCTCACCCACACTCACCCACACTCACCCTCACTCACACTCACCCACCCTCACTCACCCTCACCCACCCTCACTCACCCTCACCCTCACTCACCCTCACCCTCAACCCCTCACCCTCAACCCCTCACCCTCAACCCCTCACCCACCCTCAACCCCTCACCCCCTCACCCTCAACCCCTCACTCACCCTCACCCTCAACCCCTCAGCCTCACCCTCACTCACCCTCAACCCCTCACCCTCACTCAACCTCATGCTAAAGATTTACAAAAAAACCCATAAACAATTCTAAAAGCACTAACTCTAATGCTGCGAGACCTATTGCATTTCTAATGCTTGTTGCATTTGTCACCCCAAGTGGGATGGGTATGCTCAGACGTGAGTCCCGTGCACTCCACACCACTGGATTCAAGCAAGCAGGGCTGAAGACGGCTGAAATGCCAGAAACCGGTCCTCGAAAGCTTGTTTCCGGTCCAGGGAAGGCATGGCTTGGCAGTTCGGGCTGGACTGTTCCCATGAGGCACAGGGTCAGACTGATTTACATATGGCTATGTCTGAAATGGGGTGGTGTGGAGTGCAAAAAAATGATGGATTTAGGCCCAGATCTCTGTACTGGGGTGAATGTATGACATTGTTCTGCATTCTGTCCATCACCTGTGGGTTTTGCATTTAAAACTAGTTCTCAGCCAGAGCCAGGTCCATCTTTCTAAAATGGCTGCTGTTTCATGATGTTCATCATGTGTTCACATTTTTCCCGTTTGACACCACGGGCAACAAGATGTGCACTGTTTATTTGTTGTGACATATTGTTCTAGAAGGATTCACTGGAGGAAGCATTTTGCCACTATTAAAGGCTCCTCCTGCTAGTATACTGTATTGCGTTCATTCATGATTGTTTTCTGTTGTTTATGGAACGTATATTTTGTGACATCTCCAGATGACATTAGGTCAGAAGGGGTGAATCAATGTTCATGTAATGGGTTAGTGCTAAGATGGTAGGGTTATATGACATTTTAAAATATTGTAATTTGATTTATGATAATTTGGCTCACACCACTCTGACTTTGCAATTTCCATCATTTACTATGCTGAAATGAACTATGTAAACCCTCGATTTTGGGGGTGAGCCAGCAATATCTTTGGTATTTGCTAGGGATGCTTCCTGATTTTCTAATGATTTTATGCACAATTGAGACTAAGGAAAAATGTAATTGTTAGTGGAGAGGGTGCTCTGTTGCAACAGCGACGGAGTTCCCTCCCCGCCAACACCGTGTTCCACCCTCCCAATTTAGATGCTGGCAGATCATAGGTTTGGCTACAGCAGTGACTACTCCGTCACCGCCGTAGCCACACTTCTCCGACAGCTTGACAAAGTAAAAGCCATTGGAGAATTGCCTAATGTCTGTCTGCCTATTAGGATGGGAGGACATGTAGCCATTTTAGTATCTGTCACTGCCAGACAAACCCTGGCTATAAGGAGCAGTAAAAAACAAACATGCCTCCCTCGCAATGGGAGATGACTCCCATGGTGAAGGGGCATTATATTTTTTATTTTCAAAAAGAAGATCCTGGTTCATTATTTTCTTTTTTTAAATAAAAATGAAACCAGTTTGGTGCAAGGCTCCATCATGTTGATGGAGACCTACACGAAACAGCGAAAAGCATTGACAGGAACCTCTGTGATGGCAGTTCCTGGCAATGCTTGAGAGATGACCTCCAGCTTGGCGGTCATTTCTAAATGTGGTGGATGGCATCTCTGTTAGGGCAAAAGAGTAAATTACACCATCTCCATGTTGGAGACATGTGCCTCCTGTCGAAAGTTAGACTGGCCCATAGTCTGTTTTTCATGATTTTGCTTATAATTGCATGATTCCTGTAACTGATGTCATTCATGGCAATTGATTCCCCGTATCTTTAGTTGATTTCAATGAGAATTACTGCTGTATTTCTGTTTCCTACTTTCTATTTTGTACGTGAAATTTTTATTTACCTTCATGTTTATTTTCTGATTAATGATCTCAAACTCCCTTTTTGAGTCAGTTGTGTTATGCAGATTTGTAGAGTGCATTGCCACTCGGGAGGGTATCCTGGAGCTGAGCAGATGTCAGTCCAGCTAAACCTAGGTACTCATGGTATTACTCAAAAAGCAAATTCTTCAGCTTCATGCAGAATTCAAGATGAGAAGAGAAGGCTTTTATGTGTAGTGAAAGGTTTAAAAACCAATAAAGACATAAAAAAAATGTGTAGCAGCAGGTCGTTTCATCTTCTGGAGCACTGTAGAAGAAGATACGACAACCAGATCTGGTTTTCTGTATGTTTGTGTTTTGTGCAGGTAAATGTCCGGACGAGCACAGGTGTCTGGAAGGTTATTGAAAACAGATGTGATTGTTGAAGTGTGCAGGGCCAGTGGTATGTCACGCCTTGAAGGTGTGGGTGAGGAGTTTGAATTGTGCTCGTTTGTGTAGGGAGAGACAGTGAAGCTCCTTCGTGTGTGATGTGATGTGAGTGCAGCATGGGAGGTTCAGAGTTATTCTGACAGCCCAGTCCTGAATGATCTGCAGTCTTCTATTGTGTTTTTTTGTAGATCCGGACATAGAGGGTGTTCCCAAATATTCCAGCGTGTTCGTGATGACAGTGTGCAAGGCTGTCTTCCAAGTACTGCATGAAAGCCATTTGAAAATGTTCCTCACTATCTTCAGGGTATTGAAGCATGAGGCGTTGACGGCATTGACTTAGGTGGTCATTTTGAGTTTGCTGTTGATGTGGAACCGCAGGTTATTGGCATAGGTGGTGTCAGTGCTAGCCGGGTAAAGTCCCTCGATTAAGTCCTTTTCCAGAAGATCCATATTTTGGTCTCGTCTGTGTTCAGATGTTTGGTCTTCATCCAGTGGACGATACAGGCATTGAACTTGATCCAGGTGCTGGGTATCTTGTCTGTGAGGGAGAGAATATGTTGTGTGCCATCGGTGTAGAAGAGCGCGTTGATGGCCTGAGAGTAGATCATGCTGTCTAGAGGGATCATATATGTATTGAAGAAGGTTGGGCTCAGGAAAGATCCTTGCGAACTCCATAGATGAGGTCGCGGGCCAGGCTGACTGACTGGGCCTTTCTAATCAGGAAGGAGAAGATCCAACAGAGAGTGGTCCTTGGATTCCAGTGTTGTGAAGTCATTGCATGAGGATCGGGTGGAAGCCATGTCAATCTCTGCGAAGAGCTCCAAGAAGATGAGGGTCATGTCTCTTCAGTCCAGAGTCATGCAGATGTCATCCATGGCGGCGATGAGGGCAATGTCCGTGCTGTGGTTGGGTATGAAACCAGACTGAGTAGTGTCAAGGACTTGGTGGTCACTTTAGGTATTCGGTGGGGTGTCTATTGATGATTTTCTCTAAGACCTTGACCTGGAATGGTAGCTGAGGGATTGGTCTTTAGTTGGTGAGCATTGAAGGGTCCCCGGATGGTTTTGTCAGCAATGGTAGGACAGTTTAATGATTTCAGGAGTCCGGGATAGTTACAGAAGAGGTGGAGGAATTCAGAATGGGTGTAAGGATGGCTCCTATGTGTTGCAGGTCTCTGGAATAGACATGGTGGGGACAGGGGCGCGATGGGGACCTTGAGTTGATGGACTTCATGGTAGTGGCAGTTTCTTATGGGGAGATGACAGGCCATCTAGTTAGCATTGTTTCTTTGGATAAGATCAGGAGGCATTTGGTGAGGTCTTTCAGGTCCGGCTGCGAGTTGAAGTTGCTGTATTGGTGGTGATTTTGTTGCTGAAGCATTGAAAGTGATTGTTGTAGAGGTACTGCGAAGGGGCTATCGAGTTGGAGGCGGCCGCTGGTGAGGTGAAATCCTTTACAATGGCAATTTTTTATTTGATTTTGCTGGTGCTGGCATCTATGCAGTGCTCCAGAGCGATGCATTTGGTGGTTCAGATCATTTGGTAGCATCCCAGGATGGATTTTAACAGTCTTCTGTCTGTATTGTTCTGACTCATTCTCCATTTGTGCTAGTCCTCTGCCCTAGTGGAGGAGCCGCCCCTGGCAATGAACCTGGCTGCGCCTCTTCACCCTGAAGTCTGTTTTTCTCATTACGATTATAAGAGCTTGTTGTGTGAGTGAACTAGCGGTACTTTTGGTGTAACTACCTGCACCTCCTTTTTCCTGGACAAATTGGTTCTGAGGATTTAGCAGCCTTCTTACCTGCCCTTCCATATGCGGCAATCATCACTATAGCGTTCTTTTCTCCCTCTTGCCCTTTGAAAGAGGGAGAGAGGTTCCATTTGTTGGATCCTAAAAAAACTTCAAGCTTTTCCATATATCATACCAAGAAGTATAGAGTGGAGGATCAGATATTGGTGTTATCTGGAACAAAAAAAAAAGGCTGTACAGAAGAGGACCTGATTGAGGTGGATATTTCTCGGCATTGAGATCTATGCATTGGTCAAGAACTTAGTCCCTGGACTCTCTGAGAGCCCATTCCACCAGAGCTAAAGCTCTACCACTGTGTTGGTATGAAATGTGCCTGCTCTTGACGTCTGCCAGGGCCTGGTATATATTCACAAAGCACTGCTGCCTTGACAGCCTGATTCGATAGTAAGGACACTTGGCCCACTCCGTTCTGCAAAACGTTTTGGTCTAGGTCCACTCCAAAACTCTCCACCTTTAGGGGGAGCAGAGGGGGGGAGTACTGCAGTGGCATCTTTTATAAGGTGAGCGATCTGTGGTTAGAAGTGTTCATTTGAACAAGTTATTTACTTTTGGTAATGGTCTTTTTGGTGTATTTAATGCAAATTGTTTAGTGCCGTCTGACCTGCCTACTCTTTGGAGTGGCCATTTTTAACTCCTAAACAGGTCCCAAGTTAGTACTCAGCACACTGTATCCAACATTTGTTCACACTCTGCGTCTGAGGACGTGGAACATGAAAAGAAAAGAAACCGACATCAGCAAGCATGGGTGGTGCTTATATGTGACTCAGCTCTGTCACTTTCAGGCAATTATAGAACCAAGACAGAGCCGCACCATGCCACCAAGCAGCGCGCGGGAGCATTGCTATGAAAAATCCATAGATCCAGTCTGGCGCCTCTTGATATTGTAAGGTGAGGCTTCTGCAGTTAGATAAAATATCCACATAAAGAGAGTTACCAAAGGTAAGTAGGTTGTTTTTTTGATGCTGTTGGCGAGCAGGAGAACTCCTTTCTTTGTGGAGTTGAGCTTTAAGCAAGTGCTTTACATCCAGTTCTGGATTAGGTCAAGGTAGGGTCCGAGTTTCTGAATGTCTAGGGCCTAGGAGATCTTGAGATGGAGTTGTGTCGTATGCCGTTTAATATTATGCTAGTAGGCCTTTGTCTTCGTGGTAATATATAGGATAACAATTAAACCGCATTTTGTAAAATGCAAACAGTTGTCTTTTTAACCTAGTTTCATTGTAATGGTAGGAAGACGCAACCATGGAAAATAGATCTGTCTGGTTACTATTTCAGCTGCTGTATAAAAAAAGAACTCCGCTGCCAAGCTTGTAATCAATTTTTAATGTGAGATAAATCATGAAAGACGGTTCTCAAGAGGTGAGTGATAACATTAGAGTTACTTTTAAAAAGTGGGTCAGCCCCAAGAAAAAGGTAATTAATAGAACACTCAGCAGTTGGAAAGCACTGCTGTGTACGTTTAATATTTAATAATTAAAGATTCGAAAGAGTGTAATTACTGAAACCAATGCAGAGCCCATTGCTGTACAATGAAGACTCCTGAAACAGATTCTCTGTTTTTATTCAAGTAATATCCGTTAACGTGATGTGAGGCATAAGGCAAACGAGTACCATTGATAATGGAAAGATCAACATTTTATACCTGAAGCGTCCAAAATGGTTCCAGGAGGGTCCATCCCACAATACCTATGTGAGATAAATTGATATCCTGCACATTTAAATGGAATGTATACACTTATTCAGTGTCTATCCTAAAATCCTCCGAGGATCTGGCCCTCCTAAACCTGCACTAGATATACCTGCTGTGTTTATGCACCATACTGTGAGTGGGCCTTTGTTTCAAGACTAAAAATGACCAGGTTCAAATACATCAGACACAGTTTTACCAGGTGTATATCCACACCCTGCAAAACCGCATCTGGAGAGGGACTGCAAGCAAAGGCACTGCCTGGCAGCCCTCCAGCACCACAGAGGGATCAGACAATACTAACCCCCAGCCAGGCCACATCCTTCCATCTCATTGAACGCCCTTCTTGCCCTTTCAGTCCACCCTCATCAAGCAGTGGCTTCCTACTGACATTTATGTTCCTGCTCAGGGCAGGTGGTAACAGCCAGCAGACTTGTCCCAAGAATTGTGGAAAACCAACAGAAGAGGCTCAGTATTTTTAGCTTGGCATGGTTGTTCCCCATTGTGGTAACAAAAACTTGATATTGCTGGATTTAGGTGCTCGGATACTGACTGAAACCGGAGGTCTAAAATATGTCCATACACCCTAGTTCTTCCTAGCACCTGACCAGAGATTAGCAATGTATTTTGTTTCCTTCTGAAGCTGTTCTATTCTTGAGCAGCAACAAATGGAAAAGGTGTGTCTTGCGTTTTGATCTAGGAACTACAAAATTCAGTTTGGAGTAGGATCTTAATGAGCGTGAGGGATAGTATAATTTGAAGCGCTGTCACAGTGGTTTACCATTTGGTTGGTATTAACCTTGTGCAGCACACAGCGATTCTTTCCTTCATTGGCATCTAATGAAGTTTAGCCAGGACCGAAGCAATATAGCAAGTGGGCTGTATACCGGTGGTTAATCTCACAGCAAAGTTTTGTATCGTTTTAAGTTCATTAAATAACCTGATAGGCCCAAGTAGATAGAATTACAGAAATCCAGATGTGATGATATAAACGCATTTAAAATAGTTATTTTTTGCGAGAGAGCAAAAACACGTAGCACTCACTTAAGGGTGTGCAATTGAAAGGTGTAGTTTTGGTCAACATGTGTACATGGTCTGTCCAAGACAGTGTTGAGTTAATTTTAATTCCTAGGTTTTTTAAAGTCGGCGCCAAGGAGGGAGGCATTCCCTGACTATCCAGTCAGGAGATAGATGGACGAAGCTTCAAGGTTTGGCCATGCCAGTGATCTCTCTATTTTGTCTCTGTTAAATGTTAATTGGTTTGCATTCATCCACCTCTGTATTTTATGTAAACAGCCCCTCAGAGTTGTTACCATATTCAGATCACTTTTCCCTAAAACTGGCTATGATTTGTGTTTCATCAGCATGCAGGTAAAATTTCAGCCCACAGGAATCAATCAAACAATCAATCGTGCCAATGGAATTAGGTACAGATCAAACAGTAATGACTTACACAGTGATAATTTGACATGGAAAGATCGATGGAACAAAAAGTCCAAGAAATAATTTAGAATTGTGTTCTGAATATCAATATTTTCTAGAGTCTTGAGCAAAATTTCATGATCGAATGCATATGTAAATAAATATATACCAGTTGTCTTGCACAAACTCAAAGATACTAGGTCGGACACCCTAAAGCTGGCCTATTTTCGAAACAGACAAAAAAACACTAATGATAACTGTACTTAGATGAGCAGTATTAAAGATCCTATTACAATTTCATTACATATTTATTTATGAATACATTCACTCCAGAAAATTAATGTGGTTCAACTGTACATTTTATTACAAGACAATTTTCAAATTGGATTACATGAGATCCGTTTTATATGTTCAAAATGCAGTATTGTGGAACAGCAAAAAACATGCATTTACAAACCTTTTGATTGAGGATGTACCTCATGTGAATCTTCACTAGATAGCCAATACATGTTTTGCAGCTTGCAGCCGCTTCTTCAGGGCTAAAAAATAAGAGGGAACATTTTTGGTTACATATATTACTTTTTCCCAGTTCTTGATTGTAATTAACTAAGACATCAAGGTCTCTTTCCTCTATGAATCAATAAACATTTGAAGTATTCGCATAGCAAATGGCCCATTTATATTCACTGGAGAGTAGCTCCAAATCTAGCATTCATGTTTATGTTATTGTTTGCTTCATTACAACACGTATACTTCAAATAGCAGGAAGTTCACCAGCCTAACGGTCTTCAGGTGCCACTCAGAATTCCTAAATAGTTAGTGATACCTTACAATTGACCAACCATAATACGATATGTTCTCTGAGCTCTCTTCTGCGAAAGAAGTTCTATTAAACACTGTTCTTGTAGCTGTTTTGTGTGACAGCTGGTAACATTGGCTGACTAAACCGCTGTGTAGTATTTGTCGTTTTTTTATTTGCATAGGTAATTAAAACCATTGCAATAGAAACATTAAAATTGAATCTACATGCAAAAACAGTGTCACTACAAACATTAAAATTACATCTACATCCAAAAAGACTGTATATCACCAATCACAATTTTTCCTTTCAATTTAAAATCATAAAATCTAAATTTTTGAGACAACCATAATTAGAAATAGATAAAGTTTGTATTGTGATATTATCTAAAAGACAATTAAGAATCAAATCTTGGCATTTTTTTTTCTACTGCTTTCATAAACTTCACAAGACTACAGTTCAACTGAGGGTCATGGGGTGCGAAGCAGGCAAGAACTGCCTGCCTTCGTGAGAGTATTCTTCGTTGGTTAAAGTAGAATTTTAGAAGATGCTTTCGTTCTTCCAACAGTTTGTCACAGGAACACAACAAATGTGGCATGTCCTTAGGCACAGTTCCACATAACCGACAGAGGGAGCCCGCCTTGTCCTTTAACCAGTGTGGGAAATGCCAGATACAGGGTAACAGGCCCAACCTATAATTAAAAAAAATCATTTTAGTTGTTTTTGAATAGCGCAAATCAAGGCAGCTCTGTGGTGCTTGTGTGGAATACGAGTTTGGGATCATCCAGCCGTGTGACCTTTTCGTGAGGGATGCCTTGTCTTGAACCCATGAAAGATGTTTAATTGTTTTCCTAACCAGTTTTTTAAGTGTTATATGACTTGTGGGAGTATCCCAAAGCTGATCTAGGCCAAGATTCTCCAAGCTCCTTTTAAGATACTTAGCGGCTGGTGAGGCTGGATGTTGTTCTAATTCCATCCATAGATAATCATTTAAGGTTCCTTGTTTGGTTTTTCGCGTTTTGTCCCAAGCAGTGTTGTACGCTCCCTGTCTTGCCAGGAGTTGTTTCTGGATGCCAAACTCTAGCCAAATTTGAGCCAGTGAAGTTTGTTTGGGCAAGCTAAAAATAATCCTATACGCAGCTGTGACTGTATTGTCCAAAATCTTGGCATCCCTAACTCTCTGTACTTCGCTCCCATAAGGTATTGTTGGCAGGAGTTTGGTTCGTATTACTTGTGTCAGAGGCAGGAGAGTCGGGCCAGTGAGTTTACTGTTTAATGCTTTTAAAGAGATTGCTGAGGCAAGGCCTTTACCTCTAATGCTGGTTTTCTGAACAGTAAACTGGCCGCTGTTGTCAATTTGTACTCCTAGATATTTATATACTGATGTGTCCTCAATATGAGTATTATTCCAAAACCAGGTGTATGACGTTTTTCCTTTTCTTACTGCTTGTCATTGTCTGTGTTTTCTTTAGGTTTATTGTCAGTTCGTTTGCATCTGAATATCCCTGTGTAGCATTCACAAGATGTTGTAGCCCTACTTTTGTATGACTGATTAGGACTATATTGCCTGCATAGAGAAGACACAGTAATAATAGCCCTCCTAAATTTGGTGCAAGAGAGTTACAGCTGTTGAGGATCGGGATGAGGTCCCCTAAAACAAGTTGAATAGTGTGGGAGCCAAAATACAGCCCTGTTTAAGACTCTTGTTGGTTGGTATACGTCTTGACAGGAGTGAACCGTCTCAAAACTTTATCTGGATCCACGTCTCTGTGTGCAGGTTGATCAGCAGGTCTAACAATGGCCTCTGTATCCCTCAACTCTTCAATTTGGACCATAAAATGTTCCGGTTTATATGGTCGAAAGCCGCCTTATAATCTATAAGACAAAAGTGGATGGGCATTTTAGTTGTTTCAACCTTATCTATTAACATGCCCATGGTTAGGATGTTGGTGGTTTTCCCCACTGATTTAGCAAAGTTGATATGGTTAACCGGAATTAGGGATTTCTCTCTGGCTCAGGCCTGCAGTACTTCCAAAAGTGTACCTGCAAAATATTTTGCCTCTTTGTCCATAAGGGCAACTAATCGATAGTTTTGAGGGAGAGACTTGTCCTCAGATTTAAAAATTGGAGAAATGATTGAGCCCTTCCAGGAGCTGGGCAATCTATTAAAATGTTTTATTTCCAAAAATAGTTGCTCAAACGTTGCAGCCCATTCATTTTCCTCTTGTTTATAAAGGGTGGGCGGAATTCCGTTCAGGCCTGGCCCCCCCCCCCTCTCTTTTCTTCCTTTTTTTGATTTGGTGCCTAATGGTTTTTTGTAAACTTGTCACTCCTTCATTTGAGGTTGGTGTAAGACCTTCTTGATTGCCGGTGCTCCTATGCAGTGTCTGTGATTTATTGTTGACAGAACATCTTATCACATTGTCAGTTTCTGTCTCCAAGTAAAAATCTCTATCCTGATTAAAATAATTTCTACGGTGGCTTGCCCATATTTCTTCTGTGATATTAGAGGAAACACTATCATGCATAGGTCTTATGAAGTGGTTTATTGTTTTCCAAAATCTTGCACCATCACTCCGTTTGGTGTCCGCATGTAGTTTTTCCCACATGATGTCCTCCACAGATCTGTTAGCTTCCCATTTTATTTTTTTCAGCAATGCCTTCAATGTCCGTAAAAGATCATGTTTAACTATATCCATAGGATTATACCGAAGTTGTCTCATCGTACGATAGATTGTTTTTTTTTATACACCTGATCTCCTCTTTATGCTCTTGTGTAAAGTGTTTCATGCTTCTGCGGCCCAGTCGCACTTGTGGCTTAGATCTTGTAGTATGCTGCCATAGTTGTAATAAAATGCTCCCATTTCTCAACTTCGCTAGATCCAGTTCTAGCGTGGAAAAACTGCTTAGCCTTTTCTAGTATGATTCCATCGGATGCTGCTGAATACTTGATCCTTTTATAGTTGATAGTATAAACTGACTCTTTAGGCACTGAGGATAGCTTAAATTTAGGCTTGATTATATTGAGAGCGATTTCTTGGGGGCAGTGGTCGCTATCGACTTTTTCCCCTATCTGAAATGAAACCATTTGTTGAAATAAGGATAATGAAATAAAGTAATAATCAAGTATAGTATTGATTCTAGTCGAGTGGAATGTCGTCGCTGGGGGGTTGTCTTCAGTAAATCTTCCATTTAATGCTCTGATGTTGAAAAGTTCGAGGTCCTCTAATATCTGCTTGTCTAGTTTGGTCTGTTTGGATATTTGCTACTTCCCTTGGAGTGGTATATCCCAGGCTGAATTTTGAATTAGATTCTCGTCATCTGTCGAGATTCCCATAAGATTGAGAATAAAGTCCCTGGTGATCATAAGATCTGTTGATGGTATTTCCTGTATGCACTCCTCCACGAACTTACACAATTCTTTTGCTGCCTTTGATTTCCTTTTTGGATGAACATAGGCATTGGTCAAGGTAAGATTAATTTCCCCCATGCCTGTTTCTGGTTGCGAGATGGGAAGGTTTAATGATATTGACTCGGAAGAAGTTGGTTCAAATTCTTTGACCACGTGGGCACTTGTGGCTGAAACATAGGTTACTAGACCACCTTCAAGATGACCATATTTCGCCATCCTTTTTGCACCAGTAAAAAAAACGCAAGAATCCATGAAGGTGCTTGCCATGTTTCCTGCAATGCCACAATATCAAACGATCTTATATAGCTAACAAAGTCTGGATCAAACTTTTTAGAGGCTAGGCCATAACATTCCATGAGCAATGATTATGCTCACTCGATCTTAAATGTGAGCCTGTTTGTCAATTTGCATGGTTGTTTATTGTTCTAGCTGTCCATCTTAGATCACTTACTCCTGTTGGAGATGATGCACCAGCTTGGGTACTTCTAATTATGCTAAGATGTTGCACATTTCTTATTCCACCTTTCCCCAACACTCCTCTAAGTACCGATATTCTGTGTCTGTTTACGGAAACCTGTGCTCCTTCTGTTGCTACTGGAATTAATAATTCCGGGTATCTTGGTTTTGTACAAGGAGTTATTATTATCCCCCAGTTTTTGAATGTTTGAGCCTCTGCAAGTATTTTGTGTGCAATTAATGATGTTGTTCATGTTGCTTTAGTTTTTTCGCCGCTTGTTCCGTCATCGGCTGAGAATTCGATTAAAGCCAGATCCAAAGTTGTCACATCTTCCACGGAGGGAATGTGAGATAGCAGCCGTAAAATATTGCCTATATTCAGTATGTTGTGCCTGCCTTTCGAGATATAATCCAGACTGAGCCATATAGTGTTTGTTACGTTTCTTAAATCTTCTGTGCTCGTGGTCTTTTTATTGATTTGGCTCATTTGTGTGGATTCATATCCTTTTATTACTGACAGTGTTGCCTGATTTGTGGAAGATGCTACTTCATCTCTCTCTTTTTGACGAATTGTTTGTTGTCCTCTTAGGTTAAACATTTGGCCCTCCTCTCCATGCCAGGGGGCATATAGCGTGGTTCCCAATTGTTTTACGGGTGCATGTGTTTTTCATCTCTCTGGTTCGCCCTTTATATGTATAGATGAAGTTACTTGTGTAATAGGAGCCAGTTCACTGTCAGTTATCTCTTTAAGATTACACCTTGTTGTTTTTACTGGCATCTTAAGCAGTATACGTTGGTCGTTTTCATTCTCAGGCCTAGTTACCAAACCAATTGTTTTATTGACGATAGAACAGATCGTGGTATCGCTCTTTTGTGGTTGGTTCTGAACAGGCTCAAATTGTGTTTTTCTTTTTTTAGTTGGCTGGGGAGTCAAGCTAGTCCATTCCTGATGCGAGGCTTCCACTTCTTCATTCTTAGTATTCCCACGGACTTGCGTTTTCTCAGTTGCTCCCTTCACTATGTTGACGGACTGCTTTACTACTTTTGCAGTTACTGTTTTTCGTTCAGGGGTCCCTGCTAAGCTAATGTCAATTCCAGGCTTAAGTTTGCTCTGTACTGATGGTGATGACGTCCCAAAAAGACGCTTGAATCCTTCATGGTTTAAATTTATTTTTTGATTTCTGCCTTTCTGTTTTTTTGCTCGCCTTTGTTTTGCCTTCATTTGTTAATCTAGATTATCCTCCAGTGAGTCTTCAGGCATTTGGCCATCTGATGTTTTGGTTTCTCTGGCCTCTTGTTCTTTAACCCCTTGGATGCTGCCGCGATTCTGCGCCTGTGCGGCACATTCCGATGGCGGGTGCGGTCATGAAGGCCGGGAGCCGTCATCCGCACACGAGCACTGTGTGCCATGACGGCTCCCGGTCATCATCAGCATGCAAGGGGTTAATCGTATGAGCCTGGGAGTCATAAAAAAATCGTGACATTTTTGTTTATTGTATAGTTAGTAAAAACCATAACAATTTACATTGAACAGTGTTCTGCAATCATTGATTTACAATATAACTAAATTACATGAAATTTCCCTTCATTTCGTAAACTCAGCATAAAAAGTATAAAAGACAATTCATGAATCAGTATTTACATATTTCACAAAAAGCACCCATCTTGCTCCTAGATGTAAGTCTGAGAAATATGAATTGCAAAAAACACAGTTGATGGACAGAATGCAGAACAATGTCTTACATTCACCCCAGTACAAAGATCTGGGCCTAAATCCATCGTTTTTTTGCACTCCACACAATGGATTTAGGCCCAGGTCTTTGTAGTGGGGTGAATGTAAGACATTGTTCTACATTCTGTCCATCAACTGTGGTTTTTGCAATTTTCACCCCGAGTGGGCTGGGTATGCTCAGACGTGAGTCCCAGGCTCTCCACATCACTGGAGTCAAGCTATCCAGGCTGAAGAAGGCTGATAGCCAGAAACCGGTCCTTGGATGCTTGATTCCGGTCTAGTAAAGACATGGCTTGGTAGTTCGGGCTGGACTGTTCCCATGAGGCACAGGGTCAAGGCTGATTTGCATATAGCCATTGTCTGACCTAGGGTGGTGTGGAGTGCAAAAAAACGATGGATTTAGGCCCAGATCTTTGTACTGGGGTGAAAGTAAGACATTGTTCTACATTCTGTCCATCAACTGTGGTTTTTGCAATTTTCACCCCGAGTGGGCCGGGTATGCTCAGACGTGAGTCCCAGGCTCTCCACATCACTAGAGTCAAGCTTTCCAGGCTGAAGAAGGCTGATAGCCAGAAACCGGTCCTTGGATGCTTGATTCCGGTCTAGGAAAGACATGGCTTGGTAGTTCGGGCTGGACTGTTCCCATGAGGCACAGGGTCAAGGCTGATTTGCATATAGCCATTGTCTGACCTAGGGTGGTGTGGAGTGCAAAAAAACGATGGATTTAGGCCCAGATCTTTGTACTGGGGTGAAAGTAAGACATTGTTCTACATTCTGTCCATCAACTGTGGTTTTTGCAATTTTCACCCCGAGTGGGCTGGGTATGCTCAGACGTGAGTCCCAGGCTCTCCACATCACTGGAGTCAAGCTATTCAGGCTGAAGAAGGCTGACAGCCAGAAACCGGTCCTTGGATGCTTGATTCCGGTCTAGTAAAGACATGGCTTGGTAGTTCGCGCTGGACTGTTCCCATGAGGCACAGGGTCAAGGCTGATTTGCATATAGCCATTGTCTGACCTAGGGTGGTGTGGAGTGCAAAAAAACGATGGATTTAGGCCCAGATCTTTGTACTGGGGTGAAAGTAAGACATTGTTCTACATTCTGTCCATCAACTGTGGTTTTTGCAATTTTCACCCCGAGTGGGCCGGGTATGCTCAGACGTGAGTCCCAGGCTCTCCACATCACTAGAGTCAAGCTATCCAGGCTGAAGAAGGCTGATAGCCAGAAACCGGTCCTTGGATGCTTGATTCCGGTCTAGGAAAGACATGGCTTGGTAGTTGGAGCTGGACTGTTCCCATGAGGCACAGGGTCAAGGCTGATTTGCGTATAGCCATTGTCTGACCTAGGGTGGTGTGAAGTGCAAAAAAACGATGGATTTAGGCCCATATCTTTGTACTGGGGTGAATGTAAGACATTGTTCTACATTCTGTCCATCAACTGTGGTTTTTGCAGTTTTCACCCCGAGTGGGCTGGGTATGCTCAGACGTGAGTCCCAGGCTCTCCACATCACTGCAGTCAAGCTATCCAGGCTGAAGAAGGCTGATAGCCAGAAACCGGTCCTTGGATGCTTGATTCCGGTCTAGGAAAGACATGGCTTGGTAGTTCGGGCTGGACTGTTCCCATGAGGCACAGTGTCAAGGCTGATTTGCATATAGCCATTGTCTGACCTAGGGTGGTGTGGAGTGCAAAAAAACGATGGATTTAGGCCCATATCTTTGTACTGGGGTGAATGTAAGACATTGTTCTACATTCTGTCCATCAACTGTGGTTTTTTAAGAAATATGAATGACAGTTGTTCAATAGGTGATATATTTAACTCAAGTAGTCAGTGCTCACATCTGTTTCATCTCCTCCTCATTTTATCGCTTTCATCCCAAATTGAGATTATCTCATTAAGGTGCTGTTGCTTTCAATAATTTTTCATGAGCTTGTAAAAACTTTATCACTCTACAATTCATTTGAGGGTCAGTTGGATCAAGACCTCTAATGAGGGTGGTTCTACACGTGCTTATTCCCCTATCCAGGAAGACTTTCTTTAAAAATTTGACACGCTCTAATTGCAGCTTCTTGCAATGGCATATCAAATGAATTAAGTCTTCCTTTTTGGAGCCACAAAGACGGCATTCTTTTGACTCGATGTGCCTCCAATGTGGTTCGCCGGCCTAAGTAGGTAACTTGCTAAAACGCAATGCCATTAGTTGTTTTTAGGTCGCGCCTAGCTATTGGGTAAGCAATCGCTATGCGAGAGATATAGAGGTGCTCCAGGAAAGCTTACCAAGAGGGCTTTGGAATGCGGATTATGGACAGTGCATGTGCGCCGTGTGCGCGCTTGCCATTTGCTCCCCCTCCCCCCTCCTCCCCATCAGACTTGAAAGGAAGCTGCTCGCACACCACCATTCCACCATTTGTCTGAGCTTCGGCATCAGACTTCAAAGGAATGCCTCCCGCTCCCCCCGCCCCTTGACTCACCTGATGCTTCCAAGGGTGCCTGTTCCGTGCACTTCCTCCTCTTGCATTGGCACAAACGGCATTCGCATTTCAGCAGGCAGGTTCAGAAGGCGCAGTGCACTTCCCCCTCTTCCTTGTTTTAATTATTTCATTTTGCGGCCCGGCCGTGCGGCCAATGCTTATTTTTACTCAGCTCATGGTGACATCACCTCCCACCTCCTGCCCGTCACTGCATTTCCTGTTTGTGTCAGCGCCCGTTGAAATTCAGGTCATCTCCTTGTGGTGCAGTACCACCACCACCTTTCGCCTGTAGTTCTATTAGGTATTTATATGTATGCGCTGTGATTGTTTAATTTACTTTAGCTTTTTTGCTTGTGGCACTCGTGTTTTCAGTCGCTACTAAAGAACGTTACCTGCATTTTTTCTTTCCCCTCCCACTTCCCCGGATTGCTGCCTGACACACTTCTCAGCTGCTTGTTATTTACAGGCGTTCCATTAATGGTGGACTGGCGCAAGCCTGCACGCCTCCAAAAGCCAGTCATTGAAGCTTAGTTTAAAGCACATGAGTATGAGCCACACCTCCTTGCCTAAGACAACGCACGCCATTAAAGGCAACAGTTAGTACCTCGCTTCTAACACGCCACCCTCCTCGCAATCCTGACATCCGTATTTATGCCCACGATAGCACGCGGTTCTCATCACCAAATACCCGCCGCTTTTCTGCTTTTATTCTGCGTGCGGCGTGCCTAAGTGACTCCATCCTCACTCTGTAATTTGCCTCGAACCGGGGATAATTATTAGTTTTTTGTCACGTCCCATCAAGCTGGTAATGACGTTCTAGCTGCCACTAAACCTTAGTCGGCAGAAATGCCAAAGCGGGCTGTAGCTGTTGCCTTCTTTTAATGAGCCGTTTCTGTCGCCCGAACGTGAATATCACAAATGCAGACTCTTTCTCTTGACACGATCGCCTCCATCCCACACATCCAAACAACCCCCCCGTCACTCTCGCGTTGCCCCCCTCACAAGCCTCCAAGGCCAGCTCCTCTGCAACAACCCCCAACCTCATTCCATCTCCTCATTCCTGTACCCATCTCGAAGATCCATGCAACGACAATGCCACTCCCCACGTGCACCTGAACTCCGCACCACCCAAAATCTGCAAACAAGCCGCTAATGGTGCCCCTCCACCTCTGGGTAGGGACCCCCGCCAAACGAGCCACGGTGCCCACACAGACCAACAAATCAGTGAAAGGTGGGCCACACAAATACCCAGAATACAATGCAACGACCTCCCTATAACCCTCCACCAACCATCCATCCCCCCTTGCCGCACATCAACCACTTTCCTATACTATCAACCCTGCTAGCCGCCCCACATCTATACCCCACCGTCCCCCCCCATGCCACAGCACCTCGTCCCCCACGAGGCCCACTACTCCCAGCACCCCCTCACCTCACACTTCGTAGCAGCAGCACCTCTTAACCTAACAAAATTCCCAGGAGCAAAACTCCAGTTATAAAGCTTTACAAATCTGCTGATCGTGTTAAGCAGTTGAGTGGTCCAGTACCTACAGGAGGAAGGCATTCATGGTAAGCTTGTAAGTGCATCTTGGCATATGGCGGCTGTCAAAATATCATCTCTACTATGTTTGATGATCCAAGCCGTAAGTTGTGTATGTTCTCAGAAGTCAACTGTCTGGATGTGTATTGTCTGTTTCCAAGAAACAGCCTCGGTTGATCTTTTCTGCAAAAGTGAACTGTACTCTTTTATTGGTTTATGTTTAGGCAGGACTTTATTGAATTGTTTTCTACCACGCACAAAACCCTACTGGCAGTGAAATGCTGCTCTCTGGGTTTAAACTCCATACTTGTCTCAGTTCAGCCCCTGGCCTATTCTATAGCTTGTTTTCTTTTTACTGAGGCTGGTTATAAGTTGTTTTTTGAAAAAAGAAGGAATTAAAAGTTGAAAGAAGGGTAACAAATTATTCATAATGCAGGACAGCGAGACAATGAGACATGCACTGTGCACATTATGTGCTGCAGGGAGGGAAAACCTTATTAAACAAGGTGTTCTAAGACAGGCTTGTTATTGTTTATCCACCCCTCCTGGCCTAAAGCAATCCTGCAGCTTCCCGCCCAATCAAGCTCCCCTTTGCAGCTGGTGCGCTCACTTTTCGAATGAGCGCCATGACACATATGCGCTTGTGTGCATGCCCTCACTCTATCTATCGGCCTCACTCTATCTATCTATCGCCCTCACTCTATCTATCACCCTCACTCTATCTATCTATCGCCCTCAGTCCATCTATCTATCTATCTATCTATCTATCTATCTATCTATCTATCTATCTATCGGCCTCACTCTATCTATCTATCTATCGCCCTCACTTTATCTATCTATCACCCTCACTCTATCTATCTATCTATCTATCTATCTATCTATCTATCTATCTATCTATCTATCTATCTATCTATCTATCTATCTATCTATCTATCTATCTATCTATCTATCGCCCTCACTTTATCTATCTATCGCCCTCACTCACTCACTCTATCTATCTATCTATCTATCTATCTATCTATCTATCTATCTATCTATCTATCTATCTTTCGCCTTCACTCTATCTATCTATCTATCTATCTATCTATCTATCTATCTATCTATCTATCTATCTATCTATCTATCTATCTATCTATCTATCTATCTTTCGCCTTCACTCTATCTATCTATCTATCGGCCTCACTCTATCTATCTATCTATCTATCTATCTATCTATCTATCTATCTATCTATCGCCCTCACTTTATATATAGCGCTCTATCTATCTATCTATCTATCTATCTATCTATCTATCTATCTATCTATCTATCTATCTATCTATCTATCTATCTATCTATCTATCTATCTATCTATCTATCGCCCTCACTTTATCTATCGCCCTCACTCTATCTATCTATCTATCTATCTATCTATCTATCTATCTATCTATCTATCTATCTATCTATCTATCTATCTATCTATCTATCTATCTATCTATCGCCCTCACTTTATCTATCTATCGCCCTCACTCTATCTATCTATCTATCTATCTATCTATCTATCTATCTATCTATCTATCTATCTATCTTTCGCCTTCACTCTATCTATCTATCTATCTATCTATCTATCTATCTATCTATCTATCTATCTATCTATCTATCTATCTATCTATCTATCTATCTATCTATCTATCTACCTCACTCTATCTATCTATCGCCCTCACTCTATCTATCTATCTATCTCCCTCTCTCTATCTATCGCCCTCTATCTATCTATCTATCTATCTATCTATCTATCTATCTATCTATCTATCTATCTATCTATCGGCCTCACTCTATCTATCGCCCTCACTCTATCTATCGCCCTCACTCTATCTATCGCCCTCACTCTATCTATCTATCTCCCTCTCTCTATCTATCGCCCTCTATCTATCTATCTATCTATCTATCTATCTATCTATCTATCTATCTATCTATCTATCTATCTATCTATCTATCTCCCTCTCTCTATCTATCGCCCTCTATCTATCGCCCTCTATCTATCTATCTATCTATCTATCTATCTATCTATCTATCTATCTATCTATCTATCTATCGGCCTCACTCTATCTATTGCCCTCACTCTATCTATCGCCCTCACTCTATCTATCTATCTCCCTCTCTCTATCTATCGCCCTGTATCTATCTATTTATCTATCTATCTATCTATCTATCTATCTATCTATCTATCTATCTATCTATCTATCTATCGCCCTCACTCTATCCATCGCCCTCACTCTATCCATCGCCCTCACTCTATCTATCGCCCTCACCCTATCTATCGCCCTCACTCTATCTATCGCCCTCACTCTTTCTATCGCCCTCACTCTTTCTATCTATCGCCCTCACTCTATCTATCTATCTATCTATCTATCTATCTATCTATCTATCTATCTATCTATCTATCTATCTATCGCCCTCACTCTATCTATCTATCGCCCTCACTCTATCTATCTATCGCCCTCACTCTATCTATCTCTGGCCCTCACTCTATCTATCCATCGCCCTCACTCTATCTGTCGCCCTCACTCTATCTATCTATCGCATTCACTCTATCTATCTATCGCCCTCACTCTATCTATCGCACTCACTCTATCTATCGCACTCACTCTATCTATCTATCTATTGCATCACCACAGCATCACTCAGCTCCACCACAGCATCACTCAGGGGCACCACAACATCACTATGTGCTACCACAGCATCACTGAACGCCACAGCATCACTCGTCGCAACCACAACATCACTCAGCGCCACCACAGCATCAACCTGTGCAACCATTCAACAACAACTGGTTCAAATATGTTCTCTCAATGTTTCAAGCTTTATTACAAATGTCACAAAAATATGTTAATATTTCACTTCTGTTCTTGGATTTTCGTCACAATAAAATACACTGAACATGATCTTCACAAATGCTATTTACAAAAATTTAAGCTATTGTCATAAATTACAATAACTTTTATTTAAGTATTAATTATTTAAAAAAATAAAAGCCATTGTTATTTGTAATATCAATACATCTAAGTCACGTAAATACAACACATATTGCATTTGTATTACAAATGCGATAAGTGACACATTTGATAAAGTTAAAACTATTGGCATTGTAAATGACAAAGCTATTAATTTCGCTATTTTCAAAACCAGCACATAAATGCGGCCGTGTAAAGTAAAAGTACGGCCGACCTGGGCAGTGAAAGGGGAGGAGGGAGGAGAAGGGGAGTGTGCTGAGAGGACTGGAAAAGCCGCCAAGACCTTTAAAATCGGTGTGCTTTGGAAGCGGAGAAATGTTGCCCCCGGTGAGCAGGAGGGCCACAAGTAGCGGGCATTGCCACAATCACAGATGAATGGCTGTAACTTGCGGGACAGGGATAGGCAGGAGACGTGTTTTTGTTAGTACACTGCCATGTTTTATTTGGTTGTAAAGGAAGTCTGTACAGGTTCTACGGGTGACTGCTTTCCTGGGAGACCGGCTTCTTTCTAGGCGGCTCTTTGTAATCACCCCTTCTTCCCTTCGTCTCGCCAGATTCCTTCTTCGGGTTACTTCGTCTGGCTCCGTCTTGCCCTCGTCACTGCCGGTAAGGAAAACAAGAGAGGGACGTATCAGGATATGTACTATATTTACATGTGTGGGGGGGAGGAAGTGAGGACAACCCAGTGCTCAAGGTACGCTAGGGATGGTGAGTGAAGTGAAAACCGTCAATTAACAAAAGGGGCTCAGGGATGGCTTTTGCCCTTTACTTTCCTTCCAACCCAACCCGCTATACGTGCACGCACCTCTGTTAGCCACACCCCTCTGGGGGAGCGGCTGGGCGACTCGCAGTATCGTTGGCCTCCTGGCTTCTGTTTTTCGTCGGCTCTCCGTCCGCGCTCAGCCTCCGTGGGGTCTCTTCTCTCCTCCTCCACGATTCCGGGTCCTTGCCTCTCCTCCTCCGATTCCGATGGTTCTCGCCTCTCCTCTTCCACGATTCCGGGTCCTTGCCTCTCCTCCTCCGATTCCGATGGTTCTCACCTCTCCTCTTCCGATACCGATGCTTCCCGCACCTCTTCCTCTTCCCACGTTCCTTCGCTTTCTTCACTCTTGCTCCACGCCGCACCTCTCCTTCTACTGACCGCTCCTCCGGTGTAAAGACACACCTGTGCTGGCTCTCCGACGTCATTTAAGGCGGCGCCGGACTCCTCCTCCACTTCATTCCTGCCAGACCAGTTAAAGGGCCCGATGCCTGTATCCTCGTCGTCACAGCTGTACCGCTCCTCGTACCTGTTCCATGTAGGAGTAGGTGGGGGCTGTGAAAACAAGAGGGAGGGGTCACAAGTTACAGGCTCACACGGGGGCCAGAGGGGGCGGGGGCCACTGGCATAGCGACCTAAATGAGCCAGAAAAAGAAGGCAAATAAAAAGCTGCCATGTTAAAAAAAATAAACGCGAGACACGACCTGGCGGCCGTGTAAAGTGAAAGTATGGCCTGCCTGGGCAGTGAAAGGGGAGGAGGGAGGAGAAGGGGAGGGTGCTGAGAGGACTGGAAAAGCCGCCAAATGTGCACAGAAGTGAGGGGAGGGTGCTGAGAGGACTGGAAAAGCCGCCAAGACCTTTAAAATCAGTGTGCTTTGGAAGCTGAGAAATGTTGCACCCGGTGAGCAGGAGGGCCAAAAGTAGCGGGCATTGCCACAATCACAGATTAATGACATAGCAACCTAAATGAGCCAGAAAAGGAAGGGAAAAAAAGCTGCCATGTTGAAATAAACGCGAGACACGGCCTGGCGGCCGTGTAAATTAAAAGTACGGCCGGCCTAGGCAGTGAAAGGGGAGGAGGGAGGAGAAATGCGAGTCACGGCAGCAGCAGCCTTTGATGTGCCGGTCGGCCATGCAGTGAATAATTAGGGGAGGAGAAATGCCGGCTGGGGGAAGCTTGTGATGCCTGTGGGAGGGAGGCTGGTGGCTTTGATGTGCACGCGCTTTTTGCCAATGCGCTTGCGCATTGAGCTTGTTTTTCTCAGGCACAGCAACAAATCGCCGAGATGGTTAAGCTCTAGTTAAGCCACAATATAGCTCGCCAGCTATGCACAAGCGCATTAGCAGGGGAGCCCTAAAAATGTGTAATTTACAATACCAATAGCTCAAACTTTCCTAATGCAAGACCTATTGCATTGCAAATGCTTGTTTAATGTAGATAGAGAACGTAGTGTCTAAGTAGGCCGCCGGTTTAAGGGTTTTATAGTTATTAATCACTGTCCATGAATGAGAACGATGAGAAAAGATGCCTTTGGCTGTTAACAAAGAATTACATTTTGCTGCTCTATTTAGTGCCAGCTTTAATGATGAGAAAGGCATATTTTTATTCCAAAGATTCATACATAGAACATGTTGCCTCCAGTGCACTGTTCAAAATTTTGTTTGCCTGCGATTTCCTTTGCATTTCCAATTCCAGCCATAAGAATTTGTTGAGGCTGTTTTCTCCTACGCTTTGCTTGAGTCGATACCACGCAGTGCGCGATACAAATCCATTTATAACATAACAATACCTTTATATATGTATAAAGTCTGCCCAGTGATTTGTTCATTAATCCGAATTCTAATCGCATTTGCGCAGGTGAAGCAGTAGTGGGAATTTAGAGAAACTTTTTTATAGATTTTTGTTATTAATTTATTAAGTATTTCCGAGTCCTTTCCGTGCATGGCTGCACGGGCATATGATAAGGTT
The DNA here is from genome assembly GCF_964263255.1 of Lissotriton vulgaris. Classification (NCBI taxonomy): domain Eukaryota; kingdom Metazoa; phylum Chordata; class Amphibia; order Caudata; family Salamandridae; genus Lissotriton; species Lissotriton vulgaris. The sequence goes on along the minus strand of NC_141693.1, from coordinate 1,063,238,479 downwards.
GGCAGTGCTTTACCAGAGATAATCGTCTGAAGTGGCCTTAGGGTTGGCCCTACCAACTTCTTTGCCAGTGATCTAAATGCAGATATTAAGGCCCCGCTCTCTGTGTCATATAATTTTTTTGGTCACGTAGGGATAACTTGTCATCTATATAGTATCCAAAGTACTTATAGCTGGATACTTTTTCCTATTGTTTGCCTTCTAGCCAGATGTTGTGTTGTGGGGCTAGTCGAGTGGTAATAAGCATGGTTTTTGTTTTAGATGAATTAAGTTCCAACTTATTTGTAGACAGAAAATCCGAGAGTTCAGTTAGGAGCCTAGTCAGACCTACTTTAGTTAAGCTCAATAGCACAATGTCGTCTGTATAGGCAAGATGAGAGAGTTGTAACTTGCCTAATTTCGGAGAATGTGAACTGGTACTATCAAGTTTTCCAGAAAGATCTGATATGAACAGGTTAAATAGATGCGGGGCCAATACGCATCCCTCTTTTAAGCCAATAGTTGTATACACTTTTCTTGAGATTCTAGTACCATCCCCGAGTTTCACTTGAATCCAGGTATCTGTATAAAATATTAACAAGCCTCTTAATATTCTTTCCGGTATTTCCCATGCTTTCAACTTTGCCCACAGCAGATTCCGGTCCACACTGTCAAAGGCAGCTTTTAAATCTATGAAACACAGACGCAAGTCCTGTTTCTCGCGGGTTACATTTTTCTGCTATCATAGTGATTGATAGGATATTCGAGATAGTTCAAATCCCTTTTCTAAGACCTATTTGATTTATTGGGATCAGATTACGTTCCCCCAACCAATTGACCAGATCTTCCAGGATTAATGAGGCAAAATATTTAGCTTCAACATCCTGTAGGGCAATTAGCCTGTAATTAGTTGGGTTTGTTCTTTCTCCTCCTTTGTAAATGGGGGTTATGATCGATCCTTGCTAGCTGTCGGGTACTTGATTATTAATCTCTACATCAGCAAAGAGCTTCTCTAAAGGTGAGCTCCAGTATTCAGAGGCGTGTTTATAGATCGCTTGCGGAATGCCATTCGGGCCTGGAACCCCATTGCTTTTGCCTTTGTTTATTATGTTTGCTATATCCTCTGCTTTGTAATTGAGGTGATTTGTTACTGGGACTAGGTCTTGCATAAGTGATTGGCTCAGATCTGTTGGCAATGATTGAGAAGTTGACCCATTCCAGCTCCTGAACATTTGACATTAGGATGTTTCGATGCCTAGTCAGTTGATTTATCGTATGCCAAAATTTGTTCGAATTTGGATGCCTTATGCTGAAAACTGATCACTCAAGGGGGTATAGTCTATGTAAAAATAGACCAGCAATGGCATTAATGAAAGACTTATAATTGTAAAATCGAGTATCGTTTGTGCCCTAGGGCCATAGTATGTTTTTTTCGGCGGGCGGTCTTCTTCTGTCCTTCCGTTAGGCACTCGCATGCCTTGGTATTCGAGATCTGTTACTAATTACTGGCCCAATTTATCCTTATAAACCTTCGCTCCAACTTGAGATTGCTGTGGAACACACCAGTATGTGTTATCTGCTGTCAAGATTTCATCTTCATCCGGCGTGAATATCAAGTTAGAGTTAAAATCTCCAGTCACTATTATACACCATGTGGGCTCGGCACAGCGTAATCCTGAAATTATTGTGCTTAAGAGAGCATTTTTTTCCTTTTTAGGTCGAGCTGGTAAAAGCAATGCGAAGCATTCCGTCCAGCGAAGTATCTATTGTTGCCCACTTTCTGGGAATCTGAGACAGAGGTCGGGCACGCGTGGCGATTGGGGTCTGTGGACGCGCACGTCCAGGCCAGCGCCGTGCACATCTCCTGCCTCACATTCCCTGAAGTTCGCAAACACACACACACATACACACATGCACACACACACACACACGCAGGCAGGCACACACACACGCACGCACACACACACACATTGCATACACACCCACGCGCACTCACACACACACACATGCACACACAAACCCCCCCCTACAACTAAGCCCCACCCGCCCCACTCACCGGGCTACAGCATCCGTCACGCAGGGCTTCCGATTTAGAAGGCTCTGTCCAGCACTTCGAGCAACCAGTTGCCTTCACGCGAGCCTCTTCAGTTCAGGTCATCACCGCATACCATACCACGAAGTACTTCGCTTCTCTTCACCCGGAAGTGCATATACTCGTCAAACGTGCATGCGCAGTGACCAGACGCTCCAGCCAAAGCAGCTCTGCGTAAGCAAGATGTAACACACCAGGCTCGAGAGACTAATGTATTGTAAGAAACCGCGGGAAAAGGATATTATTTGGGAGCCTGGTTTCACTAAGCATGAGATCATGTCCACTGTTTACTTTTCAGTGGGACAGCTTGTTTAGTCGCATGCTATCCGTTGAGCTGTTAGTTGGGCGGCAGTCGAAGACATTACAGCTGTGACTGGGCTTATCTTGGTTAGAGATCAGTGAACCGGTGACTACTTATGTTAGACATCAGCATCACTCAAGTTCATGGGCGCTCTTTTCATTTAGCGATGAGTTACTCACGCACAAAACTAGACTTGAGAGTTCTAGACATCAGGTCAGACTGAGAGGTCGAGATTCCTTTTTTAAAAACAAGTTTTTACTAAGGTATTTAACAGTGACAAGTACAGAATCACAACGTTAGTAATTTTTTAATCAAGCAATATAAGTGACATGCATTATATCCAGAACTCCCCAACATTCTTTCCCTTCCTCCCCTCAAGCAGGTAGGGCTAGTCCATCTGGTGTGTTTAAACAACAAGAGAGAAAGGGTAAAGCAGAATACTCTCACACCCCTTAGGATAATCTTTCAAAAACAACTAAAGAGTATCTCGAACTATAATACAAATAAAACACAAAAGAAGAAGGGGTAAGACAACCTATCATTACCACCACCACCCATAAGTGCACCTCACAAACATAGACTGTGTCAAATTAAAGGTTGTGAATTCCCAGTGAGGAAAAAGGAACCCTCAGGCACCCACACATGGTAGGTAGCCGTTTGTCTTCATCAGGTTCCAGTTTTTAGTACGTGTAATAATACAACACATAGGTGCAAGTTAAAATGCGTATAGACGCCTCCCCCGACCAACACTTTTAATAGAGGGGTGATTCAAACTCAATTTAAAACAAAGTGAAAAGATCGGACACATGAGGGTTAAGTCAATTTGAACCCAATGTCGAGGACAAATCAAATTGCCTGGATGTGCCAATAAGGAATGCATCTCTGTCACCATATGATGTATAACAACTCACTACCGTCTCTCGCTATCCAAAAAGTCAAGCATTTAATGTATAAAAGGCCCTGTGGAACCTTACTGCCAAATGGAGGGGACAGATGCAGGCTGTACCATCCCACTTACTAACCATTCAATGCTAGCCGGACATGCCTGAAAAAGACCGGAGAGATCTGCCCATGATGCTGGTTCCCGGAGGACGCGGTCCCCCCCACCCCACCCCAACCCACCCCACTCCACCCCTCCTCTCTCTTCCCCTCCCAAACACCCACAGGTCCTGAAGAGCACTTTCTGTGAACAACAACTGGTTCAAATATGTTCTCCCAATGTTTAAAGCTTTATTACAAATGTCACAAAAATATGTTAATATTTCACTTCTGTTCTTGGATTTTCCCCACAATAAAATACACTGAACATGATCTTCACAAATGTTATTTACAAATATTTAAGCTATTGTCATAAATTACAATAACTTTTATTTAAGTATTAATTATTTAAAAAAATAAAAGCCATTGTTATTTGTAATATCAATACATCTAAGTCACGTAAATACAACACATAATCTTCACAAAAGTTATTTTCTAAAGTTTAAGCTATTGCCATTATAAATTACATTAACCTTTATTTAAGTATTAATTATTTAAAAAAAGTAAAAGCCATTGTTATTTGTAATAGTAATACATCGAAGTCACGTAAATACAAAAGATGTTACATTACAAATGCTATAGGTGTCACATTTGCAAAAGTTAAAAGTATTGGAATTGTAAATGACAACGCTATTATCTTCACTATTTTCAAAACCAACACATAAATAAAAGATTTGTCATTTACAAGACCAATAGCTCAAACTTTCCTAATGCGAGACCTATTGCATTGCAAATGCTTGTTAATTTGGAACTTCGGTTGTGTTTAGTAGTTAATCAATATTATTGTTCTCCTATTAACTGTGTTTTGATCCGATAATTTAATAAGCTGTATGCTAGGGTCAGGAGATTTCAGCTGTTCAGTTTTAATTTTTAGAGCAGTAAATACGTAGAATGTCAGTCCGCCTATTGCACGGCCATATTGCTTACATTTTTCGGCTGCTACTGTAAAATGGATGAAGCCTGCTATCGGGAGATCTTCTTGTGACCATGTCGCTTGCAATGCAATTATATCACAATTTGCCCATTCCTTTAGAGGGAAGCCCTCCTCGAGAAGTTTCCTTGCCCGACCTATATTCAAAGATAACATACGTATACTTCCTGATTCAGCGTAGTCCTCACTATCTTTCTTTTGTCAATTACTCCTCTTATTACTAAGTAAGCTGGGAAGCCAATTCCATTGGTCTAGGTTTGAATTGAACTCCCCAGGAGGATCATTAACTGCTCTCTCTGGGGACTGGGCTATATTACTCCTACCTTGAGCATTTTGGAATATTGAGTAGACCTGTGTTTGTGCTACCGTCTTGTCTGTTTTCCTGTGTATTTGCTGTGTGTGGAGATCTTTCAAGGGAAATGGATAGCAGGGAATATTGGGTGCTGATATTTGTATGCCCCAGGCTAGAAATATATACAAACTTTTTAATATCATTTGCGCTAGCTCTGGCATTTTCCATGTGGTTAATGTTTGTTCTTTAGTTACTTCGTTATTCCCTGGAAGAAATTGGACAGCTACGAGATCTGTCGAATTTATGTTCCTTAGTTCCATAATTTCAGCCATAAGTTTCAAAATATTGCTTCTATTCAAAGTGTCATGCCTGCCCTGCGTTTCATATTCAGGTGTCCATATTATCTGTTGATGTATCTCATTATACTGTAATGTTCCCCTTTTTATGTCCTTAGCTTCGTGATTCTTCAAATGCAATTTGTCCTGATTTGATATGCAGAAGCTTAATTGGCCTTGTTGCATTGGGTCGTGATTTTGGGCTTTGACTTGCTTCTGAAGGGCGTTGGTCACCCGCTTCTTCCACTGTCTGTAATGATGAAGTAATCGTTTCCTCTTTCTCTGCTTCAATATTAATTTCCATAGATCTAATTTTTCGAATAATTGCATTATCTATTTCCCTGTTTACTGCAGGTTCCAATGTTGATTTTTGGGCATTCAGCTTGGTTTGTGGTTTTGATATTACTTTTAACTCAATTGTTTTTAGAAGTCCCTCTGTATGGTTTTTTCTTATACCTATTTCCCTTTCTTGTGACTGCAATCTCATTGGGGTATCTGTTGTCTCTGTTTTATACTCATTATGACAATGGCTAAACGCATCATCTGCCAGTTTAGAAAGCAGGATGTTTTTTCCACAATTTCCTATCTTAACTACGGATTTACCAAGATGGTTGTGAAGAACAAACCTCTCCTTCCATTATGGTTGGACCCTTAAGTTCCTTTTCCGGAACCTGCGTTGTGTTAATAAACTTATCTCCTGTTCCTTCAGTAGAAGAATCGGAGATACGTAAAGAACTGTCCAATTTAGTTTCAGAGCGATGTTCTTCTTGAGGTCCTCCTGCTTTGGATTTAGAAAAGATAGAGTATACTCTAATGCCTCGCTGAGGCTCTGCGGCAGGTTTTTCGTTTCTTGCTTTCTTTTCCTTCTTTCTTTGTCTTCTTGATTGTGCCGGCTTCACTTCTTGTTGCTCAATTGTATCGTTCATTACTATTGCGTTATTAGTTCCTATGTATTCAGCGTTCCCATCTATGGAGGTTTGAGCTTCGTTCTTTTGCTCAAATGTGGCATTTATAACTACTTGTGATTGTATCTGATTTGTAGATGCTCCAGATTGTTCTGTACAAACTGACCCTGACTTAAATGCCGGGGTGATCAAACGTTTGTTCAAATTGAGTATCTGTTCTAACATTGTTGGTAATGAACTTAATTTGTCTAAAATTGGCCCACATGTACATGCTGGTTCCTGTGGGGGATACATTGTTTGTACTCTTTTAATTAGATTGCTTAAATTGTCAAGTTTCGTGTTTATTCCCGCTACATATGATGCAATGACATTCATTAAATCAATTTGTATATCCAATTTGTCTGATTGCATTATCAAAGTTGCTGTTGACGTTTGTAAAGCTTGCAATAACGGTGTAATGAATTCGGATTGCCTAGCAATATTGCTAATATTGACATTTACCCCTTTTTTCGGAGTTTCACAAGATCTCTCCATTTGTTTTGATGATTTATTATCTCTGGCATCTATTATCCTGCATTGACTACCACTGTGACATGTACTAAATATTTTATTCTCCACTTCTTCACTTCCTTGGGCCTCCTCCATTATATCCTCTATGTCGACTGAGGATTAGTTAGCCAGAGGCTCCTCCATGTTGGCAAGGGACAAACATGTGTCTAGCCATAGGTGTGCGAGATCCTCATTACTTGAGTTTAGAGATTGTGAGCTAATTGTTTGATCATGCTTTGTAGCTTGGGAAGTGAGACTCGTTGTGATGTTAAGGTCTTGAGTCTTTTGAGTCTTTTGGATTATAGCCACTCCAACTGGCGTAGTTTCGCCCTTGGTTATATTAGGGGCGAGTGGTAGCTCTTACTGCTCTGTTGTGGTATTAGTGTCATTTGATGCCTTATGCACTGTTGCTGTTGTTGTAAAGGTATTTTGTATTAGCATTCCCCTAGTTGAATTATTTTTGTCTTGTTCTTCTAATTCTTCACTCCTTGTGAGGGAGTTAAAATTCTCAGTAATGGTTGCGTTTGATTTCTCCAGAGTAATTGTTTGAATTTCGTCTTCACCCTTTGGGTCTTTTCCCAATGGATGTTTTAAGGGTGCCAGTGGAGTCATCAGACCCGATATTTCCCCTGGAGTTGCACATAAAGATGATCTGGGATCCTTTAAAAATTGAAATCTCAGATTTTGTGTGATTTTTTTGTTTGATTTAACTTTTTCAAACAAGGAGGCTATTGGTGAGATTAACAGGCTCTGTAGAATGTAACTTGCCTCGTTTACTTTTATTGTTTTCCCTACTTTTTTCCTTTTAGAGAGTCCCTTTTGGTTAACAGCGCTCTCTCCCGGTGTCTTCCTCACCCTGCCAGAACACATGGTTGCTCTGGCTCCGTTCCTCACACCACGCTCCGCACTCCGTGCTTAGCCTCGGCTGCCCAAAAAAACAGCACTGGAATCTATGAGCAACACCAAAAACTATATTGTTGAATCCTGCATCCAGCCAATAAATGAGTCCAAAATCCGGCTGTGGCCTCTTTGTATAAAAGAACCGGGGCTACTTGCCACTATGTGGACTGAGCACTGCAATGTTGATAATAAAATCTCGAGTCCCACCGCTAAGGAAGTTAACTCACGGCTTCTCCTCAGACCAGCTATCTGCTCCTTTTCAACTCCTGCCACCAATGTTAAGCGATGGCTTCTGCCCCCGAAGATTTCACTATTTTCACGGCTCCTGCCAGTTGGAAAGAAAGATGAAAGATAAATTGCTCCCTACCGTCAAAACTGCAGTCAGGCAGCAAGGCGGGGAATGGTGAAGACTGAAGGCTGAAAGCAGCCGCTGCGGGCCGCCACGGGAGAAGAGGACCAACGGTTCCGAAGCACCTCCGGGCTCCAGACTCTGCCCCAAAAGCTCTCCCAGAGACCCAGCCACGCCGCACGCCGCCAGCAGCACCCGGTCACAGCAGCACCCGGTCACCTCCACGGTGGGGGGGGGGGCAAAGGCGCAAGCTCCGGCACAAGCTCCGGCTGGGAGCAAGAAGCAAAGAAACAAGCCGCAGCCAACAGCCGTCAGTCGCCGCTGGACCAGCCACACACCACAACACCGCAGCTCTACCGGAACAGGAAATGAGCCTGGTAGTCCTTTTTCCCGGGGCATCCATTTTTTTGTTGGCTTTAATTGGTACTGTGTTTGTCGAATCGTGTGTTTCATTTTCCGTGAGGCCCTCAAAAGATTGCTTATCTGAGTGCGCAAGTCATTCAGCATTACTGGGAGTGAGGCCAGTTTATCAATAATCAAGATTGAAGTGTAATCTCGAGAGGGGGTCCCTTATTATGCATTCGCAGTAGGCCCACTCCTGAACTATCTTGGGAATAGGCGGCCATGAGATCTTCCCACTCTTCCTTTCCCAGGTATGAAGAGACTTCTGTCTCTTCTACTGAATCAGTTGCGGGCATATCCTCACCCCGCATTTAGCGTTGTGTTGTAATCTGTCGCTTGTTCGTTCTGGTATCAAAATGGCGTTGGAGCTGCCAGAGTGCGATTTTGCCTCTGTGCTTCGCAGATCGCGGATCGTTGGTACATCGATTGTGCCACAGTTACCAATTCTATATTTGTTTTGCTTTGATCCACTGGCACCAACTGTGTCCTGGCGGTTTGTTTGCATTTCGTCTGGATCCTCTGTAGACGTTTCTTGTGCTTCGTTTGATCTGTGTACTTGGATTAAATCAGTGTCAATTGTCAGTTTCTTGCCGGTGGTAATAGTATCATATGTCATCCGAGTTTTATTACATTGTGGAGTTGATGTTACTTGTAATGAACTGATGGGTGTCAAAATAGTCGTGCTAGGACTTCTCTTTTTGTGAGTAATTCTCTGTGCGCCAGTAAATTGTAGCGGTTGTATTGGTTGTACTGGCTGAAGAGGTGATTGAAGGCCCGGTACTTCTATCGCATTTAAAAGAAGAGTGTCCCCTGCATTTTTTTAAAAAACAACATTTTGTGTAGTTTTTGGGTTGGAACGAAGTTTGGCAGTTTTTTGGTTTATTTGGTTTATTGATTGTTTCCAAATTTGAAGGCTGCCCGCTCTTTTGTATCCCTGAAATATTTACATCTTCGGTTATTTCAATTAGGGAGCAGTCCTTCTGTGTTGCAGGGCTGGTTTTGGGTGGGGGTTCATCCCTTGTGCCCTCGAGCATCTTAGAGGTCCGCTTCCGCTTTTTTGTACCCCCTTTAATCATTGTGCCTCCTCAGACCCGACCTGACCTCATGTTACCCTTTGGACGCTCCGACTAAATCCCACTATATCGTACTCCAGCAGTTGGTATCCAATACAAATTTTGGGTTAGATTTAGAGAATGGCCACGTCAGACTTGCCAGCCTCACTGGTCACTTACCACAGTCACATCTACAATTGGTTGCCACTTGTGTAGCGTGATGCTGCTTCTGCCGCTTCTGGCAGGAACTTGAGGCTTCCGTTCACCGCACTCACCAGACTTTGCCCCTACTTGAAGTAGGTGGTAAAATGCAAATGTTTTGTGACCGCATTTCAGTCACAAAACATTCACACATACCACTACGAGTAGCTATTAGGAACGAACACTCTAAAACGCCACTTCCTAATACCAAATCGCGAACCCATTTTGTGATTCGGTAATAGGTCACCGAATCGCAAAATAGGGTTTGATACGTATAAAAAAAAAATTTCAAGTCGCAAATGGCTCAATTCTGCGTATCGGGCTATTTGTGACCTAAAAAAGCATTGTACATCTGGCCCTTTTTTTTATCGTGTCCCATTTGTTGTCAAGCTGTATCTTCTGACAAATTGCTGCTTAGTTTTTAGGTCGAGGTACTATCCGGTTCGTCAGAACCGGAAGTAGCGAGATCTTATGTTTCTTAGAGGGGCTCTTCATCCCACCTCTAATTTTGGCTCTCTCCCATTGGCTGGCTTCCTAAATGGAGGCCAGCCATTGCAGGAGAGAGCCCTCACTCCAAATAGGCTCCGTCCTTTTCGGATTTGGAGGTGTGTTCGGTGTTCTTCTTTCCACTTTTTAGCCACGCCCACCGAACACGCCCCCAAATCCGAAAATGGCCGTGTGTTCTCCGAGGCATTTCTGCCTCGCATCGGAGAAACGTGCAGCTTGTTTTCTCAGGACGGGACTGCCATGTTTTGTTTTAAATGTGTCAGAGCTGGTTTGGTGGGAGGAATGAGAAAGAGCCAGGTGTGGTCCCGCGTTGGCACACTTGTTTTTTAGCTGTGGCTTTAATAGAACATATTTTTTTGAAAAACATGCCGATTTTGCTTGTGCTTGTGCTTGTTTGTTGTTAGCTGCATTGGAATACTCGGAGCAGGAGGACTGCAAGTACAAGACGACAAGGCCCGAAGATTGAGGGCATCGAATGCTCTGCAGATGCCAAACTATGCTTTTGGGAAACCTTGGGAACAGATGGTTTGCTTGTTTGGGACCGTGGGTTGTCAGGCAGGGCGCTAGTGGGGAGCGGAGTCTGGGCGGCGAGGTGCAGGCGGGGAGGGAGATGAGAGGGCAGATGCAGGATTCGTTGCGGTGTGAAGCGTGGGGCTGGCTGAGGGGCAAGAGGCCGGCAGGGACGCGGGGTGGCAGAATAGGGTGCGTTGAGGGGTGGGGGGGTGGTGACGATGCAGGTCGGGAGGTGCCAGGAAAGAGTGCTAGGTGAGGGCAGCTTGGGCACCAATTAGAGATGATGGTGGTGAAGTGAGGCACTGCCTATTAGCGGGTGGCCGGACTCCGGGGAAGCCAGGTGTGCAAATGCTCCAGGATGTGCTGGATGGTGAACGCAGCCTCCCCCTCCGGACTATACACGGAGTACTGGAGATGTAGTGCTTTGTGGGGGTTGTATGGCGCTCGAGGGAGAGGGCCGAATGTGGGTATCGAACGGAGGCGGGAGCCTGTCTGCGGGATTCTCTCGGGGCTTAGAGGGCTGCAGGAGTGAGGCGTGCGGGACAATGTGCGTGCTCCCCCCCTCGGCAGGAGATGTGTGGGGAAGTGCCCGTCCAGCACCCGTGGTCTAGCCCCGGTTACGCCCGCGCAAGTGGTTTAGGCAGCAGTAGTGAACAAGTAGGATAAAGGCCGCAAGGGGGCTATGTGCAAAGTGGAGGGGGTGATTAGCCGACGGGAGACGGGGGAAAGTATCACCCGTGAGGCTATGTGTGTTCCTTGGTCCAGAGAGGGTTGGCGCGCCCCTGGGGAAGGTGCCAGACTGGAGGCCAGGGGATCGGTTGCGGGCAGGGCCACTGGGATGCAGAATACGGTGCGTGTGGTGTAGGCAGGTAAGGCAGGGCAAGGAGCGAATGCTGAGCGATTGCGGTTTGGGCGCTAGGGATAGCAGAGGGAGGGCGATGGCGTTTGGCTCAGAGTGCCCTCTTGTGCAGGACGTGGGGGTGGCTGCAGGCATCCGTGGGGGGGGGGGTGAAAAAATAAATAATTAAATGAAGTTTCTTCCATATGGCGGGACAGGCGGCTTACAGGCTGTGCTGGGATGGGGCGGAGATCGGAATTAAGAGAGGAAACGGACGGGGCGACTCTAGGAGAGTCATAGGGCTGCTGCAGGGGGGGGCGTGGGGCTATTGGTGGGCGGGTTTGGGAGTTGCAGTGCAGCGTTGGGAGTCGCAGTGCTAAGGGAGAACGTTTGGAGGGAGGCAAAGCGCACCAGGGGTGGGTGGGGGCGGTGTGCACCAACACAGGGCAGCCAGGGAAGACATCGAGCAGCGGAGGGGGGTTAGTTTCAGGACAGAGGGCCGTCCAAGGAAAAGAATGTAGGAGATAGGGGATCAAGGTTGTCAGACTATGGCCCAGGGGGCAGGCTGGTGCAGTGGGTGGGTGCGGGGCAGACGCACCAGGCATGGCAGGAAGAGCCAAATAACTACATGGGATGCGGACAAAAAGGAGGGGTGTTTCAGTTAGACAGGGGGGCCGGGATGGGAGTAGCACAGTTCAAATGGCGAGTATTTCTCGACCGGTGGGGTTCAGGAAGGCTGGAGTGGCGAGGGCGGCATTGCTTACAATGGCGGGTTTGCTCATGGGGGTATAGAGGTACTGGGAGGCAATGTCACGTAGCGCAATAGGGGTAGGGAAAGGGGGAGACAAGTTGTGTGTGGCCACGGCGGCCGCAACGCTTCTTCACACTAGATGGGTCTTTTTAGTTCCGCTCTTTTCATCCCCTAAGAGCCCCCTATAACGCCTTAATTATCATAAGGGGCAGGAGATGGTAAAGTAGCGAGAAGGAGGTTGTAGGGGAATGCCAGCTGCGGGGATTGCTGGCTAACATAATGTACAGCCACCCCCCCTCCCCCACTCCCCCCCCAACCCATGTTCCCCCCACGTTGGGTTTTGCGGTTCGGTAATACCCGGTGTTTAAAATAATAAAAAAATGTTACGGTACAGCCTTTATGAGCCGACAATATAGTGGCCTGCCATAGGAGGGCTTCTGCACATGGCGGAGCGTCACAGGGAATAATAGTACGAATTGCCCGCGGGGAATTTCATGTATTCATTTAGTGATGCATTTTAGGGAGTGTAAGGACTAATTAAAGGAGTTAGAACGCTGCACCATAGAACAAGGGACGTTACATAGGGGAATGGGTACAAAAATAGAACATTACGGGCTCGGCACCGGTAGGCTGAGGCGGCAGCAAAGCGAGCGGGGGCATACACATGCACATATTACAGCCTGGGATCCCTACACAGATATAGAATGTACCGCTTGGAGACAGGAGGAGGCCTTACGGTGGGTGGTTCCTCAGGGGGGGGGCGACGAGCTTGGGAGCCTGGGCGTTTTTATATAGCGAGGACTTTAGCCGAAGGTAGCGCTTCGCAATAGGAACAGTAATGATACAGGAGGAGAAAGTTACAAGTGGGGCTTCAAAGAATGTGGAGGAGCGTGGAGGGTTGCAGGGCCAGGCACTGGTGAGCACTTCACCCACAGGTGGGCCCCGGGTGACTGGGAGTGAAGAGCTGCATGTGTCTGAAAACACACATTGAACAACACCTAATGTTTCTGGAGGCCACTATTGAGTGGCGTCGTAATGTTTCTATTGTTCTTATTCAGCAGGGCTTCCTGATGTTATGGGAAACGCAACACGCCGGATCCCAGTGAAGGCAGATATCGTATCAAGAGCACCCATTATGCAGGCAGATGCACTTGCCTCATCCTTGTGGTAATGGCTAAATAAACATTTTAGTGTAGCGGTAACGGTAATAGAACATTAATACTATGGTGTTTAAGGTATCACCGTTGTAGAGCAGCATTTTAAGCGCTTTTTATTAACCTCTTGGCTGCTAATGACAAGGGTAACTCGTCATGGACTTTCCATTGATTTCAATGGAAATTATATGAGATTGATAATATTGCCTTAGCAGTAAAGGGGTTAAGCTACAGGTATGTTTGATATGTATGTATTTGGATGGGGGTAGTGCACGTCTCTGCATCCTTGTAGACTCCACACATGCAGCAGCACACCACCTCGTATGACCGTGCCACCCTGAACCAGCTCTAAAACCAGCTGCATCATATAGATACAAAGCAGTCACAAACATACCACTTCCCAAATGACTGATAAGTTAAAAATCTCTGGTGACTCTCGGCATACCGAAGCCAGGACACCATCAGACTGTTTATGAAGAAAAGCAAAAAATTTTACCAACCTTCTGTATCTATTCGTAAAGAATCTTGAACTACATCTCTGTAGCCATCCGAGATGCCCAAATCCTGACATAATTTAGGAAAAAGTTGTCAATACATTTCTTTTAAAGATCACTACATAATGCTGCACTAACAGTTCAGAAACCAGCTACACTAAAATCACATATTGACTGCATCTTTACCTTGGCCTCTCTATAGTGTTCACTGTCTTTTGGCTGAGTTTGTGCTATATAAAAATTACATACACACATATACAGCTATATACATATTAACCATTAGCCCCAGCAGTCATTTTATATTAACTAATGTAGAATTCTTGCCCATGGCATTGAGGTGATCGTTAGGATATTTATTTTTACTTGGTTATCAACCCAGTGTAATTTATTGCAATGTAACCGTTGTTAATGTTTGATAGTTTACCCTTCATTTGGACACTCCTTTTCCATTTAATGTACGTTATTGTATTTTGTGAGGCTACACTTACTGTGATGTTATTTGTCTCTACGGGTATTTGACAGGGCTGATGCTATTGATTGTGCTAATTGGGATTTTTCGCTGCTATAACATTTGGAGCATGAAGGTGAAAAAAGATAAACTACCAACTCGCGATAAGTAGGGTGCTCTATTGCCAATGGTGAATCTCTGCACAGACTACAGCTTTTTGAATTTTCTTCTCCAAAGTGAGTGGATCACATTTAAAGTGCTGGTGGTGTGGCTGGTTTCTTTAAATCATACAGTTTACCTGCTAGAATATGTAATATCTTGACCCTGTTATCCCAGAGGTGCCCTGACTAGAAACTGTAGTAATCCAGTCTGGAAAGGTTAAAGTCACAGTGAGTTTAATAAAGTGATTCCTCTGACAGAGTGAAGGATTCTTCCTTGAGTTGGAAAGAAGTATTTGGCTGTGATCCGATTTGCAAAGTGAAGCTCTGCTAAACTAACCTTCCATGTGCTTGCTCCCCTGCCCCCTGGCTGTTCTTGCTCCCCTGGCTGTGCTTGCTCCCCTGGCTGTGCTTGCTCCCCTGGCTGTGTTTGCTCCCCTGCCCCCTGGCTGTGCTTGCTCCCCTGCCCCCTGGCTGTGCTTGCTCCCCTGCCACCTGGCTGTGCTTGCTCCCCTGCCCCCTGGCTGTTCTTGCTCCCCTGCCCCCTCGCGGTGCTTGCTTTCCTACCCCCTGTTCCCTCGTTCTGAAAGTTTTTTCTGGCCTCTGTTCCCTGTGTGTGGCTGTCTGTGTGTGTGGCTGTCTGTGTGTGGCTGCACAAAGCTCTCTATCTGCATCTTACTCCTGGTGTGCCCACTGCCTTTGTCTTACTCCTTCCATGAAGCTCTCTAGTCTGCTTCTTACTCCTGTTCCCTGCTTGTCATCCCAGTTTTTCTCTGCCTCTGTTCCCCCGGTTTTTCTCTGACTCTGTTCCCCCGGTTTTTCTGTGCCTCTGTTCAATTCTTGTCATCCGGTTTTTCTGTTCCTCTGTGTGCATGGCTCTGTCTGTGTGTGTGCATGGCTCTGTCTGTGTGTGTGCATGGCTCTGTCTGTGTGTGTGCGTGGCTCTGTCTGTGTGTGTGCGTGGCTCTATCTGTGTGTGTGCGTGGCTCTGTCTGTGTGTGTGCGTGGCTCTGTCTGTGTGCGTGGCTCTGTCTGTGTGTGTGCGTGGCTCTGTCTGTGTGTGTGCGTGGCTCTGTCTGTGTGTGTGCGTGGCTCTGTGTGTGTGTGTGAGTGGCTCTGTGTGTGTGCGTGGCTCTGTGTGTGTGCGTGGCTCTGTGTGTGTGTGTGTGGCTCTGTCTGTGTATGTGCATGGCTCTGTCTGTGTGTGTGCATGGCTCTGTCTGTGTGTGTGCGTGGCTCTGTCTGTGTGTGCGTGGCTCTGTGTGTGTGCGTGGCTGTGTGTGTGTGTGCGAGGCTCTGTCAGTGTGTGTGCGCGGCTCTGTCTGTGTGTGTGCGTGGCTCTGTCTGTGTGTGTGCGTGGCTCTGTCTGTCTGTGTGTGTGCGTGGCTCTGTCTGTGTGCGTGGCTCTGTGTGTGTGCGTGGCTCTGTCTGTGTGTGTGCGTGGCTCTGTCTGTGTGTGTGCTTGGCTCTGTGTGTGTGTGTGTGTGTGCGTGGCTCTGTGTGTGTGTGTGAGTGGCTCTGTGTGTGTGCGTGGCTCTGTGTGTGTGCATGGCTCTGTGTGTGTGTGTGTGGCTCTGTCTGTGTATGTGCATGGCTCTGTGTGTGTGCGTGGCTCTGTGTGTGTGCGTGGCTCTGTGTGTGTGCGTGGCTCTGTGTGTGTGCGTGGCTCTGTCTGTGTGTGCGTGGCTCTGTCTGTGTGTGCGTGGCGCTGTGTGTGCGTGGCTGTGTGTGTGTGCGTGGCTGTCTGTGTGTGTGCGTGGCTCTCTGTGTGTGTGTGTGCGCGTGGCTTTCTGTGTGTGTGTGTGTGTGCGTGGCTCTGTCTGTGTGTGTGCGTGGCTCTCTGTGTGTGTGCGTGGCTCTCTGTCTGTGTGTGTGCGTGGCTCTCTGTCTGTGTGTGCGTGGCTCTCTGTGTGTGTGTGCGTGGCTTTCTGTCTGTGTGTGCGTGGCTCTCTGTTCGTGCGTGTGTGTGCGTGGCTCTGACTGTGTTTGTGCATGGCTCTGTGTGTGTGCGTGGCTCTGTGTGTGTGTGTGGCTCTCTGTCTGTGTGTGTGTGCGTGGCTCTCTGTCTGTGTGTGTGTGTGTGCGTGGGTCTCTGTCTGTGTGTGTGTGCGTGGCTCTGTCTGTGTGTGTGTGGCTCTGTCTGTGTGTGCGTGGCTCTGTGTGTGTGCGTGGCTGTGTGTGTGGCTGTCTGTGTGTGTCTGTCTGTGTGTGTGCGTGGCTCTCTGTCTGTGTGTGTGCGTGGCTTTCTGTCTGTGTGTGCGTGGCTCTGTGTGTGTGTGTGTGTGTGTGTGGCTCTGTGTGTGTGTGTGTGTGTGCGTGGCTCTCTCTGTGTGTGTGCGTGGCTCTCTGTGTGTGTGTGCGTGGATCTGTGTGTGTGTGTGTGTGTGTGGCTCTCTGTGTGTGTGTGTGTGCGTGGCTCTGTGTGTGTGTGTGTGCGTGGCTCTCTGTGTGTGCATGGCTCTGTGTGTGCATGGCTCTGCCTGTGTGCGTGGCTCTGTCTGTGTGTGTGCGTGGCTCTGTCTGTGTGTGTGTGGCTCTGTCTGTGTGTGCGTGGCTCTGTCTGTGTGTGCGTGGTTCTGTCTGTGTGTGCGTGGCTCTGTGTGTGCGTGGCTCTGTCTGTGTGTGCGTGGCTCTCTGTGTGTGTGCATGGCTCTCTGTCTGTGTGTGTGCGTGGCTCTCTGCGTGTGTGCGTGGCTCTCTGCGTGTGTGTGTGTGGCTCTCGGTGTGTGTGCGTGGCTGTGTGTGTGCGTGGCTCTGTCTGTGTGTGCGTGGCTCTGTCTGTGTGTGCGTGGCTCTGTCTGTGTGTGCGTGGCTCTGTGTGTGTGTGTGTGCATGGCTCTGTCTGTGTGTGTGTGTGCGTGGCTCTGTGTGTGTGCGTAGCTCTCTGTGTGTGTGCGTAGCTCTCTGTGTGTGTGCGTAGCTCTCTGTGTGTGCATGGCTCTGTCTGTGTGTGTGCGTGGCTCTGTCTGTGTGTGTGCATGGCTCTGTCTGTGTGTGTGCATGGCTCTGTCTGTGTGTGTGCATGGGTCTGTGTGTGTGTGTGCGTGGCTCTCTGTGTGTGTGTGTGCGTGGCTTTCTGTGTGTGTGTGCGTGGCTCTCTGTCTGTGTTTGTGTGCGTGGCTCTCTGTCTGTGTGTGCGCGGCTCTCTGTCTGTGTGTGCGCGGCTCTGTCTGTGTCTGTGTGTGCGCGGCTATGTCTGTCTGTATGTGTGTGTGCGCGGCTCTGTCTGTGGCTCTGTGTCCGCAAATACTCTCTACTATTCTCTAATGCTCACATATTGCCATTGTAAATGACAATACCATTTATTTATGTTTTGTTTTTTTTAAATGAAAAAAAATGTCATGAGCAATGCCAACAGCTCTACCTTTAATAATGCCGAGACCATTGCATTGTAAATGCTTGTTAAAATGGAGATTGCTGTTTACTTTTCTTTCTCTGACTGCAAAGTGAGAGGATTTTATAAACTGAACAGTATGACAATATTGCTGCATACTAGGAGAGTGGAAGGAGAGGCTGTAAGATGGCAATTTTGTATTAATACAAAACCTTTATATACCTGTATATGAACATTACAGATATTTCAAAATACTTCAGGAAAACACACTCTAGGCACATTTTCGTTTTTTGTAATTCTGAATTGTAATGGAAACAAAGATTTTATTAGGATTGAAATAAATCAAGACACTTTTCTAGATGTGCAAATTATAAATATTAGCTGGGTCCAGGAAATAGCAGGGCAGTCTTTCTTCGGTCCTCTCTCTTGTGCAGATGTGATCTAAGATCTGATTGTCAGGGGTGCCACTTATATGCCCACAACTTGCCCTCAGGGATGCAGTGACTACTATCCAATGAGCTACCAGGTCCCTTTAATCCTGATGATGACTTCCTGCAAAATGTGGCATCTATCTATCCCAGTATGTAGTATTCTGCCCACTTCTAAGATGGTAGAACGCTTCTCTCAATGTGGGAAGTTTGATAGCCCGCCTTAAAGATGTGGCTACCTGAGGGCTACATGCCCACGCGAAAACCTTTTTGGCTACTGTTTTCCCCTCTCTGGTTCCAATATTGCAAACTGTCTACCAGAATAAAAGAGCAGCCCCTCTCGTGTGCGTCTACCATTTGTCCTTCAAAGGCGGCTTCCCCTTTGAAGCTCTCCTTTTAGGCTCACAGCTCATGAACAGTGGCACTCCCGCCACACGTAGATACACCACTGCCGAACTCCGAGCCCTGGGCCTCCACAAAAATAACTGCTGCGGCTCCTCCTCTCAAGCCACGGCAGTACCATTCACATGTCGGCACTGTCTCTTCTCCTGCAGGACCGAAGCACCAGAACGCACTCTGGGAACTGTCACCACGTTGACCTCAACTGCTTCAGCACATCTCCACTGCCTCCTGCTCAACGCATGGCCTCTTTGCAAGCATGCCACCGAGATGTGGGACACCATCACCTCAGACGTTATCTTCCTTACCGAAACTTGGCTCAACCCGACATCCATGCCCGTCATCGGCACAGCAATGCCTGACTGCTACAAAATAGCGCACCAAGCCCGCATCAACAAAAATGGAGAAGGTATTCCATCATCCACAAAGAAACCATCCACTCCACCACCTATGCAGACAAAACCACCACGATCCTGCAGCTCCTCAATTTCCAACTTCACACTGATGGCAAAACCACCATCAGAGTCACCCTTGCCTACAGACCCTCAGGTCCTCGCCTCAGAATCCTCAACGCCGTCCCCGAATTCATCACCCTGCGCGTCATTGACTCCAAACATTACATCTTCCTCAGCGACCTCAGCTTTCATTTGACGACACCAACACCGCCAACCTCTGCAAAAGCATGAACATCATCGGCCTTACCCAGCTAGTCATCAACACATCTGGGGACTCACACTCAACCCTATCTTCACGAACTGCGACAGAGTCAAGTTCAGCCACTTCACTGAGCTTACCTGGACAGACCACTGCATCGTACACTTCATCATCTAAGGAAACCTCAGCACGACCACCGAGCTGCCCAGCACCACTCACCGAAACTGGAGGAAAGCACCAGAGAGCAAGTGGAACAACGACCTCAACTCCGCCTGCCCTGACACTGCAACTGACCTAGAACAGGCTGTCAAGAATCTATGTTATGTTATGTTAAGATGAATTTATTGAGCGCACGGACACCAGAAGGTTTCATGGTGCTATTCGAATTAATGTTTGATGCAGGGACCAGGTTAATAAGATTGCCCAAAGAGCCATGTTTTCAGAGCCTTTCTAAAGCCCAGTAGATTGTCACAATTCCTGACAGAAAGTGGGAATGAGTTCCAGAGCCTATGTGCCAAAAAGGCGAACCTCCGTCCACCCTGTCTTTTTAGTTTGATGGTAGGGGTGGTGAGAAGATGGAGGTGGGCAGATCGAAGGTTGCGCATAGGGGCATGTTTAATAATCCGATTCTTGAGAAACTTAGGGCTCGCATAGTGTAATGTTGTAAAGACTATGCAACCTGTCTTAAAGGCGGTGCGTTGTGCTATTGGCAGCCAATGCAGTTTAGACAATAGGGGCCTGGCCGATTGCCATCTCGGTTGTTTGTAAATCAGTCTCGCCGCCTGATTCTGTATTATTTGGAGGCGGTTAAGCAGACCCTGGGGAAGGCCGATGTAAAGGGAATTAGAAAAGTCGAGACGTGAGAGCACCAGAGCTATAAAATAACCACCTGAAACAGAGCTTGATGGGATAACAAGTATGAGATTTTACGCAGCTGGAAAAGGCTGGAGGAGACCACGACCCCCACATGTTCCCTGAGTGAGAGGTCAGAGTCTATAGTCACTCCAAGACTTTTTACTGAGGGGGAAGGGACAGGGGGTGGGCCTAATTCGCCTGCCCAAAAATGGGGTCCCCAACAAGTAGAGCTCTTCCCAGGCAACACCAATTCTGTCTTGCCTGGGTTGAGCTTCAGTTGATTCAAGTCCATCCAACGCTGAATGTGAAGCATTGTGGATTGGAATTCGACAACAGCATTAGGGGAAGCCAGAGAGAAAACAAGCTGAAGATCGTCAGCATAGTTGAAGACAGTTGTTCTCATTGCTTTGAGTGAGTGAATCAGGGGCCTGATGTAAAGGTTGAACAATAGTGGTGAAAGGGAGGAGCCCTGTGGAACCCCACAAGAAGTGGACAGATTGGGGGCAATGTAGTCCCCAAGACACTCTGTTTGGGATCTGTCAGTAAGAAAGGACTTTATCCACTTAAAGGCAGTGCTCCGGAGGCTAGCTTGTTCAACACGGTTCAACAAGATGGTGTGGTCGACCGTGTCGAACGCCGCCGACAAATCCAGGAGCACAAGTGCCTGCGGGAGCCCCATATCAGCATTGGCCCTCAAAGTGTCCAACACCGCCAGTATAACTGACTCCGTGGAGTGGGCAGGACGGAATCCAGCTTGGTTAGGCTCGAGGTAATCAGATTTCTCGTTGAAGTTAGAGAGGCACCTCGCCACGTGGGCCTCCAAGACTTTAGCACAGAAGGGGAGGAGGGAGATAGGGCGGTAATTTGATGAGTTAGAGGGATCAGCTCCTGGCTTCTTAAGAAGAGGAACCAATGTGGCATTTTTGAAGGATCTAGGTACTTCTCCCTTACTGAGGGATTCATTGAGGAAGGGAAGAATACTGTGAGGGAGGGCCCGACTTAACTCAGGACATTAACTCCAGTAAGGTGTCAGGACTTATAGCTGTAAATTGGTTCATAGTTGAAGAGTTATTAGCAATGTCGTCTAATGATTTCACATGGGCAGAGATGGGAATACTCGCCCTGATGATTTCCATTTTTTCCACAAAGAAGTTGTTCAATGAGTTACACAACTTTTGAGTGGGGGCCTGACCGGGAGAAATTCTGTCATTGCTGCTGAGGTCATTTACAATCCTGAAAATCTCTCTCGATTTATATGGGGCAGCAAGGATTCTTGTGGAGAAATACGAGGCGTTAGCGGTCAATAATATTTTCTTGTAGTCTCTACGAGCCAACAGATAGAGCTGTCTATCTTCGCTGTCATAATAGTGCCTCCATTTCCTCTCCAGCTGACGGAGCACTAGTTTTTGAGTTTTCAGTTCACTGGTGAACCATTTATGGGTTTCAGCGCGTCTGGCCCGTGAGAATTTAATAAGCTGAGCGTGAGTATAACTGGCCGCCAATAGCCAGTCAGTGATATCTTTCTCCCTGGAATCAACACTAGAGTAGGAGTTAACAATGTGGATGGAGCTAGCTAGTGTGTTAATGAATTCCTGGGTATTAAGTGTTCTCCACTTTCTGGTCAAGCCTCCCTCCGCCTTAGGAGTCTTAACCCTGCCACTGAAAGCAACAGTAAATTCGATCAGATGGTGGTCAGACCATATACAGGGAGATGTAATAGGTGGCGAGAGTTCAAGGTTAAGAGATCAAACTTGGCCCAGGATGTGGCCCTTATCGTGGGTAGGGGCAGTAAGATGTTGGACCAGGTTGATGTTGGAGAGCAGTTCAGAGAGTTCAGCCGACTGAGGCCCTCCGCATACGTCGTTGAAGCAATAATTCAGGTCCCCGATAAGTAGGACTCTGGCATGGTTCATGATGAGATTGGCTATTTGTTCACTGAGGGATAGGGGAAAGGACGGCATGGACTGGGGAGGGCGGTAAATAAGCACTGAAGCCAAAGATCCCAAATTAGTGTCGAGCTTGATGACGATGTTCTCCACCTCTGGCAAGACCAGAGAGGTCAATTTGCTGAATTTATGGCTATTGTGTATAATAGCAGCAACTCCCCCTCCCGTTTTCTCTACAGGCCGGTTAGCAAACAAGATGTAATAGTCAGAAGGAACTATCTACATGGATCACTGATTTTGCAAACAGAATTGCCCGCGGCAAACCCACGAAACTCAAGATCTCCTCCAATCAAACCAGTTTGTACACCACGGTACTGAGCACCACCAAACATTACTGCAAGCGACTCAAAAGGCAATGGTGCACCAATAAGTAGCCCACAGACTGTGCCTCCTTCAAGAGCTCCCTCAACTAACACCACCAGCTCCTCAAGGAGACGAAAAGGAGCCCCCTTGCAGACTGCATGAAAGCCAGTTCAAACCACAGCAAAGAGCGTTGTCAGAGAGTTCTCCAACCCATCAGCCACCGAAAATTTCCTCACCCCTTCCCAGGAACTCTGGGACACCGTGGGGGACTTCTTCCACAACAAGTTCTCCACTATCTACCAAAACCTCGAACCCCAACCCACCCTCACCGACACCCTCAGCCTCCTCGCTCCAACAGACAGCGACTCCAACCACATGCTCACCACCTAGTATCAGCTTACCACCGACAACACCACTGCCATCATGAATTCCTTCCACTCAGGAGCTCCCACTGACCCCTGTCCCTACCACACCTTCAGCCTCAAGATGCAAGCTGATCAGCAACAAGCTTACCACCATCTTCAACGCATCCATCATCATGGCTACCTTCCCCGAAGAATGGAAACAAGCAGAAGTCAAACACCTTTTCAAGAAATCATCCGCCGAATCCAGCGAACTCAAGAACTATCATCCCATTACCCGCTCCCTTTTCCCGCCATAGTACTCGAAAAGGCCATTAACCGCCAATTCACTGAACACCTGCAGAGAAACAACCTTCCGGACACCTCCCAAACTGGATTCTGCATCAACCACAGACCCGAAACCACCCTGATCACTGCCACAGACGACATCAGAACCTTCTTAACCAGGGAGAGATGGCTGCCCTGATCCTCCTCGACCTCCCCACAGCATTCAACACTATTTCCCATTGCACACCGCATTGGAATCTAAGGAGACTCCCTCGAATTGATCGCCTCCTTGCTCACCGACAGAAGCCAGAGACTCTGCCTACTTCCTTTCACCTCAGGACCCAACAACATCATCTGTTGTGTCCCTCAAGTCCCGTCCCATAGCCCTACTCTATTCAACACCTAAATGACCCCTTTAGTCAACATCATCTGAACCCATGGACTAAAGATCTTATCCTACTCCGACAACACCCAGCTCATCCTCTCTCTATCAGAAGACCCCTCCGCCAACATGACCATCTTCCACAGGTGCATGACAAGCGTCACCGACTGGATGAACGACAACTGCCTGAATCTCAACACGTATAAGATTGTAAATGTAATTGCATTTATATAGCGCTTAATGCCCCTGACTAGGCGTCAAAGTGCTTTTTCAGCGAGTAGCACGTTACTCTGGAACCCGTAAAGGATTAGTGGTGAATTAGTATAGTGAAAATATGAAAATAATTTGAGTGCTGGATATGTTAGTTAGTTGGATTGAGAAGGATAGTGGAAGGATAGAAGATGGAAAAAGGTTTGCATTGATATAGCGCTTGCTACCCTTGATGGGGTATTGAAGCGCTTTTTTTGCAAGTAGCATGCTACTTCGGAAACCAGAAAGGATTTGTGGTGAATTAGTATAGTGAAAATAGGAAAGTAATTTGAGTGGTGGGTATGTTAGTCAGTTGTTTGGATTGAGAAGGAAAATGGGTTTGCATTTATATAACGGTTGCTACACCTGATGGGGGGTTGAAGTGTTTTTTTTCGGCGAGTAACACGCTACTTCGGAACCCAGAAAGGATTAGTGGTGAATAAGTATAGTTACAAATAGGAAAGTAATTTGAGTGGTGGATATGTTACTTATTTGGATTGAGTAGGATAGTTGACGGATAGAGAAGGGAAAAGGTTTTGCATTTATATAGCGCTTGCTACCCCTAATGGGGGGTTCAAGTGCTTTTTATTGGCGAGTAGCACGCTATTCTGGAACCCATCCAGTGTTAGTGGTGAATTAGTATAGTGAAATATGAAAGTAATTTGAGTGGTGGATATGTTAGTCAGTTATTTGGATTGAGAAGGATATCGAAAGGTGTTGAAGTGCTTTTTTGGCGAGTAGCACGCTACTCTGGAACCCAATAAGGATTAGTGGTGAATTAGTATAGTAAAATATGAAATTACTGTGAGTGGTGGACATGTTAGTCTGTTATTTGGATTGAAAAGATGGAAGTATTGATCTTCCGGAACAACACCTCCCTGTGGAGTTGCCTTCTGAACTAGGACCCTCACCCACGCCAACAGACCACGCTTGCAGCCTTGGCATCATCCTCGACCGGAGGCTCACCATGAAAGCCCAGATCAACACAGTTTCCTCAGCCTCCTCTGTCGCCCTTCGTATGCTCCGTATGATCTTCAAATGGCTAACCGTCAACTTTAGACGAACCATCACTCAAGCCCTTGTCTCCTGCTGGCTGTACTTCAGCAACACAGTCTACATAGAAACCAATAACGGCTGCTACTGGACTCGGGTGGTGGAGCGGGGACAGGAGGGAGAGAGCAGAAAAAACTTTTTTTTAAAAACACTTACCTGTGACGGCCGGACTGTCGGCCGCCTCCTCTCCTCCTTCCTTTTCTTCTTGCTCCGGTCCTGCAGCAGGATACAGGAAGCAGCAGGAAGCATCCAGCTCCCCTGCTTTGGGTGGCTCAAGAGGGCTGACCAAACAGTCATTTGCACTTAGGAGTGGGCAAACCATTCCTCCCATGTTCCTCTGTCCTTGGAGCAGCCCCGCCCTACCAGAAAGCTGCCGCAGCAGAAAGAAACATAAAATGATAATAACGCATGGTATTATCATTTTATGTTTCCTGCTACGAAACAGTGGGGTGACGTTCCTACGCCTTGGCTGTTTGGGAGCAACCTAAAATGGCCTATAAAAAACTTGAGCAACAGAGTGGCAACTTTCTAAAGTTGCATTTTTCTCAAAAGTTACATTGAATTCCACCTGGTCATCTGGTTCGGGTTAGTGCAACAGTTCCTTTGATACTTTGAAGTACCAACTTTAGTTGTTCTATTCGGAAGCCAGCACAGCTGAGTTGTCAGCGTGTAACCCAATTAGGCTTATAGCCTTTCCACAGTAAAAAAGTAAATTTGGGATTTTTACTGTTAAGACATATACAAATACATGTCCTTCTTTTTAAAATACAGCACCCTGCCTTATGGCTCGACAGGCCTAGCTTAAGGGTGACTTATATATATTAAAGAGGAAGCTCTGGACTTTAGTTTAAATGACAAGGTCGAGTTTATTTATTCAGAGTTTTATATAGCGCGAACAAGATCTTTGCAGATATCAGAGCGCTTCACAGAGGCAGGGGGTGAGGGCAACAGGAGGGTGACTAAACATAATATTGGGTACAGTATAATATTCAATAGCATGATCGGATAGCAGTCATGTGCTGATAAAATAACAATAAACAGTCAAGTAAACGATAATATAAGACGGTGCAGAGTCTTTGGTCCAACTACAATAGAGATCAGGAGAGCTAGGCTATAAGGATGGCTTATACCACTTTCTAAGAGTTACAGAGAGACAAGGGGTAGGGACATCAAGTTTCATCAAACTAACGTGTACAATATAGTAATAGGTAGTAAGTGAGTAGTATAATAGGCTCACAATCAAATAAGAATATGATATCATTAGACATTAGACAGTGAGGTAGCCAGTGACACAAAAGCGGTGCAAAGTCTCTGATCCAACAACAATAAAGTTCAGGTGAACTTGGCCATAAGAAAGTCTTTCACCTCTTTCTTGAAGAAGGCAGTGGAGGAGATAAGCCTGGTTTCAGGAGGGAGTGCATTCCAGATCCTGGGTGCCATTCCTGAGAAGGAGCGTTTGTAAGTTTTTTCCTTCCGGAATCTGCGAGGTTTCAGGAGTAGATTTTTTGTACTTCTATTGGATCTCGACCCTCCTGATATAGTCAACTTTTGAGTGAGGTAGTTGGGTGCCTTGTGGTGTACGGCCGAGTGTGTCATAACAGCAATTTTCAGTTGTATTCTGGCTTCAAAGGGCAGCCATTTCAGGGATTTCAAATCAGGGGATATATGAGAGTGTTTTCTTGAGCCAGTAATGCGTCTAGCGGCAGCGTTCAAGGAGGCTCTTAGGGGTGCAGTTGTTGCTAGAGGGAGTCCGCTGAGGGCCACAATTCCATAGTCTATGCGGGGGATGACTAGGGCTTGTACAGCAGTTTGGAAGTCTTTGACTGGGAGGAAGGGTTTAAGTTTCCTTAATGTGTTGATTTGGAAATTAGCTCCTTTCGTTGCTTTGCTAATGTGCTGTTGCATGTTGAGCTTTGCGTCGAGTGTGATGCCTAAGGATTTCGCAGAATCCACGATGGTGGGTCGGACATTGAGTGCTGTTCGGTGATTGAGCCAGATTTGGGTGGTGGTGATTTTCGCAGGGGGTGATATCAGGAGGAACTCAGTTTTCAGAGCATTTAGTTTAAGGTGATTATCGGCCAACCATGATTGGGTGTTTCTAAGTGTGTAGTTCAGGAGTTTGATATCTTCCGGGGATTGTACCTTTAGGTAAAGTTGAGTGTCATCGGCATACATATGGAAGTGTACATTGGATGCTTGGAGCAAGGTGGCAAGTGGTTCCATGATGAGATTGAACAGTGTGGGTGAAAGGGAGGATCCTTGTGGAATGCCTAAGTCTACTGGCACAGGTGAGGACAGCACGAGTTAGCAGCCTAATACTGCTCTTGCAATCTGCAGTAGCAGGCTGGGAGACAGACATGTTTTAGTTTGTCACACTCATGGGGGCTTAACAAGTGCTGCTGTCCACGAGGTACAATTTAACTTACAGCCCTGGGTACCCCTGGTACTATATTTTTGAAAGAAGGGGACCCATACATAACTAGTAAACTTGCTATACGCAGGGATAAAACACAATAGGTAAAGAGACTATAGGAAGCTTCAATAAAATGTGCCAAATTGTTCTAGGTGTGTAGAAAAAGACAACCACTAACTGTGCTTACACATAGAGCAAACAAACCAAATTGTAAAAGAATTATATGATTTTATTTATTTTTACCTCTACTTTTTATGGATTTTTCTCAAATTCATGTCAATATATTTTAGTTAAAGGGAATATACAGTGACAATAAATATTAGAAAAAGATAATAAAAACAGAAATCATACAATTAAATAGATCATCATATTCGTGAAACAATTCAACAGTTTGATCAAATGGAGTTGATTTTACGGTCGATCTACAGTTGATAAGGGCAATGCAGTAGATATGAACTACTTGCGTTTCAGCGAAAAAGCCTTCATCACGGGACCGTCTATTGCATTATAATTCCATACATTGGGGACTCAGTCAGCTTAATTTAAAGTTAGCGAAATTCCACACGAAGTAATGAACAGTAAAAGAGAATTAAAATTCAAGATACGAAGATAAGCGTGGTGGCAGAAACTTGAAGTAGAACCTCAGTTTTCAGGCAGATATGTACTGAATCGATAATGGGTGAATCTTTTGATTCAGGGATCAAGTCAGGAATTATCTCTGAGCTCCGCTAAATATAAATGTGGAAGCATGAATCGTACAAACCCACATATGTATCTGGTTCATGCAGATCCTGAATATTAAACATAGAAGATGCAACTTGACAGGAAGGGATGCCTAAATAGCTCGATAATAGCGTTTTCAATCAACCTCCCACAGAGAGTGTGCTCTAATTTATCTTAGGGCTCTCAATTTCTGATAGTTTAGTCCTCACCGAGCTAAAAACCTGATATTGGCGGACAGCGTTGACCCTCATCTATACTGATATGATACTATATACTATGGACATATAAGTAAGTTACCTTATGGCAATTGGGAATAAGCAAATTAAACATACACTTTTAAGGCCTCTGTGTACTCTGAGGGTCGAAAAACCAGTAGCATCAGTCCATAACTTGGGGGGTGTTGATGCAAAAAGTGGCATTTCCTTCAGAGACGCTGTAGCAAACCATAACATGACATACAAATTTGAGTCTCAATTGGTATTGAGGTCCAATAACAACTGAGAATATTACGAGGTATCAAGCAACTTATCCCACTAGATGAGTGGCTCAGTCGCTAGAACCTTCAAGACTAGGTTATGGCAAGGCCCTGTTGAGTGAAATTACCAAGATACACCTGACTCTCTCAAAGCTACTCTACATAAAGCAGCCAGATTTATTACAGGGATGGAGAGATCTGATCACCTCACTTCGCTTTTGTTCTTACTTAAATGTCTATTAGTTGAAGCCAGAAGCAAATTCAAACTAGTTCAATAGAATGCAAAGAGCTTCACACAGGAAAGTCAGAGTATCTGGCAAACTCTTTCAGGCAGCCAGCGATATCTGAGCATCTTCGACACACCATACTGGAAATCTGGCACCCGAGAAAAAAAGAACCCTGAAACTCTCCTTCTAGGGATCAACACCCAGTTATGGAACTTGATGTCTGCAAGGATCACACCACAGATCTCCTACTAAGCCTTCAAGAAATATTGTCTTTTTAGGTCTCACCTAACATAGCACATGTGAATCATCGAGTAACTTAGGTGAAATGTGTTGGACCCGCCATCTTCGTCCTTAAATGCTTTCACTCTTTGCTAATTGTTAAGATCCCTGTTCCCTAGAGTCTGGCCCACATTTTGTGTTTTCTGAGCAAGCAGCTGTTAAGTCACCAAATAAACACTGCATGCCCTATGCTCTTGGAAAAATCCTTGTTTTATACTTGAGCCAATGCTCTGGCCTTGCCTGGATCTTCAGCAAGTTTATCATTACGAGTGGTCCAGAAATCCAGCCAGGGCAGGTAACCGGTGTTATGGTGACGTTTTACCATGAGTGATGCTTTACTACCATGCCTGGTATCCCCGAGTGTGAATCTGCATGTGTTTCTGTGGGCAGATCCTCCAACTCATAATTGGAAGACCTTGTCTCCAATCAAAACTACACTATTATGGATTTGCAGGTGTGAATCGCTGCAGAAACAGATTCTTGCACATTCGTCCCCACTGTATAGGAGCAGTGTGGGATATCATGTGATCCTCCAGTAGTACGTGACACAGGTTACCTCCAGCATCGCTAACACGAGGTATGGTATTGCTCGCCCTTGAAGCCTGGAAATTCATAATGTTGGCTCAAGAGCAAATCCGAATATGGTGCGCGTGTGGAGTATTTTAGGGAATCGTGTGCAGAAACGACCCTCACCTATGTTCAAGAAATCGAGGTAACTGGAATTAGGGTCCGCTTTGTTTTACGAGGTTCAGTCTTTGCAGAAACAATACCTGGCCAATACTTCACTTTCTAGTCTTTCTGTAGAATACTTCCCCAGCACCGGTAAGGTTTATAACGTTAAAGTATTCTTTATTGGTAGAAAGACAGTTGTCATTAGGCAAAATGGAACCAATGATATTGAATTAAATGATAAATACAAGTAAAAGACGTAAAATCAAGTCTCTCGTCGTTAAAAATAGTCACTGAAGGGTTTGTAAGCTTTATTTTAGGTTTGCATCTGTTTATTGGTAAACAACAAGGACTAGAGACGCAGCCTACAATCATTGGTGTTGGAATGTATCCCTTCTAACTCCAAAGCCTGGTTCAACAAATTAAATTAAACACTCCGTTATAATCGTGAAAGCACATATCACTGTTACGATAAGTCTCATTAACAAAAGCTGTGGCTCGTCAAAGCCTAAGGGAAAGCAAACAGATCTTATTTTCAAGGAGTAAGTGAAGACAATTCGAGAAACCTCACCATTGTTACAAAATTTCAATTGTTCTAGCCTACCGAACTAACAAGATAGCTTTTATACTCTGGCACTCACTGATTATGAATTCATAAGTGATAGGTGGACTGTTGGGTGAGTGCAAAATGATTGACAATGTTTAGAACTATAGGGTAAAATACCGCATGTATCAGTTAGTGCTGCTAGGTGGAATCATTTTACCTCCCTTGCTTTGCTGAATTGTCCACTTTTGCAACGAGTGGGCCAGAGGCAATGGAGGGGTCATTGCAAAGGTAAAGCTTCTCTTCCCTGTTTAATCGCCAACTGAGCTGCACGTCCCACCGAGTGACCTGCTGCACTTAATCCGCCTGGTAAGATTCTATACATTACATATATCTATTTTCACCTGGATTGTGCCTGTCAATGGAGCGCGGACATGAAAATCATTGCGTTACTGTTTGCCCTACGCTAACTTGTTTTTGGGTAGTATGTATCATGCAATTTACCAACCACATAACTCCGTGTGATAGCATTATCAGGTCACCTGCGAGATCACATGTGACACCAATACTGCACTGTTCTGCACACACCTCATTCTGAAGCCAGGGATTGAATCAGCAGCAGAGATGGGCTTCCTCAGCTCTCTGATCATTTGCGCTGCGCTCCAAAACATGTCAGCAGAAAAGTCACATATTTAGGAAAAATATCCCTCATTTTCAGGTATTCTTACTCATTGAATTTAAGGGGCCATTATGGCAACCAGCAGCTGATAACCCTTTTGGAGACTACTGTTTGTGAACTGGTAAAGTGCATTGCTACTAATAAGATGTTGTCTTCTAGGAACTTCATTATACATTTTTGTATTTTTTCTTTCAATTTGTGCATTTGCCACATCACATTATGTCTAAGTATGCTAATTCATGCATTCTTACTACAAGGTCCCGGGGAACCATCGATAAATTGAAACACTTGTTATGATATTTTCATCATACATAGAGGTGTTTGAAGAGGAAGAGTGCACACCTCAAATGAAATTATTTTCTCCCCAAAAAACTATTGTGGGGTAAAAGGTCTTAAATAATTGAATAACCACTCCAGAAAATGTCTCTAATTTATATGTATTAACCTATGCTGTCAAGCAATTGGTAATTAGATATGGTCATGTGATTAACACAGTCATGGTACACTTAAGAATTTATTCTAGGTTGGAAACGGAATTCCTGCGCCTAAACGTGTCGGCTCAATTGGAGCGGTTACGTGGGAATATCGAGCATTGGAGAACTCTCCTGCTCTCCTTGATGGGGCGCGCTGTCTTATTTAAAATGATGGCCCTTCCTCGTCTGCTATATGTTCTGCAAAGTACGCCCTTTCCGGTCCCGGAAAAGATTTTTCGGGTAATTGAATCAGAACAGCGCTCACTGCTATGGAGTGAGGGGTGCCCAAGAATTGCTCTCAAGAAGCTACAGCGGGGGGCATATGAGGGAGCGCTCGCCCTCCCTGATGTCCGTCTTTATTATTGAGCGGCGCAGTTAGTCAACATCAATGGGTGGGTGTTTGCCCCGATGGAGGAGCCGGCATATAGGGTGGACCGCATGGTCTTCGGAAGTGGTACCTACTTGGCTGCTCTTTATCGCAGGGGTAGACGCTGCTTACCTCTGCCACCTCAAACGGCTGCGGTGGTTGGGGCGTGGAAGTGGGCGACAAAACTGTTGGTTTGGGAAGCGAAGCTTACAGCTCAAACCCCGTTGTGGGCCGGGAATTACCTACCAGGGGTTGCGAAATTGCAGGGTCTTCGCCAATGGAGCTTAATTGGTATTGTTGTGCTGGGTGATATATGGAAAAGAGGGGACATGTTGGAATTTACTACCCTCCAGGCGGAATTTCAAATGGGGAACGGGGAGTTCCTTCACTGCCAACAGCTCAGACATGCCTTATACCAACATCTACACCACAGGGGGCAAATACCAGACTATGCCCTACTGGACGATAGATCACTTATGGACTCCATGATAGACAAAGCCATTTCCCTCACATACAAAAAGCTCATCAATAACTTGAATGACCCCCTGGGGCCTCTGCGGGGGAAAAATGGGAATCTGATGTTGGGCTATTAGAAGAGGATGACTGGAGGGAGGCCCTAAAGAATCCCCGGGAGGTGGTGATTCGTGCCCGGTTTAGGCTGGTTCCGCTACGCATATTGCTCTGCTCCTACACCCCACGCACGACACAACACCGGATAGGTTATGTAGACTCAGTTTTGCTTGATGGGTTGTGGGGAGGTGGGTACCTTATTCCACATCTTGTGGGACTGCTCAAGAAGAGTATGGGGTTGATGATCAGATTATTCTTCGAATTGATTTTCAGAACAGCATAGTTAAGAGAGTTCATGAGGATCATCCAGGAATGTATAGTAGCAAAAGCAAAGTAGGTGAATAGTTTTGATGGCTAGGTTTTGTAAATGGTTGGACAGGTGTGTTAAAAAGCTCATCAGTAATAGTGACAAATCTTTTAAAGCCTGCGTGGTGGATCCTGCCTCATGGATCTTCCAGAGTGTCCTTAGAAGAAGTAAGGGTTAGACATATTTGGCCCTTGTGACACTCCCTCAAGGAATTAAGTTTATGCTTTTGTTATGGTGTACTACACTACTAATTGACCTGAATGCAAAGTGTTTGAGTATGTATCATATACTGTGATAAATTCCCTGTAGGGTGTTTTTTGCAGGAGAGTAAGTCCTATGTGCCTGGTGACGGATAATGGGTCTCAATTCACCAGCATAAAATTCTCAAGTTTCCTAGGTTGATGTAAGATTCAGCATAAATTCGTAGCATTGTACCATCAGCAAGCGAATGAATACATTTAGCTCCTCAAACGTGTGATTAAGGAGACTTTGCAATTTTAAGTTAACTGGGGGATCATTTAGAGCAAGTCTCTGCAAGTGACCTGTGACAGGAGTTACTCCTTTTGAGCTTTTAAGGGGACCTTAACCAGAGTTATTATTAGTGTCTTGGTGGTAGGTAGGTAAGATGCAAATGACTGAAAACCAGTTAGGAAGTACAAGCAACGAATGGGGTAACATATGTCCAATATGAGTGGAGTACACTGTGAGAGGCAGATCTAGGGCAGATTAAATTTCACAATAAGCAAGGGAAATCACTTGTCAAGTGGTCTAAGCCTGTTTAAGTGACCAAAGTCTTGAAGCATGCTGTCAGAGTTGCTGATGTGGATGTGTGGTTACAACTGTTAATCCCTAGGAGATGGATAGAGTGTTAACATGCATTGGTGCTTCCAATGATGCGGGTCATAGTGAGTCAAATTCAGATCACTCTGGTATGAGGACGCCTTGGAGAGAAGACTTACCTCATTCATTGCTTTGCTGGAGTATTATGTTTGGAGTAAGTTTGTTTCCAATTTCTTAGGTGATTTGGATATACCCGTTTGTGAAACAGGAGTGATACATAACACACAGAATCGGAAGCTTTAAGGTAGATTGGAAGAAGTTGTATTGCCTTATATGGCCTCCTTTGTCACCTCTTGTTTATGTTTTAATTGTTATTTCTTTCCGTATTGTTTGTTTTGTTGAAGGCAAGGTGTGTGGTAGGGAGTTCCTTGAAAATGGATCAGTGAAAGCAAAAATGTTAGCTGACTGTGGTTTGTTTGATGATGTTTAGAACTAAGAGGTGGAATTGAGAATGTGGTTCAAGAGAGAGTCAGTTAGTACTGCTTGGTGTCTGCTCCTTTGTCACTTTGCTGACTTGTGCTCTTACTGGTTGTCTAGAACCATCTTCACATCCATTTTCCTGACTCCTTGATCAGCAATTGTTCATATACATACATCGGACTTTATGGTAATTAAAAAAACTTTTTCAAACAGGTATTGCTCAGTCCTGCCAGGGCTAGTCATATGCACAAAGTATGTGTTTCATTTGATTGCCATCCCACACAGTCGGAACCAAAAATCAATTGAAGAGAAGGACCATTTCCCCAATTTACAAGTGCAGTTGTGTAGTGCAGTCTGAAGGAAAAATATATGTCTTATTTAAACTTGTATGAACTCTGGGAGGTACTGTGGTGGTTCTAAGCTCTCACAAGTAAGAGGCAAGATAGTGCTTGCATTTCAACAGTCCTGAAAAAAGCACTGTTGCAAGATTTTACCATGAATGTCTGGTTTTAATTTCTTTTAATTTTGGGAATATTCTGATGAATTTTCTTGTTGTTCAACAAGAATTTTAGGGTTTGTGTAAGTCTTCTGTATATCCTCCGGATTAAGTGGAGTGGTTGTTCCCTATTTAAGTTTTCAAACCCTAACTTAGGGAAATAGTTCAGTACAACTCATTAACTAGCCTTGTGTGGAAGTTCTATCTCGCTTCTGCGAGAAAATGGAGAAAGTGATGCAACTTCCCAATTTGAAAACTTTGAAACTTACCAACTTTGAATTCGACGTTAATGTGTTAAATGCTATCCAGGGTATTGTACTAAAGAAAAAGTAATTATGTCCTGTACTGTGAATCGCTCTGATACCCATTGGGGTCAAGTTCACGCTGTACAGAACACTGAATAAATAAATAAAAATCATAGACAGCTCAGTATATTCTAAACTTTCTAAATGTGTTCCTGTGTACACTTTAGCTCAGTAAGGCAAAACAGGATTAGTTTTACTCAAGGACACTCAGAAGATAGTTGCACAGGACACTGCATCATAATTGGCTATAAGCAGATCTTAGCTCTGACACCCTAGAATGTAGAAGGTGATGACAATTTGTGGCTACCTCATTAAGGTATATTTTAGTCTAACCAATCTTCATGCTAATCACCCACCGTGATGACGTGGATAAATCCATTCCCCATACCATTGTCTTTCTTTTGGTCGGATTCATAGTCATTTGAATTCCTTATGTGTTAAGTCCCCTTAGCAAAGCGCTGTCTCTAGTACTCTGTTGTCCCCTTTACTGTACTAACAGTTTTAATACCGCCTCCATCCTGCAGCTGAATCCGATCCAACTGGCGGTGATGTTTGCCCACTCTGTACACCAGTAAGTATGCTCAAATGTGACCACAGTGATTGCGTCACACACCTGTCACATGGTAAGCGTGCGGGGACTCCGCATGTGGCTGAAAGAGTTTTAGCGTTCTGGAGCAGAGGTTTTGAAATATTTAACTGATCACTGACCTGAAATTAAAGTCCATGTTAACTCTCGCCCTACTTAGCGGCAAGTCTTTTAGAACCAATGAAGCGAAATAAAAAATGGTGTGCGTGCGGACCCACTTTACTTTAATATCACGTCATGTCCCTCTGGTTTTCCTCACAGTTCCTCTCTATGGCTTTGTCTGAAATTGTAATGTGCTGTGCCAACTTTTTACCATGACATGTTTTTACATTACATATAAAAGTAAGGAAAACAGTTTGGAATCAGATGAACTGACACGTAGTGGACCTGCCTGTGTGTTAGAGTGTATATTGCAGTTTGTGGGGGTGAGAGAATATTGCTTCCATATTAGTCGGACCGCTCCTTCCTCGCCCTTGGACCTGCTCTGTTGTTTTGATTTTATTTAGCCCCGAGTCGTCCTGCATGTTCAGCAGCAAGCACGAAGACAGAGAGAGGCAGGTGAGGTGAATAGGCATCTGTGTTTCTCAGCACAAAAAATGTCACTGAAATACTTTGATCGCTCAAGAGTTCATTGA
The DNA here is from genome assembly GCF_964263255.1 of Lissotriton vulgaris. Taxonomy (NCBI): domain Eukaryota; kingdom Metazoa; phylum Chordata; class Amphibia; order Caudata; family Salamandridae; genus Lissotriton; species Lissotriton vulgaris. Next base: position 1,063,203,053 of record NC_141693.1, on the reverse strand, counting down.
AATAAAGCTGAGAACAAGATTATGCTGTCATGTGTCAATTCGTTTAGATATTCTATTTTTTGTCCTAAAACATTTCTGTCAAAGGCGGTGCCAGGGGGTTGTTTACATTCTTTGTCACAATTTATGGAAGGTGAAATTCCTTTGCTTTACCTTTATTTTACCGCTTGAATCGTGTGTTGGACTATTTATTTATTCATTGCGTGCTTTTACTTAGCATGGTGCTTGCTTACCAGACATGGATCTGACATCTCGTGCAGTATCTTGCTGGGTGTTTCGGGGTCACGAGGCAATTCTATTGACATCTGGACTCTGTCAAATTGCCGAGCGGACCTCTGCGGGCACGTGCGTGCTCATAAAACTCTTCACCGGTTCTCAAGTAATGTTTTCTATATCTGGCCAGACACATCACGACGAGATGTGTACTGCAGGCCTTAAGAGTGATAAGGCTAACATACGAATATCCTGCAATGGAAAGGCGGCGCCGCCCTCACCCGACAGCACAGCTGTATTTCCCGTAGAAACGCCTGCTTGGTGCTATTTATGGATGCTTCATAATTGCATTAGCATGCCTTTTATGAAATGTATGAACCTTTTCCTCACCAGGACTTTTAAACGTACGATTGTGACCGGGCTAGTTTCTAAACAAACCAAGCTGTTTTTAAAATGAACCCCACACCCAAGGTTAAACATGTCGTTCAAACCACATGGTGGCTGCGAATTTTAGCTCCTGGCTGCCACTGCGGTGCACTGGTGAACATTCGGCACTGTGTGCAAACAGAGCTCGCGCCCTCAGACTCCGGAAATAGCATTCTTCAAGGAAAGAAACAATGGCCATCCGAATCTAATCCGCGCTGCAGTTCCATCTATTCTAGTTCAGGAACTGGGTGGATCAAAACGTGACTCCTTACCGAGACTTTGTTTCCTCGCAGAGTAAAACGAACAGCTGGGCAGGATTTCTGAACTGCTTATTTCATGTATGAGATAACAAGCATTGGCATAGCCAACAGGTCTCGCCTTTGGGACCTTATAATTGTTTAGCCATGCAACAGTGGATGTTGTTGCACCAAGGATATTATGCTGCATAACTAAATACTTGTATGCTCTGTACGTGTAATTATGTGGTACTGAGTGGGATTATGTTGAGTGTATTTATGTTGCATTGAGTAGAGTGTAAATATGTTGCATGTAATTACACGTCTCATAATTACACTCTATTCAATGCAACATAAATACACTCCACATAATAGCACTATGCCACATAATTACACGTCACATAATTACGCTGTTCTCTATGCAACATAATTACACTCCATATAATACCACTCAGTGCCACATAATTACACGCCACATATTTACACTCTACTCAATGCAACATAAATACACTCAACATAACACCACTCAGTACCACATAATTACACGTACAGAACCACTCAGTACCACATAATTAGACACCACATAATTACACTCTACTCAATGCAACATAAATACACCCCATATAATACCACTCAGTGCCACATAATTACATGCACCATATTTACACTCTACTCAATGCAACATAAATACACTCAACATAATACCACTCAGTACCACATAATTACACGTCTCATAATTACACTCTATTCAATGCAACATAAATACACTCCACATAATAGCACTATGCCACATAATTACACGCCACATAATTACACTGTTCTCTATGCAACATAATTACACTCCATATAATACCACTCAGTGCCACATAATTACACGCCACATATTTACACTTTACTCAATGCAGCATAAATACACTCAACATAATACCACTCAGTACCACATAATTACACGTACAGAACCACTCAGTACCACATAATTAGACATCACATAATTACACTCTACTCAATGCAACAAAAATACACTCCATATAATACCACTCAGTGCCACATAATTATGTGGTACTGAGTGGTATTATGTTGAGTGTATTTATGTTGCATTGAGTAGAGAGTGTAAATATGTGGCGTGTCCCAGCCCAAGTGCTTTTACATGGAACCTGTAGGATTGCGAGGGGAGTCAGGCGCATAACAAGCCTCTTTTGTTTAATGTGCATTTCTTCGTTCCCAAGGTTGTGTTACAACAAGGTATTTTGTATCAATGCATGCTTAATGCTTTTATTCCAATAAGTGGAGAATTCAGCTGCTTTTTTCAGCCTGGAAGGAAACAATTAGAGTAAATATTACTGAGACTGCGATACTGTCCAGCGACAAAGTTATAATTCATGCAGCAGGTGCAGTGGCACCTGGCTGAGGATTGTGAGGGGTGCATAGCAAACAAATTGTGACTACCTTTAACTAACAAACCTGAGCTTGGAAGAAAATGCAAGGTGCCGTTATATTACTTGGATTACGGGCCAATGGTCAGTAATTGAATGTGAAACAAACCAACCCCATCTGCTTTCCCCATTGCTCTCCTCCCTTGCATGCAGGGACTCATGTGTGGTACACATGGAGCTCCTCTATAACGGTCATAAGAGATCCACACCCCAACATCACTTTCAAAATAAAAGCCACAGCCGAAAGATCCAGGCGAGACCTAAAAAGTAGTACACTGTCCCTTTTTTCCGTTTACCTCCGCAATCAAGATAGCTATTTTTATTTGAGTTATTTTTCTCCTTTTTAATCGGTGCTGTGCAGGGGATCAATCAGGTAGTACATGTACTTTTACTTAGTCCTTATTTCATTATGTGAACCAGACATGTCATAAGAAACACACTCTGTCCCCTCCTCCTTTCCTTTTTAAAAGTGTGTTTTACTATGTAGCCAACTAAACAAATTGCAGCATTGATAAAATACATCTTGCCGTTTGAGGCATAGCACACTGCAATGTGAGGGTCCATGAAGACAATATAAGATTGTAGCTATTTGTAAAAACATTTTAAGAAGTATGTAAGCTAGAAAATGTAATTTTCTGTTAGCAAGTAGGTTTGGCCAAAGGCTTTTCGAAGTAGAATTTTAAACTCCCGATTTCTACCTTTTTATTTTCTGTTGCAGCCCCTATATGATCATGTTTCTTTGAGCAGTATCCAACACACACTACAATGCCCTTCAAGGCTCACAGTTTTCTCCCTCTGCCGAAATGTAAGTGTAGACTTAAACTAAAAGTTGGTTAAGGGAGAGTACTTAAGAAAATCTAGCCCGTAGGGTTTAGGTGTGTTAAGGAGCATGCTTCAAAATGAAGATGTTCGTATTGTTGGAGAGGGAGTACAGAAAATACTTGTTGAAGGTTTAGGAATGAGCATTTGTTTTGTTTACATGAGTTCGAGCGGAGCAGCAGCAATTGAAAATGTTTAAAAAAATAGGAACCATATCAAATGCTTTTAAAACTTTTTTACTTGTTGGTAATTTAGACTGCTCTGCTCTTCATGCCTCTAGCCCTGTAAAATGCAAGAAAATAACGAATTTAACAACGGGGCTGATCTGTCACCTGATATTGACTGGTATGATATGGGTTCTACATATGCAGCGAAATCTTACGTGGCATAGAGTTTTAATTGTATCAGGTGATGGAGAAGGTGTCTGTCAAAGTGCTTTAAAATAAACTTAACACAAGTAATTAAACGGAGAACTGCTAAGAATCTACAAGGCTCTCCTGGAAGGTAAGGCGGCTGTGCCATGTTGCTATCAGTTGTTGCTTCTGTCTGGCCAAACTAAGGCAAGGTAATTCTCTAACAGGTGAGCTCAGAACTTGGTTTTACTCATTAAAAGATTTACTTGGAAGAAGGATTGGCGAAGTGTTCAAGGCAAAAACATTTTATTATAAGGAATGTTCTGAATTGTATCCTCTATAAACTCATACCCTTTGAGAGGGTTGAAGTGGAGTGTTTGAGTGAAACCAGCTTTATTCCCAAAGCCCCATAAAGATCCAATTTTTATGTTCTTAGCAGACCTTTCTCCTGTATCACTTAGAGCACGGGTACTTATTCTACGATCTTTGCACACTAGACTGCCTGTGCTCCTGTGCGTCTCTGCATTTTGGTGGCCAAAGGTTGCATTAAGGCAGTGCGAATATAGTCTATAGGAGGCAGTTACAAATCTCTCAGTATTCACTTAAGGTACGCAAAGGGTGATGAGAAGCACAAAGAGTAGTAGTAATTGTACATGTAGTCTTAAATGTGCAGAATAATTCAAATTGTGGATTTGGAAGCAATGTAGGGTAATCAACGACTGGCACATAAACAAGCCCGCACATGAAAGCTCACTAGGAAAAAAAGATGGCCCCTGCGCGAGCCGCTGCTTCCAAACGCCCAGAAAGTGAAAGTGACCGTGAGCAGGGAAATGTAAACGTGCGTCCAGAAAGTGAAATTGACTGCAAGCACACGCGTTGCTCGCTCCCGCAAGGTAGATGCCACCACAAGCATGAGTGTGCTTGAAAAGGAGCAGACCGATTTCTAAAGGTCTCTCCTAGAGCAGCGAATGCACGCTGCCTAGGCGAAACCTAAACACCGAAGTATTAGGAAGACTCTACCTCACATTAAAGCTACAAATTCAAGTGCCTACACATTTGACTATAAATTCCGCCATGAGCGATATTCATTGCAAAAAATTCCACCAGTGGATTTTTTGTGACAATCTTTGTCATTTTAGCTGCAACTACACCACTGGATTTACCTATACTACAAAGCGGTGGTACAAAACCCACAGGGACCAATTCACAAACTGCATTTTGTAGTACATTAGACGTACTACAAAAGTACAATAAAGTACTACAAAATGCTATTCATGGAGATCTCCACCCGGCTAGAGAGATCTCCACACACATATTTGTTCCAGTAGTAAATGTGTGAGGGACATGGAATCGCTGGAAAAAAGGAAATATGACTAAAGAGAAGGGATTTAGAGAGGACTAAGGAGGTGTAAAGAGAGGCAAGGAAGGGGTCCAGAGGGACAGACACCTACTCACAAAAGAGTAAGTCCGTGGTCATTCACAAACTCTCCTTCAATAATTTCTACAGCCAGAGAGGACCCGCAACAGTAATAAATGCACCCCCAGCTTGGAGTAAGTCCGGCATTCCACATGGCCAACCACTGAACATACAACAACCTGTAGAGAAAATATTAGAGAAGGAGACTACAAATAAAACCCCATAGGCAATAATGTTAAGAATAAATAAATACATTTTGATTTTGTTAAAAAATATTTTAATGTTAAAAAAAATATACATCATAATCACATTTTATTTTATTTTTAAATAACTTAATCATCCGTTTTAAATTAAAAATAAATGTAACTTCTATTATGTTTAACATTAATTTTATATGGAACTTTTAGTATATAATACATAAAAACACTTTACTTTAGTAGGGTTTAATTTAAAACAAACCCTTTGAAAATATTTTTTATTTAATTGACTATATTGAAATTAGTTAAACATTACATTTAAAATGTAGTTAGTAAATAGACCAGTAACATATATACAAATATTTTACTTGAGCATTTAACATGCAACAACATTCAATTATTTTTTAAAACTTTAATAAACTTTTATTTATTTCCCTACTTTACCACAAGGAGATCTCCGCCTCAATTTTGGAGGTATGCAGAACATAAAATACAATTGTAAAATCCCTACTAGTGGTAAGTTTACAATCATGTTTGATGTTTTTAGTGACTCCATCCTCTATTCACTTGTTGAGGACATACATGTAAGCCTTCTCTTTAGAGTAACTTTGAACTTGTGAATATCCTAAAATAGTAAAGTTTCTCAAAAGTATAAGAGTAACTGTACAAGTGTAGATTTACTCATGTGTAAAGTAATTTTTCTGAATAGCTCCCTTAATTGGGCAGATTTTCCACCCCTGCTATTGCAGAAGAGGCAAATTTGCTCCTGACCGAATCAGAATTTCTGGCTGTCGGGCTCTAAGTTAGACTCCACAAGTTTTATTTCCACAGGGGAAAAATAGAACTAAATACAACTTGCAGCATTTGCCTCATTATGTGATAAGGTATTAAGCAAATGGATTGGGCCGTATTTCATAAAGCTTTCCTCTGCAAGTTTTTTCCAGCTTAAAAATTAAGGGATCAAGCAAACTGATTTTGCATAATACTTTTTCCACGTTTTAAAAGTGACTTCTAAAGTACGAGATTAGGTTGAAAATACTTTACCATAATGTCAAATTGACATTATAGAATGGAGAGGTGCACCACATCAGTGACCCAAAGAAAACACCCCAATCAAACAAGTAAACTTTGTGCGGTTCTTTTCTCTATTTTCTTCTTAAAAAGCATTACACATATGCAGAGAAGATAGCCAACCCATCTACGAGCCTTGCTGTTGGCGAAGTGGACGGGCCTGAACGGCTTTTAGCACCAATTGTATGGCCCACCAGGGCTTAGTGGCATGATCTTTCCTTGTTACTATCTCCCCACTTGCGGATTATTGATGCTTGACATATCGACTATAGTAATAGAAACCTGTACCACAAGGAAATACACTGTTCGTGATTCATACGGACTGTGAATATTAATGAAGTATATTATTTCTGAATACCACATTGCGACACATCTACCTGGTTGAGTAATCATCTAAGACCATAATTGCCCTGAAGAAGTCCACTGTTATGGATGAAACAAATTGGCTGTCTTCACTGCATAAGCATGACACTTTTAAAGAAAGATAATAAAGACGAGAACCCCACAAAGTTTACTTGTTTGATTGGGCTGTTTCCTTCCCTTTATCTTCTACTCTCTATATTGTTGTTTGAAACCTATCTTGATAAAGAAAATGCACCTTAGCAACAGGTGCTTGTAGTGTGTGCGCATACTCTTAATTGTTGTGTGAATTGTACTTTTTGAACACAGGTCAGGTGCGGTCTTCATAATCTGCTGCTTTTGTTTTATGGTATAATAATGTCAATTTGAATGTAGAATTAAAAATGTGTTTAGTTAACATGAGTAGGTCATAAATTAGATAACTGAACTATAGTTAACATACCAAAGCTTAAGTTGACATGACTAGGCCTCAAATTTACTTCTGTTTGTTGTACTTTACATTTTAAAATGAAAAGGATTCCTCAATTCTCTGTGCAGCTCTAGTTAAAAAAGTGTCCCTCAGCATTTTGAAAAATATTCTAATTCAAGTAGTTTTACAGTTCTGTTTTTGTTGCATCTTTAAAACGTATTCTTCTTTGAGTTCCTGATGTCATGGGAGAAAGAGTAGAGCTATCTTTATAAGTTCAATTCCTCTTTCTAGCAGAGTACATATATATATATATATATATCAGAACTATTCATTCATTCTAAAGCAAAAGTCATTTTCCATGCCACGTGTTTTCTGTTTTAGCATTGGTTATTGTGATGTATCAATTATTTCACACCATTTTGACAGTATGATTTCTCTGTTTGAAAAAGTATACAACATGATGTTTTGGGTTTTTTGCTAGGCATTTCATTGCTCTCTTTGTAGTCACACTCCATTATTGACTCTATCATTCCAATATTTTGCCAATTATGAATTTTTAAATTGACTAACCCAATTACCCTTTTGCCTTCCATGATGATTCTAAATTTTAATAAACCTTGATGGTTTGACTTTGAACCTTGTCTGGAGAAAGTTTGATTTGACTTGGTTTTTCTCTATTACCGGGCCATCATCTTTTGAGATTCACATAAAGCTTGATCCCAAACACGAGGGCTTAAGAATAATAATTTAGTGCTGCAATATTTTGTAGAACAAATTAGCAACAGCGATAATTATCTGTATTAATAGAAATGCTTAAAGAGAAAATTATACCAATCTGTCTTTTAAAGGTGATAACTTTATTAGACGAATATATGTTTTTAGTAGTTAGTTTGCAATACCACATATGCCCCACCATGGATTGGTCATCGTACAATTGGAATAGATGGTCGCTGTTAGCGTGCATACAATTTTGTAATTTTTTAGGCTGTTATTTTATCAGTATTCACATAACATATCTGTGGTTGTCTTGTTCAAAGTGTACACATTTTAAAAAATCTTGAATGTATTGAAGTTTTCCATGTGTGTTTATTTCCAAAGGTTGCCCGTGTTCTTTCACACACAGTGTGGTTCACCCAACAGGTCAGGGTGTACTTGCCACTAGGGTTATAGCGCTAGCTGCCAAGAACAATCTTCAATTGTTCGAGCTCAGAGCCTCTCAAGGGCACGATCTATAAACCATCAAATGTACTGTTGTAGCCTATTCGTAGGCAGCATATACACAAGATAAGCAATAAACTTAGGTCAAAAAGAGTACATACCTGCATCTTATAAGGCAGCTGACTCAACCTATGCTCCTTGGGAGAAGAGGCCAGTTGAATGGTATCCAATAGCAGGAAAGACCCCATGCTCACTCAGAACTAGAAAACCTTTTTTTTATAATACTCCAGTTAGAGTCCAGTCTTTCGGCAGAGCTCTCTTAAAATGGGCATGCAGTTGGTTGCGAATTCCAGCAAGGCTCTACCATGAAAAGGGACCAGACCGTCCGAATGATGGTTACAACTGACAACATAATGCTCACTGTGTCTCTTATCTCTTTTTATGATGCATGGCCAGAGAGTGTGTGAATATTTAGTTTGCTACATTTTATATTTGTACCACGCTATGCACAGTTCTGCACATATATTCTAGAGGTTAACTACTTCACAGAGGCAACTTCATAGTAAGCACTAATTCACCATTTTGTGGTTTCTAGTTCTTATTTCCTCATATGAGGCAACTGAGGTTCTGTGTATCCTCCTTAATGACCAAGTAATCAAAACTTTTCTAACATTCCTGTACAAGAATTTTCAAATCAATTAAGCTCACGGAGGCAAAGATTATGCATTCTCCTCTTTGTTTTATTTTTAAAAGCAGCCATATAAACATACAGAGACATAGAGATGTAAATAAAAAAACGACAAACCCCAGAGTTCTAACATAACCACATATGCCATAATAGAATGTCCAATAGCCAATCAGCAGTCATGTCACCTTATAAACCGGCTGGACAGTATTAAATCTGCCTCTTCTGCTGCAAGGACAACCTTTCGTGGGTAATGAAACTCAGAGTAATTCTTGCTATTGATCTGAGACTATAAATACAAGACCTACATTTCTTTACTATAACCGTGTGGGTCAAATGAGTACACATTTCTGGGAATAGCATGAACCAACAACCTCATCAGTCTAAGCAGAATTATAATTGTTCAAGTATAGAATTACCAGGTGGGATAATCTTCGCTTCCATGTCCTTAATAGAATTGAAAATTCTTGTTCATGAATGTTAGAAAATGTTTGTTTCTATGTCAGTACCGGAGGCTTCGCATTAGGCAAGTTTAACGTTTTTCAACCACCATAGAAAAGGAATTACTTACTGGTTTATGAAAGCATTCTTTAAACATGGAATCTGACAGATAATTTCTACCAAGCGAGCTCCTACTTCAAAAAACTTTGAAGTCATGGCCCCTCGAACAGATTGAGCATCAAAGGTAGAAGTTTTTATTCCTGCTTCAGAAAGAAGCCATTTTACCCAGTGTGCTAATGTGGGGCAAGACACTGGGGCATGAGGCTGTAACAGAAATTAAAAGTGGACCATAAGGGGAGTTTCTTAAAGAGGCAGTAATTCCTGTAAGCATTGAACCACACAGTGTTCTGTCCGCTGGAAGAGCCAGAAATGCCACCTGTCTGGTTGCAGATTTAGTTCACTTGGAAATCAGGAAAGAAACGCCTTTAGAAGTGAAGGACCTATCTGCAAGATCAAGTACTCAAACATCTATGAAACCTTTGCAGGAGACAGGGCACATTAAGAGCGTCAATTTTGCAGATTGTTGTTTTCTGGACTGCAGAGAATTGTCGGGTCAAGAATGAAGAAACCTAAGGACAATTGAAACATCACAAAGAGAAGAATATTTTTGTTGAGGAGGAACAGAAAAACGTACTCCCCTGAGAAGTTTGCCCGCAAGCGGTTGTTCTCCCACAGGTTTGCTGGTAACAAGGAGGTGACCCGCCGAAATCACCGATCTGTAAGAATTCACGGTACCTGGAGAGAAACTCTGAGATCAGGGAGGCCAAATACTTGGTGACATGAATCACTTCTCCTGCAACGGGATTCAAACCCGTTCCACAGATCAGCCAGACCGTCATTTTCATGCTGTTTGGTTGTGTTTATGTGTGGAATTGACCCAGGCTTTGCAAATGCGGTCGAGTGCCTGTTCTGGAAGTCCTGCCACTTGCCGGTGTCTCTGTAAAGCCTCCTAGCTACTGATCCCAACCGATTGGTGCTAAAGGATATGGGTTCCCGAGTGGGTCCAGGACGAAAGTCGGGAACCAAGGAAGTAGCAGGGGCAATTGTAAGACAGTTCCAACAAGGTCTGAAACCAACTCTGGGTTTTCCAAAGGGCCGAGATCAGGATCTCCTCTGCTGTTTGACGGCTGATCTGAAGAGTCTCTCACAACAGAATAGAAAAGAGAGGAAAAGCATAGTTAAGTCCAGTCCAATTATGCAATTACATCCATCGCTAGGTCTAGCGGGTACAGTCTCCAACTGTAGAAGGATGGTAACTGGAATTCTTGGCGGGATGTAAACCGGTCCATCTGGCATGGATCCTATCTTTGCATGATCCTGTAAAAACGGTTTTGATCCGAATTCCACTTGCTGCTGTCCCTGAGGTACTGCAAGGTCCAATCGGCCTTCTGAGTACCCCGGGAAGTGAATAGCTATGACCAAGATTAGATTATGAAGGCAGTAATGCCAGAAGTCATTTGGTACCTTCACGAATAGTCGTGAGTGTGTGCCTCCCAGGTTGATGTATTGGACTGCAGACAACCAGTCCATTTTTAGCAGGATACAGAAATGTGAATGATGGGGCCAAAAGAGCGAATCACAAAAGAACCAGCCAGCAGTTCTAGACAATTGATGTGTTAAGAGAGTTCTGTTTTTGACCAATATCCAACTGTTGAAATGTGGCCGCAGCTAGCAACCCAATCAATGGGGTTGGACTTCACCATCATGTCCAGAATTAGACCAAAAATGTCCCTTCATTCCAAGCATCCCTGTGGTCAAACCACCACTGCAGCTCGCGATGTACCTCTTGAGTGAGAACATTCTGGTTCAAATATGACAAGCCTTTGTGCCGGTGAGCCACTTTCAGACGCTGTAGAGCCCGATAATGAAGGGGGCTTGGAAAAATTGTTTGGATGTATGATGCCAAGAGGCCCACTAGTGGTGCTAACCAACAATGTATGATTGTTGATTGGGAGAGACATTTGTTCATTTCCTTTTTTATTACTCTGATTTTCTAGGGTGGCTGGGACATAATCACTGGTGCATCCCAGAAAAGTAATTTGGTGTTCAGGGAGAAGGTCTGACTTGTTGTGTTTTTTTTTTAAACAGATTTTATTGAAAAATTTATCATCAGCGGCTCACAGGTACATTTGTATCAAAAGACGCCATAAGACATCCCTTACATTTCCGTCATATTTAAAGTAAAATCCAATATAATGGTCTCCAACTGCATTAAACCCCCTCGCCCCCACCCTCCATGAGTCGCTCCTACTATGCAAAAAGAGATCTTACATAGGACAGATTGTGGTCATACACTTTAGCGTCTTTAGGATAACACGATAGCTCAAAGTTTCTTTCAAAAATTGGCTACGTGTGCTACAGGGTACTGTACTCTCAGCTTCCTCATGTCGTCCTAGTGTGGTGAGGCTCCCGGGGTAGCCGACCCATGTGACTGCGGTTCACCCGCCTTTAGACAGTCCACCAATGTCGCCAAACACGTGCTACCTCGATAGAGCGCAACCCTTTCCTGCTTGGAAGAGAAGGTCAACGAGATGTAGATTCAAAATCCTGATCATCCAGATTACTCTTGGCGTCTAACCTTTAGTTGTATGAAAGTCTGCCAACTTCTGATGTTAGGTCATGTGGAATCTGCTAATAAATTGTTTTGTGGTGCTGGTTGCTCTTCTGGGTTTGATTTCAAATACCAGGAGGAGAGAAAGCGGTTGTATTTGCTTTATCTGTTAGGAGACGAGAACCACTTACACGCCTATGCATGTCTGCCCTTCTAGCTTTAAGAGGTCCAGTCAGATACCTTTCTCTGCCAAAGTGTCACATGGCTTGTTCATATGTCACAGAAGTGAAATGGATAGGTTCAGAGTTGTAAAAAAAAAATTTAAAACAGTTTGTGTGCTAAAAGGTAAAAATACAATTGTCATTGAGGCCTCAAATTGAACAGTCTGGAGAGATGACATACCTATGAATAGCCTGGTGTATTCATTTTCAGACATTAGATAGTTTGCTATGTTTGTTAGGGTATATATTACTTTATGGATTTCCAGAGTATTCTGATTCAGAAAATACGTCGTTTTAATTTGAGTGGCTACAGTCGATGCTAGGTTTGCATTCACCAAACCAGGCATGCGCTTCATCTAAAAGAGGCGTTCCACCGTTGTAAGATGTTATGGATATGCCAGTTTGTACACCAGCATCACTTCAGTTATATTGCCGTTGCTAACCTATATCTGTAGGCCGGTTTCTGCTCTCTCTTATCCCCAGTTAGCCACCATTGATGCACACAACACTATCAAACCCCTAACCATTTAGAATTGAGCCTGCCTCTTCCCTCACCTACATGCACCTATTACACCTCCATGCAGAGGACACTTCCAGAGATGCCTAAAGATGCATGTTAAGTGTGTTTGTTTTAGCCCTAGGTTGCTTCAAATGAGAAAATTGGAGAAAGAGAGAACGGGTTAGGGCAGTAACGGACTGCCTGCAGAGTTGTACACCTTCAGAGCCATTGTGGTATTCCTTATGTTTGCTCTGGTACATTACATTTGAGTGGATCCTGGCTTGCCTGTGGTTCTTCATTTGCCAAAGACCCAGACTTACTATGGTGCTTTACATCCAAGGACAGGATGGAAACTGTTAAAGCTATTGTACCTTGCTTACTAGGACAGTTCTGATGTAGGTACTGTGATTGATATGCTGAAGATCTTATGGTTTTAATATTAACTTACATCAGTGAGACTAGGCTCAAACTCTCAATTTCTGAAGACACAGCAATTACCCAGGCTGATTTCATGCAGTGTGTGTCTGCGGTTGCTGACTGGTTGAGCTATATTTGCCCGAAGGTAAACAGTGAGAAAATCAAGCTTGTCCTGTTTGGTAGATATATCTCTACTAACCCAGCATCTGGTGGCCCCACAACCTTGACCTTCCCTCTCAGCCTTCGCAAACTGTAATAAACCTGCTCTTTGTTGATTAGCAGCTTCTTATGGCGGACCAAGTCATTGGTGTCAAGCTATGCTCATTAACACTCTCAAGATGCTCAGAATTCATTTTTTTAAGCTGTCCCTAAATAAATGAAAAACAGTGGCCCAAGCACTCATTACGTATAGGTGGGACTACGGAAATATCTTCTATAGTGGCATTTCAGCACTTATCAAGAGGCTAAAAGTGGTCCAGAACACAGCCGCCAGGTTAGTTCTCACACTGCCTTCTCCTACCACCGTCACTGCCCATTTACATAATCTTCATTGGCCTGTCCATAAGAGTTCCCTTTAAAAACTTCTTACACATACCTACAGAGAGCACTTCACATCCCTGACCCTTTCTACCTTAGCAGTCTCTTACGCTTCTATGTTCTTTCTACACAACTTTGCATCTTACTTGCTCTCTCACCAGCCTCACATCTGGAGTGCTAACGCTGGCAGTCACTGCTTTTCTTACCTAGTTCCCAATGGTTAGAATAAGCTTCCTCTATCTATTTGTTCCTCAGTATCTCTCTCAGAATTTAGGAAGAACTTAAAGCCTTCGTGTTATAACTAGCATAGTTTCGAATCTGCAGGCAATATCTTTCTGTTCACACCAGGATGCCCTTGCGGGTGAGATGCGTGCGCTACAAATACAAATAACATAACACACACGTCACAAACTCACCTAGCTGTGGTTGGTTACGTACAGAAGCACTGACTTCACTTTTGATCTTTGCATACTGTGGCAAAGTGGATACTGGCCTAATGATGCTCTTTACACACTGGGCATGTATGAAAACTTTCCTGGCTGTTGTGTTTTTCATAGCAGAGCTATGTAAAAACTGGTCTGATTGTGTTGCTTTATATATTGATGCATAGTGGAAACCGGCATGGCAATGATGCTCAATAGGCTGATGTAATCTGCCATGGGACCATGGCATCAAGAGTCTGCCTTCAACCCAATGTACAATTATAAATAATGTGACCTGTTTTAGTGTATAGTTTTGTGATCCAAAGGTACTAAGGAAGCTGAACCACAACAACTGCTGGTACACAATTGGTAGCCACTTTGCAAAGTAAATATCTCTAAGCACAATATGCAGCTGTGGCATATACTTGGATATTAATGTTCGCCCCTTACAAGCATTCATAACAGCCCAAATTATTGCATCATTCAATGAACAAAGTCATTTAAAAAACTTGAGGCCACACAACAGTTGTAAAGCTGATAATTGTTCATCCATAGATTGCCAAGATAAAACCTTCAAAGTTAGAGATGAGTGATGTGGTGTAGTGCAATTCAGACTTGCAGAACCTGGTATTAAATTCACCCAAGAGGAATAGGTGTGGTGTTCAAGGTTGTTGAACTAGTTGTTAAGATCACTCAAGAGGAATAGATCTGTATCTATGATTAAAATGTCTGAAATAAAATTCAGGAGAACATCTTGTAAAGCATTGCTTTGTGGAGGTGGTCTGTAGATGAGCAGGAAGGAGTTGTAGAATGCCAGTTCAGGTAAGCAAGGTACAAATACTGATTCACTACAATGTTGTGTGGTGTGTGATGTTGGGGGTTGTTAAAGACTTTTCCAAGCCACAGCTATTTCTAACCACCTTTGTTAATTTCTGAGTAGATTTGGGTAGCCCTTCGGAATGACCTCATGTGGATTGCATAAGGCATCTTCTCCCAGCCAAGTTTCAATGATGAAGAAGTGTGGCGCTAGATGTTTGGTCATATACTTGGATTATGTTTTTGATTAAGCATCTTTCATTCATAAGGAGGACTGGAGGTTTGAGCACACGTTGGTAAGTTAAGTTGTTTCAGGGATTCCTCCGGTGAGGCTGCAATGTTCAAAGGATAGGATTGCAGTGTTTTGTTTTCTGGAGTTTAGCATTGCCCGGAGGACTGCAAGACTTTCTAGTGATTGCTCTGTCAAGTGCTTTGTCTTTTGTGGGGGCAAGCAGTGTGAGCAGAGAGGTGTAGCTGATTGCTCTGCCTGTTGCTCAGGAGATTGCTGTGGCCTGTCAGGCCAAGGGTGGAATATGTGGAATGGGTTGGATGGTCACTCTCGTATTTGCCCGGCCAGTTTGATAGCAGGGAGTGATGTAGGGGATGTATTTTGCTGGAGAGGCAGCACAGATGGAGAACCTTGGTTTAGGTCCTTCTTCCATGGTGAAATGAGGATTTGGTGGCTTTCTATTGACTGTTATGTTGATTTCAATAGTTCCATTGGTTTCTCAGGTTGGATAAGCAGCAGAGTCTATGGGCAAAGCAAAGCCCAGGTTTCATCTTGTTGGTCAAGGGGAGTGCTAAATTATTTTCCAATGAATTAAGATAAATAAGAAATGATTAAGGATAGAAGGAGGTTAGAAGTGTATTAAACAGGTTTGGGGGAATATATGGTAGATAGGTTTTGAAATGGGATGCGTATTTGGTGAAGGCTGTAAAGCACTGGGGAATGAGAGGGATATTTCATAATAGGTGTGGTTTTTGTTGGACATGAATGGTGAATCATGAGAGGAAAAGGGTCAACGGGCCAGATGTTTTAAAGAATTTTACAGTTGCAAACAATGCAGTTTGCTAGATCATCGAGTTTAGCAGCCACAAAATTACCAAAACCTCTTTTGTGATCTGGAAATTCCTTTCTGAATTTCAAAAGTGGTTTTACGACTCATTCTGAGTAACAGGTAGGCCGGGGCATGTTAGAGGCATTCCCTCTAATTGCGAATTGTAATTATATTTATCAACGCAGACTCCTCAAAGGAGGTTGTGACAGACTCATAAGGAGGAAGCCATGCCTGTAGGGTAGCTTCCCCTTTAGGAAAAGTGTCAGGTGGCCTTGGGTAGAGGAACAGGCAGTGGTCCAGGGAACCACTGGCTGCTCCCTCTCATGATTTCCCAAATGATAAACAATTATTTTTAAAGCAGCACTGCATTTTTTTAAAAAGAACAATGGCTGCTTTAAAAAAGTTTCCTTTTTAGGAATGGAAACACAAGGAGGTGCCTTACATTTCCACCATCCCAGTGTTTCTAGACAATCACAAAGGGTCCCAAATAGCAACATGCCTAATTAATATTCATCATGCAGGTCTTTCAATAACACCCTGCGACTGGGCATTTTGCGGTGTGACCTATTAGTACATAAGATGCATCATTTAATAAAAAAGTAGGTCACAATAACTGTGCAATTTACACCCCACTATTTGTGACCTGCCTTTTTGTACATCGAGCCTTTTGTCTTTGTGTGCGAGGCAGAAAGAAAAATTAATGGGTTCATTCAGGCATTCACTCATAAAACTGTGCATTTAGTTTCAAATGGAAAATTGCTTTGAAGTGTATTTTTTTAGTCATGGTATGTGTTTTATCTTTTTTGTTTTAGGTTAATCAAAGTTGTCCTACAACCAAAGAGGTTCGCAGTCTTTTTACAGACGCAATAGGTGTGCTACTGAAGAGAGGTGTAGTTTTCCTGAAATCACAGAAGCATGACGTCTATCATGTAAGGCAATTCGAAATTTGATGTCAGATTGTGTGGTCGATATATCTGAATAAGTTTAATGATTTAACTTGCCCTGAAACAAATTAAGTGCTGCAAAGACAGTGTTGGTGAAAGTGGCCGCTGTTGTAAGCAAACTTGATACAAAGTGCATAATTAAGAGTGTGGCGGTCCGTGGACCGCCACTCTCACATTGGCATGGCGGTGGTGGTCCAACCACCACCGCACCGGCTACCCAACCGCCCTAACACAGCTTTGGCGGTCAGACCGCCATTTGACTGGGTCAAACTCCAGGGAACCGCACTCTGGCAGTGGTGCAGCAGTCAGGGCCTCACAATAGGATGGTGGTGCCGCTGTGGTACTGCCATACATATTGCGAGTTTCCTTACCACTAGTGGTGGCATGGAGGTTTTTACTCCATACATCTGCTGGTTGTCAGGAAACATAGGGGGCCCTCCAGGTCCCCCATTGCCCAATGCATGTCGGAGCATGCAGGGGGGCACATGTTCTGCCTCCCAGTGTGCATGCACTCCCAGTTCCAGCATGGCGTGGACTTCACATTCCATGTCATGCTCGATCGCCCTTTGGTGGTCCCATGGTGCTGCCTTTCCAGGCTTGGCAAGGCAGGACCTCCACGCCGCTGCCAGCCAGACCACAATTTAACTCTTAATCAGGCCGGCCTGTTTGGTGGATCTGGAGCGAGGTGTGGCTGCCCGCTTTAGGACCGCCAAAACTCTTAATCGAGCCCAAAGTCTTTTGAACCTGCAATGACTGTCAAACATGCAGTGACATAAGGTAAGTCCTTGGATGCAGAATTAAAGATTTCCTAGCTATCTTAACAGAAAACTTCAATTCTATTAAGGCTTCGGAGGCAAGGATTACTCTGTCCTTTCTTCACTTTATTAAACAGTAGCCATTTTTATGAAGAAATACAAAAAGACTTAATTTCCCATAACTCTTAGGGAAAAAGTCAACAGTTCAACGATATACACTGTCCAAACAGATGAGGCCAGGACTTCTTGATAGACCCCTGTTGATGTTGCCTCTTTCTCTTTCTTCCTGCAACTGCAGAAGGATATGGATATCTTTCATCTTGTTTCGACCCTTCAGACCCTAGAAGAAACATAAGCGGAGATGTATGAAGCTGGAACTAAATTGTCCTTGCAGCATTTCTGACAGAAACCAGTTCAGACAATAATACACAGGAAGCAATATATGTATCAATCCAGTAAAAAACAAGGTTACCCACCTTAGCGTAAACCCATGATATTATAGGGTGGGAATGGTAGCGGGTTGGTTAATCCTTGCCACCGTGTCCTTAATAGAATTGAAACTGTCTGTTACGATAGCTAGGAAATGTTTCATTCTATGTCAGGACAGAAGGCGAGGATTATGCTGGTTCAAAGCTTATCCACAACCAGCAAAGTAATTCTTGGTACTGGTATAAAGTAGAACCTCTTAAAGGTTGACTGTAATGGTGTCTTGTAAAGCGCATGTATCACCCCGCCATGGGGTATCTCAGCGCTGTAGACCGCTGGGGAACCCGTCCTGGCTTTCCCTGTGAGATGGTCCCTGCTGGGTATCTCCAAGGTGAAACCAGGCATCCCCAGCGTATGTGGGGGGGCCGTTGTGGAGATAAGGCAAGCTAATGCCCAGAGTTGCCGAGTGTGATCCCTGGTTAGAGTAGGCACGGAGGCGAGAATTATCGAGTCTGCTGACCCTGGTCTACGACCCTGCCGCGTCGGGAATTGAACCCAGGTCCCAGGCCGTCCTCTGCTTCCGGGTCTGCCGCCTCTAACCAGTGAGCCACACCACTCCACTGAATCTGAATCTGATGATCAGTCCGCTGCATTGAGATTATCCTTCAGGCAGCTCCTCTAGTTGAGTTAGCCAAATACTTTGGTATTGATGCCAGCGTCTCGCATGGCCCATCGGACCCACCTGCCGATGGTAGTTGAAGAGACTGCTTTGAATGGTTTTCGCAGCGCTGTCAACAATTATTATTCTCCATGGGGCAGAGATCAGCCATCATAAACTCATAACTCTTTATACACCTTACCACGCACAGCTTTGGGGAATCTGGAAAAGAAGGAAAAGTCAATAATCTAGAATTACATTTTGTACGTCTTGAGATATGGAAAGTAACCCCCTCTGGGGTAAATACTCCAGTGCTCTGTCATTAGAGACACGCCGACACGAAACCAGACACAGTAGAGTGGCTAACTTTGCTAACAGGTCCTTTCCGGAGAGGTATGTGTTGGATTGTCAAAACAAAAACAGGTTAAGAACTTTGTTGACATCCCACAAAGCAGAGTATCTAAGTGCTGGAGGAAGGGAGGAACAAATTCCTCGTAACAATTTACGCACCAAAGGGTGCTCTCCCACTGGCTGGCCAACAATTTGCGAGTGTCCCGCCAAATTCGTGGACCTGAATGTATCAACGGACCTGTATTAAACTCCTCCGATGCCAAGGAGGCAAGGAAATTCAAAATGTGGACAACCTCTGTCCCCATGGGATCCAAACGTCTTTGATGATACCAGCCCAACCATTGAGCCCATGCTAACCTAAAACGTTTAATTGTGCTGTCCTCCCATGCCTTGGAGAGGAGGGATGCAGCATGCTGCGAAAGACCCGGGACTTTCTATCGTTCCCTGTAATCGTCCATGCCATAAGAGACCGAGACCCCTCGAAAACTAAATGATGGGGATTCCCCTCCGGGTCTTTTGAGGAGATCCGGAGAGTGGGGTAGAAGGATTGGAAAATCCCAAGAAAGTTCCAGAACTGTATACCAGACTTGTGATCTCCACGTTTGGTCACAAGAACCATGTCCGCCCCCTATCATCTTACCAGAATTGAGAGGTGCATAATCATCACAAATGGCGGGAAAACATAACCCCACTTCGTCTGCCAGTCCTGGAGGAAAGCTTCTATGTCCGCTGCCTCAGGATCTGGGTGCCTGCTGAAAACTTTGGAAGTTGACGGCCCAGGTGGGATGCAAAGAGGTCCACCTAGAATGGACCTCATCGTTCATTGAGGACTTGGAACACTTTCAGATGTAGGTGCCAAAATGGTCACGTCTCGAAGGTGTTGTGAGTGCCGGTCGGCTATCTGGTTGACCGCCCCTGGAAGGTGTTCCGCTGACACCGAGATTTGATTAGCTAGACAGTAGTCCCAGAAGTTGTGGATCCGGGCCGCCAAATTCTTGGAATATGTGCCTCTCAGGTATTTAGTGGACTGCTGCCGCGTTGAATAACCAGAAAAAAGTCCCGGAAGCCTGAGACACTTAACTCGACTGCTGGAGTAGCAAAGAAAGAGGAAGAGGCAACATCAACAGTGGACTATCGAGGTGTCCTGGCCTCATCTGATAGACTGTGTATATTGTTGAACTGTTGACTTTTTCCCTTAGAGTTATGAGAAATGAAGTATTTTTGTGTTTCTTCAAAGAATGGCTGCTGTTAATAAAGTGAAGAAAGTACAGGATAATCCTTGCCTCCAGTCCTGACATAAAATCTGAGCAAATGGTTATTCTTTTTGTAACCAAAAAGCTGGTTTATAACAACTCGCCAGGGAAAGTGAATTTCATTGCAATTTTTGCAATCATTATTGCATTTCACTGCTATGCAGTGGAGGGCTTTATATTATTTATTTATCATGACAACTTTTTAAAACAAGGTATAGATTTATACATATTCTTACTTTACCTAGGAATGTGAAACTTTTACAGACCTTGTTGTACATCAGATTTGGTTTCTCACCAGTGCCTAGTTCCTTCATAACTGCACTGTGACTTTATAAGAAAGGGAAGAAAGATGGAGACAGGAATTATTTGCCTCATATTGTACCCTTTAATTTCTTGCCTCTTTGTGCGTAGTACTGGGGCAGTTCACATTAGGAAACCCTTAAAACAGTGTGTAGCCTCCTAGTTCATCTATGTGGCCACGGAATTGGTCATATATGATGTCGTTCAGGTCGCACAAAGTAGGTGCCAAGCTCTGAAATGAGGTGTTAAGATGTGAAGTGGGAGCTTTCACTCGAAGACTAAATTTATCCAAGGTGGCAAGGAGGAAACCTGAAATCAAAACAAGATTTCTTGCCCAGTGACATCTCAATATGAAAGATGAAGGTGACCGGCTAAACTGTGTCACTTTATAGAAAATACTGCTCAAGAAGAAGAGGTACTAAAAATAAAGCACATCCATATCTACTGTTTGTGACTGTAGGTTTTGGTTGAATTGTTTATTTATCAACTTTAGAAGAGTTCATTTGAGATGCTGGATGGGCATGCACGGTAGGAGTCTGGTTTCGAAAAGAGAGTGCTAACCTTGGAGCCCAGAGGTTGGTAGAGCTGCATTGTAATTCAGGTTGAGCACTTCATGTATTTGTCACTGGATCAAAAGTGTTTCTCTCCTATCCTGTGTGGAACCTCATCCATTGACACAGCAGGTCCATGGACGAGGATTTTTATAGCTTTTAAATTCCATGTAAAGTCCATTAGAGGTGACATTTAGTAGTGAGTGGACTGGGATATATCGGAATATGGTTTACTGGTTTAAGGGGGTGAAACCCTACTCAAGCAAGACCACAATCTCAGTCAGTGTTAAACACAAGCAAAATCCAAATTAACCTCTGGTAGCTTGGCACAAAAACAGTTAGGCTTAACGTAGAGGAAATGTGTAAAGTATTTATGCAGCATTTCAAACAGTAACAAAGGGAAAACACAACACAAGAAAAACCCTGCACCAATTTAGAGAAATAGAGTAAAATGTATAAGTTACTTGACACTGAAACAACAAGACCCCAAACAGTAGAACCAGAGATATGCAATTTTAAATGCTTCAGGTACGTAAAGTGCCTAGAAGCAAAAAGCGTGCAAGACTGTGTGAAAGTCACAAGTTCAGGCTGACCATGATCGAGAGCAGCTCATGGTTCGATCCTTGGCGCTGGCAGCAGCTCAGCTCAGCTCAGCATCATGTGGCTCTGGGAAATCCCCGACTGCTCCCAGCACCTTGAAACTTCAAGGGGGGATATGTTTGCAACTTACAAATATGGACTATTTTTACGTCTGTTATGTTTTTAGATAATAAAATGGCACTGATGTGGTATTAGAAGTTGCCAAGGTTTGTAATACCCATTTCCTTTCTGATCTGTCTAGACAACCGACCAAGATAATGAGCTGCACAAGACAACACTCAGCATCATTCAGGCAGATTGCAGGAGGCATCGGCGTAAGTTACACACATTGTCATATCAGCCCTAATGTGTTACATGAGAAGTGTTTGATTTACCCGAGTAAAGTAGTGGAAACCCCAGTCAAAAGTCGGGAAAACCTGACCATAATTCTTCTCTACTGTAAGCAACTCAAGGTGAGACATGTAACCTACTAGTACTCACAAAATGGCCCTTTATGCATGAAGTTTGAACCATTTACAGATTCATTGTCTATGAAATGCATTTACAGGCAATAGGAAACCAGAAAAAAGTATTTGTCATGCTGTTATTTCTCTACTCTAGAATAACCTGTTGTGTCTCATTTGGAATTGGTGTGCCAGCAAATCTAACCTCTGGTCTGGACATAAAATATGTATGGTAGTCCTCTTTAATGGTAGGAGTTCATTGGAATGTTAACAGTCTGAGTTCTTGGTGGTGTTGCAGTGGAAGCACTTTTGGGGTTTTCTAGCATTGGGCCCATACACACTTTGTTTTGTCTAACTTAATCTTAGTTTCTTCACTAAGATTCTGTGCTTCACCACAGAGGCATTGGTCCTCAGATGGACCTCTCTCCGTCATAGTAAGGGTTGAGAAATCAAGAGGTCCAACTGTCGGCCCCCCAATAAGGACCAATAATTGGTAGCCAACTTACAAATTAGTGATCAGGTTCAGATAAACTGCTCTCAGAACTATGCTACAGAAATGAAGTATTGCAACCGGAAGACCCAACCTCCTAAAGAAGTTCAATCAAACAAGAATTATACAAACCAAGAGCTCTTCTATGGCTTCCCAGAATAAGAACAAAAATAACCTGATGTTCTGAAAACAGTCTATGACCAGGGCACCTGGAATTATGCAGCTTTGGAGAGCTAAATTATGCGGTTGGGCTCAGTAAATTAGGCGGCAAGAAAAGGCAAATTAAGTGGCATGTTTTGTGATAGTATTACTTCATCATTGTGCCACTTTTAATTTTAACACTGGGCATTAGTTGCACCTCTGTACTACCCAAATGTAACAATAAGCAACAAAAAGGTGACCAGTCTTCCATTGCAAAAGACCTTCCATTGCACTGCAACAAGTGTCACGGTGCTTTTGGTAATGTTTGAACTGTTTGAGCTAGAAACAGTTAGAATCTGCAGATTAAGCAGCAAATAATGGATTATTTGGCAAATGCGGCACATCTATAATTATGCAATTACGCTGAGGTTGCATCATTCGAATTCGAAGATGAGGTAGTCGGTATAATCTTAGAAGTATGTTTAATTATAGGAGTGGATATTGACTGTGGTTTAAGTGTAAAAAACAGATATTCTTGGAATGCAAATGGGGATATGAAGAAATGTTCAAGCGTAACCCAAAGAGAATAGTCTGCAGAAGAATCAGAAAGCCATCTCGAAGCCTAATGCAATAGGAAGGACTTATGGTAAATAGGAAAATCAGGGAAATTTGTCCCACCCTCCGACTTTGGACGAATCAATTTTGATATAGACATCCGTGATTTCTTATTACTCCATAAAAAGGAGGATAAGATGGAATTACATTTTCTTAAATATTTTAAGGGGATAGACAGCGGAATAATAGAAATTGTGTATAAAACTATAGGAGAAAGCATCATCTTTATGGTATCTAGACGACCCCACCAGGACAAATATAGGGGATGCCATTTCGTTGTTAAAGAGGACGATCTTTGTATGCAGTTTTCCATTCAACGTGATATTGTTCCTGAAATGGACGAAGTAAAATGTAAACCTAAATACTTGATGTATTGGGGACTCCATGCGAAACCTGAAGAATCAAAATCCGCCTTAAAAGTAAATTTCGTTAGCGGTAGAATTTCGCATTTATCTTTGTTCAATTTGTACCCAGAGACGTATGCAAAAGAATCGACTTCTTCTAAAAAGGCTGGGAGAGAAGATTGGGGTTGTGAAAGAAACAAAAGGACATCATCAGCGTATCCTGCCATTTTAATATTAGTCTCCTTAATAGTAAAATCATGAATGTTATCATTTTGGCGAATTCTTAACAGAAAAGGTTCTAAAGCGAGATTAAAAAGAAACGGTGAAAGTGGACAGCCCTGCCGGACACCTCTACCAAGTTGAAAATAGGAAGATATACCACCATTCACACACACAACCACTCTCGGATTAGACTACAGGATAGATATTAGAGCGATCATTTTTGGACTGAAGCCAAACCACTTAAGTGTATGTAAAGGGTAAGGCCATTCAACTCTGTTGAATGCTTTTTCTGCATCCAGAGGTATTGCTGCTAAAGAATGAGGGATATGAGAGGCTTTGCAAAGGACATCAAAGAATAAGCGAGTATTATCTGTAATAAGCCGCCCCTTAACGAAACCAGATTGTTCTGTGCCTAATAAGTCCAGCAGTTGGGATTCCAAACGTGATGCTAGAGCCTTTGAACATTTTTTATAATCTATGTTAACCAAAGAAATGGGTCGATAATTTTTGCAATGTTGTGGGTCCTTACCATCCTTAGGTATAAGGCAGATAAGGGTGTCTGAGAAAGAGCCAGAGGACTCACCAGATTTTAACCTCTTGGCTGCTAGGCGTTTTCCCACTGTGTGCTGGAAAATGCCATTTTAGTGGCACTATGACGAGCTCAGCTCGTCATCAGCACACGACACCCGTGGGTGATGACGAGCTGAGCTCGTCATCAGCATCGAAAGGGTTAAGAAAGCATTTATGAGGGTATGTAATTTAGGAATGAGTAAATGTGCAAAGTGAGTAAAGAATTCCACAGGAAAGTCATCCGGGCCAGAAGCCTTATCTTTTTTGAGTGTTTTAAGGCAGCGAGAAGCTCTTTCTGTGTAAGGTCAGATTCTAAAAGTGAAAGATCTGGACTCGTGCTAGGGGTGTGTTGGATGTTGGATAAAAATTGAGAAATGGAATGATCAGAAGAGAGAATTTCAGATGTGTACAACGTCTTATAAAATTGGTTAAATTAATTTAGGATATCTTCATCTTTGAACTTCAATGTATGGCCTCGGTCAAAAATAGATGCAATGTTAAGTTTGTTCTGCTTAACCTTTAAATAATTATCCAATAGTTTTCCAGCCTTATTCTAGCCTCCATAAAATTTTGCACAAGACTTCAATAAATAGTTAGAAACAGTGTTAGTTGTAGTCTTGATTAGGGCTCCCGGTTTTCCGTTTTTACGGATTTTTACATATAAATACAGACGAAAAACAAGTTTTCCTTTATCTGTATTTATGTATAAAAATGGGAAAATACTAGTAAATTTTGCTGTGCTGCTGTCTGGTGTCTCCCCCTCCTTAGAGGGTTAAGAGGTGTCAGCCCGGGCACACACAGAGCTGCCAGCCGTACCAGAGTACTTCACAGGTATTTGAAAGACCATTTACATGTTAATGAGGCTTTGTTGAACAAATGCTATCTGATAATGACACCGAGTACAGGCGCCACGTGAGGTTTCAACTGCATGTGATTTATGTACACTCCCTGGTTTGGGGAACAATGCCAGTTGGCTTTAACCTCACCATAACCACATTACCTGCGCAGGATAAAGCACTAAAATAAGACAAGATGCACTGAAGACAGAGAAGATGCACTACAGAAACCGAAAAATGCACTAAAGAAAGAAACTTCCAGCCCCCCTTCCCAATCAAGATCATAGATAATAAGACCGTATGAGGCCTCCAGCACCATCCGAAAAAAAGCCACATTGCACATGAGCGGCTATTGAGAACTTAGGCAAAATGGACAGCCAGGGGGTAACCGAGGCCCCCGCAGCCCCAGCGGTGCAGGGGGGGGAGGGGCCCCCGAACAGCCTTCGCTCTGACCAATGTTAGAGGGAACAACCTGCTGTCCATGGACACAGAAGAGCCTAAAGTCTTTACCCTGCTAGACCTGTCTGCAGGAAACAGCAAGGTGGCCTAAGAGCCTCTCCTGGACAAGGTGGAAAAAATGAGGAGCGATCTGGGTTGATTCCTATAGTGCACGAAAGCTTACTTTTGTAAAGGAATTGAAAGATGCTGCCCCAGGGCAGAGCCCACGTGTGCCTGGGGAACAATTCAGAATCTCTCAATAGATTTCAGTAATGTCTATGGTATGTTTATTGACTAACCAAAACTGAGAACCTGCTTAGCAGAGGCCCACCTCTCAGCACTGTGAAAGTCCCTCGGTGTAAAGAAAATGTGCCAATGTCTTAGCATTAGTTGATCAATGTTAGACGGGGACCCGGAGGGTCGGCCGAGCAAAGGGGGAGAGGCCTCCGGTGAGGACCGTCTCCAGCGATCGTACAGACAAGTAACTTCCCCCCCCCACAAATGGACACCACACAAGGATGCGATCTGCACACTTTATATAGGATTCTTGAGGCAAGGTTATCAACGATACAGTGGGGGGCCGGACACGAGGATCCTCCCAATTCTAGTTTCTGTAGGGTAAGGGGTAGCGGGACAGTCTTGGTACCGGTCCGGTACAAGGGCGGCCAGACGGAGCTCACAATCCTCGAGCTCGGAGGTCTGAAAGGTCGGGCCGCGGCAACGCCAGCAGGCTAGGATGAAAAGTCTCGGCAAGGAGGGCCGCGGCAGCGCCAGCAGGCTAGGACGATGGTTCTCGGTACGGAGGGCCGCGGCAGCGCCAGCAGGCTACGATGATGACTTCTTTGCAGAGGGGCCGCGGCAGCGCCAGCAGGCAAGAGCGATGGTTCACAAGGATGGGCCGCGGCAGCGCCAGCAGGTCCAGACGAAGATGCACGTTGCAGAGGGCCGCGGCAGCGCCAAGCAGGCTAGGACGATGGTTCTCGGTACGGAGGGCCGCGGCAGCGCCAGCAGGCTACGATGATGACTTCTTCGCAGAGGGGCCGCGGCAGCGCCAGCAGGCAAGAGCGGTGGTTCACAAGGATGGGCCGCGGCAGCGCCAGCAGGTCCAGACGAAGATGCACGTTGCAGAGGGCCGCAGCAGCGCCAGCAGGCTTCGAAGGTGGTTCACAAGGCAAGGCTGCGGCAGCGCCAGCAGTCCGTCAGGGATGAGTTCTTCAAGGTGTCTCTCGACTCCAGGATACAACTGCCTTCCTGCTCTGGAGCTGCCACAGTTATAGGTCTGGCCTCCTTTGATGTCCGGACCCTCGCGCTGGGAGGTCGGGAGGTCCGGGATGAGGGAGTCCAGACACCCAGCAGGGGGGTGGAGCCAGCGCCCGGGGAGACCGGGGGCGATCGGCACCTGGCGGGGGAGAGCCATTGACACTCCTTTCTCCCATTGACCTGCCAAGTGGTCTCTTCACCTCCTGGGTGGATGGTGGTGCCTCGATGTCGGGGCCTGGCCAGGCCCAGGGTTGGGGTCGAGCTGAGGCCTCGCGGCCTCGTGGTGCAGTGTCCAAGATGGCGGCTGGGCCGGGGCAAGGGTGCTGACGGGGGCCCAGTTCAGCCGATGCTGGGATGTTCGGGAGCAGGCGTCCCGTTGGGGACGGGTTGCGGGTTGCTTCGGTGGGTTGCCGGGGTGGTTCTTCGGGGGACACCGGGAGAGCCGGCGTTCGGGCCTTATCATGCGGGGAGGGAGCGGCCCTTTCACGAGGCCTGTCCAACATGCGTCCCCCCCAGCTGAAGGCAGGGAGAGTCACCCATCCTCTTGGGTACTCTCCTCGCCGAGGCAGAAAAAGCGTGACAGGCCGTCCGCGTTGGCGTGGTCCTGGCCAGGACGATGCTCCACAGTGAAGTCCATCCCCTGCAGGGAGATGAACCATCGCAACAGTTTTGGGTTCTCCCCCTGCATCTGCATCAGCCATTGCAGGGGTCGGTGGTCTGTCTGTACCCTTAAATGGGTACCGAAGAGGTAGGGCCGGAGTTTCTTGAGGGCCCATACCACTGCGAAGGCCTCCCGCTCGATGGTGCTCCAGCGCTGTTCTCGAGCCAGTAGGCGTCGGCTGATGACGGCCACTGGCTGATCGACTCCCTCAGCGTTGAGTTGAGAGAGGACTGCCCCAACGCCATGATCTGAGGCGTCCGTCTGGACTATGAATTCCCTGCTGTAGTCGGGGGCCTGGAGCACGGGGGCGGTGCACATGGCGGCCTTCAACCTCTCGAAGGCCGTTTGACAGTCCGAAGTCCAGTTGACGGTTTTGGGGTTTTTCTTGGATGTTAGTTCTGTGAGGGGCCCCACAATGCTGCCATAGTCCTTTACAAACCGCCGGTAGTATCCGGTGAGCCCTAGGAAGGCCCGGAACTCAGTTTGGGTGACAGGTGGTTGCCAGGACTGGATGGCAGCAATCTTGAGCTGTTGGGGACGGGTTGCGGGTTGCTTCGGTGGGTTGCCGGGGTGGTTCTTCGAGGGACACCGGGAGAGCCGGCGTTCGGGCCTTATCATGCAGGGAGGGAGCGGCCCTTTCACGAGGCCTGTCCAACAATCACTCGAGCCTCCTCCGTGCCATTGAGCTGAGACGACCAGGCACCCAACCAAACCAATATCCTTCCCTGTCCCTCACCCAGCATCAGGAGTCAGAAACCCCGGACCATCTAGCCGCCCCTGCTTTGTGGTTTGTGTGTAACCTTCCTGCTCCAGCAGTGCGCACCTTGTAACCTGCACAACGTGATAGTGTGCCACATTATTAAGGTTCTGGTGGGGAACCTAAATTCATGTTTTATTCCTTTTAACCTGGCTGGTTCCCAAGCTGAAGGCCAGGTTTTCCTCTTCCAATAACCTCTTGCAGTTACTGTTAATTATGATTGGTAAGAACACGCTGCAAACAGTTTCTCTGCACTGCTGACACGAAGTTACTCGAAGTGGCACCCAATCCTAAAAGGGGTATTTACTATCCAGTCTAATAAATTCATTTTTGAGCTGGAGCTTCGCTCGTCGAGTTCTGTCTGGAAAAATCTAAGCTTAGCCTCGACTCTCTTGTGGCGCTATGTTATGTGCTACTTGCCCCTCACTATACAACATAGTTCCCTCCTCCTATGTGTGATGCTCATAAGCATATTTGGGACATTTAGCAAATGGCAAAGTTTTCATATGAGTGTTGACCAATAACACCTGAGCGCATGTGTGTATTGTCAATTTAAATAAATATGGAAAAATACTAGCTGTAGCGTCGTCTTTTGCTTGTGGCAAAAATAAATGTGGATAAATACAGAAAAAATGCTTGAAAAATAAATATGGATAAATACAGACGGAAATGGGAAAAAAATAAATACCATAAAACCGGGAGCCCTAATCTTGATGAAACTCGATTTTAACCTTTATAAGTTCATCTAGACATACTTTAGACTTGGAAGAATAATAAGAGTGCTCCAAACTCTTTATTTTGGCTAAGAGGGTGCTGGTGACTTGTTGTGCCTTTCCAAATTTTTTTAGAGACAAATCTAATAATGAAATCTCTAGCTGATGCTTTAAAATGATCCCAAACCACGTGAAAAGGCATGGTGTCTGTTTGGTTGAAAAGGAAATATTGGAAAAGGAGACAAAGGAAGACGGGAATACAGGGTCTAGAAGTAAGGCATTATTAAAACGCCATTTTCGAGACAGGTTGGGTTTCTGCAAAACATCAAGATGAATAGTGATGGGAGCATGGTCAGATATTAAAATAGAACCAATATCTGCCGGCACTAATGATTGAGAGATGTTATGGGATATAAAAAAATAATCTAACCGCGACTGGGTGTGATGTGTTTGGGAGTAATAGGAATACTCCCTCAAGTGGGGTTACAAAGTCTCCAAGCATCTATAAGCTTGTGTTGTTTAATTGTTTGTGAAAAAGATTTATGAGATTTATGAGGAAAAAAGGGGGTTGAGGAATTCCGATCTAAAAAAGGGTCAAGGACCTCATTGCAATCACCTGCGAGGATAAAGTTATCATCAAAACATTGTGTAATTTGTTGGGCTAGAGAAGTCCAGAAGGAAAGATCACCAACTGTAGGTGCATACACATTCAATAAAGAGATTGGAGCATTAGCTACCACAAATTTAACAAATATCCATCTGCCTTCTTTTCCAGTACATTGTGATAATAATTAAACAGGAAGGGACTTACGAAAAAGAATAAGAACTCCATTGCGTTTGCCATCACCCGGGGGGAAAAGGACCTCCCCCACCCAACCTCTCTTTAGTTTTGCAGATTCATCAGCCGTTACATGAGACTCCTGTAAGCACGCTACATCCGCTCCCAATTTAGCTAAATGAGTCAGAACTCTCTGTCGTTTAATAGGTGAATGCAAACCTCTAACATTTCATGAGACAAGTTTTAAGGGCATGGATAAAAACTGTAAGTATATAGTAAATTACGACTAAAACAAAACCTTAAACAAGTTAAACTATGGCGAATAGTTAGCCAACTGTATGTAAATTGAATCAACTGAGATGAATAAGTGAAGTAAAAGGAAAGTAAAGTAAAGCAAATAGACAACATTTGAAATGTAAAAGAGTACTGCGGAATAGAGAGAAATATTAAGGCGAAAAAAGATCGAGACAAGATATTCAGAGTAAGAAGGAAATAAAGAAAAAGAAGATAGTACAAAAGATAAAGAGAACAGGTGAGGTGAAAGACTTACATATAATCCAGGACATATGAAGGGTGGAGGGGTGTGAGACCACACGGAACAATGGCGTGTCCAAGACTCATATGAGAATGCGGGAAGGAGAACCGAAGCAACGAACGCTGGAGCATAGGGGAAGGATGACGCCCAAATAGAACCTGTGGGAAGAAAATGGAGGTTAGTTATATAATTGAAACAGAATTTGCACAGATTTACTTTAGTTACTAATTACCAGTTCATAAGCAAACCATAGACCGAGTTAAAGAATGTAACGGAAGTAAAAGCCTGTCGGGAACCAAAAAATTTCGATTTGGAGCTTGATGAAGTAGTAGTATCCATTGAGTCGTTTTGGTAAGAGTATAGGAAGCTTTTTAATTTTATAGGGTCTTCTGCTAAAGAATGCATGGGTGAGTGAAAGGATGGGTGAAAGGGTAGATGTGCGAAAGGATAAGTGAACGGATGCATGGGTGAAAGGATGGGTGAAAGGTACATAGATGAAAGAATGCGTGGGTGGGTGAAAGGTTGAGTAAAAGGATGCATGGATAGGTTAAAGATGGGCAAAAGGGTGGATGGGTTAAGGGATGAGTGAAAGGATAGATGGATGAGTGAAAGGTGGTGTGGGTGAAAGGATGCATTAGTGAGCAAAAGGATGGGGAAAAAGGGCAGATGCGTGAAAGGATGCATGGGTAAAAGGATGCGTGTGTGAAGGGGTGAAAGGATGCATGGGTGGGTGAAAGGGTAGGCAAAAGTGTGGATGTGTTAAGGGGTGAGTGGATGAGTGAAAGGATGAGTGGGTGAGTGAAAGGATGAGTGGATGGGTGAAAGTATGCGGGTGTAAAATGAACAGTGAAAGGATGCAGGGGTGGATAAAAGGATGGGTTAATGGGTGAAAGGGGGAAAGGGTGGATGGATAAAACGATGCATGGGTGACTGAAAATATGCATGGGTGAGTGAAAGGATGAGTGAAAGGATGCATGGAGGAGTGAAAGGATGGGTGAAAGGGTAGGTGCGAGATAGGATGGGTGAAAGGGTAGGTGGGTGAAAGGATGCCTGGGTGGGCAAAAGGGTGGTTGGGTTATGGGATGAGTGAAAGGATGCAGGTGTGGATGAAATGATGCATGGGTGGATGGGTGAATTGGATGCATAGGTGGGTGAATGGATGAAAGGATGCATGGGTGAAAGGATAGGTCAAGGAGTGTATGGGTGAAAGGATGAATGGGTGAAGGAAAGGATGCATGGGTGGGTCAATGGGTGAAAGGACGGATGGGTGACAGGATGGGGGAAATGATGGATGGGTGAAAGGGTGGGTGTTGAAAGGATAGGTGAAATGCTTGATGGATGGAATGGTGAAAGACTAAATGATGGATGAAAGAATGAATGGATGACAGGATTTAAAGCTTCAATGGTGGATACATGGATAGATGTTTGGATTGATGGGGCAAGGGAGCTTTTATGGAAGCTTTGCAGTCACTTGCTTCGATTTCTTGATTCTTTCAGCTCTGTGGTTCAAAGTGGGGGTATTTTAATGTTCTGGCTACTCCCTTGGTCACCAGGCTACCTAACGCAGTCTGTGCTCTCCAGCCCCAGAGGTGACAGGCCACGAATCATTCTACCGATAAGTTACATTTAATTGTGATATTTAGTGATATAGTGGCTGTCGGGTGTATGTATTGAAATCATCAAACAAATGCACTTTACATTTTTGAAAACGACACCTATACACTTGCAAGTATTGTCTGCTTTACCCTACCCCTGTGTAGGTATCCGATTACACAACAACGTTTGCTTGGCAGACATATCTGTTAAGGCATTGTATATCAGGAGCGTCAGCGTGAATATAAATAAATATGATGAGCATCTCTGTCCAAAATGCTTTCCTGAGATTATGTTTGTTTCTATTTTTGCTTTAATGTGTTTGTTCTGGTAGTGCTGCAATGTATATAAAACGGATATAAAATACATATAATCTGAGGTTTTACTTAGAATTTGTTTTATTGAGCATTTAAGGGAACTGCGTAATTTATAACAAAGCAGCCACCATTCCAGGCCCTGTCTTAAACTTTGAATTGGTTTAGGGCTCCCCTTGGCGGTCGCTGATCAATACTGCAAGACAATCAGCAGGGCACTTATGTGTGCTGTTTTTTTAGACATAAACCATCAAGCTTGGGTTCAAATGAACACATTTGAAAGTTAAATTTGCAACAGTATTTGTTCCCTAATGTATATGGTAATGCTAAACCTATAACAGTGAATTTTCTTCTAAAGTAGGTGACAAAGTTATGTTTTAAAAATAGCGCATGCGATTAGTAACCCTTTGTGAATGCGGTTTCTTTAACGTTTGATAGAATTAAAGGCCTGTCAGTGACCGTGTGCTACATCGTTGGTAAATTTCTAACTTACATCTTAAATATCTGAGCTGTCTCTACAAGTAACTTTACTTTAGTATCACATTTGTATTAAAGAGTGCTATGAAAATGCATGTTTTCCAGCTACCAAGAACATTCTCTATTTATTTTATATGTTTGCTTTTCCTACTAGGAAACCCTTTCTTACACCCCAACCCATGTGATGCCAGTGTAGAACTGTCAACCACGACCCTGTACCCATCATTAGGTTATTTTGAGATAAAGGACACGCCCTCCTGTGTAGGAACACGTACCAAGGCTCTTTCCTTAAATGCGGCCTAGTGCCTAGCAGGAGCATGCTTTTAGAAAGCGGGTTGTGCCCGAGTTCCTGCCATTCCGTAGGTATATTACAATGCCAGTCTTCCATCTTCAGATTATGAACAGGGTAGTAAATTATGTAGTGCGTGTTTTCAACATTTTGAGCCTTCTCGACACTCCCAGAGCATTTGCTGGAAGGTTCTATGGAACTCCCATGCTCCAATCTTGTCCTGTTCCTTCGGGTCCAGTCAGCTCGGAGCAGGGTTTGATGTCTGTGCACTTAGTCCACCCACATGCCCTGCCCCTCTGGGTCTGCCGAGCCCCGTTGTCCAGGCCGGGGAGGGGTTTATTTTTCAGCTGGAGATATGTATCTGCCCAGTACCCGAGGCCAGCTATCAGTACTGTAGCAGGTGTAGTGGGAAGAACCCAGCCATTTACCCCAATTAAAGCTGTTTTTGCTATTCAACCAGCAGGTGGGGGGCCAGTGTTCTTGCTTGTATTAAGGCCCAGGACACCTTTACTACACCACTGTCCAGGACAATACCAAGAGGGTGTAGATATTTATCACAGGTGGTTTATTTGATGCTTGTAGTGTGGGGCTCATGGCGCATCATAGCTGAAGAATTAGGTCAGAGTTTAAAATGACACAGAGGCTCCTCGTCGGAAGCAATGGCTTGAGCGTCTAATGCTCTGCATCATGTTCTTTCACGCTACCTTTCAACAAATAGCTTCTGTACCAGTTGGAGGATTATCGTTTTTAAAAAAAATTGTATTATTTATTTGACGTGGTTAAATCAACACATGTTAAAGAGTAGTTCCGTGGATCAATATGTAATATAGCCTCTGCGACTCATAATTGACAAAAGTTTAGTTGATGTTGAAATATAAAAATGGAGGAGAAAGACAATATATCTCTGAAACGCTCACTCGTACTTATGTGGGATGGCTTATAAATACTATTGTGTTTTTAACATTCACCATTATTAAACCATTCTTTCAAAAATCTTAGATTGCAGCATTGTGCCTCCTTCTACACTACCTCTTCCTGCGAAGGTAGTACCTGTCCAGGTTAATTCCGAGAGGGGGTAGACAAAGTAATGGCAACCCAGACTTGTGCT
Source organism: Lissotriton vulgaris (assembly GCF_964263255.1). Lineage (NCBI taxonomy): Eukaryota > Metazoa > Chordata > Amphibia > Caudata > Salamandridae > Lissotriton > Lissotriton vulgaris. The sequence goes on along the minus strand of NC_141693.1, from coordinate 1,063,168,835 downwards.
ACAGAGCGTTGGCGAAATCCTCTTTTAACTCCCTTTTGCAATATACTGTTCTCAGTTTCCAGCCATCTCGTGAGTTTCCTTTACTTGTGCCACATGCATGCCCCCCTCCCCTGGATTTTTCCAATCTGTGGGAGATGCTTCACATGGCTAGTATAAGCGCCAGGTCAATAAATCTACTTGTTACCTTTCTGCGTTTAGTGCTCGGAAAAATGGACAGTAGTAAACTTGCACGTGGAGTTTGGGGATGTCACAACTCATGAAAATTGACATAAATAATCGCACCGTGGTCCAAAAATAACTCGGTGCCAAATAATTCCAAATCATATGATAGAAATCGGCTCCTACAAAACTACATCTTGGACAAACGTCATTTGGATTGGGACACACACAGTTGATTCTTTTGGGAACATTGGAAACTCTATGAAAGTCGTAAAATTGAAAGTGTCTGTAGAAAATATTGAATTCAAAATATCCTGAGACTAAAATATTGTGTCAAGAATATCGGTATGTTAAAAATAGCATGGACCGGAATATCAAAGGTAAGAATATTGATTTGAGTGTTGTTTTTAGCCCGTTAAGTGCATGTGTCTGCCAACGGCCGCCACAAGCACTACCTCCGTATTGCTGCGCACGTCTGTAGACCGACGCAGCCCGCCCGCGCAGTAGAATGCCCACACCGTAGCAGATTTTACGCAGCGGTAACGGGTTATTATTGTAAAAATATTGTTTTGGAAATTGTTGTTTGTTATATCGTTTGTAAGTGTTATTTTATACTTTTCTTTATGGTTGTATAATTGTATGTATTATTTGTTTTAAATGTGTATTTTTAGTAAGATCTTTTGTTAATTATCAAATATTTGATTTTTTTATTTTTAGTTGTATTAATTTGAGAAAATAATGTTCATATAGTTTTTTTAAGTAGCAGGATATTGGGTTTTATGGAGATATGGGTTGGGAAAGTTTTAAAAAGTGAATATTCCAATTTAAATGCAATCTTCATTTTTAATAATCTGAAAATTAATATGAAATATTTGTAAATGCATTTTGTTAAATTTTTACTTATAATAAATATTATATAGGTTTATTTTACTGTATTGCTACATTATATTAAATTAACAAAATGCGTTGTAAATAGTTTAAATAAATTAAGTATTGACATTTTGGAAAACATTAACATTATTTTTTTTTTTATTCTTTTTTTTTTAAACCTTTATTTGACATTGTCAACCAGATACAAACACGGGCCTACAACCCCCGGGGCTGGCCGCTAAGCAATTGCAACACAATACTACGATCAAAACTTCTGACCCAGCCTCCCGGGGAGCATAGTCGCTACATCCACAATGCGCACTGGTTGGAAGACATATCAAATTGGGAACAGGATACGAAAGGTTTCATTTTATAATATAAAAATAGAAGGATCAGGTGCCATACAATATCTCAAGCTATGAAGAGGGGGCGGGCGAAATAGCAGTGTGTCCACAGTTAATTCGTGTTCATGTAGGTCAGTGGCGTTAAAGCAGACGACACCCGGATAAACAAGCATACTATTACGGTTCGCACCAACATTTATGCCCGCCCCAACATTAACATTATTAAATGTAATAATGTAAAAATAATGTGCAATGATTTTTAATACATCTGTTTAGTTGCAAAAATGTAAATATAACATTTTTATTGAAAATGCTATAAAGAAAACATTTGTTTTATTTGTTGAAAAGGAATGTTGAAAATCATAATATGTTATCTTCACGGTCCTCGGGGTCGGAGTGATGCTCCGTGGTCTAGGTAAGGATCAAGTGAGGGAAGGGAAGGAAGGGAACAGCAGGGAGAGAGACCTGAAACGACAAACAAAGAATCATGTAGTCCCTCCTTCTATAAACGATGTGCTACTATCACTATGACCCTCAATTCTATACCTGTAACGAAAATAATGCTACCAAATGCGGAAGATAAGACTCTTCAGGGTATTCTTTATGCCAAGAGGATGAGTTCCTGGGCTATTCTCCAACTGCAATACACAAAAGGACAAGCCTATAATACCCCCATGAATCCTGTAAGTAGTACGTGAATGAGTCAATAAACAAGTATGCAATACATACCCTACAGAAATCCCAAAGACTATTATATCTCCTGGAGAACTAGCTGAGAAGCCTCTATCAATTCCCCTTGACTGTAGGTTGACACAATTACTTAATATGAGGTAGTGTTGAATCTTAAACATACAATCTTTAGGGTTAAGTCACCCTTAAATCACATGAATAATGTACAGTACCTTAACCAGTGGTTCACTGATAACCATCTGCCATGTCCAGCGTCACCTTAACACTTTGTGTTTAGAACTGAAATCATAGTGCAGTCTTTAGCGAAAACCGACCTCCGCATGAGCTAATACCCTTAGCTCTCCAACGGAGGACCCTCGAATATAGCGTGCTCCTTGATATCAATCAACGTCCTCCACATGAGCCACAAGACGCTGGCTCTGCAACGGAGGACTACAGGAAAATGCCAATTGATATTACCACACACTTATCAACGTGCAGAACTCAAAACCGTCCCCCGCATGAGCCGCGAACTGAACAGGCTCCCCAACGGAGGACAAGAGGAAACTCAGCAGCAAACTACTAAGAAAACAAACCATCCTCCGCATGAGCCTCTACGTAAGGGCTCGCCAACGGAGGACCAAGATATGACGTACGGCCAAAGGTGCCGTTTGAAAGTAACAAAGCTCTTCCTCTGAGTGTAAGCAAGCCGCGCTTACCGCTATGAATCTGGCCCCAAGATACAATCCGGTCGGGATATCAAGTCAGTGCACCATACTCCTGGCACACCACACAAGCCCAGAATATCCGACACAGAGTTCCGGAAGTGGGCGTGTAATATAGGAATGTCCCACCACATGATCACGCCGCGCTAAGCATACAGGGACTTGTAGTGTTTTCCGTCCTTTCTACCATTCACAACACAGCGCCACTGTTCGAGTGTGTGAGGCGCTCCAGTCTGGCTTATTTAACATATTGTTAATACATTTTTGGATTGTTTGTTTTAATTTTTAAATGTATTTAACAAATATTAAAGATTATGTATAATTAAATTATGGGATCACACTAAATATGTATTATTTATAATGTTTTAAAAGTGTATTTATATGTTATAGGTTTATTTATTTTAATTTTAATAACAAATATATTATAGGAATAGCTAATATTCTTGGGAATATATATTTTAAATGTATTAATTTAAATGTAATATACTTTATATTTATTGTATAGTAAGAATGATAGCTTTATTTTTTCTATATATATATATATATATATATATATATATATATATATATATATATGTTCAATGATTAAATTTCGATTCTGAATTTGTTTTTGGTCCACTTAAAATGTAGGAAAATAATAAAACATAACAAATATTTATTTTCTATAAGTAGTGATGAATATGTTATTTTGTGTGTTAATTTTTCGTTTTAAATATATAGAATTTTAGTTTGCGTTATCTTTTATCTAAGTAAATTTGTATTTTAACGCCTGGTTCCTGCAGGACTCTGCGCTGGTGGAGTCCCTCGGGCAGGAATTGCGTCACTACTTCTCCACTAACACGCGCTTGGTTACCTCGCCGGGGACGCTGTGGAAGGCAGGTAAGGCCGTCGTTCGGGGTGTGGCCTGAGGACTAGTCCTCGCGAAACGTGTGGAGAGGACTGCCCTGCTAGTGCAACTGGAGAATCAGGCAGTACACCTAGAAAGACTTCAACTGACTAACGGCGACGATGACTCCTCTTGACAACTTGCACTGGTCCGTGAGGAGATTCGCCAGATCTCGCTGGTGTCCGCTAATATGCTCTGGCGTTCCTCTGTGACGCGTATTTACGGATGGGGCGACAAGAACGGCAAGCTTCTCCACATCCTGGTGTCCTATCCCAAAGTTAACCGTATCATTCCCGAGATTCGGTCCGGAATGATGGTTCACCACGTAACTTCCTCTGCCATCGCGGAAACTTTTGCTGGCTACTACGCGACCCTGTACGAGGCTCGCTCCCCCTGTACTCCCCTGGCGGACCTGCTGGATGGGACCGGTACTCGACTGCCATGCCTCCCCCAGGCAACTGCAGATACCTTAGACCAGCCCCTCACCCCGGAAGAAATTCACGGGGCGATCTCTCTATTACACCTAGGCAAGACGCCCGGGCCTGACGGCTATCCCCAAGAGTACTATGCGGCCTTCAGTGTTGAATTGGTTCCCCACCTAGTGAAGCTCTTCAATCACGTGGTGGAAGAGGAGTCCTTCCCGCCTGAAACAGATGTGGCCACGATAGTGGTCATCCCAAAGATTCAACCACCCTCCCTGGATTGTGCGGACTACCGTCCAATTACATTGATTAATACAGAGGTTAAGATTTTTGCCACGGCGATAGCCCACCAACTCCGTTCCCTCCTACAGGAATTGGTCCATCCCGACCAATGTGGGTTCATGCCGGCCAGGGGTACCCGCCACTGCATTCGTCGTCTCCACTTGGCTATGGCCCACCGACACCACCTGACAACGTATCTGGCATTACTTTTCATTGACTTTGAAAAAGCCTTCGATACGGTGGATTGGACTTACCTCGAGGAGGTGCTGGAACAGATGGGATTCGGCCTTCCCTTCCGCTGCATGATCAAGGTCCTTTACAGTAACCCCAGGGCCTGTGTCCTCATTAATGGTGAGCTTTCTGATACCTTCCCAAACCGGAGGGGCACCCGTCAGGGGTGCCCGCTCTTATTCGCGTTGGCGATGGAGCCCCTGGCTGCGGTCATCCGCCAAGACCCTCTCATCCGGGGGTGGGACTGGGATCGGAGTCAGGTGGACAAGATAGCTCTCTACGCGGACGACGTCCTGCTCTACCTGGCGGACCCAAACCACTCCGGCCCCAGGTGCCTGTAGGTCCTCTCATCTTTTGAACGGGTTTCTGGGCTTCGACTCAATCCGGCAAAATCAACCCTGGTCCCTCTGCACCCCTCTTGGGCATGTTTTGACTGGCAGAGGACCATCCCCCTACGAAGGCAGTCATTCAAGTACCTAGGCGTGTGGGTTGCCCTCCTACCGGAGCTTGAATGGGCACTGAATGTCACACCCTTAGTCACCAAAATGAAGGCAGACCTCAGGAAATGGCAGACCCTTCCCCTCAACCCCAGGGCAGGAGTGCACTCTTTAAAATGATGATCCTTCACTGCTTCCTTTACACTTTGCAAAACATCACCGTCCACCTCCCAGGTAGTTGGTTCCGGGAACTAGATGGCGTTCTCACCCGGTTCTTATGAGGAGGAGGGAGGCCGCGAATGTCCCTGGCACACTGTTGTATCCCCCCCCTTTGACGGAGGCATGGGGGTGACCAATCTCCAACTTTATTACCTGGCCACGAGACTTTTTGTGATCCACAACTGGTTTGCGGCGGCTGGTCCGATCCAGCGTACCGGGTGGAACTTAGAACAATGGACCTCCCACAGATTCAGGCATCTCTATATGGTTGCCCGGTTCCACAGGCTCTACCCCCTGTCACTAGGACGGTACTCACGGCCTGGCGTGCCGCCCTTCGCCACGTGCAATGGGACCAGAGGCTCACCAGGCAGACGCTGCTGGTGTCTGGGGCCTGGTTGCGGGAGGTCTCGTCCCTGCAGGGATTCCATCGTTGGGACCTCATTGGGATCTCGCTGCTTGGAGACGTGTGGATGGAAGACCACATTCGATCCTTCGCTGACCTACAGCAATGTCACGCCTTTCTTCCCTCCCAATTCTATAAATATCTACAACTTAGACATGCCCTCCACACCCACATTCCACCCCCCACCTCTCTCCCAGAATTCAGCCCCCTGGAGGCTCAGGTGATGATGGGAAACCTGGGGAGGGGGGGAGTGTCCCAAATCTACCGGTCACTGCTAAAAAATGGTCCTGCGTCCCTAGACCGACTCAGGGCTCGCTGGGAGGGGTGGCTGGGTTCCCTGGAAGATGCAGATTGGCGGGACGCCCTTATGGCACCGAAAACCTTGACAACATCCTCCAAGTTACGCCTGGTCCAACTTTACTACCTCCATGCGGCTTACCTCACTCCAGCGCGCCTTTTCCGGGCCCAAATGAGATCTTCCCCAGCATGCGCGTACGGCGACTCCGCTCCAGCGGATTTCTACCACATGGTATGGCAATGTCCAGCCCTGACGAAGTTCTGGAGAGGGGTGGAACTTGAACTTACGCAGGCCTTAGGATGGGAGGTTTCACATGAACCGATGCGCTTGCCATTGGGTGTCTTCGAAGGCCTCGACGGCTCCAGGGCTGACAAACGTTTCCTGGGACTGCATTGGCGGTGGCGAAAAGAAACATAGCTGCGCTTGGTCCCAGGCTAAGGCACTGACTGTGCCGAACTGGAAGAGGGGAGTGGACTGGTGCGGAGCACAGGAGGAATCTCTCTTTGAGGCCCGGGGTGTCCCTGAACTGTTGGCAAAGTGTGGGGTAAATGGTTTAATATGCTTCCACTGTGAGGGGCAAAATACTTTTGTACACGTGCAAGGGTTTGGGAACTCCACGCCCAGTCCAAATGGGCCAACTTCATTGTCTTGTCAAGTGTATGGGATGTGCTGTTTTGTTATGACGCTTGATCTGCTACCAATGAATTTAACTGTTATTCAAAAACCAATAAAGTTGATTATCAACAAAAAAATTTTTTTTATTTTATTTGATAAATAGAGGGATTAATTACGATGTCGGGACGACTTGCGTCCACCCAACACCGTCTCGTAAACGGGACTGACCGACCTCCGGTTGGCAGTCCCAACCCCCTGATTAGGATGCGACCGAACACTGTTCAGTCGCATTCCATCATTTCCCTATGGGATCATGTGTTAGAGCTGTAAACCGGCTGCAGTACATACTCCCATAGGGAAATGGGAGGTGGTGTTAATCCCAGAACCCCTTGGCAGGCTCCTCAAGATGCCTGCCAAGGGGACATGGATTAACAGGGGGCACCATAGGTGCCGCTTCGGCCCACAACCAAAGGCTGCGCACATAAAGGGGCACTGCTCGGTGTCCCCAAAAACACTTTTCGTTAGGATTTCCATGTCGGAAAGACCGGCACGGAAACCCTGCCGGAAACCATGCATCGTAATTTCAAGGGCGGAAAGGCTGCCCTTTGGGATTACAGGCCGGCCTCCGACTGGCCGCCGGGCTCCTTGAGCCCATCAGAAGCCAGTCGGAATGACCGGCCGATTTCAATTCCGACCGGCTTATTCATCATTTTCAATTTTACTTTGCAGGTTTTTCATTACGAACATGTCCTACAGGCATTTGGATTTAGCGTTTTATTTTTAATGGAAATTTATTTTGATTTCTTATAAACCAACATTTTTTACTTTGATTTCCTTTTTTGTTTTTGGTTTCCAGGAGCGTTTCTTTACTTTTTGTGTTTTTTATGCCTCCCAGATACTTTGGATGGCTGCAGTGGATCTCTATTGTATTGTTTTAATTTTTGCATTTTTTGGGGGGCTTTTTGAAAAAACAAATCACGTTTTTGGTGGATTATACTTTTTGACTGATCTGGAGTTACAGTTATATTTAAATTATTTGTTTTGGAAGAGAAGTTCTATATTATTTTATACCATGTTAGTGTTATGTGATTGTTATTTGGTACTGTATATTTTGGGGCCTATTGCGATGTCGGGAGACACTGTCTCGGTGTGAGAACTGACTGACCATAGGTCGGCGGTTCCGCACCCCCTATTAGGATGCGACCGCACATGGTGTGGTTGCAAACCCCCATTTCTCTATGGGAGCTTGTGCTGCGATTGGAAACCGGCCCCAGCATAGGCTCCCATAGAGATTTGGGAGTTTCCGTGAATCCCTGCCCCGCCTGGCAGTCACCTCAGGGTCCCTGCCTCGCGATGCAGGGATTTACAGGTGGGCACCATAGGTGCCCCCTAGGCCCCAACCAGAGGCTGCTGAGGGATGAGTGCCCTGCTAGGGTCCCCTAAGTCAATTTTCAACAGGCTTTCCATGTCTGAAAGCCCAACATGGAAAGTCTGTCTGAAACCGAGATCATCATCCCGATGGCAGAAACACCGTCCATATAGGATTATGTTGTGGTGCTCGACTGGCAGAAGCCAGCCGGAATGACCGGCCGGTTTGACTTCCAACCGCCATAATCGTAATACGGCGGTCGGAAGTCAAACCAAGGATGTGTGTCAGAGGCTTATACATAATATATATTATTTTATTATATCAGTCTTATTCAATTTAATGTTTTGACTAATGTAATAACATGATGTTTATTATTTATATAAACATGATTTGTAATGTTGGTAAGATTATATACTTTTGGGGGTATTTTTGTAGGTAAGTATTTATTTTATAATATGCTTTTGGCTAATATTGCTAAGTAATCTACTCCTTTGTTGTTATTGAAGAGTTTGACTTTAAATTGTAGCATGTCATACATTCTTATGGTTTGTTTGCTAAGTTTAGGTGCAATTTGGGTTACATATTGCTCCATTCTTAGTTGTTGGAAGCTTGCTCTTTTTGTAGGACTTCTATAAATTTATAGAGTGTAGGTTGGGTTCTGCCTAGTGTGGATTGAAAGGCATTGTGCCCTCCTTCCACTGTGTTAGTTTAACTTTTTGGCTTTCTATGCCAAGGTGATATCATAGACATTCCACAATGGTATTTGGAATTTGGGTTGGGGGGTCTGTGTCCAGAGTGATGTAGTCTGCCAACCCCAGTATTTTCTAAATCACTGATTCTTAAATGACAGCCTGGTGTAACCACGCTAAAAGATGGCAGGTCTAAAAATGATGATGATTACATTTACATTGTGACTTTCATAAAATGGCCGTAGGTGCTGGACGCCTGTTACTTGCAACCAAACAGCTAATATAAAGACCCACAAGCACAGATGAATCCTAAGAGCCTGTAACAGGGGTAAAAGGTAATGCTGTCTGGGGTGAACACCTTAAAATATGACACTCCTCTTTCACATACTGTCTATTCCGTTGCAGTAGGATGAAGAAGGGCCTATTTTCAGATAATGCCAGTCATGCTTCTGTCTAGCAAAGAGAATTTTCTGACAGGTATGAGGATGTAGAATTAAAGATGCATATGTGTTTTAGGCAAAAGGCCCCCTTCTAGCTTTTGAGATATGATTTTTCTTGCTTAGATCTATTGCGAATCTGGCACTTTCTGCTTTTAACTTTTTGTGTAGGATTTTGTTAGGGGCCCTAGAAAGAGGGAGATGGGGCAGTGTGACCAGAAATTTAGCGAAGTTTGAACCACTTTTGTATGGAAAGATCCTCAGGTGATTTTTATTATTATAATTGGTGGTGGTGTTATTATTTATCACAATGCTTATTAGTCTATTGTTTTATTTATTGTTATGGTTATTATCAAATATATTTAAAACCCACAAATACATGTAAGGATCTATTTGCTCTGTGGTTTAGTAAGACATTTCAGACTATAATTTTGGTTTAAGTTTATAAATAACCATATTTTGTACATTTACCTAAGGAAAGATGGCTGGACTGTTATACCAGTGCTTTGCCAATAAGTGCTGCATTATGCTGGAAAGTACCAAAATGTCCTTAAAAAACACAAGGGGAAACCATGCAAGAATCAACACGGAAACACCAATCCTAATACGTTATACTCCAAAAACATGTAACCCCTTTCATTTCTAGGCCTCTTGAATTACCGGAACCCCTAGTAATGGAAAATCCAGGGGTGAGGAAATAACAGGGAACTTGCAATCAATTCCCTGGCAGATAAAAGCAAGATTGTCCTGGTGGACTTCATACATTTTAGAAACTACCAAATGCCTGGCAGAAGATTTAGGGAGCATTCTATATGGAGTATATGGCAGAGAAGATTGTTGTAATAAAGAAGATCCTTGCTCATTATTGGCCTTGAGACACACGCAAAGGCACTTGAAGAGTGCACTTTTGACAGCCAAGATTCAATAACACTTTGCAAGATGCCCTGAGATGAAGAAAGGAAGACCTAGTAGGTCAAGAAAAACAGCATTCTCAATCACCTGCAGGCGATATGTTAGATTTCAAGGGAGCTCGAGATAAAGTATGTTTTAGTTTTTCAGATGCCCGGCAGTTACCGTCTGGATTACTATGAAGGGATCGGAATTCGGTAACCAAGTAAGTATTTTTCAGATTATTCCCAGACAGCAGAAACAATTTTCTAGAGATGTTAATCTGAAATGTTCGAGTTAGACATTATTCAAAAAAGACTTGGGGCCTGAATACAAGTTTGGTGGTAGCGGGGAGGCTCCCCACCGCCCACTCCCGCACCTCCAAACTCGACCGCCTTCCAGATTTGGGGTTTTCTCCTGGTCTAGTGAGCAGTCCTTTGATGTTCCCATAGCTGTGCCTTTGAAAAAGGCATCGCATTGGGAACACCAACGCCCTTTCCTGCATGACATGGACTGTTAAGTCCATGCTGTGCAGGAAAAGGGGTGCATTCACACAAGGGGGCACAACATGTGCCCTCTGCATGCATCCAAGTACTCAGAGCAACAGGGGACCCTGTAGGGTCGTCTTTGTTTCCCCACCGCCAGAATTTCATGGTGTAAACACCACCATGAAATCCTGGCGGCGAGAATACTCTTATTAATATACTTGGAGGGCCGCAGTGGCCCTGCCTAGCATATTGCGGCCTCACACCGCCACACCATTGCCAGGGGTCACACATCCCTGGTGGTTGTGGTGGTGCAATTGTGGTCCGTCTGCCCAACTTGTAATAGGGCAGTCGACCAATGGTGCGGCTGTGGCTGGAGTGCCGCCACCACGAGTCTACTGGTTCGTGGGCCACCAGACTCATAATCAGGCCCTTATAGTTTGCACACTCCAACAACAGGGGTGGTTGAGGTGTACAGATTTACGGGCTAAATATTGAGAACACTGCCCACAAAAAGACCTATTTTCTATTGGTGTTATTTATTAGTGAGTTATTCATCCAGTTCGCCAATAAGCAGTTCTGGAAATTGGCTCAATCATTCTCTGGATTACTGTCAACCACAGAATAATTTGGGTGGTTCCTCTTGGCTTTAAATGAAAGAACAAAGAGAGAAACCAACGGGGTAGCATAGCAGTTAAAGAGGTGGCGTTGAGTGAACAGCCTTGTGGGACTACAGAAATAGAGGTTGGAAAGAGGATTGAAAAGGAGGTAAAGTGTGTGGGAACTGCCACCTTGTATACTTGAGAATTACAAATATAATGTGATGTGTTGATGGCACAGAGCGATAATGTAAGATCAACCAGTCAATCAGGAAAGCAAACATTGTTCTGTAATTAAGAGATAGAGTCATAAAATCTTTTTTTCAACCTTATTAGTTTTTAGGACATGTAGGTCCTTAACAACTGGGCAGGCATGGGCTGGGTCTGAAACTGATTAGCCACACCTTTGTTCATCTCACCTTTATTTGGTGCCAGATGTTAGCAATTTAGGTGTCAGTTCTCTGTAGACACCACAACATCATCTTTTAGTTATTGAGGGAGCGATTCAATCCTAAAAAGATTGGTATTGTTTCAGCACAGGTCTATAAGTAGCGCTCCCAAGCAAAAAGACAAGGAGAAAGGATGGAGCCCTGTGAGGACACCACAGTTCAATATAGAGGGAGCAGTGAAGAATGTGCTTGTGTAAAATACAAAATACTTAAACCTGTCAAGATTGCCGTCTACCCCTGCTTTTGTTCAAAATCTGTGGCAGGGAAAAGCTTGGTTCATAGTATTGAAGGGCGCTAATTAGTGGAATGGAATTGAAAGGACATCTGTAGAACGTATAGAATCAACTTATATATTTCCTCGCATCCAAGGTGCATACGTTCATCAGGCAATGTCTCTTATGCTTCTTTAATATCAAATATTCCCTCTCCAGAGCAAGTCCTGCCTTTACTATAGCAAGATAACTATAAATCCACAGAGATGCATACATCCATATGTGTAACTAGCTCCCAAACAAAAATGTGTCTTGGTTTGCACAAGATAACTCTGATTGCAAAAGAAATGAAAAGAGCAGATGACCCATCGAGGACCTCAGGTCCAGCAGCACGTACATTAAAAACAAACTTTGAGCATGACGACCCTTTAAGAGATTTTGCTAGAATTTCTGTGCTCATATGTCTATATCTTTGTCTACAGGAATAAACAATAAATAGCTCAGATCCATGTGGGAGATGACGGTTGGAAGCTCCTACTGCTTCTATTCATGTAGGGGGTCTTTCATTCTGAAACCCAGGATATATAACCACTGCCTCTATACAAAGAGGCTCGAGAGTTATTGGATACTTAACAACAAGTCACTGTATTCGCACAACACCTACTACATGTAAGAACCAAAAAAAAGATCAGCTCAGTAGGCCAAAATGAAGTCCCTGATTTGAGAAACGTCCTTTTGGACGAAGCCGGAATCACCCCATGCCAACACAGCGCCGGCAATAAAACGTATGCGGCTGCAATAGTTTAAGAAGTCCACACACACACTATTGTGATCTCGTGGTGAGTATTGGCTTTATTAAGTTTAGAAAACAGTAAGTAATGGTTGCAGCAAGTGCGAAATTGGTCTCTGAGGGCTTCAGATGGCGGTGATAGGTTCCTTTCTTCAGAAAGCTTAATGTTCCTCCTGGTACTCAAAAGAAATAAAACAGGAAGAAAAAAAAACAGGATATTAATTTAACCCCTTCTATGCTCATGACGAGCTTAGCTCGTCATGAGTTACGCCTTTCGTACACTCATGACGAGCTGAGCTCGTCATGTAATGCGGGTTTTTCAAAAACATAGCGCACAGCGGGAAAACCGCTAGCGCGCAAGGTGTTAAAAAAAACACTCTGTATAGGATTTCCTCCTTAGTGCTTCCGCCACCAGTCAGGGGTGTTTATGTGTGGTGGAAAGTTGGTGGTATTAAGGTCACCGTGACATACCCGCATGCAACTCCCACATGCGTCTCTTTATTTTATTTTTCCTTTATTTTGTGATGCCCCACCAGAAGCACCATGTGTTGTTCGGACTTGCCTTGGACCACAACTTGTCTCCTGGGTCGTGGCGTTGAGAGACGAGGCGTCCGTCTCATCCCTCGAGTCCCTGGGACTTTCACAGGTACAGTACAACAGCCGCTAGTTGAGGTCCTCTGCTCTGGTCTCTTCAGGGCATTCAGCTACTCCTGCAGTTGGGTCCAGGCTACAGGTTGATCTGGCGTGGGAGTCCTCCGTCTCCTCAATTCCTTGCCCTCACTGCCTCTCCTCCCAAATGTCTGCGTCTTCCTCATCTCTTGTGAGCGGTTCCTGTGTTGAACACTTCCCGTTCGCTTTGCGCTTCCTTTGGCCTTCTAAGAAGCATGGCCTTTCATCTGCTCCCCTTCGAGGGAATGCTGGCTTTCTCTCTGTTTCCTATAGTTAGTTGAGGATGTAGGCCATGTTGGATTTACGCCCTTCCTTACAGCTGCATTAGCACACATTCGTTCTTCACGAAAATTATAACAACGCATTAGTGAAGTGGTGTTGGATTTAAAGTCCAACACCTTCCCTCCTGGTGCTCAGATTGGAGTTGGAATATTAAATTAAACTATTTCAACTTCCAGCACCCCCAAGCCAAGTCGTTAAAATGACTTGCATGCTGAAAGAAATGCGTCCTAAAGACTCGTTCGTACAAAAGATGACGTTCAGAACACTTGCATCCTAAACGCATGTGGAATACCATCATACATTTGTGGAAATCAGGGCATTGTGCATTATCTAATTTAGCTTTTGTCACACATGATCCATAGATTTGTTTGCATACCATCTTTTTTTTAAATTGCCAAAACATTACCTCTGAGGACAACAAAAGGGACTGGCTAAAGGAGACGTTTTCAATCTGCATTAATAGTGTTCCACTCTCACAAAAAATACTTTTCCAGCTGATGAGTAAGCAAATATTCTCTTGTAATATGATTCTTATTGTCCCATTTGGTAGACAAACACGACACCTAACCCTTCTTCAAATGGTCAAGTCAAGTCAAGTCATAAAATTTGTATAGCGCACTACATACCCAGAGGGTTTCAAGGCGCTTAGGAGGGGAGGAGGATTATTTGTCAAATATCCACGTTTTAAGCTGCTTTCTGAACGCTAGGTGGTTCTGGGTGAGGCGAAGGTGAGCGGGGAGTGAGTTCCATGTCTTAGCAGCCAGGTATGAAAAGGATCTGCCTCCCATGGTGGTCTTGTTAATGCGAGGTACCGTGGCGAGGGCTTGGCCGGAAGAACGTAGTTGGCGGGAAGGGGTGTAGAAGGACAGTCGAGAGTTGAGGCAATCTGGTCCGATGTCGTAGAGTGATTTGTGTGCGTGGGTAAGCAGACGGAAAGTGATCCTCTTATTGACGGGTAGCCAGTGGAGGTCTTTAAGGTGACCAGTGATGTGTTCGTTGCGTGGGATGTCTAATATGAGCCTGGCTGAGGCGTTTTGGATTCGTTGGAGTTTCTTCTGGAGTTTAGCGGTGGTGCCTGCGTAGAGGGTGTTTCCGTAGTCCAGTCGGCTCGTGACCAGAGCGTGGGTGACTGTTTTCCTTGTTTCGGAGGGGATCCAGCGAAATGTTTTTCTGAGCATGCGAAGAATGTTGAAGCAGGAAGAGGATACGGCGCTGACTTGTCTGTTCATTGAGAGTGAAGAATCCAGGATGACGCCAAGGTTCCGTGCGTGGTCTGTCGGGATGGGTGCTTTTCCAAGGGCTTCCGGCCACCAAGTGTCGTTCCATGCAGAGGGGGATGTACCTAAGATGAGGACTTCTGTTTTGTCTGAGTTCAGTCTCAGACGGCTTTTTTTCATCCATTCAGCAACTTCTTTCATTCCTTCGTGTAGGTTAGTTTTGGCGGTGCTGGGGTCATTGGTGAGAGAAAGGATCAGTTGGGTGTCGTCCGCGTAAGAGATGATGTTAAGGTTGTGTTGGCGTGCGATGGCCGCGAGGGGGCTCATGTATACGTTGAAGAGGGTGGGACTGAGTGAGGATCCTTGGGGTACGCCGCAAATGACTTCAGAGGCCTCGGACTTGAATGGAGGGAGGCGGACTCTCTGGGTTCTTCCGGTGAGGAACGAGGTGATCCATTCAAGTGCTTTTCCTTGAATTCCGATGTTATTGAGGCGTTGTAGAAGGGTGCTGTGGCAGACTGTATCGAAAGCTGCCGAGAGGTCGAGGAGGATGAGGGCGACTGTGTCTCCATTGTCCAGTAGAGTTCGAATGTCGTCTGTTGCTGCGATGAGGGCGGTCTCAGTGCTGTGTTTTGCTCGGAAGCCAGATTGTGGGGGGTTGAGGGATTTGTTGGCTTCGAGGAAGGCGGCGAGCTGGTTGTTGACGGCTTTCTCGATGACTTTGGCCGGGAATGGAAGAAGCGAGATGGGGCGGTAATTTTTGAGTTCGGTGGGGTCTGCTGTTGGTTTTTTCAGAAGGGCGGTGAGTTCAGCGTGTTTCCAGTCTTCAGGGAAGGTAGCGGAGTTGAAGGAGCAGTTGATGACGTTTCGGAGGTGCGGTGCTATGACGGAGTCTGCTTTGTTGAAGATGTGGTGAGGGCATGGGTCTGTGGGGGATCCTGAGTGGATGGAGTTCATCAGGCGGATGGTGTCCTCAGTGGAGATTGGGTTCCAAGCGTTAAGGGTGTTCGCGGGGGGAAGAGGGTCGGCAGATGGTAGGGTGGGTTGGTTTCCGGGTTGGTTGTCAAAGCTGTTGTGGATGTCTGCAATCTTGTTGTGGAAAAAAGAGGCTAGGGAGTCGCAGAGGGTTTGAGAGGGGGTGATGTTGTTGGAGTTGGCTGAGGGATTGGAAAATTCTTTGACGATGTTGAAAAGTTCCTTGCTGTTGTGGGCGTTGTTGTCAAGTCGATCCTTGAATGCTGTTTTCTTGGCTTTTCGGATCAGTTGGTGGTGAGTGCGGGTGGCGCTTTTGAAGGCGTCCTTGGTGCTGGTGGTTGGGTCTTTTTTCCAGGCCTTTTCGAGGGAGCGGCAGAGTTTCTTGGACTTCTTGAGATCGTCGTTGAACCATGAGGCCTTCTTGATGCCAGGTTTGCTTTGGCGTTTTTTTCAGTGGAGCTAAGGTGTCGGCGGTGTTGGATAACCATAGGGTGAGGTTGGCGGCGGCTTCGTTGGCGTTAGAAGAGATGGCTGGGGAGTTTCGAAGGAGCGATGCGGAGATTTGGTCCGTGGTGATTTTGTTCCAGTTTCTTTGCGGGATAGGTTGAGAGTGGTTGATGGGTATCGGTTTGTTGTAGGTGAAGTGGACGCAGCTGTGGTCGGTCCAGAGGAGATCCGTAGTGTGGCTGAAGGAGACATGATTGCTGGATGTGAAGATGGGGTTGAGTGTGTGACCTGCGATGTGGGTAGGGGAAGTGACTAGTTGTTTAAGTCCTAGGTTGGCGAGGTTGTCCAAGAGGGTGGTGGTGTTGCGGTCGTTGATCTTTTCAAGGTGAAAGTTGAGGTCTCCCAGAAGGATGTAGTCTTTGGAGGGGAGTGCGTGTGGAGTGACGAAGTCCGCGATGTCTTCACTGAATTTTGCGCGGGGTCCTGGTGGTCTGTAGAGGAGGGTGCCTCTGAGTGTGGTCTTGGGGTCGATGTGGATCTGGAAATGAAGGTGTTCGGAGTTGGCGAGGTTGGCGTCAGAGCTGGTTGAGATGCGGATAGATTTCTTATGGACGATAGCGATTCCTCCTCCTGTGTGGCTGGTACGGTCTTTGCGGGTGATTTTGTAGTCTTCAGGGATGGCAATGGTAATTTCTGGTGCGGAAGAAGCATTCATCCATGTTTCTGTAAGGAAGGCGATGTCTGGAGAAATGGTGTCTAGTAGATTCCATAGGTCAATGGCGTGCCTGTGGACAGATCGGGTGTTGAGAAGGATGCATTGTAGGTGGTTGGGTTCTAGAGCCCGTGGTGTGGTCGTGGCGGAGATGTTGTCGGTGCCGCTGAATCTGCAGGAGTAGCAGGAGAAAGGTCCATGGGTGTGTCCAGGAGCGGCTTGGACGCAGTTGGGGGCGCGGCCGGGGTTGAGGGCTAGGAGGGAGGCGGCATCATAGGTAATGCGGGGGGGCTGGGGAGCGCGAGGGGCGTGGGGTCTGGCGCTGGGCGCTGTCCAGGCGCGGACGGGCGTAGACGGGCTTACCTTTGGCGCACCTTCGGCGTGTACGTAGCGCGTGGACGCTGCGCGTGGGGGCATTGGCCATAAATGGATGGTGGGGGGGGCGGAGCGTGGGAGGGGTAGCTGGGAGGCGTTAGCGAAGTGGGAGGGACGGTCTGCAGGCACAACAAAATGGAGGGCACAAATGCAACAGCAGGACGCTATGGGAGGTCAGGCAACAAGTAAATAAACACCAACGAGGATTCCAGCAGCAGCGCTAATCACATATGTCAACAAACGCGATGCTTGAGCCCAGAAATGGTAATCGGCAGCCAGCAGCGCGATGCTCGTAGGAAATGAGTGAAAGAGATTAAATGGCTACGCAAATGCGGAGCGCTACGCAGGGAGCTGGGTGCTAAATCGGAATGGGGAGGTCAAATAGTTAATAAAAGTCAGAGGCAAAGCAGCAATAACGATACCACTGAGGCGCTTGTAGGAGGTGTGCAGGAGCAACCGCTTCACGTGTAGTGCAGCTGGTCACAGGGGCTCTTTAGCCGAGTCGGTCCTAGTGCTTCGTGGGTGGGAGGGGTAGCTGGGAGGCGTTAGCGAAGTGGGAGGGACGGTCTGCAGGCACAACAAAATGGAGGGCACAAATGCAACAGCAGGACGCTATGGGAGGTCAGGCAACAAGTAAATAAACACCAACGAGGATTCCAGCAGCAGCGCTAATCACATATGTCAACAAACGCGATGCTTGAGCCCAGAAATGGTAATCGGCAGCCAGCAGCGCGATGCTCGTAGGAAATGAGTGAAAGAGATTAAATGGCTACGCAAATGCGGAGCGCTACGCAGGGAGCTGGGTGCTAAATCGGAATGGGGAGGTCAAATAGTTAATAAAAGTCAGAGGCAAAGCAGCAATAACGATACCACTGAGGCGCTTGTAGGAGGTGTGCAGGAGCAACCGCTTCACGTGTAGTGCAGCTGGTCACAGGGGCTCTTTAGCCGAGTCGGTCCTAGTGCTTCGTGGGTGGGAGGGGTAGCTGGGAGGTGTTAGCGAAGTGGGAGGGACGGTCTGCAGGCACAACAAAATGGAGGGCACAAATGCAACAGCAGGACGCTATGGGAGGTCAGGCAACAAGTAAATAAACACCAACGAGGATTCCAGCAGCAGCGCTAATCACATATGTCAACAAACGCGATGCTTGAGCCCAGAAATGGTAATCGGCAGCCAGCAGCGCAATGCTCGTAGGAAATGAGTGAAAGAGATTAAATGGCTACGCAAATGCGGAGCGCTACGCAGGGAGCTGGGTGCTAAATCGGAATGGGGAGGTCAAATAGTTAATAAAAGTCAGAGGCAAAGCAGCAATAACGATACCACTGAGGCGCTTGTAGGAGGTGTGCAGGAGCAACCGCTTCACGTGTAGTGCAGCTGGTCACAGGGGCTCTTTAGCCGAGTCGGTCCTAGTGCTTCGTGGGTGGGAGGGGTAGCTGGGAGGCGTTAGCGAAGTGGGAGGGACGGTCTGCAGGCACAACAAAATGGAGGGCACAAATGCAACAGCAGGACGCTATGGGAGGTCAGGCAACAAGTAAATAAACACCAACGAGGATTCCAGCAGCAGCGCTAATCACATATGTCAACAAACGCGATGCTTGAGCCCAGAAATGGTAATCGGCAGCCAGCAGCGCGATGCTCGTAGGAAATGAGTGAAAGAGATTAAATGGCTACGCAAATGCGGAGCGCTACGCAGGGAGCTGGGTGCTAAATCGGAATGGGGAGGTCAAATAGTTAATAAAAGTCAGAGGCAAAGCAGCAATAACGATACCACTGAGGCGCTTGTAGGAGGTGTGCAGGAGCAACCGCTTCACGTGTAGTGCAGCTGGTCACAGGGGCTCTTTAGCCGAGTCGGTCCTAGTGCTTCGTGGGTGGGAGGGGTAGCTGGGAGGCGTTAGCGAAGTGGGAGGGACGGTCTGCAGGCACAACAAAATGGAGGGCACAAATGCAACAGCAGGACGCTATGGGAGGTCAGGCAACAAGTAAATAAACACCAACGAGGATTCCAGCAGCAGCGCTAATCACATATGTCAACAAACGCGATGCTTGAGCCCAGAAATGGTAATCGGCAGCCAGCAGCGCGATGCTCGTAGGAAATGAGTGAAAGAGATTAAATGGCTACGCAAATGCGGAGCGCTACGCAGGGAGCTGGGTGCTAAATCGGAATGGGGAGGACAAATAGTTAATAAAAGTCAGAGGCAAAGCAGCAATAACGATACCACTGAGGCGCTTGTAGGAGGTGTGCAGGAGCAACCGCTTCACGTGTAGTGCAGCTGGTCACAGGGGCTCTTTAGCCGAGTCGGTCCTAGTGCTTCGTGGGTGGGAGGGGTAGCTGGGAGGCGTTAGCGAAGTGGGAGGGACGGTCTGCAGGCACAACAAAATGGAGGGCACAAATGCAACAGCAGGACGCTATGGGAGGTCAGGCAACAAGTAAATAAACACCAACGAGGATTCCAGCAGCAGCGCTAATCACATATGTCAACAAACGCGATGCTTGAGCCCAGAAATGGTAATCGGCAGCCAGCAGCGCGATGCTCGTAGGAAATGAGTGAAAGAGATTAAATGGCTACGCAAATGCGGAGCGCTACGCAGGGAGCTGGGTGCTAAATCGGAATGGGGAGGTCAAATAGTTAATAAAAGTCAGAGGCAAAGCAGCAATAACGATACCACTGAGGCGCTTGTAGGAGGTGTGCTATGACCACAACCAAGGTGCATCCAAGGATATTTTCCAGGATGCAGGTACAATTGTCCAATGAGAACCTAACTCTCTTAACCCCTTCCGTGCTGGGGTAATTCTCCTGCTGTGCTGGGGGTCGGGGGCGCTCACAGCGCCCCGGTGCTCATTGACGAGATCAGCTCGTCATGAGGCACAGTGCTCGTGTGCTCATGACGAGCTGAGCTCGTCATGACCACGCCCGTTTCCATGGAACGCTCAGCACAGCAGGGGAATTATCCCCGCATGCGAGCGTTCCACAGCTCATGACGAGCTCAGCTCGTCATGAGCACCGGAGCACCGTGCCTCATGACGAGCTGAGCTCATCATGAGCACGGATGAGGTTAACCGGACTGCATGTCTCCTGACGCCATACAATTGAACTTTTCCCAAGATTTCATAGAATTGCTTGCCAATTTCCTGGCTGGCACAACAAATACCACACTGCTTCGAAAATGGAAGAGGTTACTTTATTGGTAGAGCTGTATGTCCTCTATCTGACTGGAGTGGGGTTGATGCAATCTTCATTTAGAGTTGACTTGTCTGCCATTTCCTATTACAGAAAGAGTCTGGGACAATCCCCTACTTTCTCTCAGCCAATAGTTAAGAATACAATCTGTAGACACTAAGGGTCAGATGTAAGACCAGTCAGTTTTGTGAGTCGCAAATTGCATTAAATTGCGACTCACAATTTGCGACTCGCAAAAGTGAATGTACAACAGTGTCTTAGACACTGTTAACGATTCCCAATGGGGTTGCAAATTGCATGTCTCATTAATATTCATGAGGCAAGTGTAATTTGCGACCCTATTGGGAATGGTTAGCACTCCCAATACTGGTGGTTTGCTGGGGTCAGCAGACCACCATGCCTGGTGCTGCTTTTCAAATAAAGCAGTTTATTTTTTTTAATGCAGCCCCTTTTCCATAACGAAAAACGAGATGCATTTAAAAAAGAAAAATGAAACTTTTCAGTTTCACTTGTTAAGGGCAGGCAGTGGTCCCAGGGACAACTGCCTGATCTTAAAAAATATGTATGAACCCAATCACAAAGGGGAAGGGTTCCCATGGGGACCCCTTCCGGTTTGCAAGTGGTTTACCACCTACTTGATGTAGGTGGTAAAGTGGGAGTGTTTTGGAGCCACAAATGCAGTCGCAAAACAATAGTAAATGGCATTGAGTCTCGCTATTAGGAAGGAACGCCCCTTCCTAATACCAAGAGTCACAAACGCTATTTTGCAAGTCAGTGACTGTCAAACTAGTCTTTGTTCATGCCATAACCTTTTTTTGCAGTCGCGAACCGGACGCTCTCCTGTTTGCGAGCGCAAAAAAGGGTCGTACATCTGGCCCTATATTCACTCAGCAAATAGTTAAGTGCACAATCGGTGTACTCTTGCAACCAGTCCATACAGGCTAGCAGCGAGCCCCAGTTTGTGAAATAAATGTGGTATCATAGCCATGCTGTAACCTGACTTTGAACCTATACATTTTAAGACAGAAATGTCTAACCCTGCGATGAAGTGGTTTCAATATATCACTGTAATCTTCCAGCATCCTAACTGTATTCAGCAAACAAAAGACTCAACTGTGTGTACCTGACATACAACCTCATACACAGATGCAGCGTGAGGTGGACGCTCAGTTAGCTGTGCCAATGCTATCTGTAGACAATGAGCTTATTATACAAAGGCCAACAGATAGTCTGGAGATTTGAGGCTTATAGAACAAGAAGAAAATGTATTGCAGGCCCTCATGGAAAGCATACCAGTGGTATGCAAGATGACATTTAGTGATTCTTGAGAGTCTCCTGTTGCAGTTATGGTGTAGATGTGTATGGAAAGCCAGATTCACAATGGAAGGCTCTTACCTCCCACTGCTTTGTTTTATAGTCAAGAAATATGTCAAGAGAAAATAGACCCAACATTGGAGGAAGATCTTACTTACCTTTAAATGTAGTCTTCCAGCATTGCCATATTCTTGAGATTGTCATGAAACCCCCTTGGGTGTTACAGATGCAAGATTAGTGTGATTCATCCAATGCAATAGACTTATAAACCTAAAGGGTAGTAGAGTGCTGGGCACTTTAAACCAATAACAGTAGCTGTAACCCCTGAAGACCTCACACTACTGAAGTCCCTCCACACAACACACAGCCAACTCATAACATCAGTCAAACCAAAGAAGCATACCAATAACATCAATGAAGCTGCCAACCGAAGCAGAACGTTCTTCAAAACTATCAACTACTGCATTAATCCCCAGCCTGACCCTCTTATCCTACACTCCAGTGACAAGTACAATGGCATTAACGTCTTCACTGAAAAAATACAGAAAATCCAACAGCACATTCACAACACAGAGCCTGCTTCTCCTTTTGGTCCAGCTCCTTCTTAAGCATATCTCAGAGCCATATCTCATGCTAATTTACTACACTCCCTCAAAGCCACGAGGATTTTTTTACCCAATCCGTCAATACACTAGAGCCCGAAGACCCAGCCAACTACTGTCTCTAACCTTCACCTGCAAGTTTGCTGAAAATGCAACCCACACTCAACTTTAAAATCATATCAACACCAGCCATCTCCTTTACAACTATCAGTGTGGCTTCAGATCACACTGCAGCACAGAGACAGTTACCTTACACATCCTAAACATCAACCCCCTGATAAAGATGACCCCTTCCTCCTAATAATGCTGAACCCCTCAGCCTCCTTTGACCCCATTAACTAACATACCCTTATCCACACAGTGATGTCTGGAAAGGAATTTACTGGAAATATGCTTCCTTGGTTCTCCTGCCTTTCCAAAATACACCTGGGCATCTCAAGGTTCTACAAGATCCCTATCTTCTCCAGAGCCACAAGGTTCCATCCTGTCCCTGTCATCTTCAAACACTACATGGATCCCATTGGGGCTGTACACGCCAATAACATCATCAAAATTCACTAATATGCTGACGATACACATCTGTACTTGAAAGTCTCCTTCACTCCAGACATTAAATAACTTTAACATTGCCTGCACCTCATGCAGGCCTCAGTGTCCAGGATATACCTGAAGCTCAACCCTACCAGGACAAAAATCCTGTTCGCTGCCAAGAACGTAAAGCAAGAAATAGTCCAAATCTGTCTAAATGGCATGATACTTGAAAGATTCAAACACTCGACATTCACCCAATGCCAAGTCACTTGGATCAATCCTGAACACCAACCTCACACTCAATGAACACATTGCTAAGAAAACAAAGATGGTCTGGTACCAGCTTCTCTACTAAAGTGGGTAAAATTATTCCTCCCAAAAAGTGACTTCCGAACAGGCCTCGTACTCTTGCACCTGGATGGTAAAAATGCCCTGATCTATGGACTCCCAGATTCAACGCTAGCCTTGTTTATGGTCATCATATACTCTGCAGCAAGTCTTATTGAAGACCTACAGAAATATGGTTGCCTCACCGCCATCCAGATGAAATTACACTGGTTCCTTTGCCGGTCTCATGAGCTACAAACCCAACTGCATTGTTTACAAAGCCATTACGGGCAGCGCCCTGGGTTAGCTGGCTGACAAGTTCACTATTTCTGGTGGCCTTCAGAACACCCGCAGGCAGGATGCCATCAGACTGAAGACTAAGAAGTGTAAAAAGAAAAAAACAAGGTAACGGCTTTACCATCTACGCACCAAAGGATCTGGAACAACACTGTTGTATCAATCAGGCCCTTTCCTTTAAATTAGGAAAGAACTGAAGACCTCAGATAGGCAGCTGAAAAAATCATGATGACAGAGGATCACTCTTTGACTGCAAAATTTTTGGGTTGGACATGGATTATTAGAGCAAGGCACCTGCTTGACACTTGTTGATTGATTGATTGATTTATTGATTGTTTTAAATTGTAATATACTCCTGGTACGTCTTGAATTGTAAATTGAATCATGTTTTATGTATCTAATTTAATTAGACTTTATGACAGCTCTACTCCATTATTTGGTGAGAACTGTGTCCAGTAATCAACTGTTTTTAAATAACTTTAAATGCTTTTTACTATGTAGGTACATGCTGTAAATAGTTAGAGTAGAGTGTTTTATGAATGTCTTTTATGATGGAACATTTCGAAATAAAGACGTATGAACTGAACTGCCTGCTAGATGAGGATCTCCATGGGCCTGGCAATGCAAATGAGGGCTTAGTGATTCTGCCACCGATATGAAGGCCCTGCTCATTGCAGAACAGGTTGAGATTACTGACAGAGGCTCCCACCAGTAAAAGGCAATACTAGTTGCTTCTGTTGAGAGGGACCTTGATTGTATTGCAGTGTCCTGCATACAAATGCTGCCCACCCCCTTTCACTACTAGCTCATATGTTATATTGACACTATGGACCTGGCCTTGAAAGAGGTGATGATGCAACGAGTAGGAATCTGTGCGGTGTGTCGAGGGGCAGTGGTCCGCCAGCATGTGGTAAATCTTCTTGGAGGTCAGCATCATCATATATGTTTTTGAGAATCTGAAACAGTCTGCCCTGCTTTTTTTCCTATCCCAGTGGAGAGGGATTACTTTCTGTACTACGTCAATGCGCAAACATTATTGTATTACTGCCTGGTGGAAAGAGAGGACTTCCGCCCAGTAGTTCTCGTTTAATGAGGGTCCTAGTCTCCAAGAGACGTATTTATGAGCTCTCTTTTCAAAGGCATGTTATTTATCTGGTAGGAAAGGAAATTAAATACCTCTCTGTATTCTTATGCCAGATTTTCCAACTAGGATGGTGATCACTAATTCGCCTGGACCGTGGCAATGGACTTCTCCAGGGTCTTGTATTAGGTACACAGTGATTGGATGGTTCGGATATAAAGAATGGGGAACTAAATAAACTCAGTGGATTGAAAGGAGGTGTGAGAAGTGGAGTACACCGCGGCGGGTGTCTGAGCACTTCGGGTGTGGAGAATGTTTTTCAGGCTCTGGAACTGGGGCTAGCTAAAGGAGAAGCTCTTAAGAAGAATCTAACCAACTGCGATGAGACACTGTAGGTCATTTATCAGTTGTAGGTAAAGGACATGAGGATGAGGGAGTGCCCCAATGAAGGATGCAATGGGTAGAGTTGTGTACCCTGTTATTGGAGAGTGTGGAGCAAAGCCATACTGACTCCCTGTACAGACTGATTAGTTAAATCTCATGTTCACAAATACATTTGGAAAACAAAGTTTAACATCTGGTAATGTGCAGATGTTGGTGAAATGGTTTCTCTTTCAGGTCACTTTCTCAGGGTGCCATCAAGACACAGCCATTGTATAGAAATCTTGTTTCGCACAGCAGTAAGTAGTGGAACAGGCTCCAAGCTGGAGCCCACACAACATGGGTACAATGAAGTATGAAATCTCAGCACCTGGTTGTGCCATTCTTCTCGACCCACCAATCAGGGCCAGCAATCAGGGTAAGACCTGACCAGAAACTTCCTCCCCTTGATAAACACAAACTGCAACACACAAAAAACCCTTCACTCCTGTCATCTACCAAATGCCAGTATTCAGGAAAACTAATCTGCAACTCCTTGCTAAACAAAAGGCCCCATAGAACTTCTAAAGGCCGCCTGGCCTCTCCCTCCTCACTTCAATGTCTGGGTCTCTTCACTACCTCTCTAGGAATGCAGGCAGTACGCTTCCACTGTCTGTTAAGATATTCTCAGCCCCATCCCTTACCATGCTAAACCAGGGCATTCAAATGAATCCCACTGTGCTTTGGTAATTAATAGTAAGACAAACCTTAAGGGTAAACATTAAAAGATATCTGCTCCAGAATTTACTGAATCTCATTCTCAGTGTTTGATTAATGTTTGCTTTATTTACCCTGTATGTTGGCCGATGTTGCTTTGATCATGAGGTTACTGCTAAAGTCAAGCTCAGCCTAAAGCTCTTGATATTTACCTACATAGGCGTCCAGCCAAACCTTTTCACTTCAAATCCCTGAGCTAATCAGTTGCTAAAGTGGGGATCATTCAATAGCCACGCAGTGGACAGACTGTTCACCTGATTTTAGGGCTTGTCAAAATTGCCTAATTAGTACTATTTCACCTGCATATAATGATGTTTATTTCTATAGTTTTGCATCATTGGAGTGAATGCTATCTCAAAAATAAACTCTTGCAGGCACATGCATCAAGCTAGGATTCTGCAAGTCCTTAATTGCGATTAATTAAGGAATCCCAATTAAGGACTCGCAAAAGCCTATGCATGTAGGAATCGCTATAAAAATAGCGATTCCTACACATTCCTTATTTGCGAGCTGCAAATTGCGATTCGCAAATAAGGAATGGCTTCCCATTCATTCTTATGGGCCTAAAGGCCCATCGGAATGAATGGGAAATTGCATGCGCAATTTGCAAGTACCAATTGGTACACGCAAGTTGCGCATGCAATTTCAAGGGTGCAAGGGTGTCAAAAGGACACCCTGTTTCACCCCTGAAATTGATATTTGCTCAAATGTTGTGCACATACATGTCCCAAGGACATGTGTGTGTAACCTACAACTTTGAAAAATGCACTTTATTGCATTTTTCAGTTTTTGCAAATTACCATGAAGTTGAACTTCATGGTAATTTGCGACCCCTAGTAGCGAAATCGCTACTTCAAAGTGGGTCTTGCATTGCGTTTAAGGAATTGCAAAATGCGATTCCTTAAATGCAATCGCAATTTGAGAACTCGCAATTAATTGCGAATTCTCAAATTGCAAGGGCCTTGACCCTTGATGCACAGCAAAAGCTAATTTTGCGATCGCAAACAACCGATTTTTGCGAATCGCACCGTTTGCGATCGCAAAAAGCTTTGATGCATGTCCCTGTATGTTCCTAAAACCCTGCATGAAAATGTTGACCCTGACTTAAAACTTCCAATTGTCTCCATTACTTTTTGGGGTTTCGCCTGCACAATGCTTGCGAAATCTATTGTGTTTAAAAAAATCTTAAAAGGGGCTTAAAGCCTGCCCATTACCTACTTCTGCTTACCATTGACTGTCTCCCACATGGCTTCCTCGTCACTTTACTTACCAGTAGCTGGCTCCCAAGTGGGTCTTGTTTCCTTGCTTCCTGTTGGTCAGCAGCTCCTCCTGGCACCCGGCTTCGACCTACTCTTCGGATTCTTTGTCCAAGCGGTGGAGTTTGGACCAACTACTGCTTCCGATTGCCAGGGCCCCTTCACTGCACAGCAGGTTCTCTTTTTTAATTACTTTTGAATATGCACTGACAGGGCTGTTGTATGTCGATTTAGATACCATATATAGAGTTCCCGATTCATGCCCTTATATAGGTACAATTCACATTGCCCTTATTTAGGCCTATATATCCAGCCCTTATTTAGGCATTGCTCATGCTAACCAAATACAGGCATGGTCAACTACATCCGTTCATCTTTGTCACAACGAGTTCTTGGAAAACCAGACTCTTAACCTCTTAAGTGCTGCGACGGGGCGTTGGCCGACGGCAGCACTACCTCCCCAGTGCTGCGCACGACCATTGGACGTCCATTCAGCACTAGTTCCAATGGACAGCGCAGCACTGGGGAGGGATATTTGCGCCGCATCTAAGGTGTTAAGCCTTTAGGACTTCCCCTTGCCTGGATATTGATTTCTCCAAGAACTCGTTTATTATGCATGAACATCTATTTCTTAGTGGTTCATTCATGACGTTCTTATGCCCGACTTTTACCTCAATACTGGCATTCCTAAACACCTTCAAGGTATAAATATACCTACACTTGCCATGGCAAACCACGGTACGGTCCAGCTGTCTACTTGCACGATGCGGCTCGCCACAGCAAGTTCCGAAGGAAGTCAAGTCCCCGCCTGACGCCCTGACCAGACGCTGTCATCTTCCTCGCAGACAATCCAGCTATAGTGTTTCTGACTCCCGTTGCGGGGTGTTAGAGATCGAGACCCGGAAAGAGATTCCAACCTCACTCATTCTAAGGTATGGAGCGGACTAGAACCTAGAGAAACTTTTGGCAACTCTTGGCTAAACTAGACTATAACTAAACAGAATCTACTTCTTCCCTTGTACTACACTTATGTTAGGTACACTGGGGTAGGATTATTTTAGAAGCACCAGATGAGTATTTTAGCCTGTGTTATTTATTTATGTATGTATTTTTATGAATATATGTCATAGCTACAAGCCATGCTATTGCAGTATTTTGTTATCTTACTGCTAACGCTGTATGTATTATACTTCGCATTCTGTCTTACGATTGTAGCAGTTCATATCTCTTGCATGAGAAATAAGATTGTTCAATGAACCCTTTTTATTGAAACACCTGTCTCTCTATTTCTGTGCAAACTCTGTAGAAACGAAGCATGCACGATTGACTGATTGAAACTGTTATCTACTGTTTCCACAATTCTGAGATTGTTTAGATTCTAAAGGGAAACAAAGTTGTCATGTTTATGCCGTTGTCAGAAACGAATCCCTTCTTGTTCATTAGAGAAGTTTCTAATGACCTCTGAGTTAGCTGGCACACACAAGTAATTAAGCTTAATGTACTCGATAGAGACAAACTGACCTCAGTCCTATGTCAAAACTATAGTGTATATTATTCCAATGCGCAGAGTCTATCAGGGATATTGGAACTACACTACAGTGCATGTGTCAGCAGTCTCTTGTAAAACTGTATTAGAGTCAATATCTTTGGCCGTTGGTTTTTTACTTGGCATAAACCATGCAACCTTAACAGTGGCCACACACTATTAAAATGTATTTAGTGCCTCATAGTCTGACTCTGTAACGTGTACCACACTTTAAAACCTTACCATGGCACTGAACGCTGCCTGGTGCATGGTCAAACTTTTAAAGGTGATGCAAATTTGGAGTGTCTAGGAAAGCTTCCCACTTTAGTATTACATTGTTCGTCTGTTTACATTATTTTTGTTTTTTAACGTTGCCCTTACAAAAATGGTGATTACATTCAGTGTGGGCAATATCATATCAATGGATCATTATCCATTCTTTCTAGACCGGATTATTGTAACTCTCTGTACCTGGGCGCCAATAAAGCAGGGATCAATTGCCTTCAGAGAGCACAAAATGCAGTGGCGCGAACTCTATTCGCCCTCCCTAAATCATGCTCAGTCTCATCTCTATTCGCCAGCTGCACTGGCTTTTGGTGGTGAAGAGAATCCACTTTAAGACATTGTGCATCTCACACAGAATTCTTTATGCTCAAGCTCCTCCCATTCTATCCCATCTTCTTACTCCCTACCCACACGCTGCACTCTTCAGATCAACATCTGGCATACATCCCTCGAGTCAGAAGAGCGCGGGCGGTCGGTCGTTCCGTGTCTTGGCTTCTTCCCTTGGGAATGCCCTCCTAGGTACCATCAGGAGCATTCAGAAACACGGGCCTTTCAGGAAGGCAGTAAAGACCTGGCTATTATTGGCATAACCCGACCGCCTAAGACTCCCTATTTGTCATCTCATCTGGACTCAGCACTGGGATGCGCCGTTGCTGGGGCAACCATGCGCTCTATAAATTTGGTAACATAATAATAAAATGGATGCCATTTTGCAATGCGATGTCTGCCAGAGTGACTCGGTATGTCTAAAGGGCTCCATTTACTTTCAAATTCACATCATTTTGCAAGTGGAGAGGCAGTTTTAGGTCTCGCCTGTCGATGCGCATGCGCATCGAGCTTGCGAGACTATGGGGGCTTAACCACTCTTTAACTAACTTGCAAGGAATCGTGGCGATTCCTTGCAGTGCCCGTGACTTTTAAGCTCAATGCGCATGCGCATTGAGCCTAAAAGCGCGTGCACATGCCCCCAGCCGTATTTTCCCTCAGGCGCATTCCTCCCACACCCCCGCTCCGCCCCCTCCCCTGCCCGCCGTGTCGCATTTCTCCTCCCCCCTCCCCTTCTCTGCCGTCCCTCCGTCTTGTCTCTTCACTTCGCCGTGCCTCCCCTACTCTCCTCCCCCCTCCTCCTCCTACTCTCCTCCCCCCTCCTCCTGACATTTTCTGTTGCACTCTACCGAATGCGCACTAACATTCTACAGAGGCCGAGACACCGCAGCAGAGATCGATTAGGTCAGATTCCAACTGCTTACCGTTCCAATATCCATTCGACCCAAAATGATCCTTCACATTACTCCGATTTTAGCAATCAACCTTTCCATACTAAGATTTTTTTCCTAGCATATTCTAGAACGTTGGCTGTGTAACCATAATCCTTAATTATTTCCAAACCTGTAATCGTACAGGACCATTCTATCAAGTGCGTAGCAGCCTTTTTAGTCTTTCTAAAAACCTTTTCTTTCCAGCAAATTTCTCAAACCCCAAACAAATTGCAACATGCTTAATCGCGGTTCCTGCCTGTGCCCCTTGAACACCAACACAGCCCCCTCCCCTGCCCGCCGTGTCGCATTTCTCCTCCCCCTCCCCTTCTCTGCCTTCCCTCCGTCTTGTCTCTTCACTTCGCCGTGCCTCCCCCCTCCTCCTCCTACTCTCCTCCCCCCTCCTCCTGACATTTTCTGTTGCACTCTACCGAATGCGCACTAACATTCTACAGAGGCCGAGACACCGCAGCAGAGATCGATTAGGTCAGATTCCAACTGCTTACCGTTCCAATATCCATTCGACCCAAAATGATCCTTCATATTACTCCGATTTTAGCAATCAACCTTTCCATACTAAGATTTTTTCCTAGCATATTCTAGAACGTTGACTGTGTAACCATAATCCTTAATTATTTCCAAACCTGTAATCGTACAGGACCATTCTATCAAGTGCGTAGCAGCCTTTTTAGTCTTTCTAAAAACCTTTTCTTTCCAGCAAATTTCTCAAACCCCAAACAAATTGCAACATGCTTAAACGCGGTTCCTGTCTGTGTCCCTTGAACACCAACACAGCCCCCTCCCCTGCCCGCCGTGTCGCATTTCTCCTCCCCCCTCCCCTTCTCTGCCTTCCCTCCGTCTTGTCTCTTCACTTCGCCGTGCCTCCCCTACTCTCCTCCCCCCTCCTCCTCCTTATATTGTTTATTTAAAACAAAGAAGCTTACACATTAAAAGCAACTACAACCTCATCCAAACGAGGGCGAGGAGCACAGGAACCCATGTCCTCAAACGTGGAAGGTTTCACTCCAACCAGGAGTGCTGACATTTTCTGTTGCACTCTACCGAATGCGCACTAACATTCTACAGAGGCCGAGACACCGCAGCAGAGATCGATTAGGTCAGATTCCAACTGCTTACCGTTCCAATATCCTTTCGACCCAAAATGATCCTTCACATTACTCCGATTTTAGCACCGTCTTGTCTCTTCACTTCGCCGTGCCTCCCCTACTCTCCTCCCCCCTCCTCCTCCTACTCTCCTCCCCCCTCCTCCTGCTACTCTCCTCCCCACTCTCTCTCTCCCAGCACAACCTTGTTTTACCATTCCACGGTATGATCACAGGAGACTTAACTTTTAGAGGTACTCTCACACTATATAAATAAAAATCAGTTGCAAGTCAAAAAGGGGGCACACTATTCTAGTATCATAAAGTGCTAGAGGGCACTATATATGTTTACCAAAAGGGAGAGAGAGAGAAAATCCCCATCAGTATACCCTCCTGAAGATGGAACATGAGCTAGATTTAAACAAATTTGTTACCTTGTGTCAAACCAACTTATGTAAAGGGGAAAAATAATATATGCCATGCAAGGAGGCCTTATATCTTTCTAGCCATAGTTGATTATTGCATGTTTGCTTCTACAGCCCCTCACCCTCACACACACCCTCACCCTCACACCATCTCACCCTCACTCACCCTCACACCCTCTCACACCCTCACCCCATCACCCTCACACCTCCTCAGCCTCACACCTCCTCGCCCTCATCCCCCTCAATCCCACACACCCTCACCCACACTCACACACCCTCACTCATCCTCACCCCCTCATCCTCACACACCCTCACTCACCCTCACACCTCTCACAACCCTCTCACCCTCACTCAGCCTCACACCCCCTCACCCTCACACACCCACACCCACCCTCACCCTCGCACCCTCTCACCATCACCCCCTCTCCCTCACACACCCTTACCCTCATCCCCTCACCCTCACACACACTGTCACCCTCTCACCCTCACCCTCACACCCCCTAACCCTCACCCTCACCACCTCACACACCCTCACTCACCCTCACACACCCTCAAACACCCTCACTCACCCTCACACACCCACACCCTCACCCACCCTCACCCTCACTCACCCTCACACCCTCACACACCCACTCACCCCACTCAGTGCTACAACACATATTGTGTTGCAATAGGTGTCACATTTGCGAAAGATAAAACTATTGGCATTGTAAATAACAAAGCTATTAATTTCGCAATTTTCAAAACAAGCACATAAATGAAAAATGTGTCCTTTACAATACCAATAGCTCAAACTTTCCTAATGCGAGACCTATTGCATTGCTGTGCTTCTCCCCCCTGCTGCACTCTCCTGCTCTCTAGAGATGTGGCCTAACGACCAGAGCTGCCATCTATGTCACGTAAATACAAAACATGTTGCATTCCAAATGCTATAGGTGTCACATTCGCAAAAGTTATAACTATTGGCGTTGTAAATGACAAAGCTATCAATTTAGCTATTTTAAAAACCAACAAATAAATAAAATATTTGTCATTTACAAGACCAATAGCTCCAACTTTTCTAATGCGAGACCTATTGCATTTCCAATGCTTGTTTAAATCTATCCTCCACACCCACCTCTGTGGCCGCTTCCAAAATGGCCACCACCACATCTATACGGTGGCCAGACTGCAGTCTTAAGAGATAGGAGCTAGGTCTCGACGTCACAAAAAGACACAAGTATGTTTATTAGCCCTGCTGTGCTGGCAAAAGTGAAAAAAATTCGATTTTTTGCCAAATGCGTCCAATATCCCTGAAAGTGCTGCATTAATGGCACATTTCCCCAAAACGTTGACGGCTTTGTGTGATTTAATAGATTATTTGCAGTCCTAGTCTTCCTAGTCTAGATTTCTCTGCATGTCATTTAAGAATTTATTCTCCACAAAGAAAAAAATCTCAATTCAAGTTACAGTTCAGCTCCTTAGCTAATGCTGTGCTTGCGAACTGGAGAGGCGTGGTCGGCGCAGGTAGACACCAGTGGATGCCAGAGTTCTGCTATTGTGCAAAATCTGTGAGTTTAGGAAAATGTTTTTATACATGTTGCACAGCAGACAGTTGAGCTGCTGTGGAACCTGACTTGAGCTAAATAAAAAACGCTATGACGCGCACAAAGCTGGCAACGGCATAGCTCTTTATTGTGTATGTTTTACTTAAAGCCATGTTACACAACAAGTCCATTGCTGTGCACCACGTAAAAACACATTGACTAAGCCAATTAATTTTGCAAAGCTGAAACCTATTGGCTTTGGCAATGTTAGTTCTTTAAACGACCCTCTTCTTTCTTTCCGCCCACTGCATACCTCTTCTCTCTGAGCACAGCCTACTCTAAATCCTGTGCATGTTTGCCTTAATCATCCGTTTGGTCATAAAAGATGCACATACAATAAAATCACATGAATTCTGTCAGATTTGTTAAAACATCAATACATGATTTTAAGATCAACACAGACAGTAAAAACAGTTATTAAGAATTGAAGCAATTCTAAAGTCTACCCAGCATTTTTTAAAAGACGAATACGCGTATACCAAACATTCGTAAAGAATTTGGAAAGTGCAAAAACGGTTGGGCCAGAAACATCGGATTTTAAAATCCTGTACATAGGTGTATATTCCCTGCCACCCAAATTCTTAATCAAGGGAAGCAGCCAATGCTTTCTGGCTGCCTTGTAGGCTGGGCAGAAAAAGATCACATGCAAATCATTTTCCTCTTTATCAACGCAAAGAGGACAGTATTTGGTGGAAGGGACTTGTAACCAGGTGATTGAGAAGGACCGAAAAGGCAATGTACCGTATCTCCACTGGAGAAATAACTTTCTGGTGAGTATGGGATATATGGGATCGAAAGCCTTCTCAAATCTGTAGAGATCCTTAGTTTGCAGGAATATGGAAGAAAGGGACCCCTCTGTCTTGGTAGCTAAGGCCCTTGCCCTTTTGTGTTCGTCTTACAGATTTGCCAGGGATCTCTTAGAGATTCCTGGTGCTGCATTCGCTGGTTCGGTCCACAATTCAGGGAGCCCTAGATCGGTGCAAATTGACTGGATGTTTTGGACCCAGGGAATACTGAGCGCCTTGGGGTGCTTTAATAGTTCGGCCAGTTCCGCCCTATAGTCGGCGAGATCATCGCCGCTCCATAGCCTGCGCCAGAAGGCAATGGGTCTTAGACTTATCTCGTCGGCAAGTGGCCGTAGCCCTAGATCAAGCCTCAGAGGAAGGAGTGGAGTGCTAGGGGGAAGTGCGGTTATTTGTCTTATAAACCTATTTTCCGTGGAAGACAGGTTCCGACATGGAATGTGGCCCCACAATTCAGCCCCGTACAAGATCGCCCCCCTGGCCTGAGCTTTATATATCTGGATTAAGGCCCCCAGTGGGCGGTAGGTCGAACCAGTCATCATCCGGGATATACCCCCGGTAATTTGCACTAATTTAAGGTTAGCCCTGCTCTGATGGGTCCCCCAGGTCATATTTTCGTTGAGCGTCACGCCGAGATATTCAAACGTGGCTACTCTTTCCAGCCGCACTGCTCCCAGTTGGGGATTCGGGCGCTGTTTGGGGCTCGGATTCAATACCATATATTTGGTTTTTGTGGCGTTGATTTCCAACCCTCTATCCTGGCAGAAGGCCACAAAGGCATCGAGTATCCTCTGGATGCCCATGGGTGTTTTAGATATTAACAATGTGTCGTCCGCGAACATTATTGCGGGCACACTGTTGCCGTTTAATTTGGGGGCATCTGTGTAGTCGGTGGCGTTAAGATGGGCGATTACCCCGTTGACAAAGAGGCAAAACAGGGTCGGCGCCAGCACACAGCCCTGTCTTACCCCTCTGCCAACGGGGAATCTATCAGTCAGTTCCCCCGACCTCCCACACCTCACCTTTGCCTTAATCTATATTTTTGTATTTCCGCAGCTTGCCCACACCTCGTCTCAAAGATCATAGCCTGTCCTCCTTTGAAAGTCATACCCTGCATCCTAGCAGTGCCTGATTTCTTGTAGCTCATCCACTAATCCCATCGACCGTCTGCGTGAACTCACATAACCCACTAATGATCCCACCGAACTCCTACTAAATGAATCCACCAGAGACGCTGCAGCGAATGCATGGAATGGTGTCCTTGAGAGCACAGACTAATCTCTAGCAGCCAACTACAACTGAATCAACCACTGCTAACCTTGGGTTCAGGAGCAGCGTGCTGCCCGGCGTAAAGCGCTTTAGCGCCTCATGAGGGGTAGTATGTACTATACGACGGCAATTATAATTAAATTACAACACTCCACAGCACCGCACTGTCTTTGGGCTCTCTTTATCGATCGGTCGGTCATTTTAAGCTTTTTTCACTCGGTGTTTGAGTTGTGCGATAGTTGATCATTTCTTCTCGCCTAGAGTCCACTCTTCAATGTTTCTTTATATTTAAGTTTTATTTAATCATTGAAAAGCGGATTGCATACTTTGCTCACACAAATGTGTGTTTGGTGCTCATTTCATTAATGATAATTGTTGAAATTAGGTTAATGTGAAATGGATAAACTAACACTTAGTGGCCACATGGTGTCAGTATTGGTTCATTTATTGAGCGGCCCAGAAAATGTTCTCCACACTTACAGGAACATTCAGGACCCATGTCAAATCCGAAATCTGACGCCAACGGCATTTTTACCGACTGAAAGGGCCGACAGACTCGCTCTGAGGGGCGGAATGTAAAACTTAGCACAGATACATGTACACTCCTGTGTACTAAACACTGTAAATATGTGTTTTATTGCGTTTTATTTAGATAGCATTGCAGTAGAACCGTGCTCAGACATAATGAACCCCTTCTCCTGCCGTCCATGTTGTAAAGTGCTTTTTGTAGGTTCCATCTTCTCTAGTTGATTCAAGTAAGGTATACATTTTTTTCGTGCCAACATTTGCATAAATATACTCGTCTAAGGGCCGCCAGCCTCTTTCATCAGTATTTTAAATAGTATAAAGTTCGTATTGCAGCGCGTGTAGCTCCCGTTACGAAACGAAGGTTGTTTGAATCTAAAGCTTCATTTCCTGTTTGACAAGCGGCCTCCAAAATAAAACTGATAAGCCTAACTGCCCGATGAAAGCTCAAGATAAAAGTCATGCTAGCAAGCTTCGGTGTGTGTTCATGAAGCAGGGGTTGGGAGGCTAATATGCTGGACCCCCCTAATCACGATTCGCGAGCACCGATTGGTTAACAAGCTTGTGCTAGGCGTGCAGGTCGAAAAGTAGAGGGAGCAGTTGCATTATGCGTCCAATGCTGTTTTGCATTTTTATCAAAATTATGAATGACTACGTTCTTTTACTTTCATATGAAAATATCAATAAACTCCTTTTAAAAATCAAAATGCCAGTCAGGAATATTTCAGCATTCTGAGGGTCCGGTGTTCCAAACGTCCGTGATTTCGCAATCTGGGTTGCGAACACAAAATGTCCAAGATATGATGTATTAAATCCACAAAAGTAAGGGCTGGGGTGTATTAGCTCACATAATCAAATGCATAGCGAATCGTGGTGGAAATAGCGATTCGCTAATGCATTTTTTAGATTGCATTTCGCAAATGATATGTATCAGCCGTACAAGCTGCAAATAGTCACTTAACAGGCGGTTTTGGCATTGCAGTTTAACACTAAGCGGGAGAAGTTGGTAATCAGGTGCAAACTACAAAGGGAGTCTCGTAAAGCAAAACTCTTTTTTTAAATCTCTTCGAGTATGCAGTTAAATCCTTGGAACAGGATGAGAAAGATATATTCCAAATACAGGTTAAGCGGGCTAGAATGATGAACTGGGCCCCGTATTGGGAGGTATACTCAAAATAACCTCACAGTGCCCCTTTGGGGAAGGACCAGGTTATCTTAAACGTAGGATTTCTATCTACACCCCTCGTAGAAGTCTTCGCTCCTCTAATCTGCTGTTGGGCCAGTGTCCCCCGTTTTAAAAAGTCTAAGTTGGGAGGTAAGGCTCTCTCCTTCCTTGGGCCCTTCCATTGGAACTAAATGCCCCTCCATCTGAGAAGCATTGAATCCACACCTTTGTTCCGAAAAAATGGAAAACCTGGCATGGTCAGCGACTGGCTGCCGCCCCCCTCCCAAATGACCACACCAACTCCCGGACACATGAACATGAAACATGGTTATCTTTGGAAGGCGGGGGGTCGCGAAACCCCCCGGCCGTATTTATTAAGATATAAAATTAAAATTTTTAATAGCATGATAAACAATTTATACAAAAATCAGCAGGACATTAGATACAATATTGTCAACAAGCTTGAGAGACTAACCTACACAGAGACTCTAATACAGGTTGTTTCCTAACCGAATCTAACATCCTCATCTAGATTTTTGTATACTACATTTCTGGCCATATGGCAAGGTCGCTAACCGGTGTCAGGTCCTACTAGCTGCGCCTCACCTAGAGATGTGCGCATGCGCAGCCGGGCCTGGTAATTACCCGGTCCACGCCGTGAACTCAATTACTAGCTGCGCCTCACCTGAGATGTGCGCATGCGCAGCCGGGCCTGGTAATTACCCGGTCCACGCCGTGAACTCCATTTACCCACTAAAGGAGGGCCCTTACTCTGCGACATCCGGTGACGTCATGAGTATGCGCGCGCGGGGTGGCTACCAGCCTAAGGAAAGCGTGACTACTCCAACCCGCGCCCCTTTGAAACAGCAATTACCTTGCCCCTGAAGTTCTAGGAGGTGCCAGGGGCCCCTCCCCTTGGGCGGGAACCTCCATGGGATGATGCCCGCCCCCTCAGACCTTAAAATAGCTGCTCACCGGTCATGACCTTACCGCCACAGGCCAGCATTGTTAACCGACGATCTGGCCTCCCCCTATTCAAGAATTCACCCAGGAGTGTGTTTACCCAGCAAAACCCTCCAACCAGGCCCAGAGATTATTAGACCAAAGGACATTCCCTGCCTCGGTTAAATGAAACCCATCCTTCAGGTAGAACCTTTCGCCCCAGATACACCCATGTGGAATTGTCTGCAACCGGGGGGCTCGAAAAAGTTTGTCCAACTGAGTGTTGATCCTCTTTACCGAGTGATTCAAAGCCCTGACCGAGTCCCCCCCTCGCCACTGCCAACGAGGAATAAGTTGAGACCACACTACAGTGCAACCCGGGCAAGTCTTGGCCACCCACCCTGCAGTGGAGATGATCTCTTCAATCAGGATGCGCCTCCCTAACTTTGCCAGGTCATTCTCCCCTACATGGAGTATCACCACCGACGGGGTGGAGGGCTGTTGAGCTAAAAGTCCCTGGAAAAAACCCCTAAACTGGCTGAGGCACAGACCCCCCTCCCAAAGAATGAGATAGCCAGCCCCTTACGCGCCGCCCTTTCCTCACGGTCTCCTGAAAGAAAAACACGTTCAGCACGCCTCACGTAAGAGTGCCCCACAATCCAGATAACCTTTGTCCTGTGTTCATCATGTTGCTCGTGCTGTGATGGTGCTGATCGCTGATGCCCGGCGGCGAGTTCCTCCCCCGCGTCACAGGTTTGAGAAACTGAAAACCAAAACATAGTAAGCGTGAGCACCAAATTGTTACATTATGTCAATTCGTATATAACGTTTATAACACTCAGATGTCCATCTCCCGATACTCTTCACATTCTCAGCTGAGAGACCCCTTAATGCCGCTTCAGTTGCTGCCCCTATCCTAAAGGAGTGGGTGCCAAATTCTCTAGGATCTAACCCTGCCTTCTGACTGTTAACTCAAGGACTCTCCTAAACTGGTACCTAGTTAATGGTGTCCCATCAGCGTGACACAACAGTGCACCCCCCGCCGTGCCCCCCCTCTGTCCGTGGAAAATCTCCACGTGGGAGACCGGGCAGCAAGGGCACTATGGTGTGACCCCGAGATTCTTGATCTGTTTTGGACCTCTGAATTGTCACCCACATAGTATCCTCTCTGATGGTAATACTAGACCGCTGCAGGCCACCCAGTTTATCCTCTTTTGATCCTGCCACCAGTTCGCTAATCCTTAAGGCCCCGTAAAAGGCCAGCGAAAATGCAGCTTTGAACAAGAGGATCTCCCACTGTGAGCTACAGACCTGGTGCAATGCCTCCAGTAGTGCTGACAACCGGGCCAATCCAATGGGCCTTCTCGTATCTACAGAGTGTCCCTGCAGCCGGCGCCAACCCCTTAGAGCCTTGCGCACTATAAAGGTATTCGTGGGATCTCGCATGCCCTTAGTCTGTGCAAAGAAAGAGACCGCTGCCCTATGCCTGCTTGCCGCTGTCACCGTGCGTCCTTCCTTGTGCATCCATTCTAAATAGGCCTCAAAACTGGCCTCCTGTGCCCACTTAACTGCCCATTCCTGACCCAAGAAATTACAGTAAGACAAAAACGCCCCTTCGTATGCTGTCCTGGTCCTGGGGGCTAAGCTAGCAACCACGAGGTTCTGTAATCTGGGGCACCAATCTGCCAAAGAACTGCCGGGAAGTGTGTTGGCGAGGGGTCTGCTGCAGGAAGATGTTCCCTGAAGACCTGCATTTTAAAACGAGAAAGGGAATCGGCTGCATTGTTGAGGATGCCAGGAACATGCTTGGCTCTGAAAACTACATTCCACTTTAAGAATTGCAGCACAATCTCTTTTATCAGGCGTAGTATAAACGGACAGCGAGCCCCTTGTTGGTTTATACATTCCACCACTGTCATGTTATCCGACCAGAACACCACTGACTGGTTACATAGGTGTTCTGCCCAGACCTTCAATGCCACCCATATCGGGAAAAGTTCCAGGAAGCCAATGTTGGTTGTCAGACCCCGTGCTCTCCATTCTTCCGGCCACCGCTGGGCGACCCATTTGTTCCCAAGGATGGCACCGAAGCCCACACTCCCAGCCGCATCAGTCCACAGGCCTAACTCTGCTGATGTAGCAGGGGGACTGACCACACTACCCTGCCATTAAAGCCCTCCAGGAATGCCATCCATATATGCATATCCTGGCGCACCTCAGATGACAGCCTAGTGCGGTGATGCTTCTCCCGCAATCCCTTCATAGCCTGGGCAATGGAGCGTGAGAACGGGCGGGCCATCGGGATGACTCGTAGAGCAAAGTTCAACTGCCCGACTACTTCCTGCAGCTGCTGCAAGGAAACCTTGTTTTTACATAGGCATTGGCGCAGAGCCGCCCTAAACTTAGACACCTTGTCCTTGGGTAACCTGAAGCATCCCTCAACGGAGTCAATTTCGATGCCAAGGAATTCCAGGCAGGTGGCTGGCCCAACCGTCTTCCCCGGTGCCAGCGGGACCCCAAAAGCACGCATGAGCACGCAAAATTCCTGCAATGCCCAAGCACACTCCTGATAGTCCGCCGCCCCTAAGAAAAGGAAGTCATCCAAGTAATGCATGACCTGTTGGTGGCCAGTGACCTGTCTCATAGCCCATTCTACGAATGAGCTAAATGTCTCAAAGTATGCACATGATATGGAGCAGCCCATAGGCATGCATTTGTCCATGTAAAACTTGCCATCAAAAGTGAAACCTAAGAGGTGGTGGTCCAGCGGATGTACTGGGAGAAGCGGAAAGCAGATTCTATGTCAGACTTTGCCATTAATGCACCTGTACCCAGAGCACGCAGTAAATCAACCGCCTGATCAAATGAGGCATACTTGACACTACAAATCCCCTCATCAATCACATCATTCAAGGATGTCCCCCTCGGGGCCGATAGGTTGTGGATCAGTCTAAATTGGCCTCTCTCCTTCTTGGGTACTACCCCCAGAGGAGAACACACAAAATTGGGAACGGGCACCTCCTGGAAGGGGCCTGCTATCCTGCCCAGGGACAATTCTTTGGAAATCTTAGCGGCCACCACCTCTGGATTCTGTGTTACTGAAAGTTGATTTTTGCAGTGTGGGCTACCTGTGTAACCCATCGCTGGGATCCTAAAACCTTGAGAAAAACCTTCCTGAAGTAGGGTGGCCGCTGTGCGATCAGGGTATCTATTCAACCAAGGGATCATTGCAAAAACGTCTATTGGCGTTGGAGGGGCCAGCTGGACTGAATTACTCAGGCTTCCCCCTTCCCCTGTGACCATGGTTACCTTGCTTGTTCCTACACTTTGTCTCGGGGTGGGACGGGTGACCACAGATTGCACACGCATGTCTAAATCTACAGGTGCCCTGGGGCCTTGAGCAGGAGCGCTTATTAAAGTCCCAACACACCCCCTTTCTCTCTGACCCCCCCCCCCCCTTATTCTTCCCGGGGACCTCATTCCCCTGGTGTGACCGAAAGGGTTGTTGGGGCCTGGCGGAGAACACCCTGACAGCACTGGTAGACTGCGTAGGGGCCGGGTCCCCTGAGAACTGCTTGTGCCATGACAAGGAGTCCACCCTGTCCCACGCTAATGATGCATCAAACTCTTTGGCCTTCCTGAAATTAATATCATACACCTTCCAGGCATCGCCGGTATACTGATCGCTCCACCCCACAATCCTACTCATGTAGCAAGACATAGCTGCCTGGACATTTGGGGGCCGTTCGGCCGTAATCGCGGAAAGGACGGCAAACGCCCTGATCCAATTCTTCAAAGTCTCCTCTACCTTGAACCTGGAGCACTGTGCCCTCCATTCACTTGGATGCATCCATTCCTTCAATAACTTAGCCTGTTCCATCTCCCTATTGTCTAACAACAAGGAATAAATGTATACATACTTTCCCGCCCAAATCATTTCCTTCACTGCCTGAGACACATGTTGCCCCAAGTTTTCACTCCTGGATGGCACTATGCCGTCCCCCAAAAGGGGCAGCGCCACCTCCTTACCATTTACGGGCGCCTGTGCTGGTGGCACACTATCTCCTCTTGGCTGGGCTGGACTGGAACCTGCAAGTGAAGAAGATACGGGCACCGCAGTACTATCAGCCGCTGTTGCAGCCTTAATCTTCTCTACCAGTTCTACCAGCTTCAGCCGCATGGTCGGATGAGGGAAGGCGCACACCCCCTTTACGCAGCCAAGGCAATAATGCCGCTATCTGAGACTCCAACTCAACCGGGACTGGGTCCGGATTACCCGCTGGCACATTTGGGACCCCAGGAGGAACATCAGGGACTGGGTCCGGATTACCCGCTGGCACATTTGGGACCCCAGGAGGAACATCAGGGGGACCAGGCATATTAGGCAATGGGGCCGGTGACGGTGGCCCACCCGGGACTGGTACCAGTCCCCCAGGTGCAGGCGGGGTAGGTGCTGCAGGAGGGGCCGGAGCAGCAGGAAGCACCGGTGCCATCGGCGCTGGGATCGCTGGCAGCGGTGCTAGTGGAACTGGTATCGCGGGTACTGGCACAGTAGGGACTGGTGCTAAAGGCACCGGGGCTGGGGCACTGAACCTCGGCTTTTTAGCCCTGGATTTCTTAGGTGGGGTAACAAAATCCCCCCTTGGCAAAGGAGCCGTTCTCTCCCGCACTGGCCTACCTGATGGGCCCGGGGGGTCAGAGAATCTATCATTCATGCGGGCCTCTAGTCCATCAACCTTCCCCAACTTTTTGTTAATTTGAGCCATTTCACGCATCATGGCCTGCATCATCGCCTCCATGCTAGACCCCCTTTTACCACCCCTTTGCCCTGGCATGATTTGCACGCCTCTGCCCTACACTCCTTATGTTAACAGACCGTGCGCTTTGTACCTTCACCAGCTGGAGGATGTACAGGGGGCTGTAAGCACCATGCAACAGCAACCGCAACGCCCCGGCTTATCCGGTTTGTCAGGGGTGGGTAAACTCTAACGTAGACCCACCCGGCGGCAACTAGAAGCTATGAAATGCTAGCCCCCCGCTCTCCTCTTACCGATAAGTCCTGCATGCACCCAGATGGTGTTGGATCAGCAACGACGTCTTATGGCCCTTCCGGTAATCGAATTGCACCAATACCAATAATGTCGTTAATTGCCTGGAATAGAAGATTGTATCAATACCGGGGAATATAAAGCAGGAGCAGATTTATAAACACCCACATTTATTGGAGGCTCCTTAAGCCAGGAAGGTTTATATTCAATAAATACACCCTCCTTTGTAATTTCGAATTTAAATTCAGTGCTTTATACCAAAACATTCGCCTGCTTTCACCAAGGGTCTCCCATCCAGGTCCTGCCCTGGTCGACCTTGCTTCGCTTCCTCCCCGTGAATCCCTGCAATATACACACAACCCGATAGTGGCGCCAGGCGCTCGGAAAACAAAGCGCTAACGCGGTCAGATTTAAGTTTCCCCAATCACTTTTCCCGCGCCGCCTGTGCAGCGTGCAATCGTTCCTATTAGCCGAAATATCTATATACAGAAGCAAGGAAACGAACCAAGTGCAAACCTCGCTTCATACAGGTGGAGCGTTTCTCTTAAGCTAACACGAGGGCAGCCCCTAACAAAGGAGTATCACACCGCCGTTACTGCCCGGGTCCGTGTGTGTCCCTGAGACCTGCACGCCGGCCTCTAAACAAACTGCCGGCTGGCTCACCGATCTCCCATGCGGCGCCCACCGCCCCCGCAAAATACCTTTTACTGACGATTCAGGCGCCTGCCTACAAGTGCTCTTCAAACCTGCTTCGTGTCCCGGAGACCTCCGCTCGAGCGCGATGCCTCCGACGGCCTCCCCTCGTAATGCTGCCGCGTTGTATACGAGCAAATTCGGCCGTCCTGGTATCCACTTCACGAAAACGAGCCTGTAAAACAAATGGAAAAATTAAATAAAACAAGAAGCCCCGAGCGCGGGGCACGACACTCTGTGGGGGAGCGTCCAGAGAACAAGAGGGTCTCCTGGGCGCTCCCCGCTTCTTTATTCACAAGGGGCCAGGTGAGGGCGGACACGCCCCCACCCAGCCCCTCCTGCATCCCGCCCCCTCTGACCCGGAAGTCCTAAAATGACCTCCGGGTCAGGGAGGGCGCAAACCAATCGGTGGTGAGGCGCGCCCGGAAGGGCACGCACCACCACGAGAAGCACTGAGGAGGGGGACGATCGCCGCGCCGCCATGCGGGCGGGGGGGCCAAGAGCCCCCCCTTTTCATTTTTCTCTGCCCCTAAACTTCTTCAATGCTGCTACCTCTCAGCTTTAGCGCCAGGACACTCCTTGGAGTAGCAGTGCACTCTACAAGTATCCCCACATAGACATATGCAGATCCTGTACTTCCCTGCACCTAAAAGCGTCCGGCAGTTCCCAGGGCATAGTGACCACTGCAAATGTGGTTACCCAATGTGCACTCTCTCGGATAATCAGTG
Organism: Lissotriton vulgaris; assembly: GCF_964263255.1. Lineage (NCBI taxonomy): Eukaryota > Metazoa > Chordata > Amphibia > Caudata > Salamandridae > Lissotriton > Lissotriton vulgaris. The sequence continues at coordinate 1,063,124,605 of NC_141693.1, read as the reverse complement.
CATTATTAGATGCCTCCTATATAGGACACATGTTTACATAGCATTCCTCCAAACGCAGAAGGAGGTGCTGGAAGCCATTGTAGGTTTTGAGTGCATAACCCAGTTCCCACAGGTCACAGACTGTGTTAGGTGGCAGCCATACATTCATTCATATACCCTCCATAAGGTAGAAAATACCTTTATAGGAACAGAAAGTTCCAGCATTCCCTGAACATCAATGTGATATGCACATCTAATCGCATAAATACTGACCTTGATACACACTAGCCGGTCTGTACCCATGATTCTTACATGTGATTTAACATCTCGGCTTAGGGAGGCAGGTGTTACTGGGCCGGCCCTGAGCCTTCTCAACTCCTTTCTCCTTGATAGGGAACAGAGAGTGATGCTTGGAAACTACCTCTCCCCTGCCAAGTCACTGCAATGCGGGGTGCCACAGGGGTCAGCACTAAGTCCGACCCCGTTTAACATCTGCGTGGCCCCCCTTGCTAGACTTGTAAGATTGCAGGGGATGGAGGTGGTATCTTACGCCGATGACACCCAGATCATGGTGTCACTGGCTCATTCCTCTGTCACGACATCCGCCTTCAGCTTCAGGTCATGCATGCAGCATGTGGCAGATTGGATGATCATCAACTCCCTGAAGCTGAACGGCGACAAGACAGAGGTACTGGTTTTGGGAAGGACCAAGATGTTTGGTCGAGTGAGTGGTGGCCTTCCTCTCTTGGCACCTGCCCCACCCCGCCCAATCAGCCAGAAATCTCGGCGTGGTCTTTGACACTTCACTCTCGATGTCTCTACAAGTGAATCGGATCGTGGCCACTTGCTGGGGTGTGATCAGGATACTCAATAGAATCCGTAGCTATCTCTCCCTTCAGGCGCGCAAACAGATTGCAGTTGCTCTTGTTGGCTCCAGGTTAGATTATTGCAATTCCTTATACATGGAGTCCAACAAGGGCCTTATACATCGTCTGCAAATCGTGCAGAATGCTGCAGCGCGTTTTGTCTTAGCCCTTCCTAAGACATCATCTGCCACCACCGCGAGGAGAGATCTTCATTGGCTCCCTGTCCAGCACAGAATTTCTTTTAAAATTTTGTGTTTGACGTATAGAGCACTCGCGGATGGCTCAAAGGGTGCTATTAGCTCTCTACTCACCCGCTATTCTCCAACAAGGTGTCTCCGATCTGCGGGATTATTCCAACTTGTTGTTCCTCGATTCAGGCTGACTAGATGGGGAGCCAGGGCTTTTTCCGTTGTTGCCCCTCAGCTCTGGAACGCTATTCCAATTGAGATTAAAACCCTACCCTCAATGGATTTGTTCAAAAAGGCCTTAAAAACGTGGTGCTTCTCCAGAGCCTATTAATGATGGATTGCTACACCATGGATATGAGCTGGTATTTATGAAGTAGGCGCCTTGACGCCCATTGGGCTAAGTTCGCGCAGGATAAGACTCCTTTCATTCATTCATTCATTCATGTGTAGATACAATGCTCTACGCCCATTTTGCCAGAGAAGACCATGTAAGTGTGTGTCTGTGGGGCATATGAATATGTTCCTAAATGAATATAGCTCTTGTCGTTGACAATGCATATGCAGTCCGATCCTTTATGCTAACTCCATATCCACAGCCAGCAAGGGAGAAGAGATGCAACACGGTAAAGAGGCAGACAGGGTCAGTAGTGGATGGGACACTTGGCCTGTTGTAAGGCAGATTTCGTATCTACCAAGAAAGTGTGAAAAGCACTGCAGAATTATTAATCAGAACCTTTTATACAACAGTAGCATGTTGTACCTACCATATAACATAACTTTGCAACAAGATGATGCCTCCCTATTGACCCAGAGTATACTTACTCCGACAATGACAACCACACCATTGCCACCCAGGTCCTGATGGAGCTAAAATCTGCAACAAAAATATGAGAGTTCGCCAGTGATCCAGATGCAATGGACTGCTGTATAACCAGTAACAGGATGCACCCTGGGATTGCATATATTTAAACATATATATATTTTTATTAATTTTCACATTGATAAAGGTCACATACATTTTCCGATCAACAGTTTGGCAAATTATGCAGGATGTTAAAGCCATTAGGGAAGGTAAATCAGTTACTTTCATGGGACGTCCATGTTTCACTCCCCAATGCGCTGCATTTCCATTTCCACAGATGGGGAAACACATAGGTTACCTCGGTAGGCATTCCATTTGCCCCACTTCTGGTCCCATTTCGTTGGATACCCTCTTGTTTTAAATACCTCCTTTTCCGCTATCATGCATTTATCAAACTCTTTTGCCCACATTCGGTGAGAAGGCCTGTCTTCAGCCCCCCACTTTTTCGCAATCTCACGCTTGACTAAGGTGTAGCCCAATGTGGTGAGTTGCTGTTCTACTTCTGTTAAGTCAGTCTGTTCCCACATGTTGAGAAGACCTAATTGCGGCGGCTCTTTCCTCAGGGCATCCTGGATGTGACTCGTGGCCCCCTCCCATATTGGTCACACCCATGGGCAGTCCCAAATCATATGATAAAAAGTTGCATCTTGCTGGCAGCCCCGGAGGCAGAGCGCATCTACCCTTGAGCCTATCTTTGCTCGGATTACCCTGGTCAGATAAGATCTATACAAAATTTTGAGTTGGATTAATCGAAAATGAAGGGTGATGGCAGCCTCCCTAAGCCTCCCAATGGGCCCTAGCCAGCCTATGGGCCCATTGACGTCTTCGTCGTCAATGGGCCCAAGATCTATCTGCCATTTCTCTCAAAGTTTGTGGAACGTGTCAGGTAGGTTGTTAGATGGTTTTTTGTAAGTCAATGATATGGCTTTGGTGAGCAGCGGTCCGTCAAGTAGCCGATCCTCCAGGGGGGGGACGACTCTGGTATGTCACTCTTGTCAGGAAGAGCTGTGGTGAGGGCATGTCGAATTTGTAGGTATCTAAATACCTCTCCGTGGGCCATGTCATATTTATCTCTCAATTCCCCAAACTTAAGGATTGTGCCCTTCTTCACCAGGTCCCCTATGGTGGAGATCCCGATGATACCCCACTTGCCAAACCCGGGTTGGTGACACAGAAGTCCCAGTATTTGGGTAAATCACAGTGGTGTGGCTTTGGTTAGCACATTCGACCAACCTAGACAGGAGTTTGCTTGGTGGCAAAGTGCAACTGTATGGGCTGTGGGGCCGAAATACTCTCTTTTCGAGCCTTCGAGTACAGTGCCCGCAAGTACCCTGCGCTTCCTATTTGGTATTTGTCCAACAAATAAGCTGGATCAATAGGGGAGCAATATATCCAGTGATTTACCACTATTAGCTGCGATGCCCAATAGTAGAGTATAATGTCTGGGAGGGCAATGCCCCCATCGTACCACCCCTTAGTTAACTTGTCATAGCTAAACGAGGGGATCCACCGTCCCATAGAAACTTCCAGACTTCACTCTCCACCCCTTAGAAGTATGCATCTGGGACCCTGTGAGGACAGTTCTGAAGGATATAGAGCAAAGGTGGGAGGGCCATCATCTTAAAGAGAGCTGCCCGGCGCACTAGTGATAGGGTCAGGGACCTCCATTGTTTAACATCCATGGGCAGCCGAGCCAAAGGAGCGGCGAGATTACGATCGTAAAAGAGTTGGAAGTCTGGGGTTACGAAGATTCCCAGGTATCGAAAACCCTCCATGGCTACCTCTACTCTGCATCCCGAGGGGAACCTGGCCTCGAAGGACAAACAGTACCGACTTACTCCAATTAATAGCATATCCTGAGTAGTTCCCCAAATTTGTGAATATATTTAATGCTAGAAAAACAATTGGAGAGCAAGAGTATTGTAGGGGCGTGTCCTTGTCCCCAGGAGCGTATAATACTTAAACAATGTGGATGGGCCCACTATGTGTATGGTAATACTTGTAGTCACTGTTTGTGGCATGAGTTGAGACCCATTTTGTGTTATTAAAAGACTCCAAGGAAGTGGTTGGGCATTTTGGTTGTGTTCTTTTGGCATCGTATGGTGCTTCGATGCTCACATATTCGGGTTTTTACTTTCCTGTTCGTCATCCCGATGTAGGTTAGGTTGCAGTGGCACATGATCCAGTAAATGACATGAGCGGTGTTGAAATTTGTATGATTGCGCAGCTCCCATTTCTTTCCAGGTTCAAGATGTAGTATCTTGGTAGTTGCGGTCAGGTGGCATACACTGCAATTGCCACATGCAAAGTGGCCAGTTACCTTGGGGAGGCCCCATGCATTTAGGATTGCGTTTTCTTGTGTTCGGACTGGTGTGGGCCTGGTAGAGAAGATGGCATCCTTGATAGACTTGGCTTTTTTGTGAGATAGGAGTGGGGGGGGGTCCCACTTTAGGTGTCCTGTCCCGAGGATTTTCCAGTGTTTCTTTATTATGCATGACACTTGGTTGGAGACAGAGTTAAAGGTGGTGACGCATGTCAGAGGCATCGGTGTTGATTCACGTGGATGAGTTTCGATAAGACCTTCACGGTTTTGGTTCCTGGCACGTTTTCTTTCTTTGTTTGTGATTTGCTGTGGATATCCGCCGTCTCTCAGTTTGATTGTGAGGTCGTTGGCCTGTTTTTTAAAATCACAACGGTTAGAGGCGGCAGACCCGGAGGCAGAGGTCGGCCCGGGACCAGGGTTCAATTCCCGATGCGGCCGGGTGCAGGACCAATGTCAGCGGGCCCGATAAATCTCGCCTCGGTGCCACTCTAACCATGGGGTCCCACGCTGCAACTCTGGGCAATAGCTTGCTTAATCTCCACTCCGGCCCCATCACCACCCGGGATGCCTGGCTGCACCTTGGGGATGCCCAGTAAAAGGACCATCTCACAGGGAAATCCAGGACGGGTTCCCCGTGGTACAGCGCTGGGACGCCTCCGGGTAACCACGCGCTCTATAAATCCAACATTCATTCATTCATTCACTGCAGTTCCTCCTTAATCGCAGATACTGTCCATAGGGAAGATTCTCCATCAACGGCCTTGGGTGGAAACTGGAGAAGTGTAATAGAGAATTACGTGCTGTGGGTTTGAAATGTGTCTTACTTTTCAGGTGGCCCTCCTCCGCCTCAATGTCAAGGTCTAAAAACGTGGTTTTGTGGGGGTCAAAACTGTACATAAATTTTAGGTTGTTGTCACAAGTGTTATGCCATTGGCAGACAGTGGTGATCGTTTTGCTGTTGCCTTCCCCGATCAATAGGATATCGTCTGTATATCGTTTATAGAACTTAATCTCTGGGATTTTTGGTGTGTCATTGGTAAAGATGTACTGTGTCTCAAAGTGGTGTACGTATAGGCCTGCTATGCTGGATGCGAACACGCTCCCCATTGAAGTACCATACTTTTGAAGGTACAGTTGGCCCTCAAATTCGAAAAAGTTGTCTTTTAATGCGAGTTTGGCGCAATCCCAGATGCATGGACCTATATGGGGAGGCGAGATACAACAGTATGTCATCGGCATATAGCGATATTCGGTCAACTTGCCCTTCCGCTCAATTCAACCCTCTCACCATAACGTCACGTCTGACCCAGGAGGCTAGCGGTTCCAACATTAAGGAGAAGATTATGGGGAATAGAGGACAGCCCTGTCTAGTGCCCCTTTTTAATGAGAATATGCGAGACGTGTAATTATTTACTCGCACTTGGCCCCGTACGCCCGTATATAGTAGCCTCACCCAGCCCAGGAATTTCGGGCCAAAGCCCTTACGCTTCAGGACTTCCAATTGGTATGGCCATTCAATAGAGTCAAACGCCATTGAGGCGTCAAGGGATAACACCACTGCGTCTTCCTCTATAAATTCTCAGCGCGCGAGCACGTTGTGAAGACGTCGGATACTGAGCGCCGAATTTCTCCCTGGCATAAAGCCAGGTTGGTCTGGATGGACCAGTGAAAAAATGACCTTGACCAAGCGCGAGGCTAGTAATTTCGCAAGGATTTTAGCTTCCCTGTTGATTAAAGAGATTGACCGGTAGGATCCGTGTTAGACCTGACATCCTTGGCGTGGTTTTTCCCCCATCTTTTTGCCTCTGACTCATGTATTTTTGATGCTGTGCTGGATTTCGTTTTTGCTGGTTTAGATGCTTTGGACCCTCTGCCACTGCTGATCAGTGTCAGAGGGTAAATGCTCCCTCTGTAAATTGTCATATTGATTGGGTATACCTGATTGGCATATTAACTTCCTGAAATTAAGTAACACCAATTAAGATTAAGTGCATCATTTCTATACTAAAGTGATTATCGTGCAACTGCCTTATTTACATTGCTGCAACCAGATAAAGTTATATATATTTTTATAAAATATACTTACCTGTGTGGTCTCAGTTTGTGGTGGATTGGGGATTATTGTTGTGTTAAGTGCAAATATTATACACATTGCCTTGGGGATTAGCCTGCCTGCTCGCGCCAAGCTACCTAGAGGAGAGCGGAGGTTATCTACTGTGTGTATTCCTTCACCCTGACTAGAAGCAAGGGTCCCTACTTGGTCTAAGGTACTTACCTCTGCCAACTAGAGACCCCCAGATCTAACAATCTGCAACTGTCGGCGGGTTTCCCCAGCTTACGAATCACGACTATTGATGCCAGTCGCTGATCCTTGGGCAGGATCCCTTCCTTATAACTCATGTCATACATGGGCTGCGGGATTGCATATATTTAACAGCAGAACCAAGAACTATACCACCCTTTGTATAATTCAGTAATCTGGAGGCAGCACAGCTATCAGCATGGGCTCTTGCTGGGAATTGCTTGGTGCTAGTGTACTAGACCCATGAGTAAATCTGGGATGAGATGTGCATACATAAGAACCCTGGCCGTTCTACCCCAGGTCCCCTTAGACGCCTAAGCTGTAATGCAAGGGGGCTGGCCCAGTTTAGACCGACAGTCGCCTCTCAGTGTGCACACATTTTTACGGCAGGAAACCTGATAGGTAAGAAGACTGTATGTTGCAACTGTAATGTTACCGTGAGTAAGGATATATCTGACAAAAATCACACAGTCACCAAGGCCAGAAGGGAAAGTACAATGGAGAATGGGGTTAATAAATAGCAGATACCTCCCAGGACACAAAGTAGAGATTAGGCTTTTAATTGAGGAGGAACTCCTAGATAGATTATCTGTAACAGACTTGGCTGAAAGACAGCTCTACACTGCATCTAGCTATGGCCCTTCCCCCAGGCTATGCTATCAGAAGACAGGATCGGTGGGAAAGGTCGGAGGTGGAGTGACCATTATTTATAAAGAAGAATACAGATGCACCGTTTCACCTCTGACGGTAATTAACTGCAATATAATACAATTCAGTATCAGACTCTCCCCCACCTGTACTTTTTCAGGGACTCTCGTCTACAGGCCCCCAGGACCCTGTAGCACATTCCTAGAGATTTTCCCTGATCTTATAGCTAGTACCAACGCTAGCAAAGGATCGGTGACAGTGCTAGGTGACCTTGAGTTGCACCTAAATCTGAACATATAACGCATCCACCAACAGATTCCTACAGGATGTGGAAGCGATGCAACTTAGACAGCATGTGAGAACTGCCACACATGAAAAAGGGCACACTCTTGATGCCATCTTCTCCAATGATACCAAAATAGAGGTGGATACACCTATACCAGTTCCATGGTCAGACAACTTCTTTATCCCACTCACATTGACTAAAACACATACACAAAAAGTAGTACATAGCATTACAAAGGAAGGCAGAAAATGGCCTAGAGTCTTACCGGACAGCATAGTTAATTCCCTAGAAGCACAAATTCCGGCTGTAACTGGAAATCTAGAGGAGGCAGATATGATATGGTCTGACTGGTTCAACCAAGCAGCGGAATGTTTTATCCAGAAAGACAGTCTAAGAGTTTACCGTACCTGTAAAAAAACAGCATGGTTCACAACCATCTAGCCTCTCTGAAATAAACATGCAAAAAAATTGAAAGGAATTGGAGGAAAACCTATGATCCTCCTATCAAGTGTCAGTATAAGAAGGCCATCAGACATTACCATAATGACATTAAACAAGGCCAAGCCAAGCACTTTGAGGAAAAAATAAATTCAGCTCTCAACTCGTCTAGAGAACTCTTTAAGATCGTTAGATCTCTTACCACTACAGAGCAAGAGGCCTCTCCTCACCAATCCTCAAAGGAGAGATGTAACAAGCTTTTGACTTTAGAAAAAAAAAAGAAGGTAGAAAACATCTACAACTCGATGCAAGAGAACACTCACTTGGATAGCCCAGATGTCCCTCCAGGAGCATACGACCCCTAAGGACATGTCACAGGACCAGTATTAGATCATTTTCCTGTGTTAAGCAAAGAAACCTCCAGCATGATGTTGCGGAATATCAAATCAGGCTCTCCCGAGACCCTGTTCCCCCATATTCTACTGCAGGGCGGGGACCCCACACTGTCCACCACATCAGAATTTCTATTGTTATCTCTCACTCAAGGGATGGTTCCAAATAAATTGAAGCATGCCATTGTCTGACCCTTACCGAAGAAGCCTCACTTAGACCCTACAGACCTGGGGTATTACCGGTCCATATCACTTTGACCTATTCTAGGAAAAATTGTAGAAAAGCATGTTAATCATACCCTTTCCCATTTCTGGAAAAGAATGATGTGTTACCTCAGACCCAAATGGGTTTCAGACCGAAGCATAGCACAGAATCAGCCCTGTTGGTGGTCACTGAGGAACTCAAAGGAATTCTCGATCAGGGAGGTGTTGCTGCAATCCTGATTCTTGATCTTAGTGTGGCTTTTGACACTGTGGATCATAACACTCTGATCTACAGGTTGAATAAGGCAGGTATTTGTAATGGCGCTCTACATTGGCTATCCTCATTTCTAAAAGACAGATCCTTTCAGATAATGGAATGCATGCACCTTTCAGATGTGCTACAGGTCTCATGCGGAGTCCCACAGGGATCCGCTCTAAGTCCCACATTATTTAAACTTTACATGCAACCTTTGGCCATTATAGTTTAGGAATTTGGCTTATCAACTGTATCCTATGCAGACAATATGCAACTGGTAATATCAGTGACGAAGGGCCCTAGGTCTAATTTAAGCCAATTGGTCCCCTGCATAGAAAAAGTAGCCAAATGGATGGCCAGATGTAGCTTAAAGCTGAATGGCAATTAAACTGAACTGATGTTCCTGGGAAATAACTCTATGCCTTGGGCTACTATCAGTTGGCCACAAGAACTTGACAGTCCCCCATTCCTAAAGTATCCATAACAAATTTGGGTATGTGGTTGGTTCACAATCTCTCCATAGAAATACAAGCAAGGAAACTGGCAGCCAGCTGCTTTGGGATTCTCCGCATGCTTCACAAGATCCTAGCCCTTATCCCTGAACAGACTCTGAGAACCGTTGTACAGGCCTTGGTAGTCTTTCGGCTGGACTACAGTAACTCCCTCTATCTGGGGTCCCCTAAATACATGGTGAACAGACTACAGGTGCTCCAAAATGCGGCAGCTACGATACTCCGAGGAATACCAAGATAAGAATCAGCGAAAGTTTCACTGAAACAGTTTCATTGGCTGCCTGTCCAAGCAAGGATCAAATTCAAATCTTTATGTCTGGCTCACAAAGCCATGAACAACAAGGGCCCAGCCCTACTTAGAGCACTCATCACCCCATATATGCCTAAAAGGTATCTTAGATCATCTTCAGACCTGCTCATGTAGACCACAAGGATAAAAAAAAATCCAGGTGGGAAGGAAGATCTTTTTCGCATCTGGTCCCAAGGCTGTGGAACTCCTTGACTAGAGAAATGAGACTGCTAAGAGATTAACTACGTTTCAGAAAAAAACTGCAAACATGGCTGTTCCCTTGATGATATATTAATCCCCTCGCACATCATCGCCTCTCCGCAGCGCTGGGATGCCCTTGGGCAGCTATGTGCTTTATAAATTCATAAACAAAAACATACTTTTGACAAAGGCAAGAAAGAAAATGGTAAAAATAAAAACAGTGATCTGATCGCTCTAAATTGATTTATTTGGTGAAATAAGACACTACAGAAGAACTAGTTGATGCAAGTAAGGGTACGGTGACCAATGCCTGAAAAGCAGCAACAAACAGTACTTGACAGACAGAACATAAAGTCAATTGTTCAGAGAGAAACAAGATGATCTGCGATAACTCAGAAACGCAAGCTAATCATTGACATGCACCAGACGTCTGCAAACAAGGGGTATCAGCCGCATTACATAGTATTTGGGGAATGCAAAACATTGATAGATCCTAATCCTGTTGTAGGAACTTGGCAAGGTGTACTATACGGTAAGTAGTTCTAACCTTCCCAATCTACTTAGTGTAAATTTGAATGTCAAAGTAATGGTATTCAAAATAAAATGGTGCAAATGCTGATGGTACACAGGAACTATTAGGTGACATCCGGTCACTTGTGTTAATGCAGGACTTTCTATTACCTACCATCGTTGTTGAACTTTTCCATTAATAAATGTGGACTGGATTTGTTCACACAGGTGACCTGTAGCGCCATTTGCAAGTCATGCATTGCCCAATAACTGATATTGTAAGGAAATATGTAATGTGGGTTGACTTGCTTGGAGACAAGAGATATGCTTGAAAGAAGGTGTCAATGTGAGCATTGGCAGTCCTAAACAAGCATTTACAATGCAATGGTCTCGGCATTATTAAAGGTAGAGCTATTGGCATTGCTCATGACTTTTTTTTTTAACCGCTTCCGCGCTACAGCGTTTTCCCGCTGTGCGCTGGATTTTCAAAAATCACGGGTTACGTGACAAAGCCAGCTCGTCATGCGCGTAGCGCAGGTAACGCCCATGACGAGCAGGCTTTTTCATCCGCGCGGAAGTGGTTAAATCATAAATAAATGGCATTGTCATTTACATTGCAAATAGCTTAATTGTTAAATAAATGGCATTGTCATTTACAATGCCAATAGCTTAATCACTCACAAATGCATGACCCCCACCCAGAGCCACACACACACCCAGAGCCACACACACACCCAGAGCCACACACACACCTAGAGCCACACACACACACAGGGGAGCAAGCACAGCCAGGGGGCATCGAAGCAAGCACAGCCAGGGAGCAGGGAAGCAAGCACAGTCAGGGGGCAGGGAAGCAAGCACAGCCAGGGGACAGGGAAGCAAGCACAGCCAGGGGACAAGGAAGCAAGCACAGCCAGGGGGCAGGGAAGCTAGCACAGCCAGGGGGCAGGGAAGCAAGCACAGCCAGGAGGCTATGCTTGGGTGTTATGCAGCAAGGGGTTCCAGAACCAGTGTGTTTTTATAAGATGACTGAAGCACAGAAAGGAGGTGTTATCCCCACTAGAAGAGTTTTCCCCAGAAAGGTCTGTGGAAGGTGCACTTCTTGAAATGTGGGATACAGCGATTTTTTTTTTCTTTGTAGGATTGCGTGTTTCGAGAACTTTCAGCCAAGGATAACTTCTGAGAATGGTAACTGGGAGGGTTAACATGTATCTAGATATCTCTTTTAATTGTAACATAATTTGTGGCTACATCGAGGCAAAGGGCTGCAAAGGGGGTGGCACTGTATAAAAAACACACATAACAAATCAGCCCTTTGCATTTAAGGGGCAGATTAGTAAAATCTAATTTTTGCACAAAAATTAGGTGCTTTATATCAACACCGAAATGAGGTAGTCGAGGTTGCATTGTACCGGTGACATTAGGGCTCAGAGGGGGACTTCCTTCATCATGTTTGCAGATTCTGTCCAGTGCAGCCTTAAGCAGGCCAGCTGAGAAGTTAAAACCAGAAATATGAGTGCCTGGCAGTACTCCCCATTAGTGCTTATACTGCTGAGGTCACTTGAAAGCAAGTTGGGAGTTGACTTGCTTCCACTAGAATTATGCAATTCATTAATGTTCACACATCTTCAACCACAGACAAAAAGGAGGTCTACCTAGGAACGAGTTGACAATTTGAAAATATAATTAATTTGCACGGGGATGATCTGGGAATCTGATGCAATCACAACTCGTGGTCTATGCAACCAGGATTCATGCTCTGGGTGTGCTGCGCCTGCCTGGACGGAGGAGGGCTGCGGGCAGAAGGAAGGGGGGGGCGAGGAGAGACGAAGGAGAGCTGCGGGCAGAGGGAAGGGGGGGGCGAGGAGAGACGAAGGAGAGCTATTGCTTTACTAAATGGCTACCTACTTAAATTGAGAACATTCGGATCTGTTACGGTTTTTCAGGACATCAACATAATATACCTATATACAAATAACCTTAATTGGAGTCTTTCACAGAGTCGAAGTGGTAATTGTGTTGTTACAGCTCTCCTGGATCTATTTGGACACCACGGCTTTACATGATTAAACAGAGAGAATGTGTGCTAAAGAAGAGGAAACTCACAGCAGCCTCGATGAGAAACACGTCAATTCTTGAAACAAAGTGAGTGCTGACGATGAGAATAACCTACTGGTCACAATATACTTCGGTTTATTTTTTTTAGGGCAGGCACAGGGAAGGGGGGCGAGGAGGAGAGACCAAGGAGAGCTGGGGGCAGAGGGAAGGAGGTGGGGAGAGACGAAGGAGAGCTGCGGGCAGAGGGTAAGGGGGGCGAGGAGAGACGAAGGAGAGCTGTGGGCAGAGGGAAGGGGGGGCGAGGAGAGACCAAGGAGCGCTGCGGGAAGGGGGGGCGAGGAGAGACAAAGGAGAGCTGCGGGCAGGGGGAAGGGGGGCGAGGAGAGACGAAGGAGAGCTATTGCTTTACTAAATGGCTACCTACTTAAATTGAGAACATTCGGATCTGTTACGGTTTTTCAGGACATCCACATAATATACCTATTTACAAATAACCTTAATTGGAATCTTTCACAGAGTCGAAGTGGTAATTGTGTTGTTACAACTCTCCTGGATCTATTTGGACACCACGGCTTTACATGATTAAACAGAGAGAATGTGTGCTAAAGAAGTGGAAACTCACAGCTGTCTCGATGAGAAACGCGTCAATTCTTGAAACAAAGTGAGTGCCGATGATGAGAATAACCTACTGGTCACAATATACTTCGGTTTTTTTTTTTTTTCGGGCAGGCATAGGGAAGGGGGGGCGAGGAGAGACCAAGGAGAGCTGCGGGCAGAGGGAAGGGGGGCGAGGAGAGACCAAGGAGAGCTGCGGGCAGAGAGAAGGGGAGGGGCGAGGAGAGACCAAGGAGAGCTGCGGGAAGGGGGGGCGACGAGAGACGAAGGAGAGCTGCGGGCAGAGGGAAGGGGGGGAGAGACAGAAACTCGGGATCAGGCTGGATGCTAATGCCAAGAAATAGATCGGAGAACGAGGCAATGGGTGAGCTGGAAATACGGGAATTGTGTGTCAGCGGGCGGTAGAATGGGTATGTGTCTACAAGGAATTGAGCAATGGTGTTAGGGACAAAATACAGCGGCTTCTGTCGTTTTACCTTGACTGGAAGACAGACGGTGGCGCCCGGAGCAGAGGAGATGCCACAGAGGAGCCGCTGTATGGAAGCAGCGGATCGCGTAAGACACAGTCAGGTCGGGTACAGTCATTGCGTAAGACACAGTCGGGTCGGGTACAGTCAGGTCACTGTAAGGAGGGCGCTGGCGGGTGTCAAAACTGGAAGTCTGCCTACTTGGAGAACACTGGACACCAAAAGCGAGGAGCAGCAAGGGAACAGGGACATCTGGGGCAAAAGTCGGCAACGGCAAAATGGCAGCCGAAAAGCTCAGAAAGTTTCTGATTCGGGGGCGTGTTTTTGGCTTCTGAGTGACGGATGACGTCAAATGTGGAAAGAACGCCAAAAACATGCCCCTGAATCCGAAAGAGACGGGGCTTGATTGGAGTGACTCTCTTCTCCTCCAATGGCTGGCCTCCGTTTAGGAAGCCTGCCAATGGAGGAGAGATGGAGGAGAGAGGCAGGTTCAAGCCCCGTCTAAAAAACATAAGATCTCCGACCGGAGACTGCGCAAGCGCAGCCTTTAGGTCCTCGCCCTAAAAATGAGCATTTGCTGTCTCAGTGCCAACAGATGTGTGCAAACTGCTCCATTGGATTGGATACATCCACAGCAATTTTTTTCTCAGCATTATTCTCCATAACGTTTTCTTTTTGGTTGAAACTAGATGTTTTAAAACTGGTCATTGTTAGCATCTTTTAAAGCAAGCATTTGCAAAGCTAATAAGTTGGGTGTAGTCTGTAGTCTTTTGGCTTTGTCAGCGCTTATTTTCTTTTGTCATTTTTAATTTGCAAAACTTTATTTTTGGGGAAGCTGCTGAGCCCCTGTCAAGCTATATAAAAAAGGGGGATTGTCTAAAAGCTAAATATTTTTTGGTCGCAAAAAACACACCTTGCCATAGTAGTCCTTAGCAATGATGGGAACTACTTTGTGTATGGATGTTCTTGTGAAAAGTTAAAATGCCACAACTCACACTGAAGTTAGCCAATGGATACATCGTGCTTACCTGTTGCTCCATGTTGTATGCTGTAGGAGGTGGTAGAAAAACATGAAAGGCGTAATAACAGCCAAATGGATGAGGAGGGCTGGCTGATTATATTCCACAAATATATATTTTTTTTAAATCAAAAGGTCTTGGCTAAAGCCAGACCTATAGAAAAAGTTATCCTATTTTAAAACAAAATGTGATCTATTTCAAAAATAAAAAACGAACACAATTGGGGTGAGGGAGAAATACATTAAGCAGCAGATCAAATTAAGTAAATACTGTTCCATGAATGGAAGTAATTTTCCCAGTTGGGATAAGGGCCTGGATTTTTAAATTTGGGTTAAACTATAGAAGCTAACACTCATTCGCAAAGGACTCACCTTTTGGACCTATTGGCTTTGTCAAGGGTTTTTAGCTATGCTGCATAGCATTCCTGATGGAATGCAGAAGGACTTAGTTTACAAAAAGGCTATGCATCATTTTGTAGGTGTGTGCACCATGCATTTATGCATGAAAAGTTATTTTTTTTTGGGGGGGGGGGGTTAGGGGGGAGCCAGTGGGAGAAGCAACATGGCTTAGGAAACAACTCAATGGGGCAAATCCAGTGGGGGGAGGGGCTGTGACATAAAACAGGTTGGGTGCCAGTGAGGGCTGAATCAACATGAGAGTATAGAAGCAACAAGGAGTGCGCGGGTGGGTGGAAGCAGCACTTAGCGCGCAAGGGCACAAACGGGTGAGAGGGAGAACAAGGTGGAGCGCAGGGTCGGGGGGAGAAAAGCAAACAGGTCGTAGAGATCATTTGGAGCTAGGACTCGTTAGAAGCACAGAGGGGAGAAAGCAACGCAGAAAGAGAAGCACACAAGGGCAAGCTCATCAAACGAGAGCCCATGCACGCTCGTAGTGTGCTTTAAAAAAAAAAAGTGTAGCGCCCAAAATTGCAAGCAGTAGAAGAACACAGTAATGCATTCATTCTCCAAGAAAAGGACAAACTCAAGAGGAAGGAAAGCCCATACACTATTGAATAAGAAGCAAGCAGATGAGAATGACAATGAAGCCAGCCAATGGTAAACAATGGGTGGGTTCTAAGCCCTGTGTAAGGTAACAATAGTTCTTGCATAAAGTGTAGTATGTGTTAGAGTTAAGTAGTCCTTTAGACTGTGATATGCTGTTCCCAGCTATTGTGACTCAAGCAGCTTCATTGGATGGGGCACTATGACCTAGAAGTGGGCAAGTCAACCGAGGCTTTAGACTAGCTCTGGCCCAGTATCTGACTCTGCACATGTCCCATTCCATTCCGTTCCAAGCACTGCTTCTTTGTCTCCCTAATACAGCTTCTAAAACCCACAGCCTGCTAAAAACTGGAGGGCTGTGCACATTTATAACTTTCTGCTCGAGTTTATAACCAGAACATGTAACAGGTATATCTCTCATGATGACCTATGGGAGTGATCTCTCTGGTGTCACCTGGCCTCTTTTGTTTTGCGATCTGTGTAACTGCTTTCATTAAAGTGTTGAGCCTCATCTGAAATTATTCTGTTTTTGTTAAGTTAGGGGAATCCAGTCACATAAACATAAAACTAAAGTCAGCTCAGAAGTTGATGATCTCTGTTTTCCCACAAAAGTAGTAAATAGGTAGGAGTATGAAAGATAATTGATAGACTAAATATTACCATCCTTCCTTCTACAATCCACTGACCAATATTTAGTGTGTGTACGAAATCTTCTTTTTGGATTTTTGCCTTTTTTTAGACCCTCTTTTTGCTGGACTCTGTGGACTGTTACCCCTGCTAAACTAGGGTAAAGTGCCTGTGCTCCCCCTTTAAACATGCTTAAGTTGGCTTATCCCACATTCTATATATTTTACTTGCCTATAAGTCCATAGTATACGGTGTAGAAAATATATCCAGGGTATGGAAGTTAAATGCCACCTGTGGACTGTAGCACCTATTGTTCCATTCACAAAGTACGCTTGTAAAACAAAACTTTGGGCCTACCATTGGTAGTCTGACTGCAGCAGCAGAAACACCTGCTGTCAAACCTGTCAAAATAACCCTTTTTGACAGGTGGGAAAATTTTAAATATTAATAAGTCACCCCTGAGTCCGCCTTGCTTGCCCACAAGATAAGGGGCCTGGTATTTAAAAGTGGAACATGTGCAAAATTAAAGTTGGCATGTTTCTTTAGTAACTAGCCCCACACGTTGTTGTCATTAGTAGGCATAAAGCTGGATTCTAAAGAATGGAAGAGTCAAGATTATAAACTTTTATTTTTAATGTTTGACAGTAACTGGCTAAAATAGTCATTCAAAGACCATTTTTCATATTTAGTAAAAGTCCAGTTTATTGGTTAAGTATTGTTATGAGTACTTAGGAAAAGTACATTTTAGAAAGTTACATTTTCCTCGCTAAAGCTCCCCAACAGTAAATTACATTAGCTCTCGAGCAGATGCCCAGCAAGTGCTAGACCTTAATGAGGGGTGAAAACTGGTCCCATAGCAGACAGTGGCATAGGCCTGAAGACAGGATGGACTGGGTGTAGGGCATTCAAGCCCTATAGCCCAGGAAGGACAGGTGGGGTGGACCCAGGCACTTCATTAACTTGAAAGGGACAGAGGTGAGGCCTGCCCATTCATAGTATAGTGTAAGGAGAGACCTGAAGAAGGGAAAGCCTTTGCCACAAGGTCAGCACCAACCAGGCTGACTCCAAATCCATTGGTAGGGAAACTACCCCCAGAACTGGTGGTTTGGTGTGGACACAGTAGAGGGAACTGCTCCTTTCCCCGGCACACCTCTGGGTGGACACAAGAGCTATGTACAAGAGGGAAAGTGTTTTGTTTTTGAGATTGTAGGAGACAAGATTACTGTAGGATTGTTTACAGTCGAGCAAACAGGAACTACTGAAAAAGTGGGTAGTGTTCCCATCTGGACATGTTCTGTTATTGTTTAGGGAGTGTCCAGAAGTCACTCCCTATCATAAAGGTGGCACCCCAAAGAGCCTTCCTCAGAACACTTTCTGGACCTGTAGATCAGAAGAGGACTTGTCCTGCTGCGTGTGACCAGAAAGGAGCCCTGATGGACTGGACCGGCTCCCTTTTGAACTGAAGACAGTGGACTCCACAGGTCAATTGGCTGACCCTCTTTTGGGCCACTGCTACAAGAGGCCTTTTAACCTGGCGATTGTAGGTGATCTATTTTAACTGGACCTGAACTGGACATTGTTGGTGGCCTCTGCTGGAGTGAGCCCTGAGGTCCAGCGAATCTGAGTTCCCAGAAACCCTGAAAAGTTGTGGTTTAGAAACTTTTTGGACTTCCAAGACCTCCAGATCCATCAGGGGGCCTCGCGGCAAAGGTGTCCGATTTTAATGCATCTCCCATGGATTTAGCTTCAGGCTTACACTGCTGGAGGATTTTGAGTTTCACCAAAACGACGAAGTCAGAAGGTAAAAATCTTAGACTGGGATGAACCCGCTCGTGTGTGTTCGATCTGTACTCCTTCGCAGTCAGCCTGAAATCACGCCTACGTCCTGGCCTACCACTTCCATAGACTATCACTGGCACTTAGTGTTTTCTGGCGCTATTGTTAACTAAAAATTGTAAAATCATATCTCCAGTGCCCTTTATGCTATTTTAGTTGTTTTGGTTTCATTTATTTTCTTTACAATTTACTCTACTTTGCTAATTCTGTTTGGGATTTTTAATGTTTGGTATTATTACTGTTTTGAGGAGTATTAAAACTTTAAAGATAGCCAAAAGGTAAGCCTGCCTGCTCTGTACCATAGCTACCAGGGTATTGAGCTCAGGCTAATTTAGTTACTTAAACGTTGACACTGACAAGATAGTGGTATTCCATGAGGTGGGCGACTACCCACCTCAAATTTGTGTCCGCTTTTTTACAGTGTGCATCTGCTGGTGATTTTTGTTTCATATAATTACTTAGCATCAACTGCGGCCTGTGCAGGTAAGAGTGGTGGGGCCCGGTTAGGGGGGATTTTGACAGACAATGACGAGGGAAAATTAATTAAGTAATTAATTTTCCCTCGTCATCGTCCGTCGAAATTATTGGAAAATTACTCCTGACTTGGGCAAGAGTAAATCCCCTGGGAGTGGGAATGGGCAGGGAGCACGAACAAAAGTAGTCTGGTGTAGGACAAATTCTTTTTTCCATAGGGAAAAAGTTAGCCAGTGCATTTGGACTTGTTCGAGGACTTCAGGATGAGCAAATATGTTCTTGCATATATTTGATCATAGAAACATTTAATTCATTAAGGATTTCAGGAGTATTTCTAGAAAAACTGCAACTCCTGAGAATATTGGGAAGTCCAACAAATCCTAAATCTACTCCAAAAACAAGAAATCTACAGAAGAGGATTTACACTTTTGGTGGTGGATCAAGCCCATAAGCTTTCTAAGCTATATTTGTCATCTTGTATTAAAATCTTCCAGAGCTGCGATATCTAGAACAATCCTGGGATCCAAAATAGATTATTATATTTTCCTCTTGATTGGTGCCACCAAGCAAAATATCCACAGATGACAAGTGGATCAAACCTGCTGTTGGGAGCTGGGTCTCTTGTATCAAAAAGAGTAAGCCCACATCGAGAAGACTTCATTAATTAATAGTACAAGATCCGCTCTATTTTGAGACTCTTTCTCTGGTAAGCAGACCCATCTTCTGAAATGCATGCTGTTGTTAAACTGCTATGATATGGGAGTAGTTGTCTAACTTCATGGGACAATCAATCAATCATATAATTTGTAAAGCGCACTACTCACCTGTGAGGGTCTCAAGGCGCTGGGGTGGGGAATGCTGCTCCTGCTCAAAAAGCCAGGCCTTGAGGAGTTTTCTGAAGGTCAGCAGGTCTTGGGTCTGCCGTAGTTGGATGGGGAAGGGTGTTCCAGGTCTTGGCAGCGAGGTGGGAGAGCGATCTGTCGCCGCAGCCCGCTCTTCGGAAGCGAGGGACTGTGGCGAGGTCGGCGAAGCGGAGCTGGCGGGTGTGGGTGTAGAAGCTGAGTCGTCTGTTGAGGTACGTTGGTCCGGTGTTGTGGAGTGCCTTGTGTGCATGGGTGAGGAGCTTGAAGGTTATCCTCTTGTTGACCGGGATCCAGTGCAGGTCTCTCAGGTGGAGTGTGATGTGGCTGCGGCGAGGGATGTCGAGGATCAGGCGTGCAGAGACGTTCTGGATGCGTTGGACCTGTCTCAGGAGTTTGAATCATTTATCATCTTCAGAAAGTTTATTTAAACCATCCTCTTGAATCATTCTAGTCAGTTAGACGTATGGAGCCCACACATGGCCAATCTGGGTTTGTTCATGCTGAATAAATTAGATGATCATGATTACTCAGTACCAAAAAGCACTGTGCAGCATGATGGTTCTCCATATACAGCATTCTAGGCAGGCATCAGCTGGGCATGCTCTGCTCTCCACCCCAGTATCCCTGTTTTTTGCAATTGGCTAGATCGTAGTAGGCCGGACTGGACACAAACATATAGATATTCTCCAAAGTGTTTTTCATGCCCGACTGTTTAACCCCTTCGATGCTCATGATGAGCTCAGCTCGTCATGCAGTACACTGCTCGTGTGCTCATGACGAATGGGATTTCAGAAAGTGCAGCATCCGGGATGAATTGCTGCAGCACTGATGGTGTTAATCTTCTTGAGTTTATCTACATGCCCCACCAAAACCTCTGCCTTTTAGTTACAAGTGGTAAAAGGACTCCCCCCCCCCCCTCTCCTCTCCTTCCCCACCAAGAGACAAGGGCACATTAGGAGGAACATGAATGCAGGCATATTGAATACTGCAAGATGTAAGCTAGTTTATCGTTTTACAGTTTAGGACTGGCCTACAGGGCAATTAGGCAGTGCATGATGGCTGGTCTGACAGGCCAGTTTTGTGGGCCTATTTTATAGTCTGGTGGGCTGATATCTACTGTTAATTTCCTTGATAATGCCACAAACATCACTTGCAGCAAGCACAAATGCATGCAGTCTCCCATACCTTCTGAAACACCTATACAGTGTATCTTTACAAATTCAAAACTGCTCCAATTTGCAAATGTTGTCCACTTTTTTAGTTATTTGATTCACTTATGGATGCCGTTTTTATTTTGGTCCCCTGGCCTATTTTTTGTCTCAGTCCAACCCTGTTGTTTTATTTACAAAATCATTTGTTGTGCATTTCTTTCATTATTTGATCTTACCCAGGGGTTCCTCTTTCTTTTTCTCTGCTCTACTACCTCTTCTGGGTTGCCACTATCCTCTTTCTATCTGAAAGTCAAATGACAAGGTTTAGGGGTAGGGTTGTGGTATTCTAAAAGATATGGCATATACTATCACAAACCTTCAGGTGGATGTTTCAGTCTCCCCGGCTGAGGGTGGTGCCAAGCTCCAGAAAATTGTAGTTTTACAAGATAAAGTGGACAAGCAGAAACTCTGCCTCTGGTACAGTAAACCTAGGGTATGGGACTAGACTCCTTTACTCAATCCTTACTTTCCATATCTCCCCAAGTGAGTGTTCCTCTCCGTCTTTTATGAATTGTTCTAGAGTAGACATTGCGTACAAAGCTAGGTTATGTTCATAGAATGGAAGGCAGTAGACTGCTTGGGTTTCCTCCGTGTATAACTCGGATGAACCTACACTAGCTGATCACAACAGGGTTCCAGTGTCTGTTTAATGGGAAATATGCCATGCAGGCTGTCTGGAATGAGTGTTACTATTGTAGAAACCTGCATTGCAACCTTCAAAAATCCAGAAATGCACGTTTATTAGGGATTTAATGATAAGATGATGGAGGCCATGAGCCAATGTGCAGCCCTTTCTGCCACCATATCTGAAATGATCCATTTAGTTCTTCAACAAGATCAACGCCAGACAGAGCAAAAGGGAAAAAGATCCAAGAGTTCTCCCCTTGGCTGCGAGCCCCAAGCTCAGGTTGTTAAGATTATGAGTGGTCATGCAGCACTCAACAAGATGGAAAATGATCTTATGCGCATAATGCAGTAAAGTGGGCCCTGTGGCTCTTCGGTGTCCCAGCAACTCTCCCCATGGGTGGGAAACGAGAACAGTCCTGGAGAGCCAGGGCGCTCCTAATGGGTGAAAACGCAGCCCAGAACAGTTCTGGCCTTTCTGCTTCAACCTCAGGCACTAATGAGTTTCACATGTAGGTTTTGGCAGATCTTGAAGCCAGTGGTGGTCAAGAGCTGTCTCTTTTAGACTGTTTAGAAGGGGTGGATGACCCAATATACCCTTGCGGGCTCGGGCAAGCAATATATATTAAGATAGATACCGGCAAGGGTTTTATTTTGAGATTCAACATTTTCAGCGTAATAGGGTCTATATTACTAGAACTCCTAAACTGAAATAATCAGTGACTGTTGTAGTTATTGGCACAGTTTGAAATCGTTGAAAAGTCCATGTCTACATTTGACATCTGACTTACTGGTTATTCCAACAAGGAGTCATTTCTTCATCTAGTATACAGACTGGATTGTTTATCTTGTGTATTTATGGAATGATTGTGTCGCTTCCTTATACCTAAGATTTACTTACAATTAATTTGATTATGTACCCTTGTAAGATATGAATTTGATTTGAAGATACAAATAATATGTTTCTTTGAAATATAATCCTTGTGTTGCTTCTCATCATTCTTCTTTTTTCTGAATTTCATTTGGTGAACAGAATTGTCATTTTTGAATTGTTTGATCTCCTCAGGGCTAGTGTGGTAGCTATTTGAGGTTTTTTCAACGATTTCAAACTGTGCCAATAACTACAACAGTCACTGATTATTTCAGTTTAGGAGTTCTAGTAATATAGACTGTTTTAGACTGTGGCACCACAGGGAATTTAATTGAATTTGGGGTTTTCACATGTCATCTATAATCCATATTCCAAAAGTCGTTTTTCGTGGGGCGGGGCTAGCCGGCGTCAATGGTGGACGCGTAAGAGCAGAGCTCCGCGGCGGCGCCATTGAATATTGGGCAATTATCCTCACCCAGCAACGAAATCCAGCCAAAAACGGCAGAAATTGCCGACCCAGCCCCTGCTGCGCCTCCGACCGGAGTTTGAGAGCGGACCGCGCTCGGAAACACCACTTTTCCTCGCTTACGAGGTGGCGCGGGACCAGGCCTGGATCCCCGACCTCCCCTGGGCACCGAGACCGGGCTGCGTGACCCGACGTGCGGCAACACGGACCTAACGACCCGGCCCCTTCCGGGTCCCAACGACGCCAGATCCACTGATTCCCCAACGTCACACGGCCACGTGGGGGAGCCCAGACGGACACCTGGTGGGGGCTCCTGGAGACACGAGGACCAGAGGTACGCCGGCCCAGCGGTGGGGGAGGTGGCGCACCTCACTGCGACAGTCAAACCCCGGTGAGACTCGGACACCCAAGGCCCTTCAACAATTGAGCCCCCTCAGCATTGGGGCCCGCAGAACGACTTGGAGCGAGTCGAGAGCCCCCCCTCCGCATGCCCTGCACTTTTCAGGGGACTTGATCAGTGCCGCTGAGTCAAGGGAGCGGACGCCCGGCGGAAGACTAACCCTACCGGCGCCTCGAGCGGAGCCTGGCTCGTCCAACTGGCCACGGTAGCAGACCCTTGCACCCACTCTAGCGGCTGGCACTCGGCGGGGGAGGGCCACAGACCGCTAGCGCCTGGCACTCATCGAGGCCACGAGGCCCCCAGATCGCCGGAGGGCAGCGAAGATGGTAAAGGGGGACAGGACCCAGTCGAAACTGACGTTCGGCCAACGCAGACAGAAGGAACCGGACCCCCCGTCCCCCCAGACTACAGGGGCTACCAATGACCCGGGCTCCTCACTCTGCGCGGAAATAAAAGGAATGCTCACGACTATGGAGAAGGGCCTACAGGAAGGCATGTCGGCCATAGGCAACAAGATCGACGCGCTGGCGTATCGAATGGACCGCATGACGGAGAGAGTGGATAAGCACGCAGAGAGACTTGATATGGCCGAGCGCAGATTGACGGAGGCTGAAGAGGCGCAGACGGAGTGGGACACTGACCGAAAGCAATTTGGCCGCCTGCTCCAAGTGATCCAGGAGAAGTCGGAGGACTTGGAGGCGCGCTCCAGGCGCTCCAACATACGCATAACGGGAGTGGCCGAATCGACCCAAACGGGTAAGATGGAACTCTTTGTTGAAAAACTGCTGAAGTCGCTTTTGGGAGACGACACATTTTCCCCGATGTTCATCGTGGAGCGCGCCCATCGTACCCTCGGACCAAGACCTCCACCGGGTGCAAACCCTAGGCCGCTGATAGCGAAATTATTGAACTACAGGGACAGGGACGCAGCGCTCCGAGTGGCCCGTGAGAAGGGCTCCCTCCAGTACGAGGGAATGAACATATCCTTATACCCTGATTTCACCGCTAAAGTGCAGGAGGAACGACGGCGCTTTCTCCCGTACAAACAACAGTTGCGGGACCTTGGATTGGACTACGCTATGTTATACCCGGCGCGGCTGCGCATTAACAGACAGGGCCACTCGCACTTTTTCACGGACCCCAAAGAACTGCAAAAATCCTTGAAGGTGTGGATAAGGGAGAACAGAGGAAACTCGGAGACGCGCGCACCGGACCAATCTGGCGCCGAGGACCTGGAGGAACAGGACTGAGAAGGAGAGCATGCACGGGGGCACAACGGTGAACTGCTCCCACGGGGGCACCCAGGGCGCCTCTCCGCCCGGACACGAGACGGACTCCCGCTTGGCCCTTATTGCGGGTCTGTTTGATCTACTGGACGCCGTCGAGTGGGTGAGATCCGAATGTTCTGGACTGGTGCCCCTGGGCCCACAATTTTGCGACACGATGCTGCCCTGGGCGGGATCCCCCACCCTGGGGCTGGACACGAGACAGGTCAGATGTGGCTTGGAGGGCGGGGGGCGGGGGCCCGGGCAATGGGCCGGACCCTAATGTTTGATATTTTCTTGCTGGACTACTTCCACAGGGCGCTGCCGCGGAAGCAGCTTACATTCATAGTGAGGTGGTCCGGAAGGGACGGTGCACAACGAAAGGATTGAGTAGGCTACCTCTGCCCTGGCGCTTCTAGCTGTCATAGCTCGGACAGAGCTTGCTTGGGGTGTTATTGAATGGGTTTGCTGAAGGGTGGGGGGGGGGGATGTGGGGATCTCGGTCGCACCAGGTTGGGGTTGGTGGGCTGTGGGAGGTGGGTTGGGAAACTTTTTCTGAGTTTAGGGGAGTTTGGGGGGGGGTCCACAATGTGTTCCGCAATGTTACGTATTTTGGAGAGGACTGGTGGTGGTGGCACGCGCCGGAGGGCGCGACTGGTACTGTTGGTAATCATCAGATGTTGCTACCTTCCCTATGGCTGACACACTACCCGGCGGGTCGCTGAATAACACTGAAACCCTTACAGCACTGACATGGAACGTTCGGGGGTTGAACGATTACCGGAAACTCCGTAAGGTGCTGCACTATCTCCAAAGACATCACATAGACCTGGCCTTGCTGCAGGAGACACACCTACCCAATACCAGTAGAATGCACACACATAGAGGCCTCCAGGGTCACTCCACATATGCTGGCTTCACATCTCACGCCAGGGGTGTCCTTACGTGGGTAAACCCTAAATCCAAGCTATCCCTCACACTGCTGAAAGCGGACCCGGAGGGTCGTTTCGTGCTGAGCAAATGCACGGGTAAGGGACATAATCTCCTGGTCATGAACGTGTATGGCCCGAACTACGACACCCCTGACTTTTATACAGCAGTAGCGGGACACTGTGTTGACTGGCCCACAGATAGCATGATTTGGGGGGGGGATTTTAACTTTACTTTTAACCCAGAACTGGATAGGTCGGGGGGACCCCTCAGGCGCCCGGCAGCGGCTGCGCAGAGAATGCAGGCGGAAATGGTGAGACTGGGGCTGGTAGACGTCTGGAGAGAGAGGCACAGCGCACGGGGGGGTTTCACACACTACTCTGCGTATCACAACATCCATACCAGGATCGACTACTGGCTGTCGGCACTTCCCCTGCTGCAGAAGGTGAGAGACTGTAGGGTACTCCCGCGGACACTATCAGACCACTCCCCCATACTGTTAGTCCTGAACACTCCACAACCGAGAATACCCCCTTTCACCTGGCGCTTTCCACCATACTCCCTGCTGGATGAGTCATTTCGCGCAGAACTAGGGGAGGACATTGACACGTTTTTCTCTAATAATATAGGCACAGTGGACAGCTTCGGGACGGTGTGGGAAACATTCAAGGTCTACGTTAGAGGAGTGGTCATGGCCAAGCACTCCAGTGTCCTAAAAGCCATCAGGAATAGACTGTCATATCTTGAGGGACGGATTGCGGAATGTGAGCGCCTACAGCTGGCAGACCCGTCTCCGGCTGGAGATGAGATACTGCAGGAGCTCCTGACAGAGTTCCACGAGGAGGCAGACAGGGAGGTTAGGCATCTGGGAAAATACGCGACGGCCCGCACGTACGGTGAGGGAGACCGGCCGGGTGCACTGCTAGCCAGAATTATGAAGGGTGCCAGGCGGCGACAGGCAATCTCAGAATTACAGTCAGCGGACGGGGCGACGTTAACGGCCGAGGAGGATATCCTGGCGGAATTCAAGGGATTCTACCAGGAGCTGTACTCTAGTAAAATCTCGGGAGTAGAGGGGCAAATTGACAATTACCTAGATTACATCAAAATGCCGTTCTTAGAGAATTGGCAGAGGGAGTTCCTGGCGACTCCCATACTTCGGGAGGAGATAGCGGACGCCCTGGACAGCATGAGGTCGGAAAGCACGCCTGGAATTGACGGCCTAACTGTGACCTTTTATAAGGCGTACAAAGACAAACTGTTGCCCTATCTTTCCACCCTCTTCGACGAAATCTGCGAATATGGCGCCATGCCCCCGTCTATGAGGGAAGCACTAATTGTGACGATCTTAAAACCAGGCAAGCCACACGATCTTCCGGGATCGTACCGCCCCTTGTCTCTTATCAACGTAGACGCGAAGATCTACGCTAAGGTTCTGGCCACCAGACTGGCGCTTGTCGCCCCTGAACTGGTGGCCCCAGAGCAGGCAGGCTTTATCCCTGCCCAGAACCTTACGTACAATATCAGAACGGTTATGGGAGCCATGCAACACACCAAACATGACACCAAGGCCATTGCAGTCTTCTTGGATATGGAGAAGGCGTTTGACTCCGTGGAATGGCCTTTTTATGCGTAAAGTCCTCAGAAAGCTGGGGCTGGGAGACCTTTTCCTCCAGCTGCTGGGCGCGCTCTATCACCGGCCGACCGCGAGAGTTCGCCTGGGCGATGTAGTCTCTGAGGCCTTCACTATAGGTAGGGGCACGAGACAGGGCTGCCCCCTCTCGCCGCTACTGTACGCACTGGTAGCAGAGCCGCTGGCCTGCGCGATGCGGGAATACCACTCCTACGAGGCAATCAGCTACCCAACCTACAAAATCGGCATTTCCACGTACGCGGACGACACGCTGTTGTACATTAGAGATCCAGTGAACAACCTCTCATCGGTCTTGAGGGAGGTGGTACGGTTTGGGGCCCTCTCGGGGCTGAAAGTCAACTGGCCAAAGTCTGTGGCATTCCCCCTGACCCCTGTAACTGAACCCTTCGAGATGGAATACCCTCTACAGTGGTCCGCAGACCCGGTCAGATATCTGGGCATACGGATACACACGGACCCTGAAGTCGTGTTGAGGGAGAACTACGGGGTTGCCTATAGCAAACTAGCAGATGATGTTGAGCTCTGGATCAAGCTCCCACTTTCATTGATGGGCCGCATCGCCTTGATGAAAATGGTAGTCCTCCCGAGATTTTTGTTCCTCTTTAATAACCTCCCGATCGTCCTCTCTAAAGCTTTCTTTACAACCTTAAACAAACTCCTGGTCAGACTCGCCTGGGCCGGAAAACAGCCTAGAGTCCGCTGGACGGTACTTCAACTCCCATACGAGCAGGGGGGGTTGGCAGCCCCGGACTTTGAACGTTATTATAGAATCGCGCAAGCCTCCCATCTCCATACCTGGATACATGGCAACCCGGACATACCGCATGTTATCCTGGAACGACTATTCGCTGCACCTACTCCGCTGCCGGCAACTATCTGTAGCCCTGGCGACCGTAGAGTAGGAGTACTGGACTCCATCCGCTCTACTAACCACGCTTGGCATACCATAGTGCAGAGGCAAGATAAGGTCTTGTTGTACGCCCCTAGTATGCTGACACACTGGGCGCTTTGGCTTCCTACACTGACGGAACCGGGTGTACACAGAGCTCTCGGTGCTCTGGGTGTACGCACGCTGGGTGACCTATTCGAAAATGGTACGGTGAAGACGTGGGAACAGCTTACGCGGGGGCACGATCCCCCCTCCATGCTACACCGCTTCCAATATCACAGGGTCCGCAGCGCTTTCCTGGACCACTTAGGCCCTGACATGGAGGAACCCCCTGAAATCCCGGAACTAGAATACGTAATACACGCTGAATCTCCGAGGAAGCTTATTTCTAAACTCTATAGCATGGGACACGCACACACGGCACAGCGGTACACAAGGGCGCGACTGGCCTGGCAGACCGATTTAGATATACACATAGATGACGGAATGTGGACGTATTGCTGCGCGGCCTCCAGGCGAATTTCGCTGAACGGGAGACACCGCCTGGTTCACTTTAAATTTCTACAACGGGTGTACTACACGCCGGAACGGCTGCACCGATATCGCCTCCGCGACTCGCCCCGTTGCGAGAGATGTCGAGCCCCGGTGGCGGACTTTATACACGTTGCCTGGCTGTGCCCGGGAGTTCGGAGATTCTGGACCGAAATATTTGCAGAACTGAGCAGAATAGTGGACCTGGATCTGGACATAGAACCCGCTCTTGCCCTCCTGGGCTATGCGAGGAATGTCCCGGCGCCGGTGCGTAAAATGGTCAGCATGGGCATGCTGCTAGCCAAACGGGTTGTCGCGTCTTGCTGGATGCGAGGCCCGCTCCCGACTCTGAAGCGTTGGGCCAGCGACATGCTGTACTGTAACACGCAAGCGGAGGTGTATAGCGAACTACTCCCTCCCCGGAGTCGCCCCAAGAACTTCTGGGAACTTTATCGGACCTATCTCACTTCCAGGGTGGACGAGGATGACACAGCATCGAGGGAGGGCGAGGAACAGAGGGGCGCAGCGACCTATGATCCGCCTTGACTCCAGCGGCGGCACCCTTCCATAGCCAGCGTCACCAAGCCCTGTAGGCTTTCTACCTCTCCCAGCCTAGCACCCCCGCGCGAGCGCCCGCGCATTCGGTAGGACATGCTAAGCACCACACGCCATGTCGCTCCATTAGACCACGAGTAACTTTCTGGGAACACACAGACTAGGGACCAGTTGCAGGGGGTTGGAAGTTGGGGTTGGGGGGACGAGTTGGGGGAAAAAAGTAAAATTTATGGATATGTTAAACTTTGCACAGTGCACGTTACATTATTGATGATATCACCATTCTCGAGCCGCAGCCGACTGGCTGGTACACTGGACTGTTCCTCTGTTGGTACTCATTTTTTGTGATTTCCGCCTGACATACTCCTACCTCATTGATATGACGATCGGGCCTATCGCCGGCCCGTGATGGGATGTAGGCGAACGGCTCTGTATGCATTGTAATGTGCTGTTTTCTGATAAATAAATAAAAAAAAAATTTAAAAAAAAGTCGTTTTTCGTGATTGATAGGGCTCTATCAAGATCATCAATCTTTGGATGAGTCTTTTCTGATGTCACGGCACTCTTCAGTGCTGAAAATAACCTGCCTTCAAAGGCATACCAAATGTATTACATTTGATGCCATTTTCACCTCTGCTTACTGGTAATATCTGGTATTCCTTAGCTAATTAACAAGAGGAAGTGCAAACTGGTTAGTTCATGCTAGACAATTGCCACGTGCTTCCTGCGTCCTTGGCAATTTTTTGGTACGGATTAATGCAGTGCATATTCATCCTATTTCAAAAAATATCCAGTCCATTTTCGTCAGTCTTATAACATGCTTGATTTTTACTCCAGTTACACCACTGTTCTGATGCTCGTAAGCTCAAAACCCCAAGTGTATTTAGGCCCTGTAATAGTAGGATAGAACTTATTCCTGGGAGGTATAACCCCACATCTGCACTCATGCACTCACAGAGAAAGATAACTAAAATCAAACCTTGATTATAACTGAAAAAACATTTCCTATACCTCTCTGCACCCTATGTTCTTCCCAAAAAGGGTGCATTTATTTTCTATACTTGAATTGAAAATAAACAAGCATTTACAATGCAATGGTTTCGCCTTTGGAAAAGTTAGAGTTATTGGCATTGTATATGCCAAAATTTGTATTTATGTTTTTGTTTCGAAAACAGATAAGTAAATGGCATTGTCATTTACATTGCCATTACCTTTTTTTTGCAGTCACTTGGCACTCTCTAGCACTCCCTAGTACTCTTTATGCACTCTGCATTTCATATGCACTCCCTGTGCACTCTGCACTCCCTATGCAGCACTCTGTATGCACTCTGTACTCTATATGCACCCTGCACGCTCCACTTCCTATGCACTCCCTATGCACTCTGCACTTTTTATGCAGCACTCTGTATGCACTGTGCACTTTGTATGCACTCCACACTTCCTATGCACTCTGCACTCCCTATGCACTCTGCACTTATCATGCACTCCCTATGCAGCACTTTGCATAGAGAGTGCAGAGTGCATAGGGAGTGCATAGAGAGTGCAGAGTGCCTAAAGAGTGCAGAGTGCACTCCCTATGCACTCTGCACTGTCTTTGCACTCTGCACTCCCTATGCACTCTGCACTCCCTATGCACTCTGCACTCCCTATGCACTCTGTATGCATTCTGCATTACCTATGCACTGTGCACTGTCTATGCACTGTGCACTCTGCACTTCTTATGCACTCTACACTCCCTATGCACTCTCTGCATTCCTTATGCACTCTGCACTTCCTATGCACTCTGCACTCTCTATACACTCTGCACTCCCTATGTACTCTCTCTGCACTTTGCACTGTCTATGCACTCCCTATGCACTCTGCATTACCTATGCACTCTCTATGCACTTTGCACTCCTTATGCACTCTGCACTCTCTCTGCACTCTTTATACATTCTGCACTTTTTATGCACTCTCTCTCTGCACTCTCTATGCACTCTGCACTCCTTATGCACTCTGCACTGTGTATGCACTCCCTATGCACTCTGCATTCCCTATGCACTCTGCACTTTGTATACATTCCCTATGCACTTTGTATGCACTCTTTATGCACTCTCTCTGGACTCTGCATTCCCTTTGTACTCTGCACTGCCTATGCACTTTGCACCCTCTATGCACTCTGCACGCACTCTGCACGCACTCTGCACGCACTCTGCACTCTATGCACTCTGCACTCCCCCTGCTCTATGCACTCCCTACTCTGCACTCCCTTTGTTAAAGTTTGAGCTTTTGATAAATGGTGTTTTGTATCTTCATTGAATTATGTGTAAAACGTTGATGTGTTTTACTTTACACAGAAATCTGGAGTGCATTTATAATGCAATTATTTGCAGAGAGAGGGAAGGGATGAAAGAGGCCAGGAGTAAGAAAGCTCAAAAGGAAGCGAGTGCAGGATAGAGAGGGAGGGCAGGAGGGAAGGAATAGACGCAGGAGAGAGGGAGGGCATAAAGGAGTGTGAGGGCATGAGGGAAGGTAGGAAAGTGTGAGAAAGGCAGAAAGGAGAGGGCGGCAGGTAAGAGAGGGAGGGCGGAAAGGAGAAGGAGGGCTAGAGGAGGAGAGAGAGGGAGAGTGGGCAGGAGAGGGTAAAGAAAGCACACGGGCAACAGAGGGTGGGCAGAAGAGGGTAGGGAGAGCACGTGGACAACGGAGGGTGGGCAGGAGATGGAGGGGAGAGCACATGGACAACGAAGGGTGGGCAGGAGAGGGTAAAGAAAGCACACTGGCAACAGGGTGGGCAGAAGAGGGCAGGGAGAGCACAAGGACAACGGAGGGTGGGCAGGGGAGGGTAAAGAAAGCACACTGGCAACAGAGGGTAAGGAGAGCACATGGACAACGGAGGGTGGGCAGGAGATGGAGGGGAGAGCACATGGACAACGAAGGGTGGGCAGGGGAGGGTAAAGAAAGCACACTGGCAACAGGGTGGGCAAAAGAGGGCAGGGAGAGCACAAGGACAACGGAGGGTGGGCAGGAGAGGGTAAAGAAAGCACACTGGCAACAGAGGGTGGGCAGGAGAGGGTAAGGAGAGCACATCGACAACAAAGGGTGGGCAGGAGAGGGTGAGGAGAGCACATGGAAAATGAAGAGTGGGCAGGAGAGGGTAAAGAAAGCACACTGGCAACAGGGTGGGCAGAAGAGGGCAGGGAGAGCACAAGGACAACGGGGGTGGGCAGGGGAGGGAAAAGAAAGCACACTGGCAACAGAGGGTGGGCAGGAGAGGGTAAGGAGAGCACATGGACAACGAAGGGTGGGCAGGAGAGGGTAAAGAAAGCACACTGGCAACAGAGGGTTGGCATGAGAGGGTAGGGAGAGCACATGGACAACGGAGGGTGGGCAGGAGAGGGTAAAGAAAGCACACGGGCAACAGAGGGTTGGCATGAGAGGGCGGGGAGAGCACACGGAAAATGGAGGGTGGGCAGGAGAGGGTAGGGAGAGCACAGGTCAACAGAGGGTGGGCAGGAGAGGGTATGGAGAGCACATGGACAATGGAGGGTGGGCAGGAGAGGGTAAAGAAAGCACACGGGCAATAGAGGGTGGTCAGGAGAGAGTGGGGAGAGCACACG
Source organism: Lissotriton vulgaris (assembly GCF_964263255.1). Classification (NCBI taxonomy): domain Eukaryota; kingdom Metazoa; phylum Chordata; class Amphibia; order Caudata; family Salamandridae; genus Lissotriton; species Lissotriton vulgaris. The sequence goes on along the minus strand of NC_141693.1, from coordinate 1,063,092,394 downwards.
GACATCGGAGGGTGGGCAGGAGAGGGTAAAAAAAGCACACGTCAACAGAGGGTGGGCAGGAGAGGGTGGGGAGAGCACACGGACATCGGAGGGTGGGCAGGAGAGGGTAAAGAAGGCACACGGGCAATAGAGGGTGGGCAGGAGAGTGTGGGGAGAGCACACGGACATCGGAGGGTGGGCAGGAGAGGGTAAAGAAAGCACACGGGCAATAGAGGGTGGGCAGAGCACACGTCAACAAAGGGTAGGCAGGAGAGGGTATGGAGAGCACATGGACAATGGAGGGTGGGCAGGAGAGGGTAGGGAGAGCACACTGACAACGAAGGATGGGTAGGAGATGCTGGGTCAAGCAAAATGACAAAGGATGAAAGGCAGGAACAGAATGAGTGAGAAACACAGAGGGGGAGAAGTACACAAGGGAGCCAGCTGAAGGAAACACGCACTCTCATAAAGTGGTGCTTAAATTAAAAGAAAAAAGTACCACCTGAAATAGTGAGCCGTGGATGGACAGCAGTGCGTCCATAACGCTAAAGAAGAAAAAAAAAAAAAGAAATAAAGTAGAGGGAGGAAAACCTACCGAAGCTAAGAATTCCAAGCAAGCAAAGGAGAGTGACAATGAACCGAAGTAGAAATGGGCGGGCGCTAAGTCCACTGTAAAGTACCAAAACGTCTGGCAACAGACAGAGGTGAGACATAATAAAAATAAAATGATGTACACAGTGGGCTTTGGATCCAGTCAGAGGAGTATTGGTCACTCACCTCCTGGTACAGGACAGCGAGGGGGGGGGGCGGGAACGGGGCACAGGACAGCGAGGGGGGGAGGGCGGGAACGGGGCACAGGACAGCGAGGGGGGGAGGGCGGGAACAGCACACGGTGTTCAATTATTCTCCTGGCGATGTGATTACTGCCAAAAGAGTCCACTTCAACATAAGAAATTCAAGGCATAGTGCATTTAATCAAAAGTTTGCTAATCCTCTTAATAGCACCATGCCCTGCTCCCAATTAGATAAAAGCCATACAGAAGAAACCATTTAAACCTTTGCGTTTTCAGTGGCAATGTAAACCGAGTGCATTCCAGATGATTTCTTGTTAACTGCAGTCAAATAGTAAGCCTAAACTTGCTCTAAATAGTATGGCAACCACGTGCTTGGGCGATACAAGTCTGAATGCAACCCCCTGGGCACCAAAAACAAACAAGCAACGGAGAGTGAAAGGGGAGGGGGGGCGGAACGGACAGCGGGAGGGGGCGGGAACGGGGCACAGGACAGCGAGGGGGGGGGGAGGGCGGGAACGGGGCACAGGACAGCGAGGGGGGGGGAGGGCGGGAACGGGGTACAGGACAGCGAGGGGGGGGGGGGGGGGAGGGCCACGTCAACCGTGCTGAAGGCCAACGTTCACAACCAGAAAAACACACCCTAGTAAAACCATAGGTTGAAAACCAGTCCGGTCGCAGAGTCCATTTCCGTTTAATGAGGTATGAAAGGAACCCGGTCCTCTCCAGATGTTTTCCGGCAGTACATCAATAACAACCTGGCCAGGGGAGGATGTAAAGCAACACACAAAAAACCCATGACAAGGGAAGCACAAACCACGTCACAGGAACATTTGACCCGGCTTTGGTGACGAAAGAAACGATTATTTTCTAAACTGGTTACAAAGCGGACACGCTCACACCTTCCTGTGCCTAAAACACACATTTAAGGAGGCTAGCAGCCCTTTAAGCAAGTTTAAATCACTTTGCAACAGTGATGGGCAGAATTGTGGGAGACAGCACAGAAAACATCACAACCTCAGTGCCCACAATTATACATAATCCTACAAGTAACTGGTGCTGACCGTCAAGAAATGTGGTGAGACGACTCGAGCTGGCATAGGGAGTCCAACTTGTGAGGAGTTCTGCTCTGGACACCGTCTGCGGCCGCTCGGAGAACACAGGCGTCCGGGGGCCCTGGCTGGCGAAACCGAAACTGTAGCCGCGGGCGGTGGTGAGCGCTGCTGCCGTGACGCAAGTCACGCAAGGTGGAGGAAAGTAGCGGTTCGGGCCGGTGGGCTCCCCCTATGGTGCCGAAGAAACGCATGCAATTCAGGGCAGATGCTGGTCCCGGCTGAGGAGGCTGCGGCTCGGTGTGTGGGCGCAGAGAGACTCGCATGGAGCCGGTGGGAACCCTGAGCGCGACTACACAGTAAGCGGTAAGGTCGTGTGTGCAACAAGGAGTCCGTAGGCCCCCCATCAAGTTTTTGAACTGCCGGTTGCGTGGGGCATCGGACGCGGCAGGAGTGAGAGCGGTCAGGGTGTCGGGAGCGGCAGGGGTGAGGAGACTTCTGGCGCGTACACCCCGTGAACAGCAGGGCTGAGCGGCGCTTACCGGAGTGCGGCACAAGCAGTGCTGGGGGGGCCGCTCTCTTATCCCGGGACCGCCTATGGGCATTGAGATGCGCTGCAGGGCTGAGCGGCGCTTACCGGAGTGCGGCACAAGCAGTGCTGGGGGGGCCGCTCTCTTATCCCGGGACCGCCTATGGGCATTGAGATGCGCTGCAGGGCTGAGCGGCGCTTACCGGAGTGCGGCACAAGCAGTGCTGGGGGGGCCGCTCTCTTATCCTGGGACCGCCTATGGGCATTGAGATGCGCTGCAGGGCTGAGCGGCGCTTACCGGAGTGCGGCACAAGCAGTGCTGGGGGGCCGCTCTCTTATCCCGGGACCGCCTATGGGCATTGAGATGCGCTGCAGGGCTGAGCGGCGCTTACCGGAGTGCGGCACAAGCAGTGCTGGGGGGGCCGCTCTCTTATCCCGGGACCGCCTATGGGCATTGAGATGCGCTGCCGTTTTTGAATCTCCTCGAGAAGAGGCGTGATTGCGGCGGTATTCAGAGGAGCGTCTTTCCGGGTCCGATTTCGTTTGTCAATATACACTTTACAGACAGAGAAAGACAGGCTCACGGAGAGCGGGAGGGGGACGGCGGGAGGAGGGACACAGAGTAAGGCAGGACAGCAGCAAGCACGGCCCGGCCGGACCAGATTCGGGGGCGTTCCCGGCTTTTGGCTGACGTATCATGACGTAGCCAAAAGCCAAAGATTCTCGGGAACGCCTCCGAATCTGGTCCGGCCATGACGGACGCCTCTCTGTTCCAATGGCTAGCCTCCATTTATGGAGCTAGCCAATGAGGCAGAGGGGCGTGTTCAAGGCACCCATACTAGAAACTACAGATTTCTCTGGAGGCGGAGCTTACAGCTCCGTCCCCCAGCGAAACCTAAAAATGGTAACCATTATAAACCCTGAATCATCCAAGCCTAGGACTACAAGATTTATACATAATTATACTTGAAAGTAACCTTGGAATCTGCTGAAAGATGAGGGCTTTCTTTAAAGAGAGGGTACAGAAAAATCTTTTTATTTTATTCAGAAAATAAAAACAACAAATAATTCTACCAAACAGCTATTTAAAAAAACTTGAGAATTTCGTGGATAGTAACAACATCAACAGCAACCAATCCTTGTGCAACACTCTAGCCTCTCTCTTTCAGGCAAATGTAGAAGATATCAACAAGATATTTACTGCAAATAGTCATCACGCCTCTTCCTTTTAACAAGAGCTTATCCCTGATGCAGAACCAGGAGGTTCATCTTTGTGGGAAAGATGCTCCACACACTAGCACAGCATTATTACTGACTGCCGAGCAGGTGCTGGACCTTCTTAAATCTATGAAATTAGGTTCCCCTTTGGACTTATGCCACCCAACATAATTCAATAAGCTCCAGATGTTATATCCTCTATCTGGGGCCGTATTACAATAAGTGCCCCAAGAGCCAACTCACATTTGCTCCCGCTTTGCATGTGCCCCTGAGGCACTTTGATATTGCAGAATGGGCGCAGACACTTGTGCCTCCCCTTCAGTAATACCAATGGCGCTGGCGCACTTAAACCGCCAGTGCTACCTTCAGGGGGCTTTCCTCATTTGCGTAAGGGCATTTTCCCTATGCCACTGAGGGAATTGTGTTGGCTCTGCGCCCGTGCCCTATTACTGATGTGGGTGCAGTGGCAAAGAAGCTCTTCGGGGGCACACTCACGGTGTGCCACATTCAAGGTTGAGCACTGTGAGTGCGCCCCCTGAGATCAGCCCTTTGAAGGTGAGAATGGGGGTCATATGGACCCCATACATCCCCTTGCAGGCGGGTGCAGTCAGTGACTGCACCCGCCTGCAAGGAGATCTCTAATCCCCTTTAAAAGTGCAGGAGGGTTACCGCCTGCACTGTGAAAAATGGAGCGGTTGCCTGCAAACAATGACAATGAGTAATACCGGCCCCTGGTGAACATTTTCAATGGAATGACTAGCCGTGGATATTACCCTAAAGCTTGGAAAACAGTCTCCATTTTGCCCTTAATGAAGAAATCTAATCTCAGTCCATTGGTTCCTAGTAATTACTGGCCAATTTCACGCCTTCCCTTTCCAGCCAAAAGTGCAGAAAATGCGTTAAATATAGAGCTGGCCCTGCTTTTCAACTTTAATCACCTTCTGGAACCGTCTCAATTCGGTTTCAGGAGCGAACACCAGCACCAAATCAGCCCTGATTGTTGTATCCAAAGAGTTGCGAGTTGCCTTGGACAAATGAGGTAATGCAGCCTTGATCCTGCTAAATCTGTCGGCTGCATTTGATACGGTCCATCACCAGTTGTTAATTGACAGCCTCACTTAATTGGCACTGGGGGAGCAGCGCTTGCCCTCCTGAAATCCTTTTTATCAGAGAGGAAACAATTTGTTGCTGTGGGTGGCTTTTACATCAAATCCTTTTTCATTACCATGTGGGGAGCGTCCGGGCTCGTCCCTGAGTCCCACCTTTTTTAATATCTAGGTTACTCCCTTAGCTAGACTCTTTAAATCTTTTGGTTTCTCGATTGTGTCCTACACGTACGATACCCAGATTATGGTTTTAGTGTCTGTTAATCCGGAGGACTCTGCTGGCAGATTTCACAGCTGTATGTCGCATTTAGGCAATTGGATGTCCAAGAACTGCCTAAAATTGAATTCCACAAAAAACGAAGATCTCTGTTGTGCAACAACACCTCCTTTTGGTCCTCAAGTTGGTGCCCACAAGAATTGAGTACCCTGCCAATCCCTATCTCAAAAGTAGGCAATCTAGGGAATCCTTTTGACGATAATCTGTTATTTGAGAATCAAATCAACACTGTGACCTCTTCCTCCTTTCTTATGTTGAAAACTTTGAGGAAAGTGTTTCCTTTTATTCCTCAAGATTTACACAAAATGGTGATTACAGTTCTTGTGCTTTCCAAACTGGATTATTGTTACGCCCTATAAACCAACAGGCCACAAAAACTTTTAAACAATTTGCAAGTGCTGCAGAATGCGGCAGTCCACCCCTGCTGCTTGGGATCCCGAAGCATCCGTTTGCATCACAGGCATTAATCCAGTCACATTGGCTACCAGTTAAAAACACATAGACTTTAAGGCTTTGTGCATTGCCTTTAAAGCTCTCCATGGTTCGGGTCCGGATTATCTGAAATTAAATTTTACATGGTACACTCCTTCCAGGACTCTGTGTTCTTCTTCAGCCTATAGTGTGGTCACTCCTAAATTTAGAAGATCTAATTGGGGCAGCAGACGTTTTGTAGTTTGTACGGCTTAATTGTTGAACTCTCTTCCGCTTCAGCTGAAGAAATGCACAGGCCGTCTTCCTTTTTGGAATGCTTTAAAAACTTGCCTTTTTAATCAATAATGTTGCTTTGTTCTTATCTCTTAGGTTCTTCTGTTTTAAATTTCTGTCGCATTGATTCCTCCTCTTCCGTTTCTGCAGTGTCAAGATGCATGCCCCTGGGCAAAAGAGCGCTTTATAGAATACATTTTCATTTAATTAATTTTTCATTTTTATACATTCTGCTGTTGAACTGTGGTAGCACAAAAAAATATTTGTGTTTACTGTGCCAGAAAGAATGTTTTAATCATTTGCGAGGAAATGATGACAATTGGGTGACTTTTATGTCTTTGATTATGTTTGCACACATCCCATCTAGCAGTTTGTGCTGTCTCGAAGAAGCAGTATGCCCTTCGACACAAAGCAACAGAAGAAATTAAACAAATAGACTGTTTTCAGAAGCTGAAACTGGTGTACATCAAGTTATTAGATATAAAGCTGCAAAGTATGTAACTGTTGGGACTAACCCACTCTTTGCTATTATATCTCTTAAAAAATCAGATGATACTTCATATCCTTTTAAGTTGTCAAGAGTATTGGATCGGGGAAAAGAGAAATTTGCAGAAGATATCTAGATGTTCCTTAGTTAGATAAAGTCAAATCCCGCCAAAACAGAGATGATGCTGGTAGGTGACCAAGAAACGGATTGACATAGAACTGATTGGTGTTCCTGACCTTGCTCAGGGAGTTATGGTGTTAATTGCCGTAACACTTTCAAGAGCTTATTATGCTAAAAGTATCCCTTTTGGACATCTTATTCTCTGAGTTAAAACTTTCAGTGACTCTACTAGGCAGCTGCCAAGTTTCTCTTTAAACTGGGATTCCATTACAATGTCAAACAAGCACTTCAAACTTTGCACTTGCAACAGTTCAACAAATTCATTAAATTCAAGGCATTGTATAGAATGTATTGTGTAGCCACTATATAGGCCCTGCCATCAGCTTAAATTGGTTTAAGACATCCTGGACTATTAGCTCTGCCAATCTCTATTTGCTCTTAGTCTCCAATGACAGAACAAGCAACTTCGGCTGTGAGGGTTTTTAGTACTGGCTGCCGATTTGTCAAACAAAAGCCCATTTAAACTTCGAAAACTGGATTTTTGGTCTAACTTAGCATATTTCTTTATAGGCAGTTAAGGACATTATGATTTGAATACATAAATGAGTAGACGTCTTTACACAAAGGGCAACGTTTTGGAGATGTCTTCTTTATGGAAAGACCTTCAGGCACAGGAAAGGAGTCCCAGAATCAGAGCACAGGTCGCTACAGCAAATGCACGACTACAGTAACCTCAATGTGCCTCCGTGGCCTTGCACCAGCTTCTAACCCAGGTGCCACACAATTAACAGCTCTCCGAGGTATGTACTTTAGCACTGGTGTACACCTGTTGGTGTCAAGCGGTAGAGCAGGCCCTAGGTGTCTCAGTACCAGTAAATGGTACAACATTTATTAATGTATAATTAGATAAAGATCATCAAATATTAAAATGAAAATAATCTTATATACCTCTAATAGGCTCCTTTTAAATATTTTGCCCACTGCTTCCAATGCCTTTTTAGGTCTGGCCTATAGGCAACTTCAGCTCATATTTTCCCAAAAATCATTATAAAATACATACGTTCTCTTCATCCTTTGTTTGTTCAGCTGTTATTCACCTTTGTCTTCTGTCCACCACAGCCTTCAGCATAGGGCATTAGGTCAGCCCACTTCAGCCATTGGCTTTCTTCACTGTGGTTGACAGCATTTTTCTTGCACAGATAGGCATCTGCCTAGAAAGTAGTATACTTCAGTGGCAGGGCTAGTAGATGAACCCCGCTTTCATTTCTGCTTTTATTTTATGTTTTTTCAATTTTTTTATTATAGTGGTTCATTTTTTTTAACTTGGTTTTTGTTTTCAAAACATATACAATCCACAAATAGAAAGCAGCATTTTTACTTTTGCGATTTTAATGTCAATTGCATATTATTTTATTTTTTTAAAGAGTTAAAAGCGAGACGTGTTGATTTTATTAATACTTGTACAAAATATGCTGCAGTGCTCTCTCCCATGCTACTGCCGAATCCCTGCATGGCCACTGTTACAGACATCGTCCCTTTACAACAGATCCTCCTCCTCGGCTCCACCCCCTCTGCATGGGACGACTCCTGGTGGCCGGCCTCGCTAGGAGCTACACCAACACCCACCAACCACGCACACAACCTGGGGTTTATCTTGGACTCATCACTGACCCAGCAAGTCAAATCCGTCTCCTCCTCCTGCTTCAACACCCTCCGCATGCTTCGCAAGATCTACAGATGGATCCCCACCGGAACCAGAAGAACAGTCACCCAGGCCCTCGTCACCAGCAGGCTGGACTACGGCATCGCCCTCTACGCAGGAACCATGGCCAAACTTCAGAAGAGACTCCAACGCATACAGAACGCCTCCTCATGCCTCATCCTCGACATCCCACTACACAGCCACATCACCGCCCAACTGAGAGACCTGCACTGGCTCCCCGTCAACAGGAGGACCACCTTCAAGCTCCTCACCCACGCTCACAAGCACTCCACGACACCGAACCAGCATACCTCAACAAACGACTCACCTTCAACACTCCCAACCGCCAGCTCCGCTCCGCTGAGCTCACCCTCACCACCATTCCACGCATCAACCAAACAACCACCGGCGGCATATCCTTCTCCCACCTTGCCGCCAAGACATGGAACACCCTCCCCATCCACCTGTGACAGACCCAGGACCTTCTGACCTTCAGGAGAATTCCCAAGACCTGGCTGTTCGAGTAGTAGCATCCCCTCCCCTCAGCGCCTTGAGACCTTCACCGGTAAGTAGTGCGGAGCTCATTGCTCTGACCCAAGCCTGTATACGAGCCCGAACAGGGACCCCTCCCCCACCCCACGCGCCGGCGATGCGTCGCAGGCCTTGCCCCCTACCACAGCCGTGACGGACTTCTATGCGCATCTGCAGGTTTTCCTGTATCTCCCTCAGGCCTACGGTGGAGACGGAGACTGCGGGACAGCATCCAGACGAGGCGGTGAGGAGTGCGGAGGATCCCGACCAGAGCCCAGCCGAGAGAGCAGTGTCCGAGGTATCGAGAGGCCCACCTGTCCGAAGCGTCGAGGCGCATGCGTAGTGCGCAGCAGCAGTGACGTCGTAGCAGTCCAGTCGAGTCGAGATTCCGAGGCCTTCCGTTCCGTGCTTCCCGGTGAGTACCGTTGCTGGGGACGCATCAAGACGGGTGCATTCATTTGTGTCCGGTCAAGACGGGTTTGGGTACACAGATCAGGTCTGCACTGTTTTAGCAGTGTATCTGTACTGTTTAGCAGTACATCTAGTAATTCAGTTATTCAGTATTTTTGTTATAGAACTTATTAGTTAGTATTTGTTCGAAATGTTTCAATGTGTCTAATGTCGTGGTATGAGTGATTGTGTGCATTTCATTACTGTGTTTATTGTGTTCGTGTCTAGAGCAAGGTAACAATGCCGTTATTCTCAAAGTTGCGACAGATAGGTGGGATGGGAACTGCTTCTTCTAGTATCCCTTTCCTAGTTCCTATGATTGATTGATCCCCTTGGAACAGGGAAAGCCATTATGCATGTGGCGGAAAAATTGATCACTGATTTCAGGGTAGTCTTATCAAAAAGGCACTTGAGGGATTCATGCTCTAGGCTCTCACTCATCTGTGCATCTAGAAGCGAAGTCGGGGCAGCCTGAGCGAGTAGAATTAATGTGTAGAGGCTGTTGGTTCAGGGGTTGCAAATTTCGGCACCTTGAATCCTGTTGACTTTGGGAAATTGAATCCAGCGTCCCTCTCTACCACATGGAGAGACCGAATGTCAGTTATTGCTCTACAAATTTCTGAATTGGGCCTACATGCATAACACTTGCTATCACCTGTTTAGAGCTGGGTAATCAGCATGAGATATGGCTTCCTCGTGTGGCTGTTGCGTGGTACATGGTGACCGCACATACTGCACTAGTACATACATCTGTATTGCACATGGCAAGGAAAGGGTTGCATTTGTATGAAGAGTGTCCCAGCTTACTCCCAGTGGCCTCGCGCTGCGGCTTCCGCCTCACACAACTGAGGAGGTGCATGTTAGCACTGGATGGTAAATGTGAGGCGTAGGTGAAGTGAGATTCTATCATGTTGGAAAAATGATTTTGTCAAGCGGTCTGCCCTAATCCAGTGTTTTTCAAGGGAAGGTAATTATCTGTAAAAAAAAAACGTCTATTCTTTGCTTTTTTGCGCGCGTATAGCAGCTTTAATGTGTGCTCAGAAAACGTCCAATTCCATTTGTGCCCTGCGCCGTTTGATAAAATATATGCGTGAGGGGGCAGTTCTTTCTTACTTTTAAAGTAGTACATTCTAGACTGAGGAAAAACAAGCCCAGTAATTCTGAGTGTGTATTTTTACTTCTTTTAACTCAATGCTTCATTTTTCCAGCACTTAAAGAAGTCTTAACTTTCACCAAGGGGCTGGCATTTCTTTTTCTTGTTTATTTGGAGAGCACTTAAACCGAATGGCTGCCAAGTACTAAAGCTCGTCAGTACAAACAAGCACATTTATAAGACTCGGTCTTTTGTTGTCGCGTGGAAAGCCAAGAGGCTGTTGATTTCTAGGATACTAGCCGGCAACTCACTTCATGGTTTTGTGTCAGTGAGGCGAATGATTTTTCTTCGCCTTGCACACACCATTCCGGTGGACTGTATTTTGTGAATGAAGTTATTCTGCTGGAAGTTGGTGTTTCTTAATTGTAATTACATTTATATAGCGCTTACTAGCCGACAAGTCGTTGAAGCGCTTTTTCGGGGAGTAGCGCGCTACTCCAGAACCCAAAAAGGATTAGCAGTAAATTTAGTATAGGGAAATATGAAATTAATTTGAGCGGTGGACATGTTACTCTGTTATTTGGATTGAAAAGGATAGTGGAGGGATAGAAGAGGGAAGGGTTTGCATTTATGTAGTGCTTGCTACCCCAGATGATGTATTGAAGCGCTTTTGGTTAGGTAGCACGCTACTCCGGAACTAAAACATGATTAGTGAGGAATTACTATAGGAGAGTAAGATGAACACTGCTGTTGTGCACCATACAATATGTAGCTGCTCGGCACACCTGAACTGTGTATGTATGTTTGTAATGTCTTGTACATAATGTGCCACGTTGGGTAGTGGACAACCTGTGTTAGTAGTGCGACAATATACAATATTAGGATTCCTTTCTCTCCAAAATGGTTATGCTCAGGGTAAAGAGAGCTTTGAATGAAAAAACAAGTGAGCATGACTCCAGTGTTTCCAGTGAGGTTGGACAGCATTTTGGTGTGCTAGGCAATAGACTGGGTCATCTGCAGTGTCATTGTCGGGCTTGGCTGTAGGACAGTCTCACACTGCCAGGTTTTTAGCTGTTTTTAGGCTTCTTTTATGGTCTGCTGGACTGGTTTTTACTGCTGATTTCCCTGCTGTTACTACAAACATTGCCTGCAGCAAGCACAAATTCCCTCCAGTGGCTCTACCATCATTGGACTAGCTCTTCTCAGGGCATTGGTTCACAGTGAGTCACCTTGAAGCTTACATCAAACCTTGCATCTCATCTGTTTAGTAGCCCCGGTGATTACCACCATCTTTTCCACCCCATAGGATGGGGCCGTCCAAGATTTTTGGCTGCATGTGGTGAAGTTTATTAATTACTTATAATCATTACAATAAGTACAGTGAATGTTTTTAAACTAGAAATACATACATACAAGTAGAAATATTAGGCAATTAGATGTTTTAAAATAAGTTGATGTGCAATAAAACATATATAGGCAAGCTCATGTAAGGTCCTCTGCGAGTCTGTGGTTGTGTAATAAAGCCATGTGTATTTATAATGTCGTGATGCAACAGTTCTAAAAGTTCCTTTATAAAAACATCATGAAGTTTCATTTGAAGTTGGGCCTAAAATAGGCTTAGAATTGCTGCAGGAATAAGCCGTATCAATGTGTATGGTTTGTGTGGAGTAACTACAAGTGGGCGAGTTTGCGCCGTCTGATTTCTCTTGCGATCAACGCAAGTTCTCTAAACTTTGCTTGACTGTGCACTTGCACTCATCAGCTGTTCATTGCCAGCAAGGCTAGGCTGGATTTTCTCAGTCACGCGCTTGTGTCTGTTTTTCAGTGTAGCTCCCAATTCAAGTGCAATGGCAATTTATTAAAATATGGCTAATGTTAGAAAATATTAAAGAAAGGAAAGCGTTGAGAAACTTGAGCAAACCATTTGGATGGCCAATGCTTGCTTCAACTGAATCTCATATTCTGAAAGCCTACCTTTGATGCTAGAGGTCAGCTGCCTGTTATAGGAGACTGGCCACACGTGCGGCGTCCAGGTGGCCAGCCTATCCAGGAGCTATGGTGAACATTGGTAGGTGTGTCTGTAACATCACATACTATCTGACACATACTCAGGCCTCAAATCACTGCTTCCTATGGCACTATTTTCTGACGGTGCCCTGAGAGTGATAGCCACTGTCCACCCCCTCTTCTGACAGATCACTATGGTACGCGCCAGTGCTTCCAATGAATCTTCCCATTTGTTGTTGTCCCAGAGTCAGACGAGGAGCCCTGGAGAGCTGCTTCCTTGCTTTGTGCATTGTTAGTCTGAGATGAAGAATGCTTGTTTCCCGCCCTCCAGTTCATGAAGTCCCACATCTCGCTTCGGAAGCAGCTGGGCCCTTGAAGAGGCGTGCAGTGCAGTCTGTAAAGCATGCCGTTACTTTGCACTATCGCAAACAGTTTTAATTTTTGCATAAACATTTTTGCTTCCCCACAAGTTATTATTATGTGTATTATTTTTGTTGTGTTTTTCTGAAATGTTGCCTCAGTCTGCATTAATACATATGCAGCCATGAATTGCATTTCCCTACATAAGCCTTAAATTGCATGCGCAGGAAAGAACACATGATTATGGGCCCCAAGTTTGAAACATTTTTGATGCTAAAAAAAAGTACAATTCGCAAAATCACAGGCTTCATGACCACAAAACAGGAATAAGACATGTGAAGGTTTTCATGAGGCCTCTGTCCTTTGCGATTCCCTGTTGAGCAGATACCGACTTCCTACATAGGATGGTAGCCATTTGTAAAGTGAAAGCTCTCCCCGTGGAGCAGCTTGCCTTCTGCCAATATCAACTACAGTAATTGGAAGGAGCAGACATTAGTCCAGGTGCTGCATGACTGCCACCCATTCTCCCCTTGATCAATCACTGAATGCCAACTTTTAGGTCTTGTCTGTGTGAGCATGTGCTAGCTCATGCACTCTCGCTTGCAAGGCACTTGTGTTCTATAATGGGCCCGGAACCAGCCCATTACTTATTATTTGTTTTCAGCATTGTCTCTCTTTTTTGCTGCCTTCCGATTTGGCAGCGCTTGCCATGCATTGCTTCCTTTCCTTTTGATGGTGCATAGACCAAGCACAGATTCAAAAAGTTTAATTAGTGTTCCTCTGCTGGCCATCCACTGCTCACACTGCGTTTCAGGTAATATTCCTTCTTTTAAAAAAAAAAGATATGGCACGGTCAACACTGGTCCTGAAAGCTTTTTTTTTTTACCTTCTCCTATCCCCTCCCATCCTGTTTCTTCTCCCCACACCCACCTGCCCTTGCGTCACTGTTTCTTCTACCCCACTACCACCCGCCCTTGATTCTTCTCCCTCACTCCCATCCGCCCTCCCGTCCCTGTTTCTTCCCCCCACTCCCACCCACCCTCCCTCCCATCCCTGATTCTTCTACCCCACTCCCAAATTCCCTGTTTCTTCTCCCCACTCCCACCTTCCATCCTGTCCCTGATTCTTCTCCCCTACTCCAACCCCCCCTCCCGTCCCTGTTTCTTCTCCCCCCACCCTCCCGTCCCTGTTTTTTCTCCCCAGTAACACCCTTCCTCCCATCTGCATTTGTTTCCCCCCTCCCAGAAGTAATCAAACAATGTTATGAAGCAGCCAGTTTCATAATGCTTTTTTAACTGTCCCATTCATTACCCACCCGATCGCCAAAGACAATAGCTCGCCCATAGGCGAGACCTATTGACTTTGCTAATGCTTGTTTATTTTGGGTGAAGTGTACCTTTAAGGGATAGGGGGATGCTTTAAAAATTGTACATTCAGTGAACTAAAATGCTGGGATGGAGTTGTGCTGTCCCTCGTAGCCCTCCTCTACATTTGTAGGCAGTTAGAAATTACTCCTGCCTAGAATCCTTGCAAATGGTGGATTTGCACTGCAACTGATTTGTACATCAAAACACAAAATTCAGGCTGGGTCACAGACCAACTGGTTTGCAAAAAAACACTGATTGGCTTGCAACCCGACCTAAGAACATCAGGCCTAAAATTCCTACTCCTAAATTATTGATGACATAATCTTGTGAGCCAGCACGTATGGTTTGCATCCCTGTTATGTTATGTTGCTACGTTCTGTTATGGTATATTGATTTGTATAGTGTACTAATCATCAGAGCGGTTATCCAGGCGCTTGGGCAGGCGTGTAGATGTGAGATGCCCAAGGTGCTTATATGAAGAGCAAGGTCTTCAGCTTCTTGCGGGAGTCAAGAAGTGAGGAGGAGGCTCTGATGTGTTGAGGGAGGTCATTCCATGTCATGTGTGTGACCTCTAGTTCTGCTTTTGTGGATGCAGGGAATGTGTGCGTGTGAGGCAAAACGTAGGTATCTGCTGGGTTGGTGAAAGTGTATGTGGCTATTCAGATATTCTGGTCCTGTGCTTTGTAGGGCTTTGTATGTGTGTCTGAGAAGCTTGAATTCACTGCGCTTGTGAATGGGAAGCCAGTAAAGCTTCATGAGGTGCGGTGTGATGTGGGTGTGAGCTGTTGTGTATGAGTCTTGCACAGGTGTTCTGGATGATCTCGATTTTGTGTAGGAGTTGTTTGGAGATTCCGGCGTAGAGTGTCAGTCAATCAATCATTTGTAAAGCGCACTACATACCCGCGTTGGTCTCAAGGCGGTGGGGGGGTGCTACTGATCGAACAGCCAGGTGTTGAGTATCCTCCTGAATGTCAGCAGGTCTTGGGTCCGTCGTAGGCTCAGTGGGAGGGTGTTGCACGTCTTGGCGGCGAGGTGGGAGAAGGATCTCCCACTGATGGTTGTTCTTCGGATGCGCGGGACGGTGGCGAGTGAGAGGTCGACAGAGCATAGCTGGCGGTTGGGGATGTAGAAGGAGAGCAGTCTGTTGAGGTAGGCTGGGCCGGTCTTGTTGAGTGCCTTGTGTGAGTGGCTGAGGAGCTTGAAGGATATCCTCTTGTTGACGGGGAGCCAGTGCAGGTCCCTCAGGTGGGGGGTGATGTCACCGTGGCGTGGTACGTCGAGGATCAGTCGTGCCAAGGCGCTTTGGATGCGTTGTAGTTGTTTGATGAGCTTGGTCTGGGCTCCCGCGTAGAGGGCGTTTCCGTAGTCGAGTCTGCTGCTAACGAGGGTCTGGGTGACTGACTTTCTTGTATCTGTCGGGATACATCTATAGATCTTGCAGAGCATGCGGAGGGTGTTGAAGCAGGAGGAGGAGAAGGCATTGACTTGCTTGGTCATTGAGAGCGTTGAGTCGAGGATGATTCCCAGGTTGCGTGCATGGACGGTGGGTGTCGGGGCTGCCCCCAGTGACGTCGGCCGCCACAAGTCGTCCCAGGCTGTAGGGTTGGAGTCGAGGATGAGGACCTCCGTCTTGTCCGAGTTCAGCTTCAGGCGGCTGGTCTTCATTCAGTCGATGACGGCCTTCATTCCTTCGTGGAGGTTGGCTTTGGCGGTGATGGGGTCCTTGATGAGGGAGGGGATCAGCAGAGTGTCGTCGGCATAGGAGATTATGTTGAGGTCGTGCTGTCAGGCTACGTGTGCGAGCGGGGCCATGTAAATGTTAAACAGCGTCGGGCTGAAGGAGGATCCCTGGGGTACGCTGCAGATGAACTCGGAGGCTTTGGAACGGAATGGGGGAGGCGGACGCTCGGTCTCGATGCCGGTTCGAGACCGAGTATCCTCTGCATACGCGAGTCTTATCTTTGACTTGCGCCTCATCCCCACATCTGTTGTGGTACGCGTGTACGGCCATTGAAGCCCTACTCAAATATCCTTATATCCCGCTTGCTCAATCAGCAACAAAGTGCGTGTAACCAGGCGAAAACGAAAAACCAGGGGTCTTTAAAAACCTCCTTATTTCTTTTGGATCCCAACAAGGACCACTCCGTGTAGAAACCCTCGGTTCGGCTATACGCCGGAAACGAGATTCCTGAGAATATCTGAAGGACAGTCTGCATAATTCAGACGGTCGTTAAACCTCCCATCTAGAGGCTCTATTCTTAGAAGTACCTCATAAACAGAGGCTTTTTTACATTCAGGCATATTTAATTCTAAGTCCTGATGATGATCCCATTTATTTAATTGAGCAATAGGGATCGAAACGTCGACACCCATGAGTGGGCATACATTCACTATATTATAAATGAGATTGTGTATGTTCTACTCCAGGCGACACTGTCATTACTCTCTAACTTGCTTACAGTGCCCTGTACTGCTCCTTTTCTTGCCTGAAAAGCACCCCTTTCACTCTGTTCTTATTTTTCTCTCTCCTTTTGGTACGGCACAGGCTTGTGTCATGCTATATTTGTGTGATAATATAATGTATATTTGACATTGTTTCTGGGAAATAAATTCCTTGTCCGGCTGGGCAAGGAGACCATAACGTATAGTATTCCATTGTGATCTATATTGTATTGTGATGATTTTGAATGAGCTAGGAACCTTTGTTTTCCATAACGTAGTTATACCCATGGTTCTTAGCTACCCTCTGGGTTCCCCTTGTTTCTTAAAAATATTTGCCCCAGTGGTGGCTTAAAATTCTGAACCTGGGCGGGGTTTTGATTTGGAAGTGGATGATGTGAGTGGTGTGGTGGAGTTTTATTTCATGCTGTCGCTTGTGGTGAAGACTGGGTCCAATGTGTGTTCTGGGACGAGCTGGATGAGTCTGATGTTGCTCAAGCGTTTGAAGAGAGCTGTGAAGCAGAGGGCCATTTCAGTCTTGCAGGTGAAATTTGAGGTCACCAAGGAGAATGTTGGCTCTGGTGTCAATGGTGAGCGGAGCGACGAAGTTGGTGATGAGGTTGGTAAAGGTGGCTCGTTGTCCTGGTGGTCGGTAGGTGAGAGTTCAGTTCAAGGTGAAGTTTTCAAAGATTTGCAGCTTGAAGTGCAGGTGTTCAATGAATAGGGTGGCATTCTCTGTGTATGTTGTGCATTTGATGGATACTTTGTAGATGATTGCGAGTCCTCCTCCTAGCTTGTGAAGGCAGCCCTGTCGAGCGATCTTGTAGCCTGCTGGGATCGCCGTGGTGATGTCTGTAGCAGATGAGGGGTTGAACAAGGTCTCTGTGAAGAAGAGGATGTTGTGTCCATAGGTTGTGTGTTTGCTGAGTGATCATGTGTTGAGAAGCATTTATGCGAGTGGGTGTTAACATGCAGGTTTGCTTATGGCGTGTATTGTACGGTGAGGGTATAGGCATTGTTGGTTCTTGTGTATTGGGAGGGGGTATTGGTGAGAGGCTTGCATCACAGACATAGGACTTATCTGTACCCTTTATGCATTGTGCCTTTCCCATTGCATGACTTGAGCTGGTGGTTGCCAGTGGGGGGCACCAACACTTATTTTGAGGGACCGGCACTTATTTTTCTGCATCAAGCATTTATAGAGAGCAAGAGATCGAAAAAAAAAAAGCAGAAAGACAGAAAAAGCGCCTCAAAGGGAAAAGCAAGCACCTGCAGGAGTGAGATGAAGGGGAAGAGGTTGCCTGTTAGTAGATTAAAGAGGGGTGAGGGGAATTTAGGACTAGGCACCCTTGGTCTTCCATGCAAGTACACATTGAGTTGCTCCGGACGCATGTTTCCGAGCAGAGCTTAGGGCACTGGCATTCTTTCATTTACAAATTCAGCATTGGCCTTTCGCTTGTGTGAATTTATACATAGGTAAAACCCGAGACAAGCTGTATTTCTGCATTCACTAATATTTGCACAGTAGATTTCATGTTTGCTTTACAGTTGGCTTGCAGTACAAGACAAACACACTGAGAACAAATAGAATGAGATTGTTCCTCTTTTTTTCTAACATAAGTGAGATGATCAAAAATACCAGATGTATCATCTCTTTGCTTTGGATTTGCATAATGATACCCGGAGGATCCCTGTTAGTGGTTGCTTGGTAAAGTCATAAAGACACATTGTTACTCATGACGTTCAAAGAGCCCACAGCAAATTGAACTAGGAAGAAGGCTCTAAAATGACAAAAGGCACGTTGTCAGTGTCTGAACCAGGCAAATTGCGGTCGCAGAAAATATCAACCCCTAACGAAAGGAAAAAGCGAACATACTTGGGGTGTCTTTCCTTTTCAAGATCTGTGTGTTCCTGTCATCTTCGGGAAACTCAACCAGATTTTGGTCTACAATGGCAGATATTTTTTAACCAGTTGCCAGAATATGTTCTGCTTTCAGTAATTAAAGCCTATGTTATTGAGTGCAAGGGAAAATTACTATTAGATATTGGGCTTTTGGTTGAGGGGGGTGGAAGCTCCACTCAGGCAATAACCACAATCCTTGTTAGGCTGAACAACAAAAGTCACTAAATTAACCTGTGCTTAATCCTCTAGTAGCTTGGCACAAAGCAGTCAGCCTTAACTTATAAGCAATGTGTAAAGCATTTATGCAGCACAGAACAGTACTAAATTGAAAACACGAGAAAAATCCCAAGCCGATATGGAACAATAGAGTCAATTTTAATAAATAAAATTATACCAGAACAACAAAAACCCAATCAGTAGAACCGGAGCTATGCAATTTCAACATTTTAAGAGAATATAATGCCTAAAAGCACAAAGCGACACTTACGGTCATCTGGTCGTGCTAGATCAAGGGAAAGTCAAAAGTTCAGACCAACTGTGATGTAGGGTGGGCTGAATACAAGGACCAGGTTAACCATTCTGAAATAGTTACCTTCTCAAAGTTTGGCACAAAGAGTTCTTTTTGCGGTGGAGGAAGCCACGAATAGCAGCTGGTTTTTGTTTTTGATCTTTTCCCCCTTTTTTTCCTTTGGTAGTTCAGTAGCGAAGCAAGTGTGGATGAATGGGTGTGATGGAGGTGTGCTTGTTTGTGCAGTGACCTGCTTGCATGTTGAACATGGAATGGTGTGGCCATGGGTGATATGTACATTTGTTGGGCGGAGCTGGTGGGTGTCTATATATTTATAAACATTTGTATGAATCTGGATATATTACCTTCCTTATAAATATATACCTTCCATGTACCTATGTATCTTTATATTTATTACTTTACTCCTAATTTAGCATCTCCAATGCTCTACCCTACTTCTCACCCTATACCTCTCAGTATATCCTCGACCTCCATTCTCTGATGCATTCCAAATCCGATTCTACTACTATGATCTACAAAATAACCCTAGACTCTTCCCTCTTCTACTGCTCCTTGGATCATCTCAAACCTTTTTTACTATTCAGATCTCCCAAACAAGCCTTTCAAAACCCTTCCCTCATGTATCCCTCCTAGACTCATCCGAAGCCTCATCTCTCTCCCTATTCCACTTGTAGAGACTCTTCCTTCCTCCATCTCTCCTTTACTCATCCCAAACCTCCTCCTACTGCTATGATCTCCAAATAAACAGTTTCTAGACCCTTCCCTCTTCTATCCTTTTCAATCCAACTAACAGACTCACATATCCAACGCTCAAATTATTTTCATATTTCTCTACTCTAATTCACCACTATTACTTTTTGGGTTCCGGAGTAAGGTGCTACTTGCCGAAAAGCGATTCGATGCATCGTCAGGGGTTGTAAGCACTCAACAGATGCAATTACAATTACAAAGTATTGCAGATGATCTTCGCTTTAGCGCGAAGAGCAGGCCATGCAGCTCTGTCTGTTATCGCTGTAGCGCAAAGAGTCTGTTGGGTGTCGCAAAATGGAAGTTTAAAACTGCACTCCAAGCTGCAATGGCAGGTGAGACATGTTTTCAAAGGCTACTTTAGTGAGTGGCCCAATGAGTGCTGCATGTCCAATACTGACATTTAATTTATATGCCCTGGGTACATGTAGCACCAATTATTTGGGAGTTACTGGTAAATTAAAGGTGCCAATTTGGTGTAAGCCAATTTTGCCAAGTGTGACCAGATTCTCAAAACCAAAAGGCTGGTGCAAAGGGTGGACATTGAAGTCATGATGCTGTGAATATAATTACAGCTGCTACTGAAAGCAGCATTAGAAAGTTTTACAAGGGAGGAAAAACATCACTTAAATGTATTAATGAAATGTTACCTATGTTAGAATCACAAAGATCTCAGAAATCACAAATATAATTTTTCTTGAGTAAACAGAAAGCAGTAAGTGCTAAAAGTTAGCCTTTCAATGTTATGGTTAAGTTCAGTTCTGATCCTTACTTAGAATAGCAGATTTCTCGCCTTTAAAATATTCTCTAAGGCACTAGACTGTATCCAGACATTTTTCATACCAGTTCTCCTGTAAGACGATAGGTGAAGACATATGACTCCGCACTGGCTTCGTTCCTCCCCAGAAGTGACAGAGGAGAGCCACCTATAAGCACCAAACCTAAGCACACCCCCTTTTGTACCGCCAAACCTAAGCACAGACGCCCATTTCTTTCTTTCTGCGTTTTTGAACGTGGATCCGAGGCGCACCTCCCTCTTTTCTCGGTATTGCAATTTCTAACAATTTAATCCAGTGTGCAAGTGTCCCCCTCTAATGTAATTTTAGGTGTCATTTGGTGTTCAAACCGTGCCTTGACTATTGGAAATAGAGGTTGGTAATGGATCCGCACATTGTGTGCCTTTAGTGTTTGGGCTCGAGCTATGTCATGCAGTGTCAAACCTGGACCCTGAAACAAGGCAAAGCTGTATGTTACTGATCATTGAAAGAAGTCACAGACCTTGCATAAGTCCTGCACCAGGTCGAGGGCACGGACACGTTCCTGCTTGAGGATAATCCTGTGACAGGTCTACTTTGGGTTCAAAGTCATCCAGTAATTTGAAATTCAATCAAAGAGCAAATATAGGAAGGCGTAGTGGTACTCAACGCCATTCTGCCACTCTACTCATTGGATGTGATCCATAGGTTTTCTTGAGATGTTCAGGCCTGCATTATGATATGCCCTTGATGGATCCCATGTATTTGGCAAAAAAACGGATTCTACCATAGAACATTTTAAGGCAAGCCAGGCCACTGTACATTACTTGGGCCTTTTTGCACCTGCCCCACGGTTTCGTTATCACTTTCAGCCCTTCTGAGGCTACTTCTTAGCGTTATTGTAAGGGCAACGCCAGGGTCCCCCGCTGAAATCACCCAAGTCCTTTTGTGGCCGGGGACAAGGATCATGCAGGCAACACTCATGTTACCAGGGGCACATATCTTCCCAATCATCCTTCCCTGTGGAATGACCAAGTAAGCCACTTTAGTTCTGCGTTAATGGTGCACAACCCCCCAGTGGGACGCAGGATCCAACATTTATTCCTAGGGTGGCCATCCATCAAATCCAACTGATGGGTACTCCAGATTGTCCAGCAGTACTATGCCTTTCCATTCCTTTCAAACCCGCCACATCCTCCTCCCACATCCAAGTGGCTTTCAGAGGATCACCTACACATCTTACTGCAAGAGGTCCAAACCCTACTGTTTAAAGGGGTCATCAAGAGGATTCAAGCTTAGGAAACAGGGCGGGTTGTTACTCTCACTATTTCCTTGTGCCAAAGAAGGGAAGGGGCCTTCATCCTATTTTCCATCTAATTTTTGACCTCTGCCCGCTAAATGTCTGCCTGTGAAAGGACAAATTTAAAATGCACATTTTTACTTTACCGTGCTCACTTTCGGCATACCAAGCTCAAAGAGCAAAAATGGTCGGGAGGGATCAATGCAAAAGTCTAACACGAGTCAAGGATTATCAATTCCCTAACTGGGAGAACACAATTCTCAAAGTTATTTTGAAACTATTGTACAATGATCACATACCTGGTCATCGTCGTAACTACTAATTTTATTTGTAGTAATCCGTACTTCACATGTAATCATACTTTTTTCATATTTTTACATACTGTTATTTATCATAACAAATTCACATATATACATACATCTACATTTCAGCAAAACACCTATATACACATTTATAAATTCAAAAGCAACAAACACTCTATAATTCTTTTTTCACCCGAAGAAGTACTATTAAATCAAAAGGGAGTGCCCCTATATTCAGTCAGGGGGCCCACTAAGAGGAAGTTGTGTACAAGCACAATCGGTTCTACAAAATTCTGATCCAAAATTCCAGATTGTGTTAAACTAAACAATTCAATCAGGTACACAATATCAACAGGCTCCTCTTGTCGAAAATGGCACGTCGACACGGACGCTTTTCGGCCTCCAGGAATCTTGGCCTCCTTAGGACAAGGGTGAAAAGAGTACCTATAAATACACAAAAAGGACTACTATTCCAACCAAGGCGTAGATCACCTCCCTCGTCAATAATTCTTGTGGTGTCCACCAAATCTTTACATTCCGATGGGGTTACGCGTGGTAACTAGCGGCTGCTTCCATTCCAGCAAACTTTCGGCATACCAGCATCCTTCGGGTGTTCACGAAAGTGATGGTGGTGGTCATCACCCATCTTTGGAAGTTGGAGATACCATTTTTGCCCTACCTTTTCGAACGGCTGTTGAAGGCGGGTTCACTAAGAAAGTCGGAGACCTCTCCCAAGTGACTGCAAATTACCTGAAATTGTTGGGGATCTCGATTAATGAGCTGAAGTCACACCCGACTTTTTCACAGAGACTTCCTTTTGTAGGAGCGATCTTGAACAATGTGGAGTTCAGGGTCTTTTCTACGTCTCAATGAGTCCAGGGCATTCGAGCTGTGGTCCCAATGATTTAGACCCGGTCTTGGATCTCGGTGAGAGCAGCTCTGAGGCTTCTTGGCCTGTTAACCTCATGTATCCTGCTGGCCAACTTTGCCAGGGGTATATGCGGGTTCTGCAGTGGGATCTGAAGTTTCAGTGGCCCAGCAGCAAAGACACCTGTCAGACGTCTCCAGGTTTCGGAAGAGACTGCACACGTTTTCCAGTGGTGTCTGCTCGACCTCTACCGAACCAGCGGAAGACCCCTCTACCTTCCCCACCCAGAGCTAATGGTGGTGACAGATGGATCACTTCTGGGTTGCGTATGTCATCTGGGAGAGGTGATCAGAAGAATCTGGTCACCAGTGGAAACCTGACTCTACATTAATCTGTTGAAGTTGAGGGCCATTTGCTTGCTGTTGAAGGCCTCCTTATCATCCATCAAGTCCGGGGAGGCTGGTACATGTTCTCACAGATAACAACACTGCCATGTGGTACTGCAACATGCAGAGTTGGGTCCTGGGCCCTGTGCCAGGACGCTCTGTGCCTTTGGAGGTGGTTGGAATGTCAGGGTATCTCCCTATTTGTGAACCACCTGGCAGGATAATTGATGACAGGGCAGATAAGCTCAGCCAGTGGTACCTGGCAGATAATGAATGGTGGCTGCACCCCAAGGCTGCACAGTTTATCTTCTCACAATGGGAAGAACCCTGGCTAGATCTATTTGCCACTGTTGAGAACAAAATGTCTAAACCTTTGTGCTTTGAAGTTCTTGCAAAGGTCCTCCATAGGAGGTGCATTTTAACTGGGGTGGATCATGGGACTTCTGAATACCTTCTCACCTCTGCCTCTCCTGCCCAGAGTACTGAAGAAAATCTAAATAGTGGCCAAATTGTGCCAGAAGTGTGTGGTACCTGGAACTTCCAAACATGTGTTTGCCATGCGATCAGGGAACCACTTCTGGAGGATCTTCTTTAGCAACCGCAGGGTAGGGTTCTCCACCTGAAACTTCGTAATCTACACCTTTTTGCATGATGACTGCATTTGATTGCCCAACCAAAGTTGTGGTTGTCATCCTGGCTGCCAGGCACCCTGTCATGAAGTCTATTTATGGCAGGTGCTGGATAAATTTCTGACCTAGTATCGAGTCCACAGGAGAGACCCTTTACAAGTCAAGCTTTTTTTTTTTGTTATTTGTTTTGTCTTTGGCCCAGCAAAGCCTTGTGGTGGGCATATTAAAGTTTATTCATCATCCCTTTTGGCCTTTCCGCATATACTGGCCCAACCATTCCTGTTTAAATCACCTTGTTTAAAAGGTTTATTAAAAGTTTAACACAAACGTTCCCTCCCAAACTGTTTGTGATGCAACAGTGGGATCTTAATTCGGTCCTGACATTTCTCATGCATTCTTCCTTTGTGCGAATGCACAGCTTTTCATTGCGTCTTCTACCTCTAGCAACTGTCTTCCTCGTTGCGATCATTTCAGCTCTCCGCATGAGTGATCCTCAGCCTCTCTCAGTGCAACTGCTCTTCACAAAAATTTTTCAGGACAATCGGGGGCTTAGGACCAGGGCTGCCTTCTTGCCACAAGTAGTGACTCCTCATGTTGAGCAATGTATTACCCTGCCAATGTTTTTGCCCCGCTTCACCCCTTAAAAGAGGATAAACTCCATCGACTTGACGCCAAAGGTGGTTTAAGCTTTTACACTGATTGCACTACACCATCAGTGGACCACCAGGGGACAAGCAGTGTTTTGTGGCGTTCTCTGGAGCAAAGAAAGTTCACTTGGTGCAGAAAAGTCCTTTACATTAAGATCTGTTACGCAATGGCTAAAAAGCAGCCTTTGAAAGGACTAAAGACATTTTCCACTAGGGCCGAGACTGTCATTACTGCACTCGCACTCACAGTGCTGAGTCTTGACATTGTCAAGTTCACAAAGCAGTACTGTCTTGAGAGTCAGGTCCGACAGGACAGGCATTTCTCCGGTTCAGTAAGGTAGAACTTTTTTCTGCCTTGTCCACTGCAAAGACCCTCCACCTTCAGGAGGGGACTGCTTTGATATCTATTGTAAAGGTGAGGAACCTGCAGTTAGATGTGTCCATCAGAAAAACAAGTTACTTACTTTCTGTTGCTCTCTTTGTGATGGATACTCACAAGTTACTTACCTTCGGTAATGCTCTTTCTAGTGGATACTCTGTCTAACCACAGATTCCTTACTGCCCTCCCACATCCCCATCTAAAAGGGTCCCATATTAGAGATCTGCAGGCTGGTACCCCCAATTGTTTTCTGCTCCACGTTTGAGGACATGGAAAGAATTGAGCAAGAAACTGGTAGCACGTAGGGGTGTCACTTACATGCTTCTCCACTTCTTGAACTCTGGAGCGGAATGAAGCTAAAGCTGAGCCACTGAGCAGCGTGCAGGAGCACTGCTATGAAAAATTTCTAGATCCAATCTGGCTCCGCGGAATACTCTAAAGGTAAGGAATCTGCAGTTAGAAAGAGACTAAACCAAATTAAAGGGAGGTGGGAGGGCAGTGAGGAATCTGCGGTTTGAGTATCCACGGGAGAGGGCTTTACTAAAGGTAACTTATGAACAGTGACACATGAACCTTTTAAGTGGTCACATTGTATTTGTGACACCTTTAACCAATCCATGCTTTTCGCCAAAACATACTCTGCATGATGGAATGTTTCAAACATGTCTCAAAATGCAACTTTAATTCATTTAAAAAGGCATGTCCTGTCTAAAGGTGACACACATGGCATGGGGCCCTTGGGGACATTTGCACATTTCTAACATTTTTCAAATGAACGGGCTGTAGCTGAGGTTTTTAATTTACAAGTTGGCATTCTGTAACAGTACCTGAAAAGACCTTCTCTGTGCTGCTACAAGCAATATCTGGTGATGCACAGTCTATTTGTAAAGGGGGCATGAAGTGTAGAGAATAAAACAATTGTCTTTGCCCAGTCCTGCACCTCTAGAGCCATCGCCACCAGAACAGTAACTAGGATGTAGTGGCTCACAGAAGGGTCATTGGTTCTTGACTCAGTAGTTAGGAATGGAATGGGCCCCAGAAGTCTTTAGGACTTGATTGGGGATGAAGTCTCTCTGCATAAATGTCTATTTAGCTCTGCAGTAAATCATGTCCTGGATTCAATGACTAGTTTTAGAGACCATACTACTCATTCAGGACATCTTCAAGCTGCCTCTTGCAGAGCAGTAATTACATGCTGACAAATAGTCTCGATGCGCATGGGCCTCGGCAGTGGTTCTCAGTAATGCCAGCTGCGGGTCCGGTGCTAGAGGAATGATAATTATGGCTTGTAACCAGTGGTGGCTCCTTCACTATGGCGGAGGAGCACTGCCTCATTGCTGCTACCCAGGTGAGGCAACAGTGGAAAAACATTTTCTAATAAACTAATTTTATTACCATTTTCTTTTTCACTGTTGCCTCTGCTGTGTAGCCAAGTCACGGAGCCGAGCCGAGTCATCCTGCTAAGCTTCAAGAGGAAGAGTTGTAGGCCCTACTAAGTGCGAATGACGGTTTGGCCGCCCGTTTTAGGTCGGACAAACCAACATGCACACATAGCATTTCTGCACCCGGCTGTGTTGTACAGCAGGGTGGAGAAAAGCCAGAGGCTCACAGGCATTGTCTGAGCGGCAATCCATTGTACTCAGACCAATCCCAGCACTTCTCTCATGCTGGGACTTGAAGTACAGTGATTTATGTTTGTAGGTAAATGGCACTTTTTTAACTTGTGCGCAACAATAGGCCCATACTTTGTCCAGTAGCAAGAAACCAAGCTCTCTTTCCCACTCCTGTCGGGCAGCTGACGAGTCAAGGGGCCTACCTGCTGTGATTTCTGAATACAGAATGGAAATAGATTTGTCAGTGTACGCTCTCTGTATATATTTAGTGGGGAGTGTAAGTTCTTTTGGGGTCAGAGGGAAGCTCGAGAATGCCGCTGTTGCCACCGAGCACAGTTGGTTGTAATACAGGATAGCTGAGGGGAGAGCTCCCCCTCTTTCCTTGTATTCCTGAAGGATTATATAAGCATCCCTGGGTAAAAAATCACCTAGTACTCTTAGTCCTACAGTGGTTAGAACCCTCTCAGCCCTAGGTTTCATCATCCGGGAGTAATGGATTAAGGATAGCAGGTAGCCGCTCAGAGTAGGGAATTTCACAGTAGAAGCAGCTTGCCATATCCTACCAAGGTCTGGTTGTCATGCCTACCCCATTGATGTCATCTCTAAGAGATGTGAGTCTATGACATACAGTAGAAAGCAAAGGGCTTACCAAGGCACATTCTATATGTGTGTGCATAAGTGAGGATTGTGGTTGTAACCAATATTTTACCTTGTGGGCCTGTGCCACCAGATTGTAAATGTAGGGGTCAGGGACCGACAGGTCCTCATCCTTCATAGAGCAAGTGAGTAAGTGTGGCTATATACAAGGTTGCCCTCCCAGGTCAGACATGTAAGCGATTGTCATAGTTGGCGGAAGACGTTCATGGGGAGGTGAGCAGGATATTCACAAAGAGATATAAAAACTTTGGTAAAATTACCATTTAGATCAGGGAGATGGATCCACACATTGAAATGGGGAGTTGCAACCACAACTACCCACGCGTTTTGAAGTGTTCTAATGTAACCCCATAATTGCCTCGTTTCAGTTCAGGGACGTATCTGTTTGTGTGTGTGTGTGTGTGTATATATATATATATATATATAGATATAGATATATATATATATATATATATATATATATATATATATATATATAGATAGATATAGATATATATGGATATATACATATATCAAGTTATAGAGTTTTGACTACACCATCAATCCATTTCTTTCGCTAGTGGCTTGGTGGCATCTGTTAGAGGAACCATTTCAGACGTGTGCCCTCCAAAGCTGCACTTGTATTTGATTTTGAGAAAGTGTTGGATAATCTAAGTAATTTTGTGGCAAGAGATTGGTTATTAGCTGTTAGAACCAGACTTACTGCTGGAAGCAGAATCAAAATGTTTGGGTGTTAGTCCTTCTGAATAAATAGCCATTGAAGTTTTAAATGCACACAGAGCAACTCACTTTATGTATTGACGTTCATTGGCTGAGAGATGTTGATGTTTCCTTATCACACGAGATATGGCCATTACTACAAATAACAAACCCAAACTATTGGCTTTGCCATTGCTTGTTTTCATTCTAATTGGAAATAGCTTTATAAAGTAAACCTTTGTATCAGAAAAGTGGTGCCCTTTCAGGTCTCTTTACAGCAAGAATATAATATCAGTGTGTAGTGAGGAGGTCCACACAGGTAGGATGTAATTCAGGAAGCTTTATTGTGTAAAGTTACAAGTAGATAATTTGTAAATTCTAAACAGTACTACAGACATATAATTCATAATTGTGGATTATTGAACTATGATACACAAATGTAACATGTTGATTATTTGTCCTATGTGTTGTCGGTTACAGTGCATTAAAATACAAAATAAACTTAGGGTGAACATTCATTCCTGCTTACATTACAAACTGTAGCTTGTAATTAGATGTGTATATTAACATTTAGCCATTCTCTAAGGAACTTGAGTTACAGCATATCATCCACCCAGCCAAAGATGCCAAAACCGAAAATTCTAATCCTTCAAGATATAACTTTATATTTATTATTTTACTAGATATGCGTTACATATTCAACACATATTTATTTGCCATGGCAGGATAATGCAGTTCAAATACAGTCTCAGCCGGTTAATTTATACAGCCTCTATATAATCAACGCTTGTCCTGTCTAAATACCTAAATGGAATAGAGAGCACTCATTTATCGTGGACCTTTACAACGGGCCGTAATTCAGGTGAGACTGACCAACTGGTTAATTTTTATCCGCAATAAATTACACTTACTTTGAAGAGGTGGCAATACTATTTATGTCACTTGCAGTACTGCAGAATTAGGCTAAGGTTGCCATGAATGAAAGCACTTGAGAAAGCGTAGTCTTATACCAAAACCATAGGGCACAACACTATCACAATTAGTTATTTTTGGCAACAAAATTAATATTGTACTGGTCAAATAAATTACTCTAATGGTTGTTCCAGATAGCTTCCTTACATAATAAATTGAGTTATGTATCCATTTTGATGAATGGAAAGTTCATATTGTTCATCTTCCCCATCCCATCACTAATATGTGTACTATATTATAGATACATCAGCCATGCTATAGAAGCAGCATTATGTAAATGTAAATGTATTGGCATTTATATAGCGCACTACTTACCCGTAGGGTCCCAAGGCGCTTCGACCGCTGCGAAACCCTTCCTGGCTTCCCTGAGAGATGGTCCCTTAATGGGTATCTCCAGGGTGAGACCAGGCATCCCCGGCGGTCTGGTGGGGCCGTTAGTGAAGATGAGGCAAGCTAATGCCCAGAGTTGCCGAGTGTGATCGCTGATCAGAGTGGGCACCGAGGCGAGAGAATTATCAAGTCCGCTGACCCTGGTCCAGAAACCTGCCGCGCCGGGAATCGAACCCTGGTCCCGGGCCGTCCTCTGCTCTCGGGTCTGCCGCCTCTAACCAGTGAGCCACACTACTTCACTGGTTAGAGGCGGCATTATATTCACCCCAGGGAGCTTTAGATGTCTGCTGCACCATAGTTACTCAATCCGACTGCCCACTGCATAGAGAATTGACTGGTGGTTGCAGATGGACAGGACCGCCACTCATTTTGGGGACAGGGACCTTTATTTTATCATCAGACTTTAACCCAAAGCAGAAAGGGGAGAAAGAGACAAGGAATAGATAGGAGTGTACACGATAAATTAAGCTGCAAAATAGTAAGTATAGTGAATTGTGACTTAAGGAAATAACATTTTATTTATTTTTTATCGACCAGGGAAAAGAAAATCTAGTTTGAGAACTACAGTAGCTTACCCTCCCTCAAAAATGCAAGTGTTTGAATGTTTTTCACAAACAATTGGTACACGTGCTCTTAGCATTTTGGAACAAAACTTAAGTGTGCAAATTGGATGCAAAAACAATTGTTCATAATTATCGTAATCGATACATCTACCTACCTTGGGAACTCCCAGGTACCCACGACTAATACACAACAGCGGAAAATGTTCCATTCCCGTGGATATGTGATTTAGATTTAGAGAAATCTTCAAATCCTGATTTTGTAAATAAAGAATTGAGATTTGTAACACTGAATACAAGATTTCTAAATGTATTAGATGTAATTTACGACCGAAAAAAAATTCTGAATGGCGCCTTATAAGGTTTATTGATTTATGTAGATTGTATGCGCATTTACTATGCATTTATTTTGGGAAAATAGACAAATTAACATTTCCTGAATATATATGCATGTGTACCCTTTAATAGAAATCCATTACTCCCTGAGTTCCTGTTTGTCTTCCTGACTTTCATATTAGTGTGTTCAAACCGTTGGAAATTGAGAAACTGGCCACCTGCTACACTTTTTAGCTAAGTAGAAATGCTCTGTACCAGACTCTTTTGTGTGCATCATTTCCCTTACATTCCTCTTTTCCTTCAATCAATCCATTTAGATGCTTACTACAAAGATGGCCAGATATCAATTGAAAACCTATTAACTTCAATAAGGGATTAAAAAGGTAATCTGCAGGAATTGTCATGCAATACTTTATACTGAAAAACAATTGACCTGTAGCCAACCCCACCAAGAAATATTTGCACCCAGATATGCTAGGATTGGAATGAGAATGGTCTATTATCCTAGTCCATCAGTAAGTATAAAATCTATTGGGTGGGCTTTGGGAATTTTTGACATGCACATATTTTAGCATGGTCAGTTTTTTTGCAGTGTACTTCATCTCAACCTAATGCCCTTTCCATTTTTGAGGTCTTCATATTTACACAGAAGCTAGGCTTCGTACATTCTGTCGAACTGAACACGTAAGGACCCAGAACTCATGAGTTCATATATGTCACCATTGTTCCAACTAAATTGGCAATCCCAACGGAATAGAGTGTAGATCCAGTCTTCAGATCCAGGCCACTGTCTTTGTCTAGCGTGGAGGATGTGGTCCTTAACTGTCCAATTGCTGGGGAGGGGGTTATGCCACATATCTACCTATTAGACATGTCACTCTTTCAGCCCAATATTAGTTTTCTACAATCTCATGTCCAACCCTTCTCTTTCCTAAAGGGCATTTAGGGCCACCTTTTGAGACTGTCTAGTAGCTTTGGCATGAATGACTAGTGCAAGGTTTTTTTCTTTCTTATAGGGGACATTTCACTGGTCCCATTTCCCCACTGTGAAATAATTTCATATTTTTGATGGCCAGTATTATTGATTTCACAAAACTTACATACTTTACCATTGCCACCCACCTGCATCCATCCGGGCATCCGACACAGCAGCACAGATGATAGCAATTATTAATTGATCTACAGACCATAGTGGTCCTACAATTTCCCCATATCCATTCATGTTTGTAGGGTCAGCACGAGCCTCATATATGGGTCCTTCTTGTGCCACACACCAGTCTAGCCCCTTCCTCCACTTAGCCATCCTCTGAGCACTATTCAGTTTCCATCTACGAGCAATGTCTCTCTTCGTCACCACTGTAGCTATCCCAAGAACGGGTTCCTCTGGTGTCACCAAGGTTGTCCATAACTCCCAACAGAGCCTTCCTCTGTGACAGGGTGAGTGTTTACCCCAAAACCCGAGAGACAAGCGCATTACTTGTTTCCAACATTAACTGATTAGGGGGCATACCCATGTCATGTGGAAGAAATATGCATT
The DNA here is from genome assembly GCF_964263255.1 of Lissotriton vulgaris. NCBI lineage: Eukaryota > Metazoa > Chordata > Amphibia > Caudata > Salamandridae > Lissotriton > Lissotriton vulgaris. The sequence continues at coordinate 1,063,060,972 of NC_141693.1, read as the reverse complement.
TGAGTCCCGTCATCAGAAGCAAGTGGCGGTCTCCAGCTTCCCCGCCTGCCATGCTTTAAAGGGAGTCATGTATGTACAGTGCAGGTAGTTCTGTTGAACAAGTCGTAGGTGAGATGGCACTGCTATCTCACGGGCGGCCATTCAAGCTAATAACCAATTTATATCCTCTATAAGACCAATCCAGGCTTCCCACTTCCTCCTCAAAGGGGTGAAGATGTCATGGGCATTATTAACCATGGTGCGATAGATTTGTGACCACACTCCCTTCTCCATCTTGCCCATCAATATCTGGGCTTTCAACGGGCTATACTCTGGGAGTGCTTGAAGGTGATCTTTATATACCGCAAGACAATGTCTGAGTTGCAGATATTTTTGGAATTGGGTTTTGGAGACGGCGTATTGATGAAGGTCATGAAAGGACTGTGGTTCTCTTCCCACATGTTGCCTAGGGTCCTTATTCCGATGTTGTCCCAGATTTGAAATCCTTGGAGAATAGAGGTGTGTTGAAGGCAGCGACCCTGACACCCTGCCGCAGTGGGGTTTGTTGGGTAAGTGTAGTGCGCCATTGCATTGACCACAGTGCCGCCCGCCAGGACTGAAAGATTACCTTAGTCAGGGATTAGGAATTGGATATCCGTAGAGCAGTCCCATGACTTTGTCAAGGTTTAATAGAGCCAGCTCTGTCCGGTAGCTGGGTTGTCCTATCCCCCGGTCAGCCAATCGTTGATCACCAGGAGGTGCGGGGCTTGATAGTACATTTGGGCATCCGCCATCGCCATTCCTTCGTAATAATAAGACAACCAGCATTTGGTCAAGGCAATTCTGGGAGGGTGCTGGCAGCCACCACCCTCCCAGGTGAAAGTTTAGCGAAAGCCTTGAAAAAGTCGCGAAAAATATATGGCGACGAAACACGTGTCGGCTGTGCCTGTACCAATGTTGTAACCTAAGAACATCTGTAACGAAGATTGATTGCTGGACAGAATACACTTTATGAAGTTGCTGCATTAAATAAGTTTGCTGGTTGGGCTCAATCAGCTATTTACTTGGTTGTCCGCTGTGCTCTGTCTATGTTTCTTAATTGTTGAGATACTCGGAGGGATCCGATTGTATTGGGTGATACAGTGGGTGGCACAGTATCAGACATAGAGCACGCTATAAAGAAAATGTATCCGAATATACATTATTGCTAACATCAGGCAGAGGTGCTGGTTGTTCTTTTGTTTACCGCATTGCCACCGTTGCTTTGTTTACATACCCAGAACGCTGATACAGACATAAGTACTAGTTCTTATTCAACTTTTCACAAAACCAGTGGGGAATATGTTTATCATTATTAATAGAATTCTAAACAGTGTTAGAAAAGATTGTGCTATCTACTGTAGATTCCTATTTGAGTTACTGAAAATAGATTAAATATTCATGATCGCCTTCTTTGCGATTTTCATTTTTTTTGTAGATGCTGAAAAAGGTTGTCACATCTTACACATCCTGAACTGCGTCCGGCAGACGTACAGCTCCGGTGTGAGTGAAGCTGTGATAAAGCGTGTTCTGAATACACTGGAGAGTGACAGCCAAATTGTGAGCACCATGGAACTACACTACACCGTCTTCTAAAGCAAAGAGAGTGTACAGCCCCTCCTCCTGGCAGATTTACGAAAAGAAACCACACAACAGGAAAGGACACAAGACCATGAAGGCTTCGCATTCAAAACATGTACAAATCCTTGGAACTAGCAGAATGAATATATTTCATTGAAATAAAATGGGATATGTCCTTGGTAATAGTGCTAGATTTTCACTAATTTATTCTGTAACCCCTAAAAATATTAACTCTCTAATTAATTTTAGCACCTCAAATAAATTAAACGTTTTTAAACAATTAAAACTGTAAACAGAAAAAGGTATTAGTGTGTTAAAAATGGTTTCTTTTTAATAAAAAAACAAAATATGGGCTATAAGTGAGTATAATGGGACAGGCCTGCAGCGAGAGTTGTTGGAGAGCGCTGCAAATTGAACTAATTGCATTTGCATCCAGATGCACGTTTTCGAATTGTTCGGTTAAACAAAAACATGTTTTCGAACCAGTAGTTTAGCACTTGTAACCGTGTATACCCAATAAAAGTACCATTGCTTTTAAGCCAAATCATGATGTTGGAGTTTTATCTAACACTACCAATATTAGTGGAATTTCTAAGAAATTTTTCTGGGGGATAGGAGATTGCCTGGCAGAGTCTGACTGGCCATTCTAATACTCTGGCACTTCTCTGTTAGGCTGTCGGCTACAAACCTGACGGTTGGGCCTAGTATCCCCTGCCTGTCCCACAGCCTTCTGAAAATGGCTGTGGCAATATGTATATATGTGTCTGTGGAATAGAGCATGCTACAACGCATGCTTTTACTTCGCGTTCCATTACAACGTGATGCATTTGCAACGCAAGTCATTAAACCGACTTGCTCTAGATCGCGCTCCAACGTTAGGAATAGTGTACATTACTATTACAACTCCACCCTGCGCAACAGTAGGGAAGGTGTTAGAACAGTAAATTATTATACTATTCCTTAGGTTGGAGCGCCATCTAGAGCAAGTCGATCTAATGACTTACGTTGTAAATGCATCGCGTTATAACAACGCGGTCGTTGTAACGACCTCGTTGTAAACGTAATGCAATGTAACAGCTGCGTTGTAAAGGCTGTTTCCCGTGGCTGTGTAGTTGTGAGTGGGTGTTTGTGCACATAGAGTGGCTTTGGGTCAGCTCTCTTCTACCAATGGTCAGTTGGAGTGTAATTTCCTGTCTGCTTCCATCCATGATAGTATAGAGCATGGGGCAGTGGGTCAGCTCACTTCAGCCATTGGCTCTGTTGCCCTGTGGCATTTGTCTGATCACATGTGCACATCTGCCTGAAAATAAGTTCACCTCTGTGTCAGGCCTGGTGGGCATAAATCGTTTAGTTTTTACATTTCTCCATTTATATGATCACTTTTATTTATTTCATTTTTCCACTTTTTTTGTTTTTCTATATCATACTACAATTTCTCAGACGGTACTAATGGGCCTCTTGGTTTCTGTTCTGTTCATTTGTAGTATGCGACACACTGCCTGGCCATTGCCTCTAAACCAGGCACCCATCATGTAATGGTACTGTATATGCTATATCATTGTTTTACCATTGCAAGGTGGCAAACACATTGTTTCTAAATGTGCCACCCATGCTGGTACATTAAACTAAGGAAACGTTAAGTCAGCTATATTTTCGATGTTATCTATCATTGCAAGTATATGCCTGTTATGTATATGCAGCAGCACGTTTCTTTTTTCTATTTTCTTTCTTATCTTGCATATGTTGTTGAATGAGTGTGTGTGTGTTTGTGTGTATGTTGTTTTGCGGTCGTGCATGTGGGTGAATGCAAGAATGCATCAGTAGGTGGATGAATTGATTTGTGAGTGCAAAGCTGAGTGACAGGTAGTGCATGTATGGTGACTTGGTGAATACCTAAACCCGTCCATAACTGAAAGGTACTTTCATTTATAAGCCAGGCACATTGGCTTTGCCAGTGATTGTTAAATATAGAGATTAAACTAGTTTAGAGAAATATTCTGACATAAATGTCAGATCCACCTTATTGCAGGCTTCTCCCGTTTGAGGAGGAAGCGAACAGACAGAGATCAGTTGAGTCCAACTCTTCGTATGTTAAAAAAGTAGCCCATTTGTCACAAATGTTTGCTATGGCAGTTAGACCAGATTCAAGAGGCACAATTTCCTAAAAATGCCATTTAAGTAGAATGCATCAAGAAGTTCCAAATCGCCATTCATTTTACCATTATATATAATGAATCAGTAATGAAGAGCAGGAGCATTATACCTTTAAACTAAAGGACAACCCCTTTATGGGCAGTTCAATGTGTTTCATCCCGTGGGGAAGAGTGACCATCTCACTAAGCAGAAAGTATAGTTCTATCCCGCTACATGAGCTGTTCTTACTCCTAACTCCAGCTTTCTTCTGTTGGTATAGCAGAAGGTTGGGGGAGAGCCTCTTCAGCTGGACCTTCTTCTAATTTGTTTCCAATTTTAGAAGCAGACCTGCAGTAGCACAGATCTGCTAATGATATCCAATAAGTATCAGTTGTAGATCACAAGAGCTGTCCACTTCTTCCCCAGTTTACCTCTCTCAAGCCCAAAAAAACGGTCCACATTTAATCGATTCAACAATTAGGAGCCTAGTTAACATGCAGTGTTCCCCAAGCAGTAACATCCTGTCCCCTGCCAAAGGAGCTGGAGGGGTTGGTCAGGGGACAAAATAATAATATAATAAAATTTAAAAAACGTACCATATCATCACCACCGCCCGCTGCATCGTGCTCTTCCAGGCTACTTCTGGGCACATTCTCACATAATGCACCGCAGCAAATCCTGATGCTTCATGAAAGCAGCGTCAGGATTGGTCTGAGGGTTTGGATTTTGCGCTCCCAGGCGGACTGCGAACCTTTGCCTGTTCTTTCCAGCCCCAGCAACGGAGCTTGGGGTGGAGAGAGCTTCATTGCACATGACCGTTTGGCCGGCCTGGGACGGACGGCCAAACCGTTATGTGCAGTGAAGGGAGTGTCCACCACTCCCCCACCACAGTGTCAATCCCTGGACCCAGCCCCAAGACTCGTCAGAGCCTGGGGGCGGGTCCAGGGGATTAAAATTAAATGATCATAAAACAAGTTTACAACCCTTTTTATGATCGTTTTATTTGAGGGTGGTAGCGGGGGGCACTACTACACTCTAATGGAGGGGCCGCCCCTATTCCCAAGGATCAGCAGTTTGGGACACCCTGTTCAATTATCAGTTACGCTGCTGCAGGACATCTTGACCCATTAAAGTTTAGAACTAATACATCTAAGCAGACAATACCCACACAATAAAGGGACTCTTGACGCCCATCAAAGAATGAAGTGTTACTTGTCTTTGCAAGTATTTTGTGGTACAACAAGCCTAAACAACTCCAAAATGTACAATATTCCACTCCTGTATCTTTTCAAACTATAGAATTTTCAATAATGCATAATTTTAAAACCCCACTGATAACAATTAGCACCTTTTAAAATAATATTGTATAATCTGACCTCATTTCCTGACACGGTTATGACGCTTACCAATGTTCCTGTGGGACTACTACCTGGCCAAAATAAATGTAAAAAGGTCAGAGTGAAGTTAGATTATTATGTTACATTACTTTGTTGTTACAGGTATTCAATATATATAGCATAATACATATCACACACCTGCACAAGATCTTCAAAACGCAGCACCTCATAATACTTACTATCACAAAATACAAACATGCACCCACCTTTCAAACCACACAAAGGAACAAACTCAAATGCCAAGTTTTCTCTCTTCCACCACACCTAGCACAGATACACCAACACAGCGACTCCCTTCTAACTGCTTCTCATCCATTGGACAATTTAGAACCTTACTACATGACCCACATGCTGCACCACCTCCCCGGACTCCTACACCTTCCGTCTTAAACACACATAAATAATTTAAGCAACATGCCACACCTCACAACTTCGCTTCCCCATGTCTACTTCACAACAATGTTACACCACAAAAACAACACAGCACTCCAACTCACTCTCAAACACCATCTCCACCACAGACACACACAGACCCGTCAAAATGTCTTCTTAGCATGCTGGATGAGGAACATGATACAGAACAGCTACTTGATTGCTATCCTAATACAGCTAATGCCAGCACTAAAAGCACACCTGCTACAAACCCACACAATACTGATCACTCTTCTACAAAACAAAGTCCCACTATCACCAAAGGCCACTCTCTAAACTGTCTACTAATAAATGATCGATCCCTCTCTAAAAACAAACATCACATCTATGACCTTCTCGCAGATGCAAAACCAGACATTCTTTTCATAACCCAATCATGGTTGGGAGAGGATATGGCTCCAGTCCTGCATGAAGCCATTCCTCTAGGCTATCAAACAATCACCCAGAATCGTATAGCCAAAAAAGGAGGTGGTCCAGTTGTTGTATTCAGGCAAACAGTACATATCACTAAAATTTACAACATATCCATAAAGAATTGTATGGCTCTTCTAACAAGATGCAATCCTACACCGACTTCCTCCTGTAACTTCCTGCTCCTTTACATACCTCCACCTAGCAAGGCGACATTCCCAGACGCACTTCTAGACACAGTTTCAAACCTGATAACCATACACTCCAACCTATGCGTTCTGGGTGACCTTAACATTTGGTTTGACAAACCCAATATGACCCATCCAAAAACAATAATCACTGGTCTAGACGCACTGAACCTGCATCACATTGTCTACAAACCGGCACACACCGCTGAACATATCCTAGATGTCATTTTTGCTAATTCTGAACTAGTTAGCTTTCAAACTATAACTCCAGTCACATGGTCAGACCACCACTTGCTTGCTTTCCAACATAAAACAACACTAAGCGACTCAGTCAGTCAGTCAATAAAACTTTATTAGTTTTTTTACAACCATAAAGATGTACAGTACAGTATCTCACTCAATTAAAATAAGTGCACAAGTCAATATCATAAAACATGCTATACATATTCTGCATGTCTAAATAACAATTTAAAAAAAAATAAAAGCAGTTATCATCCTTAGATTTATTAAGATCAGATATTCCATTATTGTACACCTAGTCTTTCAAGTAAATAACTCTTCTCCTAAAAACCTAAATTTCATCGTCACTCTTTACATTTGAGAAACACTTTAACTCTATTTATGAATTTCCCCATGGCGCAGGCAATATCTAAGTTCCTCATTCCCACTAAGAGGTTTACAGCTTGCATCCTATTTTTAATCTCATATTTTTTTTTTTAAATTGGACCTAAAATTTCTCTTCGTATATCTAAAATCTTCATACAATTTAATAAAATAAACAACTCACCTAAAACTACCTTACATCCATCCACCTAGCGGCCATGGAACAAACTCAATTTGGAAGACTTAGAAACACAACTAACATCAAGTACAAATCAGGAAACAATAAATTCTGTTAAAAATCTATATGAGTGGCTACAGGAAGCTTTTGACATCCTGATACCACTCAAAACCACACAACAGAACAAAAGAAAAAAAGCGCCTTGGAAAAACATAGAAATAAAAGACATAAAACAACAAATTAGAAAGCTGCAGCCGTGCCTGGCTCAAAACAAACGCCAAACAAGACAAACTTCACCTACAGAAAATTAACAGTTTATACAAGTCGGCTATCAAAAAAGCTAAGAAAAGGTACTATTCAGACAGAATTTAAAACGCTAAATGTGCAAATAAAGAATTCTATAAAATACTCAATGAATTTCGCAAACCAACCTGCCTAGAAGGAACTCATCCTGTTACTCAAGATTTCACAGACAAACTGGCAAATCATTACACAGACAAAGCAGATACGTTGGACTCTTACTTAAAACAGAAACAAAGCACCAGCACTAACCCTTGTACAAAACAACAATCCAAGAATACTCTAGCTAAGCCTCTCCGTTCCTTCCAACACATCTCACACGATGAATTTATGGACCTGGTCAAAGCAAGCAGGCCTGCCGGCAGCCCTTCTGAACCCTGTCCACCATAAACTTTCAAGACAATTCTTTTAACAACCTCTGTTGCCACTCCAGTAAGAAGAATCATCAACAATTCCTTCACTACTGGAATATTTCCAGAAGAACTCCGTCCGGGAAGAGGCACTGAATCTGCCCTCCTTGCCATTTGGGATGACCTGAAGAATACAGTTGACCGCAACGGGGTTGCTGCGCTACTCCTCTTGAACCTCTCAGCTGCCTTTGACACGGTTGACCATGGCACTCTGAAACAAAGACTCTATGAAGCCGGGATAGAGGGAACTGCTCTAGACTGGATTGCGTCCTACCGTCGAAACAGAACTAAGGTCATCCATACCCCACCTTTCTCGTCCAAAACATACTCCACAAAAGCAGGGGTCCCTCAAGGTTCTATCATCTCGCCCATGCTTTTCAACATCTACATGAAGTCATTACCAGTACTGATCAATACATTTCACCTCACGTGCTATAACTATGCAGATGGCACTCAAATACTCCTGCAACTGGAATGCCCCAAAGACATTGTAAAATCACCAATTTTCAGCTGTCTCAGAGCCGTGGATCAGTGGATGACTAGGAGCCATCTCAAATTGAATGCTTCAAAAACTAAAATACTCACGTTTGGTGATTGGAAACCTTACAACCCACTTGCCGCATGGCATAATGAACTGGGATCACCGCCTAAAGTATCGAAGGAAGTAAGAAACCTCAAAATTATCATGGACTCCAAGCTGCTTGACAAACTAGCAAGATCAAGCTTTGTCACTATAAAAACACTGCGACAAATTTTCCTTCATTTGGGATTTCCACACAAGTTCCAAGCAACCATCTCCCTTGTTCTATCAAACTCGATTACGCCAATAGCCTCTACCACTGATCACTTTTGAACGACCATTAAAAGACTACAGTGGATTCAGAACTCGGCTGCCAGACTACTCTTGCATATCAAACTGCGAGACCACATCTCCCCTGCCTTGAAAGCCCTGCATTGGTTACCAGTTGCCTGAAGGTCCACGTTCAAACTGCTTTGTATCACCCACAAAGCAATACATGGAATGGGACCGCTCTTCATCGGCAATAAAATCACCAAACAAATTCAACAAAGGAACCTCCGCTCTAAAGGAGCATCTTGCCTCAAAATCCCAAGATACAAGAAAAAAACATGGGTGGCACATCATTCTCTGTTCAAGCAGCCAGACTATGGAACTCTTTACCCCCCAACATAAGGTCCACCAAAAAGCATTTGTTTTCACTATAGATATGTACCTACCTTTGTGTATTGCTTTGTATAAACATGTAAAATAATTATGTTGTTGAGAGCAAAAAAAATAAGAAAAAAATATATATTTTTTTATATTAATAATAAATAAATAAAAATTATCTTTGGTCTACATGTACATACTTCCATTGTACATCTATGTACCTTCCATGTACTTGGATCTGTGTGTCTGTTACTTTACTCCTGAAAAAGCATATCCAATGCACTACCCTATTTCCCATCCTGTGCCTTTATCAATATCTTTAATCTACATACACTTACCTCCTTTATGTATCTATATACTTTCAATGTACTTATGGATCGATATATTTATCACTTTCTTCTAATTTAGCATTTCCATTGCCCTGCCCTATTTCTCAGCCTATACTTCTCTCAATATATCTTCTAGCCCAACCTTCTGACTCATCTCAAACTTCTTTCTACTACTCTTTCCAATGCACTACCCTATCTCTCATCCTATACATCTATCAATATATCCTCTACATCCACTCTCTCATTTATCCCAAACCCCATTCTACTACTATGATCCCCAAAAAACCGTTTCTAGACTCTGCCCCTCCTTGCATCATCTGACACCTCTTTACTATACCGATCCCCTAAAACAAACCTTTCTCAACTCTTCCCTCTGACTCCTCCCCTCCAAAACTCCTTTTTACTAATCGAAAAGCCTCCTCCTACTGCTAAGACCTAAAATAATAATAATAATAATAATAATTAAAAAAAATAATCCTTCACTCTTTTATCCCTCAACTATCCTTTTCAATCAAAATTAACAGACTAACATGTTCACTTCTCAAATTCCATATTCAACTATACTAATTCCCCACTAATCCTGTATGGGTTCCAGAGTAGTGTGCTACTCGCCAATAAAGCCCCCCAACACCCCATCAGGGTTACAAGCGCGATATAATTGCAAGCCTTTTCCCTTTTCTCCCGCTCCCCAACCCTTCTCAATCCAAATAACTGACTAACATATCAACCACTAAAATTACTTCCATGTTTCACCATACTAATTCAACAATAATCCTTATGGGTTCCAGAAAAGCGTGCTACTTGCGCTTCAAAACCCATCAGGGGTAGCAAGCTCTTTATAAATACAAATCTGTTTCCCTCTTCTATACAGCCACCTTACCTTCTCTACCCAAATAACTGAATAACATATCCACTACTCAAATTACTTCATATTTTACTACACTAATGTTCAACACTAATCCTTTATGGGTTCGAAGTGGCGTGCTACTCGCCAGAAAAGCGCTTCAACATCCAACAGGGGTAACAAGCGCTATATGAATGCAAACCTTTCTTCCCCTTTTTATCCCTCCCCTATCCTTCTCACTCCAAATAACTGACTAATATCCACCACAGAAATTACTTTCATATTTCACCATATTGATTCACCACTAATCCTTCATTTTTTCCTCCTCTATCCTTCTGCTATCATTCCAAATCCAAATAACTGACTAACCTATCCACCACTTAAAATGTACTTGCATGTTTCACTATACTAATTCAACACTGATCCTCTATGGGTCCCAGAGTAGCGTGCTACTCGCCGAAAAAGCGCTTTGACGCTTCGTCAGAGGTAGTAAGCACTATATAAATGCAATTACAATACAATACAATACAATACAATTATTTGGAAGCCAATAGTTAAGGCTAGAATTAACAGTACTTCTCTTCTCTGTTAAGCCTATTGTTCTATGTTAGGGGATTTGTAAAGCGCACCTACACCATAGGTCTCTTGGCGCTGTTCCTATATAAGCTACTGCGGCGGCCGGTTTAAGTAATTTGTTCGAAAAGCCAGGTTTTCAAGGCTTTCCTGAATGCCAATAGGCTATCACACTTCCTAACTGATAGAGGTAGTGAGTTCCAGAGTCTGGGGGCCAAATAGGCAAACCAACGCCCACCTAGACATCTCAATTTGATAGATGGAATGGACAGAAGATGAAGATGGGCGGAACGAAGATTGCGAGTAGGGACATGCCTCGAGAGGCTGTTGAGAAATCTGGGACTGGTGCAATGCAAAGCCTTAAAAATTAGACAGCCCGATTTGAATGCAGAGCGTTGCGCCATAGGTAGCCAATGTAAAGTGCGCAACAGCAACCTGGCAGACTGCCATCTTGGCTGCTTACAGATCAATCTCGCCGCTTGATTCTGAATTATCTGTAGGCGATTTACCAGACCAAGAGGAAGGCCAGTATACAAGGAATTAGAAAAATCAAGACGGGAGAGTACCAACGCAATCACCACCTGAATCAAGGCATGATGAGATAACAGATAGGCGATCTTTCTTATTTTTTGAAGTTGGAACAGAGAAGAAGAAATAACCGTGCCCACATGGCCCCTCAAGGAGAGATCGGAGTCTATTGTTACTCCTAGACTTTTCACTGATAGGGACAGGAGGGGGGCCTAAAGCGCCCGGCCAAAAGTGAGGTCCCCAGCTAGTGAGGCTCTTCCCAGGCAGCAACAATTCAGTTTTCCCTGGGTTGAGCTTTAGTTGGTTCTGGTCCATCCAAACTTGGATATGCAGCATAGTGTCCTGGAATTCCGCAGCTGCATTTAGGGAGTCCAACTTGAAAACCAACTAAAGATCATCAGCATAGTTGAATACAATTGCGTTCCTAGCCTTGAGTGAATGGATCAGGGGGCAGATATACAGATTGAACAACAGTGGAGGCAGGGATGAGCCCTGGGGGACTCCACATAAGGTGGCCAGGTTAGGGGCCGTATAGTTCCCAAGATGTACCGCCTGCGTTCTACCTGTCAAAAAAACATTCTTTCCATCTATAGGCTGTTCCCCGGATCCCCGCTTGTTCGACACGGTGCATTAAGATGTTATGGTTGACCGTGTCGAACGCTGCCGACAGATCAAGCAGTACAAGTGCCTGCGGGATACCCTTATCAGCATTGGCTCTTAGTGTGTCTATTACCGCCAGGATTACCGATTCTGTAGAGTGGGCAGGCCGAAAACCGGCTTGGTTAGGTTCAAGATAGTTGGAATTTTCAATGAACTTCGACAAGCATCTAGCTACATGGGCCTCCAATATCTTTGAAAGATAGGGGAGGAGCGAGATCGGGCGGTAGTTAGCAGCGACAGAGGGATCTACTCCTGGTTTCTTGAGCAGGGGAACTAACATGGCCTTTTTAAAAGCAGTAGGCACTTCCCCTTTACTCAGAGATTCATTGAGAAGGGGTAAGAGACTGTATGGTAAGGCCGAGAAGACTTCCTTCAGAATAGTGGGGGGACAACAGTCATTGGGAGATCCCGACTTAACTCGAGACATTAGTTCGAGTAGAGTGACAGAATTGATTTCCATAAGTTGATCTAAGACAAATGGATTATCAGGGTTGGCCCCAGGGGGTTCCTCCTGGGCTGCCAAAGGTATGCTAGCCCTAATGGTCTCTATTTTTTCCACAAAGAAGCTGTTCAGCGCGTTACACCGCTCTTGTGTAGGAGCCAAACAGGGAGTAATTCTGTCTTCGCTACTAAGGACATTAACAATCCTAAAGATTTCTTTAGATTTGTTAGAAGAAGCGAGTACCTTTGTGGAGAAATAAGAGGTCTTTGCAGCCAATAGGGCATTCTTATAGTCCCTACGGGCCTATGTGAGATAGAGTAATCTTTCGTCACTGGCATAGCTGCGCTCCACTTCCTTTCTGACTGGCGTAGGAGTAGTTTTTGTGATTTTATGTCCGCAGGGAACCATTTGTGGGCTACGGCCTGTCTCGCCCGGGGAAAAGTGATGAGGGGGGCATGGATGTCACTAGCAGCTAATAGCCAGTTAGAGATGCCCTTTTCTATGAAATCGACATTATTATTAATGTCAGCAGGGGGAAGGGAGCTGGTTAAAGTGGCCATGAAATCCTGGGTGGCAAGCGATTTCCAATTTCTGGTCATACCTTTCAACCTTTGATGGCTTAGCCCTACCATTGAAAGTGGCTGTGAATTCAATTAAGTGATGATCCGACAAAATGCACTGAGAGATCAGCGGGGATGACAGTTCAACATTATGCGACCATAATTGATCCAGGATGTGGCCTTTTATGTGTGTAGGGGCAAAAATATGTTGGACCAAGTTTAAATTGGTAAGTCTTTCAGTCAATTCTGCCGACTGGGTCCCACCGCCAACATCATTAAACCAGTAATTCAGATGTCCGCAACTTTGTGCAGGAGAAGTCACCTCGCCGAGACGATAAGGTGAATTCAGGAAGCCTACACCTCACTGAAGGCCAGCCAACACTGTTCGAACCCCCAATAGCAACCACTCTGCATTCTATATCATCATTAAAACAGTAGTCACAAGACTCCATGTATATCCCGCCTCATATATAATAGCAAATATAAGAAAATGAACAATTGCAAAAAAATGCAAGGAAGCAAATTAATATCGAGGTGAAAAGAACACACTCAGGAGCCCTGGCATGTGTAGGATCTGAAAGGAAATAAAAGATTATTGAACAAGCTGACATCACAATAACTCATAAGCACATTAAAACCTAGTATTACACATAATCCTTAAAATATTTCGGCACACACAGTTTGCAGTGATCAATTGTCATGCACCTCAATTTCAGCAGGAACACTCCCCCACTCAATATGTTTGCGTACAAACTCCAGTCCATATCAGGGACCAAAGTCACGTGCTCTTTGTTCCACAATCGCCCATCACTTGTCATACATCATCTCAACTGATTCTATGGGTGACGAGAATGTGGATGCTCCAGATGCAATGGCACAACGTTTCTTAATTCGTACCCAACTTCCTTCCTTAATTTTGTCATTTAAAATACCTCAACCACCTTCATACCTCTTATGCACTTGCTTCCTGACATCCTCCACGACGAACATGGTTAATTGTTAACGTATCTATCTATTCCCTAGCCTAGATCATAAGGTGAGTTCCGGAGGACTTTATCCAAGAATTGTACACCCGATCACCAACACCTTACTCTAGACCAACCGACACTGGTTGAACTCCTCTGAGCAACCAACGTACATTCTGTGCCAACATATAAAAAGTATTCACAAGACCCCACACTTTGAATTGTGATGTTTTGCTACATGTCTTTTTACTGCTCTGCCATTGGGCACAGGGTGCCCAGTAACAGCCTTCCTTTAGGCTGCTCCAAAACTCTCCTGGATCTTTACCACCACCTTTTCGACTAGGGATGCGGATCAGCCACATGAACAGGGTCCTTCAGAAAGGAAATTAAACCCTTCAAGATGAACCATATGTACCAGTGATGAGAAATTCGTGTTTTGTAAGTACACTTAAGGCCAAAGTATCAAGATATGTGTCCATCCTTGCTCCTTGTCCCCCCCCTGCATTGTACATAATCTGGCATTGATCTCAAACCCTACTATGCACACCATTCAGGTGCTTCTTAGAATTGTTCAATATGAGTTCCAAAATAAACGTACATATGAACAAGTGAAGCATTCAGAGATGCAGGCTGCGACAAACATACTAGCAAAGTGTAGCTACAAAATGTCAAAGTGCCATGGTTATCAGGGCCGGACTTGGAAGCGAAACCGGCCATGTCAAACTGCTCGGCCGGCCCCGCTGGGGGGCAGGGGCTGTATGGCTGAGCTGTTTGATAGGGTTGGTTTTGGCCAGTTTTATTACAGGGGGCAGATATTGCTGGCCCCCGGTAACACAAACTGCCCCCCAGGGTCCCAAAACTGGCCCCCACCCTGGCGGCTCACCGGGTATACGCCCGGTTCCCGATATGACCAGCCCGGCCCTGATGGTTATGCTTGTTGTAAGGCAAAGCCTTGGGATCATATGACAGACACGAATTGAAAAAAACCTGGAAGTATATTCCAGTTGTTTTAGTATCTGTCTGGTTTCTTTGTTCTGCCTTCTGCATAACTTTAAGGTCAGTCGATGGTTCAGAGCTGCTGGTAGTCAACATTACATCAAGCGCACAAGCTCTGATGCATTTCCTGATGGGTAACGTTTCTCCTGAACTGTAACAGCGGGTATTCAACAGGTGCACCTGATGGCATACCTTATTTCCATCTGCCTGATCATATATAATACCATTTATGATGTTTCGGAAAAAACAAGAAAGGCTTGGGTCCTATCACTATCTGGCCTGGACCACTCTAACTTACAAAACAGAAAAGTGACCAGATAGGTTGTTCTACCAATCTTAATGTTATTCAGATGCGTGATGGCGGACGAAGTAAGGAGTTGAAGAGACTGAGGCAACTGAGACCACTCCGGTCGAGAGGGAATCGCAGGGGAGCCCTTTTACAGGATTCAGCCAACGCTGTGAATTAATCAGACGACCTTGAGAGCTTCATTTTAATCCAGCGCACTGATCAGTTTGAGTGAATTGGGAACAGAGAGAAACGTTATTCACATTGTGAGAGTTCCAATGACTTCTTATGAAAATCCCATAGGTTTTTGGAGCACCAAATATTTACAGTCAAGGCCAGTTCCAGTCCACATCCTGAGGAGAACCCTAGAATAACTCTGGGTTTGAAACGCGTTGACTCTGAGCTGAAGCCAGAATAGTAGTGGGGCACTTCAGGGAACTATCAATGAGATCTATTTTCCCCTGGTGAACTGACCCCTTTATATCGAGTCTTTAGCCAGGCCCGGACTGCTTTAGCTCGCCAAACAAGCAGGACTTTTAAAAATTATTTTCTGTCCGCTTGTTTGTTTATGTATCACACAAGGACTGGTGCCCTCTGAAGATGTTTGGAGGCATTTGACTTTTTACATGGTGTTCATGCTCTGTATAGATGTTTATTGCTTATTGTCTGTATTATGTATTATGATTTATTGATTTGTATACATTGTAGGTGATACATGTGTTACACCTGTGTCGCTTTTAGGACATGATGAAATGTTATGAAAAATAATACTTCAAAAATTAAAAATAATGCAAAGCAAATAGCGCTCACTTGGAATTTGTTGGCTAGGTAGTGCTTAAGATTGGTAGAACAACCTATCTGGTCACTTTTCTGTTTTGTAAATGTATGATGTTTTGAGCAGTGCACTGGGTGGAATAAACTTTGAGTAGCCTTGGTAAACTTTCTCGCACACCTTGCAAACTTCTGGACGAATAAGAAGGATGTCTCTCCTTAGGCTAATATGTCCTATTTCCTTACTGCTGGTAAAGTCAATGAACTGTCTTTGAAGTAATGAAAAGTAATCATTATTTCACCAGGGCCTTTTGCAATCGACTTTCCGCCTATTGTTCCCCTCGCTGTTTCTGTCCTTTCTAAGGGGTTTAAAGGATCCAACTTTAAAGATTCTATTAAGTATTTCTTAATAATGATTGTAGTGCCTTTGGCTCAGTCCTATGTAGGACACCTTTCCTCTTCTTCACATTGCAACTGCCCACCCTCCCACTATATGTACATCATGTGATCAGACTACTTCAACGCAGAAACAGGATGAATAGAAGTGGTCCAAACGTTAAGAGATTGCCTAAGGTCGCTAACGCCAAGCCTGCTGTTTTCATGGAGAATGTTTCAGAATGAATAAAGGCTACAGAAACTTTCCAGTGGTCCATAGACAAATGTTATTGTTTTACTGGTAATCGAGTCTGCAGTTTTCAATGTAGCAATGCCTGCCCCTTTGCATGCTCTTTTATCTAATATAGACCCTGGCCATTTTCTGGCATTTTTCGGAAACATTGTCCAGCAAAGAGACCTATTTATGGACTCTGAAGTCATTTTAAGAATACCCTCTCTTCCAGTAAGGGCTAAAACGGTCTCATCTTGTGGGTTTCCTTTTTCACTTGCCAGAATTAGGCATGTCATCACCTCTGCGTTTTTTTTAGAAAGGGAAAAATACCAATTACGACCTGGTACAGTGCAGGGGCCAAACACGATTGAGGGAAGCAACTGGAAGAACATGTTAACGCTTTAGAGCTCCAGTGCTGCATGGAAGCCATTTATTTGTGTTTCAAGATTGATAGGAAAACAAGGAAAATAGAAGATAGGGAGAGGTGATAATAAAAATGTTAAATGGAGAAAGGTGTACTTCACTTCAGAACACTCCTAGGCCCAAGATAAGTGTAACGTGTCTAAGAGGAGAAATATTGGGGGTAGTAAAAGGCAGATACAACTCTCTGCAACTAGCAACATCAGTAGGTTTCACAGCAAACAAATATCCAATCTTGGAGATAACTGTGCTGTCAGGTACAGAAGTGCCATTTGCTTGACAAAACTGGAAAAACAGGAACTGCCCCCCTGACAGCCACCTGTTAATTTGTTGAGAGTCCCACATAGTATTGTCAGCTTCACTGTCACTATATTCCTCTCTCACGCCCTAAAATCATAATTTGTCTGAGTGTTAAATTGACATATAATAGAGAAAGGGTGTAACTCAAGTGATGTATCCTCATTTCCATTAAGGATTTCTGGGAGTGTAAACATTCTGCCTCGTGGAGTCACTCGCAGAGATGAAAGGAGACAATGGATTGGTCAGGGACTAGCCTGGTGGGTCACATTTGCAGAGCAGGAGTTTGACATCTGTCTTCAGCCCCATTTTGAAACTTAAGGGTACCACCTGTGCTGGGAATTTCAACTGCATCCTGCAACTGGCTTCTAATGTTGATAGATCTTTTTTAATTGCTGTTCTTTGGTTTTAATTAATGATCCTAATTATGTCTTATCATCCATATTTAATTAAGTATGTTGAGGGAAAATGTGTACGACAACTAGACGTAGGTAAACCATTTGATAACTAGCCCACTTGAATTTCCTCTTTGGCCAAAGATTGTTAGATTGATCAGAAACCGGGAGTACCTTTTCAACATTGTGGAGCATCTTGGTGGGAAGAACAAGGATCCCAACACCAAAACCTGCCCTGGCTCGTAAACGTAAACCACAGTTTGTGGAGGTCTTAAGAATATATAGTCACATTTTGCTGTGACAATCCCATTGAAATGGAGGCGGGCGCCTTTTGTAAGTGGCATCTTAAAAAAACTGCCTGATTTTGCATTCTTTACCACTGATCATACCCTTAGGAAAATGGCTATGATGTCAAAGGTGATGGACTACCAATGTCTTTACATTTCTTCCATGGTGTCACTATCCTGCATATGAAAAGAAAAAAAATATTCTTCTCATGTATGATTCTCCGGACATCAATTATCTTTTTCAATAAGCAGCACGCTTCAGTATTGTCATGTTGTCTATTCTGGCAACTTGTGTTGGCAGAACCTTCCACATCTTAGACTTTCACTCTTTTCTGTAATAGAAGAGGTGGCACAAAGGCTCCCATTGCCTGAGGCAGTATCCATGGTCTACAGATAGCCATCGGCTTCTGGAGGTGGACGTTGTGAGAAGTTGGCCTGATATATGATGCTCACTAATTCTAGTGATCACCTTGTATCAGTCCAAACAACCCTTATGGTGATTGGTTGTAAGTCAACCTTATAGACCAGCTATCCTAATGGTAGCATGGACAAAGCAGTCTTAGGCTAAACTCTTTTGGCATGTGAAGCCAGCTGTTTTACCACATATAACCCCTTGAATACAAAGTGAAAGGACACCACACAGTTTGTTATGAAAATAAACATTATATTTATTAACTAACATACACCTCTGAACTCTTTATGAGATCAGAGGGCTAAGCACATGACAATCTCTTAGGAAAAATACGTTTAAGTTGCACAAATTACAATGGTGCCCTAGGGGCACGACAAACCATATACTAAGTAAGTGGAATGTGAAAGTCGATAAAAGGAATGGAGCTGTCCAGAGGCTGTAGGATCGCTGGGACCACGCTATACTAACTCTAGGTAGGTAATAGGAGGCCCACGGAGCGCGTGTGCAGAGCGTGAACTCACACGCGAGATGCGTAACAGTGTCGATGGACAGTACAGTTCAAGGAAAAGATGAGTACGGACAATCCTGACTAGGTAGAACTAAAACGACTGTGGAACTGGACACTAGGAGAGTCAAGCTACCCTTGAGCACCGAAATGCTCGTGTTACCTCACCCACAGGCTGCGGGTGCATAGGTGCCAAGTCGTGTCGGGTTCCGGCGTTGAAGTCTATGGAGCCTGGAAGAAAAGATGCTGCAGGCGATCAGGAGGAAGATGTCTGGTGTGATCCAAGGGTGGATCAGTGAAGAGAAGAACCTGAAAGCAGAAGGGACAATGTTCAAAGTCACTAGCCAGTGACTGGAGTGGAACCAGATGTCGTCGTTGGGATCAGGTGAGAGTGGACGCTTGTCTCTGCAGCCACGTGGACCAGTTGGTGTCTTCGACGACCAGGATGGAGGCACGAGCTGTCCCACGCAGGCTCTCGCTGTCGGCGGTGTCGGCTTCAGATTCGGAGTCAACAGGCCTTGGCAAAGGCAACCCACGCGGTGAGTGGAAACGGCGTCTGGAGGGGACCAGGAGGGTCCGGGGTGCTCCTCTTTTGGAAGGGAGCAAGGGCCAGTCTGGAGCAACCAGACCAGCAGGGGAGATTTCAAGGTTTGTCGTCTAGGAGGTCACTAGCCAGCCAGCAAGTGACCAGACAACGCGTCGAGCAGCAAACAGGCAGAAGGGCCCCACGCAGATCTCGTGGAGGCTGGAGGGCTGGTCTTCGGTGCAGGAGCTGCTCGGGGTCGGGGCTTCTCAATCCCCAAAGCACTTGGACAAGGTTACCTCAGTTGTCGTGCTGGCGCGAAGTGCTGCTTCTTTCAAGATGGCCGGTCCCACGTGTCTCGTCTCACCCACGGATCTCAGCTGTGCTGCAGATGTAGGTAGAGGTCGGAGAGGTCTGGGAATCCGGGTCTGGTCGGGCTCTGAAGTCTGGATCCTCGAGGAAAGACGACAAAGGGAAGCCACTGGACGCTGATGGTGCCTGCTTGTGCAGGGGGGACACTCCTTGCCCACAAGGGAGATTTCTTCAGTCTTCTGTGGAGCAGAACGTCGAAGTCCAGAGTTGCTTCTTGTAAAGTTGTTCAGGGTAATCTAATTTGGAATGGGACCAGCTCCTACCTTTATCCGGCTAAAGGGGGCTGTACTATGACCAGGTCCCTCCTCTGGGTGGGACCAGGAAGGGGGGTGGTTACACCACCTATCCTTTGTCCGGTCTTGCGCCAGAGCTGGGGCTGGAGAGCCCCAGGAACTGGTTTAGACCGGTGTATGCACAGGGGCACCTTGTGTGCCCCAGGCATGTCTCATTCCTTTCAGCCCTGTCCTACCTAAAACACAAAATCCTGTCTGGGATGGTGCTAGCACCTCCCAATGCAGGAAACCCTTTGTCCAAGCCTCCCTTGCTGAAAGGACTCCCAGCAGCAGGAGGTCAGACTTGTGTCTGTGGTGGCAGCATCCATTTTGTGATGCTGAGGCTCGAGTTAACTTTAACCGGGGTTCACAGTTACATACATGTCGTGTCCCTCTAGAAGGGTGGAATGCTACCCCGTCGCCAGAATTGGCGAGGGCGTAGTATTCCAATTCGTATAACACCTTACTCGACATGTTTTGATAATGCTATACCAAAGTTGGCAATAACCGCGAGGATTATAATGCACTTAAGAGTTTATGGTATAGCGTTATCATGGAAACAGCTAAAGGACTTGGTTCCGAAAGCTGCAGACAGGCTCAGCTGATGCTAGAGCACCATCTCACATAATTCCAAGCACTCTGCCTTCAGGATGGATAAGGCCTGCCATAGGAGTTACTGATAGGAGGATATGTGTTCATTTTAGGGTTAGATATAGGGATACTATATCTAAAGCAAGGGGTGATTACACCACCTTGCCCCAGCTGATTGATCAGCCAGTGGTGTCAGATTTGGATGGCCAGCCAGGGGTGGCATAATACATGCTGCAGCCCCTGGTAGGCTCTAAGTGCACCTATGCTCTGGGTACCTAAGGTACACTGTACAGGGGCTGATAACGTGACTTAGTATCCAATTAGATATGTACCTAGAGTACATGGAATCCATTTTACAGAGAGAGCAGTGGGCCTGGGGTCCTGAATAAGCATGGGTGAATTTTGCGGATCTCGCGTTCGCGGATTTTGCGGATTTGCGAACTCGCAATCCGCAAAATCCGCGTATTCTCGCGAATTTGCGTTTTTTTTTTATGTTCGCACGGGTTTCTGCAAGTTCGCGAGGGTTTTGTACAATTTCGCAAATTGCGAAATTGTACAAAACGCGTGCGAACTTGCAGCAACCCGTGCGAACACAATAATATGAAGAAAAAGAAGCTCCTGGTCACAGGAACAGCACGGGGATTGCGCTCATGAAAGTCAAGGATGCAAAGGCCTCTACCCAGCATCACAGCTGATTTTCCACAGTAAGTTTAAGTTTAAGTTTTTTTGTTTGATTAATTAAAATCTTACAAAAAAGTACACTTTAAAAGAAAAAAAAAAAAAAAAATAGCTTCAACAATAAAAAGTTCAAGAGCATAAACAGATAATTTTACTAATCTTCTAAAAAGCTGAACTCTAAATAAGATTTGCCTTAAGGCCTTTTGTAATCACAGATAAAAATTTTACAAAAGCGGAGTTCATTAGTAGATCGTTCGTGCTTAAGCACGCCATTAGAGCTTGTCTACAAGTTCTTACACCTCTAGCATTGAATAACCGCCTGAGGATTACTTTCCTTTCTACTTCTATAGCAGGACACAGACATAAAAGATGCAACATATCTTCTTGTCCTCCTTTACACAATCTACAGATCATATTTCCTTCATTTAACTTCCACGGTGGAAGATGACACAAACCTGGCCATAGACCAAAGCGCACACTAATAAATGTTCGCTTACTTTGGACAGACCAAGGAGTTTCTAGATACTTCTGGACTTGTTTTTTCTTATAATCGTTTACAATTGGCCAGGAGTGTTTTCTTTTTACAAGTAGTTCTTTGTCTTTTAGCAGTGATAAATGAATGACAAGCTTATTAATTGTTTTTTTTAAACTTTCCTGGGTGATAGTATTTTCCCAAATTGATGTTAATCCAAAATCTTCTTTTGCTTTGTTTAAGTATACCCAGGCTTGAAGTTTCCTATTGTCTCTTACTTCTTTCCATAATGTTTGTGACAATTGATTAACCTGGTCATTTTTTACCCGGTTCCATACTTTTAAAATTTGGCCTTGCCGGGCATAAAGCTGATTATTTATCCCAAACTCCAGCCTTATTTGTGCCTGTGAAGCATTACATGGTAGGTTGAAAAGAATTTTATATGTTTTTGCCACTGCATTGTTAATTAGCTCCGCATCCTTCCCATTTAGGACTTCGGCACCATATGTTAGATTTGGTAGTAGTTTGGCAGATATGATTTTTAATAAAGGACCATATGTCAAGGCTGTTACTTTCTTTTGTATGGTTCTAAATGCGGCAACCAAGCTATTTGTTTTCCTAGAGATGTCCTTCTTTTGGGGGAGAAAACTTCCGCTCTCGTTAAATAGGACACCAAGATACCGATAGCTATCAACTTGTTCTAATTGGGTTTGTCCCAGCATCCATTTATTTTTTTGTCTTCTGCTCCGTGTGACTACCATTATTTTTGTTTTTGACTCATTTATTACCATTTGGTTATCCTTTGCATACTTGAGTGATCGATCAATCAGTCTTTGCAGTCCTACTTTTGTGTGGCTCATCAACACCACGTCGTCTGCATATAGCAAATTCGACATTTGTTTTCCCGCTAGCCTCGGTGGATGTGAGTTAACTTCATTCAATGATTCAGAGAGGTCGGCTATGAATAAGTTAAAAAGTAATGGTGCAAGGACACAACCCTGCTTGAGACCACGTGTCACCGGTATTTTTTTAGATAGTGATCGGCCGTCACCGAGCCGCACCCTGACCCAGGTTTCAGAGTAGAGTAGTTTGATGAGGGTCAGTAATGAGCCCGGGATACCATAATGAACAAGTTTTCTCCATAGTAGGGACCTATTAACAAGATCGAAGGCCGATCTAAAATCAACAAAACAAAAATAGAGGGACTGTTTAGCTAAAAGTGCTTTATCCGTTAAAACTGATAGGATTAAAATGTTAGTAGAGGTTCCTAAGCCTTTAATGAACCCGGTTTGATTTGGGGGTAATATTAGCTTTTCTTTGACCCAATTAGAGAGAGATAATAATAAGAGGCCCGCAAATAGCTTGGCATCCGTGTCCTGGAGAGTGATCAAACGATAGTTCTCAGGTAGTTGCCAATTACCCTTTTTGTAAACTGGTGATATTAGTGATCCTCTCCAGGATACCGGTATGTGCCCTGATTGGATAACCTCGTTAAATACCATTGTCAGATAAGTAGCCCATAGGGCAGGGCCCTCTTTATAGACTGCAAATGGAATACCGTTTGGTCCCGGTGCTCCGTCCTTTTGTCTCTTTATTAAATTGGCTACCTCGCACTCTGTGAAGTTTTTCTCCAGATCAATGTCCTGTTCCCTCTCAGTGATCCCTGTATGATTGACATCCTGAGAGCAGAGATCTTCTTCGACATATAAGGTCTTTTTTAGGAATTTTACCCAGTCCTCCTCTGATATTGGTGACGCTATCACATGATTGTTAGGTCTGTTTATGGCATTAATTATTTTCCAAAATTCTCTGGAATTCGCTTGGTTACTTGCGTGATAGAGTTTTGCCCACAAGACCTGCTGCCTTAAGTTTTTTTCAGACCACAGTAATTTCCTCAAACTACTGTTCGCACTTTTAAGTTGCTTTCTAATTTCCTCGTTAGCTGGTAACCTAGTTAGCTGTTTCCTCAGTGTGTTGCGAGTTCGCCTAACTTTTTTAATGGTATACGGAAGATTAATATTAGTATCTCTATTTGTTTTCCTCCTTAGGTTGGATTTCCTGCAAGTCGGAGTACTTTCATCCAATTTAACTACTTTCTGGGTGAACTGTTCCCAATGCATAAGTATAGACTCGCTCGGATGATCCTTAAAGCATTCTTGTACCAATTTTTGGGCTTTTTTTTCCACCACATATTTTTTATCCGGTTTCCAAATGAGTTTTCTATGGTTAATTGTACAGATCTGACCTTGTGTAGTTAAATAGATATGGTTTTTTGGCAGTTCCAAATAAATTTCCAATATTTGCTGGCTGTGGTCACTCTCGATAACTTGTTTTAATCTATAGGAACCAATTTTATCAAAAATGTCTATTGACAGTAATGTAAAGTCTATTCTTGATTTTGATTCATGGTTGCGGAATGACCAGCCAGCGGGCTGATCGGTTGGGAACCTGCCATTTAGTGCTCGGAGACCCATGGCTTCCAGGTCCATCAGTAGGTTTTTTCCGATTGGGTTTTGTTTGGTATTTATGCTGGGGTCTAGAACTTGTTCGGGGATTGACCATTCATAATTTTGAGAGTAGATAAAATCGTCCCGTGTCATTTGAATCAGCAAGTTTATATTAAAGTCCCCTGTAGCTAGAATATTCACAGACGGGTCAAGTACTATTTGTTCCAGTAGAAATGTTACTATTGCGACGCTTATGTTCTTGCGAGATGACTGGTTTGGTGGGATATATATGTTAAGTATTATTAACGTATTCCTGTTTTTTTGCTCTCCGGTTGCAAATGTTACCTTAACTGCTTGTATGTTTGCGTTATTTGTGTCCAGCTGTTTATGCAAAGTTTGCAAGTCAGCCCCAATGAATATTGCCAGACCCCCACAAGGACGTCCAAATTTGGAATATCTAATGGCTGGTACGTAGTATCCTTTGTAATTTTGTAGAAAGAAAGCGTCCGTTTCCCATGTCTCCTGTAAACATATGATTTGATAGTGAGTAGACAAGGATTCTACTTCCGCGTTTTTGATTTTTTTTCCTAATCCATTAATGTTCCTGGAACATATAGAAATCGGGCGTTGAGGGTAGCCCCTTACCTCAAAAAGTTTCCGTTTATTTTCTTGTCAGTGGTCGTGTAGTGCATTCCTTATCCAGTTTTCGTTTATTTGCTTAGATTCTACAATTTTTTGCTCTTCCGAAATCTCTTCTTTAGCCTCGTGTGAGCCACCCTGGGGTTTTTTAATATGGAATATACCGGATTCTTCTTTGGTTCTTTGGGAGCTTTTTCCACAGTAGATTTGGGAAGAGGCACACCTGTCCCGCCTCGAAGACGCTCATGATTGTTTTTGGGCTAATGAATGAGCCACTGATTTTGAGCATCAACTAGTTCGAGCGACCATGTGCGTGTTACTATGCAATCGCCCCGAAGGGCGCAGGGGTCCCTTGAGTGAGCTGTCCATCATAGTGGGTGAATGGCGGGAAGACGGTGCAAACCGCGAGTGTGTGGGCTGGGCCAAACGGGCAGGGCTACCATGTGAGTTCACACATGCTTTTAGTGTGTATAAAAGGTCAGAGAAAGATCAGTTCAGCAGATGAAGAGAAATAAGCTCCTGGTCACAGAAACAGCACGGGTATTGCGCTCGTGAAAGTCACGGATGCAAAAGCCTTTATCCAGCATCACAGCTGATTTTCCACGGTAGATTGTGAAGAAGTCACAGGAAGGGCATGGTAAATATTTTAGGATGGCGCCGGCAAGCTGCCAGCGCCATCCTAAAATAGTTACTAAATTAGCTTCAACAGGAAGCTCTAATAGATAAAATCGAGCACCTGCTTTATTTTATCTATTAGAGCTTCCTGTTGAAGCTAACTTAGTAACTATTTTAGGATGGCGCTGGCAGCTTGCCGGCGCCATCCTAAAATAGTTACAACAGGCAGGCTTCAACTTTTGCCCCCGGAAAAATCCGCCGCTCGCGGATTTGCGAATTCTCGGTAAATTCGCGGGAGTTCGCGGATCGCGAATTTACCGAAAATTCGCAAAATCCGCGAGCGGAACGGATTTTCCGCTCATACTTAGTCCTGAATAGCAGGGCCCCAGGTCAACTAAGTCGAAAAACCAGCAAAACACCAGGCAAAAAGTTGGGGGCAACCATAGTCAGATATCCACCTTCCTACATAACCCCCCCCCCCCCCCCAAATGAAAGGAGATAAGGCTATCCTTGACCAGGTAAGCCTATATTGCCTGAGTGGCCATATGAGGTGGTATATGCACTGGCATGGTTACACCCTATCTCATGGTCCACTAAGCAATCCCTCACCCTAAGGGTATCTGAGGGTCTCCACCATAGGGAATCTCTGCCTGTGGTGTGTTTTGGCAAAGTAAAAGGCTGGTGTTGGGATGGAGACTGAAGTGAGACT
Source organism: Lissotriton vulgaris (assembly GCF_964263255.1). NCBI lineage: Eukaryota > Metazoa > Chordata > Amphibia > Caudata > Salamandridae > Lissotriton > Lissotriton vulgaris. The sequence continues at coordinate 1,063,034,958 of NC_141693.1, read as the reverse complement.
CCACTAATGTTGGGCTCAACTTCCTCCAACCACTATCCACCATATATGCCTTTCTTTCCAGGACTGAGTTGCAGTGTGCTCTAAGGGTCAACCTCTGGCTACCTAAAGCTGGAGGCTGGGTCCCTCTGTTTGGCTTACTGGAGGGACAGGTCAGGTTTGGGGCCCTTAGGTCCCAGGTTTGGCTGTGCCCAACAGTGTCCATCTGTGGGAGGTCCCTAACTAAGTTTAAGGGGGATCCCTCAGGAGTCTGTTTTATTTTCACTTGGCTAGGTCTGCTAGCTTCAGTGCCCTTAATCTGCTGATTGGGGAGTTATTTTGGATAGGGGGCCCTTTGGGGTCCACCACTGGCCTCCCTGACCTCTACAGCCCTGGGCTGACTGAGGCAGGGTAGAGAGGGGCAGGTTACCTGCTCCAGACTGGGTCCCACCTTGAAAGGGTCCACTGACATCAGAGGCTCTGCCAGGCTGGGCCTGACTACCTCTGGGGCAGTTTCTTCACAAGGGGTCAGATCAGTTCCCTGAGGAGGCTGATCCTTTCCTAAAGTCTGGTGGGAGGGAGATTTCTCTTCCTCCTCAATGCTCTCTGTCTTAGTGGAGTGATCCATAGTTTCAGGCTTCACAACACTATTATCTGTCTGAGTTTTAGCTGTGGCCATCACAACTCCACCAACCTTTTCAGGAAGGGACTCGTTTGGGTATGGGCTGTTACCATCACAGCCTTGCCAACCTGTTCAGGGAAGGAATCTGTCTGAGATTGGGCTGTGACTGGCACAGCCCTCCTGACCTGTTCAGGGAGGACATCTTGGACTGGGGCTGTGGCTATCACTGCCCCACTAACCTTACCATGGAGGTTTACCATTTTAAAATGGATTTCTTGCTCTACCTCAGCCCAGGCTGAGATCTCTAAATCATTCCCCAGTAGGCAATCTACAGGCAAGTTTGATGACACTGCCACCCTCTTGGGACCAGTGACACCTCCCCAGCTGAGATTGACCACTGCCATGGGATGATCTCTCTGCACTCCATCAGTGTTGGTCACCTGGTATGTGGCTCCAGGTATAAGTTGCCTTGAGGGGACTAGGCTCTCAGTCACCATGGTGATGCTAGCCCCTGTGTCTCTATAGGCCTCAACTTTTAGACCATTGATGTCTGTATTTGTCCAAAGTGTTAGGACAAGCTGTGAAGTTGGCAAACCCCATGCCAGTCTCACAGACAAGAGTATCTAAGTCAAGGGACCTGGTTAGGCCAGAGTCCCCAGGAACTCCCAAAGTAAATCCACCCAAATTCTTGGGGGCACTCCCACCACCTGGGGGATTACTACTAGTAGTAACAGGAGGCTTGGAAGTGTTACTTGGGGGTATGTTCTCCTTATTGTTGTTGGCCCTTGGGCAACTGCTGTCAGTTTTCCAATGGCCTACCTGTTTGCAGGTATGGCAATAAGGTTTCTTCTGGGTATTGGAAGGATTCTGGGACCCACCCCCTTCAGAGGATTTTTGGGGCCCGCGGTTTGATCTGTAGATTTATTCCCACCCTTCTCTTGAGGCTTGGTTGATTCTTTCTTTTGGTCACCACCTTGGTTCTTAGGCCTAATCCTGGTTCTGAACCATTTGTCTGCCCTCTTACCCAATTCTTGTGGAGAGGTCAGATCAGAGTCTACCAGGTGCTGGTGTAATAACTGGTTCTGGCAATTATTTAAGACTTGCTCTCTCATAATTAGATTATACAATCCTGTGTACTCAGTAACCTTACTTCCCAGTAGCCAGCCTTCCAAAGCCTTAGTGGCACAATCAACAAAGTCAGTCCAATCCTGAGACTGAGTTTTCTGGGTGTCTCTGAACATCAACCTGTACTGTTCAGTTGTTAAGCCAAACCTATCAATCAGTGTATTCTTCAGGACTTGGTAATTGTTAGCATACTCAGCTCTAGTAGTGATGAGCTTATCTCTACCTTTGCCTTCAAAGGAGAGCCACAATATAGCAGCCCACTGACTCTGGGGGATGCACTGGACAGTGCAGGCCCTCTCCAGAGCAGTCATCCATTTGTGGAGGTCATCCCCTTGCTTAAAGGGGGCACTATTTTACTCAGGTGTCTAGTATCAAAACTCCTGTCTTTATCTCTAGGGATAATGCTGCCACCAGTGGGGTCTGCCCCACTCAATTTCTGCTCTCTGGCAAAGGCAAGTCTTTCTTTGGCAAGGGCAAGTTCATCCCTCTCAATCCTCAGATTGACTTCCCTCATCTTAGCTTCATGCTCTCTTCTCTGAGGGGATGTAATCCCTCTCTGAGAAGATGCCTGAGAGACATGGGTGTGAATAGATCTGTTAGAGCCTCTGGAGTGAGACCTAACTCGTCTATTCCCAAGGTTAAGCCTGCCTGAGGATGGGCCTGGGGCTCCCCCAGTTCCATTCTCATGTATGCTTAAGTTGGCCCTGGTAAGTCTGCTGACTCCTCCCTGACCATGGTGTACCTCTCCATCAGATGAGTCTCCATCTTCCTCTACTTCATCAGTTTCAGGGAGATTAGAGTCCTCCTCTACTGGGGGTATGTTTCCCTCTGTAGGGTCAGATGGGCCTGGATTAGAAGCCCTTCTGGCATCAAATGTCTCTAAGAGACCTATCAGAAAAGGAATTGTAGGGTTAGAACCCTGTTTTAGTTTCCTGGAGGTACACAATTGTCTCATCTCCTGGAAGCTAAGGGCTGCATATCTTGACATGACCTGTGGAGGGTCAATATCACCAAGGAGAGCCACTGTGTTCTCTCCTGTGATAGACATGCTTTTCTAGTGAGGTGTAAGTGGTGCACTTACCTACACTATGGGTTTTCCTACTGATCCCTTGCTAAGACTTGTAGTCAGGGTGTGCTACTCCCTTTCTACTACAACAGCTGGTTCAGTAGAACTTAGAGTATTTCTAAGCTTGTCATATGTACCTATGGTACCTTATGTGATCTTTCAAATGATATCTCAAGATTATATTTGGTAAAAACAACAGCAAGCTCAAATCCCACCGCTGCCACCAATGTGAGAAGTTGGCCTGATATATGATGCTCACTAATTCTAGTGATCACCTTGTATCAGTCCAAACAACCCTTATGGTGATTGGTTGTAAGTCAACCTTATAGACCAGCTATCCTAATGGTAGCATGGACAAAGCAGTCTTAGGCTAAACTCTTTTGGCATGTGAAGCCAGCTGTTTTACCACATATAACCCCTTGAATACAAATTGAAAGGACACCAAACCGGTTGTTATGAAAATAAACAATATATTTATTAACTAACATACACCTCTGAACTCTTTATGAGATCAGAGGGCTAAGCACATGACAATCTCTTAGGAAAAATACGTTTAAGTTGCACAAATTACAATGGTGCCCTAAGGGGCACGACAAACCATATACTAAGTAAGTGGAATGTGAAAGTCGATAAAAGGAATGGAGCTGTCCAGAGGCTGTAGGATCGCTGGGACCACGCTATACTAACTCTAGGTAGGTAATAGGAGGCCCAGGGAACGCGTGTGCAGAGCGTGAACTCACACGCGAGATGCGTAACAGTGTCTATGGACAGTACAGTTCAAGGAAAAGGTGAGTACGGACAATCCTGACTAGGTAGAACTAAAATGACTGTGGAACTGGACACTAGGAGAGTCAAGCTACCCTTGAGCACCGAAATGCTCATGTTACCTCACCCACAGGCTGCGGGTGCATAGGTGCCAAGTCGTGTCGGGTTCCGGCGTTGAAGTCTAAGGAGCCTGGAAGAAAAGATGCTGCAGGCAATCAGGAGGAAGATGTCCGGTGTGATCCAAGGGTGGATCAGTGAAGAGAAGAACCTGAAAACAGAGGGGGCAATGTTCAAAGTCACTAGCCAGTGACTGGAGTGGAACCAGGAGTGGAACCAGATGTTGTCGTCGCGATCAGGTGAGAGTGGACGCTTGTCTCTGCAGCCACGTGGACCAGTTGGTGTCTTCGACGACCAGGATGGAGGCACGAGCTGTCCCACGCAGGCTCTCGCTGTCGGCAGTGTCGGCTTCAGATTCTGAGTCAACAGGCCTTGGGAAAGGCAACCCACGCGGTGAGTGGAAACGGCGTCTGTAGGGGACCAGGAGGGTCCGGGGTGCTCCTCTTTTGGAAGGGAGCAAGGGCCAGTCTGGAGCAACCAGACCAGCAGTGAAGATTTCAAGGTTCGTCGTCTAGGTCACTAGCCAGCCGGCAAGTGACCAGACAACGCGTCGAGCAGCAAACAGGCAGAAGGGCCCCACGCAGATCTCGTGGATGCTGGAGGGCTGGTCTTCGGTGCAGAAGCTGCTCGGGGTCGGGGCTTTTCAATCCCCAAAGCACTTGGACGAGGTTACCTCAGAAGTCGTGCTGGAGCGAAGTGCTGCTTCTTTCAAGATGGCCAGTCCCACGTGTCTCGTCGCACCCACGGATCTCAGCTGGCTGCAGATGTAGGTAGAGGTCGGAGAGGTCTGGGAATCCGGGTCTGGTGCCTGCTTGTGCAGGGTGGACACTCCTTGCCCACAAGGGAGATTTCTTCAGTCTTCTGTGGAGCAGAACATCGAAGTCCAGAGTTTCTTCTTGTAAAGTTGTTCAGGATAATCTAATTTGGAATGGGACCAGCTCCTACCTTTATCTGGCTAAAGGGGGCTGTACTATGACTAGGTCCCTCCTCTGGGTGGGACCAGGAAGGGGGGTGGTTACACCCCCTATCCTTTGTCCGGTCTTGCGCCAGAGCTGGGGCTGGAGAGCCCCAGGAACTTGTTTAGACCGGTGTATGCACAGGGGCACCTTGTGTGCCCCAGGCTTGTCTCATTCCTTTCAGCCCTGTCCTACCTAATACACAAAATCCTGTCTGGGGTGGTGCTAGCACCTCCCAAGGCAGGAAACCCTTTGTCCAAGCCTCCCTTGCTGGAAGGACTCCCAGCAGCAGGAGGTCAGACTTGTGTCTGTCTTGGCAGCATCCATTTTGTGATGCTGAGGCTCGAGTTAACTTTAACCGGGGTTCACAGTTACATACATGTCGTGTCCCTCTAGAAGGGTGGAATGCTACCCTAGTCGCCAGAATTGGCGAGGGGGTAGTATTCCAATTCGTATAACACCTTACTCGACATGTTTTGATAATGCTATACCAAAGTTGGCAATAACCGCGAGGATTATAATGCACTTAAGAGTTTATGGTATAGCGTTATCATGGAAACAGCTAAAGGACTTGGTTCCAAAAGCTGCAGACAGGCTCAGCTCATGCTAGAGCACCATCTCACATAATTCCAAGCACTCTGCCTTCAGGATTGATAAGGCCTGCCATAGGAGTGACTGATAGGAGGATATGTGTCCATTTTAGGGTTAGATATAGGGATACTATATCTAAAGCAAGGGGTTATTACACCACCTTGCCCCAGCTGATTGATCAGCCAGTTGTGTCAGATTTGGATGGCCAGCCAGGGGTGGCGTAATACATGCTGCAGCCCCTGGTAGGCCCTGAGTGCACCTATGCCCTGGGTACCTAAGGTACACTGTACAGGGGCAGATAAGGTGACTCAGTATCCAATTAGATATGTACCTAGAGTACATGGAATCCATTTTACAGAGAGAGCAGTGGGCCTGGGGTCCTGAATAGCAGGGCCCCAGGTCAAGTAAGTCGAAAAACCAGCAAAACACTAGGCAAAAAGTTGGGGGCAACCATAGTCAGATATCCACCTTCCTACAGACGGCACAGGAGCATGCAGGTGTCACTGCTTCTGTACAGTCTGAACCCTCATTTACATTTATTAAAGTCATATCTTTGTCCCAGCCACTGCACTGAAGTTGAAACTAGGAGGCAGTGACTTCACTGCAGGACAATTCCAGTGACATCTGGGACAAGTGACCAGGGGAGTTGTACTGTGGTAGGTGTGCAGTGTCTCCTCGCTGCTTTAGTGATAAACACTTAACCAGATACAGACACGGGTTCGGAAGCCGCAATCTTCCTGTTTCATGATCACGACTATAATGCAGGAGATTGCTGATCACGGTGGAGTATCTGATGGAAGTGCTCCTGCTCACTTGATCTAGCAGGCGGGCTTCCTGCTCACCACCTCCGCCTTGGCCCAAAGCGCTTTTTATGCATACCCAGCACAGAGATTTAGAGATAAAACAAGGCCAGTGTAACTACACTTTTTACATCAACTCTAATTTGTGATGGAGTTCCTGTAATAGCTTATGTTTTAAGGAGTCTAGTTTGTTTATGTTTCACATACAATGTGAGCCTGAGTCGCTTTCTGATTTTACTATGTCATTTATTTACCCCTAAGGCTTAACATCCCACAGATGTCTGATGGTTTGCGCTAAGCCCCACCAGCCAACAAAAAGAGGCTGAAAGTATTTTGTGTTAAGTCCTGCGTGCCATTGAAATGGGTATTATTTACTATTTGTATAACTGAGAGGAGCGTCCAAAGCAAGGTCACGTGAAGTGCTGATCTCTCAGTTTTCGACTCTTATCCACACCAGGCCGCTTCCTGTGATTCCGGGCTGTAGATCCCCAAAGAGCAGCTTGGACGTCCACCATGGGGGCTCCACAGACAGGGCTGGAGGGAAGCGTGAGAAAGAGCCTCTGCCTGCTGCCTGGTTCCCACGTCTGCGACGTATATTCTTTCTGATTAGATTTGCCACATCCTAGTCCTAGCTGGCATGACGTAAAACAAACAAAAAAGAGTTGTCTCGCTGGACTTCAGTTCTGCAGCCATATCTTCTGGCTGGTCCCAGTAAATTAGATTTTAACCTTAGATTGTAGTTCAGTTCTAGTCTGGCAGTCTTCTGTTTTGTATTGCAGCTTCTTCTCTACCGATTGACTTTGTGTTATTTTGCAGCAACAGTGTCGTGTTTTCGTGTTGTGTTAAATATTCGTATCATTGGCAATTTTTGTCAACTAATTGTTATGTTAGCATTATTGTTTTTTTGTGTTGTATGTATTAGCAGTAGCTTTTTTACCTCTGGTCATTGTTTGTATACATTGCGGACAAGTCACACACAAATAAAATATCTGTACATGTTGAAGTACTAAGAAAGGGTGCAGATGACTACTGTTTGGAATTTCAAACATCTCCATTATTATGTTCAAAATCTTCTTGTGCAGGATTGCAGGAATAATTACTGGGAATGTCATGCCACATATCACCCGTGCTCCCTTTTCTCCAATACATAATTCTACCTCAAGTACACGTCAGAAGCCAGCCATGTGCTGGAAGGCACGCCTGCCCCCTCCATCCCAAGCCGGTTGCAAGACTTAGGCAGAGCTCTCACGACCGAAATACAGTACAGATTGCCCACTGCGCGTGCCCGAGCCGGCCGAACGCAGCTAACGTTCCCGAATTTACTGATGACACCTCTGGTGCAATTAAGGTAAACACACTGATTGTGACTCCACGTCATTCTGAAATCCCCTGCAACGGGCTGAGTGAATGGGGTATGCAGTGATAGGTGGGACGAGAGTTATAATAAGGTAGAGATTTTGTTCATATCGCTCTTCCCCCAATTTTCACTTTTATTAATATGTTTAATATTTCTTCTGATGTTATAACGGATATATCATGTAATATTGTAAAACGGGCCCAACCCACGCTCTAAGTTGTGATCACTAATGCAAATATGACCGAGAAATTGCATACCGCTTGACTCCTGTACTAAAACTCTTACATTGTTATACATTTGTAATGACAAGCGGAGACACTGTGCTATGTTATTATATCTCGTGTAATTGTATTTGTGGCGGATGCATACATTAGAAAAACTAATGAAGACAGCCCCCAAAAAGTACACTTCAGCACTGGGGAAATGATGCCCAAAGTGCAAAGGTAAATATTTTACTTTCCTGTTTTTTTGTTTTTAAGCGAAATCCCTCCTCTCTGCATCGCCTCCAAGGTTCATCCATTCCCTCCCCTTTTTCGGAATGGAGTTACTCCTGCCCGTTACTGCGACCATTTCCTGATCTCGAAATAGTCGGATTGAAGTTTGTGAACGTCTTCAAACATAAAACCACGCCTTCTTCTGTCCCCTCCCCATCCCTTAAAGATAGTTACCACAGCACATTTCTTCACACTGGTGGAGGGGATATATTCAGTGCCAACCCCATTTACACGTGCCAAGATGCCTTTTGTGAATTTCCAGCAGGCATAGGGTACTAACCCAGCAATACAATTAACACCAAGTGGCATATTTACAAGGGGATATCGCCACCAGAATGAGAATGTCACTTTTAGCGACGGTCTGGTGGTAATATCCTCCGTATATTACAAAGCAGCGTTAAGCCACTTAACTTGGCTTAATATCACCTTGTAAATAAGGGCTCAGATGTTCTTCAGTATCACTCTATGACCACCTGGTGTCCTGAAACTCTTGGTCCCGTACCCAGCACCAGGTCCAAGGTTAAAAAACTGGGCATTTTATTTGATGAGAACCTGTCCGCTAACAGCCAGATCGCGGCTCTCGCAGGGAAATACTTTGGGATGTTAAGGACCCTCATAAAAATCTTCTGCTTCCTACTAGATTCTGCAAATAAAACTGTGGTACAAGTCTTAATTATGTCTAGCCTGGACTATTGCAATGTGTTGTATCTAGGTGTGTTAGAAAATCGATTGAAGAGACTCTAAGTGCAGAATACGGCGGAGCGTCTGTTGCTGAACCGCCCCAAAAGTATCTGTATCGAGGCCGCGCTGTACAAGCTGCATTGACTTCCGGGGAAGCGGAAACTTTCTTTGAAAGCCTTGTGCTATTGTTACACGGCTGTTGTGAAAAATGGCCCAAGCTACTTGCACTGTTTTATCAAACCTTATGCTCCACTGAAGAACCTTAGATCTACTGTTGCCATGCTGGACAGTATCCTGAAACTTAAGAAAGTGCGCTTTGGCGGTAGCTCTTTTAGCTAACTAGCGCCTAAACGCTGGAATTCGCTGCCTCTTCCATTTTTGGAAGTGGGATTCCGGGGGGCATAACGAACTCCCCTCAGAATCCCATTTCCAAACAAGCATTTACAATGCAATGGTCTCGGCATTGTTAAAGTTAGAGCTATTGGCATTGCTCACGACATTATTTTTATTTATTTTTTTAAACATAAATAAATGGCATTGTCATTTACAATGCCAATAGCTTATTCTCTCGCAAATGGGAGACCTACTGCATTTGCACCCACACACAGAGCCACACACACAAAGCCACCCACACACACAAACAGAGCCACCCACACAAAGCCACCCACACATAGAGCCACCTACACACACACAGAGCCACCCTCACACAGACCCACCTACACACAGACCCACCTACACACAGACCCACCTACACACACACAAACAGCCACCCTCACAGACCCGCCTTCAAAAAAAGCTACAAACACAGAGCCCAACACACACATACAACAGTAGGCATGGATGCCGCATGTATGCACCGCCACAACCCACTGCCAGAGAATCAGTACTACCATAAACAGCAGCAGCAAATGACTGCACAGTAAACCATTTAACCTTTAGCAGCCACTCCCCCGCCGAGTCCACCGGTTGTCTCACATCTGCTGCTCCAAGGTGTACAAAAGGTCATGCGGAGAACTAAAGGGAGCCTGCCACGTAACACAGGGTGGAAAGCACCAGGGAGGGGGCGGGGCGCACCGACTAATACCTACTGCGCGAAACCAGGAGTCCCGCTGGTAGAGATCAAAGCAGAAAGGGACCCCGCCCCCTCAACCCTCCCCCCATCCATTCAATGGTTATAAGGCGCTTTGCTAAAATCAAATCCAAGCCTATAAATCTAGAGCAGCCCTCATACTTGCTGGACGTGGGAACAGCCCCACAAACACGTCACCGGTGAATGCAGAATATGGCGTTCAGTGACGTCATTAATATAGTCAATCTCCCCCCAGAGCCAGAGGCGCTCACAATCCCACATCAGATGCAACAGCTCTGCCCCCTTCGCCCCACACCAGGGCAGCTGAGGCTCCAGGGTATATTTTTATTAATCCTGCCTGGTGTAAGAAGTGCCCTGGAAACAAGAGAAAAATGAATCCAAACCTAGAGAACTCGCTCCAATATTTTCCAGCAGTCAGATCACTAATCTATATATCAATGCCCACCACCCACTGTCATCGACAAGGGGGCATTGATAACCCTACTGAGCACCACATGAAGACTCAAACCTGCCCTATGTGTGCCTTGCATGTACTCGTCCTCAGCCATTAAAAACACACTTGCTTCACACTACAATACTACCACATATCAAAGTGATCGAATCGTTACTTACTTTGCCTTTGGTTTTCGAGGCCGCTGCTGAGCAGTCAGAGCAGCACACGCTGCTGCTTATGGGTGGACTCGACTGAGCAGCGCGCTGCGCCTGCGCAGTACGGGGGGAGGGAGGGGGGGCAAAACTGGGCAAACTGGTCTGATCGGCATTTGTCCGACTCCCCAAGGGGAAAGACTTCTGTGCCATAGAGGAACGGACACGGGCTGGCAAAAAAATCAATTTTTCAATTGTGATTTGTAGCTTCTATAGGGACCTCACCCACGCATTCAGGCACGGCATCCAACTTTAAATATTTTATGCACCGGCACAAATTAAGCACTGGAAGGACTAGCATTTTACGTCACTGGTGCTGCGCAGAATGACAACTCTTATCAGCATAGGAACACAGACGAAGCACAAAGAACTAGCGGATTGACGGGACAGAGAGATGTAATATGTCCGTGAGAAAGACAGCAAGGGAAAAAGTCAAAGAATCTAGAGGACGAGAGAGTGAACTTCAAAGCAAGGTTGAGGGAAAGTGCACAGATCAAAAGAGAGGCTGCGGAACACAAGTAAGGAAGAGAGAGTAAGAGGGAGAACGAGGCATCATGGGGCAGTGACGGACAGAACAAGCACTCACCTGAGGACGACTTCTTCTGGTTGCGGTCGGCCTGAAATGGCTGCCGCAAAGCTCCGACATTTTCGCGATTCGGGGCGTGTTTTTAGCAGTTGAGCGACGGATGAGGTCACGGCTTAAAAACTGCAAAAAACATGCCCCCGAATCGCAAAAAAACGGGGCTTGAACAGAGTGACACCCCCCTCATCCAATGGCTGGCCTCCATTTAGGAAGCCAGCCAATGGAGAAGAGGGGCGGGTTCAAGCCCCACTGTAGCCAAAACATAAAATCTCGGACTCTGCCCACTGCTTACGCAGGTCGACGCAGGCCGAGACCTAAAAATGTAATTAACGGGAACTGATGTCTATATGCAGCCTGCAGCAGTTTGGACCTTCAGCGCTGGGACACTTTGTGGTGAAGTAGCTATGCGCTTTACTAGCTCCACTATTATTATTATGATTATTATTATTCTTGGAAGGCTGCAGTAGAGATTTGGGGAGCATGTGGCTGTGAATGTACCAATTTGATTATAGACCCCTTCAAGGCTGTAGTATTGATTCGGTCTTGAAGCAGAACATGTTTCATGAGCAGAGAAACTGGGAACATTGATATGTCGGTATTGTCCATTAAATTTCAATGTGCCGATAGAGAATATGTTGTAAGACATCTTATGAATAGCTGTGCATGTTGAATTACAGCAGTGCTATCCCATATGGGTGTGTATTTGGAAGTGTGTTGCAGTTGCTTTCAGCCTATATGGGAAATGTTTCCATGTCATGTGCGATGACCTCTGAAGTGCGGCTATCGTGCTATGGGACAACACATGGCGGTGTCTCTAATGAGAAAGTGCGATAGACGCACATTTTTAAAGTAGGTCTTGGTCTGGTAGTTCTGATTTGGTCTGCAGACCCCTGTATTATGCAGGTAGTTTTCTTTTATGTTCTCAGTCCGGCTTCCTATGTAGGTTGTTGCTGGGGGTCATTCGCTCTGCAAACTTATTGGTCCACAGAAGGTGACAGGTGCACAGAAAGAGTGTGGGGAACGAGAGTCTGCCTAGATAGACTGTGTAGCAGTCTTTCTCAAATTGTTGCCATAATGAGACATCAAGTAAGCAGATTTGGCAAGCTGCACTGTGTATTGTCTTCCTTTTCAGGTCTCACCTAGCGTTGCAGTGCGCATGCGCTGCTCGCTCTGCGAGAGCTAATGTGATCAGAAGATTTCAGAAGGGGACTTGAACCCCGCCCATCATTTTCATTGGGTCGCGTGAGCGTTTATGCTGGCTTCCCGTTGAAAAGGATCCTTCTTAGTTACCGCCCTGTCTCCCTTGTGTATGGCCGATCCGGACTGGGTCGTTAGATTGGCGGCTGTCGTGAAGCTATTTCTTATCTTTAGGTGGCGTGCACTGAGTTTAATTCGTTTTTCACTCTGCATGCACGCACAACGCACATGGCGCACTTTCACTTTCCCTGATGGCAGCTGTCTTGTGGAAAAAGAGAGTGTGTGTGCCTGTGTTCGTGTAGGGCTGTGTGTCTGTCGTATTCAAAAAGCAAAATCCTTCCATTGCACAAGATCTAAAATATTTACTATTGTAGCGCTTGTTTAGACTGTATGTACATGAGCCTGCTTCAACTCGCTTTAAGAGATATCTGTCCTGAACTTGGAGTGCAACGAGGAACCTCTAGTGCTGATGCTAGACATCTATGTATTAATTGTTTACTGTCGCAATCTGCCCAAATGCCACTGCCGTATCATGGAATCCTGCACCTAGGGAGCTTTTGTGAGAGGAAAGGAATGCAGCAGGCCAATTTGGCAACAAAAGGAAAATGATGTGGCGTAATGCTGCGCATTTTGTGACAGTAATGCTTCTTTAGTTTGTCATTTTTACTCATATTGACACTATGCAAAGGTTTCACCAGTTAAATACAGCAATAAGCAACAGTAAAGTGACCGGTCAATGTTTACTACGGGCCGTCCACTGCACGGCACCCCACACCGCTGTGTTGTTAGTAACTTTTGTTCCGTTTGACCTAGAAACAATTTTAATTTTAAAATTAGCAGATTATGCAGGAAAATCCACAATTAGGAGGTAAACGCTATAGGCGCTAAACCACATTATTCCATTCACCCTGGATACAGTTCTTGGATGGTAGACTGTCACAGGCAGGGGTGTGGGGCGGACGAATTGGGGGGGAGGGGGAGTCTCTGACATCGAACGTCTCTGTCCTCAGCAACCCTTCCTACAATACAAAGGTGCCAGATGGGTGGCGTGTGGCTCACTGGAAGTAAAGAACATGCCCCCCTCCCAGTTCACCAATTAAACGAAATAAAAGCTAAAATTGGGGAGCAATGGACCCCTCATTCTTTTGGGCACCTAGGTCACTGCACGTTCTGCATTCCTAATACCTACTACGCCCTTGATCAGGGGTGAGCCTCCTCTGCCCCACCTCCATCCCTGCTCCCGCCCCTCCTCGCCCCGAATCCTTCCCTGATTGGAAGTCTCCGCCTCACATCAAGGAGCAGTAGGCTGGAATCGAGTCTGCTTGCTTTACCAGCTTGTGTCCCTCCTTTTTCGGATTGCGAGCAGCCCGGTGGCAGTGGGCTTGCTTGCAGGAGCTGAGGGCTGCGATTGAGTATTTTGGTTTTAGCGCGTTGTCACGCTGACTAAAAGCGGCGACACGCATTAATTTTTAAATTGCGATTCTTTTGTGTCTAACCTGCACTGAAAATTAACAGGTACCCCTAACTTCCTACCTTGTTTCCTAGGGGCTCAGCCAGGCTGGCTGGCAGCTGACAACATCCCAGGCTCCCAGCGGTAGTGGCCGCCATCTTGGATCGGGCTGGTTCGCCCAACCCCACCCACGCCACTCCCACCACGCTGCTCCTCCATTTAGGAGTGATCCTCAGTCTCCCCAGCGATTGCGAGCAGCCCGGTGGCAGTGGGCTTGCTTGCAGGAGCTGAGGGCTGCGATTGAGCATTTTGGTTTTAGAGCGTTGTCACGCTGACTAAAAGCGGCGACACGCATTAATTTTTAAATTGCGATTCTTTTGTGTCTAACCTGCACTGAAAATTAACAGGTACCCCTAACTTCCTACCTTGTTTCCTAGGGGCTCAGCGGGGCTGGCTGGCAGCTGACAACATCCCAGGCTCCCAGCGGTAGTGGCCGCCATCTTGGATCGGGCTGGTTCGCCCAACCCCACCCACGCCACTCCCCCCACGCTGCTCCTCCATTTAGGAGTGATCCTCAGTCTCCCCAGCGATTGCGAGCAGCCCGATGGCAGTGGGCTTGCTTGCAGGAGCTGAGGGCTGCGATTGAGCATTTTGGTTTTAGCGCGTTGTCACGCTGACTAAAAGCGGCGACACGCAGTAATTTTTAAATTGCGATTCTTTTGTGTCTAACCTGCACTGAAAAATAACAGGTACCCCTAACTTCCTACCTTGTTTCCTAGGGGCTCAGCGGGGCTGGCTGGCAGCTGACAACATCCCAGGCTCCCAGCGGTAGTGGCCGCCATCTTGGATCGGGCTGGTTCGCCCAACCCCACCCACGCCACTCCCCCCACGCTGCTCCTCCATTTAGGAGCGATCCTCAGTCTCCCCAGCGATTGCGAGCAGCCCGGTGGCAGTGGGCTTGCTTGCAGGAGCTGAGGGCTGCGATTGAGCATTTTAGTTTTAGCGCGTTGTCACGCTGACTAAAAGCGGCGACACGCATTAATTTTTAAATTGCGATTCTTTTGTGTCTAACCTGCACTGAAAATTAACAGGTACCCCTAACTTCCTACCTTGTTTCCTAGGGGCTCAGCGGGGCTGGCTGGCAGCTGACAACATCCCAGGCTCCCAGCGGTAGTGGCCGCCATCTTGGATCGGGCTGGTTCGCCCAACCCCACCCACGCCACTTCCCCCATGCTGCTCCTCCATTTAAATGTCCCCCATGTGTCAGCGCAGCGGACGAGCGCAGCGGGCGCGCCGTAGGCTCGCCGGAGTCACGCCAGAGTCCAGCCCGTCTGCGCCCGTCCGCGGCAGGCCGGGGCAAGGGGCTCCCCCTCATGTCCCACCTCTGTCATATTCATCCCTTGACCTTCTGTCCCATTGGACCCCTGGCACCATCAGCCCTCCTGTGTCCAAATTGTTGCAAAACCTAAGTCTCCTCACGAGACCTCCGGCCATCCCACCTGCCGCCATACTAAGTTCTTCCTCCTTGTCTCGCACTGCTACCCCCACTCACTCCCCTTTTCCTGTCTCCCACACGCCGACTTTTAACACCACTGCTGCGCTTCTTAACACCAGATCAGCAGTCAGTCACCAGCATGAGCTATTCGACTACCTCGATACCCACAATCCGGATCTCTCGTTTTTAACAGAGACCTGGTTTAAGGCTGACTCCCTACCCAACGTCTTAGCTGCACTTCCTCCCTCATATTCCATCATCCGAGCGGATCGACCGGAGGGCAGAAGAGGCGGTGGAGTAGCCTTGATAGCTCATACTGACTCCCACTTTCAAATTCTCCCTTTTCCCCCCATCCCTGAAGTTGACTGCTTGATAATTCGAGCTAGCTCTCATTCGGCCCCCCTTACCGCTGTTCTCATCTATCGCCCCCCTCACCCCACACCCACTTTTGTTTCCAGCCTCCAGGACATTCTCGCTACACTGGTCGTTAACAACTCGTCAGTGCTGGTGCTGGGCGACTTCAATTTTTGGCCCAACGATCCTGCCGAAAGCCCCCTTTTCCAAAGAATTCACCGACCTTATGACCAGCCTCAACTTCACCCCCTATGTTCATAGCCCTACCCACATGCATGGCCACTCGCTCGACCAGGTTTGGACCTCGAATATTTCCACTACTCCCCCTACCATTTCCCCCTGTTCCTGGTCGGATCACTTTTTAATTTCTTTCTCCCTTGCTTTAGCCCCAGCGACCAAACCCCCCCTTCCCAAGAACACCTGGGTCAGAAAATGGGGTAAGGCAGATATGCCATCCTTCTACTCATCCCTAGTCAATTCCTGCCCCGACCTTTCAGGCCTCGCCGCCCCGGTCCAACTGACCACTATCGACGGCTGGCTGACCCAGGCAGGCGACGACTTTGCCCCTTTGAGGTGGATCACGGTCAAGCGAGCCCATGCTGCTAACCGCTGGTTCACCCCTGACCTCAAGGAGAAGAAACTGGCCGCACGCAGAGCAGAGCGTGCATGGAGAAGAGAATACTGCCCCGCCAAAAAAACCATTTATCTCTCCGTGCTCAAGGCATATAAACAAGGCATCCTTGATGCCAAGACCCTGTTCTACTCTAACAGGATACTGGCAGCAGAATCCCAATCCAAAGAGATCTTTGCTACAGTACACGAGCTTGCCTCATCCAACAGAGCCACGGCCTCGATCCCCCCCTCTCAACCGCTCTGCGACTCACTCAACGATTTCTTCGTTGAGAAGGTCGCAAAGATTAAGGCCAACATCCCCCCCCCCCCCTTCCCCCACTTTCACCAACCCCTCCCCACCTGCTGTCACCTCCAAACTCACCTCCATCCCCCCCTGACTAAGGCTACACTTCTTCCCCTGCTCCAAAAGGTAAAGTCTGGCTCCCCCCTAGACTTTGCCCCTGCTCACATCCTGAGAGAAATCTTCCTACACTGCCCTACCCCTCCCCTCACACTTTTGAACGACTCACTTAGCAATGGAGTGGTCCCCACTGCTCACAAATTTTCAGCTGTTATCCCTATCCTAAAAAAGCCTGGTGCCGACCCTTCATCCCCTTCCAATTACCGCCCCATCTCCCTTCTGCCTTACCTGGGCAAGGTTCTAGAAACCCATGTAACCAGCACCCTGAGCACCTACGTGGAAACCAACCACTGCCTTTCCCCCCGGCAGGCGGGCTTTCGCCCCCTCCACTCTACGGAGAAGGTGGTGACCTCAGTGATGGACAGCCTACGCGAGGGCATTGATACCAACCTCCCGCAGGCCCTCATCCTCTTAGACCTGTCCGCCGCTTTTGACACGGTGGACCACTCCATCCTCCTCACCCGTGTCAGGGCGGCGGGCATAGAGGGCCTGGCCTTCGCCTGGCTCGAGTCCTTCCTGAGTGATAGGGCTCAGGCGGTCCACCTAGCTGGTTTCACCGCTGCCTCTCGTAAGGTTGTATGTGGAGTCCCCCAAGGTTCCTCACTTTCCCCTCTTTTGTTTAATTTATACATCTACCCCCTTATTTTTATGTTGCAGCAGCTCGAGGTCACGGTGTTCAATTACGCCGATGACCTCCAGCTAATTTTCAACCTTTCCCACTCTTCCTCATCCTCCCTGAACGTCCAATCCGTCATGTTGTTCATCCAGGATTGGATGAACTGCAACCACCTCAAACTCAATCCGGACAAGACGGAGTTAGTCTTGACCGGAGGTGGCTGCATTCCTTGGTCCCCTTCCCACTGGCCTTCTTCACTTGGTGTCCCCCCGCTCCCTGTCCCCAAGGTCAAAACCCTTGGTATTTTCCTGAATTCTTCACTCTCCGTTCACTCACAGGTCAATTCGGTTGTTTCCTCCTGTTTTTTTTCCCTCAGAACCATCAGGAAGATCTCTAGCTTCTTCTCTCTACCTGCCCTAAAGATCATCGTGATGGCTATGGTGCTCTCGCGCCTTGACTATGGTAACATCATTTACAATGGCGCCCCAGCCTACGCCATTCACCGTTTGCAGCTAGTGCAGAACCAGGCCGCCCGCCTGATTCACGGCCTGCCTAAATTCCATCGAGCCACTCCTCTACTGCAGGCCCTGCACTGGCTGCCGGTGAAAGAGCGAGCCTTGTTCAAGCTTGGCTGTACCACCTTTCAGGCCAAAATGGGCACCGCCCCGGAGTTCATTTGCTCCGCCATCACGCCCTACAAGCCGGGAAGCGAGCTTCGATCCACCCATCAGGCCCTGTTAACTACCCCCCGCTTCAGAAAGAAAAAGGCGGGTGGAACAAAATTTGCAGTTCTCGCTCCTGCGTTCTGGAACTCCCTCCCGACGGAACTCCGTTGACACCCTCTTACATCAAGTTCCGGAAAGGTCTTAAAACCCTGCTCTTCTCCTGAGCCTATAATGCCTAGACTCCCTCCGCTCCTGTCTGTCTCCTCACAATCCAAAAGCGCCAAGAAACCGCGTGGTAGAAGTGCGCTATACAAATGTTTTTAAATTCAAATTCAAATTCAGTCCCCGCCATGGATTAGCAGAATGAATAAAAGCCCCTCCCTTCCGAATAATGTTTGAGTGAGTACGTGAAATACCACAATAATTATTTTGATCATGCTCAGGACCCACCACATTACTTCTTGGCTCCTTAACACCATCGCTGCTAGAGAGATTTTCCTCCTGTGCTGCAGATCCATGATTTCCATTGTTCATGACGAGCTCAGCTCGTCATGAGCACAGGAGCACTGTACTGCATGACGAGCTCAGCTCATCATGAGCATGGAAGGGGTTAACGAATACTAGTCATAATAGCAAACGCGATTATTCTCATTTTATCGACCTTGGAAGAAAGACAGGCATAGGTTACACTTACTCCCGTCGCCTGCAGGTCCCAAAGAAATCTTCGCAGCAGGCTTTCAGCCAATCAGGTAGTAGCATCCATGGGACTCCAGCAAGCCATCTGCAGCGAATACACATATATGTACTGCACGCACTAAACCCACTCATCTATCTCACGGGAGACTTGTGACCTGGAAGTCACACAGTGATCTCCGCATCAAGTTCAGGAAAAAACTGTCTATGTCAGTTCGTGATCACATGAGGATTTGGTGTCTGTGCCAGAATAAGTTGCAGAGAGTCCCATGCCAAGCCACGGAGGGATGTGCCCATCGGTCGGAACCTAGGTCAGACTATAACAAAGGCAGTCTTGCAACCCGGGGAGAGGGTGTGGTCTCACGGCTAGACTGCCGATCTTGGAGCTGGGAAACCAAGGTTCGAGCCTCAGGGTCGACTCCCCATCATGTGATTCTAGGCAAATCACTTAATCTCCCAGTGCACAGGTGCTGGATGGGTTTTGTGGGGTTCACTACAAGTAAAAAAAAATGCCCCCCCCCCGTTCACCTAATAAACAAAATAAAAGCTAACATTGGGGTGCAATGGTCCCCTCACTCCTTTTGCCACCTGGGTCACTGCACCTGCTGCATTCATGATACCTACTACGCCCTTGATCAGGGGTGACCCTCCTCTGCCCCACCTCCGTCTCTGCTCCCGCTGCCCGCCCCTTCTTGCCCCGATTCCTTCCCTGATTGCAAGTCTCCGCCTCACATCAAGGGACAGAAGGCTGGAAGTGAGTCTGCTTGCCAGACATTTACCAGCTTGTGTCCCTCCAGTACCCGTCTGTGCCAGGATAAGTTGCAGAGAGTCCCATGGAAAGTCAGGGAGGCATGTGCCCATAGGTCGGAACCCAGGTCACACTATAAGGAAGGCAGTCCTGCAACCCGGCGAGAGGATGTGGTCTCACGGCTAGACTGCTGACCTTGGAGCTGGTAATCAAGGTTTGAGCCTCGGGGTCGACTCCCCATCGTGTGATTCTGGGCAAATCACTTAATCTCCCAATGCCTCCCAAAGGAAAACATTTACAATGCAACAGGTCTCGCATTTACGCGGGTTTGAGCTATTGAAATTGCAAATAACAATGCCTCTTATTTTTGTTTTTAAAACATAAATAAAAGGCATTGTCTTTTACAATGCCAATAGCTTAAACTTGCTTAAATGTGAGACCTATTGCATTGCAAATGCTTGGTAATCATGATAGCAGAGTTTTGGAGTTATATCGCCCGATCTCTGAGAAGAGTAGATTTCCAATAGTGACAAACAGTCTTAATGTCTATTTAGTCCGATTGACAATTATATATTAAATCACAGTTAACAGAACAGAGCTTTGGCACTCTAGTATTGACATTCAATCATAGTGGTAGAAACAGATCCCATCACCATGGGACATTTATACATTTATATAGTTACAAGCCCATATTCTGAATGTATTCTGTAATTGGCCCTAGGAATCCTGGGCCAGCCCCAGGTTAAACATTTCCTCCTGCAATGTGGCAGGCTCAGTGGCAGGTAAGGGTGTATTATTAGCAGTGGCAACTCAGGGTAAATGCAGAGATGGCAGCCCATCTAAACCTCCTGGGAGGCCAACTTTTTGCACTAGTTTCTGCCTTGTAGAAGCAGTGTGATTGGGAGGATAATGAGGCTTCCTAAAGCACAATTCCAGCACTCTCTGGTGATAGGCTGATGGGTGGAGAGCAAAAGGGACTCTCACCAATGTCCCATGGGTCACTTGCGTCTTTATGCCCACTCTGGTGCTCTTATAGGTGCCCCTTCTCAGTCCTCTTAGCTGTGCCTTTGATGCCACAGGCAGAAAGACATTTAAACTAGCGCTGAGCCTGATCCAATTCAAAAATATCAATTTAGCCTTTACGATCTGAAGCACTCCAGGAATCCTTCTGCGCAGCCTTAGAGGAAGCGGAATCCATCTTGGAAGGAATTCTGCAAGCTGCTGTTGTTGCAACCGGTTAAACTGCAAATGTCGCTGCTCCTTTGTCAGAAATGAACCACCTCGAGCTGTTCGTGGTTCCGTTACTTTAGAAAATCTTTACTTGGAGTATGATTAAAGGCCCATTTTTTTAATCAAACTGCTTCTATTTGAATACTAAGGGGCAGATTTACAAGCCCCCTGCGCCACTTTTGCGTCACTTTTAACATGGGAAAAGTGACGCAAAAGTGGCGCAAGGGGCTTGTAAATCTGCCCGTTATATTTCAAGGCGTAGAATCAATCGTGACTTGTCGAGGTCTTCTGGGCCATCCATTTTTAGAATGACTTGTGTCATCTGCATAGTTGTTATAGGCAAGATTGAATGATCTGATCAGGTTCAGTAAAAATACAAAGTAAATGTTGTATAGGGTAGGAGAGATGATAAATCCCTGAAGGACACAACGATGTGTGAGGATCGGCTATGAAAGGTAGTAGGACTATCAAGCGCTGTCTTTCATTAAGGTAGGAGGCAATCCGTTTTACAGCATTTTCATGTGTTCTGAGATGATGGTGTTGTACAGTGTCAAATACCACTGATAGGTCAGAAGCGGTAGGGCAGCCACTCTCTTCTTGTCTACTGTGAATTTTAAACAATCCCATTTGAATACAAGGACTGCCTCTTCATAGAGACGTGTGATGGTGGGAAACAACACTTACAACGCAACTTTTACAACGCACTACCTTTACAACGAAACGTTTACACCGCGACATCAATTACAACGCATGCCATTACAACGCAACCATTACAACGCATGTCACTACAACACATACCACTACAACGCGTCATTACAATGCATACCATTACAACGCATACCTACACTATCCAACACTTACCCTACTGTTGCACCCCCTGGAGTTAGAATAGTAATGTAATTTTTACCCTACACTATCCAATACTTACCCTACTGTTGCACCCCCTGGAGTTAGAATAGTAATTTTTACCCCTACACTATCCAACACTTACCCTACTGTTGCACCCCCTGGAGTTAGAATAGTAATTTTTACCCCTACACTATCCAATACTTACCCTACTGTTGCACACACTGGAGTTAGAATAGTAATTTTTACCCCTACACTATCCAACACTTACCCTACTGTTGCAACCCCCTGGAGTTAGAATAGTAATTTTTACCCTTACATTATCCAATACTTACCATACATGCAATGTAATGGTATGCGTTGTAATGGTATGCGTTGTAAATTTAGTATGCGTTGTAATGGATGTTGCGGTGTAAAAAATGCGTTGTAAAGGTATGCGTTGTAAAACTATGCGTTGTAACGACATACATCCTATGATGGTAGATGGTTCTCGTACCCATTGTTGAGTAAAAAGTCAGGTCTTGATGGCCTTTCAAAATGTCAGATGGCTGCTGTTTTTTTATCAGCCTGGATCCTTTAGCACCTTCCACTGAGATGTAGTGAAGTAAATTTGGGGATTACAAATATAAGCTCAGTGGAGGAGCCAACATCCTGTAGCTGGGATGGTATTGCTGTAGTCTAGGATAGATGAAATGGTCGCATTAACTACTCTACCTCGATGTGGAAAAGAAACTGTTGAAGACAATTCAGAGACCTGACTTGCTGGAAGCTGCTACTGTTCATCTAAGGTGATTCCTGAGTCATCCATGACCCCCTGATTCTTCTCAGGTGAAGATGTTTAGGGTGAGGGCCAATAATTGAGGAGCAAAATCAGAAGTGTGCTGTGGTTTGAGAGAAGAATCTCTAAAAGTGTTTAGTTTATGTCAAAAAGTTGGCCAGTACCCATCAACAAATCATTCCTAAAGCTAAATTGATCACTGGTAATGCTGAATTGTCGCCTTCATTAAGAACAAGGAGGATTGAAGTGTTGGAAACAATCCATATCATTTCTAGTTTTTTATGCGTAAAAGTAAGCTGACTATAAATAAACAAAAGAGAAGAGATCATCAGCTCTGATGGCAAAAATTACAAAGGCAGTAGTTTAAAAGGATGCAACGTGTCACTGCTCATTCAGAACATACTCTAGCCTTTTCAGCTCAGTGCCTTTGAAGCCATGCCGTGCTACATGAGCATTAGCAGATAAGCGTAAATTCAATGATGTTAAAAGCAGCAGCTGCAAATGAAGTATTACCAACTGTATCCATGTACCTCCCACCAGCAGTCATCAATGACTGATACTACAGCCCTTATTACAAGGCACAGAGTCCACGGTGAGTCTTGCTACACCTGCGCTGCTTCTCATAGCACTTCTTTTCCAGGCCCCCAAAAGTCTCCATTGAGGACAGCGCCTTGCAACGTGGAGTCCTCTGCACGTTGAACGGTCACAGGTTGTTAATGTGGCAGCTCACGGTGTACCTGGATGGAGTACATGCCAAATTGCTGTTGAATTTGAAGGCAATAGTAACTGACTGCCAGCTCTCAGTCTTCAGGCAGTGCACATGCTGCTTCCTGCAACATTACAAAAACTCCTTTTACTTGTGGTTTGAAGAATTGTGCAAGATAGATGGCTTTATATCAGAGTTTCTGATTCAGATCACAGAAAAAAAGACTTTCCTGGACATCTTCGTGGCCCAAAAGCGCTCATCCATGGGCAGTATAGCAGTGACCAAATGCCCAAATGGAATGGACCATTCGTGTCTGGCCGCACCTGATAGTGGTACAAACAGGGAAAGAGCCATTCCCAGCGCCTCGCCACCTATACTAGTATCCCCATTGCAGGAACACATAGAAGCACAAATCGCTTGTGCAAGCCATCCCCAGAACACTGTAGCGGAGGGGGTTGTGGCTATAACATCGACACTGCCTACCACAAATAATATAACAGCATCATGCATAGCCGAGGGGGAAGGTCATCACCCGCTCAAAGAGGGCCACCAAACCCGGAAGTATTAGCACCACCAAGCCCCAAAGTAGTGACGAGCCGCCAGCAAAGCGAACCAGGGGTGGGGCGTCTCTGAAATGAACACATAATAAGAAACAAAACACCAAGCCAGCGACACAAAGCACTAGGTCCCAGCATATAGTAGACCTAGATGCCAGTCGAACGCCCGACAGTAGGGAATGTGCCAGCATAGAGTTGGGGGCTGATCTTGAGTATTGGAAAAGAGCGGAAACACTGATAACTGTCCTTTTGTGGCCTTTATTGGGTAAACTAAGATCAATAAAGGATAAAGTGACGCTACTCCTGGCTCAGACCAAGGCACCTAACAATGATGCAGTGGAACATCTTATACCCCAAGTAGCACCCACAGTACTAGCGGACGAGGGCGAAGGGGGAGGAAAGGGGGCAACGAACAGCCCATAGGCTCACAAGATGGGGACACTAGAGCTTCAAACTCTAGTACCACCACCAGGGGACACAGGGACCAGAGGGTGGGGATCACTGGTAACATCACAGCACTACAATCAGCTCAATCAGCCCTCATTAACACGGTGGATAGAGCCACCCCACATCAACACCCCAGGGAGTCGCCGATACAAAGCACATGTTGTACCACAGTTCTGCCAGTTTTAGATTTACCCCCCGCTTCATGTCCATACACTGTGGTTTTGATAGGTGTCCCAGCCTGCATTAATGATAGAGAAGAATCAACACTAATGCTGATTAACAAGACAGCTCACTGGTTGGGCAGGAACGTAGGTTTTAACATTACTGACTATAGGCACATTCTGATGGCCAGGAGAGTATCTTTGATTGGCAGCACCAGGAAAGCCTGCCAAGGTGACTGCGTTATCGTGACCTTAAGGTACCCCAAGCTTGTGCGGAAGCTGCTTTCTCAGAATAAGTGGCTTTATCGAGATGAGGGGGCGCAAGTATTATAAGGGTTTCACTGGGCTACTTTTATAGACAAACGATGTCCTTGAATAACTTGCAAGAACACAGGGGACACCGGGGGGAGAACACGAGGGAGGTTTTAGAGTCCCGACATACAACTTTTACGCCCCACTCTGTAATTCCAGGAACCTAAATGATATTGATTGACTGTGCTTTCCTGGGGAAGTCAAAGGTGTTCATGCCCATGCAAGTAAAGCCATTATCACAGTCTTGGGAAGGACAGAAGAGGCGATCACAGCTGGGGGAGTAGCAAATCAAACCGGTATAGACTCTAACATAGCACGATCAGAAGAGTTTAGCGATCTAAACATCGAGGACGATGGGCCCACACCCGTCTGACATTGGTTAGTGCAGATAGGCAAAATGAGAGTGAATTCAAGTTAGTTTCCAAGAATGAAGAATGAGTACACTACATAAGGAAATTTCAAATCATTTGTCCACAGGAAACATGGGAAGTGGTGAACAGTTCCTTCTTTTTAAAGGACTACAAGACCTACTTCGTCCCGGCCCGCAAAGCACTATCATGGAGAGCTAGGGGAGGGTTGGTCACATTTGTTGATCTTAGGTTATAGGGCAGATGGACCGACTTGGACTGCGACTCAGGTATTGTGCAGGGGCTTAGGTTCCAAAATAGAGGACACAAGTTAATTTTTATTAACTTTTATAATGCAATGACATTGGGGCAGGGCACTGTAAGCTTACAAGAGCTAGATAGCAGGTTCACTCAAATACAAGAGCGTGGGGGATGGCACACCAAGCCTGGGAGGAACAGAGGGAGGCGATGAAGCTAAAAGATTCAACTGCCTTTTGGAAAGTCATAAACAACCCATGTTTCCAAGAAGCAAACAAACCTATGATAGCCAATAACATTCTGCCAGGGCAATGGAAAGAGCGCTTTTTTGGGCTCTACAACCATTGCAAAGATAAGACTCAAGCAGAGGGTACCAGGGGGGAAAGGAACAGCAGTGAGATAAGATTTTATCTGGATGAGATCAAGGCAGGGATTGAAGGTCTGACCCGAAATAAGGCTCCAGGCCCTGAGGGGATTCCACCTGATCTTTTTCTGAGCGAGGTTGAACTTTGGGCGCCTATCCTGACAAGTCATTAACACAGCAGTCGGCACCACAATGCCATCATCCTGGTCAACAGCAACAATAGTCCCCATTTTTAAAAAAGGAAATAGGGATAGCCCACTTTGTTATAGACCAATCTCCCTAATAGATGTGTCAGCAAAGGTCTTAGGGAGGGCTATCCTTAGCCGACTAATGGATGGGGCTGAGGACCAGCATATTATAACTGATACCCAATTTGGTTTCAGGCCTGGGAAGTCAACAACTGATCAATGTCTCAATTTATACTTGCTCTCAGCCAAGCACACTATCGCCGGCAAAGGCACTGTGTACCTGGCATTTTTGGACTTGACAGCAGCCTTTGACCGTGTCAACCGAGGGAAATTATGGGCAAATATGGTTGACCTCAGTGTGGACCCAGGACTTAATATTTTAAAAACCTTGCACTGGAATACCACCGCCACGGTCATATATAATCAGGAGGGAAATACCACAGAACCCTTTGTATGCTCTAGTGGGGTCAGAAAAGGTTGTATTCTGGCCCCCTTTTTGTTTACATTGTATATAAACAGACTTGATTAGGCACTTAGCACTTTAAAGGTTGATACACCCAGGATTCGCTCACAAGAGATCCCCGTCCTGCTTTATGCGGACGACACAGTCCTCTTGGCCCTCACACCTAAAGGGCTACAGATTCTGATAGATGGCTTTGTTCTCTTCATGGAGAATTTAGATTTGTCTCCCAAACTGTCAAAGTCATATGTCATGGAAGTGGGGAAAAAAAACAAGTAAAACGTACAACTACACCATTGGCGAACACCGATTGAGTAAAGTACATACTTTCTCTTATCTGGTGATATTATTTGACGGCCGTTTACATTTTAAATATCTATTAGAAGAGAAATGTTGTATTTTAACTAGTTGCTCTTGGTCAATCATGAACTTTGCACAAAGGTTAGGTCGCTGGTCACCTGAGCAAATTTTGAGGCTATATACCTCAATGTGCTGCGCCAAAGTCCTGTATGGAAGTCTGGTATGGGGTTTTATTGATGTGAGGCAACTTCAGATAGAGGAAAATAAGTATTTTCAACGCTTACTTAAAGTGCCACAGAGCACGCCAGCCCACATCGTCCATGAAGAACTTGGTGCTCACTATCTTAGGGACAGGTTGGGTGTTAAGCTCCTAATCTGTTGGGTCAAAATCTGGGCAAACACAGAGGCATCATTCAGTAGGCAGGTCATTGCTGAGAGCCTGGCCCGGGACCAGGGGCTTAAGATCCCATGGCTAAAGTATGTCAAAGATTCCCTTGAAGGAATAGGATGCGCAGACCTATTTACCAACCCCTCTAAAATATCCATGCAGGATAATACTTTGGTTAAGTATGGTACTTCAAGCACGTTACTTCACTCAGGGAAGACATGGAGCTGACTAAGCCGTCAGTCAGGGAACGTTTTTTAACTAAAACATCCATGGACACTGAACCTTATCTGTCCTACTTCCATAATGCCAATGATAGATTCATAATGACACAGTTTAGGTTAAATCTTTTGCACCACGTATTAGCTGACCCGGTAGGATATACGCCGTCCATAGAGATTAAGGGACCATGTGGCTGCGATCAACGGTCTCCACAGGATACAATTCATTTTGTTTTACTATGTCCTTTTGATTCAAAGCCAAGGAGTCTTTTTTTTTTAAAGAGAATTTTAAAGAAAGCTAGGTTTAAACATGCAAGAAGCCCCCTTGTTATTTTTAAAATTATCCTCAGAGGCGTTAACTCTGTATTGTACTGTAAATTTTTTAAGGGTAGCGGTCGGGCTTAGAGCAACTAGGGGAAATATAGGTCGACCGGGAAGTCACCCTGTGCTCATGGACTTATAAGGGAATTCGTTGAAGGGAGGGGCACCCACTTCTTGATATATCGATTGTGTACTATGGAGAATCCCAGACTGTTAAATTAGTTTTTAAATCTGATGTATTTTATTTGTACTTTTATGGTATTTTTTTTTATGCCGAATAAAGTTATGTGATTGATTGACAATAAAACCATTTTGATGTAGGCGAAATGACAGTCACACTCTTCCAACCAAAGCACTCCCACGGAGTAGAGTGCTACTCGCCTGCAAAGGTGCTTCACGCCTTGTCACGAGCATCAGGCGCTATATAAATGCAGCAACAATGGAGGAAAATCTAGCCCATATCCTCAGATATTCAGGGCAGAGACGGGCAACTTCGATCCTTTCAGCCTAGACTCCGCTACGACTTCCCTAGACTGGAACGTTTCTTCACCTAACCTTAAAAGCAGACGACGCTCACTAAAAAAGCCTCAAAAGCTACAAGTAACCGTCGATTTATATTTGAACACAAAACGGGCAACTGAAAAATAAGTTTAAAAAGCAGACGTTGACAAACGACTGAAAGTATGAGAACAGCTGTCTGAAACGGTTGGAGTAACTGAGGGAGGCTGTGGAAAGCTTGGAAAAACCTTACCTAATTTGTCGTCTTTTTTTTTTATTATGGAACTTCATCCAAAGCCTGGAATAGAAGGGAAGGCGAGTGCCGAATGTAAAAATGTGGATGGCGGCCAGCGACGCCGCATTGTTAAGGCATTCTTCCCTTCAGTGCTTCTGTTTTAGTTGTAATCAACACTAAGCGCTATTCAGAAAAGTCTCATCGGGTCTCCAGACCTGAGCCTGAATAATACATTTGTGTGAGAAAGGAAATATAATATGGTGTATGTCTGTTCTTCCAACAAGGAGGGGCTGGGGTGCATTAACTGCATCCCACACAATAACCGTTGAGCTTTCGGAACTAGAATAAATAACACCAGGGAAACCACTAACCAGTATACATACCACTTCAAAGTGATGCCAATTCTAACTATTAAAACGATTTTTTACAGTATTAACATTTCGGGATTTGAAGACTTCTTAAAAATAGCGTTTTACAGAGGTTTTCTTAATTTTCTCTGATGCACAATTGTGATTATCGCAAATAAGAACAGTTGGTGACTGTATCACCAGACATCACTATGGATGATAAAATGCGTGTATCAATGAATGTGTCCTGTGTCTTGCTGCTTGCAGCTGTGTCTTGCTGCTTGTTTGAAGAGCAAAATGGTGTCTTGTGAAAAAGGTCCATCCAAAGGCAAGTCGCCCACTATGCAACCTACTCCTTGCCTGCGGCAGAGCAGTCATATTTTC
Source organism: Lissotriton vulgaris (assembly GCF_964263255.1). Taxonomy (NCBI): domain Eukaryota; kingdom Metazoa; phylum Chordata; class Amphibia; order Caudata; family Salamandridae; genus Lissotriton; species Lissotriton vulgaris. The sequence goes on along the minus strand of NC_141693.1, from coordinate 1,063,006,494 downwards.
CATTGTAGCGGTCAGGCCCTGCATCCAACCCATTGGCAAAGTACCCATCCCCAAGCTACTTCAGGCCCCAGAGGGCCTTCTTTTTCTAATTAGGGGAAGGGGTGCCCATGGCCCCCCTCTCTGAGCCATTAGTGGCCCTGGTGACCCCATCCCTATAAGATATTTGAAAAGGGGAGGGGTCGTGTAGCCCCATCTCTGAACCACAAGGGGCCCCGTGGACCTCATTCACAGAGGCATTTAATGGGAGGGGACGCAGGTCCCCCTCTCCAAGACCATAGTGTCCAGAGGGCAAAAACATACATGTTAAGGGGACCCCCTCACCAAACCTTAATAAGCCATAGGGATCCCAGCTCCTGGGCCAAATTGCATTGAAAAGGAGAGGGGGCCCACACTGCACACTTCCAGAGCTTTAATAGGCCTTAGGGACCACATCCCCGGGGTCGCACTTAACTTGAAGGAGAGGGAGATCGCAGACCCCTTCCCTGACCCTATTGTGGCCCTGGTGACACACTAACCGGGCCTGTCTTATTTCTAGATGGGTGCCCACCTGGGGCACCCATCAATCAGAAAGGTGGGGGCCAGAGTGAGAGCCCCAGGGCCCCTGCGTCCCCCCAAGCTGTGGGAGCCGGCATTGCTCCTGTCCAGTGGGCAATGCTGTTTTTAGGTCGAGGACTGCGTCGCACTGCGTAGCAGTGTGGGCAGAGCTCCGAGATTTAATGTTTCTTAGTTAGGGGGCTTTAACCCGCCCCTCTTCTCCATTGGCTGGCTTCGTAAATGCTGGCCAGCCATTGGAGGAGAGGGGCGTCACTCCCTTTAAGCCCCGTCTTTTTCGGATTCGGGGGCATGTTTTTTGCGTTCTTTCTCACCGTGACGTCATCCGTCACTCAACAAACAACACGCCCCGAATCGCAAAAATGTTGGAGCTTTGCGGCAGCCATTTCTGCCCGACCGCTTCCGGCCCTTGCATCCATCCGCTTGTTTTTAATGGCATCGCAGAGCCCTCTCCCCGCGGCAAGGGAGGAGCTGACCCGGTCTCCAGCCCACCTCTCCACACGGCCCTTGCATCCATCCGCTTGTTTTTAATGGCATCGCAGAGCCCTCTCCCCGCGGCAAGGGAGGAGCTGACCTGGTCTCCAGCCCACCTCTCCACACCAGTGCGAAAGTGTAAAAACAACACCCCGCGCCCGCCGCCGCTTCCACCTTTTGGTGCTGAGCAGCTGGTGGGTCAAATGGGTGTACGGAAAGGGCAGCTGTTTCTCCCCTCTGCCCTTCCTAGAATGCTCTCCTCTTGCTGGTCATCTCTTTTACACACACAGCACAGCAGAAAACACCCGCATTTTCTCTCACATATTGTTTTGCGTGGGACTGCCCCCTCTGTGCTAGAGATAAGCTGTATTTATTAACAGTTTTCTATAGCGCCGACTAGACACCCAGGGCAACAGAGCGCTTTACATGCGACCAAGTTACCATGCCAAGGACACTGAAGAGACTAATCCGTGAGATAATCCAAGATAAGGCGTCATTTGATTTTATACTTTCATTCACCAAACATTTCAGGGGTTATTCTTGCAACATAACTGGCGCCTTTGAGAGACACTCTGCCAACATTTACAAATGCTCTGTGTCTGCACCTCTCCATGAATGAGTCCACAAAGTGTATATAGGTGTTGTCCTGACACAGAAGCTAAGACATACCTTACAGTGCCAGGAAGGGTGAATGCCAATGTCGAGGAGCTCACGAGCGGCTAGTTTCACTGCAGAAATGGTTTACTCTATTATTTGTTCGTTTACTTGCATCGTTTGAGGGGTATTTTACGAAGTAGAAACGATACAAAATTGTGAAATATCACACATTTTTGAGTGCTGGTGCGGGGCTCCCATGAGCGATGGGAGCCCCGGGATGCGCATCGTGAGGAAGAAGGAGCATGGCGGCTGGTCGGCAGGGCTCCAGTGAGCTGAGGGAGCCCTGCAGCATCTGGGGGAGAAGCCGGCCGAAGAGAAGCGTCCCAGGACCATGAGTCCTCCACACTCTGAGTCCTGATCCCGAGATGGGGGACCAGGAGAAGGAGCGCCTTGTAAGGGCGGGGCTCTCGTGAGGAGAGAGTCCCGAGAGTACTGCTGCAGAGCAGCCCCCGCCGCGAGTGAAGGAGAAGCAGGGACCGGCAGCGTTCAGAGCCGGTGAGTAGGGCTCCATGGGGGCGATGGCTCGTGGGTATTGTAGTGCCCATGAGGCCCAGAGTCCGGGCGGCCCCGGTCGCACAGTGGGACGCAGGGGTACTGATCTCGCCAGCTCACTCGCCTTGCTGACCCCCAGTAGGTATCACAAGAATTACCAGGGTGCCATCAGCTACCAGAAGGGTGACTAAACTCATTAACCCTGTCTGTTTCAGTAATCTGCACGTTTCCGTGACACAAAATATCTGCATACCTGCCCGCTCGCTGTGCTTGCTTCCCTGCCCCCTCGCTGTGCTTGCTTCCCTGCCCCCTCGCTGTGCTTGCTTCCCTGCCCCCTCGCTGTGCTTGCTTCACTGCCCCCTCGCTGTGCTTGCTCTCCTGCCCCCTGGCTGTACTTGCTTCCCTGCCCCCTGGCTGTGCTTGCTTTCCTGCCCCCTGGCTGTACTTGCTTCCCGGCCCCCTGGCTGTGCTTGGTCCCCTGCCCCCTGGCTGTGCTTACTCCCCTGGCTGTGCTTGCTTCCCTGCCCCACTGGCTGTGCTTGCTTCCCTGCCCCCTGGCTGTGCTTGCTTCCCTGCCCCCTGGCTGTGCTTGCTTCCCTGCCCCCTGGCTGTGCTTGCTCCCCTGCCCCCTCGCTGTGCTTGCTTCCCTGCCCCCTGGCTGTGCTTGCTCCCCTGCCCCCTGGCTGTGCTTGCTCCCCTGCCCCCTGGCTGTGCTTGCTCCCCTGCCCCCTCGCTGTGCTGTGCTTGCTCCCCTGCCCCCTGGTTCCCCTGCCCCCTCGCTGTGCTTGCTTCCCTGCCCCCTCGCTGTGCTTGCTTCCCTGCCCCCGGGCTGTGCTTGCTTCCTTTCCCCCTGGCTGTGCTTGCTTCCCTGCCCCCTGGCTGTGCTTGCTCCCCTGGCTGTGCTTGCTCCCCTGCCCCTTCGCTGTGCTTGCTTCCCTGCCCCCTGGCTGTGCTTGCTTCCCTGCCCCCTAGCTGTGCTTGCTCCCCTGCCTGTGCTTGCTCCCCTGCCCCCTCACTGTGCTTGCTCCCCTGCCCCTTGGCTGTGCTTGCTGCCCTGCCCCCTGGTTGTGCTTGCCTTCCTGCCCCTGGCTGTACTTGCTTCCCTGCCCCCTGGCTGTGCTTGCTCCCCTGCCCCCTGGCTGTGCTTGCTCCCCTGGCTGTGCTTGCTTCCCTACCCCACTGGCTGTGCTTGCTTCCCTGCCCCCGGGCTGTGCTTGCTTCCCTGCCCCCTGGCTGTGCTTGCTCCCCTGCCCCCTCGCTGTGCTTGCTTCCCTGCCTCCTGGCTGTGCTTGCTCCCCTGCCCCCTCGCTGTGCTTGCTCCCCTGCCCCCTGGCTGTGCTTGCTGCCCTTCCCCCTCGCTGTGCTGTGCTTGCTCCCCTGCCCCCTGGTTCCCCTGCCCCCTTGCTGTGCTTGCTTACCTGCCGCCTCGCTGTGCTTGCTTCCCTGCCCCCGGGCTGTGCTTGCTTCCCTTCCCCCTGGCATGCTTGCTTCCCGGCCCCCTGGCTGTGCTTGCTTCCCTGCCCCCTGGCTGTGCTTTCTTCCCTGCCCCCTGGCTGTGCTTTCTTCCCTGCCCCCTGGCTGTGCTTGCTCTCCTGGCTGTGCTTGCTCCCCTGCCCCTTCGCTGTGCTTGCTTCCCTGCCCCCTGGCTGTGCTTGCTTCCCTGCCCCCTGGCTGTGCTTGCTTCCCTGCCCACTGGCTGTGCTTGCTCCCCTGCCTGTGCTTGCTCCCCTGCCCCCTCACTGTGCTTGCTCCCCTGCCCCCTGGCTGTGCTTGCTGCCCTGCCCCCTGGCTGTGCTTGCTTTCCTGCCCCCTGGCTGTACTTGCTTCCCTGCCCCCTGGCTGTGCTTGCTCCCCTGCCCCCTGGCTGTGCTTGCTCCCCTGGCTGTGCTTGCTTCCCTGCCCCACTGGCTGTGCTTGCTTCCATGCCCCACTGGCTGTGCTTGCTTCCCTGCCCCTGGCTGTGCTTGCTCCCCTGTCCCCTGGCTGAGCTTGCTTCCCTGCCCCCTGGCTGTGCTTGCTCCCCTGCCCCCTCGCTGTGCTTGCTCCCCTGCCCCTTGGCTGTGCTTGCTGCCCTGCCCCCTGGTTGTGCTTGCCTTCCTGCCCCTGGCTGTACTTGCTTCCCTGCCCCCTGGCTGTGCTTGCTCCCCTGCCCCCTGGCTGTGCTTGCTCCCCTGGCTGTGCTTGCTTCCCTGCCCCACTGGCTGTGCTTGCTTCCATGCCCCACTGGCTGTGCTTGCTTCCCTGCCCCTGGCTGTGCTTGCTCCCCTGTCCCCTGGCTGGCCTTGCTTCCCTGCCCCCTGGCTGTGCTTGCTCCCCTGCCCCCTCGCTGTGCTTGCTCCCCTGCCCCCTGGCTGTGCTTGCTCCCCTGCCCCCTCGCTGTGCTTGCTCCCCTGCCCCCTGGTTCCTCTGCCTCCTTGCTGTGCTTGCTTCCCTGCCCCCTCGCTGTGCTTGCTTCCCTGCGCCCGGGCTGTGCTTGCTTCCCTTCCCCCTGGCTGTGCTTGCTTCCCTGCCCCCTGGCTGTGCTTGCTCCCCGGGCTGTGCTTGCTCCCCGGGCTGTGCTTGCTCCCCTGCCCCTGCCCCTTCGCTGTGCTTGCTTGCTTCCCTGCCCCCTGGCTGTGCTTGCTTCCCTGCCCCCTGGCTGTGCTTGCTCCCCTGCCCCCTGGCTGTGCTTGCTCCCCTGCCCCCTCACTGTGCTTGCTCCCCTGCCCCCTGGCTGTGCTTGCTGCCCTGCCCCCTGGTTCCCCTGCCCGCTCGCTGTGCTTGCTTCCCTGCCCCCTCGCTGTGCTTGCTTCCCTGCCCCCTCGCAGTGCTTGCTCTCCTGCCCCCTGGCTGTACTTGCTTCCCTGCCCCCTGGCTGTGCTTGCTTTCCTGCCCCCTGGCTGTGCTTGCTTCCCTGCCCCTGGCTGTGCTTGATCCCCTGGCTGTGCTTGCTTCCCTGCCCCACTGGCTGTGCTTGCTTCCCTGCCCCCTGGCTGTGCTTGCTTCCCTGCCCCCTGGCTGTGCTTGCTCCTCTGGCTGTGCTTGCTTCCCTGCCCCACTGGCAGTGCTTGCTCCCCTGCCCCCTGGCTGTGCTCGCTCCCCTGCCCCCTGGCTGTGCTTGCTCCCCTGCCCCCTGGCTGTGCTTGCTCCCCTGGCTGTGCTTGCTTCCCTGCCCCACTGGCTGTGCTTGCTTCCCTGCCCCCGGGCTGTGCTTGCTTCCCTGCCCCCTGGCTGTGCTTGCTCCCCTGCCCCCTCGCTGTGCTTGCTTCCCTGCCCCCTGGCTGTGCTTGCTCCCCTGCCCCCTCGCTGTGTTTGCTCCCCTGCCCCCTGGCTGTGCTTGCTGCCCTTCCCCCTCGCTGTGCTGTGCTTGCTCCCCTGCCCCTTGGTTCCCCTGCCCCCTTGCTGTGCTTGCTTACCTGCCGCCTCGCTGTGCTTGCTTCCCTGCCCCCGGGCTGTGCTTGCTTCCCTTCCCCCTGGCATGCTTGCTTCCCGGCCCCCTGGCTGTGCTTGCTTCCCTGCCCCCTGGCTGTGCTTTCTTCCCTGCCCCCTGGCTGTGCTTTCTTCCCTGCCCCCTGGCTGTGCTTGCTCTCCTGGCTGTGCTTGCTCCCCTGCCCCTTCGCTGTGCTTGCTTCCCTGCCCCCTGGCTGTGCTTGCTTCCCTGCCCCCTGGCTGTGCTTGCTTACCTGCCCACTGGCTGTGCTTGCTCCCCTGCCTGTGCTTGCTCCCCTGCCCCCTCACTGTGCTTGCTCCCCTGCCCCCTGGCTGTGCTTGCTGCCCTGTCCCCTGGTTGTGCTTGCTTTCCTGCCCCCTGGCTGTACTTGCTTCCCTGCCCCCTGGCTGTGCTTGCTCCCCTGCCCCCTGGCTGTGCTTGCTCCCCTGGCTGTGCTTGCTTCCCTGCCCCACTGGCTGTGCTTGCTTCCCTGCCCCACTGGCTGTGCTTGCTTCCCTGCCCCCTGGCTGTGCTTGCTCCCCTGTCCCCTCGCTGTGCTTGCTTCCCTGCCCCCTGGCTGTGCTTGCTCCCCTTCCCCCCTCGCTGTGCTTGCTCCCCTCCCCCCTGTCTGTGCTTGCTCCCCTGCCCCCTCGCTGTGCTGTGCTTGCTCCCCTGTCCCCTGGTTCCCCTGCCCCCTCGCTGTGCTTGCTTCCCTGCCCCCGGGCTGTGCTTGCTTCCCTTCCCCCTGGCTGTGCTTGCTTCCCTGCCCCCTGGTTGTGCTTGCTTCCCTGCCCCCTGGCTGTGCTTGCTTCCCTGCCCCCTGGCTGTGCTTGCTCCCCTGGCTGTGCTTGCTCCCCTGCCCCTTCGCTGTGCTTGCTTCCCTGCCCCCTGGCTGTGCTTGCTTCCCGGCCCCCTGGCTGTGCTTGCTCCCCTGCCCCCTCGCTGTGCTTGCTTCCCTGCCCCCTCGCAGTGCTTGCTCTCCTGCCCCCTGGCTGTACTTGCTTCCCTGCCCCCTGGCTGTGCTTGCTTTCCTTCCCCACTGGCTCTGCTTGCTCCCCTGCCCCCTGGTTCCCCTGCCCCCTTGCTGTGCTTGCTTCCCTTCCCCCTCGCTGTGCTTGCTTCCCTGCCCCCGGGCTGTGCTTGCTTCCCTGCCCCCTGGCTGTGCTTGCTTCCCTGCCCCCTGCCTGTGCTTGCTTCCCTTCCCCCTGGCTGTGCTTGCTCCCCTGCCCCCAGGCTGTGCTTGCTTCCCTGCCCCCTGGCTGTGCTTGCTCCCCTGCCCCCTCGCTGTGCTTGCTCCCCTGCCCCCTGGCTGTGCTTGCTGCCCTGCCCCCTGGTTCCCCTGCTCCCTCGCTGTGCTTGCTTCCCTGCACCCTCGCTGTGCTTGCTTCCCTGCCCCCTCGCTGTGCTTGCTCCCCTGCCCCCTGGCTGTGCTTGCTCCCCTGGCTGTGCTTGCTTCCCTGCCCCCTCACTGTGCTTGCTTCCATGCTCCCTCGCTGTGCTTGCTCTCCTGTGTGTGTATGTGGCTCTGGGTGTGTATGTGGCTCTGGGTGTGTATGTGGCTCTGTGTGTGTGTGTGTGTGGCTCTGTGTGTGTGTGGCTCAGTGTGTGGGGGCTCTCTGTGTGTGGGGGATCTGTGTTTGTGGGGGCTCTGAGTGTGTGTGTGTGTGTGGACTCTGTGTGTGTGGGGCGGGGCTCTGTGTGTGTGTGGGGGGGGCTCTGTTTGTGGGCTCTGTGTGTGGGGATGTGTGTGTGGGTGGGGCTCTGTGTGTGGGGCTCTGTGTGTGTGGGGCTCTGTGTGTGTGGGGCTTTGTGTGTGTGTGGGGGGGCTCTGTGTGGGGGGGGGGCTTTTTGTATGTGTGTGGGGCTCTGTGTGTGTGTGTGGGGGGCTCTGTGTGTGTGTGTGTGTGGGGCTCTGTGTGTGTGTGGGGGGGGCTCTGTGTGTGTGTGTCTGTGTGTGTGTGTGTGTGTGTGTGTGTGTGGCTCTGTGTGGGTGGCTCTGTATGTGTGGGAGGGTGGCTTTGTGTGTGTGGCTCTGTGTGGGTGTAAATGCAATAGGTCATGCATTTGCGAGCGATTAAGCTATTGGCATTGTAAATGACAATGCCATTTATTTAACGGTTAAGCTATTGGCAATGTAAATGACAATGCCATTTATTTATGATTTAAAAAAAAAAAAATGTCATGAGCAATGCCAATAGCTCTACCTTTAATAATGCCGAGACCATTGCATTGTAAATGCTTGTTGTTTGCTCCCACCAGGCAAGAGCAATGTGTGTTTTCCTGGCCGCAAGAGTGCTGGCAGGTAAACTAAAGTCTGCTCCCACTCGGGCGAGCATTTTTAAAGCTCCCGCCGAGCAGGTGTGCCTTATTTGCCTGCATTCCTGCAGTCAGGGAAGGCATGTCTGCTGCCCACCCAGCAGAAGCTTTAAAAATGCTTTCATCGGGTGGGAGCAGACACTTACCACTGCCACACAATGGGGCTGGGAAACTACTGTGTCGTGATGTGGGCTCCCAGGGTCACAGTAATTGAGCTGACCCCAAGGGATGGGGTCCCATGAGCTTTTACAGGCTAAGAGACAAGGGCAGCCCAATCCCCATTATTTGTGACATTTGGCCCTGAGGGATAGAGTGCCTGGACCCTATTAGGGCTCGGACAGCAGGTGCGATCACCTCTCCTTATTACATGTATTCGGCTCTGGGGAATGTGGTCCATGGAGACTATTAAGGCTTGGGAAGGGGGCCGCTCACCTCTCTTTCCTTATTGTACATGATGACCTTGGGGAATGGAGACCCTGTGGTCTCCCAAAGGTTCAGGAAGAGAGGTCACGCACCTTCCTTCCCCATAAGAAACATTTTCCGCTGCTCCCCGTGCCCTTGACCACTTTCGAGGGGTTTATTATTAGCACAGGAGGCTGCGTTCTTTAAAAACAAATTGCTGGAGATTCTTCTGGGAATCTGCGGCAAGATATCTTTCTTAAAAATCGTTTTTGGGCAGAAGCAAAGTCCCTCTGGGATAGCACCACCTAGTCTAGGGGGTCAGGGTATATCTGTGGAAGTGGATTATTCAAAACCCACTGGTACAGGGTCACCCTTAGTTCACAGGTTCGACACTGGAGTGAAGTACAAACCAAGGATAATTTTTTTAGCATTCATGAATGGAGGCTCATCTGACAAGTACCATAGAGATACTCTAGGAGGAAGCACACTGAATGGTGGTTACATGGGTTGTTATAGCAAAAGATCACAAACAAGCGACGTCGAGAGGTAAATAGAGCTTTGGGAAGAACACACAAATGAGGTAACAGTAAGAATCATCAGCCTTGGTGTCTTGTGCAATTGTTGCGTCCTAAGGCTGCACAACAAGATATGCTATGTGAGCAAACTTTACTTGAGGCTTAATCATAGTCTGAAAAACTTCGAGCAGATGCCAGCTGTTCTTTTGCGCCGACTCTGCACAATTACACAGCTTACAATGCCCCAATCTAGATTCTTTACTCATGTTTATACAGATGCGGTGTTAAGGCTGGAAGTAGGGCAGGGGTGAAAAATGGATGAGACCTAGCTTAATAAAAAACAAGAGAATCAGATTTTACATTTTAACATCCCTACCCTGCCCCCTTATGTCTTTTAAAAAAAACATTTTTTGGGGACTCAAGACTGAATCCTGAGTCCTAAGATGGCTGCCGGCACATTCTTGTTTGTGTGGTGCAGACATTCAGATCTCACTGTGAGAAGTGTCAGCCTTGCAGATCCTCAGCGACATGAAATATACACGAATCAGAGAGGGATTCCATGGATCGCCACAACGAAGAAGCGCTTGACAGGGTTTTAGTATGTTTCAGATATAATATTGTTAACACTTGATTGACCTATTGTGCTTTACAGACCTTGCCAGGATAGCTATGTCAAGAATGTACCCTATGTATACTGCAATTGAACTCTATGCTCTGCTTTACTTTTCGCAAAATGGTAAATAAAGTTAAAAAAAATATATATACAGAGTTTGTGTGCCTTAATTGCCTAAACAAAACTGAATGGTTTACACCACATCACAAAAACACTCTTTCTGGACCAAGATCTAGCTATCTGCCAAATTTGGTGTAAATCCGTTCAGCTATTTGGGCTGAAGCTTTGTCTAAAGTTCCTATGGAAACATGAATGAGGTTAACGCATTTTGGGACCCCCGCCCCCTTTTTCTTGGCCCCTGCTTGCAAATCACCCTGAAACGTCCCAGGAAGGAGCTGGGGTGGAAATAGTTTTGTGAAGATTCGTCAAACAACGCAAAAGACATAGGCAAACCAGAAAATGCTTTTCTATGATGGACGCACGACCCGACCCATAACTACCCAGTGGCAACCACTACTGGAATGAATATATATATGTATCGACATTAATACCAAAGGAACACCCTTCCTACGGGGTCGGGGTTCGTAAGTGTAGGTGTTATGCACTAATATATCACAAGACAAAATACTCTCACCTCTGAGAGTGTTAATGAGCCCCTCCATCCTGATAATTTTAGCACAGATTCTTTTATTTAAGCAAGCTCATGACGCATTTTGACCCAATCAGGGTCTTGACCACATGGTATTGTTAAAGGTCAGTATATACATAAAGTTAAGGTTTAATCAATTTATATCAGGCCGCAGAGAATCCGCAGATCCAAAAGATTAAAAGTTAAGATCTAATTGGCTGCCATCACATCTACAAGATGTGGTATCCGCCATTTTGTTACTCTAGAACTGAAACATATGGGGGGCCAGGGCAGAGATAGTTTCCTCTGTAGGTCTTGTGTGGATGGTACCAGAGAGACCCCACCCAGGGCCAAACACATTTTTTAAAATAATAAGACTGCAGAGTATCCGTGTGTAGGCGTGGGAGGAGGGTTGGGAATGGGCGCTGTAATAGGAACAGGCTGCAGACCAGAATACTTCTTTAAACTGGCTTTATTTTTAGAGTACGCCTGGTTCTAAAGGTTAGTCTCTCTCTGGCAAACTCCAGCTTGTCCGTGGTGGTGGTGCCCTTCGGCCGGGGTGACTTCAAGTAGCTGTCTTCTCCGGTACAGCGTCTCCGTACCCCAAGGAAAAAGAAGACCAATAGAGGGAAGCCGTTAGTTTAAAGCCTGATACCGGCTTACCCGAAACAGGGCTGAGTGGTTGTGAGGGAGCACCTGTGATATGTACAACTCTAAGTGCTCGTGCTCGGGAAGTAGGAGTAGTGTGAGGAACGTAGGAAGGGTAAGGTGGGGAGGAAGGTAACGGAAAGGACACAGGAAAGGCACGCACTGGGGTATCTACAGTATTCACACAGGGGCGCTCTTTCTCCCCACCCAGGTTGCCCAACGCCGCCGTACCTGCGAAAGCCACACTCCTCCCTCGGGAGTGTGGCACGGCGGTTCACGGGGTCGTTGGCCTCCTGGCTCTCCTCCGCTCTCGGCTCTCCCGTCTTCTCCGTTTTCTCCTCGCTTCGCCTTCGGTCTCTCTTCTCCGGCTCCGTCTCTGACCTCCGCGGTGATGTCACACGCCGCATACAGGGCTTCCTGCCCTTTCACCAATCCGGCAACTCCTACGTCAGCCGGGGGCGTAGTCTCGTCGGAGTCATCACACGCCCAGTTAAAGGCGCCGGGGTCATATTCCTCGTCCTGTTCCAACAGTGTTTCCCATTCTGCCCTCGATGTGTCAGTCTGTGGGGAAGGAGGGGAGTTAGGGTCAGGGGTCCACCAGTCCTCCAGGCCTCCCGTCCCAACCCTGTTACACTCCTCCCCCCTTGGTTTCTCCCGATCGGGGAGAACGGGCACCCTCGACAAGTAATCAGCATTACCATTGTCCAAGCCCTTTTTGTGCACTATCCTAAAGGAAAAGGGTTGGAGGAAAAGAAACCATCTAAGAACTCTGGAGTTCTGGGTCATGTTCCTCAGCATCCATTGCAGGGGAGCGTGGTCCGAATGCAGAGTGAAAGACCTCCCCTCCAGGTAATATCGCAATTTATCCACTGCCCAGCGAATGGCTAGGCACTCTTTTTCGACCGTCGGGTAATTACGCTCCCTAGGGTGGAGTTTACGGCTTATGTAGAGGATGGGGTGTTCCAACCCGTCCTCCCCCTCCTGAGACAGGATAGCCCCAACCCCAGTGTCAGAGGCATCCGTTGCCAGAGTGAATGGTTTCTCATAGTTCGGGGGTATCAGCACTGGACTGGACGTGATGGCTCTCTTTAGGTCCTCGAAAGTCCTTCTGGATTCTGCGGGTGGGGGTTTCCCTAGGTTGAGTTTGGCGTTCTTTTTGAGGAGGTCCGTCAAGGGAGCGGCTACGTTTGCGAAGTTCATTATGAACCGCCTATAATAGCCGATAAGACCCAAGAAGGCCCTTAGTTCTTTCTTGTTAGAGGGAAAAGGGGAGTTAGTTATGGCCCTTATCTTCTCCTCCTGGGGTGCGATCACCCCCTCCCCCAACATGAACCCTAGGTATTTTACCCTGGGATATGCGGCCCTTGATTTTTTTTGAGTTAACATGTAGACCTGCATGTTGTAAGGCCGTGAGGATCTGGTCTATGTGCTCTAGGTGTTCCTCCCAAGTCTGACTGAAGATGACTATGTCATCGAGGTACACTGAACTATAGTCGGTGTGTGGGGTTAATACCGTGTTTATCAGTCTTTGGAACATTGCCGGGGCTCCGTGTAGCCCGAAGGGCAGTACGTTGAACTCGAACAAGCCATTGTCTGTGGCAAAGGCTGTTTTATGCCTGTCTCTTTCTCGCAGCGGCACCTGCCAGTAGCCTTTGGTCAGGTCAAGTGTCGTGATAAATCTGGCTTCTCCTATCCTCTCTATCAGCTCGTCCACTCTGGGTATTGGGAAGGCATCGAAGGAGGAAATAGCGTTTAAGGCGCGGAAGTCCATACAAAACCGGGTGGACCCATCCGGTTTTGGGACCATCACTATGGGCGGGATGTACCATGTTACAACGCATACTATTACAACTACCTACCGTTACAACGCGACCATTACAACGCATACCATTACAACGCATAGCGCTTTGAGGTGCTGGATAGTGGTAAGTATAATTTACTATTCTAACTCCAGTCCCCGTGGACCCTAGGGAAGGTGTTGGATAGTAAATTATACTTATTCCCTATCCTAGAGCGCCCCCCAGCGCAATGCGTTGTAATGGTATGCGTTGTAAAAGTCGCGTTGTAATGGTAGTGCGGAGTAACGAATGCGTTGTAACAGGTGTATACCCTATGGGCGAAGCCCAGTTACTTCGTGATGGTCGTATGACTCCGAGCTGAAGCATGTTCCTGACTTCTCTCTTTACGTCCGCTCTCCTGGCAGCCGGAATACGATACGCTTTCTGCTTGACCACCTTGCCCTGTTCTGTCTCTATGCAGTGTTCTGCTAAGTGGGTACAACCTGGAATGTCCGAGAACATAGGGGAGAACCGTTGCAGCCTTTGCATGAGATCTCCTTTTTCGGTCGCCGTTAGCTCTGGGTTAATGGGAAGTAGGCCTAGTGTGGTGCCTTATTCTCGTGCCGGCAACACTAGATGGGTTGTTTTAGGCGGGGGTCCTATCCATTTCTTCAATAGATTGATGTGGAAGGTCTGCTGCCGACTGGGAGTGACCTGTACTCGGTAGGTTGTTTTGCCTATGGTTTCCATAACCTTGTAAGGCACTTTCCTTTCGCTTCTAAACTTTTGTGTGGAAGAAGGGAGAAGCACCAAGGCCCAGTCACCCTTGTTCATTGTCCTCCATTTCTTGCCCTTGTCATAGTGTTGTCTCTGTTTGTCTTGGGTTCTCTCCAAGTTGGAGTAGGCTAGATCTCTCAGTTTGCCTAACCTAGATTTTAATTGTTTGGTGTACTACAATAGGGATCTTTGATCGGCCGCCTCTTCTCTTTCCCAAGCGTCCTTGGTAATTTCCAAAAGCGATCTGGGCTGTCGCCCATATAGCAGTTCAAAAGGAGAGTACCCTAGGCTGCTCTGTACTTGCGCCCGCAAAACATAAAGGGCTAAGGGCAACAACTTGTCCCAGTCTTTGTTTTCGGCGGTTAACATCTTCTTGAGTGTGGTTTTAAGCGTACGGTTGTATCTCTCGAGTAGACCATCCATCTGGGGGTGGTAGGCCGAGGTGCGTATGTGACGAAGATCTAGTGTTTTGCACACTTCTGCCATCATTTTGGAAACAAAGGGAGTCCCCTGATCTGTGAGGATCTCCCTGGGAAATCCCACCCTCGAAAACAACTCGATCAGTTTTTCTGCCACATTCTTGGTAGTAGGGGTACCAAGGCCAAAAGCCTTCGGGAATCTGGTGTTATAGTCAACAATGACTAGGGCGTAGGTATCTCCCCTCGTTGTGTGGGGAAGAGGACCAATAAGGTCCATTCCTACCCTCTCAAAGGGGTTGCCTATGATGGGTAACGGCTGGAGGGGCACCGCTGGTGGTCTGCTCATATTCTTTTTCTGGCAGACCTCACATTGTCTGCAGTAGACCTCAGCCGTCTTGTATATGCCGGGCCAGAAGAAGAGTCTTGTAATGTTCTGAAGGGTCTTCTCGGCCCCGCCATGTCCTGCCGTCAGATGGGTGTGGGCATAAAAAAGTATCTGGTCCCTAAAGTCTTTTGGGACGACTAGTTGCGGGGGTTCGCCTGCCTTCCCTTCCCTATACAACAGATCGTTTATGATCCTGAACTTGTGATACCCTTGGGTTGGTGTTGTCTCTGCGATATGGGCTGCCTCCCAGACGTTCATAAGGGTTGGGTCACTGACCTGCGCAAACTTGAATCCCCGATCCAACTCTCAGGGTTCTACAAATAAGTATGCTTCCCGGGGCTGTCCTATCTTTTTCCTGAAGAGGTAAAGGAAATCAGGGTTGTCTACCCCTATGATTAGGTCCTCGGGTAGGGATTCCACTACTCCCACTTTTACTACACATGGTTCCCCACCTATAGGCCGTAGGATGAGGTGGGCTACAGGGTAGGGTTTCACGTCTCCGTGTACACATCTGATGTGCACCACTACGTTGGGACCTAACTGGGAGGGTCGGACCAGTTTTTTCTGTATCACCGATTGTCTACAACCAGAGTCCAAAAGGGCTTTCACACATTTACTGTTAACGTATACCCTTACGTAAAAGGATGGTCCCATCTCTGCTGTATACATTACGGCTTTTGGAATATAGCCGACCTCCATTGGCTCTTCTGCTGTTCTTTTACGGGGACACAGTCTGGCGATGTGCCCCCACTCCCCACACTCAAAACACTGTGGTCCCCTTGTGGCGGGTATTTCATATCTCATTGGTCGGGTCCTCAAGGTTTCAGGGACCGGCTTATTCTTCTTTTCCTGTCTCGCCATCCCAGGGGCTGCTTTGGTTCCCTTGTCTGTTTCCCAAGGGAATGTTTGTGGCATTGCTCGGTTGTAATTGGAGGCCATCTCAATGGCTTGTTCGGCTGTTATGCCTGAATGTTGCTTTAGCCACCGCTGGGTGCCGAAGGGTAGGGCCTCCATGAATTGCTCCAGATAGACGCTGGACATTATTTCCTCTTTGCTCCGACTCTCTGGCCTCAACCATTTGTCGGCGGCCATTTTCAGTCTCAGGTACAGAGTCTTAGGGTGTTCCCCAGCAATCCCTTTTTCCTTCCTGAATCTGAGTCTATAGGCTTCTGCATCTAGCCCCAGGTGGTCTAGTATCACAGCCTTGATCGTTATATAGGGGGTTAACCCTGCATGGTTGGCCACTTGGTATGCTGCTTGGGCTTCGCCGGACAATAGGGGGGCTAGAAAGAAGGGCCACTTCTCCTTGGGCCACCCACAGGCTCTGGCCGCCCGCTCGAAGTTGGTGAGGAATGCATCGGGATCTTCACCGGGAACGTATTTCTGCAGCTGTATGCCAGAGGGATGGGGTCCATAATTCCTTCTTTCCATCGGCATAGGAACGCCGGGGCTCTGCACTACTTTTTGTAGGCCCTCAATCTGGGCGGTGATGGTGTTCTTGAACATGTCGCGGTCGGCATCGGCGGTCGAGATCTGCTGACTGACAGCCCATTCCAGCTTCTGCTGCCCCTCTATCAGTTGCTGTATCACCTGTTCCATTGCTGTGTCCGGCAAGGAAGGGCGGATCCCACTTCTGACACCAGTGTAGGCGTGGGAGGAGGGTTGGGAATGGGCGCTGTAATAGGAACAGGCTGCAGACCAGAATACTTCTTTAAACTGGGATTTATTTTTAGAGTACGCCTGGTTCTAAAGGTTAGTCTCTCTCTGGCAAACTCCAGCTTGTCCGTGGTGGTGGTGTCCTTCGGCCGGGGTGACTTCAAGTAGCCGTCTTCTCCGGTACAGCATCTCCGGACACCAAGGAAAAAGAAGACCAACAGAGGGAAGCCGTTAGTTTAAAGCCTGATACCGGCTTACCCGAAACAGGGCCGAGTGGTTGTGAGGGAGCACCCGTGATATGTACAACTCTAAGTGCTCGTGCTCTGGAAGTAGGAGTAGTGTGAGGAACGTAGGAAGGGTAAGGTGGGGAGGAAGGTAACGGAAAGGACACAGGAAAGGCACGCACTGGGGTATCTACAGTATTTACACAGGGGCGCTCTTTCTCCCCACCCAGGTTGCCCAACGCCGCCGTACCTGCGAAAGCCACACTCCTCCCTCAGGAGTGTGGCATGGCGGTTCACGGGGTCGTTGGCCTCCTGGCTCTCCTCCGCTCTCGGCT
The DNA here is from genome assembly GCF_964263255.1 of Lissotriton vulgaris. NCBI lineage: Eukaryota > Metazoa > Chordata > Amphibia > Caudata > Salamandridae > Lissotriton > Lissotriton vulgaris. The sequence continues at coordinate 1,062,990,214 of NC_141693.1, read as the reverse complement.
CTCCCGTCTTCTCCGTTTTCTCCTCGCTTCGCCTTCGGTCTCTCTTCTCTGGCTCCGTCTCTGACCTCCGCAGTGATGTCACACGCCGCATACAGGGCTTCCTGCCCTTTCACCAATCCGGCAACTCCTACGTCAGCCGGGGGCGTAGTCTCGTCGGAGTCATCACACACCCAGTTAAAGGCGCCGGGGTCATATTCCTCGTCCTGTTCCAACAGTGTTTCCCATTCTGCCCTCGATGCGTCAGTCTGTGGGGAAGGAGGGGAGTTAGGGTCGCGGGTCCACCAGTCCTCCAGGCCTCCCGTCCCGACCCTGTTACACCGTGGTTCCTTTAAAAAGAAACAAAAAGTGCAGGCTGCCACCCTTTCTATGATTAAGCCCACTGGGCTGGTCCAAGCCCCAGGTTTCGGTGCAATGACTTCGTTTTTAGAGAGGGCCCTGCAGCCCCCTCCCTTAGTCTTCTAGAGGTCCCAGGGGTCCCCATCCTCTGATTCTGACTGATATTTTGGGAGGAAAGGTGTAGGGACCCCTCCAGAGCCATTCACCAACACAAGGAGCCCCATCCCCAGGGCCCAATGAGAGCAGTCTTCTGGGGATCCTATCCCCCAGGACACTGCTGTTCCCTGCCTGAGAGAGTGGGGGCATTGCTCCTGCCCTCTAAGAGAATAGAAAACAAGCATTTACAATGCAATGGTTTTGCCTTTGGAAAAGTTAGAGCTATTGGCATTGTAAATGACAAATTTTGTATTTATGTGTTGGTTTTGAAAACAGATAAATAAATGGCATTGCCATTTACATTGCCATTAGCTTAATCTCTCGAAAATGTGAGACCTATTGTACCCTATGGACGAGCTCAGCAGACAGCAATTACTACCACACACACACACACCCAGAGCCACACACACACACACACACAGAGCCAGCCACACACACCCAGAGCCACACACACACCCAGAGCCACACACACACACCCAGAGCCACATACACACACCCAGAGCCACACACACACACCCAGAGCCACACACACACACACACACACACACACACACACACACACACACACACACAGAACCACACACACACACAGAGCCACACACACACCCAGAGCCACACACACACACCCAGAGCCACACACACACACACACACCCAGAGCCACACACAAACACCCAGAGCCACACACACACACACACACACACCAGAGCCCCACACACACACCCAGAGCCACACACACACACACCCAGAGCCACACACACACACCCAGAGCCACACACACACACACCCAGAGCCACACACACACACTCAGAGCCACACACACACCCAGAGCCACACACCCACACACACCCAGAGCCACACCCACCCACCCACCCAGAGCCACACACACCCACCCAGAGCCACACACACCCACCCAGAGCCACACACACCCACTTTGCTCTTGCTTAGAGCAGCGGCCAGAGAGAGCATGTTGCCAAGGGAATACTCTCCTCATAATGCATTCTGGGAGTCGTAGTCTTAGTTCGTGTAAACGGACACGCATGGGTCCAATAACTAGAAAGTACAAGATGTTAACTCTGCATCCTTGGTGACGTGGCGTCATCTGATCACCTTATCAATGAGGTGAGTGGGTAGTATTACGAGAGGTACATTACATCACGGGTAATATCTAAAGCCAGGCCTAGCGCTCTGTCTAGACACAAACTCAATTAGGTCCCAATAACTTGTGGAACATAAGAGAGTTGGTTAATTGCCCCACATGGTGAAAACCATTATTAGGCCGAGTGGAGTTTCTTTTTACCAGGTGCAGTAAACAACTCTTATTCCAAGTACATCACATGCTGAATGTATGCGTTCCTCTTCAAATCCCACACGTATCAGAATATGCCGAACTTTCTTATTCTGTAAATGTCGTCAGGTTTGAGCTGCTTAAACGCACCTGAAGAAAGTACAGGGAGTGCGGTGTTTGCTGCAGAACATATATGTCTGGAATTGAGCTCCGCTCTCAGAATCAGGGCCTTATCAGGGGGGAAGGCGGGGTCGACACACACTTCACTCTCTCACAGCACTCGGGCGACCCCCGCTTGAGGGCCTGGTTTCAGATTAAGATTAAGATGGGACGGCCGGCGCCATGAACATTCAGGAAATTGTTCTTTTAGTGAAAGGAGGGGCGCTGTATGGGGAGCGAGACGCTGTCTTCTTTACAGAGGAGGCAGGGGGTGTACTGAAAAGGTACCCTGTGAGCACTGACCATTCTGTGCCACTTGCACATCTTTGCCAGTCCCAGGCTTTCCATTACAGTTTATTACTATAAGCGCCCGTCAACTGTCCAAGGACTACAACTCCCAGAATGCACTGACTAGTTTACCAGACGCACGGGACTGCAAATCCCCAGCCGTGATGTGAGTCACAGGCAACCTTACCCATTCGTACATATGCTGTTCTCTTGTAGGGTTGCGGGGCTGGTGCGTATGGACACGGCAGGGGTGGGGGTCATAACAGGTCAGTGTCTCCAAACGACAGGTGGAGAGGGTTGGTGAAAACAACGTATGTGTCAGGTGCGTTGCTTATGTTAAGACCTTGTACGTATATCACTATCTCTTTGTGGTGATGCCAAAAGTAGCAACGTCCTTTCAGAAACGTAACATTCCGTGACTAACAGGCGAAGGTTCCTTAACAAAGGAATGCTTAGTGGAAGGATACATCCTGTCAGGCCCATTAGGGTCACGGCCCCTTTAAGGGTGCTGGGTTATAAATACAGGCCGGGGAGGGCGGGACTCACCTTAGCTCTGGCAGAATGGCTTCAGCTGAGCTGGTGAGAGCACGTCAGTAGCGTAGACCTGTCTCCACCCCGCCATGAAAGAGGGCCCTTAATAATGTTGTATTCCGTTTATGTTTGTATAGTGCTTACTACCTGAGGCGAGGCGCTGACTGCCAGCTCCCAGCTGTGGAAAAACTGCTTCTACCCTAACTCTGCGAGCGTCCACGCAGCAAACGCCCTCTTTCTCACCTCTAAGGGCGGCTTGTCTCTCCTACCCTCACCCACTGTGACCCTGCACATCTCTGGCGCCGGATTCCTCTTCGCCGCCCTCGGGCCGAGCCTACAGCGGCTTGAGGGCATAACATTCATTTATTTCATCCCTGCTGCATAGACTTATTCTCTTCGGCCCACGATTTGTAATTCCTGGCCGGGCCCGGTCAGTAGCACTGTTTGAAGTAGTATTCCCTCACCCTCCTCGGTGCGAGGCCCACCAGAGCTCGTTCTCTGCGGCTACCTTGTGCTATGTGACTTGCACAAAATAGTTAAGTAACGCTAATACAAATCTGAACTTGCTATTACCATACTGAATATCGGCGCTGCGGCTGCAGGGAGGTAAATTGTAAAGTACCGGCGTGAACCGCAGCAGGCCCGACGAGGCCCTCGGGGGCAAGTGTAAAATGTAATTGAAGGTCCCGAGCCCTCGCTGTGCGCTCCTAGGTTAATGTAGGTTTTCGCGCCGAATGCCTTTCTGTGCTTTGAAATCCAATCCGCCACCCATTGTATATTCCTGTTATGGCTGGTGGGGGCTGAGTGTGCGCCCCTTTGTTTCAGGGGCCCATGGCGTCCAGTTCACTGGGCAACATCGATTAAACATCACCTGATAACCCGAGAACGCACTAACGCTTCTTCGGCACTGGGGTCGTTTGTTTTCCAACAGCAGGGCGTTCATCTCGCCAAGCTTTAACAAGCATTTACAAGTGGGGCCGGTACTACCGTGTAGGACACCGGAATCGAGGCCAGTGCTCCCTACTCACCGGAATCGAGGACATCCCGAGCTGAGCGCGGGCGTTCATCAGAACAGGACCCCCGCCGGCCGCCATCTTCGGAGAAATGAGCACAACAAACCCCCCAAAAAAATATATATAACCACCGCCCACCGCCGCATGACGTGGGCAAAATGCGAAAAACTGTCGGAACGCCCACGAATCTGGTCCGGCCATGACGGACAGATCTCTGTTCCAATGGCTAGCCTCCATTTAAGGAGCTAGCCAATGGAACAGAGGGGCGGGACATGAGCACACATACTCTGACATAAGATTTCGCCTGCGCGAAAGTCTGCTGCGCAGCTTTCGGCGAGGCGAAACCTAAAAAGCTGCTCCTGACTGGGCGAGAGGAAGGGATTGAAGCTGGCTCCTGCTACCACCTAGAATGAGTGCTATCTGGGGAGCCGGTAGGAGCCTGGGGGCTATGGGGGTCTTCCTGTTGCCCCAAGTAGGCAATTTGTGAGTGTCCCGAGTGGGCACACACTGTAAAAACATTGCAGGCTCCCGGTCAGCACCTGGTATGGGTGCTGGCTGGAGAGCTGGCATTGGCCATGCAGGCCCTTAATCAGTTGGCATGTTGTGGGTGCCCTGTGTAAACACAGAGCCACCTACTGTAAAAAAACAAATGCAGGCTCCCAATGGCACCTGGTATGGGTGCTGGCTTAAGAGCCGGCAGAGGCAGCGGGCACCCCCACTCAACCCCCAATGAGTAGGCATGTTGTAGGTGCCCCAGGGCAAAACAAAATTGCTGGTTCCTGCCTCCACCCGGCATTGGTGCTGGATTGAGGAGCCGGCAGGGGCTGTGTGGGCCTTGGGCTCCCTCACAGCCCCTGACATTTGTCCATTTTGTGGGTTCCCAGGTGGGCACCAGAGCAACCATTAACAGAAAAAATATAATAATAAATGAGCAGCTGGAGACACTCATTTATTATTCACTGCTCAATGCAAGGGGCATCGTATTTTGCCCTGCAAGGACTATTATTAACATTTTAATATGTGAATTTATAAAATATGCAGTTGATTACGGATAATGATGTTATTTTTTATAAAGCCAATAGGTCTTATTTACATATATTGAAGTGCTGACCCCTTGATAAAGCCAAAGGGCCCACCTCTTTTTATACTTTGCGCTCTGACCTTTTGACAAGAACAGTATGTCTGACTTACTTAAAATTACATCCTTTATATTATTACTTAAAATAGTCAGCTGTGCGTGGCGGCAATAGGTTAGGTGCAGGACATGGCTGCCCTGTGCCTAAGCCATCGCCATGCACGGTGATAGACATATTTCTTTAATGAAAAAAAACATAGAAATTCACTGCAGAAAGCAATGGTTAAATGGATGTTATAGTTAAGTGAAAATGTAAATTAAAACGTACCTTTTTAAACTAAGCAAACCAGGAAATTCACCAGTTCTTGTTATCTCAAGTAACTATAACTCGTGCCTTAAGGTATCTATAACTCACGCCCCGCTAAGCACAGTTTCATCATCAATGATGTCATAATAGTTGTTGCAGTGATATTATCAATGATGTCACAGAACATGTCATACGTTATGCAACATGTGGGGTAATTAGCAGTGCATGGCAAGGGTGCGAGTTACAGTTACCATAGGGCATGAGTTATAGTTACTTGAGATAACTATAACTGATGAATTTCCATGGTTTTCTTCTTTTAAAATTGTATCTTTTAACTAACATTGTCACCTAACCAGAACGACCCTTTAACCTTTGTTTTTAATGAATTTCGAATGGTTTTTTAATGTGAAGTAAGATGTTATCATTATACTAAACTATAAAGTCACTTTAACCTTTGATTTTTTTCAGTGAATTGCTATGTTTTTTTTTACGGAACGTAATATGTTATTACCATACGTAATGCCAATGCCAAGCTGTGCACAGCATTTGGCTGTGTGCAGCATGGGGTTGGACGCAGAGCCTGTCCTGCGCCTAACACCCCACAGACAGACAACCCAAGAACATGCTGAACATGGGGTTGGCCACAGGGCGTGGCCGTGGATAGGCCCTGCAGCACATCCCTCGCAAGCAGCCAACCTCCACACACTGCCTTTAAACACCAAAACATCCCATTTTCTCTAGCAAGGAGTAAGCAATCAATATATATAAAGCAGACGTATCATCTTTCTCGAACAATTACCAATATTTTAAATCAAATCTATATATTAGTAATTCAGACAATGTAATGATTAGTAACAGTGATTATTATAAAAAGGTTTAATAAAGTTTTAATAAAATGAAATCCACATGTCTAGGAGTCTTTCTTTTAACATTGTTTTTATTATTCCATTTGATGGGTTGAAAAATGTTAAAGAAAAACTGAGGCATATTTTTCGTTCTTCATTTCTTTTTTTTAAATAAAACCAACCTGTCTCTGAGGTTTACTTTTAATAACTGTTAGACGGACCGGGAGGGTCGGCCGAGGACAAGGGGAGAGGTCTCCGGGGAGAGCCGTCTCCAGCGATCGTACAGACGAGTAACTTCCCCCCCCACAGATGTACACCACACAAAGATAAGGTTTAACGTTCTTTATAAGCAATCTTTAAGTACGGTAGAATGGTACAAGGAGGTCTGGACTCAGGGGTCCCCTCGATTCTAGTCTCTTGGATGGGAAGGGGGTAGCGGGACAGTCTTGTTACCAATCTGGTAGATGTGATGATATGATGGATAGCTCACAATCCTCGAGCTCGGCGTTCTAGATGGACGGGCCGTGGCAGCGCCGGCAGGTCCCGAGATGTTCGTAGGTAGCGACGGTCCGCGGCGGCGCCAGCAGGTCGCGGTGAAGGTGGTAGTTACAACGGTCCGCGGCAGCGCCAGCAGGTCCCGACGAGGATGAAGGATGCAGAAGGTTGCGGCAGCGCCAGCAGGCAAGACGATAGTTCGCAAGGCAGGGCTACGGCAGCGCCAGTAGTCCGTCAAGGATGAGTTCTTCGCGGTGTCTCTCGACTCCAGGATACAACTGCCTTCCTGCTCTGGAGCTGCCCCAGTTATAGGTCTATTAAACAAAACAAGAGCCAAAACTGGAATGTCAATTTTGAAGACTAGTAAATTTAAGGCGCAAGTTATAGGTCTGGCGCAAGTTATAGGTCTGGCGCCCTTTGATGTCCGGACCCTCGCACTTGGAGGTCGGGAGGTCCGGGATGAGGGAGTCCAGACACCCAGCAGGGGGGTGGAGCCAGCGCCCGGGGGAGCTGGGGAGTGATCGGCACCTGGCGAGGGAGAGCCATCGACACTTCTTTCTCCCATTGACCTGCCAAGTGGTCCGTTCACCTCCTGGGTGGATGGTGGTGCCGGGATGTCGGGGCCCGGCCAGGCCCAGGGTTAGGGTCGAGCTGAGGCCACGCGGCCTCGTGGTGCAGTGTCCAAGATGGCGGCCGGGCCGGGCGAGGGAGCCGGTAGTGGTTCGGCCCCATGATACAGAGATCTCCGGGGGCAGGAGTCCCGTATGAGACGGGGTGCGGGTTGCTTCTGTGGGTAACACCTGGAGGGCCGGGGCTCGGGCCCTGTCATGCGGGGAGGGAGCAAGCCCTTCATGTGGCCTGTCCAACAATAACGTAGCCCATAACAAGCATTCATAAAAACAACCACAAAAGGGTTTTGCCCTCCAGCTGAAGTGCATAGAGTTCCAGCTCGAATTGCTTTAAAAAAATGTGGGAAGATCTCCTTGGATCATGAATTTAGTGATCCAGTAAACTTCCTTTTTTAAGTTATTTGAGGGATGCTGCACTTCCTGCAGCCCCCACAACATTAACAAACTGCTTGGTGGTGCCCTTGCCTATTCTGGGAGCACCCCAAGCATGAAACTATGCAATATTAAAATGCCCTAAGGAATTTTGGGGTGCTCCTTTCTAGAAGCAGTGTATAGTAAATGAGCAGCTAATGCCGCTAATTTATTAATTAGTTGTTAAAAAGATTATTTGGGGTGTCCCGGTGCCCACCCGGGACACCCAGATTCTTTTTTTTGGGTGGAGCTATAGGGGTCAGCCCCAGGGTCCCCACAGCCCTGCTAGCTATCCTGACAGCACTCATTACGGGTGCCACTGGGGGGCATCAATTTTTTTAAAATAATATATAATATTGGGGAGGGGGCCCACAGATCCCTTCCCTGAGCCTTTCATTCCTGGGGAACCCATCCCCCAGGGCAATTTTCTATAATTAATGGGAAGGAGCACCCACTGCAAGCCTCTTCATGCTCCAGGGACACCAAACCCCTTGGGGCCATTTTATTTTAAAGGGTAGGGAGTGCGTGGCTTCCCTTCCTGAGACCCTAACCCCCGGAGCCAAAACTTATATTTAAATGGGAGAGGGCATGGGGCTCCCCTCTCTGAGACATTAGGAGCCCCGGCGACCCCATTCACCTCGGACCAAAACATACTGTTAAAGAGGAGGGGGTGCAGCCTCTCTCCCTGAGCTAAGAGTGGCTCCACTGACACCCTTCCTGGGGGCCTTATGTGAGTAGCCCAGTACCCATGAAACAGCATGTTTATGTTGGGGGCAGTGGGGGTAGCCCCAGGGCTCCTCCGGCTCTCCACATACACCTATACTGGGGTTGCTCCTGCCTGGAGAGAACAGGTTTTTTTTCTCTCTCTCTAAGGGCAGGAGCAATTTGAGTTTCTCTGCTCGCAAGAGCTATGGCAGGGAAACACATATCTGCTCCTGCCCAGCAGAAGCATTTTTAAAGCTCCAGGTGGGAGGGAACACACATGACTCCCTGAAACTACTATGTGCCGGGGTGGGCTCCGAGGGATACTGTTAGTGAGCTGGCCCTTGGAGATAGGGTCCCTGGAGGATATTTAAACCTTGGGATGTGGAGCCATAGGCCACCGTCCCCTCAAATATAAGTTTGTCACCGGGGTGGTGTGCTCCCCTTCCCTTTAATTTAGATTAGCTCTGGTTCATCGGTTCCCTGGAGACTTTTCAGGCTCAGGGAGAGGGCTGCACACCTCCCTCTCTATTAAATGACGTTTGGGTTTGGTCCCGTCGGATGTGGTCCCCGGGCCTTTTCAGGTCCTGGCAGGGGAACCGGGTGCGCCCCTCAAAATTAATTGAGGTTTGGCCCTGGGAATGGGGTCCCTGAGTTCTCCTAGAGGCTTGGGAGGGTGGCCCATCCCCTAATCTAGGAAATACCCTGGCCCACCTCAGGGGAGGGGGTCTTTGATGTGTAGGAGCCTCCCCATCAGGCCTGGAGGGGAGGGAATTCCTACCCCCTTTGTCTATTTTTCACATTTATCCTGGTACTCGGATCTGAGTCCAGAGTCCTAAAATGGCTGACACCACATTCTTGTTGATGAGGTGGCAGCCAATCAGATCTCCTCTGGAGATCTTTCGGTCCAGCGGACCGTCCGTGGCATGAAATATAATATTGTTTTAGCCTTAATTGGTCAAAAACTACCAAAAGGATTTACACCAAATCAAAAAAGCTGCTTTCTGGACCGAGATCCAGTTTTCTGCCAAATTTGGTGTAATTCTTTCCATGAGTTTTTGCTCTTCAATTTTTCTATGCATAAATGAAGGGGGAAAACACGTTTTGGGACCCCTCTTTTCCTCTGCCCCTGCTTGACAGTTCACCGCAAAACTATCAAGGAAGGAGCTGAGGTGGACGAGACTTTTCTCTGGATCTTCGTTAAATGGAGCCAAAGTTTTTATGAAAAAAAAAACTTATTTAACAATAGAAAGGCAGACCAAACTATATCTGGCCAGGGGCAACTGCTACTGGGATATATACATATATAATAAACATCTTCAGAAGGTGTGCAGTATGGTGAAAATACTGTAATTTTGTTTTCAATATCAGACAAATTGATGGGTCTTGGAATTTTTTTACCAGTGTCCATACCTCTTGTGCATTCTTGGAGGGGATTTGTTACTATATATTTATTTATAAATATATATAACACAGGTAGTGTTGGTATTTGTGCATTTATTGGTAGGTCTTGCTTTCTATTGAATAGCTAATTTTTGTTTTCTTACACAAAACTTTATATGAATGCAAAACCTTACTCGTGGAATTCCCTTTGCTTGGTTTGGTGTAATAAGTTCAGTAGTTTTGGAGAAATTAGCATTAGTAAAGTGTCTCAGGCATGTATGCAGGGCCCCTAGAGTTTTTCACATAATTATGGATTTGACACACTTGCCACACAGTCCATAATTGGCTGCATAATTTGCAGATTTTGACAACAAAAAAAGATGTTTCTATCTCAAATGGTTCAAAAGTTACTAAAAAATGCAGTGACGTTTTGCCGCACTATGGAGGTCCTTTGCAAAGGTTTACTGGTGACCCAGTTGCTTATTGGTATATTTGTATGTTACACTGGTACTTATGAGGGGTAGTATATGCCAAGAAACAGTGTTAACAAGTGTAAAAATGACAAAATAATGAAGTAATAGTATCACAAAATGTGCCACATTCTGCCACATAAATAGCCTGCATAACTTAGTCAGCCCTGCGGCATAATTTGGCCTTCTCCTGCTGCATAATTCCAGAGGCACTGCATATATGAAATTAATGTGACATGTCAATCAAGTTAGGGATTTCTGGACAGTTAATCTGTAAATGGGCCACATAAAACCAATTCTTGGACCCGAATGAAAAATAAAAAACGAAAGGAATCTGGTTGGACAAAAGAGCTTTTTCCTCTCATTGTCAATGTCAGGTCTCCAAACCTACAGCTTTCTGATTGGATGGCTATAACCTGAAGAAAATTGTTTTCAGAACTCAGTCCCATGTCCTGAAAAAAGTCATAAGCATAGTTTGTACTGGAATGGTCCCCAACCAGAACAAACCTACTGGTTGTATGTCAGAACAACGTAGCCTTTAACATGCATGCCGTTACTCCTCAATCTTAACAACAAATGTGTCTTCGCCCCGCATTCCTTCACCACACATATCGTTACAACGACATGCCTTAGGAAAAGCGCTGGACTTTGGAGCGATATAATTTACTACTCAAACTCGAGTCTGTGCAACAGTAGGAAAACGTTGGACTTTAAAGTCCAGCACGACTTTGCCTAAGGCATGGTATTGTAACCGAAAAGGAATGCGTGGTAAAGACGCATTTGATGTAACCGCTGCGTGTAACTGCAGTGTTGTCGTGGTAAAGGCTGTTTCCCAAACCTACTATGCTTTGGCATAGTTAAACACTTTTATAATAGTGTAACTGCGTTGTACAATACAGCACCCATGCAAAGTTAAAAAAAGTTTTAGGAAAACAAAACTTTTCTCTAATGTTACCCCTGCCTAAAGGAGTGTCACAGGTCCTCTCACTTCTCCCAGATTGATAAACCCAAAGATGTGGAGGAAGACCCCTTCCCTGCTCATGCCGTACCTTCTCTTCTCTTGAAGCCGTCTCATCCCTTTACGGCTTCTTCTATACAAGAGAAAGAATACAGCAGCCCCTTTAACTCAGACTACGTCTTGGAGGTATCTCCCGCCCAGGGTGATTACGCCGTTCCGGTGTTTCCAACGTTCACGGCTGAAAATGAAGAAACAGGAAAATCCGGGAGTCTACGGAGGACACTGCATGACTGGTGTGCCTACATCTGCCCTTGAAGAGACGCCGACGATTCCAGTGTACGAGGACGATCCCGCTGTAGCTCCTGGGACTTGTTACTAAGGACCAATGACACTGGGACCCAGAGAACAGGGGCGTAACAAACGCCCCCGCAGCCCCAGCGGTGCGGGAGGCCCCACTCTCTACGGTTAATGAAGGGGGCCCCGGGCCCCTCCGCTCTTCTGAGAGCTGTGAGAGAGGCTTGTGCTAAAGCAAGCCTCTCTCACAAAGTATCAACATTGTTTCTCTTCAGTTAGAGCGGAGGCAGGCCTGGGACAAGGGTGGGGGTGGGGGCCCCAGAAACAGCAGTCTCCACTGCTCCTCTGAGGCAGCACAGAGCCCGGCCCCCACTCTCTCCTCTCCATAAGCAAAGCCCACCCCACAAGAGAAGAGACAGGGACAAGGGTGGGGTGGGGGCCCCAGCCCCAGAGAGCAAGAGCAGGAGACAGCACAGAGCACTGCTTGAGACCCTGACAAGGGTGGGAGTTGGGCCCCCCAGAGAGAGCATTCTCCAGGGCAAAGCTCATATGAGAAGGGACGAGGCAGCAAAATGATGCCCTCAGGTAAGCACTCTTGTTAGAACACACCATGGGTGTCTGCAGGGAGGGGGGAAGGGGGGGCCGAGAAGGGTGCAAGGCAGAGGGGAGAGGGGTGCAAGGCAGAGGGAAGAAGGGGGCACAGCAGTGGGGAGAAGGGTGCAAGGCAGAGGAGAGAAGGGTGCAAGGTACAGGGGAGAAGGGTGCAATGCGGAGGGGAGAAGGGTGCAAGGTAGAGAAGGGTGCAAGGTAGAGAAGGGTGCAAGGCAGAGGGGGAGAAGGGTGCAATTCAGAGGGGAGAAGGCTGCAAGGTAGAGGGGAGAAGCTGGCAAGGTAGAGAAGGGTGCAAGGCGGAGTGGGAGAAGGGTGCAAGGTAGAGAAGGGTGCAAAGCGGAGGGGGAGAAGGGTGCAAGGCAGAGGGGAGAAGGGTGCAAGGCAGAGAAGGGTGCAAGGCGGAGGGGGAAAAGGGTGCAAGTCAGAGAGGAGAAGGGTGCAAGGTAGAGAAGGGTGCAAGGCGAAGGGGGAGATGGTGGCAAGGCAGAGGGGAGAAGGGTGCAAGGCAGAGAAGAGAAGGGTGCAAGGCAGAGAGGAGAAGGGTGCAAGGCAGAGAAGGATGCAAGGCAGAGAGGAGAAGGGTGCAAGGCAGAGGGGAGAAGGGTTCAAGGCAGAGAAGAGAAGGGTGCAAGGCAGAGAGAAGTAGAGTGCAAGGCACAGGGGAGAAGGGTGCAAAGGCAGAGGGGAGAAGGGCGCAAGGCAGAGGGGAGAAGGGCACAAGGCAGAGGGGAGAAGGGTGCAAGGCAGAGGGGAGAAGGGTGCAAGGTAGAGAAGGGTGCAAGGCGGAGGGGGAGAAGGGTACAAGGCGGAGGGGGAGAAGGGTGCAAGGCAGAGGGGAGAAGGGTGCAAGGCAGAGGGTAGAAGGGTGCAAGGCAGAGGGGAGAAGGGCGCAAGGTAGAGAGGAGAAGGGTGCAAGGCAGGGAGGAAAAGGGTGCAAGGTAGAGAAGGGTGCAAGGCAGTGAGGAGAAGGGTGCAAAGCAGAGGGGAGAAGGGTGCAAAGCAGAGGGGAGAAGGGTGCAAGGCAGAGGAGAGAAGGGTACAAGGCAGAGGGGAAAATGGTGCAAGGTAGAAAAGGGTGCAAGGCGGAGGTGGAGTAGGATAGAAGGGGGAGGGGAGAATGGTGCAATGCAGAGGGGAGAATGGTGCAAGGTAGAAAAGGGTGCAAGGCGGAGGTGGAGTAGGGTACAAGGGGGGTAGAAGGGTGCAAGGGGGAGGGGGAGAAGGGTGCAAGAGGGAGAGCGAGAAGGGTGCAAGGCAGAGGGGAGAAGGGTGCAAGGGGGAAGTTAAAAATGTGCCCCCCCCGGAAACATTTCTGCGGACGCCAATGGAACGCACACTACTTTATGAGGGAGAGTGAGGGAGAGTGGGGGAGAGTGGGAGAGAGTGGAGAGAGAGAGACAGTGGAGAGAGAGAGAAGGTGGAGAGAGAGAGTGGAGAGAGACAGTGGAGAGATAGAGGAGATAGATAGTAGAGAGAGAGAGAGTGGAGAGAGAGTGGAGAGAGCGTGGAGAGAGCGTGGAGAGACAGTGGAGAGAGTGAGCGAGAGAGAGTGGAGAAAGAGAGTGGAGAGAGGGAGTGGAGAGAGAGTGGAGAGAGAGAGTGGAGAGAGTAGAGAGATTGGAGAGAGTAGAGAGAGAGAGTGGAGAGAGAGTAGAGAGAGTGGAGAGAGAGTAGAGAGAGTGGAGGGAGACAGTGGAGAGAGAGAGTGGGGAGAGTGGAGAGAGAGTGTAGAGAGAGTAGAGACAGAGTGGAGAGAGACAGTGGAGAGAGACATTAGAGAGAAAGTGGAGAGAGAGTAGAGAGAGAGAGAGAAGGGAGAGAGGGTGGAGTGAGAGAGTGGAGAGAGAGGAGAGAGAGAGTGGAGGGAGACAGTGGAGAGAGAGTGGAGAGAGAGAGAGAGAGAGATAGTGAGAGAGGAGAGAGAGTATAGAGAGAGAAAGTGGAGAGAGAGACAGTGGAGAGAGAGACAGTAGGGATAGAGTGGACAGAGTTGAGAGAGAGAGTGGAGATAGAGTAGAGACTGACTGACTGACTCAGAGACTGAATACTGACTGACCGAGAGACTGGCTGTCATGCCCCGACTTCCCTCCGACACTGTACCTTTAATTGTATTCCCTATTTAAGACGCTAGGAACAACAGAACAACGCTTTACATTCTTGTGTCTAGCTCCTTCCGTTTTGGGTTCCGTCCCGTTTCTGTATTGCCTGACCTCCAGTTTGTGATTTGGTTCCGTTTCGTTTATGGAGTGATTTCTGCCCCCTCGTCTAGGTGTTGTGGGCTTCAGCTTTCATCGCTTCTTTGGCGGAATTTGTGGTTATGTGGCGTCTTTCCACCTGACGTCCTCGTTATTCGGTGGTTACAGTGTTTTCTGTAGTCGTCCGTATTTCCCCCTTCCTTGAGCCCCGCCCGGCGGCCGTGACCTTCTCCGCCATCCGGCTGGGTTCAGCCTTTGCTTTCCTTTTAGTCTTCAGGTGCTCACCCCGGCGGCCGGGTTTGATCTCCGCCATTCGGCTGGGCTTCCTTACAGTTCACTTAGATAGTTAGGGTCCTTTCCTTCCCCTCCTATTTTCTCCTGGTGCTTCGCCTGGCGGCCGGGATTGTTCTCCGCCATCCGGCTGGGCACTGCTAATTTTGGTCATATTACCTCACTGGTTGCTGGTTTCTCCTGTACACTTCTTCAGTTCACCCATTCCTTGGCCAGCTACTTATTTATTTTGGGGTTCTTGCGTGGACCTGAGAGTGGTGCATAATTCAGTCGACTCTACTTAGAATCACGGTAACAGCGCTGTGCGCTGCCTTACAATATACATTTATTTTGTGACTAATTGTGGAAGACGTGAATGTATTTCCTGTTTAACAGATATTAAGGCAAGATTCATGGTATTGGCTCCAGCTCATATCCATACCTACAGGAATATTGGATGTTTTCCCAGTATCCTCCTAGAACATACAGAGTAAGAGTTTATACTTTAGATACTTGACACTCACCAGTATAGAGTTAGAGGGAGTTATTCACTATTGTTTTTTGTCACCTTTGCAATAGCTCAAGAAGAACACCTTATTCTATCCTACTTATCAGTTTTACAGTCCAGGCAAACAAATGTGGTATGTAGTGGTCTTATATGTATCATAGACATGGTGTATATTTATATTGTGGTTAGCAAAGATAGACTGTAATACTTATCTTCCTTTTCAGCCTACCTGTTACCAAGCATCCACTCTGAAGACCACCATCAAGCTCTATTATTTCTCCCCCAACCTTTCCTTGCTTTGTCTCCCTGTTTTCGCCTGGCGAGCCTTTCGATCCTCTAGTGTTTGATAGAGTCGGAAGGCTGTAGGGCAAGGCTGAGGATTACTCTTCGGATTCCTGACGCTCCTGCGGAACCTGCTTGGAAATCATTACACTGACTGACTGAGAAACTGACTGAGAGAGAGAGACTGGCTGATTGAGAGAGTGACTGACTGACTGACAGAGAGAGAGAGACTGATTGAGAGTGAGACTGACTGACTGAGAGAGAGAGATACCGACTGACAGGGAGAGAGACTGCGAGAGAGAGGCAGAAACTGACTGACAGAGAAATAGACTGTTTGACTGCGAGAGAGACTGACTGACAGAGAGACTGACTGAGAGAGAGAGACTGACAGAGAGAGGCTGACAGAGAGAGAGGCTGACAGAGAGAGAGGCTGACAGAGAGAGAGGCTGACTGACTGACAGAGACTGACTGACAGAGAGAGAGAGACTGACTAACTGAGGTAGAGAGAGAATGACTGACAGAGAGACTGACTGACTGGGAGAGAGAGAGACAGAGAGAGAGAGACTGACTGAGAGAGACTGACAGAGAGAGAGAGAGAGACTGACAGAGAAAGAGAGACTGACCGACAGAGAGATAGACTGACTGACAGAGAGAGAGACTCCGAGAGAGAGACTGACTGACAGAGAGAGTCACTGACAGAGAGAGAGAGACTGGCTGACTGACTGCGAGAGAGAGAGAATGACTGACTGAGAGAGACTGACAGAGGGGGAGAGAGACTGTCTGGAATACTGACTGACAGAGAGAGAGACAGAGAGAGAGGCTGACAGAGAGAGGAATTGACAGAGAGAGACTAACTAAGAGAGAGACTGACTAAGAGAGAGACTGACTGACTGAGAGAGACTGATTGAGAGAGAGAGACTGACTGACAGAGAGAGAGAGAGAGAGAGAGGGAGACTGACTGTTAGTGAGAGACTGACAGAGAGAGAGAGAGAGAGAGAGAGAGAGAGAGAGAGAGAGAGACAGACTCTGACAGAGAGAGAGACTGACTGACAGAGAGAGAGAGGGAGAGAGAGAGAGGGAGACTGACTGATAGAGAGAGACTGGCTGACTGAAAGAGATAGACTGACAGAGAGAGACTGTGAGAGACTGACTGACAGAAAGGAAGAGACTGACTGACAGAAAGAGAGAGACTGACTGACAGAGAGACTGACAGAAAGAGAGAGAGACTGACAGAGAGAGGGACTGACATACAGAGGGACTGACAGGGAGAGAGACTTATTGAGAGAGAGAGAGACTGACAGAGAGGGACTGACAGAGAGACTGATAGAGAGAGAGAGACCGACTGACTGACAGACTGACTGAGAGAGAGACTGACTGACTGACTGACAGACTGACTGACTGACTTACTAAGAGAGACTGACAGACTGAGAGAGACTGAATGACAGAGAGACTGAATGACTGAGAGAGAGAGACTGACTGACAGAGAGAGAGACCGACTGACTGACAGACTGACAGAGAGAGCGAGACACTGACTGATTGACAGACTGAGAGAGACTGACTGACTGAGAGAGACTGAATGACAGAGCGAGATAGACTGACAGAGAGAGAGAGAGACTGAGAGAGAGAGAGAGAGTGACTGTAATGGAATTGGGGTCAAAGTGTGTATGAAGCTATGCAATGCCTCTTAAGATTGCTATTGTCTACTAATAAAAATGTATTATCAAAATGTGCTCTTTGTAGTTACATCTGCTTTTGAAATACTGCATTGTCGCATTGTCTAATGTTTTAAAACGGAAACGAGAAGGAGCAGTGGATGCACTTTTGTCAAAACTGAATCATGAGTGGGCCCGATCTTGTATATCATGACAGGAGTCTGCATCAGGAAACCCACCTAACATTGGGCACACTTCCCCGGTCTACCGATGGCAGGGACCCTGTAATGAATGGACCACCACCCACGATAGCCTGCTGGCAGACTAAGCCCAACCTTTAACTCCACCATCCAGTGTTACTTATAATGGCTGTATTGGTGACAGTGGCATAACAATAGCTCAGCATGCCCTGCAGTATGGCGGGTCGCTGGCCTGACAGCTCTAGAATGGCACGGAGAATGTGGGGGGGGCCCTCCAGGTAGTTTGCAGGGGGGCCCCTTCAAGTTTCGTTAAACCAGTGCAAGAGAACCGACCGGTCTCCGGAGGAAACAAGGCCCCGACAACAGTCCTCCTGGCACTGGTGAAGGCTTTTATTAAGGTGCAAATACCCCAACACTACCCGTCCCCTCTTCGCATAAAACTACTACAATAGATCACTCACTCCAGTCTTTCTTTTACCTGAGGCACTCCTGAAGAGCGACGGAGAAAGGTGGAGATTACCCAACGCCGGTCAAGGGGAAAAGAACAAGAAAACCACAATCTTGTCTACATTTAATCTATAACTCACCATGAAATAAAATAGTGAAAAGAAAGGAAGCACCCTACGCTCCTCTTTATTTCGATAATTTCCTTACAGTTTATAGCCGATGATATGCATATTGTAAAGCTGATGATATGCATATTTTATATGATTGTTCCAAATTAAGAGCCTTTTGGAGGGGTGTGGAGCATGTTTTATGTGGCATTTTTAAAGTCAATTTGATAGTTAATTCCACCTTAGTAATTTTCGGTGATGACGGTGACTCCGTTAATCTCTTACAGCCGTTACACAGAGGTTTATGGTTATATTGAATTCTTATTGCCCGAAGTGAAATTTGTAAGCTCTGGAAAGATCCGCGGCCCCCCCAGTGTGAAGATTGGTTAAAAGCTGCGTTTACTATCCCACGTCAGGATCAGGGGGTTATAAGTGAGCATGGTATGAACATCTGGCTGACCTTTATATCCTGGGGAAGAGAGATGAGACTAGTTGAATGTCCCCTGGTCCTATGATTACACCAAGCTTCGAACAAAGGGGCTGGCCTGGTCGGGCCTAAAGCGAATGCAGTAGCCGTGTGGCGCAAAGTTTGGAAGGGCGGCTTCTTTTTAGAATTGCAGAAGCTGAATGGTGAGATGAGGAAAAAAAAAGATAATTTCCTACAAGGAGGTATACATTTTTGGTGCAAATTTCTGTCTACCAGTGTTAGTAGATAGGGATTTGCATTAAAACCCCTGGGTGGTTAAATTGAACTGGTCATGAACCATCTGTAGCATGCTTCCTTGACACAAATTAACACCAAACCCCACTTTGCATATTACTTTGGGCTACTTACCATCTGAAAACATATTTCATGCTGAAATTTAAATTACAAAACAAATGCTATGCACTGGTTTGTCTCATTTTTGTGATAAAATCCGAGTGCGAATGGTTGATAAATTTGTCTCACAGTATTTGTGGAAATACCATCTTTAGGTAACCTGATGAAACGGGTGAAATAAGCTAGATTTAAATGATTGGGTACTTTCATTTGAAGTGAATATCAGACATTCGTTCAAATGCTAAGTCGCATGGCTACCTTAGCAGTATAATTTTGATAAGCATATGCTATAGTAATTCTGTAGCAAAAATTACAATACTTCCTGTCAGAGCCCTTTTCCGAGGGCCACAGGGCAAGCAGGAGCTACTGGGCCCAACCTTGGGGACTGAAGCCTTTTACTCTGGGTGTACTGGGGCATGACTTTCTATGGGTCCTGAGCAACTGGGCCAAGTACCCCTTCAGCACTTGACTCTCAGTAGTAGTGTGGGTCAGGCAGTCCAAGGATTCTCGATGGGTAGGTAGATGGAGGTGGCTGAACATAGAATCACAACTCAAATTACGATTAATAACAGCAATAAATGATTGCACAATCAAATGATCGCTTTTATGAAACAAGCATTGGCAAAGCCAATAGGTCTCACCTATGCCAGAGCTATCGGTTTTGCCAATGTGTTTCAGCCATGTTATACACTAGCATGGCTCATGTTTAACAAGGTTAAACGTAAGTGGCATAGAGGAGAGTGTCCTGGAATGAAATGTGGAGCAGAATAGAGTGGAGGAGAGTGGCAAAGAGTGGAGTGATGTACAATGGAGTACTGTTCTAGAGTGGAGAGGTGTACAGCGGGGAGGCATATAGTGGAGTAGAGTGTCAAAGGGGAATGGAGTGGCGTAGAGTGGAGTAAAGTGTCAGAGTGGAGTAGAGTAGAGTAGCGTAGAGAGGAATGGTGTAGAATGGAGTAGTGTCGTAGAGTGGAATGTGCTAAAGTGGAGTTACACAGAATGGAGTAAAGTGTCATGGAGTGTCATAGAGTGGACCGGCGTAGAGTGGAGTAGGGTGTCATAGAACTGAGTGGTTTAGAATGGAGTGACATAGAGCGGTATAGAGTGGAGTAGCATAGAGCGAAGTAGAGTGTCGTAGAGTAGAGAAGAGTGTCTTGGATTAAAGTGTCATAGAGTGGCGTAGAGTGGAATGTCAGAGTCGAGTAGAGTGTCGTGGAGTTTCGTAGAGTGCTGTGGAGTGGAGTAGAGTGTTGTGGAGTGGGGTGAAGTGGTGTGTCATAGAATGAAATAGCGTGTCGTTGAGTGGCATAGAGAGTCATTGTATGGAGTGTCAAAGCATGGACTGGCGTAGAGGGGCACGGAGTATAGTAGAGTGGAGTAGAGTGTTGAAGAGTAGAGTGTTGAAAAATAGAGTTGAGAGGCGTAGAGTGGATAGACATAAATTGGAGTAGAGTAAAGTGCTGCAGAGTGGAGTATGCGAGGTGTGGTAGTGCACTGCCATTATAGACAACACATTTTCAATTGAAATTACGATTACATTTACACAGACATACAGTTTTACTGATAAAACTATACAGTACACAAACAATATTGTGTGGAAATCTGCATCACCTAGTGTATTGATTTGTTTTATTTTTATTTATTTATTTGATCGTATTAAGATATTTGTTTCCACCACACTTCAGAATTGCAAAAAATGTGCTTCATTTGTGCTTTCCTAATTCTAATATATTCTGGAATATTTGCACAATTCATTTAGTGGCATTTAGATGTTGTTGTATGCTATACAGAAATAGCCTTTCCTTTCAGTTCCCAGTACCCAGCAAGATTGTCATATGAATCCTCTTACTTTGCAGGCAGAGAATGAAAAGTAAACTCCACACTCCCTGGGAAGACAGGCCCTAACATTTGACCTCTATCTTTCAATGTGCAGCAAATGTGACAAGATAAAAACAAAATTTAAAGGCCTATTTATTGCTCATTCACTTCTGAACTCCAGCATGGTATGTTACTTCAGCACCCCCTACGCCACTTCCAGCACCTATTGCATGGGTGGCATATATTAGTAGAATCAGTCAAGCAGAAAGACAGATGGCAGGAAACCTTTTTCAAAGAAATACACAATGTTTACTGCTGTGGGCTAGAATAAAAGTGAGACAACTGACAACACACATACTCTCCTGGATTGCCTCACAAAAAAGAAAAAAAGTTACCAAAAAGCAAGCATTCGCGGAAGAATACAAGGTGCCAGTCAGCGAGGTGGTAAACAAGTTATGCTCCACGGGAGGGACAAAGACATACTAGACAACCTAAAACAAATAAAGCCAACAAATAGAAAGGAAGCAGGTGCGAGTTACAAAACACAAAGCCGATGGTAAACAATGCACAGAATGCATTCTTAGAGAAGCTTTTAGCATAACCCCAATATGTCTTTGCGACCAGACAGCTGTGTTGTCTGGTAGGCTTTGACCTAAAAGGAGTATTTAAATATGAACACAAAGTAAAATAAGGCCTACACTGACCTAGGTCAGGGTTACAGTGTTGGATAGGCAGGTCCCACTTCCCTCTCACTAATGGCAGTGGTTATTCCCCATTCACTATAGGCAAAATCAGGTTGTTCTTCCCAGTGGCCCCCTCTGGCATGGTTGATGGCCCAATTGTCATGGCAGTAACTTCCTCATCACAGCAGCCCCCTCCGGCACACAGGGTTGCAAACTTCACTCCGGACACTGGCTATGGCCTAATCAGCGAGGCAGTGATGTAGTCTTCAAGCTGGCCACTTCTGGCATACGGGGTCACCAACTTGAATGTGTACATGGGCGATGGCCCGATAGGTGTAGCTACGGCTAACTTCATGCCGGCCCTCGGTGGCATACGTGGTCGCCAACTTGTATTTGTACACGGGTGACACACGATCAGTGCAGAAGACATCTCCTCACACCTTGTTACGAGGATCCATTTGCCAGGATCCCACCCTGGACCTCGCTACCTCCAAGCGGTCTCATCTTCCCTACAGGGCACACAGGGCTTGGAAAGCAGGCAGGCACTAGTGCGCCAGGGGCAGATGGTCTTGAATCTCCCAGGGTGATGTCCCCCTCACCCATCAGGAGACTGTCAGACCGTAGCCCCCAGTCCTGTTCATACGCAGACGTCTTGCAGAGCATCTCTTCCTCAACATACAGATCGACTAGCTGCTTGACAGTTGACAATATTTGGTGCCTTGAGATCCCCTATAGTTCATTTCCATACGCCAAATGTGGTTTTGGGTCTGAGCCTTTGATGTTTGTGATGGGGTCTGCTACCTTTTTAATTGCCTAATTCTCTGTACTGCCCTTTCTTCACAGAGGAGTCCGTCATAGCAGGAGTGACTACAAATCTGATAGCACCTCACCACAGGCCATGGGATTGACTAGAGGTTCATACCTGGATGTCAGCCACAGTGATGTGTGCATCAAAAGGTTACGCCAGTACCCGAGCCCTAGTCTTTATGATTTTCTTATCAGTCCATCTCCTTCCTGAGATGAGCCCAGGCCCCTTTCCAATGAGCTCACCTTGAATCACAGAGCACCTTTTGAAGTGTACTGAATATCCTGGCTCTCCTTCCTCCAGCGTGTGTCCCACCCAGCTCTCATGAATGCAGCAATCCACAAATCAGTGTAGTGGGGGATTCCTCTACCACCACATGCTCCTCCAGTCAGCCCTGGGTCTCCTAAATTGACACCCAGAGTCTTGAATGAATTGTACAGGCTCACATACACAGAGCACACATATGCAACCACACATGCAGTGCACAGTGCCACATACTAACTTGATGTAGGCCAACTGATCACGACATTGTATGCTGCCACCACTGCGCACTTGATACTTAACCTTAACTCCTGGTAAAGGCAGTGGCCGTTCACCACTATGAGGGTTGCCTTTTACAGGGGGGCGTGGCTAGCAGCCGATGAGGACGGTCGCAGCCTAGCGAGGCTCCCGGCCCTCTGCCCAAAGATCCGCCAAAAATCCTGTTTACGACCCGGGATCCCCGCGAAAATCGGGTCGATCCCGAGAGCAACACCCAGGCCTGCTCCGGTTCGAGTGGCGAGCCAGGGAGTCTACCGCAGCGGGCGCACCTTGCTGTGAAGTGCCCGAGACACCAGTGCACAAGATGGCGGCACCCTGAAAAGCGGCTGCCGGAGAGTAGCAGCGGATCCACCCCCGGCGCCCGGCTGTGCAGAGGATCGAGGTACTTGGTGGCCAGGGGGAAGCTGAGACCGTCTGGCGTGCCGGCAAGGCCCGACCTCAGAGAGACCGGCGAGGAGTTCGGGCGCGGGAGCGGCTTCGGTGAGGCTCCGCCCCGCCCGGGAGGAGAATAATTTATGCCCCGGCTTTGAGGCCTGCTGTCCCTGTGGGCGCAACCCTGCCCCGAGGCCCGGCTGGGCGAGGGAAACCGATCGGAAGGGGGCCCGAGAGCGTACTGGACCCGACTGCCGCACCACCGGCCTGGACCTTTGTGAGGATCGACCAGGAGACTAAGTGGGTCCCCACAAGACCCAAGGGACAATAAATTTACACCCCGGCTCCGGGGCCTAGTATTTCGGTGGGTGCTGCTCCGCCCCAGCCATATTGCTGCACGGAGGAGGTGGGCCTGAGAGGAGCTGAGAGATGGGAACGGGGACCAACATCTGCATCACTGACCCCCGAGCCCGGTGTGGCCGGCGTGGGGCCCAGAGCACAGACGAACCCGGGGAGGACCCGCTCTGTCGGTGGGCGGAATATCGACACCTCAGCTTTGGAATCCATCATCCCTGCACGCATCGTGGGGCAACTGGAGGGTTCGCCTGCCGGCCCCAGACGGTGAGACCCTGCAGTGACTGGCTCCTGGGGAGGTGGAAAGGACTCGAGCAATCCCGGAGCCCTGAGGGCCCGGCCCCACTGCGAGGGGCGACCAGAAGGTGGCTGGAACTTTACAGCGGCCGGATTGGGGCTTGAGGGGGTAGAACGTCTGAGGAAGCCCAGCAACCTCCATGAGAATAACCGGAGACCCCCCCCCCCCGCACGCTGAGGCCAGGAGGGAATTGGGCCCGGATAGGTGAGCGTGTGACACTGTACTGGCTGTGCACCGGGGGTCGGGAGTCGACTGCAGACAGCATTCCTTTGGCGGGTGCCGCCGGAGGAGAAAGTGGAGAGAACCGAGTGGCGAGACCAACCTACTTGACACCGGGGCCTATGGAGACGGGGGGGGGTTGATTGACCCCGCGGAGTGGAGTGCCCGAAAGGGGAACCCGACCTGAACTCCTCCAAATTCGTGCCCGCCGGATTGCTTGCTGCGGGGTGCACCGACAACGCCCGACCATCCTTGGGAGCCCGGATCTACATCGCGGGAGCAGGATGGGAAAGCCCAGGAGCGTAAAAGTGGACGGGAGCCCAGCCACGGAGACGCCGGAAGATCCTTCGCAGTCCACCACGGAACTGCAACAGATGCAGGACTGGATCCTAGCAGCTATTGCTGCCACGAAGGATGCCCTACACCAAGACATTGTGCAGGTGTCGACCGGGCTGGGGCTCCTGCGGGCAGACCACGCAAAGTTAACGGATAGAGTCAAGGATGCGGAAGACACCCTAAAAGACATCGTACCAGCGCATAAGTCGATGGATGGGAAGCTCACGGAAGCGATGGAGCGGATACAAGCCCTGCAAAGGAGGGCGGAGGATGCTGAAAACCGCAGTCAGCGGAACAACCTGCGCCTGGTGGGTCTTCTGGAAAAAAAAGAGGGCACAGACATGGTGGGCTACTTGCACGACTGGCTAAAGACTGTGGTAGCCCCGGAGGGTCTTTCTCCCTTCTTCACTCTAGAGCGGGCGCACCGAGTGCCGTCCCGGCCCCCGAAACTGGGCCTACCACCTCACCCAGTGGTCATCAAATTGCTTCACTACAAGGACAGGGATTGGCTTTTGCAGCGGGCCAGGGACACAGGTCCATTTCAAGTGGACAATAGCAAGGTTACGCTATTCCCGGACTACACGTTCGAGACCCAAAAACTGCGTGCCTCATTCCTCTCTATCAAAAAAGAACTACCCACAGAAGGCTTACAGTACTCGCTGCTGTTCCCGGCCAAACTCCGAGTGGTAATAGACGAAAAGGCACTGTTCTTCACAACTTCGGCGGAGGCATGGGCCTGGTGGGACATTTACAAAGCGGGCACGGACGGAGCTCGATACAGGGCAGAGGAGGAACGCCAGAAACACACAGTCAGGCAGTCACGGAGGCTCCGTGGGCGCAGACAGGGGTCCAGAAAACCGACGACCTCCCAAACAGAGGGTGAACGAAGAGCAGCGCTACAGGCAGTAAAGGAAGTGTCAGGATCGGCGCTGGTCCAATCGGCGAGGGAATCAGGCTTGGAGGGCCAAAGAACGAGCTCGGACACTGAGTTATCGGAGCTGGGTGGCGCCAGGGGCCCGAAGGTCACGCCACAGACATCAGGAGAAATCATCGAAAGCTGAATCCTGACCACAGTACCTGACAAGGTTGAAAACGAATGGTGCAGCCTTCACGACCTGTCGAGCAGGCCACTGTAAGACTGGAATATCGTGAGTCATAATGAGTATTGCGGGGCGGGGGTATGGGGACAGCACTGGAAGGGTTTTAGTAGCTAGCACACGCACCCCAGGGCACATAAGGCCTCCGTGGTATAGGCTACGGACTAGGGAAATTTGAGAGCGCGTTCGCTCACTAGTTTGGATGGGAGCAACTCTTCTGCAGTTGGGTCCTGTTCTGGGGGAGGGGGGACCTGGAGAAGTTGGGGTAACTCGAGGTAGGTAGGGGAGGGGGGGGGAGTGGGGAATGTTGGGGATGGGTGGGGACGGTGTGCTATCTGATGTCTGGCTGCAACCTGTTATTGACTTAAACCGAACAAGTTGGGACAATGGCTAATGCGGGCTCGATAAAATGTGTGTCCTGGAATGTGCGGGGTCTCACTACAATGGCGAGGAGACACAAAATCCACTCTTACCTAGTCCGTAGAGGTGTGCATATAGCATTCCTACAAGAGACTCACTTAACGAGACAAGAGGGAGTAGCGCTACAGCGTAGATGGAGGGGCCACCTGTTTTAAACCACGTACTCTGCTTTTGCTAGGGGAGTATTAATTTGGGTGAGAGCGGGAGTTCCTTTCCAAGTCACTAGACATACGGAAGACCCGGAAGGGAGATTTGTAGCGGTTGAAGGGCTACTTAGAGGTCGACACATTGTGCTTAGTAGGATCTATGCGCCAAATGTAGATCAGGCAGCCTATTTTGCGAAGCTCTCCAGAGTGCTGGCCACCTACTTTACAGGTAATATGCTGATGGGGGGGGACTTCAACACCATAGAAGATACAACACTAGACAGATCACACCCTCCGCTACATACATCCCCAGTACACAGGTTGGCGAGGTGCAGAACGGAATGGCAGGGGAAATGGGATCTGACAGACAGCTGGCGCACACAACATCCGATAGAGCGAGACTACTCGTTCTACTCTAGCATACACGACCTCCATGTCCGCCTTGATACCTACCTCTGCTCCCAAACAATACTCCCAGCAGTGGTCCAGACTGAATACTTGACACGCACCATATCTGACCACAACCCTATCCTCCTGACGCTAGATTGGATGAACACAACGTCATAGATCCCGACATGGCGGCTTCGCCCGAACACGCTGGATGACCCACCCTTCCACGAAGAACTAGAGAATCGGATCGCTAATTACTTCACAGAGAACGAGGGTACCGCTTCATCCACGCAGTGGAATGGGATGCTTTTAAAGTAGTAGTACGGGGGCACTGCATAGGGAAATTTGCAGGGGCTAGCAGGTCATTGGTAGAGGACTTAGACCAGGCTGAGCATAAATTGAGGGAGGCGGAACAGGAACGCCCTGGCCGCCCTGAGTTGGAGGGGAGAGTGAGTGAGGCGCGTGAAGCGGTGGCTGTGGAGGTAGAGCGCCTTCGTAGCTTCGATTATAAAACATACCTGACGAAGACTCTTGCTGAGGGGTACAAAACTGGAACACTCTTGGCCTGGCTAGCGAACCCCAATAGGAGCACTCAACCGATTCTGACCCTAAAGGGAAGTGGAGGCGACGCACTTCAAACACAGCCTGCAATTTTGGACTGCTTTCGATCATATTATGAGAGGTTATATAGGAGCGAATTGGGGGACCAGAGTGTGGCAATAGAGGCTTTCCTGAGCGACCTGCAGATACCACAGCTGGAACCAGAACAAGCTAATTTACTAGTTGGCCCGATAGACTTGGCAGAAATAAGAGGGGCAATAAAGCGAATGGCGCGTAACAAAACGCCGGGGATAGATGGGTTACCCATTGAATTTTACGGGAAATACCTAGATCAGCTGACCCCGAAGTTACAAGTGATATATAACTAAGCATGGGCGAATTTTGCGAATCTCGCGTTCGCGAATTTTGCGGATTTGCGAACTCGCAATCCGCAAAATCCGCGAATTCTCGCGAATTTGCGGATTTTTTTTTGTGTGTTTGCGCGGGTTTCTGCCAGTTCGCGAGGGTTTTGTACAATGTCGCAAATTGCGAACTTACCTGTCGGGTCGCAAGTTTCGCGAACTTGTTGTTTCTACGTGTCCAGCCTGTTTGGGACACTCTTCTTCATCACTGCCACTCTCTGTCACCACTGCCACTCTCTGACTACTCATGCCACCCTCTGGCCCACCCATGCCACCCTCTGTTTCATCACAGCACCCTCTGGTTGTCCAGTCAGTGTACATTATTGTGGCAACGCAAGCACACCTTCCCTGCCTCAAGTGACCTGAATTAATTTGGGGCTGATTAATGTGTCACAGAATATTTTTTTAGCTGGCACCTGCTTCCTTAGTGCTTCCTGATTAGTGAACTTTTGCACTTGCTAAGTGCTTTCATTGTTGCAAAATTAGTTACAACACCTGCCCTGCCCCAACTGACAATAATGAATTAGGGGCTGATTAATGGATTTGAACTGCCAGCCTGGCTCCTGCTTGTCTCCCTTAGCTGTAATTCAGGACCTTTGTGGCATATGTGTAACTATTCTGAGGTTCAGAGCAGGGTCACATAATAGTTGCAACTGGCAACTGAACTCTGGAGGGGCCCCTCAGCAAGCACTACAGGAAATGGCTACTAATGATGAGCCTGAACTTTTGAACCTGGTAAGTAGTTACTTTCAGTTTGCTAAAATCGTATTTCTGCAATTTTGCACTTATTCGCGGGGCGCGAACTCACGCGAACTCACGCGAACAGTGCGAGCAGTGCGAGCAAAATCCGCTGCTCGCGGATTTGCGGATTTTGCGGGAGATTCGCGAATCTCGCGGATTGCGAATTTCCCGAAAATCCGCAAAATCCGCGAGCGAAACGGATTTTCCGCCCATGCTTATATATAACGAAGCCAAGGAAAAGGGCAGACTTCCCCAGTCCATGTGCGAAGCCATTATGATTCCTTTATTAAAACCGCGAAGGGAAAGCACAGACCCCGCATCCTATAGGCCGTTGTCAATGTTGACAACAGACTACAAAATTTTGAGCACAGTGCTGGCCGCCAGGCTGCTACCCCATATGCAAGACCTGATTCATAAAGATCAATCAGGTTTTATACCCACTAGGAACACGACACACAATATCCGTAGGATGCTCAGACTAGTAGATGACCCACCGCCGGGAGCGAGAGCCCCCCTGGTATTGGCGGTTGACATAGAAAAAGGCCTTCGACACCCTGGAATGGGAATACCTATATAGAGTGATGCAGGGCTTTGGCCTGGGTGAGGGATATATCAGGTGGACGAAGGTGCTTTACGCTTCGGCGAAAGCTAGGGTGAAGGTCGGACCCTTAGTGTCGGACCAATATGAGGTGCATCGGGGAACAAGGCAGGGATGTGCACTTTCTCCCCTGCTGTTTGCGCTCGCAGTGGAGCCTCTGGCAGCGATGGCTAGGCGGGGGACACATTGCAACGGGTTGGAAGTCGGAGGGACCCACCACTTCATCTCCCTGTACGCAGACGACCTTCTCCTCTTCTTAGAAGATGCTGAGGGAGCTGTGGACGGCGCAAAGAGACTGTTAGAGCGCTTCGGCGAAATATCAGGACTGCGGGTTAACTGGACGAAAACTTGCCTCTTCCCGCTGAGGAAGGAGGAGGAGCGCCCCCTAACCAACCCAGAGATTAGATGGGAGCCTAGCTGTCTGAGCTACCTAGGAGTGTACACATATCACGAGCCCGCGGACCTACTAGGCGGTAATATAGGTTGCTGTGTCCGCGCATTGCAGGGCAGTATGACCTTCTGGGACACCCTGCCCCTCTCAATGGCGGGCCGGGTTTCACTCCTAAAAATGATAGCCCTACCGCGACTATTATATTTCTTCCGGACCCTCCCTGTGTGGATAGCTGGAGCGATCTTCAGACGGTTGAGATCAATGATTGTGTCCTTTTTATGGGGAACGGGCAGACGTAGAA
Organism: Lissotriton vulgaris; assembly: GCF_964263255.1. NCBI lineage: Eukaryota > Metazoa > Chordata > Amphibia > Caudata > Salamandridae > Lissotriton > Lissotriton vulgaris. The sequence goes on along the minus strand of NC_141693.1, from coordinate 1,062,961,312 downwards.
TCGCATTGGTGACGCTGACCCGCCCGAAGGATGAGGGCGGCCTAGCGGTTCCAGACTTCGAGCTCTACTACTTGGCGGCCCAATTACAGTTCTTTACACAGGAGGTTGCAAGGGTCTACCGCGGCCCGGAACAGGAGAGGGAAAACGGCACCCCCCGTCACATACTGGCATACATTACCATGCAGCAAAAATTGAGGCTCGGAGGGCTGTCCCAAGAAGAACGAACATTGCGATTGTGTTGGAATCGCACGCAAAAGCGAATTGGACCCGGGCACCCGTATGCACCTGAGATCTCGCTGGGCATGGTGACAGCTCTCCCACATGGCGGAGACTGGTCGAGACTAAGACTGTGGGAAGATGCAGGGCTACAGGTGGTGGGGGATCTTTATGATGACGGGGTATTGGCCCCGTACCAGACATTGCAGGAAAGATACGACCTTCCGAGGGGAGATTACTTAATGCATGCAGCGGTGGTGAGGGCCATACAGGCGCACTGGGGGGAGGGACTGATGGAGCCCACAACGACACTGGCGTGCCAATACACAATGATGGCGGCAGGAACGTTTAAGGCAGTTACATGCCTTTATTCCAGAATGCACACAGACACCCTACAACCACTTACATCGCTGAAGCATAAATGGGAAGCAAACATACAGTTAGACATCCCAGACACGACGTGGTCCCAACTAGTGCAGAGAGCTAGGAAGCGCACCAGAAACGCGCGTTTCCAACTAATACACTCTATATCCTCCACAGGGCCTACCTTACCCCGAGTAAAATAGCAGCATACTTTGGCGCAGAGGACGCAGCATGACCCAGATGTCACCAGTTGGGAGCAGACCTAGTACATATGCTGAGGGGCTGCCCCCGATTACAAGAGTATTGAAGGGAAATAGGTGACACCCTGAATGAAGTAGCAGACAGGGAATTGCAGTACGATAGCACGGTCACTATCTTACACTGGTTCCCACACACACGTAAGAACAAACTATGTAGCAAATTCATCGACATGGGTCTAATTATCGCAAAGAGAGAGCTGACCAAAGGTTGGAAGTCGAAGGTAGGGCCAACACACCGGAGGTGGCTGAATGAATTCTTGAAGTGGGCAACGGCGGAGAGTACGATCAGATATCAACTGGCCCGCCGTAACTCAGACGAGAAAGCACAGGACGCAGCAATGGCATGGGAAATACTAGTACAGGCGTTGAGGGATAGTACAGTGGACGAAGAGGGAGAAGAGGAGGCGGAGGGGCAGGAGGCTCCAGTAGAGGTGGTTATGACCCCGGCACCAACACCGGACACACACGCACTATAAAAACACAAAGCTCCGAAGGCCCACAGTATAAGCACGTATCCTTGCGCCAGGCATAGATCTAGACACCGGGGAGGGAGGAGGGGGGGGGGGGGAGGGAAGCATCCCGGGATCCTGTAGCGACACATGTACGAACTCTGGCGAATGATAGCAGGAGCGGGGCGAAAATACAAAAGCAGAGGGCGGAGGGCCCCATATGTCGACTGCAGCAGAAAACCCAGTCAAGAGTGTAAACTGTAAAAGAGTAGCGCCGCCCGACCTCCGGGATGTGGGCTGAATGGCTGTGTAAGTGGCAACTGGGATGTGATGGGAGAACGACTCTGCACTCAGGGATCCTGAATTCAGAAAGTACACTGTAATTGACTCTGCAATAAAAATTGTTTAACAAAAAAAAAATGAGGGTTGCCTTTTAGGTGCCCCTCCCACACCAAGAAGACGGCACTCCATGAGACAGGCCCACATCATGGCACACAGACATGATCCACATTTGCCCATGACAACAAAAAACAACAGTAGGGATCCATACATCATTGCAGTTGGGCACTCAGGACAGAGGTGCTCATCGTCACCATATGAGGGATTTTTTCTTCCAAACAGTTTTATTTTTCAACTATATCCCAATAAAATATTGAGGTTTTTGAAAAGCTAATTGATTCCCTCCTAAATGAGCAACCACTTGTCTTTTACCGTACTAAAAATGTATACAAACATGTGAACATGGATGGTACACAGAAAAAGAAAATATAGTTTTTAATACGAAACAACTTTGAATGTATTAATGGATCACAAAATGTCATCAATCATTTCTGAAATGTTTTTACTGTTATTACACGAAAACATAGTTTGCTTCTGATGATTCTTAAGTGTGTAGTTCTGAAATTCAGCTGTGTTAATAGAGGCTACAGGTCTTGGTTGGCACCTACATTTCATCATCACATAAGAAGGGCATTTATGTAAACATTTAAGGTTGAATTTCCACCGTCTGTCTACAAGACTGTAGCTTCTACTTTTTCAACCTATTACATATTCTTATTTTATGTTAGTGTAAATCCAAGACATTTAGGGGAAGATTATTCTATCTTTCACGCAGTGCAAGGCAGCACGCCACTTTGCTGCATTGCGCGAAAGGGCAGGAAAGCGCCATATTTAACATTATTTGGTGCATTCCTGTCCTTTCCTTGCACTGGTCACTTTTGGCAGTCTAGCCCCAATGCAGGCACCCTTGCGTCCTGTCATGTTTCCCTCCTCTTAATGTTTCTTGGATTCTTAATCCCTATGTCTCAAGTTCTCATGTGCTGGTTTCCTTCTTTGCCATATTCTTCCTCTTGCAAGGGCCCCATGCCTTTTTTGAACCAAGACTCATGATCTTAAATATGCCATCTCCACACTGTTGTGTCTTCTGGTTCGCTAGCCTCAAAGGTTGTTTGCCTTAGTGCTCTTTTTCAAGTGCAGCCCTATCTCCAGATCTCCCTCTTTCTGAGTCTCCCTGTGTCAATATATTTTTAATATTTCATTAGATGAATCCGAGTTGCTGAGAGTATCTCTGACCCCTGTGTTTCCCTGGTTCCCGAGTCTACCCACACCAAGTGTTTCCCTCATACAGCTGTCTACCTGGTCATCTCCCAAGCCTGTTTGATTACACAGCTGTGTGGCGCCTCGGCCTGCTTGACTCCATGGCCTACATGACTTACTTAGTGACACCAGAAGTTCTATGCACCAATGTCTTCCTTCACTGTAGTGTCTACCCCAGGCGCTATTGTCTCCCCAGGCGCAGTGGCTCCCCAGTCCTAGTGTTTCCCTGCCCCATAAGCTTTAAAGCCTCAGTTAAACCCTGGTCGCAGCGTCACAGTACACTATTGCCTTCCTGGCCAGAACGTCTCCATGCCTGCAGCATCTTCCTGGCCCCAGTAGCTCTACAGCCACAACACCTCCATGGTTTCACTGGTCCCATCACATAGACACGTGTATGTTTCGTGATGCCAGGCCTCATAACGTGTTCACAAGCATGTATCACAACTAATGCACACATACACAATGATACCACCATAATTTTTTTTAATATACATATTTTTAATTTCCAGAGGGCAGACTGTTGTACCTTGTATATATCCCATCCTCGTCGCCAAAAATATGTTGTACTTTGTATATGAAGAAACTTGTAGTCAGGTTGTAGGTTTCTTGAAGTCTTCTTTATTAATACATGTCTACCAATATCAAACAGGGATCAAGCATGTACAACTGCAATCCAGCTCTAGTAACTCCTATGCCAGCCCCTGCCAGCCCCACCAGGAGCAGCCTGCCTAGCTGTTCAGCCCATCTCCAACTGTCACACACTCACACACACAGGCACCCAGGCATTCCATTCATCACAGGCACACCAACATTCTGTCACCATCTCTTGCTCTGGCTGAGCAGCTAGGAAGACCTAGGCTGATGCACATAGTAATGTAAATCTTAGGATACAACACAGACACCAATCGTTTGCAAATGCCAAGCCATCCAAACATATTTTGACTTTTTTTATAAAAAAAGAATGTGATGACCGTGTCAGGACAGGCGGTCGAGCAATGGAGTAGCTTGCAGCGAGGAGGGTGGAAAAAGACAAATAAAAAAAATAATAGCAATAAAAAAGCTGGGCAGGGAAGAGTGGGGCAAGCAATAGATAGGAGGGCAGGGGGAGGAGGGAGAAATTTAGAGCACATGAGGGAGTTGGTGGTTAAGTGAAAAAGCAGTACACGAGGAAGAGAGTATGAAAACACAGGCACTCTCATGGAGTTTTGAAAGAAGAAAAAAAGGTAGTTCCCTGAATGCGTGCAGAATATAAGTAATCCAATCAAAAGGATGGCATAGAAGCTATGCTGCGGGGTGGGAGGGAAAGGGGAAGGAAAGCCATTGAATAACAAGAAACCAAATGACTCTTGCAAGAAAGCCAATCACTGGTAAGCAGTAGTGCCCAAAGTGCACTGTAACTGTTGGTTTTGTCAACAACATACAGCTGAAACTGCAGAAGAGATCTAAAGCAGATTTAGGCTTACTTTTAAAAGCTCCTATTAAAAATAGTATCTATCATATTATCTCTCGTTCAATAACATGCTTTAAACTTGCAAACACAAAATAGCAAAAGCATACTCAAATTTACTTTTCAAACCCTAAAAAAAATGCACCTGCTTCTAAAACGAAACACAAAAATCTATTCTTACTTTTCCAAGGCAGAGCAGCCAGGAGCTATGTAGGTGGGGCACGAACGACTATGCGAACAGCAGAAAAGGAAGAATGAAGGAGGTCATGGAAAGGCTCACTTTACTCCTACAAAACAAAAACAGCATCAAGACGGCCTCAAATAGATTTTGAAGCATGTACAATTAAATGTATTTTTTCTAGCAAGCCATTGCTACTTTGCATGTTGCTAGTATTGCAGGCAGAAATTAAAGAGATCATGGAAGAGGCAGAGAAGGATGCTTGGTGTGGGTGAGGGCGGAACACGAGAACCAGAAGACACTATGCAAGGAAATGCTTTACACCTACAGAGCAAAATTCCGGCAAAGTGGGCCCAGATTTAATTTGAGATACGGACAAATGCAGTTTCTCTCCAAAAACCACACATTAATAGTTCCTGTGAAATGAAAGCTTTAAAATGACAAATCTAAACTACCGCTGTAATGACTTCAAAATTACTTTCAAAAACGTACAATTAAATGCAACGTCTTTCTAAAGACCACACAGCAACAATGGCTCAAGTGAAGTGCAATTATGTACAATTAAAAACCCAAAATAACACGGACAGAGTACCACATTTTCTTTGAAAAACTTGCAATCAGATCAGATTCTAGGCTCCTTGTCTCTGAATAGATTCAGAGAGCTAGAGTTATGCGGCACTAACAGAACACCTACATTGGGAGTTGATGGCATTATGTGTTAGAATTTAACCCACGGTTTTCTTAAAAAAAAAAACACAACTGTATAAAATATGTATTATGAGAAATATAGAAGGTAAAGATCCCCACTTGCCCAATTTGTACCTCCTGCATCAGAATAGTGAACCTCTTAAACAGTCATAACTACTGTCCTTGCAATATTAAATGACTCCCTCCATGGTCTTCAGGATGCCTAATCACAACTGCAAATGCCCCATAAAATATGCACGTAGTGACAATTATTGCCCGGCTTGTCCAATGCAGAAATCCTTCGACCACCTCCACTCCACCTTAGATCAGTTATACTCAGGTCCACGCCCACTGCAATTATGTAATTCTGCAGCTGCGGAGTTTGCTGCATAATTATGGATTTGTTGAATTTGCATCCAGCGGCCTGGAGACGGAACCCCTAGGTTAACTGGAGTGCTGAACCTTTTGATGCAAGTGTGACTATAAAGGACACCACCCCCTAAAGTTTAGGGTATTCTACGAGAATACTTCGGAAAAATTCCAGGTAGAACTCACATGGTTGATCCTGGTATGTGGTGATGCTCCTGCACTACCAAAAATGATGCAATAATCCTAGTGGCTCTTATGATAGGGATCCTTTAGCCCTGACGAATGCTCCAGACCAGATAGGCTGATTCTTTTGTGGGCAGAAACATGCTGGTGACTAGCAGGCGGGTTTGAGCCATTGTGCTCTCCTTACCCGCCGAGCACAGTTTTTAAATTATGCCCAAAGCCCACACAAATAAATGTGATAACCGACAAACTTTAAGTATTTTTAGATTGTCTGGATCCCGCCCTGTCCAGTACGTTTTATGTAAGAACTCCCTCCATCCGCCAAGTCTTTGCGGAGGTCAATCCTGCCTTGGTAGCCCCATCTTAGAAGGGGGGGGGGGAGGATGTCTATGATCATCATATTATATGTGTGAGACATACTCTTCCATGTAGGATGGGCTTTCCCATTGTAATTTGACTCCCACTGAATATAGTAATGACGTATGACTCCACAGAAGTGTAGTACGGAGTCATCCTTGTACATGTGTGTATTTTCTACAAAGGCACCCTACTTTTTGAGATGTGTGATTTATGCACAGGAGGATCTCATGGATGTTTTGTTCTCCTCCTCTCCGTTTTGTGATATCAGAATTTGCAACATAAAAATCACATGCTGCAAAATAAACAGATTTTAATAAAAACAACTATTTTATTTCTGGTTGCAATAGATACAAATTTACCAAACCGCTGACACACATGCAGCTGCACAGTGGCAGCTCTTTGCAAAGAGTGCTGTGTTAATCCAAAAAGAATGCAGGTGATATTGGAGAGATAAGGAGCAGGGCTCTGTTCTGCCACATGGGAGCTCAGTGCAGGACAGAGCTGAATGCCTCGCCCTGAACATCTGCACACAACCATGGGCCATGTTCAAAGCTGCATGAGGACACAGTGGTAGGGTGTACAATTTAATTCAAAGACACTGATTTCCAATGAAAATACCTCAGTTAAGGTACAGTATTGTGTTATGGTTAAGTCTTCCTGAGAATCTTTGCCATGCCACTTTAGTGATACATTACATGTTCTAGATTTTACTGTGTAGTATTCTGAGTAGAACTGTGGTTGGACAGTTGGGAGTTGGATTCAGGTCCGTGAGGGTTGTACATCAAGTCTTAAGAATAAACTTCCATTTCTGAACAGTTCTATGTGAAGAGTCTCATTTTAACATTGGAGACGAGGATGGGATGGTGGCCAAGGTAAGAAAGGTTCCTAGCATGATGATGGAACCATTGAAACGCAAAATTGAGAAACTTAAGGAAAAAGGGGTAATTGAGGAGATTGAAAGTTCAGAGTGGTTGGCTCCGGTGGTTTTGGCACCCAAGGATAGTGGGAAGGAGATACGTTTGTGTGCAGATTTGAGGGGACTTAATAAGTTCATTTGGGTTGATAGACAACCGTTACCAAATATAAACGAAACACTTACACTAATAAAAGATGCAAAAATCTTTAGTGTTATGGATTTATCTTCTGCTTACCACCAGGTCAAGTTACATGCACAGACTAGACAATTAACCTCGTTTGTCACCCCTATTGGAGCTTTTTCGTTTTTAAGGATGCCATTTGGACTTGCATCTGCAGCGGCGTGTTTCCAGCGTATAATGAAGCAGGTGTTGAATGGTTTAGACAAGGTCTTGCTTTTTCAAGATGATATTTTGGTGCATGGGAAAGATTATGAGGAGCATGATGCTATATTATGGCAAGTTTTAGAAAGGTTACAGTCTGCTGGTTTGGTCATAAAGAAAGAGAAGTGTATATTTAGGGTTACTTCGGTAACATATCTTGGACATACAATTTCAGGTGAGGGTGTGAGTCCAAAACTGGAGTTAGCGAAGAGTATAATAGAGGCACCCAAACCTACTAACAAAGACTAAAACGTTACTTTTTGGGACTTGCTGAGTTTTGTTCAAAGTTTATAAAGAATTTTGCTTCTATCTTCCAGCCATTGAGGTCTCTGTTAAAAAAGGCTCGCAGTTTGAATGGACGAATGAATGTGATGCTGCTTTCACTAATGTTGTAAAGAGCATTGCTAAACTACCAACGTTAGGATATTTTGATGTGAATAGTAAAACAATTCTATCCACTGATGCGAGTTTGTATGGATTAGGTTCTGTATTGTCCCAAGTTGTTTCTGGTGATTTGAAGGTAATTGCTTTTGCCTCACGTGCATTAAGAGGTGCAGAGGAAAGGTACTCGGTGATTGAGAGAGTGGCATTAGCAGTATTTTGGGGCATTCTTCATTAAAAAAATATTTTGTGGGGAATACCTTTCACAGTAAGATCTGTTCATAAACCTCTTTCAAGAATTTTTACTTCTAGGGATTTGGACAATCTTTCTCCAAGAATTTCGTGTTGGGTAGATGGATAATCTGATTATAATTTCGTGGTTGACTATGTACAAGGTTCTAAGAATTGCTTAGCAGATTGCATGTCAAGCCTTCCCATTCATACTGATGATGTTAAAATGGATTCCACAAGTATAAATTGGGTTTGTGAATCAGCTCTGGAAAATAAGGAATGGGTTGATTCTTGCAAGATTGACTTGGATTTGAAAGTGTTGAAAGATTTCATTGTTAGGGGTTGGCCAGATAGGAAGGTGTTATCTTCTTCCATGTCAAACTATTTTTGTGTGAGAGAGGAGTTATCCATTGATGATGAGAAGATTTTTAGAGGGAGTCGTTTGGTTCCTCCTTTAAATCTGAGGGAAAAACTCATTAATTTGGCACATGAGGATCATTTGGGCCGCAAAAAAACTAAATCTAGATTTCGTCAGTGGTATTGGTGGCCTGCTATGGATCATGAGGTTGAAAGTGTTGTGAAAGATTGTTGGCAGTGTGCTAATAATGATAAGTCTAAGAATACCTTTTCAGTCCTAATTTCACCTGTTGAAATACCTGTTGTAGCATGGACAAAGTTAGGATTGGATATTGCAGGGCCATTTGAGTTGCTTAAACAAAGTGAACGATTTGTGATTTTAATGGTGGATTATACCTCAAAATGGGTTGTGACCAAATGTGTTCCATCAGTCAACTCTCAGACTGTTGTTGAGTTTTTAAAAGATTAATTTTCCAGAGAAGGAGTTCCAAAGACTTTAATTACTGATAATGGGACATAATTTGTATAGTTTAGCTGTTGTCCATTTAAAAACTGCTCTATATTCACCTCAGACTAATGGTTTAGCTGAGAGTTTGAATAGAATTGTAAAAAATTGTGTTCAACGTGCTATTCAGAATAAAATATCTTTGAGGGTGGTTTTGAGAGAAACTTGGTGGGCACATAGAGTTACACCTAATAGTGTCACAGGTGTTTCTCCCTTTTCAATACTTAGAGGGAGAAAGCAACATTGTAAGTTGAATCCTGTCTGGTTAGGACTAGACAATACCACCAATAATCAACCATCAATAACTAAGATGAATGTACGTAGAAAGATTCACCAAGACAAGTACAAACATGATTATGACTATAAACACAACACAAAAGTGACTATATGGAATGTTGGTGACACCGTTTTGGTGAAGAAACCTGGTATTGTAAGGAAAGGACACTCCAAATTCATGGGTCCTTTCAAAATTTCCATTGTAAAGAAAAATGTATTTGTACTAGATTCAGGAGATGTATGGCATATGTCTTGCTTAGTGAAATATGAGAATTATCATTCACAACTCTCTCATCGTGTATCACATAATCCATCTGATTTCACATCAGTTAGGGAGCATTGTAGATCAAGATCTAAACCAGTTTGGCACAGTGATTATGAAATGTCTTCACATTGAATATACTTTTCGGTGGGATTAACTTCTTTGAGAATATACATTGTTAATGAATGTTTTCTTTCCATTATTTATATTTTGATATTTTTGTATGTATTTGTATTTAATCATTTGTTGTTTTGATTGAATTTTGTTTTCTTTTAGTAAGGGAGATGTGTTATGGTTAAGTCTTCCTGAGAATCTTTACTATGTCACTTTAGTGATGCATTACATGTTCTAGATTTTACTGTGTAGTATTCTGAGTAGAACTGTGGTTGGACAGTTGGGAGTTGGATCCAGGTCCGTTAGGGTTGTACATCAAGTCTTAAGAATAAACTTCCATTTCTGAACAGTTCTATGTGAAGAGTCTCATTTTAACATATAGGTTTGTTGAAACAGTTGGATGACGTTCTCAAAACCAGAGTTGTTGTGATAGTGTCTCTGACACAAGCATTAAAAAGCATTGGCAAATGGCAGTTAAGGTGGCTACCAAAACTTTACTACCATCCCAGCCATGCACGGCTCATGGCATCAAAGATAACATCCGCTAAATTAGCACTGGCTTGGAAAACAGCTCAGGTCGTCCCTTTACAGAAAAAACTAACATTGATCCTACTAATCTGAGCAACTACCGCCCGATATCCATGTGAGCAAACAGCTTGTGACATTCTTGGATGATCATTCGATCTTAGATCCCACTCAGTCAGGTTTCTGAGCAGCACATACTACTGAAACTGCTCTAGTAACAGTAGCCAATTCTATCTGTCTTTCTTTGGATGGTGGTGCCCCTGCCAGGACAGCTTTCAACACTTTTTCTCATTCTGATCGGATTAGCAGTGTTGGAGGGATCGTCCTGCAATGGTTAGCGGACTTTCTAAAAGATTGGACCCAAATCACTACACTGGGTTCTTTTTGATCTCGGCAGGTTCCTCTTACCAAGGGAGGTTCCTCTTACCAAGGGAGTGCCTAAAGGCTCATCACTGAGCCCAACGTTATTTAATATTTATGTTGCTCACCTGGTACAGCTGGTGAAATCCCATGGCTCTGAAGTATTCTCCTATGCTGATGATACGCAGCTGATCATCACTATAAGACAGGACATTGAGGAATCAAGACATCGCATTCAAAACTGTATGAAAGACATCACTGCCTGGGTGGCTGGAAACGGTCTTCAGCTCAATAGTGAATAGACAGAGGTCTTGGTATACGGCAAGGAACAATGGCTCTGGTCAAGGGACTGGTGGCTGGTGAAGCTGGGCATGCCCGACCCCCTGCCATTCAGTGAAAAATGTAGCAATTAAAATCGACCAGGACCTGGCCATGAAAAATCATATTGCTGCGGTAAGGGGAACTAGTTTAGCCACCATGAACACCATGAAGAAGGTTTTTCCTTGGCTTCCTTCCTCGGCCAGGAAAACACTGATCTAGGTGCTGGTTATCAGTCACCTGGGTTAGAGCAATGCCCTGTTGATGGCAGCCAATGATACTTTTCTTATGAAACTTTAGTTCGTACAAAATACAGCTGCCCGACTGGTCTTTAACTTCCAAGCAGGTTCTCCCTCTGCTCCTATATTAAGGTCCTTGCACTGGTTGACGGACAGGAAACACATCTTTTTTAAGACTTGCTGTCTGCCCCACAAAGATCTTTTGGGAAAATCCCCTTCATACTTGATAAATAAACAACGCCATTACTGTCTGACACGCACACTGAGATCCAGTGACAAAGCACTCCTTTGTATCCCTCAGATTCGGCTCTCTAAATATGGAGGTAGATCCTTCTCTTCCACCACTCCAAGGTCATTAAACCAACTTCCTGTCCATTTGCACAGCTGTGCAGGTTTCAGTCAATTTAAAAAGCTGTTGCAAACCACCTGGCTATTCTAGATCTATGACGATGGTTCATGGAGAGGTTAGCGCCGATATACACCTTTGGGTGTGATTCGCTGAGCTCTACAAATGGATATCATAACTCATAAATGTAATCATTGGCATCAAATATGACATTAGCCCTCTGCCTGAAGGCTGCATTCCCAAAGGAGAGCAAAGTATTAAGAAATTCTGTGCTGCATCCTTAATAACTTGCATGGCAGTGCATGGTGGATTTAGGAGCATGAAAACATAGCAGATCATATACAGGAAATCCCACTTTGCACCTCTATAATCTATGCCCCTCCTCCTTCATCAACATATTCCAATCTTGGAAGGACCAGCATCCAAATTGCAACATTGTAGTAGATTGGTCAAAGGGATCAAGGGCTAGATGTGTGAAAATAGGATTTCCCAATTGCAATTTTTTCGAGAATTGCAATTAGGAAATCGCTATTTCTAATGTATGAAACTCTTGAGTTTCATTAGTGATTCGGATTGGGTCATAAATAGACCTACCTCATGTATATAAATGATGTTAGTTGCAATCAATTTGTGACCAACTGGATTCACAGGGATGGTGGCCTGCTGGGGTCAGCAGACCAGCATGTCTGTGATTGCTTTTAAATAAAGCAATCTTCTTTTAAATAAAAGCAATCTTCTTTTTTTTTTACACACAGCCCATTTTCCTTAAAGTAAAACTTGAAACGTATAAAAAGAAAAGAAAATGAAACTTTGAAGTTTCATTTTTTAAGTGTAGACAGCGGGTCCTTGAATCACCGCCTGTCTTAAAAACAACATTTTCCAACCATGCCCAAAGGGCAAGGGCTTCCTTTTCAACCCTTTCCCATTTGCGAATAGGTTACCATCAACTTTCAATTGGCGGTAAGTTGCAAATGTTTTGCGACCGCATTTCGGTTGAAAAACGTTCGTACATACCATTCCAATTCGGCATGAGGAAGGACGCCCTAAACACGCCCCTTCCAAATACCGAATCGTTAAACCGAAATTGTAAGTTGGTAACGAGTAACTGAATCAGTTTGGGCTTTGTACTTCACAAAAACTTTTTTTAGCAGAATTGGGCCATTTACAAACACAAAATTGCTACGTACATCTAGCTCCAAATGTTATAAGAGGAATGGCAAAATCAGAGACTTTATTATACATTATGAAAATTACCATAAGGAAATATCTCCTAAACCGCTGAACAAAGCCAACCAAATTTTGTATGCACGTAGCTACTCTCCGTTTGGTGACCTTTTTTTTTTCTCTACTAAAGAACAAAACATATTTCTACTTCAATATTTCGGCTTCCACCTTCCCCAGGTAGTACAAGATTGTTTGCTCAGTGACTGCAAAGTGAAGATTCCATTCGGAATGTGAAATCAATGCAGCCCTGAGATCTCCTATAATATGCATCAATCAAGTGGAATTGTCAGCGAAGTTCAACCCAACTGGATGCGATGATTTTAAAAAATGGTCCAGTACACGCGCACCAGTGCTATATATGTTCATTATTGTTCATGAACAATGGATTGCATAGGATGTTCCTTAACTACATAGACATCTGGCACATACACAGTGGAGAATTAATGTGTACACAACACTAAGCCAGCTGTCAGTTGGCCCGTGCCTACGCTCCCGAGAAGAGTGGGTCAAGCCTGCAATTAAAAAAATTCCTACCTGTGTTTGCAAACACTGGGAGAGATTTTTTAAAATAAAATAAAAGAGGGCCTTGAGGTGGCTGTTAGCAGTTATGTGCCTCCTCTCCCTCATTTGGACATGGGTCAATGAGAATAGGGACAGCCAACAGGCAATAGGAGTGTCTGTTGGCAGGGTGGGACTAAAAAATCCACCCTGCCTTTGGGTGAGTGAAGTTGTTAAGAAAACAAATACATCTATATTGTGCAGAGTGGAGCATGGCAAAAATACAGTCGGACCCTTGGGCAATATGGGGGTGAGCAAACACATCCCCTTTTGTCCTTCAGCAAGGAGGGAATGAGGTTACTAAATACCCCACTGCCCTTGAGCAAGGCAGATGCAAACAAAGGACCAGTCCGGCCCATGGCCAAGGCCCGTAGAGAGCACAATATACTCCTGCCCTTGAGCATGCAGAGGGGAAACACATTTGCCAGTCTCACCACTAGGCTTGGCAGGAGAGGTAAAAAGAGATCCCTGCCACTGGGAAGGTGAAGAGGGGAAGGAAATTAAATACCTCACATATTATACACTCCAGCACTAGCACAATATGGGGGAAAAACAACCATCCCCACCCCTGGGGAAACAATGATACACTCTGGCCCTCGGGCAAGGTGGGATGAAGACATAACATACCCTCACCCACTGGCAAGCTAAAGGGAAAGGCAGGGTTGGAAAAAGACACCCCAACCTTTGGGTGAAGGGAAAGAACTAACCCCTCACTCTTGGACAAATTAGAACATTAGAAGATTCTATCCATCTGTTGGGTAAAGCATGGGGCAGGGTGTGACATACCCCTTGTCCTATGGTAAGACAGGGCCTAATAAGTATACCACCCCTGCCCTTAGACAAGATGGAGGAGAGAATGAAATAAACTACTCATCTGTTCTTGGGCAAGGCAGGATGACAAAAATAGACACCCATACCCTTGAGCAAGACAGAAGTCTGGGGCATGCATATTTCCTGCCCTTGGTCAAGGCAAAGATGAAAAATACAAAAATACAGCCTCCCCTCACCTTGAGCATATTGTGTAGAACAAATATCTAAATGCCCCTGGGAGAGGGGAGTTGTCAAACACAGACCCCTCCACCCCCTCCCGTGCAAGATAGAAGCGTGTCCAATAAACACCTCAGTCCTTAAGGGCAAGAGGGGCACTGAAGAATGATTTTCAGTAATGGAGTTGTTAATTAATTCAATGAAAAGACACGTGCATTTCCACATATCGTACGATAATTTAAATAAAATCCGCATGGCCACAGTTCAGGCATCAATGCCCCCTTCTCTCCCCTCTCCTCCACCTACTACCATTTCCCCTCTCCTCCAAAAATCTTTCTTTGTCTACTTTACTGCCTCTTCCCCAATTTGGTTTCCCCCCCCCTTTTCCTATCTAATTATACCTCATCCCAAATCAACCAGAATCTTTTTTCTCACACCTTCACTCTCTACATAACTGTACCCGTGCTTCCTGTTAAGGTTTAAAATAGACCTCCGCAAGTGCCTTTTCATGTATATGGCTCTTTGCCCATTTTGTTTAATTAATTTGTCTTATATTGCCTGTCTGGATTCCCTGTTATATAATAATCTGCTCTTTGTCTTTTGTGCACATGCAAAGCGCTCTGATACCCTGGGTCGAGCCAGTCCTATATAAAACCTTTCAAAAATAAATGTAAACCTCAATTTTTGTCCACTTAACCAGCAGCCCAAGGTCAAGGATCATTGCAGCTGGATGGATGAGAGGAGGGTGTGCGCAGGGCCTGGCTTTGGAGCATGCTCGGTGTGCACTGCCCACTGTGCAAAGCTGGGTTTTTTTGGGGACAAGGGATGGATGACCAGGCCCTTTACCCACAGCCTTATACAAAAAAAACAAATGCTTTGTATAGCAGGTTTGTGTGGAAACTGGCTGTGTGCAGCACATCATAAAAATAAATAGCTACAAAACCTGTGTAAAGTGTAAGTAAGGGCTGTGTTTAACACATATATCATTTATTTAAAAACAATTAAGATTGTCTATTACAGAAGTACAGTTAAAGTTATGTCACCGGTATAATACAAACCTAACAAGCATTTGCAATGCAATAGGTCTCGCATTAGGAAAGTGTGAGCTATTGGTAGTGTAAATGACAATTTATTTTATTATGTGTTGGCTTTGAAAATATATAAATTAATAGCATTGTTATTCACAAAGCCAATAGCTTACACTTTCCTAATGCGAGTCCAATGGCTATGGCAATGTTTGTTGGTAGCAAGCAAGTCAGTGCTGTTGTGGTGCTGAGTGATGATGTGGTTGGGCTGAGTGATGTGGTGGTGTCCCAGAGTGATGTGGTGGTGTCCCCGAGTGATGTGGTGTGTCCCCGAGTGATGTGGTGGTGTCCCCGAGTGATGTGGTGGTGTCCCAGAGTGATGTGGTGGTGTCCCCGAGTGATGTGGTGGTGTCCCTGAGTGATGTGGTGGTGTCCCTGAGTGGTGCCCCTGAGTGATGTGGTGGTGTCCATGAGTGATGTGGTGGTGTTCCTGAGTGATGTGGTGGTGTTCCTGAGTGATGTGGTGGTGTCCCTTAGTGATGTGGTGGTGCCCCCGAGTGGTGCCTCTGAGTGATGTGGTGGTGTCCCTGAGTGATGTGGTGGTGTTCCTGAGTGATGTGGTGGTTTTCCTGAGTGATGTGGTGTGTGAGGATGAGGGTGTGTGGTGGTGTGAGGGGGTGAGAGTGAGTGAGGGTGAGAGGTTTGTGAGGGTGAGGGGTGTGAGGTTGTGAGGGTGAGTGAGGGTGTGTGAGGGTGGGTGAGGGTGTGAGGGTGAGTGAGAGTGTGTGAGGGTGAGGGTGTGTGAGGGTGAGGGATGGTGACAGGAGTGCTGTGGTGGTGTTCCTGAGTGATGTGGTGTGTGAGGGTGAGGGTGTGTGTGGGTGTGAGGGGGTGAGGGTGAGTGAGGGTAAGAGGGTTGTGAGGGTGAGGGATGTGAGGGAGGGTGATGGGGGTGAGGGTGAGGGGGGGTGAGGGTGAGGGTGTGTGAGGGTGAGGGTGTGTGAGGGTGTGTGAGGGTGTGAGGGTGTGGGGTTGTGAGGGGGTGAGGGTGAGTGAGGGGGTGAGGGTGAGTGAGGGTGAGAGGGTTGTGAGGGTGCGAGGGTGAGTGACGGTGAGTGAGGTTGTGTGAGGGTGGGTGAGGGTGGGTGAGGGTGTGAGGGTGGGTGAGGGTGTGAGGGTGTGTGAGGGAGGGTGGGTGAGAGGGTGTGAGGGTGTGTGAAGGTGAGGAGGTGTGAGGGTGAGGGTCCAAAGTAAATGGTGGCAGGGCAGACATCATAAGTCAGAGAGAAGAGATTGCGTTGGTCAGTTTCAGAATCAGGAGGGGCAGAGTCAGCACAGTCTGCAAGGGATCAACTTGTCTAGAGGCAAAGCATAGCGGATGTAGCATTGCAGCTAGCAAGTTGAGTGTTTTCAAGCTGAGTGTCCCTAGAGAGATGGCAACACAGCAACAGCATTTGAGGAGCAAGGCTACTGTAAACAAGAACAGTAGGCTTTCACTTTCGTCCAGAAACAAGCTCTCGGCATTGCTGTGGCAGAAGGGGGTGGGGGGCGGTGGAGCGGGAGCCTTTGAAGTCTGATGCCGAGGCACAGACAAATGGTGGTGCGCGATGTGCACGCGGGGGCGGGGGAGCGGCAGCCTTTGAAGTCTGATACCGAGGCACAGACAAATGGTGATGTGTTATGTGGCTGGCTCTGTGCACGCGCATAAATCACATGAACTGTATGTGATCCGCAGCCGTTTTGGTAGACTTTTCTTTTCCGCTTACTATAATCTCACCGGAGCAATGCGCAAGTGCATTGGCTCAGTCGAGACCTAAAAACTAGTGAGACTTCTGATACGATAAGCTGTGCAAACCTTTAATCATGCCCTGCTGTGCACTGCTTATGATGACAACACTGATGACACCTCAAATTACAGAATACACGTAGGACCTCGAAGCAGGGTCAGGGTGAAGACCAGACCCTTGGTCCAAATCTGTGAACAAGGAGTGGAGCACAGCTTGTGCCATGAGATATAATTGATGATGTCATATGAGAGGCCACATGTGAGATCAGTAGCAGTGCACATGAGGTATGAGCAATGGTCTGCACAGCTTACTGTTTCTGGGAAATGGCAGTGGTTATTAGGTTTTGCTATGTAACCATAACATCATGTAAACAGTAGGTCTTTGTATATTAAGTACACTGGCTGTGCTAGCGCCAGTGTGGTTATAGTTAGGGATGACTTTCCATAGGAAAGGCATTGTCGAATGAATAACGTGGGTGCCATTTGACAAATCTGCCCAAAACAAAAAAACAAAAAACAAAGTTAACTCACTTTGGTTCCTTCCTGGAAAGCTTCATGCTGATCCGTCAGGCGGGGGCAAGAAAAAAGATGGTCCCAAAACACTGATTTCCTATTTTAATTCTCATTGGAAACTTTGCTCTCTGATACAGTAAAATAGCTAAACAGAATTACACCAAATATGACATAAAGTTTGAACTTTACTCCCAAAGATTGCATTTCGTTATTTGGTGTAAATCTATTAAGTCGTTTTTTGAGAAATTTGCATTTTAAAATTGTGCTTAGGGTGCTCACTAAGGGGTTCATCTGATAACAAGCATTTGCAATGCAATAGGTCTCGCATTAGGAAAGTTTGAGGTATTGGAATTGTAAATGACAAATTCTTTATTTATGTGTTCGTTTAGAAAATAGTGAAATTAATACCTTTGTTATTTACAATGCCAATAGTTGTCATTTTTGCAAACGTGACACCTATAGCATTTCTAATGCAATATGTGTTGTATTTACATGACTTAGATGTATTAATATTACAAATATTTTTTTTCATTATTAATCAAAACTTAAATTACATTTTTTGTAATTTATAATAGCAATAGCTTAAAATTTTGTAAATTTTTTTTGAAGATTATGTTTAGTGTATTTTATTGTGATGAAATGCCAAGAACGGAAGTGAAATATTAACATTATTTTTGTGACAGTTGTAAAAAAGCTTTAAACATTGAGAGAACATATTATAACAATTTGTTGTTGAATTATTGCACAGAGTGATGCTGTGGCGTTCAGTGGTGCTGATTGATGTTGTGGCCTTCAGTGGTGCTGAGTGATGCTGTGCCGTTGAGTGATGCAGTGGCATTGAGTGATGCTGTGGTGTGAAGTAATGCTGTGGCGTTGAGGGATGCTGTGGCGTTGATTGGTTCTGTGTCGTTGAGTGATGCTTTGGCATTGTTTTATGCTGTGGCGTTGAGGGATGCTGTGCACTGATTGGTGCTGTGGCGTTGAGTGGTGCAGTGGCGTTGTGGGGTGCTGTGGCATTTAGTGGTGCTGAGTGATTTTGTGGCGCTGAGTGATGCTGTGGCATTGAGTGGTTCTGTTCCGTTGAGTGTTGCTGTGGTGTTGAGTGGTGCTGTGGTGTTGAGTGACGCTGTGGCATTGAGTGATGCTGTGGCCTTGAGTGATACTGTGGCATTGAGTGTTGCTGTGGCCTTGAGTGTTGCTGTGGCCTTGAGTGTTGCTGTGGCCTTGAGTGATGCTGTGGCATTGAGTGATGCAGTGGCCTTGAGTGATGCTGTGGCGTTGAGCGATGTTGTGGCATTGAGGGATGTTGTGTCGTTGAGTGTTATTGTGGCATTGAGTGGTGTTGTGGCATTGAGGGGTGTTGATTGTTTCTGTGACGTTGACTGATGCTGTGGCGCTGAGGGATGCTGTGACACTGAGTTATGCTGTCGCGTTGAATGTTGCTGTGGTATTGAGTGGTGCTGTGGTATTGAATTGTTCTGTGGCGTTGACTGTTGCTGTAGCGTTGAGTGGTGCTGAGTGATGCTGTGGCGTTGACTGTTTCTGTGGCATTGAGTGATGCTGTGCTTTTGAGTGTTGCTGTGGCATTGAGTGATGCAGTTGCATTAAGTGATGCTGTGGCATTGAGTGATGTTGTAGCATTGAGTAATGCTGTGGCATTGAGTGGTACAGTGGCATTCAGTGCTGCTGTGGCATTTAGAGGTGCTGTGGAATTGAGTGGTGCTGTGGCGTTGAGGGGTTGTGTTGGAGGGTGGAGTTGGAGGGTGGAGTTGGTGGGTGGAGTTGGAGGGATGATGTGGAGGGTGGATTTTGATTTTGAGGGTGGAGTTGGAGGGTGTATTTGGAGGGTGGAGTTGGTGGGTGGCGTTGGATGGTGGAGGGTGGATTTGGTGGGTGGATTTTGAGGGTGGATTTTGATGGTGAATTTGGAGGGTGGATTTGGATGTAGTATTTTGATTTGGATGTTGTAGTTTGATGGTGTATTTGGAGGGTGGAGTTGGAGGGTGGAGTTGGAGGGTGGAGTTGTTTTTGGAGGGTGGAGTTGTATTTGGAGGGTGGAGTTGTATTTGGAGGGTGCAGTTGTAGTTGTAGGGTGGATTTGTAGGGTGGAGTTGTATTTGGACTTGGACGTTTGAGTTGGAGGGTGTAGTTGGAGTGTGGAATTGGAGTTTGAGGGTGTGAGGGTGAGTGGATGTAAATTTTAGGGGGTGTGAGGGTGAGGGGGTGTGATGGTGTGTGAGGGTGATTGGGGGTCAGGGTGTGAGGGTAAGTGGGTGTGAGGGTGTGTGATGATGTGTGAGGGTGAGTGAGGATGAGGGTGTTAGGGTGAGTGAGGGTTTGAATGTTGTGAGGGCGAGGGGTGTGCGGGTGTGAGGGTGAGTGTGGTTGTGTGTGGATGAGGGTGGGAGGGTGAGGGTCTGATGGTGAGTGATGGTGTGTGAGGGTGAGTGGGTGGGTGTGAGTGAGGGTGTGTGTGAGGGTGTTAGGGAGGGAGAGGGTGTGAGTGTGTGTGAGGGTTATTGGGTGTGTGAGGGGGTGTGAGTGTTTTTGATGGTGTGTGAGGGTGATTGAGGGTGAGGGTGTTAGGGCGAGTGAGGGTGTGAGGGTTGTGAGGGTGAGGGGGATGAGGGTCTGAGGGTGAGTGAGGGTGTGTGAGGATGAGGGGTTGAGGGTGTGAGGGTATGAAGGTGTGAGGGTGTGAATGTGAGTGAGGGTGTGTGAGGGTGTGAGGGTAGGTGAGGGTGAGGGTCTGAGTGAGGATTTGAGGATGTGAGGGTTTGTGTTGTTGAGGATGTGTGAGGGTGAGTGTGATAGAGGGTGTTTAGGGTGTGAGGGTGAGTAAGGGTGTGTGAGGGTGAGGGTGAGTGAGAATGGGTGAGGGTGTAAGGCTGAGGGGTTGTGCGGGTGTGAGGGTGAGGGGGTGTGAGTGATTGATGGTGTGGGGGGTGAGTGGTGTGTGAGGGTGATGGGGTGTGAGGGTGATGGTGAGTGATGGTGTGTGAGGGTGATTGGGTGAGGTTAAGTGAGTGTGTGTGAGGGTGATTGGGTGAGGTTGTGAGGGTGAGTGTGTGTGAGAGTGAGGGTGTGTGAGCCGGAGAGGGTGAGTGAGGGTGTGAGGGTGAGTGAGTGGGGGTGACTGTAAGTCTGTTGTAAGTGTGTTTGTTGTTGTGAGCTTATGTGTGTGTGGCTGTGTGAGTTTGTATGTGTGTTCGTTCTGAGTACAGATATTGGCCTAGTCTTCGAATTAGTCCCTTTTCCCTTTTTTTTTCTTTTTTTCCTGTGCGTAAAAATGGCGGACGCTACCCCGTGCCATAACGCTACCTATGTTTTTTAGGTTAGCGTTCTAGTTTATTTTCCTCATTTACCTTGCATTTTGATTGACATGTATTCCGTCCAATCAAATTGCAACGTTGTCCTACGTAGCGTTGCAATTGCGTCACGTTAATTGGGAAACTTCCAGATCTTCACGAACCGGCGTATGTGGAAGGCGTGTCGTGCTTTCTGCGTTGTAGCTGCGTCGTTTGACAGGTAAGTTGTCAATGTAAGTTTTCTTTTTGTTGTTTACCTAGTGTTTCTCTACTATATATATATTTAGGAAGTTTTGTAATGTTTAGTAATGTTTTTTAAAGATTTTTGTTTGCGATCGTACTCGGCTTGTGTATGTACCTATTGTACTTTCATGGAATGTTTCTAATTTTCCTTATTTAATGTTTTTTTGCTTACTTTTATGTAATGTATGTAATAAAGAAAAAGTGTTTGCATGTACTCTTCCCACATGTTGCTATATTTGTTTGGTTGACAATGTGTTATTTAGACAGTACTTTCTTATATTCTTCCTTGTGTTTTTGTGTTGCTTAAATCGTATTTATGCTTTTTTTTTTGTTATCCGTATACTTTGTGATTTTCAACCACCTTTAAATATTAGTACTTATTGTAATGGTACGTAGAAGCTATATTTGCTGTATAGTTTGAAACCTACATGTTTTGATGCGTATGAGCAGCAATTCCATATTTATGTTTTTTTAAGTACTATAACATTTTAAAGCAATACTTATGGAGTCTAAGCTTATACTTTTCAAAACATGTATTTTTTATTATCAAAAAGAAATGTTATGTTCTCCATACCATTTGAATGACTATAAAGTCGTATGTATGTTAATTAATGGCAAAGTATACGTATGAAGCCACCTTAATAAATTGTTTTGATTTTTTTTGTTAGTTTGAGCGAAATACTCTATTGTAGTTCTGGAAGAATTGCAATTAGGCTGTGAAGTCTCGTGCTCTTGTGATTACGCACTTTCTTTGTTTTGTGGATTACTCCCACCATTGTTTAATGTTTTTTTATTTTTGCTTACTTTAGTAACTGCTTTATGTTGTGAATTTGTGTCCTTTAGATGGCTTTGTCCCCTTTTAAATTGTTCTATTACTCGCTGTGTATTCAGATATTTCCCTATTTTGTTTGCATTTATTGTTTTTTTAAACAATGTTTTATTTTACAATCCCTTTCTGCATTTTTATGTATTAATTGCTGCACTGTCCTCGCAATGCATTAAGTTTTCATTTTTGAATACCTACAAGTGTGTAATCCGATGTTTAGTTATTGAAATAAATTTTGCCTAACGCTATTTACGTGTGGAGTTGGAGGGTGGATTAGTAGTTGGAGGGTGGTATTGTAGGTGTAGGGTGGAGTTGGAGGATGGACTTGGACGGTGTGAGTGTGAGGGTGAGTGGATGTGAGGGTCAGGGGGTGTGAGCGTGTGTGATGGTGTGTGATGGTGTGTGAGGGTGAGTGAGGGTGATGGTGTGAGTAGGAGTACGGGTGTGAGGGTTGTGAGGGTGAGGGGGTGTGAGGATGAGGGGGTAAGGGTAAGGGGGTGCGAGAGTATGTGATGATATGTGTAGGTGAGTGAGGGTGAGAGTTTGAGGGTGAGTGAGGGTGAGTGTTGTGAGGGTGTGAAGGTGAGTGAGGGTGTGTGAGTTTGAAGGTTGAGTGTGTGACTGTGTGTGGGTGAGGGTGAGGGGGTGTGAGTGTGAGGGGGTGATGGTGAGTGATGGTGAGTGGGTGAGGGTGTGAGGGTGAGTGAGGGTGTGTGAGGGGGTTGAGGTTGTGAGGGTGGGTGAGGGTGTGATGGTGTGTGAGGGTGTGAGGGTGATTGAGGGTGTGAGGGTATGTGAGGGTATGTGAGGGTGTGAGGGAGGGTGAGGGTGAGTGAGGGTGTGTGAGGCTGAGGGTGTGAGTGTGCGGTGTTGAGATGATGCCTATAAGTGATCAGTTTTTCTCCGTGAATATGTACACTTCAAATGTATTAAAGTTGTGAAGCGTTGTTTCAGAAGCTAAAAGAGACCTATGTAATGTTGATTGATGCTGGTATTTGCACTGAATCAAAAAAGAAACATCAGTAATTTTTTTAATATTATGCATTTAAAAAGTTATCAATTTTTTGTAAGGTACACATCAAATTGCACTGCAAAAGCTTTGCTTGCCTTAACATAGATGCGCAGTCATTTTGTCTGTGTTTGCTCATTAGAGACAATGTTTACCTCCTTTTAAATTTTTCACCACAGATGCGTATTAATTGCTATGTTTAAATTTGTTTACTTTTTTGAATGTTGTTTTGGTTGCGCATTTTTATAATGAAATGTCACTGTATATGTTTGTTAATTAGTATAAGTTAGCTATTTTGTGATGGTGTTGTGGTGTTGACTAGTGTTATGGTGCTCATGTGTACTGCTGTGGTTGTGCTGAGTGGTGCTGTGTTGTTGTCTAGTAATAATGTTGTGGTGATGGGTGACAATGTAGTTGTGGTCAAAGGTGATTTGGTGGTGCTGAGTGGTCCTGTGGTGGTGCTGAGTGATAATGTGGTGGTGCTGTATGATAATGTTGTTGTGATGAGTGATGCTGTAGTCGCGTTGAGTGATGATGTTGTGATGGTGAGTGGTGCTGTGGTGGTGGTGAGTGATGCTGGTGTGTTGCTGAGCGATGCTAGGGTGGCGCTGAGTAATGCTAGTGTGGTGCTGAGTAGTGCTGTGTTGGTGATGAGTGCTGCTGTGTTGGTGTTCACTGATCACCACCTCAGCATTACGCATCACCACAACAGCACCATTCATCGCGACCACTGCATCACTGAGCACCACCAAAGCACCACTCAGCACCACCACAGTATCACTCAGCACCACTACAGTCCCACTCTGCTCTTCCACAGCATCACTCTGCAGCACCACAGCAGCACTTTGCACAACAACATTATTATACAGCACCACCACCTGAACTATTGGCATTGTAAATGGCAATGCCTTTTATCTATGTGTTTTGGGTTGGAGTGGATTGGATATATGTGGTTTGGAGTGGAATTATGTGTGTTGAATTCGGGGGGAATTGTGTGGTATGCAGTGTATTTGTATGGTGTATGAAAATTAGGTGTCAGTGTGCAGTGGAATTATGTGGATAGTAGTTGTGTGGTTGTGAGTGTACTGGACTTATTTCAGAAGCTAAAAGAGACCTATGTAATGTTGATTGATGCTGGTATTTGCGCTGAATCAAAAAAGAAACATCAGTAATTTTTTGAATATTATGCATTTAAAAAGTTATCAATTTTTTTGTAAGGTACACATCAAATTGCACTGCAAAAGCTTCGCTTGCATTAACATAGATGCGCAGTCATTTTGTCTGTGTTTGCTCATTAGAGACAATGTTTACCTCCTTTTAAATTTTTCACCACAGATGCGTATTAATTGCTATGTTTAAATTTGTTTACTTTTTTGAATGTTGTTTTGGTTGCGCATTTTTATAATGAAATGTCACTGTATATGTTTGCTAATTAGTATAAGTTAGCTATTTTGTGATGGCGTTGTGGTACGGACTAGTGTTATGGTGCTCATGTGTACTGCTGTGGTTGTGCTGAGTGGTGCTGTGTTGTTGTCTAGTGATAATGTTGTGGTGATGGGTGACAATGTAGTTGTGGTCAAAGGTGATTTGGTGGTGCTGAGTGATCCTGTAGTGGTGCTGAGTGATAATGTGGTGGTGCTGTATGATAATGTTGTTGTGATGAGTGATGCCGTAGTCGCGTTGAGTGATGATGTTGTGATGGTGAGTGGTGCTGTGGTGGTGGTGAGTGATGCTGGTGTGTTGCTGAGTGATGCTAGTGTGGCGCTGAGTAATGCTAGTGTGGTGCTGAGTAGTGCTGTGTTGGTGATGAGTGCTGCTGTGTTGGTGTTCACTGATAACCAACCCAGCATTACACATCACCACAACAGCACCATTCATCACGACCACTGCATCACTGAGCACCACCAAAGCACCACCACAGCAGCATTTTGCACAACAACATTATTATACAGCACCATCACCTGAGCTATTGGCATTATAAATGGCAATGCCTTTTATCTATGTGTTTTGGTTTGGAGTGGATTGGATATATGTGGTTTGGAGTGGAATTATGTGTGTTGAATTCGGGGGGGAATTGTGTGGTATGCAGGGTATTTGTATGGTTTATGAAAATTAGGTGTCATAGTGTGCAGTGGAATTATGTGGATAGTAATTATGTGGTTGTGAGTGTACTGGAATTATCTGGAGTGGGATTGTGTCATGAAGTGTAATTATGTGATATGGTTGCGTTGTGGATTGGTATGTAGTGTAGTTTAATTATGTGGTGTGCTGTTGAATTTTGTGGCATGATGTGGAATTGTGTGTTGTGGATTGAATTGATGTGGTGTCTTACATATTTATAATTCATGGTAGCCCTGTCTGCCTATTTTCAGTAGAAAACATGCTGTATTATACCACTGCCTCTTGCTGGAGTGGAAAAACTGACCTTAGTAAAACATTATTTGTTGTATGTGCTATAGTAAGACAATTCAAAACAAGTCATGGTGCTGCCACTCAGCCTTTCATCGTTCCGAGGTCGAATGAATGAGTGCCATTGACAACAATAAACATCTGTAATTCAACTCCAATGTATATGTGCTTTATAAATGCACGTTGTACACAATAGCAGCACGTTGTGTGTACTGAGTGCCGATATGAGTGTGGTGCGTCAGCGGAGCTTTGCCTAATGTTCCTCAGGATTAAAGTACATCGGAGACATTTATGTGAGCGTTGGTCCTGGGTGTCTGCTGCGCCTTCTGACTCTTGCATGGCAGCGTGGGTGGGGTACAGCATCGGTCCCGTGTTTGTTCTGTGTGTCTCAGGAAGGAGGTTCCTCGTCAGAGCCGTGTGTAGATCAGAAGTGAGGTGCCCTGGCAGAGTTCGAGTTCCTGAAGAGTGACCGCTGTGGAGCCAACGCTTTGCCAGGACTCTGCGTTGTCCCAGTTTTTAACTATAAAAAGGTCTGTTGCGGTTAGGGACTGGGTGTATTGGCTGCGCTGTTTGGGCCGCGGATGTGAAACAGCACTGGTTTTTGTAAGTGAGGGTGAGGGTGTAGTGACCCAGCTACGGGTGGGGTCTGATACTCAATTCGTGGATTGTTGCCTGAAGACCATCCTGGAAAACCCTGGGCAGAACTGGAAGTGCTCCACAGTACTGGAATAATTGGCGATACAGACATTAAGGGCTGATTTACATTGTTAGAGCTTTATGGGTATTGTAGTACTGGAACATACATACATAGCATGTGCATTCCTAAAGCACACGTTCACTCAGAAGGGTATCTTCACGCTGAATTTCAGATGTTTATTGTTGATTTTCAGATGTTTATTGTTAACCAACTTGTAGTGTAGTTCCTATTTTCCCTATAGGCCCTGCGCATTGGAATAACATAAACAGCAGTGTAGATGTAGAAGTGCGGTCTTCTAGGTCTCTACTGACTATGTTAGACTTAATTGGGTTTGTACCAGCTAGCTCAGAGGTCACTGGAAACTTTCTTGACTGAATAGGAAGTGATCAGCTTCCCTGGCTCAGACAAGAAGGGATTCAGTTTTCCAACAACCGCATAAACATGACAACTTTGCTCCTCAGAATAAGAGTCAATCTCTAGAGTCGTGTGAAACAATAGACAGCTATTTCACTCAGTCAGTTGTGCAGACTACTTTCACCAGTATGCAGAGAATAGAGAGACGGGCGTTTTCAATAAAAGGTATTATTTATTGAACAGTCTTTCTTCTCATGCAAGAGAAATGAATTGCCACAATTGCAAGACTTGTTATTATAAAAAGTTCGTACAGTAAAAGGAGTATTGCGAAATAATACTGTAAAAGCATTGATATGGTTTCTTAGCCATGCGATAGTTAAAATGAATAAAATATATACATTCATATATACATTTGGCTAACGTCCTCAACTGGTGCTTCTAACTACGCCTACCCCGGTGTACCTGACCTAAGCCTAATACTTGGGAGGGAGTAAGTAAGTAGCAGTTTAAGTTAAGTTGGATTTGCCAAGGGTTTGCTTCAAGAATTCTCTCTAAGGATTTAGTCAACACCGTACCTCTGGAATAGAATGTTGGAGGTCTGGTATCTCCTCTCAGGACTCGATATTCCAGTTACCCGCAAGGGTAGGCTGGAAACGCCGGAGCTGGATTTTCTCGGCAGGAGAAAAGACAGCGTCTCTCTCAGCGCGTCAAGGAGGAGGAGGGGCAACATCCGTGGGCTTCTCGCATCTGCTGGGCTCTGCAAGGGACAGCTGTTCTGCTCCTGTATTCACCACCACCATCGCGCTTGCTTAAGGCAACGTTGGGATTATTTATACCTGAAAGGTGCCTTGTTTGACGTAGGTTTTTGGACATAAGACGACAATAAAGATGTCACTAAGAACTGGTCGTTCTTACAGTGCTCGTTAGAGTTCTATTACTAATCAAAACAAAGCAAGCGGAGCTTTCCCAGGTTACTGGGGGTTTTATCTGTAGAAAGAACTCGGTGTGTAATCTAGGAATCTAAGATAGTGGCTTCTGCTGTGTCATGTACTTTAATGAGCTGCAGAGACGAGTTACTGAAATATGGCTCTGATCGTTTATGCCATTATAGGGATATGAATTGATTATAGCCGTATATGGGCATAAGGTCACAATATTGATCGGGGTCCTAGATGAAACACAACAAACTCAGTGGTACTTATTTTATCGACCTCAGAAGGATGTAAGGCTGAGTGGACTCACCAATATTTGAACCTGTGACCATGAGGTGAACACAGGCCGCTACAGTGGTTGCATTCGTCCACTGAACCACAAGACTCTGCATAGCAGGGTCGAAAACCAGGTTATGGAGTAGCAGGGCAAAGCATGTGAAAAGGGACAGAACCGGTGAGAAACGTGAGACAGGGGATGGCATGTGAGAAAGTACAAGGAGATCAGCGAGAAAGATGGGAGCTGAGATAAAGGAGGAGAAGAGGGTTAAAGAATACCGCAAGAGATGACAGATACTCCAGCACAAGACCAAATGTTATGTAGGTAAGGGGGGCCTGGGGAGAGCGCAACGGGGTGGGCAGGAGAAGCAGATGCGAGGGAGGGGGTGGTGATTAGGGGGGAGGAGGAGGGAGGCCGGCTGAGCGCACGCTGGGGAAGCCTGTGGGAGGGATGGTTTGATGCACATCGATAAAATTCCTGCAAGCAGCCACGAGGAAGCAGCACAAGTTTTAAGAAGCACCCAGATTTAATAATAACTTGAAGAATTTTCGCCTTTGGTTCTCGACTTTGAGACATATGCTGACGTACTATAACTCTTTATAGGAATCTCATCAGAACTGCCTGCATGTACGGAGAGAGAGGGACAAAGAGGAGGAAAGATGGGAGGGAACACGGCCTGGGGGAAGCTGGCTGGGGAGGGGGAGGAGAAATCCGAGTAAGGCTGTGTGCGGGGAGAGAGAGGGGAGGTGCTGGAGCTGGGGAACAGATGGCCGTGAAGCAGGGGGCGGGGCAGCGGAACCCTTTGATGTGGCCTGGCGGCCGTGAAAGGAGAAATGCTGCTGCCAGGGTGAAGGCTCGTGCATGAGAGCAGGTCACATGATTTTGATTCACGTGAACTGTCCAAAATCCGCTGGAGGAGAGCCCTTGGCCTGAAGTAGTGGTTTAGCGGCATTAGACTCGCAATTCATTCCTTGCGGAATAGAATAGGCGAGGCCTAAAAACGTAGATAAGTGGACCATTATGTACCCGCAGGACTCCACTTGTACTGAAAATGTAAAAAATACTCTAATCTCACTGGCTAAGGGAGCCTTTTCTCCTGTCAGCCAATGGGATGTTGCACCACCTCGTGAGCAGATTGGCTAACCACAACATCTTAAAGAAATGTTGAATTAGCCATTACAGGACTCTGCAGCTGTTCTCCTGAGAAAGTTATAAAAATAAAAAAAAGGTATAAGGTGCAGGGTAGTGACACCCTGAACCCCATGCACTTTTGTTGGGGACCCAGAGGGACACCACCTCAGAGATTAAGATGGAAAAAACTAAATTTGACCAGAGGTATCAGGGTATTCTCGTGGGACACAGCATAACCCCCTGTGAGGTACCATGGTACTCTTGCAGGAGTTGCTTTGCAAGCATCTACTACCTAGTACTGTGTTACTGTGCAAGCTTTTCTGAGGAATTTGGCATGGAACAATGCCAGCTTTGGCCTTGCACAGCGGGAGTTATCAGCATAGGGAGTGTTCGGTGCAGGACTCTGGCTGTGCACAGCAAAAGCCCCATACCATGACCAAACCCTTGTGCACTAGAGATTGGCTGCATGTGAAGGGATAGCTGTAGGTCCGGTTTAGAAAATGATCATAACCCCAAAAAGTCTTGGATTACAAAGGTTTAAGTAACGTTATAGTTAGGTGTTGGTGTGAGACGTGAGCTAACATTAAACAACTAAAAAAATCACTGAAATGCACCAGTTACAGTTTAATCAACTAACTATATCTTGCACCCCTATCATGCACTGCTTATGACCTCACATATTTCATCACTAAGGGACAAGAATGTGAGTTGGACATTTGCAGAGAGATGGGTGCAGGGCCTGGCCTCAGCAAGGCCAATTGGTAACCCACGGAGGAACCATGCGAGGTGGTATGTGTAAGTATATTGGGGCTTGGCACAGTGAGTGCCATGGTCAAGCTCTGTGACCAACCCCTGCTGCTCATGGACGCAGTGGGAGATGTCTGCACACAGGGGTTGGGTGGACAGCCCCTCTGCACATAGCAGAAGGCTGTGTACAGTGGCATTCCGGCAATGGTGTCATGTTGGGAGCTGGGCGGGGGGCGTGGCTTGGACGCCGATCGGGATGGCGGCGTGAGCTTGCAGCTCCGCGCAGGGTCCCGCTATTTCTCCTGAAAACCACACCTGGGGCGATCCCTGGTCGGAGCAACTGGCCTGCGATGTGCTGGGGAACCACTGGAGAGCGGCTGAGACCTCTTTGGGGACCGCTAGTCCCACGGAGACCTAGTAAGACGACGTCCGAGGTGCTGCCTGGAGTGTGAAGAAAATGGCGGCGGCGAGGGTCGATGGTCTCTGAACCGAAACTGAGCAGAGTTGGCATCGGCT
The DNA here is from genome assembly GCF_964263255.1 of Lissotriton vulgaris. Lineage (NCBI taxonomy): Eukaryota > Metazoa > Chordata > Amphibia > Caudata > Salamandridae > Lissotriton > Lissotriton vulgaris. The sequence continues at coordinate 1,062,931,450 of NC_141693.1, read as the reverse complement.
TGCGGGGTGGCCCGCCTGTGCGAGATCGGAGTTGCAGGACCTGCTGGCACGGACCTGAGGAGCGGGGAGATTAAAGTCCAACGTTGGATTGGTGTACTGGGGGCACGCACTCGTCTCTTCTTCCCCCCCTCCCCCACCCCCGGTTCTGGCGACAGTGGGGCGGACGGCGCTAGAACTTTTGATTCTCAGAGTTGCGGGCACTGCGGAGGCACTCTACCTCGGTCGTTGCTGATGCGCACGTCCCCAGAGCGGAGGATATCGGGACCTGGTGGGGTCCGGGCCTGCCCGTGTAGCAGCGACAGAGACACCTAAGATGGCGGCCGCGGGAGGAGCGGCCATCACGGAGCAGGGCCAGAAGGATTCGGCCGCGCTATCCCAGGTTGGCGAGGCCTCCCCGCCGATGATGGACCAGGAGCAGAGACTGAATCGGCGCCTGGATGCTATTCTAGATGCCATCACCTCGACCAAGGAGGCATTGCAGCAGGACATTGCGCAGGTCGCTATGGGGCTGGGGCTCCTGAGAGCGGATCATGCCAAGTTGGCGGATAAGGTTAAGGACCATGAGCAGCTGCTCTTAGACCTAAAACCGGCGGTGGTGACCGCAGAACACAAGATAACGGACATCCTGTCCCGGCTGGAGGATGCCGAAAGCCGCAACAGACGGAACAACGTGCGGGTCGTAGGCCTGCCGGAAAAAATTGAAGGGGAGGATGCGGTGGCCTACATGGAGGACTGGTTTCGGACAGTGGTGGCACCGGAGGGACTCACTTCCTTCTTTACGTTGGAGCGAGCACACAGGGTGCCGGCTCGCCTGCCAGCGCTTGGCCGCCCCCCCAGACCGATGGTGGTGAAGCTCCTCCATTATAAAGACCGGGACCTCCTAATCCAGAAAGCTCGGGCCTCGGGTCCGTATGAGGTGGAAAACAGCCGAGTCACGATCTTCCCAGACTATACTCAGGCGGTCCAGAAGAATAGGGCATCCTTCCTGGCGGTGAAAAAGGAGCTGAGGGAGGAGGGCATCCAATATTCCTTGCTCTTCCCGGCCAAGCTGCGGATAATCCTTGATGGGAACACTCATTTTTTTCAAACTCCGGAAGAAGCGTGGTCGTGGTTGGAACTGTATCGAGCTGGCACGGACAGGAATGGCAAAAGTCAGCGGGAGAAGCCTAAGCCGTCTCAGGCCCGGAAATCTCAAAGGATTCGTTCCCGCAATAAGCTTCAGCGAGCGAAACGGGAGGCCCAAATGGCTGCGGACAAAAGAGGGGCGCTGGCAGCGACGGCGGCCATCACGAGATCACAGCAGGAGAGTGACTTGGCGGCCACGGACTCTGGCGAGGACGGTGGCAGGACTGGAGAGGAATTTTCGGAGGCGGAGAGCTTGAAGGGGCCGGTGGTCACCCCCCAGACGTCTGATGAAATTTTTCATGGCTGACTCTTCTATGGGACTTGGGACATTGTCACTGGTAGGGTGGTATCCTGTTGGCACTTGATAGGTCGCAATGTGGGGTGAAGCATTAGCATTGCGGGATGGAAGGCGCGGGGTGCGGGCTCCGCCTGCCCGGGGTCGGCGATAACTCACCCCTTCAGGGCCCTTAAGGCCTTCTGTGGTGGCGACCACAGGTTAGTCGGATGTGTGTTTTGTTTAAGGTTTGGATCGGGGCTGAAACTGGGTTTGTAGGCTCTGTCCTGGGGAGTGGGGTTTGGGGAGTTTTTTCTATGGTTCGTTTCGGGGGGGGGCAACTGCTATGATGTGGGCCTTGAATGGCTATACTTGAACTGGATTGCTCTATGTTGGTATGGGGACGTTACCTAACTTGAAATGCCTGACGTGGAATGTCCGAGGACTGCGAACTATGGTCAAACGCCACAAAGTGCATGCTTATCTGGAGAGACGGGGGGTTCAGATCGCCATGCTGCAGGAGACTCATTTAACGAAACGGGAATGCACAGCACTACAGAAGAGATGGAGGGGTCAGGTCTTTGGCACCACTTACTCTGCGTTTGCTAGAGGGGTACTGATATGGGTGCGAGCGGGGATACCGTTCCAGGTGTTAAATCAATTGGTGGATCCTGAGGGCAGATATGTGGCGGTGGAAGGGAGGTTGTATGGTCGGGATGTGGTTCTCAGCTGTGTATACGCTCCAAATGTTGATCAGGCCCGCTTCTTTGATGGTCTATCCGGCTCCTTGGCCTCCTTCTTAGCGGGGCCTGTGATACTGGGGGGGACTTCAACTCGATCACGGATGTGGCCTTGGATAGATCTCACCCACCACTGGTTGATTCCCCTGTACGTAAGTTAGCCGCACACAGGAAGGATTGGCAGGAAAGATGGGGACTGCTGGATGTGTGGCGGGAACAACATCGGGGTGGTAGGGACTACTCCTTTTTCTCAACCCTCCACGCTTTACATGTTAGGATTGACTCGGTTTTGTGCAGCGGGTCCCTAGCCCCACTCGTCTCCCATACGGAGTACCTGGCCAGGTCCATCTCGGATCACAATCCTCTGCTGGTGCATGTCCAGTGGCAGCGGGCACGCTCCGCGATTCCAACATGGCGGCTCCGGCCCGACACCCTTGAGGACTCGGTGTTCAGTGATGCAGTCCAACGGGGCATAGATCAGTATTTTGATGAGAATGAGGGGACAGCTACTTGTAGGTCCACTGAATGGGATGCAATGAAAGTGGTGGTGAGAGGAGTATGCTTGGGTAGGTATTCGAATGCTCGAATGTCGGTGTTGAATGCGCTTGCCAGTGCGGAGGAGAAATTGAGGGATTTGGAGCGGCGGAGGCCGGACCAGCCGGATTTACAGGCCCGGTTGCTGGAGGCCAAGGAGGTGGTGGCTACCGAAACGGAACGGCTGCGGTGCTATGACTACAGACAATATGCCGTTAGAGCGCATGCTGAAAGGGATAAGGTGGGCACGTTACTGGCTAGGCTTGCTAATCCCGAACTCAGAGGCTGCCCGGTCTTGAGCATCAAAAATGAACTGGGGGAGACGGTCTATTCACAAACTGCGGTGCTAGAGTGCTTTCGGGCTTACTATGCTGAGTTGTACGAAAGTCAGTTGGGAGTGGAGGCTAGCAAAATTGCGGAATATTTGGAATCCATGCAGCTTCCGGTGCTTGACGATGACGATGCAAAGGACCTAGGTGGACCTGTTACGCTGGCCGGAATTTGGGCGGCCATTAAACATATGGCGAGGAATAAAACGCCCGGGGTGGATGGCCTGCCGATAGAATTTTATCAGAAGTATGTTGATAGCTTGGCGCCCAGGCTGCTGGTGGTGTATGAGGAGGCTTACAGGTTGGGGGGTCTGCCCGGATCAATGAGGGAAGCACTGATCGTACCGCTGCTGAAACCCGGCAGGGAAGCGACTGATGTGAGGTCTTACAGGCCATTGTTCATGTTGACGGTGGACTATAAGATTTTAAGCCGGATCTTAGCCACAAGGTTGGCCCCACATATGACCAGCCTGGTGCACAGGGACCAAGCGGGGTTTATCCCCACGAGGAGCACGGCGCTGAATATTCGCCGTCTGATTGGAATATTGGATAGTGCAGCGGATACGGACGATGCCCAGGCGGTGTTATCTGTAGATATTGAGAAGGCTTTTGATAGTTTGGAATGGATCTATCTGGATGAAGTCCTAGTGAGGTTCGGCATTGGTGAAGGGTTTCGCAGATGGACAAAGGTGTTGTATTCCTCGGCAACGGCGCGAGTACGTCTGGGCGCTCTGGTGTCTGCGGCTTATCCAGTCGGTAGGGGGATGAGACAGGGGTGCTCCCTCTCCCCTCTTCTGTTCGCACTGGCGATGGAACCTCTGGCGGTGCGTGCCAGGTCGGGAGACATGTATGCAGGGATCGCTAGAGGAGGGCAGTTGCACCACATATCATTGTATGCGGACGATCTGCTACTTTACATGGGGGATACGGAACGGGCTCTGGAAGGGGCGATGGAAATGCTGTCTGAATTTGGTCGGTTGTCGGGTCTCAGGGTTAACTGGTCAAAGACTTGTGTCTTTCCGCTTAGGGCGGACGCGCCCTGCCCCACCCGTGACGTAGGGGTGGTCTGGGAGCCATCTTGCTTTACTTATCTGGGAATCCGAATCTACCACGAGGTCGCGGACTTATTAGATGGCAATATTGGGCGGTGCGTACGGGCGCTGAGAGGTTGCATGTCTTTCTGGGCCTCCCTCCCCCTGTCGGTGTTGGGTAGGGTTGCTCTGCTGAAGATGGTGGCGCTCCCGCGGCTCTTGTACTATTTTCGCACGCTGCCCATTTGGATTCCTCAGAGGATTTTTAGGGACTTGCGGACGATGGTCATTGACTCTCTTTGGGGGCACGGCCGCCGCAGGGTGGCACTGAACACGTTGCTTCGTCCCAAGCTTGAGGGGGGGATGGCGGTCCCTGACTTTGAATTGTACTATTTAGCCGCGCAACTTCAGGTTCTCACACAGCATGTGGCTAGGGTGTTTAGAGGGCCGGAACACGACCGAGAGCGGGGCATACAACGCCATGTCCTGGCCTATATCGTCATGCAGCAGAGACTGGAGCTGCGAGGCCTTACCATGGAGGAGAGGACGCTCAGGTTGTGCTGGCAGAGGAGTCTGAGGAGGGCGAGGGCGTCCCGGCCGTATGCCCCGGAGATACCGATTGGTATGCTGACTGCGCTGCCACATGGGAGCGATTGGTCTCCATTATTGGAATGGGAGGAGCTGGGACTGCAAGTGGTGGGGGATTTGTATATTGATGGGACGTTGGTGCCCTTCCAAACGCTACAAGAACAGTTTGGGCTGCCGGAGGGGAGCTTCCTCTTGCATGCGGCTGTGGTGGCGGCCATGCAAAAGCATTGGAAAGGGGGGCTCATTGAACTGGAAACGACTATGGCTTGCCAGTATGTAGTGATGGCCGCCGGCACCTTTAAAGCGGTGACCTGCCTCCATAATAGGATGTTGCATGAGGGGCTGGAACCGCTCCTGGGCCTGAAAGCGAAATGGGAGGTGAGCATAGGCAGGCCCATTCCGGACACGGTGTGGGGTCAGATCCTTAAGCGTACGTGGAAGGGCACGAGGAACGCACGCTTCCAGCAGGTGCATTTTTATGTGTTGCATAGGGCCTACTTGACCCCGGAGAAGATCAAACGGTACTTTCAGGTACAGGAGGCGCGGTGTCCGAGGTGCTTGGCGTTGGAGGCGGATCTGGATCATCTGTTATGGGGCTGCCCGAACCTAGAGGGTTACTGGGCGGAGGTAGGGGAACTCCTCTACGCGGTGACCGACAGGGAGGTGGAGTTTGATATGGCAGCGTGCTTGTTGCTCTGGTTTACACACACAAAAAACACTAGGGTGACAAGTAAATGTATTGCCCGAGGACTGATACTGGCGCAGAGGGAGATCACCTGGCACTGGAAGTCTAGGGAAGGGCCGTCTGTAAGGAGATGGACGAATGAATTGCTGAGGTGGTCTGAATGCGAGAGTGTGCTCCGTATGAGACAAGCGGCCAAGCTAGATAATGAAAAGAGCCTGGAATCCGCGCGTGCGTGGGAATTGATAGTGCAGATACATGAAGAGATTTCGACCAATTGTCCCTCAGGGATGCTCACTATGATGTCTTGCTGGCAACTGGAACATTATGCCGCCCGGCCCCCGGGATACGGGCTGAATGGCTGTGTATAATCTATGTTTACTCGATCCATGCGGGGGGACGCCATGAGTGTGCTGGTTGATGTATTGTATGCAATGGTTTCTAATTCTGCAATAAAAACAAATTTTTAAAAAAAAAAAATGTTGGGAGCTGGGCCTGGCCAAAGGCTATAAACCAGATAATAGAGAGATTTACAAGAAGATGTTGTAACTTTATCAGAAAGCAATAAAAGAAGCCCAAGTGGAATTCTTTTCAGGAAGAATAAATAAAACAAGAAATTCCACAATTAGAATATTGCATATTGTTAAAACATTTCTTCAGCCAAAACCCAGCACAGTAAAGATCACTCCCTCTAAAAAGCTCTGTGACAATATCTTAAACTTTTTTTAAGAGAAAGTGGGAAAAATACAACAGTCGAGGCAGGCTATTCTTATTTATAAATTGGGCTCTCCTAGTGACCCCTTGCCCTCCTGCCCTTTTAGCATTAGGGGTAGACACAATCAATTGAGTCCTAAATCAATTATTTAATACATCTCTTGTGACAGCAACTGTTTAAAAGAACTGGAAACAAGCAACTGTGTGTACCTTTATTTTTTTTTAAAAAACTCAGCAGACCCAGCTAACTCCGCCAACTTTAAGCCCATCTCACTTTTGCCAGCCACCCCAAAAATGTTGAAAAAGCTAGTTACCACCCAACTTTTAGAATACTTAGAATTGCTACATCCCAATCAATCCGTCTCAAAATCAATTACATTAACAGAAAGGCACAAAAAATTAGAACTACACATCAATGTATAGTTCTAATGTTTTGTGCCGTTCTGTTAATGTCATTGATTTTGTCTGTATCATTCACACACACACACACACACACATATATATATATATATATATATATATATATATATATATTGTGTATGTATTTTTAATGTTTTTGTTATAATGTGAAGTGTGATTTAGTGTTGTTTTGTCTATATGTTTTTTCAGCCCTGATGAAGTTCCAGCTGTGGAATGAAACGCGTTGGCTTATGTCCAGTTTTTAACTTCAACAACAATAAAAGGTACTTTGGATATACTTGGAGTTTACTGACTTTGTTCTGGTGCACCTTCGATCTTATACAAAAAGGACGCTTTGATTTTGTTAGACCCATTAGTAGCATTTGACAATTTCTCTTCATACACTTCTTCAGCTTCAGCAGTTGGTGTAGGTGGTTCAGCTCTGCAATAGATTAATTCATTTCTGATAGAGAGCAAGTGGTGTCTCTCGAACCCTTTATAGAGGCATCAAAAGCACTGTATTATGGTGTCCTGCAGGGTTCTGCTTTTCGTCCTGCACTCTTTATTATGAACATTCGCCCCACTTCCACCCACTATCGAATCCTATGGCATTGAGGTGATCATGTCTGCTGATTGTCTGAGCTGCAGCGAACACACAGGCGCTGCCGTGGCCCAAAGGAGAGCTCTTGAACAGGACGCAGTCTCCTTCTTCTGACCGTGTTCTGTGTGTCAGGTGGGTACACCCACTCTGGGAGAGTGCAAACCTCGCAGTCTCGATCTACGGGCGTTACTGAGACAAAAGCTGTGACCAGAGGCCACCATTGCCTGCTATTCTTTACTTACCTGCAATACTTAGCAGGAATGTTGACATCTGCTGAAACCCTTCCCTGCTGAAACCTCTTCCTGCTGAATAACCCGTTCAGGTCACAAGCTAACTGATTTGAAGACCTTGCTCAACTACATGAGAGTCGGATTGCAGCGGTTGTTCAATGTCTTGCAGTCTTACTCCGAAGCAAACCACCTGGAAGTCAATTTAAGAAAAACTAAGATCCTCATCTTGGGCGGAAAAATGAATAAGATGGGCAGCTGGCATTTTAATATCAAAAGATTGCCAAAGAACAGACATACAAATTCCTTGGAGTTACAATTGGCACATGGTACTCCTCTATCACCGATATTAAGGCTGTAGCAACAAAGGCCCTGGCCCTTCTGTCAAAACTGCCTAGCTCACTGTGGGGGATGAGCCTCGATCCAATTGTGAAATTAATGAGGGCTAAAATCATCCCATCTTTGGTCTATGGCAGCGAGATCCTGCTGGGGAGCAATGGTAAGCTTCTAAATAATTTGGTCACAGGATTTCCAGGACCACTCTTTGCTTGCAGAGATTTTCATCTGCCACGCCGATTCGATTGCCTTGGCCTTCTTCATCAATGGGTGGCACATGCAGGTGCGTTATTAAATATTTTCCCCAAACTCCCACTGGCCACAGACGTAAGTGTGGAGGCCCTAATGTGGAATAAAATTTAATCAGGTGGTGCCAGACAACCTCACTCCCTGTGCTTCCAGAAATGTTGCGATCACCTGAACCCAGAGAGCTCTGGACATCACACGAATACCAAAATGCATTCAAGTAAAGCATCAGACGGGGAGTACGGCTTCTCTCACGCCAGCTTGGCAAGGATATTCTGTCAAAGCGTAGGCACTCTTGGGCACTTAGCAAATCTTACCAGCTGTGGCATCAACAACATTATCTTGCCTGCACGTTCTCCAAATATAAACAAGCATTGGCATAGCCAATAGGTTTCGCCTTTGGGACCTCATAAGTGTTTGGTTATCCAGCACAATATCCTTGGTGCAACAACATCAAGTGTTGCATGGCTAAACACTTATAAGGTCCCAAAGGCGAGGCATATTGGCTATGCCAATGCTTGTTTTGAGTGAGTGTCTCAAGCAGGTATGCCACTATGAGGTAGAGATGCTGTGAGTGCTTTTACCGGAGCCCCTTTGACATTTTGCCTCTTCAAAATGTATCTTGGGTCGGGTGTAATACTTCTAACCGCTAAATACCGTCTTTGTGCACCCAATGCATCCTTAAATGTCCCATATACAGCCGGGGTTGACACTTCTATTACCCCTGCCCTCCAGTGACACTATACCCATCACGGGTGGTGGTAGTGGACGTGGTGGTGGTGGATGTGGTGATGGTGATGGACATGGTGGTGGTAGTGGATGTGGTGGTGGTAGTGGATGTGGTGGTGGTGGAAGTGGTGGTGGTGGTGGACGTGGATGTGGTGGTGGATGTGGTGGTGGTGGTGGACGTGGTGGTGATAGGGGAAGTGGTGGTGGTAGTGGATGTGGTGGTAGACGTGGTGGTGAAGGTGGATGTGGTGGTGGCGGACGTGGTGGTGGTGGACGTGGTGGTGGTGGACATGCTGGTGAAGGACATGCTGGTGAACGTGGTGGTGGTGAACCTGGTGGTGGTGGACGTGGTGGTGGTGAACGTGGTGGTGGTGGACGTGGTGGTGGTGGACGTGGTGGTGGTGGATGTGGTGGTGGTAGTGGACGTGGTGGTGGACATGGTGGTGGTGGACCTGGAGGTAGTGGACATGGTGGTGGTGGACATGGTGGTGGTGGACGTGGTGGTGGTTGGTTTTGGTGGTGGTGGTGGATGTGGTGGTGGTGGATGTGGTGGTGGAGGACGTGGCAGTGGACGTGGCAGTGGTGGACGTGTCAGTGGTGGATGTGGCGGTGGTGGATGTGGGGGTGGTGGACGTGGCTGTAGTGGATGTGGTGGTCGACGTGGTGGTGGATGTGGTGGACATGGTGGTGGATGTGGTGGTGGTGGACGGGGTGGTGGTGGACGGGGTGGTGGTACACGTGGTGATGGTGGACGTGGTTGTGGTGGTGGACGTGGTGGTGGTGGTGGACGTGGTGGTGGACGTGGACATGGTGGTGGTGGTGGTGGACGTGGTGGTGGTGGGGATGTGGTAGTGGTGGTGGTGGACATGGTGGTGGTGGTGGTGGAAGAAGTGATGGTGCTGGATCTGGTGGTGGTGGATGTGGTGGACATGGTGGTGGTGGATATGGCGGACTTGGTGGTGGTGGACATGGTGGTGGTGGACGTGGTAGTGGTGGTGGATGTGGTGGGGGACATGGTGGTGAACATGGTGGTAGTGGACATGGTGGATGTGATAGTGGTGGACGTGGTGGTGGAAGACATGATGGAGGTGTATCTGGTGGTGGTGGATGTGGTGGACATGGTGGTGGTGGATATGGCAGACTTGGTGGTGGTGGACATGGTGGTGGTGGACGTGGTAGTGGTGGTGGGCTTAGTGGTGGACATGGTGGTGAACATGGTGGTGGTGGACATGGTGGATGTGATAGTGGTGGACGTGGTGGTGGTGTACATGGTGGTGGTGGACGTGGTGGTAGACCTAGAGGTGGTGGACATGGTGGTGGTGGACTTGGTGGTGGTTGGTTTTGGTGGTGGTGGTGGATGTGGTGGTGGTGGATGTGGTGGTGGAGGACGTGGCAGTGGACGTGGCAGTGGTGGACGTGGCAGTGGTGGATGTGGTGGTGGTGGACGTGGTGGTGGTGGATGTGGCTGTGGTGGTCGACGTGGTGGTGGATGTGGTGGTGATGGTCGTGGTGGTGGTGGATGTGGCGGTGGTGGACGGGGTGGTGGGGAACATGGTGATGGTGGACGTGGTGGTGGTTGTGGACATGGTGGTGGTGGTGGATGTGGTGGTGGACGTGGTGGTGGTGGACGTGGTGGTGGTGGTGATGTGGTAGTGGTGGTGGTGGTAGACGTGGTGGTGGACATGGTGTTGGTGGTGGTGGAAGACGTGATGGTGGTGGTGGATGTGGTGGACTTGGTGGTGGTGGACATGCTGGTGGTGGACGTGGTAGTGGTGGTGGGCGTGGTGGTGGACATGGTGGTGAACATGGTGGATGTGATAGTGGTGGACGTGGTGGTGGTGGTGGACATGGTGGTGGAAGACATGATGGTGGTGGAACTGGTGGTGGTGGATGTGGTGGACATGGTGGTGGTGGATATGGCGGACTTGGTGGTGGTGGACATGGTGATGGTGGACGTGGTAGTGGTGGTGGACATGGTGGTGGACATGGTGGTGAACATGGTGGATGTGATAGTGGTGGACGTGGTGGTGGTGGATGTGGTAGCGGTGGACATGGTGATGGACGTGGTGGTGGTGGACATGGTGGTGGTGGACATGGTGGTGGACATGGGGGTGTACAGCTATTGGGTAGGAGGGTGCTGGCAGAATGTGGAAGGAGAGGAGGATCTCGAAGGGGCACATGGGAGAGCAGAAAGAGGCAGAATATTAGAAACAAGCCACGGCAGCGCTCTGGTTGATGTTTGGGAGGTGGGAGGGGTGTTCTGTGCAGAAAGACATTATGGTGCTCTAGTAAATAAATAAATAAAACAAGCGCAGTACGCGTAAGTCAAAGCGACCGCGTTTGGAGCTGAAAGTGCACACTGTGCTTAATGAGCCATGACAAGGGAGAGAAGCCGTGCTCGTTCCCGCGGACGCTATGCCAAAGCTGAGAGAAGGCGGGACTAACACCCGCCTTGGTCAAGTGCATGCTGTCTTTCTTAGAAAGACGCATGCAAAGGCCAATAGCGGGTGAAGAAAACAATAGCACACGCACGAGCGTGTGTTCCAAAGTTTAAAGCCCTTACTAAATGTCTCACAGAGCAGCTCATGCGCGCTGGCCCAGGCGAGACCTAAAAACTAAAGTTTATGGCTCTGAGGCTAGGGGACTGGCCATTTTAGAAACATCTAGCTAGGTGGCGTAAGCCTTTGGAAACAATATCGTGCAGGGGTTGCAGTGCATAAAAGAAATCTCTCTATCATATTGTTTGCAGCTGCCCTGCTCTGTAAGACGATCAGTAAGAACCCCTAAGGAAATAATGGTACACACTAGGCACTCGTACTTGCTAGCAGGCCATCATTAACGCACTCGACCCATATAACACCACAATAAACATCCTGCTGATCAGGTTTGTGGCCTTAGCAGTTAATAAACTAAGGAGGGAGGACTCAACCTGTGGTGTGGCATTAGCCACAAGTTCAAACCCTCCACATAATGGTGCACCACCTCTACTGCACATGGAAGCAAACTTGTCCAGTTAAATGATCTAAGAACAGAAGGGCTGCCTGGAAGGAACAGCCAACCTGCAGTGCCATGGAGTTGCCTGTACATTGCACTTGCTTGAGGACCTCGCAATGTACGAAGGATCTTGCACTTTGCTGAACCCTGCTCTGCTGAGTCTGCTCCTCAGCACTGATTTTATATATTATTTTTCATTTTACAGTGGAACTTGTTTATAAAATACCCATTTTAAAGTGTTATGTGAATAGTTCTGTGTAGCATATCCTATAAGTATTTAAGTCACACTGAGCCAATTTTAATTGGCATAACTGGCTCTCGCAACCAACTCCTATTGAAAAAAAGTATGCTGCTATTTTGCACTTATTATCTATCGAAAATGTCTGTCCATACTTTGCACGTTGTAATTTTGCACAGACCTGCCTCTATGAGGTAGTTCTCTTCTTTTCCTTTATAGATAACACTTTCTTTTCCCCCCTTAACCTAACCATTGACTCCCAGGTTCGAAAAGCTCACACGGGCTCATAGAGAAAAAGCATAGGGTAACTGACACCACCAAGCACCCAATTCCCTATCCCAACCCCGTTCCAGATCTCAATAAGACAACACAAGATCTGGATCAAGATACAGAACCTCTGATAGAGGGCATTGGGCCAAATGTATCCACACCTGATAGAGTGGCACTTACGGTATCCAACGTCGAACAAATTCCAATAACCCTTACTGAGACGGAGAGAGGTAACCAGGAGGGGAGACAGCCATCAATCGTTGCTTGCTTTGTTTTGGAACGTTGCAGGACACCGTTCCAAGCTAGCAAACGATGTATGGATAAACTTAATTCAAAATTTTTAAATCTTATGTCTTCAGGAGACCTGGACAACCTCAGAGACCCATATGGAAGGGTACAAAACGTATTTTTCGCATGCCCAACCATCAAAGTTCGGTAGAGCAAAGGGAGGTCTAACAACCTACATTTCAAATTTGATACAGGCAGATGAAATAATACCCATGAAACTTGAACCCAACTTCCAGGTCCTTAATCCCTGTATAAATAACAAGGACACCTTCCTATTGGTACATTTTTATAATAATCTTCCTGAGGGACAATCAGTACCCTTAGTACGTCTGATTCGTTCCCTATTATTAAGTAGACTAAGGAGGTCATCGAAGGAGGCCACGATTATCTGGGGTGGAGATTTTAATCAGGGACCATCTAAAGTGAGTAACAGAATAATATATGGTATTACTGAAGAGAGCGACAACCCAATTGCACACTTCAGACACACGAAAATGGGAAATTCTTTAAACCAAACTATGTTTGATCTAGACTTGGTAGTGACAAACAAAATGACCAACTCAAATACAGTGATGGCTCCTACTTTCCACGGGAGAGGTACTCAAAGCACAATAGATTTCATTCTTCTCTCAAATCGACTGGAGAACATAGACACACACTTCACCATACACGTAAATGCCGTAAGTGATCATTTCCCCCTCAGTATCACCTTGCCACTGTCACACAAAACAAAACGTAGTATTGTCAGTGTCCTGGCACAAAACAATCTAACATTACACAGACAAAATGGCTATTCTCTAAAATGGGGTAAAGTTGACCCCTTTGACATCACCAAATCAGTGGTAAAAAACTGCGTCCCTCTCCATCAAGAAATGCTTAGATATGGCTACTTCAGATGCAGACGTTATTACTAGTTTTGGAGTGGTGATAATAGCTATAAACGACGCTTCATGGGTAAAACTCAAAAGTACATCAAAGAAGAGGAAGGGTTGGTTTAACCATAGGTGTACAGCGGCTTATTCAAACTTAAAATCTGCACTATGAAAAGTTGTTAGAGTCCCCCAGGAGATCATAAACTTAAGAAAAGAATACAACCTTGCAATAAAGGAAAGGAAATTAGAGTTAAAGCAACAACTCTGGGACCAACTCCATGAGAGCTGTATCCATAAAAACAGCGCCGCATTCTGGTCAGTGGTTAAATCCCCTTTCCTGACTGAAAATGGAAATTCTCCTACAATTGAGCTGGCCATTGACGAAAGGGACTGGGTCGAGCATTTCTCTAAGACTTTTTAAAAAAATCCAGTAGTCGCAAATCAATGTGAAACAAATGCTAGCGGCCAAACATCTAACCCTTATCCAATTGACCTAGTAATTACTATCGAACAGGTTGCCCAGGCCCTGAGAGCAAGTAAAAATGGGAAGGCCTCTGGCCCGGATGGGGTGGCCATAGACTTTTTTTAAAGCCAATATGGAGCTCTGGACCCCTCTTTTGACTAGGGTTCTAAATGCATCTTGTGCGACAGGCCTGTTGGAGTCTTGGTCCAAGTCAATACTGGTCCCTATTTTTAAAAAGGGAGACCGGCAGTCTGGATCCTGTTACCACCCGATCTCTCTGTTGGACTCCCTAGGAAAAGTGGCTGGTCGAGTGATTCTTGAGTGCCTGCAGGGATGGGCAGATGATGGCAGGATTTTATCAGACCTCCAATATGGGTTTCGCAAGGGAGTGGGGACCAGTGACCAAGCTTTAAACCTGTCACTGTTGATAGACAAGTACGTAAATATAAAAGCAGGAGCCCTTTATATGGTGTATGTGGATTTATCAGCCGCTTTGGATTGCGTTTCCCACGCCAAACTTTGGTCTATACTTGTGGAGATGGGGGTAGATACGAACCTGGTAAACTTCCTGAAGGAACTATATTCAAATGCGACTGCAAGGGTGAGGCACGGGGCTAAGGGAGAGCTAATCGCGTCGTTCGGAGTGGAGAAGGGAGTCAGGCAGGGCTGTGTCCTGGCCCCCTTCCTCTTCACACTCTATACCAATGGTTTAGAGAGGGAAATGCTCAAGGAGTGCCAGGACCTTCCATTAATAAACAACCGCCCGATTCCTGCGTTACTCTATGCGGACGACGCAGTGATTTTAGCCCGTACCCCACTTGAATTGCAGAAGGCATTGAATAGATACTCCTCCTTCATGGCCGAGCTGGACCTAAATATCAACATTGGGAAAACTTTCGTTATGAAAACTGGGCTCGGCAGAAATCAAAAATCGAAGGACATTTATTTAAACAACGAAAAACTATCGGTAACACATAAATACCCCTATCTAGGAATCATGTTTGACCAAAAACTCTCTTGGAAACCGGCAATTGAAACAAGGAAACTCCACTTTATAAGAACCACTACAGCCCTCGTAAATTTCTCAAGGAAATTAGGATAAAGAGCCCCTGTGGAACTTGTTAAAATCTACAGAGCAAAATGTCTTACAGTGGCACTCTACCGGGCGGGTGTGTGGGGCCATGTGGGTATGGATGTATTACAGGGGGTAGAAAACACCTTCTTAAGATATATTCTGTACCCAGGAGCACGGCCACCTTTTCCTGTCACATGGAACTGGGACTCTACCATTTGTCAGACATTGTGAAAATACAGCCACTTTTACTGTGGCACCGAATCTGACGTCAGAAAAAACAGCATTTTCCCAATCGATAATCTTAGATTGTATTGCCCTGGAGAACACACATAAATCTAGTTGGTTATCTTATGTGAAAAGGTTCTTACTTGATCTAGGGTTAGAAAAATATTACCAGGACCCCATTTCAATTCGGGAGATACCGAGGAAGGCTTTCCAGGCTCATTGTCTTAACCACCTCAACGAACTACGACTAACGATCGAGGCTCTGAAACCCACAGTTAACCACTGTCTGGCTGTTCAAACAACATTTGCCATCCAGCCCTACTTAACGTATGACATCATCACCTACGAGCGCTTTCTCTTGACAAGGTTTAGGCTAAACTTTTTCCATCGACTGGTTGTATTTCCCACTAGACATAACTGGGCAAGAAATTTACTTCCTTGCCCTTGTGAAGACATCTCCATTCAGACAACCATGCATACTATTATTTTTTGTAAGTTTTATGCGGAGTTCAGAAAGAAATGGCTTATACCTCCGTTAAAACTATTGGGTTTCAGAAGATGTCGCCCTGCTTTCCTCTTCTTACAGTTACTTGACGAACAATGGCTGGTAAAGATCATTACGAAATTCCTGAAGCGTATCGTCCTTCATAGAAATAATATAGAATGACAAAATTAACGAAAAAGTAAAAAAGTAAAAAAAGAGATTTCAATCATGCTCAGGACAAAAATTCATCGCCACTTAACAGTCTGTTCACAGCTTGATTTTTAAAATTGGTTTTATACATTTTTATTATAAATTGTATTTATTATTGAGTCGAAATGTTATAAAACTTTTATACTGAATGTGCTTTTATGGTTTTTGTATATGGAAAAAAACGAATAAAGAAACTTTGAGTTGAATTGAATTAGGAGTTGGTTTAAGGGTGGCTTTGTACCCGAGCCTTACTGTAGAAGTACAATTGGTCGATTAACTATGGAGCTCCACAGATACATTTGAATGCTTCAAAGTTATTGTAATTTGAATGCATAGTTTATGTTGTTTTACTTTGTAATGGTTTTAAGTAACCAAATAATAAAAGCCATCAGTGTGGTCCTTGAATCTTCATCCTGGTCTCTAGACTCTCAGGAAGTTCTGAGGTTAGCATTTGCTTTCTGCCACTTTACTTCTTAGAAGGCCCTTGGTCACCCTAAAAAGAAAAGCATTTACCTTTACTAATAGAAGGACTGTTGCTATAAATTGGTAAAGTGCATACATAAAGATGGTGAGTAGCAGTACTTACCTTAATAAATGTCAGTGATTGGGAGTAATTCCTTCTGAAGTTTTCTGAAGTTCCAAAAAACAAAGGAAAGCGACTGTGTGAATATTTTATCAAAAAATTAATGTTTGAATTCAATACTTTGGTCCTGAGAGTTTGTATGGAACATTCTGGAACTCTTATTCAGACTTTTCCTTGAGTTTATTTCATGGAAGATATAAATATATATGAATGATGTGATAATTCCTGGATATTCATATATGATATTGGTCCTCCGTATGCGGTCATGTTAAGTACATAAAGGATTCCTAAAAGTGAATATCGAAGTCATTACACTATCAGATCTATTTAGTGATGGCATATGGATAACTAACATCAGTAATTACATCTCAAATAACATTTCTGATGACATCACTGATGGCATCATCTATGAAACTTCTATGAGACTAAACTGTAAAACATTTTTAAAAGGGTCCCTATAGCTCTATGCAGCAGGGGTTGACTGTAGAGGGAATCATACAGGTATGGAGGCTTGGGTTCATGAAGCTAAACCTTGCTTCACACTGTCTTCAGTCGAGCTTACAGCAGGTTGATCACTTACGGAGGGTTGGGTGCAAGGTCTGGCTGAAGGCCAGGACTTAAGGGCCTACCCTTGCTGCACATGGCCAAATGCTTTGCGTGGTATGGGATGGCCATACATGGAGGATTGAGCTCAGGGCATAGCTGTAGGTCGGGTCCTGTGGCCAGCCTCATTGTGCACAGTTGACCAAAATGTGCATCTAGAGTTGACTACCTACGGGAGGTTAGCCATAGGGCCTGGTCGAAGGCACAGCTCCTGTGGACAACCCCTGATGTGCACAGAGTGTTGGATACCCACACAGGGTTGGCCTCACACCTGGTGTCAAGGCTAGCTTCCACTGTGTATAGTCAAAGGCAGACTATAAGTATCTCAGGATGCTATCAATAGTGTAATTTGTGACGTCATCAGTGATATCATCAATGATATCATTTTACATGTCATAAATGATCTCATAAGCAGTGCATGATGGGGATGCAAGTTATGGTTAGTTTACTTAACTGGTGAATCTCAGTAGCTTTGTATTGCAACCATAAGTGTGCTTTAACTGTGTTTAGTGAATATATGTAAATAAATATATATATGTTAATAAATATATATATTGTGATCAAGGTCCCTTGAGGAGCGAAACGCGTAATGGCCGACATTAAGAAGCTATCCTAAGCATGCAAGTTTGGGTCCGTGTCTGCTTTGCTGAATGGAAACTTGACGAGCGACGAAAAGCAGTTCTTTCGATATATAAGTGATCAAGCCCACTGGATGGGCGAAACGCATCATCCACCATGCTGAGCGTCAGCTAATAAAGAAAATTCACACTTACCTGGTGTCCGTGTCCCGCTTTTCGACCTGGAATAGTCGTGGGAATCTTATGTATGTATATATATTCACCGAAAAAAACATAGGTTTCAAGCAGGTTATAGTTAAGAATTATCATTTAAAAAACCTTAGACATTCTTTGAAAAAAACAAAGGTTTCAAGCAGGTTATAGTTCGGAATTATCATTTAAAAAACTTTAGAAATTCACTGAAAAAACCATAGGTTTCTGGGGTGTTATATATAGTTAGACATTTCACTCGAACAAAACCATAGAAATTCCCCTGTTATAGTTAGTTCAGCTAACTATAACTCGTGCACCAGCAATGCACTGCTGATGACGTCACAAATTACAGCACTCATGACATGCATGGTCAGCAACATCACTGATGAAATCTCAAATGACATCACTGATGACATCACTGATGACTTCATCAAGTGAATGTGTGTTTTTCTGAAAATTAAAAATGTTTTATATATGTACATCTCAAGATCGATGGAAGAATAAATGGGTATATCAGTGTCTAAATGGATGATTTTTTTGTAAAATTGATTGTATAACGGACTGATTAAGTGTATCTTAGTCAATACATGGGTTAGTGAGTAATGTTTAAATATGTAAATATCTGTATCAGTCTCTCACTTTGTGTATAAGGGACTGCATGGGTTATTGAGTAGCTAAATGAGTGTCTATATTGGTTATTACTTGGTTTTTCGAGTATCAGTATGAGTGTCTGAATGTCTGTATGGTTCAGTGGAGGGTATTACTTAGTGCATAGGTGCATGAATGAGTGCGTCACTGTTTGTATGTGTTAAAGACATTATGTGTGCTGGACTGTATGGGTGGATGAGTGTATGTATGGGTGTGTTAGTGAGTAAATTAATGTCTCAATAGTGTTTTTATAAGGAACTACATATATTTTAAACTAGTACATGTGAGTATTGGTGTATATAAGTGAGTATATGTGAGAGTGAGAGATTGGAAGAGTTCCTATAAGAATAAGTATATGTTTCTATAAGTGATTGTTTTAAAGAGTAAGTATGGGTAGGTTTCTTAGAAGTAAGTGTGGTAGTGTGTGTATAACTGTATATGCAAGTAAATAGATGTTTTATTCTTTATTAGCATGAGTGACTATGTGTGTGAGTAACTCTATGGATGATTGACGGTGTGTAACAGGATGTATAGGTGTATGATTACATATGATGATTGTTAGACGGACCGGGAGGGTCGGCCGAGGATAGGGGGAGAGGTCTCCGGGGAGAACCGTCTCCAGCGATCGTACAGACAAGTAACTTCCCCCCCACAGACGTACACCACACAAGGATAAGGTTCAACGATACTTTATAAGCAATTCTTTAAGTACGGTAAAGTGGTACAAGGAGGTCTGGACTCAGGGGTCCCCTCGGTTCGGGTCTCTGGATTGGGAAAGGGGTAGCGGGACAGTCTTGTTACCAATTGGTTAGGTGAAATAGCTCTCAATCCTCGAGCTCGGCGTTCTAGATGATCGGGCCGCGGCGGAGCCAGCAGGTCCCGAGATGGTGAAAGGTAGCGACGGTCCGCGGCGGAGCCAGCAGGTCCCGGTGAAGGTGGTGGTTACAAACGGTCCGCGGCCACGCCAGCAGGTCCCGACGACGATGAAGGTTTCAGAAGGTTGCGGCAGCGCCAGCAGGCAGGACGATAGTTCGCAAGGCAGGGCTACGGCAGCGCCAGTAGTCCGTCAAGGATGAGTTCTTCTCTGCGTCTCTCGACTCCAGGATACAACTGCCTTCCTGCTCTGGAGCTGCCCCAGTTATAGGTCTGGCGCCCTTTGATGTCCGGACCCTCGTACTTGGGGGTCGGGTGGTCCGGGATGAGGGAGTCCAGACACCCAGCAGGGGGGTGGAGCCAGCGCCTGGGGGAGCTGGGGGCGATCGGCCCTTGGCGGGGGAGAGCCATCGACACCTCTTTCTCCCATTGACCTGCCAAGTGGGCCGCTCACCTCCTGGGTGGATGGTGGTGCCGGGATGTCGGGCCTGGCCAGGCCCAGGGTTAGGGTCGATCGGAGGCCACGCGGCCGCGTGGTGCTGTGTCCAAGATGGCGCCCAGGTCGGGCGGGCAGGCCGGTAGGGAATCGTGCCCATGAGGTCGAGATGTTCAGAGGCAGGGGTCCCGGAGGGGACGGTAAACGGGTCGTGGTGGTGTGTAACACTGGGGTAGCCGGGCTTGGGCTTGGTCGTGCGGGGAGGGAACGAGCCCTTCATGTGGCCTGTCCAACATGCGTCCCCCCCAGCTGAAGGCGGGGAGAGTCACCCATCCTCTTGGGGACTCTCCTCGTCGAGGCGGAAAAAGCGTGACAGGCCATCTGCGTTGGCGTGGTCTTGCCCAGGTCGATGTTCCACAGTGAAGTCCATCCCCTGCAGGGAGATGGACCAGCGTAGTAGTTTTGGGTTTTCCCCCCGCATCTGCATTAGCCACTGCAGGGGCCGATGATCGGTCTGGACCCGGAAGTGGGTGCCGAAGAGGTAGGGCCGGAGCTTTTTGAGGGCCCATACCACGGCGAAGGCCTCCCGCTCGATGGTGCTCCAGCGTTGTTCTCGGGCCAGGAGGCGCCGGCTGATGAAGGCCACTGGCTGGTCAAGTCCTTTGGTGTTCAACTGGGAAAGGACTGCCCCAATGCCATGGTCGGAGGCGTCCGTCTGGACGATAAATTCCCGACTGTAGTCGGGGGCCTGGAGCACCGGGGCGGAGCACATGGCGGCCTTCAGCTTCTCGAAGGCCGCTTGACAGTCTGGGGTCCAGTTGACCTTCTTTGGGTGGTTTTTGGATGTGAGTTCCGTGAGGGGCCCCACAATACTGCCATCGTCTCTCACAAACCGCCGGTAGTAGCCTGTGAGTCCCAAAAAGGCGCGTACCTCGGTCTGGGTGATGGGGGGCTGCCAGGACTGGATGGCAGCGATCTTGAGTTGCAGAGGGGCCACCAGACCGCTTCCCACCTGGTGTCCGAGATAGGTCACGGACCCCTGGCCAATTTGGCATTTGCTGGCCTTGATCGTGAGGCCAGCTCGTTGGAGGGCCTGTAGCACCTCTCGGAGGTGGTGGAGGTGGTCGGACCAGTGATGGCTGTACACAGCGATATCGTCCAGGTAGGCGGCGCTGAATTCTTCGAGTCCCGCCAGGACCTGGTTTACTAGCCTCTGAAACGTTGCTGGGGCATTCTTCATGCCGAAGGGCATGACTTTGAAGTGATAGTGTCCATCCGGAGTGGAAAATGCGGATCGTTCTTGGGCCCGGGGTGTGAGGCCGATCTGCCAGTAGCCCGCTGTCAGTCGAAGATACTGAGGTAGCGGGCAGCTCCCATGCGGTCGATTAGTTCATCTGCCCGGGGAATGGGATGCGCGTCTGTTCTGGTGACTGCATTCAGGCCCCGGTAGTCGACGCAGAACCGGAGTTCTGGGGTGGTGCCGGGGGTGGCTGCTTTGGGGACCAGTACTACTGGGCTGGCCCAGGGGCTGTCGGAGGGCTCGATGACTCCGAGCGTGAGCATCCGGGTCACCTCCTCTTGGATGCAGGCCCGTACCCGATCTGGTACGCGGTAGGCCCGGTGGCGGATAGGGGGACTGTCCCCAGTGTCTACATCGTGTACGCACCAGGGGGTGACCCCTGGGGTGAGGGAAAACAGGCTGGCGAACTGCAACAGGAGGTCTCGGCATCCTTGGCGTTGTTCCAGGGTGAGGGCCTCTGAAAGTCGGACCCCGTCCACGGAGCCGTCCTTCTCCCGGGTCCGTAGGAGGTCAGGGAGGGGTTCGGAGTCCTCCACGGCCCCATTGTCTGTTGCCATCAGGAGGCTGAGTTCTGAACGCACAAAATGGGGTTTCAGTCTATTAGCGTGGAGAACCCGGAGAGGATTCCGTGAAGATTCCATATCGATGAGATAGGTGACAGGGCCCTTGCGCTCGATTACTTTGAAGGGCCCCGTCCATTTGTCTTGCAGGGCGCATGGTTCGGTGGGGGACATCACCCATACTTGTTGGCCGGGTTCAAATTCGATGGAGGAGGCATTTTGGTCGTACCACCTTTTCATGTCTTCCTGACTGGCCTCCAAGTTTGCTTTTGCCATCTCTCGGAATCGTCGAGTCTGGTTGCGGAGGGTTAAGAGGTACTTGAAAACATCTGGAGGGTTCTTTAGAGGGGGCATTTCCCAGCCTTCTTTGACCAGGCTGAGCGGCCCTCGCACCGGGTGTCCATACAAGAGTTCAAACGGGCTGAAGCCGAGGGACTTCTGGGGGACTTCTCGGTAGGCAAAGAGAAGGCACGGTAGTAGCACATCCCACTGGCGACGGAGGGGCTCTTCCAACCCCCCAATCATCCCTTTGAGCGTGCGGTTGAACCGCTCAACGAGTCCGTTTCCTTGAGGGTGATAGGGGGTCGTGAATCGGTAGGTGACCCCACACTGTTGCCAGAGGGACTTCATGTATTTCGAAATAAAGTTTGTGCCCCGGTCACTGACGACCTCTCGGGGGAAGCCCACACGGGAGAAGATTCCCATCAAGGCCCGGCCGACTACCGGGGCTGTCACAGTCCGCAGGGGAACAGCCTCAGGGTAGCGGGTGGCGTGGTCCACTAGTACCAGGATGAACCGATGTCCTTGTGCGGTGCGGGGGTCGAGGGGCCCCACAATGTCTATCCCCACCCTCTCGAACGGGGTGGTGACCACTGGAAATGGTTGCAGGGGGGCTTTCAGTTTGCGGCCGCTCTTCCCACTGGCTTGGCACGTGGGGCAAGACCGGCAGTGTTGGAGTACGTCGTTCCTCATCTTAGGCCAGAAGAAGTGGGTCACTAGGCGACTGTAGGTTTTATCCTGACCCAGGTGGCCAGCCAGGGGGACATCGTGGGCCAGGTTTAGCAAGAAGTCTCTAAAACGGAGGGGCACCACTAGTACTCGACTGGCCCCTAACTCCGCGATTCTCTGTTCGCTGTACAACAGGTCATTGTCCCAATAGACCCAATGTGTTCCGGAAGTATCCCCTGCGCTCTGAGCGAGGGCTTGTTGGCGGAGTCCCTCGAGGGAGGGACAGGTTTTCTGTTCTTGGCGAAACTGTTCCTGGGTGGGCCCCCCCTCTTGCTGCCACTGATCCAGGCCGGAGAGGTCCGGAGACTGAACGGGCCCCTCGGGAGTTGGTTCTGGGGGAGCAGCACTGTCGGCGTCTTCTACTGGAGCAACCGGTGGAGGAGGTGCCGGCCATTCAGGTTCTTCGGGTCGGGGGATGGCCCGGGCGGCCATGGACCGGGTGGTGACGCACGCCCAGTCCGGGATGCCCAACATCCCCAGGTGCTCTCTTCTTTCGACGGCGGCCCACGGGGAGCTTTCAAGGTCATTCCCCAGGAGACAGTCTACGGGGGCGTCATCTCGGACCGTCACTTTTAACATGCCGGAGACCCCTCCCCACTCGAAGGGGACGCAAGCCATCCGACATAGACTCTCCGAATTGTCGGCTGAACGGACAGGGCAGAGAACGTTCGGCAGGATCTGTTCTGGGGTCACCAGGTGACAGCGGACGGCTGTTACACTGGCCCCGGTGTCACGTAGGGCTTCGGCCCGGCGTCCATTAATGCTCACCCATTGACTGTACTTCCGGGTGTTGGCGGGTAGGGGGACCCGCGGGACCATGTCTCTTCCCCCTAAGCATGCTAGAGCCATGGCGGCTGGCTCCCATTCTTGGTGTTCTTGCTCATATTCTTCATGTTCCTCGGAGATTTGTTCTTCCCCCAGGGCGGCGGCAGCCATCTGGCGGGGTCTCGGAGTCTGGCTCTGTGGACAATTTGGGTCGTTTGCGTAGTGGCCGACTCGCTGACATCGGTGACACGTGACATTGGCTCTGTAACCCGGCCGCGCCGGGGTGTTGCCCCGGTTGGCCGGGGGTGGGGTGCTGGTAGCGGGGGCGGCCGGAGCGTTGTCCTTTCCTCGTCCTTGGCCCCCTCCTCCTCCTCGGGGACGGTGCTGACCGTGGTGGTTCCGGTTCTGTTCATAGGACCCATTTCGGCCCACTCGGGTGATTTCCCACCGGTCAGCCTCGGCGGCGAGCTGCCGTGGATCAGTCAATTTGCTGTCGAGGAGGTGCTGCCTGAGCTCGATGAAGCAGTTGTTTGATAGATGCTCCCATACCATGAGATTGAAGAGTTGTTCGTAAGTTGTGACGTTGCTTCCTTTGATCCAACCCTCGAAGGCCCGGCTGAAATAGTTCACGTATTCCACCCAAGTCGTACCCGGGATTCGGGTGCAGTCTCGGAACCTCTGACGGTACATTTCGGGTGTGAGCCCATAGCGGGTGAGGAGGGCAGCTTTCATGTGGTCATAGGAGGTCATCAGATGGTCTGGGAGCTGTAGCAGGGCATCGCGGCCCTCATTGAGGAACCTCCCCCATAGACCGGCTCCCCAGTCGCTTCGATCGATCCGGTGGGAGGTCATAGCGATCTCGTAGGCCTTGAACCATTGCTGGATGTCGTCCTCTCAGAAATATTCTCGAACGACATCCTTGGGGATGTGTACCTTTTTCTCTGTTGCCCCTGGGGTGCGAGGTTGCTCGGGCACTCCTAATTCTTTGTTCTGCTTGCGTAGGTCTATCTCAGCTAATTTGCGCTCATGTTCATATGCCAGTCTCTTTTCCTCGAGCTCTCTTTGTCTCTGTTTCTCTTCCCGTTCTTCTCGGAGCCGCAGATGTTCTAGGTTCAGTTTCTGTTCGGCTAACTTGAGTTCACCATCCATTTTGAGCCGGGCCATTTCTAGTTCATGTAGTCGGGTTCTTTCTCGTTCTTGGATCTCGTCTTGCGAGAGACCCGTTCTTCGCTCCTCGGGAGCTGTGGTGTCTTTTTCTGTTGCTGCGACATTTTGGTCCGGGGGTCTGACGGCCCCGGTTTCTGCCCAGGACTCAAGGGCGTGCTTGAAATCGTCTTTAGTACTTAGGCCGGTGGTAGTGATACCTAGTTCAATGCAGAATTGTTTCAACTCACGATGGCTGTATTCGTCCAATTTCTCCATCTGGAATTTCTCGGTGGATCCGCTTTCTTTGGTTGTCATTGTGATTTCGTCGTGGGGTGAGCTACTCTCTGTACGATTATGCAGTGATTCGGATCGCGCCGCTGGCCACCAATGTTAGACGGACCGGGAGGGTCGGCCGAGGATAGGGGGAGAGGTCTCCGGGGAGAACCGTCTCCAGCGATCGTACAGACAAGTAACTTCCCCCCCACAGACGTACACCACACAAGGATAAGGTTCAACGATACTTTATAAGCAATTCTTTAAGTACGGTAAAGTGGTACAAGGAGGTCTGGACTCAGGGGTCCCCTCGGTTCGGGTCTCTGGATTGGGAAAGGGGTAGCGGGACAGTCTTGTTACCAATTGGTTAGGTGAAATAGCTCTCAATCCTCGAGCTCGGCGTTCTAGATGATCGGGCCGCGGCGGAGCCAGCAGGTCCCGAGATGGTGGAAGGTAGCGACGGTCCGCGGCGGAGCCAGCAGGTCCCGGTGAAGGTGGTGGTTACAAACGGTCCGCGGCCACGCCAGCAGGTCCCGACGACGATGAAGGTTTCAGAAGGTTGCGGCAGCGCCAGCAGGCAGGACGATAGTTCGCAAGGCAGGGCTACGGCAGCGCCAGTAGTCCGTCAAGGATGAGTTCTTCTCTGCGTCTCTCGACTCCAGGATACAACTGCCTTCCTGCTCTGGAGCTGCCCCAGTTATAGGTCTGGCGCCCTTTGATGTCCGGACCCTCGTACTTGGGGGTCGGGAGGTCCGGGATGAGGGAGTCCAGACACCCAGCAGGGGGGTGGAGCCAGCGCCTGGGGGAGCTGGGGGCGATCGGCCCTTGGCGGGGGAGAGCCATCGACACCTCTTTCTCCCATTGACCTGCCAAGTGGGCCGCTCACCTCCTGGGTGGATGGTGGTGCCGGGATGTCGGGCCTGGCCAGGCCCAGGGTTAGGGTCGATCGGAGGCCACGCGGCCGCGTGGTGCTGTGTCCAAGATGGCGCCCAGGTCGGGCGGGCAGGCCGGTAGGGAATCGTGCCCATGAGGTCGAGATGTTCAGAGGCAGGGGTCCCGGAGGGGACGGTAAACGGGTCGTGGTGGTGTGTAACACTGGGGTAGCCGGGCTTGGGCTTGGTCGTGCGGGGAGGGAACGAGCCCTTCATGTGGCCTGTCCAACAATGATTGAGTACCTGTATGAGTGACTGTATGGGACTGTTGGTGAATGAGTGGATGTGTATGTAGATCTTGGAATTACTGAATTGGTGTGTTGTAAGTGGTATTGGTATGGTCATTGTTTTGAAAATGTTTGTTTCTATTTTTGAGTGTGTGTATCAAAGGTTATATTAGGCTGAGAGGAGGTCTGCCACTCTATCACAAGAATGATGTCATCAGTGATGTCATGAGTGATGTCATTTGAGATGTCATCAGTGATGTCATGAGTGATGTCAGTAACCATGTCATGAGTGATGTAATATGTGACGTCATCAGCGGTGCATTGCGGCCGCGCGAGTTATAGTTAGCTGAACTAACCATAACGGGGGAATTTCTATGGTTTTGTACGAGTGAAATGTCCAACTAACTATAACACCCCTGAAACCTATGGATTTTTCAGTGAATTTCTAAGGTTTTTTAAATGATAATTCCTAACTATAACCTGCTTGAAACGTATGCTTTTTTCAATGAATGTCTAAGGTTTTTTAAATGATCATTTCCAACTATAACCTGCTTGAAACCTATATTTTTTTCAGTGAATTGCAAAGGTTTTTTAAATGACAATTGCTAATTATGATGTTCACCACTTCCCCATATGTTCAACAAGCCAAATCTGTAATACTACCTAAACAAACAGGCAATAGTTCCACTTACCACTAACAAATTAACATCAACATTTAACTAGTGTAAGGACGTCGACTATGTACTGCGTGAATTACATCCAACTTATACCCATATCTAAAGAGGAATATGTGATAGAGGTACTAATTATAAACTTTCGACACCCAACAAAAACACAATACCCAGCACCACCACCACTACAACCACCCCTCCTGACCCCTCCCCTTCTACTACCTCAGAGGCAGCGCAAAACAGGACAATGGACCTTCCCAAAATAATATATCCCCACAACAGCACACTAGCTCAATGTTCAGAGATGTGGCAACCAACTATGTATAAGGGAAGGAACTCACACATCAACAATAATGTACACAATGCCAAGATTACCAGTGAAATGCTATACATAACTCACTATAGAAACCAAAAACTTTTCCGTGTGTAGATATACTATTAATACATGTAGTGTACTGCACATTGGACGCAACCATATCATCTCAGACACTGGGGAATATTTTGGTCATGTAGCGGTGTTGTCACCCCCTCTTGAAGCAGAAGCGGAGTGGGCCGGTCCAATGTATGCAACGTCACCGTTAGACTATAAATAATTAGCCAACGCCTTGGGCGTGGTTCACTTCTGCAAAGAGAAGAGACTCCGTCACAGCGAAGGTCCGCACCCTGCCATGTGGCTGCCGCCATGACCACGTGACTCCTCGAAACAGGCCCATTGTGAACTCAGTGCCATAGTAACGCAGACTTATGTCTGAATCGACTACTGCCTTCGATCTACACTGCGGACAGCAGGGTTTACAACTTAAATTCAGCTTTGGATCTACACTACGGACAGCATTGAAGTTAGCCTTGATTTATGTAAGGCAAAGACAATTATACTCTATGTCCTCAGACTTTGTTAAAATAAGTGACAAAAATTCTTCATCAATATCTGTGCCGACTACTGCCTTCGATCTACAGTGAGGTCAGTAGAGTTTACAACTTGATACCAGTTGTACTACAGACAACATTGAATTCAGTCTCAATTTATTTAAGGCACAGACAATTATACTATGGCCTAAGATTTTGTTTAAGTATGTGACAAAAAAGCATTCTTCGATGTCTGTGTCATCTCTGTGTCTACACTGAGGACAACAGGGTTCACAACTTGAATTCAGCTTTGCATCTACACTATGGACAGCATTGAAGTTAGCCTTGATTTATGTAAGACAGAGACAATTTTGTTAAATGATACAACAAAAAATATTCCTCAATGTCTGTATTGAGTACTACCTTCAACTGTACACTGCAATCAACAAAGTTTACTACTTGATACCAGAAGCGCATAAGCACTACAGACAACATTAAATTAATTCTCGATTTATTTAAGGCAGAGACAATTGTACTGTGTCCTCATATTTTCTTAACGTATGTGACAAAAAAGCATTCGTTGATGTTTGTGTCGACTACTGCCTTCGATGTACACTGCGGACAGCAGGGTTCACAACTGGAATTCAACTTTGCATATACACTACGGACAGTAGGGAATTCACCCTTTATTTATTTATTGCAGAGACAATTCTACTGTATGTGTTCAGATTTTTTTTAAATAAGTAACAAAAATAATTTGTCGATATCTGTGCTGACTACTGCCTTCGATCTACAGTGCGGACAGCAGGGTTCACAACTTCAATTCAGCTTTGAATATATACTACGGACAGCATGAAATTTTGCCTTGATTTATTTAAGGTAGAGATAATTGTACTTTATGTCCTCAGATTTTGTTAAAGGATATGACAAAAATAATTTAATGATGTTTATGATGACTACTGCCTTCGATCTACATTGTGAGGGCTCACGATTCAGATGGAATGATGATAGCTGGTGGACGGCCAGTTGGAGGTACTGTTCCTCACGGAGACGTGGATGACCAGTACTTCCGCTCCCAGTGTGGAACTTGCTATACCCAGGGGCTTTAAGATAGCTAGGATAGATCGACCCCTGGGTAGAGGGGGTGGATTAGCAGTTGTTTTTAGGGATGGGTGGAGCTTCGCCTCTGAGCCTCCGATTGCGGATGTAGGGGGTGAGATTCTTCATTTTTCTATAAAAACTTCCCCCCATTTCACCTTAGGTGGATCTCTGATTTATAGGCCCCCGGGCCAGGCTAATTATTTTCTGGACTCCCTAGAAGAATATATAGTGCCACGGGCCTTAGGCTTCCCCAAGTTTTTGCTGGTCGGTGACCTAAATATTCATATGGACGTTCCTGATTCCCCCGAAGCCCGCAAACTTGGTGAAATCCTCGAGCTTGCTCAGCTCAAACAATGGGTGACTGCCCCGACTCATGCGGGTGGTCATCTGCTCGATTTGGTTTGCTCCAACTTCCCCATTCAGTCCGTGATTGTTGAAAAAACAACCTGGTCCGACCACGATCTGGTCAGGTTTACGTGGGAAATGGCAGAACCAAGCCTCCCTCCTCCCATCTGTCATCCTCAAAAGATTAACCTGCCCGCGTTTAGACAGGCTTTGTCCAGAACTCGCCCAAAACTTAAGACGCTTCTGGACGCTGCAACTTGCGAGTTTAATGAGTGGGTTCGGCAGGCGGCCACTGCCTCCACTAAGCATACCACGCTGACTAGAGTCAGGTGCTCTCCCTCTCAACCCTGGTTCTCCCCTGAACTGAGAGAGATGAAACTGGGGTGTAAAAAATTAGAACGAGCGTGGAGATGTGGATATAACTCTGAGGCTAAATCCGCTCTACGGCTCGCCCAGAAAGACTATTATGCAGCCATTAATTAGCCAAGGGGAACTACTATGCAGGGCGCATCGCCAGGGCGGATAACAATAGCAGAGAGATCTTTGCTATTGTTAAAAGCTTTGTGTCACCTGTTGCGGCTGCTGTTTCCCTCCCGTCCTCTGCGTGATGGTGCGAGGAGTTGTCCACCTTTTTCATTACTAAAATAGCGAGGATTCAGCAGGACCTTCTAGCGGCTCTTCCCGCCGACTGCTTTGCAGCTGACCTGGGTCCTTCATTATGTCCATGTCCGGGACAGCAGCTTACGAACTTCGCGCAAATTGCGGAGTGTACTGTTCTCCCTCTCCTCCAGTCTCTGAAGTCTGGCTCTCCAGCCGATCCGTGCCCGGCCCGGGTGCTTTCGGAAGTGGCGGAAACGGTCTGCGCTGAGATCACGCAGATAGTTAATCTCTCCCTGGCCGCTGGCGAGGTGCCTTCAGTTTGGAAACAGGCCAAACTGCTGCCGCTTCTGAAAAAACCGGGACTGGATGCGTCGGTTCCCGGAAACTACCGGCCCATTTCCCTCTTACCGGCACTCACGAAAATTTGTGAGAAGGTAGTTCTTCAACAACTGGAGAGCTTCGTTGAAGCCTCCAATGCCCTCCACCCTGCCCAATCAGGTTTCAGGGCTGCATATAGCACTGAGACGGCGCTGGTGGAGATGACCGAGGCAATTCGGGACTGCCTAGACGGAGGTGGCAGAGCGGTCCTAATTTTGTTGGACCTCTCTGCCGCGTTCGATACCGTCCCTTATGAGCTCCTCCTCTGCCGGCTGTCGGCCATTGGCATTGGTGGGGTTGTTTTAGACTGGCTGTCCTCTTTTCTATCTGACAGGACCCAGCAGGTCTGGATGCCGCCTCACGCCTCTGAGCCTAAACCACTGCTTACAGGGGTTCCGCAGGGGTCCACTCTTAGCCCCCTACTGTTTAATGTCTATATAACCCCCCTGGTTTATTTGGCAAAACAGTTTGGGGCTAAGATCATAGGGTATGCAGATGATACCAAACTGCTGTTCACCTGGCCAGACGATAATTTGGATATGTCGGCAGTTCATCTGTGTTTGTCCTCTGTATTTCGCTGGCTAACGCAGGCCCAGCTGAAATGCAACGAGGAAAAATCTGAAGTGCTTTTCTATGGTTCCTTCCCCCCCTCGTTCAAAAACACACTGTGGCCTCCAAACATTCCCAGCCCGAAAGAGATGGGGAGACCTGCCAAAAACCTTGGCATCTGGTTCACAGAGGATCTCAGATTCGAGGACCATATTAAAAAACTTACAGGCACCTGTTTTTCCAATCTGAGAATGCTCCGCAAATTTTTCCCCTTGCTCCCTAGGGATGCTAAGGAGACGGTTGCTCGGGCACTTATACTGGCAAGGCTGGACTATGCGAATGCACTGTTCAGTGGCATTCCGGCCTATCTGGTGAAACGCCTGCAAATTATCCAGAATGCGGCTGTCCGTCTATTATTTAACATCCCTAGATGGAAGAGCGTCCGTGCAGAGATACGCACGCTCCACTGGCTTCCTGTTGCTCAACGCATTTTGTTTAAATCCCTGGTGCTTGCGTTTCGTGCTACTCACGATCAAGGCCCCTCGTACCTGAGAAAGAGATTTACCAGCTATGTCCCTGCACGCACCCTCAGATCGTCCACTCTGTTCAAATTGTCCCTTTCCCGTTTCAAACGAGCAAGACTCGGTGGCCAATCGATCTCTGTGATCGGGGCACGGGCCTGGAACACTCTCCCCCTCCATCTGCGCTCTATGCCTTCAGTGGCTGAATTCAAAAAACACCTGAAAACACATCTGTTCAAGAGTGTAAGCTAAGATGCTTTCTTTCTGTTTTGCTGTCTGCCTCTCCTGTACCCGCGCCAGGATACTCTCAAGTAACGGAGCGCGCTATAAAATGGTTTATACATACATACATACATAGCACATGACGCATTCCGGTAGGCAAAAGACATTGTACCAGTGCGACCCGCCCAAACCACGAATCATCACAGGGGGCATACACGCTGAGTTCTTCAGGTACCACTAACTCACTGCACCACAAGTCATCTCCCCGTGGCCTTATTAAGGAAGAATTCACTAGGCAAAAAACATTGCTCCCACTGTGGCCTGCCCGAACCACGCATCATCACAGGTTACATACAGGTTACATACATGCTCACTACCACCCTGGCGGTCACATCCTGTATTTTTAACATTGCGGCGGGTGCTGCTTGAAGCAGCACATGCCCCAATGTTAAAAAAAACATGTTTACCTTTGCGTGCATGAAGCTGCAGGCACCGCGTGGTGCCTGCCGCTTCGTGCACGTAAAGGCAGGGGGGGTACCATAGGTACCCCCCATGTGCCCCCCCACACCCCTTCACCCCTGGGGGCCCGCAACGGGCCCCCAAAGAAAAGTCTGTATGCCTTTCCACGGCGGAAATGCCGCCATGGAAAGGCATAGTACCACTGACATCCTAATATGGCTGGCGGTGTCTGATAGACACCGCCAGCCATGCTAGAGCCTTTCCTCCGCGGTCGGAAGGCGACCGCAGCGGAAAAGCGGCGGACGGAAAAAAGATCCCCCAGCCATCCTAATCTGGCGGGGGTCTTTTTTCAGTCAGCAGCGGTTGATCCGCATCCTCTGGCCCGGCGGTGGCTTCCGCCGGCCCAGAGGATGCGGATTAACCGCAATCCTAATCGGTCCCTATGTATAATATTTATCAAACCCTATACAGTATCCCATTAGTATGCTTCCTTTAAAACCTTCTTTTATATAACTTATAGATTTAGTTGAATAATAAAATTCACGCTGCAAGTGCAAAGGCACATTTAATGATAGTCTACACTGTGGACAGCATAGGTCACAATTTGAACCTCACTTTTTCTTCATTGGAAATCTGAATTTCTTTTTTGGAGACAAAAATATCTACACCACTGGAAGAATCATCTGATTCTGATCATTCTGTTGCTGAAGAATTGATAACCATCCATGGTATTTTTTTTCCCCCTCAAAGTACATGCAGCCTAGTATACAACAGTCAATGCTTTGAGTGCAGCCCGTTCAGACCACGCATCATCGCAGGGTGAGCACACACTAAACACAAGACATACCACTAACTCAGTAGGATCCGATGTAAACCGCAATTAGCCAGAGTTTTGCTATTGGTCCTCAAATCAAGGGTCGCCTTGTAAATACAACGCTGTTGTCATACCTCCCACTTCCTTTTTATATTCTCATAGAAACACCTACCTTGCCACTGAGAGCACCTACATTGCAACTCATTGGAGATACGAGGCGAGCCCTTAGCAAACCGGCTGCTAACATGCATCAATGCATCTTAGCGTTACCTAGTAAATAGGGTGATATAATGTTCACCGCATTTTTGGCTTTTTTTTTAAAATTGCGGTAAAATGGCACTTGTTAATATGCCCTCAAGTTTGCTATCACAGAGCGGGAACCTCGACTCCCGCCCTCCCATAGCAAACAGCAGTGTCCCGGGGGTAGGCACCCCAAGACACATCAGGAGCTGCTCCTGGGGGGTGGTGTTCCCCAAGGCCTTCGACTGCTCCAGAATGGAGACCACGCGGCCCCCCTCCCAAAATATAAAAAGCCCCGGAGGGGGGTAATCCCCGGTGCTTGCACGGACCTTTGAGCTCCCTCCCCTATTTATTTTGTAGCACAGAGGAATGGCGATCCCCCGGCTACACGGCCCCTCTGAACCCCCATCAAATGTAATATTTTAGACCCCGGGATTTGACCATCCCAGGTAGCTAATTTTTTTAACAAGCACAGGAGCCCGCGCTTCGTTTTTTTTTTTTTCCGCGGATCCATGCACCCACCGCACCTTTCTCCATTAAAAAAAATAAATATCTTTTTGGGGCACTAGAGGTCCTTGTGGGACCCCCTAAGCAAGTCTAAAGGGTCAAAATATTTCTTACCTGCCCCCTTTTTACGTTTTGAACACTTGTTCCACTAATTTCTATATCCTCACTTCTACCGAGGAACAAAAGGGCTGCCAATACTTCCTGGTTTCGAATGTTGACAACCACTTGACAGCCAATTAGCATTCAGCGTGTGATCGGACGGTGCCCTTAGAGTGCGCGCAAGATACACGCATCCACCAAGGCCATAGATATATATGTATTTTTACCTGTAATTTTCTCAGAAACTACTGAAAGTATTTACACCATTTAAGCAAAAGGCACGAGTCTGAACCGAGAACTACCTCTTTGCCAAATTTAATATAATTCCGTACAGCCGTTCGGGCTGTAACCACAATGAACGGTTCCTATGGAAAATTGCATGGGGAAAACACGTTTTGGGACCCCCCTTTTTTCTCTGCCCCCGCTTCAAATGCAATATTTTAGACCACGGGATTTGTCCTTCCCAGGTAGCTAATTTTTAAACAATCACAGGAACCCACGCTTCGTTTTTATTTTTTTACGGAGGATCCATGCACCCAGCGCACATTTCTCCGTTTTAAAAAATATATATATTATTTTTTTGGGCCCTAGGGGTCCTTATGGGACCCCCTGAGCATGTCTAGAGGGTCAAAATTTTTCGTACCTGCCCCATTTATACATTTTGAACACTTGTTCCGATAATTTCTAGATTCTCGCTTCTACTGAGGCACAAAATGGCTGCCAACACTTCCTGGTTACGAATGTTGACAACCACTTCACAGCCAATCAGCATTCTGCGTGTGATCGGGACGATGCGCTTATAGTCAGCGCAAGATGCGTGCATCCACTGAGGCCATAGATATATATGTACTTTTAATTGTCATTTTCTCAGGAACTACTGAACAAATTTACACCATATAAGCAAAAGGCACAAGTCTGAACCAGGGACTACAACTTTGCCAAATTTGGTGTAATTCCGTTCAGCCGTTCGGGCTGTAGCCGAGATGAACAGAGCCTATGGAAAATTGCATGGGGAAAACACGTTTTGGGACCCCCCTTTTTCCTCAGCCCCCGCTTCACGAATCACCCCAAGACTTTCAGGTTATGAGCGGACCGGAGTGCCCCACCAGTTTTTAAAATTTCACGAAGATTTGTCAACCAGTGCCAAAGTTATTTCAGATAGAATGTTGCGTATTTCCTATGGAAAATAGGTCCTAACTATAACTACCTACTGGCGACCGCCAGTAGGTGATATATACATACACACACACACACGCACACACATTGACTTTACATACACTGTCAACCCTTTTTGGCATCTGTGTGTGGCTATGGGTTCAGCATTCAACGTAAACAAATGCTTTAAAAAAAAGAACTCCACGCATATTGCAGCAATCTCAGTTCACCAGCTTCTCTTGTGGAGTCTGGAGAAGCCCCCAGTCTCCTCCTCCTCAATTGAGGACCAGCCAGTCAGCATAGCAGAAATTAGACAATTAGAGTCTTAATATATAATTGATTTGGACAATCAGAAATGTAATAGATTAAATGTGAAAGTCGAACTATAGGTACATATGTAGTATTTGAAATCAGTTTTTTCTTAATACTTAAATTTCAAATAATAAAGAGCTCTATATGACTAGTATTTAACAAATCAGTGATGATAGGAGCTGCATAAGTTAACTATTTCCCCTCAATAAGTCACAAATTTGTGAAATTTTTTCCACATGGCCTTGATGTATTAGATGAAAATTAATGAAATGATTTAAATGTATTTAAAGCACAGGCATAGTGTTCTAAACATAAATGGTAGAAGAAATTGCGAAAATAACAGAATTACTATAATGTGGTATTGATACATGCTATTTTTCCAATCGGGCTTCATTGCGCATTTAAACAAATTCAGCATTATATAAATATCAAATGTTTAACACTGGGAAAATGCAAACTGTTGGGTAGAGTACAGGAGTCAACTATTGTTTTTAGGTCTCGGCTAGAAGCGAGCGAAGCTCGCTCTCGCCAGAGACCTTATTGTTAGCGGCTCAGCTTCCCAGGAGGACAGCACTGGCCGCGCGCGCCGATTTGTTAAGGCCACGCGCACGAGAACGCGCTTGCGGCCAGGTGCTGTCCTCCTCGAAAGCTGCCTCCCTTCCCCGTGCAGGGCGGGCCGCCGCGCTGCCTGCGGCGACCCGGAAGCATTGCCAGCCAAACCGGAAGTAGGTGCTGTCCTGCACGGGTCCTCCGCCTCCTTACATTTGAAGGGCGACTTTGGGTGAGGGGGACCGCGGAGGATTTCGAAGCGGCTAGCGGCTGCCTCCTGAGACCACCGCCGGTGTACCGTAGTTCCAATCTTCCCATCTGGCTGATCTCCCCCCTCGTTTGTGCGCATGCATATCAGTAAACGCATGCGCAGAACGCTCCTTTTCTAAATCTAGATATTTTTGATCTTCCCCGTGTGCTGCCGTTCTAGTGCGCATGCGTCATTTCACGCATGCGTACTAAGTCATTTTTCATTCATTTTGAAGCTCCCGCGGCAGCGTTAACACCATTACCAGTTGAGGATTGCCTTTTTCGTGCGCATGCGTGTCATTTCACGCATGCACACTAAGTCCTCTGAATTTAAAACTTCCGCGGCAGCGTTACAATTACTACCAGTGATTGTGGCTGTTAACCAGCCTGTGACCGCGGCGCGCTGCATGGACCAGCACCGGACTTTCATCCCTTCAGAAGCCCAGCGAGAGGACAGGAGAGGCGGGTTCAGGTACCGCCGCAGTGCTCTGCGTGGAAGCAGGAGGCGGTAAGCTGAGGGGAAGGCATGTGAGGTCTAACTGCGAGAGGGGCTCGAGAGGCGGCTTCAGGTACCGCCGCAGTGCTCTGCGTGGTTGCAGGGGCGTAATAAAGGCCCCTGCATTGCGGGGTGCCCCCGAGCTCCAGGGGCCCCCTCGGCAGACAGTACGTTTCCCAACAGCACAGGGTACTTTTAAAGTTACTCCCGCCGCCGCGCCTCAAAATAAACCGTCGCGTACGTGAAGACATTTTGCGCAGCACGCAGCAGCGTGGTTTAATTTCAGCCTCAGGGGATGCATAGGGTGCGGCAATGCTGGGCTAGTATTGTCTGTAGGGTCCCGAGCACAGTCCCTCGCCTCGAGGTTGCAGCCCCTGCTGATGGCTTTGCATGCACTCCCCAGGTGCCAAAGTGTGCCGTAGTCACGTCACGCTGAGCAGGCGACAAGAGAATTAGGACACCCGAAACTCACAGCGGTAATTGGATGGTGGTGGCCTTTCAGATCAAAGCTAAGGTTAAAGAGCAATTACAGAGAAACACCATCCCGGTAACGCTGCTGCTGTAGAGAGGCGATTTCGATGGGACAGACATGCCATGGACAGAAGGTGGCTCAATTAGACCCAAGAAGCTTTCACCTGTGCCTGCTGCCACCCCTTCTGAAAACCCCCTTTTCCCAAACAATAACTCGGTAATTCAGCTGCCAGCCCTATCCACGCACCACGTTTCAGCCATGCACTTCACTTCAAGGACAGATTAACTTCTTCCAAAGGGAGGGATCCAGTCTCCAACTGGGCCACCCCAAACACATTTGCCAGAATGAAAGTTGAATTGCGATGCATTCCTGTGGCCTCCTTTTTTCCAACAGCCAGCCCTTTGCACTCTATAGTTGTTCTGTCTTAGAACTTGGTGTTGCAGGTTCTGTCCCCGGCTTGGCAGATGGAAACTATACGCAAATGGAAACTTCCAAGTGGCAAGACTATTGGTAGGGGTATTTCATTTTTTGTATTTATAATTGCAGTTTATGCAGTATGAACGTGACCCAAGGCAGTAGCGCTATACACGAGAACCAGGCATTCTATATGAATGCCTTAAGTTAGAATGTATATTTTAAAGGTAAGGGGAGATGAGGGTGAAGTGATATGCCAAGGGTTACAATATTGTTGAGCCAATGCTCGGACTAGAATCTGGTTCCCAGTTTCCAAATTCTGCAGCTCTATCCAGTTAGCACTTAGTTCACTTTCCCAATGTTTGTCTCAAAGCCCTAAATTGAAGGAGTTCCGTATTGGGCATGCCTGAATTTTATGGTTAAAAAGACCAACCTATTTGGAAAAATGCATTCTGGTATTAGGTTAGTGATTTGAGCACTGCAGCGTTAATTATCACCTGCATGCACACAAATGCGCTTTTGGAGAGTCTAAAGAGGGACATCCGGTAGCAGGAAGAAAGAATTATATCTGCTTTTCTGATCTGCTTTGCAGTAAAAATGGCCACTTTTCAACATGGTTTTGCCTCTCACCCGCTCTTTCCTGTTTGACCAAGTGGTGTGATCCTGGACAAATACTTAATTTTACTGGGCCTACTTCTATTAATTGACATATGAGGGCACATTCAGACTTCTGAGTTATGGATTGTGCGCTGTGCATACATTTCTAACAAACTGTACTACATTGAAATGAATTTGGCAGAGCAGATGTGTGTTGCAGTTTAAGACCACTGCTGGCCGCTGTTACATTTCCCTAGTTGCTAAATTAGAGGCCAGTTCAAGAGCTTAGCAAGCTTGTGAAGGAGAGTTGTGTTGGCAGGATGCTGTTTTCCCTGCAATCTTCCTGTGTATCGAGGTCTGCCAGCCCTCACCTACTCAGGTGTTTGACTAGTTGTTTACATCGAGGGACCCTGGCCGACGGTCCTAGAGGAGAGAGGTATGCAGCCACATACAACCTGCTACTTATCTCTCAGCACTGTGTGAAGCTCACTTGCCCACCCTGACCAACAATCTGGCCGAAGAAAAGACGCTCGCTGGGCTTCTGGTGGCACAAGAGGTGACAGTCCAGCAGAGCACAGAAGGTGAGTGCTGTATAATCATGGGGGAATAATCATGTCTTTCAGAGTGTGTTTGTGGGTGTAAAAGACATCACATGGCTTTTGAGAACAAAATGTTCTAAAACTATTCTGATCGTTGTTCTTCAGGTAACCATATATACAACCATGATATACTTTAATTTAAAGATGCTCATAGATCATGCAAGTTAAATTGATGGGAAAATGAATTATTTTTTCTTTTACGTTTACCTTATGAAACTTCAACTGATTAACGCACTCACATGTAGGTTGTGTGTGTAACTAGAGAGAGACAGATTTGTGCCCTGTTTTGTGCTTTGGGAATTACTGATTTCTTTATTCATAGTGCCATGAGGTCCTAACCAGCAAATAAAGCACTGTGTGAAAATGCAATAGTCGTCCTAAAAAACGGCTGTACTTTAGTGATCTTCCATTTCAAGCATTTTGCAGTAGTTTAAAGTTGTTTTGAGAGCTTTTCATGCTCAAAAGTGTAATTTCTGATATTAATGTCTTTCTGTGGACTACATTGTTTAGTTTTACGCATGCAAAAGGAGTTTTTCATTACTCAAATGGGTGTAATTTCTAATATTTATGTTTCCCTCGACTTCCTTGCCTGATTTTGCTCGAGAGAAAGTGTCACTCGTAGTTGTTGAATGTAACTCATTATTACACTGAAATTATGAAAATGTCACGCATAAGCAACCTGAAACCTTCGTAGCTATGAGGGTGGGGGGGGGGGGCGTGCAGAAAAGAGGGGGCCGTGAGGAACAGGCATGAAGAACGGTGTCACGAGGAGCAGAATTAATAACAGTTTATACATCAATTTAAAAACTGTTTCAGTCAAATTGAAAGCTAGAAACACTCTAGGTGTTTGCACCAAAGAAAAAGACCATCTCATAGACTAGAAACCCTGTTTGGTTTGAGGATGACAACCCTCAGACACCTTTCGGTAAAGTTCGTGCTATACAAAACTGCATTACATAACATTTTAAAAACCTCATCAATTATTTATTATGGTGTGGCTAGTCCCCCTGCATGGGAGGAACTCTTGAGAGTGATCACCCTATGGGTGCAGTCAGAGGCGCAACTAGAGCCACATTTTGGGAGGGGCTAATAACATTTCTGGGGGGTGGAAGAGTCTAATACTTCCAGCAATAGGCAGAGTGAAGATGCAGGGGCTCTAAGAAGGGGTGAAAGCACAACAAAGCCTTGTTAACAAGTAAATGTCTTTGAAAGACCTGTGAAGTACTCGGGTGCGCCTGTGTGTGTGCCCGGGAAGCTGTCTCAACCCATGCTGACACACACAATGGGGGGAGGGGGAAGCTTAAGCCCTTTGAGCCCAATGGGCGTTGCGTGCCTGCGTGCAGTAGAGGTAGGCCACTCAACAAATTAACAGGAAGGACCGAGCCAAGGCTCTGGCTTGCAAGGCCAATGTTAGGCATGGGCAGATGCTCAGGGCCCAGTGCTCAGCACATAAGCATGTGGTCTCACCCCTATGCTGCAGCTCTGCCAGACCCGCTGAGGGGCGGGGCGTCTCTATCCTGGGCCTTGCAGGCACATTTAGTGCTGGGAGGAATAGAGAAAGGTGCCTTGCAGCCCCAAACCATA
Source organism: Lissotriton vulgaris (assembly GCF_964263255.1). NCBI lineage: Eukaryota > Metazoa > Chordata > Amphibia > Caudata > Salamandridae > Lissotriton > Lissotriton vulgaris. The sequence goes on along the minus strand of NC_141693.1, from coordinate 1,062,891,873 downwards.
GCTTTGAGTCCAGTTTACATTTAGCAATTTGGCCTGTGATTGGCAATTCTATCCCGACTGCCCACTCAAAGGCACACAGCACAGCATGATACCAATTCTCCTGCATTTTGACACCCCGGCATTTTCAAAGTACAATCAACTCTCATTCAGCCTATTATGAACTGTGAAAGAGTTAGCTTGTCACTGGCAGGCATGGAGGCGTTGCCGCACAGGTGGGGTCCTGCCCCTTGCAGATTCAGAAGCACCTTCAGCATTTGCGATGCAAACTGGGCTGAATGAGTGATTGAAACCAATTTATTTTGCAGTTTTATACAGCACAAACTTGGCCTGAAATTATTGGAGTACTTTACAAGAGCAATGGCTACATTAAACAAGGACACATTCCTGGGAGATTTAGTGATTTGCTGAGAATCACTGTTGATGTTGAGCCGATTGCTGTGACTCACACCTGGTTCCCCCTCCAGCAGTTCTGGACTAATTCCACATTCTGTCCTCCTCTACCCCAGTGGCCTAACGCAGACCTGCAGGGGCCCCCAAGCTGTGGGATGCCGCCTCAGAACAGTTATCTGCCCCGAGAGCTCCTGATTCGGGGGCCCCTCGAATGTACCTTGCAGAGGGGCCCCCTCAAGTTTCGTTACGCCACTGCGTGGTTGCTGCTGTGGGGAAGCAGGAGGCGGTAAGCTGAGGGGAAGGCATGTGAGGTCTAACTGCGAGAGGGGCTCGTCGGGGCCTGCATGTCGCCATAGTTTTGCAAGGATCATGTGGGTGATCGCAGTACTCAGGTGTGCTGTTTAATCCCTGCTATGCTCAGCCGCAGGGTCTTTTTATTCACAAACCTTAGGTAGCTCTGGCCATAGCGCGGCCTGGTGCAAACAGGTCAAACTGCTGTCCTCCCTAGTGCTCCTTAGTACAGTCAGCCATCACGCCCACGATACACAGAGCTAATCCTAAACTTCCCTTGGCCCTCAGATGGACATATCACTCTTTCACTCCCTCCTTTTTATTTTTAAAATGCGCCCTAGAAAGTCAGTAATAACTAAGGCCTGTAGATAAGACTCAGCCCTCCCTGGCCGTTCGAGGACGGGTGGGCAGAGGAGGACAAGGACTCACTGTCTGTCTTTTTAGGTCTCGGCTAGAAGCGAGCGTCTCGGCTAGAAGCGAGTGAAGCTCGCTCTCGCCAGAGACCTTATTGTTAGCGGCTCAGCTTCCCAGGAGGACAGCACTGGCTGCGCACGCCGATTTGTTAAGGCCACGCGCACGAGAACGCGCTCGCGGCCAGGTGCTGTCCTCCTCGAAAGCTGCCTCCCTTCCCCGTGCAGGGCGGGCCGCCGCGCTGCCTGCGGCGACCCGGAAGCATTGCCGGCCAAACCGGAAGTAGGTGCTGTCCTGCACGGGTCCTCCGCCTCCTTACATTTGAAGGGCGACTTTGGGTGAGGGGGACCGCGGAGGATTTCGAAGCGGCTAGCGGCTGCCTCCTGAGACCACCGCCGGCCATACCCCAGGTACGGTGCGCGTCGCTGTCCTTCTGTCCGGCTCCCCTCTCCCCAAAAGTCCTGTAGCAGTTGATAGGGGTGGGGGTTCTTTTTCCGGGTACAGTGCCCCCGCCTGCCCAGTGCCCCAGGCACAGGTGCGTAGGCAGGTAGGCATTGTGCTGAGTATATTAGTGGCTAATGGACCATTCAAGCGCAATAGCCTGGGCCGGCAAGTAGCCGCGGTTAACAATGCATAGATGTTAAAGACAATTTATGGAGGTGGTTTGGGGTTTATTCTCCCAGAGAGAGGATGTTTACGAAAGGTGCTGGCATTTCATATCACTTTGAACCAGTGCAACTGTGTAAAACTAGGCTTTGCATTGCATTTGTTCGTGGTTGGTGGTGAAATATTTATTAGGTAAGGTCTCTCAAGTTTTTTTTCCTGACACATAGTTGCGAACTGGGGTTTTACGGTGCATTGCCAGCAACAGGATACTCAAATAATTTTATCTGCAGCTCCGTGAGTCTCCAAAGAGGAACTTATCATTTTCTTTAAATACACTATTTGAAGGTCGCCAAATGCTTTAGAATGTGCAGAAGTGCTGTGTGTGGTGGTTGTACTTGTTGCTGCTGACAGGAGGTGGCTGACTGATTTTAGAATTATGTAAATTGGACATCTGAGATGTAACAGAGAACCTGCTCATTTACAGAACAATGCTCATCGCCTGGACTGGAGGATGAATAACGTCATTAAGTAAGGATTTAGTGCAGTGAGATCGGTAAAGTTATGGACCAGGCTCCTGACATATGAGGGGCTAGCGGAGTCAGTCAGTGTATTGAATATCAAAGTACACTGCTCACATCTGGTTCTACCCTAGGTACAGTCCTATGTGGGAGAGATTGGTTGAGGTGCATGAGTTTCGAAATCATGCTCCAAATAGGGTTCGGCTTATCTCATGGCGCATACATGTGGAAGGTTGCGGTGTGTGTGAGAGGAGATGCAGCCATGCATTTACGCTTGCCGTTTGTTTGAGTATCGGGTCAGTAGCTTGTGTTATCAGAGGTGGGGAGAAGCAAGTCCGAAGTGCTTTTCGGAATTGGGGGTGATTGTCAATCTTCTTATTCGAGCAGTGAATTGAATTCCACACTTTAGCTTCTTAGACAGAAAGGAGTTCCCCCGAGTTGGAGCCTTACTGAGTGGAGGTACCATCAATAATGGGTTAAGCCTGGAGTGCAGGAATCTTGTTAAGCAATATGTGTGGAGTTTTTAGGTCTCGGCTAGATACAGAGTAGTGCGTACAGAGTAGTGCGTGCAGAGTAGTGCGTGCAGAGTAGTGCGTGCAGAGTAGTGAGTGCAGAGTAGTGAGTGCAGAGTAGTGAGTGCAGAGTAGTGAGTGCAGAGTAGTGAGTGCAGAGTAGTGAGTAGTGAGTGCAGAGTAGTGAGTGCAGAGTAGTGAGTAGTGAGTGCAGAGTAGTGAGTAGTGAGTGCAGAGTAGTGAGTAGTGAGTAGTGAGTAGTGAGTGCAGAGTAGTGAGTGCAGAGTAGTGAGTAGTGAGTGCAGAGTAGTGAGTGCAGAGTAGTGAGTGCAGAGTAGTGAGTAGTGAGTAGTGAGTGCAGAGTAGTGAGTAGTGAGTGCAGAGTAGTGAGTAGTGAGTGCAGAGTGCAGAGTAGTGAGTGCAGAGTGCAGAGTAGTGAGTGCAGAGTAGTGAGTGCAGAGTAGTGAGTGCAGAGTAGTGAGTGCAGAGTAGTGAGTGCAGAGTAGTGAGTGCAGAGTAGTGAGTGCAGAGTGAGTGTGCAGAATGCAGAGTAGTGAGTAGTGAGTGCAGAATAGTGAGTGCAGAGTAGTGAGTGCAGAGTAGTGAGTGCAGAGTGAGTGTGCAGAATGCAGAGTAGTGAGTGCAGAGTAGTGAGTGCAGAGTAGTGAGTGCAGAGTAGTGAGTGCAGAGTGAGTGTGCAGAATGCAGAGTAGTGAGTAGTGAGTGCAGAGTGAGTGTACAGAATGCAGAGTAGTGAGTGCAGAGTGGTGAGTGCAGAGTGGTGAGTGCAGAGTGGTGAGTGCAGAGTAGTGAGTAGTGAGTAGTGAGTGCAGAGTAGTGAGTAGTGAGTGCAGAGTAGTGAGTAGTGAGTAGTGAGTAGTGAGTGCAGAGTGCAGAGTAGTGAGTGCAGAGTGCAGAGTAGTGAGTGCAGAGTGCAGAGTAGTGAGTGCAGAGTAGTGAGTGTAGAGTAGTGAGTGCAGAGTAGTGAGTGCAGAGTAGTGAGTGCAGAGTAGTGAGTAGTGAGTGCAGAGTAGTGAGTAGTGAGTGCAGAGTAGTGAGTAGTGAGTGCAGAGTAGTGAGTGCAGAGTGAGTGTGCAGAATGCAGAGTAGTGAGTAGTGAGTGCAGAGTAGTGAGTGCAGAGTAGTGCAGAGTAGTGAGTGCAGAGTAGTGAGTGCAGAGTAGTGAGTGCAGAGTAGTGAGTGCAGAGCAGTGAGTGCAGGTGCAGAGTGCTGTGTATTGGCAATGTAAATGACAATGCCATTTATTTATGATTTAAAGAAAAAAAAAGAAATGTCATGAGCAATGCCAATAGCTCTACCTTTAATGATGCCGAGACCATTGCATTGTAAATGCTTGTTATCATTATTTAAAGCTCGTCGTCGCCCTTAACCAACCAGACAACGCCTTGTCCAATCTGAGCAGCTGCCTGGAGAAGGTGCATCAATGGATGTGCGATTCCAGGTTAAAACTTAATGGGGAGAAATCTGAAATACTCCTCTTGGGAACTCGCAACAAAATCCCCACATCCCTCCCTTGGCCACCAAGCATGGGAACGCCACCTATTCCAAAATCCGAAGTCAAGAGCTTAGGGATATGGCTTGACCAGGATCTAAGTTTCAAAACTCAGGCGAGGAAAACGGCGGGAACCTGTTTCGGCCTGATAAAGATGGCTCGAAAGATTTTACATCTACTCCCGCTCCAGTCCAGGAAACTCCTAATGCAGGGGCTTGTGAACTCCAGATTGGACTATGGAAATGTCCTGTATCTGGGGGCCCCAGCCTCGGTTGTCCATAGACTTCAATGCGCACAGAATGCGGCGGCTAGAATCCTCACAGGAACCCCAGCGAGGAATTCGGCCAAACCAGCTCTCAGAAGCCTGCACTGGTTGCCAGTAAAAGAGAGGGTCAATTTTAAGACCCTGTGCATCACTCACAGAATTATGCACAACGAAGGCCCTCCCATTCTTAGGACACTCGTGACTCAACAGCATTCAAGTCGACAATTAAGATCCAACTCTCTTTCCCTCGCCAATGTCCCTAGAATTAGGAAGGCCAGAACAGGCGGTCGCCTGTTCTCCTATAATGCTCCCAGACTTTGGAATGCCCTTCCTCTCTCCCTGAGGCAAGAACATAACCACCTCAGGTTTAGGAAACGTCTAAAAACCCTTCTTTTCCCTTGAGCTTATCTTCCTGACCCTTCCTTACCTCAGTACCGTGGTCTTTTTTTAGCGCCGGGATGCCCCAGGGTAGCTGCGCGCTGTAGAAAACCTAAAATCAAATCAAATCAAATCAAATCAAAGAATACAAAATAATGTTCTGTTCATGAATTCAATATATGTGCAATATAGATGAAATGGTTTGACCTTATCACAAAAAATACTAAGTACTTTTTCTATGTTTAAGGGATGTGTCAGTCATTTGATGATTTAACATGGCCAATGCTGTGATAATTCTTGCTTTGAATAAAGTTGAACTCCAAAACGTGTCAACCTCTGTTGTGCAGTATGTTGTTATTATACATACAAACAAAGTATGTAGTGATGTATTTTATACCAAAGTATGGATGACATTTTTGGGGGTTTGAAGTAGTCATCAGCATCAAATATTCTTGCTAAGTGGGAACCATCATTTTGAGAGAATAATAAACGCAGTATTGTATTCTTAGATGATATCTTCTCCTCAAGAATAGCACGGGCTTCCTCTAGGAATAGATCCTTCCACCAGCTCCTTGGATAGCTTTTGGTGAAAGTAACAAGTTTAATACATGATAAGGTTCATTGACTTTGTAGGAAAGGAGCATCTTTACATGATGTACCCTAGATTGTTACCCTATCTGTTTTTGATGGCTGGAGAACTCTCTGTACTTTACCCCTGCTTACCAGTAGTAAAGTGCCTGTGCTCCCCCTTTATATATGGTTGAGTTGGCATAACCCTAATTCAATCAATCAGGGGATTTATAAAGCGCAGGGCTACTCCACGAGACATACCCCATAAACATATTCTCACCCAATAGGTTATCACTGGAAGACTGACTTGAATAACCAAGTTTTGTAGGCATGCCTAAAGCAGATTTCCTCAAGCAAATCTTGCAGGCTTGGCGGAAGAGCATTTAATGACTCACCACCCAATTCTTTACGCTTGACTCTTGATATGAAAGCAAGCCTGGCCATGGAGGAGTGGAGGGTTCTAGCCAGATGGTAACAAATGATCCTGGCGGAAAGATAGCTAGAGGCCATCTGATACAAAGCTGTAAGGGCCAGAACTAAAGATTTAAACTGAATTCTCACCTTGACAGGAAGCCAATGTAGGTCCTTTAAGTAAGAAAGGATAGACGTCTGTCTAGGGATGTTTACTAGAGTCCTAGCTGCTGCATTTTGAACCATCTGTAACATCCTTAGTAAACATGCTAGGAGATCCTGATATGAAGCATTGGCATAATCCAATTGTTAGGTTATGGGTGCGTGTATCACTGTTTTTTAGTACCTGAAGAGGGAGCAGATGCAAAGATTTCAATATAGATTTTAAAAGCATGAACTGACCGCAGCTGCCTCCTGTGGAACAAAAGCTAGCTGGCAGTCGATCTTCACCTCTAAATCCCAGGCTACTGTGGCCAGAGGAGAAGGTGGGGTGACACCTCCTGGCCAGCACTCACTATCCCAGATAGGAGGATGCGAGTCAAATAACAAAATCTCAGTTTTGCTGGCATTGTAAATTGCTAGCCCACATCCAGTGAAAAACAGCTGTCAGACAGTTCCTAAACATCCTAGATGCTTCAGGTGAATTGTTTTCCATGTGTGTCATCTGCGTATGACACTATCTGGACCCATAGGAATCAACTAAGAAGGCCAGAGGAGCCATATAAATATTAGAGAGAGTAGTGTACAGGGCAAAGCCTTGCGGGACTCCAATTTTGGTCACTCAAGGGTAAGATGCAAATGGTGCAATCCAAACAGATAGGCCTCTGTCAGCAAGAAGGGACCCAACCATGCCAGAGATAAACCTCAGACTCCGATATTTTCCAAACGATGGCGAAGGATGGAGCGGGACACCCTGTCAAAGGCTGTGGATAGATCAAGTAGTATCAAAGCAGTTGGTTTCCCCTGAACCAAAGCCAACTTGATGAAATTTGTCATCTACACTAATGCGGATTCAGTACTGAATCGTGGTCGTAGATCTGACTGCGTGTGATGTAACAGCTGACCTTGTTCCACATATGTGGAGAGCTGCACAACAATAGCTGGTAAGAATGAAATGAACCTATAAATTATTCAACATTATTCTAACCACCAAGGGATTTTAATAACAGTATTAATCAAGCCTGTTTCCAACAGGATGACACAGAAGATTGGATTGAACTGTTGAATAATTGGTTCAAAAGTAGATTGATCACCTTCAATCTAGCAATCAAAATCCATCGGAGGCATCAGGTGAGCCAGATTTACAACACCCCTCGGAGTGCCCATGAGTGCCGTGACCTCGGAGCAGACCAGACAACAAGGACACCAAGCAATGCACTGAACAAGGCATCTTAGAATGCAAAGCTTGTAGACACAAACTCCTCTCATTCCTCTTTGGCCCACATTGAGCATCTGGTACACTCCTGTCTCTTCTATTCAGCTCAAATACAATGCATTTTCATCAAGCACATGAAGTTCTACTTTCCCAACAGGGCAGAATACGCTTCATATGCTCATGTATAATGAACACATTCCACTGATTCGTGTGGTAGGCTAGTGGTAGCCACCAAATGCCACAAATGTTTGCCTTTTGCAAGGATGACCAACCTAAGTCATGTGTGCCAACATTTTGTAAAGATGTCCGCCACTGTGCATGTGATGTCCATAATAATGTAAAAGATGCTGACAACGTGCTAAAGATAGCCACTCTATTCTAGGGCCACCATAATGACAAGGTGTGAGAAGTTGGCCTGATATGTGGTGTTTCCAATTCTGGAACCACCCTGTATCAGTCCAAACAATCCCTTATGGTGTCTGGTTGTAAGTCAACCTTATTAGACAAGCTATCCTAGGGGTAGCATGGACTAAGCAGCCTTAAAGGCTTAACTTAAGAGGTCGTGTTAAGTGAACTGTTTTACCACATACAATCCTGTAATACCAAATGAAAGGACACCACACAAGTATATATTATAAAAATATATGTGTTTATTTCTAAATTAATCCCCAGTACTCTTTATGAGCAAAGGGGCACAAGCGTTAAATCAAAAGCACAGTATACCATACAAAGTAGCACAATTATGGATGAGGGCGGGTGGCCACTCAACCCATATATTAAACAAGCATTGGAAATGCAATAGGTCTTGCAGCATTAGAGTTAGTGCTTTTAGAATTGTTTATGGGTTTTTTTGTAAATCTTTAGCATTTTTGTTTCCTGTAGCCAATGCTAAAGAATTAAAAAAAAAAGCCATAAACATTTCAAAAAGCTCTAACTCAAATGCTCCGAGACCTATTGCACTGTGTGAGGGTGAGGGGTTGAGGGTGAGTGAGGGTGAGTGAGGGTGAGGGTGGGTGAGGGTGGGTGAGGGGTTGAGGGTGAGTGAGGGTGAGGGGTTGAGGGTGAGGGTGAGTGAGGGTGAGTGAGGGTGAGTGAGAGTGAGTGAGAGTGAGTGAGAGTGAGTGAGAGTGAGGGTGAGTGAGGGTGAGAGTGAGTGAGGGTGAGGGTGAGTGAGGGTGAGGGTGAGTGAGGGTGAGTGAGGGTGAGGGTGAGTGTGAGTGAGGGTGAGTGAGGGTGAGGGTGAGTGAGGGTGAGTGAGGGTGAGGGGTTGATGTTGAGGGGTTGAGGGTGAGTGAGGGGTTGAGGGTGAGTGAGGGTGAGGGTGAGTTAGGGTGAGGGGTTGAGGGTGAGTGAGGGTGAGGGTGAGGGGTTGAGGGTGAGTGAGGATGAGTGAGAGTGAGGGTGAGTGAGGGGTTGAGGGTGAGTGAGGGTGAGTGAGGGTGAGTGAGGGTGAGTGAGAGTGAGGGTGAGGGGTTGAGGGTGAGTGAGGATGAGTGAGGGTGAGTGAGGGGTTGAGGGTGAGGGGTTGAGGGTGAGTGAGGGGTTGAGGGTGAGTGAGGGTGAGGGGTTGAGGGTGAGTGAGGGTGAGGGGGAGTGAGGAGTGAGAGTGAGGGTGAGTGAGGGGTTGAGGGTGAGGGGTTGAGGGTGAGTGAGGGTGAGGGGTTGAGGGTGAGTGAGGAGTTGAGGGTGAGTGAAGGGCGCCAAAGGGATTGGGGGGATGGGGCACCAACGCAGGCAGCCACAGAAGACCCGGCGTAAGGGGTAAGTGGTAGGAAAAAGGGGTCGGCAGAGTAAAGGAATTGGTAAGACAAGGATATCCTGCACAAGTATATAAATAAGTCCAGACAGGCCACTCTGGATGCACACCTTCCCCCTCGCACGGCGCATGCTCATAGAGACAAGAAGCCGGACATGTAGGGGAAAGGTTTTGTGCACTCCCGGGGTGGGTACCGATCGTGAGCATTTCTTTAAGTAGGGAGGAGGGAGGAAGCATGTCATGGTCCAAGAGGGCAATTAAGGGGTCTAGCAGCAAGGAATGTCACACGCGGCCTCCCGTCCTCCAGCCGAGCAGGAAGTGGGCCGGGCACAACAACCGAGGCGCTGGGAACAATATGATGGGGAAACAGGGGGGCTTCCTCTCACCCCAGGAGCAGGGCCGGCTCTATTACAGAAGAAGTGCTGAGCACTTGACTGACTCCTGCCATGCATGCCTTCGCGCCCGGGCTGCGTTGCCAAGGGGGAGGCGGTTGCTGGGGTGTAGCGGGGACGGACATGGAAGCGATGCCTTGGGAGGTACCGATCCGTGACCACGGAGGGGCCCGTGGAGGGGACACGGAGCGCTGTCCTGGCAAATCCGCAGTGAGGGCTCAATATACAGTACCGGCGAGCCTGAAAGAACAGAGCGCGATCACTGATAATTAAATAAAGCCGGCCTATTAAGCTTATTAGGGGACAGAGCCAGTGAGGAGCGCACCATGCAGGGAGAGATAAGACAGGGAGGAAATGTACATACGGAGAAGTATCTGCAGCAGCGAGCCGGCGAGAGAAAAGGCAACAGTGAAGGAGAAAAACACAAGAGGCAGGAGAGAAAGAAAACAAGACGGACGGACGGAAGAGAGGGGAGGGGGAGGAGAAATGCGACACGGCGGGAAGGGGAGGGGGCGGAGCGGGTTAAATTAAAGAAACAAACAAGACGGACGGACGGAGGAGAGGGGAGGGGGGAGGAGAAATGCGACACGGCGGGAAGGGGAGGGGGTGGAGCGGGTAAACAAAGACGGACGTGCACGCGCTTTTAAGCTCAATGCGCATGCGCATTGAGCTTAAAAGTCACGGGCACTGCAAGGAATCGCCACGATTCCTTGCAGTGTGGATAAAGAGCGGATAAGTCCCAATACTCTCGCCTTGCTCGATGCGCATGCGCATCGACAGGCGAGACCTAAAAAGTGGTATAAGAGATACCAATCGAACAGTGGTTAGACCTAGGGCCTAGGGAATCGCTGGGAGCAGTCATGACTAGCAATGCTGAAGTCGGGAAAAGCCCGCGGGATTCGGGTGCAGCACGTAAAGTGCGGCTTGCACCAATGCAATCTCAATGGTGCGTAAAAGTTACACAAAGTTAGTTTAAAGATACTTCCGCTGAACCTAGAGGAACAAAACTTAAGACACAGACCCTAGAGGTGTGTACCAAGGTGGGCATACCGGCGTTGCAATGTTACCTCACCCACAGGAAGTGGGTGCAGAGGGTCGAAGTGGCGTCGGGTTTTGACACGCAGGCTCTTGGTGCTTGGAGCTGAAGATGCTGCAGGCGATGGGAAGCAGAAGTGTCCGGTGTGATCCAAGGGTGGATCGAAGTCGAGAAGAATCTGAAAGCAGAGGGGACAGAGTCTGGGTCACTCAGCAGTGACCAGGGTGGAACCAGGACAGAACCAGGCAATGTCGGGCGCAATCAGATGGTTGTCGAGAGGCTTCTCTGCGCTGTCACGTGGGCTCTGGGGCATCTGCAACATCAAGGAGCGGGTCACGATCTGTCCCACGCAGGCTCTCGCCGTCAGCGCCATCGGCTTCAAGATTGGAGCAAACAGCACTTGGCAAAAGCAATCCACGCGGAACCGGGAGATTGCTTCTCAATCAGACCAGGAGGGTCAGAGCGGGGGCTCCTTTTCACAGGAGCTGGTGAAAATCTGGAGCAACCAGAAAAGCAAGTTGGTTTAAGGTTTTCGTCGGCACAGGGGCCACAAGCCAGCTGGCAAGTGACCGGGCCAACACGTCGAGCCAACGCAAGCAGAAGGGCCCCACGCAGCACTCGTCGAATGTGGAGGGGGTAGCTTCGGTGCAAGAGCAGCTCAGGGTTGGAGCTTCTCAAACCCCGGTGTACAGCTTTGAGGGTCACTCGTGGGCTGCACGGTCAGCGTCTTGTGGCCTTTTCAAGATGGCATGCCCCACGCTTCCGGTCGCCTCCACAGGTCTCAGCTCTGCAGGGACTATCGATCGGGCTGGAGGAAGGCAGGCAAGCTTGATCTCATCGATCTCTGTCGCTCGAGTTCCGGCGGGAACTGCAACAAAGCAAGGGTCAAGGTGCTGGATGGTGCCTGTTTGCACAGGGTGGTCACTCCTTGACCACAAGGGAGATTCTTCAGTCTTCTACGTTGAGTAGGATGTCGAAGGGTCCAGAGTTTCGTTTCTTATGTTTCTTCAGGATAATCTGAGTTGCATTGGCACTGCTCCCACTCTTATTCGAATCTGGTGGGCTGGATTACCTGCTAGGTCTCCTCCTATGGGTGGGACCCAGGAAGGGAGTGGATACACCCCTTTCCTTTGATCCTGGCCGCGCTGGGACTGGGGCTGGTGTGCCCCAGAACCGGTTTGGCCGGATTATGCAAGGGGCAGCCTTGTGCTCCCCAGGCAGTGTCTGGTTTCTTTGAAACCTCCCTGCTACAATCCACTATCTCCTGTCTGGGGTGGTTTGACACCGCCCTGCGACAGGAAACCCTTTGTCCAGGCCACCATCTGCTGAGTTTCGGTCAGCAGCAGGAGGCCAGACCCGTGTCTGTGGCAGAGGCATCCATTTTGTGGATCTGAGGCTCATTTAAAATCAACCGCGTTTCAGTAAAGTAACATGTCTTCTCCCTCTAGAAGGGTGGAATGCTACCCCCGTCGCCAGAACTGGCGAGGGGGTAGTATTCCAATTCGTATGACTCCTTACACGACATGTTTTGATAAAGCCAAAGTTGCTATATAACAGCGAGGATTATAAGGCACTTAATAGTATATGGCATGGCATTATCCCGGATCAGCTTAGGGAGTTGTTCCCGACAGCTGCAGACAGGCTCAGCTCATGCCAGAGCTCCATCTCACATAAAACCACGCACTCTGCCTCCAGGATTGATAAGGCCTTCCATAGGAGTGACTCACAGGTTTATATGTGTCCAGATATAGGTTTAGATATAGGTATACTATATCTAAGCAAGGGGTGATTACACCCACTTGCCCCAGCTGAGTGATCAGCCAGTTGTGTCGATTTAAGAACCAGCCTGGGGTGGCAAAAGCTATGCTTCAGCCCCTGGTAGGCCTTGGTGGCACCTATGCCCTGAGCACCTATAGTGCATGGTACAGGGGCTGACAAGGAGTCCATTTCCAATTGTGGTATGTACCTATAGCACATGTATTACAAATTTAGAGAGAGAACAGCAGGCTGGGGGTCTGATTAGCAGGCCCACAGCCTCAGTAAGTTGAAAACCAGTGAAGCAAAAAGCAAAAATTGGGGTGACCATAGGATAGCAGACCCTACTCTCCTACACAACCCCCCCCCCCAAACACAGGGACATTAAACTTAACCTTGACCAGATAAGTCTTCATGTTCTAAGTGGAAGTACCTTGAGAGACCATCTGCATTTACATGGTCAGTCCCTGGGCGGTGCTCCACTGTAAAGTCCATCCCCTGTAGGGAAATGGACCACCTGAGCAGTTTGGGATTTTCACCCTTCATCTGATTTAGCCACAAGACGGGCTTATGGTCTGTCTGAATTAGGAAGTGAGTACCAAACAAGTATGGCCTCAACTTCTTCAGGGCCCAAACCACAGCAAAGGCCTCCCTCTCAATAGCTGACCAACGTTTCCCCCTGGGGGTCAGCCTTCTGCTAATAAAAGCGATGGGCTGGTCTTGACCATCTTGATTAAGTTGTGAAAGCACAGCTCCCACCCCCAACTCAGAATCATCTGTCTGTACAATGAACTGTTTGGAGTAGTCAGGACGCTTCAGGATAGGTGCAGAGCACATGGCCTTCTTCAGGTCATCAAATGCCTTTTGACAGCTAACTGTCCACTGAACATTTTTGGGCATCTTCTTGAATGTCAAGTCATTCAATGGTGTCACAATGGACCCATAGTTCTTTACAAATTTTCTGTAATACCCAGTCAGGCCCAAGAAGGCTCTGACTTGTGTCTGGGTAGTTGGAGGAGCCCAGTCCTGTATGGTCTGGATCTTGCTCTCCAATGGTTGAACCTGACCCCAACCTACTAGGTGGCCCAGGTACACAACCTTACTCTGCCCTATCTGGCACTTGGTAGCCTTGATAGTCAGGCCTGCCTTTTGCAGAGCCTCCAGAACCTTCTTCAGGTGGATCAGGTGATCCTCCCAGGTGGAGCTAAAGACAGCAATATCATCTAGATATGCTGCGCAAAAGTCATCCAACCCAGCAAGGACTTGATTCACCAACCTTTGGAAGGTGGCAGGTGCATTCTTCAAACCAAAGGGCATTACCACAAACTGATAATGTCCACTTGGGGTAGAGAATGCTGTTTTGGCTTTTCACTCTTCAGCTAGTCTGATCTGCCAGTAGCCAGCTGTCAAATCAAATGTGCTCAGAAACTTGGCAGAAGCCAATTTATCAATGAGCTCATCTGCTCTTGGAATGGGATGTGCATCTGTCCTAGTGACAGCATTGAGACCTCTGTAGTCCACATAAAACCTCATTTCTCTCTTTCCATCTTTGGTATGAGGTTTTGGCACAAGGACCACTGGGCTAGCCCATGGGCTCTCTGATGGCTCAATCACGCCAAGCTCCAACATCTTTTGCACCTCAGCCTTTATACAATCCCTGACATGGTCAGGTTGCCTGTAGATCTTATTCTTCACAGGCAGACTGTCACCAGTGTCCACCTCATGGGTGCACCAGTTAGTTTGACTGGGTGTGAGTGAAAACATATGCCTGTGAGCCTGCAACACCTGTCTGCAGTCCACCTGTTGCTGCTCAGTGAGGCTGCCTGCCAAGGCTACTCCATCAACTGAACCATCATCACGGTTCTGGGAAAGCAGGTCTGGGAGAGGGTCACTCTCTTCCTCCTGATCCCCATCTGTGGCCATGAGGAGACTCATGTCCTCCCTGTCAACCAAGCTTTCAGTAATTCTTGGCTGGCCTCCAGGTTTTTGGATGCTCTCTCCATGTATTCAGCCATCCTGGAGCGGAGACCAAGTACATAGTCCACCACATCTAGCTTAGGCTTTTTGAGAGGTAACTCCCATCCTTCCTTCACCAAACATAGTGGACACCTCACAGGGTGGCCAAACAAAAGTTCAAAAGGGCTGTAGCCAACCCCCTTCTGTGGGACCTCTCTGTAAGCAAAGAGCAAGCAGGGTAAAAGGGTGTCCCATTTCCGCCTAAGCTTCTCTGGTAGTCCTTTTATCATTCCCTTTAGGGTCTTGTTGAACCTTTCCACAAGCCCATTGCACTGTGGATGGTAGGGTGTGGTAAACTTGTAGTTTACTCCACACTCTTTCCACATTGCTTTTAAGTATCCAGACATAAAGTTGGTACCTCTGTCTGAAAGAACCTCCTTTGGAAAGCCCACTCTTGAGAAAACTGCAATGAGGGCTTTTGCCACCACAGGTGCTGTGGTGGTCCTCAGGGGAATTGCCTCTGGGTACCTGGTGGCATGATCCACTACCACCAGTATAAATCTGTGCCCAGATGCTGTTTGAGGATCCATGGGACCCACAATATCTATGCCAACTCTTTCAGAGGGTACCCCCACCACAGGTAATGGTATCAGGGGGGCCTTTGTAGTGCCACCTGACTTACCACTGGCTTGGCAAGTGACACAGGAGCGACAAAACTCCTTGACATTTTCTGGCATGTGAGGCCAGTGAAAGTGAGGAACAAGCCTGTCCCAAGTCTTGTTCTGGCCTAAGTGTCCTGCAAGGGTAATATCATGGGCCAAGGTGAGAAGGAAACCCCTAAACTTCAAAGGTATAACCATCCTCCTGGTGGCACCAGGCTTGGGGTCTCTAGCCTCTGAGTAAAGGAGTCCATCATCCCAATAAACTTTATGGGCACCTTGAGCATTCCCTGCAGCCTCAGCAGCAGCTTGCTGTCTGAGGGGTTCAAGTGAAAGGCAATCTAATTGGGCCTGCCCCAGGTCGGCCCTTGAGGGTCCCCCTGTCCCCAGAAACTCAACCTGGTCAGGTTCAAGCTCCTCAGAGACAGTCTCCTCTGGGACTGCAGAATCAGTTTCCTGTGAAACTTGATCCTCAACCTGGGACAAGTGGGAAGGCACAGCCTTAACCCTCTTGCTCCTTCTCTTGGGTTGTGGTTGGTCTAATGTTTCAAGATCCACCACTGGTTCAGGAAGGCACTTCTTAGCCTGATACCTTGTCACTGTAAGGACATGAGCTGAAATCCCTAGCATTTCTGCATGAGTCCTGTACTCCACTTCTGACCAAACTGAGCTTTCAAGATCATTGCCTAACAGACAGTCTACTGGGAGGTCTGCACTCACAACAACTTTCCTTAGGCCATTTACCCCTCCCCAGGAGAAGTTCACAACAGCCACACTATGTGAAGTAGTGGAGTTGCTTGCATTGGTCACTAGGTAACTTTCACCTAGTACAATCTGACCAGGGTCCACAAAGTCTGGTGTCACCATAGTGACACTGGCACAAGTGTCCCTGTAGGCCTGAGCCAGTTTCTCATTGATCGAGGGAGTCTGCCTATATTTGCCCAGGTTACTGGGGCTTACTGCAGTGGTCAAAGATAAGTCCACATCATATAGGAGACCTGCCTGTGTGGGGATTCTGACTAGTCCAGATTCCACCGCAGTACCCAAGGTTAACCTTACTAACCCCTTAGGTTGTGCACTACCACTGCTGACTGTACTAGGGGGTGCAGTTGCTTTAGGAGCTGCAGTGGCATGAACTGGATTTTTCTTAGTGCATTCACTGCCCCAGTGTGAAACTGATTTGCAGGTATTACACCAAGGTTTCTTTGGGCCATCATTCTTCTTTTTCTTTTTGTCATTTTGGGAACCACCCTCCTTATTACTAGTTTGGGGGCCTGAAGACTTCTGGTCCTTTTCTTTTTCTTTCTGATTCCCACCCTTCTGGTCTGTTTTCTTCTGGTCACCATGGTTCTGGGGTTTCTGCTTAATCCTTGTTCTGACCCATTTGTCCGCCTTCTTTCCCAATTCTTGGGGAGAGGTCAGATCAGAGTCAATAAGGTATTGATGCAACAGCTGGTTCTGACAGTTATTAAGGATCTGCTCTCTCATTATAAGATTGTACAATCCTGTATAGTCTGAGACTTTACTTCCCTGCAGCCAACCCTCCAGAGCCTTAGTGGCACAATCAACAAAATCAGTCCAGTCCTGAGTCTGTGCTTTTTGGGTGTCTCTGAACAACAACCTGTATTGCTCAGTGGTTAGGCCAAACCCTTCAATAAGAGCACTCTTCAGGACAGAGTAGTTTTTGGCATCCTCAGGTCTAACTGTGAGGAGCCTATCTCTCCCTTTCTCAGAAAAGGAGAACCATAAAATTGCATCCCACTGATCCTGGGGAACCTGCTGTACCATGCAGGCTCTCTCAAGAGCAGTCATCCATTTGTGGATGTCATCCCCTTCCTTGTAGGGGGGCACAATTTTTGTCAGGTTTCTATTATCATAGCTCCTGTCTTTTTCTTTAGGAATATTGCTGCCACCAGTGGCATCTGAGCCACACAACTTTCTTTCTCTTGCTAAAGCAAGTTTAGCTTGAGCCAAGGCTATCTCTTCCCTCTCTATCTGGAGTTGGACAGCCCTAATCCTGGCCCTATGCTCTTTCCTCTGGGGGGGAAGTCATTCCCCTTTGAGATTCTCTTGAGACACTAGAAACATGAGTCTCCTGATGAAGATCTCCTCCTTCTATTGCCTGGGAGAATTAAGTTATGGGATCTGGGGAGGTGCTGGCCCTCTCCAATCCCATGCAGGTCCAAGTTGGCCTGGTTAAGCCTGCCAACCTGTGCCTGGGTCACCCTCTGATCCTGATTCTCAGGCTCCTCTATCTCTGAGCCTTCTTCCTCCTCTTCCTCCTCCTCTTCTTCTTCTGGGAGATTCTCATTCTCAGGGGAGTTCACCCCTCTCCTGTTTCTAAGGGAGCCTGACTCACCTTATCTAAGTCATCTTTTTCCAGGATGGCTATCAGGGAAGGAATGGTAGGGCCTCTGCCCTTTTTTAGCCCCCTTGCTGTGCACAAGGCACCCAAGTCTTTGTGGCTAAGGTTGTCATATCTGGAAGTTGCCTTGGTACGGTCAACTGTTACAGGAACAGAGCCTGAGGCTCCACCAGCATCAGACATGACTACTAGTGAGGTGTAAGTGGTGCACTTACCTACACTAAGTGTTTTCCTACTGTACCTTGCTAGTGAGTTGTAGTCAGGGTGTGCTAATCCCTTTAATCTACAACTACTAAGTTCAGTAGAAGTTAATATGCTAAGCTTTTGATGTATATGTACCTAAGGTACTTGTGTTAAAAGGGGTTCAAAGACAACCAGTAACCAAAGACCCCTTTATGTTGCCCGGCGGTGTCGCCTCTATGACCCACCAATATTAATCAATGAAGAAGCAGGCGCTGGAGACTGGAAGGCAGGAAACGAGGATTTTATTCTCTCCGGAGGAGAACACATCAATTCAGACAGCAAGTATCGTCACGAGGTGCTCTAACCACATCTCTGAGGCCTGGCCTCTTATACTAGGGTTTATGACCTTTATTGCACGTAACACATTCTCGCAACACTTTGATATTTGAAAGAACATCCTCGGAATCTCCCCTTCAGACCCGTTCCCACATACATTTACAGTTGAATTCCCCACCCCGGTCACAACAGGTGATGATTGTCGCGCAGCAGGGCATTCCGCCGATTCACGGAATGCGTGGAGTTGATCGGATCTCATAGGGTGGGGGCTTTGATCGGCTCGAGGGTCTTTTGATGGGGAGGGGAAGCTTCCTACTGTACGGGGTAATAAACAGTATCCGCAGGGCCAGGTGGCGGCCTGGGAACAAGGAAGACAAACGGGGACACAGGGAAAGGGGGTTTGCATCAAAAGGATCTGAGACCATGAAAGGAATGAGGGGAGGTGTCGCGCTGGGAACAGGATGGGATTCTGTGGTGAAGCTGCGCTGAAGAGGGGTTTATGACCCAAGGCATGAGAGAGCGGGGGTTGTCAGCGTGCGGGGGATGCTTGCGAGGTTAGGAGAGAGAGAGAGACGCGCTGGCTATCAGCGAGGGGCAGGGAGGCCATGGTGTTTAAAATGGCTGCCGCTTATGCGCAAGGCATGTGAGAGTGGGAATGACCGGTGCGTGGGGGTCTTTCGTGAGGGTGATTCTGATCGTAACGGCTAAAATATGGCGGATGTGCATGACGAAAAGTGTGACATCGGGAAAAAGGCAAGATGGCGTAGATAATGTTCACCAAACTGTATTAATTTTCCACAGTCCTCCCTTTAACATTTCCAAGACATCTTGCTGGCCTATTTCCTATCTATACCTATTGCAGCGGTCATAAGTAAGGGAGAGGGGACTTAGGCAAAAGAACTGTACATAAACATCACATTATAAACATCACATTGAAAAATCTCATCATCTAGTAGGCGGGGTCATCGTTAAGTTGGTTGCAGAAAAAGTCATAGTAATGCAATATCAGACTAGAATTATGTAGCGAGGGCGTTGGGTACAGATCATAGATACTTATAGTCATTTGGAATAGGAACTGGTAAGTTATCATATAAGTAAGTCCTTTTTGTACTCGGCGGGAGCATAGTCAGTCCAATGGTGGTTGGGAGAGAAATGAGATATAGTAAATATCAGAGTTCTCAGTGTCTTTGTCGTCTTCTGTTGGCACTGTTAAGCACCTGGATTACAATTCGTTCTGTCAACAGGAATGTTCGTGTGGATTGAGTCGTTGGAGGTCTGCGGGCGGGAGTGCATCTTTGTTTTGTTTCGCCAGACCTCTTGAGAGGAATGCATCATGGTTCCGGAGCACGTGCATTTTCTTCCGTAACTCAGAGCATAGTTATTAGGAAGCAGAAAGGATTGTGATAAAAAGTGCAATTGTCTTTGGGTGGTGGGGTCTGTTTGTTTCTTGAGTCTCTGTGATGGGTATTTCCTGTTGCTTCCATCATTATCGAGGCGTTCAGCAGCGGGTAGAACCACATACTTCGTTCATCTTCTCTTCGGGGGCGACCCTTGGTGGAGTTCTAGGTCACCGTTCTGAGATTAATATAGTTCGTGGTCTACTTAGTCGGAGCTCCCTCCCTTTTGACGCAGGGAATACCCTTCTCTGGATAGCTCAGTAGGATTTGGAGGAACTTGAAAGTTCAGGTGGAAAGGTGTGTGTGTGAACGGTCCTTATGGTAGGTCGGAGGAGGAGGGGATGGAGCAGGGCCAAGTCGGGAACAGATCAGGGGGATGGAGAATTTGAGACAGGCGGGTCCGTAACCAGGTTCAGAGAGCGGGGACCTTTTTGGCACACGTCGATCATAGAGCAGGGGCTTCAGGTCAGCCCCTTCCTTAGCTTTGTCTGAAACAGTGCCTTATCCTGCGACTCCTTACTGCCGTGGTCTCGCCTTGGCCTCCGTCGCTGAGGTTCCACGATCCGCAGTCAGGCCGCGTGCTCCCACATCCGGTCTCTTTCTCCTCCGACAGTGGTACCCTTAAATGAGTTCGAAAAGACAGTCTTTAGAGATTTTGCAGAAGAAGGTAATTACATAAATCTATTTCTCTCCCAACACCAAGCAACTGGGGTAAACATCCGCTACATTGAGATTTGCAGCCAACGTATAAACAATTGATGATGGGTTTGCTGGATTTCCTACAACTTCCCTTTGTGGCTAATTCTTTGGCGTTTTGTTGGTTATTACATTCACTTCACTTGTCGTGGTACAAGGTCTGACACCCATTCATTGCATTCGTCTATTACAGTAGATGTCAGTTCTTCTGGTAGAGACCCATTTCCCTAGTACGAGTCTTGCAAGGCTAGGCCGGTCTTCAGGGCTTTGTATCTTACGGAAAAGTGCAACGTGCTATTCACCATAGTCTGATAGGCATCCTTCTGAGGGATGAACATAGGCTAAACGACTCTCCATTACATCAATGCGTCCTATCTTTTGGCTAAACATCCTATTTTCAACAAGGTTTACTGCAACAAGTTCCTTCAGTTTTCGATCTAATTTTAACTTTGCACACATCTTTCTAATTTTCTATATAGTTTCTCGCAACCTGGCTACTACAAAAACTCGGGGGGCTTGCGATAATTATTAGACTTATCCTTGGGGTGGGTGGGGTCTGTTGGAAAACAACTAGGAACACAGCGAATTGGAGCAAGGGGCGTTTTTCAGATTCTCGTTCAGGGCAGCTGATACCAAACTGGGGGCATTTTGGGAAGACGGGGGTGTCTCGATCATTTTTTACTGCTTGGGGTATGGAGACAACTTGGAATGGGGAAGGTCGCGTTACCACAGACATTTTTTTTTTTTTTTTATCATAGAAGCCACTGACAAATAGTTCCCTGACTGTGGGTCAAATTTAGGGAACCTTAGTCGTCTTACCTGTCCCTTTCCTTTTGGCCAATTTAATTTTCATCCATATTTAGCAGAAAAGGAGAGGTAGTAACGTGGTATCGATACGATTTTATTTAGGACGAATTTGTGCAAATACTTGTGGTATTTGGGGCCAATCAGGAGGTGCACCAGGTTCGCCAATTAGGTGCCAGTCGCTAGGAAGAGGGAAAGTGTGGAGGGGTGAAAGAGAGAGAGAGAGAGTGAGAGTGAGAGTGAGAGTGAGAGTGAGAGTGAGAGTGAGAGTGAGAGTGAGAGTGAGAGTGAGAGTGAGAGTGAGAGTGAGAGTGAGAGTGAGAGTGAGAGTGAGAGTGAGAGTGAGAGTGAGAGTGAGAGGGAGAGGGAGAGGGAGAGGGAGAGAGTAACAATAGGCCAAATAGTACACGTGTGACATGGAGAATGACCGTGTATTGTTTGGGCTATTCAGTGCATTACCCAACGTTAGACGTTTCGGGTCTGTGTTAGGATGTAGAAAGCATGCAGTTTTGGGACGGAAGAGCATTAGGTCAGGTACAAAAAGGTCGCGCATTGAGTAGGGCGTCTTTTTGTGTCGTCTTGCAGCGTTAGTCCGTTTTCATGCATCGGGCGTGACGTGGCTCCAGATCCTTTACGGTACCCTAATCGGGACTCCAATGTAATCTGCAGAGGGAAAAAAGGAGGAAAAGGGAGGGGGAACAACATCCGAGCACATCAAATGTACGGGCACGAAAGTCCTTTACTTACCACATACTCGTACTTATCTCCCCGGGATATAATCCCTAGGGTCTTGGTTTCTGAAGTCAAGGGGGCGGGCAGTGTGATAGGTGGTTCATGGGGGGTTCGAGGGTGGCATTATGGATCGTGTGTAGGGAAACGCTAAAAAGAGGAATCAGAGGTGCCTAGCGCGAGGTACCTGGTTTTGTAGATGTATCTGGTCATCGGGATCCTTAAATCATTCCCAAAGCTGTGATGTTCTAAGGCATATCAGTTCTTCGGTCAACCCTGTCCC
Source organism: Lissotriton vulgaris (assembly GCF_964263255.1). Lineage (NCBI taxonomy): Eukaryota > Metazoa > Chordata > Amphibia > Caudata > Salamandridae > Lissotriton > Lissotriton vulgaris. The sequence goes on along the minus strand of NC_141693.1, from coordinate 1,062,870,286 downwards.
TTAGTACCTTCGACCACCATACCTTTATAACATTCTATCAATCACACCGCTTTACTTTACCCATTCTCAGAAGTCGAGGTCCTTCTTCATACGTTAGTTCCTGAGCTTAGTCGCATATTTTGGAGGCAGCGTATCATACCTTTGATCCGATCATCAATCCAGGGCCGAACAACCATTTTTCAGATAACCTTAAAAAAGAGCAGAACGGTTGCGCACAGAAAAAGCCCTCCCACCAATTCCCACATTTACAAAAGCATGTGATGCCTATTCATAGTTTGGAAAACCTTTATTTGCATAATCGTTCAGTACGTAAAATGTGAGAGTGCAATCATATTTTGGCCGGACATGTCGACGATGGAAGCACATACAGTAGGGGGGTTATTTTGCGGCACAAGAACATGTTAAAAAAGGCCTAATTAATTATTTGCAAGTAACTAAAAACGTTCCATTGCGTGATGAGGGATCAGGGGCATTTCAGTTCATAAATGGAAACACAGTCAAGCTCATCGTAATCGCATTTCCTAGATGTATACCGTGGGTGTGCATCATAAGCGACGTTATGTACCAGTTACAATAAATATCAAAATAAATCGTTCATTGAAATCAACATTTTTACGGGACCCCTTTCGAATGTTCGCCAAGTGAACCCTCCTCCCTTTTTCATCAAGTGCGCAAAGGTTCGTATATATATCTTAGTACATCAAGTCTCATTAGCTAAGGAACACCACGAGGCATCTGTTAGTTCCTATTGATACCGGCGCCATTTTGGGCGAGGCCGGTTTAGTCCGGAAGTAGCATCAGGGGCAAAAATGTCTCCGACGATTGGCGGTTGGACCAGGGTCCCTTTCGGCAGTTCAAAAAACCTGTGCTAACAGAGGGGCTGGTGGTGTGGACCGTCAATCAAGAGAGGGAGGGAGGTAGAGTCTTTCTTACCGGGTCATGTTGATGTTCAGCCGGAACTTACTCGAGTTTGTTAGCCCATAATGTTCCTGGGTGGTTCAGACTGAAGCTGGTGCAGACACGAGAGCACCGCCATCTTGCTGCTGTGCCGTGGTTATTTCATTAGTGATCAATGCAGCTGTTCCCCACCGGAAGCCTGAAGGGGCCGAGGGCTCTTGGGACTTTGGTAGAATCTTCAAAGTCGAGGGGATGTTTGTCGATGGTGGGGGCTTGCGCCCAGGTGGGCAAGTGCCCGAGTTGCAATTTCGGACAAAGTTACTCCAGCGGCCTAGACCCGCCTTCCAGAGGGCCCAGGCGCCATTTTGAGACCCTGCAGCTGCCGCCCTTCGTCGTATCTATCAGGAGTGGAAGAAACTTCTTTTGGTGATGAAAGCGGAACATCATGCTGTTGGAGCAGGGCATTTTGGTTCGGGGCGCCAGGGTGCAGCTGTGGAGCCTTCATCTGGGGAGGTGAGGGAGGCTCGTCCGTGCCGTCTCCCTCTCCCGGCGCATCCCACGCCGTCCCTTTGAATCAGGGGTGCACATGATGACCACCCTACACCCCTGATTCCGACTCTTGGGGGACCATTGTACGTCCGGTGCTGCGCAAGTATGCCCGTCGGACATTGTATGTCCTGTGCTACGTAAATATATGTGCGTCGGACATTGTAAGTTCTGTGCTGCGCAGGTATATGGCCGTCGCCCGGCTGGAGGACATCGGCGCCGGGCCAGGGCTGGGAAACCTCCTACCTGCGGAGGCGGGAGAGGCTCGTCCGCGTCGCCTCTCCCTCCCTGTCCACCCTGCATCAGTTCGATGGAGGAATTCGTGATGGCCGGACCAGGAGATACGAGGGAGGGGGTCATTTGCATCCGCCCCCTCCCTACTCGTGGCCCGGGGGATGCCATCCCTGGAAGGGTAGTATGGGAAGACCATTTCATTGCCTGCTTTGAGGAGCCTCCTGTACCTTCTCGCCGGCGATCTCTTTTGGTCTATGGCTGTTGGCAGGCTCCGCCCCACACGTGCTATGTGTTTCGGGTGGGCGGGACCGTCGAACTGTTACATTTCGAGGACTTCCGGAGTGAGCGTAATATGTTTTGTATTTCTCCTATTAGTACAGTTTGCTTTAGAGAGTGTTTTACTAGTTATTCTATTTACCGTTGGTTGTGTGTTATCTTTACCGTAATTAAATCCTAAATTATATAACAGATGCTTGGCTTCCTTGAGTCCTTTCTCTAACGGGGGTTGTTTACACTGGCCTGTAATTGTTTTTTTTGTTTTTCAGAGTGGGGGAGCAACAGAGAGCAATCAGTCCCAGAACTCTAACATGTCGTTAAGATTGGTCTGACGAAATCTGTGCCATCGAGCATAATCAAACGTGGTGGTTCTATCCGTCCTGTCCGTGCTAGTCTGATTGGTTTTTATCTCGCGCCTTTTCCCTTTCTGTCGGCCAGTTCTTTCTGTCGACCCTCCGCTCTTACCTATGCTCTGTAGAGTCGGGCATTGGGCTTTCCAGTGCCCGAGGCATCTACAGAAAGCACATTGGTTTTGTTTTAAATCTGTTCGTCCTGTGCATAGTGTCGGGGGATTACTTTCGGGTCGTTGTGTCCCGGGGTTGTTCTGTCGGCACATCCCTTTACACCGTTCCCTTTTCATGTCTACTCCTCGGAACTGTGCCATCACTGGCCCTTCCCTTTGCCTACTAGACGTTTGGAGGGTTGTCCGTCGTGTCTCTTCACCCTTTCTGACTTCATCGCTTTCCTTTCGTCGTGTGGCTTCTTTGCGCCACATACCGAGACTATCGAGCATAATAGGTGTTGTTTCATTCCTACGAAGGGCTATTTCTACCGTTTCTATTTTGTCAAGATCGAAGGATCCTATCAGTGGCCACTGACTTTCTCGATCCCTTTTCGTATATTTATGCCACAGCTCGCTATAGGCTATAGCGATTAATCCCTGCTTCATGAACATGTCCTTATTAGGGGTGCCTTCCAGCGGAGCCGGATGGTTCATCTCTAATAAGCGGTCCGGGCTAAACAGGCTACTAACCAGTGGGGAGAAGACAGGCATGACGGATCACAATGGGGATAATAGTCAGCACTACCTATCTTATCACTGCGTGCAAAGACTAGACAGAATATTTCTATTCTACGTTGTTTGCAGGCAGTGAATACCTCATGAACCAATCTTGAGCAATCAATGTTAGGTCAAAAATAAAAAATCAATATGGTCAATGGGGAGAATAAGTAGGCTCGCAAAGGTTCGCGTCACCTACCCTTTCACTATCTGCAAAGAGGGGACCTATTCTTCCCTGTTTGCAGACAGAGAATCTCCAGGAAACAATCTATAACAGTTAATCAATGGGGGAGGGGCAATTGTTCAGTGGGGGAGAAAGATAGGTCCGACGGATGCGTACCTATCCTTCACTGTTTATAAAGGGAGAGCCTGTTGTTTCTCCGTTTGCAGACAGTGAATCTCCAAATAAATTAACAAAAAGTAATACTAGTATTTTCTCATCAATTATCAATCACTTTCGCAATTCGTCGTGTTTACACGACCTTACCCGGACCGCATGGACAGTTTCTTGTCTTCCGAATCCAGCGCCCGATCGTCCTCTTCTCTTCGTACTCCTTGTGGCACTCCTGATGGTTCCCAGTCAGGACCGCAGATCACTCGAGAGAGGTCTGTTCGGAACCAGTGAAGTTCGGATGATTGGCTGTCAGACGAGGGTCTATCGGACAGGGTACCTTCCGATCGTTGCAGTCGTTCACTCTGTCGTCAGGACCTCTCCCACTGGATCCACGAGTCGCTGATGGGCCCCACGCTTGGGACGCCAATTGTTAAAAGGGGTTCAAAGACAACCAGTAACCAAAGACCCCTTTATGTTGCCCGGCGGTGTCGCCTCTATGACCCACCAATATTAATCAATGAAGAAGCAGGCGCTGGAGACTGGAAGGCAGGAAACGAGGATTTTATTCTCTCCGGAGGAGAACACATCAATTCAGACAGCAAGTATCGTCACGAGGTGCTCTAACCACATCTCTGAGGCCTGGCCTCTTATACTAGGGTTTATGACCTTTATTGCACGTAACACATTCTCGCAACACTTTGATATTTGAAAGAACATCCTCGGAATCTCCCCTTCAGACCCGTTCCCACATACATTTACAGTTGAATTCCCCACCCCGGTCACAACAGGTGATGATTGTCGCGCAGAAGGGCATTCCGCCGGTTCACGGAATGCGTGGAGTTGATCGGATCTCATAGGGTGGGGGCTTTGATCAGCTCGAGGGTCTTTTGATGGGGAGGGGAAGCTTCCTACTGTACAGGGTGATAAACAGTATCCGCAGGGCCAGGTGGCGGCCTGGGAACAAGGAAGACAAACGGGGACACAGGGAAAGGGGGTTTGCATCAAAAGGATCTGAGACCATGAAAGGAATGAGGGGAGGTGTCGCGCTGGGAACAGGATGGGATTCTGTGGTGAAGCTGCGCTGAAGAGGGGTTTATGACCCAAGGCATGAGAGAGCGGGGGTTGTCAGCGTGCGGGGGATGCTTGCGAGGTTAGGAGAGAGAGAGAGAGACGCGCTGGCTATCAGCGAGGGGCAGGGAGGCCATGGTGTTTAAAATGGCTGCCGCTTATGCGCAAGGCATGTGAGAGTGGGAATGACCGGTGCGTGGGGGTCTTTCGTGAGGGTGATTCTGATCGTAACGGCTAAAATATGGCGGATGTGCATGACGAAAAGTGTGGCATCGGGAAAAAGGCAAGATGGCGTAGATAATGTTCACCAAACTGTATTAATTTTCCACACTTGATGTGATCTTTCAATTTGATAAAAAGATTGCAATGGTAAAACAACAGCAAGCTCAAATCCGCACCGCTGCGCACCAATGTGAGAAGTTGGCCTGATATGTGGTGTTTCCAATTCTGGAACCACCCTGTATCAGTCCAAACAATCCCTTATGGTGTCTGGTTGTAAGTCAACCTTATTAGACAAGCTATCCTAGGGGTAGCATGGACTAAGCAGCCTTAAAGGCTTAACTTAAGAGGTCGTGTTAAGCGAGCTGTTTTACCACATACAATCCTGTAATACCAAATGAAAGGACACCACACAAGTATATATTATAAAAATATATGTGTTTATTTAACGCTTGTGCCCCTTTGCTCATAAAGAGTACTGGGGATTAATTTAGAAATAAACACATATATTTTTATAATATATACTTGTGTGGTGTCCTTTCATTTGGTATTACAGGATTGTATGTGGTAAAACAGCTCGCTTAACACAACCTCTTAAGTTAAGCCTTTAAGGCTGCTTAGTCCATGCTACCCCTAGGATAGCTTGTCCAAAAAGGATGACTTACAACCAGACACCATAAGGGATTGTTTGGACTGATACAGGGTGGCTCCAGAATTGGATATTTACAGGAGATCAAGGTGGACCATCTTATGTCATGGCTACAATAGTGCCTTGAATGTCTACAATATCCCACAGTAGAATCCCTTTTACCAGTGCCTCAATAAACCACAGCATATCAAGAAGATCAGGGGTCATGGTCTTCATCAAGACTAGAATGAACAAAATATGGCATGAAGGGACACTTTATGCCAGGGCACCAGGTTATCTTCAATAGCCATATAATATGAAGAAGGGTCAATAAAATGTCCAGCTGAGCGATACATATATACATGTCACCTAAACCTCAATTTCTGCCATTCGCACATCTCCATTTCTCAGTTTGGTTGTTCTGCTTTCCAAGCGTGTCTCTCACCACTGCTTCTTTCTCTGACTCTCAGCTACTATTTTCTTGCCCCAAAGTACTCTTCCTACACTACTATTTATCCTCTGTCTTATGATTCTATTGCACTTTTAGAGGGTCATGTAGAATCTTGCAGGTGGAGTAGGCTCTCGCCACATAAGTTCTCTCCAGGAGGTGTTCCCCCATGCAGGTAGGGATGTATGCAGCCTCGCTGTGGGCGCTCTACTGAAGGTGCCGACCAGGCCCAGAGGCGCAACTAGAGTCACATTTCGGGGGGGGGGGCTAAGAAAAAATTTCGGGGGTGGCTGAATCATTAAGCAATAGGCAGAGTGGAGCTGCAGGGTCTCTTAGAAGGGGTAAAACAACCACAATGTCTCATTAACCAGATAAATGAGGCCTTTAGGAAATATTATGAGACACTATATGGGAAGGGTACAGATGTGGCACAGGATGAACTGGAGGCCTTTTTGTCCTCTATAACTTTTCCAACGTTATCGGACGCAGCTCAGAAGGAATTACAGGGGCCCCTTACAGCACATGAAATTAAGGTCGCCTTGAAGGGACTACCACGTAATAAGACCCCGGGTATGGATGGGCTCCTCACTGAATTTTATGCAACATTTGCGGATGTCTTGGTACCCCAACTGCTGGCACTGTACGCAGAAGCCTGGGATAGGGGTTCCTTGCCCCTCACCACTGCACAGGCACTGGTGATATCGCTGCCAAAACCGGGTAGGGACCATACAGATATGGCCAACTACCGTCCTCTCTCGTTATTGTCCACAGAATATAAAATCTTAAGTAAAATACTGGCTAATAGGCTTCTACCTTACCTGTCGCCACTGATCCATATAGAGCAGACTGGGTTCCTACCAACACAAAGCACATCCTTATATATTAGAAAAATACACTATCTGCTGTCCGAGGCACCTAAGCGGTTTCCGCATGCAGGTTGTCTCTCCTTGGACCTTAAACAGGCATTTGATTCCATAAGCTGGGAATATATGTTCAGGGTATTATTACAATTCGGTTTTCCACACGGATATGTAGACTGGCTGCGCCTGCTGTATGCGGCTCCAAAGGCACGGACCAGAACGGGTGGACACATATCGGATGAGTATAGGATCTATAAAGGAACTAGACAGGGCTGCCCGTTATTGCCGCTCATTTTTATTTTGGCATTAGAACCATTGGCGATTAAAATGAGTCAGGATTTTCTAGAATGGGGTGTCCCGATAGGAAATATGACACATCTTATCTCGGCATATGCCGACAATATTATCATATACATTAATGATCTCCGATTGCCTCTCACCCCCATAGCTAATTGGTATACACAGTTCGAAACACTGTCTGGATTGGCACTCAATGTTTCAAAATCGCATGCTTTTTTCTTCATAGACCATGTAGATGTGATGGACATAGATTTCGGTGTAGCCAAACTCCAGGTAGCACAGTCAACTTTTAAATATTTGGGGATCCAAATCTATAGGACTAATGCGGATATGCTAGAGGGCAACCTTAACAGAGCGATTAGGGCCCTAAGATCTAGGGTTGCGTTCTGGACTACATTACCATTATCGGTAATGGGGAGAATAGAGATAGCAAAAATGGTGGTGTTGCCCCGCTTACCGTATTATTTTACCAACCTGCCTATAATGGTCCCGCTGACTACGTTCAGCTTGCTAAACATTCTTTTAATAGATCTGGTATGGGGTACGGGTGGGAAGCGCATTAGTTTAAAGAAATTGCAAGTGAGCACCCGGGCAGGAGGGCTGGGAGTTCCGGACCTCCGCGCTTATTATTATGCCTGTCAATTGCAGTGGTTGTCATACTGGGGGGCGGGACGAAACCTGCAAGAAATAGGGTATACCCCGGCGGATATAGATGCAGGGAGGCTGCATGCATGGCTAACACCTAGGCATAATATACCAAGAGACCTACCCCCATTATTGGATACGGCGCTCAGATGTTGGAAGGCGGCCCTGTGCTACATGCGTACACCAGTTCCATATTCCAGTAACATACCACTACTGGGAATACCGTTGGCTAGCGGTACACTCACTAAACGCAGAATAGCGCCATGGGCAGAAGTAGGGATAAGCACGGTGGGTGACCTATTAAAAAATGAGACACTATTAGACCACGAGGCATTCATACATGAAACGGGTGCACCAGCTCACTTGTATTTGCTATACGCTGCACTGGTGCAATATGTGAAAACACACTGGGCGCCACAGAGAATGGAACCTCCCAGCAATGAACTGATTAATATGTGCATTATATGGGGAAAGGTAGACACCTGATCCGATGGTTGTATACGGGTATCTGCGCCCACACAAGGGACCCTTTGGATAAATTACGAACGGCTTGGGTGGGAGATATTGATCGGGACCTTACAGACAGGGAATGGAAGACCATAATAGAGCGTCCCCGAAATGTGTCTAGAAACTCCAAATTTAAATTTATCCAAACAACGGTGCTGCACCGTGCTTACTTGTCCCCGAAGCGGCTGGACAAGATGTTTCCGCAAACTCAGCATGCTTGTCCACGATGCAAGAAGGTGGGAGCAGACCTGCTACACATGATATGGGCATGTCCGATTATACGCGGATACTGGAATGTGGTGAGGGAAGTAGTCCAGGTGGTAACACACCGGGAGTTACAGGATACCGTGGAAGAATGCATATTGGAGCTGCACAAGCATGCATCTAAACATAAGGTCCAATATCGCTTCATAGACCTTGCACTGATATTAGCTATTAGAACGCTGACCATGCGATGGAAGTCGACTAAACCCCCCCAGCCCTTTGCATTGGAGTAGGGAGTTGATAAGATGGGGCAGTGCAGAGGGTGCTATGTTGCGAAGAGAAGAGATGAGAGGGTTGCGTAAGATACCGATTTCGCTGGAATGGGAAGTCATGCTGGTTGCACTGAGGGACTCTGAAATAGACCAGGATACCTAAAGAACATCCTCTGTGGTGTACTGTTCTGCTCACGTCTTGTATTTGTACTTGTATTTGAATGTGCACGATGTACATGCAGAGGCGCAACTAGAGCCAAATATCGGGGGGGGGAAACAATTTCGGGGGGGGGGGGCTGAACCTTTAATCAGTAGGCAGAGTGGAGCTGCAGGGCCTCCAACAAGGGGTGAAACAACAGCAAGGCCTAATTAACATTCAAATGGTCTTTTAAAGACCTGTGAAACGTTCGGGTGCAGCTCTGTGTGTGCCCGGGATTGTCTCATCCCGGGCTGCCAAACACGACGGGGGGGGCTGAAGCCCGGTGAGTCCAATGGGTGTTGCGCGCCTGTGTACATGCATGATGGTATATGAATGCATAAGATAATAATCGGCTATGCAAATATTGACAATGACCCAGCCACTGTATCACAGAATGTACCTGCAGTCAGAAGTTGGGGGTGGGGGGGTTTCAGTTGGGGTAAAAATGGGTTCATGCTATTGCCGATAAATATGCTCGAATATATGTGATGTAACATGCGAGAAGGCTGTGTTGAAAGCTAGTCTCACGCAGGTACCACACCTGTATGAGATACATTATTAAGAGCAGCGTCTCAACTGTACTATATGCGAGATTTGATGCTGAAACTATGTAGGAGTACATGTGATATATGTTCTATAATTTGAAAACAAAACAAAAAACCCAATAAAATGTGTTTTTAAAAAAAATGTCTCATTAACCTGCAAATTGTCTTTTAAAGACCTGTAAAGTGCTCGGGTGCGGCTGTGTGTGTGCCCGGGAAGCTTTCTCATCCCGGCTGCCACACCGACGGGGTAAGCTGCCCTGTGAGTCGAATGGGTGTTGGGCGCCTGAGCAGGCCCCATGTTTGACACCACCTACAAAGTACCTTGCTTTCTCAAAACAAACCCCCAACTAGGAGTTAGTTTTAAGGAAACAAACGAAATGGTCCTAATCATTTGCAGTTTTCTCCAGGGATGCGAGGACAACTGTATATTTTCCATATACAAAACCATCATGTCTCTGCCAGTGTTAATCCAGCACTTTCCAAAACTGTAAACAGAACAGGGGAGGCACCAGTTTGAGGGCGCTTCTGCCAAAATCTAAATGCCACCCTCACTCATTTCCTTTTCACCAGTCTCCTTCCCGTCTGGATCTTCCTTCACTCACCCCACCTTCCCACTCCTCCTATGTGGTCGCAATCAGTCCTCCTCAAACCTCGTCTGCCTATATATGTACCTTGGTTTCTTTTGCTGTTCTGTTCTCTTTATTTTACGTTCACCCTACCCCATCTCTCTTCAGGCCCGGTTCTAGCGGGTGGGCCAGGCACACCCAAACATGAGCATGGCTTTTAATCTGCGAAGTCCCTGCTAGATGTATGAATCGAGGATGTGTGTATATTAGTTAATTTTTAAAAAAAACTATGAGGGCCCAGCATGACACATTCTTCGTGTATGCTGTGTATATTTTATATCGTTGTATCATCATGACGGATGCAAGACACAACCACTAAAATGTCCAGATAACTCTGGTGATTAATGATCCTGCTGGAGGGCAATTTTTTGTCTGTTCCCAATTTTTAAATGCAGATAAACTGTATTTATGTGGATAGCTCAGTGGGTTACTTGCAGTACAGAAGTTGCAATCCTAAAATAGGACAGTGACCTGTGAACTGACATCAAAGAACTGCATACAAACCTTGATGGTATAATTAGAACTTATTTTTTTGTGTGTTGTAATATAGTTAGAATTTACCCTGTCTTTCATTACTCTAATGATGCTATAAAGAGTTTGTTTTGGCAGATATACATTTTAATCTGTAACGCCAACTCCGCAACCACTGGGGTATGTTTTAAGTCCTGTGTTTGTGCTTCTCCAGACCAAACCCACTTAAAACATGCTGCCCACCAGTATGGATGACATGTGATACCTACACCTTGCAATCCTCATTGTCTTATGTGACATTCCCTATACACTGATTTACATACTTGTATGATTCCTTGTCTCTGCATGATGTAAGTAATGTGACACCCTACACTATGAGTAGCGCTATACAACAAATGAAATCGAATATGAGAGAGGGGCTACAGAGAGATGAAGGACACTGTTGGAGGGTGACAATTAGGGAATCCGAGGAGAAGGTCGTGGGGGGCTATGGAAAGATAAAGTGCACTGTTGGAGGGTGCTAGTGAGGAGGTCTGAGGAGGAGGTCATGGGGGGAGATGCTATGGAGCGATGAGAGGCACTGGTGGAGGGTGGCAATTAGTGAATCCAAGGAGGAGGTCATGGGGGAGGGTGGGAGATACGGAGAGATGAGGGGCACTGGTGGAGGGTAGTAGTGAGGGAGACTGAGGAGGAGGTCATGAGGGGGAGGGGCTATTGAGAGATTGTGAGGTGCACTGTTGGAGGGTGGAAGTGAAGGTATGCGAGGAGGAGGTCATGAGGGGGAGGGGCTTTGTGGCAATGAGGGTCACTGTTGGAGGGTGGAAGTGAGGGAATCCAAGAAGGAGGTCATTGAGGGAGGGGCTACGGAGGGATGAGGGGCACTGTTGGAGGGTGGCAGTGAGGTTATCCGCGGAGGAGGTCAATAGGGGGAGAGGCTATGGGGCGATGAGGGGCACTGGTGGAGGGTGGCAATGAGGGAATCCAAGGAGGAGGTCATGGGGAGGAGGGCCTTTGATGAGAGGAGGGTGCAGTTGGAGGGTGGTACTGAGGGGATTTGAGGACGAAGTCATGAGGGGGAGGGGCTTTGGAGAGATGAAGGGCACTGTTGGAGGGTGGCAGTGAGGGAATCAGAGGAGGAGGTCATTGGGGGAGGGTGGGAGATAAGGAGAGATGAGGGGCACTGGTGGACGGTGGTCGTGAGTCTGAGGAGGAGGTCATGAGGGGGAGGGGCTACAGAGAGATGGCGTGCACTGTTGGAGGATGGTAGTAAAGGTATCTACAGAGAAAGAGGTCAGTGGTGAGGCGCCAATAAATAACTCTCCACATGCTCTGCATACACACAGAAGCAATCCTTGTATCTTGGTGACTGTTGTTTGCAAGTAGATATGATGTAATTTATGGCTTGTAGACTACCTCGAGAAGCGACAAATTGGGCCGGTAGTGGCCAACCCGAAAGCACCCTTGGCCCACTCAAATAAAAATTCCTGGAGCTGGGCCTGTCTCTCTTTCCTATTTATGCTTTCTTCTTCACTTCATCATTTCTCTTTCTTCCCATTTTGCTCCTTTGCCCATTCTTCTGTTTTCCACCTTGTTCTGTTTTGCAATTACCATCTCGCGCTTTTTTTGCTGTCGGTATTGAATTGTAGGAGATGCTTTAGAGAGTGAATTGCGTTTTATTGCCCCCCCCCCACACAAACTGCAGGAGCTAGGAGCAGGAACAGGGAATGCAGGGGTGGCTGGCAGCATAGTAGTCTGGGACTTCGATGCAGGGAGGCAAGGGAGAGGGTGTAGGGATCAATGGGGAGCCATGGGGGTTTGAAGAGGGGCTCGGGGGTCGCCGGCGGTAGAAAGGGGTGAAGGGGCTCGAAGCCGGGAGCATGGCGGACCGCCATAGCTGCCAGGTAACCACGTGTGATGTGCGGAACACCTTGTGTCAATCCTGGATTTCACCCACCAGCATGTTACAGTATGGGACTTGTAGTTCCACCTTAGCTAAAACGCCAGCACTGGCCGACTGTGCCACACATCAGGGGGTTACTTGCCAGCTATGGATGAGCAGCGAGTGTGGAGCAGGAGGGAGGCAAGGGACTCGGTGGGGTGCTGGAGGAAGTGGGCTGGGCAGAGAGGAGACAGATGGCTCGGATAGGGAGATAAGGGGGTTTTGGGGAAGCAAGAGTCCGCACACATTTGAATGAGGTTACTGAGGGCAGGGAGGAAAGAGTTGAGAGTTAAACTGTTGAGGCGCGTGGGCTATGAGTTAGGGGGGAAGCGGCTGAGAGGGGTAAGGTCATAGGGCGCAAGGATGCTGGGAGGGCAGTGATGTTTGGAGCATGGGTAGTATCTAAACTGCGCCCGCCTGGTGCCCAGCAGCGGCAGGACTCACTGTGCGCGCCTCGGTTACAGCGGGAGGAGGGGTCGGCGGCACATGCAGCAGTATCACATTTGTCACAGTTCCCTGCCAGGAGGCTGGTCGCCTCCCCCTCGCCTGCCACACCTTCCAGGGTAGAGCGAGAGACCCCCGGCACTCCCCTTCACCCAACCTGGCAGCGGGCAGAGTCCCTCGGCGCTTCCTTCCTCTCTCTCCCCTGCTCGAGCCACCGGGACCAGACCTTGTCTCCTGAAGGAGAGTCAGCGGGAGCCTCCCGCCCTGCACCGGGGGAGACCCCAGGCCCGTCCTCCGCCCCGCCCCTCGGAGCACAGGCAGCGGCGGGGACAGAGGCAGCGTGAGAGGGGAGGGACCGGCGGCGGAGGGGACGGGTCCCAGGAGCAGGCAGGGAAGGGAACAAAGCTCGGGCAGCGCTGCACGCCGAGCCCGGCCGAGCGAGGGAGCCGCCGCTGGGCCATGCCCGCCTCCGAGCCCCGGCTGCTGCCTCCCAGCGCCTAGCGCCCGCACGCCGACTCCAGGCGCCGCGTCCAGCTCTCGGCTGCAGCTGCTCACTTGGGAGGAACGCCTCTGGGAGCTGCTTTTTGCCTAGCCAGGAGGGACCGTCATTGGCCAAGCAGCGCAGGACATGGTTATTGAGAGAGGACCGTGAATAATGAGATAACTGGGTTCTGGATTTGTGGCTCTGCCTGGTGCGTGAAGATGCCGCCCTACAGCGTGCTGGATGTCAAAGTGGAGGATGTACAGAAGCGGCGGAACCCCAACAAGCACTATGTGAGTGTGAGACTGCCGGGCGCAGACACAGCGGGGGGCTACTGACCGCACTGGGGGAGAGACAGCATGGGGTGCAGAGGCAGAAGGGTGCAAAGTGCAGACACCGGCTGGGGGGCTGTGACACCGTGGTCTCAAAGACACCAAAAGTGCAGAGGCTTCAGGGATTCCGTGACACTAGAAGTGCAGGGTCATTGGAGGCGCAATGACAGCGGGGGTGCAGGGAAGGCGCAGGTGCGGAGACTGTGGGGTGTAGAGGCAGAGTAGTGGTGGTGGTGGTAGTGAAACTAACGGTGCATAGAAAGCGGGGTGCAGAGCACTAAGCGCGGGAACGCCAGGGGTGCAAATACACCGTGGCTCCAGAGACACTATAAGGGCTCGCGCAGCACGGTGGAGAGGCAATAGACAGCGGGGGAGCTGCCTCTAGAACTAGGGGCGCTCACAGCGGGGTGCAGTGAAACGCAGACAGCAGGGGCGCCGATAAACCAAGGACTGCAGACAGCGGGGTGCAGTGAGTGACACGGGGTGCAGCAACAACTGGTATGCACCAGAGGTGCAAGGACACCAGGGGTGAAGAGGCACCACAGATAAGCGCGCGCCTGTCTACAGTGGCTGGGTTGTGCGCCAGTTATTCCTCTACCTACAGTAAAAATAGATTGTCAGTCATATTTAGAGTAGCCAGCCCCCCTCCCGTGCGGGAGTAAGCATTGCTCATTTCACATACTGTTAAGGACCAGGCCCTGGGTGCTTGGGAATTGCAGCGTTTTGTGCACACAACAGGCATGCTTTAAGTTCGCGACAGCTGTGTGTCGGTTTGAAGTCAGCCGTGGGTTTGCAGCAGGAAACGTCGCCTCCATTGATTTCCCACGCTGACCCGGAGACGGTCCCCAGTGGGACTTTTTTGCTGCCAAGTCGCATCTGGGTTCTGCGAGGGAACGTTTGTTTTCTTTGCAACGACTGTTGTGGTTTTTGCAAACGTCACAGATATTTACATTGAGAAATGACAGCGCCAGCTGCTCGTACTGTCCATGAGCCCGGGAAGCCCCTGGTTGTTCTCCTCTCCTTTGCCTGTTTCCACAGCAGTTGTGCAGCTGGACTGCAGTGCTGTAGTGTGTCACTGCACCTGCATTACCTGGTGGTTTCTTAAGTGGATACTTTATGTCAGACACCTGGGCCATGACGGGTAAGAGCTGGTGGCTACTTTATGTCAGATATAGACTTGACGAAGATCTGCCCTGCTACTTTTATATCTCTTTGCCTTTCATGGACCTTAGAAACCCGAATGAGCGCGTGCCACCTCGTGCTCTGGCGCACGGGGACAGCCCCCGCCCATACCACACAGTCTTCTTTCTCTGATCTGCATCTTTGAATTGCAAATCAGCTTGCTCCTGGTATTCTTGTATCACAGGGCAGCACATTGTCATAACCTCAGGCATCCCAAACTGACGTGGTTGTCCTCAAAACTTCCCCGAGTGATTGGCCACGTTTTAGCATAGTCAGACCACAGAGACAGGAAAGGGGCGGAGGAGGGAAGGAACGAAGGAAGAAAGCCTTGAGAAGGAGAAGGATCATGTTAATGTATGTTGGCTGTTTGTATAGCACATATACTATCCTATAGCTGCTTCAGAGCACTGTGAGGAAGCAGGTGGAGGTGGTATGAGACGGGGTATAGGGAAGGGGTAGGTGATGTCTTGTTGCATACTTGTGTCCTCCTAGGGCTGCTGCTGTGCTGGGAACAGTAGAGGAAGGGTGTGAAACCTGAGAGGAAGGGTGGGGAAACGGGAAAGATGGAGTAAAATTGACTATTACAAGTCTAACCTTCTGCAGTTGTTTCTTTCCTCCGTACCAGGAACCTTCAGGGTGTCAGTCATACTTTATTACTACACATTTCAAGGATTACCCTTTTCCTTTATCAAAACGTTGTTCTTTTCCTCATTAAACATGTTTTTATCCCTCCAAGTTCTTCTCGTATCTAGTGTAGGTTGCTTCCTTCCTCTTCTCCACCTTTACTTTAGATTTATCAATATATTGAAGTAGAGTATAGTCCAATTATTATTAGAGTTTTCCCATATGCCGTCTCAATAGTCACAAGTAGTGAATATTAATGTAGTACCTAGCATCGAAGATTAATCTGTTTTCAAATGTTCACGATTTCGACAGATGAATAAACGAGGATAAAATGAGTTGCTCAGAATCAAACAGTTCGATCATTTGTACAGAAGAATAGACCATAATTGAAGACCCCTTATTCCACAGTTTGCAAGGTGGTCGCAAGTTCCCCCCTCTACCATTTATCAAGTGCCTTCTATATTTAGGTTTTGTTTTTGGTAGCACTGTTGTCAAACTGATCTATTGCTAACAAAAAAAAAAAAAAAAAAAAAAATATATATATATATATATATATATATATATATATATATTTTCTTCAACCAGGCTCCACCTGCCATTGGCTTGAAACTTTGTCCATCATGTCTTGGCTCATCCCAGTGAAATTATCATCTCTCACCTATTGATATTGGCTGCTCTTTGGTTTTATCCGTCATTCTCCACTCGAGTGCTTGCATTCAACTGCATGATGCATTACTTTACAGCTGTAGCCCTTTCGGCCCTCTCTGCTAGCTCCCTCGTGTGTCTCACTTTAATGTTCTAGCGCTGCATGCATTATTATATGAAACCCTGACCGATTGGCTTTATCACTGATGTTTATCTAGTGACTCTCATGCTTTAGCTCTGTGAATGGACCTCTACCAAGCTGAAAGGGCTCCCAGAACACCTCCTCAGCAGGGACTGAATAACAAGTTTCCAGCAAAGGTGACCTAACTCACCCACTGGTTTGGTACCAACTCTTTCAATTTCTTCAAGTGCGTTGTTCTCGAACCGATGTACAGCATTACTTTTTGCAATGTGCAAACAACCAAGTTAATAGAAAAGGCTGTAGTTAGTTTGCTGGTTTTGCCTATTAGTTCACTCTGTCTATTGCTTCAGATTATGTGATTTTTTTTTAAATACTTGGCTACCATAACGTGGTAACTTTTGTTTGATGTATTGGCATTGGTCATTTCATGTTGGCATTGGTCCTCCTGGCTGGTAAGATAACTCAGTGGACTAATGCATCCTTTGTGGAGACATCTGCGTAACCTGAATGTCCATTTCAAATCCTCTAGGGTCCATTTATCCTTTCATCTACGGGAGCTCGATTAAGTATGCACTGTTGAGTTGGATGATATGTACCACCAGTTATCAGCACCTAGACACATTCTTAGTATTAGAATGCACTATGTAGGTGTAGTTATTATTATTGTTGCTCCCATATTGATGCTTGTACCTTTCTATCACATCCTTATAATGTACGGTGGCATGCAGAGGGTCCACCACCCTTGGACCGCTGTCCTTGTACCTTCAGCATGGCGTGGCCTTTCATGACAGACTTCCATATCCCTGAGGTGTTGCAGTGGCAGCAGTGCCATGTAAAGGGCTTCCCTGTTGTGATAGCTGTGCGTAACTGCGGCTGTGTGAGGTCAGTGGCCTATCTTCTGTCTGGTGCCTATGCTTGGGTTTATTGTTTTCTGGTTGGATGTGCTTTTGAACCCATGGCCCAATGGAAACCAAACTCACACCTGAGTCCGAGAGGAGTATTGTGATATTTGTATCTGATCTATAAATTCTTCTTGGCCTCTTTCTAGGGTCCTTGAAGTGCCACTTCCACAGGCAGCAAGCACATCAAGGTGGGCGCTAAAGTTCATTACACGTGGGCCAACCCACTCTACAGCAGTTCTTCACCCACAATCTGCAGATCTCTGAAGACAGCACTTGGTCCAGCTGTCTGCAAAGCAGATCATGACGTACTGAGCGGTGGATGGGAACCCACAGTCTAGCTCTTGCTCAGTGTTCAGCTTTGTTACTGTTTTCAGTGTCCCTTCTGTCAGTTCCTTTGAGAATATTCCGTATGATAACCACTTCATTCTTTTTGGGAGTTATCTCTGGATCCTGGTCCTGAAATCTGGTAATGTTTACATTGGAGACCGCGATGTGTCAGTCTGTCATCTAGTGTTGTGGCTCCTCTGCCACCATGAGTTTGAGATCCGTAGGTGACAATCCTTGATGGCCAAAGTCTCACATCCAGCTATTTATAAGACTGTAGTGTATTCTTTCCATCTTGTGGGTTTTATAACTCTATCCATGGCATTTAGCACAAAGTAATATATAAACTATGCTTTCCTTGGTAGGTTTCACTTACCAAATGGGCTCATAATATGGCTCAAATATCAACGGTGCCAAACGCCGCCTCATTCTTTGATGTAAAGCTCTGTCATACATTTTGGGAAATCCTAGCCTATTTCCATGTTTGGCACATTGAATGAGAGAACATTGTAAGCTTTTATACTCCTTTTATTTTGTCCACTCACCTGTGTTTAAAGTAGATCATGTCCCTCGGCGGTCTTCTCTGGCATTGGTTGTGCTAGTGCATTGGCAAAATCTGTTTTCTCTTGAAGCACAAGAGCCCAGTGTTTCACCTGCATCAGGGATGGCTCCTCAGTTGGATGGCATGCCTTCTAAAACGTGTATAATAGCACAGGGATGCAGTGGTTGAGTTGCATTCTGTCGTAGTCAGGGTGCGGCCATTGCAGAGAGTGGGATATGCTGTAATTTTCTTGACTTCTGTAAATGTGTTGGCCACCATATAAGGCAAGACTGACACTTTGGGGAGGAAAATTACAGGAAATGCTGGGAGAGTTGGTAGCTAGTTACCTAGCTGCCGTGCTACCTGTTGGTAGTAACTGCAGTAGAGAGTTTTGTTTTATATCTACACCCTCACAGTTTGAAGATTTGTGTACCCTGTGGCTTGTACCGGAACCAAATCTTGTTACGGAGGTGTTAAACGATAGGAGGCGAAGCCTGATTCATATAAAGCATTTAAGAAACCTGTGAATGGCGAATGATGTGCATGGGGTGATAGCCCAGCACAGATGTCCAAGTACGGATGTACTTCCTGTTCGTGGTTTGACCTCATGTTTCCCATGCACCACATTTAAGCAGGTCTCTATTTTTCAGTGATGGAGAGATTCCAAAGTGACGTAGTGCCTCTCTGTCACTCCCACAGCTGGGGTTGGATATGATCACTCTTAAAAAGGTCCACTGCCAAGCATGTCATTTTTAGCAAATCTCTGTTTTTCAACCTAGAGTGTCCACTCCAAGGGCTAAACTTACAATGTGAGAAATTAAACTACAAGTCCCTACATGCTTAGTATTGTTGGTTAAAAAACAAGACCTGACTTAGAAATCAGTGTCACGATATGAGGTGAGTTGACCACTAAGAGCTTGAAAAAAGAATCCTCTAAGAAGTAGAGACTGGTTGTTTTGATCTGAGGCTGATACCATAAGTTGAGCAGTTACACTGGTGACTGAGGTTGTGTAACTTCGGCCAGCTGAGATGGTAAGCAAAGGAGACCCCACGATGAGTGTCCACTGTATGTAAGGAAGGGTCGGATCCATGCCAGATTTTCAAGACAATCAATTAATAAGTAAAGGATTTTCTTCTAGAAGAAGGTGTGTGTGTATCCGTTTGTGTGTGTGTATATATATATATATATATATATATATATCCAAGTCTTTTGAAAAAGTTCACACGTACGCTCTCAGGAAAGTGAGTCAGAAACCACATATGCAGGAACACAAGTTTATTCCACACAACGCGTTTCGCCTTGCGGCTTGATCACGTGTGTGTATATATATATATATATATATATATATATATATATATATATATATATATATATATATATATATATATATATATATATAAATTCAGCTTTTCCCCTTGCAGAGAAGTTTGTTCCTCATGCACACCCGTGTGAATTCGAAAGTCAGCCACACTGGTACTTTAGTCGTTTGAAAATTTTATTACAGCAACCAGCAACACCTTACGCGTTTCGGTCTCTACGGAGACCTTGCTCACAGGTTAGCTAACCTGTGAGCAAGGTCTCCGTAGAGACCGAAACACGTAAGGTGTTTTTCAATCGACTAAAGTACCAGTGTGGCTGACTTTCGAATTCACATGGGTGTGCATGAGTAACAAACTTCTCCGCAAGGGGAAAAGCTGAATTCATTAATTCGCGGTGGGTCCTGCCGCGCCTCGCGTGCACCGCCTTGAGAGCACCCGGGAGCCTCCGACTTGGGCCAAATATAATGTGTGTATATATATATATATATATATATATATATATATATATATATATATATATATATATATATATATAAATTTGTTTTGCTTTATATGTAAACTGTGAAAACGTGGCATGGATCCAGGCCTCTGGACTCCCTGGCACTTAAATTGAAGGACTCCGCCAAAGTGTGTGATGAGCAAGGTATGCACTAGTGCTGCCTGGGAAGAGCGAGACCTGCTGGGGCCCGCACTTTTAGCTGGCGGAATTGGGGTCACCCCCCACTCCCCCCCCTCGGTAAAAAGTCTGGGGGTAACCATTAATGCAGATCTCTCGCTCAGAAGACAGGTGGGAGCAGTGATCTCCGCCAGTTTCTTTCAACGGCGCAAAATTAAGAAAGTCGCCCTCCTGCTGACTCATTCAGCCCTCATACCGGTGGTGATAGCCCTGGTCCTCTCCTGACTCAACTTCTCGAACTCTATTTACCTTGGCCTCCCAGTTTGTCTACTGAAACGCCTCCAAATTGTTCAGAATCAGGCAGCAAGACTCATCCATTATCAGCCTAAATGGCTATCAGCATGACCCGGGCTACTAAAACTTCACTGGCTACCAATGGCTCAACGGGTAGCCTTTAAGACCGGTTGCCTAGTCTTTAAAGCTTTGCATGCCAAAAGCCCTAGATTTATCAACAGTATGATCGTGAAGCACGCACCCTTGCGAAGTCTCCGCTCGGCCCACCTCCACCTGCTTACTATCCCCTCCTTTAAACGGAAACGGCAAGGAGGATGCCGCTTCTCTTATTTAGCTCCGAAGCTCTGGAATTCTCTCCCCCTTGTACTCAGGAGCTGCGATAACGTCTTGAGCTTCAGAAAAGCCTTAAAGACCTGGTTATTTGAGCAAGCCTACGCATAGTCACTCTGCTACGACATTCCTAACGATTAGCGCCATGAAACCCTCGGTGAACGTGCGCTTTATAAGTTGTTATTAACATAACATAACAGTGTTCTATCCAGGCCATGGGTGGCACCTTTAGTCCTGGCTTTTGCTCCAACAGAAATTTGCATGCATTGCTTGCAGGCATATATGTCGTTTGGGCAAAGGTGACCTAGAAGTCCTAGACGGGTATTAAAAGTGACATGTGACCAACCACCTGATGTCTGCATTTCAAATGACATGATAACCGTAGAATTATTTGTAGTCCGAGCCACTGGAATTATGTGATTCTGCAGGCATGTTGTTTTCAGCATAATGATGCATGTCCTCCACTTACTACATAATACACACCCTCCTTCATAATTTGCAGATTTCAGAAAGAAATGTTTCTAGCACAAACAGATCAAACGTTAATAAAGTTAAGTGCTGTACAGTGCTAGACACTTTTCAGATGTTAATTGGTATATTCAGGTGATAAAGTGGCACTAACGAGGTGAAATAGTTCTCAGACAGTAATAATGTGTGTTAAACTGCCAAAGTGCAATTTAGACCTGACTCAAAATGTGCCGCATCATGGCGCGTACTTTTCTCTTTTTCTGTATAATTTACTCAGTCTTGCTGCAAAATGTGGTCCTCCATTACTGCACAATTGCACTGGTCCTGCTTATACTTACAGCTTGTGCATTCTAGAATTGCTATTCAAGAGAACTGTTAGTCCTACGTTGGGTGGTAAACTTCCCCGAATAACTTCTCCATCAAGTGATGTAGATATACTTTATGCCAGGGCCATGCCTGAGGGGTATTGTTCTCTTTCTTGTGCCTGGCTCCCCTCCTCATATGCCTCCATTGATTACACTCTGTGTGAGTCAGGCCCTGGGTGAAGGGCTTGCCGCCTGCACCTTTGCTCCCCGGGGCCCTGTGGCTTATCGAGTCCATGAGGTGTACACCCGCCCATCTGCTTCTGTTTACTCTGGCAGTGCACGTGCTGTAGCGTGCACGTGCTCCACGGGTCACGGCGCAGGTCACCGAGCAGAAGGTGACGCACCGTTTACCTTCTGCGCACCTCCACACCCGGAAGCAGGCGCGCGGACTGATGCCTGCATCTCCCTTTGTCTCCGCATCGGAGACCCAGTCTAATCTATATGTTATATATATATTTTATAATGACAGCTGCCGTTCACGGGACGAAGGTTCAAGACTTTCTCGCTTTTCTTTATTTAGGGTCGAATTCGAATGCATTCTGTGCTAAAACACTTGTATTTCTTCTTTAAGGGGTTTCCTCCATGCTGTTTTTTTTGTTTTAAAGTAAACGGTGTTAGATATTAATATTACATTGTTAAATATCCCCTGTTATGTATATTTTGAAATTGCTTGCCGCCTTGAAGTTACAGTAAGTAACGAAACACGTGTCGGCTGCCTTCATCTCTTTGACACAGAGGAAACCTCAGGAACATGAATTCCATCTGTTCAAATACGGTTTGTGTTACTGTACTGGACTGATATACATAATCATTGAACTATGATCTCTGATTGCCAAGTGAAGCATTGATATCGGACAATTAAAACTCTTTTATAATGATCAAAGAGATTTCTTGTATGATTTACTGGAACTGAAATGTGTTTGTGAGCAGGCTTAGGACTTTTTTGAGGATTTTTTGCTCACTGGCTAAGACTAAAATAAGGACATCAGGAGTGCAGAGGGACAGTGGTTCTCCCATCTGAAGGCCGCCTTGTAAGTCATGTAAGGGACTACTTCTATTTCCACCCTCTCATAACAGTTATGCTGTATATCCGGATTCTCCAAGGAGTAGCTCATAAGATACTGGTAGCTCTTCATCTACTTCGAAGTAGCTCTCCTGTGTGCAGCCACCACACTCAATTAAAAACTATTGCTGGTTTGAGTTAATCTATGTATCCCAAAACCGAAAGGTGTGCCTTTGTGATGAAAATGTGTGTTTCCAGAGCTCATAAGCTGATGTTTATAGAAAAATGGATTTCCTAAATATATGTAAAGCTGTAATGTATGTGGCAAGGTCACTCACAATCCACACACACACATCACACTCTCATGCACCCACCCTCGTCTTGCACAGCCTCATGCCCCTGGGGCTGGTTCCCTGCCACATCATGAGAAGCCTTAAAAAAAGAAAATAACCAGAAACCTACCTGAGCACGTTTTCATAAAGGATATACACCCACATAAGTTGAACCTCCCCAAGTGATCCAAATATACCACTCCTTTAATTATTTTAGTAAACTTTTAAGTTTTTTTCACCAAATGTCTTTATGTGCATTTTAAACATCTGATACAGTTTGTTATATATTACACTCCCAACACCATCATCGCTAGAGTAGTAAAAGCAAAAGAAGTGTGGCTCAATGGTTAGAGTGGCAGACCCTGATGCAGAGGTCTAGCCCGGGACCAGGGTTCAATTCCCCGCCTCGGCGGGTCTTGGGCTCAAAAATTCCACGGACCTGATAATTCTCGCCTCGGTGCCTATTCCAATCATGGAGTCCCACTCTGCAACTCTGGGCAATAGCTTGCTTAATCTCCACAACGGCCCCCACAACGCTAAGGTTGCCTGACCTCCACCTTGGGGGTGCCCAGGAGTGGACGCCTCACAGGGAAAGCCAGGACGGGTTCCACAGCGGTATTTGTACAAGCGCCTTGAGACCCTTGCGGGTGAGTAGTGCGCTATACAAGTATCAATTTACATTTACATATCAAACAGTGATATCTGTGTAAAGATCTAATAACAAATCTTCCATAGCATTGACTAATTTCTCATTTGACATTAATTGTCTTCTGTGTATATATATATAACGTTCAGCCTGTATCGCAAAACGGCATTGTCCCTACTCTCAGCGATCGATGAGGCCTGAACTTAATGCCCGGCATGGCCTGTAGGTATTGCTATGTTATATGCCTTTTTATATAGCGCAAAATCACCTTCAGGTCTCTAAGCGCTTATAAAGAAAGTGAGCAAGTCACTGGAGCAGATGGAAAATCAGCAGTGGGGGTAGGTATATCCTGGGCTCTGTGTCAGGAGCAATGAGGGAGAGAGGGGCGATCTGAATAAGCTGTATCAAAGGAGATTCACACAGCGCACAGAGGATGATATCGCTCAATGTGATAGCCAAGTAAAAAAAAAACACAAAGAAAAAGAGTGTAATTAGAACTAAATCTGCTCGAGGGCATTGGGGTAGCAAGTTCAGTTCAGTTTAATGTTTAGACTCTGTCTTTAAAACATACATTCTTTAAAATCAATACCTTTTATATATAAATACACTAAATAAATACCAATTCATTGTAGCGGGGGGGTCTGACCCAGGCAGCATGAGTTTTGGAGGCGGCGGCCCCCCACCCGCTCTTACCTGCGGCCGTCGTGGACGGCAAATGCAGGAATGCCCAGCACCCCCTCTTAACCATGGTAGCCGCGGGTCGGCAAAAGGTGTAGCTACACCAATTATCGGGGTATAAACTTTTTCTATAAACGATTATGTTTGGGTGGGCTATTCATCAGTATGCATCAGAGTCTTAAATGCATCCTATATTATCTGAAGTATGATTCCCTGAGTCTGGGAATTGGTAAGATGTGACCAGTCAGACAGCTCCGATCAGGATATGAATGGGGCCCCTATTCCTGGCAGTCTTCCAGGGAACAGCAATCTCCTTCCCTCCGTTCTCCCCATATGTCTGCTCTCCGTGGGGGCAACCTCCAGAGCCATCAGAAGCTCCCCGATCCGAATCTGCGGTACTTACCGGATGTTCCCAGCTCCCTAGGATTTCAGTCCAGAGCCCAGCTAAGGAGTTAGTGCCAATTAGATCTGGTATAGAAGTTTCCCTCAACAGGGCAATAACGTATTTAAGGGTAAACTTTCTAGATAGCTAAGAATGCACTAATGCTGTACATTACTACACTTAATGGGTCCTACTATAGTTATTGTCGTAACCAGGTATGAAAGATACTCATCGGAACTATGTGTTTACTACTACTGCTATATCTGTTGTATTCTAAACGATTTACGACATGTAACTGTAAAGCGCTCTGTTACCCATGGGTCATGTTCGCGCTATATAAAACTCTCCAGGTTTCCTATGGCATCTTCCCTGCGGAGAGCTCTCTCCTCTGATCCTAACCAGGAGCTAACATCTTGTACCCATGTGTCAAATTTGGGGTCTCCCACCGATTTCCAAGCCATTGCTGTTCCGCATTTGGCTAATGCTAGTGCCAGGTCCAAAAATGTAGTCCCCGCTTTGTGCTTCTCAGGTCTAGGAACCTTCCCAGTAGCCAGGCCTCTACCTGGTGCACCGAGAGTGTTTCAGTCTATTGAAGACCACATTGCAGAACACCGGGAGGGTGGGAGAGGTCAATGTCATACGGATGAATTTGGCATCAGGGAGCCCACACCGGGGGCATCTCTGTGCCCCCCCGCCCATAAATTACCTGTAATCTGTGGGTGTAAGGTATGCAATATGTAAAAAATTGAATTGATTATATTGAAGCCTCGTGTTGCATGAAACCTTTTTTTGGGTAGGCCACTATTTTGTCCCAGTCCATGTCTGTAATCTAGCGGTCCAAGATAGTATCCCACCTAGCCTTCAAGTCTAACAATGGCCTCCTCCCCATATCACTCAGGGCGAGGTGAGTAAATTTTATTTTGTACTTATTTATTTTCTACCTTGTCCTGTCGCAAGTTTTCAGCATAGCGACACAAACTGAAATAACATTGAATATGTGGTCTGTCTGCGACACTGTAGGTTTTCTGAACACTCTGCCATCAACCCTTGAAAACACTGAGTTTTGAATTTAGTGGATCATTCAAGTAAAATTGTAATTTTCTTTAATCCTCTTAAGCTCATACCTGTCCTTCCGTCCCTCCATCCACCTCCCCGTGCGAGTTTAGGACGTACAGACTTGCTAAGATTCACTGTTTATAGTGAAATGAGGCTAGGTGCTGAACTTCAGTCACAGATGTGCAGTGCACATTCAACAAGTATACGGTGCTGTGCCTGTCTATATCCCTGTCCTCTTTCTATTTCAATGCTGATGCTTGCCAGCTGTGGTTCATATCTCAGTGGTCAAAGATCGCTGTCAATAAAGATCACAAGACCTGAGCGACTTTCAGTGCGATTATCAGCGGCTTGGCAGACATGTGAATGAATGCACAGCAGTTTATTTTCATAAGTATATTTGTTTTCGGTCAATGTTTTTTGGTTTGCTCATTTTAGATGTAGTTCATGAACACAACTAATAACGGAGTTGAGCTGAAGGCAAAATAGATATAAATGCTCTGTGACTTTAAATCTCACTCCCTTCCTTCCAACTTTTCCCTGCCCAGATGGCGCTAATTGTCTCTCAAAGTTACGTAACTATGCATTTTCTACCCCATGGAGGTGGCATCAATTTTTGCTCCGCAGACGAATAAAATGCCAGGGCCCTCCTACAGTCTTTATTGAGGTGGGCAGAGAGTGGTCACATAAATCCCTTTCCACCTTGTTGGGAAGACAAAAACAGCAGATTTGGCCCATTCATCTCTCAACGCTGTCTGTTCTGCCACCGGTTCTACAGTTGAGCCAGGCATAAATTACCCCACTGGATCGAAGGGATGGCAAAGTGGTAAGATCTAGCAAGCCCATTACATCTGGTTGGCAGAGTCTATGGAACCCATGCGCACCCCAGGCTAAAAGTAGCAAAATTCTGGTCTTAATACGGGGAAATTGAGGTTGTGCGCTATTGTCTAGCTAATGCGTGGTGTTTGTTTTCTAATCAACACGGCCTGAATGTGTTTGTCTCTACCAAACAAGCGTCTCACCTCAGGCCGTTCTTTTGTTTTGGGGCTGGTTGGGTGGGAAGGATGGGAATGGAGTTTGCCTTTCCAGGAAACTGGAAGGGGGTGAGAACATCCATGTGTCCCCTTCCATGTGGAGGTCATCCAGTAAGTGCCATTGAAGTTGGGTTCTTGCCCCAGAGAAAATTATGTTGGTATTTGGTGGTGGTTAAAAACAATCAAGAGTGTTGTGTGAGACTGAGAAGAATAATCATTATGTAATGTCGTGTAGTACCCAGCAATGATGACGCTGCAATCATGTATGTTTAACAGTCTTTATTTATACACGTCTATCCCTGAAGAGCGCCGCGCCTCAACTGACCTAACGGTCTTCCGCGCCAACCCACTACGCAGCCGCGTATCCATGCGCGGGCACGGCACATCACGTGGCTTACGTGACGTGCGTACACTAGTGCGCGCTACTACATATCTCCTCCTTTTACCCAACGTGGAGATAGTCCCTCATTGTCCACTGTTCAACTCATAGTCTTTGTATTTCACTGGTTTACCACCACCCTTCCACTTCGGGTCAGTCTTACCGGGGTGCTGGTGTTCTCACATTCGTTACTTCCTTCTGACTCCTGCGCGGCCGCGCCTCCTTCTCCTTCTCCGCTACTTCCTCGGGCCATCCACTCCAATTCGTTCTCTCTTGTCTCTAGCTCCTGTGCTTCTACTCCTTCCTCCTCAAGCGCTCCCTCCGGAGCCTCTTGCTCAGCCAACTCTGTTCCTTCATCCTCCCAGTCTGTGGTTCTCTGATTCCAGTCCACAACCTTGTTACATCTTGCCATGCGGTCTTGTGACCAGACGTTGCCATCACTCAGTAGGGCCGCTCTGCCTCTTACTCCTCTCACTTGCATCGGCTTGCTGTACTTACTCGCTCCCTTCCTCTGCACGTTAGCCAACCTCACACGCACCCACTCTCCTTTCTCTAATCCTGTGTCACGTACATTCCGTCTGCGATCGTAGTGTTCCGTGTAAGTTGCTTGGGCTTTCTCAAGGTTGGCTCGCACCACCGCGGGCGACCATTCACTGGTAATTGTCTTTTCCTTCCCCACTCGATTGTCCTGTGTGAAGGGCTCTCTGCCTCGGAGTATTTGGAACGGGCTGTATCCTGTACTGGTAGGTGTTATCCTGTACGCCCAGATCATGTGCCAAATCTCCGCCTCCCAGTCTCTGGCATCAGTTATGGCAGCCTGGATTGAGCCCATCACCACTCTATTAAAGCGTTCGACCAAACCGTTGCCGGCTGGGTGATAGATAGCCGTGTGCCTAGCAACTATGCCATTCCTTTCCATGAATCTGTTCCACTTCTCGGATTTAAACTGGGGTCCATTGTCACTAAGTACCACCTTGGGGATGCCTTCTCTCACAAAAGTGTCTGCCAGGAACTTGATTATTGCATCTGTGTCCATGGTCTCTCTTATCATAATTTCAGGCCATTTCGAATACCTGTCCATCATGACACACACGTACTTCTGTACTCCTTGTATGTCCAGAACCGGGCCCAGTATGTCCACGCTCAGTTCTTCCCACGGGTTCTTTGGTATTTCAAACTTCCCCATCTCAGGTCTGAGAAGTTTCAAGGTTTTATCTGCTCCTTGACACCTGGTGCAGTTCCTGACATGTCTTTCTGCTTTCAAGTCCATTCCCGGCCACCAGTAATTTTGCCTGGTCCTCAACCTCAATTTGCAGATCCCCAGGTGTCCCTCATGGAGTGTGTCCAGTAACCGGTCTATGAGGTTGGCAGGTGGTATCACTCTCTCTCCCCTGTGCACAAATGTTCCATTATCTCCTATCGACAGTTCCTCTCTAACCTCGTAGTAGGGTCTGATTTCCCTCACCAGCACTCTCTTCTCAGGCCAGCCTTGTGTCACAAACTGCTTCACTTCCCGCAGCACTGCGTCTTCCTCGTATGCCTTCCTCCATTCTGCGAGGCTGATAGCACTTTCTTGGTCCTCTGTGAGTGCCACCCATTCCTCTGATCCTTCCATATCTCCTTCACTGGATTCCATCGCAGCAGCTCTGCTTAGGTAGTCTGCCACACGATTTCGGTTCCCGGGTACATGTTCCACATCGTACCGGAACTCCATTAGTTTCAATGACATTTTTGATATTCTTGGTGTGGCTTCAGCATGCCCAATTGACGTCAATACCTTGAGCAGGGGTTTATGGTCTGTTCTCAATAGGAACCGTATGCCCCACAGAAATTGCCTGAACCTCGCGGTGGCCCACACTACTGCCAACATCTCCTTCTCTATTACGCTGTATCGTTTCTCCGTGTCCGACAGCGTGCGCGAGGCAAAACATATGGTTTCCATCTGTCCTTGCCCTCTGTCCTGCATCAGGACTGCTCCCAAGCCCTTATCACTGGCATCCGTGGTTAGGACCGTTTTGCCTTGGGGGTCATACCCTTGAAGGGGAACGGCTTCCGTGATCGCCTTCTTGATGTCATCAAACTCATTTTGTGTCTCTGCTGACCACCGGAACTCAGTGTTCTCCTTCGTGAGTTGCCTCATGTGATGGGTTCTGGAAGCAAAATGTTGCACGAATTTTCCATAGTACTCGGCCATGCCGAGAAATGATCTTATCTCCTCCTTGCTGGTTGGAGGCGGTGCTTCACGTATCGCCTTGACGTTCTCCGTCTTGGGGGTCACTCCATTTATGCCTATTTCATGACCCAGATATGTCACTGACGACATTCCAATGCGGCACTTGGACCATTCCGCTGTAAGACCCTTTCTTTCCAAAATCCGCAGCACGTTCCCTAGTTTTGCATCATGATCCAGCTTGTCTCGGCCCATTATCAAGATGTCGTCTTGAAAGTACTGGATGCCAGTGCTCTTATGGAAGAGCTGGTGCATCAGTTTTTGGAACACTGCCGCTGCAGACACCAGTCCGAATGGCATGCGGAGGAACTGGTAACACCCGAACGGGGTGATAAAGGACGTGAGCCGGCGGCTTTCTGGATGCAGGGCTATTTGGTGGTAGGCGGATGTCAGGTCGAGGGTGGAATACCATTTGATGCCTCGGGTGTTGGTCAGCATCTCTTCTATCCTTGGCAGGGGGAATTTTTCCACAACTATATTCTTATTCAGCTCCCTGAGGTCCACGCACAGCCGTACCTTCCCGTTGGGCTTCTTGACCACCACCAAGGGCGATAGCCATTCCGCACATGTGATGGGTTGAATGATCCCCTTCCTCTCCAGCTCTTGGAGCTCTTCTCGTACGGCCTCACGTACTGCTATGGGGATGTTTCTGACTCGGTGGTCTACCGGTACTGCCCTGTCCTTCAGGATGATCTTATGTGCAAACTTCTCCAGCTTCCCCACCGTGCCTCCGAACACCTTGGGGAAGGTCTTCCTCCACCTGTCTTGGTCAGGCCACTCCTCATGTTCCGTTAACAAGATCTGTTCCACTCCCCCTGGGTCCAACTTGATGCCCAGGTCGCCCTGGTCCAGCCATCCCAATACCGATGGTCCTTTTTCTGCTATGTAGAGCTTGCAGTGGGCCGATCGGCCTCGGAATTCGAACTTCAGTGGTCGGAACCCCACCATGGGTATGCGGTCCCCGTTGTACGTGACCGGGCGTATATCTAGTTTCTCCAGTTCCGGGCCTAGTCGTGGCGCAAACTTCTCCTCCCACACGGCCCTCTGGGCGATGGTATACGGCGAACCGGTGTCCGCTATTACGCTGATCGTGACTCCTCCCATAGCCATCTCCAGCACCGGTTTCATCGATCTTTTCCCATCCACACTCATGACTTGCACATCCGCTCCCAGTACCTGATCGTATATGCCCAGTACTGTGGTTACTTCCTCTTCCGGTGTGTCTTCCTGTGTGTCACTGTCCTGGCCGACTGGTCTCACTGTGTTCTTGAAGACTTTCTTTCTGCACACCTTCTCGAAGTGTCCTATTATACCGCAGTACATGCACTTGGCCCGGAACGCCGGACATTTCCTATCGTGCGCCTCGTGCGACCAGTTTCCGCACCTGTAGCATGGTTTCCGGTTGGCGCCCACGTGCCTTCCTGAGGGCCCGCCATTGCTGTTCCATTTCGCGCCATTTCCTTCCGTGGTCTTTTTAGTCGATTTGTCCTTACGGATCACGTCTTCATCGATCTTGTTCACCATAGAACTTGTTGCCGTCTCCTTTTTAGTTGCATCCGCACATCTCCTCGCCAGCTCCGCTCTTTTAACAATGACCATTACATCTTTCAGGGTGGTTTCTCCGCTGGCCCACAACTTGTCCTGCACAGAAACGCACGTGGTGTGCATAATCACTTGGTCCTTTATGAATTCCTCCTCCCAGTTGTTGTACTTGCATGCGGCTGCCAGCCGTTTCAACGCCACCACGTACTCCTCAACCGTCTCTCCTGGCCGCTGTTTTCTTTGCTGAAAGTTGAACCTGTCGACCGACACACACACCGCCGGTTTGAAATGTTCATTCAGGTCCTCAATTGCCTGGGCGTATACGTCGTCATCCGTGTCGTCTCTTTGCTTCGGCACCAGACTTTTGTATACTCTCAAACCTTCCGGGCCTAAGTTCAATAGCAGGATACGTTTTTTTCTTGCTGGTTTGAACGTCTCTTCGCTCTCGTCCTCTAGCACGCCAATGAAGTTGTCGATGTATTCCCTCCAATCGTCCCACTTCATTAGCGGCTCTCCTGGCCTGGGCAGGAATTGCACCGGCGCCATCGCGTATCCAGTTTGGATGCTCATTCTTTCACTCTTGATCGTGGGCTGGTGGCTTGTTTGTCCTTTGGGGCTTCCCGGGGCGCTATCACTTTCGGCTTTGTACGCGTGGTTCTGGGGACCACCTGTGTCCGCCCCCTCGATCTTTACCAAGGTATCCAGCTCGTTCCTTGATTAATGGACGATACCTCGTGGCTAGCTGCTGCACGTGTCTTCCTCGTTCCCTTCTCTGGGCTCTGGAGGAGGTTGTAGTTGTTCGGCCCTGCCGCGCTCTCCAGGTGGTTGCTTGGTTGTTGTTGGTTCACTGCGGGGTAGGGATATCTGATCCCACCCTCGTCGCCATTGTAATGTCGTGTAGTACCCAGCAATGATGACGCTGCAATCATGTATGTTTAACAGTCTTTATTTAGACACGTCTATCCCTGAAGAGCGCAGCGCCTCAACTGCCCTAACGGTCTTCCGCGCCAACCCACTACGCAGGCGCGTATCCTTGCGCAGGCGCGGCACGTCACGTGGCTTACGTGACGTGCGTACACTAGTGCGCGCTACTACACATTACAGTGCGAAATAATGCCCCAAACTGGTGGTTTTAAAAGGGTACCCCAACCACCAGCTGCAGCACTGGGATGCTTGGATTTATGTGTCGAGTACTAGTCTGGGCGCAAACGGAGGAGCTGCCCCTGCTCCTTTGTACGGTCATTTTGATAATATCCTCGTTATACAGTGCTGAAAACTGGAAGCATGGACTCCCTTAAGTACCGTTGCTAGTGTTTTGTGGTCCGCTCTTCTGATTATTTTCTTTAAATAGTAGGCTCTGTGGTAGTCCATAAGATGCTGTTGCACTGTTGTCTTTTCGTATTTCATGAAAGATTGCCCCAGGACTGTGGGGTGATACATGAGTCAGGTGGTGCTTCTAAGGTAATCCCATGATTAAGAGAACTACGGGTTTTGCAGTGTGTAGGTGTCTTTGTTACATGTTGGATGGAGCACAGATTTCAAGTTTTTGCTGTTTATTGCGAATTGTTTGAAGAGTACCTTGGCTGTTATGTTAGGCTTGTGGTTTGTAGGGCATACCTGCGACAGCGCATTTATATGCTCTCGCTTATGAGTGGTATTGCTTACAATAAAAGGCTTGAAGCTCACCTGTTGCTCACTATTTGTTGGCTTCATTGTCATTCTTGTTTACTGGCTCCTAATTGGGCATTGTTTGCTGGGTGTCACTACCTTTTTCTTTCTATGGAGCAAGGGCCAAGCACAGATTGCTTCCTCTTGGTTACTGTCCATCCACTGATAGCACAGTGATTTAAATACTATTTTTTTCCACTGTTGCACTTTTATATACATCTGTAAAAAAAAAAAAAAAGTTTTCTATTTCTTATCACTGTACAGATACATGTTTCAGGAAACTTCCTGTTTCCAGTTTTGTGCTGCTTTCTCTATTCACCCTTTAAGCCTCGTACCTGGGTAATGATTTTAAGTTTGGTTCCTTGTTTAAGTAAGTTACACCCACAACTGTATTACTCTACTGCAGGGGTCTCCAACCTTTTCTATAGTGAGAGCTAATTCTGCTCAAGAAAAGTCCTGCCAAGCTACTAACATATTTTATCACTGTAAAATGCTGATGATACGTATTAACATTACACTATGACCACTCGTAGAACGATTTATCAGTAGTAACCACCCAAACATTCCAGATGAAGTTATCAGCAGAATGCTAGGAAAACGTTTATCAATATTAAATGCCTGTAATCAAGTCAAATTCAAATCATCACATGCTGTGTGCCACAAAGGATACTACCACAGCAGTAAGTCTCCCCAACTCAAATTCAATTATTATTCAGCCAACCACTTTAAACGTGTTTTAGAATTGTAATATTTTGTCTTCATTAGCATATTAGTTTTTAAAAATACACATATTTTGCTATCAAAACCACTTTCCTTTTTGAGCAATCAAACTCAATTTTCCAAAAGAAAAATCTTTTCAGAAAAAGCATAATTTTTTTCTTTAAAAATCAAATCCGTTTTCATTGTTAGAAAATACACAGTCCCTATACATCAGCTTTTCATTTTCATTGAGTACTGCCATGTAAAAATGCCTCTGATGGACAAATTCTGCTTCAAATACCCAGGAATTGGAATCATGGGCCATGCTTGCTCACCATAACACTATTAATGCATCTGTTATGCTAATAATGCCCACCTTGAAACCGGGGCTACCACTGTGCCACAGCTGGATGCCCAACATATATCAGTTATGGACATTATTATGGGAGAAGTGGTTGCCACTCTGTCGGGAATGGCTAAAAAGCAGGCCAGTCATGCTCTTACTATGTCCGTGATGGCAGCAAGTATTTAATTACTAGACTTGTATGCCCAAAATAGTCTAGGATGAAAATATTATGGAAATGGCACAATTATGCCATGGACGGGCACAATTGCGTCAGAGATAATACTCTTATGATGGGGACCAGCATACATATTTGGCAGCCCTTGACACTAGGAGTAGCTTTAAGGAACCATCACTGTTTATTAGTGAAGGGCACAATGTCACACACCCACACAAAAATAAATGTGATGCTTTTAATTTTCTCTGCCCGGGATGCATACTCTCTTTCCTCAGCTCTTTGGTTGATCATGTCCCAATTAACACATTTTCACTCTAGTTCTTGCAGTCACACACTTTGGTGGGTCAGCCCTGGTTACTGCTGCCACTATTCTTTGATGTCGCACATGGTGTGACTGATAGAGCAGGGCATATAACATGGCCAATCTCCTCCTTAGGAAGATTTAAAGTGGATAAAGATGGTTCATGTGGCAGACCCATAGGCCAACACCGTAGCCTTCACATGCCTACAACACCCTCTGCATACTTCGTAAGACCTTTAAATGGATCCCCCCGAATCCAAGGAAGACCGTCACCCATGCACTCATCACCAGCAGGCTGGACTACCGGAATGCCCTCCATGCCAGAATCAACAAATCTCTGCTCCACAAACTCCAGACCGTCCAGAACACCCAAGCCAGACTCGTCCTCCGCATCCCACGACAAGACAAAATGAGCCAGCACCTACGAGACCTCCACTGGCTCCCCTTTGAAAAAAGAGTGACCTTCAAGCTGCTCACACACACCTACAAAGCCCTCCACAACACTGGACCCCAATACCTCAACAAAAGAATCTCCTTCTATGCCTCCAAGAGAAACCTCCGCTTTGGAGACCAGGTCTTGGCCAAAATCACCCCCATCCACAGAGCCAGAACAGGAGGCAGATCCTTCTACTACATCACAGCCAAGACCTAGAACGAACTCCCCCCCTCAGCATCAGATGAAACCCCACACTGAAAGCATTCAGGAAGAGCTTCAAGATCTAGCTTTTTGAATGACCGCAGCTGCCCAAATGCCCCCCCCCCACAGTGCTTTGAGACCCTCACAGGTGAGTAGTGCACTCTATAAATCCCTGATTGATTGATTGATTGATAGGCCAACAGATGTGTGTTTGAGTGTTTTCAAGAGGTTCTGCCATTGGTTTGGCTGTCTGTATCTCTTACGGGTAATGAAACAAGCAGTGCTGCTTTCTTTAATATACACAGAATCCCTGAGATCGGATTGGTATGGCTTCACCTCTGAGAGATACTTTGAGGGTGCTGGTGAGCTACTAGTAGCTCCCGATCTACTGTTTGGAGAGGCCTGCTTTGCTGTATGCCAGTCTATTCTTCACCAGCCTACTCCACTCTGCGATTCCACTCTATGCCACTCCACGCCACTTCGCTCTGCCACTCTACGCTACTCTACACCACTCCACTCTACTCTGTCACAACTCCACAGGTCTCTACACTGTACTCTTTGCCACTCCACTCTATGCCACTCCATTGCACTCTGCCACTCCACACTATACTTCTCTTCTGTACGCCAAACCACTCCACTCTATGCTACTCTACAATACTCCTCTCTACTTTACGTACATACTCTGTGCCACTGCACTCTGCGCAGGCCCGGACTGGCCGTTGCGGGCACTGGGCACTCCGCTGGTGCGCCGCAAGGGTGGGGGCGGTTTTGGGCCTCTGGGGGCCGTTTTTGTTACGGGGCCGCAAAAACAGCCCTGTAACAAAATCGTCCGAAATCCGTCCCCGGCAAAGAGCGCGGTCGCATCCCCAACCTCCACCCACCCCCCCGGGTGGTGGGGGGGCGGCAGAGCACTTTGCCAGGGCCGGTTTTGGCTCCCAATTCGGCCCTGACTCTGCGCCAGTCCACTGTGGACCACTCTACTCTACTGCGCTCTACTTTACTCCACTCCACTCTATAGGAAGGTGGAATCTGACCATATATGGTACCCCCACTTTTAGCCTGGTCTTTTGCTGGTTTTCAACTTAGTTGGACTGGGATCCTGCTATTAAGGGCCCCCGTCTTATCTGCTTTCTTTATAAAAATGGATTCTATGTACATTAGGTACATACCAGATTGGTTACTGAGTTACCTTGTGGGCCCCTAGTATATGGTGTCTTAGGTACCAAGGGCATAGGTACCCCAGAGGCCTACTAGGGCCTGAAGCATGAATTGTGCCACCCCTGGGAAGCCTTCCAAAATGGCATCACAGGTCTGCACTTGCAGCCTGGGTAAGGTGGTGTAAGCACCCCTTACTTAGATCTAGTATACCTATATCTACCTATACATATAGACACATAGTAACTAAAAGTCACTCTTATGGCAGGCCTTGACAATCCTGAAGGCAGAGTGCTTGGTTTTGTGTGAGAGTGTGCCCTATCATGAGCTGAGCCTCTCTGCAGCTTTCGGAAATATCTCCTTATAGCTGTTCTATGATATAGCCATACCATATACTCTTAAGTGCATTATAATTCTCGTGGTTAATGCTAACTTTGGTTTGGCTTTATCAAAACATGTTGTGTTTGGTGTCAAACACTTTGGAATACTACCCCCCACCAGTTCTGGCAGTGGGGGTAACATTCCACCCTTCTAGAGGGAAAAGACATGTACACACTGGTATACACGGTTAAAGTTAAACAGAGCCTCAGCATCACAAAATGGATGCTGCTGTCACAGACACGAGTCTGACCTCCTGCTGCAGGACGAAACTCAGGCAGGGGAGGCCTGGACAACAGTTTTCCTGTCCAGGAAGGTGCCAGCACCTCCCCAGAGAGGCTTTAGTGTATTGGGGCAGGGTGGGTTGCATTCAGTGAATGCTTTTCAGATACTGCCTGGGGCAAACAAGGTGCTCCATGCATTTCCCAGTTCAAACCGGTTGCTGGGGCACTCTGCCCCAGCTGTGGCGTGAAACTGGACAAAGGGGAAGGGGTGTAACCACCCCCTCCCCAGATTCTCCCATAGGTGTGACCCTAGTTAGTCCAACCCCTAAACTTGGTATAAGTTTAGGAACCCAGTCACTAGGACTTTAGATTATCCTGGACGAAACTCCTGCCGGATCCCAAAGACACAGACTTCCAGACATCTCCGAGGCTGACACGAGTCCCCAGCAAAGCTGAGACCTTTGGCTGACACGATAGACGTGGGACTGGAACTCCTGGACATCCTGCAATTTTGCAACTGCAACTACTTCCTGAAGTTTCCTGAGGTTGTGCATTGGGCTATTTGTTGCCCTTGCCCCGAGCACGTTTTGCACTGAAGCTTAGAGGCCTACACTCCACGAGTGTCCCGTGGCCCGCTTTCTTCACCGCAGCTTGAGGCTTCTTCGCGATCCCTAGTCCGTTAGCTAATGGGTCCCCACGAAGGACAATTCTTTGTTTCTTGAGCTTTCTTGGTTGCTCCACACGTGCTCTGACTCCCCTCCAAATGGAGAGTCCCTCAGACCTTCCTGGTCTGCACTGAAGCCAATCTTGTTATCTTGCGTGGGTTGCTGTTGCCAAGGCTTGTTGGATCCAATCCGGATTCTGACGCTGCAGCACTCGACATCCTTCATGGGACAGCTCGAATCCAGCTTCTGGTCATCGTCGACGCCTCCTGGTCTTCGTGGCTGAAGAGTCAAGCTTCACCTACTTCACTGGAAAGCACCTGACATCAGCTGGCATCTTCTTGTCGCCATCCTGGTCACTGGCTAGTGACCCAGACTCTATCCCCTCTGCTTTCAGGTTCTTCACATCTCTGATCCACCCTGGTCGCCCGCAGCACTTCTTCGCAGCTCTCCATTCGAATTGACGACGAAACCCGACACCAAAAGGCACCTATGCACCCAGCTTCCCTGGGTGAGGTAACACGAGTACTCCGGTGCTCCCCTGGGTCTTGACTCTCAAAGTGTCCAAGTCTAAAAGGGTTCCGTCGTAGTTCACCTCTAAGTGTCCTTAATCTTTAAAATTGTAACTTGTTCGTTCTCCATAGAAAGTCATTTGTGATTCGCGGCTGTGTTTAGACACTGCGCGCGTCCCCCGTGGGTCTCCTGCTTCCCTACCTTGGGTGGTTCCTGATTGCCCCAGCGGTTCTACAGGCCCTAGGCCTGACTTCTATCCCTCACGTGGTTCTTATACCACTATTTTAGTATATGGTTTG
Organism: Lissotriton vulgaris; assembly: GCF_964263255.1. Classification (NCBI taxonomy): domain Eukaryota; kingdom Metazoa; phylum Chordata; class Amphibia; order Caudata; family Salamandridae; genus Lissotriton; species Lissotriton vulgaris. The sequence goes on along the minus strand of NC_141693.1, from coordinate 1,062,832,662 downwards.
TGAGGCCCCTTGGGCAAAATGCATACGGTGCAATTTATTTTATGCTAATTAAGTTCCTTGTATTGTACTTTGGCCTCTAGCCTCATAAAGAGACTAGAGGGGTTGTGTTAAGAATAAATACATATATTTTATATATATACCTTGTGTGGTGTACTTTCATTTGATCATTCAAGAGATTATAGACTGGTAAAACAAGCTGCATTACATTCCTTCAAGACTTAGCCTGAAGGCTGCTCTCCACAGCTACCACTAGGATAGCTTTCTATAAAAGTTGTCTTAAACCTACCATCAATAAGGGTTGTTTGGACTGGTGCAAGGTGCCCACTAGAATAGTGGACATCATATACCAGGCCAACTTCTCACACACTCCACTCAATTCTACGTCACTCTATGCCACCCCACCCTATCCCTCTTCACTCTGTGCCACCCCACTCTATGCCATACCACTCTAGGTCATGCAACTCTACGACACTCCACTTTATACTACACTACTGTACTGTATGCCACTCTACTCCATGCCACTCCACCCTACACACCACTCTATGCCACTCTACCTCACTGTACGTAACCTTACTATATGACACTGCACTCTACGCATTGCAGAATGAGCCACTCCACCCTCTGTCACTCCACACCACTTAGCGCCATGCTACACAACTCTACGCCACTCCTCTCCATGCCACTCCTCTCTATTCCATGCCACTTCACTCTACGTCACTCAATTCTACTCTGTCACTCCATACCTTTCTATGCCACTCCACACCATTCAACCCCATGCCACTCTACTCCATTCTGCATCACTTGACCCTATGCAAGTCCACTCTATGCCACTCCACTCCATGCCACTCCACTCAACTCCACACCCCTCTGCCACTCTACCCTACGCCACTCCACTCCATCCTATGCCACTCTACCCATCTCCTTGCCACACCACTCTACACCATGCCACTCTACTCTATGCCACTCCATTATGTACCTCTCCCCTGTACTCTACACCACTGTATGCTACGCCACTCTACATACTACTCCACTCTACCGGCCACTCCACTCAACAGGCCACTGCACTCCAGGCCACTTTACCCTCTGCTGCTCTACTCTATGGCATTCCGCTGTACTCTGTCACTCTATACCATGCCACTCCACGCCACTTTACACTACGCCATTCTTCACCATACCGCTCCATAACACTCCGCTCTATGCCACTCTGCGCCACTCCACTCTACAACACTCAACTGTACGTTACGTAATATATGCCACTCTATTTTATGCCACTCTATTTTGTGCCACTCTACTCTACGCCATTCCACTGTACTCTACGTCATTCCACTGTACTCTATGCCATTCCACTCTAAGCCACCACACCACGCCACATCACTATTCCACTTCACTCTGTCACACTACTCTATGCCACTCCATTCTAGGCAACACCACTTTACTGTACTATACTCCACTCTACTCTACCCCACTCTACGTCACTCCACTCTATGCAGCTCTACTCAATCCCACTCTACTCTGCCACCCCGCTCATGCCACTCTAATCCACTCCATTCTACTCTATGCCACTCTATTCCACTCTTTGCCACACCATGCAAGTCTGTGCTACTCCACATTGGCCGTGCCAATATATCTTGCATAGGGGAGATCTATTGTCTTTGCAATGCTTGTTTATTACTTGGCCGGTGGGGGTGGGTCTTTTTCTTGTTAACACTAATCTGTAATACTAGAAGGTGCAATGTTGCAACAACAAAAAAATAACTTGTTTCTTTCTCCTTTGGGGTGCACTGCTAAAATCGAGGTGCATGTTCAATATTTTGGTTGGATCTAATTATTTATAAATTTCAGATTAACAATTCTGGATAGTCCTTCTGCTTTATCTAGTTCCCCATAAGGTTTAGAAAATCCTGTTATGTTTTAAAAAAACATTATCTGCTTATTAACATATGGCTTCTGAAGAGTGCTTCCTTGCCAAGCAAACAATATATAGATGAAGGTCTGAATCGACGCAGTAGTACGCTTTAATTGATTGGAATCGGCTCCCTAGGGTTTATGTTCCAAACTCAAATCATGGACACAAAGGGAGGGAGAGTAAGGGAGTCAATACATCTGATCAAATGGCTCATGGGGTTGTCCACCGGATGGACTCCTCCAGGCCCCACTCTTGTCCTCGTTGTAATTCCCCCATGGCAGACTTTGCGCACATGGCATGGTCTTGTTCCAAGGTTGCTTCGTTTTGTGGTAAAAGTTTTCGAGGCGATATCTTCAATGCTGGACCGACCTCTCCCTCCGTCCCCCCTCATGGCCTTATTGGGATATGTTGGAGATCTCCCCAAATTCTGTCGGCGTTTTTGCGCTTTCACACTACTGTTGGCAAAAAGGAAGGTCGCTATGGGCAACCAACGCTCCCACCACTTTAAAGGGCTGGTTGTATAGCATGACTTATTGTAACTCTAATACGGAATTGTATGCCCAGTTGCAACCCCCTGCCTCCCGCCCTCTTGATATTTGGCAGCTATTCAAATTGTTGCTGTTGGCCCAGACGTCGGGGAGCTCGCAAACTGACCCAGAGCCCGCCGCAGAGTAGTAATACTGTACTTGCTGTATTTGTTATACTAGTCTACCATGTATGTAATCAGGGATACAGATTGAAATGAACTGTTATGTTATGGTGGAATGTGTATAATTGTGGATCCTAAGATGCATTGATTGTCTTTGCTGGGATAAATCTTTAAATAAAAGTTTTTAAAAAAATAAATCATGGGGGCTTTGAACATTTTTAGTGAATGTATATCTAGCAGTCCTCTATATCTAGCAGTCCTCAGTACGAGTGCCGCTTACCGCTATGCTCAAGGAGTGGAGTGTTTACCTTGAATATATTGGAGTAGAGTCAGATGTTGCACAGGAAAAGGGATGAAACAATTGTTGGTCCTGAAGCTTCTGAGAGAACTAGTGACATCAGGGAGTTCTAATTTTGTACTTTGAGGGGAAACAGCTGGTTGGGGAGAGCGATCATTTTCTACGTTCTCTTCCTTATGTCACATCCGTTGTGAGCTCCACGGAACGAAATGGTGAAGAAAAAATGTTGCCCATCGTTCTGCTCTCATACCAATGGACACTTCTATTTTTTTTTTCATTTCTTTATTGTGTTTTTTGCATTTACATAAATGGTACAGATTTGCTTAAGTTGTGTATTGGTGTAGTTAGATTTTCTTTAACCATACATATCACTGACACATATTACATCTGATGGGCAGCCTTCCATATTACAGTTGTATGCACTGCGATTTTATTGCCATGGTACAGTTTGTGTGTCGGTACTCACAGGTATCAATGCATATTCTTGGAGCTAGCAACGGAGTAGTCTGATTAATTTTTAAGCGCCGGCTACGCATTGTCTGCATGCGCAACATGCACTTTCTGATGTGCTAACTGTGGATGCGGGTTATAACGGAACAGGGACAACAGAACACATAATAGGTGGCATGGTTTTTCAAACCGACCGTTCTCCTGGTGTGCTCATGCGCTATCTCTACTGTAAATGTAGAGGTACATGTATAGCGCACGACTACCCGGAGGCATCTCAGCGCTTGTACGAATGCCGCTGAGGAACCCTTCCTGGCTTTTCCCTGTGAAGTGTCCACTCCTGGGCACCATCAAGGTGAGGCCCGGCATCTTAGAGTTGTTGGGGCTATTGTGGAGATTAAGCAAGCTATTGCCCAGAGTTGCAGAGTGGGACCCATGATTAGAAAAGGCACCGACGCGAGAATTATCAGGTCCGAGGAAATTGAGCCCAAGACCCACTGAGGCAGGAATTGAACCCTGGTCCTGGGCCAGACTTCTGCATCAGCGTCTGCCGCTCTAACCATTGAGCCACACTTCTCCACTAACTGTATGAAGTTCAGTTGGCTATCTGCTTGGTTTCTATATGTGTTACCTGGTGAGGTGCGGCTTACAGATCCTACTTATCCCTTTATCATGACCCCGTTGTCTTCTCTGTGTCATGCAGCACTTTTATTGTTAGGGCGATGCATTTGCGGGATTTTGAAGAGGTGTGCTAGTGTTGTGGTTATTTTGTAATGCTGCCAGTATCACACCTCAGCTGGCGGCTGGGATGTGGTACTGTCTTAAGTGTGCCTAGGGTATCTTCGCGATTTAGCGCTACACTCTCTGCTTTTGCTCATACTAATGAGAGTTTCCATGCACCACTGACACTTCTCAAAATGAGAGACTTTAAGCTGTAGGACTGGGAAATACTGTGTAGGCTGCGTTGTAGATTTTACATGTAGCTTCAGATATAGTTATAAAGGTGTATGGAAATCCATTGGCAATGTATTCTATCGCTGTGTGTGACGGGGCTTCTCCTGATGTCTTGCATCAGGAGCAGCTGGTATGCCTGTACCTTGTCTGCGCGAATGTAGACTGCAATCTTTCTGGGCGTAGGTTAATGTCCGTAGCCCAATATTCAAGGGTAATGGTGGCTACGCAGAGTGTTTTTTTTTTTTTTAGCCACTCTCTACATTTGCTCTAAAAAGTCCTGAATGCACACATCCTCTTCTTCAAGGTCATTGTAAGATGACCTAATCATTTGGTTCTTGCTATGACTTTAAGCATTGACTTTAAGCATAAGCAGTATGCAAATGGGGAGTGCCACAGCTCCTGTCCATGTCATTATACGACTACAACTCTTAGCAACAAGCGCTGAACCCTTGATGTAGCCTAAAATGAAATGCTCTGAGAAAATCACCGAGCCCAATGCAGATTGTGTCTGCTTTTGGTTTAAAGTGTGATGGAATCTAAACCATGCCTATGGCTCTACCATTGTGTAGGTGGACATTAGTGAAAGAACATTTACCAGAAAGAGATTAGACAAATGGTGTATCCTGAAGTTACTATTGGCTGTGGCTAGACAGCTCGCTGAGCCTGATGACTCCCAGGTGGTGGATGATGCTCTATGGATCTCGGACAGTCTTTCTGATGCTCCCTGATTTCTCTGCATCTTTTACCATAGACCACATGGCACTAGAGAACCTGCCTGCATGCATTTCTGTTAACAGTACTGTTTTAGAAATGTTCACCACCTGTCTCTCATACAAAAAATTGTTTATATTTGGACTCCTCAAGATCCCTGCTCCAGCCGGTCATCTAATAAACCTGGATCCTTTGTATACCTCAGGCTGAACCCAAAGAGAAGTTCCTCCTCCGTAATAAGGCAGATGTTACCAAGTGTTACTCAACATGTAGAACTTTTACATGCAGTTTGCTTTGGGCTCTTGAGAGGACTGAGACCCTTGCTTGGCTTTTTCCCTCCCAGAGTGTGCCAAACCATCATGCAGGCCTCCATTCTTGCCAGGCTAGACTATGGAAATTCTTTATATCTGGGTGCCAACAAAGCTAGCATAAAACGCCTGCAGAGGTTTCAGAACGCAGCAGCACATATGTTAGTGGCTCTCCCAAGATCCCAGTCGGTGTCGCATGTGCTCCCCAGCTGCATTGGCTGCCCATCGAAGAACATATTCAGTTCAAGGTGCTGTGCATCTCTCATAAAATCTTGATGCACCAAGCCCCCATTGGGTTATCTGGTCTATTGAAGCCCTACATGCCCAGGCGTGCTTTGAGATCCGCCGACTTTGGGCTTGTCTGTGTCCCTCAAGTTTGGAGAGCGAGGGCTGCTCGTTCGGCCTCTTGGCGGCCAAACTCTGGAACTCTCTCCCAGCGCACATTCGAGACATCCCTAATCTCTTGATGTTTCGTAAGACTATAAAAACTTGGCTGTTTCCCACTATCTGATGTTCAGGCGCTTGTGGGTCTCTCTGTTCCTCCTCTGGTTTCTGGTTGCGCTGGGACGCCTCCTCGCTGAGGCAGCCATGCGCATTATAAATCCCCCATAAATAAATACATTTTAAGACTTCCGTCCCCTCTCTGCTGGCACTAGATCCCTTGCATTTCACTCTGACTGAAGCCTATCCTTCATATAGCATGTAAAATCAACTACAGTCTGTGTGGTTCTGGTTAAGCCTATTTTGTAAAATCAGTAATGTCATCCATCCTAACATCTTTTGTTCCATGGGCTATACCTGGCCCCTAATAGGCCTCCTAGACTATACCTTGACTCCACTTAAGAGTGAGCTTTGTGCAACAGCCTAAAATAATACTGAGTCCAGGCAGATGTCCTCCCCACAAATCCTGTACTCGGTCTTCTCTATCCCATGTAAATCTTATTTAAGACCTCTTGCGTGATCGAAAAACCCTGTGTCTTGTAAGACTTAACTATATCACCAACCAAGTAAACGTCTCTGGAGGTACTAGCACGAGCCACACCTCTAGAATGGGCAAACTTGATATCTTAAAGGCTGTCAAACATTTGCAAGCCTCGCTTATCCTCTTGCCTACCAAGATTATAATCACTTTCCCGTACACCTCCACCTTTCTTCAATGCTGGCGCCATTCAGAAAGTGGACTAGAAGAAGGAGCACAGAGGAAAACACAAGAACTAGGACGCCCTCCACTCATTAAGTCACAACAATAATGATGTCCTAGTGCTCAAGGCAGAAACAATATTGTCAAAAGATCTGTGGCATCACAAGTTGCACCAAAATTACAACATACCTCCCCTCTTGCAATGAATTTGGGGTAGGGGATGCCTCAGTCTGCTGCCACTTCTAAAATAGCCCAACTCTGATAGACTTAACAAACATTTACAAAGCCCACATTCACCTAGTGTAACATAGAAAAAAGGTGAAAAAGCGAGATGGCACCTCACGGGCGCAACACCAATGGGACCCCTGGCTGGTACTCACCAGGATGGCTCTGTTATCATCATTAAATTACACTGTGAACTAGCAGGGTTCTTTAGAAAATTGAAACTCAAAGCGTTTTTTGAGAAAACCAATAAAGAAAACACGGAGGAAATACCCAATGAAACCGGCTTAAAGACAAAGTCAACGTTTGTTCCACCACCACATACCATTCCTGTGGAGATAAACACGTTTGAACAAGCAGTGTTTAAAGACATAGAGTCCACAAGAATCCCCAAACGCTACCAGAACATCAGTGGAGCAGAGAGAAAAGCTCTATCTGACCTAAAAAGGGATGACACGATCATCATAAAACCAGCCGACAAAGGCGGGGGGCTAGTGATCATGAATACCACCGATTACCAGCAAGAATGCAGACGATTGCTAGAGGACCGGAACAATTACCTCCCCCTCACCCAGGATCCCACAGATGACCTGAAAAGAGAAATTATGAATCTGGTGGAAGAAGCAGAACACAGAGGCGAAATCTCCAAACAGGAAGCGGACTATCTAACCAAGACTGAAGAGAAAATACCATATTTTTACATAGTCCCGAAAATGCATAAGAACAAAAACCCACCTCCGGGGAGACCAATAGTATCTGGAATTGGCTCACTCCTCGAACCATTGTCGAGATTCTGCGACTACTTTTTGAAACCGATTGTGCAAGGGACCGCAACCTACTTGAAAGATACTAAAAACCTCCTCACCATCTTGGAAACCATAAAAATGGAGGATGATATGATATTGGTCAGCTTAGATATAGAGAGTCTCTATACCAACATCCCCCAAGACGCCACCATCAAAGTACTGAAAGAAACACTGGAAAAGACCACATGGGAATATAGAACACCCATAAACTTCATCATTGACTGTGCCACCTTGGCTCTTAAAAGGAACTTTTTTGAATTTGAGGGATCCCTGTACCTACAAATAGGGGGCACATCAATGGGCAGTGTTTTTGCTCCTAGCATAGCCGGACTCTATGTTTTTGACTTTGAGACACAACACATACTCTCGCCCAACAACCCCTATCTTGGAAACCTGGTGTTTTGGCACCGTTACATTGACGACGTGCTAGCAATCTGGAAGGGCCCCCAGGAGATATTAACAACTTTTATCACTTGGATCAATGCACGTGACCAACATCTACACTTTACCCACAGCATAGACAAAGAAAAAATGATCTTCTTAGACATTGAAATTCAAAAACATCAGGACACTCTGATTACTAAGACACATTTCAAGCCCACGGCTAAGAATAACCTTCTCAGGTTTGAAAGCTTTCATCCCCGGCCCCTACGGGAGAACCTCCCCTACGGCCAATACTTAAGACTACGGAGGAATTGTACCAATCTCCAGGATTTCAGGGAACAAGCAGATGACCTTTCCACCAAACTGTCTCAACGTGGATACCCCACCAAAATCACTAAGAAATGCCGTCAACGGGCAAGGAACCAACCACGCCAAGCACTTCTGGAGGAAGTTGTAAAAGACACTGAGAACATACCTCTGACATGTGTGACGACCTACAATGTCATTTCCAATGAAGTGAGTAAAAGTATCAGAAAACATTGGTCAATTATCAACTCTGGATCATTCCACTGGGAGAAACCACTCTTCTCATATAAAAAAGCAAACAGTCTAAAAAATACCTTGGTGAACACCAGATCCAAAAATAATCACAATACCAACGAACCAACACTAACTCAGATATGGGGTTTACCACCAGTCACTGGACACTCGCGCTGTGGGGATTGCAGCATATGTCACCTCACTGAAAATACCAAGACCATTAATTTGGAACCAGGAAAGACATGGGAGCAGAGATCCCATACTAATTGCAATAGCTCCAATGTGGTTTATCTTATCACCTGTACCTGTGGCAAACCCTATGTCGGCATGACGACGCGAAAAATTAAACAACGAATCTGTGAACACAGAAGTACGATAAGATGTAAGAAGAACATGACGAAACTCACAGACCATTTTCTAACGGCCCACCATACTACCAACGATATGAAGTGGACAGTCATTGAACAGCTGCAAGCGGGCCCCAACATCCAGGCCCGCCTATTTGAAAAGGAACAGAGATGGATATATAGACTTTCCACTCACATCCATGGGCTTAATGATAATATCCCATGGAACTCTGTGTTGAGATGAATCTCCTTTCCAACTAACCTGACTGTACATAATTTCCCACATATACGATTCCACCTATGGCTGTATGATATTTTTCATTACACCCATTTCTCCAATGACTTTCACCTATGGCTGTAGTATCATTTATACCACATCCAGTTCCCCATGTTTCCTATGACTTTCACCAATGGCTGTAATATCATTTATACTACATCCAGTTCCCCATGTCTTTCTAACGCAGAACTCCTCCTATGTTTTTGAACATTAGGCCCTACAGACTGAAGACACTCCTTCTGTCCGTTTTAATGCCCTACTTGGCATCCCCATTAAGTCCCAGTGAGATCCCTCCCGCTGATAATAATTTCAGCAAGCTTTTTTAAGTCGCTTAAGTCCAACCTATCGGAGATTGCTCGTAACTTTTTCCCCCCCTCCAGTTTATTCAACACACGGCGCCGGGCGGCATACCCCGCTTCCTCCCGTCAGCCAGTGTTTATTATTCCACTGCGCAGGCGCGACGCCGTGCAGTTTCCATGCCAACCTCTGGGTCACGCACACTGCGGCGCCGAGCGGCCACCACGCCCACCGCCAGCAGTCAGCCTCTGTTTACCACACTTCAGCGCAAGCGCGGCATCTTTTGGTAACCATGCCTACCCTTGACCCTCCCGGGCTCCCATACTCACACAGGCTTCGCCGGAAGCGATCACACGCATATATGCGCCACGCCCTCACTTTCTCGTTGCTACCAAGCAGCTAGCACGGAGAAGTAGGTGAACCGCCTGATTCCGCCAACACAACTGTAAGTTGTCCCTTTCCTTCCCTCACAAGCAGGACCAACAACGGAGGCCACCCCCCAGCGCTAAATAAGGGAACTACTCCCTTTACCAACAACATATCTTTTTCTTCCTAGATTATGTTGTTACCGGCATAGCGCCCTACTCCTGCTTGATGCAGCTCGACCTGAGCCACAGCATTGTAAGCCCTATTACCATCTTTCTGCCATATCACAAGTTGTGAATTACTCTATGTTGTTTATGTTTGTTAGTCCAGTTTGTCTCTTTTTGTTGACCACGAACCATGACCAGGTCCTACCAAAGCGATTAACTATCACTTAGCTGGCACCTAAAATAAACCACGGCGGTACACAATATGAGCACTCCTACTTAGTGCACCCCAGACTACGATGCCAACATGTACCCTATATAGCACGCACTAAGGCTAAAATCAGACCTTTTTCCATAGATATTTTATCTCCAAAACTAAGAGCACGTTTGCACAGCACCTGTAGACACGCTCTGCATCGATGAAGGCACTGTGTCAACCACCACTGTGGAAAGCCAGAATAACTTCACGTATCTTGCACTCTATCACTGCACTACGTAACAGGATAGTAATTATTTTATTCGCCTTTTCTTCCTTTTCCACAGGTTTTGCAGCACCCTTAATTTTAGGCGTGCGTCCCAGAAGTCTATTTTTCTTCTGGTCGTCCAAGGATTTAGGGCTGGGTGTGTCTTTTAGGGGGCACATACCACCCACTTCCTTGTTTTGGTCCTGAGGAATACCGGGGATTTTCCCCTGATGGTAGAAACATGTCGACCAACACATAAAATAGAGATAAGTAGGCCGTAACTTCCCTACTACTATCTCAACTTTATTTTTAATTTTGTCCAGTTACTTTTTTATTAAACTCTACATAAAAGAATACCAGGACAATTTTAACACTTACACTCTTTGTTTGCACCCCACATTTCACTACCAGCTCCACTGCAATTGCAGGTGTTGAAGCACACCCAAGTGACGCTAGGCCACTTGGGTGGGCCCCGATGATGAAGCAAGTCACCACTAGGTGGTGAGTGAGGGGTTTCCTAACAAAGGAACAATGTTTCCTGAGTACAGACAAAAGCCTTCATTTACCCTCATCGGGTAGTACTCCTCCATTTTGTTCTTTTGAACCTTATTGTGACATGCCATGAAGCTCTACATCTGAACGCTTGTTGTTTTGAGGATTACACTTAAAACAAGCCCTTAGTTCTCTTGTATGGTGTTAGATATGGTTCCTGCTGTTGTTACACTAACTAGATTCTTTGGCCTGTTTAAAATACCCACTTCTGCCGTTATTTGTGTTTTCTGTATTCATTTGTGTCTTGTGTTCATAGATGATTTAATATATTGACTCGTGCTGCATTACCATCCGTGTTTTGTATTTTCTTATTAAACAAGGTGTTGTGTTCTCTAATTGGAGAAGGTGCCAAGGCAATCCACCTCCTGGAGCCAGCACTGAGAATGCCAGTCCACCCATGAGACTTTTCGAATTTGGGGGACCAAGTTTGTGAAAAGCCATTGAAGCATAGCATTGTGTGGTTCTTCTGTAGAACATGATCTCTGCTGTGCAAAGTAGAACATGGGAAAACTCCTCCTCTAACCACGATTCCTCCGCGTCTTTAACGTGGAAGCACAAAGAAGTGTTCCGATCAATCTGCTGTGCCCCTGCTGGAGATTATTAGGGAGTTTGTCGGAGGCACAAATGTGCCTTTGGACATTGGGCTGTGGAGGTCAAGTTGAAAACATATGGCAAATTCCACTGGTTTTCAAATACTACCTGGCAAACGTGAAACTATTAGAAAGCTGTTCCTAATTCAAGATGAGGTTGGTGCCAACGGGAATTGACTCACAGTCACAAACAGTTTATTAAATTCTTGTAAAACAAACATGCTAGCAACCAGATCCAGAAAGAACTATTCTGAATGGTCGCCTGAAATTTCCATTGTGGCAGGAGAATTACCCAACCTAGTGTTTAATTCAAATGACAAAACAGAAACATTTTTAAACTGTTCTTTGGTCGAAGAGACCAGGAGTCACCTGAGAGAATGTATTTACACTGTAATTCAAATGGCTGAAATCGCCCATTATACGTTTTGCCCAAACATGGTGCAACATGTTTAAAAAAAAATCCTATTTTTATTAGGTTGTAGTTCAAACAACGAGCCGTTTATCGAACGTTCGTTATTAAACTGTATTATGACACATTACAAAGTATGTGTTGCAGCTTGATGTACAAAAAACAACTGAAGTTAAAGTAGAAATCTGTTCATCCACCAACAATCCCTCACAAATATTGTAATGCCAAATCCCTCAAACAGTTAATGTTCAATAAAGACTGTTTTTTTTTGCTTGTTAAATTAGGCACGATACTCCAAGCTCTCTTAAAATAAATAGTCTGATTATATAATTATTTACACCCAAAGGAAGCCGTGAAATAACTCCATGATCTAAGGTCTCAGATATGACTTGGTATCACTGAATAAAAAGTACAGTGGTCCTGTCAGAATTTGACATCGCATGGTGGTAGCAAAACCGCAGATGCAGCATGCCTCAATCTGGCATGGAGGGTCTCAGGGAATGACTTAGACCGCTATCCGTTCTTACCAGTCGCGGCTTCTACCGGGCTTCAGTGGTGAGGCAGAGCGGGAGATTAAAAAAAAAAACACTTTACCTTACTGGTGGCCGCATCTCCTCTGTTCTTGCAGACGCAGGAACAGGAAGCACCCAGGCTCCCTCACCTAAGCCAATCTGAATGGTCTGAGCGCTATTGCTTGGCGTCACATGGAGAATGGAAGGCTAGGCATGTTCCTCACCAGGCTGTGTATTACAGGCAGGACTGTTTGGATGGCCCAAGACGGCTGACCAAGCAGTCATGCACACTTGGGGAGTGCCACCACTCCTCCCCTGCTCTATGGGCAGTCCAGCCATGGCCCACTGCGGCACCAGGAGATCGCTAGGGGGGATAAATGATAATAACCTGGCCGTAATGTTTTTCTTGGGGAGCGACACTCCTCCGCCATAGCGGAGGAGCCGCCACTGGTTCTTACGCTCCACCACCACCAAGACTGAGCAGCTATAGGGAGAATTTTCTTCCTCAAAAAGCAAATAAGTTCCCCTTCACACCTCCGCTATGATCACAGCCCTAATGAAGTTTCCCTTGCCTCATGACTGAGCTTTCCGGGCCATTTTTAACCCTTGCTCTTGAGTCAGCCTCGCACACGGTGGGCAAGACAGACAGTTTAGCCACATACATGTTCTGTGCTCAAGTCATCATTTTGTTCCCCGTGGAAGAGGCATGGTACACATCTGATAAGGATGGCCACAGCCAAAGGAGAGACTTGGAAAAAAGCCAATGACCGAATAGGTCCACCCGGGTGCAAAATTCAGTCTGTGCACTTGAGTCGCTTCTTCCTATCGACAGCCAAGTACATTGAAGGAGGAACCTAACGGTTGTGAAATTAACACTTGGATTTGCATAACCAGACCACCTACTCCCAGACATTTATGTATGTGAACCAATGTAGGGATCTGTAAGCCTAAGCAGATGAGGAGCTGGCCCCGCACATAACAATGGAATCAATAACCCTGACCGTCCCAGAGTTACATGGTCACACAATGTATACACCCTCCATGTGTAACCAGCACAGCAGCTCCATGTCCTCTCGGTCAGTTTACTAAGGATCCTCCTCTGTGCCAGATCTGCCAATTCGAGCAGCAGCTTGGAAGCTGGCACAAGCAGCAGCAGGAAGTAAGGTGTTGGTAGTAGTTCTCATGCAAGTGTGCACAGTTAGCAGGGATATGAGCTCAGGGTGGCTAGTTAATGCCATCCATTGCTGGGGTGCAGTACAACCTTAACAGATGTTGGCTCTGGTGCTGCTGCACCTGCTGTTCAGTGATCACTACAGCCCTGTTCAGGGACCCTTTATATATAGCCTTACAGTGAGTGCTCCCCTGTCGAGCCCAGTGTGAACATCTTGTGGTGCACCCGTCTATGGGCCCCTCTCCTTTTTGGGGCCTCGCAACAACGGATCAAAATAATATTGATTTGATCTTGAAAGAAAATTACAATCAAGCTTTCTTAAATACTGCTTCCAAAAGATAGAAAAAAGTCCATCAACTCAAAGCAATGAAAACTTAACAATAAAGACTCTATAGAGAAAATACTGTATTCATGTAATGTACCCATTAGCAACTTAAGGTGCATAAATCAGAGACCGCAGATTCACATCAAAGTTTGTTTCTGAAAAGCAATCTTCTGGCAGCTGTCAGTTTGTAAAAAAAATCCAGTGCATTGGGTATTAGGAGATAATTTGCGGAGGGGGCTGAAGTTTCGACTGCCTAGGGGCCTCCACAGGGTTTAATCCGGCACTGTCTGCCAGGGTAACTTGATATTTTAGGCACTGTTTCGCTGATGGTGTGCGTGGTTCAATCTTCTGTATTAAAGTGCTTTTGATGTCCAAACTGGCAGCCTTTATCGGTGTGCCGTCCTTCATCTGGACAGGATTGGCTCTTTTTCCCATTACTCCACGCTCTCGGAAACTCTTGCTGTCTTTGGCTTCTACTCACTGGCCAGCTGGAAGCAGTTATTGTTGCTGCATTCGACACAATCTCACAGCCCTCCCCTTCGCCTTCCACCCCTTACCTCTCCTTTCAAGCACCCAGCGTTCCCTCCAATTGTCATTTCCTGATGATCACATCATATTCAGGTTTGCTGTGCTCGGAATATGCCTCAAATAATTTCTGTTCCAGTAACCCAGCAGAACATTTTGTCTGGTCTATGAGTAAGAATACGAGCCCCACTGAAAGTAGTTTTCTGTGAAAAAGTTAGGTCCATGAGAGACGTCTATGAACATTTTATGCCTACAATATAAAACCTCTGTTCAAACAAAGGTACCATGACTCATTCATAAGTAATATGGGCCAATTGTCAGACTGTCTTTTCCTCTGTTCTTTCCTTGGTGGGAGTCTGTTCATCAACACAGTGGCTTCTCTTTTTTCTAGAAAGTAATAACTAAAACATTCTGTTGAAATAGGATGGTATAAACTAATGGGTAACCCTGGGCGTAGTGGGGCTACGCGGAGGTCCACGGAGTTGCAAACAAACTCTGTGGAACTCTGCTCCGCTCCGCCACCCGCCTCCACCCCCCCTATTAACAAGTAATTCGACAATAATTATAAAGTAAATTAAAAACCACTTACCTGTACTGCGGCATCCCCGGGTTGCCCTCTTCCTCACCGTCTGAGTAATCCTTGAGAAAACTGCACCACGCATGCGCAGTTTTCTCAAGGATTACCCAGACGGTGAGGAAGAGGAGGAGGGCAGCCCGGGAACGCCACAGTACAGGTAAGTGGCTTTTAATTTACTTTCAATTCATGTAGAATTACTTGTTAATAGGGGGGAGTAGAGGCAGTGGCTGGCCAACGGTGCGGAGTGTGCAGAGATTTGCCTTCTCCGCGGAACGCGGAGTATGCCAATCTCCACACACTCCGCGGGCGAAGCGGAGTTATCCGCCCTGGCTTACTAATCGTACCCGTTCCACTGAAACACTCGTAACACCGCTTAAACTTTATAAAACCCGTAACCTCAAACCCTGAGTAGAGCTATGAAGTACGGATTTTTTTCAGTTTTGGCATTTTGATTATTATATGAGAGGACAGTGTGGTTTTGTCACAGACGGCTCTCCCTGTCCAGCCAAGGCGCCCGACACCTGGGATGTTCACAAGCCGGGATATATCCGAGAAGATTTGAGGAGTTTCCCCCTGCTGGCAACCACAGTGGCTAGCCAGCAGTGCTTGACCTTACTTTTTTTTCTTAAGCCAGTGTGTTTATATATATATATATATTCACTGAAAAAACCATAGGTTATAGACCATATATAGTTAGGAATTCGCATTTACAAAACCTTATTTTACTCACACAAAACCATTGAAATTCCATATATAGTTAGTTGCACTAACTATATATCGCGCACCCGCAATCCACTGCTGATGATGTCACATATTACATCATTCATGACATGGTCAGTGACATCACTGATGACATCACTGATGACATCCCAAATGACATCACTGATGACATCACTGATGACATCTCATTTGACATTACTGATCACATCAAATATGATATCATTCATGTGATAATACGATGAACCTCTTCAGACTCTAATATAACCTTAGATACAATCAGTGTAAACAGACACTCACAGACTGTCACTCATCCATGGAGTTACTCACACACCTAGTCAGTCATGCAAAGAATCAATCACACCTCCATTTCCTCAACTATACAGTTATACAAACTTTACTTATTCAAACATATACTAACACATATTTACTCTCTTATACAATCCCTGATACAAGTTCACAATGATCCATACAGCCACTCACACATTCACTGGCTCTTATGCACAGTTATTTATATATGTCAACTCTCACATGTACTGTGTTTTACATATGTACTTACTTTGACATGTAGCACTGAGATATCCATTCACTCACCAATACACTCATGCACACAGTCAACCGCCCATACAGCTGTTTCCACATGCACTTTTGAAACCATACATCTAGTGAATCAACTGCTCACACATCTATGCACAGAGTCATACACCTCCCAGCCACCCACACACACACTCAGTCTCCCATACAAATACTTGTGCAACCAATCAATAACCCATATAGTTACTCATATAGCTACTTATCAACACATGCAACAGTTTACAGAACAACAGACATAATGATGCACAAATTAAGACAGTTTAGTCACTAACCCATGCACTCAGTGAGACACATTTAATCACTCACTCATACAGTCAGTCATGCACCTACTAAATCCTTCATCCAGACACTTATACATCCACTCATTCTTCAATATGTAAGACATATTTTAACTTTACAGAAACATACAGTCACTGGATGTTGTCATCAGTGATGTCATCAGTGATGTCATTTGAGATGTCATCAGTGATGTCATCAGTGATGTCACTGACCATGTCATGAATGATGTAATATGTGACATCATCAGCAGTGGATTGCGGGTGCGCGATATATAGTTAGTGCAGCTAACTATATATGGAATTTCAATGGTTTTGTGTGAGTAAAATAAGGTTTTGTAAATGCGAATTCCTAACTATATATGGTCTATAACCTATGGTTTTTTCAGTGAATTTTCAAGGTTTTGTAAATGCTAATTCCTAACTATATATGGTCTATAACCTATGGTTTTTTCAGTGAATATATATATATACATACATATATAAACATATATCATCTGTATATCTATATAAATACAAACATAAATGCATGCATACATATACTTATATGCATACAGATGCATGTTATTTACATGAAAGTTGAAAAAACACTAATAAAAGCAAAGCTAAAAAGCCACCTCATTACAAACAGAATGGCTTTAACTTAAACGAGGGCGAGATCTATTGCATTTTCAATGCTTGTTTACTTTGGTTCCATCAAGAAGGCATTCAGATGTGTCACACATTTGCCATAAATTCTGAATGTTAGCACTCTAGTTGCACATTAGATCACTGTAGTAAAGCTACTGCTCACCAGGGACGTCTGCTGCTGGTATTCAAAGTGCATGTTTCAGTCTGCATGTCAGAATTTTTTTAATGAAATAGAAGAGGATTTGAGAAGTCACTCAAAATGATCCCTAATTTTTCTTTCTGAAGCACTAATCATACTTTCTATGGCAAAATTAACCCCCTCATGTTGTTCCTTTTTAAATTGAGTGTTTTCAGACTTACCACTTCATTCCAATCAAGATGGCTTCTGGTGTGCCATACTTTTGTCATAAGTAAGACTGTTAGCGCTCTAGTTGTTCTTTAGAACACTCTGGGACATTCTGTCATTGGGCTATACTTGGGGTACATCTGGGTGATATTTGGGCTACATTTAGGCTCTTTTGTCTCTGGTGGCCATCTTGGGAGACTGTATGTCAGAATTTTTTAATGAAATTGAAGAGGGTTTGAGAAGTCACTCAAAATGTGCCCTAATTTTTCTTTCTGCAGCACTAATCATAATTCATATGGCAAAATATACCCCCTCATTTTGTTCCTTTTTAAATTAAAGGTGTGCCATACCTTTGTAATAAGTAGGACTGTTAGCGCTCTAGTTGTTCTTTAGAACACTCTGGGACATTCTGTCATTGGGCTATACTTGGGCTACATCTGGGTGATATTTGGGCTACATTTGGGCTCTTTTGTCTCTGGTGGCCATTTTGGGAGACTGCATGTCAGAATTTTTTAATGAAATAGAAGAGGATTTGAAAAGTCACTCAAAATGTGCCCTAATTTTTCTTTCTGCAGCACTAATAATACCTTCTATTGCATAATATACCCCCTCATTTTATTCCTTTTTAAATTAAATGTTTTAAGAGTTACCACTTTATTCCCATCATGATGGCTCCAGGTGTGCTATACCTTTGTAATAAGTAGGACTGTTAGCGCTCTAGTTGTTCTTTAGAACACTCTGGGACATTCTGTCATTGGGCTATACTTGGGCTACATCTGGGTGATATTTGGGCTACATTTGGGCTCTTTTGTCTCTGGTGGCCATTTTGGGAGACTGCATGTCAGAATGTTTTAATGAAATAGAAAAGGATTTGAGAAGTCACTCAAAATGTGCCCCAATTTTTCATTCTGCAGCACTAATCATACTTTCTATGGCAAAATATACCCCCTCATGTTGTTTCTTTTTAAATTAAATGTTTTAAGAGTTACCACTTTATTCCAATCAAGATGGCTTCAGGTGTGCCATACCTTTGTAATAAGTAGGACTGTTAGCGCTCTAGTTGTTCTTTAGAACAATCTGGGACATTCTGTCATTGGGCTATACTTGGGCTACATCTGGGTGATATTTGGGCTACATTTGGGCTCTTTTGTCTCTGGTGGCCATTTTGGGAGACTGCATGTCAGAATGTTTTAATGAAATAGAAAAGGATTTGAGAAGTCACTCAAAATGTGCCCTAATTTTTCATTCTGCAGCACTAATCATACTTTCTATGGCAAAATATACCCCCTCATGTTGTTTCTTTTTAAATTAAATGTTTTAAGAGTTACCACTTTATTCCAATCAAGATGGCTTCAGGTGTGCCATACCTTTGTAATAAGTAGGACTGTTAGTGCTCTAGTTGTTCTTTAGAACACTCTAGGAGGCTGCAGTAGAACACAAAGGAATCAACTGTCAGTCTCTGTCCTTGTTGGATGTACATGTTTTACTGAGAATGTCAGACTTCATTTTCACATGACTGAGAAAGATAATGTGAATTTACAGAAAATATGCTTTCAGTTTAGCTTATAGATCCCCTTCCAAACCACTGTGGGAAAATCATGAGATATTAGTTTTCTTTCAAACAATATTCATGATATCACAGCAGAAGGTTTTTTTCACATGGTAAAATCACCTTAGAACACACCACAATTCCTAAAACGAGTATGGTACCATCAACAAATGATTTATAATGTAACTAAATTCCTAAAACCCTCTATTAACTACAATGCTTTTTAATGAGGTGCTATCATGTATATTGGTCCCAAGATGGCTGCCAACACTTCTTGGATGAAGTGCTGACAGCCAATCAGATCAGATGTGTGGTTAGGCTCCGCCCAGATATATATCTTTTTTTGAACCTAAATTACTCAAAATCCACTGGAGCACATATATTGAGACCTAGCAAAGGCACATCGGGCTAACAGTCCCTACAATTTTGCCAAGTTTCGTGCAAATCCATTCAGCCATTCGAGCTAAAAGTGAGGCCAACCGCCTTATGGAAATTAACATGGGAAAAACGCGTTTTAGGACCCCCCTTTTTTCTCGGCCCCCCCTTGATGAAACCCCCCCAAATTGTCAGGGGCTGCTCAGAAACAAAATGTTCCATTTTCCTGAAAATTTCAGCCAATTCCGTCCACAAACGCCAAAGTTATTAGACATAGAATTTTCAAAAATCCCATAGAGAAAAAATCCTAACTATATATACCTACTGGCGACCGCCAGTAGGTAATATATATATATATATATATATATATATATATATATATATATATATATATATATTCACACTGAAAAAAAAACAAAGGTTAAAGTAACATTATAGTTGGGTGAGAATTTCAGTCACAACGTAGCAATTTAAAAGTACACAACTACTGAAATTCACCAGTTATAGTTTATAATGCTTGTTCCTGACAAACGGGAGCATTATCTGATGCCCTGCCCCCATCAGTATGGCAAGGGAAACAACAGAAGTATGCCACCACTCAGTGGCAGCAATTTCTAAATCTCCCACTGGGTGGAAGCAGACCTGCCTGCCCTGCACAGCTGAAGACCGGGAAAGCATGTTTGCTCCCTGGCAGGAGATTTAAAAATGCTCTTGCCAGATGAGAGCAAACATATGTTTCCCTGCCAGTGCAGGCAGGGAAACCACTCTGCCCCAGGAGTGGGATCCCCGGACAGATGACTTGAGCCGACCCCGGGAAATGGGGTCCCCAGGGCCTTTAAAGTCACAGGAATGGGGTACCGAGGCCTTTTATGGCTCAAGCGCCCCCCCTTTTAAATTTATACATTTCAGCCCCAGGGGATGGGATCCATGGGGCATAATAAAGCTCCAAGGATGGGGGGGAACGCACTCCCCTCCCTTCATATTCTATCTCGGCCCCAGGAAATGGGGTCCCGAGTGCCTCACCGAGTCTTGGAGAGAGGCCATGCACCCCTCCCCTAAAAAACAATTTCCTCTTCCCCCTAGGGTTTTGTACAAAAGACATGAAGGAGCACCCGCTTTTTTTTTTTTTGCCCTGGATTTGCAGATTTTCTGCCAATTTGCGGTAACTTAAAAAACATTTTTGGACCCCACCACCAGGCCTAGGGTGTCAGGGTATCCCTATAATACACTTATGTCTTTTTTTCTTTACCTTTTTTTTATGACTAAGGACTGAGACTAGAGTCCTAAGATGGCTGCCGCCACATCGTTGTTGATGTGGTGGCAGCCAATCAGATCTCAGCTTGAGATCTGTCAGGTCTGTGGATCCTGCACGGCATGATATATACAAAGCTTTTGAGAATTCATTGATCAAAAACCACTGAACAGATTTACACCAAATCACAAAAGCACTCTTTCTGGAACAAGATCTAGCTTTCTGACAAATTTGGCGTAAATCTGTGGAAATTAATGGGGTAAATGCGTTTTGGGACTCACCCCTTTTTTCTTGACCCCAGCTTGACTCATCCTCTGAACTTTCCAGTTAGAAGCTGAGGTGGAAGAGCATTTATTTTGGAAAAGTTTTGTGAAGATTTGTCAAACGGTGCCAAAGTTATTAGGAAAACAAAAAAAGTTTCTTGTGGAAACGTAGTTCTAACTATAACTACTCTATGGTGAACGCCACTGGGTAACACATATATATATATTTTTTAATTGGTTGCTCCCCCTACTCTTCAATGCAATACTATACTTTTGGCTCATCATATAATTTTAAACACAATTGTACTCCATAGTTGGAATGTCAAATGAAGGATCTAGTGTGGGGAATGTTTGCCCTCATCTTATTACAGGCTGTTTGTTTCTCATTCCACTATTTGGTGCTCAATTTAAAATCATGAGTACTCTGATGAAAGATATGTATTGACATGCAGCCTAGAGTACCACCTCGATTGCACTTATTGCTTTGAGGGGGTTATATAAATGTGCTTTACTACCTTGAGATGGTATTCTGAATAAGTGACTGTATTGGTCTCGCCAGTACCTTGCTATGACCACACTTCCCTTGATTCTGTTGGACTGTCATTGGATGGCTGAAACGCTTGCATCACCTGGATGACTTGACTCAGTACTAGGTCCATGTCAGGCTGATCGCCTGAAGCAGGGGACTCAAAACATAAGAACATCAAAAGTATTATGAACCAGTTGCAAGCCTCCATCATTATGCATTAATGGTTTGCAGACTAGGCTGTTCTCCTAGTGGTTCTTCCATATTCATTGAATATGTTAATCTTTGGCACTGGTATGATCTTGTTGACCTATGAAGTAAGCAGGTGATGTATTGTGTTTGTCAAGGAGCGAGGGGGGTGCCGGTATTGTGCAAAACTGAATTGCATCCCCTTCCAAGAGAGGGCGATGCACTTTAGAAAAGAAGCATTTGGTGGTTCTTGATCGATCGGGTGATTTGCTTGCATCTGGCACGTTCCATAACCAGGACCCCTGAAGTAGCACCTGGAGCTAGAGCAAGCTCTAGGAATGCGGAAGAGATTTTTAATGGAGGAACAAAGGGAACATCCTTGGGTGTGGATACTGTTGGTATTGTCTCTTCAACTGAAGCAGTTTGTTACGTATTGTATCATTGGTTTAAGTTGTGCGTAACGCTGATGCCCTTGGGGTGAAGTTTACACCTAGTTAGAACACAGGGTAATGTATTCTCAGTATATAATAGGAGTTTTGTTACTTATCACAAGAGGTTTGGTCAAAACCGTGTTTATTCACACCATACCAATGACAACAGTAACTTGTTGGAATTTCTTCGTTGTTCATTTTTTTGCTCCATGGAAGGAAGCAAACAGAAGAGTTGCCTGCGCAATATTGTTTAGTACTTTGTATGCCATGATGGCTGCTTTTATTGTTGTAACTGTGGCCTGTAGCTATTTCAGAGCACAAGAGGCTTCTAGAAGAGTGAATGTGGGAAGAGGAACAGGAGGAAAAAACAGAAGAGATGAAAATGAGGCGACGTGAATCTATGTTGGCTGCTTGTGAATGGCGTCCTTTGCAATAGATCTCCTGTATTGTGTGGTGGTCTTGTTATTAGCGTCTTCATTCACCAATGAAATCTATGCCACAGGGGGCCAAGATCATAATTGATTATCCCCCAGATGCATCAAGCACCCATTCTGCGAATTCCAAATAGCAAAAAATACAGAATCGCTATTTGGAATTCGCAAAATGGGATGCATCAAAATATGCGAGAAAAATTTGCGATTCGCATTCGGCCGCAATCGCCGAATGCAAATTACAGAAAATCGCATAAATTAGCAAAATCCTCTGTTTTACAACCAGAAATAGCGATTTCGCTATTTGCTAGATCGCAAATAACGATCTCCCAAATTGAGAGATCGCAAAAACGGGAAGTATCATTTTGAGCACAATGATGACATCACAACCAGGAAGTAGGTAGTTCCCTTACTCATTCTGAACACAGAGCTGGAGAGGGGAGGAGGCACAGCCCTGAGCTCTAGGAGACATACCCTGCAGCCCCACAACAGAACATTCACATTCCACAATGCCCCAGGGAGCAGCAGGATCCAGTGAAACTGGCCGGAAAAGTAAAATAAAATTTTCTGAACAGGAGCTGGTGTTCCTGATTGAGGGAGTCAGCAAGGACCATGATAAGCTTTTTGGGAAGCTATCCAGGAAGGTGCCAGAGGCTGACAAAAGGTGCATTTGGCTGCGCATCAGGGCAAAGATAAACGCCGTAGGAGTGACCCAGCGGTCAATCGATGACCTTAAGAAGAGGTGGTATGACCTCAGAGGCCGTGCAAAGGAAGGCATAGCAGAGAGGCTGGGGGAGAGACTGGCCACGGGAGGAGGAGAATCCACAGTTGCCGCCAACACACCACTGGAGGACTTGGTTGAGGACACCATCAACCCTGCAGCCTGCGTGGGGGTCACTTAAGTGGACACCTCCCGACCCACACAACAATCACAATGTAAAATCCATGCAAATGCGACCCCGTCCCCTAACAATGCCCATGCCCCCAGAGCTAGCCATTAGATAACCCCAGTAAATCAGTCCCTGCACATCAGAAACTCCTTATTGCATTGTGGGACCAGTAGTGTGAAAATGCTCCCTGATAGCCACACACAGCCAGAACGGTCAAGTGAAACATATCCCTAAAGCCAGTCAGGGAATGCAAGCCTGCATGCATGTTGCAACATCCCATGTGCAAGATTCATATCATTAATCATGCACCCATTCACATTGCAGATGCTGAAACCACAGATAGTGAGGCACTCCATATCGAGTAGACACCAGAGGAGACGGAGGGAGAGAGCCATCCAGCCCCAACAGGTCAGGTTGTGCCCATCATCAAAAAACCGACAGCGGATGCAACTGACCCGAACAACTATCGACCAGTGACCAACATACCTTTACTAGCCAAAACTATTGAGAAATGCGTACAAGGTCAACTGAGTCAACACATCGCTAAGTTCTCATTACTAGATGATTGCCAATCTGGATTCAGAGCTGGGCATAGTACTGAAACTGCGATCCTGCATATCGTGGACGACGCCCTACAAGCCCTAGACAGAAATCAAGCATGCCTGCTGATTCTCCTAGACCTGTCATCTGCATTTGACACGGTAAATCATGAAATGCTGATGACCAGGCTACAAGAAAGGATGGGCCTGTCGGGAAATGTGCTGAATTGGTTTAGATCTTTCCTGCAAAATAGGTCTCAACGTTTCCTGGTCAATCAAGCGACCTCTTCCCCTTGTCCTACTGCCGTCGGGGTCCCGCAAGGGTCAACATTATCCCCAGATCTATTCAACCTATATGTTGAACCTCTCACGGAGATTCTTCGGGGATCACAGATACCCTATCATATGTATGCAGATGACCCGCAAATATACATAAAGATCGCCTCCCGTGTTGACATTGACCTAATGAACATGACACTAAAGAGAGCCCTACAGTGGTTAACCACGAACCATTTGAAACTAAATGTCCATAAAACTGAATTCCTGTTAATATCACCGACAAAGAACCGTCCCGAGGTAAAGGAATTGACGAAACTGGTGACAGCCCTGAACTGCACCCCGACCCTAGTTAAGTCAGCTAAATCACTTGGAATCACCTTGGATGAGAACCTGGACATGAAAGACCACATAAACTCAATGGCCAAGGGTGCCCGCTTCCATCTGAACTATCTAAGAAAATTGAAACCATACATCTCAAAGACGGACCTAAAACTGGCCGTACAATCCCTAGTTATTTCGAGGATTGAATACGGTTGCACTACGTTAGCGGGTCTACCCAAAACATCCATAGCTCCGCTAAAAGCCTGTCTCAATGCAGCGGCAAGACTGATCACGGGATCGAGGAAATTCGACCACATATCTCCTCACCTGAAGACACTAAACTGGCTACCCTATGAAGCCAGAATTCAAATGAAGATTGCTTGTATTACCCACAGGGCAGTCCACTTCAACATGCCGAGATACCTTGCCAAGAAAATTAAGCTATCGGGAAGCAACAGACCAACGAGAAGCGCTAAAGAACTGCTACTGAGGCCAGCCTTTTTCCGTAAGAAAAAGACCTACAACCGAGCGTTCTCAGGAGCCGCCCCCAGAGTCTGGAATTCTTTACCTCCGAACATCAGGAAGATTAAAAACTTGATATCAATCAAACGCGAACTGAAGAACCACTTGATGAGCAAACACCTCTCTTAGGAAAGAGTATTGAGTACTGATGAGAATATCCCCACCTAAGAGAGATGGCCTCGACTGGAACTTCTTGAAGATCAATTATCTGTTAACTGACTGATTTCATGTTTATACATTGGCCACACACGTTACCACTACCTCAAATCAAGGGGATCCGATATCTGTAACTCTCAGACAATACGATATACCCTCTACCTCACTTTGTTTTATTGCCTAGGATACCGGCTACATAGCAGCACTTTTTACTCCTTAATGCTATTTATACACGATATTTGCACTGTTATGCTATACAACCCTACCTCATTCACCTCCTAATACTAATTGGATAGGCTGAAGAACTATTACCTATAATCCCCTTTACAGCTTACCGCCTTAGACCTTACACTCATGTATGTCTGCTGATACAATTGCCTCCAATGTTTGTAACTTATCCTACATGTGAAGCGCTCTGATACCCACGGGTCTTGTCCGCGCTATACAAAACTTTATAAATAAATAAATAAATAAATACCACCACCTTCCCAGAGGGACAGGGCCACCCCAGCAGCCACAGAAGGTGTGCAACCAACCCAGGCATCACGCATGGCAGTGGAACAGGCCCCACCACCAACCAGGAGGCAGACACGCCGCACAGCCACTGTGCTTTTCCCGGCAAGCGGACGGTTGAGGCAGCAGCGCTCCTTGGCCACAAGAGCTGACAGGGAGCAACAGGCCCAAGATCACGGTCTAGGGATCGAAGCCCGGATGCTAGCTGTGCACCGCAAGCAGGCACAGCACATGGCAGCCATGCAGCTGCAGTTGTACAAGACTGCACGCAATGTGAACCAGCTCACCGAGAGTGTGCAGGAGCTAACAGCTGCAGTCAAGGAAAACAGCCAACTGATGGCTGCACGGCAGGACATCACCCGCCGACGCCACCGCCAGCTGCTGACCCGGCTATCGGCATATACCCGCTCTAACCACCTTATAGGGAACGCAACATCCCAACTGTCTCGTCGGTCATTGGCCATGCAGATCCAAATTATGCAATGCTGCCAAGACGTGGCAAAGGCCCTCGAGCAGGTCACAACCGCAGTCCCAACACCAACAGGTGTGTGGCCATGGCCATGAAAAGGGGGGTGGGGTCTTGGGGGGTGATGATGCCAGTGAGGGCACATCGAGCCTGAGCAGCCTGTCTGTGCCGGTGATACCAGAGAGGCGCCGCAGTACCAGGCCCAGTGCAGCATCACGCCCGGATACTCCCAACGTGGAGCCGAAGAGGCGACCGGGTGCGTCCAGCAGGAGGCGCTAGTGAATGGTAGAACATTAGCAGCAGTGCCATGCTGAAGTACCAAGCACGCCTGCTCTACATACAAGAGGCTGTATGACGTAATAAAGTGGTAATGTTGTTTGAAACCAAGTAAACTACTACATCTTGTTGTAAATAATAATAACAATTTATTCTGAAAACAAATCTTCATCATGTCATTATTCCATGTGGCATGCATGAGTGCAGTGTTGTGTGAGGGGTATGGGTGCACTAGAAATAGTTCAGTGTGATGTTGTTGCGGCGCCTGTGTCCTTCTGCAGGATTCTCCCCGCGTGCATGATGCACATGTGCAGCTGGCCGGTTGTCCCCCTCCGACTCACTACCAGAGATCTCCACAGGTATCCTCCGCTTGGTGGCAATATTGTGGAGTATGGCACACACGGCCACAATGCGGCAGCTGGCCTCAGGCTGGTATTTGAGGGCCCCACCAGTCTTGTGTAGGTTGCGGAATCGGCTCTTTAACATCCCAAATGTCCGCTCAATTACATTTCTTGTGTGAATGTGCGCAGCATTGTAACGCCGTTCCTGTGTTACAGGGTTCAGGTATGGGGTGAGGAGGCCATAGGCGCTGTCACCTGAAGGATAGGAGCAGAGGGTCAGTGCCTGTTATGCGCATATACATGGTCTTGACATACTGTATGTGGGCATGTGTACTTACCTAGGAGATGTCCTTCGCCAAAGTCACCCCTGGCCAATCGGGTGTGTATGCCGCTGTGCCTGAAGATGAACGAGTCATGCGTGCTACCCGGGTATTGGTGTATTTCAAAACAACAACGGACCCCAAGTAAGTCAGCACAGGACCTCAGGGAGCAATTTTTTTTAGAATCCACAATGGTCCCATGCAACACAGGATAAAGCATACAAATGAATACAGACACAATGGATTCTGTATTTAAGTGACTTGTTCAGCCGGACAGTGGTCAACAAGTATATTTACTTTATAACACAAAATACAGCGAGAATATCCTTCAACAATCTCACGTTGTGGGGCACAATGTCGGTGATGATGGTCTTCGCATTGCAGACCATCTGGATGTTTAGTGAGTGGTAGGACTTGCGGTTCCGG
Organism: Lissotriton vulgaris; assembly: GCF_964263255.1. Lineage (NCBI taxonomy): Eukaryota > Metazoa > Chordata > Amphibia > Caudata > Salamandridae > Lissotriton > Lissotriton vulgaris. The sequence goes on along the minus strand of NC_141693.1, from coordinate 1,062,805,093 downwards.
TACATGTATTCTGTCTCAGCAGGCGGACAGATGTGGATGTAAGTACAGTCAATGCAGCCAATTACATGGGGAAATTGGGCGGTGTGGTAAAAGTCCAGTTTTGTTTGGGTTAAGTCCTGTTGGGTTATAGGGAAGGTTATGTAGTGGTGTAGCTCAGCATGGTGTCCAGGAAACTCCGTAGGCAGCGTGCCCTGTGAGATCACCCCTGCATATGCAACTATCCCCTGGAAGCTTCCAGAGGCCAGGAGGTGCAGCAGCACAGGACCTGGACATGGGTGGGCATGGCATTGGTCCTCCTTGTTGTGTGCTGCATCAGGGGGTCAAGGTCTCTGATGAGATTAGTTATCATTGCCCCATTCAGCCTGTATTTGAAGTAGATCTCAGTCTGGCCCAGGAGTGTGATCCTCAGCCGGAAGATGCGCGCCTGGATCCTGCGTCGGTTCCGGGCTGCAGCCTGGAGCCTTAGCCGCCTTGCCACGATGTAGAGACCTGGCATTGTGAATGTCCTCATGCTCCTACTGTGTCGCCTTAAGTGTGTTTGTTTTACCCCGCACCTGTTTCTTGTTAGGATTTTTTTTTTTGTAATTGTACTTTAGGGTTACCACCTGGTTTGACTTCTCCTTAAATTGCGCCTCGCAAATTGCGATTTTGGTGTTTTTCGCAAATAGCGATTTTTGATGAATTGAATTTGCTATTATTACGCGAATTCGCAAAATAATTTGCAGAATCAGTGGAACATGGCTATTACAGATTCACAAAGGGGGTTCCACGTTGATTCTGCGAATTTATTTTTGCGAATTCGCAATTTGGTGTTTTTTTGCTTCATGAATTGCGGTATCAGAAATTGTGATCGCAATAGCTGTTTCGCAGCTATTGCGATCGCAATTTCGGTTGATGAATCTATGCCTAAGTGCTTAAACAGGCAGTGACTGGCCCTGGCATAGTGACTTGCATTGGAAAAGAGAGTTAGGCTATCGAGTCCGATTTTGATGCCAGGTCAGCATTGGAGGCATGCACATTGGACATTTCCTGCATGAGAAGAAGCCTGGTGCAGTAGTTGTATAGGGAGAGAGCCAAGATAAAGCTTTGGGGCCAATTAACGAGTGGTGCCCTGGTAAAGACCCCACTGAAGTTCATTTGGAGCCAGAATAATCACAATACAGAAGAGGAAAAAGGGTTATGAGACTGACAGATGAAACATCACCAGCACCGTTTTACAGTGCAATATATTAAAAAGTGCAATATCGCAGAGATGTAAGGTTTTATTCATCATGAACGAAAGCTGGCTTTTTGTTTAGGATTATGAGAGTTTCCAGATTTGGAGATGCCCCAAAAACTCTAATTTTGTGAAAGTGTCTCTCCAACTTTTTACAAAATCATATTGTTGTGCACTAATAGTCATCTGGTCAAATTTCACATGACTGATTCCTTGGTTCTTCTGACGTAGAGCTCATCATTTGTAGGAGGTAGGCATTAGCTGGTTCCATACTTTCTTTGCAGCCTGGTGTCAAGGGATCCCCAAGTCCACTCTGAACTGAGATGTTGAGATTCATTCCGCCTTTGAAGAAAACAACGCATGAAAGGAAGAAGCACGACTACTTAGTAAGTAAGCGGAAATGGCAGAGCAGGGATGAAGGTGATTCCATCCACAGGAGCGCCTAGTTCAATCACCGTTATTAAAGGTCCCCAAGGGCTCCGTGCAATAACAGTATTATAATGTGTACACTAACATTATGCAGCTTAGGACTCAGTAAGTGGTTCCAGCAGTGACTTTGGCCGGGTATTGTTTGCTATATTTAACCAGGTTTGCTGCTGGCCCGTAATATCAGACTTTTTTTTTTTTTTTTACCTTTATTTACTCTAGGCAGGGGCGGCCTAAGGCATGTGCAAGCTGTGCACCTGCACAGGGCCACCAAAACCCAGGGTCCTCCACGCCAATATATATCCTTAATATAATAATCCTCTGAGGATGGATACATATTTGCGTGGCGGCCCCAGTGGCAGGGATTTGGCAGCCTCCGGCTCTGTTCCACTTCCAAACACTCTGACCCCCCCCCTCTTCACTGGCCTCCCCGGACCCCCTCTTCCGGGGCCCCCTACCTACGGTCCCTGCCCAGGGCCGCCATGAGCCTAGAGCCGCCCCTGCTCTAGGTACCAGAGATTCACTAGGAAGCCATTTGCTTTACTTCAGTGGTTGAGGCCGAATTTAGTATAGTGGTAGAAAAAGATGCCCTGCCTACAATTCGTGGCCCTGTTTCCAAAAAACAGTTTGTTCTTTGCAGAGCGAAAGAGGACATGGTTCATGCTTCCTGATGGCACCGGTTTCATGCCCGGAAGAGAAGAGAATGCAGAGAACTGTCATTGACCCTCCGCTGTCTGACCGGTCAAGGACCTGCGGCCTGAACTGATGACAAGCACACTAGAGAAGCGGAGAGACTGATGTGACATGAGTGACATTCAAACATGGAGGTCTGGTGGCCCCAGATTTACTCCCCACAAACCACACCAGCCTTTAATGTATTGTGTGCCAGGTTATTGTGAGTCAGGAGTTTACTCATGGAAACTAGGTTTTGTTGCTCTGTGCTTACTCAGAGGGCTGCACCTTTGTTTTGGCTCAGATTCAACTCTTACTTTGATGTGACTCGTATAGTATTAGAACTGCCTTTAGATTATCCTAATCTGGAGGCCTGTGTCTGGCCTCATGAGTGGGAGAGGTGTGGTGTCTCGGCCAGGGCGACTGGCGCTGGAACTGGGGATCACGGATCGATCCCCGGTGCCGGCGGCAGATTAGCCCAGCACCATGTGACTCTGGGCAATAGCTTGCTTAATCTTCCTGACGGCCCCCAGCGCCTAGAGACCCTTACGGGTGATTGTTTGCGCTTTACAAATGTGGAATATATATGAGCGGTTTGTAGGAGTGGTTTCCTTCTTTCTGTTGTCCTAGGGATAGCCTCTTTGCTCAGATGTGGAGATGCACTTTACTCTGGAAATGCAGATGCTATTCCATAGGGTTGATTACAATTAGGGCTCACGGTTTTATGGTATTTTTCTTTTTTTTAACACTTCTGTCTGTATTTATCCATATTTCTTTTTGGGCCGTTTTATTGGTATTTATCCATATTTATTTTGTGTTTTGAGAATAAATGGAGTTGTAAAATGGTATATTTCCACATTTATTTAACTGCTAAACATACTTTGATGCCTTTCATTTTAGCAAATTAAGCAGCCAAATATAACACTACACTGCACCCACAGATACAAATAGATGTTCGCATATGCCTGTGTTTAAAGAAATCTCATCCTGTTTTTTAACCACACTTGCCATCTATCTGCTCAGCTATTGGCCTGGAATTCACGAACGACAGCATGGAGAGTCACTCACAAGAAGCACAATTTTCTGAATTTTGTTGTTTTTAAAAATAAATACAGACAAGGGAACACGTTGTTTTCTGACTGTATTTATTTGTAAAAATCAGTAAAAACTGAAAACGGGCCGCCTTAATTACAATCTGCTCAAACTGTGGTCCTCACCGTGCAGCTTCATAGGGTCCGCCGTCCCTTTGAATTGGAGACGATGACACCATTTGTGAGGATAATGGCTTGAATCAGTGCAACATTGGCAATCCTTGTGCCTCAGACCGTATTTGAAAACAATAGCAAAGAATAAAGCAAGCTTTTGAAAAACCAATAGGTCTGGCCTTGACAACCTTGCAATATTGTTTGTGTTTTAGTAAGCATATTCAATAGAAAGTAAAAGTTTAAAGGAAAATAATAATTAGCAAAAAAGAATCACAGTTAATATAGATTGGCCTAAAGCCCTGGCCAGGGGCGTAACAAACGCCCCCCGCAGCCCCTGCAGTGGGGGGGCCTCACTCTCTACAGTTAATGAAGGGGGCCCCAGGGGGCCCGGCCCCCTCAGCTCTTCTGAGAGCTGTGAGAGAGGTCTGCGCTGAAGTAGCAAGCCTCTCTCTCTCTGCATCTGAAGCAGGTGCAGCCTGCTCCGAGCCCCTCGCCCCCTCCCTCTGACTGAAGAGAAACAAAGTATCAATATACATTGTTTCTCTTCAGTCAGAGCCAGAGGCAGTCCCGGAAAGAGGATGGGGGCCCCAGAGACAGCAGTCTCCACTGCTCCTCTGAGGCAGCACAGAGCCCGGCCCCCACTCTCTCCTCTCGATAAACAAAGCCCACCCCACAAGAAAAGAGAAGAGACAGGGACAGGCCCCCATCCGAGAAGAGACAGGGACAAGGATGGGGTGGGGTGGGGGCCCCACCCCACAAGAGAAGAGAAGAGACAGGGACAAGGATGGGGTGGAGGCCCCACCCACAAGAGAAGAGAAGAGACAGGGACAAGGATGGGGTGGGGTGGGGGCCCCACCCCAGAAGAGAAGAGAAGAGACAGGGACAAGGATGGGACGGGAGGCCCACCCCACAAGAGAAGAGAAGAGACAGGGACAAGGATGGGACGGGAGGCCCACCCCACAAGAGAAGAGAAGAGACAGGGACAGGCCCCCATCCGAGAAGAGACAGGGACAAGGATGGGGTGGGGGGCCCACCCCACAAGAGAAGAGAAGAGAAGAGACAGGGACAGGCCCCCATCCGAGAAGAGACAGGGACAAGGATGGGACGGGAGGCCCACCCCACAAAAGAAGAGAAGAGACAGGGACAAGGATGGGGTGGGGGGCCCACCCCACAAGAGAAGAGAAGAGACAGGGACAGGCCCCCATCCGAGAAGAGACAGGGACAAGGATAGGACGGGAGGCCCACCCCACAAGAGAAAAGAAGAGACAGGTACAAGGATGGGGTGGGGGCCCCACCCCACAAGAGAAGGGAAGAGAAGAGACAGGGACAAGGATGGGGTGGGGGCCCACCCCACAAGAGAAGAGAAGAGACAGGGACAGGCCCCCATCTGAGAAGAGACCGGGACGAGGATGGGGTGGGGGGCCCACCTCACAAGAGAAGAGAAGAGACAGGCACAAGGATGAGGTGGGGGCCTCAGAGAGCAAGAGCAAGAGACAGCACAGAGCAGTGCTGGGACCCTGACAAGGCTGGGAGTGGGGGCCCCCAGACAGAGTATTCTCCAGGGCAAAGCTCACATGAGAAGGGACAGGCAGCAAAATGGTGCCCTCGGGTAAGCACTCTTGTTAGAACACACCATGGGCGTCCGCAAGGAGAGGGAAAGGGGGGCCGAGAAGGGTGCAAGGCAGAGGTGGAGAAGGGTGTAACGCAGAGGGGGAAAAGGATGCAAGGTAGAGAAGGGTGCAAGGCGGAGGGGAGAATGGTGCAAGGCAGAGGGGAGAAGGGTGCAAGGCAGAGGGGAGAAGGGTGCAAGGCACAGGGGAGAAGGGTGCAAGGCAGAGGGGAGAGGAAGAAGGGTGCAAGGCAGAGGGGAGAAGGGTGCAATGCAGAGGGAAGAAGGGTGCAAGGTGGAGGGGAAGAAGGGTGCAAGGCAGAGTGGAGAAGTGTGCAAGACAGAGAAGAGAAGGGTGCAAGGCAACGAGGAGAAGGGTGCAAGGAAGAGAGGAGAAGGGTGCAAGGTAGAGAAGGGTGCAAGGTAGAGGGGAGAAGGGTGCAAGGTAGAGGGGAGAAGGGTGCAAGGCAGAGGGGAGAAGGGTGCAAGGCAGAGGGGAGAAGGGTGCAAGGTAGAGAAGGGTGCAAGGCGGAAGGGGAGAAGGGTGCAAGGTAGAGGGGAGAAGGGTGCAAGGTAGAGGGGAGAAGGGTGCAAGGTAGAGGGGAGAAGGGTGCAAGGCAGAGGGGAGAAGGATGCAAGGCAAAGAGGAGAAGGATGCAAGGCAAAGAGGAGAAGGGTGCAAGGCAAAGAGGAGAAAGGTGCAAGGAAGAGAGGAGAAGGGTGCAAGGAAGAGAGGAGAAGGGTGCAAGGAAGAGAAGGGTGCAAGGCGGAGGGGGAGAAGGGTGCAAGGTAGAGGGGAGAAGGATGCAAGGCAGAGAGGAGAAGGGTGCAAGGCAGAGAGGAGAAGGGTGCAAGGCGGAGGGCAGAAGGGGAGAAGGGTGCAAGGCGGAGGGGAGAAGGGTGCAAGGTGGAGGGGAGAAGGGTGCAAGGTGGAGGGCAGAAGGGTGCAAGGTGGAGGTGAGAAGGGTACAAGGCAGAGGGGAGAAGGATGCAAGGCAGAGGGGAGAAGGGTGCAAGGCAGAGAGGAGAAGGGTGCAAGCAAGGTAGAGAAGGGTGCAAGGTAGAGAAGGGTGCAAGGCCGAGGGGGCAAGGCAGAGGGGAGAAGGGTGCAAGGCAGAGGGGAGAAGGGTGCAAGGCAGAGAGGAGAAGTGTGCAAGGCAGAGAGGAGAAGGGTGCAAGGCAAAGAGGAGAAGGGTGCAAGGCAATGAGGAGAAGGGTGCAAGGAAGAGAGGAGAGGGGTGGAAGGTAGTGAAGGGTGCAAGGCGGAGGGGGAGAAGGGTGCAAGGCGGAGGGGGAGAAGGGTGCAAGGTAGAGAGGAGAAGGGTGCAAGGCGGAGGGGAGAAGGGTGCAAGGCGGAGGGGAGAAGGGTGCAAGGCGGAGGGGAGAAGGGTGCCTGGCGGAGGGGAGAAGGGTACAAGGCAGAGGGGAGAAGGGTGCAAGGCAGAGGGGAGAAGGGTACAAGGCAGAGGGGAGAAGGGTGCAAGGCAGAGGGGAGAAGGGTGCAAGGCAGAGAGGAGAAGGGTGCAAGGAAGGTAGAAAAGGGTGCAAGGTAGAGAAGGGTGCAAGGCCGAGGGGGCAAGGCAGAGGGGAGAAGGGTGCAAGGCAGAGGGGAGAAGGGTGCAAGGCAGAGAGGAGAAGTGTGCAAGGCAGAGAAGAGAAGGGTGCAAGGCAAAGAGGAGAAGGGTGCAAGGCAATGAGGAGAAGGGTGCAAGGAAGAGAGGAGAAGGGTGGAAGGTAGTGAAGGGTGCAAGGCGGAGGGGGAGAAGGGTGCAAGGCGGAGGGGGAGAAGGGTGCAAGGTAGAGGGGAGAAGGGTGCAAGGTGGAGGGGAGAAGGGTGCAAGGTGGAGGGGAGAAGGGTGCAAGGTGGAGGGGAGAAGGGTGCAAGGTGGAGGGGAGAAGGGTGCAAGGTAGAGGGGAGAAGGGTGCAAGGTAGAGGGGAGAAGGGTGCAAGGTGGAGGGGAGAAGGGTGCAAGGTAGAGAAGGGTGCAAGGCGGAGGGGGAGAGGGGTGCAAGGTATAGGGGAAAAGGGTGCAAGGCGGAGGGGAGAAGGGTGCAAGGCGGAGGGGAGAAGGGTGCAAGGCGGAGGGGAGAAGGGTGCAAGGCAGAGGGGAGAAGGGTGCAAGGAAGAGAGGAGAAGGGTGCAGGGTAGAGAAGGGTGCAAGGCGGAGTGGGAGAAGGGTGCAAGGCAGAGGTGAGAAGGGTGCAAAGCAAAGGGGAAAAGGGTACAAGGCAAAGGGGAGAAGGGTACAAGGCAGAGGGGAGAAGGGTACAAGGCAGAGGGGAGAAGGGTGCAAAGCAGAGGGGAGAAGGGTGCAAGGCAGAGGGGAGAAGGGTGCAAGGCAGAGGGGAGAAGGGTGCAAGGCAGAGGGGAGAAGGGTGCAAGGCGGAGGGGGAGAAGGGTGCAAGGCGGAGGGGGGAAGGGGTGCAAGGCAGAGAGGAGAAGGGTGAAAGTTGGAGACGGGTGCAAGGCGGGGGTGGAATAGGGTGCAAGACAGAGAGGAGAAGGGCGCAAGGCAGAGGGGAGAAGGGTGCAAGGCAGAGGGAGAATGGTGCAAGGTAGAAAAGGGTGCATGGCGGAGGTGGACTAGGGTATTAGGGGAAGGGGAGAAGGGTGCAAGGGGGAGGGGGAGAAAGGTGCAAGAGGGAGGGCAAAAAGGGTGCAAGGCAGAGGGGAGAAGGGTACAAGGGGGATGGTGATGAAGTTAAAAATGTGCCCCCCCTGGAAATATTTCTGCGGACACCCATGGAACGCACACTACTTTGTGAGGGAGAGTGGGAAAGTGTGGAGAGAGAGAGAATGGAGAGAAACAGTGGAGAGAAACAGTGGAGAGAGAGAGTGGCTAGAGAGAGAGAGTGGAGAGAGACAGTGGAGACAGAGTAGACAGTGGAGAGAGAGTGGAGATAGACAGTGGAGAGAGAGTGGAGATAGACAGTGGAGATAGCATGGAGAGACACTGGAGAGAGTGGAGAGAGAGAGTGGGGAGAGAGAGAGTGGGGAGAGAGAGAGTGGGGAGAGAGAGAGTGGGGAGAGAGAGAGTGGGGAGAGAGAGAGTGGAGAGACCGAGAGTGGAGAGAGCATGGAGAGACACTGGAGAGAGTGGAGAGAGAGTGGAGAGAGAGAGAGTGGAGAGAGAGAGAGTGGAGAGAGAGAGAGTGGAGAGAGAGAGAGTGGAGAGAGAGAGAGTGGAGAGAGAGAGAGTGGAGAGAGAGAGAGAGAGAGTGGAGAGAGAGAGAGAGAGAGAGTGGAGAGAGAGAGAGAGAGAGAGTGGAGAGAGAGAGAGAGAGAGAGTGGAGAGAGAGAGAGAGAGAGAGTGGAGAGAGCGGGTGAAGAGAGAGAGTAGAGAGAGAGAGTAGAGAGCGGGTGGAGAGAGCGGGTGGAGAGAGCGGGTGGAGAGAGCGGGTGGAGAGAGCGGGTGGAGAGAGCGGGTGGAGAGAGCGGGTGGAGAGAGCGGGTGGAGAGCGAGTGGAGAGAGAGTGGAGAGAGAGTGGAGAGAGAGTGGAGAGAGAGTAAGAGTGAAGAGAGAGTGGAGAGAGAGTGGAGAGAGAGTGGAGAGAGAGTGGAGAGAGAGTGGAGAGAGAGTGGAGAGAGAGTGGAGAGAGAGTGGAGAGAGAGTGGAGAGAGAGTGGAGAGAGAGTGGAGAGAGAGTGGAGAGAGAGTGGAGAGTGGAGAGTGGAGAGAGAGTGGAGAGTGGAGAGTGGAGAGAGAGTGGAGAGTGGAGAGAGAGAGTGGAGCGAGAGTAGAGAGAGAGAAGGGAGAGAGGGACAGTGGAGGGAGACAGTGGAGGGAGAGAGACAGAAGAGAGATTGTGGAGAGAGAGACAGTAGAGATAGAGTGGACAGAGTTGAGAGAGAGAATGGAGAGAGTGGAGAGAGAGTAGAGACTGACTGACTGACTCAGAGACTGAATACTGACTGACCGAGAGACTGACTGACAGAGAGAGAGTGACTGCCTGACAGAGAGAGAGAGACTGATTGACAGAGACTGGCTGAGGTAGAGAGAAATGTAAATGTAAATGTATGTATTGGCATTTATATAGCGCACTACTTACCCGTAGGGTCCCAAGGCGCTTCGACCGCTGCGAAACCCTTCCTGGCTTCCCTGAGAGATGGTCCCTTAATGGGTATCTCCAGGGTGAGACCAGGCATCCCCGGCGGTCTGGTGGGGCCGTTAGTGAAGATGAGGCAAGCTAATGCCCAGAGTTGCCGAGTGTGATCGCTGATCAGAGTGGGCACCGAGGCGAGAGAATTATTGAGTCCGCTGACCCTGGTCCAGAAACCTGCCGCGCCGGGAATCGAACCCTGGTCCCGGGCCGTCCTCTGCTCTCGGGTCTGCCGCCTCTAACCAGTGAGCCACACTACTTCACTAACTGACAGAGAGAGACAGAGAGAGGCAGAGACTGACTGACAGAGAGATAGACTGATTGACTGTGAGAGACTGACAGAGAGAGAGACTGACTGAGTGAGTGAGAGACTGACAGAGAGAGAGACTGACTGACTGGGGTAGAGAGAGAATGACTGACTGAGAGAGACTGACTGACTGGGAGAGAGAGAGAGACTGACTGGGAGAGAGAGAGTCTGACTGTGCGAGAGAGAGACTGACTGACTGAGAGACTGACTGACAGAGAGGGACTGACTGACAGAGACTGACAGAGAGAAAGAGACTGAGAGACTGACAGAGAAAGAGAGACTGACCAACAGAGAGAGAGAGACTGACTGACAGAGACTGACAGAGAGAGAAAGAGACTGACAGACTGACAGAGAAAGAGAGACTGACCAACAGAGAGAGAGAGACTGACTGACAGAGACTGACTGATAGAGAGACTCACAGAGAGAGACTGACTAAGAGAGAAAGACTGACTAAGAGAGACTGACAGAAAGACTGAGAGAGAGAGCGAGAGACTGACTGACTGACTGAGATAGACTGAATGACAGAGAGAGACTGACTGGCTGACAGACTGACAGAGAGAGAGAGAGAGATAGACTGACTGACAGAGAGAGTGACTGACTGAAAGAGAGATACTGACTGACAGAGAGAGAGACTGTGATGGAATTGGGGTCAAAGTGTGTATGAAGCTATGCAATGCCTCTTAAGATTGCCATTGTCTAATAAAAATAAAAATGTATTATCAAAATGTGCTCTTTGTGGTTACATCTGCTTTTGAAATACTGCATTGAAGCTTTGTCCAATGTCTTAAAACGGAAATGAGAAGGAGCAGTGGATGCACTTTTGTCAAAACTAAACGATGCGTGGGCCCGATGTTGTATATCATGACAGGAGTCTGCATCAGGAAACCCACATAACATTGGGCAAACTTCCCCGGCGTACTGATGGCAGGGACCCTGTAATGAATGGACCGCCACCTATGATAGCCTGCGGGCAGACTAAGCCCAAGCTTTAACTCCACCATTCAGTGTTACTTGCAACGGCTGGATTGGTGACAGTGGCGTAACAATCGCCCGCATCCCCTGCAGTATGGCGGGTCGCTGGCCTGAGCGCTCTAGACTGGCACGGAGGATGGGAGGGGGGCCCCCTCCATGTAGTTTGCAGGGGGGCCCCCTCAAGTTTCGTTACGCCACTGGCCCTGGCATTGGAACGTAATACTTTTGAAGTGGATGTGCACATTTGATCAGCAAAAATGCTACCACTCACAGTGCAAGACATTCAGTGGCTGAAGTGGGTTGCCCTATTGCTCCATGCTTTATGCAGGGGTGTGGTGAAGCAAAACGTGAATGACCATTTAAGAGACCAATGGATGAAGAGGGATGACTTTAAGCCTCTCTGTGCATGTATATATGTATTTTTAATTATGAATTGTATTTGAAAACTTGAGGCTAGGCTTGAGGCTGCTAACTCTGTCTCTAGGCCAAATCATGGGAATCCTGGTCCCTGTGAAGAAAGCCATTGGATATTGTCACAAGCCCCTATCTTTTAGAAACTCCTAGTACAACTTTTCACAGACTCAGTCGCTTAATATTATGTTATGTTATATATACTTATAGAGCGCACAAATACTCGGAGGTGTCTTGGTGCTAGCTCTGCTGAACCGAAGAAGTCGACCAAATAGTTGGTGAAAAGCCACGTTTTCATTGCTTTCCTGAAGGTAATGAGGATGGGCATGACTTTGATGTGTAAAGATAGTGAATTCCAGATTTTAGCGGTACCTAACACAAAACTTTTACCTCCCCAAGAAGAATGTTTGGAATTGGGAAGTCTGGGTCTTTTTCCTCCAGCTGAGCGTACATTTTGAGATGGCTCGTACCAGCTGAAACTCTGTTCCAGGGAAGCAGGGGCAGAATCATACACTCCTTTATAGGTTGTACATAAGGCCTTAAACTTAATTCTCTGTCTGACTGGGAGCCAGCAAAACTTATGCAGGAATCTGGAGACCGGCTGATGTTTTGGGATACCTAGGAACAATTGTGCAGCCTCATTCTGCACGGTTTGGAGTTTGTTGAGATGTTGCTGCATATTGAGATAACGACTGTTACAATAGTCTAACTTTGAGATCACTAATGAAGTTACCACAGTTTTCTGTATATCTGAGGGTGAGAACGGGTGAATCTTTTCTTATTGTCCTCAGGATGTAAAATGAAGATGATGTGATGGAGTGAACTACGTCTCCAAACGTAAGTTGTTGTCCAACAACTACTAGGCTTCGTGTCTTCGGTGGAGAAGGTATAGGTCCTAATTCTTCTGGCCACCATGATGGGTACCAGAAGGAAACCTGGTTTCCTAACAGAATAACCTCTGTCTTTCCAGAGTTAAGTTTCAAGCAATTGTTGTTCATCCAGTCGCTGACAAAGTGGGTACCATCAGGAAATCTGAGTCCTGCATTATGATCTTTATTGGACAGGGAAATGACAATTTGTGTGCCGTCCGCTTAAGAGGTGGTGTGTATACAGATGCAGAAGGTGTGAATTTTAGGCCTGTGTGTTGTGACACAAGGAAAATAAAACAACAAAAGTGGCTTCCAGGAGACTAAACATGCCTCTCCAAACCTTAGGACCTCCAACACATCAATCAACTTCTCAACAAGCAAACGTAGCCTTTTTCAAAAAATGACTGCCAGTGTATTCCTAGAGGACTCCCTAGCTATTTTGACACTACACACCATGAAAACAATTGGACAGCGCATACTTCATGCTACTATTTTTCGGCCAGTGTTGTGTGTACAACAAATGTTGCATATAGTGCAAACGGTCCAAACACATACCTCCATATAATTCTGACACACATTCTAGCAGTGATAATTTCACCACATCACCCGACCATGTGTAAGGATCTCACACATCGCACTTGGTTCTTTCCACACTGGACACTTTACAATCAAACTTTCTCTGTCCAAAACAAACAGGTCTGCCTGTAATTGCTCTGTAAAGTGTAAATGCTACCACAACATGCTGGTGTCAGTTGCCCCCTCCACAAACACTAGAGAACGTTACACATTCATTATTTTACAAATTTGCAGAGGCCTCGGAGAGGGTAGGCAACCCCATGATGTGCTCTTTTACTAAAAGTGTGCAGGTTTTCATGGAATGTGTGCCCTTGTTAAACACAAGTGTTTGCGCTCATCTCCCAATAATTGCACCTCTTTGGACTAAGTGGCCCAAAACCATACATACTTGGAACTAGTATCAACCATTTACAATATAGAATTTCCACCAGTAAATACTGCCTTTACATGGAGAAGGAACTTCAGTATCTTTATCACATACTGTGATGATAGGGATGGTGATATGAAAAGTATAATCTTTGCTGAAATGTTCACTCTTATCACTGATGGTGTGAGATTGTGTCCCCTGAGAGGTAATGTTGCTGATTCTCTCATGCAGGGTGTGAGGTGGGTGCCCTAGTATAAAAGCAATTCTAGAGGCACTCTCCTACTCCCCACCTGCATGTAATGCAATCCCATAAGGCAGTTCCAGGCACTCGCAGTGCCAGGGATAATATTAGTCCTGTGTGCTTCCGGAATGCACCCCTTCCATCTCCACCTTGCAGGAGTGACGCAGCTACACGGTCTCTCAACTGAGCCAATACCGCCTCAACTGCGTCATGGATTTGACATTTTAGTTTAAGTTCCCCTTTAAGACCTTAAGAGAGCAATAAAGGAAAGACGAGAAGCTGACATGGAACTTGCGTCCAACCTCCTTTTGTCTCCACTTCCTGCCCGATGCGCTGCTTGGTTGTAAAGATCCTTTCGTGGCGCGGGAGGCCTTGCTTGCCCGCCCAGGGCACGTCATTGTTGAACTAGAGGGTGCCGGGGCGGGCCGAGTTCAAAGCTTTGTTTACAGTGGGCCAGCTCTCTAATTGCAGAGCGTTTAAGGGCTGTAAACGGGTTTGTGAGAATGGCAGTCAGTGACACTGGGTTCCATGACAGGGAGAGTCATGGCTCGCGCTCCTGGAGCGGGGCCAGCTCCTAATGGCGGCCTGCCAGCGGCTGAGGTAAGGGAGAGACTCCAGTCACTTCTCTTGGCCAGCTGGGAGTTCATGCGTGTCTCTTCCCTCCAGTGGCATTTTAAGACTTTTCAGGGTTCTGGGTAAGAAATATTTTGGGGCACCCCGTTATAGGATGAAATTAGAATTTTATTACGTATTTTCTACCAATGCACACCTCATTGAGGCCAAACAGTATTACATTAAACGTTAACTTTCACACGAAAACGGCTGAATGTTTTCCCTGGGACCCCAAAATTCCTAAAAAAAACAAGCACTGGCGTTGCCAATAGGTTTCGCATTTGGAATGTTGGAGCTATTGGTTTTGTAAATGACATTTTATATTTATATATTGTTATTGACAATGCCAATAACGATATATAAATATAAAATGTCATTTACAAAACCAATAGCTCCAACTTTCCAAATGCGAAACCTATTGGCAACGGCAGTGCTACAGAAAGTAGCAAGACAAATACAGGCAGCAGCAGGGTGCACACAGACAGCAGCAGAGGACATAAAGACAGTAACACAACAAAAGAAAGGTAGCAGCAGGACTCACAGAGACAGCAACACAACAACTACATTCAGCAGGGCACATAAAGTCAGCAACAGCGAACATACAAACAAAAAATATAGACAGCTGCAGGGAACAGAGTAGCACAGCAAAAATATGTGGCAGCAAGGCAAATGCAGACAACATTAGGGCACATACAGAGAGCAACACAACAGATTCAGATAGCAGCTAGACACATACAGACAGGTGTCATGCACACACAAAGAACAACATAACAAATACAGGCAACAGCAGGGCACATGCAGACACCAGCAGGACACAGAGATAGCAACACAACAAATATAGATAGCAGCAGATCACACACAGAGAGCAATACAACAAATACAGGCAACTCACACACAGAGAGTAACACAACAAATACATTTATCAGCACGTCGCACGCAGAGAGCAACACAGCAAATAAAGACAGCAGCAAGGCACATACAGACAGCTGCAGGGCACACACAGAGAGCAACACAACAAATAGCGGCAGTAGGGCACAAACAGACAGCTGCACAGCTAAGGCCTAGGAGTCCCGGTATCCGAATGACCGAGGTATGTACTGTTAGAAAACAAATGATATGGACTGCAACACAACATGCAGCAGCACAGAGAGCAGTGCGGTGCAGCCCATAGTAGGTGGCAGAATTCTTACCTTTTTACAATCACACTCAGCTACGGTGACATACACCACAGAGCTTATAACAGTGCTGCTACCTAGTTACAGCAAACACCACGACCTGATACTACGGGCTGCCCCCTAAAACTGGTGCTGTCCCCTGAGCCGCCTCTGGAAGCGGCGCTGGTGCATCCTGCAGAGGAGTGTGCGCCTCATGCAGTGATTGGTGCGAGCACCTATGCTGGTCCTGTGCCTCCCGCTGTGGTAGCGCGTGCATGCCCCCGGAAGAGTGATGCTCAGCTTTATGGCATTTGCCTATGTACTCTACCAATCCCCACCCTAGAAACACAGTTGCCACTTTAACTTTTCTAATGAGCTTCCATGCTGGCAATGGCCAGGCAAAACCCTTTTGAACAAACAAACAACATTTAACTTTGGGTTGTTCCATGCATTTTCCATAGGCACCTCGATGTGTTTCCCTTTCCGCTCTTAACCCTAAATATACAACAATGAAAGGCGGATATCCTGGGAGATTTTCCACTATCGTAAGTGCAAATATAAAAGATCACTCATTCCAATGTTTTGAATTGCAATATAAAATTTAGAAGATGTGGCCTAATGGCTTGAGCATGACCTCAAAGCTGGGGAACCGTGTCTGCGTTTCAGCGTCCTGTGATTCTGGGCAAATCACGTATCTCCCTATGTCTAACTAAATGAATGTGTCTGTCTGTAACGCGACTGGTGCTCATGTGAAGCGCTCGGATACCTTAGAGTTTGTGCTATATAAAACTCCCCAAAAATAAAATCCTTTTGCTCATATAAAGTTAAACTCATGGTGAGTGAGCTGTGCGATTCTGAAGCCACAGCATTTTTTACATGATTATGTAGTTAGCACCTTCGCGCATAACTGATAATCTCAAGCATAATTTCCAGATTTACACACAAAAAAATTCTAACTCAACAAATAGTATGGCACATGGTACAGTGCAGTGGCAGACTCTTTTGTAGGTCTTAACTGGTCACCTTGCAGTAAAGGATTGTTGTATTCAGGTATTAAACTACTTTTTCTCAGTCTATACAGGTGCTAAAATGACCAAACAGTGAAATAATACTGCCACAGTATGTCATTAGGCCGCATGGCTTTCGTTTTCTTGCTGAATAATATAATGTGTTCCTTCATTTCCACATCCTGCCCCCAAGCCTGGGTTCACTAAGGAGCGCAAAAATATTTAGTAAACAAGCTTCCAGAGCGGAAAGTGGCTGCCCTACACATGGCCATTCTATCAATACACAGGGGAATTACACAACTGGAACTTACGTCAATAACTAAATTGAACATTCCAGTCAGGTGGTACAAATACAAGAGTACTGTGAGAAGTCAGAAAATGGCAGAGAGCACAGAAAAGTGAGAGATAGAAGTGAACGTGGGTGGAGAGGGAGAACAGAAAGGACAGAAGACTGTGGGTAGACAGGGTGGAAGCAATATAGGAGCACAGCAGGTTTATATTTAGTTGCTTCTAATTTTAGAACTTGTGCCATTTGTTGCCTGTTGGGCTTTGCGACAGACAGATAACAGCCTTTTTACTTTTATCACTGCAGAAGTGTTTCCAAATAGTAATTTGCATACCTTCTGCAAATAATAAGTAATAATAAGTTATATAAGTAATTAAAAACTGATCTCACACGTCTTTGTATTACCAACTGGAATTATGTAAATAATTGATTAGGATTAAGTGATTCATCCAGAATCCCAGGATGATTGAGCCTCCCACCAGACTTGAACCCGCTTCCCCAGCTTCAGAGTCGGCGGCCCTAGCTGTTAAGCCACACCCTGCATGTAGCTATGGCCCGTACAATATGAGAAGTTAGCCAATATAACAGTGCTCCTCTTTTGCACAGAATAGTCGGATAAACAATGTGCTTGGTCACGGCATGGCACATCGTTTTTAAGAAATTGTCTCACCACAGCTATATAATTGAGCACTGAGTGCAGCGTGTAATTGCAGCTATGTCAACAGAAGCATGTTTTTTGTGTAAACAAGCAACATGAGGCAATGGTGGTGGTGGAGGGCACTGCATGGAGTAGGGCACTGCACATAGTGCAGCACGTAGCTGCATTTCTGTTGAGAAAAGCATGTAAAAAATACAATATGACGAGATGTGCGAGAAGAGGACAGCACGGAGTGCTGTGAATGGCGGCGGGTCGAAAAAAATGCTTTTCTGGACATACATGCAGCTACGCGCTGCACTTCGTGATGTGCCTTACAGCACGAATTGCAGCGTGTAGCTGCATGTATGTTGAGAAAAGCATTTTTTTTTTAAACAGCAACATGAGGTAATCCCTGGGGGGGGAGCCCCGCACGGAGTAGGGCACCGCACGGAGTGCATCGTGTAGCTCCAGCTATGTAGATAGAAGCGTTTAAAAATAAAAACAAGCAGTGACGGGCGGAAGGTGGCGGTTGGACGTCACAGTAGAGGGAGAGACGAGCACAGCACGGAGTAAGGCATAGCACGAAGTGCAGAGCGTAGCAGCATGTATGTTGAGAAAATAAATTTTTTTTTAAAACAGCAACATGAAGTAATACCTTGGGGAGGGCCCCGCACAAAGTAGGCCACCACAGGGAGTGCAGCGTGTAGCTGCATGCATGTTGATAGAAGCATTGAACCAGGTGTGGTCTGTGGTGGTGCTACATAATGGGTGTATTCTTCTGGGACGCTATGCGTGCAGACCAATCGGGTACTGGTTGTGGGTAACAACATATGGGTCTGGTGTGCGATTACACCACACTGAGTGTGCAGTCTGCGGCTAAGCGGCTAGTATGATCTTAAAAAGTAGTTTTGACCTTTGTGTGGGGTGTTCCCTAGTGGGTAGTTATTGGAAGTTCCCCATTCTGGGTGTGGTCTGCTGGGGGCGGGGGCGGCATACTTATATTGCTGTGCCAGGACAGATCCCTCAGTTGGTAAAATTTCCGCGAGCACTGTGCGCGGCAATCTTAGTGCGTGTTTTTGAAATGCCATGCTGTATATGGTGAAGGCATGAGTGCGGTACTGGGGATGCCGGAGACACTAGGCTGGCCTGCTCTAGGAAATGTCCGCTTGTGCTCTGAGGGGTGCGAGAGGTGGGGCCGTTCCACGGCATAATACCCTGCCCTGGCGGGAGCGACACAATCACTTAAAGCCGCACCACCTGAGACTGCCCGCGCATAAACAGAGGCGGCCAGTAGACCCACCTTCACGAAGAGCTCGATGTGTACGTCTTTGTCCTCCTCGCGCAGTCCATTATACAATAATGCGAAAAACTTCATCTCCACAGCGAAGTAGAGCTACGGAAAAGCCGAAAACAGGAAGTGAATTGCTTGATGTAATCTTCACGACTTAATGAGCCGGATGGGGGCGGGAGAGCCTGTTGGGGGGGCGGGAATGCGCGAGGGGAGGCAGGCGGATTAGGGGAGGGAAGCCTGATGGGGGCGGGGAGAGCCTGGGGCGGGAATGCAAGCGAGGGGAGGCAGGCAGATTAGGAGGGAAGCCGATGGGGGCGGGAGAGCCTGGTGGGGGGGCGTGAATGCGCGAGGGGAGGCAGGCGGATTAGGAGGGAAGCCTGATGGGGGCGGGAGAGCCTGGTGGGGGGCGTGAATGCGAACGAGGGGAGGCAGGCGGATTAGGGAGATGCTCGTGCTTGTGTGGTCACGTGACCCGCTTTTGTGGTCACGTGACCTCACATGCACTGTGTAGAAACCGCAGTGGTTTCACTACTCGATCAAGCCCATGAATTTTCGCCTATTCCATTCGCAAGCGAATGGTAATAGGCGAAACCTAAAAATAACACTTGGTAGGGAAAGTCAGTAGACGACAAAGGAGAGAGGTTGTGATCGAGTGGGAGAAAAATCACTTTACCAGGGAGCCCCTTGAAAAGTGGGGGCCCTGGACAACTGCCCACCATGCATTAAACTTCCCTGCTTCCCTCCATGGAAAACCAGCTGATGGCTACCTGGCATCCCACCGGATACACACTGCTTGTGACTCGTGGGCATGTGCCAACTTGTTCATGAGTAAGTTTATTAACGTATTCCATAATGATAACATACCCATAGGTACATATTGAGATGCCCAGATTACACATTTTTATTTGAAACTGTTCATTTTTCTTTGCCATAATTTTTGCATTATGATGAAGATTCGCCCATAGCCGAGCTCTATCCAGTTTGGCACTTAAACACATTGTACTGTATATGGTACTTCCTATCTGTTCCCTCAGTAAATGTTCAATTAATGTGAAGAATCTTCATCTGGGAGAGGGCAATCATAATCTGAGCGGACATAGGTCAGTAAAGTGGAGGGCGCTTTGTGATTTCCCCTCCCCTCAGCGGAATCCGGCAGCTGCTGCTCTCTGCCCAATACCCCCCCCCCCCCCCCCGACACCTAACAATATCGCTTCCAGGTGCACAGCGGTCTTGCATGTATCATATCAGCAACTTTACTCGTTCCATTATACTAGTTTATTAGCACAAGCATTTGTTGCTTGATATAAAATTGAACTCCGCTGTACTGTGTGATGGCGAATCTGTTGAGGTCAGGCCTATTTAGAAATTGTTGGCAGAACGTACTCCTTTTGTCCGGCCTAGATTCCCTTACAAATGCCTTTCTTAAGGATTGGCCAGATATGTTCCTTTATCCAGTGTTGTTCTTTCTAATGCTCACCAACTATGGAAATCTATTCCATATAATCTTGTCCCTCCCAACATTAGGTATTTGTGGCAGGAAAGCATTACATTTCATATCTGGCTTGCCTGACCAGAGGTTGGGTACTGGGCTTTTCACAAGAACCTAACTTCCTGTCTCAGACACAAGGAGGGATTCTTTATTCATCCATCCAGTCTCAGCTGAAAACCCGATTCCAGAGCACATAATGCACAGGTATCTCTTAATATCATCATTGAGTATAGAATGGTTGCCCATGAGCAAGAAATATTCTTCCAATGGCAACAGTGATATCTGTTCCTCAGGTTTTATTTCATGGCTATTGAAAACCAAAACCCTATTAACGCCTTTCTTCCCTTGTTGGCTTTGGCTTGTTGAGTGCCTAGATGTGTGCAGTCCTACTTTGTGAGTCAGGCCTCTACACTTGTACAGTAAACATTTTCACGACCCATGCTATCTTCTATAAAATTGATGTCACAATGTACTTTGCTCCAACATAGGACAAAAGCAGGTGATTTGGCTCCGCCTCAATTAACGGTCTGTAATTAATTCTGTTGTAAATATGGATAGGAGCATGAGATCCCCAGCAACAGTGGCAGTCCACATTCCTCCTTATCCTCAACACGATAGTGGTATGAGATCAGATCTTCAGATTTACAAACAGTGCTTTCCACAAGGCAATCCCTTGTGCATTTCATTCTTTCTGTCCCGTTGTCTGCCCATACCTCTTGCATCAAGTCCTGTACCCAACCAGACTCAATCCTACAACACGGAGCAAAAGTTTCTGGAAGTGAACTGTCAATTTCCAGGTGGATAGTGTATAGCTAAATTATTGGTATTGGTTTCTTGCCATTTGCACACTTGGTTTGGCATTGTTGAAGCAGCTTAAGAACAAATTAAAGTATTTTTTTAACCCCTTCCACGCTGATGACGAGCTGGGCTCGTCATGGAATAGCCTCCTCGCACGCTGATGACGAGCCCAGCTCGTCACGTAAAGTGCGGTTTTCGAAATCTCAGCACAGGAGCGGAATTCGGCTAGCGCGCATGCGGTTAATAGCCATTCTTTTGCAAACTGGCTTTTGGTGCATCTAAAAAGAAAAGATGCACAAGTGAAAAAAAAAAACATTGATCAAAATTGTAATGTAGATCCAAGTGAAGTCGGCTAAAGTTGGGATGGACATGAAGAAATAAGGGTTTGGTGAATCCATTGATTAAAGGCAACAGAAGTGCAGGGTCATCAGGGAGGAAATTCAAAATTCAAACATCTGTTTAATTATTCGAATGGCTGGAGACTCAATGCCATTTTATATCTGGCTTGACATGGTGGCAATTTGCTAGACATAATATGTCTAATTACTTAAAATGCATACAGAGTTGGCTTTGTCTGAGTCCAGAGGAATATTTCTCTATTGCCTAATGCTCTAGACAGGTCTATCATTCTGCCTCCTATGTAGTGCTTGCATTGAAATGCATGAAGGTGCATTTTACATTTCAAAAGGGCACTGAATCATGACACATTAAATGTGTTATCTCATGGATGCACTGAATTTTTGGGTTTTTATTTGTTCAACTGCAGCAGGGTATTATAAATAGTTTAGTCAGGGCTCAAGAGGCAAGCCATAATTATTGGCTTCACTAATGCTGGTTCTTCTCAGGGCAGGCCAGCATGGTGGATTAGCGGCATAGGTGAGGAAGCCAATTGGAGAGCTAAGTTGAGGTTGAAAAATTAATATTTAGTTCCATGCTCCTCAAGGGGACTCCTGATAAGTTTCATTCACTGAAGACGACATTTCTCTTCTGGTCTTGCGGGGGGCATAAACCCCTCGTGAGAGTTTTTAGATCACAAGGTTGAATAAGACGTGGCTCAACCATATCATTTAGTCAGACCACAGTTATTAATCGGTGCCTCTCATGGTGCATGACTTGTAGGGATTTTGGTGACGTAATTATGATGTTGTGTTGTCTGCTACTGGATCTTGTATCTTTGCATTTCTGTATGTGGGCATTATGTTTTTAACTATATAGTGGGTGGACTTTGCTGATTGCATGTTAGTGGCAAGCCTGAACACTGGTGCAGTTCTACTCAGAAGTGTGCCTTGTTCTAGTTCTCTCTTTACCACTGTAGCATTTGGGGATATCGATATGGATTTGGGAGCCCATAAATCAGAAGATCGAATGACGCAAAGTTCTCATGGTCAGGTAGGCCTGATGATTAGAACTCCTTTAGGGTTGCTTTAATGCTTGTTGAATTGGAACTTGGAATCTGTCAAAGAGTCTTTACTTTTATATGGGGCCTGGAATCCCTCAGCATGGTCTGTGTCTGTCTGCTTGTTCCTATGAGGATATGGGCAAGAAGCTCTGCCTACTTTTCGCCCATCTTTTTAAATGGCTCTTGTCACTGTCCTTTGTAATTGGTGGCTTTTCATTGGTCAATAGGCTTAGTAGTCCCTCCTTAGTACCAGCTTTTCTCTTCTTGTAACCTCCCATGAGGACATTTCCTCCTCAGCCTCAACACTATAGTGGTATGAGATCAGATCTTCAGATTTACAAACCGTGCTTTCCACAAGGAAACTTGTGCATTTCATTCTTTCTGTCCCATTGTCTGCCCATACCTCTTGCATCATGCCCTGTACCGAACCAGACTCAATCCTACAATAAGGAGCAAAGGTTTCTGGAAGTGAACTGTCAATTTCCAGGTGGATAGTGTATAGCTACATCATTGGTATTGGTTTCTTGCCATCTGCACACTTGGGCCGGCATTGTTGAGGCAGCTTATGAACAAGTTAAAGTATTTTTCGAATAGCCATTCTTTTGCTTTTTCTCCATCTAACTTGTGTTTCGGTATCTGTTTCCATTATTACAAGTGTCCGAGGATGCAAGGTACGTGCTTCCACCATTCTCACTAGCACCAGTACCCCACTCTGCACCTACCAGAGTCGATGGTCACCAGCAGCATCTTTTGACAGTACCGCAGACACTGCTTTTGTGAGAGCCCGCAGTCTCTCTGCGTGCCACGACCATCAGACACTATTGGCACAAAGACCACTGTCTGCAGCCACTGCGAGCAGCACAGTCACAAATAATTGTGTTGTCCTTCTCTAAAACTTTGGAAACTGTAATCTGTGTCATCTTCAATTAAATACTGGCCGTGTTTATCTGCTCTTTTGAAGTAGAATGTTGGATTAGTGTGGCCACACCTTCAAAGAACAATGCACATGTGTCTCTAAGAATCCCATCCTCCATACCTACATAACTAGTGTTGTATTGCAGGCAGGACTATCAAACTTGGAATGTACAAATTCTGAAGTGTGTAGAGTGAAATAAGTGAGATTTATTTCAAAGTGAGTTACATTGTGATCAACTTTGTCCTGCACCCATAATCTCGTAGCTCTAAAATTAAGCCACGCCATTGACTTCCACAGCCACAAGTTTGTGATTCATCTCTGAGTCAACCTTATTCCTAGGTCTGCAAACCACTGGCCATCCCAGTGAATTCCCGGAAATGCTTAGGCCTGTATTTACCTAGTGGCTGCAGGCTAGAGTCCAAGAATGAGTTTTACAAGGACATCCCAAGCAGCACGTTTAGTGTCTTTAACTTCAAATACTGCTGCAATTTGACCACAATCACTAAGTTCAAATAATACACATCAAAGCTCATAGCAGGTCTGGCTGCAGCGTCAGCTTTTATTAACCCCTTCGATGCTTGTGACGGAACGGTTCCGCCACGAGCGCCGGTTGGGCTGTGCATTCCGTCACGGCCATGCCCGTTTCTTAAAACCTTCAGCACAGCGCGAAAATTTGCGCCGCGCTGAAGGAGTTAAATAGTTTGGCAATACGTGCTCCGATGGGTTGAGCTGGAAGCATAGATGCTCTCCTTGTGCTTAGAAGCCTTTTAAGGACAAGATTTATTATCAAACACACATGAAATAATTTAATGTGTTAGGCACATAGTCCTCATGGTGGCCACCTGACCACCCCTAGAGCGAACAAACGGAAGACTCTTCACCATGCTCACATGTATGTTCGCTATGAATTCCAAGGACCACGCCCATTCATACCCAGCTCAGTATGGCTCAGGGGTCCATCTTCAACAACAACCCTCCCTTCATCGACAGTCTCTGGGATCTTGTAAGCCAGTCATGAGGAAGTCTGTGATTAGTGGTCAGTTTATTTGGTGGATATGTAATTGACCGCTGGTGTCCCAGTGTTTCAGATACTACTGATTAATTTGTGTAACCAAGTTTGTCCCTTGCAGCTTCCATGGGGAACTTAGTCCAAAAGCTGGTGGTAGGTTTTGTACTCCGGCACAGTGTGACACACGATCCTACACAAATCCGTGTTTAGAGACTGTATATCCTTTAAAATACTTTTTTTTATTTACTTAAATGGAGTGCAGGCCACTTAAAATGATGATCGGGAAAGCAGATGTTCTAGCACCTTCTGCAGTCGAACTATATCCCAGAAAGTACAACCTTCACGTTACCAAATTTTAAACGTCACATTTTGCACCTGAGGCATCCACTTGGCTCTTTGTTCGCACATGAGTAAATATAATTTAGTGCTAGGGACCAACCACATGCCACTGATTCAAATATCACACAATACAGATTCCCAAAATAGAACTGTTGAGGAATATCAGAAAATGTATTGGGAAGGATATTCAGAAGTGGTGCGTTAATCCGTAAAATATAGTATTAGTATGCCATAGACCTGCTTTAGCAAGCACCCTATATTCGATTTATTATATAGAGTCCTTTAGTGTTTCAGTCTTCAGTTTATCAATACTTATTTTGGAAACTATCCATAAAATCGCATTCAATAGAAACCTTTTTATACTTAAAATAAGCCATACTCGTGCAGTACGAAATCTTAATATTAGACAAAAACTATAATACATACGAACTAAGCAATCTATTTACACTGTGGACAATATTATATTGCCCATCTATACACATATGTTCTTTAGCTCAACTTAATCTAGAATTAATCTAGGCTTAAGTGCCATTTTTGGTTTTTAAAGCTCTTCCCGTGATACCATGCCTTCCAATTATAATTTGCAGTACAAAATTTAGATAGCACATTACTAAAATCTTTACTCAATTATTGTTCCTCCTTGCAGATCTCAGTCCCAAAACCCTGCAAGAATGGTTTTAAATATTTTTCCTCAAGTCAAACTTAATTGGGCCGTGTCTGGCCATTGGAAAAGCAAATTTTCAAAGATGGCTTTCACTGCCCATCAGAGTTTTATATGGATTATATACAGCACCTCGGCACCAAAATCGAGCTGAGCATCTTATTAAAGTATTTAGCAACACAAAGCTGGTAAATTCTCTTTTCTATTTCAATTGCTGACGATTTGCTCACTGTTGAATCCCATACTTGGAAATGTGCTTTTGGGTATGCAACAGCCGAAGAAACCTCGCGCTTTCTCGCACCCCTACTGATAAACACCTGCTTTGGGCTAAAATCCCTACAGTTACAGTATCAGGCATCGGTCCACACGTTACACTCCACCCTTTCTTTGATGTTTCTTTAGATGCTTGTTTTAAGTCCCTGGAGCTGTACCACAGTGCTCCCTTTTCACCGGGTTAAATATTCGTGAACCCAACAGCGCAGGTTTCTGGCTGACTATTTGCACTTTGCAGTTGTCTTTAAGATGTGGGCATCACTCTTTTTGAATGGGCTGATAGGGATACTGGCCCAGCTCCTTATCTACAAAGACTTTCCCAGCCCCACTCTCGGTTCTCAGGCTCCCAACAGATTGGTATTAAAAGAGAGTGTTTGTTGTGTCCGGGAGCAGATGTACAAACTACCCCTCCTATGTGCAGGGAGCGGTTAAATTCATTTTCCAGCAGTTGTGGTTGAAAGAAACAGGAAGTAAATTGCTGCAGCGTGCCTGCTATTTTGGCCATGGGGTTTGCTCTGCTGGAATTAATCAGCATATTGCTGAGTATGAAATTAAACTGAACTTCAGAACAGAGTCCGAGTTCGATATTCATTTTAGACCCTCTAATAGGTGCTGCAGAAGGATTAATGCCGCATGCTGTGTGACTCCATCTTTTATTGGTATTCTTTTTTTTATCAACTTAATACACATAACGTAAGGAGCATAAGGCCAAATGTACCCAAGCCTGGTCGCAAATTATTGGTCACAATTTGCCACCAGTATTTTTGCGACCAGATTGCTATTTTGCAAACCGACGTGTGTGCTTATAGGTGGGTCCGCTAATTACAGATTTGTATTGGGTCGTAAATCAACCTACCTCAGGAATTGTAATGAGGTAGATCACATTTTGCGACCCTCTAGGAATTGCAGCCATCACAGCGATGGTGGCTTGCTGAGGTGAGCAGACTACAAAGCCAGTGATTGCCTTTAAATAAAGCAATTTTTTTTTAAACCAACCGGTTTTCCTTAAAAAAAAAATGGATGTTTAAAAAAGAAACGTTTAAGTTACATTTTTTAAGAATAGATAGTGGTTTATTGAACCTGTGCCTACTCTTAAATTTTTTGGGGGACATTCTCATCGGTGAAGGGTTTCCTTGGGTTTCCCTTACTGTTTGCAAATCCATTACCACTACACTTTTGTAGTCAGTAAAGTATTAATGTTTTGTGGTTGGATTCCGTACGCAAAACATACCATTCAGATTCGAAATTTTGAAGGGACGCTCTAAAACATGCCCTTTGAAGATACCAAATCAGAATTGGGTCAAAAACGCAAATGGCGTTTCGGTATCTTATAACTATCGCAATTGGCGTTTGTACATAGGAAAAAGCTGTTTGCGATCAGAAACAGCCAGGTTCTGCAAATCAGGCTATTTGCGAACATAAAAATGCTTCATACATCTGGCCCATAGTCATTGGGTCAGTATTTTCATCTACAGGAGCACCACAGGCACCAAGTACTTGTTCTATAATGCGGAGATGCATTTCGTTGTTAGAAAGGTTGGCATATCTTTATAGTATTCCAGGAACAAACAGATTACCCTATTGCCCCCATATTCAAGAGGTACTCTGAACAAAATGAGTTATTCGCTGTATGAGCATCAACAGGAGCTTTAGAAATACCATTTCCTTTTCCCATAATTAGAATGGATGTCATATGTATAAAGGTTTCCAGGAACAACAAGTGTACATTATTGCCCCCAGAGTCGACAAATACATTTACACCAAAATGTTGCATCCACAGACAACACACTTTATTACATTTCCTTAGGCATCCTCTTCCTTCATAAATTAACATTAGACACCCCATAACAGTCCATATTGCTGCAACAGTTTTCAAATGTCGGCAATTGATAATTTCCTCAGACTATCACCAGATCCCTTGCTGCTAAAACCATTCAAAGTTCCAAAGTAGTTTAGACTATTTTGATGGGGCATCATCTCCCCACATCCTCAGTATCATACATTTGTACATGCCAGGAACTGCAGTTCACATTAGCCTCAGCAGAGCTTCACGCGTACTGTTCCAGATCGTCCAATCCTGAGACAGCACCACAAGGTGTGACAGAAGGAATGTGGCTGACCGGGCCTGTCAGATGCCCGGTTACTCACCTCTAATCTTCATTACTCCTGAGCCACCTGTTCCATTCCCAAGCTTTTCCCTCTCTCCCTGGTTTCTGTTTATGGTGATTGTTATGGGTTTTCTTTCTTTTGTGTTTTTTGGGTATTCTTAGGCTGCCCTAGTGATGCCTGTTCGCCCTTTATGCATGCAGGGTAAGCAGCGCCAAATTGGGGGGAGTAGTTTGACCTCAGCTAGGTAATAGGTTCTGTGGAGCAGGCGAGCTGCTCATGTGTAAGGAATGGGACAGGAAGACTGGCGAGGAGGTAATGCTCTTCATCCTGTGCCGGCACCATTTGACTCCTGAGGGAGCATGTGTATCTAACACCATATAGGACGTTATATTAAACAAGCTGCAACACAGATTTTCTTGCCACCTCACCAGGATACTCCGAGTACATCATCATCTGGACCCAAGTCTTTCTCCCACACCAACCTTTGGCAACTCCATCTGCATGAGCATGTCATGGGTTCCTAAGAACAACACTGAGCCACCACAGTTACATTAAAGCGAATTTTAGAGAAGCTGGTATATTTTTACTGCTTCGTCTTTGATTTTATAACCATGTATATACAAATGAGCAGCTTTTTTCATCTTCTAAGTTGCTATTGGTGAAGAACAATACTACTAAATACCATAGCTGCTTTCCTGCAGGCACCCCGTCTTTATAGGGCTGGCTTGACAGTGCAGCTGCTTGATGACTTGTCGTTATCAATTGTATGCAACAAGTGGGCTTTGGCTCCACTCAGAGGAGTAACACCGCCTCACCTTATGCTGTTAGCTCTTGGTGTCTGATCCCACCTTCCAGGAAGTGCTTCCATTGCAACATCTGAAGGAATATTTTAAATGTGAAAAGTACACTCAATCATCATTGTGTTTGTCATATTCAATGCTTTACTCTTGTTTGGATTCTATAGAGAAAACAATCCTTTTTTTTTTTACTATGTATGTATGTATGTATGTGTGTTCTTATATAGCGCTCGACTTACCCTTGGGCATCTCGGCGCTTGCATTGGGAACCCGTCCTGGCTTTTCCCTGTGAGATAACCCGTACTGGGTATCCCCAAGGTGAAAGCCAGGCATCCCGCCGCGGGGGGCCGTAGTGGAGATTAAGCAAGCTATTGCCCAGAGTTGCAGAGTGTGAACCCGTGATTCGAGTGGGCACCGAAGTGAGAATTATCGAGTCCATGGACACTTGGGCTCAGACCCTGCCGCGTCGGGAATTGAACCCTGGTCCCGGGTCTGACCTCTGCTTCAGGGTATGCCTCTTCTAACCAGCGAGCCACACTTCTCCACTACGTTTCTGAACACTGACAAAGCCAGCTGGGCCGAGTTTAATTTGATAAACAGCATTTGTGCATGCAACATATGCAAACCACATTTGTGAGTGCTTGTTTCACTTGCGTTGGCACATAAAATCGAGTTCCATTGGCCATGCTAATGATTGCTCCTTGTTTGTTTGAAAAGAAGGCCACAATTTAGCTATGTGCCGCAGATGTCCAAAACGAATTCAGAAACCTGATTGTTCTCAAGAGGTGAGGTCCAAGACACGACCACAAATCATTTCATTGCCTTC
This sequence comes from Lissotriton vulgaris, assembly GCF_964263255.1. Taxonomy (NCBI): domain Eukaryota; kingdom Metazoa; phylum Chordata; class Amphibia; order Caudata; family Salamandridae; genus Lissotriton; species Lissotriton vulgaris. Next base: position 1,062,776,519 of record NC_141693.1, on the reverse strand, counting down.
AGTTTGTCTCTACCCTAGGCTAAACCAGCCTAAATTCCAACCTGGTAGAAGGTCATGCCCAATTCTTGTCCGGTCCTTGGAGATATGCTGGGCTGCAACAACTGCATACCGTACATCTCCCCAGCCCCCCATTGCTTACTTATATCCTCACCCTGTGAGAATCGCTGAACAGCTCCAGAAGTCTTTGGAATAGAATATGAAAGTGAATAACACACTCAAGACCAGAATCAACGTAATCCTCAGTGATTTCAGAACACATAGCTACAAAGGATTTCAATTTTTTCCCCAAAAACAGTGGTTGGTGTACAAGGCCACACAATACTACACTCTACCCTCTCTAGCCTTAAAGAATATGCAGTTGGGCTAAATACGATGATCTAAGAGTTACGATGGTAGTTTGTTTTGCACCAAGTACATATGTTTAAGAGGTAACTACCGTGGGCGTAATGGTATTGCATTGTACTGCTCCTCAGTGTACCAGACATGCTGACTGACATTCCGCAGAGCCCTTGCCCACGCTCAACCCGGAGGGCTACCTGAAACCTTGAACTGGTGATTGTCCTGGAAAGCAAATATCCATATGACACATTCTGTGTATCACCAGAGGACCCCATCTCATGCTGCCTGGAATGAGGCCCCCACCTCCTAAGGGACTGTGGAGATCTTTCAAGTAGTAGTGTCAAAGTTTGCAGGTATTTGCCACTTCTGAATCGCCGTTATCTGCTGTACGCTCGTGGAATGTTTGAGAAAATGCTAGTCTTTGTCATGCCTGCCATGGATGACATTGCACTTGTTGGAACTGGAGGTCACTGTGAGGGTGCAGCAGCAACTAATTACAACCATGACCCATTGTTCCCATTGTGCCTGTCGCACCTAGGCTCTGATGCATTGTGCGTTGCCTTTTTGATGGAGCAATGGTGGCCATTTATACACTACCCTCCATTGGTGTATAGCAAAGTCTGACTATGTGTGGTCCATGGTTTCAAACTATGTCCCAATGAGAAAACAGACCCACAGATTTACTGTTTAGTTTATCGCACCTTTCTTTTTGAGGTAGACCGTCTTAGTGCTGAACTTTTCTGTGGATTCCTGGTGTAGTTTCTGCTCATTTCTTTCATTGCTGAAAGTTATTGTCAGAATCTGATGTTAGACAACATTTATATTTATTCGTACTAATAGAGAATTTTGTTAGCATTTGATACTAACCATTCTCATACTTTATTCATTGTGAATTTGCTTTCTGGGGGTAGCGCATTTATGCATCTTTCCATCGCCTGTTTTCTTTTTAGATCTCTTCCACAAACTGGTTTTGTCTGTTTTTTTTAAAGGACTTCCATGCAGGTCAAAATTAATATTTTTTATTTACTGCTCTAAGGGGCGGCTGTCATGTTGGATAGTTTAGTAATTTTATTTTTTAATGAAATGGCGCCTGTCATTCCGTATACGCACGTGTGGTGATGCATATGTTACAACACATGCATACACATATGGAGTATTGTGTAAGCACACATGCACATGTTTACGTTATTGCACCTTGTTTTGCTTGTCCCATGCTAGACAGCATCAGCAAAAGCATTGTTAAAGCAAATAGCTCAAAACGGCGAGACCTTCTGAGTTTTCAATGCTTGTTGATAGAGCCAGAATCTGTGGCTCCCATGGCATCGCTTGGCACTTCTGGGAAGGGTTCCCTCTACTTCAAGACCTTTGAGAATCTTTTGGAATCATAATGGAAAGCATGTTGTTGCTTGTAAATCTGTAGGCCTTTTGTAGTGCTGTTCTTTCTCTACCCTCTGCACAGGTTATTTCAAACTGTAGCATCTGGTAGACTCAGGGGCACTGTCCAGAGATGGGTCAATTTCCCTATTTCTTTCAGATTTTTTTGTAGTGTGTCCCAGTCAGTGTGCTCTGTCTATAACATTTCTGTTTTTTGTTCATCCTTACGCTGTTTTCTTACTCTTTCTCAATTTCTCTTTCCCCATCAATCCCACTGTTTTTCCTGCTCTTCTGTCACTTTTTTGTTCTCTGGTTGTTCCTCTTTCGCTCATACCTCCTCTTTCATTCCTTAGGACAGAAGTTAAGCCATGACTCCCATTTGTCTCCTAAACAAACCCAAACAAATATACTAGTGTGGGCAGTTGGTGCTCCTGGCACTTCCTCACAGCTCATTCATTCACAGTAAATGGGGAGAGGGAACGAGCTACACTAAGGGGCCTGATGCGGCCTGTAATTCCCTTGGCCCACAGGGAGCTTGGGACATCCCATCCGTAGATGGGGCTGATGCCACTCCTTGCTTGGTTCCAGAGACAAGACCCGAAGACCTTCCTTGGCAATCTGTGTGGCAGCAGGCACTGCAGAGGCAAACCCACACAAACCATGGGCAGGACAAGTGCAGGGAAGAGTAGAAAAGGTCATTTTTCCGCGAAGATTATTTAGTGAGTTACATTTTCCACTGGCATCTAGTGTGATCTGTCGGTCACACTTTCAAATCTTGGGAAAACCTTCTGGGACTTCCATCCTTTTGAGGTTGGGAGGTACCTTTTTAGACCTGCATTGCAGTCTGCAGAGAACACCAGGGCACAGGCACTGTTTGAGACTAGCTCTGGACTATAATTTGTGAAGACCTTTTGTACCTTGTGGTTCTTCCCTGCGCAGTTCTTTCAGTTCATGCACACATTTCTATATGGAAACCAGTTGGAAAGATGGAGAACATGCACTATTTAGTTGCAGAACCTTACTTCACCCATTATCCCACATTCCGAACTGAAAAACTCAGAAAGGGGAGTTACAATTCCAGCAAAGACGAACTGGGGTTCAGTGATGTATTTACCCTGGGGCTATTTTACCCCTAGCGATCTCGGGTTACATGGAGCGATATCCAGAATTTGGTTATAATAGCTAATCCCAGTTGCTTATTTTGCCTGTTAACAACAATCAAAGAGTATGAAACACTCTTAAAAGCACATTAATAGTATTGTGTTCAATGCTCGGGGATGAAAGTCTTTGACAAGGGTTAGCTTTAGGTTTTCAGCTCTACGTTCGAGACACAAGCTTGTCTTCAAGTCATGGGGAACAGAGTAATATCTGGGGAGCAAGTTGCACAAACAGGGAAATGCCATGACAGAATGGATCTTTTGATCTCTCTCTGCCAGCAGTCACTGAAAGAGGATCCTTACAATGGAATGTATCAAGAGTTTAATCACATGATTTTCTTTAGTGATTTTAGCCCTTCAAACACCAAAGAAGACATGGGAAACCTCTACAAGAGGGTTGACTCCAGGTGTCTACTTGGAAGAGCATGGCTATTTCAGGTCTCTGTGAAGCCCTTTTTGTAACAAAGTCATTTCCACACAACATTGTTTCCCAGAACTTTTTAGTGTTACGTTGTTGTTGGCCTTCAATGGTGTTGCAAACCTCAAGGTAGCCTATAGCCTTTTAGAGAGCAAAAAGATTGATCTAAAAAGATTGACCTGCCTGAGGCTGCTTCTTTCTCGCTTCAAAAGACCAATAAGAGTTCAATTCAATTAGTTTAATTAGCACACTGGACATCACTCTGGCTGCATCAGTAGCAGACCAACCTGTCAAAGTGGAAAAATAGAAAAGAAGCATCCATATTTAGGTTTCCATCTTTAGTGTATCTTTTTTTGTTATGTTAATGCTAAACTTGTGGGTCAAAGAGTGGGCCTTTTGGGCACTTCCTCAAAGAGGAGTGACCCTCTGATCAATTGGTGGTGATGAATGCATTGCTTGGTGTCTCCTTCCACGCTGCGTTAAGGGGGACAGTGTATGTGAACTCATCAGACAAAAAGAAAACTCTGCTCTTAATTCCGTGACCTCTAAGGAGAACACAAGGAATATAGAAATAGCTGAAATCTACTTTGCAAAGAAAGGATTTCCTCACACAGGGACTGATGAGGAGACTTAAAAGAAAGAACCTCATCAAGGCAGGGCAAGCAGACAGGACCTTATGTGACTCGAAGATTCTTCAGTCTAGCCTTTGTCACCAAAAGCTCATGTGAGGGAGTGCCCCCTTCCCTGCAATCAGCTCTTGGAAAAGGGTAGCTGTCGTATGTTATACTGTAATGGGGCAATGTTATGTTAGTATGTTTTCTATTTCTTTTGCCAGCGTCATACACGTCACTGTGGAATGTTAGGAATGTATTTATGTGACGTCATCTGTGCTATCTGACAGATGACAGCTGCCTTTGTTGACGCTAGTTGTATCCCGCTACCGCGGGCCCTTGTTAATAAAAATACTCCTTATCAACACTTCATCATCTCTGAGTGTTGCATGCTACAATTGGCGACGAGGGTCTTGTCACCACAAGGGCCGGCGGAGGTAATTGACGGATCAACCGATGATTGATGATCGAGACGATCCGTGAAGAGTAATTGCGGGAAGTAAAGGAAAAAAAAAGGAAGCAACACGGAGTGAGTACAAAGCGTTGAAAATGAGCGCTGAATGAAGGAAAACTTGTGTTAATTGAGAAGCAGCAGCGCGTAAAGTGAGGCTTCAAGGGCACATGACGTGTGAAGAAAAGAAGTGAAGTGCAGCGTGAGAAATCGGCGAGAATCTTGTCGGGCTGCCACACTGTGTGGACTGACTTGAATGAGGGAAATAAAGCAGGCGGTAACGCGGTGTGAAACTGACAAGGAAGCTTTCGCGCGTTACGGTGACAGCGCTCAGCTGAGGCGTCAGTCTGTTACCTCAGCTGAGACGCGTGAAGCATGCCGGGAGCGCGCTGATTGGAGCGCATCACGTAGTAAACAGCGTGCGGCCATTTTAGCTAAGTTCTGAACATCGGCTGTACAAACTCAAAGCAGCTGAGGCACTATCACAGGAGAAAGGAAAATCACACGCGCAGGAAAGTAAATAAACGAAGAAACGAATTGTGAAGATAATAACACAAGTAAGCCACAGAGTATTAAATCGGAAGTAAGGAAGACATATTTTAGGTGAAAAACTCTGTGGGAATATCCTATAAATATAAATAATATGGCAGAATGCAATAACATTTGTGCTCCTCCACGTTTCTTGGATGAGCCCGGTAAACCCACCATGAAATGGAAAAAGTGGGTGAGGGCTTTTGAAAACTATATTGTTTCTATAGATGGAAAAAATTTCGATGCAGAAAGGAAATGTTCTTTGTTATTCGGACTATTAGGCAAAGCAGGTCAAGATATCTTTGACAGCCTGCCTGAATATGAAAGTCCACCTGGAACATTTATTCCCCTGAATGAATATCAGGAAGCATTGAAGAGATTGGAGAGGCAATTTGATGAGGAGAACAATATTATGGTTGCCAGGCATAAGTTTGCTCAAAGGAGACAACAAGAAGGAGAATCTGTAGAAGACTATGTTGCATGCTTAAGAGTCTTGGCAGTAGAATACGAGTATGAGGAGATGACTGATATATACATCAGAGATCAGATTGTATTTTATTGTTACACGAAAAAGGTGCAGGAAAGACTGTTGGCATGCAAAAGGCCAACTTTACAGGAGGTCATAGATATTGCTAGAGGTATAGAGAGATCTCTGACTTCCACTAAAGAACTATCTTCAACAGGGAATAATACTAATGTATTTTATTTACAGGAAAAGAAGAAGGGTGATGGTAAGACAATTGAAAGAAACATGAATGAGAGAAAAGTGGGAGGTAAGCAGCTATGCTGTTTTAGATGCGGATCAAATGACCACTTAGCAGACTTTAAAAATTGCCCTGCTGCAGGGAAGAAATGTATTAAATGCAAGAGGTATGGCCATTATTCAACCCTGTGCAAGACAAAGAGAAGTAGCGGTAACACAAGTATTAATACAGTAGGAAATTTTGATGAGGAAATGTGGGCGAATATTGTTTTGTACATAGAAATGGAAGATGGTAAGATAAAAGGTCCTATTAGCGATGTCAAGATTGGGGAAGTAGAACTGAAATTTACGGCTGATTCAGGTGCCCCAATCACTACTATATCAGATACCCTTTTTGAGGATAAGTGGAAGGGTGTGGAGTTGACAGAGTCCGATATGAACCCGAAGGCATTTGGAGAAAAATACATAAATATGTTGGGGTATTTCATTGACACGGTAACCTTTAAGGGGAGAGTGATTGAGACAAAGGTCTATGTTGCAGAAAAGGGAAGAATACTAGTAGGATGGAGAGACTTAGCCCAGCTGGGGGTGGTTTTGGTCCCGGGGGCAAAAGACCCAGTAATACTGAGGGAAGAGTGGATGAATAGTATTTGTGAGGAGAGAGAAGACAATGATTTAAATACTGTTTTTCAAAAATATGATGATGTGTTCAAAAATGTGATTGGATGTGTAAAGGGGTTCAGTCATGACATCAAATTGAAAGATAATGCACATGTAAGCACAAGGTAAGAACAGTGCCCTTATCCGTGAGAAATGAGCTAAGGGAGGCGTTAGAAAAATTAAAGGAAGAAGGTGTAATTGAAGAAGCAGAGGAATCTGAATGGGTTTCTGCTATTGTGGTGTCAAAGAAGAAAAAGTCAGGGGACATTAGGTTGTGTGTAGACCTGAGGTCGCTCAATAGGAACATTATAATAAATTGTCACCCCCTACCAAAGATACAGGATATCCTTCAGTCAACGGCAGGGTCAAAATATTTTTCGCTCATAGATTTGAGGGCCGCTTACCATCAGGTGTGCCTCTCAGAGAAGTCTAAATCATTAACAACCTTCATCACGCCGTTTGGAGCATTTAGGTATGTAAGACTTCCCTTTGGCCTGGCGTCATCTTCAGGAGTTTTCCAAAAACTCATGGATGTCTTGTTTGGAAAGGTGAAAGGGGTAGAAGCCTTTCAGGATGACATTTTGTTACATTCAAAAACTGAAAGTGAGCACATAAAATTGATAGGAGCTGTTTTGAGGATCTTGAGAGACAAAGGCATGACAGTTGCCAGAGACAAGTGCAAATTCATGACTAAAGAGGTGGAATATCTAGGGCACGTCCTAACTGCCGAAGGAATTTTACCCAAGGACGATTTAGTTCGTGCAATAAGGGAGGCTCCTGAACCCAGGAACAAGGATACACTCAAGTCATTCCTTGGCCTGAGTGAGTATTATGCAAAGTTTATCAAAAAGTATGCAGAAATGGTGAGTCCACTCAGGAAACTGCTGAAGAAAAATGTAAAATACGAGTGGAATGACGAACAAGTTGAGGCATTCAGATCGATCAAGGAGGAAATAGCCAGAGCGCCAGCACTGAAATCATACGATCCACAACTGGACAATATAGTAACTGTGGATGCAAGCAATGAAGGGATAGGGGCTGTGTTTTGCCAAAGGAAAGGAAATGAAGAAAACACAATAGCTTTTATTTCAAGACAGCTAAATGAAACAGAAATTCATTACAGCACTATTGAAAGGGAGACTTTAGCCTGTGTATGGGCTGTACACAAACTCAAAGACTATCTGTGGGGCAAGAGATTCAAACTGATAACCGACCATAAACCGCTTGTGTACATGATGGACGGTAAGGGTCGGGGCAATGGCAACTCAAGTTCCAGACTAATCAGACTAATGTCGAAACTTCAAGAATTCAACTTCGAAATAGAGCACATAAAGGGAGGAAAGAACGGCAGAGCGGATTGCCTGTCCAGACTGCCAGTGAAAGAAGGAAAAGATGAGGTACAGGACGACAATGAGTGCATAGTTGCGCATATCGACGCAACAGTAATGTGTGAAGGATCAATTGGTAAAGAAGAATGGGAAGAAAGTGCGAAGGAAGATAATGTGTTGAGAAAAGTGAAAGAATATGTTCAATCCAAATGGCCACATGTGAGAAACATACCAAAGGAACTAAAAAATTATCAACAAGTGGGTGATGAGTTGACTCTTGAAAATGGGTTTTTGAAGAGAGGTGAAGCCTTTGTACCGCCATTGGGACTCAGGCAGAAAATAATTCTAATGGCTCACAGAGGGCACCCGGGCACCACGGCCACAAGGAATGTCCTGAGAATGCACTATTGGTGGCCGGGGGTGGACAGCGAAGTCAGGAATCTTATTGACAAATGTGAGCAATGCTTGAAATCTGACAAACACTGGAGAATGGAGAAAAATGAATTACAGATGGTGCAAATCCCTGATGGCCCCTGGGCTAAGGTGGCAATAGATTTTGCTGGACCTTTCAATATTTTGCCTGATGAGTGCAAACATCTGATAGTTCTAATGGACTACTATACCAAGTGGGTATGTTACAAATTCGTGGAAGTGGTAACTACAGAGGTAGTGATAAAGTTCCTAGATAAGATCTTTGAGAGAGAAGGACAGCCAAAGGTCATGGTATCTGATAATGGATCACAGTTGGTATCACGAGCCATGGTCGAATTTCTAGATAAACGTGGAATAAAACAGGAAAAAACTCCTCTATACAGTCCCAAGAGCAATGGCCAAGTAGAGAGGATAAACAGGTTCTTCAAAGAAGGAATCCAAATGGCTGTGGCAAATGGAGTAGATGTGAAAGAATTTATTAAAACCAAGATCAATGCGTACAACAATACGCCAAAGGAAGCTACAGGGTTTACCCCGTTTTTCTTGATGAGAGGAAGGGCATGCAACAATGCCATGACACCAAAAGTAGGTGTGTGGGAAAAAACAGCTGTTGAAGCAAGACAAATATGCGACAAAGAACTAAATGTGAGGGAGAACATAATATGCAAGCAAGTACAGAATAAAACGTATGCCGACAAGGTAAACAGAGCTAAGGATAAGACCATCACACCTGGTGATTGGGTACTAATGAAAAAGCCTGGGTTGGTGAGCAAAGGAGAGTCGAGACTCAGCAAACCAATGAGAGTTGGTAAGGCGTCAGGAGGAGCGGTGTTTGTTGAAGGAGAAGGATGGCGCAGTAAAGATGATGTAGTAAAGCTGAAACCAGGCCAAGAACAAATCATTATGAGAGAAGCTGAAGAGGGAGACGGATGTCTTGATGAGAGTGTCCTAGAATGGGATGATGTGTCTAGTTGCTCAGAGGTATTACATTCAAGTGCAAGGCGAGGACAGATGATGAATTCTAATAGGAACTCCACCAGACTCTCCTCTAGCCTGGAGGGTACTACTTTTGTTCAGGAGGATTCCATGATAGACAATGAAACAGAGAGGAATGAAAATACAGTAACCGGTATGAGTATATATATATAAATCTTTATTCGGCTTATTCACATTGGAAAAACCATAAAAGTACACCAAATAGCAAACAGAATAAAAATACACTTATTACATGTTTTTCTGGTAAGAGAACAATTCATGCTTTAAAAAGGGAATAAAAAGATTAGTTAAAAATGTGCAAAGTACCGCTTATTCTCACACTGACAAGATTTTTAGAGATTCGTTCTGTGTTTCATTATACATTTTAGGAACCTACTAACAAAATAACAGACGTTTGGTGTTTCCAACATTTGCAGTCTTAAAAGAGCAGGTCTGCATTGTCTCAGTCCCCAGGATTTTAGTATCGGTAAGAGCCAGATCTTTCTATGGGCTTGGTGATATTTACAAAGCAGAATCACATGCAAATTCGACTGCCTTGATATACCGTCACAGGGGCAAGGCGGGAGTATGGGCTCCCAACAATTTTGTGACGGGAAAGTGACCATTCTAAAGAATATATTTAGTCTGAATCTTGTAATAATCATTCTCTCGTATGTTGGCATTTCAAGTTCTAAGTACGGGTGAATGACGAGGGCTACTTGAATCATATTTGAATGGATCACTGCCGTTTTTGTCGAATTGGATGCGAGTCTTAGAGACTCCAAATGGGATAGTGCCTGACGTTTAAGAACTTTTTTTGAGATATCCGTTATAGATATCGGGTCTGAGTAATACTTCTCAAGGCCCAGGTCAGTAAAAAAGTTCTTAACATATAGGAGCCACTTTATTTTTACAGAATTGTCCATATTCATTGAATCTGTTATGATGGCTTGGGTCAGAGCATTTTTGTTTGAACTCCAGATGCGGCGCCACAGCATTAGAGGTTCAATTTTGATTAGATCCTCTAGGTATGGGATGGCTAGTTCTAGGTGCAGTGCGTAAATAGAGGTGCCTTTGGGGGTGGCTAGCAAAAATCTTAAAAAGGTGTTTTCCGCCCTCTGAATAGAGCTAACATCAGTATACCCCCAGACTCCTGCACCATATGTTGCTATTGACTTGCATTTGGCATTGTAGATCTTAAGGAGCTCTACTGGGGGCTTCTTGCCTAGTTTCTGGGAGAATGTTATTAGTGCTGCAATAGACCTCCTAAATAAAAGTGCTCTTGTGCTCACTGCTTGTTTCCAACAGAGTTGGTCATCTATCATGACCCCCAAATAGGGGTAGTGTGGAGTTGATTCAAGCTTTTGATTATTGAGGATTATTGGGTGGGTTCTTTTTCGGCGTCTACCCACAGTCATTATGAATGTTTTTTTTACATTCACTTTTAAATCTAAATTGCCCATGAAGGATGTATATCTATTTACAGCTTTCTGGAGTTCCCTGGGTGTTCGGGCTAGAATGACGGCGTCATCCGCGTAGAGCAGGGCTGGGATCAGGCGGCGGTCTATGCGTGGGAGGTCCTGGGCCCCCCTCAACATCTCCCCCTCCAAACCATTGGTATAGAGTGAGAAGAGGAAGGGGGCCAGGACGCATCCCTGCCTGACCCCACGCCCTACGCTAAACGGGGACGTCATCTCACCATTGACGCCGAAGCGTACTCTGGCTGTGGCCCCGGTGTAAAGTTCTTTGAGAAAGTCCAAAAGAGGTGGGTCTACTCCCAATTGGGCTAAGACCCTCCACAGCTTTCTGTGCGATACGCAGTCGAAAGCTGCGGAAAGGTCAACAAAGGCCATATATATCTTGGTAGGGATGGCCTGTGTATATTTCGCCATTATTAGGGCAAGGTTAAGGACCTGCTCTTGGGTGCCGAAGCCTTCTCGGAAACCGAATTGAATGTCCGAGATTATACCCCGGTCCTCGGTCCACTGCTGGAGACGCTCGAGAATCACTCTCCCCACTACTTTCCCGAGGGAGTCCAGCAGTGATATGGGCCGATAGCACTTTACATCTTGTCGGTCCCCCTTTTTAAAAATGGGGACCATTATTGATTTTGTCCAGGATGTTAGGATTCCCTCAGTTGCTGCTGCTGTACATACTCTGGTTAAGATGGGAGCCCAAAGATCTTGGTTGCATTTAAAAAGGTCCACCGGGACCCCATCGGGTCCTGGTGCCTTGCCTGTTTTACTACTCTGCAGAGCGGCTATAAGATCTGGAATATCAAAAGGGACCAGAATGGGGTAGTTTACCTTAGGGGGAGGGGATTCTGTTGGGTGGTTGTTCTTAAAAATTTCCTCAAAGTGGGAGACCCAGGTGTTTTCGTCGATAGCGACTTCTATTTTTGGGGTCTCTCTATCTGTGAGGTATGGGGTTCTGACCGTACGCCAAAAAAGCTCACTGTTTTGGGAGACTGCTCCGTGATGGAGATCATCCCATAACTTTTGCTTTAGTTGCGCAGTACGGATCTTTCTCTCCCTTGTATATTGGCGCCTAAGCAGCTGAATCTGAGCCACGTCACGTGGGTTGCTTTTGAGCGCGGATTTCAGGTTTGATAGGGCCGCTGTGCAGTTGTGGTTAAACCACTTTGGCTTTGATGGGCGGTTTGATTTAGGTTTTGTGGTCAACAGGTCTTTTATTGTATCTAATATTGAGTTAAAATTTTCCAGAACTTCTTTGTGACTAATTGTAAGGTCCAGACATTTCATTATGTTTGAGTAGGACTGCGTTACTAGTTTTTCCATTATGTCAGATGGATTAATTTTCGCCCATCTAATTGTTAGTCCATTACGTTTACCGACCTCTATCTTATTCTGCCTAAGAGTGGTCGCCATGTCTGATTTGTATGAAAGATTGGCAGGCATGGGCATAGTTAGCGTTAGGGTTGCGTGATCGCTAAAGGGTGTGACAGTGACTTCGAAGTCTTTCAATGTCGACATCAAGGTTTGGGAGAGAAATATGAAGTCTACTGTTGTCTTGTGCCCTCTGCCCACATAAGTTGGGATGAATTCATTTGGATCTGCTTTTGGATGATTGACAATTTGGAGATCTAGGTCTGATAGGGCAATATTAATTATGTTTCCCAGTTTAGAATGTGCGAGGTGAGCTAGTGGGATGTTAAATTCGTCCACAATCCCGCAACACACTAAACTGGGAACTGTACAGGGGTGGAGGTTGAAATCACCTCCCCAAATTAAGTGGGTTGCTTTATTAGCAGGGCTCTGATGTAGTAGTTGTTTTAATTTATCGGTTATGGTGGTGAGAAGAATTATAAATTTTTCTTCCGATAGGTTATTATATGTATTAGTCAAAATGATACTGTCTTTGTTGGAGAGGGTGAGCAATAGGATTTGATAATTGGTATCCAGAGAGAGTACGGCCACTTTATTAAAAGATAAAGAATTTGAAATATAAGTGGCTAGCCCACCTTTTGGTCTGCCCATTGTACTGGTTAAGGCTGGAACATTATAAGTTTTATAGCCTTGTATATGGAGTTCTTCTACAGACCATGTCTCCTGGAGACAAATTATTTGGCTTGAGGCTAAAAACTTCTGCGCAGAACCATCCTCGATTTTATTGCGGAGGCCCGCGATGTTCCAGTAAGAGGCTATGAGGAGTGGGGTGTCATCAATAGATTCAGCTTCTGGGGTTATCGTATTCTTTTTCTTATTACTAATAGGTGGGACAGTGATATTGGGTTGCAAGGGGGGAGATAATTGGGTGTCAGTGGGAGAAATTTCTATTGATGGTCAGTCGACCATTTCTAGGCCGCTAAACCTATTACTTAGTGGGATGTTTTGCCAAGGGTCCCATCGTGTTTGATCTCTATGTGGGGGCCAATATGTATCGGGTCTTCTGTCATCCCACCTTCCGCCCTGACGGCGCTGTCTCACTGGGTGCCAGGAGAAATCTGGCTCGTATTGGTTATGGGGACCGTTATAGATGGTATTTTGAAAGCCATCCTGTCTAGGGAATGGGACGGATGTCAGAAGTGGGAGGGACCAAGGGGGCTCCTGCTCATGTATATAGCTGTCTATATGCCTGAAGGGATAGAAAAAAGGGAGGGACTTGATCTTAATTCCTCCATTTGGGGTGATGTCTTCCCAGGCACAGACATAATCCGCTGTTCGAGGATCCTCGAAAGTGATTGTGATACAGTCCCCGGGAATGGTCTTTCGGGTGTTACCCACCCATGGTACCCTAGCTACAGATCTAATTTTACCGCGCCAGGAAGATGGAATTGGGCGGTTAGTCTGAAGCCAGTGCTGAACTTTATTTTTCAGAGACCAGGCCGGTTCTGGGGTAGAATCTGTTAGTTCTGGCACGCCGGCCATGACTGCAACGTAGGGTGAGGCCTCTGGGGGGAAGTCTGCTGGAAATCGTGATGGACCGAGATTCCCCGCAGTATTTCTTTTGGATCTACCCACAGGTGTTTTTGGTGTTTTTAATGGAGCAGGGGGGGGGGGTAAGGTTTTTGTTATTGCGTTATGCGTGGTTTTCCCTGAGGTTTTATTGGCAGTACCGCTCGGTACGGTCGAAATGGGGGCAGTAGCAGCAGGGACAGTTGTTGCGGGCACAGCTGGGGGAATCGGGACGGTGGTCTGTTGTGGGTTGCTAGTAGAACTGTGAGCTGTTACAGTTTTTGCTATTTTGGTTAGATTTGTGGTATTTTTATTGGTCAACGCATTTGGTGTCGTTATCCTAAGGGTCTTTTGTTGTGGAATAGATAAGGGTAAGTTGGCCGTTAGTGCGTTAGAGCTTAATGGTTTTTTACTGTTGTTATGTGGTGGTTTTTGAGGACGTAATAGTTCAGAGGGATGCTGATTTTTTATAAAGTTAGTAATTTGTAATTCTAGGGATGCTAGCCGATGTTCTAGGGGTTGTAGTGCTTGCTTGACTACATTGGCTATGCTGGAGAGTGTTAGTTCCTGAGCCTCAGGTGCACTCAGATCCGTCGAAGTTTGTTTTGTGGGATGAGGGTCCAAGACTATCAGGGAAGGTGGCTCCTTATCTACATGATGGACTGACGCTAGTATCTCGACATGTGTCGCCCTATCATTCTGGATTTGTGGAATACTTGATGTTATTACCAAGGTGTCCAGGATGGTTGGGTTTTGTGATGCCCTTTGCTTACTGATTGCTCCCTCCCTCCTACCCCTTTCTAATCTTTTTTCTGACGAGGTGATATCTACAGGAGTTGTTGGAAGCAATTCGGGTGTTTTTTCCAGATCAAAGCTGAGTTGGGAGTCCGCTAGCTGAGATACCGACAAGTCTACTGTATTTGGTAGGCTGCGTCTCTCTCTAGTTGGAGCCAACTCAGTGGATGGGATGCCTAGCGCTGGGGATCTGGCTTCCGCCAAAGTTCCTAATGAGGATCTTTTTGCAAATGCCAGGTCTAGGGAGACCCTTTCTTCGATGAGTGTTATACTTTCATCTATAAGCGTGTTTGCCTTCGCCAGGAAGTCGTCCATGGGACCAAGCAGTTTACCTGCGGCACTGGGGGCTTTGGTTTTAGCTTTGTTCCCTCTCGTATAGACCATTGCTAATCTATTTCAGTTGTAGAGATGAAGTTAAACATATGAATCTTACTATTGACGAGAAATGAGTCAGAATATAATGTTGGAGTTAAGAGGGATTGCCCAGTCCAGTCTCTACCAGCCTCTAACGGCCTAAAACGGCCCAGTCTTTGCCCGGGTCTTCGCCCCGGGCTGCGACCCGCGGCGCGACCCGCGGCGCGTTTAGAGGCTGTCTAGATATGGGGGAGGGAAGGAGGGCGTGGCCTCCGGGGGAAGAGGCGCCGGCTGCAAGGAGCGGTGGTTTCTGGGCCTCGCAGTCCCCCGGTGGGCTGTTTGTGGACACAACCAGTGCACTGCTACCTGGGCGGGTCGCGCTGAGAGCGAGATGGTGAACTGCCGATTGCAGTAACGCTCCCACCAGCCGACCTCAGCTCCAGGGAGTGCGCTTCAGGATTTGGACAAATAAGCAGTTCCTCTTTCGTGGCACAGAGCAGGTCAGTGAGCGGCACCCGCGCAGCGGGTGTCGCGAAAGGTTATGTAGAAGCGTCCCAATGAGTGGGCGTGGCCTCCGGGGGAAGAGGCGCCGGCTGCAAGGAGCGGTGGTTTCTGGGCCTCGCAGTCCCCCGGTGGGCTGTTTGTGGACACAACCAGTGCACTGCTACCTGGGCGGGTCGCGCTGAGAGCGAGATGGTGAACTGCCGATTGCAGTAACGCTCCCACCAGCCGACCTCAGCTCCAGGGAGTGCGCTTCAGGATTTGGACAAATAAGCAGTTCCTCTTTCGTGGCACAGAGCAGGTCAGTGAGCGGCACCCGCGCAGCGGGTGTCGCGAAAGGTTATGTAGAAGCGTCCCAATGAGTGGGCGTGGCCTCCGGGGGAAGAGGCGCCGGCTGCAAGGAGCGGTGGTTTCTGGGCCTCGCAGTCCCCCGGTGGGCTGTTTGTGGACACAACCAGTGCACTGCTACCTGGGCGGGTCGCGCTGAGAGCGAGATGGTGAACTGCCGATTGCAGTAACGCTCCCACCAGCCGACCTCAGCTCCAGGGAGTGCGCTTCAGGATTTGGACAAATAAGCAGTTCCTCTTTCGTGGCACAGAGCAGGTCAGTGAGCGGCACCCGCGCAGCGGGTGTCGCGAAAGGTTATGTAGAAGCGTCCCAATGAGTGGGCGTGGCCTCCGGGGGAAGAGGCGCCGGCTGCAAGGAGCGGTGGTTTCTGGGCCTCGCAGTCCCCCGGTGGGCTGTTTGTGGACACAACCAGTGCACTGCTACCTGGGCGGGTCGCGCTGAGAGCGAGATGGTGAACTGCCGATTGCAGTAACGCTCCCACCAGCCGACCTCAGCTCCAGGGAGTGCGCTTCAGGATTTGGACAAATAAGCAGTTCCTCTTTCGTGGCACAGAGCAGGTCAGTGAGCGGCACCCGCGCAGCGGGTGTCGCGAAAGGTTATGTAGAAGCGTCCCAATGAGTGGGCGTGGCCTCCGGGGGAAGAGGCGCCGGCTGCAAGGAGCGGTGGTTTCTGGGCCTCGCAGTCCCCCGGTGGGCTGTTTGTGGACACAACCAGTGCACTGCTACCTGGGCGGGTCGCGCTGAGAGCGAGATGGTGAACTGCCGATTGCAGTAACGCTCCCACCAGCCGACCTCAGCTCCAGGGAGTGCGCTTCAGGATTTGGACAAATAAGCAGTTCCTCTTTCGTGGCACAGAGCAGGTCAGTGAGCGGCACCGGTATGAGTAATGTTGGTGACCATCTTGGTGGGGAGCAAACTTCTAGAACGGGCAGAGTAATAAGATTGCCTACCAGACTGAAAGACAATGTTATGGAATAAATTCAGGTTACGTTTTCATGGAGGAAGGGAGATGTCGTATGTTATACTGTAATGGGGCAATGTTATGTTAGTATGTTTTCTATTTCTTTTGCCAGCGTCATACACGTCACTGTGGAATGTTAGGAATGTATTTATGTGACGTCATCTGTGCTATCTGACAGATGACAGCTGCCTTTGTTGACGCTAGTTGTATCCCGCTACCGCGGGCCCTTGTTAATAAAAATACTCCTTATCAACACTTCATCATCTCTGAGTGTTGCATGCTACAGTAGCCTGGCCATGAGGAGAATAACATTTCTCCCATATTGAGTAAATGAACCATAAATAGGGAACCAGCACCTGGGTCCCAGTTTCACAAGTGACGTCATCCTTCTTTGCCAACATTCATAACCCCTGCCAAGCAATTTCCACACAAACCCTGAGGCAGTGTCCAAGCTTTCTATGCACAATCCAAGGAAGTGTTTGTTAGGCACCAGAGCATACATGCAGTAAGGAAAAGAGCAGTGTAAACAGCATTAATATGCAGTTGCCCTGTACTGACCTCACAGAATGGAACACTACCATTAAAGCTCATTGTAATCAAATGGTAAGGACCGTCCTCAACGTAAGCAGCTTGAAGGCTCTGTACTCTTCCAGAGACATGTCCATGATATCTCCACATGCAGAGTGAGTGGGATCTTTTTAGATCTTTAGCCAGTGGAACGTAGCAGAGTGCACGGTTAAGCTAGAAAGTGTTCATCCCAAGGGCGATGACGAGTGGGCCAGAGGATGAGCATGAAGAGATAGCAGGCACTTCCCGTGGTGAGCACCACTGGTGGTGCAAGGGTGGAGGCCTGTCCCAGGAAGTGTTTAGCACTTGGCCATATAGGTTAATATGCAGCAGTCCTGGCTCTGACGGGGGAGGTCTGTGTGGCGAACAGAGGAACATCCGGCATCCGAGAACCCTGTGGCAGTGATGGGACGGAAGCTCTGCAATACTGACCTGGAACAGTGTGTGTCGGCAGTGCCTGCAGCAGAACAAGGATATGCCCACCATTCCCGCCCACGGAGAACTTAGACTTGAAGACTGCTCACTTTAATTTGGAGATGAGGAATTGTGGTCTGCTGGCCAGAGTCCTAGCAGTCAACCAGCAGTCCCTTGGAGGACAGAGAAGTTTAACAGTGACAAAATCAAATATTTCACAAACACCAACAATAGCCATTTATTAAGGTGCTTGTGTCTGAAAATGCATTGGCTGGCACAAGTCCAGATACCTAAAATTACAGAGTGCACATGGGCGGTGTCAGGGGGCCGACTATTCCTGGAGTTAAGGGATCATGGCAGTGTTATGTTTTGTAAATGCTCTATTTCACAAAGTAAAAAAAGTCTAGCACAGAGCAACGACCACATCAAGTTGCCAAACAAATGCTTTTATGGTAATTTGTTGTTTGTGTAATCTGTGGACCCACTCGTAACACTTTCCCTTGTAAGGATCCTCTTTCAGTGACTTTTGGCAGAGTGAGATTATAAGATCTATCTTGTCTTGACATTTCCTTGTTTGTGCTCAAACTGTACTTCTAGCAGCCTCGCTTTTGTTTAACACAATATTTCTAACATGTGTTTTACGTTCCTTGCACCATTTGGATATGTCTCTTAATGATCTGTATCATTTTTTCCAGAGAAACGCAATACCTCTCCATTTTTGTGTGCAACAGTTTTAGTTAAGTGCCTATTTTGGTATAGACAAACCAGTAGGAATGACCAGACATCTAACAATTTAGGGGGGTTCCTAAACATACCTTTCCTCTAGATAACCCATGACTTGAAGACAAAGGTATGTATTGCATGAAGAGCTGACCACTTAAAACTGACTCTCAAGGACTTGAGCGCTTTGTGATAGAATTCTGGCATTACCAAACATTTTAGGTAATTAGTGCAAGTTACTATTATCCAGTTCTGGTCCATATTTCAAGTAACTTGGTATTACTGCAGGGTCGAATAGCCCCAGGCTCAATCCTTGACTGTACATTATGGCCTTCCTCTGTGGCAAATTTACTGCCTGGTTTTTCAGTTTGGAATGAGGAATAACGTTCGAAGTCAGGTTCCCCCATGCAAACACTGCACATTTCCATTCCAACCTGTTTTCACCATGCCGATTTCTCCAAGTAAAACTTGCAAGAATTGCGCAGGGAAGGAAATAAAAGGTACAAAATGACTTCACACTTTATAATTAAGATATGGACTCGGTGCTTAAATGGATCCGGTCAGGGCCGGCTCTAGGGTCATGGTGGCCCTGGGCAGGGAGCGTAGGTAGGGGGCCCCGGAAGAGGGGGTCCGGGTGGGGCAGAGCGCGGAGGCCAGCAAAGAGGGGGGGGGGGTCAGGGTGTTTAGAAGTAGAACTTAGCCGGAGGCCGCCAAATCCCTGCCAGGGGCCGCCACACAAATATGTATCCATCCTCAGAGGATAAATATATTAAGGATATATATTGGTGTGGTGGCCCCTGGGGTTTGGTGGCCCTGTGCAGGTGCACAGCTTGCACATGCCTAAGGCCGGCCCTGATCCGGTGGTTGCAGTGGGTTCCAACAGCACCTATTTAGCTTCATAAGACTCCCTTCATCTCCTCAAGTGTCTGCAGTTCAGTAGGAGCTCCTACAGCAGGAGCGTGCCGCAAACATCTGCAAAAGCACCTTTTAGAGGGGTGCCAATAACTGCACTGCCTCTGCCCCCTAGTTCTATACACCCCTCACCCTCTTATCCCTGAGTACAGATATAAAAGGACTGCATATGTCTACATACATCAACACAAGCCCGAACACAAAGACATAAAACTCGTCCAGATGCACACCACAGCACTGCACGAACACTGGCACACACACCAATGTAAAGGGGGGAATGTGCACCTACAGATGCATATGAACAGTTATGGGGACCCTGCAACAACTAACTGAAAGACACTCTACTCCTTTAAAGAGACACGCCTGCACAGTAATAAGAGTACCCCCCCCCCCCACGTTTAGAGGTATACCTGTAAAGTAATGAGTAATTCACGGCTGCACCACTTGTCAGAACACTGAGCCTACTTTCCTGTATGGCCATTGCTCTAATGGTATCACCCTCTACAGTCCGACCTTTTGGTAGTGCCAGTGCTTGTTTTGTGTCATTCCTTTATGTCACACTTGGTAAGTACATCTGATCAACGTATTTCTGCGAGGAGTTGGAGGTTTTGTTTCCTCAAATTTCCCGAATGTCAACTTCATAATCTTGGAATTATTCACAGAACATCGAAGAAAAATAAACACTATATTTAAACTGGTTACATTTTTCTTATCAACAGTCTACACTTTCTTCAGAGGGTTGCTTTGTAATTGTGGCAGCACTGGGTCGTTCTAGTCCCATCGCTTTGCCTTTGTTTCTCCGTGGTTTATTCTCACTCCTTTTAATTTATATAACCATGTATGCAGCTAGAGCACAACAATCATTGATGCAGCAGGTGCAGTGGCACCGTGACCTTCAGGTGTGAGCGACCTGGTGCAACCCAAGTATCGATATTTTTTCATAAACATTTGAGGTCGAGGGTCCCATTTCTCCTGCTTGCAATGGGATCTGTGTCAGCTTTGCTATCCTGGTCTCTTCAGTTCTACTCTTCTGTTGTTGCAGCTGGACATGTGTAACCAATGCCACAGCATAGTTACAATCACACTGATAAATATTGGTTAACATACATTCAGCCTGAATAACGGAAAGAAACCAGCAGTTAACAAAGATGGAAAACAGGACGAAACAAAGAAAGGACCCATCGGAAATGAGCTCTCAATAGACTAAAACACCATTGACGAATAATTAAATATAGATAAACAATGCACATACTGATTGTGGTCTGTTTTCCCAATCTAGTAAGGTGTGTGTGGCATCCATTCTCGCGCTTGTCTGTAGATTTTAAAGTGCTTCAAATGTGTAGGTCAACATTTGATCTAATCCTGTTTTTGTGTACGAGATTTAATAGTCAGCTTGAATGTATGGGCTGATGTCGTCATTGCCACATATTCATAGAAGTAGAGAAAGATACCCGGTGATATATGGAAATATAGATGGGTAATTGGAATATAGCAGGGATGTTTTCCACCTAGGGGCTTTGAGTGACATCAAATTGATGAGGGCAAAGCGCGAGTTGTCTATTATGCCACTCTGAACCCCAATGTCCCTAAGATATTTTATAATATTTAAAAACACATCAAATGCCTTTCGTACCCTAAGTAGCCCTGGCAATTTTGAGGGACCAGCTCCCCTGCTGCTTTTGTTTCAGTGGCTGATAGTGCAGCACCGCTGCAAAACCAGCCCCCTGCTGCAAAAATTGCCCCTCCTTTCCAGCCTCCTGGGGAAATGCCCGATGTCCGCTACGACCAGTCCAGCCCTTATATGTACTGTGCTAATGTGCAGGAAATCCCTTGAAATAGGTAGATGGACACTGGCCCGGATCTACCGGGAGACTCTGGTGTGCCCGGCCCTCCCAAGGTAGCCCCATAGCCTACCCAGGTTCCATTTACAATTAGAACAGCTTTTTAGGTCTCGCCTCTCAATGCGCATACGCATTGAGCGGAGCGAGACTATAGGGGCTTAAACAAGGTTTAACTAGACTGGCGATTTGATGCTCTGCCCGTGCGCTTTTAGGTCAATGCGCAAGCGCATTGACCTAAAATGCGCGTGCACATCATCAAATCGTCATCTGTTCCCCAGCAGCACTCCTCCCACACCTTTGAAGTGAAGCTTAGCTTCACTTCAAAGGCCCCTGCTGCTTCACACTATTCACGGCCGCCATGCCGTGTCTCTCCCTCATCCCCGCTCTCCCGCTCCGCCCCCTGCTGCGGCCGTGTCGCATTTCTCCTCCCCCTTCCCCACAGCAATGCCCTCCGTCTTGTTCTTGCTGCCCCCTAACTCGTTGGAATTGCCAACACATCAGTTACCTGCGCGCCTTAGGCGCACAGGCCAATCGCCGTTTCTTTACAATGTCCCTCTTCAGAGGTTGCATGGGAGAATTATTTTTATTGTTTTAATTGATGATTTCTGCTGCCGCAAACTGTGCCATCTCAGCCCACAGCAGGAGGCACGAGCCCTGTTTTCTTTAATGAACACGGCGCCCAACGACATTTTTAACATGAGCACAGGTCTTAACAACTCTCACGCCGGGTATCCCTTCCCTATCCCATTTGGCTCTGAGCCTGCCCAATCTCCCTTCCCTATCCCGTGTCATCTCTCCGAATCACAAGCGGCTGCCTGCCTGCTCCTCCCCTAATTATTCACGGCCGGCCGGCCGTACTTTCACTTTCACGGCCGGCAGGCCGTGTCTTGTTTTATTTTATATTCATGGCTTGTTTTTGTTTGCAAAAAGCGTGATCCGCCTCTAACCAATGGCCTCCACTAATCCCCCCACCCCCCCCCCCCCTTCTCCCCCGCCAAAAGTACTGAAAGGAATTGTCTCCAGACACCCAAGCTGCATAGCAGCATAAGTGGAAAGCACACCAGAGAAAATCGCGAGTGTGGATTGGACAGCTCATTTATTGTGACTTTGGCACGTTGGCAATCAAGACGATTGTCCAGGCAGCCCTGCTGACTCCCTTGCGTGTGTTTGAAGTTTCACGAGCTCGCCTGCTTGTGCCTGGTCTGGATGTCACTGCACTCTGAAGAACATCACTGGGCTTCCAGTCGTGTGGATCTGGGATGTTTCTGCATGGCGCAGGCATGTGCACAATGCCTTGCTTTATGGGGTTTGCTCCCAGAGAAGAGTAGAATCCTCGTGTGACGTCTGGTGCACGCATGCCTCCCTGTTTGATTTACTTGATCCCCCACTTTTGCTTTTCACGCTACTTATCCAAGCTTTTATTTTTTTGATTTGGCCAACAAGGCTGTCATTTTATTTTAATGTGTGCAATTGGTTGCATGACTGACTGGCAGCGACTGCGTGAGCTGAACAACTGTGATATTTAGGGGGTTCCAGTGACAAATCAGTTTAGTTAAATGATGGTACCTGGTAGAGATTTCCAAAAATGCGCCAAAGGAAGTTCGCTAGATGGCTGTATTGAACTGCAGCGCTATGCTATGAAAACATCCCTAGAATGCACCACAGCCAAAGGCCTAGAGACAGTTCATCCTAGAAATTCGATGGGCTTGTGTAGCAAGTTTTCCTAAGGCTACTAATGCCACTGTGAGCGATTTCTTTACTTGAGTCACTGGCAGGGGTGCACTTGACCATTTTACCAGGTGCCTCTTGTGTGTAAGTGTAGCCGAGTGTGTTTTGTCATCGCCCATTGCTGAAGCTACCTTTCCACCGGCCTAGGTCATGTGACGCCTTTATATCGGCCTAGATAATTAATTTACATTAATCGTATGTAAAGGAATATTGACTCAGTAAAGGCTGATAACTGAAGACCGGTACGTCGTGTATAAGTGGCAATTCCCTCTTGCCTTGTGAATAAACGACAGCCACTTGTTAGCATTGATGTAAAATTATCAAAAGGACAGTACTGGCGTGCACCGTCTTGATGTTCCTGTTTTGCTTTTGCCAAGGGAAGTTATATCACGTCCTCAGCATTTCATGTAGCACGCATCGGTCATATCATGGCCTCGTACCATTTTCGAAGCCTGGTCGGCTTTTTCACGATTGTGGAGTCTCTCAGTGGCAGGGGTCATGGTGATATGGTGTCATTGTGTGTGGTCAGTATAGTGTTTTGTTTAGTGATGGTTCGTATTGTTTTTGTGCAAGAAATATGATGCATCTGAACCTTGAAGGAGTGTTTGTAGTGTATCTTGTCAATGGATAAAATAGGATGTTGACGTGTGTCTTGTTTCAAGAGGGTGAATAATTGTAGATTGCCCAGCATGTTCAAAGCGTTGTGGAAAACTCTGTTCACGCGGGATGCAGCAACTGTTGAAATGCGTTGTTAACGAGTTTTTAATCAATTAATACATGTTTAATGGATAAAATAGGATGTTGACGTGTGTCTTGTTTCAAGAGGGTGAACAATTGTAGATTGCCCAGCATGTTCAAAGCGTTGTGGAAAACTCTGTTCACGCGGGATGCAGCCACTGTTGAAATGCGTTAACGCGTTTTTAATCAATTAATACATGTTCAATTGATAAAATAGGATGTTGACGTGTGTCTGCTATAGGTGTCACATTTGCGAAAGTTATAATTATTGGCATTGTAAATGACAAAGCTATTAATTTAGCTATTTTAAAAAACACCTAAATAAAAAAAAAATCATTTATAAGACCAATAGCTCAAACTTTCCTAATGCGATACCTATTGCATTTCCAATGCTTGTTTTCTCTTAATGACTCACCTGGGCCTGCAGCCTTGCTTTCCCAGCTTAATTGTTTAGCTTTCGTAAATAGCACCAATGCTGTGGGTTACTTTAGGTACCTGGGACAGGTGCGAAGTCCATTGGAATGGTGGCCATTACCACGCATGTGTGAACAGGGGTACTTGTGACACTCCCAATACATCAAAAGAGACTGAGCCAAGCTCCCCTCACACTGCACAAAAGTGAAGCCATACAGCAGAAACATTCTGATAGCATTTTCCCATCCGACGAAAAGTAATTGAAAATGTAAATACAATCACACAAATATCTCGAGTCTGCTAATATAATTTAAAGAAACTTAAGGCACAGACACTGCACTTTAGTGACTGTGGGTTTATTCTCTCCCCAAAAATTATTTCCCAAAAAAATCTCTGTTTTGATTATATGAGTAGTTAGAAATGCATTTTAGCTCTACAATAACAGATCCCAAGCTGATAAGATAATATAGGGGGCTAACGCACTTGCTACTGAATGTTCCTACAGGCAGTGGCTTCACAAATTCAAAACTTGCTGCTCAGTCTTTCACTTCGGACGTAAGAATGAAAAGCAAGCAATGTAAAAAATAATGATGTCCTTGCATCGATATAACTGTTCAGAACTTTTAGGTGCTGGTTAACTAGATAAACACACTTATTTGAGTTTCACATAATTGTGATGTTTTGGGGCAATTTGAAAGGTAGAGTTCTTATCTCACGCCACTAAAGTGTATTAGCTATTGAGTAACTAGCAGATTTGGACGTGGCATGTCCTTTCCTTAGAAGTATTGGAAAACACTGCCACACCTTTCATAACTGTGGCGCAAAAGGATGACAATCATGATCTTTCTATAATCCTGCCAAGACTGAAAGATGAAGTGGTACAGAGGTGAGAGATGGAGAGTGACTAGAGGAGAGAGTGAGGATAGCAAAGACAAGGGTAAGGAAAAAGAAAATGAAGAATAAGACACAAGAATGCCAAGGAAAGAGGTGGATGAAGTAAGAGTAAAGGAGTGAGGAGAAGAAAAAAGAAGAAAAATCGTGACAGAGGTGGTTGGTTAGAGAGGAATAGGATGGTCAAGAATGCCATAAAATAGAGAAGGCGATTGATCTGCTGTGAGAGGTCAAGGAAGGAGGATAAAAGAGGCATCTGAGGAAGTAGGATGATGAAGTAGGATGTAGCAGGAGAAGTATAAGTAAAGTGTTTGAGAGTATGAATATGGGTAGGCATGCACTGATGGGGGTGATGAGAGGTGAGTAGAGGGAGGGGAGTAGGAAAGTGTGAAGGCAACGGATGAGGCTGTTTAAGGAGGAGTATGATGAGAAAAGAGTGTGGTCCGAGAGAAAGGTGATGAGCGAATGGTCAGTGGTGGGTAGGGACCAGAGAAGGAGAGTGAAGATCCTAGAGGGGATTCAAAGAACAAAAGGGACAGGCGGGTAGAGTGACGTAGAAAGAAAGAGAGGCTGATGAGTCCAGGGAAAGTGGAAGAGAATATGACAAAGGCATCAACAGGCCCGTCCTAATTTATTTTTATTTATTTAGTTATAAAGTTTTATATAGCGTGAACTTGACCCAAGAGGATATCAGAGCGCTTTACATTTAGAATCGTTCTGTTACAAGTTACATCAGATACAAGAGCATAGTAAGGTACAGTACACATAAACAATGTTTCAATAATTCGAAGGAGGGAGGGGAGGAAGGAGTAATAGCCGGGAGACGAGGAGGAACAATGCCCAATGTCCGGCTGGGTAGGTGACGGTCAAGGGGGAAAGCAGGGCCAATCCGCATTAGCTGTCAAGCAGCTCCACCGGTCATCACCCATGTTGCTCAGGTCTCAGCGTTCAGGGAAAAAAAGGTTTTTAGTTTATTTGATTTGCGAAGGTTATATAGCGCTATCTAGACCCGGAGGTATCTGAGCGCAAAACCAGGGGAACGTTGCATTAGTTGCAAAATGATTAAAAAGCGCTGGCTTTACCCATAGGTATCAGAGCACTATAACAGAGGAACATTGCGTTACAAATTAGGTGAATTGAGGAGAAGGCAAAGCGGAGAAAGGAAAAGGTGATGGGTGGGAGAGTTGGTAGAGAGGGAGGAGGTTGAGGCAGAGAGAGGGAATATAGTGCGCATTAGAGAGAAGACCGGGAAGTCAAGAGAAGAAGGGTGGATTGAAAAGACAGAGGAGGATGGGGCAGACAGTGAAAGGAATGGGAGAAAAAGCAAGAAGGGTGTGTCGGGGAGAGAAGGGTGAGGTGAAAATAGAAGGGTGAGGTGGCAAGAGAGAGGAGGTTGGTGAGAGCAAGGTGGAGTAAGAGAGGGAGGTGAGGTGGAAAGAGAAGGGTGAGACAAAGAGAGTGTAGGCCATGCAAGGAGAATAAGGTGGAGAGTAAGACAGTGAGCCAGAGAAAGAGGAGGAAGAGGTGTGGAGAGAAGAGGATGAGGTGGGACGAATCAGATGGTGAGGTGGGCATGAAAGGAGGGTGAAGCAGAGAGTACGGACTGTGAGAAAAAAGTGAAAATGGTGTAAGGCAGAGAAAACCAAAGGGATAAAGTACATAGGTACAAACCCCTAGAATTACGGAGTATAACTAGTAGACCCAAACAGGAGAGTAGGTTGACTGTGCTGCTTCTCGCCCCTATAAGACTATCCTGCATGTCCAGAGCCATCTCCCATACACATGGGAGATGCAGGGTAACTCCAATCATCACCATGGCCCTCCCATGCTTCTTCCTGGCCCCCTCAGGTCCTGAGTCCTGGAGCTGGACGTGGATGAACACAGAAGAACAACCAGTACTCCCAGAGTAGACTGCAAAGTGGGTGGACTGTAATAGGTGAAAGACCCTCATCGCTCCAGTTCTACCCACCTAAAATGAGTAGTAAAAGTTTGTACTAGATATCTTCTGCATTTCTACATTCCTAAACTTTTGACCCTTTCATTTCTAGTACTATCTTTGAACGTTTTTATTACCTAAGTTTCCTTAGTTTTCTGTGTAAGTAAATGTCAAGCAGAAGAATAGGTGATGCTTTTTGAAGGGTTCCAATTTTTCTTAGTGTAGTGAAAAAAATCGCTATTTTATTTCTGAGGTTCCTTCGCCTCCAATATGTAACTCTGCGGTGCTTTCACGTTTCCTTGTTGACCTCTTTTTTTGGGAAAAGTTCACTTTATCTCCATCATGTTGATCCATGATTGATTAAGAATGGAATGTGTTGTAGAATAACACCTCTAGTTATTGGTAGAAACACACCAGGCACCTGTATGTTGCCTTCTATGGCTCACCCAAGCAATCTCCACTCTACGCTCCCTTTATAAGCAACGCTTGGTTGGTATAAATTCACTATTGAATTACGTGATTGTGGTTGAAATGACCCTTTCTTTTCACTTTTTGTCTATAGTTCTATACTAGCCTGGTGAAAAAGATTTGGTATCCCATTAATTGTGCACACGTTTGTATCTATTTCTAGCAATTATAAGATCCAATACGACAAACTGTACCATAATCAAGGGGAAAACAGATGTAATTTAATCCTGATATTTCCTGCAGCAGGTACATTCATTCTGATACCAGTTTACTGTTTATGTCAACGATATCATTCTTCAGGGGAAACGCCTCTAAGCATTTGGTAGCAGTTTTCTAGATTGTCATGATCTTTTCCCGTTTTCTAGGTTAATTGTCTCATAAATCCTCTGAGTTGCTATCTGTACAGTGAGTCCTTTGTCCATAACACCTTAATCCATTTATCTTTTTATGGTTTTTCATGTCCTTCCGGTGCTCTTCAGTGCCCTTGCTCCACTATTAGTTACGCCACCAGTTTAGTGAATTGGCGGACACATAAGGCTTCCCAGCAAAAATCGCAATTTCCAAGAATCGGGCCTGGCTGAAGAGCTCTTAGCCATGTGCTGAAGTTTGGCAGTTCTCCAGTGTTGTAGAAGACATGAGGAACTTCGACACTTTATTGCATCTTCCAGTGGCATCCCGTATCTTGTGCGAAAGTCGAAGAAGATCCTCACCGTTAAAAGAGCACTTGCTCTAACTTTATTGCACAACCCACTGCCCTAAAAATATTGTGAGAAAAACTCCTCATTATCCTCTAGTGAGCTTTGTGATGGAACTAATAGTAGCCCTGCAAAGATCATGTGGCTTTGACCAAAATGATGCACAATGGGTGTTGACTCATTCACATGGTACAAGTACATTTATGGAATATTTAAGTAGGGTTAGGCATTCGATAATAGAAGCTTCTTAGACTACACCTTAGCACATTGCGTTTGTGTTGCTTTTGATTAAATCTTATTCATGTGGTGCTGTACGTACATGCAGCAGGAGCTCGAAGAGATTTCAGCTTCTCAAATGGGTTTATATTGTGGTCTGTTGGTGTATGGCTATTTCCAGATGGAGACATAAGAAAGCTGTTTATATAAGGCAGTTAATGAAGCATTGAATAAGGAATCTAGCTTTGATTAAGGCTAGAGTACAAACTCCTAGCTTTTGGGTAATTTGATCCTCATTTTACTTTTACTTTCATTTTTAGGCTAACAATGCCAATTTCCCCCTGTACTCTCAAAATGTCCATCCAGTCAAATATGTTGCAATAGAAATTCACGGTTGGGTATGCATTGTGATGTCTGAAGTACCCTGGTACATGTGTGTCAGGTTGGGAGCAGTGCAACCTTCAGATCACAGGCTAAAATCCTGACAAAGTGACTTAGCCTTTCTTCCTTACAAGATCCATAGCAGTTGTATCAAGACTGATTATGGGAGGCATTTGCAGTGTCAAAGAAAAATCCATCTTACCTTTAGGAGGAGTCTGTCGAGTGTTTATAGAATCCGTTTGAGTATTTGAATCGCAGAGTGACCCGATAGGGGCATCCTCCTACCTGGCAAATGGAGACAAACTCCCTGCGCTATGGCTAGATGCAAATGTATACAATTTTACAGACAGTTTGTGGTATCAATCCTATGACCATATTCTCACCAAGAATGCAAGCAGGTACTTGACTGAGCTCATGAGAGCTAGTGCATGGCCTTCACAAGTAAAAACACTAAACAAATTCAACTGAGCAACCTGGTTTGCAACACCCTTGTCGTGAATTCAAGTTGCGACTCGCCTCGGGATGGGCGCATCTAGGGAGCAGAGTTTGCATTAGCAGGAAAACATGGCAGCTACGAGTTTCTATAGTGAAGCATTACAATGGTAAATTTTATAACAGAAAGATCAAGTCAGAGCTGACACTAGAACCTCTTTTGTCTTTTGCCTTTCAGTAAAAAAACACAACATTGAGACTGTCGTTGGTTTATAAAGTTTTTGGGTGTAATTGCAAACACTTTGTTATGGTGTCTGTTGAGCTGTTTTGAAGCAGAGTTATTTAATCACTGACTTTTTAAAAATATTTGTCTCACCTTTTGGCTTATGTAGACTGTTGGGACCAGACGAGGGGAATCGGAGCTGGTTTAGTTATTTCCTAGTTCAGGTAGAATTTACCATGCATCAGTCACGTTTCTTTGTTTAATTCAAAATACTGAAAAAACACATTAATGCACTGAACATGTAGTCGTCTAGGCTGTGAAACTTGTTTTGCGATGGGTTTCTCCCTTGTTTGCTCTCCTTAGCCTTGTTAAATGCTAGACACCTACTACCAGTATCTCTGTATGATGCCTTCTAGTGGGGTGATACTGGCGGGTTGATGTCTTATCCAAGGGGGAATTTGTCACATGGAGTGGAGCTAGGAAATGGAAAGCCCCTTTAGCCCACTGGCGAACAATGTCATAGCTCAAAGGTGGGAGCTTTAATGCACACCTCTCTCTGGAGATGATAGGCCAGGAGCCGGGATTTCTTGTTATCAGTTGTTTGTGCCAAGCTTTTACCAGCCCAAGGCTGCTTTAAAGCACTGGTTGGGTTATGGATTTGATGCTGCTTGAATTCTTTGCTATGTTCTGTGAGTTTGTCGCTGTTCACTTGGCACTGAGATGCTTTTCGAGTGTAGTGAGGTTGCAAGACGGTGGTGTTCTGTTTAGGGAACCTTGTGGTCTTTGCAGGCTGTGTTAGCGTCTAACAGAGAATGTCCGAGCTTTGCACAGAAGGATGTATTTATCATTAGAGCCCAATGTGTGGTGGAACCAGGGATATGAGGGGACCTCTGAACCGGAATTATTACCCAGATGGAGGTAACACTTTTTCTCGTTCCTGCTTGCATTAGCGCCTATAGTACCCAAGTCATAACATATACGGATATCGTTTAAGGACCATGTGAATACATTCCGGAAGTGGATCCTGTGTTTCACTGTTCAGTCCCTGCGTGCCCTGTCGACCAGCTCTCCTTATGTCACCTGAAAGTTGAGTTCTTGACTAAGCTTCTGTGTCCGTGCCTTACAGAGGTTGACCAGGGTGATTTGGGGCAACAGGGGTTAGTCGGTGAAGAGATCTTTTTAATCCTGTTAATGCTCTTTCCGAGTGACTTAAAAAACCTCTAGATTGTAAGCTAATTTGACAAGCTTGTGTATCCTTTAAGCAAACCTGCCCCCAAACCCACTTGGTAATACATAATAAATGTTTTAAATGGTAGTAAATATATTTTGATTTCCTCTCGCTTTTTGAAAACTCATAATGTGGACCCAGTTTGCGATTTGCCCATTAAAGCGGTCACAATTGGACAAGAGAGAGACAGAGACGAGAGGCAGGGAGAGAGGTAAAATGTCTGTCTTTCAGTTTGATCGAGGTGAGTAGTGGTGGGGCAGGGATGGGGCAGAGATGGCCTAACTAGGTACTCAAGAGGTCCATAGAAGATCTACATTGAAGAGAGTCCATACCAGGCTGGGCTGAAATGGAAACCAAGCAGGAGCCAATGAAGCAAGCATAGAGACGGATCACTACAAGAGGTAATGGCAGTGGATTTTAATTAATGCTAGGGTTATTACATTCCTTAAGAACTCCGGTTGGGTTACACTATGTGTCCCACAGTTCCATTGATAGTCTCTGACCCCAAGCTCAAGACTGCAGGCTGAAACAGCAAAGGTTTTATTTCAATAATCCGGATACAACTAAGATGCTGAGGCTGAATAAGCGGGTGGGGTCTGAAGACCCCGAAGCGTGTTATTGAACGGAGCCTGATTCCCCAGCCAGACACTTTAGAAAGGAAAGCATAGGGATTCAGGAGCAGAAAATTAAGAGTAAAGGTACAGGAACAAAACCAAAAGTAACCAGAAATGTCAAAGGGGCAAGAAAGCTACTGCAGCACAGGTACAGAACTAGGACGACCTAAGCAGATGTTGACTGCTTCCCAGGAAATAGATACTTCTAATAAAGCAAGAACATAGAAGTAAAAAACTGGTAGCAGCAGGTGTGTTCCGGCGGCCATATTCTAGGAGTGTACCATTGGAGCAGGAGCAGTAGTGATGCCGATGCGGGATCCAATAGATGACAATCAAGTCTCAGAACCAGAGTGCTGAATTACGATTAGAAGACCGCTGGTTTGTGACAAGAATAGGTGAGTGAGGCTGTGAAGACATCTGCTTGAAACCGGAAAAGGTAACAAGTGAAATATTGCAGATGTGCAGGATAGGTCTAAAAATAAGATGGATGTAAGGAAGTACAATAGTAGTTTGGTGCAGGCACGGGAGAGACAGGTGGAGAAGAGGCAGGGACCGCTAGTCTCACACTGGCGAAGAGGCGGGCGACCGGTAACCTCACACTGGCAAAGAGGCGGGGGACCGCTAGCCTCACACTGGCGAAGAGGCGGGGGACCGCTAGCCTCACACTGGCGAAGAGGCGGGGGACCGCTAGCCTCACACTGGAGAAGAGGCGGGGGACCGCTAGCCTCACACTGGCGAAGAGGCGGGGGACCGCTAGTCTCACACTGGAGAAGAGGCGGGAAAAGCTAGCCTCACACTGGAGTAGCCTCACACTGGAGTAGCCTCACACTGGAGAAGAGGCAGGGGACCGCTAGCCTCCCGCTAGCCTCACACTGGAAAAGAGGCGGGGGACCGCTAGCCTCCTGCTAGCCTCACACTGGAGAAGAGGCGGGGGACCGCTAGTCTCACACTGGAGAGGAGGCGGGGGACCGCTAGCCTCACACTGGAAAAGAGGTGGGGGCCACTAACCTCACACTGGAGAAGAGGCAGGGGACCGCTAGCCTCACACTGGAGAAGAAGCGGGGGACCGCTAGTCTCACACTGAGAAGAGGCGGGGGACCGCTAGTCTCACACTGGAGAAGAGGCGGGGGACCGCTAGTCTCACACTGGAGAAGAGGCGGGGGACCGCTAGTCTCACACTGGAGAAGAGGCGGGAGACCGCTAGCCTCACGCTGGAGAGGAGGCGGGAGACCGCTAGCCTCACGCTGGAGAAGAGGCGGGAGACCGCTAGCCTCACACTGGAGAGGAGGCGGGAGACCGCTAGCCTCACACTGGAGAGGAGGCGGGAGACCGCTAGCCGCACACTGGAGAGGAGTCGGGGGACCACTAGCCTCACACTGGAGAAGAGGCAGGGACTGCAACCTCACACTGGAGAAGAGACAGGGGACCGCTAGCCTCACACTGGAGAAGAGGCAGGGGACCGCTAGCCTCACACTGGAGAAGAGGCAGGGGACCGCTAGCCTCACACTGGAGAAGAGGCAGGGGACCGCTAGCCTCACACTGGAGAAGAGGCGGGGGACCGCTAGTCTCACACTGGAGAAGAGGCAGGGCACTGCTAGCCTCACACTGGAGATGAGGCTGGGGACCGCTAGCCTCCCACTGGAGAGGAGGCGGGGGACCGCTAGCCTCACACTGGAGAAGAGGCGGGGGACCGCTAGCCTCACACTGGCGAAGAGGCGAGGGACCGCTAGCCTCACACTGGCGAAGAGGCGGGGGACCGCTAGTCTCACACTGGAGAAGAGGCGGGAAAAGCTAGCCTCACACTGGAGTAGCCTCACACTGGAGAAGAGGCAGGGGACCGCTAGCCTCCCGCTAGCCTCACACTGGAAAAGAGGCGGGGGACCGCTAGCCTCCTGCTAGCCTCACACTGGAGATGAGGCAGGGGACCGCTAGCCTCACACTGGAGAAGAGGCGGGGGACCGCTAGCCTCACACTGGAGAAGAGGCGGGAAACGCTAGCCTCACACTGGAGAAGAGGCAGGGGACTGCTAGCCTCACAATGGAGAAGAGGCAGGGGACCGCAAGCCTCACACTGGAGTAGCGTCACACTGGAGAAGAGGCAGGGGACCGCTAGCCTCACACTGGAAAAGAGGTGGGGGACCGCTAGCCTCCCGCTAGCCTCACACTGGAAAAGAGGCAGGGGACCGCTAGCCTCCTGCTAGCCTCACACTGGAGAAGAGGCGGGGGCCGCTAGCCTCCCACTGGAGAAGAGGCGGGGGACCGCT
Source organism: Lissotriton vulgaris (assembly GCF_964263255.1). NCBI lineage: Eukaryota > Metazoa > Chordata > Amphibia > Caudata > Salamandridae > Lissotriton > Lissotriton vulgaris. The sequence continues at coordinate 1,062,743,486 of NC_141693.1, read as the reverse complement.
TGCCTCCCACTGGAGAAGAGGTGGGGGCCACTAACCTCGCACTGGAGAAGAGGCAGGGGACCGCTAGTCTCACACTGGAGAAGAGGTGGGTGACCGCTAGTCTCACACTGGAGAAGAGGCGGGGGACCGCTAGTCTCACACTGGAGAAGAGGTGGGGCACTGCTAGCCTCACACTGGCGAAGAGGCGGGGCACTGCTAGCCTCACACTGGCGAAGAGGCGGGGGACTGCAAGCCTCACACTGGAGAAGAGGCGAGGACCGCTAGCCTCACACTGGAAAAGAGGCGGGGGACCGCTAGCCTCACACCGGAGAAGAGGCGGGGGACTGCTAGCCTCAAACTGGAGAAGAGGCGGGGGACTGCTAGCCTCAAACTGGAGAAGAGGCGGGGGACTGCTAGCCTCAAACTGGAGAAGAGGCGGGGCACTGCTTGCCTCACACTGGCGAAGAGGCGGGGGACCGCTAGCCTCACACTGCAGAAGAAACGGGAGACCACTAGGCTCACACTGGAGAAGAGGCAGGGGACCGCTAGCCTCACACTGGAGAAGAGGCAGGGGACCTCTAGCCTCACACTGGAAAAGAGGCGGGGGACCGCTAGCCTCAGACTGGAGAAGAGGCAGGGGACCGCTAGCCTCACACTGGAGAAGAGGCAGGGGACCTCTAGCCTCACACTGGAAAAGAGGCGGGGGACCGCTAGCCTCAGACTGGAGAAGAGGCAGGGGACTGCTAGCCTCAAACTGGAAAAGAGGCAGGGGACCGCTAGCCTCACACTGGAGAAGAGGCAGGGGACCGCTAGCCTCACACTGGAGAAGAGGCAGGGGACCGCTAGCCTCACACTGGAGAAGAGGCGGGGGACCGCTAGCCTCACACTGGAGAAGAGGCAGGGGACCGCTAGCCTCACACTGGAGAAGAGGCGGGGGACCGCTAGCCTCACATTGGAGAAGAGGCGGGGGACCGCTAGCCTCACACTGGAGAAGAGGCAGGGGACCGCTAGCCTCACACTGGAGAAGAGGCAGGGGACCGCTAGCCTCACACTGGAGAAGAGGCGGGGACCGCTAGCCTCACACTGGAGAAGAGGCGGGGGACCGCTAGCCTCACACTGGAGAAGAGGCGGGGGACCGCTAGCCTCACATTGGAGAAGAGGCGGGGGACCGCTAGCCTCACACTGGAGAAGAGGCAGGGGACCGCTAGCCTCACACTGGAGAAGAGGCAGGGGACCGCTAGCCTCACACTGGAGAAGAGGCGGGGGACCGCTAGCCTCACAGGAATTGGGAAAAGGAAAGCGGCGCCAGAATGTCTTCAGTCGCAGCTGCAGTGGCTCAACTCCCTGCAAGGTGGAAGCAAAGGTCCGCTCTGCACACACCACACTATGCAGATATCCAGGCTGCAGCCAGTGTTGTTGGACGAGGAAGCTGTTCCTCTGCTTAAGGCTTCTGACAATGTCTCTGGTCAGAGAGCGGGTTCAAAGGGTAGAAAAGGTGAATACAAGGACAATGATTCTGTATAGAACGGACCTAGAAATTAGGGAAAATGAGCATAAGTTACAGAGCAGAGAGCATGGGCATAGAGCATAGATTTGAAAGAAAAATGCTTTCCCATAAACTATTAATTATCCCAAAAAACAATATGAGGAGTTAGTCTAGCGTCACGTTAGGAAGTATTCTGTGAAGAGATGGGTTTAAACTATTTACTGAATCCAAGAAGGTTAGGATTTAGTCTTATGTAGTCCGAAATAGAGTTCCATCGTCCATGAATCAGACAAAAATGCCTGTATTGTTTTGATATTCTTGACTTTCGGAATTTCAAGAATTAGACGATCTATGCCTCTTGTATTTTGTTGACCATCCGTCATCTTGAGTTTGTTGTTCAGCTGGTGAGGCAGGGCGTTGTAGATAACTTACATTAAAAAAAATCTTCTTTTTTTTTCATGCATAAATTAAAGTATTTTTCACTTTTCATATTACTTTTATTACCTTTGCCAGTACATCAACATAAAGTTAAATTGTGCAAGTTGATATCTTATGGTTACTTTAATATGTTACTAAGCAGAGTTTAACAGATATATGGCGAATCTTAGCATTGGTAGAGTCAACAAGTCGTTTTGTTAGAATGCAAAACTTGAGAAGCATAAACCAGTAACAAACAAACTAGGTGAATATTGCGGTGTGGATAGCTTTTGTGTATGAGGCATGCGATCTCAAAGTCACTCTTGATTCGAGAGGTACCCCGGAAGGCACTTTAAGATGGCGTGAGGTTTGATGACTTATTTGTACCGGTTCATCATCAATTCCACTGTGCTGTTTGGTTTGTGTTTGCCTGTTGCGTGGCTACATCCTTTCCATTATTAGGGCCCTGCTCCTCAGCATGTCTGGATGAAACTGTTGAACTCTCTCCTTTGGTAAAGATTTTGAGCATGTATGCCAATCAGGGCTAGTTAGTTGTGGCAGCGGCTACCGCTTGTATGTCCATTGTCCACTTGCTATCCTGGGTTTCTGGGATTATGCTGCCAGCAGCAGGACCACAAATAAAACCTGGTCCTACCAGCTCTGTTTACTTTCTGTAGTTTCCTCTCCTTGCATTTCCCCATCCCCTGAGCAACAAATAGGAAGCTGGTGGGAAGCAAAGGGTGGGATGGCCCTCTGATTAAAACTGGGGTGAAAGTGGCATCACTTCTGCCACCTATGACACTGTAGCGAATCAACATCAACAGTTTGAGCTTTTAACAATAGTTCATATTTTATTCCATTTTCCTGGGCTGTCCATGATCTCGACTGCAGCATACAGTGTCTTCATCCAGACTTCAGCATCGCTTTATCCGAGGCCCCTGCAGTGAGGCCAAGGAATCCAAGGAGGAGGCCCTGAGCTGGGCTCAGTTTATCATTTTCTCTTCTATTCATAGCCGCCCTTTGATGCATGAGCCTTAGTCAGCCCCTGCCCTGTCCCTGCACACACATGAGCTGCCTGTGAATCATCGCGCCACAGGGCAGAAGCACCATGTACAAGCTGCAAAGGCATCTTGTGGTTTCTCTGAATGACTTTCAACATGAAAGTAAGAAAGGTCCTGGGCAAAGTGGATAAATACACGGTTTCAGTTCCAAAGATCCTATTTGCTCTGAAGTTAAACGAAGGTACAGAGTCCCCGTTAAGTCTCTGATTCACATTTTATTATTGGTCATTAAGGACAGATCAGCACATAATCACACTGTGCACAGCTGCCAACCGCCGAATCACAGAGGAGCGCTTAACTTCCTAAAACTGAGCAGCGCCACTGCTGTTGACACCTCCTTTTAAGTGGAGGCTGACTAAGCACTGCAGAAGCTGATTCTAAATTTAAAACGAGCCCAAAGGAACGAGCCCGGCCTCCATTATGCATCCCTGTTGGAGGTGCTGCACTCTAGTGACAGGCCTAGAGAACTTGTTAATACAAAATAAACAAGTGCGAAATGCACAATAGTGCTCATTCTTGTCCACATAAACACTGGCCTCAAATGATGGTCAGTGGCACCAGTCTAAGTCATTTTGAATTTCCCACTGTAGAGGAAGAGACAATTAGGACCTGCCAGCTCTTTGCTTTTGCTCTTCTGTCTCCTAAATTAGAAATATTTACATTCTTTTTTTTGGGACAGTTGCCAAAGTAGTGTATTTTGTTTTGGAAACTGCCTATACTTCTGGTACAACAAATGCTCTTTTTAAAATGTACATTTCATTGGTCCTACACCTTCTATAGGTGTATCGATTTAAGAAGCACCCTTCACTTCATCTCTGGGTGATCCTCACCACGAATGTGTTCCTGGCGGGGCTCACACATATAGGGATTGCCGGTTACATAGGGATAGACCCTACCCTCTAGTAGGCTGGCCCCGGCCATCTTTAGCTTGACGAGTGCTGGGAGAAGCCCTTCGACATCCTGACAGGCCCGGATGGCCGTAGTGGGCATCGGGTGTTTCCTGGGCGGCTGAAAGGGTGGGGGCTGGTTTTGGAGCGGCGGGGGTCGGTTTTCCTACTGGGGGCCGGTTTTGGACCCCTGGGAGTTGGTTTTGTCACAGGGTGCTGGTTTTGCCCCAGTAACAAAAGCAGTAATGCACCCTCCTCAGCCCCCCCCCCCGCCCACTGGGGACAGAGGGGTGGGGCTGGTCTGAAAAAAATTGCCAGGGCTGCTTTGGGTTCCCAGTCCGGCTCTGCATCCTGAGTAGCAAACCTACTCGAACTTCAACACTGCTGCTCTTAGCAGAGGTCAGAGCATCTAGGAAGAGTAAGGGGGTGAAAATGTTAGCCTCAGCTTTACCTCCCACTATCTGCTCTTCAACCTTTGGGTTGCAGAGGAAAAAGCTCTTTGTGGCTAAGTACAGACACTACCAGTTAGTGAGGAGACATCAGCTTCTTTTGTCTTGTATCCATCCCTCGAATAGACGTTCGTTAATGTTAATCCTCCGACTACACCATTTTCTCTGTGTATGTGTAGCATGCACAGGCACACGTAGGATTGCACTCACACACTGTTTCTTTCTTTAAGCATCGGTTTAGCATCTCCGTGAAAGACACCCAGAAAAAAAGCGTGTTGGTACCATGGTAGTGGTTAAAGTACTATCCAACATGTTATGGTAATTAGCTCAGAATGAACAGACTGCATGGGACCTGTATTAATTACACTTGTATGCTAACACGCGTGTGAGGGATAGACAGCTGGGGCTTGAACTAGCTGTATCATTATTATAGTAATATTCCTGGGATGGACAGGAGGTCAGGACCTTGGTTGGGTTCGCTGTGTCAGAATTTTACCAGTCTTCTAGGTAGCCCAACACCAAACTTGGAAGTCAACATAATACACACAACTAATACAGTTCAGAAATGCCTTAAAAGGGTGTCCTGGGCTCCCAACAGCAGTCACTATTAATGCAACCTCCTACTGGAGACATTAAATAGAACTCATTACAAACAAACAGAGTATGGGCCTTACATCTACTAGATTGCCAATGTGCTCCCAGAAGCATTTACCACTAAATAATACACAAACGTTCACCCTATTAGACAGCACACCTCACACGTACACCCAGCACAGTTGTACCATTTCAATGTATATCAGCGTGCTCACAGCAGCCTCCAACCAAACCATCAACACTCCCCATCTTACAACAGCACAGCTAAGCAAAATTCATGATACTAACCCCAACAGCACAGCTAAGCATAACTCATGACACTCACCCCATCCCAACTGCACATCTAAGCAAAACTCATGAGTTTTGCTTATGTGTGCTGTTGGGGGGTTGTCATGACACCCACCCCAACCCAACAGCACATCTAAGCAAACTCATGACACCAACCCCACCCCAACAGCATATCTAAGCAAACTCATGACACCAACCACACCCCAACAGCACATCTAAGCAAAACTCATGACACCCACCCCAACCACTGGCGTAACGAAACTCGAAGGGGCCTCCCTGCAAGGTACGTAAAGGGGCCCCCTCCTGGCTCAATCAGGAGCTCTGCAGCCCAAGTGCTGTGGTGAGGGGGCCCCCTGGAGCTTTGGGCCCCCCGCACCGCGGGGGCTGCAGGGGCCTGTGTTACGCCCCTGACCCCAACCCAACAGCACATATAAGCAAAACTCATGACAACCACCCCAACAGCACACCTAAGAAAAACCCATGACACTGACCCCACCTCAACAGCACATCTAAGCAAACTCATGACACCCACCCCAACCCAACAGCACATCTAAGCAAACTCATGACACCCACCCCAACCCAACAGCACATCTAATTAAAACTCATGACACCCACCCAACAGCCCAGTTATGCCAGCAGATGGACATCTGAGCTCCTCAGCACCCCTCAGTGCTTCCGGTTAATTCAGGCACATAGGAACTCACCAGGTATTGCGCAAGCTAAATATCCCATGTTTTAGTGATGCATCTGGGCTAGATTTCCGTCCACATCCAACAAACATGATAGAATATTTCTTTGGCAACAAAGCATGGCATTTCCTTATTTGGTCTGACACTTGCAAACACTCCAGACTTTGGTCTGTGATAGAATCCCCTAACCAAGGATTGAGTTTATTGAACCAGATTGGCACTGTATTGCCATACCATTGACAGACTGCACTGCACATGAATATGTATGACATAGGCAACTAACCAAAAGAGTATCCCTTCTGGATGTCACTACTACAGTGAGTGAGGGTTATGTTAACCCCTTCGTTGCGGCGGCTATTCCGCCGCAGCGCTAAGGGGGAGGCGGGGCCGCCCGGCGGTCCCGTGCTTGTGACGGAACGGTTCTGTCACGGCCCCGCCCGCTCTTCAGAATGTCGGCGCGGAATTCGCGCCACGCAGGCACGGCGAGCGGGCCGTGATGGAACCGTTCCATCACCAGCACAGCCCACCCGAGGCTCGTGACGGAACGGTTCCGTCACGAGCATGGGAGGGGTTAAGTAAAAGGGTCTTGTTCCCTTCCCACCCACAAGAGTGGGTCGGCCACTAACAGGCGTACTATTAAACACATTTTTCCCCCTTTTTTTTCCTGTAGGACCCATTTTGGTTTCATAGGGGATACTCTTGGTTTGTTAAGTATACGATAGGGAGGACGTATGCCTACCAGCTTCTTCAGTGGGGACCTCTCTACTCTCCTAGGGCCCCAATTTGGGATCCTTAACCCTGTATCTATGTATGACATAGCACACACGTCTCCTACTGAAACGAAAAAAGTACTAAAATACTAGCGGGAAAAACAAGTTTAAGCCCAAAGACATTGAAATAATCATCACTAACTTGACTAATACAGCACAACACGGAAGGGCATCCGTGCGCTGAAAGACCAAGGCTAGATTAGCAAACTGTCTCTTTTCTTGTGATAAATTTAGAAGAACGAGTAACATTTGTTCTTCTAAAAGAAAAGCCCACTATAGAACTAGAAGATGCAGGACAATTAATTGTTTTAAAGAATTTCCGCATCTAGTAAAACAAAAAAGTACAGCAAGGATAGAACAGTCTCAACATGGAAGCACACGTTGGTCTGTGAGCACAGCACGCTCTGCGTAGAGCTCGCGACGGCCTCGTAAAGTGAAGATTGGCTTCCCGCCCTCACAGCCGCGTGTCCACAATCAACGACGCCAGGGAATGAAATGAAACCTGCAGCGATATGTGCCACACCTGTGCACTGCCAGCGCTTGTCAAAACATGATAATGCCAGTGCTTATTTGTGTAAGTCCTCGCTTGTAGACCAACTGAAAAAAATACAAAGAGGGCATTGTACCTTAACTTATGTCATCAGAATCCTTTCAACGTAATATTGCGTCCCTTCTCAGCCATAAGTGCTGTTGGCTCACAGAAGTGTGAATCTGAAATCTAATGCACAATACCATGTTTTTTTGTTTGTTAAATAAAAGGTTGCATCCTCGAGACGTAGTTGCATTTCCTGGACCGGCAAGGGGGGCAGATAAGCTTTCTTTCTTCTGAGCATCTTCTCTCAGAGTACCCCATCTGCTGTCTTTGCTTCTTATTAAGAGACCTCTTGTGATGCACTTACCACCGACTTGGTCGCCGCCTGTAGTTTTAACAGGCCAGATTCGAGTCGGGGTGTGTGGTGCGACCGCAATTGTGGTCCATTTCAGGAGGCAAAGTTGGAAAATGCTTCAAGACCAGACTAAAAGTGAAATGATGGTTTTTATCTTAAAAGATAAATATGAATCAGTTGCAAAAGTTGTGTGCTACATAGATGTCGGCCACATCTGGCCAAAAGTTGATTGAATGCAGGAGCATTGAGAAAGTCTAATTGTGAATGGAGCCCCCGCACCAGCCACAAGCCCTTCTGCGTTATGGTGGTCGTGGCAGTTGTTTCATGTTCCAAGATTTCTCAATGTAGCTACACACAGAAACTTAGCCTGTTTCATGAAGGATACTCCGAGGCTGTCACTCATCAATGAAACCTGTTTTTAAGCACTCCTTAAACTGAAGGCACACACCATCGCCAACAAACACTCTCGATTTGAATTGAATTCCTGGTGCTCTTGTGCAGCGCATGGTTGATAGTGTTTTTTTGGCTGTAGTTTGGATCTGTGGGCGGTGTTGAGTGAGGGGATGAGGTTCAAAAACATGCTTTGATTTAACATGGTGAGGTGAACATCTGCACATAAGCGTGAAGCATTTCAGCAAATGTGAAAATAGGCGGATCTACACATATCTATCCTCAGAGTGCTTAGCAAGTGGACAGGTGGGGTCTACCAAGAAGTGTGGTATATGGAGCACACCCGGAAGTGACAGAGACTCACCCTCATGAGCCTCTGTTAAGAAAGGTGCCTGCTGCGTTCATCCGGGAACTCTGGTCGTGGGCCATGTAGACCATCGTAGGGACAAATTAGACTACCCGCTTACTACTTGAGGCTGGTCACAATATCCCGGGCTAGCCTCACAGATTCCTGGGAAGCCGGCCACATCCTGCTGACCCTTCGCTTTGCATTGCATAGATGTATACAAACTGCAACGGAATGTCACAACTATTGCTTCTCTTCGCCGTCTAAACACACATTTTCTTTCCAGCTCATTTCAAAGCGAATCCTTTAAAACATTGTGTTTAAAATCGGCCTTGAGTTCATTAGCTAGATTTCCTTATACTTAGACGAATTTAATTCCCTTCTAATCTCCTGTATTTTAATTCATTTTAATCTGGTCCTATCACGTTATAGCCTCACCCCATACGCGGCGCGGCTTTACATAATACTCAAAACAAATGCGATGGCTTTGAATGTCTGCTCTTTGAGACTAGAAATAGAAGCTTCTCCAGACATGGCTTCTATTATGTATGTCCGACTACAGATTTTGGAGATTATGGCCTTCTAATAGTAGGGGTTTAAGGGGTTTGGACTAAATAAAGCCCTAAGATGCTGCCATCTGTCTGCTTCTCCGAAGTCCCAGTGCTTTTCAGTGGTTATTTGTGTGCCCAAAGGCAACATGATACCTTTTGGTCATTTTCTGTTATCCATTAATGTTTCTCATTTCCGATATCAATTACATAAGTGTTATGTCGATAACAGAATGAATTAGTCTTCTGTTATTGTAAACCAATGCTGGTTTTCAGCATGGCATATTGCGACAGTGCCACTTCGCCCCACGCACTCGGATTTCACAGGAGTGATGTGACAACAGGTATATCAAAAACACTTCTCTTCGCAGACAACAGCCAGGTAACAGCAAAACAGGCACATTTAAAAAGAAGGTGGCGTGGGACAGTCTGGGGGAGGGGTGGGTGAGGGAGGAAGGGGGAAGCGTGAATGAATGAAGGGAAAATCTCTTCCAGTTATTCCTGGGTCACCCAGTTACCACACACAGGGCCGGACTGGGAACTCGGAGCAGCCTTGGCAATTTTGTTGGACCAGCCCCTGCGAGGTGTGGGGCTGGAAGTGTGAAGCTTTGCTGCTTTTGTTACTGAAGGCCGTTATTGCAGCACCGCTGCAAAACAGGTCTCGAGTAACAAGACCAGCCCCCACCACTGTAAAACCGGCCCCACCTTTCCAGCCTCCCGGGAAAATACCCGATACCCGGGATGGCCAGTCCGGCACTGACCTCACATCTAGTTCCAACACATTAATTTCAAACAATCTACCCTCTCTGTGGCACATTTCTATAAATCGTCTTTAAAAAACATAAAAGGAAAACTTTGAATTTTTATATTTGAAATGCATCCCATTTTCCTTTAATGAAAATGGGCTATATTTTTTAAAAAACTGCTTTATTTAAAAAGCAGTCATAGACATGGTGGTCTGCTGACCCAAGGAGGCCAACAGCCCAGTGAGTGCCGGCCATTCCCAATGGATAGCAAATTGTGACGGTCCCTTGCGACCCATTTGGGAATCGCAAACAGTGTCTGAGACACTACTGTACATCAGGTTTTGAGATGATCAAAACTTGACGGTCGTACATGTGGTCCCAAGTTTGGTGCTTAAACATCTCTTACAAAAGAAAGGGTTCAGGAATATTGTAATAAAAATATCAAATTCATAATGTAAATAGAGCTAGATGCAACACAACAGAAATGGTTTCAACAGCTCTGTTTTATCGCTCATAGCTGAAAACGAGTGCCCCCTCCCTTTGTCTGACCTCTGTATTTGCCCTCCATTATCTCAAAGTTTCCCCATGGCTTTGGACCCCAGTCCTGCACCCTTCTCAACCATCCCTCAACCCCACTTGCTGCACTTCTTGAGTGTCATTGCAAGCACCAAAAGATAAGTATGTCCCTAAAATCAGCCCAATGGTCTGATTGTACTTCCAGAAGGTGTTGAAATCCAGCATAGTCATGCAGTGCCTTTCTGATTAATACCATTAATAAGTGAATTTACTTGTGTAGGTTTGAGAACCTGTGGAATTAACACTATAAAAGAGGACATTCAAAGGGAGGGACCAGCTGAAATTATCACTTGTGAGACAGAAGAAAGACTGGGCCAAAGATGGAGTTGCATGCAGTGAGAGATGAAAATCACCCCACAGTGATCTGGATGGAGCCCGCCATTCTTCACTACCACCTGTATAAATATTGAGGCTCTCTGGGCACTCCCAGCTTGTATTAGTTGATTAGAATGGATTTCTACTTAAGTTAACTGCAGATATGTTTTCTTTACATTTCTAAACATGTTTTAGAATATTTTGTTACCTGTAGTGTGAGATGTTTATATTCCTTTCATTTAACCAAGTTATTTTTCCTGGTATACAAAAGATAGTGGCAGACCATTTCCCTGGGCAGATGGGCAGACTGGTCAGGTATTACATATTTGATGACTTTTAGGGGAGACAATGCATCCCTGTCCCTGCCTTAGAAGCCTCAGATGCAGCTCCCTGGTGAGAGTCCGGAGGCTCCCTATGCGAGGACGCGACAACCTCTGATGTGATGGACCTTCATTTCATGCCACTTGCCCAACAGATGTATCCATGCAACCAATATCCCACGTTGGGTCTCACTCTGTCAATGCTAGCTTAAGGGCATCTGAAACCTCTTCTGGTAGTGGGAAAACGTAAGCTCGGTAAACCATCTCCCTTTCCCTCTCCTATTTGTACCCAAAGTTGTCTTCCCCATATGCGGCTGCCTTTGCTCAGTTTTAGTCTAGTGAAGGAAGGCGTTCATTTGGATGGCCAGACTGAATCACTTAGTAGGAAGTCAACAATAAAAACTCAAGAGTTAACTCACTGACATTGAAGAAAATGTGCGGCTGTGTCCTTAGGTTATCTGTAAAACCAGCTGGAGGACAAATGTATAGAACTCTCAAAAAGCCAAGGATTTTGCAGCCTTATTGGTGGCTGAAAAGAAACCCCTTGATGTGTATCCTGAGGTAACGCTGCAAGTGTAGTGCCCCATTCACAGATGTTTCCACTGAAAAGAACCTGTATACATGGTCCCTTGCATGGCAAGAAGGTCTTGTGTTCTTGGGTTAAAACGCTCAACCTAGTCCTCTTGGTGAGGTAGTCTCTTCTTCTGATGGGGTGGTCTTTATTCTCTTCTGGTTAACTGTTGCTTCCTGAGTTTGGGTATTATCTACCACCTGCTGCTCCTTTGTCTTCCGTCCCTGAGCTGTCTGATGAGGCTCTTCTTTTTGCCGTGCCGGGGTTTGTCTGTTCCATCTCTTCCTGTTCTGGCTTCCTGAGGTATTTGCGTAATTCTGCTGGGTCGTCGAACATACGTATGTCCTGGCCGTCTATTATCTTCATTCTTGCCGGGCCTACAAAGCTGAAGGTTATTCTTGCTCTTTTCATGGTGTCTCTTAGTGCAAGAAAGCCTTTCCTTGCTTCCACTGTGCCTCTAGAAAGGTCTTGGGTGAAGATTATCTTTCTACCTTTCCAGGTAGGGGTATGGCCCCTCCGTGCGAAGGCGAAGATGGCATCGGTGTGGCTGGATCTTAGTGGTTTACATATGATCGTTCTTGGGCCTGTACACTTGGAAGACAATATCCGTAACACAAGACGGCGGGAGTAGAAACATCCTCGTCAGGAGAAGGACCGGCCTCACAAAAAGGACTAAGCCAGCGGAGTACACGGGAACACAGATCTCTCACGCCATGCCAGGCGTCAGCGAACTCAGAGAACAAAGTCTACCTCATACAAGATCATGGACTATGCACACCTGGGAGGATATATCCTTTACATAAAACGGTGCAGCACGGAGGGGGAGGCCATGAGGTGTTTCAATTGCTTCATCCGGACCCGGGGGAGCGGAGGGCGGGAACCGTTGCTGTCGCACGTTTACAGTACGTTGACAGGGGGGAGGGGGGCGGTAGGGAGGGGAGGGGGTGAGGGCAGGGGGGGAGGCCATGTAGCACGGACAATCTTAGCCTGGTGGAGGCACTACTCTTTCTTTCTCTTTTTTCCTATTTCCACATACATCCCACCACCCCATCCCGCATCCCTGGGGGGCACCAAGGTCATGGGGAGCTGGCAAAGGAACACAGACCGCAGAACAGAAGCGTAGGTCCCTCTCTAAGGCAAAGCGAAATACGAACACACCATGACGTCACCTGACACTAGCGGCCAGGCACAGATAGCCTCGGACATTAAAATAGTGTCTCTTAACGTCAAGGGCCTCAACCACCCCGTCAAGCGACGGAAAACATTAGAATACCTAAACAGACTGAAGGCGGACATATACGTCCTCCAAGAAACTAGAGTGTCCGAAAAAGACGCCAGCAGGCTCAAAGCCAACTGGATTAGCGAGGTGCTGTGCTCACCAGCAGTCAACAAAAAGGGAGGAGTCATTACCATAATCAGTAAGAAAGGGAAATTCCAGGTGCACGACAACAACGCAGACACCGAGGGGAGAAGGCTGATCACATCTATTAGAAGAGGTGACGAAATAGTACACATAGCAAACATATATGGACCAAACACGGCAGACAAAAAATTCTGGGAAGACCTAGAGAACGAACTAAACAAGATCCCACTGGGCGAACTACTAATCGCAGCAGGGGACATGAACCAGGCAATGGACAACGCCACAGACAGACATCCACACAGACCCAGCCACATGTCACAAGAACAGAACACACTCAAAAACCTATGCACCAAACTCGGACTAGCGGACCCGTGGAGGCTACAAAACCCTAGTGCCAGAGAATACACCTTCTACTCGCACCCCCACAACTCTTACAGCAGGATAGATTACATACTCATGTCCGACACACACACACACTTGACTGACACAACTGAAATAGGGCCCATAACAGTCTCAGACCATGCACACATATCTCTCTCACTAAGTGGCAAGCACAACGAAACACCGAGCAGGAGGTGGCGCCTTAACAGTGACATACTCGAGAACCCCGCCAACATTACCGAAATAGAGGCAGCGATCAAAGAATACCTTCTATACAACGATACAGAGGACACAGAGGCAGCAACACTGTGGGACGCACTCAAAACAACAATAAGGGGGAAACTCATCAATATTAAAGCACGCATGAACAGGGGCAGGAACAAAAACATAAAAGATCTAGAGGAGCAGATTAAGGATTTAGAGAGGAATCACACAGCCAATCTAAGAGACAGGAACACACTCACAGCACTAACAAAAAAAAAATATGAGCTAAATAGAATCTTAAGCGAGAGAGCCTCCACATGGATCAACAAATACAAATCCATTAACTTATGCTCGGCCAACAAAGCAGGGAAAGCCCTGGCCGGGTACCTGAAGGCCAAGCAAAGGCAACACGTAGTGGCAGCAATCACTGACGCCGACAACAAAACACACACAACCAGCAAACAAATTCTCGAGACTTTCAGGAAGTTTTACAAAGACCTATACACAGCGGATGCCTCACTGGAGGCAGATGGCGGAGCTAAACTGCTAAAGAAGCTTGAGCTACCCAAACTAAGCGAAGAACAGAGAGAGGCCTTAGACCAAGACATAACAAAAGCAGAAGTAAGGATGGCCATAGACGCGCTAAAACCAAACAAAGCCCCAGGGCCGGACGGTTTCACAGCCGCTTTCTATAAACAATTCCAACCGTTACTCAATGACACCCTAGTCAGAACTTTCCAGGCATGCGCGGATAAAGGAAACATGACTGACTCAATGGCAGAGGCAAACATTATTGTTATCCCCAAGGAGGGGAAAGACCCCCAGTTCCCACGTAACTACAGACCAATCTCCCTAATCAACGTGGACTGCAAAATTTACGCAAAAATCATAGCAGCAAGACTAAACACATATCTTCCCTCGCTCATTCACAAAAATCAGGTAGGCTATCTGAAAAATAGACTCTCGCAAGACAACACCAGACTGCTATGCCATCTAATCAATCGCACGGCTAGCAGCACGGAGAAGGCCGTCATGATCGCATTAGATGCAGAAAAAGCCTTTGACAGAGTCTCATGGCCCTTCCTGAACCAGTGCATGCTCAAGTTTGGACTGGGCGAGAAGTACAGGGGAATGATCATGGCCCTCTATAAAAACCCTCGGGCTCGAGTGGTGGTGAACGCAACCACATCGGACACATTCACACTAGGCAGGGGAACAAGGCAGGGATGCCCCCTCTCACCAGGGCTGTTTCTGCTGGCCCTGGAACCACTCCTCCACATGATCAGAACTAACCCCCGGATCTCGGGGGTGCAGATAGAGGGGCAAGCCTTCAAGCTAGCTGCATATGCCGATGACATTCTGATCACCACAAACGACCCACAAGAGTCGATTGAAGCACTCGTACAAACAATAGAGGAATACGCGCATGTTTCAGGCTACAAGCTGAACAGGGAGAAATCGGAATGTAAACCTATGAACTGCCACACCACCAGGTCTGTACTAGGCTCGTCAGGCCTAACGTGGCAGAAAAAACCACTGAAATACCTAGGCCTACTCTTCGGAAGAGACCTAAGAACAACACTAGACCACAACGAGGAGGCGATGTTAAAAAAAAATAAAGGCCAGTCTAGACACGTGGGGCCCCAAATTCATAAGCTGGTGGGGAAGAATTGAGACAATAAAGATGATGATCACCCCCATGCTAAACTACATGCTCTCCATGCTGCCTCTCATGCTCACAACCGATTTCCACAAACGCATGGACAAGTACATCAACGTCTTCCTCTGGGGAGGAAAAAAACCAAGAATAAGCCTAGCCAGACTCAGACTTAAAAAAGAACAGGGCGGACTAAATCTCACAAACTACAAGGCTTTCCAGACGGCATGCCTTGCCAAACAGGGACTACACTGGATATCCCCAACACCAGAGTACACGCCGGTATGGGTGGACCTGGAAAGAGGCATTCTAGGGGGCGCAGATCCGATCATGGCTCTTACGGCGCACAAACACCCAGAGGCAAAAAACGCGATAATCCGCAACACAAAGACAGCGCTGCTGAGAGTAGACAGAGAAATGGCAGTGAGTATCAAGGGCACCAAATGGGAGTCACTGTGGCACAACACAAAAATTACTTACAAGGGGAGTACACTTAACAGCAAGGAATGGTACAGGAGAGGCATCACAACGCCGTCACAACTAGAAGCAGGTAATAATCCGCTCACTTACAAGGCAATACAGCAGATAACCTCACTACCGAACAAGGAGTTCTACGAATTCCTCAAAATCAAAGCGGCTGTCACCAAAGCAAACCTCTCGAAACAGACACCCACCATCATACAATACACACAAAACCTAAACAAGACAGGCCACCAAACAGCGCAAATTTACAAATTAATCACACCGCGCACCACATCTCTGAACAACAAAACACTAGCCTTCTGGGAGCAGACCATACAAAGACCCCTAAACGAGGAAGAAAGAGCCAGGCTATGGATGGCGGCGTCTAAAAACAAAATAACGCCACAACTAGCACAGACCAAATACTGGCTACTCCATAGGCTGCATTGGACACCAGCGAAACTAGGGAAAGAGGGAGCAAACGAGAGTAGCACATGCTGGAACTGCCAGAGGGCAACAGGAGACTTATCCCACATGCTATACGAATGCCCCAAAATCAAAACTTTCTGGAACAAGGTCTATAACCTCATAGACACAGTCACAGGAAGCAAGACGCAAAGAGGACTAGCAGGGATAGCCACCGCCTTCCTGTCAGCAGAACTTCAGTCCAAAGAAGTACGAGACCTGGTCGATGTACTTCTGACGGCTGCGGTGAAAACTATCCTGGGTAACTGGAAGGACACCAGCAAAGCCACCTTCAAACGCTGGTTCAACTGGGTCACGTTCCTCCGGGGGGCGGACAACATCACTGCCAAACACAAGACGGCGAATCACACCGCTAAAGATAACATGTGGGAAGCTCTCGACGCATATCTAGAACAGTGACCAACACCCCCCCCCCCCCTCCTTTCTTTCTCTTCCTCTCTTCTTTTTTTCCTCTAACGGCCCCACCAGGCCGCAACTTTGCAAGATCGGTACAAGTATTACGAATGTTTTGCCTTGTTTTGTATACAAAATTTTACTTTTCAATAAAAAATATTCTGAAAAAAAAAAAAAAAAAGAACCTGTATACAGAGGCAAGAACATTTAGCTCGAGAGCCTGGCATCCTCTGCTGCAGGTCTGTGCTCTGACCTAGAGGGCACTTGTTTGAAGTTCTGGAATGTTCTCCTCTCCACTGCATATCTACACTGCCTCACTTGTAAGGCAGAAGTCGCCCTTCCATCAGCCACACAGCATCTAGAAGTGGTTAGCTTTGTGGTGCTGCATCATATTATTCAACACTGATTCATTCACTCATTTATTAACCATCTTTTGAAAAAACGAGACCGGGGGCAAAATATATTCCTAAAATGAATGAGTAACTAGTCGTTTTCCCGTGGTCATGTTTACAAATATTGTAAACCGTAACGCCTCAATATAAACCATAACTGTGGATGGCTGAGTGAGTTGTGTTAGGGCAGGCGCATACTCCCAGCAGGAGTTGTCACTCATGACGCACTATAAGCGTGCTGGAAAGGGCATTCTGTATAACATGAGACCCATGTGTTGCAGCACAATGTGCTTGGCTACTTATTTGGGCTCTGGAAAGGATCATGCTGTGTCCTCCATCTTGAGTCAGTGAATCTCCTGGTGAATGGCGCTAACATCAACACTGCTCCGCACTAGCATTCTGGGAGAGTAATGTACCAGATTAGAGCGCATTCCTGGAGACTCTAGTTTACTGTAGCTGTCTTTACAACACTTATCTGGTTATATTAATGGATAGGTAATTACCTTTAGCATATACATTGAATTTTTCAAAGCAGGCCCAGCCAATCAGGTTGCTGATACTGAAGTTCGTACCTTGCGGTACAAGCCCTGAGGTGAAGCTCTCTCAGTAGATAACTGACTGAGGAAAGGCAAGAAGGCGCACCCACATTGCTACATTCATGTGCCTACATCATGGTAGCCCTTTTAACTGGACAGTAGCACTATTTATTATTAATTACTTTCCTTGTGCATCCTTGTACGAAGTTAGGACCTGGCTGGTTACCTGCAAATTCTTTCCGACCGGTGCAAGACACATGAAAGTCAGTCCACGTGCTTTGAATTGCAGTTTGTACACTAAGATTCAATAGGTCCGCGAATATGGTGGCTAACGTAAACAATAGTAAAGCACTAAGAGTGGACAGCACCAACCATGTGTCAATGATTGTTTCCGACAGCACTTGGCACTGCAGGTGATTTGATCACCTGGCAGCGTTCAGCTACACACAATTCCATATATTTAGAATACTGGTCTGTGCAGCTATCTGTTATCGAGAGAGATGGAAAGTGTGTATGGATGAGCAATAAGAAAGCAGTACTTGTATGTGCTGTTGTAGAATAGCAGTTTAACCCCTTGCATGCGGCCGCGATTCTGCGCCTGTGCGGCCAAATCACGAGTGGGCGGGTTTATGACGGCCCCCAGCAGTCATCAGCACACGAGCGCCGTAGTGCATGACGGATGGGGACCGTCATCAGCATGCAGGGGTTTAAGAGCCATGCTCCGCAGTATTCATGAAACCAAGCCACAACTAAAATAACACTGGGAGTCCAGAAGATCTGCTTTATGTGTCTTGCAACCAACATTTGCTTATCCACTGCTCACAACTGCCCGCTCGACTAACGTGATGGACTTTACTCTTACCTTGCAGGCCTTTCGCGTTGCCTTTCTGTCCTTTCCTGGAGCCATGAGCCCTCCTGTCCCTACGGCTAGACCTATTCAGGTTCATGGGTTCCATGTGACGTCAGCTATTGTGCATGAGTAGATCGGTTTACCTGGAGGATTTGCCCTAGTGTAGAAGATTACAAATGCATATTAATGGAGTATGTGAATATATTAATTTTGTACATGCAGTTGACGTTTCTAGAAGCTTATTTTCCAAGACTTTTTACTCTTGTAAATCCAATGGACCTTTTTAGATATATCTATTTGTTTTTTCAGTTATTTTATTTTGCCAATGAGATGCTTTATATGCACACACATCCTAATTACTCAATTTCTATCCTTTATTTCATATAGCATAATGGAGGTATTTATCTGTCAGGTCTGTGTGAGCGTTGTGAAATTTTAATGACTTAGAGTTTTCTGCTAAAAAACAATGAATCCTGTGATGCTGTCCGCATTATTGGAATATTCACTAAATGTCATACCCTCCAGTGGTCATCAATACCTGGAAACCTCTAGTTACCTGCATTATTTGGAAACCCCTATGTTTTTGGCACCTATTGGGGTCTGCATTATCTGGGATGCTCAGATGTTCTGATTTATCTGGGGATCATGAGTGGCCAAAATTGTCTGTGGGCCCATGTTGGCCAGATTTACTTGGGAACCTCTAGTGGCCACAATTTCATGGGGGATTCTGATGACTAATGCTGGGGGGAAGTTAGGGGATAGCTCTATCATACCACATTATCCAGTATTCTTTGGAGGCCATTAATTATCTGGGTGCTTTATGTGGTGAGCGTTATCTGACAATCTACTTTATTTCGGACTTGCAGTTGGCACCATTTTCTGTGACCACCTCTAGTTGGCATTATCTGGGGAACCTTTGACTTTCGCCTTATCTGGACGGAGGGTATTATTTGGTATCTCATTTGGACAAAAACAAAACTTAGAATCATTGTGGCCAGCATTACATGGGGAACTCTTCTTCCATCTTGTGGTTGGAGAACTAAATGTTTATCTGATGTTCTAAAACAAACACTGCGGGAAAACCCCAGGTCTTCAAACTGGCTGAAACCCACTTTTTGAGATTGGGACAAAGATACAGACTTTGATGATCATTAACGAATAGCACAGCGAGAAGTGCTAAATTTAAAGAGTTTACCTTGTCACTGTGTTTAAAAAATATCTTGTTTAAGGCTGGTTGTAAAACTATACAGATGTGTTGGCGTGTTAACAGGTCTTGTAACACAACAATACACCGTGCCTAAATTAAAAACCTCAAATATACTGATTTCCTTGTTATGATGTCACCAGCACATCTCCAGTAAGTCTGTTTCATGCATCTAACAAAGCATATAGAGACATGTGCTAGAATTACCGCTCTTACTTTTCCGAAAAAATGGCTGCTTCGTGCTCAACCCTGTGCGTTAAGCTCGGGCCCCACTCAGAAGTAACCTCCAGAGTTTAAAATATGAGCTGTGCAATGGTTTGCTTGGGTCAATTAACAGCAATTAGCAGAGAATGATGGCGAACAAGACCTCAATTTCTGAATTGTTGACCTACCAACAGTAGCAAGAGATTGATGTGACATCAGGTTAAACATCTGGAGCGGCGCCAAGAACAGCTGGATATTGTCCAACGCAAGCAGACCTTTGCTAATAGTGTTAGGCCGAGCCACATCTCAATGTGTGCTTTCTTTTCTTTTTGCCTTCATAAACAGCTTTTCTGCAAAAGTCATGCCATTCAGCGGGAGAGAGGGAAGTAAGATCAGTTTACGCGATCCATGAACTGGCGAGTAGGGCCGACTGTTGACAGCTCTTCAGCGACCGAGCGCCAGCGTAAATTTTGATATTCAATTTGAAATCCTGCTGGTTAGTACATAGTGTATGGCTTTAGAAAGCCCAGAGGGATGGATCATGCTTAAAGGAAAATGGAGCAGGGGGGCTGCACTTCAGCCCTTCGTCTCACTGGGCAAGTATTGTAAGATGGAGCGTGCCACTCATGGCCAGGAGACATAAAGGTCCCAGTGCTAATAATTTCTAACATCCAGTCAGGGATTTTCAACATTCTTTTGACTTTCATATATCCTCAGACTTTTTCTCGTGACTTTGTCCAGATATGTTAATCTCTTCTCTGTTGGCTTCCTGGCAAATTTCTCTGAAAAGTGTCCCATCTTGGTGCCTGGTGGTGCTCTGTGGTACAAGCATATGAAAATGATAGTGCTTACGGAACAGTGAAACAATTTATGGGGAACTTTTTCTTTGTGTGCAGTAATTTAGTGTTCTGTGTTTATGAAACACTCTACTTCATACAACTGAACTCTAGAATGACTGATAGGCTGTCGCTTGGTGATCGGCAGGACTTCTTTAAACTCAAAGTTTACATTATAGAATAGGCTCCACCCATGCCCACAGCAATTATTCTATCAATCAACATGTATAGGCGCCAAAACCCAGGGGTATCCAGGTGACAGCGGTGGATTTCTCATCTACGAACCCGCTCATCCATGATTTCCTACAATCTACAAAAGGGGAGACTTGAGAGTTACAAAATGTATCCAAATTTGAATTCTGACGTAGGTCATGGGTGAGTTCATGCCACATCCTTAAAATTAGAAAGATTTTGTCACCTTGGACCTTCTTTATAAATCTGAATAATGTCAGCCACTCCTTAGCTTCTGACTCCAGATGGAAGCCTACCTTATATTTATGCACTTTTTGGCACTGTGAGGCGTATAGTTCCAGGGGCCACAGACGTAGTGATAGCAGCAATTTCAAGTCTGCTTAATTTTTTGTACACCATATG
The DNA here is from genome assembly GCF_964263255.1 of Lissotriton vulgaris. Taxonomy (NCBI): domain Eukaryota; kingdom Metazoa; phylum Chordata; class Amphibia; order Caudata; family Salamandridae; genus Lissotriton; species Lissotriton vulgaris. The sequence continues at coordinate 1,062,722,605 of NC_141693.1, read as the reverse complement.
TATGTCTAGTGGGTAAACATCGTTTACAACGATGTTTACCCATCACATGCCATTACAATGCGGTCTTTGCAACAACCTCGTTGTTACAGCGCATGCCATTACAACGCAAGTCGTTACAACGACTTGCTGTAGGGGGCAGGAGGTGTTGGATTTTAAATCCAATACCTTCCCTACTGTTGCCCATACTGGAGCTGGAATAGTAAATTATATTATACCAAAATCCAGGCCCCCCCCCCCCCACCCCCCCCCCCCACAGCAAGTCGTTGTAATAACTTGCGTTGTAATGGTGTGCGATGTAATAACGCGGTAGTTGTAATGACCACATTGTAATGGCATGCGTTGTAAACGCATGCGCTATAACATGGCCTATGCATGACTAGTGGGCAATTCTTTGTATCTCATGTGATAATGTGTTCTTGTTCACTGAACGCTGCACAGGTTCTGAAATACTAATGTAATATATTCAATGTCCTTCTCACTTTTTGTTTTATAGGTCTATATAATCAATGTATCATGGTCGGACTCTACATCCCAGGTTATCTACCGAAGATACAGCAAATTCTTTGACCTTCAGGTAAATATTTTGGTTGATTTCATTAATCTTTTCAAGACCTTCCATAGATATGCATTTTTTGTAAAGCCAAAAGAGATCGCAATCCTGACTTTTGTTTGTGGAAACAAATTGATCAACATTCAATGTTTGCAGGGTGGCATTTATGAATAAAACATGCACATGTCAACGATAAATCACTCCTGGTGCACTAAGGGTTTCCCACATATACATGGTACTGTTGACTTAATGGATCGTATGATCGGTCCTGTGTTGCATAGATGCCCGCAGTGCCTATGTATATACATATACTTACATATGTTCTCTGATTTTCCACCTCCCCTGCGGGCGGCACGGGGCGGCACCTGCAGGAACTTCCGGCACCCCTCCCCTAGTGAAGAAATGGGTTCAACTGGTTGAAACCCTATCCATCTATGGGGCCATCATCCCCCATGTAGAAAATGACATGAAGCTGGATCTGCATTCCATTCTTCCTTGAACTAGGGAGCGCGAGAGGAGTTCTTTAGCTTGGGATGTGAAGGTTGCTGACATATATATAATATAAAGTCATTCTAGAGTTTGATAATGCCTCCACCTTATAGGCTACAGGCTGTTCGTGATCCTCATTCAGGGACATAGCGGAGGTGAGAGAGGAGTGCAGGGCCGGACTGAGATCCCAAAGCAGCCATGGGATCTTGTAGGACCAACCCCCCCCCCCCCCCCCCCCCCCCCCGGAGGAAGAAGGGATGCAAGTATGAAGCACTGCTGCTTTTGTTACTGCAGACCGATATTGCAGCACTGCTGCAAAGCCGGCCCTCAGTCGCAAAACAGGCCCCCGCCACTGCAAAGCCAGCCTACCGGGGAAACGCATGATGCCCGTTGTGGCCAGTCCGGCACTGGGCAAGTGCCACCCACTCTTGGCATTCTTCTGCAAGCAGGGTAAATATTCTGCTGCAAAAAGTGCTCAAAGTCTACCCTTTATCATCCAAGAAGGTAGCAGAAGTGTGCTCTGTTAGCCGCAATTGTACTCATCCACACATTTTCTGGATGTGAGCTGAGTGGACTTTTACCCTGAACTTCTTAAAAGAGGGAACATTTTTATGGGAGCCTGCCACTGCTGACTCTCCTGAGGTACAAGAGCCCAGCTGTCCAGGGCAACGAGGTTCTTGTCCTGCTTTCCTACTGCTTTATTCAGAGGTAGGATCTCTTAAAGACTGTACACTTCTATTGTGAAGAATTCGGGCCGTACCACTCAGGGCTATCCACCAGTTATGACAGTGGTGCTTTCTGCCCTGATGTGCAGGCTGCATATTTCAAATAATTACACACTACTCCCCTCTAGTTGAAGAAACTTCTCTGATTCTTATTTTCATGGCCATCCAGCAGGCGTTCCATGCTATTGACTGGGTGTCCAGCAACCAATAGACAAAGGGGATGCAAACACATCCTATCATCCATCTTGAATGCACCTTAGCCAAACACATGGGGAAATGGCTGACAATAGAAGGACAACTGGGTACTTCGCAAACTTAGATTTATTTATTTGCATGTGTAACACACTGGCACGTGATAGATGGCACTTTGAAGCACTAGTCCAACTCATGGGGCTGTTTTTGAATTATCTAAACCTTTCCAAGACATAGAAGGCTCAGCATCTGCGGTGGGTCAAAATTCACCCTAGGATTACTCAAGTACAGGCCTCATTGATGGCCTCTCTGCACTCATCAGGGCAAATGGGGAGCTGAACTCCTTGTAGTTGGTCTTCATTCTCATCCATGGCATTGAAAATGGTGTGTTTGTATTGAGTTTCTTTGTTTTTTTTTTTTTTATTGGTCAATTCTGCTTTCTATACAGTGTTTGTGTTTTTATGCAATAGGAAACTGTACTTAATGTGCATTCATGGGCCTACCGTGCTGAAAGTCATCGGTGTATCAAAAAGCAATCTGAATGAAAAATGTCAATATCTGAGTCTTTCTTTTGAAACTTTTTGAGACTTGAATGGCAGAATATGAAGATGTTTAGAGAGTTTCTGAGTTATATGTAGGTCTATTTTTGACAGTGCAACTGTTTGAATGATCTTTTATAAACATGTCTTTAAAATATGCATTGTGAGTGTGTTTTGACTCCGCCCTGAGGAGTAAATCCTCTCTCATCTCATACTACGGCTGTTTGGCAATATCGTCCACTTTGTTGGGGTGCTTTCTTTGGAATGCATGAGGGGCTATTTTACATGTGAAAGGGAAATCAATCAATCATTCCACTTAAATTACATTTATCTCACTCATGCATTGTCATACATTTTTCCAAACACTGGCAAAGTTAACAGGTTTGGCTTTAATGTGCTAAATTGCACTTCTGCATGCAAAACGTATCTGTAAATGCTTATGTTTACATGTTAGAACATTGAACCCAGTTCTATTGGCTTTGCAAATGCTTATTAATTCAGGTTGTGTGCGGTCATCGAACTTCATAGTAACTACCCCATGGTAACTTCTTCTAACACATTACGTACTCCCATTTTACTTGGTGAATACTGGTCTCTGGCTGCCACTACTCGTAGATAAGCATTTGGCATGGAACCCTGCACTGCTTGATGGTTGCACAATCACGATTGTGAGGGTTCGTGTTTCCTTTTGGAAATACCGCTTTTATTTTCATGTGTATGTTTTTTGGGTCTCCTGGCCTTCCGTGGTCGATGGGAAAAGTTCTCATCAGGCTGAAGTTATCAATAGGGTTAGTGTGTTGGGCAGGAAATGATGCCCTGATCAGTGGGGAGCGAATTCTGAAAGGTCCTATTGATAAACTGGTAAAGAGCCGAGCTCCAGTGCAAAGCGCCCACTGTGCGACCGGTTTTGCCCTTCACACTATTTAAGGAAACTGATCAGAGCACTCAGTCTAACTCTTTTATTTCTAGCAGATCCAAACATCACTGTTTTTCCCTTCACCAATCAGGTGGGCTTTAAGGGCAGTGTAATGTATGGTGTTTTATTAGTATGTTGCTGTAGTTGGATTTTTCTGGAATTTGTTTATGTAAAGAATTAACTTCAATGTAAGTGTAGTGCTTATGAAGGTTGCATATTTTCATTTTATTTTGTACAATACAAGCCACTTGTAGAACGCACAGCTGCCTCTGAAAAGGCGTCCCAGCACTAGCGGTAGAGGTCAGAAAAAAGGAAAGATTAATACCCAAAGGCTTGAATGCCCTTTAGGCAAGAGTCAAAAAGCAGAGTTTTAAGAATCTTTCTGAGGACAGATTCAGAGGGGCTGCACCCTACATTGAAAGAAAGACCATTTCACAGTTTGGAAGCGAGAAAGGCAGAGGTCTGCTGTCTCTTCTAGCTTTCCGAATGTGAGGCCGTTGAAATAGTTTGAGCATATTAGATATAAGTGATCTGACGCGACAATAGGGATTAAATCTCCTCCTAAGTTGGAGGGAACCTTTTTGCTAAAGGCAAAGCAACATTATTTAATAGTAGTCATTTTTATTACATCTATTTCTTTAGGAAGTCTGATTATACTGTGCTGAAAGAGTAGCTTGAATTTGGAACAGGAGCTTGTGAGATGTTAAATGGGATACTCAGAAACGGGGGCCAGAGGAGGTTTATAGACCAGCGAGGGTAGACTCCCCTAGTTCATTAAACAAAACACAAAGACCCTTCAGGTCTAAAAGAGAGAAACGCAAAGGCTTAAAATGAAGGCATCCCTTTAAAGGACGGCTTCCCTCACACTCAAAGGTGGCATGCTTCATCATTGGGGAACCTCCTCACACCATGAAGCCTAGTCATGATGCTGGCTACAAACCCCCTCGCTGCGAGGGAGGAGCTCAGGGATGTTTTAAAGTCAGAGGGGTATTACTAAAACCCAACGCAAGCTTTCAGGATGTGGTCAGGGACACAGTGCAAGTGATAAGGTTAGTTAAAACTAGCTACAGGGTGCTGTTCTCCAGCATCGCCAGCTCCCTTCTCCACCGATACTTCAAGGTTGGAGATGTTCTTGCTCCTTGAGTACCCATGTCCAGGACAGCTGAGGCACAAGACATGACTTTTGCAGGCACTACCAGCGAAACTCATCCGCTGAGAACCACGGACCACTGGTTCTGCATTTAAATATCCTACCAGAGTTTTTCACAATTTCCTCCGGCCGCAGTTCTAGTACAGTGACGGGGTACTGACGGACAGAGTGGGCCCCCTTCCCTGAGCTGTTGCAAGGTTGAAGTGTGGCCGCTTGTCCAAGAATTTTGGGTACAAACAGTAAAATCCAACATAAAAGAAGTGAAAGGATTACTGTTTTGATATCGTCTACACACTTTCAGTTTTTTTTATATTGGCAGCAGCAATATATTTCTTGGTCCTGATGAAAGCCTAGATACTTAATGTAGATCGACCTGGCTGAAACATGTAGACCAGCTTTAGAAATTAAGCAGTTTAAAATCCCATACTGCTTATTTGCACTGTCTTTTTAATCCTGTCAGTGGGTCCAAGTTATTAAAGTTTTTGTCCCTACTAGGCAATTTTAACATCACTATCTCACTTGTTATATTTTGCTTTGCACTGCGTCCTCACCACAACATTACTCATCTGTGGGATTTGGTATCCTTGGTAGTGTAGTAACATCTAAAAACATCCCTGAGCTCCTTCCTCTTAGAGAGAAAGTTGTAGCCCTTATTGGTACTATGTTTTCCCACTAAGAGGAGATACACATATGATGAAGCATGCCACCTATGGTGGGTGAGGGTATTCGTCCTAAAAGGGATTTCTCCCTAGTGGAGAATTGTGTGGGAGAATAGTCTGTTATCTCATAGGTATATGTGTGTGCTAATATAGACCCAAGGATTAGTTTTGTGTTAAGATTGTATTTTATAGGGGAAATATTTCCTTGCAGGTCTTTAAACAGTTTGCCTCGGACCCCCCTCCCCATTTGTTGTGTTATGGAGATGTTAAATGGGGCACACAGAAACGGAGGCCAGAATAGGTTTATAGACCAGCAAGGGTAGGCTCCCCTAGTTCATTAAATAAAACACAAAGACCCTTCGGGTCTAAAAGAGAGAAACGTTGAAGGCTGAAAATGAAGGCATCCCTTTAAAGGACGGCTTCCCTCACCCTCAAAGGTGGCATGCTTCATCATTGGGGAACCTCCTCACACCATGAAGCCTAGTCATGATGCTGGCTACAACCCCCTTGCTGCGAGGGAGGAGCTCAGGGATGTTTTAAAGTCAGAGGGGTATTACTAAAACCCAACGCAAGCTTTCAGGATGTGGTCAGGGACGCGGCATAATAGGCCGTAGCCCTAAACAGAATAACCAAAGTCTTATATGACAGAAAGCCAATAACGCTAGCCCGTAACGCTAACCCTCAGAGTTAGTATTCTTGAGTTTGTATTCCTCAAATGCATAACTTTGCTTTATATATGCATAATGTTCCAGGCAACTTTACTTAAACCTAAATACTGGTCGGTGTTTTTAAACAGTCAGTTTTATAGATCGCAGTTTTACTTATAAGTGGGCATTGCTCCCCTGCCAGGCCCCGGAAAAAGTGATCAAGACAATAAGGCCTCTTCAGAATTAAGAAGCCACTTATAATGAAGGCCTTAGACTAGCCTTAGACTAGCTGTTTCTTATGTGATCTCAATTCAACCCTACCCGGCTTATCCTATGATTGTTCATGTGGTTTATTGCTCTTTTTTTGTGGAGTATTGCTGGGCATAACTGGAACATAAACAAGTCCAATGATTCTCTTAAGCTTGTTTTTTACCCCGTAACTACCAATCCTATTTTTCACATTTATTAGATAGAACCATGCCAGTATGAACCAAAGCTGTTTCATTACATCACTACACCAAATAAAGTCCTGTTTGCTGTTTTAGTAACAGTTTCTTGAATGTTTTAGCTATGAAACTTGGACTGACCCATCTCTACCTTGAATCCACTTTGACAGGGGAACTATTCATGCTTCAAAAACCCTTAGTAGTGTCTTTTGCCGCAGAGGTTGCCTGTACCTACTGTGGGGATAAGACTCTGTGATCGATTCCTTTTTAGGTTTCGCCTGCGCTGTGCTTGAGAAATCTATTGCTTTTTTATATAAACTTAAATAGGACTTACATCTCACCTCCTCTCTTTCATGGGTACTCATTCATTACCTTCCTCCATTTCTTTTGGCTTTAGCATATTTTCCTTCATTTACCAATGCTTGCTTCTCGTCTGCTTCTCTGATCAGTTTCTTGCTGCTGAAATACTCTGAACATCCACTCTGATGAAACTCTGATGAAACTGGAGAAGTGTGGCTCACGGTGTAGAGCAGGCAGACCCGGAAGCTGAGGTCAGACCCCGGACCAGGGTTCAATTCCCGACGCGGCAGGGTCTTGAGCTCAAATGTCCACGGACTCGATAATTCTCGCTTCGGTGCCTGCTCTAATCATGGGTTCTCACTCTGCAACTCTGGGCATTAAGCTTGCTTAATCTCCACAACGTCCCCCTGCGGTGGGATGCCTGGCTTTCACCTTGGGGATGCCCTGTAGGGGCTATCTCACAGGGAAAAGCCAGGACGGGTTCCCAAGGCTAGCGCCGGGAAACCTCCGGGTAGCTGTGCGCTCAATAAAATGCAATAATAATAATAATAACTATAGGTGAAACTATATTTTCTTAAAGTTTTGCCTTTTAGTATTGCAGCATATTTATATAACAATTTATCTCACCCGGAGAGATTAAGTGATTTACATGGAATCACAGGATGTTGCCCGGCGCTGGCGAGACGCGAACCAGGATCCCCAGCTCTCGCGTCGGCTGCTCTGGATGCTGCGCCACATTCTCTCCACGCCCGTGTGAATATGCTTCTTTTTTACGCTTTGCCATCACCCCGCATGTTGTTACAACCCGGTTGCGGAGGGGGGTGCTGGATGTTGGAATAGTATAATTTACCAATCCAACTCCAGTCTGTGCGGACAGTAAGGAAGGTGTTGTATTTTAAATCCAACACCTTCTCCCCTTCTGCAAGTCGTTGTTATGCCTTATGGGGTAATGGTATGCATTGCAATGGTATGCATTGTTACAAAGCGGTCGTTGTAACGACTGCATTGTAATTGCATGCGTGGTGACGGATTCGTAGTAAGGGCTGTTCACCCTCCCATGTTATCTGTCAGGGTGGTCTTTCCCTCTCCCTGACAATGATTGATGAAAGCAGCCCTTTATTCATTACATAGGCGAAGTTGTTGCATTACCAATGCTTTTTTAAATAAACTACTAATTGTTCTGAGGTCTGGTTGTCTGGAACAGTGCTAGTAAATTACAGATTAGCTTAAATGCACATTTTAAGTCTTTACCTCGCCACTTTTCAGAGATCATTAAGGACTACATATTTAAATACAGGTCAGGAAGAGACTCTACTTTCTGATAGTTTTACTGTCATAATAACTGAAACTGCGTTTAACGCTTACCGTTCACAGAAAGGCAGCTCGCATGGGCCTCGGCTTGTCATTCTGGCCATCTGCCGGCTGCCACACGGCTGGCCCTAGGCAGGCTATACCCCTACTTGTGAGATGATGACCTGGCTCCAGTGTTCCCTTTCCTCCTCCCTTCTCCCCCATGGACAGCTGTGGAGGAGGGAGATGACGCTTCGGTGGTGAACTGCTGCTTCTATCGTTAGTTGGTGATGGTTATTTGAATTATTCTTTTTTTCCTTTTGTGCTCTTTTTCTTTCTTGAAATCTTCTGGTTATTATTTTCATTAATGCATCATGCTCTTAAATCACACACACCTGTGGACCCCTATATCATTATCCTGGTATTCATTTTTGAGGATGCCCTTAGGGCCACTAGTTGTACTGGGACATAGTCCCCAATCTTGGAATGATATAATGTATATCCCTTCTTTATAGCTGGCTATATTGGAATGTACCAACACGACCTTGTGCAACCGGCATTAATCAGACCCCTAGGATATAGTGGCATGGATTCGCAAATTTAGTGGCACAAATATGGAAATTTAGCAGCACAAATATGGAAATTTAGCCGCCCTTTATTTTACTCGTAATCATTATTTTCAGCCTTAAATCAATGGAAACTGTTTTAGCAGAGTATTCCACTTTGAACGGACAACCTGGAACATGCACTAGAGGAAGCAACCCACAGGTAAAGGCTGTTATCCCTTGGAAATGCAATTCTCCATTTGCTTTAGTATATGTTGGTAGCAGTTATCACACCTTTTGACACATTGCGGGACCGATGTTTGGCACATCCTTAACCCTTTTCTCGCCTGAGAGTCTGAGGGTGGCTGGACACCGCTTTCGTGTGCGTTTTTATGTGTAGTTACCTGGAGGTGAAAGACTGAAAAAAGTTAATGAGGACCTCAGAGAGGAGGACATTTTTTATTGACAACAAAGGACACCAGTCTAAGGGATGTTTTACCTTAAGGATGTACGAAGTGGGCTAGATAATCATTGGACTGAATTGAATACAATTATTTGTAGATATTTTGTGTATTTCTTGAGGCCTGCCCTCGACTACCCCAAGATGGGGACATGATTGTATACTGAAACAAGGCATATATCCCGCTCTGCTTTCGTGTAACTGTGAAATTTAGAAGGACATTAAACGTATCTAGTTAGTCACAGAAATACGATGCAAACCACAGTAGATCAACTGTGCATAAACGCAGGGCCAAAAATCATTATACTTGAAATACACTACAAGCAAAGCTCAGTGGCAAGTGTAAAACGAAAGCTCAGACGATTTAACATTCAATTCACTTTGAATACTCGTTTCCCATTTAAACAATAAAGCTAATATATACTATCCTACACTTTTACAGTTATCACCTGACCTTCTAAATGCTGTTAAAGAACAGTAATGCGCTGACCAGCCGAGCACATGTCTGAGAGAATTCAATGTTAGACCCCCACCGCTGCCTGGCATTTCATCGTAACATCGGACCGAAGTCGCACTAAATATAGCCGCAAATGGGAGATGTGATGATGTGAGCTGCAGTTGAATTTTAAAATCAGTGCCATGCAGAGATGGCAATACTGCGAAGTGACAACTAATTTGGGAGCAGTTTGGAAATTAAACTGCTATAGCTCTGTAATTACCAAATAACTACTGCTAGTTTCGCAAGATGTTCTTGGCCGCAGTAAAAGCTGTCAGTAAGACTATAAATATTTTTCAGTCGAAAGCACTGTATGACAGCACCCATATTCACCTTGAATGGCCCAAAAATTCCCTTCCCCATGCTTCAGAGATTATGATTTATTGCAGATTTTTTGCTCCGATTGGCTAATAGGTCGCGCCTTTGGGACCTTATAAGTTTTTAGCCATGCAACAGTTGATATTATTGCACCAAGGATATTGTGCTGGATAACTAAACACTTATAAGGTCCCAAAGACGAGACCTATTGGCTAAGCCAATGTTTGTTGGTGTTTCTGGACATGAGCGCGAGATCAGTCCCACCCTGGATTCCTGTGCTTGTCCTCGTGCCATCCAATGCTACCCCGCAGGGACTTATGGGAGTTCTCTCGGTGCCACAGGCAGCTGATCTGTGGACACCGAGCAGGTGATGGCGTGCCTTCCGGATTCCAGGCAGTCTGCTGATGCCCTGGGGCAGGGGGTTTCCAATAAACAAGTTCATAAACCATTCCTGAAATGAATAAACAACTGACCCAGTGGCGGTCCGCCCAGAAATGTAAGGCAGCCATCCCACCCTGTTCTAGTTAAAGTGTCTCACGTTACTAAATTAGCATTAACAAGTTGTTAAGCATTCCCTTAATAAAAAAATAAAAAACAGAGAGAAAACCATTCCAGTGAGCGTGCTTGTGTCTCTCCACTGATTAGGGAACCTTCCTGCGTAAGAACTGGTGTCTGGCTGTATAATTTGTGGCCAATGTCGGCGTCGTCAAGAATAAAACTTCCAAGCCAATCTTTATAGCTTGTGTTACTTGAAATCCGTTAACAGCGTATATGGTTGCACATTTATGTACTTTTTTTGCCATTGACAATATAAGGACAAAGATGTTACTGCACCTGCTGCTGTCTCTCAGTACCCAGCAGTTGAATTCGCCGATAATGTTAAAAAAAGAGTAAAATAAGCATAAAGCACTGTAACTCCGAAAGGGATGGTCCGTCAATCAGCCACACTCGTGTGTGCCTCAGCAGTGCGGTGGATACACCCAGGCTCGTTTGCTGTCCAGGGTACATCGTCCTAACCAGACATAATGCAGGAGCAGGCCTGGATTCTGGCCAGGAGCCTCTGTCGCCACATAAAGGGCTGAAGGCTCTTCTTTCTGTGGTCTGATGAGGCCTGATCTACAATTTACAGAATGGTGCGTCTTCCCTTCGGCTGAGGCTTCTCATGAAGCGCCAACCCACAGATCCATCTGCACAGATTGCAAGGCTGCCATTTGCTCGCATTCCCTTGGAAGCCATGGAAGCCACATGAAGTTGAGATCTAAGACTTCTGTGGCTCGCGGTTGTCGAGTGATCAAGCAGCGTATCGTTGTTATCCAGAATGCTTTAGACCCCAAGACATATGGTCCTATTAAAGCTTGATGTTCTGCAAACCAATGCTTGGCCTCTCTTTTTGCTACCTCTTAGCACAGAAGCAACTGTTGTGTATCATCTCAAAAAGGCATGCCGTAGTTACTGTGTTATTTTAATTCATACTTATGCAACATACTCTGTGAAAATGAGGAGACCTTCCAAGACGGTTTCATTAAGTTTGATATGTCTGGGATGAGTTGCATTATAGCAATATTCCCATGAGTGAAAGGCTTGGCAATAAGATGTCCCGGAACTTGACATTGGGACTGCTTATTCTAAGTTAGAACATTCATATCCAATAAGTGATACAATGCTAGCCTGTTGGCAAGACACGGCCCCTGCTGCCTCTATCGTTGGGACCGCTGAGTAAGAATATATCATTCCTCCCTTAGCTGTTGATGTGCTCGGCCTTTCTTGCATTCCATATACATCCAATCAATCCCAGTAACACCCGCCTCCTTGCCAGATCTCCCCAGCTCACTTATGGACCGACGATATTAACTATTCTTGTCAGACTACATATTCGCTTACATGTCTTTCTGAGATGAGCCACCCCTGACGCAAGCTGAATGTTTTCAATTATGTATTGAAGTGTTCAGTTTAGACATCCTGTGAACGACTTTGGATTGACAATGGATATCACTGGCAGGGCCTGTAATGAAGGCAGTAGATGGGATATGAGGGATGTGGGCGAAGAGGCTAGGTGTACGACACCAGTTCAAGACCACAGCAATTGGTTTAAGAGTAACAGGGATCACAGTGGTACTTCAAACATCAGCAGCAAGGGAGGGATCTCACATCATACTTCAAGAGTGTGGTTTTGGAGGTTTATCTTGAACACCACCATTGTTGCAGAGAATCCGATCTTGCAGGTGGTGGCATTCCAGCGGGGAAGCTTTAGGATTGCAAACCATGCTAACCTGAAGAATGGGCAGTGGGAGTTTTGGGACCAGGAAGCATTGGAGGTTTTGTGATCTTCAGGGTTTGATGGGGTGAAGCAGTAGATGATGAATTTAAATAAATGTTATGAACTTGACCAATAACAGCTGTTTTAGAGCTGTCCTGCTTTGAAGCAACGAGGAGCGAGTGGGTGGGAAGCAAAATAGATTGAACATGAAGAGAACTTTGGTCATGGTTTCGAAATACCAGAATTGGGAGGGCGGGGTTCAAGGTGAGAGGCTGTTTCTGTAATCAAGGTTTCTGAGAACTAGGGTATTTGGAGGTTTTGGCTGTGTGGTAGTCGTGCTAAGGTGAATCCTGGTGATGCTGTGCAGGAGTTAGCAGAGCATTTAAAAGATGTGAGCCTTTTGTCACTAATCCTCATTTTTTTCGTCTTTAGTGCTCTGTGTCCTTACAGTTACTTAGAGCTTTAGGTAAAATACAGAAAAGGGAGGGTTGAATCCCAATTGGTGATTGGAGGGCCCCTGACCAATATTCTTCACGTACTACTCTGAGACGGGAGGCGTTTCCTTGAAAAACATTTAAAGAGATCTGTTTTTAGGCCTTTCCTGGAAGCATATAGTTTGGTTCAGCCCTGAGACTTTCCTGACAGTAAGTTCCCCAGTAACTCCCAGAGTTCTGCCGCCAGTGTTTCTTCAACATCTGGGCACAATGAGCTACAAACTTTCATTTGCTGAATGCAAATTTCAGATTCTGGAGTTATCCTGTCCTCGGTACCCCAAGGCTTTTGTAGGGGCACAGAATATTGGTGGGGAGATTTACTAGCTGAAGTGTATCTAAGTTTTCATCAGTGTACATCTTGCGGTTCACCTACTACTGCTCTACGCGCTGCACTATTAAAGTACAGACATGAAAGGGATGATCACACACAATCTGATGGGACGATTCCACTGATCTAATTTGGATGCATTAACTACAGTTTGAAAGTATTAACTACATCCATTCCGAGGCAGAGTCAGTGACTCTAGCCCATTTCTAGAGTCCGCTCCACCGTATGTTGTAGTCCATTGTTTTTATTTGTCCATGGACAATAGGTCTTCTCCGATGTTATCCAGGGCAGTTGTGGCTCTGTTTTCTGACCAGAAGCCATATTGGTGGTCATGGAGGGCAACCTTTAGTTAACATATTTTGACTGATGTCTTATAACCTCCATTTTCATGATCTTTCTGGATTAGGTTAAATTGGAGATTGGCCAGTAGTGGTCACGACTTTCAAGCCAGCAGCTGGTTTATTTAACAGTGCGATGATAGTTCAAGGGGCCTAGTGCAGCTCTGCACAGAGAGATTGTGTTCATCAAGACTGTGAGTTCTGCATCATGAGATGGGCAGAATTGCTTTATACATGCCACTAGGCAGTGTTCCTGCAAGAATGTTAGAAGGTGTTGTCCCACTGGCTATTCTTCATATTACTTTGCTTATTGGGGAAACATTTGTGAAAGAACTCCATATCCGAGATGGGGCAGAATAAGATGAGATGGTAGTTCATGATTGACTCCAGATTTATCAAAGATATATCATCTCTAGCAAAGTATAATACAACCAAATAATCTATGCCACCAAATTGTTAAACCCTGAAAGAATGGGACCACCCATATATAATAGGAGCACAGGATGATTTCTGGTCTTTAGTTCAAATCCATATCCCAAACACAACAAGGATCTAGGGCAGGCACTGGATTTAAAAAATAGACACAACAGCCATCAAGGCGATAAAATAGTAGTAGCATAATGACTCACAGAGCAGTAAGAATGCATACCTACAGCCGAAATTACGGACAGTCCGATAACATGCACTCAGTTGTTACCGTAAGGCATTGGGAACGTTTCATGTGCTAGTGGGACATTGTGTCCTAAAACCTTAGCTCTATGCTTCATTTTAACTGCAAAAAATGAACGGCCTTCCTTTCAAACTGGGACTATGCTGAGCAGTGGGTTACTATGCTGAACATAACTTGGGTTTAGCAACTTGCAGGATTGACTTTTGGTCACAACCAGGATCTGTGTGCGAACTTGTTTAGAGGATTTAGCCTTACGGCTAGAGCGGTCGCCCTCGAAGCTGGTGAACCGGAATCGAGTCTCGGCAACGATGCTCAACATCCTGTGATTCTGTGAAAATCACTTTATCTCCCTGTGCCTAACAAAAATGAATGTGTCCTTGTGTAACGAAACTGGTGCTTTGTAAAGCGCTCTGATACCTGATGTCTCGGTTCTAGTTTGCGCTATATAAAACTCCCCCAAAAAAAAGAAAAATCTTTTGGTTTCATATCCTGAGCAGCTGTAAAAGAGTTTTCTCAGGTCCCCATTTTGTGAATAAAAATAGCTGTTTTGTTTCCATCGGGTGGAAAATAGCATGATTTTTCAAGAGGGAATGGGCAGTAGGAGGCCCGAACATTCTGTCCAGCTGGCTATTCGCATACTCAGACCCCTGCAAATAAATAATTGTTTTCTCCCTTGTCCGAAGCTCAAGTTAGATGGGGCACAAGCTCAGTGCTCCCTGCTGTTGGGTAGTAGTAACCTAAGCCTGTTGAGAGGTACACTGTGAAGCTGCAGGCCTAGAGAGTTTGGTTGCTTGTAGAGAAGCAGTTGTTTTTCATTGCCTAGGACCTGTTAGCTCAATGTACACCCAGGGCACCCATGCGTTCAATGACTAACAGCTCCAAAGGAAATGAAACCCCTATGAAGCAAGTGTTAATATATAGAAGCAAGCATTGGCCTTTGGGACCTATTGGCTTTGCCAGTGGTTTTAGCCCTGCGTCACAGCTTCCAAAATGCTTTACAACATGGGGAATATACAGAAAAATATTAGTGTACACTTTTGGCTTTCGTGATTTTGTAGGTGTGCACACCAAGAATGCACATGCTTAAAAAATTATGAGTTTTTTCTTTTTGCTTACCAATCCGAGTTGGGTTGATCACAAAAAATTAAGGAACGCAAGTGGGTGGGGCAAGCAACATGTAGGTTTGAACCATTGAGGGCGAGGAAGTTACTGGAGTAGGGAAGCAAAATGGAGGATCAGCAAAGCAACACAGGGGTGCTTGGTAGGCAGAATGGAGACAGAGCAGCATGGAGGAGATAGAAGTAAATGAACAAGAGAAAGTGTGACATGTAGTTAAAGTGCATGGGAGAATTGCTCAAAGGTTCGAAGCAGTATAAAAGTGAAAGCATACGTAAGAGTGGCTCGATGGATAAAGATCTGTAAAATAGAATTTTCATAATGTTATAAAAATAAATATACTGGGATAAGTGGGAAAACACAGAGAATGGGGTAAATGCATGCACTCTCATGGAGTGTTTTTAAAAAAAGAAAGAAAAAAAACATTATGGGAAAGTAGTCACTTGTGGAAGGATAAAAGGAATCAGTCCGAGAGACTGTAAACAAGCTATGGTACACATGGGGAACAAAGTGCTAGATGGATGGGCTAAAGCAAACAAAACCATTGAATAGAAGGCAACAAAATAAGAGCAACAAAACAAAAAGCCAATGGAAGCAGTGGGCAGAGTTGCTTTCCTGGTCAGCTGTCAACATGTCCCCAATAAGTCTTTTGCAAACAGATAGCTGTGCCACCCGGCAGGCTTCCACTAAACAAGCATCTGCAATAGGTCTCCCATTTACGTGAGTTTGAGCTATTGGCCTTTTAAATGACAATGCCTATTATTTAAGTTTGGGTTTTTAAAACATAAATAAAAGGCATTGTCATTTACAATGCCAATAGCTGAAACTCTCTCAAATGCGAGACCTATTGCATTCCAAATGCTTGACCCCCTCTTCTCCTGCAGTAAGTGAAACTCATTAAAGAAAATAGTGCTTACAGACTAAATAAGAGTACAGTGTAACAGCCGAACTGAAAGGGTCAGACCTCTTGGGAGGTTGCAAATGAAGACAAGGCGGTACTAAGGAGGGACTAACAAGCCTAATAATGAATCAGAAGCAAGCATTTACGAAGAACAATGAAACAAGCCAATGAAAATGTGGGCGGGGCTTCAAGTACATACTCCAATACATCATGGCTCTCAGAGTAGCACATGCGCTCCCCAGACTCGACCTAAAAACACTGAGGTTACCCACTTTCAGGTGTGCAGGCTGAGGCTCGTCACATTGACTTCCCTGTATGTTAACACTAGACAGCAGCCATCTTAGCATGGTGTTTGATACAGGGATCACGGAAGTGAAGTCTTGAATCCTTCAATCAGTGTGCTGTAATAACACGTGTTACCAAAGTGGATGATGGACGGAGCGTTTGAGAAAATCAACCCCCCCCTACCAGTCAACTGATCTGGGATTAATCCATCAACATTCTTTAGCTCACTCCACCACCCCAGTAATAACACGTGTGTTAGTGTGGCACTGAGCTAACAACATTATTATTTCCTGTTATTAAGGTTATGATATTGTTGCAGGAGTATTCTTTAATAACAACCTGAACTTTTCTCGACAGTCACACAACACACACAACTGTAGAAAGGAACACAAATGGCAACCTAGGTCTCAGGAGCACCCTAATAATAAAACCAGTGTTACGGTTACTAATACTTGTTTGTTTAAGCGAAACCCGGTGCAACGTTATGCCTCTCTTGTCGCCATTCACTATGCATTGTACATTCACATTGTATTTTCTGTGAAATGAGCTCCTACAACTTTAAAAACATTATCTCTGATCTAAACTCCACATTATCTCTGATCTAAACTCCCCGGTTATCATATCCATCACACCTCCGGTCAGTGCCTCATTTCTCCACGGCTCTGTGGTCTCTTGTTGCATAAAAGGGACCGCTGGCATTTAAGCATGCCCACTCCCTTGCCCTGGCACAACGGAAGCCAAGAAAGATCAAAACGCGAGCTGGCAAGCAATGCTGCATGAGTTATGTCAAGCTGCTTGTTCTCCCTTTTAAGATATAGACCAAACCTAAAATACGTTTCTGCAGCAGGGTTAAAAATAAATGGCTCTTCACCAGGGCGTCATGTTACTTCTAGTTGTCATGGTTGTACATGCCTGCATTTATTGTCCCAGAGTCCACTCAATCGACATGTTGGAACTAAATGAAATCCATTTATGCGACTCTGATCAATACAATCTTTGCAGGGAATCGGGTACAGTGGCACTCAGATGACATCAGGTGCCCTTTAACGCACCTGAGTACTTCCCTGAAAGTGACATAAAAGGAGCTTTGACATCTTTGCTAACTAATGTATAAATAGTGTTAAGAGTCAATATCGTATTATCCAGGGAAGCAGATTAATAAATGTTGGTTGATATCTGCCGTAATTGACCACCTACTTACGTAAACAAAAAGCAACATGTACTTTACTTAAGTTGTTGAATAACACTGTATGCAAATGATAATATAATATTATCGAATACACACTAGTGTAATCCTAACTGGCACCCAGGGAGATTACTCTTGTTATTCATCACACTTTTCATCCCTTACCATGATTCAACAATTTCTTGATAACCGAGAGCGATCCCTTGTGAGACGGTTCTCATTCGCCCTGCACCGCTTTGTGCCGCCTTTCACTAGGTTCACACTACGAATATATCCCAAAGATACATATTCTCGCCCAAAGTTTAATATCCTGAATGACTGCTTGGTGATCTGCTGTATCCCTCTTTGATCTCAAATGTGCATCCCTGTGGCAGCAATGTGAGTGACACCCTGAAGCTGATCAAAGGACCTCAGGGGAGCACTGAGCCTCAGAGACCAGTCTTACAAGACTTATCTCGCAGGTAAGTGCCTCTGCAAGGCCTGGGGTCTTCGATCGACCCCATTCACCTTTCGGTTGTTTTCCCGCCTTGCGAGCTGTCCGACTTTCTGCATAGGCCAGTCCACTTCTTGACAGCCTCCGCTGCACGGCATTAAAAAAAAAAAAAAACAATGGCGGACTGCATGCCGCATAAAAAAATGGTTCTTTGTAACTGTGAAGGCCCATCTTCCTCCATCATGAGCAACTGTTTTCTGTAAACCTTTCCTTCTTTCGACTATTGCTGTAACATGCTAATAGATTAACTCATGTGCCTTCCTTATTTTCCAAAGACGCAGGAGCATCAAACTGCAGCGCTGCAGCCCACGTGCCACCCCAATATGGTTCTCATATGCAGACCTCAACTATCCGAAGGCCCAGGGTTACCGCTCTCTAAATACAGAGCACAAGCTGAGCTTTTGTGCTCCAGATATAATCGCCTGCTTTCTTTACATTGAACATAGCTGATGTATGAAATTCCCTCTGTGCCCACACAGCTTTGCACATATTTTAACTCTTGCTTATTTTGCCTAACACCATAAGTAACCCTTTGGAAGTTTATGTGGAGCTTTATCTTTCAGGGATCTTGCTCGAATTTGATCCCAGCAAAAAAGTTATGTAAATGTAACGTGACTTCAAATCCTTTGCTACATTTTCTTTTTATTCAAAAAAACCCATACTCCAAAAGAGTCCACCTCATCATCCTTTTTGCGAAGAGTTTATCCTGAAATTGCATTGTTACGCCCACATTTGAAAATGTTGACTCTTGTTTTCACACCACCACACTTGTTTAAAAGCTCCTAGTAGTTTGTGGGTTCAGTGCAAATGCAAGAACCGTGCATTGCAGATTTCATCAACTGCGCTACCAAAGTGTTTCCACACGCACTCATGGCAGGAGTGGCTATGCTACGACAGAGAGCATCCCCCCCCCCCCCACCCCCCGCCTCAAAACTTGTATAAAACGATATTGAACCAGGTTTATTATCGTTTTATTTTTCAAATTCTATTAAGAGCCAGCGAGTTTTGGGGGTGGGGCCATCGCGGAGGTAGTGCAGTCACGAGAGGGAGCGGTAGGCACTGCACTAAGTGCGCATGTGGTTTGGACAGCCGTCTGACTGGTCAAACCCACATGCGCACTGAGCTGTCTCCAACCCCGGCTGCATTGCTGGGTTGGAGACAGCAAGCACAGGTTCCTAGTGTCCCGGGAGTGCAAATCATGGCACTCAGACCAATCCTGATGCTACTTTCAAGCATGAGAGCAGTGGCAGGATTGGCTGCAGGGGGACACTGGGAGCCTGTGCTAGTGAGGACATGGGGCAGGTAAGTTCTTTTTTTCCTCTTTTAATTTTTTTTTTTTTTGTTGTTGTTCATCCCCTTACCTCTCCGTCGTCTGTCATCAACCCCCATCTCCTCCCCGCCCTGCCACTCTGCCAACAGACCAGCCGCTACTGCCTCAGGGTGACTCCTGCTCCCTGCAAGCAAGCTCTACAGTGAGCATCATGGAAGCAGAAGGTTTAATAACATTCTATTACTAAACTTTTCGTCACTAGTAGGGCCTTATTTGGAGTTTGGCGGGTGGGATAATTCATCATCCGCCATATTACATGTGCCATAGGCTATAGTTCACTTGTAATACGGTGAGCGGGAAATCTGCCACTTTTGTGATCTATTATCTAACTCTAAATAATGACCTTAGATGCCAGCGGCCTGGTGCCAGGTACCAGGTGTAGTCCTCCTCATTTTAGTTTTTTTAAGCCTGGCAACCAAGTAGAGCAGCCAATCTTAAGCGTAAGAGTCCCACAGTGTGCAAAGGCAGTAAGCTAGAAAGGCGCAGGGATATGGTGAACAGGAAAAACTCTCCGCCAGGTTGACCATGTACCTGAGGCTCCACAACTGGGACTGACCTTTTAAACACTGGCTTCTAGGAAAGTCTTTGTACTCCTGGCTCCTTGTGACGTCACTGGTGCCCATGAGCTCTGTCTGTTTCCAGTTGAGAACATCTGCCTTGTGACAATCCTGCAAGGAGCGATGCGTGAACAAAAGAAGTACACAGTGGTTCAAATTGCATTATCTATGAGGGCATTTTCTATTTCCACATAACACCATGCAAGTGTGGCATTTGTAGTGTGTGCACGTTTGTGCCACTTGTGTGTGTTATATTATTGTAGTGGTTTTTTGTAAGGCTGATCTGTCTGAAACATTCTGGCTTCTTGGAGCTGACAACCAATTGTGGGCGACTACGTTGTGCATCATTTTTCGCATTGTAGAATAGCATGGACAAGGGACCAGTTGTCCAGGGTAGAACTGAGCATCTGGCCATATGTGAATCTTTAATGTTCTTTTTTTTATCTATTTGTCTGAGTACCACGATCATCAAGACATGCTACTTAATCCAGAATGCATATGTCTGTACCCTGGAAGGGCATACAATAGATTTATTGTAGAACCTTGGAGCGATGTTCGCAGTACCTGTGTAAACAGACAAACAGCTTTGTTCTGTCCCCAGTCCGTGAGTTAAAATGTAATAGTTTAAAATAATGAAGGGAACGTGTGTGGTCTCAGGGTTACAGAATCCTAAATTAAAGGGGTGGTTTGGCTCGATTCACCTTAAAGTGGAGGTGCAATGCAGAAGGAGGACTCTTTTCAATCAATCAATCATCAGTCAGGATTTATAAAGTGCAGCTAATCACCCGCAAGGGTATCCAGGCGCTGTTTGTGATGATGAATGGTGCTCAGCTGTAATGACAGCTGAAAATGAGGCAAAAAGAGGTTCAAAGATTAATTCTGCATAAATTCAAACAAAGGATGAGAGTGGTCATATTGCAGGAGCCCTATGGATAACTTTTAAAGCGTGTCTTCAGACCAGTTGACAAGATGTCCGTGGTTCAGTCATTTCTATATTACTAATTTTTGGAAGGAGTTCAATCATAACACTTAAGAAGCAGAAGCTCTTCTATGATGGCTCTAATCCTTGTGTGCAGACCCGGAAAAGCTGGATGTTTTCTCTAAAAGAGTATTGTACTGAAGAACTAGAAATAAGTATATTGCTTAGTAGTTGGGACCTTCACAAACTTTATGTAAAAGGACAGAGATCCAACAGCTCAGAGTGGCAAGAATGAAGCTGTTTCCGATTAAATATTTGATCAGAAATGTCATATTAAGTGTTTTTGTACAGGCTTAACGTGGCCTAGAAATGGGTCATCTGGGCGCTTGGGTGGTAAGAGGAAGAAAGAATAAATAAAATGACAGGCTTTTGTGAATGACTTTTCCACTGGTTGGATTCTTTTCTGGGTATCTATTTTACAATTCTGTGTAGCACATAATTTTGAAATGTATTCTGTGTTCCCCAAGAAACCACAAAAGGACATTGAAGGTTGTCCAGTGTCAAGCATGTAGTCTTGAATGTTGATTCTATTTCACAAAGATGCCTCAAGGTCCCCTTGATCTCTAAATATTCTAGCTCATGTGTTTACCACCAGGGCAGGAAAGTCCACCGCAGAAAATACAGGGCTGTTTCTTGTTGGAATTATAAGACCTGTAGTGCTTAATTTGAGCCAGTGATTTCTGGTGCTCCACACCGGTACTTAATTGTCAACACTGGCACTTATGACAGACTGCCACGTGGGGGCGCTGTTTGTCTGATTTAGACATGAGCACAACAATAGTTGTTTACTAATTAAATATATATATATATTTTAAATGGCTTACTTGCCGTCCAACCTATTCTTCTAGCTTTTGGAGCCTGAAATAGTTTGGATTGTCACACTTGTAGGAGCGTGATGATTAGTAGTTGTATTGGTACAGTAATTTGTAGTGCTGGCAAAGGCAATGGATGGTGCAAGCTGCAGTAGGCTCCTGACGTGGACCCTGGCACATACGTTTTTTACAAATTAAGCACTGATGTGGTACATTTTCGTTGATTAAGCACCTTACAAAACGCAACTGTGTTTAAACAGGGAGAGTAATTTGGACTTTGTGGCTTCAAATAACTCATTATAAGACTTTGAAAATTGACAACTTGGCTTAAATTGGGAAAGGAATTTTCATTCCAACCACAGTCTGTTTTGCGAATGGAATAATTAAAGGGTTGCTTCTGTCAGAGCCAGTCTGAATGGCAACTGGAGCGTGGCAAAAAAAACTACACGAGAACGCGTATGGGAAGCTTATACCAGGCAGTGGAAAAGCTTCTTTGATGACCTGATTTTTTTTTTTTTTTACGGTTTAGGTATAGAGTGTTTTTAAAACCTCTATTCAGCAGGTCTTGTAAAAATGGTGGAATTTAGCATTTGTAGCTGTTTGTTGCGATAGTACTCAAGTATTATCCTAATTCTCCAAACTACCCTACAACAGATGTACAAGCTAAAATTCTTGATCATTCATGGTGTGAATATTCTAAAATTGTTTTTTTTTTTTTTTTAATTTTGCCTGTTCGCCATTTTTTGCTGTATTGATTTGAAGGCGGAGTCAACTTCCTGCACTGCAGTTTCTGAAATGGGTGAAATGTTTTTCAGGTGTGGGCGGGCCCTGCCTTTCTCTAGAAGGGGTGGAATTATGCCTTCTTCAGAGAGGGGCCGACCACTGCAAATTTATTAAGCTCAAATGGTCTGAGTTGTATTTATTTTTCCGGTTATCAGGAGACCTTGTTATTTCTGTTTAGAAAATGTATATTTTATTTATTTTATTTTGGCGGTTTTGTATAGCGCGAACAAGACCCTTGCGGGTATCAGAGTGCTTTACAGAGCAAATATAGGTAATGGCATATACATACATATACATATAAATACAGTGAATTATGTGAATACAGTACTGGGAACAATTAGAGATTAGCGCATAACTACAGGAGTGTATAGGACAAGTTCAAGTGAATTTGGACAAGACATGAGAAAGCAAGACAATATTTAAATTTTAACATGAGAGCTGCATATTACAATTTAGCATGCGGTCAATGGCAGCAAACTGTAAAATGTGTATGTGCAATATATGTTCATATGACGTATGATTGTGTTTATACATAGTTGTAGAAGTATTTTTCTGAGGTTGAAGTGAAACTAAAAATGTATGTGAGAAGTGTGTACCTGGCTGTTCTTTGGCAGTGTTACTCACTGGGCCAGGCACGCGCGTGCACCTGCCCTCGCTGCCTCAGCCTCACATTAAACAAACAGGCCGGTCCTGAATCGAGGTGACGCCCAGTGAAATGAGCATACTGCAGCTCGTAACTTGTTCAGACCTCATTAGTGCAGACGGGTGTTCCCGCCGCTGTGGTTGTCTGGTTCCAGGTAGGCCCTGCCCGCGCGCCGGACTGGGGCTTTAACAAAGGCGCCTGCACCACAAGGTGAGCCCAGGCAGCCGAGGAGAGGAAAAGGAATGAACATGAGGTCCTGGAAGTTAAAGAAAAGACTAATGAAGCGAAGAAACCTCTTTCAAAAGAGCACGGTGAGTGGATGGAAGAACAGACGTGCCCTATCTGGATTCGGCGTTAGCAATCCAGTAATGAGACCCGGGCTGTCTTTGTTGAGGGCTGATTTTGTCACGTGGTTTGGTCTTTTATTGACAGCTTGTCAATATCCTCGTCTAATGTTGACACCGGAGGTGAGCAGCACTAAATGTGTCTCACCTGTGAGAAGCGACCCGATAATGTTTATCGAAAGCCTTTTACCTGCAGCACATTGGCATTTAAAGATTATATCTGTGCAGACGGCTTAAAAGAAAACTTGAATAGACAAGGAATATGTTGTACAAGATTCAGCAAGCCAATTTACAAGTAATTCGATAGTTTCTCGGGTTGCTAAAACCGCAAACCCTTTGCGCTAAAGAATTTAACACTTTGGCTGTCCTACTGCTGTTTTGCAGAAAGTCATATAGGTTTTTGCGATGTGTTGTAGGAATGAAGCAAGGCAAGCCTACTTCCAAAAATCGGATTTAGCATGATTGAGAAGAAAGTTCGGTGTACCATAAAAGTGCATTTCTACCTGCCAGAAGATCTCTTACAGCGTTTTGCAGATGTGTCAAGATTCAGCAGTCGTTGTTCTTGTTTTACAGAAGTACGAAACGTGGTAAAACATATGAAGCATGGAACTGAAACAGAACTTATAGTAGTATTACTGTTTTGAGAAGCGTTCGTGGCATACTGCTGTTTTCTAAATGTTGGGAAGCCCTTCTGCACTGCTCTGGGCGTCGCAGTCACTATATATAGATTGCTTGCCTTATTAGTAACTGATATGACACTTTTTGCTGGTCATAATTGCACGAATATTTTCAACTGCAGACGTCCAAGCATGCACGTATGAACAACTTTCTTAATGTTTAACAGAATGTGGACATGATACATTTGTGAATGTGCAACTCTTGCGAACAAAAGTGTGCATTTACTGTTAGAGCTATGCGTACATTTCTAGGCATGCACTGTGCTTGTGACTTGCAGCATTCGCAGTAAGGCCTAGGATCTGCCCAGGCCAGACTAGGAAGCCCTCCTCTCCAACCCTGTGATTGGTTGTTGTTCATGCATTTTGTTACTATATAGATTTTTCATCTGCTTGGATATGGAAAGCAATGAGTTTAGCCCATTTTGTTAGCAAGTACCAGACCCCATAAATTCCACCTTAATTAAGCCATCCCATGTTTTTAGGGTGAGTTTCCCACTCACGCCCTCCACCTGCACGATGGTGGAACTATGTAGAACAACCCCAGCTTGAATGTACTTATTCTGCTAGTTGAGTTGTTGTGTAGCACGCCCTGTGCAGGAACCCAACATTGAATCCAACTGGTACCCACCCAAAATAAAAGCAACCCTTATGCTTTCTATGGACTATATCGCATGACATGTAGAGCAGGGCGGAGAACATGTGGTAAGCTGACGCGTTGACAAGTAACTGCTTGCCAGTCTTCATTTAAATAGTTTGTTTACTTTTCCAACCGCTTTCGAGCGAAAAATTAAATACCAATCTATTGACACCTAATCAGTAGTTTGTGCACTGCATAGACTGCAACTGCGTACTCATCTGCTTTTCATGTTTCATACCCCATAAATATGTCAGCCGTGCTCCATATCGGGCCCCGTCTGTCTTTAATTATTGACGGGAGCGTTTTCTGAAGTAGTGTAGATGTTTTAATGGTGGGTGTGGACTATCCTGCCCGCTGTCACACGTGTAGAGCCTGTGTTTAGGTGCCGAGGTAGTGTGTGAGAAAGGAATGCACATAAATGCATGTCGGGATGCGCGTCTGCACGCCTTCGCTGGTACGCAAGCAAGAGCCTTCTAAGATGGCCGCTACTGGTGGAAGTGGAAGCCCTAGAACTTGACTTCCCAATCCCCGGATTGGGCTATTGAATGCTCTTGCTGGCAGATCTAGTTGTCACCAGGGACCAGCTGCTTGCAGCCACATGGATCAAGCTATGCCTGTTTGTTTAATTGTAAAGCATTTAAGTCCTGCACAAGTAATTCATTTTCTTTTTGCAAATCAAAAAATGAGTGAGAGGATGCCTATACAGGATACACAGCCAGTGGTGCTGAAGAGAGAAAGGATCCAGTAAGCATACTTAATCCAAAATAAAAACATAGGCATACAGCCAAGCATGCAATTCATGCAGAGCATAATTGAAAAGGCATGTTTAAAGTGCCTGGATGCTAGTCTTACATTCAGTCTAGGCTCTAGCTTTCACACAACCTGCAGGACGTCCTTCCTACAGGATTAAATGGAGCAATGGGGTTACCCACAACACAGTCCTCCAAAGCCACCTCTCATACCCCACTGGGAAGAACAAGTTTTCCAAGGTGCATGCTGCCCCGCGCCTTTGGCTCACAAATGAGGGGAGCTGTGTGTGGCCTTCCCAGCCAATGATAAAGACCGTTTTAGGGAATCGGGGCTCCCAAGTTGTGATGCAGCAATACACCTTTCTAGTGGAACACAGATTTCCATAATTCTAGACCAACAGCTCCATATGATAGACTTCTGTATCTTAGGAGGGATTAGAGGTTGACACATGTTTCATCTCACACACCACCTGTACGTTTTGCTGTGAATTGCGGTCACACATCCCTTTATATATCTTTTTTTCTGGGGAAAAGGTGACAAAGGTGACCCTTTTCAATCAAACATTACTGTTTTCCAGAATCTCAGGATGAAAAGAAGGGCGATGTTAGAGAGTGCCCCAAAAAGAGAACAGCACATTGTGAAAAGATTAATAAGATGTTAACAGTAAGGTAGTGCCCTACGAGAATAAAAAGTAAGCATGCACCAAGAAAACCTCTCACAAAATGTTCAAGTACAGAAGCAAAAAGATGCAACAAAAAATGTAAAGCAAGCACTATGAAAGCAAATTCCAAAAACAAGCTGACACTTGTCAAGCAGAGAATCCCAAGTATAATAGAAACAAGGGATTGGTGTGCAATGGGATATAGAACCACAAACTTTGAGATACAAGGAACTGAGTTTCAGCTATTCTCTTATAGTACCAGTGCTGAAGATGTCTTTGGAAACCCAAAAATACTTCTCACAAACTTGAATTAAGATAGGCCCATAGAAAATACTTCATGCAAAGGACCTTGTATGTCAGGAAGTTCTCCCTCCAACATGTGTAGCTAAAGAGTAAGTCTTTTCCTTGCCATTCTCAACTAGCCAAACACCTTGGTAAAAGAAAGAACAAGTATTGCTTCTGTTCTTTTAAGATTTTTTTTTTCTTCGTAAATTTATATAGCGCAAACTTGACCCGAAGGTATCAAGTATCAGCAGGCTTTACATGAGCACCAGTTGCATTACACAAAGACACATTCTTTCTTTTTATTACGCATGGGGAGATTAAGTGATTTGCCCAGAATCACTGGATGCTGAGCGTCATTGCAGAGACTCAAACCCGGTTCTCCAGATTTGAGATCGACCGCCCAACCATCAGGCTAACTCCTCTCCCCAAGATGGCTGCACCCACATAATGTGAAGAGAGGGCAGATCTATAGGAAGAACCACTGAGCGCTGTAAGATAAGGAAGCCACCAATCTTCTTTCCTTAGTCTGAAATGGAACAATGGAGATTGCGGTTTTGTTCGGAACAGCGGAGTTTCTGCGTTTTTGTGGCAGTGGTGTAAAATGTGCTTATCCAATTGTCTGAGTGCAGAACAGCTCTAGATTTCACAGCTGGTGCTACAAGGTCCCCCTTCCCTCATACACATACCAGAGGACCCAAAGTTGAACTGCTGATTGGTAAAATTCTTGACATTAGTGGCCAGCTCACTGAGAAAGGGACGTATGGCTAAAACAACCCACAGCAAACCTAAAGCACTTTTGAGGAAATCACTGAATCCACCTACATTTTGTGCCCCCTTAGGCCCAAGAGTATAACAACACAAAACAAATTTTAGTGGAAAATGGGTTCCCCATCGATGGCCACTCCTCCAAAGACGTAATTTTGAATTGAGTTTTGAGTTCAAATTGTCCAACGGTTTACATCTACCTAAACAACATTTTAAACATTTTTAAGAATATTTTAATGCTGTTATGCAGTGATTTTAAGAAACTATGCTAGTAAAATAAACTTGGAATTTAAATTCCCTCATACACATGCAATTTCATCGAAGATGAAAGATGAGAGGTGTCTTGCCGAAAGAAATAAAATACCCCTAATGACATCCATTCTTGCACCGGCAATAAATACATTTCTCGCCAAAAGAATAATTGTTGATGAAGGGCAACCTGTCCAAGGATGATCTCTGTATCGTTTAAAGATGCTAGTGTGTCTATCTCCTTCCTGTCATCTGGCTGAGACACCCCATCATCAGACCCATACTCTGATAACGGCCACACGAGCCCTGACTGAGGTAATGACAGCAACTGAAGTGTGTCCACAGTACAAAGGTGCTTCTAATGTTGTAAGCTAGTTATTCAGATGTTGGTCCAAAGAAACAGACCATGCCTCTTTGCCGCTAACTTTGATTGGCATGTTTGATCAGTACAAGCTGCCATTTTTGGGATATTCCATCATGACCCAGAAAGTGAAGGAACAGTTAGCAATCCCTATAGCACCCTTTTGATAACTTATTTTGTTTTGGTGCCATTCCTTAAGATTGCATCTTGAATGACTGGTCCCTCATAAATGCTGCAGCAAATAGTTGGGCCATCCCTAAAAAAGGTTTTGAGATTTCAAGACCCCAAGACTCTGAGAGTTGGCCTGCCCAAGAAACGTGGCATTTTATGTGTATGTCTATTAACAAATGTTCCTCAAGTACATTGTTTAGAGCTCTTGCTGTAACAATGCTCCCTTCATCTGGAAGGTCATGCAGTAAATCCAACTCAGACCCATGCTTGGAGAGGCAATCAGAGGGTATTCACCTGTTACAACGCATTTTTTACAACGCACTACCACTACAACGCAGGCATTACAACGCATACCATTACAACGCATAGCGCTGGGGGGCGCTCTAGGATAAGAGGTAAGTTTAATTTACTATCCAACACCTTCCCTAGGGTCCACGGGGACTGGAGTTAGAATAGTAAATTATACTTACCACTATCCAGCACCCCAAAGCGCTATGCGTTGTAGTGGTATGCGTTGTGAATACCGCGTTGTAATGGTATGCGGAGTAAAAGTATGCGTTGTAACGTCATACATCCCAATCAGAGCTAGGAAGCTGCTATTTGTATGTTTATATGCAAGAGTACAAGCCCAGAGCAGAGGTGGCTGTGGTTGGCCATTTCAAAGGTTACTGTAAATAACAACTCAGATGAGCAGAAGAGATAACAACATCTAAACGGCATCAATGTTTTTAAACAGGAAAAGGACTGAAATATCATCCATATTATACATATACAGGATGCGGATCCTCTATGAGAAAATCAAAACAAAGTGCTTCTATGTCAACAGTGAATTATAAACACGAAAAACTCCCAGTGACCTAGCCTCTCCAATTACGTAATCTCTTTATTATATCCTTGTTGTTAGATTTCCACTGGAAAGTGAGAGGATACACAAAACCTTAAATCAAATGCATAAAATCTGTGCGGTACGCCGCATTCCCCATGTCGTACAGCTGATTCAAGCAATTCTTCTATTTTGGATTCAGACCCAAGAGATGGAAGCACTTCAAATGATGATGGTGGGCATGTGGCTCAATGAAGAGCACAATCATGAGAGTTACCAACATTATTCAGACATTAAGACATTCACTTGCGGTCACTCATTAGGGAGCCAGTGATGGCCGAATATGTACAAAATGAACCGTCTGTAGGTTTACTTGTAAACAAGTGATCCCTTGGCTTCAAATGTGTTATTTCCTGCTTCCCATAACACAAAGCTGAATATACTGGGGCTCCCAGGGAAGTGCTTTAAGTGTCCTTAACTTGATTTTTAGTGCACGGTGCACCTCGTCAGGACATCCCCCTGCAGTTTAGTTTTTTTCTGTCTGTGTTCTTTAGTTCAATGAGTCCTATGTGACCTGAAGCAGCCAGCATTGCTTTTCCTTGATCCATGAGTATAAGTGTGCTTGAGGTGGACAAAGATACTTCAACATCTAGAAGTTCCATTACCGGGCCACGCCAGCAGGTGAGAATGGGACAAGTCTCTCTCCTGAAATCCCCTTTTACCCTCATTATTCCTCAAATTTGTGCTGGCTGATTTTTCTTCTACTGGCCATTAATGGGAACATTTAGAACGTTGGTTAATCACAACATCCCTACCCACCAGTATGTCAAAAAACTTCCAGCTTTAACTCTGGTATGATTGGTTGCCTACCACATAAAAACCTGGAGGATAAACCATTCCTGACATGAACCTCTCCAACAAAATTTGAATTGCTGACCACTCCACGTGGGAATTTAGGAACAGTTCACAAAAAGTATAATTCGGTATCGGAAACCATATTACTATTTCAAAATAAGGGTGCAAATCTCAAAGGATATTCAAAATCACCTCTTGCTTGTTCAAGGTAGTTGTCCCTCCTGCAGCCTATCTCACTGCCTGGTAGACGGACATTACATCCAGAATGTATTTAACCTGCTGTTGTTTCCATTAGATACCATATATAAGTTCACATAATCACCATTAGTGGCTGCTCTCACGGCAGAGTGGCGGGGCAGGAGTGGAGTGTGAGTTGGGGGCGGGGGACGGACGACAAAAATGAAGGAAAAAAAAACTTACCTTTTTACCTCTCTCCACACTTCTCCTTTCAGCTGAGGCTCCCAGACTCCATTGCGGCTAATCTCATTGCTTCTCTCATGCCTGAGAGAAATGCTGGGATTGTCCTGAGTGGGCTTGTTTTCTGCTCTAAAGGGGACTGGAAGCCTACGCCTGCTATTCTCTCCACCCGGCAATGCAGCGCGGGTTGTGGAGATGCAGGGTGCGCATGACGGTTTGGCCTTCCTGAAACAGCTGGCCAAACCGTCATGTGCACTGAGTGCAGTGCCTCCACTCCTCCTGTGACTGCACCCCCCAATTGCCCCACCCACAAGTAGCGCCAGGAAAGACCGGGCTTATTATCGCTTAATTTTTCAAATTTTAAGGCCGCTAGCAGGAGGCAACACTCCCAGGCCATAGCGGAGGAGCCGCCACTGATAACCATATGCCTAGCCTTAAAAGCAATATTCATGTAGGCCACCAGATTTAAAACGAGTAAGACCATAATCCAGCTTTTAACTGGCATGACTGTAAGGACTATTGTGCCGCTCGCAGAGGTGGACTTTGAACTGGGCAACTGCTGTTGTGCTGCAGAGGGGGGCTCCAAGGTCCAGGAGCCCCGGGAGTGTGATTACCTGCGCTAGACCCGCCCACACACGTTACTTTACCTCTCGCGGCCCCCGCTTCGCGGGAGCCACTCGCAGAGGTGGATTTTGATCTGGGCATCTACTGTTGTACTGCCGAGGGGGACTCCAAGGTCCAGGAGCCCCGGGAGTGTGGTTACCTTCGCTAGACCCGTCCACAAACGTTATTTTACCTCTCGCGGCCCCCGCTTGGCGGGAGCCGCTCGAAGGATGGACTTTGATCTGGGCATCTGCTGTTGTGCTGCCGAGGGGGACTCCAAGGTCCAGGAGCCCCGGAATGTGATTACCTGCGCTAGACCCGCCCACAAACATTACTTTACCTCTCGCGGCCCCTGCTGCCCGAGAGCCGCTCGCAGAGGAAGACTTTGATCTGGGCATCTGCTGTTGTGCTGCCGAGGGGGACTCCAAACTCCAGGAGCCCCGGGAGTGTGATTACCTGCGCTGGACCCACCCACAAACGTTACTTTACCTCATGCGGCCCCCGCTTTGCGGGACGCGCGCGCCTGGAAAAGCCTGGGCCCGTCTGTGCCCGTCAGGGGTCGTAAGAAGCCGGGCTGGGCCATGTTATTTCGCCTTTGCATTCGACCTCTCAGGGCTACTTAGTGCATTGTTTGTTCCCTGTATATTCAATTGTTTGAAGTAAGCTATCAACCCTCTCCTGCTCAGTCCATAACTTGTGGGGCCATTACGCTCCCCCACGGGGTAGTACTGATGGGGAAGAGAAAGACCCAGGTGTCCTCCACAGAGACCATAGCGGCTGCCAAATCCACAGTAACAACAATGGACGCTTTCCTGTTGAGGGCTGCTCTAGTCATCGACAAGGAGATCGAATTGGTCAACAGACTTTCTAGATCCCCCCCCTAGGCATTCTACATCACTCGCAGGGTGACACAAATAATGGCCCCAAAGACTCCATCGTAGAGCTAGGTGGTATCTCACCCTCCATAGATGTAGAAAGAGAAACATCGGTAAAGGATATGCCCCCTAGTGTTCTAGAAGGTGCGGGGGAGGTATTGTACAGGCCTCTATCCCCTGTAGTAATAATAGCAAATAGGAAGGTCCCCACACATATTCTTACTCCAGGGGAGGGCGGCCTCAATGGACAGAATACCGCTGCGCTTGATGAAGGCCTTAATGGCCCAATTATATCGAAGCGCTTGGGGAAAGATAGCCGCTCTATCGGCAGTAGGAAAAGAAAGTGTTAAGCCATCTCTAGCCAAGCAAAATAAACTAAACCAAATAACCCGCCATCACCGGCTTCCGCCATAGAGGGTCCCCAGGCAGTAATTCCGCCCATGGACGAACACCATATGCTGGAAACTATGAAATCTATGTTAATCCTTATCCTGGAGGAAAAACTGGCCACCATTGTGTCTAAATTAAACACGATAGAGCAAAGTTTAGCAATACAAACCAAAACCCTGCCAATATCTGGTACACTTGAGAATATTAATAATGCCCTAATTAGTTTAGATCCCACCGTAGGCCCTAAACAAACTATAGGTGGACATGGGAATACAACTCTTTCTAATTCACCTAGTTATACCACGCTTCGGGGGAGAAACTTGGACACCAACCACACAGGGCAGGTGGCGGGGTCCATTAAGGAGGGTTTGGCAAAGGCTAGGTCTTCGCCAGCTTCACAACAGGTCCAGGCTCCCCGTGGCTTGGGACTTGGGGGACATCGTCGGTAGTACTGATGGTGGTCATGCTGTCGCCTCTTCAAATCCTACGTCCATTAACTTATCACCCAAATCAACACCCTTGGTGGTTATTCTAGGGAATGTTCCACCTCTTTCTCGAGGTACTAACGAGGCCTTTTACCAGCTCAAGAAAAAACTCACACATTGGCTTTCTAGGAACCCCTCAGTAGGCCCAGCGGTAGACTGAAAGATCTTAATGGTCCGCCGTGTGGGTTGGGTGGGTAATGCCAGAAAAACAGGTGGGGGGGATTGCATTATTGTAAACTTTAATGATCGAATGATGGTTGAAAGAATACCTAGAGAGTCTCCACTCGGCTTGCCCAACAGGGGTTCCAACATACAGATCCTCTCCCTAGGCTTTTTCTATCAACCTGAGCCGCTACGTAGCTTTAACTTAAACCATCGGGTTACTACCAGCCATATGGCCAGAGCGAGGGAGGTGTGACTAGACATATGATTCCACACATTGCGAGACACACTTCTTTAGAGGGGCGCTTTTTTCTCCTATCCCTCAGGGGTTAAACATATTTGATGCCCTCTCGAGATTAGAGGAATGTGATTGACTGAGCCCAAACCTAGAATCCAACGTCTTAACTTCGGACTCCCAGGTATCCACTCGCCCTTTACACCGCAGGCATCCACCGCCAAGGGTGTATACCCCCGTGTCATCAGAGGTCCAATTGAATACTTCCCTGGGGGATTCCCTAGAGCAAGTATCTCATAACATCATTCCCTGGAACATCGCAGGACTGGCGGGGAAGTTTCTTGACCCTAAGTGGGTATTGTTTATTAAGCAATTCCCTGTGATTTGCTTGCAGGAGACTTGGACGGTGGAATGCAACTTATTCTTAGAGGGCTATAAAGCCTTCTTTTTTCCTGCTTTGCCCTCGTCATGGGGTAGAGCTAAGGGTGGTTTGGTTATTTATACAGCTTTAGCCCTGAAATGCAGGATTAAGGACATTTCTTCCCCCCACATTGATTTCCAAGCTATTGCTCTAAAGCAAGGGAATGCAAGCCTTTGTTTGATCAATTTTTACAATGCAGTATATCCCGTGAGGTCCTGCAAGATTACTTTATTGGGCGAGTTGGTCAAACAGCACTGATTTTTTTTTGCCCATTGCCTTATGTTAAATGGAGATATTAATTTACGCCTGTGCGGAGACCCGGTATTAACCTGCATGGGAGAAATGGGCTGCGCTAGGATGGGGGACTACATTTCGAGCACTCACCACAGGGAGACGCATTCAACAATTTAGTTAACGAATTAGATTTGATTTCTGCCATGTCCATGGTAGATGACTCCGATAAAAAGCGTGTTCCCTCTTTTAAAGGCCATAATGGGGGGTCTTTTATAGATCACGTTCTGATTTCTGCTGGTCTACACTCCTCACTCTTAGAGTTTAAAATTCTAAATAGTATTTTTAGCGATCACAATCCCGTATGTGTCCACCTCGGTGGAGATCTATTGAATTCCCAGAGGAAGAAGGTAGCTCCTGGTGTTCTGAAACTTACGGATGGTAGGCGTCGACTTAAGTGGTCCCAGGTGAACTCAGAAGTACTTTATGACAACATCCGGGAATCATGCACTGTTGAACTAGCATCATGTGTGTCTCTTGATTCCTGTCCCGGGAATGTACTCGAGGCCTTTTTTTTTTTTTTTTTTTTTTTTTGAAGACGTTTATTATTGTGAAAAAAAGTGCAGTACACATAGCAAAGCCTACAACCCTGCGGGCCGGCTGCAAGAAGTCCGTGTATTGTAGGGTCATAGGGTTACAGGGGAAGGCATTATTCATCGCCTCGTTCGTTGTCTAGCGTGCCTTGTCACTGGTGAATTATGTATACTCTTCGCATTTCGCACACTATCATTTCTATAATTGACGTCTCATTTTACATTTTTCTATAATTCAACCATTAACTCTTCAACATAAAACAGGGCTGGTCATATCGGTATGTCCCAGTGTGTCTGTGATGCCAGTGCAGCGCCACGTACCATCGGTGCGCACGGCACCAATGTCCCATCAACTTGTTAGGCATGCGCTGGTGGCGCATCAGTGAAATGTGGGATCTATGGCTCGCTTATGTGTTTAGCTGTAAAGCTGGTGGGGAACAGGTTCGGTGAGCGGTGGTGTCCCCCCATCTGTCGGTTCAGTGTACGGCGTGTGTGGCGGACATATGTGTCGCCCCTGTTGCACTTTCGGTGGGTGTCACCCGCTCCCGTGTTCCCTGCCGAATGTCCAGTCAGCGGCACCTGACCGCCGCTGTGTGATGGTGGGTGTTCACGCGGCTAGTAAGAACAGGAGTGCGAAACCTTTAACTTGGGGTTGCGTGGGGGGTCGGAAATGGGGGGGGGGGGGAGTGTACTCGTGGGGGCTGTGTCAGGGCAAAGGTGCTAAGAGCAGTGTTCGAGCTATTGTGTGGTGGAGGGCCCTCGTGTGTGCGGCTGATTGTGGTCGTGGCTTGTGTGTCGGGGGGGTCGGTGTTGCTCTCATGGAGGGGGGGGGGGGGTTAGCGCGGCGTGTAGCCCTGTCTATGGTGTCGCCGCTCGCGGGGCGCCTACCCTTCTCAGCTGTTTCTGCGTGAGCCCCCTGGCCTCGCCCTCCCCCCGCAGGGACCCCAGGATATCATCCCAGACGTGTACGATCGGGAACTGCCTCAAACCCGCTATCTCCTCTCCTCGCAGTGCCGTGCCCTCTGCTCTGGCCCAGTTGATAAAGGATGTGTACCAGTGTGCGGGGGTTGGCGGTTCTCTTCTTTTCCAGTGCCTGGTGAGCAGGCGCTTGGCCGTGATAAGGCCTAGGTCCCAGAACCGGGCTTGTGTTTTATTTTGTTTAGTCCTCTTGTACAGCCCAAGAACGCATGCCTCCCACGTGTTTGGTGTGCTGTGTGTCAGGAGCGATGTCACCTCCCCCCAGTATGTGGACAGAGTCGGGCAGCTCCAAAGCATGTGCAGGATGTCGGCATCCAGCAGGTCGCACCTGGGACAGGCTGCGGTGTCTGTCGCGAAGTACTTATTTATTCTGTCTGGCGACAGATATGCCTGGTGCAGTATGTACAGCTGAATAGTGCGGAAGCGGGAGTTACGTGGGACGTTCACAGGGCTGGCTAGGACCAGTTTCCATTCCTTGTCTGTCCATTCCCTTCCCCGGTGGGTCGCCCATTTGTCCCTAATCGGTTGTGTGGGCCTCTGGGTGTGCATGAGGAGCGCCTGTGCCAGCCAGTGTGTAATGTGTGATCCTCTGCCCATAACATGTAGGTACTGGATCAAGTGATGGAGTGGTGGCTCCTCCTGGATGTCCCCCCAGGACTCCGTGTACGCCCTCACCACTGACGCGTGGAGCAGGAATTGCCCCGCCGGCAGGCCAGTGCTCTCCGATAGTTCCGCGAAAGGAAGCAGGCCCCCGTCCGTGCAGAGGTCTCCCATTGTCTCCACTCCGGCGGCAACCCAGGGTTCCATGCTGCGTGAATGTACTCGAGGCCTTTGAGGGAGTTGTCATTAAGGTGGGGGCCTTGATGACTGTTCCCGCACAAAGACCGTCGCCTAGAGACCCTAAATGGTTTGATTCCCTATGCTCGAAAGCTGCAAGAGAGCTAAAGGCGGATCTGAAAGCCAGCTCCAGAGACTAATCCTGGATGAGGCTTCTCCGTCTTAATTATAAAAGGGCCATGACAACTCGAAAAATTGAAATAAAGAACGCCATTTGGAAAGAACTCTTAGACCCAAGCACACTAGGTAACAGCCCGAAATTCTGGGGATTAATCAATAGACCCGTATTTGAGAGAGAACGGCCGGATGTTATTGGTACTAACATCACAGAAGATGATTGGGTACAACATTGCGGATCCATATTCAAGAGTACTATGACCGAGTCACACCCCAAGTTGGGAAGAAGTGAAGAAACCCTGTCCCGTTCACGTTGTGTGAGGTTGAGAAAGGTATCTCAGGCCTGACTTGAAACAAGGCCCCAGGCCCAGATGGCATGCCCCCAGACCTTTTCAAATCAAACTAGTCTCTCTGGACCCCAGTCCTCACGGCCGTGCTTAACGCAGCGGTGGTGGAAGGTTGTCCAGAGTCATGGGGTACCTCCACGATCGTCCCAGTTTTCAAGAAGGGAGATCATAACAGCACCAGTTGTTACAGACCAATCTCCCTGATTGATTCTGTGGTTAAGGTCGTGGGCGGAGTAGTGCTGAATAGACTGTCTTCCTGGGCAGAAGAAAATAGGGTCATCTCTGATATCCAATACGGGTTTCGCCCAGGGCATTCTACTCTGGCACAATTCCTTAACCTGCACATGATTCTCGGGAAGTACACCGTTGCCCGCAAGGGTGCCTTCTACATGGCGTTCATAGACCTTTCCTTCGCATTTGACTGTGTTAATCGGGGGAAATTGTGGCAGGCCATGGGGGTGGACGTCACTCTGGTTAACTTACTGAGGGATCTGCACAGGACACCAGGGCGAATATTACATTCTCCCAGGACCTCGGAGTATTAAGGGATTTTACTGTTGACCGGGTAGTAAGGCAAGGCTGTATTTTAGCTCCTTTTCTTTTCAACTTGTATATTAACGAGCTGGATAAGACTCTGACCGAAACTGGGGTGGACTTCCCATATGTAGGGCGCAGGGGCCTTCCCGTCCTGCTTTATTCGGACAATGCGGTCCTTCTGGCTAGAACCGCAAGTGGTCTGCAGTCCTTATTGAATGCCTTCCGTAGTTTTATGACTGACTGTGATCTAGCCATAAACAACACTAAATCCTACATACTACAGGTTGGGACTCGACCGAAGCGTAATTACCCTTTTATGGTGAATATTGAAAAAGTGCCCATAACTACAGCTTTCTCCTACTTGGGTGTCCTATTTGATGACTATTTAAACTGGGGCTCCCTAGTCGAGAGGAAAAGAGGAGAGATTATACGGGCGAATGCCGCTATCTTCAACTTTGCGACTAAAATGCGCAAGCGCCCAATTGCCGCAATGCTGAAACTATATCAGGCGAAAAGTGTTGCAATTGGCAGTTATGGCAGCGAGCTATGGGGATACGTAGCGGTCAAGGGCATTCAGGTGGCGGAGAATAACTTCCTAAAACAGCTATTGGGAGTACCCAAAGGAACTTCAAATTTAATAACACATGAAGAAACCGGGCTCCCATTTATTGGTGACACTTTAACTATGCGCCATTTGCTCTTTTGGCTTAAGTGCTGGTTAAATAAAGATCTTACCCTTATTCACCAGTTGCTTAAAAAAGCCTTGTCCTTGGATAATATGCTTAATATCCCCTGGTTAAATTACTTAAAAATCTGTTTTAATGAATTGGGGCGTCCGGACCTTTTTTTAAGTCCTGATACGATTTCCGCTGAGGATGTGGTGTATGTAAAAAAAGACTTTTACTCTATGGCAAAAATTAAATCGAAATGGGGCAGATTTGGTACAACCTAGCGTACACAAATTTATGCTGCTTAAAACTGTACCATCGCTGGAACCTTATCTTATGTGGCCCCTCTCTTCCCATGAGCGGTTCCTGTTAACCAGGTTTAGGTTTGACTACTACCATCTCCTACTTGCTGTTCCAAAGGGAATCCATAGAAACCAGGTGCTGTCTCCCTGTGGCTGTGAAGATTCATCTCCACAGGACTTGACGCACTTCATGTTTTTTTGCCACTACTAGAATGCTCCCCAGAGGTTCTTTTTAAAGCCCCTTTTAAAAAAGATGAATTTTATTCAAGTCCGCCCAGCTCTCTGCTTCTTGCAAATGCTAAAACCAGAAAGCACCTTATTTGTGGTTGTTTTTTTAAAATCGGCATTGAGATTGAGAAAACGCTTTCCGAATTAACGGTTCTCCACATCGTGGCTATTGTTTTAACCACATTTTTTATCATAGAGTCTGCATATACTGTACGGTTGCAGTTTTTAACATGTTTGTGTCAATATTTGAATGAATTATTTATGTCACTTGTTTACGGTTAACGTACATGTTTTATAAACTGACCCATTTTATTGTTGTAATGTCGCTTTTATGGTTTTCATACTTGCCAAACCGAATAAAGTATTTTGACTCTGACTCTGACTATTTTTACTAGTTTTGCTCTGTGTTGTGCAACATCGCTGTGCTCATGTAAAAGAAATTGAATACCTAATCTATTATCCTACAACTTTGGGTAGAATTTTGGTATACTATTTATGTATTCTCAATTGGGTTATTTTAGATATGTTCTTCTCTTACAGTGCAGTGGTGCACATGCACCCATTTAAAATAAGGCAAGAAAAGTACAGTTAACTACTTACCGCAACCCAGTTGCTGGGCCGACAACCTCTAGACCATGGCATGGTGCTTGTTACCACAGATTTGCCTTTCTGTCATTTTAACAAGCAAGTGTTACTATCAGGGTCAGACTGGCTATAGGGCCACCAGGCAGTGCACAAAGAGCTCATCTGACAGATCAGTGTGTGAGCTGGATTTATGGCTGTTTGTGGGCCTGTTTTATCGTTAGCCAGGTCAGTTTTTACTGTTGATTTCCCAGATATTGAAGCAAACATTTCTTGCAGCAAGCTCAAATCCACACAATCTTCCATACCTTTCAAAACACCTGGGCATAATGCCTTTACAGGTTTACAACTGCCCAAATGGGCCACTCTTCAGCTTTCTCATTCACTAATGGGAGCCACTTTTATTTTTGTGCCTGGGCCTATCTACTGTCCCACTCCGACTCTGGTTACTGTTACCCAACTCTGGGATGCTCCATAAAATGACCTCACAAGGTTAAAAGGTAATCTCCAACATGCCAGCATTCAAAAGCCAATTTTTGTAAGAATCTGTTTATTTTTTCAGTTTCACATTTGTTGACATAGAAAATTCTATACCGTATAACCTTTACAAACATGAAGTGAACTTTATAGCCATTCCTCCCTTTTCCAGTGCAGTGTCTAGTAATCCATTCCCATTTTCTAAAGGCCTTCAATATTACAGGTCGTATGCTGCGTGCGGTCAGTATAGGAGGTTCCTTCATTTTTAGGTTTCGCCTCGCGATCCGCTGCGCAGCAGTGTTCGCGCAGGCGAAATCTCATGTTAAGAGTATGGGCACTTTGTCCCACCTTCTCTTCCATTGGCTAGCTCCATAAATGGAGGCTAGCCATTGGAAGAGCGATCTGTCTGTCATTGCCAGAGCAGATTCGTGGGCGTTCCGGCGTTTTTTACTCATCCCGCCTATTTTCGTGCGTCATTGCGGCGGTGGGCCGATGTTATTTTTTTTTTTCGCCAAGTTTTGCTTTTGCCATTCCTCCGAAGATGGCGCCCGAAGAACAAGCTGGCCAAGAGCTCCCGGCGGCCGTGGCCTTCCTGTAGGATGAGGAGAAGTTGGTGAAGCTCCGCATCAACACAGCAGAGCTGCCCCCCTGGGTAAGTGGTGCCTCCTCCGCCCAGCCCGCCTGACCTGTTGCTGTTTCGGACTCGACAATGCATTCATTAGTTATACAGATTGGGAGAGGCTGGGAGAGCCTCAAGATCGTGCCGCCGCTGGTGCAGGAGACCCGGGTTCGAGCCTTGAGGTCGCGTTCAGACATGGGCAAATGTCTTAATCTCCCTGGCTTAAATTTTAATGTATTTACGGTGCTGAATTAAAGCGCTCTGATTGGGAGAGGCTGGGAGAGCCTCAAGATCGTGCGGAGATGGCAGCTGCTCGACAATTTATTCAGGAGCTATCCCGATGACCCAGGGATTCCGCTGCCAGTTACTTTGTTGGGGGCGTGGCGTGGAGAAGGCCTCCTTGACCCCTGCCCTTAAGGGAGAGCTGCAGGGTCGCAGCGTGGTTCCTCCCCGTTATTTACACGGCGGTGCGCTCGAGCTCCCGATGCTGTGTGCCCCCCTAGCAACGCGGTAGTCACGTCTAACGCGGGGCTTGCCTTGATGTTAGAACCAAGAACCCCCACCTTGGTCAGCAGTGGATGCCTCCACCCCCCCCGCCCCCCATTTAGCAACGAGGGGCAGGGGGTGCGGGGGAAGAGGTGCGCAGCACGCAAAGCCACACTGCGGGTGTAACTGTGGGAGTTAAGGAGGTATAAGCGGAACATGGTCCGGCAGCCTAAATTGCCACCGCTGGTGCAGGAGACCCGGGTTCGAGCCTCGAGGTCGCGTTCAGACATCTGCAAATGTCTTAATCTCTCTGGCTTAAATTTGAATGTATTTACGGTGCTGAATTAAAGCGCTCCGATTGGGAGAGGCTGGGAGAGCCTCAAGATCGTGCCCACATCCTGGGATTATGCTAGGCAAACGGCTTTACGTCCGCTTCAGTGGGGTATCAGGGCAGGGGTGCATTCCATGGGCCTGACTAATGCTGTTAAAGATTCTGCATGTCTGGGCTGGCTACTTTCTAGCTCTGATCGTTTTATGTGTGACTGGTGGCAAAGCAGCTAAATTGTGCATACAAAATCCACAGCAGGTGACTCACACTGCTCCTCATCACAGACCAAAAATAAAATATCCATATTGATTAACATGCATCTATTTACACTTTGTAGCAAATGTTTTAAATGGGAAAATAGCATACTGGAAACCTTCTCTGTATACCTGGGCCCACATCCGTGTTTGCCTGCTTAGAAACCTCACTACTGTGTTGAGTTAATTAGCACGGTGTGCCGGGAAACAAGATAACCGGGTGTCACACTTCAGCTGCTGCCTCTTTTGAATAGACTGTTTGCATGATTTATGTCAACATTTATTGCAGTTAGCTTTTGCTCTGGGT
The DNA here is from genome assembly GCF_964263255.1 of Lissotriton vulgaris. Classification (NCBI taxonomy): domain Eukaryota; kingdom Metazoa; phylum Chordata; class Amphibia; order Caudata; family Salamandridae; genus Lissotriton; species Lissotriton vulgaris. Next base: position 1,062,681,654 of record NC_141693.1, on the reverse strand, counting down.
GGGGGTGTGTGGCTCTGGGTGGGTGTGTGTGGCTCTGGGTGGGTGTGTGTGGCTCTGGGTGGGTGTGTGTGGCTCTGGGTGGGTGTGTGTGGCTCTGGGTGGATGTGTGTGGCTCTGGGTGTGTGAGGGGTGTGTGTGTAGCTCTGGGTGTGTGTGTGGCTCTGGGGGTGTGTGTGTGTGTGTGTGTGGCTGGCTCTGGGGGTGTGTGGCTTTGGGTGTGTGTGTGTGGCTCTGGGTGTGTGTGTGTGTGGCTCTGGGTGTGTGTGTGTGTGTGTGGCTCTGGGTGTGTGTGTGTGTGTGTGTGTGGCTCTGGGTGGGTGTGTGTGGCTGGCTCTGGGTGTGTGTGTGGCTCTGGGTGTGGGTGTGGGTGTGTGTGGCTGGCTCTGGGTGTGTGTGTGGTAGTAATTGCTGTCTGCTGAGCTCGTCCGTATGGTACAATAGGTCTCACATTTGCGAGAGATTAAGCTAATGGCAATGTAAATGACAATGCCATTTATTTATCTGTTTTCAACACCAACACATAAATACACATTTTGTCATTTACAATGCCAATAGCTCTAACTTTTCCAAAGGCGAAACCATTGCATTGTAAATGCTTGTTAGATTCAAGACCTTTCGTAGACGAAGCACCTCCCTCCGAAACAGAGCCTAAATTCCTCATCTACCCTACACCCGCGTAGCCTGAGCTCTTCTGCTACAGCCCATTTTTTCACATCCTTACCCCACCTGAATAAATTGGGTCCCCCAGTGCGCCACCATTAAAACCCTTAACTGGAAGGCTGTATCAAGATCTCAGCAGCAAGTGCTTAACCCACTGAGAGACCTTGCTATTCTCTACCGCTGCTGCTAGGCTAGTCACCAGAATAATCCAGTTTCCCTCAATAACCCCTTCATGCAAGGCCTATCACGAGCCCCTTAAACACACAGCTTTTCATCCAGGTCCCATCCTTATTGTGCAGAACACTGGAGGCAAGAGTGATAATGTCGTGCACAAGGAGACCCCAGAGATGCTGCCTCCAGGTTAACGTAAATGTCATTCCGCAGACATTCTTTTGTTGGACAGCTGTTGTAGCCATTTGGAGAAAATTGAATTATATAAAACTGCTTTATGTGATAAAGCGGATTTAAGTTACTGTTGATCTTTTCTTTAAAGAGAAACTGCCACCAACAAAATAAATATGAAGAAATAGTGTTCAGTTCAACTTTGGACATGATTCACTGGAGTAATCTCTTTGTGCAGATGCATACTGTCAAGTACCATTTTAAATACTTGTCTTTGCTCCATATTAATTATTTAAATGATCCTACAGTATTTTAAGATATTGTAATTGTATTTGCTCAAATTACTGAATGTCTGAGTCAGATTATTGTATCTCTGTATTACTCAGAGATGTAATCTTCTCACATTACACCTCTGAGTACTACAGAGATTTTTTTGTAGAAACTGTCCTCTGCTCACCAAGTTTTAAAGTTAAAGTGTATAATTCCCGAATATGAATTCTGAAAAAGAATTTCAATCTTAACTAGAATTAAACAACTCTGTAGGGAGTGCAGCAGATTTTGGTATTTATAAATGATGTTACTCTGAGTCATTGAAAGAGAATCCCCTCAGCGCTGTGTGGATAGGGCCTAAAGGCAGGCTGGATTTTGCCCCAAGATCCTCTGATTGATTTCACCCCTCTAATCCATCCTCAGAACTCTTGTATACATTGGAAACATTCTTTATAAGCATTTTTTACACTGAAAATATCATTTTGACATCTGCATGGTTGTTGCTGTTCTGATGTGTGTGATCAGTTACAACTGTAAGGGCCTTACTGTCCCTTTACCATTTGGTTGAGCAATGTCCCACTCCCTGGACCCATGCTCTGTTGCAGCAACTATTCCAAGATAGGCGTGCTCTGTGCTGATGGAAAGTTCCTACCTGATTTTTCTTGTGGGGGCGTTCATATCTACCTTCTAAAGACTCTGTTACCCTTGATTGTGCCTCCCTCACCTGGTCAAGCATCTCTTGCATGTGGGACTAGTGCCCTGCATTTGCTTAAAATGACCTGAGAGGAGAATGGTGCTCGAACGGTTTCTCTGGACCATAACACGCAAACAAGATCTTGGTCTAGAGGTAATGGCTCCAGACCATAAATGGATTGCTCACTTTTTGTCTTGTTTTCCATGTGATGTAACCTTGGTATGATGCGCTTTTTAGGTCTCGCCTGTCGATGCGCATGCGCATCGAGCAAGGCGAGAGTATTGCGAGTTATCCACTCTTTATCCACACTGCAAGGAATCGTGGCGATTCCTTGCAGTGCCCGTGACTTTTAAGGTCAATGCGCATGCGCATTAAGCTTATGCGCATGCGCATTGACCTTAAAAGTCACGGGCGCGTGCATGTCCGTCTTTGTTTACCCGCTCCGCCCCCTCCCGCCGTGTCGCCTTGCCTACTCTCTTCCACAGCCTCCCCCAGCTCCGCCCCCTCACTACTTGATTGCACGGCCGCTAGGCCGTGCCTCCCCTACTCTCCTCCCCCCTCCTCCTCTCCTCCCCTGCCATGCCCCTGATCTAGTTTTTTTTAAGTGGTTCTTTCTGAGACGGATATCCGGTGTTAATTTAAGGAGGTCTTTTGAGGCTTCAGTAGAGTAAAACAACGAGGGGTAATGATTTCCAGCCGCCGATTGTTGTCTTGCAATGTGACCAGCCGAGATGTCTGTCAGTGTCTGGCTATTTGTGCTTCAGGTGGGCTGGCATGCGTTCTCACATATTTTGCAGCGGGAAATGACTGTCTGAGGGGCTCGCTCCACAACAGACATTAGCAATAGATTTGTTTTCCGCCCGTGTTAGTGCGCTGCGTCTCACAATCGGGCCATTTGAAGGACTTTGTGTCAGGGACAGGAAGCAAAATGAGTGGCGTGCTGACCAAGCATATCTGGTAAGGCGGCTTTGCAGATGAGCGAAGCTCGCGCTGTTTAAGAGGATGCAATTACTTTCGAACTTTGTGCGCGCGTGGAGCAATCTGATGGCTTGTGGGCGTCGTTAAAATCCAATAAATGTATTAGTGGATTTTCAAAACCTGTCTTTATTTTGAAACTAATGGCTGTGACATCCTTTGAAGTGGATGCCGGCTTGTGCCCTCTGGCTGCGATTCGTCTTTGCATCGTCTCCAGCGTGACATCGATGCCCAAGAACTCGCCCACCTGCACACCAAAAGCATCGCATGGGGATTGGTCAGGAGAATGTATGACGAACCTACTGTGACTCGATTGCCGCAGCCTAACCTGCCTGAAGCACGTTTTCTTTACAGCCAATAAGGGAGGAAGTTAAAGGCTTGTTTGTTTATTTTACCCGCCGTGTCTCTGCTGCTTCCCCCTGTCCTGTCTCTCCTCCTCTCCCTCTCTATACCCTCCCCCTCCCCCCCACCACTCCCATCAAGTCCCTCTGGCCCTTCCCTCCTCCCCGGACCCCTCCTCCCCTGCCCCCTCCACCCTTTCTTGTTACCACTTGTAAAGAGAAAGCGGGCCCATTCACAGTATGGCGTGCAGGCACAGGCTGCACTTTGGGGTCGACCAGATCCACCCAATCTGTTTAATCCTGGCGGCAAGCGGTTGGTGTGTCGCAGGGGTCTCCACAGGTCTCACCAGGTAGGGTTTACCACTGACCGCAGTTCCAGGACGCGTTCAACTTGTTTAATTTTTTTTATCGGGAATGCTTCTTGTCAGAGGATTTAGCTCTTCAAGTTAAATCTCGATGTTATTCAAATATATTGTTACTTGGAGATTTAATCTCTTTATATGGTCATGCCCGTAAACTGTAGTTAAATTGCATCTTTTATTAAGTAGATGTTTTCGACATGAAAATCCAGATTACATTCTGTTACGCTGACGTGCATTTTTGCGAACTTGTTTTATGTTTTCTTTTTGAATATCAGTAAGTAATCATTTCATCGGTTTCTTACATTAAAAGGTTTCGGTTTGGAGAGTCGATTTTAGACGCCTGTCTGTATGCGGGTAGAAAACGGTGCTTTTAAAATTTGAGACAAGATTATTGTTGGTTTATTAAGGGTGTAAATACATTTACCCTTTCTATGAAAAGATGGAATAGTGTAACAAGCTTATTCCTAGTTTCGAAGCGCAAAGCAAGCGTGCTGGGCGTAGAAACCTGACCCCACATGGATATCCCTCTTTGGGTCTAGTTAGTGAAAATAGCTCAGATATGGACTGGTGGAGCCCAGACAGGAGTGACATGGGCCGGTCTTATTAACACATGCGATGTGTATATTACTCACTGGGTTTGTCTGGTTCGGTTGTTGGCTTTTTGGTAATTAATTATTTTGTAGGGAACAACTCTTTAATTGTTGAATAGGTTGCTTGGCTTTGCAGGGGTCTTTGGTTGTGCCACAAGAATAGCAAAAAAAAAGTCTACATCTGGGCTTGCTGCCAACGTGCTTTAATTAAATATTGCATATTCTAATTGAACAGTGCCACTGCTTCCAAAAATCAGGTGGACTTTGAAGACTTTTAGGAACCAATTTTATTTTGAATGCACACCGCATAAAAATTAGGGGCACATAAGAAATGTGATACTGCATTTAATCACTGTATACCGACACAAAATGCCACATTTAAGTATTCCTGTCGATGACATGTGGTCAGGCACCCTCAACCCCTCACCCTCACTCACCCTCAACCCCTCACCCACACTCACCCACACTCACCCCCACTCACCCTCACTCACACTCACCCACACTCACCCTCACTCACCCTCACTCACCCTCACTCACTCACCCTCACTCACCCTCACTCACCCTCACTCACTCACCCTCACTCACCCTCACTCACCCTCACTCACCCTCACTCACCCTCACTCACCCTCACTCACCCTCACTCACCCTCACTCACCCTCACTCACCCTCACTCACCCTCACTCACCCTCAACCCCTCACTCACCCTCAACCCCTCACCCACCCTCAACCCCTCACCCTCACTCACCCTCAACCCCTCACCCTCAACCCCTCACTCACCCTCACTCACCCTCACCCCCTCACCCACACTCACCCACACTCACCCTCACCCCCTCACCCACACTCACCCACACTCACCCCCACTCACCCTCACTCACACTCACCCACACTCACCCTCACTCACCCTCACTCACCCTCACTCACCCTCACTCACTCACCCTCACTCACTCACCCTCACTCACCCTCACTCACCCTCACTCACCCTCACTCACCCTCACTCACCCTCACTCACCCTCACTCACCCTCACTCACCCTCACTCACCCTCACTCACCCTCACTCACCCTCACTCACCCTCACTCACCCTCAACCCCTCACTCACCCTCAACCCCTCACCCACCCTCAACCCCTCACCCTCACTCACCCTCAACCCCTCACTCACCCTCACTCACCCTCACCCTCAACCCCTCAGCCTCACCCTCACTCACCCTCAACCCCTCACCCTCACTCACCCTCACTCACCCTCGACCTCATGCTAAAGATTTACAAAAAAAACCATTAACAATTCTAAAAGCACTAACTCTAATGCTGCGAGACCTATTGCATTTCTAATGCTTGTTCTTACTACCATCTCTTATGGAAGGGCCTGAAACACCATCAATCCATCATTCGATCAATCAATAAGGGGTTTGGAAAGCGCAGACTACTCACCCGGAAAGGTCTCAAGGCGCTTAGGGATGGGGAGCGAGAAAAGGAGGGTGCTTGCAGTTCTCGGGAGATCACGGAGTTCCGTCGAAGAGCCAGGTCTTGAGGCCCTGCAAGAACTTGGGGAGTGATGGAGTCTTTCGGAGGTGGAGAGGGACGGAGTTCAATTCTTAGACAGCAAGGAGAGAGAAGGAGCGTCTTCCTACTCTGGTTTTCTTGATGCTAGGTACCGTCACGATGGCGAGCTGGGCCGAGTAGAGGGTACTGTGTGGAGCATGATACATGAAGCGGTGGTTCAAGTTGGCAGGTCTGGTGTTGTGAAGGGCCTTGTGAGCATGGGTGAGGAGCTTGAAGGGGGTTCTCTTCTTGACGGGTAGCCAGTGTAGTGTCCGTAGATGTTCGCTGCTGTGGCAGTGGTGCGATAGGTTGAGGACTAGTCTGGTGGCGGCATTCTGGAATTTGCGGATGAGTTTCTTGTTGATCCTGTTGTAGAGTGCGTTGCCGTAGTCCAGCCTGCTGCTGATGAGGGCGTGAGTGTGGTTTTCCTTTGTTCGGGGGGGGGGGATCCAGTTGACAGTCTTTCGGAGTAGGCAGAGGGTGTGGTAGCAGAAAGAAGTGATGGCGTTGATTTGGCGGTCCAATATTGAGTTTGGAGTCCACGATAATTCTGAGGTTGCGTGCGTGGTCCGTGGGGAGATCCCAGAGGGTGGGGGGCCACCAGGTGTTGTTCCAGGCATCGGGATGTGTGCTCATGATGAGCACCTCGGTTTTGTATGTGTTGAGTTGTAGGCAGCTGTTCTACATCCACCTGGTGACTGCTTCCATTCCGTCTTGAAAGTTGCGTTTGGTGATGTTGGGTTCGTTGGATAGGGAAAGGATGAGCTGGGTGTCATCTGCGTACGATGTGATGTTGAGTCTGCGTGATATGACGATGGATGCGAGCGGGCCATGTAGATATTGAACAGGTTTGGGCTGATGAATTACCTTGTGGGAGTCCACAGGTGGTCAGTGTGGGCTCTTAGAGAAAAGGAGGGAGTCTGACCTGTTGCGCTCTGCCGGAGACAAAAGATAGGATCCAGTTGAGGGCCTTGTTCCAGATTCCCGTGTCGTGGAGTCTGCGGGCTAGGGTGCAGTCAGAGACTGTGTCGAAGGCCGCGGAGAGGTGCAGCAGGATGCGGGCCATAGTCTCTCCTCTGTCGAGGAGGGAGCGGATATCGTCTGTTGCCGGTAGAAGGGTGGTTTTGGTGCTGTGGTTCTTCCTGAAGCCTGATTGGGAGGAGTTGAGTATGTTGTCTTCTTGTATGGAGTTGACTGTTAATAGCTTTTTCCATGACTTATGGGCTGGATATGGGAGCAGGAAGTTTGGTCTGAAATTCTTGAGGTCGGTGTGGTCCGCCCAGGGTTTTTTCAGGAGAGGGTTGACCTCAACGTGTTTCCAGTCGTTGGGGAAGGAGGCGGTCTCGAAGGAGCGGTTGATGATTTGTTGGAACTCGGGCAATGATGTCTGCGGCTCTGTAGTAGATGTGGTGGGGGCAGGGGTCGTGGGGGCCCCGGAGTGGGTGGTCTTCATCATCTTCAGGGTGTCTTCGATTCTGAGGGCGGTCCAGCTGTCTAGTGTCGGCTGCGTGGTGCTGGGAGCGGTGGGAGGGGGTTCCTCGTTGGGGTTGTTGTCGTCAAAGATCTGATGAGCCTTCCATCTCTAGTAGTATGTCATTTATGGTGGATGATTACTCGTAGAAATATCCTTGTATTATTGCAAGGTGTCAGTCATTGGGTGGCAATTATTACTGCAGTTCCATCTCTAGATTATGAGAAGTGGTTTATAGGTTACATCGCACATTTTAGTTCTTGTGGGTGCAGGAGAGGTGTGTTGGGGAACACCTGCTCCTAATGCCATAGTTTGCACCCAAGCCACATTTATATTCTACCTCTATGGTAACAGGCTTAGAAGGTGGGGGTGGTAGAAACATATACTTGCAACATAAATAAATAAATAAATAAACAAACAAACATTGAAGGTTACAAAAATACAGTAACGTTAGGCACCGATATAAACAGGTGACAGCAAGGAAAACTGGAACTTATGAGAAACCGGTAAATGACCATGCTTAGCTACCCCATTAAACCTGCATAAGCATCAATGTCCGGCTGCTGTATAGAACATACATTTCAGAAAAGGGGGTGGTGATGGACAGAGTGTCTGAATTAAGCAGACCACTCCTACCCAGTCCAAAGATCAGGGCTTGATCCATCACCGTTTTTTAGCTCACTGCACCATCCCAGCTCAGAACCTGGCTACATGCAAATTAGTCTGTCCCTGGCCCAGTGCATCATGGGAACAGGGCAGACCAAACTACCAAGCCAATTCTTATACTGGAAAGGAAACAAGCTTCCGGGGACCGGTTTCTGGCATTACAGCCGTCTTCGGCCCGGCTTGCTTGGATCCTGATGGTGCAGTGAGCAAGGGACTCATGTCTGAGCATACCCTTCCACGCTTATGGTGGACAAAACGATTCAGAAAAGGGGGTGGTGATGGACAGAGTGTCTGAATTAAGCAGACCACTCCTACCCAGTCCAAAGATCAGGGCTTGATCCATCACCGTTTTTTAGCTCACTGCACCATCCCAGCTCAGAACCTGGCTACATGCAAATTAGTCTGTCCCTGGCCCAGTGCATCATGGGAACAGGGCAGACCAAACTACCAAGCCAATTCTTATACTGGAAAGGAAACAAGCTTCCGGGGACCGGTTTCTGGCATTACAGCCGTCTTCGGCCCGGCTTGCTTGGATCCTGATGGTGCAGTGAGCAAGGGACTCATGTCTGAGCATACCCTTCCACGCTTGTGGTGTACAAAACGATTCAGAAAAGGGGGTGGTGATGGACAGAGTGTCTGAATTAAGCAGACCACTCCTACCCAGTCCAAAGATCAGGGCTTGATCCATCACCGTTTTTTAGCTCACTGCACCATCCCAGCTCAGAACCTGGCTACATGCAAATTAGTCTGTCCCTGGCCCAGTGCATCATGGGAACAGGGCAGACCAAACTACCAAGCCAATTCTTATACTGGAAAGGAAACAAGCTTCCGGGGACCGGTTTCTGGCATTACAGCCGTCTTCGGCCCGGCTTGCTTGGATCCTGATGGTGCAGTGAGCAAGGGACTCATGTCTGAGCATACCCTTCCACGCTTATGGTGGACAAACCGATTCAGAAAAGGGTGTGGGATTGGACAGAGTGTCTGAATTAAGCAGACCACTCCTACCCAGTCCAAAGATCAGGGCTTGATCCATCACCGTTTTTTAGCTCACTGCACAATCCCAGCTCAGAACCTGGCTACATGCAAATTAGTCTGTCCCTGGCCCAGTGCATCATGGGAACAGGGCAGACCAAACTACCAAGCCAATTCTTATACTGGAAAGGAAACAAGCTTCCGGGGACCGGTTTCTGGCATTACAGCCGTCTTCGGCCCGGCTTGCTTGGATCCTGATGGTGCAGTGAGCAAGGGACTCATGTCTGAGCATACCCTTCCACGCTTATGGTGGACAAAACGATTCAGAAAAGGGGGTGGTGATGGACAGAGTATCTGAATTAAGCAGACCACTCCTACCCAGTCCAAAGATCAGGGCTTGATCCATCACCGTTTTTTAGCTCACTGCACCATCCCAGCTCAGAACCTGGCTACATGCAAATTAGTCTGTCCCTGGCCCAGTGCATCATGGGAACAGGGCAGACCAAACTACCAAGCCAATTCTTGTCCCTAGCTCATTGCACCATCAGGATTCAAGCAAGCCGGGCCGAAGACGGCTGAAATGCCAGAAACCGGTCCCCGGTAGCTTGTTTCCTTCCCAGTATAAGAATTGGCTTGGTAGTTTGGTCAGCCCTGTTCCCATGATGCACTGGGCCAGGGTCAGACTAATTTGCATATAGCCAAGTTCTGAGCTGGGATGGTGCAGTGAGCTAAAAAACGGTGATGGATCAAGCCCTGATCTTTGGACTGGGTAAGAGTGGTCTGCTTAATTCAGACACTCTGTTCATCACCACCCCCGTTTCTGAATCATTTTTGTCCACCCTAAGCGTGGAAGGGTATACTCAGATGTGAGTCCCTAGCTCATTGCACCATCAGGATTCAAGCAAGCCGGGCCGAAGACGACTGAAATGCCAGAAACCGGTCCCCGGTAGCTTGTTTCCTTCCCAGTATAAGAATTGGCTTGGTAGTTTGGTCTGCCCTGTTCCCATGATGCACTGGGCCAGGGTCAGATTAATTTGCATATAGCCAAGTTCTGAGCTGGGATGGTGCAGTGAGCTAAAAAACAGTGATGGATCAAGCCCTGATCTTTGGACTGGGTAAGAGTGGTCTGCTTAATTCAGACACTCTGTTCATCACCACCCCCTTTTCTGAATCATTTTTTTCCACCATTAGCGTGGAAGGGTATACTCAGATGTGAGTCCCTAGCTCATTGCACCATCAGGATTCAAGCAAGCCGGGCCGAAGACGGCTGAAATGCCAGAAATTGGTCCCCGGTAGCTTGTTTCCTTCCCAGTATAAGAATTGGCTTGGTAGTTTGGTCTGCCCTGTTCCCATGATGCACTGGGCCAGGGTCAGACTAATTTGCATATAGCCAAGTTCTGAGCTGGGATGGTGCAGTGAGCTAAAAAACGGTGATGGATCAAGCCCTGATCTTTGGACTGGGTAAGAGTGGTCTGCTTAATTCAGACACTCTGTTCATCACCACCCCCTTTTCTGAATCATTTTTGTCCACCATAAGCGTGGAAGGGTATACTCAGATGTGAGTCCCTAGCTCATTGCACCATCAGGATTCAAGCAAGCCGGGCCGAAGACGGCTGAAATGCCAGGAACCGGTCCCCGGTAGCTTGTTTCCTTCCCAGTATAAGAATTGGCTTGGTAGTTTGGTCTGCCCTGTTCCCATGATGCACTGGGCCAGGGTCAGACTAATTTGCATATAGCCAAGTTCTGAGCTGGGATGGTGCAGTGAGCTAAAAAACGGTGATGGATCAAGCCCTGATCTTTGGACTGGGTAAGAGTGGTCTGCTTAATTCAGACACTCTGTTCATCACCACCTCCTTTTCTGAATCAGTATAGAACATACAAGCACAGAAGAAACCTGTTGAACTCCACTTGCATTGGGAATGGGTGGAGACAGGCATTGTTTGTTGGCTGGCACAGAAATTCGGGAATTGCTAGCTGTGCTTTCTAGAACATGTTTTATTCACTTCTGTGATCAGCACTACTTTTCATTTTTCCAGAGTCCCTGTTACGGTTCATTAATCATGCTGATATTTTGGGGACAAATATAGCAACTCATAAGTAGGGACCTTCCCCAGAGAAAACCAGTGGACCTGCTCAGCTTTCTACAGCCTCCAGCACTTTGTAGGGCATTCTAAATGCCTCGAAACATGACCACTTTTGATAAATGTTGTCTTCAATAAGTTGTTGGACTTGTCACTTGACTGTGCCCAAGGGTGGCCATACTACTGAGCTGTATATTCTTGCATACAGTTTCCAAATATGGCATTAATCACCGACTCACACTATGAGAGTTTACCTAGCTGTGACTTGGGGAAATTTCTTCTACAGTGGTTTGATAATTTATTAGTGCAAAGAAAGGTTTGTTGGCAAGCTAGTCTAGACTAATATACCAATCTCTTAAATCTAAAAGCTTTTTGAGTCCAACAGCTTCTTTTTGCTGCCATATCAAGTGACTAACTGCCTGATTTTAGAGTGTGGCAGATGGGTTACTCCATCCAAATGCGCTGAATATCCAGTCGCGTCCGGTGCAGGTAAGAGTGGTCAGCAGTGGCGGCCGGCATGACTCATGGGTGGCGGGTGGGATGGGCGCTGGGTTGGGGGGTCAGGAGGTGCACAGGTTTGTGCAATAAAAAAATATAACCTTACCTTGCCGCCGGGTCCCAGGTCGCAGCTCCTTGCTCCTGCACTCCTCCGAGGAACAGGAAGCCAGGAAGAACAGCCAGGCTCCCCTGACCAATCATAACGCTGCAATGCAGAGTTGTGTTTGGTTTTGACCGTCCTGGTTTGACGCGCAACCAGGGAATGGGGGCCCAAGCATGTTATCCTTGCAGGCAGTGATGCAACCTGCATGGAGACGGGGAAAGTGCGCATGACTGGTTTGGGTGGTCGAAGAGGGCCGACCAAACAGTCATTGCGCACTTGGCAAACCACTCATCCCCTGCCCTGCTCCGAGAGAAGAGCAGCTCCACCGATCCGCCCACCCGCAAAGGAAACATAAAATTATAGTAGCTCAAAGTTATTATTATATTATATTTCATTTCCTTAACTTTACACTGCTCAAAAGCAGTGAGGTGATTCTTCACTGGCATAGCGGAGGAGCAGCCACTGGTGGTGAGGCACAGTGGGGGTCTGGGGGAGTCGACAGACAAGGGAAAATAAAAGAAAAAGAAAACCACTTACCTTGCACCCGCCTCATCACCGCACTGGCGATGCGACGATTGCAAGGTAAGTGTTTTTCTTATTTTTAAATTTTATTTTCCCTTGCTGTCTCCCACTGCCCACCACTCTCACCTGCACTGGCTGCCACTGCGGATATCCCATCCTCTGTACTACAAGTGCCATAGGATATAATTGACTTGTAATGCAAAGGACGTGGTATCCGTCCCGTTTGTGATTCCATCAAACTCTAAATTTATCTGTCATTGGCCACATTTTGGGAATTGTATTGTGTATTTACTAAATTTAAGTACATACAGAGTTATTTCCTCTTACATCTTTATTTCTCAGATTTTCTGAACTACCCATCTCTAGTATGTTGGGGAAGAACTGGGGTATTTTTCTAGTTGCTGTTTTAACATAGTTGCTTCTCACTTTACCCTCTAGTTGGCCCGCCTACCTCGTTAAGATGGCAGTTTCTAATTTACTGTGTAACTTGACTGTCTTGGTTTACAGGGTCTTTTCTCACAGTTGACCCCAGCAGGCCACTATCCCTGGGAGTGCTAGCCATTCCCAATGGGGTCTCAAATTGTGACTGCCTCATTAATATTCAAGAGGATTGCAATTTCCGACCCCATTGGGAATTGCAAACAGTGTCTCAGACACTTTGATACATAGCATTTTGCGACTTGCAATTTGCAAGTCGCAAAATGCTATGGTCCTACATCTGGCCCTAAGATTGTATTTCTTACTTCACGCAACTGTTGGCCTACCTATCTGGTAAAGTAGTAATTCCTGATTTCATCCTGGAGTTGCTCTCATTTTTCCTGCTGGTTGTAACTTTCACAGAAGGGGCGCTGCCAGGGTGCCTAAGATCACCATATTGTTCTTTGTATCTGAAATGTCATTCATATTCACTTGTTAAGCTGCACTTTGCTGGCAAGTGGTGACTGCATCAATTCTCATGTTGATGCAAAATAGTTTTAAAGTTGTAGTTGTACCATTTTCCCTCTGTTGTAATCAACTCTGGGTGTGTGATGTAATGGAGAGAAGCACTTCAACTTGGGCCAGTATGGGAAGAAATATTGCATTCAAAAACCATAATTCACAGCTGGGATGAATTTGTTTTCCCCCTGAGGTAAATTTATCCTAAACCTGTCTCATCAAACAGGACAGCCTCACAGCTTGATTGATGTTATGGGACATAGTCTTTTCTGTCGGCATTCCTGGTGCACTGTTATTATTTTCTTTGCTGTGTTTGAGTTGGAGCATGTGTTGCATCAGTTAAACATAGATGGGATCGTGTAGGATCTTCCCCGAAGTCATTATTAATATTATTATTATTATTATTATTATTATTATTATTATTATTATTATTATTATTATTATTATTAAGGAATTCGTAGAGCGCACAGCTACCCCCAACGGGGGTGTCCCGGTGCTGAGGTAGGCGGTAGATGAAAGGCGAGAAAAATAAAAAACTAGGTGCTGGTGAAAAGCCAGGTTTTCAGGGCATGCCGAAAAGTTAGTTCTGACTCCGATAAGTGGATGGAGAGTGGCAAGGCACTCCAAAGTTTAGAGGTTCTAACCGCGAAGGCTTTGCCACCTGTCCTGGCCTTACGAAGGCGGGGGATGGCAAGGAGACACTGGTGGTTAGATCTCAGGGTCTGGTTGTGATGGTAGTGTTGGAGTCTAGCTCCCAGATACGCCGGCCTAGTCCCCTATTCACGAATAACATTGCATCTGTGGACTTTTGTGCATGTGTTATGTCCAGAATCTCTACCACGTTACACCGCACAGGTAATAAACTGTGGCGGCTGCCAGCAAGCATTACGAGTGGATAGAAAAATAAATTAAATGTTACTTACCTTGCTGCTGGCCTCTGACTCTTGTGTTCCTGCCAGAAGCAGGAAACACACACAGGCTCCCCATGGCCAATCATGACATGGCTGTCACCATGACAGCAGCGTTGTGATTGGTCTGAGCACTGTGGTTCAGCGCTCAGACAGGGCGTAGGAGCCTCTGCATGTTCTCCACCCAAGCTGTACTATACACCCAGTGGAGAACATGCAAATTGAGCATGAATGTTGACCGGGCCAAGACAGCCATTCAAACCCTCATGCGCACTTATGTGCCCCAACCACTCCTCCCCTCCTTCTTGTGATGACAGCTAAGCCCCACCCCACAAACCTGCCTGACAACAGAAAAATAAAATGATAATAACATGTCATTATCATTTTATCTCAAAGAGCAGTGGGGCAGCGGCGCTCCTCCACCTTAGCGGAGCAGCCGCCGCTGGTAATAACTTTTCGTTTTATAAATGGCATTTAGGCCTCTTACATGCATGTGATGAGAGCATTGCATAGCACTGAGGGGTGTGGACCACATTATCTCGGTTGAAATATCAGCCTATATCATGACCATAATATTGACTCCAAAATATCAGCCTGGCAGTGCTATGAGTGGCAAGCCTAGGGCTTTATTTGAAGCAGGTCCGGCCAGGTCTCAGACCTAGCAGTGTTTACAAAGTGACTTCGAATCAGTTTAGATATCATTTTCTAAAACCAGTCTATATATTATTTCTGATCATTGTTCTCCAGTAAGCATATATGCTGAACTAATGCTAGATATTATATGGTATGTGTTAAGGTTTAGAAATGACTCTACTTGGAGCACATGTCTGTGTACTTACAAAAAGAGATATGTGCACTGCGTGGAATCAGGAACACAGCACTACCTTCCTTGTGATTTTACAAGCCAGGGCACTGGCCGCCCGCCTCATCCGAAAAGTAAATATGTAGCACATCATCTGTTTCACAGTGCGAATGTTTGACCCCTAAGTAAACACTGAGGTCAAACCTTCCAACCATCCATATAACAATCCAAAGAATTTATTAGGATTCAGGAGTAAATTCAGGTTGATTTTTATTTGCTAGGATAGCATTACGCTAGCTTACCCACAATTTGAAATGAATGTGCACTATGCAAATATCTGGCACAATGTTACCTCAAAAAAAACTTTTTTTTTTAAATAGCAAATCAGTAAAAAAAATAAAGGGAGTATTTCCCTTCAGAATTGTTGGAGATGAAGCATGCTGCCTTTAAGGTGGTTGCTGAGAGAGTTGTATAGTAGTGTCACTCTGGATAACGGCTTCCATCTGAAGCGTAGTGATTGATGTCTTATAGCTGGTAAGTGACTAATCCTAGAACTAAACTCTGAATTTGTTGTGAAAGGTGAAAGAGAACTATGCCACCATTATGCTGCAGGAGTTGATAAATATACATAAAAATCTCAGCAATGGATTCGAACAATTCTGTAGCATATGTAATGCGTTCAGTAAATGTTCAAGAGAAAACTGAAACGTGGACTAAAGTAAATTTTATAATAGTGCAGTACTTGCAGCATTTATTGCAAAGAAGAGGACAGTGGAGTACAAAGGCCATTTTTACTTCATATCCTATTAATCAATCCAGGAATCCTTTTTTTGTCTACAATCCAAAATTGACGGTTCACTCCACGGTGTACCAACATATGCAATAACCAACAGTCTTTCTGAAATGTGCTTTATGAAAATAATTGTCAATAAACACATGAATTGAAATTGATTTAAAGTAACAAATCGAAAAAGGAGATATCTGATCAGAAACATGTGTGTGTCCCCTAAGATGGGTCTCTTATTGAGTTGTAAATGGTAAATAAAGTAATCATTATGCTCCTAAAGTCTGACATCTTCCTCTGCTCTGGGAACTCCACATGACCCGGCCTTCCATCTGTTGGTGCGGTGAAAGCGTGGAGTGCCTTTAGTTCTATTGCTGGCCTGGAACTCCAGCTCCCATGCCAGGAACACGCCTGCACTGTGGGGAACAGTTTCCATCTGGAGCCCCTTCTGTTTTGATTATGGTCTTGTTGAGTACCGTGTAGAGTTCCATCAGGATCCTGTGGGATATCCATTCCATGTGCAGCTGCACCTCCGCACTGACCCGATGAGGTACAGCGCAATGTCTGAAGTACTTTGTAACTTAGTCTGTAAGGAGCGCGCCAACATGAGGATAGCATGGTCTGCACGCACCGCTTGCACCCTGCCCCTGATAAAAATGCTGAAGTCATCAAATTTGTTTGGCAGGAGATTGTAAGGCAATGAAACACAACAACTATAATTACTGCTCCGAGTTTGTAATGCACTGCATGTGCACACGGTGTAATGCGCATGATTGCTGCGCAAAAAGAGCTCGAAAACAGATTGCCGTTTGATGTAGTGCTGCGTTGTCCTAAAAGTACAAGTCCACATTGGTGATAAAAGTTAGTAAAGAGAGGACATTTTAGAGAAACTCGAAATAAGGAACAAGTTAACTGATGACAGCTGTTAGGTAATTGGAGAGCTACTGCTGAGGAATAGTTCAGTAGGTTCATTCCCTGTTAAGGCAGTGCCAAGGTTCAGATCCCTGGAGGTTGCTCTACTTTTCGTTCTTTTTGAGGTTGACCGAATAAGAAATATTTTGTGAGGCATTATTTACAGTGCTAGACAATGACAACAATGTGGTACGCGTGTCATGTATTAAAAGCAGGCTGTTCTGGAAGGAGAACAGTTGTGATGGTGGGTCACCATGGGCTATTTTTCGAGGTCAATGGTGAAAACAGAGAGGTAGGATGAGGAGCAGTAGAGAGTCTTTGGGGATATTGGGAGGGAAGTCTTGATCTGGACATGTTTGCACCTCTTCACAAGCTTTTGCAGCAGCATGTTTGTAAATGATGGGGTTACATTTATGAGGGTAGTTATTGGTGACCAGCTTTCACTCCGTATTAGTGTGCAAACCTTGACCAGTACTGAGTGTACACTCCTACTGGCGAAATAGTTTACAAATGCTTCCCCAATGTGACATGAAAATGAGGAATAAAGGAACCCGATGTCTATGGTAGAAGTGACAAAGGGATTCCAACTTCCTCTCACTGCTTCATGTGAATTTCATGTGTCCCTCAAGGAGTCTCCTGATGGTGTAGGAGGTGAGCTTGCGGTTGTGCTTCGTCTTGGCCATGTGCATGTATTTCAGAAAGCAGCAGGTCGTGGCTTCCCCTTGCTTGGCGAGTGCATGATTCCGTGGATCTCTGTTGCCAGGCTTGCTCCCTGGCCTCTGGGATAGCTGCTGCCATAGTCTCCTTTTGATGGTTGTGCTCCCCATCTTTTAGAAGTTAGTCTTCGTTTAGGGAAGTGCGGGCCACCTTATCTGGAAGACCAGCCACATTGAAATAGCTATGTTTCTGCCTCTAGACCCAAGGGCGTAGAGTGAAGTTGGTCCCCCACACATTAGTAGATGGTGTTCCCTGAAATGTACTGTTGTGTGTTCATTGAGAAGCCAGTCGTGAGAGACCGGCTTTATGAGAACCTCCGACATCATGCCAATGAAGCCACATTCTGTTTTCATCGCCAACTTGGCTTTTTACAGAGACCTCGCTGAGGGATGGGACAGACCCAATGTGGGCACGCATCACTTGGCACCCGATGCGAAGTCACTTGCCAGTTGACATATTACTGTGCACTATGCTTCACAATGTTTAGCCTCCATGTCACAGATGTAAAGGCTAATGGACCCAGCTGTCTT
Organism: Lissotriton vulgaris; assembly: GCF_964263255.1. Classification (NCBI taxonomy): domain Eukaryota; kingdom Metazoa; phylum Chordata; class Amphibia; order Caudata; family Salamandridae; genus Lissotriton; species Lissotriton vulgaris. Next base: position 1,062,663,981 of record NC_141693.1, on the reverse strand, counting down.
GTGTTGCTACATTCCTGGTGACTGCTACTAGTCATTCAATTTCCTTGTGTGCTTCTACAGTTCACTCCGCAGAAGACACTACTTGCCACCAGTAGTGGGCAGGCAGCTGGTCAGACCACTCATTGCTGTCATAAAATATCTCTTCACCGCTGACTCACAGTGTGTCACTTTGCTAACACACATGGGTGGATTCAAAGGCCATCGCTGCAGTGGTAAAACTCCACCACTCTACAGAAAATGATGGGTCAATGACGAGCCAGTGGTTTTGTCCAGGGTGATAAATGATCCACCCTGTCTGTGCATTGAATTGGGAGCTAGAAGTCTTTGGCACTGGCAGACCAGACGGTCCACTGTCTATCTTCGACACTGGCAGACCAGACGGTCCGCTGTCTATCCTTAGCTCTGGCTGAAGAGACTGTAAACCACTTTTCCTGCCTTTCACGATAGGGTTTTAGGTGGGAAAATGGGCATTGTGCCACATGAGTCCTGAATAAGTCCCTGTGCTGCTACCCACATACATATACAGTCCAGGGGGCTAAGCAATGTGCCCAAGAAGGCCAAGAACAGAGGTGTTGGGTAATCCAGCCACCTGACAAACATTTAAGCTAAAGTCACTGAATGCATAGACTAATTATATAGTTAACTAGGATTATAAAAGAAACCTAGCACTTAAAGAGCGTTTACAGAAATGTCCGGTGTCCCATTAACAAAACGTGCAGGATTTATCCTATAAAACAGCGTAGGTTTTAGATTCAGGCTTCGAATGGGCTAGACGGAAGAATATCCCCACCAGGAGCAGCATCTGCTCTACTTCTTCTGCCAGTCCTCACTGACTGCCAGGGTCTACACTCCTGCAAGCCCCTACATCGCACTCACTCCATGGTCACCAGGAAAGGAAGAGACGAAAACTACATTACCCCTTCATGCTACTCATTCTTAAAGCGACTCGGACATTAAGGTGAATACGCGAAATGAGTGACAGTCCCAATGAGGCTATGGGAGTTTCCCCACCGAGCAGCATCCAGAATTACTCAGACATAGGCGGTCATGCAATAGGAGCATGCACAATAAACGATTTGTAATTCTGTGGTGCATTCACTTCACTTCAAAATGAGGAGCCTGTTCAAGAGTTTCAGGTTTATCAACTGCTTTAATAAACTCTGTAACCTGCCAAGGCTATTTGCGGGTCTGCAGGGTAACTGGTTTGTGGCAAACGTTTCTTAAAGTTCCATATAACTTACATGAACCTTCTTGAGCCAAGAGTAGCTCCTAGGGAGACTTTGTGTTGATTCTCAAGCTTTGAATCTATGCACTCCTTGCATCAACTGAATGTAATCAGCAGTAGCGGCCAGTACGAATCGGGGGTGGCGAGGCAGCGAGGTGGGGGAAGGGGTGGTAGGTATAAAAAGAAAATTCACTTACCTGATCGCTGTCTCTCCTCCGTCCCTCCCACGTCGTCCCTCCGCTCCGGCCGGAAGAAGGAAGCACCCAGCCCCCTCAGAGCCAATCGCAATGCTGTGTTGTGATTGGCCTGAGCGCTGCGATTCGGCACTCAAAAGGGCAATGGGAGCCGGGGCATGTATGGAGAACATGAAAAATGTGCATGACAGTTGGCCAGGCCAAGACAGCTGGCAAAACCATCATGCGCACTTTAGAGTGCAGCAACCACTCCTCCTCCCTCGTCACAGGAGCCATGCCCGCCGGAACCTGGCGGATACTAAAAATAAAATGATAATAGCTTATGTTATTATTATTTTCTTTTTTCTTTTACACTGCTTCATGAGCAGTTGGCGAAGCGCCACTGGTAATAAGGCAGACTAGAGTGATGGTTGCAAATCAGAAAACGAAAACTGTCATGACTCAAAAATTATATCAAAAACATAATTTCAAAATGAAGTACATACGCTTAAGCATGTAATGGTTATGACTATAAAGTTACATCTGAAAATCGCTACTAACCCTCCCACTAAAACCCTGATGCTAACCTCTAGTGCGCAACGTAACCTTAACATTAATCCTATGCTTTACAATAGAAATGACCCCAAGCCTTATGTGAAACTTAAAAGTAATGCTAGCCATGACCCTAAGATTAATTATTAATTTATGTTATATTTATTTGTAAGAGTGCGCATACATCAAAGATTCGATGGCACTAATCAAGTGTGAGTACGTGTCGAGGAAATGTACATCCAAACAGAAGAGCAGCGAATCAGGAGAGTAAATAAAAAGACAGAGGACAAAGCCTACTGCTCATAAAAAAGATTGTGAATAACGATGGTTTTAATGATCTAAAGGAATTATGATCAAGTTCAGAGCAAAGATAGATTGGCAGGAAATTCAACTCTTTCTGGGCTATGACTATAAGCTCCTTCCTCAATACCCTTGCTCTCCCCTCTTTCCTATATCTGCGAACTATTAGTAGGCTACTATTCTTTCAGTCTCTTCTGCGTTACATTTAGATGACTGTTCCTCACCCAGCCACAGATGGGACGCATTGTGTCTTGGGACATTTCTTGAGAAGCATTGCCCCCATCCAGGCTGATCAGGATTTGTGGATGGATCATCTGCATAGTTCTATAAACTGCATCCTTTTGCTGTCCGCTCTCTTATCGGAGGTCTCATGTAGATATTGAATAAATGTGGAGACCATGCAGAGCCCAAGGACTCCACACTTCACCTGGACCTCTTCTGCAGGATAACGGCTAGGTGGACTGCTTGAGTTCCATCTTTTAGGTCTATTTCTAACTATATAGACGGGATTCCGGATATATCAATATGCCCTGAATATTAGCCCCTTCTAACCTTTGCTTTGAATTTCATTGATTTTGGTTTCAAAATTGTTTTTTCAACATAATGTGATTTAATGTTAAAGAAGGTCAACTTGACATTAGTGTTTGTTTTTGCTGCCAGTGGCCATGTTGTTTCTGAATAGGTTGACTGTGCAGTCCTGGCCCTTTATGCACTCTTGGCTACATGGGGTGTTGGGAATTTCAACAACTCTTTTAACGCTATTGTGACTTAAACCACTGTCAGATGCACACCTGCCCCCATATTTCTGTCCCACGGCACCCTAATGAGCGTGAAGTCTGTATGTATCCGAGTTGTCCAGACCGAGTGCTCGGTGCTAGAAATCAAGAAGTTCCGGAGCTGGAAACCATATTTTGCAGTGGGTTGCACCACTCTTGACCAGGAGAAATCTTCAAACTTTTACCTTTCTTCTGCGTCTGTCCGGATTCTGCTTTTATTCCGTTCTTGGCCAAGGGTGGAACAAGGTCACAGATCCTCATTCTTTGCCACACGCCATATCCCTCAACACTGCGCCATCTTGCACAGTTAATTTGAATCCATATTTGCATGAGTAAGCTTAATGGTTTAATGTTGATATTTTGTACTTATAGACACATATAGGGTGCAGCCCATGCTCAACGAAGTTTGCGGATAATGTTTGACCAGAAACAAGCGTATAACCTGAAAGCTCCAGCTCACACAACAGAGCGTCTGTGGTGAGGCATGAACCATCATGTCCCAGAACAGGTTTCTAAATCTCCCCTGGAGCTGTGAAGGGTGCACTCACCAGCTCTTCAACCTGTCGGTTCCTGTTCTGCCAGTATAGTTAATTGACACTAGCATCATCTGAAGTTATAATTGTTGTTTTAATTATTTTTAACAGTTGCTCTTTGGAACTTTGTGATGTGATCCTATATTCTGTGGAATGATTTTTTTGTTACTTAAAGAAGCAGACAAAATGTACCAAGGTAAGAGAAGACTTGTTCCGGAATTATCATCTCTTTCGGGAGGCTAAAGGCCAAGAGATATTAAATTGCTGGGAAGAAGTTATGAGCCAGCACACCACACCGCTGGACAGGAGTTATAACTTTGCAAGTAGTGGTACCTACAAAACAGCCCTACTGTTTACTGGTTACAGATGGGTGCAGAAAATCGGAAGGGAAGGGGGGGCCTCTTCCTGAAAGCAAGGCACCCAATAAGGGAATGTCCAAGAAGCTTGTAGGCCATGCTATCATCTGTCTCTGGGGGTGTTGTTCAACACTTGCCTTTCTGTGGACCGAGGAAGGTTGTTGTTCACTCTGGGTGCCTTCACGACACAGTGGTGGCGATTAACTGTGGGTTCAACAATGATCCTCATGATTCTGTATTAACCATTACCTGCTGTGTCAATGATTTGTTGTGTTTCATAGCTACTATGGTGCATAGCAGGGAGTGCTGGACCCATCAGAGTTACCTCATATTTTATAAAGTAATCTGCTGCACATCTGTGTTGTCAGGAGATTATTTAATTGCTTAAATTTCGGGGGTCTACATCTGGGGTTTAAGCCCATGTGGAAAATGGGATCTGTATTGGAGTGCTTAGAAATAAAGAAAAGAATAATACTTCAGTACCTCCTTGGGTAAATGGAAATCTGGCTGACCATTACATGACATTTATGGAAGCACAGAATCAAAGACATCCACCTGACAGGCTCATGGACAGAAGTGTTCAGGTTACCTCATCGTTCCTCTGCTGCACAAGTAAACTGAATTCACATATTTAAGCCCAATGGACTAGAGAATGAATCCATTGATAGTAGAATTCCACCTTTTGTGATGGTAGAAGATGACCTGGCCAGCTTTCTTTATCTACACTGGAATTAATAGTTATTACCAGACAGACTAAAAGGGAAGAATCTTGAACCGACCCGTCTGCCAGTTGAGTCACAAATCTGATTACGGTCGTGCTCTTTAAAATATTGAAGTGTTGTGAGAGCCAGTGAAGACAGCACATTTGTAGATATCCAGGCTGGTTTAGTTCATTTCAATGTTTTTTTTTTAAAGTTTCAACACTCTTTATCGGTAAAAAGTAGTAGCGACACACAAACAGAACATGGGGAACATCCGTGCTAATAAAAGCAAAACAGGACCAACCCAGATAAAACGACCAACCTTAACAATATGAGGGATACAGAATCGTAAGGCGAACGGGTAATGGATATTCACCACCAATGGGTCCCGCACAGCGAGGGAAAGGACGAGGTCAGGTAAGAACCCAGGAGGAGCCTGCCAGACCTGGGTGAGACCAGTAGACATGAGTAATCGGCTAAGGGAGGTAACTGAAGGGGGTGGAAGGGAGGAGGGATAGAGGGAGATATAAAACATCAGACACTCCAAGAAGTGAACATAAAAGGGAAAAGAAATAGGGGGAGGGTGAGGCCAGCAGTGAACAAAACGAGACACAGCAGGACCCAAGGGAAGAAAGTGGAGGGAGGGCCAGGCCGGAATAGAATGGGTGATACATTCAAGGAGCCTTAAGGAAGGGTGCCCAAGTCTCCAGAAACAATCCTAATGTTGAGAAAGTCTGGTGATAATCCGTCATAAGAGGCCACCTGATATACCTCACGTAGCCAATTCTCCTAAGTTGGCCAGGTGGGCTTCATCCAGAGCCTCAGAATGAAACGTGGCCAAGGTGGCGGTCAGCCACCTATATAGCAGGTTTGTGATTGTAGGGCATTGGGCGAAGTCATGAAGCAAAACAGTTTGTGCTTTCAGGACCCCAGCTAGTGGCACAGTCATTCTGAAGATGTCAGTGATGGCGAACCCGTACGCCGCTGGGATGGTGTATTACCACAGGACATGAACGATTTCCCTGACTATGGACCCACACCTCCAGCAGCGACAGACGGTTGAAGAGAAGACCTGCGGAGTTGATGTGGTGAGCAGTGCCAGCGGTGCAGAACCTTGTAGTAACTGAATATGAGATGGGCCTTCTTGAGGTATCTATCATGTTCTGCTAGTATGTCACCCTAAGCCATATCACAGGATTGGAGGTGCAGCCTTTCTACCTACCAGTCCCACAGGGAGTGGGGCATCAGTGTGAAGTAGAGACGGTCGACAAAAGTTTGGTATAGCCCCGATATAGCCCCTTTGTTGGTGTCCCATTTCCGCAAGTGTTCCATCAGGGGCAATGAGGGCAAAAGGAGAGGTTAGGAGTCTAGGACCTGGTGAAGGTAGCACAGCAAGGTTGGATAGTTCTATTAATGCCACACCAGGAGGCCGTATTATTCTTGGGCTTCAGGAAAGTTTTGTAGTGTCCGTTTGATACCAGATCAGTAATTTGGTGTAGCCCCTAGAGACGGAAGTCCAGCCAGTGGGGCCCAGAACCCCCGATTAGGAGGGAGGCATTGCACCACTGGGAGGCATGTGTGCAGACAGTGAGGTGGCTTCAGCAGATGGTGTGCCTTACGCCAAGCACGGAGTGTGTTCATCAAAACAGGGCGGGAAGCAAGTGATCTAAAGATAGCCCTTGAATGGAGCAGGTACAATCCTCGGAGGTGGTCCAAAAGAACGGATTCAAGGTGTACCCAGCTGGGAGTATCCGAGGTAGCATGAATAACGTATGAAAGAGGAGTCCGTTGAGACGCCAGTCAGTAGCACCAAAGGGTGGGGAAGCAGAGGCCACCATGGTCCGTGGCAGCCTATAGTTTATCTAGTGTCATCTGTGGTTTCTGGATGCTCCACAGAAAGGTCTTTAGGGTTTTCTCCAGGGTGTCCATCAGGTGTACTGGAATGCAGAGTGGAAGCATATGGAACATGTAGGTCAGCCGAGGCACCACATTCATTTTCAGGATCTGTGTGGCCCCCCAAAGAGAAAGAACCAACGGGCCATGTCGGCCTGAATGCTCGTGTGGAAGTGTTTGAGTTTTCGTGCCACCATTTATCTGAGTCCTGGCATGACCTCTATGCCAAGAAAGCGAATGGCGGCGGGGAACCATTTCAAAGATGGATCGGCCAAGACCGTTGGTAGTGTTAGTTGTGTTAGAGGCAGGGCTTAACTCTTACTCCAATTAATTTTTTACCCTGAATGTGTTTCTTTAACAACTTCTGTTAGATGGCTCTTGGGCCAATAATGCTACATCAGTTACTTTTTTCAAGTCGACAGACCGAGTGTTCATGAAACATTCCATTTAAAACTTTTTTGTGGGGGATATTACTTTAGAAAGTGAACAGCAAGTCGTCTCTTGTGTCACATTTTAATTTGAACCAGTAGACTGTTACTCTTACTTTTTCCATAAGACTCCATACAGTCACTAGGTTGAATTAAATTCACTGCTGACCCGAGTGTTTGCATTGTGTTAGCATGTCACTGAAGCTATGAGAGGTGTTCAACAGTGATTGTTATTTTTTGATGGTCAGAAGTCGGGCTCTAATGCCTTCGTTCACTAGCATTCACTCGTGTTTGATTATTGTATTGATAGCCGATAACATTAATCAGGCTAGGTTATTCCAGGTGGAACAAGGACACTAATGTTCTATTAATGCAGTATGTGCCTGTTCTGAAGATATATACCGACATGCAACCTAGACTTCACTTTCCATGGTCTGTGGCTATTATTGCCCAACCTGTTCTACAGACCCTCATTCCCCAAAGAGCAGCCTGCCTATATACAATCTCTTCTTCGCTAACACTGTGAGCTCTCTGGGAGGTGACATGTTTATCCTATTGACAGGCCAGTGAAAAATAAATAGATGGGCAGTGCATTGCTTCTCAAAGTGTGGTGACATGGACAACACACTATAGGAAAGAAGAAATCGCCTATCCACTAGCAAAATTTCTTTATTGGTTAGGTATGTAATTTTGAAGGATTTTCATGGCTCAGTATGATCCGGAAGGGCCTGACTGATTATATGGATGGAAAATCCAACAATTTACCTGAGAAATGTATCCACAAATGTGTCCACGCTTCGCTGTCACAAATGTATATGCTACCAAGATTTTAGGTATTTCTTTCATTTCCATGGGTTTACTGCCGCCTGGACTAGAATGACTGTTTGCAATGGTAATGTGCCCATTGCATTTGTCGCATATTTGCTGTTCATGACGCTAATCATATACTCTGAACAAGAAATTCGTCACCTTGTCTAAATCTAAGGATATGCCAGGGTTTAATATTAAACTGCAGGGATGGTGCTTTCTTTGAAAAATCAAAGTGACAGAGCTCCACTTCAGTTATAATAATTGCAATATTTCCACTACACACTTTCGAGGAAAGATCTTTGAAAACTAGCTGCATATTAGGAAATCCTTCAAAAATGCAGTGATGCGATTTACAGATGGTAAGAGTTCCAGGAATCCCAGTAGAAACATTTGTCTGGTAAATGAATTTCCCGCAGGAGAGTACAAGCGTTGCTCATATTTATGTTTCCCTAACTTGAGGATTTGGACTTTATCTGAAGAGATGAGCACAAATAAAACAATACGACTTCTCGCGTTTATTGTAAAAGCTTTGCTTCTCCGTTTGTTTGTTTCTCGTGGTGTAGCGCGGTAAAAAGTGCAGGAGCTCTGCTACCTTGCAGAGAGAGCGTCACTGGAGCAATTTCTTCCTCTCTTTAGGTTATTGACCTTCCAGGGTTGCTTGCTGCTTGCAGGGCCTGTCTATTGCGGACCTGAAGCATCATGCAGGATTGTGGGCCCTCAATCGCTACCAGAGGTCCTTGCAGCAGAGACTTAATGGGTCCTGGAATGAACTGCAAGAAGGAGGTTGAGGTAGTATTTGTTTCTGCTGGGTTACAATTACTTGATTTTTGTCCGAGTAAGTCCCCAGAACACTGTTCATGCCTATGTGGTGGTGCACAGTGTTTTCAGATGTTTGACCCCAGTATTTCAAACCTTTGCCTACTGTTTCCTTGTTGATCAAATTCATACAATCGCTGGGATTCATAAAAAGTTGTTATTGGGAGGTGTTAGGAGTTTGGTGGTCCCATCGCCTCGGATAAGAGCACTTTGGATGTGCCGCGCTCCACTGATTCCTGGTTACATTACACTGAAGAACATACTGGTACATACATGGACATAAAGGATGGGATTGAATAAGTCAAAGCCGCCCTGGGTACCAGGCACTGTTTTTACATCCCTCCTCCTTTAACTGTTGTCCTGCTTCCTGCTGGGAGTCCAGTGTGATGATGCAGCATGGGCTGGATTTTGAGGGCGTGTGGCAGTGAAAAGCTGCATTGAGGGGGGCAATTAATGCAGCCCGTTAATCTTCTGTATCTTCTGCTGGTTCCCACAGTGTGTCAAGCATCCCTTCCCAGAAAGAACTGAAATCTCACCGCTTCCTTTGAGATGGGGCTTCCGGCATTTCTCCCCGGGGTCACCAACAGCTCTTCCCATGGTTCATGCTTGCAGTTTTAGAAATGACTCTGGGTCGCATCCCCTCCGCTAGACACCTCTGATCTGCTTCACTCGACACAAAGCACGAACCCTGGTCCCTTTCCAGGATTTTGAGCCACAACAATGGCTCCTAACACTTTTTTTTGAGTGCTCATCTTTCTTTGTTTGTTTCTTTCTTTCTCTTTTTTTTTCTTTCTTTCCTTCTTGCTTTTTTTGATAAACATTTTTTTATTAAGGTAAATAGGCAGTATACATACAGAAAGTACCCACAAGTGGGTAAGTACATTAAAAACTCTGATCGCATAAACACTTATATATCTAGGGGGCGGGCATCTCACAAGAGCTGAACAATAACCAGTGACAGCAGCAATCATTGTCATTGGTGCGGCCTGTGGGATCTCCACTGAGGGGTCCTCTCCTGCAGGCTGACGCACTGGAGGGTGCCATGTCAACAGAGACAGGTCACAGGGGGATTTAAAGCAGGGTGGGCGGTTGACCAGAGACTTTCATGGGGTGGATTCTCAACCTCATCACTGGCTCCTAACACATGTAAACAATCACAGTTCTTTAAGGTTGTGATGAAACAGGTAGGATAAGTGTAGCCTTGTTTCAAAGCATGAGTGTTCTGCATTAGTGCCAGGTTTTTGTTCAACACTATTCGGAGTATAGGATTTGGTGAACAGAAACACAAGATGGCTACTGCAACAACAATACGCGGTAACTAGCCAGGCTACATATGATAAGGAAATAAACAAGAGAAGACCATGCACACCAGGCTTTAGTCAAGGCTAAGCCAAAAACAAGCCGAAGGTGTACAGTATTAGCAATGAGTAGTTCATTTTTTTGTTGTGTTTGTATTTTTTGCTGTTGTGTTTTTTTGTTCTAGTGCCTAGAACTTTGATTTCTTCTTCCTAAGTGCTGACCTACAAATTCCAGAATGAACAAGGGATTAAATATACATGACCCATCGGTGAAAAACGCAGTTTTCGCAGCTGTGGAGTAACTTGATTGTGTTCTTGGGGGGCAGGCACGGAAACACATACAATACCAGCCCTGGAAGAGTATGCATTGTTAGCGGTGGCGAGAGACATTGTTTAGGTGGAGTGAGGGGTAGAAACTGCTACGCATAGGCTGCTATTTACAAGCACTGTGATTTAACCATCCTGACTAATCATCTTTTAAGTAGAAGTGCACCTTCGGTTTTAGGGTCTGACTTGATAGCGCAACTGTTGCCAGAAAATGATGTGAACATCACCAGAGAGGGGCTTTGGGTCTGCCCACATGTTGGGAGCCAGGAGTACATGTTTTGATTGGGAAAAATGTGTGTGATTCCACAAAAAAGTGCTTGCCCGTCAAACAGCTGAGATCATTTTGTTTATTTAAGCTTGAATTTTTAGGGGCAAACACATTACATTGAAATGCAATTAAAGTGACTTAGATAACTAGATAAGTGTTGTTGTTTTCCTCCGACAACAGCAGAGGTGGGAGTAGAGCAGTCCTTAACCTGCATGGATTTTTAGGTCTGGCTTGACACAGTCACCAGCCCTTTTAAACCTACATCAATATTATTTTACAGTTCTTTGCTTCCACACACATACATATCTATTTCCATGCTATTTACCTGTAATGTCCCACATTACTCTACAGCATTCCTTTGAAGCCAGACCTATTGGCATTGCCAATGCTTGTTGCTAATTGTGGCAGCCGGTTTATGACCTTTATCAGTAGCGGTTTGTCAATATGCTACAGACTAGAGTGTTTAATAAACAATAGTCTACAAAATTGGACAATGCCCCATCATCCTGTGGTGGAATGTCGTGACATCATTGTAGGAATCAATGGGCTTTTGAGTCCCCCCTCCCACGACCCCTATAATTTCGGTGAAATTACCGCATTGGCTTTGGCCACATCACTCTGAGTTCACGTCTCATTGAATTAAAGAATACCTTGAAATCCCATATAGCGATATGGCTGCTGTTGCCCACCCTATACCGTCAGTATAGATTTTCTCTGAGCTCTCACTGCTTTCATCTGAAATGTGCCCCTGACCTCTCCAATATGTCGGGAACCGTTGCACACATCTCACCCTCGCTGTGACCCCCATCTTTGATGTGGCTGATGTGGCAGCTTCATCAAAGCTAATGGCCCTCGAAGACTCCCCCAGGGAGCTTGACTTTGAGACTTCCGGTTTCGATCAGAAATGACATATGTTTGTGAGTTTCTTTACTCTCATCTCTGGGGAGCACTGGTTCGTACAGTAGCTTTTTAACTCTATCCGGGCCCCCAGTGCGATCTAACCCTTTACTGCGAGTACAGGAAAGGAAATCCATAAACAGGCCTGTCATGACGAAAGCAAGACCTCCTGTAACCCCAAACACCTGGAAATCAGCCGCCATCCCTAGAAAAGTCTGGAAATGTATATGTTTATAAAGGACTGCAGCTGTGCAGAACATGACACTTTGTCATTACAGGACTTTAGTGATATGAAGGCCATGACATTAAAGGCCCGCTGGTTTCTACATGTGTGGCTCAAATAGTCGTGTGTTTCTATTCATTTATTTTATATAGCGCTGCAGACATAAACAAATAGAAGAACGCTTTGCAAGTAACAACAAGCAAACTGCAGTGTGGCAGACGCACCTTTCCGCATAAAGCATGAGTGGGCGGGGGAACCATGCATATTAATATCTGATTGCTTTGGAGGCGCTTTCAAACCCCCAGAAGGCTTTGCTTTACTGCTGTCCTCTGCCCCAAACTGCATTAATCTGCTTGTGCTTCACTCGCGGAGCTCAGCTGTGCTCTAGGTACATTCTTTTGCTGTCTAACACCACAGTGCTTTACGCTGACGCCGCCACACTCTATTGTGCTCTGCTTCTTTTCACTCTTTTGTGCCCTGCTTCTTTTCACTCTTTTGTGCCCTGCTTCTTTTCACTCTATTTTGCTCTGCTTCTTTTCACTCTATTGTGGCCTGTTTCTTTTCACTCTATTGTGCCCTGCTTCTTATCAATCTATTGTGCTCTGCTTCTTTTCACTCTTTTGTGCCCTGCTTCTTTTCACTCTTTTGTGCCCTGCTTCTTTTCACTCTATTTTGCTCTGCTTCTTTTCACTCTATTGTGGCCTGTTTCTTTTAACTATATTGTGCCCTGCTTCTTATCAATCTATTGTGCTCTGCTTCTTTTCACTCTATTGTGCCCTGCTTCTTTTCACTCTATTTTGCTCTGCTTCTTTTCACTCTATTTTGCTCTGCTTCTTTTCACTCTATTGTGCCCTGCTTCTTTTAACTCTATTGTGCTCTGCTTCTCTTCACTCTTTTGTGCCCTGCTTCTTTTCACTCTTTTGTGCCCTGCTTCTTTTCACTCTTTTGTGCCCTGCTTCTTTTCACTCTTTTGTGCCCTGCTTCTTTTCACTCTAGTTTGCCCTGCTTTTCACTCTAATGTGCCCTGCTTCTTTTCACTCTTTTGTGCCCTGCTTCTTTTCACTCTTTTGAGCCCTGCTTCTTTTCACTCTATTGTGCTCTTCTTCTTTTCACTCTATTGTGCTCTGCTTCTTTTCACTCTATTTTGCCCTGCTTCTTTTCACTCTATTTTGCCCTGCTTCTTTTCACTCTATTTTGCCCTGCTTCTTTTCACTCTATTATGCCCGACTTCTTTTCACTCTATTGTGCCCTGCTTCTTTTCACTCTTTTGTGCTCTGCTTCTTTTCACTCTATTTTGTCCTGCTTTTTTTCACTCTTTTGTGCCCTACTTCTTTTCATTCTATTGTGCCCTGCTTCATTTCACTCTATTGTGTCCTGCTTCTGTTAACTCTTTTGTGCCCTACTTCTTTTCACTCTATTTTGCTCTGATTCTTTTCCCCTCTTGACTCTACTCTCCCCTTCTTTGCTTTGCTACCCTTTTTTAATACCGCATGGCTCTTTCCTCTGTGGTTGGCTCACACACTGTAAAAATGTAAATTGATACTTGTATAGCGCACTACTCACCCGCAAGGGTCTCAAGGCGCTTGTACGAATACCGCTGTGGAACCCGTCCTGGCTTTCCCTGGGAGGCGTCCACTCCTGGGCACCCCCAGGGTGAAGGCCAGGCATCCTTAGCGTTGTGGGGGCCGTTGTGGAGATTAAGCAAGCTATTGCCCAGAGTCGCATAGTGGTACTCTATGATTCGAATAGGCACTGAGGCGAGAATTATCAGGTCTGTGGAATTTTGAGCCCAAGACCCGCCGAGGCGGGGAATTGAACCCTGGTCCCGGGCTAGACCTCTGCATCAGGGTCTGCCGCTCTAACCATTGAGCCACACTTCTCCACTGAGGGCTTAACAAGGCTTAACTTTGCCGTTGTTGATCCCATACTAGGGTAATCAGCGTCTACATTTGGCTGCTTTTCTGTTGCAGCTCTTGTGCTCCTGGGTAGATGCCATATAATACTCCATTTGGGTTTAACCGTCTCCCCTGTGGATTGCTCCTCTGTAGACTCTGTATAATGATCCTTTGTGTTTTAACAGTGCCCCCAGCCAGTGGCTCCTCTGTTATTCTTGAGTGGCTCCTCATTTACTCCCAGTAGACTCCATACAGTACTCCTTGGTGGTTTAACAGAGCCTCCAATGAGTTGCTCCACTGCTATTCTTGAGGGGCTCCTCTGTTACTCCTGGTAGACTCCATGCTCAACACCCCATCAGGGGTCACAAGCGCTATATAAATGTAAACTTTTTTCCCTTCTTCTGTCCCTCCAATATCCTTCTCAATCCGAATAACTGACTAACATATCCACTTCTCAAATTACTTTAGTTTTTCTCAATACTAAATCACTACTAATCCTTTATGGGTCCAGAGTAGAGTGCTACTGCCTCATCAGTGGTAGTAAGTGCTATATAAATGCAATTGCAATACAAAACAATATAGCACTCCTTGGTGGCTCAACAGTTCCTCCAGCGAGTTGCTCCTCTGGTTATTCTTCAGTGGCTCCTCTGTTACTCCTGGTAGACTCCATATAGTACTCCTTGGTGGTTTAACAGTACTTCCTATGGATTGCTCCTCTGTTGTTCCTTTGTCACGCCTTGGTTCACTCAATCTAATACTTTTGTAGTTCATGAGTATCTCTAATGAGTTGCTCCTCGATTCCTTCTGTGTAATCTCCATGTAATCCTCTTCTCCTTGATCCTTTTTGTGTGCCTCTTCTTCTTGCTCCATCCTTTCTCTTTCTTTTTCCCCTGGACTCTCTTCCACTCCTCCCACCTTCCTCTTGGTCTTTTCTCCCAAGCCCCAAACTTACCCTACCTCCTTCCCGCTATCCCCTCTGCCTCCACTTACCCTCTCATCTTCCCCTCTTCTCTGTATCTCCTTCTACCTTTGGCCCCTTTTAGGCCTTTCTATGTGTCCTGTTCCCTTTCTCACTACTGTCTCTGCCTCCTCCCCTCTTCTCTTCACTGTCATGCTTTCTGCTTCCGCCTCATCTACCCCTTGACCTGGGTCCTGCCCTCCCCTCTTCCATCCTCCCACCACCCCCACCAACTCCTTCCCTTCTATTTTATGGTCGTTCCACCTTCTCATAAGTCTCCCTTATCCATATGTTCCTACCTACCCTATGTCCCCCTCCTCTCCTATTTCCTCTTTCCTCCAACACCCTCCTTCCTCCTTTCCATTTCACCCCCACTCTATACTTCTCCCTCGTTTTCCCCTCCTCCCCTCTGTTCCTTCCCCTTCAATCATCTGATGCTACTTGTAGGAGAGTGGAGTACGATGTGGTGTGGGGCTTTGACCTCACCATGTAATAATATTATGTCAGCCCAAAGATGGTCCTTGGATTCACACTAATAAATCCTTAGCTCAGTCCTGGTAGAGGGGCAAAGCTCTGTCCGGCTTTACCAGAGGAACATGTGTTAAGCATTTCAGACTACCAGCATGGAAGATAAGTAATTGATACAATTTGAGAGAAATCTGACACTAATTTATGAAAATGGAGTACATTTTTATCTTAATTTAGAGACCAAAACAAACAAAATAGCATACATGTAACTGAATAGGTTCTTAATACAAAATCAGAGACAAATTATACAGTGAAAATGTAACATTGCGGTCAGTGGGAAAAACTGCTAGTGCCAATCGGTCACTTGCAGGGTTAGTTGCGTTGAATCCTTGCAGGGAAAAGGTGATGCAGATCCCAGGACCAACCCACGGAAGTCAGTTCAATTTTACCTTGCCCGTGGAGCCTGGGTGCAGAGTTGTCCTGGCTGTCCCTGGTGCTGAACGGGGGCCGCTGGAGAGCTTCTTTTACAGCTGATATGGTGCTGTGGGGAAAAACATGCAAAAACACAAAAATGGGTCCACTGTTGATTGATGTCGGATGAACATTGGATTGAGCTCCCTCTAGGTGCACTGTCAAATGCAGGGGTTGGTTGCCGATCTGACGACCAACAAACCTTGGCAGTGGTAACTGGAGCAGAAAGTAACTGGCGTCTGGTGGTCCTGGGGAACGTGGTAGCTTCCTGTAACTTTGTGGAAGGCAGGACTACAGTCCCCACAAAGCACTAGACCATCTGGGTTTGGGTATCACTCAAAGGGTCTAATGGCCAGCGATTCTTCAGATCCAGGACGTTGTTTTACCTGCTGTTTGCAGGGGACTAGTGCCACTAGTCCAGGGGAGCCTGTGGGTGCTTCACACTTCCACAGGTGTCCATCTGTCTGGGGGAACTGAGAGATAGCCTAGGACGAGTCTCAGTCAGCCAGTTCCAGGAGCAGTGCCACATGTGCAGGGTATCCCTCTTTTGCTTTGAGCAAGTCTTCTTATGTAGACACCAGTCTCCTCTTCTGTCCTCTTTGATTCAGGTTGTTCAGAACTGAGGTTCTGGTGCCAGGGGTATCCCTTAGATTCTAGATTTAGGGAAGTCACTGGTGTGGGAGCGAATAGCCAATGGTTTGCTAGTCCATGCAGCTAATGCGCCCCTGAGGTTACCACTTCCCGCAGTGTGGGTCACCTTTTCAACCCAGAACCCTCTATTCTGCCAGTGCTAAAGATGCCGGGAATCAACTTTTAGTGTACAGACCTAGCTGCATTTTATGACAAGATGGTGCTAGACAAGAATATGCCCCAGAGAAGCCCGAGAACTAAGGATGTGAACTGAGGATATAAAAATCTCCACAACGATCTCAGATAGGCCCAGAAGAGAAAGTTGCTTAACAGAGCCACACCCCTGAGGTTGGTGTCAAAATTCACTGGAACTGGCACGTGGGGACAATTAATGAGAAGGGGCTCACGCGGTGCCTCAATTTATACTGAGATGAGGTATACCATTGGCCTCCGCATCACTGTAATCCTGAAGCCCACAGCACACCATACCACTGCTATCCTTTTTTGTATATAATCATCTTTTATATTTCACTATTTATCACTGTCAATCACCGAAGCCCTGGGAGTTGGCTTTATACCTGACCTGCTTTAAGAATGCATTAAAAAGATGCTTTTTGTCAAGTTTCTGTTCGTAGGTATTTTACTTGACTTTTCACTTGATTGGCTTTGGAGATAATTAGCTATTCTCACAAATGTTTTTATTCAGTTGTTACTTACACCTCTGCAAGCTATTCTTTGTGGAGGAGGCTGATAAACCCTGATGGACTTGATCATAATCTAAGGCCACTGGTGGCCAAGGCTCGACGCCAGTTCTCGGCCTGACCTCACTTTGCATACCCCAGGCAGCATCTGATGACCTTTTTACTTCCAAATCACCATCGAACAGAGTGCAAAGTGGTTTCTTCTTTTATTTAACATAGTTTTAAACCAACCACTTCTTCTCGTGTTGCTCCATTAATCTAGACTGTGGATTTTTTGGGGAGAAATTCAAACCAGCCCGAATTATTTTCCCACCCCAAAGAACATGCTCTCTTTGTTGACACTTCAGGCCCGCACATCTGTTAAAAATGCTGAAACGGGGGAAATGTGCCAGTGTTTTCCTAGCCTTGTTTTGTTTAGAAAATTGAACTTTTTCTGTGGGCCGTGAATGTAGGCCGGTCAGCTGCAGAAAGCATGTTTTATTTGTATAGTCACCTGTGTCAAGGGAGCGCAGGAAGCCGTAGTTGTATTTTCAGCACGGGCAGCCGGTGTGAACTGGGTGTTGGGCCTGCAGAGCTTCCTGGTGGCATCTGCCGGCACACAGGAGGAGTCTTTGATCATGAGTTATGTGTAAGAGCGTACTCCTTTCCGACCTCCTGCCCCAAAGCACTTTTCTTTGCACTTTCGTGTGTAAATATTTATTTTTTATTGAAATTCAGACCCATTTTTATCGACTTAAGTGAAAAAATGCCTCTCAGAAAATATAACCGATCACCTTCAAGTTTGCCCAAACTTTAAAGCTGGTGTTTTAACCCCTTCCATGCTCATGACGGAACGGTTCCGTCATGAGCGTCGGTTGAGCTGTGCTCATGACGGAACCGTTCCGTCATGAGCCGATAGGCTCATTAGAACCTTCAGCACAGCGCGAAAATTCGCGCCGCGCTGAAGGGGTTAACAAGCAAAAAGATATTGCCAGCTTAGCATAATTCAGAGAAGCATTTTCGTTGAAGCCAATAAGCTAGCTCAGAATGTTAAGTGCCATCGCTTGCCCTCTCAAGACCATGAGACTGAAATTTGGAAGTGTCTACTCAGGCCTGTGATTTTTCGAGGTGCACGGAATAAGTACTATTGTGTTGGTCTGTATTAGCACCAGGGCGCATATCACGAATAGTGCCTATGGGATGCAATGGGTGTTGGTGCATGATTCTTGGGCCTGCATGGCGCTTTGGTATTACAGAAGGGACCTCAGATGCTTGTGTGGGCCTTGTGTAATATGGACTGCACCTTCATGAGGGAGTGTTAGCTGGTTTGCATGGAGGTGTGGCACCAGCGGATGAGAGAATACTTTGCCTTTGCATCCGTGTCATATTACGGACTCAGGTGAAGAGACTGTGCACCAGGTAAAGGTGGTGCATAGTCTGTGGCCCCTTCCCAGAGGAGTCAGACGGAGCACCCCATGCATACTCTTGCAGTCTGGTGCAATAATACACTACACCCGCTTGCAGGGGATGATTTCTCCTTCTCCAAAAGGAGGTCAGTGCACCTCCAATGGCAGACGGAGCTGCTGTTTCAAACCACAGCCTTGTCTTTCACTCACTCACTGTCCTAGGCACAGGCGGGAGCTGACAGAACTTGCGCTTGCACTACAGACAGTGCATTTTTTGAGAAATCATGGCACAAACAGGAAGTGCTCCCAATATGTCATTTCAGTCCCAGACCCTCCCTCGTAAGTTTCCCAAGTCCATGCATGCATAGCTCTTGCAATTCAGGTTTTGGCCTTGCATTTTGGGGCTTGTAGTTCTGTTTATCCCATTATGAAACTAGGTCTACAAATTCCAGAATGCAGAGTAAAACCTGCACAGGATAAGCTACTCAAGCACACACATGGTAAATTTGAGGGCGCTTATCAGCACCTTTTATTTTGTTGTCCATGAAATGGTTCAGATTGTCACACGTTCTCTGTGGATGGTCAATTTAATTTGTTTTTTAAATAAGTACATTGATGTTCATGTGGATCGGTTTCATCCTACTGGTGTCTGATGCCTCTCCAACGGGAGACAGTTGTGCATATATATATATATATATATAAGTGAGTGATGATGAGGTAGTTTGTGCAGGTCTACTCTGTTTTTGGTGTAATCAATGTTGTGTGATGTTATTTTGAGCTGGGGTGGGGTGGGTTTTTAAGTTATTGGTGACAGAACTATATTCCCAACTTAACCACCTGCTTTCTGAGCTTAGCCTGTTGATTGGAAGTCTTCTTATGTTATGTTATGTTAATTTCGATTTATATAGCGCCAAATCACCAACAGGTCTCTTAGCGCTTGCTTTGGGAACCCGTCCTGGCTTTCCCTGCGAGATAACCCCTACAGGGCATCCCCAAGGTGAAGACCAGGCATCCCATCGCGGTAGGGCCGTAGTGGAGATTAAGCAAGCTATTGCCCAGAGTTGCAGAGTGTGAACCCATGATTCGAGTAGGCACCGAGGCGAGAATTATCGAGTCCGTGGACATTTTGAGCTCAAGACCCTGCCGCGTCAAGAATTGAACCCTGGTCCCGGGTCTGACATCTGCATCAGGGTCTGCCTCCTCTAACCAGTGAGCCACACTTCTCCACTCTTGGCCAACCCCATCCATGAACTATTGCGTGCACTTGTTGAGCACGCTATACATTGACCCTTTGAGTGATTGTAAATCAGATGTCTTTAATTGTAGCCAAAAACGCTCTGTCAGTCATCAGATTTGTGCTTGTTTATGTAGAAGTTTTTTGGCGAACACAGGGGCATCTCTCTGGGTCAAAAGCTGCCTCCACGGTCATTTAATCTGTTATATTATCATATTTTGTGTTGGAACTTGTATACATCACTTCAGACATTAGCTAGACCTCAACGCGGGAGACTTTGGAATAGTAGGGGGGTCGGGTTTTATTTCGTGTGAATTTCGGGTTGCTGCAGATTCTGCTCTGATTATCTGGACACTGCGTCCCTTCTTCAGTACATGTGTCTCTTATGCTCAGCGCCTGTCTCTACCAGCTCCTGCGTTGCCTGGCTGCATCTGGAGTGCTTTCTTATTTCTACGTTTCTTAAATTGAAAGTGGTTGTATATATTGAGTTACAAAGCTACCTAGATATTGAATGAAGGCGGCAAGCCAGCAGGCACTGGTGGGCCCATGTTCTTGCCTTTTGTAGCACCCAGACAACGCTGGGATTTTTTAGCTATAATGAGAGGTAGACCTGTTGGATTTGGCAATGCTTGTTCCTCTTTTGCTTCGTCCTGTGTACTCGTGACATCAACTCCTCTACAGGCAGGATTCACTCAGAGCACCTACTTGATTTGACTCAGTAACCTTCTCATTCCCTTGGCTTTTCATTTATGCTTTGCCTGTAACTAGTCAGTCTGTAGTCTGATATATTTCTCTCCCCTTTTGCCACGAGACACACCTAGAAATGGCTCTGCCGAGGCGCTCCTTCCCAAAAAAGCTCCGTGAGAGCCCGTGGCAGCGGCCACTGGGGAGGCCCGAGCTCTAAGACTCGTTTGTTTCTGTGTTAATAGAATCAACATCTGTGGAGGTCTCTGCAGTGCAATCCGTGAGCTGGGTGGTCCTCTGTTGAGTCAGGTAGGTCCTTACACTCCTCATCTCCCTCCTGCTCACAGCTGAATGAAGAGCGGAAGAGCGATGAAGTACGGTGGCCCGCTGGGCCTGACGTGCATCGAAGTGCATTCACCTTTACCACACACACTGACATGCGCACATTTTCCTTCATTGCGCTGGGCACACCTTTAAAAAGGTGCGCCCGGTACAGTGAAGGAAAAAGTGCCGTATTATGATGAATGCGCTGCCCTCAGGGCAGCCGCAAAGTCGCGCTGCCCTTAGGGCAGTGCATTCATGTGAAAAACAGAGTGGCTGCTTTGAAGCCGTTCCGTGTTTTAATAGTGCAGGCGGCAACCTGCCTGCACTTTGAAGGGGGATTGGAGATCCCCTTGCAGTCTGGTGCAGTCAGTGACTGCACCCGCCTGCAAGAGGTTGTCTTGGGGGAGGGGGTGGGGGGGTCCATAGGACCCACTTTTCCCCCTCCAGAGGGCTGCTCTCTGGGGGTGCACTGTCAGTGTGCCTGTTGAGAACTTCTTGCCTCTGCCCCCGCATCTTTAACACGGCGCAGGTGCAGATGCAAAGGGAGCCCTCATTTGCCTGGGCCCCGCCCTCTGAAGAGATCGCTGGTTCTTTATGTGCGCCAGCGCTATCGGTATTACAGAAAGGGCCGTACAAGTGTCTGGGGTCCCTTCAGTAATATCAAAGTGCCCCGGGGCGTGCAAAGCAGGCAAAAAACGCCTGTTGGGCCCCTGGAACACTTTGTGTAGTATGGCGCCTATGTATGTGTATGTATTGCAACTTATATAGCGCACGTATCACCCAAAGGCATCAAGGCGCTTGCCTTGGGAACCCGTCCTGGCTTTTTCCCTGTGAGATAACCCCTACTGGGCATCCCCAAGGTGAAAGCCAGGCATCCCGCAGCGGCAGGGCCGCCGTAGTGGAGATTAAGCAAGCTATTGCCCAGAGTTGCAGCGTGGGACCCCATGATTAGAGTAGGCACCGAGGCGAGAATTATCGAGTCCGTGGACATTTTGGGCTCAGGACCCTGCCGCGTCGGGAATTGAACCCTGGTCCCGGGCCAGATCTCTGCATCAGGGTCTGCCGCTCTAATCAGTGAGCTACACTCCTCCACTGATGTTAGTAGCACTTCAGAACAGATATCAGATATGCTCATGGCACAGGACTGCACAGTATTATAATGTAGGCAACTCCTCCATTGATTCAAGGTGATTTTAGATGGGAAAGCTTCCCAGAACAATACGTTTAAGATGCAACTGGTATAGAGGGCAAAGCGTGCGCAACAGCATCTGGGCTGCAAAAACGCCAGCTGAACATTAATTCTTTCCTCTATTTGTTTTGTTTATAGATGCAAATGTTGGACCGGTTTCCTGTGGAAGGAGGTCAGAAAGATCCTAAACAGAGGATTATTCCGTTCCTGCCAGGTAAGATGTATATTCAATCACAATCATTACCTTGCACGGTGCTCCTGTTCCTGCTTGATTGATGGCGTGCACGCCGGAACTTTTATAGCTGTGTTTTTGTTTATATCATTATGGCTGCACCTGGATTATGTGACTGGTGCTTCTCTTAGCTTTTACTTGCACACCTTTGTGTTCACCAACCTTCATGATGGAAGCACATAATGCACTTCCTGTTCTATTTAGGACGAAAGAAAAATCGAAACATACCAGTCGAGGCTCAATGTGCGGTGTATACGTGCAACTACGACATTTATTTATTTTATTTATTTAAACTTTTACCGCGCACAGCTACCCACAGTGGGTTTCCCGGCGCTAGGGACAGACTGGAGAAGAAGATATCAGATAGCCAGCATACAGGAACCAACTAATTATGTGAACAACAGCGTTTTCAGTGCTCTGCGAAAACGAAGAAGACTGGTCTCTAATTTAAGGGCAGTGGGCAGGGCATTCCAATATTTGGGACCAAGATAGGAGAAGGAACGTCCGCCCATCCTTGCCAGCTTAAATCTTGGTATCTGCGTATCAATTTTTATGATGATAAATAGTTTTGTTGGGTCTGGTGTCTCTCTGGACTGATTCATTCACTCCAGGGCCAGTATTACGGACATTGGGCACACTCCCTCTTTGTGTCACAGTGCAACCTTTAAATAGGTGCTCCAGGTGCAAAAAGGGATAGTGCACCCTTTTACAAATAACGTGCTTCGCCATGGCAGCCGCAAACTAGTGCTGCCTGGGGGTGCACATTCCGCGAAATATGAGGCCGCTGAATGAAGCTGAAGCTGTCTTTCTCTGTTAGGGCAACACCTGCCTGCACTTTAAAGAGCGGGCAGAGAACCCCCTGTAGGTGAGTACAGTGAGTGACTGCAACTGCCTGCAAGGGCATGTCTAGGGGGCCAATAGGACCCCTTCCATTCCTAGAGAGGGCTGTCTTCAGGGTGCAATACTGCTAGTGTGCCACCTTTTTGTGGTGCATTTTCAGTGCGTCTCCTTAGTGCATAATTGCTTCTGCACCTGCGTCTGTCATAAAACACGGTCTCAGAGATAAAGCAGGTCCCACAGTTGCATGGGGCCGGCCCATGCACATGAGAGAACTCCCTCTCTAGATAGCACTGGCCCTACATGTGTGCCAATGCTACCATTATTAAAGGAGGGACCACACCAATGTATTCATCCCCTTATGTAATACTATAGTGCCCTGGGGTGCACAAAGCAGGTGCATAGGCCCGTTGCAGCCCCAGTGCTCTATGCATAGTAAGGCCCCTGGTTACACATTTGAGTCCCTGTGGGTCTCCTTTCCTTTGATCCTTCTCATGTCGATAAAATGAGTACCATTGATTTGGTTAACAATAAACCCCTGTTATTCAACACCAAGATGCCCAAAGGACAGATGTGAGCCTTACTTTACACATAATTATCGTTATGTTATGCTAGCTTTGGCAAAACAATGCATATTTTGGACAACCAAGCCAGAGAGGGTTAATTGACCAAACAGGAAGCTGACATAATTTACAACTGTTTTTCCTTTGTGTCTTGGGACTCCATCTTGATGTTGCAATGATTTGGTTAATAGTTTCCTCTGTCAGTAATGCTTGGTCTTTATTGATTTCCAATAGCTTGAACCTAAATGTGATGTCAGATATAGGTTTACTGTGTGCTTCTTTGTCCCAAAGAGCAGTGATCACTTTCAGATTAGCTCTCGTTTCTTACGACCCTAGCATATTAGTTTACACTTTCTTATACATTTGACTAATTTGCCACCAGGCCGAGGGGGGAGGAGACAGGCTTGGTGAGTATGCCTGACATGATGTGCTTGTCTGTTGACTCCCAGTATTTGTTTACATATTAACATGCACACAAGAATAACAGTCGTTAGTGAATTAAATGTAATGGAATTTAGGGCTTTGCGATAACTGAGAGACTACAACAAAAAGAACAACCTAAACATCCAGTGTGTGGCATAATACCCAAACATAAGGTGCAGTTGTGCAATTTGCACCAGATTCTTGGATGGAAACTATGAGCAGTGCCTGGGTTTCTGGAGATCGGTGTAGGAGGACTTTAAAGTGTTATTGTTATTGTTATTGTTACTTTAGTTTGTATAGCGCCAACTCACCCACAGGTCTCAAGACGCTTTTAGACCAAGGAAAACATAACAATTTTACCAGCTAGAAGAGGAATAAAATACCATATGGTTAAATGGGGCCAAGGGCTTCCCTAAAGTGTGCAGTGTCTGCCGACCCTGCACCAGCCCCAGACACATAGCTACCAAGTTCCCCAGTTCTGCATCTGGCATCTTTCTGACATGTTAGCCAACCGTGTTCTGTAGTCTGGGGCTCGTAGTTTTGTTTTCCTTGTACAAGTTTGGCCCTACAACTTTCAGTTTAGAGAGTGCATTTTGACAACAGAGCCAGGACTAGCTGTGGGTACAATACATGATATGGAGTCACTTGAAAGCTGTGCAGTCCTCTGTTCCATTTCTTCAGCAAATGACTGGTTTTAGTGTTTGGTATATTTTGCTGCAGTCTGGACCTTTAGATTCACATTTAAAGTGCGACTTGTCAATTCGCTGCTTGTGTTCTTCATTAGAAGGATAGCTTTACATTACTGTTTCTACTCGCACCCATTTTACCCTACTCTGCGTCATTACAGTAACGTCATTTTAGAGATGGACTACTTATTAGGTCAAAGCTAGTAGACCGCCCATACGCTGTCCATTGCGAGGCATATTGTGGCTTACCAAGAACATAGAGAGGCTTGGATCCCACCCAATGCTTACCATTGGTTGGATTTCCTTGTCACTCTCATTTGTCTCCTTCTTATTCGTGTCCCAGCTTATCAATTTTGTGTTTGTTTCTCCCATGGAGCATTGTGGATTTACAATACATTCGATTGGCTGCCATCTCTGCTTTCACTGCTTGCTTTTTAAGCACTACCTTTTTAGGTCTCGCCTAAGCTTTTGTGTAAGCGATGCTCTGGGCAGATATTAAATAAGGGGCTTTTGAAAGTTCTCCCAAAGTCTGCAGGCGGATCGGGTACAGTGCATGTGCGCCGGGCGCGCGCACCATTTGTCAGCCTGCAGCCTTTTGGAGCACTTTCGCAGCCGCTTTGATGTTCTCAGTGAGCCGCACGGCCACTGAGAACATCAAAGCGGCCACGAAAGTGATCACCATTTGCCATGTGCCCGGGTGGCTCACTACACCCGTCTTTTCTCCCACCTCTTCACCCTGCATGTCTGTTCTCCTTGCACTCTTCTCTACCATCTCGGCTTCCAGACGGCTCTACCCTCCCCGATGACGGCTACTCCTGTTTGCTCCATCCTGTCTGCGCTCATCTCCCTGCTGTCCTTATTCATCCATACTCTTGGCACCTCTCCTCTTCCTCCGCCTGTCTGCTTCTGCTTCTCGCTCTTACTCCCTCTATTTTACTTCTCGCGGACTCCCCCTTCCAGCTGGCACTGTCTCTGTGAGCCCTTTGGTACAATTTGCTGTCTCCTCTGGAGACATATGCTGTTGTACTTCCATAGCGGCACATCTTGTTGAAGCTGCAGGGACCTCTCCGCATGGGAGGGAGGTGCGATTGCCTGCTTTCTTCTTTTTGGCTTCTTAATTTTACTTAGAATCTCCCTTTCCCTTGCCTCGGGTTTAGAACTTGAGAGGCACAGTTGAAGAAAAGGAAGCCGTGCAATTTTTGCACATTATCAAATATATTCTCTCTTGTTTTCTGAAAAAAGAGAAAATGCTGTTGAGTTTCCAACATTAATTCTCAAATGATACGTAGGCTAAAAGGCTCACAAGCAATTTAATGATGTAAAACTGAATCTAGAGACGTGTACCATGCCTGTTCTTGTCTGCTAGTACCGCCTCAGTACTGACCTGCTGCTTCGCTGGTGGTCTGACCAGCTACAAATACGACTTTACCGACTTCTTAACAACGCTGAAAGGACACGTTGGTGAATGCTATGCAGTACAAAACCGCATAAGATAACACAGTGTGTCACTGTGAAGGCGTATCTAAAATAAGCATCCCCATTAGGTTTCTTTCATCAGTCAATATAAATGTCTGCTAAACCACCTTCTTCTGCTCTGCTTTGATCTGTGGCTCGGAAGCTGGGGCGTGGCCTTTGGGGATGCTGCCCACCGGTTATTCGCAGCTGTCTCTCCCGTCTCCTTGTAACCCTGCCCCTCCTTTCACCAAAGGCTCTCTGTTTCTTAAGAAAGTGGTATAAGAACCACGACTGACATAGATACAAGGCCTAGAGTCTTTTAGAACCGCTGGGGCCACCAGGAACCACCCATGGTAGTGACACAGGAGTCCCACACGGGACGGGTGCAGTGTCTAAACACAGCCGCGAATCACCATTAACTTCTATGGAGGAAGTCGCAGTTGGAATTTTATAGATAAAGGACACTTAGAAGAGGACATCTGTAGGGGCCTCTGTCTCTTCTAATAGGAGGGACACCTCCCAGGAGAAGAGAGAAAGACAGATGAGACTTGAAGAAGCTCAACTGAGAATAAGGAGACAGAAAGTAGCCTTAGAAAGGGAGTCCCTAGAGCTTGAAAAAAGCTGGAACAATAGATGGGACTAGAGTCCCATGGTGGCAGCTACTTCCCTAGTGGTAGGGAAAGGTCTTATGACCATAGAAACTTAAACAAGATTGTCCCTCCCTATCAGAATGGGGATTACATCCACAAATGGATAACTGCACTGGAAAGGGAGAAGCGTGGCTCAATGGTTAGAGCGGCAGACCCTGATGCAGAGGTCTGGCCCGGGACCAGGGTTCAATTCCCGCCTCGGTGGCTCTTGGACTCAATCTACCCAGACCTGATAATTCTCGCCTCGATGCCTAGTCTAATCATGGGTCCCACTCTGTGAATCTGGGTGATAGCTTGCTTAATCTCCACAACGGCCCCAGCAGCGCCTGTATGCCTGGCTTCACCTTGGGGGTGCCCAGGAGTGGACATCTCACAGGAAAAGCCAGGATGGGTTCCATAGCGGTATGAATACAGCGCTACGAGACCTCTGGGTAGAAGGCGCTATATAAATACAAACACATTTACATTACATTTACATTTCTAACCCGGTCACTTATTTCATCTCAGCCTTTCAGTCTATCCACACACACTCACAACCACACCCACACAAACAACCACAACACACACACAACCACACCCACACACACAACCACAACACACACACAACCACAACACACACACAACCACAACACACACGCAACCACATACACGCACACAACCACAAGCACACACAACCACTCGCACACACAACCACACACAACCACACACAACCACACACACAACCACACACACAACCACACATACAACCACACATACAACCACACACACAACCAACCACACAACCAACCACACACAACCGCACACACACAACCGCTCACACACAACCACACACACACAACCACACACACACACAACCACACACACAACCACACACACACACACACAACCACACACACAACCACACACACAAAACCATACACACACAACCACACACACCCAACCACACACACCCAACCACAAGCACACACACAACCACACCCAACCACACACACACAAGCACACACACACAACCACACACAACTACACAACTACACACACAAGCACACACACAACCACACACACACTACCACAACCACACACACAGAACCACACATACAACCACACACACAACCACACATACAACCATACACACAAAACTACACAGCCACACACACAAAACCACACAACCACACACACCCACAACCACACACACCCAACACGCACACCCAACCACACACACCCAACCACACGCACACCCAGCCACACACACACAAGCACACACACAACCACACACACACAAAACTACACAACCACACACACAAAACTACACAACCACACACACACAACTACACAACCACACACACACAACCACACACACAACCAACCACACACAGCCAACCACACACAGCCAACCACACACACAACCACACACAGCCAACCACACACACAACCACACACAGCCAACCACACACACAACCACACACACAACCACACACACAACCACACACACAACCACACACACACACTACCACACACACACAGAACCACACATACAACCACACACACACACAAAACCACACAGCTACACACACAAAACCACACAGCCACACACACACACAACAACCACACACAACCACACACACAACCACATATACAACCACACACACAACCACACTGTCAGTGCACACTTTCACTAGGCACAGACACCATCAGTCGTCAGTGCACGCTTTTAACAGGCAAAAACACCACCAGCCGTCAGTACACGCTTTCACCAGGCCCAAGCACCACCAGCCATCAGAGCACACTTCCACCAGGCACACACCACCAGACGTCAGTGCATGCTTTCACCAGGCACACACACACCACCAGACGTCAGTGCAAGCTTTCACCAGGCACACACACACCACCAGCCGTCAGTGCACGCTTTCACCAGGCACACACACCACCGGCCGTCAGTGCACGCTTTCACCAGGCACACACACCACCAGCAGTCAGTGCACGCTTCCACCAGGCACACACACCACTAGCCGGCAGTGCACACTTCCGCCAGGCACACACACCACCAGCCATCAGTGCACAATTTCTACAGGCACACACACCACCAGCCATCAGTGCACACATCAATTATTAACGCATCCACAATTAACTATTGTGGCAATCGCAGTATGGCGCACTTTACTTTTAAACATATTTACCTTAAGCGCAGCATGCCACCATTGCTAAAAAAATGAATACACAGTTTTTTGGCCTACAATGTATAGACTTTTGTTGCAATTGGTGTTGTAATATTTAGCAATGCCAATAGCTCAAACTTAATTAATGCGAGACCTATTGCATTGCAAATCCTTGTTCTTTTGTGCTAAGCAAATCACTCTAATAGAGTGTGTGTGCGTTTTCAAGCCATCTCCCTTTTATACATCTCTCCCCCTGCACTCCCTGTTGCCAGACAGCTTCTCCCACCCCTTTTGGCTTTGGGTCCCCCCAATCCTCCATCCTAGGGCTTTTTTTCCCCTCCCATTTTGCTTTAGCGTTTCCGAACCCCCTTCCGTGTTGGATTGACGTTGGCCACCCAACCTCCACCATGTTGCTTCTCCATTTCCCCCACCCTGCCAAGTGTTGCTTCATTTACCCCCGCATGACTTGTTTTTAAATACAAAAATGCTTTTGCGTAC
Source organism: Lissotriton vulgaris (assembly GCF_964263255.1). Taxonomy (NCBI): domain Eukaryota; kingdom Metazoa; phylum Chordata; class Amphibia; order Caudata; family Salamandridae; genus Lissotriton; species Lissotriton vulgaris. The sequence goes on along the minus strand of NC_141693.1, from coordinate 1,062,634,969 downwards.
TTTATTTTGTCTGTGTTTACTGATCTAAATCAGATCAGTAACTAAAAAGAAAAAAGTGCCTACGCCATTTTGTAGGGGTGCACATCTATGGTGCATGCACCTACAAAATGGCATGAAAGATAATGTCAAAGGCTTTGGTTTAAAAACAATGAATGATTTTTTATATCTTTAGCCACGTTGCACTGCATTGCAGATGCTGAACAGCATGGCTAAAATAATCGGCAAAAGCCAATATGTCACAAAGGCAAGCGTTATTAGCTTTCCCAATGCTTGTAACTGTACTTAGTGGTGATAGTAGCAGCCTGGGCACCACTGCAGCTTCCTCTTGGAAGAGGCCAGCATCTGTTGTCTGTATTGTGCTATGGGGTGCCACTGTAGTCACTTCCTGACAGAAGCCAGTGGATGTTCCAAGAGTGCACATGGTGTTGCGAGTAGATATTTGCATTCCCAGCTACACCTGAGGTGAGCAGAGGCAGCATCATCCCGGGGTGTCAAATAAGCGTTGTCAGCATGGGTCTAGATGTAAAAATAGCATGGAAACTGTGATGTGGTGGCATTGCAAGTGGTGTTTTGACAAATGAGATGGCTTCAGCGTTGATAACGTGAATAAAAGATCCATGATTATAAGTACTCAACACCCAATAGCTATAAGGTTGAAACTAAAAACTACAAGCTCCAGCAGGCAAAGTGCTGCTAGAAAAGTCTCCTGCCCTTGATTAAGGTATTCTATGTGATCTGGATCCTTCTGGTAGTTTGTTAATTTTGCATGAGAGCCAAGCAGTCATAGTGTTTGAAATGGAAGAAAGTTGATTTAGAGTGGTGGAGATAGCAGAGATGACCTTTCAAATGCAGATGACCACCAGTAGCGGCTGGTACCCGGTGAAAGTGGTGACTCAGCGCGGGGTACCAAAACAAAAAAAGAACTTACCTGGCTGCTGCTCTTTTGCTTTCTTCTGACTGCTGTGATCAGGCTGAGGCTCCCACACTCCTCTACGGCCAATCCCAGCGCTTCTCTCATGCTGGTTAGAGAAGCGCTGGGATTGGCTGAGTGGGCTGTTTTTTCTCTCCATCAGGGACTGGTAGCCTGCGCCTGCTGTTCTCTCCACACGGCAATGCAGAACGGTTTGGAGAGATGTACATGTGCATGTTGGTTTTGCCTTCCTGAGACAGCTGAGCAAACCGACATGCGCACTGACAGCAGTGCCCACCACTCCCTCTCTGTGCTTGCTGTAGTACTGAGTGAATATAGCCACACACCCAAGACTCTGCTCAGAGACGAAAAATAAAATGATAATAAAACTGTTTTATTTGTCAATTTCTGCAGCTGCTCATGGGGGTTGGGAGCACTCCTCCGCCATAATAGAGGAGCCGCCGCTGTTGAGCACATCAAAATACTAAGAAAAAATCAAACATTTACACACATTTGGAACAAGGGGGTTTCGTATAAGCGCCCAGTGGCTTGAACTCAGCACTAGAAAAAGTATGCCCTGCAGCCCACCAGTCCTATCATACAGGGCCGGACTGGCTCCAGGACGTTTCAGTGGGCTGGCAGGGGGGAGGCCGGTTTCACTGCTGTGGGGGTTGCTTTTGTTGCTGGGTACCTGCAGGCCACCGTCCTGTGTGTAGCGCTTCAAATTAAAATGTTGCAAAAAAAATGGTTTTAAAGCGTACTTCAAGCGACCTTTGAAACCATTTGTTTTTGCATTGTTTGCTTAGAACGAAACTCCTGGTTGCTAGTTTGTCCCTGATGTCAGGTTGTTATTATCAGCACATTAGAAAGTCTCTTGGCTATGGAGGAGAGAGCATGTGGCGATGGTAGTGACTAACCATGGCAGTGTCTTTATTCGGGTAGTACTGCATTTGTGACACTTGACCTTGTGAAAGTGAATTGGATTGTACTTTAGAATATACACAGTGCTTCATGCACCTAACAAGGCCTCACAGCGCAGTGACTGGCATTGGGCTCCTGAGAGGCCCTTTTGGAGTTCATGGTTGGAGAGGCTGTGCAGTTTTACTTTGTCTTCTACTTGAGGTGTTGGGTTTGATGCAGGATTATCTGTGACTTGCTCCAGTCATGGTGCGTCAGGCTTGTAGCTGTGCATATGCATGAAGTGTTTCAGAAAAGTTTTTTTATTTTTTACGGAGTTTTATACAGCGCGAATTTGACCCGGTATCGGGTATCAGAGCGCTTTACATAGCACCAGTTGTGTTACATGAGGACACGTATTCATTTTTTTTAGGCACAGGGAGATTACGTGATTTGTCCAGAATCACAGGATGTCAGCGTTGTTGCCGAGACTCGAATCTGGTTCCCCAGATTCGAGGTAGACCGCTCTAGCCGTTAGGTCAACTCCTCGCCCCAGAAAAGTATAAGTGTAGATGCAGTCATATATGTGAATAACATGGATGACCATAACTGCAGAGCCCCAACCATTTCATGCCAGCTTCCACGGTGTTATGCAGTGTTCATGGACACTGAAGTAGTCTGACCAATCACACACCACTTTAAATGCTAGCAAAAGTAATCAAACATTCAGCAGTCGGAGACTCCGAGTTGACCTTTGTGACCCTTGTGTCTATGTGGACCATACCAAAGCTTGTGCCTTAGTGTTTAGCAGACCTGCCAAATCACACGGTGCCACTGTGTGTCACATGAATACGCTCCCTTCACACAGTGAAGAACGGATATTACATGGTGGCAGGGAAGGTGCAGTGGCGTAACGAACCTCGAGGGTCCCCCCCCTGCAGGGTACGTGAAGGGGCCCCATCCGGACTCAATCTAGAGCTCGCTAGCAGAAGTGCGGTGCTGACGGGGCCCCCTATAGGGTGAGGACCCCCCCGCCGCACCGCAGGGGCTACAGGGGCCTGTGTTACACCCCTGGGAAGGTGAGCTAGAAAATCCTTGCACTGAATGGGTTTGCAGATGTCCATTGAGAGATGTAAAAACACCCCAGGACATTAGGGACAGTTTCAAGAAGATTCACTTTTTTTTTCTTTTTTAGGCAGAGTGGTAGGGTGCATAAGTGACTCTAAGACTTTTCTGGACATAAAGCTCGACTCCCTTCAAGGTCCGCCACCTTGTCGCAGGCTGACATTTCTTTTTTTAAGTTAGAAGGTCTGGTTTTGAGACTCGGGTGACCAACCATCCGTAAATTTCACGGACAGTCCGTAAATTGGACCTCACGTCCGTTGTCCGTGAGGATCCTTTTTACGGACGCCTTTTGTCCGTAATTTTAGGCTTTGCAGGGGAACAGAGCTGTTCCCTGTGAAAGTCCTCAGATCCCTGATGGGGCAGCCTTGCACTCCTCTGAGCACAAGACCAGCCCACCCCACCCATTGTCATTCTGTGTGGGGCTGATTGCCACATACAGAATGACAATGGGTCAGTCTGGGCTGGCACAGCATGTGGTGGCCTCCTCCAGCATTGGTCTAGGGCAGGGCTTTCTGTCACCTGGAAGTGCAAAAACGCCCATGCTGCTCCTAGGTAAGAATCCAGTTAACCAAAGGAAGGCAGTGAAAGAAGTTCAAAGGATGCGATTATAGTTATAGTAATATAGCAGCAATGGGTGCTGCTTTTTTATTTTATGCAACTAACAACCATTGACAAAGCCAATTGTTCTGGCTTGTTGTGTTACTTGTTCTAAGCTTAATGTTACTTGTTGTATTATATATCTGGATGCAGTGACAGAAGCAACAAAAACACCAGTCTGGCGGCACATTATATTAAGAACAGATTTTTAGCTTATGTGTTTTAAGCCACACATTTAATTACCTTAAACACCCTTTTGGAGAGACCCCCCTAGTTTTTACATCCCACTTAAAGCTCTGGAAACAACACCATGTCACAGTCACCCCACATCCAGGCACTATGCATCATGCATGACTCATGCCTTCCACTTTTTCAGATTGCCTATGTGCAGGGGCATTGTGAAACCAGCCCCACCCCACCCCTTGCTTTAGGAACTACAGCGAGGGTGGAGTTCTTGATGGGTCTCATAATTAATGTGAAAAGGTGAGTGAGTAAGTAAGTGAAGGGATGGCTGGATGGATGCTTGGCTAGATGAGTAAAATGATGGATGGATGGATGGATGGATGGATGGATTGATGGATGGATGGATGAGTGAGTGAAAAGGTGGATGACGGGCGAGTGAATGGGTGGATAGATGAGTGAAATGATGGATTGATGAATTGATAAGTGAAAGGGTGAATGGATGGACGGATGAGTAAAAGGGTAGATGTAAGGCTTGATGAGTGAGTGAAAAGGCAGGTAGATGGACAAAAGGGTGGATAGATGAGTGAAGGCGTGAAAGGGGGGATGGATGAGAGAAAGGATGGATGGATGAGTGAAAGGATGGATGAATGAGTGAAAGGATGGATGAATGATAGGTTCAATGGATGGATTCATGAGTGGATGAGTAGATGGGTGGGTGGATGGAAAGATGAATGGCTAAGTGAAAGGGGGATTGAAAGAGAAAGGGGGATGGGTAAATTGAGTGAATGGGAGGAAGGATGAGTGTCTGGATGGATGAATGAGTAAGTGAAAGGATGGCTGGATAGGTAAATGGCTGGATGGATGAGTGAATGAATGGATGGGTGGAAGAGTGGATGGATGAGAGTACGGATGGATGGGGTGAAAGGATGGATGGATGGATGATGAATGAGTAAAAGGGTGGATTGAGGGATGGATGAGTGAAATGATGGCTGGAGGAATACGTGACGGATAGGTTTGTAAATGTATGAGTATGGACAGGGATGGGCTCACAGATGGAAGGACAGAATGAATGGTGAAATACTGAATGATGGATGAAAGCGTGATTACACATTGTAAGCCCCATTTTCTTAAGCAACATTTCCTATACATTTACTTTCACATTTATACGAGTGATTGTCTCTATATAATATGTGTGTGTTGTAATGCACGCCAACACTCTGCCCTACATACTTGGGATGAGTAGGACTATAGAAGAAATTAAATACACATAAGAGAGGGTCTATGTGAAGATGAGGGGTGCCATTGGAGGATGGTATCAAGGCCAGACTGGCCGGACCGGGCATCAGGCATTTTCTCTGGTAGCTGGAAAGGTAGGGGCGGTTTTGTTACCACAAAAGACATGCACATTTTCTTAAAGCTGCGCGCACACTGACAAACCATGAAGTGCACAATTGTCTCAACCTAATATAAACTTATTTTCACTCGTACTTTAGTAGTTGTCTATTTACTTACTTATTTACTATTGCACAACCTTCTCTGAAGTGTCTTGGAAACTTACCTTTTTGTCCTGAATTTTGACCTCCTGTTCTGAATTTTTACCCTTTGTACTGAATTTTTACTCATTGTCCTGAATTTGCACTCATGCCAGCTGGTCTCCCTATTTGAGACGGGTGTAGGATGTCTTTAAAGTCTCACGTTTATAAGCCCGCTTGCTCCATGTTTCCTGGTCAGCGTTTGTAGTTAGACTATAATGCCGTCTTTCTTTGCCCTGCTTCTTCCTCCTCACAGCTGTGTTATATTTCTAGCCCAGCATCCTCCGAGTCCAGTGACGTTCTGCGCGCATGGCCGGAGCGCGCCCGAGGCGGTTGTCGGTCACATCAGGAGCGTTGCTTGCCTTTCATAACCCAGTGCTCTGCGACGCAGCGTGACGTATCTCTGCGCGAGGGCCTTCTGGCTGCGTGACCTCTGAGGAGAATACACACATTGTCAATCCCGGGGGACAGACTGTCTCGTTCCTCTGCTCTGGATAAATTGCTTTTATTTTTCTGCGCGCCTCTGCCAAATTACCAAACTATTTAAAAGTGGAATTCCTATGATGTGAAGTCCCGAATAATGTCTGGTAACTTTTCTTTGGAGCACGTACCACCACCAATAGATTTCCTAGCATTATAAACGGTTGGCGCTTCTACTGTTCAGTTGGTGGGCGGTTTATTGAACAGGGATGGGCGAAATGTCAATTCACAGTGGTGTAACAAAAAGCTGGGGGCCCCCTGCAAGGTGAGGGGCCCCCATTACCCATTCCTTAAGTGCCTTGGTGCTTCTGGGTGTTTTATTTGTTTGCAGCGGGTCAGCCCAAGGGAGTTCCCTTTCAGGTGAGCGGTGAGCCCCCCCCCCACCCTCCCCCACCCCCCCCCCAGTCCCCCCCTCCCCGTACTGCGGGGGATTGCAGGGTCCCCAGTTACGCCCCTGCAATTCAGACCTGCCAGAAATGAAACCTGTGACTTTTAGGTTGCTGACTAAGTTAGCCACAAGCGATTAACACACTTAGCTATCCCACTGGCTAGCGTCCCAATTTCTGCTGTAAATAACCTTGTATTTAGGCCTTCTGTTTCAGAGCCCTTCACAATGTATATTTCAATAAATTCTGACCTTTACCAGTGCTTCTAAATGTGAAATGGAAACAAGCATTTACAATGCAATGGTCTCGGCATCATTAACCCTTTCGATGCTGATGACGAGCTGGGCTCGTCATGGTGCACAGTGGTCGTGTGCTGATGACGAGCCCAGCTCGTCATAAAACAATGAAAATAGCAATTTCCAGCACAGGAGGGGAATTGCCTTAGCAGCGAAGGTGTTAAAGGTAGAGCTATTGGCATTGCTCATGACATTTCTTTTTTTTTCTTTAAATCATAAATAAATTGCATTGTCATTTACATTGCCAATACACAGCACTCTGCACTCAACAGCACACACCACTCTGCATTTGCGCTCACTGCTCTGCACCTGCACTCACTGCTCTGCACCTGCACTCACTGCTCTGCACCAGCACTCACTGCTCTGCACCAGCACTCACTGCTCTGCACCAGCACTCACTGCTCTGCACCAGCACTCACTGCTCTGCACCAGCACTCACTGCTTTGCACCAGCACTCACTACTCTGCACCAGCACACACCACTCTGCACCAGCACTCACAGCTCTGCACTCAACAGCACACACCACTCTGTACCTGCACTCACAGCTATGCACTCAACAGCACACACCACTCTGCACACACCACTCTGCACACACTCACAGCTCTGCACTCAACAGCACACACCACTCTGCACCTGCACTCACAGCTCTGCACTCAAAAGCACACACCACTCTGCACCTGCACTCACAGCTCTGCACTCAACAGCACACACCACTCTGCACCTGCACTCACAGCTCTGCACTCAACAGCACACACCACTCTGCACCTGCACTCACAGCTCTGCACTCAACAGCACACACCACTCTGCACCTGCACTCACAGCTCTGCACTCAACAGCACACACCACTCTGCACCTGCACTCACAGCTCTGCACTCAACAGCAGACACCACTCTGCACACACCACTCTGCACACACCACTCTGCACACACTCACAGCTCTGCACCTGCGCGCACTCTGCACTCTCCACTCTGCACGCACTCTGCACCTGCGCGCACTCACAGCTCTGCACCCTGCACTCACAGCTCTGCACCCTGCACTCACAGCTCTGCACCCTGCACTCACAGCTCTGCACTCCCTACTCTGAATTAACGCCTCCCTGCAGGTAATGTACGTTTTCCCCATTTTGTTGCAAACAAAACCCTTCAAATGTTCTAGGAGGCAGCGCACTACAAAAATAATAATGGCGTGATTACAAGTGCACATGCTTCTAAGGCACCCTACCAGCAGTGTGTCGCCCTGTCCGGCCCTGGGAGAGCACTGCTATCTTATCGAGCCACTCACTCGGTCAGGTCTGTAAGAATGGTCCTGGAGGTGAGATATGCACACAGACTTTTTAAGGCATGGGCCAAGTGGGCTCTGGCCCAGTGCCCCTGCCTTTTAGGGGCCTCCCTGATAGAGGCAACCCTGTTCTACAGAGTCTGTACGACGCGTCACACTCAACTGTCCGTATCTTAGTATTCACTTTTCTATTTTGGTATTTAAACTAACTAGACACACACCTTACATGTCTAGGGAGAATATGGAATGACAAGATGTAAAATTGACTAGCACAGCTACCATCAGATAAGCCTAACCCACACGCCCCTAAATAACAACTCTAGGTCCGTGTTTACCATCAGTATAATTCCAGGGCTGAAGGCCTCATGATTGCTGTAAGAATTTGGCTCAAGTTGCAGAAACCAAGTCTTAAAACTTGCATATTGGGGTACCCAGATACAAAGAAGAGACGAAACCCTGTGAACTAATTCATGCCTCAGATCAACAACAAAGTAACGTGACTCAAAATTCCAATTCCATAATATTACGTGTAGCCCCAGTGACCTGCGAACATAATTGCGAAGCTGGTCACAATTTTTTTTTTTAAACGAGACCCTGCTAAAAAACATAAGTCCATTTGACCCAATGCATGGAAGCATTTAGGGTAACTCATTCAGTAACATTTTTACATGTAAAAGGAAAAAAAGCAAAAGTACTACGGCAGTAAAGAGGCTGGCAATCGACAGATGGTGAAAAATAGACACGTTCTGTCATACATAATGTTTGCTCCGTTCGTACTGGTGATTGAGACCTTGGTGTTGCATCTAAGGCCATGGCTCCGGAGGTTTGTTTTCTAGACTTAACTCGCTGAGCAAACCGCACTCCTCCTGTGCCTCGAATCCCTTAATAATAAATGTAAAGCACATGAAAGAGTTTTCTGCATCTAAGTATGTGACTGGTGCACAGCACACTCTGAATTTACCCAGGGGATGGGACTTCAAACTCGCGTTCACCGCTGCGCCTCCGGGCTCGGACCCTGATCCGGGGCAGGCCAGGTCAGACCCGACCCTGGCTCGGGGGGGGGGGGGCTTCTCTGCGTCCTGGGGCTGAGGTGTGTTCTCCACGGCGTTGGGATTGCTGGAGTGTCGAGCTAAGTAGACCAGAGAGATGGGAGCTCCGTGGGGAGAGAGTGGGGGAGGTGAGCAGCGGAAACGGGGGGCGAGGAGAGACTAAGGGGGGCGGGGGGTGCAACGAGAGACGAAGGAGAGCTGCGGGCAGAGGGAAGGTGGGGGGGGAAGAGAGACAGAAACTAAACAGCAGAGAAATCAAGAAGAAAAACGGCACTCACCAGCTGTTTGGGGAGGCGGCGGCGGTCGGGCAGAAATGGCTGCCTCAAACCTTCCGAAATTTTTCGGATTCGGGGGCGTGTTGAAGAAACTAAAAACGTGACAGAAAAACAAAGTTCTTACCAGCGCATAATTCACATCTACCACGGAGACATACTCCTACTGATACAGATTTAAAAAAAGATTAAAGGGTGCACCCGTTTGTGTGTTGGGTGGTCTGGTGGCTGAATAGCTGCCTCTTGGTGTAAGAGGCCTGCTTTCTAATACCAGCTTCTCAATTGGAGGAGAGGCGTGTGATCCTCGGCAAATGTAACTGTCGCAGTGAGATCTTAGCAGCACTACACACACACCAGTGAAAAGCACTGCATAAAACGGGTCGAACTTGAAAGGGTTTTCGGTTCGTTGTCGCGCAACACACTCATCCTTTCACTATTGTGTGCCTCAGAAAACACGTCTATTCCCCTGAAAGCACGGGGATCCGGGAATGGCTTGGGGTGACCTTGGGGCCACTCTGCTGCCCCTTGCCTTGGCATGGATGGCAGGGGGCGGAAGCTGCTAGGAAGCCCAGTGAAGCGCCCTTGCAGCTGTGGGGTGACCTGGCCCCCGACGGGCCCCGCTTCTGTAGTTGAGGATTGACCTCGTCGCCGCCCCCCAGCCCTGGCAGCCGCTGCTGCGGCCTGGCAGGCTCTGGCCCCTGCAGCTGAGCGCTTTCATCCGCTCTCCTCGCTTGTTAACACCATTCAGCGGCGAGGCCCCGTCCCGGGCGGGGTCTTTGCACTCGGATTGTTCCTAATTAGCCACCTCGCTGTGCCCGCAAACATGGATACACGGTGCAGGGGCAGCTATCTGCAGGTGGGGGGTGCGCAGGGAAACCCCCGGAACAGGAGCCGCGCAGACCCCCACCTGCCCCCTCCTCGGGAGGGTTCCCGTTTAGCCCGTGTTCCTTGTAACACAAAGAGGTGAGAACAAGGGCCAGGGCGCGCCTTCCAGGCCGTGCCTGGTATGGGTCTTTTCGGCCGCAGGAAGGTACCGTGGATGCGCCTCGTCGCCAGCGGCGATGCGCCTACAATAGGTCTTCTAGCCGCCGGGAAGGTACCGTGAATGCGCCTCGTCGCCAGCGGTAATGCGCTTACAATAGGTCTTCTAGCCGCTGGGAGGTACCGTGAATGCGCCTCGTCGCCAGCGGTAATGCGCTTACAATAGGTCTTCTAGCCGCCGGGAGGTACCGTGAATGCGCCTCGTCGCCAGCGGTAATGCGCTTACAATAGGTCTTCTGACTGCTGGGAATGTACCGAGAACGTGCCTAGATTGGGTATTCGCGTCACCGGGAAGACACCGTGAATGTGCCAAGAATAACGGGCCTTCTCGCCCGGAAAGGTACCTTAAGTGTGCCTAGAATACCCCACTCCCCGGCTCTTTCAACGTGCCTAGAATCCACCTTCTCTTGACCCCAAGAAGGTGCCTCAATGAGCCAGAACAGGACTTCTCGCCCCGTGAAGGCGCCACAAGTGAGGCTTCGGGGAGGCGGGAGTGTGCCCCCTTGTGAGGCTTCTCGTCTCACGAACCGCACAAAGTGGCCCAATAGGAGACTTCAAATGGAGGAATGAGGGCGACGGGGCACCCTTACCAGTGCAAGGGGCTTCCACGCGCAGCTTGTGTGTCCTCCCGCAGGGGACCTCGGGGGCAACAAGGGGCTCCCTGAAGGGCCCTCATCCCCGCTGAGGTACCCTGGGGCAGAAGGCCCTCGTCCGTAGGAAGGCCAGCTCCATGTAGGAAGGCCCTCCTCGTGCACCCACCTGCCTTGGAGGAGTCTCCCCCCTCCCTGCACAAAAGATAACGCAGTAGGTTCCGTGGTGCCTTGCACCAGTGACCGCACTCACAATGAGGCGACCTGGGGCAAGAGACTTCTCGACTGTAGAAAGGCGAGTTCCTGCAGCACGGCACTCCGCAGACGAAGGGGGGCGGGGGGTGGGGGCGACGAGAGACGAAGGAGAGCTGCGGGCAGAGGGAAGGTGGGGGGGGAAGAGAGACAGAAACTAAACAGCAGAGAAATCAAGAACAAGAAAAACGGCACTCACCAGCTGTTTGGGGAGGCGGCGGCGGCGGCGGTCGGGCAGAAATGGCTGCCTCAAACCGTGTTTTGCTGTCCTGAGTGACGGACGACGTCACGAGCTAAAGAACAGCAAAACTTACGCCCCCGAATCCGAAAAAGACGGGGCTTGTTTGGAGTGACTCACTTCTCTTCCAATGGCTGGCCTCTGTTTAGGAAGCCAGCCAATGGAAGCGGACTGAGCTGAGAGGCGGGTCTAAATTGCCCTACTAAGAGTCATTAAATCTCCTGACCGGAAGCTGCTTCGCAGCTTAACGGTCCAGAGACCTAAAAAGTGAAAGGGAAGACGGGCCGTGGATTCCCTCCTTGGTCGTCACCTACCCAGTCGGTCCTTAGACAGACTTCCTTTCATCTCTATGGTTGCGTCTTCCCTTATCCTCACTTTCTCACCTCTCCTACCCCCCACTACTTTCTCTCTCCTTTCTCTCTTCTCCTAATGTATTGATGATTGTTTGATATTATGTTTACTTGTTGACCTTTTTCTGGTATATTGTTGAACCACATTGTAACACCTCCTTTCTTCTCGCCTGTCGGCTCCTCCCGCATCCGCCCTCTATCTATATCTCTCCTTCTCTCCGCTCTCAATTTATTTGAGACTGAACTATTTTGTCTGATGCCCGATGGAGCTACTTGGTTTAGCTATAGGGGAGATGGGCCGTGGATTCCCTCCTTGGTCGTCACCTACCCAGTCGGTCTTTAGACAGACTTCTTTTCGTCTCCCCTTGTTGTCTCTTTCCTTATCCTCCCTTTCTCACCTCCCCTGCCCCCTCCACTACTTTTCTCTCTACTCTCCTAATTGTATTGCTTATGTTTTGAATGTTTTGTGTAATTGTTGAACTTTTTCTGTTACATTGTTGATTCTCATGTAAAGCACTCTGATACCTCCGGGTCTAGCCAGCGCTATATAAAAGAAGTGAACCTGCGGCTGCTGAAAATATGTGCTCCCACTTCCCCCAACCCTCCCCCCCTCCGACTCTTTCCAGCTTCTGTCCTCTGCCCTCGCTTGTGCCTGTCCTTTGTCCCCACCCTGTTTTTTTGTGAACCTCTTCCCTCGCCACTTGAGACTGAACTATTTTGTATGATGCCCGATGGAGCTACCTGGTTTTAGCTATAGGGGAGATGGGCCGTGGATTCCCTCCTTGGTCGTCACCTACCCAGTCTGTCTTTAGACAGACTTCCTCTCGTCTCTACGGTTGTCTCTTCCCTTATCCTCACTCTCTCTCCTCCCCTACCCCCCACTACTTTATTTCTCCTTTCTCTCATCCCCTAATGTAATGCTGACTGTACTATTTAATGTTTACTTGTTCTTTTTCTAGAATATTGTCGAACCACACTGTTGCACTTCCTTTCGTCTCTCCTGTCGTCTCCTCCAGCATCCTCCCTCTATTTATGTCTCTCCTTCCCTCCTCTCTCAATGTATTGAGACCGAACTATTTTGTCTGATGCCCGATGGAGCTACCTGGTTTAGCTATAGAGGAGATGGGCCGTGGATTCCCTCCTTGGTCGTCACCTACCCAGTCTGTCTTTAGACAGACTTCCTCTCGTCTCTACGGTTGTCTCTTCCCTTATCCTCACTTTCCCTCCTCCTCTACCCCCACTACTTTCTCTCTCCTTTCTCCCCTCCCCTAATTGTATTGCTGATTGTTTGATATAATGTTTACTTGTTGATCTTTTCTGGTTTATTGTTGAACCACATAGTTACACTTCCTTTCGTCTCTCCTGTCGTCTCCTACCGCATCCTTACTCTATTTATGTCTCTTCTTCCCTCCTCTCTCAATGTATTGAGACTGAACTATTTTGTCTGACGCCCGATGGAGTTACTTGGTTTAGCTATAGAAGAGATGGGCCGTGAATTCCCTCCTTGGTCGTCATTTACCCAGTCGGTCTTTAGGCAGACTTCTTTTCGTCTCTCCTTATTGTCTCTTGCCTAGCTCCTAGCCTCTCTCCCCTGAATCTCTCCCCTTGTCTGCCCAGGGATCACACCTTACTGGACTTTGGACGTTGCCTTGACTCGTCTACCGGTTTGTGTCCCCATCAACCTTCCTCTCCTCTTCCCTTGCTGTGTCTCTCACCCTCCCCTCCCCTTTCCCGCCCTCATTATCTGTCTACTTCCCATACTCCAACCCCCTCTCCCCGGAATCTCTCACCTTGCCTGCTTTTCCCGTTACGTATTTGTGCTTATTGTTTATCTCGACCTTACATGTAACTATGTTGCCTTTCTCTAAGAACTGTGTAACCTTTGTAATGATGTAACCTGTAACTATGATCTGATGCTCATGTAAAGCGCTCTGATACCTCCGGGTCTAGCCAGCGCTATATAAAACTTTAAATAAATAAATAATAAAAAAAGTTTATGATATCATTTGAAACATCAGGTTGTTTATAAAAATGCATTATGATAAAGCCCTCTTGTATTATTAATTTTATATGCTCATTTACAGCCCTCTGACATCAACATGCTTCTTACTTTGAAAAGGAAGATCATTTTGCCATAGCCTGCTCATTGAATGAATTCCAGTACACTTTCTAACTCTTACCTATGGGATCCCTTTAGCTGTACTGGCAGACTACTGCTTAAAAAAAGAAGCTGTACCTACTACACATTTAAGTAGAGGGGCTCTGGGTCAGTGGGCTTCATCCATTGATATGTTATGTTTTTCTCATTTTCATTCTGGCCACCACAGAATACAGCATGGAGCAATGGACCAGCCCACTTCACCCATTGGCTCCCTTCACTTTGAGAGACTCCAGGAAACCTGCCCACATTTTTCACATCCGTCTAAAATAGTTCCTTTCTCTTCCGTAACAAAGCTGATTCAAAGTGTGTTTTTTTTCCTTTCTTTTTGTACATTTTTTTATATTAGCTTTAAATATTGGTTATTTATTTTGTCTGCACTTGAAGGTGTCTGGTATTTCTACAGCGCAAACCAAGTCAATAGGTAGCAGATCGTGTGCAGATTAAAGACATTTACAAAGTCAACAAGTGACCGGAGAGGCAGCTGGTTTGTGGACTGCCAGTGTATTGTCATGTAGTGTTCTTTAAAGAGGAGTGTCTTCAACTCTTTCCCAATTTGGAGCACCCTTGGGTTGTTCCTGATGGATACAGGGATGTTGTTCCAGATCTTGGGTGTATAGAGACTGCTGGCTTGTTTTTACTTTTTACTCCGAGTCTGTAGTGGTGGAGTGCTGGCTGCAGGTGTGCTGAGAACACCGAGATATGATGAGCTTGTCCGCAATAAAAGTGGGGATTCTGGTCTTGACTGCTTTGTAAATGATGCATCCGGGTTTTAAGAGGGTACAGGCAGCGATGCGACCAGCGGTGTTCCATTAGGATGGGGTGATGGGGTCATATTTTTTCAAGCCCTGGATGGGACATGTTGTGGTGTATAGGATGCCCGTAAGAGGTGCCAATGTGGAGTCTGGGAAGCCAAGTAGCATGGCATTACCATTATCCTGATACAAGTGTATGAGGGTTTGAGCATCAGTTTTGAAGTCACTTTTTGGAAGAACCAGTTTCGCCTCCTATAGAAGGGAGAGCTGGTACCCAGCTGCCTTTGTGTCTTGGAAATGTGTTCCTTGAGAGTGAGGTTGGTGTCCCGGGTAATTCCAAGAGACTTGGCATTCAGTGAAATTTAGGTTTAAAGCTGTCAAGGTTTAGGTCATTGAGCCAGGTTTTTACGGTTTCTTATTTGTTGTTCTTGGCACTTTGGGGGCCCCGGTAGATGGTAATTCCATCTCTTTTTAGGTCTTGCCTCGCAAACGCATCTCATGCGCAGCTTCGCCTTGGCAAGACTATTGTTGTCGCTTTGGTTTGCAAAGGGAGACAAACCATGTACGTGCCTAGACAGGCGATGTGCACGCACACGGCGTCTGGATACTCCGGATGCGTGCACATCTCCTGTCCCCGTGTAGGGCTAGGGTTACATAGCGTGCACATTGCATGCTTTCATTTCCTCCCCTTCGGCTCCACGGAGACAGCTTGTTTGTTCGATCTCGGTTAAAGGAACAAGCATCATGACTTTATTGATTTGTTTCATATGTGGACTAAAAATGAGGCACAACGTGCAACTTGCGTCTTTTTATTCACTCTGAACATCACATCTCCTGTTGTCTGTGTCATGTAGACGAGACACTGGCCATGCCTGGTTGCAGCAGTGAGTTGCCGTTGCTTCCTCAGTAACTGCAGTGTGCAGCTGGCAGGGGCCCCAGATACGCAGTGGCCCTGGAGCACTCGCTCTCTGCCGCGGAGCACACAGTGTGTGCAGTTAACGGCAGAGCCGCTGATATTCCCCTGCACCCTCTGGGCTGTGGGCTCTTCCCGCAGACCATAGAAGCAGGAGTGCGTCTGAGGAAATCAGTGTTTTTTTTTTATAATCCATCTCACTCGGGCAGGAACAATGCCCCTCTTTGAATATTTCAGCGACTCGTCAGGGGTAGTAAGCGCTTTAAAAATATAATTACAATAAATAAATATGTGAGTCTGAACTGTTATGGAGGGGGAGCCTGCTTGGTCACCTGCCCGCTCGATTGTGTGCAATAACCCACTCATTTACCCTTTGTAGCGCCTGGAAGGAACAGCCCTCTGACCTAGAAGCTTCATGCCGTCAGACCCCACGGACTGGCATAGCAAAGTCTGGCTGGGAGAAGCGCTTGAGTGTGAGATCAGGTAGGCTGAGGGAGAGGGCCTCTGCTCTCACAAACACACAGTGTGACTTTTGACATATTACTCTCCCTCTATGTGGCTCCGTTGAGTGGCCCCAAAAAAATCCTCGCAGCTTGTGCTGAGCAAGGAGTCCTTCACTGAGCTTTAAAAACAGGGGAGACTGGAGCAATCTAAGTGCATTTTACTGAATATTAAATAAAATGAGCTGGTATCGCTCGGAGTTAGTCCAGTATCATCCTGTTGTGAAACAAGACACATCTGTTTGCTTTATGTTGTATTTGGTTGGCAGAAAGGAAAAGTGTGGCTAGCTCCTGGGCACTTCAAGGGCTCTAGTCTGAATATTTTCAAACCTGGTGTGCTCCTCAAGATAGCAAGAATCCCATATATAAAACTAGCAGCACCGCTGGCTGTGGACCAGAAGGGAAACCAGCGTCACTACCATGTGGGCAGAGAAGACAGATTAGACAAAGGTACTCCACCAGTACTCCAGGCAGCAGCACACCTGTGCCATTGACTCATTTTATCACGGCACCCATTCGTGGTGGGCAGTCAGGGTGAAGCAGTGTCACCCTCAGTGCTGCCCGTTAGCCATCAAAGGACACCCCAAGGTAATTCGACTACTCCAGTCTTTTACAGTTCTCCAAATGCCCCTCTTCTACATTGGGTGGCTTGGGCACCTCCCACTCGGCTCCAAAAAGCCTCTCAAAAGCCACAAAGTTTAAGTGCTACAAATGAGGCAATTTCAAGGATGCTCTTGTTATGGTGTGGTACGCTGTGGCTTCTGCAATAAGAGGAGAATGAGGCTAGCCAAAGGGAGAAGTAAACTATACCCATGTATATTTGATCTGAGGTGCAGCAGTCATTATGGCGCCCCCTAGTGCAGCACACTGGAAGCACTGCAAATAGATGTACCTGGGTTACCATGGCAATGGGCCTGATGTGCACCTTGATTTGACCTAGGAGTGCAGTACCACTTGCGATGTTCAGCAGAATCCATGCTGCAAAAATAAGGACAACCACACATAGTGCTGTCCGTTTCAGAATACAACCAAGATGGCGGCCACCCTGAGTTTGTTCTTGACCTACGAATGCATACACCCCTGGGATGAGGACTTATGTACGATACACACCCAGCAGCTGATTCACGCTGCAGCACAATAGAGAAACGCCGCCTTAGCTGTGTGTCCCCTTTGTTTGTACTCGTATGTAAAGAAAGGAGTAAGGCCTCAAGGGGATGACAAATTAGGCAGAACAAACATTTTGGGTGGGGGCAGGGATTTATAAAGGTTTACAATTGTCTTTCATTCACCACAACCAGAAAGGCATACATTATTGCAGACACTGCTGCCTATGCAAATATCTGTATAGTTTTAACACCGGTTTTATTACTTTTTCTTAAAATTGATGTTTTCAATTATGCATTACACCATATCAAGCATCAATTCTGTGCATAGACACCTACTCTAAATATCCCTACAACTCAGTAGAATGAAGGCAACAAGCATTGCAATGCAATACGTCTCGCAGTTATGAGAGTTTCAGCTATTGGCATTGTACATAACAATGCCTTTTATTTATGTTTTTAAAACAAAAGCAACAAAAAAAGGCATTATTATTTTCAATGTCAATAGCTCAAACTTGCGTAAATGCGAGACCTATTGCATTGCAAATGCTTGTTTATTGTTGCTATTATAAGGTGGTTAGGTGGCATTATAACATTTTAGCTGCCCGCAACATGACTGCTTTGTTAGGTCATGGTTTAATCTTGTCTCGAACACTCACAGTAGTAATAAAAGGAATGGTGCTATTAATTCGCTTTTTAGTTACAAACACAATTAGTAGAACAGTCACATCACTGAATGTTTTATTGAAACTTTTATTGGCAGTGTACAGCAGTCAGGTTTAGGTGGTAAAAGATTTTTTTTGTTTTTTAGGTCGAGCAGACCTACTCTCAATGCGTGTGCATTGAGAGTGTCTGCTTCAGACCTTTTGTGGCCCGTATTTAGGAATGTGGACAGCTACCAGACGCGCGCTTTGACGAGGTCAGATTTCACCTCGGGAGCGAGCGTCTGGTAGCTGCGCATGCGCGGTGCAAAGCCCTCACACACGGACACAGGCAGCCCCCACCCCTCTGCATGCACGCACACACACACACACACACACACACACAGGCGCGCGCATGCACACGCAGGCATACGGCACACATACAGGCACACTATCCCCTACCTCGCATTCTCTCTCAATCACACACAGTCACGCATGCGCACACACATTCCCTCGCGCACACACGCACACACGCGCGCGCACACTCCCCCCCTCCCCCCCCACCCCCCCACCCCCCCCAGGCATACACACAGGCACGCACGTACTTCACATCAGCCCTGGGCCCCACTCACCGACTGCGCTCTTCCGGCGGGGCTCCTCACGGCGCGTCTCCTCATCTGAATCGGGGCTCCCTCAGGTCAGAGGAGCCCCGCAACAGGCGCCACACTCCTCCTTCTCCCTGGCCCCCTCCTGGGGACCCGGGCTACACCGGACGGCAGGGCGCTCCATGCGCCGGCAGCTCGCGGACCTCGGGAGGCGGGACTTCCGGTCGGCAGCGAGCGGATTGGCCGGCCGGGCAAGAGCTTCCGGGTCGCCGCGGGCAGCGCGGCGGCGCCCTTTAACATTTTTGTTTTAGGGAAATGTGCTCCCCTTCCCTGCCGTTCAAAAATCAGTGGGCGAGTTCCAAAACCTAAAAAAGTGCAAGCGAAGCTGAATATGCTTGTACAATGCTCCTTTAAAGCTTTTTTTTTAATGTCGTGAGTTTGTTTTATATTACTCGTCTAGCCTATATTTCCTGACACAGAAACGTTTACCCGCTCAACACACATCACACTTAATGCTACAACATCCTGTGTGATTATGTCCACTCCATGCAAAACAAAAAAAACACCAAAATAATAAATAAACAATCATTATAAAAATAGTCAGTGAGGCTTGAGCCGACCGCAGCCTCCGGGCACCGCTGTGCAGGCATATTAGGAGAGTTTAGAGCTTGTGTGGGAATCCCGCATAAGGCTGTGCACACGCACACTTCTTGGAGGCCAGGAACTCTGAATGGCAGGACCGGACCCTGCCACCAAGCACTGCTGTGCTGTTTATAGGCACGTATACCAACCCCAGGAAAGCACCATCCTAAAACTATTTTCGGGACATAGCTGGAAAAACAGGGCTGGTAAGGTTTCAAGGACAGGTGACAACCCCTATAAGCACATGCACTGCAAACACGCCCCCAGCATGGGGGCGCGGACTACTTGACCGGGAACCTAAACACAAAGACGCACCCGTGTTTTTCGAGAAGGCGGTTTGACCTCCCCAGGGCAAATATGTATTTTAACTTTCGAACAGTTCCTATAGCCCGATTCCTGTCAGGAGAGGGGCAGAGTACACGTTGCAAGGTCATTTCCTGTAGGGAAACAAACTGCCTTTCTGCAGCATGAGCCGGGTGGAGCTCGCAGAGTAACGCGTGAGTGCACCTACATGAGGAGTGGGTTGTATACATCACGTTCGCTGATCTGAATATAGCACATCGTAGGAGCGGCCTATCCATAGGGTAAGAGGGGACTATAGCAAAATTATGTTTGCACGAGCTTTAAATTTCCCCAGCGTGAATCTGCTGTTATTTTTTCACAACTGCAGACAATAACGTTGTAACAATCCATAAGATTACTCATATCACAAACACTGCAAATGACAGGAGCATAAAACAGGCATTTGGAATTTACTCCAATATCGGGGAGGCAACTGTATCCCGCCCCCCGAAAAGTTATTGTTTTTTCCCAAGAATGCAGAAAAGCCGTTTTCTGCAAGTACATTTTCAGCTCCTAAAATAGTGATTAAATCACGTTTTACACTAAATTTGATTCACATGTACTGGATAAAGGCGCACCGACCGGCATCTTCAGGCAATTTTAGGTTAAGTTTCACCAAATATGGAGCCATATTTTAAAAAAAAACTCAATGTTCTCACACATAGATCCCTTCGATCTGTTATAGAGACTCCTAACTCCATCCCATCTTGTGCATATGATTAAATGTAGGTCTACTGAAATGGACGCACGATTTTAGATTGCTCCGCCCACTATTTGAGACTTTAAGAAAAAAAATATATATATATTGACACAGGAAGTGCTAGATACCAAATGTATCTTCTTCACATGAACATTGAGATAAAGAAGATCCAACATGGTAAACGTCCCAGTTATTCAAACAAAGGAAAACATGGCAAATTGGGTCTTGGAATTGTGAGAATTGTTAAACTTTTCCACGGGGCAGTGAGGGGTCAAGACACTTCTATGAAGATACAGGGGAGGGCGTACAAAGCATAAAGGTGGAGGATTCAAAGCCGGCACTACACAGAAGAGCCCGACGACCTGCTGATCACAGCGCAGGAAATATGCCATGGTATATATGGGGAATTGTTTTAAATAAAGCCCCAGGCTTGATAAAATCTCTGCCGATGTGTACCAGAGCTAGATAGGTATCTGGAGCTCATATGTTTCACGTAAATACAACACATATTGCATTACAAATGCTATAGGTGTCACATTTTCGAAAGTTATAACTATTGGCATTGTAAATGACAAAGCTATTAATTTCGCTACTTTCAAAAACAAAACATAAATAAAAAATGTGTCATTTACAATACCAATAGCTCAAACTTTCCTAATGCGAGACCTATTGCATTACAAATGCTTGTTTATTATTGCATGTGCGTGCTATCAAAAATTAAAAAATAACCATTACACTGGCTTTCAAAGGCCTGACCTATTGGCTTTGCTAATGCTTGTTATTGTTGGTTAGGCAACTTTCTAAAATATCATACTGTTTTTCCTACCAGGTGGAAATTCTAAATACCCAGTTCCAAATGGTGTCTTTTGTAACATTTAATGGTACCTTAGTATTGGAAACGATGAAACCCTGCGCACATAGAAACGAACAAAGAATTCTTAAACAGCGAATGCATTTTCTAATCCGTTTTATCTGAAGATTACTTAAAATGCTGTTTCCATACCTCGTCCAGAAATTCCAATTGCACAGTTTAAACAATGGTTTATTTTGGAATTATTTGCTCCACTTTAGTATTATGTTTGGATATATTACCTTTCAAAAAGGAATCCGTGTGTTCAGTAGCAAATCTCTGTAACAAAGTATCTCTTAAACAGCAAAAACATTTTCCAATACCTACTATCTAGAAATACATTTGTATTTACTGAAAAGCAATAGAAAAAAATCACATGTAATCTTAATTTTGGATAAGAAAAGAAACAGATGAATAGTTTTAGATGCATCAATCCATTTCTTTTCAACTCTGTTGGTCGGTTGAACCAGCGTTCCTATGTTATGGTATTTTGCGTTTAAGTGGTAGTTATTACACTAGGTCATTGTCTTGCGGCAGATTATTGAACATGCACGTGGCTCTTTATTGCTGTATTTTCTAATAAATGAAGTTATTGAGGCTATATATATTTTCTAGTGTATAGGGATTATATTAGCATTGTTCTAGGACAGTCGTTCTGCTTCTCCTTTTATTGACATGAACATTTAAAAAGTGCAACCATGCACATGCCAAGGATACTACTTCTGTACTTGATATTTGTAAGAAAGGTCCTATTAAAAAAAATAAAAGAAATGTTTGATGATCTCTCCAGCTGCAAAGTCGTGAAATACACACATCTGTATCAAAGTAATTCTCATAGCATCTCCATTATCTGCATAAAAATATCGTAGTCAATTAATGAAATACACAAAGTGACAACTTAAAAATAGTGATTCTGCTCCATAATGCATTTGTCATCCACTGTGTACAGTATGAGAAACCCATGATGGCAATAGATTGACACTTTTTGTACCTTCATAGTAACTAAATTTTAGGTCTTGCATAGCTGGTATTTTCTTTGTTCCTGCTGTTATCAGTTATGCCAATAGTGAGGTTTGGATCCAGGCTGAGGGGTAAATCTCTCTATCGCAATATGCTATTGGCTGTTTAATGCATCATTCCGCTTTGTAGGAAGTGCTTCCACTGGAATGCATCTGGGACCATCTGAAAACTAGACTCAATCATCACTTTGTCACTTTCAAATCTTTAACTTCTGTATACATTATAAGAAGGAAATGTGACTTACTTTAATGTGATAATCATCCTTTGCCTGTGTAATTCATATAAACAACATTTGTGAATGCCTATGTTTACATGTGTTGGCAACTAAACTCAGGTGTTTGCGTTGCCAATGCATTCTACCATAGTGTTTTATACCACACTTCTGTCTCGGATCTGAAAAGTGGGTGTTGCTATCTTTGAGCACCTTAAGCTCTCTAACAAGTGTTATTATTACATTTACTTCGACCTGCGTGCAGATGACACTCCGCTATACAGGAGTCTCTTCTACTGAGGAGATGACATACCTTGCAAAGTTCATAGAGGGCCTACAAGCATGGATAACTCAACATCATGTCAGTCTGAACCCATGGAAGATGAAGGTCCTACTGACCTCTCGCCTGGACAATACTTATGAAGTGGTATTCAGGCTAGATGCCTCAGAACCATTGGACTGTACATCTTCCGTTGTCCAAAATGCTAAATCATTGCACTTTGATAACCTCAATCTGTGGGCTCTTCACTTTAGACTGTCCCTGTTTTTTGTGTGTGTGTGTAATGAACAGAGAGTTAGGAAAGAATTGGTGTGCTTTTGGGAGTGTTATAGACAGTGAGATACTGTGATTACATGGTAGTGTAGATAGTATATAAATGGATGGATGCCTGGGTTTAGTTGAGGCTTGTGTGTACTGAATCAGCTCTCCATTTTGGATCTGCAAAATCCCCTCTCCACTGAGGTAACAAAATGGAGGTCTTGTAGGAGAAGAGTGGGCTGACACTTCCGGTCATGCTTAGTCTTAGGGAGGTGACTCATTGGTGCCTGGTTGAAGTGGATGTCACCCCACCAGATTACCCTGAACCATCAGCACAATTCTAACCCCACCCCAGTTCCCAAGGGACACCATGGTGCTTTGGTCTGGGAAATCCTTCAGGGGAGTGGGGGGGTGGGGGGGGATTACTGAGGGGTATGTGTGGTGGTGGTGTAACTTAGTCTGCGAGGCAGGGAAGGCGTTGTTGGTCCGGGGCTCTTATCTGGTGAGGGAAAGATGATATCTGCACTTCCTTGCAGTACCAGGTCTTTGATCCAACCAATGCTCTGCGAGGTAGGTCCTACCAGTACTGAGGCTGTAAATGATGTTCGGCTTTGAACTCCAATGTTTGCTTACTTGATTTAGGATACACTGATGTGCGTCTTTTACTCTTCTTGAGTTTAGAAATATAAAATATGCTCTTCCAGAGACCTGTTGTCTGTGTTTATTCTCTGTTGGTCGATTTATGCTTCCTAACCCAATCAAAGGGAAACTCTTGTGGAGGTCGGTTGTTGGGTGACCTCAATGGATGGTTGTGCAGTGCAGACCTACATCGCACGGGGAGTCTGCGTCACACCGCCTCACCCCGCTCACAACAATTATTGTACACCCGACCATTGTTGTCATAGCTAAAGACACCCTGCACTGGATCAACAGGCAATCAACAGAAGGCATGCCCCACAATTGTTTCTTTTTAGCTCATGTACTATTGCAAATTGTTTCTACTTTAAGATTCCCTTTCCTTTCACATTTTACCTGACATTTCTCTGAATTCTTATGTAAAAGTCTGCTATATCGGTGGGTCTGGTTTGTGCTACGTAAACTACAAACATAAATATATTCTAAATGTAATCATAATCAACATACCACCCTCAAAAGGATGGAAGGCCTAGTAGGCCTTACTGGGTTTCCAACTCATATCTTGAAGATTGTCACATATGTGTGGAGTGATCACTTTTAAGTCACTGCTCAGGGAAACCCAGGCCTCTCTTTTATATGTTGACCGCCCCAAAGAGTGCTATAGTTGAGATTGGAAATCCTGGTGCCTTCCTTCTTGCTTAATCAAATAGTTTTTTTGTAAGGAAACCACTTTTAACGTGAAGGCTGTGCCTTCATTTTACGAGTATTTGGTTCAGTTAGGCTCCTGATGCCGCAGAGAGTAAAACATGCAATTAAAATGACATATGACAGCCGTTTGCTCCAAAGGATGAAATGCATTGCATACATCTCTCAAAGCACAGTGAAATGGGTGTTGCTTGCTATATCTAAGTACCTGACAAAAATGTAAATTCATGTGCTAGGTTGTCACATGACACCCTGAAAGATGCTGAAGACGTGAGCATTGACTAACCGGTCCTCAAGTTGTTCCTTCTGGAAGCACAGTAGAAAAATATGAGCTCTTTATGAAGGTTATCTAACAGTGGGAAACATCACTTACAACGCATTCATTACAACGCACTACCATTACAACGCACTACCATTACAACGCAACCATTACAACGCAAACCATTACAACGCATTGCGCTGGGGGGTGCTCTAGGATAGGGAATATATTTAATTTACTATCCAACACCTTCCCTACTATCCACGGGGACTGGAGTTGGAATAGTAAATTAAATAATTCACTATCCAGCGCTTAAAAGCACTATGCGTTGTATTGGTATGCAATGTAAAAACCGCATTGTAACAGCAGGCGTTGTAATAGCCTGCGTTGTAACGTCACCAATCCTCTAACAGCACCTCTGATTGGACCAAGAACACCATAAACTATGCACACATTTTATTTGGTGAAATTACCAATTGTTAGCAAGGGTCAGATACAACCATTTTTTTGTTTACTTCTGTCTGACTTTACATGTATGGGGCTTTGCACGAGTGCAATCAGTGTGAAATTAGAACTTTAGAACATATACATTTCAGCTAAAAGACATGAAACATGAAAGTGATTGCCATGTGTGCTCTGTGCAGAACAGCTTGGCCCTGGTTTGCAGCCGCACCCACCCCTGCCTGGTGACTGCCCTTGGCGGCATATATAGGCCTGCATTATTCAGAGCTGGATTATGCTTGCGTGCATTCGGGCTGTTGTCTACACCTCCACATTAATCTAGGCCTCCAAGGACTTGCAGCGAGAAGCTTGACTTTTAAGCCTTCTTGCCTCCGAAGAGTGAGTCACGGCTGTGACAGGATTCCCACCATAATCGTAGCCTAGAACGTGCCGTGAGTACCCGTCTGAGCACGCTGACTGGAAACCCTGGGGCATGGGCTTCTCCAAGTAAACTGCACTTTTTGTAAAGGATGAAGGTCAGCACTTTACAAGGCAAATGCAGTTTGTTTAAAACAAATGCTCATAAAAAGCCAATTCGGTGTGAAGTGATCCTCAACAGTACTGCCCTATTATTTTTTTATTTTTTTGTTTTGTATGATCATTTTTAAATCTGGAGTTAGCCAAGGCCTTTTGATTTTACCTAAATACATGTATAGTATACTTACTTATAATGTCAAGCCCCTACATCCACAGCTGTGTTGTTTAGTCATTAACATTTTTCTTCTGCCCACTACAGCACATAGAATGGGCCAAGGGGTGAGTCCATTTCAGCTGTTGGCTAACTTCACTGTGAGAGAAGGGATTCTGCCTTTTCTCAAGGTGCACATCCACACATAATCTAGTTCCCTTCAGGGGCTACTATGGCAGTGTGTGCTTTTTGAGACACAAAAATATGTTTTGCTCTCAGCAAGTGATTGTTTTAGATTGACGAGGGCCTGACAGCTTCGGAACAATAATGTTTTGCAAAAACCCTGACAAAACAGCAGACATTGACAAAGTCCAAAAGATGACAGGCAACTCCAGACCTACTGGCTTTGCCAATGCTTGTTAATTTAGACTTGATTACATGTGGATACTGCTGAATTCGAAGCACTTCGTACTGAAATTCTCGAATTACGTCTAAAGCATATCTAGCACAAGTACAGGTGTCTTACCGCTATGCCTCAATGTTGTTCACTAATCAGCCAGAACCACACCTTGGTGAACTGGCACATGCTTTGGTGCCTACATCTCTCTTCAATTTCTAAACCAAAGCCAATCTAGATTTTGCGAAATAAATAAAGTACCATTGAAGCCATTGCTATGCATAGAAGACAAGGGCACTCCTAGTGTTCTTATTAGCCTTCTGTAACACTCGAGTCATTGTCCAATCATACCAATGCACTCCATTCCCTTTGTGCATGTATCCATTGGTCTCTTGGCTCTGAGAACCGACTGAGGCCTGAGTTAAAAGGTACAAGGTGCTTGGTGCTGGTGCTCCAAAATTTCAAGGCTCGAATTATCGATTCCAGACAGTAGTTGTACCACTGGATTGTGCACTTACGAGATTTTATCACTAGAATGGGGAATAACAAGTGAACTCAGAATTACTGGGCTTTATTCCGATTGTAGATTTCCCATTCCAGGAACCATTCTCTTCCCGTTTACCACCTGTATATAGTAGGTGGTAAATGGGAGTAGGGTCTATGGGGGCAAGGGATATTAGGAAGGGGCTGTGGAGCTTATCATGGGATAGAGCTTGACTTGACAGGCTTGGGGGGCGCCACCCAAACTCCCCCATTGCAGAATGAGGGGGGTTTGAGTGGAGGCTGGGTTGCACATGTGCCCGACTCAGCAGGCCCAATTCTCACTTAATTTTAGGGGCTGGCTTTTTCTAGGCACTAAAATTGGACCCTGGGTTCCAGAACCAAGAAAATCCAAGTGTCTAAACTTTTTAGGTCGAGCCTAGACGCAAGCAATGCGAAGCATTGCTGCAGTCTGCTCGACAACTATTGTCACCCGTTTCTGGGAATGTAGACACAAGTCGGACGCGAGCTTTTTCAGTGTCAGTTTTGACCGCGGGAGCGCACTGCTGGCTGCTTGCTGTGTGTGTGGTGTCAGTTTCGCTTTCATCAGTTTCGTTTTCATCTGGCTGCTTGCTGTGTGGGCGCTCTTCCGTTAGGCCACAATTCCCTTGCAATGCGCGCTTCATCGTGATCATCCCGGGCCATGGTCTGCCAGGGCAACAGCACGTACGAAGCCCCCCCACCCCCCGGCCCCCTTTTAAACTTACCGGGCCAATTTCGGGGGACTCCGCTCTCAGCACGCGCAGGTACCGGGCATGTGCCTCGTGCCCCCTCTGCAGAGTTCACGCTGCGGCTCTTGCCAGCTCCTTTCCCGGGGCTCCCTCTTGGTCAAGGGAGCCCCGCAACAGTTGCGCAGACTCCTGCTGGTGGCCCTGGAGCTCTCCATCGCTCACAGGAGCCCCGGGCCGCGAGACGCATTCACTCCGCCTGCCTCCTTTTCCGGTCCGGCCGCACAAACCTTGTTTTAAAATTCCTTTTAGAGCGCGCGTGTGCTCCACTCCTGGACTTGCTCTAGCTCTTGTGTTTTTCCCCACAACCATCCCACTCTCTGCTTGCCCTCTTCTTCCAGGCTCCTAATTGGTTTCAGTGCAGGCTGTCCAGCTGCTCACGTCTCACTGTCCGCATAGCGTAGCATGCGGGCTGGGTGCAGCTTTCGTGTGGGACTGGTGAGCAATTGTTGCTCTGCTGCGCCTCTGTTCCTGCTTGCGGTGTGGTGGCAGAGGAGGTACGTTTTAGGCATCTCCCGGGCTGCTGGGCGCCTTTGGTGGACGCGAAGGGGGGGGGTGAATATGTCCAATATGTCTGTGCTTGTCTAGCCTAGCATGTGGGCTGTTGGTGACTTTCTCTGGGTGTGGTAAGCAAAAATCTAAGAATTCAGTGAATATGGTCACTGGCCATGCCCGGTCCTCTCCCCCGCCAAGTTTCTATGGTTTTACTGCCTCATTGTTTTTTGGAGACCCTGTTTTCATTGCACCACACTTGATGTTACACTTGTGTATCTGGCGTTTGGTGCATTTAGGGTGTGTGGATGCAGGTTCTTTAATGTCTTCATAACTCACACCAGCTTCCCCCTCTTTTCAGGACGAACCAGGAGCTGTGGCTCAGTGGCATGATCTTCTGCTTTTTTCTATCACGGGTCCCTCGGCAGCTAATGTTTCTGGTCCCAGCTGTAGTCGTACAGTGTTGTATAGCTGTCTTTGTAGATAGTGTCAGAAATGCCGATCCCTGTTTGGACAGTATCCATCGACTCATCATGCAGCAGGGCCTTGGGTTGTTCCTGCTTGCGGCGGTTTTCTGCCTGACTTGTGCAGCTGTGAAGAAAGCTTGCAGTGGGTGTCTCAGTGGGTGTTTTTGCACCTGCTGAGGTTGCTATTGTATGCACAATTCACACAGAGTGAGTTGTCGGTGCTATTGTATGCCTTTGCTTTTGAAATGGCTGCTGTAGTAAAGAATAAAAAACACACCCATAACTAAACTCGCTGCAGGCAAGTTGCTTCTTACCAATAACTAGCTTTAGAGCACTAGTGACAAATTCACGTTGTGTTCATACTAATGCCATCTGGTGGTTGTCTGTGTAATGAAACTCCAGACCGATAAAAGACACGGTTTCTTTTGCCGTTTTAATCTAGACCGTATTTAAATATTATACACAGAAAACAGACCTGTATCCTCGGACTGTTGCCGTGGGGAGAGCAGAATAGACAAATTATATATGCATGTGATTTCATTATTATGGCTGAAAGGGTTCGAGTTAAGTATTAAGCGCGGCCTGCCCATTATAAATTACAATCACTTTTATTTAAGTATTAATTATTTTAAAAAATTCAAAGCCATTGTTATTTGTAATATCAATACATCTAAGTCACGTAAATACAAAACATGTTGCATTACAAATGCTATAAGTGTCACATTTGCGAAAGTTATAACTATTGGCATTGTAAATGACAAAGCTATTAATTTAGCTATTTTCAAAACCAAAACATAAATAAAAATATTGTCATTTACAAGACCAATAGCTCAAACTTTCCTAATGCGAGACCTATTGCATTGCAAATGCTTGTTACCAGTTGGGATCAGGAAGACTAATATGCCCCCTCCTCTCCATGCCCACCCCATTCGACTATTAATCGGGCCTGGGATGAAAACAAACTCAGCACTGGTACCAGTCTTCAGTTCAGTGGTGCCTCCTCGTCCTTCTTTCCCTGTAGCTGCTAACGATGAGTGAAGCTCTTGCTGCTAAGATAACCCACTGGTCAATGATTTGACTCCAAACAGGGCTTATTGGTGTGGTCAGCTTTACAGGATCAATAACATCCATAACATTGACCTGGACAATAGTAGCATTAGTTATTCACAGTGTTACAAAGTGGCTAAACAATTGCACCAAAATGTATATAAAATAAGCTCTTCTATTAAGCGATATGGCTGATATCACACAGGCACAGCCTTTGCCCATTTCACTCTATCGACCATTTAATTCCATTGCAGGAAAATGTATACGATTTTATTTTTAGAGTCTTTTAAACCATAGCCACTGCTTTCTCCTGTTAACGTAGCATTTACGTCCAGGGATTCTAGGGCTGGGCATTCTTTGGGGTGGTGGGGGACTTTTGTAAGACGAGGGGTACAATCTATGAGAGAGTGCAAAGTGTGAAAGCAACCCTGCACCAATGACTCCGCACAATCCAACTGAGTTTAAAGGGACACTTGCCTTAGTGTGAATGAAGTGCTGGTGATTGGTTAGTACATTATGATCAAAACTCTACTGACAATCACAGGCCAGAATGAAGCTACCTGGGAGAGCGGGCAAAGCAGAAGAGACCTGACCAAACAAATAATTGAAGTAGGTGTGGTTTAGGAACATTGTTCCAAGTTCCCTCAACAGTGGTAACTGAAGCTTGAGTACTCTGCATCCTGAGCTGTGATCAGATGGCAGAGTGACTGTGCTCCATAGACACTTTCTAGCGCTTCCTTGCTGACGTGGGGACTCAGATACACTGGGCAACCATTGACTTAAGACTTTTGTCAAGTTCTCCATGTACTCCCCTAGCTCCTTTAGGTGGATTTGGGGTCCCATGAAACTTTTGGGTGTCTCGTCTCCCACTGTAAGTAGCGGACCTATCCCATATTCACAGCATAGGTGTTGATATGCAGTGTGTTTGTCTTTGTGTGTTTGCGAGTCTGTCTTTTAGCCTGACTCACCACCCTTCGGTGCCACTCCACTGAGGTGGTCAGATTGACTCCAAGCTGTGCAGGAGAGGGCATAATTTCTAGTCGTGTGTTAGACCTTCTATTGAGACAAATAATGTATTCACAAAAAATCAAAGTGACTCCATTGTGGCTTGTGGACCCAGCAAAGCCTCCATTATGTATGTTCTCGAGAAACACCACTTGACGGTGTGGCATACTCTGAAAAGTGTATTTGCAAGTTACCTGATCGCATCAGGGCAAAATGAGCAGTGACAGCCACGGCTCTCTGGAAAGCCATGTGCAAAGTCATTCAGATTCAGGGGAAAAATGCTCTCTGTTTTTACGTTGCTCGCCTTTGCACCCTAACTGCTCACACACTTCCTTCTCCCCTTTAAATCACTGACAGGGGCAGGTCATCCCTCCCTAATGATGTAGTCCCAGAAGGGTCTCACACCTACTCCGGTCGTACCTCCAGAAGTGTTGAGGAAAATCTGAAGCATGCAAGCCGGTTTTGGGCGGTGTCCCCCCTCCCACCCTCTCCATACCCCCCTTCATGTGTATTAAGCCGGGGTGTGTAATCCGTTCCTGGAAATGCGACAATCGCTGTGCACCAAACATCCCTGGGTAGGATACATCCTAGCAGATGAACCCACACAGAGCCCTTGTATTTGCCTATGGCGTTGGTGTCTCTTTATGGTTTCCAGTTGATAGATTGTACAAGGAATTGGGGGTCTGGCTCCATAAACCCCTTAACATCCTATGCTCCTACATGCATATCACAAGGACAATCTGTTTGACACGTAAAGGATCTGGAGAATCGGCTGCCATTGACACAATGAAGTCTGGTACTTCTTCCCTTAGATCCATACTTTCCTGTCTTCCGATGATCTATAAATAAGTGTCAATTAAGATCTGCTGCTAGAAGACCACCTAGATGAGCTTTATCAAGAATTGGAGTTTTGTTCAGATTATAAATTCCCTATTCGGTTCAATCAAAAACAAATGTTACTTCACTGCCTTCGGACTCCAAATTTAAGAGACATTATTGAGATTAGTAAGTATTAGTCGCAAAGCCATGTGGCTTATGGAGTATTTAGAAGGAGAGCTAAGGAAATATTACAACACTCAAGTACTCAAGAGAATCATTTCTCAGCTGTAGGAATAACAGTTTATGTGCCCTTCTGAAAACATTGCGCCTGGCAGAAACGGCGTTTGTTCCACGGGAGAATTAGTTCCTAAGCAATGCAGCAGATTCTTGCTGGCATCATGGACGGGGAAGGACTAACTGTGCTCTTTTTAGGTCTCAGCCTGTGAAAGACTGCGCACATGCGCAGTCGAGCTGGCAAGATTTAATGATATGAGGGATTTTCTACTAGCGAGGTTAAGCCCCGCCCCTTTTTTCCATTGGCTGGCATCCTAAACGGTGACCAGTCAGTGGAGAAGAGGTCCTAATGACGTTCTTCTTTCTTTCTAAGCCCCATCCTTTTCAGACTGGGTTACTTGACTTACTGCTGAAGTAAGAGGTTTCTTATCTTCTTTATGGGTCCAGATGGCCCAATAAAGAAGATAAGGAACCTTTTACCCCAGCAGGAAGTCGGGCACCCAGTCTGAAAGGGGCGGGGCTTAGAGAAAAAGACGGCCACGCAAAGATATGCTCCCTCCAACCTTCTGTGTGACCACGTGTGTCTCTTTGAAAGATACTTCGGTTAAATTGTTTTTGTTCCTATAATTCTTATATGCCTGTTTTTTATGGCATATCTCAATTGTATTCCCACGCAGGCTTTTGGGAGAACTGCCACTCTTGTACAGGTTTTCTCCCTATTACTTTTGATACGAGTCTCGTCTCTAACGATGTCCAGCTTTGAGCGTTTGAGAACTGTTCCACGCGAAGCGCTCGGGTGCCTCTAGACTATATCCGCACTATACGAGATAACCGAATTAAATAAAATCGTACTGAGGGAAGGCGACTCGGTCTTAGGTAACCGACGCCATTACGCAAGGACTTACTCGGCCACTTCGTCACTGTGCATGATTTACCAAACAACTACGTCACCCAAACCGCTCCCTTGGAACAAAGACGTGACGGTCCCGCCCTACGTTTAGCCAATTGTCCAATCATACGAAGCAATACTAGGCGAACTGCAGCAGTTCCATCCATTCATCGTACCCCTTGTTAAACGAGTGGGCTAGGCAGCTCGTCGGAGCCGGGGGAGTTGAGGTAACGGCGTTGCATGGCGTAAGCTGCCTTCGTTAGTTTCCCGTCGGAGAACTAGAGGTCGGTGCTCGGGAAAGATGAAGACTGTGGCGGCGACTCCCACTACAGCTGCCATGACAGGCTTCGGCTCGGAAGGGATATTAATCGGGGATCGCATGTACTCCGGAGTGTTGATCACCCTCGAGAATTGTTTGATTC
Organism: Lissotriton vulgaris; assembly: GCF_964263255.1. Lineage (NCBI taxonomy): Eukaryota > Metazoa > Chordata > Amphibia > Caudata > Salamandridae > Lissotriton > Lissotriton vulgaris. The sequence goes on along the minus strand of NC_141693.1, from coordinate 1,062,602,746 downwards.
TCGATGCCCACTTGGCGCAGACCCCTTCCATCAGCGATGGTTTAGGCCCGGAGATCGAGGGCGCGCTACGTAGCTTGGGGTGCAAACTTATCCCGTTGGCTGGCATCCTTTTGCGAATGCCGCAAGTGAGCATTTGGGAGGGACCGGCAAGTGTAAATGGTCACAGGTAGAGATAATTAGTATGCTAGAAGAGAGGATTTAGCCATCAGATAATGAACTGCACACCAAGATGGGGAGATCCCAGTGATGTACTGCATCATCATTGCCAAGCAGGAGCCATTGAAGAAGGGATAGACTCCCGAAACCAGTCTGGCTGTACACGAACAGATGGTGACTGTTCTCCCTGCGTCTCCTGTTGCAGCTGCTCCTAAAAGAAATGGATCCAAATTTTACCATTCTTGTGGCTTCTTCCACTGAGGGCTAAAACTCTATGTTGGAATATTTGCGGCTGAGCCCAGTCGCGGAAGCAAAGCCTGCTGCTTGCTGCGGACCCGTGATGGCGCCCAACGGTGCGATCAGTGTACGGGGGAGTGGTGTCCAGAAGCAGCTGACCACAGACCAGAGGACACCCAGAGCCACATGCTCACCAGCCCACATGGGTTTTAACCGTACATTTTATTAACTGCCACAATGATGAACTCACACGAGGTATATTGTGTATGCACTACAAGACCCACAAGGCCATTTGATCTGACCACGCCCTTAGAGGCAGGCTTTAATAATCATGAGTGCATACTGCATCATCATTGCCAAGCAGGAGCCATTGAAGAAGGGATAGACTCCCGAAACCGGTCTGGCTGTACACGAACAGATGGTGACTGTTCTCCCTGCTCTCCTGTTGCAGCTGCTCCTAAAAGAAATGGATCCAAATGTTACCATTTTTGTGGCTTCTTCCACTGAGGGCTAATACTCTACGTTGGAAAATATATATATATATATATATATATATATAATATTTACATTTAAAACGCAACCCACACCCACCCTAAAAACATTTCCCATATATGTGTGTGTGTGTGTGTCGTTAACATACATGCCTTTACTATGAAATTTGTTGCAAAGACATACGTGGTAAAGGCATATGCATTCTAAAATCCTGCGTGGTAAGGGTAAGGGTAATGCGTGGTAACAGCTGCACTGGAATGACTGTTTCCCATAGGAAAATACCCACCTCAAATGCTGCCCGGTAATCTTTGGCAGTCCAAAAACCTGGAGAGAAGGCCTCACGTTAATGTACTTAAATATTAGCTGTGGCACACTTCCCCATTTCTGACAGACTCCCTTCATGCAAAGGGGTGGGATGAACCTCTGCATCCAGAGTAAAAGTATATAAAGTACTTAAAACAATCCGTGGGAAAGCAAATCTACTTGGCGTTGGCTTGCATCCCTTTGGCTTAGTAAATGGTTGTGTTATTTTGTCACTTGTTTAGAAAACTTTATTGTTGGAGGAGCTATCCAGCCTTCACTAATCTAAAATATTGGCTAAAAGCAATATCGTTTAACCTTAAAACACACATTGCTATAGCAGTCCGTGGCACTGAAGAGAACTACTTTGAGTGCAGGCGTTCTCCTTGTGAAATAGGATAATGCTGTCATTCACACTGAAGTTAGCTTATGGATGAATTGACCTGACCCATTTTCCCATGCTGTAGAGAGACGAAATAAAATGTGAAAATAACACAATAATAGGCCAAAGAATAAAGAGGACTGAGTTGAAGCCCTTACAAGTATATTATGTATTTCTACTAATTCCAGGCCTAAAAAAAGCCACCAACTTCCTCCATTCTAGAAGACAGCTGTGTAATCGTGAAAATGAGGTTAGGCAGACTGCCTTCTGTATTGATCAGTCAGAAAAGCCAGCAGTTGAGTACCCAGCCAAAGGCCTAAAAACATGTTTTGCTTTTCCTATAGTCTCTAAAACAAGTTGAAAGCCCCAGGAGTTAATTTAGTCGGAATCATTTTTCGAAAGAAAGGGGACCGTGGTTCTCCTTAAAAAAAAAAAAAGGGGAAAAAAGTCTGAAATGTCCTGCTGGTACATTGGTCTTGATTGGATATCTGTCCAAGATTCTGCGGTTTTATCTCCGATTTCAGTAGTCAAGACCTGAGGTGGCATTTGTAAATAAATAGCCGACAACCTCTGAATCCGTCCAAGTCCACTTGCACTCTTGCCACTTGTTTTCCCTTCATTTTCTGACAGCAATGTCAGATTTCATTTTTGTTATACTTTCTTTGTGCCCTAGGCTACTGATAAATTGAGATCACTTTTGTCTTCATGCTTTATTTAAAACTCTGACCAGACGTGCTCAGTAGATCCGCGTGTCTTTTCTGCTTCAGTAACGAGCCTGCATTTTTTCCTTTTCTTTATTTTGTAATTTTTATTCATATAAAGACAACCTAAATACTCAAGCATCAATTCTAGGATATGGAAGTTAGGCAATATCTACATGGAGTACATATTTTAAACTTCAAAATCGTTATTTTTTCAACCTTTATCGTTTCATTTGTTGGAATTATACCAGTATCATATGAACTGTACAGGAAGGTATAGTTAACAACAAGAGAGTGAGAAGAAAGATTGGGGCCGCGTCCTCTTCCCCTGAGTAATAGTAGAAACAATGTGGAAGAACCCACCAAAATGTTACCACTTCTGATGACTCAATATACTTTAGCAGAGGACAAACATTTGGTGGATGTATAAGACCCCTCACCCACCACCCTAGTTGGTGGCATGTTTCATCATTTGGGTTCCCAGCTGGGCTGCTGAATGCGACCCAGCTGGGCTACAGCGCCTGATTACAGGGAAGCGGGTTTTGATGAGTGAGTTATGTGCTTTGTGAGTAGGGTACTCAGCAACAGGTGAGAAATAAAAATGTCTCCAAGAGGTGCCCCTGTGAAAAAACTTAAATAAAAGGGGTCTTACGACATGATTAAAAATACAGTCTGGATATGGTGAAGTGAAAATGTTCTTCGATATCCCTTGGGATATCCCTTGGGATATCGAAGTACAATTTTCACTTCACCATATCCAGTCTGTATTTTAAATCATGTCCTAAGTCCCCTTTTATTAAAGTTTTTTCGCAGGTGCACTTCTTAGAGACATTTTTATTTCTCACCTGTTGCTGAGTACCCTACTCACAAAGCACTTACCTCCCTCATCAAAACCTGCTCCGCTGTAATCAGGCGTTGTAGCACAGCTGGGTCGCATTCGGCAGCCCAGCTGGAACCCCAATGATGAAGCATGCCACCAACTAGGTTGGTGGGTGAGTTGCCTTCTTATAAATCCACCGGATCTTTGTCCTCTGCTAAAGGATATTGAGTCATCAGAAGTAGTGAAATGTTTGGTGGGTTCGTCCACGTTGTTTCTACTGTACCGGAAGGGCCAGCAAAAGCAAGCAAAACAATTTACTGGATACAGTGAATGCGCTTGTCATGGCGGTGGGCTAAAAATCAGAGTGAGGACTAGCTTGGGAGTACAATTAATGAACTTGCTTATGTCTTCATGACCCGCCCCCACGGACTACACGATACATTAGAAACACATGGGCCAGGAAACTCTGCATCTTCTAGCTTTGTACCCCTGACAGTATCATTTATTTCCCCTTGTCTTTGGGAATGCCGCTCCTGGAACCTCCCGTTGAACAGATCTTTTTTTACAAACAGTAAATAAATATAAAAATTTTTCTTCATAAGCATAAATAATTTTATTTTAAAGATTGGGTCCTTAAATTACAACATCAAGCGAGCTAAAGGTAATAGTTTGGTTATATGTTCAGCCTGCATATGAAATCCTTTAAACTTTGCATAATCGACCAAAGCGCTGCAATGCAAATTCAGGTAATGCATGTTTCTCCTTAAAAATGTGAATTTTTAAAATCAAAATGAATGCACAGAGATTGTGCATCATATTGTGTATACAGTAATTGCACACCTTTTAAGTGAATGAGTGATACCGCTTTTCGGTGTGGAATAGTGTGGCAGCAAGGGTCTGTGATGGGCTGTGCAGGGGAAACCTGTGAGTATAGGCGTTTGGTCGGTATCAGACAGACAGTATGTTGTTGGAATGAAAACTCAATAAAATAAAATTAAAAAAAAATAAAATGGGGTGTTTGGTCGATGAAGGAGGGTCTTTCAGGCCGACGTGAGACTCCACTTCTAAGGAGGTGGATGTTCGGGACCTTAAAATGCTTCGTTCTTGAGATACGTGTTCGCAGACAAGTATTTGTTTTAGTTTAAAACCTCTGCATAAAATAAATAATTATATTTTGCATTACTGACACTGTGGGCATGTTCCACAGCGGTAAGAATCGAACTGACTTGCGCTGGTAATCATTTTTCCTTGGAAATCAGCGCGCGCCATGCCACATGTCTTTGTGTCATGAGAGCCGGAGAGCTCTTGTGAAACTGGAGCTCAGGGAAAGTGGATTTCTGTGGCTTTTTTTTTTTTTTTTGCTCAAAGGCTGTCAAGCCACGACTGGCACTGATTGCCGACGCCATTACCTCATAATGCATTAAACACAGGAGCACAGCTTGTCATGCCTGGAGACAATACATTTCGGAAACTTTAGCATGCAAGAGAAATGACTTACAAAGGTAGCAAGCCTGTGGTTTCAATTACAGTTAGGCCCTGTCGTTCTTGGCGCATTAGAACTGGAACCGGGGGTGTTTGAAGAGCTTAGCGCTGGCTTGGGTTGAAATGACGGACAAGGTGGTTCTCGAATGGCTCAGAAAAGGCCGTGAACCTCCATCACTTCAGCTCTTCAAACCAGTGCTGCGTCCAGCTAGAGAGCTTCGGGTTTCTGTGTGAGCTTTGAAACCCGCAGAGAAAAAACATGCATTGTTTTTTAAGGTTTTATTTTTTCCGAAACTCTGTAATCTGGCTTTTGGGGTGAACGCTGGTGCGTGTCTGGCATGGTGTGTTTGATTCAGCTTTTTTGCAACATTAGTTCATTGCATTTCTGATGTCACTGGTGCGATATGTTAAAAGATTCCATATCTCGCAAATGTCATGGTTGATTCAAGTTCTATGATTTTATTTTTTTAAATGGGATTATGAGCACAGAATAAGCAATCGCTGTGGATAAGGAAACTCCATCACTTTCATACTATGAAAAAGCCACACCATAGCATGAAAAATAAAACTTGATTTAAGATGCAGTTTCCTTTATGCATGTAAAATGAAGGACTGAATTAAATAAATTGTGCTTCCTCTAAATCTGGGGCCTCCCCAATCATGCTAGTTTTGGGTCAAGAGTACCACTGGTGAAATACAGTATTACAGGCGGGAGCTTTTGACCCTTTTGGTAGTTCTGAATTCACTGGTAGAGCCCTTCCACTTGCACATTCCAGCAGGGAGTTCCTTGTTACAATAGGGTATATCTCCATTGATATGAGAGGTTACCTCCTTCATCCAATACCATGCAATTACGCAACAACATTCGATCTGAAGCTTTCTCTCGGCTAAGTCCAACTGTGGTCGGCAGCACATTCTACCCATGGTAATGGCCCAGCGAGTACATGGACGATTGGATAGTTGTGTAGCCTGCATTAGTTGAAGAGTGTGGTTTATTGCACTTCTTGAGGTGGACAGTGGTTCTAATGTTCTGCCAAAAAAATATGAATGTGGGGCAGCAAGTATTGAAGTCTTTTAAGAAAATGGATACATTTTAATGGACAAGGATGTATGGTGCTTTATCAGCTGCCACCTTGAAATGAAGACAGTGTACGTGAGAGGAAGACACGATGAGAGTAGGTCGAATTTTAGACCAAGATAGAAACTTGCTGTGCTGTTTAATCCCCACTGAGCGAACATTCAAATCTCAGATCATTGTTCAGTGTTGAAGTTCAGATGTGTGTAAAATTGACCAACATCTGGACGCATTCAATGTATATTACACATTAACCATGTCATGATTGGAAAGAGGCACATTCATCCGTTGTGTATGAATTTGTGGCTATTGAAAACAACAGTTGATGGATAGAATGCAGAACAATGTCATACATTCACCCCAGTACAGAGATCTGGGCCTAAATCCATCATTTTGTTGCATTCCACACCACTCCAGTTCAGACATGGCCATATGCAAATCAGCCTTGACCCTGTGCCTCATGGGAACAGTCCAGCCCGAACTGCCAAGCCATGTCTTTCCTGGACCGGAATCAAGCATCCTAGGACCGGTTTCTGGCTACCAGCCGTCTTCAGCCAGGATAGCTTGACTCCAGTGTGTGGAGAGCATGGGACTCACGTCTGAGCATACCCATCCCACTCGGGTGACAAATGCAAAAACAACAGTTGATGGACAGAATGCAGAACAATCTCATACATTCACCCCAGTACAGAGATCTGGGCCTAAATCCATCGTTTTTTTGCACTCCACACCACCCCAGTTCAGACATGGCCATATGCAAATCAGCCTTGACCCTGTGCCTCATGGGAACAGTCCGATTTAGAAAAGGGGGTGGTGATGAACAGAGTGTCTGAGTTAAACAGACCACTCTTACCCAGTCCAAAGATCAGGGCTTGATCCATCACCGTTATTTATCTCACTGCCCCATCCCAGCTCAGAACCTGGCTATATGCAAATCAGTCTGTCCCTGGCCCAGTGCATCATGGGAACAGGGCAGACTAAACTACCAAGCCAATTCTTCACCAGAAAGGAGACAAGCTACCGGGGACCGGTTTCTGGCATTTCAGCCTTCTTCGGCCCGGCTTGCTTGAATCCTGATGGAGCAGTGAGAAAGGGACTCATGTCTGAGTATACCCTGCCACACCTATAGTGGCCAAAAACGATTTAGAAAAGGGGGTGGTGATGAACAGAGTGTCTGAGTTAAACAGACCACTCTTACCCAGTCCAAAGATCAGGGCTTGATCCATCACCGTTATTTATCTCACTGCCCCATCCCAGCTCAGAACCTGGCTATATGCAAATCAGTCTGTCCCTGGCCCAGTGCATCATGGGAACAGGGCAGACTAAACTACCAAGCCAATTCTTCACCAGAAAGGAGACAAGCTACCGGGGACCGGTTTCTGGCATTTCAGCCTTCTTCGGCCCGGCTTGCTTGAATCCTGATGGAGCAGTGAGAAAGGGACTCATGTCTGAGTATACCCTGCCACACCTATAGTGGCCAAAAACGATTTAGAAAAGGGGGTGGTGATGAACAGAGTGTCTGAGTTAAACAGACCACTCTTACCCAGTCCAAAGATCAGGGCTTGATCCATCACCGTTATTTATCTCACTGCCCCATCCCAGCTCAGAACCTGGCTATATGCAAATCAGTCTGTCCCTGGCCCAGTGCATCATGGGAACAGGGCAGACTAAACTACCAAGCCAATTCTTCACCAGAAAGGAGACAAGCTACCGGGGACCGGTTTCTGGCATTTCAGCCTTCTTCGGCCCGGCTTGCTTGAATCCTGATGGAGCAGTGAGAAAGGGACTCATGTCTGAGTATACCCTGCCACACCTATAGTGGCCAAAAACGATTTAGAAAAGGGGGTGGTGATGAACAGAGTGTCTGAGTTAAACAGACCACTCTTACCCAGTCCAAAGATCAGGGCTTGATCCATCACCGTTATTTATCTCACTGCCCCATCCCAGCTCAGAACCTGGCTATATGCAAATCAGTCTGTCCCTGGCCCAGTGCATCATGGGAACAGGGCAGACTAAACTACCAAGCCAATTCTTCACCAGAAAGGAGACAAGCTACCGGGGACCGGTTTCTGGCATTTCAGCCTTCTTCGGCCCGGCTTGCTTGAATCCTGATGGAGCAGTGAGAAAGGGACTCATGTCTGAGTATACCCTGCCACACCTATAGTGGCCAAAAACGATTTAGAAAAGGGGGTGGTGATGAACAGAGTGTCTGAGTTAAACAGACCACTCTTACCCAGTCCAAAGATCAGGGCTTGATCCATCACCGTTATTTATCTCACTGCCCCATCCCAGCTCAGAACCTGGCTATATGATCTAAATCTCAGATCGGTACAAAAGGGGGTGGTGATGGACGGAGCATCTGAACCATTCAAACACTCACACCCAGTCAACAGATCTGGGTTTAATCCATCACCGTTCTTTAGCCCACTCTGCCACCCCAGTTCAGACATGGCTATATGCAAATAGTCTGACCCTGTGTCTCATGGGAACAGTCCAGCCCGAACTGCCAAGCCATGTCTTTCCTGGACCGGAATCAAGCATCCCAGGACCGGTTTCTGGCTATCACCATCAGTAAAGTAAATTCATTTCACATTATACACATTTTGCCAAGACGCATGTCTATCCCCAACACTAGTTGGTAAACACCACAGGGAAGACCTTCATGAGGGTCATAACTAAGTTTTCAGCACCAAACTTTTACGTCCTGCATTGATGTGCATTCCAGCTTATGGATGCAGGAAATTCTATTTACTCCCATCGATCTGGGTGCATTTCTATTCCTTACAACCAGGGTTTGACCAGCTACTGCTTTTAAATGTTGACAATACCTCACTAATGCCACCCTGTATGTCAACCAAGAATGTTTCTTTGATGACACTCTCCTTCCAGCCATGCAAGCCCATGCTGGTTTTGGCAAACATAAAATGTAAAATACGATGTATGATAGATGACCAACTTGCCTACCTACAAATGTCTGTGAACCACTCCATGACATAACATTTCAGAAATCTAAGCTTCAGAAACCCTGCAGCAGGAGGAAGACTTGAATTTTTGGGGATTATCAAAAATGTTGCTTATAAAAAGCGTATGGGGCTCATTGATAATGCTATAATGTATTGCATGCCATAACGTTCTGCCATAATTGTAGGAGAGTAGGGTCTGCAATCCTATGATCACCCAGATTTTTTGCTTTTGTTTCACTGGTTTACGACTTTCTCTGGCTGTGGGCCTGCCAATCAGACCCACAGCCTGGCTGTTCTCTTTCTAAATTACGACATGTACCCTAGGTGCATTTACCAATTGGTACTGGGCCACCTTATCAGACCCTGTAACTCAGGGCATAGGTGTACCCAGGGCTGCCAGGGGCTGCAGCATGTATTATGCCACCCCTGGCTGGCCTCCCAAATTTGACACAACTGGCTGCATGACAGCTGGGGCAAAGTCGTGTAATCACCCTTTGCTGTAGATATAGTATACCTATATCTAACCCTAAAATGGACACACAGATTCCTATCAGTCACTCCTATGGCAGGCCTTAACAATCCTGAAGGCAGAGTGCTTGGAATCGTGTGAGATGGTGCTCTGGCATGAGCTGAGCCTGTCTGCAGCTTGCGGAATCAAGTCCTAATAGCTGTTCCATGATATCGCATACCATATACTCTTAAGTGCATTATAATCCTCGCGGTTAAATGCTATCTTTGGTATTGCTTTATCAAAACATGTCGAGTAAGGTGTCATACGAATTGGAATACTAACCCCTCGCCAATTCTGGCGACGGGGTTAGCATTCCACCCTTCTAGAGGGACACGACATGTATGTAACTGTGAACCCCGGTTAAAGTTAAGCGAAGCCTCAGCTCCACAAAATGGATGCTGCCACCACAGACACGAGTCTGACCCCCTGTAGCTGGGAGTCCTTCCAGCGAGGGGAGCCTGGACAAAGGGTTTCCTGTCAGGGGCGGTGCTAGCACCGTCCCAGACATGGTTTTGTGTATCCTGGGTAGGCAGGGCTTTTCAGGAAGGTGACTGCTGAGTGGCACCCCGGTGCTCACTACGCATAGGCCAGTCAGAACCAGTTCCAGGGGCACACCAGCCCCTGGCCTGGGGAAGTCCGGCATGGCAGAGGGGTGTAACCACCCCCCTCCTAGTCCCACCCATAGGCAGGACCTAGTCACCGGGTCAGCCCCCTTTTTTAGTATAAAGATAGGAGCGGGCCCCCTGTTCAAATTAGATCATCTTTGGAATCAAGACACGACTTTCTGCGAAAGACATCAAGATTTCCTTCTTCAAGATTCTCCCTTGTGGCTAAGGAGTAGTCACCCTGCATCCGCAGGCACCATTCTAAGAACACTGCGGTCTGCTGCAAGTCCTTCTTCACGAATCCGACGACCCAGCTCGACGAGACCCGGCTTCCCTGGCACCTCTGACCTCTACTCACCTCTACAGCAAAGCTGAGAACCGTGAGTGCGACGAGACCTCGAGGGACCGACGATCGCCAAGACTGCACGACTTCTTTGTAACAAGCCCACCGAGTCTTCCACTGGTGAGTGCTTTGGGGTCCGAGAAGCCCCAACCCTGAGCAGCTCCAGCACCGAAGATCAGCCCTCCAGCATCTCCACGATCTGCGTGGGGCCCTTCTGCTTTTGCGTGCTCACCGCGCTGTGTGGCTACTAGCCGGCTGGCTTGTGGCCTCCTACACGACGCCCGACGACATCACTGCTGCTGGTCTGGTTGCTCCAGACTGGCCCTTGCTTCCTTCTTCAAGAGAGGCACCCCGGACCCTCCTGGTCCACTCCAGACGCCATTTTAGGTCCACCGCGTGGGCTTGAATTTGCCAAGGCTTTGTTGCCCAATCCTGGGTCCAGCGACGCCGACAGCTTCAATCTTCGTGGGACAGCTCGTTCCTCCTTCCTGGTCGCCGACAACGCCTCCTGGTCCGTGAGATCTTCGAGCACAGCGTCACCCACTCACCTAGTCGAGGTGGCTACCATCCGGTGCCCTCCTGGTGCCCACTGACTACTGGCTAGTAGTCTCGAACTTGGTCCCCTCTGCTTTCAGGTGTCATCTTCCTTCGATCCAGGCTTGGATCCATCGAACTTTCTTCACTGGTCGCCTGCCAGCAACTTCTTTCTTCCAGGCTCCTGGTCCGGCAACGAGGATTCCCGACGTCTTTTGAGTCCTATGCAGCTGCAGCCCCTGGGCTAGGTAACTTCGGCATTTCGGTGCCCCAGCATAGCCTCACTATCCAAGGGTCAGGATCCACTTTCGTTTTCCTCCTACCAGGTCGGGTTCGCCCGAGAACACTAACTTTGTCATTACTAGCTACCATAGACTTTGTCCCGCATCACGCGTGAGAGTGCACACTCTGCACCCGAGTCCCGTAGGCCTCCTAGAAGTAATCTGAAGATTCTATAGTCAAGTCCTAGCGATTCCTAAGCCTATTAGTACTGTACTTACCTGCTAGTAATTTCGCATTCCACTTTCAGAGTATATGGTTTTCCGTGCCCCTCGGGCATTTGTATATACTGTGCTAACTTAAGTATTTTTGTAAGAGTTTTGGTTTGTGCTTAGTACCCTGTCCTCATAAAGAGTACAGGGCTGTTGTGATTCTTAATAAATAACTGTTTATTTTCATAACACTTGTGTGGTGTCCTTTCACTGGGTATTCAAGGGGTATATGTGTGGTATAACAGCTGGCTTAACACGCCCTCTCGAGTCTTTAGCCTTAGACTGCTCGTATCCACGCTACTAGGATAGCTGGTCTATAAGGTTGACTTACAACCAATCATCAATAAGGGTTGCTGGACTGATACATAGTGTTCACTAGAATAGTGAGCACTGCATATCAGGCCACCTTCTCACATTGGTGAGCAGCGGTTGGGATTTGAGCTTGCTGTTGTTTTACCACACGTATCCTAAGAATATCTTGTTGAAAGATCACATAAGTACTGTTAGTACATATAACTAAGCTTAGAATACTCTGAGTTCTACTGAACCAGCTGTTGCAGCTCCTCAAGGCTTAGCACACCTTGGCTGCAACTCTTAGCAAGGGATCAGTAGGCAAACACATAGTGTAGGTAGGTGCATCACTTACACCACACTAGAAACAGTATGTCAGACAAAGGAGGAAACTCTGAGTCTCCCCTTGTGTCAGTGGACCCTCCACAGGTCCTTCCTTCCAGATATACTGTGCTTAGCTTCCATGAGTTACGACAAGTGTGTACCTCTAGGAAGATTAAGCAGGGGTCTAACCCCACAACCTCCTTTCTGATTGGTCTCTTGGAGACTTATGATGCCAGAAAGGCTGAGAGACTTCTTAGCCCTTCTAATCCAGATGGAGGTATGCCTCCCCTTGAAGGAACCAGAGGAGACCCTGACCTAATCCACCTCTCAGCTGAGAATGAAGAGGGGGAGGAGGATGAGGATCCCTCTGGGGATGAGGCAGATAAGGGACAGGTAGAAGTCAGTAGACTAACCAGGTCCAACTTAAGCAGACATGAGATGGATACTAGGGGACCCCTGGGACCACTCTCAGGTCAGCTTAACATTGGGAATGGACGAGCCAGATCTCTATCAAGAGGCTCTGGCAAATCCCTTCAAACCAATGGCTCTCACAACTCTTCTCAAAGAGGGATGACTTCCCCTCAGAGGAGAGTGTATGAAGCTAAAGAAAGGGCAGCCAATCTAAGGATTGAAAGGGAAGAACTTGCCCTGGCCAAAGAGAGGCTTGCCTTTGCTAGAGAGCAACAGTTAAGTGGGGTAGTCCCCACTGGTGGCAGCATTGTACCTAGCAATAGGGAAAGGAGTTTTGATACAAAACACCTGGGTAAGATAGTGCCCCCCTTTAAACAAGGGGATGACATCCACAAATGGATTACTGCTTTGGAGAGGGCCTGCACTGTGCAAGGTGTTCCCCAGAGTCAGTGGGCAGCTATCTTGTGGCTCTCCTTTGAAGGTAAAGGAAGAGACAAGCTCCTCACTACTAGAGTGGAGGATGCTAACAATTACCAAATCTTGAAAAATACACTGATTGATGGGTTTGGCCTAACCACTGAGCAGTACAGGTTGCTGTTCAGGGATACCCAGAAAACTCAGTCTCAAGATTGGGCTGACTTTGTAGATTGTGCCACTAAGGCTTTGGAGGGCTGGTTGCTGGGCAGTAAGGTTACTGATTATACAGGATTGTACAATTTGATCATGAGAGAACAAATTTTAAACAATTGTCAGAACCAGTTGTTGCATCAGCATCTTGTTGACTCAGATCTGACCTCTCCCCAAGAATTGGGAAAGAAGGCAGACAGATGGGTTAGAACAAGAGTTAAACAGAACCAGGGCCAGAATCAAGGTGGTCAGAAGAAAGCAGACCAGAAGGGTAAAGATTCTAAGGGGGAACAAAATGACCAGAAGTCTTCAACAGGTCCCCAACAACCCAAAGAGGGTGGGGGTCAGGCTCCCCAGAAGAAGAAAAACCAAGAAGGCCAATCTAAAAGGTGGTGCCAATACTGCAAAAGTAAAACTCACTGGTTTAGTGAGTGCACCAAGAAAGGAGGAGGGCAGACTCCTGCCACTGCAGCCCCTAAGGCACCTGTGCCCCCTAGTACAGTCAGCAGTGGTAGTGCACCTCCCAAGGGTTTAGTAGAGTTAACCCTGGGTTCTGAGGGGAGTGACAACTTAGTTGGCACACTCACTCAGGCTGTCCTTGTTTGTACAGGGGATGTGGATATGTCCCCTGATATAAGTCCCAATACTTTGGGCAAATACAGACAGACACCTTTCATTAATGGAAAAATGGCTCAGGCCTATAGGGACACTTGTGCCAGTGTCACAATGGTGACACCTAACTTTGTGGACCCTGGACAGATCATGCCAGGTACAGATTTCCTGGTGACCAATGCAAGCAATGTCACTACCAGTCACAGTATGGCAATTGTAGCTTTCTCCTGGGGAGGGGTAACTGGCCAAAAGAAGGTTGTAGTTAGTTCAGACCTCCCAGTGGATTGTTTGTTGGGCAATGATTTGGAGTCATCACAATGGTCAGAAGTGGAGCAGAGGACTCACATGGAAATGTTAGGCTTGCCAGCACATGTGTTTGCTGTGACCAGGTCACAGGTCAGGAAATGCCCCACTGAACAGGTGCTGGATCCTGGAACAATGGACCAGACACCTCCCAAGAAGAAGAGCAGTAGGGTTAAGGCTGTGCCTTCCCCCTTGCCCCAGGTTGAGGATCAAGTCACAGAGGAGGCTGACCTACAGGAATTGAGGGAAACTGAGCCCAGAGAGTTTGAACTTGATCAAGTTGAATTCTTGGGTTCAGGGGGACCCTCAAGGGAAGACCTGGGGAAGGACCAGTTAGGCTGCCCTTCTCTTGAACCCCTCAGACAGCAGGCTGCTGCTGAGGCTGCTGGGAACGCCACAGGTACCCACAAGGTATACTGGGAAGATGGACTCCTGTACACTGAGTCAAGAGACCCCAAGCCTGGCATGACCAGGAGGCTGGTTGTACCCTTGTCTCAGAGAGGTTTCCTACTTACCTTGGCCCATGAGATTCCCTTAGCAGGTCACTTAGGCCAGACAAAGACTTGGGACAGGCTTGTCTCACACTTTCACTGGCCTCACATGAATGAGGATACCAAGGAGTTTTGTCGCTCCTGTGTCACTTGCCAAGCCAGTGGTAAGTCAGGTGGCACAACAAAGGCCCCCCTTATACCAATGCCTGTGGTGGGGGTGCCCTTTGAAAGAGTGGGGATTGACATTGTTGGTCCAATGGAACCCCAGACAGCATCAGGGCACAAGTTTATACTGGTGGTAGTGGATCATGCCACCAGGTATCCTGAAGCTATTCCACTTAGGACCACCACAGCACCTGTGGTGGCAAGGGCCCTAGTTGGAGTATTCTCCAGAGTGGGCTTCCCTAAGGAGGTTGTCTCTGACAGAGGTGCAAACTTCATGTCAAGCTACTTAACTGCTATGTGGAAGGAATGTGGTGTCAATTACAAATTCACTACACCCTATCATCCACAATGCAATGGGCTTGTTGAAAGGTTCAACAGGACCCTAAAAGGGATGATTCATGGACTACCTGAAAAGCTCAGGCGTAGATGGGATGTCCTGATACCCTGCCTTCTGTTTGCTTACAGAGAGGTCCCACAAAAGGGGGTTGGCTACAGCCCTTTTGAACTTTTGTATGGGCACCCTGTGAGAGGCCCCCTGTGTTTGGTGAAGGAAGGATGGGAGAGACCTCTCAAAAAGCCTGCCACCAGCATAGTGGACTATGTACTTGGTCTCCGCTCCAGGATGGCTGAGTATATGGAGAAGGCATCTGAAAACCTTAAGGCCAGTCAAGAACTTCAAAAAGCTTGGCATGACCAAAAGGCTGTCCTGACTGTTTACCAGCCTGGACAGAAGGTGTGGGTGTTGGAGCCAGTGGCCCCAGCAGCACTCAAAGACAAATGGTCTGGGCCCCACACAATTCTTGAGCAAAAGGGAGAGGTCACCTACCTGGTGGACCTTGGAACTCCCAGGAGCCCCCACAGGGTACTCCATGTCAACAGGCTCAAAGCATATGTCGACAGGAAGGACATGAGCTTGCTCATGGCCATAGATGAGGGACAGGAGGAAGAGAGTGACCCTCTCCCAGACCTGCTCACTCAGAATCCTGATGATGGGTCAGTAGATGGTGTTGTCTTTTGTGGCAGCCTCTCTGAACATCAACAGAAAGACTGTAAACAGGTTCTTCAGTCTTTCAGACATATGTTTTCTCTGACACCCAGTCAGACCAATTGGTGTACCCATGAGGTTGACACTGGTGACAGTCTGCCAGTTAAGAGTAAAATCTACAGGCAGCCTGATCATGTTAGAGACTGCATAAAAACTGAAGTGCAGACAATGTTGGAGTTGGGAGTCATTGAACCCTCAGATAGCCCTTGGGCTAGTCCAGTAGTTCTAGTGCCAAAACCTCACACCCAGGATGGTAAGAGAGAGATGAGGTTCTGCATAGACTACAGGGGTCTCAATGCAGTCACTAAGACTGATGCCCACCCAATACCAAGGGCAGATGAGCTTATAGATAGATTGGCTTCTGCCAACTACTTAAGCACATTTGACTTAACAGCTGGGTATTGGCAAATCAGGTTAGCTGAGGATGCCAAGCCCAAGACAGCATTTTCAACCCCTGGTGGGCATTATCAGTTTGTGGTAATGCCCTTTGGTCTGAAAAATGCACCTGCCACCTTCCAAAGGTTGGTGAATCAAGTCCTCACTGGGCTGGATGACTTCTGTGCAGCATATCTAGATGATATTGCTGTCTTTAGCTCCACCTGGGAGGATCACCTGGTCCACCTGAGGAAAGTGTTAGAGGCTCTGCAAGCAGCAGGCCTCACTATCAAGGCCACCAAGTTCCAGATAGGGCAGACACAGGTTGTATACCTGGGCCACCTTGTAGGTGGAGGCCAGGTTCAGCCACTGAGAGCAAGATACAGTCAATCAGGGACTGGGCTCCTCCAACCACCCAGACTCAGGTTCGAGCTTTCTTGGGCCTGACTGGATACTACAGAAAGTTTGTCAGGAACTATGGTTCCATTGTGACACCATTAAATGAACTGACAAGTAAGAAAATGCCAAAAAAGGTTCAGTGGACAGCAGGCTGTCAAAAAGCATTCGATGACCTAAAGCAGGCCATGTGCACAGCACCTATCCTTAAGAGTCCAGACTACTCCAAACCATTCATTGTCCAAACAGATGCTTCTGAGTTGGGTGTGGGAGCTGTTCTTTCTCAACTGAATTTTGATGGTCAAGACCAGCCCATTGCTTTTATAAGCAGAAGGCTGACCCCCAGAGAGAAGAATTGGTCAGCTATTGAGAGGGAGGCCTTTGCTGTGGTTTGGGCCCTGAAGAAGCTGAGGCCATACTTGTTTGGCACTCACTTCAAGATTCAGACCGACCATAAGCCCCTCTTGTGGCTAAATCAGATGAAGGGTGAAAACCCCAAACTGCTTAGGTGGTCCATTTCCCTACAGGGGATGGACTTTACAGTGGAACATAGACCTGGTACTGATCATGGCAATGCCGATGGGCTCTCCAGATATTTCCACTTAGAACAAGAAGACTCACCTGGTCAAGGTTAGCTTATTGTCCCAAAGTTTGGGGGGGGGTCATGTAGGAGAGTAGGGTCTGCAATCCTATGATCACCCAGATTTTTTGCTTTTGTTTCACTGGTTTACGACTTTCTCTGGCTGTGGGCCTGCCAATCAGACCCACAGCCTGGCTGTTCTCTTTCTAAATTACGACATGTACCCTAGGTGCATTTACCAATTGGTACTGGGCCACCTTATCAGACCCTGTAACTCAGGGCATAGGTGTACCCAGGGCTGCCAGGGGCTGCAGCATGTATTATGCCACCCCTGGCTGGCCTCCCAAATTTGACACAACTGGCTGCATGACAGCTGGGGCAAAGTCGTGTAATCACCCTTTGCTGTAGATATAGTATACCTATATCTAACCCTAAAATGGACACACAGATTCCTATCAGTCACTCCTATGGCAGGCCTTAACAATCCTGAAGGCAGAGTGCTTGGAATCGTGTGAGATGGTGCTCTGGCATGAGCTGAGCCTTTCTGCAGCTTGCGGAATCAAGTCCTAATAGCTGTTCCATGATATCGCATACCATATACTCTTAAGTGCATTATAATCCTCGCGGTTAAATGCTATCTTTGGTATTGCTTTATCAAAACATGTCGAGTAAGGTGTCATACGAATTGGAATACTAACCCCTCGCCAATTCTGGCGACGGGGTTAGCATTCCACCCTTCTAGAGGGACACGACATGTATGTAACTGTGAACCCCGGTTAAAGTTAAGCGAAGCCTCAGCTCCACAAAATGGATGCTGCCACCACAGACACGAGTCTGACCCCCTGTAGCTGGGAGTCCTTCCAGCGAGGGGAGCCTGGACAAAGGGTTTCCTGTCAGGGGCGGTGCTAGCACCGTCCCAGACATGGTTTTGTGTATCCTGGGTAGGCAGGGCTTTTCAGGAAGGTGACTGCTGAGTGGCACCCCGGTGCTCACTACGCATAGGCCAGTCAGAACCAGTTCCAGGGGCACACCAGCCCCTGGCCTGGGGAAGTCCGGCATGGCAGAGGGGTGTAACCACCCCCCTCCTAGTCCCACCCATAGGCAGGACCTAGTCACCGGGTCAGCCCCCTTTTTTAGTATAAAGATAGGAGCGGGCCCCCTGTTCAAATTAGATCATCTTTGGAATCAAGACACGACTTTCTGCGAAAGACATCAAGATTTCCTTCTTCAAGATTCTCCCTTGTGGCTAAGGAGTAGTCACCCTGCATCCGCAGGCACCATCCTAAGAACACTGCGGTCTGCTGCAAGTCCTTCTTCACGAATCCGACGACCCAGCTCGACGAGACCCGGCTTCCCTGGCACCTCTGACCTCTACTCACCTCTACAGCAAAGCTGAGAACCGTGAGTGCGACGAGACCTCGAGGGACCGACGATCGCCAAGACTGCACGACTTCTTTGTAACAAGCCCACCGAGTCTTCCACTGGTGAGTGCTTTGGGGTCCGAGAAGCCCCAACCCTGAGCAGCTCCAGCACCGAAGATCAGCCCTCCAGCATCTCCACGATCTGTGTGGGGCCCTTCTGCTTTTGCGTGCTCACCGCGCTGTGTGGCTACTAGCCGGCTGGCTTGTGGCCTCCTACACGATGCCCGACAACATCACTGCTGCTGGTCTGGTTGCTCCAGACTGGCCCTTGCTTCCTTCTTCAAGAGAGGCACCCCGGACCCTCCTGGTCCACTCCAGACGCCATTTTAGGTCCACCGCGTGGGCTTGAATTTGCCAAGGCTTTGTTGCCCAATCCTGGGTCCAGCGACGCCGACAGCTTCAATCTTCGTGGGACAGCTCGTTCCTCCTTCCTGGTCGCCGACAACGCCTCCTGGTCCGTGAGATCTTCGAGCACAGCGTCACCCACTCACCTAGTCGAGGTGGCTACCATCCGGTGCCCTCCTGGTGCCCACTGACTACTGGCTAGTAGTCTCGAACTTGGTCCCCTCTGCTTTCAGGTGTCATCTTCCTTCGATCCAGGCTTGGATCCATCGAACTTTCTTCACTGGTCGCCTGCCAGCAACTTCTTTCTTCCAGGCTCCTGGTCCGGCAACGAGGATTCCCGACGTCTTTTGAGTCCTATGCAGCTGCAGCCCCTGGGCTAGGTAACTTCGGCATTTCGGTGCCCCAGCATAGCCTCACTATCCAAGGGTCAGGATCCACTTTCGTTTTCCTCCTACCAGGTCGGGTTCGCCCGAGAACACTAACTTTGTCATTACTAGCTACCATAGACTTTGTCCCGCATCACGCGTGAGAGTGCACACTCTGCACCCGAGTCCCCTAGGCCTCCTAGAAGTAATCTGAAGATTCTATAGTCAAGTCCTAGCGATTCCTAAGCCTATTAGTACTGTACTTACCTGCTAGTAATTTCGCATTCCACTTTCAGAGTATATGGTTTTCCGTGCCCCTCGGGCATTTGTATATACTGTGCTAACTTAAGTATTTTTGTAAGAGTTTTGGTTTGTGCTTAGTACCCTGTCCTCATAAAGAGTACAGGGCTGTTGTGATTCTTAATAAATAACTGTTTATTTTCATAACACTTGTGTGGTGTCCTTTCACTGGGTATTCAAGGGGTATATGTGTGGTATAACAGCTGGCTTAACACGCCCTCTCGAGTCTTTAGCCTTAGACTGCTCGTATCCACGCTACTAGGATAGCTGGTCTATAAGGTTGACTTACAACCAATCATCAATAAGGGTTGCTGGACTGATACATAGTGTTCACTAGAATAGTGAGCACTGCATATCAGGCCACCTTCTCACAATAATCCTTGGTGTAGACACCGTGGGCTCAGTGTCCTAATGAAATGCAGATGAAGTTTGGTTAGAACAGTAACCGAGCTGTAATCAATTAGCTGCAACCCATGTCCTCTAGGGGAAACCTAAGCTCTAGCATATATGCTGTAACCTCTGGAACCAATTCAGGCTGGTCCTGATTACAAGTAGGCGTGAATGGTTGCTGATTACGAAAACAAATAGCAAATGTATAGGTTTCCACCCAGGTGTAGAGCCGAGCTTTTATTCTCTTGTGTTTGACAGCCTGCGCTATTTTGGTGTCCCTAGCAACAGCCTGTTTTGAATTACACACTCATTCTTTGAAGCTCTAGTGCTAACATGATTTTCCATTATTCAGACACTGTATCCTTCAGCCATTTTGCTTCCACGTGGAACTGAAGGGCTCTCCAGTGCTGGTTTATCTTGTTTGAGGGATGAGGAAACTAAATCAAGGTAGTGCATTTGATTACTTTGTTTTCCAGTGCACGGGATATTTTTTTGTGTACCAAAAATAAGGTTAGATATTGAATGCTAATGTTTTACCAACTTAGAAACTTCTTGATGTAGAAGGAAAACAGTTTTGGATTGAGAAAAGTACTCTTCACTGCTAATTCATTGTAGTAGAGTAGATGCAAGGATTTAAAAAGATTCATTTAAAGGAAAAGAGTTGTATTTTTAGTGGAAATGAAAATATAATAAGGGGTTGTCCAAACTGTAACAACAGCTATACTCATTGTCCGACCGGAGGTATTCTGTTTTTCAATAGTTCTAATAACCTCGAATCTCCTGGTATCATCCAGCCCTGACTCGATCTCTAGAGTGTGTGATAAAAGCAAACAAATCTGGATCTTGCTGTATAACATCTTACCCAAAAAGTGTTTCAAAGACTGCCAAAGCATGGGATTCTAGAGCCACAATGTTCCAGTGGACAGCTCCACATTAAAAAACATTGGCAAAACCAATAGGTCTCACCTTTTGGCTTTGCCTATGATTCTTTCTGATGCTCGTCAGCATTGGGAAAAGCAAAAATAGGATATTTCTGCTGCTAACCAGACATGCCATCCATTTAGTTTTCTTAAATTTATCATTTCAAGATGATGGATGTGTTGAGCAGTAAAAAACATTTCATTTTTAGGTCGAGGGACCGTTAAGCTGCGAAGCAGCTTCCGGTCGGAGAATTAATGTCCTCTAGTGGGGCTTCAGAACCCGCCTCCCTGCTCTGTCTCTCCCCCATTGGCTGGCTTCCTAAAAGGAGGCCAGCCATTGGAGGAGAGACTCGTCCCTCCAAAGAAGCTCCGTCTTTTTCGGATTTGGGGGCGTGATTTTTTGCATTCTTTAGCCCTGTGACGTCGTCTGTCACTCAGGGCGCAAAAAACACGCCCCCCGAATCTGAAAATGGCGGCGCTTTTCTTTAGGCCATTTCACTACAACAGCCGCCCCAAGAAGTCGCAGCCTCCTCCACCTGGCAGTCTCTGTGTGCCCAAGAGTACACATCGCGCCTCTCGTGTTCGGCTGCCCACCGCAAATCGAAGGGGACGTCCACCGCTGCCCATCTGCGCCCCACGCACCCAGGAGCAGTGAGAGTCAGGACGCAGACCTCACCAACGTTGTCCTTTGGTTTTCTGCTTCTTCCCGGCACACAGAGAGTGCCCCCTGCGAGGCGCCGAGACGCCCCGCCCTTCCCCCCCCCCCCCCTGAGTGGAGACAGAGGCAACACCAGCGAGGAGCAGACGGCATGTGCTGAGCGCGCTGCCCGCGAGGAGAGCTGGAAATCGGCCAGCGGCATTGAGGCAAGCTCACTGCTCATTTTTAGCAGGGCCAAGTAATCGAGGTAAAATACCCTTTTTTATTTCACAGACGCACCCAACACAAAACACGTCCCACTGCCTGGAGCGCACATTCATCTCCCGAACATTAAATGTGGCAAATTACGCGATTTTCCCCCTCTTTCCCCTGCTTCATACACACGTTTCCAGGCTTTTCCCCCCTCCCGCCGTCTTTTGTGAGTTGATAGACACGGCATTAAATTGGATTTTGTGTCCATCATTACAGCGGCGTCACTAGGGTTGGTGTCACCCAGTGCGGTAACTCATGGTGACGCGCGGTCCGAACCCCCTTAGTGACGCCACAGCACCTCACGAGTGTGACAAGGACGTAGGGATAATGTTGGCTAGTTTGAATAATAGTGTCTTAAGTACCCTCAAGAATCCGCCCTCCTCTCTCGTTCCACTGCCCAGTAAGCCACCCTCGTGTCCTGCTTCCCATATGATGTATTTTAACAAGATATCCCACTGTGACGGTTAGGAAATCTGTAGCTCACCTCACCCAATCTGACTGACAAAGCTCTGCCCCTGAGCCCAAACTTCCTAAAACAATCTATTCCAGGTCGGCGTGCAAATAGCGTTCCTTCATCTTCTAAGTTAAAACTTCCCTCGTATGTGTACCCAGAGTCAAATATTGCCATACGTCTGTTAGTAATCACAAGCACCCTATACGCACGTAAATAAAACCACAAGTAACTTTTAAGAAGCCCGATTTGGAATGTTCACGAGCAGTCCAAATGAGCGGCTACAGCTTTCGCTGGAGATTTGAGAAAGAGACAAAACCGAAAAACCATCATACAAAACGCGCCCGATCAAGGCCTGCAAAATAAACAAGGACAGAAAACCCCACATTACAATAGAAAACATACGGTTCTGTTTAAATTCCTTTTTTGGATCATGCCCGAGAAGAACTTACAAAGCAGAATTAAAGAGGTATTTAAAAAAGACAGGAAGAATAATAAAGTAGCAAGAGAGGGGAAAAATTAACGTTAAATAAATATATAAGTGAAAAAATTGCCTAAGTGCAAGACGATGGAGAGCAATTTTGTGAGACTGAAAGAGAGAATGGAATTAAAACTAGCAAATGGAAGGTATTAAACAAAGAGCTGAACAACCAATGAATGGGGGGGATAAATACTTGTGAGAACCTTGGAAACATGCTATTTCTTCCATCGTTCTTTCAAACGTGTCTCCAACAGTTCACATTTGCCCCTTTGTGTATCGCTCCCAACAAGATCCGAGAATTAAAAACAGAGCGAGAGAAAAGGAAAAAAAATGTAGCTAAAAATAAATCCTGAAGTCATGAAAGAATACGGCCAGGAGTGGTCATTTTTTCAAACGGAAAATTCGCGGTCGCCGTGCACATTTTTTCCACAGTGGGGCCTGCTAGAATTCCTGTTTTCAAGTGGGCATTCTTCAGACGGTAGAAGTTATTCACATGCACATGTGTGACTGGGCTGGGGCCTGCCCCTCTGCACAGACCAGTCAATGGATGGAGACTGGTGGTCTGGGCTGGTGTCTGTCCCCTGAGTGAAGCTCTAAATTCCAACCTATGGCCTCGAAGCCCCCATGGCACTAACTGCAAGCTGACTCTGGTGCCCAGGTCTGCCCGTTCAACGTCATCCACGTCACACTGTGTCTCTCTGCACCAAATGTCTGAGCCGTCGTCTTCCTGTGCCCACGTCTGAACAAGGTAGGTGTCTGCCCACGCCACCATGTAGAGTTGGTGGAAGTGGAAGCCATCGTCACTCCGCACGCCCCCTGCAATGCCTACGACCCTTACCATATCCTGTGTTGAATGCCAATGGAGACAATTGCGACAATGCCAGAGTTTCATGCCCACTTTGTTCTGTAGACATTTGTGCAACATTTCTTTGTATGAGGGTTTTTTTGGGCACTCCTGTAAAAACTGTGTCATTGTGTTAACCTGAATTCCTTAGTCTGCAGCTATTTATTTATTTATTTATTTATTCAAAGTTTTATATAGCGCGAACAAGATCCTTACAGATATCAGAGCGCTTCACAATGACAGGGTAGGGGCAGTAGGAATGAACAGGGGTAATGGGAGCAATGTAGTAGTCACTAACATGAAAGGATAATAATAACATACATAAAACATATCAATATACAGTCAGGTAAACAGGTAGTATAAGACGGCACAAGTCATTGATCCCACTACAGAGGTGTTCAGGTACACTTTGGGTGTGTGGAAGGCTTATACCAGTGTTTTAGTATAGAGAGAGCACTGAGTGGGGGCACCGGGAGGGTGAATCAGTGACCCAACGTGTATCATATATTGTAAGAAAGTAGCGTAGTAGTGTCTCCATCAAGTAGAGGTATAGTGCCAAAGGACAAGGTGAGCATTGACACAAGGCAATGCAGAGTCTCTGATCCAGCACCTATAAGGTTCAGGAGATCTTGGCCAGAAGGATGGTTTTCACCTCTTTCTTGAAGAGTGCAGTGGAGGAGATACGCCTGGTTTCAGGAGGGAGCGCATTCCAGATCCTGGGTGCCATTCCTGAGAAGGAGCGCTTGTAAGTTTTCTCTTTCCGGAATCTACGGGGTTTCAGGAGTAGATTTTTTGAGCTTCTATTGGATCTCGAACCTCCTGATATAGACAACTTTTGAGCGAGGTAGTTGGGTGCATTGTGGTGCACGGCCGCGTGTGTCATAACTGCAATTTTTAGTTGTATTCTGGCTTCAAAAGGCAGCCATTTTAGGGACTTTAAGTCTGGGGAAATATGCGAATGTTTTCTTGAGCCAGTAATGAGTCTTGCGGCAGCGTTCAGGGAGGCTCTTAAGGGTGCTGTTGTGGATAGCGGGAGTCCGCTGAGGGCCACAATTTCGTAGTCTATTCGAGGGATGACTAACGCTTGTACAGCAGTTTGGAAGTCTTCAGTAGGGATGGGTGTCTGTTGACAATACATGGGCACCATGAGATTCCCGAAAATTACAAGTTGGAACGTAGGGGAAGGGTGTGAGGACGAGTTTCCTTGCTGATTTTAATGTTGTATTATTGTTGTCTGCGCTGACCAATCAAGCTATCGTGCTGGCTTTAAGTAGTACCCTTTTGGGCAAATGGTGTATTTTACCCACTGAGAACAAGCATTGGCAAAGTTGATAAGTCTCACCTTTCATTGGTGTCACTTGATCTGTTGACTCTGCCTATGCTTTTTGCCAATTATCTTCTTCCACATAGGCAAAACCAAAAAGATACATTTTTGCTGACGCTCAACATCAGCAAAAACAGCTTAATAAAACATGCACTTAATATGCGTCAAGACGCACACGCATGCGTGCACTATGACGCTCTGGCGTCCCTACCTTTGCGAAGCAGCTTCCGGTCCGGAGAATTAATGTCCTCCAAGTCATTGAATTCGAATCTTGGCAAGGCTGGCTCTGACTTTCACCCTTCTGAGGTCGGTAAATTAGGTATCGTTAAAGTGGGCGATAGTCACATCTATTGTTTACAGTATTTAAAAATGGAAGGAGTGTGGTATGAAGCGTTATATTAAGATTAATGTATTCTGCCATGCAATTCTATTCAATATTTTTTTATTAATAATGATAATGGCCAAAAAATATATATTTGAAGATTCAGTTTTTCAGCTGATGTGTACACAGCATCCTGCTCAGACGGTGCTGTTGTGTGCTACATGGTATTGACACTCTTCACACGGTCACATCGGGTGATGAGACATTTTTGCACGATGAACAGCCATGTGATTTGGAACACCTTACATGTAGCTTTCCAGGTCATGGGTGGTAGCTCTGCACTGTTGTAACTCAGTGCGGTGTTTTCAGCTTTGATGGGAGGCAGCATCGGGTACTTTTGGTGGTTCTGTTGGGGTTGTTAACTGTAGTTCCTGAGCTGCTTTGACAAACTCAACTCTCAAAAGCCACGGCCAACCTTAATGGCTCATGCCCAAACCCTAAAGGATCACACTTAAACATTACAGGTTTGCCAGGCCTTTGTAGGCCAGTGCACCTTCCTGTCTCTCTCCCACTCTGTCTCACACACTCTCTCTCACTCTCTCACTCTCTCACTAACACTCTCTCTCACACACACTCTCTCTCTCACACTCTCTCACATACACACTCTCTCACTCACACACACACACACACTCACACACACACTCTCTCACACACACACACACTCTCTCACACACACACTCTCTCTCACACACACACAAACACACACTCTCTCACAAACACACTCTCTCTCTCACAAACACACTCTCTCTCTCACAAACACACACTCTCTCTCACAAACACACACTCTCACTCTCTCTCTCACACACACACTCTCTCTCACACACACACTTTCTCTCACACACACACACACACACACACACACACACACACACACACACACACACACACACACACACACACACACACACACACACACACACTCTACTACTCAACATTACTCACTCATTAGTCACTCTATACTACTCACTCTTTACTACTGAAACTAAAAATACACTTTGTATATGTAAGGGTGTGGCTGTGCATGTAAATATGTGTGGCTCTAGGACTATTTACTACTCACTCTCTCACTATTTAATACTCACTCTTTCACTTTGTACTACTCGCTCTCTAATACTCGCTTTCCTAATAACTCTCTCCTACTCACTATCAACTACTCACTCTACTACTTACTCTGTGTGTGGGTACTAATGCAATAGGTCTCGCATATGCAAGCTATTGGCAATATAAATGATAATGCCATTTATTTATGATTTAAAAAAAAAAAGAAATGTCATGAGCAATGCCAATAGCTCTACCTTTAATAATGCAGAGACCATTGCATTGTAAATGCTTGTTAAAAAGGGGTTCGAAAGTGAAGAATGTTTGAGATGGTGGGAAGCAACAGAAGGACAAGAGTTATTGGGGAAACACTGCTGATAATGTGAGGGATGCGTGGTGAGCAAGGAGGGTCAGTAGATCAACAGTGAGGGGGTAATTTAAAAAAAAGCCAGGTGGGACAGGAAGGGGCGGAAGAAGCAACGGATGAAGGGGGGGTGATAATAGGAAAATGGAGAACTGAGGGGGGGGGTGTGAAGGGGACAGCACACATGGTAGAGAGGGGAGAGCAAGAAAAACATGCAGGCTAATTGAATGCTAAAAGCTTTTAAAAAAGTAGGTCCCTGATTGTGACCCATGGAAGGGAACAAGCCTTTCAGTCAGAAGGATGGCAAAGAAGCTATGCTCTAGGTGAGGAGAAACAGAAGGAAAGCCATTGAATAAGAATGAAGCAAATAAGAGTGACAAGAAAGCTAACAAATAAATGATAAGCAGAGGAACTAGTACTGCCTACATAGACAACCTTGTCTATTGTCGACAGACCTATTGTCTGTCGACAATAGACAAAGCTGTCTGTAGTCGTGACCTAAAAAGAAAGCTGAAGGAAGTTGTGACATTGTGTAACGCACACATTAATAACTTTAACTTTAGGTAGGGAAATGTGTGTCAACATTAAAAACAAGCATTTGCAATGCAATAGGTCTCGTATTTGCGAGAGTTTAGGCTATTATCATTGAAAAGGACAATTCCTTTTATCTATTTTGAAAATCAACACGTAAAAATAAGCATTGTCGTTTACAATGCCAATAGCTCAAAATCTCACAAATGCGAGACCTATTGCATTGCAAATGCTTTTTCCTAGTAGGCATTGTGAATAGTGCAAAGTACCTGGAATTTGAAAACTGGAGGGGCATATTTCAAGTTTAAAACATTACCTCTTCTGAGAAATCACATTGTGTTTTGCCCCCTGGCCACGATAACTGCTGGTGCAGCATCAGCAGGGTAATGATGAGTCTGATGTGGGCTGGAGGTTCATTTCAGAGCTCGGATAGTGGGAGAGACAATCGGTGTGAGATCTTCATTTACTCAATACCCTTTTTTAGTGCCTGTCAGGTCGGTTCCCATTGTGGTGACTCTGGTAATACTCTGCATGACGGGGCATGTGTCTGCCTTACGCCGTGCGTGTGCACATCTTTTGTCAGGCATGTAAATGTCTGCCTTGTGTGAAGTCACAGTGAAAGTGAAAGCGCAGTGGGAGCATGTGATGAAAGTGAGAGCGCGGTGGGAGCACGTGAAAGCTAAGATCACCAGAGAGAAGACGCCGTGTGCGTGCATATCGCCTGTCCGGGTTGCCCACATGATTCGTCTCCCTTCGCGCTCCAAACTGACAACAATAGTTTCAGTTTCAGTTTATTTAGCTTTATTCGTTTTTACACAAAATCATAAAAGCACAAGTATTTAAAACATTCAATAAAATCAGTTCAAATAATCAGCAAAGGTTACAAAAAATATGCTACAATCCCGGAACTAGACGTTTTGTTGGAGATAACAAGCCATGCTTAAAACCTAGCTATTCTAGTGTTACATAAATGAAGTGTTACTATTAACATGTTGTTTTAAAAACAGATATAACTCATTATGTTTCATAAAAACTTTAAAAATTGTTTAAAAAAAGGACGGAATTAAAAAGAATCACAATACAGGTCATTAGTTTAGTAACCCTCAGGGCAGTTCTCATAAGTTACATGGTCTTCCTCAGGGCAATCAAAATTCTCAAAAAAGAAGCCACAGCTTTAACCTCCAGGACTATTTCCAGCTGCTTAAGTTTATAATACGCTGCCCGATTTCCTCTTATGCCCCAATTTAAGAAGATTGGTTTCAGAAACAATTTCCTGGGTGCCTCAAAGAATTTACAAAAACGAATCGAATGAATATTTGATTGCTGTGAATGGCCGTCGCAAGGACATTTTTCGAGATGTTTTGACCAATCATTACGATTAGGGAAAGTTATCAGGCGGTAAAACGTATCGGCTCGAAACCTGGTCAGTAACATTCTTGATAAAGGACTAAGGTACAGCAATAGATATGGCTGAATACCTGTGTTAAAGATAAAACCCTGACCCATTTTAGCAGTCATTTTTTCTTTTACAGTGAGCCATCTTTTGTTGTCTAAAAAATCCATGATCTATTTTTTAAGAACCCGTCTTGGGACAGATTCCAGACACATAGGATTCTCAAAATATTCTATATGACCAATGTCTGTTGCCATGTTTTTTACGTGTTGTAACCATTTGATATTTCTCACTCCATCTAACTGTAAGCAGTCCGAGATAACCTCTCTGTTGAGCGATGTTTCTGGGGTGACCCAGATCTTATGCCACAGGAGGAGTGGAGCCAATCTAATTGTGTCCTCTATATGCGGAATGCCCAATTCCCTATGGTTAAAAAAGTAGACATAAATTTTGGTGTCGCGAGCAGGTAGCAGATAGTCATTTTTTGTTCGTTGAATCTGGTCAGTTTTAACGAAACCCCAGATACTCGCACCGTAAGTGCCCAAAGGGATAGACTTAGCTTTATATATTTTCAAAAGTTCTTTAACTGGGCGGCCACCTAACTTTCTTGAAAAGTTTGTCAAGGCTCCCTTTGCTCTATCAAATGCCAGATTTCTGGCCTGTACTGCCTTAGTCCAGGTGCCCCTACTATCGAAGTTTACTCCCAAGTAGGTAAAGCTGGTAGTGTTCTCAATTTTTTTCTTATTCAAGAAGATTGCCTTATTGTGTTTTAAAGAGGTACCACATCTCATGGAGTATGTTTTAGAGACGTTGATCTCAAGACCCCGCGTGCTCATATAGTCTGAGAATTTGGCCACTGCCCTTTGGAGACCAATAACGGTTCGTGATATAATTGCAGCGTCATCCGCATATAGGAGGATGGGGATAGGAACCCCCCCCACCGCTGGATAATCGCATTGGAAGGACTTAAGGTGCCGGCCCACACTGTTAATATAAAGAATGAATAGGAAGGGTGCCAGAATGCACCCTTGCCTTACTCCTCTTTTGAATTCAAATTTATTAGAGCATGCACCATCCCTCCCAAACCTTACACTCGCATCTGCGTCCCTGTATGGTTCTTTAATGAATGTTATGATCTGCTGCTCCATGCCTATGTCAACTAATGTCTCCCATAGCATGGAGTGATCTACACAGTCGAACGCGGAGCTTAGGTCCACGAACGTTATGAAGAGGGCTTCATTTTTTGCTTGTGTATATTTTGCTATCAATAAAGCTAGATTGAGACCCTGTTCTATCGTCCCTTTTCCTGAGCGGAAGCCATATTGCAAATTAGAGATGATCTGATTCTCATCCGTCCATTCCTGCAACCTGTTAAGAACGATCCTGCCTGCCACCTTCATTAACGCGTCCAAAAGGGATATTGGTCGGTAGCAGGCAGGATCGTTCCGATCTCCCTTCTTAAAAATAGGCACCACTATAGCCTCTGGCCAAGTTGGAATAAAGTCTAAGGCATTGACACTATTTAAAACATTAGTTATAACAGGTGACCACAACGCCAGTTCCGATTTGTATATATCAATCGGGACACCGTCTGGTCCCAGTGCCTTTCCTAGGGCACTTTCTTTAATGGCCCTTATTACCTCCTTGTGATCAAAAACAATCCCCAAAGGGAACGGCTCTAAGTTCCCTGGATTGTCGATGGAATTATTATGCAGCCTTGTATCAGGGTTTTTATACAAGTTGGAAAAATGAATAACCCAAACATCTCCTGGCACCACTACATCAATGATATCAGTGTCTCTATCTGAAAGAAAGGGAGCATTTACTGCCCTCCAGAATGCAGTGTTGTCATTTTTTAAACCCGCTTCATGGAGGCCCTTCCAAATTTCTTGCTTTAATTCTGACTTCCTATTAGCTATGGCATCTCGGTAAGATGTTCTTGCCTGTCTGACTAATTCCAATGACCTTGGAGATTCATGTAGAGCTGATATTAATTTTTTATGTGCCTTTGAGCAGTTTTCGTTGAACCATCTTTTCCCTTTAGAAGGGCGGTTTTTTGTGGATGGCAGTCAACAGATTCTTTATCTCGCCCGTGATCTCCCCAAAGGAAACAAGGACTTGTTGATGGCTTTGAGTTTCCGACAGGCAAATTAACAAATGCTCAAAAACTTTGGTAACCAGTTTCTTTAGGAAGATTTTTGGGTCCACTCTCCCCCACTTAATGGTGTAACCATTCGTGCTACCTAAAATTATGGGCGTGTGGTAAGTCATCTTATTAAGTTGCACCTGTGCCTGAGAAGTCAAGGAGACGGCTATTGGATATTGGTCACTATATGCAAGATCTAGTATCTCCCAGGATCGCACTAATAGCCTGTGCCTGCGGGATAGAAGGGTAAAGTCAATTGTCGAGTTTACCCCTCTTCCATTAAAAGTTGGTGCAAAAACCGCCATTGGAGTACAAAGTTCATTAATGAATCCCATATCAAACTCATAAATCAAGGTATTTAACAAATCCCCTATCCCTGAGTGAATGAAATGGGTCAATGCTTCTTCACTATTATCCTTCAGAGGGCATATACCTGTACTATTACTGGTGCAGATGAAACTATTAAAGTCTCCCAGCCACAGGAGAATCAGATCTCCACCACCTGATTCCTCTAGTGTTTTTATATGCCTTTGCAGGTTGAAAATAATGCCATCCCATAAGGGAGCGTGGGCATCGTTGTAGACATTTATGATAGCTAACTTTTTTAATCCCGGCCAGCTCACTAGTGTAATTTGATAGTACTCTGCTGAAATGAATTTGAGAACCGTTATGTCGGATGTGTTTAGGATGTAGGTGCACAGCCCACCTTTATTTCTACCGTTTATGCCATTTTTGCTAGGGGTGGCTGGTGTATTGAAAGTTCGATAACCCCTCAGGGTTACCTCATGGACCAGCCATGTTTCTTGGAAACACAAAATGTTATATTTAGATATTGTATCTTGCCATTCCCGGTCTCCCATTTTGTTTCTCAGTCCCGCGATGTTCCAGGAAATAACTAATTGGCTTTTTTGTGTACTATTTGCGGTATTAACTTCCCCTTCCACCATACCAATTACATTAGTTTTATTGGTTTTTTTTGCTTAGTTTCTTGTCACCTGAGATTGGGAGAAGTCCACAATCCCTCACAATCTTGTCACTACCAGATGGCAGTCAATCGACTCCCTCCATCCCCATCAGTGAAGAGAAGCGGTTTGAGGTAGGGATATTAAACGTGGGGCGTATATCAGTGCAGGTGTTTCGATTTCCTGGTCTCCAGGGGTTTCCCATCAGGGCTTTTGGGTAAAAGTAACCTAGGTCTCTGGTGGATATACCTCCCTCGTAACCTCCTGGGAACCAGTCTCGGATATGATTTGTCGCCCTCCGGTCCCTGAAGTTTATGACCATTATATCCCCCGCTACATCCTTCGGTCTTTTACCCACCCAATCCAGCCTTCTGACATGTAGAATTTCACCGTCTAAATTAGGCGGTAGAGGTCTATTAACTCTTAGCCAATGCATGACCTTGTTCTTAAGAGTCTGGTAACTTTCGAAGGAACCTGCTGTCAACTCCGGTACCCCAGTTAGGACAATAACAAAGGGTTCAGCCTCCGGTGGGAGGTCTATGTGCTGAGCAGGCCCTGTGATCTGTTTATCTTTGTGGGCAGGACTCTGAATGTTACCCTGTGTCTCATGATCTTTCTTATCAGCTCGCCTTTTTTCTAATGTGTCCCTAGGGTTAGTGGGCACAGGAGCTGCATTCGTTGTATGTGTATCCGTAGTGATTTTAACATGGGCTTTAGACTGCAGCTTACTGTTGGTTACATTATTAAGGGCCTTAGATGCTGTTGTCGGCTCTGATACAGTCGAGGTATATCTTCTATTTGCCATCTCTTTCAGTAGATTTGAGTTTACGATCCCCATATCTACAATGGACCCTATTTGCTCGGTCATGCGTTTACCCCTCTCAATTAGAGGCAGGAGCAACGATTTAATTAATTGTTCGAAGTTTTTCGTTAGTACTTGCTCAAGGTGTTGTGAAAAATGACCCTGAATAAGTTCGCTTATTTCTGAACTTATAGGCTTAATGGGCATCCTGTCAACTCGGCAAGCTTTCACTCGACTTCCCTTTTGTTTTGCCCCACCCCTCTTTCTTTTCATGGGGATGGGCGGCCCTGGCTTTTTAATGGTGGTAGATTGTTCTAGAGCCTGATTGCTAGAAATTAATAGTAATGAGTCTTCCGACGAGGAAAGAGATTTCGACCCCAGACTAGTGTCAGAGCTAGAGGGATCCCGTTGAGTTAGTAAGGAAGCTGGAAGATCCTGTAGCTGAGGAGGGATATCTATGACGCTAGTCGATTCAGAGCAGGTGCTAGCATGTGTAGGGGTCTTAGCTGACTGAATAATCCCTAGAGATGAACGTTCTCTGCCATTCTCGAGATATATGCCGCTCAGCTAGAATAATTTTCTTCTCTACTATTTAGGTAGCCCTTGTGATAAACGCATCCAGGGTCCCCTGAACAGAGCCTCCTGTTAGCGATCCTCGTCCTGAAATCAGGGTATCAGGCATGATATGTGCGTATATTTCAACACTAAGTCCTTACTTATGGATCTTAAAGTTTTACTTCGTAGTCCTGTGTAGATGGAGAGCCAAGGGGGGTGGCCCAGCCTGGCCAGCCCCGGACGGCCACAGACGTCCCGCCCTTGTCCCGGGCTTTTCCCGGGCAGCTCCCGCGATGCGGGGGGTGAAGCCTTAATTTATGCGCCTCCTGGCGCGATTTCCCCCACGGCGGCTTCCGGCCGCATAGGCTGCTGGGCTTGGTAGTTCAGGGTGCCGCGAAACACCCCTCCACACAGCAGCCGCACCAGGTGGAATGGGTGTGCGGCGGCGGGAGGCGGGCGGGCACTGCAGCACAGGCAGGGGGACCAAGGAGAAAGACGGGCAGCTACTCCAACAGCCCCCGTCAGGGCGAGTGAGTGGCAAATGGCAAATGAGTGGCACCAAAAAGTACATGCAAAGGTAGAATGAGCTCCTCGCTCCACTGGGGTTGACGCCTTAATTTATGCGCCTCCTGGCGCGATTTCTCCCACGGCGGCTTCCGGCCGCATAGGCTGCTGGGCTTGGTAGTTCAGGGCGCCGTGAAACCCCCCTCCACACAGCGGCCGCACCAGGTGGAATGGGTGTGCGGCGGCGGGAGGCGGGCGGGCACTGCAGCACAGGCAGCAGGACCAAGGAGAAAGACGGGCAGCTACTCCAACAGCCCCCGTCAGGGCGAGTGAGTGGCAAGTGGCAAATGAGTGGCACCAAAAAGTACACGCAAAGGTAGAATGAGCTCCCCCAACAATAGTCTTGCCAAGGCGAAGCCACGCATACGCTGCGTACGCAAGGTGAGACCTAAAAAGGTAGCACACTCACCCTCCCTTCAATGCCACAGAAGACAATAACAGCAGCATGTTTTAAGGCATTCTGGGGCAAGCAAAGAGGATCAATTGAGCTAAAAATAACGATTAAAGCTGGAGAACATATAGTTTCTTTGTGCAGGATAGGTGAGGATGTGGTCAGACACATTAGGCTACAACCTATAATTGGAAAAGCAGTTTTAGAATTCTGACTAAAACCTGCTGATGACTAAAACACTAGTTAAACGTGTGGCAGTGGGCCCCTTGGCAACTATGATGAAAGTAGGGCATTATTTATAGCTGAAGATATAGATTTGTATTCAGTTGTGGATCACACACAAAAATTTGACAACTGAATCATCGGCTTTGGCATGCCGACCTATTGACTCAAATATTTGTAGTGTTTGAAAGCTTTGGCTTTCTTGCCAGATTACCAAATGTACACCACCTGGGAGTGGTCCCTTTTTTTGGCAGCTTTTCCACTACCCACCCCTTCAAAAGTAAGTTTTCCACCATTTATATATATATTCCACAAGAAAGACCAATCAAGTGGTCCTCCAATTCCATGTGGCAGTATCAATGCATTTTTTTAGGTGGAGTCTAGAGGTAGCACTCATGTTTATGTTTGGGAAATTTGTTAAGCGCACGTATACCGAAAGGTCTCTTGGCGCTGAAGGGGAGGGAGAAAGTTCCTGAGAGTAACTAGCTCATGCGCTGCTATGCGAGGCATGCTGTAATGTCTCTGGAAAGTTAGAAGACACCCCCACACGCCTACCGCTTGTGATTGGTTACTAGGTCCACCTTTTTAAATGCCATAGTTTTGGTTCGTGGATAAAGTGCTTTTGTCCCTTGTTATTTCTTTTTTGTTTCCGCCCTGCCGTTTGCCCCTTCTGCATGGATCCTTTCGATACGGGCCATGTGTTTTGGTACCTGCACTACTTTTTCTTTTGCCTTGGCTTCTTTAGTGATTTCTTTGCTATGCGGCAATGAGGTATGAATTGCAGGCTCTTAGATAAATGTGAAGTGGCAGGTACTTTGTGCAAATGTCAGCTTCGTTGGGGGCTGTTTCTTTGCTCGCTTGCTTAGTTCAGGTGCAGTGCCACAAAGGGGCTGCAACCTTCATCGGCTGTGCGGCACTTACTTACTGAGAGGAGAGGCTACCCTCTGGACTATGGGCAACAGAAGAAGGTGAAAGGGGCGTTGTGGGTCTCTCCCTCACGCGGGGTGGCTTTGTCATTTGTCTCAATATCTTTATTTGTGAGTTGAAACCACCGGTATACGAGGCCCCTCCTCCAAGCACTCTAGGTCAGTTGCAGTGCCAACCCACAGCCACTAGGGTGTACTTAAGGAGGCCGCAGCAGTTTTTCATTCTGCTGACAGCTACATTGCTTCACTCGGGTGCTGCAAAGGCAGACATATAATAGTCAGTGCAGCTGCCTGTGTTGGTGCTGTGTTCAGGGCTGCCGCCAGGTGGCGCTGCAACCGCTGTCCTCACTTGTGACTGACTCTTGCACGCTGGGTGTGGCATCATCTCATTGCAAGTTTGCTGCAATCTTCACCCAATGGGCGGAAGCACCCCACGCCTCACTGACACAGACACAGTCTCTTCCTCTAGCAGGCAGTCTCTAATGCTGCCAACACAAATGGATAATTGCCCCCTCGCCTGCAGGGTGTGGTGCTGGACAATTGTTGGAGGTGGTTTGGCTTCTTCCTCTTACTTTTTGTTACTCTGGGGCAACAACGAGCAGCGCCGTACGGTAGGCGCCATGCAGGCCTTACTATAGGGGTGATACAGGCTCAGTTTTGTCTCGCCCCTGGCGGGGTCCCGCGATTTGTCCACAGGTGCACTTCCCCTTACATGCTGGCACCAAGTTCATGCGGCTGGATGTTTCTCACCCTGTCTGCATTACTTCTTCATGCACTGCGCTGTGCACAGAAGGCAAGTGAGGGTGTAGGAGCAGCAAGGTTCTATCGGTAGCAGCCGCTTTACAAGGAGGCATCCAAAAACGGTCCTCGCTGGGGTTATGTGCGTGCTCTCACCTTGTTGGGAGTGCGCTTTTCCTCTCACTTCTTGAGATTGATTGTTATGTTATAGGGGGTGCTTCTATAGCGCACGGCTACTCAGAGGAGTGTCCCGGCGCTGTCGGAGCCTCACAGGTCCAGAGTGGAAAAAGACAGGACGAATGAAGGGGGCGTAGCTCAGCAGGGCGGTGTTATTGCAGGAAAAGCAAGGTGTTCAGGTCTTTCCTGAAAGCCAACAGATTGGGGCTGGATCTGAGAGAGAGAAAGATCGTTCCACAGCCGAGGGGCGAGATGTTTGAAAGAGCGCCCCCCACAGCGGGCACGACGGATCATGGGAGTGACTGCCTTGGCCTGGGTTGAAGAGCACAAGGATCTGGGTGGTGAGTGAAAACTGATCCATTTGTGAAGATAGCGGGCGGCTGTGCCATGAAGAGCTTTAAACGCGATGGTCAGGGCCTTGAGAGTGATCCGCTTCTTCATGGGTAGCCAGTGAAGGGTTCTAAGAAGCTCACTGGCCCTTGCTCTCCTGGAGAGGCCGAAGATGGCGCGGGCCGCCGAGTTCTGCACCACCTGGAGATGTGATAGGAGGTAGTCTGGCAGTCCAAGGTAAAGGACGTTAGAGTAGTCCAGCCTTGATCCAATCAGGGCCTGGACAGTGGTCTTTCTGTGTTCCAAGGATAGGAGCGGCAGGAACTTTCTCAGCATCTTCAGGATGGCAAAACATTTTCCGGCTAGGCCCGACACCTGAGCCCTAAAGGAGAGACAGTTATCGACCTGAATACCCAGGTTTTTTGCAGCCCCTGAGTCACCAGTGGGAGGGAACATGGCTGCAGGCCACCACTCTTTCCATTTGGGGTCAGCGGGGCAGCCGAAGAAGAGCAGCTCGGATTTGTCTGAGTTACACTTGAGGCTGTGCTGACTAAACCAGTCGAACACAGCCCCAAGGCAGCCCCGAATGGATGCCCCGTCGAAGTCATTTCCCCTGTCACAGGTGAACAGGAGTTGAGTATCATCCGCGTACGACACGATCTGGGCCCCAAAGTCCTCTGCAAGTGCCGCCAGAGGGGTCATATAAATGTTAAAGAGTGAGGGGCTCAAAATCGAGCCCTGCGGCACTCCGACCTCCAGAGGCGGCATTGCGGCAGAAAAAGGTGGAGCCCAGATCGTTTGCTGGCGGCCGGTGAGGAATGACCTGAACCATCTAAACACCGTCCCCCTTAGACCTACCTCCCAGACTCTAGATACGAGGCGATCATGGGGGACGGTATCGAAGGCTGCGGAGAGGTCAAGCATCACCAGCATAGCTTTTCCTCCCCTGTCCAAGGTTTCTTTAATCACTTCAGTGACCTCAAGCAAAGCTGTTTCGATGCTCAAATTAGAGCGGAAGCCAGATTGGGATTTGTGTAAAATGTCATTAGATTCTAGAAAGTGGGACAAAGTGGTGTGGACATGTTTTTCAACCACTTTCGCCAAAGCTGGCAGAAGGGAGATGGGTCTGTAGTTGACATGTGATTCAGGGTTCAGGTTGGCTTTCTTCAGAAGAGGCAAAATGAGGGCCTGCTTCCAAGATTGTGGTAATTCACCTGTGTTGAGCGAAAGCTTAAGTATAGGATTAATGAGATGGTTAAGGGTAGGGGCCATTTGTGCAAGAAATTTAGCAGGACAAGGGTGGAGAGGAGAGCCTGATTTTAATTTGGAGAGGAGATCTAGGGAGGACTGGAGAGACAATGGAGGAAAGTTCCAGAGGGAGGGAGTGGTCAAGGTCTGGAGGGGATCGAGAGATCCTGAGAAGAGAGGGGGTCTCAAATAGGCGGTCCCGAAAGAAGTCTGGGTAGTCCTGATTTTGCTGGTAAAGAAGTCTGCCAGTTCGGAGATCCAGGACTCTGAATGAGTCACTTTGGGGGTGGACCAGGGGGGGGGGGGGGGGGGGGGGGAGATGAAATCTTTGACTATCCTGAAGATTTCTTTGCAGGAGTTGGAAGCGCCATCAATTCTGCTAGCCAGATAGGATTTTTTGCTAGCCGCGATGTCGTGATGATAGTCTCTGGTCATTGCCCTGTATGTTTCCTTAGCAGTGGCATCATAAAGTTTGCGCCAAGTCCGTTCGGCTTGCTGACGTCTCAGGGGTCACGGCAGCCTTCCAAGTGCTGCCGGCCACGACTTTCAGGGGGTGTGACGTTCACGATGGATGCAGCAGAGCTGATCCACTCTCTGCTTACCTGTGGGCACTTCATGCTTGGGGTGGCTTCTCGCCTCTAGCAGTGTGGATCGGCAACATGGAGGCGCCTCGAGTGCGGTGTTGGCGGCGACGCTTCTCCCCCTTTCACTACTTTCAATGGCTATCATGCTAGCAGCAGGTGCGGGGTACCCTAGACACGGGCTACCCTTCTCCCCATGAGGAACAGCAGGGTGGCTGCCAGCATAAACATGGGGTCAGACCCGCTTATCGCCATTGTGTTTTTGCATGGACCCATATACTCAATCAATCAATCAATCAGGGGTTTGTATAGCGCGCTACTCACCCAAGTAGTGATGCGGTGTTCCGAGGACGAGTCTGGCTGCGGAGTTCTGGATGGTTTGGAGTCTGTGTAGCAGATATCTGTTGATTCTGGCGTACAGGGTATTGCCGTAGTCCAGCCTGCTGGTTATGAGTGCATGCAGGACTTTAAGTGGATGAAAAAACTGGAGGGTCTCTCAAGGGGGTGTGGCCAATGTAAATAAGGGGGTGGCTTAAAAACACGTAAGCTAAAAATGTGTGCTTAGCATAAAGTGCCGCCCGACTGGTATTTTGCTGTTTCTGTCATTGCATCCAGATATATGATACAAGTAACATCATACCTACAACAAGTCAGGACTATTGGCTTTGTCAATGGTTGTTAGTTGCATAAGATAAATAAGCAGCAACTAGGACTTGTATTAATATTGAAAAAGCTTCCACTTAAAACCCTGATGGCACCACGACAATTTTGCTGCTCCTGAGTTTCAAAAAGAGAAGGGAAATCCAGAGAGAAAATGACTCTCTTTAAAGTATTTCCCTTCCCCTACAACGCTCGAAAAAAACGGACCACCTGTGCCAGGGCACAAAACAGAGCCCGATAGAGACCCGTTTCGAGGCCTCCTTAAAAAAACTGCTGGTGCTCAGACCCAGTTAGACCCGGCCCACTTAAAGCCCTAAGTGCGTGGGTGGCGGTCTTTCTGCAGTCGAGGGGGATCCATTTGAAAGTTTTGCGGAGGATGAGCAGGCAGTTGAAGCTGGTGGAGGCGACTGCGTTGATTTGGCAGTTCATGGAGAGGGAAGAGTCGAGGATGATGCCGAGGTTGCATGCGTAGTCTGTAGGAGTGGGTGGGTTCCCGAGAGCGGAGGGCCACCAGGTGTTGTCCCAGGCGGAGTTGCAGGGTCCGATGATTAGGACCTCGGTCTTCTGAGTTGAGCTTCATATACTGTGTAAAGGATGGACACAGACACGTAGTTGATGTGCTGATAACTGGCCCAGTGCAGGTGTGTGCTGCCCCTTTTATTGGCAGGGTCAGCTGACCAATGATGCCCGTGATGGTTGGGTTTGGGGTGAGTGTGGAAGCCCGTCCTCAGGGAGGGGCTGGTGACACAGTACTTGCTGAACACTAGGGCGAGTCCAGCAGGACTCTACAGGTGCGCGCCTGTTTGCATCTGTGTGTGCACTTAAGAGTTTAAGACCAGACCCTGCCCATCCAGCCGTGTTATTTACTATGCATCTTCTCAGATTATCTTTTACTGCTTCCCTCTCCTCGGCTTCCTCTTCACAGGTCCAGTGCACTCAGTGAGCTGTTGCGTGACGGTGTTAAGCTGTTCGCCCGCAGGGAGGCGGCTTCCTGGACAATTGTAAAAGTAGCCGATGTGTGACCCTTCAGGAGACGGGCGGAGAGTTTAGGAGCTTTCACGTTCCCCCTCTAACGGGGATGCGTTTAATGGCCGCCGGTGTGAGGCCTCGAGCTGTCTGGCGTCGGTGGAAATAACGAGGCTTGAACGGCGATGTGTCGACAACGCGCTTTCCTCGCAGTGGGTTTATTGTTTTACGAAAAGTGTCCTCCAACACATGCTTTTATCACTTGTTCTTTTTAGCATCCCCCAGCGCCTTTTGTTCAAACAAAGCGCCCGTTGAATTGACGACTCTTGGCTCCTGTTCGGATTCAGCTCCAAGGGGGTGGAGAGAAGCACAAAGCTGAGCAAGGCCGGTGCCTTCTGTTTATTGTTTGACGGCCACCTTCGTTCTTGCTAATAGCAGGAAGTACTCAAACTTTTACTGTTCTTCTTACCTGCTGCCCCGAGGAGACTTATTTTTTGTTGAGTATTTCCCGTATAAAGTTACATTCAATCTGAACTCCACTGAAAACATCAAGATATGCTGCAGTCTTTGAATTTGCCCCAGCGTTCTCGTGTGCAGCCTCAGCTAACACAGGTGTTATTTGCGTGAGACAATGTGGGCTCCCCGTGCATATTGTTAAAAAAATACACAAATAAAAGTCCAAGAGCCCAAAGTTATTCTTAAAACCCCAACTGAACGCGGCTGTTGCCAAAATTCCAAGACTGTCTTGTCGTGACTCCACCTGGTGCCCATTTCTCGCACCACCCTGCATCCCTGTCGCTATCACTTTTGTGTGTTCTTTATATACCTACTTTCTCCTTTTGTCACTGTCTTCCTAGTTTTTCTTGATCATTCTTTATTCTTTTTCTCTCTCAAGATCAAGGTTTGTTGATGAATGATAAGTCATGCTGCCCAAATATTAGTTCAGCTGCCCACCACATGTAGCCACCGGCACAAATTAAGCACCAATACTGCCTTTAATTGACTCTTCAGCCGAGTTTACAGAAATGCACTTCATGAATAAAAAGACAGCGTGGCTCGAGCTTCTGGCCATATTCACTCCCCTCACTTCATTTGTGACTAAATTAGTTAAAATATCCCCACTTTATATTATTGAAGGAGGCTGGCTGAAGATGGAATTCCAGCTTCAGTTGTAGGGTGATATATTTTGACATCCTTTGCAAGCGCTGTTCAAGGATAGAAAGCCATGAAGAATTATTTAGGAGTTACGAGTATTTTCATGGGAAAGATAGGGGATGGACTCTGATCCAAGGCATAAGAAAAGTGGGAAGAGGTGCGGGAAAGTGTATGTTGTGGCTGAAGAATTCTTCCTCGTTATGTGGCAAAAAAGTCACACTCAGTGAGCAACATCTTACGTGCCACATGTTAATGGTATACATAAAATCAGATGTAAGGGCAGTGGAGTATAGAATCTTGAAAATCTGCTCTCTCCAATTCTGCCCAAACCACATAAATCTCAATTTACCATCATTTGCAGGGTGTCACCCACCTTGGAATCACCTTCACCCCCACACGTGAAATACTGCATGTAGTCTTGACTGGGCACACATGCCCTGAAAACCCAGCCGACCTATCAGAAAAGGGCCCACCGTACAATTGAGATCAAAGGCCTCAACCTCCAATTTCTCTCAATCTTACCTTCCTTTGAGATTGAAAAGGTGGAGTGGTATGAAGCTGGCTGCTGAATTTCAGTGGCATAGGTGCAGCAACCTGTATGGTGAACTGTCTCCCCATCCTAGACATCGGAAACAGCACAAACAATTATAGGAGAAACACAAACTTTATCCCACTCGCCACCAAGTCTTTTCTTTATGCAGATTTTGTATGCCATGAAACATAAAACACAGGACCAGAGGAATAGGCATGAGGTTATAACTGATTTATTTTTATTTTTTATTCCACCGTATTCTTCTACTCATGAATGTTTACTATGCAAGGAACCCTAAGAATAGTGACATATTGATGTCCCTCACATTAGCAGCATAATGAAAACATTGTGCGTGCCTTGATGGCGTCCTCTGCAAACCTACCTGACACCACCTCCTATATCTGACCCAAACACCACATAGAGTCTAATGATCTGTGCTCTCACGTCACCAGCAACAAGACCTGACTCTAGCTCGAAGGGTCGTCTGCCCACGGTCTCAGAACCTACTTTTAAACTGCAGTCCCGACAAGTTCTTCCAGTTCCTGTATCAAGGGATGTAACTTAAAGAATTCCAATATAAGAAAGACATACACGCACCACAACTGACACTACAAATGAATTGCAAGGAAGACCTTCTCTGTGGAGCACATATCTATATGTTTATCAGGTAAAAAAGCCCATCTGGTGGTTCAAATGCAGTTGACCAATAAATACAATTCCTTTTCAAGAGCAGGAACAGTCTCCGTAGGGACAGCATACTACTCCATCATTGTATTAAAATGTAGTGACCACACATAATCAAAGCTGATCTTCTTATTTAAGGTCAATTCCAACAGTGATCACCCATTGTTGCCAAAATTATGCAGAGCACATTTTTTTGTTATGAGGCTCCTGATATTATAGGGAGAGATGGGATTTATCTCCAGCTGTTTCTAAAGGATGGTAGCAGAATAACGCTTAGCAGCATTTAACCTAAAATGGGGCAGTTAAGGAAATAATAGGTACAATTGTAAAAATTGCTCAATTCTCCATAGAGATTCAATAAATCACATCATATGACCTCCTTATTTGATAATTT
Organism: Lissotriton vulgaris; assembly: GCF_964263255.1. Lineage (NCBI taxonomy): Eukaryota > Metazoa > Chordata > Amphibia > Caudata > Salamandridae > Lissotriton > Lissotriton vulgaris. Next base: position 1,062,560,542 of record NC_141693.1, on the reverse strand, counting down.
AGAGACTTTAACTGTCTGCATTTTGTTAGAATAACAAATCATCGGAAAGCAACCAATGAAGGTCAATCCATTGTAAACATCTTAGATGTAGAGTTAAAACATTACACACTGGACGTCCCTCCTTGCTCTTTAACCCATGCTTGCAAAAAATGTTGTTCAATAATGTTACGTGTCCTCATTTTGTGGCACTTTATACAAAGGGCTTTAAGCTGGGAATCTACGATTATTACCTGTGTACTTTGTCACAGATAAACACTGGAGAAAGATTGTTCACTAACACAGTTCTCATCTTCTATGCTGCACTATATTACTCTTTACCCGAACATTTGGCTTTTATAAAGAGTAATAGTTTTTATTTACATGATCAATTTACGATGTTGTTTTCTAATCTTGCCTGGTTATTGTAGTATGATTAAAACACTAATCCAGGTTTCAGTTCTTTGAAATGAATTTCTGCCTGTAATACATAATTCAGAATTCATGCAGAAATATTGATTTCACTTTTAGAGAATTTGGGAGTTTTCAGTAAATCCTAATTAGTTTTTGTTGCCCTCAAGTTACACTATTAATGTGTCCCAGTCGTATGAAAGGTGCTCTTTGTATGGCTTCTCGTACTCGGTAGAGTCTGTTGTAGTGCCATGTAAATGCTGACTGTACTGGATATAGCACTGAATCCTGCGTGGACTAAGAACACATTGTTGGTTGATTTTCAAGAATTCTTTTATGCCCACACACTTTTTATGTGTCAGCTATTATAAAATATGAAAACCACATATTTCGGTCTTGTAATTTTCTTTGACCTTAAACTGTGTTCTGCCTTGTAATTTAAGTTTGATTTTAATGTTTGATTCTTAGATCCTTTTCAAAACCATATGCAGCTTTCGGGTTTGTAGATGCTGGAGTGCGGTTGTCAGTACCCCTAAAACTTCAATTACAAAGCTAAGAACATCGGCTTCTGTTAACTCTTTTGTAGCTGTTCTACTGAAACTGTGAACATTTAACATATTGATGGGCGTCTCTTTCTTATCTTGAATCCAAATCTGAACAGTTGGTTGAGGCGAACTGTGCATGCAGCCATGGCATGTCCCTCTGAGCACACATGCAGTCTACCCATGTATGTGGCTTAAGATACGGTTTTATCAAAGTAATCCACAATGCTTCAACCAGAATTATTCATAATGTGCCTCATACAGTGGTATAAAATATCCATACAAATCGAGGCTGATCGTATGCTGACCTGAGATCACCACCCCCTTTTGTACCGCTTTGTTCGCCATAAGTTGGCAGGTATGCTCAGACGTGAGTCCCTTGCTCACTTTGCCACTGGATTCAAGCAAGCCTGGCTGAAGACGGCTGTAATGCCAGAAACCGGTCCTAGGAAGCTTGTTTCCGGTCCAGGGAAGGCATGGCTTGGTAGTTCGGGCTGGACTGTTTCCATGAGACACAGGGTCAGACTATTTGCATATAGCCATGTCTGAACTGGGGTGGCAGAGTGGGCTAAAGAACGGTGATGGATTAAACCCAGATCTGTTGACTGGGTGTGAGTGTTTGAATGGTTCAGATGCTCCGTCCATCACCACCCCCTTTTGTACCGATCTGAGATTTAGATCATGCCAGCTTTCTGTGTTATTGGACATAAACAGGACGGGAGGACACTGCCCCAACATCCCAGAACCCATTTCACTCAGATGCATTCTGGTAAATGCAGTGCATGGTAACAAATAATTCCATTAAGCAATCTTTTGTTTCTACCATTGGTGGTGCAGCCAGTGCTGAGTATCTCCAGACATCTGTGTTATTGGCCCGTTTCTATCTTACGATAGGCGGTTTGTGTCTTTTCCACAATAACGTTAGAGAGCTAAGTTGCTTTAGAAGTAATTCTGGATTTCTATGGGACTGGGCGAAATAACATTTTTTTGTTAAAGATTTCTAGAAAGGAATGCTTTAAAATGTAGGTCATAGATAATAATAAAACAAAATGAATGGACCATGCCATTATTTCTAAAAGGGGCGAGCAACTACGAGACTATGAAGCTTCTCCCTTTCATTGTCAAAAGGTGGCTTTGGTCTTCCTTCTCAGCTACTTAGCCTGCCATGTGTGGTGGGGACATAGAATTGGAGGAGAAAGTCTACTTAAAAGTACTTTACCACTCCCAAGCCTCCAGGGAATCATTGGAGGAGGGCCAATGGCAAGGAATGCCTCCGTCACTGCAGCCTCGGTGGCAAAGCAGGGCAAAAAATCTAACACTCCACACCATGCAAAATGCTCAAGAGACATAAATAAACCTGAGATGTCAGGCAGGAAAAATAGACCAAGCACAACAACAAACACCAACATAGGAAAACAAATACTTGAAAACAACAAAAAAATATTGTTTTTTTAAAGAATTGTTATTTGAAGAACATCCGTTGCTAATTAACTAACAAACGCACATTTACAATCAATATTTTCAGAAAATTAATTTCAAGAATCTTTATATATAGCACCTATTCTAAAAACATAAAAAAGATTTGGAAACACAACCCCCCAAAATTCAAATAATCTCATTCTTTGATTAGAAAAGAACTCTCAAGTGGTTATGTGTAACACAACCAACACTTCACACATCAGATTAGATGCTGGAATCTTACTCGTGGTTGTACATATACATACCTGCCCTTTTCTATCTAATGTTTAATTTGTAAAATGGGTGAGAGACTGCTTAGTACAACAATTCTTGTGGGTGTTGCTGTAGGACAATGCACCAACTTGAACACTGGTATGAGCTAAGGGTGCAAACACCTCACGAGAAAAGGAGCTTAAATAGAACAAGTGAGACGTAAAAGGAACATGAGATAAAAACATTGGATCCAGTAACCAGGATACCACCGGCCTACAGAGAGATGCTGCTTCACGTCAACATAGGTAAGGAAAGATGACACAGCAGGAAACAGCAGTGGTTAAAAAAACAAACACCACAGGGAACAGAAGGGTTATAAGTACAAGCAGGAGAAGTAAACCGGTAAGAAGACAGGGTAAGACCCATGAGATGCAATGGGGGCCTTAGGAGCCACTGTAAGGATCAGCAAGGAATATTCACAGCACAGAGGAAGTTTCCAAAGCTAGAGTGGCCTGGGGCAGATTCAGAACAACATTTTGTGCTCACAAAGCCAATTACTTAGTGACTGCGAAGTATTAATGATCATTTTGCAGATGTGTATTGCAATTTGAAAAGGGAAGGATTGATAATGGGGTGTTCAACCCGCCATCTGGTGGTATTTTACCAAAACGTCATAGCCAAAATATGTACAAAAATATTGTAGCCAAAAACTCAGCTACCACAATATTGTTCAGGCAAGTTTAGAGCTACTACACTTAACTCCACTTTTATGTACTTTGAAAATATGTTGATCATAAAGGTACAAAGATGTGGAGACCAGAATGGTAACTCAATGCTTAACTAATTACAAATACTTTCAGGGTATTGTAGCAGTACAATATTTTTCTGCTCGATATGTTGACATGTAACCAACCCCTTGTGACTCCATTTGTGGCACCTTCCTCTGTGGCAGTGCTGGCTTTCGGCATGGGAGAGAGCAGACCGCGGTCCATTGCCGAATGCTCCACCACATGCCCTTTCACAATGTACCACTTATTGTGGCATTGTGACACCTTAAAGATATAACGTTGGTAATCCTTGCCAGTGCTTAATTTGTACCAGTGGTTTCAGGTGGTGGACAGGGGCCTCATATTTGGGTATAAGGATTATTTGTCATCATCAGATTTTGACCCACAGCTTGAAAAGGAATGGAGAAATGGGAGCAAGGAGGAGAAAAAGGAAAGGTAAAAACATTGGGAATAAGGAGGATGAAACATTTCCTTCAAGAGTGAGATAAAGAGACAAAGTGCAGTGTGGTAGAAGAGAGAGGCCTGAGGTGCACATAATGAGGCAGCCTTGGTTTTTAGCAACCCCGGCATTCAGCAACACCAGTGGTGGGCTAGAAACCTTTTTCCCTGCAAAATGAAGCACTGATGTGGACACTTTGCAGGAGGTCCGTGCTTTGCAGACCTCAATCGCCAAGTTCATTGCTTTGTGTAATGAATAGCAGGCCAATTCCTACCTTATTGATACTTATTGATGCAAGTTTGGCACCCCACAATGCACAGCCCCTTTGCGCAGTAATAGCGAGTCCTTCAGTGTGCTAGGGGTGAGTCTGCTTGGAGTGAAACCATTCCACGTAAGTCCTCTAACAGAATTCCACAAAATGGTGGCCCTCTGCAGTTCATCTTTCCACTGGAAAATAATCACTTGTCTCTACTGGACATGTGCACATGTGTACGGGCTTGGCAGGCGCCTGGTGCGTAGTAGAGTTGTTTTGACCACATTGTAATGCTGTGCACCTGTAGGTTGCTGTGTCACAGATGTAAGCATGCAAGTAGAAATAAAAGTAAGACTGAGGACACACAGTTGCAGAAACAGAGATGAGCCCAACGGGGATGGTCCGGAGCATGGAAACGTGTAGCAGTGATTTGTTTTATTGGAAGGACCTACCCTATCACAATGATGTATACTAACCTTTACCCTTAGGTGATACATTCCAACTTGCCGCCAGTAGATCCTATTGTAGCCGCAATAAATCATATGGGAACCAAAACTAACGGCTAGTTTAAATGATTGTGATGTAACTGTTTTATTTTCCTGTTAAAACTACTCGGTGGGGGAGGGGTGGAGTGGGGGTACAGTCAGTGCTGTAAATGGGCCGGTACTCACCGGTACTGAGTACCGGCACTTTTTCATTTTCCACCATTGAGTACCGGCACTTTACCTTGAACAAGGAGAGCACCGGTACTCACGAGGCTTTGAAGCAGATGTCGCTCGATCATCGATCACATCGGCATCACTTTCAACTTTTAATGGAAGCTTGGGATGGGCGATGGAAGCCTGAGATGGAAGCCTGGGATGGGCCAAAAGACAGCCGCTCTTGTCACCGGTACACAGATCTGCATGTTTTACTCTGGAAGTCATCAGAGCAGAGGTGTGGCTTCACGGAGGTTAGTTTATCCTTTGTTCTTACACAGCGGGCGTAGACAGGCGGCTGTTAAACCTAATGGGGGAAGGTGTGAAAGGTATTGTTCACGGTAACACAGGGCTGCAATGACGCCCCTGTAGCAGAATTTGCTATAAACTGCTGCCATTAGACTTTTTAACACAAATTCGCCAATACATTTATCACAAGAAAAGATGTTGAACACTATGTAAAAGTGAAAAATACTTGATAGTGTGCATCTACAAAACTCATACAAGCATTTTTCCATTAAAAGAAATATTGTTGCCTGCATTGGGTATTTTCAATATGCCTAAGAAACAGGAAGCTGGGGCCTTTCTCTTGAGTAAGTAAGATTGGGACACCATGAGTAGCAATACAATGAATAACTCTGGTGGGTAATTCACTCACCATAAAGTTGCATAGAGGGTCATTTTGCCTGCTGGAAAGCATAGCTTGCAACATGTAGATCAGAGATTTTGTATTTTTTTTATTTATGTAGATAGCTAAGTGGGATGCTGCTTTTGTTGCATAGATCCTTGTCTTCCCTGTAGCTCATAAGTTTCCATCCTTGGCATATATCTTAGTTAATTGTGCCGCTGCAGCAGGGGCGGTGGGTGAGATTTTAAAGTGGTGAGGCGCAAAGTGATTTGCATACAGCACCGTAGCGAGCGAGCTTGAACCCCAAAAGGGTTTTTTTTTAAAAAAAAAGAAGAAATATCGCGCATTTTCAAGCAAATTTGAGAAAGCAGGAAGGTTAATAAAGGAATTGTGAAAGTGCAGTTATTACATTAATAGATGGCATAACATAGGTAGCTGCTTATTCAGTATAACCACAGAACTTCATACATTCTGTCCTATTACGCTGCTGAATTCAGACTATAAGACTTTCATGAAAATCTCAGCTCTAAGAGTAGAAGAAGTTGCACAGCAGTTGGGAAACAGCCTTAGTGCACCTGCCTCAGTCCTGTTATCACGTTCACCCCATCTATTGTCCAGCCAGTCACAAGCGCCCTGAAGCTACTGATCACCTGCATGTGGCGTGGTACAAACTGCTGATAGCAGTGAAGGGTGGAGATGGGCAGGCACGCCTTCACAATTTGATTCTAGAAGAAACGGAAATGTATCTATCCCGTAAATAAATGTTTGTCCGCTTCAGTTGCCAATTATTTTGTGAGATGAAACCTCTAGGGACACATCTGTGCTCCTTTACAGATAATGAGGCGGAAATGACAGTACCTCTTTCCATGTCCTCTTACTTCAGACAGAATAACATAAGGCAGTGAGATGTGTTCTCCTCATGGACTGAACACCTTAGATCTGATGATAATGGGCAGCCTGAATGGAATAATCTGACATCTTTAAAATAAGCCATAATTTACTAATTGCACTGTTGTCTCACTTCTAGGGTATGAGTAGCAACTTACCAGCCAAAACACTACTCGGACCCATCCAAAACCAAGAACATAGTTATTAAAGATCTTGTATGGGAGAAACAAGTGTCCACCTGGATACACAAAAATATCTGTTGACATTGACTTGTTGAGACCCTGGGGAATGGCAGAGGTGCACAGACAGAATCAACATCAGCTGCCTGCAGGCACTCCAATGCACGCTGTGACCCTGGGGGATGTGTCAGATTAAGTGGAATTGAACAGCACAGGTGCAGTTTAAATCGGGCATTCATACCCACATAGCATCATAGGTGAACTACAACAGCAAAATGAACATGTTTCAGCAACAAAGAAATGGTACCAACAATGAGCTCCCCATTAAACGTATACATTTCCACTTGCCTAACACTCCTTCAAAAAGAGAATTATGAACATTAGTCAGAAGTTGGGACCGACCGAGAAAGTAAAAGTTAAAAACCACACTTGATAAAGGATATTACAAAACAATTTGAAAATCTCGGACTAATACAGCTGTAAAACACACTAACTACAGGTGGCTTTTTCAATGCACAGTTCAGGGGCACGTCAGAGAGTTGATCACATCTGCAGGGAAGTCTGGATGGAGAGTGAAGGTGCACACCTCATCCACCCAATTCTATACCTAGAACCCCTTTAACAAGAATTGTAGGAAGAAATGGAAAGGCAATACAGAAATACGCAGCCGAATTAAAAACATATAGCCTCTTACTTCAATTAAAAATGGCTGCAGCTTTAGAAAGTGAAAAAGATACATGTCAGAATCTACTGAACATCCACTGACTCTCCATCTTGGCGCTCTTAGTTCTTTTCTTTGAAACTGCTGTCTCTTCAAGTGTTGGCAAAGCCTGCTCAGCACACCACACTTTGCACACCATGTCCATACAAGACACACCCTTCATATTCACTCTCTGCCCTCTGCGTGTGCTCTCCATACTGAACACCTGCTTTCTGCCGTCCAAATCAATTAGGTTTCTTAAAATAGAAGGCACTCAAAGATAACGCTGTGCACGCCTCAACACCCGCGTGGCAATCTAGAAATGCATTTGTAATATTTTAACACGTCACGTTCCCAATTCAAGTTGGTTGTCTGCACATTTAAGGAAGCTATTTAAAAAACCCTTGACAATGTCAATGGTTTTTCACGTGAGAGAGCCATTAGCTTTGCCAATTCATCTTTCAAACATTTAATTCAATTCCTTCAGCGGAAAAGCACATTTTTAGCAATAGTCATAGGAGCTTCAGTAAAAATACATCTTTTTTGTAATAGTTTATTTATTCATTTTGTTTGCAAAGAGTGGCATCGTTTTTTGCCCGATCACACTTCTCACCTTGGGAAAAGAAGCTTAATAGTAAATGCATAGCCTCAGTTGAGAGAGACATATTTAACACTGATTATACGCTTTGCATGTGACTTACTTACTTACTTTTGCTAGAAAATGTGTGTTTAAACTCTACGCACAAACGGCAGGATGTCATTTGAGTAATATTAATAAGTCAAATACTGGCATGCAAATAATCGCAGGTGGGGACTAATCCCAGAAACGGAAACCAAAATTCACAAAATAAACTGCTGCGATGCAAAAACCAACTCGGAGGCTTGCATTTTTCTGTCAGAATTACCAAAGCAGCGGGTTTGGTTCTAGAGACAGTCGACAGACCCCTAACCTCTGAAGAACTTGAAATAAGTCCAAGAAAAAATTGGCAAAGCTACACCTCGAAGGGCTTCAAACTAGGCGCTCTGGTGAAGTCACACAGCTCTGCTACCACTGCCAGGCTGCTGAAAACAACATTATACAACAGTCTATGCTCCAAAGTGAGCACCAACTCACTCACGGGTACAGCATAAAGGGGGCTTAGAAACAACAGTCCTGCAGCGGCATGGCACACACAACTCCAGCGCAGGCATTAGCATGACACTGTAGTGTAATGTACTCGTGCTAGTCTAATGTACTCGTGCTCTTAGCTTGAGAATGTGGGTCGCATGCTGGGGAATGTATACATGTGTTCTTTTGAATGTGGGGAGCCTTCAGAAGCCAGGTGTCCGTTGTGGTTCTTCAGTTACTACTTGGACTCCTGGCTGATGAGGCGCTCCTCCTGTGATGGAAACCTATATGGAATAAACCTGTCTTTGGATGAAATCGTTGTCCTGGATTCATTTGGGCAATCTGTCATCTTTACATATTGGCGACGATCGGGATTGTTTCCTTCACCAACCCACGCAAAGAATTTTTTTTTTTTTTTACATTTCATTAATTGTAGCGTTTGGGAATCTTCGTGGCTATACCTCTGGATTTTGGCTCTTCCTGGCTGTACTTCTGGATTTTGGCACAAGTATGTACATTAATGTCGGGATTTTCACCTGCGTGAGGAGCGGATTTTTGGTGAAATTCTAATTTATTTCTCGACTCTTCCAGTTCATGCGAGACTCTTTGCAGCTGTCTGAAACTGTTTGTGCTCGCAAGCGACCTGACTGCAACTGTCTATAGTTCGTGAATCGGATGGTTACTGGCTCGACTCTGTGATTTTGAGTCTTCACCTTTAATTTTGGGTGCCGAGCGCTTGCACATTTTAAATTGCGCGCTTACCGGATTTTCCGTGGATCCCTGAACGTGAACGTTCTTCCCTGCCATTCCGCTGGAACCTTCATTGCTGGACGTACGTCTGGAACTTCGATCTCCTGGTGACTCTTCTGTGCTCGAACCCTTAGTGCCGGCCTTCTGGAACTTGGAACTCCTGGTTGCGCTGCTCGTCGCAGCGCGTCTGTTCTTCTCGTCAGAAGTGCCGCTGGGGATTCTGGGAGTGCGTCTGACGTCCTACGTTAGACATTACGTTCAGCGGCCATTTTGGTGAAGTTTTTCACTTCACAGCTTCATTATTCAACTGCGTGTGATTCGTTTTCGGCGATCCACACGCCTGTGTTTCAAGTTAATTCCTTGTTCCTACTAACGTAAAGTTTTCTTTCAGGGGAACAATTCATATGGATGTCATTGTTTATTCACAAGTGTTTGTCTAGAAGGTATCGTTTTAACAGTATTTCATTTGTTATTACTTTATTTAATTGGTTCTTTTTATCCTTTTCTTTTACATGGCTTCTGTCAGAGAAGTCACTCAACCTCCTCCTTTTCTAGAAAAACCTGGAAAACCTGCTTTGTTGTGGTCTGAATGGTTTGGCTTGTTTGAAAACCATATTATGGCGATTGATGCGGCTGACTATTCCCCTCCCAGAAAGTTTGCCTTACTGTTTGGTAGTTTGGGTCTTGCCGCTCAACGCATTTTTAAAAGCCTCGTTCCTATTCCACCTCCAGCTGCTCATTCTGGGGATAATGAGTGGAATGTTTATGTGGAGGCTATCGCTAGGTTAAAAAAGCAGTTTGAAGAATCGCCTAATATTATGTTGGAGAGGCACAAATTCTATAAGAGAAAACAAAAGGAGGATGAAAAAATTGATGAATATATTTCCGCATTAAGGGTGTTAGCGATCACTTGTGATTTTGGTCCTTTGCTTGATAACTATATTCGTGACCAATTCGTATTTAATTGTGTTTCTTCCAAAGTTAAAGAAAGGATTCTCAGTTGTAAGAATCCATCGTTATCTGAAGTTATTGATCTTAGTCTTAGCATTGAAAGATCAGTAATTTCTACGAAAGCGATGTCAGTAGATACTTCCGCTAAAGTTAATTTTATTTCGGACGAAATGTCTGAGGAAGGTCTATATGCTGTTTCTAGTAAAGAAAATAAGGAGAAATGGCAAAGTAAAACAAATGTTAACCTAAACAAACAAAATTTTTGTTTTAGATGTGGATCTAAATTTCACATTGGGAATTTTAAGGGGTGTCCTGCCATTAATAAACGCTGTGTTTTGTGCAAAAAAGTGGGACATTTCCAAAAGGTTTGCAGGTTCCAAAAGAAACCTGTTAAGGTCAACTATGTGGACATGGATGAATGTTGTGACAACTTTGATAATCTGATGTTAATGGTGGATTGTGAGGATTCCGAACCTATTAAAGGGTCTTTATGTGAAGCCCTGATTGACAATATTAAGTTACAAGTGATGGCTGACTCAGGAGCTCCCATTACTATCCTCAGGGACTCTACATTTTTTGACAAATGGGGAAATGATATGAATTTAAACCAATCAGATGTCAACACGAAAGCTTTCGGGGAGAAAGATATTGACATGTTAGGCTTTTTCTTAGCAAACCTTCAAGTCCTAGGTAGATCCATTGTTACAAAAATCTATGTGGCAATTAAAGGGAAAGATATTGTAGGTTGGAAGGACCTTGCTAAGATGGGCTTATATCTTGTCCCGGGTGACGAGAATCCAATTAAGGTGCGGGAGTTCCCTATCTGTTTTGTAGAAGATGCGAAAATTGATAGAACTGATCTTTTAAATGAGTTTAAAAATGTGTTTAGTAACAAAATTGGCCTGGTGAAAGGGGCGGAGCACAAGATTAGACTTATTCCGGGGGCATCTCCTGTTTTTCATAAGGTTCGCCCTGTTCCCCTTAGTGTCAGGACTGAACTTAAAAAAATGCTAGAGGATTTGTGTAAAGACAAAATTATAGAACCTTCAGAATCTTCACAATGGGTTGTGCCCATCGTCGTAGCACGCAAGAAAAATAATGAGATCAGGCTATGTGCGGACCTCAGGGGTCTCAATAAAAACATTAAAATTGACTGTCATCCCCTTCCTAAAATTCAAGAGCTGTTGGCAAATCTAGGTGGAGCTAAATGGTTTTCATTGTTGGACTTAAAGTCCGCTTACCATCAGATTCCCTTCTCTAAAGATTCACAAGAGTTAACCACCTTTGTTACACCATTCGGAGCTTTTAAGTTTCTGAGACTTCCATTTGGGCTAGCTTCAGCGGCCAGCGTTTTTCAAAGGTTAATGGACTCTTTGTTTGGGGATCTGGTGGGGGTACAAGCATATTTGGACGACATTTTGATTTTTGCAAAGACGATGGATGAACATAATATCCTATTGAGAAAAGTTTTGTCCATTCTGGGAAGTAAAGGAATGACTGTCAGAGAGGACAAATGCAAGTTTGGTGTGTCCGAATTGGAGTACTTGGGTCATTCAATTTCTGAATCTGGCATTAGACCTAAATTTTCTGTGGTTAGGGCTCTGATGGAAGCTAAACCTCCAAGTGATAAAGATGCTCTGCGTTCATTTTTAGGACTGGCAGAGTACTACGCCAGGTTCGTGGAAGGTTACGCTCAGGTGGTGGAACCCCTGCGGTTACTCCTTAAAAAAGGTCAGAGGTTTGTTTGGACCAAAGATTTAGATGAGACTTTTGCTAAAGTCAAGGATTTGATTGTTTCTGCACGTTCCCTTCAGGCATTCAGGGACGATTCCATGTGCATTATTGCGGTAGATGCAAGTATGAAAGGCCTTGGAGCTGTGTTATGTCAACAGGTGGAGGGTAAAGAACACACTGTAGCCTTTGCCTCCAGATCTTTGAAAGATTTTGAAAAACATTACAGCACGATTGAGAGGGAGGCGTTGGCCTGTGTGTGGGCGTCTCAAAAGTTTAAGATGTACATCTGGGGCCGCAAGTTTGTGATTTTATCTGATCATAAACCCCTTTCATTTATATTTAGCAAAGTTTCCGGTACTAATAGTCTTTCTCCTAGGCTGACTAGACTGGTCTCTAAACTTCAGGAATTCAACTTTGAGTTAAGGCACATTGCTGGGGGTAGAAACTTCAGAGCAGATTGCTTGTCCAGGATGTTGATGGACAAAGATGATGAGGATGACATGGTGGAGGAAGACGTTGAGTGTGTGTCAGTGGTGGACGCTGTTGAGGAATGGAATTCGGTTGTGTCTGAAAATGATTGGAAGGAAGCTAGTGAAAAGGATGGTATTTTGTCTCAAGCTTTGAAGTTTTCTGCTAATGTTTGGCCAGAGGCTAGAAATCTATCTGGGGATTTAAGGAATTTTGCACAGGTGGCAGAAGAACTTTCAGTCAAGGATGGGGTTTTGCTGAGAGGCGATAAATTCGTTCCTCCCAGTGGGTTAAGAAACACTATTGTCAAGTTAGCCCACGAGGGTCACCTTGGGGTGACTAAAACTTGTATGAGAATCAAAGCTCATTATTGGTGGCCGGGTATTGATTCCCAGGTAAGAGCTACTGTTGACAATTGTGAGGAATGTTTATTGTCTGATAAACATTGGAAGACTCATCAGACTCCATTACAACCTTCTCAATTTCCGGGGATTGCTTGGGAGAAGGTTGCTTTGGATTTCTCCGGTCCGTATAAAGTACTTCCTGAAGGGAAGAGATACCTTATTTTAGCAATTGATTACTTCTCGAAGTGGATGTATTATAGATTTGTAGAGGCTCCGGATTCAGATAATACTATTTCTTTTCTGGAAAGGTTGTTTCTATTGGAAGGAGCTCCTCGAGTTTTAGTGACTGACAATGGGACTCACTTCGTCTCGGACAAAATGTGTAAATTTTTGAAAGCCCACGATGTAAAGCAACTGAAGGTGGCTCTTTATTCGCCCTCTTCCAATGGACTGGTGGAGCGTGGCAATAAGGTTTTGAAAGAAGGAATTCAAACGGCTCTAGCCTCTGGTGTGGATGTTTTTAAGTTTTTGGAAAAGAAAATTTGGAATTATAATGTCTCTCCTCATTGTACGACTCAAGTGTCCCCTTTTCAATTGTTGCGGGGTAGGGAACTACATTCTCCGTTGTTTCCTGCTTGGTTAAGGATGGTGGAGGGCAACCAATTTTCTTCAACTAGGGATAACATTGACTTTACGGTTAAACAGAAGCAGGCAGTGATGAAAGAGAATTTTGACAGAGTGAAGAGCGTGAGGGACGTACAAATGTTTGTGGGGGATTGGGTTATGATCAAAAAACCCTATAAAGTTGCGAAAGGTTTGTCTATGTTTTCAAGTCCGGTTCAAATTGTTAAAGTCAGCAAGAATGCTGTTTTCCTGGGGGAAAAAGGCTGGTGGAACGTGAGACAATTGGCAAAGTTGACTGCGGACCAAGCAGCCCTAATTTCTAGGAGGAAAAATGTATCTACTCAGGAGGGATGTGATTGGTCGCATTGGTTACAACCAAATGTGGTACAATCAAATGTTGGTTTAGATCCTCCTTCACTTTCTTCCTCAAAAGATTCCTCTCCTGCGCAAGGTCCTGCAGTTATCCCTGCAATTCCATCTTGTAGTCGCAGTGGTCGTGTCAGAAAACCCCCTGCGAGATTTAACGAATTTGTTGCATTTTAATTTTGTTTTCTTTTATCTCTTTTTCCTTTGTGTTTTTGTATAAGGGGGAAGGTGATGTAGTGTAATGTACTCGTGCTAGTCTAATGTACTCGTGCTCTTAGCTTGAGAATGTGGGTCGCATGCTGGGGAATGTATACATGTGTTCTTTTGAATGTGGGCAGCCTTCAGCAGCCAGGTGTCCGTTGTGGTTCTTCAGTTACTACTTGGACTCCTGGTTGATGAGGCGCTCCTCCTGTGATGGAAACCTATATGGAATAAACCTGTCTTTGGATGAAATCGTTGTCCTGGATTCATTTGGGCAATCTGTCATCTTTACAGACACTCTTTCCCACAGTGACCCGGAAGAATGAGATGGGACAGAAACACTAATTCATGAGACACTCTGCGTAACACAGGTATGGCTAGGCTACTACCACTGATATAGTGCAAAAAGTTTATGCTGCCGCCTCACGTGAACCCGTAGCAAAAGCCGGATGAGGACAGCCCTCTCTAGTACTAGGTCGAGAAAGTCGGATAGAATCAAAGGAAAACTTCTTGGAACAATTCAGGGGCAATGTAGGGGGATCGTGCCCGCAATGCTGCCACAGTTCAGAAACCATTGGGCGGAAATGCTACGCAGCGGCAGTAGCAAATGTTACCTCAGGGTTACTTCCACAGCACGCAAATAACACGTTTAATATTTTAAAGCACATCCTGTCTTCAGCCCTAACTCCACCCAGGCTTTGTAGCCTGTGCACTGTAGCCTGTGCACTGCAGCGCTAGAGACGGAGTTTTTGCACATGATGCCACCGGCGTCACAATATACCCTAGTCAACTAAGACAGCACGCACGCACCTCAATACTGTTCTGTCTGTGACGTGACTGACTGTTGTGGTGTGGACCGGACGTCTGCTGGCTGGACTGGCTGCTGCTGCACATGGTGATGACGACACTACGAAGAGAAAGACAGTTAGAATGAATGTCACGGCGCGCGCGTCCCAAATGGCTGATCACTGCATGGCTTCATGCTGAAGTCACACAGTGATTTGCCATGATAGCAGGGCTGAGCAGTGTGCCCCCACCCACCCAATGATGGATTTTGCGTGGTGGATGAGCCAATCCTGGCGCTGCATGCAGCGCCAGGATTGGCTAGGGGGGCACAAAGGGTACTCGCCCTGGCGCCTTGTAAAACCCGGGGCCCGGCTGAAAGCAGCACCCCCAGCCCCTTCATACCCTCTCTCAAAGGACTCGGTTTGTTGCGCATGCTCGGGCAAGTCATAGCCCATAAATCCTCATGCGCACTACTGCTGCTGGCCTGCTGCAGACTGTCACTCAAGCTGCTGCAGCCCCGCCCCCACCCCCTGCGCACCGCACCGGCGCATACCATTATCGCCTTGCCTGTCCCGGTCCGGATTGAAGCGCTGCGCTGTGGCGCTTTATTGGGAATTTTTATATATGTAATTTAGCTAGCCACGGTGCGTCCAGGCTTAGTGGGGCTACGCCCCTACGCCCCAATGGACGCACCGCGGCTGCGCTGCAGCAAGGACCTGAATTGAACAACAAGGCATATATATATATATATAGAATCTTACTGGTTTTTCCTAAATCTTTTAATTGTTTGAGGTTGCTGAAAAAGGGTTACTTTGTGTAGTAATAAACACTGATTGGTAAGTGCTATATAAATAGATATTAGTGTAAAAAACGAATGGAGAGATACATCTGGTATTATAACAATGCAGATTTCTTGCATAAAAAGCTTGACCATGTCAAAAACGTAGCCCCGCCCCTTGTTCCGCTTTTAGCACCGCCCTTATGCCCGCCCCAAACTCCACCCCCAGTCCATCCCTCCTTTTGATGAGTACCTGCACTTATTTTTGTCCATTTAAAGCACTGGTTAGAGTAAACGCGAACCACGCCTGCACGGTTGCAGTAGTGAAAGGACGGGTACCCGTAGCTCACTCACTGATGCGAGTGGCAGGACGCCCTCTGGCGCTGAAAGAGATGTTTAAAGGCATCAACACCAGGTCTGTTGGCTTAGGATGTGACAGAAACATTGGCTCTGGCGTATTTTCTTAAGAACGACGCTTGGCTGGGAGTATTTCTAAGCAAATAGTAAGTGTAGTGTTCAGGATGTAATAATCGCACGTGGGAGTGAGTGCTTCTGCAGCGGGCCGGAAAACGTGGGCATTGCGCGTGCGTTTCCAGGTTACCTCACAGGGCCTCGGTGTGAGGCAGACAGAATGTTACAGCTCCCCGGAAACCGAAACCTTCACCCTTTGACCCTCAGCAAGTTCCAGTTACAGTCCAACCTTTTGTTAAATGCATTATGTCCGAAGATAGTGGGGCATGCTTTGGGACGTTTACAAAAAGCTCCCTTGTTTTACACTGCCATCTAGCTGCATTCTTTTTGTGTTTAAATGTTTTTGTTGTCAAAACCTACATAAAGGAAAACATAGTGAATAATGCGTGCACATTACAATGTGTTAGATAGCGGTATACAATGTATTTGGAGAACAACATTACAGTACATGAAATATGGTCTTGCAGGCGGTTTTAACAATAGTCGGGGGTGGCTTCGGACATACTCAAGGTAGCGAGGAGGTAGCAATGGGTATGAATGACCCAGGCACAAGAACTGAGTAGATACGGGCCTACCCTAGTTGGTTGGCGAAAGAAATGCCAGAGTGTAAGGGAGGGAGAGATAGAGAAAAGAGAGCGTGCGGAAGTAAAGTGAGGGTGGGGGGAGGTAAGGAGGCGGTATGACTCCCTGGTGTGTAGTGGGCACCAGTGGGGTTTGGTGAAAGTACGTCTGCAAGCAGGGGCGGATTGGCAAGGCGGGCATTCGGGAATGGGCCGAAGGGCCGGTGCCTCAGTACCCTCCGTGGGCCGTTTTTTTCTCCCCTGTCCCAGTCCACAGAGAGTGGACTAGGAAAGGGGAGAAAAAAAAAACGGGCCACGGAGGGCACGAGACAGACAGAGAAAATGAAAGCAGCCTCGCCGTGCGGCCGGACAGCGATTGTCAGCTGTGGGCTCTCCTTCACCCCTGCCCTGCCAAGCAATCAAGCTGAGGCTGGGCAGGGGTGATTGTTTGCAAGAATCGGCCTCCCTGGGGGCCAGGTGTTTCTCAGGCCTGTGAGCCATTTTCACCTCGGCCCCCCTGGGGCCCATGCAGCCCAGAAACGGTGTTAGTCTTAGCACCTCGCCCACAGCCCTTCACATTCAGGGCATAGTGGGCGAGGAAAAATGGGTCTTGCTGTGGGGGCCAGGTGATGTTTGGAATTTTTTTATTTTATTTATTTATTTATGCGATTTTATATAGCGCGGACTTTACCCGAAGGTGTCAGAGCGCTTCACACTAGGAACAGCAATAATGCATGAGGAGAAAAATTACAATTGGACAAATTACAAAAGCAAACGTTAAGTTACATGAATCAAAAGTGACAATAGTGAGCAACCAAAATACATGAGGTAGCAATCGGTACATTACAGGAGGAAAAAGTGATGTGTGCAGGTTACAAAAGCGTACAAAGTACAAGTAGAGGTATAATACTGCAATAAATGGCAGACACTCCAGCACAAGAACAAACGTTACATAGGCAATGATGGCACTTGTGCAAGTATCTAAAGCAAACAAAAGTGAGAGGTAGCATACAGTGTGATATCAGAGAAAAGTGACGTGTGCAAGTTACAAAAGGGTACCATACACAGGTACAAGGGTAATACTACAGTAAATGGTAAACACTCAAACTGCCAAAACACACTGGGAAGGCACTTCCCATGCACCAGCTTCACCTCAGCCTCCCCCCTGGCTACCTGGCTACCTTGGATGACCCAGAAAGCTGTGTTTTGTGCTCCCCTGCCAGGACATTTTCCCGAGGCCTGGAGGGCTGATTAATTTACTAATTGCAGGGGCCTTACCTCTGTTCATGTGCTCCTGAGCTGAAGGTCTGGGGAGGGCTAAGTAGGTTAGTGATAGCAGGGGCTTTGCTGCTTTTCAGGTGCTCCTGTGCTGGAGGGCTGGAATAATTTTGTGACAGAAAGGGGCCTTGCTATTTTTTTTAGTTGCTCAGCATGTAGGCCATTGGCACCTTTGCCCTGTGTCCTGTGCAAGAACAGTATCCTCCCACTTTCATTCCTTGTCTGTGCAAATAGTGTTTCATGAAAGGGCACGCCCCTTGAATGTGGGCCACGCCCCTTAAATATGGGCCACGCCTCTTGAATGTGGGCCACTTTTTTCGTCAGTGCCTCAGTGCCCGGGCCGAATTGTGATCCCAATCCGACCCTGTCTGCAAGGCATTAGACGTGTGTTTGTGATTTTAGCCCTGGTATATGAGAGCTATGGGGGGGGGGGCGGCACTTTTTGGAGATAAAGATCAAGTGAGGCCTAGTTTCATTCTAATCCTTAAATCCCCATACCACAATCTGAAGACTGTTCCACTGTGTCAAGAGGTAAATAACTCCTGCAGTTGTACTATCTGAAATATAACTGGCATATTTGAAAATACCACACTGTTGCCTGTACATGAGTAAATACTGCCCAGTAAAGCCCTGTATGTACTTTCTTTGGATGATTATGTAATTACTCTCTTCCTTCCTGTTGGGCTTGCTGTACAGAACTACTGGTTATTAACGCGTACAGCCAGCCCAACTGGTCATTAACGCTTCTGCAGTATTTGGTTATACATTGAAATGTTTTTATTTTAGGACTATCAAAAATAAGTAGCTCAGTAGACTTTATTTTTTATTTATTTTCAATTTCCAGTTTGCACGATCATCGGGCAAGCGACCCTTGGTCTTTATTTGGTTCTTTTCCATGAGGTACCGATCACGGGATACTGAAACCATTTGTCCCCCTGTTACTATTTTTGTGTCACTGCGATGCAGGAGTGGTCTGGCTGCAGTCCAAGTTGGCGGTCTATCACCAGTCCTGCCGCGCCTCATTAGGTGTTAGAGATACCAGTTGTTTCAGGGAAGAGGAGAGCTGAGGTAAGATTAGTTGAACATTTCAAATCATTAGCAAAAGTAATTTCCTTTTAAGTATGAAGCTTACTCGACAAGCAGCTGGTGTAGATGGCGTCCTTGTTAGACAGCTGCAGCCCTCTGGCAAGTACTCCAGATTAGACCATCTGTTGACGCACACATTCCTGGTTGTATTAAAATCAGAACTCTACCACTGTTGTCTTAGCGAAAAATTGATCCCACAGTACCACTTATGTTCCAACCATATAAAAACAAAAACCACTTCCTCTTAAGAGTTATAGTGATACCTATGCCACATAACCTATCCACAGCTACCTTGTTATACAAGGCTAGTAACTCTAAAACTCCAAAATAATTCTTTATAGCTAAACGCTAAAACATATGTCAAAGCCTTCTGCATGCTAATTATATGCCTCCATTCGAGGTGTATTCTAAGCGCATTAAATTAGTTAGACATGAAATAAAATTATCATTTAATATGAATGAGCTGCAAGGATGTGAGCCTTTCACCCTTGGGCAACCCATAATAAAATAGAGGGTTATTCAAAATGGTAGAACCGAGCCCTCCCAGAGAGGAGGTGCATGCTTTTCCAAACATTGAATAAAAGGTCGACTAATTGATCAACAACTTAGATGCATGGATAAATAAAAATATATACTACCGTCATTGCTTATGTTTGTGGTGTTTGTTCAAACGTGTCTCCAGCTCATTGACTTGCAACTTTTATGAAGGAGACTTTTGTTATAACTCCTTGAGTTACCTAGAAGATTTTGGCATTACTATTATGCTATCTGGAACCCTCCTCCTTATCCTACCAGCCCAGTTTGGGACAACATTGGTCAAATCGCTGAGCTGACTTTGTCATCCGCAAGGCTGTTATAGAGCAGTGCTGTAATACATGATATAGGAACACCAAGGACAAAAAAAGCACAATATATGGGAGTCAGTCTTGGAGCGCACAGAACATTTTGATAACCATGTGTAAACTCCATTGGCTCCCATTGCCACTTGCAAAAACAGCTGTATTATTTACAGAGCCGACATGACCAACACCTCTACCTATCTGGCTGACAGACATCTACCATGAATCTTGACACACCGCAGCCAAAATCAGACGCGAGGCAAATAAGTGTAAAGAGCAAGACATGAGATGAGGCCTTCTCATATATCCAGAATGCATTTAAAATGGGTGCCCATAAATGTTAGAAAACAGGCCAAAAATATTGTTCCGCAAATTATTTTGGGTCATAAATCACTAAGAATGATTGTTGAAGGTTTCAGTTTTGTAAATTGCCTTTTTGGGTGAAGTGCTTTCTTGAAAGAGCGTCCATTCCTTTGAAGTGAGAGCCATTGACATTCTTTGTACGCCATTGTCAACCATTAATTCAGGGAGTCGTGATTCCACTATTGGTTTCCACAAGGCCAGAGGTAAAACAAAGGTGTGAATATAATTAGAAAAGAAACTGATAAATTGAGTATAAGAGAAATAAGTGAGAAAGCAAATTCAAAATAAAGTTCTGCTGGCAGGAAAATTGGGCAAATAGGCAAAAAGGCAATACCTGTTTACACTACAAAGACGAGACAGCATAAAGCAGCAATGGAAATGTAGACTGAAAAGGTGTGAGGGAACCGTTGTAAATTGGGATAGAATAAGATGAAATGGTAAGTGTTTTTATTTTTTAAATAGCTTGCTTTTTTGATCCTTGTCCCTTCTGCTACCCGCCTCGTCACCGCTGTTCCCTGCCAGCCGCGCTGCTTCTAACGATCAGTATCATGCAGGATTCTTAAGTGCCTTATAAAACACATGACAATTTTAGCTACTTAGGGGTAACTTTCAATTGCAGAGGCTTGTTGTTCCCACAGCTGGAAGTTAGGAACAATCAACTACAAAGAAATATTAATATTCTTTTTAGGTCTCGCACCTGGCGATAACAGCGCGAAAGCGCTGTCTTGCCTGCGAGACCTATAGTCACCGGCTCTGCTTCCCAGGAGACAGGAGATGGGCACGCGAAGCCTCCGGAATCGAATCAGGTCGTGCGCCCATTGCTCCTGTGAACAGCATGCCGGAATCGAATCAGGACGCGTGCACACACACACAGACACACTCACCCCCTACCCCCCCCACCCCCCCACCACCACTCACCGGGCTCTTTCCGCTGTTACAGGCTCCGCCGCATCACCTCACACGCTGCTCTTCCTGGACAGTAAAGGTACAGCCTACCACACTGGTTGTTACGTCAGCCGGCTCGCGCGCGCACCCAGCGTTCTTATTAGCCAGAGGGACCGTCATTCAGAAAGGTGACAATTCGCTGCTAGGTTCCCGCACTGATCCCGCCTATCTCTTCCAGCGCCTCTTCCTCGCCTCTCTGTCAGAGCCTGCATGCACAGCACCTTTGTCACCTTGCAGTGTGTTGGTGTCACCCTGCACAGCGCCTGTGCATCAGAGCCTCCATGCACAGGCCTCTATCGCTTGCGGGAGGCACGGAGCAGCGGTGCGCGGCACCGGCTTCCTCCTGCCCCCTCCCGCTGATGGTGTTGGAGCTGGCGGTGCCGGCCAGCGTGGGCCCCCCGCTGCAGCGTTCCCTGCTGCACGTCCAGCGCTTCTTCCCCATGCGGGTCCGGCTGCTGCTGCACCGGGATGAGCACGGGTGAGCACACAGCACTTCACAGCATCAAGACACTTCGGAAAGCAGGTTGCATTTTTAATAGGGACACACACCGATAGCGGCAGACTTTTTTTATCTGTTTGTAGGGTTCTCCGGCTGCTGGCACAGATGTAGTGAGACTTTATGAGATCAAAGTGCCTTGAACGCACAATTAGAACCCTGTGACTGATGAGCTCGGAGTGCGCGCCCTTAATTGGAATATAGATTTACATTTATTCGGCGGATCTATAGACCTAGAGTTGCGAGTTATGACTGGCTCTGCATACATCTATCTGCACACGGTTCCACTCGGCGCTGTCCACTGATACTGTGAGACTGGGCAGCTGTGCTGAAAATATGAAATCATGGATGCTTCCATCTGGGTGTGTCGGAATTTCTGTATTTTGGTGTACGTGTCTGTTTGTGTGTGTGTTTCAGAAGTATAGATGGCGCCTCTGTCTAATTTAGGTAATGAGTGGGTGAATGGGCATGATACTTGTGTGTGTATGTGCCATGTATATGCGCCTGTGTGTTTGTGCATGTGTTTCTGTGCGGGTTTCTTTATGTGTGTTCATGTGTATGTCTGTCTGCGCCTATGGGTGCATGCCTGTTAGTGACACAGTGTGTGTCTGAGTGAGTGTGCCTGTACTAGTCAGCTCACCCGTCTGCATGTGTGTGCATATGTTTCTACGTGTTGTTGAGTATCAGTGTGAGAGTGTGTATTGTGCCGGACAACCAAGACCATAGTAAGCCAGCCTCCTCCTGCCAACTGTAATAACGGCACTTCCACTCTGACCAGTACTGTTAAGAATGCCTAGAGGGCCACAACCATCTCTCAGCCGCAGCCACTGCCTCGATACCCTCCCCGTGAAATAAGTGCCACATAGATGGGTTAGCGTTAACACCTTTTATTTCAAGCGCCACGATAAACCACATTGCAGCACTGTACGGAGCGCTATCAAAACAATCTATTATCATCAGTTCCGCCCCATGACACTTTCTTAGTTGATGTCAGCTAAGCGCTTCATGTTTTACACTCGCAGAGCTTAGGCTCATGTTTTCAATGTTCACACCAAGAGCAGGCTTTTCAGGTTGACGACTACCCCTTTATTTATTTATTTAAACTTCTAAAGTGCACAGCTACCCGCAGTGGGTTTCCCGGCGCTAAGGGGCAGACTGAAGAAGAAGACTGGCAAGCTGATTTTACATGGCTACAAATTAATGACGGAAGAGCCACGTTTTAAGTTTCTTGCGGAAACGAAGAAGATTGGTTTCTGTCTTTAGGGTCACAGGAAGAGTATTCCAGAATTTGGGACCTAGATGGGCAAAAGAACGGCCTCCCATTTTTGCCAGCCTAAATCTAGGAACAGAAAAGTCACCATGTAGTGATGATCTTAGAGTTCGACTGGGTTTGTAAGCCTGGATAAGGTCCTGAAGGTATTTTGGGGCTGAGCCGCGTTTGATTTTAAAAACGTGACACAGGGCTTTGAATTTAATTCTGTTATGGATTTTAAGCCAATGAAGGTCGCGGAGTGCTGTAGAAGCAGATGTTCTCCTAGGGACGTTGCAGAGCAGGCAGGCAGCAGCGTTCTGCACAACCTGGAGTTTTCTTATGGTTGTTAGGTCGGCTCCAAGATATAGGACGTTGCCATAGTCCAGGCGGGAAACAACCAACGCCTGGACTACCGTTTTTCGTGTGGAAAGGGGCAACATCCACAAGATCTTCTGTAGCCATCTCAAGGTGGCAAAACAGATGGAGGCCTCCTTTACAGCCTGCTGTCTCCTTGTAAGTTTCCCATCAATGAGAAACCCGAGATTGCGAACTACGGTTACCGGTTGCGGAGTAGGTCCCATATCAGGGGGCCAATGGTGGGGGCCCCAGAGGTCCTTGTTCCTACCCAGTATCACAACCTCGGTTTTGTCACCGTTTAGCTTCAAGAAGTTACTCTTCATCCATCTCGAGACCCGGATCAGACCTTCTTTCAAAGCAGAGGTAGTATTGCACTCTTTATTAGAGAGAGAAAAAATGATCTGTGAGTCGTCGGCGTAGGAGTACAGTTAAGATCCGCTTCCTCCACAATAGTGGCTAGAGGTCTTACATAAATGTTAAACAATAAGGGACTAAGTATCGACCCCTGGGGAACACCATACGCCGAGGGATAAGTTGTGGAAGAAGCAGAAGGAGAAAACACCTGGAAAGTGCGGTCTTTTAAAAAGAGGCTATCCCTGCTAGAGCCGCACCTTCTACTCCCAGGGACCGGAGAGTCGCAAGGAGGATGGAATGAGACACAGTATCGAACGCCGCACTTAAGTCGAGAAGGATAAGGGCGGATGTTTCTCCGCGATCGACACTGTGCCGCAGACTCTCGGTGACTCCTAGAAGTGTGGTTTCAGTCGAATGATGCGCTCTAAAGCCTGATTGGGACGGATGTAAGAAACCCGAGCTCTCCACTAGATGTGTTAATTGAGTATTATTGTGTCTTTCCAGGATCTTTGATAAAATGGGAAGCAATGAAATTGGTCTGAAGTTAGACAGGTTGGTAATGTCCGCTCCACCCTTCAATTAGAATTCTTTTCTAGCGCTTCTTTCTTTACTTATTTTTTTGTTCAAACAGGCCTTTGCCTAAGCCTTCTGTCTGCTCCTGCTGGTGCCTTGCCTGAGAATCGCAGGGGCGAATGAGTGCAGGTCTCCGCTGTGACAGCATTACTAACACCCAAGAGAACTGGGCTCATCCCATTAGCATCAGAAGGATGAACGGCAAATTTGGGGGAACTGGCACCAAAACTTCACTCCTGCATGTCTCGCTCAAACCCTGGCACCAGGAGCATTAACCCCCCACGCTACAGCCTAACTCTCATTAGACTCCGTGCATCTGCAGCTACTTGACAAGACGGCACACGGCTAAATATGTCCTTAAGCAGAGATTGCGGCCGAACTGCACTATGTGTCTCCTTTCCGAGCCATTATTAAGCCCGCGTCTTTGGAGAAAATGAACATACTGTGCTCATGAATCTAAGACTCAGCTGGGAAATGCAGTTATAAAATATCTGCATTCCAAATTTCGTTACTAGAAAAGGGGAACCTCCTTCCTATCAAATGAAGAACTAGTGATGTGCTACTCCAGTCACACACGGGGCCTCCCTCTTTGTGAGAAGATTCCCATCAGTCACCACTCGGATCCGCCCTTCATCATCTGGGATCCTTCACACATGAAGGTAAGATGGCAAAACCCACTGTGGACTGGCAGATGTTAAAGCCTAGACCTCCATGTGGGACCCAGTGGTCAAGTTGTAGATAGTATTAATAAGGGTGACTGAAAGCAGTGCTCTAGATGTGAAATATATTGTGATGATGAGTGAATATAAGTGATTGTAAAATTAGGTAAAGAAGAGAAAAACTCTTTAATATGTTCTCTTCACTCCCAAAGTAATAAAAAGTGCGTAGTGGACTAAACAAATAACCACTATTGATGTAAAACGGTCAACATGTTTCTGCAGACTAGTTTGATCCAAATGGTATCATGCTGCTTCCTCAGGACCATGTAACGCTACTGATTTGTACCCCGGGCGTCCCTCTGGGCTGTCGTGGGAGGGACGCCCGAGGTACCGACGGACAGAGCGGTGCTCCGTTTTACCTGAGCTGCAGCCAGGTGAGGTGGGGTTTTTCTCTCCTGCCACAAGGTCTGGAGAAGGATGCTATCACTGTAAATCAGGTGATATTTTACCTTTTTATAATATTTTCTTCTCACAAATCAGTAGCGTTACATGGTCCTGAGGAAGCAGCATGATACCATTTGGATCAAACTAGTCTGCAGAAACATGTCGACCGTTTTACATCAATAGTGGTTATTTGTTTAGTCCACTACGCACTTTTTATTACTTTGGGAGTGAAGAGAACATATTACAGAGTTTTTCTCTTCTTTACCTAATTTTACAATCACTTATATTCACTCATCATCACAATATATTTCACATCTAGAGCACTGCTTTCAGTCACCCTTATTAATACTATCTACAACTTGACCACTGGGTCCCACATGGAGGTCTAGGCTTTAACATCTGCCAGTCCACAGTGGGTTTTGCCATCTTACCTTCATGTGTGAAGGATCCCAGATGATGAAGGGCGGATCCGAGTGGTGACTGATGGGAATCTTCTCACAAAGAGGGAGGCCCCGTGTGTGACTGGAGTAGCACATCACTAGTTCTTCATTTGATAGGAAGGAGGTTCCCCTTTCCTAGTAACGAAATTTGGAATGCATTATATTTGACCCCTTGCTATTCTTGGTTGGTTACACTGTATATAGGGATAGTAGCATTGTAGGGTCGTTAAACTGTCCCTAGGACCCTCTCCCCTCTGTGTTGTTAATGTTATAAAATATCTGACACCTCAGGGTCAAGGCTGAGGCTATATGTGAGAAAATTGAAAAACATCTTCCCTCATGCTTTCCGAAAGAAGGGGGAGCAGTTCCAATCACTCATTGTCTTGAGTATCTAAATAATTAAATATTTGCTTCTTCTTTAGTCCTTCTATCAGTTCTGTGCCTGTGTACGGTGCGTGCAGACATGATAATTAAAGCGCAAGTAACTGTAATCGACAATGTCACTCTAGTAGCTAAAAAACTCTATTCCATACCAAAACACATGGGTAAAAGACATTGCCATTTATAACACCAATAGCTCTAACTCACAATTGCGAGAACTATTGCATTGTAAATGCTTGTTTTTCTTTGCTGCCAAACTGGGTAAAAGATAGTTTGCGGACATTCTGGTCATTTATCAAGCAAAATGTATTCACACGGCACCTTGCGTTTTGTGGTCTGGGTTATGCAGGGGGCACTGTCCTTGCATGTCAAAGAAAATAAGTTTGCTCACCGTTTACTGCCTCTTCCACCGTCTACTGCCAATTTTATCTGTCATAGGGAGTTAGGGCATGTACTTCTTGAGGGCATCCTAAGGACATGCCCAATAATACTGTGGCATAGGTTGTGTACCTTCGAGGCCCTATCTCTAGATAGAATGATAATTCAGGATTGTTTCTCTCTGATCCAGGGGTGAGATTCCATAGCTGAGGAGCATCAGAGACATTGGCGCGTCCTAAATCAGGCGTGACCCATTTGATGATCCGTCTAGAACTCTTACCTTAGTGGGTAAAAAAACGCTTAGTGCCTTGTAGTTCTCCCACTGGAAGGGCAAGAGGTGGTGAAGCGCAATCCAGTCCTCCTCTGTGGTCTCACACATTGGGCTTACAGCACTCAGGAATGTTCAACCATTTCTGTTATATGATACACTACACACTACAAGCACTTTACCCTACTTAGGGTTCTACTCGGCTTATTCCATAGGCTGGTCACAGTTCCTCAGTGTAATGTCTGGTCACGTGATCTTTCTCCCTGTCCATGTGATCAGAAATCAGCCCAGAGCACTTCAAATATTACTTTTATTGCACCTTTTATGCTTACTGTAGGTCCCGCGTTTTAAAACCTTTATTGATTATACACTCCCTGCGTCATTGCACAGAAGCACTGCACTTATCGCAATCCCTGGCCTCAGAGCAGATTGCATCTACCATGTATACTTTTCTGCAGATGGTGATTAAGGCAAGGAATTTGCTTGTGCAGGTCTCTGGGTTGATTGCTAGTTTTTCTGTATGTTTAAATCGTTATTCTTGCTAGACTAACGGGTTCTTTGCGTCATTGCTTTGTATTATTGTACCAACTGCAATTTCCGGGCTTATGAGAAAATGTGCTATCTGTGCTCTTTTTTGGATGAGGCCTACTTCAATGTCGAAGGAGTGGATAGGCAGGCCTCTAGACTGACGTCATTGCAGCTGGTGCATCATGTGATCTGTTGTTTAGAAATTACTCTATCAAGGGGGGATAGTAGTTTTCACTTTTATTTGTTAAGGAGCTTAAAACATAATCGTGCTGTTTTATTGTTTTTGATCTTAAAACAAGGAGAGGGGCTCTTTCAACCAAAGGGAATGGAGCACCCAAATACTGTATAGTAAAAGAAAAGGTTTCCCTTCAGCAACGCTATGTATAGAAGCCAATGACGCCTCACTCACATCAAACCCACTTCTCAAACCATTATCAAATCATAAAGCACTTACAAAGAAAGTACCAGTTACATGAAAGTATATCACAAAATTTATTTGACATTAAAAACAATTCCCCATATACAAAAGTTCATTAAAATTATTCATATACATAATTAAAAGCAACAAAATAGCCTAAAAATCAAATCATAAGCTGACAGGAGGAAACATCGACAGTTAGTGTTGTCTTGCAGATGTTAATTTGGATTGTATTGGTACAACAGAGGGCATGAGTTTTAATTTCCTGTCACCACAATACTGTTTGACCTTCCAAATTTAACAAGAACTAGAGCGTCGACGCGTTTCAGTGGTGTTTAGTAGATAAGACCACCTTCATCAGGACATATAAATATCTATTTCTTCTTTTGACTTATAATTAAAATAAAACAGAGCATTATTTTAACTTAGAAATGCAATACAATGATTGTCTACACAATTCTCTCTTGGTTCATAGACTTCCTAAAACCCCTACAGTGTGGTTTAGACAAATCTCAAAAATACATTCAGTACCCCTATATAGTCAGTGCCTGCTCTTTGGCTTGTTAATGCTATTTTGTTCAAGTATCTGTCTAACATCAATGAGTCCTGCTTGGCCTTTAACATCCAGTTTGCTTAAAGGTCCTATTCAAAGGTGGAAGAATTGAATTTCATGTTAACCTGTAAAATATTTATGAATACATTAAATAAATCTGGGTCCAGCTCTGAGCCGCATTGCACTCGAAAGCTCTTACTGATAAGGTGTGCAATTTATTTTTTCCCTGCTTAAGCCTGTCTTACAACCCTCTTTTTTGTAATAGTAAAATTGCATTATTGATCCCTGTTCTTTTTGATGTGATTTAAAAGGCTTCCTTCTGTAAGGCATTGCTGAAATTCTTTTTTGAAGTCCATGTGTATTACATTCACAGTGTTTCCTAGCCTAATCGTTTTGGTGATAATTTCATAGAGGTTAGAAGGTTATTTTGCTAAGACTGGTTATGCCTAAATGTGATTCTTACTGGTGAATCTATGCCTGTCGGGGTGCTATATTACAATCTGCCATAAGTAGCACAGTAATCTTTCTTAAAACTGCTTCCAGGTTTTAGCTGTAGTATTCTGAATGCCTCAGTCTTTTTCATTGGTGCAACAGTGGCCTTATAAAGATGATCTGGTACAAAACCAGATGTTCTACTTTCTTCAAAAAAGGAACACTTGGGTGGGGCTTATTCTATCCAGAGCATGCTTTATGTTCACTATTCCACTATTCTCTACTTACATGTTTTGCACACTGTCTTTAGGTATGATCTTATTTTTTCCCTTTCGCCTTTGCTAAAGTCTCAACCCTAAAATGGTTTAAATATATCTATTCACCATTGTGTTTGTTTTGCATTGTATGAACATTTTGTGATTAATTATGTTGCCTTTGGCTATCTTTCTTTCTCTACATGCCTTATCTTGCATGATATCCCATTTGTGTTGGCTGTTCCACACACAATACCCTAGCAATTTGTCTCCATTCTTCAATCCAAATAAAGCAGAGAGAATTACATTTTCTATAAAGCAGCTGCTGTCAGAATGTATGTAATAGAATGTGTCTGATACCTTTTGTTGTTTTTTCAGTAAGCAGGTACGTTGTGATTTTTACTGTTTTTTGAATGACTGACCTGCATTTCTGTTTACTACTTCTGGGATTTTTTGTTGTAAGATCTGTGTTTCTTTCCTGTGCATTCTAGCATTCTACCAAAACCGTGTTCAGATACTTCAATTAATCTCATGCATTAGCATAGTTTTATCATTGTCTAGATTAATATTCGTTTTTTTACAGTTTGTAATGATTTGAGTTCTCAGAATGTTTGCTCTCCCAAACTTCTCACGGTTACCAATGCTAGATTGTCGTCCTTCGAATAACACAGTGCTTGGGGAGCTCAGGTTGATATAAAAGCAGATGCCTTCCTCCCACTTCCCCTCTTCTGGTTATTCAATCTTTGTGGTAAAGAGTAAGGCTTTCCATGCCAGCCCAGTGGTGAAAGTAAGATATATGGCGAGATGATCCCCTCGGCATCTGAATCCTCCTTGGTGTTGCTGAATCCTTATTAATCTTTAAATCACCTCTGTGGTCACCATGAATGAGGACACATATACCTCAGTGTTACATTAATGAAACCAGCCTTAATGTGATATTTGACAATTACATTTTAAGCCACACGGGTGTGTTGCTGATAACAACAGAATTATGATAAGCAAATTGACAATTTCTGTGAACTTAAACGTCCTAAAAGTTAAGTATTTGTGCACACATGCCTTCAAGCTTGATACTGTAATATCTAATGCACTTTAAGGACTTCATAAGTGGTACACATGTGGCAGCTTTTCAACTATCCACAGACCCAGTGTTACTGAAATAGGTAAGTGCATGGATCACCTGAAAAGAGTGTGATCTGAGTACTGATTCACAAGGCTGAAAAGAACGGATGGCGGAATCAAGACGCCAGATGATGATTGAATTAAAACCCAGAATCTGCCTGAAACTTTCTGTAGCTTCCAGAGAATAGAGCAGTCCAAATTCTCTCCATCCCTCACCTGCTCCGTCTATAATTGAATATCAGACAATCTCTATTAACAATGTTAATTGTTGGGATTGTCTTGATCTTTCTGTTTACCCTGGTTCAGGAATCAGGCATACAGGTCAGGTCCTGTGTATTGTTATCCCTAGGTAAAAGTCTGCATTACATTCCACCCACATCTGAAAATAGCAGAATCTAGAGGAATTTCACTCTGCTACCACATAGAGGTATGCCAAGAGCAGTGCTTTCCATTTTTCTATCCTGCCCACTTCGACTGTCTTTCACACATCGTGATGTAAAGTTCCATGTCCCTTCTGCCCTGGAGGTATACGGGGCATTTTAGCCTAACTACCCAAATTCATGTCATCATAATACATTGGCTACTAAACTTTGCCCATTCCGGCTTATCTGATAGGATAAAAATGTCTTGTGTTGCTTTTGGGACATAAGGTAGAATCACTGTTGATTAGGGAAGCCCAGATTCTGCCCCAATTTAGTGTGTGTATTGCATCCAGTGGCTGGACTCAATAAAAGGTCAAGGACTTGGCCCTCGGCTTCTGTCATCGTTGATTGGAATCCTAGCAAGGCCAACTCAGCCCTTGAAGGTTATGTATGGGTAATATGTAATTACTATTAATTTGAGTAATTTTATTATCTGCTTATCCAGTTCATTGAAGCAGGACATAATCTGCAAAAGGTGCTTTACCAGATGATAAATTATCATTGAAATGGGTCCAATCTTAAAAAGAAGTAATATTAATCTGAAAAAAGTGTTTAATTTTTTTTTTTTAAAACAGTAATATTAATCCGAAAAACTTGTTCAGAATATTTGACTTTTAGAATTTTCTGAACTTAGTGCTCACAATATGATTGTTCATTCTTGTATTCTCTTAACAGTTATAAACTGTCATGGTTGAACAGGAACCACTCAGGGGTCATCAAACTACTTTCCAAATACATTTCTAAAACCATTATAAACTTGTAACAGTAAAACGTTTGAAATGAGTAAAAAAAGAAATGACTACAAGTTAGAAAACAAACTACACGTGACAGCAGAAATGATAAACTACTGTCTAAAAACCGCAACATTTCATAACAGAAAACAGGAATTCACTGTTGCTGAAATGTAGCTTGAAAAAGATCAATAGAGAGAGAATAAATCATGGGCAGGCTTTAATACATGTTATCCTTTTTGTGTAATTGACCATTTTTATGAGGCTCACACTGGGCGGAAGCCTAAAAAGTTATAAACGAGAAGTTATAATATACTGGTACTGAAAATGTTTGCCCCCCTATAATTTCACACTCCACACAGCTGCTTTTCATCCATTTTGAGTAAGTTTACAAAGAATGTAATAGTTACTCAGAACTTACCACAGGCCTGCTTGGAAGAATAGCATGGCCCCCTATACCCGCATGTCGTGGTGACAAATTGCTGCACATTTGCAAAATAGCAAAGAAGTGCAAACTGACAGCGTGCATAACAAGTCATGGATGAGTAAAATTGGCAAAAGGGAAAAGATTGATTGCTTCCGGGTACTTGCAGAAGCACAAACAAAGTGTGTGTTTAAAGCCCAGGCACTCCTAATGGGCGTTTTATGCACTTAGCTGACTTGAAGGGTATTTGGGTCGACAAAGTTATGCTAGAGTGCACTGAGCTGGGGTCATAATCACTGAAAGAGCCTAAAGGCCCTGGAAAGCATTAAGGGATCTTAGGCAGAATGGAATGGGATTTCTGTTTATCTTTGCGGAAATGGAGAGGAAATTAATTTGCTGTAAAGTTAGTGCAGAGGGTTGGGCAGGAAGGCGATATAAATTTCCACTTGGATGTGATTACTCCCATGTTTCAAAAATATGCAGTTAAAATGATTGTGGACGCACACACAAATATGTATATCTTATATAATTGTATTTGTTTTTACAGTTGATATTGTGACACAACGGCATCCTTTTTTTCGAATTTTGCATCTATTTATATTTTTTGCTAGTGGCTTTTGGCTGATTTTTGGAATCTATATCAAATTTGGCAGCAAATGAACACATCTAAATCTATTTTCCAAGTTCTCAATTTGGTGCAGACTGGTCAAGCGGGTCAAACATTTTATAAGTGGCAATTGCTCTTTGAGGAGAGGTTAATAAATCTTTGTGTAATGTTATGCTGTCCCCTGCAGCAAAAATTGCTGCACGGATTTATACTAAACGTATCCTGAAGATAGAATTTGGATTGGAAGTAACCGCTTTATGGTTTAATGTAAATCTGTACAGCAGTGACTGAGTTTTCATGATATCAAAAAACATACAGACTCTGCAAATTTAAATGGATTAGGTGCCCAGATTGTGCCCAAACATCAGTATGAACTTCAGATCAAATCTGGTTGGTTACCATTCTTGCTAGTTTGCAGACTTCCAATAAAGATCTGCAAACTCTGCAATCTGATTGGCTGAATGACTGGCTGAGATTTGCTGAGACAGCCACTATAACCGAGTCTAATCTGCATAGGAAATGGAGTACTTAAGTCTTTAAGGGGGGGAGGAAATAGCCTTTACAATGCGGTCTTTACCATGCAATGCCTTTACCACACAGCTTTTCCATGACGATAAGTACGTTTTACCTTTAACACGCAAGCCTTTACCTCGCTGATAAGGATTTTGTTTTAAATAACAAAATTGCTATGTTAATTAAAAAGGGTTTGGGTGTGGTTAGTAGTGAATGAAGGTAAGAGTAAGGGTAATTTTAGGGTTTAGGAGCAGGTAAAGGTTAAGGGAGGTAAGCGTAATTTTAGGATTAATGGTTGGGTAGAGGTAAAGGGTGAGAAGAGTAATTTTTAGGTTTCGGGTGGATAATGGTAAAGACAGGTGAGGGTAGTTTTAAGGATTATGGATGGACAGTGGTAAAGGTAAGTAGGGGTAATTTTAGGGAATAGGGGTGGGCAGTGGTAAGCGAAGTAAGAGTAATGTTAAGAGGTGTGTAGAGGTTAAGGGTAATTTTAGGGTTTAGGGTTGGGTAGTAGTAAAGAGATGTAAAGTTAATTGTAGGGTTTAGGGATGGCGAGTGGTAAAAGGAGGTTGGGAGTAAATTGAAAACATGGGGTTGGGGGTTTCCCACAAAAAATATAAATGTAGTTATTTAAAAAATATATATAATCCTTGCCTTACACATAGTTACCATGCATGGTAAAGGCTCCTTCCTCACCGGCCGGACTCAGCGAGTCAGACTACCTCTGTTCGTCTCAAAACCTACAGAGATCAGCTGCGGAGTGCCGCAGGGTTCCTCCCTGAGCCCCACCCTCTTCAACGTCTACATGGCCCCCCTCACAGCCATCGTCAGAAGCGACTGACTCAACATTGTCTCCTACGCAGATGACTCCCAGCTGATTCTCTCCCTCAACCACAAACCCAAAACCAACTTCCACAGTGGAATGAAGGACGTTGCTACCTGGATGAAAGATAGCTTCCTCAAGCTCAACTCGAACAGGAGTGAAGTACTCATCCTGGGATCCACTCCTTCAGCCTGGGACGACTCTTGGTGGGTAGCTGCTCTGGGATCCACTCCCACCCCAACGACCATGCACGTAACCTTGGCCTCAAACTGGACTCATCGCTCACAATGAAGCATCAAATCAACTTGGTTTCCTCAGCCTGATTCCACATGCTCCGCCTGCCCCATAAGACATTCAGATGGAACCCCGCGGAATCCATAAAGACGGTCACAAATGCACTCATCCCCAGCAGACTCAACTACTGCAACGCTCTCTACGCCGGTGCCATCCAGAAACAGCTCAAGAAACTACAGAACGTCTAAAATGCTGCAGCCAGACTGGTCCTTGACATCCCTGCCGCAGGCACATCACCCTATTTGAGGCTGCACAGCCCAGATATACTGGGAGACAATTCACAGGTTTGTACTTCTCCATATGGGTTACAGTTCAGGTACACAGTGCACATCAGTGGACCCTGACAGAGGTCGCATTATTTATATAGCTGGAAGCCGAGGGCTACATGAGCACTGTGACCTCCCTGTGGATCATTCATAAACACTGTGTACCCAAACGTGCAGCCCATATTTAACCCCTTCGCTGCGGCGGCAATACCGCCGCAGCGCTAGGGGGGCGGGGGCCGAGCGGCGCTCACATGCTCGTGACGGAGCCGCTCCGTCACGAGCCGAGGTTGAGCTGTGCTCATGACGGAGCGATTCCGTCATGGCCCCGCCCGCTCAATGGAACGTCCAGCGCAGGCGCGGAATTCGCGCCGCGCAGGCGCGCCGAGCGGGCCATGACGGAGCGGCTCCGTCATGAGCATGCAAGGAGTTAATGTGAGACCCACAGAGTATATATTGAATGTCCAAATGATTATACTCTGCAGTATGTGGATGATTGGGTAGTTAATGTCTACTACATGAGTGGTGAAGATCAATGGCAGGTGGATGTTGTTTAACTTGTGATGCTGTAGTGTGTTCGCGGTATATTGCTGTTTTGTAATATTGTATTGTGTATCTTGTGTTGTGTGAAGTTGTTTGTGCTGTTCTGTCGTTTTGTTATTCAATAGGTGTGTTGGGTTGTTTGTACAGAGTTGTATTGTTCAGTAGTGTTGTAGTGGTGTTTTGTTGTGTTGCTGTTATGTCATGTTGCTGTGCTGTGAAGGTGCATTTCAGTATGCTACAATATGCTTATTTATTTTAAATATTGTGTTGTTGTGGTGGTCAGAATTTACCTGTAGTGTTGTTGCCATGTTATTGTGTCGTTGTACTGTTATGTTTCTTTTTCTGTTTTGCTTCATTGTTGCATTAAGATTATTTTGCTGCTGATGCTGTGCCATGCTGTTTTACTTTATTTACCGATAGTATTGAGTTGGTGTTACGTTTTTTATTTTAGATGCTGTTCAATTGTGTTGTTGTAGGGCTGTCTCTTGTGGTGTTGTATGCAGCTGTTATTGAGTGATGGTGGTGGTTTGTTGTACTGCTGTTATATTGGTTTGGTGTTGTCTGAGTTTTTATAATGCTTATTTTCATGTGCCCATATTCTTTAAAAACTGTAGAACCATTCATTGACCTGTGGTCCCAGAAGCGCCTTTCATAGGAGCCAATGCCTTCTAGGCACTTGCTGCAGACTGCTGACTTAGACTGGTGACGCACATGTAAGACTGAATGCCAGTATTCAGAAATTCTATGATGTGATGAGGAGGTTTCTTCTTCTCTTTAGTCAGTGTGAATGCTTTGCATTGTGGGTACTATGCGCCAGAATGTTCCTTATGCTGCTAGCCACCATCCTAGCATCAGCGGCCACTGTTCTGTTTCAAACAGAGACCACCCTACTTGCCCAGGTTGCATAAAGGAAATCTAGTGGTGTCTGTGAATAACTTTACCAAGGACAGTAGGCTCACATTGCCCTGGTTATTGTGCTGGTCTGTGGGACATCCTGTTTCTCCAGCAAGAAAGCTTATTTAGTTTTTATTTTTTTTATTTTATTTATTTCGTCTGGTCCTCATTATTATTTACACATGCTGAGGCATTTTCATTTACAGAGGTATTCTTCAAAACATATGCAAGCTTTTTAGTATATCCTAACAAATCTTGTCAATTCGTACAGGCATAATTGACAGTGAGCATCGCAACATATCACAGTACGGCAATAACAACTTCTTTTCAGAGGCTTACATTCCATCAGGCGTCAATAGATATTACCCTGCATTACACATGAAGTCAAGCCATGAGTCCTTTCATCTTCTCCTGAATTGTGGAAGGGAGAAAGGGTATGACAGATCAACATTTATGTTTTACCTTGTAAACCAATAACATATATTACTGGAGTCCTGCAAAGTCAAAAGGTATTGTTTCAGTGGTTCCCAGAAATCAGGGGGCCTCGATGAAAGCGGAAGTTTTTCGGCGTACATCTCCATGATTTCCCTGCAATATGACATGCCCGTGAGCCAGTCTTTGAATCTAGGGGGGCTTTTCCTTCCCCATCTAATAGCTACTCGTTGTTTCGCCAGCAGCAGCGCCACAGCCAGAAACTTCCCCCTTCTTGTCGGCATTAATTTATATATCCCCAATAAGCACACCAGAGGCGTGTTTGGCACCTGTTCAGTTAGCATTTCGTTTATCGCCCCTATAACGTCATGCCAATATTTGTGTTCCTGTGGACATGTCCATGCCAAGTGTAGGAAATCCATATTCAAGGCGTTACATCTCTGACATCTGTCATGCGTTCTGAGGCCTTATCTATGGAGTTGGGTTGGGGTGTAATAAAATTGGTGGAGAACTTTAAAATGTATTATCCGTAGGTTACAGTTGAATGTCAGTAAATGTAGTTGTGTGCAGCTATATTACCAATCCCCTCTCTTCTATCTTGTCTCCTAGCAGTGTTTCCCATCTAGCTAATGATCTATTTGTCATCTCACTTTGTTCCGATTGTGAAGTATTATATAAACGGGTTACTAATTTCTGGCGTGACGGTGCTATGAGTAGGGTCTGTAAGGCTTGTAACGTTGGCGGTTCCGCTGGGTAGGTGTCATACAATTCCCTAGCCGCTGTTTGCAGCCGCAGGTGAGCAAACACCCTCATTGGTGTGTTGTGTGTGCTTAGTGCCGGGTCATTTCTTTGTATGAATCTGCCGTGCGGGAAAACATCTTTCATAGTGGAAAGTTTCATATCTTCTAGCAATCTCATCATGCACTTTTCTTGTGTTACTGATAATTTCGGATGGTTAGCAATGGGAAGCGCTGGGGTGTATATAGGCAGTTTATTGGCTCTTTGTGCTAATGCATGCCATGCATGTGAAGTGCAGCTCGCAGGTTGTATTGTGTCCATATGTGTGTAAGGCCTCGGGTTCGACACAAACGCCATCAGTGGAGTGGGTTGTGCACTGTCTGTTTCCACTGCGACGTGCGAAATATACGCATGTGGTTTAGTCCAGTAGTGAGCGTGTTAAGCTTGTGCACAGTAGAAGTATAGCTGCAGGTCCAGTGCTCCAAGCCCGACTAAATGATATGGTTTCGTCAGTATAGTCCAGCTAATCTTGGACCGTTTACCCGCCCTCGTCAGCTTCTGTATTGCTGAAAGCAGATCTGAAAAGTAAGCCCGTGTCAGCCAGATTGGGATATTAATAAATATGTATAAAAAACGGGGCAATATAATCATCTTTTGCAGTGCTATTCTATCTGCTAAAGTAAGGGGCATCCGTTTCCATCTAGTTATTTGCTCATCCGGCTTAGCCATTGCTCTACCATAGTTCTCCCTAATTACCAGGTCTGGGTCTTTGTGTATCCACACGCCTAAGTATTTCACCGTGTCAGTTTGCCATTTCAGGGGAACATCTAGTTCTGGTTGGGTCGTGGCTGGTGTTAGTGGTATAACCACCGATTTGTCCCATTTAATTCTTAACCCTGTGTGTTGTTCAAAGCGTATGTATTCTCTGATAAGATTGTTTAAATGTATATTCGGGTGTCACGTAAATAATACCATGTCGTCGGCATATAAGGAGATGCTGAGGGGGCGCAGGCTAAACAGTAGAGCAGCTTCCCTGTGACACTGGCGGATCCTACAGGTAAGAGGTTCCAGAATCAAGGTGAACTAGATCGGCGATAGC
Source organism: Lissotriton vulgaris (assembly GCF_964263255.1). NCBI lineage: Eukaryota > Metazoa > Chordata > Amphibia > Caudata > Salamandridae > Lissotriton > Lissotriton vulgaris. Next base: position 1,062,523,025 of record NC_141693.1, on the reverse strand, counting down.
GGGCAGCCCTGTCTCGTCCCTTGTTTCACTTCTGTCGGGTCAGACACTTGTCCATTCAGTCTAATGCTAGCTGTTGGGGCATGATATAAAATCTCTATCCATCTGAGAAAGTGTTCCGGGAACCTCATCCTACGTAATACTGAAAACATAAACGAGGACCATTCCACTGAATGTAATGTAATGGTATGTAATGTATAGGCATTTATATAGCGCACTACTTACCCGAAGGGTCCCAAGGCGCTTCGACCGCTGCGAAACCCTTCCTGGCTTCCCTGAGAGATGGTCCCTTAATGGGTATCTCCAGGGTGAGACCAGGCATCCCCGGCGGTCTGGTGGGGCCGTTAGTGAAGATGAGGCAAGCTAATGCCCAGAGTTGCCGAGTGTGATCGCTGATCAGAGTGGGCTCCGAGGCGAGAGAATTATCGAGTCCGCTGACCCTGGTCCAGAAACCTGCCGCGCCGGGAATCGAACCCTGGTCCCGGGCCGTCCTCTGCTCTCGGGTCTGCCGCCTCTAATCAAAAGCCTTTGCAGCATCCAGCAGTGCCGCTGCTGCTGGCAATTGTGGATCTAAATGATGGTACAGGGCAAAGATGGTGCATATGTTTTGGGTTGTAGATCTGGTGTGGACAAATCCCGCCTGGTCAGGAAATACCAGCTTCTCCTGCAGGAGCTGTAATCTAGTTGCAATGACTTTAGCTAGAATCTTCATGTCTATATTTATCAAAGATAGGGGCGATATGATTCCATCTTGACAGATCTTTATCTGGTTTGGGGAGGGCCAGTAAGAGCGCTTCTCTCAGTGAAATGGGGAGTCTACCTTCTTCATGTGCTTCTCCATACATTTCTGTTAAGTGTGGTATTAATAGGTCTTTATACGTTTTATAGAACTCCCCAGGGAGTCGGTCTAACCCAGGAGCTTTGTTATTTGGTAATGAGTTTACTGCGTCCATAAGTTCATCCTTGGTAACGTGGTGGCTGAGAAACTTTCTGTGTGTGTCTGAGAGCCATGCAAGAGTTACGTCCTGAAGGTAGTGATTGATTTCCTCTGCTGTAGTGTGTTTTTTGTCATACTACTGTGAGTAGTAATTCCTGAAGCAGTTTGATATGGACGTAGTTTCATACAATATTTTATCTGCGTCATCCCTGATCTGTGTTATGTATGATTTTGTGTACGAAGGTCTGATCTTACCCAACAAAGCTTGCCCTGGCCTGCCACCATCCCCATAATTTCACGCTGTGTATTGTTTTGATTTGTATTTTATCTCGTCCTCAGCGTATCTCTGGCAGTCTTCTATTCGTTCCCTAATTCAAGCCAATAGGGCTAGATTGTGTGTTCCGCTTCCAGTGTACTGATGTCCTTCTCTATCATATGTAATTGCTGTTGGATATCTTTCAGGATCCCGGCATGCTTGTTAACACCATCGATGCTCATGGTATTCTGCTGCTGTGCTGCAGATTTCTAAATCCCATTGTTCATGACGAGCTGGGCTCGTCATCAGTGTTTGAGGAGGCTACACCATGACGAGCCCAGCTCGTCATCAGCCTCGAAGGGGTTAATACAGTGACCTTGAATCGTTATCTTAAATGCTTCCCACAATGTCCCCGCACTTTCCACTGATCTGACGTTTATCTCAAAATATTCGGCTATTGCCTGTTGCAACTCGGATTGGAATACTTGGTCTAGTAGGGCACTTCCCTGTAATCTCCATTTGAAATGCCAGGGTATATATGTGGGAATATCCTTTGTTAGGCTAACCGGGGAATGGTCTGACAGTGTCTTAGGTAGGTGTTCAACCGCATGTGTTCATGTGCATGCCTCCGCTGTAAGCAACCAGTAGTCTATCCGGGACCATGTGTTTTGTGTCGTAGATGTGCACGTGCCCTCCCTGCGTCCCTCATGCCTCATCCTCCACACATCTGTCATTCCCCACATTGCCATACCATCCTTTAGAGCTTTGGCTGCTTGTTTGCCATATCGTTCATTACCTGTCGATCTGTCTAGTGCCGGATCCAAACAAGTATTGAAATCTCCTCCCCATATTATTGGTGCGCTTGGAAAATCTCTAAGTTTGGCCCACATTTCAGCATAGAACCCAGGATCATCTACGTTTGGGCCATAGGAGGTGATAATTGTTAGTAAAACTCCTCCAAAATTACCCTGTACCATTACATAATGCCCATGGTCGTCATGCAGTGTGTGGAGCAGCTGTAAAGGGGTACTCCGTCAAACTAACAGTAATACCCCTCTTGCATACGTGGAGCATGAAGATGCTATGCGGTGTGTGGCCCATCTAGTGCCCACCCTCATTTCAGTTGTTGGAGTAAGGTGTGTTTCTTGAATACATGCCACATCAATACCGTGCCTGTTGAAATATGCAAGCACTTTGCTAATTTTCTGTGGGTTTTGCAAACCCTGTACATTCCATGTCAGAAATGTCAATTTATGAGTCTTCGTTCTAATATCAGCCATGTACATATACCTTTGCCTGAATTTGTTGTGTACTTCGTATGCCATATGTGTATAACATCAGCTGTGGGTAGTGCCCCTTTTTTCCGACCAGACATTTTCTAATTTCCCCTACCCCCTCCCCCACCCACTCCGCCCTGTCTCCAATTGCGGAGCCATTCCCAGTATGGTTAACCATGATAAAACAGAAAAGAGAAAAAGAAACCTTACAGTGATCTAGTGTGGTATACACGTGAGGGCGATGGCTGTCAGCCCGTTTCCTGTGGGTTGTCCCCCACATGGGCAATGCCCGGCAAAAACATGTACACCTAGACTAAGCATAGCATATTACGGAAATATAAGTGTGTCCGGTGAGTCCTAAATAATAAGGTAATGTCTCCAGATGGGGAGTTGAGTTCAAACACAGCTAAATGCAAAACCCAATATAACATTATACAGGTTTGCCCAAAGATCAATGGTGTTTAACTTATATGCGTTGTGTGCCTGTCCCCCCGAAGTGCGTCCTGCTGCTGTCCATTCGCACAGCATTCCAGTTGAACCTTTAGAGCTAGTGTACGGTTGTCCGCTATCTTCCAGTCTGTATTAGTAGCATCAATCTCCCGGTGGTGGTGGCTATTTTTATTTTCCTTGCTTCTCTGGGCGGGCAGTGGTGGCTGTGAGACCTCTGCAGTGCCTCGTACTCGACATCTGAGGTCGTATGTTGTTCTTCCATTTCCCCTCCGGGGGATCTCAGTCTCGGTCTTGTGTGGTCTTTCTGTTGTAGAAATTTTAGCATGTCCAGTATGCTCAGCTTGTTCAGTATATATTTTCACTTTCCAGTCATCCGTGATCCTGAGCCTTGCCGATATAGCATCGCACATGGAATTTTGAGATCTCTCAGTTTCTGTTTCACCTGCCTGAACTTCTTTCTTGCCTCCTGTACCGATATCGTGAAATCAGGAAACAATGATATGTCCATGCCCTCATAAGTCAACTTCCCCAACCCTCTGGCCTTTCAGAGCTCTGCATCACGGTCCCTGTAGTTTAATATCCGTGCTATAATTGGCCTAGGTGGTGAGCAGGTTGGCGGTTTTGGCGCCAAGGATCTGTGTGCTCGTTCAACGATGAAGATCTCAGAGAAGGTGTCCCGTCCCAGCATAGTAATGAACAATTTTTCCACGTACCGTTTCATGGGGTCCGTGTTTGTTGTCTCCGAAATGCCCGTCAGGCGGATGTGGTTTCTGCGGGACCTCGCTTCCAAATCTTCTGCCTTCGCTGATATAGCTGCCATTTGTTTGTCCCTTCTCGACTGCTTCGCATCCATCTGCACCTGAGCATCCTCAGCTTCGGAGTTTCTGCGCTCGGCCATGTCCAGCCGTTCGGATTGTTTTTCCAGGCGCTCCGACATTGTCTACTCGATATCTGAGAGTCAATTTACCATCGATATTGGTGAGTGCGGCTTGTATTGTGGTGAACATGACTTGCACTTCGACATTTGTAACGCCACTCGGTGCTCCGGCCTCCTCCTGTTGTTACGACTGTTCTTCCGTTCATCGGTCCATTTGCTTTTTAGTGTTCTCGAACGTTATTTTTGGTTGGGTCCTATCTGTTTTACCTATTATCACAGCTTCTGGCCAGCCCTCGCTCCTATTTCCTCTGGAATAAGCGATGCCAGATGTGGAAATGTCTTATGTTGCCCGTTGGTGGTTCTGTGATTAGTTTTCTTAACGTGCGCGGTTTCTGCGGGTTTTGTATCAGGTGTGTGGTCCAGTAGTCAATGGTGCCTTGTGCAGAGTTGGTCGGGGGCAACTTCCCGTGTGTCCACAAGTTAGTTCCACACCTTCTTCCACACTGTCCCCCGCTAATACTATTATCACAAGGGTTCTTACATGGCAAGGATGTCCATACATGCAATTGTTGGGTGGTATCTCCTAATGTGGCATCTGAGGTCCAGGATGGGCGGACTTTCAACCATCTACGTGTTGTCACTGAAGCTGGCCTTTTGTTGGTGTCATATGAAATGCACTACGTGTTGCACACTGTAGGGTTCTATAGTCCAAGTGCACCAGTTGGCCAGGGCTGACAAGTGCCTTCCTCATGTTCTAGAAACTGGACTCTTGGTGTCCCAGCTCCTCTTGTTTGGACCCGGTGGAGTCTCCTGTCTCCTATGTCCTAGGTCCTCAGCTCAATCAGGGCAGATGGCACTATGTTGTTTTTATTCATAATAGTGCATGATACCAGGCTGCTCAGTTTCTTTTTAGGTGCTGTCCTCCCTACTGCATGACCTTCTCCACCCAGCCAGCGCTATATTTCCGGGCTCCCCTTCACTTCGCTCCGTTAGCTCACTGAAGGAAGCGCCTCAGCTGCTACACTCCCCCGGGGCTCGCAGTTAACAGCGGCCCGACTCTGCCGGCATCGCTTGTAATGGGCAGGGATTTATTCCTCCCCCACCTCGGATTTCAAGCCGTTCCCGGCTTCGCCTCTCTACCGCCCAAGGAGTCACCTCGTCAGTGAAGGTCTTAGGGTTCTGTGTGCCGCGAGTCTCGAGCGGCTTTCCACTCTCCTTCCGCAGCAGACCCGAGCAGTCTCCAGCCACGCTCCCCCAAAGTCTCGTCAGCGCCGCCCGCATCAGGCGTCCATTTGTTCACCATCTGTTAGTTGATGTTGCATCCCCGCAGCATGTAGCTCACCTTTTTTGAGCCGTAGCCGCCGCTTAGGATTCCCAACACGTTATACTGGTGCCACCGGGCAGAGGTCACTTTCCGGGCCGTTTTGCGTGCTCTGCGTCCCAGCGCCTGCCACAGCCTCAGTCTGCCGCTTCAGTTCCGCATTCACTCGGCAGGGCCTTGATGTTCCGGTCCACAATTGCGGCTGCTAAAGAATTCAGGCTTGCCGATTTCTAGTCACAACCGGTGCTTGTCGATTTGCTGGCATCAGGTGCACCTTGTTTTGTCGATCAAACCTAGATGTGAAGGATTTTTAAAGGATTAATAAGGGCATTAGCTAGGACAGGGCCGGTCCTAGGCCTTCTGAGGCCCCGGGCGAAAGGGAAGATGCGAGGCCCCCCTAATTGCATATTGCGTCACAAGAAGTGACATCACAGAAAGCGACATCGCATATTATGCTGATGTATTAGATTTTTCACCATTTGATTCTTACTTTTTATTCCTCGTTATTCTATGGATTTGTACTTCATGCTCCTTTTTATATTTCTGTACCATGTTTTCTCTTTCTATTTCAATAAAGCTTCCTAAACAAACCACTGGAGCGAATGGATAGAACTAGAGAAACCATTTGATGCTATAACAGGAAGAGCCAGCAAACTAGGGGTCCAGGATGTAGACGCAGCGCACGGCGTTGGCTTCCTCGATTAGACCCTGGACCTGCTTCAGGGATGCGTATGCATGTGTGTGTATAAACACACAATGCGTACTCATGCCAATAAAATGTCTTGGTTGGATAATGCACCTGCTACAGAGCAACTGAGGTTAAGTGACGTTCACCGATTTTGATCCCGGCAAGTTTACTTTGGGGTTAAAGTCTCACCTACTGGTCACAACATACTATACCCATAATAGTGCTCCTGGCGCTCATGTACTGGCTGCATGGAGGTAAGCATGTGTGCAAACTCCTACACACAATAAAAATGTTCAGTGCGGAGAGTGCTAACGCAAACATCTGTGTATCATGCATAACGCAAACATGCATGCCCAGTTAAAGCTTAGGAGTTGATATACGGCTCGCAGAGGTGTGCTCGGATAGCCAGAAACCGGTCCTAGGATGCTTGATTCCGGTCCAGAGAAGACATGGCTTGGCAGTTTGGGCTGGACTGTTCTCATGAGGCACAGGGTCAAGACTGATTTGCATATGGCCATGTTTGAACTGGGGTGGCTTGGTGAGCAAAATAACGATGGACTAAACCCAGATCTGTGACTGGGGGTGAATGTTTTGCCATTGTGCATCATTCCGTCCATCATCTTGTGTGTTTTGCTCTACCACACATAATACAGGTTACAGGTACAACCCCTGTAGGGTAACTAGCCTGGTTCGTGTTCCTGCTGCAGAGATCTGTGTGTAAACTTTCGGTCACATGTTCCCATACAAGTTAGAAAGCCCACCGCCATAAAACACTTGTTACAGTGATCTGTTTGTAACTACACACTACTCATCTGAATGCCAGCAGGACCACATCAGCCATTTTAACCTCTGAAAATAAGCAAGAATAGTTCATTTGGACTGAGTAACAGCATTAGCTGATATAAATTGCTTGGTTGAGCTTTTATTATCTTATAAACAAAAGCAAATTTGTAACACCATTTCGTACCTAGCACTCTGCACTCCCTAGCACTCCATAGTCACTCTGCACTCCCTCGTCGCTCTGCACTCCCTCGTCGCTCTGCACTCCCTCGCCACTCTGCACTCCCTCGCATTCCCTTGCACTCTGCACTCCCTTGCACTCTGCAGCACTGCCTTGCACTCTGCAGCACTGCCTTGCACTCTGCACTACCTAGTCACTCTGCACTCCCTCGTCACTCTGCACTCCCTCGTCACTCTGCACTCCCTAGTCACTCTGCACTCCCTAGCACTCCCTAGTCACTCTGCACTCCCTAGCACTCTGCACTCCCTAGCAGTCACTCTTCAGTCACTCTGCAGTCCCTAGCACTCTGCAGTCACTCTGCACTCCCTAGCACTCCCTAGCACTCCCTAGCACTCTGCACTCCCTAGTCACTCTGCACTCCCTAGTCACTCTGCACTCCCTAGCACACCTTAGCACTCCCTAGCACTCCCTAGTCACTCTGCACTCCCTAGTCACTCTGCACTCCCTAGCACACCTTAGCACTCCCTGGCACTCCCTAGTCACTCTGCACTCCCTAGTCACTCTGCACTCCCTAGTCACTCTGCACTCCCTAGTCACTCCCTAGTCACTCTGCACTCCCTAGCACTCCCTAGTCACTCTGCACTCCCCAGTACTCCCTAGTCACTCTGCACTCCCTAGCACTCCCTAGCTCCCCCTAGCACTCTGTAGTCACTCTGCACTCCCTAGTTATCCTGTGAGTTTCAGCCCTTCCAATGAACAATGGACCAGGAAAGGCAGGGTGAGGGTAAAAAAAACAGAGCTTGCTATAACAAACACTTGGCAGAGGTGAATGTGTTCCAGAGGCATGCTTAGTACCTTTCTCCAATCTACACAAAGTATCTTACGGTCTCCTACTTCCACAAAACCAGTCCTTACCACTCCTTTTTTTAGTTATATAGCATAGCCATGCTAGCTTTGCCATTACGAGGTCAACATCAATAGTTATGGCACTTGTCACTGTTGGGGCTTTTTTTTGCTCAATCTTGTGGTGTATTGTAAGAACTGCCTGATTTGCAATAAGCAGCTATTCCTGATCCACATTTTTAGGGCGATTCCTCTCTGGTTGTGAAAGGCTTATTGTGGGATTACAAGGAGCATAGAAGGACTTGCAGCCCACCCATTAATTTCCATTGGTCAGCTTTACTGTCACTCTTGTTTACTTGCTTCCGTTTGAATGGCTTGCCTTGCCCATCTTATGTCTATCACTCCCCTGGAACATATGCAATTTACTTTTACCCTTCCACTTCTACTTTTAGGGAATTGCTTTCTTTTTTTTTCTCAAGCCCTCCAAAAGAATGCATGTGTTTTCAAGCGGTCTCCCTAGTGTGCTTCTCTTCCCCTGTCATGCTCGATGTTGCTCTTTCAATCCCAATTGCTTCTCTCCCTCATCCTTTTGTGATGCACTCACAATTGTGCTCTTCTCCTCCCTTGTTGCTTTTCAGCCGTGTGCTTCTCTCCCCATCTCGCTGTTCCTCTCTCGCATGTTTGCTTTCCTCCTTCCCTTACCCATGCCCTCCCTGTTCCAACTCGGATTGCAAAATAAAAGTATTAAAAAAAATTTCCTGAGTCATTTTGTAGGTGTGCAAATGCATGGTGCACCTACATTCAAAATGACGGAGCCGTCATAGGAATTTTATTATTAATATTCTTTAGCTATGCTGCACTGTAGAGCCGGGCTTAAAGCCATTGGCAATAACAAATAAGTCACAAAATGCAAGACCTGTTGGCTTTGCCATTAAATCGGTAATACCGAGCACAAATCTGGAGTGGATGGGATACTTAACGCATGGACTAGGGAAACTTGAGGGCTTTGCGGAAAACCGTGGGACAGCGAGCAGATGCGAGCAGTAAAGTGTGTATGAACTTTGGGAGGGGGGAGGGGCAACTATTCAGAGACCATCTCCACATTCTGAAGTGAAGCCCTCACAAATAAAGGAACATTTTTTTCAAATTCATGGGGTAGAAAGAGGTTTAAGTCTCGCCCTATGAAACGTAAGCGCTTTGCCCGACCCGTATGGACTCCTTAAACCAGACATTTCTCTATAAATTAAAGCTTTTTGCTTGCCAGAATTTGTTGGCACACATACAAAAACAAAACACACGTTTCAGAATGCAAACGTTGATATCTACAACATAAACGTGTTGATGGTGGGGCTACTGGGTAAACAGTTCACCTTTGCTTAACACGACAAGATACCCCACCCTCTGGTCTCAAACATTCTGCTCAATTGAGATAAGAGACACTGCCCTACCAAGATTCGAAGTATACAAAAGACAGTTGATCTGGCTGCTCCCTCCTCCCCTCACCCACCTCCTCTTACCTGTGTCCGGCTGGTGCTCCAAAGAAACAAAGGGGCCTCCGTTGCCTGGAAACAAAATGCTGAAACAGAGCCTAGAATGGCCAGTACTTAACCGAGGCGCTGCCCCGCCCCTGACATTGTGAGGCAACATAATTACTGGCCCAGCTGTTATGCCGCCCCCCATTCTGTTTGCACCTTCCCCCACATGTAATGTGATCAGGAGAGGCAGGGGGCCCTGTAGTGAGCTGTGAATGTGTGCCTTTCACGGGGGCGCGATCAGGTGAGGCAGGGGGCCCTGCAGTCAGCTGTGAACGTGTGACCTTTCACGGGGGCGCGAGGCCCCCTGTGTTTTGCCGAGCGCGAGGCCCTGGGCGGCTGCCCACACTGCCCATGCCTAGCGCCGGCCCTGAGCTAGGAGCTCGCCTAAGATGCGACCATCCCGTTGCTTGGCTAGCTCCACCCCCAGAAAGCTCATTGAGTTAAAGTTTGTTGCTGGCATCTCTTATGATTTGGTCTATAAGTCGCAGTTTGAAATTTGGCAATGCCAACTCGGTGTCCTATTCGCCAGTGGTGGATACATTGAGTGCCATATGATTGAGAAGTAGCAACACCTAATATTTATAGAAAGTGATAGGATGTCCTAAAAGTACTATTGTTATTAATGTGATTATTGGTATTATGTGTGGGTTTGAAATAGGAACTGGAGTTCACGTCAAGTCAAAGTAACTTTATTCAGTTTCGAAAAGAGAACCATAAAAGTGCACAAAATCAGCAATACAATTTATGTTTACGATGACAAAACAGCATGAAAGGAAATTCTTACAGTTCAGTTGGAAATGGAGTTGTATCCAAAGTATATGAAAATGACAGGATCTTAAAAGTGCAAAGCTTATGATGAAAAGGGGGATCATTTACTGACCCTCCAGTCAGACAGCAGATTGCACATATATCCTTAGACCTCTCCTGCATAGACACCACCATCCGTACCAATCTTAATGGAATCATCGCAAAAACAATGACATGGGGATGTTTGTTACAACATTGACTGCCACTACATGAACATGGCCATTACATACACTACGGTCATTACCAGAACTGTGACCTCCTCCTGGCAGATGTATTGTTGTCACTGAGCTCAGCCCTGTCACTTTCAGCGCTAGAGATGAGATGCCCTCTTCCTGCCAGGTGAGGCTACGGCCAATAAGATCTTGTGTTTTTGAGGGTAAGGTGCCAGAGTACCAGGATATACACGGAGGGTTTTTACACACCCTAATGAATAAAGATGAAAGCATGTTGGAGTCAGGCAATATTTGGGTGCACTATTCACTAATAACCTTCAGGAAAATGTAAATTTGAAGAATAATTGCTCTCTTCTACTTCTGCACTGTCTGGGAATGTTGGAATCCATAACTGCACTCATCTCTCTGCGAGTACCAGCCCCCTTGCGAATATCTATTTCTAATAAGACCACCCCTTACCAATAAACAAATACACAAATCAGAATATAAATAACATATTCCCTCTGTTTCAAATAACATAATTGCACCATTTAAATGTTAATTGAAGTTGTATGTTGGAATGCTCTATTCTTCTCAATGCAGTGCATTGTTTGTATACAGTAATAAAGATTCCATAACTGTAAATAAAGTACCCGACCAGTTTTCTTAATTATGTATTCTCCATTCTCTGCTAGCTCCCTCTTTCTGTAAAAAATCTAAGATTCATAGTCACATACTGTAAGATTCCCACAGTGACGCCTCTTCATGTATACCTTGTTTTCCTTAGTTAACGTAAATGAGTCTGAAAGGAATGATGTTGTTGTCATCACCTGGGGGTGCTAATTTCTTGGGTGATGCTGGCTTTTTCCACTCACAGGATCCCCGTGTCCTAAAACACCCTCTGCGGTGTTCGCAGCTCTGCGCCCGTCCCCTCGGACCGCAGCCAGCGCTGTTCGACTCCAGCAGATGTTTGTGGTTTCTCGGACAGTGGGAACCCCATGAGCGCCTTCTGATTCTTTTTTCCCCTTCATTTCCTCTCATAAGGCCGGCATTGCTGAGATTCGGGCGTTGCGTTCTCTGCTCGGGACTTTTCATCCCTTTTTATCGCAAACGTCAGCAGTAGCTTAGCGTCCAAACTATAGGGCTGGTGTTCTTTTTAAAATGATTGTACACAGCTGCAAAACGGTGATGGACTGCAAAGTAAAAACCGAAAAGTTAGCTGTTCGTAAGAAAGGGTCATAAGGAAGGGGGGGGGGGGGGAATGTCAAAATAGCAAAGTGTGATTTTGTTTTGAGCTCTGAAAGGAATTCATCAGTTGTTGAAAGCAAAAAGCACCAGTGGCCAGCTAAGAGCTCTATGCCTTAGAAGCCACGCTCCAAAAATGGAGTAGCTGCCGCTTACTGCGAGTTACCGAAGAGATATGTGAGTGCCAGGAATGGGAATATATTGCAACTGCTGCTATACGCCCACTAAAGGGCCATCCTCTTTTCAGGCACAGATGTGTTTGGATCAAGACTCGTCCTTCAATAGAAGCCAAGTATAATTTAGGTTACTCTGGTTACAGCCTTTGTTAACAATAGATGGCACCAGGATACACAGCAGAAATTTCCCATGACACATTTTGGAAAGTAAACTGAGTATTGTTCTTCTATCTGACTTTCTTTCGTCCCCAACAATGGGTAACCTTCAAGTTTACAGTCAGTAAGGCCAGAGGGCACACAGCCTAACATGCCGCCAACTTACCTTTTCGTTTCTCATATGCCCTTGCTTATATTTTTGACGTTGTCCATTGATAACTGGAAACTGTCACATGGAGACATTTTTTATACACTAAAGCACTACGTTCTTCTTAATGTATTGTTCACAACACATTTTTTTCTTGCATTATCTTTTTGCCAGCTGCTGCATGCCTCTAAAGTCCTCCCATGACTCTGCACTGAGGGGGTGCTCAATTGTCCACTCTTGGTCCTGAGTGCTCTTATTTATAGCTAGTTCAGGGGTGAATCTGTGGCACAAAGGCCTTTCTTTAGAGTCCGCACTCACCAGTGCCATTCACCCTCATACATGACTCTCTGTTGAGTTGACTTGCCCATTGGTCTCGCAGTAATTTTGCCTAATTTTTTTCTTTCTCCCTTCTCTCTGCCTCTTTCTTCTGCCTCACTGTTCACTTTCAGTTGCATGTTTTCCTACTTTTGCTACATCTAGTTCGCTCTTTTTGGTCTTTACACCCACCCCTTCCCTCTCACCATCTTCCTTCCCTTCTGTTTCCTACACCCCTTTTTAGGTCTTGCGTGGCGTACTGCGCACATGCGCAGTCGAGCTCGCGAGATTTAATTTTTTAGAGTGTACTTCACTAGCGAGGGTTAAGCCCCACCCCTCTTCTCCATTGGCTGGCCTCCTAAACGGTGGCCAGCCATTGGAGAAGAGGTCCTAGTGACGTTCCTCTTTCTCTTTTAGCCCCGTCCTTTTCAGACTGGGTTACTTGACTTACTGTTGGCGTAAAAGGTTTCTTATCTTCTTTATGGGGCCATCTGTTTCACCCCATAAAGAAGATAAGGAACCTTTTACTGCAGCAATAAGTCATGCCGAGCCCTTCTGAAAAGGACGGGGCTAAAAGAGAAATTTCTTTTATTTTAGTATAATCGCGGCACCCGCGCTTTACTTTTAAAATGTTAGAAGTAAATTGCGGGTGCCACAATTATACTGAAATGAAATGAAAGAAACGCACAGTTGAAACCCAGCCACTTAACAAAGAAAAAGCATCACTCTCCCACGCCTGCAATACTGCCAGCACCTGGGATAATTTACTTGATGTATATAATAAAGATTTGTAACGTATTCAGGGAACTTATGTTTACAGCACATGAACGATCAAGAATGCACCGGCCATACATTGTTAAAAGGCCAAAGCTGTCCGGTGTATACAAAGCCAGAACTCAGACCCACGCTGCCCGCGATTCTCCAATCCCTGCTCTCCTTACAATCGGCTCCGTCTTTTTCAACCAACCGCTGTCTTGTTTCTATGGCTTGTAAAGACTTTCGTACAGCCCTTGTCACATGGGCAGATAGCTGGCCGTCCCATTGGCTGCCGTAATATAGCTAGTGCTCATGTCACGTGACCATGTCCGCCACCCTTGAACAGTTTTTACTGCTACATTTGTTCCATTTTACCTTTATTGTTGTGGACAGAACTTTACTGCATAAACAAGGTTTATAGTGTCAATTTTGCTTCTAAATTGGTGTATAGAAGCACGAGTAAAACATGCACGCGGACAAGACCACACACAGACACAACCCCAGGAAGATAGAGATACACACACATAGGCTCAAAGATACACACACGAAGACACAAATATTCACAGACTTGCACACTCTGAGACGTGCATGCGCAGGCTCACATGTACAGGAGTATTCGCACAACAGAGAGGCATGGAGGCATGGACACAGATACTGGCACTCCCCAGGCACGCACGCACAGGCACACGTGTGGATGGACTGGTGCAGCTGCACACAAGTGCACAACCAGATGCACAGTTACACGCACGTTTAGACACAGACACTGGCACGCGTGGAGAGACTGGCACAACCACACGCGCTGCCACAGAGAACGAGACTGCGCAGCGCGGTGTGTGCCCCTGGGCGCATAGACTGCCAGGTGGGATTGGCTGGGTGCCAGGGTTCCCCAGCGCTGCCCACAGAGAGCGAGACTGCGCAGCGCGATGTGTGCCCCTGGACGCATAGAGACTGCCAGGTGGGGGTGGCTGGGTGGCAGGGTGCCCTGCGCTGCAAAATCCACCACCGTCCATATAACTTGTAATTTCACATAAAGGCACACACACAAATTCTCTCTCTCGCACACACACACACACATAATCTGTCTTTCTATCTTTTACACACACGATCCCTCTCACAGTGTGTCTCTCCCCCTCTCTCTCTTACACACACGCACAGTACGGACGTGACAATCAGATTCACGCCTGCAGGAGACAGGCGTTAGGGGGGGTCGCCCGTGAAGACACAACCAAGGATAAGACCAGCATACACACTGTCAACTGTTATTAAGAGGAGCCGTGATTCCGGTGCAAAATCTCAGTTTTTGCATTATACGCTTTCTGCCTGCAGCAGACTAGAAAATGAATAAATTGCACGCTGCATTTTTGCAGTGATCCATTGACTGCCACAAAATGACTGCCCAGGCATGCCAACTTGCAGATACATTTCACAATGGGAGGGAGGGGGTTTGGGAGACGGATCTTATAGGAGATGTGTCTATAAAGGGGCAAAACACAAAAAGAACAACATTCTGTCCCCATAGCTGCACAGCCTATTATAATGAATTTAATGAATCAAATTCGTAATCAGTTTATCTTTTCTCCAATGTTTATCTTCTTCTTCATCTTCATATTTTTACTCCGTTTTATTCTTGAATCAATTCTATCCATTTCCATATAAGTTACGCTCTTCAAAAAACACAGGAGTCATCATTTCCTCATGCCAGGTTTTAATGCGAGATACCCAATGCATTTCGAGAATAATCCCTTCTTCGGGGGTTTCTACAGTATAAAAAGAATTGAACTACATCAGTTCACCGATAAACATTATTTACAAACTGCTTCATGCATATTAGTAAGCATTGTTTACAAGCGTTTCATGTATCACGCGCTGCTATCTTCTGTTCCCTGACACTTGTGTTCAACATAAATACTACACATTGCTGATGCCATCATTAACATGTACATTAACAAAATGTTCACTTCTAAGCACTTCCCAATTTTTCCTCCCACCTAAACTGTTCACAAAATCATAAGCCAATTGCGTTTACGAGGCATGAGGGCACAAGGTGGGGAACGTCCTTTACAACTGAACTTTTACAACGAAGTACCATTACGACGCAGGTTTAACAACGAAAGTCATTACAACGACTTTCGCTGGAGGGCGCTCTAAGATAGGTAATAGTTTAATTTACTTTCCAACACCTTCCCTACTATCCACGGGGACTGGAGTTGGAATAGTAAATTAAACTATTCACTATCCAGCGCCCCTAACGCAAGTCGTTGTAACGACTTGCGTTGTAAAACCTGCTTCGAAACAGTACGTGTTGTAAAAGCACGCGTTGTACCGTCATACATCCCACCAGGTCATGAAGAGGAGTTGGGGCTTTGGGCTGAGATCTGACCCCCAACATCCCTCCCCCCAAAACAAAACGTTCTGAAGCTACCACTTATGCCCTGGGGAGTATGTAAAAAGAAAATACCCATGGAACGCAGCAGCACCCACCCTCCAGATATGAGCTGGAAACCCACATCCCACAACCCACACCTGCAGTGTGAGAGACAGCAGTGTGTATGAGAGACAGCAGTGTGAGAGACAGCATTGTGAGAGACAGCATTGTGTGTAAGAAAGACAGCAGTGTGTGAGAAACAGCAGTGTGTGTGAGAGAGACAGCAGTGTGAGAGACAGCATATGTGTGTTCTAGGGAGAGACAGCAGTGTGAGAGAGACAGCAGTGTGAGAGAGACAGCAGTGTGAGACATTTTATTTATGTTTTGGTTTTTGAAACCTAAATAAAACGCATTGTTATTTGCAATGTCAACAGCTCAAACTCGCGTAAATAGGCGACCCATTGCATTGCAAATGCAATAGGTCTCGCATTTGCTAGAGATTAAGCTATTGGCATTGTAAAGGACAATGGCATTTATTTATCTGTTTTTAAAACCAACACATAAATACAAATGTTGTCATTTACAATGCCAATAGCTCAAACGTTTGCAAAGGCGAGACCGTTGCATTGTAAATGCTTGTTTTCTCTTCTTGTAGAAGCTGCACATTCTGGCCCATTCTGATCCAGCTCTCACGTGAGTCTGTACAGGAGAGACTCAAGAGGGAACTGGGTGGTTCTGACACAGCTTTCGTTCATTGTGATGGGACGAGTTGAGATGGTACATCGTGGTCACTTACCGGTCGCCCTCACTGTGGTGTTAAACATATGAATAGACAATTCCGCATACACCTAAAAACGCAACACCTGTATGAGTTTTCTGGCTGGATCCTTTTCAGGTCGAACCGACTATACAGCGCATGAGCGGTCTTGTACGAAACAATTTGTAGGATTACCAAGAACATACAAGAGCTAGGAGCCTACCTATTGCTTACCATTGATTGGCCTTCCTGTCACTCTCATTTGCCTGCTTCTTATTTGTGTCCCAGCTTGCGAGTCTTGTATGTGTCACACCAATGGAACATAGTCTTTGCCATCTGATTTGACTATCTTGTATCTATGCTTCCATTGCTTGCTTTTCAAGCAGTACTTTTTTCTTTTTGGCTGAGCACTCCACAAGAGTGCATGCATTTTCCAGCAGTCTCCCTTGTGAATTTCTCTCCCCGTGCACCCTGTGTTGCTCTGTCACTTGTTTGCTTGCGCCCGCCCCCTCCATTTTGCTCTCAGGTCCTTATCCCGGTTGCTTTCTGACCTGTGTGCTTCTCCCGTCACTGCTCCACATTGCTCTCTTGCCTGTTGCTTCTCCTCTCCATCCCATACTTCGTGTTGCTTTCCCCCACCCATGCCCTCTTTCTGTCACCTTTTGTTTCTCCTCTTTAGCCCCTCAGTGTTGCTTCTGTCCCTCCCCACCCTCTGTATTGCTTCCCGGCACCTTCCTTCTCTGTTGCCCGTTGCTGCTCTGCCCCACCCCTGTGCTGCGCTCTCTCAAAGCACCATCCTTGTTGTTTCACCCATGTCCTTTGAATTTCTCTCACCACTCGTGCTTAAAAGTGCACTTTCACACATTTTTTCTTCCAACTTGCTGATCCAACTTGCGTCGACAAATAAAAAGAAAAGAAACTAGGTAGGCATGCTTGTTGAGTTTGCCTACAAATTGATGTGGCAGGCTGCCTTATAGGCTTGTTCTTCCTCATTTAGCCATGTTGCAAAGCATGGCTAAAAACCATTGAAATAGCCAGTTATTTTGAGCCTGTGGTTTCCCTCCTGCTCGACACTTGCACTTAATTCTCAACACTGGCACTAATGACAGTCTGCCACATGCTGGAGCTCTCTATTTGCTTTTGAGATGAGCACAACAGTGTTTAATATTTCAAAAAACATTATAAAATGATAAATACCTACTACCGACTCCATTCGTATAGATTTGGTTGGCCTGAAATAGTCTGAATTGTCACATTTGTAGGTCTGCGAAGGTTAATAATGGTGTTGGTACTGTCATTTGCAGGGGCAATGGGTGGCGCAAGCTGTAGCGGCCTCCTGAGATGGGCCCTCGCATTAACTTTTTTACAGATTAAGTACTGGAAATGGCCAAAAGGTCTTAAAGGCGTGCCCTATATGGTTTTGCCAATGCTTGTTTACCCTCATTCCACCATGTAAATTGTACGGATAACACACAAGCGTGAATCATTGCAATCTGAAAATATATATGGAAATGAGCAGCCATAGAAAATCTTTGCACAGTTATTTCTCCCGAGGTGCAGCCCCCTGATAATCTGCCCCTCCCTAGCACCCTGAAGCTCTCAAGCTAAGTTTTCGCTCTGCAAGTACCCTATATACATACATACATACATACATATGTAGTTGTCAGGAGCCTCATCTCCTGATATTTGCATTTAAAAAACGATCATTTAATCACGAAATATTCGTTCAGATCATCGCAGCTGAATGTTCGAGGCACGCGCTGCCCCAACATTTTATTTTTTGAGGAATTGCATAACTTTTGTTAGGTTGAGATGTAACTTCAGGGGTCCTCCCTCGTGCTGAGAAGAGTGTTTATTTTATTTATTTATTTTATTTATAAAGTTGTATATAGCTTATGGGATCAAATGAAGGCCTCGTCTGCACAATAGTATAACAATCTTTAACTTTCCAAGAGGCAAAACCGTTGACCCTGGCTAATGCTTCTTAATGCAGGCAGAGTGGCTCAGTGAGACAAACAGCTGATACTTTCTTCTGCTGTGGTCTAGAGGTCACAGGTCAGAATTGCACCTAAGTCAACTCACATTCTATTTTGCAGAGGTTGGTAAATTGAGTACCATTAGTAGGGGGTAATGGTAAAACCAGATATTTACAAGGAATGGAAGCCTTTGGTGTGAAGCAAACAGCTATCTGTATTAGTAGCCGCAAGCACATTCGAAAGATTCCTGCCAGTCGATAGAGACAGGTGGAGCATCCCGAGGACCTGTAGTGCTTCGCGAATATTCTACGAATCCTAGTTCCTCCTCCAAAAGTCTGTTTACTGTAGAGACTCCGTATCTGCCAATGTCTTCAAACTAATGTAGTAACTAATGTCTCTTCCGGGATAGAGAAGATAAACACAATAAATAAAGATTACACAAGGCCAAAAATAAAATGAAGTTTGGGGAGATTATTAAGTTTAGGATTCTCCTTAAATGGAGACAGAAGGGTATGAAAAGGCCCCAGATGGAGGTCCGTGTATTCCCACTTTGTCAACACTGTGTGCCATCACTAAACAAAACCCGTGGCAGAAGCTGATTTAAGCTAGACCAGTGCTTTCCAAACTTTTTAGAACCATGACCCACTATTTAGAAGGCCAAACGTTTGCGATCCGTTCAGCTTTAATGGATATGAGGCGGCAATTTTTAATG
Organism: Lissotriton vulgaris; assembly: GCF_964263255.1. Taxonomy (NCBI): domain Eukaryota; kingdom Metazoa; phylum Chordata; class Amphibia; order Caudata; family Salamandridae; genus Lissotriton; species Lissotriton vulgaris. The sequence continues at coordinate 1,062,504,318 of NC_141693.1, read as the reverse complement.
TAACTAAAGCATTGTGTAACAGTTCACTGTCATTGAAATTCCATCTAAATATGCACAGACGTGCAGTTTTATTAAAAAAAATTATGTTGCACACAAATGAAAATGTGTGGAAATCGAGTTTCAGTGAATATTTATCTTTTTTGCATCCCTAAGTACAGCGTATTGATTAGTTTTGATCCTATTAGAATCTTTGTTTCCATCACACTTCAGAATTACAAAAAATGTGCTTCATTTTTGATTTCCATGATGCTGAAAGTGTACTGCTCACTTACAGCTATTTGCATTTTGTCGTGTGTTCCAAACAAATGACATCCTACAGCCTTTCTCTGCACTCCAGGAAGATTGTCACATAATTCATATTACTTTTCTTTCTCTTGCTGCAAAGTTAGAGGAGTTTGTAAACACTAATCTTATGTTACAAAATATGCAGCACTCTGTCACAAGACATAGCCTGACATTTGACCTCTGTCTTTGAGGCACAGCAAATGTGTGAAGATAAACACAGAATTTAAAGGCATCTTTATTTATTGCTTGGATTTTCACAGCCCACCAAAAATCAACTATTGACCCACAGTTCGGGAAATTCTGAGCTAGCCCTTACAAACCTGCACCAACAGTTCCTGTTCTAGCTATAATTGCACCTCAGTTTAAAGTCCTGCTTGAGAGCTGAAGCCATGGAGCTTTCAGAAGAAGCACACCCTGGAGGAAATGCTCCACAACCATTTGCACATTGTTTCTACTGGATCCAGACATGGTGAGTGGCCTTCTGGACATATACTGCAGCGAATTTCAGGTTCATCTTTGAATTGCGATATTTGTGAACTGTGACATACCTGCAGAAGACTACAGTTATTTGGCTGGGAACAATTCAACATGGATCTTGGCACTGGGGTGAAAGCAAACAGATTTATGGTCCTGACGAATTACCAATTGATCACTTGTGTGACAGCTCAGGCAAGAAACATGTTGACCTTTCTGAAGAAACAACCACAGGACATTATGTCAGTGGGCTACCACTTTTGTTTTAATTAGCCATGTAGACTCCTCCAATAAAATTATTGAAGAGTACTACTTAGTCTAATTTACACTGCCCTAAGTACTTTGCACATCAACACACCTATCTTCACTCCACGGCCCCACACCTGCACTTTACATTATGGCTTTGGAATAAAAGATCTCTGAAGAAGAGCCCCTTCAAGGGTGCCCGTCTGGCATTCCACTGCTGGCCCGCCGGGGAGCAAGGCCAATGATGAAGCATGACACCCATTGGGGTGTGTGAGGGCCCCTGTTCCTAAAGGAGCTGACTGCTGTCCTGCCCTTAGGAAATATAACCAACCAGTCTTTTATTCTCTTTCTATCATTTACACAGATGTTCAATTACAACTGGAATAAGTGACCATTGTTCTGTGTGCTCTAAAGAGGCCATCTCATTGACAGGCACTTTGATTTGCCATCAGCCTCAGCATCTGATAAACACCTGAAACGACTCAAAGTATGCACTAATCAAGAGTAATAAGAGGCACGAAGAAAATACAGAACGCAACATGATGAAATAGCTAACATTCTTGGGGAATGCAAGATTAAGTTCAACATGTGAAATAAAAGAACTAAATCTCTGACATGCATTCCATAAGGATTTTAACATTAATTGGTCATAAGTCAATTCAAGTTTTTGGCATTCATTTTAAGAGCATGAAGATAGGGCAAATTTTAACGCCATACAGCATGTAGCTATCTTTACAATGAGCACATATTCATTCGTGCATGACTTAGATATTTGGATCAACTTCGCAAGGGAACCTACCAGGCCCCATCTGACTCAACAGAGTACTAAGGCCCTGATTATCTGAGACCCAAAAATGTTTGTGTTGTTGTTGGGCGTTTTTTTAAATCAATTTTATTTTATTAAGGCAAACAGCCAATAAATAAATAGGCTGTCTGTAGTACAAGCTTGTTTCCGGTCCAGGGAAGGCATGGCTTGGCAGTTCGGGCTGGACTGTTCCCATGAGGCACAGGGTCAGACTGATTTGCATATGGCCATGTCTGAACTGGGGTGGTGTGGAGTGCAAAAAAAACGATGGATTAAGGCCCAGATCTCTGTACAGGGGTGAATGTATGACATTGTTCTGCATTCTGTCCATCAACTGTGGTTTTTGCATTTGTCTGTAGTACATAACATTATTGTTTTAAGTAGTTGGCTGATTGTGAGACCTTCAGCTGACAGAAGAAAAAAGTGTGAAAATGGGACAGTTGCTTAACTTTATGGAACTCGTGGCATTCTTCTTCATTTGAAGAAGGGAAGTGTGTGATCTTTAAAACCACGTATAATACCATCATTGTAACTGTAGTGGTCCAACAACAGATAAACAAAGTTAGCAAAACATTGTTTAATCATTTCTCATTCAAGAAAGGCAAAAATTAAACTCTGTTGACCTTTTTCCAGTTGTGTAATCCAACAAAGGTTGCATCTCGACAGTGGCCCCTACATTATATATTTGGAAATGTGTTGAGCCATCAGTGTCATGAACAGTAGCATACTCAACCGTGGCGGATATGTATTCAGTTTCACATTCTCAGTGACCGAATCACAGACGTCACTGATAATGTACTTCATTCATCCCAATTGATGGAAAATGGCAATCGTTAGACATTTCAGGACTCCTATTATTCCATAATTTGCTAATCCGTAGCAGGACCAGGGCAGAGGCGTTTCTTCAACAGAACCCGTCTCTTCTTTCCACAAAGCCGAAGTATTCTAGAGGCGCCCACGGTAACCCCTCCCCCAGAGAGCGCGAGCTGCCATTCCCTGTGACGACGACAGTAGGAGCGCGACTACTCAGCTGACTCTATTTGCGTCAGGAAGGGCCACTCACTGTCCTCTTTGCCACTATCTGTACACAATTTACCAGAAGTTAACCCCTTCACTGCGGCGGCTATTCCACCGCAGTGCTAAGGGGGCGGGGGCCGCGCGGCGCGCCCATGCTGGTGATGGAACTGCTCCGTCACCAGCCGCGGTTGCGCTGTGCTCATGACGGAGCGGTTCCGTCATGGCCCCGCCCGCTCAATGGAACTCTCAGCGCAGGCGCGGGATCCGCGCCTCGCAGGCGTGCCGAGCGGGCCGTGACGGAACCGCTCTGTCATCAGCACAGCGCGACCACGGCTGATGACGGAGCGGTTCCGTCACCAGAAGGGGAGTAGTTAAAGAATTTGTACTTGTGGAGCACGCTAGCATTTTGCTGGAGGAGACCCAACACCAGCATCGTCAACGACAAATTATAGTGCAAAGGGTTACCTGAATAAACAGAGGCTACCTTTGTTTCTAGTATTCCCATCCGATCTTTGAAGGTTGTGTGTCTGTGTGATTGATGCAAATCACCCCGTGTTACCAAAGAAAGCAGCATAGCAAAACAAATCAACAACAAAAGAAGGAAATGCTTTGGCTAGGTCGAAGATTGAATCCTGCATTGAAATATACCACTCACAAAAACACTTTACAGGGAAGAAATGTAATTAAAGTTAATAACGGTAACATAATGCATTGTAAGGTTCAGTAGCAATATTATTAGTTGTAGTAATAGCATTATGATTGGCCATTGAAGAAGTACTGCTAGTGTTATTATTGCTACGAATAATGCAATTATGAGTTGTGAATATTAATGTGAATTCGTTTTCTTATTAACACTCTCAGTCAATGCCTAAATATGTGAAAAATTGCTTTGCAAATTTAGTTTGTTTTTAATTATGTTTCTGCAAAGTATAAAACATATTTCAATAAAATGTACTATAAAATTAACCGACCCGGGCATTTGTCATGTTTTGTATATTTAAGCCTCATCTTTTGTGTGAAAATAGTGTATGATTTTAAAAGCTGGGCATGAGGGAGGTCTGTTTACCATACTGTGACGTAGACGACCCACGTGTTCTTTAATTCTTTAATGTGTATAAAAATGTCTGATGGAGCGATAAGCCACTCCCACACCCCAAAATGGCTACACTTGTATATTCTTTTAAAATCAATAACGTCAAATATCCTCCTTCTTGCCAGAGCCTTAAGCCCTTCTGGACATCACTTGTGCCTTCCGCACAGTTTACTGCTCCATATGGGATCAACTCTGCTACCACACTGCTTGAGACACTGGGGGCTTCCTCCTTTTAAAATCCCTCGACTTGTGACTGTAAAACAACGCAGTGGAGACCTCATGTAAGGTCTGGGGTGACATTTTTCTTTAGGTGTATGGAGCTGTCATTATTGCATCAGGAGCCAAGGTACTGGGACTCAAGGGTATGTAAAGGTCAGTCTTGTCTGCCCGTCACTAACCGTCCGAGGAGCAGGGGAGCCTATTCTCCTTGTTTGCATTGGGGCTCATGACTGGCTTGCTGTGCCGCTGTTTCCTTTAGGAGAAAAGTGACCGAGAATGTAGCAAAGCGAAGATGCAGTTTTTGTCTAGTGTTGAAGTAATCTGCAGTTAGCTTATGTTTAACCTTCTATTTATGTGTCCAGTATTTAAATTAAATTAGTGTTCTGTGTGAAACATTCGCAAAGATCTGAGTAATATGCATCTGAGTGAATGAACCACTACATCTCATTGAGATCTGCTACACATACACTCTCAGTAGGTGCGCAGCAGTATTGCATCTTTGCACTGGGGTTGTTTCATCAAAACATAAGGGATGCAAGATGTGACGTCACATGCAGTTTCCCACCTGATGACATCACCGTAAGGGATGCTCTTCTTCTGGGGTCTTGTGCATCATGCACTAATGGGTGATTGAGAATCTCCATGATCCCTGACTCCAGAATCTAAGATACTAAATCTCAGGTTCAAGACACAGCGGAGGCAGACTTCCTACCAAGACCGAAGATGAGAAAGTACCTGTCGAATCACCGATTCCTTATGTTTACTCTCCGCATTGTTCCCCTCCTTGTTTCCTTGTGGTATTCTGATTTAGCTTGTAAAAGGCAATCAATGCACAAAGTCACAGTACCTTTAGCTGTACAAGGATTGACTCTGAAGATTTTACATCACAGTTTCCTCTTCAGTTGACCACTAAAGGGCCCCCTGGTCAACTGTTCTTTTGCCAAGTGATGCCTGCCCATCACACCCTTGCTGATGTCCCCATCTGAGTTTGCTGAAATCCATGGGCGCTCACAGTTAAAATCCCTGGAGCACTTTATATAACTTCCTCCTCGTAGGTCGAAGTTACTGTGCGAAAGACCAACATCTTCCTCTATATGGATGTTGAATTCTTTCATTGTGAAATTCTAACCTATCCTTCCACGTGTTCTTGTTATGGCTGCCTGAACTCACACACATTAACCAGAAGCTTCATCTATTATAGGCTGTGGGTCAGTTATTTTTTAAGGCTCAAATCATGGTGAGCGAGAAAGCAAAATACAAAGTGCTCATTAAGGTAATACTCACTCCTTGATGTGGGGCTAGAGAGACACAATCATCCCTTCTACAAAAGCCTCGTGGCCGTTAAGGATTGCACTTCACATGACAAATACAATGTTTATCTCAGAACAGATATACTTGGGAATGATGGAACCACCGAGTTTAAAGAGGCCACCGCTCGGTCCAGGATCTAAAACAGCCAGCCTAAGTGACTCGTTTGGTCTTCTTGCTGAACTTGGCCAGGCGGGTCCTTTTGGTTTCCATCCCTGTATGTAATGTCTGAAGTGCTTTTCGAATGTGTTGTGAGTGTGCATATCTGCAGAGCGGCCCTTAGAACATATAGTCTACATAAATATGTTTTATGACACACATGAGAGCATATCTCACAAGTAATGCAATGCTTGCATCATGTTTGAATCGACACAGTGTTTTTTAAGACTACTCCTCTCATTGAGGATTAACCTCATGCGCGCTAGCCTAAGTACGCTGAGATTTGCGAAAACGCATGTTACGTGACGAGCTGGGCTCGTCATCAGCGTGCGAGGAGGCTACGCCATGACGAGCCCAGCTCGTCATCAGCGTGGAAGGGGTTAAGGCATATATGCCCTTCAAAATTGTTAAATTGCCTAGGTGAAATGTATACGTCAGAACAGATTTTTAGTGCGTAATTGCCCTTGCCTCATCTTTTGCATGGGAACTTCGTTGTGAGGCAGCTGATAACAGCTACTATCCTTTTTAGAAGATGTCAGACACGTTTAATACCATTAACGTAGGAAAATACCACTTATGTATTGCTTTTATAATTGTAACCTAGTGAGTATTTGCCTAGTAGCTACAATGAAAACTGTTGCCAATATTTGTATACGGAAAAGAAATGACATAATATCAAGCAACCTATCTCATCGATACTGTCACTTATAACACGTCTCCTCCTTGGTCTGCAAGAGGGCACACAGCTCATTATTTAAGTTTGGCATCTTACCCTTCTCCATGGCGTACGACGGCTAAAGACGATGGTGAGATCTACTGAACGAGCAAGCAGTGCTTGGGTGCTCAATTATAACATTCACGCTTGTTGCCTGCTTTAATTAGTTGTCTTCAAACGCATTGTCCTTAACCTAATCACGGAACTGGGCCATGCAACACTAATCAAAAATGTAAACCTGTAGGTTATAGGATTTATCGAGCTGCTTGGCTCAAGATTGAGTTCAATGTAAGCTTCCGCCATTCACCGGCCGTCTCTTAAGGGTGGACTCAGTCTGCATGCCCTGTTATAGTTGATGGCTAGACTACAGCTGACTTCACATTGGGCCAAACTAGGTCCAGTCAGAAGTCACCTGGGGATCGCGCTAAGCCGACCGTCTTGTCAAAAACACCCTATTTATTTATTTATTTGCAGGTTTGTATCGCGCTGGCTTCGACTCCCAGGGGAGTATCTCCGCGCCTTTGACTTCTACCACATCTGTTTCAGGGAAGAGCTAGTATAGCAGCTTTCTAATGATTGAATAGGAATGTTTTCAGCGTTTTTCTAAAAGGAAGGTGATCTTCACATAGCCTGAGAGTGTTAGGGAGACTGTTCCAAAGGGAAGGTCCTGCTACTGAAAGGGCTTTACTTCCGTGTCTGGCCTTCTTTGCTCTAGGTACGCAGAGAAGGCCTTGTTCGCTCGACCTGAGTGAGCGAGAAGGCTTATAGGGAACAAATTTGGTGGACAGGTATGCAGGACCAATTCCGTTGAGGTTTTTATGTATGGTGCTGCATACCTTGAACTTGGCCCTCTGTTTGACAGATAACCAGTGAAGGAGGGGCGTTCAGGACCAGGCGGGCAGCCGTATTCTGGACCACCTGAAGTCTTGTCATGACTCCCTCGTTGGCAGATAGCAGCAGACCATTGCAATAGTCTAGTCGACTCATGACTAGAGCTTGTACCAACATCCTCCTAGTTGCATCTGGTAAAAGGGGGAAAATGTTACGCAGCATGCCAATTACATGGAAGCAGGCTCCCACCACCTGGTTGCCATGTTGTTTGAGGGTAAGTTCCTGGTCTAGTCGGACTCCCAGATTCTTGTCTGTTAGTTTAGGCTCCGGTACTGGGCCAAGGTCTTGTGGCCACCAGTCAGGAGTCACGAGTAGTTTTACCTCACCAAACAACATGACTTCTGTCTTTCCAACATTGCACTGCAGGTAGTTGGAGGACATCCAGTGTGTCACTGCTTTCATGCCCTGGGAGAAGGAGTTCCTAACCTCGGGATTAAAGGTCTTAAAAGGAAAGAGGAGTTGCGTATCATCCTCGTAGGATATCGGGATGAATCCATACGGTCTCAAGATGTTAGCCGGGGTGCCACATATATGTTAGAAAGCGTGGGGCTCAAGCATGAGCCCTGTGGCACCCCCTTGGAGATTTCAACTTCCTCTGACCGATATGCACCCATGATTACTTGCTGGGTGCGGTTTGTTAAGAAGCTCCTCAACCATGCCAGGGCTTCGTGCTTCAGGCCGATGTTAGCTAACCTGGCAGTAAGGATGGAGTGGGATACGGTGTCAAATGCCGCAGACAGATCCAGTAGTACCAGGATTACGGAGAAGCCCCTATCCTGGTACATGTGTAGATCGTCTGCGACTGACTAAACAGGGACTAGAGGTGAACAGCAGGCACGGGCGTACAGCTGACGCTTTATTCAATTCCATGTGTTTCTCCTTATAAGAGAAAGTCTATGAATGTGTGAAAACTGTTCATGCCCACAAGTGCCATGCCACCTACGTCACTATAACATACAGATTTAAAATGCAGGGTTTGTACACTCTTGCGGTTTCGAAACAATAGCATCTGCCTGCTTGTTAACAGCCAGAACAAAAGAATCCCCTTCTGAAATAAAAACAAGAACACAGTTTTCCTCTTTAGGAGTCAGTGAATATTTATCCCTCCTCACCTTCATCTTCATGAAATAATTCCCATTAACATTTCATGGAAGACCACTCCAGTGTGCCAGTCACATATGGTTTCTGCTGATTCAGTTGGGGTTTTGGAGATGTGCTGAAGTTCCAGATACAATTCCAGTTGCACCTTGGAGCAAGTTATTGGTAGGCAGAGGAATCAGTAGAAACCATTTGAAACTTGTCAACTGGAAGTAGCTGCTCCGTGCATGCTGCATATTCCTTTCAAAAGTAGATGGGTCAATTCACTCTGAGCTTCGTGGCGTATGATCCTGATTTTTCACGTTAAAATCCCTGGTAGGTATATCATTACATCCCACCTTCAAGGAAAACTTTAAAAGTACCCACATTTGAGGTCAGCTTAATACCCTAAAGCTACTTGCTTTGAAAATGTTAGGAAAAAAGAGCTGTGCTCTTCCCAAGATGTCTCATTGAAGTTTAAGCGATTCTCTTTGCAGATTGCTCAAAACAAATTCATGATTTCCTTTACGCAGCAACGCCCACAGGACAGAGCACTAGCTTGATAATGAGGCAAGTAACCAATCACCATCCTTGTACACTTATCCACTGTCACCGATGATGGACCATAAGACCTGCTCTCACCATGGGTATTTGACAGTCAACAGGCAGGAGGTGGACATGCCTTCTGTGAAGTTTTGAGGACTGCTTGGAAGTTATTGCCGTACAAAGGGTGACACAACTGGGGTGCAGTGAATCACATTGTGTCTTAGCCATTGAGTATTGGACCAGTGCAGAAAAAAAATTATGCCTGCTGCGCAAGACATAAAGACTCTGTCTAAGCAATACATTCTAGTGCCTTGAATTTCCCAGCTTTGCCTATGTTACGTTTTGCGAATCCTTTTTATTTTGGGGGGGGTGGGGGTAAAAAATAAAATAAAAAAAATAAGCTTAGAGTATATGTTTGGTTCTGGAGGGTTGCACCATGTTTGAACTAACACAACACTGTGCTGTTCCCTGTCAACATAACACAAAAAAGCAATATTTGCAGTACCTCGTTTGCCTTCAAACCACTTTCCATTTTAATTCAGATACTACTTTAAAAGTTTTGTTTTTCTAGCTTTTTAGTGTGTTTCATTCTTCACTCTGCTCCTCACAAAGGGTTTGCAGATTAACTCTTTAGTGAATAACCATATGGAAAATTCAGGGTCCAGGGTCAAGATGCGCAAAAAAAATCAGTTACTTACACATTGGGACAAAGCAATAGAAAAGGGTTAGGAAAGGCACTCTTCTAGCTAAACTTCAGGAATGCTCTTAAATACCCCATATAAAAAATCACCATGGTGAGCTGATAATCATCATGATAGCTGGGGACCAAGTTGACTACTGTTTACGCCATTCTTAGAATGTGAGTTCTTGAATTGTCTTGTGTATTAGGTACTTATATTAAGTGGAAGTGTCTATAGTGGATGAGGCTTCAAGAGCCCGGTAAAGGGTTTGCTTTGCTAGTTGTTAGTCCTGACATTGTTTGTCCTGTTTTTTTGCTTTGGGCCTCCTGTTTTTGATTGTGTGCTGGACATTGTTTGATGGTGTTTGGACTCTGGGCACTTTACCACTGCTGACCAGTGCTAAAGTGCATGTGCTCTGTGTCTTCAATGTAATGGTAGTTGGTTTCTCAATGATTGGCATATTTGATTTACTGGTTAAGTCCCTCGTACTATGCACTACATGTGTCCAAGGCCTGTAAACCAAATGCTACTAGTGTGCCTGCAGCACTAATTGTCCACTCACATGAGTAGCCCTCCCAAAGTATCCCAGGCCTGCCATTGCAGTGCCCGTGTGTGCAGTTTTTAATTGCCATATCGTCCTGGCAAGTACATCTACTTGCTAGGTCCAAACCTTCCCTTTTACTACATGTAACCCACCCCAAAGCTAGTCCCTAGTTAGCCCAGATGCTTGGTGCAGTATTTTTAAAAGGTGGGATATGTGCTTTTAAGTTTTACATGTCCTGGTTGTGAAAGGTGCTAAATTTACTTTTCAATGCATCAAGGCCCAAAGGTTAGCATTGGAGCGGCCCTGTAGCATTTTACGCGGGTGTCAAATTGAAGTTTGGTAGCTCTGGACTCACAATTTAAAAACGGATCTTTTAGAGAAGTTAGTTTTTAAATTGCAGGTATGAAAATGAAACTTTTAGAAAGTTGGCATTTTCTTAACCACTCTGTTCCTCTGCCTGTGCCTAGAATGTACATCTGGGTTTGGTAACAGCTGGGCTTTGTGAATTCACTCTAGATAGTCACACACAAAAGGAATTAAGGTGTGCCGTGCATATCCCCGTGGACCAACACCGGACTGATGGATCTTCCTGAGCTATAGTGGAGGGAGGAATTGACACTTGCGCCTGAGTAGGGCTGTGCCTGTCCCCACCCAAAGAACTGCATACCCCCTTTTAGTGTTTTTGGAGCCAGGGCCAGGAAGGGCAGGGTCTGGTGCACTACGAAGACTTTCTTTGTAGCCTCCCTACTTGAAAGGCCAAAATGTGTATAAGTACTAGACCTCTGTCACCATAACTGTAGAAACTCTTCTGGACTGAGGACATTCTGCCAGAAAGAAGAGCTGTTGGACTGCCAGGAGTGACTGCCACTTTGCTGTTTTGGCCTGCTGTCTGTGGCTTCTTGCCTGGGAGTGAGAGGACTGGACTTTGTTCTCTGCATCCTGCTTTTTAAAGTTTCTCCAAGGGCTTGAGTTGAGCTTTCCTCTTGGTCGAAGTCTTAGGGCCATCAAAGACTTCCCCTGCACCTTGCTACCAGTACCTGGGCTCCTCTGCTGTGAGTTCTGACCTTCCAAGTGGTGCCAAATCCAGTCCTGTAACCTTGGAAGTGATTCTGGTACTGCAACCAAGAAATTGATGCATCACAAAGCAGCAACGCATCATTGTGATTGGTCTGATTGTTGTGGTTCGGCGTACCGATGGGGAATGGGGGCCTGGGCATGTTTTGCACCCAGGCTGTAATGCAGCCTAGGTGCAGATTATGCAAAGTGCGCATGACTGTTATGGTCGGCCCGAGAGGGTCTGCACAACAGTTATGCGCACTTTAGAGTGGAGCAACCACTCCTCTTCCTGGACCCTGCCTGGAAGTCTAGCCTGGCCCACACCAGGAAACTGATAACTAAAATAATAATAATGCTGGTTATTATCATTTTCGTTTTCCTTTAACTACTGCTCGCAGAGCAGTGTGGCGCCGCTCCTTCGCCTTAGCGAAGGAGCCGTCCCTGTGCAATGCAAGCCGCATTCAAAGGAGGTAAGCCATGATGTGAAGTATTGCTGCTTCAGGGTGACCTCAGGCTGATTTGAACCAAGCTACAGACTCATCAGAAGTCTACAACGGTGGTTCACTGGCGAATATCATTTATGGTGGGAAGGCAAATTACACACATGCAAAGTACGCACAATCCACATTCTTTACACTTATTATAAGACGATAGTAAACAATAAATATATGTGAAAAAGGAGTCGGAACCCCTGCTGTACATTTTAAAGATATTGTAAGTCATGAGTTCTTTCCTTAGGTCACATTATTATTCTGAAAGAATGGTAATTCCTTTAGGCGCTCTCCAGGACATCCTTTTTTGCTTGAAAATGTAATTGCCGAAAGGACCAAGAGGCCAGTTGGACTCTTTTTACTTATGAAGGGCCAAGGCTTACTTGCATTTTACTGATACCTATCCACAGAGGATAACAAAAGATGGACTAGAATCTGATGCAGAGGAATCTTCGGTGGCTGAGATCCGTTCAGGAATTTCACCATTACTCCTTTGTTTATCTCAGTGAGACTCACAAAGGAATATATGTCATTATTACGCATGCCTTACATCGCATGCTGTTACAACGCAGTCGTTTTCAACGGCTGCGTTGTTACATCGCAAGTCTTTACAACGACTTGCTGTAGGGGCCCGCTGGATTTAGGAATAGTATAATTTACTATCACTACTCCAGTTTGTGCAACAGCTACTTGCTGTAGGGGGCAGAAGGTGATGGATTTTCAATCCAACACCTTCTGCCTCCTACAGCAAGTCGTTGTAACGACTTGTGATGTAATCGTATGCGATGTAACAACGCAGTCGTTGTAATAACCGCGTTGTTATGGCATGTGAAGTAAACAATGTCTCCCCTCTCACCCCACCCTGGCAAAGTTATGTTTAATTAACAACAAACTTTTTGAACAATGTTATAAATCCAAAATGTTCACATTGTACATTCTGGCCTTATTTACCCTAAATATACCTCTAGAGAACACTTAAACTTATTAACACGTTTTTACACATAGCTGTATTTTTATTGACGTTATGGTCCTGGTGCAATTTTTTTAATCTCGAATATTAAAGGGTTTTATTGGGGGCTCCTACGAGCCCAGCGGTGGCGTCTGAGCAGAGTGGAGTAGGGTAAATCGCTAGGATAAGAGTTAAATACCCGCAGACTGTAGTAGTCGGTGAAACATTATGAATGTAGTGGGGTCCATGCCAAGGTAGAGTCTGACGATGGGAACGCCTTTGGAGTAGACAATCAAGATGGAAAGGGTGACTGTCACAGGTGTCTGACCAATCGGTGGCGATTTCTTTGGGAGACAAATGTGTCATTATTTATTTAAAGTATACATATATGTACATCCAAAACTGGCATTTAAGAACTCCATATTTGCTGGGAGCCTTGCTTTCTTTAAAAGTAGGATTTTGTTTTTGTCTGATTGGTGTATTTTTCAGCAGCATGTGGTCTCGCTCAGATACCCTGTGGTGTCCAAAGTTCATGGCCTACTTACATAAAGCAGGCTCCTACAGCAGGGTTAGTTTTCATTCTGCAGGCTATGAGGGGTTTAAAGAGCCTGTCCTAGAATGAAATAAAATGAAGTGAACACACCATTTATGTCATGTTCCCTTATGTGAATTGATTTATATTCTCTGTTCTGTAATACACAACAAATGTGACATGGAAAACGATGGTCTTTACTACAGATCTTTTCTTTATAATTTCTTTGCAGGCAAGGTCCTGTTCAGGAGGAGCCGCATTCGTGATGTAGCGGTGAGGAGGTTGAAGCCCATCGATGAATACTGCAGGGTATGATTAGTTTCCATTATTGTGCAAATGATCTTAAAGTCTCCAGTCAATGAAATGTGCTGACATCAGTGAGCAATGAAAACCCCAACTAAACACATTGGGGTAGAAATCAGAGATGGTAAAAGTAGAGACACTGTAGGCGAAGGTCACAGGGGAAGGAGTTGACAGGAAAATGGGCTACTGGCGTCAACATGAAAGGAAAAAAATAATTTCAATAAGTGATAAATACATGTTGATGAGTTTTGCTTCGATGTTTGTTGAGTTTAATTTTCCTGCGAAACCATTTATGATTGAACATATCGGCAGACAAGTTTCACACACCCTCAGAAAAGCCCTGTACAAAAGTGATTAGGACCAACTAATTGATAAATGTGCTTAAAAACATAAGGCATATTATACTCTAATGCCTCCAAAGTTAAGCTGGGCGTACTTAAGTGAACTTGGCCCAACTATTGGACTATATAGGGAGGTTCATTAAGTTTGAGAGCTATTTATACCATCTTATGCCACTGAAGTGGCCTCTGTGTATCTAGGAAGTTTTATTCTTAAAATTTGTATAGAGACCACACTCCGGGTCAGACGAACATAGAAAATGGGCTTGGGCACCAAAAGAAAACTGACCCCCATTAGTGAATTGGAAAGCTAAAAAAGTGGCCCATGATTGCAAATTAGGACAGTTTTAAACTTGTAAAGACATGATGTATAGGTGTTTTGTAAGGCATAGAAGACTGCATGGATCTGAACTTGCTGCACACAATGTTTTCAAATCTGGGAAATCAACATTAACCAACATTGGCAAGGCCAAAACATCTCGGCTATGTAAGAGCTGTTGTACTGTAGCATGGCTGCTGTTCAAGATGACTACAAGTTAGTGGCGTAAAGTGGAGTAGAAGAGAGTGGTGTGCAGTGGAGTGGCGTGGAGTGGACTGGCATACAGTAATGTAGAAGTAGCATAACATGGAGTGGCGTAAAGTTGTGTGGCCTAGAGTGCCAAGGAGTGGAATTGTGTGGAGTGGCGTAGTGGTGTGCAGTAGAGTAGGGTAGAGGCATGGAGTAGAGTGGCTTAGAGTAGAGTTGGCTGGAGTTGAATGGCATAGAACCGCATTGTGTGGAGTTAATTAGTCGTAGATTAGAGTGGCATCGAGTAAAGTGGAGTGCCATAGAGTGGAGCAGAGTGACGTGAAGTAGAGTTGAGTAGAAAGGCGTTGAGTAGAGAGGGGTAAAGTAGCTTTGAGTAGAGTGGCATAGAATAAAGCTGCATAGAGTGGGGTGGAGTTGAATGGCATTGTGTCAAGTGGAGTGGCTTAGAGCAGTAAAGTGGCGTAGGGTAGAGTGGAGTAAAGGGGAGTGGCATAGAGAAGAGTAGCATGGAGGGTTGTAGTGTGCCATGGAGTAGCAGGGTAGAATGGCGTAGAGTGGCATAGATTGGTGTGGTGTGGAGTGCCATATTATGGAATTGAGTGGAGTGGCATAGTGTAGAGTAGAATGGAGTGGTGTGGAGTGACGTAGAGTTGTACAGTCGTGGGTGTATGTAACATAAGTATCAATAGCGACAGCAGCAGGATGAAAGGTGAAAGCAACATAAATAAGAAGCCATATGCCTGTGTTAAAAGTAGGAAAGCACATTGCGTGTCCAGGAATAATACCGAACCACTTATAAATTAAATGAAAAAATAGTGAGTTGTAAAAGATGAGGAAGAAGTCCGATGAGGAAGAACACATGTACTTGGTCCATGCTCCAGGGAGGAGCAAACACAAGAAAGGAACTGAAGCCTACAGGAGAAAAAAAAGGAAAGATGGCAGATGAGGGATATCGAAAACAACTAATGATATTCTGGTGGCGGGTTGTAAACCCACTGAATTGCAAACAATACGTCTCGCATTACAGTGCATGTGCTATGTAGGTGAGACCTAAAAACCAGCCTAGCAGACCATAAAACATGCCCACAAACAGCCAAAAACTGCCCACCCATTACCTATCAGATGTTTCCGCGTAATTGTGGATTTGCCGCATATGCCACGTAATCCATCATATGCTGCATAATCTGCAGATTAAAAAAAAAAATGTATTGTTAATTTGCTCAGTACATCTTCTTTCACATATAATACAGTAAACACAAGGACACCCCTTTGGCATGGTAAAAACAAACATATTAACCGCTTTGACACAACCCTTTATCGACTGTTGCTGTATGCACCATAGGAAACAGCACGCCCTTTATTCATGTTCTTTCACCATAATCTCCAGATTTAAACAAAAACAATTTTTGTTTCTAGCTCAATTGGATCAAAAGTTTTTTTTAAATATAGTGACATGTTCCTGCGCAATGGGTGACTTTTTCAAAGGTTCACTGGTCATCTTGATCTTTTTGTGGTTTATTGCAGAATTTGGTTGTTAAACACGTACTAATTGGGTCAAATCTTTGCCCAGATATTATTACATGTGCAAAAAAGACAAAAAAAATGCAGAAACACTCTCAGAAAATGTACTAAATTACGCAGCATAATTGGCCTTTTCTTGCTGCTTAATTTAGTGAACCCTACCACATAATTTAGTCCTCCACGGCGCATAATTCCAGTGGCCCTGCCTTAAGGGCCAGCCCAACCCTGCCCACGTGCCTCTGGATTTCTATCTGTCACGATGTGTTTTATCCCCAGTCCCCACTGGTCTCCAAAGGGCACTCCCAGTGTCTAGAAAGTTTATTTTAGTTTCGGCCTACGAATAGAGAGAGCATTTCTGGTGGTGATATTTCTCCATATAGTTTTCAACATATGTTTAGTACCCACATACTACTGAAATTGGGGTTTCTCGGTATATCGAAAGTTTAGCTTCCTGTTGGACACCTGGATAACGCTCCCATGCCAGTGGAGTGGCCTTTGTCCGTCGTTAAGACGCGGGTATTTTTTCCTTCAAAGAGCGCTTGCCTTTCCTTGCGCTTTCATTCATAACTGCGCTGAAGACAAGAAGATTTGAGCTTATATTCGTTTTTTATTCTCCACGGACACCGGTGCTGTGCCGCTTTGCATGACGTCACTCTTGCTGTTGGCGCCCTGACTAAAGACAACCGTGTTGCGTTAGATTCAGGGCTCAGCTCAGTTCAAACTCGAACATGACGTGTTCATGCCCATGGCTTAAAACATGATCCCTGCGGTTACAAAATAAAGGCCCCCTTGTGCCCGGTAGTCCAGTATCGCTATCTCAGACAGGAAGTCTACTGAAGGCAAGGGAGAAGTAGTGTCACGAGTTCACCCAACAGGCGCGCTCCATCTGAGAGGAGCCATTTACTGCCTTCAGTGCAGACGCGACTTGTGACCTCTCTGGCCCGGAAATGACCGACTGCATTCAGATCATCTGAGTGCCAAATGCATAGATTATATCCTGTAACCCGTCAAAAAATTGAATTATCCCCGTCGGCGTTTCTTTTCTGGCCCTTGCACTCTTTTTAAACATCTTCTCCTCTATGACAACATCTTCTCCTCTATGACAGATTACAGAATTGCCCTTATCTATGTATGTTGATGCTTTCTAGCATTTGAACTATCGAGTATTAATCAGTTTACCTTATGTGGGGGCTCATGAGTTACTTCTGGTTTTTGTGGAAGTTTTGTCTCGTTGCATTATCTGATTATCCTTGTCACAGACAAGTAACACAAAGAAGCATTCCAATGGTCAGCACAGTAGTATTGGAACAGAAACCTTCATTGTTGTATAAGCCAGCTGCAGTACTGTAAGGTCCCGTTCGGAAAGCAGACCAGTCTCAGTACAGACCCAACACATTGCTCAGCAGCCCAGCTGCCGTACAGAAACATCCCCTTGGTATGTCATACAAACGGTACTAAAATATCGCATTCAGTACAGGCACAACACGTTGTTACAGGACAGCAGATCCGCAGCAGTACAGAAACATTCCATTCTAACTGAAGACCAGCCATAACGCGGCCACATCACATTGTTATAGCATACTAGCACACTAATCAAAATACCGAACCATTCCATTGTTACATCAGACCAGTAACCGAACAGAAACACCCCATTCGGACAGCACACCAGTCACAGTAGTTGCCTTCTTCCCGCTGCTGCTATTTTCTTTGCCGATGCTTGTAGAATTGCATCGGCTTTGGTAAAACCGGTAGCGGTGGGTGTCCATCTTCGTATTTTATTCTGTGTAATTCGAAGATGGCAAATATGTTGTATGTAGACTCAAAAGGGAGCCAACTTGTAAAGGTATAACGATAGGTATGCAAAATAAGTTTGTTATACCATTCCAAAAAGGCCACCACTGTGTAGCTAGATGCAACATGGCAGCCATTTTGACATGTTACTTTGTATACTTATTTTTATACCATTCCAAGATGTGCGTCTTATTGTGTTTACTGTATAGACGCAGTGTGGTGACCTTGTTTCAAGATGGCCATACAACACAACTGGCTTTTTTAGTGTTTGCTTCACAATTCTACAAGCGTTGGTAAAGCCAATACCAGAAAACATTTGCAAGTAATGTGAATGCATGGCCGATTGGCTTTGCCAATGCTTGTCTGCATTTGGGAATGACATTTTTTTCTAAGTGATCGCTGATCATTACGGATTTTCAACCTGAATGTTTAGCTACTACTTCCACAATAGTATATTATTTCATTTGCGTGTATAAAGACTTAAAAAGTAAAATTTTTCAAAGCACATATTGTAGCTAAAAAATATAATCAAATAGTGGAAACTAACTGTAGGGCAAGAGTCAAGGTATGACTTGAGAGCTTGAGTGTTCATTGAAAAAAGTCTATGTGCTAATGATGCAAGCACATTGCCCAAATTTAATTCCTTAAGGGAAAACATTGATTTAAAAAAAAAATGTTATTATAAATTGCCTTGAGCTTTGTTCATTTTAAGATGAAATTGAAGGATGAGCGTCTAGTGGTGATCATCTCCACTTTTCCCCGTCATCTTGTCTTGCCATTTTGCTGGAGTTTTGGCGACTGTGTCCAGTCTTTGTTGGTAGGGTTTTCATTACAGCTGAGTGGTGGGCTAAATGCAGCAATCGTTACTTCAGACTCCATGTCCTGGTTACTTTCTTGTGTGTCACTTTAACTACATCCAGTAGTTTAGTGAATTGATTCAGATTTTATTTGATATTTTTGATGTTTTCCTGAATATTAATATTTGATCTTGTGCCTGGATGTGCTTTCCCTATTCTTTTTTTTTTTTAGAACCTAATTTAATGATTTGTGGTTCTATACCCTTATTATGGTGGAAAGTGCCAGTTCTGAGACTCCGCCTGTCCCCTCGCTGGACCCACAATGTTTTAGATATCACCACAGCTGAGTCTCGACCTTGAGTTACTGCAGAGGCAGTGCATCCTGAAGAGGTATAACAAGACTCCTAGAAATAAAGAGGACTTCAGACGTTCAAAGGGAAGATTATTTTCCTTCTCTTCTTTTGATTGGATGCAGATGCGCTTGTCCCTACCCTCCTTCTTGGTCCAGCCTCCTTCTGAGAAGAAGTGCTTTATCCAGGACAGACAGATGAATCCGTCAACAGGGAAACTTTTTATCAACTGAATAAAAGGATGGCTTACAGGATCGTGTGTTGCACACTGCTATATACACCGGTTACACACCGCAGAGCTTCTGCGGTGTGGGCATGTTTGTTCCCTGATAAGCAGTGTTTGAAGATACCAAAAGAGTATATATTTGGGGCAAAAGAGAATTTCTACAGGTCAAAGTGCACTTTCGGTAGATGAACATGATTACAATGTAACTATTTTTGGCAGATAAACTATTGTTTAAAGTAACATTCTCAGAAACCTTGGAGGCAGGCTGTTTTACTAAATCATTAGCTAACAAAAATTGACAAAGCCAGTAAGTATGAATTTAATGTGCCAACCCTTGTAAAGACAGAAATGAGGAAGGCTGCCTTTGTGCATGTCTTGGCCATGAGCAGTTGATAGAGTCTGGGAGGTCTAAAATAATTTCTCATGCTTTCCAATTCAGACACTCACTGCAGGTGGAGTGGTGCGCCTAAACTGCCAACAGCTTTAGGAGAGCGGAAAATACTCTTTTGTGTGGAGCCAAGACTTGATTGGCAAGGTCTCATGCCAATGGCTGAAAGAGTCTGGTCAATAAAAGCTAATGGTTGTGTTGCAGTGGAAATCCCACGGTAATCTCCCTTTGGAAAATCTAGGAAATGTGGCACCATTACCTCTGATTACCGTTACGCTGATTTCCGCTGAAGGTTAATGGATCTTTGCCACCGTTTATGACCAGAGAGCTCCTACATAAACATGAGCAATTCATAAAATGCAAATAAAGATTTTAGCCAATAATGAGCAGTTTTAAAGGTATTAATTTTCTAAGCAAATTTAAGAATCTCTGACTCTTCATTCAGTAATCCGGTATCAATCTGGTTACAGAATTGATAACAGAAAAATTAAGTTAGCACAAAGCATCATCATTTGCAAACCGCACATTCCATAAAGGAAAAAAATTCTATTCTAAGACAATGGAGCTCAAACGATGTCAGTCAGAACTCCTGAAAAGTTCCAGAAGCAAGAGTGAGTTAGCATAAGCCAATCAATAATTAATAAAGGGACGGACCAGAAGCCCACTGTATATATATTGGAAACAATAGAATAGCATAGAAATATGCATAGTCAGGGCCACACCTAGAAAGTAGGTTTTATCCTGAGGCAGTCTGCATATCTTCAACTTCATGCATCCAATATGGGGAGAGGGCCTTTTTGGTATGAATACTTTCATTTGCAGTGTATTGTTCACATCATCTTTTAAGGACAAATGTGGTATTTAAAGAGAATGAATTCTAAAAGCTGTACAAACTACTGCTTTGTTCCCCCAATGTTTTTTGCAGTTGTGGAATTAATGGAGCAAACAGTTTTGGAGACGGTGAGAAATGTGTTCTAGTGATCACATTGTTGACTGTGAAATCAGGAGATTTAAGTTCAAATTCTCTCTACCCTCTCTCTTGACGTGTGGCTCAGTTCTTGAGGTTCTTTGTTTGTCAGAAGACTGGTATTGCTAAGACAAGCTCTACTTCCCAGGAATAAGCACTAATAATACAGCAGTACATACAAAAATGTGAACGTTGATGGCCTCGGAGTGTACCTGTTTAAAAGTTCTTTTTGTAGGTTAGCCATGGACACAGCATTGATGTGTTCTGCAAGTGCCAGAAGGCTGTCTGCCACTCATTCATACATTTTTCTACTACCTTTTTTGTTGGTGCATTTCTCTAGTTTTCTGTTGTCCTGCCTGTCCGAGTCAGGCTGGTGTGTTGAGAAATTTTTGGTTAGCCTGACAGACTGCAGTTGCTGAAACGGAAGGAAGGATGGGAAAGAGCTGAGTGCGCCAAGTATCGTGAGATGCAGTCCAAGCATCAATTGGAGAGTGTTGGACCTGGTCCTTTTGGCAGGTTCACCCCTAGACTTTTTGCTTTTTCCTAGCCTGTTTCTGAGACCTGGTGTTGGTGATTTCAGGCCTCTGCGCACTTTTTCACTGTGGTACAGTGTAAAGTGCTTGAGCTCTCTGTGTATGTGTGGTGAGTGACCTGCCCTCTCATAGGAATGAATGGGGAATATGTATGCCCATGGTAGTTCCTGATGTGTGGGTGTGCAGGGGCGAGTTTCGTATGAGAGAACTCGTGAGACTGAATGCTGCGAAATGGTATTTGCGGCATGATTGTGTCTAGTCTAGAAGTGCCACTTTTAGAAGTTGGCATATTTGTGTAATTTGTGTCTGGCGTGTGATTGGCTGGTGAGCCTGGGTCAGGAGTGCCTGGGCCTGCTTGTGGATTGACTGTCTGGTTTGAGGGTGACAGGGGCTGGAGAGCCCAGGAGGTTGTCTGAGTCAGCCCATGGATGAAAGGCAGCATCTGCTGCCAGGGAATAGGGAGGAGATGGCACCTGATAGTGAAGGGCTGTGCCTGCCTGACCACAATGCTGGCTCCACCCCCCCCCCCCGCTGGGCGACTGTCACCTCTGTCCTTGATACTGAAGGGACTTCCCTATAACCAGTTCTAGCTGGTTCTCACACTGCCTACACAAAGACTTCAAAGACTTTTCTGTGTATAAGAAGGGGCTGTGTCCCCTTCCAAAATGTTCTTGTTTCTGACTTGAATCTACCAGGGGCGGGCGCTGCCCAGCCCCTGGATGCCTGGAGGACTTCTGGTGGACCCCTCTGCCTTGCCTGGGCTGATGGGGGACTGTGCTTTGCCCTGGAAACCTGATGGGCCTATCTTGAACTCTGGAGACCTTTTGCTGGGTCCCCTTTGCTTCCCTTGCTGCTGGACTTTGCTGGTAGCACTGGGGGAGTGCTTTGTTTGAGGCAGAGACCTTCTTTTCTTTGCTATAGCCTTGGAAGTGCTTGATTTGTCTTCCCTAGCGCTTGGGAACGCTTTTTGCTTTATATGAGCGTGTCTCTGCCCCGCATTTTGAGTGGGGAATTGCAGGTGCCACCCTGCTTTTTGCCCGATATCTCTATATTTTTATTTATGGGTGCCACCCCATTTATTTTATTGCCTAACGGGTGCTCACCCCGTTTCTACTTTTATTTTGAATACCGAGGGTGCCCAACCCTCGTTATGCCCCTTTGTTCACCGCCGCGGCCCGAGCTGTGTGTATGGCCGCGGAGAGAAGAAACCGAAGGAGTTGAGCCCTGATTGGCTCAGAGAGACGAGCCCCCCTCAGCGTGCCGCGCTGTGATTGGCGGGCCGCGGGAGGCTCGCCCTGAAGGCCGCGCTGGGGTTGGTGCAGCACCGGAGGCTGCGCCGACTAGCCGCGCTGTCATTGGCTGGCCGGCCCGGGATGCCTTGTTGACGTCTCCCCGGGCCGCGCCGTGATTGGCTGCTGGCCCGAGGAGCGAAGAAGATGGCGGCCGTTGCGGGGCTCCCGTGACCGAGAGGGAGCCCCGAGAGAGGTAGCATGGCCTGCTGCGTGAGGAGCGTGCGAGCCAGAGAAAGCCCGGTCCCGAGATGGGGGACCGGGTGTGGAGCGTGGCGGGCGTTCGTAAAGGCGGGGCTCCCATGAGGAGAGAGAGCCCCTCTGAAGAGTGATGCCTGCCTGACTGGCCGCCTGCACCGAGGAGCCACCGGTGAGTGGTGCAGAAGGGAAGGGACACATTATCGGTGTCCGCCCCCCCCAGTAGCGCGATCTCGCGCTTGTCGGCATTAGGAAGCCACGAGGGCTTCAAGGGCAGCCCCGGTTGGCAGTGGGTCGCCCCAACGTGGCAGTAGAGCCCAGAGAGGCTCTGGAGGCATGCTCTGTTCTTTGGAGCCCCGAGAGGCTCCCGCCCCCATTTTTGATTCACGAGCCCAGCGAGGCTCGAGGTGCCATGGATTTCAGAGCCTGAGGGCTCCATGGTGCATTTATAGCTTTAGAGCCTGTGTGGCTCCAACGTTTGGGGCACGTGACATGCCCAGAGCCTGTGTGGCTCCAACAGTGGGTGCAGTTTGCGCCCAAGGGTCAGTGAGGACCCTGTCGCAGTTTCTTTGATGATCTCCAGCTGCCCAGCAATTAGGTGGCAGCTGCACCGTTTAGGCGCAAGATGGAGAGCGAGTCCCTGAGAGGGACAGAGATGGCACAGAGGTGCCCGGCCAGTCACAGCTGCGCAGCACTTAGTACCAGCTGCACCGTTTAGGTCTTGGGATTTCACAGGTGCCCAGCTAGTAGTGGGCACTTGCTACGTTTAGGCTTGTGCTTGGACTGGTGCTACATGGCAGCGCGCCCTGACATTGGACACAGGGCGTCTGAGCTCCAACAAGGCCAGTTGGCCTAGGGACTGCCACAGGTGGTGGCTTATGTAAGTTGTGCGCAATGTGGTTACCTGCTATGTTTAGGATGGTAATTGCCTACTGTGTGTTTTTGCGCTGTTGTATTGTTCTGGCACCTCTGAATGTTTTTATGCGTCATGTGTCTTCCTTTTCCCTGCGCTGCACCTCTGAATGTCTTAGGCATCATGTGTCCTCTTGCGCTGCACCTCTGAATGTATTTTATTGCATCATGTGCTTTGTTCTGAACACCGCTGAATGTATTTTTATGCATCATGTGCTCTGTTCTGAACACCGCTGAATGTGTAGGTTTATGCATCATGTGTTTCCCTTTACTACACCGCTGAATGTGTTTTCATGCATCATGTGTAATGTGTTGTGCTTGTACCCCTAAATGTTGTGTGATACTTAGGTGGTTGTTCTTTTCAGTACAGGTGGTCCTAGTGAGGTCCTGGTCTCCTGCGTGACATGCTCCTAAGGTGTTTAGGGTTGCGTAATGTGTGCTTACCTGTTCCCAGTAGTTACTGGATGTGATTTATAACTGTTACTGTGTGCTACAGTGATTTTATATTCTTTTTTTCTAATTTCTGACAGTATATCATTTCTACTAAGTGCTGATTATGACAGTGGCCCACGTGGCCCTGTCTTGTGAATATTGCCCGTGCCAATTGGCACAATGTACATGTGTGATTCTATCTGATATGTTTTGACAATACAGAAGTTATTTTTATATAACCTTGTGTGGAGTTCCTTTTTGTGGTGTGCCTAGGATGTTGTTGCTGTTGTGTGCTGGCGCAAATGCTTTACACATTGCCTCCTAGTTTAGCCTTACTGCTCGTGCCAAGCTACCAAGGGGGTGAGCAGGGGTTATCT
The DNA here is from genome assembly GCF_964263255.1 of Lissotriton vulgaris. Classification (NCBI taxonomy): domain Eukaryota; kingdom Metazoa; phylum Chordata; class Amphibia; order Caudata; family Salamandridae; genus Lissotriton; species Lissotriton vulgaris. The sequence goes on along the minus strand of NC_141693.1, from coordinate 1,062,480,280 downwards.
TGGCGTGTGACTCCCTTGCCCTGACTAGAATGGTGGTTTCTGCCTGGCTTTGGCGTCAGCCTTAGCCTACCAGAAATAGCCAGTTCTAACAGAGAGCATTGTAGATTTACAGAGGAGGTCCAGAATTCCATCGCACAAATGATTTTTAAAGTGTACTCATTGGTTGCCAAAATTGAGTATCATTTTGAGCCTTTTCAGAGTAAGGCAATAAAGGTATGATACCACCATGGTGCCTCCTGCTCCTTGTGAAGAAGAGTTGGCAGGGTGGTTAAGTCAATGAAGCTGGTGCTTTGTGAGGATATTTCATTTCCAACCTTGCAGACTTATGTATCATTTTTTAGATGTTTGGAATTCCAGCCTGCTGCTATTTAGAGTATCAAATAGTAATGGTACTAGCATCCCTCAGTGCCCATCAATATGAACATTGCACACTCAATGGCCGTGCAGCCTCCTCAGACTGCCAGCCAGTGACTGCCCACACACTACCCACGCGTATCCGCTCTTTGCCCCAACCACCAGTGCAGTCTTCTCAATGTCTGTCTGTGTGAGCCTCTCACATTGCCTACCAGTGCTAGCTCCCTTCATGCTGCCCTTCAGTGCCATCACAACACCCGGCCATCAATATGCGCTTCTCGCACTGTCAACAGGTGTCCTCTCCGCATTGTGCTCCTGCAATGCCAGCCTCTTGCACTGACCTTCAGCAGTGGCGTAACGGAAGTTGAGGGGGCCCCCTACAAATTACATGGAGAGGCTCCCCTTCGGAGTCAGGAGCTCTCAGGCCAGGGTACTGTGCTGAGGGGCCCCTGGTGCCATTAACCGTAAATACTAGATTCTTGCACTTCTAAAAGGGCTATCTTCACCCACTGCTTATTAGTGCCAGCTCCCTGCATTTCCCATTAACGCCAGTTCTCCAAATCCCCTCCTGTGCAACCTCCACCCACTGCCCATCAGTGCCAGTCCTCCCATTGCCCACAAGGGCGGCTTGTGTTTTCACCAAACCTGTCCTGGACTCTGATGTTGAAGTTTACACTCAGTGGCTGATCAGTCCCTGTCAGTGGCGGCTGGTGACATTTGAAAGTAGTGAGGCGTAAAAGTTCAGGATGAGTGTCACCAATTTTGTATTGTGCCTCTATCAATAAGCTGTTGTCTGATGCACACTGGAGCAGCTTTACGCTTGCCCGACCTGCTATCCCACTCATAACTGTAACCCATGGGTCACGCTGCTTGAGGCTTGGACCACAACAGGCACGGGTCTCTGAGGGGAGGGAGGCTGGCGCAAAGCAGAAAACCCCCAACCTTCCCATGCCCAGTCCACCTGGCATCTCGCCTTACAGATGGCGAGGGTGGAGCTCATGAAGACGTGGTTGGGGGCCACCCCAGGACAAGGTTCTTCTCGAGGGAGAAAGAAGATGGGGCCGAGCCTCCCCCAGCCACCCCCCCCCCGCGTCCATCCCCGTGCCATGGTTACCGGGTGTCTGTCACCATGTAGATGTTGAGCGTGGAGTTGTACAAGACGACCATCTCGGGGGCATTGGGGCGCAGGGAGCGGCTCGCTGGCTCCTCGGCGGGCACCTGGGGGAGCAGGAAGAGGCGCAGGATTAATAATTCACAGGCCGCCGGGTCCATCCGATACCCAGCAGTAATAAAACACCCGTGGAGGGGGCACGTGACTGGCCAAGAGGGTGAACACGCGGGAGGGTGGACTTTGTACACGCCATGTGGAGACCGGGGAAGCCAGTGTGCAGTCTGTCTCGGCATGCGTACACTCTGTGTAATGCCCAGGAACAGACTTTAACTGCCCCAGGAATGACGTACTGTGTGTTTTCTCACTCCCGCAAGTTAACAAATAATTATAATGTTTGCAGTTCTGGCTGTGTACCATCAAGCATAGGAGAAACAATCACAAAGTCAGATCACGCTGCAGAGTCGGTGAGTTTATGCATGAAGATACGTGACCCTCGACAAGGCAAAGTCCCCATTCGCTGTGGAGCCACTAGCAACAAGCTTGTATATTTAATTAAAGACACAGAAATGTAACAAATCGAAATAAAGAAATGTATAGTCAACTAAACTACTGTAAAACTACACAACACAACAGTGCCACATTACTTATCTTTCCTAAACTACAAAACTTTAAAGATAAATCAGTGTGAGGACCAGCTGCACTTGATACATGTACCGGGTACACGGAGCATGTATCATCCGAGCACTTTACATGCGACGTTGACGATAATAAATAATAAAATATAATAAAACTTACCTTGGCTTCAGTTCCCGCTTTTCTCCCGAGACTGCAGACTCCCGAATCCCGCCGTCCTGGATTTTGAAAACGTCTGGGCTCTCGTCAACAGGAAGGCTGCAGGCAGCCTCCCTCCCCTCCACAGCAGCCAGCGCTGTGATTGGTTCGGCCGGCTGCCCTACCTACGTCATTTCTCTCTGTATGCCGCAGCATACAGAGAGCAGGGAGAGTGGGAGGGGTTACTCGAGGGCAGGGGGGAGCGGCTTGCCCACTGTTCTAAATACTGTCTGTTTGGCAGCCTCTCAGGCTGCCCAAACAGACAGTATTAACAACAGTGGGGAAGCCGCTCCCCCCTGCCCTCGAGTAACACCGCCCACTCTAACTTCTGCTTTCTCGTCGTGCGAGAAGGCAGAAACAAATGCTAGTTATTACGGTAATAACTACCATGTGGTTTCTGCCTTCTCGCATGGCGAGAAAGCAGTGTGGCGGTGCCCAAACGCCCCCATGGACGAGCCGCCACTAGTCCCTGTCCTTACCCATGAGGTGGCCTCCACTGCCCCAAATGGAGATTTCTTTTCAAATGAAAGCTTAGCCTTATCTTCTCTTCTCTCTCTGTTGCCGACCCTCTTCTCTCTATTCTATAACCGTGCCCTTGTCTTTCCCTCTATCTTAATCCCCGCTCTACTCTTTTCTATGCTTCTCTCTGACACATTATCCTCCTGGTATGCCGCATGTTTGTCTCGCCCTTCCATTTCATAATCTTCCTAAGTTCTCTACCTCTTGCTTCATCCTTCTCATCCCCACTTACCCCTTCCCTTAGAGGTGTCTCGCTCTTTACCTCTCTTCGTCATCTCTTCCTCCTTCAGCAGAAACTCTCTGTCTTCACCACTCCTGTACTACACAAATGGGAGTCTAGAGGGAAGACAAACAGAACTAGGACGCCCTCCACTCTGAAAGCTAATAAACAACACCAGTCCTAGTCCTCATGGTAATATTCATTTGCTGGACTGTAAACATCCATGGTCGAAATTCGTTATCCACGGGATCTCTTAAGTCTGAAGAAAATCCTAAGATGTTTCAATCTATTGCCTCTTTAAAATAACAACCTCTCTGATAAATACAAACAAGACAGCACAGACAAAAAATGTGTGAAAAAGCGAGATGGCACCTCACGGGCGCACCACCAATGGGACCCCTGGTTGGTACTCACCAGGATGGCCCTGTTCTCATCATCGGTGCCATCAAGCTAAAACCAAAAAAGTGTCTCGACCCTCAAAAATAAAAGGACAGTGGATGGTGCAGTGGACACAACTTATATGTGACAAAACTAACAACATGTAACATTTAACATATAAGTCACTGAGCAACTGGGGCCATAAACTTTTATTCTCATTCCCTTCTCTGTTGCAAAACAGTGAACACACATATACTAAAAAAGAAGAGAGAAAATACTACCAATCGATTCTCTCTCTACTTACAGCCGACATGTTTCATTGCCTTTGATTTTTCGGCAATTTCTTCAGGGCAATATATTTTAAATGCCACTGCAAGGGACCCGAGGGTTGAGAGGACGCCGACCGCTACTCTGACACCGTAAATTGCTTGAAACGGGGAGTAAGGACCATGCTCACTTAAGGGAGCTGGATTTCGATTTTAACACAATTTCACCACTGGTATGAGAGACAAATCTGCAAGCAGGCACCCAAGCTTCAGTGTCCCTTGCAGTGGCATTTAAAATATATTGCCCTGAAGAAATTGCCGAAAAATCAAAGGCAATGAAACATGTCGGCTGTAAGTAGAGAGAGAATCGATTGGTAGTATTTTCTCTCTTCTTTTTTAGTATATGTGTGTTCACTGTTTTGCAACAGAGAAGGGAATGAGAATAAAAGTTTATGGCCCCAGTTGCTCAGTGACTTATATGTTAAATGTTACATGTTGTTAGTTTTGTCACATATAAGTTGTGTCCACTGCACCATCCACTGTCCTTTTATTTTTGAGGGTCGAGACACTTTTTTGGTTTTAGCTTGATGGCACCGATGATGAGAACAGGGCCATCCTGGTGAGTACCAACCAGGGGTCCCATTGGTGGTGCGCCCGTGAGGTGCCATCTCGCTTTTTCACACATTTTTTGTCTGTGCTGTCTTGTTTGTATTTATCAGAGAGGTTGTTATTTTAAAGAGGCAATAGATTGAAACATCTTAGGATTTTCTTCACCACTCCTGTGCCTGGGTCCTACATCACCAGTGAGCCTGCCTGTGCCTCATAGTGGCAGCCAGGAGAAGGGATGAGGGGCTTGTGATCATAGGTGTCTGTGCAGCAGACTATTTATTAGAGGAAGTCATAAACAGTACTGATGTCCTTTGTTTATCGCTCTCAGTCAGGGTCACACCCCATTTTACATGCATGCATATTTAGGAAAATTACCCCCTACCCATTTAAACAGACTGATTCTCCAACAAGACCCGATATTAAACTTATAAGGTTTACTCCCATGTGTTGAGAAAATGTTCAGGTTTTTTATTTTACAGCTGATTCTAGGAATATTTTCTGTGACAGTCACAAATACCCAGGCGTAGTTCTTCAACTACATTTATCAATTCTGGGTCCCTTACATGTGAAAGTTAAAGGTTGTTTTCTTTTTTTTTTTGATCCAAGAGGAAAAACAATTCCCCATTGAGGACTTTCTTATTCACACCCGCACCCATTTTGAGGGTCTGCCCTGCCCATTTCCCATTCCCACTAGAGATATGAATGTACAACTACCCTTCACAAGAGTAAACCTGCTTCCATTTTATTAGGGGTGGGGGAGGCGAGGGGGGAGGTAGGGACCCTGAAAAAGTGCCCAACTTGACTTGTGGGTGTCAACAACTTGCCAAGGGCCATTACCACTTTGAAATGCCCACTACTCGCACCTGTGAGCAGATTTACTTACCTGTGCATGCGAGTAAATCTATTTACAAGCATACGTCCTCGTTATTTGAACCATAAACGTATATTACAGTTGTCATTCTCCCAGTTCATGTTCCTGTCTTCAACAATGCCTCCCTTTGTTCATGCAGTCTCAGTACATAGATGCCTTTGGAGGGCGAGTGCTTAAAGGTTCCCTCTCTAAAACTGCCCATTTGCACACCTGAGTAATTAGCAGCCTTAAATTAACGTGCATCATAGCTAGTGAATTTGATTACACAGCTGAGCTGGGACATCATTTCCTGATTCAGGAACTGTCACGACCATGGCAGGTTGAGGCTTCATACTACCCTCAACGGCACATTCTCCCCATAGAGTCCGTGTGGGCAAATGAAAACATCTGAAGCACAACATCAATAACTGTTCTCTACACAAAAGCCCAAACTATTAATGTTGTCAATGCCTCCTGATCTACACACATGATTGGAGAAGAAAAACCGGTGCGCCACGAGGCTTTTGGCTGAATTTTTTTCTTTTTTTTCTTTATTCTTGTCCCAATTAGTCTACAGCTGCTGGTGCTCTCAGCTTCCCGAGCTATCGTTCATTTCCGTCCTGTTGCATTTTAGTAAATAAATCAAGCCGGCCATTTCCTGTTATCTTCTCCCTGATGCTTTTCCTCTCTTTCTTTCCCTATCTGGAGGTCGCCTCCTTCCTTCCCGCGGCTTCCTCCTACATCACTTCCTGTTCTCTGCCTGTGTGGTTGTCCTTAGTCTGCCCATCCTTGCACGTCCCCGAGTTTACAGGCATCAACAGTTGTCATCAATATTATTCAGTGAGAATTCCCATACTTCCGCTTGTTAGCTGTTTAGCGATGTTAATGTTTGGATCAGCCTCTTTACATTTTCGCTGACGTGCTGATAGGACTTAACGTGAATCTCTTGCCCTTGTAGGTGTTTGCATTTTTTCTAGTTTCTTTTAGTTTGTCCCTCTCTGGGCAGCTTGTGTTTCATGACACACTTATGTTTGTCCCTTTGTGCTTCCATTACAGGCGCTTGTCCGGCTTCCTCCTCACATCTCTCAGTGTGATGAAGTACTGAGGTTCTTTGAGGCTCGGCCAGAAGACCTGAACCCTCCCAAAGAGTAAGTGTGACGTGATATCAACCAGGGTCAGACTAAAAGTGGCCCACATTTGCAATTGGGGCCGTTTTGAAATTGAACAGACCCGCTCTATAGGTGTTTTGCAAAGTATGCAAGACTACATGCAGTTGTGCTTGCTGCAGGCAGTGCTTGTTGTAATATCAAGAAAATCAACAGTTAAAGTCATAAACAGTCTAAAAAACAGCCCACACACTGACCTATCAGACCCGCCCTTCTGCCGAATATTAGTGACCATTACATTTTTACATAAAGTCCCTATATGCCAACAAGTTGATTTAAAAAAATTGAAAGCACCTCAGCAGTTTAAGTACAGTGAGTGTTGGAAGTGTGTATCAAGGGTGGGTTTTCATCCTGAGATGATATAGAATTGGAAACAGCAAAGAGTTGACTTTAGTTCTGCCTTCATTGAGCTTCAGCTTTACTTGCGTAACAGTCTCCCCATAAAACATACTGTAATGAGATTTTAAAATTGTATGCCTCTTTTGCACCATTGGAGGGGATAGGTGTCGGGGCAGAAGAAAATCTCTCATCCTATACTTGCCAAAAAGCTGATATTTTGTTTTTTTAATTATGAATGTGTATGCAATGATGGTTGGGTGTGTTTGCCCCTTATGTGCGTTTATAGTTGTTTAGGTATGTACTGACTGGAAAACAATGATGGCTGATGCGTCATGGCTGACCCTTATTTGCAGCAGACGACCATACTGCTGGGGTGGTAGTGCTGCCCAGAACACAATGGGAATCCATCATTGCCTGTAGTGTCTAAAACAGTAGTACCAGATAGAACTTCCTTTAGACCCCTTTTATTTTTCCAGTTGATCTAGGAAGAAGTGTGGCCTACACGTGCGTACTTCCCCACAAGAGACTTGCAGACTCCACCTGTTCATTTACACAAACCAGAGTCTGTGGGAGTCCACAAAACGGGGAGTGGGCAAGACAATATGGCCTATCTTGGAAAATCTGGGCAGCTTGATGGGATGTACCACTAGCGACACCATTTCAGTCCTTTGTAGCAAACAGAACAATGCTAAAAGACTGATAAAGGGAAGGTACTGCCCAAGCTGGTTAAAGAAAGAGAAGCAGGTGTGTGTTGGAAACAAGCCATCTTACTTTAGGGTGGGAGCATCCACAAATAATGTAATGCATTGAAAACCTTCAGAATGAAGAGCTTCAGGAGTGGCCTTAGCTTGTAAGTAGTTTGCAGTGGGAAACCCCGGAGAGGTCACTTTTCGGGTATTTTCAGCTAGATGACAAGGGCATTGAATCTTGTGGGAGCTGTGGGTGCCTTCTCCGTGGATTAATCTAACCCATGTCTGATGGTTCCATCCATATAGCTCATAAATGGCCAGCCAGCCGGAAGAGGATCTTAAATGGGGAAACATTGGGCGTAGAACTAGATAGGACCAGGATGTTGATACCAGTAGTATACTTGTGATTAAGGTGAGTAAAACATACTAGCATGTGTATAATCCACAGGATTACATCCAAGCCTCAGTCTCATTTTGGGAATTGGTCAGTCGCAATACTGTTTTGGCAAAACCAACTGGCTCACATACTGACCAATCACCTTGGCTGAAAACAAGGACATGCCTGAAACAGATGGTTTTAGTGGGTGGGGAGGAACACACCACCCAAAGTATCCCCCATGGTCAGATATCAGAAGTGGTAAAACAGTGCCCCATTCCATCGCTCAGCTCGGTGTGAGAGTTGGACTCTGTCTCACCCATTTACCTACTTGTCATACGTCATGGATAGTAACTCTAAAAAACCCTCAAATGGTCAATATACAGCAATAGTGACAGCATGAATAATACCCTGCTGTGTATTAATAACAGAAAGGATGCAATTAACAAATAAGTGGTGCCCACTTAATTGTATAATTGATTAATCAACACAGTTGCACGTCTGGATCAGTTATGCCAGAGGCTGGTATGAAATTCAAAGTAGCAAATTTTGACAAGCACCTTCAAAGTTCTGTCAGATATCTGGGAAGCTAGAGTTCAAATGGCTCCTCTTCCCCCTCTAAGTAGTGAAAATATTCAGTCTGCCACATGATCCCCTTTTCCGGACATTTTGCCTCCTGCATTGCTCTGCGTGCATAAGCAGCAAAGCCGTTACAGGTAGTGAAATGTCTGGGAACGGAGCAAGTGTAATAGTGGTGGGTATGGAGGAATGTAAAGGTAACCCCAAAAGTAGTCTCTGCTGTGGCTAAACTTAAGGTCCCCCCCCAATTAAGTTTTGTTGGGCAGACTACTATATTGGCAGGTGGGGGGAAGACTGTCACCTTTGCAATGGAGTACCTTCTCCGCCACTTAGTTTGGCAACACCACATATATGTGGTATTACCTCAAATGAGCGGATACCACCAAACATGGAGTATTCAGTAATGAGTTGATTCCTGGTGGCAATAATGATTCTACTGAATTTCAAAGTTATTCTTTTACTCTGAATGTCGTACACCTTTGATCAATCTTACGATTATGAAAAGATACATCATCTCTGATGAGATTCAAATCTGGATCTGCACACTACAGATCTCTAGAAGTTCCGCTTGAGTAAGGTCATGTGTATAATCTGCTTTGGTGCCAAATGAATACCGATTGAGAAGGTTGCACATTTCTCCTTGTAGGGTTCTCAAAATATTTTGTTGATACCACACTGTGTTTTAACCTCATCAGAGCTTCGAACGTTCAGCGCCCAGTGCTGAACGTTTGAAGAACGAATGCTGGCTCGACGGCCAACGGTCGTGCGCAGCACTGGGGAGGTAGTGCTCGTGACGACCGTTGGCCGTCTGCAGCAGTTAAGGGGTTAAATCAACCATGAGTGTAGCTCTCTTGCGCCCAAGAGCATCCCTAATCACTTACCTCTATATTTAATTTTTCTCCCTCTTCCTGACAAGCATACACCTAAGTTCTGTATCTGGTCCAGTTATCAAGCGGGCAGCATTGAATCCTCTGTGGACCCTCCCACTTCTGCTTCAACATCTTAACTCCTCAGGGAAATTGTACAGAACATTGTCAATGACGCAGCTGCTGCAATGCACACCTCTCTATCACGCACAACTGGTTTTCTCCCCTCTCTTTGTACTTTAGGGGAGAAGCAAACTGTGTAGTGCTGTACAGAAACTGAACTGAACACATACAAATACAAACAATGACCGACCCGATTGATGACGGAGGATGCACGAAACACTTAAGAGTTTTTGTGTATTTAGGCATGGGTATGTAGTTATTTAGTTAGTTATTTAGGTATGGTCAACCTAGCAGAGAACAATGAAGAGCTGTGCAAGGGGGCATGAAGGTGCAAGAATTAGGAGTGGGCACATTTCATGTATGTAACTGGGGAAGGATACAGAACTCTTAATGACTGAGCAGATCAGGGCAATGATGACCCTTACCATGTGAAGGTATGTGCTTTCATGTCTTGGGGTGTTCTGTTGTCCATATTCAGGATGTGCGGTTTGAGGCTTGTTATTGGGTTTTTTTGTTTTCGTAGCTCTTGCTTCCTACTGTAGGTATGTCATGGCTTCTTGTGATGCATTGTGATGTCATATGTGCCGCCTTCTGCTCAAACATCGGCAGTGTATTTTGTTGGATATTTGAGGGATGTTCTGCTACATTTGAGAAACTTGATGATCTATAGTCAGAGCCCCACAACTACGCTTGGTTGTAGTCCGTAATTATCCTTCCTCTAGTACAGCCATGTCCAAATGAGTTCCCGAACCTCAAAAGCGCACATTGGTAATTGGGCAAAAGGCTATTTTGTTGAAATTTTTCTGTTGCTACTTAAAACCCTTCTGTTATCCTCGGAAATATTCCACCACACTTCATTAATGGATCTTTCAAAATGTAACCATTAACTTTGATTACAGTTTGTGCACCCTTGCACTTGGGACTATTCTGGTGTTGGCTTTGCAAGTGCATACCATGTGCTGCGTTATCAACAAACGTGTCCCTGGAGCATTTTCCTTATTGTTCTGAGATTTTCACCAACCTGAGTCAAGGTAGCCTGATCACCCTGTGCTAGTGAAGGTAGATCTATCCAGTGAAATGGTTTGTGTTGGTTAATGTGAAGTATGTGGTGTGTCTGAATCTGTCAGGGACCTTTTTGGTCAAAGATGTGCATGGATGCAGTGGCACAGCAAACTCTTAGATGGGCACAAGCAATCCTTAAAGTTCCCAAATGAGAATCAGTGGCTCAAAAGTCACATGAATTGATGTTTGGCGAGGAATCCTTGCCGATTGATATTAGTCTGTGGGCCGGCTTTAGAGCTGTTGGCGCAACAATCATTTTTGTCGCTCCCCCATAACCACCTCCTCAGATTCCCTCATGACCATCAGGCAAAAGTACTGTAATTGCATTTATATAGCGCTGACTACCCCTGACAAGGCATCGAAGCACTTTTTCAGCGGGTAGCACGCTACTCCGGGACCCATAGAGGATTAGTGTTGAATTAGTATAGTGAAACATGCAAGTACATTTTAAGTGGTGGATAGGTTAGTCCGTTATTTGGATTTGGAATGATAGCAGAAGGATAGAGGAGAAAAAAAAGGTTTGTATTTATATAGCGCTTGTTACCCTTGATGGGGTGTTGAAACATGCTATTCAGGAAGCCCATAAAGGATTAGTGGTGAATTAATATGGTGAAATATGAAAGTAATTTCAGTGGTGGATATTAGTCAGTTATTTGGAGTGAGAAGGATAGCGGAGGGATAAAAGGGGAAGAAAGGTTTGCATTCATATAGCACTTTTTACCCCTGATGGATGTTGAAGCGCTTTTCTGGCGAGTAGCACGCCACTCCGGAACTCATAAAGGATTAGTGTTGAAAATTAGTATAGTAAAATATGAAGTAATTTGAGTAGTGCATGCGTTATTCAGTTATTTGTATAGAGAAGGGTAGGTGGCGGGATAGAAGAGGGAAAGAGGTTTGTATTTATATAGAGCTTGCTACCCATAGCTCCTCTCTCACACACATACATTTCATTTGTTTTTAATGCACTGGTAAAGGCTGATTTTACTAATAACCATGTATATCTACCCAAACAAACACTTTTCAGCAACATTAGAAATAGATAATGAAAGACTGTGGGGGGGGGGCAGAACACCCATACCTATTTTATGCAGTTTGCATGCAGCTCTTTGATGACAGTTCGTAACAGTCACAGTTTTATATTAGGGTTGTAGCTTATTTATAGCTTATTTATTTATTTGATTATTTACAGTGTTTTATAAAGCGCACACATGACCCAAGGGTATTAGAACGCTGTACATAGGGTTGAATGAACAAAATGATATGAACTGCAACACCAAAAGGATCTCTGTGACAAAATCTGTTATCCACTCAGCTATCCACATAAAATACAGATCTGTGATCCACACAGTATGTGTTCATTGCAGTAGGCATATTAACCCTCTGCTCTACTTTATGGCAGGTCAAAACTGCCCCTACACAAAATTCCAATCTCTCTCTCTAGCAGGAACATTAATCAAAAGAGTTTTCTTGACATCTTTAATGCTGCCTGAAAACTGGATGCACAAGGAATTCAGCTGAAGGTGTTTTTAAATTGTCAGTTATTGCTAAACACAGCCCCCCAGGTCAATGCCCAGTGCGGCCTCACCAGTCTCACTGCCCTAAAGCCAGCCCTGGTGGTCTGCTTGCTGCCCCGGGACAGCCCAAATAATTAAATTAGGTTTTTGTAATGAGACTGCCTGCCAATTAAAATCCATTGTTCTACTTTTGTAAAGAATCGGTCCTCATTTTACAGTCCACCCTTTGCTTCACAGTTACAGGTCTTCTTTGCCTTTGGCAAAAACATCTTCTGTTAAAATACGGCCACATTGGCACTTTCCAACTGCTAGAGTGTCTCTCGCCCCTTCATAAACCCACCCCCCCCACGTACCACACCGAGCATCTTCAGAGCCACAATGCCATTGTTTAGTTTATTCCTTGTTAGGATATGCATACATTTTAACATTGTATTGATTTGGTAAGAGAACATGACAACTGGGTTTCCATTGGCTCAAAACGAGTTTGTCCTTTGCATCAAGAGCGGGTGACCGAACTGCAGTAAACAGAACATATTTTTCACAGCATACATCATTAAAGAGTGCCCTCTCTGTACGAGAGTTACTCAAGTTTGTAACAGTTTATCGTTAGGACTACCCACCCCCTTTACCATTCTAACCCTGCATTTCAGAGACCAGGAATTATAAACGTGTTGGTTTTCTGTGTTGCAAGCCAAATTTGCATGTTGCTTTGGCATGATGCAGGTGGAGCCCCACCAGTCTCAACATGTAACTCCACAAGTTTATTTTCCAGATGGGGTGAAGTCCAGTGTTTCAGTCTGTGAATCCATTATTTTCTTTTCAGGTGAGCCATTTTTGGTTGCATGACTCCATGAAAGACAATGGAGGTGAGGATTTTTCCAGCTGGAGATGCACATTTACTGTCAGAGTGATCATTTTTGAAGTCAATTAATCCATCATGGTTTGTAAAGAGCACCTACTCACCTGTGAGGGTTTCAAGGCAATGAGAGGGCGGGCTGTTGATTTGTCTGCGCTATGGTGGTCAGTCAAAGAGCCAGATCTTAAGGTCCTTCCTGAATTCGGGTCAGCAACGGGGATTGTCTGAGGTGGGTCGCAGGGTGTTCCAGGTCTTGGCGGCGAGGTAGGAGAAGGATCTTCCTCTGGTTCTTGTCTTGTGGATCCGAGTCACGGTGGCCAGGGCCAGCTGGGTGGAGCGGAGGTGTCTGATGGGGACGTGGAATAAGATGCGGTGGTTCAGATATGCTGGTCCTGCGTCATGGAGAGCTTTGTAGGCGTGCGTGAGTGTGAAGCAGATTTACTGGGAGACTGGGTCTGTGAAGGCAGTGGACCGCTGCATTGGTCTTGATGGCAGCATGATGAGGATTCCAAGAACAGTGACAATCTGCAACTGAGTGAGTTTTTAAGCATGTAAGCAAACAGAGGGACATTCAAAGTCCCAGAAGTCTTGGGTGATGAAGAAGGATAATCAGTGATATAGGCAGGGGAAACCCAATAAACCCTTGTAGGCTTGGGCACTGGATATTTAAGGTCAAAGTATGCTACAAGGGACTTGTTTCAGAAAACAATAAATCTCAGTTGAGAGTCGTACACACGTATCACACTCCAGTGTATCCACAGGATATCACACTTGATAATTAACTGGAATAAATCAAAAGAAGGAAAAGAGAACACACGGAGGAAGTGAGTTATATTCAAAGAAAATTTGTATTTATTAATGAAGCATCAAATGTGAATCTGGGGAGATGAAAACAGAGAAATAAATTCAAGCAAAAGAAGTTATGAACAGAGGTATATATGACATCTACTCATCAGTTCACATCTAAAACATCAACTCCTGGTAATTATGACAGACAACCAAATTAAACAATAGACAATGGTCGTGTGTGTTGGTGACAATGCAACGCTTCTGGAGATGATGGAGGTGTCGACGTTTCGGTCTAATATGCAGTCGTCATGAAGACCATCATCAGGATAAAATATTTAATTGCTGGGAAAACTCCCTGAAATTTCCAAAAAGGCTTGCTTCTAATTTCAATGAACAATCTTCATTATGGTATATAGAGGCCCCCTTTGGTGAGCGGTTCTTGGACAGCTGGTAGCCGAGCATTCAGCGTGACTTTGAAAATTTGAATCATACAAGTTGCGCAATCGTGAATGTAGCGTCTTCCGTCGGCATGCCGGGTCTTGAAATATTTTGTCCTGATGATGGTCTTCATGACGACTGCATATTAGACCGAAACGTCGACACCTCCATCATCTCCAGAAGCGTTGCATTGTCACCAACACACGACCATTGTCTATTAATTAATTTGGTTGTGTGTCATAATTACCAGGAGCTGATGTTTTAGTTGTGAACTGATGAGAAGATGTCATATATACCTCTATTCATAACTTCTTTTGCTTGAATTTATTTCTCTGTTTTCGTCTCCCCAGATTCACATTTGTTGCTTCATTACTAAATACAAATTGTCTTTGAATATAACTCACTTCCTCCGTGTGTTCGCGTTTCCCTCTTTTGATTTATTCCAGTTAATTATCATGTGTGATATCCTGTGGATACACTGGAGTGTGATACGTGTGTACGGCTCTCAACTGAGATTTATTGTTTTCTGAAACAAGTCCCTTGAAGGATAATCAGTGGCCTACAAAGGCCCGGAGGCTTATGAAGGAGGAAATTAGAGAGACTTAAAATAGACAGTCCGGTTCAATATTATAGGGAAAAGACGAATTCAAACAAGAAGTGGATGACGGCAAATCACCCTGGTACCTGTGTCACTTCACCACCTCAGAATGGTGAACTTTTGAAGGCACTAGTATGTGTTTCTAAAATCAGGTGAGCCCTCATGTCGTGCATAGAAGATATCTTTTACCATTTGGGCAAATCTTCCTCCTGTCTTCGATCTCTGCAGTGGGTGGTATGCACATAGTAAATGTCAGTCAAAATAAGATAATCGGAAACCTCAAAAAATTATAACAAGATAATTTTCTGATCATACATTAGCCTTTTTTATTTTCAAGTATTGACCGTGCTCTACCACCCAGGCATGCACGGGTGGGGGAAATCTCATACTCCATCAATCAATTACATTGTTTTACAAGCCTTCCTCTTTTGTTGACTGGCTTCTGCAGTTCTGGTAGGTGCTCGCCCAGTAGGATGTTAATTACTGGAATTAAATTTCCTGACTAGAAAAGTGCATCTCATGCATGAACTTATGACCTGAGCTGTCTGCGGCCTCAGGGGCTCCTGCCTCTGACTAATGTAGCATCGTTTAACCTCTGACACCTCCCTGTAACCTGACGGCTGGTCACTTACAGGACTCCCCAGTGAGCTATACTGCACTGGCCCTACGCTGGATCATGTTACGAGATCACTGTCCGAGGATGGGCGCCATGTTGGAATGTCCTGGGGGAGTGAGTGCGGGCATCTTATTCATCAGCAGTGAGACCAAGGATGCTGACTGCGCTTCCTCCCTAGTGCTCAGCTCGGGATGTTGGGGTATCGGTCCTTTGTCATGGGAAGACAGACACAGCTTAACGGCGCCATTAAAAGTATTAGGCAATGTATTGTTTTGGTCAAATAATGGTGAAGAGTGTGGGCAACCACAGCTTAAAACTACTAATGTTCAGCTAAAAAATGCATGTTAAAGAAAGACACCTCTTTTGATGGTGGATGTTTAACATTGAGAGCAGGCACTGTAATGTGCCAGTTTATTCTCAGAATACATTAGTTATCACGCATCATACTCAGAAGAATAATACATGTTATTCATTTTAGAGTCCTATTGTGTGTCTGTGTGTGTGTGTCTGTGTGTGTGTGTGTCTGTGTGTCTGTGTGTGTGTGTCTGTGTGTGTGTGTCTGTGTGTGTGTCTGTGTGTGTGTGAGTGTGTGTGTGTGTCTGTGTATGTGTCTGTGTGTGTCTGTGTATGTGTGTGTCTGTGTCTGTGTGTGTGTTAGTTTTACTTTAATTTTTTGGATAGCATGTGCATTTATTGTTTGTGATTTTCAATATACTGTTATTATTATGTATGTTTTGCGGTGCATTTTGTTGTGTGACGAATTACTCTTTGCGATGCTGTCTGTGTTGTCATACGGTTGAGCTCTGACCATCAGAATCCCAGAGAGGACATGAACACCTGCACATGCAGTGGAACAAACCAGCAAACAAAGTTTTCACCCGATATATGCCCACTAAAATTAAGAAAGCAACCAAATGTAAAGTGACATTTAAAAAACAAAGAGCTTCTTGTGCCGTCATAGGCTTGGCACTGGTTCGCTTGGTCTCGGCAGCCAGACTGTACAGACTGTGGACATCACTGGTTATGCCACTGGAAGATGAGCTGCCCAGAAAGGACTACAAGAAATCTCCACTTTCAATTGGTCACAGACCATGCTTGCTCCCTGTGCACTTGGGCTCTAACAAGCTGCCCCATAGTGACTTGCAGACCCATTAGCCTTGGAATAGCTGAAATGGGGCTCCCCCAATCTCCCATCCGGTTCGCTATTGGCCGATTTCATGCTGAAAGAGGAAGTTTGTACAAGTTGTACTGGTGCGTCATAAAAAACAAGCTTGTAAAGGTTTTAGTGCCACCTGTGCGATTAATGGGCCACAAGCTCCAATCTCGCACTAAATCAGTGCAAGATTTTAAGATATGACTGTGTCTACTTACTTGCTTTGTGTGGCCTGTCACTCTTCTTAGGTTGTCTCCCGGTGTTTTCGACCCATCCTGTAGTTAAGAGGGGAAACCTAAAACCAGGATTGACCAAACCTCTAGTCTTCCTTTTAATGAAGGCTTCACTCACCCTACTGACCATAGCAGGCGACTTGATTTTTTTCCAGGGGCTTTTAATGTTTTTCTGATGGTCTCCTTCCATAGGATGTATGAAAGTACATCGCCAACTATTACACCGCGCACTTTTAGCACGCAGCCCTCACATCGCAATGACTATTACTTTGCACGTTTTTCCACCGCATGGCGTTTCAACGCCAATGTTGATCACCCTATAGTAAAATCCATTAGGACTCATACCGAAAGATCGAACGCCATTACAACGCGTAATAGTTTCTCGTTTTGGCTCGTAAACTCCCTGTACGTCACCCAAACGTCACCACTGTGTGTGAAACTAAAAAATGGACAATCTGACCCATTGCAACCACTACTAAATATTAATAGTACGACTTTATTTTTCTTTATATTTCTTTTCCAACATCTATATATATGTATTTTGTTAACAAAAGTAATGGCTTTAATAATATTTATTTGGCCAGACTTGCGTAGTATGCTATGAATGATTACTATTACTTACCCGAACTTGATTATTTATTTGGCCATACTTGCGTAGTACACTATTTACTTACATGGACTTGCGTAGTAATAGCATGCTACGTGAAGGACACTGTGATGCAAGAGATTGCGTTGTTCGGATGTACCATGTAAAGGTTCCCGCGATGTGAAAATCGCATTGTGATGGCACCCCAGAGTGAGAACATCTTTGTAATAGGTGTTCGCCCCTTCCATAATGTCATCTGTCAATTCTGTTGTTGGCTGCATCTGTGTAGTTATCTTATATCCTCCATCTCCACAACAGTGTGTTGATAGAAACTAAAAATTTAGGAAATGCTTCAAAGCCTGCATCTTTCCTCATTAATCTTTCTTAGTTTAGCTAGTTTGTTAGTGCATGCTTGTTAGCCAGCACGTTGATGCTGTCTGTGCCCCTATGGCTTATGCTCTCCAAACTGAAAGGCAATAGTATATTATATATCCGTAGGAAAGTGGAGTATTATGTAGGGGGGCTGGTTAGGTCACAATACTCCAAACCAGTAAAACACGAAACGCAACCAACCCTTTCTTGGGGAGAGGAGTTGGCCTAACGGCCAGGGCTGTCGCCCCTTGAATCTGGGGAACTGGGTTCGAGTCTCTGCAATGACAGATGAACATCCTGTGATTCTGGGCAAATCTCCCCGTGCCTAACAAAAATGAATGTGTCCTCATGTAATGCAACTGGTGCTATGTAAGGCGCTCTGATACCTGATTTGGTCAAGTTCGCGCTACAAAAAAACTCTGTTAAAAAAAAAAACAGGACCAGTTTCACCGGTTCAGGATGGACCTGGCCTAGAAGTTTGGGCTGGATTGTTACAATAAGGAACAGGGTCAAGGCGGATTTGCATATGGATGGGTCCAAACTGAGGTGGCTTGGTGGGCAGAAAATTATGGATTGGAATGCGGCCCAAGTAATTGCCAGTGGCTGAGATTCATTTAAGCATTTCTTTCATCATCTTGTTGTTTTTGAGTTTGAGTCTTTAGGTCAGTGACTACACAGGAGTGGATTTTGGGCAAGCTCTGCTCTTTAGTTCCCTTTTCTTTTGCCTTTCTGACCAGTCAGAATGCCAGGAGGTGCATCTCCAGTCCATTGTTAAAGCGCAGTCACGTTCTTGCCAAATAATTCCATCGTCAATTGGTTATCAGGTGTCCGCAGTGATAAATATGCTTCCCCGGGAGGTATAAGTGCATGTTCTTATATAAAATAGAAGATTTACACCCACTCCAGCTTAAAAAAACTTTTATCCCCTTTACCATTTCCCTGCCCTTAACCCCCAGCCTTCCTGGCCGCAGAGCTCCACCAACTGTTTCTCCAGCAGTTGAGCAAGAACCCTTGTCCCAGGAAGTGATACTTTCACTGAAGCCTTAGTGCATGGCAGAAGACCGGAACATGTCTAGCCATGACGATGAGTTTCCAAGGTCTCGAACATTTGCATATGTGCTACTCCTGTGGTGAGAACTTGGCCGTGTGGGTCATTCGAACAGCTGTTCATGGTGTTTAAAATAGCTTTTATGAAAGTAAATACCCTTGATCCTGCTTCTGGCTCCTCAGGCCTGTCAGCAGTAAATTCAATTAATCCATAGTCTGCTGCCCTCAAGTCTCCCCTTACTTGTGGCTATGGGCCAGTGTTACCCTATCATTTCACTACAAACTGTAGAGCCGCAGGCGGGAATTTTCTCCCCTTTTATTGTTTTACGCATCCTGAAAAGCTTACCTCTTGTGAAATCTTAAATACTTAGTCCTGTGTGAAGTTTAGACTAAAAAGAACTACAACATTGTGTGTTAAGAGACTAGTTGTTAAATTATGTTCTGGACATTCTCACCAACATAATGTTTTCTGTAGTGCAAATGGAATATTCAGACACTGGAAACACTTTCCATAAATGTTTGGTTAAGTCTTGTTTCTCAATTTCAGGAAGTGAGGAAATGTTTCTATTGTTGGAGGGCGGACTGCTCTTAAAGTGGTCATCTAATAAATGGGGCAGATGTACACGACTGAAGAAAGGACGGTTTGTTTCTCTTCCTGGACCCTAAGGTGGGAGTATAGTTATAATAGCAAAACTATCTCATAGACTGAAATAATGAGAGTGCCCGAAGTTTTTCTTTTCACCAGCCATCCGCTACCATTGAAGCAGAGACGTTTAATTTGTCTCTAATACTTTATCTGCTAATAACTTTGGCACCGTTTGACGAATCTCCACAAACCTTTCCAAAAAAGTGCTCCTATTTTGCCTAGTTTGTGCATGGAAATCTTTCACTGTGATCTCTCACGCGTGGGCTGAGAAAAAGGGGGTCCCAAAACACGAAATCCCCATGCATTTTCCATAGATTTCTTTAGGCAGGGCTATGGCAAACACTGCTGAAGGAATGTACACCAATTTGACAGGAAGCTAGATCTTGGTCTGCAGATTGTGCTGTGGGATTGTATGTAATTCCGTTAAGTAGTTTTGGAAAAATGAAGGTTTAAAAATATTTGTATATCTGGACCGTTAGGTACTCATGGCTCCACTCCCCTTTAAAGAACAAATATGGCCCGGGAGGATGGGTTCCCTAATGGGGCTTCGGCGGGGCTGGGGATGAGGAGCGCCTGGCCTCCCTCCCCTTTTTTATAACATTTGGCCTTAGAGAATGGGGGCTCCAGGACCTAAAAATCCTCAAAGAGGGGGGCTGCATGATCACCTCCAAACATAACTTTTAGGGGCCTTGGGACCCCATCCCTCGTGCACAAGGCGGCTTGGGGAGGGTAGCCACGTGCCACCCCCCCCATTTTTAGTGTATTTGGCCCCAAGGGATGTGGTCCCTGGGGCATATTAAGGCTTCGGGAGCCAGCTTTATTATGGAAACACACGTCCTGGCAAATGCATTTCGGCATATTGTGAGCCTTCTTCAGCGCCTGGGGTGTTTGTCAAGGAAGCAGGCGCTAATGTGTAGGTTTAAAAACCCGCCTCCTCCTTGCTGCTCTGTACTCGCTGCGCCCCCTCCAGATGAGGTCCAATTGCAAATGCCTCCCGATGGACGCCCGGTTCTTGGCGCCTACAGGTCCCAGAATGCAGTGCAAAAAGTGGGTAGGCATTGCGGGGGTGCAGGAGAGTAAGGGCTGTGATGTTACTAAAAACCCCCAAAAGTCCCAGTGTCCCAAAGTCAAGCAAGCTCCTCAGGCCCCCTAGACCGCAGCAACCACTAAGTCGTTGGAGTCCTCACAACGGGGGCAAGGCTGGGAATCCGCCTCGCCCAAAAAGCAGTCTAGTGACTGTCTCACCGCTCCACATCTTCCACGGCTTGTATATATATATATATATATATATATATATATATATATATTTATTTCACTCTCCAAGATAGGAGTTTGGCCACTGCAAAAAGGATAATCGCCAGGAAATAGAGACATAACTTCCTCCACTAAAGACCTGTCCACGTCATAGGCTCCGAAGCATGGAGAGGCTTCATTCGGAATCATGCGCCCACCACAACCACAAGGATTTGTCAGTGGAGTTCAAAACCTACTTCTTCCACCATGGTCATACTACAACAGTGCAGGACCCCGTATAAAGTGCATATTAATACAAATGACTCTGCAAAGTCGGCAGGATGACTTACTACACACTTGTAGCTGATAAAAAGGGTTATCTGAGGAGCACGAGTTTGAATCTCAACAAGCAATGCTTTCCTTTCCATCTACCGGAGGTCGGTCAATGGAGTACCAAAATTGGGGAAAAGTAACATCTGTTATTTACAGCCCTCAGAAATAGTACAACTGTGGTATCAACCACTATACCAACAATAAATATACTTTCGTATAATATTTCCCTCGGAAAGGCCTGGATGGGTAGCACGCCCAAATAAAGATCATGTGTGGTTCTACCGGTGTCTACATGCACCCGAAAATAAAGGGATACTCATAGAGAGATTCTATGTTGGGCCTCTACACCCATACTCAAGTACTATCTGGGATTTCCTTTTACCCTTTCCCAGGAAGGTTCAAAATGTTTTATTTTAGGTGAAAATTAACAAGTGTGTAACATTTTTCGTATTACAGCTTCAGCCCTTCTGAACCTATCCCTGGTACTGTCTTTCTTATTTCTGAGCCCACCGCCAGAGAGCGCTCTGGATTGCCAATGATTGTAGAGATTTTTGGTGATCGGCCAGCTTTTCTGGTGTCGAACTCTAGCCGAAACCAGCGTCTAGTGCAGGATCGTTGCTAGGGAGAAAGGACCCCCTAGCAACGAAGTTGCAGGGTTTCTGCTCCAAACTGATAAAGCCGCGCGACTTCCAAAATGCCTCGCTTATGAGTGGCCTATGTTATGTACTTTTCTCTCATGGGGGGGCCCCCTGGGAAACCCATTAGGAGACGCCCGGGGGAGTCTCAGCGGCGGCCGGGCAGAATGTGCAACAGATAAAAGATGAAACGGGATTCACTCAGAGACCTATCTCCTCTGCCAGTGACGTGATGAAGATAAATTGATGAAAGCGCCGTCCCACCATCCATCTCTGGTGTCCTTGCCCCACAGCCTCTGCTGCTGGCTCTCTCCAGGAGTTCTCCCAGGATCAAATGGCGGCATGTTTTGTCTCAAATCCGACCGTGGGGCGGATTGCTGGATTGTCAGAGCTTTAGTTTCAGTGGAAAATCCAGATAACTCTGACCGACTCTAGGAGTTTTAATCCAGTGCAATTGACAATTAACTCGAAAGCCTGCGGGGAATTGTGCTGGGAGAGGGGGGAGATTGGGGGGGGGGGGGGGGTACGGATTTTGCAGAAGGGTCTGACATCTCTGCATGGCTTTCTCCATAGAACGCAGAATAAATCTGTGTCGCATTAAAGGGTAATTAATGTACTGAGCAAGCCAAGTTAAGCAAGGTGACGTCAGAGAGAGTAGGCGAGCCCTTGGGTTTCCCAGCGTCTGTTAGTATCTCACAACAGTGAAGCAGACACGCCGCATTGTTTGACATTGTCTCACCTAAGAGTTAACTATTTAACTATTTCAGGCGGTGGTTGCTGAAAAGTAATGCGATTGGAGGGGCGGGAAAAAGGGTTAATTACATGAATAAAATTAAATACACAAAAGAAATAAATAAAAAGTTGCTTACCATGCTTTCCGGAGAAACGTCCTCCTCGTTCAGGTCGTCGTCTTCTCCTGACGTCACGTCCAGCTGGCTTAACCAATCCTGGCGCTGCTTGAGAGCAGTTCCAGGGTCGGAGGGGTCGGCCTCTCGCTCCTCTGAGGACACTGGCGCATCTGTAGGCCCTCAACCGGGTTGAAAGGTTTACAGTGCGCATGTCAGGCTGGCTTTTGCAAGACAGCTGACCAAAGAGACATGCGCACTATAAACTAATGCACAGACAGCCCACCACTGCTGCCATTCAACAGACCCCGCCCGACACTCAGTTCAGTGCGGGTTGACGGAAAATAGAATGGTAATGAATTAACTTCATTACCATTTTATTTCTAGTCCCTGGGCCAATTATGTGGGCCGCTCCTGATTTCAGGGTGATTTAGTCCCAGAATGTGATGTTATTTTCCTAAAAGGGCTAGACTCTAGAGTGACTTGATGGCTGGCTGTGTCATTCCACAATGTGGCAAGTTATTTTAGTTTGACCAAAAAAGTGTCGGTGTCCAGAAGCTGCATTTCTAGATTTAGGAGGTCCTGACATTGTTAATCTGTGCCACTGATCCACATTCGGTCCATCACTTGTTGTTTTTGCAACTGCTGTAAACGGCACACGTTTTACGGGACACTTGGATATAGTTTCTCTTTTCATAATATTAGTTTATGGGGTGGTTGCTATCTCATCGGTTTGGGACCTGTGTGATACAAATGAAAATACCATACCACCATTTTCGATCTGTCCACTTTGGTGGCGTTTAGAGCATTGTTCTAGCACGCCAAATTTCAGGAAGATACCAAACAAGGAGCCTTGGGCTAATATCACTTGACTGTACGGTATCTATGATATGTACAAGTGTTAACTCTGGTGTCTCAGTGGACCCTTGAACTATCACTGCATAACAAAGAAACTCTCTATGTACGCTTAATTCTACCAGGCTGTCAGATGAGCGGCCAAGCCTTGGTCCGAGGTTGCACAAGTAATTACGCTCAAAAAACGAAATGTTTAATCAAAGCTTTCATTTACAGCTAGAAAAGCAGGACAGATAAAATTACAAATCAACACAAAAACAGAAGACCTTCGCACCTTGTGGGGTGAGATATGTCCGCAAAGACAAGTAAAGAAAGTAATATGTCTTCTTATGGCGCTACAATCCTATTGGTGAAAAGTGTATGCATCCTCAGCTCGTTATGTGAACTATTGTGCTTATCATGGACTCTGTGTACCAAAAACCAGTCACTGGGGCAGAGATGTGAGACAAAACGCAAGGAAGCACCAAGTTGAATATAATACATCTCTCCTATTTTCTCCCCAGACCTAGGTGCAAATGTAGATAACTCAGCGAGTTTGAGCTCCGGTGGCTGAAAATCTTTTGAAAAACTAAAAAAATCAAGTAACTGAAATAAATTCACCCAAAATGAGAAGATTTCAACCCAAATGTCAGCAATGAAGATTTAGAGACTGAATGAGGCTGTTCACAAAGTCTTGGTATCCATTTAACAGGTTTACCTGGATCCAGTAGTCTGCATCCGCAACAGGAGAGAGTTGAGAGGGTGACTGGTCAAGTTCCAAACTGTTCCCGCAGTCTGAGTTAAACACAGTGTGGCAGAAGGTGCTAGAGCTTAGATAAGTCCCAGAGTACATCCACCATGATGGCAACATTTCAACAAACTGGGCCGCCATGTTCAAGATTTTCAGTTGTTGAGTGCGTATTTTTGTTTGGCGAGTGCAGCCATGAGACTGAGAGCACCAACTCAATACACACCTTCACAGTGGGATATAGGTAATTGGAATGTAGAGTTAAATAGAAAGTGTATTAGAAAATTAAAACAGTTTCAAAATTGTGGCAAAGTGCCTCAGCTGACGGACATTGCCTTAGGGCTTAGAATAAAGAAGTACCTATGGTGTTAGAAAGGGGCAGATAAAGATTCTGACAAGGTCAGCAGTGGTTGGGGACACATTCAGGTTGACGCATGGTCACCACAATGGCATTCCTGAAAGGCTTCCTTGTAGGAACCTGACCTCTCTGTTACAATGATGCTCTTTGGTTGATTTTGGGCAACAGGCCTGCAAGGTTCTCTTGGTTCCTTCGCTGCTGTGCTTCCCTGAGATGACCCCGCTGCATGCTGTGCCTGGTCTCAGTCCTGGTGATCTTCCGCCTGCTGCTTCCCAAGCATCAGGTGGTCGCTTCCTCCTCTTTCGCATGAGCACAGTAGAGCATCTCCGCAATCACACTCCCATTCCCTGTTTTGAGGGAAACAAAATAAGCCTTGTCTTATTTCAGGCACAAGGTTTATCTGTGCTGATGCAGAGAGTTTGATTTGAAATCACGAAAACCGAACCAGTACAGTTCAGATTGGGTCTGTATTTATAATGCGCTGTTGGAGAAACCGCTCTCTCTGTTAAAAATTCCAAACTGCTCCAATCAGGATATAGGGCCTTTTCCTGCTCAGGAAGGCGGGAGAGGAGCTGGCTGCAACTTGCCAAAGGAACATGAATTGTTACTATGCTTCCGCAGACCAGGACTGCTGGTTGTCAGGTGAAGCCTGAGGGTGGTATTAGGAGAGGGCGAGTACTCTCACAAACAGAAACAAGCTGGTGGAAAGTAGATGTGTATTCAATCAACCGACCAAGGGCCTACAGGGTCTCTGGGGTAGAGTCTAAGTGTCGGCATCATGCAGGCTGGCATCTCCAAACGGAAGTCACTGTGCTTCTTCGGACACCATTCACACAGCACCTAGTTTCCTGTTACACAACACTCATATGAAATGCCACACACAGGCAACACACTGTATTTCTTAGGAAAATATGGCAACTTGTTATGTGGGTTGGGGCTGTGCGGAATCAGCTGATGCTGGTTGCTACCCAATATTCCGTATCTGGGTACACTTTGGGGTCGCCGGTGGCTCTACTGTCAAACATTATCAAACAAATCAGGAAGTACTACTCGTCAACTCACAGATTGCCGAGTTCTCTGGTAAAACCACACAGGGCACAGAAAGATCAGAAAAAGTAGAAGAGTGGCAGGGTTAGGGTGCCACAGCTTCCCTAACCAAGCGAGTAATCCCATCCCTGGAGTTGCCCTGAAAGAAAGCAGATACAAACGAGAGGTGACTTCCTCCAGGCAGAAGGTTGACACTGCGCAAAGTTTTATAAAAGACTATTAAATGTTATCAGTCCTGTGCAGGGTGAAGGGCAGCCCACAAGTTCAGAAACCAAGCCCTTATCCGCACCTAGGGATTAAAGACTGAAAGTTCAAGGCTTCCTTTAATAATGGCTCCAGCTGTCATGGCGATGAATTTCTATTTCCTGTAGGTATGGCCCACCAAAACCATCCGATTAAAAGGAGCAATCAACATTATTTGCTCATGCCTTTCTGTTTTGTGAGCTTTAAGTCGCCATTCCTCTTGGAATGCTCTATTTACGGCCCATCATATAAAGTAGCAACAATTTAAAGCACACAAGCGAAAAAAAATGCAGTTTTCTTGTCGCGCTCCATCTCCCTCCTGTAATTTAGTTTTCTGGTAATTACTGTTTTATTCCAAGTGTATGTTTTATGGGTGGGATACAAATGTGGTGTGCTTTTGTCCAGGGGTTCAACGGAGACCGACAATGAACTAAACACCTTTACCACGGTTATAGCAGTGGGCAAAAAAGCATTGGTAGAGGTTGATGGAAATTGTGGCAGAGATTAGCGTTGCTGGGTCGGTCACTGAGACTTATCCGGAGGCAGAAGCAGCCTATAGCAGTGGCGCCATCTGAGAGTGATTCTGCCAGCATGTGCAATGCATTACCCCACATGAATAAACTCCACACAGTTCGCGTTTGGCATTGCAACAATGGTGGTGTTCACATACATAAGACGGCTAAGTTAGTTTATCAGCGTATAGGCATTGTGTGGAACTTAATTCTCTAATTCTCAGGACACAATCTTTCTGGGGTCTGCCTTCTGAAAAAGCTTCTAAACGCAGTTATATTACTTCCAGGTCGAAGAGTATAAGTTGGGAACCTTCTGAAATCCTTTCTTTGTAATGTGGATTCATCTTGGTCTCCTTATTTATTCGGGACATCCTTTTACTATGTCCCGAAGGACTTGGACATCTCATGTGCCATGTGGTTTGAATCCTTGGTCTTCACTGATTGATATTGATAAGCACCTTGTTTATTTTAAATCTTTTATGCCCAAGAGTCTGATAGCAACTACTAGTGAGCATCTCCTCAACCAGTTTGGAGATTGCTAAGTGTCTCGTCAAATCACATTTAGTTATTGAGTACCTTCTTTTGTAACATTCTCCAGTTTGTGCTGGAGCCTTTCCAGAGCAGCCGGTAATATTGTTGGTTTTTCTCATTAGAGTGGAGTTTCTAATAACAATCTGTAGCCCTATCAGTAAAGAAAATGCTCTTGCCGCTGGTGACATCTTGTTTTTGGCTTTCATGCAGTTGTTGGCTTACCTTCAGCACCTCTGTGCTCGAGACCCTTATTAGATACCTGTGTCCATTCTTAATAAATTCTCATAATTTAAGGTCTTTCATCGGTGTCTCATTTAATTATATATACATCTTTCATGTCTGGGAATCATAAAGTGGATGTAAAAACAAGGAGGCAGCAACACCCATGTGTTGTAATAATTGAAAGAACTATATTAAATGGTCTTAAATATGATTCCCCATCAGTGCAAACATTTTTCAAAAGGGTATTATGTTGAGGTTTTGGATGGCTCTGACCTTTGCTTATGTGATAGCAATTGTTGGTAATACCATTGATTTAACAAAGGTACTGTCCTCCTTGACTAGTATGCCTTGAGGATCCCACTCCACATCTAACAAGTCTTTTTCTTTACAGCCTCATTCGCTCAAATCCTGCCCGATCATTCTTTTACAACTTACGTAGTTTAACTAAACACTGTAACAGCGCTGAAGGTTTATTCATCCACGGCGTACAAATGGAGCTAAACCAAGGCCAAAGATCTTAAGCATTTCCTGAAAGATCCAACCTTCACTTCAGTTGTTGCTTGTTATTTTGCTTTTGTAAGACCTAAACCACAACATGTTGAAATGGCATACAAAAGTCTGCCATACACTACTGAACTTGTTCAAAGGTATTATGTCTCCTATAAAAAAGTGACTCAACCACTGGGCTATAACCCAGTCTCAGAGTCAAGCTTTCAACGAGCCCCTTCAAGCGACAGGTGTGTCTGGATGCTGCTGAGAGACATTGACAGCTCAAGACTCTCTTGTAACGCTTCACTCCAGATCTGGAAATAGGCATGTCATTCCAGCGAGTGAGGGGAAGGCAAAGTACTATCTATGTTTTCAGCTGCACATGTGTTCACTTCCCTATAGGGTTCAGCTCAAAACCAACCCCCACGGAAAGAAGCATTTCTTAGGCTAGGCAAGATGCATAGAATTGCTCGCTTCCGTCCCACAATGATACACTTGCCAGAAATCATAAATGTAGCATATCTTTTGTAACAAATGATCAAACTATCTGTACACCAGTCATATGAGAGAATCCACTGAAACATCTCTTACCCTTGACTCAAATTTCCTATCAGCCGTAGATAATCCGCGTACAATGGGTGTGGTTCTCTCCTGGCTCGATCCTACTGAGAGTATTGTGGTACTACAGTCTCAATGTCTACTCCTCCACCAGTGGCACTCAACAAGGGTTTTTCCTCACGGAGAGCTTATTAACAATGTACCGGTTTCTTGTTAAAAGGAAGTTGTTTACAGGCTGAGGGGTTGGTGTGTTCCTGTCCCCTCATAATGGATAGACTGATAGTTAATATAGTCAAGACTGCTTTTGAACATCCCTAAAGGACAATCAACTTCAGCAGGTATTAAATCACTGCACTGGCTTCCTATCCAGCAGTGGGTGGAATTTAAGGCTTTGTGCCTGGTTCACAAAGCACTTTACGGTGGTGGTGCCGAGGAAATTTCAAGAATGTTCTCCCTCTGCATCCCTCCGTGTGCCCTTAGATCTGCCAACTTAGGTTTACTTCAGATTGCTAAGATTAGGCGGGCAAGATGGGGAGGAAGGACATTATCGAATGGCGCAGCAAAATTATGGAACAAATTGCCAATGGCCATGAGATTCCAAGCAAATCGGCGTTTTTTTCGGAAAGATCTGAAAACATGTCTTTAATCATCCATCTAGTCCTTCTGGTGATATAAGCCTTTTTCTCTGACATACACTACCGCCAAGACGCTACGGCAATCGAGCGCTTTATAAACATACATCCTATCCTCTCCTATGTTGAGTTATTGGTTACAGGATGATAGTTGTTATGTACACATCAGTGTTTAACCTCATCCGTGCGGTGCAGATTTACCGCCGGTGCTGGGCCCTAATGAAAACGGGTGTGGTCATGACCGAACGGTTCCGTCATGAGCATCAAAGGGGTTATTTTCAGGGTGGTAATTATTGTGGCCAGCTCAGTCCTTGTTTACAAGATGGTAGATGTGGTCAGTTTAGTCCTGGTTTACAGTTGTTGTGGCCATACCTAGTCCTTGTTGGCAGGTAGATAGTTGATTGGATCTTGTTCAGCTTTTGCAAGTGTATAGGTTTATGTGCACTATTGGATTATTGACTTAAACGTCAATCACGGTTAATCTTTTTTTTGGGACTATTTGTTAGGAATATCCTGTCCAGCTTTTGTTTTCAGGTTGATAGCTTCTGATTCATGGACAGTCCTTGTTCCTGTGCTTCCAGTTATTTTGGTCATGCTCAGCATGTTTACGTATTATTTTTGTTGGAGGTAACTTCCACAACCTTTGTACTGACTAAATGTGCTTGGATGATAACCGGTCCTTGGGATACTTGCTGCCTGGTCATGTCTGTTGCATTATTTATACACTGGTAGAGTTTGTGCTCTGTGAAGAAGTGCTGTTGGCTGCTCTTGTAGTGTGGAGTGGCAGCTCCTGCACGTCAAAGTACTGCAGCTGTTGTTTCTCTTAGTGTCTGTGTGTTTTTAAAGAGTTCACCCTAAGGGTGAACATCTCGCATCTTTTATCTACAGGGTATTTAAGGTGCAAGTATTGTTCCACAATTACCCAATAGTACGGCCTCACCTGTATGAGGCACAGACTGAAATGCCTTCCTTTCACTTGAAAAGAGAGGTGCCAGGGCTGTCTTAACTGCATTATAGGCCCCCGGGCAAAGCAGTGCACTGGGCCCTCCCACCCAACCACTCACAGGGAAAAAAATGTTTAAAGGAAAATGAGTCTTAAATTCTGGTCTGCGTGGGGCCCGATGCTCGTGGGCCACAGGGCAACTGCCCAGCATGCCCATGTGTTAAGACGGCACTGGTTGATGAGCCGCCCAGGACCACCCAGCCTTTCATGCTTTCAAGATCAATTAAATATTTACCACTTTGAGAAGCAACTACTGTGCCTATCTATAGTGCTTAGACACCCATACCAGCGCTTGAATCATTATATACTTCAATGGTAAAAGCAGCCACAATTGCACACATCAATTGCATTGCTTGAAACAAATTGCTATGGGGATCTATGTAATAGATTTGGGTTTGATGAAAGGCTGCGTTCATCTTTTAATAACCAGACACGCCCGACTCGACACAAATGGCTATTGATGCTGAAAGCGGCCGAAGGACATGGAATGCGCGGGAACACAACAGTTTTGAAGCCGGTTACCGGAAAATAGGGCAATGTTATTTGCAGAGTATTCATAGCCAGTGCAAAACGCAATTCTGCCATGCACTGATCGTTCAGTTCAAATACAGTTTTGCACTGGTCGATTAGTGTATATAATGGAGCGAATGCTCTGCCACCGGTGCACGCAATTCTGTCCTGTGTGTGGGAGCAGTCAACAGGTGGGGCGGGTCTATGTGCCACGGTGGTTAGCACCCGTGACAGACAACATGCAACAAAACCTTATTTTCACCAGTGGTAGGGGAAGACCCTTCCTGCTGTATTTAACTGAGAGTTTTTAAACTGCATTTAGTGCGATGTACTTCCATTTCTTCCAGGAGCGAGATGTTAATGGAATACACTATTTTAATGAAGAATTCTGGTTTCTCTCCGGTTTTGTAGCATATGCCTGTCTGAAATCCATCCGGAGTGCTAATGCAGCTAGTAAAACCCTATCTCCATGAAGATGTTTATGACAGTGGGAAAAAACGTATAAACCGCCCCAAGGTGGAAGATTTGCCCGCGTCTATCAGGTGGACGCATAAATCTCCGCCGGGCCCGCGGTGCGGAGTTTATATCCTTGTTAAACGCGGCCTCGGCTGCATGTGAGGCGCGAGAGCTCTGCAGTGGCCCGGTCATGTCCCCGCGAGACACTTTTGATAAATGGCGGGAAACAGAAAGACCAGCGGCAGAGGGCGGTGAGGTGACTCCAGGAGCCACCAGGGTCCAGTCCTGGCCTTTCTTTTTACACTTATCTAAAAGTGTACATTTATTTGCTGTTTATTCTTGGTCGATAACTACCACATGAACGTGACCCCACATTGAAAACGCATTGCTTAGTTCAACTGTTTCATTTAAGGGGAGCCAAGAGTAGTTTTCATTTGTTAAATTATGTGGTATCTGTGATACTGGTGATGTGACGTCATCTTGTGTCCCAAGGCTTTGTCTCAAAGGCCCCGTTCTTCCCGCGCCCTGTACATTGCCCCCTTGCTTTATATGTCCAGCCTTCTGTGGCCCTTGACAGTGGGCCTAGCCTGTTCGTTAGTGCTTCTAATTTGCCTGAAGCGTGGAAATCAGGTGCACCGAGTAAAGGTGTTTTTGCAGCATCGTCCTGCCACACAGAGATTTTTTTAGTCTGCTGATCATAGCCTCTTCCAGGGCATTATTCTCACTAATCCCTTCACTGTTGTTCACTGCCACAGGCCGCGTTTGACCCAGTCGTCGTTTATTTCAAATTCATAGTACGCAACCAAAAGTTTCTCATTTTATTCTCCACTGCCAGTGCAACTGAAGTAGGATTTTGCAGTGTTTCTCTGTTTTGTGAATATTTTTCCCATTGCCTCCGTTTCTCAAATAATTCTCAATTTACGCTTCTTCTTTCCCAAATATTTTTCTGAATTCCCTATTCTTGCCCACATTTCGGTCTGACGTTTGCCAAGACCTTATAATTTTATAAAAACTATATGAATAATACATTTACTTACGGGTGCTTTAATGTTGCCCTCTTCATCCATTCAATTGCTCACACTCAGGAAATATTTCCTTTATTTTTCGTGCAGCACTCCATCAACCAATCAATAAATCAAGGATTTTCAAAGTGTGGCAAATCACCTGTGCGGGTCTCAAGGTGCTGGAGTTGCTAACTGCTTCGTGGTGATCTGTTCAATCGAACAGCCAGGTCTTGAGTCCTTGCCTGAATTACTGGAGCAATGAGGTGGTTCTAAAGTGTATTTAGGGCCGGACTGGGAACGAAAACCGGCCCTGGCAAAGTGCTCGGCTGCGCCCTGGGGGTGCGACCGAGCTCTTTGCCGGGGCCGGTTTTTGGCCGATTTTGTTACAGGGCCGGTTTTTCAGCTATGCTGCAAAAACGGTCCTGTAACAAAAACGGCCCCCAGGGCCCCAAAACCGGCCTCCACCCTTGTGACCCACCCGGGGATTGCCCGGTGCCCGCAACAGGCAGTCCAATCCTGGGTGTAATGAATGGTCTTTCCAAGCCATTTGTGAGAAGCAGCGCCCTCTGCTGTTGCCACGGTGGATCCAGGGGAGTGTCTGCGAGGAAGACGGAGGCGGATTGTAGGTATCTGGTCGGTTGGTGGAAGGTAATGCGTTTGTTGATGTGTGCAGGTCCTTTGTTCTGAAGGACTTTGTATGCGTGGGCCAACATCTTGAACTGGCATCTGTTCTGAATCTGGAGCCAGAGTAGCTTCTTGAGGTGCAGTGTGATGTGTATTCATCTGGGGAGGTCGAGGATGAGTCTTACTGATGAGTTTTGTATCGTTTGAAGTCTCTTCCGGAGGCGTGCAGTGATTCCTACACAGTGTGTGTCCCCATAGTTTAGCCTGCTGATGATGAGGTTCTGTGTGACGGTCCTTCTGGTGTTGACTTTGAGTCACAGAAGATCTTACGGAGCATGCGTAGGGTGTGGAAGCCGGCAGATGAGCCTGTGTTTTACCTGTTTCTTCATAGATAGCTTGTCGAGATGTCAGGCAGGGACTGTCCAGGCGGGGTTGGGCTGAGTTCAGCAGGCCACCATGTATCGTTCCATGGTGAGGTGTTGTTCCTAAAAATGAGGACCTCCGTCTTGTTCTTGATAAGCTTGAAAAACTTGTCCTTCATCCAGTCTGCAACGTTCATCATACATCTGTGGAAGTTGGCTCTGGTGGTGGAGGGTTCTTCTGACAGAGATGATTTTATTTATTTTGAAGGTTTTGTATAGCGAGAACAAGACCCTTACGGGTATCAGAACGATTTGCAGTGCAGATGTAAGTAATAGAAAACGAGCATTAAAGAGAAAAGGTGAGTCTAATACAAGATAGTCACTAATACTATATAAATAAATATATTACAGGTGTATATGGAAAGTTCAGGTAAATTTAGCCATGAGAATAGCTTTCACTTCTTTTTTGAAGAATGCGGTAGAAGGATTCTGTCTCGTTTCTGGGGGCAAAGCATTCAAAATCCTGGGAGCCATTCCTGAGAAGGTGTGGTTGTATGTTTTCTTCTTGACAAATCGTTGTCGTTTCAGTAGAAGATTATTGGAGCTCCTGTTGGATCTGTTACCACACAAGAGCATCAGTTTCTGAGCTAGAACTCTGAGTTTTGTGATGTAATGCCTTGTGTGTCATACAAGCGATTTTCAGATTAATTCTTGCCCCGAAAGGTAGCCAGTTGAGGGCTTGAAGGTCAGGGGAGATATGACTGTTTCTTTTGGAGCCTATGATGAGTCTAGCAGCTGCGTTGATTGAGGCTCTAAGAGGGGCCGTCGTCGATCTGGGACGGCCGCATAGAGTGACATTCCCATATTCCACTGTAGGGATAACTAGAGCTTGAACTACCTGTTTGAAGTAATTTGCGGGCAGGAAGGGTTTCAGTCGTCTCAAGATTTTCATTTGAAAATGTGCTCCTTTTGTAGAGGTGCTAGTGTGTTTCTACATATTCAGATTTCTGTCCAGAGTCACTCCCAACCATTTCGCTAAGTTGATAATGAGGGGTTGA
Source organism: Lissotriton vulgaris (assembly GCF_964263255.1). Taxonomy (NCBI): domain Eukaryota; kingdom Metazoa; phylum Chordata; class Amphibia; order Caudata; family Salamandridae; genus Lissotriton; species Lissotriton vulgaris. The sequence goes on along the minus strand of NC_141693.1, from coordinate 1,062,446,857 downwards.
CCATTGAGTGCTGTTAGGTGGTTCATCCAATCGAGGATGGTGGTCGATTGGTTGGGGGAAGCGATTAAAGGAATTCGGTTTTGAGGGTGTTGAGTTTCAGATGGTTTTCGTCTAGCAGTTCTGCATTTCTTGAAGCGTTGAATTGAGGGATTTGATGTCTTCAAGTGAGTGGATCTTTATGTAGAGTTGTGTGTCGTCTGTGTGTATATGTGATAATGGACCTTCAAGGAGCAGAGAAGATTGGTGAGTGGTTCCATGAGCAGGTTCAAAAGTGTGGGTGAAAGGGATGATCTCTGCGGTACTCCTAAAGTGACTGGGACGGGCTTGGATAAGTATTGATTAACCTTGAATCTTTGTGATCTATTCTGTAGGAAGGAGGTGCACCAATTCAGAACAGATAGGGCCATATGTATCAACTCATTTCTTCATAGACACAGAATGGGCAAAACCCTTTGATACATCTGGCCCATAATCTCTATCTGTATTTCAAGAGATAAATCAAGTTGTCATGTTTAATAGTGTCAAAGGCCGAGGATAGGTCAAGCAAGATTAGTAGACGGGCTTCGTTTTTTATCAAGGATTATTAATGCGTTATCTATTATGTGGGTCATGGCTGTCTCTGTACTGTGACCTACACGGAAGCTGGATTGGGACCGATTGAGCAGGTTGAATTGATCTATGTGTTTGCCAAGCTGTGTGTGAACACATTTTTCTAAAAGTTTGGTCCTGAGTGGGGATGTTGGATATTGGGCGATAGTTATTTAAGTACGAGGGGTCCGCCAATGGCTTCTTTAAGATAGGGGATACCTGCCCTGCTTTCAGGATTTCTGGGATGGTTCTTTAAAGGAGAGAGGTGTTTATAATCTTGGTCCATAGAGGCAGTAACAGTGGTATGAAGTATTTTAAGTAGTGTGCGGGCAGAGGGTCTGTGAAGTGGCTGAAGGGGTTCAGGGCTGTGAGCGTTTTTAATATAGATTCTTCACTGTAGGTGTGGAAGGAGGACCAGGATGCGTTGTTTTTGAGGTCGAACTTTGAAGAGCATGTGAGTGTGGCTCCTAGCGGGGCCCGTGAAGTGTCTATATGAGAGTCAGATATTAATTTGTTGTGCAGGTCCCTCTTTGTTTTCTGTCTTCATAGTAAAGAAGGCAGCAAATTCCTCTCCATTGGGTAGTGAGTCTGGGTTAGCTTGGAGGCGGTGGGGTGCATCCTTAGATTGAGATTTGATTCGTTTGAATAGTTTTTTGGGGCAGTTCTTTGCTTGGTCTAATTGCTTACTGAAGAAGTCTGCTTTTGATCGTCTGATCTTTCTGTGATAGGAGTTCCTCGTGTTTCTTAGTAGCTTGAGGTGGTCAGAGGATGGTGCTGATCTCCATCTTCATTCAATTAATCTTAGTGATCGTCTGTCTTCATTTAGCCTACCATCAAACCAGGGTTTTGAGTCTTTTGTAGTGACTCTTTTCAGTTGTAAGGCAGCTAGTTTGTCGAGTACCATGTTCATGGAGTGGAAGTAGAGATTGGTCAGACCTTGTGCATCCGATAAGCCTTCAGGGGCAAGCAGGATGGTAGGAATGGAGGCTTTGAGTAAGTCAGAACTGACATTTTTTAGTTTCCTCTTCCAAATGTTTGTTCTCGTGGGTTGGGTAGAAAGTAATTTAATTGTTTCCTTGATGTGGAATGTAATGATGTGGTGGTTAGACCAGTCACAGGGGAGGATCGATTCAAGCTGAGTAGAGTGCAATTTGGAAATTACTAGATCGATGGTTGAGCCTTTATCATGTGTGGGCCTGTCACATATTTAGGTCAGGTTAAGGTCAGTGAGGAAAGCTTTTAGGCTATTGACTCCTGGGGCGTCATCCCAGTGGAGATTGAAGTCACCAAGGAATATTTGAGTATTTTGTTGCCCGTCCTTTGTGGCTAGAATATCCATGAAATGTTCTATGAAGGTGAGGTTATCCCCTGGCGGGTCGGTAGAATGCGTGTAGTGAACATATTGGTTTATTATTACTAGTGATGTCTGAACAAAGGTATTTATACGAGGATAATACCGGGGAGTGGGAGCGGTTCACTGAGATATTGCTACGATGTAAGCAGGCAATACCACCACCTGGCTTATCAGATCTGTCAAGTCTTGTGATGTCGTGATTTAGAGGGACTAGTATGTCTAGAATGGGCATGGATGTTTCATTTATCCATGCTTCAGTCAAAATTAGTAGGTCCGGGTCGTTAGTGAGAATGAGGTCAGCTATATCGGCTGCCTGTGTTGAGGCCGACCTACAGTTTAGAAAAATACATTTTAGCTGAGTTTTGATGGGTGTTGTGGTGGGTTCGTGTATGATGGGGACTCACGTGAGGTTGTTTTCCATTATACCTCTAGAAATGTGTTGTGTTACTCTGTATATTGGGGGAATGGATGGGATTAGGGAAGGTTTATGCAAGTTATTTATCAGAGAGCGCAGTATTATAATGCAGAACGAGTAGTTTATAGGAACAGAGTAGTGAGGTTAAGTCTTTAACTGATAGAGAGTTTTTCGTCTTCCTGACCGGACGGGATGAGGCATTGGGGTAGGGCACTGTTCTCCACCTTGGGGGCTCATGTTTTGGGGAGCTTGCGTGCAGCTGCTGGGTAAGTTTCGAGTGGTTGATGTGGGGGATGCTGTGAATTCTAGCTTGGAGCTCGTGAACTTGGGTTGTTGTAGAATTAGGTCTTGTAGAGTTTGGATGGCCTCTTTGACTTGTCGTAAGGAAAGAAATATCTCATTGAGTCTGGTGTCGTAGGTAACTTATTTAATGTAAGGGCTGTGGTTAAGGGAGATGTGGTTGAGTCATGTATGTAGTTTGGGGGGGGGGGGAGTCATAATCTGGTTTGTTGTAAAGTAATTTTCCTGTGTGGTTGTCCCATAGGGCGGTTTTAAGGCGGGATGTGAGGGAGTATGTATGTGGGTTATATATGGGACGGTGGGATTGGTGGTGAGGGGAGAAGTAGTGGGTGGGAAGGCTAGGTGGGAGGAAGTAAGAGTGTGGGGTGAGATTGGAACAGTGTGAATATCGGTGGAGCTGGGGCGGAGAGGGAATTGAGGAGATGTGTGTTATCGCTAGGATGTGAGGAGGTATGGGTGTGGGGTAATGGTTGTATAGAGGGAGTATTGGTGAGGGGAGAGGGGGCGGGCAGGAAGGCGGGATGGCAGGAGGTAACAGTGTGTGTTGTGATTGGAACAGGAGGAATATTGGTGGTGCTGGGGGACGGGTAGGAATTGGGGAGAAGTGTGTCCTCTCCTGGGGTCAAGTTTAGGTCTGAGGTAGGTGTATATGTGAAATGGGACACCGTGAGAGAATATCATAATAAGGAATCGGACAGGATGATGGGAAGTGAACTTGAATTGAGATCGGCCGGAGAGGTGGGATGATGGGAAGTGAACTGGGATTGTGTTCAGCTAGGGATGTGCAATGGGGTTTTACAACTTTTTCCTTGATGAGAGGAAACATGTTATCCAGTAGGTTTGGGTTATGGTCCTATGATTGCATAAGGATGATCCCATTATTGTAGATGGTGATTGTTGCTGCAGCTTTGTAGAATGGGGAGGGAATGATAGATATTGTGAAACCATGTGCTGTTTTCCTAGTGGAGGTGGTTGAGAACAGGGTGAGAAACGCTTTCCTCCATTGAGGTCTTCTTTTAGTAAAAAAGCTGATGTCATTAATTATATGTCTTTGTTAGTTGAGAAGTAGGGTTCAGAGATTGGGGTTTCGGGGTGAGATTTTAATATATTATATAGCACTCTCTTGTTTTTATTGCGAAAAGAGACTTCCCTAGTTGTATCTAGCGTGGTAGTTGGCCGACGGTGATTTCTTATTCAGTGCAAGATACTGTCAGCGATTTTTAATGACCATGATCTGGCCCAGTGGGTTGGGATGATCTGTTACTCAGATGTGCTATCCATCTCAAAACAGACATCGTTGTATCATCAGCTCTTCCATGTGCTTCTGCCTCCAGCGGGTAGAGGTGGTAAGTTCCACATGACGATATAGAGAACAACAGAAAATACAAAATCACAAGCAAACAGTAAAAATTAAAAATACATGCATTGTGTCAAGCACAAACACCATCCCAAAGGGACTGGTCATCGATAATTGAAGCCATTTATCTCATCACAGATGGCAGGAAGTCCAGAAGGTAATATATTTTTTGCAAGCATGCATGAGCTTGGATTTTCAAGCCACCACAAGGTGTTTCTAAAGGTCTAGGACACCCCTTCACAATGTCATCCCCAATCACTAATTGCTCCCTTCGCCTTTATTCTGTGTTTTGCTAACTCTAAAAAGGCTAAAAAAGGCCAAGATTCTTGCCAGTGGCTAGTTGTTTGTGACAAGTCGTCATCACCTCTGATGACTAGTCTTTTTCAAGGACTTCTTGGAGTCAGAGCACACTCCAAGTTTCTGCACCCCTAGAGATGTCAAAGCCTCAGCTCCCTGAGTGGTTGTCCAATTAAAGAGTCGCTTCGATGCGTCTTCTACTTTCAAGGTTACCACTCATGCTTGGCCCCATTGAGGACCATCCTGCTCCTCCTCATCCATCACTGAAGGTCCTTTAGCCATTCATTAATGCAGTCTTCCCCATCCCATCCCTCGTCACACGTACCACCAGCCTGGTGTCATCTGCATCCAGTGGAGAACCCCAGCTCATGTTTTACTGGGGACATTAAGGGGTAGATGTATGAGATTTTGGCTGCGCTGCCCTGCATCAAAGGAAAAGGAATGCGGGGTATCTTTGGCATACAGTGCATTTCTGTCCTTTCTCCCTGCACTGGCACAGTTTTGGCAGCCTAGCACCAACGCAGGCCCCCTTACACCGTGGTGCATGAGTGTCTACGTTGCGTGCAGTATTGTTTTTGAGCAGGAAGGGGCACCTTCCTGCACAAAAGCAATCCTCTAGAGCTTTTCCCCTTTCTATGTGTGCTGCACAATGCAGAACACATAGAAAGAGGAAAAATCTAGGAGAAATTGTGATATTTCTCCTCTTTGCGCCTCCCCTTGGGAGGCATACGGTTTTTGCGAATCCCCAGGATTACAAGGTCTTGTAAATCTGGGGATGTGTCAAAATCCATGAGCGTTGTATGGGAACACCCACCCCAAGGCCCATGGCACACCTCCCTAACGCAGAGTAATCCAGTGCAGGGATTTGCGCTGCCTTCCCTTACTCCATAAACACTCACACCTATACTCAGACACTGGGATACCCAGGCATGCAACACACATGAAAATACTGACACAGGGTTGCATCAAGGCCATAACACACAAAATTAAAGAGCATGCAGTGGCTTGGTTTGGTCATATTACATTACAGCAGACCACAAAATATTCAGCTGTGCTTTGCCACACCAGAGAATACTGAACCACTCCAAGGCACCGCATCACACATTGAAACATCACATATCAACACAACACACTACACACATTTCCATGCTGTAATCATCACCACATGTCTCCACACCATATCACACTAAACCACATCATATCAATCACTCATACGACATCACATCACCAAACACCACAGCACACTATTGCACATCACACTATTTCAGTATGTTTAATGCCACACCGCATCACAACAAACCTTATCAAACGACACAGCATCACGCCAAACCCTTTAACACATCATACCCTCTAGCACACCTTTGCAGGCCATATCACACATACAAGTATAAGTGCTAGATGATCAGAACAACAAGAGGATGAAGCCTAACGGCTAGAGTGGTCGACCTTGAAGCGGGGAAACCGGGTTCAAGTCTCGGCAGGGACGCTCAACATCCTGTGATTCTGGGCAAATCACTTAATCTCTCCGTGCCTAACAAAATGAATGTGCCCATCTGTAACGCAACCGGTGCTCATGTAAAGAGCTCTGATACCCTTTTCTCGAGTTTGCACTATATAAAATAAAAAAGATAAAAAATAAAAAAATAGCAGTACCATGCTGCCACACATGATAACACACAACTCGCACATCAGAAGGGGTATGGAGCTGCGAGCATTTGTTTGGAGGCACTGGGAACTGTTTGAAACGCTTAACAAAGGGCATCACTCAGTGCCACAGTTCTCTGCAGCTGTAATAAGCGGATAGTGAGTGGGTGAGCAGAATGCCCGGATCACACCAGGGCCACATGCCAATGCCGACAAGTGGGAGTCACGCAGAGGAGGGAGATGAAGATGCTTGGAGCAGAAAAGCTTTTTCATTTTTCCTGGAGAAGGATTTACATCTGGAGGAGTCGAGCTCGCAGCCAAAGAGCTCAGTGCATTGAAGGACGCTCTGCGATGCATGTTGTACAGTGCTGTGGGTCGTGCTAACTGCCTGCAGCTTGTTGGGGGTGGGGGGGGTTGAAGTGTTTCAGATGAAGTGGTGGTGTAGTAAAGGACGTCATGGGCAAGACAAATGGGTCCCCTTATTCCAGATGGGTAGTATAAAATCAGCCATAGTTGCAGGGGTGGGATGGTTGAAGTGGGCTTCTTACAAACCCTGGCACCGGTGCACCTACTGAACTATTGATAGCTATGCCTTTGAGTGAGAGACGGACCTGATTCCAATATGGGCTTCATTTTTCTCAATAACTGATCTCAGAGGCTTAACAAGTCCTGTGTTCAATAATGCAGAGAACAAAAAGCTTCCTCAGTCCACTGGGTTGCAATGAGCATCTCAAACCTGGGGTCAAGTGCCACTGCGCCTGCTACACTAATAATACAAAGCCAGAATGGTCTCCCCGGATTCCTCTGTTGAAGAATTCTTCCCAGGGAACACAGGTGAACATTTCCATCAATTCCATCGGGTTCATAAAATAATTGGTAGTATTTGGGGTCACATCACACAATTTTGAATGTACACTTGTAATAAATCCAATTAAGGTGGGTGCACAGCAGACTTATCCACTTGTGAAGTGCAATCGATCTTTACCGTTTTAACAGTAGACAATACTGTTAATTTCATTGCCAAATCCTGCCCTCTCCTCTCTGCTACTTGTGGTGTTGGACTTTAAAAGTGGTGGGACATAAATCTTGCCCAGACTTTGAGGCAAGCAAACGAGCAAAGTGTGTGCACCATACTTCTTCCAGGAAGGATCCGGAGATGTTCTCCTAAGAAAGTTTTAAATAAATTGGGACTTCCAGTGCGATATATAGCACCATTCATAGATGCATTTGCTAGAGTCCTAGCTTCCGAAAGGCACATATGAATTATTTAAATATTTTCATGGTGTGCCAAGCAAGCCTCACCCTTCAAAGGAGCAAATTCCACCCATGTGAGAGGTATTATCTCGAGTATGCCAGAGCTAGACTTTTACCACAGTAGTGTCACATATGTTAAGAATTACCTGCAGGATGCCAGGGTTAGCATATTATCATGGGTGCAGGAATTTATACAAATGTGGCTCAATGACATGAAGCGTAATGGCTTAGAACCACAACTTTCAATGCATGCCAAGTCACTTGGATTCACCTTGGACGCCAACCTCACCCTTAAGGAGTTAAATGCCAAACCACAATCACAGCCTGGTACCTGCACTTTCTTCTAAAGAAAATGAAACTTATTTCAGAAAAACATTTCAGAACTGCTTTTTAGGATCTTGTATTATCACATCTGGGTACTTGTAGCACCACAGCACGTATCATTCAGAGCCAGAAGAAAAATTATTATATCAATTCCATCCTCAAATAACCCCAGGGGCTCCCCTTTACCAGCACGCACCAGCTGCATCATTTACAAAGTCATCAGGACAAGAACCTCTTCTTTTCTTGGGACAAGCTCACCATCTCTGGTACATCTCTGCACACCCACAGTCAGGACACCATTAGACTGGAGACCAAGAAGTGTAAAGAAAGCAAAAGCAAAACGGCAGACCATGCCCATCTGTGCACTCAGGATCTGAAACAAGATCCCATATCAATAATAACAACACCAGCGCTGCTCCGATTTAGGAAAAAGTTGGACACGCCTCTTTAAAGAACACTACATCACAGTGCAGTAACAATCCAGCTATCACATCTATAACTGATTGACTTTCTGCTTTCCTTTGACCCTGTACAGTGCTGCTCTGCCTTTCGCTTAATATAAATACCACATACAAACAGGAGTGCTCTGAGTATGCCATGGGTGCCCCCTTATGCCAAAGATTACATACAGTATGCCAGAGGCAGGATTGTCTATAGATAGCCCCCATATACCATGGATGCCCACAGATGTTTGAGCCTACCCCCAACATTGAAGAGGCAGCATTTTTCCTTGGGTATCTCCATACCATTCGTGCCCATATGTTATAAGAATTACCTCCAGTAAACTAGGGCTACATTTCGCTAAAAGTAACACCACACCAATTTGCCCTGGGTGACACCACCCATAAGCCAAAATTACCTCCATCATGCTATGGCCAGTAGGATGCTTGCAAGAATACCGCACACTCATTCTTGCACTCTGTTCGCGATTATCACACACACAATCACAAACTTGCTCTCACATCCACTTACACTTTCCAACCTACTCCCTCACAATCACACCACTCACCCTCGTCAATCTACTCACTCACACTCCCATTTTTTAGGTCTGCATGTGCTGTGTTAGAAGAGCCATAATTGCTGCTTCCCTTGCCACACCTATCTTACCTGTTATTGAAACTTGTTTAAAAAAAATGTATTATGATCTTATATCGTGCGTGGCTGCTTAAGGCTGCCCTGGCTTTTTGACCAGCGACGTTTTGCATGTTGAGATTTTCAGCCAGTAGATATAATGTTCAAAAAATGCAAGTTCGATAGTGCAACATTGTGGTACCTGAAAAGCCCAGACAGACCAAAGTATCACACAAGACAATGAGCCACTTGGTAACTATGGAAAAAGGTTAAAGCATCAAGTTTCAGTTTGTATTTCTTCCCCTCAGTCTTGGAAGCAATCGAAATATAATAAATGATGAACTGGCTAGATGGAGTGTCGAAGTTACAGTATCTGCTAATCACCCAATAGTCACACTCCTCCAAAACAATAGGGCTTGATAAAAATGTTACTGCTCACCACAATGAAATCCTGCGTGTGGCATGGGGCTAGGGGCTTCTGCCCAAGCACCTCACAGCCCCCACTTCTGGCCACTAGTAGCAGTAGAAGCAAACCGACTGTCTAAATGAAGAATATGGTGTCAAAACCCATGCCTAAAAACAAGCATTGGCATAGCCAATAAGCCTCACCTTTGGGACCTTTAAAGTGTTTAGCCATGCAGCACACACGTACACAGGAAGGAAGGACACTGCAAGATTAAACACACCAAAAAACAAGGCCACCTCAACCTGCAATCCTTCCAAGTTTGAGAACACTGGTACCACTTGGTAGCAGAGACGGCAGCTCGGAAGAGAACTGTGCGGTGTGGAGGAAGAACATGCATTTCGGACGTTTTGTTTAGTCTGCTCAAACAGGCAGCTGGCTGCGGTGGACATGTTTTATGTCTTGTAAAACCACTTTCGTTCGATGACGACTGGAGTAATCAGTCGGGGGCTACATATGGCCTGTTATCTCTATTAAGTACGCTAAAAGCCATCCCTTGGTTGTGAAATTGTCACGTGATACCATTTAGCCTGTAGGGGAAGCTGGGTGTGGAGATTACACTCATCCCTGGCTATACTTACAGTTCTGCCCTGGATGTTCGTTCCATCCTCGCCCATATCCATTGGTCGCTGGACTTTATAAGCCTGCCCTCCAGGTTCTCAATTTTTTTTGTTAAGTCTCCGGTGTCCATCCCGTATGTACTTACGACTTGTTAGGTTCACTCTGCGCTGAAAGACAGCACCGCAGATCTCAACGACTTTGCGCATCACAGTGTTAAGCACAATACAGTAAGTCTTCGGAATTTATTAATCTGCTCCTTCTGGTTCTCAGAAAAATATCACAATTGAACACCACCCCTAGTGTGTACTTGCGGCTTGTCACTGTGATTTGAAATACAACTTCCCAGAACAAAGTTGGCAATGCGCACTTCAGTGGCCATGATGAAGTTTTGCTATTGAATTGCAATACCGTTCATATATTTAAGCAGAAAATAAAAAAAAGACAGGCCATGATCATTTTGAAGCGTGCCAAGTCTTCAATCACATTGTAAAAGAAGACCCCACATCATAATGCGCTGCCCGTAACTAGTTTTAAATGTCAAAATATTTTAAATGCAGCACACCGAGCACTCCGTGAACCATGCAAAAAGTAATTTACCATGTGTTTTCCACCAAAATACCATAAAAGTATTTTACTTCATGAACGCTCTTTACATCAAATCTGGAAATTGAGCACTTTAAAATGGCTGCAAGATAATCGTGCAGCGGATACGCCCCGGCAGTTGCCAGCTACTGCCACCCATTTACATGTCTTACAGCATGTTCCATTTCCACGCTCCAGCGGGAGAGGTGCTGGTTAGTAGGCACTAAACAGAGAACCTGTTCCATTTCTGCTGGTCACTTGGACAAGATTCCAGATATGATGCTGTGCGTGGCTCGGTGAGGAGTGGCAAATCAATGTGCACGCAAGATGCATTTGTTATATCCCACAGACATACAGGTTTGCAGGAATGCAGCTGGCACCCGGCGTGCTGCTGCTCTTTCCCGAGACCCAAAGGCCATGGGAGTGAACATTTAGAGAAAAGGCGGGACATGCACCTACCTTTGGCCATTTGCGTGCTTTCATATTTGAAAATTGCAATAGGTAGGTGCTTCTTGGACCATAAATTAGCTTGTCTTGTTAACTACGTTGGTCTAAGCTTTTTACCTCCGTATCTGTTCAACAAATGAACTGTAGTTATCTCATTTCTATTCTGAACAGTGAGTCAACATGCAAGCATTTTTCAACATGATCAAAATATTTTATATTTCACCAGTACGTATTTACTTCATACTTTTAGTTTTTTGCTTTTCTTGTTCTTTTTATGTTCCCACAAACATAATTTCACAATGGTACTGTTTTTTACAGATTGGTACCTGATTCTGATACTTTAAAAACTCTATATACAGAGCATATTAGGGAAAGCGCAGAAACAACCTTTGAAGGCAATACAAAAACAAACTTATTGTGAATCTAAACAGTCCTACTGCTTTGTTGTCATGTAACAGGATATTGTGACTTATTTGTCCTCAATACTTGTACATCGGTCGGTCCAGATAGGGTTGAGGTCAGAGAACACCTGGGTATATTTTCTGTAAATTAAACCTCCATTAGTTGGCTAAACTTGAATGTCCATAGTGTCTTTTCAATTCAATAATACTCTTGGCCTCATTGAAGGAAACGAGGGGGTGGGGGGTGGGGGGGGGATTAGGTAGCTGACTCGTTTCAAGCTTCGTGTGGGGACCATGGGGATTCAAAGAAGGTCCTCCTCAGGGCTGGGAACTTCGGTGTAGGACACTGGGATTAGAAAGTGAGAGAACGTGTTAATCTCTTATTCTGAGCTATGGCAAGGATTACGTGAAAACTAGATGGCACCAAACACATGTATTTTGAAAGCCACACGCAAAGGCCAATAGAATGTGACAACCACATGCACGAGCTCTAAAAGTCTTGAGTGTTTCCAAGAGGCCCTCTCCTAGGTAGCGCATGCGCGCTGCGTTAGGCTCAACTTAATGAGTAGTAATTAGGTTGCTGATTGCAAATGATTTACTTTCCCATACTTGCATTCTAGATAGTCATGTTGCGCCGCTACACCAACAGCATAAAAACATGAGCGCACAAATGGATGTATTTTGTAAAAAGTTTATCAAGTTGCATTTTTTTTAATATGTGAAGAAATTGTTTAGCCTCTGCCCAATACTTGATCATGATTCGGTACTCTACCAAATTCGACAAGTCTTCTCTGTACACCCCTAAAGATCCGAGTTCTGTGATGGAGTACAGAACTGTCTCTCATGCTCCCTCCGGCTTTTACTTCTGGCAGCCAAATTCCCAGGGCCAGCTACCAACACTGCACTTTCCCTCCTCCCAGTGTGTTGTTAGCTTTTTGTCGAAAACAATTTGATTTTCAATAGTCTTTCCTTCCCTCGAGGGTTGGACTGGGACACAAAACAGGTTAGGACACCAAAAATAAACGTGACTCGCGTTCATAAATCAAAATGTTGAGGCTTTTTGCGGTACACGATTTTGGTTGCACCTTGGTAAATCATTTTTGGAATAAATTGAAATGCAGTTTAAATCACTGTGGGTTAGTAACCCTGTGAAGAACTGAATATGAATTTAGGGCATATGTACAGGGGTTAATTGAAATACCCATCCAAAGAAATGTGGGGGTAAAGCGGGGCAAATGGTTGGTATTAAGGCACACGTGTGAGCTTGCCAGTAGCAGCGAGGGGGTGGTCTGTGAGCATTCATTCTTGTGGGCATGGTCGTGTGCTACTCCCCCAGACTGTGTTACTCTACAAGGCTTTCCTGACACTATTATTGCACTACATCTCCAGCCTCAGAACCTGCTGAAGAGATCTGTTTAATATCTTGAAGGACTAATGCAGTGACTATTAAGAAACCATCCTGCGTTGGCCACAAAATCATCCATGCAAAAACAACAGTTCATGGACAGAATGCAGAACAATGTCATACATTCACCCCAGTACAGAGATCTGGGCATTAATCCATCGTTTTTTTGCATTCCACACCACCCCAGTTCAGACATGCCCATATGCAAATCAGCTTGGACCCTGTGCCTCATGGGAACAGTCCAGCCCGAACTGCCAAGCCATGTCTTTACTGGACCGGAATCAAGCATCCTAGGACCGGTTTCTGGCTATCAGCCGTCTTCAGCCAGGATAGCTTGACTCCAGTGGTGTGGAGAGCATGGGACTCACGTCTGAGCATACCCATCCCACTCGGGGTGACAAATGCAAAAACAACAATTGATGGACAGAATGCAGAACAATGTCATACATTCACCCCAGTACAGAGATCTGGTCCTAAATCCATTGGTGAGGGTAAGTCTGCTTTTCTGTCGTCTCCTCCTTCCCTCTATCCTAGTTTTTTTCATCTCTTCTCTTCCCTCAGCACCTTCATTGTCTTGAAGCATCTTTGATGGCCTAAAGTTTCAGACACATAACATCTAAAGTTTTCCAGTGCGTAGACACTGTTGGCATCTTTATACAAACTTCAAGCCCATTCAGATTTCAGTGGCGGCTGGCATACCTCAAGGGTGGTAGAGCGGGGGCACATAAAATTTAAAAGTTACTTACCTTTTTGACGGGTGTGATGTCCTCCTCGATCCTTCTCTCCTCGAGGCAGGCAGGCTCCTGGCGCTGCTGTCATGCAACATGCAATATGTGAGCAGTGCTAGGTTTGGTGGGAGCGGCCTCCATCAGCACTCCTAAGAGCACTGGAGGCCTTTGCTTTCTCTAACCCATAGGTTATAAATGTGCCTGCCTGGCTGGCCGTAAGAAGGCTGGCCAAGGAAACTTGCACATTTTAAACTCCAGAGCACAAAGCTCTCTGCAGCCACTCAGCAGCAATGGCACTGCCCAGTGGTGACGCTCAGTTTGGGATGGGTCAGTTGCTGAAAAATAAAATGGTAATAAAGAAACTTTATTACCATTTTATTTTTCATCTCTGGCTTTTGTTTGTGGGGCGACGCTCCTCTGCTCAAACGGAGGAGATGCTCCTGGCAGATATGCCTCCTGGCATAATGCAAATACTGCCCTAATTGTGCTTCGGCTCACAAGAGATTTCTATAAAATATTTAAAAAACAGCCTTAAGTAGGAAAGGAGATTAAAAGAAATACATTGACTCCGGGGGATTCTTATGGCAGTGGAAAACGCAATTATGCTGTTCTTTCTTGAGTGCATGAAAGCAAACGCTTTAGAGAATGTGGATGGGCCTGCGCTGCTTGCAAATAAATCTGCAGCCCTGGGACATGGGATGGAGAAAGAGGGATTTGAGCGTAAGTCTCATGTGAAGCGTTCGACAATGTAGCCCAGAAAATGTGAAAAATATTATTGAAGTGGGAAGAGAATATTGTGTTATTTAAACCAGGTAAGCCTGCCCTGTTGTGGCCGACACATGTTTTCCAGAGCGAGCCATTTACTTTAAAAAGTCTTGGCCGAAGGCACTTTTGTCAGCCAGGATAATGCAAACTCGAGAGTTGAGTGAGCCAACAATTTAACAGGGAGAGCCGAGCCAGGGATCAGCTCTGGCTCTCAGGGCCCGTGCACGAGCCGAGCTTTGAAAATATTTGGAATGTAAGTCATGCAACAAAGAACATCTTAGAATATGATAAGGCGTTTTCAATATTCAAAAAGAGAACTTCTTTAACATGTGGAAGGTTTCACCTTAACACATTGGATTATATCTCTGTGTTGAGAAGTATTCATCAAAAGTGAGAGTTTTTAAACATGAACTGAGAAACCTTCCTGTCCCCACACTGATGACAATGCTATTATTGAACTAAGAGGCAGTCATTTGTACCCTATGTGTGTGCAAGATTCTTATTTTTCATAGAGCATGATTATTGTCTATTAAATTAAAAACAGAAAGGGTTTTTGTACAGCGCCCACCTTAACCCCTTCGCTGCGGGGGGGGGGGGGGGGGTGTAATTCCCCCGCTGTGCTGAGGGGCGGGGGGGGGGGGGCGTACAGCTCCCGCATGCTCAACGGCGCTCCGGTGCTCATGACGAGCTCAGCTCGTCACAGGTGCACCGGTTCCCGTGGAACGCTCAGCACAGCAGGGGAATTATCCCCGCATGCGAGCGTTCCACGGCTCATGACGAGTTGAGCCAGTTTTGAGCACAGTGCCTCATAACGAGCTCAGCTCGTCATGAGCATGGAAAGTGTTAACTCACATACTTAAAGGTGCGCTTATATGTGATAATGAACAAATAAAGTCTCTGTGAAATAATTTATTTGTCTAGGATCACCTAATTTAGTTACTAAGGGAAGCCAAGGTGATCCCAGATTTTTCAGTTTCACACTGTTTAATTCGGCCTCTAGATGGTATTTCCTTTGGACATCAAATGTTAATACGTTATCCTTAATTCTTGGAGGATGAGATTGGAGCGAGGGTGCTAGGCAGAACCAACATTTTATTTTTAACAGTTTTACTTAGTGAGAACCTTGTCTAAGGACATAAGTGTTTCACAACAGACTACCTTCCATGTTTGGTTATTTTTTTTGGGGGTGGGGGGTCGGCTCAGGGAGATTTGCTGAGATTTACAGGATGCTGAGCCAAGTCTTGGATTCGAGCATGGCTCCCCCATCACATGGTCGGCTACTGTAGCCACTACGCCACATGGCCTACCGTACACACTTGGCTCGTTTTGGGCCTGAGATCCCAAGCAGTGCTTAATTTGTGTGGAAAAAAAAGTAAGTGCCAGGGCCCTCCGCAGGAGGCTACTGGAACTTGCACCACCCATTGCCCATGCCAGTCCCAACACACTCCCACAAGTGTGACAATTCAGACACTTTCAGGTCACTCAAAACTATAAGACTTGTCTGGGCAGCAGGTATTATTAATTTTTAAAGTATATTGAAAGATAAAACACCATGTTGCTGTGTTCATCTCAAAAATAGACAAACAGCGCACCCTGTGGTGGACTGTCCTAAATGCAGTTGTTGAGGATTTAGTACCGGTGCCAAGCTCTGGCAACCACCAGTCCAAAATGAAGCACTTGCTCCAGGAGAACCTTGAGATGAGCCACAGCCATCTGGCTCGGGCCTGTCTCGAGCTTTCAGTGACTCGCCCACCATTAAACTCGTAGCTTCAGGGGTGAGGCCAGGGTTCGAAAGTTAATCCTCACTGAGCTTTTTCTTCTCAGAGCCAAAGACTTGACGATGGTTTCAGTCAGGTTTTCTAAGGCTGTGAACTGTATGAAATAATCTGGGTGAAATAACGTGCACCGTAATGTGCAGAAAGCAGAGACATAATGCCCCCCCCCCCGCCCCCTCCCGCAGCTGCTGTGGCCCTCTAGGAGAGCCCACGTGCAGCCCAATGTCTATAGGTAACTTTAGCAAATGGGAAGCTCGGTGCCCCTCATTACATTTTGCGGGTGGGGGCACATACTTGTGCACTGCATCACTGCAGTGGTGGTCAATTGTTAATGCACCACACTGCAACCTTTTGCCAAATTCTACCTGTGCAGAATAAAGCTGCGAGCGGCTCTTGTGGTTGTCAATCCTGATGAAAATGTCCTCGTAGTATTTACTGAAAACATGATTACCTACCGTCTGCAAAGACCAGAAATAAGTCGCATGTGCTCAGCTATGACTCCGAATGACTGGCACATGTTTGTCCTGTTTAAGGCCCACCGGTAACATACTTTCATAAAACTGTTACTTTCCCTCATTTCATCCTGAGTAACTTTCTGCCGCACGCTAAGCATGCAATTAGTTGCAGGGCATTTCATATGTTTGGGGGCCTCCAAGACCCAGCATGCTTAGTGCTGTTGGCTGAAAACCCAGCACTGGCTGGAAGAAGTAACCCTCCTGACATGGGCCTGGGTCCAGCTATGCTGTCATTGGAGTCTTAACGCGCCCTTCCCACGGCAGACGTGCCGGGCAGGCTCTGTGCTGCTGGAGCAGGGCTCTGTGCAGAGGAGGGTTCTCCAACTAGTATTGCAAACTCTGCACATACTGTACGCATTATCGCAAAGCTTATAGGGAGCCCCCGAGGGTGGGCGAGATGGGAATGCAGCGCATGTGATGTCTTGAACGCCGAGCTGGGTCCACCCACCCGCGCGCGAGGGGAACCCAGCCAGCAGCAGCTGTGTTTGCACGCGCACTCACCGCGCCGTCCAGTAGTTCCTCGCGCAGCGGAGACGCGTTCATGCAGCGACCCAATGTAAGTACCCCAGCTGTGCCAGGCGCGCCGAAAACCGGACTGGCCGTGTGACTCTGTCTGCGATGGCAATAGGGCTGGGGCACGGTCTGTGGGTTTTGGGAGAAACCGGTGTCTTCGGGAAGCCACTAGGGCTGGGCAGGGATCTGAATATTTTGCTTATGGCAGGAACTGCTCTCTAAAAGGTCAATAGGCCAGAGTGAAAGTCCTTATTTGGCGACACACCAGTGCTTCTGGGAGTGCAGTTGAGCTGGGGCCGAGCCAAGCGGATGTGAGGGCAGCCTAGCATGGAGGTGCTATTACTGACCAGGTGGACTCGAGGAGTCATGGCGTCACTCTATAGCTGGGAGGTCAATGGAACGGGTGGAGTCAGAGGCTTTGCAGGCTCTACCTGTCATGGGAATTACATTCCCTCAGCCCCGCAGCCTGCCAGAGGGGCCATCCTATCACGAAATCTCTAGAAGTCCTTGGGCGGGAGCAAGGAGCTCAGCTACAGTTGTTTGAACATCTGTATTTTGAGTGACGGGAGTGCCAGGGCGTGTAGCGCGCTGACACATGACCCTGGCACGAGCTGCCTCCTGGCCTGTGCTCGAAGGTTCCATTGTTGCTGCCGCACGAGGCACAGTCCGTGCTCCATGCTGGCGCGCGAGCCTCCACGTAAGCAGACGCACCCGCAGGGAGAGCTTTAAAAGGATTTGCTGCCTGCCTGAAAGCCACAGACGTGTCTTGCCCTGTCGTCGCACACTTGTTTGTGTCAGATCGTTTAAAGAAGTGTGGCTAGAAAGTTGAAAACAAGTACAGTAGAGCTGCTTGAAAGTTATCGCAATTGTATTAAATGTTGATCTTGCTGAACACATGGGGCCTGGTGAAGAATGTCGCGGACAGGCAGGGTAGGAGTCGAAGGTGGAGAAGTGTGGCTCAATGGTTAGAGCGGCAGACCCTGATGCAGAGGTCTAGCCCGAGACCAGGGTTCAATTCCTGCCTGGGCTCAATATCCTCGGACTTGATAATTCTCGCCTCGGTGCCTATTCTAATCATGGGTCCCACTCTGCAACTCTGGGCAATAGCTTGCTTAATCTCCACAACGGCCCCAACAACGCTACCTTGGGCAAACTTGGGGGTGCCCAGGAGTGGGCACCTCACAGGGAAAAACCAGGAAGGGTTCCACAGCGTACAAGCGCCGAGATACCCTCATGGGTCGATTTGTGCGCTGTACAACTACTACTACATACATATGAGGGTAGACTGTGTCTACCAACTGTTTTTCACAGGGTGGACGCTGTCTACCCTGTCAAGAGGTTGGGCCTCACCGAAATACACTAAACATGTCCCCACCGGGACACATTGAGCAGTGCCTGCACATTGTCTGCTTCCTTCCAAGCAGAAACGTGCAGTCGGGGAAGGGGCTAATCTGATTACAGCTGGGGCCATAAGAAAACCTAAATTGAGGAGCCATCAGGCGCCATCATACCTCCTTTCTTTGAGTATCCTGTCTGGGACCTATAGGGAGCCTCACACCTACATGCAATGGATGCGAAACAAAGACTCGTAGCGTATCCCTTCACAGGTATAAGAAGCTTGCTTTTGACTCTGTTCAGTCCTTCTATATAAGTGATATGCATGCACTGTAAGAATATGAGATGTTAGTCTGTCCCAGTATTTACACAAAACACTTTAAACACCATTGTTTTGTTTAATTTCTTTTATTGTGCTATCGATCCCAATGCTGGGTGTCAGAGTGCTTTACATCACATAATACATTGACAACAAATCATATGTATGTAAATAAATGTAAGTAATTTGTTACATAAGACAGAGAAGGTTACAAGATGTAGTAGCCACATGTCCTTCATAACTTACTGTGCTATATTAGGATTACAATTTATAAACTGCAAATAACAAAAAGATCTCTCTGTTAAAAGCAGTAACCCACTTACCTAAAATAAAAATCTGTCATCTGCGTGTTACATAAGATGATTTGCTGGAGACATATTAACCCTCTATGCTACTTTGTTTGAAAACTGGAACTAGACAAAACACAGACCTCTCCAGCAAATAGTTATCTCACCATTATTATTATTCCCTGAGATAAACTGGGCACACAACGATCTCTCCAGCAAGTGCCTTAACCCCATAAGATGCTTTAAAATGCAGACTTTACCACCAATTATGCACAGCAGATTTACTGCCACATTCCTCCTTGTTGCATATTTCTTTGAGGCAGCGTATTAAAAAACTAAATGTGCAATTTGAGGCCCAGATTTTGTGTCGGGGTTGTGTCACTTTTTTGTCACAACCCCAACGCAAAATCTCATTGTTAAATATTGTAATGCACTCAAATGTACTCATGATAGACCCACTAAACATGTGTTTGAGGTTTTAAGATCAGAAGTCACTTATTGTGATGTCACTTCTTGTGAGGTCATGGGTTGTGATGCCACTTCCTGTGATGCTACGCATACTTTCACGTGCCATGAGGTCACGCACTGTGATATCTGTCACATGCCATGTCACTTGCACGCTGCCTAACTTGGTTAGTCCCCCCAACTTCTTTTTTAGGTCTCGCCTGTCGATGCGCATGCGCATCGAGCAAGGCGAGAGTATTGCGAGTTATCCACTCTTTATCCACACTGCAAGGAATCGTGGCGATTCCTTGCAGTGCCCGTGACTTTTAAGGTCAATGTGCATGCGCATTAAGCTTATGCGCATGCGCATTGACCTTAAAAGTCACGGGCGCGTGCATGTCCGTCTTTGTTTACCAGCTCCGCCCCCTCCCGCCGTGTCGCCTTGCCTACTCTCTTCCACAGCCTCCCCCAGCTCCGCCCCCTCACTACTTGATTGCACGGCCGCTAGGCCGTGCCTCCCCTACTCTCCTCCCCCCTCCTCCTCTCCTCCCCTGCCTGCCTGCCGCTAGCCTTGCCTACTCTCTCTCGCACCCTCCCCCAGCTCCGCCCCCTCACTACTTGTTTGTTGTTGTGTGTTTTCCCCTTTTTTTGTTACCGGGTGCTCTAAGTGCTGTCCGCCGCCTCAGGGGCCAAAATACCATACTCCGCACATATATGGAGCCCCCACGTGTGGTCCACCATAATGTTGTCCCCGTAGGCTGCTCTTAACTATGTAGGGACGCTGGGTTCCGTCTCTCCGTTGTCCGCCTACAGCCTGCTGGGCCCACCTCCCTCTTGGCAAGCCGCGTACTTTCCTGCCTCAATACGCCGCTCACTGCACTTCCTGCTTTTGTTGTTGTGTGTTTTCCCCTTTTTGTTACCGGGTGCTCTAAGTGCTGTCCGCCGCCTCAGGGGCCAAAATACCATACTCCGCACATATATGGAGCCCCCACGTGTGGTCCACCATAATGTTGTCCCCGTAGGGTGCTCTTAACTATGTAGGGACGCTGGGTTCCGTCTCTCCGTTGTCCGCCTACAGCCTGCTGGGCCCACCTCCCTCTTGGCAAGCCGCGTACTTTCCTGCCTCAATACGCCGCTCACTGCACTTCCTGCTTTTGTTGTTGTGTGTTTTCCCCTTTTTGTTACCGGGTGCTCTAAGTGCTGTCCGCCGCCTCAGGGGCCAAAATACCATACTCCGCACATATATGGAGCCCCCACGTGTGGTCCACCATAATGTTGTCCCCGTAGGCTGCTCTTAACTATGTAGGGACGCTGGGTTCCGTCTCTCCGTTGTCCGCCTACAGCCTGCTGGGCCCACCTCCCTCTTGGCAAGCCGCGTACTTTCCTGCCTCAATACGCCGCTCACTGCACTTCCTGCTGCTCCAGCGCCGCTCCTGGGGGAAACTATCCTGCAGCAGTGCTCAGGCTGGGGGCATCGTTTCGGACCCAAATCTTCTTTGAGGCCGGGGATCAAGGTCATGTCATGTACGTGTCATGTACGTGCCTGCCTCTTTACATCCAGGTGGCTAACCATTTAAAGAGGATGAATGCAGTATGTATGTTCCAGGCTGTGGGAGCCTCACCAAATGGCGGCAATTCCGCTTGTGCGCCCTCTAGCGCCTCCCACCGCCCCGGCATTGGCACTATAAAGTTAATTCTTAACATATGAGGAACTCTAAAGGCAAGTTTTGAAATAAATGGGGGGTGAACTTCTGGCACCACCACTTGCAAAGATTACCAACCACCACATGGCCCTGGCAAGCGTGCAATGTCTTGTGTGCAAAAAATACCACGTCCCAAAAAATAGAAATAATCGAGTGGCCCAGCAGCCAACTGTCAATAGCCATGGAAATCCTTTTCAGGCGACTGTGTGATCTGGAAAAGTCTGTCACTCACAGCGCAACATCCAATTGATGAAGAGTGTTGACCCTTTGCCCCCTGTAGTATGCTGTTTTGGGCAGAAGCAGAACTTCCACAACACTTAAACAGACCAATGGATAAGGAGGGCTGACTGAAAGCCTATGTATGTCTATATGATTTTTTTATGATCAATTATTGTTTTTTTAAACATGAGGCTAGTTACACAGCTAATGCGGTCTCTAGGCAATGCCTAATAGAGTCCAGAGAAGGAGGCAGTGTGCAGCTAAAATGTTTTCCTTACCCACACTCACCCTCACTCACCTCACTCACCCTCACTCACCCTCACTCACCCACCCTCACTCACCCTCACCCACCTTCACCCTCACCCACACTCACCCTCACTCACCCTCAACCCCTCACCCTCACTCACCCTCAACCCCTCACCCACCCTCAACCCCTCACCCTCACTCACCCTCAACCCCTCACTCACCCTCACTCACCCTCACTCACCCTCAACCCCTCAGCCTCACCCTCAACCCCTCACCCTCACTCACCCTCACTCACCCTCAACGCCTCACCCTCAACGCCTCACCCTCACTCACCCTCAACACCTCACCCTCACTCACCCTCACCCTCACTCACCCTCAACACCTCACCCTCACTCACCCTCAACCCCTCACCCTCACCCTCACTCACCCTCAACCCCTCACCCCCTCACTCACCCTCACCCTCTCACCCCCTCACCCTCTCACCCCCTCACTCACCCTCACTCACTCACCCTCACTCACCCTCACTCACCCTCACTCACCCTCACTCACCCTCACTCACTCACCCTCACTCACTCACCCTCACTCACTCACCCTCACTCACTCACCCTCACTCACTCACCCTCACTCACTCACCCTCACTCACTCACCCTCACTCACTCACTCACCCTCACTCACTCACCCTCACTCACTCACCCTCACTCACTCACCCTCACTCACTCACCCTCACTCACCCTCACTCACCCTCACTCACCCTCACTCACCCTCACTCACCCTCACTCACCCTCACTCACCCTCACCCTCTCTCACCCTCACCCTCACTCACCCTCACTCACCCTCACTCACCCTCACTCACCCTCACTCACCCTCACTCACCCTCACTCACCCTCACTCAGCGCAACCACAGCATCTTCACTAAATATATTTAATAAACTTTAAGCTATTGGCAATATAAAATAAAATCCATTTTATTTACGTATTAATTATTAATTGTTTTTTAAAGGCATTGATTTTTTTAATATCAATACATATAAGTCACATATAAGTCCCGTTAATACAAAACATGTTGCTTTACAAATGCTAGAGGTGTCACATTTACAAAAATTATAACTATTGGCTTTGTAAAGAAGAAAGCTATTAATTTAGCTATTTAGAAAAAACAACACATAAATAAAAAACAAAAAAATAAATAACACCTATAGCTCAAACTTTCCTACTGCGAGACCTATTGCATTTCCAATGCAATAGGTCTCGGAGAATTTGAGTTAGAGCTTTTAGAAATGTTTATGGCTTTTTTTTTTAATTCTTTAGCATTGGCTACAGGAAACAAAAATGCTAAAGATTTACAAAAAAACCCATAAACAATTCTAAAAGCACTAACTCTAATGCTGCGAGACCTATTGCATTTCTAATGCTTGTTTTGGACTTGTGCCCTGCAGACAGTGGCGTTACACCCAACAAAATCTGATTTTCAGGGATCGCTATTTATCCGGTATGGTAAACGGCGCCTGCTACATGTTTTCACCCAGCAATCTGGAATAACGTGGATTGTGATGCTTATCACACCAAAACCTACATGAGCCTGGACCTGTCAGCCATTATTTACCTGCTAAATGTATTAATTTTTAACAAGCTAAAATTCAACTGGGGAAAGTTCCATGGCTGCGGAGTTTATCATACGCAGTAAATGCCAAGAGTACACATCTCTTGTAAAGGCGATCCTTGCACTGGAATCACAACATAGTGAGGCAGTCTTAATTAAGGCCATAGAGTTCTTACAAACCCACCTGCTGGAGGTGAGAATGTACCGCTTTCACCAAACTCCAGTGAATTGGAATTGAGAGTTTGGTGAAAGCAGTAGCGCCAATGCTGAAACATGGCTATAAAATGCCAACAGTCCATGGAAGACTTTTTTGAAGTGCCCGTCACAATTATTCAATTCATCAAACATCAGCCTTGAGAAATTCTTAACAACTCGGACATGGTGGCAGATGGAATGAAAGGAAAATCCTCATGCGTTTGCAAAGACAGCTGGGTGTCCAGGTAGATGGCCAGATTCCGAAGAACCGAAGCAGCATGGGTGACAAACGTATTGATGGAGGTGTATCAGTGTCTGATGATTTGGATAAATCATGTTTGGTTAGGAGCGGCTCATTTTTTTTAGAAATTGATTTAAACAAAAAGTCTACAAGTCACCAATACGTCAAAGCGAAGCTGGGATTTATGTCGGTGTCTACTGTTTCTCGTGGATCGTTCTGAGCACAAATCAAGAGAGTCCAAGACAGGTTTAGTTAGACCGGGTATAGTAATCCTTTTAAGGTCCCGCCTCAAAAGGGTACGCTGAGTGGTTGCGAACCACATATTGCTGCCTGCCCACTGCTCTCATTAGTTGGATTTACTGTCACTCATTTGTCTGTTTCTCATTCGATAGCTTGCCTATTACATGCTTGTGTCTTTCCGTTCCAATTAACTTGTATCCTTCCTCAGCTTAGTTTTAGGAACTACTTTTTTCTTTTGACTTAAGCACTTCACAAACGTGCATGTGTTGTCAGCAGTCTCCTTAGTGTGCTTCTTTGTCTTCCTGCACACTCTGTGTTGCTCTCTCTCCCTGTGTGTTTCTCCCCTCTGTGGTGAACTCGTCCTTGTGTGCATCGCCCCCTCCCACTGGACTTTGTCGCCTTGTTCTTCTCCCCCTCAGTTCCACATTGCTCTCTCATTTGTTTGTATGTATGTATGTGTGTGTATATATATATATATATATATATATATATATATATATCAGCCTCAGGTGACGCTGCTTGTGTGGGCCTCCTTCCTCATGCAAGTGTGTATACTGGAGGTTGTGTGCACCATATTACTCTATTAAAACCAGTAGATGTGCTTAGTGGTATGGGATTTAACCTGCCGGTGTCGGGAAACATCACACACAATTGCAGTTATTAACAGCAATATTTGAGTAAGATCTCTATCGGATTTGTTCAGTATTTTCACATTTTTGTTTTTTCTCACCAATACTTTACCATCAGTAGCCTAGGTGTCTTATGCAATAAATTGTAGGATATTACAACAGTGAGGGAAGTGTCTCAAAAGTTTAAATCAAAGTGTCCCACAGGTAGACCTGCTAATTGTATCTACACTATTGTAATGATTCTTAATTATATACTTGGATTGTTAATACTTACATAAATATTGATTTGCACAGAATGTGCAATAAATTGAACTGTGTTTTGAAGTTCCAGAACACATTTTTTTTATTACCGAGCTCAGATGTACTTATTTCATGTTAGAACAACAGAGAGAGACCCCTTTGGACTCGCCTGGTCTGTGGTGCGTCCCGTAGGGGTAATGAAAAGAGCGCTGCATTTTGCAGTCACCCTACTGAACGTTCTTACTGGTTATTGCTGTAATTGAAAGAAGAATTGTAGTGTCCATGTCTTTTATAACCTTGAGGAGCACCCATGAGGTTGATAATCCTGGTGATTGTTGAAGGTCAGTTATCTAGCAGGTGTGATGCTAGTGTGCTGGGTGGAGTTTTAGTGGCACTTGGACTGAAGAGGACTCCACGCAACAAGGGTTATATTCACCAATGTACATTTTACCAGGGGTTATCTGTTGGTGTGGAAACACAGTATGTGTATCCATAGGTCTCTGAAGAGAAGACGGTTCCATTTGTAGCTCAAGTACCCGGTGATGTCATCATTGGAATGTTGAGGTGAAGGTGAAATGTTGGCGATTAGAGTTGAGCACTGGTAGAGAGGAGCAAAGATGTGAGCTCCATGGCTGCCAGCTCCTAGAAGTTAAAGCCCAGAGCTATATGCTCTCCAGCGTCACTGAAGAAGCTTTCGTACATGTGGTCCCTGGAGACGTTCTTGCATTTGAAGCACTACCTGCTGTCGCTCCCGGCTTAACCCATGAGAGGTCCCAACCTCCCACTATTACATGATGTCTTAGGACAGCCAGCTGCTTTCCTCCTCTTGAGAGCTGCTGCTTGAAGCATAAGAGATAAAGGTAGGACCGGGAAAAAGTGAGACGCGGCTGGACTGCATGGGATGTCTGATGAAGGTTAGGAAGGTGTTTTTTATTTTTATATTTTATTAATTTTAGTATAGTTAATATTTTGTGCCAGGAATACCTATTCCGCCTGGTCTAAAACTGCAAAGTGTGCATGATTGAGCAATCATTCACAAAAAAATAGTATTTTATGCTGTACCTATAAAAGCATCCAATATAGTTTACTTCCTCGGAAAATGAAGAGTGCCATTTGGGCTATTGTCTAAAACAATAACACTTCTCATGGTCAAGTTGTGCTAGCCATGTGGCAAAACATATAGTGCAATGGAGCACAGAGAATAAACGTGCTAGCCAGAATAAGATGGCCCGAAATAAGATCCTCACTACTTAAAGACTCTGTTTTTAAATTTCAGTGTCCTTTTACTGATCTTTTAAGGGTCAAGAAACAAGACAGAAAGAGACAAGGTATATGGTACAAATATGCTTCAAAATCTTGTCCAAAGATGAGGTACCGCAGTAGTAGCGGGTAAAAGTGTGACTACTCACAGACCTTGAAGAAAAACAGCTGTATTGTAGAGGGAGGAACAAAGAAGAAGGGGAACCGTAAATATAGTAACCTCATTCGGATGTTCTTACAAATGTGCACTGTTGTAAAAAGAAAAAATCCGATTGTTTGCAAAATTTTGCAAGGCTATTTTTTTACTTGAAGGACAATTTCCAGGGTGACCATCTCCCTCCAGGTCATGAAGGACACTTTTTCCAGCCTTGAGCTTTGCATTCTGGGTGTTGTAGTCGTACTTTGCTTTCATTGAACGAATTAGGCGAATGCACCTGAAAGCTATAATTTGTAGTTAGAAAGGTCAGGACTCAAGACCTGTTTATCATAACCTGGAGCAAGGGGGTCACCATAATAAGTTGTTTTGAAGCTTAAGCAGTTAACTCTTTAAAAGATGTATAGCTTGTTAGGAAACTACTTAATGGCTTATTAATGCAGGTACTGTGCAGTAGTAAACCTTAAATTAAATATAACTCCCAAATAAGGACACAGTTGGAGTCAAGCTATTATTTGAACTCATAAAGGTAATGCAAGTAATATTTATGTGAGGGGTTCTCCCACAGATACATTAGCTTCTTATTTTCAGCATCCATTATTGTTATTAATGATTCTTGCATTATATGAGCTGATATATTTAATATGTGAGTGAACTGATATATTCCCAGCCCGGGTTCAGGAAACACTAGTGACACTGACCGACATCTCACAGCTGCTTCTAAGGTGGGCCCGATATTTTGGGCGGGGAGCGGCGGCTCACATGCCAAGTCGTGAGGTATGTGTGCTAGTTAATTAGCATGCAGGAAACAAGAGCAGGTGGTATGCTGTTCGTTTCCAGTCCAGGGTCTTAAAGCCTTAAGCTAACATCAAACACGTGGCACATATGAGCCAGGTGGGCCATGCTGGCAGGTGCCCACATCTCGTAAACCTCTTGTGCTATGAGTTGCCAACGTTTTTTTCTCCCAGTTCAGCTTTTTTTCATTTGCTCTGGCTGCACTCCTCTAGTATGTATGACATGATGAAACACGAGCCTCTTGAGGCAAAGGGACTAGAGTGGTCTGTAGCAGTGTGGGTGTGTGTTGGATTAAGTCACTGGTACTGGTGGGAGGCTTGGAGATGAGATGAGTGTGACATTTGCTGTTCAGCCCAGTTTTTAGTTTGAATTTAGGGCGAGTGTATGCCCGTGAGTAAGATGAAGGCCAGATGGCAGTGTCCACAGGGCCACATGTCATACTCTAGTTTTCCATAATAAAATGTACACAATGCGGGCACTGCTGGATTGTGTAATAGCTTTATCCAAAAGTGAAAGAAATACTACCCCCTAGATTGTGAAAAAAGAAATTAAAATCACTATAACATTAAATGTTATGGTGTTCTTTTTGTAATCTGTAGAAATAAAAAAGGCTCTGACAGAATTTCACCCTCTTTTGATAGGGTGACTTATTTATTTTACTTTTATATTGTGCTCGTTCAGACATCGGGGTCACTTCAGAATGGTTCCCAAGCATGGGGTTGAAGGTGTGGTCTGAAAATAGGTTTTTCCTAGAATTTCTGAGATTGCACTGCTAATGCTTAAGCCAGCTGGCCTCTCTCCTGTAATAGTAAACAGGTTTTCAGTACTGTTGAAAGTTACAGGCCTTTTGGTTACTGTTAAATTCAGTCTTGAGTACACTATGTCATTTATTTAAGATGTGTAATGCACATTTGGAATCGTTTTTCTGATTGTTGCATGATGCCTGGTCCTGGTAACAGAAGTATGAACTAAGCTGCATTAGGTGAAATTGGCTGGTTTTACTTCTCTGCGGTTACAGCTGTGGCGCTGTACTGTGATCCCACCCTGGTTTTCCTTACAGTTTATCCTCAGTCATCTTGCAGTTGATGGCCTCCCCTGCTTTCTTCTCATTTATCTCACCACACCCTCAGTGACTCTAGCCTAGTTGGCCTCTCTACTTTCTTCTCTCTTTTCTCCCCACTCTCCTTCAGTCACTCTTTTCAAGTGGACCACTAATCTTAACTGTACCCAGGGCACCAGAAGTGGGGGGCACTAATCAAGTTAGGCAGTATGCAAGTGACATCATGGCTCATCGCATCACAGCGCGATATCAGGGTGCGGCTTAACAGGAAGTGACATTACAACTCGTGATCTCACAGGAAGTGACATTAGATCGTAACACCTCACACATACGTTTAACAGGTCTGTCAAGAGTACCTTTTAGCTTATTACGAGATTTAACAAATTAGATTTTGCGTTGGGGTTGTGCCAAAAAAGTGACGGATCCCCGACGCACAATGTGGGCCTCAACTTAAATATTTATTTTGCAAAAACTACCACAAAGAAATTGCCAACTAGGAGAAATGCGGCAGTATATCTGTTCGACTTAATTGGTTGCAAAGTCCACATTTTGACATATCTTAAGGCTATAAAAAATACAATAATGGTATTTATGTAAATACTGGGACAGACCCGCACATTTGGCATTCTTCCAGTGCATGCATATATTCCTTATATACAGGAATTGAAGAAAGTAAAAAACACTCCTCTCAAGTATTTGTGAAGAGTTAAGCTGCAAGCCTTTGATTCCCCCTCCCCCTTGCATCTAGGTGTGACTGCTCAGATAACTCACAGACAGGATAGTGGAACAAAAGGAGGCCTGCTGACCCCTTAAATGTGGCTTTTGTCGTGGGCCCAGCTGGAGTCTGAAATATGAAGGCCCTCTCTTTATTACCTGCATGTTGCTGCTCTGAAAGAAAATAGACAATGTTAAGGCGCTGCTGAGTGCGTCCCGGTGCCTGGAAATTACATCGGGACAAGTTCATCATTTTTCAGTGGGGCCCAGCTTCTTGCAGGGTGGATGGCGTCCACCCTGTGAAAATAGTGGATGGACCCTTGTACCCGTGTGGACCCCCAACTTGTGCCCTGACTATACAAATGCACTTCTGTAGCACAAACCTAGCCGAAAGGCAGCAGAGAGTGTATATGGAGCATGAGCATAAAGTCAATAGGAGAGGTAGCTGGTTTGTGGACTGTGAATGCATTGTGACCTAGTGTTATTTAAAGAGGTACGTCTTCAACTCTTTCCTAAAATGGAGCAACGTGGGGCAGGCCTGATCGATACAGGGGTGTTGTTTTAGATCCTGGGTGCATAGATGTAAGAGGCCTGCTGCCTTGTTGTTGCTTTTTTTCAGTTCTTAGTCTGCAGCCTATTGGTGTTCTGGATACAGTTGTGTCAAGAACCACCAGAGATGGTGAGCTTGTCTGCAAGATACGAAGGAATGCTGGTTGTTGTTGTTATAGCTTGGTAAATGCTGCAGCTGGTTTTGAGGATGGTGGGGCTGGCAAGGGGTGCAAAAGGAGTTCCACTAGGATAGGGGTGATGTGATAATATTTCTTCATGCACTGTATGAGACATGCTGTTATATGTAGGACACATTTAAAGGATGCCAGTGTAGAGAGTGGGAGGCCATGGGGTATGCCATTACCACCATCCAGATGTGAGAGTACCAGGGCTTAAACAGCAGTTCTAAAATCGCTTTCTGAATGAAACCGTTTCAACTTCAGTACTCCTTCACTCTCTCTCTTCTTCCCTCATGCTCTTCAACCATCTCTCTAGTAAGCTAGTTTCCCTTGTTCCCTTGCCTCTCTTCTTCTTTTGTGATTCCTCTACCCAATCTTCCTGTACCTAAATCTTGAAATTATCCTTCCCTGATTTTTTAAAATATTTTTTAAAATATTTGCTTATTTTTCTTGCAGTCCTCCAGTTATTTTGTAGATTGGTTCTTCGTTCTATTAATAATCACTGCCCTGTCTCTTCATTATTTTCCACCCACACTCTCCCTCTGTAAAGTAATATAATGTAAATGGCATTTATGGAGTGCAAGGGTCAGCAAATTGTGAAGAAGAAAGAGCGGGCGGTGGATTAGCTGCATAGATTAGTCTGAAAACAGCTTCGTTTTTAGCCGCCATCTTTGGTATCACCAGAATCATTTATCCTCTTGCATTTCTCTTTATGCTGGTTATGTGGTATGTACGTTTTTTCATTAGCAATCGACCATCCTGGGTTTGAATATGAGTCAAGACCATGAATATTTTCTATGTTGCCCTATTGTATTCTTTTCTATCACAGCTAATCTGTAATCAATATGATGTGAGCTCTGTCATGGATCCCCGACAGCCATGCTATGATGATATGTCATATTGCATTATGTTATGTTAATTCATACTATATTATGTTCAATTTTGTAGTTCATTTGTTTGATCCTGTAGGGCTTTCACAATCTGATGCTTCCAGGACTAGTGTGTAATGTGTACAGGTTGTAGCTCGAAAGTAACTTGATTTGGATCTGCTGTTGAGGTGGCAAATGCTTAGCCAGCCACATGCTTTGAAGCCATGTTATGTGCATGATAGTGCCAGGGGTTGGCTTGAATGTGTAATATTGGTGTAGAATGTTTAACCCCTTCGCTGCGGCGGCAATTCCGCCGCAGCGCTAGGGGGGGGGGAGCGGCGGCCGCATGCTCGTGACGGAGCCACTCCGTCACGAGCCGCGGTTGAGCTGTGCTCGTGACGGAGTGGTTCCGTCATGGCCCCGCCCGCTCAATAGAACGCGCCGCGCAGGCACGAAATCAGCACCGCGCAGGCGCGGCGGCAGGGCCGTGACGGAACCCTCCGTCATGAGCACAGCTCAGCCGATGCTCATGACGGAGCGGCTCCGTCATGAGCATGGGAGGGGTTAAATATAGCCAGATCCTACAATTATGCATTTGATGAAAGCCTCGCACTTCTACTCATAACATTTTAAGACACCAGTTGACTCACAAAAAACTCCTAATAGCAGCTTCCCATTTTGTTTTGGAGAGAACCCTATACCATGTACCCCCTCTTGAGGCATAATAGGAGCACAGTGCACGTGCAATGGATATGAGAGCCAGCACATGCAGTTTAGACTGGTCAATTGGGGTGTGGTGGACCGAGCCCTGTCACTTCACATCTTACCCTCTTGCTACTAAAGCTGAGGGGCAGAACTTATATCTTTAATATATATATATATATATTTATGGTATTTATGCATATACATACAGTAAACAGGGTAGCATCCATGGTAGGTATACATGGTTAGTTTATGACGGGCCCCCTTTTTGTAGTTCGTAGGAGTAATGTAGGGAGAAGGATAGAGAAAAGTGTGAATAAGTAAAGAGAGAATGTTATAACATTTAATTACCTATTGCACTCTACAGGCAGACGAAGGGTGGCTGAGCCATCACAATTCTTTTACAGCTAAACACAATTAAAAAGACAGAACGTCTGCCTAAGCAGGGACTGGTGAATTCTTTACCAAGGCAAGCACTTCACTGAACCGCGCCTTCTCTTCAGACAGGCAAAGAACTAAGGGGCATGACTGAGAAAAGGAGAAGCAATCAATTATGACTGCTTCTACCATCTGCGATAGGGGCACATTTGAATACTTGGTTAAAAGACAAGCTGATGTTTGAGGACCACAAAAATATTTACTCAAATCAACATCTAGGATTTCAGGGCAGATACAGTGTTGTTCATGAAAATTACAAGCTTCAGCAGTAGAGGGTTTAATGTATTTATCCCAAGCTGAATGTTTTGTTTTTCATTTTGAAATGTCGTTATTTTGAGAAAATGACAAACTGGTGTTTCCTACTACATGATGCATTTCTGGAATAAACTTCAAGCAGATATTTTCTTGATAATAAACGTTGATTTTAGGAAACTCATTTCTGGTTTGTATTCCTTTGTAAGAGAAGGCACTGGCTGTTATGGCTGTGATTTCATGACACATATGAAGGCATTTCATCATCTCTAGTGCCAAAGCTTTCTGTGCTATGCCCATCCCTGAATAACAGATATTGGTAATACCTGCCCGCTATCTGGTTTTCCATGCTCTACACCACGCTTCTTCAATTAGTAGCTTGTAAGTTACTGGAAGCTCTCCGTCTACCTCCGAGTAGCTTTCATAAGTGTAGTCCAGTCTAATAAATTATAGAAGCATTTGCTTGGTTGAAATAATATACTAAAATTGAAAAGCATATTTTAGAGATGAAAATGTGTGTTGTTTTTAAGAACTCATACAGGTAGATTCATCAAGCCGAAATCGGCTCGCAAAGGGCCAGATTCTGAGAATCTGGCCCTTTGCGAGCGCAATTTTTGCATTTGGGATTCATCATCCCAAATGCAAAAATCGCTATTATAGAATTCGCAAATTTGCGAGGAATTGTATTTAAGGAATCTCTATTTGAGATTCCTTAAATGCAATTAATGAAACATTTAAAAATTGTGAATTCGCAATTTTGGGCCGCTTTTTACCGCGAAGTCAAACCTCGTGGTAAATAGCGGAAACTTAGAAAAATGAACTTAAGTGCATTTTTCTAAGTTGTATGTTACACACACACATGTCCTTGGGACATGTGTGTGCGTAACACCAGCATCCAATATCATTTCAGGGGTGCAACAGGGTGTCCTTTGGACACCCCTGCACCCTTGAAATCGCAAACTCAACAAGCGAATCGCTAATAGCGATTCGCACATTGATATGTCTTCCCATTCATTCCTATGGGCCTTTAGGCCCATAGGAATGAATGGGGAGTTATTCCTTATTTGCGATTAGCAATTAGCTAATCGCAAATAAGGAAGCTGTAGAAATCGCAATAAATATTGCGATTTTTACCTGAATCCCGTTTTGCGAGTCTGTTATAGCGATTCCTTAATAATCGCTATTACAGACTCGCAAAACATGCCGATGATGAATCTATGTGATAATCTGATATTTGGAGAAAAATTGTTGAATTTCCACAAGATATTTAAAGCTGATATTTGAGCTGTAAATCATGTGGCTTTGGGGAGTGTTATTACTAACGTTATTACCCTGATGCCATTGCAGCTATGGTTGTTACATATTACCCATGTAAATTCCAAATTGGCAAAGCCTTTTTTACATTACTACTGGCAACCCTGCCTGATGCACTGACATAATTACAGCTGGTAAACGTGCATAGCATGGCAGTAATGACATCATGTCTGACCTGATAACTATTCGCAACACTAATAAAACTAGTAGCTCAAGATGATTTTCACTGGCCATATGTAGTTCATATTACACGAAAGGTTGGAGACCCCTGCTCTGCACAGATGAATAGCATGATTTGGGTCTGAGCCTATGATACTTGTCTCCCCCTTCCCTCTGGAGCTCACACGGAGGACGTCTGTGCCATGTGCTCCACCCATATCGAGTGATGAATTTCGCTCCACCACTTTTATAATTCACCACCCACCCTGTGCGGATGCTTAAAAAATAAAATCAACCCTAACCCTTGTTAGATAAAGTGCTACTATGCTCAGATTCTTCAGGCCTTGAGTATATAGTGGTGTATGACTGCAAGTATCCAAAGGTAAATTTTAATCGAGATGGTCACATGCTTGTCACCCCACCCCTGGCACAACGTAAAGACTATTTATGATATTTTATGGACTAGGACGCTCTTAAGTTTTTTTTGTCGCCAGAATACATCAAGTTCACATTTCATTTTTATGCAGACAGAACAAAACTCTCAGCAGCTCAAAAACATGGAGCATAAAACAGGATGACTTGGTCTTAGAGGCTGAGCAAGGACAGACGTACACGGTGTCAGCCTCCCTGGCATGACAGATAAATTGCTGCCTTTGCAGACTCCAGCCCAAGCCGAGCTCCTGTTACACCTGGCAGTCTGTTGATGTTTAATGCAGACCTGACAGGCTCTAATGTCAAATGTGACACAGAAAGGGAAAGGACTTTTCTGTAACACGAGTTGCTGCTGGCTTTACAGGAACTTTCTTTCCCTTTCAGTGTCACAGTCTGGCAGCATTACATCAGTTACAATTACAGGTGATGAGTGTTTTCTGTGTTCGGGATGTAGGCTTCTTGTTCTGGAGATCACCGTCGTATTTTTCACAGATTACATAAGGACATGAACCTTCCATGTGGGCCGGGCTGAAAATGAAACAAAAGTAGGTCTCTGTAGACTCGTAGATCCTCTCCCTGCCATGTGCCTGCCAGCTTTACAGAAACAAGTTTTGGCAAAGCCCATAGGTGTTTCCTTGACAAACTGTAGTGATAGCAAGCAAGGATGACTGAAAATGTTTTTAAAATGTTAGCGAATGGAAATAAAAAAATACATTAGCAATCCAAACCCGCCTTTTGAGTGCATGTTTTTTTAGGCAGATGTGCACGTACTATCGGGAAAAATGCCTTCAAACAGTGCACAAGAGACACTGATTGAATCTGATATTTTAATAACGATAAATTGCAAGGCCCTCCTACATCAGACTATACCTATCCCCACCCAATGTGGGGGTAAAACTGACCTTCCAAATTCCTTTATAATTTTTTTTATAGGATCGGGCAAACCGGTCTCGAGCAGTGGATCCTGAAGCGTCTTTCTCTCTTTAATTCCTGCTTAGCAGAGTCCTTCAAGGACACTGTCCCTTGATTTCTAAGAAAGTTCCCTTTAGGGTACTCTCCCAGGCTTGGATTTCACCTTCTCTTAGTCAAACAAAAAATGTATGACCAAACAGGGTGAAAGAAACTGGTGTCAATGTTATGATCATACATACAGGAAAGAGAAATGATTAATGGGTGTAAAGATGAATAGATACTTGGCTATATTGGTAGTTGAAAAAAACAAGTTTTATGTATGAAACGATGAAAGGGATGGATGGATTGAAGACAGTATAGTTGGATGGCAATTTCTTAAACTTTGCGTTTCTGCTATTCAATCCGTGATCAGCAATAGCATGCAGAAATTACATTCTGAAATATCAGAGATGTATGGTTCCAATGCCCTTTGGAATGATGGCTTCTGGTCTGTAGGCTTAGGGTTTCCACCTGCCCCAGTTAATGTTGTGAAAAATGTAGGCTTTAAATTTGACTAAGGACTTTCTATTGAAACTCAGATCAGTTCTGTAGCATCTGCATGTGCCTATCAATTGAAACCTCTTGGGAATCGTCCGAGTCATCTTGTATGCATTTCATGGCAAGGGAGACACAGCATCAATCTTCCCCAGGCTTGATGATTCCAATGCTTGTTACCTTAGTAGTCTGCAAAACTTCTCTCCGAAATGCAACTGAACTAAGACACAACTGTGAGGCTGGCTCTTGGATTGCCTCAATTTGATCACATATTTGAGGCCAGGCATAAACTGCACTTCCTAGCTAACGGTGAAACAGAGAATAATTTTCCATGCCTTACTTAAAGCGATAAATCACATTGATGACCCTGCCCTCATGACCTATAGTACTAAGTCCATTGAAACACGGACTTTGCATCCTGATTCGCAAGTCGGGGCAATTTCTCTGCGATTTATAACAAGCATTTACAATGCAACGGTTTCGCCCTTGGAAAAGTTTGAGCTATTGGCATTGTGAATGACAAACTTTTTATTTATGTGTTGGTTTTGAAAACAGATAAATAAATGGCATTGTCATTTACAATGGCAATAGCTTAATCTCCCGCAAATGCGATTTGCATTGCAACTATTTCAGTTAGCATTTTGCACTACGATAAAAACTGGCTTGTGCATTTACTCCTGCAGAAGAGTATCAAGAGGAGAGTCAGCAGGCGTCCCTGTAGGAGGTAGTGTATTCAAGACTGTGCAATACAATACATGCTCCCTTCCCAACTCACTTGGTCTCGAACGCCCAGTCATACATTGCGACACAAATCTGGACATGCATTAAAACGCAGAATGACCAAACGAAACGGACTAAAAAAAAATAAACCCCGCCCACGGCCTTA
Organism: Lissotriton vulgaris; assembly: GCF_964263255.1. NCBI lineage: Eukaryota > Metazoa > Chordata > Amphibia > Caudata > Salamandridae > Lissotriton > Lissotriton vulgaris. The sequence goes on along the minus strand of NC_141693.1, from coordinate 1,062,411,191 downwards.
ATGACGATCGGAGAGGGAAGAAATCGCGGGAACGCCCACGAATCTGGTCCGGCCATGACGGACAGATCTCTGTTCCAATGGCTAGCCTCCATTTATGGGGCGTTACTTGCAAGGATCAGTCTAAATCCCATAGGCTTTAATGCAAAGCTTGGTCTAAGAAAGCCAAAAAGGGCGCTATGTTAAAAACTCGCACTTTCTTGAAGTAGACACGAACAAAGGAAATGTTTCCGTTTCTCAAAAAATCCACATATTGTATGCATTTCGAAGTGCACAGCACACATCTAATGAATGGGATGCGCCTAGTACAGATCCTGTGCTTCACAGAGCACACTGGCCTCTGCACTACAGTGCAAAGATGTGTCATTCACACCGGCATAATCAGAGCGCTAGTGCAGGGAATGACTGCAGCAGCAGGCAATCTTCATAGATATGGCTGTGTGGTGTTTTCTAGTGCAACGCAGCGCAGTAAATTTGGTTGTTGCTGTGTTGCAATAAACATTTGTAAATCTGGCCCATAAATTAGCAGCAATTTTGCACCAACAATTGTCATGACTTTTGGAATAACTATCTGGTACACATTATTTATTTTGCATTTTTCAGTAGGTGCCAGTGCCAACTTATCCATTGTCAGACAGTGCAAATAATGACACAAAATGTAGCCAGAGGAGCATAATTGAATAAGTCTGAACCATTCCACATCCACCACAATTTGGCGCATGTATGAACTGTGCAAATTGTTGGGGCTGCACTCTGATCACCTGGGAGGTAAAACAGCAAATATTCTGCTAGCACGGAATCCCCACACAACAACTGTTGCATTTGTTATGACTCACTTAAAGCCTGCACGCGCTCGAGTCTTTGGTTTCGCTTTCCCTGCACTTGAATATCACTTCCCGCATAGTGCGTTAATGCCTCGTGGCTATAACACTTCACTGCAGAGCAGTAATGGACGCCGGCTTGTAAAATACAATGGATAGAACATTATTATTACTAATTGCTGCTTGCACGCGGACAGCCGGCGGGCACACGGACAGCGCGCGGGGGGGTGCGGGCAGGCACACGGACAGCGGGAGGGGGTGAGGGCGTGCATACGGACAGCGGGAGGGGGGGCTGGCAGGCAACATAAGACGGGATACACAATACGAGCTGGAAAAGGCACGGACAGCGGGAGCCAATGTGGATTTTGGGAGGCCATGGAGTATGGCATTATCACTATCCAGATACTTGAACAGCAGTTTTTGAAGTAGCTCTCAGTATGAAATGGTTTAACTTTCTTTAGACGAGAGGGTGAGCATATTATGTCCACTGCATCTTCATCTGTTGATAATTCATATACTTAAATTATTGTTGGATTGCCTCCCTTGATTAAAAATATCCTTTTTTGTTTGTTTCTAGTTTTTTTTAATCTGTGTGAATTTCAGAGCCCTTGTATATCTGCAGTTCTGTAGGAACTAAAAACCCCTCCTCTTTATGCAAATTCCAGGCTGCTTCCACTGCTTATTACATTTACAAGGGGGAGTTTGCGGAGGCAGAACGTCCTAATGGAATCCCTGGTGGGAACCACTTTCTTCTGACTGAATGACATTGTTGCCTTATCTGCATTATATTCCCTCATTGGAGACTACTTAATAGGTGTGCCAAAACGTGGCCCAAATTCTGCAGCCAGCATGGCGCACACCCACCATTTCTTCTACGGCACAGGTGTTACGGTGAGCACTCTATTATGCTGAACCTTGTAAACATGCAGTGTTCACCTAATGTAGCTGAAACCCCTTTGTGTTCATTGCAGGGTGTCTCAGACCTGGTATTTTTGTCTGGACCCTGGTTAACTTGTCACCACTCTCAGGCCAGTGCATTTTCTCCAGAAAGCTCACCCTACCATGGCGCCTCAATATACGTGCACCAATGTCTTGGCCTTCACGGCTTCACTTACATCACAGCCATACAATTTCTTTATAATGACTTGTACATTCTCTTTATATCCCCTGTGCTGTGGTAGTACCAGCTCTGGCAGGCGTCACCCCTTTCTGGGCCATGCAACCACGGACACAACTGTAGGCGGGCACACGGACAGCGGGGGGGTCGGGCAGGCACACGGACGGGGGGGTCGGGCAGGCACACGGACAGCGGGAGGGGGTGAGGGCGTGCATACGGACAGCGGGAGGGGGGGCGGGCAGGCAACATAAGACGGGATACACAATACGAGCTGGAAAAGGCACGGACCCCGGTAGGGGGAGGCGGGCAGGCAACATAAGACGGGAAACATTCAAAGTGAAAACACATTTATAAACAGAATGCTCCTTACCTGATCGCTTTGTGGGAGCTCAAATCTTGCAGCCAACTCCAACAACAAACACTTGTAAAAAGAAGAAAACAGGCCGACTCGAAAAAAAAAAAAATAACACACACCCACCGCCGCGATGACGATCAGAAGTGGGTGGAGAGGGAAAAATCGTGGGAACTCCCCCGAATCTGGTCCGGCCTTGACGGACAGATCCGGCTCCCAATGGCTAGCCTCCATTTATGGAGCTAGCCAATGGGAGCCGGGGGACGTTCCTGAAGCCAATATATGTAAACAATAGATTTCGCCTGCGCGAACTACTTGCGCAGATCGCCAGGTCGAAACCTAAAAAGGAGGAAAGACCTTTACAGTTTTGGCCTCAGAGGTGTGGAATCAACGACATGGGGGGCATTTCCGACCATATAACTTTCTGTAAGAAACTGAAGGCTCGCCTTTTATTTTAGTAAGGGTATGAACCAAGTCATTAGGAGTAGCTCCCAGACAGTTCTTAATGAACCAGCGTCCAAAGTGTTTTCTTCCTCTCTTCTTCTTTTCTCCCATTCTTGTAGCACCAAGATGCCTTTTTGGATTCATTAAAGTGGGCTCACCCAATGACTCGTGCTATGTACTTTGGTGGGAGGAAGCAAAATGTGATGACAGACTAATGGATGGAGGCGACCAAAGGCCCTTCTATGCATGCATGTATTTTTTATTTATGCATTTTTGATTACATGAGTCTGGAGAAATAGCCAAAGCTGCCTTTGCGCCAGTCCTAACTAGCACATCGATAAGTTAGCTTGTGGAAAAACTGATCCCACCGCCGTGCATAACCACCCCCGGGCCATGGTGTAAAAGGGCATTATTCTTACCATTCGTGGTCTTTGGTAACGTCGCAAAAAAAAGTTTCATAACTTATTTCCCTTTAATTTTCTAAAAGATTTATCCCGTATTTTTAAAAACACCAACAACGTCTCTTCCGTACCCGCAATCTGCATTACCCCACTTTTACCTTTAATGCCACCGTTGTATGTATGTATGTGGTTTTTCTTTCACCTGAAGACTGATCAGAAGGCAGTTTGGACACTGCAATTCTAACATGTCAATCTCACATGATCTAAATTATTGAAGTTACTAATTGCACTCCTGTACAACCAGCAGCCTTACATCTCGATTGTCAACAAGGTTGTCCGCTGATGTACGTACGAAATTGACGATGATTGTCTGACCACTACGTGTTAATTTGACAGCTAATACATGTTCTGCCAAAAAATAACATCAGTCGGTTGGGCGTTTGTTGCCGTTTAGATCATATTTTGCTTCCTCCTACCAACAGTGAACAGTGCCTTGGCCTATGTTGCCACCTGATGGCCAGATGTAGTATTGCATTACTTCATTGTTTGCTACACAGGCCTGTATGTATTCAGTCCAAGAACGAATAACAAAAACACAAAAACGTTGCTGTATATTATCTTTTAGGGTGGTGACGTTACGTGGAGTAGTTTAGGTTAGTTGCGAGAGAGACCGATATAATGTTCATATCACCAAGAAGACACCATTACAGATTTCCTACGCTGCCAGAAAAATTCTGGCTTGAAATTGTTGTTGCTTTAATAAAATATGAGCCCGAAGTGAGCCGAGAAGTATAACATTAATGATATACAATTGTAATTATTTCTAAAAAGAGTTTCATGAAGAAACACAAAAAGAGAAAAATACAAGTTGAAAGTATATTTTTGTATCTTCAGTTAAGTCATATTGACGACAAGCAGTGCTGTCAACCTAGCATACTCTAAGCCAAGTTGAAGTTGATCTGTAGGGTTGAATATTAACAGATTTCATCAATCACAAGCAAAATAACGGACATCAATATTTCTGGAGTTTGCCATCTAGTAAGAATATTGAGTGCACGTGATATCTGTTCAAAGTTCACAGTTTGAAGCACCGTAAATGAGATGTCGGATGTCATAATAGGGATGTTATCACAAGCAACAAAGGGTTCTAAGATAGCTCTATGGATTGTGCACTGTAGGCAGGAAGATAGCTATGCATTCCCTTCGAATAAACGGTTCAAATCCAGACTTTTGTAATAAAGAAACTGGGTGCCTGGCACAGAGCGGGATTTGGTTGAAACCCGGAAGGGAGCAGGCACTAGGTCCACACACCCAAAGGGAAAGCAGAGGTGCATATTGATATTACCGGGCCCGAAGGGAAGGGCGTGTGGAAGATCATAGTCACTGCTTCATGCTTGAAGAGCCATGAGCGTCCCTAAAATGAGAGGAAGAAGAAATGATGTGCACTCATCCATGAGCATGTGTGATCAGCTAGACTTTGCAGCAACCAAGCGAGGGATGTCCTGGACAGAGCTCAGGATTAGACCGGTAGCTACAAAGGATGGCATGCATCCTGAACTTAGATTTTAAAAAATGAAGGGTTGTCACTTGCACACCAAAAAGTACGAATACATTGTCTGATGGAGTTAAAAAATATTTTAAGGGAAGGTGAATCTAACTGGAGCGTGCTAAACCGTGTAAGAGGGCTGTTGGTCCCTCATGTGAACATGAATGTATGTGGTTATTCAAGCCAGGATAGCCTGAAATAGACCTTGTGCACATCCGATGGATGTTACACTTACTACACCAAATTTCTACTAAATATATTTCCAGCTTTCATGCAAAATGTAACAAAAATAATATTCTCAGATTGGTATCACCATAAGTTTTCATTTGCTTTCAAAAGACAGAAGTTTTAACAATACATTATTAGGTTCTGTACAATAATCATTATGTCATTATAATTGGTACATCGAATAAAGTTTCACAATCGTGACATTATAACAATGTTGAAACAGAGAGTGACGATTGGTGACCTTCGGCCCAATGCATTTCGGGACCTCGTGTCCCTTCCTCAAGGGCCACTGAAAGTAAACAACAAGCACATTTTTAATTTGTGTGGTATCATTGTGATTATTATACAAAAACAAATAAAGCCATCCAGTCCAGCGACATCCCCGTGAACTGAAGCAGGAAGAATGAAAGACAACCAGATCTATGAGGTGGTAAAGCCATGGCGCATCGCTCACCCAAGATTTTAGAAGTGACAGCTGTTCTCGCTTCTCTTGTGGCCCTGTGATGAAGTCTGGCGGACACAAGATAATGAATCTACATTTATTTGTACCTGTTCGTGCTTCTTGAGGGTTACACCAAACACAGCTATTAAGCTGTACCTCCTTTCATCCTATTCTTTGTAGCTTCCTGCCTAATCCTAAACTCTTCTCACTGTAAGCCCTACCTGGAAACCTCTCTGGAAGTTTTTGGGTATCCTTCAGACGCCAACCGTTTTTTCATATCCCTGTGGATTTATTGTGTCATTTATCTTTAATCCCTCCCAACGTGTGTCTTTCGTTTTCCCCATCAGTGAGGAATAACAATTGGTACCATGAACACTTACCCGAACTTTCAGAAATACATTTTAAAATGTGTGCAGTGGGAGATGGGAGGAGGTGGGGGTAGTCATTTCGTCAGTAAATTTTAAAGGTCACCTTACAGCCAAGTATACAAATTAGCACAGGTCTATAGGAATGATGATCAATGTTGCACAAAGGTCCTGTCCTTGTGCTACAGTAGCAGACACCAGCCGTCTCTCCAGCTCCCGTGTCTCATTACTGAAAGGCTAAGAAAAAAATCTGCCCATCCTTTGTACACTGAAGATGCAGGGATGGATTATTAATGGATGAATGTCACCATTACAAGAATAGGATTATGCTGTACAAGTGCCATTTGATTTAGAGTCCAGTGTGGCACACAGCTAACTCTGTATGTTGTCCTAAGCCTCCTTGTGAAACTTGTACTTCTTCAAAGAGCATTCCATTTACCACCAGTGTGGCAACTTGAAGAGGGAACCCACTGACACATTTTTAAAATGTAATCATAAAGCAGACGCCAGAATCTGAGCGAGCACAAGCCACGTCCACTGACGCTGGCCACGCCCCCTTGCAAAACCTTAAAAGCGAGCTAAATTCAAGCCGCTAAACAGAGACTACTCTACTCCTGAGGCGAGATAGCCGGGAGAGTTAACTGCTTTTAACTATTTTGTATCAACTGATTTTAAAGATTTACTTTTAAAATTTGTATGTCGATAAATTGATGCACGCTGTTTTTTAAAGACTGCACAGGTTTAAAATTGCACTTTGAAAACCGTAGCACGCAATCCCGAGCACTTCCCCCACCTCACCTGTTGTGAACTCCCCGCCCTGCCGATTTCAGGGCTGCGGCGGGTCGGAGTTCTTGCCGCCAGAATCGGAGTGAACACAAGCCACGCCCACTGACGCTGGCCACGCCCCCATCCACACCACTAGAAATGTGCCCTCCACAAACGCGCAGCGGACGCGCGCAGCGGGCGCGCCAAAGGCAAGCCCGTCGGCGCCCGTCCGCGCCAAGACCGGGCCCAGGGCCACATCCCCTGCCCAAAGCGACCCTGAGAAAAGACTACGGAAATACTCCAGTCATGAACATCAAAAATTGAGACCACGCGTCTCATGTGCCCGGATAGAACCACACAAAGAAGGTAAAAAATGTCCAACATGCTCACAAGTCTTTGACTTTTCCTCTATTAAGAATCCGGCTAATACCAGAATACCAAAATATAGAAACTACAATCTGAAAATCGCCTTGCTCAATGTCAGGTCCTTAGTTAAACACAACATACAAACAGCGGAATTAATAGATAATCATAGTATTGATATACTATTTGTCACCGAAACATGGGCAGACAAAGCTTCCAATGCCGACCTGACCCTGGCCATTCAGGAGGGTTACACCTTCTCCAGAGCTGACAGAAAAATAAAGCGTGGGGGAGGATTGGCAATTATAGCAAAAAAAGAATATAAAATTAAAACTTCAGACAAAGGAAGTACCCCAGACTGCGAAACCTTAACTTTCCAAATAAAAATCACAGACAAATATACGTTTAATGGACTACTAATATACAGACCACCTAGCACAAAAACGCCCTTGATTGAGCTACTAAGCCCATTTCTAGAATCCAGTGTGACTAGCCCAGACTATACAGTTTTAGGAGATTTTAACCTACATTTAGAAAAAATCTCCGACCCGAAAGTAGCCCCATTCATTGATCCAATGTCAAATTTTGATCTAAAACAAAAAGTACACATGGATACCCTTGATGCTGGCCACACATTGGACGGTATTTTCACTTCATGTGAGAATCTAACAAAAATAGATACTATCCCTATCCCGTGGTCAGACCACAAACGAATCAGTTTTACTTTAGAAATTAAAGAGGACACTGGAAGACCTATGGAACACACTAAACAAACAACTTACCTTGAATGGTCTAAAATGGATAACCAGGCATTTATTGAAACACTCCAATCATCATACCCTGCACTTCACGAAAATTGTAATACAGCCTGCAAACAATTTAACGAGTGGTTGGAGAATGCAGTTAAGCTAACAGTCCCATGAAAGAAAACCACTCTGAAAAGAAAAACCCCCTCACAACCATGGTTCTCGGAAGCACTAAAAACCCAGAAACAGACGTGTAGAAGAGCGGAAAAAAAGTGGAGAACGAATTATGATATTCACCTCAAACAAGAATACAAAGCTACCTTAGCATGCTGTAAAAAACTAATAATAACAGAAAAAAGTAAATATTTCATCCATAAAATCAACTAATCTAAAAATTCCAGCAAAACCCTTTTTGACACTGTTAAAAAAATTATCAAAATTTGAGAACAACAACCCAGAAGAACTATCATCAGATTTCTGTAACGTACTAGGTGAATTTTTTGTTAGCAAAGTTTCATCAGTTTGATTCCTTTAAAAACCATAGCACAGAAACAGCTGAAAGGGATAAATTACAGACAACAACCCTAGTGAGTAAACACCCAGATCAAACCACATTTTTCCTCTTCACTCCCCCGACAGCAGAACAGATCCAAAAAGAGATCCACACCATTAACTCAGGTAGCCCAATGGACCCTTGTCCATCCAAAATAATGCACATCTGCTCCAAACAGCTGAGCATAATACTGGAAAAACTATTTTCCCAAATTATCAATACCAACATCTTCCCCGATGATTGGAAAATGATATCAATCAGGCCACTTAAAAAAAAAAACTAATTTAGACTGCGAAAGCCCGAACAACTATAGACCAATAGCCAGGATCCCTTTTGCCGCTAAAATTTTAGAGAAACTATTAAATAAACAGCTATCCAGATACTTGTTGGACTGCAATTGGTTGGATCATTCACAGTTTGGTTTCCGTGAAAGACATGGAACAGAGACTGCTCTTATCACAGCAGTGGAGGAACTCAGGCAAGTACCGGACAACGGATCGAAGGCCGCCTTGATACTACTCGACTTATCGGCGGCCTTCGATACAGTCAGGCATGAGATCCTCATATCACGCCTGAAAACAGCACGACTACATGACTCAGCGTGTGCCCTCATTGCTTCCTATTTAGAGAACAGAACCTTCTCAGTAGAATCGGGAGAGGCAAAATCCAACCAATTCAACCTACCATGTGTAGTCCCGCAGGGCTCCTCGATGAGCCCCACTTTTTTTAATCTGTACGTAACTCCCCTTGCACAAATAATAAGAAACTGCAGCTTCACCCCAATATCCTCCGCCGACGATACCCAAATCGTGGTATTAATAAATAAAGACGTAGAGGACACAGCAGAAAAATTTCAAATCTGCATGGTACAAATCAGCCAATGGATGAGAACAAACTGCCTAAAACTAAACGGGGACAAAAGTGAGATCATGATACTAGGAGGAGACACAAAAATATGGTCCCATTCATGGTGGCCAAAAGAACTAGGAGGATGTCCCAAACCATCAGAAAAGGTGAAAAACCTGGGAATCACTCTAGATACCAATCTTTCCTTTGATGCCCAAGCCAGTGAGCTGGCATCATCACTTTGGTACATCCTAAAAATGATCAAGAAAATCCTACCTTATCTACCACATGACTCACGCAAGACAGTGGTGACAGCATTAGCCTTGTCCAGACTGGACTACGGGAACGGCCTATACGCCGGAGCCAGAAAGAAAATCCTACTCAAACTCCAACGCCTGCAGAATGCAGCAGCCAGGCTGATACTAGGGATACCAAAATTGGAACCAATCAGCCAAAAACTAAAACATCTCCACTTGCTGACAATTGTAAAAAGGATACAATTCAAATCACTATGCCTAGCATATAAAGCAATTAATGGAACTGGATCACAATTTCTAAAAACCCATTTAAAACTATATGAGCCAAACAGACTTCTTAGATCCAGCCAAATGAAAATAATCAGGGTCCCAAGATTTAAGAGAGCTAACTGGGGCGGAAGAAGTTTCATGGTGCACACGGCAAGAATCTGGAACCAATTACCGCTAAACATAAAAAACAGCCCATCTTTGAAATCCTTCAGAAAGGAAGTTAAAACGTGGCTTTTCTCCGCATAGCCCTAATCAACATCTTCAAGAGCCAACGGTATCTCACAGCGCCAAGACGCCCTTGGGCATTCGCGCGCTCTACAAATGGATAAATCAATCAAATCAATCAAGCCACTAACATTAGCAGTCTCCACTGCTAGGTGTTGGGTTGTGTGCCCAATATCAGTGTGTATCTATTGGCAAATCCTTCCATCGCCACACCATGGCATTTTTGTTCTCAAAACAGGAGTGCCACCTCGACTTCTGGATTCCCGTACTACTATCTTTGCTCTTGTTAGTCTGATGGTTGATTCACACTCATAACGTGCTTCAGCGCCGCAATATGTGTCTTCCACTTTTATAATGAAGCCTCTATTTCATTGCCAGTGCTCTGTGCTGAGCATTTTTCACAGGGCCAATTTTATGATCCAGTCAGCTATTTTGTGCACGTCTTTGTTGTCATCCTTGTGAGAACGAGCAATTTGTTTGTAAACTCGTATCAGTCTGAAAACAATGTTGAAGAACGTGATCATTTTAGCACAGGAAAATTGGAGAATGTATTGTGTGAACAATTACTGGACATTTATTACACGGTAAATGCACTAGCAATATTAAATAAATAATGCCATAAAATAGTTAAAATAGAACCAGAACAGATGAAGTTACTATTAGTCCACACGAGCGTCCAGAAAAAGTGTCCAAGTTAAGAGTCTAGAAGAGGTGACATTCTCAAATTCTAGCTTTAGCAAGTCGGTCACAATCCTTTTGTCATTGTTTTAGCTGTTAGTTTTTGTTGAATATGAAACCTCGGGTGGGAGGGAGGGCAGAGTTGGATAAAAAACACAGAAGTCAAAACTTTGTGATGGCACATCTTGTGGGCCGTACTCAGCAGTACACACACCCCAGTGCCAAGCTAAACAAAGCATGTGCACATGGAGCCAGAGCTCCACTGTTTGACCGAATGTCATTGGCTCTCTTCAGTATATTCCAAATGTTCCTCGAAAACAGCCTCTGGGCGGAATGTTGTCCCACGCGTCATCCCATGGTCATTCCTCCCTCTTTGTGACACGGTGCTCTCATCACCCATGTGGTCACGGACAGCGTTCTATTGCACCCCATTGAGCTTTGCACTAAAGAAATGTCAAAATATAGTGAGCTAATGTACCTGATGCAGAGCTCTTTGCACAATCTACTAGCCGAAACCCTGTTGGTTGACTCGGGCTTTTATTTAAATGAATTGATCAAACTGGTGGATTCAGTGAGGGCAAAGTAGCTCCAGTCATCTGCAGCACTTTGAAACTGCACGGCTATGGGAATGGAGGTCAGTGGACTGAGGGAACCTGCAAGTCACTGGTTCCAATCCTAGCAGTCGACGCAACATTTGGTCATTCCAATGTCAACATAAGCAGAATTGTGTTTGGTATTAATAACATAAAACATTCAATATTGGAGTGCCAAGAGAAAATCTGCTTTTTGCTTTATGCTTATAATATTGGTCATTAAATAGCCTTGTTTTCGTCACTATTAATAATGTCTCAAAAGTGTAGCAGTTACTCCCCCAATTCCACTGACCAGACAAATGAAGAGTTTGGAATGAAAGAAATAATATATTTTCTATAGTTGTGCCAAGGGATGGATCACGGCAACTTCTGTTAGACATGGAGGTAGGTGAGCCAGATGCATGGCTCAACCTGGCTCGAGGTACTTGTGGCCCCTCGATCCCAAAGCAAGCCGAGCTAAAATGTAGCTTCTGCCTGGCACCCATGCTGTAACATCATGACCAAGTATGAAGGGCACAGCATTAAAACAGGCAGAGAGAGAGAGGTTGCCATCCACTGGCTGACTTCTACAATGTGAATCCAGAAAACCTGAGATCAATCCCGACTTCCCCCTTTGATCAAATTGTGTGATCCTAGGCGAATATTTCATTTAACTGTGTCTCCCTTTTCTTCATTGTCACTTGTGGCAGCACCTACATATGCGTGAGTTCAGGTTGTGTGCTGTACAAAAACATCTTGTGTTGGATTTGAAAGACAGTGTAGACACGTTTTCCCTTGGCTAAGTTCAATAGCTATTGAAGCCCAAATACTCGTCTTGGACACAAGCAAGTAGAAGTTCAATCATAAACATGGCAGCATTCTTTGTATGAAAATATATTAAAAAAATTATTAAAACAATTGTCAATACCGGGCCACATGGACAAACACTTCATAAAAATAGAGTTAAAGAGGACTCTAACTCTATTTTTATGAAGTGTTTGTCCGTGTGGCCCGGTATTGACAATTGTTTTAATAATTTTTTTATATATTTTCATACAAAGAATGCTGCCATGTTTATGATTGAACTTCTACTTGCTTGTGCCCAAGACGAGTATTTGGGCTTCAATAGCTATTGAACTTAGCCAAGGGAAAACGTGTCTACACTGTGTTACAGTACCCTACTCCCCTGGTTTTAAGGGGTCTCTCTCAAAAAATTTTAATAAAAAAAGGATTTGAAAGACGACAATGTTGTTCCATGTTTAGTAATTATCTAGGCTACATAGGACAACTGTCTTGCCTTTTAGTTCACTAATGGCGTGAAGGAGGGGGGCATGAGGGTTTTTGAGGTCAAGTTTAAAAAGTGTCACTTTTAATACATGCCTCTGTGCTGAGTTATAATGTGAAACGCTTCCATGTGGTAAACAAGAATATAAACGTTTGCATTTTGAAGAAACTTGATCATATTTTGCATGATGTTTGTTGCACAATGTACATGGGAAACCTTTTATGGGCTCGACTCGTGCACGGTTTCTGAGAGCCGAGCCAGACCCTTGGCTCGACGCTCCTCGTTAATCTGTTGGCTCGTCCACCTCTGCACTCCCTGGCTGCACACCCTACGTTGTCCCTTTAAATCGTACCTTCGCTCATGCTCTGCTGATGCACAGGCATGTGTGGCCTTGGTATCTGGCGCTGGCTGGTCTTCTGATCCATATACATCTAACCTCAGATCTTTACAACGGATGTTTACCCGCAAACTCGTGTAAATACTGCAAGGCAGGCCAAGCCCACCACATGATATTTTTTTAAGGTGAGACCACCTGGGTTGTCAGGCGTGGTGCTTCTTTCTGCTCAATTGCTTTCCTGTTCATACCCCGGCGCCGAGGGACACAAGTCCCCATTCAAGGCGATCGATAACAGAAGCGCGTTGGAATCAAAGCCATGTTGAAACTTTGTGCCGCGCAGTGCAATGTTGCCTCCTAGTGGCGAAACGAGTAAAGTACGAACCAGTTTGGTGGAGTTCATCCCTGTCCCAGACCTTTCTGAATGCCATCATTATCTTTACCACCTCAATCTGTGATTTGGTGCACGTGGACACACATTTCTCAGTAATAGTAAATGCCTCGTATGTAGTGCAGACCACACACGTACTTGCTTTTAAGCGCTTAAATAAGAGATATGCTAATTACCAACCCGTGTAGACCTGTATAAGAGTGACAAGTGAGAAGATCCTGTCGGGATTCATGGGATCAGCTGGTTTGGGCAGGCGGTCAGCTCTCTGAGGCTCCGTTGAAATGTTTTTTTCTCTAAGCTTCTCAGAACCCCCGTCCTACCTGTGTTATGCTTTGGGAAAGGCAAACCTGAGAACTGCGTGTTGTTTTCTTCATACGTCTGAAGGTGCGTGGAGCTGCGGCGACCACACAGTGCCAGCCCGGGACCAGAATGCCTGCACCGTCGCTGGGCCAGGGCGCTTTCCAGAGCCGCAGAAGCCGGTTGAATCGCTCGAAAGAGTTTAGCGACCTATAAAAGCGACAGGTGATTGCCCTGGGCCATATTCCAGTGCATGTCTTATTTGCCTACTGTGAGACAAGGGCAACACCTTATGCAAATCATGCTTGGTCCTAGTTCAATGAGAACAGTCTAGTCTGCACTGCGCGGCCACGCCCCCTCTGACTCGGGAACTAAAGTAACCCCAGACCAATGCCGGGCACGCTTGTCTTTGAGATGCACCCCCGTTGTGTGAGTACAGTTTACATAGCTGCTCTCTGTACTGTCTGTCTCTGTGCTGATGTGTGAACTGACGACTGGCGCCACTGAAATCACAATTTGGAAAAAGGAGGTGTAATTATTGCAATAATTGTACCGTTATAATACGAACTGAATGATCAGCAGACACCAAAGTAAATTCATCATAGCTCATGTAAAGCATTCCATTGGGCATGTAAACATCTAAAGTGCAGGCAGGATACAAGAAAAAATACAACCACGCGAGAAGCCTGTGAACCAAGTATGTACAAGTGATTAAAAAAAAAACTACAAAGCGGAATTTTTATGAATACACATTTTAACCATGGTTTTACATTGGGCAGTGCCACGCTTGAATGTGGATGCCAGAACTGGTTAATGTACCCACGTACATCTGGGCACCCCGGGCTAGAGTACACTGGAGCAGTTAAGAGGCAGAGACCAGACTGGTGCCAGTGGGGACATGCGAGTGGACGGAAGAACCCTGGGGGTTCGTCTGTGATTGATCTCTGTGGTTCAGGACCACTCCTGGGAGTGACCAGACTCCTGTTGAACTTTGCTCTAAGTGGGACGGGACATCTTTACTTTTTGTACAGACATTGTGTGCCGAGTACAGAGTTTGAAATGCTCTAATGGCTTTTTGGAGGATGTCTCATCTTGTGTTGGCTCATTGATATCTTCAAGTGATCCAGGTAGGCACAGAAAGGTGCCTAAGTTTAAACAGTTTAGGCTACAATGCATGTACTATGCACAGGGCTAGACATGCTGCAAGCTCGTGGATTCCCAGGAAGTGGAGCCTGAAAGTCCCAAGGTGATAGGCAGATACCTTGATACCATCCCCTGATGGACCACTCTGCCAACCTCCAATTAATTCGGAATTGACTAGCTTAACATGTTAAAATCTGGCCCCGCATTTCTTGTAAGGAAAGAGAAGTTGACAGAAACAAAAGTCAACACACCAGAAGTTTCTTCCTTTGACTGTCCCCTTGAGCACCATATAGAAATCAAAAAGTGACAGGTGTAACACTTAAATTAGTCTTAGACCCTGGTAACGAGTTGGGGCCGCATCCCAGTCCATTGGGTGTTTTTTAGCCCACCATGCCACATCAGACAGACAATCAACCATATGCGAATCAGCCTTCAGTAGGGGGCAGCTGGCCGCATCCCAGTCCATTGGGTGTTTTTTAGCCCACCATGCCACATCAGACAGACAATCAACCATATGCGAATCGGCCTTCAGTAGGGGGCAGCTGGCCGCATCCCAGTCCATTGGGTGTTTTTTAGCCCACCATGCCACATCAGACAGACAATCAACCATATGCGAATCGGCCTTCAGTAGGGGGCAGCTGGCCGCATCCCAGTCCATTGGGTGTTTTTTAGCCCACCATGCCACATCAGACAGACAATCAACCATATGCGAATCGGCCTTCAGTAGGGGGCAGCTTGGTTCCAGTGGCAAAGAGAGGTTCATCTTTGGGTTGTGGTTTACTGTGATTATTGCTTGTTGAGGCTGGGCATACTCTGCTGTGCCAGTGGGATTTGTGGCGTGCAGGCCCTATACTTCCAGTGCCACCTTGACTGAACTCTGTAAAGAGTACTACCTGGCAGAGTTACTCCCTGCGATTTGTCTCCAGCCTGCACAATCCTGGCGCTTTCTACCTGAATGTGCCAGATGAATCGTATCTCTTGTGATAAATATAATCTATCACTGAGAGTACTATGATCAAGTTTTAAAATCTGGTCTGGGAATTTCTGTCATCTGTGCTTAGGACTAAGCTTTACTGGTTAGGGAAATGCTTTGCTCCCATTAGTTCTACAAAGACACTCTTCACATCTCGATACGGAACTAGGCCCCATGGTGCAGATTATATTGTTGCATATCTAGCATTTTTTTTCTGTGTGCGAGAATTTTAATATATCATTACATTTTAATTCAACCAAATCAGCAGAAACGCCATGTAGCCTGGAGCTCGAGGTTTACCTTGGGGCTTGCCTTTCCTTCAAAGGATTCGTGTTTTTCAAAAGTCTTCAACTAATTACCACCTAGCTACCGGTGAACTTGTTCGCCGAGTTTCGATAAGTCAAATAATTTTATATTCTACTAGCTTACCCGTCGCGCGTTGCTGCGATCTCAGAAGAAAGGAAATTTAAGGAAACTAGTTATGAAAACATTCAATTTACATTGTCATTTTTATTGAAACTTATTCATTTTAATATGGAAAACATTTTAAAGTGTTGTTTTAATTCTGTTTATTTATTAGAGTGCTTGCGGATACACAGTATTTTTTGTTTTTTCCCTCTGGTGCGTACACGAATAAATCGGAAGGTTTTCAGACGCGTGAGCTGGCCACATACAGTTGTCCATGTGAGAAGCACGGATTCTCCTCATTTAGTCCACACGCTTGCAGCGATTGTCCTTGTGCTTTGTTGATGGTCATTGCAAAAGCGAGTCGCACCGGAAACTGTAAACGTTCATATTGGAAAGATTGAGGGTCCTGGGGGCCGATATTTAACAAATTTTTCTTTTTTGCCAGAAACCTTCGCGGGAGTGTACTCCACAACTTCCCAAAGTTTCTTGGCCATCGGATGAATGGTGTAGTAATGCATAAAGGACAAACATACATACTTTCGTTTTTATATATATAGATTGATTTGCAGACTCTCACAGTAGTGACTAAGGGCCCGATGTAGGTGGCAAATTCCGGTCGGAAACGGCCGAAATCGGCCGTTTCCGACAGGTATTTGGCACTTTGAGATGTAGGGGGCCACTATTTACCTATTCGGTATATTTACTGAATCGGTAAATTTACAGAATCTGTAAAATACCGAATCGGTATTTTTACCGATTCGGTATCTTCCAGATGTAGGTGGGACTCTTCTGAGTCCCACAGGCCTTTCAAATTCGCTATTTTAACACCCAATCCAATTGGGTGTTAAAATACCGAATCCAGGTGTGCATGCACATGTGTGCATGCACACCTATGCCATGTGACAGACAGACATGCCCTTAGGGCATGTCTGTGTGCCACATGGCACACAAGCCAGTATTGGGGGTGCTAGAGGGTGTCAAAGTGACACCCCCTGCACCCTTGCTGGAATTGGTATTTACCGATTCGGTAAATACCGAATCGGTAATGCCCATTGATTCCTATGGGCTTCAAGGCCCATAGGAATCAATGGGGGATACCGAATCGGTATTTACAGAATCGGTAAATACCGAATCTTACAGATTCGGTATTTACCGAATCTGAAATACCTACATCTCCCCCCCTCTAATTTACCACTTCATAAATACCGAATCGGTATGATTCGGTATTTATGAAGTGGTAAATATAGATTTACCTACATCGGGCTCTAAGTGATCTTGTGACCTAGTCAGAAGTGTAATGTAGCCCTTCAAAATTAGTGTTAGGTGAGCAAATTTAATTTACAGAGGTGCCCTTTATCTTCTGTGTGATGCCGCTTCCCCAGCTGTATATGGTGCAAAACTGTGACATCACAAGAGAAATGAAGAAAGTTAAACTCATCCAGTACTCGGGTGCAGTCATCTTTACTAAAGGACCCTAGAAGACTGCACTCCACATAAATTCTAGCATTATTAGCCTTCCCTAGATACAGTGGACCTATCTTTGATTCAAGTATAACTTTGCCTTAAAGGAAATTTTCAGTTTTTGGGCTCCTGACCGTTTGTTGAACATTGTGACTACTTTCTGTTGAGCTAATCTACTGAAAAAATCTTGACATTTTTCCTCTTGCTTTCTTTTAGGTGCTGTGTGTCGAAGACCGACACAGCTCCACACGCTACAGTGTGTTTTTTTCCCCACTCTCCTTTGTGGGGAAGATGGTTTTCCTATTCTTTACTGCTAGTTGCATCTAGCTTAAAAAAATGTTGTAGTGGAAACCCTGGCCTCCACCCCTGTGGCACTCTGTTAACTTTAATTCTCACCACTGCCAGACGATTGGTGGAAGGGTGGTGGGACTGGAAGTTTAGAGTAAGTCAATGCAGTGTGGGGAAGAGCCAGCCTTTTTTACATTATATTTCTAGTAAGGTAGTGGGGCCACCCTCCATGGGCCGATTTCGGTCCCAGGGACACGATCCCCCAGGGCCCAGCCATTTACAAATGGGTGCGGGTGGCTGGGCAACACCCCCCCCCCCCCTCAGGCCAGTTTCGGTCCCAGGGACCATATCTCCCATGGTCTATTCATGGTTTCCTGTTGTGCCCCCAGGACATCCAGTCTCCACTGGGACCGTGGGGGGAGCCTGTAGGCCCCAGCGGTCCTTGCCAGCTCCCCGCCTCTTGTAGGAGCTTGCATTGCTTTCAGACACAGGAGCTGCTAAACATGCAGCTCCTTGGGTCTGACAGCAATTTGTCTCTATCACTGCTCGCTTAACAGCGGGCAGGGAAACAGATGGATACTCCGCTTCCAGCAAGCAAGAGCATTTCTCCGCTGTCGCTTGCTGGAAGATGAGTTTTTCTATGTCATGGTGGGAGTGGTCAAGGCTCCTGCCAAGGCACAGCAAGGACCTTTGTCCTGGGGGTGGGCACCCCGAGACATAGTTGGAGCCGTCCCTGGGGGGTGGCGGCCGCCATGGCAAACTATGGCTCGATGAGGGGGGTCCCGCGGCCCCCTCCTTTGATGTAGTAGGACCTGCCACAGGAAGGTGGCAGTCCCTGGGGCATGAGGGGGGTCTGCGAGGCCGCTCAGATTTATATTGCAATAGCCCTGTGGAGGTGGCGGCCCCCGGAAGGCGCACAGGACCCCTGCATTTATTTGAATGTTTGCCCCGGTGAGGAGGCATTCCCGAGGACATGGGGAGAGCTGTTCCGGCACCCCAGACATAGTTATATGAGGAAATGCCCCCATTACCTGGCCCACCCTGTGGCTAAAGATTACAGAAGCGCAGGAGCCCATGCTTCTTTCTTTTTTTTGTTTAAGTTTCCGCTGGAGCTGAGGCTCCAGTAATTGGCCTACAGCAAATTGCTAAACTCCAGTACTACTTCTAGTGCTTGAAAGTTCAATCATAGCCCCTACAGAACACCACTTTTTGCAAGCCAATAGTTAATTATATGATGATCGTAATAAAATGGATGCATGGTAAGTGCATACTTATTTGCAATCACAGAGGTGAAATTGACCCTGACTTTAACAAAATGCGATGGTTAAAAGACCAAGTCAATCACACTCAGATTTGAACATGTAACATTTGGGCTTGTACCACTTCTTCAACATGCATCTTAATTTGTGTTCACTACCAGCGGGCGGCTGCAAAGTGATAACTAAACTAAGTGAGTGATCTCATCTTGAAATGTTCATGCCATTGTACAAATGAAGTTTCCAGAAGGATGAATAGTGGGGGTGCCTTTCACTTTTCCCCTTTTTCACTTTTGGGGGTGCCCTTCTATCTCTGGACACTATTACCTATATTAGAGGTTGCCTCAGGTTGAGGCTGGCATGAAGTACAATTTTGGACACCCAATGATAATGCCGTAACGCGTATGTGGGGCGGATAAACGATATACACCGCACAATTTACATAGCGTTTATGAGGGTGATTCAATCTAACCTACGGGTACGTAGTTAAAAGTGTCCATTCTCTCACTTGATTATGTGGATGAAAAGTGATCATTTGACACACCTGACCCTATGTGATTTTTGCAGTAAGACGCATTGTAGTGTTTTCCATCAACAACATCCCATTGAAGCACTCCTTGTTATTTGTGAATTTGCCTCTTGCTTCACATTTGAGTGTTTTCTTTCTAGTCTCCTATGAATATAGGTTTTTTGGGCATTTTTACATTAGCTATATTCATTGGTTTATCCAAGGTTTTATGAATCTGATAGTGTCACCTTTTGGTCAACCAGAATACTGACTGTTTTAACAAAAGTCTGTAAACAGGGAAGTTAGGGGGAAGGTAGGATACAGTAGGATACAGCCAGTGGCGGCTGGTGACATTTAAAAGTGGTGGGGCGGAAACAGATGATCATACTGCACCGTAGCGATCTCGCGCAGCTAACGATCCCGAACCCCCCAAGGAGGGTTTGAGGGGATTTAAGGTTAATAAAGCAATTGTGAAAGTGCAGGTATTACATTATTAAAGAGCTGTCATAGAACATAGGTAGCTGCTTATTCAGTATAACCAGGAGGTCGAGCAATTACATAAACGTAAGTGAATGGATGATCAACACGAATACAGGTTAACATAGGTTTATGTTCTTTGGTTTGTATAATACGTGGCAGTACAGAGCAAACATTCATATTTAACTGGGCTTACTTAAAGATTAAAACAACTGGCAGATGTACACACACAAAGCAACATTTGACAGCCGGAATAAGGAACAGTTGTAAATAGGTTCTGCCCACATAGCACTAATGATGGTAACTGATGCAAAATCAAACCACTGTTCCAACTAGCTTATACAACCCCCCAAAAGCTTTACACAATCTCTGAATGCTTGTGCTTAAATAAGACCCCCGGCAAGTAAGGTCATTCTGCATTAGAAAGCCAACGAACTGGTTTTCCACTTAGTCATTCATTTACATTATTCCTCAATATTCTGAGGAAGGCTAGATCCTCAGTGGTATTCAACTCATCCTTCTTATGCTGTAAGATAGTGCACCCACATCCATCCATATGCCACTATAATTAATTTTTGCTCTATTAGATTCTGCCAGGTGTGACGTGCTAAAATCTAACATCGGCCACAGACTTTAGCACTTCTGGCAATTACCAGCTGTTTTAAACTTTTCAGAAATCAGAAGCCCACCCCTGCACAAACAGAAGGTTATCTGCAACCAAAGCAGTAAACCACTAAGCTATCAGTAATAAAATAAAGTTATCACATTTGTGACCTGTATGTTATTCCCCATCCTTTGTAATAGGCATATTAACATTCTATGCAACAATCTCTTTACCCTCAAAAGTTATTATACAATGCAGAATGTCTTTATAACAAAGAAAGCCAGAACAGACTTGCTATCACATTTGTCCTTGGGGCCAATCTGTGACCTGCATGTGATGTGCTGTGTTTTGCAGTGGGCACATTGACGAGTCAAGCCTGTGGCCATACTGCACATTGTACACAAATCACCTCAGCAAGTTCATGTACCAACAGTCAATGTGTTGCTATTCTACTGGAACTTTTGGGCTATACAGTGTTCGCTTCGCTGCAGTAGGAGCATTACCCTCATAAGATTTTTTTGTCTGTAAACAAGCCAGAACAGATTTGCTGTTACCTTTGCCCATGGTAGCAATGTTTTTTAAAAAAATGCATGAAGTGTCACTTTTCGAAAGCCTGCATTTTCATCGCACAGCCTGCCCGACACCGAACCCCAACCGGACCCCCAGCTATGCACAGCTGTGGATGCCAGAATCCCCTGCTCGCCCCAGAAGCAGACTGATGGCAGCACTTGTCTACTGTAGAAGAGCTGAGGGCCGAGGCCTGTGTGCATAGTGCAGATGTGCACGTTCTGTCACAAGGTGTGGAGGGTGAAGCACACACTTGCATACCACTGTAGAAACTCTGCCTGTGAGGCATGTTTCCATAGTGCAGAGGTGCGTACACCTAGGCCTGTGTGCATAGTGCAGAGGTGCAAGCTCAGTTATGTAGAATGGAACACATCGCTACTGTAGAAGAGCCGAGGCTTGTGCGCATAGTGCAGGGGTGCAGGGGCACACTCGGTCCCAAGGTGTGTGGAGAACGCACACCGTCACCGCCTACTGTAGCCTCATCATCATAATAATGACGGCGTCTTAGAATGATTGTGTGGTCTGCTGCTGCTCTGTTCTTGTCTTTGAGGCCCGAGCGCTCGGTGGCGCAGCCTTTGCTCAGACCGCGGCTTCCATCGGAAGCTCCGCGGCTTCAGCTGCAGTGGAGGCCTTAATCTGCCTGTCTGTGCTCTAATGCGGAGGGACCCCTTGATCTGCCTGTCTGTGCTCCATTGCGGAGGGACCCCCTTGATCTGGCGGTCTGTGCTCTAATGCGGACGGACCCCCTTAATCTACCTGTCTCTGAGCTGAAGCGGAATGCCCAACAATCTTTCTCTTCACTATTAGGGTCAGGATCGATTAACGAAACAAACAGATCAGTTTTTGCAATGTAATGATCTGATGATCATATAACTTACATCACGTGGGTGCGGGACGCAGTCCGGTCGTGCTAATCGATCATCGATGGTCCGGATGTAGTCAGATGATCAGATCACCAGACAAGACAGTCACTGCAGATCACACGACTTACGCTGCTTCAGCAGTGCACATGCATGCAATCACAAAGCTGCTTAAGCAGGCCCGTCCAGGCAGCAGGAGGTCCAAGTGAGTCCACACACGCAGGCAGTCACGACGAGCGCGCGGCACCATCCTTCTGCAGGAGCCAATCCTGGCGCAGCGCCACTGCGCCAGGATTGGCTAAAGAGCAGACTGAAATCTGCCCATTTTGAAACCCGGGGCCCGGGTCCATGCCTATCTATAGTGGTAGAGAGGGGGTTGGGGGGTGGAAGGTCTGAAGTGTGCGCATGCACGGGCCAGTCGAAATCTCGACAACTCCGGCCTTTTACATGCGCACGGCACTCGCAGTACATTAGTGAGTCACCCTCTGCCTGCCCTGTGTGCTGCCTGCCTGTCACTCTGCGCAGCCCCACCCCCCACGGGCCGGCCCACTTCATTATAGATGCCCGATCCTGTCGGGCTTCTTCCGGGGCCTTGGTGTGCTCGGCGCTCCGATTTTGAATTAAATTGGAATTTGGTTTGGAAATTGGAAATAACATATTTTATTATGCAGTCCAGTCGGCGGTCGTTCAGGCTAGTGGGGCAACGCCCCAACGCCCCCAATGGACGCACCGCTACTGGATACAGCGAGTCCTCTGCCCAAAGCTTTCCAGTCACAACCCCCAGTCTTTGTATTGTGTAGTGTTTTGTTGAAAGCAAGCCTGAACAGCTCAGGCTTCAGATGTTTCCTAAAATATGTGCATTTTTGGGCCCAGCAGCCAGGCAAGTGTTGAGGATGATAGAAAGTTTTGCCCAACAATCTACCTCCATCTTTCGACCACCTGCAGACTCTTTGAGTGATCGGACGTGCTACCGCTGAGCACACATTCTTGTGTGGAGCACAATAGGCCATTTCTCTAGGTAGCCTGGTCCTTGCCCCTGTAGGCCTTCAGTATGATCCAGAGGACACTGCATTCAAGTAGCCAGGGCAGGGATAGTTCTGTGAGGGTAGTGCGGCTAGTTGCAGACATACAGTTAGAATTGTATCACTTCAGGTGACTGCACACCAAGGGGAGACCACATTCCTCTCTCAATGCAAATAAACATTGTACTTGAATAATATTATGTGTGCTTTTATGAACACCCGAGTGATGTGCATTTGTGGAACTCGCATTTTAAAGCATGCAATTTAGATGGTAATCGTACATACCAGCATTTTAGGACAGGCACGGGGAGATTTGAAATAAAAAATCGGGAGAATGAAAATTTCCCATTGAATTCTATTGTACAAAATGCAATTTCAGGCGTGAGACAGCTAAAATAAAGCCATTTTTGGCTTGAGAAATCGGTAGTCTCCTGCCTGAATCGGGGCTATTGGCATGTATGATGGTAATGTAGGTTCTATGCAATGTGTGTACTATTAATGTGCATGAGATTGCTTTTGTGTACACGTTCTGAGAAATAGGCTTTTATCACTTGAGAGTAGTGATAGGGGAGTTTGTTGGGAATAGGCACGTTATGGAATAGTGATGCTAAGGGGGACTGTGTCTGTGTGTTGTGATAATCTATTGGATGAAGCCAGAAGCAGAGCTGGACCAGAAGCCAAAATCCGCCCTGAAATAAATTATTTTACCCAGCCCCACACTGCAGGAGGCTTGACTGTAATGGAGCTGTAGGCATGATTGGTCACGCCAGCTCACCCTATCCCTTATGCTGCAGCCTGTCTTGAAAATGACGTAGTGGTTGAAGGACCAGCCCTGCCCAGGAATGAAGAGTGGTTGAGATTACCGCTGTAAAAAATGAGTAGTGTGTGGAAGAGGCGGCTGGCCAGGTGTCTGTGGTTGGTGCGATGTTTCTGCGGTGATGCTTCATTTGTCTGAATTAAAATGGCAGAGTAAGGAGTGGGACCTGCACGTCCAATCAGTGAAGTGTATCTGGGAGGAGAGTGGCTCGTTCACCTGAGTGGTGCGCCTAACTGACCCGCAGTTTAGTTGTAATGCACAGGGAAAACTTTTGACCCAGAAGTCTATACGGGTGCTCAGGGTGGAAACAGCTATAAATCTACCGGGTCTGTATAGATGATGGCGTATTAAGGATCCTGACAGTAATCATCGTGGAAATGAGCTTAGTAGGAGGCTGAGGTGTTTTTTTTAAATGTATTCACAATATGTAGTGCTAACCAAAATAATCAATAGTTATTTGTGAGTAGGAATAATGGAATAAAATAAACAAATGCTGCACTGTGGTCGAATTAGAAGCTGAAAAATAGATGAATGCAGTACACAATGAATTTAAGAATGGAAATGTGCTCAAGAATATACCCTGTACAAGAATGTACAATATATATATAAAATGATACAATGTATATATAGTGTACAATATACAGTACTATAATTTATCAACGAATTTAAAACTGCTCCTGCCCTCTTATGAGTAATCCTACGCAAGATTCGCCTGTGCAGAATGTCGAACATTCGCTGTTCAGCCTAGTGATGCGCAGTCTCGTGCACCTCCTATTCCATCAAAAGATATACGCGAAATTAAGATTACGAGATTTACGATACTTGATGTCAAAAACTCACCTAAACGTAGAGTAATCTCGCTGTCGGTTTACAAAACTGTGGATCCCAAATGCTGGCCATTCCCAGCATATCAAGGTTCCTGCCAATCTGTCAGGCTCTCAGTGACGTCAGCCTTCCTCTAAAGCTCGCTGAAATGGAAAATTGGCGCGCAAGCCCTTGAAAGGTGCTGTAGTTCTGTCAGTCCTTCCTGGCGCTGAAGCTATGCATTAATACTGCGGAAGGCAGCCAGTGATGCACAGAGACTTAAGCTATCACGTAGCAAGCTTAATTTCTGTGGCTGCACCAAGATTGCCCCTTTATTAGTCTTAGCAGCGCCAGCATCCTTCCGCCGTAGAGACTGGCTTTTAAAGATGACTGTGTTTTGAGCTATGTCCAAGTCACCCTTTTTCCAGGCTCTGTTTGAGCCCAGGTGCAAAGGGGCCTATGTTAATTGAATACTGTTAGGTACAAATGGTACCCATGAAATTCGCCACTAGGCGTGGCCTATTTTAATAAGACACAATTAGTAAACACAAGATTATCTGCAAAAAAACATTCAACCAGGGTAATAAAATCAGCACATTATATTTAATATATTTTACTGTTATTTCTTGAACATAACTCTGGCCCATTGGGGCAGTGATGTGCTTTACATAGAAGGGGGAAGTATGTACCAATCAGGGTATTATTAGATTGAAGAATGCATGTTGTATTGTAATTGCATTTATATAGCGCTTACTACCCCCTGACAAGGCATCAAAGTGCTTTACGCCAGGCTGCACGCTGCGCCGGGACTCAAGGTTGATGGTTAATTCCGTGTTATTGGTTACTGTTTGTTATTTATTGGGATTAGTCTTGTGCACTCAAAGAACACCATTCCGTGCAGTCATTTCAGTTTCTAATGGTGGAGTAAAGTATTAGCAGTTGGTCGCAATCATTAGTCTGATGGGTGAGCTCAAGCACATGGTTAGTGGGATTAATACAGGAGTTTGTGGAGATTAGGTATTGTTATGTTACATAAGTATAACTTTCAGCAGAGGGAGGAGAGATTGTGATCTTGTAAATGAGTTGTGGGAAATTTACTGCAATAAAGAATAGTCAAGCATGCATGTGTCAGAGTAGGTTGTGCTCAGACAGAGGGGCATGCAGAGGATGGAAGGGAAGGAGAGGGACATTTGAAAGAGAGAAGAAAAAAGGAGAGGTGATAAACCTATTTTTTTATTTTTTATTTTTATTTGTTTTGGTACTCCACTGAGGACCACAAACATTATACAGATAAAATTCAATTACTACAGCATTTAGAACTTCTCATGTTAGTACAAAGATAAAAAAGGTTTTAAAAATGTATAAAATTTATAACATACCAGTTCATTCGGGGGAGATTTGCATACTATAATCAATTCCTTTACGGTGGTAATACGGCATCTGACATATATGGGGTTTAGATGTTTTGCCCTTGCCGCTACTACTTTTGGATTGGGACAGGTGAACAGTAGATGCTCTAAGTCTTGCTTCCCGCCATTACATAGACTGCATAATTTGGTTTCCTTTGGATGCCATTTCGCTGTTATAGTTTGGACGGGTAAAATGCCCAGCTGAAGCAGGATGATTGATCTCCTAGCGCCATGCGTGAGATTAAAATCGATATATTTCTGCGTTTTCTTGAGTTCCACTGTTTCCGTTATGTTTTTATATAAAGTTAATTTGGCGCAATGCGAGGAGTCAAGTTCAAAGCTAAGTCTTGGGGTATAGCATTTCAGAAAAAGTTTCAATTGAGATGGTGTCCAAGTTAGCAGCAGATTGACATTAATATCCGCCAGTTTAAAGGCAATAGACATGTTTTTAAAGAATACATGTTTCGATGAGTCGCAGTCAAAGGTCTCTGCTTTGAGCAGGGAGCGAAGAGTCCCATCCTTCGCATGTAGCAGGTTGTATGCCCACCTAATCACGTTGGCGATACCTTTAGAGTAAGAGCTCGTAAGTGAAAGTTCAAGGCGGAGAGATTGTACTGGAATAGATTGCGATACCTTTAACATTCTCCTTAGTATTTTTCCTTCTTTTAGGTCCAGGAATGACCACTGTTTGGTTGGAATGTATTCCAAGGCGTATGATAGAACTGAAGGCATCTTAACACTGTAGACTTTAGCAGGGAGGAGAAATGTCTATTTCCAGAGGCCGCGTATAACCTTTGCAGAGCTCCTGCATGTACCTCGGGTTTTCTGGACATGGACAAGTTTAAAAGCTGTTGATTGTTTTTTAGAGACTTAGTAAAGATCCTGCCCAGGTGGGTGTAGTCCTCAACCTCTTCGACTTTTTCATCGCCCAGTCTCCAACAGTATTTGCTGCTTTTTTTCCTCCCTGAAAAAGACTATTTTTGTTTTGGTTAAATTAGGAATTACAATGTTTTCATGGGTATACTTATACAGGGCATCCAGATCGCTTTGCAGGGTTAGGTCCAGTACTATAATATCGTCTGCATATAGTAGGGCATGTATATTTTGAGTTGCTACCTTTGGTGGGAAGCTTCGCACTTGTTGTAGACGCTGCGGCAGATCACTGAGATATAATGAAAACAGCAAGGGGGCAAGGAGACATCCTTGCTTGAGTCCATTTGGCGTCGGGATCGGGTTGGTCAGGCCCTTTTCCCTCCCCATTCGAACTTGACACCAAGTGTCTGTGTGCAGGGCAATTATAATTCGTAGTAGCTGTTCTGGGATTCCTAATTTCCTCAGTTTGTTCCATAGCAACGCTCTGTCCACTCAGTCGAACGCTGTTGTAAACCAAAGTTTTAATTAAAGGACAGTTTTTTAATGCCAGGTTTAAGGAATGTAGTGAATATTTTTGAGACAGCATGCAATTTCAAGATGCAAAATATAGCAACATTAGATATTTGTGAAGATTGTGCTATATAGGAAATTGTAATAGATACTAGGACCAGATAAACCATCTCTCCATTGCTACTGCTACACCACTGATCCAGCAAGTTATGTTATATTGATTAGTATAGCGCACACAAGCAGTTGTTGGAGGAACTGTAGAATGTACTTTTTAAAGAAGGAAAGAAATGAATAGAGACTTAAAAAGCAAAAGGAAAATTAAATGTCTGGTCGCCAGCCCATACACTGATTTGCACTCATTTTCAGGGGGATGTGAATGTGTGATCAAAGTAAAATGTCATCACTCCCAGGATAATAGTGCCATAAACAGGCTAACCCAATGCCCCATGTAATATGCGATAATGGGATGAATATGAATGAGTAGTGAGCCTAGCAAGGATTAACCCCTTCGATGCGGCCGCTATTCCCCTGGTGTGCTGTAAACAGCACGAACAGGGGCGGGCCGTGACGAACTCCAGCCGTCATCAGCACTCGAGCACCGTAGTGCATGACGGCTGGGGTTCGTCATCAGCATGGAAGGGGTTAACACAGTGCAAGTCTTCTACACTCCGTACTTGCAAAGAAAGGACAAGTTACTTACCTTATCTGCTCTAGAATATATCTAGCCACAGATTCCCCACACGGTTTCTGAAGAGGGATTAATCTTACTCATTGTCCACATTTCGTTAATTTTGAGATGCTCTCGAATTTACAGTGTACATGAAAGCGTGTGTTACTAATGCCACGACGCAAAGAATTTTCCAAGTACTTTATCTCCACTTTTCCATCTAAAAGATTGGCTTCCTTTATTATAAAGCACACATATAGAGAAACCACATGTACATGCTTAACAACTGCTAACAAAATCTTCAGTTTTATGAAAAGAATTGCCAACATTCTTCACAGTTGTGTTCTTTATTACTTTTCACAATTCTCATATGTAGACACACTTTATAGTTCAGTGAAAAGAGCCCTTGGTTCCCTGTACATCAGTAATGTTCTTGATGCCTTTTCGTGTTTATGCCATACTCACTATAAAGCAAAAGACACACAGATGATGGATGGAATGCAGAGCAAATCAGACATTTACCCCCAGTCAAGAGATCTGGCTTAAATCCATTGTTCTTTTGCCCCCTACACCACCCCAGTTCAGACCTGGCCATATTCAAATCAGTCTTGACTCTGTGCCTCATGCGAAGAGTCCAGACCGAACTGGCAAGCCAGGAGCAGCATGGAGAATGGGTAGGACAGAAGCAATGCGGAGATCTTGTGGTCAGTTAGTCATAAGCTAGTTGCCTGTGGCATTGTGCTCCCGATTGCATTTTACTTGGTTTTTATTGTATATAATTTATGAACACATCCTCGTTTTGGAGAGAAAAAGCACAGATAGTTCTTTGGTATTCATGTTTATCCCATCATTATAGTTTTTATAAGGTAGTGTTGCAATATTTAACAAGAGTTCTAGTCAGTTCGCTGTAACTGCTTGACTGAAGTTATAACCGCTGACGTCCTTCGCTCACCATGGGAAGTGCCCTGTCTGAGGTTTGCCAAGGCTATTGTGTGATTCCTAGAACGCACAAAGGCTTACATGTACATGTTGCCTCAAGTGTAGAACTCATCAAATTCCCAAAACGTATAATGATATAGAGTCAGTTGTGGGTCTGCCATGATGTTTTTAATGAGGTACAGTGGAAGAATGGGAAGGCAGGTGAGTAAAATGGATATATATATATATATCTACAGAGGTATCTTGGCTTGAAATAAATAATGTGCCTAGTTTGAGGTTTTAAACTTATAAATACGCAAGTATTTAAAGAAAAGGGTGGCTAAGCAGACCCATAAACAACAAAACCGTGGGGAGCTCTGTAAGATTGTTGTAAACGTTGAGAGCTCTTGGTGTACAGAGACTCTGGAAGGTGTCCTGCTAGCTATATAATATTAATGAATTTCATATTTTGCACATATGCTGCAGATGAATTTGCGCGCAAGCGGATAATTAGTAAACTGGCGTTGATGCATTCAGTGTACAGGGAACAGCCCACGGTCTGTGTTCCGTGGCCTGTTCAAACTAACAGCTGCTACTGGGTTTCCTATTGAAAATGGGTGTTGATGCCGCCGTCGCATCCGTCTGTCTGTATGTGAGGGTTCAAGCAGACAGCGTTAAGTGATGGGTGAAAAGTCATCATTCAAACCAAATCTTTCAAGTGTTTATTTCACGCTACGAAAGGGGTCGAGTCTCCATTGTTATATTTTAACAGCCCCTTTTAAACTAAATAAATGTCCACATATGACGTTCAGGAAAGGACTTAAAACATGGCTCTTTCCCTAAAATTCTCCCCGCCGACCTAACCAAGATCACCAATGCCATTTTCTCCTAGCGCTGGGAAGCCTACGGGCAGCTACTCGCTCTATAAATCCCTAAACATAAACATGAATCACAAGGGAATCCTGGGATTGCGGGACCACACATTTTGTCTCATTCTCCTAGTAGTGTGTGATAGGGCCTCAAAGGAACCGGAAAGCACCAGACTGAAGGGCTTACTTCACCCAGAATGCATTGTTGTCAGTGGCACGTGGTGATGTTGCAGCATCACATGCATCAGAAGATCAGCAAGGAAACAAAATGTGATCTTTGATGTGTGAGAACCAGACAATAGCTGAGTGGTCGAGCCTGCTAGATACACGTGTGGAGTCATATCCTTTAGCCCTACCAAGCCCAAAATTATGAACAGCATTGAGTGGCTTACACTGTTATCTATTCTATAAGCACAGGATGCGCTGTTCAGCTTGGGAACAGCATAAAGTGCTTTATCATCATATTACTCAAGTACTTATGTTGGCCAGTACAACAAATTGCATTGTGGGTCTGGCTGCTCTCTATTCCTGAAAGATGACTCAAAGCGCCCCTTAGTGACACATTTGTGATCAGCAGGCTACGCTTAGGAATTCAAGAAGGGTAACTAAATCCAGCCAGTGTTGATAAATCGAGAACCATTACATTTGGTGGTAGGCACACCTGTTATTAGCTGCTCTTATAAATGTAAAATCTTAAGTGTGAAGCACCATAAAAAAACAAGTTATTGAGGCATACCCATTCACTTCTCTGGTGAACCGGAAGAGCAGCATATATTGAGAGAAAGTTGGAATTCCATTGTTGGGTTGTGTTGACCTCAATTGTATAGTCCTATTTTGGGCAGGAGGGATGAAGGTCGAGACCCTCTCTATAGCGCCTCTCACATTTCAGCCAGGATGTAACATCCTTATGCGTGAACGCACCTGTGCTACCTTCAACGCTCCACATCACTGGAACAATACTAAACATTCATGTACAACGTCTCCCTGCCTCTGAGACGTGTAAAGATCTCAACCACGCCAACCTGGGCAATGGCTGCTCCGAAGACAACATCTCATAGACCTCCTTTCCCTTCCTGGCTTGGCCTCCAGTCAGTCAAATGGCACTTCTTCAGTGCCACTCTTCCGAGACGGCCTCAGAACTCTTTAGGCCTCAAGAGAGAAGGCTCCTGGCCTAGCCACGAGTGCTGGCTGAGATACCTCACACACACCCGATGACCCCACCCACCATTATCTGGTACCAATCACACTGTTGCCCCTCAGCCGCATCCCATTCAAGCAGTTAGAGGCCATCAGAGCCTGCGCTTCTGGAGACATTCGTGTTCTATTTCCCGCACATGCTTCTTTTGTTCATGCTCTTCGTGTTTTGTTTTGTGCACAACATAGATATGTACTTTCTTTGGTTTAAAAAAAGGCTTAAGCAACTGCAACATCTGTGCAGAACATTACAGTGTACATCTTTTGTAGCAGTCATGCTCAAGTATCTCTTCTTCAGGGTATTATCACCTCCAGTTTTAGTAGTGCACACGATCACGTCTCTTGCAGTCGACATTTTCTCATAAAACTTTTGGAAGACCCGCTCAAGAGCACCTTTTGTACAGGTCTTGCTCAAGTGCATATTGTGCAGGCATTTTAACTTGCACCATTTGCAGAGGTTGTGTGCATACACATGATCCTGGAGAAGACATCCTCACGTCCATCTTTTATACAGGGCATGCTCACTTGTTTCTTTCCTAGAGGAAGTGCTAATCTGCATGTTTTGGAGAGGGCGGGTTATGCTCGGATGCATCTTTGTGTTTTTCTGTGCATCTTTAGATTCAGAGTCTGCTTATATGCGCCCTTTCCACCTTCTTGTTTGAGTAGTGCATTAATAAAACATTTTTTTAAATCACGAAACTGGATACGATCATTGAATGCAGACTGCTGTCTTTTTAGGAATGTTGCTCAATGTAATCATCGTTTAGAGCGAACGCATATGTTTTAGCGAGGGCTGATGAAGAGTAAAGCGAGGAGAAGTGGAACAGCACGGAGAGGACGGGCACTGGTCCAACACGATGTGTGTTTTAGCTCTGATGTCATCGACCCCAGAAGGCCATTTTCGAAGAAAACTGCTGCTTAGGTGGTTATCGTCCACGAAATGTTACACTTCAGGAAAAAGAATGGACAAACACATTCACAAAGGACCTGGAGCAGCCCACCTTTTTCTCAGAAAAATAATAACTAATGGACCTATTCTTTTACCAGAATCACAATGCTTGTTAAGTGGATGAGCTGGGAGTTGAACTCATATCACTCTGTACTCTAAAACTCCAGGCCACGCCCTTTTGTTAGACAACAATAAAGCCTCTACTTCGCCCTACAAGTGGGGGTGTTGTGCCCCGAATCTTGGCCTGCTAGCAATGTCTGCAAGAAGCGAACTGGGGACCAAACACAGCCCTGGCAAAAATGATAAACTGGCCTCGTGTGTTTTTCCCCCCCTCTTTCTCGCCCTCTCTCCCTCGCCCTCTCTCCCTGGTGCTAGAGACAGTGACAGAGGGAGTGGTGTCCTTCAGACACAGGCCTCCAATAACTGCTGCCCCTGGGGGAAATGCCCGATGGGCTAAATGACCAGTTCGGCCTCCAGTGCCTGTAAAAGGCGTCACTGTGAGCACAGGGCACATCATGGCCAGACAGAGGTCCCCTCTCAGGGAAAAGCCCATCTCAGCCCTTCTCCCAGCAGCTGAAAAGCATTAAGGCTGTGAGTGATAGGGGTCTCCACCCCGTAGGCACAGCCAGGCCTATCTCATAGTTTAAATGCTGTTCCCCAGCTCCTCCCCTCCCCCGGAGTTCAAGGGGACACTTTTGGCAGTACTGCATGTTTTTTTTAATTTCTTCTTCCAAGGTTATAAGAAATGAATTGCTGGAAACAGAAACAGGCCGTGGCTCCGCACTGATATTAAACATTTCTGCAGCAGTAGAAAGCATGACGTGATTAGTCTTAGCTCTACTCCCCACAGAGCATATGTATATTTTTTTATTTTGGGCCTCTTGAAGCAAAAGAAAGGTTCACTGCTGGGGGTGGGGGTCTTTTAGTGAACACGGTTTGTTTCACTGTGCTGTGCGCCATTATGCAATGTCAGCTGGTAACTTGTAGGAGTAGTGAGATGGGTACACAAGAACAGTCACTTGCATGTGACGCATCCACAAATACACACACACATCCATTTACAAGCACAAACGTGTGCGCATACTCACACCCATGTATTTACAAGCAGACACAAACCCAGGTATTTGCACCCATCCATTCATAAGCATGCATGTCCACAGCCATCCATTCACAAGCACATACGTCCACATATTCACAAGCACATGCATCCCAACCACTTACCCATCCATTCCCAAGCACATACATCCTCAATTCACAAGCGCATATGCTCACATACTTACAATTACAGCAAAGGCGCACAAATACACATACATTTATACATACACACAAGCACCCAAGCATTTAATAAGGCACTTACCGAGCTGCGGTGTTGATGGCAGAACAAGCGGGTGGTGGGAAGGAGGGCAGTGGCACTCGGGAATTGCTAGAGGCTCCGGGAGGGTTGCTGGAAATGTAGGATCCCGGCACCTCCTGCCATTGGCTAACCTTTTCAAGGGTTAGCCAGTGAGAGGAGGACCTTACGTAATTCGTCAAAGAGTGGGATGGGTTCAGTTAGACTTGTTGACCGCTCTCTGTGAACAGTTGGGGAAGGATGATATGAGATGTCACTGATAAACTGTAAGCCCATGGCACTTCGAAGCTTAAACCTGAAGGATCCAGGGCTGACTCTATCAGTGACAAACTCCCTCATCACAGGGCGGAGGGGTCTTTGCATGGGTGTATCGGGCTGATAATGTCACTGCCATCAGTTCTGTGACATCTTCAGCCCAGCAAACCTTCGCACAGGCAGCCAGGTGCCTGTGCATTAGCACATGTAAAGTGTCAGGTTGTCTGACCCTGACATGGTGGGATTTGACCAGTCGGACAGACACTCATCATGCTTTGAAAAGGGCAGGGGCAGAGCCCTGTCGCCCATAATGATGACATGCCACTGTTATTATGTATTCTTTCCAACCCACATTGCTAACACTTACAACTACTATGATTGCAAAAGCCCATCAAACCATTAGTGTTTGCTTGCTTATCACCTGTAAAAGTCCAAATCTGTGGCGCACAATTTACCATGGAAAACTCAAAATGTCTTAGTTCCTTGCTGATTTCGAATATTTTGCAAATTTTCCACAAATATCTCAAACTTTGGAAATTACCCTTATTTTCAATTGCTTTCTTAATATGCCTGCCAAGAGAAATGGACTACAAACGCCACAAAGGAAGGAGAAATGACTGGGGCCAATGTGTGTGTGTGTGTGTGTGGGGGGGGGGGGGGGGGTACAAGGAGGTCACTGACTGAGGTACTCATTAATTTTGAATGCGTGCATTAGTAATGAGCAGTGAGCATCTACAGAGTCTTTCCATGGAAGCCACCCAGCCTAAGACACTCATTCATTCACTGACTCATGTCCCCTAGAACTTAATGCATTAAGTACATGGGGGCTTCTCAGTGTACAGGCATGCTAACGAGGGCATCAGGAACTGAGTGTGAGGGTACGGATACCCTTGCATTGGGACATACAAGCGAGGCTGCTAAGATGTGTGCGGGAGAGACATGCAAGAGGGTTGTGGGCGGAGTAGCAGACCTGCCAACTTTTACAATAATGATACAGCATGTTGAGATGCAAGGCCTTGAGGGGCGGACATTTTCAGCCCGCGACAACCTAGCCTATCAATGAGGAGGCCGGGTTTATAGCACAACCTAACCCGAGCCGACACCTCCACGGTCTCCCAAAAATGAATAACAAAAGCTTTTGAGGCTGGTGCTGACTTTCTGGGGAGGTTGTAAAACCCCAGATGGACGTTGGATATCTTGATCTTTCTAATAGAAGATGGAAAGCCGGTCGCTGCTGGTGTTTCCAGTTCACTTTCTGAAAACTGTGCGATTTCAGCACTTAACCAAGAGCCATTATTGTGTCGGGGCATTGGGTGAGTTGCCAGGTCTGAGACCGAAACTACTTATGACTGCTAGTTTAAAAAAAATAAAAAACCTTCAGGAATAAAGAAAATAAATACAGTGTGTGCAATTTGATGTACTTTATTTATTTATAAAGTTTTATATAGCGCAAACAAGATCCCGAAGGATATCAGAGCGCTTTACAATAAATTGGTAGAGAGGACAATATGAAATAGACATAGTAATAGAGAAAAGGAGAAAAAGAAAAAACTGCTAAAACGGTAAACAAAGGAACAAATATAAGGTATAACATTATGCAGAGGGTACATCTGTGACTGTTAGTTGTGCCATGGAGGGAGGAACAAAGAGATAGATGCCTTATAGGTGCACCATCCTTTTACGGCAAGAATTTGCTCATTAAGAATCTTTTGGCTTCAACTTTGAAGGCTGTTGTCGAGGAGAGTATACATACATCCAGAGGAAGAGAGTTCCATATTTGAGGGGCAGGACCAGAGAGGGCTCGGAGACACGTTCTCTTTTTACTGAGGATGATAGGTTTTAGGAAGAGAGTGGAGGCGCTTCTAGATGCCCTCCCCCCACATGATAATTCAAGCTTTTGCACTAGGTACGTGGGAGTATTGTAGTGGAGGGATTTGTGAGTCAGGATTGCAATCTTTAGCTGAATTTATGCTTCACAAGGTAGCCAGTTGAGAGATTTAAGGACTGGGGATATGTGCTCATTTCGTTTGGAGCCTGTAATCAGTCTTGCTGCAGAGTTCAGCGAGGCCCTAAGTGGAGCCAGGGCAAATATAGGAAGGCCACAGAGAGTTGCACTGCCATAGTCTAACCTTGGTAAGACAAGAGCTTGTACAACCTGCTTGAAGTCATTTTGTGGCAAAAAGGGTTTGATAAATCTAAGAGTCCTCATCAAGTGGTTCGCTCCCTTAGAAACATTGCTGATATGAGTCTTCATATTCAGGTGACTGTCCACTGTGACTCCGAGCGATTTGGCTGAGTCTATGATGATTGGAGTACAGTTGAAAGCCGTGAGGTGTGGCATCCAGAGGTGGATCTTGGGGGTGAGGTGCGGCGGGGAAATGAGTAAGAATTCAGTTTTTGAGGCATTGAGCAGGAGATGGTTCTCCTTTAACAATTTTGAGTCAACATGATAGAATTAAGCGCAGTGATGTTATCCGGGGATGACATTTTTAAATAGAGTTGAGTGTCGTCAGCATACATGTGGAAGAGAATGTTCATTGAGTTAAGTAGATTAGTGAGAGGTTCCAAGAAAAGGTTGAAGAGGATAGGTGAAAGGTCAGATCCTTGGGGGACCCCCATAAGTACTGAGGAGGGCTGAGCGAGAGAGTGGTTTGACTTGAATCTTTGAGATCTGTGTAGAAGGAAGGATGAAAACCAGAGGAGCACCTGGCCAGAGAAACCCATTCTGTTTTGTAAGATGGATAGGAGGATGTCATGATTGACTGTATCGAATGCAGAGGAAAGGTCAAGGAGGATTAGGAGGCAGGATTCATGGCATATGGCCATGTCTGAACTGGGGTGGTGTGGAGTGCAAAAAAACGATGGATTTAGGCCCAGATCTCTGTACTGTGGTGAATGTATGACATTGTTCTGCATTCTGTCCATCACCTGTGCTTTTTTCGTTTTTATCAAGCATTTTCAGAATGTCATAAAAAATGTGTACAAGGGCTGATTCAGTGCTGTGACCCCTCCGGAAACCTGATTGATGATGGTCTAAAAGTTGGTAATTCTCAATGTGAGCACAGAGCTGGGATTGGAGACATTTTTCAAGAAGTTTCGCAAGGGTGGAGATGTTGGAGATAGATCGGAAGTTATTGAGATCCAATTTATCAGCGTTGGTTTTTTTTTAGAATAGGTGAGAACTGGGCTGCTTTTAGGCAGTCGGGGATCAAGCCTTGAGATAAGGAGGCGTTAACAATCCTGGTCCAGGTGGGGATGAGAGCGCTCTTGATTTCCTTGAAGATGACCGGAGGCAGCGGTTCCCCGAAGTGTTTAGATGGATTGATAGTCTGGAGAATTTCTCCAATTTCTTTTTCACTAAAAGGGGAAAAGGAGCCCCAAGATGCATTATTCTTAACATCGACGAAGGTCGGGAAACACTTTTCAAGGAAGTCTGAGGGCGAGGCAGCTAATGAAGGGGGCAAAAGGGCCTTCTTAGAGGCAAGGTCAATGGAGATAAGACGTGATTTCTCTGAGAAGAACACGTCAAAGTCATTACAAGATGGTAAGATGCCATTCGATTCAGAGAGGCTTGGAGCAATAACAGATTGCTGTTTGACCAGTTCAAATAGTTTCTTGGGGCGATTTGCCGCTTGGTCTCTGGAAGTTTACTTCAATTTTCACAGTTTGTTTCTATAAACCTTACTTCCCTTTCCCAAGGCAATTTGAAACTTTTTCTACACGTTTTCATGATTTTCTGCGGATTTGGACAGCCTCTAATTCTAATTCCCATGATCCCTCTGAGCCACCTGGACCACGCCTGTGTGCAAGCTGTGTCCCTGGTGTGTGCAAGGTACCACATATCTCACTGGCATCTTAGCGTTCCTATCTTGCTCACTGCTTCAGGACTGGATCACAGCCCTTTCCCTCACATACACGTTTCACATTCTTGCACACACACACACTAACCACCTCCTACAGAGACTCCCCTGTACCTCAGGGTCTGTCTTTGGGAATTTAGATGCTGTGTTAGTTCTAGAATAGCTTTCCTGCTTGAAGGGACCCTAGGCAGTACAGATTTTCCAATAGAAGTTACTGGGGTCTCCGCCTACTACGTCACAATCAACTGCAGGCGAATTGGTTGGTATCTGAATCTAAAATTGAGCACAACAACTAAACGCATCATACCAAAGATATGTTAATAATCTTGTACCCGCTGGTTGCCGCCTGGGCTGTGGAAGATTCCCCAGTCAGCCTTTGATGGTTAAGCCCTGTAGCCTTTAAGCTTATCCTCCTTCCAATGAGTTCCTGGTGCTCGGACCATATAGGTCAAAGGTCACTGCAAATGCGGAAATACTCAGTTTAAATTAGAAGCAAACAGGGGCATGTGATATAAAATTAGGAAACCTGAGATCCAATCCAAGATTTATTCTTAGGTCAAATGATGTTATCTTGGGCAAATCACTTTTCCTCCCCATGCTCAAGAGCGCTAAAATCATGGATTTTCTTTTCAGCACTGTTAACATTGATTTTCTGTTTGTATTTTTAAATTCCTCTGGGTCACTTGGCAGGCATTTAAGTATCTGAAACTGCAGTTGATGTAGGCGCATAGAGTTACGGACTATACCGTGATTTGCCACGGAATTGATAGGGTTGAATGCCCTTTTACTGGTTGAAAATGCCAAATGAACGTATGGTAGTCACCTGCAGTATAGGATGATAAATGTATATCCTTAAAGGATTACGACTAATGAACAAAGTATAAAAGAGAAACAAACTACAGTTGAAATATGGATTGATTACAGCAAATACATGAGGCACATTTCTGGCAGGAGGTAGTGAATGATAGCAAGTGTCTCCACAAACCAACCTCCTTTGCTTTCTAGTATGGCCAACGCAGCATTTTAGGCTTCTGCAGGCGATACAGCGGCTGCATGTCAGAATACCGAAGATGAAAATACTGACCTGCAAAAATCCATACTGCACAGCCTAGACTACTTTTATATTATGAAGGTATGTGGGATTCTGTAGTGCAAACCTAGCCAAAAACCAGCTGAGTGCTGTGAAGGTAAGTATGTATAAATACGTTTAAAGATAATGTTAACTCTGCTTCTTCTTGCCTTGATGATATATGTTTGTAAATCAGGAGTTAAGAATATTAGGGCTATACTTAACAAAACCTCCACAAGAAAGCGGTGGTTGATATTCTGCAGTCAGTATTGTGACCGTTCGAGATTAAAATCCCAGTGTTATAACACACACATTGAGTGGTGTACTATGCACACCTGTGAACCAGTCACCTATGAGGTGACAAGACTGCGGTGCAGCAGAAAGAACTACATAGAAAAATAATTATTTGCATTTACTATAGCAGCCTCCTGTTAAACAAAGAAAAGATTGTGTGCTTTTGGGCCCGGATGTACGTTGTTACAACGCATGCTTTTACCACGCATGCCTTTACAACGCAGGTTTTTCAACGCAAGTCGTTACAACGACTTGCGTTGGGGGGAGCTAGATAGTGAATAGTTTAATTTACTATTCCAACTCCAGTCCCCGTGGATAGTAGGGAAGGTGTTGGATAGTAAATTAAACTATTACCTATCCTACAGCGCCCCCCAGCGCAATTCGTTGTAATGACTTGCGTTGAAAAACCTGCGTTGTAAAGGCACTGCGTGGTAAAAGTTGCGTCATAAAGGATGTTTCCCTTTGGGCCTAGCTTGTCATCTCCATTGTGTAGCAATAGTGTGTAGGTGTACCATTGAGTTGGGTAACAATAAACATCTGTTATTTAGCGCCAAGATACCCCGTTCGGGGTGAACGTGCGCTTTACAAATAAACATGGTATATTAGGTGCAGGAAGAGGCTCGCCCCAGCCTCGAGGGCTTGAGCGCTGGGTATGTAGAGAGTTTCCATGGGCCCTTTCCTGGACATTGCTGCCACATCTGACTTGTCCATCGCTTGAGAGTCCGTGACGAGTGTGGGGGATGGGCCAGCGGCGCTCATGTCCTGTATGGTACTATATGATAATGTAATCATCTTAAGTGATGAAATGTGTACCTAAGTGGCAGTGAGGAAGTCGGATCCGGGGTGCATTAGAGCATTATTGGGAAATAACTCCAGGCGTCCTTGGGGATGAAAGCAGATGTCTGCTCTGCTGTTAAAAGCAGAAAAATAACTAGATTGACCCCACTCGGGTTGAGCTGGTTTGCTGGAGTCTGACCTCTCCTTGTATCTATTCTTTGCAAATCTTTCATGGCATGATTCTATTTTTGGCTTAACGATGTTTTTAACGCTGATGCATAAAGAAGAAAATAGATGCGAGGAAAAGACGATAAAATACGGAGCCTGGTGGAAAATGAAACCGTCACTTCAGTGTTTTCACTGGTTGCATGTTAATGTTCTCATTAGCCGCCTCATCCTTGGTGCATCTGAGGTACAGGCATCGTTTTCCCATACGAGGAATTCTGATTTTAAAATACTTCAAGGCAGTCTGGAAGTATTACAAGAAGGGAAAAAATAAAAATAATCAATGCTAAAATAACAAATCCATTACCAGCTGTGAAAACATGACAGATTGCGGAAATATAACTCGACATATAGACGAATGTAAAGTCGATGATTTGTTTGTAGCCTTATGGCTAACAGAGGATTCCTACCAATACTGAAGTGGTAGGAGGCACAGCGTTTACCCTCTATGGGATCTCAGTGGGTTGAGAAACCCCCCACAATTCACCTTCAACGCTTTGTCTTTTTAATAGATTTTAAATACTCACAGGAAAAATAGCATTTCTATTGAGTGAGAACGGTGACCGTGTATACGAATATTCATGAATAAGACCTCAGTTGTGTCATTTTAAAATAGTCTGAATCTCGTAACATGATTGGGTGCAGCCTCAGGTGTCTAAGAGCAGGTGTGGAGAGTGGCAGGGGCGGCGTATGTTGAGGACCTCCCTCTTAAATGGTGTCAACACCTCGAACGAATCCAGTTTTTTTGCAAGTGGCCTGATATCCTCACTTCAACATACATGTTCAAACCTTTAGACCACCAAATTTTACAGAAGCGGCGTGCGGGAACCCCCCCCCCCCCCCCCCCCCAGCTGCCAGCAGAATATATGAAGATGTGAATTAAATTTGCACAGATTCTAATAGTTCATAAAGTAATAAGTCCTCTTAATCAGAGGCAATATCTCCTACAGGAAGGCTGTGCTTTGTA
This sequence comes from Lissotriton vulgaris, assembly GCF_964263255.1. NCBI lineage: Eukaryota > Metazoa > Chordata > Amphibia > Caudata > Salamandridae > Lissotriton > Lissotriton vulgaris. Next base: position 1,062,370,521 of record NC_141693.1, on the reverse strand, counting down.
GGACAGCCTCCAAAGATGTCCCAGGCCTGGCTGTTGTCAGCCTCTCACGCGAGAGTGAGTCCACTCATTGAGGGCTGCTTTTCTGGAGACGGATGACGTGGCAATGGAAAGGCTTTCAAGGAATTTCTTCTTGTCGTGAAAAAACTCGATGTTTTTGTGGCCCAGGGCCATGTAATGGGCCATGAAACGTCTGCTATTTCACTCTTTAGTTTCATCCCATTCCATCATATACCATCCAGAATAGTATAAATGGCTTTGCCCAAAAGGCGTAGATCAAAATCATGAAAAGTTGCTGTGAGTAAAAACATTTAGCACGCTTTTATGTTGCTTTTATATATAATATGAATAACTCATAGGTAGTTTAAATGGCAAGCAACGTGTTTTTATTTAAATTGTAGATTTGAAGACTACAGTTCACTTGCGTTTCACTGGGCGTAAGGCACCAAGAACTTTTAAACAAAAGCTTTACTTGCCTATTCTACTACCTGTGGATTATCTATCTATCTATCTATCTATCTATCTATCTATCTATCTATCTATCTATCTATCTATCTATCTATCTATCTATCTATCTATCTATCTACACACATATGTATATTACTTACTTGCGGTCGCCAGTAAGTAGTTATAGTTAGGAACATGTTTCCATAGAAAAAGCATTTTTTGATTTGTCTATAACCTTGGTGCCATATGACCAATCTTTGCAAAATTTTCCCAAAAAAGTGTGCTGGTGATTCTTGTTGCGCATGGAAAGTTTCTGGGTGTTCTGCCAAGTGGAGGCTGAGAAAAAGTGCGGGGTGAAAAAAAAATGTTTTTCTTGTTAATTCCCATAGGAGCTTTTTGACACGACTACAGCCCGAATTGCTGGACGGAATTACACCAAATTTGTCAGAAAGCTAGCTTTTGGTCCACAGATTGTGCTTTTTGTTATTTGGTGTAAATCTGTTCAGTAGTTGTTGAGAAAGTTAAGGAAATCCAAATTCCGTTACCTGCACTCCCTGCCAATTCGCGAATAATAACGAGCCAGTGCGGGGTAATGCAGAGCTCTGATTGGCTGCCTACACTTCAACCAGAAAGTGTTGTCAGCCATTTTGGGTGACCCGTGGATACACCCACGGACCACTTCCTGCCCTTGGCAAAATACTTTGAAAACAATGGGAAGAGGGGTTGTGCGCCCTTCACCCCCTCTCCTGGGCAGTTCTCGGCCCCGGGGACCACAACCTGCCCGGGGCAGACCCTTAAAAATCAAAGGATAGGGGGGCCATTTGCCAACTCCTGCAATGTCCCGGGCTGCCCACCCCGGGACATAACTGTTTGCTCTAGCTTGACGGGAGCTCAGAGCTCCTGCCAAGCTAAAGCGAACACTCCCCTTCTAGCAGCCGAGAGTTGTGAGAGTGCGGGAAAGAGATTGAAACTATTGCTCCTGCATGAAGGGAGCTTGTCCATCTCTAAAGGAATTCAGGTAAAAAGCCAGCCCACTTTCATATGCCTTGTGCAAATTAAACACACATCTACTCAGCCTCTCGGCAGAGCCGATCATTAAAGTTGTTAAAGCAAAGCTGATTCCAACTATTTCCTCTGGCTATCTTGCTTTCCCTTCTAAATTTTCACAAGAGGAAAGACAATCCAGAATGCATCACATACAGAAAAATATTTCACATTTTACCTGACGGGCTCAAATTCGCTTCGAGTTTGCTCTTCACAAGCAGGACCTGGAATTTACATCAGGGCCTATTAAAAATTAGGATATGGTTACAAAAGCAAAGCCAAATACACTAAAAATGGTGATCCATGATATCTACAAACTAGAAATTACATGTTCGACATATTTAGAGGCAGCTATTAAAGATCCAAACCTCATAAACGACTGCCTACAAGGAAATCTGAGTTACTCAGCCATATTGGAAAGGCAAGTAACTGCATGATGACAGGAAGCCAATGCAATTAAGCTGAAATAGGCTGGCCTAAAATGCAGCTGTTATGAAGAAAATAGGATGCAGCCATATCTAAGGGCTGCACTAAGTAGGCAATGCAACCCCCCGCATCTTACCTGCGGGATCCATGGCACAGCCTATAGAACAATACAGAGCATCATGGAAGAACAAGCCAGTACTCACCATGTTGGCATGTTTTGTAACTACAGAAGGGAGTCAGTTGTACATCTACTTTGTTGTTGCCTTGAATTTTAATCGCACGTTTACTGAGACCTCTTTAAAAAAAAAAAGAATAGAAAAAACAGGTCGTCCAAATGCGAGGAAGCAGTATACTGGTGCTTCAACACGAGAGATATTACAGAACTAGCCCTCTTCGGTGTATAGATATAGACCTCAATTTAGCAAAATAAAATCCCATTCATGAGCTGATGTCAGGGCAAATGCAGAATTCCTGTTCTGCCGACCACGTCATGTAAAGTCTGTTATCTGTGCAACACCTGTACTTTTAGCAGTTACTCAGTATTTTCACTTGTTTCAAAAATTGTATTATGTAATTTATCTTATTGCTGTTGTATTTATTTTAACCATTTTTATAAATTGAAGCAATAAAGACATACATTCTAGAATAATGCAGTTTGTGTCTATTTCAAACGTCTCCTGCTCCACGAGGAATACTTCAGTATATGTCTCTCCCCCCCATTCTCTTGCTATGAAGAGAGTAATTCAACTTCTCCGTCGTGACAGTAATATAACACAGGGAGAGTTCCTTGCCACTTTAATGTGCTCTCCAGTAGCAACCGTGTTTCTTGCTAATGCAAATGTTTCCTATTGCAGGTTGCTTGTCTGCTGGCCCTTCCAAACAACAAGCGCTGAATTTGCAGCCCTTCACAGAGGGTCACAAAATATTCATTTGCCATGCCATTTTGTGATCTCTGCGAATGGGCTGTTTGCACATCCTTGGACAAACAAAAGAATAGGGAGGACACCTGTTGAATTAGAAGCAGAGAAGTGAAATACACAACAAAGACATCCAATCATGGCAAAGGGGCTGACCCAAAGCTCACTTTAAGTAAATGTAATATATTGGAGACAATAGATCTTGCCAACATCCCCGCCTTTCACCTCAAAACTAAAGGGGGGGAAAACCCTCAGTGTCTTGGGCTCTAGGGCACGGAATGGGATGGCAAAGAAGCTAAGGCTACTTGATCAGGAAACGCCTTTTTGCAACCTACTTAAAACCTGGCTTTTTAACCTGTTAGATGCTTATGTACTCGCTACCATATAGATCTCACCTCTGTTGACCTCCCCCTCTCTATAGCGCCAGGATGCTCCTTTCGAAGCGATAGTTTGCGCTTTACAAATTCCAAAATAACATTAACATTAACATTAACAAACAGCTAAAGCTGTCTTTAGTGAAAGCCTAAAATGCCCCAATTGTATTGCATCTGAAACCATAATGTTGGATTTCTGTCAATTTTTCAACTCATCCTAAATTTTGCCGATCTTGATATTTATGCCACGTGATCTAAACTGAGTACAAATGGCATATATATACATATATGTGTGTGTGTATGTATGTAGCATTTTATAAAGCAAACTTAGCTGAAAGGCAGAAGAATCCTATACAGGGTCAAAAAGCAGAAACACAACTGACGTTTGATAGGAGGAGTTTCTTAGAGCGAAAGAAGATTATTACTGTATTATGGTGTTCTTTAAAGCGGTGTGTTTCAGCTCTTTCCTAAAGTAGATCATGATGGAGGTGGTCCTGATTGATTTGGGGATGTTGTTCCAGATCCTGGGTGCATAGCTGGAGGAGAGCTCTTGCCTAGTTTTTTTTGTTGCAATTCTTTGTCTTCACTATTGGTGGTACTGTTTTGTTGTGGGGTCTCCTTTAGTCTGTAGGACAATTTATAAACTGTAGCAATAAGATGCCATGTATGGCTCTATTACCTATCAATTTTTAAGTATCAGTCAGTCCTCCTGTAAATCAATGTGTCTGTAATGCCATTTGGGGTACCCTTCAGATATTATTCTGGTGTTGCATTCGGTACATCAAATTGAAGGTGCATGTATATCCATCAAAATAGTAATTCACCCAGTGCACAGGCTGATTAAAATATCTTAACAATATATTTAGCCACATCAGCATCACACACTTAAAATACTCAAGCTACATGCCATGAGCCAGAATGACATTGAGAAGAGTGCCAATGTGTTTGTCTCAACCAGTGCAAAAACAACAATTTATGGACAGAATGCAGCACAATGTCATACATCCACCCCAGTACGTGGGTCCCGGGCTCACTGTGCCACTGGATTCAAGCAATTCTGGCTGATGAGGGGTGAAACCCCGAAACCGGTCCTAAGATGCTTGTTTCTGGTCCAGGGAGGACCTGGCTTGGTAGTTCGGGCTGGGCTGTTCCCATGAGATACAGGGTCAACACTGATTTGCATATGGCCGGGTTTAAACTGGGGTGGCATGGTGAGCATTAGAATGATGGATTTAACCCAGATCTCGTGAATGTTTTGATTTGTTCTGTATTCGGTCCATCAATTGTGTGTATTTTGTCTCAACCAGTGCACATCCAAAACTCCAATCTTTGGCTCCTTTGCACCAGGAAAGCATTTTCTTCAATGTGAAAACTGGACTTTTCAGGTTTTCGTTTCTTTGGTGTATGTCATCAGCATGTGCTGTAAGTGAATGAACCATCTGGTACACTCCCATCACTAGGTTTGACGTCTTCCCAAATTCATCTCTCAGTGGATGTTCTACAGCTTCTGTGGTTGCTCCAGCTGTGGAGTCATTCCTAATTCATACCTCAGGTTCTACTTATTGGATTTTTGTAATTTCGGTCTTGTGTTAGTCATGATTATTCTGAATTTTTCTGAACCTGCGTGGAGTATTTTTGTTGTATTTTCATTGTGTTACTGTGTGTGTGTGTGCTGCACAAAAACTTAACACATTGCCTCCTTAGATAAGCCTGACTGTTCTGTGCCAAGCTACCAGGGGGTGAGCACAGGTTATATTTCAGTGTGTATCTAGCTTACACTGACTAGGATTGTGGTCCCTACCTGCACAGGGTGCATACCACTGCCAACTAGAGATAAATTTTCTAACAAGATTATTTAGAGCAAACAGTTGAACGCTATTATGTGACCCTCGCCTTTTTTAAGCTTTTATCAATCGCACATACAGTCATTATTGTTTCAGAAAAGCTGGTGTCCTCTGTATTGCCCAACACTGCAATCCTCAGGCCAGACAGAGCTGGAATCTCATTGAGATATGGCGTACGAACTCAAACACAAGATACCAACAAAAATGCCTTTAAGCCGGCCTGCTGTTCCTCTTCAGAGCTTCCGGCTTGGTGTTCTTTGAGGTAATCTGGATTTAAGAACCAGAGACATTTTACTGAGGCTGGTACCCAGGGGCATAGACCGGTAGCAGAGCTGTTCCTTCAGAAAATATGAAAAACTAATATGCAAGCGAACAAAAACGTGTAAAAACTGAACACGTTTCAAGTGATTAGATGAAAATGATGGTGGCGCCTGCTAAGACAACGGACGCCGCGGAAGGGTCAGTTTTACTGATTACATACGCCAGTCTTTCTAGGAGTGGAATTCTGAGTTAATAACAAGGCTAATATGAAACGTCTTCTGTGAAAAATGCTAACAGGAAAAAAAAGCTCAAAAAGTGAAACCAGATGTTGAGATGTGTTTCTTTAAAAAAAAAATGGTGCCTGTATTGTATCTTTCCAGGAAAAAGACTGTTGTAAACACCCGTGGTGCGGTCTCCTGTCGGGAGAGGGGAGGCTGCGTCAGGAGGCCATGTTCCACATGCTTTTCATTGATTGCTACTTACTCTTTTGCTGCACAACAATGTTGTAGCTGGTACTGGTTAAAAAGGTTAGGAAACGGAATGAGTGGCTAAATAAATGAGAGCTGCACAGTGCTCTCACAATTGGTTACATGGTAAATTGGTTAGGCGTTAAGTGGGCTTCCAATGGACACTTAACACTCGCGGTGGTTGCTTGGAGAGAGTGCATAAGTTGTGCTTCCGCTGAAGCCAGAAAAAGTTAAAATGGACTAGCACTAATTTTAGTTAGACCATGCCAAGTGGTGGCATGGAGAAAACATGGATGCACCAATGTAGTGCTTGCTGTCCCTTCTGTGTTGCAAAGAGATTCTATCCCCCAACCAAGCTGGTGCTCAATGTATTGATGTCGGAAGAAGTTGAGCCACCCTGCCTACTACCTAATCTGGGCCTACAGGTTGCACACAATTCTCTACAGTAGGGGTTTCGTGCTAGCAACACTACAATGCTGAAAAGGCTTGTGGCTGTTGATGCATACTTTTCTGGGTCCTTGCAGAACTAAAAGAATGTCTCTCGCTGATATGGGTACCATCTTGGAGAGTGAGAGTAATGGATCGTGGGGCAGACCGTCTCTGGGCATGGAGCATCACTCGAGACGAGTTGGGAGTGTGTAGTTCACTCACAGTACTCTGAGGATCATCGATATAACTTACTTTATGTTTGAGGCTCAGCTCTGGGCTGAATATTAGATCAGTGCAACATTTCTTGAAGGCATACATTCCTATAAGCAAAAGGAAAAATGCTCTAAAGTAACATGGTATTAGATACTTTTATTTAATTCTGTCCTCCACCACCTGTCATTGTAACAGAACCAAGTCAGTCCAAGGACTTTTTGCCATCAACCCAATGCTAGAGTTTCACTTACTCCACTGCTTTCGTAGAGTCAACAGCTTTCCTTTATGTGCAGCCCCATTTCATAAATTTATCAAAGTCCTTCGCAAAAAGCGGGTGCTTGCAACCATGTGAGCGTACCTCACTTGCATAGTTAGTGTGGTGGGAAGAAAAAGTGCTGGGTTATTTACATCACCACTCATCCAATGGACACAATCCAGGCTTTTGGAACCCATGCCAGTGCTGATCCAAAGAAGAAACATTATATCCTGTCCCCCAGTAAAATGTCAGTCATGTTAGGTCAACTGTACAGATTTGGTGCTGCTTACGCCCCCTCTACCAAAGATGACCGTTACGGACTGTGCTTAGGGAATATGCCAGGTGGAAGCTATTCTAAAAATAAGAAGTTTCAGCACAGCATCCTTTAGCTAAAGAGAGGGTTTAGTAGGGAGAGGTGCAGAGAAGAGTCCCAGGCTGTAGTTTAGGGTTCAAATCAGAAGTATGGTACCTGAAACACCCCTATTTTAGACTCCAACATGAAAAGCATCCTATGGGTATTCAAAGTTTTACTTTCATTTGTGATAGATCATGCGACTTGTTTTGTCCTTCGTCTTACAACAGAAGTAAATGTGTATGCAGTAATGATAAAGAGAAGGATTACCATTAAAATGTAATTAATTAATTGAAGTAAGTCCGATTGGCCAGCCTACGTTTCGAGGCCTAATTGAGAGGCCCTCAGAATCTCTGATCGGTTGTAGCTCCTTTGATCTGAATCAGGTGTTCTATGTTTTACACCAGAGTGTACATCTTATGAAGCACTAGCCATTCCCTGGGGCCTTAATCCTGATGTCAAGAGATGGCAGGCCATGTTGTGATATAGAACTATACTATATTTTTGTTACTGGAAGCAAAGTTTTACTTCTTGAAGCATTTTATGAATATTTACATAAGCATTAATAGACTTCTGTTTAGTTGTATCAAATGGATATATTTGAAGTAACCTACGCAATGTTTCATGCACACACCATGTAGGCACGCTTGGTCTGCTCACTCCGAAAAAGAGGGAATTCCCCATAACAAAATGTATTTATATATATTATACAGTGGTACTCAACACTGTGTAGTTATATGGGAGTCAGAGTTCCCATAGAAAAACCGTTTTTTCTTTTGCTAATAACTTTGGCTCTGTTTGATGAATCTTCACACACCTTTCAAAAACGTTCATCCACCTCCGCTCCTTCCTGGAAAGTTTTGGGGTGGTGTGTGTCAAGCGAGGGGCCACATATAATGGGGGGCCCCAGAATACTTTTTCTCCCATGCATTTTCCATAGAAAACATTAGACAAGCATATCTAGGAAACAGCCAAACAGAATTACACTGCTGCCACCGTGGCCAACTTACTTCCCCTGACTCCCCGACCACACCCCCGCTGTTTTCTGTGTCTGTGCCTCTGTGCCATCGCTTATACCCACCGAAGTCCATTGTGCTGCCACTGTCAGTGCAACCAGCTTGTCCTCATTTTCGTTTTGTAAAGCAATATTCATAATTTCTATGACAAAAAGCGCCTCCCTCATCATGTTCTTAATTTCTAAAGAAAAGGGTTTAAGTGTTACAGCTTTGATTCCATCAGATGGCTTGAGGCATGCTACAGTTCTGTCAAAATACAGAATGTTAGCGCTCTAGTTGCTCATTAGAACAGTGTAGGGGCTGTAGTAGAACACTAGGGAATCAACTGACAGACGCTACTGCTGTTGGAAGTACATGTTTTACTCCGATTGTCAGACTTTGTTCTCGAATAACTGAGAAAGATTTTGTTAATTTATAGAAAATGAGCTTTCATTTTTTGGTGCGGGAGCATCTTCAGTAACCTCTATGAAAAACATTATGAACAAAAACAGTTTTCTCTCAAACATGCTTCATCAATTCGGAGTAGTAGATCAGCATTTTTCACTGGGTAAAGTCCCATTGGTACATACTACAATTCCTAAAGTTGGTATGGTACCACGTGCAAATTATTTATAATGTGACTAAAATCTGTTCTCACCCTTTGTATGTGCTCCTTTTTGTAACCCTCAAAACCTTCCCTTAACTACAATCCATTTTAATGGTAGTCAAGACCCTAAGTAAAGCAATGGCTGCCACAACATTTTGTGGCTAGCAAATCAAAGGGACTCCCCACTCACCCTTTCCCCTTCTAGTTTTTAATTCATATTCTGGATGCAGTGACAACGTCTTGTTCATGTTGTGGCTAGCCAATCAGGAATGCTTTCTGCCCTATACAATGATTAATGAGAGCAAAATGCTCTTCCTAAGAAAACTGTGATTAATATATAATTATACAGTGGCGCCAGGCACATAATCGTGATTCTTACATTTTAGAATACAATCACTTGCACAGACCCCTCAGCCTTCCACCATGGGCAACATGACATTAGTCACCAACTCATAGCTGCAAGGTTTGGTGCTATCAGTGCAAATGTGGCACCTCAGGTTGGAGGTTTCTTAGGCAGTATCCACTCCCAAGAAGCTGCAGAACGTATGCCGAGAGAGGCTTTCACATTCACTCAGCACTTTTTGTTAGCGAAGGTTTGAACTAGAGACAGCTGAAGCTGTCTTGCCAGGCCCATGTTTTCAAACATTCATGATACAATTACAAATATATACATTTATAGGCCTAAAGGGGGCTACTAGTCCCCACTCTTTATCAAGCGTGATACACCTATTTGCTTCCACCTAGTACAGCATGCAGCATTGGAGTATGGATCCGCCCATTTCACCCATTGGCTGTCTTGCACTGCGAGTGGCAGCATTTGTCCTAATGAAATGTATGCGGCATCCTAGAAAGGAGTGCACCACAGGAGCGCTTGTTAGTTCATGCTTGGCGACTCTTTACTGACATGTGGAGCAAACAGTGACATACATAGCTTAAGAGTAGGGCCTGGGGCACAAGTGAAGTACAATTAAGGGGACGTGAAGCAGTGGCGGAGGAGCTTTGCCCCACTTTTCAACAGGAAAAATGAAATGATAACGTATTGTTATTATCATTCTATTTTTTCTATTAAAGTCAGAGCTGGCCAGAGTGCGCATAAACTGGCCCTCTTGGGCCGACCAAACCATTCATGCGCACTTTGCATGTTCCCCACCAGGCTGCATTACACAGCCTGGTGAGGAACATGCAAAGGCTCCTTGTTCCTGTTGGCGCGCTGAAGCACGGCGCTCAGACCAAGCACAATGCTACACTGGAGCGTTCTGATTGGCTCAGGGGAGCCTGTGTGCCGGGTGCTTCCTGCTGCTGGCCTGGACAAGAAAAAGGAAGAAGATGAGGATGGAGGACAGGCGGCGGCCGGCCGTTTCAGTTCAGGAAGTTTTTTTTCTTTTTAATTCCTCATCTACCTCCCCCGCCCCACCTCGCCTGTCCGGTAGCAGCCGCTAATGATGTGGAGTGATTTTTTTCACACCTCTTCTCCTGTCCCTAAAGAAATGTAGACTAACCACTCCAAGCCACCAGTGTCCAGGGAATAAACGATGCACTGAGTGGACATTCATGGAATCTATCAGTGGTATGCAAAATAGACATAACTGAAACAGTCAATAATGTGCTAAGTGTGAGTAATGGAAATTAGCAATGATGTGTTAAGCGGGCCTGCTCGAAACTTTCAATGGAGGTCTTTACAGGGCATAGCGAACTGTTGCCATGAAGTTTTAGCTGTCACATTAGTATCCCATGGCATAAAAATACTGTACACTATACAAAAGCGATGGGCTTTGTCAGTGCTTTTTATGTGTGTTTCAATTATTGGCTGCATGGCTGCGCTTACCATGTTGATCACAGTGTATGGCGCTGGGCTTCACAGAGATCTTTGTGCCTGTGAGCCCTGGGCATGGAGTGCCGGGGCCTGGGACTGCCCAGTACCATAAAGGGTCTATTCTGAGCTCTCTGAAGAGCACGGCCTTGCTTTGTGAAGAGCACATTGAGAGGGTTATACAATACACCAATTTATGAGAAGAAATGAATGGGGCACTGGAGAAAGTCACTTATGTATTTCCATGTGTGCGGACGGATTTACAATGCTTTAATCAAAGTGAAATGCAATATATTAATGCTGCGAAAATGTCAATAGCTTTAATGACGCAAACACTGTTGGCCCACCTCCACCTATGGCTGAACTGCGGTGCTTCATACCGCCCTGGTAAAGAAGTGTGGCTCAATGGTTAGAGCGGCAGACCCTGATGCAGAGGTCTAGCAGGGTTCAATTCCCCGCCTCGGTGGGTCTTGGGCTCAAAATTCCACGGACCTGATAATTCTCGCCTCAGTGCCTATTCCAATCAAGGAGTCCCACTCTGCAACTCTGGGCAATAGCTTGCTTAATCTCCACAACGGCCCCCACAACGCTATGGATGCCTGGCCTCCACCTTGGGGGTGCCCAGGAGTGGACGCCTCACAGGGAAAGCCAGGATGGGTTCCACAGCGGTATTCGTACAAGCGCCTTGAGACCCTTGCGGGTGAGTAGTGCGCTATACAAGTATCAATTTACATTTACATTTTAAACTAGTGTTAAAGTAGAAGGGCAAGACCGCGCAGCTTTGCAATGGATGCGTCCCACCTTTGTGGTACCTGCCACATGCGCTATCTTCTGCATAATTCTCTGGTTTGTGTAGATGTTTGTTCTGCAGGTGCATGTGTGATTGAGATGTGACTGTACGTATGTGCTACCCGCTGATTATTACTCCATCCTCTCAAACACCTGTGTAACGAAGCAGGTTGGGGGTGTCTACAACACCCACTGCTACTCTGCTCTTCGTACCATTTCTACCTGTACTACTAATGCTACAAAAACTACTCTTAAGACTACATCCTCAGGCACTCATACCTCTCTGTCTATATCAACCGGTACTCAAAGTACTACCAACACTACTCGTTGGCCACTTCTACTAACACTTCTCTTGCTACTTATGCCAGCACTAGCAGCAGTATCAACCCTACTATTAAGAAGACTACGTCTGCATGCACTCCTACTCGAGGGTTGAGAGGACGCCGACCGCTACTCTGACACCGTAACTTTCTCGAACGGGGAGTAAGGACCATGCTCACCTAAGGGAGCTGGAATCCGATTTTATCATAACTTCATGACTGGTATGAGAGGCAAGACTGCATGCAGGCACCCAAGCTTCAGTGTCTCTTGCAGTGGCATTTAAAGTGTATTGCCCTGAAGAAATTGCCTGATAGAAACCAAGGCAATGAAACATGTCGGCTGTAAGCAGAGAGTGAATCGATAGGTAGTATTTACTCTCTCCTTTTTTAGTATATGTGTGTTCACTGTTTTGCAACAAAGAAGGGAATGAAAGTAAAGTTTATTGTCCCAGTTGCGCAGTGACTTATATGTTAAATGTTACATGTTGTTAGTTGTGTCACATATAAGTTGTGTCCACTGCACCATCCACTGTCTTTTTATTTTTGAGGTTCGAGACACGTTTTTGGTTTTAGCTTGATGGCACCGATGATGAGAACAGGGCCATCCTGGTGAGTACCAACCAGGGGTCCCATTGGTGGTGCGCCCGTGAGGTGCCATCTCGCTTTTCACACATTTTTTGTTTGTGCTGTCCTGTCTGTATAGAGCAGAGAGGTTGTTGTTTTAAAGAGGCAATAGATTGAAACATCTTAGGATTATCTTGAGACTAAAGAGATCCCTTGGATAACGATTTTCGACCATGGATGTATACAGTCTAGTAAATGAATATTGCCATAGGAACTAGGACTGGTGTTGTTGATTAACTCATACCTCTCTGTCTATATCAACCGGTACTCAAAGTACTACCAACACTACTCGTTGGCCACTTCTACTAACACTTCTCTTGCTACTTATGCCAGCACTAGCAGCAGTATCAACCCTACTATTAAGAAGACTACGTCTGCATGCACTCCTACTATTACTACTTTTGTCAGTACTACTATTGCTACCAGCTCTACTCTTGAGACTATTTAAGTTGACAGCAGTACTGCTCCCACTACTTTTAACAGTAGTATTAACCCCTTTGATGCAGGTGACAAAGCCAGCTCGTCATGGGCGTTACCTGCGCTGCGCGCATGACGAGCTGGCTTTGTCACGTAAGACTCGATTTTGAAATTTCAGTGCACAGCGGGAAAACCCGCTAGCGCGCATGCAGGTAATACTATAAACACGACTGTTAAGATCATTGCTAGCGGCAATCGCGCTTCTCTTACTGCTTCTACCAGTGCTACAAACACTGCTGTTAATGCTGTTTCTATTGAGGTTTGTACCTTTCTCGCTACTTCTTTTATAGCCACATGCATCAAAGTCCGGTTTTGCGATTCCTAATTTGCGATTTTTACCGAATCGCAAATAAGGAATCGCAAAACGGGATGCATGATTGAAAGTGCATAAAATTTACGATTCAGTAAAAATCGCAATTTTTACCGAATCGCAAATATTATGCGAATTCCAATTCGCGATTTCGCAATTCCCATTGATTCCTGTGGGCCAAAAGGCCCATAGGAATCAATGGGAATTGCGAATTCGCAAATTAGAATTCGCAAAATGTTGATGCATTCCATGGGTGCAGGGGGGGTCCTTTGGAACCCCCCCTGCACCCCTGAAATGTATTTTGAAGTGCATGTTTCAAACACACATGTCCTAAGGACATGTGTGCCTGTAACATGACCGTGTTTAAAAATGCAAATTAGAGCATTTTAACACTTTTTCGCAAATTACCACGAGGTTCAACCCTGCCTGCAAAATACAAGTTGGCTAAAACCACAGAACTGGAAATGGTGCCAGTTGGCATTCGAATGGCCCTGCTCAGATACGTGCATTCTTGTTTTATTCTTTTTTTATTTTATGTTTAGATAAAATGATGGTGTATTTTATATGTGGTATATTTGATGGAGTCCCCAGAATGAAAGAAATCTGACCTTGATGCACCTTTTCTTACACAGGCCTTGTGATGATTATATATACCATGTGCACCACGAAAACACCACATTTGTTTGCATCCTTTCTTCACCACATTCTTTCCTTCTAAAGACTCTCTGGCTCGCTCGCCGGGTCTCCCGCAGGCAATAAGTGACATTTTAAAATCATGGGAATATATATGGTTGTGCTTCAGGCCACTGGGACGACAACCCACTGCTGCCCAAAGACAGAGAGTACCAGTCCCTGCCAGGGCATCAGCGCGGCCGATAGCACACGGGTTAATGTTCCGGCTGCCTGTGAGTGGGAGCAGGAGAATCCCCTTTGATGCAGGCTGCGGATGGTTCACTCTGTCTGAGGGTCACATGGTGCTTCCAGAGCCCGAGCAGCAGCTGCTCGCTGCTGGCTGTGGAGGGAGCGGTGCTCTGGCGCCCGCAGGCTCCTGGCAGTGACTGCTGGCCGGCTGTCCGGGGCAAGCCGCGGGTGATGGGCAGGGGGCGCTGACCGCGGGTGGGGCACGGCTGTCCGACCCGCCTTCCCCTCGATAACCATGTCTATCTGTTGTTGTTTCTATTTCAGGGACTATGGCACGTCCAAGAGAAAATCAGGTAAGAGACCTCAATGTTGTGTCGTCATAAGAGACGTGTGTGGCGTATGCTTCGAAGAGATGTATGTGCTGTGTCGTTATAAATCGCCTAGATTATGCGCCGTGAAGCGTCATAAGAAGCCTTGGGGGTGTGTCGTCACAGCAGACTAGCATTTCGAGGCACTAGAAGAGATGCTGTGTGCGTTGTTGCATGAGACTGAGTGCTGTGTCATTACTGCCAACCGAAAGCTCTGTCATTCGAAGAGAAACCACTGTTCTGTTGTTGTAACACACCCACTTTACTCTGCCACTTTAAGGGATGTTCTCTGTGCTATACCTGAAATCTGTTCCGGTTCAAGATACCCGAATATTTTGCCATTATAAGAGACTCAAATCATCAAATGTGGCGCATATAGTAATACCTGAGCACTGTCTCATTGAGAAATCTGTAGGATGTTTTGTGATTAGATGTGGGCAGTGCATTCTGTGCAATTTTGAGGTACCTGGACAATAAGTTGTTTTAAAAGGCGTGAGTGCTACTGCAACAAGAGACCTTCCTGAATTCTGTGTCGCTGTGAGGTACCTGAAAACGGGTTCATTGTGAGGTACAGCAAACTTTCATAATCAATCAGGGAATTGTAAAACGCGCTACTCATCCGTGACGGTCTCAAGTGGGTTGGGGGTGGGGGGTAGGGGGTAGAAGGGGGTGAGCAACTTCGGTCAGTCGAGGATCCAGGTCTTGAGGGTCTTCCTGAAAATGTGTAGAGTGGGGGCGCGTGTGATGTTCAGGAAACACTTTGTGTCATTATGTGGTACCTGAATTGTGTGTTGTTGTTGGGTACCTGGATGAATCATTGTTATATAAGGCATGGGTGTTGGTGCGATAAGATGCCTGGGCATTATCAAAGATGTGACTGCTCTCATTATATATGAGATGAGGTACGCCTACCATACATTATACGGATTCACAAGTCAAGCAAGGTTCTGTGACCTTATAGAGGAACGAGGCCGAAGGTCAAATTTCTTTATAAATCCATGGAACTCTGAGGTGACATGAGTAGCAATATTCTTATAATGTACAACAGCTGCACTTTATTTCTTATTTTAAAAATGCTGTGACTTCGCATGCATAGAAACATGCAGAGAAATTCGATCTTTCCCATTATTAAAGAATTGGGGGAAAAACACATGTTGACACATTGCTGCCGGTCACTGTTCATCTAGAAAAAGAGAAAAGAAGAAGCAAAAGCCAAACTTTGTTTTTGCTGTTTAAACTGCGGTGGCAATTATGCTCCATGACTTACCTTTCATTCAGGTCCTGGTTCACTCAGTTATTGTAACGTCAGAATTCAACTGTCATTAACCTATTACAGTGGACCCGCTATGGCATTCCTTTATTACAAGGGACCTGAGATGTCACAAATCATGTGTAGTAAGGACATTGAGGACAGGCTTTTTTGAAGGGATGGCTGGCTCCCATGTAATATTCGGGACCTGTATGCTGTGTTGTTCTAAGAGCCCTGGTTGCTGTGTCGTAATAAGAGACATGAATGTTGTGCGAGTATCAGACCCACATACACCCCTGAAGCCAGCCTCTCTGCGTGCCACATGCATCTCCACCCACACTAGTTGGCACTACACAACGTAGGTGTTTTTTTTCGCCTCGGAATAGGATGTGTTATCGTGCAGAGATGATTTGTCGTGCCACAGTGTGTTTCCTATTAGCACATATTACACCCATCATTAACGTGTCACCCAGTTAGGCATTTCTCCTTTTCTGCGTTCGGATGCGAATTTCTAATCCGTGACTGAAGGTGCAGCCTGGTGCTGGTGATGCAGGCAGCTTGTAAGGGCAGCTTCCTACATCAGCTGAATCTGTGAACCTTCATGTGCACAGGGATCTGTTCCTCACACCTGTGCATGCATGTATTCCTGCTCCAAGCCATTCCTTTGGATACGGTCCCACGCCCTCCAATTCCGGCAAAATGAAGCCGGTGCGCTGCTCTGATCAGGCCGCCTGTCACATCTTTCTCTGGAGCCCACGCTCTATATTTTTGGGGGATTTTATCCATCAAGAAATGAAGCATCGCTCCCTGTTTCTCTGGCAGGTGTAAGATGTGGCATGTGGCGTCAATATGGGTGAATGGAACCAGGTGCCTGTCGCTGGATGCAAGCATTCCCTGCTGGTGTGCGCGCATCTTGCACAGCTTTCATCTTAATGGCTGCATAGGCTTGTGGGTGGTGGGAAATAAACCTCCTTGTAACAGTCATTTAACAGTATGTGTGGGAAGATGTGGCTTATGACCTATATATGTGTGTGTGTGTGTGTATATATTTGTCCATATGTGTGTATATATATATGCATGTTGTGTGTATATATATGCATGTATATGTGTGTGTGTATATATATGAGTGTATATATTTGTGTGTGTGTGTGTGTATATATATATATATATACATATATATGTATATATATGTATATATATGTGTGTGTGTGTGTGTGTGTGCTCACAAAATTCATTGGTACAACACTCATTCAGGCAGGTACCTATGAGATATGTCAAATACTTCGAGGATCCTTTTGAAATATGGGTTTCAAAATAACAGGCCACAAACCACTCTGTCCAACTGCCAGAGCTACTGGGATTTTGCAGCAACGGATGACCACATCATATTATGGTGAGCCATTTGAGGGAGAGAGATGTATTGTTGTAATCTGCAATCTCTTTCTTCTATGGGTAGAATGTGTGTTTTTTTAACACTTCAAAGGTTTTTTTTTTCCTGAAATATATATTCAAAAATATTTTTTGTCATCCAAACAGTATAGTCCAGTATTTCACTTACTAGTGTCTATAAAGATTTCTCTGTTGGAAAGAACACCTCCTTCAAGCTGACTACCCCAGTATAAACACGTAATATAAAATAAATACATAAGTGTTATAATGTCCTATATTGCCATATAAACCATTCGACCAACAACCTTCTGGTAGCTGGATGCCAGTTGGGGCCATATTATATGGTTATCCTGCTGTATTTATAGTATAGTGCATATATTGTTACCGTATGTTGCATACACTATTTGCTATATATTGGGCTGATATGGTTATCATTGTTGTGAGACAGTAGGGTATCTGGACCCATGCGAGGCTTCGCCTTCCCTTCATTTATAACCATATGATTATTGTAGTTCCTGCAGCAGTATTTGTTTGCATTAGTACACTTTCGCTTATGGTTTTTGCACAGTCCTATTTGCTATCATGTGCAATAAGCATTGGTAAAGCCAATTGGTTTTGCCAATGCAAGATGTATTGGCTTTGTCAATGTTATTTTTGACCCGTTGCACAGCAGCACGAACTGCTGTGCAGTAGGTGTAAAAACAGTGTGGGAGTGACTTGAGTAATACCAGGGAGGCGGGCAGGGGTGGGTCACAAACAACGGACAGTGGGAGGAGGGTTTGGAAGTGAGTTGCAAACAGCGGACGACGATAGGGTGGCAAGGGGAGAATTTCAAACAATGGACAGCGGGAAGAGAGCGGAAGTGTTTTGCTACCAACGGACAGCAGGAGAAGATCAAGGATGGGTTATAGACAGACAGCAGGAGGGGTGGGGGAAGGAACAACGGACAGCGGGAGAGGTGGGTGGGGAAAAACATAAAGAAGAAACATATTGAAGCAGGAGGGGTGGGTGGAGAGAAGAAACAAGGACCACAGTGACGGGTGGGGGAAAGCAACAGTAGGAAGTGAGCAGCAGCAGCATAAGGAGGGAGACCGATTGCAAAGTCTTGCACTCTATAAGCGTGCATGTTAAAAAGTAAAAAAAAATAGTACCTGTAAGAGTATGCATCCAGTGGAAGGACACTGTCCACGGACATGAAGTGTGCTTGGTCCATGGTCCATGCTCCTTGACAAGAATAAACAGGAAGCCCCGGGAGGAAGCCGGAGACGAGAAGGATGCCCTGACCAATAAGAAGCAAGGAAACAAGAATGACATGGAAGTCAACTATTGAATGGGAGGGCTCTCGGCCCCTTTTAAGCTATTTTTAACAAGAGATTTCACAAGCACAGTGTAAGTGCTGTGTGGACGAAACCTCCAAATCTAATCAAGCTGTGTCAACTCAACCCCTCCTACAAAACAAATGCCCTATTTAAATGACAGCCGGTTTCCCAATACATCATTTTAATTTGTAAAGTTTATTGATGAATTGGACAAAAAAGATTAACAAAATAGTTGTGTAAAAAATTACTTAGGGAGGACCATTAGATAAGCAATACTGGCCAAACATGATAGAACTTGAATGCCACCTTGTAGGGGAAAATGGAGATTCACCCAGAAATGAGGATGGTAAAGTGTTCACTACTCGTTTCCACAAATCCAGTAAAGGATATTCTCAGTAGCCACATGTAAATGAATAAGTATTGCCACTTTCCATAAGCCCAGTACATAGAATGGCATTTTCCAGATGCCATTAAGAAGCAGTGTCCGTTTCTACTTGCCCACTAACAAGCACTTGCAGTTTGAACATGCCATTTAAAAGATAACATTTTTCACATGTGCAGCAAAATATATTGTCATTTTAAATATGAACATAATTGGTATTGCAAGTCTCTACATGCCCTTTCACAGTTTCTTTCAATTCCTACACTGTGAGCAAGAGGTATTCTTCATTTTAACAGAGCCTGTTACAGTAGTTAGATTGTTGTCACACAGGTGTCTTCCCAGTTTCCATATGCTCAGTAACAAGTGTGGCCTATTTCCACATGCCCAGTGTGAAATATTGTGTTTCCGTATGTCCAAGTAACAGATATTTCATTTTCCAAATATCAAGTTGCACATATTGGTAGTCACAGTGGTTCTGAAAAGCCCAGTATGATGTTTTCATATTCTCAGTAACACTCAGTGTCTCATGGACAGTAACAAGAATGGCCAGGCCCCCAATAAAAAGTGGTATTTCCAGATGGCTACAAGACGAATAAGAAGTATTTACGTTTTCACATGGCCACTGTCAGAAATTGGGTTAGTAGTTGAGGGGGTGAACCCCTACTCCAGCAGCAACCAGAATCCTTATCAGGATGAAGTCACAAGCAAACCCCAAATTAACCTGTGCTCAGCCCTCTGGTAGCTTGGCACACAGCAGTCAGGCTAACTTAGAGGCAATGTTTAAAGTATTTATGCAGCATGTCAAACAGTAATAAAGTGAAACTACAACACAAGAAAAATCCCAAACCAATTTAGAAAAATCTAGAGTAAATTTTAATAAATCAATATCAAAATGACAAATTCATTCAGTACAATCAGAGATATGCATGTTCAATGATTTTATTCAAAATAGCACCAAAAGGCACAAAGTGCCAACTATGGTTTCTGGTCTTGCTCGCCTGTGACAGTGTTGAAAGTTTAGGCTCACCGCGATGGAAAGCGGGCCGGATACTTAGGTCTGCTGAACACAGCACCTTAATCCTGGTTGCAAAAAGGTGCAGAGCCCCATATTGAGGATGCATTGCATAGCAGAAGCAATGCGAAGTCCGGGGGAGGAGGTGCATTGTGCAGCGGCAGCTCCAATGGGTTGTGTTGGGCAAGGTGATGTCCTAGTGTGGAGCTGCGATGCGTAGCGGCGGTTCCGATCGGCTGCATTGGTTGAGGCAATGTCCTTGCTTGAAGATGCCTCATGCAGTGGCGGTTCTGATGGCCTGCTGTAGGTGATGCAAAATCCTTCCATCAAGACAGTTTGCACAGCAGAGAAGACTTGTTGGTTCTGAGGGCATTGCATTGAGCAGCAAAGACGATGCACTGGTCTTTGGGAAATGCAGTGCACTGCAGAGGGGAGGCATTGGTTCTGCTGGATTCATGGATAGGCTAGCATAAGAACAACTTCAGGCCCACTTTCAAGGGTCTAGAACTGGGGGGTGCCACTTGGGAGGACAGGACTGAAAGATAGCAGGTGCTGGACTCAAGGTTGTTGGGAGCCTGTTCTGTCCCTGAGGCTTTTGATCAAGAGGCCAGCCAACTAGCCCTTGGAGTCACTCTTGGGTCCTAGGTTTAGAGTTGCAGGTCCAGTCTTTTTCACCCAAGCAGGAGAGAAGCATGTCAGCACAGTGGGGCAGAAGTCCTGCAGAGTGGTAGTCTTTTCAGCAGCACAGCAGTCCTTCCTCTTGGCAAAGTCTTCCTCAGGTCCAGAAGTGTATTGAAGAGTTGGGTCTGAGGGTCCAATTCGACCTGGTGGCCTATTCGAAGTAGGGGAAGCTTCCAAAGTTTACCATGCCCCCCCCCCCCCGAGGTGTCAGGCATCCCCTTCTTCCCTGTCCTGGTCCCAGCGTGTGTGGGGTCACAAAAGACCAGTGTCAAACCCTTTGTGAGAGTATTCAGGCAGAGCCTTTGTGATGTTCAAGTGTGGAAGGAGACAGCTCCTCCCTCTCATCAACTCAGAGTAGCCCATCCCGCCAACAAGTAGTTTCCCTTTGTCTCCCTGTCTGGGAGCAATATACAAAGACCAACTACCGGCTTCCCTGTCCTCTGGTCGACTTGACTAGGTTACCCAAAAGCCCTTTTCCACTCATATACAGGGAGACAGGATAGTCTTTTCAAGGGATTTTAGTAGTATTTCGATGCAAAAACGGTATAGGTTTGCTGCACGAAGGATGTTTAGCTGTCTCCTCTGGATCTTCCTAAACATTGTCCTCCTCCTCTTTTACACCGTTGCAGAGACAGGGTTGCCAAGGGAAGAAAAGAAACACAACAAAACAGTCCTTAGGCTATTGCCCTTTCTTTGAGCTTAGAAGGGGTTGGGTTTTTGTGCACACCTCCACCAATACTTTACCAGTGCAGTGCCTAAGTGAGGGGTTGGGTGGTTTATTTAGGTGATCCCGCAATCCTGCCCACCAACCCTTTAGTGTGAATGAATGTGCACTAGGCACTTTCCTGCATCCATGACCCTCCTGGGCTGTGGTAAGGGGGGAACCAGCCTCCTTCCTTCCCTCGGGAGTACCGGTCTAGGGGGGAACCAGCCTCCTTCCTTCCCTCGGGAGTACCGGTCTCGGGCGCAATGCTGGACAAGCGTTGGTCATCATCTTGGTTGTCTTCTGGCTCCTCTGTGACTTCCTCGACCGCCTGTAGGTGCTCCGTCTTCTGTCCTCCGTGTCTTCAGTCCCCTCGCTCCTTGTGGCATGGTCACGTTGTCGCTCCTCCTCTTCTACGAGCTCCAAGCGCTGAATGCCCGTGCCTTCGCCTGTTGGTCTTTTCTTCTCCTCGCTCCTTTCTTCTTCTCGCTCCAGACGTTCTCCTCGCAGCGTGACTCAGGCACTAGAACGTCCTCCTCACTTCCAGTTTGGTGTACCGCGGTCACCATGTTGGAAGTCCCGCAGTCGAGTCGGGACTCATCACATACACCTAGGTATGTGACTCAGGATCAGGATGCAGGCACCAATGGTTAGGACAAGAAAATGCCAACTTTCTAAAAGTGGCATATTCTGAATTGTGATTAAAAATCGGACTTCACCATTAAAGAGGGCTTTTACTTAAATTCCATAGATGCCAACCGGCATGACTTACTAAATATAACAAGGAAAAACAATGTTATCCTAATATAGAGGCAAGCCTTGCAGTAGGGAACAACGAATTTAAGAGTTTTTCACTACCAGAACATGTAAAACTTAAAAGTACATGTCCCACCTTTTAAATACACTGCACCCTGCTCTCTGGGCTGGTCAAGGCATACCTAACGGTAACTAATATTTATTCAAAAAGGAGATTTAGGCCTGGCAAAAGGTTTATTTTGAAAGGTCGTAATATCCGTTTAAAAACTGCACACACAGGCTGCAATGCCAGGTCTCAGACAGGTTTAAAGGGCTACTTAACTGGGTGGCAGGATGGGCATAGGCTGATTAGCTGTCCGCTGTCAACTCACGAATGAGAAGGAGGAAGAAAATTAACCAGAAGAATGAAGTGGAGGAAAAGGAGTACTAGAAAATTGGTAGGTCAGATCAACAGAACAAATGGTAATGGAGTTTCCTCTTCTTGGAACCAGTGAACAACATGGTGAGGTTATTTAGATGCTAGGCTAGTGTGTATGTCAGTGAAGCTTTGCATACCGTTGGTATATGCAAACGTATGGCAATACTGTTTTGTATACTGGGGGATGCAAAGGTTATTTTAATATGAGGGAGAGACACTTGGAAGTGTGGATGGATAATTTGCTGTTGGATGTGTGAGCCAGTACGATTAATAACCTTACATTAACCCCTTTGGTGCTCAGGACGGCCCCCGGGCGTCACGCGTCACAGTGGGCGTGTGCTAACGACGGCCCCCGGCCCCCGGCCGTCCGAATCCCGCCCACTCTCTATTTCGTCCACACAGCGTGAAAATTCGGCCAGCGTGCTAGGGGTTAATAATTATTCCGCACCTGTCCATGCTTAGTGAGCAACAGACCTGCTATCCTGAGTTTCAGTTGCCACCCAAACTCCCAGTGCAGTGAACAGATCCCCTGCTATGGAATCTATCCGGGTCTGGTTGGCATCCATGGTCACCCCTGGCAGGCTGGCGCGTTGAATGCAAGTCTGTCATATTTGAACTGCACTCTTGGCAGACAGACCCAGTTGGCTTCTATTAAAATCACTGTGTAATATTTTTAGCATGATCATAAAATAGAACTGTTAGCATTCTAGGCTATTTGATCTATGCTTCTATTTATTGTGGTCTTTTCTTGGCACATGATGGCAACACCATGGCATGTTATGGCAATTTTTCTGGTTACTTTTTATTTTGTCCCGAAGAAGTTATAATGGGCAATTAAAGGGCATAGGCCCAATGGTGGGAAAGATATATTGACCCTGTATTCAAACTTGTGTTACTTCTCCTGGCACAGGATGTTCAATTGACTCTTTCCCAGTGAGTTAGAATGCATGAGATAGGTGGTTCTTCTCTCACACCAACATACTGGCTTGCTGTGCAGCCCACCCGATGTTTTGTATGTGGTGCACATTGTTCTCACAGGCACATTTATGATTTAGTGCTAAGGAGAAAAGGGGTTCCTAGAAATCTGGGCAGAGTTTGAAGCACTGGGAAATATCATTATTTCTCCCTTAGAACTGACTTTAAGTCCAAAAGTGTTTTAGCCATTATGTTTTCAAAAAGTGCTGTAACATTGATTGATTGGCCACAATTTTTCAAACGTTGCTTGTCAGAGGGCCAGACCTCAGAATTCCGGTAGAGGGATTTGAACTCAGTCGTTGTGCTCGTTCAGTGCAGGTTGGGGCTTTTATTGTTCTTACTGGGCTGTTTATGGTTCCTAGTGCAGCCCTGCACGTCATGATTGGCAGAAGATTTTAGGAAGGGTTGCCATACTGATATTGTTTACAGTGATATAGACCCAGAATTGATATGTTTCTGAGAGCTTTAAACATGCCAAGGTGCAGTTTCCTTTGCGGCTACAAATTTGAAAAGTAAAACATAGAAATATAGCATATTTCAAATGAAAATGTAGAATCGAAAATTTCAAAACGATGATCTTAATTCCGATATGCAAATAATATAAAATGAAAGGAAAACGATGCACATTTGTTTTGATCCTAGTGGCCCCTTCCCTTTCCCTGGGCTGCCCTTCTCTTAGCATCTGCAGTTCTTGTTATCCTGAGCTTTTCGTGCTCGGTCCTGGTTACCCCGTGGCGACTCATTATGCCCACTGTTTTGTGTGGTCAGCCTCAAAAGCTGGCCCCCTTACTCAGCCGAACAGTGTCTACTGTTTAGTATGATCTTGTCAATTTTTCCTCTTGAGCATTCCTGCTTATCCAGTGTTCTCAAGACTTCCACCATAAATCGCAGGTACCTAAAAAGGGTACCCAAAGGCATTCCTTCACATTTTCAGACCTGAAACCCTGAGTCATAATTTGTGCTAATTTGCACATGGAAAGCACTTGTGAGCTCAGACATATTGGTACGCAACATTTGCCCCTAAGAAAAGAATAAATGAACATCCTAAAACAATTAATAACAGGGACTCAGATACGCCATGGAAAAACAATAAAAAAATAAACAGCGGTTTGATGCCACTGACCAAGTTGCATGAACAGAAAGAGACAGGACACTCCAATTAAGACCGTTGAAAGAAAGAAATATAATAAAAATTGACACTGTCTTTTCCCTTTATTTCAAACACAGATGAGGAGCTCTTCGTCCACTTGGTATGAAATCACTTCATATTCTGTCATTCAAGTAGAGTTCTAGCTTCTAATGCCATTGAGAATCTGTGTCCTAGTTTACTTGCACCATGATCGTGGATACTGAAACTGGCCTTTGTAGCTACTACTCTTGCTTTTGAATCAGAAGCTAAATTGCTTGTCCACCAGAGTGTCCAGTACAAACGAGTACCTACTAGAGGATTAAAAAAAATATTCAGAAGAATAAATGCCATAATCAATCTTATTCCGCATTAAAAAATACCCCCATTATATGTGTGTATGTATATATATATATATATATATATATATATATATATATATATATATATATGTTATGTTCGTGGCCACTCGAACTCGAACCCCCACCCTCAAGAGTCTGGCGTATCGTGGCAAAAGGTGGAATGTCTCAAGGCGCTTGGGAAACGCCAGACCACCATAACTCTCAGGTCATTGCCAGGAATATTAAGACTGGGTCATGACTTCATGAAGACGCCTAGGCTTACATAGGCGAAGGTGTTCCGGCGCGCTGGGGGCACAACAGGTTGGGTGAAGGTCAGTCAATTCCAGCCCTTCTCACTACAGAATCCACAATGCAGAGGGAGCTGCAGACACCGCCCACTGGGGAAAGGACTTCCACGTGTGTTTCTGCAGCAAATAGGCTTGGGGCAGCGAGTCCGAAAACATCTTCCTTTCATTAGGTGGAAGGAGTGTCTCTACCAATCCAGTGAGGCGCTCTGTTTCTTTTAAAGTGGACAGTCCTGAAATGCATCATGCTGCTCTTTTTACTGAAAATAAAGGTGTTTGGATCGACTTACCTGTGTGTTCTGACAGGAAGGGGCGTATGGTTTGGAAATATATATATATATATATATATCCCTGGCGCCAGCTGAGGTCAGCACCATGTGACTCTGGACAATAGCTCATTTAATTTCCACGACGGCCCCCAGCACCTTGAGACCCGTAACGGTGAGTAGTTCACACTTTACAAATACGGATTAGTCACTCAGATTCACTCCAGCGGGTATATGACAAAAAATATGGCAATAACCTCAGAATGAGGGGTATATATTTAATTTTTAATAAGAGATACCTATATCTTTGCGGTGATAAAGTTTGAGGTCTGCACCAAAATGTTACCAAATGAAGGTAGGCACCTTTTACAAATTAAGCACTGCCCAGGACCGAAGCACTTTGCCCTAGTGACAAGGATTGATATGGTAACCATGCCTATATACAACTCTGTGCTTCTTCTGGGGTGATATTTTCATTAAGACACGTAGATCCTCACCACCTCTGGTACTTAATTTGTGCCGGTGTTTGTAGGAGGTGAGCATCGGCACTCAGTTTTGGGGACCTGATTTATTTTTCAAAATCAGACTTTGACTCCGTGCAAGAGAGAGAAATGCAGAAATGGCAGAAAGGAGGATGAAAAAGGTAGGAAGCAGTAACAAAGGGGGAAAGTAGGAATGAAAAGGATCCTGCAAGAGTGTGCTAAAGGGACAGGAATCCTGGAGTGCTGGAATAAGGAAGTCTGAGGTAGATCTAAGACCAGGCAGCACCTTAGGAAGAACTAATGGCCTCTGCATGTATTTATGTAAAAATTGAGCCGTGTATAACCCCTGCCCTCTTCCTCATTATCAGTGACGTAACACAAAATGATTCAGCTCCCATATCTCACAGACATTCATTGGGGCCTTAGGCTGAATTGGGGAGTGGAGGCTAAAAAAATGGGGGCCCATTGTGGGTTGAGGCGCTCCATGCCATGCAGAGGCCTTTACACACCTGCTCGCCCCATTTATTACATGATAGATGTCAAACGGAACGAGTTCTGCTTTTACCGGTACAATTGCCACTGCGCTGCCGCCGTGTGTGTTTACAAGTTCTTACTCTGCTCCTGTTGAGTTCCTGAAAGCCCTTCCTGTTCTGCAGCGGCGCATTCCTTCCTTCTCGCTGATTGTCACTTATTACATGCATTAGTGCTGGACGCCAGCTGGCGAGTTGTACCTTCTGTTTGGAGGCTGCATTAGACCCTCTACTACTGGTTACTTTTCCGCCCCTTTTAACGAAGCCCTAATTTCCAGTGTGGTTCGATTACAAGTGGCTTTGAGGAAGGCGCGCGGCTCACTGCGTCACCGCGTGCATGGAAACGTGGACGTGGACGGCCAGAGACAGTGATGCGGGGGGCGCAGGCACGCGCACCGACAGATGAGCGCGAGGGCAGCAGGCGTGGACACACAGGGCCTTTATCAGGAGACAGAATGGCGGCCTGTCGTGTCTGCATCTGCCATAAAGGAGCCGCTTGTGACCACTTGAGCTGACACAGCTGGTCAACGGGCAGTCTCGGGTGAAATCTGCAGCTGTCACATGACCAAATCACAAAGAGCAGCCGAGTGAAGTGCAGGGGTAGAGGGGACCCGCGGATGTACTCCAGCGGCCTGGGAGAGCCCAGGAAACCGAGGGGCACCCCACGCTAAAATTAGAAATTTGCCACAGTGAGAGGATCAAAAAATGTAAGAAATGCAGAACCCTAATGACCTTTATTTCTGGCGCTAGCCAAAGAAAGGGAGGGAGGAGAGTCCTGCCGCAGACCTGGACCAGTTTCTCCACCACATAGCCTAGTGGAACACCGAGGGAGAGGTCCATGGCATGAATGTGGCCTGGGGGCCGAAGACCCCCTCGAAAAGCTGATCCCCCCTGGTCCAGGGATCACTCCATCCTGAGCATTCACCATAGTCCAGTGACGCCTTCCTATATGTGCAGCTCTCGCTGCACCAGTTGGGGTTGAGGCACTAAACCTTAAGGCATCCATGCATGTCAGGCAGGGGCGTAACGCAGACCCCTGCAGCTCCTGCGACATATGGGAGCCCCAACCCTTCTATGGGGCCCCAATTCAACCAAATGCCAATGAATATCTCTAAGATACAGGAGACTGGGGGTCCGGGCCCTCATCACATTCTACAGGGTGACACGTCATTTTGAGTCAACCACTTATTTCAGGTGCGTTACGTCACTTGACAATGCGCCCAAGACATCATTCCTTGTTTTTGGAGTTACGAAGACATTTGTTATGAAACTCTGTTACTAACAAAGTATTGTGGTCAACCGACCCCCCCTATCCCCCCCCCCCACACACACACACATTTCTTTTGAATTGATAGCACACTGGAGCCTGCAGGCGGCTGTATATTCAACTCCAGCTCAACGCTCTCTGATTTGCTAATTAAATCAATGAGCACTGGCAGCGGATGGATGGGAGTCATTAGCTGAAAGGAAGTTAAAGATTGACAATGACCAGGGGAAATTGACAAGTATTCCCTACATTCAGTTTTTTAACAAAGGTTTTACAAAGCCGTCTGTTGTAAACATTGATGTTTACATTCTTGTTTCTTATTGACGACAATATGTTCAGTAAAGGGACCCCATTCAAAATGGACATTCATGGTACACATCAGCTGAAAGGGCCTTCTTTCTTAACCCCTTCCCTGCAGGGGTAATTCCCCCACGTTGCGGAGGGGGGGGAGCGCGATGCTCATGACGAGACCAGCTTGTCATGAGTCACGGTGGAGCTGTGCTCATGATGAGCTGGTCTCATCACAACCCTGCCCACTGATTAATTAGCCCCCACAGTCGGGGAATCGATCGCACGTGGGCGGCGCGGAGCCGTTATTGACTAGACCAGCTCGTCATGAGCACAGCTCCATTGTGACTCATGATGATCTGGTCACGTCATGAGCACGCAAGGGGTTAAACAGGATCCGATATAGACGGGATAGGTCAGGATGGATGGTGTGCTATTTCTTCTAAAATGCTCATAGGTTCTTTTCAAACCTGTGTAACTCTCAGAAAATTATAGCATTTTACATTCAAGGAATCATCTGATTAAAAAAATATATATATATAAATCCCTTGTTAATGAGAAGTGGAGTAATTTGAGAACATTTTATGGTGCAGCAGCAGAATCACAAGCATGAGGTGATGCACATACACTAGTGTAGTCCGATAGAGGCAGATTACTGTAAACCGCGTGTAGTGGGGCAGTGATAGAAGGCACAATATTAAGATAATACTAGAAAGCATAGAGCACAGTTTTTCCCATTTTGTTTATTTATGTTCAGAGAGATAAAAAATAGATGTCTCCCAATCGCCGGGTATTTTGGTCAAGTGCTGAATCTTGGATTGTAATACCCGTCTCTAGTTTCCAAAGTAGTCACTTAATCACAGATCACTGATGATCTTCTCAACATCCATGAGGCAAACACTGACAATCTATTCTTTTCCAGTGGGGCTCAAGGAATGGTATCATTTCACGAAGATCAGAATGGTTATGGAAGTGACACTGCACTCCTGTAAAACCCAATAAGCTCACAGGAACGAACCCCATATTGCCTTTACCCAGACAGTACAACTTGTATTAGTTTGTTAGGTCTCGCTTACAGACAGTTTAAGTTGTCTATTTGCAAAAGAACTCTTGTGGACCGTAACATAAATGTAGTGGGCTTACAGTCCACCTATTGCCTACCATTGGCTGGGTCTGTTGTCACTCTCATTTGCTTGCTTCTTATTCGATGGCTTATCTTCCTCTTCTTGTGATTGACCCTATCATGAAGCTTGGTTTTTCTGTCATCCTTTTGACTGGCTGACTTGCATCCTTTCAGTGCTCACTTTTAGGCAACTTAGTTTCTGTTTAATATAAGCACTCCACGAGAGTGCATGTTTTCTTGCTCTCCCTCATATGCTGCTCTGAACAGAATATAATCGTACAAAAGGGGGTCTGGGATTGGTTGGCTCAGGTGACAGAATTCCACAAGGAAGTTGAGCAAAGCTTATTTTTACTGGGCAATGATAACCTATGAATTATGGTACCATGATGGGGTGTTGCTAAATTTTGGAGCTGAACAGAACCCCATAATGTGGGTGGGTAGCAATCACATGTAGTGTTTGTGTAGGGTTACGGAAAACGACATTTACAAAGGTAAAGAATGACTTAAGAAATGCAAGAAAATCCGGGACTCCTCTAGGACATATTGAGGGCACACGTAAACCACTAGTATATATTGTACTTCTAGATGTTGGTACTTTTTTAGTACATCTAAGTCATCAAAGGATGTGCTGGGCAGTACTCATATTTTCTGTGCTAAAATGCAATACCATTTTTATCAATGCTTTTTAAAAAAGACTTTTCAGAATCACTGGTATACATACCTCTGTAGAAAGACCTTTAAAATTGATATTCAACTGTGTGTGCTTTTGTGACATACTACGTCAGAATGGGCAAAAACATAGGATTTTAATTGCGAGATACGGTCTTGAAACCTATCTTGGCCATGTGAACGTAGTATAGTTCCATGTATGACTAAAGGGTCTATGTGACTGCTCGAGGAGAGGCTCTGAATTGTTAGATTTGCTCTCCCTGAGGAATGCCTCAGCTTGAGGCAATGAGGATTAGTGGGTTGGTACACTGGGGAAATATCCTATTTACCCTCTTTATAGGCACATAATTACTTTAATCCATCATAGAAATCATCGTGAACATGATGTGTTGTGTTCTAACACCTGCCACATATTGAGCAGTCTATATTTCCATCATGAGTTGTGATGTTTATGGAGCCAACTGTGAATCCTCCACTTGACCACCATGTTGGAATCTGGCCTATTATTTAATCTCCTGGAGTATTAGCCAGTGCTGAAGTTGGATAACAAATAGTGAAAAGCCTCGATGTTTTTATGACTCTGCTGAGAGATGCTGGCAAATGCCATGGTTGCCAAATACCCAAACCTGCCTAGTTTTTTTCCTCCTCATACCTCTTTTTTCTGCTATCATTCACTTCTTTTCTGTTTATCTCACTCTAGCAGGTTCTCTCTCACTCTTTTTTCACTTTGTCAATGTTTCCAGTCTTTCTCTTCCCCTCCATTGCTTGGCCATGCCGTGTTTCATAGCAACGCTGCCTATCCTTCAATATTTGGGCGTGATTAATTGTTCATAGAACTTTGTCATTTATCCAGATGTGTACATAATATAGATGTATACATTTACTGCTAATCCAGATAAGGAACATGATTGCACATCCTTTCTGTTATATCTTGTTTTGATATGGTCTGAGGATAACTCATTCACGTCTGTGGTTTCCTGTGTCTTTCTAATAGATGAGTTATCTTCCTGTAATATTTTACTGTTGAAATTGTTTGTATCTTAAAATACTACCCAGAGCAGTGACGCAGTGTGTAAAATATTTATTCTCCGAGGGGCTGTCACCGAGGTGAATTATTTGGTGGTAAAGAAAACCTCACCCAGTCCCGTGTGCTCACTATGTAAATCTTTGGGTTAAAAATGGAAGGCAAGTTAAATACATTAGACGCATTAGTATCGGCCACCCTGCTGTGCAATGCTGTGTGTGTTAATAACCACACACGTTTTGTGTAAATGGTCTTGCAGTGACTTTCCAGAATCACCACAGAAAGTTGTCGCAGTGTCTACGCGCATTTCAGCACCGCTTTCTGATTTGAACAAGATTCCATGCAGTTTATGAGGTGCATCATGTAATGTTCTATATTTCCCTCTTAACAAGTGAACCATTTAGCTAGATTTAGTGTAAATTACGTTAAAAACATGTATGCTGGGCTAATCATTATATGCCCTGCTTTCAGAACACTTTTAACAGGAAAACACCTCATATGACATCTAGTACAAGATTATTATACTTTTACCCTCTTCAGTATTGCCATCTAATCCATAAATGGACAGCACCCTCATGAGCATTGGCTCGTGATTGGTCGATGCGGTTTTGTGGAGCCACTCTGCATGATTGCTTCAACCCTCATTAGCACTCAGACATTAGTGGGAAAAATCTCCTCCACTTCCTTGTATATTGATTGTGTTTTCAGTGCACATCATCAAATCTCTTCTGCCTTTGAATATCCAGTCAACATCTTCTCTATTCCTTCCCAGAATAACTTGAGGTTCCATCATGGTACTATCGTCAAAACATTTAAAGGGATCTCCCACATATCACACCCCCGGGTCACCAAGCATCCCTTCGTAGCAGCAGTTGTCTCCATTTTTTGGAGTTCATAGAACCATATTGTTGACATTGGTGCTGTGTCACTGCAGCTCGCACCGCCCCAGTCAGGCTGTTTGCTGTTTCAAGGAAAAAGACATAAAAACCTTGGTACAATTGCTGATTCTCTCAAGACTTGGTTATTGCAATTCTCTTCTGACGGGCCTACCTAAATCTCACCTCTCCCCACTCAAATCCATCCTCCATTCAGCAGCTTGCTTCATTACAGGGTCTAAACGAAGTGACCACATCACTCCTATCCTGTCCTCTCTTCATTGGCTTCCGATCGAGGCAAGATCTGTCTACAAAACTGCCTGCATCACGCACAAAGCCTTACACACGTCCTCCGCTTCTTACCTGACAAACAAACTGAAATTGTCCGGAGGCTCGCAACTCTCGCGCAATGCGGAAAAGCTTCTGCTTGAGCCCCCGTCTTCAAAAGGGAAAGATCGATGGCACCATCCTTCTCAGGCAATGCGGTGAGAATCTGGACCTCACTTCCGCCATTGCTCCGTGCCACCTCCTCTACCCAAATCTTCAAAGCTGATCTCAAATCTCTCCTCTTTCAAAGACACTTTCAGAACTAATACGTTCCTGCTCAGGCCCCTCTTGGAAGTTTACTCCTCATTGTAAATTTGTTTTTATTTTTTCCTGTACATTCCTCACTCCTGTGTGGTTTGTTGGATTTTGTGTCTATGTAACCTTCATTTTTAGTCTCCTGTTTTTCTTAGTAATGTTTAATTGTGTTTCCACTGTTCTCTTGTAACGTAACTGGCTCTATTGTACAGTGCTCTGACACCTTCGGGTAATGTCCGCGCTTTATAAAAATGCACTAAATAAAAATAAAAAAAATTAAATATATCCTCATTTGCACGGTCCAGGATAAGTGGCTGGAGTTTTTCAGCGGTAGTGCTAAGCCTCTGGAATCCCATCCAGTGTCGTTGAGACGCCTGGTGGAAGCCATGCCTGTTAGAAAAAAAAGACGCACACATTCCACCTCTCATGCCAGTGTGCACTTTTAATGAAACAAACACGACTTCTGAATATGCTGTTAATAATATAGGTTATGTACATTTTAGAACCCAACCAAAATGTTTTTAGCGTGATTGTAACGTAAGCTGCACTGTCATATGTGCAACTCAGACAGGCATTGGACATTAGTGTCATTCAGGAGGTCCTACGCTTGTGTTCCTCCGCACACTTTTATATTTCCGGTCAAGCAATATGCAAAAAGAGAAGGGGAATATTGTGCGTGTCCCTACCTTGCACCCATGCCCAACGTCACATGACTAATTGCATCCTCCTTATCTTGGTAAATGCTCCCACAGAACAATCTCTGGGCAATCTAACCCTACAGGGCTTCCAGCCCAGTCCATTGAGTGTAAAGACATGAACGCTTTTCAAATGCTTGATTATTCCTGCTTCATGTGGATGCTCAAAGGATCTCTTTGTCATCATCACAGCAGAATTCCTGAAGACATATTGGATGTGAATGTACTCGAGTGAGAGGACAGGAATGTGGGCCAATCCAATGTACTCTATTGGAAGCCGGTAACTGGAGGATCAGCTCTGCCTTCATGTGGTGTGCGGACGTACATTGATCTCGGTTGACGTTGTTTCACAGCCCTACTCTCTGACCCTTTCCTTGATTCATTGAGAGATAAAAGTTCTTGTTTATGTGCTCTGACTATTATGTCCTATTTGTTCTGACAGGTTGATTCGGTTTGATTTGCACTGTTGACTATTCAGCCCTGGAGAATTATAGGAGGCAGATGGGCATCGATAAAAACATGTTGGCTTTTGATGGCAAGAAATGTGAACTCAATGCTGGACTGAAGCCGAGGTTCACGTGGGAGGACGAGATGCGTTGACAGCCATGTCCCCCATCTGGCACAGTGATAGACTGGCAGAAGTGCCCAACCTGACCGGGTTCTCCAAATGGGCAAAAATAGGCATTGAGCATTTAGGGGACGTGTGGAGAAATGGAGCTTTCATTTCCTTTGAATCCGTGAGACAACAATTTGATCTAGCAGTCTCCCAGACACTTCATTATTATAGATTGGGGAATGCCCTACGAGCACATATCCCGGAGGGAGCGACACTACCTGACTCCTCTCCCTGTCTGTTAGCGGACCCAATCCAACAAAAGGTTGTCTCAGTAATCTATAAAAAGGTAATGAATAACTCCCTGGACCCACTGGGGCCCTTGAGGGTATTGTGAGTAGATGACCTGGGTGATATTACCGATGAGGAATGGACGGAGGCCATTCAAGGTCCTCGAGAAATAGCGATTTGGGCATGGCTTAGGCTAATACAACTTAAAATCCCCCATAGAACATTTTATCCCCACAACTTACTTCATAAAATGGGAACTGCTAGACACCCCCTGTGCATGAGGGAGTGTGGACAGATGGGTTACTTTTACCACATCCTTTGGGAGTGCCCACTGTTACACCGATATTGGGGAGAAGTAACCGCAATTATATCACAAGTACTTTCAGTAGAAGTCCCACTCGAGTCGAAAGGGCTACTTCTGATGATGCAAGGGTAGGAATACCTGCTCAGACACGCCCGGATATGGTTGCTACTGGCGGTGGGGGTTGCCAAGGGAAATATTGCACGAAGGTGGGGGTTGTGGCTCCTGCCTTCGGTGGCCAACTGGGAAAAAAGACCTAGACTGGTGTCAAAGGGCAGAGGAAGTGGTGTATCGCGGTAGGGGATGCACCAAAAAATGGGGGGAAATATGGAACCCAATGCAGGTATATTGGGAAATAAACTTTGATGGATGACAATCTCAAGATGTGGGTTAACTTTCACAGTTAAGATGACGAGGTGTAAATGAAGAACGCACCCTTTGTTTATAAGTGTGTTTTGATTTCAAATGATCCGTCTGTTCTGATCTGTAATGACGAGAATCGACTTTCCGATGACATTGCACTGCGATGTACATCTGCAACTGCTATGTATTGTTCTCTCTGGTTTAATGTGATGAGCATGTTTAATAAAAAGATTTTTTTTAAATATAAACTCAACAAAATAAAAAACATTTTACTTACATTTTATCGGAAGAAATATGAATAATCCTCTCATGTGCTCATAGCTGAAGACTTATCATTTATTGGGACTTCGTTCCATAATTTTGGCACCTTATTAGGCGGCCATACTTTTTGCACTAGTTGGAGCACATTGAAGATTGTTGTGGGAATCTTTGAAACTCTGGGTGGACTTACGTCGACATGTTATTGTATGTGACCTTATCACTAGTATTCACTTTTTTCTCCCCCTTCCTACATCCTTGTGTTTTTATCCGTTTAAATGTCGTTTTACATTGTACTGTAAAGAGACCACAATTTCTGTAGCATTGTTAATCTGTAAAGTGTACTAACACCCGTTTGTGGGTAGAATCATAAATATCTTGCATATTTTTTTTAGGATTTTGAATCTTAAAATTCTTCCTAGTGAAACAACCAATAATAAATATGAAATGTATAATCCTTTTCTGGAAAGTTGTTTTTAATGGAAAGGGGCGCGGCATAATTGCCTTACGACTTTTAATACCATAAAATGTAGTCAATCCTGCTGCATAATTTGTTGGCATATTTCCAGTGGCACTTCCTGTGCTGTAGGTTGTGGACAAAGGGATGCGAAAAGCCTGATTAAAAAAAAAAAAACTTGCGTGCTCAGTGACTTGCCCCCGAGCCCTACCTTGTAGATGCAGAAGGGGGAGGGCGGTGGTTGTGTGCGTGGCTATGTGTTTGTGTGTGCCTGTCTCTCTAAACCATCCTCGACACGAAGAGAGTAGAAACTGCTGCAGTGAAATAAAAGAGCATCAAAGTACAGCGAAACTGCACATGCCATATCTCAGCTCAGGTTGGGTCCCTTGGCGTCGGGATGCTATTCAAACCTGGGTTTGCCTTTAAAGATTGTGGTAGGTTTGAAAATCCCATTGTTTCTAATGAAGCTCCAGACACGAAGACCCAGAGTGCACTTTTCTGTAAAAGACAAGCATTAGCAATGCAATAGGTCTCGCGTATGCGAGAGTTTAAGCTATTTGCATTGTAAATGACAATGCCTTTTATTTATCTGTTTTGATAATTAACACAAAAATTAAAGGCATTGTCATTTACAATGCCAATAGCTCAAACTCTTGTAAATGCAAGACCTATTTCATTAAAAAAAAAAGCGACTGCCAGTGTCACTGGCTGCTTGGAAAGAAGTGCGCATGGCACGCTGAATGTTGCAGAAAAGCATTTCGTGCCTGCAGTAGAAGAAACTCATTAAAGAAAATGATGCATACAGACTTAATAAGACATACCGTGTAACAGCAGAAGTAAAAGGGCCAGTCCTCAAGGAGGGTTACAAATGAAGACAAGGCGGCAAAAAGGAGGGACTAACAAGCCTATGAACAAATCAGAAGCCAGCATTTACAAAGGACAATGACACAAGCCAATGAAAAATATGGGTGGAGAGTGGGCAGAGCTTCAATCCTCACTTGCATACAGCATGCCTCTTAGAGCAGCGCATGCGCTGCCCAGGCTCGACCTAAACAGCCAGAACAGCATGTGTTGCATATTCTCCTAACATGATGCAATAGGACAACTCGAGTGTAATTGTATTTAGTAGTGCATATACATTCTTATGTAGAAGGCTCAAAACTGCAGGTCATTTTCATAAACCAGGCTCCAGGGTGAATTAAAAAAATTATGATTTATTTTGAATAAATATTTTCAGCGTTGACTTTTAAGTAGGAATAAATGGATTTGCCCCCCACCTAAATAAATAATATTTCAGTAACTAGTAGAAAGGAACAGGGGATCGAAAGAGTAATACAAGTCAAAGTTAGGTTTACTTGTTTTACTTTTCTTTCAGTGTGGCGCTGTTCATTTAAGGTTACTTAAATATATATCGCCTTTTATTGGCCTAGCCAGATTGAGAAATGCTGTTAGCTAACTAAATGCTCCTATTTACCTACAACATCGACGCAGTCAAAGATATGTTTTTAATTCGTGGTGTTTGAAAAGTCATGCTTCTCCGCCATCCGGCCAGACAAAAAGGCCACTATAAAAGGTATCCTTACAGCATTTGCACAAGCAGCCTTACGGAGGCGCTAGATTACAAGGAATGTCTACAAACCCAACCTTGTTCCTAGAGAAGGGAGACCTCCCAAATTCAAACTTCGATTTAGCTGCTGACCCGAAAATCTTTTCCACAATATGCTTCACACAGGTTGCGTGATCCTATACTCTGTGGCAACTCCCTCATAGTCCTTTTGGCACCAGTACACAACAAACATGTTTACTTTTCACCCTCATCTGATTTAGAATGTTCTCGATTCTTTCCCTGGGCGGGGCTCGCGAGTGTTCAGACATCTCCGGTCACTCTGTTGATTTCGTCCAGCATTTTGAGATAATGACAAAGAGCTAGAAAGTCTGAATGCAAATAAAGGCCTTATTGACGGCGCTTGTGTTTAGCTTTCAGCCCTGAATGGTTACATTATGGGGGGACTGAATGTACTTCTTATGCTGAAGCCTTGACACTGGGCAGCACCATATCACGAGACTGCCCGCCAGCCCTCTAGCACGAGTGATTCACTTCGCTGCACTGAAATGGGTGAATTCTTAGGAAGGGTTTCCGAGCCTTACCCTGCCCTTGGCCTTTCCAAGCTGAGTGCACGTTGCAGAGTCTTTTCCTGTTTGATGGTTGTTTTGGAAATTTTAGCTAATCATTTTCCACATATTATTTGTCTGGAATAATTCATTTGGGCAGTAAAAATGTAATGGATTTGCCAAGAAATGCTGTTTTTGTTCAGTTCAGGTTTCTCTTTTTTTTCCATTTATCTTCCACTACCTTATTTGATTTATATGAGTCTGGCTTCGTGTATATTTTTTGATTCACGGTATTAGGGATTTCGTTGATGTAAATCAGCATTATATCAAATGGGTTTAGAGCAGTCCTCTTTCTATCTGTGCAAGTGCTGCAAGTAGGCAGTTGCAGGTCGAACCCATCACCACTCATCTTTGGGCACCTACACTTGTGTTTCCTCATCAAACTTTGAACTTCGGCAAAAGAGAAAAAAAAAAAACACAAAGGGAGGAGAGGAGGAGGAATGGAAAGACGGACAAACCATCAAAGGGTCAAAGCAGGGCTGAAAAATAACATGCAAGAGTGAGATAAAGAGACAGGGAGTGTCTGGTGGTGGGTAAAAGAGGCATGAGGTGGAATCAAGACTGCACCATCCTTGGATTCGGCACACCGACATACAGTAGCACCAGGCGCAGGCTTCCGAATAAAAGTTTGGACTCCAGCACTTTTTATTTTTCAAATTTAGCGCTAATCTCTGTCATCATGAGCTGGGAAACTGAGGTTGCAGCTGCCAAGTACATAGCTAAGCAGAACCAAGAAGCACAATTGTCCATGTCATGGTGACCCGTGAACTCTTTTCTACTCGAAGGACCGCCTCTCCCATCCTTAGTATTTATCTCCTACCTGCTTCATTCTTTGGGAGAGGTACACCCTACTCTAAAACCTGAAGGTGCTAATTTTTTATGAAAATTACTGCTGCGTCAATCCTGAACATCAATTCCACTTATTGCATTTCTGTGTCGAAATGGAGTCTGTCAATCTCTCTTATCCACTTTCGAGCTGATGACACTTGAGTAGGAAATAATTGATCACTTGTTGGAATGTGTGATCTTCATCCTTGATGGCTTACATCCTTCTTATGTTCCATTTAACGGATGGTGAAAGGCAACCAATGCAGTTAAGTGGTATAGAGTGGGAAAATTAAGACACAAAAATGTAGATTAAAAAATAAAGATTAAAATGTGTGTCTAAATATGTTCACATTATTAAAACTTTCCAAATCTATTCGAACTCACTTCCTATACATGTGTGGTTAAGGTAAATTACTCTTGTAACTCTACTCCTAACATTTTTTGGAGGCTAGAGCTTGAGGGTGGTATTGGGTGTATGTCTAATATTTTGATAGCAGTGTACACTTCATGTTTGTGAGCTATATTTTTAATCTTTAATTTTGTGGTCTATGCAGTGACATGCTACCACCTATTGCCTGACTGGATGCCACAAGCATGTCTGTCTGCTGGTTTCGCCGATGGGGTTGTTCTTACCGTGGAATTCTGTTCACGTGACACAGGTCATGCCTGAATCCACACAGTGTGGTCAATTAACTGTGCATCTACTTCGTGTTGTCACAACAAATCGAAAAATCTAGGCAGAGATCATCAAATAAATGAACATTCTAGAGTTCTTATTGAAGATACTGGATTTGACGAAGAGAACTGAAGTGCATGCTCCTCTAATTGGTTCCTTTACAAATGTGCCAAACCTGTCACTAAACTCCTACACTGCTTCTGACTTGTTTTTTGGAAATTATTTTAAAATTCCCTTATTTATTCAAAATAGGTTAATTTCCCATTTCTTGGTCCAGTATGACCCTGGCCTTTGTTTGGAATTATTTTTACGCAGTAATTGATATTCTGTATGAGTGTCTAATGTTGGCTCACGAAAGTAAAATGAATCCCCTGATTTAGGAATTGCACGAGGTAAGTACATATAGTGTATCAAAACCAGAACATTTTATATAAAAAGGGATTACCCAAATAATCCGGGTCAACATTGGAAACCCAAATATACCATTGACATTGCACGATTTTGGGGTCTGGTCTCACATCTGACCTCAGCTTAGCTATAGCAATGTTTCTGCACTTTCAGCACTTTCCTTAGTGAGTCTATACAGTGGCAAATACACTCTAATAAACAACAAGAGGAGATTTACTTGTGAAGCAAATCAAAGATGTAAAGTGCTTGAAATCCAGTATTTTGGTGGTGGCCACTGTGGATGTCATTTAATATTGTTAATATATGGGAAAATGTACCTCCTCGTGTACATTATAAGGTTACTGCATTTCACAGAAGAGTTCTGTGACCATATAGCAGACCAAGGCTGAATGATGACTTCCTTTATAAGGTCATGGAACTCTGAGGTGTCTTGCAATATCATTTTACTTTACATCAGAGAGTACTTTATTACTTATGATATATGATCACACGTCATCTCTTCACACAAATCTCTTAAACCTTTGGGGTCTTGATCCTTTAAATGAAGCAGTATAGTTGCAGACATGAAGGATAGCAGCTAAATCTGTTGTGCAAATTTACATGAACCAGTTAGTAAGTTGTTGCAAAACATTTTAGAATCAGTTTATTGTAAATCAGATTTTTAAAAGGCTGTTTCTAATGGATAGTAACATTCAGAGAGATTCTTCCTTTCACTTTATGAACTGTAGGCAAAAAAAATATGATGCCAACAATCTCTTATTTCTGCTGATCACTTTTTGTTTAGAAAAATGGATCATAAGAATAAAACAGCCATTTCTGACTTTCGTTGTTTGAACTGCAGCTGCAGATATGGGCCATGGGCTGCCTTTCACCTTAGCTGCTGGCACTAATAATCAGGTGTGTTTTGCTAGCGGTGAGTGCAACTACAAAGAGTTGTGTACAATAGTAATGTAGCATGGACTCCGATTGGGTTTCAGCAGTAATTCAAAGTAGCGAACATCAAGCAAGCTGCTATTGCTTAGAAGTATTTTTTATGCAAGATCACATATCACATTTTAGCAAACCGTAGGGATATATTTCGGAAGTGATGCACGTGGTTTAGGTGCAATTCTGTTTTTCAACATAACGGTCAGAGGACCATCTCAACATAGGATAATGAAAGTAAGTGTCCGAGTGCACGCACTTCCATCACGGTTACATCTGTCCCTTAGCTCTCTGAAATGCCCTATTGACGGTTGTAAGTAACCAATATACGAATAAAAGGTGTGATTATCGGTTTTAAAAGAAAACTCAGCTCAGTGACTTATTTGTAATCTAAATAAAACAGTGCAATGTATAGGGCCGCTCTAGATTGTAATTATAATCTTAGTTACCCCCACCAGGTCACTTTATCGGTACTTGGTCCCACCTTAAAAGTTGTCCTTGTGGCCCTTAAACTACTGAAGAGCTTCACAAAATGTAGTGGTTCAGAATTGGCGGTTAAAGAGAGTCGTATAATCCAGCACCATGAAATGTGAGTCATCCATGCGCTGCCGGAAGGAAGGACTTCTTGTGTGGCTGGGAAAAGATTACTAAACTTTGTGAAAAAAAAGCTGAAATCTCGCTGGGACTTACTTCTATTTTTGGAGCAAATTACAATTTTTTCAGACATTCTCAAAGAAAACCAACAGTACACCTGGGATCTTCGACTATCACAGATTGCGAGTCCTCACACACAGAAATAAAAAAAAAGGAAATATTTTCCCAGGTGGAAATGTGAAACAATTGTTCTTTTGCGCTTAAAACCTTTTTTTAAAGGGTTCCTCCTCATGGAAGCCGTTTATTCCTATTATTGCACAGGGAGCCTGTTTGTTCCTTTCCCTTACGCTCTCTTTAATTTATGATTTGGTCCCTCCATGTTTGCAGCCTCAAAATGCAGTTACACCTGTCTGTAATGCGTCAATTTACGAAGGTTGTCAGGGCGGGAAAATGCATGAACATCTTTAATGAATATGTACGTACTTGTTGAGTATGCTGGTGTTCATTAACTTCTACAGGTGGACCCATGCATGGTCGATTTAATGGACTCCTCATGAACACCACAAACTATGCGACGATAACATGGAAATTCTGTCATATTTATGGAATTTCTATGACACAAATCTCATTTGAGAGAGCAAAATTCAACCGTTCTTGAATAGAATGTTGACCTCACATCCTTTTTTTGCCACTAAATTGTACTTAGGTGTGCATAAAATGTGAAGTGCACCCTGTTTTAGTAAAGCACATATTCAGTTCTTTGTGGACGTAAACTGACCAGGTCTGCAGCAGTCTGAGAGCACATGTAAGTGCAGGTGACAAAAACATGCACTGGGAACATTTTAAGATGGCAAGAACTCCTCCCAGTTAAACAGCAAAAAGCACAAGGAAAATGTAGGTGAAAAACCATCCAGTTAGTAAT
The DNA here is from genome assembly GCF_964263255.1 of Lissotriton vulgaris. Classification (NCBI taxonomy): domain Eukaryota; kingdom Metazoa; phylum Chordata; class Amphibia; order Caudata; family Salamandridae; genus Lissotriton; species Lissotriton vulgaris. The sequence continues at coordinate 1,062,329,129 of NC_141693.1, read as the reverse complement.
TTATGTAAAGCTAGCGAGTAGGCCGCCCTCACATCTCTAATATCAATATCAAAGTCATTTTGCATCATATTTCAGTGCAAATTACCTAATGCTAACATCTCTGCACAGTTTAAAATGAAAAACAACTTTATACAAAATTCTTTACTTAATGACTTCTGTGATTACTTATTGTCATCCGATCGAAATAGGGATCAATTTTGACAGCCCTCAATGGGTCAAAATCTGAGCCCATACAGAAGACATTTGAAACTGTGATGCTAAATGTATTGTAGTTCTACAGTTGGGGCTCCATAAGAGAAATACCCTGTCGGTACAACACACTTTGTGCTAATTATTTATGACCAATGGTTACAGGAGGAGCAGCAGACCTTGTGCAGCATCTTTTGTGAGGTGCATTGAGCAGGCAGACATATCCTTATTGGACCCCGGTGTAGGCACTCACTGCACCAGGGCTTCTTGCCCCCTCCTTAACCCCTTCGACGCTCATGACAAGCTCAGCTCGTCATGAGTTACGGTTCTCGTACGCTCATGACGATCTGAGCTCGTCATGTAACGCAGTTTTTTTTAAAAGTCAGCGCGCAGCGGGAAAAGCCGCCGCGCGCATGGTGTTAAAACTGAAGCATTTCCCACTGGCGTAATGAAAATTGAGGGGGCCTCCCTGCAAGGTATGTAGAGGGGCCCCCTATGGGCTCAATTAGGAGCTCTCGGGACAGAGTGTAGAGACGAGGGGGCCCCCTGGAGCATCGGGCCCCCCGCACCGCGTGGGCTCCGGGGGCCTGTGTTACGCCCCTGGCCTTCCCCCTGCATTCAGCGAGGAACCTGAGGTTGAAACTGATAAGTCCACCGTTCAATGTTCCCAGTTCAGGTGTGAGCTTGCGCCTGAACTGGGGACAGCACATTTTTTTCATGTTAGGCTGCACTGTCCCAGTCTGCAAAGGCGCACCCAGCTAGGGCTGCACAGATGGTGACGGTGTGCTCAATAAGTTATTTGGTGCCTGACCATGGAAACCATTACACTTGATGAATTGCATTTTTGTAAGTCAACCTGTCATCAAGGAGTGTTGTCTCTTTCATACAACCTAATGTTAAGGTTATAAGAAGAGTGCGTAATTTGAGCCGGTGGTTTCCGGCGCTCGGCTCAGATTCTTAATTTCCAACACTGGCACTTATGACAGCCAGCCACAAGGTGGCGCTGTCTGGCTAAATCCGAGATGACCAACTCAACTGTTAATTATTAATTCAATATACATTAAAATGACTATTACCTGCCTCTCAAGCCATGTTTAATACATTTGGGGCCTGAAATAGTTCGAATTGTCACTCTTGTAGTGCCAGGGTTAGTAGTTGTGTTGTTACTGTCATTGGCAGCAGGGCAGAGGCACTACCAGAGGCAATGTGCGGTGCAAGCTGCATTGGCTTCCTGGCACTTTTTTTTTATTTTATTTTACAAATTAAGCACTGGGATACCCACAAAAAAAGGGCATGTGACACAAAGTCCTGAACGGCATATTTCTCATCCAGGAAGCCCTTGAACGTAGCACGTCTCGCTCTCCGTACCTTTGTGTTACCCACTATTTGTTACAAAACGTCTGGTGTTCACATTCTGTCTGTACGTCTGGTGGTAATATAACTGCTCGCTGTGTGTCTGGCCACAACCAAATCTGTCTTTGGCTTTACCCAGGACAGTGTTTGAAATAGTGCACTGTGTGCAACTGAATGTCTGAGTTCATTAAGGACCGTGCTTACCTTCGTTGTGTGTCCACTGATCACGTTCGTGATACAAATAGTGCAGTTATTAGCCTCAGTTCGTCTGGCTTCACAAGGAACAATATACATAATGCAGAAGTTGCACACCACACCAGAAACATTGGAGGGCTAAGCTAGGTCTACTGGGCTTATGCGTGCCTATGTTTTATGGGGTCGGGGGAGCTTCCCCGGTGTGCGGTTGCCCCGGGGCCTGCTGGTCTTTCTGTCAGATGCGAGTAATGCTAAAGGCATGCCTTGTTGTTGCACTAATAGAACAGCAGGCGGCGCCCCCGCGCGCTTTCATCTCTGCGAGGTTCCGCCCCTGCAAGCCTTCCATTGTGGCGCTGCTCCTGTTTATAGTGCAGTGGCTAATCATTAACGTGAGGGACTTTCCGCTGCTCCTGCGATGAAAACGTCTTGTAGAAACAGAGAGCTTGCTGGGAAATAAAGCTCCATGAAAAGGCTTCCACTGTGCGCCATCTGGCTTCATTCCGAGGGCGCCCGGAACTCCTAATGCCACTAAACTGTATGCCGTGACCCCCAGCTCTCTGCAGCGCGGCTCTAATGTCTCCCGAGCAAAGTAAAGCAATCAATTAAATGTGCGTCAGAACAAGATTCTTGAGAGGTCCTCTCCGGGTCTCCCCTTGGCCGAGAGTTAAGCGTATGTTGTTCTACTGTTGTCCAAACAAAGCTGGAGTTAGCCCAATGACGAGAGGTCAGAGGGCAGTAATAGGTTTCTGAAAGATGGCTTACCAGAACACCAGGCCTGTGAATGGAGGGCTTTGGAAAATGTAATGCATGTCTTATGCTTAAAAATTGGAACACAACCCTACAGCCTTATGGCCTTATGGCTGTGGTGTGCGACACAATGTGAGCTTTTCACAGTTAGAATGGCATGACTCCTAAAGTCGGGATTGTTGGGTGTGATGCGCCTAGAGGACGTTATAATAGCAAGGGGAGGAGTGAAGGCATTGCTGAGGAAGTAGTGATTAAGGTACGAGAGCGGTATACACTTGCCATCAGTAGGTTACCTCTCAAGACATTGACAGAGGTGTCCTGGCAGGACAGGTGGAGAGCCATTCTTCACAAAGTGTGTCACCAACATATTTGGTAACACTTGTTTGCATGCAATTACGAGAAAGAACCTCTTTTCTAAGTCAGATCTTGCTTGGATGTACCGTGCCCTGTAAACTTCAGGACACAAATTCTTTGCAGCTGCTGAAACAGAGTGTGTACATCACGTCTGATGGGCTCTTTTGGGTAACCGCATCACTCCAGGTCATCACTGGCACTGTCTCCAATCCCAAACCTTTTGTTGATGCAAGACTACAACACCTGGAATGCATTAGTGATCAGGCCAAAGTTTAGGACTGGAAACTGTTCCCCCTACCATTGGATATCTTGCTATGTTATGTTATATTGAGTACCCAAAAGGGTATCCAGGCGCTTGGCAGGTGCGTAGGGTTGTGGGCCCCAGAGGTGCTTATACAAAGAGCCAGGTCTTCAGCTTCTGGCAGAACTGAAGAAGTGAGGAGGAGAAGGGTGTGATGTGTTGAGGGAGGTTGTTCCATGTCTTGGCTGCAATGTAGGGAAATGAGCGAAATCCAGTTTTGCGGATGCGGAGAATGTGTGCTAGTTATAGTGAGGCAGGGCGTAGGTGTCTGATGGGTTTGTGAAAATGTAGGCAGTGGTTCAGGTAACCTGGTCCTGTTTTGTGTAGGCTTTTTAATGTGTGAGAAAAGTTTGAATTGAATGCGTTTGTGAATGGGGAGCCAGTGAGGCTTCCTGAGGTGCAGTGTGATGTGGGAGTGGCGTGGGGTGGGAGCTCAAGTATGAGTCTTGCAGGAGTGTTCTGGATGGTCTGGAGTTTGTGTAGGAGTTGTTTGGAGATTCCAGCATAGAGAGTGTTGTCGTAATCCAGCCTGCTGGTGATGAGTGCTTGCCTGATGGTCCATCTGGTGTTGTGAGCAACCATTTGACATTTTTTTGCAGCTTGCATAGGATGTGGATGCAGGAGGTGCACACGGTCTCCTCGGCGTGCTTCAACATCCTACGCATGCTACGGAAGATCTTCTGGTGGATCCCCACCGAGACCAGGAAGACCGTCACCCAGGCCCTCGTCACCAGCCGACTGGACTACGGCAACGCCCTCTACGCCGGTACCACCGCCAAGCTCCAGAAGAGACTCCAGCGGATCCAGAACGCCTCAGCCAGACTCATCCTCGACATCCCACGAACCAGTCACATCTCCGGACATCTGAGAGACCTTCACTGGCTCCCCGTCAGCAAAAGAATCACCTTCCGCCTCCTCACCCACGCACACAAAGCCCTACACGACCAAGGCCCGAGCTACCTCAACAGCCGAGTCAACTTCTACGCTCCCAAACGCCACCTCCGATCAGCCAACCACGCCCTCGCCGCCGTCCCCTGCATCCGAAGAGCGACTACAGGAGGAAGGTCCTTCTCCTACCTGGCTGCCAAGACCTGGAACTCCCTCCCTCCCGACCTGCGCCTGACCCAAGACCACCTCGCCTTCCGGAAGAGGCTGAAGACCTGGCTGTTCGAGCAGTAGCGGCACCCCCCCCCCCCCCCCCCCCAGCGCCTTGAGACCCTACGGGTATGTAGCGCGCTTTACAAGTGTCAGTGATTGATTGATTGATTGATTGACTTGAGCGTTATGTTGAGCTTGAGGTCTAAGATGACCCCTCGATTTCTTGGTAATCTGTGGGTGTTGGTTCTAGCTCTGATGGCCACCAGGTGGAGTCCCATGGGGAAGTCTTGTTGCTGAATACCTGTACTTCAGTTTTGTCGGTGTTGAGCTGCAGGCAGTTTGTTCGCGTCAAGTCTACTACCATGGTCATGCAATTGATGAAGTTGGTTCTGGCAGGGGTTTTTTTGTCCATCAGGGAGGTGATGAGTTGGGTGTCATCACGGTATGCGATGTCTGGTGATAGGATGATGTTGTCGAGCAGTGTCATGTATATGTTCAAAAGTGTGTGGGGGGGGGGGGCGCTGAGGGATGATCTTGTGGGACTCTGATTTTCAGTTTCTTGGTCCCTGGTATGAAGGGTGGCAGCCTGACCCTTTGGGTTCTTCCCATGAGGAAGAATCAGATCAACTTGAGAGCGGATCCTTGAATGCCAATCTTGTGGAGCCTTCTGATGAACGTGTTATGGAAGTCAGTGTTGAAAGTCACAGAGAGGTCGAGCAGGATGAGAGCAGCATTTTCTCCTCTGTGCAGGATAATTTGAATGTCATTAGTTGCTGTGGTAAGTGCTGCGGTTCTTTCTGAATCCTTATTGAGTGTTGTCTAGAAGTTGGTAAAGTTCGAGGTGGGTTGTGAGTTGCTTGTTGATGGCCTTCTGAATCACTTTGGTTGGATAAGGAATCAGGGAGATACGTCGGAAGTTGCTCAGTTGATTCGGATTGGCTGTGGGTTGTTTGAGGAGGGTGTTTATTTCGGCAAGCTTCCATTCGTCCGAGTAAGTGGCGGACTTGATGGAGGTTTTGATGATGTGGGTCAGAGTGGTGCTGATTGGTGATGTCCCCAGGTTGTAGATGTGGTGGGGGCATGGGTCAGTTGATTGCCACTGTTGTTTCTGGTGAGGGTTGACTATTCTGTCAGGTGGTCATCTTGGCTGGTGGTGGGTAGGTTAGCAATAAGTTCTCTGGGGTTGGGTTCTTATGCAAAGTTGCTATATATTTTTGCGATTGTGCTGTGGAAGAAGTTGGATAGGTTATTGCAGAGTAGTTGGGAGGTAGTGATGTTAGTGACAGCGGTTGAGGGCACAGTGAAATCCTAAACCACTAAGAAGATCTCCTTGGAGCTGTTGGAGCTTCCTTCGATGTGGTCCACTAGTGTTTTTTTCTTGGTCTCTTATTTGCTGGTGATAGCTTTTGAGTGCAGCCTTGTGGGTAGTTCTGTTTGTGGTATTGTGGCTGCCTCTCCATTTCCTTTCTAGCTGTTTACAATAATGTGTGGTGCTTCAGAGATCTTCTGCGTACCATCTGGCATGCTTGTATGATCTACTAGCCTTGTTGGGTTTGATCGGTGTGAGGGAGTTCACGCAGTTCTTGATGCAGTTGTTGAAGTTGTTGATGTCCTTGTCAGGTTATCTAAGAGGCTCAGTTGATCCATACTGATGGTGCTGAGCCAGTCTGCTTCTGTGATTTTGCCCCAGCTGTATCTTGGAATACTGGCTTAAGGTGTATTGATTTGGAAGGGGATGGAGTGGTCGGTCCATGTGAGTGGTGTGTTGGAGATGTATTTGACACTGTCGCTTGTGGTGAAGATGGGTTCCAGTGTGCATCCTGTGGTGTGTGTTGGTTCTGGGACAAGCTGGGTGAGTCTGATGTCGTTCAATGCTATCAAGGTGTGTTGTGGAGCAGGGATGGTTTTGATCTTCCAGGTGGAAGTTGAGGTTACAGAGGAGAATGTAGGCTCTGAAGTCAATGGAAAGCTCAGTGAGGAAATTGGTGATGAGGTTGGTAAAGGTGTCTTGTGGTCCAGGTGGTCAGTAGGCGAGATTTGCAGATTGAAGTGCAGGTTATCCATGAATGGGGTGGCATTCTCTGTGGATGTTGTGCATTTGATAGATTCCTTGTAGAGGATCGCAAATCCTCCTCCTGTCTTTTGAAGACGGTCCTGTAGAGCGATCTTGTAGCCTGCTGGGGTTGCTGTGGCAAAGTCAACAGCAGATGAGGAGTTGACCCAGGTCTCTGTGATAAAGACGATGTTGAGTACGTCGCGAAGAATGTATGCGAGTGGGTGTTGACGAGCAGTTTTGCTGTGGCATGTTGTGTAGGGTGGGGGTGTTGGCGTTGTTGATGCTTGTGTGTGTGCATGTTGGGATGGGCTGTTGAGGACGTTGTTAGTATTTGCGTGGGGGTGTACGGCTGCTGGAGAACCAGAAGTAGGTGCAGGTGCAAGCTTCTACCATGGTGTGAGGCACAGTGACCTAAGGAGTGCTGTGGAGTGTCGCTGGGTGTGATCAGGCTAGGGTTTATGATGCTCTTTGCACGTCCCTGTTGCTACAGCCATTATGTAGGTCCTGGGAGGGGAGAAGAGTGCAGGGTGCTGTGATGTCATTTCCTGTGCTAATCGGTAATGGAACACTTAGGCTTCTGTGACCAGATATTCACTCTGGCAAAAAAAATAATAATGCAGAAATCTAAACAAATAGAACCAACCAAAGCTGGGGCTTGCAGTAATTCAGAAATAAACCATGACACAGCACTAACTGTGCTGCTGTCTCAGAAATCCCGTTAGCTGCACCCTTGCTCGTTCACGGGGTGTTTATCAGCTGCACGAGAGGAACATGTGGGCTGAGGAGTGCACCTAGGCGCAAAGGCTGCAAGCACCCACTAGCAGTGACCGAAGCTGCAAAAATCCACTGTTGCTAAATAGTAACTCGTATGCTGCTCCTTCCAACCTCTTCATGGCACATGCAAACAGTGACGCACACGCTTCCCCCCTTGCGCTGATGCTAGCACTGTAAGCGCCCAGAGGCGGCCCCTGCTGCCCTGCAGTGTTCGCCTCTGCCTTGCTTTGGAAGCGGGGCCACCTTTAACAAAGGCGGCCCAGTGCTGAGATACTCTGTGGATGATTCATGTGGATTAGGGGCATTCCTGTGGGTGAGCAGAGGCGCCTGGCCATTTCCCCCTGCCCCATCTGTCAAGATAATCCCTTCATGGGCCGCGAAACCCCACAGAGGGCGCTGACGTGCGCATTCTGTACGTGTGTGTCGGATCTCAGCTCTGATAGGGCGATGAGTCGTGCACCTGCGGTAAATCACTCTGGCTACACGTCAAACCCACAGCACTCGCAGTCTTGTAGGGACAGACTGTTTAAGGATAGTCTTTTTTTCGAAACTGTATTGTTTACATTTTAGTAATGAGGGCAGTAACTTATTTTTCCACTATGTTGTTATATTGTGGTGACTCAGTACCGTCATGTGCCTGTTTGCAAACATCATTTTTAAAATAAACACACCATCTAGCGATCTCTATTTTTATATATAGTAAAACACAAAATAAACTGTGAGAGTCAGTCACCATGAAAAACGATTTTACATGAACAGTATAGTAGTATTCACAGATCCTGTGGGCCTGATAAAAAGACCAGAATACATATGCTTATTTCATAAATAGTGCAGATCTTCTTAAATGTTACAGCAGTTGCGTTTCTTTTGGCTATTAGCTTAGAGTGTGCACAATTGGATAATATTTGAGAGCCTAGAGTGCAAATACAATGTAAATACCGCTTTTACTAGGGACAGAAAATTCTCCAATAAATACTGTTTATGAAAATAATAAAAACATAAAAAATCATTCATACGTGAATCAAGGCTAGGGAATCCTCTGGTACAGTTGTGGTAATAACCCCTGAAATTAGCAACACTGAATTAGGTATTACCACACTTTGTTTCCTGGGCCACTCGTGATTGGCCCGCACATGTACTGGAATGATACTCCAGTTTTGTTTGGTTAAGTTATTCATTTACATTCAGGAGTCTTAAGATGAAGTGCCTGTTTTTGTGTCTAGGTGATGTGTGGTGCTTGGTGACTACATATTCACCGTGCTGCATCCTATGACGTGGCTGCAGATTGGCCGCGCATTTTTGAAATAACACTCAGAGACATTGATGCACTCATTTAGTTGTGCAAGGAGAGGTAAAATGCTTAATCCACCCACACCCTCATTACTCCCAACATCACAGAACATTTGTGATGCTGAAGACCAACGGACATTAAAGGAAAGTGCTGCAACCATAACTGTCAAAATAACTCAAACCATGTGCCCCTCCAGATCAACAAAGAAGACACACCTCAATTCTTTGGCCTGTTTTGCGGCTCAGGATGCTGATGACCGCTGTTTTTCTGTAATCATTAATTCTATATTCTGTGCTTATGGTACACACACATTTGAGATATCCTAACTGCAATGAATCATCTGTATAATTGATAATCTTCAGGTTGTACGGTGTTTCAATACCCTTTGTCAGTAATAGAAGTATGTAGAAAATATTTGGGCTAAAGTTGACCCATCATTGAGCAGAGATGGCATGAAATGTGATGTCTGCAGTGTGCATAACATGCTAGTACGTCATAGGGAGTTTTAGTGCATCCCTGCAACGACGGTGGATCGATTAAAATTCAATATCATGTCATGTTTCCATGGCACATCTGGAAACTGTCTGCCTTTAATTCAATCAGATTATTAAGACTTCTTTGCGCTGATACTTGCCAGCTGTACACAACCCTTTAATTGAAACAGGACATCACTTAAAATAAGAGGAGATGAAAAACATGATGTTGAACACCTCCCCAGGAAGAGGGAAGAGCTTTGCATCCTATTTGCCTCTGATGTGACGTCCATGCGAGTCTGCAGACTCCGAAGCGCGCCTCCACCGACGTGGGCACCGTACGAAAGAGCGCAGATTATAAATGAAATGACAGATAATCAATATATCTCCTTGTTGGACCCAGTGATAATCTGGCTACAGCTGCGCAATGGCCCCCCAGATACTGAATGTGCAGAGGGCAGACAATGAGTCCCTTTCTTGTCAGTGTTGCAGCCCTTTACACAGTTTTTGCGGAATGGCGCAGAATGGCACTGCCTTTGTAAATTTGATGCACAATAGATGTCTGTTGAGGGATATATGTGCCGAGAAAACACAGCATCAAGATGCACATGCTGTGATTGAAGTCCTTCGCTCTCGGAGGGCTGTGGAGATGTATCTCTCTGTGGTGTTTGTTTTACTCACTGCTACTCCTCATTGCTCTGAGGTCTGGTCTCTTCATCTCTTTCCTGGATAATGGCTGGGCTCACCAGAGGGGACATCCCGGCCCTACCGTGAACCAATAGGAGGATCCGCAGCGGTGCTCCTGTTGATGGTTCCCAGGGGTGGAGCCTAGGATAAGAGCTGGGACTAGTGGGTTTTGAGATTTTAGTTGAGGGTTGGGATAAGTAAACCCTGTCTGTGTACGAAGGCAAACCTCATAATGTAAACAATGGAGTGAGGAAGCTGGACAAGGAGGTTTCAGATATATAAAAGTGCTAATCTGTAACATAGCTCCTCCTAGCCCACAAGCGTGTTAGTGATTCTGTTGTGCTCAGAAGAGTGAATGAGGGCCCTGTCACCGTTCCACTGCCGGTGCTTTAAATCACTGAACTATTTACCACGTGAAGGAAGTGTGCAGGGCTTGAAGAGGGGGGCTTAAGCCCTTGGGCATGAGCAGAAGTGTGACTGGGAGCGCGACCCCCTTTGCATCGCTCCACGGCCCCCCTGGGGGTCGCGCCCCACAGTTTGAAGACACCTGCCCTAGATGGTGACATCTAAGATTTTACATGACTGAAAACTCATATGTGTTCATTGTCACATTACCCTGAGTACTTGTGATTGTAATTATGAGTGGCTCCTCAGGGGTTACTCCAAAAACACTGTAAATTCTATAAAGAGTCAAGACTCCGCAACAGTGTAAGTCTGATGTCTAAAATTACATTAGCTAAAAGAAAGGCAAGAAGACAACTAGTTTTTAGGGCTCGGGCCTACCGTCCCACTGCGTCAGCAGTGGGCTCGGCCCAGAGTCCTGTAGTCAGGGCTTCGAAAAACGTACCTACGAATTCCAGGCGGCTCGTGCATTTTTGTGTTTTTTTTTTTTTGCTATCTGCAATGCAATTGGTTTTCGCATGCGTGTGCTTTTGAAACAGAACATGCAATAGGCCATAGGCGATCGAGTAGCTCCGCCTATGCCCCATTGGTGTCTGTTACGCGCACCAGAAGGCCATATATCTTCAATTATCTCGGCCGTCACGGCGTAGATAATTGAAGATATGTGCTGGTTGTTTTGGATCTATTTCACGGCGGTGAGCCTGCCTCACACTGCCGGGCGCGCGGGGAGGAGCGCGCCGTCGCTGCTGGAAGCTGGCCCCCCCTCCCACTGCCTGAGGTATTGAGACATGGCTCCTTTAAGTGAACGCAGCAGTAGTTTTGGACTCGTCACATAGGGACTGGGAGCCGATGCATCTACTTTGTTGTGTACTTGGTTTTCGGCTTCTATTCTATAGATTTCTGATTCCAAAGGGCTGCGGAGTACATACCTTTTAAGCCTCTTAGTAGGAATAGACTTCAAGCCGCTGTAAACAACCTCAGAGAATTTCACCAGTATGCAAAGAAGTGTGACCATGGGTATAATCTGCATACGTCTTTTTGGGGGCTCCGGGCGCTTTTTTGCTAGATAAGGTACCGGTAACAGTGTTGAAATTATACATGAAAGAACATTCAAGAGAGTTCGTGAGAGGTGAGCAAACAGAAGCTTAGTATACAGTGGTAAGACTCTGTACTGAAAGGAGACATCAAAAGCAAGTGCAGAGTGCTGTTGAGGGCAGAGTGCTGTTGAGGGCAGAGTGCTGTTGAGGGCAGAGTGCTGTTGAGGGCAGAGTGCTGTTGAGGGCAGAGTGCTGTTGAGGGCAGAGTGCTGTTGAGGGCAGAGTGCTGTTGAGGGCAGAGTGCTGTTGAGGGCAGAGTGCTGTTGAGGGAAGAGTGCTGTTGAGGGAAGAGTGCTGTGTGCTGTTGAGGGAAGAGTGCTGTGTGCTGTTGAGGGAAGAGTGCTGTTGAGTGCAGGTGCTGTTGAGGGCAGAGTGCAGGTGCTGTTGAGGGCAGAGTGCAGGTGCTGTTGAGGGCAGAGTGCAGGTGCTGTTGAGGGCAGAGTGCAGGTGCTGTTGAGGGCAGAGTGCAGGTGCTGTTGAGGGCAGAGTGCAGGTGCTGTTGAGGGCAGAGTGCAGGTGCTGTTGAGGGCAGAGTGCTGTTGAGGGCAGAGTGCTGTTGAGGGCAGAGTGCTGTTGAGGGCAGAGTGCTGTTGAGGGCAGAGTGCTGTTGAGGGCAGAGTGCAGGGTGCTGTTGAGGGCAGAGTGCAGAGTGCTGTTGAGGGCAGAGTGCTGTTGAGGGCAGAGTGCTGTTGAGGGCAGAGTGCTGTTGAGGGCAGAGTGCTGTTGAGGGCAGAGGGCTGTTGAGGGCAGAGGGCTGTTGAGGGCAGAGGGCTGTTGAGGGCAGAGGGCTGTTGAGGGCAGAGGGCTGTTGAGGGCAGAGTGCTGTTGAGGGCAGAGTGCTGTTGAGGGCAGAGTGCTGTTGAGGGCAGAGTGCTGTTGAGGGCAGAGTGCTGTTGAGGGCAGAGTGCTGTTGAGGGAAGAGTGCTGTGTGCTGTTGAGGGAAGAGTGCTGTGTGCTGTTGAGGGAAGAGTGCTGTGTGCTGTTGAGGGAAGAGTGCTGTTGAGTGCAGGTGCTGTTGAGGGCAGAGTGCAGGTGCTGTTGAGGGCAGAGTGCAGGTGCTGTTGAGGGCAGAGTGCAGGTGCTGTTGAGGGCAGAGTGCAGGTGCTGTTGAGGGCAGAGTGCAGGTGCTGTTGAGGGCAGAGTGCAGGTGCTGTTGAGGGCAGAGTGCAGGTGCTGTTGAGGGCAGAGTGCTGTTGAGGGCAGAGTGCTGTTGAGGGCAGAGTGCTGTTGAGGGCAGAGTGCAGGGTGCTGTTGAGGGCAGAGTGCAGAGTGCTGTTGAGGGCAGAGGGAGAGTGCTGTTGAGGGCAGAGTGCTGTTGAGGGCAGAGTGCTGTTGAGGGCAGAGTGCTGTTGAGGGCAGAGTGCTGTTGAGGGCAGAGGGCTGTTGAGGGCAGAGGGCTGTTGAGGGCAGAAGGCTGTTGAGGGCAGAGGGCTGTTGAGGGCAGAGGGCTGTTGATTGTGTAGGGTGAGCAGTGTGTGAGTGTGCAGGGTGAGCAGTGTGAGAGTGTGTGTGTAGGGTGAACTGTGTGTGTGCAGTGTGAACAGTGTGTGAGTGTGCAGGGTGAACAGTGTGTGAGTGTGCAGGGTGAACAATTCCAATCCAAACCACATAATTCCACTACACACCACATGCATACACTCCATAACACATGGCTAAAAGACATTGCCATTTTCAATGCCATTAGCTCTAACTCAAATAAATCCGAGACCTATTGCATTTCCAATGCTTGTTTTTTTATATATAGAAGCAACCATCCTAGATGCATGCAAATCCAAGATACCCTGAGATGGTACACTGCTCAGTAAACCTACTATAACGAGGTGTGTGAGCAGATAGCGCAACACTGCGTGTACAGGTGGCTAACATTCAGTTCAATGTGGACTATGTCATTTAATGAACAGTCACCGTAGAACTATTTGAGGAGATGCCACACTTCAAACAGTCTTTGTTTCCACCAATCAAGTCATAAGCATGTTGGGTCTTAGTTAGTTGTGCAGGAGTTGGCGGGTCCAAACACCATAAAGTGGGTATTTATTTCAGTCGGTCAAAGGAGTTGAACCCTATTTTATGTGGTCTTAAAGAAAAAATAGTTACTTGTGCATATAGGCAGAGTCGAAGAGGGGGAGAATTACTGGGATCAAGACTCCAGTACCTTGTTCATTAAGGCATATCAGTTACTATACTTTGCAACAAAAACAAATAATTCCCAAATGGCAGCTTGCAAACTCTCTGCAATGCTCAGCCAGTGGTTAACTAGCACAGAAGATTGTGTCTTTTCAGGCACACTGCTACTCCTCCAGACATCCTCACAGGAGGGATGCAGAGCAGGAGGTCTTACCTATGGCTCAAATCTCTGGTGCCTCTCATTGTGTTAGCCAATGCAGCCTGATAGCCAGCCTCTTTGTTCCAAATAAGTGGGAATGGTTGATCATTTGTATTTAAATGCTCTCATGATAAGCCACCTCTGCCCAGGGCATAGCCCCAGGTGTGGGGTGTTGGGGTACAACACTCTCCCAAATAAATGCATTCTTGGCTTGATAGTTGGGTCTGGGGCCTATGTGTCAGTTTTTCTCGTCATGAGCCACAAATGAAAGACACATCAGTGACCCTTGATGAAAATAAGAGGGAGACATCCAGATATACCCATCTGGTGACTGAATTTCAACATGTGAAACAAGATAAACTGGAATCCATACAGGCTTCACTGCTTGTCCTAAATCCTAGGGAAATATTTTATTTCACAGAGATTTATTTTCTTTATTATCAACTTTGAGCTCACTTTTAAATACCTGCGTTCAGGATGTGTGCTGCACAAGCAACTCTTATGTTTGATTTAATAGATAAATAAGACTGCTCCATCTCTCATATAAGTCTAGGTTGCGTTTACATGACTACTGACTTGTCTCTTAGTTAACTAATGTCATTTTCGTTAGGTGGCAAGCCATGAATGTTTCTAAACGCTATTAGTTTTAATAAATGTCTGCCTATGCAGTGATATAATCTGATGTACTAAGTAGAACCACTTTCGCATATTAAAGAAAGACACTTTTTGGAATTTTGAAGAGACTGTAGCACAATCTTTGCATTTTATTTCTTGTGCGATATACATGGCAAAGGTTTTTATGGCTCAGTTTGTGCACAGACTCTTAGAGCCAAGCCAGACCTATGGCTTGGCTTGCCCTATAAAGTAATTGCACACCCTTCTCTATTTGTGACCCTGGCTCAAAACGTGGGGCGATCAGTCCTTGATAAAATTATTTGTAAAAGGTGAGAACTATAAACTTGATGCCCTGCTTACATGCACCGATGTGACAACTACCATCAAGGCTACTCATAGCAGAGGCAAAGAAGAATGACTGTAGTGAAAATTCAGTTAAAATAAGTGTTCCCAGGGCAGGGACTCAAGACCATTGTGTACTCATTAGTTCGCAGGGAGAACTACCATGCCCAGGTGGACCTGGAAGGGGTATAGCTTCAGCAGGGGCGTTTGGGGTGCGACACCCCTCAAATGCATTGTTGGTTTGTAGTTGGACATTTTTCTCACCGTTCACATTTCACTAAGAGGTTTTAACTTGTTTATTTTTTCAGTAGGAATTTATATATATATATATATATATAGTGATTGGTTTAACAAAATGTAGTTAATTTTGCACCCATAGAGTAATCCATGAATGAGTGGTATTGTACTACATTTTGGAATTCACATACATCGACCGTAGAAGGCTTGGTAAGCTGCACCAGTTCCACGTTTCCAGGCATACTACTGCCACTCAAACAACCTAAAAGTGAAGGGATAAATGTTTACAAATAGTCTAACCAGTGGCATTTGTTCACGGTAGCATTCCCACCCATTGTTTGGTGCCCACTGTGCCACTCTAGACAGAGGCCCACCTAGTACAAACCAGCAACAGTCCATCCTGAACCTTGGCCATCTCACCCTTCCTCAAAGTGAAATTTAAGACCACCCCCGCCACCCAAATCTCACTTGCTAAGCTATGAACATGCCCCTGCCATGTGCCCTAGTACTATGACCCACCTTTAACACCTTCAGCGCGGCGCAAATTTTCGCGCTGTGCTGAAGTGCTCAATAACGGGCGTGGCCCTGACGGAACGGTTCCATCATAAGCACAGCCCAACCGCGCTCATGACGGAACCGTTCCGTCACAAGCATCGAAGGGGTTAATTGGCTCCATGAATGTGTTTTTTTTAATTTGAAAAGGCGCAACTACTTGTTCCACATGCAAAATGAAGGCCCATGACGTTTGACTCCTTAATGCACCTCTGACATTTTAGCCAACAGTGTGCATTCTAGACATTGTAACCTTTGGTTTTAGACGTTTCAGCTATCAATAAATGCATAGGCTCATAGCTCGTCATGTCAAGCAGGCTGACCCCACCATCTTTGCTGTCACCCTCCCCACTCCTGAGACTCATTCTCCAACATCACAAATCATGCACTCCACTTTTTCAAAATATCAAGGATGTTTAATGAGTTCCCTATATACAATTCACTGTTATCGACCTAATTTGAGCATGGACGTTGCGCCACTTGTGCCTTCGGAACCACTGTTGTGGTCATGAAAGAACACAAAGGAATCAGAGGATCAAGAAATTTATCTGGCTTCCTCTACCACCCAATGAAGTGCCAGGAAGTTAGCGAGAAGCTGGATTAGCGCTACGCAAAACCTCAAATAAAACACAAATTAAAAAAAGTGCACTCCTTTTTATACATTTTTATAAGTGAAACAGGATTGAGCTTGAATGGAGAATAAGCTTCGTAAAAGGCACTCCATGGAAATGTAGTTTTCCAAATAATACCAACATGACTATCTCAGGCAGTGGAACGGTTCCCGATGCTTGTAAAATGTGTCTGTCATCTTTTTCTAAAGCACAGCGCCCTGCGAGTTAATGCGAGTCCTGGCTGCTTTCCCCTAGAGCAGTGGATGGGCATTCTAGGCAGAACACTTTCCTTGTATCACTGGCTGAGTTGTGACATCACTAGAACAGAACTCAGATACAAGACATTATAATGGTAATGTGTATGTGTTGATGTATTGGATTAACACTTTCGCTGCGGCACAAATTCTGCAGTGGCGTGGGGCATGGGGGGTGAGCGCGGCGCTTCCGTGCTCGTTACGGAACCGCACCATCCTTAGACACGGGCGGCGTGTGCTCATGACGGCGTGGTTCTGTCATGACCACGCCCACTCATCAATTCGCCCGCACAGGCGGGGAATCAGTGCCGCGTGGGCGGAGCGGCCGCTGCATGACGGAATCACGACGTCATGAGCACACGCCACCCGTGTCTCATTACGGCGTGGTTCCATAACGAGCACGGAAGAGGTTAAGTAAATGACACTTCATAACTGTCCTACGGCGTGATCTGGGCAAGTAGCTTCCGAAATGGGTTTTCTTTTCCTCTAGAAAATAGTTTCGCTTTTTTTTCTTCGTTTCTTGGGCTGTATCGAAGAGCAACTGCTGATGGTTTCTACTGCAGATGGCGGCTGCCACCGAGTAGTATGGGTAGGGTGGGGGAATAGAAAAATAAATAAAAGTTACTTACCTTGCTGCCGGATGCTGCCTCTCCTTGCCTCCGTCCTCTTCTGTTCCTGCTGGAGGCACACATAGGCTTCCCTAAGCCAATCAAGATGCTGCTGTCACCATGACAGCAGCGTCGTGATGGGTCTGAATCCCGTGGTTTGACGCTCAGGTGGGGACTATGAGCATGTGCATGTTCTCCACTTAGGCAGTGTATTACAGCCGGTGGAGAACATGCAAAGTGCGGATGACTGTTTTGGCTGGCTAAACCGCCATGCACACATACATAATTGCCCCAACCACTCCTCCCCTGCTGGCTGTGAAGACGATTCAGAAAAGGGGGTGGTGATGAACAGAGTGTCTGAATTAAGCAGACCACTCTTACCCAGTCCAAAGATCAGGGCTTGATC
Organism: Lissotriton vulgaris; assembly: GCF_964263255.1. Lineage (NCBI taxonomy): Eukaryota > Metazoa > Chordata > Amphibia > Caudata > Salamandridae > Lissotriton > Lissotriton vulgaris. Next base: position 1,062,312,164 of record NC_141693.1, on the reverse strand, counting down.
CATCACCGTTATTTATCTCACTGCACCATCCTAGCTCAGAACCTGGCTATATGCAAATCAGTCTGTCCCTGGCCCAGTGCATCATGGGAACAGGGCAGACTAAACTACCAAGCCAATTCTTCACCAGAAAGGAGACAAGCTACCGGGGACCGGTTTCTGGCATTTCAGCCGTCTTCGGCCCGGCTTGCTTGAATCCTGATGGTGCAGTGAGAAAGGGACTCATGTCTGAGTATACCCTGCCACACCTATAGTGGCCAAAAGTGATTCAGAAAATGGGGTGGTGATGAACAGAGTGTCTGAATTAAGCAGACCACTCTTACCCAGTCCAAAGATCAGGGCTTGATCCATCACCGTTATTTATCTCACTGCACCATCCTAGCTCAGAACCTGGCTATATGCAAATCAGTCTGTCCCTGGCCCAGTGCATCATGGGAACAGGGCAGACTAAACTACCAAGCCAATTCTTCACCAGAAAGGAGACAAGCTACCGGGGACCGGTTTCTGGCATTTCAGCCGTCTTCGGCCCGGCTTGCTTGAATCCTGATGGTGCAGTGAGAAAGGGACTCATGTCTGAGTATACCCTGCCACACCTATAGTGGCCAAAAATGATTCAGAAAAGGGGGTGGTGATGAACAGAGTGTCTGAATTAAGCAGACCACTCTTACCCAGTCCAAAGATCAGGGCTTGATCCATCACCGTTATTTATCTCACTGCACCATCCTAGCTCAGAACCTGGCTATATGCAAATCAGTCTGTCCCTGGCCCAGTGCATCATGGGAACAGGGCAGACTAAACTACCAAGCCAATTCTTCACCAGAAAGGAGACAAGCTACCGGGGACCAGTTTCTGGCATTTCAGCCGTCTTCGGCCCGGCTTGCTTGAATCCTGATGGTGCAGTGAGAAAGGGACTCATGTCTGAGTATACCCTGCCACACCTATAGTGGCCAAAAATGATTCAAAAGACAGCCCAGCCCTACCCCATAAACCTCCCTCACTATGGAAAAATGATAATAACATTATTTTTCCGTTTTCCACTGCTCAAAGAGCAGGGGGTGGTTGTCCTCTGCCTTAGCAGAGGAGCCACCGTTGTTCTGCTGATGAGACAAAGCTACATTCATGATTTGTTTAAAAAAAACACAATTTGCCTACAAGACCAAACGATATAAATAATGTGACACACATGTTATTTTCATAATAAAAGCATATCCGTTATTGTGGTGTACTGTCTGCCTGAATTGGCACTCTGAGCAATTCCTTTGGAAGGTTTTATCTCAATCTCTGGTGTCTGTGACTTGCTTGTGTGTTGTTAGGGGACAATAACTCCCACAACTGGTTTAGTTATAGTCAATAGGGTATTGGGGGACAGCCGCCCAGAGGGAGGTCTGTCCCCCTGGGCATTGGGGGAATTAAGGTGCAGTCTAGACGACTGTGCTATATTTGGGCTATATCTGTTAAAGGATCTAGCCCAATGGTTAGATATGGGGCCATTTAGGGCTGCTACCCATCATTTTGTGTAAGGTCTATCGGGAGGCAGTGTTAGCATTAGGTGACAGGGAAATTTTTCCCACCTACCCTCCCCTTAGTTTAAGGTTTCAGGGTCCTGTGAGAGGATTGTCCGGTAGGGTTATCAGCATTATAGGGGACAGGTGCGGAGGGGCTGAAGGTTATGTATGGTTGTCGCTTGAGACAAGTGCAAGGTGTTGCCGGTTACCCGAGAAGTTTGCAGGGTTTTAGATAAGGCTATTATTGTTGCCATAGGCAAACCAGGCTAAAAGGGAGCGTGTGAACAAGCTCACATCGGAAAGAGGCAGAAGTTAAAGGTTACGTCATAGGAAGTTCAGATTTACTAGACGTTAATAGATTCACTGTTAAACAATAGGGGAAGTTAAACTGCTACAATGGTCATGACATAGATATTTTCTGGGTACTTATGTGTGGGACTGGTATTTAGGGGTGGGGGTAGAAAGAGTGACAACATTGTATAGTGTGGTTTTAGTTGTGTAAGGCGTTCAGCCTACAAAAGTTTTGTAATGTTCACATGTTTCAATAAAGCAGCCATTTTCACACATACTAGTTTGTGAGTGGTCTGTGCTGAACCCGCTGTCACCCAAAGAAAGCCAATGAATGCATGCATATGTCTGCTTTTATTACAAGATGCTTGTACCAATTGTGATCAGGGCACAAAAAGAAGTGGGGGGACTAACCTAGTTAATCAGTCTGCAAGTGACATCACGGCATGTGACATCACAACGTGTGACATCACAGGAAGTGGCATCTTAAGAAGTGACATCAGATCTTAAGCCCTCACATATACGTTTAACATGTCCATCATGAGTACATTGGAGCACATTTCGAGTATACAGGGAAATCCTCCTGATTTAGACAGAAGATTCACACTTTTGTAGGCTCAACATTGTATCCTGTGCCGACGACACCCAGCGCATCCTCTCCCTCACCAAAGACCCCACCACTAATAAACTCAACTTCCAGAAAGGACTGCAAGACGTCTCAGTCTGGATGACCAACACTGCCTGAAGCTCAGTGCCGAGAAGACAAAAGTCCTCGTCCTCGGTACCACCCCTCCTGCATGGGACAGCACCTGGTGGCCGAACGCCCTCGGAAGCCCACCTACCCCCTCAGACCACGCCAAGAACTTCAGCATCGTACTCGACTCATCACTCACCATGAACCGACAGGTCAACACCGTCACCTCCTGCTGTTTCAAAACCCTCCGCAAGACCTTCAAGTGGATCCCCCTGAGTCAAAGAAGACAGTCACCCACGCACTCACCACCAGCAGACTGGACTATGGAAACACACTCTACGCCGACATCAACAAGTCCCTACTCCGCAAACTCCAGACAATACAGAACACTGCTGCCTGACTCGTCCTCTGCATCCCCCTGACACAAACACATCAGCCAACACCTACGGAGTCTCCACTTGCTCCCCGTGGAGAAAAGAGTCACTTTCAAAATCCTCACTCACGCTTACAGATGCCTACACATCGGACCCAAATACCTCAATGACAGAATCAACTTCCACGTACCCAAAATAAACCTCCAATCTCCCAACCTCCCACTGACCGAAACCCAGTGCATCCACAGAACTAGAGCAGGCGGAAGATCCTTCTCTCACATTGCCAATAGCCCGTTCCAGGTCTTGGCTGCAGACAAGAGATGCGCCCTCTCCCTGAACACGTGCAGGAAGACCCTAAAGACCTGGCCCTTTGGCTAAACTGATCTGCGGACCCTCCCCCCTCCCCCCCATCAAACTGACAACTGCCATGGAAAGAATTCTATCCCATACGTTCATGAGGGAAGAAATGATATGTAACTATTTTCTTAATGGTGAACATTGACAGACTACATAACTGACTACAATATGTGAATATTAAATATCTACTTTTATACACTAATTTGGTTAAGAGAGAGCGAGTTGATCTAAGGCACAAGCCAAACGCCGAAGTAATTGTAAGTAATGGCATTGGTTGTACATTTGTTGCCTATTCTCCAAGTGCATCGGAATTTGCGTGTAAAGCCATAGTCTTAAGTTCTTGATTGTATTGCTGTTGACAATTGTTGTTACAATTATGTGCATCCAAAGCTGTGAAATATCTTGGTAAGCTTACCCATGTGCAGTCCAAAATGTAAGTACCATCAGCATACTGAACGGGAGTTAAGGTGACATGTATTTTTCATTCAAGACACAAGTCGGGATAAGATTAAATAGGAAGCGGGCCAAGACGCTTCCTTGTTTAAGGTATGTTTTTAGTTTATAACTGCCTTCAGAACCTATTTTCTTGTCCTAATTTAACTGGACCCCTGTCCTGTCATTGAGCTTGCAAATTGCTCTTAGCATAATTTAATTAATTCCCTATGAACTCCGTTTACTCCACCATCAGCTCTATCCACACTATCAAAATTGTTAATAACATTTCTGAACCAAACGGTTTGATTTTTCTGACTAGCACTTGATCACGTGCAACCATAGAGACTATGAGGATGTTATATGTTACTTAAAGGGTTGCATTTTGGCCGAAAGCCAATCTGATGGTTTTTTGCCCCTCGCCTCCTGCTCCCAGTACATCCAAGAGCAGTTTTATGTACATTTTCTCGTCGACGTTTCAGAGAGAATTTCATATGTAATTCTAAAGGGTTGTCATTAGTTCCATTTTAAAATAATGGGGTGAGCATGAGTCTGCCTCCTGGGCATACAAGGTCAGCTAGATTTTGACATGAACCTTGGCGGGGATGGGCCCTTTACTCACCTCAGTCTGCGCCCCTCTCCTTCTTGCATGTTTAGTCCTGCCAAGAAAACTTTACTTAATAGAACAATCAAGATGACAGTACTACATTGGGAGTGATGTGCGCCTGTCATAACTGTCTGTAAGCTTAATCATCACCTGTCTTTACACATAAACAGATATTTTCCTACCAGTAGCAGAAGGGGCTTGGGCTGTACACGGCTTAGGAGGTGACAGGCTTCGATTTGTGATGATGGCAGCGCCCGTGGCACCTATTTTTGCTTTGTCCAAAAAGGGTATTGGCCCAGCCCTAACAGATTGCCAATAGTACGGTTTCGTTTTGGACTCACTGCCTCTTTTTTGCACTAAGGTATCATGTGGCAGTGGCAGAGATTACAGGGCTTGAATTTAGGTGTCTCAGGCTTCTATCCTGCCAAAGTTGATAAACAAGTGTCTAGGTTTGTTAAGTATTTAGACACTGGGTCAAGATCATTGTGCTCTAATCAAGGACAGCACCTACGTTCTCATTATTTTTCCATCGCTGTGTGTGTTGTGTGACACGTTTGTTTCGATCTGCACTCTCCAGTAATGCTTCGCCGTTTTACCTTCCTGTCGCCTACTGGTGTGTGGTGGTGTCTGGACAAACCTGTGTGCTTCTAACTCATATTGGCTGCTTCCTTCACTTGTCTGGTCTTTCTTTTACTTGCTGCTGCTTTTACTTTCACTCCCACCCCATTCCCCGAGTTTTACAAAACTCACGAGCTTTCATTTTCCCTTCATTATTTCCGTTAGCTTTTACCATTTTGCTGTGTTCCGAACTAATTGCCTTTTTTATGATTACTCTTTTGGGCTTTTACATCTGACGCATCTTGTGGTGTCTTTTCTGCGTCACAAGAAGGCATTTATGGTTTGGGTTTACTTGCCTAGGGTTGTTTTGTTTGCATTTTGGCAGCGCCTATGCGATTGAGACTTTCCTAGCATGTGGGTGAATATAAACAGAGCATTCATTCGTCCCTATGAAACCACTACTTTAAATAGAGAATTGTTAAACATCACTGGTACAGAGAAGTTAAGCTGTTCCGTGTCGCATGGAAATAGCGCACCTAATCTTGTGTTTTTTTGATCTTTTTTTTAATGCTAGTACAAAACTAGGAGTACCAAAATGCAAAGAAAAAGGGTGTTTGATGAAATTCTCTCCTGTTATGGAACAACTTGAATTATTTTAGAAAGACCAAATGTACCCTCGTGATTAATAGGAAAGGTTTTAATGTTATCAGATTACTCCTTATTACAAAATACACCCTGTTTCACCCCTTTTAGCATTAATAATCCTTTGGTAGACTGTTTATAAAGCCCACGCTTTGTCATTCTGGTTGCCTTTGACTTCAAAGGTTTCAGGTTGTGACTGTCAGACTGCCCACAAGAAAACATCCAAGAACTGTCATTGTTTGTGTAGCCCATTCACCTTTTTCTGCATGGTCACCCCAGATTTTCACCTTTTTTGGACCCTATTTTTGGCTTTAGGAATGTATGCACTATACCAATGCCAAACAGTAGCACTGCATGTGGGCCCCCTCTAAAACATGTGCTGTACATTGGAACTCCCTATTTGGACTATTTAACTTCCCCATAAATCCATTGTAATTAGTCCCTAAAGTGCACCTGGAATGGAAAGTTACATGTCATATTTGGGCAACAGCGTATATTTACAACACCCATCTATATGACAAAACAACATTTCAAGCATGAGCCCCACATTGTTCTAGCTAGGCTGCAGTTTAAATGCACTCCAATAACTCATGGCAAGGAACACTGCCTTTTCCATATAGAAAAATCCTAAGTTTAATATATTCAAAAGTCACCCTTAAAATGTGCCTTTAAAGCCCCCATGGCAAGGTTCTAATCTGTAAACATAGGCCACACCTCATATTTGAGGCTAGTATTCCCTCAATGAAATAACATCCAAAACCATTTCACTTTGTAGGCGTGGCTATACTTTTTCTTTAATAGGCCAAGGTGGCATTAACATCTTTATTTTTCACCTCTGATTAGGAAAGGGCTATAAAATGCCTCAAAGTAATTTCTGCCTAGTTTAAAAAAATGACTTAACATTGAAATTAGATATTTTTTTACATCTTAAACAGAAAAGTTACTTTTAAAATTGTAATTTAAGCTGCCTGAGCCAAAACTTGCAGAAAACATGTTCTGCTACCTGTTACACTTCCAGAGATGCAATACGCAACTTTGGCTGTTAGGAGTAGAAACTGTGACTGAAAGGCCAATGGCTTGCATATGGGTCTGGGAAAGGCTAATGGGTGTTAACTACTGATGAATAGCAGGGTTTAACTATCCACAAGTGGGCAGGAAACATTTGCAGAAAAAAGGGAAGCTTTTGCACTATCTCTCTTGACTTGGAGATGCCAAGGAGGGCTTCTATTCATGCCCAGTACCCTCTTTGACAGTTCGGCTCCAGCCAATGGGAGGGTAAACCAGTTTTGACTCTGTAAGTTAGGAAAGGGGCCAGGAAAGAGAGGCCATCATGGTAGCAGCTGGGTCCCGCCATCTTGAAACAATAACTCTTGGGTGATCTTACAGTAAGGCAAAGAAAAAGTTCTGCAAGAGGAGGTGGGGACTGTGAGAAAATTGTTAGGATTGGACAATAAAATTCCTCCAGTCACTGGCTACTGCACAAGATCAATCTGGCAACTCCACTGCCCCATCTTCAGAACATTCCTGGACCTAAGAAAACTCCACATGAAGAAGACCCTGCTGGACGAAAGAACATTTCCTGCTGAGAGAAGGACCCTGACTGCTGCCTCCTGCTAGAAGAAGAGGACTCAAACAAGGATTCAAGGACCCCTGAATCCGCCTTTCACCCATGGACTGGCACTGCTTTCCAATGGTCAAGAGGCTGGCCACCTGATTACATGTTTCAATGACACAACAAGCATTTGAAATGCAATAGGTCTCGCATTTACAAGCGTTTGAGCTATTGGCATTGTAAAGGAAAATGCCTTTTATTTATGTGTTTTTTTTTTCAGCTGAGTAAAGACCCATTGCATTGCAAATGCGCGCTATAAAAATAAATTAAAACACCTTAAGAGAGAGAGTGTCCTACCTGCAACAGCAAGCAGGACAAAGCTATTTGAGAAAATAGTGCTCTGAGGATTTAATTAAAGCCTACTGAGTAACAACACACGTAACAGGGGGTGTCGCCATGAGAGGTTACAAAATGAGACAAGGCGGTACTAAGGAGGGCCTACTAAGCCTTTCGACCAATGAACATCCACAGTTTACAGTGAACAAGCACACAAGCCAATGAAAAATATGGGCGAGAGTGTCCAGAGCTTCAATAGCACATGGACTCATCTACAAAATGGCATATCCACATCATTGTTCCATTTATTTTTCTTTAGCCATGCAGCACTGCATAGAAAATGATGTACAGCATAATCAAAGGACATTTGCAAAGCAATAAGGTCCCAAAGGCGTGACCTATTGGCTTTGCCAATGCTTGTTTGTTTTTGCTATTTTAGTGTTGCATGGGTTACTGATGGTGGTGAACACTGATGATATTTCTTCCCTCATTCAACTGAAGTTAGGCGCATAGTGACTCTGTATCAAGAACCACATGTCGTCCGCAGTCCATCAGGAAATCATTAAAAAGTTACAGCAGGTTCAGGAGTCTCTCTCTCTCCACACTGGAGGTGTTTAGGTCCTCCACAATGATTGCTGGGAAGCTCCATCATAAATGTTTGGTAGTGCCATGTGTCTCCACCTTCCTGCTGCTCTTCAGCATCTACCCAGGGACAGTAGCCCAAAGAAATCTTCATTATGAAAAAATGTGCCCGCTCCAAAACGAAAGCCCTTCTAGACTCCGGAGACCTGCGCAACTACATCATCAGTAGGGTAAAACTAACCTGTCTCACGACGGTCTCTCGCAAACTTTCTTCGATCAACTAGTCACCTGTGCCAAAGACAAAAACTGCAAGTTTCTACTTAAAAAATGCTGAGTTTAAGGTGACAATTTAAGGCATTGTCTTAAAGATAAGGGAGCTTGGAAGGTTGGTTACCTCCCAACAACTTAACAAGACCATTCAGGAAAACAGAGCCACTCAAGAAACCTCTGCAAAGTTTGACTCAAGAAACCTCCACAAAGTTCGGGCATCGCCAGCGGGCCTCTCCTAACAACTTGTAACACCATGTATTTAACAGTCAGGGAAAGACCACAACTCAAGTCTTTGTACAGAGAAGGTAGCTCGGTGGTCTTTTAATCTGCAAGCAGCTTTGGTCATGCTCCAAAAGCAACAGCTCAGGCGGTGACCCTGAAAACTGTAAGACAAGAACACCAAGGGCAGGCAGCAAAGAAAGGAGCTTCTAAAAGATAAGCCAGCTCAGGAGGCCCCTCCCAGAAACCTGCAACACTTTAACATGAGGTCAACACAGTGGCGTAACGATAATTGAGGGGCCCCCCCTGCCAGGTACGTGGAGGGGCCCCCCTCCAGACTCTATTAGGAGCTCTTAGGCCAAAGTGCAGTGCTGAGTGGGCCCCCTTGAGCTTGAGGGCCCCCCGCACTGCGGGGGATGCGTGGGCCTGTGTTACGCCCCTGGGTCAACATAGCAACTCAAGAACCCTTCTGAAAGACACAACAGCTCAAGAGGTACTTCAGTATCTGGCACAATACCTTGGTGTGTGAGCACCCATGTCGGGCAACAGCTCAGGGTAGCTTCTTATTACAAGACCGCCATGAAACAGTGGGCCACCATAACCAGGATAAAGCTCGATCCTGCCACGGTTCACTGCCCCGCCTTCATGAAAACCCTCTCACTCCCCCTTATGCGTTTCAGGACTGAGGTGCTGGTCTCACTGCTGTAAAAAATGAAGGCACCTGTTACTTCAAACGACGGGCGCCACCTATGTCTGCCGCCCAGGGCAAGGAGGCAAGTTGAGATGCCATGTCCAACTCTAGATACCGATTGGGCAACACGTGTGCTTCCCTTTTGAAATGGCGTCACACTTCATGGCTCCAAAAGCCTCAGATATTCATCCAGTTGAGATTCGCCTCTCCTGCAGCTGCTGAATTCTGACAATCTGGAACAAGGCTAGACCCACATCAGACACCACCCACACTCGCTCCAACACCCGAGCCCTGGAAGCGGTCCCCACCTCATATATTGCCTCCCCCTCCCTGCTAGAGAACACTCCTACACACCCAGCTGTGAGCCCCACCCTGCTGATACAAGGGGGCAGAGGGCCCGACAGATAACTGGGATTTGACAGAGAATCACTCCCAGGACCCAGAGAGAAATGTATCAGTGATGAGATGTTGATTGAAATGAATAGTGGAGCAGGACTGTGTAGGCCCAACACCCTCGGAGGAGAGGGGTCTGCAATGCTCGCTGTCAGTGTGCAGTAGGCCCCTGAAGCTCAGCAGGATTACGGCATTCTCCAAAGTGAAGTGAACAGAGAGGCTTTCTGTGCAGTGCTGAATGAGACCCAAGAAGCTAAGTGCATGGGTGTGTGTGGGTGGTGAGTGAGTAGGTCGGTGGTTGTGGCCCTGAGTTGAGAGGCTGTGAAGTAGTCTCTCTCATGACTGCAAAGGTGTACTTCTATGCAGACCCCCTGTCTTAATCAAGTCCAGATTTTTACAAAGTGTTTGACGGATATTAGGTAACATAGTGCTTCAGAAACAACGACTGATTCGTTGCTCAATAGCACTAGAAGACAACTTAACAGCAGCGACCCTGGAATAAGAAATAGCGTTATTCAACAAGGAGTATCCCCTGAAGTGTATTACGCACAGTGGAGCTTAAAGGGAGGGTATGTGGAGAAAGATTATTATTGCCTATTAATGAGGCAGCAGTGTCTCGGCTGCCGTTCCGTCATCTCCTCACGTGTGGCAAGGGCCGAGACATCTATGCCAGCGTATGCCAGGGTTGTGGAGGAATAGGCAAAGGTTTGAGGAGTCCCACAGGTTTTGCATGGATAGCCTTTCCTTGTTCACAAATTGCACAGTTCTTAATGTATTGTCGCACATCATCTCGCACTCGGGCCACCAAAAGGAACGTTCCTCACTGGCAATTGTTTTATACTTTCCCATATGTCCACCCAACATAGAATCATGGGTCCACACTAACACCTACTGTCGCAATGTCTCTGTTGGAATAAATAAGGCCGTACCATGATAGGTAAGATCATCCTTTTCCACACGATGCTCCGGATCTTCCTGGACCCATTCCTGTACATCCATACCTGCTAAAGCAATCCTCACTTCTTCCAAGAAGTCCTGTGAGGACAGCAGGGCTACCGATGGAGTCGGATCACCCATTACTGTCAATATGAAAGGTGGCTCGAGGCCCTCGATTTCTCGCTGCTCGTCTACTTCTCCTATGCGGGAAAGGGCATCCGCTTTCCCGTTTTGCGACCCAGGTTTATACTTGATAATAAAATCAAAATCAGAAAAGAACGATGTCCAACGTAGTTGCCGTGGTGTTAGTGCCTTGGCGTTTTTCAGAAACAATAGATTTCTGTGATCCGTGTAAATTTCTACAGTATGCACCGCACCCAAGAGATAATGGAGCCATTCTTCACATGCTCTTTTTATCGCAAGAAGTTCTTTGTCTGAGATGGTATAGTTTATCTCACATGGCGTAAGCTTTTTTGAGAACAAGGCAACCGGATGTACTTGACCTGTCTCAGGATGTCTTTGGGATAACACGCCTCCCACAGCACTTAGAGATGCATCTGCTTCAAGTATGAATGGCATCTGCGGATCAGGATGACGCAGGATTTGAGCCTGGGTAAACTGCTTCTTTAGGAACTGAAACGCCTTATCTGCCTCCTCGCTCCACACAAAAGGGGTATTTTTCCTCAAAAGGCTGGAGATCGGATGTATTATTTTAGAGAAATCCTTGATGAATCATCTATAATAATTTGCAAAGCAGAGGAAACTCTGCACCGATTTGACATTCCGAGGGGTGTTCCAATTAGTGATAGTATCAACTTTATTCGTGTCCATTTGAACGCCTTGTGCATTGATCACGTACCCAAGGAAAGAAACCTCCTGAGCTTGAAACAGGCATTTCTCAAGTTTTGCACAAAGCGAATTCTGCTGTAATCTGCCAAGTACAGTCTTCACATGGGTTACATGCTCCGGAAGGGTAGAAGAATAAACCAGGATGTCATCTATATATACGACACAAAAGGTTTCCAAACATCCACGCAGCACCTCGTCCATAAAAAACTGAAACGCGGCAGGGGCGTTACACAGCCCAAAAGGCATCACCCTATATTCAAACAACCCAAATTTTGTTCGAAACGCCGTTTTCCACTCGTCCCCTTTTTGGACCCGGACCAGATGATATGCTCCACGCAGATCGAGTTTGGTGAAATAACGGGCTCCTTTCAATTGGTCCATCAACACAGGTATTAAGGGGAGAGGATATCGATTCTTGATTGTCACTCGATTTATTGCTCTGTAATCGATAAATGGTCTTAATTCGGCGCAATCCTTTTTGGGTATAAAAAACATAGGGGATGAGGCTGGTGATGTTGAGTGTCTAATAAAGCCGGTTGCAAGAGTTTCCTCAATGTAAGTCTTTAGATATTGTGTTTCCTTCTCGGTCAAGGCGTAGACTCGACTGCACGGGATGTCTGCTCCGGGTCGGGTACCAGTGCAATACGGCAATCATATACCCGATGCGGAGGCAGGGTGGTCGCCTTGTTGTTGATCGAACACAGGGAGATATTCCTTGTACTCCTCAGGAGTAACGGTAGCACAACAATAGTGCTCTTGAGAGCCTTCCATCGCCAGACACACTGAAGGCGTTATGCCAGGGATGTTGTTAACAGGAAGGTCCCGATTGCAATGTTCCTTACAATAGTCTGATGACAAGGTAATGGTACGTGCCGCCCAACTTACTTTGGGATCATGAAGGGTCAACCATGGCATGCCCAAGATAAGCCGGAACTGAGGTGCATCGATCAGATCGAACTGAATGTACTCTTGATGATTTTGGCTGGTCTACATTAACAAGGAACACGTATGATAAGACACAGGGCCGGAAGACAGAACGGTTCCGTCGACTGCTTTCACCAGCTCCGGTTTTTCCTTCTTCTCGCAAACGATTCCGGTTTTCATGGCATATTCTTGGTCAATGTAATTCCCTGTGGCACCGGAATCAAGCAATGCATCGATATCCATTGCCGCATGGGAAGTTACCCATAGCGTGACTTTGAGGTTCATGTGTGCGACAGCAGGATGTAACGTATTAGCTAGCACTGGTGAGATCGTTGAAGGTTGATAACCCAAGGCAGAGACCTCTTCCTGATTTGGGTTTTTTAGTTTTCCGCCGGCTCTCCTGTCTGAACAAGCGCCTGAACACGAGGCACGAAAGGACGTCCGGGTAGCGCATTTCTGGCTCTACACTCCTTTATCAAGTGTCCTCCTTTGCCGCAATACAGACATTGTTTCAACCTTCGTCTTTTCTCCCTCTCTTCCTGTGAAAGGGGGCCGCGGATGCCTCCTATTTGCATAGGTTCTGTGCCTTCTACTGCCTTGGGACGGTCTTCAATAGAGTTTTTGAAACGGGGATAAACATACCGACCATCTCCCCTGTTTCTATCCCCTTTTCGATCAAGGAGTCTGTGGTCCAACTGGACAGTCAGATCTATAAGTTCTTCGCAGGTATTAGGAAGCTGTACCACTTGTGCCAGGACTTCTTTGAGCTCCCCTCTCAATCCCTGATAGAACAGAGAGATTCTTTTTGCCGGAGGCCAGTCAGTTTTTACTACTAGCCTATTGAAAGACGTAATGTAGGTCAAAAGCTCTTGGGAGCCTTGACGTAGTGTTAACAGTTCCCTGTCAAGGGTCATCATGTGGGATTTCCTATCAAAAATTTTCCGTAATTCTAAACAAAAATTGGGAAAGCTGTGCAACACAGGGTCATTTCTCTCCAGTAAAGGAATGGTCCAGCTCACCGCATTACCACCCATATATGACGTCACGAATGCCGTTTTGGCTGGATCATCATGGAACACCACAGGTTTGCATAAAAAATGTAGTCTGCACTGGTTGAGAAAGGTCTCAAACTTCCTGGGGTCCCCAAAGAATCGCTCAGGGGGTGCCAACGGTATTCCCATGTTTTGTAAGACATGTACGGTGTGGACAGGGTCGGCAGGATGGACTGTGGCAGGAGGAGATTCAAAGAACCCACCCCCTTCTGCCCCTACAGAGGGAGTGTGACTGGTCGAAACAGGAGCTGACATTGTGGCTGGTTTAATATAGGGAATCCCTCCAGTACATTCACGTGTCAATCCTGCTACCTCTCTCCGCAAGGAGCCGTCTTCCTTATGCAGTATCTGGTTCTCATTTCTTGAAGTGTGTTCCTCTTGCTGCAAAGCTGCCAAGCTTCCCACCACAGAGGCCAACACGACATCGATGTCCATCGTCTAGGCCGGGCTTGTATACTTGGGCTTGCCAATCTGTCGGGATTGCCAGTAGCCCAAGAATATATATGCCACTAACCTTGTCCTTGTGACCAGCGGAGACGATGTCTGGAGATAGGCTCCCCAATTCCTCCTAGACACGAATCCCAACAAAGGAGACTATACACCCTCTGCGTGGACTCGTACCCCGGGGAAAAGGGAAGTGGATAAAATAAAAAAACTAGCTGTAGGTTCTGTGATTCCCTCAAGGTCTGGTCAAGAGAACGGCTGGGTACCAGGAAGGACGTCCTCACTGCATAAGAGGATGATAAAGCATAATATATTACGCCTGTTCTTTTCTGATTACCCCCAGCTGAATAATCAAAGTCTTCTCACTCCTTACCAGAAAGTCATACAGCTAGACAGGGTATTTCCTATCCCTTGTGTCCCAAAACAAAAATATTAAAATAACAAGGGAATAATAGTCCAATTCAAATAGTCTGTATCTGGTACGGTGTATACCACAACTTGAACAGTCTGTACTTGCTGCTGGAAAACGTGTAGAATCACAATGTCACCACAAGAAAACCCACCCAGGAATATCCTTTTCCAAGTGTGATAGCGTTGTTAGAAAGACACAATGCTAATGTTCAAAACTGTTCTTTTGGTGATTGTGATCACCGAATCGATAACAAAATTAACTGGAGCCACGGTGTCCAAAATAAGAGTGAGCGTGATGACCAGGAACTGCTGCCAAAGGTCACCAACAGAACGAAGTAAACAAGGCAGCTCCACCTGAATACTGCTAAAAGGAAATTACTCAGAGTGCGTCTTATCATCAGACGCGTTCAAAAGCAAAACCCTTCTCACTCCACCGAATGTGATGTGAACGCGTAACAACCCGTTTACATTACACCGTGGCTTCTCTTTTCTAAATCCATGCACAGGTGCAAGGCGAACGCGGAGGAGGTGAGCCTGCACTCCTTCCGCTAAAATACCTGGCTCCATTTCAGTCTCGGAAACAAATGGATGTCCAGAACTGCAACGGCTTCAATCTTCAAGCTGAAATCCAGCGGGGAACACCATCTGCCATTCCCACAGAAACAGGTTGATTGGCAGGCACCTTCCTAACACGAAGGAAGTGCTTTTGTAAGTTCCGCCCTGAGCCTCCGGGTGACGTGACTCTAGGCAGGCTGGTTGCTGTAGTTTTCCAGTAGTTTACACTCATCTCATGTCGGACAGCAGAACAGCGGTGACCACAACAATGGTATGGTTGTAACCCCAGTGACATAGAGATCGCTACACCCACACATTCGCGTCTTAAAGTCTGTGCCCACAAGTTCCAAAAGGAATTCATCCTCCCAGCATATAGCGTGTATCTTTTCTTCAGTTACGCCTTACAACCCTCCACGGAGGCGTATATAATTTTCTAACCAGGCAAAATAATTCTTAAAGTCCTGAAGATGATCCCTATTTAACTTGAGCACGGGATCGAAACGTCGACTCCTTTGAGTAGACATACGTTTAACCAATGTACATTACTGTATGTATGTGTTACTCC
Organism: Lissotriton vulgaris; assembly: GCF_964263255.1. NCBI lineage: Eukaryota > Metazoa > Chordata > Amphibia > Caudata > Salamandridae > Lissotriton > Lissotriton vulgaris. The sequence continues at coordinate 1,062,296,931 of NC_141693.1, read as the reverse complement.
AGGAAACACTGATAATATTGATTTGCAACAGTGCCCTGGTTGCTCACTTCCTTTGCCTGAAACACTTTTCCCTCTACTACCTTCTTTCCTATCCTTTTTTCTGTACGGAACAGGACTGTGCCACTGTAATGTAATGCTTTGCTGCTAAATGGAACTTAACCTTCAATAATTCACTTTATTAATAAATTCCCTGTCCGACTGGACAAGGGAGAGAAATATATAGTAGCCTATTGTGGTCTATATAATACTATTGCAAGATTTCCTTTATGCTTAGGACCTTTGTTTTCCTTAAACGCTGCTCTTTTTGGAAGCACATACTCGTGCTTGTGGCTGCATCCACCTTGCGGGAGCGAGCATGGGCACGCCACAAGCACAAGTATGTGCTTCCAAAAAGAGCAGACTGTACGCGCATGCACGCAGCACTCCCGGGCTCTCTCACGCGCTCTCACTCTCTCTCTCCTCTCGCTTTCTCTCTCTCGCTTTGTCTCAGTCTCTCTCGTTCTCTCTCCCCCCTCTATCGCTCTCTCTCTCTCTTTTTCACTCTTTTCCTTTCACTCTCTCTTGCCCTCCTCTCCCGCCATGTGTTCCATAATGTAGACCTCCTTTTTCCCCATCCTGGATGCATATTGCTTTTCAATTACCTCATTCCAACACATTTTCTGCTGCTCCTTACATGCAGCACAACCCGCTATCTTGCACGGACACAAGGGAGTAGGTTACATGAATATATTGCCTCAGACAACAGCAGGTTCTAAGATCTTCGGGTGCAGTGATTATGGCTCAGCACACACGAGTAAATAGTTACTTCGCTATTGGTATGGGTGCCCTGTGAGAGGGCTGCCAGAGATGAATTCCACAGTGGTTGTTTTTCAAGTTAGGAGGATCATGCACCCGTGAGATTTCAAGTTTTTAAATTACTGTGCGTATGCTGAGATGGGTTTTGCAACGAAGTTTCCACAGCTTCGTTTCTTGCAGAAATCACACAGAGAATTATCGAATGATTGAAATGGTGCATTCAGCTGGTACCAGGTTCACCATTTCCTTTTTACTAAGCAAAGTGACTGGGGTGTTAAATTGACACATCCTGGTAGATACAGTTGCATCTCAAATCCAACATATGAAGAAACACCAGTTGTCTCACACTTCACCTTGCACAACTGGTGCACATACTTTTCTGTAGATGTATTCGGTGGATAGGGATGGTGCTGGATATGGATTGAATACTCTCAAACCAAAGAGTCTACTTGACATCAGAAGAGAGAAAATAGACGGAGAGGCAGATCTACGAGTTGTTAATGCGCTGTCAGTGAGAGAAGTCAAAATGGGGACACCTGACCTATCTGTGTTTATTGCTACTATTTAATTCAAGTTTTCAAAACACCTTTTATTCGGATGATTTGTTGTCTTTCAGTCTGAAGTTCGAGAGTATGGTGGACTGTTTGTATCTTAAGATATTGACATTAATGCACAGCTTTAAAGCACATGAGGTGAGGGTTCTGCAAAAGCAGGAGTTTATTTAAACAAGCATTGGCATAGCCAATAGGTCTCACCTTTGAGACCGTATAAGTGTTTAGCTATGCAACAGTTGATGTTGTTGCACCAAGGATATTGTGCTGGATAACTAAACACTTATAAGGTCCCAAAGGCGAGACCTATTGGCTATGCCAATGCTTGTTGCTTTTATACATTGAAAAGGGTTTCTTGGTCTTCAGCAAGAGAGGGTTCACTTGAGCTTAAGGTGTAACGTAAGCAGCAGCACAGAATTAAAGAAAGACAGACGAACACACTCTCGCTCTCCATCGTTCACTCAAAATACACTTTGTGTTATGATGGTAGTACCAGCTCTTCCATAAGACTCGGAAAGGCAGCAGTCTTAGGGCACCACCTATCCAGTTTACTACAAAAGTGCAGGAAATTGCATTTATAAAAATCAGTGTATGGGAGCACTACACCATAAAAAAGATTCTGCTTCTTGGAGTACTAAAACCATTGCACTGTTCCTGCACCGCATGTCCTCTAACCCTGAATGCTTGTCCAGTAGATACTGCAGGACCCTAGGAATCTAAGAGAGTAAGGTAACAGCTTGACTTACACAAAAAGCGGGAGTCTCCATAAAATGAAAAATACAGACGTATAACAAGGTGAAGGGGGAAGGCATGGTAATAGAAGAGTAAAGGACTGTGGTTTAAAGAGAGCTACTGTAAGGCCTGGAAGTGGAGACTAGAGTAGCCCAGCTGGGTGGCTGGCACCAGGGGCTGTATTACATATGTGGCACATTTTCCTGGTTATTCTGGTGCTACCCAGGAAAATGTGCCACATAATAGTGAATATGCTGCCCCCAGGGCAGCCACAAACCTGTGCTGCCCTGGGGGCGGCGTATTCAGATGAAAAACGGAGCGGCTGCTTGTAAGCCGCTCTGTTTTTCACTGTGCAAGCAGCAACCCTACTGCTCTTTGAAGGAGGAATGGAGATCCCCTTGCAGGCTGGTGTATTTAGTGACTGTGCCCGCCTGCAAGGGGATGTCTGGGGGGGGTCCCCCTATCCTTCCTCCAGAGGGCTGCCGCCAGGGGAGCACTGAGAGTGTGCCACCTTTTAGATGGCGCCCGCAATACCGCACAGGTCCAGAGGCAAAGGGATTCCCTCATTTTCACGGGGCCACACCCCCATGCAAATGAGGGAATGTCCTTTGATGATTGCGCTGTCGCTTTATGTGCACCAACGCTATGGGTATTACTGAAGTGGACGCATAAGCATTTGCAGCCCCTTCAGTAATACCAAAGTGCCCGGGGGGGGGGGGGGGGGGGGGGGGGGGGTTAGGAGGAGGGCAAAGCGGGCACAAAACACCTGTTGCACCCCCCCCCGGCACTCCAGTAATTCGGATACAGGGTGGGGATGCACCATCTGGCACAAGAACCCTGGTGAGGAAAGAGGACGCTATGGTAATGTCTCCTTCGTTCGTTGCCCTCTATATCCCCTGTTCTTTAACCTGCACCTCTTCCTTCACCTCGAGAAGACACAATAGGTGTCGGATGTAGACAATGATCACAGCAGGATTTTGTCATTTGTGGTGCATCATTATTTGTTATAACGCCACAATGTTTTTGCCATAAAATGTAACCAGTGTGGTGAGGGGCAGTACTCTCTATCTGCAGAAAGGTTTAGCGAGGGAATCTACTGTTTATTGTGTGTAACATGGCACCATATGCATCTATTGGGTTGCTTTAAGGCTCCACATTTAGGCTCCACTAAACGCATACTAAAAAGATCTCGGTTCAAAGTACCAAAGTTATAGTTTGAGTTATAATTGGTCTGAAACAAATACTCAGTCAAATTAGTTTATAATGTCTTTGTATCTATAAAAAAAGCGCTTCCTTCAAAAACAATTAGCCAGAATGTTTTTTTCAATCTCAACTTTGTTTTTAGCCAATCTGGACATCCGAGCCATGTCACTGTAGTGTTGTAAGAATAAATTTGCTCAAACAGTCATAGTGCTTAAAGTTCACATTTTAACTTCTTTTCAAACTAGAAGCGTGATTTTACCTTAGGTAGGTTTATTTGCAGGAACACCGTATGGCTAAAAATAACATTTCAAGCAAGTATTCTCATGTATAAATCTTATGCTCCAAGTTTTTCTGGGTGAAATACTTATTGAAATTCCCAATTCCTTGGGGATTAACACTCCCATTCACCACCTGTTCTGAGCGGGTTGTAAATGGGAGCAGGGTGGGTGGGGTAGTGCGGCAACGGCATGTGGGGGCACGAAGGGGGTGGGGAAAAGAAGCGGAAGTGAGATAGTGGAGTGGGTGCTATTGCAGGGACTGAGATCGGACTGCACTTGCAGCCTAATCCCAAAGTGATTTAACCAGCCACAATTTCCATCTGGTAGATTCAGGTTCGGTATTCCCGCAGCCAGTTATATTTGGGTAGAATTGTATAACATCTGGCGATACAGCGTCACCCAACTTATAATCAGGCACTACAAGTTTCCATACTAGGACACTGATTTAGAGTTTGGCGGATGCAGGGCATCAATCAAAAATAGGTGGATGTCCCATCTGCACTATTTAGAGTCAGACATGGCTATCCATAGTAAATAGGGTGGATAGGACATCCACCTATATTTGGCAGATGTCCCTCATCCACCAAAACCTAAATCAGTGCCCAAGTATCTCTGCACTGAGTATTAAACTAAATGCTTTTGCATTAACTGTGGAGCCTGGAGCAGCAGGACCCATTCTCAAACCAGTAGGTGTTTTGCAGACTGATTGGATTGTGAACGGGTACGCGAACTGCACATTGGCAGTCAATTCCAAAACAATGAATATGGGGTATTGTTGAGTATTCATATTAAGTAGGCGGGTCGCAATTGGAACCCCACCACCACCCCTCCCCCACCCCCATGTGGGGTGGGGGAGGGGTGCAAATGGAGAGATAGTGGGCCCTGTTGGGCCCCAGCCATCCAGCCATCACCCTTTCATTTGCTCTCTCAAACAAGAAACTTTTTTTTGTAAAGCAGACTGCGTCCATTGAAGGTTTAGGTGCATTTTTTAAAGAAAATGTTTCCCATTTGAGAAGACATTCAGGAGGTAAGGCAGTGCTACCAAAGGGATATCTTCCACTTTGAGAGTCCGTTACCACCCCCTTTGAATTTAGTAACTGTTTAGTGGTTTACAACTACAATTGTGGTTACCACCAATTTATACATACCATTGTGAATCCCTATTAGAACTCCCCTTTCATGCCCCCCATAATTGTGATTCATAATGATTTGAAAAACTCTTTTTGTGAGTCAGAAAAATGCTTTTCATTCTCTGAAAAGGAGTGTTACAGCACCTGCCACAATAACATTTTGTGGTTGCAAATCTTGTGATTTATGCAAATCGCAGGGGTTATGAGTGCAACATGATTTCGTGCATCTGGCCCTATGTGTCTGATTTCAAGTCAATAGTGCTTATTTTGTGTAAAGTTTAATAGGATCTGCTGGGAACTGGGCTTGATACCGCGCAGGGATTGTAAAGCGTTTCAAACACTCTCATATTCCTCCATGCTCCATTTCAGGAGAGGCAGTTGTAGACTGACATTGGAAAACGAGCCTCGCCCTGTCTGCACGGTTAGCCAGGCCACGAGTTCTTATTTCAGAAACATTAACTTCGAAAACACAGGGACTTCCACTTCTGGGCCCAGCCAGCCATGCATGTGCTGACATCAGCAACTGCAAATATTCCATTAAGCTGAATTAGGCATTTTCAAACACAATGGCACCTTTTACCTTGCTGTTAGGCATCTGGATTTGCTTATAGAAAATGGATTTAAAAAACAATGTGAATGTGGTGGGCGGTTTTTAGAAGTGTGTTTGAAAGATCGAGTTACCAAGGTGTGGGTCCCTGATTTTCTCCCACTCCTTGCAGACCTGAAAAGTGCCTTATGCTGGCGCATAATCTTGAAGGACGGCCCTCTACACCACTCCCTGCGAGAAGTACGCCTTTACACTGTAGCCATTTTTTGCTTTCATTTTTCAAGCAAAGTTCCTGTATGAGCAGTTCAGGAAGCACACCATGAAAGGTGCACTGGAAAACTGTGGGCATAGACACGGTAAGGTGCATGGACACGGTAAGGTGCATGGACACGGTAAGGTGCAGCAAGACTACGAGAAATGCGAATCTACAAGTAGAAAAATCATAGCATTATCAGCTGAGTCTGCTGAGGGCTTGACATCACAGGCCTGGCCTGAGTCTCTTAAGTTCTCCACAGGTGTGGAGCATGTGGGGCGCTGTGCATGTGTCTCTGACTGTAGAGATCTACAAAATAAAATCTCCATATTGCTTTGAGTAGTCTTTTACTGCCTGCTGCCACCGTACTGTCTTCCTTTCAAGACAAGCATTCAAAGAAAAAGCAAATATTTCTGGCTTATGAATGCACTGTCAAGCCAGACCGAAATAAATCCATGTAGGTTATTGACTGTTCTCCTCCCATCTGTGCTGCTGCCTGAGAAAAACACATACATTATCTAGTTATATAAGACACTTTAATAGCAATTCAATGTCATCTGTGTGCTCCTGAAATTTCAACTTCTGGCAGCTGGACAAACAACCAAAATGATCACAGCTGTGTGGAGGGCAAGCAATTTTTTGTGGAAACACAACGTCTGCCCTATTGAAACATGTACTCCAGGCTATTAACATGTGGGAGGAGCCAAAGTCCCTCTCTAATGATGTTCACATAATTGTCTAGATATAGCTGTGCTGTCAAGTCATATATATTCCCAGAAAAACGTTCCGTTGCTCTTATGATAAAAAGGCATCAACAGTCACAATGTGTACAGGGTCTACTTCACCTATGTACATACTCTAAATCCCAGCAGAGTTCAAGTTCAAGTTCAAGTTCTGGAATTTGTATAGCGCACTACTCACCCAGAGGGTCTCAAGGCGCTTGAGGGATTGTGGGCGCATTATTTGTCGAATAGCCAGGTTTTTAGCTGCTTTCTGAAGGAGGGGTGGTTCTGAGTAAGGCGAAGGTGAGTGGGGAGAGAATTCCAGGTTGTGGCCGCTAAGCAGGAGAAGGATCTTCCTCCCATGGTGGATCTGTGGATGCGCGGAATTGCAGCCAGGGTTGACTGGAAGATCGTAATTGGCGGGTGGGTTTGTAGAAGGACAGTCGTGTGTTGAGGCATTCGGGTCCTAGGTCGTAGAGGGCCTTGTGTGCGTGGGTGAGGAGACGGAACGTTATTCTTTTGTTGACGGGGAGCCAGTGGAGTTCCTTCAGGTGACCGGAAATGTGAGCTTGACGGGGGATGTTCAGTATGAGTCTGGCTGAGGCGTTTTGGATGCGTTGGAGTTTTTCCTGAAGTTTGGCTGTGGTTCCGGCGTAGAGGGTGTTACCATAATCCAGTCGGCTGGTGACCAGTGCTTGGGTGACTGTCTTTCTTGTTTCGGTGGGGATCCAACGGAAGATTTTTTTGAGCATGCATAGGATGTTGAAGTATGAAGATGAGACTGCATTGACTTGTCTGGTCATTGAGAGGGAGGAGTCTAGGATGAAGCCCAGGTTATGTGCGTGATCTGTAGGTATGGGTGCTGTACCCAGGGCCGGTAGCCACCATGAGTTGTCCCAGGCGGAGGGGGAAGATCCTAAGATGAGGACTTCTGTTTTGTCGGAGTTTAGTTTTAAACGGCTGTTCTTCATCCATTCGGCAACTTCTTTCATTCCTTGGAGTAGATTGGGTTTGGCGGTGTTTGGGTCTTTGGTGAGGGAGAGGATCAGCTGGGTGTCGTCTGCGTAGGAGATGATGTTCAGGTTGTGTTGTCGCGCGATGGATGCGAGGGGGCTCATGTAAACGTTGAAGAAGGTGGGACTGAGAGATGATCCTTGTGGTACGCCGCAGATGACTTCGGTGGCCTCTGATTTGAATGGGGGGAGGCGGACTCTCTGGGTTCTTCCGGCGAGGAACGAGATGATCCAGTCTAAAGCTTTTTCTTGTATTCCGACGTTGCTGAGGCGTTGTATGAGGGTGTTATGACAGACTGTGTCGAAGGCAGTGGAGAGGTCAAGTAGGATGAGGGCAACTGTTTCTCCGTTGTCCGATAGCGTTCGGATGTCGTCTGTAGCAGCGATGAGGGCGGTTTCGGTGCTGCGTTTGGCTCGGAAGCCGGATTGTGAGGGGTCGAGTGAATTGTTGGATTCAAGGAAGGCGGCGAGCTGATTATTGACGGCTTTCTCAATGACTTTGGCGGGGAATGGGAGGAGTGAGATGGGGCGGTAGTTCTTAAGTTCAGAGGGGTCTGCTGTGGGCTTCTTCAGAAGGGCGCTGAGTTCGGCATGCTTCCAGCTTTCCGGGAAGGTAGCGGAGTTGAAGGAACAGTTGATGACATCGCGGAGATGGGGTGCGATGATGGAGTCTGCTTTGTTGAAGATGTGGTGGGGGCATGGGTCGGTTGGAGAACCTGAGTGGATGGAGTTCATCAGGCGGATGGTGTCTTCAGTAGTGATTGTGTTCCAGGCGCAAAGGTTGTGAGAGTGTTGGTTTGGTTCAGATGTGGGTGGAGTGGACTGTTCTTCAGACTGGTTTTCAAAGCTGTTATGTATGTTGGCGATTTTGTTGTGGAAGAAAGAGGATAGAGAGTCGCATAGGTCTTGGGAGGGAGTAATGTCGTTGGTGCCGGCGGTGGGGTTGGTAAATTCTTTGACGATGTTGAATAGTTCCTTGCTGTTGTGGGCGTTGTTGTCGAGTCGATCCTTGAATGCTGATTTCTTGGTGGATCGGATCAATTGGTGGTGTTTGCGGGTGGCGTCCTTGAAGGTGGTCAGGTTGTCAGAGGTTGGGTTTTTTCTCCAGGTTTTCTCGAGGGTACGACATAACTTCTTGGATTTTTTGAGGTCATCGTTGAACCAGGGGGCTTTTTTGCTCCCTTGTTTGGTCTGGTGGTTTTTCAAGGGTGCTAGTTCATCAGCGCTGTGGGTGATCCATTGTGTGAGTTTTGCGGCGGCTTGGTTTGGGTCCAATGAAATGGCAGGAGGGTTTCGGTTAAGCGATGTGGAGAGTTGGTCGGTGGTGATTTTATTCCAGTTTCTTCGAGGAATAGGTTGTGAGGGGTTGTGAGTCGTGGTCTCTTTGTAGCTGAAGTGGACGCAGCTGTGGTCCGTCCAATGGAGAGCTGAGGTGTGATCGAAGGAGATGTGTTTGCTGGAGGTGAAGATAGGGTCGAGCGTGTGTCCGGCTATATGGGTGGGGGAGTCAACAAGTTGTTTGAGTCCGAGATTGGCAAGGTTGTCCAGAAGGGTGGTGGTGTTGCTGTCATTTTTCTTTTCCAGGTGGAAGTTGAGGTCTCCCAGTAGGATGTAGTTCTCGGAAGTGAGGGCATGTGGGCTGATGAAGTCAGTGATGTCTTCATTGAATTGTGTGCGGGTTCCTGGGGGTCTACAGATGAGGGTGCCTCTCAGTGTGGTCCTGGGGTCGGTGTGGATCTGGAAGTGAAGGTGTTCGGCGGCCGTGAGGTTGTCGTCGAAGCTGGTCGTGATTCGGATGGTGTTCTTGTGGACGATGGCAATGCCTCCTCCTGTTTGGTTGATGCGGTCCTTTCGGATGATCTTGTAGTTGTCCGGAATGGCTATGGCGATGTCGGGCGCTGATGAGGCGTTCATCCATGTTTCTGTAAGGAAGGCGACGTCCGGCGATGTAGTGTCGAGTAGATCCCAGAGTTCAGTGGCGTGTCTGTGCACCGAGCGGGTGTTCAGCAGGATGCACTTCAGGTGGTTAGAGTCGGAGCTGTGTTTGAGGGAAGTGGATTTGGTGTGGGTTCTGATGCAGGCGAACTTGCAGGAGTGGCAGGCGAAGGGTCCATGGGTGTATCCTGGGGTAGCTGTGTAGCATTGTTGTGTGCGTCCGGGGTTGAGGGAAAGGATGGAAGCGGCGTCGTACGTTAAGCGGGTGGAGAGTGTTTTGCCAGGACCAGGGGGTCTGGTGCTGGGAGCGGTCCAGGCGCGGACGGGCGTAGACTGGCTTACCTTTGGCGCGCATAGGGCGCGACCACTGCGCGTGAACGCTGCGCGCGAATGCATCTGTCATATGTGGATAGTGGAAGGGGAGGGGCGAGGGAGGGTCAGCTGGGAGGCGGGAGCGGGGCGGAGACCCGGGCAGGGAGGCACACAACATCAACAACAAAAACAAAATGGCAGGCAGCCTAAAACGCAATACTAAGCAAATGCGAGGCAAATGGCAGTGGCAGCGGTAACGTCAGGCACACCTTTTAATCTACAGGCAGGCAAATGGAATTGCACTAACAGCGCACTTTGATAATCTAGCGCTGCGATGTCTGAATGATTAAAACATAAGACAAGCAGTCACGTCAGTCTAGCGCTACGAAGTTACACTGAATCGAATGAAAGGCAAATAAGCCAGTCTAGCGCTACGATATTACTGTGAATGAGATGAAAGTCAAATAAGGCAGTCTAGCGCTAGTGAGTCCAGCAATTCAAAAGAGCAAATCAATTTCAGCAAGAGCCGCAGCGATGCGCTACGATACCAGGCTGCAAGGCAGGCAGGGCGGGGTGCAGCGTGGGGAGCGACTGCGTCTGCAGGATACAGGACGGTCACAGCGCCGATGCGTGAGAGCGGGCCTAATAGTATCAGTGGGAGGGAGGGTCAGCTGGGAGGTGGGAGCGGGGCGGAGACCCGGGCAGGGAGGCACACAACAACACAACAAAAACAAAATGGCAGGCAGCCTAAAACGCAATACTAAGCAAATGCGAGGCAAATGGCAGTGGCAGTGGTAACGTCAGGCACACCTTCTAATCTACAGGCAGGCAAATGGAATTGTACTAACAGCGCACTTTGATAATCTAGCGCTGCGATGTCTGAATGATTAAAAAAATAAGACAAGCAGTCACGTCAGTCTAGCGCTACGAAGTTACACTGAATCGAATGAAAGGCAAATAAGCCAGTCTAGCGCTACGATATTGCTGTGAATGAGATGAAAGTCAAATAGAGTGAAGTCCTGTTCCGGATTATTCCATGCTCAAATAGGGTTTATTATTGAACCATTAAAAAATGGTGAATCTAGCACAAATTCTGCCATGTAGACCTGAATTTACATAGTGGATCTCGAGTGTGCCTGCTTTCAAAGGTCATAGGTCAATCAGGTTTAACTTGTAGGCATTGTCGATACAGACCTGTGCCTTTTGGTCTCTGTATGGTCTTGAGAATTGTCATTGAAGCCCTGGCAATTGTGTTGTTTCGTGTCTTGCTTGAAAATATGAATGACTTAAACTTGCACATCACATGGGTCCATTCAGGTTAACCTCAGTTGTGTTAGTGATGCTGGTCAGGCTTAAGGATGTTGGAGTGCTGCACAAGGAGGAATGCAGAGGGCCTGTAGTTGAAGCGGGAAGGCAGTGTGTAAGGGAAGCAGTTGATGGTGACCGGTCAATCGTAGCATGTCTTTCTTCCGTTGCTACTTCTTCACCTAAAACATAATACAAATAAAGTCTTATTTGGATCCCAGCACCTCTCCACAATCCATTCCTCATTGCATCAACTTGGGTGTCCAGTACACACTAGTTTTCACCTTCGAACTGGCTTTTTAGAGCAGCTCCTAACAGTAGTTTTGGTTGCACTGGCTTTCGGGAGCCGCACCCAGGGCATGTCAAATCTATTTCCCTGGAAGATGCATTGCATTATAGGCACATTGTCACAGTCTGAAGCAGGGGTGCTCCGAGCTTATGGCCTCATGCATCCAGGTAGTGTTTCGAAAGTAAGAATTTCGTTGTAGGACGTTCTAGTGCACCTTTCCTTCCAGTGGTTCCAGAAATTTGAGCACATGTCCAAAAAGCTCAGATACTCACATGGTGCTGTTTTGGTAATTATCCAAGGGGATCCTTCTCATGCGAGTAAACTTTGCTTCTTTTCCTCAACACTCTTTCTTTCATGACAGACCTTCCAAAATTGGGTTGAGTCTACTGATGAGATGTAACCCAGTGGCGTGGCTAGACCTTTGACCGCCCGTGGAGGTCCCTGCATTTACCGCCACGTGATGGCAGGTAAAAGCGTGTAGGGTAGTGGTGCTGGCGATCCCTTCTTTTCTGCCCCGCGACGGCCGCAGGTTAGAGCAGGGGGGGGGGTCCGCCGCTCTCCACAACTCATGGCACCCAAGGCAGACCACCAGCCCTTGCTACGCCACTGATGTAGCTCATTTCTCTGCAACAGCAGGTGACCATACTTTGGACCACCATTTAGAATTTGGTGAAAGTACTGTCACCCCCCTGCCATGATCACCAGCACTTTTGCCTTATAATTTAATGGTAAGCAAAACAGTCAGAAGTCAGTAGTGCTTCTATCACGCCGATGTCCTGTTACGCTATGTATTGCACTTAAATTAATTGTTTTATTTCAGTTACTCACCGTTCGCTTTTTAGAGATTCCAGGAACTTCAAAGTCTGAAACGACTGGAAGCTCACTTAGAAGAATTCAGGGTTTTCCAACGGTACCAAAGAAACATAGTCACTTAAAATGGATGAATGGAAAAACCAAGCCAATGTTTCTCAATCAGAGTCCTATATTTTGTGTGGTTAGATAGCACTTCATTAGTGTACGAGGTAGAGTCTTTCCTCTAATCTGTTTTGCTTACAAAGCATCTCCCAACCAGATGAGCAGTCACGTCTGTTCCTGTACATTTCTGTTTTGTTCCTTTATAGACCAAGGCTGTATCCTACAATTAGATCTTCTGTCAGTTTTTCTCTTGAATTAAATAGTCTGAAAACAACACTACCATGGAATTTGAGGTAATTGGATGTCACCAAATCACCTTAAAGTCCTTCACTTTCTTTTAACAAACCTTTAACAGGTATATTAGTTCAACTCGTTTAGCTGAAATAAGCCAAGACTACAACTCCTAGAATGCACTGGTCACCAGTTGACCTAGAATCTTCTAGTTGCATAAATCATGGCAGACTTGCTCTCGTCCCAGCACCACCAACCATATGCAATTCAAGTGGACAATGCAAAGCCCCTACTACGCGCTCACTTTATCAAGATGGGACCAATTGGTTTTGCCAATGCGTGTTTATTATTAGATTGCACTGGAGGGCAGCAGACTACAGTTCCGAACCATCAAAACCATAGAAAGCTGTTACATCAAAGGCCAAAACACTGCTTTTCTAATGAGCGGAAGGGATTATCCTTGTTTGGTTTTAATTTTTGAACCATCTTTTTTAGTTTTTGTTGCTTTTATATTTTATTTTTAAGTCTAAATGATTCATGACGTTCCTGCTTTGAACACAGCGCCTCATCTTCTCGTGAAGTGGACGTTCTGTGAAAGCCATCGGACTCTGACGGCGAAAACATGGGAGAATAACAGGAAGTCCGGGTTCCATGCTTTATTGCAAGAGTCCCAGATGATAAATAACCCGGGCCTTGTCTAGCTGGAATGAAACAATGCCTTTGCTCCCCCTCTGCCTCTTCGGCCGTGTGCATGCTTCGCCAGCGTGGGGTTGGCACGCGCTGGCATATTTCTTCATCCACATTTTTGGGGCTTTTGTGAAATATGCCAAATGCCTTTTAATATTATTATTTTCCTTTTTTCCCTCGAAGATGGGAGCAATTAGTGTGCAACGTTTTGCAAAGGGGCAGTGTAATGCCAAACAGATGTGCGCGGAGCAGCTGAGAGGATTGCTTATTGTATGGCATGGTCGCCTTTGCGTTGACTCCTGTCTTGCTCCAGCAGAATGTTCATGGTTGTTTCCACTGCGCCGGATGTTGGCCTGCTTCTGAGCACTCCCAGCTTTGGCAGGTTCGTGAATTTACACACTGGGCGATCACTTCGTTTTGGTCAAGTGGGGGATGCCGGGATTTATCTCAGTTTCGCTTTAAGTCTAAGAGAACATCACTTTACTAGGCTATTACTTTACTCTAATAGTTTGAGGAGGCGATACCTTGTGTCTGTGGAAATCTGCACTCATACCTAAAATTCAGATTACCAACCTCGCTTTGGGGTTTTATTTGCAACAGAACTGCACTTCCTGGCAGTGGCGTCTTAACGCCTGGGCACGCTGGGCATGGCTATAGGGGCCTCATGCAGGCCAGAATTTAACACAAATTTTCTGTTAAACATTTTTATTCCTGTGAGTGGTTGTGTAGGCAGGGCCCAGTGCACTGCTTGCCCTGGGGCCTATAATGCTGTTAAGAATTCACCGCTTCTTGGCAGTGTACACAGTCGCGAGCCCTTCCTTGGCTAAACCTGGTGGGCTTTTTATTCTGGTCCTGGACAGTCAGTGTTGACTGGGTGGTATTCACAGTGATACTTTCAATTTTCCAGTGGCGGCTCATCTATAGGAGCGTAATGGGCGCTGCACCCCCTGCTCTTGTGCTATTTCAATAAATAAATAGCATGACAGCAGCATTTGGATTGGCTGAATGTGCTCTGTAAGAGGAAGCAACCCCTGCTTGCTTTCGTTCGGAGTGTATGTAGCAGGCAGCGCTGGGCGGGAAGATCCCTCCGATACAGTCAATCATTGTGGGACTTTATTTTGCAGTCCCTTTAACGATTTGCCATGTTTCTTCTGATCCTCGTTTTGGCTGTGGTGTGGGACCTTACCTTTTTAACACTGCAATGCTGATCACGAAGATATGGATGGATGGGGCAGGTCAAAGATTGTGTGCCATGATCCTGTCCACAGACTGGTGAACTAATTTGCCTGAAATAAATGTTCGACTCATTGATTATGTTGTGTTTTGTTATAGGGTATTTGTACAAGCGCACTGCTACTTTATGTGACGGTTATGTGCAGATCATGGTGGCCTTACATTCCAGAGGTGTGTTGGTGTGTACCTTATAATAGGGTTTGGGTCCAGCAGACACAAGTTCAAAATTAATTGGCCATTTAAGGGCAGAGGTTTCTACAGCTGGATATTGTTCCCTAATCAAGAGAATGTAGATATGTGCTCCTGCTTCCCAGGATGTCTCTGCCTATCATTTTAGAGGTAGTGCGACGTTAGTGTCTTTTATTTCATGCTTAGAATCAACAATACTGAGGAGGAAGCCAAGTCCTGAGTTTTAGTTTAGCTAGCGTCATGATTCACGAGTAAGCATCAAAGACATCTGGCTCAGAAACAGGCGGACCACTCCTGGTCCTCGTTTCCAGCCACTGTCTCCTGTGATGTGGGACTGTATGCTCTGGAGCGAGCAGCCTCATCTGCCTACATAGGTCCTGGAGAATAAAATAATGTACAATGGTGCACATCTTCTAGGTGCCCACAAAAGCACTACATTACTAAGACCAGCATATGATATCTACTCACATTGGGTATGATGCTGAGTTCGTCACAGTGATAGACACTAGCAATGATAGCACTACAAACTTTTCTAATCCTGCTTGTCCAACCCCTTTACCTGCATTTTGTATTTGCTAATAAAGCAGTTTATTTATTTTTTTCAAAAGTCTGCCATGCACTGACCTTATTTCACACTCAAACAAGCTTGCCAGAAAATGAGCAAGGAAAGTAACTCTGACATCAACATATCTTGGCAAGCTTTTTAGCTTCACCCACCAATTTTCAACAACAAAAATCCAATCTATTCATGCTGTAGTGTACAAGATAAAACTAAGAACCAAACAGTGAACTAATCTTAAAGAATACTCTAAACAGAGATAAGAGGGTACCAGAGCCATTGGTGCTGCAAGCTCATACCTGTGGAAGAAATGACGCTGTACAAATAATTATAAAATAACTTCAAGCACTTTTTTCTTGTTATTTGCACAAGTAAAGCACCAAAATAAAGGTGAAGGCACTAAATTCCCTGTTAACTTATTTTTTCTTATCCAAGATAGTGGAGACGAAAAGGACAGCATACGACCTGCGCTACCCTTGTGACGCGGGTCCTCCACTTGTTGCTATGAAGAGTATGGCGGATGAGACAGTACAGTTTACAGCAGGCACATAAGCAAAAACTACATGTCTGTGCTGTTTTGTGCTTAATTTGAGCCAGTGTTTTTCTGGGTTTGGCACCTGCACTTAATTGTTAACACCGGTGCTTGTGACAATCTGCCACAAGGTGGCGAAGTCTGGCTAATTTAGAGATGACCACAACCACAGTCAATTATTAATTCAATATACATTACAAATTACTATTATCTGCTGCTCAAGCCATCTTCATGGCTTCGGGGGCCTGGAATAGACTGAATCTTCACACTTGTAGGAGTTTGGTGGTTAGTAGTTGTGTTGTTACTATCATCGGCAGCGCTTGCAGGGTCAATGTGTGTTGCAAGCTACAGTGATCTCCGAATAGAGGGCCTATCTATTTCTTTTCTTATTACAAATTAAGAACTGGTGCTGTATTGCGAGAGATGTGATCAGCTCTATGGAGATGGTGGTTTAGACACATACTACTCAGACCAGACACCGAGAATCTTAATTTTGGTTGGGCACCGAATTTAGCATTTAAGCTGTCTAGCTAGACTGAGATGAACGTGCTACAGTAATCTAGATTACCTAGTTACAGCCTACTTTGGTTGTAACAAAAAATCCCTAAATCTTAGAGTGAAGCCCCTATCACTCACTGGTGGTCACCTGTCCCTTGAATGGACGTCTCTTATCAATCAAGTATTTGGATAGCCGAATAGTGACTGGTAGTAATTATGTGTCCTCCTTTTGTGTCAGCTGGAAGCCATCACAAGCATGGCTACCATGGTGCACACAAGTTCAATAAACCAGATAATTGTGGGAAAGGAAAGAGAGGGGTCTTTATAATTTTGGGGCATTTGTCAGCAATTTCGATGTTTTCGGTTGCACTTTAGTCAGTAATTTGTACATCCCGAGCAATGCGCCTCTTCCACCGAGGTGATGACCAGCCTGCAGCTGTCTGTAAGCCTTTTGATTGCATTCTCACTGCAAAGTTACAGGAAATTATTTTAATTACTCAAATTATTAATAGATCATACTTTTCTTGAAGATTCTGTTGTGCAGCTGTTAGTGACGCTGCACTCTGGAGCATGACAAATCCAAGTTAAAAAAAAAAAGAACTCAATGGAAGAGCACTTATGGATTATCGCTGGAGTTTCCCATAATTTATTTATCATTTTGTAAAGTGCACAGAGAAGGTGAATCAGCACACATTGATGAAGTGATGTTCTTTCCCTCACTCCCTTGGCTAATGCCACAAGCCTGCTTGCATTAAATATTTGTGCGTTTAATCAATACTGAGAGGATGTCCTAGATGGCTAGCATTCACATATTTCAGTGCATCAATATATTCCATAAAAAGGACCTCATTCTGCTTTGACAGTTCTCAGGAACAGTTGTTTATCTCGCAGACATGGGCAGTGCTTAATTTGTAAAATAATAAGTGCCAGAGCTCTGGTCAAGATGCCTCTGCAGCTTGTACCACCCATTGGCCTGCCAGCGCTGCCAGTGAGAGTACCAACACAAATACTAACCATCACACTCCTACAAGTGCGACAAATTCAGACTGTTCCATGTCCTCAAAGCTATAAGAATGATTTGGGTGGCAGATACTAGTAAGTTTGAATGTATTTTGAATTAATTAACAACAGTTGTTCGCTCATTTCTAAGTAGGACAAACAGCGCCACCATGTGGTAGACTGTCAAAGTGTTGGTCCTAACAATTAAGTGCTGGCAGGAGCGGCTCCTCCACTAGGGAGGAGGAGCGTCGCCTCACTGCTTTCTCGCAGTGTGAGAAAGCCAAAACATAAAATGGTAATAACTTTTGGTTACCATTTTATGTTTATTTCCGCATTGCGGGCGAGCTGGTGGACGGAGCTGCCCGGGCAGGGCAGGAGTGGTTTCCCCCCTCCTGAGTATGCATGACTGGCTTCCTCGGGACTCTCGGGCCACCCAAACCTGTCATGCGCACTCTGCACTTCTCCATGCAGGCTGCACTGCAGCCTTCATGGTGAACATGCAATCCCCTACAGCCCCTGGTTGGGCAGCGTCCAGACCATTCACAACGCTCCACTGGAGCGTTGTGATTGGCGTAGGGGAGGGAGGCTGCCTGCTTACTGATCCTGCTGGAGGCCGGAGAGCGGGAGCAGACCGAGCAGTGAAGACGTGTGACCCGGGCTGGCAGAAAGTTAGGTTTTAATATTTTTATTTTTTTATTGTTGAACCCGGCCACAACTGATTGCTGGTGCTGACAATTGAGTTCCGGTGCCGGCTCAAAAAAAGCTCTGAACATGGGATGCTTTCTTATATTCAAGGAATAAGGCAGAGAGAGAAGACAATGCAGCAACAAGTAGTAAACTCTTGCAAAAAAAAAAAGTTAAAAATAAAATGAATGCAAATTTTGTATTCCGCCACCCTTCCTCCTTCTGCGATGGTGGTAAACAAGGCATTGACCTAGACATACTCTACAATGGAACTAGCTCTGAATCAGTGTGAAAGCATGCAATATATGTATATTACATCTTAGCTCTCTGGAGTCTTCACTATTAACATACAATTAATAATTACAACCCCCATAAGATGCAACCTTCAAAAAATAATATTTTTCTTTCCCTTTAGAGACCTATTCTAAACACTGCATTCCTAATATTAAAATGGTGAGGTTTTAGAAATCTTTGCTATTCTACCTTTACATGTCTATGCCCTTCTACTGGCCACATTTTGCTTTATGTAATGCAAATACACTACTTAAAGACAGCCCTTTGGAGGCTTTCTGAACTTTATAAATAGATTAATAGTCTATTCATAGTATTCAGCATAGAGCCACACCATTGGAAAGAGTCTTGACATTTTGAAAAACAATATAAGATAAAAAATTGCAAGAAAACAGAATCTACTTTCAACAGAATGCAGGGGCACTTCTAGTCAAGTTATTCCTTGGGTGCTTAAGTATATTCTAGATATCAGGTGTTAATTGTATGCTGCTCTTCTTTGACCTCAGTGAATGTCTGAAGTAACCACCCAAAGTCCAGCAAAGGATAACCTCTTGCTACAGAAAGAAGTTAGAATGAATTCAATGCCTCAAAATGTTAAAAGCACTTCAGTACATTTTTTGCGCAGTCTTTGATAAGGTGTTAAGCCTACACGTTGGTGCTCACTATTTTGGCCCCTATGGGACTGGAAGCACGAGGAGTTGAACTATCCTCCCTAGGATCATACGACGTGTCCAGTGGTGAAGCTGGGATTCCCTAGGTATAAAAAATTGATGCCCGAGAGCAGTACAAGTAGCTGTTACTTGGTGCTTTACAAAATATTACATTTTTGATCTTTTGACTATATCTAAAGCAGATTATAAATTCACAATGCCTTCTGTCTGTCCAGCATGAGCAATGCCTTCCTAGTAGAATGGATTGCAATGCCATTCCAATTTAAATGCGTTTTTCAATTCGCTAATACATTGCTGTATCATAATCTTAAAAATCTTTTGAGTCACGTGAATGTTAAGCACTTTGGATAAAAATGGTGGATATGTATTACATTTTTGGGGTTTGTGGTTATAAATCTTTCCAGAAACCTCTGTATGATTTGTTAACAGCATATGTCTACCTTTTATATTGCATCATATCGCTTTCAAAGTCTGGGAGTTCTTTCTTAAGTTTTATGGATTTTCATTGATAGTTTGTATATGGCTGTGAGTTTTGATTTTGGTTAGTAAGGATTTGTTGGATGTCTAGAATATTAATGGTTGATGTTGTTTAATGCTAAAGAAAAATGCGTTGGGTGCAGCAATCTATTTGTATGGACGAAGATATTGGACATTTATCATTTTTCTGATGGCTCGTTCACCTTCAACCTGCAAAGACTGTTGTCTACACACTAATTTCTATCCTAAAATGTTGCTATGGGGCAATGTGCTTGCACTTGTGCGTTAAGTTTATGCTATGTTTATCTGAATATTTCTAACATGAAATTTGGTGTGGCGAGGAGTAGAACTGTTGAGTTGATACCTTTAATGCTGTGTTGTGTGAGAGGTCTGCCATGGGTATTCTGTTTGAGTAAGGCAAATTCTAAGTGTATCTGGAAAGGTGTTGTTTAAAAGTATTATTCGGTGAAAAGTATTGTTTGGTGTCCAGTGATAGCTAATTATGTTATATCAGTGTGTTGGGTGCCTTTGTTAAGGACGGCCTTTGGTGTACTGACTGAGAGATTGTGTGGTGTATCTTGAGTTTTGTTTATATTTGTAGTATAGCAGTAGCACCGACGTTTCAGTGTTTAAAATTATAAGTGTGGCTCTTAAAATCCATTTAGAAAGACATTTATTAAGAAGAAAGCAAAATGCTTTTCCTGAGTTACCTCAATTTAACATTTTAGCACCGTCCCCTCTAATAATGTTAATGGCTCAAAATGCTTTTGTTTTATTATCTGTATTTGCCAATATGGAAATAGATATAATTCTTTGGAAGATTGTTTAAATACTGGAGATGTTTGTAAATTCAAGGACTATGTTTCAAAACGTACAGCAGTACTTACTTCAACTTATAGTGTTATGTAAATTTCTGAATGCCTGCTTTTTGAATAGTTCAATAATGCAGTTCTAATTGAAGTTTCTTTTTTGCACTCTAGCCAAAGTGGTTATTTTGCACACTCCTTTTTTTTTTTTTTTTTCACCCGAACTTTTTACACTTGTTTCGTGAATGTCCCACCCCATAAGTGGCACCGTAGGCAGCCTTCTCCGAGATCAATGCCTAGATATGTCATAAGCAAAACAGATGGCAACTATATTCCTGAATAAATCACCCAATATAATGTGACCACTAAGGCCCTCCTTTTGAGTCAGCCGTTAAATCCGATGGGTTTGATAATGGTAATTAGAGGAGGAGAACATTTTAGCAATTTAATTGGCTACTCATTACAAGGGCTTAGTGTTTGATTTCTTTAACCTATATGCCTTTCTAACATTGTATACAAAGTTCAATGAGTTGTAATGTTAATCTGTG
Source organism: Lissotriton vulgaris (assembly GCF_964263255.1). Classification (NCBI taxonomy): domain Eukaryota; kingdom Metazoa; phylum Chordata; class Amphibia; order Caudata; family Salamandridae; genus Lissotriton; species Lissotriton vulgaris. The sequence continues at coordinate 1,062,276,546 of NC_141693.1, read as the reverse complement.
AATGCCATTGTTCTAATGATATTTGATTTTGTGATTGATTTTTCTGCTGCCTTTCTGGGATCTTCAAGTCTGGATGTCCAATTTGTCTGCGACACAAAAGACAGACATCGCAGGTATTGCCTAGTGTGTCCATGTTGTTTTGCAGTTATGGTCTTCTGCATGGCAATGGGTGTTTTGTGGTTGTAGTGCCTTCTTTAAGACAGCACATGTTTTTGCACAAAACATTAAAAGTTAACATTGAACATGCTTGCAATGATTTTCATGTTTGATGTTTTTTCTCATTTTTAAAAAAGAATGGTCTAGTTGAAAAATATTTCTCAATGTATTAACCCTGAGTTGATGGAGCAGAGAATATTGTCCTTAATACATCCACTTTCCCTGGCCTTCTCATATCCAAATGCACTAATGTATTCAATTTCCCCCAGCATAGGCATTATCACAGATCAATATAATTTCTAGCTTACTTGGAAGGGAGGTCTTCTCACTCTTCTTAACACCATGCTCTAGCCCTCAAAATTAAAACAATTTTTAAATCTTGGAGAGGAGAGGAAAAAGTATACAGGGGGTGTAGGCTATTGTCACCAAATCATTGCTGCAGCAGTAGCAGCTTGCAGCACTTCACTTTTTTCAAGTTGACTTATCCAGTAATGATTTATTTGCCAGACTCTCATACATTTAGTAAATTTCTCCCTTGAAGAGTACATAAGTAGTGTCAGCATTGTTATATATTTTGCTTAATGTTTCTCTGAGGAACCACCCAATATCATGCCTTTGATTAGTTGCTCATTGAGGCATCAGGTCATATAAACCATTACTGATTTGCTGTAGATGAAGCATTTCATTAGTTTGCACCCATGTGTATTACATTTATCATGTGTTCTGAATCTAGTGCACATGTTCATCTTTTCATTTGAATATATGGTGTTTAGGAAGAGGCATAAGCTTTAGGCTTTAACATGAATGTTCGAGTAGATTCTCACATAATTTCTCCTGCCTGAAATCATAGCCGCAAATTTTATTTTTTACAAAATAAACTATTTAGATGGTATAGATTTGCTGTTCACAACTCTCACATTGAGAGAGAAAAGTACTGCAGAAAGCAGAGCAGCATGGCTTCAAGCAGAGCCACACCTCAGGTCATCTTCGCACAACAGTCCTTCTGCAGAGGCATAATTTAACCTAATCTGTCAGATAGGTGTAGGATTGGAAAAACAGAGGAAGCTGAGGAATGCATGTGTGATTTTAACTTTTGAAGCTAATAATTAGGCATTTAGACATCCTTTGAAAGGGTACCATTTAAATTGTTGTGCGTTTTCTTAATATTTACATACTCTTCTACTGCGTTTGCTACGTTTTAATTGATTTCCGAAACCATACTTTAATCTACACAACATTTGGCTGAGTAAGCCTTAAAAAATAACAGTGAGGATTGCTGTGTATGCACCCATAGCGAACAGGTACCAGATTTCACAATTATTCAGAATGCCTGACAGTCTCGGCAGGTTTGTTTCCTGCCTAATTTGTGACATGCTCAGTAGCTCCATGTAGTTTGAGGGAGATGTATGGGTTGTATCATGTGCATTCCTTTTGCTCATATTGGTAAATTGGTCCATGCCTGTGCTTGAATGAGGCCAAGAAGGATAAACGGGCCATATTAACAACCCTTGAGAAAACATAACATGGCGCCCAACATGGAACTTGGATATCTGAGTGTCTTGAAGGGTCACACACAGGTTCTTGTCAAGTATTACTAATATTGGGACATCCATTGTAATGTTAGTTATTCTTCCATTAGATACAAACTCCCTATTCTGTTAGAGGGCTTGGTAAGCAGTTATAGTAAAAGGATTTCATCAAAATTTGATAACATTTCGAATTGCATTCTGAATCTGTTGGCAGATGGGACTCTACAAATAAGGGCCATTGTTAAGGGGTCAGTAACTAATCATTTGACGTCACAAGAGTTTCCTGCTACAAAGGATACACTCCTCCTTGTTTGCCACCTACAGCGCTCTGCTGCCTATTTGGCTAGGGTTTGCACTTTAAAAATACAGTATACCTGCATACTACCCAGCAGGCTCTCTTACATGCTCTATATCACATGAAAGTCAGGAGATTTATATAATTTAGCAAGAACATGCATTATGGTTCAATTGGGAATCCTCACTACATGGTGGAGCCAGTTAGATGAGTTCATTATCCTTTTGAGAGCCCACATGGCTGGTGTTAGCCGGATGTACCTCATGACCAGAATTTGATTGCTGATCAAATAAGACCGTTATTAACAGAATTAGTGCCTCTACAACAGTAAGTATTACAGATGGTAGAGACAAATGTAGGGACTTCAGTATTCACACAAGGACTCTCGACACAAACAATAAGTCTGCAGGCTATTAATATAGAAATGGGCAAAGAGCCCGTAAAGTGAGATTAAATACTATTTTGGATTGCTTGCAAAACGAATCCATATGGGCCGGCTAGCTCCCACATAGCCCCAAGACAAGCTTAGAATATCAACTGTGCCTTCCCAAGGGAATGGTGTAACCAGCTGAAGTACGTGGTACCCGTGGAAGCATATTTGCTAGCATACATACCATTACACATGGTACTCCCTATATGGTATTATGACCAGATGTCCAAAAACATGAAGAATAAGCAGGAGATTGGTCTGGTGGTTGATTTATGTTTGAAAATGAAATAGTTAATGTGGTTTTATCTCTCCAATAGTTCTTAGTTAAAGGTTAAAGCTGAGAGAGAGAAACGGCATAGTAAGATAACACAACAGACGTTAAAAAAATTGAAGGTTAAACAGAAAAGATGAACTGGACCCCTACACAAAACAGAAGTCCAATGAGGGTAGGTATAATCTGAGAGACGATGATAAAATAAAAAATCCCGATTGGCATCAATATTCTAGTGGCCATTCTTCACGAGAGTAGGCGTTCGGAGCAATACTCCGCAGATGAATGGAGCAGCCAAACCAAGTATTGTAGAAGATATAAATACACAAGTCTGAAAGCTGAGAAGTGGAAGTCTCGGGATACTGAGCATAGTATGAAGAAGGAAGAGAATAGTTCAGATTCAAAAGCTCATTTTAAAAAGCAAAAAGCTGATCTGCCACACTAAGCTGAGGAAATTAAATAATGTGCTACTTTGCGGCACCCAAATATATTGTGAAAATTACAAGCTCAAATGGGATTCTGTAATTTTGGAAGGGCTGAACAGGTGATGCCATAATTCAATTTAATGTTGCTCTCCTTTTCAGAAAAGATTTGGACAGATACACGTACGGCTATGTTACATAGGCTAAAGGTGGATATGCTAGAGAATAAATATTTCCAAACACAGGATAGTAAGAAACACCTAATTATCAGGGTTGTTCCAAGCACATCAGCCTACACATATGTTTTATTCAATGAACAACAAATTACCCCACATCCTACCTATTGCGCTTTTATTCAGCAGCTTAGGAGCAATTTACTGTGGCTCAGAAAATGCTTATGGACATGCAAATGGACATTTTGAAGGAGAGTCCTCTTGCTCAGGGAAAACAAATTCTAATAGTTTCTCCTATACCTGCCTTCGTGGCATCTACACAATCTAGCATACCAAATGTGCATGCATTGTACTTGCACTGCATGCAGTGAGCATGAACTCCAAATATGAGTAAATTACCTTTTGAATACATATAAGTGTTTACATTATCAACTGGAAATACCACAGATCCCTCAAACGTTTCTGTATGGACGGCTTGATGCAGCTTGCTATTGGCACGAAATACAAATATTTGTTACTTGTGCTACAGTGCTGGGAGTTTTCTGGTGTAGTGGCTTCAAGCTGCTACAAACTCACAGTTAAACATTAGGTGGTTCCACTGCACAGATAGCGGAGATTGATGCCCTCCTCCTAGTCCCACGGAAAGCAGGTCCGCTATTTCTCACAGGTGCAGTGTTGGACTCTGCTTTCTATGTAAAAGGTTACAATGTAGACATAGCCCACTGCATTGGAAAGATTCAGAGATTCAAAAGGTAAACCGATAAAGGCTAAACAGTTTTGGAAAAAGCTGGATGTGCTGCACTATAAGCGTTATATAGTCCTTCTACAGCATAAAATGGGCAATAAAAGCAAAGGGGTGTGTTATTAACCCTTTAAGTGCTGCGAACGTTCGGCGGACGTCGCGTGCACTACCTCGCTAGTGCTGCGCACGTCCGCTGAACGTTCCGAACCCGCCCGCGCAATGGAACGTCCGCACTGGAGCAGCATTTGCGGCGCGCTTAACGGGTTAAAGGTGGCTGTACGGCTGATTTTGCAAATCTCTAAGGCTGCTGCTGTAACATGATCTCAAACTAAGATTGATGCAGGGTGGTGATGATATAGGTGACATTAAAAGAAGCTAAGACACCTGAACGAGACGTAAATTTTCCAACAATTTGACTGTAGATATTGTTGGCTTGGTGTTTATACCAAGGATAGAGCATAGACAAATTTCCAATGAAGCAGTTAGGTTAGACCTCATAAAAGCAGGGCACAAGGGCTTTGCATCCTCTATGCAGGCACTAACTCAACAGTAAAAAAACATTAGTGGCCGAATACAAACAAAGCTACAAAAGAATATTTACAGAGCTGCAACAAATCACATTTCAAATTGTCCTCCTTTCGCATCAAGGCATGAGAGCTCGTTTTACAAACTCAAGGACAGGGCAAAATCTTGCCCACCATTCTATAGCTGTTTGAGACTCCTTCTGTTACCGTCCACAGGAGCTTACATTACAACTCCGCCTGCAGCTCAACCCCACAGTTTTAATGTACTTAGTAGTGTCCCAGTTATTAACTTTCCTAAAGCATTTCTGCCTTCTGCTTAGACCGTTAACATTTGTTAAGGACCTCTCCTGAGGCAGTTAATTGACCCTCCTGTAATTATGGGCCTGGTGAAGGTAAAACATATGTAATAAGAAGAAAATGCAGTATATGGCTCTTAGTATCCAAATGCATGTGGGAACGATGGATAATGCCTGCTGCGTTACTAATCTCACCAAAAATGGAGATAAACACACCCACTATATACGCTTCATGGTCCAGTTTCACACTTGCTGAACTTGGTATGCAGACAAAAAACTGTAGTTAGTGGCGATATTCCAAGTTTTCTAATTAGCACAGTATATCTCATCATACCATACAGGGTGGTAATGTATATTAAAATGACAAGCCACATATTGAAATAATTTAAAATAGAAGATTTAACGAACGGAGAGAAGAAATCACACCAGAGGTTTGTGTTGGATCCTGTGAGTGGGGGAGTAAGCAAGATGCCTGGTTCTAGACCACTTGCAACCCATATACTCGTTTTGGGGTTATTGTAGCATGCAGCTTTAGTACGAACCTACCCAGAATTATTAACCCCCCTCTGTTGTTGTACCTACCTTCAAATGGTAGAATAGCCAACTTCTCTTTCTTTATTTTGCATTTGATCTATCAATTCTTAACGGAGGGTGGGTGAAAAGAGTGATACCTGCTGTAGACATCTGGGCTACAACCAAAAACCCTAAATAGCAGCCATTCCGCAGCAAGTTTTCAGAAACATTCAACTAACCTCACATGACCAGGCATGTTTTCCCTCAACTACCGGGAGTTTTAATATGAGAATAATTACTAGTTGCCTTCCTAATAACATGAGTAATCGGAGAACTCCTAAAGAAGATAGTAAAATTACCACTGAATAGTTGCATAGTCAAAACTTCTCTGTTTTGGACCAAAGCATAGTAGAGCCCTGGACACTGCCATATATCATGTCAATAGTGAATGGAAGCGCAGAGAACAAGGCTCACGCTTATGCGTTGGTTTCTCAGCGACGACTATATGAAATTTATGATAAGGCCAGTACGTTGATTGCCTGGCTAGACAAAAAGGAGAGGAACTGGGTTTTAGAAATTCAGGATCCACAGGGACGTACACCCGGGGCAGCTAGAGCCTTGGACTTTCCAAAGTACTATGAAGACAAGTACAAATCCATAACCAATAGGTCTGGGAAAGATTGTGCTGATCTCCTTAGAGACCTTCCCTTCCTACAATCTCAGACGATGACAGGGATACACTAGAACTTGATTTCACGGTTGAGGAGATCAAAGGTGCTATCTGAGAGCAGCAGTCTGGGAAGGCAACAGGGACAAATAGCCTGCAAGTGGAACTATATTAATGCATTGTGGATAAAGTTGCAGGGCATATACTAGACATGTTTCAAGCGTCCAAAGTCGCGGGCTGTTTGCCAGAAGACCAAAGAACAGCCACCATTGTGGTTATCCCTAAGAAAGGTAAGCCACCTGCAACCTCTGGTTCCTACAGACCAATATCACTTTAAACCTTGAAACCAAGTTGCTGGTGCATGAGGCAGGGATGTCCCCTGCCCCCAATGATATTTGTGCTTGAGCCTCTGGCAGCCTGGGTCGGTCACGACCCACTTGTATGGGGTATCGAAGGTGAAGGGGACTGGAAAGAACAGATCTCCCTTTATACCAATGATATATTGCTCTATGCCATGCAGTCCCACCTCACAGTCGACAGGATATTTCATATTTTCCAGCTCTTCAGTGACTACTCCAGTTATCAGGTTAACTGGGACAAGTCCCTCATGTTCCCAGTTGCCGGGGGTGCCCCAGCCCTGTCGTCTAGATGCATAGCCCCGAGTGTACAGGAAGGTTTCAAATATCTAGGGATCTACATAAAGCGAGATGCTGGGGAATTCTTGAGAAGAAATCTACTCCCTCTGCTGGAGCGCCATTGTAACGATGTTGCCCATTGGCCAACGCTTCCGATGTCCTTAATGGGCAGGGCTGTTCTCTTTAAAATGATGACCATCCCACATCTACTCTATGTTCTACAGAATACTCCCTACAAAATTCCTGCTGACTTCTTCCAGAAAGTTGATAGTGAACTGTGGAAACCTCTGTGGAATGGGGACAGCTCGAAGATTGCTCTCTGTGAGCTCCAAAGAGGGGTGTATGAATGGGGGCTTTCAGTCACTGACTTATGCAAATACTACTGGGCAGCCCAGTTAATACCAACAATGACTGGGCATTTGCAGACAGACACGAGTCGGCAAATCGAGTAGACACAGAGGCCAATAGTGGTCACGGCTACCCATCGCTTTTGTACTGGAAAAGAAGAGGAGTATTGCCAGCCCACACTCAGGCGGTAGTAATAGTATGGCAAGAGGCTGCCAGATTATTAGGGAAGGACGGCTGACAGATAGGACACCATTGTCGGACAGTGACCTCCTGTTGGAAGTTGGGAATCTAACAGGGTTTTCCAAATTGGGGTTGCTATGCATTGACCAATTTGGGGGTGTGTGATGAGGGCAGGCTCTTATAACCTTTGAGGAGCTACAGACTGAATATGACACAGCTAAAACAGAGCGGTTGGGACACGCACTGAGGCAACATATATTGGAGAGAGAACAGTTGCTAGAGTCAGCACAATTGGACTGACTATTGCTGGATCCCATAAAGGCTAAAGCGACCTCTCTGACATACAGAAAATTAACAACTCCCATGAGCCCTGTAAGTGCTCCAAGGAAGCATGGGAGGGGGGACATTGAACTTTTTAAAGACGGTAACTGAGTGAAAGCAATTCAGAGTCCCAGAGAGGTTGCTATACGAGTCTGTTTCTGCTTAATACAACTAAGGATACTCCACATATTTTACTACTCTAGATCACTCCTACACCGACTAGTGGGATACGACACAGCCCTCTGTCTTCTTTGTGCGGTATGCTATGCTGGATTCCTTTTTCCATATATTATGGGAATGCCCAAAAATCAAACAATACTAGAAGGGGATGACACAAGTTATGGTCCAGGTCACAAGTCCTCTTGAAGCTCGGTGGCCTCTCCTGAATATAACTGGAGAGGAAGTTGGTCCAAATACCAGAAGATATTGCTTGCTCTGGCTGCTGGGGTGATTAAAAGGAACATAGCACGGGTCTGGGGGATGGGTCGGCCTCTGTGTGTGGCGGACTGGGAAACTGATTTGGTCTGGTGCCAGCAGGTGGAATGGGTCGTATATCAGAGAAATGGGAGAAAGTTTTGACACAATGGTGTGTCTACAGGGGACAGTGAGTGATTTCTGCAAAAGGGCGAGCTATACTCTGTTGAATGGACTCCGACCATGTATTTGACATTACCACACTGGGTTGTTTATATAAATGTATGTTATAAATTTCCATCTGATCCTACCAAAGACTGTGTAAGTGCAGTGTCTTTTTCTCTGTAATGCCTGTAGTGCAATTGATCAATCAACTATGTGGTTGTACACTGAACAACTGTTTAATAAAAAAATAGTGTAAGGAAGCTATTGAATACGTTTTGGCAGTATACCTATTTAACTAGGGTCACAACATTTGTTTTTTTATGAGCTTCAGAAGGAGATTTTGCTTACGATTAGCACATCTTACAAAGGACACGGCAAACAAAAAGTGGACATTTGCTAATGTAGCATTCCAGTACATTCGTTGTGCTGCTTGTCTAGATCCTAGTATTGTACTCCTGAGAAGACAGTCTTCCAGTAAACGATAGAAGTGCTGCAATATTTCCAGATATGTAGCATCCATAACATATTCTTCATCAATGGACCTAGTGCAGATGTCCGGCTGAATGAGTGTCAAATTCCACCATGGGAAGGTCCACTTAGTGCTCCATGGTGATAAAAGAAAGGGTGTCTAGTTCTCTCACCAAATGGAGGATAAATGACTAGGATTCTTTATGTTGGTGAAGCTGCCCATCTCAAGGAAATCCTTGCCTTTCAAGTACAGTCAGCCTCAAATTTCATTAACAAGAACCTCTACCTTGTGGGTACAACATCTTTGAAGGATTGAGTAAGGCCGGCCAGTTTGCCACTCATAATATTGGCTACCATAGTCAATTTTTATTTAACCAACTTTTACAACATAGTTTACACCACTTTTCATCATAGTGCGGTTGTGGGTCCTCATTTATTCCCCAGAGTATGTCATACGTGACTGAGTACATGGTGCATTACATACAAGCAAACCAAAAGGTACCCTTCTCAGTATCGCACTTGCATAATGCATGAGAAAAACAGTCCTTTAGTGATCTTGCTTATTAGTTATGATAAAGAGAAAACATTTCATGTTTTCTTGCTGGTTGATTCAGACACCACATAGTTGCTATTTTGTTAATTTTTACTGATACTTTAGGAAGAAATCATTCTAGATCCAAATGACAATTATGTTTTTGATTAACTTTGACAGAGGTGACAAAACTGCAGAAATCTAATCAAACACGCATTAAGCTTAGTGTGTATACTTGCGACACCTGTTGCTTAATTATCTCTACACGCTACAACCGTAGCAGGAACTGCCTTTACCACATTGGCTTCATATACGCATACCTTCTGACTAAAAGAACAATCACACCATGTGAGGAGGGATCTGGGCCTTGAAATGGGGGCGGGCCTCATGCCAAGAAGTACCTATGCGATACAAAAGGAAATGATGGACTGAGCGTTTGAGCAAATCAAACACTCACCCCCAGTCAACTGATCTGGGTTTAATCCATCACCATTCTTTAGCTCACTCAGCCACCCCAGTTCAGACATGGCCATATGCAAATCAGTCTGACCCTGTGCCTCATGGGAACAGTCCAGCCCGAACTGCCAAGCCATGTCTTCCCTGGACCGGAAACAAGCATCCTGTGAGGCACTTTTGAACCCCACCCCGCCCTCAAGCCCCTCGTCCCCAAAAAATAGCTTGATGAGGCAAAAGCCGATGTCCTGGGGTGTTATCACACCCCTTAATAAATTTCCGAATTTCAAAGTCTCAGAAAACGAGCTGGAAAACCACTATTTACAGTGTGAGTTGGCAGGTATGTATATGTTTCATTTACTCTATACAGTAATGCCTTGTTTGTCTGACAGTCACCATTCTTCCGGCAACATCACTCCCATTTTCAAAGATTCTGAGCAGCTTTTAACCCCGTCGGTAAATTTACTGCTGTGTATCCTCTCTGAAGGGCTCTATTCCTTTCACAGTGACCACAGCAATGTAGGGCCTTTTGCTTACTGCACTGCGCATTCCCTCTAGCACCACTTTCCTCCTGTGGCAGGAGAGTGGGGACTTCCACTTCCGGCGCCATCTGTTTTCCATTGCTGTGCACTCCCGATCCTAAGAACCCATTCCAAAGTTTCCCCTTGCCTCACTAAAACTGCACCTAGCCCTTTAGCCAGCCCTGGCTTCGAACAGTTCATTTCAATTGTAGACTGTACATTCTTTTCAAGCATTTGATTTTCTGACTTTTTATTTAGTGAGTCACTTATTACCATTCCAAATCCTTTACCCATAAATCAAGAAATTCGCAGATATCTGCTCTTCTGTCTTTGATGCTTGAACTTTTTTGTTGGCCGATTGCCTGGCATAACCCTTGCTTAAACTCAGCTGTCTTCTCTCAATCATCACGAGAAAGAAAACCAGGGGTTTTCTATCAGTTTCAACTAACCACAAACGGCCTCTTTCCCCCTCTCTGATACACTTCTTGATTGGGCTGCCAGGCCCCCCCCCGTCTGCTGCCAAGTTATGTTTCTCTGCTGTCGCCTGATAAATAGATTAAACAGGGTTAACCTTTTTGTGATAGAGTGCTTCAGTCCTTTTGTTAGCTAGCACAAAGTGTTCGCTCTTAGAGGACTCTTGTCTTGGCCATGTTCCACAAGAAAAAGGGCGTCCCGGCCCCCCGCCCCGCTGCAGTTCTATCAGACAGCTTGGCTCTGCAGGTCGAAGAATGTATACCGACCTCTCTGACTCAAACCCTGCCTGGCTTTGTTCTCTGCTCATACATGCGGCACCCTGCCCAAAAATCTAGGCTGAGTGATGAAATAAAACAGCACCCCCAGCAAATTACAATCTGTCAGATGAAAATGTGTTTTTTCGTACCACATTAATGTTTGCATAGAAACAAAGCTAGCTACGTAAATATATATTTCACAGGGCGATTAGCCAATAGTAGAGTCTGAGGAGACATTGGAGTGAGGGGGAGAGAGAGTGGAGGTACACAGGAGTGGATAGGAAGGGGCAGACTTTCTTTCTTGGTGTAGAGTTGTCATCAGTAAAGATTTCAGGAGCTTCTTGAGTGATGGGAGCTGATGTGAGACCAGGGTCAGTCTGGAGGGAGCATTTTGAGAAAGGGTTCTAACAAGGACACAAATCTGGCTTGGGGTAGGGACAAAAAAGTGGTTTAAACTAGTGTGTTGCAGATTGCTAAGAGTGTAGCTGGTTAGCTGTTGTGGCAGAAGAGGGGGCTGATCAATTCCTAGCTTTAAAGGCTGGGATTGGAAGTCTATAGGGTGCCGAGCTATTCATAGGCCGTCAGCTCTGTGAAAGCAATAGACGGCAGCGGCGGCTCCTCCTCTATGGCCGGAGGAGCGTTGCCCCCAAAAACGTCAGGGAAGGAAAGATAAAACAACACTTGTTTTATTTCTCCTTTCCTGCCGAGTCTTGGGGGCGGGGCCTGGGGGGCTGACAGCACAAAGGGGAGTGGTAGTGCACTCCCTTCACTGCGCATGACAGTTTGGCATGCCGTCTAAGGTCGGCCAAACCCTCATGCTCCGTGAAGCTTTCTCCAATCCCAGCTGCTTTGCTGGTGTTTGAGAAAGCAGGCACAGGCTCCCAGTCTGTCCTGGCACGCTAATCGAGAGCTCTCAGGCCAATCCTGAAGCTGCTCGCATGTGAAAGCAGCTTCAGGATGGGCCTCGGGGCAGGCTGGGAGCCTGTGCCTGAAGCAGAGGAGCGTGATGCAGGACGCGGTTGTCCGAAGGCAAGTTTTTTGTTTTTTTTGTTATTATTTTGCCCCCTTGTTTCATTACCCCTATGCCCCCCTCACACCTCTGCTCCGACCCGCGACTCATCGCAGGCACCGGCTACTACTGATATATGGGAATGCATGCTTGGCGCGATTACAAGTGTTTTTTGTGTTAAAGTAGATTAAGTTGTCCGGGAGCGAGTGTGTACAGGGGCTAGTTGACTAGCGCTGCCTGAATGTAGCACCAGCCTTGGCGGTTGACCATATTGAGTGCAGAAGAAGGATGCAGGACAAGGAGGACGGGTTGTGATATTATGATTTATGAAGATGATAACGTTTGGAACATGATTAAAAACTGTTGCTGTGGAACGAATTGCTACCGAGCTGGGTTGGAGAGGGTGAGGACATTATGGGTGGAGAAATAAGAATTGAGACAAATTAAGATTAGACATTCAAGTGTTTTAAAGATTGAAGGAAGCTGGGAGATGGGGCGAGAAGAGGTAAAAGTTATTTTCTAGTTATTTTCGCAGTGCGGGTGGGTGGGGCGGTAACGCTGCAGCATAAATATACAAATGAAATCCCACCTTTTGTCGGTGTGTAACGTATCCTCGGCATATCAATGGCCATCTCCACGTGATTTCTACTGCAGACTATAGGCCGGATCTGCTTAGTAAATAGGGCTATGGATGTCAAGAGAGAAGCGGTAACTTTAAACTTTACTGGTCTTAATCGACTGGCGTGACCCATCTTCTCAGAAGGAAGCTAGAGAAAGACTAGTAGCATGATTACGTTGAGCCCACAAACAAAATTACGTCAGTTCATTAAGTGTATATATTATGATTAAAGTGCATTTTATAACTCTTCTACTACGTACAGCCACATTTTAAGGGCTGTCCACTTCAGTTTGCACCTGTCCTATGTACCTAATGAGATTAGTTATATGTACCCTGACATAAAAAGTTGTAATGTTTACTGACTGTTGCAAAGGTCCTGTGAAGGAAACTAAGACCTTTTACTTTAAACTTGTGATCCTGCATGCCAAAACTAAACATGGCTTGCATTTGATGTCAATAAACAATAGCTGGCATCACAATTCTACATCCCAGAAGGTAGGCAATGAGCTCCTTTTCCTTATAACACCCTCTTCCTATCAGCATTCTCTATATTTCCCTCGTTTGATCTCACACTCCTACTGTTATTTTTAATGCTCTAATAAGCACATAATGTCCCCTGTAAATAGGGTTGCCATCATTAAATAGTGAATTTGACTACTGCTCACTTTACTCTTCCTAGTTGTATTTGTGAAGCACTGCACAAGACTTTTATTTATAAAGTAATTCTTTTGGGCTGTGGTAGTGTTTTTTCCCCTATAAATTATAATTGCAGACACGTCCATTACAATTGCAAAAGATCTAAGCACGAAGAGTAATACTGGAAGCACACCTGCTCCAAGGTCATTCATACAATAATAATTACCATTATGTGCTGACAGAAATTGAAGTTTGGCTCCACTTTGAAAGTGGCAGCTTTCGCCCTTCACCATATTTACATTCTAGGCGTTTGTGGGGCCATCTTGGTAAGAACAAATGTCAGCTGTTAAAGGCCAGATCCTGGGTACCATCTTTGTGCGTTTGGCCCAGACATCTGCAATGCCCGAGCTGTTAAAACCATGGGGGGTTTTTAAGCATCAAAATGCAATGACTACTAATAGTCATAACAAATACTATAGCTGTGTAAGGGTGCCAGCACTTGTAATTCTGGCTAAAGTTTACTACGAGTTGACCTAGATTAGGAAGACAGTAAGTCAAGGTGCTACATTCAGATCGAAATATGCTCCGAGTTGAGAATTTTCAATTTTTATTGATTTCAATGCAGTGCAATTTCGAGTCCAGTCTTTTTTTCAATTATTACCAGTATTTATATTGTTTCTAACTAATATATACATATATATATATATATATATATATATATATATATATATATAGATAGATAGATAGATAGATAGATAGATAGATAGATAGATATATATATATATATATATATATATATATATATATATATATATATATATATATATATATATATATATATAGATAGATATATATTGGAAGATAAGAGCACAGCAGCACAGGGATACAGTAACTTTCTCTGATCACATAGTTAGGTCTTGTACCGAAGTTAAGGTAAGATTTAGTTTGTCGCCTTGTTCCTTAGTCGTCGGCCACTAGACCAGATCTTCTTCTCTTTGGACATTTACCAGATCCTGAAGTCCTCGGAATCTGGCACACGCGTCTCTCTTTACTCCGCTGGGTTCTCCATTACCTCTTTTCCGTACCAAACCTCCTTGGTTTCCTGTCTTCCAGTGATCTGTTTTCCAGTGTAGTCTTTATGCGCAGAACTTGTTGGCCGTGAAATCTGCCTGTTCATCATTTAGCTCTTTCTATTAATATATATCTCGGAAGATGGAAACAATTATCGTTTGGACAAAGTTTGTAACGTGAGCACTTAAAGCTGCGTACGCTGCTCATTACTCAATGACCTCTCTTTTTCGTTGAAACATAATTCCAAAGAAATTACAAACGAAGCAAAGCGGTGCTGGTCAGAATGTATAGATGTTTCCAACTCCTGTATGTCCTTCCCCGATGGAGTGTTAACCAAGGTGAGTGGAAATACTGCAGAGATGAATAGCTGCCGACAAAGTAAGAACAGGCCTTTGGTCTTCAGCCCAGTGAAGTGGTTAGACATGGCGGTGATGAGCTCAGTGATCTTCGTATGAGCGGATGAATGAGGAGGGATTTAAAAATGGCAGGTTGTGGGTGATCATCGAGGGACTGCGCCAAGTGCCATTAGTCATCTCCTTGGCATGGGAAGGCCTTCATGCTGCAAGTAGGGGATGATCACATTTTGGCCAAACAAAATATCCAATTGCAGGAAAGAGATCAGGGAGCTATGAAGCTGCATTTTTTGCATGCATTGCTGTCCTTTGCTTTCCTTGTCACTTTTGTTGTGATGGGCTGAGTGTGTGGCAGATTGTGACCAAGAGGTGTACTGTTGTCATCTGTCAGTGGTTAAACCTCATCCTGTGATGTTTTACTCCATTAATTGCTCCCTATTTTCTTTAATGACTTAATGTGGATGGACACTTGCTCAATCCAAAGGCTCTTCCATTGTGAGAATTTCATAATATGTGTGGGAATGGCCTTCAAAATGGCTTCCCACTCACTGACTCATGCATGTTCATCACCTCCTCCTTTAGTGCTTCTGCAGAAACCTTCGGGAGACAGGGATGTGTTGTGTCCTCACAACGTTGATGTTGCATAGATGGACATTCCCCCTGGTCTTTCATTATGCAGAGTGTGTGTAAGGAAGGAGTCTGCTGGTTTTAAATGCCACATGTTTTACACAGTGTAAGTCTGTTTCATGTTATGGTGTGCCACGTTATATAACATTTTCAGCATTCGTAGTGCTCATTTCTACTTTTTCTAAGCTCTGGTAGTACGTTCTACCTTTTTTAGTTATGGAAAACATCAGCCTTAAGATTATTATTAGTAATGCTGTACCATGCTCTCTCCTGGCTATGTATTTGTAGAGCGGATTGGTCTTCAGAGATGTTGGAAAAAAGTTTACTTCATAAAGATTAAGAGTTAGAAATTCATTATTAATTATGGCATGTCCAAAGTCTAGACTAAACCCAAAGCTGCTGCACTTATGCAATGGCCAACATTTTCGACCAGCAGGGAAAACAGGATAATTACTTAAGCTATTTGGTTACAAGCGATTGAAGGAAAAGGACAAATTATTTCAGCAGTTTTTGCCCGTTGCACGCAAATGTTGCTTATATTTGTAAAATGGCATGCTTTTCAGAGAAATCTGGAACACAGATGTTGATAATTGACGCCCATAGTTACCGGGTATGGAGAAAATGAGTCGATGAGGAATAATTTGAGAAATTGTATATATTTGATTTATGTAACTATTTCGGATCGGACTCTGGTATAATTGGGCTTATATGTCTTCATGAAAGGTTGGACCTTTTATTAATCATGGGAGACCCTTGGCACCATTATTCAGAGCGTTTGCAGTTTAGGAAACCGAAATGACTCTTGAGTGCTTACTAGGCTTTGAGTGCAATTAATTAAACAAACATAAATAGTTAAAATCACTAACCCGGTGTTATTGTACATCTGCTGTTAGGCATTGTAGAAGGAATATATTATAGTGTATCAAATGAGTATTTCCTAAAACTGGATTGCAGCTGATAAGGTTCATAGCCAGGGATGCCTCGCGGTATACCACCCGCTGCCACCAGTTGACACACCGGATCATTATTACAACAATCACTCATTGCCCTAAGGCCAGGCTTATGTGTCCCATTATGCATTTGGGGGGTGGGGGGGGGGGGGGGTGTATCGAGTATTCAGCTGTGCCAGGAGGGGCCCATTTTAGCATACAAGGGTAGTAGGTAAAGTAAACATATGAATGGCACAAAGGGACTTGCCTCCTCGAAGGCATGTGGCAGGTGAGAACAGTGTTACTGAAGCCCCTGAGCTTTTTAGAGGTTGACTGGAAAGCAGAGTAGCAAATTGAGGCCTGCATGAGCTGAAGGAGAAAGGGAGACATGATCTGCCTGTTTGGTGATGAAACGAAAACTGGAGGGGTTGGGGAGGGGGTATGTGTAGTAGGTGAGGGAGTCCCCCTCACAGCCAGACCGTCAGAGTGAAGATGACAGATGGGCGGGCACACCCTCAGGACCAGGAGCCTGCCTGCCCCTTCTCTACAATGGCAGGGTTGCAGGGACATGTCGTACACCTCTGTGTCTGTCTGCTTCGTGTTCTTACAATGATACAAGAGTGCAGATAAACAAGCATTTGCAATAGGTCTTGCATTTTCGAGACTTTTAACTATTGTATTTGTAAAAATAAAAGTGGGTTGGTACTGCAACATAAAGTGCGGCACCCATGTTGTTAATATGAAAGCGGGTGCTTGCTGAAACCTAAAGCGCGGTGCTCATGCATATTTAAGTTATTAAAGGGGGGCGGTACGGGATGGGGGGCTGTGACATGGGAGAGGAGGGATAAGATCGAGCCACGCCTTCGCCATTGTTCAAGCTGAAGCACTGTGTGACGCTAAAGCGCAGCTGTGGTGTGCTGCGCTGCGCTGTGTGAAGATTGATTTGGGTGAGCCACACATAAGAAAAGAAAAGCGCGCCCCCCATTGTTGAACCTGAGGCGTGTTGCGCTGGTAAAAAATAAAAAAGCATGGCCTAAACACACATAAAATAATATATAAAAAACATTAAAAAAAGATGTACGGCGTGTGTAACGGTAATGGCGTGGCTGCCCTTGTTGAAGCAAAAACATAAGATAAGATAAAGCGCGGCGTGCAGCGCCTCTTAAAAAAAGACAAGTGGCTGCAGGAGACCATGTTGTGGTGCAATAGGAGAAAATAGTGCGCACAGACTGTAAATAAAACATACCTAGTAACAACACGTTACAGGGGCAGTCCTCATGGGTGTTTACAATAGGAGAAAAGGAGGTACTCAGGAGGGACTACTAAGCATATTCATGAATCAAAAGCCACCATTAATAAGGGACTGTAATAGGAGCCAATGGAAAAGATGGGTGGAAAATGGGTGGAGCGTCAAGTCCATACTTGAATACAGCATGCCTCGAAGAGACAGCAAAAGTGCTGCCTAGGCGAGACCTAAAAATAGTGCTCAGCATTTGTGGCTACTGTGAAAGCAAACGGGGTAGCTACTCAGGGGCAGTGTGGCCACTGCCTCAATAGTCTTCTCCTCCTGTCAACTCCAAGCAGCCAATGCACAGGCTCCCAGACACCCCATGACCAATCCAGACACTGCTCCCTCGCTGGTAATGCTATTAACAGCATGACAGCAGTGCAAGGATTGGGACGAGCAGTCTGGTTTGGTGCTCAGACAGGGACTGGGAGCCTGAGCATGTTCTCCACCCAGCTGTGCAGCACAGCTTGGGTTGGAGAAAGGCTAAGTGCGAATGTCGGTTTGGCCATCCTAAGACGGCCGGACAAACCAACATGCGCACTTAGTACCCACCACTCCTCCCTGTTGCTGACTCTCCGTTCGGATGTGTCCCCGCCCATAAGACTTGGCTCAGTGACCGCAAAACAAACAAATTGATGATAAAATTGTTTTATTATTTTATTTTTCCTGTCTGCACTGCTGAGACCAGTGGGCGTGACGCTCCCCCGCCTTAACAGAGGAGCCACCTGCCCGCATTTTAAGCCTTTCCATTGGCTGCACCAATATCAGCATTCCACACAGGGGCCTAATCGATGTGGAGGAGGAATAGGAAAGAAGGACATTTGATGGACAGGTAGGAAGAGGCCAGATGACATTAGAAGTGATTATGAGAAGCAATATGGGGAATAAATTCAAGTGAGCGGGAGAACTGAGAGAGGGGCAGAGGAGAGAGATAAAAGACAAGATCGTCGGTCACCACAGGGTAAGCAAACACTGCAGCTCTGCATGGGAGCCTGACAGAAAATATCAGACAGGCGATTGCAGATAGCAGGTTGTCTTCCCTTCCCAGGGCGCATTCTACTGGTTTGTTATGAAGGATCAAATATGGGTTACAGCTTTATGACACGTTTACATATCATGGCGCATTCAGTACACACTTTAACGCTAACGTTTGTAAGCAAACTCAGTTGTCCATGTTTTCGTCAGAGCGCTGCTGCAGCTTCAGCTCTCACGTGTGAACTAGAAGAAAGGCAGTGTGTTGTCACATGCCTGGGACAAGCTCTCCCTGTGAAAGGGAGTGTCTGGTTCAGAATGTCACTGGACAGCAGAAATTCAGTAATTGTGGGAATCGGAGTTCCCAGAGTTGTAAGAATAGTTGTAGTTGTGGTTTTATACTAGTAACTGGGTTATTTAACTTGTAGTGGTCTGGCTTATTTTACTTGTAAAGTGGTTGTAATTGTACTGCTGTAGTTGTACTTGTAGGGTTATTGTGATTTAGGGCCAAATGCACGAACGTTTTTTGCGGGCGCAAATGGGTTTTTGACCTGTTTGCGACTGCAAAATACCTGTGGCCCATGTACTAATCCTATTTTGCAAGTTGCTAATCAATTTGCAATTTTGCAAAATAGGATTAGCGACTTGCTATTAGGAAGGGGCATTCCAAGGAAATCCCTTCCTAATAGTGACTCCTGAAGCTATGTATGACTGTTTTGCGACCGCAATTGCAGTTGCAAAACAGTCGCAGTTTACCACCCTTCACAGAAGGATGGTAAACCACTCGCAAAAGGGAAGGGGTCCCTAGGGGACCCCTTCCCCTTTGCGAGTGTCTCTCAAAATATTTCTTAAAAGCAGGCAGTGGTCCCATGGACCACTGCCTGCTCTTAAAAAATGAAACTGAAAAGTTTGTTTTATTTTTTACATGCATTCAATTTTTCTTTAAGGAAAACGGGCTGCATTTAAAAAAAAATGCTTTATTTAAAAGCAGTCCCAGACATGGTGGCCTCCTGACCCCAGCAGGCCGCAATACTTGGGAGTACCAGCCATTCCCAATGGGGTCGCAGATATCGACAGCCTCCTTAATATGCATGAGGCATGCAATTTGCAACCCCATTGGGAATCGCAAACAGTGTATTAGACACTTTTGTACATCCCAATTTGCGAATCGCAAATGCGACACAGTTTGCAACTTGTAAAATGGTGGGTCTTACATCTGGCCCTTAGAGCGGATTTGTTTTGTTGTAATGGTTGTACGTGTATTAAAGGACTGGCAAATTCTAGTGTTGTTGCAATACATCAATACTGTTGTAAACGTTCAGTTGTGCTTTTATATGGTTATAGTTTTGCTGTAGTGTTGAGGAGCTGTAGCATTGTGGTCGCTTTTTATAGCCCAGTTGGAGTTGTTCTTTGGTAATGGTGGTGCTTGCAGTGGAATGAGAAAGTTGGGGTTGATGGGCATGGCAAACAGTAAATGTTTCCTGCAGATCAAAGAACCCTCTGGGCTACTTACAGCTACAACAGGTGTGTGTGGAGGCACACAGAGCAACCACATAGCAGTGGTGATTAGCTTCCCTTTGAAAAGCTTGACACATGCATACACCAATATAGGCTTTGCCAGAATGACGCAAAAGCATTGAGAATCTGCTGCCTCCTAATAGCACATGATTCTCTCTACAGTGTAAGCTGGCCTACTAAGGCAAGAGGAAATAAGATGTGGTGGAGGGTGACCTACCACATTGTAATAGTTTTTAAATAGCACTTTCCACCTCTAACAAGGCTTTGAAGTGCTTTTCAGCAAGTAGCACACTACTCTTCATGTCAGACTGGCCTATAGGGCAATCAGGCAGTACTCAATGGGCTAGTCTGACAGGTCAGTGTGTTGGCCATTCTTTTTTGTCAGTTGTGGGCTGGATTTATGACCAGGTGGGCTGTTTTATACTGTTGATTTACCAGATATTGCCACTTTTATAGCTATCTGCTTTGCTACTGGGTACCACTTTTATTTTGATGCACAAGCCTATCTTTTGTCCCAGTTCGACCCTGGTACGGGGTGCAGTTTTTTCTTGAGCGGCTCGCCAATGGTAAGCTGCCGAGCACTTGCGAGAAAAAAATAACGTGCTAGACCTCCTACTGGTGAGATTTCTCATTGCGGGCGGTCGAGGCAGATCGCAACTGCTCACGTTGAGAAATCTGCCATTTGTGGTGAGGAAGCTGCCTCTCTATTAGAATGTCTACTCGAGCGGCAGAAAGCAGCAGCACTCTCTGGTGCGATGCTTAGTGCTATTTGCGCTGATTTTACAGCGTGGGACAAACTCCTGGTGCTAAAAGTCAGTGCAAACCGCATGGCTCAACAGACTCTGCCGTTGGTGGAACTCCGCGAAGTGCTGCAAAGTTTTTCAGGGACTTGGCGGAGTAAAACTCAGCAAATTCTGCCCAGGCCTACTTGAAACTACTATTTTGAACCGGCAAAATAAACATTTAGACCGGCACAAACCTTCCATTTTAATATATATGTCACCTCTAGAGTAGACCCTAACCAGCCCATAGGGCAGGGCATATTGTATTTAAAAAGTTGGACATAATACATTTAGGTTTTACATGTCCTGGTAGTAAAAAACTCTCAATTTGTTTTTTCACTATTGCAAGGCCTATCTCTCCTATAGGATAACATTGGGTTGCCTTATTTCCTTTATTAAGTGAAAACTTTTCATTGGGAACAGGTAGGGAAGTCATGTTTGGTGTCTGAGGAATTGCAATGTAAAACTCTCTTTAATGATAAAGTTAGAATATAAGTCACAATTCTGAAAATGCTACTTTTAGAAAGTTTTGAAAAAAGTGACGCTAGTTGCGACCCTAGCTGTTGCACTGCAATAGAGGGAAAAAAGTCTTCCAAGTACTCCAATGTTTCATATTTAAACCAGGTAATTCATAGTAAACCAGTCTCTTTTAAACAATTATACTCCTCATCTTCATGCGTATTTAAAGTCAATCCGGAGACAGTTGAAAATCACTGGATATTTTATATATGCATTTTCAAATGTTTTCTGTTGCTAATCCAAGCTTGTACATAAACGTGTTCTTTAACATTCCATATGACCCAATGCATTTCTTCGTCAGGGGTTGCTGAAAAAGAATTAAAAGCATACACCTTAACTATCTACTCAAGCATCACAGGCTTAGTGAATGCAAAAACAGACATTATCATCACTTAAAAAATGCCTTAAAAATACGTATATCCCCACCCTTTGCCACCCTCGCAGTGTCCCAAACCAATGTAAAAACAAAAAAGCTGCAAAATCTCCTCTGATGAATACAACTAATGAAATATAACCAAATCTGTCAAAAGTGCCCTCCGCAGTCAACCCACTGTACTCTCACATAGCTTGCAAAAACGAACTAAAGACAACCTATCACATTTACATAAAGCAAAAAAACACTGTTTACCTAGTGAAAGCCGAGCACGGCATGCTGATCTCGTTATGCCTTCTTTCTTTCTAAACAGGATCTGAAACATTGCTTACTCGCTCCTAGGTTGTTCTTTTAACCGCTAATGCAGGTGAGCGCAATCAAATCACATGACTCTCCTGTTCCGCTCGAAACATGCTTATTTATTTCGAAGATTTCTAAAGCGCATAGCTGCCCGTAAGCGTCCCAGCGCTGACCCATTACTGCTGAGATAGGAAGAGGGGGCTCATGGGAACAGCCATGTCTTCAGTGCTTTTCGGAATGCAAGCAGATTGGGTTGTGCCCGAAGGTCAGAGGGCAGAGAGTTCCACAATTTGGGCGCATTATACGAAAAAAAACGGCCTCCTGTTCGTGCTCTGTTGATCTTAGGAACTCGTGTAAGGTGGGCGTTAGAGGATCGAAGGGGTCTGGAGGTGATATAAGGAGTGACCAGATCTTTGAGTATAGGGGGAGCTTTTCCATTGAGAATTTTGTGCGTGAGGCAGAGCGCTTTGAACTGTACTCTTTCTATGATGGGTAACCAGTGTAGTTCGCGGATAGCTGGTTTGGCCGAACAACGGGTCTTAGTGTTAGTCAAAATCCTAGCAGCAGCGTTTTGTACTACTTGTAATTTAGTTATAACCTTCTGGGGAACACCCAGGTACAGTGCGTTGCCGTAGTCCAGTCTTGATAGGACGAGACCTTGGATCAAGAGTTTCCTTGATTGGAAAGGGAGCAATGGCAGAATTTTTCGGGTGGACCGTAGGATACCGAAGCAAACTCCAGCCGTTTTCCTGGCTTGGGTTTGCATGGTGAGGTTTTTGTCAAGCCATATACCGAGGCTTTTAATCTCAGGCTTGGGAGTTGGGGGTTTACCCATACAGGGGGGCCAGAGGGAGTCTGGATGGAAGTGGGCTTGGTTCCCCATCACCATGATCTCGGTCTTGTCGCTATTCAGCTTCAAGTGAGATCTGTCCATCCAGCTGACTATGTCTTTTAAGCAGGAGTAGAGGCCTGTGGTGGAATTTTCCTGCTGGGAGAGGGAAACCACCAGCTGCGTATCATCTGCGTATGTCAGGAGTTTTATCCCATGTGGGGTAACTATCTTTTCCAGGGGGGACATATATACGTTGAAGAGTGTAGGGCTTAAGGAGGAGCCCTGAGGCACTCCGCAACGTATAGGGGTCTCTTTCGATGTAAAATTGCCCTCTATGACCTGGAATGAGCGGTCCAGCAGAAATGATTTCAGCCAAGACAGGGCGATGCCTGTGATCCCAAGATCTGAGTCGCTGGGCCAGGATCTGGTGGTTGACCGTGTCGAAGGCCTCGCTTAGGTCCAGGAGGATCACTGCCACTGATCCTCCTGTGTCCATGATCTTCCTGGCTTCCTCGACCACCGTCACCATCGCTGTTTCCGTGCCCTGGCCCGGGCGAAAGCCTGTCTGTGATGATTTAAGTAATTCGTTGGATTCAAGATACTTAGACAGCTGAGAGTTGATAAATTTTTCTGTGATCTTGCTGGTGCATGGAAGGAGGGAGATCGGTCTAAAGTTGGAAAGGTTGAGGGGGTCTAGATTAGGTTTTTTCAGTAGGGCCCTCACCTTCGCCTTTTTCCAGCTGGGGGGAACCAATCCGTTGGTCAGCGAGGCATTGATCACATTTGCCCATGGTTCAAGAATAGTAGGTGCAACCAGCTTTAGGATTCTGACTGGGGCGGGGTCCGAAGGTGAGCCACTTTTAAGTGATTGGAGGATAGGGGACAGAGTATCAGGACTTATCGGGGTAAAAGACTCAAATCCCGTGTTGAGAGTGTTGCCCTGCGGTACCCCTGGCAATGTCTGGTCAGTCGGTGGAAGGGGTGGGAGTGACTGTAAAATATTTAAGATCTTTTGGTCAAAGAACATGGCCAGTTCATCACAATGGTTGTTTGATGGATCGATAGAGCCGGTGGGTTCTGGTGTTTTGAGAAGTTGTTTATTGATTAGGAAAGTCTCCCTAGAAGAGCATGATGCCGAGCTGATTTTCTCTTGGAAAAAAGTGGTTTGGGCATTTTTCAGGGCTTTTTTATACGTAAGAATGGACAATCTGTAGTCCTTCTTGCGGCTAGGGTCGAAGTCTCTCCTCCATTCTCTTTCGGCTTTTTTGCAGAGTTTCTTTAGCTGGCGGGTCTCTTGTGAGAACCAAGGCGCGGATGTTTTTTTATGGGAGGTAGGATGAGATTTTTTTGGGAGAGTCATGTTAAGGGAGTTTTCAATCCAGGAGGAAAACTTCCTATCTGCTTTGATAGGGTCTGTTTCCAGGGGAGGTTTATGGGATTCCAAAACCTGCTTCCAATTCTCAGTATCTAACTTGGCCCATGGTACGCGTGAGTTTATCTGAGGGTCTATTAGGCGGAAGGATATGGGGTATTTCCCACCTAAAAGGGATGAGTAAGTGGTCCGACCATGGCAACGGGATCGGGGCCTTAGTTTTGAAATTGCTCATGTTACTTATGATGGGGTCAAGTAGATGTCCGAGCCTGTGCGTGGGCTCATTGCTCTGTAAGTGGAGCTGAAGGGTGGCTAGGTCTGCAAGTAATTCTGAGGCGGTGTTATCCTTGCTGATGTCAAAATGAATATTAAGGTCCCCTAGGACTATCATGTTGGGCGAGGTGCTGGACAGTATAGTTGAGAATTCCACCAGGGAACTACAGAATTGACCCAGTGACCCTGGTGGGCGGTAGATGAGGAGTCCTGAGAAGGATTTACATGGGGATAGTTGGATGTTAAAGTGTACATTATTACAGTTTGATAGGTCCCACAATGCATTGCCCCGTACTCCATGCCCAGAACGAAAACCCACACCCACAAATCCACCACAGAATCATCGTGCCATAATACATAAAACAAACAAATCATGATAATGAATAAAATCCAAACTCATAATTAATTTGCCTTAAAGTTACATTAAACGTAAGCCTAGCTGAAACTGTCCTTAAAGTGTGGTACACGAGTAGAGTCTTTGAATTCAATTTGCTTCCAATCAGTGGAATGTGCTGTTCGTCAATTAATCCTTGTGAAATATGATCGAATTCACTGTCTCCAGACCGGCATTCATTTCACTTTTTAATCATTAATTCTTCTCCTTAAACCATTGGGGTGCAAACACGTTTTGGGACAACAGTATATTTGCGAAGTAAAGTTCAAAGGGATGGTCAATGCACTCCTTCCCTTAGAAAGTTAGCATTTTCTTGTCCTAACCATTTGGTGCCTGCAGCTTGTCCCTGGGTCACATGACTAGGTGTAATTGGCAGTTAGCCTCTGTGTATTCCTCCCAGACAGCATCACAATTCAGGGTCTGGGAGCTGGCAGCATGGGCCACCTATGGAAGGGTGGGTAGGAGGAGCTGTCACCTACCACACTTGCACTTCAAAGGGACTGGCTCAGCTAACATTAGTGTATTGTGCCCCCAGACAGACTGGGTCCAGGACAGGAAGGGAGGAAATTCCAGACACCTCTGTAGGGGGAAACTCCAGAAGCTTCTTCTACGTCAAATTGGACAGCAGGTATAAAAAGGGCACCCTCAGACCCAATTCTTAAGACCACTCCTGGACCTGTGGAAGATTCCCTGCTGCTCTGCTGCAGAAATGACTGCTCTGCTTCCCTGCTTGTAAGAGGGACTGCTCTGCTGCTCTGGTGCCTGAGTGAGAAGGACTGGACGTATACCTTGAACCCAGGACCATCAGAGTGAATCCAAGGGCCTCCTGTTCTGAGATACAGGGACACATCAAGCTCCAACACCCTTGAACCCGCACCTGGACTCTGTCTGCTGTGAGTCCTAAAAGTGATACTGCCCCTGTCCTGGACCCTTGGACGTGGGGATAAAGGTACTCTGCTAGCTCAGTTGAGCTCCCCATCAGTACCATAGATGTTAATTCACCAAAATGCCAGGGGTAGCAGAGTGTCATCACTTGCCCTTTGACTTTTACTTACACTCACACACATGCTTAAACATACACACATATACACACTCTCTCACATAAACACTGTCTCACCTGCAACACGCACACAGCATACATTTAAAAGAATGTAATGTTTTTTTCTGGCCTCCGTTGTCAGGGAAGTACATATTCCAGCTATTTGTACTCACATTTTTATTACAGAAATAATATAATATTATTCACTATACGGTTAATTAAAAAATTGACAGAACGCAAAGAGAGCAGCGCCCAAACCGGCATCCATAAGGGTGAGCTGCACTTCTGTTCCTTGCACTGATTTTGCAACCTCTGAGGTCAGGGTTTGCAAAGGCAAGTGAGAGGGGTATCAAAGGGCAAGGTAGGGCTCTCAGCAGTGACACCTAATGGCCACTAAATGACGTCCATTCTCAGAAGCAGCTCGATGCTCCCCAACACAGCGCTTGCAGCTCTTCATCCGAACAGACACAGCGCGATGCAACTATACAAGGGCCTCACCTTGCAGCCCTCGCAGGTCTTTAAAACCGGTGCTGCGCTATGCAGTTTGACACAGGACCTGGCATCGGTCTTCACAACGCCCCACATCAAGGGCATAAGGTACCATTCTCAGCAGGCCTAACCTGATTCCTGTATATGACCTACACTCCATGGTGGTCGGCCTGCACTTGTGGCCTGGTCCTGGTCCGCTGCAACCAGATAACCACAGATGGCGCTTTGTGACTTTAGCACTATTTTTAACTAAACCTTTAAAAATACATAAATCTGGTTCTACTGGTTGGATTTTTATCGTTTTGGTGTCAAATTATTGATTCAAATAGACTATTTTTCTAAATTGGTGTGGGATTTTTCTTGTCGTGGTTTCACTTTATTACTGCTGCATAAATACTTTTCACATTCCCTCTAAATTAAGCCTGACCACTTTGTGCCAAACTACCAGAGGGTTAAGCACAGGCTAATTTAGTAAAATGTTATGGTTCACCCTGACAAGGATTGTGGTTCTTACTTAACAGGCGCAAGCTACTTTTTGGCTAGCTTATGCATGGAAGATTCTGGGGTGATCCATCAAGTGGGGGCCGAGAAAAAGGCATTTTCCCCATTCATTTTTCCATAGGAACTTTAGACACTGCTATAGCCCACACCCCTGAACGTATTTGAGACAAATTTGTCAGAAAGCTAGATCTTGGTCCAGAAATAGTGTTTTTTGTGTTTTGGGTGTAAATCTGTTCAGTAGCTTTGGAGAAATTAAAGTTCACAAAAATTGTATATATCACATCGTGGAGGATCTGCGGAGCCGACCGATCTCAAACTGATATCTGATTGGCTGCCGCCACCTCAATCACTTTTTTTAAATTTTGCCACAAATTCACTGAGGATTGTGCTTCTTTCTTAAAAAACCCTGGAGTGGGCCAGGGCAAAGTAATTATTATTTTTTATTGGGGGGAGGGTTGCTCGTAGCACCCTTACTCAGGAATTTTTTTTACCCCGGGGACTTCATCCTAAGGGGCCCAAAGTATTTTATAAGGGTTGGGGGTGCATGACCCCTGCTCCCCAAGCTGTTTTTGTCCCAGAAGACCCCATCCCCTGGGGTCTGCAGTTATTGTTAAGGGGAGGGGGGTGCACATTCCTCTCGCCAGGACATTTTTAGCCCCCAAGAGCCCATCACCCAGGGCCTGCCGTTATTTTCTAGGGGAGGTGGCTACATGGCTCCGTATTTATTAAGGGGAACGGTGCTGCACGGCCCCCTCGCTGAGTCTCTAAATGCACCTGGGACCGAAAACGGCTTGGCGGAGGGCTGCACAGTCCCCCCCCCCCTCCTTTGAATATAATATGGCTCTGGGGTATAGTGTTCCAAGGGCCTATTGAGGCTGAGAAAGGGCACATGCAGCCCCACCCACATCTATACAATTTTTTTTAAAGGACCTAGGGCCAGCCCCCCCCCCCGTGCATGGGTTTGGCTGCCTGGAGGTGTTTGACAATGCCTGACCAATCCCCCAGCAAGCATGGCCAGAGGCTGTGTGCAGCGTGGGGTTGGCTGGATGTGGGGATTTGGCTGCCGGACAGGCCTTGCAGCCAACCCTTTGTCACGAACCGCCAAAGGCCATGCGCTGGGGTTGAATTTTTGTATGGTAAGAAAATATTACTTTATGTTTAAAAAAAAACGACAAATTCAATGAAAAACCAATGGTTAAAGTAATGTTATAGTTAGGTGAAACTTTGTTAAATCTAAAAACCACACAAATTCACCAGTTATATTTATGGTTATCTCAATTAACTATAACTCGTGCCCTAAGGTAATTAAAACCCATGGAGAGAAGTGGGGGATAGCTCATTCAGCCTCAGACTTACGTAATAGAGTTTTAGACCCTCCTTTTGCCATTTTGCACGGAACCTTGTAACACCTCCACTGCTGACTCGACTGGAAGGTGTGAAAAGTGTGGCGCTTTAACGGGACAGGCGGGATGTGCACTCTGCACATGCTGAGTGTTTTCCCTGAAGTGAAATAGACACGAGTAGGTGATCGGGCTTTCTGGCGTTCTGGCCAATGGAAGACGAACAAAGAAAAACACAACTGCCAGGAGTCTGGAAATGGACTTTACGACCTGATCATTTTAAGTGTTGAAAAGACTGAGATGTAAAAGTTGCTGTTAAATCTGTTCATCCAACCCTCGCCCAGTGAGACAGGAGACTTAAGAAAAGAGCTCAAGTCATGTAAGCCTCTCGGTTAAGGACAGGGGCGCAGTTTCAGGGGGGTTGTTTGGGGTGCCTCCCCATCACCCCCCAATCTATTCTCTAGAAAATTGTTGGCTAGATGTGTTTTCAGTCGGGTATGGTGAGGAGTCTGTCGGATTACACTTAGGATTTTTACATTATTTCTCTCATATTAAGGTCTTAAAACATGTTGGTTATTTGGTGTATTTTAACATGATATGCCGGCTTAGTTGTTGAAACTCGCTCCTCTGATTTTACTGACCAAGCTGCTCCCCTGGTTAAAGTTTTCTACTGTGACAGGACGGGCTCACTGGACAAGAGATTAGAGCCCGATGTCGACTGGTGGTCTGCAGTACCTTTATCTCCCCCTCTTGTCCCCTCTCAGCAGGAAGACTGGAAGCCAGATTCCACAACTTTATTGGAACTAACGGAGGATGAACACGAAGCCGGCTCCTTTAATTGGGGTTTCCAATATGATGAGACTCCGCCCCCCAAATGACATCAGGGCGCTCCAGTCGTTAAGGATGGAGAAATCCAGGAAGTGGGTGTGCGTCGACACCGGAGCGGAGGAAGAGCCGGGAGTGAGAGCATTCGTGGTGAGCAGAGGAGTGGAAGAGGAAGACGGAGCAGAGCGAAGTCCGGGTCCAGCTGCAGTTCCGACGGTTCCAGGAGGCCAACGTCCCCATGCGTCGACGAGCCACGCTCCAGGAGGAGCGTGGCTCGAGCAGGTACGAGACAAGTTCTTGGGTGGGTGGGGAGGAGAGATCACATGACTACCTAAGCAAGAAGCCTCAGACCGCTGCTAAACCACCAGTTATAACTTTCCTCATACACGAGCACTAGTTCACGAATCCCACCTTAGTTGTGTGTCACGACGTGCACAAGTGTGTGTGTGTGGTGCCCCTTCACTCCCCGGTCCCTTAAGCATTGGTAATCAACCGGACAAGAATCCTGATACCTTTTTCTTTTAATTTGCTTCATACCCTCCTCTACCTATCGGTACGGACGGAATACAGAGACCAGTCATCGGAACCCGAGAGGTGGAGCCAAAACCCGTACAGAGTGGACGAGGATTAACGAACAAGACGGATCCCGCCAAGTTTGCCACTGAAAGAATAACAAGTCAGCATAAACGTGTTTTCAGTAAAATAAAACCATACTTAAATAGACCTGGCCAACGACCTGTTACTTCTACCCGCCATATCTACCTAAACTGATGTAATTAAAACAAAAGGCGGCTAAAATGCGCCAGAGCCTTATAACAGATTGGTGATCGTCCAGTGATGCCTGCCGGTAATGGCTAGCTTGTCGTGTGCGGAAAAGGGAGGCCCAAATTCGTATTCTGACTGCCTAACTTGAGAAAATTTGGGGATTGTGGGAACATAAATTTATGTTATAGAGGCTGAGTTGTGATTTTATACTGTCACAAACTGTGCCGCATTAGACAACATATTTCGCCTTTTCTTGCCACATAATTTGGTTCTTACTGTTGCATAATTTGTTTCTCCCCTGCTACATATTTCCACTGGCCCTGGCCTTTAGTTGAAGGGGGATTTTAATGCGCCATGTATTTTTGCGATGTCTGAAAAGACAAACTATTTTCTTCATACATGCTAACAACAAGCATTTGCAATGCAATAGGTATCGCATTTGCCAGAGTTTGAGCTATGGGCCTTGTAAAAGACAACACCTTTTATTTTTCGGTTTCGATAATTAGTACATAAATAAAACGCATTGTTATTTACAATGCCAATGGCTAAAACTCTTGTAAATGTGAGACATATTTATGTTCAAAGAAGTGGCCGCCATTGTCCCGGGCTTCTTGGAAAGTGAAAGTGTGAATGGCGCACTGAATGTGCTTACAGACTAAATAGGACATACCGTTTACCAACGAAGTTAAAGGGCCAGTCCTCATGGAAGGTTACAAATAAAGACAAG
Source organism: Lissotriton vulgaris (assembly GCF_964263255.1). NCBI lineage: Eukaryota > Metazoa > Chordata > Amphibia > Caudata > Salamandridae > Lissotriton > Lissotriton vulgaris. The sequence goes on along the minus strand of NC_141693.1, from coordinate 1,062,246,207 downwards.
GCGGCACTAAGGAGGGACTAACAAGCCTATTAATTAATCAGTAGCCAGCATTTAGAAAGGACAATGACACAAGCCAATGACAAATATGGGCAGAGAGTGGGTGGGCCTCAACTACATACTCGAATGCAGCATGCCTCGCATGCGCTGCCCAGGCTCTACCTAAAAATGTGCAGGAAAACAGGATCCAGCAGTCAGTACTGAAGAGGTGCTGCGTCCTGGCTCAAATAGCAGTACTTCCCCGATGCGCAATACATGTAATGCACTGCACTTATTGGTAAATAATTGTGCTGAAAAGGGATATGCATGTAGGTTCGAAAAATGTGCATTGGCGCTTAAAAGTACTATTACTAACTTCAGATATGTTCATTTTCAGTCTCTGAGGGACAGCAGCTTAAATTGGTGTAGCTAGATTTCATTTTTGCCCCCTGTGCATCACATGTCTCGACAGCAGGTGCATTCGCTAGTGACCAACATTAAAATAACTGGATCTTCAAACTTGTAGGTTATACTGAGCTGTGCAACCAATGAATGAACCTTTCAAATGAATGAAACATTGGGCGCGCAGCAGTGTTTGTAAGGAAGACCTGCTATATAGCTGCGGAACTGGACAGAGGGAGCCGTGACCACTGAGCTATGTTCACAGCTGTCACTCGGAGTGCAGATGTACTATCTAGATAGCTCCGTGAGTTACTATTCTTACCTTAGGGCAAAGTAGAGTGTTCAAGGTCACTGTGCCGAGAGAGAGAGAGAGAGAGAAAGAGAGGGAGAGGGATGCTGGAAAGAGAAGAAAGGGGGTGTGGAAAAAACTACCAGGTAGGGATAGTGGGGGGGGGGGGAGAGAGTGAACCCCCACAACTGAATCTGTTCCTTGCTCTTCGTCTCCTAATCCTACTCTGATCCATTCCGCGTTAGAGAAAAGATAGTCCCATGACTCTTACCATCACCCAAGTTATCTCTTCAGTCTAAAAAAAAAAATCAATGCTAATTCAAACCCAGAAAGGATGCTAAGGGATGGACTGGGACAGAAAATAGGCCAGGGCACCAAAATAAAGGTGGCCCTCATTAGTGAATTAGATATTTTTATTTTTAAAACCTATGTGTGTGTGTGTGTGTATGTGCGCCACCCATGTTTGCAAATTATGGCAGTTTTGAATTTGTAAAGATCCACAGTATGGGTGTTATGCGAGATATGTAAAACTGCATGGATTGGAGATTGTTGCAGCCAATGTTTCTTTTAATATCAAGGAAATCAACTGTAAAAACCGGCCCAACCGATAATAAAATAGGCCCACAAACTGCCCAAAACTGGGCCACACACTGGTTTGTTGGACAGGTTGGGCTCTTATGATTTCGCTATGGGCAGGGCCACTGGAATTAGGCAATTGTGCAGCTGCAGGGATTCTCGCATTATTATACATTTGCCACATAATCTATCATCTGGTGCTTTATCTGCAGATTTTAACATTAAAAAATTGTGTTTCTTGCTCAAACGTTTCAAAAGTTACTAAAAATGCGAAGACACGTGTTGCCATGCAATGGAAGTTCCTTTGCAAAGCTGGACTGGTCACCTTTCTATTGCTTATTGCTATATTTGGGTGTTAAAGTGGTACTAATGGGGTGCACCCAATGCCCAGAGAGTGTTACCAAGTTTCAGTTCAAAAATAATTTTATTTCGGGAAAGGGAAGAGGAGCAAGGTGTCAATACAAAATACAATAGAAAATATGAATATATCGATAAGCAATGAGCATAATACAATTATAAACAATAGTGGAAGCTAATCATAAGAGTCCAAATTGAGTAAAATCAAAGAGCAACAATTGTAGAGATAAAATTATACAAAAGGAAGTACATACAGTTGATAATGTAAAAGAAGTGGAATGTAGGGGGCAATTAAGGAGGCTTGAGAACTTCTTGTTGTGAAGGTTGCAGGTGAAATGAACGTTTAGCACATACGTCAAGGTAAAGCATAACAGGAAGCCATAAGTCTGTACGTTTTGCCGCCATGTGGGCCGGAAAAACAAAAGCAGTATCTAGTCTATGATTATGGCAAACGTTATACCACCATGCTTTAAAGGAGATGTTAGAAAAATGTATCCAGTTGATTGTAATTTGCTGAAAAGCAACAGCTAACAATAAGTCGACAATCTGAGTATTAAGTTCAACATCCTCCCAACAAGGAGAAAGACTTCCTAAAAAAGCATTAGTACAAGAGAAAGGAATGCAAGTATGAAACATCACATTAATATGGGCCCAGACCTGCAACCAGAAGTCATGAACCGGTCTGCATAGGAACAATATATGAAACAGAGTCACCTGCGGGGAAGAACAGGACCAGCAAATGTGTGGAGTGGCAGGAAAGCGTTTATGAAGATCAGATGGTGTGAGGGGAAGTCTATTATAAATGAAGAACAAGGTTTGTGTCCGGGTCGCTGCTCTAGAGGACTTGCGAATTTTATTCCAGATCTTATCCCATAAAGAAATGGGCCAAGATACAGCAAGTTCCTGTTCCCAACATTCCTCCACCTTGGATTTGGGTCTGATAAAGTCTTTAGTATGAAGGTGTTTGTAAATAGAGGAGGCTTTAGGAGTGGTGCGTAGAAAGGAATGAAGATGTGAGATAGGAGTAGGGGAAGAAGGAGGGGAAGGTGTGTGTAGTAGACGGGTGTAAGTTGCCATTACAGCCTCTTTAAGAAGAAGATATTTGTGGACGAAGGAAGCAGGCAGAGCATAGGTGGTGCGGAGAGTAGGGAAGGGTATAAAAGAAGAATGTGGAAATAGTTGGGAATCCCAAATTAGTCCTTTATGCCGCCACGACTTCCAATAAAAGGACTTATCACGTATCAAGAGGGAAGTGTTATGCCAAATGGTAGAGGTAAGGAACTCCGCAACAGTGACAGGGGGAGTAGGAGAAGAAGATAGAAGCAGTTTAGCGGTGAATTTGTGAATGGGAGTAGGAATAGAGGAAGGCTTGCGTGAAAAAGAAAGATATTCAGCAAGGGAGAAAGGGGAAAGGAAGAGGCGTTCAAGTTAAGTCCATAAGGGGCAAGGGGAAGTTGGGTCCTGCAACCAGAGGGAAGCCTGTCGTAATAAAAACACCTTATGATAAACTGGGAAGTCTGGGAAATTAACTCCACCTTCTGATTTGGGACGTATAAGCCTAGCAAGGGACATTCTAGATTTTTTGTTGCTCCAGAGGAAAGATGTCAAAATTGAGTTAATTCTCCTGAAAAATTTAGAGGGGATGGAGACAGGAATATTAGAAATAATATAGAGGACTATAGGAGATAGCATCATTTTAATTGTATCAAGACGGCCCCACCATAACAAGTAAAGGGGATGCCATCTAGATGTTAAGTCCAACAGTTTTTGAATGCATTTATTTAAACAAAGGGAGACCGTATCTGAAATAGAAGGGGTGATATGTAGGCCAAGGTATTTAATGTGTGAGGAACTCCATGTGAAGTTGGAAGTATGAAAATCAGGCTTAAATGTGAACTTCATCAAGGGCAAAATCTCACATTTGTCATTATTGAGCTTGTAGCCAGATATCTGAGAATAGTCTCTGACTTCGGCAAGGAAAGCAGGAATAGATTCAATGGGGTTAGAGATAAAAAGTAAAATATCGTCCGCATAAGCAGCAAGCTTAATTTGGGAACCTAAGGCAGAAAAGCCATGGATGTTAGGGTTTTGTCGAAGTTTGGACAGAAAAGGTTCTAGAGCTAGATTAAAAAGAAAAGGGGACAGGGGACAACCTTGGCGCACTCCTCTCCCTAAATCAAAAAAGGAAGAGACCAGGCCATTAGCGCAGACTGCCGCACGGGGATTGGAATACAATAAAGAAATCAAAGAGATAAATTTGGGGACAAAACCAAACCATTTAATGGTGTGAAATAGATAGGTCCACTCAACCCTATCAAAAGATTTCTCAGCATCTAGGGCAATTGCTGCTAGGGCAGTAGGTAATTTATGGGATTTTGATCAAACATTAAAGAGAAGTCTAGTGCTATCTGTGATGAATCGGCCCTTGACGAAACCTGATTGCTCCTCACCTAAGAGGTCTGGAAGTAAAAGATCAAGACGCGCTTCAAGTGATTTAGCAAATAACTTGTAGTCGATATTAACCAAGGAAATGGGCCTATAATTTTTACAATATTGAGCGTCTTTCCCCTCCTTGGGTATGAGGCAAATATGGGCGTCAGAGAAAGAACCTGAGGAAGCACCTAAGGCAAGAAATGAGTCTAGGAGAGAGTGTAATCTTGGAATAAGGAGTTTTGAAAAATGGAGAAAGAATTCAACAGTAAGACCATCTGGTCCAGGAGCTTTGTCTTTTTTGAGAGTCTGGAGTGCTAGAAGTAATTTGTGTTGAGAAATATCTAGTTCTAAGGAGGAAAGATCAAGAGGGAAATGGTCGGGTTTATGTATGGTAGAAAAGAAATGATCCAAAGAATGGGTGGAGGGTTGGGTTTCAGATGAGTACAAGGATTTGTAGAAAGAAGAGAATGTGGTGAGGATGTCTGCATCTTCATGTTGAAGATTAGATTGAGTATCATAAATAGACTCAATATTCAATTTGTTGTGTATGATTTTCAAATATTTAGCTAAGATTTTCCCAGCTTTATTTCTAACACCATAAAATTTTGCACTGGATTTCAATACATATAAAGAAGCATCCTCTGTAGATTTTTTGTTGAACTTCATTTTGGCATTACCAAGGGCTGTTAAACTGTCTTGTGAATGAGAGGTAAAATAGGCGTGTTCCAATTACTTGATGTCTTGAAGGAGATCTCCTGTAAATTTGCGGGCAATTTTCAGTTTCTTTGCAACATATCCAATTATGAAATCTCTTGCCGAAGCCTTGAAGGCATCCCAGATAGTGTTTGGGGATAGAGGAGGTATCATTAAACAAAAAAAATTCATTAAAAAATTCAATAAAGGAAGCAGTGAATTTGGGATCTAGTAAAAGGGCGTTATTAAAACGCCATCTCTTAGGTCCAACAGGTTTAGGAAGTATGTCAATATGAGCTACGGTAGGAGCATGATCCGAAAGTAAAATAGGATCAATGTCCACATTAGTAAGAGTTTGGGCAATATTGTGAGTAACAAAAATATAATCAGTCCGGGACTGGGAATGGTGACAAGGGGAGTAAAAAGTAAATTCTCTCGTTGTCGTCATGCGTCAATAAGCTTGTGCTGAGATATAGCTTGAATAAAGAGTTTGTGAGATTTATTTGGAACATAGGGAGTCTTGGAATTCCGGTCAAGGAAAGGATGCAGGGGTTGGTTGCAATCACCAGCTAAGATGAAATTGTCATCAGCAAATCTGGTGATAAGGTGAGAAAAGTCATGCCAAAAAGCAGGATCACCACCAGTGGGAGCATAGACATTAAGAAGGGAAATTGGAACACCCTTTAAAGACAGTTTAACATATACCCATCGACCTTTAGCATCTGATTCCTGAGCAATTAGGGAATGGGTAAGGGTTTTACGACACAGAATAGCTACCCCATTTCGTTTATCGTCACCTTGGGAGTAATAAGCCTCACCCACCCATCCTCTTTTGAGTTTAGCCGATTCTACATCAGATAAATGAGTTTCTTGTAAAAATGCAACATCTACGTTTAATCTGGCTAGATGGGTTAAGATTCTTTGCCTCTTAATCAGAGAATTAATGCCCTTAACATTCCATGTAATTATTTTCAATGACATAATACATAAAATAGAAGAAAAAGAAGAGCAGTAGCAACGTAAGAAGAAGAGCTCATGAGAGAAAGTGAGCAAAAGAGAGAGAATTGATCATAAATGCATGAAAGAGAGGAAAGAAGGAAAAGGAAGAAGGAGAGAAGTATAAAGGAGAAGGAAAAAAGACAGGAGTGAAAAGAAAAAGAAGATGCAAGAAGAGAAAAGCAAATGTTAGGAGATAAAACAGTAAAAGCCGCAGACGCAAGAAAGAAACATGTAGAAACAGGAGAGCATGAAACAAAATCTTGAAAGTTAAGAAGGGGAAGGAAGTAGAGTATAGGAGACACCTTTAAACATGGAAGAAATACGAGAACCAGGGAAAGGGGGACAAAAGGGAAAATAAACATGATGAACAAGTAGAAAAACTGTACTTACGAGAGGAAGAGAGGGCAAAATCAAGAAGAGGATCAAACGAGAAGAAGAGGAGGGGGGGTAGAGCCAACTAGAGGAGGTTGGGCGAAAGGGTCAACGAACCACCCAACCAAGGGGAGAACACGGAACGCGATATGTAACCTGTGGATAAAGAAGAATAACATTAGGAAACTGAACCACTGAAAAAAAAAAGACAAACCAAAGAGAAACCATGTAAATAGAAAAGTAGGGCAAGAAGGGAATATATGAAGGAAAAAGGGAATGAATACAGAAACATATAGGATTAAAAGGCACAACTGCCAAACACGGAAAGTAAATGAAGAGGAGAACATCAATAAATATCAACCATCAAAAGAGAGAGAAGATGCAAAAATCATGGAGGGAAAGAGGAGGATGGACCAGAAAGGTCCATATCAGCAGCTTGACAGGAGTTCAGGAAGCTCTGGAGACGAACTGGATCCTCGTAGGTTGTCGTTTTGTTATTGTAGGTAACCCTGAAAAAACACGGGTGGAAGAGACCATATCTGGCACTTATGGAGCGAAGAGTGGGTCTCATATCCAGGAAGGCCTTGCGTCGAGTCGCTGTGGCTCTTGCGTAATCCTGTGCAAAGAACAAGGAAGATCCTGACCAGGTTAAACGAGGAGAGGCTCTAGCTGCTGAAAGAACCTTTAGTAAGTCGGTGTATTCCAGAAAATACATGATGACGCCTCTTGGTTTCGAAGAAGTGGAGGAAGGAGAAGGAGCTCTGCCAAGTCTATGGGCCCGTTGTATGTTATAGAACAGTACCTTCCGGCAAGTGCAAGAGGGTGGGAAGGAAGGATTTGAAAAAAGCAATGGGGTCAGACCCGTCGCAACCCTCGACCAGGCCGTAAATACGTAGGTTGTTGCGTCTATTTCTATTTTCAAGCTCCTCCACCTGCTTTTGAAGAGATACAACCTGTGAGTGCAAGTGGGAGACTTTGGATGACGACTCCTGAAGAGAAGAGACGCTGCGCTCTACAGACGTGACTCTCGCATCCATTTGGGACCAATTGTCAGTTAGTACCTGTAGTTTGGCGTTAGTTTCTTCCATAAAAGGACGCAATTCTCTTATCTCCTCCAGCAACAGTTCCATGGATATGGCAGAGGCAGGATTAGATGGAGAAGGAGGGTCCTTTTTCAGCCTTTTGGTGGTACCCTTCCCTACAGTCTGCGCAGATTGCTCCATTGAGGACTGTGGCGAAAGGGCAGAAGATGACTGAGAAACTTCTAACTGGGCAAGGGCCGAGAACACCTTGGAATTTTTGATGAAAATATGCTGCAGAGGTTTAGTGACGCCGTTCGGCGTAAGTTTACCCATGGAAACTAGCCATAAAAAAGAAAGGCAGTCAAATAGGAAATGCGCAAAATTCCCATGAACTGTAAAGCAACTTGATGGGGAAAATGCTGTAAATGAGAAGAAAAAGGAAAAAAAAGAGTCTCTGATGTATGAAGGAAAATAGGGTAAACTAGCAGCTGTAGAAGAAAAAGTCCAGTAGAATAGCACAGTTCATAAAATGGCCGCCATCTTTAGAACCTGAGGAGGTTTAAGGCAGCATTGAACACCACCAAGAAAGAGCAGGCACAGTCAAGAAGTAAAGCAGGTCAGTAATAGGGGAAGCATGGCTCAGCAAACATTGGGAGCAAGCTGTGAGCAGAAGAGCAGCTGTCAAGTAGAGCTGCGCATACCTGGGGAACAGCGTCGGCAATTCGCGGGAGCAAAATGGCAGCCGCGACTACATGAGAGCCGCGGCCGGAGCTTCAAGAGGCAGAAAAACAGCAACGGAGACGCTCTGGGAGCCGCAGAGTTAGCTACTACATGGCCGCCGGTCTCCGCCACAGAAGTCCGTCAGCAGCGAGTTAAAAAAGGAGCGCGAACCGCTTGTTCCCCTCAGTGGGACCGGAGCGCTAACGCCTACGCCGCCATTCGCTACGGGCGCTAACCACCCCCCCCCAGTGTTACCAAGTTTAAAAATTGTGAATTAATGAAGTTGTGCTATTACAAAATGTGCCGAATAATTTACCTTTTCTTGCCACATGTTACTCAATCCTGCCGCATAATTTAGCCCTTTCCTGCCGCATAATTCCAGTGGCCCTGCCTATAGGCCAGTCCGAGCCTGGTGTAGTTGGAAGAGGACACTTGCTGAGGGCTATCCAGCAGACAGGGTAGCTGGAAAAGGGGTGAGCCAAGCGGCAGTATGTATGTGTATCTGTGCCATGGTGCAGAGCTGGTGTGATTGGTCCAGTGCTGCCTCTGCTGTCTGCAAAAATACGATCCCTTATAAGGAGCCGAGAGCTCTCTATGTACCCACAGAAAGGTGTCATTGCTGACAGCAAATGGACCGCTATAAGGGTTCTATGGAAGTGAAATACCTTACTAGCTTGCCCGTTTCAGTTATACTGTCTCTATTACGTTGTATTTAATTATAATTTGTTAGTACACGTTTGGACCAGTTTTCGGAACCATATCCTCAAACTAATTTACTCTGTTCCCTCACTTGTGGTCTGCACGTTCTCAGCGATGCTTTACCCCTCCCCCAGCTCGTGGTGTGTCCTCTTCATCACCCCGTTACCTTCATGGACTACTCCCCTTACTAACCGGACAATACGAGCAAAATGTGACAATTCGCAAATGTGGGCCAGTGTTTTTTGTTATTTCCTGAGACTGTTTCTGTTCCAATTTTGACCCTGTGTCTTCATCCTTAAGGCCCTTGCTCAATAAAAAATGCCAGGAGAGCATAAGATCTATTAGCACAGAACACTGTAAAACGCTTTGGGTAAAAACATTGCATGATTGGACAGAGGCGGGATACTGAAGTAATGTATGCCCTACCTATAGATTAAGGAAACTGAAGAAGGCAGGAGGAAAGGGACATGTGCTACAGACGGTGACCAGAAAGATAAGAAGAAGATTTACAACTCCTTTGTAGAATAGCTCTCACTGGAAAACTGCAAGCAATGTCAGCGCTTCAGAAAAATGATTTTGCCACTGGAGCACTCCCTGTGTTTTTAGGTCTCGCCTGTCAATGCGCATGCGCATTGAGCTTGCGAGACTATGGGGGCTTAAACAGACTTTAACCAACTTGGGATTCCATGGCGATTCCTTGCAGTGCCCGTCAAATTGAAGCTCAATGCGCAAGCGCATTGACATTAAAAGCGCGTGCACATGAAAGCGACAAGGCTCCCTCCCACGGCAATCCCCACCTCCAGCTGCCAGCACCTCCCCTCTCTCTCCCCGCACACAGCCAGGCTCGCATTTCTCCTCCCCCTCCCCAGCCGCCAGCACCTCCCCTCTCTCTCCCAGCACACAGCCAGGCTCGCATTTCTCCTCCCCCTCCCCAGCCGCCAGCACCTCCCCTCTCTCTCCCCGCACACAGCCAGGCTCGCATTTCTCCTCCTCCTCCCCAGCCGCCAGCACCTCCCCTCTCTCTCCCAGCACACAGCCAGGCTCGCATTTCTCCACAGCCAGGCTGGCATTTCTCCTCCCCCTCCCCTCCTCCACTCTCTCTCCCTGCAGTTTCACGGCCGTGTCTCGTCTTAAACCCTTAAACATGCACAACTCATTTTTTACACACTGAAACAGACTATTTTTTAAACAAAATTCGGCAGCCTTCGACATCTGTTCCCCAGCCCCCAGCACCTCCCCTCTCTCTCCCCGGACACAGCCAGGCTCGCAATTCTCCTCCCCCTCCCCAGACGCCAGCACCTCCCCTCTCTCTCCCTGCACACAGCAGCCTTCGACATCTGCTCCCCAGCCCCCAGCCGCCAGCACCTCCCCTCTCTTTCCCTGGACACAGCCAGGCTCGCAATTCTCCTCCCCCTCCCCAGACGCCAGCACCTCCCCTCTCTCTCCCTGCACACAGCCAGGCTCGCATTTCTCCTCCCCCCTCCCCATCCGCCAGCACCTCCCCTCTCTCTCCCTGCAGTATCACGGCCGTGTCTCGTCTTAAACCCGCATTTGACATCTTCGCATTGAATACTAAAACATGTTGGAAGCATCATGTTCTTAAAATAATTTGTATTAACTAACACACATTAATTAGCCTTGTACTGAAAACAAAAAATACACTATCTAGATGTGTGGTAGTGAATGGCAGCGTTCAAATGCTGGTTGCAAGTTGCAGCCCGTTCCTTTCTGCTGCTACTCCGTTTGTATCGAGTGCCTGCACCTCCCCTCTCTCTCCCCGGACACAGCCAGGCTCGCAATTCTCCTCCCCCTCCCCAGACGCCAGCACCTCCCCTCTCTCTCCCTGCACACAGCAGCCTTCGACATCTGTTCCCCAGCCCCCAGCCGCCAGCACCTCCCCTCTCTCTCCCCGGACACAGCCAGGCTCGCAATTCTCCTCCCCCTCCCCAGACGCCAGCACCTCCCCTCTCTCTCCCTGCACACAGCCAGGCTCGCATTTCTCCTCCCCCCTCCCCATCCGCCAGCACCTCCCCTCTCTCTCCCTGCAGTATCACGGCCGTGTCTCGTCTTAAACCCGCATTTGACATCTTCGCATTGAATACTAAAACATGTTGGAAGCATCATGTTCTTAAAATAATTTGTATTAACTAACACACATTAATTAGCCTTGTACTGAAAACAAAAAATACACTATCTAGATGTGTGGTAGTGAACGGCAGCGTTCAAATGCTGGTTGCAAGTTGCAGCCCGTTCCTTTCTGCTGCTACTCCGTTTGTATCGAGTGCCTAGGCTGCATACTTAAGACCAGGGCTTCAAACTGAGCCTGCAAAGGGAAGCCGCATTGAAAGCACCCTCAGCCCCCCACCCCATCAAGGCACACGAAACAGATATTGTGCTGCCATTGTATTTTGATTTTGTTGGGCTCACCAGCATTTCAACGCTGGCTATTGGCATTGTAATTATTTGTTAATTATCTAAACAGATATGCTACCCTCATCCCCTCACCCTCAATCACCCTCAGTCACCCTCACACCCCCTAACTCTCATACTCACCCACTCACACACCCTCACACTCCCTAACTCACCTTCACAGACCCTCACCCTCACACCGTAACACACCCACACACACACACTCCCTCACTCCCTCACTCACCATCAAACACACTCACTCACGCTCACACACCCTCACACACCGTCACACACCCTCAGCTTCACACACGCTCACACACCCTCACACACACACACTCACACCCACTCACCCTCAAAACACCTAACACACCCTCGCTCCCCACACACCCTCACATCCCTCACAAGACTCTCACACGCAATATACTGCACACCCTCACCCTCACACACTCACCCCCCTCACCCTCTCACCATCAACACCCCTCAGCCTCACACACCCTTACCCTCATCCACTCACCCTCACACACCCACAGTCACCCTCACACACTCACCCTCAAACACCCTAACTCTCACCCTCACCCACTCACACGCCCTCACCCTCCCACCCCCTCACCCACCCTCGCTCCACTCACACCCCTCACAACACTCTCACACTCACTACACCTCACACACTCTCAGCCGCACACCCCCTCACTCACCCTCACCCTCACACACACTCACACACCATCACCCTCACACCCCCTAACACGCACTACACCTCAACCCCTCACCCTCAAACACACTCAGCCACACTCAGCCTCGCTACCTCTCACCATCAACACCCCTCACCCTCACACACCCTTACCCTCATCACCTCACCCTCATTCACCCTCACTCAGCCTCACACCCCCTAACTCTCAGACTCACCCACTCACACACCCTCACACTCCCTAACTCACCCTCACACATCCTCACCCTCACAACATCACACCCCCACACACGCACACTCCCTCACTCAACATCAAACACCCTCACTCACCCTCACACACCCTCACCATCACACACCATCACACACACTCAACTTCACAACACCTCACTCAACCTCACCATCACACACACTCACACCCCATGACCCTCACATCCACTCACAATCACACCGTCCAACTCCACCCTCCAACTCCACCCTCCAACTCCACCCTCCAACTCCACCCTCCAATATGACTGCGCATCACAACAACTCACACTCACACCCACTCACACCCTCACCCACCCTCTCCCTCACACGCCCTCACTCATCCTCAGCCTCCCTCACACACCATCACTCACCAACACACCCTCACGCACAACCTCAACACCCTCACCCTCACCCACTCACCATCACACACCATCACTCAACAACACCCCCTCACCCTCACACACCCTCACACCCCCTCACCCTCACACACCCTCACCCACACTCACACACTCTACCTTCAAACTCGCACACCCTCACTCACCTTCACACCCTCACAACACTCACCCTCACTCACCCTCAAACTCTCACCTTCACTCACCCACACCTATCATCACACACTCACATCCCATTACCCTCACCCCCTCATCTTCACACACCCTCACACCATCACCCTCACACCCACACTCATACTCACACCGTCACCCTCACTCACCCTCACACACCATCACACACCCTCACATCCCCTGAACCTCACATCCAATCACCCTCACACCGTCCAAGTCCACCCTCACAACCCTCACTCATACTCACACCGTCACCCTCACTCACCCTCACACACCATCACACACCCTCACACCCCCTGACCCTCACATCCACTCACCCTCACACTCACACCGTCCAAGTCCACCCTCCGAATCCACCCTACAACACCACCCTACAACTCCACCCTCCAAAATGACTGCGCATCTATGTTAATGCAAGCAAAGCTTTTGCAGTGCGGCTTGATGTGTACCTTACAAAAAAATGAAAACATTTTACATGTATAATATTAAAAAAAATACTGATGTCTTTGTTTTTGGATTCAGCGCTAACAACAGCATCAATCAACATTACATAGGTCTCTTAGCTTCAGAAACAACGCTTCACAACATTAATACATTTGAAGTGTACAATATTCACGGAGAAAAAATAAACACTTATAGCCATCATCACAACAACTCTCACTCACACCCACTCACACTCTCACCCACCCTCACCCTCAGCCTCACACACCCTCAGCCTCACACACCCTCACTCATCCTCAAATTCCCTCACACACCATCACTCACCAACACACCCTCACCCTCACACACCCTCACCCTCACACACCCTCACTCACCCTCACCCACTCACCCTCACACACCCTCACACACCCTCACCCACAGTCACACACTCAACCTTAAAACTCGCACACCCTCACTCACCTTCACACACTCACACCCTCACAACACTCGCCCTCACTCACCCACACCTAGCATCACACACACTCACACCCCATTACCCTCATCTTCAGACCCCCTCACCCCCTCACCCTCACACCCTCACTCATACTCACACAGTCACCCTCACTCGCCCTTACACTCCATCACACACCGTCACACCCCCTGACTCTCACATCCACTCACCCTCACACTCACACCGTCCAAGTCCAGCCTCCAACTCAACCCTACAACACCACCCTACAACTCCACCCTACAACTCCACCCTACAACCCCACCCTACAACTACTACTCCACCCTCCAACTACTAATCCACTCTCCAACTACTAATCCACCCTCCAACTCCAAACGTAAATAGCATTAGGCAACATTTAATTCAATAACAAAACATCGGATTACACACTTGTAGGTATTCAAAAATGAAAACTTAATGCATCGCGAGGACAGTCCACCAATTAATACATAAAAACGCAGAAAAGGATTGTTAAATATAACATTTTTTACGAGAAAAAAATAAATCCAAAGAAAAAAGGGAAACATCTGAATACACAGCGAGTAATACATCAATTTAAAAGGGGATAAAGACATCTAAAGGACACAAATTCACAACATAAAGCAGTTACTAAAGTAAGGGGAAATAAATAAACCATTAAACAATGGTGGAAAGAATCCACAAAACAAAGAAAGTGCGTAATCACAAGAGCACGAGACCTCACATCCTAATTGCAATTCTTCCATAAGTACAATAAAGTATTCCACTCAAACTACACAACAAAAACAATACAATTTTTAAAGGTGGCTTCATACTTATACTTTGCCACAATTGATGCGCATCTGTAGTCGGAAATTTAAAAGGAGGTAAACATTGTCTCTAATGAGCAAACACAGACAAAATCACTGCGCATCTATGTTAATGCAAGCCAAGCTTTTGCAGTGCGAATTGATGTGTACCTTACAAAAAAATGATAACTTTTTACATGCATTATATAAAAAACGTTACTGATGTTTGTTTTTTGATTCAGCGTTAACAGCATCAATCAACATTACATAGGTCTTGATTAGCTTCTAAAACAACGCTTCACAAAATTAATACATTTGAAGTGTACAATATTCACGGAGAAAAAATGATCACTTATAGGCATCATCACAACCACTCACACCTCACCCACCCTCACCCTCAGCCTCACACACCCTCACTCATCCTCACCCTACATCACACCCTCACACTCTCACACCCTCAATCACACTCATACCCTCACACACCATTACTCACCAACACACGCTCAGCCTCACTCACAACCTCAAACCCCAGACACTCACATCCACTCACCCTCACACTCACACCGTCCAAGTCCACCCTCCAACTACACCCGAAAACTACAATACCACACTACAACTCTACCCTCCAACTACAACTCCACCCTCCAACTCCACACATAAATAGCGTTAGGCAACATTTACCCTCACCCCCTCATCCTCACACACACACTCACAACACTCACACCCTCACTCATACTAAAACAGTCACCCTCAATCACTCTCACACACCATCACACACCCTCAAACACCCAAACACTCACATCCACTCACCTTCACACTCACACCGTCCAAGTCCACCCTCCAACTACACCCTATAACTACTATACCACCCTACAACTCTACCCTCCAACTACAACTCCACACATAAATAACGTTAGGCAAGATTTATTTTAATACGTAAAAATCGGATTACACACTTGTAGCTATTCAAAAATTAAAACTTAATGCAACGCAAGGACAGTGCAGCAATTAATACACAAAAATGAATAAAGGGATTGTAAAATAAAACATTTCTTTCACAAAGATCATAAATGCACACAAAATAGGCAAACATCTGAATACACAGCAAATAATACAACAATTTACAAGTGGACAAAGCGAGCTAAAGGAAACAAATTCACAACATAAAGCACTTACTAAAGTAAGGGAAAATAAACCATTAAACAATGCCAGAAAAAATAAAAAACGCAAACAAAGTGCGTAATCACAAAAGCACGAGACTCTGGTGTTGCTCTGACTCATGCTGCTGTTGCACGAAGTGTTTTGGTGGTGCTAAGTGCACAACCACAGGAACACCGTACACCAAAACAGCATCAAACAGCATCAAAAGAGCACAACTCAACAACACAACAGCACTACTAACCACCACCCCAACACCACGAATCAACACAACATTATCACTCAGCAACAACACATTAACACAATGCACCTACACAACAACACTCAGCACATTAACATTGTCACACTGCAACACTACAACATCGCTCAGCAACACCAGAACAACACCCAATAACACCACAACATCACTCTCAAGGACCACATCATCACTCGCAAACACCACATTAACACTACACAGCACCACACCAACACTCCAAAATACAACAGTACTCAGCACCACCACAACACCACTCTGCATCACCACATGGACAAAAGAACAACACCACAATGATACTATTGTTTAATAATTAATGCGGCTGTGTTGGTAAGTGTTGCTAGGCTGCTGGAAAGTGATGCTGCATGTGTTGTTAGCTATCGCCCTCAATATACCTATCTAACTATCTATATAGATCACAAATTAACAACAACATCTATACAATAGAGATTTCGCTCCCATATTCATGTATTGAGTATTAAAAAATAAACTTACCTGTCAAACGACGCGGCAACAAGACAAGGAGAACAACGCCCCTTGCCCACGCAGCTGTTCACAAACATCTAGGGAAGTACAGAAAATACAAAAACATCCAAAGACGTCTCCCCTTATGCCCATAAATTGGAAGCAACACCCTTATTCTCACTGTTGCATACATCAAAGATAGTTCACATACACATTCTGATCTAACACATACAAAGCTAAAAAACACAAAACACGTTTGGGAAAGAAAATAGACTGCATACACTACTACAAAGTCACACATACTGTGGCAAACTCCAAAATGCTCACATGCACTCACCCTCACACTGTCAAAGTCCAGCCTCCAACTACACCCTATAACTACAATACCACTCTACAACTCTACCCTCCAAATACAACTCCAGCCTCCAACTGTACACATAAATAGCGTTAAGCAACTATTTGATATTTACGTAAAACGCGGATTACACACTTGCAGCTATTCCAAAAGCAAACTTAAAGCAACGCAAGGAGAGTGCAGCTATTAATACACAAATATGCAAACAGGGATTAGAAAATAAAACATTTCTTTCACAAAACGCATAAAATACACACATTACATCACTGTGCATCCTCTTAATACATTGATAGCGAAAATAAATTCAGCAAATACAAAAAGTTTCCTTTAATACATCGATTAGCTCAATAACATATAATCCGGTTACTTCAGCATCACAGGAAAAAAACAATGCAAACACAACATACATAAATATAATAGAAACTAAATAGCACTTCAAAGTTCAAACAACAGCTCTTGTACGTCAAATAACAAACACCAGCTAAAAATACATTACATTACAGTTTTAGAAAACATATACATTACATATCGACGATTAAAAACAAGACTTTAATTTACATTACATAATAAACATTTACAAATATTACGAACGAAAACAAACAATGTCAACAGTTATAAAAATACACTCCTATTCATTCGTTAAGTTAAACATACTATAGATACTACATTACATAAAAAAACACTTTGGAATAAATTCTTACCTGTCAAACGACGCAGCAACAGCACAAGAACAAGAACACGCCTTCCGCGCACCAACATTCTCGATCTTCTGGGGAATTCCACCGTTGACGTAAGCAAATCGGAACGCAACGTCAAAAACGTCGCGCCCCGATTGGCTACAAATAAACGTCAAGGAAACGTAAACACTCACAACACAAAAAAAAACTAGAACGCTAATGTAGGGAACGTCAAGGTGACACATTGCGTCGGCCATTTTGAAAATTAATGCGGGACTCCACAGACACCAAAAACACACATAACACCACACATTAATTAAAACACACACACAGTTACATTACATGAAAAAATACACATAAGGCAGGACAATTACAAAGGGAAGCTCTATCACATTTTTTTACACGACACATATAATAAAAAATATATATATATTATTAACATACACACACTCATAACATCACCCTCACACCCCAAAACTCTCACACTTTCACACACCCTCAATCACCCTCACACAACATCACCCTCGCACACCATCACACACCTTCAGCCTCACACCCACTCACTCACCCTCACACACACTCACACCCCCTCACACTCACACACACTCACACACCCTCGCTCCCCTCAAAAACTCACACCCCTCACAATAATCTCACACTCACTACACCGGACAGCCTCACCCTCACACACTCACCCCCTCACACTCTATCACCATCAACACCCCTCAGCCTCACACACCCTTACCCTCATCCCCTCACCCACCCTCAATCACCCTCACACCATCACCCTCACACACCCTAACTCTCACCCTCAACCACTCACACACACTCACACTCCCTCGCTCACCCTCACCCACACTCACACCCCCTCCCCCTCACACACCCTCACTCCCCTCACAACCTCACACCCCTCACAACCTCACACCCCTCACAACACTCTCACACTCACTACACCTCACACACTCACCCTCAAACACCCTCACACACACTCACCCACCCTCAGCCTTGCAAAATCTCAACATCAACACCCCTCACCCTCACACACCCTTACCCTGCTCCCCTCAACCACATTCACCCTCAGTCACCCTCAAACACCCTAACTCTCAAACTCACCCACTCACACACCCTCACACTCCGTAACTCACCCTCGCACACCCTCACCCTCACACCATCACACACCCACACACTCACACTCAATCATTCACCATCAAACACACACACTCCCCCTCACACACCGTCACACAACCTCATCCTCACACCACCTCACTCACCCTCACCCACACTCACACTCCCTCACCCTCACACCCCCTCACACATCCTCGCTACACTCACAACCTCACACCCCTCACAACACTCTCACACTCACTACACCGCACACCCTCACCCTCACAGACTCACCCCACTCACCCTCTCTCAACATCAACCCCCTCAGACTCACACACCCTTACACTCATTCTGTCACCCTCACACACCCTCAGTCACCCACACACCCTCACCCTCACACACCCTCACTCCCACCGTCACCCACTCACACAACCTCACACTCCCTCACTCACCCTCAGACACACTCACACTCACACAACGTCACACAACCACACCCTCTCACCCCCTCACTCACACTCACTCACAATGACTCACACTCACCCTCACACACCCTCACCCTCACACACCGTCACACACCATCTGCCTAACAACACCTCTTGCACCCTCACTCACCCTCACACACACTCACACACCGTCACACACCCGAAGCCTCACACCCCCTCACTCACCCTCACACTCACACACACACCCCCTCACCCTCAAACACCTTACACTCACACACCCACGCTCCCCTCACACCCATCACAACACTCTCACACTCACTACACCTCACACACTCTCAGCCACAAACAACCTCACTCACCCTCACCCACACTCACACCCCCTCACCCTCACACCCCATCACCCTCACACCCCATCACCCTCACACCCCATCACCCTCACACACGCTCACTCCTCTCACACACGCTCACTCCCCTCACACCCTCACACGCCTCACAACACTCTCACACTCAATACACCTCACACCCTCACCATCAAACACCCTCCCACACACTCACCCACCCTCAGCCTTGCAACTTGTCACAATCAACACGCCTCACCCTCACACACCCTTACCATCATCCCCTCACCCTCATTCACACTCAATCAACATCACAACACCTAACTCTCAGACTCACCCACTCACACACAATCACACTCCCTAACTCACCTGTGAGAAGTTGGCCCGATATGCAACGTTCGCTATTCTAGCGACCGCTATGTATCGTTCCAACGACCCTTATGGTGTTTGGTTGTAAGTCAACCTATAGACCAGCTATCCTAGTAGCGTGGATACGAGCAGTCTAAGGCTAAAGACTCGAGAGGGCGTGTTAAGCCAGCTGTTTACCACACATGTACCCCTTGAACACCCAGTGAAAGGACACCACACAAGTGTTATGAAAATAAACAGTATATTTATTAAGAATCACAACAGCCCTGTACTCTTTATGAGGACAGGGTACTTAGCACAAACCAAATCTCTTTAGCAAATACTTTAAGTGCACAGTTAAAACAAGTGTCCGAGGACACGGAAAGGTTAAGGCAAGTCGGAAGCGAGGGACTCGGGACCCTAGAGTAAGGAGGCTATGCAGGCACGGGAATGCCGAGTTACCTAGCCACGAGGGCTGCGGCTGCACAAGTCTTACAGGCGTCGGGGTCTTCGCTGACGAGCCAGGAGCCGGAAGAAAAGGAGTTGCTGGCCGGCGACCAGTGCTGAATAGTTCGTAGAGATCCAAGCCTGGATCGGAGATTGAGGAAACCTGAAAGCAGAGGGGACCAAGTTCGTACTACTAGCCAGTAGTCAGAGGGTACCAGGAAGGCACCGGTTGGCCGTCACCTCGACCAGGTGAGTGGGCGACGCTAGGCTCTGCAGTCTCACGGACCAGGAGGCGTTGTCGGCGACCACGGTGGAGGTGCGAGCTGTCCCACGACGGATGTCGCTGTCGGCGTCTTGAGTGGACCAGGAGGGTCCGGGGTGCTTCTCGAAAAGATGGAAGCAAGGGCCAGTCTGGAGCAACCAGACCGGCAGTGATGATTCTCGGATGTCGTCACAGAAGGACACAAGCCAGCGGCTAGTGACCAGACAACGTGCTGAGCAGCGAGCAGAAGGGCCCCACGCAGATCGTGGAGATGCTGGGAGACTGCACTTCGGTGCTGGAGCGGCTCAGGGTCGGGGCTTCTCGGACCCCAGAGCACTCACCAGAGAGTTACCTCGATGGTCGTGCTGGTTTTAAGAGCGTGCAGGTTCTGATGATGGCCGGTCCCTCGAGGTCTCGTCGCACCCACAGATCACAGCTGAGCTGATGACGTGGGTAGAGGTCAGAGGTGCCAGGGAAGCCGGTTCTCGTCGAGCTGGGCCGTCGGATTCCTTGAGGAAGGACTTACAGCAAACCGCAGAGTTCTTAGGTGGTGCCTGCTGATGCAGGGTGACTACTCCTTAGCCACAAGGGAGAAATCTTGAGAAGAGTCTTGAAGTCCTTTCGTAGAAAGTATTCTTGATTCAAAGATGATCTAATTTGGAAGGGTCCCCGCTCCGGCCTTTATCCTAAAGAAAGGGGTGGGTACATGACTAGGTCCTGCCCTAAGGGTGGGACCAGGAAGGGGGGTAGTTACACCCCTCTCCCCTGCCGGACTTTCCCCAGGCCAGGGCTGTCGCCCCTGGAACTGGTTCTAACCGGCAGATGCGTAGTGAGCACCGGGGTGCCACTCCGCAGTCACCTTCTCGCAAAAGCCCTACCTACCCAGAATACACAAACCCTGTCTGGGACGGTGCGAACACCGCCCTCGACAGGAAACCCTTTGTCCAAGTGCTCCTCGCTGGAAGGACTCCCAGCAGCAGGAGGTCAGACTCGTGTCTGTGGTGGCAGCGTCCATTTTGTGGAGCTGAGGCTTTCGTTAACTTTAACCGGGGTTCACAGTTACGTACATGTCGTGTCCCTCTAGAAGGGCGGAATGCTAACCTCGTCGCCAGAGTTGGTGAGAGGGCAGCATCCCGATTCGTATGACACCTTACTCGACATGTCTTGATAACGCAACACCGAAGTTACCGATGTGGCACGCGTTATCATGGAACAGCCATTGGATCTTTTCTCCGCAAGCTGCAACCGGCTCGGCTCGGGCCAGAACACAGTTCACGCGAGCCCATGCACTCTGCCTTCAGGATTGTCAAGGCCTGCCATAGGAGTGACTGATAGGGACTCGGGTGTCCATTGTATGGTTAGATATAGAGCTACTATATCTAAAGCAAAGGGTGATTACACGACTTCGCCCCAGCTGTCATGCAGCCAGTTGTGTCAAATTTAGGAGGCCAGCCAGGGGTGGCATAATACATGCTGCAGCCCCTGGCGGCCCTGGGTACACCTATGCCCTGAGTTACAGGGTCTGATAAGGTGGCCCAGTACCAATTGGTAAATGCACCTAGGGTACATGTTGTAATTTAGAAAGAGAACAGCCAGGCTGTGGGTCTGATTGGCAGGCCCACAGCCAGAGAAAGTCGTAAACCAGTGAAACAAAAGCAAAAAATCTGGGTGATCATAGGATTGCAGACCCTACTCTCCTACATCACCCTCACACACCCTCACCCCGTCACACACCTACACACTCACACTCCCTCAATCAACATCAAACACCATCACTCACCCTCACACACCCTCACCAACACACACCGTCACACACACTCAGCCTCACAAACACTCACTCAACTTCACCATCACACACACTCACACCCCCTCACACTCCCTCACGCTCACAACCCTCACGCTCACAACCCTCACGCTCACACCCCTCACTCTCACACCCCTCACCCTCACACCACTCAAGCCACAGATGGGTGTGCAATGGGAGGACGCTCAGCTTGCAGGGCTGTGCTTCTATCCCCTGCTGCACTCTCCTGCTCTCTAGAAATGTGGCATAACAACAAAAGCTGCCATCAAAGTCACGTCAATACAGGTGGCATTCCAAATGCTATAGGTGTCACATTCACAAAAATTTAAACTATTGGCATTGTAAATGACAAATCTATCAATGTAGCTATTTGGAAAAACTACACACAAAAAAAAAATCATTTACAAGACCAATAGCTCCTACTTTTCTAATGCGAGACCTATTGCATTTCCAATGCTTGTTTTTTTAACGCTCTTATTTAGCACTTTGCTTGCAATTGGCCCTAAACTTGTGCAAACACTCATACCCTTCCCTTCCCACTGACAGCCACATTTACGGATACATTGTTGGGAGCCTTTTATTGAACACAGCAAGCCGCTGCCAAGAGGAACAAACCCGTATCCTTTAGTAGGATGCCATATTTACAACAAGGGGTGGTGAGGGACAGAGTCTCTGAATTAAGCAGAAAGCTCTCACCCAGTCAAGAGATCAGGGCTAGATCCAACACCGTTTTTTTAGCTCACTGCACCATCCCAGTTTCAGAACCTGGCTGTATGCAAATTAGTCTGTTCCTGTCCCAGTGCATGATGGGAACAGGGCAAACCAAACTACAAAAGCCAATTCTTACACTGGGAAGGAAACAAGCTCCCGGGGACCGGTTTCTGGCATTACAGCCGTCTTCGGCCCGGTTTGCTTGAATCCTGATGGTGCAATGAGCAAGGGTCTCACATCTGAGAATACCCTTCCACTCATAGGGTGGACAAAAATATTTACAACAAGGGGTGGTGAGGGACAGAGTCTCTGAATTAAGCAGAAAGCTCTCACCCAGTCAAGAGATCAGGGCTAGATCCAACACCGTTTTTTAGCTCACTGCACCATCCCAGTTTCAGAACCTGGCTGTATGCAAATTAGTCTGTTCCTGTCCCAGTGCATGATGGGAACAGGGCAAACCAAACTACAAAAGCCAATTCTTACACTGGGAAGGAAACAAGCTCCCGGGGACCGGTTTCTGGCATTACAGCCGTCTTCGGCCCGGTTTGCTTGAATCCTGATGGTGCAATGAGCAAGGGTCTCCCATCTGAGAATACCCTTCCACGCATAGGGTGGACAAAAATATTTACAACAAGGGGTGGTGAGGGACACTATAGGTGTGGCAGGGTATACTCAGACATGAGTCCCTTTCTCACTGCTCCATCAGGATTCAAGCAAGCCGGGCCGAAGAAGGCTGAAATGCCAGAAACCGGTCCCCGGTAGCTTGTCTCCTTTCTGGTGAAGAATTGGCTTGGTAGTTTAGTCTGCCCTGTTCCCATGATGCACTGGGCCAGGGACAGACTGATTTGCATATAGCCAGGTTCTGAGCTGGGATGGGGCAGTGAGATAAATAACGGTGATGGATCAAGCCCTGATCTTTGGACTGGGTAAGAGTGGTCTGTTTAACTCAGACACTCTGTTCATCACCACCCCCTTTTGTAAATCGTTTTTGGCCACTATAGGTGTGGCAGGGTATACTCAGACATGAGTCCCTTTCTCACTGCTCCATCAGGATTCAAGCAAGCCGGGCCGAAGAAGGCTGAAATGCCAGAAACCGGTCCCCGGTAGCTTGTCTCCTTTCTGGTGAAGAATTGGCTTGGTAGTTTAGTCTGCCCTGTTCCCATGATGCACTGGGCCAGGGACAGACTGATTTGCATATAGCCAGGTTCTGAGCTGGGATGGGGCAGTGAGATAAATAACGGTGATGTATCAAGCCCTGATCTTTGGACTGGGTAAGAGTGGTCTGTTTAACTCAGACACTCTGTTCATCACCACCCCCTTTTGTAAATCGTTTTTGGCCACTATAGGTGTGGCAGGGTATACTCAGACATGAGTCCCTTTCTCACTGCTCCATCAGGATTCAAGCAAGCCGGGCCGAAGAAGGCTGAAATGCCAGAAACCGGTCCCCGGTAGCTTGTCTCCTTTCTGGTGAAGAATTGGCTTGGTAGTTTAGTCTGCCCTGTTCCCATGATGCACTGGGCCAGGGACAGACTGATTTGCATATAGCCAGGTTCTGAGCTGGGATGGGGCAGTGAGATAAATAACGGTGATGGATCAAGCCCTGATCTTTGGACTGGGTAAGAGTGGTCTGTTTAACTCAGACACTCTGTTCATCACCACCCCCTTTTGTAAATCGTTTTAGTAGGATGCCAGCACGTCAGTATGGCCACATGACGACCAGTGACAATATAATATCAGGAAGCCTGCCTCTCTCTTTCAGAAGAGAGGTGCAGTTTGGCTGCTTGTGCAGTTGCCCTCTGGAGTATTCCACAGTGATAGGAGTGCCAGTTCTTGACAGATGAGTGTTTTGAAAGTGACGTTGAGTGGGCTTGTTGGCCAATCATCGCTGATGTTGTTTCGGAGAACAGGCTTTCACCATGGTTCGACCATTGCAGTTGGGTGAGAGCGTTGCTGGGACAGTTTGCTGTGGTCAAAATTGGGGTGTTGGGGGCTAAGACCAGGTTGAGAGTGGAGGCTGAAATGAGTAGGGTGAAGATTGCAGTGTGGACTTTTTGTATGGGTCATCATACGTCTCGTCTTTCGAAAGTTAAAATATCCTTTAAAAATTACGTAAGTGGCTGAAGCTATGTATAGTATAAGTGCAGCAGGGCGCGAGGTGCACTAACAGGGGTGCACTGTCTCTCCTGGAAGGGATAGACAACAGTGCACCAAATTTTTTCTTATGTTCAGTATGTGTTTGGAGCAGGTTGACTGTAAGGCCTCATTAAAAATGCCCTACAAATTCTAGTTTGGGTGCAAATTAAAGTGTATGGAAAAATAGTGGTGTTGAGATGTGCGCAGGTAGCAAGCCTCCACATATTTCCTTCCTTGAGCACATTTAGCCCGGAAAAAAATGTGCTATTTGCCCAAGTAGAAATTTTCAGAAAGTGGCAAAACATAGGGTAGTCGGGGCCTAATAAGTGCTAAATTTGAGCAGGAGCTTTCCAGTGCTCAGCTCGGCACGAACTCTTCATTGTCAACACCGGGAGCTGAGCAGAACAATAATTGTTTATTAATTCACTACACATTAAAAATGACTAATACCTGCTGCCCAAACCATTTGTATGACTTTGGGGGCTGGAATAGTCTGAATTGTCACACGTGTAGGACTGTGATGATCAGTTGTTGTGTTTGTATTGTTATTGGCAGTGCTGGCAGGGGCACGGTGGTGCGAGCTAAAGTGACCTTCTGAGGAGGGCCCTGGCACTTACAAATTAAGACCTGGGTCCAATCTTTGATAGCGTACCCTATACCTCGTTCCAACCTCACTATCTAGGAATGGTGCGTCATTGGTGCACCTGGCACTTGCAAATACCGCACTCCGTGCTGCCAGTATTTACCGGCATCACAGTTTGCACAAAAGATAACTCCAGCCTGAAATGGAGCCTTTTATAAAGGCTAGTGCGGGAGAGTGGAAGTAAGGATCAGAAAATAAGGAACGGGGATTCCTCCCGGGTGATCGACGGGGCTCGTCTGAGGATGGGGAGGGGTGGAGCGTAAGTAGAAAGGAATCTCTGTGTTCATGTGTGAGGCTGCGGTGCGCCTGGTTCTGTGTATAACCGAAGGTCGAGTTGTGTGGGAAGATTGTTTGATGAATAAGTGACCGCCAACCTACCGCCGAGGAGGCATCAGCGGTGATGGAGGCCGGCGGGGCTGCCAGGATGTAAACACATAACCTGGTGTGTTTCTTTCTTGAAACACTCTAACCCTTAGCAAATATTAACGCCAAGATATGGCGCCAACACTTTTATTGAGGAAATATTAACTTCTATATTCAGTGTTTTAAATATATTGTTTAAAGTGCTGTGAATTGCGGTTTAAGTGATTACAAAAAACCTGGTGACTTTTGATTTTGTGTGTCAAGCCCGGTGTGAGGTCACGTCTGAGTGTTTATTGACCTGGCTAGAATGTCAACTTAGTTTTTGCCTAATACCCGCAAACTGAACTCCGTCCTTTTCACTTTATTCTGCCAATGCATGATGTATGTTTTAAAGGAACATATATGGTAACGTCTCAAAACAATCAATGTCTGTCGGTTTAATTTTTTTTCCTCTTGCCATAATCTGTAATCTGGCCAGTTTTATGTTCCTGCTTCTTTTGTAAATTATAGTTGGTTATAGAGTGCTAAAATCAGAATATATGCGGTTTCGAAGAACTCCTGGGTCCAAATTACGCAGTTTGGTACTGATGCAAAAGTTTGTCGCCAACATTTCTATAGAGAGGCTTCTGTGTAATCAATACCTTTGAACCTGTTAATCGTTGCAAAATTCAATTTTCACTTCATTCAGTAAATAGCTTTTTTGCATATCAGGCAAAAGTGCAAATGTCGGTGCATAAGGGTACAGCAGGAGAGCAAAGTGTATGTTTGAATTCAGACCACGACAAACATAAGTGGGACCCGAAGGTTGAGTAGCTTGCCCAGGATAATATCTTTTTGGAATGGGAAACCAAGATTTGATTTTAGGACAGTTAGTCCCAATAGTGTAACCAGTGTGTCAGGAGCCCTAGTGCAAAGCAGAAAATACCCCTACCCACACCTAGCTTCTGTTTGGATTGTAAACGATAGCAGTAGTCCAAGTGAATGAGCCTCGGTGCCACTGCACCTGCTGCATCAATTAAAACTAAGCTCCTGGTTGATTCGAATCCTAGAAAATGTGTCTTAAGACCAGTCCCTGCAAGGACAATCCGAATCAAACACTTTGTTAGGTCCTTAGACAAAACTGAGACAAATACATCTCCCTGTCACCACAACAGAATCATAACAACCCCGTGCCAGCTCCTCGCCAAGGAGTCACGGGACTTGTGAGTTCAGAGTGTGATGGGGGGTGTATGTGCTTGTGCGGAGCTTGTTATAGAGTGCAACGCTGCTCTGTGTGGGACGCACGTTTCTGTGCTGGCCACGGTGGTGGTGTGATAATACTCTTCATTGCAGCATGAATGACTGGCCGCGCACTCAGGGCATTGTTCTGTGAAGCCCCGCCCCTTCGTGCACAGAGTGATAGTGAAAGGTAGCCTGGAGGCCTCGGCACGCGACAGTTGGCTCCGTCTGTGACAGGGCGCGCGCCACATGCAGCCCGAGTGCAAACTGCCGCTGCGGAGAATGACCGGAATGACCAGCTGGGGGTGGCAGCTGGAAACGCTGGGCTTGGCCTGGCCTGTGTGCGCTTTCTTTTCCTTTCACATTTTCAGAAACCGATCTTTAGGGGGAACACCAGGCTCTTGGAAGAGTCTAATGCTGTATTAGTAAAAATCTGGCAAGGGGACTTTTTCTGTCTTTCTGCTTCAAGTAAACACTCTCCCCTAGCTCCCAGCACTCTTCTCCATCCCTGCCTCCCTCTCCTCCTCGCCCCTCCCCGCGCGCGCTCCTCATGTGTTTCTATTTAAGGGCTGGCGAGCGGGCGCCTGCGATTGGCCCGCACAGACCCCTTTGAGTTCCAGCGCGAGCCCCGAGGAGAGGAGAAGGAGTTCTACCTCAGAGGGGGCAACTCTGCACTGTCTCTTTGGGCCGGCCGGGGGTTGTGTCACGCATGCACTTCTTGGCTCGGGACGGTGGCAGTCACGTGGGAGCCCACCATGAAACCCTGTGACTAGTCCCCGGTGCCGCGCGCCCCTCGCCTCCCAATGTCCCTCTGCGCCGCTCTGCTGGGGGCCAGGGGAGGCTGCTGCTATATGGCCGGCCACTTGCGGAGATGCAGCGAGCTCACATTGGCTTCTGATTGTCTCGACGAGGCGGAGGCCAACCATGAGTCGGGTGCACCGAGGTCACCCCAAGGGAGCCACGTCCGGCAGCTGGCTGACCGCTTGCTTTCTTCCATCCCCAGGTTCGGACCCCAACTCTGACCCCATGATCCTGGAGCAATACGTGGTGGTCTCCAACTATGCCAAGCAGGAGAACTCCGAGATCAGCCTGCAGGCCGGCGAGGTGGTGGACGTCATCGAGAAGAACGAGAGCGGTAAGTCCCTTCCTGCCCTCCCTCCCCACGTCTGTTTTTGTTCTTTCCTCTCCTCTCCCTCCCCTCCAGGAGCTGTGCATTAGCCCATCTGGTACTGTGCTAGGCTGCTGGCTGACGAGTTCGAAGTCTCCCCTTGTTGGTTTGGGATTGAGGCCAAAATGTTTCCTCTTACTAGAAGAATGTCCCCTACAAATGTGTATTTTCATGTACTATATTGTATAAATACAGCACAAGAACGTCTTATATACATGTATTCATATAAATGTTTGTCAATGTGCATAAAAGTTTTATCCACATTAGTGAAACAAGACCGTTAAGGCTGAAAAACAAAAATGAAGACATTGTGTTTTTGATGGTGTGTTGATTTTGCTTTTGAGTCTGCATTCTTATTCTTTTGTGTATCCTTTCTGTGATGATGCTTACTGTGGTACATCCCAGAGGCCTTGTTTGCAGATCGGGCCTACACCGTTTTCTATAGCTGACAGAGACGTTTTAAGGCATGGGCAAAGTGGTCTTTAGCCTAGGGCCCCAACATTTCAAACCTCCCCCACAAAAAAATAGATCCACTTCTGTTCTGCTGTCTCTTGCCTGGATGGCCTTTAATACTTCTTAAACAGATTGTTTTAAATACCGTTTTACTTTAATGTATCTTTTAATGTGGGTGATATGTAGAGTCTGTACAGTCATGTTGCAGAGAAATGTTAATGTTTTATGCCACATCCATAAAAAAAAGTTTTTTAGATCGAAACAGTACTTTGCTTATTAGAAATTTGACTTCACAGAGATTTGTAGAAAAATTCGTGAACTGCTGCTGTTACAATATTGAAAACACACCTCACTATCCCTGAATATTAGATGTAAACACATTGAGCATTTGGGTGAGTGTGCCTGTTCACTACCAGTGACCTGGCCAAAAAGGGCATTAAAGAGTTGAAATTGGAACACATATTCATATATTCAAAGCTGTTCTGAACAGTGGCCCCAAAAATTCGTTTGGGCAAGGGCCTCCAAAATTATTAAAATGTCCTTGATACCTGGAGGCGGATTATAGGTGATCAGCAAAATCTCCTCTTTCCTAAGCTAATGCTTATCAACATTGTGGGCTATCTATCCTCTGTGAGGGACACACCGCTGATGCTCCTGCATACCTGAAGGGAGGTCAGCAGGTGCTGCACATCTGCTGCAGTTTGTGGGATTCCAATTGCAAGACGCCTTTCGATGCAGAGATGTGCAAAGCCCTAGAACCACCAGCAACCCAAGCAACACCCCACATTGTTCAACCCCCCCGTATAATTCTTGAACCCAAATGTCACTGGGTGTTGACTCTGATGGTTTCCATTGTTATATTTGGATACGTCTCTGCATATTATAAGGTTTTGGGAGAGATACTATAGTTGAAAATTGTCCAATTGCCTCTGATAGATTTTTTTTGGCCTAATCCGCTGACTGTACTTGTAATCTTGACCATGGCTATATTTTGTTTTTGTTCTTGATATTTTTCGCAGTAATTATTAACCTGGTTCTGTAAAAGCCTACTCTCTAGTTACCCTGCTATTTTCTGACATGTCGTGACAAGCACCGGGGCCTGGTGATCCAATGACTCTTTAAAGCAGTTTCCCCTACGGGGCGGCAGTTATGAGTGTACACATGTACACATCAGGCAGCCAGCTGTGCAGCGTATTCATTGCACAACCAGCACACTGAGGCATCCTCCTTGGGGAATATGGAAAGCCTGCAGGTGTTCACATGTGCAGACCTGCGCCTGTTAGGAACTTTACCGCATATGCTGAGCGCCATACTGGAATCTCACTCAAGTTACCAGTATACTCACGCTCAGCAGATTTTTGTATTGTTGCTATATGTTTTGTACGGTGATAATAATTCACTCAGAACTTAGTTTATTTAAGGTTCTTTTTTTCATTCTCACTCGTACGTACTGTTTAGTCGTTCGTTTAACACTCGTGAAAACATCTCTAGGAAAGAAGTCCTGTTTGTTTTATGGATCCCCGGCCTTCCCCACTTGATGCTGAACTTTCCCTCATAGCAGCCAAAACCAGCGGCCCCGCCTGACCGCCTCGCAACGTGTCCACTCCCACTGAGACGGGGAAGCCAAGCTCTGGGCCGCGGTCAAGAGGCCCTGCCCGCCCCCCGAGCAACGTTTGGATCCATTTATCAACCCCCGCCAAAGCAAACCCTTCTCCGCGCGCGGACCTGACAGAGAGCAGGCGCGTGACACGCAATCCCACCGACATGGAGCGTTTCTGAGCTCACTGGAGTCTTGAGTTGCCTTAGCCAGATGTTTGCACACCCCCAGCTGCTTCCAAACTTTGAACAACTTATTTTAACCCTTTAATAGCTAATTGGTACAGAGAAGCGAGGCGATAAACTGTGTGTTATCAGGGCCACCCCTTTGATAGTATAGGGATCTATGATTTTTTTTTTTTTTAAATAGAGGAGACCCAGAAACAGTTTTATTGTGAAAGGGCTGCTTTTGATAAGGTAGCAATTAACTGTCAGGAAGGAAAAGTGAAGCGCACACACACCTAAAACTTCCATTGTGTCTGCCCAGCATTCAGATTTTTTTTGGATTTAGGTCGGGCATGCATAAAACAAAAATTCAATAATCTCTTGTGTCTAGATCAGAGAAGACTTGTGAAGTGGGAGGAATGAGCAGGCTGGATAGAATGATAGGCCTCACCGAAGGATTTGGATGTTACTCTTGCTGTGGTCAGTTCACATGCCAGGTAGTGTAGTGGCTGACCACCCACTGGACCAACAGACCAGGATATTGGGGCCCCCAGAAGCAGCACACGCTGGGGTTTAGGTGCAGCACAATGGCATTCCTGTAGGGCAGGCAATTCCTTGCATTGGCCCCGAGTAATGTTCTGTAACATCTGGAACTATAATGCTCTAAATGACTCCAGCACAACATTGTCTCTTTACTGTTTATCGTGAGAGGAGGATGATAAACTGTATCCCTTCCTGGCAGAGGAGCAGGAGGCAGATACAGCACGTTGGAGACTGTAAAGAGGCTTCCAGATATCCTCATTTTCACCCGAGCAAAGAACAAAAGTGAGTCATTGGCGCTCAAGAAAGGCGTTCTCGTGACCTTCAAGGAAACTATGACCTCTGTCACTAAGACTTTTTTTCTGTGTTTTTGTCTCTTGTTGCTCCAAGCCCTTGGTCATTGATGGGCTGTGATGCTGATAAGAGTTCTAGATGATTCTGTATGAGACCTGTATGTGAACGGAGGCTGCCTTCATCTCAACATCTGAACTCACTCGGAGGTAATGAGAAGCGTACGTAAAACAATTTATGTACTCTCAGCATCAGGTGCTCAGCAACAACCTCACCCAGAGGGTGGGTGCAAGTATGCGGACCCTTCATAGCCCATTAGTCTTTTTTCAGTGTTCGGATCTATTCTAACCCCCATGAAGATTTAATAGCAACAAAAGCTCAAGTCACAAAACAGCTGTAAAAACTATGTACTGAACATAGGAAACTTAAATGGAAATTACAATATTTTAAAGGATGCCCTGAAACAGGCAGAGGCTGATCCACCTCACCCGATGTATCTAAAAATATAGCACAGAACTTAGAGACCCTAACCTTCAGACGTGAGGCGAAACGTGTAGTAACCTGCAAAAGAAAGGCTGGTTCAGTGCCATGGCAAACCATAAACACACTATAGTTTGTCAGGAAAACCTCTGAGTGTTCAAGAACAGTGATGTCACTGTGTTAGTACGCCAATGGGCCATATCTGTAATGACCAATGTCTTCAGTGTGCCGAACAACGGATTATACGTTTCCAAAGACGGAGGAAGGTAGGAAATGCAGTGTTACACAATGTAATATCTCAAGCACAAATAATGGGATTAAATATGTAAAACGTTTGTATAACAATACTTCAGCCTTGTCAGGGATTTTGCTGACATTCATAAAATATGGCTTGGCAACATTTATCAAGAAGAATGACTTGTTATCAAATTGATAACATAGATTATCAAACATGGAAGATGAAAGCAGGAGTTGGTTATCTTGATTGACATCCTCTTACCTGATTGCCACAATATGAATATTCTTCCACGTGGAGAAGTATTTAACATATGGGACTTTCTGCAGAAGCTTGTTGGCCATCCTGCTTGTGCCCACATCATCCTCCATAACATGCCATCCCTACCTGCTATATTGTCCATCCTGCTGTCAGCCAAAACAAATATCCACATTCTTCTTAAGTGCTCAGATGTTTTCAAGCAAAACTGAGAGACAAATTAGCAAAATCATCTGGGGAACCAACTAGTAATTCCTGAATTTGGTTTTTATGAGAAAATCCTGGAGTTCAAGTTTTGTTTCAATTTAGGCTAACATTTTTAATTCCTTGCTTCCTGTGGGATTTTCCCCATTTACAGTTCAGGCTTGGAAATACATGAGAATTCCTATATTCCTTGCTTTCTTGGTTTGCAAGGTAAACTGAGTCCCTTACCCTTCAAAGTCGAAATAAGGTCTAGTTGTTTTCATTGGTCACTCACATAAACTATCGGATATTTTTTTGCCTTTGTTACTTTCTGGAAGAAAGATATGGTATGTGTAGGTCAAACTTTTGGCTATTGTTGTTGAAAGTTGGTAACTTGTGCCCAGCAAAGTCAAGCGTTGCCACTTTCTTCCCTTTGCAAGGGATCCTTTGCTTGGTGAAGCCCCACTACTTTTCCAAGTGTACCCCCTGCACCCTCACTGTGCCCCACTGAGCTTCAGTTACCTTAGAGGAATTTGTTTTGTTTATCTTTTTTTTTAATCAACCCATGCTGTTGCTTAAGAGTGCTACAGTGAGTCACCTCGTTCCTGGATGGAATTTATCAAGGTCTGCTCAATCGCATTATCAGGAGCCATTGTGAAAAAAAGAAAACATTTTCTCTCGCTCTTCGATCAAGAGACCACATGCGTTTACCTAGGTGTCTGACATGAAAAAGCTTTCATCACTCTGCCCTTTCCACTAATTTTTAAGATTCAACCATGTTGTAACCCAAACGACATAACTCTGTGCCTGGCACTTTGTTTACTAGACCAAACACCTGCCACTATACCCACAGCTCTTGGTTTTTGATAGTGAATCGAATCTCCACATCTTAAATATAGACAATGCTGGACCTCGTGAAATCGGCATGATATCGGTCACCCTCCTGTTTCAGATTTTGAGCTCTCCATGAGAATATTTCACTAAACAGCTAAATGAGTGACATTGGAAGTGCAAGAAATAGTTCGCTGCCACCACTGAGTCAAACAGGTATTCCTCAATTTTCAATCAATCAAACAGGATTTGTAGAGCGCGGCTGTTTCACTCGTGAGGGTCTCTGATGTACTGTCTGATAAGGCTGCCTGTTCTCCTATCGGTTGAACATCCATCTCTTGAGGTCCTTCCTGAATTGCTGGAGCGATAGTGAGGCTCTGAGGTACCGGGGGAGGTCATTCCAGGTCTTGGCTGTTTCATTGTGGCAGGGACTTCTGCTAGTGGAGGTTCATGTGCTCTGTCTTGAAAAGAGTTCCATACTGAATAACAAAAGGAGTTGCACATGTATTGCCATGATTACTTTATCCAGAATATTCTTTCCCCCAAATTGTCATGAGGGCTCCACAGGAAGGAAGCGCTAAACAAGATTGATGTCTTCTCCATTGAAGACAACATTTTAATTTTTTTATCAGTTTGTAACCTCAGACAAAAGAGTCTTGGTTCCTCCTATTAAATGTGCTATACTAATTGTGTGCTAGGTGTTGTGCACAGTGCGTTTAGCGTGTACTCTCTGCATTTCTGAGGAAAGTCAAAAACAATCACATTTCTCAGGTGTGTTGCTACTGAGAAGATAGCTACCACATTCAATATTCAATTGGTGTGGGGAGGGAAATGGACCACAAGTCTGCTCCCGGCTGGTGGGAGCTTTTTTAAAGCTTCCGCCTTCTTGGAGCAAACTTTGTGTTTGCTCCCATTTGGCATGAGTTTTACAAATGCTCCCACCGGGCCAAGGAACATATAAGTTTACATTCTCGTGCCGGTGTGGGAAGGGAAACTGCTGGGACTGATAAAGACTCAGGGAGGGGGGCTGCATAGCCTCTCTCCCTTTTTCAAAAAGTGACAGCCCTGGGGGATGGGGTCCCCAGGGTGTTTTAAAGGTGTGGGCAGGGGGGGCTGCGTGACCCACTCCCCTTAAAAAATAAGTTGGGCCCCAGGGGATGGGGTCCATGGTGCCAAATATGGCTGGCGGAAGGGTGTTGTGCCCCAGCCATGTTTATTGAATCGAGCCCTGGGGTTGAGGTCCTACGGGCTGAATATGGTTTGGGGAGGGGAGCCACACTCCTCCCAATGTTAATACATTTGGCTCATTGTGGATGGGTTTCCCTGGGCCGAATATGGCTCCGGGAAGGGGGTTGTGTGCTCCCCTACCGATATTCATAAATTGGGCCGCGGGAATGGGGGAATGCATGTTGAGGAGGGGGGCCATGCACCCCCCCTTATTAATTAAACAATGCCGCCCTGGTCACTATTTGAATTTTTTGCCGCAATCCCACTAGTACAGCAAGATAATGGCAAAAAATCCCTCCTGAGTAAAGGGGACTTCATCCCCAAACCAGTAGTGTGCCAGGAGGCATGTTTGCAGATTGTTGGAGAAAGGGGGATGTGGCATCTGCGCACCTTTCAGCAATCCAGCTGTGTGGGGCTTACCGGAGGTAACAGGTAGGCTAGTTGGCCTCTAAGGACCCCCAGCAGCGAAGGGGACTGTAATCACCATCCAAGAGCGCAACAGGGAGCATGTTTGCAGAGTGGTGGGCAAAGGGGGTGTGGCCTCCAATGAGAACTTAGCAATCCTGCTGTGTGGGACTTACTGGAGGTAACAGGAGGGGTAGTTGTCCCCCAAGGACATTAGAGGCCAACTACCCCTCCACGCCCCCCTTTCTGCACCACTCTGCAAACATACCTCCTGGCACACTACTGGTTAGGGGATAAAGTACACTTTACTCCTCAGGGACTTTGGGGGCCAAGAAGCACTCCTGGTACCTCCTGTAAGTCCTACGCAGCGGAATTACTGAGTGCTGATTGGGGGCCCTGCCCCCTTTCTCCGCCACTCTGTAAACGTTACAACTAGTTAAACAAGCATTTGCAATGCAATAGGTTTTGCGTAGTGGAATTATGTGGTATGTTGTACAGTGAAATTATGCGGATAGGAAGTGTGTTATTTAGTATATAGGAATTATATGGCGTGGGATTATGAGTTATGAAGAGTAATTATGTGGCATGGTAGTCTGTGTTGTGCAGTGGTAATCTCAGGTTAGTCTTCCTTATTTCCATAGAAACAAAACTATAAATTCAAAAAGACACAAAAAAAGAAGCAACCACAGAGGAGCACTTGTGGACCTAGTCAGAGGTATAAGAAGGGCCACAGGAATTATGGGACTGTTCGGCCACGCAGATGTTCACCTAATTATACATTTTCTGCATTTGCCACATTATCCATCATCTGACGCACAATCTGCAGATTTGAACAAAAAAAATCCTTGTTTCTAGCTGAAACGGTTAAAATGTTAACCCCTTCGACGCTTATGATGGAACAGTTCCGTCATCAGCGTCGGTTGGGCTGTGCTGGTGACGGAACCGTTCCGTCACGACCACGCCCGTTTTTCGAACCTTCAGCACAGCGCGAAAATTCGCGCCGCGCTGAGGGTGTTAACAAAACTGCAGTGACATGTGTGACAGTGTGGTGGAAGGCCCTTTGCAAAGCTGGAATGGTCAAGTGTTACTTATTGCTAAATTTAGGTGTTAAATTGGCAATAATAGTGCGCAAACCTCTCTTGCTTGTCTGTGCCTCTCTTGAATCTTTCTGCACATCTCTTCCACTTTCTGCACATCTCTTCCACTTTCTGCACCTGTTGCTTCTTTCTGCACCACTGTTGCCTCTTTCTGCACATCACTTGCTTCTTTCTGCACCCCTCTTGCCTTTTTCTGCACCCATATTCCCTCTTTCTGTGCTCCACTTGCCTCTTTGTGCACCCCTCTTGCCTCTTTGTGCACCCCTCTTGTGCACCCCTCTTGCCTCTTTGTGCACCCCTCTTGCCTCTTTGTGCACCCCTCTTGCCTTTTTCTATACCCTTCTTGCCTCTTTCTGCACCCTTCTTTCCTCTTTCTGCACCCTTCTTTCCTCTTTCTGCACCCTTCTTGCCTCTTTCTACACCCTTCTTGCCTCTTTCTACACCCTTCTTGCCGCTTTCTGTACCCTTCATGCATCTTTCTGCACCCTTCTTGCTTCTTTCAGCACTTCTCTTGCTTCGTTCTGCACCTCTGGCTTCTTTCTGCAGCTCTATAGCTTCTTTCTTCTACACCTCTCTTGCTTCTTTGTGCACTTCTTTTGCATCCTTGTGCACTTCTTACGTCTTTCTGCACCCCCATTTCCTGTTTCTGCACCCCTCTTGCCTCCTTCTGCACCCTTCTTGCCTTTTCTACACTCTTCTTGCCTCTTTCTGTACCCTTCATACATCTTTTTGCACCCTTCTTACTTCTTTCTGCACTTCTCTTGCTTCATTCTATACCTCTCTTGCTTCTTTCTACACTTCTCTTGCTTCGTTCGCACCTCTCTGGCTTCTTTCTGCAGCTCTATAGCTTCTTTCTTCTGCACCTCTCTTGCTTCTTTGTGCACTTCTCTTGCATCCTTGTGCACCTCTTACGTCATTCTGCACTTTTCTTGCCTCTTTCTGTACTCCAATGGGAAGTGCAAGCTGTCAAATTTAAAGGTCTGTGGGCTCTCGTGACTGAGGTATATGTCAACTTGTACATGTATTTTCACATGTGTTATACATCTGAAGATGGTAGCTTAATAAACAGATAGCTAATCCTATAGGTGGTCAAATCTTCTCAGTTCTGCTTCTTTCTGCACATCTCATGCCTCTTTCTGCACTTCTCTTGCTTCTTTTTGTGCCTTTCTTCCTTTTTCTGCATATCCTACCTATGTAGGCATAGTTAGAAAATAGCATTTAAAAAACGTTAGAAATTCACTGAAAAAACCCACAGATTTCAGGGATGTTCTAGTTAGGCTGAAATTCCACTCGTACAAAACCAGAGAAATGTAGCCGTTATAGTTAGCCACTGCTGATGACATCACATATTACAACACTCATGACATGGTCAGCGGCATCACTGATGACAGCTCAAATTACATCACTGATGACATCATCCATTTAATATTTGATGCACCTCCTCACACCCTAATATAACCTTTCATACACCCACTCTAAAATACAGACTACCATTCTCAAAACCATAGACACATCAATACCAGTTGGTACATACCCAACCACTAATTCATAGGTCTACACACATCCACTTACTCACCCATACAGTCACTCATACACGCAGCCACTCATCAATACTACCAATAATGTATGCACCTATAGTCCCATACAGACACTCACGTACCGCTACTCACCCATAGAGTTACTCACACACCTAGTCAGTCACCCAAAGAATCAATCACACTGCTATTTACTCACCTCTACAGTTATACACACACCACCTATGTATTCATACAGATACTAACACATACTTACTCTCTTATACAATCACTGACACAAGAACACACACATCCATACAGCAACTCTCACAATCACTCACTCTCACATAGCCACTTTTATACTCCAACACTCACATATACTGCCTTTAAAATATGTAGTTACTCACACATATACCACTGAGACATTCATTCACTCACCAAAATATCCATATGTACACTCACTTACCCATACAACCCCTCCCAGACACACTCTTGAACCCATACACCCAGTGAATCACCCACTCACACATCCATGCAGGGAGACCCCCCCCCCCCAGACACTCAGGCACCCATACGGGTACTTAGACAACCAATCATCAACCCATATAGACACACATGTAGCTACTCACCAACCCATGCAGCCACTTAGACACCAACTGACAGACTGATGCAGACATTCACACAGATTAGTCATTCACCCATGCATTCACTAAGAAAAGTTTAATCACTCACTTATACAGTCAGTCACACACCCACTAAATCATGCATTCAGACACTCATACACCCACTCATTCTTCAATACACCTTGGCGTGTGTGTATGTATGTATATGTATGTGTGTGTATATATATATATATATATATATATATATATATTAAACTTTTTGAAACAGTTGCTGGATTATGTCATCAGTGATATCACTGACCATGTCATGAGTGATGTAATATGTGACGTCCTCAGCAGTGCAGTGCATTGCTTGGCCACGTGAGTTATAGTTAGCTTCGCTAACTATAACGGCTGAATTTCTCTGGTTTTGTACGAGTGAAATGTCAGCCTAACTATAACGTCCCTGAAACCTGTGTTTTTTTTGTGAATGTACATATCTTACACAGTGGAAGTTTTAGGTAGGACCAGTTTCCATAGGAATTGGAAATTTTGGTTTGCTATTAACAGTGGGACAGTTTAACAAAACTTCGCAATACTTAAATAAAAAATTAAAAAACGGTTCATCCACCTCCGCTGCTCCTTGGAAAACTTTGAGGGGATCTATCAAGCAAGGGCTGAGAAGGTGATGGTGGGGGGGTAGTGGTGATGCCATAACAAGTTATTACTATGTAATTTCCTACAGGAAATTTAGACACCGCTACAGCCAAAAAGGCTGAATGGAATTACACAAAAATTGGCAGAAAGCACCATCTTAACCAAGAAAATCATGGTTTTTGTGATTTGGTATAATTCCCTTTGTCATTTTTGAGGAATTGAAGTTCAAAATCTATAGGTATTTATAAACTCAGGAGTATCATAGGACTAGCTGATCAAAATATAAGATCTTATCGACTGCCTTACATCAACAAAGATGTTTGATAACTACCCTAGTACTCAATGACTCCGTCTCTGTGTCTGGAAAAAAAGAAAAGGAAACCTATAAGGTGTGGTTGGTGAGTGGTAGGGATATCCTGACCCCCAAGTTCTTGTGGGGGTGTTCCAGATCGAACTCCCTGAGGCTAAAAACTGTCTTTTTTGGTTTTAGCAGAAGCGCAGTAGTCCTGCGATACAGGAGTAAAATTGTTTTAAAAAATCCCCCTCCCTCCTTTCCATAATTAGAATCCCCCATGGTGGACTAGGCCATGGGGAGGTCACTGCATTCTTTTTTTTTAATATGGGGAGGTGATGTGTATGTGCGCAGCTCCCTGAGCTGTATGACCCTGGGGACCTCAAACCTTGGGCTCAACTTATTTTTATTTGGCAAAGGGAGCTTGAGGCTAACCTTTCCAAGCCACCTCTTTCCCCGACCTCTGGGGCCCAACACAGTCTTCATTTATTTGGGGACGGGGCATGGGTCCTCCCCACCGAACCACTTATTGGCCCCGGGAACCCCATCCTCACAGTCAGACGGTAGACTGTGTCCTGGGTACCCCATCCACTGGGACACTGTGTGTTCCTTGTCTGCTCTCTGGCAGTTAGCGAACATGGGTTTCCTCCAGCTCGGTGGGAATCGGAAACAGAAGCTGCTCCATCAGGCAGGATCAAACAAGTAAAGTCGGATCCCACTGGCAAAAAGGACGGGTGGTGTATGGAGAGCCGGTGGGGTCATTGAACTCCCACCGCAGTCCCCTACATTATCCAATGTTTTGAGTGCTTGGGAGGGACTAGGACACCATAATTAAAAAATGTTAAAAAGTGGTCAGCTCCTACGGGCACCCAGGATGGATGCTGAATGGGGAGCGGTGGAGCCCATGGGCTTCCAACAGAAAAAAAGAGTTATTTGTGCCTCGTGTGGGACCGGGGCACCCTCCATTAAAAACAAATTTATAATAAAAGTTGTAGCCGACTCTCAGCACAGCCAACAAGGGTGCAGGCCGGGGAGCCAACAAGGAAATGGTGGCATTGTGGCAGAGTCTGCGTCCCCCCCCAGGGTGGGACCCAGGCACCCAAAATATACATTTATTAATAAGAAAAATACTTGGGGTGAGAGGCCACTAAGAAGAAAAAAAACTCCACAGCTACTCTTAAAATATTCACTCCTCTGGAGCAGCACCGAAAAATGCCCTGTGAGGACTTTATTTTTAAAATTGGGGCACCACAAATGATTTATTTAAATGTTGTGGGGGCTGCAGGGAGCACAGCAGGCCCCCAGAACCATAAAAAATATATAGTAAGTCTTCTGGGTCATTAAATACATGACCCCCAGGAGAGCTTGCTATTGTGTTCTTAAACTACTTCGAGCTGAAGCTGTATGCTTTTCAGCTGAAGTTTGGGGACCCCATGTTTTTGTCCCATGACTGCATTATGATGCTTGAAGAGTGTTAAAGAAAGACTGAAACACGTTTATAGCTGTTTAAATTAAAAATGCTTTATTTAAGCCATTTTTGGTACAATTATTATTCTTGGTTGTTGTCGTGTGTATTAATAAGAAATGTATTGTATTGTGGATATTAATAAATGATTGTGCAAGTAGGTCTTCTTTTTTTCAAATGAGCTCCCTTCTATTACTTTCTGTTAAAACCCCCCAGAAATTTACTGAGGAAAATCAAAGGTTAAAGTGACAGTTACAGTTAGGTATAGTAATAATATCTTACTTCAAATTAGTAAAATCTTGGCAATTCACTGAAAAAAAACAAAGATTAAAGTGACATTATACTTAGGTGAAAATGTCAGTTAAAATATAATGTGTCAAACACTAAAAACCACTGAAATTAACCAGTTATAGTTAACTCAAGTAACTATAACTTAAACCCTTACCATGCACTGCTTATGACCTCGCATATTAAAACACTCATGACATGTTATATAACATTAGTGATAAGTGAAATTACATAATTGGTGGAAACCCTGTGCATAATAGAGGCGCGAGTTACAGTTACTTCATTTAACTATAAGTGGCGACTATTAGTGTTTTCTAGAGTTTTAAATGTTACGTTTTAACTAGTTACATTTTAACTGCCATTTTCACCTAACTATAACGTACGTTAACATTTGTTTTTTCAGTGAAAATTAATTTTGTGTAGTGCACTGTAGACAAAGCAACCCTTTATTATGTTCCTTCACATTTCCTAGTCTGACCGCAGTCATTTCCTTGGTTAATGCTGGGAATAGCGACTGAGACATCCAGGGGGCGTACACTTGCATTGGTGAAGCGTATGTAGTTGTGCTGGGGTCCTGAAGCCGAGGGGCCACTGAACCCTGATTATTGCTGTAATTTATAATTCGAACAGCATATATGGGAGGGGCATTTCCTCATTTGCACTGCGGCCCATGACACACTGGCAACTTTACTCCCCAATTTGTTGAAGTACACCTCTGGGGAGTGCTTCTGACTCGCATGTTATTCGTTAGTACCACTGTGCTGCTTGATGCTAACATTTCAGCTCTTACCTCTCACTGCCTCACTTATGGCTAATTTCAGAGGGTCTACAGACTTTTGTATAGCCTTAAACCAAGACACACTGCTTGTCTGTTAAATACAATTTTAGCCACAATATAATTCCACTGCTCTCTTACGGTTGGCTGCTAGGATGTGCAGCAAAGAGGTTTCCGTGGTCTTCAGCTCACTAATAGGGTGAGTGTCTGTCTGTCTGGTGTAAACAATAGCCAACTGCAGCTAAACAAGCATTTGCAATGCAATAGGTCTCGCATTAGGAAAGTTTGAGCTATTGGTATTGTAAATGACAATTTTTTTATTTATGTGTTGGTTTTGAAAATAGCGTAATTAATAGCTTTGTCATTTACAATGGCAATAGTTTTAACTTTCGCAAATGGGACACCTAAAGCATTTGTAATGCAATATGTGTTGTATTTACGTGACTTGGATGTATTGATATTACAAATAGAAATGGCTTTTATTTTTTTGAATAATTAATACTTAAATAAAACTTATTGTAATTTATAATGACAATAGCTTTTGTAAATAACTTTTGTGAAGATTATGTTCATTGTATTTTATTCTAACGAAAATCCAAGAACAGAAGCGAAATATTAACATCTTTTTGTGACATTTGTAATAAAGCTTGAAACATTGAGAGAACATATTTGAACTAGTTGTTGTTGAATGGTTGCGCAGATTGATGCTGCGGTGCCGCCGAGTGATGTTGTGGTGGCGACGAGTGATGCTGTGGCGTTCAGTGATGCTGTAGTAGCGCATAGTGATTTTGTGGTGCCCCTGAGTGATGCTGTGGTGGTGCTGAGTGATGCTATGGTGATGCGATAGATAGACAGAGTGAGGGCAATAGATAAATAGAGTGTGGGCGATCGATAGATAGATAGAGTGAGGGCGATAGACTGAGTGCGATAGATAGACAGATAGATAAAGTGTATCTATGTTGCATTGAGTAGAGTGTAAGTATGAGGTGTGTAATTATATGGCACTGAGTGGTGTTATGTGGAGTGTATTTACGTTGCATTGAGAAGAGTGTAATTATGTGGCGTGTAATTATGTGGCACTGAGTGTTATTTGGAGTGTATGTTGCATTGAGTGCAGTGTAATTATGTAGCATATTATATGGCACCGAGTGGTATTCTTTGGAGTGTTGTTGCATTGAGTGCAGTGTAATTATGTAGCATATAATTTTGTGGCACTGAGTGTATGTTGCATTGAGTGCAGTGTAATTATGTGGCGTGTAATCATGTGGCACTGAGTGGTATTTGGAGTGTATGTTGCATTGAGTGCAGTGTAATTATGTGGAGTGTAATTATGTGGCACTGAGTGGTATTTGGAGTGTATGTTGAATTGAGTGCAGTGTAATTATGTGGCGTGTGAGGGTGCGCAGAGTGTGAGGGTGCAGTGTGTGCACTGTGTGTGAGGGTGCAGTGTGTTGGAGGGTGCGGTGTGTGCAGTGTGTGTGAGTGCAGTGTGTGTGAGGGTGCAGTGTGTGTGAGGGTGCAGTGTGTGCAAGGGTGCAGTGTGTGCAAGGGTGCAGTGTGTGCAAGGGTGCAGTATGTGTGAGGGTGCAGTGTGGAGGGTGTGTGTCAGGGTGCAGTGTGTGTCAGCGTGCAGTGTGTGTGAGGGTGCAGTGTGTGCAGTGTATGCGAGGGTGTAGTGTGTACAGTGTGTGAGGGTGCAGTGTTTACAGAGTGTGTGTGAAGTGCCCACTATGAACTGAATGTATGCAAGCACAGGTGTACAGGATCTGGTAGTCCACAAGGCATGGCTCTTTGTCACAGAGAGGTCACTAACCTAGGTAGGTGTCAGACCAGTTTGCCAACAATTAATCATGCTTAAGCCCTAGAGAGCACACACGCCTGAACTGGAGAGTCGCGATTCAGCTCATGAAGGAGGACTTTCAAGAGGGATAACTGTTCTTGTGTGGGCTATACCTACTGAAGTGCAAAGTGCTTTTAGAAACTCAGAAGCCTCCTACCCTCTGAATACATGCGAGTTCTAGGAAACACAAGCGCACTGTTTGCCTCGTCTCCTACTAATGGCACATTTCATACAGATCTGCCAACCTGTATATAAAATGTCACTGTGTGAAGAGGGAGGGGGTGCACAGCTTACTGGCGAGATCT
Organism: Lissotriton vulgaris; assembly: GCF_964263255.1. Lineage (NCBI taxonomy): Eukaryota > Metazoa > Chordata > Amphibia > Caudata > Salamandridae > Lissotriton > Lissotriton vulgaris. The sequence goes on along the minus strand of NC_141693.1, from coordinate 1,062,202,682 downwards.
CCCTAAGAGACAATCTGCCCTGCACCAAGCGCACCACCTCTAACCACACACACAAAAAAAGAAAAAAAAGCAGCCAGGACTGCCATAAGTATTAAAGTAAAACAGGGTCGAATGCTGCGAGCCACAGGAGTCTGACTTCTAAACGGTTGGTGTCTGTGCAAAGCGCAATACCAGCACACTAATTCAAGCAAGTGCTGGCGCTGTGAATTGCATGAGAAAATATTTTGAGGGAATGGGATAACAATAGCAATACCAACACACTACAAGCAAGTACTGGCGCTGTGAATTGCATGCGAAAGTATTTTGAGGGAATGGGATAACAATAGCAAATGTCCATTCGTTTAACCCCTGGTTGACCCTTGGCAGGGCTGCAGTCTTACCGCGGGCACTTACCTCCGTATCCTGCTCCACTCACGGACCCCTGACATGCTGTACTAGCTTATTGCAAGAAGCAGCCATGCAATCAACAAGGGGAACATCGTTGGTACTATCTTGCTGTGTGTGTGTAATACAGAACGTAGCAAATACACTTGCCCCAGTCCGTCCTTATTGCAGCGGGACATACATTGCAGAAGAATTGACGAAATACACAACACTTTTTATAATACAAACTACTTAGGATGTGTAATAGAGATATGACCAAAGAAACCCTAGTCCACGAGGAACCCTGTACCAGTAGAGATAACTGATTTTGCGTTGTCTGGCTATTACATAATAAGGAGTGAAGACTGATTAGTGCCTTAGCCACATCCAACATTCACATGTGAAAATGATTTAACTTGCCCCTTCTCATGACCTCATTATGTAAACAAATTAATACAACTGAAATGCAATAAAATCAGCTTCTGGCACTATTCTTATATGTTCAAGATGTCCCTTTCCCGTTTACACACACTCACCAAGAGTGGTATCAACAGATTTTTCCTGCGTGTTAGCACCGAAGCAAGATGTGGAATAAAGGACAGAGTTGTCACGTGATTACCAAGGAGGTTAAGTAGCACGGGATCGCCTGAACTCTTGTGTGGCATAGACGCACAGCGCCATGCTCGTATGGTTCCCTGACGCCCAGTAACCCACTCAACCAAACTTAAACTTTACACTCCTATAAAACCCCAAGCCGCTTGGTGTCAGCGCCAGGTGGATGAGACCACAAGCTCGCTTTACATATTCAAGTCAGGAGCAATTGCCCATTATTTGTTTCTTTTTTTACTTAGGGGCATCTAATGGAAAGTTTGTTTGGTCCAGGAAAATGAAGTGTTGCCCAAAAACAGGCGGCCTGCCTCCTCTTTCTAAACCTATTCAGGCCGGGGCTGGGCTCTTCAGCATTTCCGACGTCATCCGTTGAAGCCCACGATAACATTGCTTCAGTAACTGTCAATGAACAGCAACGATTGCAGCCTCGGTCAGTGTGACTCGCCGAAGAGGCGCTTCCACGCCCTGTCCGGGTTTAGTAAGCGCTATATAAATGCAATTACAATACAATACAATACAATGACTACTTTACAGATATTGAGGACTCTAGAAAGTGCGACCTGCTTCCGCTGCAGATGTGAAGGGCCGGTATGGCGGACAGTGGCGATAGAGGGGTAGGTGGGGCTTCAGAGTCTGCCGGGTGTCTTCGCCCCTAAACGGGATTTGAAATTCTCACATGAGAGTAGGCTCCCGTCTTTTACAGTTTATGAACACCCATTGAAAGATGGGGGTCCGCAATTTCACTTTAATTTGATAGCGGTGCTTGTACTTTGATGTGTAACAAGTCCATGATATTTAAACAAAACAAGTGGGATCGAAAACCGTGGAACAGTCTTTTGGCGACTCACGCTGTATAAAAGCAACTGAAATAAGTAAACGTTCAGTCTGTTGTTCACCTTTGAATATTAGCAACATAAGCCTTTAGAGAGCCGGTGACAAGGGGATACCAAATATTACACAACGCCGGGGTAGCTGAGCATTTACCCTGTGAAAATCCACAACAATAAGCAGCTTACGGGGAGAAGTTTAAATAGCGGAGATACATGGTGCGTGTATGATTAATGTAGAGAATGTCCGTGTGTAGTGTACAGTAGGGACTCCCTGGCCATCTGAAATACAACTGGTAATGTAAAGTAAAGCGCGTCGTTACCGTCAGTCGAGTTTGTTTACCTTCGGTCGAGTTCATACTAAACAAACACGCACTACAACAGGACAAGTCTTCAGGATGCAGTAATTAAACGCAACAGTACCGTTTCTCTGCAGCAAAAATAAAACATTTCCCAGTGATGTGCCTTAAAGCTAAACATTATTTCCGGAACCATTCTAATTACATCTGCCTACCAGGATGTATTCCTTGCTATTATTTTAAAATTATATACTTTTTACCATGTTTAGGCAATGGAAAGCTTTCTTTTTGTATTCAGTTTTATCTATCCTTTCCCACGGAACATCGCCGCCGGCCTGCGATCAGGAAGTCAGGCAGGCCGGGCGGGACAACCAGAAACAGGAAGTAGGAGGGCGGGAGCCTACCCCGCCTCCCACGGAAGAGCCGCGATTCAACGGAGCCGTGTTTGGAGCACCGGAGCAGGCAGGAGCCTACCCTGCGCCCCGGTGCCGAAGGAGGGAAGAAGAGTCCTGCTGCCGGGCCCTGCAGCTGAGGAGAGCCGCCGCATGAAGGAAGCCGGTGAGTGGGTTGCTGAGCGGGGGAGGGGAGGGGAGGGGGGGGGCGGGGAGCGGGGGAAAAGCATGTGCGCGCGCGAGGGGGGGGGGAAGCATGTGCGCGCGCGAGTGCAGGGGCGGGCGGGCTTTGTATGTATGTGTGCATGCGTGTGTGTGACTGTGAGGGAGGGGGGTGTGTGTGTGTGAGCGAGTGTCTGTGTGCCTGTGTGTGCATGCGCTCGCCTGTGTGTGCGTGCGTGCGTGCAGAGGGGTGGGGGCTGCCTGCCTGCGTCTGAGTGAGCTACTCTGCGCATGTGCGGGTACTCTGCGCATGCGCGGGTCAGACGCGCGCTCCCGCGAGGAAAAACGCTCGTGACAGATTGGTGTCCTCATTCCCAAGAACACAGGCCGACGGGCCACAATAGGTCTGAAGCAGACACCTTCAATGCTCACGCATTGAGGGTAGGTCTGCTCGACCTAAAAAGAGGGGTGCCGAGCTTTTTAGTTGCAACCTTCTGTTTTTTCCTACTTAGCAGTGTTCCGGCAGCTCGCCAAACGTTGCTTCTGAACCTTTGCCGCCGCTTGCTGTGTATTGCATTCTGCAAGTGCACTGTACAAGATGTCCATTTTTAAACGGTCTTTAGACCCATTCCATAGCGGCTGCTTGCACGTGCGCATTCACACACTCATGTGGCCATCTTAGACTGGGATTCTGACAAATTCAAAGATGGCACCTCAGGTGTACGCATGCTCACGTCCAGGCAACCATCTTTTAATGTTTTTTAAAACTTTATTACAAAAACATTGGTCAACGTTTGCTTGTGCATGTGCCTGAATGTACACACATGGGCAGTCAACTTTCAGTTTCTAAACTTTAATACATAAACATTAACAACCGCCTCTGTATGCGCATTTGCGCACATGCATGAATGCCCTTTTTAATGTTTTTGTTAAAAAAAAGTTTAAAAACAGTAAAAACACTGTCATTCGCTAAGCCAATAAGCTGGCAGTGAACGCCAGGCCTATTTCATTTTTGCCAATGTGTGTTTTGGGTATGTTTATTGCATGCATGAGTTCTCGAGCATGAGAGGCTGTGCTTGTGTCTGGGGGAAGGGAAAACTGAAAGCTCTTTAAACTATGTGAAGGGCACTTGTTGGCATCTACGCTTGTGTGATAAAAAACTTTGCACACTCCTAATCTTAAGTGACAATTAATATTGCTGACTAATGCTGTATGGTATAACAAACATGGAAGACTCTATTTCTTCGTCAACGAGCCTACCAAACTCAACCTCCCAGGCCCAGTTTCTTCTTCCAGTGTTTTTTTTAAAAATTGTTTTTTTTTTAGCGCGGCGCTCTTCGGGGGCCACTTCAAAGGCATGCCTGTGCTCCACATGCTTTCAGACAGATGATTATTTTGACAGTGGGAGCGGATTTGGGTGGAGCAGGCTTCAGCAGGAGATGGCCCATTGAGCTCCATTTCTCCGGTACCATAATTACTTCAAGCGTACATTCCCTGGAGTCCTTCGAAGCACTGTGCGCTGTCAGAGAAAACAAAGGCTCGAGTGCTCCTTCTGCCAAGGTTCAGGGTAACCCGTTCTGCAAGGTGACTTGACGATGTGTCATGCCTGGCACCCAGTGGCGGCTTCTCAGCAATGGAGCGTCGCCCCACTGCTCAAAAGGAAAAATAAAATAACGTATCGTTATTATCATTTTATTTTCCCTATTACAGTCAGTGGTGGGGCAGGGCATGCCAGAGCAGGGTAGGAGTGGTGTGCACTCCCTAAGTGCACATGAACTGTTTGGGTGGCCCTATTGGGCCAACCAAACAGTTCATGCGCACTTTGCATGTTCCTACCAGGCTGCATTACGCAGCCTGGTGAGGAACATGTGCAGGCTCCCTGTTCCAGTCAATCATCCCCACCCCACCAATAAAGTTTTACCAAAGTTATGACAAAACAAGCATTAACAAAGCTAAAAATATTTTTTCTCAGCTACTGTCAGTGTTGTAGGAGGTCTTTTTGCTGGTGTTACTTTGGTTGTAAATTGCTTCAAACATGTGGGTCTAACAATGTGCCTGTAATGTTTTAGCTGAGTCGTGCTTATGTTGTTTTGGAGCATGTGCCAATGTTAGGTTTCAGTCCACTTTGTATCTTATGCACATTTGTGTGTAGATAATCGGGCCTGGGAACTAATGCCCTTTGTATGTCATTGGTATAGCATCTACAAAGGACATATTTTGGTCCACTGAGATCTTGTTGAAGAATTTAAGGGGGTGTTTGGTCTCTATATTTTAATTCTACAACCAATGGGGCTGATTTGTTTTCAAGACGTTGTTAAACTTTTATTACTTCTTTCTTGAAAACATAAGTGCATTCTATTGCATTAGTCTCGGTAGGGCAATGACTATATTTGAGCAAAGTACAGCTTGGGAGCCCTTCACGACATTCTAGTACTGACTTTCTTTACTTATCTTTGTACATTACTCTAGGATGGAGGCTCACCGAAAAAAGTGTGGGAAGTGGATGTGGACTCTAATTTGTTGGATTGATTTAACTTTGGATCTGTTTAGGTATAGACCTCTCAACTGAATCCATTCCTGCAAAGGGTTGGGCTTTTAGAAAGGAGCTCTTCCAATCTCTTTTGCTTTGAATAGAAAGATCTGTGTGGTCAGAATGTAGTTGAAAGACCAAGCTGAGTTTATGGATTATAAACAATGAAGTGGTGGGTGGGATGCTTAAATGAATCTAAGCCACTGGTAATTTCTCGGGTGGCAACCCAGTTCATTATTATTTTGCATACCATGCCGCAGCCATATGCAAATCGGCCTTGATCCTGCTCCAATAGACACAGTCCAGCCCGAACTGCTAAGCTAGGTCCTCTTTATCCATATCACAATAAACCTAAGACCAGTTTCTGCCCTAGTTGTGGCTCTTCGGTGAGAGCACCAGGGAGGACCTGGCCTGACAGTTCGGATATTCGAAGCATTCCACCCATCACCTTTTTTTAATACTCCGGCTTATTGATAATGTCACACAAGAGGAGCTTTTATACAATACACATGCAGAGGAGGGCACCAGCACTGTGGGCTGTCAAAATGTCACCCAGTAGAATAAATCTATTTTAGCTTTAGAGGCGATAGCCGCCTCATTCAGGCTAGGGTTTCACCCAAAACGGCGAACATCAGAAGACCTATCTGTTTGGCATCTTGACTGTCTTGTACACAATGCAGATCTTGTGAGCCAGAGTTGTGCGAATTTTGTGACCAAGAAAGCAAACATCTTGAAGATTTTGCTCACAATGCTTTAGCTGCCCTCCACTGAAAAAAGTAAAATTGTGTGGAAGGAAATATACAGAGGAAGAGAGGCGCATAGAAGAGCGAACAGGGGAACTTGGTGTCCACTCCACACGCTTGTCAGGTGATGGGAAAGGTTGCTCTGGTGAGAGCAAGACTAGACTTCCGCTTGATTGATTAAAAATAAGCTCTCGTATTCCCAGAGGCAAAGTTAACCACTTCGAGATCTTTACATCCAACGAAAGGAGAGCAGTTCCGCAGTTTTTGTGGTATTCTTACATACCCGGGTCAGCTGGTGGTTTTTGTTCACTTCATTCAACAGTTCCCTCTATTGCCGGAAATGTTGTTTGTTCTCAGCGTGTACTCTTCATCATGTCTCGTCGTATTTTTCGAGTGTCTTGATCTGAACACGTTCTCCGTTGTTCATAGGAATTTTGTTTTTCTGTCACGCCTGTTGAAATATTCCACATTCGTATCGCAGTTGTTGCTTAGATGTTTTGCAATAATCACGTGCTCCTGGGGCCTCCTTTCTCACAAATATGCGGGCAGAAAAGTGAAAGCATATTTGCCGAGTCTCTGAAGACGTCTGAACACGGGTTAGTGGCCCTCCCCACGCGCAGCGGGCCTGTAAGAAGCTAGAGCTTCATTACCCTAAAACTCAAGATTTATGGGTCTAGACTAAGCTGATCTAGCGGCCAGCACCCTCCAGGCCTATGAACGCGTCTGTTTTTCACAACACTTGACACTTTTGCATTGTGCCAAACGTGTTTGCATCTAAATTGCTGTTTTCTAGTCAAAGCTGCTTAGTTTACATATGGGTGACGTTTCCATGTCTTCACTGTTATTGCGTGTGACACTCCCGTACCATAGAGGTGACCCTTTACGTGACACTTGTCCGCATGTAAAACTAAACAGTTATGCCCATTTAGTTGTATACATTTCAGAAATGACTTCCTTGGTGCCCAATGTTCATACTAGTCCTGTGTTGCTGGATTTCCCGATCTTCATAACACCAGTTGTTGTGTTTGCTTTATTGCAAGTTTCTAGATAAGATCTCAGCTGTAGCTGAAGTGTGCCAGAGTCTTATAGATGGACAGAAGCTTGCACACTCATCCATTGATATGCAAGTGGAACACACAGTTATTTAACGGGCAGATTTGAAACATGGAGCCATTAATGGTTCAATATGCTCCTGAGGGCAGAACCAGTGCAAGGTACAGCCCCTGGTGCACCCAGACTGCCTCTCAGAGCTCTAAATATCCGGAAGAGCTGTCCACTTACATCTGTACACTGCACTTTAGTGATGCCAGATGGCCCCAAACATCTACCATCCTTGTTGCATGTGCACTGCTTCTGGAGAGCTATCAAACGAGGGTAAGCATCAGGGGTGCAAAGGGGTAGCGCCGACAGTGGTGACTTCAAGTGATGTTACTTTCAATTATGTCATGCTTTGCTTTGAAAATGTATTTACTATTCAGCCCCCTTTGGGGTGGATTGGCTCCTTTCAACATAACTTCATGGCCGGTGCATTAGACAGTATCTAAACCCTATGGACAGAGCGTCCCCTCCCATAGGAAGCGCAGCGTTTAGGACCCAAGAACCCCATGGCCCAGGACCTGTCTCGATCCGGCGACTTGCAGACCCGTGACTACTTTCTGTCGCCTCACCTTGCGAGATGCGGGGGCGTTGGGAAGTGCAGAGTTGTGCTGACTGCGCGTCACTTCCACCGCCACGATGGCCAGGGGCATATAGGTGACCCTTGCCTCTGACTTTTCTGGAGCAGAGCATCGCGGCAGGTGGAATACCAGCAATTTTCCCACCCACCCAACTCTATGTTTAGGTGGTGGGATCTCGAATCCTAAATTCACCGATATTCAGCAGAGGAGTCCTCCAAAAGAGACTCCCCAGAACAGCACCAAGGATAAGATCTAGCCGTCCTGAGCCAGCCAGAGGATGTACACACCAGCGTGGGCATGGGGCTGCAGCTCCTGGCCACCTCATAGCATCCTCTCAGGCAGCTTGGTGTTTGGGGGGGGCGGTGCCCTGGTATGAGGACATAGGTACATTGAGGCAGGACCGCTTCTCACAGATGCAGGAGGTTACACCTGTGTGATCCAATGGCTTTTGAGATTGTGGAAGGTCTCTGGTGTTGACGTTCATGAGTTCATAAAATACACTGTTTATTGTGTGGTGTTTTCCTTATCATAAGTGCCTAATTCTCCATTAAGTAGCATTAGTATTTGACCTAAGTATGTTTCTTACTTGAAAGTGTTTTTCGTAGAAGTATATCTGACATAACTGTAATATAAATTGTTCCACCAAGTTTACGAACTTTCTGTAAGTTCTCTTGGTGCCTTGCTTGGGTTGTTTTTGGGCACGGGCCAAACCAGGGGTCTTATTGCTTTTGAGAGTTAGGCAGCAGCCTAAACTCTCAGGCGGAACTCTGTGACCTTACAGTGTCACAAGTGATCTGAAGGGGTAAGTAGTACTGTCACACAACACACCAAAGTCCTCCCTTTCACACTGCAGCTGGAAATTTGGGGGATCCTGCTAGATTCTGGACCTATCGGCTATTATTCATCCTGGCCCAAGTGAAACTGCTGCCGGAACGCAATCAAAAGCACCTGGAGGTTGTCTGCTTTACGTTCCCAGCAACAAGCTGCAACAGTGAAGGGGATTTCTTTCAGCTAGGCCCAAAACAAAAGCCCAATTTGAAGGGACATCAGTCCTACTTTTGTTCGAGTATCATCCTGGGTGGTGCTGTCTAGAGCCTAAAAACCTAGATGCCAATGCAATGGAGAGAGACAAAGGCAAACAGCTTGTTATCACATCAAGTAATTAAGATAAATTAAAGCCTGGATGCAGGTTTTTGACTTTGTTCAACCCATGTGTATAAGAGATATGCATGAACTTTAAGAATCTCAGAAGCATCTGTATGAGTAATCACCCGAATAAGGATTTAAATGGCATTTAATACGTTTCATTTCATTTTTTATAGCACTATTCATATAGGGTGTCAAAGCACTTCACATCAGACACACACACACACATTATACAGGGACAATATAACATACAAGTGTATTAACCCGTTTACTGCAGCCGTTATTTCGGCGCAGTGCGGGCGTTATAGAGAGTGGGCGGGGCCGCGTCGGCCATTGAACGTTCGCAGCACCAGCCAGGTAGTGCTCCGAACGTTCAGCTGCCGACGGCAGCACTGATGGGGTTAATCAATGACACAGGAAATGTTCCATAAGGCAGGGATAGTTACAAGGCATGGGAGCCACATATAGTCCGTACTCGGCACGCGTTATATGTTCGAGGGCAGAGCCGCGAGAAACACCAAGTCCGTATTTAAAGAGTAACGATGAGGCTGGGGTTGGCTGTACTAATCAGACTTTATTACTACCCAAAGAAACCCTTTTCACCAACTTTAAAATAATGACAAATTGAGAAAACATCTGCAAGGTTCTAAACCCAGCCTTACAGTTAGCATGCAACTGATGCCAGTTCATAGCTCACTGCTCCATAGCTGAAGGGTTGCAGCTTATGAGCTGAAAGCAACTAAGGGATCTTTGTATCGAAAGCAGTAGCTCACTTAACTAGCAACATAAAATAAAATCTCTGGTCTGCATGTCACACATTGTGCTTACAGCAGTCACATTAACCTGCTGTACTACCAATGAGTCACAACTGCGACCAGACAAAACAAAAGACTCTCTAGCAAGTGCATTGACGACCAGAGATATCTTACCATTCTAGTTATCCCCTCAAAATATCTGGGTGCAAAAAGATCTCTGCAGCAGGTGCCTTAATGCCACAAGCCATTTTTTAAATTGAGCCTATTTATGGACAATTAAATTATCCACAATACCTTTCTCCGTGTTACCAGTTTCTTTGTGGCTCCGTTTAAAAAAAAAAAGTAAAAGTTCACTGTCATACTTCACTTCTCAGGACTCCTTTCCTCATGAGCCCACCCTGTTCCCTAAGATTTTTTTTTCTCCAATTCCAGCACTGCACTGTATTCAAACATATACTGTTTCTTCCTTGTAAATGAAAGGAGGGTTACTGTACTACTTCTCTAGCGCTTGTTTTTTTAAAAGATAGTCAGTTAATGTGTGCATTAGACTTGCCGAATATTTAATTATAAAGAAACGATAAAGCAAAGAAAATGGAGGGCCAGTCGCTTAATATTGCTTCCGCTAAGATTAAAAACAACCGGATTTCAGATTTATTGCTGAAAAAATCATGACCCTTCCAAAATTCGGAAAAAACTTGATTTTGAAATCTATGATTTGTGGAAACAACTATTTTTTTATTGCATAATGTTCAAACCGCTTAATTTTGCAAACGGGGAAAGAAAACATTGAGCATATAATATTTTGTTGAAACCTGTAGAGTTGCAGTCTAGTGTTCACGCTACGCTGTGACGTAGCGTGAACGGCGGCCATATTGGATTCGTGCCGATTAGCGCGAGTCGGGTGCCGGAGCTGCTGGAGACAGGCAGCATGCTTGGCGCTCTCCATTTATGTCCGATAATTAAATAAATAAATAGGTCACTACCCCCACGCAGCGTCCTGTCTTCCTTGGGGTAACCACATCATTACAGTGGCGACGAGGATGGGATCTGGAAGAATATACAGGGAAGGAACCCACAAGAAGCACAGGAAGGAGACCAATAACAGAAACTACAAGCCCCAGGATTGAAGGGGAGCAGGAACACCACGGAGAGTGCGGCAGAAGCATTAAGACGAGCCAGCAAGGCTTGAACACCAGCAAACCAGGTACAAGGGCAGCCACTACTCCAGGAAAGGGGGGGAAGGAATCGACACGCAGTAACACCACGTGGGATACAGAAAGGGTGCAAGCTAGCTGTAGAAGGTAGCCCACTGCCGACTGGATAACTGAAAGCGCGCAGGGAGGGCAGCACTGACTAGAGAGAGCCCCTAACAGTACAGGTGCCCTGGCGTAACCAAGGAGCAGTGGTGCAGGAGGTGCAGAGAGTCCCCACGTCCAACCTGAGCAGGGGAAGGAAAACAGTGCACCAGGCAGCCCCGAGAGCCCGGATACAGCGCCCAAAAAGCGTGAAGTCATGAGCACGCAGGCGTCTTCAGCGACAGCTCCAATACCATTCCTGCCCAAACCGGGAGAACCCCTGATGAAGTGGAAAGATTGTAGGGAGTACATTCTCAATTATATCGAGGTATTGGAAGATGAGAATGAAGAAGTATTCACAAGCAAAAGGAAGAGAAGGATATTACTGCACAACCTGGGCCCCGAAGGGATTAGGATGTTCAAGAACCTAGTGCCCAAGCCCCGACAAGATGCAGATGATGATGTATTTGCACATGCCATAGAAGAACTCAACGAACATTACCGGCCAGCAGTTTGCGTATCGATAGACCGTTACAACTTCAAGCAGCGGAAACAAGAGACAGGAGAGTCGATTGACGAGTATGTGGCGGCGTTAAAAAGGTTAGCGACGACGTGCAAATTTGGCGCCCTCCATGATGAATTCATCAAGGACCAGGTAGTGATGCACACGACAAACAAAACGGTGCAGGACAAATTGTTGGCCAGTGGTGATGCCACGTTAAAAGAAGTGATCGTGATAGTAAAAAAGGCTGAGCTAGTGAAGAGATGTGCGGATGTAGCAATGAAAGAACCTGCTGTGAGGCCGATGGTGAACAAAGTCGACGAAGAAGAACCCAAGGGATGGAGCAAGGGTATGGCGCCGAACAACGGAGGACCCAACAAATGGATGGGGAAACTGGTACCACAAGGGAAGCAGACAAGAGGAGCCAGAACCCCATGCTAAAGGTGTGGCAGTTTGGCCCATGAAGCTTATGACAAGAGATACCCTGCGTTCTGAGCAAAATGCATGTTCTGCGGCATAATGGGGCACTACGAAAAGGTGTGTCGGAAGAAAGCGGGCCGCAACACGGTGAAATATGTGGACCAAGACCAGGAAGACACGGAGGAGAGCAGGCAGGAGGAAGAGGACACAGTGCTGTGCATAGAGGATCAAGTGCTGGGTGTGGACTTCCGAAGATCGAACAAACCACAGTGCGACATGACGATAGGGGGAGTGCAGATAAGCATTGTGTCGGACTCAGGGTCACCGTATACAATTGTCCAGAGAGCAGTTTGGAATGAGAAGTTCAAGCCTCATTTGGGACCAAAATTGGAACCCCCGGATATTAGGCCTTTCTCGCTCACGGGTGAGCGTATCCCTATGGTGGGGTACCAATTGTTAAAATTTGAATTCAGAGCACGCAGTGCGGAATGCAAACTGTATGTAGCAGAAAAGGGCCCGTCGGTCCTAGGTTGGATGGATCAAGGAGACCTGGGCATAAAACTGGACCCTGGAGATGCCATACAAGTGTTAATGACAGCGCCGGAACAATGGCCGGACCTAGAGAAAATGAAGAAGGACTTTCCGAAGGTGTTTGGCGGGGAAGTCGGAAAGCTGGAACAATTCACACACAGGATAGTGCTCAAGGACGACGCCACACCGATATCACACAAAGTACGAAACGTCCCCATTGCTGTGAGAGAAGCAGTGCAACAGGAGTTGCGGGAACTGGAGAAGAACGGAATTATTGAACCTATAACGTGCGCGGAGTGGTTGGCGCCTCTGGTGGTAGTAATGAAGCCCAACGGCAAGGTCCGGCTGTGTGTGGACCTGCGCAAATTGAATAAATGCATCTTGGTTGAAAAGATCCCGTTACCCTGCATAGAAGAAATGTTAGCCAAGACTAAGGGTATAAAATGGTACTCCATCATTGATTTAACATCAGCATATCACCAAATAGCGTTACACCCGGAGAGTAGAAGATTGACATCGTTCATAACACCCTTTGGATGTTACCAATTCTGCAGAATGCCCTTCGGTCTTGCCTCGGCAGCGGCCGTCTTCCAGAAACTCATGCACCGCCTCTTCAAAGACATGGCAGGAATCCAATACTTCCAGGATGATATCTTGGTGATGTGGAGAGACCGAGGAGACCATGACGCCAAACTGGCCAAGGTGTTGAGCGTGCTGGAAGAAAAAGGCATGACGGCAGAGTGGGAAAAGTGCCGCCTAGGGAAGGCTTCAGTAACCTACCTGGGCCATTAAATAGGAGAGCAACCACACCAAAAAGGAATAATGTGAAGGCCATCTGCGACGCGCCACCTCCCTCCAGTAAGGAAGAAATCAGATCGTTTTTAGGGATGGCGGAGTACTACAGCAAGTTGGTACGACACTTTACCACCAAGACCCATCACATGAGGCAACTCACGAGAGAAAGGATGGAAGAAACGCTGAGGGAGTTTGAAAGCATCAAAAAGGAGGTCAGTCAGGCCATACCCCTGCAAGGATACGACCCACACGGACAAACGATATTACCGACTGACTCCAGTGACAAAGGATTGGGAGCAGTCCTGATGCAAGAAAGGAGTAATGGGACGATGGAAACGTTAAGCTTCGCCTCCAGAGCCCTGACAGATACTGAAAAGAAGTTCAGTGTCATCAAAAAGGAAATGCTAACAGTAGTGTGGGTCATGGCCAAATTCCGCCAGTTCTTGTGGGGCACGAGGTTCCAACTGCAGACCGACCACAAACCCCTGGTGAAGGTACTCACGTCCAGCGGACATGCCAGCGCCACCCCCAAGATAGCCAATATGACCCTGAAGCTTTTGGAGTACCGATATGACGCAGAGTACATTCCGGGAAGTAAGAACAAGGTGGCAGACTATCTGAGTAGAGCCGCCGCAATGAAGGAAGTCATCGAAGGGATGGAAACGAACGAAGAGATGGTGTCCTTGACGGAAGACCCGGAGAAGGTAATAAGCAACCAAGAATGGATGGAAGCATACGAAGAGGACCAGAACATCCAAGAGGTGATGCAGCACATCGTGGGTGGATGGCCTGAGAAAAGGCACCTAGGAGGGGACATCAAGAAATCTTATGAAGTAAGAGAGGAATTGTGTTTAGATGACAAGGGAGCGTTCCTGTACAGAGTAGATAAGGTGGTGCCTCCTGTGGGGCTAATTCCTAGGTTGTTAGCGATACTGCATGAGGGCCATCTAGGTATAGTCAAAACTAAGTTGAGAGCAAAACAGGGTTACTGGTGGCCAGGCATGGACCTACAAACGGAACGACATGTACGAGAGTGTGACCAATGCCAGCGAGCAGATAAGACGACGACGCCATTGAGGCCAGCCCTGGGAAAAATTCTCCACCCCGAAGAATCCATGGGAGGAGCTCTCTATTGACATCTTGGGACCTATATTGGATGACCAAGGAACTCCCAAATATATATGTGCCATAGTGGACAGATAATCCAAATGGCCGAAAGTGCACATTCAAGAGGAAATGGACACTGACACCATACTCAAGTTCCTTACCGCGACCTTTCTCAGGGAAGGCATCCCCAAGTCAATATTGAGTGACAATGGCCCACAGTTCACGTCAGAGAAATGGCTCAAATATATGGAGAGAAACGGAATCTCATCGAAACACATGTTCATATATCATCCGGCTGGAAAAGGACAGGTGGAACGCTTTAACAGAGTATTAATGGGATCCATCCAGGCAGCTATCATGATGGGGAAGGACTGGGAAAAGGAGATCTTACATATGATATGGGCTTACAGTTTCACACCTATGGGTACAGAGTACAGCCCCTTCCGAATTCTGAGAGGCAGAGATCCGTTCACAAGGGATAATCTGGCCTGGAAGGAGAAGATGGTGACAAGTAAATGGTCTCCTGCTGTGGTGCAGAACAACCTGGAAAGAGCTCAATCCATTTATATGGAACACTACAATAGGAAACAAAATGTAAAGGACACGTTCTTGGAGGAAGGAGAATGGGTTAAGGTCAAGCTGGCGGTGTTGAAGAAGAAAGGTGACCGCAAATACAGCCGACCCTTACAAGTAAAAGAGGTATATGACCGTGCTGTGTTGCTCAGCGATGGCAATGTGTGGTCCCAGGATCGCATGGCTCGATGCAATAAGATCTTACAATGGTTCCCTGAAGATCGGGAACAAGTGGCAGCAGGTCAAAGGACACTGGAGAATGACAGTTCGGTACAGGAAGGATTTATGGAAGTTGCCGAACCAGAGGTGGAGCCAGGAGAGGGCGGAAGTCCCAGAGCGGAGGCGCAACTTCGAGAGGAGAGAGACTCTCCCTGCAGAGAGAGCCAGTGTACCCAAGAAGGTAGAGAGATGGGGTCCACGGTGGTCAGCGGGAGAGAAGTGACGACCACCCTGGTAAAAAGTACCGGGGGGGCAGATTGATTGTGAGGCCCTCTAGGTTCCGAGACTTTGAGTTGGGAGAAGGAAAGTGAATTACTCCCCAAAGACTGCCTCTTTCCATTTGTTGTAAAAGGGGTAGATATGTAGAGTTGCGGTCTAGTGTTCACGCTACGCGTTGACATAGCGTGAACGGCGGCCATATTGGATTTGCGCTGATTAGCGCGAGTCGGGTGCCGGAGCTGCTGGAGACAGGCAGCATGCTCGTCGCTCTCCGTTTATGTCTGATAATTAAATAAATAAACACGTCACTACCCCCACACAGCGTCCTGTCTTCCTTGGGGTAACCACATCGTTACAAAACCGACTGAGCCATCTGTCTATAACATTGAGAGTTTGTGAATCTCCGGACCGTGATCATAACATGTTCACTTTGCTGACAGAACCGCCCCAGTGCTGGGCACTTTTCTGCAGTCTGAGCTTCTACCGTGCCAGGTGTGCCCGCCTGAGCCTCGGCCTCAGTGAGCAGGCTGGCTCCAGCACAGACGGGTCTGGGGCCTCAGCCATGGCTAGATGGGCCTAGGGGGTCTCACCTCACTCGTTAACAGTACTTCCATGCAGAATACGGCGGTGACCACGATCCAGGAATGGAAGTGCGTCTCAACATCCGGAGAGCTCTTTTCAACTGTGGAGTGACTGGGGTCAGTGTTGGGTGTCCTCTGACTCCTGCGCCTCTGGCACCAGCTTCTCAGCTGGGGCGCATCAAAGGGCTATGCAGTGTGCATGTGGGTACAACCTAATCTTTGCACAATCATTGTAGATGGAGGCCATGAGAGGGCAAATCCAGACACTTTGGCACCTAGGTGAGGAGTGCTGTCCTTGTATTTCTCACTAAAAGTGACGTCTAGAGGCCCCAGGCTCGTCAGAGAAAACAGTGCATGCCACAGTGTAAATTACCAACTTAGTACATGAGGCGACGCGGCTCTCCTGCTTGTGTGAGGATTCCAGGCGCGCACAGTCATGTGGAAGTACAAAATGCGTTATAGTAACACGAAATGTGAGGTCCTTGGCAGGGCTGTCTAGTTATTAATTTCCTTTTACCTCTAGATGATTTACATGTCTGAAAAGTGCCATGATTCGTCTTTTTTGTGGGCATCTTTATTGGCACAGGGTGGTACGTCTGCAGCATGTGAAGTATCTTATGCCCCAGGAACAGGTGTTAATTTACTAACAATAATTAAGCTGGCAATGAAAGATATTGCTCATCTCACTACATCTGAGTCAATGAATGTAGTGATTCCTTCATTCGAACACTCACGCTCTTATTTTATGTATGCAGTAACTCTGTTCTGCTTCCTGGAGGTGGTGGGGGTTAAATTTGCATTGGTACCTTAACCCTTAAACGTGGAGGGTGGACTTTACCCCTAGAATGAGGAGGACATGAATGCCACCTGGTTCTCCACATTCTTGGAACATCTTTTTTGGTGCTTGCACCAGAAGAATTTTCTTTGTTAAAGAATAATGTTGGGTTTGTGTTTTTTCATGCAGCTTTCCCTATTTTTGATAGGAGTGCTAATTTCCCTATTGTTCTTATCTGTGCTGTAATAGCGTTTGATAATTACGCAGGAAGGGTAAGTAACAGCTGTTATTACCCACACACGTGGGCAACAACTCTCTATTAGTCAATTGCTAACTTCACGTGGTAGTGTGTTTACACAGCCCGACAATGACCTAAAACTACTGGTCAAAACGATTTAGTAGCTGTTTACCACGCTTCTGTCTAATGAACTCTTAGTGATAAAGCCTTTTCTCAGTTGCTTATGACTGAACTCCATAATGCATCGAGAGAACACTTTATGAACTTGCATTGTAGCACAGTAGCTGTGATGATGTCATGCTGACTGACATTTTATAAACATCTGAAAATTATGGGGTGCCCGGTGAAATTCCTGCTGCTTCTATATGGCGTTACATCGAAGAATTAACTAACGGAATAACATGCTGTGCCCTCATGATGATATGGTGAGCACTATAGGAGCGCAGGTGCAGTAATAGTACACTGAACTCATCTTGCCAGTTCCTAAATTTGTAACAGAGGCAGCTGAATCCCTGGAATGTTCTTTAATCTCTGCTTTAATGGCAGTAAATTCACCATGTCGGATTGTTACCTACACAGTAACACCAATCACATCTTCGCCCATTCATAATTAAATGTTCTATATTTCATCCTCGTTTTACAACTTACTTTTCCACGGTCTTCCAATAAAATAACCTCAATGCACAAACTTACAAGTTTAAAAGAAGTGGTTAAAGCCAGTGGCCATATGTTTCTCACATCTTTCAGTTGACCTCAAGGGCATCAGTGATTCGCGTTGGGCTTTTTTGGGATTTTCCATACTGCTATTGCACACCATTGCAGGGAAATATCATATACTTAAAGACCAGCTCGAGTCCTTTCTGTACGACTGTTGGTGAGCAATTGACAAAAAATGCCTGAAGCAAGGGGGGAGTGGGGGCACGGAGGGGTAAGGTGGTCAGAGTTGACATAGATGTAAACGTTTGAAAGCTGTGTTGAGGGTTATCTCTCACTGAAATGTAGATCAAACTTCCATTATCCATTCGAGTACTTTGGATTAAATTAGTGTGTTGGGATGGTCACTGAAAAATTGTACATTTTTTATAAAAACTTGTAAGTAGCATTAAGGTTGACCTCACCAGTCGAGGAAATGTTGACAACTATGCAACCAGGTTGATATCCTGAAAGTGGACCATTTATTTATGGAGATGCACTGCTCAGTATATTGGAAGGAATATACTGTACTGAAATGATAAACAATGGAAATGTACATAGAAGATGTGTGCATCACTGCTGCAGTGGCCATGCTGAACCTGCTTCAGGCAGCGGTAGGCAGATTTCTGTTTAACAGAGGGTGAAAAACAGCTGTCAAAATATAGAAAATAAGTCTGGTCCTCATTATAACTTTTGATATATGAATTGTTAACTTCTTGGATCATCCAGTAGATACAAGGCCTTCATCTGCCTTCAGTGCCAGAAAAGTTCAATGGCAGTTTCAATGAAAAAGCACGTGGTAAGCTGTATACGGGATGGAAATCAGTGTTACTAACCACTGCCCTATAAAGCATCTGATGGCTGATATCGCGTAGGAGGGCCAGTGTCTTGTGGAACTCTGCACTCCCGACCAAGTGAGCAGGTGGCATTTGTACCACACCGGAAACGGCTCCAACCCTGTCTGTCCAATCAATCTACAGGAAAGTCTGGAGAGGAATCCTATTATCCTGCACCAACCTTTGTCTTCTCCAAGCTCTTCTCTTGAAGAAAACCCTGCGCCTGCCAGCATTGGCTGCATTTCCAGTAGCAGGTCCAGGGATACTTACCATTTGTCCTTCCACATGTAGTTATACGATGTGGTGATGGGACTGTGCTTCCAGCTACAGGCAGCTGGAAAGCATTGGTATCTCTCCTGATGGCTTGCAAGTGTGAATGATGTAAAGTGAACCTTTTGTCATGATTTGAGCAATGGCTTCTTAGCTGTCCACTAGCAGTAGCAGAAAAAAGCATACGGTTCTGGATTCGGCTGTCTTTCTATTGAAGCTCCAGTGTACTCATGGTTTCAGCGGAGTAATGGCGATATATCTATGTATGTATGTGTGTGTGTGTGTGTATATATATATATATATATATATATATCACCCATTTAAATAGGATTGAGGAACAGCTAAAGTGAGGTATCCCCTGTCCTGTACAAAGACCACAACACGCATGAGTATTTATGAATGCCCCTTTGCTCAACTGAACACAGGGCTCTGAATAAGAGGCTAAACCCTGTGTTCTGCAACAAGAACACTGGCTACGGGGAAGATTGGTCCTGCTTCCCCGATTTTTGTCTTCACTTCTTCCTGCCTTCTGTAACATTGCAGACTATTCATAGTTTCCCCCCCTGGTTTTGATCAGTATACCAATTACAGACCACTCACAGCTAGTCTATTTTATTTCACTACATTAAGGCACTGTTTTTCAGCTTGTTCGTTTGAATTATTCAGGGTCAGGGTAAGTACACGTCTTTGCAAGAGTTTGGTGCCCCCCCCCTTTACATCAATTCACCATGCCACTGTTTGAAGACCACTAAATTCGGTTAATAAGTGCAATATTCAACAGGGAAGCCGTCAATGAAAATGCCTTCACACTTCCCCACAGCTTTGCCTGCAAACCCATACATTTTAAGTTTCCTGTATGGGCGTGACTCACCAAGTGATGTCATTTGTTTCAACCTCCATCCTCGGAACCCAATGGTTTTATGGTTGAACCGAAGTTATTGCTGCATCTGCACTGCTCTAACATGTGCTTTGCTTCAAACCGGATCCCTTTCCTACTTGGAAGGTGGACACACCAACTGCAAAAAGTGGGTTCTTCCAGTAATTTATTAACACACAGGACATTCCAGCTTCTGTTTCGCAAACAGAGTTCATGGTTTTTACCCAAACTGAGAGTCTCATTCTATGCCAGACACAAGCCCAAGAGATTCACAGCTAAGACATCGGAAAGAGAATAGCAGTCAGTAATGGAGTAAAGAGGCAAGTTATATCATGCAGGACGTACGAGGGGTTAACCATGAGTTCTCAGCAGTATGACAGCTTGCTATAGAAGTATGCTTTCAGCAGTGTTGATGGTGCACGCGATGCAGAATTTCTGAATTCTGTTTTTGCATATATAAAGTACTCTATGATAGTTATGTTAATCTTCATACCTCAATGGACAGAAGAATCATAGACCAATTATTAATAGAACACAAACAATGTATTTTTGTATAAATTACTTAATATATATTTTGAGACCGTGCACCATTACCTCGTGCTTTGTAAGACACGCAGGCATAGTTACATTTGTTTTCTTTTTAAATTCAAGTGATCAATCATAGTGCAACTTACAGTTGTTAGATGTATGTAAAAGCATATTAACTGGGTTCTCATAACTAATGCAGATCACGCCCCTAAATCTTACACCTACAGTCAATGAAACGTTATATCTCGTGTGCTTGTACAACTAGGCATATAGCAAGAGTTAGCTTTAGCACCTCAGAAACATGTATGTCACCTATGAACCACACGCCCCTACTTCAATAAACAATTAGTATGGTTCCCATAAAGAAAAACTGAACACTCTAAAAAGATAAGACAATACAGTAAGGTGTGTCACAGCAAGTGCAAAATGTTATTTTTATTAAGGATTTCCAAAGAGCTCTGATTCGCTTTAACTTTGTTTTCATTGAAAAAGACACTTCGTTAACAGAATGATGAAGAAAATAAACCCCAAAAAGATGCGATATATTTATGCTGTAGCCAAAGATCTGAAAATAGCTTCCTCTGAACATCATAAGAAAACAGAAACCATTCGGGAATCAATACTGCTTGTGTTGTGCCCTACAGACATGTAGCAAGCTCTATTGAACATGAGAAGAAAGCAGAAATGCTTTGGAATGCCAATCATTCTCACACGGTGCCCGACAGACATGAAACAAAGTCTCCCGGGACCTGAGAACAAGAGGAAGCCTTTAAGAAAATAATCGGTCTCATATTATGCCATATTGAATGCCATATTGACTCGTAAGAAGCTTCCACCGAACAAGAGTATGACATAATCATTTTAAGATGTCAATCATTCTTAAACCATGCCTCACAGGCATAGACCAGCCCTGTCCCCCCACCCCTAACACGGGGAAAAACATCTTAAGATGTCAATCATTCTTACACCATGTCTCATTGAACAATATCAAGCTTCCCCTGAACATAAGCGGAACACAGAATTACTCTCTACTGAGGAAGATCACAACCACATTTCATGTAAGAAATTCAACACCAATAAGGGGCCTGCATTGTAGACACAGTGAGGAGGGGAAAAAGCAAATACATATATTTATGCTTCCCATTACATAAATTCTCTATAAGAAAAATGTTAGTTTACATTTTGGAATGCAAGCACACTAAAAGTTCTCACCTGAGTGCTTTATCTGTGTTATTTGTTCCTTTGAGAGATCAGTTTTGAAGGTCAAGGTTGTTTCATATAATGAAGGGAGCCATTGCAAACCAAAAAAGAATGACGTTTGTCTTCTCAAATCTGAGTGAGAATTAGCATATCTCACAGATCTTTTGGGCCACCTGATAACCAAGATAATTCAGTCAAGTAATCAGAATGCTCTTCTAGTTCTGTGCCTTACTCAGAGGTGGACATTTTCACAGGCAAATGAGGGAACTTGAGTTACATCTCTGAAAGGCTGCCAGAGATGAGGCACAGATGGCCTCCTTCTAAATGTAGCTGTCAAATGACATGGGTGACACACCATTTTCCATGTTCCCTCCTGATCAGTTCACCTCTGTACCTAGTGTCTAACAAGACCTGTTCCCAAGAGACCCAATGTAGTACATTTGGTGGACACAATCATTTATAAGCCTTGTGTTAGGAATTTTTTGTCTGGGACCAAAGTCTTCAAATCTACAGAGATATACTTTTGATGTAGATTGTGGTGTCCTAAACACTTTAATAATGTTTGGGAGTGACACTGTCTGGGAGGTGTGAGGTACTAGAAATGCATTTCGAGTGCAAAACATTATTTGGAAGTTCCCTGGGGTACCAATAACTACCTCTTGGTTTTTTTGCGGAGTTTTATATAGCGCAATCTGATACCCGATTCGGGTCAAGAGCACTTTACATAGCACCAGTTACGTTACATGAGGACACACATTCATTTTTGTTAGGCACGGGGAGATTAAGTGATTTGCCCAGAATCACATGATGTTTGGCGTCGTTACCGAGACTCGAACCCAGATCCCCAGGTTCGAGGTCGAGCGCCCTAGCCGTTAGGCCAACTCCTGTGTGCTAATCTTGTTCCCCACTTCGAAATCTGTGTTCTAGCTGAGGACTGGTCTCAAATGAACTGTGCCTCTGGCTTTCGCTTGTTGTAGCAGTCAGGTGTTGTGCATATTACCAAATTATTGAAATACTGCCACCTAGCATTCTAAATATGTTTACAGATGATAAAATAATGTTATGTCTAATACGTACATTCTTTTGTGATGTCCTGGAAATTGGAGAGTACGACAGCATGCCATGCCACTTTTTACATCCCTCTGATTTTGGCTATTTTACCCATGTAGAACATTTGAATAGTCATATGTGCAGCACTCTTCCACTAAATATGTCGCCAGTGTTTTCCGTTTTGGGCTGCACTACTTATAACATTGCTAACAAATAAATGGATTCTCTTTCTACTCCTGGTCACTATGCTAGAAGGCACAGCAAATTTGCCGTATTCTTCACTGACAAAATAAACAAAAGTACACTGCAACTTGGTGTTTCTGTTAACATCTCCTTAATCAAGCTGGAAATCTAATATCCTTAAAAAATGCAAACTTTCATCTTTCGAAGATTGAGAATTACTGCCTCATCACTGGTTTCCCATTTCTTGCCAAAGTTATCAAAAAATGTGTCTCCTCAATTGAATAATCAGCAAAATGAAGGGATGCACACCATAATTTGTCCAATTAAACCATGTTCGTCAAATGTTCATCACAGGGTGCATAGTGAACTGGGTTTGATGCCTAGCACATGTAATCTAAACCATACTATAGGCGGCAGCATTTCTGCCCCACGCCCAGTCGCACAGCTAGTTGGGTAAAATACCACGTCGCTTCATACTCCTACTCCGTTAAACTTCATTTAATCCATGTACTCCACTTTTATCTCCAATTTTTAATTGTAATCCCATTGATTCCACACGTTTGAATAACCACATTCACTAAAATTACGTTCTGGTGTATTCCAGAGTGGCTACAGGGCTGGTTACAGTATGGTTCTTTAAACATTGTTTTAAAAAAAATCTTTTTATTGTATTGAAAACAAGGAAAAGGAATAGATCTATCTGGTGTCATTCATTCAAGCATCATAATAGGCGGATCGGTACAAAATCAGGATAAACACAATGCGATAAGGGAGTTGCTAAGACGCCTGCGTTAATAATTATAAAACAGGGCTTACGACATTTCAATCTACCCCACAGCTCTGGCGTAAATTCTCAGAACCCATCCACCCATAGAATCAAGATAGTAAGAAGCACGTTCACCAGATACTAGAATATAGACAAGTACAGGATAATTCCCAATATTGTTGAACAGACTGAGAGAGAGAGTGGAAAAAAAAGGGAAACCATAAGAACTAACACTAAAACAAAACAAAACAATAGACCCAACCCCCCACCCTGCACCCCTGCATATGGCTATCGCCTAACCCCAACTAGCAGTGTGCCTGTCGCCCCAACTAACTAAGTTCTAAAAGTAGAAAAGAAAACGGAGGAGGAGAGTTCATACAAGCTCCCGGTCTCCCTTCCCCCCAATGGCGGCCAATGCGGTCTTCAATGACGGTTCACAGTTAGGCTGACCCATCTCCGCTCTGTCGATTTCAATCCTAGGCGTGTTCCCCGGAGAGCCCGGTTTCTCCGGGGGGATAAGCAAGAGCAGAGAGGACGGCATCGGAGGGTGCATCATCGGACAAACAGCCTCGATGTGTGTACCGCTACCGTAAGAAAGGGCCCCAACCCAGCAGACTCCGGGAACGGCAAACCGGGGCGCCGGGACAGGGACCCCCCCCCCCCCCACAGAGCCACAAACTAAAATTGACACCACTCCTTCGATTTCAATCAGGCCAAACGACCGCCATCAGAATCGGGCCAGGATAACCTCCACTGCGAGAAACCAGACCCTGTCTGAGTCCCACGGCCGATGTTGTTCAACTGTAACCCGGCTGGGCCAGCACTCGAGGCCCCGGCTCACACGCTGGGTTAGGCCGAGATCCAAAACACGACACAACTCCGTCAATCAAGGCGATAAAATTACCGGGATTGCTCCATCTTACTCAGCAATGATTCATCTACTCTGAGGTCGGGTGTACGATCAGGATTTATGACAGGATTATCTGGCATAAGACGGAGGTCGGCGGAGCCGGGAGCCTAAGCGGCCATCTTGATTGCTAGCGTAGCTCCTCCCTCCTCCTTAAACATTGTTGGTGCTAGATGAATCATCTGCACTTGGATAAAGGCCACCTCTGCCTTCTCATCCTTCTCGATTCAAGCACAGCATTCAGTATCATAGACCCTCAAATTCTCCTTGACACTCTGAAACATACAATGGGCCCAGAGGGAAATTCATAAAATGGTTTCGCTCTTATCTTTCAGAATGCTTTCCATTAGTCCAAACTAGTTTCTCACTTTCGTATCGCTTTATTGGTGTTCCATAGCCTCTATCCTACTGCCTATTCTGCTCAATCAAAGTTGAACATCTACATGAATTTCCCAAGAATGTGAGCATCTTGATTCACCGAAGCACAGCTAACACACAGGTCTATCTCCAACAGGACTTCATTCAATACACCTTTAAAATAAAATGTTCATTGCAGAGCATTATTAAAATAATGGAAGATAACTTTGACAACGCAATGCTTTGAAGAGTGACTTTCTTCTCCATACCCCTAACCTGACCCGGCAGATAATCTGCTCTGCCTCCTGAAAATTTGCGGCTATCACTCCCACGCTTTCTTCCTCTCTTACAACTTTTTAATTGTGTCTTGACTCACACCTTAACCTCCAAGGATACATTCAAATTGTAGCAAAATTTACATCATTACCTTTCCATCTCCATAAAGTGAAAAAGTTTAAATACCCTCTTATTCTTGATTTAAAATTACAAGTTGAGTATAAAATAATCTCCCATCTTTACAGTGGTTCTTCTCTCCACACTGCTATCCCAAAAATCAGACTTGGCCCACTCAGAGATGCCCTCCATACATCTCCAATATTTCTCACAGACACCACGAATAGGGGCACATCGCCTCTGCCCTGGTCTTCCTTGAATGGATCCAGATTGAGGCACGCTGCATAAGAACTGCCTGCTTAACGTACACAGCGCTGAGCCACCAAACTTCATAGTACCTCTCCCAGAAGATATCCATTTTGGTTTCTTTCTTCCTTTGCTGGGAAAAACAATATTTTCTTCACTCCACATTTTCATCCCCTTTCAAGCGACACCCCCAAATTCTTGAAGGCTGCCTCATTTCACTTCACAAACATAGCTTCTTAACATAGTTTCAAATATTTTCTTATGTTCATACTCCTTTTGAAACACCGGTTCCTGGCAGTATACTGTCTTGGCCCAAGATCACCATCTCAGAGCAGTCCTCTGTTTTCTCTCCCCCATCAGTCTAGCCTCCTGAAGCTATCATTCATGACCTTGGTGATGCAATTCTCAGACTGAGCTATGATTCTTTTTCCAGATCAACTTTTCAACACTTCTTGGCTCAGCCTGCTTATAAGTAACTCACCAATTTGTCTGCATAATGCCATTACCAGCTTTTGCTTGATCCGGCTGTATAAGCCGGTTTCTATTGCCAGTTACATGCATTGCAGATTTGTTGCCTCTTGCCCTCGCTGTTCAATGTACCTGCAATTTCACCTGCTCTAGTTTATCTGCAAACTAATGTATGATCTGTGTTGCCGTCCCCAAAAGACTTTTATATAAACGTATCTTCTCTCACACTGCATAGCTCCCTGATGTCTTGCTTTTTTCCATTTTCTAATTACTCTGATTTCTTATGTTATCGATTAGCATCCTTGGGTGACCATGGAATGACTTCTCCACAGGTGGTCACCCCATCTCTGGAATCACAACGGTAATTCTCTCCTTCTTCAGTAGTTCTTCTCCTTCTCCTCACTCCTCTCTTATCTGTATTGCACTCTTGTTCCGAGCCTTATAAACTGATGTCGGTGTTGGTGATCTTGACTTTAAGTAAGTTGTGCTTAAGATTTTATACTTCTGACACTCCTCATTCACCTCTAATATAAGGTTGAGCCAGCCGGGATAAATGGCATTTACAACACGGGCTGAGCCACGGATGCCGTTTCAGTACCAACAGAACAACGCGTGGTTAAGCAGCCAGCTGTCTAGATGTAGAGCGGATGGGTGGGGAGAGGAAGATCCTGGGACGCTGCTTGTTAAGTAGGGCTGGGGCTAGGTTTTGTGGTAGGGGTAGTGTTTTGGGCAGGGGGCTGGGTTTTAGGGCTCAGGGTGGGGAGTCAGGATAGTTTTTAGGGTTGGGAAGGGGTGGACTGCAGGGCTGGGGTTTCAGGTTCTAGGGCTCAGGGCATGGGGGGTGTAGTGCCAACTTTACCACTCGTCTCACTTGAACAATCATGACTTTACAGCAAAAGTTGTTGGAAAGACATGAATGGTAAAGACGCAGTCCTGGTTCAGACTGCGTTGTTTACACATGCGTGGTTGTATCATACAATCTACCAGCTGTACTACTATGTACCGGGGCGGCTTAAGCGCTGGTAGCGCCCTGTGCGACAATGTTTGTTGGTGCCCCCCCATGGGCGCTCTCCACAGACTCCCTCACTACTACCCTTTAACCCCTTCAGCGCTGCGCAAATTCCGCTGCGGTGCTGAAGGTTCTAAAGAACCAATAGAACCATGACGGAACGGTTCCGTCATAAGCACAGGCCAACCGACGCTCATGACGGAACCGTTCCGTCATGAGCATGGAAGGGGTTAACAGTTCCCCCTCAAGTCTCCATAACCACTCTCTCACAGATGTATTTAATTGCGCCACCTGTACCAGTGTAGGGTGTCAGAGCACTTTACATCACAAACACTACACAGAGACAATCAATCATAGGTGTGCAAATCAGTGTATAGGAAATGTAACATATACAGAGGACTGCAAGGTGTAGGAGCCACATGTCATCCATAATGGTAAACAGTATAGTTTGAGTGCTTGGTCTGGAGAAGCACAGACTCAGAATTTAAAATATAACCCCATGGTTGGGGGGTTACATTTAATAATAGGGATTTTTTTAACCAAAATGAACTCTTTGAAACATTAGAATAATGAAAGACAGAGGAAAACATCATAATGCTCTAATCTTTACCTTGCAGGTTGCATGCAGCTCTTTAATGACAGCTATTAGCTCACTGTTCCATGTTAGGATTTTAACATCTACATTTCTAGTAACAAAAAGATCTCTCTGACAAAAAGCACTGACCTATTTAATCTATGTGCACTTTGTGATCAGCATGGTACACATTCTTTGCAGCAGGCACTGTAACCTTTTATGCTACCATAAAATGAGTTAAAACTTCCACTTGACAAAACTCCTTCTCTTTCCATAAAGAAAATGAATCACGGAGTTATCTTGACATTTTTTTTTGTATTAAAATTGGGGAGGCCAGCAAGGCAGCAGAGGAGGTTTTAAAACAATAAAATACTTCCAAACATGGCGCCCCCTTCCGAGTCAGCACCCGGTGCGGTGGCACCGGTCGCACCGCCCTAGAGATGGCCCCGGCTATGTACACTTTATTTGCTAAACTTGTTTATGTACAATGGGGCGTGGTCAGCTAGTGTGGGAGGCGGGGTCAACTATATAACTGAAAATAGCGACGTTTTCGGTTTCTTTTTTTTGGCCTTTCACCTACAGGTGAAATCATATCAAATATAATGCCCACATCTTAACGGATTATAAATGTAACTTAAATTTATCTGTGGGAAATGCATTTTCCGGGTAGGACAATTCGGTTGGTTAATGCAGTCTCTTCAGATATCTGTGGGTGTAACTGAATGGTCAATAACTTGAATCCTGGTTGATGCACTAGCGAAATAATGCTGTGTATTTATACTGCTAAGTGGACCAAGCCTGTGAAAAGACTACACAGTAAAAAAGTGAGTCATCAGTTAAAAAAATTATTATATACAATGAAGATAGGTTGCACACTGTGTAAATAGACTGTCACAAAATGTGGAAAAAGATTTTGTTGAAATATTTTCAGTATTTTCAGAAGTTATGAGTTTAGTAATATGCTGATTGTACTTAGTGTGAACCTTTTCTACTGTTTTAAATTAAAGGGACAAAGTCTATCACTTAAAGCCCATGCTGTCTCCCAACTAGTTTTTAGATTTGCTGATTAACCTGTTGCGTATATTTGCATTTCTTTCTGGTAGCAGGCACCACAGACATTAGGCTTGCTTCTTCTTTAGCTGCCTCTTCCTTCTCTCACTTCATGAAAGTGAGAGAAGGAAGATACACCTCACCTGTCTTTCCCACACCCCCTTCACTGCGATCTTTGGTGTATATGTCATCAGTGGTAGGTTATAGCATAACATGTGTATTTGTAAAGCGAACGTTCACCCTCAAAGGGGCATCTTGGCGCTGAATTACAGATGTTTATTGTTACCCAACTCAATGGTACCTATTTTATTGTTCTCAGAAAGGATGAAAGGCTGAGTGGACCCGCCAGGAATTTAACCTGTGACCATGAGGTCAAACACAGGCCTCTGTTGTTGATGCATTAGTCCACTAAGCCACCAGGCTCAGCATATATATAGCTAACCTTTCATTTAAAAATGCATTATACAGCGAACCACAGTGCATGCTTTTTTTCAAGACATATCTCACTGAGTTTGCATAAGACAATAAATAAACAAGGGCTTGACCTCCCTAAAGTGCTGGGCGTGCAGAGGTTGGATAGTGAGATGGAGATTGACCGTCTGCTTTCATAGCAGATGGCTCAAGACGTTTCCTCGACTTGAGTGCCACCCCCGCCCCAGATAATGGTTACGTCAGCTTGGCTCGTGCCACGGCAGGGTTTGCTTTCTTGGCAGACGTGCTTTGACTCGACAGCTCCTGTCACTTGTTCCCCGTGTAACTCTCACGGTCATTTCGCCAGCTAGTAAAGCTGGCCTCTTGGAGAGCGATTCTTCCTGGTGTAATCTTAATCTACAAAAAGGGAAAGACAATATGGTGGTGACTGATGTGCGTCTTTTGTTGTGTCATATGAGGTCAAGAATTTTAACGGAATGAAATAACCGTTATGGTTCCCCAGCCCTGTGCTGACTCCACTCAGCTACAGCCGTGACTTGGCTCAGGACTCGTACAGTAATCGCTAGCAGACAATCTTCCACTGTAACCAGAAATATGACTGTGTTATTTTATCTGTCGTTTGTTTGCCTCGCGTTGTTAGACGTTATTCTTTAGATGAAAGCTATTTTCTATAGCACTCAATACACCAGAGAAGGCTTCGAAGCGCTTTAATTTGGATCGGGTTTCTGGGCGCTCCTTCCGAGTGTATGGTTGGGCATGGTGTTAGGTGGAGTTGGACCTGTATGGGAGTAGTTGGATGTGAGACTGGAACAGTGTTGTAAATGTGGTATTGTATTTCAATATTTTTATAACTATGACTTGGCCCAAAGTGCTTTCTTATTGGTCAAAATGCTACTCCATTTGCAGCGCATGATTGCTGAAGGGTGTTAGTAGATGTGTTACCTATGAGTAGAGTGTTTTGGTGCCCAGGGCCTGAGTGAGGCCTGGAGAATGTGCTCCAGGCTTCCTGTGCGGACTTGTAGACCTGTGTTGTGCGCGGGAGGTGGAATGTGGTGGGAGTCTGAGACTGCTTTGCAGGCAGTGTCTACAAACCACTGTGACTTGTAGATATAGGATACCACAATAGAACAGGGAACTAGCCACGGGGGAAAATAGTAAAATAGTAAAATACGTTTTTGATTATCATGCATACTCGTTACCTTTTTTCGTATTCTAGTATATTTCCTGGTGAAGCAATGCTGAGTCGTCCCCTCCCCCTTCCTAACTGTTCCCTACTACTTCTTTCTGTGACTTACCATGCCACAGGGAGGCTGCTTAGGACGTAGAGGGGCCGAGAGAGGAGCACTAGTGAGGGTGCCATGACGTTCTGAATCCCAATACTGAGGACAAAATTAGTGCATTTTGAGAAAACGAAATGCTGCTGTTTTGTTACAAAAACGGTTTATTTTCTGAAAATGAAAGTGGCATTTGGGAGTGTATCATCGCATAATGACAAGCTGATGTTTGGAGCAACGTGTATTCCTGAAATGACTAGAAGATGATTTGACGATTAATCAAAAAAGATGTCCCCAGAAAAACAACTTTTCCATTTTCAGACACTTAGGGGGAAAAAAACTTTTTTTTACGGACTTTTATTCACACATTTCTGTGTGAAATGCTTCATCATGGAATCTTCGATTGGACTATCAGTATTCCTAGGCGGGCTCGACCCGACTTTTGGAGGGAGCACTTTCATGTTACAGTAGGGCTCTAGTCTGTGTTCCTGGTTAGGATTAAAATGCCAATGGGTGGTACCCTTGGGCCTCAGTTTTATTCCAAGGGCACCCTTGGCAAGTTAAAAACAAAGTAGGATGAAATTGGAGCTTCTTGGCTCCTACATCCAGTGGTCAGTATGTTTCAGCTGGTTTACGATGGTTATCCGGCTTTCGTCAGGACCTAAAGTGGTTGACTCTGAAAACCGCTTTCTCTCCTAAAGAAATACTCTCGGTTCATTGTCATCTATCACACCTGGGTGTAGAAATAAAAGCAACACAACAAATAGAATCAGTAGAAAGAACCACAGATTAGTATGACCCATCATAATCTGTGGCAGCTGGTAATTTTACCACGGAGGGGCGTGGGGGGTCACACACGCACATACAACTCACTCACACCCATGCATTTCCACACACACACATACCCAACAACACGCATTAACAAATACACATATATACACGCACAACCCAAACAAAAAACACATAAAACTTACCTTAACTGCATGTGTCCGAGAGGGAAGCCTCGAAGGTCCCAGGAGGGTTGGGGCTGCTGTCTTTCCTCATTGGCTGGCCTTAGGTCAGCCAACGAGGGAAGGCAGTACTCCCAAGCTTTGGAGGTCCCAGGAGGGTTAGGACTGCTGCCTTCCCTGAGGGAAGGCAGCAGTCTCAACCTCATCACAGAGTGGAATGGGGTCAGTGAGACTGCTGAACCCACCCTACTCTGTGATGAGGTGTCAATGATTGACACTCAGTCCTGGGCACTTCAGAGCTTGAAACTGAAGCGCCTAGGTCCAAGGCAATCAGTGACAATCCCCCTTGTCAAGAGTGGGAGGGACTCAAGGCACTTTTGCCTGGCTGAAAAGGTCACCCCCTGGACTGTGAGAATCCTCCGCCTGGCAAAGTTCAGCTCAGGCAGCCAGGAGCATTTGATTTAGCTCCAGGCTGCCTGACCTGAACAAGAAGAGTTTCTGTCAGACTGAACTTTGTTAATATATTTGGCAAAATGTATTTTCACTGGCAGGGCATATATTTCCCTCTTTATGACCATAATAATGGTCTATATTCTGAACCGTTTAAATCATCCTGCTCTTGGATCAGTTGTAAAACCAAATATCTATGCATAACCATGGAACGCTCACTTTGCGTAGGCCCATTGCACGAGCTATGAAGATCTAAGAGCAGGATGATTCAAATGGTCAAGAATATGGGCCACTGCTATGGGATATATATGCGATGCCAGTGAAAGTAAATGTTGCCAAATAATACAGGCGATTTGGAGTAACGGTACTGATAAACCAGGTTCAGCCATTTATTACTGCAATGCAAAGGTTAGATCCCGTTTTATGTCCACAACTGTTGTTTTTTCCAGTGATTTTATATAAAGAGTGTGAATGGTCCTTACTATATTGCTTATATTCTATGTCAACTCAGTTGAGAATTATTAGCATCTGTCAAATGTGGAACATATGTGGAAGCATTTAGTTAACTTCGGCTGCCATCCGTTTTTCAATCTCTGAAACAAGAGATGACACCAGAGGATAACAGGAAATGCAGTGCTAAGATATATTTCAGCAGCAAAGATATGAAGTAAGATATACATTCTTGTTGATGGAATTTAACGGAAAATGCCATCTTTTATGTTGTGTCTAAGCTTCTGTAATATTTCTTAACAAGGCCCTTCGTGACTTGATCTGATATAATTCCTTATTCAACGATTGAAGGGAGTTAATAAAATGGAGAACCCTCCAGATATTAAAATGAATACCAAAAGATAATAAAGAAGGGACTGGGAAGCGTTTTTGATTGCAGAATGAGACATATATCGAGATATCGCCAACAAAGAACATGCATAGTGTTGAAATGTGTGTATCATTTTGAAGGGGCATTTGACTTATTTTCATTTTTATTGATTAAGTCTGAAGCATTATTCATTGCAATTTGTGAAACTGCATGTCTTTGTGAATGAGAAAGACAGTTTCTTTTCAAAATGGTTAGCAGCTCAGACAGTGCTGGACTGGTAACCAAAATCAGCCCTGGCAAGGTGTTTAAATTAGCATCACGTAGACATGGTTGGGTCATGGTTGCCCATCTAGCTTTGAAAAGCCGCTCACTAGCCTGCAGCGTGTTGGGTAAAAGCCAGTCTGGGAAAATGGCCACCGCCATTGGCCCGGAGTACAAGGGTGCTGTGTTTTTTTGTAAGGTCAGACTTGTACCATACCCTAAGGAGTGTGCTTGAGATGGACCAGTTTCTCATTAGTATGAGTTATACAAACCAAGGTGGAATGCTGAATAAGAATTTAACAGTTCCAACTTATTTTATACGGCCTCCTTCTGCCTGTCCACATGAATGGACGCGATTGCTCAGCCTGCTTCTGACCTCATCCTTGTCTCAGCACTAAACAAGAGCTAAAGCTACTGGATTAAATTTAGATTCCCAGTTCAGCAGACCAGACGGTGCTCCACTTCAGACTTAACATTATAAGCAAATTTATGAAGTAACAATTTTCTTCTGAAGTCATGTGTTTGCTTAAAGGTCTGCTGCAATCCCTCAAGCCGGAGAACCCCTGCAAGGCTCGGGCTGCGTGAGCCATTCTTCAAACCTGACTGTGAGCCTCATTGGTGTTTTTTGGCTCATCTGCACGTAGGCTTTTACTTCAACAGGTCCCCCAGGTTGCTTTCATCAAGTTAAACCGTGTTGCCAACTGAGAAAGATTGAAGGTTTGAATAATTCTTTCCAATTGTGCAAAGAGATCTGATTTATTTAACCAACCTCATTTTGGGACTGACCCAATCAAACCACGTTCTCCTAAGCTTGCTCGGTACAGTAGCTAGCATTTTAAAGACTTTTTGGCATAAGTTACAGATGCCCAAAAAGGGCGAAAAAGCAAGTTTTATCTCTGTATTATTTAAATTAACTTTTGGCAGTTAAGTGGCCCACAGGTCACTGTGCCGATATCCGTGAGGAAACAAATCACTCAGTTTTATATTTTGAAAGAAATGTTCCTGTTTTTTATGAGAACATCTAAAGAAATATGTAGAAAAATGAAAAGACATACACATTTGCTAAACCCATAAACAATTGCAGTTAAAATAATTACCAGCAATATATTCTAGACCAGTGTTTACCAAAGTGTGGGTGGTGAAAGTCCAAGCAATAAAGATACCTTTACATTCTGTATTTTGCTGGTCACATTTGTTGCGCTTCAAAGACAGAGGTCAAATATCAGGCTAGGTCTTCTGATAAATTGCTACTGATTTATTTTTATAATGGGACTGGTGTTTACAAACTCCTCTCACTTTGTCATCCGAGAAAGTAAAATGAATTATGTGACAATCTTGCTGGAGTAGAGAGAGTGAAAGGAGGAAAGGCTGTGAGATGTCATTTTTTTTGTAACACACATGTAAATACCTGTAAATGAATTGTACACATCCAGCAGGCAAGAAAGTAAAAATGAAGCATGTGCTTTTTGTAATTCTGAAGTGTGATGGAAACAAAGATTCTAATAGGATCAAAACAAATAAAGACACTTTACTTTGTTTTGCACAAATGATAAATATTCACTGAAACCAGATTTCCACACATTATCTTTAGTGTGCAAAATAGTTTTCTCAGTAAAACTGTGTGTCTTTGCAAACGTAGTGACAATTTAAATGAAAATGTGCTCTCTGTATGGGACCATGTGCTACCCCACAATGCTTTAGTTGCATTAAAAAAATCACCCACGTCGTGTCCTTGAAAACTAGGTGGATCTCGAAAGGTTGTCACTCTAAAAATTGGATTGTGGGTCTACAAAGTTCAAGAAGCACTGTTGTCGAAAGTTCCTGCATGTACCAGAGAACGTGTGGAATTTTCAAAGCAGTACATTTGGGCTGACTAATAAGGAGATTTTCAAATCACTCATTGACTTCCAATGGAATCCTGTAATGTGTAGAGGAAGAACAAGAAAAACATTACATTCTTTCCAAATAAAAAAGTGTGTTTCCAACCAGTCTGATTGCCATTGCTATTAGTAAGCAGTAAACATGGTTATAGCTAAATGACAGTAGCTTCTCTTGGATTTACTATCTTAGTTTCAGTTCAGGAATGCCTTGGCGATGAAATTCTCTAAATTCCCTTTCAGAGGGCACTTTATTGACAGCCCTTGCTAGTGTGTGACTCATGTTTGTCTGCTCTTCTAAAGGCATTAAGTTTTGCAATTGTGATTTGCCCAAACTTGCTTCTTGTCATCTCCTGAGTCTGTCTGCGTGGAACTACTCTTACATCAGCCTGGTGACTTTTAGTGGAAGGGGTACAGGTTCTAGGTGTGCTCATTTGTTCTGCTACAGGCATGTTGGTGCTACATCATCACTCCTTTCTTTGGCTGCACAGTGGTCCTCTGTTTGCCTTTTGCATCCAGAGCCCTATTTTGTTCCTCCTTGTCGGAGCGATACCAAGAGGAGGGTGATGGACATCACTTTGTAGTGGTCCCTACAATTAGACTGGACTGCCTGCAAGCATAAAGCAATAAGCTATCAAATGAGACATTGAAGCTGGAAGGCAGACTTCAAATTAAGATCCTATGAAGATGCAAATATGGAGAAAAAATTTACAAACTCCGTTTTCTGAAATTAAAGACAAATAAGCACCTACATTCAATGAAAATGAAGAGTTATTTCCACTCGCAAAGCAATCCTTGTTCAAGGATCTGCTAATAGTCTAATCTGAAGGAAAACTGTCAGGTCTTGAGTTGCTGTTTGGAATGATATTTATCAATTTGCTAATGTGCCAAAAATATGAGTTAGATGAAGGCACCTTTTTAGTTTCTGACAACATTCAGTTAATAGCTCAACATGGATATTTGAATTGATCACAAGTCATGGAGATGGGTGATAATTCACCCCATATATAAAGGAGGGAAGCCCTCTGACCCAGGAAATTACTGACAAATCTCCCTGATAGACAATGAGGAAGCACTACGTGTGCCTCCTTCTAGGAGACTTAGAGTCGTGGGTGGATGAAAACAGCATAGTCCGCCCCCCCCCCCCTAATCAAACAGGATTTATAAAGGGTCTGGGACATGTAGTAAATCTTTTAGCACTGACCTCCTTGGTGTATGAAACAATCAAGAACAAATCCTGGTTATGTGCATGGTTTGTGGACTTCAAAGCAGCTTCTGATTCAGTCCAGCACAATTTATTATGGCAGCTCGAAGCAGGGAACATTGCGCCCCTCCTACTGAAAAGCATCATTACCCTGTATTCAAACACCTTGCTTCAGGTAAAACTGGAGGATGGCACATCCTTGTCTCGAAAAATGGAGATATCAACTGGGCTAAAATAAGGTTGTGTTCTTACTCCTCTACTCTTTAATGTATTCTTGGTGGCAGCCTTGGGTGAAGAGAATGCCCACGCCCCCAATCTGGGAGATAAACCAACATGCTATCTACTTAAAGCAGATGGCACCCTTGTATTATCCAGAACAAGAGTGGTACTACTGTAGCTTTTGGATGCACTTTATTCTCATATAATCTGCTGCGTCGGTCCCAAACGGGGTTTCGCCCTGGCCAGGGCACGGACACCGCCCTCCTCGCCGTCATCGAGGAGGCAAGGTGCATTTTGGATTCAGGGGGATCAGTGGCAGTGATCCTCCTGGACCTTAGTGCAGCCCTTGACACGGTGAACCACCGTGTCCTGCTCCATCGACTGGCTAGGGTGGGACTCGGGGGCACAGCGCTGGCCTGGTTAGAGTCTTTCCTCTCGGGCCGCTCATTTCAGGTCTGGGATGGCTGCTCCCGTTCTGACTCCCTTCCTCTGATAAATGGGGTTCCCCAGGGCTCTTCACTGAGCCCCACCCTTTTTAATGCCTACATGGCCCCTTTGGGAGATGTAGTTGCCCCCTTTGACATCAAGATTGTGAGTTACGCGGACGACACGCAACTGGTCGTCTCGCTCTCACATCTAGACCAGCGCCCAGATAGTCTGCTGCACTGCCTCCAGAAGATCTACCACTGGAATCTTCGCTCAAGCTTAATGGGTCCAAAACAGAGGTTATGCTGATGGGCAAGAAATGGACAACAATTCCACCATCTGTTTGGCCCGACTCCATGGGTGAGGTGCCCTCCCCCAGAGAAGAAATTAAGAGTCTGGGGGTCTGGCTTGAACCTGACCTATCCAAGAAAACCCAGGCTACCAAAACAGCCGGTACCTGCTTTGGTCTCATGCGGTCAGTCCTCAAGATCCTTCCCCCTACTCCCCCCTCTCTCCAGGAAATTACTGATTCAAGGACTGGTTCTTGCACGACTGGATTACAGCAATGCTGTCTATTTGGAAGCCCCCGAGTCCACCTTGGGTAAGCTGCAACGAACACAAAATGCAGCTGCTCGGATGCTGTTTGGCCTCCCCTGCAGATCTTCCGCAAGACCTGCCCTCAAAGCACTCCACTGGTTGCCAGTACGAGAGAGGATCGAGTTCAAGGCTATGTGCATCGCCCACAAGCTCCTAAATGGACAAGGCCCCTCTATCCTAGGAGAAATGGTTACACCGTACAAAGCCTCGAGATCCCTGCGATTGGACAGTGAGCGACTGGCGATTGTCCCCAAGTTTAGGAGAGCACGCACCAGAGGTCGTCGCTTCTCAGTAAAGGCAGCCTCCCGCTGGAACCTGCTCCCCCGCAGTTTGCGATTGGAACCCTGCTACCTTCGCTTTCGCAAGCAACTCAAAACGCTGCTTTTCCCTAAATAAATAGTTTCGCTCCCCTCTCTCCCCTCTTAGCCAAACTTACTGGTTTTATAGCGCGGGGATGCCTTCGGGTCACCAGGCGCTCTACAAATCCTTAAATAAATAAAATAAATAAATATAAACCAAAATGGACTTCCCATCAACCTTAAGCAAACAAGGATAATGATCATTGTCAGGAAAAAAATAAACTAGGCCGGTGGCACTTAAATGGTCTCGCTGTCAGCACCACTGTGGAATACAAGTATGTGGGTGCTATCATGGATAATCACAGAACTTTTCTACCCCACAAGGAGACCTTAAAGTTGAAATCTGCCACTCTGCTACTGGCATTTCTTAGGCTTTCCAAAAAGTTCACAGACCCTCACTTGATCCGCTAAGGAAGGTGATCCATGCTAAGTTACCACTCACTGTAGCTTACAGCTCAGAGGTCATGCATAGGAGGTGCTCCCACCTGCTGGACAAACTAGTAGTGAGTACTTATAAAAAGTTTTCCACCTACCAAAACCACCTCTCCTACTCAAACCCAGTTGGAATTTGGCCTGTATAGCCAAGTTCTGGAAAGACAAACCGCCTTCTTGGGAATATGTTTCGAACTATGCACAGCCGACTCTGACACACTGGAAAACCAACTTTGGATAGAGATATCCATAACAGCCAGCCACTCTGCAGCCTAGGCCTATTTGCAGCAATAGGTCCAGAATCTTCGGGCAGCAACACTGTGGGCAATCCCACCTCCTTTGCCAACTTCAGAAGTATAATCATCAAAATGGTGCATTATATATTATGGCTAGCTGATCAACAAAAACTGCCTTCAATCTTGCATGCCTGGTCGGTTC
This sequence comes from Lissotriton vulgaris, assembly GCF_964263255.1. Taxonomy (NCBI): domain Eukaryota; kingdom Metazoa; phylum Chordata; class Amphibia; order Caudata; family Salamandridae; genus Lissotriton; species Lissotriton vulgaris. The sequence goes on along the minus strand of NC_141693.1, from coordinate 1,062,164,779 downwards.
AAAGTAATTGCACCAAACTGGGACCGCAACTAGTCAAAAACATGAGCATGTCGGCTCATGTTAAACATCAACTTATCTGATACAGGCTCAGAGGGCTCCTGACTCTGGACTGTATACCTGCACAAAGAAGAAAACGCCAAAGAGACAGACTCATTTAAAACTATCAGTTCTTGGCACTGGGTATTGTCTCCTGCAGACCCATCGCTTGTCTTTCAGCTGATCATCCCATCCTGTTAGGGAGATTAGTAAAATTCTTGCAGGTGTTTGTGAGGGCATTGAATAGCATAACTCATCAAGACTAATACATCCACCAGGAACTCACCTTTTGAAGTGAGGCCTGCATCTGCGCTCTGCAAATAGTCAGCGAGGGGATGAGGTGGAGATGGAAGGGGGTGGTCTCTGAGCAAGGCTCGAGAACGAACCAGTCAATGATATAGTTAAATCAGCACTTTATTCACTTTATGCACTTGTGGGGGCTTCAAACCCTTGAAAATAATGAAGCAAGTGTCCGGACAGGCAGATCTTAATCAGCCCAAGGAACCAATATCACTAACATGCCTGCTTTAATTGAATTGAGAGCTGATTTTTCTTTAAAAGGTTCTTGGCATGAACATACTGTAAATTGTATTGCCACCCTGATCAAAGCTGCAGTAACACTGACAACATTTTAAACATTTTAATCATTTCAAGCATTTTGGGATCCTCTTAGCCATTCAGTGAGGCATAAATCCAGATACGTATGCACTGACTTGTATGTTTTAATACATATGTTTTAACATGTCTGTTTTTATCGGATCATGTTTAGTTTTATCTCGAAGTACTTGCACAATATTTATATATCGACTCTCGAGGGAGTGGTTGAAAGTTTTGTCGTGACTGCCACTATCAGCATTTTTCGTTTAGTTCTCAGGGGATTTTTATTTAGCTTTCTTTACTTTGCACTATCTTTTTCTTTAAAAGCTTGTAATGGTTTTTATTGACTATATAAATAAAGAATTTGAATTGATGATAATCCACCATCCAAAACACCCAGCCAAGAAAACAAATCTCTGACATTGTTCAGCCTTCAATTTTTTTGATAATCTTGCCTCTTTCTCTTCACCCTGTCAGAATAAAATGTTTAATCTGTTTCTAGTCTCCGATTTATCAATGTATACATTTTTTAACTCCCATTTCCAAAGCTCTGTTTACCTCCAGCCAGTGCTTCACATGTAAAATAATGAGTGCTGTTGCCCATAGGTCCTCTCAGAATCCTGCTGCAAATAAATGTCGGGGCGCCGAATACCAAGGTTGCATAGTCTTAAATTCACCTCAGGACTCTTTAATCCACTTCTGTGACAGGCCCTTTTATGCCACTCTTGAAGGCTCCTGCTTTCTTCTTGGGTGGCAGTTTTCCTGTCTTTCACTTCTTTCGCTTTTCCATTCTGTTAGTTTCTACCCACTTTTGCTCCTGTTAAATGTTCAATGCAGAAAAATAAGTGTTGCCCCAAAAGTGAGTGCCAGTGGCCCCACTAGCAACCACCTGCTCAAATTATGCGCTGCCTCCAGCATGATACAAGAACTCTTGCCTTACAGTAAATAATCTAAAGGTCCATCTCTCTACAGAATCTCATGTGCAGATAAAGAAAGCTCATCACTGGCTCATTATTCACCTGGTGTCCAATGTCGGAGTGGGACAAAAAAGAGACCCAGGCACAAAAATAAACACAGCCCCCATTCGCGATCCATATAGCTAAATTAAAAGAGTCCCATGTTTGCAAATCAGGCCAGTTTTTAATTTGTGAAGACCATCTGCATTGGTATTTTGCAAGGTAGGGGAGACTACTTGCATCTGTGTTTGCCTTTGACAATGCTAGTGACAAAAGCTTTGTGAAATCAACAGAAACATCCACCCCATGCTTCCTAATTTATTCAATGATTCTCTACATATCATTTGAGTATTTGGCCTCTCCTCTCCACTTACCAATTGTTGCTCGTATCCTGATCATTGCTATTGTTCCTTCTGGGCACAGATCACAATGTCCTGGTATTGAAAGTTAATTTTCATTCTTACAGCTGAATGCAAGTAAGACCTGTTAATAAGGATACTTCACATCTAGGTAATCTTCCCTTACACAAACATGACCATCTATTTTCGCAATTCCATCTTTGTTGGAATTGCCTGTGATCTCATCTGAGACCTATGCACTCTGTGTCAGATGTTGTATCCAAGATTACCATTAGACACATCCACTTATAATGCATCAACATCACCGGTGTCCAGGACAGGGCATTGGCCTTAGAGACTTACATTTATCTCAGATTTAAAAACAAAAACCATATATTATTGCCCCAACGTCTCCCCATTTAAAGGAATGGTACCAAGTGTCTTCTCATCATAATTGAAAGCGGCAATAGCCTGTTCACCCCTACACTATCAAAGTTTGAGCTGCACAATCATCATGCCTCCTTGAACTGCTTTCTCCTTCCTCCCCACCTCCTCAGTAATGGTGGGCAGTCATTCAGACGTTCAAGCTTTATGACTGCTACTCCTCTCCATAGATCGCAGAAGTACCCTCAGCCATGCCATCCCCTGTTACTGCCACTCAAGCCAGTGGTGTAACATAGGCTACCACGGTGCGGGCGGCTCCAGGGGACCCCCTCAACACAGTATCCTGGCCTGAGAGCTCCTGAGTGTGTCCATGGGGGAGTTTTGTTACGCTGTTGACTCCAGCCCCTCGCAAGGACCCGCTCCTGATTATCTGACTCCAGCGTTTATCAACCTCAGGCTCAACAGAACTTTTTTGGCCCCAGACTTGCAGCTTGGGTCTGCCCAGAAGCTGCGGTCCCATTCATCTTGAAGAGTTTGATATTAGCAACATTGCAGGAGAAACCTTTTCTGAAACCAATCTGTATCCCAGATCCTTTGAGGTTAGCTTAAACCCCCCACAGAACAGACACCTCATTGGTAGTTACTAATGACGAACTTCTTCATCTTGTTTGATTTCATATCTCGTTCATTCACTCAGTACCAGTATCTACCTGCTGCTACAACCCCTGCTGCCAATCAACTCGCTCCCCCACTAAATAGCGTTAGCAGATCTATTGTCCCATGTCCTAAATGAACCCTTCGCCCCTAAACCCTCAAGACTTGTAGGTCTATCAGAGCCATCTTTATTGAAACACAGAACGGTGGATCTCTTGAAAAAAAGGAACTTGGTAAGAGCATCATACGTCACCAGACCCTGGGGCCTCTTAACGAAGCCCGGTTTGTGATGCATGCCAGGCAGTGTGGCTCGGTCATTAGACCTGTCCAAAAGTGTGGTGAATTCATAAGATGCCGAATAAAATGCTATAAAGAAGGATTTTCAGCAGGCTGCAGTCAGGAGCCAGTTAAAATAGAGTGCTGAGTCCATGCCAGCTGCTCCTCCCCTGCACTGGAAACATTCTGAGTGCTGGCTTTGAGAGCGCAGTAACAACCAGGCAGAGCAGAAAGTAAGCAGGATCCAACGGGCGCCAAGCAAGGGGTCACACTAACTGAAGTCATGTGTTGTGAAATCGTAAATTGCATTTGGGGATAGAAGAAGGATAAACTCGAAGGTCCCCAGCAGACAGCACACTCTTGCAGTTTCTTTTTAGTACTTTGGCTGTTTCTAGGTTCAGCAGTGTAGTGGTTCTCGGCTTTCGCCGGAAAACGTGAATATGCCTTCAGGGTGTCAGTCTTGTCCATCAAAAGCTACCTCTTTTCTACGTGCAATTTTTGTGTCATTTCCTGGGCCACCGGTCAACTATACCCATCCCCACCGACAATGCCCAGGTCTGTCTGGATCACAGATTATTTAAAGTTCAACAATCTACTTTGAGACACTGGCTGATTAAAACTATATTTGGCCATTTCAATGTGTATTTTCAATATTTCCTCCTGCAAATCGATTGTGCCTGGAACTTGTCCTGTATTTTACTCAAAATGTCACTGTTTTAGCTTTTTCAGTTTCTAAAGTTAGAAGGCCTACTACTATGTTTCTTTGAAACGTTATGCATGGAAAGTGGGTTTTTACAGCCCTGTCTGGTCTAGTGCACGCTTGAATACAAGGCGCTTCACTTCCTTAAAACTTGAAACTAAAATGCTCTAATGACACGCATCTAAGGTAAGGTAAGACAATCAAGTTTATTTAGATCATAGTCTATTACACCAGAGGTATAAAACATACGTACAAGGATTAAAACTTCTAAATGATTTACATGTTAAAAAGAAATAAATATTAAAATAGTATTTTAAAAGTTGCATGCATAAAACAACAAAACCACAGACTGAAAACTAAATTTCACAAAGTTAATTCTTCCTCCTATACTTTTTAAACCGATTAAGGCTGCTAAAAACCTACTCACTGCACAAAATACATGTAAGAATTGCATATTTTATACAAATCATATGGCTTCTAATCTCAACTTTAACCCATACTTAATTAAATCTGGTTTTATGAATTTACGCCTAATTCCAGTAAAGTATAAGCAATCCATTAGAATGTGCACACGTGAGGGTTTCAAGTTGAGCCCGTAGCCAAAATCATGATCTTTATCCATCAGACATTTCCCATCACCTAAAACCTCAAATCCCGGGTTAAACCCTACCCAAAATTTCAGAAGCTGTCTCTGCCAATTTGGCATCCCTGAAAGATATAGGAAGCATGTACAGTCATGTCATGAGTTTCTTAACAACTGTGTAAAACTCTTTGTATTGAGAACTCCAATCTCTTGACCTGAATTCTGTAAAACACTTTTCCTTTAACTCCATTTTTTGTGTATTGAATATGTGTATCAAGTTTAAGTCTTCTGGTTTCAGTGAGAGGGCCAAATCATTAAGACGACCCCTTAATCCTCTTCCCCAACACAGCTCACTCTGGCAGACTTCCTCCATGCACAGCTTTATTACTTATTTTGTCAAAAACATTCGTATTCTGTGCCAGAAGCACAAGGTTAAATTTGCTGACACACTGTTCCAGGAAGTTAGACCAATTTCTACCCGGATTTCTTATACCGTGGTCAATTGGGGAAGACCTAGTCATTTATTGATGCCATTGTCCTATGTTTGATCTCTTGCAGTTTAGTTGCCATTCAAGGAATCTTCACAGGTTATCCTTTAATGGTCATTCAAATTTATTTGGTTGCTCTCTAGCATAGGAGAAGCGCAATTACTTTAATGACTTGTTAAAGTTGCTTTTGCCTTTTGTGTTGGAAATTGCCACCAAACAACTGTAACTCATCTAGGTAACTCACGTCTCACCTAACAAAGTGGAAATGCTTGTAGAGGAGACCAAATGAAATTGAAAGGTGAGCCTCTCTTTGTGGAGCGAAACCCTAATCTGAATGCCGTGGGAAGCTACGAAGGCAGGGTGATCCTGGGCAGTGGCCAAACAAAACATTTTAAACTTTGGTTCTCCTTTAATTGACTTTTGTGCGATTAACATGGCTTTATGGCTGTAAATGTACATTCCTGATGTTGTGGCTGGCACCTGTACCAAATTGGATTCAAGTGCATACATTCTGTCCCAGCTAAAGGCAAGCAGAGGGTACCTTGCCTCAGAACCAAGAAGCTGATATGTAGCAGAATGAGAAAGGCTGTTTAAACGTTACAGGATGCCAAAACCTGAGAATAGTGTACACACTCACAGCCTTGTTACAAAGCATAGCAAAACAGTGGCTTCTCTGACCTGTCTGTGTTGCCATAGTTTAATGAAGCAGGAACATTATTCAAGACATCAGTGGCTGTCACTGAGGAAGACCCTGCACCCTCAAGAAGAGAGTTGAAGGAAGAGAAAACTCTCTCAACTACAAAAACTCCACAATCTAAGACTTGTGTATACTTTCTCTGAAAAACTCTGCCAATGCTGTTTGCAAGATTGGAAGTGCTGTGCTAAAATGTAGAGCTTTACAATGCATGCCGCTATGTAAGAAATGTTTTCCTAGTTTTAGACCACTTTATTCACTATTTTATTTTCCTTTTGGACAAAGTTATAATTTGGCTCTTTGAAATGTGATGACCTACTGTGCATGGTCTTTCGCATGTAGACCGTGTTTGAATAGACACGTTGTGGGCATTAGGAACTCTCGAGGAAGGCTTTTATAGTTCTTTTGCACTCTGTGAGAAGAAAGGCTCACTGTTTGTGGTGCTACATGATACCGCAATATAGCATGTTTGTGTTTTCATAAGATATCCAAGGCAGTATTCGATGAACTGATCTTGTGGGTTTAGAAACACACCATTAGTCAAAAGAAACCATTATCTTACTTGTTCATAAGTGTCCAGCTTTTTGTTCATTGATGCAAACTACTTGTATTTCAAAAACGGGCTTCCAAGTAAAACAGTGGCAGGAAGAGAACCATATTGAGTGTTGCTCTAAGAAACCAACTCAGTGGAAGCCCCGGTGATACCAAATAGCTGGTGTTGTAGCCCTAAGCTAGAGTCTACGGTCATATGAATAAATCTTGTGCAAGCGTGTTGCTGTTAGAGGTTCATGAGGTGAGAGGTTTAGATCCATCTACACATTGCACTAAAAATATATGGCCTTCAAAATGTTACAGTAGATATTGTTTTTCAGATTGTTATTCAATTTTATATTAAAGCAGTAAAGATACAGCAACAGACTAGTAGTGAAGACCTTGAATGTAGGCAGCCTTGGTACGCTTTTTCACCGATGCAAATAAAAAGGTAATTCACAGCAATGCTTGTTTGTGGACGAAAGTGAAAGCCTACCATGCTTGTTTACAGTAGCCTTGCTCCTCAAATGCTGTTGCTGTGTTGCCATCTCTCTAGGGACACTCAGCTTGAAAACACTTGACTTGCTAGCTGCAATGCTACATCCTCTATGCTTTGCCTTTAGACACGTTGATCCCTCGCAGACTGTGCTGACTCTGCCCCTCCTGATTCTGAAACTGACCAATGCAGTCACCACCCAGGCTCTTCTCTCTGTCTTATGATGTCTGCTCTGCCACCATTTACCTCGAATCCTCACCCTCACACCTCCTCACCCTCACACACCCTCACCCTCACACACCTTCACCCTCACACACCCTCACCTTCACCCCCCCTCACCCTCGTCACCCTCACCCCCGTCACCCTCACCCCGTCACCCTCACCTCCGTCACCCTCACCTCCGTCACCCTCACCTCCGTCACCCTCACCTCCGTCACTCACACCCCCTCACCCCCACACCCCCTCACCCACCCTCACCTCACTCACCCTCACCCCCTCACACTCACACACCACATCACTCAGGAACACCACCACATCACTCAGGGGCACCACTCCGGGACACCACCACATCACTCAGGGACACCACCACATAACTCGGGGACACCACCACATCACTCGGGGACACCACCACATCACTCGGGGACAGCACCACATCACTCGGGGACACCACCACATCACTCGGGGACAGCACCACATCACTCTGGGACAGCACCACATCACTCGGGGACAGCACCACATCCCTCTGGGACAGCACCACATCCCTCGGGGACACCATTACATCCCTTGGGAACACCACCACATCCCTCGAACACCACCACATCACTCGGGGACACCACCACATCACTCGGGGACACCACCACATCACTCTGGGACACCACCACATCACTCGGGGACACCACCACTTCACTCGGGGACACCACCACATCACTCGGGGACACCACCACATCACTCGGGCACACCACCACATCACTCGGGGACAGCACCACATCCCTCTGGGACAGCACCACATCCCTCGGGGACACCATTACATCCCTTGGGAACACCACCACATCCCTCGAACACCACCACATCACTCGGGGACACCACCACATCACTCGGGGACACCACCACATCACTCTGGGACACCACCACATCACTCGGGGACACCACCACATCACTCGGGGACACCACCACTTCACTCGGGGACACCACCACATCACTCGGGCACACCACCACATCACTCGGGGACACCACCACATCACTCGGGGACACCACCACATCACTCGGGCACACCACCGCATCACTCGGGCACACCACCGCATCACTCGGGGACACCACCGCATCACTCGGGGGCACCACCGCATCACTCGGGGGCACCACTGCATCACTCGGGGGCACCACTGCATCACTCGGGGGCACCACTGCATCACTCGGGGGCACCACTGCATCACTCGGGGGCACCACCACATCACTCAGGGGCACCACCACATCACTCAGGGGCACCACCACGGGGCACCACCACATCACTCAGGGACACCACCACATCACTCAGGGACACCACCACATCACTCAGGGACACCACCACATCAGTCAGGGACACCACCACATCACTCGGGGACACCACCACATCACTCGGGGACACCACCACATCACTCAGCCCAACCACTTCATCACTCGGCACCACAACAGCACTGTCCTTGCTTGCTACCAACAAGCATTGCCATAGCTAATAGGACTCACATTAGGAAAGTGTCAGCTATTGGCTTTGTGAATAACAGTGCTATTAATTTATATATTTTCAAAGCCAACACATATTTAAAAAAATTGTCATTTACAATACCAATAGCTCACACTTTCCTAATGCGAGACCTATTGCATTGCAAATGCTTGTTTATTTTGGCTTGACTCCAGTTTTTGTTAATCCTAATTTATTTAGAGTTAAAAATGTTATCAGAGCCATTTCTGGTCTCCAGAACGCCCCGTAATTTGCTTTTAAAAACCCAGCCTGTTGGTCTAATATTATTTAAACAGTGTTCTATCTTTGCCTTCTTTGGATTACCCTTACTTTCTAACCTTCCAGGATCCCCCTCCCTCACTACTTTGTTTGTTCTAACGTCTTTTCCCCTTTTCAGAGATTTCGCTCTTCAGTCCTTTTTTGTCTGTCTTCCTTCATGACGCTCTCCTCCCAGCTAGATTTGTCAGGTGTGGTGCCATTTTAACAGAGTGTTATGGTGGTGGTGGTGGGGTGGGGGTGGGGGCGGGGGGGGGTGCCAGGAAGCATTGGAACCAGCTGGTGGTGGTGGTGATGAGTTGGCGAGTTTCTATTCTGTGGACTAGGCTTTTTTGGTCTTCTTTGCTGAATGCTACAGACAGGTGAAGAGATACAGCTCACAAGTCAAAAGAAGGCGTGTGACAGATGTCTGGAAGGACTTTCTTCATGCCTTATGGTTGTGTTTTGAAGACATTCTGGATAGGAACTCTGGGACAGCAGTATAACAACTGCCAGATGCACTGTTTGGTAAGTGGGGAATTAATTGATTGCATACTAGAGGTCCTGGTGAATTCATCTGTAGTATGTAGCAGGGTTGGTCATATAAATGAGCTTCTGGATTGTTCCGTTATTTTATCTCTGTATCACGTGGATATAAAAGCCCCACCCAGAGACTGCATTAGTGAAAAACATTATGCTCCATGAATATCTATATTTCAATAATAAATGGAGCCAAACGGGTTCTTAGACATCAGTAAACAAACCCATGGTCATGGACAACTAATAATGTGGCAATGGGACATGAGAGATATAGAGGTTTGGAGCGAGTGGGGATTGTATTCTTATGGCAGATATTGGGAGTGTCCTAACCTCAGCAAGGTTGCCATTATGGTGTCCGCTGTGAAGTATCAAGTTATGTAGTACATATGGGGTTAAAGGTCTACATTCATTGACCCCCACCCTACATTTTGATCTTGTTTTGGTCTGAGTGATGATGCTGTGGGTTCAGTGATGGGTGGAGGGTAAATAATGACATGTGGTCATGAGTTATGGGAGATAAGCTTGTGAGATGAGGTAAGGGAATAAGTAAAGAGGTGGGGGATGAGTGCGGAGGTGGGTTCAGTGAGGAGGCGGGGGATAAGCATAGGGATTGTGGGGAGTAAGGAACTGTGTGACTGAGTTAGGAGATGTGGTCTGAGTGAGCAGGTGTGGGGATAGAGGTGCTGTGTGGAAGTGAGAGCTGAGTATGGAGATGGTGGATGAGTGAAGTGGTAGAGATAATTAGTAAAGAGGGTAAAGAGGTGGGCGATGAATGATAAATAGTGTGGATGAGAGGTGGGTGATTTGTGTAGAGGCAGAGGATGAGTGAGCCATGGCATTGTACGTGCAATTAGACAAGGTCTGGGCTGAAACTGACTTTCTATCCTCATTGAAACACATGGTACAGTACCTGTTTTCCATCTGTATCTGGCCCTGTGATGTATCATATGATCTGTTCCTTGGGGGGTGGGGAAGGGGGAAGGAACAATACTCCTCTCTGTCTCCTGTGCGCAATCCACAGGGCAGTATCATGCCTAACATATGTTATGCCTGTGGATGCCACTAGTGTGGCATCATAGCACTTTGCCCGGAGCAATTACAGACAGACCTTTGTTTGCTTGTAGAGATGTGTCGGTGTAGTATGACCTATGTGGGAAGAGTTGGGTGAGGGCCATTGAGGCCTTTACATGTGGTCCGGTCTGTTTGTGTCACTTGGTGCTGCTGGTATGCTTGCTTGAGCGATGGGATGAGTAAGACTTAGGTGCAATGCTCAAACTTACAGAAATGTGGAATTATCAGCGTTATCCTGGGTTGGTCTCTCTACTCCTCAAGCAATGATGCTATATCGCGCGGTAAGCTTTATTTGTTTTGAGTAATATGTCAAAGTTATACCTGGAATGGGGCAATAAGATTTTGCCTGTGGGTTTCAGCTGTAATTGAAAGTTTAGTCTCATAACTTACCTCTCGATAGAGTGCTTACTGTTGTTCAGTGCTTGAAATGAAAAATAGAAGTGCAGGTACTCTGTGCCAGGGTACCTGCTTGTTTCTGAGAAATGCTGGTACTCTCCAGTTAAAAGTATTACATTTCGCCTGAGAAGTGCTGGTACTCTGCCTCTCAAAATAAAAAAATGCTGGTACTCCGTACCGGACATTACTGGCCCATTTAAAGCACTGTTGTTATGTGATCATGTGTCAAGATAATTCCATTGATGGACACTAGGAATCCGAGAATCTCATTTGACAGGCAAGATTGTTAAAGACTCCACAAATTTGTCTTGAGTACCAATAGCCTCTTGATCCTTGCAAGAAATGGACTTGTGGAGCCTAGAGTTAACCGGAGGGCTTTGGCTGGAAGGATTCAATGTTTCATGATGGCCACTGAGTCACTGAGCTTTGTACCCTTCTGCCCACGATGATCTTTCTTAGCTTTACCTCTTTATTCTGTTCGCGTCTTTCTCCAGTATTAGGGGTGTCTTTCATAGATTCACATGCTTGAATATTCCCCGTCGTCGAAGTGGGAGTCCCACGGTAAATAAAATAGCAATAATGCTAATAATATATATATATATAAATATATAAAGTATCATATAAGTAGTAAAACTGATAAAATATGTACTGAAAAACCTTTACAAAGGTTACTACATAGGAATGCATTAGAGAGAAAAAACTCATTTGCAACATATCAGTGTCATTATGTTAGTCCAAACTGCAGCCAATCAGGCTCAAGCACCCTCTAGAACCTTCTCCTCAGAAGCTCAAGCCCTCAGATTTTCTACCGCACGTCGTGTGAAGGGAGTCTCCCTGAGCTCTGCTCAGTTCTTTTCAACTTATCTACTCTTCTCAGTTTGTTCACAAAGATGTCAAGTAAGAAGTCTTTATTTAGACCTTGTTCCTCCTGTGGGAAATTACGTTTATTTGAGAAAGACCCTCATGACAAGTGCATTTATTGCTTGTATCCTGATCACAAAGTGGTTGATTGTAGGTTATGTAGAACTTTCAATCCTAAAACCCTTAAGGACAGGGAGGGTCGCCTCCTATTATGGCTTAAGCGCCTTCAAGATAAGGACGCTGTTGTTTCTGATGCAGAAAGCCTTCAGTCAGCTCCTTCTTCTGTGGCTTCTAAACGTGGCAGTGTTCAGGAGTTGCCATCTCCTTTCCTGAAGAAAAGAAAGCTGGCTTTGACTGTGGCTACAGTTCCACCTACTGCTTCTATGCCTGTTGTAACTACGCCCACGAGATCTGACTCTCAGGCGTCGTTTCCAGCTTCTGTTAAAGTGGTTACACTTCTCACAGCGCGGTCGTCGACGGGCCCGTCGACGACCACTCCGACGACGAGATTGGCTGCTGTGGCCTCGTCTACGACTACAGTCACGACGACATCGGCGTCGTCATCGTCGACGAGAATCTCGACGACGGCTCTCTCGTCGACGAGAGCCTCTGTTTCTTCTATCTCGTCGACGATCCCAATCATATCGTCTACGAAGAAGCCATCGTCGATGAAGAACCCATCGTCGTCAATCCCATCGTCGACGAAGGCCTCGTCGACGAGGCTCCCGTCGACGGCAACGACGAAGCTCCCGTCGACGAAGGTACCGTCGACGAAGGTACCGTCGACGAAGACATCGTCGACGAAGACATCGTCGACGAAGACACCGTCGACGAAGGCACCTTCGATGTCTAGGATGCCGCCTGCAATACAGTCACCGTCGGCGGCCCAGACGACGCTTCCTGCATCGTCGACGACAGCGTCATCGACGGGCTCGTCGATGAGCAAACCAAAGACAGTGGGGCCTAAGCCGTCTACGTCCACGGAGGCGCCTGGAGATTTACCGTCTACGGCGACAGCAACTTCCAGTTCTTCTTCCTATGCCAACATGCCTTTGGTGGCCATGGACACTTCAGTTTCTACTGTTCAGTCCTCATTCAATAAAGAGGAAGATTCCGCATTCCACCTTCAATCCCCTGCTCTACAACCACCACTTCAGTTGTTCGTGTCTGACCATGAGACTGAGTCAGTTCCAGACGACACTGTTTATGGGGATGCACGGAGTCCATCAGATTTAATCATTAAATGTCAGGACACTTCTTCTGAAGAAGAAGAGGAAGAAGAAGTTGAGCAGGTAGATGAGCACGAAGGCCAATGCGTGCAAATCCCTATGACGTCTATTCCAATGACACTTTTCTCTAACCTCCAACATATGTTGGACGATTATAACAGACGTTTTCCACCTACCCCTCAGGGTACTCCGGTTCATGAGTCTACTGATGTAACACTTTCGCATCAACCACTACATACTCCTCCAAGACAGTCGGCTCCGTCAGTACATTTGAGTGCTCCCCTGTCTACTAATCCACTTACTGACACTGATTCAGAGCCAGAGAGAGAGGAAGGAGAGGTGTGTCAGGATTCAGAGGGTGAGCAGGATCCTTATTTGGCGGAGTTTGATGATTATCGAGTGCAAACACCTTCGCCGCAACAGGGCCCTTCAAGTGATTCACCTCCTGTGGACATTGCTAGTTTTCATAAACTTATGGACAAGGCGGCGGACCGCTTCAAGTTGACAAGGGTCCAAAGGGATGAAGACTGTTTTCTGTATGATTTCAAAAATCAGCCGTATAAACAGGTGCATACAATTCCAATTATTGAATTTATTTGGAAGGAAGGGCAGAAGATTATGAAGGCTCCTAACTCCTTGCCGGCCCAGATACCTAGATTGGAGAAAAAGTACAAGGCTCCAACTGGCTCACCTGCTTGTCTGCTCTCTCACCCAAAGCCAGATTCAGTTGTGACTCAAGCAGCACAACGTCGTGCACGTAATCCTACAGCGCCTGTCACTTCCCCTCCCGATAGAGAGGGACGCCGATTGGATGCGATCGGAAAGAAATTTTCATCCATGGCTTCAACTTCAGCCCGTGCTGCGAATGCTCTTGCAATTTTGGGTCGTTTCGACCGACAAATGTGGTCAGATATGTCCATCTTTCTTGCGCAACTTCCTGAGTCATCGAAAGTGGAAGCGCTCCAGGTCCTTCAAGATGGTCAAAGGGCTTCGGAGGAGATTATAGACTGTGCTGTAGATGTGGCGAATACTGCATTCCGTATCCTTGCCAGTGCGGCGGCGCTCAGACGCCAGGGATGGTTAAAGTCTACTTCTTTCAGGCAAGAGGTCCAGTCAATGATAATTGACATGCCGTATGATGGCGAATCTTTGTTCGGTTCCCAAATCGATGCTTCTTTGGAAACCATAAAGAAGGATACTGACACAGCGAAGTCGCTTGGGTCATTACAATTTAAGAAACAGCCCTTTCGTGCTGCACGAGGACGGGGCACCTCGTCCAATTTTAACAGAGGAGGACAGTCTCAGTACCGCCAGTACAATCAAGGAAACCAACGGTACTCGAATCCTCAATCTGCTCGCCAACAACAATCCAGACCCTATAGAGGGAAGTCCAATTATAGAGGTGCCAACAACACCAACAAACGACAATGACTTGCCAAGTCAGCAGGATGTTGGAGGTCGAATCTCGCAGTTCTACTCCCAGTGGTCTCAAATAACATCGGACCAATGGGTGTTGGACATTGTGCGCAAGGGTCACGCCTTGGAATTCACAGAGTTTCCTCCTCCATCTCCGCCTTCGGGTCCGCCACCTCCCCATCTCGAAGAACTACAACATCAAGTTCAACTATTACTAACAAAGGGTGCAGTCGAAGTGGTTCCTCTATCACAGCGGGAGAAAGGCTTCTATTCGAGGTTCTTCCTCATTCTAAAGAAGACGGGGGAGTGGCGTCCCATTATGGATTTGAGGTATCTCAACCTCTTCCTGAAGCAACAGTCCTTCCGCATGCTAACATTGTCAGAAGTCTTGCGGTTTCTCTGCAGCGGCGATTTTTTGACTACAATAGACCTGCAAGACGCCTATTTTCATGTACCAATCATTCCTCAACATCGAAAGTACTTGAGATTCAAAGTAGGACGCAACCACTATCAATTCAAGGTCCTACCGTTTGGCCTCAGATCAGCTCCCCGTGTATTCACGAAGGTTCTGGCTCCGGTCATGGCTTACCTGCGTCTTCAAGGAGTCCAGATATTTCCTTACTTGGACGATTGTCTGTTGAAATCCCAATCCGCAAGTCAGCTACATCACGACACACGCTTGTGTCTCACCCTCTTCAACTCCCTAGGGTTGACCATCAATGTAAAGAAGTCACATTTCACTCCTCTACGAAGCAGGACATTCCTCGGAGCTGTTATAGACACGGACGTGTCAAAAGCGTTCATCTCCCCCGAGCGGAGACTGAAGATAGTTCATCTGGTCTCCACCATCAGATCAAGAAAGTCAGTTTCAGTGCGAATGTTAAAATCATTTCTGGGGATGGCATCATCTTGTATCGCACTGATCCCGAATTGCAGGTTACGTACCCGTCCTATTCAGGAGGAATTGGACCTACAATGGCGACAGGTGTCGGGGTCGTTCAACGACCAGGTGACAGTCACAGCTGGCATGAAGAGCAGTCTACTCTGGTGGGAGCGACGGACCAATCTGAATCAAGGAGTCTCTTTCCTTATCCAGACTCCAGATCTGACATTGACCACGGATGCGTCCATGGACGGATGGGGAGCCCATATCCTGGATCTTTCCATCAAAGGAAAGTGGACGGCGACTCAGAAAACCTGGCATATCAACAGGCTGGAATTGCTGGCGATCTTCCTAGCGCTGAAAGCCTTCTTACCGGTGGTACACGGAGAATCGGTGCTGGTTCAAACGGACAACACCACCAGCATGCACTACATGAACAAGCAGGGAGGCACGAAATCTCAACCCCTGTCTTGTCTTGCTCAGAGGATTTGGGAATGGGCACTTCGTCACCACATTTCTTTGACAGCAGTCCATTTGCCGGGAGCGTCAAACATACTAGCAGATTCCCTAAGCAGGTCTGCGTCATCCACTCACGAATGGGAGTTACACCAGTCGACTCTGGACCTCGTGTTCCACCAATGGGGTCATCCCAAGATCGACCTGTTTGCAACGCCAGTGAATCGAAAATGCCAGGCTTTTGCCAGTTGGCATCCACATCCGGAATCCAGCGGCAATGCCCTACTCATGGATTGGACCGGCCTATTTGCATATGCGTTTCCACCACTCCCACTGGTACCAAGGACGTTATGGAAGATGCGCAGGCAACCCTGCCGCTTGATCTTAATCGCCCCACGTTGGCCCAGACAGGCGTGGTTTTCAGAACTCCTTCTGATGTCCCAATGCAAACCAATTCGCCTCCATCCACGTCCGGATCTTCTGACTATGGACGGCGGACAAGTGTGTCACCCAGATCCGTCAACGCTTCAATTATGGGCTTGGAACCTGAATTCATGGAGTTTGCCTCTTTAAGTATACCTCAGGACTGTAGAGACATTCTAGCGTCAGCTAGAGCTCCATCAACAATCAAAACATATAGGCTAAAGTGGAAGCGCTTCTGTCATTGGTGCGCAGCATCCAACGTACATCCTATCAGTTCCACTCCAGAACAACTGTTACCGTTCTTCTTAAGTCTTGCTCAGTCTGGTCTTTCACATGCCACATTGAGAGTCTTTTTGGCGGCCATCTCACGCTACCGTCATGACGGCTCTACGTCTCTCTGTTCATCCAGAATCATCAGACAGTTCTTTAAAGGACTTTTCAGGAAGTTCCCTCCGTTAAGGCGCCCTCCTCCAGCTTGGCACCTCAACGTGGTGTTATCACAACTTATGAAACCTCCATTTGAGCCAATTCATCGGTCAAACCTCAAGTTTCTGACCTGGAAAGTGGCTTTGCTTTTAGCTTTAACTTCGTCTCGTCGTGTAAGTGACTTGCACGCTTTCACCATCAAACCTCCATATTTGCAGTTCAAACCTGATGGAGTGTCACTTCGTACCAATCCTTCTTTTCTCCCAAAAGTACCTACTGACTTCCATTTGAATGAGCCAGTTTTCTTAAAGACTTTTTTCCCGGATCCTAAATCCCCTGCGGAACAGCGACTACATTCTTTAGACATCAAACGGTGTCTGAAATTCTACATTTCTAGGACAGCCCCTTTCCGTAAATCCAATCAGCTATTTATAGCATATGGACTACTGCGCAAAGGACACTCAGTGACTAAACAGACAATAACACGATGGCTCTCTTCAGCCATATCGTTTTGCCATCAGCAGGCTGGCAGGCCTTTACCTACTCCAGTGAGAGCACATTCTACGAGAGCGATGGCGTCGTCCATCGCATTGTTTGCCGGAGTGCCTCTACACCAGATTTGTCGTGCAGCGACATGGTCCAGCAGGCACACCTTTACCAGACATTATTGTTTGGAAGCTGTCAACGAAGCGGATACCGCAGTGGGGCAAGCAGTGCTTCGTCATCTTTTCAAATAAGGTGAGCCTCTTTCCCTCCTCCATTCTTGAGATTGCCTTGCTTTTATGCTATATATTGTTCTGCAATTGTTTGGAAATATTGCAATCTCAGCTCTAGGAGGTTACTGCTATCTATTCTATTCAAGCATGTGAATCTATGAAAGACACCCCTAATACTGGAGAAGAACAATTGTTACTTACCTGTAAACAGGTGGTTCTCCAGTATTGGTGTCTTTCATAGATTCACATGCGACCCACCCATCCTCCCCTCAGAGGCTCATTTCTCCTCATACGCTATTATTACTAGTGCTACGAAAATCTGAGGGCTTGAGCTTCTGAGGAGAAGGTTCTAGAGGGTGCTTGAGCCTGATTGGCTGCAGTTTGGACTAACATAATGACCCTGATATGTTGCAAATGAGTTTTTTCTCTCTAATGCATTCCTATGTAGTAACCTTTGTAAAGGTTTTTCAGTACATATTTTATCAGTTTTACTACTTATATGATACTTTATATATTTATATATATATATATTATTAGCATTATTGCTATTTTATTTACCGTGGGACTCCCACTTCGACGACGGGGAATATTCAAGCATGTGAATCTATGAAAGACACCAATACTGGAGAACCACCTGTTTACAGGTAAGTAACAATTGTTCTTATCCCATGTGGCACATTCTGGCTGCACAAAGTTCCTGAGATTCTGCAGGTGGTACATGGACAATTCACAAGGCACAGGCAGAAGCTGAAGCTGAATGGCGCTGCTGGCAGGTTGAGGGAAGATTGGTCCACTTGGCGTGTTGAGCTGGCCTCAGTTGGCACGAAAAGGAGGCTGTTTTGTTAGCCACATTTAATGCCTGTGAAGGAGATTATTTCAGGACCTTTGTAGATGTTTATCTAGGTGATACCACTCTACATACCCCTTTACTGTACTAATGTTAACCGGCTCACAAGTGATGTTTTATTTGGAGTGGTGTATGCACATGGAATTGTGCTCAATGCGTCTTGGCAGCAGTACCTGCTTGTGACAGAATTACTGGAGTTAAACCAAGGTTCACTGGTTTGTTTTGCTTTTTAAATGGCAAGCAACATCATTTCCACTGAAAGGGTGTCAGGAAGCCATACATTCCACGCCAATGATGCTGTGGTTGAAAGAACATATTGCATAGTTTTGATCTTTCAGGATCCATCAAATTGGTAGCGTACTAGCTAGCAGGCTCGCCAGTTTGTCTCTCCATGTATGCTTGTATCAGGAAGACACTCTAGTAGCATGTGATTCTCTGCTTTTAGTGATGAGGTTAGGCGTGCTGTAGTTGTATATATTCTAACTTTTGCAGACCTGTGTTTGCTTGTAATTTCTTCACTTTATTTTCTCATTGAATAGCCAGCTTCTCTCTACAAACTACGGCCAGACTGGCCATTCTACTACTTTGATATTTCCCCAGTGGCTGTAGGCCATGAGGCTGCTTTCCAGAGCACGTTGGGCTGCCATGCCCCAGGCAGCCCCCTCCCATTCCCCCATGGCCCCATCCTAGTGGCGTCCTCCTGCAGCATGGGAGCGGGTTTGAAAATATGGCTACTGTTGATTATTGTTTCCAGTATGGACTTGCTACTAGCACCAAATGTTACTTCCAGGATGGAGGAGATTGAAGTGGCAACTTGTTATTTCTGCTAAAATGGCAAGGCTGATTTTACCAGTGCTACCAAGATTTTTATTTTCATCCATTTTGACCCTCTAGTATTTGGATAGTATACATTCCAGAGCCCCTGGTGTTCCCATGCTCCAGATTGGGTAGCGGCCACCCTGTTCAGTTATCGAAGATAGAAACCTAAGTTGGTCTATTGCAGGAGCGTCTGGTTTTCTCCCTTAGCAAAAAGATCCCCTCAGTTGACCTTCAAATTGTTTCTCATGGAATGATTCCTGCCTCCCAATCTCCTTCCTGTTTTCCAAGATCTGTGCATTACGTGTCTACCAAAAAACGTGCATGAAGACTGTTAATGCCTTGTGTATTATCTGGGTCATTAAAGTTGCTGGATTATTAAAGCCAATTTCTGTTTGTCGCTTCTAAACCACGCCAACCACCTAACAATAAAATGATCTGCTAAATATGAAATAATCCCTTTAAATCCTGATTTATTCAAAACTACTGTCTTCAGTGCTGTTGTTGGCTTGTCTCTCCGATCTCAGCACAATTTAGTTGCGGCGGACCACTAAAGGAAAAAAAAACTTCATAGGACATTATTTCTAGACATTCTGGTTTATTGTAAGGCAACATCTGGGAAAAACATTGCCTTTTACTGGATGTGGCTCAGAATACAGAATGTGTAAGATGAGTGAAGGGCTAAGCAGACATTGGCAGCTTTGTCACACTAAGGGAGCGCTGGATGAGAGATGCAGAGTTCATCAGTGGGAACAACTAATCCAGTGTCAATCTGTCAATTTGCTGGTGTAATCCTCGCATCAAACGTCTCCTTGGTTCATTCTTAAGCAACAAAGGGATAATGTGAAGGAAACTGTTGGCCTTGTTTAACAGTAGATGGCACCAAACAGCGTGAAGGGGAAAACTTGTTGACTTTCAGTTTCAGGCTCCACCTGGGATTGGTAGCAAAGGGCTTCAGCTTGAAATCTGTAGCAAACGTGCTAAGTGTAGATAGGCGAGGAACGATCTCACTGCTAGGATCCAAAATGGGTTGGACACGCACAAAACTAAGCAACAGTGGTACTTGATTTGAGCCTACCTGCATTGCCCAAAGGTGACTAGAGGTTTGGTTGGGGGTGTATACAGTTTAGAGGTAAAAACATATTTTAAAGAGACAACAGGAGTGAAATAAACAGACATCTTAATGGTTGCCATTAGAATGGCCAAAGCTCTCTTGCAGTCGGGGCTACTCTGTCTTTTGAAAGTCATGCCCTCCTCTCTTTTTATACCCGTACAGTTTGAGTTGGTCCTCAAAAAGTAGCTCTTTGCTTTGAATAGCAAGGCATTGCACCTAAAAAGCAACCCCCCACAATGATTAGAAGAGCACTAGCCCTTTAGAGTGTTGTAATTACATTCTGGAGCTCCCATCAGGTTACTGCCACACCCTATTACATAATTTCTGAGTTTAGCTGCCATTTGCTTCTCTGTTTTGGTTATCCAATGCCTTCATCCTTCTGCAATCTAAATCGTACACTAAGCTGCACCACGATGCACATTTTGCAGAGCTCTGCAAGCTCTTCAGTGATTGTTGCTACCTCGCTTCATCATCCACAAACTACTCGCACTCTTGTAAAAAGTCCTCTCATCGAGAGCCTCACAGTGCACGTTCTCACTCGAGAACTGTCCTCCTTTATTCATCCCCGTGTGCTCTGCATCATCTGCTCTCCTTTATCCCCCCCACCAATGTTTGTCTGTCATTCGATTCTTCCTCTGTGCTTGAGAAAAGTGTAAGTGACAAAATAGTATTTCTTTCTGAAAAAAACACTTTGTAGAATAAAAGGGGAACATCAATCTATTTGTTTTAACCCCTAATGCCGCCGTCTCCAGGGATTTTTGCTATGTTTTCTGCTAAGTCACAGCCCTTTAGGAGAGATGAGGTGGCCGTGACCCAGTAAAGACAATTGGAAAGACACAGCCCTCCCATTTAGCGTGACAATAAAGTGTTTCAATGAGGCTGACCTGTTCCCAAATGGAAGCTCTTCCTCATGAACATGACAACATCCCGCTGGAAGTGCTGAGGCATGGACCATCGCTAACCTGTATGTTGATGGTACACACTGATGGGTGACCAAGCAGGGCAGTGACAGAATGTCCCTAGTTGACCTGCTTGCATTTATTTAGTCTTGTCCACCTGGTACAGCTTGTGGTTGTCATTAATGATTGGCATCCTGACCTCTCATTACGTCACTGCGACAAGACTGGGCCTCTTCTCTGTCCCCATCAAAATTGTTGTGAGGATGCTTCAAATTTGGTCACTTGGCATGGTTCTGCTGTCAGTGTAGATAATCTTTGAGCACTGCTCTTAACCCCTTAACTGCTGGGCCTTCCCCTCCCCAGTGCTGGACCCTTTTTGGGCTATTTTGGGTAGTTTGCGCTTAGGGATCCATAACCTTTTTCCCACCATCCTGGAAATACTAAAGATACACAGGGTTTGTGGATTCCCCTGGAGGGGAGTTGGAAAATAGGCAACATATAGAAAAATGTTGTTCTTTGAGACAAATAGGGAAAAAGTGCTCCGGCTAAGTGTCTGTTTTTCTCCCTCAACAAGGCATCAATGAACGGTTTGCTGTGCTAAAGTTGCCATCTTCCCTGCTTTGAAGAACATGCAGAGCTGAATAAAAAAAAACAAAAAAATCACCACAACTTTGCCATTTTTAGGTTTCGACCTGGCCGTAGCACCTGTGAAGCAGGTGCTCCGCCTAGGGCGAAATCTTCTGATCCTACACTATGGGGCTTAGTTCCGCCTCTGTCTACCATTGGCTAGCTCCATAAATGGAGGCTAGCCATTGGAAGAGATTGGCTGTCAATCACGCTTTCCCCGTGCAAACGCGATTCGGGGGGCGTTTCCGTGTCTTTTTTTAAGTCCCGCCCTCTCCTCTTCCCATTGGCTGGAATTTTACCTTCCAGCCAATGGGAAGGGGAGAGGGCGAAAAACACGCCCCCGAATCTGCCAGCCGGGACACCCCCGTGACGTCATTCCCCGGGCCGCGCTGTGATTGGCTGCCTGATTTGTTTATGTTCACATATTTGATGTTGTAGAACAGTACAAAGCGTCAGAACAGTATTAAATCTCGGAAAGAATAAACAATTTGGCATCAACCCTATCAATAAACCCTGTACATCCAACTCTAAGCGTCATGAAGCTGCTGCTGCTCGCTGGGTGTAGTAATCAACAAATGACTTCTGCGATTTGTAATAACACAATAAAGCGATTAAAGCAAGCACACTCTTATACACTCTAAACACTTATCCTGACAGCCACCCCCAAATCACTGGTAATAGTAATTTAATAACAGCATGTATATCCCCCATGCGCCACCTCCCCCCCCCCCCCCCCCCCCCCCCCACCCCGCCCTCCACCCCGCCCATCCCTACCTGGGAATTCTCGAACTCAGCCCTATGTGTACATCAACCCAGAGCCTCGGGTGTATCTATGGGCAGCGGTTCCACCCACGGGTGGTGTGTGTGTGGGGGGGGGGGTGTGTGGTCGAGGGTTCCCTGGACAGCTCTTCCCCATCAGTGCCTCTGACGAGTTATGATATCTGCAGCGGGTCCCTCAATGGCACGTGCATCAGATTTGGCATCAAGCCCAGAAATAAATATGTCTCAAATCATAGCCCCTGAGTTCCCGTTCCTCCCACCCTCCCGGGGCGAGGCGCTGGCTTCTAGGCGCTGGCCCTGCGGCCTTTGGGTTGCAGTATATCAATAAGCATATGTATGGCCTGGCTGTTAGCTCGACCCTTGTGTGGAACAAGAAACAGGCGCCCACCTCTCCACGCACAAATGAGTATAGCAGGTACGAGAACTCAGAAAAGGTGTGCGCCTGCGGCAGAGAAGTGTCACAGACTTAACTCAGCTGTTCATCCTCAACAGGGCGATAAAAGTACGGCATCTGAGCTGGATAGTTGTTACACCCGTTGGTTTCTTTTTAGCTACGCATAGCTTTCATGATGTCGCACTTTGAGGCCATACCACACACTACCCACTTGAAATCACTTACACGGTCTGTCACCTTTTGAATGAAGTAGGATTAATACTTTTGCACGCCTTTATGCAAAGGCAGGTGCATCTCTCGAAATAGAATGCGTTTCTTTGTTTCCATTGAGTGCCTTGAGGGGGCGCTAGAATGCAAACTGTTACCATCAGTAGACGAATTGTAAGGAAGGCCACTGACTGATAGCGCCGAAAAGACTGAAAACGTGCCTGCAGCGCTTTAGTTCAATCCAGTATAAAGAGCAACAAAGGAAAGACAGAAAGCACTGATCATGCAGATCTATCGTTTCTTATTTGCTTGTGTCATTTGGACCCTCAAGTTACCAAGAGTCAGACGCTGGTCAAACATGGTCACCTCACCACACAGAGCGGTTCGCGTGAAGGTGAACTTTAAACCGCCCTCCACTTTGCGCCTAGTTAGTTTTTTTTTTTGTTTTTTTTATATATAGCGCGAACTAGACCCGAGACATCCGGTATCAGAGCGCTTTACATGAGCACCAGTTGCGTTACAGATGGACACATTCACAATTTTTGTTAGGCACGGGGAGATTAAGTGATTTGCCCAGAATTTCAGGATATTGAGTCATTGCCGAGCCTCGAACCCAGTCCCCAGCTTCGAGATCGACAGCTCTAACCGGAAGGGTCAGCACAGCGATTTATTTCGAAGCACTAGATTAGGGAGGTGAAATCGATAAGGCGGCTCAAAGAATGCTGCGCAGACCTCCTGCTTTTAAGCAAAGGGTCGTCTTTTTTGGAGTGCTTTCCCAAATTATACCGCCATCACTGAGTGGTCGCTAATATAATAGGAACTGGAAAACTCCAAAACTAGAAAGCAGGTTTAATATTGTAGTCATAAATATTATAATCCCTCCACAGTAATATCAAATATATGACGCTAAAACTATCCACCGAAATCATCCCGATATTTCATATTTTAAAAAAGTTGTGTGAATTATAGTTTTTACATAGGAACATGTCTCTAGACTCAGTGATACTCGAAGGATGGCAGGGGCCGTATCCGTCTCTTCGCACCTTTACATCCACTATCTGGTCAACAGCAGCACTGAGCTCGACGGCTCAGCACTAACTTTAACAAGCATTTGCAAAGGCGAAAGGTTTCGTCTATGCGAGACCGTTTGGATATGTCAATTTTTCGTATGTTGCACAACAGCGTCCGCACTGTTGTGACATGGCTGAAAGTAACAAAAATAATAGCGCTATGACACGCAATACTGACCGCGTCATGACGCTATTATTTTCTATCCTTTAAAGCCCTGTTGCACAGCAGCCAGAGCTGCTGTGCATCAAGTGTAAAAAACAATTACAAAGCCGACAGATCTCGCACAGGCGAAACCTATTGGCTTTGACAATGCTTGTTCTAAGAGGTAGCCCATTTTCCCTATTTTTTGTGCACTCCACCTACTTCCAGAAACCAATGGGTGATCCAGGAAACCTATAGATTTCTGAAAAGTAGACAAAATTCCAAATTCACCAAGGGATCATAATTGTAGATCCCTCAAGACTTTCCCAAGGAAAATAATTGTGAAATAAAGAAATATTGAAAATGAGTAGACAAAAATGGGCATTTGTGAGAATAATTTTGTCTCTAACTTTTTGTCAGTATGGCTTATTTACAATAGTAATATACAATTATGTCCACTAGATCCTTTCATTGTTGGTATGTATAAGGTTTGCAGGTTCTCCAAGAACCCAAGATACCCAGAGCCAACACCTGAGATGGTTTTTCATTGTGTACAGAGTATAGACCAACCCATATGGTGAAATATGTAGAGTGAGAAATGGTTTTCAAGGAAACCTATGTATTTCTGAAATGGGCACATGATATGGAGATCAGTAGCAGTGGTCATTTGTACATCCTTGAATTTGTGGGTAACCGTACTAGCGTATGATTTAGAGGGTATTTTTCAAAGTGTCTTTGTGTATAATAGCTTACATTTGACTGGCACAAATGCAGCAAAATCCAATTGTTAATAACAAATGTTCTACTATTCTTTCTTCCCACAAGTTTTCCGATAAACATGGTTTAACACAACATAGACTCATCACATTTTTTCCACTGACAACTGACCCTTTTTCCTCAATGTGGCTGGCTGTAGATTTTGGACCATAGCTCAGCCGACACCTAGCCAAACTTAGCAAACCTGTACATTTCTGAAAACTAGACATTTAGGGGTATTGAGGGTGGTGTTACTTGGATGGCTCTGACCAGGTTCTCTTTATCCAGAATCCCTTGCAGACCTCAAACTTTGACTAAAAATGCATATTTTCCTCACATTTCTGTGCCAGAAAGTACTGGAATGTTGCTAGTCCCTATTGGCTTAGTGGGTTTCCTGGCTGTGGATTGTGACACAAATGTGACTCACAGAAAACTGTTTCAGAGAGGCCTCATTGGAAAAAGGAGACTCTCCCCGTTCCAGCGAGATCTCTCTGAAAGACGAAGAGGGCTTTCTTGGTGCTTTTTCCCCCACTGGAGCAGGAGAGAGCACTTACCTCTTTCGGCTCTTTGCACCAGTGGGAAATCTGTGACATCAGTGCGCCTTGTGACGGATGCCCTGACGTCACAGATGGGTGGCGGTGACTGACATGGAAGCAATCCCACGTTTCCCTTGCCCTTTAGAAAACAACCATTTGCAATGCAAATGGTCTTGCATTTGCAAGAGTTTAATCTATTAGCATTGTAAATGACAATGCCTTTAATTTATGTGTTTTGAAAACCAACACATAAATGAAAGGCATTGTCATTTATAATGGCAACAGCTGAAACTCTCCTTTCTTTAGATGCTGCTCATCCTATTCAGCTGACAGCGAGCCGCATATAAAGAAAGGGGTGCGGCCGCCACTAAATTGAAAGCATGGCATGGGGCGCTTTGACAAAAAAAATGTATTTGTGAAGTTCACAAATAAATGGAACAATTTTTGATCTTAACAATTACATCAGCGGGTCTCATTATCATTACTATAATTTCCTAGGCACTAAAGAATTGGCTTTGTCTGAATTTGTTAGTAGAACTTTCTTTGTTGAATTTAAGTTTGAGACATATTCATACATGTAGCCTTCATCCTTACCTAGATATCACTTTGTCTAAATTTTAGGCTAGGGGCATATTTGCTACTATTTCATACAATGCGGCTTGGCAAGGGAACTTAATGTGCTGCGTGAAAGGAAGAGAGCAGAAATGATTCAGATTTACAAAGATGTGGAGCGCTTCGGCTCTCAACTTACTGTGGTGTACAGTGTTCTGTTAATCGCCAATGCATTCACCCTTGCACAAGAGTGCACAGCTGTCTTCTTTAGGGGCAGGATTGTTTGTGTGCTGGAAGGGATATCTTCCTGCATAAAAACAATACAAAGAAGCATTTTTTGGGGTGCACCCCATTTATCAGGGGAGGGCACCTCGTTTAAAAGTAGCAAGAACCATTTTCTCAGCTATCGCTATACAGCTGCTACCACTATGTTGAAACACAGTGGCATCATTTAAAAAGATTCACAGACAGAACTGGTTGGCAAAGTTTACAATTGTAAAATATTCAGAGATCCTGCAAAATAATTTCCCAATGCATTGAATGTTCATTGTGAAGAAAGAAAAAAACGTTGAGGCTTTTAATTTGCACGTCTGTTGCAAGCGATTTTATCAGACCCAATACAGCAATATTAGACAGAGACCATTTTCTGTATTTTTTAAAGGAACTGTTGAGAGAATTGTTCCACTCTGGCAGCGAGCTGTTCCATTCCCAGTCCTGCTACACCACAAAAAGTTCCGGCGCAGGACTGGCAGTTTGTGATGTCATTCTGCAAATGGAAACTGTTGCCTGTTCCAGTAAACCTTTTTGTTACGCTGGTCCTGGTTAGGAGAAGTGACGCCGTTTGCAAAGGGTGTAAATGGGAACCCTTGAGTCTATTTTCCATATACTGTTTTCTGGGCCTGATATTTACTTTTCACTTTGTCTGCAGCAGGGACGGATTGGGAACCAAAACCGGCCCTGGCAGAGTGCTCGGGCGGCCCCCCCACCCCCCGGGGTGCCGCCGAGCTCTTTGCCAGGGCCGGTTTTCGGTCGATTTTGTTACAGGGCCGATTTTGCAGCTATGCTGCAAAAACGGCCCTGTAACAAAATCGGCCCCAGGGGTCCAAAACCGACCCCCACCCGTGCAGCGCACCGGGGGATTGCCCGGTTCCCGCTATGGCCAGTCCGGGCCTGGTCTGCAGACATAAGTCATAGGGACAAACTGCAATTTTACAAAGTAAATTCTCAAGGATGAAACTACCTTTTGGGTGATATTCTGTCCAGATATGTATGCAGTCTATTCCACCTCAAATTGCAGAATTCAAATTATACATTACATTGTTTTGTGATCTTCTTTTTGCCATTTTGTGTGGACCAGGGATTTTTTTTTAAAAAACAACAATTGTTTCATCCAGACAATAACACCCACAACTATCCTCGCACTTGCTCACAAGTTCTTTCTTTTGTCAGGTCTTTAATGAGACCTTACTAATTAGCTTTGCCATCTGCCTTTTTAAAAATAATTTTACCACCAGACCCATTTATACTCTCCCATGGCTTTCTATATAGGAAGGAATAACTCTGTTGGCATGTCCCTCTATGTCTTAGCCCCGAAAAAATAATTTGGAATACAAACAGGTTATTTTTAATAATTTATATCCACAGTCTATATTTTTAGATCGAGCCTGGGCAGGGCATGCACTGCGAGCCATGCTGTATTGGAGTATGTACTTGAAGCCCCGCCCACTCGCCGCCCACATTTGTCATTGGCTTGTTTCATTGTCCTTCCTAAATGCTGGCTTCTGCTTTATTATTAGGCTTGTTAGTCCCTCCTCAGTACTGCCTTGTCTTCATTGGTAACCTCCTATGAGGACTGGCCCATGTACTTCGGTTGTTACACGATATGTCTTCTTTGTCTGTAAGCAGTATTTTCTTTAATGAGTTTCTCTTACTGCAGGAGGGTCTCTTGTCTGTGCAGTTGTGACCACCGGCTTGTTTATTTACCTTGTAGTTTAAGCTGTTGGCATTGCAAATGACAATGCCTTTTATTTATGTTTCAAAAACCAAAACATAAATAAAAGGCATTGTCAATTACAATCCCAATAGCTCAAACTTGCGTAAATGTGAGACGTATTGCATTACAGAAGCTTATTCTTTAAAGAATCTTGACTGGAATGCAGTGCAAGTATCAGTGCAGGGCAACACTGCATACAAGGCACGACTTCTGAAAGTAGTTTGTGGAGCTCATTGTTTTCCAAACTGTGGGATAAAAAAAAACTTGAGTTAAGATGATCTCTCCACCCAACTATTTCCACTCTGCTGCTGGGGACAGCCTGTGGGTTACTCATGCAAACAGAATGGAATGAATATATATATATATATATATATATATATATATATATATATATATATATATATATATATATATAGCACACTCCTCCGTTTTGACGAAAGAAATGGGCGCACACTCGCTGCCTTCCACAATTATTTTATTCGATCTTTAACAGCTAGGAAACAAACAACGATCAACGCGTTTCAGTGCTCCTGGCACCTTGCTCACGATCGTGAGCAAGGTGCCAGGAGCACTGAAACGCGTTGATGTGTGCGCCCATTTCTTTCGTCAAAACGGAGGAGTGTGCTATATTGAACGGCGAGGTTCCGCCGTAGGGAAACGCACCCACATTGAGCGCTCGAAGTGGCTGGGAAAGCAGGAACCGGCGTGTGAAGATATATATATATATATATATATACACACACACACACACACACCCAGGCAGTGGGAACTGCCAAACTTTCCTTGCAGTGTCGGTGTCCGATTTCTCAAGTGTAGACTGGTCTATTCATCGCCAGCGACGAAACCAGGCACAATATTATATACCGTTTTGCGCAATGCAAACAACAAAGCATGTGCATTTTGCACCATTTTCACTTCTTGCAATGAAGGAAATAGAGCAGAGAGGATTTCTACCTACCAACGTCTACATCAGAAAAAATGCTGAGCAAACTGATTTCAGACCCTGTTTGCATACCTCTGGGTGGAGAATAACATTTTTCTAGTTTTCAAATATGAAACATGGACAAAAATTTCAAACAAAAAAGCCAAATGTATGCTAAATCAGTATACATTTTTAAGCAAAGGATATCTTTGCATATTGATTTATTTGCAAGAACTTCGACTACTCGTGCAAAATGCTATATAACGAGCGGTATCACATTTCTTTTGCAGTGGTTGCATTACTCACTGTATTTTCCCAAATGCAAACGTCTTTATGTAATTTGACTGATAACTATCTGTTTTGTTTCATTCCCGATTGTGTAAGCAGCAATAGTGGTTCAATATAGATTTAATGTTTTTCTTCTATTACAAGTACAAACTGGAAGCAATATGTGCACCGTACAGTGACACCTCCCCCCTATTTTTGCTTCAAACGCTGGAGACTGTTTACTTTCAAATGACAAAATAACGTTAAATAATTTTTTAAAAAGAACAAAAGTCTTATGGCTTCGCCTAGTGATTATTGAACTGCTTCAGAGAGTCCCTGTTCAATCTGCTTGTCGATTTCATGTTGATACCAGTTTGGATTTTGAATCTGGTTGGTATAAATCTGCTAAGCCATAGCAATGAACTCGACAATCCTAAACTCCATTGTAGTCCTCAGGTTTCAAGCAGCCCTGCCAAGTGCTACTCATAATGCGTTAGCCTAACATATTTTAAGTCAAGTCCTGCATTAAAAATAATTATCATGCATTTATAGTGTCTCTAATTAGACTTATATTGGCTGCTCTATTTAATTTTTTCTCAAGATCAGCATGATCTTAACACTGTCCAATATAGCAATGTTTTGTAGCCCCTCTTGTCATTGTTATCTATAGGCTTTCCTCTTTCTATTGCTGGAGCGCACGTATGTTAATAGCGCATCCCGAGCACACATTCCTTCTCGCGTTTTTGCTGGTCCTAACATTTCCTGGACATCGGGGGTGAGTACATTGTTGTGTCCTGCGAGAGACGTTCTAGTGTCTCGACAGGCACAGAGATAATAGCCACTCCCCTATGGGAGTGGGCACACTTGCACCCCCACATTCATCCCTCACAGGCGTCACAAGTGATGTGAGCCAGTTAATAAAAGGGCCCGGGGTCACATGCTCATTGCCAGTTCCATACAGTAACCATCCGTGTCTGCGTGGTCATTGTTCCACTATGAGGGCCTAGTGCCTGCCAACATAACATTGGCAACAAGAAGATTGTGCCCGTGTACCGGACGCGTCTGATAGCCCGCGGGGTGTGCGAAGAGTCACAGGGGTGAAAGAGGTGATCGGCAGCCCGCCCCGCACCTGCGATGCCCGAGGACATAAGGCGGCATCTGATCTCACCACAGTGAGGAAAGTAAGAGCCCCGTGCGGCGTGCAAAGTAGCCAGTGGCATGCCCCTGCACGCAGGCTGCGGAGGCCCAACTGAAGCTGAGCGGGAGCCCACCCCGCATCGGATGAGCCTGCTGCCCATATATCTGGCAAGGTAAGGCCCTCGGAGGGCAGAAGTACAGGCGTGCAGGCCAAACTGCTGAGACACCTGCCCCCGCTGACTGCTGTGAGGCTGAGTGATGCCCGGCCAGGGGTGGCAGAAGGTGAGCCACTGCAGGTCAGGAAAAATGGAAACGTGGCATGCTTTTGCCACCGACCTGCTAAGGCCCCATCTGAAGCGGGAGCCTACCCCGCATATGTGGAGGAAAGTGAACACTGTTCCATAGCAAAGCTACGAAGCTTCCACGCAGTAACCCCTGCCTCACCCCGTGCAGCGCATGAACTGAGTGAGACTGTTGGAGGTGGGTGTGATGGTGCCTGGACCGGAGCCGCAGCCCGCATGTTGCACTCTCTCTCCCTGCAAGCCGTACCGAATATAAAAGACTTACCTGGTGATGGGAGCAGGAGGTGCCGTCTAGCGAGAGGGCCCCCGGTGGTGTTAAGGCATCGAGAGCAGCTGTAGGTGCCCGTGCACCACCAGCAGGAAGAGTGCATGCGTGTCTGGCAGGCACAAACGTCTAGGCCGCGCCAGTGTGCTGAAGAGTCCCAGTGCAGTCTAGTGTCAGGAGACTGCAGGAGCGCCCGTGTAAATGAAGAATCTACCAGGCAGGGCACGCAGCATGTGCATAGTTGCTGAGGCCGCTCCTGGTACCCAGGCGGTGGTCACTGAAGCAGGTTGGAGGAGTGCTACATGTCTCTCCCAGCAGGTGAACATGCATTGGAGCGCGAGAGGAATGAGGCATTGGAGCGAGGCCTGTAGCGTGTGTGAAGCTACTGGGGCCAGTTCTAGCGCCGCCAAGACCTTTAACGAGAAGTCGGGAGGGTGATGTGTAGTCCTCTCCGTACACCAAATAAAAAACAAAGGGTACCAAAAACATACCCAAACGAGAGGAAGCCCCTCTGCGACGGCCAAAGGTGCGTGGGTGCTCTGCAGAGTGAAGTTGGGCAGCGGCCATCGGAAAAGGTGCTTTGCCTAGGAGTGAGGTGAGCACGAGGCCCGCAGCGTGTGGAAGATGCCAGGATTCTGAACTAAAGGGACACTGCCACCGTGTGTACGTTAAGCAGTACAGTGCATGAGACAGCAAACCGATATTGCAGGAGACAGTATTGCAAATGACAGGGCAAGGGGCAAGCCCAGCAGGGTGACTAAGCGGTCAGAGAACCCCTGAGACTTTGTCATGCACAGAGAGAAGTAGAAGGGTCTGTAACTGAGTGTCAACAGGATATGCAAGGGCAACCCTAACTGCCATGTTCACCCTCTACAAATGCAACTCACAGGACACAATAGAAAAGGAAACACACAGCAACACTGGGACAGCTGCTGCAGCCCTATGGCAGAGAGAGTAAGATGCAACTTAGGGAGTGGGAGATACCAATAATCTTATGAGAAGTCACAAGACGCTCACTGCTGCCCCACCACATCCCATGCCCAGCACAGGGAACCCGAGGACGTTGCCAAGGAGCCCAGAGCTGCCCCAGCTCAGAGACGCCTCAAGCAACCAAGGGCATGCATACCGTCAGTGGCGAACAGGCACCACCGCAAGTCAGGACAAAGTAGTGCCAAATACCCGAACAAACAGCAGAGCAACACAGACAGCAAAGCCCCAATGCAGCCTCATCATGCCCCTGAGGAACGCCCAAGAAAGGCTGGTGCAGAGAGCGCATCCCAGTGGCTGCCCAACGTCACAGCACTTGAGAAGACAGTGTCACACTCCCCTGGTGGTGAACGACCAATGCCGCAAGAAAGAAGAGCAGGCACACCTGGTGCCAGTAGAGGGCGCCCAAGGAAAGATGAAGCATGCTCAGTCCGAGGTGTGTGACAAATGCACCCAGAAGCACACCAGCCGGGGTAAATGCCCAGGAGGGAAGGAGACCTCTCCAAAAAGAAGCATCACTGCTGGAGACAGCAGGGAGATCCCATACATCTCCACAGCCGCAACAGCAATGGAGCCCAGAACGGGTCAAACACAGCACTGTGTCCTCCCTCACACTGCCGCAAGCAGGAGTCATCAATGAACCACGACTGACGAGAGGAGAGTCGTAAACCACAAGTGGCCAGCTGCCACCATAGCTCACAAATGCCTGTGGAAGCCATTCCCTGGAGAGGGAACACCCGGAGTAGGAACGTTGAGAAGCTGCCTGCAGAAGGCACACCCAAGATGATTAGCTGCTCGCCATGCGGCCGAGAAAAGTGACAGAAGTTTCGCCTGTATGGTCCGGAGACCAATGAGGTTAATAGGCCCGTTGGCCTTGTTAGAACATGGTGCATGTTACTGCACCCGGAGGAGAAGCAGAAGAAGAGTGGAGATCATTTCACCCAGAAGAGCTGGACAAACGCAGGTGTGTCAAAGACAACAAGGGGAGAAGCACAAGGACTCGTAGCACCACAAGCCAAGAACACCTCCAAAGACACCAGACAGCCACCAAGGCGGACCGACAGCCCTGGCGACAGCACCAAGCGAGAACCACACGTAAGCCGCAGCCAGCTCAAACCGCTTTGCTCCCATCACTTCACAGTGAGACTGTCCAGCCCTGAGTGTCGGCAGTTGGATTTGAACGGCATCTCTGCCCCTGACTGCAAATGCCAGAGGTGCAAGAGAAGATTCAGAAGAGACCATCATGTGGCTACGACCTCCATCCAGAAATGTACTCTCCTAGTTAATCTCACCACCTGTCGTCCAGGTCCAATGGCAGCTACGTCATCAGTGCCATGTGCATGACACCGCAAGAAACGTGGAAGTGTAATCGGAGGGCCTACACCAAGAATTGGACAACCAGCTGAGGTCAGAAGAGGAAGTCGTGAGTGGCAGGGCCAGATGATGAAGAAAACCCCAGCTACAACAGGAGTGAGTCCTGACACAACGACAGCAAGGGAAGAGGGGATAACCCGAGAAGGAACTGGGAACCGCACAGCGGGAGTCCGAGGGTAAGCTGCACATGCTGTGTAAACCGAGTCACATGCCGCACGTTTCTTGGCATGTTCATCACTCCTCCGTCATCCAAGTCCCAACAGCCCAAGAAGTCAAAGTACATGAATGCAAGTGCCTCCCCAGAGAACATGGAGGTACCTGGCCATTCCCTGACTCAGGTGATTGACCCCATACTAGACGCCTGCATCCATCAAGGCAAGTCATCACCCTGCGTTGTCCGGATTCACCACACGGCTGGCAACACCACCATGCCAGTACTCATCAAGTGCGTCTACCGATACCATCTCGGATACACTTGGTTTGGAGTCCTCACTATTGCCAAACTAGACAACAAGGAAACTCGGAGGCTACCTTCTAATGTGGTCTGCACCAGCACTGCGGCAGTGAGAGCATGTTGTGCAAGAGACTGGCTACTGGCTCCTTGGCGGTTTTGCAGCTGCCCCAGCCGGCACACACGCAGCCCCATCGCAGCCTACCAGCAGTCTTGTGGCAAACCCAATGAAGGGACTCCCCAGGCGGGAGAGCTGGAAGAGACATTGCCCCACCAACAGGTTATCGAACACAGCAAGATAGCCTAATGGAGACTTCAGGCAATCCTGAAATAATCCAGTGAACTTTCACCATGGACCCCAACCATTATCTTGATTCACCCAGTTAATGAACTGTTGTTAATCACCACATACCATCCTCAAGATCAGCTAAAGGAAGCCACATGGGACCAAAGGGCATGCTTCCACCGACATGTTACTAGAGTGCAGCTGACATCTCCACTCAAGCGTTGGCATACTGAAACACACAAGTTTAATGATGAGTGCCCGCTGAGATCATCCTGCTACAGTTGGAGTTACTGGTCCTGGTCTGCTGTCTTCTGGATGCCTGACCCGAGAAGCTGATGAAACCTGTGGTGTATATTTCATTGTCATTTCTCACTACAGGTTGGACTAGGGAGCTTTTTGTTTTATTAAAATTTGGGAGGAATTTTGTCTCCTGCGAGACACTTTCTAGTGTCTCGACAGGCGCAGAGTTAGTAGCCACTCCCCTATGGGAGTGGGCACACATGCACCCCGACATGCATCCCTCACAGGCATCACGAGTGACGTGAGCCTGTTAATAAAATGGCCCGGGTGCACGTGCTCGTGGCCAGTTCCATAAAGTAACCATCCGTGTCTGCGTGGTCATTGTTCCACTATGAGGCCCTAGTGCTCGCCAACATACCATACATCTCCAGAATCACTTAATGTGATTGTAGCTCACTTATTTGATATTCAGCACTTTATCTGAATGTTTGATGGGAGCAATTTGTTATTCCACTTCGACTGTGTTTTGGCTTATTTGCGCCTTTGCTGTTTGGAGTAATCAGACAGCTTTGTGAGCGCTGTATAGTATTTGATACCAACTTTTGCATATGTCAACATAATCGGTTATACTTTTTCTAGCGTACATAAATAGCGCATCCTGAACACAAATTTTTTCTTGTACTTTGCTGGTTTTATAATTTCCTGGACTTGGATTCTGACACCGAGGGTTTGTCTAGCTCCAGAATCACCTAATGCGATTTTAGCTAACTTGTTCGCCATTCGGCCCTTTATCTGAATGTTTAATCTATTTGTTTGGGAGCGGCTTCTTTGCACCTTTGCTGTTTGGAGTAATCTGACAGTTTTGTGTACTGTTCAATATCAATTTGTGCCCATACCAACATATTATTTTGGTATTATATGCTTTTTGAGTTTTCTCATATTCCTTTGTGGGTGACTACTTGCAGTTTGTCACTCACTGGCTTATACCAAATGAGCTAGTGTAGTTGTACGAAAACATGCAAAGAAATGCTCACACTTTGGGCTGTTGCTATACATCAGCGTCGAATTGGTAACACGGGCACCCGGGCAATTCCTGAGGGGCCGGTGTCCAGTCCCAGCTGTGGGCTGCTTTTTTGAGCAGCCTGGGGGGCCGATTTGGGCGGTGTCTGGGTTGTTCGGATGCCCAGAGGCCGAGTGGGTACTGGAGTGCCCTTTCGGAAGGCAGATGGGCGCTCATTGCCTCCCGTTTAGCAACAGGAAGAGGTGTCAATCCCTTTCTCTCCCTGGGTCTGCCCTTTAATGAATGCATATTGAGCGGGGGCAGGAGGCCTGAGCAGAAGCGGGCCTATGTTTTTAGGTGTGTTTCACCAGAGTGAATAAATCTGTGTTTTTTTGTGACGCTCCCCCACCTTTTTAATAAAATTTCGCTCGCTGAAGCAGTGTTTTGCGGATAGGAAATATGCTAATTTGGGCCACTTTTTTTTTGCGTTCCTGGGCCCATTTTTTTTATCCCAATCTAACTCTGCTATACATTTGCAAAGCGAATATTGTGGTGATCGGCTCGCATACTTTATTAATGGCAGCAGACAGCCATTGAGGTCTGTGAAATATTGTAATGCCTTTTCTGAGATTGCTTACAGACGATCACTTACAGGTTAAGTTTGATCTGCTTCATTCTGAAAATGGATCCCCATCCATATTAACTAAATCTAGGTATTGGATGTGGTATTTGAATTTCATTTATTCTTTTATTCCTCTATTTTTTTTATTCCTTATCACAGGGCTCCTGCTCACTTTGCACATTCTTTGCGATTCACTCTGCGCTTTTTGGGTGATTGCTACCAGGCATTGCAGTGATGCAGATTCTCTTGATTGCTCGCCCTTGCCTATCGTAATTTGCTTCTCTTTCCTTTAGGTGTTCTATCTAAGGTGTTCTCTCCAATAAGTTTATACTAGTAGCAATTGTCTCCATTAAAGTAGTATCTTTAGGAATACTTTAACACATGAATATCTACATGGCTACGTGACGTTCATATTTGTAATACTTCATCTCCATTCTCCTCCCTGCCTGATGAAGACACCCTTGGTAAGTTATGAATGGGGTTAAAATGGACTGGAGTAGACCAGTAGGGACGCCACCTCTCCCAGAGAATCGTATTTTAAGATTCTGAAAAGGCCCAGAAAAATAACATGGGTTTAAAACCAACTGGCAGTGGGGCTGAATTATGTGTGTGCCCAGGAGTTTTTATGCAA
This sequence comes from Lissotriton vulgaris, assembly GCF_964263255.1. NCBI lineage: Eukaryota > Metazoa > Chordata > Amphibia > Caudata > Salamandridae > Lissotriton > Lissotriton vulgaris. Next base: position 1,062,128,443 of record NC_141693.1, on the reverse strand, counting down.
CAGTAAAAGGTCAAGGTGAATAATGGAGTCCTGGAGCAAGATCAGAGTTTTGTCTAGTGACTGATTTTACAAAAGAACATGAACCATGCATATTTGCAAAACTGTGCTTTGAGGATTAGCTGTCAGTTACTGCTTTTACTAGGTTAGTGCTCTTCCATTTCTGGTGATTTGCTGCAGTTCTAAGATCTTCATAGATTTTCGTTGCTCAAATGAGTGCAATTTCTGATATTTATATTTGCCTTGTCTTCATTGCTTCATTTTGCTTGCAAGAAAGTGCCACTTATAGTCGTTGAAATATCACTCATAGTTACACAGACATTATGAAAATGCCACACATAGCAATCTGAAACCTTGGCAGCTATGTTCAAGGATTTTGACAAGATGCGGTCCGGCGGGGAGATGAATAGGTGTCCTAATGCGGTTTTCTCTACTTTGAAAATTTTTCACAGGACTCCTACCCACTACAGTTAGGTTTTTCTGTGTAACACCCCCTTTTAGATATACCAACCCTAGGAGCAATAATAAAGTATTTTAGACCACTAGAAAGGTATTTTTAATCACTTTCACCCACTCCACCACACTGTGCACCACACATAGTCTTCCTTTCAGTGCTCCTACGTAGTTTCCACAAGTCGTAGCACGCCCCAGTTTGTAGAGAACTGGGATGGCCCGAATGTGAAGCATATCATCGTGCGGAAACCCTTGTGAGTGAGGGGACTCAAGAAATACATTTTTCTTTCTTGAAGGCTATTTCTGGGCATACGGTTTCAGAGCCTCTTTCTTTCTGACTGTGCCCTCAAACCTGAGACCTCGGGTTTTATTTGGAATATACATTTAGGAAGGCAGACCCAGTTATCACCAACCTCTACCTCCCTTCCCCTTTTGTGTACAAGGATTTTGACAATAATTTTTGGATGAGAAGGAAGGGGAATGTAACACCTAAACACACTAAATCAGTAAGTCTGTGAATATCATTAGCTCTGGCGGGGGTTAGAATCTGACCCTTTAGGGGTTGTGTACTTGTTCTAAAGGTATTATTGAAGAGAATATTTGTTAATTTGTGCCAGCGGTACAGCTTTGCACCGTCATGCAATACCAGAAAGAATGGCACTTATTTTGCCAGATCACAACTGCTTAAGAGGTAAACTGTTTTGGAGGCTGCTTTTTGACTTTGCCGGGCTGTGTAAGTCAGATCTGTGCACTCACCTTATGAATGTCGGCTGTATCTGTTTATAGAGTAAATTCACTGAGAGCCATTTATGGGCTCCTCAAGTGTTTTTGTTCTATCGCAACTCTGGCCTTAAAGTAACATCCTCCCTGGACCGGTCATGATCCAGAGCTATGCTTATCTGTGCATGACAGGAAGGCACCAAGACAAGCTCCTCTGAACTTCAGTCCTACTAAAGTCTTTGGCTGCAGAGACAGTCAGCAGTGCATCCAGAGTGTTCTTGCTGTGAGGCTTTGCAGCTGCAGTACATACATTATGGTAAACATTCACGTGAATCCAGACAAACAACACGATCTATCAAGTATAAGCTCCTGGTGGTTCAGATCAATCCTTGCCAGGCAAATTGGATACACAGTTGCTACAGCTGGAGTCTTGTTACCAGGCGATTGGAATTATTTGCACTTTCATCGAGAGTTGTCAAGGATCATGTTCTTAGAGAAGTATTCTGGATAAATATTAGATACCAAGTATTTACACTTTGCTTTGTACTAATATTAGAATCACCCTTTGGAAGATTACAAACTCTATATACATGAGCCATTCTTTATAAGGTTACTAACTCTTTTGTACCTATTCATGAGAGGAGCTAGTGAAACCTCCGTAGTGTACAGACCTTCTTTAGAGCATTTGAATCACCTCTTGTAGTAAGCTCTTGCCTGTGGTAGGGAAGCAAATGCATATTGCCAGTCCATTACAGCTGATCAATTATGTGCATTGAGAATGATTCACATCACATACTTGATTTTATAACTCTATGCAGGTGGTTATAGATTTAAGAATGTATAGTACAGTTCAGGTCATTTCATACATTATTTACAAAGGGAATTTATATCTTTCAGCTTTAGGAAGTCCTAGATTATTCAGCAACCACAAAGTGGGTAGTAACCACAAGGCACAACATATGTCGTAGTAGAAATATTGAACTGCTACATCATTGATCAGATACTAAAATAAATATTACTTGTCCATATCTAAGCCTCTGCAGTGCAGTATGAGTCTGGCAATAAAAACTGATGAGGTTGAGATATCAAGTGTTTCTGTTTTTCTTTCTCGTGTCTTGTTCCCTTTTCATCTGTTCTAGTGCCAGTGAACATGGATGTTCTTTGCATGGTCATCAGTGGTTTCAGGGAAGTGTGAATACTAAAATCAATCCTTTTAGATCTGGATTGCCAGGTTATGCAACAGTGATTCCTAGACAATGTTATCATTCCATCCTGAGGGATGGATCCAGAATTTAATAGGTTTCAAATCCTAGCCATGGTTACCAGTTTACAACAGAAAGTTAATGTACTGAAATCAGAGAATGATTTTACAATCTGAGTTACTTCAAATCAAAAGAGAATTAGGCTCTGTTGAAGCCAGAGAGTAAAGAATAGTCATATTGCAATTTCTGTAGAAACTAAGGCCTCTGGATGTGGAACAAAACCACCCCCACTGAGGGACTCGGAATCTCATATGCATTCATGCATTGTACGAGTTATGACAACATTAGCACCGCCAGATAGATTGTCTGGTTTTCCTAAAATGTTTGCATTATTTCTTAATCAGTGTAGGTAACATTTCCTATATAAACCCCTGGCATTCCCTGACAATCAAACTAAAGTAGCCTTTCTGCTATATTATTTCAGTTGTATGCTGCCTAGTGGAGTTTTCCAATAGTTGAGAGCAGTGATGCACTATTGTAAAATTCTTTGGATTTCTTTCAATAGATACAAAGCTATTTGATAGGAAATCCTATGTTCTTTCTTTGTATAGTGAAATACTGAATTGAAATCGGAGTCATCAAGATTTAGTAAGTTAATCACCACCTGTAATCGTTGGGTAGCTGAGAATGGTTTACCAGGAGAAAAGAGATCCACTCCCTTTTATCAAGGAATACAAAATGAATTGATATGTATTAGTACAGGTTTAGAATCTCCCTATAAACTGTGCTGAGCTCATAGATTTAGTGGTACAATTAGATCATCATTTAGCTGGGCGATGCTCAGACAAAAAATGATTACCAGTGTTTTCATAGCTAGACTGACTGTGGAACATTAAAGCTTAGATGGTTCTCGACCCATGACATTTCCATGAAATTAGGTATGAAGAAGGGTCCTTCATCAAAGGAAGAGAAGAAGAGAAGTTGTGCGCACAGGCTGCGCATGGATTGTGGTAAATCTGGAGACCACGTCAAATGCGGCTGAGAGGTCAGGTAAAATCACAGTGGTTCCCCTTTTTAATCCAGTACCATGCATACTTTGTCTTGAACAGCTGCAAACACAACGTCTGTACTGCGATACGGACAAAGACCTGCTTGTTGTGTGTTCATGACCAAGTTCTGAGGTGTGAACTCAGAAAGCTATTTTTTGACAATTTGCTCTGTGACTTTCAAGAACAGTCAACAAACGACAGAGGCAGCACTTATGTAAGGAGCCATCAGCTGAAATAGTTGTGCTGAACAATGATCATTTTGCGATCCAGACTTAATAGATGGTGAAGCCTGTTGAAACAGCTCTGCCGTAACACCATTGAATATAGATAGTAGTGACAAAAATCCGAAAGGACTGCCAAAGAGGTTGAGCCAATGCCTGATGCAGTCAATGAGGACTGATAGCTCAAATTGATTTTTTCCACTAAAAAAGTTGACCGCAAATTACAAAGCTCTTGTGGGGGTGATAACTCAGTGTAAGCCTGACTAGCACTGGAGAATTCTTTAATCATTTTAAAGAATTCTAACTTGGAATTTTTACTGACCTGAATGTGATTCTCGTAATGGTGAGAACAGGCATTTTTTACTTGTATTCTGTAGTTTTTAAGTCTTTGTTTATATTTATTTTTGTCAGCCGGGGAATCATTTTATAGCAACGTCCTCTCCAATCGCTTTGCATGCACGTTTAGCATCTGCAAGTTCATTAGTTTACTATGCAGCTGAAAGAGACCTATATTGAGACACTACTATGACTGGGGAGCAACAGCATCTAAAGCCAAAACTATGCATGCAGTAAAATTAGTACTTTTATCCTGAGCATTGTCATTAATAGTTTAAGGACACTCCTCGAGCACTGACTCAGTTTGGCAGGGGGAAGACTTGCCAAATTACACTTTGATGTCAACATCTTAGCGGTCGCAGAGAATTGTATGAAAATTGTTCGTTTTTAAATATAACAGCCGTGCCACATGATCAGACCAAACAACTAAAATGTCTGTTTTTCGGAGAAACATAATTACAACAAATATTAAGTCTAAAATGTAGCCTGCTGACTGCAGCACGGCCTAGAATTAGTTTAGAGATGCATTCGAAGATAAAGAGTCATCTCAAAAGATAAACTCTCCAAACAAGAGAAATTTGACAGGGAGTAAAACTAGTGTGGAAATGAAATTAACAATATGAGCAAAAAATGCTGAAAGATTTCCAGGAGTTCGATATTCCAGGACACCAGGACGTAAGGTAGAAGCCATGGATGAGATAGAAAAAAACATCCTCCCAGCAAAAAGAAATACTTCAGTGTTATGAACTCTTAAGTGAAGATGCTCCCTGAAATCACTGCTATCCCACCACCAGGTCTACTCTGCCAAACACCTTGAACTATCTCAAGCCCAGGATGATGAAGAAAAGAAAATGCCACGGTCAGCATTTTCCTAAATCCATGTTTCTAGCAAGAGAACAGGATATAGGCAATCGTCATTTATTACATTTCCAATGAGGCCAGCTTTTTTATCAGCCAGTGTCGATTCATAAAGGCAGCATGAAGCTGATTATTAAAAAAAAAAAGAAATTTGCGTTCAGTTGCGCCGTAACATTTTTATGAAGGGTAAATCGGAGAACTGGCATCAGCAGCAACAATAGGAACAGGTGACAAACTCATCTTATGTGCTGTATTAATTCGATATAAAGTTTTAACAACTTGGTGGACATGTTGCAGAATCACACTCCTTTCTACCCAATGCACGCTCAGAATTAGAGTTGGTTGATAAATAAACATGAGTGAGAGAAAAAGAAGGCAGAGGTGGGAACAAATAATTTTTATAAAAGTAAGTTTTGTATTTACCTTCAAAGCAACAATGACACAATTTATGAATTGGCTTCCTGACTATTAGATGGCTGAGCATCCTGCAGTAGTAACAATTCAAATGAATTTTTAGTGGTCTATCTTATCCACAGATGTTTGATCATATGTGCAGACTGGTTCTGTATGTGGATAGATTAAGAAGATTTCACACAACACACCTACTGGCCTTTAAGACTAATGTCTATCCCTCCCAGGCAGCATCGCACAATATCTATAGACTTTGTTAACATCATCCAACACCGCCACGATCTCCACTGGCTTCCAGTCGAAAACAGAATATCCTTCAAACTCCTCAACCACGCATTCAAGACCCTTCACAACACCGGACCAGCATACCGGAACAGCCACCTCTCATTCCACGCACACAAAAGACACTTTCGATCAGCCCAGCTCTCACTAACCACTGTCCATCGTATCAGCAAGACTAGAATGGGAGGAAAGTCCTTCTCCTGCCTCACAGCAAAAGACTGGAACACCCTCCCCCTCCTGCATTCTCTGTCATTGCCCCAGTTCAAAAGAACCTCAGGACCTGGCTTTTCAGGTGACCCCAGCCGGATTAAATTCATGTAGAAGGCACCCGAACCATCAGAAACAGACACTAAAGGAATGCAAAACATTTTTTTAACCCTTTATCGTAAGTTTAATAATTGATACATATTTATGCATTTATTCATTCATTTCTTATATAATAAAGTGTCTCAAAGGTGATTAAGAAAGTGATTGAAGAGAGTGCTCGTGAAAGAGATCAAAAGAAAGGCAAAGGTATAAGTGCGAACATACATTACATAAAAGAAATATATACAGATTCATACAAAACAAAGAGAGCCTGTCTGGAATGTCCTTATAATACTCCTTTCCAACGTCTTACCTAGAAACCTATATTATGGAGAAAAGTTAAAGCTCTTAATTTGGATCCCCGTATGTTCGAGGTTTAAATTTACACACACTGAGGTGAGTTTTTCCCTTCATTCTTCGCCCTGTATGATTTATGTATTACATTTTGGTCTTGGTACTCGACGTGCCTTTAAATATTCCAGCATTCCACGGATTGGATCCTTGTGAACTATCATTTATACTGATTTATCGGCCCCAAGGAGCCGCTGGCTCTGAAAGTGTGCCCCACCCCCACCAGTCTTCGACCGGTGGCCTCTAGGTGAGTTTAACCACCTTTTAATAGTACCTTTCACAGACACTCCAAAGATCTATGAATTGATTAGCTCTCCCCCACCTTAATTGTTTTACAGGTTGCTCGTTGCCCTCTCCTTATGAAGACCACTTAAGGAATTAATTGGCCTGTCTTCCTTTTGGGGTCGAAACGTCGACATATTATATATCAACGATCTTCCTCTTGTGCTTCCTGCTCCCACTGCACATATGTGGATCATTAAATTTTCATGTATAATGTGTAATATAATGAATAGATTACCCATTGAGAAGGATGTTTTTAGACCTAAATCAATGGTGGATTGTTGCACTGTATGCAGTGAAGTGGGGTGCCATATCACAGAGACTGAGAATGGGACAGGGTGCGACTGTACCCTAGAGGGAGGAGGAATGCATTTAATTAGCCAATTCATTATTGAGGAATTTTGATAAATGAGACCATTTTTTTAAAGTTTTCATCACTTTGTCAAGTACTCATACTATTTTATATGGGCGTCATCAACGCAAGTTGACACCATTTCATCTCCCTCATGAGTTCTATGACCTTTGACCACAACATGAACTCTAACTAACGGTCCTGTACTGCGCCTCAGTATAACTCATTGAACAGACTTTTTTTCACATTGGCTCAATTCGCTGCAACAGATTAAAGAAGGGTTGGCCTGGTCTACCCTGAAATGAAACATCAGCTGTGATTACCCTTAGGATGATTTACCTTTCAGGACTTGCTATTTTTCTTTCCTAAACCCCCAGGAGCAGGTGTGAGGGACAACCATTGCGATTGCATCATGTGGCTTTGTGAATATGTTAGTCAGAGAGCGTATCGAATTGTATGATCGTAAGCTCACTTGAATTTACGAAGCCCCAACTGACACTGGGAGATAAAATACTGGAAGCCAAAATAATGTCAGCTGTAACTGGATTACCACATGTTTTCTTGGGGGAAGACTGGTGTTAGCAGAAAATGTCATAGAAAGAAAATTGAAGCAAACCATATGGCTCATATTTACAGCAGAAGTAGCATGCTTTTCCTTACTCAGTAGTAGGAGTACATTCAGCAAGGCTAGCAGCACTGGAGCTATATTCCCATGCACAATAGAAAAATAATTCTCTAGCACCATGTTTACGGAATCTGCTCTTTAAGCATCATGCAGAAAATGGAACATGTAGTCCATGCACACTCAAACTTTATTTTTATATATATATTTATATATACTATAAATTGGAATCATGGACCTGAAGTATGAAGCCCAGTTTCATTTTAGTCAGTGTTTTTTCACGCTGGTTTGCAACCCGTTATCATTTTATGTTGTGATACAAATGGTATAATAATCAATTACATAACAAAATGTCCATTCACAGGAGGTCTCAAAAATTCACGTGTCATGTGTATGAGGCAAGTGGCTTTACTCAACTCCCTGTGGATCGCAAAGATGGAAGCCTACAAATACAGCAACCAGTTTTTCCTGCATATGAAAGTTTTTTTGCGCAGCGCCTTCACCCTCCTCCTCTTAAGGGTCCAGGGGCTGCTCTAAAAAGAAAATGGTTACATATTTAAACAAGCATTTGGAATACAATAGGTCTCGATTTACGCAAGTTTGAGCTATTGGCATTGTAAATGACAATGCCCTTTATTTATGTTTTGGTTTTTAAAACATAAATAAGAGGCATTGTAATTTACAACAATGCCAGTAGCTTAAACTCGCGTAAATGCGAGACCTATTGCATTTCAAATGCTTGTCTCTGGAAGCCATGAGATGGGCAGAGCTGTGTTTAAGTCAAATGATTACCTTGACCTCCTCAGCTGCTTGGGAGAAGGGGTGACCCTCTCCAGATGGATGCTGTCCATCGAAACGGAGAACTGCAAAAATAAAACCTAGCACTCCGCTGGGCGTGACTACAGATTAAACAAGCCCCAGGCTGAAAAGGGCGAGGGCAGTGCTCCCACCACAGCATTCGGCCAGCGGGCGGTGGTCTCAGCCGCTGCGGTCGATCTGCTTTAACCCCTTGCATGCTCATGACGAGCTGAGCTCGTCATGAGCTACAGTGCTCCGGTGCTCGTCATGGCCTTTAGAACGCTCGCACGCTGGGCAAATTCCCCTGCTGTGCTGAGCGTTCTAAAACGGGTGTGGCCGTGACAAGCTCGGCTCGTCATGAGCACAGGAGCACTTGTAGCTCATGAGGAGCTGAGCACGTCATGAGCACCGGGGCGCTGCGCGCCCCCCCTCCCTCCCCCCAGCACAGCAGGGTAATGTGCCGAGCAGGGAAGGGGTTAAAACACTGTGAGGAGGAGAAAGAGCTTGGCCGCAGGGTACAGTTTTATTTCTACCCAAGGCAGCCTTAAGCAGAAGACATGAAGCCACCAACAGTTGCTGCCAGTGAGACTGCACCATGGCCAGCGACTGGCAAACTTGAGCCAGCATTTCCCAGGAACACGGTGCTAGCTCTCCTTATACACGTTCCCCTATCGCCCGGGATAACTTACTGGCGTCTGTCCCACATTACACTGCTTTCTCATACTTAGTTTAACTTTTAACAGTGCCAGGACGTTTAAAAAACTACTGTGAAAAGGAGCCGCAGGGGGGGTGTAGGACGGTGCGCGAGCAGAGGAAAAAAAAACAAGCATGAAAGGCAGCAAGGGGTGGGTGGTGGTGGTGAAGAGACGGTGTGAGAGCTGAGCCAAAACAAAAAGTAGTGCACCAAAAGGGCTTAAGTGGCTAAAAGGTAACTGATCAATGTAAACTGCGTCAGTCGCCAGGGCGGAAACAAACATCCAAAAGGCGGGACAAAGACATCAAAGGGACCATTCAAAAGCAAGATTTTACATGGGGCACTACAAAAAACCAATTATAAGTGATGGGCGTGGCCACACAACACAGATCGAATACACCATGCCTCGTATGCGCGCTGCTTAGGCTCAACCTAAAAATGGCATATGAGGAAGCATGCAGTGGTCCTCTGGTTCACTCTCTGCTCTCCATTAGACCCCCCATCCCCCCCACCTCCAGACTTCACAAAGTTTAAGCTGACCTAGTGGCCAACCTCCATTCTGCACATTGTTTACCACCCCAAGTTGGGTGTTAGTAACCTTTCAGTGGTTTGCAACAGCAGATGTGGTCGCAAGCCATTGATTGATGCATTCTACTGCAACTCACAAATAGGAGGAAAACTCAAGCCCGCCTATTTGCGAGTTAAAATGGGCTGAAAATGTTTTCGGACTCACAAAATGTCTTTTATACATGGCAGCCAGTGATTTTGTAGTGGTGAAGCCTGTGATTAAAGTCTATACTTCCTTTGCACATTCACATGAAAACTATGCTGCAAATGTATTCTTAAACTTAAAACACTTTGGGAATATATATATTCGCCTCACTTCATCTATATTGGAACTATATTCACGTTGCTTCGTTTACGATGGATCTATACTTCATGACTATTGGAATTACATTCCCCATAACTCCAATAATTGGAATTTTGTATGTCTTCTTTTTTTGCAATATTTTTCTATTCTATACGGAGCTTTAATGTCTAAGCCAATATTCTTGTATCCTTTTACTTCTTCCTTTATCGTTCTGTGATACCTTCTAAAGTGTTCAGTCAAATTGTTAACTTGCTTTTTCCATGCAGTACTAGTAGCACAGGGCAGCACTTCTTGCATGTCTGCAATTCTATGCCAATATGCGGGAATTGGCTGTTTTTACGAGACCGATTTTTGTGTATGGACTTGAAGAGCAAATCCATTGGATTAAATTATGATAGAAGGCAACTCCAGGGGTCTTTTTAGGACTCAACTACAGTTGTCCGTAAACTGACCTATTGTTTCTGTTACATAATATATGCTTAGAATGTGCTCTGGGACATCCCTTACTCGTGGTTGGATGGCTTTGTGCCTATTTCAGTAGTTTGCTCTTGATTGGAAGGCTTTCCTTCCTGTTTGTCCCACCTAGGACCATTTCGTTCTCCCACTGTTCTGATTGGACGAGTGGTATCCCTCCACTGCTCCCTTAAGAGGACACTTTTTTTGTTTTGATTTAACACCTTGACTGCTGCAGCAATGCCCCCTCTGTGCTGAGAATCATTGGAATCCATTGTTCATGACGAGCTCTGTTCTTCATAAGCACACGACCAGTGTACTGCATGCAGCAGCGAAGGGGTTAAGCAGTCCACCGGAGTTCCCTGCTCTTTGTTGCGTTTTCCTCTTCCTCCAGCTGTATCTGTTTTCTCCTCACCCACTCACCAATACTTCCTGCCTGGCTGAATTCTTCACCAAGCATTTTCTCTCTGCATGGAGTACTTGTTTGTTCATCTGTACTATTCTGTCCTAGAGACAGTAAAAGGTTCCTAGTGATATGGGTAAAGCGGTTTGAAAGCTGCACATGCCCATTTTACCTTCAGGATGCTTCACTTTAAAAACTGTAGACAGAGTAAAAAATGTCAAACTGCAAAAAGTATGAAAACATTTACAGGAAGGAAAAGGGATGACATGGAATTTGTTTAATTTTAGTCTATTTGCTTTCCAAATCCAATTGAATATGACAAATGTATAAACTGTCTGTACTAGCAAGCACGGCGCCCAAGGTTTGCAACGGGATATATATTTTAAAACCTTAAAAGGTAGGTCATGTTCATAGACCACAAATAAAGAAATGAATATGGCCTTTTTGCAGAATCAAGCCTTGACAACTACAGCGCAGTGATAGCTTGCACCCTTTTAGGGAAAGATTCTTTAAACTTCCTCTGGTGAAACTAGCACGATCTGTGGCTGAAGAGAGAGTTCAGAGGCACGGATAACCCTCATATTATTTGCACACAGTGCTTGGCTACAGTCTTAGGCCCCGTGGACGGAGGAAAGCTGGAGTCAAACTTTAATAGCTCCTGCCCTCCTGGGATACAATTTTGGATAATTTTGTGATTTCATGGATTGTCATCAGAATTGCAAGCAGAGGAGTGGGTAGTGGTCCGAGATGGTTCACTGACTTACCTTAATCCAGTCTCTGCGTCATTGAGATGTTCATGAAAAGTTAAACCATGACCTCAAGATACAAGCCAGTTCTTATTTAGTCGTATTATAGGTCAAAGGATAAGACTCAGGGACATATTACAGCATTGAAGCGTGAGGTGTTACGGGCAACTATCACTGATGGACGCTCACTGCAAGACATTTACTACACCAACAAGCGAGGTCTGTAACTTCCACAGTGTGTAGAGAGATAGAATAGTGGGATGATTAGAAATATGCAATCAGGTCGGGACTCTGATACCTCCACCAGCCATCTCAAACACAATGTGCCATCTGTGGCAATTAAGATTGACTCAGTCCCCAGGGATTATTGAAAACAATTTAGGGTGGAATCCAAAGGTGATAGGGTTGATGAGCTGCTATAATTATCCTATTGCTGTTGTTTCCAGAAGCTCGTCCAGATTTGGGTCTTTGGCAGTGGGATGAACATTTATTAAACACCGAGAGAAGGCATCTTTGACAGAGGTGGCTAAGGCCACTATGCAAAATCGCAGTAGATGTTAAAACAACCTGCACAAAGGTCACAAGGAGAGCGGACACAAATGCATGCTACTCCTCAGAGGCATAATATGATCTAGAGCAAAAGGGTGTGTGTGTTTCCAACTAGGGTTCATGTGAAATGGACTTATGGTGAAGTTTCTCCTGCAAAAGTCACTGTGCACTTTTCTTTTATATACACCTTTTGGCGCACTTGACATTGCCACCACCTATGTACAATCATGCATATTCTTCAATTTTAAGTGCTGCAGTACTTTACAATATTGCAGCATCGAATAGAATAGGTTTGCAATCTAGGGAAAAGGGTAATGGAGCTGCTCTAAGGATTCCTCCTCTGTGTTGCCCGTATTTTAACAATGCTAAAGGAGAGTATGTGTAATACCTGAAGGAGGCCAATCAATGTGACACATATTAATAGCTCTACCCTTGATGCATGTCGTTCTTCTTCTGACCTCCAACTATACAACACATAGACACTGATGCTTGAAGAAATGTTACAATCCAACCCAGTTGCCTAGCTCTCTAGTTAATCGGCCTAGGCGTCGTACACAATACAAAGAATGTGATCGCCTCAAAGGCCAAGAATAAGGCAACATGTAGAGGCCCTTTGAGTGAGCAGCACATATAGGTTTATCACAGAGCATCAATAAAAACCTGACTTAAAGTGACCTTATTGCTTCGTCCTTCATTGGAGGAACAGATCTGCAATGTGACCAGTAGCAACAATATTCCACTATTAGTGCAAGCCTTCCTGTCCTAGTGTTGCACCTGTGAAGCACTGTGATGTGAAGTGTTGCAGCAGATTCCGTTAGAGCATGGTGGTCATAAACCTTACTCAGGTCTGTGGCCTAATCAGGCCTTCCCTTTTTTGGTACACACAAACAGACCGTAAATTGTACTCTTGCATTTACTCAGTGATTTGCCTGTCGCCAGTGGGCTTATGGCCTCTCTTCTACCGCTCCTGGCTAGTGTTCTGAAAGCTGAATTCTGCTGAACCTACACCAGGTAGATATTTGAGTTACTGTCGTGTGTAGGGCTGGAGTTACCCATGAAGTGCTTTTAGCCGCACTTCCTAAGATCCTCTCTTCACCATTTCTCTTAGGTTTGGTTGTTAACGTCCTCACCAGTGAATCAAAATATTACCAGCTCATTTCCAATTCACCCAGATGAAATTTTATTAGTGACCCGGACATGGCATACATTGATTCTTTGACCTCTAGACATCATAGCATTTTGGATTAAGGGCTGATAGGCCCCAAACCACAAGAAGTCTCCAATCAATCAATCAATCAAAGACATTTATAGAGCGCACTACTTACCCGGAGGGTCTCAAGGCGCTTGGGGGGGGGGGGGGGGGGTGCTGCTACTGCTCGAAGAGCCAGGTCTTGAGCTTCTTCCTGAAGGAGAGGTGGTCTTGGGTCAGGCGCAGGTCGGGAGGGAGGGAGTTCCAGGTCTTGGCGGCCAGGTAGGAGAAGGACCTTCCTCCTGTTGTCGTTCTTCGGATGCGGGGGACGGCGGCGAGGGCGTGACTGGCTGATCGGAGATGGCGTTTGGGAGCGTAGAAGTTGATGCGGTTGTTTAGGTAGCTCGGGCCTTGATCATGTAGGGCTTTGTGTGCGTGGGTGAGGAGACGGGAGGTGATTCTTTTGTTGACGGGGAGCCAATGCAGGTCTCTCAGGTGTCCGGAGATGTGGCTGTGTCGTGGGATGTCGAGGATGAGTCTGGCTGAGGCGTTCTGGATCCGCTGGAGTCTCTTCTGGAGCTTCGCGGTGGTTCCGGCGTAGAGGGCGTTGCCATAGTCCAGTCGGCTGGTGACGAGGGCCTGGGTGACTGTCTTCCTGGTCTCGGTGGGGATCCACCGGAAGATCTTCCGTAGCATGCGCAGGATGTTGAAGCATGACGAGGAGACGGCGTTGACTTGTCTGGTCATGGTGAGGGAGGAGTCCAAGATGAAGCCCAGGTTGCGTGCGTGGTCTGTCGGTTTGGGTGCGGTGCCCAGGGCGGGGGGCCACCAGGAGTCATCCCAGGCGGAGGGCGAGGAACCCAGGATGAGGACTTCCGTCTTGTCTGAGTTCAGTTTCAGGCGGCTGGTCGTCATCCACTCGGCTACGTCTTTCATCCCTTCGTGAAGGTTGGCTCTGGCGGCGGCAGGGCCGTTGGTCAGGGAGAGGATCAGCTGGGTGTCGTCAGCGTAGGAGATGATGTTGAGGTTGTGTTGGCGTGCGATGGCCGCGAGGGGGCTCATGTAGACGTTGAAGAGGGTGGGGCTCAGCGAGGATCCTTGAGGGACGCCGCAGATGACTTCGGTGGCCTCTGACTTGTACGGTGGTAGGCGGACTCTCTGTGTTCTTCCGTCGAGGAAGGAGATGATCCATTCCAGAGCCTTCTCCTGGATTCCGACGTCGCTGAGGCGCTGCACTAGGGTGCGGTGGCAGACAGTGTTGAATGCCGCGGAGAGGTCTAGGAGGATGAGGGCCGCTGTTTCTCCGTTGTCCATCAGGGCTCGGATGTCATCGGTGGCAGCGATGAGGGCGGTCTCGGTGCTGTGGTTGGCTCGGAAGCCAGACTGTGAGGGGTCGAGGGATCCATTTGTCTCGAGGAAGGCGGCCAGCTGTTTGTTGACGGTCTTCTCGATGACTTTGGCTGGGAACGGGAGGAGCGAGATGGGGCGGTAATTCTTGAGTTCGGTGGGGTCCGCTGTAGGTTTCTTTAGTAGGGCGCTGAGTTTGGCGTGCTTCCAGCTCTCCGGGAAGGTGGCGGTGTCGAAGGAGGTGTTGATGATGTCCCGCAGGTGGGGTGCGATGACAGCGTCGGCCTTGTTGAAGACGTGGTGAGGGCAGGGGTCGGTTGGAGATCCGGAGTGGATGGAGTTCATCATGCGGACGGTGTCTTCGGTGCTGATCGGAGTCCAGACGCGGATGGTGGTGGTGGGGGGCGGTGGTTCGGTCGTGGCGTGCGTCGGTTGAGTGCTGAAGCTGTTGTGTATGTCCGCGATCTTGTTGTGGAAGTAGGAGGCGAGGGAATTGCAGAGGTCTTGCGATGGGGTGATGTTGTTGTTTCCGGCGTTGGGGTTGGAGAGCTCTTTCACGATGTTGAAGAGTTCCTTGCAGTTGTGCGCGTTGTTGTCCAGCCGGTCCTTGAAAGCCGTTTTCTTGGTGGCGCGGATCAGTTGGTGGTGTTTCCGGGTGGCAAGCTTGAGGGTGGTCATGTTGTCCGGTGTTGGTTCCCTTCTCCAGGCTTTCTCGAGGGCTCGGCAATTCTTCTTGGAGCTCTTGAGTTCGTCGGTGAACCATGGGGCCTTCTTGCTGCCGGGTGGGGCCCTTAGTGGGGCGAGTTCGTCCGCGCAGTTGCTGATCCACTTCGTGATGTTGTCGGCGGCCTGGCTGGGGTTCGCTGAGCTGGCGGGAGGGTGCTTGCTCAGGGAAGCGGCGAGCTGGTCGGCTGTGATCTTGTTCCAGCTTCTTCGAGCAACCTGTTGCTGGTGGTGGTGGATCGTCGTTTTTCTGAAGGTGAAGTGGACGCAGCTGTGGTCCGTCCAGTGGCGTGGGCGATGTCTTTGCTGGATGAGAAGACGGCGTCGAGTGTGTGTCCGGCGAGGTGGGTGGGGGTGGACACCAGCTGCTTGAGTCCGAGGTTGTCGAGGTTGTCGAGCAGGGTGATGGTGTTGCGGTCGTTGTTGTTCTCCAGGTGGAAGTTGAGGTCCCCCATGAGGATGTAGTCAGCGGAGGGGAGGGCATGCGGGCTGACTAAGTCGGCGATGTCCTCGCTGAATTTTGTGCGTGGTCCCGGGGGTCTTTAGATCAGGGTGCCTCTGAGGGTGGTGTTCGGGTCGGTGCGGATCTGGTAGTGCAGGTGTTCGGCGGTTGTCAGGGTGTCGTCGGTGTTGGTCGTGATGTGGATGGTGTCCCTGTGGATGATGGCGATGCCTCCTCCCGTCTGTTTGACGCGCTCTCTTCGGGTGATCTTGTATCCCTCTGGGATGGCGATGGCGATGTCGGGTGCTGAGGAGTCGTTCATCCAGGTTTCCGTGAGGAAGGCAACGTCAGGAGCTGTGGTGTCGAGGAGGTTCCAGAGTTCGATGGCGTGTCTGTGGACGGAGCGGGTGTTGAGCAGGATGCACTTGAGGTGGTTGCTGCTGGTGTTCGGCTTGGCGGGTGCTGGTGCGAGGCAGGTCCGGATGCAGGTGAACTTGCAGGCGTGGCAGCTGAAGGGTCCGTGGGTGTGCTTCAAAGTGGCTCGGTAGCATCCAGGGATCCCGCCGGTGTTGAGTGCGTTGAGGGTGGCGGCGTCGTAGGTCCGGCGGGTGGGCTGGTGTCTGCGGGGACCAGGGGTCCTGGCACTGGGCGCGGTCCAGGCGCGGACGGGCGCAGACGGGCTTACCTTTGGCGCGCCTTCAGCGCACAATCGGCGCTCCCGCTGCGCGTGACCGCTGCGCGTTCGCACGGTCGCCATATATGGCGAAGTGCGAGGGAGGGCGGAGCAGCTGGGAGGTGGGAGCGGGGAGGGTACAGAAAGAAAAAGGGGGCGTGGTTAGCGGCGGTGGCGGGAAGCGGGGAGCAGGTAGGGAGGAGACCGGAGGGAGCGAGAAACAGGCGACAAAAACAAATATACAAATTCACAATGCAATACAAATGAGCAAAATAGCTCTACAAGCAGAGGGGGACACAGCAAGAGAACGGCTGCAGGTCAGGCGAGCACAGCGCTACACCGTAGGAGACCACGCCGCTCGGTGGCAGGGGGCGTGGTCACACGGCGGCGGCCGGGGCAGCGAGGCAGGCAGGCGGGAGGCACACGCAGCAGCTGGTGGCCGTGCGGCGCGGGGGGTGTCCTAAACTAGGTCACCTAGCCGCTGTTGTTGAATCCAGGCCTACCTCTGGTCATAGTATTTGTGTTAATAAATTGTGTAAACGGATTTTCAGCTCTGGACTGCAGATATATACCTTAATCTATGTGAACAGGTCTTAAAAGATTTTTTGAGGGAAAAAATATTTTTAATAATTGTGTTAAACTCACTGGTGCAAACGGTTTCGCACATTGTTTTGGTCGTCAGTTTAAGTTTATTTTGTTTTGGTCGTCAGTTTAAGTTTATTGTGCGAGACTTTCCAAAGCTGAAGTGAATACAAAGGAATCCATCCACTTGCAGGTATCATGCTCATTTATTTTGGGAGTTGTCACTTTTCATAGCTGTCAATCTGCGCCTCTATAAACTATTGGCTACTATACGGCGGGCTCCAGTTGCATAAAAGTGTTCTGGATGATTTCAGGAACAGTTAGTATATTGTGAGGTCGACGCATAACTTAAAGCAGTTTAATTTGCCTTGACAAGAGGAATAGATCCGATTGAATAAATTCGTTTGCTCCTGGAGAAGGTCATTCAGGTGGCAGAGGGAGACAGGTACACCCAATTGTACTGATTAAACGGGTAGCATTGTGTTGAGTGGTTATGCTTCCCTCTTTCCACATTTTATGTATTTCCAAATTGTATGTAGGTCATACACAATTCAAAAATATGCATTTCTGTTTGTGCCTTACCCAATACTATAAAACTGTTTTCACAGAAGCTCCCCTTTGCTGCTTAATAAAAATGATTACATTTATAGCAATGAAGGTACAACGAGCTGTATTCTGACATTGTGTGATCCAAAGCAAGACGTTTTACCGCGTTCCCTTGTAGGTGAGGGGCTGCAGTCATGTGGCATCGTTATAGTAGCAGTGGTGCCAGCTTGAGTCAACAAATCTTGCTGGCTGATACCAGACAAGTGGTATGGCTCGTTATTCCCCATGCGGATGCGCCTCCTTTATGCCATGGTTGTATTGCCACTTACATCCATCGATTGCAGAACTGGGAACATGGTGCAGATGGGCAGGTCAAGCTATAGGAAGACTAGCAGTTCATTACTTAGTATGTGTTTAACTAAGGAAAGAAAAAAAAGTTTATGGTCTAAGCCCTAGAAACCTGTTAATCCTAAACACAAATTCACTGCTAGAGAAAATATCGATCTGATTCGCAAACACATTTCAATCTTTAGAAATCTATTCTATTTAGTACAATCACCCTCTTAAACCCTAAGAACCCAAGGTAGTCTAGGCCACTCAGACCCCAATTGTAACCCATACACGATAACACAAACAACATTCCAACAGCTGAACCCTAAAGTCGACATCCATGTGCAGGCCAGCCTTCTTCAAACGTGCTAATGAGAGCGCCAGTGGCGGCTGGCATCTATGGGAGTCGTGAGGCGGGCAAATTGGTGGTGGGTAAAAATAAAAATAAAAAAAGACTAAACTGCGACATGTCTGTCTCTGACCGCTTTCTTGCTGCATGCCTTCCTCCTGTAGCGCGAGCCCTTGAGAAGTGCCTTAAACAGTCCCGTTGCTGCTCTCGTGCTGTGAGAGCAAAATGCGATGCAGGGAGCGCTACGAAATTCGTTTTATTAATCAAATTGTTTATTAACTTCAATTCTCCATACTCCAGTTTTTAGCACCCCCACCCTGCCCCTCCCCCGCCCCACCTCTCCGCCCCACAGAAACTCCCTCCAGAGGCCATGGCTGCTGACAACCACAGATATTTCAACAAGCTCAGGCAAAACTGGTAAAAGTTTGTATCACAAACCTGGCCAACATGTTGGAGTCTAGATTATTTTCTTATATTTGGATCACCAGAACAAAGGAGCTTGGGTTCACCAATGGAGATATAAATAAGGGTTCACCAATGGAGATATAAATAAGGGTGCAGATCAATGGCAGAATTCAAAAAACAGATTCATTGTCAGTCGCTCTTGAGGTTGGTCAAGAGGTAAGTGATAAATACACTGTAAACGCAATAGAAAGTCTATAGACGAGCCCTGGTTCCTTTAGGAGAGTATGTTAAATTATGTTATATATTTATACAGCGCACGAATACCATCGGTGTCTTGGCGCTAACAATCAAGAAGCGAGCTGGACCACTATTCATCAAACAACTAGGTCTTAATGGCTTTCCTGAAAGATATCAAGGATCGAAGATTACTGATGGTAATAGGGAGGGTGTTCCAGAGCTTCGTAGCACCCACCTTAAAACTTCTACCGCCCCAGTTTGATTAAAAAAATCTCTGAGAAAGTATCAATTTTTCCCCTTGTGATCAAAGTCATCTGTTTGGAGAGTACCAATACAGTGACCACCTCAAGAACTGAGGACCGGTACCATGTAGTGCCTTATATGTAATGCACAGATGCTTGAACTCAAGACCACTTTTGACTGGTAGCCAATACAGACTCCGATGTTGCTTTCCCACAGATTGAAATTTGGGATTCCCTAGGAGGAGCCGCATTTTGAATCATCGGAAGCCTATGTAGTTGCTTTTTGGGTATGTTGG
This sequence comes from Lissotriton vulgaris, assembly GCF_964263255.1. Classification (NCBI taxonomy): domain Eukaryota; kingdom Metazoa; phylum Chordata; class Amphibia; order Caudata; family Salamandridae; genus Lissotriton; species Lissotriton vulgaris. Next base: position 1,062,109,126 of record NC_141693.1, on the reverse strand, counting down.
AATGAATGGAAAGATTTTCTTAATCGTTTTGAGTATAAAGAAGCTGGATAATGAAACTGTCTTGACTTGAGCTTCGAAGTCCAGTCTCTCATCTCTCACCACACCCAGATTTTTGGCTTTAGGGACCGGGATGGGTGCTGTTTCCAGGTCATCTGGCCACCAAATCTGAGACCAGGAGGGGGAGTAATTACTGAGCAGTATTACCTCGGTCTTCCAAGAGTTCAACTTAAGGCAGTGTGATCTTCTCCATAAGTTACCTGCTATCATGCAGTCCCTAAATCTTTTTACTGGCGGCTGGGCATTTTTACAGATGGACACGACGATTTGAGTGTCATCCGCATAGGATGTTAGTGCCATCCCGAATGATCTTATTAATGCCTCCAGTTCAGATACATATACATTGAAAAGCGTGGGACTCAAAGAGGAACCCTGTGGAACTCCACATGGGAGTATGAAGGATGGAGAGGTGTAGTCGCCCAGGGCAACTGATTGTAGCCTATCCGCTTAAAAAGGAGACCAATGCCAATGCCTTTTCTGAAATACCAGGAGAATTCAGATGGTTAAGCAGCATCTTATGGTCTACTGTGTCGAAAGTCGGAGCAGGACCAGAGCTGCAGCTCCACCTGCGTCCAATACTGCTCTGATTTCATCTTTGGCTTTTATTAGGGCTGTTTCTGTGCTATGTTCTGACCTGAATCCAAATTGAGACTCATTCAGCAAGTTGTGCTCACGTAAGTATGATGTGAGCTGGTTATTCATGACTTTTTCAACCAAATTAGCTGGAAATGGAAGACACGAGATCAGCTTATAGATGCCTGGGTCTAGTGCATCAAGGATAGATTTTTTTCAGAAGGGGCAAAATCGAGGCCCTCTTCCAAATAGAGTGAAACACACCTTCTGTGATCATTGAATTAAAAATGGAGGTTAAACTTGGGCCAAGGATCTCAGGGGCTTTTTTAAATATCATAGGAGGGAGAGGATCATGGGTAGAGACCAATTTTGTTTTTAAAATATGAGTGGTTATCTAATTCACGGGTACTGCTCTGAATTCTGAGAAGGTGGGAGCGCTCTGGTATCGTGATCTTATGGTGTCATGAGTATCCGATTTTACCCTATTATCAAAAGTGGTAAAGATTTCCTCCACTTCGCATTTGAAAGTGCTGCGCTAGTGAGTTACAGAATTATTGAGAATAATCATTCCCCTTTCTTTTGGGGGGTATAAACAACTTAGTCACCACCATACCATAATCAGTGGGCATGACTGGGCAGCTAGTAGTCATAGACTGATTGTAGTCTACAGATCAAATTGTCTCAATAAATAAAAAAGAATCTGATCTTGACAGAGTTTATGTTAGTAGATAATGAAGTGGGATGAGTCAGGGACTAAATCATTTGAACTGCGCCCCACATTTCTGAACTGCATTTATTAATGGTTTAGCCCAAGGACTCTTTTTGACTGATTAAAAAGCTGCCTTATTTAGTTTTAAATGATTATTATAATAGAGTTTATATTCTTGCTTCTAATCTTTTAACTGCTTCGCCTCAAGCCTGTCTCAACTATTTAAACAGTTGTTTGAGGCATTCTTTGCATTTTCTATATTATTCCTCAAATTTGTAATATAATTGTGGGTTTCTCAGGAGATCTTTGATGTTTATTATTTATCTGGAATATACCTTGATTTGTGAACTGAGTGACCTACTTGGACTTAAAGTGTTCAGAACTTGCTAAATAGTATGATATTCCACTTGAAGTTTGGCATCTCTTGCACTCGGCCTCCTTCATACTAATATGCGCCAATATCTTGAGTAGTTTATTGGTGACTACTTATCTACGCCATCCTGATTTATTGTTTGTTTCTAGACCGACCAGTACTCTTTGTGCTAACCGCGAATTAAGTGATCAGCTATACTGATTTATGTAGTGGAATGTCTTCAAGATGCCAGCAGCAGAAACCGTGGTTTCATTCACTTTCCTGTTATTAGGAATCTTTCCCTTTTAATTCTTTTTTGATGCTTAGCTTGCATGAAAACCATGCAGGGCGCATGTGTTACCCTTTTGTATGATCACTTCAACACCACTGCAATGCATTAACTTGTTTTTCTTTGCCTCCGACTACAAAATGTTTTATTTCTGGAACAAAGCAACCATATTTAGCCCCATGTGTGCTACATGAAAAAATTAGGGAAACCTGTTTGCACAAGGCAAGATGTAGTAAAGACTTGCATCGCACTGCTGAATTTAATGTCCTCGTCTTTCATGTGAAATGAAGAATAGTCCTATATCTGGCGCAGCAGTCTTGCTCTCTTGTGCAGACAGAAGTACAGGGGTGTCCAGCATTAGTCTACTTGGCTACATTCATGCCCGATGAAGAATATCAATATGCACATAGGATAAAATTACATAGTCTAAATCTGAATATTTATCACTCACATGATCGCCCACTGTCATGAAAATACGGCATAGATCCAGTCTTTGTGCACTAATGTTGGGCAACCTGCTAGTAGTAGACAATATAAAGCCTAACTAGCTATGTTGGCATTTTAAGCAGTTTGGTAGTCCTCTCACTGATCAATAAGTAGGATTTTTGTTTTGTCTTTCAGGCTGGTGGTTTGTGAGCACCGCAGAAGAGCAGGGCTGGGTCCCTGCAACTTACCTGGAGTGTCAGAATGGAACAAAAGATGACTCTGACATTAACACCTCGAAAATGGGAGAAGGTACAGACTCGACTTTTGGAGACTTATACCATTCAGTAATTACTTGTCGATTGTGCATATGGAATTGTGTAGTCTTCGCGCCCTCTCGTCTAGCCTCGTTGAGCAGGCAATATGATGCAAGTTAAATTAAACCGTATAAGGATGCTAAAAGTTGAGTGGTTGTTTTGAAACTAATATGCATAGCAATGTGCTACGGGGATGAGCAAACAAGGAAAGGCTTTTGTGCCATACTGCAATTCCATAATGTTAGTTACAAGCTTCACCTTTGCTCAAGCTGAAAGCAATTGATAAACCATATAGTTAAACCCAGCAATGCGTACACTCAAGACACTGTGGTGGGACATCTCCACATCAGAGGTGACTTACTCATTGAGGTTTATGTGTGGCCAACTCCTTTACAGGTAAAACAGGCTGAGGATGTCCCTTTCTGAAAGAGATAAAAGCCCTGTGTTCTGGTCTACGGCCTCCCACAGCTCCCTGACATCTACCAGGTTCAGGATCTTGACAGGAAAATGACCTCTGGAGAGTCTGTGTTTTTGTGCCTTATATAAGCTATGTTTATTTGCTACCCATCTCCTTTACCTGTTCAATGGACTCATGAGTGAAGCTCCCCTGCAGTCCTGCATACCCATTCAGTCTTGCCAAGTATCACACATCAGACGTGACACTAATGCATTTCAGTGTTGTGCTCCGCATTACCGCACTGAAATGCATTGTCACGCATAATGCATAGTGGCAGTCTCAGGTGTACATGATGGCTGCAAACGTGAGTGTGGAAGCTCGCTGCAGGCACTGCCTGTGGTCGGCCTGCTCCAGCGGGCTGCTTCCGTGGTCTTGAGGCAGTGATCCCAGCTAAGCTATGGCCTTTAGCTTGCCAGTCGCAGGCTCTCTGCTACAATGTATCTCCTGCAGCCGCGGTGCTGCTTGGCTCGGAGTCAGCCTGCCTGACGTCACGTCCATTGCCCAATGAATATCTAGGGCTCCGCGGGGTATGTCACATCCTGCTGGCTCCGAGAGCGGGGAGTTTATTGTTCAGTAACTTGAAGGCGCCAAAGGGGTCATAATCAATTATGGGACAGGCAGCGCTGTTGCTCGCACATGATGGCCCGGCCACACGGTGCTGTAGGCCATTATAATCAAGGCCGCCGCAGCATTCACTTAAAATTTCCGATCCGGCCGCAGAGAGAATTGTGCAGTGGCGGGTACGGAGAGCCATGACTGACCGTCACTGTCAGGTCCGCCAGGTCTCCGTGAGGACATCAGCAGCCTGGAGCAAAGTATAAGGCAGATTGCCCTGTGGGGTATCTCACTCGTGGCATGAGCACCCAGCAGCCTTCGTTGCAGTGCAAGTCACCGTCCGACGTCCAATCACGCAAGTTCCGGCTGAAAATGATCACAGTAAGTAGACAGTTTGTTGTTTTAGCCACTTGCCACCCTGTTTGTCAGTGTTAACCACAATATGGTGTCACTGTTAACACAATTGTCAGTATGGTGCTGGGAGGGGCAAGATCTTGAGTCTGAGACCCTCATGCTGGTTCCCTAGCCCCCATCTTTGCTTTCAGTAATGTTTGTGCCTGTCGCCCAGGCTTTCAGCTCTGAACCGGAGCGTCACTATCAGCATAGCCTGTCTGGAACTCTGTGACAGCCTGCCTGAGGCTGGTGTGAGCTGGTGCCTGCTGCAGGGCTGCTTATATAGGGACTCCACTTGCCGCCTCAGGCAGACCTCTCAGCTTGGAGTAATGATTATTAGGGTTTAGCGAGATGGGTCTCTGTCGGGCACAGCAATAACACCCTTCACTGACATTGATGTAACATCAAAGATACTCCTTATGTTTCTTTCACAGTCTCACCATGTCACAAAGGAAGCATTTTCAATGTTATTTGCAACAAAGCTATAGTTGTTGCTTATTTATCTTATGTAACTAATAAGCACTGACAAAGCTAAATAATCCTAACTTGTTGCAGCAGTAATGATACTTGTATTATATATCTGGATGCAATGACAGAAGCAGCAAAAGGATGCAAGGAAAGAAGCAGCAAAATACTAGTCGGGCGGTACAATATGCCAACAGTTTTTCTCATTACGTGTTTTTAACCTACACCCTTAATTACATTTGAGAGACACCCGCCCCACCCAGTTTTTTCATCCAACTTAAACCCCTGGCATTGAGGCTACTAAACTAGTATTACATATTAAAACACAGCCTGGCTGTTACCTATGCGTGCCTCCGCCTCACTCTCCGGTGTAATTTCTAATATATATATGTTTCCCTCGTCTTCACTGCTTCATTTTGGTCATGTGAAAGTGTCACTCAGTCTTTGATATGTCACTCATAATTACACTGAGGTTATGAAAATGTCACACATGGCAATTTGAAACCTTGGCAGCTATTCCCATTGCAAAGATGATTTAAGTTACACCTCCGCCGACGATAGCGTTGCTACTTCTCCTATTCTAGCAGGGTTGTATTGTGTCCCACCCTGCTCTCCGGTCCGGCTTAAACTATTATGCTCTGTCTGGGCATACCAGAGAAGCATAAAACCATGAGCACAACCAAGGTCTCGCTTTTAGTCTTCCCACCCTACCAAGAACAGACGATGATGGCACACTCGTCATCAATACTTTACCAGTCTACATATGAAATGTGTGTGTGTGGGGGGGGGGGGTGTTTCACAGTCTCTCCACCCTGCTAGTCTCCTGTGTGCGCTTTCAAGACTCCATGTTTTCATGGGATAACCATCTTCCTGTTCTGCTGCCATCCTCACAACGTTGTCAACCATTTAGTTATCTGTTGTCACGCCTGTGCAAGGAGGACTTTTGCATTTTGGTCCATTATTTACTTTAACTTTGATAGCTTTATCCGTATGCTGATATTGCCAATTACAATCATCGCAACTTTTGTTGTTTCACAAGCAGGGTTAGCGATTTACAAACCTATACTGTAGCTTAGATCTGTTGAAGTAATTAAAGAAAGACACACATATTAGGTCTCTGTGAGCAACCAGAATTAAACTAATGGTTCCAAACGGAACCCTTTTCCTTTCTTTGAGTTTGCCTACTTCCCACCTCCTGATCTGGTCCTTTCCAAGAAAGTAAACGTAATAGGTTGAGCCTGCAGTTGCCTGTAGAGCTGTACAAATAGAGCAGGGCAGGCTGAACAAGGGGGAGTTCGGTTTGAGAGGTGACTGTGCCATTAGAGCAACAGCAGGAACCGAGCCATCCAAAGGCCTTTTATGGAATGTAAAAATATGACGAGACCATTAACAGTAACATTTTACAGAACAATTGCACATAAATTCTAATAACCATGTCTCAATAGGTGTACCTTTTATTAAAGGTCCCCATGAAAGTTTGTAAAAGGAAATGGCCTGATTGTGGTGCCATGAATGAACCAAAAGACTCCTACATTTTTGGTGTCCTGTACATTATATAAACGGGCAAAAGTATTATTACATGTGAAACAAAATATAGCATGTTATAGATTATTGAATTACTTTTAGCTTCTAGGTCGTCTGAAATGTTTAAATTAAAGAGAAATAAGCCCATTGATGTACAATTATTTGCACAAGATCACACAAATGGGCACAAGCAGAAGAAGTCGAGATATGAACCAAGGTTTCCTGGTCACTCAGTGTGAAATACAGCCTTAGGAGGGATATCCTCCTAGTTTTACAGAAAAGGACAAAGCTTTGCGTGTATTTGTATTTCGAAAAGATAAATCAGTGGACTGTGTTCGGCAAAGCCTCTGGAAATTATATATATCAACCTGAAACTAAATAAAAACATTTTTGTAGAAGTAAAATACAGAAAGAGGCCACAGAAAGTAATAATTCACGTCAGATTTAGTGTTAAAAAAAAACATCCAGCAAACGACATTAAAGTGCATCATTCTGGTTCTCCATGGTATCCCAGGACTAAAACAAACCTATTTCCTAAGGAACAAGTAGAGGAGAGAACATGCGTTATCAATAAGAGTGAAGTCGCAGATACTGCAATTCAATTAGCGTGACCGGATTTGGAGAATTAACCGCATCGCTGCGGCGGCTTTTCCCGCTGTGTGCGACAAATTTTAAAAAGCCGCGTTACATGACGAGCTCAGCTCGTCATCCACACACGGCCACCGTGGCTGATGACGAGCTGAGCTCGTCATCAGCAGCGAAGAGGTTAAAAACCAGGAAAGGTCAGATATAAAAGTAGGACTGCGTGCCTGTGTGTGTGTGTATTTATATATATATATATATACATATACACACACGTTTACATGGCTACATACCCTTAGCAATCGCAAGACCGCCCCCCTGCCGCCCCCTGCTCCCCACTCTGTCTCTGCTGGATGCAGACACGAGCCTCCTCCTGTGCTGCTTGGCTAAAAACAATACGTTTTTTTGGACTTCAGAGGCCCCTGTGAAAGGGGAAGATACCTTTCAATCCTGCTTCACAGGATGACCTGGCCTTTGTCCCAAAAACCGAGAGATGTAGCCAAAATTAATGAAAGCGTTGGAACACCAGGACAGTCCTCTGAAAACAGTGACTGTCAGGGAAAATCTGGTCACCCTAAATTCAATTCGACTTGCTGTCAAGTTACCAGCCCTCAGTAGATGGATCTGAGAAGTAAACTTGACTTGCTGTTGATTATAATTTTAATTTCTCTTTCTGCATTTATTATAAACTGTAATTTCAGTGGAAAGTGAGAACAACACCTTTGTGTTTGAATTATGCCCAAACTTTAACACACCAGCTCTCCTTCATTAAGCAGGCCAATGTGTTTTTTACACAGCAGAGCAGTGAAGTGGCCAGAGTGTTTGATATGATGTTCAAAGAGAGCCAGGCATTTGACCCGAGCCCAGAACAGGTCTCCTTGGTCCCAGTGTCTAATTTGAAGCGATGGTTTCCGGTGCTGGGCACCTGCACTTACTTGTCAACACCTGTGCTTGTGAATGTCTGCCACATGGTGGCACTGTTTGTCTAATTTTCAAATGTAAACAGCAGCAGTTTATGAATTCAATATAAATATTTAAAATGACCATTACCTTTCACCCATGCCATTCTAATAGCTTTGGGGGCTGGAATAGTCGGAATTGGCACACTTTTAGAAGATTGATGGTTAGAAGTTGTGCTGGCACTATCTTTGGCAGCACGGGCAATGATTTGTGCAAGCTGCAATGTCCTCCTGACAAGGGTCCAGGCACTTATTTGTTTACAAATTAAGCATGACTTGGTCCGCCCACTAACATGTAAACCCTAATGTTTGGAAATCCTGTTACCTACAGCTTTCACTCATGCTTTTTAAACTTGCAAGGCTATACCATTAGCAGCAAGAACTCTTTACAGTTACATGTCTTCAGAACAGGGGCTCTGAGGGGGCCAGAGCGGTATCTGTCTGTTTTGTAAACAAGCAAATGTTAAAAAAAAGCTAAAGTGGTCCATTTTGCAGCATTTGATGCCAAAGTATCTTGCCTGACCATCTTTTGATTTTGATAATGGGCAGAGTGCTGAAACTTTTCAGGCACTCGTCCTCAGTCACAGATCTGGGTTGAATCCATCATCGTTCTTTAGCTCACTGCGCCACTCCAGTTCAGGCCCCTTGACCCTGTTCCTCGTGGGAACAGTCCAACCCAAACTGCGAAGCCAGGTCTTCCCTGGACTGGAAACAAACATCCTGGAACCGGTTTGACAGTAACATTCAAACCCTCAACCTTCTGGTCGAAGGCCAAGTCTGCTTTCTCAACATATGAGCAGGAATGAGTCATCACCAGTACCAACTTGCATGACCTCAAGACCCATGTGGATACGAATGCAGCTACCCACATCTCAGTAGTTTTAGCCTGCTTAATCACCCCACCCTCCTTCCCAAACTTGTGTTTTTAACATTCAAGACAGGGCCTTGGATTTGCCTTCATCTTCATCTTTCATTTCAACACTCTCCGCTTCACCTGCACGCCACCTTCCTTATCTCCAGTTCCATCTCTGACAACGGGCTCCCCACAGGCTTTCCCTTAACGGCTGTAGTCATTCAGTCTGATCTGCTACATTGACCTTGGCAACAAACACAAGTTTCATAATAGAACCACAAATAGAGCTTCTGATTTCAGAATTTAGATTCATTCTTTCTCAGTCATTGAGTGGATGACTAGAAATATTAAGAAGTGTTTGAGTCTCTTTAGATGTATATTCTATTAATCGGAGCCCAAGTTGACCCGGCTGCCAAATCTTTCTTTCATTGTCTAACACAGGTGAATCTTCTACATTTGCCCATCTGGGGCAAGCCACTATTGGATTCGAAAATCATATTTGAGGTACACAAAGAAACATTATTGGGATGTACCAAAATACCATCTATGTAAGTACCATTAGGTGCAAAATATAGTGGTGTGGCTTTCATATCATCTTCAACTTTGGAGCATTAAATCTCAAGCTTTGCCTAATCTACACTGCCTTCGAGCCAGGGGAGTCTCCTTCAAGGCCCTATGTACCATCTACCTAGTCTTAGATGGATGGCATTGACCTGAACATCCGTTGGTGAACTTTGCACCACTGAGCCATTTCTTGCCTTTTACTCGAACTTCAAACCCGAAAATTCAACACATTTTGACACAAAGGCTTAGCATTCTTTGCCTTTTTTGCGAAACATTTGAAATCCCTTCTGACCGGCTTAAGGAATAATCACAATCACATTGCCTTCGTAACTGCTCTCTTGATATAGCTGTTTCCCAAAACTCAGCTATTACTAGAATTCGCTCTGAGGAAGGATCACTGTCCGCTGCACCCTATCTTAGCAAAGTCCTTATCTGTACATCTTGTTCACTGCACCAAGATCGGTGTGTCTTTCTGACCACATGGCCAACCACTTTTCACCCACACACTTTTACACTCATGTGCTGTCATTTACCCACACATACCTTCCTGCTGTGCCTGTCTGCTCTCGCACAATTCTTTGCCCACTGAGCATCGCTCAACACTATTTCCAACCACCCTTCAAGCACTATGCTTCAACATGACTGGAACACCACTATTCTCCTCCCACACAAATACCCCAACTCTTGACATTTAGGTGTCACTAGCCAACACCTTTACCTTACAAGTTCAAAAAAGAACTTTTCAAGGTCACAAAAGTGGCCCCAGTGCACTATAAACATGACAACAGTGAGAAGCAATGATTCTAGACTTCCCATTTGTATGTTTGAGTCTCCTTGTGATGGCCTTAATTAGCAGTCCCCTTTAGAGGTGATTCTCATTCAGGACAGTGATTGTCTTCATTGTAGTGATGCATTCAGCCAGTTCCTCGTTCTGCATACCAGTATCAGCCGAAGAGGCTTCGAGACCAAGTAGAGACACTAAGACTGTGTGGACCTCGTGGTTTGAGAGTTACTCAATGTAGTTTATATTTGGAAGTCAAACATTTGGTTTGCAAAACACTTGGCAGCTCCTTGCACGTTTGTTCATAAATTTAAAAAGAAATAGAGGGAGAGCTTTCATTTATTTGGCCCCATGAACGAACACATGATCTGTCCACTCTGTAGATCATGTGTGCTAAATTAGGACATTTTGTTCCAAAACATCGAGAGCTTGCAATAAAAGGGTATACTTCTTTGTTTTCAAAGAGAAGACCGCGATTCTTCTGTACTTGCATCCAGATCTCAAAAGGTTCACCTGTTTCCTCCATTTGGCTAATACCTATCACTTTTTTTGCATTCCATGTAATCAGTTAGCGCCATGGTTGTCTTCCATGTAATTTTCATGGTTATTTTTTGTTCTCATCTCCCCGTCATCTTCCTTTCTTTTTCTTTGTTTTCATCCATGTTTCCCATCAGTTACTAAGAGACGCAAAGCTCACCTGCGGCGCCTGGACCGGCGATGGACTCTGGGTGGCATGGTCAACAGGCAGCAGAGTCGAGGTGAATTGACTTCCATGACTGGGTCACATGTGGCAAACTGATACTGCAGTAAAGTGCATGAGAACATATTGGTTAAAGTTGTCTGTGTGCATCCTACTCCCCATGTTGCTGTTTTATTGTTTAAGCTTCTACCATTTTTTGTCAGCTTTGCCAAAAATGTCTTCATAATCCCATTTCATGACTGTTGTCATTGTTTGCATACAATAGGAGCGTTTCTTGAAATAAATCTGTGCTATGGTAACACTGGGCAATACTACCAGTAAGCTTTCCTATGGGGGAGGGGAGGAGGACCCTGCACCTGAAAGGATCCAGAACACATTTGGGAAAGTGACGTGTTGTTGTCTCAGCACCCATCTGGGTTGATGGTGAGTTCTGAAGGTGAAGCTCTATATTGAGCCTGGATGTGGCTTGATCCATGTTCTGGTTGCTGTGAAAGACCTCACCTGGCATGGTTTGCGTAATATTGGCCTGGGTTTGAAGGTGCCATCTTGGCCAATGGTGGAGATTGTGTTTCTGATCTGAAGGAGACCATGGGCATTATTATACATGTGGCACACTTTACTTCTTTATGCTGGGGGCACCTTTAAAAGGGGTCCCCGGCCCAATTAAGGACAGTGTGCCGCATTATGGGGAATGCACTGCCCCCAAGGCAGCTGCGAAATCGTGCTTCCCGGGGTGGCAGCGCACTCACGTGAAATTCAGAGCAGCTGCTTTGAAGCTGGTTTGTGTTTCACTGTGCAGGTGGCAACCCGCCTCAACTTTAAAGCGGATAGAGATCCCCTTGCTGCAAGGGGATGATTGGGGGGGGTCCATAGTACACCCATTCCTCCCTTCAGAGGGCTGCTCTCAGGGGCGCACTGACAGTGCACCACCTTATATAATGTGCACTGTTAGTGTGTCTCTTGAGTGCTTCTTTGCCTCTGAGCCGGTGTCTGTAATACAGCGCGGGCACAGAGGCAAAGGGATTCTCTAATTTGGATTGGCACGCTCCCATGCAAATGAGGGAACTCCCGCTTGAAGATAGCGCTGACGCTCTATATACGCCAGCGCTATTGGTATTCCAGAAGGGGCTGCTCAGGCATCAGCTGCCCTTTCTGTAATATAAAAGTGCCCGAGGGGCGCGCAAAGAGGGCGCAAACCCCGTTGCGCCCCAGGGAACTGTATGTAATACAGCCCCTGATCTAGAGATTTTGTTTTCTACTAGAGAATTATTACAAATAGGGCGTCATGGACCATACTTACAATAGAGGTGATGGGGCAAAGATCATCTTGAAGGCTTGGGGACAGATGGGGAGCAATGGAGAAGTGAGGGACAAGCCGGAAGCAACAATCTCCCTTCCTTTCATTAGCCTCCCCAATTGAGAAGGAATAGGACATACAATTACACGCAAGGAATAATGAAATTTCAGGCAGGCATAAAGCAGTTATTCGGCAGTGCTATTTCATGCCCGATGCTATCCTGATATTACGGATTTCGCATTGGCTTCTCTTGGAAAATTTTACAACTCCAGATGATGCACAGCACTTTCTACGAAAAAGGGTGCTTGATATTTTAGGTATGGGAATCCGCGAAGCCAGTGGAATCACCAAACACTCCCAGAGATCCTGGACACGATCTGAAACTTGATTTTTTCCGATTAAGCATTATTCAAAATCCGGGTTAAGTTTGTTAAAAAAAAGAGAAAAAGATTCTGCAGTTTTCGCTGAGTTTTTTGGGCATCAGCAAGTAACGAAGTAAGCCAAAGAAACTGAATCTTCCCCAAAACTGTTGGCACAGAGTCTAGTTTGTATTAATTCAGTGCCTCCTGGAACGGAGAGCATTTTTCCAGGCGGAAGAGTGAAAAAAAAAGAGATTGCTGACAGAAGGGAAACAAGTCTGAAAGAAATGAATTTTGTGGTCTCGAAGATGCAGAGAAGCCCCCGCCAACCAGCCATGAGACATTTTTAGAAAGGAACTCGACATAAATTATAGTCTTTGACAGATTATCTAGTTATTTTATGTCAACTGTGTGACTGACTGATTAAAAACAAAATATGCAGCTAGTGTGGGTTCAGATTCATTGAGATTGAGGCGTTCTCAGTGTGTCAACCCCAATGTATATGAAAAGTATCCTATAAAATTCAGTAGTCTGTTTTTCTAAAGTTTGCAGAATTTTTTTAAGCAGTGGCATATTTTCTCATATCACAAATTATCCAGTCTAAATCAAAATCTAATAATAAATCTTGGAGAATGATAGGGAAGAATGTGCTAAAACAATGAGCTACGTTTTCCAGGATTTTTGCATTTGACTGTAAAGCTTTGACAAAAACTTATTTCTGTGAATATGCATTATGAACTCATTTTATTGCTTTTATTTATATGGTTTTAAAGCTCCAAATGGAAAATATGGGAATAAGTAAGTAAGAAGGGGAGTATGGAGAAGACTGGAAGAAATCAATTGTGTGCTTTGACAATTCATCTTTGCAAGGCCGTGGCTGGGAGAGAGGATCGACTTCTCCTTTCAGTGAGGTCTTTATAAATTATTTTGATCTAAATTGACCTTGTTGACCAAAGCTCAGTTTATTTATGTAGCACAAATGTGGCCCTACAACACCTTACAAAATATCAGGATTGAGTATCGAATAACACCCAACAATACAAGCAATTAAGCATCAAGTGAATACTGTGTATCAATCACCAGAAATAGGGCAAATAAACTTTAAAAGAGAAATGCTATTTCTATTAGTCTCATCCAGTGTTATCCTTGTCATGCATGGTCTCTGTACCATGATGATCAAATTTAAAATCTTTGTTTTAAGGCTTCTGCTGAAATTGGAGTCACTCTGGTGGTCATGGGTTCAAAATAGAGGTCCAGCCATTTTCAATGAGGCAGCAGAGGAGCAGGGCAGCAGAGTAGCAGTTCTTTTGCAGCAGAGCAGCACAGCAGTCCTTCCGAGTCTTCCACAGGTCCAAGGGTGTACTGAAAAGTTGGGTCTAAGGGTCCAATATTTATACTTGGTGCTAGCCTTGAAGTAGGAGTTTGGAATTTCCTGTCTCCCTGCCCAGGCCCTAGCGTGTCTGGGGGTACAAAAGACTAATGTGAAACAGGCCGGACTGAAAACCCAAAGCAGCCCTGGCGTTTATCCGACCAGCTCCCTTGAAAGGGGGGTATAAGGGGGACGTGCAAGTGTGAAACACTGCTGCTTTTGTTATTGGGGCTGACATTGCAGCACCACTGCAAAACCAGCCCCCTCTGATGAATCACTGGCCCCCACACTTTCAGCCTCCCGGGGAAATGCCCAATGCCTGGTAATACCATTCCGGCCCTGGTGTGAAACCCTTTGTGAATGTGCTGAGGCAGATCCTTTGTGATGTTTAAGTGTTGTAGGTGACCGCTCCTCCCCTTTTCAAGTCAGATGGCCCATCCTGGCAACATCTCTTACCCCTTTGTCTCACTGTCTGTGCTCAATATACAAAGCTAACTAAAGCTACACCTAGTCATTTGACTCAGGATACAGACTCAGGCACCAAGTGGTTAGGCCAAGAAAATGCTAACTTTCTGAAAGTGACATTTTCAGAATTGTGACTTAAAATCCAACTTTACCATTTTTAGAGGGTTTTAAATTGCAATTCTTTAGACCCCAAACTATAATCCTACCTGCTCCTAATGGAAAGTTATCACTTCTTAAATGTAATAAGGTAACCCAATGTTATCCTATGGGCGAGGTTGGTCTTGAAGTAATGAAAAATGAATTTATTTTTATTTTACTACTAGGATATGTAAAAAGAAAAAAAAAGTACATGTCCAACTTTTTAAATACTCTGCACCCTGCCCTATGGGCTTTATAGGGCCTTCCCTATGAGTGAATTATATGAATTAAAAAGGAAGGTTTAGGTATGGCAAAAGGTTTATTTTGCCAGGCCGAAATGGCAGTTTAAAACTTCAGTTTAATTTACAGTCCCTGTGTACATGTAGTACCACTTTACTAGGGACTCGCAAGCAAATTAAATGTGCCAATTGGGTGCAATGCAATTTTGCCATGTTTTAGAGAGTGAGCAAACACACTTCAGCACTGGTCAGTAGTGGTAAAGTGCACAAAATGTCAATATTCTGGCTGGTCACATAATAAAAAAAATTCATAAACCAACCAGAAAGATCATAGAGTAAAAAGTACACACCGAATGACAAAATAATTGATCAAATATAGAAGCAAAAAGCAATCCCATGATCAGAAAAGCTCAACAAACATATTACTTAAACAAACTACTACTCACTAATAAAAATATCCATATCCTATTTCATGCAATAGATAATCTATATACTCCTCTAATAAAGCTGACATAGAAATTTCACAAGTCTCTATGGACTAATTTAAAGTTAAACATACTTTAAAAGTGAAAATGAATCCAAACAGGCTAATCTGATTCCGCCGACCACACCAAGTGTCTCTACCTACACTCCCCTGTCAAGAGAAGGTCTTGATGTAATAAAATCCAGAAAGCCTTTGGGCACCCTGTGACACCTGCCCAGCAGTAGTCCTCAAATCATTATGCAATACATTTGGTCTTATGATCACCAAAATAATAAATGCTCCACTTAACATAGGCATGGTCCCACCTAATCTCCAGAGAGAAATAGTTCACCCAATCTTAAAGAAATCCCATCTTGACCCAACATACCCTGTGAACTATAGGCCTTTTCCCCCCTAACCTCGTTTAGTGACTAAGATTGTTGGAAAAGTGGTACCTATGAAACTGTAGGCCTTCACGGAGGCTAATCAACTTCTCTTTAAGACTGAAGCAATTTTAGACCAAGCTTCTTGACAGACAGTTTTAAACTCAGCAGTTGACGATCGAAGAATGATTGCAAATGCTAGTGGTTCAGGGCTGATCATACTTGACCGTTCTGCGTCCTTATTCAAAATTGACCACAAAACTGCTAACTCGATAGCTGAATGCACTTAATTGGTTAGAAATTTTTAGTACAGAGAGATCCCAAACAATTCACTTGGGAAAATTATAATCCACCCACAATCAGTTGCCAGGTAGTTTCCCTCAGTGCTCCTCATTATCACATCTGCTTTTTACCCTTTATGGTCAGCCTTTTACAGTGGTTCTAAACCTCGTAAAAGAAACATCCTATTTATAGGCAGATGACACACGGTTGATAATTTACAAAATGAAACACATCATGAGAATTTTAGGGTTCAATCGACCATGCGTACCATCAGAAGGAAGAATGACAATTTTCTTAAATTAAAGTGAGGTAAATCAGTATTTTTTCCATCTTTAAGTCCCATTAACAAATAGGATAATTCACACTAGCCTTCTCTCTTGGAGATTATCCACGACGAGTTACCTCAGTACACACTCTGAGCATTATTTATGATTCCAACCTGAACATGGATGCTTAAATAACGAGTCACACAGACCTGCCCTTACCAAATCAGGCTTCTTCGAAGCGTCATCCCGTGTCTGTCTTTCTCAGACAAAGCTACCCTGACTAATACATTTGTGCATTCGAGATTAGATTATAGACACTCCGTATACGTTGGTCTCCCTAAAAAAAATACAAAGAATACATTTAAAAAAAAAAAAGTCATTTTCAACCTAAAGAAATCTGACTCGCTGTCCCATTTGCTCAAGCAACTCCACTGCCTCGCCGATACGTAAACATATATTATTTAAATCATGCTCCCTACTGCATAAAATCTGCTACAGCCAATCCGCAAATCTTTGGACTGAAAAAAATAAAGTATTCTCCACCCAAAACCATTTACTCCTGTTCCATAGCAATTCAGTGATACAGCCAATAAAACTTACTAGATGGGGCAGTCGTGTTTTTTAGGTACAAGGTGCCCTACCCTGGAATAAAATTCCACCCACCATCCATTGTATCCACCACTTACCTACATGAAAGCCATTAAAACATCACTCTTCAACAAACTTTAATCCTTAGATCTTGTTTTCTAATGACATCAGTTGGCAGTACCAGAAGATTCCGCTAGGGTGACCGTGCCCTGCCAACAGAAATCCTAAAAATAAATAAGATAAATAAACGGATGATCTAAATTAGCATCATGTGGGCAACTGTGTGTTTTGCTAGTGGACGGTTGTGTAAAATATATTTATTTTAAACTCTTTTTTTTTATTGGTGCATGCACACTGAATTGTAAATACTGGGAACAGTTATATTGTATCATCATTCCCTTTGATTTAACATTTGTTAAGTGCTGCTGTATAATGACGTTACTTACAGCATTATTGAATAATAACGAACCTTTAAAATACCGTGCCCTCCCTATAGCCTCTGTATGCTTGCAAGGCCCCCGTATATTTTTCCATTTCTTGGGGCACCATCTACTCTTGTATGTCGTGCGCTCCACTTGCCAACCCCAATCTAAATCATTTGTCTATTCTTCTACTGTCGGAGTGGTGATTACCTCCCATTTCTATGCAACATTCCTTTTTGCAACCATTGCTGCTAAAGCCAGCTATTGTCTTACATGTCTTGGCCAGTCTTCTTCTCCTGCGGTCAGCAATAGGAACCATTTTGGCTCCACTTGTACCGCTAAGCCTATTGTTGCTGCCATCGCCTCTGCTATTTTCAGCCAGTATGCATGGAGGATTGGGCATTCCCATAGTAAATGATAGAAGGACCCGTCTGACTCGCACCCTCTGTGGCAAAGTGTGTTGTCACAGTGTCTCATTTTGTGCAGCACTGATATGGGATAATATACTCAATGAAGAGTTTTTAGTTGTATCAATTGAAACCTTGTTCGAATTACCACTTCTCTTGGACTTTTGAGCTCCTCCGCCCATTCCTCCTCCTCCAGGGGGCCCAAATCACGTTCCCAGGTACTTCTCAGTGTGCCCAAGGTGTCTGGAGCCTTTTTGGTTATCTTTTTATACAGCACAGAGGTAGTTTTATCCTGTAGCTGTTCTGTAAGTATCCCGTCTTCCAATGTAGAGACTTCCACTAGGGTCTCCCCCTTACTAATATATTTATGTAAGGTGTGTCCTAACTGGGTGTATCTAAGCCACTTCCCACTCCCCATTTCATATTCCGTTTGTAGGGTTGTTAACATTATATAAGCCTGTCCTCTCCATAAATCCCCCAGAGTCTCCAGGGTCAATAGATCCAAATTGGTAAAGCCCCCAGGTCGCATATTCCTTTCGGGCGGTCGCCCGCCCAGAGGGGCGTCATCCCTGTAAGATATTTTGTCGCTGCATGCCATGCTCTTACTACTGTTCTGGTATGAGTTTGAAGGTTCATCCCAGCTCACCTGGTGTATATTATTGCCCGGGGCCCTTTCCTGCCTATGGCCAGTCTATCTACCCTGTAAGTTGGTTTGATCCCCTCTCTGAAAATCCATCCATCCATTGATTGTGACCAACAGGGCAGCCCAGTAGCAGCTGCGAATATCTGGTATCGCCAGTCTCCCCTCATTTGCAGTTTGCCTAATTCTATCTGCGGCACAGATCCTCACCACAGTAGCGCTCCGAGTTCCGAATTCACCCTTTGGAAGAAGGAAGGGTACCTCTCGAATGATGTGTTCTGCAGAGTATACAATAGTCGGGGAAGAGCCATAATTTTGAATATCGCTGTCTGGCCCATCATGGCTAAGGGTAGGGTATGCCAGTGTTTGGCATCTGTTATATGTCTATCTAGTTGATGGCCTAGATTCTTCTGATAGAACTCTTGGGCATCCTTTGTTATGTGGATCCCAAGGTATTTAAAGCCTTGCTCTACGATGAGCACTACACTCCTGGTTGTTTGCCTGGGTATCCCACCCGCCAAGGGAAAAAGCAGCAACTTGTCCCAGTTGATATGGTATCCAGAGTATTCTCCGTATATGCGAAGTATCTGTAACATTCGGTCTACCGATTGTCGCAGTTTCCTAACGTCTAGAAGGATAACATCCGAATACAGAGATATCTGTTCTTCCCAAAATAGGGGACAGTGGACAGCCCTGTCTTATCCCCCTCTGCAAGGGAAACACCTGAGACACCGTGGCATTGACCCGTACACTAACCAATGGCTGCTGGTAGAGAATTCTAACCCACCATGTGAACTTGGGGTCCATACCCAGCTGCTCCAAGTCCCGCGAAAAGGTAGTTCCATTCCACACTGTCAAATGCCATTCTGGGGTCTAGGGACAGAAGGGCTGATTGCTCTCCTGGTTCCTGCTCGGTCAAGTGGAGGACACCAAAAAACCTCTGGAGATTTAGTCTAGTTCCTCTGTAGGGCATAAACTATGATTGTTCTAGGTGTACAAGGGAGGTAATCACTCCTGCCAAGAGCATGGACAAGAGTTTTGGCAGGACCATCATCTCGTAGTGTAGCAGAGATTATCTTTCATTCCACAACTTTTGTCTTTATGAGAAGATTTGAGATAGGCCCGGAACTGTGTATGTTTTTGGCATCCGCATTTTTTGTTTTTTCTGTGGAGAGACCAGTAAATAGTGCCTACCCGAGGTGATCTGAGACCTTCTAATGGTGTAAAAGGCATTTAAGATTCTAGCTAATTCAGGCCTGAGGGTGTTTATCTGATTAATGAAGGATCTGACTAGTCATATTCTTGTATGGATGATTAATACCTGAAGATTCAAATGTTGGTGGACAGATGTCTATGCGGAGTGGAGCAGATTTTAATGATGGTATCATCATGGCAGGTACTACTGTTGACTGGATGTCAGTTTATCTATGTACTCAGTTGTGTTCAAAAGGAATGAGATTTGGTCTCCTGTCAGCTGTTGTGAAGGTGTGTAAACTTTCACTTGTTCAAAGACAGTGATTTCATATTTTTAAAATATATAATACATTTTCCGTTGGCTTTCGCTAGTTTGGCCGGTTAGTGATCTTTTGGTGCCACACCATTTTCTCCTGGCTGAAGTTTGCTAACTATTTTCTCTTTCTCTAGTTTGCTGAATTTTCTCAGTTTTAGATTTCCTTTTCTTGATTGAGGTCCTGGTGGCCAAAGTTTTTGTAATTACACTGTAGCTATTCTAAAACTCACCAGCATACGTTATGGTTTACGTCGCATTATGCGTATGCTTCAAGGTTTTGTGGATTACCCATGATGACATATTTCATTGAGGTCTATATGTTATAGTGCTGAATTGGCAGTCCATTCATTTAGGTTTGCAGTCTTGGATCTGCCGATTGCTGGTGTTAAGTGACTTGCCTCTCCATTTTGTAGAATAATGCAAATATCTCCCATCTCAATGCTCAATTGAAATTGCAGTTCTGGTTTGTGCCATGTAAATTAGTCTGATGATAAGTTAAAAAAAATGATCATGATGGTATGACGTTCTTATGGTTTTTCCTGTTCACCACAATTGCTCATCGTGATTGATTTATTCTGAACCACAGGGTTTCTGTCTGTTACAAGTCTGAACTGGGTTTGGCCCTATGTCAGACTTCACTATTGTTCCAGCCTAGATGTTTTTCAGCTATTGCCTCTTGCAATGCGTGTCTGAGGTCCTTTTGTTTTTGTTGTGTGTATTTTCATTATGGAGACTATTTCAGTGCTTTATATATACCCTTGGGGTGAGCTGGTCCTCCTGGCCTGTTACTGATAAAAATTGAGTCTAGACAGCATCATTGGTATGTATTCTGCCAAATGGGACTCCTATGATCAGTTTTTGGTTTGTTGGTGGGATAGCAGGGTTCTTTTGGTGCTCAGTTTGTTCTTTGTATTTCCGCTCGTAGCTCCAACAAGGACTCTGGCAGGTTTATGGTTTCTGTAGGGCGGATATTGATATGGAGTTTTGCCGGATAAGGTTGATTGACAGTGTCATAATTGAAATCTGCTCTTGATCGTCCAGCAGTGACATTCGCTAAGTGATTCGAGGGCTGACTGTCATGGACTATGGTGGGTGGAGCCATTACTTGGATCTTGCTGAAAGCGTAACGTAACATGGGATTTAAGTTAATTTACTTGCCATCATTTAAGGAGACTGAAGTCTGCTTCTCAGTGCTTTAAGTTTGGGTCACATGCCTAGCATAATATTTTCATAGATGTTGATTAAATATTTTTGGTTTTGAGCTAGTTTCTTGGTCTTGTGAGTTTGTACCTTCCTTAGGATTTCTAACAGTTACTCCTTGGTGGAGTGCCTCAGTTACCATCTAATTGTTCATTTTGTTGTGGATCTTGGTCTAATTGTAATGTGTTGTTGTAGTCTATGGGAATTTTGCTGCTACCAGCTTGAATTCAAGTGGCATTATTAGTGATGATGTCTGTGCAGTATACAATTTAAACAATTTCCAAACTGTTTTGGATATGATTTTGTGGGGATTGTTCTTTGTTGCTATTCAGACTAGAGCTCTTAGGCCTAGGTCCACAAAGGGAACTTTAAGCAAGTGCCGCAGGAAGGGATGTTGAAGGGCGAAAGTTATTTAATTGAATCCAGTAGTGTATTTTGTCACAAAAAAACTCGCTTTTTGGATGTTTTTGTGCCATTTGTAAAATGATACTTTCATGGGTAGATGATCATCTACAAGATTTCCTAGATGATAACTGGACTCAATTGTTGCCTTTTTTTTTTTAAGAATCGCGTTGGGGTGACAGAAATGGACATCACATTGTCAACATGGGTGGGCTAGTAGCTAACAATTTTTTTAAGTTAAAATCAAAATGTGTGAATCCATAGGACATGACTAATTTAATGTGTCTGGTTAACCAAAGAAACCCACGTTTATTTATCTAACCAGAATGTAAGCAACATTAGAAAACAATTTGAGCGATGCTCTGTGTAAATTGCTGGCTCTTTGACTATATTATTTATATCAACAAGGACTTCCTGGCCCATGGGAACTAACAAATACAGAGCCAAAGATTTTAAAAGGCACTACAGAGGAGATAATGTGTTGTCTTGGGGGTGCAAACATGCATGTCTTATGGGCAGGCTAGGAGAGCCACTAAAAACGTTCATAAGCTGCTACTAAAGATGACGTGGCCTTTAGGGCATATGTTGCCTCTTAAATCTTAATGGACATGTACATCCAACCTGAAGAGTGGGTGATCATTTGACTTCAGATCACGATCAGACTCCATCCTGCCATTGTCTTAGGTTAGATGCTGACCAATCATCTTTACAAAGACACATGCTTTTTGACATATGAGTAATTTAAATATTGTCGAGCCTTAGTCACAATCCAACTCACTTCATAAGTGAAGTCCCAATTCTCTCCCACCTTCCATGAACTGAATCGCCATGCCAGGGTCACTTTCCTGAGACATTTTAAGTGCAACCTCAGTTACTGACCTGGCGGCATCCTGCAACAGATCAGTTCTTTGTGGGGTGCAGTACAAATGTAATTAATGAATATAAAGAAATGGCCTCGATTCCACATTCTCATCCTTAACATTCACAATTTGCCGCCTTCTCCTTGTCAAATAAAAGCCAATTTCAGGCAGGGTTTTTTTAGATCAGCAAATGTGGACGAGGCCAACCAGGCTGCTCCCCAGATGCCCACCCTGGTTTACCTCAGGACAGTCTGTGCTGGTCACGATTGTCCTTAACAAACCCAATCCCCCATCTTCATTCCTCCCACACAAGTCTCAAAGCCTTCAGATCCCTGAGGCTCACACTGCGTTCTTACACTTCATGAAATGACTGTCATTTGTTGTTGCAGCAGTTGTCCAACATCTAAATTCACTGTTGGTCTTCTCTAATTACATTATTTTATTTAAGAACACTTTTATTTCTATGATCTCAATTCTATTGTTATCCCTGCGTGAACTTCTACAAGCATTGGTAGCTTGGCATAGAACGTTGAGTCCTGTGTCCGCGAGGACAGCTGAGTAGCAGCTGAGGTACGGTCGCAGCAGTGGCAGGCCCACTGCTGTTGCCTCATGTTTTACATTTTCTGGCAGTGGGAGAACACCGCTATTCTGGACTCTATTTCAAAGAGAAGATGTCCCTGGAAGTGATTATTTTGGACCTTTATGTTTGACGACCCGACAGCTGCTTCTAATTTTCTGTATCTCTGAGGAAGCTGCTTTAGTGAGCACCACCTCTCTTATATTACTGAAGTTTTGAAGAGCGACTGCGCGCTCACAGTTTGTGGGGTACAAGGCAGGCTTCTCTCCCACTGAAACAGTAGAAAAGTTGTCTAACAGCCACATTGTTATTGGTGACAGAGTTTAAGGAAGAAAGAGGGGTAATCCTGAGAACCTGTCCGAGCAAAAGTTATTATTTGGTTAGAATGTTTTAAGAAATGTACTGTGTTGTCTCCATTGTGATTATTGTGCCAGCTCTGTTATTGGTGTTGTGTTTGTGTCCGAAGTATAATTTTCCAAAATTATCTTTGAGGTCAACCCAAATTATCTCAGACATTTGTTTACTACCTAGTGCTGTCCCGGTTTCATGATCTGTCCATTCTCCAATTTCTGCAATTGAGTCCTTATCAAATCTCACATACAATACCGTTCCATGTGCAGCACTTTAAGCTTGACATGTTCCTCCTACCATAAAAATGGTTCCTGGAGGGACACGGGTTGGGAGGTCGAATCGAAGTAATAAAATGTACTTGTATAGTGGTGTATTTATCTCAAACCAATACAATTTTGTTATTAAAAATTGGTTCCCTAAAAGCACCCAGCTGCTCCCTCCAGCTAGATCCACAATGAACAAAATACATAACATGTATAGATACAGTCATACAAACAGTAATAGAGTCCCTCCTGATTTTTAACGGTAGTCTCAGTTGTCCTGCGAGAGGCGTGCAAGATAGACAAAGGGCCTATTTCCCTTCCTTTCAGTTTTTTCAGGCTCCCTTTGTTTCCACCCTACAAGCTCTGGTGATTACATAGCTAAGAGCTAAGGATGTTCTAATCAAAGTTTTTTCAGCCAGAGATATGTCACCTATATCATATGTACCGTGTGTTACACCCCAGTTAAAAGTTGAAAACTCTCCTGGCCAGATTGTGTCAGTAAATGGTCACACCTAAGAATTACAGAAGACATTCTCTTCCCAGCCTATTTTACTAGAGTATAGAAAAACAATTACTAATAGCATGAATCCCGTTATCTCTTAAAGAAATCCACGCCAAGTCAAAAACACTGCAGCTGGAGTCTGCCAGCATTCCATTTGGAAAAGAGCTTGGAAGGAGGCTCCGAGACAGGGCTCATTTACGTAGTTAGACTAATGATATTGAGATGATTCTGCATCCGTTTGTGTTATCCTACAGTCACGGCGTGACTTTGAAATAAGCAGTGTGTTGAGCTTGCATCTTGCATGCTTTCTGGACATAAAGGGGGTTCCTCTCCTACAATTTTTATGTGGCTGACCCTATGCAGAATATGTGTAAAAAACGAACATTTTGGTAGATTTTTGTTTTACTTATAGGATAAAAACAATTTCTCCCAGGGCTACTTAACAATCACATTTAGTAATAATTATTATTTTCTTTGTATTTTTGACTTAATTTAAAATGTTGCCATTTCTATGCAATGTAAATTACAAATGTTATACTTACTTTGGTTAATAATACTAAATTTATCCAGCTCAGAACGACGAAAGGCTGAGCTGGTCTAATTAGGATCCGCACTCTTGCCCTGCAGATCACTCACAATTGCCAGCTAAGAGTGAATAACTCATTGAATGAATCTTCGTGGAAGTATTGAGGGCTTTTTTGGTTATATATTTTTCGTACGTTCAGTTGCACATTCAATAATGTTCTTTACAGAAAAGAAAATTATCTTTGCGGTATGCAACTGTTTTCAAATTTCCGTACATCTGGCTATTGTCTGCAGCAAGTCTTCCTAGATTATTTGGTGTTTCTTTGTTGCCTTTGTGCATCTTTCTGTATCTTATTATTTTATATGTTTATTCAGTTGTTTATTATTGTTTGACCATTGCTTAGCAACAGATTCTCATGTTGTTAAAGAATTAAATAAATGGGGTTGTATTTGAATTGGAATACAAGAACTATCACAGATGAACATGATTACATCTGTCCAAGAATATTTCAAATATGATTGTCTGATTTCA
Organism: Lissotriton vulgaris; assembly: GCF_964263255.1. Classification (NCBI taxonomy): domain Eukaryota; kingdom Metazoa; phylum Chordata; class Amphibia; order Caudata; family Salamandridae; genus Lissotriton; species Lissotriton vulgaris. Next base: position 1,062,084,533 of record NC_141693.1, on the reverse strand, counting down.
TCTGTCACTGTATGACTTCTCCCAACATCTTTCCATCCTTCGAATTCTGATCATTAGATTTTCATGCAATATTTGCAATACATGTCTGTTCCCAAAAAGTCTTTCTCATTGAAATGTATGGAGTCAAAATGTATTTTCAAGTACTGAAAGATACATGCAGTATTGTCTACGTACGGATGTAAAGAGTACAAGTAAAGAGGAACGAGCAAAAAGACAATCAAATCTACTGATATCTCGGTATATCATGAATTCAACTAGTGTGCCTGGCCTAGCACTCTCCCTCCTCTCTAAGACAAAAGACCCCTGTGAATATCTGAATGTCTTTGACTAAGACAAACTTCGCATTGTAGTCTGCATGGGCCTTATGCAAGGGTGTAAAATATAATGCTTTTTTTGGTTAAGTTCCATGGGGGCCTTTACTGGTAGAAAATGGATACAATCTAAAAGAGATCCCACAGTGGCCGAAGGGGCAAGGGCATAGGGCGACAAAATGTTACACTATCAAGCTGCCTGTTCTCAATGCCTCAATGCCTCAATGGGGCTCGCAATGTGATGTCCATCACATTCACTTGAGTTTTAATTTCTATGAAGATATAGAAAAGTCATTATGTCCAACTACTTTACATTTCCCTCAGAAATCAAGGATTTAGAATGATGTTAATTACAAAGAGTAGCTTGGAAGGGTCTGATGATTTGTTTCCTTGAATGGGACTTTCAGGTTGGGGAGTCCTGTGAATAAAAATCGCCCATAATATTATACACCTCTAAATGATATAGGTGCAGAGACTGGCCAGCTGAAGCCATGCTAACTAACATTGGAGCTACTGTTAATAATATTTTCCACATTCACTTCTATCCATCTCTCATTTATACGTGGAAATACAGCTCTCTCTTGCTTTAGTGTCTCATATGGGTTTCAGTGGTACTTCTGTTGTTTGCACTTCTAGATAGAACCGAGTTAAGCTTCTCTTTCTGCAGACGTTTGTGAATAACATATTAACACATAAACGACCGAAGCAAGCAAACATGACTTACTAGATGGTCTGTTGGGGAGGGTTCTCACCTGAGGTTGAAAAATTGGCACCAACGAGTTAATTTTACTGGGCAATGTTGAAACAGTAAGGGCATAATGGTGCAGTTTCAGCATAAATTAAAGAATGGCTGAAAAGTCATAGATAATGCAGGCCGTTCAAAAAATGCAATTTCAATATGCCCCTTTAATTTATAGCATCTATCTGCACTTCTCCTCCTTTTATTTGTCAGTTCTACCCCTTCAAAATAGACTCTCCGTCATATGTTATAACTAACAAACTCATTGGGAAGGGCAAGATAGAAAAAACAAGCATCACCATAGCCAATAGGTCTCACCTTTGGGACTCTGTAAGTGTTTAGTGTTGGGTCTTAATCATAAACAAGCAATAAAGAAACAAGCACATACAGGTTACTTCAGTTCAATAGTGGAGTGGAGGATGTACACAGTTGAGGTATTGTGAGCCCAGTTTCAATCATGAGAGTTTTTTAAAGGACACAAAGAATTGAAAAGCAGTGGGCCAGCTGTAAGCCCACAGAGTGAATACAGCATGTCTCAAAGAGACAACTCATGCACTGCCTAGGCTCGACCTAAAAATGCACAATCTCACGGTTCCTCCTACTTCACTGCAGAGCTGGTCAGATTTTACACCAATACTATCACTCGGGTCACGAAGACCTAACCGGTTCGGAAAACAGTGGGGACCCACCAATTTTACAAAATAGGGTCTCAGACAACAGCAGGAAGTATCACTGTACTATCCAATTTAAATATACATTTGGAAATCGATGTTTTCCCTCCATAACATTACATTTTTAGCCTGGAAATAGGTACATTTTGCCAACAACTGTGAGCGTTTCATTTTATGAAAAATATACATAGTTCTCATCGTCCAAAAATCAAATTTTAATGAGAAAATAGACTGGTAATACTGGCTTTTTATCTTTGATAAATAGTGGTTTAGAACCCTAGCAACAATGTGTTACTTTTTTTAAGTACTCATGTGGACTACTACTACACATAGATTTTGCCTTGTATGTCAAAATATCACCATCTCATGCCTAGGTTGCCCAAAATAGGTCAGAATTACCACCATGAGGTTTGAGCAAGAATTATAACATGGGTGGGGACGATCATACCAAGGGTACCAAATATATGCATTAATTACCATTAGTATGTCATGGCGACCCTTATTCCAATGGTGGGCATAATCATGGGAGGGATGCCCTCACTAGGCCAGAAATGATCACAATTTTGTCCAGAGCCCACACTGTACCAGAGGTAGGCAGTGGCCACCATCATACAACAGATGCACACAACATACTCCATGGCAAGTTAAGGGCTAGTCATTGGAGCAGAGTTGTAGCATTCGGTATTACAAAGGTACTTAATATTCGAGATTGGAGCAGAATATTCTGGTTACTTTTCATTTGTGTTTTTATTTACATGGCGTAACCGAACTGCATGTAAGTATAGCAAATAGTAAGATTCGCACCCACAAGACACAACATGCAGAGCGAACTTCTTGTACACCCCAGTTTCAACGAGTAACGAAGCATTGCCAGAACGATAATGTAGAAAAGGCACACACCGACTATATAGCTCAGCAGGATGATGCACTTGCTGCAGGGTATCATTTGCTTAATTATTAATTAAGCATGTGCTTAGACACTTGGATAAAACAGTGCAGAGTTGTGCCACTATTAGACATTACATCATGATTTTGTTTTTACAGAGTCAACGGAAATTTCTTCAGCCTTGTTCTTGTGGAAGCTATTCAGATTGCTCCTGTGCTGTTATCTTTTCATGGCACGCACATAAGGCTATTTTGTATAGCTCCCAGAGATCTGATTGAGTTTTGAACACCTGTCATTGTCTTTATAATAATTATGAATGAATATCACAATGTTTGAGGTAATATTTTTCACATCTTTAGTATAATACTACATGCGAGTGAAATCTCTTTTTGGACCTTGTACGGATCTGAAAGTAAGCCCAAATCATAAATATGAAGTATTACGTGAGAAGTAGGTGGAGTTGGAGATTAAACCCATTAGACCAGAGTTCTTCAAACTGTGGGGCGCGCCCCCCCAGGGGGGCGCGACACCATCCCAGGGGGGGGCGCGACGCGCACTCGGCACTAAAATGTTACCTTTGTTGTCCTCCTCATAGCAAGTCTTCACCCATTTCAAATGGGAATTTCCTTCATTAAAGAACTCCAGGTGACAGAGGGTTGAAGGGGGGAGGGAGGGGGAATCATTGGGCACGATGCGCCCATGCTTTTGTTTGCGAAGTGCTAACTGTTCAGCATCCCAGGAGGGGGTTAATAGGTAGCGCTGACATAGCTGTCAAGGTTTCAGATTGCTATGTGTGAAATTCCAACTTCTATGAGTGACACTTTCTCGCGAACAAAAAGCATTCAATGAACACGAAGGAAACTTTCAAATATCAGAAATTGCAGCCATTTGAACAAAAAACTCCAAAAACTTCTTGAAACTGCTGTAGAGCACCAGAAATGGAAGGACACTAGTGGCAAATCAGACACAGGCACCCGTAGTTTAAAGAAAATACCTGAGCCTCAAGTGAAGTACCACGGCCTGCGAGATTACTGTCTGCAGAATTAAATGAAACCCGAGATCTCTTGCAGATGTAAACCTAAAGGATGACGAGCGGCCCAGCGCCTGCAGATTTCTGTATCTCAGTTAATTATCATCTTATCTCATCTCATCTCAATCATTTGCAATGCGTGGTGCGCTCCACGCTGTGAAATAATGATGTTACAACAAATGAGAGCGGACAGTGGGCATCTGAAGAATGAGGATTATGACGTGAGCCATAACAGACCCCCTTCCTTTCCTCCCCCTCCCCCAGCCGGGCCCCAGTGCCAAGAGAGGAGGGAGAGTGTGCTGGTAAAACTGTCAACCGTAGTCTGTGAAGATAAATCTAGTTAGTCAGGGCGGCCATGATAAGGATGAGGAGACAGAGCAGCCCTGCGGCCAGGCCTGCAGATTTGAAATAATTTACCAGAGATGTTGTCTTCTGTTAAACAGACACATACATACATGAGTAAAAAATACATCATGCCTGCAGGTCAGCCATTCCAGCATGGTGTTCTTGTCATCACTTGTGGCTCCTGACTGTAGGCCTCCCAAAGCATAAGGTGGTGCGCCCATCCTAAACTAAAATCCCCCATGCTGTGATAGTGTTCTTCCGTGGCGTGGTACTTTTCTGCCCTACTACTAGTACTACACAAACCTAGTCCCATAGCTAAAAAAAACTGTAACAGCAATCTATTCACGGCAGCAGCAGATTAGTGTTTAAAAAGATGTAATTGATAACTACAGTTTAGTTAATAGATATGGCCCCTTATATGTACGCGGCGGTCGATTATGTAGTGTACTAGATTCCAGAAATTTCTGTCAAGTGGTGGGGGGGCCCAACATCGAAAACAATTCTGCTGGGGGGGCTCAACCTACAAAAGTTTGAAGACCTCTGCATTAGACTTTAATCAAAACCCCATAATAAAAGCTATCCTTCAACTCCATACACATAATAGAATGCTACTTTCCTAGACACAAGGTATGTTGCTGTAGCAGTGTATTTGATTGAACACCAGTGGTGATGTTTGCTTATGAGATTACTAATAAAAATATCAGTCATAGAGAATAGTGACATTTACTGGGGTTTTGGTAACTGCTCTAAAACGTGTAATCCACCTTTTGAGGTACACAATCCTTCCCACAATTTAACTTACTCACATGAATAAAAAAAACGCACACATCTGTGCAACTACTCTGTACTTGACACTCCAGTGGAAAATTCGCTCATCACATTGTCATGAGGGGGGCATGTGGCCTAATGTCTAGAGCTGCTGACTGGAATCTTTGGAACCAGGTCACGTAACATCCCCGCACCTACAAAAAAACACAATAATAATTTTCTGACTTTATGTAATGAAATCTGGGGCTCAAACAACACGCTCTAATCCCCTTGGATCGAGTTCAATCTATAAATAACTGTAAAGCTACTAAAATAAAACATTAAATACAAAATAAATCATCGTCTGCTGCTCTCTTGTAGAGCGGTTTCCTATTCAAAAACAGCCAGTCTATGGCAAATGACTGCCTCCAATGCGGCCAACTACTCATTTAAGTTCATATCTCTGCTCCTGTCCAGGTTTGGGATTGTACTTGTCTTACTGTCGGAGGGAATATCTAATTTCAGAGTATTTTTTATTATGAATGTATCTTTATTTACCGTCTATTGTTTTAGATGGCCCAGGAAGTTCACTCACAGTTCTCCTCTGAGGTGACAAATGGAGGTCTAGCAGCTCACCACTTATCGCACTTGCCGGGCAAACACATCTTGTGTGTGAATAACCGCATGGAGAAGCCAAACTTGACCAACCATCTTGCTGTTTTATAATAAAGATGCAGGGTCATAGGCCTGTTTTCTTATTCCTGCCACCCCTATATATTTGTTTCCACTGTCCGTATACAGTGCACACTTGTGGGACAGTTGCAGCCTACCAAAGCCAACAATCCCGTTGTCGCTCTTCAGAATTAAAAGTGGCTGGCTCTGTTTGGGCAGGAAACCCAGCACTCCGTTAGAGAACTGCAGACAGCGTTGTTTGTCCACAGCACAGGTTGCCAAAGGCTTTAAAATGCACACGAATACCCAGTCGGCAAAAGCTTCCCAACCATCTGAACATACATACTCAGTTGACTAGCTAATTCAGTTATCACTCGTAAAGGCACGGCTCTTTGATTACATGGCCCTGCTGTCAGAAGATAGTCTAGTGTGATAGTGATATTATGCCTGTGAGTTTACTCTTCGAGCTACCCTATTTTTTATATACAGTAGTGTCATCAGAAAGTATTTACAAAACAGGGCTAAAGAGAACAGTAATGTAATCTGAAAACTACATTATGCATATCATGCTTAGTATCCACTTGCAGAGGGTGAGGCACTGCCCAAACACTCTTAATGATGAGCCACCACTTTGCCAATGACTTTAGTTTTCGCTTGTTATTGAAAGACCGTGGGGGACAGTCAATATAAAGTTTGCATCTGAAACAAATGAAATACATTGAATTTGAGCAAATAGGTAGTACATCATTTTCCACTTGAAAACCAATGGGAGTTACTTTAGGGAAGTTAAATTAATTTGCAAGGTGCAACATTTAATAAGATTATACCCTAAAATGGATGTGGGGAAACATGGCGCCCGCTAGTTGAGCGGAGCGCACGTCCCAGCTCTGCGCTCTCCCTACCTGCCACCACAACGTAAGGGATTCATGGAGCTAGACATGTAGCAGTCATCAGATTATCTCTACATTTGCGGTATTCCTACCACGGCCTCTTCTGGATGTGTCCCGGACCAGACTGAGTTTTCTACGCCTTCTCTGCCCCTCTGCTCCCGGTGCGCTGGGAATCAGTTGCCCTGGAGCTGAGACGCGGTCACAAAGCGGCGGCTCGGGGTCTCCTCCGGAGCGGTTTGGGCAGAGGCAGTACAAGCGGCATAGGGGCCTTCCTCTTGCGGGAGAGAGCTGCCGGGCTCGTAGGAGTTTCTCCTCTCCCTGCTGGATCAGGCCATTGAAGGTAGGAGTGGGGACAAGCCGGTTCTCGGCACTGATTGTTGTTCTTGCCCTCAGGCATTGGATTCTCCTCCCATTATCGCCTGTTCCCCAACACTTGTCACAGCAATCCCTGAGACCTCATCTAAATCTATGGTTTCTAGAAGAGGGAGAAAAAGGAAGGGAAAGTGCGATAACTCTGTACATAAGAAGCAGCTGGGGAGTCCCATTTGTAACTTAGGTGGAGACAATAGCGTTTTGGTCACATATAAAGACAGTTCTAAAGATACTCCGGCACTAAAACCTAAACAGAAAAGAGGGGAAAAGAAGCAAGAAGAGCCTCGTGGGGGGCATGACTCGGCCTTTCAGAATTATCAAGTAAAAGGGAGGAGTTTCAAAGGGACTAAGGGAAATATTAAGGCACTTTTACAGGCAGCTCCTATAAAGGTCACCCCCTCTCTACGTTCTTTTTTCAAAGTTCAACCACAGATATTGAACGTCACAAACCAAGGAACATCCTCTCAGTGGGGTAGTTAATCTGTTCCTGGTGAAGATCTTTTTTGTTCTCCCTCCAGTTCTTTTAGGATGGCTAACTCAGTAACTTCTACTGTACCTTTAATGGTGATATCCACTCCTCCTGAAATCTCTGAATCTCTCATGCCCCCCTAGAACACAACTGTCGGTGCCAACTTCGGCTCCGGTAACCAAGACAATAGCCCTAAGCTCTTAAACTCAGTTGACCTTCTTGAGGAATCTCCTTCAGTGACTGCCCTCTCTCTGGTGGATGACGATAAGAGCGAAAAAAAAGAAGGGGAAGGGCTAGATACTAGCTCGAAAGAGGCACTGCTTCTTTCGCTGAAAAGCGATCAAAAACAGGGGTTTGCAGTCTCTCAGGAAAATCAGACTGAGATTCGAGCGGCATGTGACGCCCTGGAGAAGAAGGTGGACCTATTGAATTTAAGAACTGAAAACCTGGAGGGTTCCGTAGACCATCTTAAAGCCAGCCTTGGGTCAGCAGAGGCTAAAATCCAATCATTACGCAGAGACGGAGATGTCCTGTGCGAGATAGTTGAGTCTCTTGAGAATAATTCTCGCAGAAATAATCTACGCCTCTTAAAAATTCCGGAGGGTAAGGAGGGAAGCGATCTGAAGACCTATATAGTGACATTTCTCAAGGACTCGCTGAATCTAGGCAAATCTGTGGGGTTCCTAGAGCAAGATATCCAGAGGATCCACAGAGACCCATTTTGTCTGAACCCAAGTAGACCTAAACCAAGAAAGATCCTCATAAATTTCCTTACCTATGTGGTAAAGGAAAAAATCTTGAATTTAGCGCTTAAGGCTAAATTGCTGGAAGGGCCTGATTTTTCATTCGAGGTTCGTTCCGATTTATCTAGAGTAACTCTGGAGCAGCAATATGAACTTGGCCAGCGAATGGATAAGTTCAGGTCAGTAGGAGCTACAGTCCAGATGAGATTTCCAGCCTTTCTCAAGATTATGTATAACAACAAGATGTATAACATCAGAACCCCGTTTGAGGCTGACGAGTTATTGGAAACCTTGACTTGCGCCTCACGGGAGAAGGAATGATCTTTATCTCGAGTATTAAGGGATCAGCGTTCACCCCCCCTTTTTTGTTTGAGAAATGATCGGGTGAAGAGGAAAGGAAAAAAAAAAAAGGAAGAAGCAAAAACAGAAAAAAATAATAATAAATAAAATAAAAATACAATTTCTACCCTTTAAATGGGAAAGAGAAAAGGGGTAAAATGTAATTGAGTAAGGTTTCTTCCTGAGAAACAGGGTGATGGGTGGGAGTACTGTTTTCCACAGTATTAGCACTGCTGTTACCTTTTTTTTTTTTTAGCACTAGATAATCTCACATAATTTTCATTAGTAAATTTTTGGTGGATGGGTTGGGTTAGTAGCAGGTGGGAGGTAAATTGGCCGTCTATCTCTGCTGTTACATTCTTTTTTCCTGGCTTTGACGGGTAGGTTGAAAGACTTATTATGGTATTGATACAGTTTCTGTCCTGGAATCTCAATGGCCTGCACACGAGGAACAGACTAGATAAAATCTTGCAATACTTAAGAGATTCGTCAGCGCAGGTCATTGCCATCCAGGAATCACATCTAGTAAAGTCAGAAACTATGGACCTACTAAGAAAACAGAAGTGGGTTGACACTTTTGTATGTACAGACCAGTCAGCTAACATCAGGGGGGTGATGGTTTTATTTAAAAAACTAGCCAGAGCACAGGTATTGGAGCGTAGGGAGGACCCAAGTGGCAGATTGCTCATATTAAAAATATTGTTAGGGGATATACCTTTTACTTTGGTGGTGTACTATGGGCCCATTCAGGATGACCCCTCTAGACTTGATATTATTCGTAACCATTTGCTCGACTTCCTTGACCCTAATATATGGATGGGTGATTTCAATATCGTCTTAGATCCAAGATTAGATAAATCCCCTAAGTCACGAGTGGTAGCACCTTCTAAATCACGTCAGACTCTCGTAAACATCTTGAGGGAGCTTGGCCTTTCAGATATCTGGAGAGAACGCGCATGCGACCAACCGGGGGTTTTATTCATCAATCTAAAATACCATCAAAAATCTAGGATAGACTATGCGCTGTTTAGTTACTCTCTAAATGATCTGGTTAAAAATATCGAGTATCTTCCTTCTCATTTATCGGATCACTCGGCACTAGTTTTTAGCCTTTACTTCACACAAAAACAACAATCTAGGTCGTGGTCTTTTGAGTGTACTATATTATTAGTAGAGGATGAAGTAAACTATCTCGCTCTTGAGACCACCCAGTTCCTTGACACTAACTTAGATACAGCTAACGTATCAGTGGTATGGGACACCCTGAAAGCTTTCTGGAGAGGTTGTATTACCAGCGAGCTTCTTTCATGAAAAAGGAATTTAGCAATGCTGTAAAGAGGTTGGAAGAAGATATGGCTAGAATCCAATCAAAACCAGATATTCAACCAGGGATAATTGCAGAGGCAGACTTGCAAGAGCTAGCCTCACTTAAAAATCAATTAGAGAGTACTCGCCAGGAGAGAATTGCTCGCAGATGGCAAGCGAGCAAAATCTCCAATTTTGAGTTTGGGGAGCGTGCCGGCAAGATACTTGCATGGAAAATAAAATCTGACCAGGCACGAAATCACACCAAGCAGATTAAGGTGGAAGGGGAGTCTTTGCCGCGTTCATCTAATTCAGATATAGGGATGGCTTTTCGGGACTTCTTTCAAGCAATCTATACTAATGACAGCATGGAGGATCCCAAGAAAAGGAAGAGATGGCTTGATAAGATTTGTCTACTGAGCCTCACTAACGAACAACAGGCAGGCTTAGACAAAGAAATCACCGAAAAGGAAGTTAGAGATGCAATCTACCTTTCCAAATCTGGAAAGACGTCTGGCCCAGATGGCCTCCCAGGAGAGGTATATTGGGCACTCTCTGGTTCTATTGTTCCAGTGTTGGTGAAGCTTTTTAATAGCATACTTATGACGGGCGAGGCCCCCCTGGCTCTTGGAGCGATGCCACTGTTGTCTTAATTTAAAAACCTGGGAAAGCTTCAACAGCCTGTGGCTCATACCGCCCTATCTCACTTTTAAACAGCGACTATAAAATATTTCCCTCAATACTCTCAAAAAGGTTGGGGGCAGTAGTGGGTAATATTATTCACGATGATCAAAAGGGCTTCATTCAAGGGCGCCACTTGGCAGATCTTACCTATGATTTAATAGGTGCTATAGATATTGCGTCTGTCTTTTCCCTCCCATTGGCAGTTTTAACACTAGACGCAACTAAGGCCTTTGATAGGGTCTATTGGCCATATCTTTCGGAGGTGTTAAATAAATTTAACATAGGAAAAGGCTGTCGACGGGTCATAGATTTGCTGTATATAGACCCTATGGCCAGACTACTTGTTAATGGAATATTGACTGACTCTTGCGATTACTAGAGGCACCTCTCCTGTTTAACCTCTATATAGAGCCATTTGCACAGGCACTTAGAGAGGTTTTTAACATTGTTCCGTTTAAATTTAGAGAGTGGGAGAGGAAGGTGGCCCTGTATGCGGACAATATTTTGGTTTTTACAGCTGACCTTGATACAGCCTTTGCTACTATCGTTACAAGGGCAGAGGAGTTAGGTGCCATATCGGGGTATGAAATCAATGCTAACAAGTCTGAGATAATGGCGTGGAATATGGAGACCCTACATCATGATATTGTCACTAATATGAGATATCTCGGTATAACAATAACTCAGAATGTAGAAAACAATCCCGGAAGTCAACCTTAATCGCATTTCCAAAGAATGTCAAAAACAGTTTAACTCATGGTTGCACCTGCCTCTAACAATCTTGGGAAGGATGAACCTAGTTAAAATGTCCATCCTCCCCAAGATAACATTTCTTTTTTAACTCAAGACCACTTGCTTTTGACACGAAACAACTAGCTAAATACCAAAGTAAAATAAATTAATTCATCTGGAAGCACAGAGCAACTAGGTTAGCCTGGAAAAACTTAGGCGGAAGAGGGAAAAGGGGGGTTTGGCATTACCTGACTTGCAATATTATGCATGGGCATTTCAGCTGTCCCACTCACGAATGTTGCTGAAAATGCCAACTGGCACAGCGGTGGGAGCAATGTATCTGGCTATGCTAAGGGGATCCGACTTGTCGAAATCCGTTTTTTTGTTCAAATTTGGAGACCAAAAATTAAAAATTAAATTGAAGAACCTACAGTCAACAGCCAGAAGCTGGTCGGATATCAGAAGGAGATTCGGGCTGGGCTATTTCTAAAAAAGGGCACCATTATGGGATTCCCCGGGCACTCCTGCATGTCTCTGAGACACTTTGAGTACTCCTCTGAGAGAATCTGGGCTTTTGACGTGGGGAGACTTGTTAAATGGGCCAGCCTTGCTTTCTTGGAAAGATCTTCGTGAGGTAGTGGGTTCTGGCTTATCTAAGTTTAAATATCTTCAATTGAATAGTTGGTTCCACTCACAGGTTAAAAGCAAAGTTCCTCTTGGGAAAGATAGCAATTTAGAAGATGAACTTATAGTAAAACCTAGAGGGAGAAGAGAGATTTCATTATGGTATTGGGCTATAGCAGAAGAAGTAGATGGCGAATTTACATTGGCCGATGAATTATGGGGAGCACAGTTGAATAAACAGTGTGACTTGTTGTGGAGGGATTCATTTAATACTCTCTATAGAATAGTCAAACCTGCTTGGCTCAGGCGTAATCCTATATTTACAGCCCATAGAGCATACCTCTCCCCCCTTAAACTCTCGAAATTCCAGCCCGGGAAAGTCTGTAACAAATGCGGCTTCCCAGAAGCATCTGACATACACATGTTTAAAGACTGCCCCTCCTTAGCTGAGTTTTTGTTTTGGATAAAGTAAGAACATCTATGGAATCCATCTTGGGAATCCCTTTGACTATTGGCTTACAGCTTATCATCTTTGGCCTGGATGATCGTATTGTTGGCCCAGCAAAATCTTTGCTTTTCTACGCAATGCTTCTGGCAAGGAGGCAAATATGCAAGTATTGGATAGAACCAACAGCACCGACCCATTCAGAATGGCTGTCTTCACTGTATGAAGTCTCCAAGGTTGACTTGGCCAGATTCTGTAATAAGAACAACTTGGCATTTTGGGACCTGTTGAGAAATTGGAAGTAGGAGTCGGTTTTTTTTGTTTTGTGTTTTTCCCCCGGGTCCTATGATTATGCCTGTAATGCTCCTTGGACTTCCTTAAAGGGTCTCCCAGATATATGGTCCGACAGGTTTTGCGATAACCTAGATGGAGTATAAATCTTCTTCCCACGTGCCTCCTTTGAGTAATTGAGTGTCTTCGGTGGAGGGCAGCAAACAACGAGAACACCAGGACACGAAAAGAAAGATGGAGGTTACTCTTTTTTGTTGTTGTGGGGATAAGGCAAATGAGGACCAAAAAAAAGAAAAGATTATACCCTAAAATGTTTTTATCCATACAGACACAGAGGGTATGCCTTATCTTTAAGCTTTGCAATTGGACTTACCTTTGTCTTTCCAAATACATTCCAAAGACTTTTGGTTATTTCTCTTCCTTATTCGTGCTTACCCTGAATTGACTGTGTGTAATGTTTTTACTAAATCTTTGCATACCATTCCCATCTCTGCTTCCTGCATTGGCAAGTCTAACAGCACAGGGTCAGATATGTTGTGAGCAAACAAACCAGACATACAACCACATTCATAATACAAAAAGCCTTGCCCAGTTGGGCTGGTTGTGTATGCCTTATTGAATGTGGGAGCCATCTAGTCACAGTACAAATACAATATTCTTGTTATACATGCGAACAGAGGCAGAACAGCCAACTGCAAAAAGCCCGACACTGCTTACTTCGCGTTCATATTGATATTAACCTTGTGTGAAGAAAGGTTGTCTTGAGCTCTCTCAGCCGGATGGGAGGGATGCTGTTTGGGATTTGCTGTTCCCGTTGGCTTTAACTCAACACCGCTGATCAATGGCTTGAGACCAAATTCTTGTTGTATTTGAACACTGATGCTGTGTGGCACGAACACTTGTAAACCCAGTTTGACCTCTGCAGTGTTTGAGAGTGATTTTTACAGACATAACTTATTTATTTTTTTCCTTTGTGTTTTTCTTGATGGGCTAGAAGAAAAATATGTCACAGTGCAGCCTTACACCAGCCAGGGGAAGGACGAGATTGGGTTCGAGAAAGGAGTTTCTGTTGATGTGATCCAGAAGAACCTGGAGGGATGGTGGTACATAAGGTATTGCCTTCCCCATTAAGAGTGTAAAAACAACACGAACTACAAAAACCCTAACTTTTAATCAAGTAATTTGTGTGCATGCAACAGCTATTACCGACCTTATGTTGGCCGTCCGATGAAGTTGTGTTATGTCTCCATGGTTAAAATAAATGTTTATGTGAAAGACTGTATTTTTAATAATTTAGCAAGGTTGTTAAAAAAAAGAAAATCATTGTCATAGTGTTCTTGAGAATTTTTTACTTGAACAAAACATGAGAGTAAACATTATTTCAACACTAACTACGTAGTTTAACCTGTACTTATGATATCATTCATTACATTGGGAATCAAGGCTAAAAGGCCCACACATTTCAGCTGCTGGATAGTGGCCTAGGAAAAAACTTGAGTGGCAATTGCTGTGCAACTTCACTGAGAGCCAGCAAACACAAAGACATACCCCACATTCTTGCATCCTGAGACACCCCTGCTCTTATATTTTCCACAATTCTATGTTGATCTATGTTTATTCTGTTTGTCCTGGTGTTGTATTAACCAGCTACTGCAGTTACATTTACTGAAAAGTCAACTTTTACATCCCTTTTGTGTTACTTTTGTTTATATCTTTTGTATGAGTACAAATGTCCAACATGCTGAGAGCTAGAATTCAGGATGTGAATTACTAGAGCTCACCTACCCTTGGAGGTCAGTACATTTTCCATGTTAACAGTTTGCCGCCGGGTGAGACAATATTCAGTCTTTTAACTGCTTTTGAAATGGTTTTGCTTACTATCTTCATAGTTCAAGCTGCATTGGACAATGCATTACTTTAATTTCCTCTCCCGGAGTATTGAACCCATTCCTCTATTGTACCCAACACGTTGCAAGAGTGATCAGCTTTTTCTATCCCTCTTAAAGTATGAGGCTAGAAGATATTTATTGATCTCAGGTGAAACAGGCAAAGGTAAACGCAGCTAAAATATTTAGAATAGAAACAAAAACTGAGAGACAGGTAAGTAATGCTAGGCCCATCCAGATACATATTGCTCTGTACACTATTGTAGCAAACCTTACTTACACAGGGCTTTTGTATTTGAGCACCTGTGGCTATATGTTACTAAATTATAAAACACAAACATTAGAAACCTTTGTTACTGTTTCACTTTACTGGAGGTTCTGACACAACAATCAGAATTCTGATTTTGGAATTTAATTCCATAACAGCATTTGGTTTTACAACGGTAGTGGAATTTCCAGTTGACCATTACAAATGGTTTCTTCTGGCCCAAGATAAGATAAGCAGAAAAAATAAGGGAAATGATACTGGAATAAAAAACGAAATCCGGAGCAGACACTGTAAATATGAAGAAACAATTGGAAGCAGCTACTTAAATCAACAGGAATTCACATGTTTCCATATCCTGTGTTAGATCAACAACATTTCATTACTGTTTAACTGTAGAGTCTTTCCTGTAAAATGAGGCCACTTGGCAGCATGGGAGTTTATTTCCTAGCAGTTCGTCATACATACAGATACCCATGTTTAGATAGCTAAATCCTATATACGCTACATTTAGACACTATATGCTAGTCACTGGAATTACCTTCGGGTAATTTGATAACTTGATATTCGACTGGCCAGTCAGATAGATGGATGCCAGAATATGTAATTTCGTTATTCGCAGTGTCAATCACCGGAGCTGTACAGGCTGAGTGGAAGATTTCCAGACAAGCCCCCTTTGAAAGATGGAAGGTTCAGTGAGGAATCAGCACCATGTCTAAAAACATTGGCGAAAGATGATGTAGTCCTCCATTCTGCTACTCTGTCTGAAGCTTTAATGAGAAAATCCAACAAAGGATGTTAATTCCTGTATGATCGGGGAAGGTGTTCCACGATGCCGCAAGGGCATTTACATTCACTGAATCACTGGGGTATTTATGATTCACTGATCTGCCCACCAGGGTCCCTGTCCAAGCGGTTACAGTGTGCCAGACCCAATCCATGTTGGTGATATAGGACTGGTCATGTTGTGGCTCAAATTGCTTTCTGTAGCCCACTCCTTTGGTGCCTTGAGTATGGCCAGCAGCAAGATGGCACAGGTGACACTAGAACAAGTCTAGTCTGCTGTGGTGTCACCACCGACAAGAGCCACCCTGCACAGACTTTGAGTAAAGAAAATGCACTTGCATGTGTAGCCTGCCCAGCTCATTATATCTGCTGGAGGGAAGCAGATGTGTGTCGGCTTGTGCCTTGGGTGGTATCTCCAACCTGTGGCATCTTACACTGTGCAGTGAGTGATGGTCTTGGCCTCCACCCAAGATTCCATGTAGTATATATTTCTTTAATAAAATTATTAATGATTGGCCTTTGCAACCAAATGCATAAACATAAAGGCCTTGTCCCTAAAAATGAGTTCTGATGCTGACCACCAGCAACCATTGCCCTAAATTATTCAAGGAGAATTGGTATGATTGTTGCAGTGAAATCGCCTGCATTTATAATGGATGTTTTTCTATTACTCAACATTTGTCATTTTATTGAACTCAGAAAGATCAAAGACTGAGTCTGTCTCCGGTGCATTTCAATATGTAAGTTGCGGGAGCTTAACTCCGTGAGATACTTTACAAGCGAAGAAGGAGACAGACACATACAGTTTATCTTGTTCACTCACTCACAGTCTTCACCCTTTTGGCTTCTGACTATTGTAAGCTAGCATCAAAACTCAATAGTTTTAACCGTAACCCGCCAAATGTAAGGCTCCCCCCATAAATTCTAGGATTTTGAAAGTGATCTTCATTTTGTTGCAGCTCAGTTTGTGTCTTCAAACACAAGCAACAACAGTGTTAACGGCTATTCCAAAAGCAGAAGATGCCAACACCTTAAAAAGGCTTGGTTTAAAAGCATCAAATATGTACTTTGGGATTTTGATTTTGGTTCATGGATGAGGCTCATACGTGCGTCTCTATCATTGTTGGAACATTTGTTTTTTACTTTGGGAGAGTGGCAGCACCAAAGCTAGTTCCCAAACTGTACCAAATTATGTGCAGAAGAAAACAGCTACACCTATCCACTGATCCTTTATCAAGAGTTTTTAACCCAGAGTCAATGCACAAGCATGTGGGAACATAACCTTTTCTTAAAATGCAGAACACCTCTTCTCTATAATCACATCCTCTCTAGCTTCAAGAATACCAAGTTCCATTTGCTGTTTGGTCTTTCTCAATTATGAACAAGGGGCACAATGAATATTTCCGTTTAGGCAGTTGTACACCAACCAATAGTAAACTGGGCATAACTAGGAAGATTACAAATAATATATTAATTTTTTTGTAATTTTATATAGCATGAAACAGATCCAGGTTGCAGAGTGCTTTAAAATAAGCAAGAATGAATACAAAGCTAAAAGATGGAGGGGCATGGTGAAAAACTAAAGCCAAGCTTCAATTAAATAAGTATTCATAAAAACAGTACGCATATTGTCCAGTAATTGGAAAGTCACTGGAAGTAGATCTCAAAGCACCCATAGCTTGGGTCAGGATAAGGGTGAGTTACCTTGTAGACATTCCCATTTGGAAGTAGCGCTGAAAGAGAAGGGCTTTGCTGTAGGAGGGGTATGTCCTAAAGTGGGAGGTTGAGAGTCCCACTCTTTACGTCTACTACCAGGACACGATTGTTTGAGTTTGCCTTCTTGAATTTTACCATCTCTAGGAGAGTTTGTGCTTTGCAATGAACATATGAGACACCTGAGAAGGTTTGTTTCCATGCTAGATAGTTGGAAACCCATGTATGCAAATATTTATCCCCCTTTTGTAAATTTTACATCATTTTTTATGGTCTGGCTTAAGAGTTTAGCTGTCCCAAGACAATTATGTGAGAATTACCAAGAGAGGGGCTTTGGCTCCGTCCACATGTAGGAAGCCAGGAGTACATGTTTTGATTAAAGTTGTGTACTTTCACAAAAAAGTGCGTTTCATCCACACAGCTGTGATCATTTTATTTATCCAGCAGCCTAGGCTTGAATTTTCAGGGGTACACGCCTGACACTGCAATGCTATTGAAGAGTCTTGGATAACTAGATCATTTATGTTGTTTTTCCTCTGGCAGCAAGCACAGATGGGAGGAGGGCAGTCATTAACCTACATGGATTTTTAGGGCTGGCTTGACAGTCTAACTGTCAATAGACCTTTTACCCTACATCAATATTATTCACCAGTTCTTTGCTTTCAAAGAAATGCACATCCACTACTATAGCCTTATTTACTGCTTACTTAATGGTAATGCTCCACATTAACATACATCAGTCCTTTATAGGCAGACCTTTTGGCATTACAAAAGCTTGTCTAAATTATCAGGGAACCACTGGCAGGTACACCAAATGTTAACGCTCAAAAAACTGACAGAGTAAAGGGAATATACCAATCCATCTACACAAGGCCCTAAAATCTGTCAGATCATCCTTTTAAATGTTCATTGGGTGCCTTGAAAATGGAAGTGGGGGGGGGGGGCGTTTCATTATTTAGAAAAGCTATGGTTTGTTTTGTGGAAAGCTGGCTGTCTGCGAGTTAATGTGCATCTTGGCTGCTTTTCCTCAGCGGAGAGGAGGGCCTCTGTAAACTGTAGCTGTTTCCTGTGACCTCTGGTTCTTGTCAATACTGTTCTCTTGGGTCGGAAAGGCATTGGTTGTAATGTAATCAGCGAATTGTGACCTCACAACCACACAGTTACAGACCGTTTAGCTCCAACAAATTATAACGGCATTGTATTTCTGTAGCTATTGTATTTGAGATAAGGGAAGGCCCACGCACTTGGTAATGAATTGCAACATAATTATAGAACTTGTTATTGTAGTCCTTGCTATATAGTTAAGGACCAAATAGTTTTCAATTAAATATCAATTAGTATAGTTGCAAACAGTTGCAAAACGATCCCAAACGTAAAATTCAATTTGAAATCTGCAACAAAAGTAATAAATTTTTATACAAGCACGTTTGGCTCTGTAACATTAAGGATAAGTCGCACCATTATCAGATATTGTACCATCCGCATTTAATTCGTGCTAATTCTCTCCCAACAATTAGCTTTTTAACATTGTAAATGTATTTATCTCATAAAATGTTAATCTTATGAGATTGGGGCTATCAGGCAGTGTCCAAAGGGCTAGTCTGACAGGTCAGTGTGTGGGCCATTTTCTGGCTTTTGGTTGGCCTGTTTTGTGGTTTGGTATGCCGGTTTTTGCTGTTTGTTCTGATATTAAAACAAGCATTGCATGCAGCAAGCTCAGATCAATGCAGTCTTCCGTACCTTGCAAAATACTTATACAGCTTGTCTTAACAACTTTTTTTAGCTATCTAATTCACTAATAGGGACAGGCCACTTTTATTTGGTGCCTGGACCTATTTTCTTTCCCATTCTGACCCTGGTTTGCTTAGTTGGCATTCTAGACCACATCTCATAAGGTAAATGAACACATGAACACAAGTGATTGAAGCACTTTAATTGAGGCCACTTTCAACTCCAGCTGCTTGTTGTCACACCTCTGGTACTTTACACTTGGATACCTTTTCTTCTTTCTGGACAACTTGCAGCAACAAGACTAAACGCAGAACAATATATTTCCTTGTTGCCATGGACTGTGTACAACATGAGAAAGAGAGTTCATGTGAAAGGGATTTTTTTAGAAACAGAGCCCCTAGTGCCCTTAAATGAACAGGCTGCAGTTGCATTGTCGCTGCTGAGTTGATTTTTCCTCACTGGCAGAATATACTTAGTGGTATGATCTCAACTTTAATAATTTATCAAAGGCTAATTTATATGTCATTATTTGTATGATGTATATGTGTGTGTCTTTGATAAAGTACACATAATAATACAACCATACTCCAGTAATTGAGGCGTTTCATGAGCATGGAGACACAAGACTGCAGCCAATCTATCTTTATGAAGTCACAAACTCTGTGTTGGCTTGCTATATCCTTTTTATGTACAGTTGAGAGTATGTCATTCCTAAAATATATAGAAATCCGCTCCTTTCTGTCCTTGACCTGGGGCTGTATTAGATGAGCCAATCAAGGAGTGTGTTTTTGTTGTTTTTAAACCACTCTGGGGTGCTTGTGTGGACCCTTCTGTAATATGGTTTGCTCAAGCATACTTTATGGGCTCATGCGATACCATGAGTGGAATTCCGTATTTGTAGGCTGGCACTGGCCCATGGAAATGAAGGAAAATATTTACCCTTGTACCCGTGCCACATTATAGAGGCGGACTCTGTAGCAAACTGATTGAGCACTACATAGCAATTGGTGCACTCGATAGGAGAGGAGCATATGGTGACATGGTCCGTCTAGGCTTTCCCCAGCTACCTGCCGCAGTCAAAATTTGCACCTACATTTGGGGGAACCCCTGCTCCCTCTTGAAATTGAGCGATACAAAAGGGGATGATGGACGGAGCGTTTGAGAAAATCAAACACTCACCCCCAGTCAACTGATCTGGGTTTAATCCATCACCATTCTTTAGCTCACTCAGCCACCCCAGTTCAGACATGGCCATATGCAAATCAGTCTGACCCTGTGCCTCATGCGAACAGTCCAGCCCGAACTGCCAAGCCTTGTCTTCCCTGGACCGGAAACGAGCATTCTGGGACCGGTTTCGGATTCATAATCCTAATCAGCCAGGCTATCTTGAATCCAGTGGCCAAGTGAGCAAGGGACTCACGTCTGAGCATACCCTGCCAACTTAGGGCAAACAAAGCGATACAAAAGGGGATGATGGACGGAGCCTTTGAGCAAATCAAACACTCACCCCCAGTCAACTGATCTAGGTTTAATCCATCACCATTCTTTAGCTCACTCAGCCACCCCAGTTCAGACATGACCATATGCAAATCAGCCTGACCCTGTGCCTCATGGGAACTGTCCAGCCCGAACTGCCAAGCCATGTCTTCCCTGGACCGGAAACCAGCATTCTGGGACCGGTTTCGGATTCATTATCCTCACAAGCCAGGCTACTTTGAATCCAGTGGCCAAGTGAGCAAGGGACTTAGGTCTGAACATACCCTGCCAATTTAGGGCGAACAAAGCGATACAAAAGGGGATGATGGACTGAGCGTTTGAGCAAATCAAACACTCACCCCCAGTCAACTGATCTGGGTTTAATCCATCACCATTCTTTAGCTCACTCAGCCACCCCAGTTCAGACATGGCCATATGCAAATCAGTCTGACCCTGTGCCTCATGGGAACAGTCCAGCCCGAACTGCCAAGCCATGTCTTCCCTGGACCGGAAGCAGGCATTCTGGGACCGGTTTTGGATTCATAATCCTCATCAGCCAGGCTATCTTGAATCCAGTGGCCAAGTGAGCAAGGGACTCACGTCTGAGCATACCCTGCCACCTTAGGGCGAACAAAGCGATACAAAAGGGGATGATGGACGGAGCGTTTGAGCAAATCAAACACTCGCCCCCAGTCAACTGATCTGGGTTTAATCCATCACCATTCCTTAGCTCACTCAGCCACCCCAGTTCAGACATGGCCATATGCAAATCAGTCTGACCCTGTGCCTCATGGGAACAGTCCAGCCCGAACTGCCAATCCATGTCTTCCCCGGACCGGAAAAAAACATTCTGGGACCGGTTTCGGATTCATAATCCTCATCAGCCAGGCTATCTTGAATCCAGTGTCCAAGTAAGCAAGGGACTCACGTCTGAGCATACCCTCTTGAAATTGAGGCAATGAAAGACTGAGCTGTGGTTGCAAACTTCGCTGACTATCTCCCCCCAGCATATTCACTAACAGTCAAGATTTCACACCTGGGACAGTTAATTTTTTTTGTAATCTTTCACACAGACCCAACTTGTGCCCAGCAAACCCACTTGAGCGTTGTACAACAATTCTGTCTGGGACAGTGTGCCTAAGAGGTAATATAGCCCCTAGTATGCAAATTCAGTTCTATTTTTCTTTTGTTTCAGAAACATGGTTCCTTCGCTTGCTGAGTAGCTTTTTTGTTCTTCAACTCCCTCCTCTAGTTTTCAAATAGATATTTGTGTGCATGTCTCTCTGTTTCGAACCCAGTCTTTCTTTTTTAGGATGAAGCCTACCATACAGTGCAGCTGTCTGGTTTGCTAAAGACTTCTTTGGGGCTTCCCTGGGAAGGCATTCTGACCATTGCTTACCATTGGCTTTGTGGTTTGTAACTCACATTTTCTGGCTTTGTACTACCTGGCTTTATTTGTTTTAGGCTGTCGAGCTTGGGTTTGGCCCTGCCAAGTAGCAACACCTTTTCATACTAGCTCTCCCTGTATTCTTCCACAAGTACTCCTTTTTGTAAACTGGCCTGTACATCTTGTTCTTATCTTGCCACATTTGCTGTGCATTCAAAGACAGTAGTCAAAGATCAGGCTCTCTTTTCCAAGGGAGCTTGGTGTTTACTTTTCTTTCTTTGACTTCAAAGTGAGAGGATTTATGTGACTATCTTGTTGGATACTGGGTTTAGGGAGGGGTGCTTTTTTAGCACACAACATTCAAACGAACTGTGCATCTATTTCAGAATATATCAGAATTAGGAAAGCAGAAATGAAGCACAAGTGTGTTGAAAATAAATACTTTAATATGAAAACAAATCGATACACTAGGTAATGGCATTTCTTCAAGTAATCGTTTGTGAGCTGTATAGTTTTATCAGTAAAACTGTATGTCTGTGCAAATGAGCAGGTCTTTTCAAATGTGTTGTCTGAAATGGCAGTGTACTACTACACCATGAATAATCTTAACCACTCTACTGTGCACCACTCGACGCCACTGTACTCCATGCTGCTCCACTTCACTCTACACCACTTCGGGACAGTGTGCCTGAGAGGTAATATAGCCCAATGTATGCTAAAGTCAGTTCTACTTTTCTCTTGTTTCAGAAACACTGGTTCCTTCTCTTGCTAAGTAGTTTTTTTGAACTCTACGCCACTGCACTCTACTCCACTTCACTCTACGCCTCTCTATTCTGCAACACTCTACTCTATGCCAATACACTCTACTCTAAACCACTCCAGTCAAGTCTACTCCACTCTGCACAAATCCACTCTACACCACTCCACTCTACATCTCTCTGCAACACTGCCCTCTATGCCAATACACTTCACTGAAACAATCTACTCTACACCACTGCAAACTATGCCACTGCACTCTACGCCACTCTACTCCACTCTGCACAACTCCACTTTGCCACTGCCCTCTACACCACTCTAAACCACTAAACTCTGTGCCACTGCACTCTGCTCTGCATCCCTGTATTCTATGCCGCTGCTCTCTATGCCACTCTTTAACATTGCACTCTCCGCCGCTCTGCTCTGCATCACTGCACTCTGCAGTATTCCACCAGACACCACTGCGCCCTATGGCACTCTACTCTGCACTACTGTACACCACTGCACTCTGTGCCACTCTACTCTGCACCACTACATTCTACGCCACTCCACACTGTACCACTTAGCAGTACTGCACTCTATGCTACTGTACTCGGTTATGCACCACTCTGATCTACGCCACTGCATTCTATGATGCTACATTGTACGCTGCTGAATTCTATGGTGCTGCACTATACACCACTATACTCTGCAACACTCCACTCTAGTGCAACAGTCTACTGTACTCTACACCACTCCACACCATTGTAGTCCTCTGCACCATTTCACTGTATGCCACTGCACTCTACTCTGCGCCACTGTACTCACTCATTTGCACTCTATGCCACTCTACTCTACACCATTCTAATCTACACCACTCTACTCTACACCACTCTACTAAACTCTGCCATTTAACAACACTGCACTCTATGCCACTGAACTCTACGCCATTCTACCCTTCACTGCTGCCTTCCCATGACCATGCACTCTACGCCACTCTACTCTGCATTGCTCCACACAATGCCACTCCACTTTATGCCACTATACTCTACACCTCACCAGTCTTTACCACTCTACTCTGCATTACTCTATGCCACTGCACTCTGCAACACTGCTCTCAACCTCACTGTACTCCACATCACTCTACTCTGCACCATTCCACTCTACAAATGCATTCTACGTCAATGCACTC
The DNA here is from genome assembly GCF_964263255.1 of Lissotriton vulgaris. Classification (NCBI taxonomy): domain Eukaryota; kingdom Metazoa; phylum Chordata; class Amphibia; order Caudata; family Salamandridae; genus Lissotriton; species Lissotriton vulgaris. The sequence goes on along the minus strand of NC_141693.1, from coordinate 1,062,061,067 downwards.
TACTATGCAACACTATAATCTATGCCACTGCGTTCTATGATGCTACATTGTACGTCGCTGAATTCTATGCACCTGCACTCTACGCCACTATACTTTGCAACACTCTATGCCAATGCACTCTACACCAGTTCACTCTACACAACTCCACACTATGCCACTTCAATACATTACGCTCTATGCCGCTCCACTCTAAGACACTCTACTCCACTCTTCATCATTCCACTCTACGGCACTCCACACCACTCTCCTCTACGCCAACAACTTTTAGCCATGCTGAACAGAGGCCACACTGGTGTACAACATGGCTAAAACACATTAGGAAAGTAAAGGGCTCTTGCATAGGTGAGACCTATTGCCTTTGCCAATAATTTTCTTTCCTTCTCTATCTATCGCCCTGCTTTTTTAGGTCACATTTTTGATAATCCATACCACCATCTCCTTCCTCGCCCTCTCTTCGAAAACATAGGTTTTGGAAGCATATACTCCACCATCGCACTATAACTTTTCGACTTCTGATGCCACCTTTACTTTTCTGTCCGAGTATCTGGTTACTAATCATTTATTTTCTGCTCTAGCAGCAGAAAAGAGTGGGTGCAGAGACTCTAAGTGATTTTTGCAGAAAGATAGTGCGTGACCAGCTGACCAATGTTCCTATGAGTCGGAAGCAGCCGGGGTGTTTGAGACATGTTGTGATTCACAGACACAGAGTGGGCAGCTACGCAACGTCGTCCCAGACAGTGTATGAGGGAATGTAGCTGTCCACTTTCTACTGCCGCACCTGACAGGGCAGTAGTCATCTTTGCAAACAGGCCACTAGGGACATCATTTTACTATTGATGGCGTGCCTGTAATAGGAATTTAATTTACAGGGCTTTGAATAGACATCACACTCCCCATATATTTTCTGGGCATAAGGTACCCACTAACTGTTCTTTATAACGATATTGTCAGTCACCAATGAATCCCATCATCATAGAGAGGCACACATTCCCAGGCTGCGCGTCTTCAAAAGTCACACACTCCTGAGGCAGCTTATAGATACTCTCCCTTATAAGCAGAGTTAGATGTATGTCATTCCACGAATTACTAGGATGTCCCTCTGCTTCCTACTTCATAAACACATTTTTGTGTTTATCCTTCCATGGTTCTCCTAGCCCAGTTACTATTGTTCTCTTTCCTCTCCCTTTTTGTTACCAAACAAGTAGTGTTGCTTTCCCCCGCTGGTCTTCCGTAAACATGTTTCCATTAGCCTCCCACTCTACTCTTTTCTGTTCAGCTTTTGTTTTTGGTTCTTCAAAAGTACCTTTTTATATATTTACTTCCCACTGTACTATATTTATTACTTTCCTTTACAAAGGCATTGCCTTGATTTGCAACATTCCAGCAGAAGCTCCTCTCATAATGCTGTAGACTTCCTGAAATCGAATGCCTACACCAGTTTCAGGTTGTAGGTGGGTGCTGAGGTCGTAGTCAGAACAGGCCCCTTCTTTCCCTCAGAGTTTGTCAGAGGCTGGTACATATATGCTCATGCATGGTCTTCCTGCACTGCCAGCAAAAATACATTTCTTTATCTCTTTGTGGGTCACAGAGTGTGCATGAGCACCCACACATCTCTGCTAATATACTATCCTGGACATGTAAATTGGAGCACTAGAAATCTTTACGGATGCTGCAGGAGTGAGTATTCCACGGATATGCAGGTGACACCCAATTATACCTAAAAACATTTAATCTCCACAAGTACACTCTTTAATATAACTGTTTAACTAACGTCCACAAATGGATGCCACTGGACGTCCTTAAGCTAAATCCAGAGAAAACTGAAGTGATCCTCAACAGATGACTTACTGAATCCAAATTCAAGATGGAATGGCCGAGTTCTACATTGACGGCTTTTCCCGCATTCTGGTCAGTGAAGCCAAACCACTGGGTCTGTCCATCGAAATCCATTTGTCCCTGTAACCACATATCACCTCTATTAAAAGACCCTCTAGTGGCTTCCTGTCAAGCAAGAATATAATTAAAGGTGCTGTGCTTCACTTTTAAGGCCATACATAAACTGCACCTGAAATATCTCAGAGCGTCTCTCAAAATCTTGGGTGTTAATAACTTAAAAATCATCAATAAATTAAAACTGGAACCACCGTCCCCTCAAAAAAATAAGATCCCACAATGCCGGCACCAATCTATCTACAGGAAGTTCCCTCCATTTGGAACTCACTATCAGTTTACCTAAGAGGTTGCTAAGGCCTTCTCCAAGAAAAGGCTAAAAACTCCCGTTTAGATTCTGACTGAGCAGTCGCTATTGCCTACCCTCTGTTGACCTCTATACTACACTTTAGATAACTTTTCCCTCACAGTCTCATTTTGAGTTCCTTCAACTTGTCCCATTTTGAGTAAACATTTTCTTGAGTAGTCACAGCTGCCTATCAGTCACTCTCTTTTCTCCTCACCATCACATCACCTTTCAACGTATCCTCATTAACATCCTCTTCAGTCTCCTATTGACCTCCCCTTCTGTGCTTTCCACTTTTTCTTTCTCTTCGAGTATTGCCTCCCTTGCCTGCTTCTCTCTGTATCTCGCCTTTTAATTTACCTGTCCTTCTCTTTCATTATTTTTCTGCCAAACAACTTCCTCCCTCTTCTGACATCATCTGTCTCTCACGCATGTCCGCATGTCACCTTGTACTCCAGTTCTTCCTTGGAGTCTGCCATCGCTGGCCCTGAATTCTTTTTTTCCCCTTTGCATTTAGCCTGCTCTTATATCGCCACCTTGCATCAAATTACCTGTCCCCTTCCCTTAGATTTCTATTGTGATTTCAACCCCACCCCTCTTTTTTCTTATGCTATATGCTATCCTCTGTTCAGCTTTTTCGCTTGTCTCTTTCTTCTTCTGGAATAGCGTGCTACTCACGAAAAGCACGTTGATGCCTTCATCAGGGGTAGAAAGTGCTATATGAATACAATTACAATTATCTTATCCTCTGGTACCGTCTTGTCCTCTCTTTATTTCAGCACCTGCATACTCGTACAAGTGGCAAGCAGTGCTCTACAAATCACCCTACATTATATTACATTACATTACTAACTTCACATTTTTCATTCACCTTCCTACCACTGTGCCATTCCTCAGAGCCAACTATATTGTCTCAGAGCCATTGCTTACCATATTACCCTGACTGCGTTTTTTGTTGACTCGTTATCCATCGCTGTTCAACAATTTAAGATTGCACTTTAATAAAAACGTGAAATAAAGGAATACAATCTTCACATTTTGGTTATGAATTTGAGGATATGTCGATGCTCTGTGTATCATAATAGGATAATGCAGCTTATCGTCTTGCACACATACACTGCATCCTCAAACAGTGAGCACATATGTTTCAGGATAAAAGGAACTGGTGCCTTAGATCTTTTACTAATTCCAGCATCATGCTTCTTGTTCGTTGTGAAAATGAGCATTTTCTTACAGATTGTTTTCTTATGTGTGGATGTTTTTTGCATTATAGGTCAGTAAAAAACGCTTCGCTTGGGTAATCGGAAACAGGATTGCCATTATTCACAGACTTCCACATACGACGAAATACTTTCCTCAACAGCCTGTTGCCATATGCTGTTTTCTTTTTTTATCAGGCCTTTAAGTAGCATTCCCAGATAACCAGAGTGCAGCCCTCATGTCATTTTGCTTATTTATTTAGTGCTTTACTTCACAACTAGGTCACTCAAAGCTCTGATGAGGAAGCAAAAGTATGTAAAAGCGGGCTAGGAGGCAATACAAAGGGGGACCAGATAGAGGAAATGATGAGAGAGCCTTGGGTGTGGAGCAGCTTACCCCCAAAAGAGTAATATCACACAAGACAGCAAATCAGTGCCAGGTGAGTAGCCAGTCTTGGGTATGTGACGGAGAAAGGGCGGAGAGGATTTGGGGAGGGGAAAGCAGGATGGATCAGGAAACGAGTTGAGACAGACGTCCAGGGGATAGAGGTAGATTGGAAGGAAGGGGCGAGTTGAACAGAAAATGTCATGAATAAAAGTTATAAAATTCTTTTAGCTGTTTGAGAAACACTTGGTCAGGCCCTATAAATCAGGACACTGCCTTCCCTGTAAGTCAGGACTTTGACTACCTATGTGTACCCTAGCTGAAATTGGAGAATTGGGGGGTGGATGTCGAAGTTGGAGGCTCTTCCATTCCTTTGGTTTTGAGGCGTCTGGGAGGCAAGAGGCATAGGCTTATAGTAGGATCCCTTTGCTGGGTCTTTTAAGAGGCTTTGTGCTAACATACACCAAATATAGTGTGGTTGGACGGCTCTTTAATCCCTAAAAACCTTGGGCTTTACTTGCCTGGTGGCTCAATCGAGCGGCCAGAGACAGACTTGAGCTCATGTTTTTTAAAGGTTGGGCCAGCATGGAAGATGCAGGGTGTGGATTCCTACTTGTTTTCATTTCAGACGTCCTGAGGTAGTGACTTCCAGGAACTGGATCTTCTAGCCAATAGGGCATAACCAAATTTTCAACACGACACAATAAAATACAAAGTGATAAGTCTTGCTAAGTAGGTTACTGAGGTGGCACATAAACAACAGATTTGTACATTGGCTTTCCAGGCTTTCTCCTGTGACAATGCTTCTTTTTTCAGAGTCCTGTTTCTTCTGGAATATGAACTACATGAGTATCCTGTCCTCTCCTAACAGACCTGAGCTGTCCTTGCTCCGCATAGTCCCAAGCCATCAGCATCCGGCTACAACCCAAGATTCATCTTCGATTCCCCCAGGGAATACTCACCAGGCACCGTACCTCTCTTGGAATGTCCACATCGGCCAGTGAGCGCTCTCCTTGCCCTGCCTTCAGTGTCTTGATCTGCGGATCCCTGGAGGACGGGAGTGATAAAACATGCCAGTAGACAGGGAGATAATGACTGATCCCAATGTTTTTCTTGAGCGTTGGTACAGGATATTCAACTGAGAGCATCTTTACTGGAGCCTTTAATTCTCAGGTGTAGGTTTAGCACAACAGGGTGTGAAGGGTGGTCTGAGGAGGTAGCACTGAAAGGTAAAATTAAGGCAGACTGAAGAAGTGTCCCACCACTACACATCTAGAGAAGCACAACAGCTCCCTGTAAGAATATGGGAGTGCTGGTAAATTGGGAGTTCTCAGGACCAGTTGCGCCTCCAGAAGTGATTGTTTGGGGGGTTGGGGGGAGGGTGGGGAGCAGATAAGTGTTGGGGCTCCATACAACGGGTCATCATGAAGATTGTGTGCACATGTGTTTTTTACACACACACACACACTCACTCACTCTTCTTTAAACATTGTAAGCAAACTACAAATCAAACTTTACTATGGACCGTGGATGAGGTAGCATTCTTTGAAGTATTTCAATTACTCCTGTTCTCCTCTTAACACCACTGTGTTCTTCAGTCTCTCAGTTAGACACTTAAGCCCTTTTTCTCCTTCACATGCATGCCTGCATCACTGCCCTCTCACCGTGCCAAAACACAACACACATACCTGTAAGTACTGCATATTCTTTACCTTTCGCCCCGTCAATATTTTGACAGCTGTGCATCTCCTTCAAATGACTCAAAACTCAAATTGCATTCAGCAGTTTCAATAAATCAATGTCAAATCAAATACCTGGTGTTCTATTAACAAGAAGTGTTATTTCTAATGCTATGCATTCAAAGTATTATAACATTCGTAGGCAATAACACAATCCACATGAGGTCGGGGCTCTAGAGTTTATCTGAAAAATCTCTGCCCCACCCTCTTCTGTGTATTATGGTCGGAGTTATTCCTCATTCACTGGTGACCACATCCAGGGAATGCTCACTGGTGTAAGCCTTACTCAAGAGTACACTCTGAGTCTTAGAAAATAGTCAAAATGTCTATGGTGCCACAGCACCTTTAGCAGCAAGTCCCCTGGGCCCAATGGTCCCATATGAAGTCTTACCCACTCCAGCAGCACAGAGGTGTTCAGTGTTTCAGCAGGTGCCATGGCCACTTGCAAAACTCCAGTCTTGCTTGGTCGAGAAGGTCTACACACAGGACACGCAGCAGCATCTAGTAGGCACTGGCTCTCCTGAACGGTGTGGCCAGTCTTAACAATGCTTGGCGTGGTAAGCTCAGCTTTTTCCCACATGAGGGGAATGGGTTGATCTTTTTACCCCCGACCGGGTCCCAGCGATGGAGCGAAGTCCTCTCAAGGCTTCCAGAGTCCATGGGGCAAGTCTCGGTTCTCAATTTTGACCTGCAGGTCACAGCTTCAGTTTTACCAGGCGACTGCCTGAATTTGTCAATAATAAGCACCGGCAGCCCCTCCTTGCATCCGGGATTGCCGCGGTACCTGTTGGCAAGGCGTCAACCTCTTCTTTGCAGCCCCTCCCAGCATATGGGTCGCCAGTAAGGTTCACACAAGTCTTGGCACTTTTTAACACATTTTTTTAAAATTAGGATATAAACTTGCATCACACATATATATATTTTCCAGGTAATTTTCGTCATTAATCAAGCATACAAACAAATATAAAAACATATTTCATATTCTATAGCCTAGTAGCTGCTCAGAGTATACTAACTTTAATTCTAACTCACCCAATTTTCTGTAGGCAGTGCTTCATTGTAGGGATCAACTGAGTTCACCGTTTTGGAGCAAGAGGTACCGAGCTACAGGTGTTGCTATATATAATAATTTTATCTATTTATAAGATAGGGCCAGTGCCGGATCATACCCCAGAACTCTCAGCCAAGTGGTCGGAGCCAAATCCACCTGCCACTCCCTCGCAAGATACTGGACAATTTCATCTCAGAATCCCTTAATTGATGAGCAGTGACTGATTACATGCACCCAGTTAGCAGCCAATCGGTCTATGCATCGAAAACAGTGGCCTGGGAGACTGGAGTTAATTTTTATTAAAAAAGGATGGGGTTCTATATGGGAGCCATTTGGTAAAAAAAATAGCATTCAATACCAATTGGCCCCCCTCAACACATTAAAATTCAATTTAGTGACCCACATCGTGTTTGTCACTTCCAGGCCTTAAATTTGCTCCCTTTTTTGTGGCTTTTTGAGCTAGGTCGGAGCCTTTAATAGAAGTAAATATTCTTTTCCATTCCCTGGCATTTCCAATACCCCATCTTCAATTATTGCAGAAACCACCTCTCTGCTACTAAGAATTTGCCCTAGGTCCGAATTAGAGAAACATTTATTGAACGTCCTAAGAGAACCCAGAAGCAGAAAGTCATCTTGTATACACTGCCGGACTTCCACTGTGTTTAGCCATCTATCCCCCAAAAGAAAATTCGAGATTTTCCCATATCCTGCTTTTTGACAATTTTGGGTGCAAGCTTCACCACGGGTTCAGTGTCTAATATGGCAAGGGGGGGTCGCTGCAATAATATGGGGAATGGAATATCTCCAATTGAGATCCCCACGCTTCTGGAAAAACCACTTCAAGCTCGTATAGCGAATTCTTTTAGGTGACTTAACAGACTTTAACGCATCCAGAATATGATACTATTTAAAGATCAGCTGCATACTTTTATTCATAAAAAGACCCGTGTGAACCTTTTGATTTAAACCTAGACATGTATTATGCAAAATAGGCGAAATAGTAATCCTTAACGTTGGGAAGACCCAACCATCCATCCTCCCGCTGTTCATATAAAATGCTTAGTGGTCCCTGGCAGTTTTTTTGCCAAATAAATGATGAGAACTTGGACTCTACAGATTTAAAAAATGGGCAGTTAAAACACATGGAATAGGTGAAAACAAAAAATTGAACAATGGAAGGACCCACGTTTTAGTCAGGTAGACTCTCCCTACAAGGGTCAACGGGAGAGAATTCCACAGAGAAAATAGATCTTCTACTTTTGAGAGGAGAAGAGCAAAGTTAAGGGCAATACCGATCCTCGTTCTTCGATGTGAACCTGATGCCGAGATATCGCTTCGGATGTAAATTAATACATGAGACTGTCTGAATGTAGGACGTCAGGGATACATCCATGCAATATTATTTCTGTCTTCTTGTTAATTCTATACCCTGCCAGCTTCTCATATATGACAAAAATCTCAAAGGCCTTTTCTTGGTTCTCCTTCCTACTAACCAAAATTAACATAATATAGTCAGTGCATAGTTTTATTATCTTAACCATCTGTGGGAGGGGCGGATACTGTTATTTCCTCGGACTGCTCTAGCTAATGGCTCAATCACGAAGGAAAATAAATTGGGAGATAGCAGGCACCCTTGTCGGGTTCTGGCAACACCTTCATTTGCCCCACTTGTGTTGATGATGATACTAGCTTCTACTTTACAATACATCTTCTATATAAGCCCTGTGACCTCGGGCGGAATACCAAATCTAGTCAAAATATTAAATAAGGTTTCCCAGACCCTGAGGTCTAAAGCTGTTTCCGCATCTAGCAGAAGCACCAAAGCTTGTATATCATTAACTGCAAAATAGTCCAAGGCTTCCGCCAAATAATGTGTATTTGTCCCGAAATGCCATCTGGCTATAAAGCCATTCTGATCTATATGAATTAATCCTGAAGCAATTGAATAAATCTATTGGCAACCAGCTTTGTGATAATTAATCAGTGTTTAGTAAAGTAATAGGGCGGTACGAGTTTGAATCCTTGGCATCCTTACCTTTCTTTAAAAAAAGTACTGCATTCCCTTTAAAAAAAGGTGGTGGTATAGGACCCATCTTGTAGCATTGTATTAGCGAGCAGTAAAAGGCAATCAGCTAAAACATCTAAAAAAAAAGTATGCGAGACATAGTAACCCCCTCTTCTCTAGTTAATGTTGCAATCCTCGAAAAACCTGTCCAGAGAGTCTATGTTGACCGACTGAGTTTGTGTATATATCTGTAATCAGCTGCGGGCCCTCCATTAGGACGGAGGAGCGACGCCCCCCTACCACCACCCCCAAATAAAACAGTATTAAAACAGGTTTTAACCAGTTTTATTTTAATATCTATGGACCTTCCCCCAGGACTATGACGAGTCTTGGTGGTGGTCTCAGGGGGATGACACTGTGGTGGGGGGAATGCTAGTGCACTCCCTTATCCCTTCACTGCCCATAAGGTGTTTGTCCAGCCGTTTCAGGCCAGCCAAACATCTCATGCACCGTGAAGCTTTCTCCAGCCCCAGCTGCGTTGCTGGAGAAAGCAGGCACAGACTCCCAGTCTGCCTGGGAGCACCAAGTCATAGCGGTCAGGCCAGTCCTGACACCACTTTCCTGCAGCAGCATGATTGGTTGCAGTGCAGTCTGGTAGTCTGTCCCAGAAGCGGGTAGAGCACGATAGAGCGGACGGCGGTAGCGGTCAGGTACGTTTAAAAAAAAATGTGTTCCCTGAATACCTCGACCCCAGCTCCCTCCTCCCGCGCCCTGCCACTTTGGCTGGGGAAGTGGCTCTGCTGTTTGACATGTTCTAATGTAATGAAATGCAATGAAAAATGAAACTAAGTATTTATATAGCGCCACATGTACCCAAGAGAGTTTAGGCGCTCCTTCATACTAGTGGACTTCAAATATTACGATAGAGTCACCATTAAAAAAGCTTGGTGATAGTATGGGTAAAACTTTTACCTCCCCTTTTGCTTTCCGCACCCTAGGAATGATCATATTTCCACAATCCGAGGACCTGTAAGGTTTAAAACCTTACATACCTTACATCTACATGATTTCGTCCATCTTCTCTAGTTCATTACTCCTAAATCCAGGGGCTGATCATTTCAGGACATTTATCCTGTTATTGACCGCTTGTTCTTGTGCCTGCCAATCTTAAGAATTTTCCAGTGCAGTTGCTTTCCTCATACACTTTTTGGAAATGGGCCTGACTTAGAGCGGCACATTTTACATAATATGCTTCGATCATTGCCTGTCTAGCAGTGTCAAACGCTTTTTTATTAGTCCTGTATTTATTCTTCAAAAATCTGTAACAGCTCTGCTGTACCTTTTTGTTCTAAAATGTGCTTTTGTTTTTTTGCTTTTAAGCCATTTTCTGCATCTTTGCTCATCACTCTCCCCCTAATAAATGCCTTCAGGTCAATCCTTTATGATACCTGGTGGAGCGGTCTTATCATCAATGATCAAAAATTCTCTTATCGCCCCTCTGCATTTTTGCACGCACCCACCCTTCCTCCTGCAAATATTGTTTATCAAAAAACCAGCGTCAAGGAAGAAATGGGAATTTACCCACCACTATCTCAAGAATAATCAATGTGTGATCTGAAAACTCATTAGGAATGGTGCTTTGTGTTTTAAAATGCTAAGCTTTGGAGATTAAATAGAAATCTATGCGTGAAGAACTACGGAATCTCCTTGAAAAGCAAGTGCATATAATTTTAGTACGACTGGCCGCCCTCTAAGGGTCTACTAATGCAAGTATTTCCTGAAAGATCCTAATGATTTTCAGAGATTTTGGTTTTGTCTGTTTTTATCACTTAACTGAGGAGTCCACTATTGGGATCTGCAGCATATTAACCCCCCGATGATCAATTCACCAATATTTTGTAATAATGACCAGAACAAATCTTCGTATGATGTAATATTATCTTCGACTGGGGCATAAAAGCTTACCAACATTGGAAGCCTTGACCACACCAAGCAGCTCACCCAGCACCAGCGACCTCCTTTATCGCTGGCACTGTTTACAACTATAGATCTCCGACATTTTGCCCCAAAACATCAGTGCCCTGATGGGCTGCTTGAGAGGAATAAAACCCTCATATGCTTCTCAGTTTTTTAACATCAAATATCCTGACAGCTTTCCAACCGGGACATGGGTCTCCTGAACCAAAATCCCTGCTGGGTGTTCAGCTAAAATCCAACTTTTTATGGCCCGTAGTTTCTTACTATTATTAACACTATTTGCATTAAAGGAAACTACCTTCACGGTATTCATATTGATATAATATTCTTTAATAGCCTTCCGGAAAAAAAAATGTTTTACTGATCCCCCTCCCAGACCTGTTGATCAGGGTTACACCAACCATATAACTGCCTTTCACATAGATAGAAACTTGAGCCCCACCTTTAGGCCCATCTTTATCTTGCCACAGACTAATTAAGAAGTCAATTCAATGGTTGGTTGTTCTATGCCATTCTTTATGTAAAAACTAATCAACTTGGCTCTTTGTCGCCATAGTCACTTCTACTGTGGCCACCTGTGACATAAGGGATCACCATAACGTAGTTGTATTGGCTTTGCACACTGCACGGTAATCGATTCATGGTCAGTCCACGGTGTCCCTCTCCTGGCATACCGAAGTCACTGATTCAATCCTACATATGGACAACAACCAAATCAGTGCCTAGCCGTCTCTTCACACCTCCCACCCGGTGTCCTCTTGACAGGGTTCCCCCCTGGACCTCTCACTCCTCTTCTTCACAGGGCAAACTGGTCTTGGCAAGCCGGTAGGTGCTGGTGCTCCAGGCTAAACGACAGGTGGTCTTGATTTCTGTGGGTGATGTCCCCTCACCCAGGAGGGGGATGTGCAGGCTCTGGCACCCCGCCCTGTTGACCGGCAGAAGTGTTGCAGAGCTTTCCCTTCTCACCCAGCCCATCTACCTGCATGGCAGATGAACATTTTGGGATCTCAACCTCCCCTACTTATAGTCCATTTCCAGACATCAAATGTGATTTAGGGTCGGGGTCTTTGAAGTTTTATGTCTGGGTTATGCTTCTTTTGATATGTAAACTTCTCTCTCTCTTCATCCTTTTGAAAGGCTGTCTGGCACAGCAGGAGCTACTCCGAAGTGGATAGTCCTACAACATCAGCCACAGGAGTGACTAGATTTAACACCTGGATGTCAGTCACAGTGATATAGGCATCACAAGTTTAATGCTGGGCTCCAAGCCTACTCTTTATGATTCCCTTATCAGCCCTATCTCTTTCCTGAGATGTGTTGAGGCCCTTTCCTTGTCATCTATTACCGAATAGAAGAGCCCCCTTTGAAGTTTACAGGGGAGTCTCTCTCTCCCTTCTTCCAGTGTGCACCACCCAGCTCACAGGAATGCAGCAATACACAGATCTGTCTGTGAGATTCTTCTACTCATGTATTCACTAGGCAGGCCTGGGCTTCCCAAAATGGAATGCAGGGTCTTCAATGTAATATACAATTACAGGTACACTTGCACTTAGTGTACGGTCATAGCACGTACACCATCCAGTACTGTTCTCTCGATGCATTGTGCCATCACAAGTACATATACATTCAGCTCACACATTTATTCTGTGTGGACTGCTCAGTACGGTAGCATTTCTGTATTGTTCATGATGTGATATTTGCTAACACACACTGCCAGCACACACACTCACTGTGCACGTGCTGCACAACACTTCACCCTTTATGTATTGTACTTCTCGCAAGTACACATACACCCAGCACATGCTTCCACTGTGCACTCATTGCACAGCACTGCATCACTCATGTAATGTATCCCTGACAGGTATACATACACCCAGTAAATGCACACACCATGCATCGGCTGCACAGCACTGCTTTAGTCTTGTACTGCACTCTTCCCATGCCCACATACATCCAGCACAGAATGACCATTCCTGCACTTCGCAGCAGTTTACATTTATCTGATGTCGGCCAAGTGTGAGTTAAGCACACAGCAGCAGCACTTTAAAAAGGTGAATAAGCCTGTGGGCTTCAATCTATTGACACGATAGAACGAACATGTTTACCCCTACTGATCATTACACTGCATGTTTCCACCACCACACGTGTGCTGCTTAACTCCTGGTGAAGTCATTAGCCTTCCACCAGTACATGGGTAGCGCTTTGGGTGCCCCTCCCCTGTTCAACAGGACCACAATTTTTGATACAGGCCTATGTCATGGCACACGCATTATCTGTGTTTGCCTATCACAACAAAAATCTGCATTAGGGATCCAGACAGCAGTGCAGTTGGGTATTCAGGACGGGTGTTCCTAATGGAGCATGTTGGCTGCTCTTTGTTTGGTCCTTGGTACTGTCTGAATCAAAGTAAGTGCTTTGCTGCATCTGATAAAGGGAGCTTTTTGGCCGACAAACCCCTTTGATATTTGGTGATGACAGCTACTGTGCCTTGGAAGCAGAGAGCTGAGCAGTAAGTTATGAGTAATTTTCTTGACTCCTACGAGTCCTGCATTGTGGTCGCGAAAGCTCTTGTTGCCCTTGAGTGCTGCATTTACACGACAACGTAGGGCAGCCTTTGAATTACTAGACGGCAATTGCCAAACCAGGTTTTTTTGCACAAATCAACGCGAATGTACCATGAGGTCAAATAGCATAATCTTGCTACTAAATATGTAGTTTTTGTCACTGGCTATACTGTTAAAGGTACTGGTTAGCAAAATAGCTGGACCATAGCTTTTTAACTTCTAAGCATTCGGACGGGTCTGTGATTGTAAAAGACTCTGGATGTAATGGACATCTCAAAAATGTAATGGCAAATTCACACTGATGTTGTCTGTCACAGAGCTGGAATGCTTGGCAATTCAATCCTAATCTTCGACAACAAGACATTCAGTCCAGACTGCCTACTGTTCAATGTGGTGGTAAATTACTGAACTTACAACTTTAAAATTGTCTAACATATGGGCTTGATTTTCAATCACGCTGTTCATTGTCATACAAAGGTTTTTGGCAAATCAGAAGAAAAAAACGGATTTGGAAAATGTTGACTTCACCGTTGTCTTTGATTCAAGGGGAAAGTTTTGTCTTTTTCAAGAAAACTGACGAGAATTTGAAAAAATAAACTAAAGCCATGATTTCACGGTTTGTCATTTTACACCCCCGTCAGAGGACCTACTTGGGGAAAAACCGCGGATATATGGGCAGCCATCAAAACACTAGTAAGGTCTTAATTTGCTTCTCGAAGTTGAGGGGATTTTGAAGCCCGAACTTCAGTCTGCAATGATTTCCATAGGTGGAAAAGGATTGCAATCCTCAAACTCACCTCTACTCCCATCAATTGTTGACCTCGATCCCTGTTGTGGACTAGGTAGAGCGTACAGCTACGTAGGCTTCGAAGGGATGTCCTTTTTTTCTTAGTAGACCTTGTAATGTCCCAACAGCTACTTCCCATCATTGAAAGATTTCTGGGGACTTTCATAGAGGAGTTTTTAGTTGAACTTTTATCCATCCACCTGGAAATGGAAAATCCTGAAGCTGGGAAATCGCGCCTCTTAAATTACAGAATATGTATTCAATTTCTATCTGGTCAAACATGTTGTATCATATAATTCATGTGGAGTTAACAGTAGCTGGGTAAAAAAAAGGAAACTTCTCTTCTACAAAATGTTTGTTCCCTTGCCAAGGCAATAGACTTGCCATGAAAGGAAAGCAATCTGATCTCAGAATCGGGATGCAAGCTTGTATTTATGGGACCTGGCCTGTGGTGCAGGGTAATTGAGAATGGCCATTTGGGAAATGCATGCTACCGCTTCTGACAGTAAAAACTTGGAAGGTTGTCTTCATTCTGTTTTCTGCGGGATTTGATCTACTGTGCTGGACGTTGTGATGCAGCTCGGGAGTTGGAGGAGTCGAGCAGGCTTTAGCAGTGATCTGTGCTTGCCAGCATTCATACATTAGAAAACAACAGACTCGGATGAACTTCTGGGGCTAAATTTGCTTTTGTGTGTGTTAATTATTTATGCATCCTTCGCCAATATATCCTCGGAATTCAGTAGTGAAATATAATTAATTTGATGCAACAGGGCTGCGTCACAAATTCACGTGTAAATTTGGAAATGCATAGTTAATGCCCACACGACCTAATATTAGAGTTTTTCATTGTAAACCTATACACACGGAAATTTTGCACACTGTACCTAAAAAAAACCTTTTTCAAAAACATGGGTGTGCTCACAGTATACAATCCATATAGTACATGTCTACTCTAGGAAATTAGGGCCGTATTTAGAGTTTGGCAGAGAGGATCCTCCATCAAATTGTATGCAGATATTTCTGTCCTCTGCATTACAAATGCTGTAGGCTATAATGCGCTTTTAATACGACGGACGGGCTTTCTGCAGTTCTGCATTAAAATCAGATTCCTCGTGCTAAAACACAATAATAAGACAGCGTTGTATTTATAATGTGTTGCACGCCCATGATGACTCTGGCCACGCAAACCCAAATAATGCTGTGTGAGTGATACTAAACGTAATTTAATCTTGCAGCGCAGTACTAAAGGCTTTTGAATTATAGCTTGGATGACGTGTTCTCAAAGCATACTCTTATATACAATTATCTTCACCTCGAATGTCGGTCAAATGTAGATAAGTAGCATGAGAATTGTATGTGATTGGATCCCATAGTAAGTGTTGTGAACTTGGGTAATGTTATCTACCCCAAATTTTGCCCATTGTGTGCGCCTGGTTTAATTTGGCACTTGTAGTCTATGCTAGGCTGGGTCATGCTACTTTGCATGACTTTTGGAGAAATGGATTTGCGTTGATTCCATTGGGCACTGACACAGTTTATATTCCCACAGCCCATCTACACGCTGTTAGGGTGAGTGCCCTAAAGACAACAGAATGCATGTAGTCATGTCCACAGGGAAGGACAAAGGTGACTTGCGGGAGAGTCACTATTTTGTGCATGCACATACTGTGACCTCCGATGTGTACCAGGGTTCTCTCCGGTTCAAAATATAGCGTGTTTAATAAGTCAAGTCAAGTCATAAAATTTGTATAGCGCACTACATACCCAGAGGGTTTCAAGGCGCTTAGGAAGGGGAGGGGGATTATTTGTCGAATATCCATGTTTTAAGCTGCTTTCTGAACGCTAGGTGGTTCTGGGTGAGGCGAAGGTAGGCGGGGAGTGAGTTCCATGTTTTAGCAGCCAGGTATGAAAAGGATCTGCCTCCCATGGTGGTCTTGTTGATGCGAGGAACAGTGGCGAAGGCTAGGCTGGAAGAGCGAAGTTGGCGGGGGGGGGGTGTAGAAGGACAGTCGAGAGTTGAGGCAATCTGGTCCGATGTCGTAGAGTGATTTGTGTGCGTGGGTAAGCAGTCGGAAAGTGATCCTCTTATTGACGGGAAGCCAGTGGAGGTCTTTAAGGTGACCAGAGATGTGTTCGTTGCGTGGGATGTCTAATATCAACCTGGCTGAGGCATTTTGGATTCGTTGTAGTTTCTTCTGGAGTTTAGCGGTGGTACCTGCGTAGAGGGTGTTTCCGTAGTCCAGTCGGCTCGTGACTAGAGCGTGGGTGACTGTTTTCCTTGTTTCGGGGGGGATCCAGCAAAATGTTTTTCTGAGCATGCGAAGAATGTTAAAGCAGGAAGAGGATACGGCGCTGACTTGTCTGTTCATTGAGAGTGAGGAATCTAGGATGACGCCAAGGTTCCGTGCGTGGTCTGTTGGGATGGGTGCTTTTCCGAGGGCTTCCGGCCACCAGGAGTCGTCCCATGCAGAGGGGGATTTACCTAAGATGAGGACTTCGGTTTTGTCTGAGTTCAGATGGACAAAGGCCTCATCACAGCTTTGGATTTACCGTCAGTCGTTCAGAGCTTTAGCCTGACAGCAGTCCGTCAAAAGGCTACTATTTGCTACAGAAATAGGTGTATATTTTTCTAATTAATTTAAACCAGTCAACTACGTACACATTTTTCAATAACATTTTGATATTATATATCCAATGTACATATAAAAAATTACATTTGTTTTGTTCTGCACTATTCATGTTTTCACTCACTCCGCAACAAGCTGTCATTTAACACTAAAACACAGAACATATAACACTTAAGTGAAACGGGTGTGCCACATATTCAGCCCCGGGGAACAAAGTTAGGATACTAGATGGAGAGCAGTGAACTGCATTATCCATACCACTCCCTGAAAAGAAAACAGCCACACAGCTCCATTCTTGTTGTGAATATTGTTCCTACTTAAAATACTTTCTCAATGTAAAATCCCTTTATAGTACATCTGCACCATTACTTTGTGAATCTTGCCTTAAATTATGTCTCTAAACGAGCTCTTTGCAGGCATAGCTCTCGCTTTCACGTTCTGTCAATAATATATATTGTACTTACAAATCAACTTTGGATATGAATCATCCGCTCTCATTACCTCGGTGGTGGCATACTACATAGTCCCACCATATTCACTCCTTTGCACAGTTTTCCTTGCATTAATCTTATCAGGTGTGACAACCTGCACATATTTTGCTAAAAAAGGGTCCACCCCTGTCCACTGAGGGCCAAACTTCGGTTATAATTCAGCTCTTCTGACACCCATCAGGAGCTTGGAACCTCTCTTAGGATAAGACTGAGGAGGGGGCCCAGTTAGCGCTCTAAAATTAAGAGCCACCATTTGGGGTTTATTCGTATAAAGGTTTTGTCAAGATAACTACCTCTAGCAGTCTAGTTCACAAATGCAGCCATTCATGTGTAAACCTCATGAGAGTTAGACACATGCTAACACACCATATAAGAGAAATACGAACTCAAGTTACAAAATAATGTACAGAAGTAAAAAGATCTGTATCCACGAACATCTGCCACCAACCATCCTGCCCATAACCTGACATGTGGGGGACTACCAGTCCTTGACTGTGGAAAAGGATACACTTTAGCTCCTCAAATGACCCGCATATCTAAGGGCTCTACTTTTGACAGTCATCAAAATCATGGACAATGTCAGGTAAAATCACAGAATGTTGATTCTACTAGTTGAAAAATACAGTAGAGTGCAGACAGAGTTGTACAGGTGCGGAGTGGCATTGCTTTCTCACGTGGGCCTACACTTTATTGATATTGATGTTGCGTAGCCATGCATTTACCCATGCAGACAGTTTGTTGATATTTGTAAATTTTGTTTGGAGGATGTCATTCCCTAACAAGGGACCGGTTTTGTAGCCTGTACTCTATCTTGCTTAATAATTTGTCTTGTTAACCACAAAAATAAACAGATTTAAACACAACGCAAACCACAGGAACTGTAGTGTTCTGCTCTTTAAAGTTTGCTTACAATAACAGGTTTCACTTACGTAGCATACCTTGAGCCAGGTTCATTGTTTTCAAATGTGCTTCTGCGCCCCATTGTTTAACTAGGAATTAGGTCTGCCGAGTCCAACATTGGTTCAAGAGGGCCAGAATCTGTGCCTCAGCTTAGGGTAACCACTATCTATTTGATTTCCATTTATCTTAATCTATTTTACCTGGATATCCTCAAAATAATGGAGCAGACCCCTTTTGACTAATGCTGGACACTCATGAAGTAGGCGACTTGCCCCGCCCTTGCCCAGTCCATGGTAGTTGTGTATATATTTCACGTTTTGCATCCTTCTATCCCAAATTGTAGGTGCTGGTGCCACCATAAAGGTAACATTCTCCTTTTGCTGTGCACAGGTATCAAGGCAAAGAGGGCTGGGCCCCCGCATCGTACCTGAAAAAGGCCAAAGACGATCTTCCCTCCCGAAAGAAGAACATATCAGGGCCAGTGGAGATCATAGGGAACATCATGGAGATCAGCAACCTCCTGAACAAGAAAGGGTCCACTGACAAAGAGCCCTCAACCGAGAACGAGCCAGAGGAGCCACACATCACCAAGAAAGAGATCAGTCTGCCCATCCTTTGCAACGACTCCAACGGCAACGCCATGGTCTCACCGGAGAAACATGCATCCAAGCTAGCCCAAGGGTCCCCCGCTGTGGCAAGGATAGCACCCCAAAGATCGGAGATAAGTAAGTCCACGTTATCCACACTAGGACATTGGTGAACACAATCTGATTCTTAGGGAAAGAGAAGGAGAGAATGACACTGTTAGAGTGAGAATTTGTGAGTGTGTGCGCACACGTGCGCGTGGTCTGTTTTTAACATGGTACTGCAGGGTTGTGTGATGAAATTCTCTCCAAGCTGTGCAAATCTAACTCGCTTACTCAAGGTTTTACTATATAATGACCACTAAGCAGCACCAGATCGGGTTTGAATGAAACCCTTAAACTTCAAGACGTTCATACTTTCTTTTTTTCTTTTCTTACTTATAAGAAGTGCCTGAAAATCTTTTCAGATTGGCCAGTCTTTAGGAATGGTACCCTCTGTTCAATCCACTGAAATGTCGAGTTTCTTTTTAAAGCCTGCAGTCGTATGCCTCCCGTCTTTTGAAAACCTTTGCTTGCTGTGGGATGGAAACAGGTTTGGAAACAGATACAGGATGCATTTGAATTGTGGAATCTCCTAATGAGTACTTTGTGAACCTCCCTTCAAATCGCCAGCTGTCACATCACATGACACTTTGCTGATAGACTTTTCTGCACAATCGTAGCAAGGGTAAAAACATGCCATACACTTCTGTTCACCTTTTCCCACTGTTCGAAAAAAGTGAAACGTGTGCTAAAAGCATACAACATCCCACATTATTCAGATACAATCAGCCCATGTCTCATGACACATCAGCAACATTTGTAGGCGATGAAGCGTGAGCAGGAGGCACAAGGGCTAACGGGAAAGTAGTAGGGGAACACGATCGCTCCCAGGTAGATGAGAGGAGCTTCTAAGGTAGGAGGGAGAAGGACAAGGGTGGAAGGCAGGAGACAGTAGCTGACAGGCAGATGGTGGGATGGTTAGGAGCTGACACACTGGCTGTGGGGGAAGAAGAGCTTGACAGGTGGGCTTTAAGGCGACAAGAAGCTGGCATTCACACAGTCCATGAAGGTGCAGAAACATTGTAGGGGGTTCTTGGCAGGCTAACTGAGCAGAAGTTGATGTGAGGCGGAAGAAGCGAGAGGAATGTTACTGAAAGGCTGGAGGGCTGGGTGGCCTTAAGACAAAGAGGAGGCTGGAAGATCCCTAGGAAAGTGGTGGGAGACAAAAAGAGAAGTTATAGGAAGAAGCAAGATGGATATGTGAGAATATCATGAGAGGGGAGAGAAGAAGCCAGGTCACAGGAGAAGAGTGGAGAAAGCAGCAATCACAGGGAAGGGGATGCAGGATGCTGGAAGTCATGTGTACATGTGGGACATGGAGTGATGGTAGTAAAGTGGTCGCCCCTGTTAAAACGGGTTGGGAGCTGCCCTATAGAAGGGGTGGGCTTCAAACAGACACTAGCAAGCATTTTACACAATTATGGTGCACGTTTCTCATGGTACGCAGAAAACAGCCATCTAGTCATCAGTTTAAAGAACATCTCACTTGGGTCGTTATACAACGCAGGAGCCTGGTTGCTGTACCCCTGCCACAGTAGGATTACCTGGTGGATTTCCTAAAGCTTTCTGAAATAACAGAGCTTCTGCGATCAAATTCAGAGTCTCCTGGGCGAATTTATGGACTTCCTCAATGGGATTCCTGACGATTAGCAGCAAAATCGGTGAACCGTTTCCAAAATGTTACGGTCTAAAACGGTTAAAGGTACCTTTAATTCATGCTGTATTCCCTATGCCAGCGGTAAATGTGTGCTCAGTAACAACTGGACCTTGGCAACAGCATTTATCTTGCTGCCCCAGTTAATATCGTGAGTCAGTTTTAGTAATCCACTTTTAAAGCTTTACAAAAACAAACTCAACTGGACGCAATACTCACATTGGTACACAAATGTTTGGATTACCGTGCTTATACACCTACATAAAAATCTCTATTGTTAAAGTTTAGGAGAACTTAAAAATTAGCTGTGTAGATAACAGATCTTCATTTCCTGTCTGCATGGACCTACGCACAAAATGATTCTACAGCACCAAGAAACTGATGAATATGAAATTTATCATGTTGAATAAAAAAAACGGTGTCTTTCTGAGTAAAAGGGAAGTTAAGACCTGTAAAACTGAACAAGTTGTGTTCGACCCTATTATATTTGTACAAATGCTGTGATGACTTTAATATTGTGGGACATAATATCAGAAATAAGAATATGTATGTTCTTACTCCGCTAAGAGTATGGAAGTATTTAACAACGTTTACTGTAATACCATTGTGTATTATATCGGCTTTTGATATTTTTTAATGTTTTATTGGTTTTAGTGTTCTAAGTTATTAATATTATTTGAATGTTACTTATTGGCAAGTAATTTTTAGAAATGCTTTTGGAGTTTGTAATGAATGTAAATAATTATAAATTTAACAAATGTTTTGGCGGTTTATTGGGTTTATAAGGTAATAGGGTGGGAAGCATTGTAATGTATATTTTATCATGCTTTAGAAATTCATAACGTATTCAGTTTTCATTGATTAATTAGGTTATCCATTTTAATTTGATTTTTTACATATTTCTTAATTTACTCAAATTAATAGAATATATGGCTGTGAATGCACTTTATTTGCTGCATACCCCTGCCATCTAGTGTTGGGCTAGGACATTACAAGTTGTATTTCTTCGAAGAAATGACAAGTCACAAAATGTTGTATAACTCCTCCCTAAGGGGCCCATTAGGATGTCTGGCGGATTGCCCCCGCCAGGCTGGCGGTAGCCACCGCCAGCCTGGCAGGGGCAATCCGCCTGACATCCTTCCCTGAATTCCCCCCGCCATATTACAATGGCGGGGGGACCGCAGCGGAGTAAAACACCGCCCGCCACTTTTCCACCCCGGATGCCTTGCGGCCGGGGCGGAAAAGGAATAATATTATGGCGGTGTCTATCAGACACCGCCAGCCATATTATGAAGTGCTCTAGGCAATGCCTTTCCCTGGCGGCAATGCCGCCTAGGAAAGGCAGGCGGACTTCACTCTGGGGGCCCCGTGCGGGCCCCCAGAGTGAAGGAGTGTAGGGGGGTGCACACGGGGGGGGGTACCTGTGGTACCCCCCCGCATTTGCATAATCAAAGCGGCAGGCACCGTGCGCTGCCTGCTGCTTTGATTATGCAAATGTAAAAGTGTTTTTTAAGCATTGTGGCGGTCGGTGCTGAGAGCACCTCCCGCCACAATGCTGTACATGCAGGATGTGCACACCACTGTGGCGGGCACAGCCTAATACCACCCCCGGGACCCCCCCCCCTTATGGCGGGCGGTCATGCATACCGGCAGGATGGTGGGCGGACAAAGTCCGCCCGTCATCCTAATGACCCCCTTAGTGTTACAATGCTCATGGGCACTGACTCCATGCTTAGATTCTTTTTTTTTTCTGCATCTGATTTGGAAGTGTTCTGCAAATGGTTCCAACGTTGACAGTCTCCCTGGGCCTTTCTTGGACATAGACGCCTGCAACCTTCGACACAAAAGATAGGAGACCAATCCTTCTGGTTCCATGATAAACTGAGAACAATCTGAATCAACTGGAGAAAAATCTCTGCGGTGCCATGGTACATGTTCAACATTCGGATGTGAGGCCTCCGTTTAAATCCTTCCTGCCTCTGGAGTAGCAACTTAAGGAATGTAGGCAAATACAGGGTGATGAATTAAACACCCTTCCATTTTTGCCCACAGTGCATGCCAACCATCCTTCAACTGACCACCACAGCATCTGCAATACTAGCCTCTCCCCAGAGCAGTGTGTAAGTGCAAGACATCAGTATGTTATGGGAGGGAGTGACTTTGGGCCGTTTTTAGACTGCATCAACAGCTGCTGCTATCTTGATGTGTTCAGCAAACACAATCCCCTTGATGCTGAGGCAAAAGAGACAGGGCATTATCATGGCCTCTAATGCCATAGTAGTTTATAGAGTAATGTGTACAAAAGAAGCTTGGATGATGTCATCAGTGATGTCAAAGAACATGTCATGAGTGATGTAATGTGAGGTCATAATCAGTTCATGGCGTGGGTGCACAAGTTATAGGTAGACTATAACGGTGAATTTATGTGTTTTTTAAGGTCAAAATGTTAATGTTGTCACTGACCTATTCACCAAGCTATAATGTTATTTTAACCTTTGCTTTGCCACTGACTATATATATATATCATAATTTTTGTTTGTTTTACTTTGATTCTGATTTATTTAGGTCAAAAGCTTTTTCTACTGTTGGCCATGTTGAATTTGCAACAGTAAATGTGACCTTCAAAGTGCAACATTTTCTCTACTGTTTATGTTGAATTGGGAGTAGTAAATCTCACCCATCCAAAAACAAACACTTTCCCTACTTTTGCTCAGTTTGGCGCAGGAATTATACACTGACCATCTGAAGTGAAGTACTTTCCATAGGTTGCTTAGGTTGGAGTTTGAGAAGTAGATTTTTTTTTTCTTTTTATATCTTTTGTTTGCTTCGAGTTATGAAGGTAATTGATTTTTAATTGTATTTTATATATAATTAGAGTTGTAATGTTTTTCTTTGTTTTTAAGTTGTATGCATTTTTATTTGTTTTCAGAATTACATTATTAGTTGTAATTGTGATTATCTTTAAGAATGTTTTATTTGAATGCTTAAAAAAAGTTTATTTTGAAATTTTTAGAACTAGTGTTATTCAAGTTCAAAGCATCCAATTTTTTTATTTTGTTTTTGTTTTTTGTGGGAGAAATGTTACTTTTCATTATGTATTTTTATATTTAATTTGTATGATTTAACTAGATTTTAGAATTTTAATTTCAGTAATATTTATATGTATAACTTACTACATTACTACATTTGTATTTAAATTATTTATATAAAGGTTAATACATATATTTTGTTTATATTCTATTTCACGTTACATTTCTTTTTTTAAAGTTATTATATTTATTTTTATTTTTTTGTTTTATATGCATTTTTAAACTGAATTTCACCCATATTTACCTATTAATTTTCAGTATGTTTATCCACGATATTCTTGTAATCGATATTATTGTATTTTGCATTGTATGTAAAGTTGATATTTTTGTACGGTATATTTTTGCTGCAATATTTTTGTATCTCAATATTCTTAACTTGGATATTATGTCATAAAAGCATATTACATCTTCATGAAATGTTGAAATGGTTAACTCTTGGGCAAAGTCTGATAGGGCCAGCCTTGTTCTTTTTATAAATACATTGTATAAGCTCTCCACTCCTTCTCGGTGTGCGATTTCTAAACTCTTATCCATCAGTGTTCTAACTTTTTTTCAGTGAGGGACCTAGAGCCACAGAGCAAGGAAATGAATCACTCAAGACACTAATGTTTTCCAGTACTTTTTTCTGTGTTGCATCAACCACACCGTTAACACTTAACACACTTTTGGAGACCAAATATTAGAGACCAAATCGCCAGTCATACTACAGGCATTGTAACGTCGCAGTGAGTTAGAAGGGAAAAGACTCAGCGCACAGAACTGATATACTTTGACTAAATATATTGACATTTTTACAGGAGGCACATAACTTGTTGCTGGCTTGCCTATAGAATGAGACTTAGTTACACTTGGTAGAGATGTTCGAGCATCAGAGAAAGATTTAGGTAAGGGAGTTTAGGGAAAGATTCCTAGCCAGGGTACACTGTGATTCAAAACATGAGAATTCCCTGCAACACAGAGTATCAAAAAACATAAGGATTGTCAGAAGGCGGTACAAGAAGAAGACACTGTGAATGACTGCATGTCAGAAAATCAAGCATATAAACAGGGAGCTGCTAAAAAAACATAGCCAGAATAGCGACTACAAAAATATATTGTGAAGTATAGATTTTTTAACACTCTCTCGTGTATATATCTTCAAGGTACGTAGATGTGGAGTCAAGGATAGAACATCTACACTTACCTATAGATATGTACTGTCACAATATTTTGGTTGTTGATCTTCTAGCCGCTTAGTATTTGTATGATTCATGCTGTGGTAGTACTCTGAGTGCAACAGTCAGCAGCCGGCAAAAATCTGATGACCAAAATTTGAAAAAAGCAGAATCATAAGTTGAAGGGAGAAATTTGATACAAGGTTGAAACTATAAGGTGGACATACTTTAGGCAAAAAGTCTCCAGTGAACAGGCAGCAAACTCTAAATTGGATGGGCCAGCCATCATTCTGACAGTGCTTCTGCCAACCCAGCTGCTTAGTGGGCCAGTGTTCTTTCTCACAGTTGCAAGGCCCCGTAGAAGTAGTCATGGGGCTTTTGATCATTCAAAACTAAATTTACGTTTCTGGGTACTCTACTGTCATGCCTCCTTTTCTGCCTGAAAAAAACACCATCAAGGTACATTTTCCACTTATATTAAGATGGATTAAAATTCTACATCTCGAGTCTGAGAATCAGGATGTAGAATTAACAATTGTAGATTATTTTTTTCAGTCCTAAGATTAACTAAAGTAGCCTAAAATGTGCATGAATTGGCCCCTTTACCTTTGTATATGATTTGCTAATCCTGCAGCTGGAATTCCTTGCTCTATTACTGCACATCTTGGAGCAAAAACGCTGATGGGGTAAAAGGTTGTTATGCAATTAATCATTGCTCTCATGTTGTAAGCATAGCGTGGCTACATACATGTATAGAAAGTTCAAATGATTAAAGAAGTACTACGGTCCTACAGTTTGCATTTGTAGTATTCTTTTCCTGCCAGCTGGCAGCGATCTGTTTCCAAAGAGTGACCGTCCAATGATCTTTCTGGCTGAATGTCTGGAAAAGGGAATATTTTGTTCTCTCCTTGCCCCCTCAGTAAGAAGAGTTTGCAGCTATAAAATAAACCTCAGTCTCTAAACTTGTGTAATTCCACTATGTGTTCTGTTTTACTTCCAGTCATGTTAGAGATCTACATCCCAGAAAGAGATTTATTAATGGAGACGAAGATTGCAACATAAAACATGTAGTTTGTTCGGCCTTCACAAGATGGTGCTTTCCACTAACCAGGGGGAAATATTTGCCAGTATTGTTCTTCACATGCTTAGAACTGTAGGGACAATGAATGCAAAATAGAACACATCATCTTTCAATCTAAAATTAAAGAACTGCCTTACTCGCAGAGTCATTATAAGATGTATTGTTTGTAAGAAGCTGTCACCATGCTTGCTTAGAGAATGCTAACCTAAAATTTGCACAGAAAATCAGCTGAAGGACGTTCAGAACGTCAGGCAAATGTTTGTCTTTTCGGGTACTCCCAATCCACCGAAAAAGGCAATTTTATCACCTTCAGCAATAATTTGGTGTCACCAGTAGGTGATTCCCCTTAGCTCACCTGATGGAACCCCTCCTCTCATCACATGCCTATCAGGAAATCTGTAGCCTTTGGCAATTTTGTAGCTGAAAACAAGCTGATCTAAGTTCAGATGCCATTAATATAGAATATTTTTGACTGTAGTTCAGACAGTTCGGAAAGCTTTGAAACATTTATTGCGAAAGGACAGATTGCATCTTTCACCACCTAGTGAATACCTGCAGGTTCTGGGTAAATTGCCATGCCCTTTAAGGAGTACTCATGAATTTCATACATATGGGATATGCTATGTGGCATTGGGCATAGAGCATTCTCAGTGGCAATTAGTAATGCATGCAGTATTCTGAGGGCAGAATTATTAATAATAATGTCTGTACCACCTGCAGGGCATGGCTCTGGAATTGTGTGATCAAATACTAAGAATAATGAAATTACACAGCGTTAAAAAAAATTGACACTATAAACACTTTATTTTTTAGGTTCACCGAACCTAAGGATGAAACCACCACCAAGAAGGGAGTCAAGTCTGGTATGTATGGAAATTATTTAGTTCCTAATTTGCAGATGCTGAGAGAGTGCACAGAAAATTAAGCGAATACATCATGATTAACCACCCACAACTCTTCCTCTCCTATGATTCATTAGCTTTAAGCATGCCTTGGGCCATGTACAGCGCTCTGCTGCATTTTGTCTGGCTATGCGCTTCAGAAATACCAAGTACCTACATAGATAGACAAATACATACATACATTTGAGTAAAGATTAAGTTTGTATCCATGTTGAGTGTTCCCAATATGTTTTGGTAAATATGCCTTAATGTGCCATTTGCCACCTAACTTCCCAAACATTTATTGGAGGAGAAACGCATACCTAATTTGTATGATAACCAGTTTTACCAATTTTATTGACAAAATGAATTAAAGAGGACCATTTTTGATTGCATTTCCCCCAAAATCCTTGGGTGAAGCTCATATTCTGCTGTGTAGTCTATTTTAATTTGTTTCAAATTTTACAAAGTTCCTCCCCTAACATGCTTTAAAATACAGCGTTAAACACAATATGTTCACATTATTCCGTGGCAGGTGAGCCTCCAAATTAAGAAAGCTTACCAAATATTTACCTTGCTGGCCAGTTATACCTTATAACTTACAATTAAAAAAAAACGCCAGGGAATACTTTTCAGACCTTTGTTGCCTTGTCGTTGAATTAAATTTTGATGTACGTTACTGGCCAATTTAGTGTTTTAGAATGCTTTTTGTCACGTTTGAGAAACATTGATTAATATGTAGGTAGGCATCTATATATTCTGTATAGCACAGTATATCCATATATTATTTTTCTCCCTGTGTAAAATCACATTTTATTATTTTTACTGACACTTCTGCATAAATAGGTTCTTGCTGTGTTTTGAAAGTTGCTCATCATTTTGTATGACACTCAAATGTGGCTTGCAATTACAAAAGGTCGGGGACCCCTCTTTGAAACCATTACCCAGGAGGAAAGTCCTATCCAGGAATCTCTAGAATGTGGAGATGAGTGGTATAATTTGGTGGGCTGAAAGTGGACGGAGGCAGCTGATAGGAAGAACAGAGTAGGTTGAAACACAGGTGAAGTTTGTGAAGTCTGCCCGTCTTCCTAAAAAAGCATGTGAAGCAAGAGGAACAGAAGCTGAAGCACGCAGCTGACCAGCAACATATGTATTGGGTGTTAAAAGACAAAGAAGGAAAATAACTAACTATACATCAAATATGAGGAAGAATGGGGAATAAAGGGCAATAATGTAAAGGGTGTGGATCTAGCATTGCCAAAGTACAGCGCTGGAGAAAATCTCAATGTAATCCATGCAACATTTGGCCGTTTTTTAAAATCCCATAAAAAAATGAATATCTAAGCCTATTCGTCACATTTCAAGTAATATCTGCAATAATTTTTCTATTTTGTAATACATGATTATAACTGTGCTGCTGTGTAGATCAGAAGTTAGTTCCATAGGTTGATTTGCTATAAATTGTCCAACTAATCTCCTGAGGAGATCGAATACATACAAGCTCATCAGAATTAATGTGTGTTCCTAATAATCTCAAGTATATATTCAGTTGATGCCAACGCCTAAGGGTATTTTCGATTTTAATTTAGTAGTCCAGTTAGGTATAAAAGTCACATGCACTGTTACTGACATGATCAATGTATGTATGAAGAACATGTTGTTATTTAGTCAAGAAAATAAATATTTGGTACCTGTTTGGGTCAAAGTCTCACAGGGAGGGACGGGGGCTTAATAGGTCCAGCATACAGGTCCCCAGACGACTGATAAAGAAAAGAAGTATGCTGTTCCTAGAGGTAATGAAAGAAGGAAGGGGACGGGCCACGTCAGTGATGGCTGGTTTCCGCAAGGTGCTAGACAGAGCAGAGACAGGAGCACTCATCTAGGGATAGCTCCTATAAGGAGCAAGGGCCCTCACACACCCTGGAGGGTGTCATGCTTCATCATAGGCCAGCTCCTCGGTGGGCTGGCACTGCATTGCCCAACGGGCCCCGCAGGGGGGCTATTTGCCAGAGGTCTTCTCGGTTTGCTGTTGTGAAGCTAGAAGCCTTCCTCACGGAGACCTGGATGAACGCCTCTTCAGCGCCCGACATCGCCATCGCCGTCCCTGAGGGCTACAAGATCACCCGGAGGGACCGCTCCGCCAACCAGATGGGAGGAGGCATCGCCATCATCCACAGGAACACCATCCTTATCACGACCAGCACCGACAACTCCCCTACCACCGCGGAACACCTACACTTCCAGATCCACATCGACCCCAAGACCACCCTCAGAGGCACCCTGATCTACCGACCCCCGGGACCACGCACCCAATTCAGCGAGGACATCGCCGACTTCGTCAGCCCGCATGCCCTCCCCTCCGCTGACTACATCCTCCTGGGGGACCTCAACTTCCACCTGGAGAACAACAACGACCGCAACACCACCACCCTGCTGGACAACCTCGCCAACCTGGGACTCAAGCAACTGGTGACCACCCCCACCCACCTCGCCGGACACACACTCGACGCCATCTTCTCATCCAGCAAAGACATCGCCTTCAGCCACGCCACAGGACTCCAATGGACGGACCACAGCTGCGTCCACTTCACCTTTAAAAGAACGACGATCCACCACCACCAGCCACAGGTTGCCCGAAGAAGCTGGAACAAGATCACAGCCGACCAGCTCGCCGCTTCCCTGAGCCAGCACCCTCCTGCCAGCTCAGCGAACCCCAGCCAGGCCGCCGACACCTCACGAAGTGGATCAGCAACTGCGCGGACGAACTCGCCCCGCTGAGAACCCAGCCCAGCAGACCCGCCAGCAAGAAAGCCCCATGGTTCACCGACAAACTCAAGAGCTCCAAGAAGAACTGCCGAGCCCTCGAGAAAGTCTGGAGAAGGGAACCAACACCGAACAACCTGACCACCCTCAAGCATGCCACCCGGAAGCACCACCAAATGATCCGCGCCGCCAAGAAAACTGCATTCAAAGACCGGCTGGACAACAACGCACACAACAGCAAAGAACTCTTCAACATCGTGAAAGAGCTCTCCAACCCCAACGCCGGAAACAACGACATCACCCCTTCGCAAGACCTCTGCAACTCCCTCGCCTCCTACTTCCACAACAAGATCGCAGACATACACAACAGCTTCAGCATTCAACCAACGCACGCCACGACCACAGCATCGCCGCCCACCACCACCCTCCGAGCCTGGACTCCGATCAGCACCGAAGACACCATCCGCATGATGAACTCCGTACACTCCGGATCTCCGACCGACCCCTGCCCCCACCACGTCTTCAACAAGGCCGACGCTGTCATCGCACCCCACCTGCGGGACATTATCAACACCTCCTTCGACACCGCCACCTTCCCTGAGAGCTGGAAGCACGCCAAACTCAGCGCTCTACTCAAGAAACCTACAGCAGACCCCACCGAACTCAAGAATTACCGCCCCATCTCACTCCTCCCGTTTCCAGCCAAAGTCATCGAGAAGACCGTCAACAAACAGCTGGCCGCCTTCCTCGAGACTAATGGATCCCTCGACCCCTCACAGTCTGGCTTCCGAGCCAACCACAGCACCGAGACCGCCCTCATCGCCGCCACCGACGACATCCGAGCCCTGATGGACAACGGAGAAACAGCGGCCCTCATCCTCCTAGACCTCTCCGCGGCATTCGACACCGTCTGCCACCGCACCCTAGTGGAACGCCTCAGCACCGTCGGAATCCAGGAGAAGGCACTGGAATGGATCGTCTCCTTCCTCGACGGAAGAACACAGAGAGTCCGCCTACCACCGTACAAGTCAGAGGCCACCGAAGTCATCTGCGGCGTCCCTCAAGGATCCTCGCTGAGCCCTACCCTGTTCAACGTCTACATGAGCCCCCTCGCGGCCATCGCACGCCAACACAACCTCAACATAATCTCCTACGCCGACGACACCCAGCTGATCCTCTCCCTGACCAACGACCCCGCCACCACCAGAGCCAACCTGCACGAAGGGATGAAAGATGTAGCCGAGTGGATGACGACCAGCCGCCTGAAACTGAACTCAGACAAGACGGAGGTCCTCATCCTGGGCTCCTCGCCCTCCGCCTGGGACGACTCCTGGTGGCCCCCCGCCCTGGGCACCGCACCCAAACCGACTGACCACGCACGCAACCTGGGCTTCATCCTGGACTCCTCCCTCTCCATGACCAGACAAGTCAACGCCGTCTCCTCGTCGTGCTTCAACATCCTGCGCATGCTACGGAAGATCTTCTGGTGGATCCCCACGGACACCAGGAAGACCGTCACCCAAGCCCTCGTCACCAGCCGACTGGACTACGGCAACACCCTCTATGCCGGAACCACCGCCAAGCTCCAGAAGAGACTCCAGCGGATCCAGAACGCCTCGGCCAGACTCATCCTCGACATCCCACGAAACAGCCACATCTCCGGCCACCTGAGAGAACTGCATTGGCTCCCCGTCAACAAAAGAATCACCTTCCGTCTCCTCACCCACGCACACAAAGCCCTACACGATCAAGGCCCGAGTACCTCAACAACCGTATCAAGTTCTACGCTCCCAAACGCCACCTCCGATCAGCCAGCCACGCCCTCGCCGCCGTCCCACGCATCTGAAGAGCGACAACAGGAGGAAGGTCGTTCTCCTACCTGGCCGCCAAGACCTGGAACACCCTCCCGGCCGACCTGCGCCTGACCCAAGACCACCTCTCCTTCAGGAAGAAGCTCAAGACCTGGCTGTTCGAGCAGTAACGGCACCCCCCCCCCCCCCCAAGCGCCTTGAGACCCTACGGGTAAGTAGTGCGCTATATAAATGTCTTTGATTGATTGATTGTGATGGTATTAATGTGAGGGTGCCTTTAAACAGTGAGTACAAGTGAGATGGTGAGTGTGCAGTAAAAATGGCTCCTGGATTCGTGGACTACCTGGGCCATGAATAAAAACAGACTAAAGAGTCATGGACTGGGAAGTGAGAATTAAACCTGTGTCAGTCCTAGTGAGTTGTGTTGAGGGTCAACGTGATTCTTGCCTCAATCAGTCCGGTAGAATTTCAGCAATTCAGGACCTTAAAATCCTCATGTACTCTAAAGGGGCAGCAAGTAATGTTCCGCCAGTAGGAACTATGTGTCACGCCCCCTTAAGTCTGGATTCAATAGTAATCCTGGAAGTGTGGAAATGGTGGAAAAAAGTTACCGGAGGTATGAGTATACCTTCTGGAAAATAATGCACCTAGAGGAAAGGGGTCAAAGAAGAAGAAAGGTTAATGCAGGGTAGGGAATGGCCGTGCTTACACTGGAGAGAGAGAGACCATGGGATCATAGGGAGAGCGTAGGTATGGTAACACCTAGGGAAAGAGTAGATACAGCAAGCAAGTCGCAACCTGAGGAAAGACGGGAGACAAATTCATAGCCCAAAGAAAGTTTGTTCTCCAGTATTAGGGGTGTCTTTCATAGATTCACATGCTTGAATATTCCCCGTCGTCGAAGTGGGAGTCCCACGGTACATAAAATAGCAGTAATATATGCATGTATATATGAGAAATATTATAAATAAAATATACATACATATAATGCAATAAAAATGTAAACTTAAAAAAGTACCATAGAACAGAATAGGCCCATTGAAAAGCCCAAGGGAGAATTCACTTTAGTAACTTATAGGAGTCATTATGTGTTGGTCCACATTCCAGCCAATCAGGCTGTAGCCTCCTCTAGAACCTTCTCCTCAGAAGCCCAAGTCCTCAGATTTTCTACCGCACGTCGTGTGAAGGGAGTCTCCCTGAGCTCTGCTCAGTTTCTTCAAGTTTCTTCATATTTTTTCTTCAAAATGTCTTCTTCAAAGAAAACTCTGTTCAAGGCTTGTCCATCCTGTGGGAAACTTCGCCTTTTTCATGAGGATCCACACAGTAAGTGTATTTACTGTCTTTATCCGGACCATGTTGTCTCTACCTGCAGACTCTGTCGCAAATTTCCTCCTAAGACTTTGAGGGACAGAGAGGCTCGTCTCCTTCTGTGGCTACAGAAGTTGAAATCATCTGACAACATCGTGTCCGATGCTGAGAGTATGTCATCTGGTTTTTCGAAAACCTCTCAGAAGCGTGGGTCTGAGACTGAAGTCCCCTCTCCTTTTCTTAAGAAGAGTAAAAAGTTGGGATCTTCCAAGGATGTCTCCTCACAAGACTTGCTTCAGGGCGCGCCTACGGGACCTGGTTCTCTGGCGTCTCGTCCCAAGACCATGCCCTCCGTTTCTAAAACGGGCATTGGCTCGTCGACGGGCTCGTCGACGCGTCCGTCGACGTCTTCAGCGTCTACGAAGTCTGTTTTGGCATTTTCCACGTCGACGACTACTTCTTCCATGTCGACTAGTTCTGCCACGACGATGATCATCTCGTCGACGAGCAGCCAGGAGGTGAGACCCATCTCATCCATTATTATGATCTCGTCAATCAAACCGTCGACGAAGAAACCACCGTCGACGCATCCATCGTCGACGGCTCTCCCGCCGACGAAGACCAAGGCTTCATCGTCGACGACCGGATCCTTGTCGACGACAGCCCCGTCGACGATACCATCGACGCAGACGATGAACCCCCCCGTCGACGGCTGCTCCGCCGACGACTTCCTCGTCGACAGCAAAGACTGCGATTCCATCGACGGCCTCGTCGACGACCAAAAAATCATCGTCTACCAAAATTAAAATTCCTACGCCGGATGCAGCGGCGCCAACGAAAAAACAACTAGAGGGTGTTAAAGTTATACAACTCTCGTCGACGGGCTCGTCGACGACACAGCAACCACTGCAATCTGCTACCACCTTCAAAGTAGTTTCTACTTCGTCCCTCAAGTCTGTCCCACTTATCCAGTTAAGTCCTATTAGGAGTGGATCGCAACCTCCGGAGAAATTATTTCAATCTGGAGCAGAGGAATCTGGAAATGATTCAGAAGTGGATCAACTTTATCAACCAGCAACCAGTCCATCGGATTTACATATAAAGTGTCAGGACTACAGCGATGAGGATGAGTATGCGGATAATACCGTCGAAGATGGGAATGTCCTTTTTCCATTGGATAGCACGCAAAAACCAAATTACGAACGCTTTACACAAATTCCTATGTCTATGGTGAAAAACCTACAACATATGCTGGATGACTACAATCGTAGATTTCCACCATCGCTGCCGCCTTCCCCAGCACCCCAAGTGCAGCGGTCCCAGGCTCCAGCTCCACGCCCTCCGTCTCCAGTGCTTCAACCACAGTCTCCAGCACCTAGGCCTCGAGCTCAAGCGACTATTGCACCTACGTCTCCTTTAGGTGCTGCTCCTGATACAGATAATGAGGGTCAAACTCCACAAAACACTGGAGATAATGACACTGATGACGAGGAAATGCAGGATTGGGACAATTATAGGGCACAGACACCCTCTACTCCACCAACATCACCAAGAACTTCGCCACCAGTGGATATCGCAAGTTTCCACAGCCTTATGGTTCGTGCAGCAAAGAGGTTCCACCTAACGTTAGAAACGCAGCAAGCAGAATGTTTTCTGTATGACTTTAAAGATTTGCCTCAACGCCAAACTCATACCATTCCTATTATTGACCACATATGGGAAGAGGGTCTGAAGTTGATGGAACGTCATAACTCCATTCCAGCCGTTCTACCTAGACTGGACAAAAAATATAAAGCGCCGCCTACTTCCCCGGCCTGCTTAGTTTCACAGCCTAAAGCAGACTCAGTGATCACTCAGGCGGCACAAAAAAGGTCTCGAAATCCAGCCATTCCCCTAACTTCCCCCCCGGATCAGGATGGCCGCAAATTGGACTCCCTTGGTAAGAAATTTACCACAATGGCAGCGACAACGGTAAGAGCTTCCAACGCCTTAGCCATTCTGGGTCGATACGACCGTCAAATGTGGTCCGAGATCGCTGGTCTACTTCCCCAAATGCCCGACTCCATCCGGGAGGAAGCACAGGCCATCATTCTCGAGGGAGAAAAGATTTCAACTGAGATTATCGACTGTGCCGTCGATATAGCCTCTACTGGATTCCGACAATTGGCGGGTGCTGCAGTTTTGTGTCGCCAAGGCTGGCTAAAGTCAACAACCTTCCGGCCGGAAGTTCAATCCAGAGTGCTTGATTTGCCCTACGATGGCGAGTCTCTGTTTGGTAAGCACGTTGATGATGCCTTGGAACTCATCAAAAAAGACACGGACACAGCGAAGTCCTTAACAACTCTTCAATACAGAAAGAGGCCATTTCGTGGGGCACGTGGTAGAGGAGGAGGAACCTCTACTTTTCGAGGCACGGGCCAATATAGAGGATACACTTACGACAACAGACAAAGAGGATCTTATCAGTCCCAAAATCGTTCATCCACCTCCAGACCTTACCAGCGGAAGTCCAACTACAGAGGTGGTGCGAACACCAGCAAAAAACAGTGAGAGGATTGTGCATCTTGGAGGTCGAATCTCGAAATTCTTCTGCAATTGGTCGAACATCACCAACGACCGATGGGTCTTGGATGTAGTTTCAAAAGGACACACCCTGGAATTTAC
The DNA here is from genome assembly GCF_964263255.1 of Lissotriton vulgaris. Classification (NCBI taxonomy): domain Eukaryota; kingdom Metazoa; phylum Chordata; class Amphibia; order Caudata; family Salamandridae; genus Lissotriton; species Lissotriton vulgaris. The sequence continues at coordinate 1,062,026,015 of NC_141693.1, read as the reverse complement.
GAAATTTCCCCCCGCTCGCCCGCCTTCGGGCCCACCTTCTCCCCATTTCAAGGAACTGATGGCCCAGGTGCAGCTTCTGATCAGGAAAGGAGCCATAGAATTGGTACCGCAATGTCAACGCGGCAAGGGATTCTACTCCCGTTTCTTTCTAGTGAAGAAAAAATCAGGAGAGTGGCGCCCCATCTTGGATCTGAGGGCTCTAAACAAGTTCATCGCGTCCAAGACTTTTCAGATGCTAACCCTGCTTCAAATCTTGAATTTCCTCATTCCAGGGGAGTTCTTTTCGACAATAGACCTTCAAGATGCATATTTCCATGTGCCTATTCACACCAGGCACAGGAAATACCTTCGTTTTACAGTCGGCCAATTTCATTACCAATTCAAGGTCCTCCCATTCGGCCTTCGATCGGCACCGAGGGTATTTACCAAGATCCTAGCCCCGGTGGCCGCTTACCTGCGCTTACAGAGCATCCAGTTTTATCCGTATCTGGACGATTGCCTCATAAAAGCCAGGACTTTCCAACTGACACAAGAACACACACAAGTCTGCATATCCCTGTTCGAAACTTTAGGTTTCTCCATCAATTGCCTGAAGTCACACTCGCCCTTCTCAACAACGAGACTTTCTAGGAGCCTCGCTCGATTCTCGGCTAGGGCAAGTGTTCGTTTCGCAGGAACGTCAGAGCAGAATGTTACAGAAAGTTCAGTTCCTGCAGTCAAGACAGTACGTTTCTGTCCGAATGTACAAGTCATTCCTCGGCATGGCTTCCTCGTGCATTCAACTGATTCCCAACTGCAGACTGCACATGAGAGTCCTTCAGGAAGAACTCGACAGCCAGTGGAAGCAGGTATCAGGGTCGTTCGAGGACAAGATACATCTAACGTCCCGCATACAAATAGCTTTGGAGTGGTGGGCTCATCCTCCAAATATAGCAACAGGTCGTTCATTCAAGGACGAACAACCAACACTGACACTGACGACAGACGCCTCCCTAGAAGGTTGGGGTGCTCATCTCAACGGAATGTCCGTGAGAGGCAAGTGGACGGCGTCTCAGCGAACTTGGCACATAAATCGCTTAGAACTACTGGCGATTTTCTTGGCCTTGAAGTCCTTTCAAAGAGTAGTGCAGGGACAGACATTGTTGGTGAAGACAGACAATACCACCAGCATGCACTACATCAACAAACAAGGCGGCACAAGATCTCTCGTGCTATCACAGCTGGCACAGGAAATTTGGGACTGGGCTCTACAACGTCAAATACATCTCCAAGCTATCCATGTACCAGGTGTGGCCAATGTGCTGGCGGACGCGCTCAGCACAGCCCTCTCGGACAACCACGAATGGGAACTCCACCAACCAACGTTGGAGTACATCTTCCGACAGTGGGGCCGACCGCAGTTGGATCTCTTTGCAACTGTTCTCAACAGGAAATGTCTAAGGTTTGCGAGCCGGCATCCACACAAGGAGTCGAGTGGGAATGCCTTTTCAATAAATTGGTCGAACGCCTTCAGTTATGCATTCCCTTCTCTGCCGCTCATTCCACGTCTGTTACACAGAATGAGATTCCAACCATGTCGGATGATCCTGATCGGACCCAAATGGCCGAGACGTCCTTGGTTCTCAGATCTCCTCCTATTCTCTCTGACACAACCGATACGGTTGCATCCTCTGCCACATCTTCTCACAATGCATCAGGGTCAAATATGCCATCCGGATCCAGCATACCTTCAACTTCATGCTTGGAACCTGAGTACTATGAATTTACACACATGAATATCGACAAGGATTGTAGGGCAGTGCTATCAAATGCTCGAGCACAATCTACTGTCAAAACTTACCAGCTGAAATGGAAGCGTTTCTGCGCTTGGTGTTCCACTAGATCACTAGATCCCATGTGTGCTCAGCCAGAACAAATTTTGCCATTCTTTTTGTCGCTAGCAAAATCAGGACTATCTCACTCCACCCTTAAGGTTTTTCTGGCTGCTATCTCTCGTTTCCGTCATGATGGCATAACATCTTTGTACTCTTCCAGGATCATAAGACAGTTCTTCAAAGGCCTTTTTAGGATGTTTCCTCCAATCCGTCGGCCTCCACCTTCATGGCGACTCAACCTAGTTCTGTCTCAGCTGCTTTTGCCTCCATTCGAGCCCATCCATTCTTCCAATCTGAAGTTCCTCACGTGGAAAGTGGCTCTGTTACTTGCTCTGACCTCTTCTAGATGCGTCAGCGACATTCAAGCTTTTACTATACAGCCACCGTTTTTGCAATTTTCCAACGAGGCTGTTACCTTGAGAACAAATCCCAGTTTTATTCCTAAGGTTCCCAGTGACTTTCATCTCAATGAACCTATTGTTCTTAAGACTTTCTTCCCTGCACCTCAATCTGCAGCGGAGCGCTCCTTACACACTCTGGATGTGAAGCGCTATCTTAAATTTTACAAGCGCTATCTTAAATTTTACATTCAACGCACAGCTGCCTTCAGAAAGTCTGATCAATTGTTTGTTGCATATGGCCCAGTATGCAAAGGACAACCCGTAACTTAACAGACTATCACCAGATGGATATCGTCTGCCATATCCTATTGTCATCAACGGGCTGGCAAGCCCCTTCCTGCTCGAGCTCATTCCACGAGAGCTGTGTCGACTTCTGCTGCCCTCTTTGCGGGGGTACCTCTAAGACAAATCTGCAGAGCTGCTACTTGGTCCAGCAGCCATGCTTTCACGAAGCACTACTGCCTGCAATCAACAGATGCCGCGGATGCGGCAGTGGGTCAAGCGGTGCTGCGGAATCTTTTCCATTAAAGGTGAGCCTCTGTTGCTACCCGCCTCCAGTCATAAAGGTATTGTCATGTTTTGGTTTTTTATTGCTTATTAAGTGATAAGTTATGCCTAAACTTAATTTGTATCTTCCTTTATGACTAATGTATGTTTTACTGCTTTCTATTCTTATTCAAGCATGTGAATCTATGAAAGACACCCCTAATACTGGAGAAGAACATAAGTTACTTACCTGTAAACTGTGGTTCTCCAGTATTGGTGTCTTTCATAGATTCACATGCGACCCTCCCATCCTCCCCTCAGAGGCTCTCTTCTCCTCAAGCATTTATACTTACTTGTGCTACGAAAATCTGAGGACTTGGGCTTCTGAGGAGAAGGTTCTAGAGGAGGCTACAGCCTGATTGGCTGGAATGTGGACCAACACATAATGACTCCTATAAGTTACTAAAGTGAATTCTCCCTTGGGCTTTTCAATGGGCCTATTCTGTTCTATGGTACTTTTTTAAGTTTACATTTTTATTGCATTATATGTATGTATATTTTATTTATAATATTTCTCATATATACATGCATATATTACTGCTATTTTATGTACCGTGGGACTCCCACTTCGACGACGGGGAATATTCAAGCATGTGAATCTATGAAAGACACCAATACTGGAGAACCACAGTTTACAGGTAAGTAACTTATGTTCTTATTTAAAATGTTTTATAGGATGATAGAATGTCTGACATAATATCCATGTCAAAAATATCAGAGGCGGAATATCGATGTCAAGCATATCGAAGTCCTATCTACATAAAGGTAAGTACAAAAATATCGAGAAAAAAACTATTGTAAAAAATAGTTAAAAAATATTGGTCTTTTTAATATTTAAAAATAATATAAAATTAAATAAATAATATAATTAAAATAAACATAGTTACAAATATGTTCAAAATTATGAGTAATACATATGTAAAAAAAATAAACATACATATAAAATATAATATATATACTTAATAATATTTACAATTACTCTAATAACTTATAAATTATTAAAAAAACATTTAATAAATTATAAATACATACATACACATACAAAGATAATATAAATAACAATATCAAAACTATATATAACAAATTGAAAAAAATAATTTTAAATAAATTATACACTACATTACCTAGAACAGTACATATTGGATAGCGTAGGGGTAAAAATTACTGTTCCAACTCCAGAGAGTTTAATAGTAGGGAAAGTGTTGGATAGCGTAGGGGTACATTTTACTATTCCAACTCCAGAGGGTGCAACAGTAGGGAAGGTGTTGGATAGCGTAGGGGTTAAAATTACTATTCCAACTTCAGAGGGTGCAACAGTAGGGAAAGTGTTGGATATGGTAGGGGTCAAAATAACTTACTAATAATCAAAATACTTTTTTGTACCAAAAAAAAATAATTTAATTATTAAATTACAGCAAATTAATTAACAATACCAATTAATAATTTAAAAATAATTACCAATTAATTAATTAAAATAAATACAATTAAATAGTTATTACAAATGTATTAACAAATAATAATAAAATAAACATAAATTAATTTTCAATACTAAAAAACAATAATTAAAAAAACATGTAACCATTAATAATTAACAATAAATTATTGATACATACCAATAAATTATAAAAAATCTGATTGAATTACAATCAATAATTAATTAACAATATATTAATTTAAAAATATAGATTCATTATTAAAAATGTATTACCAATTAATAATTGATTAACAATAATTTATCAATACTCAACACTAAAATAAATAATTACTTAATTACAATTAAATTACTTCCCACCCTATTACCCTATAGCCTCACAACACACTTCAATAATACATTAATGCACTTAATATAATTACCAATTAATCAATTAATAAATGAATTACCAATTACTAAAAAATAATTACCAATTAATAATTAACATATAAATATTTATCAATACGAATACATTAAAATATAATATTTACTTAATTCCAATTAAATTACTTCCCACCCTATTCCCCTATAAACCCACAACCTGCTACTGATCTGAAACGCAAAATGTATTTAAAAATATTTATTATTACTAAAAAATATTTAATTAATTTACTATAATTACTTCCCACCATATTTCCCTATTAACCCACAACCCGCTGCGGTACTAAAACGCATAATTTACTTTAAAAAATGATTACTAACTTCTAAAAATGTAATACATATATTTTAAAACTAGTACAATTTCTAAAAATGTAATACATATATTTTAAAACTAGTACAATAATTAACAACAATTATAAAAACAAACATATAAAATGCATTATAAGAAACATAACACTAATATTAATATCGATATTAGTAACATCGATATTAACAAAAACAATATTTCTTACCTTCAGGTAGATATTCTGGTCGTCGATATTCTTGATTTCAATATTCTGTCCTTCCGATATTTGAAACTCGATATTCTTGTTTGTCGGAAAAAAAGTCGATATTTAGACTGTTTACCAGGATGATACACTGAGCTGTGTGGTGATATCATTCACTCATGCTTTATGGTGGACTTAGTGGTGTAGTAAGATATACTATACATGCATCATCATTGTGCAGTGGTGGTCAATCCACAAGGTGATGCTCTAGTCGCAGGGTAGATTATTGTCATGTGATGGCTGGTCATCTACCGTGGTTCTATATTCTGGCAAGTGTCCTGGCACAATGATGATGCATGTATGGTATATCTGTTCTCACTAAACTATGTGTGCGTTGCCAAGAACTTTATAGTTTTTTAAGACTCTCCTTTCTCACTAAATTATGTGTGTATTGCCACAAAGATTTTTTAAAGAGTTTAAGACTACTTTGACCATCCTCCTTTACCACCACAAGGTGACACTGCGCCACATTTGCCACATTACTACACCATTAAGTCCACCATGAAGCATGAGGGGATGATATCACCACACAGCTCAGTGTATCATCCTATATAACATTTTAAATAACAAACTTTAAACAGCTTATCTGCTGGTTACAATAACTCTTCTGAGTGGATTTATTAGAGGAGTGTCCTCTATTGGAAAGTAACAACATTAGAGAGTACATATCCATTGCTTTATGACTGTATTAACCGCAATGTATCAATGAGACATTAACAAAAGAAAGAGAAAAACACCAAAGCTCATTTTTGCAAGTCTATGTCGTGTATTGTAGCAGTATGTAAACTGTATGTAAACTGTTCAGAGTTTAAATAAGGTTGTCATTATATGTAAAAAGAGGGCCATCATATGGCAGAGGAGGGGCACATAAGTCAAACAGATGCCAGCATGTGCAGCGAAAGCATGGCCTTATAGTTCTATTATCTGTGCCAGCCTCATTCCCAAACGTGCCATATTATGCCCCAGAAGTTCATAGGAATCCCCACATTATAGTACTGAAGTGCCAACACATCCAAAAAGTGCCATTTTAGGCCTATGTATGCCTATGAATTGACTATTTCAATGGAGTAGCCCATTCCAATGTAAACTTCCAGGTGATATATTAATTTGAATTCATTTGATTGCGCATTCTTTCCTACACCTTAATTCGGTTTTGCTGAGGAGGAACGAAGATCATTATGTCCCTTAGTTTCCCAAATTCTTTTTAGCTTTTATATATATTCCCTTACATTTGTTAAAACAGACTACAAAGTATCTATAGTCAATTTTAACCCAGATTCACTTACAATCTCCTCACCCATATATTGGGATACACTAGTATTCCCAGGTTTCCTCCGGCAAATCTAAAGATCTCCAACAATGTGCCCACTCTTGGGGCCCGTTGTGCATTGCAGCACCAGCCCGAGGAGCAGGCCTGATGATGAAGCATGCCACCTTCAGGTGGGTGAGGGCACTTGCTTCTAAGAGCAGATGCTCCTATTGAGGCACTACATTCTAGGTCCTTAATATATCACCTAGACGTTTACATCAAAGCAGGTTACCCCTTTGAAATTGTTCTATTGTATAGGAGATTGTATATTTTAACGCCCAAATCTCCTTGTCCTGCTACGTTTAAGAGTACCTATGAATTGACAACATATGACCAGAGGGCAAATCCATTGTCAGTGGTGCCCCCCTATTGGCAACAACTGCCATTATGTCATAAACCTGTGAACCCAAGGATCAAACGAGGACTCGCATGGCCAAAAGTACAATTATATGCCCAAAGAGTGCCACCTGCAACGTTATATAGGGAGCAAGAAGTATTCCGTACTGGCAGAGAAATAAGCATCTTCTCTTCATTGCAGAATGTGATACAACACAGATTTTGTAAACCTTCATAGAAAGATCACAGAAGGAACATGGATGTGCCTGGCATGGCAGGCGGGAGTTGACTGACTTCCTAGCAGCCTGTTTTGATGTTTTCAGAGGTTTCCTGAAAAGAATCATTATATCATTGCTGCATATTTTTTGCACATGAGTTTTTCTAAAGTACAGTTTCCATTCCTTCTTAAACGTTTGGAAGACTCTTGGTATATTGTTTTTATTCTGAGCAATATTATGAAATTAGACTTCATAGACTGTACGATTCCAACTAATTCGTTTGTTCTGCTTCTCCCACAGGGATTTCAATTGCCACAGCCTCCTGAGCCTCCATCGGTAGAAGTGGAATACTACACTATTGCAGAGTTTCAGTCCTGTATCTCTGATGGAATTAGTTTTCAAGGTGGACAAAAAGCTGATGTAAGTGCTGGGAACTAAACACGAAAAGTTTTTTTGTAAAACTACTACTATTTGTAAAAAGTACAAATAAAAAACGGTATTAATGTATTTTCAGGTGATTGATAAGAACTCCGGTGGTTGGTGGTATGTACAGATTGGAGAAAAAGAAGGTTGGGCACCATGTTCCTACATTGATAAGAGGAAGAAACCTAATTTAAACAGAAGAACTAGCACTCTGACAAGGCCAAAAGTTCCTCCTCCTGCACCTCCGAGCAAGGTGAAAGAGCCAGAGGATGGACCGACTCCTAGAAATGGATCCATAGGAGAAATCCAAGATTCTCCATCAAAGCAGTATTATGAGGAACCAGAATATGATATCCCTGCTATGGGCTTTGACTCTGAGCCTGATCTGAATAACAGCTTCAAGGCTGACCACTTATCTCAAAGTCAAGATTCTGCGTTTGAAAAAATGTTTCAGGCATGCAAGCCGTCTCATGTGTCTCAGCAGCCAAGGGCAACATTCAAAGTAGGAGAGTCATTGGAGGATGTGACACATGAAGATGAGAACATTTATGAAAACGATGGGTTCAGACAATGTGCCGAGGATGCCATATCGAGTAAAGAGTCAAGTGGAGATTCAGATTCCTTCAAGAGCTCTTCGTTGTCTTTGATCAGCAGAGGCTCCCCCGTTTCTTCTTCCCCAAAATCCTCTCTTGTCAGGTTCAAAGTGGAAAAAATGATTCAGCCTGAAGTAGGTAAACCGGATTCAACCTCAAAAAGTGAAGAAACAAAGCCCAGGTCCGCTTCAGATGCCGGTTTGCGTAATGTGCCAAAAATTAGCGCAAAGAAAGAACTGGAACAAAAAGCAGCACAAATCCAGTCTGCAAGAGCAAAGCCGATAGTTAGGCCTAAGCCTTTCCTTAGCAAGGCAGATTCGCAAAGCCAAGAAAAAATGGATATAAGCACTTTAAGACGGCAACTGAGACCGACAGGCCAACTCAAGAGTGGACTTAAAGCTTCAAAAAGTGAAGAGGCTGAAAGCCCCCCACGCTCAGGCACTGAGCATATTGATGAGCTGCCAAGAAGATGCTCCATGGATCTTACTACATCTGTTTCAAGTCCTGTTTTTTGCTCCAGCCATCAAGTCAAAACCGAGCAAGATGGAGATTCCAAGGGTACTGCCTACATTACTACAAGTGCATATCAGAAGGTTTTAGAGACTGAAATCAGTTTTCCAGCAAGAGTTGAAGTTGAAGTGTTAGAGAAACAAGAGAGTGGGTGGTGGTATATAAAGCATGGCGATTCAATGGGATGGGCCCCTTCCCATTACTTAGTACTCAAAGATCACAAACCACCCAAATACCCTGCTCCCGAATCTGAACCCTGCTCGAGCTCGACAAAAGCAAATGAAAAATCAAATAGTTTGGAGAAAATTGAGAAAAAAGTCCAGGCTTTAAATATCATCAACCAAAACAAAAGAGCAACACCACCAATTCCATCCAGACCCCCTGGAGGCTTTGCTAAACACTCAGGCACAGCTGCTGTAAAGTTGAGAAATGGAGTGCGGCAAGCTGCAGTGAGGCCACAGTCAGTTTTTGTGTCTGTGCCACCCAAAGAAAACAATATCTGTAGCTCTCTGCGAAGGAATGAGTCTTTGTCTTCCACAGACCACTTGAGGCCTGTCCGTCGGAACTCCTCGTTTAACACGGTAAGACCACAGGGAACAGAAGCGAAGGTGAAACCAGTAGACAGGTCAGCCGTGGACAGGCCAGAAAGCCCAGCCCAGCCCCCTCAGCGAAATGGGATTCCAGTTTCCGCTGTCCGACCGAAACCAATTGAGAAATCTCAGTTCATTCACAATAACCTCAAGGAGGTCTACGTCTCCATTGCGGACTATGAGGGGGATGACGAGACTGCAGGGTTCCAAGAAGGGGTCTCCATGGAAGTGTTGGAGAAAAACCCAAATGGCTGGTGGTACTGCCAGATCCTCGGTGGCGGCCGACCTTTCAAAGGCTGGGTGCCTTCAAATTATTTAGAAAAAAAGAACTAATGAACTGTGCGTTACTAATTTATATAATAGCTGTGTATATACATATATATATATATATATGTGAGGTATTTTACACTAAGTCCAGCAAAGTGCTGGTTCTCGGAAGCAGTTTCAAAAGAGGATGGAAACAGTAGTTTAGCTGCCATGTTTGGAAAAAATTGAGTTCCAGATAGAACTGGTGAAGAGATTTTGTAAAGCAATGTATGTAAAAAGGAAAAAAGAACGCATTTTGTGGAACTGTTAACCATTTATGCAACAGGGTATCCCCATCTATCATGGTCAGTTGTAGTAAACCAAAACGTGCCTTCCCACGAGACGCCTGCTCAGAAGCATATCGGGGTAGTGAACACTGCTGCAGGGTGTGCATCTAAGCCTTAGCTCTTCTTCCTGCTCGCTCCCGTGCATCAGTGATACCAGAGCCTTGGTGCCAAGCACATGGAACACAATCGTGAGTAAGCCAAGCATTCATGGAACCAAACACAAGCATGGCCCGGATGCAGGAGCTCAGTTTTATAAATAGTCCATGTATGTTTTAGACTTTGCCTAGGTGTGGGTACTGAGCTTCACGCGTGCCACCCTCCTGGAGCCCCTCAGCATCTTGCCTGTCCTATCCTGACATCTTGCCAGCTTCCGGTGCCCGCTTTGCAGCACTTACTTTACATATGTATTGTACTGTAGGGCCTGGCTTTTGGTGTGATTGACTGAAAGATCTCCTTTGGTGACATGCTACACTGCCATTTTGATAAAAAAATGCTTATATTGTTACTACAAGTTAAATATTAACTACAATAAAGTAAGGTCTCTCTAATGGATTCAGTGCTGAGGAAAGAAGGGCGTACTATCCAGACGGCACTTGGCTGAAGCCTTTGGAAGAATCAGTGTTTACAGAGTCATTCCTTCATTCGGAATCTGCTCAAGATATTTGTTTTTATGTTTTCAGATTTCATTTTGTGGCTTGAAATGGCTTTGTTTACCAGGAAAGAGTTAACTGCAAACTCGTAAGGCCCAATGTGTGTATTGTGCCCACTTGAATTCAAAACATCTGTACTGGAAAACATGCCTGGTGTAATTTCAGGGCAAAACAGGGAATACGTGATATTTAGTTAGACCCAAAATGTGACAACATGGACAGACGTGGTGTGCATGTTCCCCTTATCCATCCATCTTTAATTTGAGGTAGAAAAAAAGAATATTATATATCTGCGATGTACACTGATCTAGAAGGCAGCAAGGGTGTGGTAAAGGTGAAACAGACTGTGGAGCCTACATTTATGAACCCTGTGCTTAGATGGGACAAGAAAAGCATACTTGCAAACCCGTTTAATGACGTTTGGAAAGCCCCATAACTAATTAAATGCTAGGTTTCAGTGTCTTATCAACTTCAGTAAAATAAAATAACATTACACTAGTTATCCATTCGTCCGTGCTCCTGTGTTACTTAAGAGAGCAGGGGCAAAGGATTTTTACATTTCCACCTATAAAATATGAGGTACTTAGACTTTTTGGAGTGGTAGATTCCCATACAACCAGTACTGTATATAAGGGCATCAGGTACTGGATTCCCATACAGAAAGTACTGTATGTAGGGATGACAGGTAGTGGATTGCCTTACAGCAAGTACTGTATGTAGGGGCATCGTGCATTTGTAAAAAATGTCCTTTAGAAGTTAGGTTTGTTTATTGTTTTTGTGTTAGTATGCAAATTAATTCCATTGGGACTTACTGAGATGTTTCATATGGTTTAGACCCGGAGCTGAAGAGCTTCTGGTACCAGTGTTCCTCAGCTCCTTCCTAAATAATTGGAATCTTTGGGTTGGGGTGCACCCTAGTGGTAGGTCTGCTGGTGCCTGGGCTAATGCAAAGTTCTAGAAGAGTCCATATAAAAAAACTAAATAGAAGAAGTAACCTGAGGTGTGTTCCAGAGCAATTATGGTCTGCAGCTATAATTGCTCTGCAGGGCCACTATTACCACACGTGGTGCGTGTGATGTATAGACTGTAGAAATTAAGAACAAGGGTTGTTTTTTGTGATTTTTTATTAGAAATACTATATTCTCTGCTGGACAGTATTAAATAGAGAAATACATAATAATTATCTGCTTGATTGCAGTACTAATAAGTAGTGATTTAGTTATTCTGAATATTTCAACTATACTAATGTATGTCTCCCATGTGGTTTTATCTGTGACATCTCACCTTAAGAAATTATGCTTCCTTCAGCTGCACCAAAGACCACTTTTTACAAAGGCTAAAAGGGAAAAACAGGGTTATGCCTTTTGCTCACACTTCTCGTTTCCTTGCACAACTTCATTTCTTATTTCCTGCTGGTGATGAAGATCCTGTCATTCCTGTTTGTACCTTGAAGAATTTTATTGTTCATTTCCGATCAGTGAGGTTTCAGGAACAATAACGGAAATCAAGTTATTAATAAGGGTGCCATCTTTCAACCCACTACTGCTCTGGGTGTACTTCTGACAGTTTATCCTTTTATGGATATCTACCAAAAGATCAAAGATGCAATTTCTGGAGTCAAGCATTCTGTGGTACAGCTAAGGATCTGAATATGTTAAGAAAACTTTGTAATAAAACAGAAGCCATCATAACATCCTTGCTGGATTGTCCCTCCTTCCTTGCTAGAAGGGGAAACCAGAGCTGATTCTAAAGACCAGCATGTGTGTGCAGATCCTCATTGAAGATTACCATTGGTGGCATAGGTCCTGATAAGAATCATTCAATCAGACTGACCCCTCTGCTGAATGTCCTCTAGCACAGTCTGTTAATCGGGAAATAATCTATTAGAGAAATATAGGATCAAAGGCCAGACAGCCACAGAAAGGGATTGCTGATTGAACTCCATGTAGAACTGAATGTTTGCTGCTGAAAAAAATCAGAACTGGTTCTTTAAATGTTTCTTTCTTATTTACCATCTAATATTCCTCATTTGTATCTGGAGATATTGGTTGTAGAATTCATTCACTCACCTCAAAGTCAGTGGTATGGCCTGTCAGAATGTGTCTTATAGTGTTAGCCAGAAGAAGAGTGATATAGTATTCTTATGCAGGGTTCAAAAATCTATCTGATATCAAAAGATGAGCAGAAATGGGATGGCTGCAGAGGCGAGACCTTCCTTGTGACTTCACCTGGTTTAAATACATTTCTATCACTGTCAAAACTGCAACAATCTTGGCTAGTGCTTTGTCTACTGGTAGATCATTGAGGAGAGAGGCTTGTCTTGATGTTTCTAGTGACTGAGCTGAGGTTTATTCCATAATGGCGATCTGTGTCTCTGAAAAGAGCATTTAATCAATGAAGAGACGAGGGAAATCATTCCAGATCTCTCAATCTGCTGTTAAACCATTAGCTTCGAAACCATCAACATGAAACGTCTCAGTGAGAGTGCAGCCAAACCCATAATCAGCCAGAGGGCACATTTCTTCCCCATCAGCAATGGATGATAGCATTGCGCGACTGTGCTCTGGAGGTGATTAGCGGACAATGACCTTCGACTCAGCAGTTTCTCCCTTTCCTCTCCAATGAAACAAAAAAATAGCAGACCCGCTGCTCCTTCAAATGAAGTTGCATACTTGCGTGGCCACAGAAGTCCTCGCCACAAGGATGAATCCAGGTATACTGAGTCAATCAGAGATGACCATTCATTTCATCCTGTTATTCAGAACAGTTAAGGTTAAGCCATGAAATGGGGTGTCGATTGGATGCATACATCAAATGAATGCATTATTTACATACACCAATCCATCCTTCTTAGATAAAGGGCATCATATTTCAGAATAAAATTTCCCATCACATGTTCCAGGCTCTTGCAATTGGTTTCCCATCAGTACTATAAATATTTGCCAATATCATACACCTCTCAGCATTTTGTGATGAGAGAGCAGTCATTCATTTATACCTAAATGGAGGATTGCTTTATATTGGGCCAAGCAAGAAAGTCCCAAACTGTGTGGGAATGACAACTATGTTTTACAAAGTGAAGCCTGAGGGGTGCCCTCTGTCCAAGAAGGTAATGCACTCTCATTGTAATCAGTATTTCTTAACCTCCTCAGGTTCTCAAAAGAAGGTGATATGGAGCCGAAGAGTAAGATGTGAATTGACCCAATTATCTATCCCATAATAGTCTCGGAAGTATTAGGCCCTCAAAAATGTTGAAGTATGAGGTGTTGCAATTAGAATGGTTTCCTCATCAGGGTAAATTTAAAATGCTTTATGAACATGGGGCTCTGTTAAGGAATGGGCTCTAAATCGGGGACACTAGTTCTTGCTTCACCAAACATGCCTTTCAGTGCTGAGTTCATTATGTCCTGTGTCAAGAATAAGGACCAGCCAAGAGAGGAGTTGAGCACTTCTAAAGCTATGATATCCAATCTAAATTACACATATTGCTTCACAAAGGGTTTAAAATTGTCATCCCAATCTTTTAGAAACTGTGGGGGATTTGCTAGATCATTTCAATGTGCTATACCAAGGAAAGCAACACAGAAGAGCAGTGGTCTAATCAATACAGTTTCTTGCCAGGTTCTTGATATTGTGGAATGGCTTCATTTACTCAAAAAATATTCACCAAAATATACATCCTTGACACAGTAGCTCTCGATTTGCCTGCGTATTTAAGAGCCCTACCAACCTTAGTATATGTACTCTGAATGTGGTCAATTACTATGTTCTCGGTCTACAATAAACCTATCTCTTCTTCATATGCCTGCTTCTAGTAGAAACCACCTCTGGCTTTTTCTGTGGTTACGAATGAGCTTTGGTAATTAGGTTACAATGTCCCTCCTCAGCCTACCATCAGATTGAAAGATTCGCTTTGTTAACTAAGCAATGTGCAGAAGAACATTTCATAAGGTCTGACAAGAAGAGATCCACAAGCACCACTCCTCTGACATCTTACTTTGCATTTAAAGAATAGTATTTGAACCAATAGGTTATTTTTTCTGTTGTATTCCTTATGCTATAGGACTAATCTGCTTAACATGAAGATAGTTAGATCAATGTAGAAAGAGCTGCATAGTCATTTTAGTTTCAGACTATGACTTTGAAAATATTTACCCTCTGTTGTCTTCTTATTGAAAGACCCCATTTTGTCCTCAAACATAAAATATAATACCAATCCCTTAGAGAGTGTTCTTAGGCAGTCTCTTGTAACACAACACAGCAAACAGGTATATTGTTGTAGGTTTGAGGGCTGCATTAAGTTCAGTTTTCCTCCAGAACTTAGGAAGGTCTGAAACTTCGCCACGACGAGTGCTCATGTTGCCACATGGGAGGTAGCAAGTGCATAGGCGGTCTCTGACATTCATAATATATTTCAACTTTTTAGCCTTTGTTCAAAGGGTCCCAGCTCCTTCTGCAGGGAGAAATAATTCCAAAGGTGTGAACCATGGATGGAAACACATGAGGGTAGGTAACTTGCTTTGATTGTTACAATAATGATGAAGAAGTTGTTCATTATTTTCAATTGATGCACTTTAGCAACACAAATGCAACAAAATATTAAGTGCATTATTTGAAGGTGCAGCATGCACAGTACAGAAAACAGCACATATTTATAAAAAATAATTTATAATTATTTATACATGTTTTAACATTATGTTCAAAGGATTTGTTAGAAAGCTGCTTTACATTACCACCTTGGAGGTGCTTCCTTGAAGCCATTTCAGGCCTCTCTGTTTTAATCCAAAGTGAGTCCTATTTGAGGAAAATAGCAAAAATTGCGATCATGCTGAGGCCATTTTGATTTGACACCCATGGAAAGCTACAAATTGTGTAGTCAGAGGATAAAGTGCTGTGTTGATAAAATACAGTATTTTTTAAATATATGTAAAGCAGCAGTGACCACATATCTGTTATCCTCAATGTTTGGGTGCACACTGTGCCATTTGCATGTGATGTTTAGCATCTAATGCCACAGTGCCGCTTAGCTAGATAATACGCAATATCAATGCTCAGACGTTCTGGTACAGCTGGGTTTGCTGTTATGTGTGTGTTTGTGTGTTCAGCATCCTATAAGACTTTGTGCAATCAACAGGGACATCAAAGATAGAATGTGCCACGGTTTTAAAGAACCATATGTGGCTTATATTGAATATATTACTTGAAGCACTGGATTTGTAAGACAAATCTTCAAGTTACATTTGACTCGGTCTTGCCACAACTTACACTGTGATCATAGACCAATAGTTGGACAAGAAGATTCAAAATTACATTTTGAACCAGTCTACCGAAATCAAAAGTACTGTTTTATTAATCCTTAGATCTTGAAGCTGATGGTAGTTCTTAGACGGACACTAAAAATAAATAATGTTTTAAAGTAAGGTGAGGCCCTCTGGCAGGGGATATGGGTACTGCAGCTGGACTGAGCTCATTGAAATTGCATTATCTTTCTAAAAACAAAAACACACAATTACTGAAACTGCCTCAAAGTCAAACTGAAATTTAATTAGGATAGAATCTAAAATGTGAATTTAAATTTTACTTGCTGTTTACTGCAACTTCAATAATAATGAGCACTTCTGAGATTGTTATTGAGTTTTTATATAATGCCTGATATAGTTAATTTGAAAGGGTCTCTTTTTTCACTTTTCAAACTGTTTTGTTATGGGGGAAAATGTATCCAGTTTGATTTACTAAAATGTACACTATCACTTGAGATATGTGTTCATTTCTTTCAGTTTTTCTTGTGTAACTGGTTATATAAATGTGCAGGAAATTACTTTGCAGTGTCTTGCTTTGCACTGTGTCTTTAGTATCATGATTTAAAAATGCAGCCTAATTTAGAGTCGAGCTTAATGTAGAGTATCGGTGCAGTTAAGGCAATCGGGGCATCCAAGTTTTGATATCTTAGTATATGCTGCAAAATGTTCATAGTGCAGTACCAAAAAGCCCCACAAAAGCTCTATGATAACATGTTTGAAACTAATATTTTTCAGTCTGTTAAATATCGGTGCTGCATTTTGAAGTCATCTGCTTCAAAGGAGCTTTTGCGAAGAAATGTGATATGAGTCAATCCAGATACACGAACTTCAATTGTGAACTTAAGTTTCAAAGGGGAAGTCATACATGAATTTAGAGTAATGTATATCATTAAAAATCAAATCTCGAAGTCACAATGCTCTCTTTGCACCACTGTCAAGTGGGCGTTTGTAATTGCTTTAAAAATCTTTCATCTCTACTTTGCTACTTTAAATCTGGCCAAAACATGGAGGTCACAAAAGCCTTTATTAACTTCTGGATTTTGTTTTTGTCAATGTAACACAATGCAATGACCTCAATCAGTTCTCTAGTGGATATTTGTCCTTTGCTTGTTTTCCCGCTGCTCACATTCTGTGGATATGTTAGGTTATGTTATGTTAGCTGGTGTTTTATTGAGCGCTCAGCTACTCTAGCAGAGTGTCCCGGCGCTATCGGACCCATAACAGCAGAGCCCCGGCGAAATGGAGGAGACTTATTGGCCGATCAGCCACGTATATAAGTATAGTTTAGTTATACCAAGTTTAAAGAACGTCCAACCCAATATATTTTCCATGCTTTGTGTTCACACACCATCAGGTCTCACGATAGCAAAAGAAGTGGTAAAATTTGGCCTCAGTGTCCTATACTTGAATGCTCCCTCAATTGCACAATCCTTCAGTAATGAACAGATTCCTTTTGAAAGGGGCACTACAGATAAAAGATTACAATGGAGCAAGTGGTAAAGAAAAAGCACAGGCTTTGGACAAATGTAATATTATGTCTTGGTGTTTTTTGGAAACTGTTCTAAAAATGTAGTAGCATGATTAGACAGGGTTAAAGCAACTCCTCTCAAAATCATTACAAACT
Source organism: Lissotriton vulgaris (assembly GCF_964263255.1). Lineage (NCBI taxonomy): Eukaryota > Metazoa > Chordata > Amphibia > Caudata > Salamandridae > Lissotriton > Lissotriton vulgaris. The sequence goes on along the minus strand of NC_141693.1, from coordinate 1,062,008,648 downwards.
TCCATTGGAAAAAAACATGTACTGATTATGTGCATATCCGATCACCAACACAACATTGATTTTTGCACTGTTAACATTTTCAGCATATCCAGTTAGCCCAATACAATCAGGTTCCATGTTTACTTTTGGAAAATGTAATACTACTTAATATGAAAAAACAATTCTCAAATTTGTTACATTTCTCCATATCTAAATCGGAAGCACAAAAAGGAGCCACTCATGGCTTGATACTCAATAATAACTAGATATTGGGTTTTATTTAGACTTTAGCGGACAGGATACTCAGTCAAAATATGACAGATCTATGGTCCACCATATTACAAGTGCCACATGCTATAAAGCACTTGTGCTATCGCGGACGAGACATCCCCCAGATATGTAATGGAGAATTCCATTTGCCCAACTGTAAGTAAGACCCTATGTCTCTATTCATAATGTATTGCTTTCAGAATTTAACAGATATGAAGAATGGAGACCATTGTAATGCTACTGAATGAATGACGGGCACTAATATTTTTTTGTTCTAATTGTCTTTTATTGAATTTTGACTACAAAATCAAATTCAGAATCAGCCCATATACAGCATTCATTTCTACAGTGGGTAGATGAGTAGACATTTAAAATCAGCAGAATTTTTGTTCTTGGTTAATGGAAAATTAATGCATGATTGTGGAAGAACTGTTCATTGCACTGGGTTTCTTCACTGTACCTTAATAAATTCTAACCCGTTTCAAATGATAATAGATAATTTTAACAAAGCAAGCACCCCAGCAAAACAGAATGATCATCTTTTTGTATTCTTTTTATAAATATTGACGATGGCATTATATAATTGTTTAATCATTTTCAGTTTTAGTACAGCTTGCCTTTATTTCATGTATCTTGATGCTTTCCTGAGTAAAATAGCTTTATATGTTCAAAAACACAAGGGAATTTGGTAAAGCATAATTAAATATCTATTATTAGTATTGAGAGTCACACCTGTAGTATTTAATTTGTGAACTTTTTTGGTAGCTTTTATGTGTTACGTATTTTCCGTTTTGTATTCATAATGCTGTGCTCTTTTTTTTATGGCAAATGACCGATTCATTTTTCTTTTAAAACCAAAAAAATACATTGAGAGGATATGTGCAATATTTATAATATGAAAGAACTATCAGGCCCCTCATCCAGGACTTAAAGTGGTGTGCAGTGTAAATGACCTTATTATCTACTAATGCACTCTTTGTGTAAAGATGTTGCTATACATTAGATCTAAATAGGCTGTCAACTAAGATATTGTGTAATTATCAAACATTTGTGTACACTTTGGTATTTGAAATGCTTTGATTTAGTGAGTCTAACCCAAATGAAAAAATAATAAACAAGGATATCACAACTAGTGGAGCTTGGTGCAGCAAATATGCTTTAGATGTGGCACCATTTTCCTTTCTAGACGTATTTGTACTAGAGTATTTTAAAACCGTTAAATGGGTGAGAGACCTGATTTTCGTAATTGTGTGTTTGCTACAGAGTAATTTGCACTTGACTCCGCAAAATGAGTTTTTAATTGAATTATATTTTTCTACATTAAGTAAAATTTTGAGAGAATTTTTAACCATATAACCTCATTTCCACTAATGGTCAGATACTGTGGGTGTAAAGTTGCTACCTATTTTTAGTTGCATTTTCTTTATGATCCAACCAAACATCAACATTGAGTTGTGCTTTCACAGTATATGCAGACTGTTGACCATCTACTGGGGATTTATCACACAACCTGGTGGATAATGTGGGCCTCTAGTACAAAATCCACTGCACTGAACTTTCACTGCCTGTTGCAGGTAAATGTGTTTACAGAGAGAACAATGTTCACAGTGGATTCTTAGTAAGTACTGGGACAGATCATTTTAGATTTAAGAATGGGAACATGGGCTACAAGGCATGAACCACAATAGACAAGCACTTGAAATATGATATAGACCTCATAATTTTAGTAGTGTGCTGTTCAAGTAAAGTATGCTATTTTAGATTGCGATTGTCATATCAATAGCAATGGCTGCTTTTCTTGGAGCTATCACTTAAATATTTTGAGCCAAAGACTATAAACAACTGCTGTCAGGTTAGACTTTGCATTGCTGAACTGCTAATACCTACTTCTATCAAGTGCCAGGAATGACTGTTTCTTTTCTATCATACATGAAATGTTACTCTTGGAAGAGGTATGCTTGATCTTATCAGGTAAGGGTAAATAGTGTAGGGCTGGTCCCGCATGGCTCCTAAAAAGTTTTTTTTTTAGAGTATGTTCATTCAAGCAGGTTGTAGTACAAGAGTGCAATTGTTTATAAGCCTTGTAATTGGTGAGCTTCATGCATTTGCAGATTGGTCACAAACAGCACAAACCACTTCTGTCCTGTGTTGAGACTCCTGTAAGTTAGATAAACATGAACATAATTTCATGACACACAGATCAAGATCAATATATAAATGAAGAAAATTAAATGAATTAAAAGTAGGATCAGAAATGCACCCCTATTATTGTTCCATATTGGGTTTCCTATTGAATAGTGCTTATTGTGTTGTATGTCTCTTTTCTGCATTCTCAGTTTTGTCAGTTAAAAAAATGTTTATTCAGATTGGTCAAATATAGCCATTTTTACTTATGAGACCATGAGCTACAATGTCTAACCATAACCTCTCTTTTTTAACTGCATAGAAACTTTACCAAGAAGATGGCAGTGCAGGTCAAACACTCCACGATACATTAGTTCTTGGGAGAACGCCATTGGTATCATTTGAGGTACATCTAAAATGTATCCCAAATCCCCCGACTGGTTGCAGACAATTTATTGTGCAGTCCTTTCACATTAAAGATAACATTTCACAAACCAAACTGAAATATTCATTTAAGTAACAATTTAAAAGGGTGGAATTTTATTAACCACATGTTTTATGCCCTTAAACAACCACTCCACTTATTGCTGTCAGGAATTCTACACTTTAGTGGTCTTGTTCTTACTGAAAATTGACTTTAAAAGGCAGACCTATTCATTCTGCAAGATGGTCACTGAAGCTATGTGGGATTGTGGTTAATGGAGAAAAGAAAATTGATAATTTCTTTAAAAGAAAAGCTGTAACAATACGAAATCCAAGCAACTGCTGAACTATTTGACATGTTCAATTTGCTGAAGCATTATCATTTTGTCTACTAAATGGGATTCTTTCCTTCTTTTCAGAAGAAAAACTGAAGTGGAGTTAATTATAAAATATGTTTCCGTCTCTACAAATGTTGTGATAACTGTCAAACAGCTATGTTTTGCTTTTTGTCAAATAATTTTCCAAATTAGTAATGACATTATAGGATATTCAGGATACAACAACCAAAAGGATTTGAGCATACTTAGCCCTTTGCATCCCAATATGGCTAATTGGACATGGTGTTTGCAGTCATGTATAGTCAGAAAAGAGCATCCGAAGATTTCTGACGATTATAAGTTTTAGCATCCGGATTTGTCTTGGATAGAAATGGCTGTATGGTCTATACATCACATCTTTCCGGTGAAATTTGAATGGGTGTTGCTATGGATGTATTCATCTTACTAAAGACGTTCATATTATTGGAGAGAGTTAAAGTTATTAATTTTACCCAATGTATGTGAACTTTTAGTGGCTCATCCGTATTTTTGCAGTTTCACTTTGTAAATGTGAGGGTTGTGTTAAGAGTGAGGTTGTCTTTTTGGCAGTGATATTTCCTTAATATGGCAAAAAAGAACAGTACAGCTGTCTCAAGTTTGTCAAATCAATATTATGCAAAAATGTGTGGAAAAGGATTTTTTAATAGACTGGCAATGTTCTGCTGTTAACCCCTCTGAATTCAAGCACACTTTTTGAGACTGTTTTGCCACCATTAGAGCTAAAAGCTGATTATGCGAAAGGTTGTAAAATTGATACTCTGGTAAAATTGATACTCTTACTTATGATGTAAGAGGTTATTGCTGATGGGAGATGAAAGTGTGAAAGTTTGTTGACTGCAGGAAGCAAGGACAGGGATGTGTTTTAATGTTTGTTGGATGCTGGTGAGCAAAGGTGTCTTACTTGCTCTTGGCTTTTAGTTGGTGTTGTATGTGTTTTGATGTTTATGCATAGTGGGTTCTAAGAATAGGTGAAAAGGGAGGATTGCGAGATTATGTTTTTAGAAAGGATGAGGCTGGAGCAGACCAAGTTTGTGTTGAGGCAGGTGAAGAAAATATTGAGGTAGGCAGAATTTAAATGAAACTTGACTGCAATTGTAGGAATGTAGCCATTCAGGGTTTTAGATTGTTCAACTATTCGCCATGAAGCTCTTGGAAAAGCCACAACTTAGTCACATCCAACCATAGACTAGGTGTTTGGTGCCACTAATTCCAACCAGTCCCAGGAGGGTTGGCACACCAAATAATCTTACAAGTTCCTGATCATTAGGTAATATGACCTTTCTTTTTAGCTTAGCTCAACCTTGCAGTGTGCTAGTCCCAGATTGTAAGAATGATTGTTGGAAAAATAATGGCATCTGGACTGTAAGCCTTCAGTGGTTAACACTTTGAACACTGAAAGCACAGTTCAAATATTTCCCGGGCAAAAGAATACTCCACAGATGAGCTGTTCACAATTCAGACAAAAGTGTGGAAACACATGAATGTTTTAGAGATGTTAATCTGTTCCTAGCCATATTTGTGCATTGAATTACAACTCGGTTATACTTTGTTTACTGTGCAGTTTGGCCAACAAATTCCTCACATAGCCATAGCACATGTTCTGTGGATCTTGCTCCCATATTATAATGTTTACTCGGTTTCACAACCTCACCCACCCCACTCTCCAGTAGCATACGAAAAACATTTACTGCAAAATTTGGTTGTTAGACGAAAGAGCAAATGTGTAATAAATCAGGTTTGCAATTATTCCAATAACAGATTTTTTATTTCAGTGAAGCTCTTCTGTATAGTATATTTGATCATCTCCCTGCTTTTTTACATTTCTTGGACCAAAGGTGGTGCTAATGAGCTTATGTTTTGTGTATTTTTAAAATATATTTATGTTAAGCCAAAAATTATGTTTTTATCGCATGGATGCAGTCTTATCGTAAAATAGTATTCTCAGTTGCAGCTGTGATATGTCAGGATTCACTGTGCAATGTTGATTTATAAAGCTGACCTGGTTTCCAGTTTATAGGACTCCTGGGGGAAAATGCCCTGTGTGTCAATCTTTGTAAACTGTAACATATGGTTTGTGATATGTCTTCTGTAATTTGTTCATGTTTACATTGCAACTTATATTGCCCTAAAAAAACAAAAATAAATATTTTGACCATTTTAATATAAAAACAAACGTCCGTGATTTCCTTCTTTGTAAATGTATGTTGAGAAATTCCAGGACCGGCTTAAAAAATGTTATCTGCACACTGGTATTCCTTTAGTCGCCAACTCTTTTTTAACTCTGTTCCTAAATGTTTTACAATATTGAAATTGCATAATTCAGTACCTTATAAAGAGACAGTGGCAGAAAAAGTAAGCTCTAATCTATTATACATTGCAATACATCACATTTTCAACTTTTGTTTTACAGTTGTTCTCCTACAGAGATTTTCCCACCTTACACATCTTAGATCAGCCATCATACTTGTTTTGATTTGTTATTTTTTAAAATAGCTATTCATTAGGTCTAATTTTTATTAATGCATTTGACTTCTTTTTTGTATTGTATTGTGCCTTTTCCCACAGTTCTTTAAACTTTGGATGCAATTAAAGAATACATTAGTTTACATAAGGTTTGTTGAGGCTTCACTAAGTGGTTATGCATTTATGCATATCACCCAACATGAATGCATCATATACTACCTTGGGCATATACTACTGCTGGCCCCCCAACCTTGCTGCTGGCTCTCAGGGTATGAATGAGTGCAATGGCAGAGGGCTGTGAGACAACTTTATGAGCAAGGTTTTGTAGAGCTCACAGCAAGCCACATATGTAGAGTCAATGAGAAAACTGAACACTGTATCTTCACAAAAGATTATGTAAACTATGAGATTTCATCCTAAATGGTTACCTTTGCAGGAGCATACGTGGACCGGTAATTTCCCAGAGAGAGGAGATCACCTCCATCTAGAGAGATTGTAGCAGGTACTCTGCCTTGCTTGCAGCCTCACCATTTATTTAGCTACTCTCTCAGAATAGCTGTAGGAAACTTCTGAGTATACTTACCAGGGAGGGAGGAAGTGCCTTTCCCAACAGTGAATGAGAGCCAGAAAAAAAAACAGATAAGTGTACGAGACATAAGGGTGTGTGAAGTGAGAATGTTTCCTGATACAGTATGGTTGTACCTGGCCTGCTGGAGGGCTATGGTTGTGCACACCTGTGTGCTGGGCTACTGTTACCGTGGTTTAAGTAACTACAGTTCTTCAGTACGACATCCAGCCTGTCTGCGTATGTGTGGTTTCTGCCCCAGATGCTCACCAGGAGCCATTCCGGTACCTAAATACAACAATTCAGGCACTACACATTATTTTATGACCACTTATTCCCCAAGGTAATGGCATGTATGCTGTACCAGGATGGGTTAGCATCCACATCCATCCACTTTCGGAGGTATGGCACATATTGCAGATAGATAGTGCCTCAGGCAACATTTGTGGAGAGGTTATTTTTATTTTAAACACTTAGCAATATCATGATTTACAGTGACAATTACACGTCAAAAATTTCAATTGATCATTTGCTTATTACATTTTCCCTTAGCCTTATACGTCCAAAAACGTTCTGCATACTATTTCAGAAAATCGTAGCCTAACCATAAGGGTTACTATGTCTATTCTCCAAGAGTAATCTTTCTGGCTGTTGTTATTGTCCTATTTATCCATAGCACTATATTAAATAACATTTCTCTGTTGCCTTGTAACGTATTCAACATTAATTTATTAACTAGAAACACCACACATAAATATCCCAGCATATTCTGTCCATGAAGTCTTGTGGGTTTTTTGCTTTAAATTAGACTTATTTTGACACTAGTTCCCTAAAACCCTAGTACAATATTTACAACAATACAGAACAGTAATACAAAAATATGTAAACACCATAAAACATGAAAAAGCATGAACATGTGTTTTTCAGCATGTATTTTCACTGACACACTATTCAAACATTTGCTAAAATCTGACTTTGTCTATGCTCGGCTCCTTGTTAGGGCCCCTTACTTCTTTACAGCGGGATGTCTCGTGAAATAAATAAAAATAAGTAGAATTTACTGTTACAACTGTACAGCTGAAAAGGGAAATGAATAAAAGGCGGAACGTGTTTAGAAATAAAACAGATCATTTAATATCAATAAAAATGAAGAGACTGCAGAAGAGAGTGGGCCTTTTATTAACAAGGGGCCATGGCAAGTATTATCTGTTGACAAATAGCCGCAGAACTATCTTGAAACATCAGATAGTATCGGTATTTTTCCTGAGTAGTACCCTTGTGCAGTGAAGGTGGCGTTCAATTCCCCGCCTCGGCGGGTCTTGGGCTCAAAATTCCGCGGACTCGTTAATTCTCGCTCCGGTGCCTTCTCAGCTCACGGGTTCACACTCTGCGACTCTGGGCAATAGCTTGCTTAATCTCCACAACGGCCCCTCGCGGTGGGATGCCTGGCTTTCACCTTGTGGATACCCTGCCAGGGCTATCTCACAGGGGAATACCAGGACGGGTTCCCTAAGCAAGCGCCGAGATGCCCCAGGGTAAGTCGTGCGCTATATAAGACTTCATACTTTACTTACTTACTTTGATCTGCTCCACATGGTATCTTTATCGTCTGCTCCAGAAATGACATGCCCACTGCCTATCTAGGCGCCACCCCATCTGCACTGGTCAGCGCAGATCAGGAGAGCTACTCCTAGTCATTTTCTAACTAGCCCTTTTTTCAACTTTTGATGATTTTTTAAAGCAGTATTTATCCTGGTGTGGCAGGAATGTCCTCTAGGAAAGCCGGTTTCAAGCCCTGTGGCGCCTGTCAACAATCTATACCAGTGACGGACCTGCACCTTGTTTGCTTCTGGTGCCTCGAGCATGACCATGACGTGCTTCAGCTGTCACGCAATGAATCCAAAGGCCTTGAGGGAGCAGTCACTCAAGCTCCTGGTTGCTCAATGTGTGATGCTGCAATGGTCTCGATCCCAGTCGAGAGGAAGGTCCCAGAATTGGTCGCAGAGCCTGAAAATCTTTGTCACACTCTAAGTCGTCAGGTCACTTGGGTGAGTCCCACCAGAAGAAGGCGAATAAGAAGTGGAAGAGATCTTCCACTTCCCCTCATCCATCGGCTGACGATGGTGCATCGCCATTGGAGGTCTTGCTGCACGGTTGAGTCAACATCTGGGTTGGCTCAGAGTTTTCAAGAGCTGGAACAATCCCTGCTCAACTCCAAGAGTTTTATGAGGCCAAGCGCCTCATATTTGAGTGCTACGTTCCAGCTGGTTCGGGACGGGCCCCAACTGGTTCCACGCCTGCGGCTCCAGTGTCAGTCAAGCCCGTAGGATCCAGGGATAGATCTGGACTGGCGCTGGTTGTACCATCTAGTTATAAGCTACAATATGTTCAGTTGGGTATCACAATTTCTTTGCATGAAAAATAGGTGTTTAAATGTCACACCTATGTGACAAATTTGTTGATTTGCTTTAGTGGTGTAAAACAATGGTCAGCATTGGCCAACCAGTACGGATTGTTTTGAAGAACATACAAATGTGTCTTCTTATATAGGTGCAACGCTCCAAAACCTATTTTTCTTACAACGAAATTGCGACACCCGACAAGAAACATTGCAGCTTACAGCATTGTAAACCCAGCTTCTGAGGTACAAGGGGCAGCCCCATTGATCTTGATGATTGTACCAACTCGATCTTCCCCAGTGTCGGTCCTGATGTTAACGTTCCCAGTGCTGATGGCACCCACTAGTGGCACCACCCCATTCTCTACCCGACTCAGAGCCAGAGGGGCGTCCTCTGAGGCAGACTGGAGCCATGCCTTTCAGGCCAGAGCCTGAGCCCTATTCCTAAAGGCTAGAATTTGTGGAGGATGGGGAGGGGGGTCGCTGGACCCTGAGGAATAACAGCCTCTAGATCCACAAATGGACTGGTGTGAGGACCTGTCAGGGGGCAGTGGACTGGTCTTTTCGCCAGATACCGGCATGCTTCTCCCCCTATCATGGCTACGGAGGAGGGAACATCCTTTGCATGGTTGTGCGAAGGGTGGCCAAGGTTCTGGACCTTAGCCTGCCCTCAGTGGCAGTCAAGACGACTATCTTGACAGAGGTGCTCCAGCTTAGAGTGTCCCCCTCAGAACTGCTTCTCCCATTTAATGAGGTCCCTACAGACATCCTGCTTGGGACCTGGTCCAACTCCAGCAAATGGGCTCCTGTGAACAAGACGATTGGCCGCCGCCACCACCCTGCCACAGGGGGGCCCCAATTTCCTCACACAGCAGCCTTCCGCAGAGAGCTTGGTGGTCTCTGGTTAAGGGTGTTGTGTGAGGAGAATGGGGTTGTGTGTGTAAATCCTGGTGCATTCCCTACTGCCCCACTGAATAGGGAATCCAAGAGGCTGGATACTTAAAGGAAAAATATGTTTTCTTCCACCAGGCCGACACTGCGGTCTGTGAACATCACGTGCCTTTTGAGTCGTTACTCCCATGCTCTATGGGATTTTGGTGCACAGGTGCTACCCATGGTTCCTGAGGAGGCGCAGACCATACTCTCCCAGGATGTTGCTGACGGGAGAGATGCAGTGAAGTTCACGATCAGATGTGGACTGAATACCACCAACTCGCTGGGCAGAGCAGTTTCCTTGACAGTGGGCATACGGCACCACGCCTGGTCGAGAACAACAGGCTTTTCAGGGGATGTCCAAGCATCACTTATGGACATGCCCTTTGATGGCTCCTGTCACTTTGGAGACCAGGCGGATTCAATACTGGAGCGCTTTATGGGCAGCAGGGCTATGGCCAGGTCTTTGGGCCGTTCCATGGTCACTCACCATCCCCAATCCGCCTATCGCTCCTTTTGTGGTCATGGAAGAGGCTCCCAGCCCCATCTCTACCATTCCAGCCACCATGGCGCACAAGCTTTCCAGCCTCTGCATGGCCGAGGACATGGTACCGACAGACCCCATGGGTCGGGCAACCAGAGGTCAAGCCAGTCCACCCCCTTCGGAGCCGAAGCCTCCAAACCCTTATTGTCTACTCTCTTACCATGAGTCCAGGATATTCAGTCTATGATACCAATCTTTCAGCCTCTATCCTGAGTTTCATGAGACTGACTCTGAGGCTACTGGGCCTCATGGCCTCCTGCATCCTGATTGTGACACATGCCTGCTGGCATATGTGGGCTCTGCAGTGGGACCTGAAGTTCCATTGGGTGCAGCAACAGGGGAATCTCTCTGACATTGTCCAGATCTCAGAGGGAACTGCAAAAGATCTGCAGTGGTGGTTAACGACCCCTCTCCCTTCCCCAACCAGATATGACAGTGGTGACAGATGCGTCACTTCTGGGGTGGACTGGCCTTCTTTGAGAGGTGGAGATTAGGGGCCTCTGGTGGAATCCGGGCTCCACGTTAACCTTCTGGAGCTCCAGATGATCTGGCTGGGATTCAATCTTTCTACCCTTCATCAAAGGAAGGCTAGTGTGGGTGCTCATTGACAACACCACCGCCATGTTGTACTGCAACAAACAGGGCAGGTGGGGTCGTGGACCCTTTGTCAAGAGGCTCTGCATCTCTGGACATGGCTGGAACGTCCGGGCATATCCGTTGTGGTTCAGCACGTGGCAGACTCTCTAAACATCAGGGCAGACAAACTCAGACGAAGATGCCTAGCGGATCACGAGTGGCATCTCCATTCGGAGGTGGTTCAAGGTCTCTTTCACCTGTGGGAAGAGCCTTGGTTAGATCTGTTAACCACCGTCTAGAATGAGCAATATCAGTAGTTCTGCATCCTGGAGCTTCTAATGCGGCTCATGCTCTGAGGGGCTTTTTGTCTTGAACGAGCTTAAGCTTCCTATACTCCTTTCCGCCTGTACCACTCCTGCCCGGAATTCTCAAGAAGATCAGGAATGACCGGGCCCAAGCCATCCTTGTGGCTCCAGGCTGGGCTCGGAGAGTTTGGGTATCCCGAGCTGTTGAGCAGGGTCATCTATCCGCCGATCCGGCTGCCCCTTCAGGAGGATCTTCTGTTGCAGCAGTAGGGAAGGGTTCTCCACCCAAATCGGTCAATGCTCCGTCTTGCATGCAGATTGAGCTGCGACATTTGATAGCTTTCGATCTTCCACCTGAAGTCTGCAATGTTATTTTGGCAGTCGGACGTCCATCTACCAAGACAGTATACGCCTCCCGTTGGGGCAAGTTTGTGGCATGGTATGCAGAAAGACTGGTTAACCCCCGTCTGCTCCCCTTCTCAGGTTCTTCTGTTTATTCTTTCCCTTGCAACCTATCTGATATATCAGTATTTTAGTGGTTGCCTGACCAGCGGTCCCTCTTCAAACCCTATATTATACATAGGCTCTTGAAAGGTTTGCAACATATTTTTCCTCCTTCTGCCTTAATCATGCCTCGGGTGGACCTTATTCTTGTCCTGACGTTCCTGATGTGTGCTCCCTTTGACCCCTTGCCATCAAGACGGCCTTCCTGGTGGCAATAACATCTGCCCGAGGGACAGTGTGCTTCAGGCTTTGTCATTCTAGCCTCCATACTTAAACATATACAAGCTGTGTGAGCTTGACCTTATTTTCTACTAAGATTCACTACCTTTCATGTAGGCTAGTCCATCACCCTACCTACTTTGGATGCTCTACCTCACCTCTAGAGAGTAGAGGAACGACTTCACAGACTATACCCAAAAGGATCATTGTTGTTGTTGTGCATTACAATCTGCTATGCATGGGCCAAGAAGCAACCCCCTGAGGCTTTGCATGCTTATTCCATCAGAACCACAGCTGTGACCACTGCGTTAGAATGTGGAGTCCTGATCCTGGACATCTGCCAGGCAGAAACATGGGCCTCTCTGCACACTCACAAAACTCTACTACCTGGACTTTAACGTCCATTCGAACAGGCACTTTGCCCTTTCGGTCCTTCAGGACTTTTTTGTGTAAAATTGTTTTGCAGACCCACCTTCGGGGAAGTGTTGCTTGGGTATCTATCCTAAGGTAAGGTATCTGTGGCTCAAAATCTCTATCAAATGAACAATTTACTCACCTTTGTTAAGCTTTATCTGGTAGAGTCTTCATCTAGCCACTGATTGCTTACTGACCCAACCATCCTCCTCGCTCTGAGAACAGATTTCTAGGGTTAACGCTGTTCCACATCAATGATTCGTGTTCTTCATGGCACCGCGCTCCTGGCATGGAAAATTGTGAAAAGAAGCTGATGTCAGTGTGCTGGGTTGGCGCCTCTGTAGGCACAGCACACATCACTTCTGGCACCATGCAGAGCCAATTGATGCCACCTACCGTCAGGCAGGGGTACTGCTCACAAAAAAGTGATGGATCCAGCCTGATGTCTGGGGATAATTTTACGGTAAGGAATCTGCAGCTAGATAGAGTACCTACCAGCTAAAGCATTACCGAAGGCAAGTAGCTTGTTCATTTGGTGGCAAAGTGATAAAACAATTGCTCTTCCGGGGTTCAGACAGTAAAGTCTAACATCTGTGGACAAGGAGGCACGTATTCTGTGAAGAAGTACGCCATCAGATAGTGCACTACTTATCAAGAGAATCCACATTACTATGTCTCCTGTCATATACCGCTACTGCTCTTATAAACAAAAGTATAAGAAATTGCCCAAAGAAAATAGGGTAAACTGCGGTTTTCATCCATCTGAACTCAAAATGAGTTCCAATTCACCTGGTTACAAACTTTCAAATGGCCATGTACTCTATGGGAGGAGTATTCTTTTATGAACAGGCACAGCTATTAATATAACCTGATGAAATATTGTCACACTTCTATAGAAGTCACCCAAAAGTTCTAATCCAGCGTGGCTCCATCATCATATCTAATCGGAATGAAATATGAATACATGGGATCCTGCAGTCCCTGTATAAAACATTTTTCTTATGTCTTTATATTACTAAGGATGCTGAAATATCTTTATGAAGAGAACAGCTTTGTTTCCAATTTACAGGCGCGTTCTGAGGTCAGAACATGCCTGTAATGAGGAAAATGTCACACGTCGCCTGTTATAACCTCGAACACAGCATCATCTTACTTCATTAAACTGTCATGGGGAAAACAGCCAGCCATTCAGAGGGCCCTTCAGTGCTGTGTCCATTATCATAAATAAAGCCTCCTCCACATTAACAATAGAGGCAGCACTGCGTGCTGGCATAGCAAAAATAACTCAAAGCTGTCCTGTTAACATTGAGAAAAGCCCTTCGTAAAACTTTATTTCGCATTTTATAAAATAAACACTGTTTTTATCCTTGCTCTAGTGCACACCACTATTGGCATTTCTCACAGTATTATAGAGGCCGAACTTCTACCTCACCCACCTCAAGACATACATGAAAACAAAGGTCTGTCTGGGCGAGAAAATAAACACAGTGAAAGAAGCCCGTTATTAAGGCAAAATGAGCAACAGGGCACAGTAGCATAATTGTAAAATAAGTACAATATTCCTTCAATAAATTCGCTGTATTTTCAACCCTAATTGTTAGAACTAAAGGCCCCTAGTTGGCACAGGTAGGTACTTGTGACAAATAGGGACCCTGTCCTCTAGTCAGAGTAAGGGAGATTACACTCCTAAAATAACCCCTGCTCACCCTCTAGGTGGCATGGCGCAAGCAGTCAAGGCTTATTTCAGAGGCGGTGTAAGTTAAGCATTTATGACCACATACAGTAACCCAGTGACAACACTACAAATGGACACCACGAAGGTTTTATATAAAAAAATAAGTTATACTTTATATAGAGTTACCACAAGACCAATAAACAACAAAAATAATCCACAGTACTATTAGCTTTCTAGAGTTAGTTAATTTAGTAATTTAGAGTTTTATAGAGCGCGAACTTGACCCTTTAGGGTATCAGAGCGCTTTACAGGAATCAAGCAATAGTATACAAATGGCATGTATTTTCTAAAGTGTAAACATGGTTGCACAAGCACCTAAATCTGTGTGTTAAGTATGCTGATATAAGGCACATATTATAGCATAAGCTACCTGGCCCGTGAGAAGTGGATGTTGGCTTTTGGTATATGCTACTCCCCAGAAGATCTCTGTGCCATCCTAAAAGATTCAAGGTTTGTGTGTGTGTGTGGGGATGGGGGCACCTGGGAACTCCTAGCGCCCTACCCACAGTACTGCTGAATGTTTATAGGTTGATGGAGATGGCCAAGTATATCTCGTTAGTTACTCTTGAGCGACACACATCTATGCTGCCTCTTTGTTCCAGAATTTGGGCCCATTCAATATAGAAACCTCATTCTAGCTGGGCAGGTGTCTGGCTTCTCTGTCCTACAGAGGGACATTTAGTTGGACAAAGATTCTTTCAGTGTGGCTAACACACTGGGTGGGAGCTGATGATGCCCTGTTGGCCATCCTGCAGCGTTTGTCTTCAAGGTTTGCCTATTCACCCCATCCCTTAATCCATCACTGGGCTTGATCACAAATGGGGATCTGCCCTCACCCCTCCTGAGGCAATATTATGCAAATCTCTCTGGCAGTAGGCATGCGTCAGTGCTAGGTAAGCTGCGAATAGTGTCCACATATTTATTGTTCTACTGTATATCTGTGCACACTCCAGGTTCACTGAGTACACGTGTATCTTCCATTCCATCATCCATTTGAAGAACAAGGACATCACCTTGTTGAAAAGGATTAAGTCAAGGTTCTGTGCGAGTCGGTAGCCCGGACGGGCTACAGCGTTGTTAAAAATAACAGAGTCTAGCAAATCCAGCGGACCACGTCGGTACGGGTCCACTCAATGGTTTACAGACTCAGTCACAGTACCTTTTACTTGGGGCAGCCGGCACGGATGTGCGAGCCGGTTCCGTTGATCGTCGCGTGCAGAAAGGAAGTGTTGCAGGATGCGTTTTCCCTCGATGCGGTGCAGGCAGTGGCCCGTTGACAGAGTCGATGGATCCAATGCTTGCGTTGCAGGGCGAGACGGTGCTTCAATGCGGTGCTTGCAGTTTGCGGTGCGGCGAATAAGCCGGAGTTCAGGAGCTGGTGTTGATCAGTCCGGACAGCGGTATGGGTCGGGCGGTGTGTTGCAAAGCATGCGAGGCGGTGCCCAACCCCGGTGCGGTCACAGGACTCGAAGTCAGCAGCAGTGACCACGTCGGTCAGACCATTTCGATTCGGTGTAGCGAGGAGTTGCACGTCGCGGTGACCTTCCAGTCGCGGTGCAGGCTACGGCTCGGTGACGGCGTCAGGACGGAGTGGGTGAGCGCAGAACTTGCGTTGTTCGAGGCGGACGTTGCTTGATGCGGTGCCTACAGGACACCGGGCTGGTCGTGAGAGTCGGTCACAGCTCCCTGCCTCTGTAGCCACTTGTTTCCAGCAGCAATTCACAAAGGCTGGTGAAGTCCACCGGTCCTGGGACTTCGGTCAGGGAGCAAGCTCTCCTCCAAGCCCTTGGAGATCTTTGCACAAGTTTGAAAGAAAAGTCCACAAAGTTCTTTCTCCTCTCTTTGGCAGTCAGGCAACCACTGCAGGCAAATCCCCCAAGCAGCACTTCAGCTTGTCAATAGTCTCCCCTCAGTTTCTTCAGGTTCCTTCTCCTCAGCAGAGGTTTTGTCTTGTAAGTCCAGAAGTGATCTAATTTCATGGGATCAGGGTCCTAATACTTATACCCCAAAATCCTTTGTTCTCTGAGAGGAGAGGGGCCTGTGTCCAGTTCAAGCCAGTTCTGAAGCATTCTGTTTACCAGCCTTCTCCTTTCCTTTCACTGAGCAGGGCAGGCACATCAGACACCTCAGAGGAGGTGGAGCCAGCAATTGTGGAAGGCAAGTACAGTCCTGGAGCACTTTGTTGACAGTCTTCCTTCCCTTATTTCAGTGTGCAGGGCAGAGACATCAGACGCACCACAGGGGGTGGAGCCAGCATTGTAAAGGGAAGCCCAGCCCTATTCAGGTCCCAGGTGCAACTCCTCCCTCCCATCTAGATGCAGATCTCTCTATTCACCACCGGGCTGCCCCAGCCTGTCTCCTGGAATTCCCCATCCCTGTCGCATACAAACCCAGACAAGGAATACACAACCTAGCAGAGGCGGGCTCAAATGGTTAGGCAAGCAAATACCTACTTTCTAAAAGTGGTATTTGCAAACACAGAATGTTAAAATAAACTTTACTAAAAGATGTATTTTAGTATTCTGAGTCCAGGCATACTAAACTCGAATTTCTACCATGTTCTCTGAGCCTGTTAGGATTATAAACATGTAACAATCCAGCAGCCTATTCTGGCCTATGGAGAACAGGTAGCCTTGCAAAAGTGAAAAACGAAAATGGCTGTAATTCACTATTCGGACATGCCACACACATCAGGGCTTGTCCTACCTTATACTTACAATGCACCCTGCCCTTGGGCCTACCATAGGGGGGACTAATATGAAGAAAAGGGAAGCTTCAGGGACTGGCAAGTGGGTGCACTTGCCCAGTCTGCATGATAGTACCAGACTGCACTCGGGCTCTGCAATGGCAGACCTTAGACACATTTTGCAAGTCAGCTTCTGTGGGTGGCACAACCAGTGCTGCAAGCCCACTAGCAGCATTTGGATTTACACACCCTGGGCACAATCAGTGCACTGTACTAGGGTCTGACAAGTAAACCAAATATCCAATCATGGAACCACTAATAAATACATCAATTTACAGTAGGGAGCACTCGCACTGTGGCACTGGGCAGCAGTGGCACAGTGCTCAAAGCATCTAACACCAGCAAAAACACATGAGGCAACAGCAAAAAATGGAAGGGAGACCCATGTCAATGGTGCCAGGTCTAACACTAATAAAAACTGCTAAAAGTATATATACTATTATAAGGGATAAAGTACCCTCTCCCATACATTATAAGGCTATTGCAAGTCAACTTGGAGATCCATCCAGGAACTCATTGTTGACTTGCAATATCCTTATAATGTACAGTAGGGTGTAATGTATCCCATATATGTAATGCACCAGGTCGATTTTAATAAAGCAATGACATAGCTGCTCATCTGTATTAACTTATTGCAGTTGAGTTCTAACATCACAATGCCTACTGCCTGAGTCAGCAGCCAAGGGGAAAGGGGAAAGGCAGGACAGTTTACAGAGCATAATGAAATCAGCTTTTCAAAGACTTCTTCTGCTCTGTTTTTCTTGCTGTACAGTGACAAGTAAAAAGGAGATATTTATGGCAAGATGTTTATTTTTTGCACTCCTTAAGTAATTATAGAAAAGTTAGAATCGTTTCCATGTTTCTACACGTGCTGAGGTGCAAAATATAAAAAACACTGACAAGTTTTTAACAGATTCTATCTTTTTGTAACAAATACCTAACAGCTTTATTAACACACTTTATTATATACCAGTGATTCTATTTTTGTTCTTCATATTTGCAAACATGCTCTCTCTTACATATGAAAGAGCTGCGCACCAATTATTTAAGTGGTTTGTGGAAAAGGTAATGGTGTGACCATGTTTTAGAAGGAATAAAGTATTCCCTGTCGTACATGATAAAGACATTGCACATCACCTCAGTTGCATAACCTTATAAGAGAACTCGGCCTTCAGCCTTTTTTCTCTATAAGTTGATGAAACCTCACGGTGACTTATGGTGGGGGTACTTTATCCCATTTTTAGGGCTCGCCTATTAATATCCCGCAGGGATATAATAGGCGAGCCCTATTGGGGTGAAACCAAAAGCTAAGCTAAGCTCTCAAAAGCAAAGCGGATTTCTAGAAGTGCACGTCCTCGTGCACGAGCTTGCCCGAGCCTTCCAGCAGCATTTCTCCTCCCCTTACCATTTGCTCCTGCCTCCGAGAGCTTCAAAGGGATCTGCTTCCCCGCCCACTGCTTCACACTTCCCGGCCGCCAGGCCGTGACTCGCATTTCTCCTTCCTTCGTGCCCAGCCCCCCTCCCAGCGCTGCCTTGTTTATTTAAGAAAGTTTTATGCGGTTTGTTTTGCTGTAAGGTGGTTTACGGACCCACCTTCAGCCGCAATGATCAAATGCTGAAAGAATGTGCTTTTGTTTCATTTTCGTTCACTTGCATCTGAGACTGCTTCCTCCAGAACGCTGGTATTCCCCTTGTGCCGGAAGTCACTGCCAGATCTGATCATGCCTATACTGTTCTGCGCATTTATTTTAGGCTTGCTGCTATTTGTTATTGAGTATCTTGGCAGCCAGGCACATTTCAGACTTGTTTATATAGGGCTGACACAAGTTGCTAAAAATAAACATTATTTTCTGCTCTGCGACACCCGTTTTGGCTTCTTCTGGCTGCACCTCGGTGACGCTCTGTCTATAAAGACACTACAACAAAACACAGCTGCAGTTTGATAAAGATTTTTGCCAGAAAGGTACAGATCTGTGAAGGACTTGGAGGCAATGGCTATGGTGGTTCGCATTGTCCTGCTCAGAGCAACCAGAACAAAGACTTCTAAAATGTTACAAACTATGTTTCCCAGATATGCGGGGTAAATGTCATCTGTAAGACAATAACTTGTGACCTCCTGGTTACCAGTACAGCCTTGCTCGAACATGTCAATTCTTCAATCCTCCTCTCTCTCCTCTCTCCCTCTCTTTACCCTCTCCCTGCTCTCCTTTTTCTCCCTCTCCCCATCTCCCTCTCTGCCTGCTCTCCTTTCTCTCTCCCTCCCCTCTCTCTCCCCTCCGTCCTTCGCTCTCGTCCTTCGCTCTCGTCCTCTCCCTCTCTTCTTCCCCTCCCTCTCTCCCTCTACCCTCTCTCCCTTTCCCTCTCTTCATTTCCCTCTCTCCCTTTCCCTCTCTCCCTTTCCCTCTCTCCCTTTCCCTCTCTTCCTTTCCCTCTCTTCCTTCTCCTCTCTCCCCGTCTCCGTCTCTCTCCTCTCTCCTCTTTTCCCTGTCACTCACTCCCACTCCCTGCTCACCTTTTTCTCCCACTCCCTCCTCTCCTTTTTCTCCCTGTCCCTCTCTCCCCCTCTCTCTCTCCCTCTGCCTCCTCTCCTCTATCTCTCCCTCTCTCCCTTCCCTCCCTCAATCACTACAAGTAATTGCCTCTGTGGAATTTCGCTTTTTTACTCCAACACAATGTACGTTTACATTAAATGGCTATATTTACTTGGAAATAACTTACTGGTACAAAGATTTTTGCCGTTAACACTCATGTTTTTCTTTCTTGTTTACTATCTGTTTAACATAACAGCGCGCGCTGACACGCAAGACGAAGGGGGGAGGTGCTAAAGCCTTTTGAGCACTATCGGCATTGCGTGCCTGCTGTATATGCATGCTTCCCTAATGTGTGCGCTTCGGCCTCTCTAAAAGGAAAAGT
This sequence comes from Lissotriton vulgaris, assembly GCF_964263255.1. Classification (NCBI taxonomy): domain Eukaryota; kingdom Metazoa; phylum Chordata; class Amphibia; order Caudata; family Salamandridae; genus Lissotriton; species Lissotriton vulgaris. The sequence goes on along the minus strand of NC_141693.1, from coordinate 1,061,989,160 downwards.
TTGCCTTTGTTTGGGGTACACGTTTTTCCAGAAGCTACTGCTGTTTTTTGTGTGTTTTCTTTCTTGTACCAGCTTGTCTCACGAGTTAAATGGCCAGAAGGAAGGAAGCACTTCACACTTTATCTGTTACAACTTCCTGGATTATGCCTGCTACTGCATCAATACTAGTGTTACTAGTTTTGGCTTCCCCCTCTAGCTCCGGTATGGTCTCTAGAGTGATGTTTCACATCCTACAGCCTCGTTCACTGTCCCTCGCTTATGCCTTAGAGAATGACCAGCCCTGGGGCATGCACATACCGCATCCTACTGTTGAGTGAGCCTGGCTCGCATTAAGTGTTTGGCGCTGCCCTTGTTCTGTAGGACTTCTGAGGCATTGCGGAGCCGATCACCGATTTTCCTTTTAGTCCTTCACCCCATATCATAGAGGACGCTTTCATCACTTCAATGCTACAGTTTTTTTTATTTTTTATGTCGTGCCTAATAGACAGTGAAAGCTGTATAGTTGACAGTGACCTATGAACTTACAGCCTACCCATTCCCTGCTGTTGGTTGGATTATCACTAATTTGTTTACTTCCATAATATGTTTTACTTTCTCGTGTTTGTCCTTCCCTCTAAACCATAGCCTCCCTAACATTATTTTCATTAATCGGCAGATTTGTATCTTTCAACTGTTCGCTTTTAAGAAACTACTCTTTTTATGTAAGCACTCAGGACTTCACGTTTTTCAGCTGCCCCCTGAAGTTGTTCCTTCATCAGCCACATGCTAATTAGTATTATTTGAAGAGGGGTTTTGCCTCTGCCTTCATTTTCGGAGCCAAGAGTACGTTTTGATGCAACTGGAGTTGCGTGGTTCACAAAAGAAGAATTTGCAATGCAATAGGTCTCGTATTTTCAAGTTTGGCGCTATTGGCATTATAAATGACAATTCCTTTTATTTATAAGTTTTGAAAACCTGTAAGTGGTGCGTAAAAACGCACTTTGTACTTATAGTCCTTGCTTATAAAAAGTAAAGCTGTCAGTAAACGAGGCGCTTCTGGTAAGCAACAACGAAGTACAAAATTATGTTTATGCACCGCTTGTTTAATGTGGGTGATGTTGCAGAGTCTATTATAGACATTTTGCAGAGAAATGTGATTCTATTTCATGCACCATCCCTAAACAAAGTTTTATTTTCAGATCAAAACAGGATCTCACATATGAGAACGGGGAGGGTGTCGCAGAGATTATTTGCACCACCACAGCATCATTCAGCAGCACCACAGCACCACTCAGCACCACAGCACCACTCAGCACCACCACAGCACCACCACAGCACCACCACTGCATCACTCAGCGCAACCACAGCATCACTCAGCGCAACTACAGCATCACTCAGCACAGCCACAGCATCACTCAACACCACCACAGCATCACTGGTTCAAATATGTTCTCTCAATGTTTCAAGCTTTATTACAAATGTCACAAAAAGATGTTAATATTTCACTTCTGTTCTTATATTTTCGTCACAATAAAAAACAATGAACATAATCTTCACAAAAGTTATTTACAAAAATTTAAGCTATTGCCATTACAAATTAAATAAATTATTTAAGTATTATTTAAAAAAATTAAAAGCATTGTTATTTGTAATATCAATACATCTAAGTCACGTAACTACAAAACATGTTGCATTACAAATGCTATAGGTGTCACATTTGCGAAAGTTATAACTACTGGCATTGTAAATGACAAAGCTATTAATTTAACTATTTGAAAAAATAACATAAATAAAAAAAATCATTTATAAGACCAATAGCTCAAACTTTCCAAATGCAAGCCCTATTGCATTTCCAATGCTTGTTAAAAATAGCTTGTTTTTTGATGTGGCAGAACTATTGCACTGCCAAAATAAAGTTAAGTAGTGCTAGACTTCTTAACAGTCCCTCCTCCCTGTCTATTCCTCCAGCCCCACCTCTACTTTTTTAATCTGAAATGTAACATTTATTACCCCAGTATTGGAACTTTCATAGATTCCCATGCTTTGTATCATTCCCCGTCGTCGGAATGGGAGTCTCGGTAACAAAAATACCATAGCTGTAGGTACAAAAGACAATGGAAAAAGGCCTAGGCCTCATTACCTTTTGTAGCATATCACCCTCTTTGTGCAAAAGAGACCAAACTTTTGGCCTCAGCCAATCAGAAGTGCCTCACCACTTAGAACCTTCCTGAAGGAACCTCAGAGCCTCAGATTTTCTACCGCACGTTGTGCTAGGGAGTCTCCTTTGAGCTCTGCTCAACTTCTAGTCTTCTACAGGATTTCTTCAGGTTTTTCTACAGTATTTTTCTTCAGGATCTTTCAGATTCTTCTCAGGATTGTTGCTGCCTGACAGAATGTCGGAAATTGAGAAGAAAAAAGCGCTTTTCAAGCCTTGTTCCTCCTGTGGCAAGAAAAGGCTTTTTGTGGAGGATAAGCATAAGGACTGCATCTATTGCCTCTATCCTGACCACCAGGTGGCTACATGTGCAATCTGTCGCTCTTTTTCTGCCCAAACCCTCCGGGACCGTGAGGGTAGGCTCCTGACATGGTTGCAAAGGCTTAAATCGAGGAAGGATACTGTCTCCAGTGACAGTGAAGATGCTGGATCGATGGCTTCTACTAGAAGGTCAGTGAAAAGGGGTAGGGGTTCCCCTTCTTCTTCTGTAAGTCGATCTTCTAAGGCCTCAAAAAAGACCCCCAGTGAGTCTGAGAGCCCAGGTCCCAGCAAATCTCCTCACGGAAGTGTAAAGGAGAGGGATGGACCTTCTACGCAGTCTACAGGTGCGAAGACTTCCACAGCCTTCAAAACGCCTTCAGGCCAGTCTTCTGAGAGGACTTCTAGGTCCTCGACGACGAAGACGTCGACAGCGGGAGTCCCGTCGACTAAATCATCTAAGGCTCCGTCGACTGGAGGTTCGTCGACGACGAGACCGTCGACGGCGGAGAAGGCGCCGCCGACGAAGGTACCAGCTTCACAGGTGTCGACGAAGGAGCCGTCGACGACGAGAGCCTCGTCGACGCCCAAGGTCCAGTCGACGACGAAGGCCCCGTCGACGACGAAGGCCCCGTCGACGACGAAAGCCCCGTCGACGACGATGACAACGGTGTCGACGACGAGAGTCCCGTCGACGGCGATGACGACGGTGTCGACGACGAGAGTCCCGTCGACGGCAATGACGACGGTGTCGTCAACTACGGTCTCGTCTACGAGGGCGTCGACGACGACTACGGTGACTATGACGATGGCTGGTGTGTCCACAGTTTCGTCGACGACGACGTCCACGACGCCTATCTCGATGGCGTCTGTACAACTGTCGCCGACGGAACCCACGATCTTGGCCACAGAAAAACGTATCACCATTTCTGTGACGCGGATCACACCGGAGATGACCTCTCCAAGGGCAGTGTCCCCTCTGCTACCAACAATGCTCTTGCAGGAGGGACAGTCAGAGGAAGATGACCAAGATGCATATAGCTATGCCAATAGTCCTTCGCAACTATTTGTCAAATGCCAGGACACTGACTCAGAGGGCGAATACACCCACGAGGAACATGATCATAGTCAATATCAACAGCAGCACTCTGACCAGGGAATGGTTTCAGTGCCAACATCTTTCCTACAGGATCTACATAGGATGCTACAGGACTATAAGTCTAAGGCCAGTAGACCTTTGCCAAATACATCAACACCTGCTACACCTTCCACGACTCAGGCGTCATTGGTGCCACCTACGCTCTCGGCACCAACCTCTCCACAGTCTCAAACAGCCGTCCCTCAGGATTCCTCTGGGGTACCAAGATCACATGATGTTGATGAATCCTCGGATGAGGATCAGCAGTCGGATCACGTCTCTATTCCCGACACGGAATATGATGAGTACATTATTGACAATCCCGCATCACCGAATCCGGACCCGGCGGACTCCCCGCCAGCAGATATTGGAGGTTTCCATCAGCTAATGGAGAGGGCGGCGGCGAGATTTAAGTTAGCAATGCCTAAAGTCACCACGGATTGCTTCTTATATGACTTTAAAGAACCTTTCCAGAAAAGTGCCAGATCTATTCCAATTGTGGATCATTTATGGAAAGAGGGCATAAAGACCATGACACACCCGGCGACGGTGGTGCCGGTGCTACCGCGTCTGGAAAAAAAGTACAAAGCGACCGATGATGCCCCAGCGGCCTTGACAGGTCATCCGAAACCAGACTCTGTGATCTCGCAGGCAGCGCAGAGGAAATCGCGCAACCCTTCAGCACCGCTGACAACTCCTCCGGACAAGGAAGGACGGAGGTTAGATAATGTGGGGAAAAGATTCTCAGCGATGGCAAGTTTGCTGGTGCGAGCAGCTAATGCCTTAGCCATCCTGGGTAGGTACGACCGTCAACTCTGGTGCGATGTCTCCCCGTACCTTGGCCAGCTACCTCCTGAATCTATGTCGGAGGCAAAGAAAGTTCTGAAAGAGGGAGAAGCGACGTCGATGGAAATAATCGATTGTGCAATGGACATTGCGACTACGGCATTTCGTTCACTAGCTGGAGCGGCAGTGCTCCGTCGCCAAGGGTGGCTTAAAGCTACTTGGTTCCGACCAGAGGTCCAGAATAAAGTGTTGGATCTCCCCTTTGATGGAGAGGCTCTATTCGGCAAACTTATTGACGACACTTTGCAAGATATTAAAAAAGACACAGAGACCGCTAGGTGTTTAGGAACACTTCAGTACAGGAAGTCCCCCTTCAAGGGAGCCAGAGGCAGGGGTGCTACATATAGAGGATCCTTCCAACAACAACGGTATTCCAACACAGGATCCGGTTCCCAACAGCACCGCCAATCTTACCAACAGCGGCAAGGCCAGTCTACCAACTACTCCAGGCCTTACAGTAAAGGAAAGCAGGGTGCGCGAGGACGAGATTCGTCCAAGCGCCAATAGCGGCCTCCTGGCTCTTCCTACTGGACCCTCCTCCAGGAAGTCATCAGTTGGAGGCAGGGTCAACAAATACCTTCACAACTGGTCCCTAATAACATCGGACCGTTGGGTGCTCAACATCATTCGGAAAGGGCATACCTTAGAGTTCACTCAAGTTCCGCCACCCAAGCCCCCGGCAGCCACTCCTTCAAAACACCAGCGTCTCCTTCGGCTCGAGGTTCAACAAATGCTCCGAAAAGGGGCGATAGAGCCAGTTCCATCGAACCAAAGAAACCAGGGATTTTATTCCAGGTTCTTCCTGGTGAAGAAAACGCTCGACAAGTGGCGTCCCATTTTAGACCTCAGGGGGCTAAACACCTATCTCATCTCTCTGTCCTTCAGGATGGTGTCCCTCCAGGACATCTTGAAGCTAATCAACCCGGGAGATTACATGGCCACACTCGATCTCGAAGATGCCTATTTTCATGTTCCGATTCACCCAGCACACAGAAGGTTTCTGCGATTCACAGTAGCCAAGAGCCATTACCAATTCAGGGTTTTACCCTTTGGACTCCGTTCAGCCCCAAGGATATTCACGAAAGTGCTGGCTCCAGTAGCGGCTTTCCTGCGGAGGCACAAGTTTCAAGTCTTCCCCTATCTGGACGACTGGCTGCTGAAGGCTCCGTCCAGAGAGGCAGCGCTACAGGCGGTTCAAGCGTGTACCAATTTATTCCAAAACCTGGGTCTCACTCTCAACGACGAGAAATCTTGCCAGATCCCGTCCAGAAGAGCCCGGTTTCTGGGAGCCATCTTGGACTCAAAGCTTTCACGAGCTTTTCCTACTCTGGAAAGGAGGCACAAGTTACAGACGATGGCCCAAGACTTACAAACAAAAAAGTCTCTTTCAGTTCGCCGCTACAAGTCTCTGCTGGGAGTAATATCGTCGTGCATTCCACTGATTCCCCATTGCAGACTGAGGATGCGTCCCTTGCAGGAACAACTGGACAATCAATGGCGGCAAGTCCACGGTTCCTTCGACGACAAGGTGGCTATCACTCCGGAAATGAAGAATGCGGCCCAATGGTGGACAGACCTAGACAACTTGTCCCAAGGCCTATCCTTCGCAAGCGACCCGTCTCCACAAGTGATAACGACGGACGCGTCGTTGGAAGGCTGGGGAGCAGTACTGCTGGACCTTCATGTCAGTGGTCATTGGTCACCCCAGGAGAAATGCCTCCACATCAACCTGTTAGAACTCAGGGCGATACGTCTGGCTCTGCAATCGTTTCTTCCTCTCCTGGAGGGTTCACAAGTGCTTATCAGGACGGACAACACCACGGCCATGCACTATGTGAACAAGGAAGGAGGGACCAGATCGCGCCCATTGTCACAAGAAGCCCAGCAGATTTGGGAATGGGCTATCCGACACAACATGTCTCTGATGGCGGAACACTTGCCGGGCGTCCTCAACGAAAACGCCGACAAACTGAGCAGGTCATCATCGGTCAGCCACGAATGGGAGTTGAATCAAGACATTTTGGAACAAATCTTCAGCCGGTGGGGAAAACCGGACATCGACCTGTTTGCCACCCCGACCAACAACAAATGCCGGTCTTACGCAAGCAGGCTTCCCCATCCAAATTCTCTGGGAAATGCCCTTTTGATACCCTGGTCGAAGACATTTGTCTACGCTTTTCCTCCCATTCCTCTAATACCACGACTAATCAAGAAATTCAAGATGGAACCGTGCAGGATGATCCTGATAGCCCCGGCTTGGCCGAGACAGTTCTGGTTCACGGAGCTCCATCTGCTATCGATCGCTCCTCCTTTACCTCTCCAAATTCTGCCGGACCTTCTCACGATGTCCGAAGGACAGATTCTACATCCAGACCCTCAGTCGTTACACCTGACTGCATGGCTCCTGAGCAGCGAGAATTTATGAACCTGCCATTGTCTAAGGAGGTTAGGGAGGTTTTGTCCCAAGCAAGGGCCCCTTCCACTAACAAAACTTACCGCCTTAAGTGGAAAAGATTCTGTTGTTGGTGTCGACAGCAACACATTGATCCATTCACTTCCAAACCTCATCAGGTCCTCCCATACCTACTGTCCTTGGCCAAGTCTGGTCTGGCCCACTCATCAATTAAAGTCCATTTGGCTGCTTTGTCACGTTTCAGGAGGACGGAATCTGGACCTTCATTATGGTCTTCAAGGATAATCAAACAGTTTCTTAAAGGTCTGTTCAGGGTCTATCCACCGGTGAGACCGCCTCCACCAACATGGCATTTGAATCTGGTCCTTTCTCAACTCATGAAGGGCCCATTCGAACCAGTCCATCGTTCTGACATCAAATACCTTTCGTGGAAATTGGCTCTTCTCCTCGCTCTCACGTCGGCTCGGCGTGTAGGGGAGTTACAGGCCTTGACCATTCAGGAACCTTTCCTTCAATTCAAGAGGAACACTGTCATCATGAGGACTAACCCTAGGTTCATGCCAAAGGTCCCCTCGGATTTCCATTTGAATGAACCGGTCATTCTGAAAACGTTTTTTCCTCAGCCTTCCACACCGGCGGAAAAAGCCTTGCATTCATTGGATGTACAGCGATGCTTGAAGTTTTACTTACAGCGTACTAAGGATTTTCGAAAATCTACCCAACTGTTTGTGGCCTTCGGGGGACCGAGTAAGGGCCTTCCACTCTCCAAACAGGGTGTTTCAAGGTGGATTACAAGTGCTATATTACATTGTCACAGGGCTGCTGGTAAGCCTCTGACTGGAAAGATACGAGCGCATTCCACAAGATCTGTGGCTTCCTCCACAGCACTCTTCGCAGGGGTGCAAATTAAGGACATCTGCAGGGCTGCAACCTGGAGCAGCGTCCACACTTTTACCAAGCACTACTGCTTGGAATCTCTGCAGCAGGAGGATGCAGCAGTTGGACAGGCTGTCCTGAGGAACCTCTTCCACTAATGGTGAGCTTTCCTATCTTCCCACCTTCCATTTTTTCACATTTTGTACCTAATGTCATGTTTTCTACTGCTATTATTTACAATGCAAAATGTGATTATCTTGCTACTGCTTACTACTCTGATACAAAGCATGGGAATCTATGAAAGTTCCAATACTGGGGTAAGAAAACAAGTTACTTACCTGTAACTTTAGTTCCCCAGTATTGGTAACTTTCATAGATTCCCATGCGCCCACCCACCTCCCCGGGGAAAGCTCAGCCTACAGCACAGCTGGTGTCTCAGTACACAACGGCTACGAAAATCTGAGGCTCTGAGGTTCCTTCAGGAAGGTTCTAAGTGGTGAGGCACTTCTGATTGGCTGAGGCCAAAAGTTTGGTCTCTTTTGCACAAAGAGGGTGATATGCTACAAAAGGTAATGAGGCCTAGGCCCTTTTCCATTGTCTTTTGTACCTACAGCTATGGTATTTTTGTTACCGAGACTCCCATTCCGACGACGGGGAATGATACAAAGCATGGGAATCTATGAAAGTTACCAATACTGGGGAACTAAAGTTACAGGTAAGTAACTTGTTTTCTTGTTAATAAATGACTGCCATCCTGTCAAATACAAATCAATCTCCCATATGTATGGTGATGAATCTTAATGCTGGGCAGTCTCTTATCAGTCCATATTACTGATCAGGGTAAGCTAACCAACCAAGACTGTCCCTGCTGTGATACATACCTCTTTGCCCAACTGGTATACCGATAGATGAGACTGGTACATCCACTGCTGGGGATTTGCAGTCTCAGAAATTCTTCCCACTGTGCACTGGCTTGAGTTCATATTCTTTTTCCATCCACAGGTCGGCGATAATGACTAACCCCCATAGAATGTCTCTCTGGATGGGTGAAAGATGTTGGGCTCTGTCCCAAGGTGAATGCCAAGTATCCAAATCTGTTGTTATTGGTCTAATACATTTTCGCTTCACATCGATCTGTCAGATATATGCCCAAAAAAGAATAAAACAGTATTGTGGTTGTTTTCCTTACCCTTTACTTTGCCCCTTTACATCTTCCTTCCCATTACACACCACTTCTCGTCCCAACTGTAATGTTTATAGTAGAATTGGTTTGGAATTGTATTGATTTCTGTCAGATCTGCTCTGCATGGTGGTTAGACGGAAGATACTAATCCAGTTTGCTAAAATAAAAGAACTTCCTGGTGGTGTTTTCTTCACTGGTGACGATGATGGTATGCTGCGCAGGGGACAGCAAAGTATCTTCACCCCTGTAGAATATTCGCTCCATCTTATGGCCTCTTCTTCAAGTTTTTCTACACAAGACTGAGTAATCTTCACTGTCTTCTCCTCACGGTAAACTGCTTCTCTGCTGCGTCTTGTTGCGTTTCTAGTGATTTCTGGATGCTCATTTCCCCTTGTGCCAGCTGGTTGATTTCCCTGAGCTGGGGCTGGAGGTGGTATCATTTTAGTGAGGCTTTAAGCATTCTGTGTGATGCCTCCTGTTGAATGGGTTCACTCTGGTGCCTCACAGATAACTGTATTGAACTTGAATTGCCATGGTTTCTAATTGAACCATATTATTGCACCAGCTGTCTAAGTCCTCCTTCTACGTTTGTCATGGGGATGAGCCTTGCATTTACGCTGTGTTAAGTTAGCATGAGCCTATTAGAAGTTTAAACGCCATTTTTCCTTTCTGCTGCCTTTGCACACGGCACACATTATTACAAATGTTTAGAGTCTTGCAGACTGTTTTGCTTCAAACGAGAATAATATGTTTTCCTATAGTAGCAGCTTTGCTTGGTAAGCTTTGTCTGAACATTAAGTGACGAGGCCTTCAAGGTTAATTCAACACAGTGGTTGTTGTTCGGTCTGATCAGCGCACATTTTAGACATAACATATACGCAGCTGTGGCCACCTCTGATTTTGGCGCGTTTAATAATGCACTGCGCAGGCATATGCAAACACACTTTGGAGAACATTCGCATGCAGAGAGCTGGTGTAGAAAATGATGTGATCCATTTCTACTAGGACCAGAGGTATGGGGCCGCCCTTGTAAACCCAAGAGAGCTTCTGTAGATGTAAAGTAACCTACTAACAAGGGAGGGTGAAATCTAGGTGTAATCTAGCCTATTTCCATTTAGCATTTTAACATGCTTTCTCCTTTTGTATTTTATAATAATAATAATAATAATAAAACCATTTGTAGAGCGCATGGTTACACTATAACAGTGTGTCCCCGCGCTATGGAGAGAAACCGACCAGCGAGCAAGACCTTCTGCACTTGGCACCACAAGGGGGGGGGGGGGGGGGGTGGGGGGGGGGGGGGGAGGAAACAAATACTGGGCTTAGGTTTGAGGGAATAGGTATGTTTTCAATTTAAGTCAGAATCTTGCTTCCGATGGTTCCATACGGAGTTCGATAGGGAGCTCATTCCATCTCTTACAAGCTAAGTATCTGAACGAGCGACCTCCCATTCGTGCTTTGAAGATGCGAGGAACCTGAAACAGCATGCTCCCAGATGATCTCAAATTGCGTTTTGGGTGATGGATCGTAAGAAGCTTTTGGAGATAGCTTGGTCCTTTCCCTGGGCTACACGATGTGTAATACATAGTGATTTGAACAGGATGCGTTCCTGCATGGGTAGCCAATGGAGGGTCTTAAGAGCCTGTTTCCCTGAGGCTCTTCTGGACCAATTCAGGACCAATCTGGCAGCCAAGTTTTGTACGCGTTGCAGCTGCTGTAACCCTTTCTTACTCAGGCCAATATACAGGGAGTTTCCATAATCCAGATGGGGGGTGACTAGTGCATGTATGACAGATTTCCTGGTGTCAATGGGCAAATAGTCGAGTACTTTACGTATGGTTTTAAGGACTCCATAGCATTTGCCCACTAGCCTTCCAATGTGCTGTCCATAGGATAGGCTGGAGTTCAAGAAGACACCGAGGTTCTTCACTGTTTCTGAGGGGGAGGGTGTGGGCCCCATGGAATAGTTTATGGAATAGTAACTATGCTGATAATCTTGTTGCTTATAATATGTCTGCTTGTATTAGCTAAGATACTGCGCCTGAGAACACGGCATTAGAAATAAATATTTCAAACTTGCACGTGTCTTCATTTACTCCCCGTTTTGGACTGGTATGAGAGTATCACTAAATGTATTCCACATTGCCTGAGGTATTCTAAGTTCCATGTTCTGGGTTGCCTAATCATTGGGGGTATGGAAGAACCAATGAGACACTGATTGCTAGTCTGGTAGGGGATTTTGGCTACTAAGGTGAGTTTTGGTACACCCTAATTCACTGAGGTTCCAAGTCTCTATGTACAGTTCTGTTCGCTATTGTTTCCGGATAATAGTAGCGTCGGACAAACCTACCTATAGTTACATAGGTCTTTTCAAGCTTGAATCTTTTCAAACGGGTTCCTTTCAAATTACTACCCAGTTGTGCTACTAAGTTTTACATTGTAGCTTTTTCTTCTCGGTGTCACTATGGCTGACAATGTTATACCGCATAGTCGCATTGCGGTTCGCAATCATTTGCAAGCATACAATGTTGATTTGGAGGGCATGGCAGTGATTTTGGTTGTAAGTGCTGAGGTTGCTTACCCGTTTGAGATATTCTACTCTTGTGTGACGCTTCCTGCAGTAGAAGTGGCTACGCAGGTTTTTCACATTTACACTCACACAGCTGTGCCCAGGGAATATGTCCCTTATAGGACACAGTAGATTCCGATTTCTGCATGGCAGCACCATGTTTGGTTTGATGGCGCCCTTCCCCACAGTGTAACGACGGCTAGATTGGGTCCTTTGCCCATTCCAGGCGCTTCCTGGCCGTTTTTGGATGGATTCACCCCGCATCCTCGTGGGGGGCAGGTCCCCGTTGCTGAGTTATGGACCCTATATGACTCTTCTATTAGTGTCATTCGGGCCCTAGTTCAATATATTACCCACAATTTCCAGGGCGGGGCCCCTGGTGTTGCGGCCCTTACAGCTGGACCGAGCGGAATGAAGCTTAGTCCTGTGATGGTCAATGTAGTAATGGGCAAGCGTCCTCAAGTTAAGGATGATATGCCTTTTTGGCTTGCCGAGAAATTTGACCAGCTGGAGGCAGTTTTTCCTAATTCGAGTCCCTTAGAAAAACACAGGATTCTTACAATTAGTTTATCCAAGGATTTGGTACCAGAAGCCGGTGACTGTGAGTCATGGGGTAGGATGTTTGCGGCAGTGTACACTAGGTGCTTCGGCACTCCGTCAATGACTGTCCTTCCGACGGTCATTAAGTGTGTTCAAGATGAACACTGACCTGAGGCTGCGGTTGAATTGGGAATGAGACTCTTTGGCACGTTTGATGTAGTAGCTGATCTCGTCCTTTCTAATGTAAAGGGAGATGCAGTGAACTTTCAAGTGGCTAATGCCTTACGCGATGTCCCCGATGCCGACAAACCCCGACAGTTACTGAGAATTATTACGGCTGCGTATAAAACCATTGGCCGCAATAGTTTAGGTGGCAAGCCCTTTACTGCTAAAGATAAGAAGCAAACTCAGGGTGCGAAGTCTGAAACAGACGTTCAACCCACAGCTCCAAATAAAAATAGGAACAGAAATAAAAACAGAGGAAACAGCAACAGAAACAAGAGTCCTGTCCCCCATCACCAGGGCCTGCGTCTACTGATCGCGTTTTATGATTTGCACGACCACACTACGATTAAGTCGCCTGATAGATTTCAGGTTCCTGATCAACGTTCTCCTCGTTCTTTACAGTACTCATCTTCCGGTGGTGGAGGTGGTGGCAGAGGTCGGGGTGGCCAGCCCCGCCCAAAAGATGGAAAAGGCAAGCAGGACGATTCTTCACAGAATAAGACCCTAGTTTCAGAAAAAGTATATTGCCGCTTTAACAGCGAGATATGCCACAGATAGTGAGAACGCAGGTTCGGAATCAGACATGGGCGCTGATGTTGTTGAACAGCGCAGCAGAGATTACGATAGTGCGAGAGGCCCTGCGTCCACTACTGAAGGTGACAACGACTGACCGATATGTTGTTGTGGAGACAGCTGATACCAGAGTAGCTCCCCCTGATAGACTTTATGAAATAGTCCTTTTAATTGAAGGTGACATACAATGTACCATAAAAGGGGTATTTTGGGAAAATCTTACAACTACCTATGACATTTTGTTAGCGGAGGCTGACTGGCCCCCACCTTTTGTTCTCGCAGCTCCGAGAGGGGAGGAGGTGATCCTCCCTAGTTTCGCGCACACAGTCTCGAAGGAGCATGCGCTGAATTTTGCAGAAGAGTGGGCTAAAGCCCTTGCGCCGGCTCTGCACCGTACGCACTGTGTTTAGGATACATTTTCCCCACACAACGAGATTTCCTTACAGTCTATGCCACAGTGTGGCGGGGTATCAGAAAGGGGCCCGAGACTAGATCGGGGTAAGTACGGTTTTATTTTAGACAGTGTCTTTTTAGAACGAGTGGTAAGTCTCTCTCTCTGGAACACAGCGGGATCCGTGTTGGCAATGACTTTGGTTAGGCAACCTCCGGTCTTAAGGGCACGCTCTTCTCCCTCGTGGTCCCTCTTGTTCCCGGTGCTCTTCTAGTTCCTCCCTCGGGCAGTTCCCAAATCGTGCAGAGAGAGAGAGGGAGAGAGAGAGAGAGAGAGAACAGCTTGTCAGGAACATCGTACACTGTCGGATGCCCAAGGGAAACCGGGGTAGTGAGGGGAAACCCGTGAAACGGTGCTGTACAAACAGGTCTCAGTGCCTGAGTGGTGAGGTAGGAATGAGTGATGGTGGGGGTTTTACACTAGGAGGGAGGAAGGTATAATGGGGAGGAGTTGCTCGGTTTTAGATAGGCATGCGCACGGTGTTAAGGAGCCCGCGGATCCCCGTCTCCCGACCCACCCTGCAAACCGCTGCTGTACCTGCTGCAGCCACACTCCTTCCTCGGGAGTGTGGCATGGCACTCCGCGAAACCGTTGGCCTCCTGGCTTTCTCTCTTCGTCCTCTCTTCTCGTCTCTGTAACTCCGTCCGTCTCTACTCCGCTCCACACGCCTCCTCCGAACTCCACTGCGGTGTCGTCACATGCCAAACTCTGGAGTTCCTGTCTTTTACACAATCCAAGGAGTCCGTCGTCATCAGGGGGCGTGTCCTCGTCCTCTCGGAATCTCTCCTTAAAGGTGTAGTCCTCCTCGCCGTCCTCTGGCTCTAGCCACGGGCTGCATCCTTCGTTACTCCAATTGCTGTGACAATGGTGCAAAGAGGGAGGGGAAGCAAAGTCAGCACTCCACCAGTCGTAAAAGAACGGTCCCGCTTCTACCTGGCCGGGCATCCCTTTACACACAGCCTCAACCTCAATATCCCATCCGACGTGAAGCTAAGGCTTCCGTTGTGGAAATCCTTAAACAATTGGAATATCAAGGTGTAATTGAAACTTGCGTGTTGCCGATGAATACCCCACTTTTTACTGTGACTAAGCCAGACGGTTCGTACCGTTTGGTATTGGATTACCGGCATTTGAACTCGTATTGCCGTACCTGTGCAGTACAGAATACCCACGGCTCTGCTCTATTGGATGATCTTGTGTGAAAATGGTTTAAAACCACACTTGACATATCCAACGGTTTTCTTGCCCACAAATTGGATGGTCTAAGTTCCCAATGGACCAGTTTCACTTGTGGCAGCAAACAACGCCAATTTAAACACCTGGCTATGGGCTATAAGAATAGTCCAGGTGTCTTTGCCTCCCGTATCATCTCTCTCTTAGAGAGAGTTGACCCAGATGCGTGTTCGTATGTGGATGACATCTATCTCACAGACGAAATTTGAGCGCATCTGTGTCGCGTTGACCGCATAATTTGTAACTTTGCGGACTTCGGTTACAAATGTAACTTTGCAAAGTTACACATTGCGGAGCACACAGTGTTGTTCCTGGGCTATGAACTCAACAATGAAGGTCGAGGATTGGCTTCTCACTTCTTGGAGAAATGCGCACAGCTGCGCGCTCCTAGAAACGCTGAAAAAACGACAGTCCTTGCTGGGATTTTTGAATTTCGGGGGTACATACATTCCCGAATATGCCCAGCGTATCAAGCCTTTGTATGCTTTGATACAACCTACTTTCACCAAATCGTGCTGGCTACCTGCACAATTCAGCCATTTTGCAATCTTTGCAGGCTGATCTTCTAGAATCTAAATTCTTACTGACTCGTGATAACCACACCAACCTGGTGGTAAGAATCATCCCTGGGGCGGTGGGTTTCACTTACCTTACTTTTAACGAAGGAGACACAGTACCTATTGCTTACAAGTCACACTTGTACATTTCGGCAGATATGCGGTTTTCCACTATGGAAAAAGTTTTGACAGCAGTGCAAATGGCGATTCTTAAAGAACGTGCACTGTCGCAGGGAAAACATATGTTGGTTGTTACCTCGTACCCCGCACTAGAGGCAGTAACGAAGGCCAGTGTACCAAATTCTAAGGCTTTGCACCCACGGTGGATACAATGGGCAGCATCTTTGACGTCTCCCGATGTCACGTTTATTTTTTATGCCTCCTTACAGTCACAAGAGTTTTTGCAGTATGAATTTGTTCATCCTGCGCCATTGACAATGCGACCTTTGGAGGATTTCCATTGTATCATATACACTGATAGTTCAGCGCAAGTTGTGCATGGGTGTAAGCATGCATACGTCTCAGCTTGCGCCACTGTGGTAGGTACAATGGTGAATGATGAATTCAAGTCCAAAGTCATGCACACGCAGACTTTAGGGGACTGTACCGCACAATTGGCAGAGCTCCATGCTCTGACGCTTGCATCAGAACCTGTTCTTTTGGATTCAGAATGCTTTTCGTGACTCCAAAGGTAGCACAATAAAAGATAAAATGATCTGGGTCCGAGTGGCTGAGCTTAAAGAGCAGTTGCCACTCGTGTATGTAATTCACACTCTCGGTCATCAGCGCGTTGAAGTTCACGTTGTTGGCAATTCTTTGGCCGATGAGGCAGCAAAATCAGCAGTATCGGCATATTTGGTTGCAGCAGTTACACAAATTTGCCCTTTGTCTTATCCGTGCTCGGATCAAGGGAGGGGGTCATGGGGATGAGCCTTGCATTACTCTGTTCCAAGAGTAAGATTGATAATTATATCTTGGCGGCTGTAGCCGCAACTGAGAAGGGAAGTAAATATCCTAAGGGGTTCCCTTCAAAGAATTCATACCACTTAAGTCCTGATAAATTTCCTTATGTGAAAATACTGGACGTTGGTGACAGGCTAATTCCCAACGCGGACCGCAGGTCCACACTGATTACAGCTGCCCATGAAGGTGTTGCGTCTGCGCATGCAGGCGTTTCGGCTACTGTATCTCAGTTACAACAACGTTTCTGGTGGCGGGGACTGTACAAACAGACGCGTGAATATGTCCTTCAATGTGACATTTGCCAGCAGATTAAACCTTCAACTGCTGCGCGTCCGCCCTAGTTGTACATTTCTAATAAACCACTTGGTTGTGTTTACTTAGATCACTGCGGTCCTTTTTCTTCTGATACTGCGTATAAGTGCATCTTAGTAGTAGTTGATTCATGCACATGCTTTGTGTGGGTGTGGTCACACTTCAGCGCTGATTCCCGAACTGTCATAAGAGACTTGCGTGTCTTTGTAGGGATTTTTGTCTGTGGCACCTTCCATTCGGATCAGGGTCCTGCTTTCCCCTCTAAGGCGTATAGGTATGCCATGACTTTGTTTGGGGTCCAAGTCAAGTTTTCATCTCCATACAGACCTGAGGATAATAGTGTTGTGGAACGAATGAACCGAGATTTAAAGCAGTCTTTGACAGCTAGGGTTATAGGCACTGGCAGGAACTGGCTGGCCCACCTCAATAGCGTGCAGCGTGCCCTTAATAATCTCCCTAGAAGGTCTCTGGGTGGGCGGACCCCATACAAGATGCTCTTTGGTATCAAGATGTTTGTCCCAGACCTTGACGGTCTAGACCAGGTGGCAGTTGCTGCCTCCTTTGACGTAGATGAACATTGCAATGTTTTACAGGGTCTACAAAAGACAGGAGACAGTCTTGCAAAGGAACACTTGCCCTCCACATCTGAAGCTGCGTTGCAGATTCCGGTAGTTGGCTGGCTAACCCAAGTTGGAGAACTGGTTCGAGAGAAGATCGAAAACAAAAAGGAGTTTGGTCGGTCATATCGATCTCTGGTTCCAATGCTTGGCGTGCAGGGCAAAAGAACAGTCATTTTACCACCACTTCCAGGTCATAAAGATAAAAGGTATATCTCCATTGACAATGTCAAACTACACAGAGTGGCCGATTCTTCTTAGTATGACTCCGGCAGTCTCATGTCCATCGATTTTGAGAAATTCTGTTTTGGCCCCGGCTCCTAACCCCAGGCCTGATGTTGCCCTCGAGATGCCTGCAGTTTCAAGTCCTTTATTGAGCTCACTACCTGGTGCTCACCTTGATGAGACTGAATATACTTACCCCACTGACTTATCAATGCCTGATTTGCAAACTTGTTTGGCTACAGAATCCAGATTTTTATTTGACACTGACTCTCACACATCGAAGACCTCTTCCAAGATTTTCCTTCTTGCAACACTGTTTGAAAAACATTTTTTGATTCCTCCTTCGACCTACATTTGGTTGGTGCTTTTTTCAATTTACCTGTTCATGTCTATTGGATTTGTGGTGTATTATTTCCGCCTTGTCAACGGACACTATGTTGAAGAAAGAACATGCGTTCGACATATTAATGGAACATTGGCTCCCCATTCCTCATCACACAGATTGAAGACGGACCTGGCTTTTGTTAATATAACTGCTTGGACCGTCTTAGATGGGATTGTGTGGGATGCTATTAGATTTCAAATCCATGAGCCCACTGAAGTTATAAATGTCCTAAGAGTTTCTATGGGGGATGTAATTAAACAAAATATACGTTCTGATGATTGGGATGTTCAGGCCGTAGAAGCTTTGTTTTCTGATTTGAAATATTATGCTGCCTTTGATGCTGAAGATTTGTATCTAGATTCCGCAAATTATGGTGATTTGTTTTGTTATCAACATTTTGGCAATCACTACCTGCATAAAGCAAATACCAGGAGGAATACTGTTAATTATACCCAGTGGGAACATTGTCCCGCTCCTGTACAAGGCAGTTCCACTTCTTTGTTGAAGAGGTTCTCTTATTTTACTGATTTTAATCAGTCAAATCCCAATGCATTTTATTTTAAAATGACTGAGAAGTCCACTTCCAAGGTTAGACTTTCCCACACAAAATTATTGTATTCAAAGTCCTTTTTAGACCAATTGGCCGTTGAAGGCTACGAGTTGTGGAAAGATACTATTGATCGTAAATCTGTTTGGGGCTCTAAAAGTTGGCAAGTGCAAGGCACTGAGGCTTTGCATCATGTATGCCTCATCCCGAACCATATGTTGTTTTTTAATTCTACAATTTCACAAACTACTTGCTTTGGATTGGCTACTATGAAAAAATTAAATGCTCCTTCCTTTCCTGAATTAGAAGAATATTCCGGTTGGAATAATAATACCAAGTTTTCCATCAGAGAATTGCAGACTCTGTTACTGAATTCTTCCTTTAACATATCCAGTTTGGATCCTAAGGGTTGGTTGCTGTGGCACAGAAGTGCTGATCCATGCCAGCATAATTTTCTGGGTTTAGCTCCAGGCTACACACAGGTCAGGGTGGATCCCCGTTTTGAAAGTGCCATTCTGTGACTACCTATACTGTAGGCAAATTATGTCAGAGTTGGCTCAAACATTCCACTTTGGCGTCAGTTAAGCATCATTTATCTAAATTGACTGACAATGTTGATCTGAATGATTTTGTGAAAGGCCCGGCTTCCGGCAGATCTAAAAGATAGATATATGCTATTTACAACAAAGTTTGAAACTGTCCCAAATTGAGGCGGCTTCCCGCATCAGAGCTATAGATCAAGCAAATTTAGAAAAAGTGCTAGCAGTTGTATATAACAGCATTAACACACTTTCTTCCCGCATTTACACGTTAGATAACATTGTGTCTGTTGTTGATATTGTGCAAAATCAATTGAGTTCTATTATGCAGTTTGCATGGACCTTACAAACCTTGAAAGCAGGAAAAGTGCTGTGGCACTACATGAATATGTCATCATTGTTTGGCCCATTTAATTTGACTGAAAAACAATGTTTTATGTCAATGAAGGATGCAACTTTTTCTATGTTACACATTGAAAAGTTAGAACCGTTACCATTTTCTGTGGCTGAGACCAATTCTGCAATGTGGCTTATCCACGGGTTAATAACTCTACCTTTTCCCCTTTTCAAATTCGAAGCCTGTGTGAAGTACTATGCAATTGGCAGATATGAACCACTGGGCACCGCTTATCTCCATGAAGCTTGGTCGCTACCATTTACCTATAGATGACTTAGGGAGGGAAAAGAAGTTTACTTGAATGGTGAGGATTGCACTACAACTCCTGATCACTCATTGATGTGTAGGAATATCCAATTGCATGGCTATTGTAACCAGAACGAGCCAAATTTGGCCTGTGTTTTGGAAGGTACACCAGCACCTGCTATCATACCAACATTCACATTACTGGCAAACGGGAGTTATTTACTTTTAAATAATGAAGATTGTTGTGGGATGGTGACAGGAATTCCTTACGTGTTTACCGTCAGTGAGCGTGTGCTTTGTTGTAAAAATGTGATGTTTCTTCCTCCGCATGGGAAGCTTGATGTTTCCATCTGGCCGACGATTCCGACCATGAAAGCAGAGTTCAACAAGTTGAGTCGTATAAGAGCTCTATTGTCCCAGAAAGAAGTCGCCCTCACATCTGCTCGTGAAACATTTGCCCTTCACGTGGCAAACACCCGCACAGAAGTGCATGCTTTATTAAATACAGATTTGCCCCTGCATTTCGGTGAATTAATTCACACTATCTTTAATGCATCCTCCACCACAGGGCTGGCTCACTTTTTTAAAGTTTTTAGCAGTAGCCTTGTGTCTTCTTTTCAAACTAGATTTGGTGTGTTCCCAGCATTTTTTTATTCGATTTTTTCCAACCTGTTTGGTGGATTTCCCTTAATGCTGGCTCTGGTTGCAGGCGTACTTCTGCTGTTTTGTTTATTTCAAAATGGATGCACGTCCTGTATTGCGAGAAGATGTGTCACGACAGCTGCTGCTCCACGGCTGAATGCTTGAATTTGATGGAGCGCTGCCTCTTGCTACATTGAGTGCGGCTTATGGATTATCGTTTCGATTTTCCTACTTTACATGCGTCCAGCCTGTCTTTCATTGCCTCAGTTGCGATTTCGACTGGGCCCTGGATTTGTGTCTCTGCGATACGGTGTCTCCCGATGCTGATTATAATCAGCTTATGAGCCCCTTAGTTGCTCATGAATTGCTTTGTTCTGTCGGAGGGATTATGGCCTTTGCAGCGATGCATGGAGTCCTGGGACGTTGGAATGTTTTCGTAGCGGTGCAAGATTTCTTGGCACACAGCTACATTGAGGATACACCGAGTTGCCCTCTGATGGTGCTAGAGGCTCAGGTAATTGAAGAACATGTATGTTCTTTCCCTTTGTTAAATTGGATGGCTGACATGCTTTCAGATGAGAACAGTGACTTCCTATTGGAGGCTGTTGCTACATATTTTGCATATACAATATTGGATTGAGTTGTGTCATCGCTTCTCTCTCTTCCATGACCGAGGTCACGAGTTGGACATCGAATATTTTTTTCTCAGTTTCATTTTTTTCTACCCCGACCTATTGACTTCACTATGTCCATGGGTAGAATTACTTGATTTGAAGTACATTCAAATTATGGAGTTTTTTGTTCCCTTTTTTCCCTGTGGCAATTTGACCTTGGTTTTGACAGTTGTTCTTGAACTCTGCTTTCCAAATTTGCCCCTTGTCTTATCCGTGCTCGGATCAAGGGAGGGTGTCATGGGGATGAGCCTTGCATTTACGCTGTGTTAAGTTAGCATGAGCTTATTAGAAGTTTAAACACCATTTTTCCTTTCTGCTGGCCATTGCACACGGCACACATTATTACAAATGTTTAGAGTCTACCAGACTGTTTTGCTTCACAAGAGAATAATGTTTTCCTATAGTAGCAGCTTTGCTTGGTAAGCTTTGTCTGAACAGTGAGTGCAGAGGCCTTCAAGGTTATTTCAACACAGTGGTTGTTGTTCGGTCTGATCAGCGCACGTTCTAGACATAACATATATATAGCTGTGGCCACCTCTGATTTTGGCGAGTTTAATAATGCACTGCGCAGATATGCAAACCAATGTAAAGTATGTAACATAAAATTCCAACTAATCCGGTCAAAAGCTTTTTCAGCATCTAATGATAAAGCTGCTAAAGGAGTAGAGTATTTTTGGCTAAGGGTAAGAATGTTCGAGAACATTCTGGCATTATCAGAGGCCAAACGACCCTTAACAAAACCAGACTGATCCGGGTGAATAAGAATAGGGTTAATTGGTTAAGGAAATAGGGTGGAAATTCTTACAAAATGAAGGGTATTTATCGGGTTTGGGAATAAGGATAATAAGGGCTTCTAAAAAAGAACCAGAAGCCTTATAATTAGATAAAAAAGGAATTAAGGAGTTCCAGCAAAATTAGGTGCAAAAATGGAGGAAAAGGTGGTAAGTAATTCCACAGAAAACCCATCAGATCCAGGGGCTTTAGCCTTTTTCAGGGATTTAAGGGTGTCCTTAATTTCCTGTAGAGATATATCTCCCTCAAGAGAGGTAAAGATATCAGGGGGTAATAGGTTTGGGAATATTTTGGAAAAAAGATGTGAAATCCCCTGCAGTTGGTTTAGTGGTTTCTGTGTATAATGTATTGTAATATGATAGAAAAGTGTTTATGATATCAGAATAAGAAGAAAGTAGTTGATTATGAATTTCTGAGTGCATAGGGCCAATATTTTTGCACTCGGGTTTGATTTTTAAATAATTTGCCAACATTTTCCCAGCTTTATTTTGACCCCCATGAAATTTGGATTTGATTTTAAGGAGGATGTTTCATGCATCTACTGAGGCAATTTTGCTTAATTTGGATTTGGCTTTAATTAATTCTTGTAAAGAAGAGGGAGATTTAGAGGAGAAGTAACTATGTTCCAAGGTTTTAATTAAGTCAAGTGTATCTTTATATTCTTTATTTAGCAAGTTTTTCTTCCTACCTGAGTAAGCAACAGTAAAAGCTCTGAAAGATGCTTTAAAAGCATCCCAGTTGTTATGTATAGAGGTGTCTAAAGAGTTACTGAATTAAAAAAATTCCTTAATGAAAGAGGTTGCTTCCGAAATGAAAGTTCGGTCAGAAAACAAATAATTATTAAAGCCTTGTTTGGGTGGGGAAAGGGATGTATCTATACATGTAGAAACTGGAGCATGGTCTGAAATAAAAATAGAACCAATTTCAGAGGATTGCAAACAAGGTAACAATGACTTGGAAATTTAAATATATTCAATACGGGACCTTGTATCGTGGACAGGGGAGAAAAAGGTAAATTCAGATATATCAGGATTACATGTTTTTCATGAGTCAAACAAGGTACAAGAGGAGATGGCCGATTGAAAGGATTTATGGGTCTTATCAGGTTTAAATTTATAATATGACACTCTGTCGGAGAAAGGGTCTAACTGATTATTAAAATCGCCGCCAAACACCACATTAGGGTTAGAGATAGACATCAGTTTCAATTTAATAGTATGCCAAAATTCAGTGTCTGGTTTCACAGGACCATAAATATAGAAAAAAATAATTAATGTTTTGTTAATAGTAGCATCAACAATCACCCATCTACCATGAGAATCACAATCAGATGATACAATTTGAGCTTGAATGGATTTGTGAAATAAGATAGCAACACCACCATGACGATCAATAGCCGGAGAAAAAATAACTTGGCCAACCTTATTACGTTTGAGTTTTAAAAATTCAACATCATTACAATGGGTTTCTTGCAAAAAAGCAACTTCAGCATTAAGTTTAACTGGGTGAGACAATACCTTTTGACGTTTAACAGGATGACCTAGACCACGAACATTCCACGAGACGACCTTAACCATGGAGTAGGATTAGGGAATATGGAAGTAACCAGGAACACAAAACAGCAAATTCAACGAAGGGAAACTGTGGGACCAATAAAATAAGAAGAAAAAGAAGACACCAATTATTTTGCGACAATGCAAAAGAGAAGACAAGTAATGAACAACAGAACTGGTAAGAAAAGAAAGTGAGAAAGAAAGGAAGAAAAGAAATAAAAAAGAGAGGGATAGGAAGATACAAAAAAGAAGGTAGACAGATCAAAGAGAGAAATCCAGATCTGAAGAAGAAGAGAAATGCGAGATAAGAGAAACATGGTGACAGCGAAGAACACGGATACACATGAAGGTAGGAAAATTAGAATACAGAAACTCAAAAAGAACAATGATAACCATCAACAAGTAAAAGCATTATATAAGCTAAATAGTTGACAGAGGAAGTTAATAATCCTGCAAAGGAAAAAGTAGTTAAATACTCTGAGAATAATGAACTAATCGTCAAATAGAATAAATATTAGTCATTAGTCTCCATGCCATGCAATGAAATGGTATCAAGGAAGAGTTTAAGTTTGGCAGGATCATCAAATGAACGAGATCGACCATCGTGTGATTTTACAAAGACCGGGATGGATAATTCCATATTTGATGTTGAGTTGTCTCATTTGCAGTCGTAAAGCCAGGAACTCTTTGCGCCGAGCATTTGTAGCATTAGAAATGTCTTGGGAAATAAAGATATTATGACCCGAACAAGTTAGGCGACGTTTGAGTCTTACAGCCCTCAAGACATGCATAAGTTCAGTAAATTCCAGAAAAAAGCATTATAATTCCACGAGGTTTGGTTGACATGGGAATCAGACGACCCAGACAATGTGCTCTCTGAATGTTAAGGGAAGATGGCGCAACTTGAAGGTCCAGTAATTCAGGAAGAAACTTCTGTAAAAATGAACCCAGGTCAGTCCCTTCAACATTTTCTGGAAGACCATAAAGGCGTAGGTTATTTCTACGATTACGATTTTCAAGATCCTCAGTGTGAATTTTTAATTTATGAATTTCCATTTCAAGCATTGGAATTTTCACGGAAACATCTTGGATATCACTAACCAGTTTTTACAGTTCCAGGACCTTACTCTCCATGACAATCCATCGATCCTAAATCTGTTTTAATTTTTCATTGGTAGTGGTCATAAATGGCTCCAAACCACGTACCTCATCCAAAATAGAATCTAAAACAGGGTTCTGTGAGGAGAGGATAGAAGAAGGAGGATCATTCTTATACCTTTATGGCTTTGTTCCAGTGGAGGAGGATCTTGTAGATTGAAGATCATGAGCCATATTAAATACTGTAAAACTTATGAGGCAACAGAGAAAAGGTGGCAGGGCAGAACCTGGCAAATACTGGTATAGGTGATATGAGGTAAATGGAGCAACCTGCAACCTGCACCAAAATGCTGCAAAGCTGGGGAGCAAGGAACTTTAAAAGCACAGCTCTTAAAATAGGCTTAACAGGGGTGTGTAGTAATCAGGAACACCCATTATCTCCTGAAGGAGGACGAAATTCCACATGCAAAACACAATGAGACTTGA
The DNA here is from genome assembly GCF_964263255.1 of Lissotriton vulgaris. NCBI lineage: Eukaryota > Metazoa > Chordata > Amphibia > Caudata > Salamandridae > Lissotriton > Lissotriton vulgaris. The sequence continues at coordinate 1,061,964,628 of NC_141693.1, read as the reverse complement.
GAGAAAAAACGAAAATGCTATATCAGCTGTGACAGCAGAAGAAAGTTCCAAAGAGAAGCAGTCGAATAGAGGGCCAAATGCAAGAAAATTGCATGAAAACAGCTCACCAGGACATTCAAATTCTTCACTTCGGCAAGAAAAAATGAGTGCGAGCGCCGCGATCCAAAATGGTGGCCGCTCGCATTTCGTGAGGAAGAGAAAAATGCAGCGATATAAAAATCGGCAAGGAAGAACAGAAATGCCCTTCAGAGCACGTCGGAAGACTCACCCCGTCTGCATAGGGCTGCACGAACCGCAGGATAGGCACAATGCAGTCGAAAGAGGCTCGTAAATGAAGAACGAGTTCCGGGAAGTGACGGAGCTCACTCGGGGTCCGCCATGCTGCTTCGGCGGTCAAGCCACGCCCCACGCACTTGATAAATCTTCTTTGATTTCATTAATTAAATCCAAAGGGGTGGTGCTTAAAATGTGATTTGCTGTCTTAGGCCATATATATCCTGAACAAGTCAATTCCAGTATTCTGCTATTCACCCAGATACTGCTTACTAAACAGTTAATCGCTTCTAGTAAGGGTGAAAGGCATTAAGGCTTCTCTACGTATGACAAGAGAGCTGCCCTTATCAAGGTAAAAAATGTGGGAATGTAACTGTTTGACGTTACTGCAGCGCTCCTACTGAATTAAAATACCAAGATACCCTCCATGCAATGATCTTCTGATAATCTATCAGCTCAGTCCGTGAAAGGAGGTGGACTCTCTAAGTAACTTTGCTCAACCATTTCAGAGTGTGGTAATCTTAATCATCAGCAAATTATTTTACAAGTACCTAATACAGCCAGTGTATCATGAATATTAATGGTACTATTAATATCTACTATTTGCCTGGCCATGACTAAATTGAACGAGCAGATGGAAGAAAGATCCTATCATGTGAAATTAATTTGTATTTGTTCTGTGTGGAATGTAACAATTTTAGTAAACTGTTACAAAAAATAGCCCATTGTTTGCCAAAAGTATACAGTCTAATAATTTTTTCTTTAGAGCACAGATGATGGCTAGCAGGAAGGTTCAGTGTTTTATGTACTTGCTGCTGACATTGCTGTAGAGCCTTCAAATCAAGGGTTCGAGACTCAGTTGGGCCAACTCCTCCCTTCAAATCTTGTTGCCTGATACACTGTGTACTGATCCAGCGCTCCAGTAGAAAAACTGTCTCACAAACGCTACCTATCACCTCAATACTCACCATTAATCATGAAACACTTAAACAGGCCCATAACACCAATGAGACAATTTTTGAGCAACTGAATCTAGTGGTATGATTTATAAAACTATTGACATAATCTTTACAACATTAATTACAACTGCAGTTTATCATCTTTTACCATGGATTTAAGCATTTATCATTTATTAAATCAGACCACTTAAGGCGATTGGATCAACTGATAGTAACTAGACCATGAATAAACAAGACCAGCCTGTCTTTTCGAATCTAATTTTTATTAACTTTATTCTTCATAAAGAAAGAGCATTTACGTTTTAGAATCTTTATTTTATAAGCAAATAAGAAAGCAACATTTTATTAGGAAATTAATGAATAAACTGACATTATTTAAGTAAGTTCAGAATCATGAAATATTAGCAAATAACAGTTTCCATGCCCTACATCTATTTCCCTGACTATTTCTCGCTTCACCTGAAAAGGAAAATATCAGTTAAAGTCTGCTGTCCCTACGTGCACCAACAGTCCAACAGCACGTCATTCAGGAATCGGGAAGCAAGCGTTTTTTCCCTGACCCAAGTGTCAGGTTTTATACCTTTTTTCTATCTAAACTTTCTACATTTTGCATTCTTTCAATGGAATCCAGGCTTCTCATTGGCTGACCCATGTCAGTCCACTGTTAGGTCATCTCTGAATTTTGACCAAGTCCAGGCTTCATATGAGCCCTATTGTCTATTCATGTCCATGTCTCTCTGTTTCCTCAGAATAGTTACTTTCCTTCGAGTTCAGAACATTACTTCCTAATCTTGGCAGACACTTTCTTCCTGTCCTTGAGCCTTCTCTCCGTGAGCATATTCTATTCAAGCAAAGAACTGTTCTTTCAATTAATAATGTTTGTGCAGCAAAAATCTCCACTACTGCGTAAATGCAAGGCTCCACTCTGGACAAAGTTTCACGTCTGCATCTCTGTCAGCCATATTTTCTAGGCCACCCTTTCAGGCCTCACTTTGGAAACTAATATTAAACAAACACAAGACATCAATTAATTAAAGAATTGAGACCCATTCTGTTACCTGCCCCCCTTCTAATAATTAACCCTGTTAATTATGTTATCTAGCAGAAGCACGAATATGCAGCTTTTATATTTACTCTTCCTCCAGGAACTGCACGAACTCCAAATGCTTTTGTCACAGAAAGACATAACATAAGCACACATAATAAGCACATGCCATTAGTTAACAGCCGCATTTAATACTGACAAAGACAATAGACCAGGTTAGTTTATTATTTTCTTCCTTGCGTTTGCAACATAAAGCACATTAGTTTATCCCGCGTGTACTGATAATTGCATTTTTAAAATAAGTTGATTAATAATTTCACCACATGCTTATTAGTTTAGTTATTCATTATGAGAGATTAACTTCACAGGTTAGAACAACATTTTGCTCTTCACCCTGCTCCATCAACTCCCTAATCTGGTGATTTCACAATCACCAAACAATACCCAAAATGTTATACATTTTCAACCCCTGAACATGTTTTGGACTTTCTTAATATTAGTATTTCTAAACTTTAGATTCATCTGTTTTTCTGCATTTTTCATATTGAGTTCTCCGAAACTCTTCTAATTCTATCTCTTTTTCTTTCCCTTTTCTGAGTTTGTAAATTCTTTTCTTTTCTAGTAAGTGTTTTCTTCTCTTGTGTATCATGCAACAAAATTTAAACAAAAGTGCTAATATAGCTATGACTATTAAAGGAAAAACTATTTTACTTATAATTGAACTACCAATCTCTTGAAACCAGCGCTTAATTGTTGCAAATCTTTTACCCAAGCATTCTGAAAAACTTTTATCTTCTATGGGTACTATTTTACTGTGTAACTCTTTTACCCAAGCGTTCTGAAAAACTTTCATCTTCTATGGGTACTATTTCACTGTGTAACTCTGTAATATTTTTTATATACATTTCTATATTCTGACTCTTATCAGGTATATATGTGCAGCAATGTTGAACATGTAATATCCCACAAACTCCACCCTCTTTTGCTTGCAAAATGTCTAAGGCAAGACGATTTTGCATTACCTTCAATCTCATGGCAACAAGTTCTGTATCTACTAATTGAAACCCACCTGCAGTGTCTGTTGACAATCTATCAACAATTGTGGACATCTTTCTAATTTTGTTTGCATTCAGGGTTATTCCTACCATAGGTATTAACGCACAAAATATATCTCCCAATATTTCTGAAAAGCTTTCCCTTCTAAATCTACTTAAGTGATTACCAATTTCAAATGAACCCTTTGCATTTCTATCAACATGAAAACATTTTGGAAAAACTAAACCTACGAAACATGTCCCATACCAGTGGTGCGGGAGATTGTAATAAGCTTTATCTCCACAGATAAAATAAATTCCAGGAAAAGTTGGATCTTTGCCTCCTTTAAATCCCCAACCCCCTACAATACGATAAGTGTCTTCACGTTGACTTGCACCGACAAAATAATTATCAAATTGGGTATTATCTCTTCTTATACAAAATTTTCCACTAACAGGTTTATCTATGTGAATTGCGACATTTACATTTCTACCATTAAACTTTTCATCTTCTATCTGCCAAAATTTAGACTTTGTCTGCTTCGACATTTCGTTTCGCTGTAAATTGCCCTCCTCTCTTCCACCATATTTAAAAACCTTTTCTCTTCTGTTCTCAATTTACATGTTAGATTATTTTTAAAAGCATACTCATATGTAAGTTCACTAGTCACTAAGAAAAATTCCCTCATCTGTTTAGCATATTTCACTTCATTCAAGCTTTCTACAATTTTTAAATTTGCAAAAATGTCATCAAAATCAGAGTAATAATATTCTAGACGTCCAGTTTTATAAAAACAAACTAGCTATTACACTACATGTTATACCATAAGTAAGAGGAAGCATATTGTAAGTAATGCCCTCTGACACTTGGTTGGTAATTTCACACAAACATAGCAATCTTTTGCGTTCATCACCTTAACATATTCAGATAAAAGTCTTGAAAAGGTATTTCTAGGAAAATCTCCCACGGATATATCTTGATGAATCTCTGGTTTATGTACAATAACCTTATCAGGGTCATCAATTTTGTCTTGATTGACCACAACTTTACTAGTCATGTTAGCTTTATACATCTCTTTATCTATTCCAAAAGGAACAAGCATTAAAAATGCAATAGGTCTCGCCTTTCATTAAGTTAAAGGCATTTGCTATGCTATACAATTCCAATAGAAAAGCAAATGGCTTTAACTTGATCAAAGGCTAGGCCCATTGCATTTTCAATGCTTGTTTTATTATATTGCCATCCCTGTTTGGGGCCCTTGATTTCTCCAATCTCAACAGCAGGCTGCACACAGCAACTCCCACTTTCTGGAGGGTCAATATGCATGCTCTGGGGTAGGTGTCGGAGGTGGACTCTTTCTCCTTGCAGTTAATTGTTTGATCATCTGCAACATAACAGTCTCATCCAGAACGTGAAGGACATTACAAACAAGCATTTGCAATGCAATAGGTCTTGCATTTCGCAACTTTAGGACATTGGCATTGTAAATGACAATGAGTTTTATTTAGCTTTCAAAAACCAAAATATAAATAAAAACCATTGTCATTTACAATGCCAATAGCTGAAACTCATGTAAATACGAGACCTGATGCATTGCAAATGCTTGTTTAGGACTTGTGCCCTGCCTCCAACTAAAGATGTAGTAAATATAGAGTTGAAACAGCAGAGCTGCGCCGCGAGGCATGCCAGGTTTGGAAAGCAGAACTATCTTTCGGGTCGCACAAAGTACCACGCTTGTTTAAACAGGGGATCTCAGTCTCATAGCACAGGTGTTGATTGAACAGCAGCGATATGCCCAAGTTCACACAGATGTAACAGGTTTAATGTTTAACCCCTTCTGTGCTGCGCGGATTTTCCCCCGGTGCTGAACGTTCCATTGGGCCTATGGAACCATGACGGAACGGTTCCGTCATAAGCACAGGCCACCTTATGCTCATGACGGAACCGTTCCGTCATGAGCATGGAAGGGGTTAAACAGAAGAGCTACTCTCAGTGTAACACAAGCTGTTGTAAACAGAGGTCAAAGTGCAACCCCGATCCAGTGTTCGGTTTAAGGATGGGTGGGGTGGCCGACGTGTTGGGGGTAGACAGGGGCAGGCTCGCGTCTGCCCTCCTGCATCATCCTAAGACACAATTCAGGTAAACACCTTCGACCGCAGCAGGGATGTATGACGTTACAACGCGAAATAATACAACGCACACCGTTACAACGCATTTTTTACAACGCAGGATCCATTACATCGCATGGCTTTACAACGCATGACATTACATAGCAGATGCTATTACAACGCATGCCATTACAACGTAAGTATAGGTAAGTATATTATTTAAAAAAAAAATGTAATTAATTTAAATTTAATTAACTTAATAAATTAAATTATTTTTTAATAATTATTTTGTACATATATTACTTTAAGTTTATTTTTAAAAGAACTATTATTAATAAAGAACTATTATTAATAAATAATACAATTATTAAAATTAATTTATAAAATTAAATTAAAAGATTTGTTTTTTTTTAAAAACCTAAAAATACCCCTGTACCCCAAAACCCAAACCCAGCCCTGAAACCTAAAAATACCCCTGTACCCCAAAACCCAAACCCAGCCCAGAAACCTAAAAATACCCCTGTACCCCAAAACCCAAACCCAGCCCTGAACCCTAAAAATACCCCTGTACCCCAAAACCCAAACCCAACCCTGAAACCTAAAAATACCCCTGTACCCCAAAAACCAAACCCAGCCCTGAAACCTAAAAAACCCCCGTACCCCAAAAACCAAACCCAGCCCTAAAACCTAAAAATACCCCTGTACCCCAAAACCCAAACCCAGCCCTGAAACCTAAAAATACCCCTGTACCCCAAAATCCAAACCCAGCCCTGAAACCTAAAAATACTCCTGTACCCCAAAACCCAAACCCAGCCCTGAACCCTAAAAATACTGCTGTACCCCAAAACCCAAACCCAACCCTGAAACCTAAAAATACCCCTGTACCCCAAAACCCAAACCCAACCCTGAAACCTAAAAATACCCCTGTACCCCAAAACCCAAACCCAGCCCTGAAACCTTAAAATACCCCTGTACCCCAAAACCCAAACCCAGCCCTGAACCCTAAAAATACCCCTGTACCCCAATACCCAAACCCAACCCTGAAACCTAAAAATACCCCTGTACCCCAAAAACCAAACCCAGCCCTGAAACCTAAAAATACCCCTGTACCCCAAAACCCAAACCCAACCCTGAAACTTAAAAATACCCCTGTACCCCAAAACCCAAACCCAGCCCTGAAACCTAAAAATACCCCTGTACCCCATAACCCAAACCTAGCCCTGAACCCTAGAAATACCCAAACACCCCAAAACATATACCTCAGTACCCCAAAACATATACTCCTATACTCATACTTATTTTTAAAAATTACTTAAATTAATATATTTAATTTATTATATTAAAATACATAAATTAATATATATATATTTTAATATTAATTAAATTAAATAAATAATGTTAAATAAAATATAAACTAAAAGTAAATACTTACCTATACTTACGTTGTAATGGCATGCGATGTAATGGATCCTGCGTTGTAAAAAATGCGTTGTAATGGAAGTGCGTTGTAATAGTCGCATTGTAACGGCTGTTTCCCCCGCAGCAGAGGCACTAAGGAGGTGTTGTCTCTATGAAAAGAGTGGCCTACCTGACCTGCAGAAGTGAAACCATCGCAACTGCCAAAACAGGTATGAGGGAAGTAAGTACCTCCATTTATGACACACTTGGTTTCCACTCCTGGAATTTGCTTTCAAATATCATTGTTATCAGCTGTGTTGGTTCAATAAACCAATACCACAACTCCCAGAATGCAATGATTTGTATAAGCACAGGAGTGGGAAAGTGGTGGCCCAGTAACATAAGTACTTGTCGCCCTTACTGTGGGGTACTGTTGAAGCAAGCGCTGCCCGCCTCATCGTGTGAGCCCCTGAAGGTGGGCGACTCACTGATGGCTCGAGGCAGACAATTGCCTCTGGCTGATCTCGAGCCCTTATGGACACGTGCGCCCAATACGCGACCAGCCTTCCAGTGGCTTCTACCTGCCACCCATGGTGTAACGTCCGGTGCCAAGAATGGAAGAAAGAGTGAATGTGCTATTTGAATGCAATATATAATAGGAAAATGTGGTCAACACCATCTAGTGCTTGAATTACACAATCTGAAACTAGAAAGCTCTGGATCAGTCCCGGCTTGACCAAATTGTGTGATCCTAGGCAAATGTGTTATTTCACCGAGCCTGCTTTCTTCATCACCACATAAAAGAGCATTTTTAAGTAAGTGATTTCAGGACTCGTGCTCTAAAAAAAAACATTGTATTGATTAATACACTAGGTAGTAACTGATGGCTCTTGCACTTCAGCTCACTGGTGGCATTGTCTGGGCAGGGACGGGCATGAATGTTTCTAACTTCCTGTTAAATATCTATCGCTTATATTACATAGCCCTCGATACAGTGCGATTTAAACGGGTTACCTTAGGTTAAATACCCACCCCACATGTTAAAGAACTACATTTTGTAAACGAAGAAGCAACTTTATCTCAATTTTGCACGGGGATTGCTGTATGAATTACACGAACACATTGTCAAGGCTCGTCTCGTGCACGGGCTCTCAGAGCCGGCCAAGGGCTCTTCGCTGTTCACTTGTTGGTTCACCCCCTTACCCCAGATCCCTGTTCACTCACCTGGTCTGGGAGTGAGTCTCCAGAGGCAGGCAGCTGCTAGAGGCGCACTATAGTGAGCAGACACTCGGAGGCCACTTAAATGTCTGACTGATGACATCACAGACGCAAAACCACTTGAAATGATGAAACCAAGTACTGTCAATATCACTTTCAGTTTAGTTTCCTCCAAGAGCGCGCAGCGCCTCTGGGTGAACCGGGCTCTCTGCAGCCAGGGCCTTTCTTGCCCCGGAGGGCAGGTCCCTGCACTGCGGGGGAATTCCCCTTTCCACCTCGAGGCAGCGAGCCAGGCAATGAACTCCGAGAACTGAGCCGAGGGTCTGCTTGGCGCTCAGTGCCCAGGCACGACGAGCCATCAAAAGCATTGGCATGGACAAGAAAACAAGCGCAGAGTATGTTGAGAAGGGAGAGGAATGGAGCGTTGGGCTTCACGAGGAAAGTGTAGCGGGAAATAAATAAATAAAGTGAGCGTGGTGCCTAAAGCGTGCGACGCGCTTATTAAAGTAAAGTAAAAAGTCACAACCAGAAGGAGGCGTGCTCGCGACAGGCTGGGGAGCACGCGCACACGTTCCAGGCAGCGAAGGAGGCGTGGCGCGCACCGCCTCCCTGTGCCGTGTCACGTGCCATGGATCTCGTCCCCTTTTGCTATTCCCAGTGTGCGCACCGCGGGGGCCTGTTTCTGACGCTGGGGGCCTGCAACCGCCGCTCTCTGCGATGTTGGTGGAGATGCGCCCCCGGTGTGGGGGAAGCTGCCGGTTTTGCAGCCACTCTCGGTCCTTCCCCTGAAGGTATGGCAGATCTCCCGATGCATGGGGCGGGGGTGTGTGTCTGTGCGGGGGGGTAGGGGGCAGCGGCGTGCGTATGCGTGCGTGTCTGTATGTGTGTGTGTGTGGTGGGGGGCTGCAGCGTGTGCCTGTGTAATCTGTGTGCAGGGGTGTGGGGGCTGGCTGTGTGCGCACGGAAATAACGTGCGCGCCCACGAGGTCAAATCTCTGCCTGAAAAAGCGCGTGGCACTCTGCTGTCCACATTCCCCCAAAAGTAACAACATTAGTTGTCTCGCTCTAGACAGCAAAGCTTCGCTTTGCTTTCGTCTAGGCTCGACCTAAAAATGACAGCTAAAATTAACCAAACTAAAATTATCAAAATTACACATATTAAAGACAATTTGCAACATCTTCTGAGAATTGAGCATCTCGAATTATTATTATAAGAAGGCATCTTTACTAAAAAATAAAAATAGAAAAATTGAAAAATTAAAAATTACTAATATACTCCCCTCTTATTTTTTTTTTTTTTTCAACAGATAACTTTGCTTTCTAACCGTTTTTCTTCGACCTTATGTCATACATCAAATGTGTTTTTCAGCTAACACAATTTCTTCGACCTTGTGTCTCCTAACTATTTTTTTTCGACCTTGTGTCACCTTAAAGAATAAAATCAATCATTCTCTTTCATCATCTAAATCAACTTGACTACTATTTACTTCCACCACTGGTGGGATTATTATGTAGCTCCACTCAGGAGACTTATACTTCTGATTTGGTTTTACTGTTCTCTTTGGCCTGCTACTGATCACTTCTATTCTTTTTCCTGTTTGCTTTTTCTTATTCAAGTCTTCTTCTTTTTGACTTGTAATCTCATTCACCTGCTCTTTTGCTTTATTCACTAATTTGAATTTTAGGCCTTCGTTTTCACTTGGCCAATTGTCTCCTTTTCTTGTTAATCTCCTTTTTGGCTCTGTCAAATTATATTCCACTCTCCAAGCTCTTTTCCTTGATCTTTTCACTTTTGATTCATCTCCACTGTCATCTGTTTCACTTTCTGTGTTATCAGCTGATTCATTAATTATCAGTTTTTCTGTATCGGATTCTTCTTCAGATTCAGTTACTTCTTTACTCTGCAGTTTCACTTTGTTAGGAACAGCATCCTTATAGCTGATACTTGGAATTTCTTCTTCTTCTTTTTCTTCAATTACTTCCAATCCACCAGTTTCAGAATTTTCGTTCCTTCTTCCAAAGTTTCCAATCTGCTTTTCAATACTCTCCTGATCTTGATCTTGAATCACTTCTTGTTCGGTTTGCTCTTCTGCTACTTGATCTAGCAGATCATTATCATTTTCTTCTTCAGAATCTTGTATCACAACTTCTTCATTCTCTTCATTCAATGCTTCATTCGCATTTGAATTTTCCAGATCTCAACTTTCTTGTCGATCTTCAGAATCTGGATTTCTTTCAGGTTCTTCTTCTGAATCTGAATCAGCTTTTGTATCACCTTCGTCGTCAGGATTTTCAGGTGGAGGGACACGTATAGTATGACTAGCATGAATCCATCTTTTCAGTCCCCTACACTTTATTGCATTTGTTGTGACCAGTATCACCTGTCTTGCCTTTTGCCACCTTGGAACTAGGCAATTCCTCCTTCGATGTACCTTTGTCCTTACCCAGTCTCCTGGTAACAGATCATGAGCTTGTTCTTACTCTTTTGGAAGTACTTCAGTTCTTACCTGGTGGAACACATAAGTCACCACGTCAGATAGATTTTTGCAGTAATCCATAATGACGCTATCATTTATGCTCAGTAGTTTATCAACTGGAACAAATGCTTGTCTCATGACCCTTCCCATAAGAATCTCATGGGGGCTCAAACCTGTTTTTCTATCTGGAATGCTTCTCAAAGTCATTAAAACAAGTGGAAGTGCATCTGTCCACTTCATTCCTGTTGCTAAACACATTTTAGCTAGCCTGTTTTTTATTGTACCATTCACTTGCTCAACAACACCTGATGCTTCTGGTCTGTAGGCACAATGCAATTTCTGCTTTATTCCTAGTGCTTCACAAATCAGTTTTAGCAATCTGTTTTCAAAATGTGTGCCGTGATCTGTCTCAATCGACACTGGAAAACCATACCTTGGTATGAGTTCTCTCAAAAGCAATTTTGCCACAGTAATTGAATCATTGTGACATGTTGGAAATGCTTCCGCCCATCTTGAAAACAAACAGATTATCACCAAAACATATCTTAGTCTGTTGTGACGTGGCATTTCAATGAAATCAAGCTGTATTCTGGTAAATGGACCACCCTCCCGTCCTATGGTTCCCATGCTTACAACAGTTTTTCTGTTAGGTTTAATCTGTTGGCAGATAAGACATCTCTGGCAAAAAGACTCTACAATTATTCTGAATTTTGGATTGTACCAAGTTTGCCTAAATAATCTGATCATAGAGTCTCTTCCGATATGTCCTGGACCATTGTACATGCGTGCCATATCAGAAATCATGCTATCTGGCATTACTGGTCTGTCATCTTTGTAAACCCAGATCTCATCTTCCTCTCTTTGCCTGCATCCTGCTTTTAGCCATGTGTCTTTTTCCTCATCACTTGCCTCATCTTGTAACTGTTTTACTCCTTGCCAAGTTTTAACTACAGATATTCGCATAAGTGAGTTCAAAACATGTTCATTATTTTTTTCCCGATTTACAGACACATTTTGTTTTGCACAAAATTTTGCAATTGCATCAGCATATGCATTTCCCAAAGTTATATAATCCTCTCCCTTTTTGTGAGCTGTGCATTTCACTACAACAATCTTTTCTGGTAACTGAATTCCGTCAATTAGTCTTTTAATCAGTTGAGCATTTCTTATTGGTGATCCCGCAGAAGTTAAATAACCTCTTTGAGGCCAAAGCAGGCCATAATCATAGACTACACCATAACCATATTGACTATCAGTCACTATGGTAATCTTCTGATCTTTTCCCAATTCACATGCACGAATCAAAGCAATTAATTCTGCCACTTGAGCTGAAGGAATTCCTTTGAGACTGGAGGCTTCAAGTACATCTGCAACAGTGCACACTGAATATGCTGCACACAGAACACCATCATCTGTTCTTAAGCATGAACCATCAACAAACAAAACAAAATCTGATTCAGGCAATGGGACATCTTTAATATCCTGCCTTGGTTTTGTACAATATTCTAATACATCCAGGCATTCATGATCAACCTCATCTCCGACTTCTGTTTCAGTAGTGTCAGGTAACAATGTGGAAGGATTTAAATTCACACATCTTGAAATCGAGACATTATCTGAACCAAGAATAACCTTTTCATATTTAGTCAACCTGTTCTTTGTCAAATGCTGTGTTTTGCTTCTGGTGAGGAGAATCTCAACTGAATGTGGCACATAAACTGTCACTGGAAATCTCATTATTATTCCTTCACTTTGCTCAAAAGGCACACTTGTTGCAGCTACTGCCTTTAAGCAACCTGGTAAAGCTTTTGCAACAGGATCAAGCACAGCTGAGAAATATGCTATTGGTTTTCTCAGTCTTCCATGTCTTTGAATCAGAACTGATAATGCACATCCATCTCTCTCACTGCAATACAGCTCTTTTTCATAATCAGGCATTCCCAATGCTGGAGCTTCACACAAGCTTTTCTTTAATTGTTCAAAAGCTTCTAATTCAGTTTTTGTTAATTTAATTGGGTCTTTTATGTCTGCTTTTGTCAGTCTCTGCAGTGGTTTTGCAATTACTGAAAATCCACTGATCCATTGGCGACAATAACCTACCATTCCCAGATACATTCTAACCTGTCTCTGTGTTTTTGGAGGTTGCATTGCTTGAATCATTTTCATTCTTTCTGTTGTCACTTGTCTGATTCCCTTTGCAATTCTTTGACCAAGATATTTTACTTCTTGTTTGCAAAACTGTAATTTTGCAGGTGACACTTTATGTCCCTCATCTGCCAGATGATTTAAAAGAGTAATGGTATCTGTTACACAGTTATCTCTTGTTTTTGCAGCTACAAGGAGATCATCAATATACTGCACTAACATAGAATTTCCAGGTAATTCTAGATCTTCCAGGGATTTCTTTAGCAATTGGTTAAAAATGGATAGACTCTCGGTGTACCCTTGAGGGATTCTACACAATGCTAATATGCGCTCTTTGAACCGGAAGGCAAAATTTGTTGGCTTTCTGGATGCAATGGAACCGTAAAGAATGCATTGCATAAATCAATAACTGTATACCATTCTGCATCATGCGGAATCTGATATAAAATTACCGCTGGAATTGGTACAACTGGACAATATGGAACGACAATTTTGTTTACCTTTCTCAGGTCCTGAACAATTCTGAAAGTACCGTTTGGCTTTTTAATTCCCATAATCGGTGACTTACATGGGCTACTCTCGATTTCTCTTAGAACTCCTTGTTTTATGAATTTGTCTATTACAGGTGTAACACCGTAAATCACTTCTGGTTTCATTTTATACTGAGGAATGTTTGGGTAATCTGCTCCTTGTTTTACTGTTATTTGTACTGGATATACGTTTTTCATCAAACCCATTTAATCTCCAGTGAAATCCCAAATGTTTACATTCACTGTGTCTTTTAATTCTTCAGGCAAATTATTTTTATCAAAAACAGGAAATAATTTACTTTCTTCTGCCTCAACCATTGACATTGTTAATTTGTATAGTCCATCCTCTTCTGGAGTTTGAAGCTCTATACCATCCGGTGAGCAATATATTGCACAATTCATCTTACAGAGGATATCCCTTCCTAAAAGATTTACAGGACTGCTATCACAAACTACAAATCTATGCATGTCCTTAAATTTACCTATTTCAACTTCAACTGGTTCAGTTAGATCTGTTTTAATTTGCTGATTAGCTACACCTACTACTTGGATCTTTTCACCAGAGAGAGGGAGGTTTTCTATTTACACTGATCTAACAGTAGAACGGGTAGCACCTATATCCACTAGGAAAGTAATTTCTACATCATTCACTTTACCATTCACAAATGGACCAGATTGATCTAACTCAAGAGTGGCTCCAAGCACACACTCTTCCTCCTCTCTCAGGCACCGTCAGAAGTAATTCTCAGATTCACTCCCTTCATCCAAAATTGTTGGGACACATTTAACACATTCACTCTCGGTGATCTGTTTACCTGTTCACCTCCGCAGAATCCTGTTTCTGTATTGTATCTCTGCACATTTACACAGTTTGGAAGTGGCGGTTGTGGTATCTGACCTTGCTGATTCATTATGTGTCGCTGTAGCTGTTGCTGCACATTTATCTCATTCTGCATCTGTGGATTTAATGATGCATTTTTTCCAAAATTTCTGGGCGGATTCTTACACTCGTGCTTCCAGTGTCCAATTTCGCCACAATTAAAACATGGGAGTTTCTTTTTTTAACTCTTCTATGTTTCCAATCAATTTTGGTTTATTGTAATTACCTTTAAATTTTCCTTGATTCTGATCAACATTTTTGTTTAAAGTTGCTATTTGCTGTTCAGCCACTTTTACCTGTGCCCACATAGCTTTTTCTTTCAGCTTCTTTGTTTCGCATCTAATTCATCACTACAGTATTTTGCCTTTCTCAAAATACCATCCACTGTGAGTGACTACCAGCCAACAATTCCAGATCTTATCATTTCACCAATTTCAGGTCTAAAGCCATATACAAACCTGTATATAAAATGGCTCATATCCTTTTCACTTAGATGCTCATACCCACTGTATTGTTTAAATACCAGCAGCAATCTTTCATAGAATGAATGTACTGATTCTTTCGGCTCTTGGGTTGTTCTGTCTATTTTAACCCAATCTACCTCTTTTGGGGGAATCTTGTTTTTCAAAAATACAATTACTTTATCATACATTTTCATTACATCTGGCGAAGGAGCACCTGTTACCTTATCTCAAGAGAGTTCTTCTCTAGGCCAATCTATAGAAATTGTACATTCTGTCCAAAGATCTGATGGGACAACTATGTCAAAGAATCCATCTAGATCAACCCACAGGACTTTTGAAACCTTCACAAATCTGTCTACCTGTCGATACCATTCTACAGGTTTTTCTCTTAATCGGGGAAAATCATTTGTAAACATTAAAATGTCCTGCCTTGTCCAAGGAACATGCACATAGCCACCTCCTGCTATTTCTCTCACTGGAAACTCATTTGCCACTGTCTCCTTTTCTCTGATAGGAAAAGCTAAGCTTGTTGTGTCTTCATATTTTTTCTTTGCCCATTTTAGAATCTTTATTTTATAAGCAAATAAGAAAGCAACATTTTATTAGGATAAACTGACAAGAGTGGCTCCAAGCACACACTCTTCCTCCTCTCTCAGGCACCGTCAGAAGTAATTCTCAGATTCACTCCCTTCATCCAAAATTGTTGGGACACATTTAACACATTCACTCTCGGTGATCTGTTTACCTGTTCACCTCCGCAGAATCCTGTTTCTGTATTGTATCTCTGCACATTTACACAGTTTGGAAGTGGCGGTTGTGGTATCTGACCTTGCTGATTCATTATGTGTCGCTGTAGCTGTTGCTGCACATTTATCTCATTCTGCATCTGTGGATTTAATGATGCATTTTTTCCAAAATTTCTGGGCGGATTCTTACACTCGTGCTTCCAGTGTCCAATTTCGCCACAATTAAAACATGGGAGTTTCTTTTTTAACTCTTCTATGTTTCCAATCAATATTGGTTTATTGTAATTACCTTTAAATTTTCCTTGATTCTGATCAACATTTTTGTTTAAAGTTGCTATTTGCTGTTCAGCCACTTTTACCTGTGCCCACATAGCTTTTTCTTTCAGCTTCTTTGTTTATTTAAGCAAGTTCAGAATCATGAAATATTAGCAAATAACAGTTTCCATGCCCTACATCTATTTCCCTGACTATTTCTCGCTTCACCTGAAAAGGAAAATATAATTTAAAGTCTGTTGTCCTTACGTGCGCCAACAGTCCAACAGCACGTCATTCAGGAATCGGGAAGCAAGCGTTTTTTCCCTGACCCAAGTGTCAGGTTTTATCCCTTTTTTCTATCTAAACTTTCTACATTTTACATTCTTTCAATGGAATCCAGGCTTCCCATTGGCTGACCCATGTCAGTCCACTGTTAGGTCATCTCTGAATTTTGACCAAGTCCAGGCTTCATATGAGCCCTATTGTCTATTCATTTCCATGTCTCTCCGTTTCCTCAGAAAAGTTGCTTTCCCTCGAGTTCAGAACATTACTTCCTAATCTTGGCAGACACTTTCTTCCTGTCCTTGAGCCTTCTCTCCGTGAGCATATTCTATTCAAGCAAATAACTGTTCTTTCAATTAATAATGTTTGTGCTGCAAAAATCTCCTCTACTGCGTAAATGCAAGGCTCCACTCTGGACAAGGTTTCACGTCTGCATCTCTGTCAGCCATATTTTCTAGGCCACCTTTTCAGGCCTCACTTTGGAAACTATTATTAAACAAACACAAGACATCAATTAATTAAAGAATTGAGACCCATTCTGTTACCCGCCCCCTTCTAATAATTAACCCTGTTAATGATGTTATCTAGCAGAAGCACGAATATGCAGCTTTTATATTTACTCTTCCTCCAGGAACTGCACGAACTCCAAAAGCTTTTGTCACAGAAAGACATAACATAAGCACACATAATAAGCACATGCCATTAGTTATACAGCCGCATTTAATACTGACAAAGACAATAGACAAGGTTAGTTTATTATTTTCTTCTTTGCGTTTGCAACATAAAGCACATTAGTTTATCCCACGTGTACTGATAATTGCATTTTTAAACTAAGTTGACAGGTTAGAACAAAATTTTGCTCGTCACCCTGCTCCATCAGTACCATTAAAATGAGTGATGTAGCAGTTACTTGTTCGTAACCTTCATTACTACTAAGCCAATTCTTCCCGTCCCATTCTTTATGTATGTGAGTTGAGTTCTGACCCTAAAAAAAGAAACGCCCATGTTCCATAACTAGGAAAAAGCTTTTTACAATTTTAAAACATAGCGGAGAGGCTTCCCCCCCCTCTCTCACATCCCCATACTCTAGCTGTACCTGTGCAATAACACTTGCACTGTACCAAGGCCCCAACTGCCAAATACCAAGTGAGCCAATTAAGAGTCCTGGTGAAAGTGACACGGAGGTGATCCCAGAAGAAAGAAAGAAAGGGAGGGCAGGGTTAGGAGGAATTGGAATTGGAATAATGAAGTTAGGTGTAAGTGAATATATAACCAAACTGGAAATCTGACTCCAGACACCCAAGTTGATCAGACATAGGCATGCTGAACAAGGAGCAAAAGGAGAAGAGCAATTCAAGGTAACACCACAAAACAAGTCCATCTGGAACCCAGATTATCCAGCCAAAGACATAAGAAAATGCAAGGAACCTACAAGCGGGCACGAAGAATATGGACACGAGCACACCCAGATAAATGTCCCCATACTTCAGCAGAGGAATTGCACAAATATGTGGTGACGAAACAGCAAAAAAAAACAGGAAAGCAAGCATGCAGACTATTTGAAAACATCATTAGGCTGAGCGCAAGGCGGTGAAATATGATTTAAGTATGGCACAAAATCTTCTCTTGTGTTCCACAATAAAATTAAAATGTACTGCATGTGAACTGCTTCCATACGTTAACTTCTACACCTATGCTAACAGATGTTGTCACCTTTTCAATTTCCTCTGACATACCTCTTGTCTTTTCTGGTTTGCTCTTCCAGCTGGAAAAAATGATATATTTATAAGGTCAACTCAATCAGTTCTGATACTTAGTTGAAATATAGACAAAAATTCACTTTACCATACTTAGTTTGACTATTAAACTACTGGCAGTATATTTTTTAAAAGTTTCTGTGAGTTACTTGCCTTCAGTTGCACGCTGAGGCCAGTAGAGGGGTCGGGGATGTTGGGAAGGAAAATTTACTCTGCTAACTGTAGTCTTAGAATATTTGGTGAAAGTGCAACTTTCGCCTAAGAGGGCTTATTTACAGTTCTTTCTCCAGTCCTGGAATATGTTGGGGAAAGTTAATAAGTATTTTAAATAAGGGTCGAATTGTTGTAATGTTGCATTGCCATGAAGTGCTGTCCTGAGAGCGCTGCCTAAGGCAAAATAATAGCAATTATTCCAGAATATGTCGTAGACACATGTGGGCTGGTATTGAAAAACCAAGTCAGTGGCAGCTATTACTGAAGAGGAGCTCAAACCTGAGAGGTGTTCAAGGGTTGGCAGCTACTCCATGAAGGTCCTACAGACGGGACAAAAATGTGAAGATGGACTGACTGAAAGCTGGTTAGTCCTGAATTCAAGGAAGCTCTCTGTGGGGTGAAGGTTCAGTAACAGTAAGAAAGTCAGCAGTATAATGCACACCGGGCCCAGTGGGTACAAGAGAGGTGGCAAAGCAGGGAAAAGAGAAACAATTCCGCAAGGCAATGCTTCCAGTGTGCGCTTACCAACCTTGACCCAGCAGGGCCTGTGAGTGGAACAGATTCTCCATCCAGGCCTATAACTCTTGTCTAACAGGCATCCTAAATAGATTATTATTCTATGTTGATGCATTTAATTAGCCTCATTATGTAAATGTATGTTATTAGCGAGTTGGACCAACCAACCTACATGTAGGATTTTTCAGTAGGAACACTGTAAAAGTATGAAATATATGAAGCCATAAATACTTGCTTTCCATTACATTGATAATCATGCTTATGTCTGTATTTTACTAACTTTTATTCCTTCAAAATTTCTACAGGCTACAGTTTATTCTATACTTGGTAACATTAAGGGCCGCCACAGGCTTCTTTCAGTTCAGTCCCTGGTTTGATGAGGCTTTTCAAAGCCCACTGGTGACTAGACTCTACTCATTTTACTCATCAGTCTATAAGCCCTCTCCATTAGAAAACTTCCAACTCTATTTGCCTTTAGGAAGGCCTTGAAAACCTGGCTATTTGAGAAATAGAGATCTACGTCTTACAGATACATGCTTAATCTACCTTTCAGCACCAAGACACCTCCGGATATTCGTGCGCTTAATAAATATATTAACATAACTTAACATAAGCAGAGTATTTTTATTTATTAGTTACATATCTTATATTAGTTCCTAATGACTTTCGCATGCTTTTGCTTTGTTTCATTGCTGGTTTTAAAATCGTGGTGGATAGAGATTTAATGCAAGAACACAGCTCACACATTAGTAGGTACTGGCAAAAAATTATTTCTTTGAGACTTCTTGGTGACATTTCCACCATTCTGCCAACAACAGAGCAGCTCCATAATGGTGCCCCATTCCGTGATACCACAATAATGCGGGGGTTACCAATAGGGTCTTTTGCCATATATTGTAGCCTCTTTTTTAAGCTGTAATAACTCCAACGCTCAGCAGTACTCGGGTGTGTTCTGTTTTTTCCCCTTGTGCGCCTGTGATCTGTCCCTTCAAAGAGATGCACAGCTGATGCCAACGAGTGTCAAAGAAGAGCCTATCCCACCAGTCAAAGGTCCATGTCATCCTCATGGAAATACCTAGGATCCCATTCCGGCCCAACAGTTCCCCATATTACTTGGAAAGGGCAGTAGCAGCTTGCAGGGAACAGGGCTGGCGGGAGGGGGGAATTAAATATAAATTTGAAAAAACACTTTCCTTCTCACGGCTACTGTCTCTCCTCAGCTTGCTTCCTAGAGAGTCCTGGAAGCAGGAAGCACACAGTCATAGTCATAGTCATAATTTCTTGTATAGCGCACATTTCACAAAAGTCTCAAGGCGCTTAGCAACAAACAACAACCAAGTACAGAAGGGGGAAATGGAGAGAAAATTAATTGGGAAAAAAACAGGTTTTTAAGCCCTTACAAAAAGCCTGATGATTGGAGAGAGACAGCAGATGTGCAGGTAGTTTGTTCCATAGATGGGGGCTAAATAAGAAAAGGCTCTACACCCATTCTCGTCGTTCTAGCCCTAGGCTGTACCAGAAGGGCTTTAGAACTAGACCTTAAGGTTCTGGAGGGTATGTACCTGGCCACTTTCTCAACAAGATAAGAAGGTCCAGTCCCATGTAGAAGTTTATGTGTGAGACTAAGGATCTTAAACTGGCTTCTTTGTCGCACTGGGAGCCAGTGCAATTGTCTAAGACAGGGCAAGGAGGGGGACCTGGGGGGCAAACCTAGCACCAAGCGTGCAGCAGCGTTTTGGAGGGTTTGTAGCTTAGTTAACAGGCCTTCATTGATGGAGGTATACATTGCATTGCCATAATCCAGACGGCTAACAACCAGTCCTTGGACCAAAGGTTTTCTGGATTCAGTGGGTAGCCATCTGAAAATCTTCCGCAATTTTCGTAGTATACCGTAACAGATGCCAGATACTTGGGTAAACTGAGCCTTCATGGAAAGGGCACATTCGAGCATTATTCCCAAGTCCCGAACCGCTTCTTTGAGCTCAGGGCAAGGTCCGAATTCTGAAGGCCACCAGTCATGTGACCACTGTGTCTTTGCCTTGCCAAATAGCATAATTTCCGTTTTACTGAAACTGAGCTGGAGTTTATTCTCATTCATCCATTCGCTGATCTGGATCATACATCTCTTAAATCTGGTGCGGGTGTCAAGAAGGTCTGGACTACAGGTAATAAGAACCTGCGTGTCGTCCGCATAGGACACTGTGGTGAAACCGTAAGATTTTATAATTCTGGCCAAAGGAGTGACATAAATGTTAAATAACATGGGGCTCAGAATAGACCCTTGAGGTACCCCAACAGAAAGAGGAGTCCTACTGTATTCCAAAGAGTTAATCCTGATGTAAGTATGCCGGTTGGCGAGATAACTCTTGAACCAGGCCAGAGCCTTGCCTCTGACACCAATCTCCCACAGCCGTTGATGTAGAATGCTGTGGGAGATTGTGTCAAAGGCTGCTGAAAGATCTAATAAGATAAAAAATGCGGAATCACCTCTGTCCAGTGTGAGACTGTGGTTCTGTGGTCCTGAGGTCCTGAGATTCCGAACCCCTTCAATGAAGGTCGTCGGATATAGACGATTTTGGTATCAGCGGACCGCAAATGACGAGTGCGGTATGTACGAGTGTTTTCGTCATAATCGATCAATGAGAACACTACGTATTCAGGGATTTCGTTTGAACCCTCGGGTTCCATTTTGTGTGTGGCAGCCATTTTGTGTGGTTGCCCTCACATAGGTCGATGACTATGGCCGAACGAGTCTTTGGGACACGTACACCTTTAGCTGACTTCTGTGTGACCTGGACGAGCTGACTCCTTGCCCGAGGCTGACCTCGTTGAGCCAGTTCCTTGTTAAGCAGCTGGTCAGATAGGGATCAAAGAGCAGGGTATTGCTGAGTTTATGGGACATGCACACACCCTTCTATCTTGCTTCTCATCTGCTTCTGTTCCTTCCTTTATGGCTTAATTATTGATTTGGGTTGAGGTCTTTTATGATGGGTTTGTCCGGCCTGTTCGAACAGGAATGTTGAATTTTGCCTGGTCATTTCTGGTGGGCTGGACAACGGAAAGTGGGATTGTCATTATGCGATATGTTTGAAATGTCACCCTTCTATTGGTCAGTTTGTATTCAAGTCAAAGTCAAGTCAAATAAGCTTTATTTCGGTTTTTGAGTTTAAACCATAAAAGCAGCAAAAAGAAATACATACATGTATATAGAAATCAACAGTTCATTACAATGTTGAGAAAAGACTGGATATTTAAAACAAACTAAAACCAATCTAGTGCAAATTAGAAAAACGCATGGTAGACAGAAACCCCTTTCACCAGGTGTTATAGTTCGATGCTCTGGGGCCAGGGTAAAAATCAAACAAGTCCCAGATAGAAATAGGGCCATCTCCAATTTTGGGCTGGGAAAATCTTAAAAATGGGACAATGTTCCTATGTTTGAATTTAATTAGTATCAGGTCTCCCGGAATGTCTTTGGGCATCATCCCTAGCCATCCCACCCTCCTGACGCTCAGGATTCCGCCATCTAGGTCAGGTGGCAGCGGTCTATTGTTATTGAGCCAAAAGATGGCTTTATTCAGCAGGTCCTGGCTTGTTTCATGTTTGTCCTGACTAAGTTCGGGTACCCCGGAGAGAACAGTCACATAGGGGGCGGCTTCAGGGGGTAAGTTCATTTGGTGTCTTCTTTCTTGAGGGAGCCTAGAGGCTTTGAGAGGGAGGCGAGTGGGCTTAGGAGTAACTTTACTGCCGCTTAGGATGGGTGTACTGAGAGAGGGATCTTTCCTGTGTTCGATGGACTCGGGGTTTACAAGGTTAGTAGAGAGCGTAGGGCGAGAGAGAGTAACAGTATTTACAGGTGATGGTGCAATCCTTTGTACTATTTTTTCAACATCAGACAACCTATTTCCCAGATCCGTAATTTTTGAGAGCAAGGGTGTTAAAGCCGCATTCAACAGTCGCTCAATATGGGCCAGTAGGGTCGAATGGAGGGGGAGACAGAGTCATTTGATGTGGTCCCCGCTTTAGATGGCGTTAATACGCTTGGGTTGACGAAGGAAAAAGAGGGGCGGCATTTGGTGGAGTAACCTCATTTTTCCTTTTGCTGATTGGTTCCCGAGACGGTGTATCAGATTGAGGCAGGATTATTTCAAGGGCCTGGGGAGTGCAGTTTGTGAGATCCATATCTCTGTCCATTGTAGGGGAAGTAAGAATATCGGGGGCATAGTTTGTGCCACACAAGGCATTAAGTTCTTCCCAGAGAGACATGGTAGTTGGTTTACAAAAAGGGGTCCCAAACGTCAATAGGCAAATCACAACACAAAAGAAAAGGGTAGAATGTCTCTATACCTCATCCTTTGATAGGGCCAAGTGGGGTGGCCCGTCCCGTCCTCCTCAGGTCCTCTGAGGGCCACAGAGGGCCCACCGTTTGCCCGGGCTTAGCCCGGCGCTGATCCGCGCGCGGTCCCGCGCTGCGGGAGTATGAAGGTTCTATATCTTCCGGTGTGTGGGTGGGCGGGGCTCCTAGCAGCTGCAGGCACGCACGGACTCCTGGTCTCCCGAGTCCCGTGCGGCGAGCTGATGGCCAGAAGACGTCCCCCTCAAGAGAAATGGGCAAGTTCCTCCCCCTTGATCCCCTCCAGGGGCAGCAACAGCAGCTCCGGTATGCGCAAAAAGCGTAGCGGGACCCGCGCCAGCGGGTCCGGCAAGGAGTTTTGAATCCCCCGGTGTGCGGGTGGGCGGGGCTCCTAGCAGCTGCAGGCACGCACGGACTCCTGGTCTCCCGAGTCCCGTGCGGCGAGCTGATGGCCAGAAGACGTCCCCCTCAAGAGAAATGGGCAAGTTCCTCCCCCTTGATCCCCTCCAGGGGCAGCAACAGCAGCTCCGGTATGCGCAAAAAGCGTAGCGGGACGCGCGCCAGCGGGTCCGGCAAGGAGCTTTGAATCCCCCGGTGTGCGGGTGGGCGGGGCTCCTAGCAGCTGCAGGCACGCACGGACTCCTGGTTTCCCGAGTCCCGTGCGGCGAGCTGATGGCCAGAAGACGTCCCCCTCAAGAGAAATGGGCAAGTTCCTCCCCCTTGATCCCCTCCAGGGGCAGCAACAGCATCTCTGGTATGCGCAAAAAGCGTAGCGGGACCCCATGTATGTAATTGATGCTAGCCAGGAATGTGATTTTTAGCATAAAAGACGATGCTCCGCTCCATGAATTTGTGCAGTCTCTAGCGAACCACCCGTGTTGTGCTTCGTAGATCTCTGTTCCTGGTTGCAGCCAATAAAATGTGGTATTTGACGTCATCAAGAAGTGTCCCGTGTAAGCATGGGCGGAAAATCCGTTACGCTCGCGGATTTTGCGGATTTTCGGTAAATTCGCAATCTGCGAGATTCACGAATTTCCCGCAAAATCCGCAAATTCGCACGCAGCAGATTTTTTTTCTTTGCGGTGTAAGTTCGCAATTGCGAACATGTAGGTGCGGCGGGCAGCAACAATCTCGCACTCGCAAAATTACAAAAATTGCAATTCCGCACAAGAAATCTACTAGCAAGCAGCATAGACCTTCTGAAAATGATTATTTTTATCAGAATAACTCCTCAGGTTGACATTTGCCTGCACTTTTTTAGATTTGAGGCCTTTTGATTTTCTTTGGATAACTTTTGGATTAGAAATCAACTTTCTCATATAAGCTTGGTGGGGCATTAAAGTTGCTGTAATGCTGCTCTGCAGAAAAACGAGTTTTGCAAAGTGAAAGCAGGTTCAAAAGTTCAAACTCATCATTAGTAACCGTTCCCTGTAGTGCTTCCTGACAAGGGCCCCTCCAAAGTTCAGTTGCTAGTTGCAACAATTGTTCAGTTGCTAGTTGCAACAATTGTATGACCCTGCTCTGACCCTCACAGCAGGCTCATAGAATAGCTACAAGTAGGCCACAAAGGTCCTGGAAAAAAAAATTGCACTGCAACAGAAAGCAAATTACAGATAAGGATGCAGGTGCCAGACTGGAATTTTAAAACAGTGACACATTAATAAATCAACCCCAAATTAATTCATGTCAGTTGAAGCAGGCAGGTGTGCTTGCTTTTTCCCCCCATAATCTATGAACCAGAGGGTGGCATAAGGCATTGATGTACCAGAGGGTGGCATGGGTAAAACAGAGGGTGGCAGGGGTGAAACAGAGGGTGCTGGGAACCTATGATGATGAACCAGACGTAGAAACAACATAATCGTGACCGTTGCGAGCCGACATGTAAGTTCGCGATTGCGAACTGTTACAAAACCCTCGCGAACTGTCAGAAATCCTTGCGAACTGGCAGAAATCCTTGCGAACACAAAAAAAAAATCGGCAAATTCGTGAGAATTCGCGGATTTTGCGGATTGCGAGTTCGCAAATTCGCAAAATTCGCGAACGCCAGATTCGCAAAATTCGCCCATGCTTAGTCCCGTGTCTCTGTTTGCCGAGGCATGGGAATCCAAAGACATCGGGCGTTATCCCTGGCGCCACTGGGTTCTAAAACCCGGTTCTTCAGTTGGAGCCCAACGTAGGGCGACTTCAGCGGTACCGGTCCAAGCCTGAAGATCGTGAGGAGCTTCGTGTGGAAATTCTGGAGGAAGGCCTGCCACTTCATCGACCCCTGTATGTTGTCGTTGTCCGAAAGTCTTTGCTGCGAGGTTCCCCGCTTTCCGACGGCTACGAAGGACTGCTGCCCTGACTGTCGCCCTGTCTTGGAGCCATTAGACGATTTGTAGAGCGAGACAATAGACGGGTCTTCTGGTGACGCCATTGACATTTCAGTTAAGTATGAGTGGAGCGTCTTCCAGTCCTTAGTTTTGTTTTGGTATCCCAACGGGATCGCTTTGATTTGGTACCTGCAGGCCCCAAAGCCGAGGGACTCGTGTATATATAGACTATCGTTTTGAGATTTCCCTTGAAGTTTGAAGCTAGACTAGTGAGCGAAGATACCTGGTCTTAGCAGATTTGGAAAGATATTTGGTTTTGGTTGTACTTGGGATTCTCGATTGGAGGATTCGTGTCCGGTTCCTCCGATTGGAACTCCGACCTATGAGCTCTACGTAAAACATGGAGTGGGCCCCATCACGTATAATGAAATATGGATCAAATATACCAGGAAAGATTGTGTCCTACAGTGGCCCCGTTATGGTAGCTTTGAAACAGAGATTTTAGACAATCTCGAAGTTAAACTGTTCAAGAAGAAAGCCCGGCCGGCGATGTTTGACTCTTTCCGCTTATGGCGAAAGGATGCCAAACAGAAAGAAATTAAGTTAGCGAAACGAAATAAACGAGAACGAGGTATGTCAATGGTGCAAGCTGCTATACAGTTTAGGGATAATGAGGAAGAACAAGAAAGCGAACGAATGCTTAGGCAACGTAAACTAGCGGTAGACAAGTGCTATCCATCTTTTCCTCCTCAACAGCAAGAAGAGAAGAAAGATCTTGAAAAAGATCCTTTAATGTCGCATCTATTGAGTTTGCCACCCTCTTATGTGTTGAGTGCTACGGCACCTCCACAATTTGTAGTTGCGCAACCTCGGGTTGCTTTGCCACCTGCGATTTCTCAACAGCCAGCTCCTCTTCCACTGGCTCCTATTCCTTTGGTGCAGCCTTCTCAAGGGCCGCCGACTTTGCTACCTCCTTCATCTGCTACTCCTACACCTGTATTGTCTGTTCCTTCTGTTACTGTTCCAACTTCGGTTTCTTCTCATTCTGCTCCGTCTCCTGTTCTTTTGTCAACTTCTCCTTCTGCTCGACAGAGAATGACTGATGCCGTTACTGGTCTCTTTTCTCCTCTGTTGGGTTCATTGGGTATATCTCCTGTTGTAGAGCGTAAGCAATTGCGTAGTCAGTTGCCTGATCATAATGAACGGACAGTGTTAGATCACTTAGCGCGTAAATGGATTACATATCCTTCGCATTATGACCTTGAGGGTGTTCTGGATGTTTTCCATCAATGGGAAGCACCGAAACAAAGATATGTTTTCGATATGATGTGTTCTTTCCTTCGCGAACAATGGGAAGATGGTGAGGTAGGACAAACTCCGCCTGAGTTGTACCGTATACGTTCTGAGTTTGCGAAAGGGACTGTTGTGGGTCTTGGGGTTGAGAAAGCAGTTGCGACGTTGTCGTTTAGGAGTGAATCTCCTTCTCAGCGACTGTTTGAGCCTGATTCTTCAGTTAGGAGAAAGGCGCGACAATATCCGATGCGTGAGGTTCCTCCAGTTTGGAGACCTGGTGATGCAGCTGCTAATCCAGCCATTCCGCCACATTTTCAGCGTGTCTGGGTACATGTTCCATGGAAGCGTG
The DNA here is from genome assembly GCF_964263255.1 of Lissotriton vulgaris. Taxonomy (NCBI): domain Eukaryota; kingdom Metazoa; phylum Chordata; class Amphibia; order Caudata; family Salamandridae; genus Lissotriton; species Lissotriton vulgaris. The sequence goes on along the minus strand of NC_141693.1, from coordinate 1,061,938,019 downwards.
CTGAAGTTTTAGCTCTTAAGCAAACTTTGCTTGATCCGCGCAAAAATCCAGCAGGGTTTTATAAGGAGCTATCTCAAACCGCGGTTTTCATGTATCGTGAATCTAGCTGATATAGATATGTTGTTTGGGAATGTTGTTCCACAGCCTATTTGGGGAAAGATTCGTTACACTGATCATGCGCAGGAATTAGGTGATACATGGAATAATCTTAGAGCTGCAGATGGTAGACAAGTAGGTGGTGCTAAGCCTGAGGATGTAATTGCTGAACTACCTGGTAGGATTATTGATTATATGAAGACTTTGATGCCGGCTTTGCGTGTTAATTGGGATAAATTGTCTGCATGCAAGCAGAAGAAAGACGAAACTGTGTCCGACTTTTTCACTAGGTTCGAAGAGACATTTGTAGACCACAGTGGTCAGGACATGAGTACAGAAGGTGGTCAACGGTTGTTAGTTGACAAATTTGTTCATAATTTGCTTCCAGAATTGTGCAATAGTTTGAAGGATTCTGAGAGTGCTTTGGCTGTTTCTACGTCAGCGCAGAGTTTGGCTACTGCCCAGTACTATGAGAATAGAAACAAAGATGAGATAGAGAAAGCGGATAAGAAGACTAAGGAATTGAAGACTAAAGTTCTTCTACAGCAAGCTTATCTGCCTCGTAATAATCAGCGCGATTATCAGCAACCTCAGCAATATCAGAGAAACTCGCAAAGGTTCGAGACTTCTCAACAGCGTTTTCCCGTAGGCCCTAATCAATGTGCGTATTGCAAAGAAGAGGGTCATTTCAAGAGTAGTTGTCCGGTTCTGTTACAGCGCACAAATGGTGCTTCTGGTGTGAGAGGTCGAGGTGTTCAACAAGCTCCAAGAGGTAGAGGTCGTGGTCAGAATGCGCGTTCTTTGCCTCCACAGAATTCTATGAATAGCTTTGATCAGCAGAATGGTGCGTCTGGTAGGACGGCGCAGTACTATGAGGATGATTACTATGTCGAAGGTGAGAATGTGGATGGTAATGATTGCTAGGACAGCCATAGACAAAGAGAGGGAGTTGTTTCAGTTCCAGTAGATCAGAGTGGACCCTATGTTGAAGTGATTGCATCAGGTGTGTCAGAGCCTTTTCTGTTCGATACTGGTGCTGCGAAGAGTTCTATCATGCACTCTAAACTCCCTGGCGCACCTTTGTCCGGCTTAAAGAATGTTTCAGTAGGTTTTTCTGGCGCCCCGGTTACGAATCCGATTCCTAGTCCGTTGTCTATTTCTGTTGGTCCTTGTGAATTTGAAGCACCCCTCATTCTGACGACTGGTTGTGGTGAGAACTTGTTGGGATTGGACTTGTTGAAGAGATTGTATGCGACGCTATATTGTTCTCCATCAGGAGTAAACCTTACATTGGGTAAGAGAGTGATCTCTCCGATGTACTTGTCTAAAGATCATCTTCCACCTGAATTGTCTTCTCTCCCTGATTCTCTTTGGGCTACTGGTCCTAATGACGTGGGTCTTCTAGAGATTCCGCCACATGTTGTGACGTTGAAAGCGAATGCTAGATTACCACGCATTCCGCAATATCGCATTTCCAGTGATGGTGAAAGGGCGCTTTTGGCGATCATCTATGATCTGATTGAGAAAGGTGTGATTGAGGAAACTAGAGGTAACATGTGCAATAGTCCGGTTTTGCCCGTTCTGAAGAGAACTGATTCTTCACAACCTCCTGTATATAGGTTTGTGATCGATCTCCGCGAGGTGAATAAGATCGTTGTTCCGCAATTTCCAGTTGTACCTGATATCACCGCTTTACTGACTTTGATCCCGGCTACAGCCACGTGGTTTTCGGTGATTGGCTTGAAGAATGCTTTCTTCAGCATCCCGATTGCCGTGGAGAGTAGAGATATCTTTGGCTTCTCTTTAGAAGGACGAAGTTTCCGGTTTAAGCGTGCTCCTCAAGGATATTGTGAGAGTCCATCGATCTATAGTCAGGCTTTAAAAACACAACTTGATTTGCTGGTTTTACCTGATGGTGCTGCTCTTATTCAGTATGTTGACGATCTGTTAGTTGCGGCCGACAATGAAGAGATCTGTAGAGAGGCTACCTTGTCGTTGTTACGTCATTTGTCTGATTTCCATCATAAGGTTTCTCTTTCAAAGTTGCAATATTGTCGACAAGAAGTTACCTATTTAGGTCACCTCTTATCGAAGGAGGGAAGGAAACTGACCCCAGAAAGAATTCAAGCGATTGCGAAAATGAGTGTGCCTACGACACAGAGAGAAGTACGTGCTTTCTTAGATATTACATCGTATTGCAGACAGTGGATCACTACTTTTTCGTTGCTTGCTAAGCCTTTGATAGCTCTTACTGTTAAGGATACTCCAAATCCTATTCCTTGGACTGACGAATGTCAGAAGAGCTTTTCAGAATTACGCGATGCGTTGTGTTCGGCTCCTGTGTTGGGTACCCCCGACTACAGTAAGCCTTTCACATTGTATGTCCACGAGTGAGAGGGATGAGCATTGTCAGTTTTGACTCAACAGTTTGGCGATAAGCAGCGTCCATGTGCTTATTTTTCATCAGCTTTGGATCCGGTAGCTAGAGCATTGCCGAGTTGTCTGAGAGCTACAGCGGCAGCGGCTGTTTCAATTCGACAGTCTGCTGGTTTGGTGATGGATAATACACTGATTGTGATGGTTCCACATGCAGTGGATACCTTGTTGAATCGTACCAAGACACAGCACTTAACTAGTGCTCGGTTGTCGGGTTACGAATTGACCTTGTTAGCGAGTCATGTGCATATAAAGAGATGCAACACGTTGAATCCAGCTACGTTGTTGCCGATTTCAACTGAGACAGACGTTACCGAACAGCATGATTGTTTCCTTAGGACAGAGGAAGAAACGAAAGGGAGGATAGATCTTAGGGATACTCCTCTTCCAGAGTCTGATGGTACTCTATGGGTTGATGGTTCGTGCGTCAAGCTCCCGAATGGTGATACGACTGCGGCATATGCTGTTACGACTTTGCATACGATTGTTGAAGCTGCACGTATCCCACATAATTCAGCGCAAGCAGCAGAGTTGATTGCATTAACAAGAGCGTGTGTGTTGGCGAAAGGAAAACGAGTGACTGTGTATACTGATAGCCAGTATGCGTTCCGGGTGGCTCATAGTTTTGGACATTTGTGGAGAGAGCGTGGGTTCCTGACTTCGCATGGGACCAAGATCCAGCATGGTCAGTTGGTGAATGAACTTCTTGAATCACTTACTTTGCCGTTGCAAGTTGCGATTGTGAAATGCAGTGCGCATAAGAAAGTTACGGATGATGTTGGTCGTGGTAATGCATTTGCAGATGAAGTCGCGAAAGAAACTGCGAGAGATGTGATGAGTCGAATGTATGTTGCAGGTCTGGCGAGATGGGTTCCAGATGGAAGTATGTGTGAAGATACGATTGAGAGTGTGAAATCTATCCAAGCTGAAGCTACAGAGAAAGAGTTGAATGAATGGAGAGAGAGCAAGGGTAAATTGGATTCGAATGGGTGTTGGATTGAGTTGTCAGAGCATCAGAGATGGTTGTTACCCGATGCGTATGTACTTCTAGTGGTTACAATGGCTCATGGATTGGCTCATATCAGCGTGAAAGGGATTTGCAAGTTGTTGGCTCCAGTATGGCAGAATGCTGGAATTCCTAAGTGTGAAGAGAATCTGGTTAAGAACTGTATGGTGTGTTTGATGTACAATCCTGGTAAGGGAACTCCAACTCCAGCTGGTCATTTTGCTCCTTCAACGTATCCGGTTGAGGCTTTGCAGCTAGATTTCATCCACATGGAGAGGTGCAACAACCTGAAATACGTGTTAGTGGTTGTTTGCTCTTTTTCTAGATGGGTGGGAGTGAATTTGTGGGTCAAGTGATGAAGATAATATGTGATGGATTAGGTATTCGGCAGAAGTTTCACGCTGCAAATCACCCCCAATCAGCTGGTCTAGTCGAGTGCTACAATGGCACTCTTAAACTGAAATTAGCTAAGATTCAAGCGAGCTCTGGTTTACAATAGCCAGATGCCTTGCCTCTAGCCCTTTTGTCCACTAGAGTGACTGTGCATTCATGAATGGGTTTGAGTCCGTACGAGGTGGTTTTTGGTCGCCCGGCAAATGTTTGGGGAGTTCCACGGCCGACAAAGTTTAGCGAAATAGAACATCCTGTGTTGCTTGACTACCTGTATGAATTGATGGCTAAATTGCGTGTTTTGCATCAACAGGTTCACGATTCATTGCCACAGGCTTCTGAAGATCCAGGACACGCCATTGAACCTGGATCATGTGTGCTCGTGAAAAATGTTCAGCGGACCAAGAACGAGCAGCCCCGCTGGACAGGACCATATCTGGTGTTGCTATCAACCCGTTCTGCAGTACGAGTGCACGGTAAAAAGAACTGGATCCACGGTGTACATTATAAGAGGGCCCCTTTGCCTCTGCCATACGACCGGTGGGTCCAGAAAGGACTTCCTGATTCTGAGACTGAGACCGTGCCTCATTTTCTGCCTTTCAGCGATGCCTGTTTGATTGGAATGAACACTGAACAAGAAAGTGATGATCTTCTTCAAGAAGCTGTGCCTCCATTGAACCGCTTGAACACTGTTGAACCTGACTTACTGTTCCGTGAACAGACTTTGCCTGGCAAAGAGCGTTATAATTTGCGACCGAGAGTCGCAGTACTAATAAAAAGATAAATTCTTTCTTTTACTGATTTTTGAAGGTTAGCTCTCCCCCGAGGAACTACTTTGATTTTTGTTTTTCGAACCGCCATCCGGGTTCAGCTGTAGGGTCGCGGTTGTCAAGTCTTTGGAGTGCAAGCCGAAGACGTTAAGTCGACGGTTCTGGTTGGTCTAAGGGAGTTGCCCTGGACTGACAGAAGCATTCCTTAGCATAGAACACCCTACCACCGCGAGCAGCAATTAGAGAGGATTGAGTTCTTCGAGATGGAGAGACCTGTTGAAAGAAATAGCTTTAAGAGCAAAATTTGTAAATTGATGAGCTGAAAATGTTTTTTGATATTGTGTTTGCTTACATTGCTTAGTTTAATGATGTTTTAAATTGGATATGTGACATTCTCCTTTCACGTGACGTTCATGCCCACTACGCAACCTATGCCTCCTCCTACTGTTTCTTCTCATTCTTTTCACCCTTTTCCCGAACATGAAATCGTTAGAAGATTGGAATTTGCAAATAATTCCTTTGTTCAACTCCTGCACCAACACCAGCTAGTAATGAACACGACAAATTGTTGGGTTTGTGGCCTCATACCCCATACAACCGATAAAGGTATTCCTTACCTGGTTTTGCCTTTCAGCTACAATGGTTCAATTTGGGCATATAGAACGATGTTCATTTATGCTCATGGAGTCTATCCCCAACGTTCCGTGAAAGATAGTCCAAAGACTAGTGCTCTGGTCAAGGGTATAGTCGACATGATTAGAGGAATTAGTTCCTATGAGACTATCCCGAGAGATGAGACACAAGCATACATTGGTTGGAACGTTACTGGATATGGATTTAGTCTGAGTGTTAACCAGCGAGCGAAGAGTTCTACACCGATTTGGATAGTGCCCCATCAAGGTCATTATTGTCTGCAAGGTAATGGCAAGCATCCGAGAGCTCAGTTAGGGAAGAGTGTTTGCACTGAGACATATGTATTTGCGTCTCAGACTTCCCCAGCATTTTTAGCAGCTAAGGGTACCTATTTCATCTGTTATGATAAAGCGTACACATGGTTGCCCCCTGATTTCTCAGGCACATGTTTTGTTTCGTTCCTGTTGCCTCCCACTTTTACAGCTGCGGCAGATTACCATAAGACGAGAGTTGCTAGAGGTGTCTTCAGTAAGGAAGATACCACAGGACAAGAATTGGGAGATTTCTTTAAGGTTTTTTTTCCGTTCTGGGAACCTATGGCTAACAGCAGGAACATTCGACAGTTGACGAGAGTGGTTGAGTCCACCATAGTCGAAACTGCCGGTGCCCTTAGTAACTTGACTACTGAGCTCCAGTCGGATCGCCTTATGACACTTCAGAACAGAGTTGCGCTAGATGTCATACTTGCAGATAGAGGTGGGGTGTGTAAACTGATTCAATCGAGCTGCTGTGTTTTTATTCCAGACAACGCTCCAACAGTTTTCCAGGCCATTTCTAAGCTACATAAGATCTCCGAGTCTGGACATATAGACAAGGGAGATTGGTCGTTGATGGGATGGTTTTGGGGATTGATATCCACGTGGGGATGGACGATTCTGATGGTCATTGGGATGATCTTAGCTATCCTTTTCCTGTTCTGTCTCTGTGTACAGTGTGCTCCTGCTATATGTGGCCTCTGTGCTACTTCGTGTGCGAGGAGACCTGTCCAAAGAGAGTTGCTAAGTACTAGGATGATGCTACAGCAACATCTTGATGATCTGATGAATATAGACCTGGATTCAGGCTGACATGGGTTTGGGTTTGTTGCCTATGTAAGGGCAAAAGGAGGGTCTGTGGTTCTGTGGTCCTGAGGTTCCGAGATTCCGAACCCGTTCAATGAAGGTCGTCGGATATAGACGATTTTGGTATCAGCGGACCGCAAATGACGAGTGCGTTATGTACGAGTGTTTTCGTCATAATCGATCAATGAGAACACTACGTATTCAGGGATTTCGTTTGAACCCTCGGGTTCCATTTTGTGTGTGGCAGCCATTTTGTGTGGTTGCCCTCACATAGGCCGATGACTATGGCCGAACGAGTCTTTGGGACACGTACACCTTTAGCTGACTTCTGTGTGACCTGGACGAACTGACTTCTTGCCCAAGGCTAACCTCGTTGAGCCAGTTCCTTGTTAAGCAGCTGGTCAGATAGGGATCAAAGAGCAGGACATTGCTGAGTTTATGGGACATGCACACACCCTTCTATCTTGCTTCTAATCTGCTTCTTTTCCTTCCTTTATGGCTTAATTATTGATTTGGGTTGAGGTCTTTTATGATGGGTTTGTCCGACCCGTTCGAACAGGAATGTTGAATTTTGCCTGGTCATTTCTGGTGGGCTGGACAATGGAAAGTGGGATTGTCGTTATGCGATATGTTTGAAATTTCACCCTTCTATTGGTCAGTTTGTATGTAATTGATGCTAGCCAGGAATGTGATTTTTAGCATAAAAGACGATGCTCTGCTCCATGAATTTGTGCAGTCTCTAGCGAACCACCCGTGTTGTGCTTCGTAGATCTCTGTTCCTGGTTGCAGCTAATAAAATATGGTCTTTGATGTCATCAAGAAGTGCCCCATGTCTCTGTTTGCCGAGGCAGGGGAATCCGAAGACATCGGGCGTTATCCCTGGCGCTGCTGGGTTCTAAAACCTGGTTCTTCAAGACGAATGTTATCTACCACTTCCATCACTGCCGTTTCAGTGCCATGGGCAGCACGGAAGCCTGATTGCGAAGGGTCTAAAAGTGAATGTGTTTCCACAAAACTGGAGATACGTTTGTTAACAAGGTGTTCCTGTACCTTTCCAAAGTAGGGCAATAAAGATATAGGCCTGTAATTAGAGGCAATGGTGGGGTCGCTAGTGGGCTTTTTAAGGATAGGTTTTACCTGGGCCACCTTCCAGCTGCTAGGCATAGATGCAAGCTCAAAAGAGGTGTTATAGATTTTAGAAAGAGAGCAGGCCAGGCGTGGGAATATTTCATTGCACTTGCGAGGGGTTAGCGAGTCTGTGGGAGAACCTGATTTCACTTACCCCAGTGCAACTAACACTTCGGCAGCCGTGGTAGGATCAAATTCCATAAGCAAAGGACCCTCAGTATGGTGTGGAGTCAAGGAGTTACAGGAAGAAACCTCACCAATTAAGGTGTCATTGAGTCCGGGGGTTGTAAACGTAGAGTAGATAGACTTGATTTTGTTATAAAAGTGCGCAGCCAATGCATTGACCCACTCCAAGGTGGGGGTGAAAGATGATTGCTCCACCTGTGGTGCGGTGAACTCATTTAATATTTTAAATAGTTCTTTGGAGGAGTGTGAGGCTTTATTATTTCTTTGTGTGAGATAGCTAGATTTGGCTTCTTTTATTTTTTCCAAGTAGATAGAATGGATTTGTTTATAATTTTTACGATCTTCAATCTCCACAACCTTTCTGCTACTCTACTAGCAGTTTTCTTTATTTTCAGTTCCTCCGTAAACCAAGGGGAGGCAATAGATTTTACTTTAACTCTAGTTTCAGGAATGACCTTGTCCAGTGCAATCTTCACGCACTCTTCCAGCTGGTTGGCCATACTGTCGATGTTGTTAGGTGTGTCACTGAAAGGGTAAAAGTGAGTCTCAAAAGCCTCCAGTGTCAGTTTATGCCAGGGCCGTATGAGCATTGAGTCTGAACACTTAGAGATCCTAGGCTTATTAGGACCAAGGAAGCTAAATTTCACTAAAAAATGGTCCGTCCAGGTCATAGGCAGAGGGGGCTCACAGGTGAAACTGGGCATATTAGTAAAAATTAGATCAAGAGTGTGCCCTGCCTGGTGAGTAGGTCCTAGAACCCTTTGTGTTAATGACAAGGTTTCCATAGTGGTCCTTAGATGACAGGAGTCAGTGTCAAGAGTAAGGTCCATGTGATAATTAAAATCTCCTATTAAAATGAAGTGATCCGTGGCTAATACATGTGAGGCGATAATGTCCAAGAGAGCATTAACAAATTTGGATTTATCACCAGGGCGTCTATAGACCAGAGCAACTCCTCCTATCGTCGTTTTAAAATACGAGATGTTAACTATTAAAATTCCAAACAGGGGGTTTGAAAAGGATTCCAACAGGGAGATACCAATCGGGGCCTTTGCTGCCACTGCAACTCCACCTCCTCTCCTCTCCTCCCCTCTCTGTCTTGTCTGATAACATGGTATTCTGGTGGAAATGCAATGGCAACATCTGGCGATGCTTGACTATGAAGCCATGTTTCTGTAAGGAAACATATAGCCGGTCGTTCATGGTCAAGTAGACTCCATAACTCCAAGGCGTGCTTGGGGATGGACCTCGTATTTATGTAAAGGGCAGAGAGAGGTGGTGGATCTGATTATTTTTCCTGGGTTTGTAACAGATATGGAGGTCGCAAAGGTGGGCACAGACGCTAGGGAAGCGGCAGTAATATCGGGGTTATTCACAAGAGTGCAACGCAAGGGTTGAGGATAAATGATAGTCGCACTCTTTGGATTGAGAGATATGAGTTCTAGCCTGGAATAGCGAATCATATCTACAACTATAGTAATCCCTCACCGTTAACGACCGTAAATAGGCCAGGGGTCCGGGCGGCGGGCGGCGTCCTGGCGCAGACGGGCTTGCCTTTGGCGCGCCGCTGCGCGCCGCTGCGCGCGTCCGCGCTGGGGGTGAAATTAAGTAGGCAGGAGGGGCGGGTCACTATGCTGACATTTTCTGGTGCTCTACTGCTTCCTGTCCCTCCGCTCAACCGGCACAACCGGCTCTCCTACGCCAATCAGAACTATACAATGCAGCATTGTGATTGCTCTGATTACCGTGATTCGGCGCTCAGACGGGGACTGGGGGCCTGGGCATGTTCCCCATCAGGCTGTGCATTACAGCCTGTTGGGGAACTTGCAAAGTGCACATGACTGTTTGGCACGCCCAAGAAGGCTGGCCAAATCGCCAAGCGCACTTAAAGAGTGTGCATGAACCACTCCTTCCTCTGTGACACCAAAATATTATAATAACGATGTTATCATTTTTTTTCCTGCTCTAAGCAGTGGGGCAATGCCCCTCCGCTTTAGCGGGAGAGCCGCCCCTGGGAAAGGGTTAGGAAGCAGTTGTAGGAATTAGGCTTTCTTGTAAGAGATAAACAAGAACATGATTAAGTAATAACCCCTGCTTCTGTCACCACTAAATCCACTCTTACATCAACATGAAACAGTACCTGTAGGATGATATTAAAATATAGCAACCACATGTGACAATTTGGGTCTAGAAGTTGACTGGTTGACTGCTTTCCCAAAGTACTAGGTCTGTAGTCGCCTATAACAGAACTGATGCATAAACTAGTGCATACACACTGCCTTTACAGTGTCTCCTGGTGAAACAAACTCACATGCTCGTCGTTTCTAGGATGTCTTTAAGAACATCCCAGTCAAAAGCATGCAGTAGTTCTCAAGAAGTGCTTTGGGGAGATCAATTTGATTTGAAAATATCTTCGGTTTACAGAATGTACTTCTTAGACTATGCTGGGCACAATTCTTTGCTACAGATTTGTTTGAATATCCAGAAGAAAAGAGTCATATTCACTTGAAATGCAACAGTAGTGTAATCAACTATCATGTTTTACTGCTGCTTTTGGCAACAGGAGTTGTAAATACGCACGGTAAAGAAGCAGTATCGAAATGTGTACCAATTCTAGTCCTAGGTATTCTTTCCAAGCTTTTTCTCGAATCCCCTCATACTGCTGAAGAAGAAAATCCCCTCTCATCACCCATAACTCACTGACAGAACAGGCATCTGAATGGCAAACGGCATGTCTGCTATGTATCGTGTTTGGTCCATGTAAGGGACTCTGTGATCCAACACCACCACCTAGCGTTCATTTGGTAAACTACTGCAATACCACACGGCTAAATCAGTCATATTGTACCTCTGTTACGCTATACCATTTTGTATTCAGAGACTGAAGTAGTTTAGTTCCCAAGCTTCATACGTTTGATCAAAACCGTTCCTATAATTTGCATTTAAAACGTTTGCACTAGGTGCAATTAGCATATTACTAAAAACATATTTTCTGAAAGCATTGTAAACATTTAAACATAATCTTTTTGCAACAGCCTATTTTACACTGTGAGCAGCCTATCTTAAGTTGTATATAATACATGTTTAAATCAATGACTTATTCACAGAGCTTTCTGTCTCAGACTTGGAACACATTACACTATAAGCACTCATCACTATTTTCCTAGTGCACCGAGCAGGATTGAAATAATTAACCATCCAGTTACAACCATATATCTGAAGGGATTGCATTAACTAACAGAGCTGTCCTTCAAGGAAAATGCATTTCTGACAGATTTACGTTGCAGGTGTGTGTGTGTTTAATTTTATATGCTTTACTTTACTTTATTCACTTTATTTCGGTTCATAGAACCTTAAGAGCACATCAAAAAGTGCATAGTTCAGTACAATAAAAATAATTAAAAAAATGTATTTAAACACATTTCATCATACAGTACAACAAATAGAGCCAGGAGAACACACCAGTAAAAAGCATTGCCACAGAATACAGACTAAAATTTAGACAGACTCGGCAGGTCTTTTACTTGATCCATTTGAACAAGATGGTTGCAATCACAAAGTAATTTCATTATGCACCAAAATGAAAACCGATATCTGGAAATTAAAAGACAACCTTAAATCCACAAAGATCAGATAGTCTGCCACCCTCTAAAACCACTGATTTCCAATACAGGCGTTGAAGTCTAAAAACGTAGTATACAGTGGCGGTGCGTTGCCAGAAACCTGCTTGAAAGGGGTTTAAAACCTTATTTTTCACTATCCTTTTCTGAATTCTTTCTAGTATGACTCTAGAGAATACTTTTTGCATCATGTGAACCAAACTGATAGGCCTGTAATTTCCAGGTAGCAGTGAAGAGCCTTTTTTTATGAATAGGGATAATTTCTACCCCTGACTATGAATATGGAATGGGGATCACTCCATGATAGCATTTAAAATAATCAAAAGGTAAGGGCCCCAAACAGCTGGTTCTGAGAGATAAAGGTCTCTGGTATTTTATGGATATCAGGGACCTTATGTAGTGCAATCTTATTTACAGCCCTATGAACGTCATCAAGGTTGATAGCTGGATAGTCCTTTGGGTCCTGAATAGACTCCCTGCCCAGCCTAGCATTTTCAATGGTACCAGCAGAGATCACCCGATCCCTTCAGTTCACCATCCAGGATCTGATAGTGCTCATTCTACATGTCACCTGTAATATTATGCTCCAGAAAGCCTTGTGATCATTGCGCTTAATAGCATAGAGTAGAGCATCCCATTTGGCTATATCACACTCTCTTTTAGCAGAGCTGGTAGTATTTTTGCAGGAAGCTCTCATGGCTTGGATCAAGTTTCTGTCTTTACATTTAATTGTGTCTATTACGGCTACTTTGGCAGATCTACACTGTTTGCCAAACCATAAGGGCAGATGTGTTTTATTCACCTTAGACCTAGATTCTACGTAGAAGAGATCTTTCAGTACACCAGCTAGCATCGAGTGAATCTCGCCCACCTTTGCCTGTTGGCCAAGTTTGCCATCTGGGGTGATTTATTTACTCAATTCTGTCAAGGATCTACCCACCACTCTGTAGAGTGTTTTGATTGAGCCCGGGGACTGCTCCAATACACTCCATCTAATTCTGCATCTATTGGAAACCAAATGGAGTCTTCCATCCAAGTGGTCCATTTGTGTGGCCATTACCTTTCTGGTTGGAAGAGCTAGGTCAGGGGAAAGGGCATTGTGATTGTGATCATGTCTTGCTAAAACTTCCAGATCGACCACAAAGGGCCATAACCTTACATCAACAAGAATGTAATCTAGCAGTGTTGAATACCCTACTCGATTAAAAGTATGTGACCCAAGGCTATCTGAGTTTAGGCACGTATACAGTGATTTTGGATAAGTGCGTATATTTGCAAAGCTAGGGGAGACCATTTCTCGATGGGGGTATGGACAATGCTGGAATGGACCAAATACTATCCTCATTACATAAAGTATCATCGAGGTTGTCTTCAAGGGGCTCAAATCGACGGATGTACGTTGTTATGACGCATGTTGTAACAACGCATGCCTTTACCACGCAAGTCTTACAACGCAAGTCGTTACAACGACTTGCGTTGTAGGGCGTGGATTTAGGAATCTTATAATTTTATATTCCAACACCAGTCCCCGTAATAGTAGGGAGGTGTTGGAATATAAAATTGCAAGATTCCTTATCCCACAGCGCCATCCAGCGCAAGTCGTAGTAACGACTTGCGTTGTAATAGCTGTGGGGTAAAGGCACTGCGGTGTAAAAACCGCGTCGTAAACGATGCTCCCCCAAATTGACAGTTAAACTCTCTTCCCACCACCTTGAAAGCACCCTCCGGTAATGTAGTCAAGAGCGTGGCTAGTTGCTCCACAATGGGGTATTCTTGCTCCATACTAACTGATCTTGAGTAGACATTCAACAAATGCACATCTATGTTAGGGGGAAAGTAAGAAGGAGACATAGAATATCCTCTGTAGTAGTCTTCTTAACTTAACTTAACTTCACAGCCCCAGTGTGTGTCTATCCAGGTGGACAGTTCCTAAGAGGTTCTGCCCCTACCCCCCAAGCTGCCTTAGAAAAGTCAGCAAAATCTGTACGTTGGGCTCCCTTGATCTGCTAGGTTTTGTGAAATAGACAAATATAATACTGATCTAGGAATGATCTCCAATCTGCACAGTCAAGTTTGGCCTTCAATCCAGCAACATTCCAAGGCACCACTTTAATTATACTTAGGCATTCTGGTTTTAGGTTTAAACCTATTATAACTGATAAAACCCCACCAAAAGGAAAATAGCCAACAACGGTGTAAACAAATAAACACTGAAAAAGCACATTTGCAACCACAAACTAAGTGCCATTCAAAGAAAGGAAAAGATGAGTGAAATAGTCATTTTCATTTCTTCCTGAAGGGGCCCATACAAGAAACTTTGTTATACAAGGTAGCGTGAAGAAGTACTGAGCTAACATTGTCTCTTCTCCCTACAGCTTTTTTCAGCTTTTTGGTCTTTGGTCTAATGATGCAGTGTTTAGATGCATGTTTTAAGTCTTATTTAGATATTTTATCAACTGTAGATATTTGATATTTTGGCTACATTTGATTTCATTGATGGGTAAAATGGCAGGTTCCATAAGAATCTTTCCAAATATGTACCATCACATTTACCCACAGACAGAGAATGGGTGAAATCTTTTGATACATCAGCCCCCTTTTCTAGAGAGTCAGTATTGATTGTAAGTGAATTGCCAAACACCCCAGGCTTTAAACATTCAATGCAAGATGTAGTGGCCGGTTTATGTGAAAAGAATGGTGTCACCAAGCATCTGAGATAGTGGTGAAAACATGACACCGGATGTTTGGGAAACATGGAAAGCAGTGTCACTTGGAACGCTGCTGAAAAAAGTTCCTACCTAGTTCAATAAAGAATGGAGTGATATTGTTTACATTTGCAACACTTCAGCTATGTATATGAAAAAGTTGTAAGATGACCTGTCAAAATCAATACCTGAGCTGAAATGCTTCCCTGAAAGAGATCGCTGTCACTTGCTAGATGGCATGCTAAAAGCATCTTTACAATCTCCGGTGATAATGAAGAATGCTATTGACTTTGTAGTCCATTCTGGTGCAGTAAAAATGTATTTGGACCTCAGTTACCCTGTGCACATGCGATCTATACACATGCACTATTAGGGCAGAAGGCTAGCAATAATTACAATTAAATTAAAATTCCATAAACACTATTTCTGTTGTTTTTAATGGCGTGAAAATGTGTAACCACTGATAACAACTGTTTTTTTAAGATATTGAAAAAACTGGAAAAAAACCCACCAGAATTTACCAAAAATAGAAACTGAAAACAGGAAAGCCTAATCATATTTGTGGTTCGTGCAGTGCCCGTTATTGCTCGTTATTCCCAAGAAGGCCAGCCAAACAGTCATGCCCACTTAGGGTGTGCAAACCACTCCTCCCCCTGCTCTGGCCAGGCTCCTCCCCACCACTGACTGCAATTGGTAAAATAAAATGATAATAATGATATGTTATTATAATTTTATTTTTCCTTTTGAGCAGTGGGGCAACGCACCTTCACCTTAGTGGTGGACCCGCCACTGAGTGCTGTAGAAGCGGGAGGCCCTTCTAATGCAAAGCCCAATGGGATATATAGAGGGGCTTGAACTGTATACTCTTGGATACCGGCCACCAGTGCAGAGAAACCACAGCATTGGAAACAGAATTGTGTTTAGGTATTTTCAACAGTGTCCATGCAGCTGCATTTTGTATCAGTTGACAAAGGGCTGGCTTTAGGGCTGGTGGCACCCAGTGTGGACAATGTTTGGTGGCGTCCTCCATCCATGGTGGAGTCGGTGACCACCTCCACAACAGATTCGCTCACCACCACCCTTTAACAGTGCCCCTCAAGGCTCCATAACCACTCTCTTTCAGATGCATTTAATTGGTTATATAGCGCCACTCATACCAGTGTAAGGTGTCAGAGCACTTTGCATCACACACACATTACACAGAGACAATCAATCATACATGTGTAAATCATTGTATAGGATATGTTGCATAAGCCAGAGGACTACAAGGTGTAGGAGTGATGTCATCCATACTGGTAGGCAGTATAGTTTGAGTGCTTGCTCTTGAGAAGTACAAACTCAGACTTGAAAATGGAACACCATAGTTTGGGGTTCTCTTTAATAATAAGTATCGATGTCTACCCAAAAGAACCCTTTTTGCAACGTCAATCTATGCTTAATCTATACTTTACAGTGTGCATGCAGCACTACGATGACACTTAATAATTCACTGTTCTATATTAGGATTTTACCTTATAAACGGCAAGTAACAAAAGGATGTCTCTTAGAAAAGCAGTAACCCACTGTCCTATTTACATTGTATGCTCCTTGTGATCTGCATAGTAAACATTCTTTGCAGCAGGCATCTTAATCCTCTGTGCTATTTTATGATCAGCGAAAACCTCAACGAAAAAAACTCTGATATCTCTGTCAAGGAAGAACATTAATCACTGGAGTTATTTTGACATATATATTGTTGCCTGGAAATTGCTGGAGGCGAGAAACGCGGCAGCAGGTACTTTTAAAATCAAAATAAATCAACAAACACGCCGCTCCCTGAAGTCAGCACCTGGTGCGGTGTCACAGGTCGCACCACCCTAGAGCTGGCCCTGAGTTGAAGTCTTTTGCCAACAGATTGAGGGCTACCTACGTAGAGTGAACTACTATAATCCAATCGTGAAAGCACTTGCAACACCACTCTCCGCGTAGAACAGGGTAGCGAATTCAACAATTTTTTAAGTGTTCTTAATAGACCAATGCAGCTTGTGCCTAGTTTCCTCGCTTTAACTTCCAGGGAAAGCTTATTATCAATTCAAAATCCCACACTTTTTAACCCTTATTTTGGAATTGGATGGTCGCCTAGAAAGTCCGACCAGCAAAATTTAGTTCCGCTAGCAGTATTGTTGCCAACTACTAATACTTCAGTTCTATCACCATTTAATTTTAAACAGCTGGCAGACATCCATTATGCTACTTCCTTTAGACATGCATTTAACTGATTGGAAACTTCCACTTCACCTGGGGGCAGTGAAATAACAATCTGTGTGTCATATGCGTAGGACACCACTGTAAAACCAAGTGCAAATACAATCTCTGCTACCAGGCGAACATACAGATTGAATAGCGAGCGGAGGGGTTAGTGAGGATCGTGTGGTATTTGACTGGACAATCATTTATTGCTGCTATTGAACGTATTTTGAGGTGTGAGCCTGTATCTACCTCCTCCTCGCCCACCAAGAGAAGCCTTGGACTGCTCGACCCGCAATACCACTGAGATTCAAGTGATGAAGGGTCACTTGGCCCAGTGTATTTATTTATTTATGAACTGTGCGATTACTTAAAATCATTACAGTATAGAAAAATACAGTTTGGTTCAATAAAATACAGTAAAATGCAGTAAAATGCCCCCCCTCGCTCGGTATACACTGGTCTGGCCCATTAGTACCGATATTTGTTCTTGGTGCGGACTATGTTCACTGGTGCTATACTTTATTAAAAGAACTAAAAATTTAGAGTCATCGTGAGACCTCTCTTACTAGAGTCTGGAAGGCGTATATAAGTTCGACATCCTCAGTTGCACTGTGGACTACATCGGACCCTGGGTTGGCCCCGGTTGGATACCTCTGACCGATGGAACCCTTTTCTTTTCGGCGGCTCCCTGTGTTATCTATGGATTGCCAACTTTGGGACGGCGGGTCACAGGGCTCTTCGGGATGGTATCCTTTAATTGGTTTTCGAGTGCCATTTTAATTTGATGGATGAACTTGCCTATCCTAGCTAGTAAACATGTTGTGGTTTCAGAGAAACACCAATCCGAAGCCTCTTTGCAAGTTCTGTGGCCCAAGATGCGTAGTGCCGGACGTAGCAGACGCTGTCGGCTGCTGGCCAGCTTGGTGCAGCAACATAGCAAGTGTAGCCAGGATTCTCTGCGATAATTGCAAAGTCGGCAGGCAGTGGCTCCGTCCGAGCGTGCCCTGCGTGGATTGAAGTCCGTTATCCTGAGGGCCAAGAGGCGCATAAACAGAATTTTCTGTCTTGTTTCGGTTGTTAGTGAGTCTTGTAAGTATGGTTGAGGTTTACCGGGAGTGTAGGACTTGTCCAGGGCCAACGTTAGTGGGTTGGGCCGGAGCGAGGAAAGGTCTAGCTCAAAGGAAATAGACTGGACTTTGCCCAGGCGGAATATGGGATTTCGTGTTAAGTGCAGACTCCGCCCCTCGATCTTCAGAAGTTCAATGGCTAGTTCCATCTTGGCTTGCCATGGGGAGCCTGCTTTGCCAAAGATGGTTTTTAGCGCGTGCTTTAAGGTGTTTTCGGGCGACTTCAGAACTCTGATGTAGTATTTTAGCAATTCCCCCAATAGTATCAGTTCAGGACGTTTCAGGCCTATTTCCAGTCTCACCCTGTTATTCCTAGCCTGTTTGGGGGCCCGTAGGACCATCTTGTATGCTTTCACCTATGCCGCTTGGACCACTTTCTCAAAAGCCCCTGGGTAGGCTATATGGCCGTACGTGATAGCGGGGATCAATTTGGCCCTGAGTACTGTCAGCATCGGATATGCAGAGGGACTGACCAGGCTGTGGCTTAGACGTCTTAGAGATGTAATTATTTTGTCGATTTTTGGTTTAAGCGCCTTCAGATGTTTGACTGCGGTGGCCCTCTCTGATACCCATGTGCCCAGATAGTTGTAGGATGGGGCCGTGGTGATTCGGTGTTCCCCCAGAGACCATGAAAATTTTGTTTTGTGTGGATATTTACCAAAGATTATTATCTTGGTCTTGCTCACATTAATATGTAACTTGTTTTCCTTGTTGTACGTCGCAAGACTGTTTAAGGCTCTTTGGAGGCCTACCCTGGTGTGGTCCATAATTACCGTGCCATCTGCGTACTGGAGCGTACCCAGAACCAGCTTCCCCAGTCTGGGCGGTGCTAGGTTGGCATCTTTCAGGGCGTGCCCCATGTCTGCAGTGTACAGGTTGAAAAGCAGGGGGGCCAGAACACACCCCTGCTTTAATCCAGAGTCAGTGGCAATTCTTGTGGTTACAGATGTGGCGCTTAGTTTCACCTGAACCCAGGTCCCCTCGTAAAGTGCTTTTATGGCCTTTAGAAGATCTCTAGGGATCCCCCAAGACTCTAGTTTTGCCCAGAGTCGGCATCTGTTCACACGGTCGAAGGCCGTTGAATAGTCTATAAAGCAACAGAACAGGGGCAGCTTATTCCGCATGTTGGCCTTCTTAGCGAGGTACGAGAGCGCTATGATTTTGTCCAGCGTGGAACAGTTAGCCCTGAAGCCGGTCTGTGAGGGCGGGAGTATGCCGTTCTTATCCACCCAAGTTTCCAAGTCCTTAAGTAGCAGGCGGGCATAGATCTTGGCTTCAATGTCAAGGAGGGCTATCAGTCTGTAATTAGCCGGATTCGAGTGGTCACCTTTTTTGTGGATAGGAAAGAGAATTGAGCCTTTCCAGGAGAATGGCAGGGTTGCAGTTGCTAATGCGTGGTTAAATAGAGGAGTAAGTTTGGAAGCGAAGAATGCAGGATCTTTCTTAAAAACCTGTGCGGGGATTCCGTTAGGGCCTGGGGCACCGTCGGTTCTGATGGCTTTGATGTATTTTGCTATCTTTGCCTCCGAGAATTTTCCAGGTACGGGCGGACTTGAGACATCGTTCAAGGCACTTTCCGGGCTGATGGTAGCTGCCGCCGCCTTGGGCCACCCGGTGGTACCGTGAGACGTCCGATTTGACTCACAAGTATACAGCCCCTTTGAATATTGTTCCCATACTTTTCTTCCAACACTGTTAACCTTATGTACGCCACCTGATGACAAGCTGTTGATGTAGCGCCAGAGCTTGCTATTATCTTTGCCTTTAATTATGGAAAACACTGTCAGCCAATTCTGTTCGATCCGTTTTCTTTTCAGATCCCAGATGTTCTTTTTGTACTTGGCTCGCAAAACAGCAATGGGGAGCCCCCCTGGCAGGTAGATACCTTTCTTTTTTGCTCTCACTGCCTTGTTGAGTGCATGCTTGGCAAGCTTAAGTCTGTGGGTTTTTTGGTGACCTGAGATGAGATTTTTTTGTCCGTTTCTTGATTGGTGGGTATTGCCCAGTGGCCCAGTTACTCAGGACCCATATTAGGCAGTGCTTATTTTGAGCCGGAGCTTTCTGGTGCTGAGCACCGGCACCTAAGTGTCAACACCACACATTCTGCCATAAGGTGGTTCTGCTCATGTAATTTAGGGATGAGCATTATCACAGTTGTTTAGGAAAATAATACATTAAAACATGACTAATACCTGCCTCCCCAGCCATTCCTTTAGCTTCGGGGACCTGGAATAATCTGAACTGTCACATTTACATGCAAGAGAGATGGTTAGGAGTTGTTTTGGCAGCAATGACATGGGTGATGGGTGATGCAAGCTGCAGTGGCCTCCTGGTCAGAATCCTGGCACTTAATATTTTACAAAGTAAGCACAGATAATAAGTCGGACCCCAGGACATCAGGAGTAAAAGGCCTCAAACCCCACAGGTGAGCCCAGTAGCTCCTGCTTGCCTGGAGGCCCCCCCGAATGGGGTTCTGACACAAGGTACATGTATAGAAACGGCCCACTGTCCACACTGGGCATGCAGCACTTGGTGAAGTGAGCTGGCCTTGGTCCATTGCCACAGTCTACTTTTCTGTGATGCCCATTCAAAATAACCTATACTTAATCCTTCATGGCTGATAAGTCAGCTATACCACTCTTCTATGATTAGGTACTACAGTGGGTTGATTATTTGTAGACAGCAGCTTCTTTCCACTAGAGTAATTCAAGACTCTTTGTGAGAGTAAAGCTCCTGATCTCTTCACATACATTAGATTACACCATGTGGACTCAGTACAGAAGGATAGGCTTTCTCAGGAGCCATGGGAGTTTTACCAGCTCGCACTGATGTACCTTATCCTTATGCACTGGGCAGTCGCGATTATATATGGTCACGGAAGGTATGGTCTCAACAACCTATTCTATTAGGGAATGATGGGAGGAGGACTTTGTTGTGACCAGATAAAGCCAGTTTCCATAAATCAAAGACATGGACTTATACCTTTCAAATTTATAAATAGAGTATTTTATATCTCTAGGTGACTACATCAGAGACATCCAGCATGCTCCCTGAATGTGCCAGATGCTTTTAGAATCCTGTTGATTTTAGGCATTTGTCCTGTAGCTGTCCTACAGTTAATGCTTTTTGGGCTGAGGTTACAGTCACAATAAATGAAATAGCAAACACCCAGCCTACCTGTGTGTCTCTTCCAATGCTCATAGGCTGTGTTGTTGATATACCCCACTGTAAAAGGAAGTTGGTGACAATGCTACTGGTTCTTGCCCGCCGATGCATTGCTAGGGTGCGGCTGAGGGGCCTCACACCCAGACAGTGGGACTAGGTCTGGGATATTTTATTCTACAAAGAAGGGGCTGAGATGTATGTATATCTCCAAGTCCCAAATATAAGACCAAAGGATGTCTACGGTCTGTTCCGGTAGTACATGTCAAAGATGGCAAAGACAGTTGGGGGGAGGGTTATCACGCCCCATAGGAGGGAAAACAGTGAACATTGCCCTGTACAGCAGTCGATCCTTTACTAAATGTCTGGGTGAATGGTGGAAGGGATCGTCCAGATGAGGGTATGCATGTCATACCTATGAAGCTCTACACTGAGTGCAGTTATTGTTTGACAATGCGATAAGTCCATATGTAAGAGCCTGTTTTAATTTCCAGGTCAAACTGTAATACCTTTAAAAGAGGCACAGAGTGCTCATAGTCACTGGTGAACGCCCCACGGGGCAAAATAAATGTTGATAAGGGCTCTGTCCTTGGAGAGACCGGTGCATCCCTCCACAAGAACTTTGGCAATGTTAGTTTTTTTTGGGGACCCTTTTATCTTTATCTAGTTTTAACAACTAAGACAGCATCTGGTTGGGGCTAACTCTCCCCCCTTAAACCTCCTCCTGTTCCTCTGTGTAGTGGCAATGGCATATCAGGAAGATGTGAGTGAGGACTATCTGGAATATGCAAAAGTCCCCTTTGAGCATGATATGGAGGAGCGACTTGTGAAGGCACTTGATACTCAAGTGCAGTGTTCGGTTAACCGGGCATTAATTAAAGCCTTACGGCCCTTTACCCAATCCCTGAAAAGCTATGGCCGTCGCAAATTGTTGGGTGCAACAGGGGGCACGTCTACATGTGATTTGACTTGGCACGAGGCGGGCTTTGCACGCAGTAATTCCAGAGCGGCGGTACTGTGGCGCAAAGGTGTATCTCTGGCACACGACTGGTGATTTCAGCGCCGGTGTTAGGGAAAGGGGAGGAGAGTGCGATATTGCTGTAAATATGGCATTCTTCTCCCCTCTCCTTTTCACGAAGCGCATTTGCGGCTGTTGGAAATTTGCACTGAAATAAGACCTTTTCTCCAACGAATGCAAGAGGGCAGGACCATATGTGGCCTGCCAGGGTCTAGACTTCAGTTCACTATTGTAAGTGGCAAGATATTTTGCTTAGCTACTATTTCACCTGACTGGGTAATAGGGAAAGAAGGGATTTGAGGTAGTGGATGCACTGTACAAATATGTACTTAATTTATTAAGAAAGGGTGGCCTCATGTTATTTCTTTCTTCATTCCATTAATGCTCTCAAGTAGGGATGGCTGTACATGAGAAATGTGATACCAATATGTTTTATTTGTAAAGCACTAATATCTAGTTATAAGCTTAAATGCACGAATGTATCTTAATATGTACAAATAGGGCACTGTCAAAACATGCAGTGAGGAGTAAACAGTCAATGTGGACATTTACATTTTTCAACACAAATTTTATTTTCAAACATGTTTCCCCCCAAATAGCAGCACTCCAGTGTCACCTCGTTGATTTGTGCAGAGCTCTGTATTTAAAACTGGGTCTTGCCATCTGCTGTGAGAGGGGGTCATGCCAGAGGATTGGATCAGTGGGCGGAGTCAGAGGTGTGTCTGGAAATAGCAAAACATGCCAATTTTTTGTACGTTTGCATTTCACTGAACAGCTACAGCTTATGTTATTCAATTCAAACAATGGATAAACATGATTATTTGAGGTTCAATATATAAGTTGTTTACATTAAAATACATTTGCAATGTGGGACATATATCCAATCACAGAATGTCCCAAATACGCTTATAAGTGGAATCATAGGCCATTTGTCTCCGAGCCATGCCGTTTCTTTCATCAGCACTTCTCCTCCCTTTTCTAACCATTTCTGAACATAAAATGAGAGTAAAAGTCAAAATTATATTTTCATTCAGGAAGTGAACGAAAAGCAGTAACCCACTGAGCTATGCACATAAAATATTGCTCTTCAATATGTATGGTACACGTTCCTTGCAGCAGGTGTATTAACCGTCTGCGCTACCTTAGATGAGTCACAACAGCTATTAGACAAAACTCCCCCCCCCCCCCATCTATCTCCAGCAGGTACATTGATCACCAGAGTTATCTTGGCACTTTTATTGTTGCCCGAAACCAGCTGAATATACAAAGAACTTTACAGTGTTTTTAAAACTCCTGCACTGCTACAAAACACCACAAACTAAAGCGGCCCACTTACCCTTCCAGTCGCCCTGGAAAACGCCTGATGCCTGGAATAGCCAGACCTTGCCTAGTTACTGCAAAACCTTTTTCAATGCAAAACTGCAAATATGTATGCTTATTTGATATAAACGTGACGTATCACTCTTAGTGTAAGACACAGATTCTTCCTGAATATCCTTTGAATTGGGCTCCTGCCTGAATGATACACATGAGCAGTTTCGTACACAAAAGTGGGCCTGTGGGTAAACCTCTTAGGTAAGCACATTTAATGTTATTCCTAAGGACCCTCACACAGGACCACTTACCTTTTTGACCTTCCTTTACAATTCCTGCCTGTTCTTTACAAGGCATAATCTTTTTGGCAGATGTTTTCAATTCCTGCCTGTTCTTTACTAGGCATAACCTTTTTGGCAGATGTTTTAAAGTTTACACCTTTAACATAAACTTTCTAACAAGCAATATAAAATGTTTTTTAACTTCTAGACAATTTAGTAAATTTTTTCGGGCATGCAGTACAGAATAGAAGTAAAGGCAGAATGCAACCATCTGTTCTGCAGTCCTGTGACTTTGAGTTGAAAAGAAGCTGTATTGTGCAGAGATGGGTTTGGGTCCAGGCCGGGTTAGCTCCCAGCCGAAATCTTCCTGAGGCAGTTGTTCCTGTGTTGTGCCAGAGGCTAAGCTCTCCTCTACCTGGTTCAGAGACACGCTTGCTATAAGTGGATTGGAAGCTGCGTGACACAGCCGTGCTTTGTCAAGGCAGAGGATTACCCAGCTCTTCAGGGTAGGATCCATGTGTCCAGCCTCTTCATGGCCTTTCTACTAGTCCCAGATTCAGCGGCACTCTCTAATCCCACGTCTCTTGTGTTATTAGCCTTGTTTCCAGTTTGCACAGGTACCCCGTTCAATGTAGTAAGTTTGTTAAAATAAACTAGTTTGCTTGCCCTCTCTGCACCATACTCTACACAGAGGATTTTACACTCCTTGTTCTGGAATCCACTGCTAATCAAGGGCCGATATTGCATTGTCAACAATCTACTCTGTTTTCACTCGGCTGAGACAACCCCGGGAGGTAGCTTTGCTTTCAATTCTTCCGCAAGCTGCACACATGGCGATATATTTACTATTGAGGGCCTTACAGAGGTTTTGTAACTAGTGCCCCATTCTGGGAGACGCACCTAAGGACCTGATCAGAATGTTGATCGGTCCCGGTTTCCCTACCTCTGCTGTTCGACGTTCTCTTTGAAGAACCAGCTCCTGAGGCAGATCTAGATGCAAGCACCTACTACTTTTTTACTCTCTGAGAGGAAAACTCCCTCATGGTCCTTTTGATGATGAGATGACTGTCATGTCACACTCAAAGAGATTTCCGTTCTCCTTCACATTTACGAAGGCACCATCCCATTTTGTAGAGATGCCCTGACAAGACGCCCCACTCTCACTCCATCCAGGCTTGGAGGAGTTTGTTTCCTTATGACTTGGCTGTCTAAACCCCCTCTTTTCGTCCTGAAGAAGACCCACCATGATGTCCCCATGAAATAGATAAGTTGGGTTGAAACGTCGACGTGCCGTCTCTCATGTCCGATAACAGTGAACATAAATAATTGAAGGCCCAGGTTACTACTGTATTTGTTCACTTGGACAGAGATCTAGCTTTCCTGGCCATCAATCTGTGTTATCCATGTATTAGTGTTTTTATTTCTTGTTTCCATTGTCTCACCATATTCACTTCATATCACAACAGTCACTATTCAACCACTTTTTTTCTTGTATTGTATGACAGCCCACTCTTTATGAATATGATTTGACATATGGTTTTTGCGAGGATCCTGAAAGGATTATTGGTGGCGACCCCCTATCGCAGCCAAATTGGACTACAAACTAAGGAGACGGAGGCGGCAGGGTTGGAGGGCCCGCCAACAACATATTCAAAAGCGGTGAGTGCCCATAGGATTTGCGTAGGTTGGGAGGTGTGGAAAGGAAACACCATTAGCCTAATAACTAAGGCTTGGCATTCACAAATAGCTGAGTACCGTATTTTCCGGCGTATAAGACGACTTTTTAACCCCGTAAAATGTTCTGGAAAGTCGGGGGTCGTCTTATACGCTGGGTGCCAAATTTTATGGTATGTTTTCATGCGTTTTTTCATAGCGAGGACTTCACTCGAAGGTGTCAGACCGCTTCACAATAGGAAATAACAAGAAACAACACATCTTATGTTAAAAATACAGCCACCGGCACTGGCAACACCCACACCCAGGCCCCGCGCCATGAACTGTGCAAGTATCGAAAGCGAGCGTTTTTTCATAGCGAGGACTTCACTCGAAGGTGTCAGACCGCTTCACAATAGGAAATAACAAGAAACAACACACCTTATGTTAAAAAATACAGCCACCGGCACTGGCAACGTCCACACCCAGGCCCCGCGCCATGAACTGTGCAAGTATCGAAAGCGAGCGTTTTTTCATAGCGAGGACTTCACTCGAAGGTGTCAGACTGCTTCACAAGCGAGCAAATGGCGCCATGAGTCTTACCTAGACTGCCGCTGCCGCTGCACACGCGCCTCCAACCGCTTGCACATCCCCAGGCAGACGAGGCAGCAGGACGAGGCAGCAGGACGTCCGAAATATATAACGGGCAGCCAGCGCCGAAGATGGCGGCCCCCGCTGTGTTGCACGTTTGACACGCGCTCCTCCACATGCACTCTCCATGAATCTCACGCTGATCGGAAGGAGAGGAGCGTCAGTACCACATGATCGCCTCAGGCCATGGGCATAGAAAGGGGACTGTAGAATGTTCCCGATGGCAGTTTTTGCAGCAGTTCTTTCAGCATGGTACATGTAATGAATTACAAAACATTACACTACATTTATTATTACCAAGGTTTTTATATGACTGACTGAGCTAAAACAACCATTATTATATTTATTTCATAAGTTAGGTACTCACCTTCTTTTGATACACCGAGAGGGGCTGTAGTGAGTACAGAGTTTGTATGCAGTGTACACAGGAAGTACCGGTACCAGTACCAGTAGAGCACTTGCCGTGATTGGCTGGTTGTTGCAAACAGGAAAGGCAGTCTGGTGAGCAGATATTTACATGTGGTGGTGAAGACAGTACAGCACCAGTCTCTGTACCTGTTCATACTGTACAGCACCAGTACATACAGTGCAAATGGCTGACAGTCAAGAACCCATCATGGCTCCAGCAGTAGCAAGAAGAAAGAAATATGAAGCCAGTTACAAACTTAAAGTTGTGAATTTTGCCATGGAACATAATAACTGTGCTGCTGCAAGACAATATGGAGTAACAGAAAAGATGGTTCGGGCCTGGAAAGCAAATGAGAAAGCATTAAGGAGTATGCCAAGGGGTAAGTGAGCATTAAGAAGAGGCACCCCACATTGGCCAGAACTCGAAAAACATGTAGCAGACATGGTGAATGAGCATCGCCAAAGCGGTTATGTAGTGACACGAAATAAAATACGATTGTTTGCACTTCAGTGGGCCAAATCTAACCCAGATCTCAGCAACAGATTTAAGGCCACTGTATCCTGGTGTACTAGATTCTTGGGAAGGCATAATCTGGTATTGAGGCAAAAGACAAAAATTGCCCAAAAATTACCTGCAGATCTTGATGCCAAAATGCATAGTTTCCATTGCTACGTTATTAAGCTGCGCAATGAACATGGCTATGCGCTAAGTAGTATCGGAAATATAGATGAAACTCCAATGAATTTTGATATGGTTGCAAACAAAACTGTCCATCAAAAAGGTGAAAAAACAATTTTAATAAAAACAACAGGACATGAGAAGTCCAGTTTCACAATGGTACTAGCATGCACAGCTGATGGCGCCAAACTGAGACCAATGGTTATTTTTAAAAGAAATACAATGCCGAAACTCAAGTTTCCTGTTGGTTGTTTTGTGCATGTGAATGAAAAAGGCTGGATGGATGAAGAAGGGGTAAAGCTATGGCTTGATAATGTATGGAGCAGGCGACCAGGTGGACTTCTACAAAAACGTAGTCTACTGGTGTGGGATATGTTCAGGGCTCATTTAACTCCAAGCACCAAGCAAAGGCTGGCAAGAATAAAAACAGATGCTGCAGTTATACCTGGAGGATTGACATCGTTGGTGCAGCCACTGGATGTGTGCCTAAACAAGCCATTTAAAGATCGCATCCGAGAACAGTGGAATGAGTGGATGGTTAGCGGTGAAAAAACATTCACAAAAGGAGGAAACATGCGTGCTCCACAGTTGGATGTTTTGTGCAACTTTGTCATAAAATCCTGGAATGACATCGATGCAGAAACAGTCATAAAGTCTTTCAAGAAGTGTGGCATATCAAATTCATTAGATGGTATTTAGGACGACTACTTGTGGCAAGATGAAGAGGATGCCGAAGCCGAGACCACACCATCTGATACGGAATTACCAGATCCATACGATGACTGCTTTACAGATGTACCACAAGATCTCATTGATTTACTGATGAGATCAGATGACGAAGAGGAGGATTTTGAAGGCTTTTAAAGGGAATGTTGGCAAATCCTGTAAAAATCGCTTGGACTTATGAAAAGTTATGAAAAGTTTAATCCACTTGCACTGTTTCATGCACTAATTTATGTTTACCGTACATGTTTGATGACAAACAGGTATGTTCACAAGTGACTGTTTTTCATATGTTTCTAAATAAAAATATTGTGACTAAAGCAATATTGTTTATACAACCAATTTGTTTGAGTTCAGTCTTTGAGTGTGTACAATAAACGCTTAACACTGTCCACTGATAAAGCCTTACTGCTCACCCAAACGGAGGAGGACTAGAATCACTAATAAGGCCAAAATAAATTCTCAAAATGGCTATGCAGGACTGCGTTGGACTGCGCTGGAAGTGGGGGTAGTCTTATACGGCGAGTATAGCACGAAACCTACATTTTATCAAGAAAAGTAGGGGGTCGTCTTATACGCCGGGTCGTCTTAAACGCCGGGAAATACGGTATGTCAGCTGAAGTTGTCTGAGAAAGAGAAGCAGCAGCTGATGAACTGTTCAAAAATGTACCTAACGTCACTGCAACAGGAGAAAATATGCAAGCAAGTGCAAGTAACAGCAGCAAAGACAGCAATGTGAAAGTTCTTTTGAAAAAGTTAGAAAAATGTATGAGGTCTGAAGTAACCAAATGGTGGGAAAACAAATCACTAATAAAATAGAAGGAAGTAGGCTGAGTGCCACGCAGGCTGAGGATCCTTTGGCGCCCAGTTTCGAAAACCCTAATCTGAGCATGCTAAAGGAATGGGGACAAAGCAATCTTGAGGCATTAATGAATGATGTTCGTATTTTCATTGAATATGCAGTCTAATCGCCTTGAACTGATAAAAGAAATAGACAAAAAAAATGAGAAATTAAGCAGGCTAGAGCCCAACGACTACATTACCAAAACTAGACAAGAAATACAGGAACGCCCCTCAAAAAACAAGAAGAGAAAATCAAACTCCGTAAAGTATACAAATTTGCGCGAGATCCTGCAGATTACGAGCAGGGCCAGATCTATACATTTGCCCGCAAATACGCCAATGCTAAGAAACAGAAATTCAATGCTGAATCTAGAAAAGGCACAGAGACCACAATGCAATACGGCGCAGGCACATCTAAGGACTCGCTGTCAATCTCTGATGGAAATTCCTTGACCAGCGACACAGGCTCGAAAGTGGCAGTGTGAGCACCATCAGTGCAACAATGGAAGATAGACGACTCAGCCTATGAGAAGAGGTTGATTTTTTAGTCATGGACCATTGAAACATACTAAGACCGCACAAACAAGTGCAGCAATCAGAAAATGCAGGAAGGCAAAAAGGAGAAACAGACGCAAAATACACAAATCAAAAACCAAAAAGAAGATATTGGCGCAAATGAACATTATGGAAGATAAAATCATTGTTAATCTATCTACAATGGTATTAACAAATGCAGAGAAACAAGTTTAAAGTTTGAGGTTGTCTTATTGTCCACCTAATGATTTTAACTACGCACAAACCAGAATTGATCTGTTCAGCTATATCCGAAAACTGAAACTTAAAAGAATTTTCACAATTAAAAACGTCTAGGAAGCCAATCGATTAGAAAAACAGACAGAGCAAAGCAACAAAAGCAATCTGAACGTTTCAGATATCCCACTATTGCTCACTACACATGAATTGAATGCTGAAACTGACAATAAAAATGAGCTCCATAGATCAGCAGGCTCAACGCAAGAGCAGCTCCTGCGAATGGACATCATACAACGAGGGGCAGGCAGCAGCCAATTTAAATCAAGATCCACGTTCATACCAGTGATGCCCAAAGACTCAATAGACATATTCCATGAGACCGTGACAGAGGAAATGAAAAAAACTGTACCATCGAGTAAACCACAAAAAACGGAAAAAGAAGTACAGAGAAAGTGAATACATTAAATTGATCAACAAACTCAGCAAACACCATGAGGTGGTTATCACAAAAGCAGATAAAGGTGGTAACATCATAATATGGCCAAAAGCAGACTGTGTTAAAGCAGCACAAAGACAACTTTCAGATCGAGAGTCCTATGGCAAATCCTACTGGAAAGAATATAACAAAGCTAAGGAATCTCTGGCAAAAAAGTTACATCTATTTTAACGAGATGGCTTGATATCATTGGAGGAATTCAAATGTTTATCGGTGGAGTATCCGGTGGTTTCAATAATATATTTTATCCCGAAGACACATAAAAACATCAGCCCCATTCCAGGACGACCGATAATATCAGCCATAAACAGCATGGGGGAACACATATCACAGTATGTGGATTTCTTTTTACAAGGACTGGTCAAAAATCTCCCTACATATGTAAAGGATACAAGAGATTTCCTAAACAAGATTAAAGGCATCCAGTGGGATGATGACATGGTATTTATAACTTTAGACATTGAGTCACTATATACATGTATAGAACATCATACAGGGCCCATGGCGGTCAAACACTTTTTAGACACCAGACCAGCAGAATGCTATGAACACAACAACATGCTGATGGACTGTATATCATTGTGCCTCAACAATAACTATTTCATGTTCGGTACTGACCTATATAGACAACTGTGGGGGCCTGCTTCTCTCCTAGCTACGCCTGTTTGTTGGTGGGCTGGTGGGAGAAGCAGGATCTCAGGGCTGTACACTCAGATATGTATGCCAGGCATGTTAAATACTAGAAAGTGCGAATGTATTTATCAACAGTATCAATGTTAACTCTGCTAATCTAAAGTTCACTTCACATATCAGTAAAGATAGCATTGAGTGTTTAGATGTTAGAGTTTAAAAATGGACACATAGCCACTACCCTGCACAGAAAGTCTACAGCAGGAAATTCGACTCTCCATGCCGACAGCGGACATCCAAATCATCTAGTAAGAAGTATACCATATGGGGAACTCCTGAGAATCAAAAGAATATGCAGTACCGAACAGGAATTAGAAAGATGCACACATGAAGCAACAATGAGATTCAGACATAGAGGATACAGTGACTCAGTCCTCAAGGATGCGCTAGAAAATGTGGCTCTGAAATCCAGAGATTCCCTGTTGGAACTGAAGATCGATACCACAGATGAATCATAGGACACTAACGCACCTAGACCCATCCTTACCTATAACCAGCAGGAAAGACAAATTAGGTCTATAATCAAACCAATTGGCCCATCATCATTAAAGATGTGACTTTGGCACCAAATCTAACAGACAATCCTACTATTACTTTCAGGAAGGGTGTCAACATGAGGTCCCAACTAGTCAAAAGTAGCCCTGAGGTTCATTCTAGCAAAATGTGGCTACAGTCAAGACAAGGGTTCTTCAAATGCTCTACCTGCGGAATATGTAAATTTGGAGAAAAAAACACAAAATATACGAACCCCTTCAGCCCTACTGCAGTAATGATTAAAGGCAACTACATTTTTGCAGAACAGAACAGAATTTGCTGTATATGTCCTGTCGTGCACCTGTGGCTTCAGGTACATTGGTAGTACGAAGCTACAGGTGCATGTCAGAATATTGCAGCACCTGCAAGCAATTGTCAATAATGACACAACATACCCAGTTGCCAGGCACTTTGAGTTAGAACACAACAATGACCTTAGGTGTCTCAAATACTATGTGATCACAGCGGCACCTAACCCTCGCTTTCGCTCTGGGAAGGACATGGCTTTTGTAGTTCGGACTGGACTGTTCCCATGGGGCACAGGGTCAGAGCTGATTTGCATATCGCCATTGTCTAACCCAAAGTGGTGTGGAGTGCAAAAAAACGATGGATTTGGGCCCAGATCTTTGGACTGGGATGAATGTGTGACATTGATCCACATTCGGTCCATCACTTGTTTTGTTTGCAAATTCCGCCCTAAGTGCCCTGGGGATGCTCAGACGTGGGTCCCAGGCACTCCACACCACTGGAGTCAAGCTAGCCGGGCTGATGAGAGGTGTTACCTCGAAACCGGTCCGGTCCTCGGATGCTTGATTCCGTTCTGGGAAGGACATGGCTTTTGTAGTTCGGACTGGACTGTTCCCATGGGGCACAGGGTCAGAGCTGATTTGCATATCGCCATTGTCTAACCCAGAGTGGTGTGGAGTGCAAAAAAACGATGGATTTGGGCCCAGATCTTTGGACTGGGATGAATGTGTGACATTGATCCACATTCGGTCCATCACTTGTTTTGTTTGCAAATTCCGCCCTAAGTGCGCTGGGGATGCTCAGACGTGGGTCCCAGGCACTCCACACCACTGGAGTCAAGCTAGCCGGGCTGATGAGAGGTGTTACCTCGAAACCGGTCCGGTCCTCGGATGCTTGATTCCGTTCTGGGAAGGACATGGCTTTTGTAGTTCGGACTGGACTGTTCCCATGGGGCACAGGGTCAGAGCTGATTTGCATATCGCCATTGTCTAACCCAGAGTGGTGTGGAGTGCAAAAAAACGATGGATTTGGGCCCAGATCTTTGGACTGGGATGAATGTGTGACATTGATCCACATTCGGTCCATCACTTGTTTTGTTTGCAAATTCCGCCCTAAGTGCGCTGGGGATGCTCAGACGTGGGTCCCAGGCACTCCACACCACTGGAGTCAAGCTAGCCGGGCTGATGAGAGGTGTTACCTCGAAACCGGTCCGGTCCTCGGATGCTTGATTCCGTTCTGGGAAGGACATGGCTTTTGTAGTTCGGACTGGACTGTTCCCATGGGGCACAGGGTCAGAGCTGATTTGCATATCGCCATTGTCTAACCCAGAGTGGTGTGGAGTGCAAAAAAACGATGGATTTGGGCCCAGATCTTTGGACTGGGATGAATGTGTGACATTGATCCACATTCGGTCCATCACTTGTTTTGTTTGCAAATTCCGCCCGAAGTGCGCTGGGGATGCTCAGACGTGGGTCCCAGGCACTCCACACCACTGGAGTCAAGCTAGCCGGGCTGATGAGAGGTGTTACCTCGAAACCGGTCCGGTCCTCGGATGCTTGATTCCGTTCTGGGAAGGACATGGCTTTTGTAGTTCGGACTGGACTGTTCCCATGGGGCACAGGGTCAGAGCTGATTTGCATATCGCCATTGTCTAACCCAGAGTGGTGTGGAGTGCAAAAAAACGATGGATTTGGGCCCAGATCTTTGGACTGGGATGAATGTGTGACATTGATCCACATTCGGTCCATCACTTGTTTTCTTTGCTACCAATAAGCAACAGCACTTTTTTTGCACTTAACTTTGCACTTTACAGATACTGCAATCCGAGTTTTCAGGCTATTTCATCAATAGACACCTCCAGCACATTGAGCTGTTACACTATTAAATCTGTCGGATGATTAGGATGAAATAAGGCGGCTAAGCTAATTTACAGCACTCATGCAGTTATAGGAGGTTCACTCTACACTATAGTACCACACCATATATCCACCAGTCCAACCTTGGTTATTTGAGGCGTAACTATGTGAGTTTTTTTGCACAGTTCAATCAGCAACATATAGTAGGCAGCATTTATGCAGCAATACATGGTTTTAACGTTTAATATTTAATATTACATGTTTAATTATTTAACATCCAGTGCATTTTAAATATTTAAAACATCTATTGTTTTGAAATGTGTATATATATTCAAATTGTTTTAATTCATATGCATTTACCTATTTATCGAACTGTGATAATGTGCAATTAGATTATAATCACAATGATGTAATCCAAAGACTCATCCGTTTTTGCTTGAGGGGAAAACAATAAATAGTACAGCGCTTGGAAAAACACAAATGTCTTAATAGAAGATCTAGCAAAACTAAAGATCAGACTATGTGAGAGTGTATAACATAGTATGCTGTATTACTCACGTGACACAGGGGAAATGACACAACATAGAATAAAAATTGCAGGCGGACTGCGTTTCCACATGTGATCAAGGGCACATTGTTGTCCGAAACGCGTCATACGGCTTTGCTGAATAAAGATCTGTTTTTGCCACGCAATTTGGAGTCCGTGCTGGAAGAGGGGAGAGCCAGTATCTTGTTCAAGATATATATATATATATATATATATATATATATATATATATATATATATATATATATATATATATATATATATATCTCTATCCCCCTCCAATCCCGCCTCCTCCGTGAAGAAACAAGTCCGACACATGCACTGGGGCCAATCCAGGTAAATTTATTGACACCACCAAGAAGACACAATTAAAAAACACCTGGCAGACGCATTTTTGCCAGTCTTTTGTGTTCTGTGCTGTATTATTTCCGTGGGGGCCATGCTGCTGGTAAAAAACTCACATTGGAGCCTGGATAATCCAGTTTGGAGGCACCGTTCTTTTCCACCTCCTTTGAAGTCCTCGCAATGAATGATGGCCACTGTAGTCCCCACGCCAGTGTGTCGATCTTTTGCCCAAACAGAAATGTAGCAAGCTTTGTCGCGGACTCTGGTTCAATGACCGGTCCGGGCACCAATTATGCCCCAGCGCTGCCAGCTCACGAAATTGCCATATACTGCTGCGGGGATTCTCCGATGGTGGCAATCGTCTCCCGGATTCAGCTCCAGCCAGCACGGTTGTGCTGCTCTCTCCCCACTACCAACAAGTCATCCTGGGCGGGGATATATATAAGAATACTACAAATTGGTGTAGTGAGTTTGTTGAAAAAATTTCATGTTTTTGCTTAATGACTATACTATGATTGATTGTCTGTAATTATTTGCTACCCAACGGAACTATACTGTAGACTATACCTGCTCTGTTGTGTCACCAGTTAATTCACAGTTGTCTTGTGTTCGAACACCCTCTTGTGCACAGCACTCTGAGACCTGCTTGTGCGGAGTTAGCATTTTCTAAAACAATAAATTGCATCGCGGCGTTCAAGAGCCATCGTATGCATTAGTTCATAGAAGTACTAGTCATCTGCTGTCCTCTTCAGGGCACTGCAAGGGATATAGGAGAGGGCTGTATGGAGTTGGTCGTGGGAATGAGATTTATGGCTGACTGCAACTACGAAGCGCTGATGGAGAGGAGGAAAATTAAGTGTAGGTATGCAAGAGAGAGAACATAAGCGAAGAGGGGTGATGGGAAAGCAGAAGGGAACACTGCTTCTGTGCGTGCCACTCTTCACTATTCGGGGCTCCATTCACACATAGGAAGGACTCTTAATTTAGACTTTGAGGGCATCCAGGCCGCTGAGAATTGAGTGGGTAACAGAGGATAGGGAGGAGGTCAATAGAATGGACAAGACTGTTCATTTTGGCGGTGGGTCTCAATGGACCCCCCTCAGCGTGCTTAGCCACAAGTGGCTCTTAAAATGAAGTTAGTATTAAGCAGGTGGCTTCGTCTCTCGTATGCCTTCATCACCCTCCATCCTATAATTGTCCATATTTTAAGGGTAATAACCTGTTTAATATTGAGTTTCAACCTGCGCTTCCAAGCATTGTAAATAATGTATGTTACTATTACCCTGTGGAATGATATTTAATTTACCACCCTCTGAAGGATCGAGGTCCCACTTAGCCTTTCTATGGTTCCGACTAATGTAGTGTAGTTCCTATTTTCCCTATAGGCCCTGCGCATTGAAATAACATAAACAGCAGTGTAGATGTAGAAGTGCGGTCTTCCAGGTCTCTACTGACTATGTTAGACTTAATTGGGTTTGTACCAACTAGCTCAGAGGTCACTGGAAACTTTCTTGACTGAATAGGAGGGATCAGCTTCCTTGGCTCAGACAAGAAGGGATTCAGTTTTCCAACAACCGCATAAACATGACAACTTTGCTCCTTTAGAATAATAAGAGTCAATCTCTAGAGTCGTGTGAAACAATAGACAGCTATTTCACTCAGTCAGTTGTGCAAGAATTACTTTCACCAGGATGCAGAGAATAGAGAGACGGGCGTTTTCAAAAAAAGGTATTATTTATTGAACAGTCTTTCTTCTCATGCAAGAGAAATGAATTGCCACAATTGCAAGACTTATTGTTATAAAAAGTGCGTACAGTAAAAGGAGGATTGCGAAATAATACTGTAAAAGCATTGATATGGTTTCTTAGCCATACAATAGTTAAAATGAATAAAATATATACATTCATATATACATTTAGCTAACGTCCTCAACTGGTGCTTCTAACTACGCCTACCCCAGTGTACCTGACCTAAGCCTAATACTTGGGAGGGAGCAAGTAAGTAGCAGTTTAAGTTAAGTTGGTTTGCCAAGGGTTTGCTTCAAGAATTCTCTCCAAGGGTTTAGTCAACACTGTACCTCTGGAATAGAATGTTGGAGGTCTTGTATCTCCTCTCAAGACTCGATATCCCAGTTACCCGCAAGGGTAGGGTGGAAACTCCGGAGCTGGATTTTCTCGGCAGGAGAAAAGACAGCGTCTTTCTCAGCGTGTCAAGGAGGAGGGGCAGCGTCCGTGGGCTTCTCGCATCTGCTGGGCTCTGCAAGGGACAGCTGTTCTGCTCCTGTATTCATCACCACCATCGCTGTGTTTGCTTAAGGCAACATTGGTATTATTTATACCTGGAAGGTGCCTTGTTTGACGTATGTTTTTGGACATAAGACGTCAATAAAGATGTCACTAAGAACTGGTCGTTCTTAAAGTGCTCATTAGAGTTCTATTACTAATGAAAACAAAGCAAGTGGGGCTTTCTTCCCATGTTGCTGGGGATTTTATCTGTTGAAAGAAGTCGGTGTGTAATCTAGGAATCTAAGATAGTGGAGTAAGTAAGTAGCAGTTTAAGTTAAGTTGGTTTGCCAAGGGTTTGCTTCAAGAATTCTCTCTAAGGGTTTAGTCAACACTGTACCTCTGGAATAGAATGTTGGAGGTCTTGTATCTCCTCTCAGGATTCGATATCCCAGTTACCCGCAAGGGTAGGCTGGAAACGCCGGAGCTGGATTTTCTCGGCAGGAGAAAAGACAGCGTCTTTCTCAGCGCGTCAAGGAGGAGGAGGGGCAGCGTCCGTGGGCTTCTCGCATCTGCTGGGCTCTGCAAGGGACAGCTGTTCTGCTCCTGTATTCATCACCACCATCGCTGTGTTTGCTTAAGGCAACGTTGGTATTATTTATACCTGGAAGGTGCCTTGTTTGATGTAAGTTTCTGGACATAAGACGTCAATAAAGATGTCGCTAAGAACTGGTCGTTCTTACAGTGCTCATTAGAGTTCTATTACTAATGAAAACAAAGCAAGTGGGGCTTTCCCAGGTTGCTGGGGGTTTTATCTGTTGAAAGAACTCGGTGTGTAATCTAGGAATCTAAGATAGTGGCTTCTGCTGTGTCATATACTGTAATGAGCTGCAGAGGCGAGTTTCTGAAATATGGCTCTGATCGTTTATGCCATTATAGGGGTATGGATGGATTATAGCCGTATAGGGGCATAATATCACAATATTGATCGGGGTCCTAGATAGAACACGACACCCACTTCATGAATTTATGTCCATCAAATTACTAAAAACTAAAGCAATAAGATGTGCGTGTAATACTTCCCACCCCAAAATACATATAGTATTTGAAATGGCGTATTTGAAATACATGAAAATATAGGTACTGTACGTCTTTAAGCATAGAAATCATTCAAAAATTATAGCATATGTAATCAATTGAACGATTTTGTGAAAAAATAACACATGAAATGTCTCTTAATACAAAAAGGAAGAACACGACTATTTCATCACATGTAAATGCATTTGCTGTAAAATGTGCTAGAGGCTGAGGAAAAGTTATTTTGTCTCTAGATTTACTAACAATAAAAGTTGTGTTCTTTATGAATAGTGCTACTTTAAGCAAAGGTATTCGTGCCAGGAAAAAAAAAAGGTAAAGATTTTGAAAAATGTTCAATAAAAAAAAAAATTCATGGTGAACGGGGGAATAGAGTTCCAAACGCTTTTGAGTAGTTTTTGTTGATCAAAACTGAAGGCCAAATTCAGAGTTCATGGGAACGCTGTGCGCCGGAATGTGTTTCAAAAAATTCATTGTTGTTGTTCAGGCGAGAACATCATATCAGACAGGCTTTTAACGAACAGGTCTACATATTCAGGTGACAGTTTGACCAAGTTCGATAATGCTGTAACTTAGCAGGTGTGAGAATGATTGCTATCATCGATGTTTGGATAAGCAATGCTCACAGAAGGCCGTACCTGGGTGATGTTGCTTTCATGTATCGCTTCACTGCCGCCACCTAGTCGTAGCACAGGAGTCTCAACGAATGCTGTCATCAGGATTGGTAGCCGCTGGGGACAACACGATGCATGAGCCGTTACAGGACTTAGCAAAGTATCAATATCCATTGGTACTGCTGATGGTAGTGCAAGACAGGTGTCTAACACGCATTCTTCTCCGCATAGCATACATCGAAGCACAGGTAAGATGCAGGTCTGCCATATAGGTCTGAATGAAAGAAACCAGGTCATGTTCAGATCTCTCAGCCTGGCCAATCCAAGGACTCTAGTTATGCGGTCCTGGTAGCGTACTGCTAGGATCGTTCCTTCCATCCTTGCCGGAGTCATGTCTGTGTTTTGGCTTGCCATATCGGAGCAGCAGGGTCAAAAATAAAATGCCTGCTACAAGTCCCAAAGTTAGGGGTATGCCTCCAAAGACTGAATGGACAAAATTAGGAATAATTCCCAGGATTGCTTTGAATGGTGTTAATAGTCCCGAAAAAATCGTTTTAAATACGTTTGAGATACCTACGGCATCCGACATATTTAGAATTTGGCTAAGCATTTCTGTGAAATGCACGGGGCAATTTGTTGATAAAAGGTCATATATCTCCGATGTTGTCCTTGCAACTTGGAGATCATACGTCTCTTTTGATGACGTTATGGGCACTGTTGTCTGTAAAAGCACAGACTTCATTCTGCTTAAAGTATCAATTTGTATAGAAGAGACATTCAAAGGAGGCCAAATCGGCATCTCGGAATCTCCAGGGCCGGTTGGAAACAATGCTTGCATACAGCAAGTGACCATGGAAGTTACGCATCAAGCCACAACAGCTGTGATCTGTTATTAGAATGTAACTCCCGTTAGAAAGTTGCTTAAAGAAAGGCTCTATCTGCGTTGCAGGTGTGACATGTTGGTGGCATAAAAGGTTGTTTGAAGTTCCTTCACAGGCCCTGTGTAAATTAATACCCTGGCACAAAAGTATACCGCTTAGTGAATGTTTGTGCAATTTTCACCAGTAAGAAATACATTTTTGTTGCTGTCACTATAGCATGTGTGTGTATATGGTGATTTCCATGCTGACTTAATGTACCCTTTACCCAATCGTTCATACTGGCCAGTCGGTATATACTCAAGGCAATTTTTAAATTGGAAAGTTGTTATCGGAATTGTGATAATCCCGTGTATTATCCATTCAATGACAGGTCTTTCTGATATTGTCAATGGTAATCTCTCAAGTGTTTCGATGCTCAGGATTGTATAGTCTGCTCCTTTCTGTGCCAAGCTGATTTGTTTATCAGTAAGGTTAAAGATAGAAAACAATCACGTTGTGTTGATTAGACGCCATGGCACATAGCCTGAACGAAGATTTTGCAGCGTCCAGCCTAGCTGTACAATAGAACGCAATTGCGACTGGCCATGTTGTAACATTAGGAAGTCTTTATCTATTATATCGATGGCAGCTGATACAATACTGTCCAGTGAATATATTCTGGAGGACAGAGTCATTAACCCATTGTCCACAACAGAAAGTGATTTTTCCAAATTAATACGATCAATTTCTCGTATTTTTTCAGCTGTTTCAATTTGCATTACTTTCCATGCCTCGTTGTAAGCCGCATATACACTTGCCGCTATGAAACTTTTTTGACGCTGTTTGCATGGTCGCAGAATGAAATCGCGCAAATCAGCACCATCTTTAAGTAAAGATAAGTGTTGCTTAATTTCTGCCAGTGTGGATTATTCTAGCCATTCAAGGCACAGCTTCCCTACACTGTATGTTGTTACTATCCCTGGATGTTGTCTCTGGGATTATCTAGGGTCTGGTCTGGTCATTGTTAACCCCTGTGTTTTGTTCAGGAATCTATCTTGACAGTTATTTGTGTCAGTAGGCCAGATTAACCACTTTTTCCAATCAGGATGTGTTCTGTTTAGATGTAAAATTATTGATACGTCTATTTCAATTTCTGTTGTTTCATTATCAGGTATTGGCTTTGGAATAGACGGTTTGTTAAGGTCTTTAATCTTAGCTAGGCCAAGACAGGTTGTTTGGTGAATTGTGTCATTTAAGAACATTATTTGTTCTGGGATCATGCTGGCTCGAAATAATGCTTCTAGGCCTTGTACCTGCCAATCTTTTGTACCCCAGATTGTTTTTCTTTCAATGTTGTTTTTCCAGAAATCAAAACCAAATGTCATAATTTTTTCATAAAATGCTTCTGAATATATCAATTTAGTATTTGTAAGCATTGTTTTCAACCCTGTTTTATCCAACAGTTTATAATAAAACGTTTCTGCATTACTTGTATTAAACCCTGAGAAGTATTGGAATTTCTCAAAAAACGTTTTGAACTGCTTTTAGGTGGAGTAGCACAATGTTCCCATTGGTTATATTTAAAAACATTTCTAGGTTGTGCAGATTTATGTAAGTAATGGTCTCCGTAATGTGAGAAGCAGTACATCTGTTCATAATTAGACGAACCTTGTAAATAATCATGTTCTGTAAATCTGGCTGACAACACTAAATCTGACATCATATTATTTATACTTTCAAAATCCCAATCATCAGAGAATGTACTTGGTTTTACAAAGTCACTTAAGGAAACCTTGAACTGGTGAGGATATTTCAAGATCTCGACCGGGCCATATACTTCATAGTCAGTCTTGTCCCATACTACCCCGCCGGGTATTGGAATGGCTGTGACATTTACTGATGATAGTCCTCTTTTCTTCACGTGGGATGATTTGTGAGGTTTTAGAACTAAGTTGATGTTCTGACTTGCTGTGTCCATTGAACTGTATTTCCCTTCAATGAATTTTCCCAAACAAAGTATCATGATGAGCCAAAGCAGGGGGAAAAATACACCTAGCCCAAACCAAAACTCTAACCATGGAGAAATAAGGTAAGTTTCCTTGAGTTGATGAAAGAGTTCTGTTGCTTTTTCTTTAAAAGTCTTTGTTTCTGGTCTCACTTCAGGGTCGTTTTGATCTTCAGAAAAGGTATCGAAGTTGATGAAGTAGCCAGAGGCAGTTCTGTCAATTGTTGGAATTTGTTTCTCAATTTGTCTTTCGTTAGTACATTCTGATGCCACATCATTATAGACTGGTGTTTCATGACGAACTGTTTCAATCTGTGTTTCAAGAGGCACGAGTTCCATGGCATTATTGCATAGTCCCTCTCTGTGCACTGCAGGTTTATCAAATGTGATTAGTCTTTCAGTTTGAACCTCTTGGATTGTTGCAAATTTGGGTATTCTGTTATTTCTTGGGAGTCCACTTGGCCTACTGTTGATTATAGGCCACATGATTGTGGTTTTACCAGGTCGATTGATACAACTCAGTTCTCCTTTTTACCAGCAAGAGGTGGTAGTACTACTGATCTTGTTCCGTTGATTGCCAAGACAGGTACTGCTTTTCTGTAAGAAGGCCCAAATTCCTTCTTCACCGCTATTTTCTCTCTGACTAGATCCCCAATCTTTGGAACCCAGACAGGTCTTGCTGGGACAGGTGGTGTGTCTTCAGTGGTAGTTGGCTCTTGCTTTAACTTTATGTTGCTTAAGGATTTTCATGTTTCATTCAAGTCCTGTAAAACAGCCAAACAATCTTTTACCACTGAAGCCTGACTATCGAGGTCCTGAACATGCATTCTAGTTCCGAACAATAGTTCGTACGGGCTGAAACCTTTTAGAGAATTTCTTGGCAAATTATTTAGACTAAGTTGGACACTTATTAAATGTTTGACCCACCCATCACCCGAACCTAATACCTTCGCTGTTATAGATTACTTTATGTCTCGGTTTTTTCTTTCCACTACACTGTTCCCCTTAGGGTGTGATGGACAAGAGAATCGCAACCCAACGCCCATACTGGCCATGGCCTCCTTATAAGCTCGAGAGCTGAAAGCAGGACCTTGGTCAGAATGGAACATGGCAATTGCGTATGTGCCGATAAAGACTTGCAGATCTTTTATAACAGTTTTGGCGTCAGCCGAGCGCTGGGGCCACATTTTCTAAGTGAATGTAGTCTTAAACAATTAATAGGACGCTGGTTTGCATATACACAGTATTACCCTGTCCATAAAAGGTATCTGGGCAACAGGCTGGACCGGTTCACTACTGCGATCTCTTTCGCAGTCTTGACAGTTTTTTGCAAATATTTGATATTGCACGCTCATCCCCGGCCACCAGTACTTTGATTGTAATTCAGTCAGAGATTCTTTGATCTTTTTATGCCTCGGACCCAATCCCATGTGTGCGTATGCTATTAAAAAGATTCTCCGGTTCGTGTTTGGAATTACCCTATCCCCCACTCCAGGGATTCGAGCAAAAGGAACGGCGTTTGCATCAATTACGTATGCATAATTGAGTGGATAGTTCACGGGTAGTGCTGCACAGTCGCCTTTTAAGGACGTCTTTACTGCCAGCATGGTTTTCCCGTCTATGTATTTTTCTGAACGCTTTTTTGTGGCTACGGAAGCCGGTTTAGTTGCTTCCGCTGTGGCTGTATTAGCCAATGAATTCCCTGCAACATGAACGCCATCACGTTGATGACTCAGAGTGTGTATCACGTGAGTCTTTTGTAGTTCTTTCTGTAAAAGAACTACCTGTTTCCAAAGCATTTTATGCTTGATTGTTTATATGGTTCTTTGTAATCATTTTGAACCCAGCTCTGCAAATCATTATTGTAGGAGTTGACGCAAAAATGCGAATCGCACACGATTAGTGTCGGGAATTCACGTTCTGTATTTTCAAGCGCAATCTTTAAAGATCTGATTTCAGCTCGCTGAGCCGAACATTTTCTCAGTGATTCAGTTTTTGTTATTTTCGGTCTGAATTTACCGCACAGCCAGCGAACTTTAACAATCGCGCAGGCTGCATCGTAGGATTTATTTTCTACATTGTAATGCTGTACAAATCTGTCTGTGTAGATTATACATGAGTACTGTTCAAGAGGCAGAATTTTGATTGGCAGAGGATATTCTTTTTCATAAGTTAAATCATTCAGTTTTTTCATGCGTGGGGTGAAATAGTATTTCACGTCTTCCGCAGCAAGAGAATTTTCCCACTGTATCCATTTCGGATCCAGTGACACTGTAGGCAGGTTTACTGGGCTGAATAGCGCCTCGAAGGCGGATTCCGCTGTGAGGACAATGATCCTTTTGCCATGTGCTAGTTCTCGTTCATTCGCTATTGCAGTTTGTACTGCTTTCACAGTATTTTCTGTGAGACTGAATGTTTTTTCTGCTTGTGTGTACAAGTGAGATTTGTAAGCTATTGGTACCGTTTCTCCCTCATTAGAGGTCAGGTACGTGAATCCGCATCTTCCTGGGATGACTCGGATTACAAGGTTGATTTTATTGTCACGTGTATCTAATTTTGTTTTTGCTAACATGTCTGTTTGCAGTGATCTCAAATTTCTGTGTGTTTTTGAGTCCAGTTGATTGGTTTAAAATCAGGTTTAATTAGTTCGTAGAGAGGTTTAACCCTCTCCGCATAATTTAGAATGTAAGTTCTTCCGAAATTCAGGAAGCTTAGAATTGATTGTAAGTTCTTCAGCGTTTTTGGTGCTTGGAGTACGCACACTTCTTTAAGAAGTTGTCTGCTAGGCTTTTTCATTCATTTGATAATTCGTATCCTAAAAATAAGACTGTCAGATAGGCAATTCGAGACTTTTTAAAGTTGAATTTGTAACCCTCTGCTGCGAAACCAAGTACTATGGTATTCACCCTTTTCAAGTGAGTCTCCAAGTCGTCGTCTGTGAGATAGATGTCATCGACATAAGATAATGCCTCATCATCATATATTTGTAGTAACTCTGGGGCATATTACCAACAACTAGCGATAATTTTTGTCTCTAACTTGTTTAGAGACAAAAATTATCGCCGCACATCGGCGATTTTTATCGCAGATAAACCTTGCTATTAGCAAGGATTATCGCAAATGCGTTAAAAAACGGCCGCAATGCATGAATATCGCTGAAAAGTCAGCGATATTCATGCATTATCGAGCAAATGCTCTTAGCCATGTTATCCACCTCCCATTGGATAACATGGCTAAGAACTGCTCAGGGCAGGTGTTAGCTTTTGGAGAAATTCGCGCTTAGCGCGAATATCTCCAAAAGTTGGTAATAGGAGATAGCGATGTGAGGGACTGTTTCCAGTCGTTAACATCTTGGCACGCCCACTTTGCATGTCATTAGTGATAAATATCACTGACATGCAAAGCGGGGCCCAAGATGGTCGCTATCTCCTTTTAGCTGTCACTAACTGGTGTTAGCGACAGCTTGGTAATAGGGAGATAATTTTATCTCCGCTTTCTTGGCTTTTAAAGCCAAAAAAGCGGAGATAAACCCCCTTGATAATATGCCCCTCTGTTACTCTGGCTGAGAATAATCCTGGGCTGTTCTTGAATCCCTGTGGGAGCCTACAGAAATTTTTCTGAGACCCCATTACTGAGAAAGCGTCAAGTATCTGCTTTCTGGTGCAATATTTTGACAAAAGAAACCATTAGATATGTCTAATGTTGTTTTATATTTTTTGCGAACTATGTTATTCATTAGTGCAGCACTATGCAAATTTTGTACTGCAAATGTTTTGCAACATGAGTTAAGGTGTCTGTAGTCCAAGACTAGACGATATGAATCGTCCGGTTTGGAGACAGGAAACAAAGGATTGTTCATTTGAGAGGTGCATGTTTCAATCACCCCCTGGTATTCAAGTTGATCTAAAATCTCCCTGACTTGTTTTTTAGCTTCTTGCTTAATTGGATACTGCCTTTGTGCAGTCGGTTGACTTTTTAACTGGATTTTGTGAGGAGGAGAGTCCTCATCCCATCCTACATGGTTTTTATATAATGCTGGTGCCTGGGCCACTGCCCATTTCCTTGCATATATATATTTAGTGTGAATCGGAATGTGATTCGAGAAGGCAGGCATAATCATTTCTTCGCCACGAGGGCACTCCCTGACAAACTCCGGGGGCCAATCTTTTTCAGCTAACAGGATGTCATAGCCTTTTGAGAGTTTATCCCAGAATAGACCCCTTATTTTCCTAGTCTTATCTCCCTCTATACACAGTGTTATTTCGTATATCTTATGAGGTTCTCTAACTCTGGTGTCGGCAGTTTCTTCTTGAATGTATTCATTCGTGTCCACTGCCTCCAGATGACTCATCAGGATCTTGCGAGCTATGGCGATTTCTGCTGCACTGTCTAGCATTGTCTGTCCCCACTCTCCGTTTTTCAGCTGTGTCCTCAGTATTC
The DNA here is from genome assembly GCF_964263255.1 of Lissotriton vulgaris. NCBI lineage: Eukaryota > Metazoa > Chordata > Amphibia > Caudata > Salamandridae > Lissotriton > Lissotriton vulgaris. Next base: position 1,061,893,137 of record NC_141693.1, on the reverse strand, counting down.
TCGGAATGTTCGATTACTCTAATACTGGCTACCTTATTTCTTGGAAATTGTGATTTTTTACTTTTCAGCAGGTTCCTTGTCTTTGGACTTGGTGTGCTCTCCTGGGTCTGACCGTCCTCTTCTTTCCGATTTCTGCGAAAAAGATCGAGAGGAACGTGAATCAATACTTTGATATCTATCAGGCTTCTTCAAGTTATCCCTATTTCTAAGGTATCTTTTCTCAGAGGGCTCCCTCTGGGGAGACTGGTGTTCTCGAGTCGGAGTTCTTTCCCTCCGTCGAGGAGACCTTCCTCTGGACTGGAAAACTTTTTCCTTGGGAGTGGATTGTTTATTTACATCCCAGTTCTTTTTAGGAGTGTTTGGATAATTTTTAATAAATAATTTTTCAGGATTTTTGAGTAGTTGGGGTTTTACTGTTTCCCACCCAAGCGGTCTCTACCTAATTCTTCATAACATTTTTCTATAATTCTGGCAAGCTCAATTGGTTGATCTGTTATATCTGTTTCCTTCAATTTCTGGCGGATCGCCACAGATGCTGCTTCTCCTTTTATATTTGCTAGTAATATAGCCGTGACCTGCTTGAAGTCTTTCAGTAATTTCATACCAAGAGTTAAAGCAGGTTCTGGACCGTATTCATTCTGAATCTGTTTCAGCACATCTGGTATTACCGCCATGGACGGAACACCTTGTGTTTTCGTGTAAATGGAAGCAAAGACTGTGCCCCAAGTGTCACAGTCCTCCACATGTGGTGCCACCCCCATTGGAAGGCAGATGGTCAGAATTCTGTGTTTCTCAATAGGGGTAGTATTCGGAAATACTTCCTCTATTTGAGTAATTTTCTGCGCTAACCAGAAAGGAATTTGTTCCAGTTTTAAGGGTGTTTTACCAAGACATGATTGTATGTTCTGTGGTGTAATTTTATTTGTGTTCCCCTGATGAGGGGTCAGCTGTGGGACATTAACAGCTATTTGGACTGTTGCAGTCCGCATTACATATTGTACTAATTGTCTATGTATTTTAATTAATGTTTTTAGCTGTGCTAAAAGTTCTTCTTTCGACATTTTTGCAATGTCCGGATGTGGTGTGTAGCTGGCTAGAACCGGCCACGTTGCTCCTGGTCTACCTAGTGGACCGAGCCTGGTAATATGATCATTATGTTTTAGGGCGCCTTTAAACCAGAGCAGGTGCTCTTGGTATTTTAATGGGATTTCAATCTCCTCGAAAGGAGCGTACTCTTCCGGAGGTTCCTCTATTTTGTAATAGTGGAATTCGTGTCTTGCAGCGTTTGCCGCTGGAAATTTTATCCAAGAATAGAATACCTCTGTCTGCCGATATTCATGTGCCTCTATCATGAAGACGACTGTGCCACCTTGTGTGGTCAGTCCATTTTCTATAAGTTTTAATGTTATAGTTTTTCTTATGTTGACCGGGATGATTATCGCACCCAGTTCATTAATTTCATCGGGACCCTGCTGAGTCGCATTTACTGCGGCATCAGCGGTCCCGTTGTCTAGTACTGACATTGTATAAATGAAAGTTTTTCAGAGCAGGTCTCCAAGGAGACAAAGATTAGGTGCACAATATTTTGGAACACTGTATCCTTCAACGTTGAATAAACCAGAGCTTTACATAGGAATCACTTCCTACTAAGTTCGGGCGGATTTTAACCTTTCATCCACTCCAGATGTCTATTGGAGTATTTACGAGAGAAAGGGTCTGTGTGAAATAGCACGACTAAGTTACTCTAACGTCTTGCGTTGGTTTTATCCCCTTACCAAACGTTGGGCGCCATATAGTGTAGTTCCTATTTTCCCTATAGGCCCTGCGCATTGGAATAACATAAACAGCAGTGTAGACGTAGAAGTGCGGTCTTCCAGGTCTCTACTGACTATGTTAGACTTAATTGGGTTTGTACCAACTAGCTCAGAGGTCACTGGAAACTTTCTTGACTGAATAGGAAGTGATCCGCTTCCTTGGCTCAGACAAGAAGGGATTCAGTTTTCCAACAACCGCATAAACATGACAACTTTGCTCCTTAGAATAAGAGTCAATCTCTAGTCGTGTGAAACAATAGACAGCTATTTCACTCAGTCAGTTGTGCAAGAATTACTTTCACCAGGATGCAGAGAATAGAGAGACGGGCGTTTTCAATAAAAGGTATTATTTATTGAACAGTCTTTCTTCTCATGCAAGAGAAATGAATTGCCACAATTGCAGGACTTGTTATTATAAAAAGTGCGTACAGTAAAATGAGGATTGAGAAATAATACTGTAAAAGCATTGATATGGTTTCTTAGCCATACAATAGTTAAAATGAATAAAATATATACATTCATATATACATTTAGCTAACGTCCTCAACTGGTGCTTCTAACTACGCCTACCCCAGTGTACCTGACCTAAGCCTAATACTTGGGAGGGAGTAAGTAAGTAGCAGTTTAAGTTAAGTTGGTTTGCCAAGGGTTTGCCTCAAGAAATATCTCTAAGGGTTTAGTCAACACTGTACCTCTGGAATAGAATGTTGGAGGTCTTGTATCTCCTCTCAGGGCTCGATATCCCAGTTACCCGCAAGGGTAGGCTGGAAACGCCGGACCTGAATTTTCACGGCAGGAGAAAAGACAGCGTCTTTCTCAGCGCGTCAAGGAGGAGGAGGGTCAGCGTCCGTGGGCTTCTCGCATCTGCTGGGCTCTGCAAGGGACAGCTGTTCTGCTCCTGTATTCATCACCACCATCGCTGTGTTTGCTTAAGGCAACGCTGGTATTATTTATACCTGGAAGGTGCCTTGTTTGACGTATGTTTTTGGACATAAGACGTCAATAAAGATGTCACTAAGAACTGGTCGTTCTTACAGTGCTCATTAGAGTTCTATTACTAATGAAAACAAAGCAAGTGGGGCTTTCCCAGGTTGCTGGGGGTTTTATCTGTTGAAAGAACTCGGTGTGTAATCTAGGAATCTAAGATAGTGGCTTCTGCTGTGTCATATACTGTAATGAGCTGCAGAGGCGAGTTTCTGAAATATGGCTCTGATCGTTTATGCCATTATAGGGGTATGGATGGATTATAGCCGTATAGGGGCATAAGATCACAATATTGATCGGGGTCCTAGATAGAACACGACACTAATGGCTCGCAGATCTCAGTAGAGAGTGTTTAACTCATGGAACCACCCTGCTGAATATCCGCACCTGCAACCACCGGCTCAAATTAAGTACTGGCTGCAGGCTTTATCATGAACTGAGATGGGGCTGCGCAGTCACTTTACTGGCTGTCTTGAGCGCAGAGGCTCAGGTGTGATCACTATGGACCAGGCCTCATGATTTGCACAAGTGGCATGAGGTTTTGCAGGTATGTTGGGAAGTTTTGTACCAATATTTGGCCCCTCCGACTGGTAGAAAAATAAAATGTTCTGTTTAGTTAACTTATCAGTGCAAATTTGGATTTGTAACTGATCGTCAGTGCAACTATCACTGTAAAATGTTGTCAAAACCTGTACACAATTGTCCAGCAGGTTAATTACACAAGATTTGGCACTTGACTTGGTTCTCAATGAAGCTCCACCCCGGTCCCCCTCTCTACCTGAGTAAATAGGCTCTTCCGTATCTGTGCAAGCCTTGTGGTAGTGTGTGCCACATATGGCTTCCACCTTGTAACAAACACAAAGCACACTGAAAAAGCAGGCAGGCACTATAGACGGTATTTCTAAGGTGCCAACATACCTCTGTGAATTAATACTCATCATTGACGTCTTGTGTGTTGATCACGTTGGCAAAACCAATTAATCCTTTCCAGGTCAGATAATTTGAGTATTGCTAGATTGGATAAATAATGCTTAAAAACGGCAGAAGTGGTATAAAGCGCTTTGCAACTAATATTGGCGTGTACACAAGTCAAGTTGAACTGATGTTGCAATTTACCAACGAATCACAGGCTGGTGCTGCAATGCCGGCTTTGCAATAGCACAGCTGACGTGCTTGGAAACTTTTTTGTATTTACAGTATTTTGTCAGCCCTTATCTGTCTGACCTCTACCTTGCTTCAGTGTGAACGAAGCTGCTACTGAGGGGCAACTCTAGAAGTAGCCATAATCAATATATTTTGGTGCCCTACAAGACGGAAGCTGAGGAGCCAGGTTTGTGCCTGGCAGGAGGCACAAGAATCCTTTGATTCTGGGGAAATCACTTAGTTTCCCCCTGCCTAAAAACGCAAGTATTTGCAATGCAATTGGCCTCACATTACTGAAAGTTTAAGCTTTTGGCGCTGCATTATTATTTGCAACCCCAATAGGTCAAACTTTCAATAATGCTAGACCTATTGCATTGCAAATACTTGTTTTAAAAGACCACATCCCTGAACACAGACGAAGCAGTGGTACACATTTGCAAAAATAACATAAGAAGTTTTCCAGTTATTTAAAAAAAAAAAAACATCTTTACTAAATTACATGAGGAGTTCAGAGGCAGTCCAGGCTCCTCTTGCAGGCCCCAGTGCAGACAAAAGAGCAGAGCTGTAAAGGAGGGGAAGGGGACCTCTGGGCAGGCACGCAGAACAATATCCAGGAGAGGCTGGTGGGGCTGGGTCAGCTGTGGGTACAGTGGAGGGCCTCTTCTACAGCAGCCGCCGTCGTCCTATTTTCGAGTTCTGGCTGGGTGGAAAGCAGATTTACAGCAAGCCACAAATTCCACAATGAAGCCCTTTTCTTCTTTTCAAGGTGGCGTCAGCCCAAAAATAAAGGGCAGAGGAGGTCAGGGGGGGGTGCACCAAAGCATCCTGATGTGACCATTGTATTGGTCACAGTGGGGGCAGGCAGTTAGCGTCCTCACTGAATGAGGTGTGAATCACAGCAGCAGCAGGGCCATCAGAGCTAGCCCTTTCGCACTAGCTTAAGACTGATGGCCCTTTCAGTGTTGCTTTGCAGGCCCCTAGATACAGAGGGGAAGGGGGGCGGGGGGAGGTTGTGGGCACTGCAGAGGCTTCCTCGATGTGCACAACACATGCTGAAAGATAAAGTTGGACTATTCCTGCTGTCCTGAGACCGTTTTTTAAAACAAAGAAGTAGGGGAACAGACTGAAATAATTTTTAAAAGTAGGGGCATGCCGTGCCCTTCCGATCGGCGCCCACTTATACCACTGCATACAGCCTATTAACAAAGTCTTGCAAAAGACCCAGATCCATACAGAGCAAACACAGGGTGTTCCAGGCTTATGGAATGTCCAATAGAGAAAGCTACTTCTCTCCTTTGCAAAGAAAAGGTTAATGTCCTCAAAAGATATAACCTGGAGCGGCACTATAAAACAAGACATTCTAAATTTACAGAAAACTTCCCAATGTCCCCAAAACCGTGTTCTGCGAAGGTGGCATCACTGAAGCGAGCCCTTCTATCCCAAAAAAAGCTCTTTCTGTGCAAAATGAAAGAATCTGAGGCTGTAACTGAGGTATTCTTCCAAATATGCTACTTTTTTGCGAAACAAACCATTTACAGAGGCAGAGCTGGTTAAGAAATGTTTTCTTTCGGCAGCAGACCTTTTATTTGTCAACTGTCCTAATAAATCCAACAATATGAAGGAAATAGGTGTATTAAACTGTCAGATTCCACATGCACACGTAGAACTGAGTCAATGGGTGGCAATGTTCTAGCACAGGTCATCAATGCAGTCAAGCTGTCCCCTTTCTTTAGCATTGCTGTTGATGAGTCAACCGATAAAGGTGATGTGGCTCAGTTAATGATTTGGATGAGGTATTTGTAACAAGAGATCATTCCAAAGGAAGAGCTCCTCTGCCTTTTGTCATTGCATAGTCATATGAGAGGGAAGGATGTATTGGCCAGCATGTGTCATTTCTTTGAATCTCATAACTTGCCATCAAACAATCTTGTAAGTATCACAACAGATGGGGTACCATCATGATTGGATATGAGACGGGCTTTGTATCTCTGTTAAGAAAAAAACTTCAATCATCCACTTTAATTGATTACCATTGCATAATCCATCAGGAAGCATTATGTGCAAAAATAAAACAAGGGCAACTAAACGATATTATGAAGTTAGTCGTGAGAATTGTTAATTATATTCAAGCAAAAGCACTCAACCACAGACTTTTTAAAGTATTGCTGAGGGATGCCGAAAGTGACTATGCAGACCTGTTGTTGCATACTAAAGTTAGGTGTTTGAGCAAAGGTAGAGTGCTCGAAAGGTTTATTATTTTCCTTCCAGAAATTGAACAATTTGTAATCAGTCGGGAGCAGTCCTTCCCAGAATTATATGACTTGCAAGGGCTAACCATGCTCCATTTTCTGTGTGACAGCTTCTCACATTTCAACACTCTCAATCTGGCACTTCAAGGTAGTCAGAAACTTGTGTCCTCAATGATGAGTGCCATATACTCCTTCCAAAGTAAACTCAACCTGTTCCGAGAGCAGCTGGACGATGGTGATCTCACACACTTTCCTAAGTTGCAAGCTTTAACACAGAGGGTTGAAAAGCCCAGGAAATGTTGTTGAGGCACAATCAGTGTGCGTATCTGGAGGAAATGTCTGGGGACATTAAGAGACGATTTTCTCAGTTTAGAGTCTCATCCCATTTTTCAGGCATGTAGAAAATCCATGGATGGTTAGTGCAAGGAATCTTAAAGCTGTTGAACTTCTTGGTTTGAAAAGGGCACAAGCTGAGATAGAACTAATTGACATGCAATACAGCTCTGTGATTGAGTTCTCTTTCTTGGGGAAGGAACCAGAAGATTTCTGTGTGCCATCTGATACATTCCCTCTTCTTTTTACCTTGGCACAGAAAATACTTTGCATGTTGGGCTCCACATTTGTATGCGAGTGTTCCTTTTCCACAATGGGAGTTCTAAACAATAAACTAGTAAACAGACTGGCTGATTCACATCTGGATCACCTCCTGAGACTTGCACTTTCAAGAAACAAGAAATTAATTGTGGACATGAAGTGTAAAATTAGTGAGTAAACTCTGTGCCTTGGAAAATACTTTTCATGCATTATGTGTGACTTTGTACTTGTTGTTCCACTTTCACTAAAGGCCGTCAAATCAGAGCAACACTTTCTATGCAGCATCTAGATTGGGAGGCTTGCACTGCAACTCTTGAACACTGGTGAACACTCTGCATAGCTTCTTCACTGAATCTATTCTTGTGTGATAGTACTCATCCCCAACATGGCCACGTTCCTTAAGAAGTTCTGCAAGGACCCCAAGAAGGGCCTAGACAGGGCCTGGAGAGGCTGCCAGGACAAATATATTTCTGGCCCCATCACAAAGATTCTGAATTTGGTGATACAGGCTAAAGACACCCAATCCCTGTTGTACCCGGGCACAATCCTGGAATAGGAGCAGTGAGCTCTATGCCTCCTAGATAACGGCAATTGCTCATTATCCACCGAACGTCGCAAGTCAGTTCTAATGTTATGTTATGTTACGATTTTGTTAAAGCGCGACAGCTGCCCCAGCAACGGGGCGTCCCGGCGCTAAGAAACCAGAGCAAACCTACTGAGAGGGAGGGGGGAGGCTTAGGACAGTGGGAACAGATGGGTTTTAATTGCCTTATGGAAGGCGGACAGATTGTCAAGGCAACGGATGTTCAGGGGAAGGGAGTTCCAGAGTTTTGCTCCCAAACTCTGAAGGAGCGTCCTCCGACACGGCAAAGTTTTGTGCGGGGGACTACTACCAGATGTTGACCTAGGGAGCGCAGATTGCGCTGAGGGGTATAGGGTACTAAGAGCGGGCGGAGGAGTTCAGGGCCATCTGTTTTAAAGATTTTAAAAGCAGTAGTAAGGGCCTTAAATTGGATTCTAGATTCCACCGGGAGCCAGTGGAGTCTTTGTATGGTGGCTCTAGCAGAGCATCTTCTTGGAAGGCCCACTATGGCCCTAGCCGCAGAATTCTGAATTTGTTGAAGCCTTGTTGTCTGCTTTATTAGCGCCTATCAGCAGGACGCTGGCATAGTCCAACCTGGACAGAATGATAGATTGGACTATGAGCTGACGTGTTTTGAAATCAAAGAAGCCAAGAATAGGATAGAGGCTTCTCAACAGGCCCACACACGTAGCGGCCACTCTTTTTGTGTGGGTTTTGTAGCTCAGCGAGGAGTCTAGCCATACTCCCAGGTTTTTCACCAAGGTCTTAGGGGGAGGGATGGGGCCCAACGAAGAGGGCCACCAGTGGTTGCTCCAGCAGCTTAGGTTCTTACCAAGGAGCAGCACCTCGGTTTTCCCTGCGTTCAACTGCAAGCAGTTAGCCGTCATCCAATGGGCAACAGCGGCCAGTCCATACCTAAATCTTGTGGCAGAGGTTGAGGGGGCCCTAGATGCCATAGATCCGCAACTGGCAGATCTGGCCTGTAACGAGGCGGGCACTTTGGTCAACGGTTTGCTGTTCACCGAAAAGTTCATCAAAGATTTGGGAAAGTATGTTGTCAACATTTTCAGCCCTGGACAAGGCACAGACATTGTTGAAGGTGGTCTTTAATAGGGACCTTTTTGTCAGGGCCGGACGCTATTGTGGACTAGTGTCCGGCCGTGGCTTTCAACAGGCCGTACGAGGATACACCCTCAGAGGAAGGGGCGCTCCCCACGGTCAATCAAATTTCTACCCTACATGAAATTGATGCGGCAGAGGTCGTGCCCGCCGAGGAGGTTACCGAGGTGGAGACAGCAATGCGGATATCGCTTACGCAGGTGAGCCTACTTTCTCAATCAGAAATCATAGTAGAGGGGGAATTCAGTTGTTTTATTACAATTGGGCGGCGATTTCACAGGACAGATTTCCTTGACACAGCACGAGAGATCAAGACAGAGATGAATTGGTGGCTGGAGCACATGGACCCCTGGAATGGTAAGGCCATTTTTGCTTCAATGCCAGAAGTAGTGATAGAGTTGGATGCCAGTCGATGGGGCTGGGGAACCCATTGCGACTCGGTGGAGACAGGAGGCAGGTCGTCCTCCGAGGAAAACTCTCTCCACATAAATTGCCTAGAATTACTGACAGGTTCCTTTCTGATCTAGACGTTGTCACCACACAAGATGAGTTGTTACATTCTCTTACAGATGGACAATGAATTGGTGGTTTGTTATATCAACCGTTTAGGGGGGACAAGGTCTTGCCTTCTGGCGGAGATTGCCAAGGACTTTTGGTTCTTTTGTCTTCAGAATCAAATCTCGGTGACAGCGGAATACATTTCGCGCTTGTCCAACGTATGGGTGCACTGAAATGCACATTTCCTTCAAGACTCCAGTGATTGGAGGCTGCACCCACAAGTGTTTCTGGTCCAGAATTTGCACAGGGATCCATGCTCGATGGACCTATTTGCCTCGCGACTCAACTCTCAGCTTCCATAATTCAACAGCTGAATACCGGATCCTCGAGCAATTAGCTCGTATGCGTTCCTACAAGATTGGTCGGGGGACCTGTCATATGCCTTCACTCCTTTTTCAATGATTCATAGGGTTCTGGCACAAGTGAGCATGCAAATAGCCGAGGTGGTGCTAGTTACTCGGCTGTGGAAGGCGCAGTCGTACTTTCCAGTGGTGATGGAGTTATCCTGTAACCTTCCAATTCGCATTCATCCAGGTAGTGTTCACTCCTGTGGGGATGTCATTTTCCATAGCAAAATGAAATAAGATGGATTCGAGATGCATTGTTTATCCAGCTTTTCCTCACCACCAAACATTATGTGTAGTCAAATGTTTAAAATGTTATGAAGAGCATACCTGGGAGTTGAGAATGGATCAAGCAGGTCAATTGCTTATTTCTTTACAGAAACCTTTTCGCCCGGTCACATCTACAACCAATTGTATGTGTCACCACATTTGGTGTACACACCAATAAAATTTGCAGTCTCATTACCAAACACTGGAATATAATCAAGAATATAGACCCATCCATGGAAGTTCCCTTATTTGCGTACAAAAGGGCAACAAACTTCAAAGACCACCTTTTCAGATCATTCACAGAGACAACCAAAAATAAAGGAGGTACACTGGAATCCGCCTGGGGTCTCCCACCGGTGAAGGGTCATCAAAAATATGGCAATTGCGTTATCTGTCCCTACACTGAGAACACCACCTCTTTCAAACATGGATGGCAAATGGGAGCACACTCTAGATTTTTTTGTCCAATTGCAACACGCGCAACGTCGTGTACTGTGTATGGTGTCCCTGTGGTTTACCAGACACAACAACCCCTCAAGGCAAGAATAGGACAGCATCGTAGCCACAGACGCTTGGTTGCTACTGCCCCCCTGGTCTCCCATTTCATTGAAAACAATCACACAGCTGATGAGATCAGATGGCAGATCGTTGACTACCAAAATTCCAGAGAGTGGTGGTGACATCACACAAATACTTCAATGCCGTGAATGTCATTGGATTGACAAAATTGACATAATTAATAACAGATTGAATTCCGCTGAATAATGGCGTGGGTTTGTGGCCACCCTTAGCTGATGCCCTACATTCTGTACCACCCTGGTATCCACTGACATCACTACCTGTCTTATGCACCACTGGTTCGTGACACCTTGGCACGCTTCCATATTCCTCCTTCTGGAACGCCAGGCTGCCACGTATGTACACCCTTCCATAGCATCCCAGTGCTAAGTAATATATGGTACCTGGGCGTCCATTGACATAGTAACCTAGTTCCAGCTACATGCTGTTATTGCCAGGCCTATAGAGACATGCACACTCCATTACCGCTTCCACCTTCAGATCACTCCTGTCATGCTGTCAGCATTTACCCTCAACGCGGTTATCCTAGGCTCGCCATTTACCCTCAGTATTGTTCTGTCTAGCCCTTTGAATCCAGCATACTTGAGGCTCCTGTTGTATTAGTTCACCCACTATGCTCTGTAACTCTTGTTTCGAATATGTACTTAATATATACATAGAATTGTACAGTCTGTTTTAATGTATATTGTTAACATAATACACCTTCCTGTGTTGCCTTCCATGCATCTTCTGTCGACGGCCAACTCCCTTGCTTTCACGTGGCCACCCTGTCCCACACAAGATTACTCTCAGCCCCCTGCTCATTCACAATATCCGTGCCATCTTCCCTCCACCTCCCGTACTACTGTATGATCGAGGTTGCAGCACTCTCCTTTTTCCCTGTGCACGTACTTTGGGCTGCACGGTATTTCCTCGTGTACGCCGCCTGGAGCGTTTACCCTGCAACGAACAGTCAGATCCAGTCAGACTGTCACATGCGATCGTAGCAAGTTCCCTAGGTAAGCCTCATTCCACCCTCGGACCCCCCTGTCTCCCCGCTTATCCTTCGCTTCACAACCTACCATGGATTTAAATCTACCGTTTCTATCCCAGGCAATTTCCTTGGCACCACTTTAAAATCACCTCCCCAACGTGGGTTTCTCGTGTTCAGCATGCATCCAGTGGAACTCTAACCTCCGAGTTCGGTGCTCTTTCACCAACATCAGTAGTAAGTGGCACAACTGTTTCCCAACAATTATGACGATTTTGAGGCTTAACTATAGATCGCATCTCATTGTTTTCTCTCTCATTTTCCTCACCCGGGTCCGCACCGTCATTACACAGAACCCGGCTGGGTTCACTGTGAGTAATGTTTTTCACTCTCTGTTGACACACACGGTTGGAACACCTCACCCCTCACTTGAATGAGCATTTCGAAATTCAGGTATCCACTTCTTTTGGCCACCCTACCAGTATCCTATCATTTCCACATGGTCCAGCCCTTATATCCTCTCATTCCCTAGACGTCCCCTACATTGTAGGTCCTGACGAGACCCCACATTCCAGTCGGGTCGAAACGGCGTCGAGGATTAATGGCAGCGAACCATTCACACAGCACTTATGATTTTATATGTTTGCTGTAATATTCTGTATGACTTCATTTCAAACGGTCGCTTTCCTGAAGAATAATTATTTGAAACCTTGTAAATACCTTCACTGATTGTCACTCAACTGTTGCTTTTGGTTCTTACAAATACACTTGGGACACTTCGCTCTAGCAGAGTTTTATTTTGTACATTATATATGTTATATCTTTCTTTGAACAATACAAACTTAATTGTTGTGCAAGCCTTGGTGTCACGAGCGCTCTCTCTCTCTTTGACACCCCTCTTAAACCCTTACTGATATCGCTATTATGCTGTATAGTTATCAATGAATTTCAATGTACTATTCCACAGGAATCGTTGTTTTCTATATACAGTACGCACCCTGGTTTCTGAGTGAGTAGGGCTCCCTTGTTTTTTCCTTTCGACATCTACAACCCTAGCCCGTTGGGTCAGATGGATCCTTTCTGAAGTGGGAATTGATGTCTCGTTTTGGAGCGCATTCAATCAGGGGAGCCATGGCCTCTAAGGCATTTTCTACTGGTTCTCATTTGGAAGAGATTATGGCTCCAGCGAACTGGTCTTCTGACTCTACTTATAAAGTATTTTATCACAAACCAGTGGTTGATGTTGCTTCCAATATTGTAGCACAACTTTAAACTAGCATAATCCAAAGCCTCCATTTCCTGACATAGAATACAAAAATTAAGTCTATTAAGGTCACAGAGGTGAGGAATATCCCACCCGGTGGTGGCTCAGAAGTAATTGTTATTCTTACTGATCATGACTAGATGTTATCTTTAAAGCTAATTCAGTTTTAATTAATAGAAATGTTTCCTGCCCTTTCTAATGCGATATAGAGTGGGTGAAGGCTGAACTACTGCTTTTCCTTTTTTGTTACAGGAGCATAGGCTAAAACATCCTGAAGAACGGAATGCCCTTTTGTGCTGTTCAAAGGATTGTCGAAGGAGAGGTTGAATCTTCGCAGTTCCTATGATTAACATGTTTGAAATATGAATCCAGGTTCCCGGGAGGATTCAAGTAGGAGTTAACCGAGACCTGTTGAAAATGACTTTTGAAGAATCATACCAAAGAAAGAGGAAGTGATATGGTTGCTTTGGTTTATATATACTGTATGCCCCGATGATTGGTGGAGATTGGACTACTGGGGCTCATTGGAAATGTGTTTTTTTATTTGTTAAAATGTTGATTGGCTGCAGTGTTTTACGTCAGTAAAGGAAACAGAAGCATAATCCTCACCTCCTTGTCCTTAATAGAATTGAAAATTCTTGACTTGGTAGCTAGAATTTTTTTATTGAGGGAAAGCTATTTCGTGCCACTTATGCTTAATGCAGTTAATGGACCAATGAAAGAAAATTGTGGGTTATTTCTTAGCACCTCATGCCGACCTTTGCCCGATACGTGTCATGCAACATTGCAAGTGAATTTTGGGACAGATGTCTCAATGGTCAAATGAAAAGTTTTTGCAAGAACTGATAACTAACCTCCAGCTTGATACTTATGATGGAAACATTATTTTATTGATACTCCAAGCAAAACAATGTACAGTCCGAAAATGATGATTATATTTGGATTATGAACATTAGGAAGGATATATGATCCAATTTTGGGATACTTTTATACAATTCTTTTTTGCCCACATGCTAACTCTGGCTATATTAATTACATATAAGATGAGTGTTGGGATATTTCTTTCTTTCTTACAAATGTTTTTTTCCCCATTGGGTTCTATATTTAACAATAGGTTTATGGATTATGTTGTTAGATATGACTCTTGAAAAAGTGTATTTTTAGGATATGTGATGTCAATACATAATGTAGGAACCCCTTATGAACGTAGACGGTCCTATTTCAACTTCTATGCAACATTTCACCATTTTAACATGTCAAAAATGTGGCCTAAAAGCAACAAACTAGGCTGTGGTGAAATCTTCCTTGCCGAAATGTGTGAACCCTGTTTGTTGAATGTTGTACAACTGGAGATGGAATACATTTTACCCTGGCTGGCGTTCTTCTTTCTTTTTATGCATTAGCACACTGGACTGATATATTTTCATACATACACAGACACACACACACACACAGATGTGTGAAATATCTTAAATAAATAATACAACAGATTTCCAAAAGCATGGTATACCTAAATCAACTTTATTCACAATCACAGTACTCAATTTCACAATCAAGATTATTTTGAAATGATCACAAGACACTTGACAATAAATAAACAGAATAAAAAATGCACCAACAGAGAGTGAAACAGCGTCTCATACATTTGGAGCCAACAGCCTGGAGCAGAATCCCCAAACAATTCCAATGGCTCTTATTTCCTTTCAACAGTGATAAGTGTGATACAAAAACAGAAAAACCTATAGCTAATATGTTCTAAGGATGTTCCAGTACCAGCTGACTCCAAGAGTTTGGTCCACAGCAAAAGAAAAACTACACAATCTATACACCAAAACATAGCTTTTATAGAAATATAAAACCTAAATACACAAATCAAATATCAACCCTTTTTTCAGTAGACTTCGGTGGCAATAATTAATACTATTTGACATGAAGACGCTAGCGCAGCTGAAAGCAGATCACAGAGTTTGACTACAATTAAAATTGCACACAGTTTCTTGTCTTTTGGGTTAACCTTTGAATGTTTTTACACATTGATGTTCTATATTTCAACAGTGTCCTGAACTGTGCAGTGTGAAAATAATGGTACTTTCCCCAAATATTTTGGAAAGACTTTTTTGAACCAGTGTTAGAGAAAATATAAAGCTAGTCTCAATTTATATAATAAGCACCTGGTTGTACGTGAACAATCCATCGGATGATTCCATGTACCATAGGAACTCCCAAGTAAAAAATTTCAGAGTTTGGAAATTCATCTAAATGATAATTCTTCATTGGGAGTTTCGTAAAAGCTCCTGTGCAAAACCATGGCCTAACATGCTCATTGGATTGTGAAAAAACCTGTTTATGATAAGTCCGCCTCAATGTGAGGATAGGGCTTGTGAGAGTGTTCCCAAAAATGAGCACTTGAACTACTATTGCTTCCTTCATTATACAGTGGGGCAGAGAGTGACAGCACTGGATATCTTGTAAGTGGTTAGCATCTAAGCTTGATGGCCAAACAAGGAGTATTCCTCTGTGGTGTGCTGATATGCAGAGGGCAGGTCATCTTTGAGGGGGGATAGCTCAGCAAAATGCTGAAACCAATATGAGCA
Organism: Lissotriton vulgaris; assembly: GCF_964263255.1. NCBI lineage: Eukaryota > Metazoa > Chordata > Amphibia > Caudata > Salamandridae > Lissotriton > Lissotriton vulgaris. The sequence goes on along the minus strand of NC_141693.1, from coordinate 1,061,878,072 downwards.
ATGAGCACAAGACAGGGCATGCACAAGGCTCACCAAAAGATCCTGCCTCCTCAACTAAAATGGAAATATCAGGAGATGCAGGTTTTTTTTAAACAAATTAATTATAAAAGATGTTTAAATAGAAAATTTGGTTGGGAGTTTTCTGTACTGCATCCTAATCAAAGAATGATAACATAATAGTACTTCTTTACGAATATATCATGTCTCTCTTTCCCTGTCTCTGTATCAGTCTTTATATTGCAACGGCACATTAGCATATTCATTGGATTATCACAAACAACCGTTATGTGCTCCACGTGTTAAAATTGAAACTTCCAAGAGCATAACTTGATTCGTTTGACCCTGGTGTGTTTCGATCACAAGATTTGGCTTGCACCTTCTTCAGGATTATTTAAGCTTGCTTATATATATATATATATATATATATATATATATATATATATATACATTTTTACAGTATTGCTGCATGGATGTAATCCAATAATTTGCAACATAACAAGTGCCCAAAACTCTTTATTTTTATTGCTTTTCTGGAAAAACATAGACCTTGTGAACAAAATGTTTTAGCGTTAGCAAACCCTCTGAAGCTGTTAATCCATTCAATGATTCATGAAAGGTTTTCCGATTCCTTAAATTGGAGAGTAAACCTTTACAAAATGCAAATTGGAAGGGGTATATTAAGGGCGGCCTTTACAAATACCGATTCCTTATTGTATGTATTAATGTTTGGTGACCAAAATAAAGTGGCCAAACATTAATATTTTATCACCAACTCAAAGGAGGTGGTATGCCATTCACAAATGAGAAAGCAACCCAAAGGTAATGTTGACAAAAAGTCTGCCTACTCCCAAAAAGGCTTGTGTAACTTTTCATATTTTTTAAAAGCAAAGGAAAATGGGCTGCTTTTTACAAAAAAAGGCTGCTGTATTTAAAAGCAAATCACAAACATAGCAGTCTGCTGATCCCAGCAGGCCACTATCTTCCTTGTGAATGTGTCCTATTATAGTGGGTCTTAATTTGTGACTTACCTCATGCATAATTATAAAATAGGTAATATTGCGATTCAGTACATATTAGTACATAGGTCGGTTTGTAAAATACCAGTACATTCGGTAGAAGTTGGTGCGCCAATTGGGACCACTTTTACCAAATCCATTTTAGTACATTCCAAATAAGAAATCTCAAATTGTGGATCATTATTATTCACAATTTACGATTTCTTATTTGGAATCTTTTTACATCAAGCCCATCTTTCTTTACACCATATCCTTTTTGGAGTCAGAATTCACAAAACATCTACCATCATCCACCTTTTATAACAACTCTGATCAATAAACAGGGAGTATTAAAGTTCCTGTCACTATGACGAGTAATACAAAGGAATGTTTACTGATAAGACAATGCATGTAAATAATCACAAACATACCTGTGATATGAAATACAGTTCTCTTGATTTTCGTGGCGTGCATTTTTTGTATTCTTTTCAACTATTTGCGTGTAGTGCTATATTTTGTATACCATTTTAGGTCTGGTCATGAAAAATGGACACTACTCTTATAGAGCTCGGTTCATTCCTACAATCGTTTCTGATATGCCACTTGTCAGACTCACTAACTACTCCATTATATTAATGGGAATGGTATGACGAGCGTCTTGTTACCTATACCAACTTCAGAATACTAAGGGGTTTCTGAAGCAGGGAAGGAAGAGTCTGAGTGGAAATCGGAGTAATAGTACTAAGTTGGCAGAGGTGTCACTATGCTATCACAATACTGGAAGATTAGCCACGAAAATAGCATAATTGTCAGAGCCTTCACAACCGTGAGGTGAACACCATTCTCCAATAATGCGGGTGGAATGCAATGTGCACATCTCCCCATCAGCCTCTTTACTAAGAAGCATGATAGATGTAAGTGCCATTTTACAAAGGTTCCCAGACGTGTAGCATGTACAATTAGTGGACAATTGTCCGAATTATTGAAAGTATGTGTCATGAGGGTGAAAGATGCCTGAGACAAGGAATCTTTAACCGTTATACTACAGTATCGGGAAACAGAGCATGGCCCATGCGTCCATTTCCATCAAGATGCATGCATCATTCATGACTGGTTCTAAATTTGGGGATAAACATAAACCCAAATACAACATGATGTAGGAGTCCAGGTCCAAGCCACAACTGCTAGAAGCAGTTCCATCAAGTTGATGCATGTTATGTCGAGAGGGATCTGCCTGCCTTCTATGTTGTTCACCAAGGAAGTAGAGAAGTCTTGTCGAAAGTACAACAACTCAAATATATTAATGAAAGGCCAGAAGGTTCCAATGTCTCTCAAGATTTTCATTGGTGCCAATTTTGAAAAGCAAATGTGGCAAGAACATCACAAAGTCTACTGAAAAGAAGGTGCTCATCATACATTTCTTTAAAATTGCACATGTACATTTCTATTGCTTGCTGCTCCCAGGCATATTTGTGCAGTTGTGTGTTGCACCTGATTGTCTTTTTTCATCATTTGCTTAAAGAACTTGTAACAGGGGAAGGAGCGCATGCATCAGACATAAACAAAATTGCTTTTAAATGTAAGGCGTTTCAACAATCCATCCTATGATTTTGGCATTAAATACACCACAGTCAACACTTTTTTGTGTTCAGATTTTAATCTGCTTTCTATCAGCTATTTTATCCTCCAGAGGCTGCATGTGAGCAATGTGTATAAAGGATGTAAATGATCAAGAGTAATCGAGGATGCCATCGTGTGTGGTCATCGTGTGTGGTCATCGATGACCCTAGAAGCTTGGCTTCAAAAGGTGGGCTCCTGAGCAAGAGGGAAGATACACTGTGTATTAGAACAAACTTGTCTAAAATTGAGCACATTTAGGGGGTGTAGTTTTGAGGAGGATTATTAGGTTATTTCATACTGGTTAATGTGTTTAATGTGTACTTTTGCCTATAAAACTGGAGTGACTATCTCAATGTCCTCGATCTCACACTATTGCTCTGAAGGCAAGTATGCTCTTGCTTTAGTAACAACAAACAGTACACTTTTAATATGGTGTGTGATCACCTGATCAGGGATTAGCACACTGAAAAGTCTGGTAATTCAGTGCCAACCCTGAAGCAAGAGTTGACTGTCTATCCAAATAATTTCTAATGTGCATTAAAAGTGCATTTGTGCTTAAATGTTTTTTTTATTTTTCAAGGGCAGACAATGTTTGAGGTTTTGTTAACATAGAATTGGTGAATCTTTATTATGAAAGCAATTTTTGGGATGGCAGATGATATTAACCTCGAAACTTTATGGCAAATGTACAGACTACACGAAGGACTGGGAAAGTTTCACGGACAATCCCAGTAGACCGTACCTGACAATTTGCCACATGTCTTTCATACTCCACAGCCTTTTTTGTAGTTTTATATAGGGCAAACTCCATCTGAAGGTATTTGCATGAGCACCAGTTAAATTACACATGGGCATATTCATGCTTTTTAGGCATGGTGAGATTAAGTGATCTGCACAGATTCATTGGATTCTGAGACGCCGAGAATAAAACCTGGTTCCCTAGTTCCAAAGTCGGCAGCTCTGGCCCTAACGCCACATCCTCTGCCCATAGCCTTATTCCAATAGTTAATCTTTAGGTACGCTGCCTTTTCCAGACGTCAAGAAGACTGAGGCACTGTCCTAATATGCTCCTTCTACAAGTAGGTTACCACATTTTCCCATTGAATGTCAATTTATTTAAACGTAAATGGTACCTTAATCCTAGAATAAATATTTTGATTGACCAACATGATCTGTTTGAGAAAAACAATTGTTCTTCTGGCGTTTGTAAAGTATACAGTACCGCTTGAGCAAATTCAAGTTATAAAGATTCAGATGTACACATGAGGTCTTTTCTGCGCTAATTCAATCCTGACACACAAAGTCTGAAGAGTGCACTACTCCAAGATGTCCTGCTTTACTTCTACAATATAGTAGGCAATGGCTAACCAGAAGATCTTCAGCGCTTCACAGTACTGTTACGTACTCAGCTGCTGATATTACATGTCTTGTCCACTAACCTGATTCCGAATAGCCTGTGACCTTCTTAGATGCAAGTGTAAAGCACATCCTATGGATCCAGTGATATCAGAATAATGGCCACTATTAAAATCTATGACCACAACAGATGAACAAAGAGATATTTTAATGAAAGATTGTCATATGAGGCGATAATGGCACAGAAAGTGCCTAAAGTGTTCAAGGTTTCAGGCTGAGGTAATTAAAATGTGTAATCCTATCTTTTAAAGAACGTGAAACTATTCTAGCATCATTTCTACCTTATGCCAATGGTAAACAATTTATATTTTAAATACAAGTTTGAAAATTCGCAGAAATAGAACTTGTTGACCCGTTTTTTTTTAGATGTACAGCAGTTGCAGAACAAAGTGCCCTGCTAGCACAGTTCCATAATCGCTGAAAAAATTGGTAACCGAAAATAAAGAGTGACTTCTTATCAATCTTCAGAAGCTGGTTTGATCATCCTATCTCGAGTTAACCTACCTCAACTTCTAGGTCTCCTGCAAGCCAATCTGGTAATTTAAAGAGTAGAAGTGGCTGAAGGTTCTACGCATGACATTGGGCACATTGTTAGCAGCATCATGGCAGCTGCCAAACTCTTCCAATGCATCCAGTGAATATTTAGTGAAGCAGCCTTTACACCTGACATCACAGTCTACTTCATATCTGATTTTCCACTGCTTACAACAACCAATTAGAGCAAATTATTGGCAATTCAAAATCTTTCCCAAGGAATTTTCATGTCAGATATACATGTCAAGCAATACCACGCCAGAGTGTCAATGGCCCTCATGCTCCCCTGCAGTTGCTGAGTTGCCAATACACTAGAAAGGCGACTGTCCCAACTGAGAAACTAGATCAATCGATTTATAAGTGAAAGACAACCTTTTTGCCGTGAGTCCTCACCATGGGTCACATTAGACAAACTCTGCCACTTTACATGTAAGGTTGTGTCTAACAAACACCTTCAGAACTAAAACCTGTATCGCAACTCTTCACAAATTCAAGCACATTAGAGCTTAATGTGCCACAAATTCATGCATTAATCTATGCCATTCATCACAATATGTTTCTTCATTTGTTGACCCTTTTTTAAATTCACATTACACTGTGCACTTCTATCAAACAAAGTAAATGTATCAAGACGCTTTAACACAAGCCTAGGCAACTCTTGTAACACTGCAGCTCACAACTTTTTTTGAAACCATATATATTCTCAGATACTTCCAAATATACAATATACCACTCTGAAAATCAGTGTTTTCTTCCAGGTCCCAAACTCAAGGGCATCTAGCCAGATTCAAATTTGATTCAACCATGTTCCCTATAACCTAAACTAGAATTAACCACTAACCAACTGAGTCATCCTTCAAATCCAAATTGAAACGTCTGCCACTGCTCATGAACTGTTTATTTAGTCCATCAGTAAAGTCAGTGACTCAATGTGCATGACTAGCATGTCAAACTCAATAGTGCCTACTTACAACTGAAGCCTCACCAACCTTCTATAGAAACAAAACCAGCATTACAAAAACAATTAAGAACACCTCCAGAATTTGCATCTCAAGAGAGGGACCTATAATGGAACAGCACTTGGACGGTGCTTTATATCCGATATTAAAATCTAAACAATGTATTTCAAAGTAAATATTTAAGGCTTCCTCTATTTCACATCACAAAACTATTTTGCCCCTAGAAAGCGTCCAGATCAATTGCACAAAGACTGGTTACACCACGACAGGACTTCTGTTACATATATCCAGAAGCATTTTGTGTTTACAATGAAAGGATTTGTTTTCTATAATATGCCGTGCTCAATTTTAGATGTCTTTAAATGCAGACTAACTATTTCAGTGTCTCCCTGTGAAGTGCAAAATTAATTTGAGTCTACCAATTGTCCTGTCATTCTGCCACTGTTGTGATGGCCATTAAACGAATCCACCCTCTTCCTTGTTTTCCGCTCCCTAAATCCCCCTAGGGGCTTCGGCTAAAAGTGCATTGGCCCATCAGTCCAGAGTAAGTTGGTATCATGCAAAAATGAACAAAGCAGCAGTGCAATTTGTGTTGAGGTTGCATTCACACCAATTTCTACGTAGACCGCAATATTAATTTTACATGCAATACTGAGGATAGAGGTTGCACAAGGCTAGATGTGATTAAAACTTGCAAGTTACGTCTACATTGGGAGAAATGGCTGCAGGCTTTTGTTTTACCTTTCCCCTGAGTTGGTTAAATGTTTTTTGGGGCACCACTCTTCACGAGGAAGAAGTGCAGGTAGGACTTATTCCCCTCATACTGGAAGTACAGAGTGCATTCCTTCTTCCCCAGAAATATTCCCACACTTACTAGAGGAAGGAGAATCTAAGAAGGCCACACACAATCTCGTTCTTCAAATTCTTTGCAGCAATTAAAAATAAGGTGTACATGACCAGCTGTTATATACAAGGGCGCAGAGTATGAATAAGAATCATGCTACCACTTTGCAAGCACCAGTGCCCCCTCCCTTGTACAGCAAAAGAATCCGAAGAAATGTTTTTTTCTGTCATGTCTCAGGTATGATCTCTATAAACATGCAGTGTACACTGTAGCTGCCTTTTCCGCATCATGTGGAAGTGTGGTATTTGACACAAAGTCCACCAAGTGTACTACAATCTACAAATTCCGACATAAACTGCAATGCAGCTCCTGACACGTTAAAAAAAAGCTGGCAAGCTTTCATCTCTTTGATGTGCTCTGGTTTGACATAGGTGTGTACTCCAAGCACATGCTGCAAATAGTCCCAAAGCACTGGCTGTAGATCTGCTTTTATCTACAACAGAAAAAAAGAACTCAACATATTTATGAATTGAGTAGAAAGAGTAATATAGTATCTGTCATGGAACTGCTCCACTAATGCCGATTCATGTTTACCCCCTGATATCCTTCAAAGCAGAGTTATTTCCAGAGAACACAACAAGCCGAAGAGAGTCCCAAGCAAGCATCTAGCATCTCAGGTGATGAGGGTGCAGAATTGCATTGTTCAGGCCATTACCACTAGAGGAGTTAAGCTCTGGTTTCTTCGGTCTTAAATGTATTACCACTGAGAGATTAATAAACTAAAAACATAAGGTAGAATACTCTTCTGTCAATTGTCTTGTGTCTGAAAAGTCTGCTCCCAGAAGCTCTATAGAACAAAGAAATGACCTTACAGTGAGCTTCAGGGATTCACAAAGAGGAATGTCTTTTAGTGCATGTGACGTTTACTTGACGTTGGTTTGTTTTTTGCTGGGTGCTGCATTGAATACATGCTGCACCAACTATATTACACTGGGGGTGGAGTATTAACAAGCCTTGCACTGTTGTGGCATGGAGTTAAAATGCCAAAATAGCTAAGCGAAAGTGACACAGACTTGTGCAACAGAACAAACTGGATAATTTGCTTTTACCTGTTGTGAGCAGCTTCATTTATTATAATTCTGGTTTTCTTTTCCTTGCAGTTTATTTCACTCTGTCCAAGTTAAACATGGTCCTATATTTATTGGCTCATAATTCCAAAAGGCCTGATGTGAAGTGGTATTTCTGTTTTGTAACTCTACTTCATCCGAACTGTATAACATATAAAACGCAATTACCTTGAATAATGAACAGTGATGTTCTGCCGCGTTGTTGTATCAGGTCACCATATAAAGATTTACATACACAACACATTGTCCAATCTACTAGTATGAACCCCCAGACTCTGTTTCAAGGGATACTACGAGCATCCGAAACAGGATTCAATCCTGCATCTTTCCGGAGTCAAAACGAAATGCAAATATGATTAAGACACATTAGTTTTTTGGATGATGAAAACTCAAAAAAAAGTTTGTTTTAACATTCATTTCATGATAAACTTTTTCTCACAATTTCACATTATTTTCTTAAATAGAAAGCTACAACCACCAAAAATGAGACAATTTTAAATGTACCAGTCAGTATAGGTTTCTAAAATTAAGCATCGATCAAAAGAGCAATGCTTTTATTTTAGGAATGGTGGGGAGAGGAGAGGAAAAAAGGTTTTAGGTAGAGAAATAGAAACAGCAAGGATAACCCAATCATTGACAGTGCCATTTTGAATCTCATCTGAAAACAACAGCTCATATCAATTTCACCAACAGCACCCACTGGTCATAGCAGAACATGGGAGGGCAATGCCACCACGGGCAGCACTCAAGCTAGGGAAAGGAGCAGGGATGAAGCAAAGCCAAGGATGATTTTTGAAGACTGCAGATTCAGACAACTTTGAGATTGTATCTATGGCCGCCTGGTGTCATTCTTGGAGACAACACAAATGAATCGGAACGTTGTTGCTTTCTGGCAATAAGTATCTACTTGATTCTGTTCCTAATATCTGCAACAGTAATAGATTGTGCCACTGTGTGAAACAGACGAGGCAGCTGGTTCTTGATTATTTTGAAGGGAATGCACATTAATAGTATTCACCCGCTTGAATCCATGACAGTAAAGCCATTGTAATGCTTACCAACAACATTGCCACAGTGGTAGGTGCACCTAACTACACATCACCAACAGGTACTGGGCCCAACAGCATCTAGCTCAGGGTTCTGGCAGGGTGGAATGTCAAATATGCCATCCTTAGAAGGGTCTATATAAAGTCCACACATGCAAGAAAGACTCAATTTCTGCCTTGCCTTATGCATTAAGAAACTTTCTGTGGGAACTTTGTCCATGGTGCCATAAAGGACATCCTTATCTGTGGTGGTGGGTGTTAGGAGCTGAGACCATTGGGATGGTTCAGCTGCACTCACGAAATATGTTTGGTGGTAGGGACCACCAAAACACTCAACATGAGACTGGCAAAAGAACCCCAGTTTTAAATGGGGTGCAGCCTGAAAAAATGCAAAAAATGAAAATTAGGGCTAGGAAATGGCAGAATGATCTGTGTTCTAAACATACAATTTACCAGCTAACAATCACGATTCTATAATTCCCAGTTTTGAATCAACTGTCACTAGTAGCACAACATAAAAGTAAACAAATCATAGAGGAGCCATTTACAAAATGATGTTGCAAAACCCAACAAGACATAAAATACGCAGGCATTCTAGAAACCTTATTATTGGTGAATGAGCATTAGGTGCAAAACGGGTTCCTTTTCACTGGATGGTTCATTCATACAGCCACTTCCTAGTCTGAAGACGTTGCCTAAAAATATTTCAGCTAGGATTGCTTTGTTTGTTATCCATGAGGTTTATAAAGTTAAGAAACGTTCCTCATGATTTTTTTGCTGCCAGACAGGTCCCATAAAATCTAGGTTCTCTATTGATTTTTTTGTAAAAAAAAAAATCTTTACTTTAACAAATATACAAAAAGACCTACAAAAGTACCACAATTCAGCAAAAAGGATGTGGTTGTATATGACCTCCTTTAATTATCTACTTTAAAAATGCCCTCTTTGAAATTTCTGTAGCCCTCACCTCTCACGAATCTAGCCAACCTCCTAAACCCGTGTTGCCCTCTTCACATGACTCCATGTTTGCTACCAATCAAGAAATTCATAAGAATTTGTTGGTACTGATCACAAGAGGCAGAGAGCTCAATTTTAATGTTCAAGTACAATGAAAGGAGATGGAACACAAGGTACTCGAAAACCAAGACTCCCAACATTGTCCCAGGTCCAGAAGTCAAGGGCTCCAGCACGGAAGGGTCGCAGCCTGGTGATCCGGGATGTTGTCTGGAGTTTCACTGCCAAGAAACAACAGTCGGAGGTGACTGGCATTTTAGAAAGGCATATCACTGTCTTCATAGCTGAGCGTTGGGCCGAGTTCTAGGTGCTTCTATAGGTTTTGATGATATCCTTGATGGCTCGTCTGCATATGGGACAGCAGGCATTGTCCATCTTCTTCAGTTTCAGCCCGCAGGTATAGCAGAGACACATGTGTCCACAGGAGTAGATAACCGTGTCCACCATGTTCTCGTAGCAGATGGTGCATTCGTCACCCCAATTCCGTGTGATGGGCATAGAGACTGGAGACTCTATCAGGCTCACAGGCGAATTCGGAGCAGTTCCTAAAATGCAAATAATATTTTTATGTGTCATATAAAGCATTTCCATTTAACACTAAAGTGCTGTGAAGACAAGTTTAACAATATGTCAGGCTGAACAAATAATGCTTGAGTCACATTTTTATACACCCATAACATATTGAACACATTTTCCACTTGCATGAGAAGTTACACCTAATGCCTTTCCCTTCTGTGCGACAGAGACCATTGGCATATGTATCTTTAGTCCTAATACACAATGTTAGTTCACCACTGCCAGTAAATTGCCATCCCTGTCCCAGGTAACTGCGAGCAGGAACAGCTGATCATGTGATATTCACTGTGTCACTGATGCTGTGCCTTTCATAGAATATATGGTACTGACTGCATGATGCTAAGGGTGGGCAAAGTCCATCTGCAACTTTAGAACTATATGTGCCAGCTGTGAAGCTTTAAAAATGTTTTTTTTTAAATGTGAGAAAAAGGGAACCCAGTGCTGCAGCTTGAAGGTGCATGTGGCTGTGGAGGATCAAAAGTGCACTGCTGGTCATTTGTTCTAGTGGTCCACCATCTGCCTACCTTACACACTAATCAAGGGAGGAACTTCCATCCACGGGGAAAGGACATGTCCACGCAGCGGCTACTGGGTTTTTCTGCTGCAATTCAGCTGATAACCAGAAAATAATAGTCTCTGCAGCCTTATATCTTGTCCACGTTGGTGTGGACTTCAGCGGCAAATAATTAGGTGAGAAAAGTTAAATTATGCTGGCCTCGGACAATTTTACTGAACTTCACATTGGTTAATAAAGGCAGAAGCTCCCTAACTGTGCTCTACTTTGCAGGCTTGGCAAATAGCGTGTTGAAAGAGGGCAACATAGTCACAAAGGTGTATCAAAATTATGTACCTCGCTGGTAAGTATCATAAGGCATATATCCTTTTAATGTGTGAGAATATATGTGATGCAGTTTTCCATCAGTCACCTCTTTATATTTTCCAGTTTATAATTGTGTTAATGTTTGGAGTATTTCTAAAGCATGCACTAATATCGAAGTGTAATGGTGCCAAGTATAAAAGGTTCAGTGGGATGGTGTAGGCTAAGATGAACTAATGACCTAAAGAAGACAAAGTTTCTCTAGTCCAAACAGTAAAATGATTAGTTGTTTCCTGAAATGATCATGCACTAGTTGACCGGTCAAAGTATTAATGTAAAATGTAAGCTGGGCGAGACCCTTTGTAGTGCAATGATTTGTCCTACTGTTATGTTGAATCTTGGCACATATTGGCCACAACATGTTTACCTTTGATGGAGCATGCCGTTCTGGGCTCCATCTCCATGGTTTCCAACTCCGACTGAGCCGGTTGAAGTTGGGAACTTGTGGGGAGAGAATCTTCAAGACATTGGCTCCTTTGGCTAAATAAACTTATGTTCAAGCTACATTGAATCACCTTGCTTCTTGAACGTGCTATTGGCAGACTTCACATTTGGTGATGAGCTGGAACCAGAGGCCCATTGCTGACATTATTCTGTGAATTTTGAATTATCCTGCTCTCGCGACAATTTTAATGGTGCCACAACCTTCACGTTTGTGCCACATCTTCTGTAGTCAATCGGTGTCTTTGACTGCCTGCAGCTGTGAGGACTGTCCAGCCTTAGGACCGACCTTATAACATTTAGGTTAATTGGCGTCCCGGCACGAGGTGTGCACATTATCCGTAGTGCATTTGCAGGCCCAGCCCGAGCTGCACATGTGCTCATTGATAGAGACATGCACACTATGTCAAAAGATGCCAGTCAGTGACAACAGACCACTCATTGTCGTAAGCACGTCAGATATGTGGCGGCCATCTTACCTTGGGAGGAACTATGAGCATTTATATTGAGAAGTTCCTTTTCACACGCATTTGTGTTGCACATCATTTGTTTTGCATCAAGCAGTTTTTTAAGGGTTTACCCGTCGTCTCTGCTCGGGTCACGATGCCTTTGGTGGAAATTTATTATCAGCTGCTGAATTGTGGTACTTCGGTATGTAAATTGAGTTTTTAATAATTTTGCCACAGTTATGCTTCTTTTAAACAGTTACTGCGTAAGTCTTCTCACAAGATGAGTAATTTACCTCAGTTGGTACAATTGCAGCCCTTCCTATAACATCCAGGTAAACCACAGTTACCCAGGAAAAAGTGGTTCAGATCGTTTGAAAATTATGTAATTGCACTTGAAGTGGATACATTTGCACCCAGGAGGAAAGCAGCTCTTCTGTTCACTCCTCTAGGTGCAGAAGAGCAACAAATATGTGGCAATTTACTGAATCAGTGTCAAGGCTGGAACATAAGCTCACGGAACAACCTAGTGTTCTCCTTGAACGTTTAACTTCTTCAAAAGGAAACAGACCCAAGAAGAAATTGTGGAGGAATACATTTTGGCCCTTAGAAATGTAGCTGCAAATGGTAATGTTGGCAATGCATTGAATATTTATCTTAGAGATCAGTTTGTCTACAGTTGCAGTTCCAGGAAAATTCAAGAGAGATTACTTAGTTGCCGTGATCCTAGTCTCATTGAGGTGTTGGATATGGCAAAGTCTATAGGATGTTCCATTGTATCTAGTAAACACAAAGCTAGTGATTCTGTTACATTGTTGGCATGGTTCGGGATTGTGAAACTATGATTGCTGTGTCTTCTAAAGTGATAAGCATGAAGTTGCAACAGAGAAAGGCTGTATCCCAATGTTTCAGGTGAGGTTTCTAAGCAACATTTGAGGAATTCTCGCTCTTGCCCAGCGGTTGGAAAGAGATGTGACAGGTTTCATAAAAATGGGGAACTTCCAGTGTGTTTGTACGGGGGGCTAAAGTTGATGTATGATTACACTCTTTGGAGATCAATACTCAAATTGATGAATGTTCATGTGACCTCTATGAAGTGGTGAATCAAGTGTTGAGGTTAGAAACACTAGCCTCCAGACTGGGTACCAAATTTACAACGAAAACGTAGTTTTCTTTTTGAAATTTATATGCGTTTATTAAGTTCATCCAATATATTTTGAATCAAATCATTTATGCAACATTGCATTGTCTTCCTTGCCAACATAATCGTCTTCTTATGTCGCAATGTTATTAGTGCAATAATCCACTTTATCGTGACACCCAATGCATTTCGGGTCAAACAAAACCATGACCCTTCGTCAGGGGTCTGCAAATGGAAATCAAACAGGACCAAATTAGTCACCCTCAATGATCCACAACTGTACAATGCTCTATGCCATAATATCATTAACAAAAACGGAAAGGAAAAGGAAAATAGAGTGCTGTTTCAAAAGTTTCAAAATCACCAAAAGCAAAATACACAATATAACCATATCACTGAGCAGAAGCGTACTACATCCTCATGATAAGTGAACCCGTTATATTATAATGGCGCTTACTCCCCTCCCGACTGCATTACTAACCGATGACCCACATGTAGACAACTTACGAGCATTCGGACGCGTTCGCGCCTCCGTGGATTCTAAAGTTTTACCCACATAGTAACTTCGACAGATCTAATAGGCAGGAGACTAAGTCACATGATCGCGACTGCATATTAGATCTGTCGAAGTTACTATGTGGGTAAAACTTTAGAATCCACGGAGGCGCGAACGCGTCCGAATGCTCGTAAGTTGTCTACATGTGGGTCATTGGTTAGTAATGCAGTCGGGAGGGGAGTAAGCGCCATTATAATATAACGGGTTCACTTATCATGAGGGTGTAGTACGCTTCTGCTCAGTGATATGATTATAATGTGTATTTTGCTTTTGGTGATTTGGAAACTTTTGAAACAGCACTCTATTTTCCTTTTCCTTTCCGTTTTTGTTAATGATATTATGGCATAGAGCATTGTACAGTTGTGGATCATTGAGGGTGACTAATTTGGTCCTGTTTGATTTCCATTTGCAGACCCCTGACGAAGGGTCATGGTTTTGTTTGACCCGAAATGCATTGGGTGTCACGATAAAGTGGATTATTGCACTAATAACATTGCGACATAAGAAGACGATTATGTTGGCAAGGAAGACAATGTAATGTTGCATAAATGATTTGATTCAAAATATATTGGATGAACTGAATAAACGCATATAAATTTAAAAAAGAAAACGACGTTTTCGTTGTAAATTTGGTACCCAGTCTGGAGGCTAGTGTTTCTAACCTCAACACTTGATTGATTTCTAAAGGCACGTTTTGGCTACGTGCGACGACGAGGGCACCTTCCAGTAAATTTCTAAACGTGGATGAATATGGTTTAAAGAGTGCTCGGGATAACATTGTTTGTGTTACTCTATGAAGTGGTGCTCACACTTGATGTTCAAAACAAAGAGGTTAAACATGTTAAAGGTCCGTTCCGTGAGGTTCACAGGGGAGGGAGGGCAAATTACACATTATGGCTGATTCTGGGGCACCCATCACCTTGGTTTCTGATACCTTGTTTACACAATGTTCAGCAAACACAAAAATACTAATTATCCCAGATGTTACTCCCACAGCTTATGGGGACCAAGACATTGATATGTTAGGGTTCTTCATTGCAAAGGTGCAATGTCTTGGCAGAGAAGTCATGACTAAAGTGTATGTGGCCGTCAAAGGTAAACTCATTGTTGGGTAGAGGGATCAGATAACCCTGTGGTGATTAACCAGACATGTGTGGCTTCAATTGCAGAAAACACAGATCTGGCATTCAATGGCATTCAATGTTACTATACAATTTCCAGAGGTTTTCCAGGCAAGGATTTGTACCATGCACAAGTTTGTACATCAAATTAAACTCACAAAACAGGCTGTACCAATAGCTCACAAACCTAGCAAGTTTGTACATCATATTAAACTCACAAAACAGCTGTACCAATAGCTCACAAACCTAGACCTGTACCATTATCTGTGAGGACAAAACTCAAAGTGTTATTGGACAAACTTGTACAGGAAGGTGTCATTATGTACCGCAAATTTTACTTAGTGGGTTAGTCAGAACAAAACTGGTGAGATTTGGCTCTGTGCTGACCTATGACCATAACACCTTGGCTGCTAAGCAGATTTCCCTCCTGTGCTGAAATTTTCAGAATCTCCTTTTGCATGACGAGCTCAGCTCGTCATGAGCACACGAGAGCAAACTTCTGGTGTCAACCTCTAGATCTGTAAACCAATTCCTCCACTCACCAAGTGAGATTCGATTCTCATCCTCTCAGCGTTGGTAAAACGGGGCTTCCCCATCTCCTGGCTCAGTCTCTCCTAGCCACCGATAAGGCCACATTGTAAAAGAGCAGGGCAGAGTAGGGTCTGCTCCCCCCATATACCCAATGACATCAGTTGAGGCGCTAGTCTAATACTGGTCTCCACCACCTCCGAAAGTCTCGACTCTACCCTTTGGCAATATTACTGTATAAGCGGGCATTCCCACAGTGTGTGGAGCAGTGTGCCTCTCCGCCCACACTCTCTGAGACAGAGGTCTGAGTTATATCTTCGCAATTTATATATGCATTCTCTCATAATGTACACCCTATGGAGAAGATTCAGTTGGACCAGACGGAACCCTGCCCTTATCGCCACCTCACGTCAATATTGACAGGCTTTCCCCAGGCATCGTCCCCCAAGATTCCTTCCAAGTTGTCTTTCCCAATGGTCTCTAAGAGGGGTCAGGTCGGAGAGACTATGACCCAATACCTTAGTATACACTAAGGAGATAGCATGCTTATGCAGGGGGGGCAGTAGCACCCTGTATCGCAGAAGGGATTCCTCCAGCAGGTCTTCTAGTAGGGGGCCATAACCCTTAAAGATGTGTTGCATCTGTAGGCATCTGGGATATTGGCTGCCCGACATCTTATAATCAGTATGCATCTTGCCCTTTCTCCATATATCCCCCACCATTGAGATGCCCAGGGTGTACCACTTTGTATGACCCTTAATATTCCTAAGCTCATTTAGTGCCTCAGCCTCTCATAGAGGGGTTGCCAGCGTAATATGTCCCCTTCATCCCATGAGCCTCCTGGCCCTCTGCCATATGTTGAGTTCCTGTGCCGTCGCAGCTGGAAGACCCAGGGAACCAACGCTCTCCAATCTGCCATACGGAGGGCCCTGCCTGATCTGAGAACATCCAGTCATTGGCTACAACTTATTGAGGAGTCCAGTAGTACAGCCTTAGATTTGGCAAAGCCATGCCCCCGTCCCAGGGCTCTATTTTCAGAGGCACCCGTGCCCCTCCCCCCATTCCAGAGCAGAGTTCTTGTGACTTCAACTTCCTGTGCAAAGAACCATGCCTGGTACGGCATAGGGAGTGTTTTGAAGAGCATATAGGAGCTTTGGGAGATAAATCATTTTAAACAATGGGGCTCAGCCTAGGTGGAACAGAGGGAGGTGTCACCCATTGCCCACTCCCTGCTTTTATGCCTCAAATACCCTACACAGGTTGTCCTGAAAGAAGCGCTCATGATCCGACATGACTTAGATCCCTGGTATTTAAACCCTTCTTGTCCTTAATGCGCAACCCAGTGTATTCCCCATATACCGGTAGTATTTCCAGCACTCGTCATTGTGAGTGGGTGAGTTCTGCCAGGTACAGTAAGATGTCATTTGCATATTGGTATATCACGTCCTTCTAGCCTGTGTCCTAATGCAAGGCTCTAATCTGGGCATCGCTCTGGATTCAGCTCGCCACTGGTTTCAGATCCACTGCAAGCAATATTGGGGGCAGTGGACAACCCTTTCCAGTGCCTCTCCTAATCGTTATGTCCCCTGACAGCACTCTATTTACCCTCACTCGGACCACTGGATCTTGATATGACAGTTTGACCCATCTCAGGAAGGGACACCCAAATTCCATCTTCTCCAAGACAGCCCACAGGTTTCACCATTCTAAGGAATCAAGAGTTTTTTCAGTGTCTAACGATAATATTACTACAGGCTCCCTAATCTGTCTACTGCGCACCAGGAAGTCAAATACCCACTGGAGATTGTGCCACCTCACCCTGTGGGGGGCAGAAACCCTGATTGATCTGCCTTCATCAGGGTGTCCACTACTCGCTGAAGCCAATCGGCAAGCACTTTCGCTAAAACTTTCACCTCTATATTGATCAGGGAAATCAGGCCATAGGGAGTAGAATCCTTCCTTGGTTTCCAATCCTTGCAAATGGTTACTATCAGCGCACATCGCAGGTTTCCTGGTAGTGACCCCTTCGTTTTGGCACCTCTGTACAGTTCCCCCAACTGGGGTACCACCTGCACCTGAGGCACTTATAAAACTCCCTGGGAAACCATTTGGGCCTGGGGCTCTGCATTTTTGTAATGCAGGTAGGTGCCTCAGTGATCTCTGATCCAGAGATTTCTGTGTCTGTGTCAACGGCTGCATGATCCTCCTCTGTGAGCATCGGCGCTGGGAGGTCTCGGACAAGGGCAGAAAAACTGTCCATATCCCCGGGGACCTACAAACTGTACACCTCACTCATATGGGCTGCCAGCACTGTAGCCTGGTAGTCTATGGATGACCGTCCGGTACCTCCTGCACCACCCTCAAATATTCTATCCGTGTTTAGTCCTTCCTGGGGTTCCTCTACCTCTTCTCCTAGGTGAGCGGCAGAATCTCTGTCCTCGCCACTCCGGGCTGCCGTGTAGGTCATCCTGCTCGTGTGCCAGGTATCCTTTGCACTCCAACCAGTCCCACACGTCAGCTGCTGAAACAAAGAAGAAAGTCTCTCCCCCAACTGTAACACAGAGCTTTGCAGGTAAAAAGAAAGCATACTCCTCAGGATTCTTTTCACTTTCAGGAATGTTTCCCATTTGCAATTGTACTGATGCAGTATATTCCAGAAAGATTTTCACTGGGTTACCATCCACCTGCCAGGGACACCTTTCACATGCCTCCTGCAGAATGCGATCCCTGTCCCTGAAATTAAGTAGTCTGGCTAAGATTGGTCTGGGGAAAGCCCCGGGGGTTGGAGCGGCATGCCCCGGACCCTGTGTGTCCGCTCCATAGAGTACAAGGTGGGGGCCTTGCCATCAAACACCTCCTTAAGTAGCCTTGCTCCTCAAACAGGTCCATAATGGGGCCCTAAGCATGCTCCCGGAGTCCAGTGATGAGGATATTATTACCTCTAGATAGGCCCTCTTCATCGTCCGCACATGCCGACAGGTTTCTGATTTCTGACTGCTTCTCTCTGATCCATGGGTCATGGTCTTTGACTAAAAGGGCCATGTCTGTGATAGATCTTTCTGCATCTCCTACTTTCACCGCTAATTTATAGTGATCCGGCCGCAGGAGGCCCACATACTGTGCCACAGTGCCAATTTTGTGTTCATGTGCCATCTTTGTGTAGTGGATAAATGCTAGGATATCATTGGTGTGCACCTCAAGTGGTGACCCATGTGTCCTCGCGCCAGCGTCCAACTTCACAGCGAGGGTCTCATCCTCCTGAAACCATTTAGCTAGCTTTGAGCGCACCATTGTACCTGGTCGGCGCTTACTCGCTACCCCAGCTGGGCCACTCTTGACAGCAACACACAGATAAGTCTCTTTGGCCTTTGAGCACAGTATCAGAGATTCCCTCAGCTTTCCCAGACGTGATCAAGACCAGTGACTGATAATCCCCCGCCTCTCTGCCCCACATTCTGTGGGAACTGTATGGCCAGCATAGTCTCTCCAGGTCCGATCAGGCCCTCTGGCACTCTCTGCTCAGGGACCCTCTGTGCCCTTCACGTGCACCAGCCCTCGAGTTTCATCCCCCAGGGGGGTTGTCATCCCAGTACTTCCCCCTCCGCAGTTTCACTGAACCCAGCTGATCACGTTATCTGACACTCAGTACCACAGGCAAGGCTCCTTACCCCAGCTCAGATCCGGGCAATTTCCAAAGGTCTGAGGGAATTCTCTACCAGCTCGGTACAGCCCACACTGTGCACTCCTTGGGGCAGTCTTACAGCATCACAATTTGATTCTCCTTGAAAGCTTCCAAGGGATGATCCAGCAAGGCCTTTGTGGGCGCACCATCCACCCGTGCTCGGACTCACTCACCCTCCTTGTCAGGGCTCTTCAGGAGGGAGAGGCTGTTCTCCTCCCCCTTTCTCCTCACTCTCCGATTCTCTACCCGCTATCTACAAGACCTGAGGGTGATCTCTTCTCTGCTGCCACCCGTGTGGTATTCTTTGCTGGGGGTCCAGCTCACAGAGATCCAGGTTGGCTGCTGTGCTCCACCCAGCCTATAAAGACATTAGGCCGCTGTCCAAATCAGACCCCAGGCCCTGTGGGGCCAGCCTTTCTGTTTGCCACCCTGCCGTTGGTCTGGCGGAAAATGCAATCCAGGGTGAGAGGGGTTCTACTTCTGCTGCCCCCAATGGATGGCCGGCACCCTCCACTCCATACTTTTTTGGGCACCTCCTTACTGCCACATCTCCTTGCAGGTGTCTCGATTACCTCGTGGTGCCCTTACTGGTTTCCGAAGTCCTGTCTCCACAATCAAAGGGCGGAGAGAAGTGCGAATCCCCTTATTCTCTGCACGTGGCCCCTTCTCTATGTCCGGATGCCTGGGGAGCCAAATTCTGGAAGAGCCGCTACAGGATTACGGGTTTTTGGTCCAGACCCGCGGAGTTCAGCGAGAGGCAACCACGCCTTTGTGCTCCAACCCATCTGATACTTTTGACCATCTGATGCCTCCCCGTGTGCTGCACACACAGGGGCTACCTGTCTAAACTTACCCCACTTTCAGGTTAGCTTGGGGAGCTACTCTTGCACAGCCTGGATGCAGGCGCAAGAAACAACACTAGCCCCAGAGGAGTGTTTAGTAGATGGAGTGGAGGAGCCCAGGGGCCTTTGCCCTTCCTCATTGGTGCCCCACATTACAGCGGCTACATCTAGTGCATGATGGTGAAACACAAAGGGACAAGATCCCCCTAACCACCCACATAGGACATATTGGAATATTTGGGCATGCTGTTGCGGGCGACAGATCACTGGGTCACAACAAAACTACACGGGGAAAGCACTCAGAACAGTTTGAAAGAATATTGCAGGTGATACAAGACACTAAAACCACCCTAGAGACCAAGATTGACACAGTCTCACTGGAAGTGTCTTTGCTGAGAGACGACGACTGGAAACTATCTGAGAAGGTTGACAGCACAGAATCTGCCATTACTTCACTGTGGCCCACTCTGAAGAAAATGCAGTCCCAATGCAAATCTTGAGGGCCGACATCATGTCTGCAACTGAGAGCAGTGGGCGCTGAGGGATGCTTGCGATGTAATAATGTTAGCTGCATGGGTGTCCTTTAACAGGCTGGGACACCAAACATGTTCCTCGAGCAATGGCTTATGTCTATGGTCCTAGCGGATAATGTTCCTAAATACTTTTCCATTGAAAGGGCACACTGGACTCCAAGTCAGCCTCCACCACATGGAGTGGCCCCGCGCTCTGTGACTGCGCACCTACTTAATTACAGGGAGAGAGATTTAATCCTGGACGCATTTAGGCCCAAAGGAGCATGGCACAATGAAGGGGGCTGTGATAAAATTCTACCTGAACTACAAATAGTAGGTGCAGCCATGGCACAGTTCCTATATGGCGTTTAAACTGCAACTACACTAGATGGGATTAAAATAGGCCCTTCTTTTCCACATTGAATTGCAAGAGGGGAGCCAACTCATTTCTTGAAGACACCTGAGGAAACCTGATCCTGGATACATACAAAAGGAGGGACAACCTATATAAACGGTGACCCACCTAAAGGCTGCTGGAAGAATCAGAAAATGAAGAAAAGGCATATTTGGAGACACCAGAACCAACCAACAAATGAACAAGCAGCCAAGTAGAGGGTGCAAGTGGCTGCAGATGTGCTGCTGCACAACAGAAAGCCCATCACAGCATTGTTGTTGGATCATGGCTCTGATTCTGAGACTCTTACGAATCGATCCAGAGCATCACAAGTTGGAGAGAAGGGGTACTGCTTTCACTCCCTACCTGGCAAATGACATAGCTTGAGGTGGACTGCCCCCTAGGACACCTTGAGGCAGGCGGGTGCGGGGACACTTTTCACTGCCGACAGAGGGGTTGGGCACAGAAAGAGCTAGGGACTTACTAGTGAACATGCGGCTCATTCGACCAGGGCTCTGCACGGGCCCTACGACATTCCCATTATTTCTGTATTGGACATGAACGCTATGTTAATGGTTGGTTATCTACAGAAGTACTTGTTCGATCTTGATGGTAGGATACCCAGTAATTGACCAGCCTTGGGGAGGGAGTTGGAAAAACTGTTTTATATACTTTTGATTTGTTGTAATCCACCTAACGAGGCACACCGCAATGTGTTATATATTGTATACTAAGGGCAACAAGATGACTCCACGAGGGGGACACAGAGGGAAACATGGATTCATACACAACAGATTAGAAGGGGGATAGCACTCAAGTAATGACCCCAATATACAATCACCAAATGTGGAACGTACAGGCAACACCCAGGAAGCAACAGCTAGTATGCACATATCTTATGCTCCACCACATTCATATAGCAATACTACAGGAAACACACTTGGTGACAATGGAACTGTGGAAAGTGCAGTCACGGTGGAGGGGGTAGTATATAGTACGGCCTTATTGGCCTTTGCCCATGGGGTATTGATTTGGATTTCTCTAGGGGTCCCATATGTGGAGAGGTCAAACCGAACTGACCAGAATGGCAGATATGTGGCCCTAGAAGGATTATTGGATGGGGACCCACTCTCACTAACAATGATTTATGCCCGTAATGCAAAACACTCTGACTTCCTAGAC
This sequence comes from Lissotriton vulgaris, assembly GCF_964263255.1. NCBI lineage: Eukaryota > Metazoa > Chordata > Amphibia > Caudata > Salamandridae > Lissotriton > Lissotriton vulgaris. Next base: position 1,061,856,219 of record NC_141693.1, on the reverse strand, counting down.
CAACTGAATCCTGCTGTCCATTTTAGCCCACAGGCTTTAAGCATCTGGGTGGGTGACTATAACTGCATTCGACAAGGACAGGTCCACTCCCCCTGCCACCCTCTGCCCCGTGGGTGGAGCAGTGAGTCGTGGGATGACAACACTTCTGACATTGGACAGAAAATATGTGAATACACGGTGTGTGGAGATTGATGCAACTGAATACCAGGGAGTACTCGTTCTACTCCCCGGTACATGACATGCACACACAACTGGACCTATTCCTCTGTAGTGACAAGATATGCCAGTGCACATTGTAGAAAGAATACCTTGCATGCACCATCTGCAACCACTGTCCATTGCTGGTGGCCTTGTGCTGGGGTAGGGACAGAACAAAAATACCAACATGGAGGTTGCTAACGGAAGCATTACAAGATGTACCATACTGTCACGCCATAGCATCACATATTACTCAATACATTCACATTAATGCAGGCTCCACCTCACCTAGAGACCCAGAGTGGGAGGCCCAGAAAGTGTTCATGTGTGGCCACTGCTTTAGCACAACATGGGGGGGTGAAGTAAACTCTGCATAGGGAACTGTTGGATACTCAGAGGGAGCTATGCTGTATCAAGAAGGAAACCCTGACATGGCCCAATTAAGTAAGGCACCTCCAAGAGCTTAAACACACTTACACTGGACTGGCTACCAGACTATAAAAAACTAGATTATAAAGAACACACAGCACGCCAACATGCGGAGGGGGAGTACGCTGGTGAATAGGTATTTGTGCCGAGGATGGGGACATATCCCAAACAGATACTAATTCCGCCTTTGCAGCATATTATCGTACCTTTTATGCAGAGCAAAATTACGCAAGCATGAACCTAATAAGGGACTTTCTATAAGAGATACCCCTCACCTGCCTTGATCCACTACAGCAAGCAGAACTAGATGAACCCATACAGGTGGAAGAGGTACGCAAGGCCATAGCACAGAATAAAACGCGGGGAACGGACGGTTTCCCTATAGAATATTACGTAAACTACAGCACACTCCTCACCTGCTAAATCTGTACGAAGAGGCACCAGGACAGTGGCATGCTCCTGGAAACTCTCAGGAAAGCCCTTATTGTTCTGCTTCCCAAGCCAGGGGAAGATCCACTGGATTTAAGGTCATACCAGCCACTCTCACCACTAAACCTGGACTATAAAACATTGAAGAAGCTCTTGGCAAATAGATTACTGCCAGTAATAGGAAACCTGGTCCATACAGACAGCACTGTTTTATACCAGAATACAAGATATTTCTGAATATCCGCCGACAGCGGTGTTCGATGGAGATGAACCCCAGGGACCTTGACACCTACCTGGTGGTGTTGATAGATACAGAAAAAGCATTCAGCACCTGGTCTGGTCGTGTCTTTTTACGGTGCTCGGGAGATTGGGAGGGGGAACGGCCTTTCCGCAGTAGAAAAAGACACTGTATATTAGGTCTATAGTGAGGCTTTGGACTGGCCAAACAATATCAGATAGATTTAAAATACACAGAGGCACCAGGCAGGGTTGTCAGCTATCCCCACTCATTTTCATGCTTGCGATGGAGTCTCTGACCAGCTGGGTGCGCTCCAGGGTACTGCTGTGGGTATACGTACGTTTGATGAATGGCATATAGTATCATTATATGCAGATGATGCCCTAATCTACTGTCATAATACCCATACATCCCTCCTGACATTGATGGAGATGCTCAGTACTGAGTTATGCCAGGCCTCAAAATTAATTGGTCCAAATCCTGCCTGTACCCGTTCGGGGGATTCTGGAGCATCAGAGAGTTTGAGATGCCCATCAAACACATGTGGTAATTTGACCCACACATTTGGGAGTGAACATTTATTACTCTGATGTTGATTTGACAGAAAGGAATCTGGATAGACGGTAGTTTTGGCTCGTCACTCCCTCCCTTCGTGACTCCCATTGCCGCTATCCTCCATAGGTCGGGTGGCCATACCCAAAATGCTGGCACTTCCCCTTTTACTGTATCTTTTCGGCCTTCCCACCTATGCTCCCTAGGCACCTATTCAATGGCCTTACTAGGATCACTGTGGGTAGCAAGGACCCCCTGATAAGGATAAATATCCTGGGACAGGGTAAACAATATTTGAACAAACACTCCCAGGCATAAACTAAGGAAAGCAAACAATAGATAAAACAAACAAACTAGTTCAGTAAGAAAGAATATTTGTAGTTTAATTTGATATAAAAAGGGATAAAAATTAGACACATTAATCACAATTGATAAAAGGACTGATACATATGTATTCACAATTTAGATAAAAAGAAGGTTAAGTGGTCTTCAGTCAGATAAAAAGAAGGTTAAGTGGTCTTCAGTCAACGCGTTTCGACATATACAATATGTCTTCATCAGGACATTAACCATGAGTAAGCTCTGTAAGACATAGGTCGGGTGGCCATACCCAAAATGCTGGCACTTCCCCTTTTACTGTATCTTTTCGGCCTTCCCACCTATGCTCCCTAGGCACCTATTCAATGGCCTTACTAGGATTACTATCAGACTTGATTTGAGAGACAGGTAAGAAAAGGGTCCGACTACAGGTGAGGTTCCGTTCTTCTGAACCCGTTCAATAAAGGTCGTCGTATCGAGACGATTTTGGTATCAGCGGACCGCAAATGACGAGTGCGGTATGTACGAGTGTTTTCGTCATAATCGATTGATGGATACACTATGTATTCAGGGATTTCTTTCGAACCTTCGGGTTCCATTTTGTGTACGGCAGCCATTTTGTGGTTGCCCTCACATAGGCCGATGACTGCGGCCGAGCGAGTCCTTAGGACACGTACACCTTTAGCTGACTTCTGAGTGACCTGAACGAACTGACTCCCTTGCCCGAAGCTGACCTTGTTGAGCCAGTTCCTTGTTAGGCAGCTGGTCAGATAGAGATCAAAGAGCAGGACATTGCTGAGTTTATGGTACATGCACACACACTTCTATCTTGCTTCTCATCTGTTTCTGTTCCTTCTTTTATGGCCTATTTATGGTTTGGGTTGAGGTCCTTTTATTATGGATTTGTCCGGCCTGTCCGAGCAAGAATGTTGAATTTTGCCTTGTCATTTCTGGTGGGCTGGACAACTGAAAGAGGGCTTGTCGTTATGCAATACTTTTGAAATGTCACTACGTGATTGGATAGTTTATAAATAATTGATGCTAGTCAGGAACGTGATTTTTGGCATAAAAGATGATGTCTCGCTCTACTAAATTGTACAGTCTCTGACGAACCACCCGTGTTGTGCTTCGTAGATCTCTGTTCCTGGTTGCAGCCAATAAATTTGGTCTTTGACGTCACCTAGAAGTGTCCTGTGTCTCTGTTTGCCAAGACAGGAGAACTCGAAGACATCGGGCGTTTCCCCTGGCGCGGCTGGGTTCTAAAACCCGGATCTTCACAGGTAGCACAAAGACTGGGGCTGAGTGTCAGCAAAGTTTCAGTGCTCCGTCCATCATCTTGTGTTTGCTTAGTTCCCCCTAAGTTGGCAGGGTATGCCCAGACGTGGGTCCCTTGCTCACTTTGCCACAGGATTCAAGCTAGCCTGGCAGATGATAGGTGTTACCCAGAAACTGGTCCCAGGATGCCTATTTCCGGTTCAGGGATGACCTGGCTTGGCAGTTCGGGCTTGACTGTTCCAATGAGGCATAGGGTCAAGACTGATTTGCATATAGCTGGGTCTGAACTGAGGTGGCGAAGTGAGCTAAAGAATGATGATGGATTCAACCCAGATCTGTGACTGGGGGTGAGTTTCTGGAAAGTTTCAGCGCTCCATCCATCATCTCCTTGTTTTTGCTTTGTTTGCCCTAAGTTGGCAGGGTATACCCAGTCGTTGGTTCCTTGCTCACTTTGCCACTGGACTCAAGCTAGTCTGGCTGATGAAGGTGTCACCCAGAAACTGGTCACAGGATGCTTGTTTCTGGTTCAGGGAAGACCTGGCTTGTGGTGAGTGTCTGAAAAGTGTAAGCGCTTCGTTCATCATCTCTTTGTGTTAGCACAATGACACTTACCAGATAAAGGACTGGGAAAACCCAAGTATGAGCTGTACTACACAGTGACACAACAGCAGTGGCCGATGCACTGGCTAAAGACCAGTCGCGGCTGGTGACATTTGAAAGTGGCGGGGCGTGATGACAGGATCTATTCCCACTGCATGGCTCAGGGACGTTGCAGACCAGCCCGATGCAATACTGGTTCAGTGCTGGCCCCAGCGCCACAACCCAAGTCACTATGCTCAGCTCCCGGCCTCCCAACAGAAGCGTCCACCGGAGCTCAGTTTCAATCGCGTGACCTCTGAGTCCAGGGTGGGAAAAGCTAAGCATATTGGCATCTGACAGGCAACCACTGCCCGGTAACAGTGACACATTCCAGCAGGGCCTATTTAGTGCAGCACAAACACAAAGTCATTCAAGAGGCACAGAGAATGTCGGTTTGACTCGACAAAAGGAACCATCTGCACAATATGTAATCCTTGAATGTGTCTGGCATACATGCGCATTGGAACAGCCTAGAAGAGTGGCCGCCATCCTCTGCCCCTTCTTTGCATGGCCCCTTCGCTGCTCATGTTCTGTGGGGATGTAAACCGCTTGGAGGCAGAGGCCCACAGCTGTCGCAGCTTTACAGAGCTCTGTGGTATGACCCTTCCTTCAATGTAGAGCTCGTAACACAGACATCGCACCACCACCCTGGCTCCTTCTGTGGCCCTCCGTCACTCGTGATGTCACCGAATGCACGTCCTTCTCGTACTTTACTCCCATGTCATTCAGGCACTCCTGCAGCAGTGCGTCATGGATATCGCACTCACACAACTCTCGGAAAGGCAACGCACCCGCAGTGCTGGGGGTGGGGTCGCCGGGGGGTGCTCGTGTAAGACCACATATCAGATCTTACTGTGTCATCCACACCGTTCCTCTCACCGCCGATAACCTCGCACACTCTCGTACCAGGCTGGTCGTCCTCTCTGCAATGCCACTCACGTGTGGATGGAGCAGGGCGCGCCTCTTGAGCATGGCCACTCAAACACGCGTGCATCTCCACAGAGGTGAACTGCGCGCCCCTATCCAGCTACATTTCACATGGGTTTCCTTCCATTAAAACACGTCAGTAATCACCCCCAACCACCTGGATAAGCGAGCCACCAATGCAACCACAGATTTATGTGAGAGAAGAAAAAACATGGAAAGCGCAGATTACTTCTCTGCATGGTCGCCCTCAAACCCGGACGCGAACCCCCACTTCTCGCCTTGGATTCCTCGTGGTTGCCAAACACTTATCAGAGAGTCTGCACGCCAGACAATGTCTAACCCTCTGCATAACACCCTAATCCACACCTGGCCACCGACACCTCTCTCTCTCCACAGACTGTCGAAGGGACACGGAGGGAAAGTGAGCATCAAAGGGCACTAGGGCAGGAAACGGAGAGGGGCCTCCCGCTTCATGTGGAAAGGTCGGAAGACATTTCAATCCATAATAAAACAACAGTCATAAGTCAATAAACTTAACTACTTACCTTAACCTTCCGGCTTCCCGCCTTCAAGTCAGCTCCGACTCCCGCCGCCGTTCAGTTCTTGAATTCGTCATCAGACTCGTCACGCAGGAAGCCAGGCAGCCTCCCTCCCCTCCGGCTCCACCACAGCACAGCGCTGTGATTGGTTTGGCCGGCTGCCCCAACACCACGTCATTTCTCTGTATGCTGCAGCATACAGAGAACAGGGAGAGTGGGAGGGGTTACCCGAGGGCAGGGGGGAGCGTCTTTCCCTGCTGTTATTAATACAGTTAATACTGTCTGTTTGGACAGCCTCTCAGGCTGCCAAACAGACAGTATTAACAACAGTGGTGAAAACCACTCCCCCCTGCCCTCGAGTAACCCCTCCCACTGTCTCAAGCAGGAACTTCTGCTTTCTCGCTGTGCGAGAAGGCAGAAACAAATGGTAGTTCTCTACTATTTGTTTCTGCCTTCTCGCACGGCGAGAAAGCAGTGGGGCGGCGCCCAAACGCCCCCATGGAGGATCCGCCTCTGCTAAAGACTGCTCCAAATGCAGAGAGGGAAGAAGTTAAACAAACCTTGCATGGTAAAAACATCCTAACCTGGCTGTTGCGAAATACCCACCCATTAACACTTAAAACTAGAAAAATGGTTGTTGCATACAGATGTTGGCTTAAATGCATAGTACTTATACCTTCCATCTGCCAATTTGCTCACTATCGACAGTAAGAGATTCTGAAGGGCGGAGCAACACGGATCCTAGGACAGAAGCAGGGGTGCTTTTCACCAAGGACCTCTATGATGAGGTAGAATTAAGGTCATTCCAAGACTTAAGGGACACAACTGGGTTACCAGTAGAGCGCTTCCTAGAGTATAACAATACAACATGTTATCTGTACCCACTGGGGCCTGGGATATTCTGAGCCAACCGCATCACTGCCCCTTCAAACTAAACTAATACACTGCAACTCGTGCAAAAGTAGTTATTGCATTGTATAACACTTTGCCTACACAACAATACACAAAAGAATTGCCTGCTGGAAAAAGGTGGCCAACCGATCTCGCCATCGTGCTGACCAACAAACGATAGGTAGGTGCGAAAATACTACTGAGAGAGATCTCCAGAAATCCATGATTCTGCGTCATAATTTAACTATCTACACAAGATCTACCTGAAGCCAAGACTTGTTCAACAAATGTTTTCGGGGGCCCCATGGTAATATCCTAGATGTTATTGAGATGCCGGTTTCTATCATATGGTCCAAGACTGCCTCGTGCTTCAACACACATGGACGGAAGTGGCTGGATCTAGTAAACCTCATTATACCATTCACCCTGAGTTCGTCCTTCTGGGTCTGAGGCTCAAAACTAAGAGGGATGGATATATCCGCATGTTCATTGACTTGGCTTTGGTACTTTTTAGTAGGCAAATAGCAATTCCCTAGGGTAGAGGATTTGGCCTAACAGCTAGAACAGTCAACATCGAAGCTAGGGAACTGCTTTCGAGTCTCGGCAGGGACGCTCAACATCCTGTGATTTTAGACAAATCACTAAATCTCCTTGCACCTAAAAAAAAATGAATGTGTCCTCTTGTAACAAAACTGGTGCTCATGTAAAGTGCTCTGATACCTGATAACTTTTGATCGAGTTTGCGCTATATAAATCTCTTTAAAGTTTTTTTAAAAGGCCAGTGCGGCGCCTGACACATAGCGCTGGTTACGGAAAGTTTTCAAATGGGCCAAGGCGGAGTCGGAAGCTAATACCAATACCCTACTGCTGAGTGGAAGGGGTCTAAATGGCGCTACTTGGGACATATATCTTAGGAAACTGGAGCAAAGTGATGAGACACCACCTTGAGAAGCTAAATAAAGCTAGTCATGATTGCTGTGTACCAAACAGTTGCATCCCTAAAACCTGCAAATACTGTAAACTTTGTTAATCACCGTAGATGAGACACTGTGTCGCCCAAGGGCAGGTTTAAGTGGGCCGGGCCTCGCCGGTGCTGAGCACCGGCAGTTTTTTAAAGGAGGCCTCGAAACGTTTCTCTATCGGGCTCTGTTTTGTTCCCTGGCACAGGCGGTCTGTTTTTTTCCAGACTGCACTGACAGCAGCCACATCGATGTGCACGTGCTCACACTGCTCATTTCTCACTAGTGGAGATGTTAGGGCATGATGTCATGCCAGGTGAGCGTTGTAGGGGAAGGGAAATCCTTGAAAGAGTCGTTTTCTCTCTGAATTTCCCTTCTCTTTTTGAAACCCAGGAGCAGCAACATTGTGGGGGTGATTGTCGTGGTGTCACCAGGGCTTTAATTGGAAGCTTTTTCAATATTATTTGTAACAAGCCTTAGTTGTTGCTTATTTATCTTATGCAACTAAGAACCATTCACAAAAGCCAATAGTCCTAACTAGTAGGTATGGTGTTACTTGTTGTATCATATATCTGGATGCAATGACTGAAACAGCAAAATACTAGTCGGGCGACACACTATGCTAAGTACAAATTTTTAGCTTACATGTTTTTAAGCCCTTAATTCAATTGACCACACCCCTTTGAGAGACCCCCAAGTTTTTTCATCCCACTTGAAGCCCTGCCCAAGGGCATGTCAATACGTGAATCTAATGCGTGTTTGAACACATTGGGGCATATTAGCAAGAACCTCGTTAAAATTATTGCTGTTTTAGTGGCAGGAAACTGCTGCTAAAACGGCGATAATGGGCTTGCTAATATGCGTTATAGAATTCCAATAGAAGCCCAGGTTAGATGTCCTGCACATCTAACCTGGGCTTCTTTTGAAATTCTATAATGCATATTAGCAAGCCCATTATCGCCGTTTTAATGGTATCGCCGTTTTAGCAGCAGTTTCCTGCCGCTACAACGGCAATAATTTTAACGAGGTTCTTGCTAATATGCCCCTTTGTTTTCATATGCTTCTGATTGGATACAGATGGCTGGAGATAATCGGTCTTTGTTCAATGGCGAGTCCTGCCAAGAACTTGTGGTTTGACTATCAATGGCGATGCCAGGGAATGAGCCCATTTTGCTTGTTGTCTTATTTTCACATTAGTCTAAAATCTAATCATGAACTACCCAAACAAGCATTTGCAATGCAATAGGTCTCGCATTTGCGAGATTTTGAGCTATTGGCATTGTAAATGACAAAGCCTTTAATTTATGTCTTTAAAAAATTTGCAATGATGAAAGGCATTGTCATTTAAAATACCAAAAGGTCAAATGCAATTGCAATTTAGTAACAGTTTGGTGCATTTCTTCCACTTGCAGTACTTTTAGTAAATGCATAACGTACTGAAATATAAAATGCAAATGCTTGTTTAAAGCTGTGTGTGAACAAAGGGGACGCCCCGGGCCTTCCACGGCTCAGAGATTACAATGCGATAAGGAAAGATCGTTAGGGCATGCAAATGAGCTCTGTGTCGCAGGGGGAGAGGTCGCGGCACCAGGATAAAGGATGTTTGTGTAAGGCACTCATAGGACAGGCGGGGAACAAAAACGAAAACAACACCTTACATCAGCTTGGTTCTTGGACTCCGCAGCCTGAGGAGGCGTGCAGGAAGTGCGAAAAACGGGGGCTGCGCAGTGTGCAGACTGGGGGGGGGGGGGTCAAGCAATTCAAGAGAGAACTAACAACCACGGCATTCCACTGATCCCGTCCCCCAAAAGCCTGCAGTGAGACTCGAGAAGCCGGTGGCATTACCGCCTCGTGTGCTTGTGAGGCGCTTCAAGGCTCCCCTTTCATTTGTTTCACAGACAATCGTCACAGTTCACGCGCCAGTCATGAGGTTTCACTGACCTGTGTGGAGCCCAAACAGCAGCGTGACAACGCATAGGTTTCAAATAGTTTGGAGAAATGAATCTGGAACAATCCTTTCCATAATAAGAGGGCACGTGGAGTAGCTGTATTCACTTAAAAGAGGCAATGAGAAGAGTGCAGTCGCAGCAGATCCCCAGACAACGCCTACAGTCGCCGCATATTCAACCTATTCAAGAAGCCTTACTCGGAACGAACTTCTTCATGCAATCACGAAGTAATACGTATGCGCGCACCCACTCGCCAGACTGCACACATGTGCATGCAATCTCCACACTGTCGACTTGATCGTATAATCTCAGAGCCCACCGTGGGTTAAGGTCACCGACCCCGTGCAATCCATCCTCTTTAAAATAAAAATAAAAACACCTGAAGCAGATCACCTTTCTTTAGAGAACAACGTTGGGAAATTGTGACATTCAGTTAAGCCTGAACGGGCGCCGTGTTTACTAAAGAAAACAGGGCGCGCGCCTCCTGCTGTGGGCTGAGATGACACAGTGTGCATCAAGTTCTACGGCATTGCTATCCCTCTTACAGGACTTCATAGGTCAAGAGAAATCGGTTCTGAAAGGATGTAGACTGTTTTTCATCTTTTTATTTTTATGTATTTTGGTTATCCACTTTAGGACCAAAAACTACCTCAGCTGTAAGTAGGGTGGCACCATTTTCACGTTATATAGCCACATCTCCTTTTGAGATAAATGTGGCTTGTATTCACTGAAGCAGCCGAGGGCGTCTTACAAGAGGAGAAACCCAAACAGGAACAAGTCCCCGCCGGGCCGCCGCGCTGCCTGCGACGACCCGGAAGCAGTTGGGCAGCCGGCCAATCCCATCGCGGCCCCAACTGGAATTCCCGCCCCATCGCGGCGAGAGACAGAGTGAGAGAAACTAATGCCCGAGGAGCCACGAAGGCTCCTGATTGAGTCCCGGTCCCGAGATGGGGGACCGGGTGAAGAGCGGCCGGGGGCTCTCATGTGGTGAGAGAGCCCCGCAAAGCGCTACCGCTGCCCGAGAGGCAGAACCGCCGCCCTGCACCGCCAGAACCGGTGAGTGTGTTGAGGGAGAGGAGGGGCGTCGGGGCACATTGCCGGTGCCCGCGTGTGTCTGTTTGAGTGTGTCTGTGCGTGCGTATGTCTGTCTGTGTGCGCGTGTGTCTGTTTAAGGGGGGTGCGTGTGTGTATGCAGTGTGTGTATGGCTGTGTATGTGCGCATGCGTGAGTGAGGCTTTCTTTGCGCATGGGAATATGAGGCACGGCGACGTGCGCGCTCACGAGGTACAATCTCGGCAAGAAAAAGCGCGTGGCACTTTGGTGTCCACATTCCCCTAAAAGTAACAACATAAGTTGTCTCGCCCTAGACAGCAAAGCTTTGCTTTGCTTTCGTCAAGGCGAGACCTAAAAACGAGCATATTCCAACATTACTGTTTAAATGGATTACCAAAGATGTTCAGCCTAAAGACTCAAAATAATTCTGATATTTAAATCTATGAAATACCGGGGAACTGCTGTGCCACAGTTTTCATGGACGTATGGTGCAGCGGCGGCCTTCTTATTTGGTGACATAATCATTAGCTATGATGATGCGATGGGTTTGTGTTCCTTGCCCAGCCAGCATGCATGTATTTTATTGAGGTGACCATACATAAGAGCCCTATTATGAGTATTGGCATTCCCTTTGTTATGGTGAACGAGCCACTGTCACATTCAGCTGTACAACTGGACTCATTTTGATAATTGTCTGTTTTTTATTTTCGCATAGGTGTCTATTTTGGTCCGCATTGCAAACAAGTCTGTATGGGTAATATGAATTAACAGACTAAGGGCCATATGTATCAACATTCCGTTTTGCGATTCCTAAATAGCGATTTTTAAGGAATCGCTATTTAGAAATCGCAAAATGGTATGTATGTAGAAAATCGCTTCTTTTTAGCGATTCCTTAAAATTCCATAATTGCCATTAGCAAATTGCTAATCGCAATTAAGGAATAATTTCCCATTCATTTCTATGGGCCAGGAGGCCCATAGGAATGAAGGGGAAATTGACAATCGCAATTTGCTAATCGCAAATTGTGAATATTTTCAAGGGTGCAGGGGTGTCTCAAGAACACCCTGCTGCACCCCTGAAAATGACATGTGTGTGCATATGGCGCACATACATGCCCTAAGGGCATGTATGAGCGTCACATGGCACCTTTTGATTTTTAAAATAATGCTTTTTTGAAAGAATTCGCAACTTACCACCAGCTAGAAATTGGTGGTAATTTGAGATTCCTTAATGGCATTTTTAAATGTTTTTTTCCTTGATACATTGCATTTAAGGAATCGCAAAATTTGCAATTCCTTAAATGCAATCGTAAAATAAAGAATGGCAAATTTAGCGATTCCTTATTTTGCAACAAAAATGTTTCATACATACCATTTAGCGAAAATGGGTTCGCAAACACCGGAATTCTGCGAATTTCAGCGTTTGCGAACCCATTTTGCCTTGATACATATGGCCCTAAGTTTTATTTTGTTTATACATTAAATATTGCATTGTTTATTTCAGAAATATTTGAGAACCTAAGTCTTACCAGCTTTGTCACGGATGGGGTATAATGAGGGACACTGGAATTAATTGATTCTGTGACGTGCTATATTCCACATAACTATGAATGTGTGGCATGTTTCACATAATCCAGCATGTGCTGCATACTCTGCAGATTTTAACAAAATAAAAATGTTGCCTCTAGCTCAAACAGATCAAATGTTGCAGTGACAAGTGTTGGTGTGCAGTGAAATGCCCGAGGCAAAATTTGACTGGTTACCTACCTTTTAATTGTTTATTGCAGTATTTGGGTGTAGACAAGAAGTGAAACCTTTGTGTTAACACGTGCAAAAATGACAATGTGACAAAGTAATACTATCACTGAATCTGTCACATTATAACCTTTTTTTTTTTTTAACTGCATAGTTCAGTCAATGCTGCCACATAATTTGGTCCTCCCATGTCACGTAAAACCAGTGGCCATGGGTAATCAACTGTATGTAACATTTATAAGTGTGGCAGGTGGACTATTCACGGACACTTCACACAATCCAAGGCCAGACTAGTAAGGCTTAATTTACGTCTAAAAGACGCACGAAACAGCAATAGTAATTTGTATGTCCTAAATATAGTCTGACGGTCAGCTTATTTTCGCTAACAAGCCTGAAGTCAAGTTCAATTACAAATATTTGGAATTGCTAGAGTCCCTTCTTCATTCAAATAAAGCATTTCCGGTTGACTAACATGGTGAGCCATTTGTTACATGTCAGTCTTTAGATGATTAAAAAGGGATGCAAAAAAAATAAATAACACATGCCTGACTAAAACAAAAGTGATGATGGGTGTAGGAAATTGGATTACTGGTTGAGGGCTGTGAGACCCTACTCAAGCAGCAACCACAATTTAGGTCAGAGTGAAACACATGTAAACCCCAAATTAATCTATAATTAACCCTCTGGTAGCGTGGCACAACAGCTGTCAGGCTCAACGTAGAGGCTATCTGTAAAGTATTTATGCAGCACTTCAAACAGTAATAAAGTGAAAACACAACACAAGAAAAATTCCACACCAACTTAGAAAATTAGAAAATTAGAGTACAACCAAAGATATGCAATTTTAAAGATTTAAGTGAAAACAGTGCTAAGAATCACAAAGCACCAAAGTGTGGTTATCTGGTCGGGCCAGCTGGGACAAAGTCACAAGTTCAGGCCAGCTGCAATGAAGCGCGGGTGGATACATGGACCAAGTTAGACCCACTGAACAAAGTACATGAAATCTGTTTTACGAAGCCTTGTAATTTCCCGCATCAAGTCATGTCATGCAATGACAGTTCCGAAGAGCTGCGGGCTGTGATGTGAGTTCCTGTGATGTGAGTTCCTTCGTCAGAGATACATTGTACAGTGGTGGTACAGATGAAGTTGTTGACGGGGCTTGCTATGCGAGGTCCTGCGTTGGTATCCAGGATGCGTCGTGCAGCGCCGGTTCGGAGGAGCTGCAAGCTGCAATGCGAGGTACTCCGTCAGGGATGTGTTGTGCAGTGGTGTTTCAAACGAGCTGTGATGTGAGGTCCTGCGTCAGGTATGTGTTGTGCAGCAGTGGTTTTGAGAAGCTGTGATGCGAGGTCCTGCACCGAGAATACTTAGTGCAGTGGTGTTTCCGATGCGGAGCTACGTTGCGCTGCGTCAGTTCTGCCCAAGAGACCACAGATGGGCTGGCAGAGCACTTACAGGCCCACTTCCAAGGGTTCAGGACTGGGATGGACCTACTTGGGGGACAGGTCTCATAGCAGACAGAGTCCAGGTGCTGGGTTCAGCGTAGTTGGAGCTTTTTTTTGTCCCTGAGGCTCTGATCAGGAGGCCAGTCAACTAGGAATTGGAGTCACTCTGGTCAGCGACGGCTCGTGGAGGGAGTTACGGTGGGGCAGGAGGGTGGGGAGGGGGAGGGGCAGGGTGGAGGTTGCTAAAAACCGGCATATGGATAATTGCAGGTAAGTAAACAATTTAATTAATAAAACGAATTTCGTAGTGCGCCTTGCATCGCAAAATGCAATGCAGTGCGAGCTACGAAATTCGTTTTATTAATTAAATTGTTTACTTACCTGCAATTATCCATATGCCGGTTTTTAGCAACCTCCACCCTGCCCCTCCCCCTCCCCACCCTCCTGCCCCACCGTAACTCCCTCCACGAGCCGTCGCTGACTCTGGTGGTCCTGGGTTCAAGATGCAGTTCCAGTCCTTTTCACTTAAGGAGCACAGGATCTAGGTTTGCCCTATAATGAATTATGTAGCATCATATTTTAATTCGTATAGGATGTATTCTGGAAAAAATTGTATTGTTTTGTGTAATCTTTTATGGTTATTCTTAACCGAAATAAAGAATAAATTAAATTAAGTAGAATAGCAGCAATCCTCCTTGTAGTTGTGAGGATCGATCGCCACTGTCCCGGTGTAGGCAGGTCATTCCTGGGTTCCAGTGGAGGTCAGAAGGTTGATTTTAAGAGAACTCCGCTCAGATGGAGCCAGCTGGTAGCCAGGTGGTTCTGTTTGCATAGGCAGTAAGTTATATCCTTTGTGGCGGAATTCTAATATGGTGCCGCCTATTAGGAAGATAGGGGTTAGCACTCTAGTTTATTTTCTGCTTGACCGTTTGAGGATTATCGTGCACCTGTGATGCAGCACACTTCAACTGTTGTTTCTGTGGGAGAAGAAGCATATTGAGAGGCGCTCCTGACAGAAGTTTCTTTTCAGCAAGGATTCTTATCGCTTGCTATCAGTTCGAGTATCCAGCTTATCAAGCTTCAGTGAGGTCTGTAGAATTTTTACTATTTTCTTCCGCGAAGCGTCGCAAGATATCCAGGTACCGCTGTTATTGGAACCATAGCTCTTGGGTCTCAGGCCATCGTATGCCATACTGTGAACATTTTCATAGAGACTATTTAGTTACCCTAGAAGAGATACCACGTCTCCTGAAAGCAGTAAGTGTGAAACACAAAGACTTACTGGAATAAGGTTGCGCTTGCCTTAGCGTAATCTCTTGGATTAATCAACTAAGCAACTAAAGTTTACTAATAGCGTGCAGTAAATTCTTATCTCTGTGCACTAAAACCTATCATCAACTAACAGAGTTCAAACTGAATAAGATGCTTATCTGCAAGTAAATATAAACATATATACATATATATATATTTTTACTTACCACCTTTAACGTCTTCGTTCCCGTTAATGAAGCAGCTTCTTAAGAAAGAGTGACTAGAAGGTTACTACAGGAACAGCTATATTCAAGACAATTATATTGCAAGAACATAATGCCAATTTTGGTAGAGAGAGAGGCAAATTCCACTGAGTACGCAGGTATAATTATAGTACATAGAATTGTTTGAAGTCCTAGGTTGTTTTAGGAGGGTTGGTCCGGAGTAATTTTGTGCTTTTGTGCAGGAAGTCCAGTGCTGGGATATTCCAGAAGACAAGCACCTCTTCCTAAGTACTGTGGCAGACTTACCTCTGTTCGCAGTGGTGTTTGGGAATTGAGAAATATACATCAGAGTAGAGGAGTCCAGCCTTCGGTCCCCGTGGAAGATCACATATGGTAGGTGCTTCTCACAGTAGTAGGGCAGCACAACAGCCCTTCTGAGTTTTCCATAGGTCCAGAGATGTACTGAAGAGTTGGATCTGAGGGTCCAAAATTTATGTAGGGTGCCAGCTCTGAAGTATGAGAATGTTCTGGCGGTTCCCGTCGGAAAGATATTTGGAATTTCCTGCCATCCTGCAGGGGACTAGTGTTAAACCCATTGTGAGTATGCTGAGGCAGAGCATTTGTGATGTGCAAGTGTTTTAGGTGACAGTTCCTCCCCCCTATCAAGTCAGAGATGGCCCATCCTGCCAACATCTAGTCCCCCTTTGTCTCACTGTCCGGGAGAGACCAAACTTGACTTCCTACCTGCTCCCAACTGAATGTTAGTACTTATTAAATGTAATAAGCCAATCCAATGTTATCCTATGGGGGAGGTATGCCTTGAAGTAGTAAAATATACATTTATGAGTTTTCGGCTACTTAGACATGTAAAACTCCAAAGTAAATGTCAAATTTTTTAATGACACTGGACCTTGTCATATGAACAATTTGGGGCTTACCCTAGGGATGACTTATATGTAATAAAAAAGGAAGGTTTACACCTGGCAACAAGAATTATTTTGCCAAGTTGACATGGCAGTTTAAAACTACACACACAAGCAGCAGTGGCATGCCAGAGCCATGTTTGACAGTCTACTTAAGTGGATGGCACAATTAGTTCTGCAGGCCCACCAACAGAATTTAATTTGCAGACCCTGGGTAAATGTAATACCACTTTAATAGGGACTTAGAAGTAAATGAAATGTGCCAATTGGGTGGAAGCCAATGTTACCATTTTATTTATTTATTTATTTAAAGAGTTTTATATAGCACTGGCTAGACCCGAAGGTATCAGGGCGCTTTACATGAGAATCAACAATGTTACAGAAAATTATCAACAATTACACAATTGCATCAAAAAATAGGCAATACAATTTGGAGAGGAGAGAAAGGAGAGAGAAAAGTAGTGGATGGGGTAGGGAGGAAGGGAGGGTAAGGGAACAGACAACAATGAGAGACTAAAAGGAAGTCTGTCTAAAGACCGACTGGGTAGGTGACGACCAAGGCGGGAATCCAGGGTCCATCTCCCCTATAGCTAAACCAGGTAGCTCCATCGGCCATCAGACAAAATAGTTCAGTCTCAATAGATTGAGAGAGGAGAGAAGGAGAGACATAAGTAGAGGGAGGATGCGGGAAGAGACGACAGGAGAGACGAAAGGAAGTCTGTCTAAAGACTGACTGGGTAGATGACGTCCAAGGATGGAATCCCCGGCCTGTCTCCCCTATAGCTAAACCAGGTAGCTTCATCGATCGAGCATCAGACAAAATAGCTAGATCTCAATTGACGAGGGAAAATTCACAGATAAACAGAGTGGGGACTAAGGGCCAGGAAAGGTAAGGGCAAAGGTCAGTAGCAGGAAAGCGAAGTAGAGCGAAGAGGGGTAGGGGGTAGGGCGAGGAGGGAAATAAGGTCAGGAGATACGCAGGAGGGTTTGATTGGGGCCGTCATTTTAGGCAGGTACAGTCAGTATTTCAGGAGCAATCACAGTGTGGGGTATCACTGTAGGTCATCTCGGCAAGGTGGGGGGACCATGCAGCAATGCGTTCCAAGCCTCCCTCAGAAGTTCCTGTACTCCTGTACTTCGAAGCAATGGGGAAATGTTTGGCAGGCTTCTGCACTATCAGGTCAGAAGTACGCGGCTGAGTAGTGTTCTCCAAAAATGCAGCTTCAATTGCTGATATCTCCAGGCTAATTCAGGTATTGCCATGTGCAACAGGGCAGCCCACCTCTAGGAGGCTCGTAAGGTGTCAGTCCGGGTGCCATGGATAGGTGCAGCAGTAAGTTCTTGATTGAGCAAGGCAAAATTGCTGACTTTACTGAGAAACATGGGCCTAGATTAATAGTACTAGTTGTTGTTACTTTAAATAGGAACATTGTTTGGGTCAGATTACAAACACAAAAGATGTGGAATGTCAGCTTTCCACTAAGTGGGCGCCATCCTAAATGCAGGAAGAACATATTCTACAATGTTGTGCTCAGATGCGATCATTGTCATACCCAGACAAGAAAAGAAAGCTGGTAAGCAAAGAGTTAATGATCTGGCACGAGTGAGGCACAGCGATATCTGCCTAGATGTGTGCACGATTGAAAAGGGACTGTCAAGGTGCGAGCGCAATTAGTGTGGTCGCCATTTTGGGGTCAGGCAGCGTTGAGGGATCGATAACCCCGGAGCTCGTTTTGAGCTTAAAAGGTAAGAAATAGTTGATTACCTTTAATAGAAGTTGGCCCTCGTTTAGGGGAGCATCTGCTCAGGATGGGATCTGGAGCTCCGTCAGGCTGTTAACACCACAGTCGGAACACCCGGGACTCTGCCAGAGCGTGTCAGCACCGGAGGAGTAAGCACACACTCTTTAACACCAGTTAGCAGTGGTAAAGTGCACAGGGTTTTAAGGCCATCAAAACTGGAGGAGTAAGGCAAAAGGTTTGGGGGAAGACCACCCATAGGCTGGCAGGAAACACAAATTCAAAGATTTTTGCTGGGTCCACAAAAAAACATTTATATGGGATTAAGATGTCTTTACATTGCAAATTAGATTAAATTGACTCCTCTCCGCCTTTCTAATTGGAGTCCTAATTCTATGAGTATTAACTCATCTAGGAAACAGCAGCCTAGTCCTAAAATATTTTTAATTATTAAGGCTAACACTGTGTTTCCCCAGTCACTGATATTAATGATTCTCCTTCTTGTAGCTATAGTTAAGGACTGGACCAAGCTGACTGCCTGTTTAATCTGTTTTATGTCAAAACAGACATACATTCCTAATCCAAGAAAAACTTGATGTTATGTGTTTTTAATGTGCACAGACTCATCCATGTAGTCCCTGTTACTGGGCTCCAGGCAGCACAAGGGAGTTCATGGATAGCTGTTTGAGTCCACGCTTTGGCAGATAATTCTACTGCAGCAGACTTCCATGCCTCATCCAGTCACAGGTAGTTCTTCCTCCTCTAAGTCAATGGTACATCTCCATCCTCTGTTTCTTGAAGCATACCCTGAAATCTATAGTGGTAAAGGAATCCAAGGAGCACCCTAAATGAATATCTTTCCACAGGCTTTCTCTCCCGAAGAAGAGTGCGGCCAAACATCAACGTGGGGTGTACTCCATCCCATTAGGCCATCAGAAGCCAGTGTGGATGGCTGCCTGACCTTAAGAAGGCAGTGGCCTGGCATTAGGCCATGAATGTGTTTCACATCAGACTGATTAGGGAAACCATGAATGCAGAAACTGCTTCAAGGTATTTACCTTGCTGGACTTGTTCAGCAGAGTAGCCTACATAGTTTCACAACAGACACTGTTTGCAGAGCTGGCACCAGTCCTCCAGATCTTCTTTAGGACATGCACAGTATGATTGACTACTGAAGAGGCAGAGTGTACTTCTTCACATCCTCCAGCGACATTTCTGCAGCATCAACTGGAACTAAGACCATGCAGAGCCAGAGGTAGTGCCTTTTCCATTCGATGTGCCACTCGTTGATGATCAAATTGTAGAATGAAAATCAACAATTCAAGGAGCATGAATATTTGACAGCTGCTTGTAGTGAACAAGCATTAGAGATGCATGCTTCCGAAGGTGACGAAGAAAAGAAAAGTAATGATGGCACTTCTAAGGAAAGTATCTCCTCTTTTTAATTTTTTTTTCTATTTTAATTTTCAATCCATAACAAGCAAAAATGCAATACAGAATTTATTAGAAAGGTGTTTCAAAACAGATCAGGTGTTAAAACAAACAGTTCATCCACATGGTAAAAGCAGAATAAATATACATGGTATAAGATAAGTATATAAAACCTTGCACCAGGAAATGCATATTCAATCTTTCATATGTTCAGTCAAAGTGCCCCATATCTGTATACCCAATTTCCGCCTATGTGACCCTTTAAGAGAGTAGAGCCTATATTCAAGATTAAACATAGCGTAAAATCTAGCTCTCCACATCTCAAAAGTAGGAGCTTCCTTCTGCAGCCACATGGAGGCTATACAAATCAGAGCAACGGCTGTGGCTAAAAAGATCAGATAACGGAACGTATGAGCTGGCCGCTCCTCCCTCACGCCATCCTCAATTCCTCACAGCATTATGGGCACTGTGATGTTTAATTCAACCCCTGTTATCTCAAGGAGAAATTTCTCAATGTGCCCCAGAAAGTGAATCAAGTGCCCGCATGTATAGAAGTTATGTAAAATATCTGCCAGCTCTGCGCCACAGCGGAAACACTTCCCATTATTAGCTCTGCCCCATTCAAACATTTTAGCGGGTGTGATAGAGGTTAACCAATGTCTGATAATGCAGTGCCTGGAAATTAGCAGACATTAAAATCCTCCCTGCAATGTCAATAGAGTGCTTCACACGGAGACCATGACACCCCAATCTATTATCCCACTTAAGATTTTGGGCATCTAGATCATCCCTCTGTATATCAAGCAAAAAGTTGTATAAAACACCAATGCACGCTTTACTCCTCTCTGCCTTTTACATAGGGAGTCGCAAATTTGTAAAAACTTAAAAAACTCTGTTTTAGGCAGATGATGTTTATCAGCTAATATTGCATAAGATAAAAGGCCCCCTTCATTATTAAAATTCACCTATTTGTGAGATCTCTTTGTTTCTCCATCTATCTACAGTCCTATCCCAAAAAACAGTCGGAAGTAAAACTGATGCAGATGTGGGTGTATAATGTGAAACCCCTTCAATCTGAAAACACCTCTGTATGACCTTCCAAACCTTAAAAGCAGTTGTTAAAACCTTAAACCAAGTTTTTTAATAATACCTATAGTCCAGCATCTTAAATAAACAGTTCTTGGCTTCAGCACCCAACAGCATCTGATAGATGGATGGGGTTTCAACGATATTGCCGACTTCCTCACCTGTTAATAAGATCTGCATGTTTTGCAGGATACAGGCATAGTAGTACAATGTAAAATCAAGGACTGCCCAGCCACCTTTCTCCCGAGATAGTGTCATAAAACGCATTGCTCTATGGGGTTACCCTTGGGCACATAAAAATATAGCACATATTGATTGAAGCTGTTGTAGCTGGCCCCGGGTAAGCTCTAATGGACTTGATCTAAAATAGTATAATAGTAGAATACTTTGGGCAAAATATTCAATTTAAGAACATTACACCATCCCACCAGCGACCCGTGTAGACACTAAAATCTCTCTAGTTGTTGTCTAACACTGGTGAGAATAGAGCCCCAGTTAACCTCCACCAGTTACTTCAAACAAGTCCTTATTCTGATACCCAGATATGTTGACTCTTTAGTCACCCTGGGATCATCACTAAAGGCTTTGATTTATACAGATAACCTGAGGTTTAGATACATTGAGGTTATAACCTGATATTGAGCCAAACCTGTGCGCAATTTGCTCTATCTCAGGCATAGCTGTAGCAGAGTCAAATGTTCTGACCGCTATGTCATCTGCATAGGCAAGCACACAAAATTGTTCTTGTCTACAGATGACAGGCTTAATCCTAGGGCTCTGATCCCGCATAGTTAAAAAGGGATTGATACATAGTGTGAACAACAATGGGGAGCATGGTCATCCCTGCATTGTGCTTCTAGAAATGCGTACCGGTTCAGACTCTAGGCCCATCATCTAATACAACACCTGAACAGCCTTAATAAAGCCAGGGCCAAAACGCAACTGTTGTAGAGCCGCCCATAAAAAGTCCCAAGCAACCCGTTCAAATGCCTTTTCCGGCATCTAATAATATCAGGCCAAACTTGTTGCCTTGAGCGTTGGCTACATCCAAAAGGGTTACAAACCTATTGATGTGGTTAACTGTGCCCCTGTCGGGTATAAACCCATATTACCATAGTAACACTAATGAAGCCAACCGGGATGCCAAGATTTTTGCATAGATTTTCCCGTCACAGGTTAACATGGATATAGGTTGATAAGATGCCAGTATCTGACGGCTTATCCTTTTTAAAAAAAAAAATAATGTTCACCTCATCCCATGATAACGGGTGTGACTCCCAGCTGTGCCTGTTGAAATATGGCCAACATGTCTCCTTTTAATTCCTGAAAAAAGGTTTTATATACCTCCAATGGCAATTTATTGGGATTCGCCGCTTTATCATTAGCTAACATATTTATGGCTTCTGCAAGTTCTTCCATGGTAATAGGTGTGTCCAGGTTAGCTACTTCTTCCTGGCCCAGTCTTTCACGGCTTAGATTTTTCAGCAGGGTCTCGCTTGCCTACCCAGCAGGGTTGTCTCCAGTATATAATCCCTCAAAGAAAGTGTGAAAAACATTCAAGATCTCAACGGGAGTATGTAATGGATTGCCCTGTATATCTGTCATAACATTAATTTTTTGCGCAGCTTACCTTGAGCAAAGCCTTTGCCCCAGGCAACGCCCAGTAACCTCGTCATTCTCATAGCTCTCTTCTTTGTTGAGTCTAAATGTAAGGGCAATTTCCCCTCTCCAATGTAGATTCATTTTAGCCTTACAGCGGGCCATCTCAGTTTGTAGTGAAATGGTGTCAATACCTGCTTGTATTGCCCGTATGAGGTTCTCTTCAGCTATGCATATAGTTCTTGTATCACCAGTTTCAAATGTCTCTGTTTATGCAACCCAAAGCTTAAAACCTCCCCCTAAACCCAGCCTTTAGGGCATCCCATACAAAACCCCATGTGGTCAAGTTACGGTTGATTATCAGGAAGTGCCTAATCCAATTATTCAAATATGCAACAAATACTTCATCCAGAAGCAGTTTCTTTGCAAACGAAAAGGATCTCAAAGTAGGAAATGTACTGATTGCATGAATATCGTAATGCTGTTGAAATTTGAAACATCTAGCCTCACTAGCTTGTTGTGTGGGTGGGAGTAAAATGTAAAACTCAAGTCAGGGTCGCACAAGGCAGCCCAATCGTCGGTCAAGCCATAATCAACGAAAAGTTGTTGTAGAGCTTTAAACACTTTGGGTTTCCCACTCTTATAGCTCTTTATGCCTAACTACAGATCCCGACAACCAAGATGTATATTAAAGTCACCACATAAGATCAAAGTGGTCGGCCATGATGCTAGTTCTAGATTAAGCCACTCCAATGTTGATACTTCATCAAAATTAGACCTGTATACTGAGCACATGGTGCATTTAAGAGCCCCTATTATACATTAAATAATGACCCATCAACCTTGTTTGTCCGCCAATGCTCTTCCCGATCCATGAATCCTGTGTTTAGCTTACACAGCTACCCATCCATTTGTCGTAGATTGCTGTATGTGTGTCAGTAACAAATTGCCTAGTTCAGCTAGGATCTTCCATTTGCCACACGGTATGTGAGTTTCCTGCAGACAAACCAAATCTGGTTGCATCACCCATAGCTCCGCAGCCACCCGTTGTCTCTTCTCACTATTATTTAACCCACACACATTGAAAGAGCAGATACGCAATCCTAAATTAAAAATCCTATCCCCCATAAAATGTCACTGCCTCTCTTCGGTCAATAACCCTACTGCATAACTGCGAACATCCATCTTCTTCAGTCTTCAACATGTCATGGATTTTTAAAACTTTTTCCTCTCCCTCCACCCCACCCCTGTGCTCCCCCCAGTGCACCTAGTGCCACTTGCTCACACCTTTTAGCCCAGAGAAGAATGCCTGTGAGGTAGCATAGATATCCTAAACAATCAGATTGCCGGCAGCCTAAGACCCCATCTATAAAGATTGCAAATATTCTTTGGCCTGCAGTTCTGAAGTAAAGAACCGAGTTTGCTCATTATGTATAACCATCAATTTAGCTGGGTTAAGCAAGAAGGCTTGAGCCCCCTTGCCTTGAAATGTGGAATTGAGCTGCCGCAACTGCCATCTTTTCTCCACCGTCTGGTGGCAGAAATCAGGTCTAACAAAGAATTCTAACTCTTTTCCAGTTTTCTTTCTATCTGGGCGTGCATATTCATATACTGCCTGACATGCTAGGAAGTTATTAATTGAAATAAGGATTGCTCTAGGTCTAGGAGTGTTTTGTCCTTGTCTTGTATGTTGTATAAATGGGAATCGATATGCTCTCCAATCCCATTGCGAAAGTTCCGTAAAAGCCTCAGAGAAGAGATCGATGATGAATTTACTAGCATCCTGTCCTTCTGCACCCTCTGGGATCTCCAAAACTCTCAGATTATTTCGCTAAATGCAATTTTCGAGGTCTGTCGACTTCCATTGTGTCTCATTTTTTGATGATCGCAATGCTTCTGTTACCACCTTTTGAGATGCCAGTTCATCTTCCGGATTAGAGATCCGGGCTTCTGCCTCATTGAATCTTTCTGCGAATTCTGAACAAGATTTTGCAATCCATTTAACAGAGTTCTGGAATTTACGACAAGCTCCTAGGGTCCATTGACTCTCAGTGCATGTCTCCTCTCTGTGGGCCATTATGGTCTGGTAGATGACAGCCAATGAAATACCCCCTGGTTTCTCCAACGTGTTCTCCCTTGACTGATTAGATGCAGACCCCCCACCTGCCCCAAGTTCGGCTGAAAAGGAGGAGTCCCATAGCATGGCATCGGCGCCTCCAACAAGCGTACTGCTTTCAGGTTCGCACCTCTTGTAAACTGTCCATGGGCTGGTTTCTGATGTATCAGTACTTAGGTCTTCAGGGTGGGTGCAGCTTGTCTCACTGTGGCCACTATCTGTGGATCCTCCCCTAGAGAGAGGCCGTACGATTGGCTCCGTCTCATCTCTTGACCAGTCAGAAGGATCGGAGAGGGAAAAGAAGTTGTCACCCGAATCAATTTCTTTAGCCATTCTCTGACATCTTTTGCACCTGTGTTGCCTACGTTAGAGGAATCATGTCTCTGCCCCTCCCCTATGGTGGTCGTATCCAGAACACCTTTACCAATGTCACCAAATCCTATGTGGCTATTCGAGGGGTCCACCATATCAGGTGTGGCACTCCTGTAGCCTTCACCTCTCCCCATATCCATTTTACGAACACTGTTGCTCCCTACTTTACTCAGGGTGTTGGGTCTGCTAGGCAAGTCCATAGCCTGGCAGACTGTATCCTCCTCCACATTTCCCTGATCTGAAGAGGAATCCAGAGATTTGCCAGCCTTCTCTAGCCTGTCAACGATCTAGGATCATTGACAGGGGTGTGTGTTGGGGGCTATGTTGTTTATTCCCTTTCCCTGAGAGAAACAGAGAGAGCACAGTGTGCTTACCGATGTTCTCTCCTGGTGCGCTCTGTCATCTCTCTCTTGCCGATTCTCCCATGCTGCCATTCTTGCCACTGCGATGTTGAATTGAGATGCTTCTTGAGGCTACAGCTAACTCCGCCGGATTGTGCGGCTTCCCTCACCCGGATTTCGGAGGCATTATCGCCATTCGTACCACCAGGTAAGCCCTGCCCCCACTCCGTGAGCATTTCCCTCCTGTAGGCGAAGCACAGCAGAGACGCAGAGACCCAGAGGAGCACCACACCAGTGCAAGGAGCCGTAGCACCGAAACCCGCAATATCTGCAGGACGCTCCAAAGCCTGCTGAGCCAAGAAGGCTGTAAGTTAGTTTACTGCATTTTGATCCAGGGGGCTTTAAAAAGCAAATGCGGGGAGAGGGGTCCGGAAGCTCGGTCTCAAGCGACCGGCAGTGCGGGCACCATCTTGTCTCAGGAAAGTATCTCCTCTTTATATGACAGTGAGGGAAAGAAGCAAAGAAAGCAAAGATTGTGGATTCTGATTCCCTCTGCAATTTATCCAAGGAGGGTTGTGGGGCTTCACTACCAGAAATGACTGGCCTGGTACATTGCGAAGCACCAACCAAGCAAACCATAGCAAAGTCCAAAACACTGAGGCCCACCTCTGCTTATGTGGTTTCTGGTGTAAATAGGAGCCACAAGTTCCTGTCAGCCATTACAAAACACATGAAATTAGTCACATGTTCGCACTTTTTAGCACTGCTGCATAAAAATGATCCATTGAAACTGTGAGCTGATTAACTGCCCTGTGCTTAAGTTTATTTGTGTGTTACCATCTACAATACATTGAAATGACTTACTGAAATAGTTTGAATTGTACTAATTGTGTAAGAAATTAGTTGTAGTTGTTAATATTCTCTCATTTGAACCTATCATCCATTTAAAAAATGGAATGAACTCTCTGCAAACTGGTTATCATGAGTAATACTTTTAAGGTTAGCTACTCTTTTAAGTAACTATTACTAAACTTATAGGGAACTCACTTTGAACAGAAAAAGACACTCCGCCTTTTGCCCTTAGAACCTAACTTCCTTGTATATTAACTTTGCACACTTCGCCTTGTTGCATTGTGAGTGACGCTGCAGGGCCGGACTTACCGTAGCGGGCACCGGGCATTTCCCTAGTGGGGCAGAGGGGTGGGGGCGGTTTTGTGGCCGTGGGGGCAGGTTTTGTTACTGGGTGCCGGTTTTGCAGCAGGGCTGCAATATCGGCCCCCTGTATCAAAAGCAGGATCTGTGTTTTTTACTAGCTGCTGGGAGTCTAAGGTGGGGGGCACTAAGTAGTAACATTTTTAAACGTTTTAATGTGAGAATTGCTGCTTAGTTAATGGAAGTCTCCAGTGCCAGGAGATAATGACAAAATTACACAGTTAATATCTCAAAAAACATTTCACGGCAAGCTCCTCCAATGTGTGACTATGAGCAACTCATGCCACCTATTATTGACCTTTATTCCTCTTAATCGAGCTTAGCTGAGTCAGACTAGCCTTAAGCTCCCGAAAGCCACTTTTCATTTTAGAAAACAGCTTTACCACACTTTTGTGACTCTTTTAGGGACACGGATATATAACCTAGGACAAACTTCAAATAAGCGATTATGCATTCTCACCAGACAAATCTTAATTTCATTTTTATGCATTAATACAGTTTCATCAATGTTGACCATTTTTCTTTGATCTCCTTGAGTGTGAACTCGTAGCCAGCACTCAAGAGTGGCTTTAAAACTTCATTTGCTTTTGGTTTGAATGAAGGAAAAATGCCTCCTACATCCAAAAGTAAGAGCAATTTTCGTAAAAATGTGGCGTTTTTTTATTCTTGCTCTAGAGTTCTCTAGTCACCAGTTAGGCAAATGGTAGATTCACTACTTTAAAAGATGTCCTATTAACATCACTGTGATCATGTAAAGGTGATACTTACCACTGCTGGAACTTCCTTGAAGCCCAGAAGCCATAAGCATCGGATCAGAACCTCCAAGGTCAATGGCTAATGGAAAGTTTGGAGCTGAGGCTGGTGACATTGGGGTAGAGGGACGTCTTAGACCAGTCACCATTGTGGAACCTAAAAAGGGGACACGTATGTATTTTAATGAGAGACATACAAGCAAATGCTAATCACAAACGTATAGTGGCTTGCACATAAAACTGTGAATTACAGAGACAAACGAATGGCTCCCTTCACCACACCTGAGACACATGTACGCACCCCAAACAGGAGGACGACATGTGCAGGTGATTATGGATATCACTTGAGAATCCATAAACAAGAGCGATCAGACATTTGCCAGGTGCCTTTTGTCAGATTCCTAACAGATACAATTCTGCCTTTTGATTATTATTTGGCAAACAAAAAGACCAAAGACACAATGCAAAACCAATCAAACATACACAAAAAAATCTACAGCATAGTATTCACTAAAAACAAATAATATTCAAAAGGACCATCATGAATGATACACACAAATTTGTTAAGAGCTCCGATGTAAATGAATTATATTTTTCATTCATGCTGGATGCTTGCTCATTAACAGAATTACACAGGTTATGCAACTGCACTACTACCAATACCAAGAGAGCAAAATGTTCAGAAACCAAAGGCCTTAGTTAGAGTTTGGCATAGCAAAAGAAATCTACCAAAAAGTGGCATATTATACAACCACTCTTTTTTAGATAATATACAGTCTCAGAACTCTGAATAAAACATATGAACATCATTTTTTGGCAGATGTCACACTTCCACCAACATGTAAAAAACAGACACAAAGTTTGAAGCAGAGCTGACCCCACACATGTTAACATGATGATGTGAAAAATAAACTGTATATGGATTCCAGATATTTCTAGACATACATTTGTGTTTTGTTGGGAGATGTGCCCGATCGAGGGCTAGGTTTAATTTCTGTGGGGTTGGGCATTTTGAACTCCTGCTGGTCACTCGGACCACTTTTAATCCCGGCCATAGTTCTGTAGAAAAATTGTTGTCTAGAGAATTCCATTTTTGATTTAAAATTTAACTTGGGTAGACATTGCTGATCCAGGCCGAATTTTTCTGGATGACATTTTTAAAAATGGCAGACGTGTTGCAGTGATGATGTAATATTTCAGGAACCATGATACCTATGTACTTCCTTTTGCTGTCAAAACATAGGTTTTGGGGGTCAAGTAGTCATATAGAGACAGAAAATAGCTCCTCACAGCAACCCTTTGTTGAAGGAGTTCCAAGATTTTGTGGTTAGCAACACTCTGTCAGGAGGTAAAGATCCTCTGCTACCACCTGCTTCGCTCATATTTACGAATTTTAATCAACGGAAAACCTGAAACAAAAACAATATTAAAATAAATTACCAATATGATGGCACATCCTTATAGAGCCACGATTTGGGAAAATTGCAGAAGGGTTGCTCTGAGGAGTTATATTCTGTCTCTATATAACTATTTGACCCCATGTTTTGACACATAAATGAAGTATACAGGTCTCATGGTTCCTGAAATATTAGCTAAATTACTTCTCTAATGATACAAAAACACAAATCAAAAATGAAAATTTCTGGCCAACAGTTTTTTTTACGGAGGTATATCAAAGGGTTTGCCCTATTTTGGTTGTTTCAAGTCATTTTGGGGCCCTTATTAAAAGTTTCAAGCGCTTTTGCATTAGTGTGTTGAAGCTGAATCACTCTAGTTATTGCAAATAGTACGTCTGTCTGCTAACATGTGCTTAATGGAAAATGTGTTTGATACACCTTTGAAAAGAGCCTGTAAGCATTCCTGTCTAATCCGAGAATGGGCTAGCATGTATTTGAAGTACATAGCTCCTATTTAAAAAAATGTGGGCCAACTACTAGAACAATATGAAAATGACACCAAATGAGCGTGCCGTGACGGATGACAAATAATAAATATACAACTGTATACTACGAGTGTGCTGAAGTTACTGTTCTCTTAAGACATGGCCTCCCCAAGGGAAGTCAAAGGCTGCTCACCAATGATCATTCCACACAACCACACAACTATGTTTACATAGTTTTAGAAAGCATGGATGCATCACTGCTTACTTAATTCGAAGCCTGTGCTGAGGTGAAGATTACGGAGGCTATGTAGTCTTAATTGTACCTCATGCCTCTTTCATTTAACACCCCATACTCCCTGCCCCTTGATCTCACTCTTGCTGGTCCGATTTCTTCCCTTCTTTCTCTGTTTATCACTGTTTTTCAGCCTTTCTTTTCCTCCTTCTTGTTACCTTATGTGTTTTTCTCTCTCTTGCTCTGGATTGGTGTCTGTTGAGGAAAATAAGTGCTGGTCCCAAAAATGAGTGCCGATGGGCCCAACCTGAAACCACTGGCTCAAATTAAGCACTGGCAATGCATGTTAGAATTTCAGGAAGGCGACTGCAGTTAGATTAATTGTACATAAATGTCCTATTTGAATACAGTGAAAGCAAGGTATGGATCCAGCTTTGGACAACCCTATCACTGCTAAGCAAGTCTACTAAATTAACACACTTCCCTTGCATCCAGCTTCCACGAGAAATGTGCACAGCAGTTACAGGCCTCCCGCATACCGTCTATACATATTTAGTAGTGATTCCCATGGGGTTTCTTACCGAAAGACTACGAAATAGCTAAGTGAACAAACGTAAGTCTCCTCTGGGGCTTGTATGTTCCACGTTTGTAGGATCCATGCTAGATTTTAATTCGAGCTTAATATGGCCTACGACAGAAATAAGACAACAACCAACAGCAAAATGGCAGCCCTCTCGTCTGAATTGGAATTCAGCAAACAAAAATCCCCAAATGACTTTGCTTTGCCATAGAAGACCCACATTGCACGATTGTATGGTACCGTTTCCCAGCGTGGGATTGGTAACGGGGGCATTCGGGCAATGCCCGAGGGGCCGGTGTCAGAGTTCCTGCTGTGGGCTGCTTTTTTTAGCAGTCTGGGGGGCGATTTGGGCGCTGTCTCTATTGTTTCAACAGCCAGCGGCCCAGTGGGTGTCTGAGTGGCCTTTCTATAGGCAGATGGGCGCTCATTACCTCCTGTTTATCAACAGGCAGAGGTATCACTCCCTTTGTCTTGCTGGCAGGTCCATTAATGTGTGCACATAGCGAGCGGGGACAGGGGCCTGAGTGGAAGTGGGCTCACTTGTTTCCCCTGTGTGCATCAGCACTGCAAACTAATGTGTTGATTTCCCCCCCACCATTGCTTTTTTTTAATAAGATTACGCCAAAGCAGTCATTTGAGGAAAGGCATAATGCAAATGTGGGCCGATTTTTTTTGGGCGTGCCCGGGCCGATATTCAATCCCAATCCAACCCTGGCGTTTCCTTTGCTGCTGCCCAGTGCCGGAGTCCTTATCTTTGGTGCTTCTCAGTTCAAGCACGAGTAATGCTGAGGTGTTTTCCCACTTCGTGCAAACGAACATATTTTAAAAGCTACGCAGCAGCAGCTGATTCACATCCTTATTACCTCTCGTGAAACAGCTGCTACGCGCAGAGAATACGCCTGTTTGTTGAGGGCACATCCTTCTTTCCAGGTATGGGAAGTCAATATGTAGTAAGTGAAGTTCCTGAGAAGTGAAATAAATTCATTTTTTTATTTGTATGTTGGAGCCTTCCGGGCTACAAAACGAAGTGCTGACATGAATTGTTCTTGTGTTTGTTTCTTCTGCTCAGATGCTTCGCTAGGGGGCGCTGCTTTCCTTTGGCCTGAGGATGCGGGCACTCTAGCATGGGCACACCCCGAGTGCTCACGCTGGAAGGGACTGAAGTGCGCCTCCCATTAGCTCTACAGGCATACTTAAAACCTGCACCGCGAAGGCCCCCGGAGCGAGGCATTATGCATTCATTAATACAGTCAAAGCTTGACATGTCTACGCATTTTTCAATTCTCCGGAGCAGGCCTCCATGTGCTCAAGTTTCTAACACATAATTTGCTTCATAAGCTATCACTGATCAGATGCCAAAATCAACCTTCCTGGCCCCGGCTTACATCAGAGCACATTCTAGGTGCATGAAAACAATATAGCAGCATCTTTCATATTCTGTGTCAGTCTTTAAAAGAAACACATGCCTACTGATAGGACGGAAAAGTCCTCTGGACGGTAAAGACATGTACCCCTGCACTGAGTGCCCAACGGTACCGTTGTCTGGATATCTAATGCTGATTTTTGTGTCATAGACGAACACAGATGATGCATGTGCGCCATTATATAGGCCTGTCTCACGGATTGTAGTCTTGTTGGACTGGGAGGGGTGCCCAAAGCTCTACCCTCATTGTGGTAGAAGTCTACCACCTTCAACAGGAGTTAAACAGCACAAGCATGGTAGTAGCATACTGTGCAATGATCAGTAGTAGTGAACAGGACATTTTTACCCTGGTCACTGTAGTGAGGCCTACAAGCGCAATCACGTTTAAAAGTTCTGCAGCTGTGTGCTTAACTCACCCTTCACCTATACCAGGTAAGTTGCGGAGTGCTGCACAGCCGTGGCCGGTAGTGGGAGTACCTGCCGGGCGGTGACGTGGGGAGGGGGAGGGGCAAGGTGGGGGGTAGTAATGTATGGATTATGGAGCGTAACAGGTAAGCAAACATATAAATAAATAACATGAATTTCGTTGCGTGCACTGCATCACCAAATGCACGCAACTAAATTCGTTTTTATTTATTTACTACATCCTTACCACTCACCTACCGAATGGGCATGGCTCATTTGCAACACTTGTTCTATGCTCGATGCTTCGATTTTTCAGTATCCCTATGGGTTCAGTAATAACATTGATGGCAGCATTCCGAGTCTGAATATTGTTCCAGCACCACAGCCTACTATGGCTACAGGAGCTCCTACATCACTGGGTGCTTGCTCTTAGCTCCGTCCGAAATCCCTCAGCTGCAGGAGAAAGACTTCATGCAACAGAACCCACTGAAACACTGCAGGAGCACTGTGAAGGCGAATTGTGCATGCACTGAATGGTTGAGTAGTGGGCACTCTCACTGTTGTAAATGCATAGTATGCCATTCTGCTACGTCTACATGCCACCAGCATAGGTCAAAGACGGAGGTCAAGTGGCAAAGCCAGGAATGATCCCAGGCTTGCTGGTTTCACATTGATTCCGAAGTGAGATTGATATCAAACAGGAACGAGATGGGATTCTGAAGTTGAATGCTTTGGCTTTCATCCTTGGTGCATGAGGTTAGTGTGTGGGTAGCAGGCAGAAGCCACATGATTACTCAGCTCATTTTGGGCTCGAGGGCTCAAGTGGACTTTACTTTAACCAAGAGGCTGGCATCTGGCTCGAGTCTTCAGTGGCACTCCCACATCTATAGTTTACCCTGTTTATTCTATTTGTGACCTATGCTTAGATGCTGCTGCCTGTGAATTACCTGTTTTGTATGTGAGGATATCTTAGCTTACACTGCTGCTGACTATCTTCAACCGGTGCTGTGTGTACAAGAAACTTATACAGCTGCCAAATGCTGCACATTTTGTGTGTGTGCTTAAACATAGGATTGGACGGCTTCTGCTAGATGCTGTCCATGTCCTGTGCATGCAGGGGAGCTTGCATTGTTTCTGGCCAGATCGGTATGTGTTCTATGGTTTTGAGGGAAGCGTGTACTCCTGCCCAGTGTGGCACCTGTTCTGAGTGCAGGAATCTTGCTATGAGTGTGAGTCAAGCTTACACTCCTACAAATCCAAATCTGAATGCTGCTTATTCAGTGTATCTAAGGGAGGCATTACATGGTGCTGTCCAGTGCCACACATGTTCCATGTCTTTGAAAGAAGCTTGAGTGGCCCTGCAGAAACAAACGTGTTCCATGTCTTTGAAGGAAGCTTGCACTAGCTGTCCCTGCAGTACCACACTTGTACCATGCATTTAAATCAGGCTTGTACTGGCCAAGCTGTGCAACACTTGTTCCATGTGTTTGAGTACAACTTGCACGGCACTGCATTACCACATTTGTTCAATGTCTATGATGGAAGCTTGCACTGACCAGGCAGTAGCACACTTGTTTCATGTCTTTCAGGGGAGATTGTGATGCTTTTGACCAGTGCTGTATGTCTGCCCGCTCCCTGTGCTCTATGCATTTTGGTGTTTCTCAGGTATAACCAAAACACCATTTTCGCTGTCTCACCAGCATCATGCTTTAACAAAACTAATACATAATTTGCATACAGAAAATCAGCTTTTGACCAATTTAGTAATTCATCAGATAGAGTGTCATTCACATGTCCACTCCAGCCATTGACTTTGTTGCCGATGTTTGGCTCTGCCAAGTAGACAATTGCTAGTCTTTAGGATGTCAGGTTGTCTGATTAGCAGTATTTTGCCTGCTTGCTCTGTATCCAGAGGAGTTAAACCTCAGGAGATATTTCCATCACTTCATCCTCCAGCAGCTCGCTTGCAACTGCAGACTAGTGCTAATTGAATAATGAGAGTACCAGAAGCTCCACTGTTAGTGTTACTGGACCTCAGTTTTCTTATGCAAAGTGCCAGCAAGCTTCAAAATTATGCCACCATCTTGAAATTTAGCATAGTGTATATTTTTTATTGCTCCAAGATGGCAGACTAGTACAAAGCTTTTATTTTTTTTATTTTTTTACTGAGACACATGCTCTCCAGATTTAGTTGGCGTATTTTTTTCACTTTTCTTTCTTTCTTTCTTTCTTTATTTTAGTGTATGCTTACACTACAAAGAAACCCCCACTACCTTGTTTTTTAGGAGGCAAGCAGAACGTTTTTGGATGCCAGGACTCTTTCCCACAAATGCTCACAAAGATCAGACTCACAAAGTCCATAGTGCTGGTCCAAGTACTGCTGAAGGGAGATTAAATAACCTCAGTGGACATTCAGGTTTCAGCGCACCTTACCTCAACAGCTTTGAATTGCACTAGAGTACCTATGTACATGCACCAGGTTACTCTACCTTGGCCTCCTATGTGACCACTTGCCCCTACTCTGCTCCTTCCTAATGACCGGTGTACTTGTGTGTGGGCAATGTGCTTGCACGAGTGCAGGATATCCACCATGTTCTCTGACTGCATAATGAGGGGTATGCCAATGTGTGACTGCGGAATTTACATTGTCTTTTGTGAGAGCAGGATTAGTGGTCTACAGGTTTTAGGGGGGTCCTGTGTAAGTGCAGAGTGAGACTTATGCCTATGTTACCGCAGCATGAGGGTTGTGCCTATAGGAGGGCAGCAATATGAGTGTGGGGTCCATGCACATTTTATTTTTGTTTGTATGCACTTTACAAGGGGCAACCCTATTGGCTTTTGTAATGCTTTTTTAGGGTTATAGCTTTAACTTTCAGAGGTGTAATGCAGGGAGTGTAAATACAATAGTGTGTGTATGAGAAAGGCAGTCAGTTTTGATTTGGCAGATGCAGAATATGTTGAAGGAGGTTGAGGAGTGTAGGAGGCAACTGACAGACTGGAATGGCACCCTAGGCATGGGGCCCCATTACATTTCTTGCGCTAGAGCCCATGGAAACCCAGCTACGCCACCACTGCTGAGGGTGCAGATCAAGCCTACAGTCAGTTCACTTTGTTACTGAATGCAGTGGCCGAGGGTTTATGAGAGATGATGCCATTCAAGCATGGACATGGAAACAGAATAATGAGAGACACAAAATGGACTACGACTCTATGGAGAGTAAGTTCTATTTAATGTCTCTGATCAGAATGAAGTGTCTGTCTGGTTTTCTTACTTAAAATGATGATAGTCCCAAGTTCAAACTTTGCCATGCCACCTACTATGGTCAATATTCTATCAACTTCTTTGTTAAAGGCACCATTTATTTGGGAGAAGAAAACTTTACATTTTATGACACATTATTCTGAAGCAAGAAGTTGGACAATCTCAACACACTGGATTTGGAGTGCACACAACACTGCAATCGAATTGCTGCTCAGAAAGAAATGAATTCATGGCATGAGCCATATGCCAGGCAACTGTGCCCTGCAGGACACCTAAATTCTGATAATAGGAACGCACAGGTAATGCGGACACTAGATGATTCCGCTATATTCACAATAAAGATATGATTTTAAAAGGTACCCAGGGTTTCAGTCCTCGTTTTTATTTTACAAACTAATGGGTACTTAGAGCTGTAGTTCTGGTTTGCCTCATTTGAGCTTTTCAGGGTTATTTTAACGATCCGGGTCAGACTGGCCCATAGGGCAATCTGACAGTGCCAGAAGGCCTGGTCTGACAGAAATGTGTTTGGGTCGATTTTCTGGCTGTTTTTAGGCCTGCTTTATTGTCTGGTGAGTACTGTTGACTTTCCTGAAATTAACACTAACAATGTCTGCTGGAAGCACAAATGCATGCATTTGCTCATACCTTGCAAAACACCTATACAACATGTATTTACATGTTCAAATCTGCACCGATTTGCAAATGTGGGCCGCTTTTTTTTCAGTTATTTGATTCCCTAAAGAGGGTGACTGTTATTTTGGTGCCCAGGCCTATTATGTATACCAGTTCGACCCTGTAGCCAGTAGATTTTCAACAGAAAGGCCAAGGACTAAAAATTGGTTTTCCTGACAACATGGGGCGAATTAGCAACCCTGGAAAATGTAGAGACATCTTCAGTAGATGTGCATTTTCTTGGCTTTGCTTGAAGATAATGCCTTCTCCGGGACGTTTCTTTGTGGCAGATGGCATGTCCAGTAGGGTCGGTAAGCTTTGCCAGCAACATCATAAAGTTTCATTTGGGAGGTGAGTTTGGGAGCAGTCAGGTGGAGCTGGCTCCGAAAGTGCAGCACTAGTGAGTTATGAGATGACTTGAGATAAGGTAAACATTTTTAACTATATTTATATTGGCCAAAAAATGACATTTATGTGCAGTACTGGGTACTACCACAATTCCTTATGCAATAAAGTATTTCCACATCTGTGATATCACGATGGATTTAGTAGGCCTCTTTAATGGCTCACCTCTACAGCAGTGCCGGATTACCAAATAGGCAAAGTAGGCACCGGCCTATCGGCCCCACTCCTTTTAATATTGATTTGATCTTGAAAGAAAATTACAATTAAGCTTTCTTGAATATTGTTTCCAAAAAATATAAAAAAATGAATCCACTCAAAGGAACAAAAACTTTACATTAAAGACTCTATAGAGAAATTACTGTATTAATGTAATGTACCCATTAACAACTTAAACTACAGAAACCAGAGACATCAGATTCACATAGCAGATTGTCTCTTAAAAGGTCATCTTCTTGCAGCTGTCAGTTTGTAAAACAAATCGGGTGCATTGGGTATTAGGAGATAATTTGCGAGGGGGTGCCCGAAATTTAGAGTTTAATCTGGCGCTGCTTTACAGTAAAAACTTTTTCGTTGGCCTTCCGTTCATGTATTTTGCCCATCTGCGCGGGTAACTGGTCATAAATGATGCTCAAGGAGGAAAAACCACCACAAAACCCTCTGACAACCATTGAATCACATTTGCAAAGAAATTTTGAATAACATGAGAAGTCCTTTTCGGAAAATCTGTTCAGCCCACCTCAGAGCGGCAGCAGTTTCCCACTTTTGGCCTAAGGCAGAAAGACCATCTTCATGTTCTATGTTTAATGCCACGTTTATTTCATTCAAATTTGCTTGCCTGAATGGGAACAGTCCCAATTTCCAGAAAACTGTTTTTTGTTTCTGAGTCTGTCAAACGTATACATTTTTACTCTCAGTGGTGACTGACAGGCAGCTCTTGAGTCAATAAACTACTGTAAAGTCGACCTAACAGTACTTTCAAAATGCTTAGCATGTTTCACTGAAAGCCAGAGGGCTTTTGTTAAGCACTCATAAATGCAAATACTGCACAAGCTATCAATTAGAGCACTACTCTATAAAATGGTTTACAAAATATTTCAGGGTAATGCAATAATCTGTACGATTAGGAAGCAACTTTTAGGGGGGTTGTTAAAATGAAATGCAACTTAAGAGCTATAAATCCTCATAAAAATGCATACAACATCGTGTTCAAATGCTCTTTTAACAAGGATTTGTCCCCCCCCAGAATTAAAGAAGACTAAGAAAAGATAGGTATTTAAACACAGATTTGCATTAGCACAGTGATAACTAATATCAACTTTCTGCAAAATCTGACTGGCCATCTTTGCGCTACGTGAAATACAA
The DNA here is from genome assembly GCF_964263255.1 of Lissotriton vulgaris. Lineage (NCBI taxonomy): Eukaryota > Metazoa > Chordata > Amphibia > Caudata > Salamandridae > Lissotriton > Lissotriton vulgaris. Next base: position 1,061,819,354 of record NC_141693.1, on the reverse strand, counting down.
AAGTCTATGCCAAATGCATTGGATATTAAGCACGTTTTGGGACCCCCTTTTTTCTTTGCACCCCCTTGATCAAACGCAGTGAAACTTTCAGCCTTCCGACAATGAAATGGGTGCAACATGTCTGCAAAGTTGTGCGAACATTCATCAAACAGGTGCAAAGTTATTAATGGACAAACATCTATACTCAGACCTTATCGGCATTGTGGACATTCAAGCTCTAAGTACAGTATGTACAATTAAAAAGCTACGGGGCATATTATCAAGGGGGTTTATCTCTGCTTTTTTGGCTTTAAAAGCCAAGAAAGCGGAGATAAAATTATCTCTCTATTACCTAGCTGTCACTAACACCAGTTAGCGACCGGTAGTAGGAGATAGCGACCATCTTGGGCCCCACTTTGCATGTCAGTGATATTTATCACTAATGACATGCAAAGTGGGCGTGCCAAGATGTTAGCGACTGGAAACAGTCGCTAACATCGCTATCTCCTATTACCAACTTTTGGAGATATTCGTGCTAAGCGCGAATAGCTCCAAAAGCTAACACCTGCTCCAAGCAGTTCTTAGCCATGTTATCCAATGGGAGGTGGATAACATGGCTAAGAGCATTAGCTCGGTAATGCATGAATATCGCTGACTTTTCAGCGATATTCATGCATTGCGGCCGATTTTTATCGCATTTGCGATAAACCTTGGTAATACCAAGGTTTATTTGCGATAAAAATCTCCGCAGCTCAGCAGTAAATTTTTGTCTCTAACCAAGCAATAGCGATAATTATCGCTATTGCTTGGTAATATGCCCCTACATTACATAAATAGAATTGTTAACAAAAGCATCAACAGGTGAATCTGAAGAACGCAAACCAATAATCACTGTAGTGCTATGCTACTGTGCTTAACGCACAACACTTGCTAGAAAATTAACAACAACAGCTAGTGCCCTTGTCAAAGATGGCTCTGCTCTTTACATAGCAATGTAGTTATCCTGATCTCAGTCAATTGCCAAATGGATCAGCAAGAAATTAGATTAGCAGTAAGGAAGAAGGGTTGATGACCCAGCCATCCATTGGCCAAAATTCTTCTAAATGAAAACTACTGTCTGGACATTTTTAAGACATAGTCGAGTTTAGGAGCTTAACAAACTTTCAGAAGTTAACAAAAACAGTTGAAATTAGAAAAAAGGTATGTTTTACACCACCTCCTCTATGATTTGAGTAAAGACAGTAGCAACATTCAGTGTGTCAATCGGTAACTACATTTTTAATTTAGCAAAATACGTTTTTGTTTTTTATTCACGGAACGTATGTATGTAGTGCAGATCTGGCCACACTGGCAGCGTAGTGCTTCACAAATAACAACAGAAGTCTACAAACCCCATGGGCTAGAAAGAAATACCCAGAAAAGAGGTAGAACAAATAAAATGTTCAACATACTAGGTAGACTCTGAAAAGGTGACTCTTTAGGTCTTTTCAGCCAGATAGCATGTAAGGGTAAGGTCTTGTGTATTTGGCTCGCTGATTCCATAAACATCGTTTAGGGTCTTGGTTACTCTGGTTTGAAGAATTCTAAAAGAAGCTCTGATGTGCTTCCAGTATTTGATCCTCCCACAGTGCTTCTTAGTTTAAACTTCAGGCAGGTGGGTGATCTGCGGTGCAGTGTTTCATGAGCTATAGAAGGCAAGTTAAATGCAATTCTTACTTCTAGAGAATTGGGGGGATCATTAATGTTCTTTTAAAATGGGGGTGATGCGGGCTGACTTCTTGCTGTGTTGGAAAGACCTTGTTTCCATGTCTTGGAAAACAGCAGTTTTACCAAGCAATACTAAAATAGAAGGAAGTTAATAGAAATAAAAGAGCCTTTCAAAAACAAATATAAAGTGACATTTGTTCTGGTTATATCCAACATTGTTCCTAAAATCCAGACAATGACTATGATAAAACCACTCATGCATTATTGTGATGACAAATATTTACTGGGAAGAAGAAAGGGATGGGTCTAAAGGGAAACACCTCAGGCTTTAATTCATCTGACACCCTCTGATAATGATCTTATTATTTCAGAGTCGATGCAGGTTCTACAAAGGATCTTGTCCTCAATTCTTGCCCCACTCTAAAAAGTCTTGCTGGGTTTGCACCATGCTTCTTCAATTCTGAGTGAAATGCTACAAGCTCTGGTTAAGATTACAGGGGAGGTTGTAAACCAACACAACTCAACTGGAAAGGATAACGTGTCTACGCAGATGTGTGTTATTCTATCACACAGCCTATAAAGACAACAGCAATGCAAACACACAACTAGATGTATGAGAAAGATGTTAATGGTGAACAGCAAAAACAAAGCCCTTCCTCCAATGGTTGGACCAAGTGATGTAATATTAGAGCCAGGTTTAATGGCACCACTGGTATCTAGAACCCCATTATTGCACACAAAGGAATCGAAAAACACTCAAATGTGGCAATAAGCGAATGGAATAGAAAGGGAGTAAAACGCCTAGAACAGTTAAGAAAGATGTAGCACACTCACTAGAGCAACTGTTTAAGGAGCGAACAGATGACAGTAAAGATTTAAGGCCACTGGCTGTTAATATTTTCCCCCATAGATAAGATGGACACATATCCTATCTTCGGTTGGAAAAAGAAACCCACCAGAGCTGAGTCTATGGGCAATAACAAGAGGAGGAAACGTAGACAGGTTACCAAGAGGAGGGCACAAAGGGTCAGATTTGACCATGATTGTGAGGTAGAAGACCAGTACTTTGAGGGTATTGGGTCATATTTACTAACAACCAATGTGTACCGGCATAAAAAGAACAGAAGCCTTCACCCCCACCCCCTCAATTAGTTCCATTTACATTAAGACCACTTTCAGCTCAGTTTCATATGGTTAACAAAAAGGCCCCCAAGTCCGACAAGGAAGCCAAGATTCTATACACTTAGGTTATCCAAAGAAAGATCTTTGACATCAAAAACTCATATTGGACATTACTGAGTTATTTGCTGTTTCAACAGTTGTATCTACCATTGAGCAGTTCACGTGTACTTGATATTGTCTATGCATTTCCTCCTTTGACACTGCTTAACGCCAAAAATCTGTAGTTTGTGAGTCCTGTGATATATGATAATAAGTATGATTCTGTTGTTGTTTTTGAAAGTTTTCAAGTAGAAATGCATTTAAATTAGTTGAGGAACTAAGACAGGATTACAAAAAAATTAATAAACGTAAAGCAAGCCCATGCCGCACCAAATCATCTGAGAGAATGTCAAACAACCTGCAGTTGAGAAAAATTCTAGAGAAGTTTGGGTGCTTATATCCTGCGGGCTTTATATAGCTCTATGCCCCTGGTGTAATGGAGATGAAACCCCCAGAATGATGAACATGCTATTATGATCCACAAATCGGATAACGCCTCTGGTCTGGACTTTGCCCCGGCTGATTTTTTTAAAGCAGATAAAAAATTATGTTGCAACTGAGTAGCCCCCTGACAGCTTGGGTATCGACCTCTGTGAAAGTAATTAGCCAACAAGGGTTGCAACTAAGCAGATGTGTCACGTTGTAAAGTCCTGTGCTACATTATACCTGTGTCAGGTATAATGTAAGCAGGGTGGGCGGTCCCCCGTAAAAACCTTGCAGAAGTGGCGCCTTGAAATGTTTCAGATTTCACTGCTCCACTTCTATGACGCCACTGCGTCAAAACCTTATGCCTGCCTCAAAGCAGGCGCAAGACTGACGCAGGCCCTTTCACATGGAGCATGCCTCATCTGAAAGGATACATTGCTGGAGTTGCGTCTGTTTTCAGACAAACCCCAGCAATGCATCACTTTCGCGCCAACAGATATGTCAGTAATACTGACGTATCTGTAACTTCTTGCGAAATGGAGCTAAATACATTAAATGCGGCGTGTCGTTAGGAGGGCACAGTGAAAACTGTTACATCGCTGTTTTGTCACAGCGATGCAACAGTTTTCATAAATGAGGCCCTAGTGTTTGCTTGAATGATGACAAAATAGAATTAAACTAGAGTCAGGAATACCACACGACCGACCTGTGAATTAAACAGAAAGGGAGCAGGCGTACACAACATCCGAATTAACAAATTTGTCTATATTCTCGAGACAGAGATTTTCTCAGTATGTGCATTCTTTGTTCCACACAACATATTTGGAGACACCGCCAAAATAAAGTTTTATAGACCTATTTCACAGAACTGTAATGATTTAAAATTGTCAACCAAGCAAATTATCAATGGTACCAGGGGCGGCTCTAGGCTCATGGCGTCCCTGGGCAGGGAGCGTAGGTAGGGGGCCCCGGAAGAGGGGGTGGAGGAACGCAGGCGCGTAGGCCAGTGAAGAGGGGGGGATCAGGGTGTTTGGAAGTGGAACAGAGCCAGAGGCCACCAAATCCCTGCCAGGGGCCGCCACGCAAATATGTATCCATCCTGAGAGGATTATTATATTAAGGATATATATTGGCATGGTGGCCCCTGGGGTTTGGCGGCCCTCTGCAGGTGCACAGATTGCACATGCCTAAGGCCTCCCCTGATGGTACCCATGGAAATGCTATCCATTTTATAAAAATATAAGTTCTCTCAGACAAGACGTGCCTTTTTTCTCAATTAATATAGATGGGCCCTAGTGAAATTCCTAGCATGTGGAAACGAGCTGGGCATGCAAATTACTGCCTTTAATGAATGTTTAGTTTTCTGTTGCATTGCACGATGCAAAGCAATTTTGCTGATTAGGAAAATGGTGTTCATGAATGGTGACATATTGAGATTGCTGAACCACGTAGAACCTCACAACGTTCAATCCTTTTACAGTCCAACACACGTGTATTATTACTCGCCCAGATGAGGACGAGGGAGTTCATAGTCCATTCAAATACAGTTCTTGTCCTCTATGAAGAGTTTGCCAGGAAGAGGAACAATTTTGGTTCCACTATTGAAAGTTGATTTGTAATCATAAGAGATATAAGATACACGTCCATTAAAAGATAATCAGAGGAGCAGCAGTGAAAAGAATAAATAAGAAGTCCCATACATAATGTATGAGGTATGCCTGCAGTGAGCTGTACGCTCGTTTTTGAGTTCATGATCTGCATGGTTTATCCTTGGGCTTGAGATGGGTCACAATGATTTAACATCGTGCTTTTGATCAGTGATCCCCCTAAAAGTGAGCCAAGAAATGTTAGATACAATAAATGGTGATGATGATGATGATGATTTGAGCCTTGTTTAGCGCAACTTTGCCCGAAGGCGTCAAGGCGCTGAAGATGGAAAGAAAAGCTGAGTGTGAAAAAGAGGAGGAATGCCGGCTAGAGGTAGGCTTCCCTGAAGAACCACGTCTTCAAGGCCTTCCGGAACTGAGAATGAGAGGATTGATCCCTAACTTCCACAGGAAGGGCGTTCCACATCCTAGGAACAAGGGAGAAGAAAGTCCTCCCGCCCCATCTTGCCTTCAGAATTCTAGGAACAGCAAGAAGGTTTTTGTTCGCTGAGCCAAGGACCCTACTGGGGACATAGAGGGACACAAGGGAACTGATGTCTTCTGCCCCGAGCCCATGAAGGGCGCGATGAGTGAGGCACAAGGCCTTGAAGCCAATCCTGGCTTGCATGGGGAGCCAGTGCAGATATTTCCTGATTGACTGAGCCTGATGAACGCCTAGAAGCGTCAACAACGAATCTTGCGGTCGCGTTTTGCACAATTTGGAGACGCTGGACAAGTTGTTGGTAATTCCCAAATAAAGTACATTACAATAGTCCAGGCGGGAGGCTATGAGGGCTACCGTGACCTGTTTAAGGGCTTCGATTGACAGGTAATGTACGATTTTCCTCAGGATTCGCAAAACCCTGCAGCAGGTTGAGGCCGTCCTGCTGACCTGCTTGTCGAAGGAAAGCGAGGAGTCAAAGATAACGCCCAGATTCCGAGCTGACTATGTGGGTGTGGGGCAAGCACCGAGAGCAGAGGGCCACAAGTCCGCAGACCAAATCTCCTGCTTTCCTCCAAAAATGATCACCTCCGTTTTCTCCCCGTTAAGTTTGAGGTAGTTTCTTACAATCCACTCGCGACTGCCTTCATACAGGTTTTAAAATTCAGGGCAGTGATGTCAGCGTAGGATACGACTTCCAGACCAAAGGATCTGACAAGCCTGGCCAAAGATGTTACATATATATTGAAGAGCGTGGGCCTCAGGGACGAGCCCTGAGAAACCCCACACTGCACAGGCTTGACAGGGGAGAGGTGGTCCCCCAACTTGACCCTTTGTTCGCGCTGAGTCCGAAAAAATGTTAAAAGGCTAAGCGCCGGTCCGCCCACTCCTATTTCCCGCAGACGCCCAGCCAAAATGGCAGGGGACAGAGTGTCGAATGCGGCGGTGAGGTCGAGCAGGACCAGCAGGGTAGTCTGGCCACTGTCGACCTTCGCACGTATGTTATTAGCGACAACTGTCAGGGTGGACTCGGTACTATGGGCTTTACGAAAACCGTGTTGGGATGGGTCAAGAAGGCTGGCGTGATCTAAAAAGGCGCTCAGATGGATATTTAAGTGGGTTTGCAGTATTTTCGCAGGGGCAGGAAGCAGGGAGATGGGGCGAAAATTCTTAAGAATGCCATGGTCTAAGGTGGGTTTCTTAAGGAGGGGCTTAACAATGGCCAATTTCCAAGGCTTCGGGTAAACTCCCTCAAGGATTGCCTGATTGATCACCTCTAGAAAACGAGGAAGTAGGACATCCCTGCATTCCTTAAAAATTTTAAGAGGGCAGGGGTCAAGGGGAGATCCTGACTTCAGGTTGTCCAGAAGCAGATTAATTTGTTCTGAGGTAAGCAGGGGGAAGTTAGTAAAGTAACCACCCTGCAGTGTAACGGAGGTTGCAGCTGGTGAAAAAGTCTCCAGGTCAGAGGGGGGGCCCTAGATCATGATTAAGGGCTTCTAGGCCCGAGTAAATGATCGAGATTTTCTCATGGAAATAGGTGGAAATTTGATCACAAAGGTCCTGTGAGGCCTCAACAGGGTCAGGAGATTGAAGGACACACAGAGAATCCACAATTTTAAATAGCTCCTGAGGGGAGCTAAGGGAGGTGGTGATCTTGGTGAAATGGGATTTCTTTTCTACCAGCACCGCAGCTTTGTACTCCTTGAGCAGTCTCTTGTGGATGTCTTTTTCAAGGGGGTCAAGGTGGAGTCTCCAGAGCCTCTCCTGCTTTCTGCAGCCCTGAATGGTCACTAGATCACCCAAGTACTGTTCACAAAGCACAACAGTAAGCACAAACAGCAATGTAGAGATATACCCTGAAGACAAACTGATGCACACACTCTACAGAAACAGACAAGCAAAGTCCCACCAATCAAAAACACACCCTACGGAGACCCACAAACTCTACACACTGGATCGCCCAAGGGCCCATTACAAAGCTCAAAGGTAGGTCAAGAACATATAATGCACACTCAACCTGAAAATGTATAGTAACAAACCCAGCGCTGTCTCGGTAGCATACACTTAACTCCAGCACACTTATCGGCCAACACTCCCACAGCCCCAACCGTAGATGTTGCTGCCTGGATCGGGGCTCACACAAGGCAGTCAAGAGAGGAGTCACTTCCATTTGAGAAAACAAGTTAAGGATGCTTCAGCCTGCTGGAGGAGGAATGTAGCGAAAGATCTGGGGTAGAGTGAGGCTACAGACCTGCTAAATGAAGACAACCAGAATGTCTTAATCCCTGCTGCAAACTACCCCAAGGAGTTCATAAAGTTGGTATAGCACACACTGCAAAAACACATAACACTTCACAAAGATGTTGTCATAAAATATACTCACCTACTGCAGAGTCACATCTCCTGCACACCCTTCAACATAGACACACATCTCTCTTGAACAAACACACGCCCTCTACACAGTTTACATCTATATGTACACCCCCTTGAACACACACATCTTTCCCTGTATAGACACATGTGTCCCTTATACAGATATTTCTCCCTGCAGATACACACATGTATACCCCAACACAAAGACTTCCCAACAGACATACACACACTCTGTAGACAGGCACACACATCCCAACTCAAACGCTCTTTAGACACGCACACCATGAAGACACACATACCGAGCAGACACACACCTTATCAGCCCTGCCCTCTAGCAGTCAATCCAACAAATGACTTTTAGCTGTACAGAGACAGTTGCACAGAGTGAATGAGTGCCATTATGGTCATTGGGCTGAGTATGGACTGGCCTGCTGAAATGTGATGTGACTGAAGAACGGAAGAGAATGAGTGGTCTTGCAAAGGCATTCTGCGCTCCCCGCTCTAGGAAAGATTGACCATTTACTTAATCCAGCCAACCTCGAGCCAACCAACTGTATTAAAGTTTTGGAGACCGTCTCCGACTCATTTATGGCCTGTTATGGCTGCTTGAGACTTCCCAATCTGGTTCTCTCTCCGAAACCAAATGATCTACTCATTAGCATCAGCGGCTTTGGGAGAGCTGAGGGTAGTGCCAAAGAGGGCAGGGATGAGTGGACCTGTAGTGGCAGAAAATCAATGAGAGGACCAAGGAGAAGGCATGAGAGTCCTTCGAGTGCATCAGGAGCAGGCAGGAAGAGGACCTTGGAGGCGCAATGAAATTGGGATATGACTAGGAGCCAGTCATGAGAGGCCCAGGAGGAAGCCAAGAGCGGAGGCCTCCTTCATTCCCTATCATTCAACCTTTAATAAGATAGTGGTGGAGCCATGCCTTACAGAGCTGTATTGTCTTCTATACCCTTATTTATTTATTTTATTCCTAAAGTTTTAAACAGCGCGAATAAGATCCCGAAGGATATCAGAGTGCTTTACAAAAGAATGGAAGGAATGTAATAAATGTAATATTGACATAAAAAAGCATAATAAACATGAATAATTACAGTACAAAGGGGTCAGAGGAGAAAAATACAAAAATAATACATATCGGGCTAAGAAGGGTGCAAACAATGAGGTAAAGAAGAGTGGCATCAAATGAAGGTTTAACGGTTGTAGGATCAGAGACTTCGAGCCGGATGATCATAACCCATTTAAGTTAAGAACTTGTTCATTAGGAATCTTTTGGCTTCCAGTTTGAAAGCAGCCGTGGAGGAGATTCTGCGTATTTCTGATGGCAGAGTTCCAGATCTTTGGGGCAGATCCGGAGAAGGCTCGTTGGCAGATTTTCCTTTTGCTATAGATTTGTAGTTTCAGGAGGAAAGAGTTCACACTTCTTGAGGGTCTACCACCCACAGATAGTTCAACTTTTTGTGCTAGGAAACTGGGAGATTTGAAATGTAGGGCTTTGTGTACCAGACAACTCATCTTTAGCTGAATTTGAGCTTCATAAGGCAGCCATTTAAGGGATTTTGGGACTGGGGATATGTGCGCATTTCTTTTGGTACCTGTAACCAGCCTAACCACAGCATTCAGAGAAGCCCTTGGAGGAGCCAAGGTATATTTGGGGAGTCCGACGTTAGGATAGAGTTGAGTGAGATGATGTTGTTCGGGGAGGAGAGTTTCAAATAGAGTTGTGTATTGTCTGCATACATGTGGAAGAGAATGTTCATGGAATTTAGTGCATTAGCTAAAGGTTCCAAGAACAAGTTGAATAGTATAGGCGATAGGGCGGAACCTTGGGGGACCCTTATGAGTACTGGAGAGCGAAGGGAGAGAGTGTGGTTCATCTTGACTCGTTGTGATCTGTGGTGGAGGAAAGACGAGAACCATTGTAGCACCTGACCGGAGAAGCCCATCCTGTTCTTCAGAGTGGATATGATGTTATCGTGATTTACTGCGTCGAAAGCGGAGGAAAGGTCAAGGAGGATTAAGAGACAGGATTTATTTTGGTTGAGCATTTTTAACCCCTTCAATGCTCATGACGAGCTCAGCTCGTCATGCAGTACACTGCTCGTGTGCTCAAGACGAGCTGAGCTCGTCATGAACAATCGGAATAAATGAGAGTCAGCACAGAGGGGGAATTGCTGCAGCACTGATGAGGTTAAGATGTCATCAAAGACATGAATGAGAGCCAATTGAGTGCTATGCCCCTTCCTAAAGCCAGATTTATGCTTGTCTAGGAGTTGGAAGTTCTCTATGTGCACACAAAGTTGGGATTGGACGCATTTTTCTAGGAGCTTGGCTAGGATGGGGATGTTGGATATGGGGCAGAAGTTGTTAAAGTTAGCCCTGTCAGACATTAGTTTTTTTAGTATGGGTAACACCTGAGCTGCTTTTAGGCACTCTGGGACCAAGCCCTGTGACAGAGAAGCGTTTACAATCCTTGTCCAGGTGGGGATGAGCACATGCTGGATTTCTTTGAAGATGGAAGAAGGTCGCTGAAATGATTAGATGGGTTGATACTCTGAAGAATCTTGTTGATGTCTTTTTCACTGAGCAGAGTGAAGGTGCCCCATGATGCATTGTTCCTGGTGTTCAGGCTGAGCTTCTCAAAGAGGTCCGGAGGTGGTGTTGGCCCCAAAGAAGGCAGTAGAGCCTTTTTAGAGGTGAGTTCAATGTTGATGAGACTTGCTATCTCTGTGAAGAAAGCAGCCAGTTTGTCGCAAGAGGGTGAGCTCCCTCCAGAATCAGAGTGGTGTGGAGCTACCACTGATTGCTGTTTAACCAGTTCAAAGACTTTCTTGGGGTGGTTAGCAGCCTGGTCAAGTTGGTATCTAAAGTAATCTGCCATAGCGTTCTTGATTAGTTTGTTGTAGGAGCTCCTAACATCTCTAAGAAGTTTTAGTCGGTCCGAGGAGGGATTGGATATCCAGGATCGTTCAACTGCCCTAAGGTTGCAGCGCCCAGAGTTTAAATCTTTGTTGAACCAGGGTTTGGATATTTTTGTTGAATCATTTTTTTCTTGGAGTGGTGCAACGTCGTCCATGATGTTAGAGATGGTAGAGTTGTAAAAGTGAACCTCAACCAGGTCTTCTACAGATTATTTCATTCTCGAGGTGCATTGTGTGCTGGCCTCAAGGAAAATGGAAGAATGTCTATATACACACTCCTACTGCCAGTAGCAGCACACGATCCAGCCCTCTGGCCTTCCACAGCTTACTTTTCTAGCAGGAACTAATATTTTATCTGGAGCAGGCAAAGGATACCACCAGCCAATCTCAGATTAGACTCCTTATGTTGCCTTCTAGCCAATAACAATACTCTCCACACCTTTCCCATGGTGATGGGATTTGTATCTGCCTTTGTGATTGACAATTAGCACTAGAGTGCAACAGTTCTGCTCCTGCTTACAAAACTTAGGGCCTCATTTATGTTTTGTTTGCCTTAGGGTAGCGCAGCAGGCCGTGTTGCTGCACTGCCCTATGGCAAAAGAAAAGGGCAGGAATGAGCCGAATCTATTAGATACGGGCATTCCTGTTCTTTTCACCTGCGCCGGCTCTCAATGGGCTGACGAGCGATAATGCAGGCACCTTTACACCGTGGTGCAAGGGTTCCTGCACAAAAACAATCACAAGAGGCTTTTCCTCTTTCTATGTGTTCTATAGAATGCGGCACACATAGAAAGAGTAAAAACAAGGAGAAATAAAGATATTTCTCCTCATTGTACCTCCCTTACGCCTCCCCTGGGGATGCATAGGTTTTTGGTGCTGGCTCAAGACTTATGATTTCTCGTAAATCTGGGACAGCGTCAAAAAGCCATGGGTGTTGCTGGAAACGCCCCCAGCAACACCCAACTTTCTGTGTGAAAGGGGTACAAATCTATAAGGCCATGAAAAGCCACATAACATGGCTATGTGTGGCCTTATAAATATGCTTTGGCACATTGCCCCACTGGAATGTAAACAAGGTACTGATAGCCCAAAAGTGCCGGTAGGGCCTCATAAATGAGGCACTTAATGTCTAGGTGTCCATGGGACAAAATGGACATTAAAACGTCTTGCCACCAACAGAAACCACCATGCCTTGCGTGATGGGAAATACTAATTCAAAAACAGTTGATGGACAGAATGCAGAACAATGTCAAACATTCACCCCAGTACAGAGATCTGGGCCTAAATCCATCGTTTTTTTGCTCACCATGCCATTCCAGTTTGAACCTAGCCATATGCAAATCAGTCTTGACCCTGTGCCCCATGGTAACAGTCCAGCCCGAACTGCCAAGCCAGGTCCTCCCTGGACTGGAAACAAGCATCCTAGGACCAGTTTCAGGCTTTCAGCCCTCATCAGCCAGGATAGCTTCATTCCAGTGGCATGGAGAGCACAGGACTGACATCTGAGCATACCCGTCCCACTCAGGTTGACAAATGCAAAAACAGTTGACGGACAGAATGCAGAACAATGTCATACATTCACCCCAGTACAGAGATCTGGGCCTACATCCATTGTTTTTTGCTCACCATGCCATTCGAATTTGAACCTAGCCATATGCAAATCAGTCTTGACCCTGTGCCCCATGGGAACAGTCCAGCGCGAACTGCCAAGCCAGGTCCTCCCTGGACTGGAAACAAGCATCCTAGGACCGGTTTCAGGCTTTCATCCCTCATCAGCCAGGATAGCTTGAATCCAGTGGCATGGAGAACACGGGACTCACGTCTGAGCATACCCGTCCCACCCGGGGTGACAAATGCTGATGGATTAAACCCAGATCAGTTGACTGGGGGTGAGTGCTTGCAATGTTAAACACTCCGTCCATCATCCCCTTTGGTTTTGGGAAATACTAATTCCATATCCTTTGAAAAAATGGCTGAGGGGAATGAACATTTGTCCCTCTCTGGCGACCAAACTCTGTGAGACCGCTATCACTGTCTCAAGCTAGACCTAATAAGCAATGTAACAGAGCAACTGTTCTCAATTTGTTACAAAGAAAAGACTGGGTTTAAATTTGGGTGAAATCAGTTTTCAACCACTCTGATTAGTACCTGATGACATTTCTGATTTACGCATATAGTACCAGAAACTTGTGGTCAGAATATTGTTTGTAATATATATATCATGATTTAAATATTTTTCCCAAAAACGCTGCCCCATTACACTTAAATAGGCGTTACCGATGGGACAATAGTTTTGTAAAAACCATTTAGGAAACATTATTTATGTAAGATGATATATCTGTATACAATATTCCGTCATAAACCCCAGAATAGTGTTTTAACAGTGCATATGCCAAGAACAGAAAATCAGAATATCAGAATGTGAAGCAATACTGGCCTTCTTCAAGTGATCTCAAAGTTAGAAAGACGCAGCACCTAAAAATGCTCCAATTTTCCCTGACCTCTGACACTCATGGGGGTGGGACCTTTATTCAAGTCTCTATCTGGGGCTTCGACTATGGAATGGGGCATTAGGCTTCAAAAGTCTGTTACTTTTCCATTAGCATGAAGGAGCAACACATCCACCTACATACCAACAGTCACCGTCGGGGCAAACAACCTGCAGGCATCAACAATAATCTACAAGCGTCCAACAAACCTCTACTATCTGACAGACACAGGGGCAGATTTATGATGCCCTTGCGCGTCTTTGCGCCGCAATCGCGTCACTTTATTTGACGCAACGGCGGCGCAAACAATGCGTCCTATTTACAATGTGACGCATCTAGGAGATGCATCACGTTGTAAAGCCCTGCGCCATAAGGAGGCGTTCCTGCGCAGGGGGGGGGGCGTTCCTGCGCAGGAACGCCTCCTGAAAGTGGCTGAGTAAAATCTATGAGATTTCACTCAGTCACTTTCAGGCCAATGCTGCGTCAAAACCCTGCGCCTGCTTGAAGCAGGCGTAGGTTTTGGCGCAGCATTGTGAAGATGGGGCACCCCCGAGCCTTGCTGGAGCTGCGTCGCGCTTGCGACGCAACTCCAGCAATGCGCCACCTTTCCGGCACAGATGCGTCACGCATCTGTGCCGTTTTTGCACCATGGTGCGCCGCATTATAAATGCGGCGCACCATGGGTGGCGGAGCTGTGGCGCACATGAACTGGCGCATCCCTGGGGATGCGCCAGTTAACATAAATCTGCCCCACAATGTGCAAATGAGGCACACTGGTCTGGAGCCAAACGCTATGCTCCATCTTTCAGACAAAAGGAGAAACCAATTGTGATTAAAGGCGCATTTGAATATTTTAATTCCAAGTGCCATTCAGGAATTAGGTAAAATTACTCAATGGTGTAAGCAAAGTACTGCAACAGCTTTGGGCATAATTTGAGAAATATAGGTCTGAGTCCTGAAATTTCAAATAAGCTTTTCGCTGTCTGAAGGGGGGTAGTTGAGCAGTAATAATATCCGTTATTAAAAGGTCAATTATTCAGGCACCAAGAGAAAATTCAGTTTACGTGTGTGCTACAGTGTTATCTATTGCTACATTAATGGAAAAACGAAAGTTTTTGTTCACAAAAGCAGAAGCTGTTGTCCTGTTATTTGAAATGTGTTACATGAAATAGGTCCAAGAGGTTAATGGATACCAAACATGTACAGTACACAAACAGCAGCTGGGTGGCGACTGGTGATATGGAGTAATAAAACAGAAGCTGATTTACTGTAAGACACTGGGCTGATTCACTGTAACATACTGAAAGAAACACCTGACGTTATAAAGATCTTAGGCAATTTAGTGCCTTACAAAAACCTCAAATAAACAAAACTCAGATAAAAGTTAACAGATGTGACATGGGTTCCGGGATGTTTTCTTTCTTTTTTGCAGCTCAACTAAATGGCTTCTCTTTTCTGGCATGAAATATCACTTCAGTACGTCAGCCATCATTTTTGCAGGTTAGCCATCCCCTTTTATGGACCTAAGCGTAGCTGTGAAACAGAACATCACCAAACTTCTAAGAAGGATTCCTTTGTGACTGATCCCACAGGCTTTCGTTTTTGCTTTGTGGCCAAAACAAAGAGGCGGCCAAATACTGCTGGTTTTGTATGAACAAGATGGTACCGTCCTGCAGTGCTATTCTTAGCCGCGCTACACCTGGAGAGCATTCCTTATGTTTTGGAAACAACGAAGGCAGTCACCTGCCTGAAATCCCTTAATTCCTTCCCTAGTACTTCTTGATGAAGATGAATAGAATTTGTAAAGCGCAGAGATGCTCCTAGGAGTGTCCCGGGTTCTTCTGTTGATTATTCCATATTATACTGTAATAGATGAATCCATCTGCTCTGCTTCTCGTCTCAAGGGTGTGTTTACGAGCCCGTGTTTTTTGCGAGCAGCGTTCGTGAAATCTGCACCCATGGTCATTTGAAACAGCTCCGCGGCACATCAAAGTCACCGTTAAATTATTCACGCAGAGACCGGGCCGACCGAGACACGAATGCACATCTGTCAACAAAACAGGGCTGCGAAGAGCACATAACAACTATTATCTCGGATGATGAGTACTTCAGGGTGCGCATATATTAGCTGGAATTACGACCGCATTCACGCTGTCCATTTCCGCTCTCATCAAGGCCCGAACTGCGAGTTCTGCTCCGTGTACCTCCTGTGGGAGCCAATCAGCAGCTGAAGAAGCAGTAACGCGTCCTCGACGCTATGATTATGTGAAGCTGGAGGCGCAAGATGGCCGGATGCACAGCTCAGAAGAGACCAGGGGGAGTGACACGCGAAGTCAGTCTCCCCCTGGGTGGCTTCATGACAATAAATCAGGCTAGAAAAGGTCAGGACAGGAGATTGGCTAGGACAGGGGAGGAGCTAGGTTTTTAGGGACAAGGGCCCTCATTTACAAGAAAGTGGAGGGGGGAGGGGGGGGGGGGGGAATTGCAACCGCGCTCCGATTTTGCTACACAAAAACGGTCCCCAGAGGCCCAAAACCGGCCCCCGCCCTTGCGGCGCACCGGGGGATTGCCCAGTGCCTGGCGTTTGTCAGCTTCTATGTGTGCTGCAGTAGCACACATAGAAGTTACAAAGCGTAATTTTTTTAATGATTGTTTATGTGCAGGAAGGGACACCTTCCTGCACATAAACAACCAGGAGATGTGAAACAAGGATAAATTAATACATTTCTCCGAGTCCCCTGGGGAGGCGTAGTATTAAGACGCATTTCCAGGTTTACCATTTTTCGTATATTTGGAAATGTGCCAGGTTCCCTGGGTGTTGCGTGGGAACACCCACATCAACACCCATGGAACGGCCTTTTCACATAAAGTGCTGCGTGTAAAGGGGCCGTATTTACAAGAACAGGAAAATCTGCGCAAGGTGGCTTTTCATGTTGTTCTAAATGGGGCAGGAAAATGCGTCACTGATGCATCACAAATAGTGAAGCACCGGCTGCATTTAGGGACAGGAGGTCAGGTGTTTAGCCTCTTGCTGACTCCTTCATCATGTTGCAGACAGGGATAGTTTGACCGTGAGGCACCCACCCACCCTGCATGTTAAGAGGGTACGAGTGAGAGTCCAAGGTTATGCCACAATAGGACAGGGATTGTGGTCAGTTGTATAGGCAGCAGTTTGGGGGGAATGGAGAGTCACGTGCAGGTGTATCCACCCCTTGGGAGGGCAGAACGGAGCGCAGGGGAGGGGAAGAGGAAATTTGAGACTTTGGACCAGGACAAGGAGACTTAATTTAGGGATGCTTGGTAGGGTGAGAGAGAGACTGGGGAAGCAAGATGGACAGTAAATGAAAGATGAAAGAAAGAGGTTCGGGTATGGGGACTTGGTTGGGAATTGTTGGTACACCTTGAGGATTTGTTTAAGGGAGGAGGTTTGTCAGGAATTTGATGCATTAGTGATGTTGATACCATGTTACTTTTGTATTTAAGTTAATAGCTACAACTCCAAACTGTCCTAATAAAGTGGCCTTTTACACTTCATAATAGTTTGTGGTGTGTGACTATTTCACGGTTTCTCATCTAAAATGCTGCTCACTTATCTATGCATTGGTGGCGCCCAGCTAACCAGTCCTCATTTGATATTCAGTACTCTATGTGCCTCAGCAAAGCAGCTACCATTAACTTAACCTTGCTATTTCAGTGCCTGGCGGTTAGGTACAGCAGCTAATAGCATTCCCCACTGATCATCTACCATTGAAATCCTGCTGTCCTGTAACTGGCGGTAGGTTCTTCTTGCCACAATGTGGCACTGGGCACAAACCGTACTGCCATGGTGGATATAAGCCCAATTAGAGCTGGTGTCGAAGTGCAATGCAACTCCTTCACTGCTCAGCAAAGTCCATTACCATGGTTTCTAAAAATATTTTCTCACTGGCAAAGAAGCCCTTGGCCTTAAGATGTTATACATTCAAATCTATAGTGGAAGGTATTACAATCTTTTCTTTAAATCAGTAATAGTCAACATCACACAAGCTCCAGGTAAGAAGAAAGAGTTCCTGGAGCAATGGGTTGAGCACTTCATAACTACTTAACTCACAGAGTGTAATGTTTGTGTATTTGCTGGTGATTTCACCCTCCACTGTGGGTGTCCCTCATGGTCTTGTCATATACACACTCATGTTCCTGAAGAACAGTGCCTGCGCTCAACAACTTACCTAAACACACACAAGAACAATGCTGTTGTTCCTTGGATCTTATGTCCAGTAACCATGACCTTTAAGGCCATCACCCCATCCAGGAAGAATGGTCTGGCATGTTCACTTCAATTCTCATCTCATCACCTAGGCTTTCCTATCCTGCATCAGGACACTACAATTCCCCCAAAAAACTTGACTTATCAATCTCAGGTGGGGGGTGATGTGGGTTTGTTTGGGGAGGTACTGTATGGTCCGGAGTCTTCTGGGGAGCTGGGAGGAGATGCCGGATCATTCCATCAACTTCCACATGAAAGAACACCAAGGGTTTGGCTAAAGCGCAGCAAGGCCGCACCTCTATAATAATCAACAAAACAAAATGCCAGTACTGCACAATAATTTCTTAGATTTGATAAAACAATGGATCAAACAATTGTCCTGTATAGACCACTATTTCAGTCCTGAATGAATCTTCAAATGAAATTGCTTTTATTTTCATCTCATTTTACAAAAAGTTGCGTTTTTTTGAAAGGATTTAAAAACATTTTTTTTTACAGTGGAAATACTTCAAGACCTATTTACAAAGGGAGCCCCTATTATTGAATTCTAAGGGGAACTATCTGGAAGAATTTATGAAAGGAATTTTTTTTGAAAAAAGAACAAAAAGCTCATTCATACTGTAAGAAAAGCACTCTATATACACCGCAATTGTTCTGTGTTACAGTCATACTCATACAAACAAAAAACACTCACTCATACATCCAAAGAATTGAAGAAAGTGCCCCACCTAGGAAATTTTTAATGGTGCAGTACTAAATGCTAGCTATTTTGTAAAGAACTAACTTAGTCAATAACGTAGGCCATCTAACATAATTGACACTTTATCAAATAATTTGCAGAAGATGGAAAACCAGATTGGCCTAACAAAAACAGAAGGTCGACGCGTTTCGAATCCCCTTAATTGCGGGGATTCTCCTCAGGACCAAGGAGGGATATTCTCTCAAGGCTCTTATGAAGAAAAATAAGGAAAACAACAATGGAGCAGATATTTCAAAGGACACTTTTTGGAAGTGGAGCCCAACCCAACAGAAACTTTTTGAAATGTTAGGATCTGTTTAATGGACACTTAGGTGAACGTCTAGATGGAGGTATTATATTTTTGTGACTTTCACACATCTATATGCAAGTGAGAAAGTATTGAGAACTGCTGCAATGAAAGAGTATGTAAGGCAGTGAGAGAGCAGGGACTTGTTTCATCATCTGAAGTATGAAGCACTTCAGAGGAAAAAAGTTCCTACTGTCATCAGAAAAGGAGTAACTTACCAGAGTATCTGAGGCCATGTGTAAAAAAAGAACAAATCAAGACAGCACAACGAGATACATCTTCCACTGAAGGCACAAAGCCATACGAGGTTGAAGCCTCGACAAGAATAACGTTTCCTGTGTTATCTAATGTTAATCACCCTAGAGAGAAACACTGTAGTCCAACTACTGCCAGCTAAGATCTTGCCCTTATGGACTTCAGTTGTTGTGCTAAATGATTCGGAAGTTGTGTCTAGCCATCCTTCCCTCCTCTCTCTTTCTTCCATGCTCCATTTTCCTTGTTTCGGTGCTAGGACCTGTCCCACTGTTTGATAATTGTTACAAAAACTTTTTAAAGTTTACTTCAGTTTTACCTACTTTGCAGTGCGGCTTATACAGCGCAGTGTACGTTATGATTCATCTTCTTGAACGTGGTGTTGTACAAGCTTTATCTTTTCATAACAAAATGAAATACAGAACATCATGGCAACTCCTTCTCCTGGTGTATTTGTTTTCAGCATGTAGTATCGGTAACTCTGGTAACCCTTCACAATTTCCTTCGCCCTGCCAATGTATCATCAAAGGCAGATGTAGCACACAGGTCATGTGTAATGTATGATCTAATGGTCTGAAGCATACTCGTGATGCTCTTCTAAGCACTTAGAGCTCAATAGGGCTCCAGTTAGGATGAAGTCTTTCATAAAAGTAAAAAAGCTGGATAAGGTTAAAAGTAGCTGTGTGAGAAAAAAGCTGGTGTAGCTTCTGTCCATAAGATGTCACATTTTAATTTTGCACACGCTTCTGACCTGAGGAGCTCACTGGAGTGGAAGGCTTCCACTGTACTACGTGATTGGCTTCTAAGTCTAGTTTTACTGTCTGCAATGGTCGGTTGGCCCGGCCCATTGATCCAGCCCATTGATCCATCCTTGTTAGAAGGGGGTTGTTTTATATGCGGTTCTAGACAGCTCATAATATGGAGTCAAAGTCAAGGCTGGTACTGTATAGCTGCCCAATGGGAACTAATTCATGTAGCTTTTGTAGCCACATGAATCAACGTGTTTGCCAGCTCCGATGAAGACATCAGTTAGTCATCTAGAAAGAGGTGTGTTTCTAGATGTTTCAAATATATGACATCTGAAGATGATGTGCTTCGGTCAGGGTGTCATAAACGACAGAAGTAAGAGTCATGATTGGAGCAGAAGGAGCTAGTGGGCTGTTCCCTCGGGTTGGTTTTCAGTCTCTTTTTCTTGGTCCTATTCTATTGTTTGCTCCTGGGACAGCAAAGGAGGTACAGCGAGGCTCTCTAGTACTTGTCTCACGTCCACAAACTGCAACTGGAGATGGCTAAGATTCAGAGAAAGAATCTAAGTGAAGACAGATGAGATTATGAAGTTGAGTCTCTGGCCTCTAACAAACAATAGGTGCTGATTGAAATGAGGCTAATAGGAAGCAAGAAGTACACATTCATTTTGCGAAATTGTCCATCACTGAAGCTGTGGGCAGAGAATGCAAACTAGGGATCAACATTTAAATATGAAGTATTCTGGTGTGAAAAAATGTGATCCCTTGGAGTGATAAGCGTGCAGTGTTCGAGAACTGTGGTACCCTGCAAAATCAGCAACATAACATAACTGTGTGATTTAAAAGTATGACCTTGCTGACTGCTCAATTCTCCGTTGTTTCAATGCGAGCTCTGACGCTAATTCGCCCTGTAACACCCAGGAAACCGTGTCAATTTGGAAAACTGTTTTCGACAATATTCCACTTGTTAATGGAAACATGCAAGATTTAGTAAAGAGTCAGTCGATCAGGTGGTATTCTGCCACAAGTAATTCAGGAGTTTAATAGGCTTACAAGCGAAATGGTCTAAGATCTGCGCTTATCCCATTGACCCAGCATGGAATGAGAAACATAGCAATTGCATAGTTGGAGGTTCACTTTAGAACAACACACATTCAAAAACCTGGGAATCAGAGTAAGGACATTTTGACAGCAACCTAGGAGGTGCACTTTAAGCCCTGAAGGATAAAATCAACTTCTGAAATTGCTTGAAACTCTCAATGTGGCACATAGCTCTAATTGAAGTGGTTTTGCTGCCCAGAGTCACTTGTCTGGGTCCCAGCAAAGCGGTTAAAGGAATTAAAGGAGCTTCTTTGGAATTTAATATGGAGAGGGGTATAGACAAAGAGTCACCTTGAATATTCTGAAACTGCTTACATCTGAAAGTGGTTTGGGGATTCCAGACCTTGAGCTTTATTACTCGGCAGCTCAAACGCAGTTTATTGTTAAGTGGTGGGATGGCAGTCACACAAAGCTCAATCAGATTCAGGCATGGCATTGATAATGGGTAAAAAAAGCATAGACAAAGAATTAACCAAACCACGGTGGATAGCTCTGTAATGTTTGGAGGAAATATGTGAAAAAGACCTTGCTAAAACACTTCACATTCCCACCACACCACTCGTAGGAATCTCTAGAACTCAATGATTCTTTAGGGCCAAGAATGTGGCTGGGTGAACAGAAGTTGGCATCGCCACACTAGGAAATGGCTTCCAAGCGGGAGAAGTTGTGCCCTTTTTTTAACACTGGTCGAAGAACAAATGCTTCAGGCATCACAATTGACATCACAATTTTTAACATATGGAGCTATAATTCAGAACATGAAACTTAGGTGGGGAAGCAATGGTTCTGAGCTGGAAATCCATGAGGTGCTACAACTATTATTAACCGAAGGGAATGGCCTCAAATTAGGAACCTGGTTATACAGATCATTAATGCTGATGGTTTCCACATGACATGGGGTTACAACCGTATTAATGCTGCTTGGTGAGTATCACAGTGATCCTGGTGATGTTACTGGTCAGGGAAGGCTTGTTAACACCGAAGGCCTGCTTACGTGGACAGTTCACAAAACCGAGACTTCAGAAAGCAGGCAACACATTTATTGACTTATCCCTTGCATTGACGAAAAGATCCATAATAATGCCCTGGAGAGCAGAGGTGATAGAGCCAACAGAACATGGCAAAAACACATTATTGAATGTGCCAAAAGTTAAAGTATTACTTGGCAAGGGGAAGGAAACAGAGGGGTATGTAAAAAAACATTGCCCATTCACGGGATGAAAAATGCTTGCATTTTGAAGAACTGGATGTTGCAGACTTGGCATATTTTAAAGTGACTGATTCACAACAGTGCATGCGGGGACCCCCTCTGATACGTAATGAAACTCTCCAAAATGTTCTACCAAACGAGGATTTGCGGGAATGGAGCAGTTTCGATTTATTTGGTTGTTTGTACTTTATGCAGTAAAGTCTGTGAATATATGACTCAAAATTTCCGAAACTGAGACCCTTGTTGATAGATATGATGATGCATAATCTGTTGTCTGTATAAACAAACTCAATAAAACTGATTTTTTTAAAAGTCTCATGGGCACTAACGTAGGCCATGAATTCGCCCTCTGCACTTGAAGGGTACTTTAGCTTGTGGGCAGAACAGTGCCCTTGAGAGAGCTTCTGTAGAAAACAGCCTGCATTTGGGCAGATTCAGATTCGAAGGGGGCTAATGGCAAGCATCTGGTCATGCTTTGCCGTTTGTACACCGAGAGGCTGAAACACAGATCAGCCGTTTTGTTGCATATAACAGAGTTGTCAAGTCGTCAAGTCAAGTCAAAAATTTATATAGCGCGCTACATACCCAGAGGGTCTCAAGGCGCTTGGGGAGGGGGAACGGAGTTACTTGTCGAATATCCAGGTTTTAAGTTGCTTTCTGAATGCTAGGTGGTTCTGTGTGAGACGTAGGTGGGTGGGGAGAGAGTTCCAGGTTTTAGCTGCAAGGTAGGAGAAGGATCTTGTTATATGCCTGTTATATGCATCACCTAATGGTTTGAGAAGACCATAACTATTATAGATAGGGGTTTTCATGACCCGCATCAAATGTTGCAGCCGTTAGCAAGTAAATAATACGTCTCAACCTCAACATGAATACTTATTCAAACCTTTATAGATTAGAAAATGTAGCCTGCAACTGTAAAATAAATTAGAGACAAAGAAATCCTCAACTATCTTAACCGCAGCGGCAATTCCGCGGCGGTGCAGCGTTTTTTTTGAGCGGGCGGGGCCGCGTCGGCCAACGGACGTGCGCAGCACTACGGAGGTAGTGCCTGCGACGGCCGTTGGCGGACGGGCGCATCGAAGGGGTATGTAATGTTTGGGTTTATGGACAGAAGAATTCTTTTTAGCACAGTGTAATTTATTAAATGGGCAATTAAATGCAGAGAAATGTAAAACTCTCTTAACCAAGTCCTGCATCAATTACGATCACCAGCAATCAGTACTCCAGGATGTTCTGTTCTTTGATCAGCTCAACTAGTATTTTGAGCATGGGCGGCTCCTTCACTACGGAGGAGGAGCGTCACCCCACTGCTTTCTCACAGTGCGAGAAGCGAAACATAAAATGGTAATAACTTTCAGTTATTACCATTTTATATGTGGTTGCGGGTGGGCGGGGTTACTCTGCGAGCAGGACAGAGGAGGAGTGGTGTGTCTGCCCACTCCCGAGTGTGTAAAGACTGCTTGGTCAGCCCCCTGCGGCAGGCCAAACCAGTCATGCAAAATCTGCAATGCAGCCTGAATGGAGAAAATGGCCTCTCGATAAGCCCCTAGCTGGGTGCCATCTTGACCAATCATATCGCTGCTTGCAGCATTGTGATTAGCTTAGGGGAGGGACACTGGCTGTCTGCTTCTGCTTCCTGTTCCTGCTGGAGGAAGGAGAGCAGGAGCAGAGAAGACTTGGCACCCGGCCGGCGGAAAGGCACTTTTAATTTTTGTATTTTTTATTATTAAATTAACCCCTTCGACCTCCCCTCTGGTGTTTATGAGGGGCTTTGATTGAGTGTGCAGGTGCTAAGGATGAAGCCAAACAAAGTGGTGTCAGTGATGTATTCCATTTGCAACTGAAATTCTGTAGATGTATGTGTGAAGGGGTACTCAGATGTCAAAATATTTGCAAGACACAAGTAAGAGACTATAAAGTCCTTAACTTTGCGTGAGTGCAGTGTATGCTTTGGGGGAGTGAAGTGACAGGGATGCAAAGAAGTGCATTCAGGGAAGAGTGAAAAGAGGATGTTGAAGAGGAAAGAGAGGTGGTTGAAGATGTGCAAATGGACACGATATGCAGAGAAAATGAGGATACATTTCTAACATAAAGCGCACATAACTGAAGGCCAAATCTCCTTCCACAGGCCTCACTGATATTTAATTCACAGACTCACCATTTCAGACTTCAAACATTTCCAATGTTAAATATTTATAACAAATCATTGTTGTTACTCATTTATTTTAAACAGCTGACAACTTTTGACAAAGCCAATCACAGTGAAAGGTTTTAGGTTTAGATCAATTGTTATGTCATTCGTCTATATACAATTACATCTCAGAGAGAAACCAGTAAACCAAAATACTGGTCGGTTGGCACACTATGGGAATCACAGAAATGTATTTGACATGTTCCTTTATAGAGAGCCCCTACTGTTTTCAACCCACTTAAAGACCCCTCTGCACATATTTCTATATGACTGGTTGCAGCCAGCAGCTGTGGGTGCTTCCTGAAGCCTGGTGGTTAGACCATTTTTTTTCCAACGTTGATGCTGCCTGCAGAGCAAGAGAAAAAGTTGTCAGGCTGTACAATTTACACATTACATTAACTGCTCAACATAGTGATGCAGTAAAATATGGGGCTGTTTTCAATGTTTTAACATCTCAGAACTATACTTTCCCACTGCTTTATAAGATTGCTTTATTGCTACATTCATTTGCTTTGAAATGTACAATTTGGGAATCTCTTTTTCATTTCTTTATCAGGAGAGGGACCCACTCTGGATTCCAGGTTTATCCATTGAACCTGTTCACATCGCTTGCTGTATAAAAGTCATGCCCAAAGTTTACGCCTCACTACTTTCAAATGTCACCTGCCGCCATTGGCAAGATGTTTTTTATATATGGTTGCCTCATCAAGCAAACTACAAAAACTGTGTTGTGGGAAGGTTACAAATAAAGGCTATCTTAGCTTTTCCAGAAATGCACATGTTTATGCATTGTGTGAATAAGCTAAATCAGCGCGTCTTAAAGCAAGATTAATAGTCTAAAGCATTGTTGGCACATGGCACCCTTGCCAAATAACAGAACTGATGCATTAGGACAAAAAGTGATTTGTCCACAATTACTTAATATGGTCAGTAGATGTATAAGAGTCCAGGTCTTCAGATACCTTAGGTGACAGTATAGTCCCTAAAGAACTTCAGTGCCTACTAGAACACTGTCTGGTACCTCTGTCGCCGAACGTAGCTATATGGCACAAGGCGGGTACAACCATGTCTACCACAATAAGGTAACAATTTAAACCTCTTCTAAAAACTTACATTTTAGAACAAGATATTACATTACAATTTCAAATTTGGTGATTTGAGATAAACACACATACATGAAGTAAAACACAACAGCAACAGTTACTTGAAGGTTCACCCGCAGTCTTGCTTGGGATCCTTGCAAAGGTTTGTTTTAAGATAGGACCTAGGGACATTGTTCAGCACCTTTGCTGAACAAAACTGCCACAAACTGGGCTAATCATTTTAAATATTACTATCAAATAGACAAGGACTTTCACAACCCAACAAGTATCGGCTTGCGACCCACACCAGGGGTCTGGACCCACCTTTTGAAAAACTCTGTACTAGGCGATGAATTACTGTGAATTGAAAAATACATTAATAATGTTATTCTTCATAAATGAAAGCCCTGTGCGAGAGGGTATATTATGCCACCTAAATCTTGCCTCTAGAACAAGATCTATTATTCTGTAACTAAAAACACATATTGCTTGAAAAAATCTATTGACTGCCAGGAGTGTCTTTAATGGACAATCCGAGTGATTCATCCTCAATTTACCCACACAATCTGGAGAATAGTATTATTTAATCTAGCAAATTCATTGACTCCTCTAAAAGGAGAACTTTTTCGAATATATGTTATGCCTCCGACATGGTCACTTCTGAAAGGTAACTAGACATGTGTTCTTGCGAAAGGTCACATAAGAGATCCCTATAGTGATGCTTTAACTCTTGTTTAAAGGACATGTATTAGACCTTCTTCAAAATTAGACTCCAGTGACCTAATAAAAAAGGCACTCCAGAGTCTAGCTCTGCTGATGATCATAAATATAAAAAAAAACATTAACTGAACAGATGTTACTAATGCCCAATTTAAATGTATAGGAAATTCCCAAAAATATCTGGGGAATAGGCCACAAAGGGTTTTGTAAACTAAATGTATGAGCGTAAATAAAATATTTATAATTTGAAATTCCACATTATGAATTGCATAATTAAGATTTGTGGCATTTTCGAAGTCTGCTTATAATCTTCAAAAATGGTGGATTACCACCATCATAAATCTAGGGATAGGGTGCTGAAAAATGCAGTAAACTCCCGAATGCATGAATAAGTGTGGATATTAAAGAATTTACAGGTAGTTTACTACTCTGGAAATCACTGTGAAATTTCTCCAGTCTGAACTAGTTTTACCATCTTTATGATTTTGCCATTTATATTGCATTTCATGAAACTGTGATGTTGTTTATTCATAGCCATTTTATGACCAAATTTAAAGTTTAGGCCTACACTGTACTTGTGCTTCAGACACATTCAGGCTATTTTTTATGTTGGCACTTGTAAGCGATAATTCACAAATGACTTGGTCAGGGTCAGAGAAATGTATTTTATCTGTATCTTTTTTCAGTCCTCTTCATTTTTCTCATGAGAATGCCTGGGACCTGTTGAGACTACCACCCTCTGAGTTCCAATTCCTGGTACATGAATCTCTTCCTTTGCTCTCTCGGAGCAAGAATGCATTAAAAGTATTGAATTGAGAGAGAGAGTTTATAATTCCGAGCACAGTGAATTGGGGAGGCAAATCGCTGCCTTATCAAGTGCTTATTTTTGCTTTAATAAACATGTTTAAACATTAAAGTACGCATAAAGACATTACATTTCTAGTAGATGTTGGAGAAAACAGTATATGAAAATGTTCATTTGCATGTTATTCATTTTTGCAGATTTTCCACCTTTGGGTAAATAATTCTTGGGAAGAGTGAGTAGTCCTGGAAACCTACAACTGCCAGAAATGTTCGCGTGTACACCCTTGGACACTTTGTGAATCTCAAACAAGCTGAAAATATGCTGCAAACATAGGACAAAACCCGTGGGAGTAGATTAATACACTTTGCATTGTAAAATAATTTCTCCTATGAGCAAGACTGTCCATGAGATAGACTCTGAGGGGGACACACAGAGGCTGGAGAGACAAAGGTACTAGGGGAGACACTGCACCCCCCCCCCCCCAACACATCCAGTCAGCAAGCAAGCCACGCACTTGTGGGAATACAGATCCCTGAAAGCTCACTATGCAGAGAGGTCACAACAATGACTGAAGAGCACTACACAAACAATTTGTAATATTTTGAGATTAAATGAATGAATACCTTCCAAACTATCAACTATCAGATAACTAAAAAAATATGCCTCCCATGAAGGTTTGAAACTAGGATTTCCTTGTGAGGTTCCAGAAATCATTGTAAATGCCTCATGGACAACTAAATGCAATCATATTTATATAAAGTTACTACCGGCTCTAGTTTATATGCAAAATATATTTATTTATAGCTTTTTCCCAGTGCTTAGAAGCTCCCGTGGTGATGTAAAATCAATCAATTTAAATAAAAACATACAAGTCTGTCAATTGCCGCTGTATTTGTTTTTCCACATCGTGGAGCTCACCTCTTAAAACTGAGAAATATTAAATTCATACCTAGTATTCGAATTTGCGTAATTGCTCCATGGAGGCCAAAGAACATCCAGAGGGGCTGCGACGAATCCACGCAGACCTGCATGCCCGCGTTAGCACCATTGTGACTTAAATGCAGTTCGCCATCGGAATTCACCACAAATCCCAAGATGTCTCCACTCTGAAGGGGAACAGACACTCTGCACACCGCCCAGAACTCCTTCCTGTCAACAAGCGACTCCGGGTTATAAGGAAGGTCACTGGGTCGTAGGGTACCTGGGTCACAGGAAGTCACACCATAAGACAGAGTCCCTGGGCGTGA
Organism: Lissotriton vulgaris; assembly: GCF_964263255.1. Lineage (NCBI taxonomy): Eukaryota > Metazoa > Chordata > Amphibia > Caudata > Salamandridae > Lissotriton > Lissotriton vulgaris. Next base: position 1,061,791,495 of record NC_141693.1, on the reverse strand, counting down.
GCCGTTCGACTTGTTGATTTTGACAAATATGGTTTCATTGATCCTCAAAGGTCTACTGGTGAACACTAAAGTCCTCTCTTCTCTGGTGTGTTCTAGCCGTGCCACTGTTTGCTCATCAAGGGTTTTGATGTGGGCTCCGCGAAGCAGATGAAAATGGATGTCGCTTTCAAGCTGCGAAGGGAGCAGATGGCAATGCTGGGAGTTGAGGGAGTTCTGTGGTATAGGACACACTGCGGTCATCATCTGAAAGTTCTCTTCCTGAAGGTTGAGATCACAAAGGCTCACAGAGAGACGCGTATCTTCATTTTCACGCCGTAACGAAGGGCGCCGGATTGCAGTGAAGGATCTTGGACGAAGGCAGTCAGGTGGGATGAATTCACTATCTGCAAACCCAAGAGAAAAGAATATCAGACACCAGGCATTTGCACTTTTCTTTGCATACTATGCGAATTACTGACCCTGGTGGTCACAAAGAAGAGCCTTAGTTTTTCTAGAAAGCATTTCTATAAGGAAGAGTAGAGCGACGTACATCAAACATTTTTGCATGAACTTCATATGGTTTCAGTGCAATAAATGTATTCAAAAGCACTTCAGCATTAAAGACATTACAAGTCAAGTAAACACTGTCAGCTCAGATGTAAGACAGGAAAGACAGGCCATTTATTCACCTTACTAGCCATCAAAAACACGAGCATTACAAGTCTTTTAAAAATATTTACAAACAACAGAGCACACCAATGTATTATTGGTGCAGATAAAGACTTTGTGGCACAGTATTAAAAACACTACCAGATAATATTCTTGAATTCGGAGAGTTAAAATGACTCTATCCAACAAACTTTTTTTCTTAAAGATGTAAGCACTTTAGCCTTGCTGATATATTGACAATGCACTAAATTTTTATTTTCTAACAAGGCCGAGGTGATCAATTAATTTTCAAACTCTTTTATGGAAATCACAGAAACTTTAAATATTCAAATATCATTGATCAAAGACCATAGCACAGTTGAAGAGACACCCATAAAATTAATTAAATACTACATCATCTGTCTATTGGGTCCAACCATTCCCAAAGGTACTTGGAGGCGAATGTGGGACAACTCTACATCAAGAAAACGTTGGAAAAAATGTGGCTAATGGTGCCCCTTACAGCACAGTTCCTCTAAGCAATCATTAAAAGACAAAGGTATACTGCCACCTTTTCAGAATCTGGGCGGCATGCATCCGTCAACGCCCTCCTGAAGAAGCCCTCAGCCAAACTTGCGAACTACTAACCGATACCCCTTCTTCCATAAGCATCCAAGGTCCAGGAGAAAACCATTAACAGATGCCTCTCCAACCATCTCACCAACAAACAACTTTTGTCAATGCCACACAATCAGGTTTCAGACCAAACCACAGCACTGAGTCGGCACTCATCCCAACAATGGATGACATCCGGATGATCCTCAACAGAGGTGAAATTGCAGCCCTCATCCTTCAAGACCTTTCGGCAGACTTTAACAGCGTCTTCCATCCCATACTGATCCAACAACTTCATGACACAGACATTCAAGGACACTTCTTCTAGTGGATCTGCATGTTTCTCACCAAAATCATCAGCATGCCATCATACTCCTCGAATGCCAGGGAACTTACTTGTGTGAGTCATGCAGGGCTCCTCTCTCAGCTCCACTCTCTTCAACATATATAGGGCCCCACTGCCAGACGTCATTCGGGTTCACAAAATCAACATCCTCACCTAAGCACAAGGAACACATTCACCACATGCATGGCCTTAACCGCCACCTGGATGAAGTCTAATTGCCTCAAGCTTAACATGGACAAGGCCAAAGTGGTCATTTTTGGGGAGGATGCCTTGACGTGGGTCTCCAATTTACATTACACCTGATGGACCACAGATCTCAGACCGGCTTCCTTGCCCAGCGCACCAGCTAGAAACTACAGAAATATTGTAGCTAGCAAGCTGGACATGCCTGCTCAAGTTAATGCAGTTTCATCTTCCTGTGTTAACACCATGAATATCTTCTAGAAGATATTCAAGTGGCTACCAACTAACACAAGAAAAACAAAACCCAGGTCCTCATCATGAGCAGATTGGACTAAAGGAACACACTATATGGTACCACCCAACTTAGAAAAAGACTCAAGATCATCCAGAACACAGCAGCCAGACTAGTCCTCAATTTCCGATGTTGGGCCCACATCAGACCTCAACTAAGGGAAATCCACTGGCTCCCGACACACAAGCGTGCACACTTTAAACTCCTCACCCAAACGTACAAAGCACTTCCCAACATAGGCCATGCCTACTTGAACAGCTGTGTACAATTCCAAAAGCCCTCCAGGCACCTATATCCTGCCGGATTCTCACTAGCACACACCCAAAGCATACACAAAAGCAGATTAGGAGGTTGTGACTTCTCTTGCATTGCTCCTAAAACCTGGAATGACCTCCCACAACACATCAGAGCCTTCACAAGAAGCTAGTGACCTGACCTTTTAATTAAGCTCTCTCCGGGCTAGCCTCACAGACCAGCTACAGTGCCAGGATACCCTCAAGGGTGAAAGTGTCATGTAAAAATACAAGCAATATAACATATCAAGCATTTCAAATAACTTGTGTATGCATTTTGACGTGGGCGCCTGTCATTTTCCAAAATACATAATACATAATACATGCCTTCGCTTCTACCCTTGAATCTCTTTCATTTTACCTTACTCTCTTTTTTAGCAGTATGACTGAGAATCTAATTTGGCGGTGCATGATTAAAGCATAGAAAGATATGGTAATCTCACAATCTTAGACCTCAGATAGCAGTACCATATCTCAAATCTTACAACAGCAGAGAGAGAGAGAGTACTACAGTTCAGGTTAGAAAGACTTAATATGTTCAGAGAGTAGATCTATTCCTTAAGTTACACTGATCCTAAACGCTTGGGGGCAGATTTACAAGCAGGGCCGGACTGGCTACCGGGCAGTTTAGAAAGCTGCCGAGCTGGGGGGCGATTTCGTTCATGAAGACCTGCATGAGCTAAACGAAATTCGTTTTTCATTAATTATTTCGAAGCACACGCAGGTCTCCATGAACGAAAGCAGCCCCCACTGCAGTGAAATCAGCCCCCAGCTCAGCAGCTTTCTAAACTGCCCGGTAGCCAGTCCGGCACTGTTTACAAGCCCCTTGCGCCACTTTTAAGTCACTTTTAACATGGTAAAGGTGACGCAAAAGTGGCGCAAGGGCCTTGTAAATATGCCCCTTAGACCTTAGACAGAGTTATATCGAGCAAACCTGTAATAAAAAAAAAATCTACATCAAACATGAAGTTAATTTATGCGAGTCGTGGAATAACTACCGGTGTAGAATGCAAGTGCACACCGACAACAATGAAATAATGAAATAGCATCAATGAGTTCCACCAACTCAGCATTATTTAACAGTCAAACATAAATTAATTTGTATGTACTAAATGTACCGAAATATCAATGTCTAATTTTCTGAATGTATACTAATTCTTACCTCGAATACCAAATTTCATTGCAGTTGAAAGAAATATTTTCTGAATATACCCATATTTTGCCACCGAATATCAGCCTTTTTTCTTATTGAATATGCTACCTTTGTCATAAAATATTGTCTTCTCGTTTTCATCAAGTGTACTCTCTGCTACAAATGTCCCTCGTGGACAAATCCTGCCACAAAATATCATGTAATGACTCCTAATTCAATGTATCAAAATGTGATGCAATAAGGTGCTAAGAATGCGCCATATAGCTGAATGACCATCAGATGCCAGGGATGTTCACCCTGCTAAATAACAACAACATTCCAGGAATGTCCGAGACTTGCCAAGGAAAACGTTCAAAGGACATGACTGACCACCATATGCAATAAATTGCCACCATTGGCCATAAATGGAGTACAGACCCAAAAGATTGCCAAAAGATGCCAGTGGAGGCTATCAAATGTCTGACTCTCAAATACCAGGAATGCACACTAAATGAAAGTGACTGTCACCATATACCAGTTAATGCCATCAAATGCTCGATGTACCCGTCATAAATCATACATGGTCACCAAACGCTAGTTATGTTCAATATATTGATTGCATGGAGGACAGCAACATATGGCATCATTAAAAAGAGGCCAACCACATACCTATTGTCACTGTATGCTAGGAATGGCCGTCACTACATCCCCAGAGGCCAGGGATGGCCACCAGATGCCGCAGATGACCATCTTCTGCCAGAGACACCCATCAGATACCAGTTATGTTCGTTATATGACAGGAATGATCACCAGGGTCTGTATTATGTATTGGGCTCATTGTTCCTGTTTTCCCCACAGAGCACCTTTAAACAGGTGCACCGCCACCAAGTACAAACCGGGAAAGTGCCCCCAATTATAATATGACCCCTTATGTTTGAGATGATCAGCATATGCATGTTCTGGTGAGGTTATGCAGGAAGGCTACCAAATATCAGTATTTAAACCAGATGCCACGAATGCCCTTCTTTACCAGAAATGCCCACTAGCAAAGACGGCACAGATGCAAATGGTGCCCACCATTTGCCAGGATTCACACTATGTGTCAATGGCGCGAAATATCCACTAGGAACGTGCATTTCATACTTGTAGTTAATAACACAAGCCCATGCACTTTCACAAAGATGTATATGCTGGATGACCACATGAAAACATACACAAAGAGTGATACATACAAAAAAAAGACATGACTACACATACATGCAGGCACATACACACACATGAAATCAAGTCTTACACAGTCCATCACTTCAATGACTCACATGCATGGTGCAAAATTGACCACACTAAAAATCGTTTGCTATTTTTTGTCTTTGTGAGCACTCTTGAAACGAGTTGCCATTTCAGAATTCAAGAGTTAATTTCTAGTGGAAACTTGGTTGCCTTGCAGTTTTTTATCCGGGTCACTGGTCATATCTTCAGTGGCCTTAAGTTAAATGACATGCACCCTGCCCACGCACACACTGAGAAGAAATGCAGGGACTTGCACAGGGTCTACCTGATTTTCTTCTCAGCCAAGTTATGTTTGAGGCCTTCAGCAGGACTGCACACACTAATGTCTTATCTAAAGGCCTAAATGACACAGTGGCCTGCAGAGTTGAGAATCACTCACCTTGTCGTCTGCAACCTTCCTTTCTCCATTCCTTTTATTTAAACACATTTCTCCTCTCCGACTTCCAGCAGCTTTATCTGAAACCTTTACTTTGAAAACACGCCTCCGACTGCTTAGGCATCCCGCTCATATTTCCTGGTCTGGAGCGTTATGAAGTTGGAGAGGGCATTCAGTTTAAGGACCTTTCTGCCATCTGTACACTTGTTATATGAATGTGACTGGAACAGAGGGCCACAGACTGTCTTTACTCTGATGTGGGAGCTTTGGGCGTTTTGGCAGACAGCATCCCTGGGCTCTATACAGTGCTGGTGTGTGAGAATGAAGCTTTTGATCTTTTACATGCTCCTTAACACAGGAGTCTTGGACCTACACTGTGGCAGCACACTATATATGTAATATGTTGTGAATATTTTGCAGACTCTAATATACAATGATGATGTGACTTGTGCGAAACTATATTTTATCCTATTTTCATTTGAAGCCTCAAAATGTTTTCCCCACAAATGTGTCGTCTGCTACACAAAAGTTCTCTGTATGCTCCGTCCAGGTCGCCTAGAGCTGTTGGGTTTTAGGGAGCTCAAAATAGAATATCACAATAAAGGGATAGAGAAAATAGCTGTTGATGGAGGGCAGAAGTAATGTCCATTAGAGGGCGCTAGGTACACTACATCTATTACATTGTTTGTTTTGCACGACGTTGTGGCTATTGGAGACCAGGTATCCTTGTTTGAAAACAAGGCGTTTTTCAAATACATTCTCACAGATGCACCATATTAAATGTTTGCACATTGTTTAATGACCGTGACAAATAGGCTGTGCTTTGTGCAAATATGGATCCGAGGGGTTTGCTAGTCTTTGTATGTGATAAATACTTCCAAGACGCATTTTTTCCCAACTGTTTCAGGTATGTCTGCGTTTTTAAGTTAGTTCCAATGTATGCCGATTTGTAGCTATGTGTTGAGTTCAAGTGCCTATATTGCTTTCCACATCAGTAGACTCAAGGAAAAGTTTGCATTTCCACTACTTTTTAAAATGTTACCTTTAGCAAACCCACACACACACCTACACAGTCACTCACAAACCCACTCACACACCCACCCAGCTACTAACACACCCACTCACAAACCCATACAGATATATATATATATATATATATATATATATATATATATATATATATATATATATATATATATATATATATATATATATATATATATATTTATATATATATAAATATATATATATATTTATATATATAAATATATATATATATTTTTATATATATATATATATATATATATATATATATATATATATATATATATATATATATATATATATCTGAAAAAACAAAGGTTACAGGGAGGAAATAGAATAAACAAAATGTACAAATTCACTGAAAAGACTAAAGGGTACAGGGACGGTATTGTTAGGCTCAGATTTCACACAAAAACCAAACATAGAAATTCAGCAGTTATAGTTACCAGAGCTAACTATAACTTACGCCCCGCAATACACTGCTTATGACCTCACATATTACATCACTCACAACATGGTCAGTAATATCTCTGATGACATCTCAAATGACATCCCTGGGTCGGTTGAGTGGATGTGTGAGTGGCTCTACGGGTTAGTAAGTGGGTGTGTGAGTGGCTGTATTGGTCAGTAAGTGGGTGTATGAGTGTCTGTATGGGTCTGTGAGTGGGTGAGTGAGTGGCTGTATGGGTGTGTGAGTGGAGGAAAACTGTTCTAATACATATCGGCGTGGTTCTGCCGAAGGTCAAGCACCGCCACAAGAGCGCCGTGAGTCTCCCGCCCTGAACCAGCCTGCTGAACGGGAAACCGCATAGGGAGATTGGCGCCACCGAGGACTGAATCTCGGCATTGGTGAGGATGTCAGTTTCAAATGCAAACTGACCCACAAAAACTCGCTGCCACAACGGAGGAGCACTTTTAACAAACAAGCGCCCACACTACACAAAGCGGCAAAGCGCTCTACCCACTGGAGGGTCTTTAAATTAAACAGCCCTTCAAATTGCATTTCCGGATGGGTGTCCGAAATTAGCAACAGCCTTCAAATAACACCGAGTTGGACACGTAATTAAAGAAAGAAGACCTTGAAACAACACCGGACTGCACATTTGAAAGGTCTAGAACTGATGCGCAACCACAAGTACCACAACGCATTTCGAAACGGAAGTGATTCCTGAATAAAGGCCACTGGAGGCAAACGAAATGGATGCTGCAACATCGAGCTGTGGAGTTGCGTGAAACAGGTCAGAGAGCGAGGCTTACCCTTTGAGAAAGTTCCAGGAGGAACGAAACATGTCAGGACTTAGCCTTCAGTCGCTTGTTGTTCCATAAATAAAGCAGCCTTTTAAAGAGTTTTACAAGGTGTGACCAACTTTCTTCTCTCGGAGGAAAACTGTTCTAATACATATCGGCGTGGTTCTGCCGAAGGTCAAGCACCGCCACAAGAGCGCCGTGAGTCTCCCGCCCTGAACCAGCCTGCTGAATGGGAAACCGCATAGGGAGATTGGCGCCACCGAGGACTGAATCTCGGCATTGGTGAGGATGTCAGTTTCAAATGCAAACTGACCCACAAAAACTCGCTGCCACAACGGAGGAGCACTTTTACCAAACAAGCGCCCACACTACACAAAGCGGCAAAGCGCTCTACCCACTGGAGGGTCTTTAAATTAAACAGCCCTTCAAATTGCATTTCCGGATGGGTGTCCGAAATTAGCAACAGCCTTCAAATAACACCGAGTTGGACACGTAATTAAAGAAAGAAGACCTTGAAACAACACCGGACTGCACATTTGAAAGGTCTAGAACTGATGCGCAACCACAAGTACCACAAAGCATTTCGAAACGGAAGTGATTCCTGAATAAAGGCCACTGGAGGCAAACGAAATGGATGCTGCAACATCGAGCTGTGGAGTTGCGTGAAACAGGTCAGAGAGCGAGGCTTACCCTTTGAGAAAGTTCCAGGAGGAACGAAACATGTCAGGACTTAGCCTTCAGTCGCTTGTTGTTCCATAAATAAAGCAGCCTTTTAAAGAGTTTTACAAGGTGTGACCAACTTTCTTCTCTCGGAGGAAAACTGTTCTAATACATATCGGCGTGGTTCTGCCGAAGGTCAAGCACCGCCACAAGAGCGCCGTGAGTCTCCCGCCCTGAACCAGCCTGCTGAACGGGAAACCGCATAGGGAGATTGGCGCCACCGAGGACTGAATCTCGGCATTGGTGAGGATGTCAGTTTCAAATGCAAACTGACCCACAAAAACTCGCTGCCACAACGGAGGAGCACTTTTAACAAACAAGCGCCCACACTACACAAAGCGGCAAAGCGCTCTACCCACTAGAGGGTCTTTAAATTAAACAGCCCTTCAAATTGCATTTCCGGATGGGTGTCCGAAATTAGCAACAGCCTTCAAATAACACCGAGTTGGACACGTAATTAAAGAAAGAAGACCTTAAACAACACCGGACTGCACATTTGAAAGGTCTAGAACTGATGCGCAACCACAAGTACCACAACGCATTTCGAAACGGAAGTGATTCCTGAATAAAGGCCACTGGAGGCAAACGAAATGGATGCTGCAACATCGAGCTGTGGAGTTGCGTGAAACAGGTCAGAGAGCGAGGCTTACCCTTTGAGAAAGTTCCAGGAGGAACGAAACATGTCAGGACTTAGCCTTCAGTCGCTTGTTGTTCCATAAATAAAGCAGCCTTTTAAAGAGTTTTACAAGGTGTGACCAACTTTCTTCTCTCGGAGGAAAACTGTTCTAATACATATCGGCGTGGTTCTGCCGAAGGTCAAGCACCGCCACAAGAGCGCCGTGAGTCTCCCGCCCTGAACCAGCCTGCTGAACGGGAAACCGCATAGGGAGATTGGCGCCACCGAGGACTGAATCTCGGCATTGGTGAGGATGTCAGTTTCAAATGCAAACTGACCCACAAAAACTCGCTGCCACAACGGAGGAGCACTTTTAACAAACAAGCGCCCACACTACACAAAGCGGCAAAGCGCTCTACCCACTGGAGGGTCTTTAAATTAAACAGCCCTTCAAATTGCATTTCCGGATGGGTGTCCGAAATTAGCAACAGCCTTCAAATAACACCGAGTTGGACACGTAATTAAAGAAAGAAGACCTTGAAACAACACCGGACTGCACATTTGAAAGGTCTAGAACTGATGCGCAACCACAAGTACCACAACGCATTTCGAAACGGAAGTGATTCCTGAATAAAGGCCACTGGAGGCAAACGAAATGGATGCTGCAACATCGAGCTGTGGAGTTGCGTGAAACAGGTCAGAGAGCGAGGCTTACCCTTTGAGAAAGTTCCAGGAGGAACGAAACATGTCAGGACTTAGCCTTCAGTCGCTTGTTGTTCCATAAATAAAGCAGCCTTTTAAAGAGTTTTACAAGGTGTGACCAACTTTCTTCTCTCGGAGGAAAACTGTTCTAATACATATCGGCGTGGTTCTGCCGAAGGTCAAGCACCGCCACAAGAGCGCCGTGAGTCTCCCGCCCTGAACCAGCCTGCTGAACGGGAAACCGCATAGGGAGATTGGCGCCACCGAGGACTGAATCTCGGCATTGGTGAGGATGTCAGTTTCAAATGCAAACTGACCCACAAAAACTCGCTGCCACAACGGAGGAGCACTTTTAACAAACAAGCGCCCACACTACACAAAGCGGCAAAGCGCTCTACCCACTGGAGGGTCTTTAAATTAAACAGCCCTTCAAATTGCATTTCCGGATGGGTGTCCAAAATTAGCAACAGCCTTCAAATAACACCGAGTTGGACACGTAATTAAAGAAAGAAGACCTTGAAACAACACCGGACTGCACATTTGAAAGGTCTAGAACTGATGCGCAACCACAAGTACCACAACGCATTTCGAAACGGAAGTGATTCCTGAATAAAGGCCACTGGAGGCAAACGAAATAGATGCTGCAACATCGAGCTGTGGAGTTGCGTGAAACAGGTCAGAGAGCGAGGCTTACCCTTTGAGAAAGTTCCAGGAGGAACGAAACATGTCAGGACTTAGCCTTCAGTCGCTTGTTGTTCCATAAATAAAGCAGCCTTTTAAAGAGTTTTACAAGGTGTGACCAACTTTCTTCTCTCGGAGGAAAACTGTTCTAATATATATATATATATATATATATATATATATATATATATATATATATATATATATATATATATATATATATATATATATATATATATATATATATATATATATATATATATATATATATATCTGAAAAAACAAAGGTTACAGGGAGGAAATAGAATAAACAAAATGTACAAATTCACTGAAAAGACTAAAGGGTACAGGGACGGTATTGTTAGGCTCAGATTTCACACAAAAACCAAACATAGAAATTCAGCAGTTATAGTTACCAGAGCTAACTATAACTTACGCCCCGCAATACACTGCTTATGACCTCACATATTACATCACTCACAACATGGTCAGTAATATCTCTGATGACATCTCAAATGACATCCCTGGGTCGGTTGAGTGGATGTGTGAGTGGCTCTATGGGTTAATAAGTGGGTGTGTGAGTGGCTGTATTGGTCAGTAAGTGGGTGTATGAGTGTCTGTATGGGTCTGTGAGTGGGTGAGTGAGTGGCTGTATGGGTGAGTGAGTGGCTGTATGGGTGTGTGAGTGGCTGTATGGGTGTGTGAGTGGTTGTATGGGTCTGTGAGTGTGTGTGTGTGTGTGACTAGCTGTATGGATCAGTGATTGGTTGTGTGAGTGCCTGTATTGGTCTTAGAGAGGGTGTGTGTGTCTGGGTGTAAGAGTGTGTGTGTGAGTAGTTTTGAGGGTGTGTGAGTGGGTGAATGAGTTGGTGAGTGGGTGTGTAAATGGCTGTATGGGTTTGTGAGTGGGTGTGTTAGTAGCTGTGTGAGTGGGTTTGTGAGTGGCTGTGTAGGTGTGTGTGTGGGTTTGTGAGTGACTGTATGGGTTTGTAACTGGATGTGTGAATGGCTGTATGGGTCTATGAGTGGCTGTGTGGGTCTGTGAGTGGGCGTGCAAGTGGTTTTGTGGGTGTGTGAGTGTCTCTATGGGTCTGTGAGAGGTTTTGTGAGTGGGTGGTTGGGTGCAGCATGAGTCTATGAGTGGGTGTGTGAATGGGTGTGTGGTTGTCTCAGTAGCTGTGTGAGTGAAGGGGCCAGAACGGAACCTCACCTGCCCCTTTATCCCACAAGAATCCACAGTTTTGCACAAAATGTCTACCAAACTGAAGTACTTTCTAATGGTTAATTAGTAAGTGCTAACTCAGTTAAATGTCTAAGGCATATTCCACACTACAGCTGTGTAAAGGACCAGGAGGAAATGTCTCCAGTGACCTTGGGTGTGTTTAATTTCGGCAATGTGATTGTTTCTCAAGTGTCTTCTTCCAAAAATCTTTGATAACATGAATCTGCCTATAGCGAAAACGACAAGACTACAAAGAGGTGAATCTCCACCAAATAAGGGTACTTCCTCTTAACTACATGAAGTAAGGGGTTCTTTGTTTGGTGGAGATGTCCTCATATTTCTTGGCATCAAAAACACGTCTCCAAAATCAGCGGGAAAGGCGCTCATGGGGCCTTTCGGTAAGCTATCCATCAACATGGGAAAAGGCGGGAAGACCTTTGCATACTACTAAGGTAAACGGGGCAGAGCCAAAAGGGCAAGGCTTCCAGGTGATTTTGCACATTTGGATACTTGCAGTAATTCAAAGAGAGAACCATGAACTCTGCTCTCTTCAGGAGAGGACAAGAATGAACCCACTCATCACAGTCACTACAGATTGAGCTCCGATAGATCAGCCATGCATTTAACTCCACCAAGGATTTCGGATCATTTTTCAGTGAGGAATTGACGAGAAAACACACTTGTTTTGCCTTCGCCAAGCCAAGGAAAATAGGATCATTTGTCTTTCACAGAAGTGGAGCTTCAACTAGTGCACCTGCTATATTCATATTTGTAAGTGCTTCCTGTTCAGGTTTATTTTCTGTGAAATGAGCATAAGGGCCAGAATGGAACCTCACCTGCCAGTTTATCTAAGATGAGTCAACTGTTTTCCACAAAATGGGGCTGTGGGGGTAGCCCAATGCCCACGCAGTCCCTGCGGCCTCTCTACCTCCAGTGGGAGCCAACATTGCTCCTGCACAGAGGGAGAAGCAAAATGGTGCTCCCAGAGTGAAGGAGGAATTATTTAATTTGCTTTCCTGCCCGCTTGACAGCTGGGAGTGGACTTACAGTTTGCTCTCCCTTGGCAGGAGCTCGCCAAGCGACAACAAAACAACTATGTCTGGAGGGTGGGCACCTTGGGACATAGGGAGTCAGCCCTGGGGGTGGCAGTCCTCAGGGCCATTAATGGCTCCATGAGGGGGCCCACTTTTTTATTCTAGGGCCTGCTCCATAGAGGTTGTGGTCCCCGAGACTATAAATGGCCCGGGAGGGGACCGCTTCTTTAATTGGCTGGGCCCCAGGTAGTTGGTGGCCCCCTGGGCCTATATCAACCATGTAGCGGGGGGAGCATGCGTCCCCCTCCCCACAATCTATATATAAATATGCCTCAGGACCTGGCCAACCTGAGGCTGAAACTCAACCAAGCGTGGGAGACTGCACTTCTTTTTTTCAAATTCCCATGGAAAATCTCCCCCGTGACTTGTGCTGCAAACAAAATGCTATTTGGCCCAGTTTGGGTCCCTGGGGGACCCCAGCACCAGGTCTAGGGGGCCAGGTTATTCCTAACTTGCCCCCTTTTCTTTATTTTTCTTGATTGTAAACTTTGTTTTGGTGTGTATATATATATATATGTATATATGTTTTTGATGTTCATTATATACGTCACTATTTATTGCACCACAAGATGGCGATCTCTGTCATGATCAAGGCTGCTGTGTGCAGTCGAAATGTGTTGACCGTTTGTCACTTTTTGGCGCTTCAAAATAAAGGGGGAGATTTAACAAATCTCCCCGCAAAACAGCCTCCTGCGAGGCTACGCTGTGTTGCGCGACAGGGAGGGAGCAGGAGAACGCCATATCTTCAATGATATGGGTCTCTTCTCCCCTTTCCATTGCGCCGGCGCTGATTACAGCTGCTGTGCGCCACGCACACAGCTTAGTGCCATAGCGCTAGGATGTGTGTGTGAGACTAGCATAGGTTTTGTACAGGAAGGGTACCCTTCCTGTGCAAAATACTATTCTAGACACAAGGGAAAGCGTTTCCCATTTTGTATGCGTGCTGCACAGTGCAGCACGCATGCAAGTCGGAAAAGGAAGGAGAAATTAAACCATTTCTCTTTCCTTGCGCCTGGTTTAAAAAGGTCCAGTTTTCTCACGCTAAACCCAATCTACTGTTTTTAGTAAATTGGGTTTAGGGTGAGAAACCTTGGGTGGTTGCATGGGAACGCCCCTGCTCCAACCTTGGTATGCCCCCATGGCGCAAAGTAACATGAAGCAGCGCAATTCGCCGCTTCGCATTACTTTTACTTTATTTACAACGTAAACAGGTTTAGTGCTGAAAAGTAAATTTAAAAAAATTTTGAGTCGTTCTGCATCACTTTTGTGACGCAAACACAGTGTAAAAGCTTAGTAAATCTCCCCCAAAGTTTTCTTGAAACTTTAACTGAGTTCCTCCGTATAGCTCTGTTGAAGTGGATACATTTCTGCATATATATATATTTATATATATATATATATCGGCAGCAAGCACTAAATAAAGATTTGCAGGACATATTGAAGTGGAGTCCGTTCTATTTCTTTTACTGAATAATCAAAGGAAGGTATTTTCGAAATATTACCTACTGGCGGTCGCCAGTAGGTATATATAGTTAGGATTTTTTTTAATAGGGATTTCTGAAAATTCTATGTTGAATAACTTTGGCGTTGATGGACCGAATTGGCTGAAATTTTCAGGAAAATGGCACATTTTGTTTCTGAGCGTCCCCTGAAAGTTTGGGGGGTTTCGTCAAGTGGGGGCCGAGAAAAAAGGGGGGCCCAAAACGTGTTTTTAACATTGAGTTTTCCATAGGGCGGTTGGACTCACTTTTAGCTCGAACGGCTGAATGGATTTCCACAAAACTTGGCAAAATTGTAGGGACTGGTAGCCTGATGTGCCTTTGCTATGTCTCAAGATATATGCTCCAGTGGTTTATACGAAAATTAACTTTGAAATATATATATTGGGCTACATTGGGCTATATATATGTTAGAGCCCAAATGTAGCCCAATGTAGCCCAATGTAGCCCAAAGATGGCCATCAGAGACAAAAAAAAAACAAGTGTAGCCCAAATATCAGCCAGATGTAGCCCAACTATAGCCCAGTGACAGAATGTCCCAGAGTGTTCTAAAGAACAACTAGAGCGCTAACAGTCTTACTTATGACAAAAGTATGGCACACCTGAAGTCATCTTGATTGGAATAAAGTGTTAACACTTAAAACATTTAATTTGCAAAGGAACAAAATGAGGGGTTTCATTTTGCCATAGAAATGTTTTATATGTATATATATATATATATATATATATATATATATATATATATATATATATATATATATATATATATATATATATATATATATGTATGTATATATATATATATATATATATATATATATATATATATATATATATATATATATATATATATTGTCGCTCCAGGTTGTCCACCTCTTGAGTAGCATGCGAGCAGCAGCTTTATTTATGTGTAGGTGAGGACGGGGATCCGCTTGTAGATGCCGCTCCGTAATGGATCTGCCCGACGCGTTTCGAAGCTCCATCTGCTTCTCTTCAGGGGCTTTAACGGAAGGGGTGTGCGCACCCGCTACACTTCTCCAATTTCATATAACTCACCCGCCGATGGGAGGCTCCAATGAGGCTTCTGGGAAGTGTAGTGCGGAAAGCACACAATCAAGTCCTGTATGGACTCCACAAGTGGGCCCGTCCTCAATCCCATGTACGGCTGCTGCTTCACTGCCGTGACCCCCACGTTAACGGGGTGGTGCATACTCCGCGGCTGGACTGCCGCGTATAAATTGTCGCTCCAGGTTGTCCACCTCTTGAGTAGCACGCGAGCAGCAGCTTTATTTATGTGTAGGTGAGGACGGGGATCCGCTTGTAGATGCCGCTCCGTAATGGATCTGCCCGACGCGTTTCGAAGCTCCATCTGCTTCTCTTCAGGGGCTTTAACGGAAGCGGTGTGCGCACCCGCTACACTTCTCCAATTTCATATAACTCACCCGCCGATGGGAGGCTCCAATGAGGCTTCTGGGAAGTGTAGTGCGGAAAGCACACAATCAAGTCCTGTATGGACTCCATAAGTGGGCCCGTCCTCACCGGTAGCGTAACGGGAGTCCGCCATCTTGTATTTCGGACGAATTTAGTCACAAGATGGAGGATAAACAATGTTGGGAATGGGTTACGGGGGCACGGGAGACATATCCTGACCCCCTAGGTTTTCTGAGGGTGGCTGAGGAGGCCCATATATGTATGCACGGTTAGCGCCCAGTCCGCGCACCGGGTAGTGTTCCGGAAAGCGTAACAAGGGGAAAACCAAGGGAAATAGTAAAATAATGTTTTAGAGTGCTTTGAGATAGGGTAGTCCGCCATCTTGTATTTCGGACGAATTTAGTCACAAGATGGAGGATAAACAATGTTGGGAATGGGTTACGGGGGCACGGGAGACATATCCTGACCCCCTAGGTTTTCTGAGGGTGGCTGAGGAGGCCCATATATGTATGCACGGTTAGCGCCCAGTCCGCGCACCGGGTAGTGTTCCGGAAAGCGTAACAAGGGGAAAACCAAGGGAAATAGTAAAATAATGTTTTAGAGTGCTTTGAGATAGGGTAGCTCTGAATAGAGCTGTTGTGTTGTGTGGGTGATGTAAGTACCAACATGTAGGTACCAATGAAGAGTCTAACATTCAATGTACACCGTCTCCTCTGTAGATATTTTGTATGTTCTAATATGCGTTATTTAAATGTAAATGTGTGGAAAAGCACTTCATGCTTTAAAGCAATTGTATTTTTGAACTGATTGTTCTTTCCTCTTAGTCCTCCTCTTTGTTTTTTTTCCCCACACTCTTCTTCAGCATGATAGTTGATAAATTCGTTCCCTCAAAAAATTTATATACATAAAAAAATTATATTAAATACATATAAAATATATTTTTCCTTTAAAAGAAGAATACATTTTACAGCTTTTGATATTTGCTATTAAAAAACCATTGAAATTCACTGAAAAAACCATAGGTTATAGACCATATATAGTTAGGAATTAGCATTTACAAAACCTTATTTTACTCACACAAAACCATTGAAATTTGCATATATAGTTAGTTGCACTAACTATATATCGCGCACCCGCAATCCACTGCTGATCATGTCACATATTACATCATTCATGACATGGTCAGTGACATCACTGATGACATCACTTATGACATCTCAAATTACATCACTGATGACATCACTGATGACAACATCCAGTGACTGTATGTTTCTGTAAAGTTAAAATATGTCTTACATATTGAAGAATGAGTGGATGTATAAGTGTCTGGATGAAGGATTTAGTAGGTGCATGACTGACTGTATGAGTGAGTGATTAAATGTGTCTCACTGAGTGCATGGGTTAGTGACTAAACTGTCTTAATTTGTGCATCATTATGTCTGTTGTTCTGTAAACTGCTGCATGTGTTGATCAGTAGCTATATGAGTATTTCATTTCATTTCATTAGCTTTATTCGATTTTGAAGTATAAAATCATAAAAGCACATTGCAATATATAATCAACATTACATTACATTTCATCTCATTTTACAACTTGTAATATTATGGCATAAAAGTCTTTAAAAGAAAACAGGTACCAAATAGATCATTGCGGAGTATATTAGGTCAAGTCTGGATGTTAGTGCCCCTCACCCTGGCATCATTTCGGCCCAACCAAAAGTGTCTCTCTTCTTTAAAGTTGTATAGGGGAGAAAAGCTTCTCTGGGATAAAAGTCAGATAGACCCCAGGTGTGTATAGGCCCATCTCCTATCTGTGGTTGCCAGGTCTGGAGGTATGGGACAACATTACTGTTTCTAAACTTTATTAATACCAGGTCGCCAGGTCTCTCTTTTCGAAGCGGGCCCAGCCAACCCACCCTTCTAACACCTAGTATTCTACCGTCGATATCAGGAGGCAGGGGTCTATTCTTTGCTAACCAAAACAGTGTCTTGTTTGTTAGTTCTTGTTGACTTTCTGTTTTTCCATTAGTAAGTACTGGGACTCCAGAAAGGACGCACACAAACGGGGCAGCCTCCGGTGGTAGTTGTATGTGGTTAGATTTTTGTGGAATATTCACTGGATGGGGGAGTGATCTTTTGGATGGTTTAGTTACTTTATTCAGCCCCATTTCACGTGGACAGCTATGTGGTATTGTACGTTTTGCGGGCACATTCTGGATAGTTGGAATTAACGTATGCGATGCTACTGGTCGGAGTTGGTTGAGGTTACTTTGAGGAGTTATTTGAAGAGACTGTGAGTGATTAGAGCCGATCGTACTTTTTAAAAGTAATGAATTTGTCTTGGTCATTTCCTCAATTGCCATGATCCTCTCCCCGAGATTATTCATTCTTTCTATCAGGGGATGTATCAAAGAGTTGATCATGGTTTGCATCTGAGCCAAGAGGGTTGGTGAGGTAAGGGATACAGGGACTAACAGTTTCGCGGGATCCTTACATGTTTCCGGGGAAAGGGTAATAAGCAAAGGTGAGTTCGACGACAGTTTTTGCTGCTTTGTACCAGTAAGATCCGGGAAGGACATTATGGGATTAATGTTATGTATAGCAGGTGAAGAAATTGGCGTACCCAGGAGATTTCCATGAGGTGGAGATAATATGCAGGAATGGGGACTTGTAATGATTATGGGACGGGTAGAAGCACTAATTTGCTCAGCGGTGGTCTCGACAGCAACATACTTGGTGTTACATAAGCTATTAAGTTCCTCTAACAGTGATAAGCTTTGTGGGGCGGCAGTTAACTGTGGGGGGGAGGAGTCACTTCTGGTACAGTCTATTGACAGTTGTCTTCGTTCTGTCGTTACTGTTTTTTGGACTTTCAGTGGTGTTGTTTTAGTGAAATGGTGGACCAGCGTCCCCTTAGCCAGGTCCCTTGTCTGTGTGGAGTTATTTCGGCCCCCCTTGCGTGTCATGATCTAAGTAGCAACAGGCACCACCAGGGACAAGGGATGTTTCAAAAACAAGTTATTTTACCTCCTTCTGGTGCACGGCCACGGGGGGTGGCCCGGCCCGTCCTCCTCTGGCCTCTGATGGCCGCAGATGGCCCCGCCCTTGTCCCGGGCTTCTCCCGGCGCCACCCGCGCGCGTCCCGCGAGGCGGGAGGGACCTCTGCCTTTAGTGCGCCTCCGTGCGCGATACCCGGTGGGCGTGTCACCGCCAAGGATGCTGGGGGCTGTAGTCTCTTCGCACGGCTGCCGCGTGGTAGAGGAAGCGGCAGCCGGAGACAAACAGCAACAGAAGAGCAGCGTGACCCAAGGTAAGTTTACGGTGCCCCAGTCTGCTTCAGAGACCCCCGCTCGTCCGCAGGGACCTCTGCCTTTAGTGCGCCTCCGTGCGCGATACCCGGTGGGCGTGTCACCGCCAAGGATGCTGGGGGCTGTAGTCTCTTCGCACGGCTGCCGCGTGGTAGAGGAAGCGGCAGCCGGAGACAAACAGCAAGAGAAGAGCAGCGTGACCCAAGGTAAGTTTACGGTGCCCCAGTCTGCTTCAGAGACCCCGCTCGTCCGCAGGGACCTCTGCCTTTAGTGCGCCTCCGTGCGCGATACCCGGTGGGCGTGTCACCGCCAAGGATGCTGGGGGCTGTAGTCTCTTCGCACGGCTGCCGCGTGGTAGAGGAAGCGGCAGCCGGAGACAAACAGCAACAGAAGAGCAGCGTGACCCCAGGTAAGTTTACGGTGCCCCAGTCTGCTTCAGAGACCCCCGCTCGTCCGCAGGGACCTCTGCCTTTAGTGCGCCTCCGTGCGCGATACCCGGTGGGCGTGTCACCGCCAAGGATGCTGGGGGCTGTAGTCTCTTCGCACGGCTGCCGCGTGGTAGAGGAAGCGGCAGCCGGAGACAAACAGCAACAGAAGAGCAGCGTGACCCCAGGTAAGTTTACGGTGCCCCAGTCTGCTTCAGAGTTATGAGTAACTATATGGGTTATTGATTGGTTGCCCAAGTATTTGTATGGGAGACTGAGTGTGTGTGTGGGTGGCTAGGAGGTGTATGACTCTGTGCATAGATGTGTGAGCAGTTGATTCACTAGATGTATGGGTTCAAAAGTGCATGTGGAAACAGCTGTATGGGCAGTTGACTGTGTGCATGAGTGTATTGGTGAGTGAATGGATATCTCAGTGCTACATGTCAAAGTAAGTACATATGTAAAACACAGTACATGTGAGAGTTGACATATATAAATAACTGTGCATAAGAGCCAGTGAATGTGTGAGTGGCTGTATGGATCATTGTGAACTTGTATCAGGGATTGTATAAGAGAGTAAATATGTGTTAGTATATGTTTGAATAAGTAAGGTGTGTATAACTGTATAGTTGAGGAAATGGAGGTGTGATTGATTCTTTGCATGACTGACTAGGTGTGTGAGTAACTCCATGGATGAGTGACAGTCTGTGAGTGTCTGTTTACACTGAGTGTATCTAAGGTTATATTAGAGTCTGAAGAGGTTCATCGTATTATCACATGAATGATGTCATCAGTGATGTGATCAGTAATGTCAAATGAGATGTCATCAGTGATGTCATCAGTGATGTCATTTGAGAAGTCATCAGTGATGTCATCAGTGATGTCATGTGAGATGTCATCAGTGATGTCATTTGAGATGTCATCAGTGATGTCATCAGTGATGTCACTGACCATGTCATGAATGATGTAATATGTGACATGATCAGCAGTGGATTGCGGGTGCGCGATATATAGTTAGTGCAACTAACCATACATGCGAATTTCAATGGTTTTGTGTGAGTAGAATAAGGTTTTGTAAATGCTAATTCCTAACTATATATGGTCTATAACCTATGTTTTTTTTTAGTGAATATATATATATATACAAACACTTACATACACACTAACTATAGAAACCAGTGGCAGCTGGAGGAATTTGAAAGTGGTGAGGCGTAAGAGCAATAAATAAATTAGTGCGAGTGAGGGAAGTGAACGAGCTGGATGTATAGGAGATAGGCTACAGAAGGATTTTCTTACGAGAATTTTTTATTAATTAGCATATTTTGGTGCAATTTTCAGCACTCTTTCTGCGATAAATGGACCAAAGTTTTTTTTTTAAAACCTTTAAAACCTTTATTTAACATTTGCAATCAAGCACAAACAAGGGCCTACAACCCCCAGGGCTGGCCGCTAATCATAGGATCTTAATCCATAATGCGCATCGGTTGCAAAGGTAATTCAAGTTAGACACAGGATAAGAGGTTTTCATTTTAAAATAATAAGTAGAGAGAGTCAGGTATGGCACAGCGTCTCGGATCACAAAGTGGGGGCGAGCAAAAAACAACATATCCAAGAGAAACTCGCTATCAACTAAGTCAACGGAGGTAAGACGTAAGTCATCAGGATAAACTAGTGCATTGTGATCGTCGACTCCATCAGTAATGTCCGCCCCAGAACGCCAAAACCTCGAACAATCAAGGTACAAATATAGAGATCAGGATGTGTGAAACCGAACCCACTATACTAGCCCGGGAGAAGAAAAAGAGAGGAAAACAAGGGGAAGAGAAGGAAGAAAGAGGCCATAGAACAAAAATTAAAACGAACACCCATCCCCACACCCCCCCACCCTGCACCCCTGCTGATGACTACGGCCACCCCCTCGCAGCGTGCCTGTCGCCCAGTAAGAGAACCCGAAAAATAGAAGATGAGAAAGAAAGAAAAGACAAAGAACCCCACTAGTGAGGGAAATCGGATGAGGGCATGTTGTACGGACTCCCGGTCTCCTTCCTCCGTCAAGGCCAACCCCGCCCCGGACTCCGTTAGATCAGATAAACAATCCCCGGTAAACCTATACGACAATGTGAGATCCAGATAACAGTATCAATCCTGGCCCCGCCTATCAAATGCACAGAAATCATTAATTAAAGAAAGTCTTTTCCACGAAGCACTGCAAGAGTCCAAAGAACAGGGGCAAACAGAGAAGAAAAGTGCGGCAATTCTCGATGTGGAAAGTCGGTGCCAAAGATGCCCCTCCCTGCCTCTGAAGCCAAGCATTACCCCATCCGCCATCTTGTAAGCCCGACAGGGGAGGGGAGTCGACAAAATCCAAAACAACAAAGGATAAGGAATGGAAAGTTCCAGAATGGGGATATCTTGCAAGTGTCCACAGGATACACAATCGGGGGTTCCAACGGCTCCACAGGGTAATCGGGCACAGTACAGTCGGATAGGTCAAATATAGTAGGAGCAAACCCTGCTTCCAGTGCCGGGTCAATACAAGTCTCCGAGGCATAAATTGAAATGCAAGCTGGTTGCCGGGAAGCGGGTGTCGAGTCAGGATCCGCTCTCAGGTCTATGAGTCCATCCGTCTCAGACAGCAAGCTGCAAGTCCGGGCTGCAATGGTTCCCTTGAGTGCCATAAGTGCCTCCAGCACCGTTCGCAGTGACTGGCCAGTTCGAGCCTGCTCCGCTAGCTGCTTTTCTTCCTCCAACATGGTAGTACCCACGGAGTGGCGCCTTCTCCGGGGCAAAATTAGACGGAGCAGGAGTAAGCCAGGAGGGACTGATGTGTAACAAGCAATAATACGCAGCGAGGTACCGACCCGGGGGGATCGACGATGCGAATGTCGTACCCCCGGTCAGGGACCCCCGCGACACATCGCCGTGCGTCACTTGTCGCCTCACCTATTGTAGAGCACCAGGCAATTGGTGGTATCAGACCAATCAAAAGTCCGAATGCTCCAGAGAGCAGACCCAACCACGTTCAGCAGTCCGTTGTTGTTCAACCCGGACCCGGCAGAGCCGGCACTCGAGACCCCGGCTTCCCCACTGGGTTAAGCCTCGGACGACCATCGATGTATCTCCGCTCCACAACGGCGGAGAAACTCCGGGATTGCACCACCGGAAAGCAGGTCAAATCACACACACGGATCCGGTGCGGGTAACCAGGATAGTCGACAGGATAATAGGATGAAAGACAGAGGGCGGCGGAGCCGGGAGACTATGCGGCCATCTTGGTTGGTGTCGTAGCTCCTCCCCCAAAAATACAGTTGTAATAAATATTTACAAAGGAAAACTCATAAAATAATCCATACAATTTCTGGTTTGCCATTGCACAGCACTGGTGCACAAGTTTAAGTTAAGTTAAGTTAAGCTAAGAGGCAAGACAGAAGTCATGATGTGAACCCAGTATATGGCCCAGATTCTAATAGAGGGA
This sequence comes from Lissotriton vulgaris, assembly GCF_964263255.1. NCBI lineage: Eukaryota > Metazoa > Chordata > Amphibia > Caudata > Salamandridae > Lissotriton > Lissotriton vulgaris. Next base: position 1,061,768,877 of record NC_141693.1, on the reverse strand, counting down.
GAGCAACATTTGGTCTAGTAAATCAAACACAATAGGTTTTTGTACAGTTGCCATTCTAAACTCACAAATGGCAAGCTGCTTTCATATGCAATAATAAAGAAAAATGAAGATCCATAAAATAAACTATTTGCCTTACATCACACAATTTGGTTAAGTGGGGAAGCCACATTTAATCGATTTTTTTAATGGTTTTACTTTGAACAAATCAGCCACTAAATGGATATCTGTTTTCTCATTGTTACGATAATAGTGAACGCTTTCGCCTCTGTACATGATGGTAGAGCGAGGGTGTGGATGGCAGAAGAAGAAGCCCTGTGAAAGCTTGGCTTGTTATTTATAGGATTCAATGGGGCCAGGCTTCGGAGGAGAGAAAGAGTGCCAAGAGAGGCAGCGAGATAATGCTCTGCACGTAATGGTGCTTACTTTGTTTGAAAAAAAACAAATAATACACCTCCCTGTCCCAACTCGTCACAGGTGTGAGTGGAGTCAGATAAGCTTGATGAACCCGCCCCTCCCAGGGACGACTAGGGAAAGGGCAGGGTTCTCCGAGCGTCAGAAACAAGCAGCCCCTGGAAGTACAAGGCTGATAATGTTCCCAATAGGGGACTGCCTGAAAACACTAAGCTGCCTCACGCCATTATTGGCTGGTCTTTGAGTACCCAAAACATTGCTTATCTCGGACGTTTTGGAATAATTGAATGGTCTTCATACAGTGGCAACATTTTTCTGGGGACGGTCACATATGTGTTGTTGGAAACTAATCACTCAACCTAGAATTTGGGACTTTCTGGAATATCAGACGGTGTGCGGTACAAATGTTCTTTTGCAGTCAGTTTAAATACACAACAGTTTTCTGCTGTGTTATAGGAATCTTATGGTAGAAGGTGCCTTAGAGCTAAACGAGCACCCCGACAAAAATTGAAGAATCTTATTTGACTCACACTGTATTACTATTAATGTCAATAACTTTGTTTGTTTGATTGTGCGGTTCTTTTTCCTTTCTTGGGAAACACTACTACCTCATTTTTTGTATTTCACGTCATTATTGGCTGGTCTTTGAGTACCCAAAACATTGTATGACAGGGCTCATACCATGTCCGCCCGTATTCCCCAATCACTTTTATGCCAGGCGTGGAGCAGCAACATTTTTCTATTTGACACATGCACACTAACGCATGTGTCACAGGATACCTGCCTGACGCCTGTTTCTAAGCACCATCACCCTTCAGGCAGGCAGCAGGAGTCTGACTGGAAGCTGAGTGGCAGCACTGGCAAAGGCATCCACATTTCTTTAGGAAGGCTGCTGATCGCTACAGGTTTTATTTAGCATTCTAAAAGAAATTTCTGTGGATGCCAGCAATTGCTCCTTGCAGTTACCATCCACGTGCATTAAACTAGGGTGGGCGCCACTCCAGCGCCCTTGAGAAGAAACCACCACTGATAGAAACCCAGAAAAGAAGACTCACAAAGGATAATATTAGTAAAATTGTAATGTAGCCTATGCTCCCCTTAAACTACGTGCTTGTGCGCCCGCGCACACTGTGATTTCTCTCCCAGAGGCTAATTTGGTGCGTGCATTACATAGGGCATTCAATAATGGGAGAAGAGCTACTTATGAGGTGTGAAGAGTGATAGAGCTACAACAAACTGCCTGCAAGGGTCGCAAAAGGCATTCAGTCTCCTACTGTGAAGCACTTCTGAAATGGGACCCATTCCCTTCTTAAGGAGCCACTGCCACTGGAATTTCCACTTTAGGGGATATTTCATTAGACTGGGTGAAAGAACGGCTGGTTCACCTTCAGAACTTAGTCTCGCACAAGGCCTCACTTAAAAGTAATACATACTAATTAGCTTTACCTTTGAAACTCAATTAAATCAGATGCAAACCTGAGTACATGGTGGAGCAGATTTTGGTTACAGGAAGTCTTTCACAATAAGCCTCAGAGCAATCTATACTGTATGCTCAGTAGAGTACGCTGCAAAATATTTGTGGCCTCCACCCTCTCCCTATTCAAAATTCTACTTGTGCTGACATTAATTGGTATGCAATGCATTCTTTATCTTTCACACAGTTTACATGCCCTAAGAGAATTAACCATTTCCGCATGTTGTGTTTCTGTATTTTTATGTAGCATATTACTCTTGAATTGTGTATACTTTGAACTAAGTCGACTCCAGGTGTTTATAACTGGCCATGATTGAGCACTCTGGAGCGGAAGCTGAAGTGCGAGTTTCTCACAGGGCCTGTAAGTGGGTCATTAACCGCATCGTTGCTGCAGTGATTTTTGCGCTGTGCGGCTTTTTTCTGAAAACCGCGTTACATGACGAGCTCAGGTCGTCATCCGCACACGTCACCCGTGGCTGATGACGAGCTGAGCTCGTCATCAGCATCGAAGGGGTTAAAGTTGTCAAAATACATGATCATCCAATCCTTGGCCTCCATGCAGATCGCACAGAGCAGTAATCATACATTCTAGAAATGATTGTGATTCTTTGCGAATGTTTGTCTTAAAGAGTTTCACAGTCAAAATATTGACAAGGTGAAAGCAAAGACAATACAGTGCTTACCGGTGAGTGGATGTGTTGTGTGTTTGCGAGGTGGGTGAAGTACAGGAAATGTAAGGAAGTGCATTCAGGAGAGAGTGAGAAGAGGGTGCTGAAGAGGACAAAGATGAGGTGTAATATGTAGATTTGGCAATACAAAGGGTGTAAATGCCTAACAGAGTGGACACAACGGGTGTGATTGAGACACTGGAGATTACTACCCCATTCACAGCCCGCAGTAAAATTGAATTAACAGTCTCACAATTTCCAAACTGAAACATTTTCAAAATCAATTATTTACAACAAAATCATTGTTGTTACTAATTTACCTTAAATAGCTGACAACCACAGACAAAGCCAATAGTCCTCGCTGGTTTTGAGGTGTATATCAGTTGTTATGCTTTATAAATGGAAGCAATAACACAACGCATACAGAGGAACCAAAATACTGGTCGAGTAGCACCGACATTTTGATTATGTGTTCAAGTCCCTCCCTTAATTATACAGGCCAAACTCCTTTTTAAAGACCCTCACTTTTTGCATCCCACTTAAAACCCAATGCTTCACCGGTGTTATTCTCCAGGGCTGTATGATTCCCCCTACTGGTCATGCTCATCTCTGATGCTGCCTGCTGCCCATTCTGATACTCTCTTCCGGTGCTCCCCACTGCCCCCTCGTCTCAGTGTTCAATGATGTTCTGTTCCAGTGCTCTCTGGTCTTGCTCTTCCCCAGTGTTCTCTGTTGCCTGCTCCTCTTTATGGTCTCATCCAGTGGTCTCGGCTGCCCACTCATCTTCTTTTCTAGCACTATATGTTATGCCCTCCTCTCTTCATGCCCTCTTCCAGTACTCTCTGCCCCCCTCCTCTTCGCGATCGCCACTGCTTTTCACTGCCCCCACCTCTTCACGCTCTTCTTCAGAGATGTTCTTTGGTGGTCCCTAGTGCTGTTTTCTAGTACTTTCCTTCAGTGTTCTCCAGCTTCCCCTCCTCTTCATGCTCTCCTCCAGCGCCATCTATTCATGCTCTTCATTAGGAAGTTTCTTTCGGTGCTCTCTTCTAGTGCTCTCTTCTAGTGCTTTCTTGTAGTGCTCTCCTCCAGTGTTCATTGCTGCTCTTCCTCTTCATGCTCTCCTCCAGCGCTGTCAATTTATGCTCTTCATTAGGAGGTTTCTTTTTGTGCTCTCCTCTCGTGATTTCTTGCAGGGCTCTCCTCCACTGTTCATTGCTGCTCTTCCTCTTCATGCTCTCCTCCAGTACTCCCCACTGCCTGTTCCTGATAGTGTTCTAATCACGTGCTCTCCTCTGCCACCTCCTCAGTGCTCCCTGCTTACCCTTTCTATGTGCTCTCCTTCAGTTCTCCTTGCTCCTCTTAGTGGTCTTTTCAGGTCCTGCCAACTGGAGCATGCTCTCTGGTCTGCACACCATGATAGAGACTTGCCTTTTAATTTCAAGTGAATGAAAAAATAATCTGTCTCTTGGTGCATGCTTCTGCACTGAGATGTAGGGATACCAGTTGGGTAGTAATAGCAACAGGCAACTCTTCATAATGGAGCAAACTCCACAGTCAGTTTCTAGGGTGCTCAGTTCTCGAATATTTGCTCGTTAATCAGATGGATAACCTTAAACCTTTAGTGCAGTGGTGGAGATAACGCATCAAGGCCTTATAGCTTGTAGAATTGTCAGTAATCAAATGCTCTTATTGATTACTACTAAAAGAGGTAATAGCCTTTAATCTCTTTTACTGTTTTACCCTTACAATAAACCACTTACTGTCCATAGGAAATTGAATATGGAGTCTCTGAATGTCATCCATAGGTTTATAGTAAACAATGCTGCTTATTTCCTGCATTGATTTTGTGGTGCAGTGCACTGAGATCAGGGTATTATAACTTATCTAGCTCCTGATTTATAATAATCTTAATATAGTATTTGCCAACTTGTTATATAAAGTACGAATGTTAATAGGCACACTTATTTGGGCGCATCAGGCTTTGAAAAATATCTTCATCCTTTAGAAGTCTCCCAAGTTCCATTAACTCTCAAGATTGCATTGATATATTGAGTGTGTGTAGTAAAACTGCCAAATCCTGGATTATTAGACATTCAAAGCAGGATCTGCCATCTCCTAGACAGGCCGGCCAGATGGAGGAGGGCATGGTAGCCGCCTTGTGGCCTAACATCATGATTTCTATTTTAGATCCATTTAGCTTGAGTGAGGAGTCACTCATCCAGGCATGGATCTTAGTAAGGCACTGATGGAAATGATCGGGGCATTGGTCGAGTTGCGAAAGTGAGACGACCAGTTGGGTGTCATCAGCATAGCTGACTATTTTTATCCCGAAAGGGGCGACCACATCCTCCAGGGGGGCCATATACACATTAAACAATGTGGGGCTCAGGGATGAGCCCTGCGGCACTCCACACTGGAGGGGTATTAAGGCGGATTGTGAGTTAACTTTCCCAGACCTGAAAGGTCCGATTGGAAAGGTAGGATGTTAGCCACGAAAGGGCGGACACACGTATTCCTGCTTCGGCCAGGCGCTGGATCAGGATACGGTGATTCACCGTATCGAAGGCCGCACTAAGGTCCTGTAGGATCACTGCCACTGATCCTCCTGAGTCCATAATGCGCCTAGCCTCCTCGATAACGGAGAGGAGGGCGGTGTCTGTGCCCTGGCCTGGGCGGAATCCGGTTTGGGAATTGCGCAGCCGATCGTTGGACTCCAGGAAGTGGGAAAGTTGGTGATTCACCACTTTTTCTGCGATCTTGCTGAGACCGGGGAGAAGAGATATGGGTCTGAAGATGGCCAGCTCTAGAGTGTCAAGCTGGGGTTTCTTCAACAGGGCCTTAACAATGGCCCTTTTCCAACTGGGAGGCACAGTGCCCTGTAAAAGAGAGAGGTTGATGAGCTCAGTTGCCGGGGTGGAAATAGTGGCAGCTATCTGTTTCAGGAAGCGCATCGGAACTGGGTCGCTGGGGGAACCACTTTTAATACTAGTTAAGGTTTTGAGGAAATCCTCCTCGGAGATTTGATGAAAGGCGTTCAATTGAGGGCCCGTATCCTGGGGCAGATTCTCATTCTCGTTATCTTTCTGTGAGGGGCTTTCAGTTTGGGGAAGAGAGGATAAGATGTTTTTTATTTTCTGATCAAAGTAGGTGGCTAGGTTGTTGCACTTGGACCCCGAGGGGCCTTGAGGCACCGGAGGATCGGGAAACTTCAGAAGTTCTTTCATGATTTTATAGATTTCTCTCATGGAGTTAGAGGCATTTTTGATTGTTATCATAGAAAGTGGTTTTGGCATTTCTAAGGGTGACTTTGTATGCTCTAATCGCATCGCGGTAAGTGTCTTTGCTAGCAGTATCCCAATTTCTTCTCCAGATACGTTCATGCCTTTTACAACCTTGCCTTAGGGTTCTGAGCTCGGGGGTGAACCAGGGGGCAGAGCCCGTTCTAGTCTGCTTTTTCCGCAGATTTTTTTTTGGTAGGACTAGATCCAATGACTTAGAGAGCCAGTTAGTAAAGTCGGTGTCAGCTACCATGGGGTCCGAGGCAAGGGGTAGGGTGTCAGTCCACTTCTCCACAGAAAGTCTCGACCACATTCTGTCATGGGTGGAGGTATAGGGCGTTAGGACCGGTTTGAGGTCGACCTGCCAAATGAAGGTCAGAAGGAAATGGTCTGTCCAGGGAAGAGGGGACGGGGGGCTGGTTTGGAGTGACCTGATATTAGACAGTATCGGGTCTAAAAGATGGCCTTTGTGATGTGTAGCTCCTGTGTTCAGGAGGTGGATCTCGTAGGATGCGAGATCGAGGAGCAGGTCAGCGGCTACTTTGTCTAGGGATTCGTCGAAATGGAAATTTAGATCGCCTAGAATGGTGAAGTTGGGGGCGGATGAGGCTAGGACGGTGACCGTCTCTAGGAGAGAACTGGGAAAAAGACCCGCGTTCCCTGGGGGACGATAAACAAGGAGGCCTGTAAACGAAGAGGTGGGGGAGAGTTGGAAGTGAAAATGGCAGTTTTCGGAATCCGAGATTCCGTCGTCCTTCATCCTGCCAGTTAAATGATTTTTGTACAGAATAGCTAGTCCGCCCCCTTTACCTGAGGGTCTGGGCTGTGAATGGATGAGATATCCTGGGGAAAGGGCCCGTACCATATCGGCCTCAGAGTTGGTGGATAGCCACGTTTCTGTAAGAAACAGGATGTCCAGGTTAAGATCCTGGAGCAGGAGGTTAATCTCAAGAGAGTGTTTCGGGAGGGACCTGCAGTTCAGTGAGGCCATACGTAAGTCAGTGGTTACTGGGTAGTGGTGCCGTGATGCAAACTAGTCTGATCTACAGAGATCACAGGGTATGAAGGTGTCCCATACTTAAGCACATAATGACAGTGTTTATTCTTGCGTGGTCTCAAAGAAAGGAGCTCACTTCGGGAGTAGCAAATTGGGCTATCGGGAGGGACGGGCATAGGTTCTCGCCCTGAGCCCGGCAGTACCCGGACAGGCCCAGACGGACTTGCCTCTGGTGCGCCTCCAGCGCGCCATCGGCGCGCCCGCTGCGCCCGCCCGCTGCCCAGACGGGAGGTGTGGTTCATTTTATAGTCCTCTGGCCCCAAATCGGCCGAGGCAACTAGCGCGCTATCCTAACCCTCACCCAAGATGGCGGCCGCTGATTGAGCCTGGGGAGGAGGTGAGTGTGATCCTGCTGGGCCCGTGAATCGGCCAGGGAGGACAGCAGGGATCCCAAGAGGGGATCGTTCAAGTGCTCAGGGAGAGAGAACGTGAGGGGGATTAAAAAAACGGCGATTTAAAAAATTGCACAGAAATACAATTTGCAGCTCTATCTCCCGGCTTCCGCCTCAGGAGTGTTATCTATGGTGTACATTGGCTGCCACCAGTCGACCTCTTGCATTTTGATCCCGCTGATCCCAGAAAGGTATGGTGATCAATGATCAACTGCACCCTATCAGGTGCTTTGTGTCAACAACCCATCTGACAATAAGGGGGTTATTTACTAAAATGTACTAATGATCTGTGCAGGTGCTTGCTTGGTGCAATGCACTACGTCCATTGTGCAATGCCACATGAGCATCCATACACCCTAAACAAATCTTGATATAAATTCAACCTATGTGCACAAATAGCTTGCTCCATGAAGGGCAGTGTTGTGGAAATTAAAAAAATTGAAAACACGTGCATATAGGACAGACTGGGCAGCTTCAAAGAGGCCCACCCTAAAGAATGAATGGCATATGGACCCTGAAAGCTTTCAGATTTGTATCTCTGATTTAACATCAAAGGTATGCACTGTAGGTCAATTCCTGCAAACCCGAAAAGAGTTAAGAATTATCTCTCTTCATCAATTATGTTACACTGTTATGTGCCTATTGTCTAGGTTCTCTAGCGATTCTTCCATTATCTGTTACAGGAAAGCACAGCTGTATCTTTGTGTGCAGTGTGTCCCTACACATTCCACCACTGCTCTGTAATACTTAAAGGGGGGATATTCTCAAGACCGTGGGATAATCAGAGCCAAAATCAGTTAACGCAATGTTTCTTATCGCCGTCTATCACGGGAAAAACTCTCTGTGTTAAGGTCCTATTCGCAACACAGCGGTAACATGCAATAGTTTCCCGATACCGTATCAAATGTGTGTGATAAAGTCACCGGGACAGCGATAAAAATCTAAACCCCAATGTGAAAAAAGTTGCGATGGGCCCAACCGCGATAAAAAAAATCAGGGACAATCTTCGCCAGGCCTGTAATTCACACACGTCAGGCGTGAAAAATCACTACAAAAGTAAAAAAAAAAAAAAACATTAGCAAAATCAAAAAAACTGCGATGCATGGGAACACCTACTCTGCATATCATTAGCGTTAGTTGTCGCTGTCATCCGTGGGGATGTTTTTTGCGGAAGCTATAGCTGGAAACTGCCTTTATCAGCAGTTTGCACCAGCTTAAGAATGGGGCGATAATTCTTTTGCCATTTTTGCTGAGCTAAATTTTCGATAACTCGGCGATAAGTCCTTGAGAATATGCCCCAAAGAGTATTGTGATTCCTGGAGGATAAAAGGTAAACAGTTATTTGCATGGAGCTTTAAGTGTAATGATAAGATGAGTGAGCCCCGTCTCAAGACAAATATGCATATATAATTAAATTTGCTCTAATTTAGTTAGTTTTGTAATAAAAGGCAGTGATCGTATCAGCTGTATCAATGATGGTTTACAAGGTGAAAAATTGTGAAGGCGTAGAGAATGATCTGTTAATTTTTCTGGCTACCCCTTTACATAATGATTATCGGTGTTAAAGCCCAAGATGCCGAACAGCTTATTTGCATACATAGGGAATGTGTTAAGTATTGAAAATAATTACAGCAAGAGTGTTACTGATGAACATTTACAGGTATTTTAATAACTATGCAAATGCATGGCATTTTCTGTATGGAAATTATATTCGATTTTCTATAAACGTCACTTTTTAGTGTTCAGTACACAGTCGTAAAAGAATACATTAAAACAATATTATAATATTTGTGGCATGTCTCACATATTTTAAACAGGAAGTGCGTAAAATTCCATTAAAGAGGAACAACATCACTGGAAAAGGCCTCCGGACTCCAAAGAGACTAGTCACGGGTATGCGACACAGGTTTTCTATACACATAAGACATAAATGTAGAAAACGATAAGAAAGATTGTAGAAAAGAGGAAGTTGGAGAAAGAGGAAGCCCAGAAAACCTTTCTAGAAAGAGGAAGTCGGCTGAAGAGCATAGTGAGCATCATTGTTTGATGACAGGGATTATTCCCAGGTCCAACCTCTCTTGGCACAAGTATCACTCTGACACTGTTAAAAGCTCAGGGTGCAGAAAGGGCCGGGCTCACAGTGAGAGCTATTTGGTTGCTCTTTTTGACAGACACTGCTGGGTGTCAGTCATACTCATGTTCTTCTTGTCACACTGCATTTTGCCAGATTTATGGTTTCTTAGCAACTGTTATTGCACCAGTGCAAAGTTGCAACCCCAGTTTGTCGATGGCGGACTCGAACATGAATTAAGGGGTGATGTCTCCTTGGTCGCTGGAAGCCAGAGCTGATCCTTCTGGGGGTTAAAGTGCAGCAACAGTCTGAGCATTTTCTAAGCTCCCAGTAGAATTGTATATTTGCCATTCAGACACTGCCTTTCCTCTGCAAAAAGGTTATTTCTTAACATATTTGTTGCAACATGATGGACACTTGTGGTAGCAACATTAGGTAGGTAGTGAGAGAGGTCTGAATGTAATACCGTCAGGTCAAAAGATTTCCAAAGAAGAATTTTTCCAAAGGACATGGGTTTTGCAGCAGGCCTCAAATCCAGGGATGGAACATGACATGGAACCAGACCTCTGTCAAAAGAAAAGTTCTTTACACTGGACACTGACGTTATCTTGGTCACACTTAAAGTTGTTCTCTCTATAATATATGGGTGACTTTGCTCTTGATTACTACTAGCTCTATTAATTCCCTGATGAATTGAATCAGCAGTCGGCCCTTTGCTAATGAGGTACCAAAAGGCAAAACTAAAATATCAACAGCAGCAGGTCTTAACCTGTTATGTGAATAATGTAGCACTTCTTTTATTTATATGCCCAATACATTTATATTGATATCCAAAAGTGTAACCATTTCAGGTACTTTCCTATAGTTCACACCCTGGTTAAATCTCCCATGGCCCTCAGGTAAGCTCAGGCATGTGTTGGGCCCTGGGGCTTTGGGTCGCGAATCTACCCGTGTAGAGGCAGCTCGGCTGAAAAAAGGACTCAGGACTCCTCAGGTGCGTTAAACAACTGCTGCGCCCTTCGGGTTGCCCTTATTTGTGGATTCCCTGACGTGGCAAAGACTATATCATATTGTCTATGCCTGCAAGGTAACTTGCTACTTGATGAGGGGCTCTTCCCTCTCCTGTAACGAACTACATGGTGCATACCCTTCACTCCGGGATGGCACCATATCAACGCAACATCCCTCCCACCAACGTAACAACAGGAGTTAACGTACTGACCCACAATGATCACAAACTCTCAAATCATGCATAACTCATACAGTCTCTCAGATGGCTTGGGATTTCGTATGAGACCATAGCGGCCTGGATTCTGTCTCAAGCAGACCTCCGGTGGTCAGGTTTCCTTCTTTCTTGCTGCTTAGGGCCCTCCTTCTCTGCTGGTGTTCTCTGCTTGTACCAAATTGCTCTCACTGCCTTCTCTGTAACTTCTCTTCTTGTACAGTAATTCTCGTGTCCCACTTGTGGCTACCTTTCGTGCCAGGTTAGTAGCAATTTCCAGATGAATGATACTTTGCACTTGCCACAGGTGTGGTTCAAATGGTATATGTTGTTTGCTGCCTGGGTGCCGATCTTTGACCAGAACAGTGTCCCCTGCTTGTAACCCTGACTCCTTGGCCTTGCTGCATATGTTGATTTGTGTATTGCAGACATCCGGCATCTGTAGTACTTGCCGGTCATCAATGAGTCCAAGTTGAAGGTCTGGGTGGTGAGGGTTCACATCCTGCACTATTGTCTTCATGCACATTTGGATCAGGGCTTGGCTAGTAGTTGCATAAGGTGTTCGCCAATATTCTCTTAGGAAGGAATAGATGGTCCACTCCAGGGGGTATCCACTCGTCTGCATGGTTCAAATTGTCTTGTTTAAGAGTCCTCATAAATCTATCCGCTTCACCATTGGCGTGCGGGTATGTCAAGGTTAATTTTTTGTGTGTGATGTTCAATGACCTGAGGTTTTCTGCCAGCTCTTGGCTCTGAAACAGGGGTCCATTGTCTGTGCGGAGGTCTTTCATTATTCCATGGGTGGCCATTATTTTTCCCAGTTTCAGCAGGACCTCCTGTGCGCTTAGGCTGGTGATGATTCCAATTCTGGGTATTTGGAATAGTCATCAATGACTACTAAAGTGTGTCATCCACTTGGTAGGCTGCCATAACCCATGGTTGCACACACCTATGGCATGCTGGGTCTGTCTTCGGTCACAATAGGTGCTGGAGGATCTTCACACCATGGCCTTGACAGACTTGCCTAGTCCAGGGAACCAAACTTTGCTTCAAAGCCTGCTTTTTGTTTTGACCGTACCCTGATGTCCCGCATGAGCTAACTGCACTATCCGTGTTGCCAGACTCGTCGGGATCAGTATTCTTGGGGCTTGCAAGAGGCACCCTTCTGCTCCTTGAGCTAAGTTGTGGAGGTTATTGTAAAGCACTTATATTGTTGTTTGCACCTCTGTGGTGCGTCTGGCCCAGTGCATTTTGAGATTCTCCCAATGCCCTGTGGTCACGGCTTCGAGCGCCAGTTGTAGGCATTCTTCAAGTCTTGTTGCTTCCTGAATGTCTACTAGTAAGACTGTGAGCAGTGGGGATCATTCCACTACTCATTTCACATATTTCTCAGTCTCTACTGCTTCCTGTTCTTCTCTAGCAGTTGCTGCTCTAGGATGCCTGGATAGGTATTCTAACAGGTTGGATGACTCTGGCTGGTATTTCAACTGAAAGTTGCATTCCTGTAGTGGGGGGCACCCATTTTTTAATGCGCGGAGGTGGTTGAGATGAGGTAACTTTGAACAGCGGTACCAAAGGCTTGTGGTTTCTGTATATTGGATGCCCTATTCATAATGATTACATTGGCCGCACCCCTAGTGTACTGCGATGACCTTTCTTTCTATCTGGGAATACTGCTGTTCTGTTGGTGCCAGACTGGGACATGCCTCTGAGGCCCAGGTTCCTCAGGCTTTCTGCTGTGATAGAACTGAACCCAGGCCAGCAGGGCAAGCATCTATAGTTAGTGCGGAGGGTTTTCCTGGATCAAAGTATACAAGCATTGGGTCTGCGGACAGAGCTTCCTTTGTGCATTGGAACGTGTCTTCGGGTGTGGCTGTTTTAAAGTGAATCCTTTTATAGTGCCGAAGACCCGTGTGTGAGGAGTAGTTGGTGATGTTGCGGGAGTCAGGGTTTATCAGCAGCTGATGGTATCCAGACTGAAGGTCAATTTTAGAGAACTACCCTGCTCCGCTTAGCTACCCGAAGATATCGTTAACGGTGGGTGTTAGGAGGCGCTCCTGTTTGATTGCTGTATTTGGGAGGCGCATGTTGACACCCAGCAGACTTTTCTAGGTTCTTTCAGCTTGCAGTTGGCTACTATCGTTGAAACCCAGGATGTAGGTCAGTCCCTCATTTCGATGATGCCTGCATCTTCCAGTTTTGTAGTCCTGCTTCCACTTTAGGTCTGAATTGGGATGTGATGCGCCAATATATGTCACCGGTTGTACGGAACAGTCTATGTGAAGTGAGACCATCTGGTCTCTTAAGCACTCAATGCTGTTAAAGAATTCCTGGAACTCCTGTAGGAGGTAGTCTATTGAGGTTGCATGCACTTTGAATGCAAACTGGATCGGGTCAAGGTATTTTGCTGTGGTATCACTCAGGAGCATCCCTGATGTTGTATTAGTCACCTATACTGGGGTGACGCTTCTCGTTGGTTGTTGGAGATCATGGTTGTGAATTGCCCTGCTATCACCAGGGGTACCTGTTGTCCATATGCAAAGTTACTAATCCATGACAGGGTGAGCCGTAAGGCTGGTTTTAGTGTGGCGTAGATGTCCTTGGCCATATGTTAATCAAGGCTCCTGTGTCAATGAAAGCAAGGGCTTCTGTCTCTTCTACGCTAACTGTGCATCTAGATGCTGCATGGTCATTTGTGCACTGTGGCCTATCGCCAAGAAAGTGTGCTCTGTTGCGTTGAGGTCATCATCGTCCATGTCTTCCTCTTTATTGATGTCTGTGTTCCCTAGCTCCACTGTGTTTACATTTGCTGCTTTCTTTCCTTTACGCGAGTGTCTGGATCTGCTGACTTTTGTGAAATGGTGTAATTTGCCACAGACCGCACGCTTCTTTCCTCAGGCCAGGCTGTGTGACAGGCGGTGGGCTGAGCCTCCACAGTATTCACATGGGTGCCACTGTGGTGGGCATCCTTTTCTTTTGTCTCTTCCCAGGGTCTGGAGGGGCAGGTCAAGTGTTTCTGTTTTTATTGGATTGTGAAACACTGGCTCTCGTATGAGATACTCGGGCCGTCAATAATTTCTTAAATCGCCCTAGCGTAAGAATAACCAGTACCGACTTTCCGGGGACTTCCTGAATCTGCTCCCTCAGAGATGCATCTTTGAATTATTTGAGCCTGGATCTTCTCTGTCTGATCAGCAAATCCACAGTTGCTCACTAGGTCCTTGAGCCTTGCATGAAAACTGTCCATGGACTCTTCGGGCTCTTGACAACCTTGGCAAAACAGAAAACGCTCATAGTCCGGGATCGCCATAGTCTCAATATGAGTAATGATGGCTGCAACCATCATGTTGTAGGTATAAGGTGGTCCAGCTTCATGGAGATTATGTGAGATGGCTCCCCTGTGAGAAGGAGGAGCATTGCCCTCTTCCTATCTTCTCTTACTCCTCTCGACATAAAGAACAAATTAGGGCGTCCGACCCACAACTTCCACCGGGGAGCCTGTGTTGAGGCACCTTCTTCAATGATAAAAGGTTCAACTGCTGGAATATGAGCCATGGTGGGGAGTGTGGTAGAGTACTTGTAGTCACTCCTGGGGAACGCAGTAGGTGGGTATTGCCAGTTGAGTGCCTGGAATTGATATACCACTGAGAGTACGGTACTTGCTAAGAGTGGCAATGGGGATGCTCAGGCAGCGCCAATGTTGAATTGTGGTGAGGTTGAGACAGCAGGGGCTCTTGTCTGGGTGATGTGTGTACAGCACAAGGAGGTATGGGGCCCATGAGGTCTTGGTTCAGTTCAGCAAGCGTTCTGGTGAAATGTGGGCCACTGGTGATAGGGGCGCTGGACCTTGGTGCTGGATCTGGCAGCATAGGTGCAGTGCAATGGGCGATGGCCAGTGTGGCTGGGATCCCCTGAGCAGAGAAGTCTGTGAAAATGGGTCTTTCATAGATAGGGCCTTGGGTCGCAGTCAGGGCTCACGGTTGCCATGATAGCTGGTAGTGCCGACTGCACATTTGGTTGCTGCCTGGGCGATGTTCTGGAGGGTGAGGTTGCCTCGTCACCACTTGTTGGGCCCTGGGGTTTTAGACCGCGAGTCCCCATGTGCTGTGGCAGCTCGGCCGGAATAATGACACAGGACTCTTCAGGTGCGTTAAACAACTACTGCACCCTTTGGCTTGGCCTTATTTAATGATTCCCTGATGTGGCTTAGACTATACCAATGTGTCTACACCTGCAGGGTAACTTTCAACTTGGTGAGAGGCTCTTCCCCCGCCTGTAACGAGCTACATGGTGCGTTCCCTTCACTCTGGAACGACATTATATCAGTACAACAGAATGTACCAATTTACAAGCTTGTGCGGGGAGAACAGATAAGTTATAGCCCACATATCTTGCAACTTACCTGGAGGAAATGCAAGTGCGCACACAAAAGAAACCCGCATTCTTATTTTTGAGGCCTTATTTTAAGGCAATTTTAGTGCAGAATAAATGTAACAAAAGAGCAGAAATCAAACCAATAGTAGCAAGTGAATATGAAAATTATGAAAACAGATGTTGTGGTACATCTTTTCAAGGATTCCTAAATGCCTAATTTTAACATCAAAGGTTTGCTATTTAATAAGAGCTTAGCATTTCGATATAGTCCCCCCAAATATGTGTCTAAACTTCATCTATTTTCCAGTCAAAAGCCTGTCTCCAAGACAAGGACGAATTATGTCTGTGGAAGAACTGCTATGAGACGATGACAGTAATGCAGACCCACGAGGGGCTGCTCTCTCTGTGCTTATCCTAGAATCATAGTCCAGCACTTTCTCTCCAAAACGCTGTCAACAGGTAATATATACCATGCAAATTGTTTATTTGAAGACAAATAAATATTGTGACCCATGAGTTCAGTGGGAGAAATAATGTGAGAATTCACGTTCATATTAATTTCAAAGCCTAAAGCCAGTATGCCTTTACATAAGCATCAACCATTTAAATTAAAACACACATTTATGAACTAGAAGCATGCTATCAAAGGGCACAATACATGTCAAGCACATTAGTGCACTATAACGAACATAAATACATCAACTATGGCAATGGTTTATATGGATTGAGGACAATGTGTGACACATAAGGCAAATCAGATAATAAATGTACAGGGCGGGAGACAAAAGTGGGGGAGAAGGGGGCACCAGCAGAATGATAAAGATAAGTGATTCGCCTGTTTACACTACATATATTGTAGGGTGGAAGGGAACTGTAATCAGTATATACTAATGTAGAACGGGGAAATGCCCAAATACACCTCAATCCAATTTCACTTTACAACGTACACATTGAAAGAACAATAGGTTGCACATTACCTAGCACATTGGTGAGCGAAATATTCATAGCCAAGAAGAGAGGAACTAGACATAAAGTGAAATCATATTTGGTTACACTAGGAAGCTTGTAACAAATAGCCAACTATGACATTGACAAACATTTATAAAGGCATAGCGAGAGGAAGTTGATTGGGTTCCAGATTGGGGGGGGAGATAATTGACAATGCAAATGATTATTGAGAAGGTAAATATGAAATGCAGCCACCACTGTGTGGTGAGGTCAAGGTCAGGTGGGAAAAGTCACAATCCTTCAAGCATATTATGCATCTGTAATCTTAATGCTAAAACGACCAGTGCTTTCATGTTATGTTATGTTATGTTAGGGTTATTTATTCAGCGCACAGCTGCTCCAGCAAAGGAGCGTCCCGGCGCCTGACAAGGTATCCTACACAACACAACAACCAAATGGAGGTAAGAAAGATATTAAGGTATGTAGTATGTTATCTCACATCATAGAACAATCAAAGGAAATTATTTAATCTGCGGAACACCAGTCCTCCACCATGGCAAACCCACAATCGGTCCATGACAAAAAGTGGCGTGCTCCAATGTAGGAAATATCGCCCCGTGGTAGGCTGGCTGGGGCAAATACAGACGCAATAGAAAGGAGCATTATACAAGCCTGTATTTTGATCTTTTCTACCATCCACCCACATGCCCTGACTTGGTTTCCTACCAAACCGTCCTATCTCTGTACACTTAGCCCTACTATATTTAAAGTATATCTCACACGCTTAGCAGTGTTAGCTGAGACCTTAGGGGCTAAGGTAATGTCATATGCTGATGATACCCAGTTTTTTTTCTCCTGTTGAAAAGGTGAATAACTCGATGGTAGGCTCATCGAAAACTGCCTCTATAATGTGTTTCACTGGCTATCCATCAAACAATTAAAAAGTAATTGTGATAAAACTGAGATTTTATTTTGCGGCCCTTCATCACTAAATTTATGGAGGATCTACTGGCCAAAGAACGCTCACCTCCCTGGCCCACAACACGGTACTGTAAAGAATTTAGGGATTAAATTTGACAGTGCGCTTTCTTTTCAACCACAAATCCTGCCAGTGGTTGGTTCCTGCTTTGGGCTGTTACACTCTCTGAAAAAATGTCTTCACTTGCTGTCTGATGAAGCTAAGAAAATGGGGATCCAAGCATTGATAACCTCCAGATTGGATTACGGAAATGCATTATACTTGGGTCTCCCAGAGTACCTTCTTGGTAGACTTCAAGGGGTGCATCTCAATCTTCCCCAGAGAACACATATGTCTTTGCCACTGAAGGCACTTCATTGGCTTCCTGTTAAAATAAGGATCCTTTTTAAATCCTTGTTCATAAAGCCCTGCACACTACTGGAGCCGGCTATCTGAGATAGAGGATCCGTAGTTATGTCCCTTCCATTAACCTCTGCTCTCCCTCTGAGCAATCGACTTGAGTTCCTAAAATTTGTCGGGCCAGAATGGCCGGCAGATCCTTTTCTAATTTCAGGCCAGTCGCCTGGAATAAACTCTTTAGGGAGCTACGTATCACAACTGAACTTCACACCTTTAAGAAAAGATTTAAAACATGGCTCTTTCAACAAGCTTAAAAAGCGATACCAAAGGGGATGATGGACGGAGTGCTTGAGCAAATCAAACACTCACCCCCAGTCAATTGATCTGGGTTTAATCCATCATCATTCTTTAGCTCACTCCACCACCCCAGTTCAGACATGGCCATATGCAAATCAGTCTGACCCTGTGCCTCATGGGAACAATCCAGCCCGAACTGCCAAGCAATATCTTCTCTGGACCGGAGACAAGCATCCTGGGACCGGTTTCAGGTTCCTATCCCTCAATAGCCAGGCTATCTTGAATCCAGTGGCAGAGTGAGCAAGGGACTCACGTCTGGGCATACCCAGCCAACTCAGGGCGAACAAAGCAATACCAAAGGGGATGATGGACGGAGCGCTTGAGAAAATCAAACACTCACCCCCAGTCAACTGATCTAGGTTTAATCCATCATCATTCTTTAGCTCACTCCACCACCCCAGTTCAGACATAGCCATATGCAAATCAGTCTGACCCTGTGCCTCATGGGAACAGTCC
This sequence comes from Lissotriton vulgaris, assembly GCF_964263255.1. Taxonomy (NCBI): domain Eukaryota; kingdom Metazoa; phylum Chordata; class Amphibia; order Caudata; family Salamandridae; genus Lissotriton; species Lissotriton vulgaris. The sequence continues at coordinate 1,061,750,851 of NC_141693.1, read as the reverse complement.
AGCCCGAACTGACAAGCCATGTCCTCCCTGGACCGGAGACAAGCATCCCGGGACCATCTGCCTAGATGCGTCACTTTATAAACCCCTGCGCCACATTATACCTGCGCCAGGTATAATGTATGCCGGGTGTGGCTTTCCCCGCAAAAAGCCTCACAGAAGTGGCGCATTGAAATCTATGAGATTACAGTGCACAACTTCTAGGGCGCCATTGCGTCAATATCATACACCTGCCTCACAGCAGGCATAAGACTGACACAGGCCTTTTCACATGGGGCTTGCTCGATGTGAAAGGACACATTGCTGGAGTTGCGTCTGTTTTTAGACACACCCCAGCAATGTGTCACTTTTGCACCTACAGATACGTCAGAAATACTGACGGGTCTTATTTCTGAGAAGTCACTCAACGCTGCCTGAAAACAGCGATGCGTTACTTCTCAGTGCGACCTCCTTGCGACATGATGGATGCGTCATATTTAGTGTATGACGCGTCATGTCACAAGGAGTTACATACAGATACTCTCTCGAAATAAACCGTCTTCAACATGATTTTACGGTCCACTGGCACGCACCCAGCACCCGTATTTTGTACTTGGTGACCACCGTTACAGGTACCTCAAACGGACACAGAGGTCGAAGGTGATGAGAGGAACAGGTGCCAAATGTATTTTAACTACTGCTGGAAGACTAAATACCAATTTTACAGAAACGGGCCAAACTGCTTTACCGCCATCTCCCCACTCGGACAGAGTTCACTTCACTTTGCTCAGCACGAGGAATTTAGGGCCGGCTAATTAGAGTTGTTACGCCTTCAGTTCTGAAATACAATACCTACTTTAAAAGGAAAGGAAAATATTTTTTTTAGTAGGTTCTAAAATTGGAGCCCACTGGCTGGATGAGTTGTAGCGTGCAAGTACGCGTTCAGTGCCCAGTGTGCTTTCACCAGGCAGCAGCTGCTGCAACACAGCCACTAAAGCAAAGGCCTCCGTGTGCAGACTCCTTTAAAAAGAAACTCGGCTAGTGATTAGCTAAACGTCAATCGGGAAAGGTAACTGTTATCTTGAATGCTGATGCACTACCTAATTCTTTTGTGTTCAACTGCACATGCTCTATAGCGAACTAATTGATGACACAACTTCTACTGTCTAATGTAAAGTGACTAGGTGCTTGTTGTCATAAATGCAGATGTTGTATTCCGCAAATAATAAAAATGTTTTATAAAAAAAAAAAAAGAAACTCGGCCATCACACTAACCCTTTGCGGGCAGAAACAAGGGAAATAACCTTCCTTTGTATTAAGCTGAGACAAGAGCAGTCTGATCAGTTCCAAAAATATCGCCGGTGTTGACCTACAAAGGGAAGAGATATTTTCTGCCGGACGTAATTAAGTGTGACATTTCGACTTCAGCAGGCAGATTAATGGGTGAATTTAGGGATTAGGGCATCTAGAATGGCATACTGCAGCCTCACTCGTGCCGAGGGCCGAGAAACAAGAAGGGTGAGCTGCACATAGCAGAAAATCCAGACCGCAACTAACAGATGTAGCATTTGGATGGTGCGTGCACACAGAGACACACAACGGACATGCACGCATTCAAAGTCCATTACACATCTATGTACAACTGCAAACACTGTAACACACACACAGACATTAACACAGACATACACCACAGAAATTCAGCTACCATGCAACCAGGCAAATAGACCTACAGGCACTCGTACACACACACCACCAAATATACAGGTACTCAAGGGCACAACACACACAAACACAGATACAGTCAGACAATGAGCAGGCAAACGCAGACACATGTGGAGATATACAGACAGATGGATGAATAAATGCATAGGTGGCTCTTTTGAAACCACGGAATAGGCAGTGATCTTCAAGTCACTAGTTTGAATCCTAGCAAGGCAGACTCAGTCTGCCACTATTCCCTGGTTGAGAAATTGAGTATTATAATATTTGGAAATAGTACAAACTCTTATTTATAGTGCTTAAAAGGCAGTTGCGGCATATGATGGATTTGAATAAACAAGTCATGATCAGCATTCTGTACATGTAATCATTAGCCGTTTGTGGAGGAAATCAAATTGAGGGTGAAGAAACAACTGGATTGTCAACGTGTCCTCTCCCCTTGCTGAACCCTTGGTCTCTATATGAGAAATCGCTTCCACCTTGTGATGAACACTTCAGCGTTCATGCCAATACAATCCTTACTATACTGGAAAAATCACCTGTTGGACACTACATAGTATTTTCTGAGAGAACATTTGATCTTTGGCCTCTCTGATACGATCATACATTTGTAAAACTGCAATTCAGTACTTGCATCTTTCTAGAACAAAGATCATTTAATGATCTACACGAAATCATACATTTGATATTTCTGATGTTAATTTCATGTATTTTTGATGTCTTGCTTTCAAAGGAATGAAATGTATTTTGGTGTTTAGTCAGGGATTGCTCAGGGATTCATCAGTATTTAATATCACATTCTATTCCTACCACCTCATACTATTCCTAAAGGAACTCTTGCATTAATCTAACAGACGCCTACCATACACTTTTCCTTTTATCCCCTTATAGCCTTTGTGAAAGCTTCATATAGGAATCCAGTAGGAAACATAATACCAAGGAAAATACTACACTAGCTTAACAGGTAACATGTCAGAGTGGGAAAAGTGATACAGGAGCAACTTATTTGAAAGAGCTGAGGGGCGGGGGTATTCCTTTATTTAATTTGTTGTTTTTTGTTTTCTTGTTTATGTTCTATGGTTATTATAACAAAAATTAAAGTGCACTGCAGTATATAGTAATCCCCTACACGAGTGGAGATGGGAAAGTAAAGTGAATAATTAGCTACAACAAAAGGATTGATACAATGTAATATATATATGATAAATATTTAAGATATGCTCTGATGCAGAGCTATCAATAAAAACAAGTTTAAAAAAAAGAGCTGAGGTGCTACAGCGGGTGGAGGGCAGGGAGAAGTGTCAGGAACGTCTTGAGGTTCAGTAACCAAAAGCGAACAGGAGTGATGCATCTCATAGAAAGGAGGACGTTGCATTGTAGATCCCACCAGAAACAAGACAGATGGGAAAATACGATTTTCCTTAGATGACCAGGGACCCAGGAAAAATGTGAACAGCTACTACAAGGAAATCACAGAATTGAATCTGAGTAAGACAGGGTCATCTTTCATTTGTAGAGACACTGTTTAATTGTTAATATGAAGGCACTCCGTTGAGACTTGAATGATATGTGCAGCCCCTTGTTTAGTGACAGGCATCTGCAGCAATTATCATAAAACATGTACTGAAACTTCATTTTGCAACAATATTTATCACAGAACCTTCAATAACCGCATGACCTACTGAGGTGACATGGCGGATCCCCATTGGGGAGAGTCTTTTTTTGCAGCTGGTTTTCTGGGGTGGAGAAACTTTGTCTCCCTGTAATTTGGGGAGATATGTGTAATTAAACAGATGTCCAGGAGAAGGAAGTTTGTGTCTTAGGTTGGAGGTTATTTCAGTAAACAGATATCTGGAAAAGTACCCATGGGCTTTGTGAAATTTAACTTAGACTTTTCATTTGAAATCCCTTTAGGTTGTGTTTTCTTCCATATTAGTGAAAAATGAAAGCCTTATGGAGTTCTCTATTAAAGCCCCTTTGTGAGTTCAGTTGCACAGCAGGTCTCAGATTTCTATTCTCAGATGAGGAGGCTTCCCTATGTGACTTCCCCCTTCTCCTAGCGGTAGAACCTCCACTGTTCCTTATCGTTCTTCCTTTGCAACATTCCAATTATTGCCTGGTCAGGTAAATGTCAGTGCCTGTCCAGGTTACCTCACGTACTGATGGCCGAGCTAGTCACAGTATCCATAAGGTAGCAGGCACCCTTTTCCACCATGCGTCTGTCTGTTCTCTCAATGGCCCAAAGCACTTTACCGACATCAGTCTCCAACTTGGTATAGACTAAGGTTTACTACTGTGCCCACTTTCTACAATCTGCCAGGGTCATTAGTGGCAATATAGTTTCTGTGAACCACAGTCGCCACCGGGCAGGTGCAGCGCCAAGGTTCATCTCTTAGAGAAGGAGGTGCTAGTCACCTTTAGGCTTCCTCCTCCCCCTGCCAGGTCGTGCCCGAAACACCCAAACCATGTGGGGAGAACTTGCTTATCTATGGCAAGGCATAGGTAACACATCTTCCCTGTGATCATTGCTGAATAGAAAAGATTGCTTTTCATAGGGGAAGATAAGCTTAAAATCAAAAGACCAATCAACAAAGTAGGCCACTTGTACTCAAACTAGGAGTCATGCGTCTCCTTTAATCAAGGCTTTTTTTCACAAATAGTACAGATATAAATATGATCTTTGTTTGCTTTCAGCTTCAATTGACAAAGGACCTCAAAGATCTTTGGAACCAGGCCCGGTCCAGGATGCTACTAGGCGGGGGCAAAATAATGTCCACGTAACTATAATATAAAAGCAGAGGCTTGAATCAGAAAGGGGTGTGACCTACGCTCTATATGGCTCTAAACACTGTTTTGAGTGAAAGCTTTGAAGAAAAAGAAGGCTAAAATAATATTTTTGCGAGTGTTTTAGTACATGCAGCTAGAGTTAGACCGAATTCACCTTCGCAGACCTGTGGACATTTCTTCATGATTGCTCAAATTCTGAATTACTCTCCAGTAAATCTGTTAGGTTAAAAAGTCAAACTGACATTTCAAAAGTACATTAACTGGTCCCTGAGAGATACCTCGCATAACTGCATAGTGATAAACGGGGACGGAGGGGCGGACTTAATCTCCACAATGAATGTGGGAAAAAGAAGCCAGAAATATGACCAATTCTAGATCTTAAAATATAAACTGTTATCTTTAGACCGAAACAACTGGCAGAATGAGCTAATCATTTAAATCTTCCACTTTAATTACCACACTTAATTGGCCTTAGCACCTCACATCTGCTGCCACTTCAGTCATGTCACCCCCCCCCCCCCCCCCTCCCTCCCCCCTTCAGCACACAAGCTGTATAGGGAATAGCCAGGACTCCATGGCACCCCAACCAATACATTCCATTATCCTGGCCAATATGCTCCAACTTGGGCACACCGTCTTAGCGTGACTTTCGAATGCATCTAATCTATTACACTAAGTGAGCAGTACAGAGTGCAACGTGAGCAGTTTCGCCAATTCAGTCATTGCACATCAGTAGTAAGTGTAGGGGGGAAATTCTCCTTCGTCTGTGTCTCTTCCACCACACAGATATGGTGAGTTGCTTCTTGTCTTATTCAGGAAGCAGAAATCAAAAAGAATGTATGTATATTTTGTGATCCGAGTGAAAAGGCCAATTTTCTGACACGTATTCATAGGGTGGAAATCATTACACATGTTGAGATTAGAAAAGACCCACTGCACTTTATAAAGTCATGTAGACACTACCTATTGAAAAATATATATTTTTGTCCATTAAGCATATTTTATGGTTCCAGAATGAAAACATAACAACTCTCAAGCTAGGGACTACTTCAGCATAGTGCAGAAAGTGGGAATTTAATGGAAGAACAAGTGAGAGGACTGATGATGCATAATCTGTCAGTGATTAACAAGCAATCATTTGGACAGGGGCCATGACTTCGTAACGAGTAGAACCAAGTGAGCCATAAATTTGAAAATGAATGCAAAGTTGAAAAGTCGGCAGCTCATCGCATTTAATGCAACTTGATGACTTGGAAGCAAGAGATTCTAACGAGCACAGTTTCTTGCAATAACCATACTCCAAGCTGTTTGAAGCGTAAAAGGCCATTTTATTAGGACAAGGTTGCAAACAGTTAAACTTTAATAAAAATGCATCACTGCAAACATAACTTTATCATAACCATACCTCTCATTCTCCCTTGCCATTCTCAAACCATCTCACCGGTTTTACTCCTCCCCTTTCACTCTGCGACCTCCTTCATACCCCATTCTCCCATGTCACTTGCCCTCCAAACAACCTCTCATGAATTTCTCTGTGCTCATTGCATCCCACGCCCCACCATCAGTCACCTGTGTACCCTTAACCCCCCGAGGGGTGGATCTGCCCGTATGTGACTCACAACCCCTCCAAAGTACCTCACGCCTATGCCCTGCAACCTGTCCTAAACTGGCACGATAGACCAAAATACCTGTAACCTTTCTTATAGCGTGTGTTTATTTAAATTAAACAGGGGTCCTACCCTCCCGGTGTTGCTAGGTGTTAGGAAGAGGCTGTCTCCTCCCTTCCTGACCCCTTCATACGCCCCCTACTCCTGCCCCCTTCCTTTACTCTCTGTGACCCCCTCCCCACCTTGTCCTTCCGGCCCTGCGTGAAGTGCCCCGGGGGAAGACTGGTCTGCGACCTTCACTTCCCCTGGTGGCCGGCATTCTGAAGCCAACTAGCTGGTTTTACTTCTATGTCAGCTGCTCTTACTGTCCTCACTAAAGTCTCACGTGCAGTCAGCTCTCTGCTGTAAAAGAGGCCCAACAGCCACTCGGCCACTGACTATCTTATGATGCCATCAGTTGCTGGGAGTAAGTAGATCCAACTTGTGCCAGTTTGCCTCTCAAATGGCAGATCCTATTCGCTGTCAGACCCTGCTAAACACAATTCTACTTACCTCTGCAGCTTTTTTTGAGTTGGTGCTAATCTTCAGTCTGACAATGTTTCAGAACGTGTTTTTTTTTTGTGCTTCATCTTGATAACAAGACGCACTGAGGACGTCATTGACCATTAGAGTTTTTGACGTAGGCTGGAGTGCAATCTTTACCCCCATAACGCCCCACAGGGTCCCATTATGAGCACATCATTAATGAAACCATCCATCAATTCCTGGCTAGTAACAATAGCCCCACTGATCAGGTACAATTATCGATCGAACGGTTCCGCTGTATTTCGAGTGTCTGCCATCAGTCTTTGCTTTAACAGAGCACAATGGTAAAGATAAACGTCTTTCTTATAAAAACGTCTTTCTTTGTGAAATAAAACCACACTGACTGTGCAAAGGTTTTGCTTGACCGTAGATCTTGATGGCTCTGTACTCAAGGCCGTGTGTTATTGTGTTTTTCTGGAGCACAGTCTGCATTTATCAGAAGAAGTACATTGTTCAGAGATCTGTTTCCAATTACAGGAAAACATGTCTTGGCTCTTTCTGGGCTCTTTCAGCACTGGAAGCACATTTGCCAAATTATTGTTTATTTTCTTAACTTTGCCAACTTCATTATTCCCTTTTATTGAATTTCATGGAGCCTTTCAGGACTTACCCTTTAGGAGGGAAATCAAATATGAAGTGGCAAAGTCTACACCATGTCTGTCGTCTCACTCGGTTCCCATGAATTGAAAACTGCTTGACTGTTAGCACTGATTTATGGACTAGAGGCTAAGGATAAGCACAGATATCGCAAATGCAATTTTTAATACACGTGTGCCATCATTAATAAACCAACCAGAGGCCTCTGGAGTTAGCACTGAAGTCTCGGTGTCTGGGACGGTACAGATGCCGACCGTCCTTTGATGTATGTAATCTCTGCATCCTTTCTTTGATTTTAAGACAGTTCACCACACAGAAATCTAACTTTAGCCTTCGCATTATCTTATAGGATCTCTATTCACTGTCCTGACGAAGACCCCAACATGAGGCATGAATAACCCTTAAGCGTACATGGGGGTCGAAACGTAGACTACGCCAATCTAACACACCATAGGATTAAAAGAAAGGAATTTATTTAACCTATGTGTGATGTAACTTGGGAACTTCTATACTACTTTGATTGTAAAGGCGTTTTTTGATTTTAACGCGATGTTCTTAAAATGTCACACCACCTTTAATCAGTCCCTCACAACTTTTGCACTTCCCTTCCCTTCCTCACTGAGAGCACTCTAAATGTAATGAATTCACAATTACATTGAAGTAATGCTGTTGAATATATGAGACACAATATGTTGAACAAACCACGGAAGTAAATGATTGCATAAATAAATGCAATTTGAAATTTGAATATTGTATATCCCTTCTTTAGAACTGCTCAGTTACATTCGGAAATTAACTTGTGGTGTTTGTCTGTATGGTGCAATACAGAACTTACCTCGTTAACCAATTGATTTATAACTCGGACCTCCTCTTTTTTGTACTGGGCCCATAGTGAGGCTACCCTCCCAGCCACCGGGAGGCAGAGCTTCCGCCCCCAGGGAGAAGGTACGGCTAGAAAGATAACAAGACCATCGGATACAGAGGTACACTAGAGCACAAATATCATAGCTGCCAAGGTTTCAGATTGCTGTGTGGGACATTTTTATAATTTCAGTGTAATTATGAGTGACATTTCAACAACTATGAGTGACACTTTCTCGTGAGCAAAATCAAGCAACGATGACAAGGGAAACATATAAATTATCAGAAATTACACCCATTTGAGCAACGAGAAGATCTAAGAAGATGTTAAAATTGCCAGAAAGCACCAGAAATTGAAGGACCCAAACGTAGCTAAGAGTCACAACCCGGCCGCAGACTGTAATTTATTTCAAAAAGACACATTGAGTAATTTAATAAAAATCCATTCACTGATTACAGCACGGCGCCACCTGCTATTATTAACCGGAGGTTGAGTGCAAGTTGCATAGCTAATCTAAGCAATTTAGATTACAATACAATGAGGCATGATTGGGGGGGGTGTCAGGGCAAGCCTCAGAAGAAGAGGCTGACTGAGGAACACATAGGCTAGCTATTTAAGCTGTATTATTTCAAAAGGCACTTTCTGTGACACTGACTGGGAAACAACCTTTACAACGCAACTTTTTCAACGCACTACCATTAAAACGAAACGTTTACAATGCAACATCCATTACAACGCATGCCATTACAACGCAACCATTACAACGCATGACACTACAACGCATACCACTACAACACATGTCATTACAACGCAGTCATTACAACGCATACCATTACAACGCATACCATTGCAACGCATAGTACCCTTACACTATCCAACACTTACCCTACTGTTGCACCCCCTGGAGTTAGAATAGTAATTTTTACCCCTACACTATCCAACACTTACCCTACTGTTGCACCCCCTGGAGTTAGAATAGTAATTTTTACCCCTACACTATCCAACACTTACCCTACTGTTGCACCCCCCTTGAGTTAGAATAGTAATTTTTACCCCTACACTATCCAATACTTACCATACATGCAATGTAATGGTATGCGTTGTAATGGTATGCGTTGTAAAGGTAGTATGCGTTGTAATGGAATGCGTTGTAAAGGTAGTTTTTTAAAATTCGTTGTAATGGCATGCGTTGTAATGGATGTTGCGTTGTCAAAAATGCGTTGTAATGGTATGCGTTGTAAAAGTATGCATTGTAACATCATACATCCCACTGACTAGCATTAATAATCCTAAAGTTGAGCGTCCGACCGCCCTGGCCGGGGTCCGGTGTGTCGCCCGCGCTATGAACTAAGACTACTTGTACCCTGTGTGTGTCATGCAGCAGTTTGTAGGACTAGTCTAAAAAAACATATGGCACAGAATTGTTTACTTTAAGACATTTCAGCTATTTAGCAGAAACATGTCCAACCGCCACTAGCCCGGGTCAGTAACCCGCGCTACCGGCTGGAATGGCAACGTACCCCAGGGAGCTCCTATGCCTGAACCAGCTGCAGTGTCTGTTGCTTTGCTAGAGAGCATGCTTGTGTCCTCAAACTGCTTGCTTCTGCCCACTGGATACCACACCCACTGAGCTGTCCTGGCTGCAGCTGCCTAGGACCCACACGGTTTGCGGGACTCTTTGTGAATTTGCCTTGCCACCTTGCACCAGCCCCTGGCTAGACTCATAGGCTTGCTCTGTTGCACTGTAGTGCAGCTCTTCACCTCTCCCACGTGAGCACCAACATTAAATATGCCTGCTATGATCCCCCAGCCATACCCTCTTGCACCTGGCTGTATCCCTGGCTGGGAATAATCCCTGAAATCATACTTTATGCTGCCCCGACTCCTGACTGTGCAACCACTGAATGCTGCCGGTGCCTGTGCTGGGGATCTGCACCCGACTTCTGCTGTCCTCCTTGTTCGGCATCATTGGAGGAGCCATAATGAATGCACCGCTTGCTGCAGCAGTACTAAAAGAAATACATTGCGTGCTCTCCTATTGTTAAATTAATTTAATTGTATTGTGACTGACTGCTAGTGGCTGGTTTACTTATATTGTTCATTCTGGCCTTCTTTGACCTCCAGGCTGAGGCAGCGTGACTCTGCACTGGTTACGGCCCTCAGTGTTAGGAATCGAGCTAGTCCTGTTTCAATGGCCATGCCTTGTTATCATGTGACCAGGGGCTGGGAGATATATAGTCAGTCCTACCTTTAGTTCATTGCTCGATATTGCCAGTGTTTGGATTCCCTTCCTGGTTGTTGGATGCTGGAGGCTGCAGAGCTGATTTTTCCTCTCTGTGGTCCTTTCCCTTGTTTGCTGAGCTGTACCCTCTCACGGGCTCGTGAGAAGGGTTATTCCTGTTTTTTACCTCGTTCCCGTCCCTTCCCTGTCTTTTCTCTTTTCTGTTAGGTATTTAGAGGTATCCTGGTAACCCCTCCCTTTTTTTCCTTTCTTATCTGAGTTATTCACTTGGGGGTTAGGTTACGTTCCGATTTATTGATAAAGTGAACCGGGGGCTCCCGGTCACTCTAGTGAGCCTGCCAGCGTTTCCCGATAGAGCTGAGAACCGCGCTACTACGTAGCGCGTTCCCTCCTCAGCGCTATCCGCCTCCTTGAATGCGGAAGTGACGTTTCGGGTCACTCCGCGGCGGTCTAGAGTAAACACTAGCGCTGATTTGAAAGCGCACGGAGGTTTCCCTTGTCTCGGCCCCATTGGATTTTTGTAGTTCCCTCACAGGGTTTTTTGGTAGAGGTTGATCGCCTTCCCAGACCTTTTTCCCCGTTTAACCTTTTAGGCGCCAGTGCCTAGCACCCTGCTCCCGCTGTGATACTGCTACAGTTTTAAAGGCAGTCTGATTCTTATCACGTTTGTTTCTTCACGTGCACAGCATCTTTGCGAAGCCAATCCTGCACAATACACAGGTGAGAGGGGACTGGTGACTAAGGCATGGTCATTGGGGGTTGATATCAGCAGGGCCCAGTGTATGTACAACGTGTTGTTTTTCCCTACTTGTGCTGCAGGTGCAAAAGCGCAAAGATCGTGGGAGCAGTGTCCTGGTGCCGTCAAGGGTGGCAGACTTGGTGTCTTCTTCATATAGCCACCCTCTTTTCTGGTCCATCGGTGCACCCACAGTGTGGTTCCTGTGGGTGTCCAGTGGGCAGGAGAAGGGGACTGGTGCATGCTACGTCCCTGCAGTGTTTGGGCCGGTTGGGGATCTAACAGAATATCGAGCCCAAGTTAATATAACACTGCCCGGACTAGCATGGATGAAGATGGGAATCCCCTGGCGGGAGGTACGGGGGGCCCCTCGATGCAGGATATAATGGGAGCTGTTCATACCCTGCAGGCACAGGTGCAAGAGTTGCAGCAGGAGAACGTAGGGTTGAAGCAGGAGTTAGTCGCCGTAAGAGCCCGAGAACAGTCACAGCAGAGGGGCACTACTCCAGTAATCCAGCCAGCTACCTTCCAGTATACCGGAGGAGCGGGTTCCAGTACTGCTAGCGGCGGTTCACCGATAGCGGTAACAGTCTCTACTCCTGTGGCAGTGCCCTTGGCCCCCCCTGAGAGATTCACAGGAGACAGTGACAAATTTGGCACCTTCATGAACCAGTGTCAACTGCACTTTATGTGCAGAACTAATGCCTTTCCTGACGACTCTGCTAAAATCGCTTTTATATTGTCATATCTGGCTGGTAACGCGGCCCAATGGGCAATCCCGTTAGTGGAAAATAACGACCGGGTGTTGTACAACTACCAGGCGTTTAAAGTCTTAATGCATGGTCTATTTGCCAAGCATGCGTTCATGCAGGCCAGCGACGCCGAGCTGTTGAAACTGCGGCAGGGCAGGCAGGATTTGTTATCATATATCGCCAACTTCAATCGCTTGGTTTCCGAGACGCATTGGCCGACTGAAAAGAGGACGTCCCTTTTTTATCAAGGGTTAAATGAAGAATTGAAGGACATAGTGTCTCAAGTGGTGGATCCTCCAGAAGACTGTGCGGCATTCATAGACTTGGTAGTGAAACTTAACCATAGGGTGACAGAAAGGCGAGGTGAGCGTAGCAGATTTCAGTACTCAAGAGGTGGTTATGTGAGACCAGAGGTAAAGGCGGGAGGCGAGAGCAAAACCACACCCGAGCCTATGGAAATAGGTGGTGTACGAGGCCCATTGACATCAGAGGAAAAGAAGAGAAGGAGAGAGAAAAATCTGTGCTTGTATTGCGGACAAGGGGGGCACTTTGCTCGTGATTGTCCAGTGAAACCTTCTGGAGCAGGGTTTGGGAAAAAGGTGGCATGTATCCAAATAGATAGGATCACGGAGAAAGAAAAGACTTTACATTATGAAGTGGTGGGGGCGATTGATCAGGCCCCTAGGCATTTTGTGATCAATGCGCAGCTATTGATATCCGCGCAGAGCCGTGTCCCGGTGTCGGTGTTGCTTGATTCTGGGGCCACCGGGAATTTCATGGATATATCGATGGCGGATAAATTGAAGGTTCCTTGTCAGCTAAAGGAACAACCGGAACCAGTAAGGGCCATTGATGGAACCGAGTTGACTTCGGGGTGTATCACCAGACAGATCGAGCCCTTGGGTTTAGTATGTGATAATGGGCATGTGGAGTCCGTGGTTTTCGATTTGATTGATGCCCCCTCGTTTGGCCTAGTTCTGGGGGTCCCGTGGTTACAAACGCACAACCCTAGGATTGATTGGGTACAGAGATTGGTCACTCTAGATTTGGTACACTGCTTAAAGAACTGTTATGTAGTGGCGGCGGAGCAGATTAACCCTTTGTCCTGTGCGGCTACCGAGAAGTGTAGAATCCCTCCACAGTATGCAGCCTATGAGGATGTGTTTGACAAAGAGTGTGCACAAGGACTCCCTCCCCACAGATCATACGATTGTAAGATCGACCTTATACCGGGTGCCCCATTGCCATGTAGTCGGGTTTATGCATTATCGGAACCAGAAGAGGCTCATCTAAAGACCTATATAGATGAGATGTTGTCGTTGGGGTACATACACCCTTCTTCTTCGCCCGTATCATCGGCCATCTTTTTTATACCCAAAAAAGAGGGGTCCTTGCGGGCCTGTGTGGACTACCGCACCTTGAATTCCGCAACGGTTAAAAATCGTTACCCTCTTCCGCTCATCTCCGTGTTGCTGGACCAACTCCGCAAGGCTACAGTATTTACGAAACTGGACTTGCGGGGCGCATATCATCTTATCAGAGTCCGGCCGGGGGATGAGTGGAAGACGGCTTTTAAGACAAAGTACGGATTGTTCGAATACACTGTGATGCCGTTTGGTCTATGCAACGCGCCCGCGGCGTTCCAGTTCTTCATAAATGAAGTACTTGGTAAATATCTGGACCGAACCGTCATAGTGTATTTGGATGATATCCTCATTTATTCGGAAAAAGGTCTTGATCACACAGAGCATGTGAGACAGGTGTTAAGGACATTACAGGAACAACATTTGTACGCCAAGTTAGAGAAATGTCAGTTTGGGGCTTCTGAAGTGGAGTTCTTGGGATTTGTTATTTCTGCATCAGGCATTCGTATGGATCCAAAGAAGATTCAGGCTATAGTGTCCTGGCCAGTGCCGACGAATGTAAAACAAATCCAGATGCTTCTAGGTTTCGCTAACTTTTATCGGCGATTTATTCTCCATTTCTCCGAGATAGTGGCCCCTATGACTCGCCTCTTGAGAAAGGGCGTTCCTTTTGTGTGGACTGGTGAGACTCAGGAGGCTTTCCGGATGTTGTTGAAACAGTTTGTGTCTGCACCTGTGTTGGTGCATCCTGATCCTGCCCTGCCGTATTTTGTTGAAACAGATGCGTCGTTGTGTGCGGTAGGGGGTGTTTTGTCGCAGAGAGACGAAGCTACTGGCCATATGCATCCCATTGCGTTCTTTTCCAAAACTCTATTGCCAGCAGAACGCAATTATATGGTGGCTGAGAGAGAACTGCTGGCGGTCAAATTAGCGTTCGAAGAATGGCGCCATTACTTATGGGGTGCGCGCCATGTGATCGCCATCTATACCGATCACAAGAATCTAGAATTCTTTCGTTCCGCAAAGGCATTAACACCACGTCAGATGCGATGGGTTTTGTTTTTTAATGAATTCGATTTCGTTATAACATATCGACCTGCAGCCCAACAAGTGAAATCTGATGCGCTCTCCAGAATACATGTGGATAAGAAGGACGAGGAATCCTTGAGTGCAAGTAGGACCATGATAGATCCGGAGAGAATTGTAGGGGCATTGACACGGGAAGACTTCCCTGCTGTAGTAAAAGATCAGTTAAGTCACTTGGATTTGGCCCCTTGGTTATCCCTGCCACAAATTGAGATGAAGGATGGTCTATTGTACAAGGAGGGCAAGTTGTTCATTCCACCTGAGCTAAGGGATGAGGTGTTGGAGTGGTGTCATTCATCAACCTTGGCAGCCCACCCTGGTATACGAAAGACGAAGGACCTGTGCATGAGGTGGTTTTGGTGGGAGTCCATGTCAAGGGATGTTCAGGGTTATGTAAGTGCATGCCCAGTGTGTGTAACGAACAAGCCTTCGCATTGCAAGCCCTCAGGACTTTTACAGCCTTTGGCAGTACCACCTGGTCCCTGGCATTCCTTGAGCATGGATTTCGTAACCGATCTGCCTACGGTCACAGGTCTTACTACGGTGTTAGTGGTGGTAGACCTATTCACCAAGATGGCCCACTTTATCCCGTTTCCCAAGATCCCTACCGCAAAGGAGATGGCAGTGGTGTTCATGTCCTCCATTGTGCGTTTGCATGGGCTACCGGAGGTGATTGTATCTGATAGAGGGGCCCAGTTCGTTTCACAATTCTGGACCGAGTTATGTCAGGTGCTCAAGACCAAGATCTGTCTCTCTTCAGCTTATCACCCCCAGTCTGACGGCCAGACGGAGCGCACCAATCAGACGATGGAGCAATACTTGCGGTGTCTGATAACATCCTTGTCGTGCGATTGGGTCACTGCATTGCCCATCGCGGAGTTTGCCTACAACAACAGTGTGCACTCCGCCTTGGGCATGTCCCCTTTTTTCTGTTCCTTGGGGTACCATCCAAGGGCCATGGCGATTCAACCCACGGGCCGCGTGCCAGCCATTGACAGCATATGTAAGCAATTGGGGGAGGTTTGGACGTTGGCGCGAACTAGTCTCTTGGAGGCGAAGGAGGCTATGAAGATTCAAGCAGATAAGCACCGAGTCCCTGCGCCTACATACAAAATAGGGGATCTAGTGTGGCTGTCTTCCCGCAACTTGAGGTTGCAGGGTCCACGTAAACTGCAACCCAGGTTTGTGGGGCCTTATCCCATCCTCCAGATTATCAATCCAGTGGCCCTGAAGCTTGAGTTGCCACAGGAGTACAGGGTGCACCCTGTGTTCCACACCTCCCTGCTTAAACCCTATGTACCAACTGATCAGGTGCTACCACCCCCCCCGGCGGTCATGATTGACGGACAGGAGGAATATGAGGTCCAGGCGATCCTTGATTCGAAGCGCGTCAGGGGGCATTTGTACTATCTCGTGGATTGGAAGGGGTACACGAAAGATGACAGGTCCTGGGAGCCTGCTGGGGAGGTTCACGCCCCGCGGTTGGTCCGGGTATTCCATAGATCACACCCCTCAAAGCCCAGACCGGTGGGGAGGATTGTCGGGGGGGGGGTACTGTTAGGAATCGAGCTAGTCCTGTTTCAATGGCCATGCCTTGTTATCATGTGACCAGGGGCTGGGAGATATATAGTCAGTCCTACCTTTAGTTCATTGCTCGATATTGCCAGTGTTTGGATTCCCTTCCTGGTTGTTGGATGCTGGAGGCTGCAGAGCTGATTTTTCCTCTCTGTGGTCCTTTCCCTTGTTTGCTGAGCTGTACCCTCTCACGGGCTCGTGAGAAGGGTTATTCCTGTTTTTTACCTCGTTCCCGTCCCTTCCCTGTCTTTTCTCTTTTCTGTTAGGTATTTAGAGGTATCCTGGTAACCCCTCCCTTTTTTTCCTTTCTTATCTGTGTTATTCACTTGGGGGTTAGGTTACGTTCCGATTTATTGATAAAGTGAACCGGGGGCTCCCGGTCACTCTAGTGAGCCTGCCAGCGTTTCCCGATAGAGCTGAGAACCGCGCTACTACGTAGCGCGTTCCCTCCTCAGCGCTATCCGCCTCCTTGAATGCGGAAGTGACGTTTCGGGTCACTCCGCGGCGGTCTAGAGTAAACACTAGCGCTGATTTGAAAGCGCACGGAGGTTTCCCTTGTCTCGGCCCCATTGGATTTTTGTAGTTCCCTCACGGGGTTTTTTGGTAGAGGTTGATCGCCTTCCCAGACCTTTTTCCCCGTTTAACCTTTTAGGCGCCAGTGCCTAGCACCCTGCTCCCGCTGTGATACTGCTACAGTTTTAAAGGCAGTCTGATTCTTATCACGTTTGTTTCTTCATGTGCACAGCATCTTTGCGAAGCCAATCCTGCACAATACACAGGTGAGAGGGGACTGGTGACTAAGGCATGGTCATTGGGGGTTGATATCAGCAGGGCCCAGTGTATGTACAACGTGTTGTTTTTCCCTACTTGTGCTGCAGGTGCAGAAGCGCAAAGATCGTGGGAGCAGTGTCCTGGTGCCGTCAAGGGTGGCAGACTTGGTGTCTTCTTCATATAGCCACCCTCTTTTCTGGTCCATCGGTGCACCCACAGTGTGGTTCCTGTGGGTGTCCAGTGGGCAGGAGAAGGGGACTGGTGCATGCTACGTCCCTGCAGTGTTTGGGCCGGTTGGGGATCTAACACTCAGCCTCTCACCGCGGTCACTTGACTGCATACTGCTTCATGTCAGCTGGCGGGCGGCGTGACCACATAGTTTTTGGGCGGGCCCCACAACGCGGGCGCCGACTGAGCAGGGCAGGTCATAGGGCCCGATGTAGGTAGGGCGTTACCGATCGGTAACGGCCGAATATACCGATTTCTGGCCCTTACCGATCGGTAAACAGCCATCGAGATGTAGGGAACAAAAAACATAAAGAATCGGAGTGAAAACCGAATCGGAATGAGTACCGAATGGGAAAGAATCCGATACGTACATACCGAAAATCGGACATGTAACGAATCGGAAAAACACCGAATCGGATGCAAAGACCGATTCGGTCCATGTACCGATTCGTTAGTGACACCGAATCGGAAAATCACCGATTCGGTCCATGTACCGAATCGTTAGTGACACCGAATCGGAAAATCACCGAATCGGTCCATGTACCGAATCGTTAGTGACACCGAATCGGAAAATCACCGAATCGGTCCATGTACCGATTCGTTAGTGACACCGATTCGGTAAATCACCGATTCGGTCCATGTACCGAATCGGTAGAAAGACCGATTCGGACATGAGCCGAATCGGAAAACATGCCGATTCGTATGAATCGCCGATCGGGAAATTCCCCGATTCCGACAGTTGGGGAGATGTAGGGAGGCACAGAAACACCGAAATCGGCTCAAAATCGGTAGAATTCACTCGGTATTTACCATGGATTGCAATCAGGTGGTAACCAACTCCAACCCATATAAACAGGCCCAAAATGCATTGCAACTTGCAGGATGGCAGCTTTCTATGTCATTGCGAGGCGGCTACGGCTACAGCAGGAAGGACAGAGGGAATGGCTAAGAAATGAACAGGTCTACAGACAGAGGATAACCCTGTTCATGCTCACAGAGGCAGAGATACTACAGAGATACAGGCTGGACTCTGACACCATACTTGAGCTCATCAGGGATCTCAAGCCATTCTTGGACCACCACACCCCAAGGGCACACGCCATCCCTGCGCACATCCAGGTGCTATGCAGCCTACACCTGCTAGCGTCTGGCAGCTATCAAAGTGGTGTAGCAGCAGCAGGAGGGGTGAGCCAGAGCAGCCTGTCAAGGTTCTTCCACACATTCCTTGACGCCATGATACACAGGATGGACCAATACATCTCTTTCCCTGCAACCCACGCAGAACTGCTACAAACCAAAGCTGACTTCTACCAGATGGCACAATTTCCCCAAATCATCGGTTGCATAGATGGCACGCACATTCCGATTTGCCCACCAGCGGACACCGAATACATATACCGCAATCGCAAGTCTACACACACCATCAACGTGCAGGTGATCTGCAATGCAAAGTGCACCATCACAGACCTGGTTGCAAAATTTCCAGGGAGTACCCATGACTCCCATATTTTCCAACAGAGCGGCATATATGCACGGCTGATGGCTGGCGAATTTGGAGAAGGATACCTCCTAGGTGAGACACATCATCAGACCCCCATAACACATAGTAGCTAGGTGGAATACATGTATGCATGTGTCTAATGTGACCCCTTTCTCTTCCAGGCGACAGTGCATATGCCCTCCGCTCATTCATACTCACCCCCTACCTCAACCCCTCCACACCCAGCCAAAGGAGGTATAACCGGGCCCACATACGCACAAGGAATGTTGTCAAACGGACCTTTGGCATCTGGAAAAGTAGATTCAGATGCCTGCACAAGAGTGGAGGTGCAAGGCAGTATACCCCCATCACCTGCTGCAAGATCATAGCTGTATGTGCAATGTTACACAACCTTGCGGTGAAGAAGGGCACTGAGGTGGAGTTGTCTGACTACGAGGACCATGACGACGACGAAGCTGTGCCACTGACACAGCCAGCTGGGGTGTGTACGCCAAGTGATGGCAGATACAGACGTGAGGAGATTACTGAGAACTATTTCTGAGTGAGTACAGATGCAAAGACAGCAAAATGTTGGTTGGAAAACACAAATTTTAATACTGTTGCAACACAGTTACAGCACTGATGTGCAACAAAAAATGGTGAATAGGAAATAAAAAAAAAGTCCAAGGTTCAGGTTGCCTCACCCGCCCTTGCAAGGCTACTTCTTTGCCCGCTTGCCAGACCCACTGGGGTGTCCCTCAGCCCCCTCTGAATGCCCAGCAGCATCAGCGGAGCGCCTGGTGCTCCTACGTGGCTCAGACGCAGCGCTGGCCGGGCTGCTGCGGCTGCTGCTGTCCCCAGCATCACCCAGGTCCAGGGCAGGATTGGAGGCGGTGTTCGAAATAATCATGGCCTCCATAGCAGTGGTGATCCGGGCCATCCCCCTTGTGAGCTCAGCCGTATGCTGACTCAGGCTAGATTCCTGGTTCGCGCTGCGATGGCACAGTTGTGCCGTCGCCGCAGCAAGGCGGCCCATGGCGCGGTTCAGCACCCGGGCATCCCGCCTGCGCACCAGCTCATGCTCCTCCTGTCTGCTAGATGATTGGGTAATGGCAGTAAACAGCCTGCCTAACCCTGCTGCCACCTCCTTGTTCGATTCCACGAAGGCCTGGAATCCCTTGACCAACTCTCCCATCTGCAGGTTGTGCTGCAGGAGCTGGCGTTGGCAGGCCATCGTGGATCTAGCCTGTTGCCTCTGAATCTTCACCATCTGTCCCTCGAGGCCCAGGAATACACTGCCCTCCCGTGCTGGTGCAGCAGTGGTGGTGATGGTACGGCGCCGGGCACTGCTGCTTCCGGCCTGCTGAGTGGGCTGGGGTGCCACTGGTGGGGGTGTGGTGCTGGCCGGTCCCTGAGCCCCTGCTCCCAGGACAGGTAGTACAGGTGGCAAGGCCATGGTTGTGGCAGGAGCTGGTGTAGGCGGAATGGTGTCCCTTGTAGGGGAGTTCTCTGGGGAGAACTGCAAGGGGGGTGTGCTGGCCATTTGTGGGGAGTTCAGTGCATCGAAGTCTATCACCAGGTCTCCCTCCATACCTAGCCCTAGGGTGTTTCCGTCCTCCTCCTCCTCCTCCTGGGCAGCCTGTCTGGTGCTCGGCCCTGCGACTGCAGTGTCAGACGGTGCTGCTCCCTCTGATGTCAATGTTGTTCCGCCTGATGGGGCCCCTAGGTACAAAGAAGCATTTGTAAACTGAGTGCCGATGTATTACAGTCAGTTCAATTTAAGCATTCCACATGTCCTTGCATCTCCTTACACTGTGTCACACTGTTTCCTGTCTTGTGATTCTGCACTGCCATGTTTAGCTAACTACTGCTGACTACATGTACCATGATGCTTGTCTCTTGTATGTTGGTGACAGTACTGTGCTGGGGTTTGCCTATGCATTGTGTCTAATGGGGAGGTGTCTGGTAGGGTGTGTCATGATGCGCATGCTTCTTACCTGTATCTGTAGCTCTTGCAGAGCTGTCCAGGGTCCCAATTCCACTGACACTCCCTCTCAATGGTGCTGGAGACCAGTTCCTCCAGCTCGGTGAGGGGTGGCGCCGGGTTCCTGCCTCCTCCAGTGAGTCCAGCCTGCCTCTGTATCTCAGCCATCTTCTTTTTTGTGAGGCTGCGGATGTCGTAGAATCTCTTTTTGAGTTCTTCTACGGACCTGGGGGTGACACCCGCAGCATTCACCTTTCGGGCGATTTCGGCCCAGATCCTCCTCTTGGTGCTGTCTGGCACATTGAGGGACAGCTTTCCGAACAGCTGGCGGTGCACCCTCACCACCTCCTCGACCAGCACCTGAAGCTCGGTGGTGGTGAACTTCGGCTTCCTCTTCTGGGAGGACTTCTGGCTTTCGCACTGCTCTGCCATGTTCTTCAGTTCAGTTGACAACCTCCTACTCCAACTGCTGCAAACTGTGAGTGTTGAGCTCAGGCTGGCTCTCCAGAAACTTCTTAATTAGCTGCACCTGCCAGGGTTGCCACTCCCTGTTTGGGTGGGGGAGGGGGAGCCACCTCATTGGTTGAATCGGCTTTTACCGAATCGGATAATACCGAATCGGTAAAATCCGAATCGGTATTATCCGAATCGGTATTATCCGAATCGGTAAAAGCCGATTCGGTTTCTTCAATGCATTCCTATGGGCTTTTTCGCCATGGGTGTGTTTTCATGGCTACGAATCTATGATTGCCGAATCGGATTTACCGAATCGGCTTTTACCGATTCGGTGTTGGCCGATTCGGTAGTTTCCGATTCGTTGTTAGCCGATTCGGTACTTCCCGAATCGGTCCGTGCCGATTCGGAATGTACCGATTCTCATTACCGATGACGACCGAATCGGTATTCATTCGCTTTTTTTTCCCTACATCTCGTTTTCCGATTTCAGAATACCGATTCGGCCCGCCTCGGTATTTTGAATTCGGAAAATCGCGTTTACCTACATCGGGCCCTTAGTGAGGTGCGAACAGCAGTGTGCTGAGGGACCGAGCACCATGATTCCCCAGCGCCCGGAAACCAGTGAGTGAGACTTTGCAGCTGGGCCAGTCCTCAGCAATGTGAGTCCTCAAAACATTTAATAACTCTGTGCGCTGCCTCTCTGGAAGCAGGATGTGACGACACACCCTCATGAGGCGCTACTGCAAGTCTGGGACTGTGCCACTCAATGAACCTGGGCCGTGCTATGACATCGCTCAGGCTGTCTAGTGACTCAGAGCCTGGCTGTGTGCCCCGCGAGAATCAAAAAAGATACATTGTAGCAGCACGGGCTGCCACTCAGTGAGGCTGACCCTTAGCTGCTAGGAGGACATCCAAGCCTACGTGAGCAGCTCGAGCAACCACTGACACAGCCAGCTGCCACACACTGTTCGCAGCATTCTTTCTGTGACAGCTCTGAGACTGCATTATGCGTGACAATGCATTTCAGTGTGGTGTGGCGAAGCACCACACTGAAATGGGTTAGTCTAACGCCTGATGCGTGGTACTTGGCAGGATTGGACACACTGCTGCAGGTCTTTTTGAGGAGAAACTGTTACTGCATCACTTCTCCCCTCAGGGTGAATGAATTCTAAAATAGCTGTTGAGGTTCAACCTATATTCGCACCCGGCAACATCATTGCAGAGGGATCAATATCAAAGAACAGAAGAATCTGCTACAGTATAGGGTTGCAGGGCGTGGATAGTCACTGTAATGTTGAGGAGGAGTTGTGTTGTTAAAGTTGTGGAGATCTGCTAGGTGCTGCCCCTGCCTACTCTGTCAGTGGGCCAAGATTTAAGTCCCCCATGAAGTTGCAGCTGGAAGCCTATAGTCGTTACGTGGCAATGCCCTGCATTCATGGCTGGACTGGGCAGAGGGATGGAAACTAAAAGGGTGCACATCCAAATCGAGAGGCTGGGTAAATTGGATAAGAAGGTACATTTGAAGCACTTCAGATTTTAGTACATGTTCTCTAAATGTTGGTGAGAGTTAAACAAGGTGCTCTGCCCGAGGTTCAAGACTTGGAGGAGAGAATGCAGCCTAACGGCTAGGGCGGCCGACCTCGGAGCTGGCGAACCGGGTCCGAGTCTCGGCAGGGATGCTCAACATTCTGTGATTCTGAGCACATCACTTAATCTCCTCACGCCTAACCAAAATGAATGTGTCTGTCTGTAACGTAACTGGTGCTCACGTAAATAAATCGCTCTGATACCTTCGGGTCTAGTTCACGCTACATAAAACTCCACACAAAAAGAATAAATACTCTTTGTGATTCCTGAATGCTATAGGTAAATGTCATCTCTACAGAATCACAGTTTGTAAAACAGGCTTACAGTTCTGAGTAATGAGAAAGTTAAAGACTCATTTCCTAACTGATCCACTCATTCATTCGTTATTCTTCTGAGGCCAATAAACGACTGCCACTACAAATAACATCTATTTTCAGTGTTGAGAGACCAGACAACTTGTAAGGGTCTGGTATTTAACATAAGTAATAGTTTTTTTCTACTTAGATGACTTGCATATGATTATTTCTGCTAAGATGCCTAGGTTGTGGTTGGATCGGAGGCAATGGGCACTATAAATGATGTTGAAATATTGATGCTTAAATTGGCGCCTCAGGCGAGTCTGTGATGAGGCACAATTAGGGCAGACCAATTCAAGAAGACTGGGAGTGAAAACTACAGTTTAAAGCTGAACTAAATGCTTTGTCACAACTGAAGTGGCGATATTGTTGTAATTTGGATGATTGTGTAATCGTCGGAGCTTCGAGCGGGGGAAGTGAGCCACAGTCAGTGTCCTGTAGCCGGTGCAAAGAGCACTTAAAATCCCACCGCTTGGAGACTCATGGTGCCAGATAGCTCTTTAGGAGCAAGTTTCTCAATGAAGTTACGTTGCAATAGACTTATAGGCACACATTTAGCTTTTTAAGAGCACTTTTCTGTAAAGAACACCCCGATAATAATCGGAAGACGTGAGTAAGGCGGGGATCCGTCACCCCTTCCTGAAGAAGAAGCCTAGCTTCGAAACATGTCGACGATGCACACTTGAGGTGTTGTACATTATCATACAAAACATCTCACAATCACCCATTTTAACAGTACCAGCACGGGGCCCCATTAAAGTTTTTTGCAGACCTCACGTGCCAGGTACTTTTTAACCCTCACGTTTATCACTTGTAAGACCTCACCACTCACATCGAAACACAAAAAACTCCACACGCACCACACATAGCCAAAAATGTAAAGTGCCCCCACGTAGACGCCGGTTAGCAGCACGCCGCATCCCGTAGAGGGTTGCGAAGACCCCAATGATGAAGCATGACACCAAGGGTCCTTTTGGTGTGTGAGGGGTATTCATAAAACACAGTGTGCTCCCCTACCTCTGCAGGCCCCTTCTCCAACTGAATCAAAGAGCACCATTTGAAGTGAACTAGACAGGGCTGGCTTACAGGAAGGCATCAATCCATAAATTTGCCTGGGAGGATCTCTCAACCTCCACTCATGCTTCACCATGCAGTCCTGGGAGTCCAAAAATGGAACCTAGGGCCCTCCATGTATTGTAACAGTCACAGCAACACATACATCTGGTGCATGTATACAACATACACACATTGCACAGTATTGTATCCTCCATGTACAGTACCATTCAAAAACACATATACATCCAGCACTTGTATTCAACATCTGCGCATTGCCCAGCACTGTATCCTTTATGTATTTTACCACTCACAGGTACACATAAACTCAGCACATGCACGTATCATGCATGCATTGCACAGCACTACATCCCTCAGCTACTGTACAACTCTCAGGCCCATGCACCTGCAGCACATGCATCCACCATGTATGCACTACTCAGTACTG
Organism: Lissotriton vulgaris; assembly: GCF_964263255.1. Classification (NCBI taxonomy): domain Eukaryota; kingdom Metazoa; phylum Chordata; class Amphibia; order Caudata; family Salamandridae; genus Lissotriton; species Lissotriton vulgaris. The sequence continues at coordinate 1,061,726,600 of NC_141693.1, read as the reverse complement.
CACTATCCTTGTATTGTACCTTTCCCAGGCACTCATACACCCAGAACAGATACACAACTACTGCGCCACGCAGCACTTCACACCAAACTGATGTAGCCAAGGGTGAGTTAAGCACACAGCAGCACAACTTTAAAACCTGAATGAGCTTGTAGGCCTTATTCCAATGACACGGGTAAAAAAGGACTTGTTCACTCCTATTGATCACTACATGGTATGCTTCCACCACCCTGCTCATGCTGCTTAGCTGCTGGTGAAAGTTGTAGCCTTTCATAACTAAGACAGTAGTGCTTTGGGGACCCCTCATGGTCCAACAAGACTGCAATCCGTGAGAAAGGTTTATTTTATGGCGCAAACGCATGATCCGTGTTTGTCCAGGACAACATAAATTCAGCTATAGGGATCCAGATGTCAGTCCAGTTTGGCAATTAGAGCAGGGGTGCACGTCAATTACCATGCAGAAGACTTTTCTGTCCCAAAAGATGCCATTGTTCTTCTCCTAATAATAACTTTAAAAGCCTCCTAAAATATAGTCAAGGATGGACAGAGCGCTCATTTAGCTCAAAGTATTCGGTATTTCTGTTCCTGACCCTGAGTTCATCAACTAAAGCATCATCCATGAGACACCACACATTAGATGCCACACTCCCCTCTCCCCACATTCGGTGCATTGAATTGCGGTGAAACGGAGGTTTGATGGAGGATCTTGACCACGATTGGCCGACGAGCAGCCAGGGCCTGGGTCCGAGCTGACGTTGAAAGACGTCTCCCTCCGGCAGGTGCCTGAAATGGGGCGCGGCCCAGGAAGCGAACAAGTGCCGACCTGATCTCCCAGATGTGAAGCGGCGCTAATGTGTGCTGTTGTTGGGGCAGCGGTGGCCCGGGTCGGGCCAGCTCAAGAGCTTCTGTAGGCCCTTGGCACAACTGGGCCTGCCGGATTACCTGTGCGGCAGCACCCGGGCATCTGGGGGCAGGCTGCGGCACCCTGCGGGGTTCCCTTGCCCGCATTGGTGGTCATGGGCATTGGGGCAGAGAACATCACCAGTGAAGGAGTCCGATGGTGGGTTGGCGAGATCCCGGCTCCGGCTAGGGCGTGGGACCGGAGACACGCCAGGCCGCAATGTGCCTAGCTCTTCTGCACCCAGATGACGAGGCCAGCAAGGCCCAGCGGCTAACCAGGAGGAGTCTGCCCAGGGCCTGGGACACGGCGACCGGCAAGTGGAGGCCCTGGCCGGCCCTCATTACATTGAAGTACCTGGAGTGACATCATAGACCGGGAGCAGGACCGGGCCTGGTGAAGTGCGCTGTGGACTGGGTCTAGCCCTGTTTAGGAGTCTTGGATACGCCAAGCGCAACATGGTTATGGTAAGCCCTACATAAAAGACTTACCAGGAATCGACCAGTGTGACAACACTGCTACGGCCGGCACCGCCCACATTGCAAAGTTGGGCCACTGGGTTCCTCCCTACGAATGCATTGGTGGTGGATAGGGGAACACCAACATATGAATGCCAGGTGGATGGCTGGAGTGGCATAGCCTGAGGCAGCAACTACATCCTTGGCATACAGACTCAGAAGGAGTGGCCAGTCTGGGGCGAATTACAGGCCAGGGGTCCGGCGAGTCTGAACCTGCTAGGGGTCTACTTGGCTGGCCGCTTAGGCCTACAGAAGTGGCTAAGCTAGACTAGGTGCGGCTTGTGGTCAGTGGTGAGTCAGATTCCGAGAGGCCTGGCCTGCAGTGTGGCTGCCCAGTACACCCAGCAGAACACCCGGGAGGGGATCCTCAGACAGTATCCTAGACAAATTAGTCACATATTGAAATTACACAGCCATAAGGCCATCACCGCTTGAGTGGCGAGACGCCCACTGTGGCCCCTCCCCCTCCTTGTTCTCACACCTACTGGCATGGGCAAGCATAAGCTGGCGAGCTCTAGCCCCAAGCAAAGCACCCTGGGACAGTTTACTACTGCCCCAGGTGGAGCTAATGTGGGCAATGCTGGTGGTCCAATTCCAGACAATGTGGCACTACTAGCTGCAATTACTCAAGCCTGAGATACCCTTGATGCGATGATTGGCCGTGGGGTCCAAGGTATCATTTCTGCATCAAGACCTCCGCAAAGCTGTGGACCACATCACAGAGGCAGTGACTCATGTCTCGACAGTGGAATGACACAGTAGTTTCCCTGCAAAAAAAGGTGAACAAACTTACTGTGGTCACGCAGGAGATGGCGTCCAGGATGGAAGACGTGGTGAACTAGTGTCAGCGCAATAATCTGTGCTTCATTGGCTGCACGGAGGGGTGCAAGGGCCCTCCCTGGATCGCTTTCTTATGCAATGGCTGAAAGCTCTCCTGCCAGAAGCCTCCTTGTCCCCCTGCTTCATTGTGGAGAGAGCTCATCGGGCACTGACCAAGAAGCCACCCCCAGTGGAGCGCCCGAGACTGGTGATTGCTAAGCTGCTGAATTACGCGGACCGAGATGCCATCCTACAATATGTCAGAAGCCAGAAGGACCAGTTGCTCTTTGAGTCACGACCTATTATGATATTCCCAAATTACACTAGACTAGTACAGCAACAGCAACAGTCCTTTACAGCAACAAAGCGTACCCTTAGAGATTTCAATGTACAATATATGTTACTGTATCCTGCTCCTATGAGGGTTACGTATAACTCAAAGACCTACTTCTTCTACACACCAGAGGCGTTCTTCACCTGGGCGGGCAAGACGGAGCACCTAAAACCACACACACTGCTGCCGTTGGAATCCAATTCTTCTCAAAGATCACAGAGAAACAGGCAAAAGAGGAGCAACTCAAAGAGGAGGTGCAGGTCCAGATCCAATTGGCGCTCTCAGACCCAGGACCTTGAGTGATAATGCATGCCAACCACCTTTGTTTCTCCAGCCTTTGGCCATGATAGGGTCAGTATCCTTCTGGTGAATGCAGCATTGTCTGAAGCAATATTCCAGCTTGGTGTCAATCTCAAAGAACTACTACGCCCCTGGACATTTACGTTCATGTTTTATGGGACGTTGGTGTATGATTGGATGAGGCCTCCTGGGACCCCCTGTTGGGGCCCGGGTTCTCCTCCTCTGGACAGATGCTCCTTGTTGGTGGCAGTATTGGGGTGGGGAGTTGGGGGAGGGGGAATTTCAGACTTTTCAAGTTATTATTGTTGTAGTTTTCACATATTCACAGGGCTATGCCACAGCTTTGCAAACGCAACTGAAATTACACTTCATACAGACAATAGATGACTACACACACGCATAATCCCCAGCTTGGGGAATTGACCATAGTAACCTGGACTGTAGGAGGGCTGTTTAACAAAATGGAAAGGGGCGCCGTTCTTCAAAAAGCCAAGCGCTGTGAGGCTGACATCCTTCTCCTGCAGGAGACCCACCTCCTAGGTAATAAAACCCAGTGCCCTCACTAGATTTGGGTACCACACAGTATACCATTCTGGGTTCATAAGGTGTTCCCAGAGCACAGCTATCCTTATACACTGCCGGCTCCCGTTCATCCTATCCAAGCATTGGTTGGACCCAGGAGGTCGATACACCATCATATCTGGTAGACTACATGGTGATCATATAGACATTGGAAGCATCTACGCTACCCCTCCTCTGGGACATACCTTCATTGACAGAATCACGCAACTTTGGGGGGAGCTCCCAGATGGCCTGATATTGCTGGGCCTCGGCGCGAACCTCCGACGTGCAGATCCAAATTACATCTCCTGGCTACTACACTGGGGTGATCTGATGCATGGCGAGCCTACCACCCCTCTGAGATGGGGTTTACATTCCTATCATCCATGCATGGCTCTCTATTACGGTTAGATTATGGTTTTGTGCCACATAGCTAAATATATAGAGTATCACATATCTCTATTTTGCCCAGGGGACTGTCAGACCATTCCCCGGTTTTATTCAAACTTCGTACGGGATATCAAAAGCCTCCATTTAGGTGGCGTATGTCACCTTGGCACCTCCAGGACCCAGACTACCAAGCTGTTCTTAGTCAGGCCATTTCCGACTATCTCGTGTCTAACACCGCCTCAGTCCCGTTCAGCGTTATCCTTTGGGAAGCTCTCAAACCCACAATCCATGGGGTAGATATTAGCATAAGTGCGGGCGAAAAGCATAAATGCCTCGCTCAGATTGTAGAACTAGAACACTGCCAGAGGTCCCTCGAAGCCCAACTCACCACAGGTACAAGTCCAACATTGCAACGTAACTTACTTCAAAGACAACAACAAGTACACCAATATCTCACCAATGAAGCGTGCAAGATCTGGCTAGCGTCACAACACAGGATTTATCAATGGGGTGATAAGTCTAGTAAAATGATCCATCGGCTGTGCCAGGCCGTGACGCCCCCCACCCCCGTCCTGACGCTTCAGGACGCGGAAGGAGTCCTGTGCTCATTTCCAGAGGTAGGGGCCCAAGTGTCTACAGCGTATTATCCCTCACTATATGAGCATAGACAGCACATTTCGAGCGCCCTGATAGGGGAATTTTTTACCGATATACCCCCCCAAAAGCTTTCACACCACGTATGCGACCAACTAGACAACCCCATAACTGTGGATGCACTCAGAGCAGCGCTGGTCAGCATATGCCCAGGCCTGGCACCCGGCCCCAACGGTTTCCCAAGTGATTTCATAAAGCCAAATATAGCAACATTAGGTCCACATTTGCTGGAGGCCCTTCATGGAGCCCTCGAACAACGCATATTACCCCCTGACTGGCGCCACAATGAATTCGCCATATTCCTCAAACCCAGCCGCCCCCGGGAAGACTCATCTTCGTTCCGACCTATTTCCCTCCTTAACGTTATGCCCAAACTCCTGGTCAAAGACCGTGCAGACCGCCTTCGCACGACCTAATCCATCCTGATCAGTCCGGCTTCATGCCAAATCAGTCCACTTGACAAAACATCCGACGTGTCCACAATACCATCGCGAAGGCCCCAGAGCTAGGCCGCCCCACGGCTACTCTGCTGGCGGACATAGATAAGGCGTTCAATTCCTTAAGTTGGACGTATCTATTTCAACTCCTCATATCCATTAATTTCGGCCCACGTTTTCTGGCATATGTCCAATTGCTTTACACAGACCTTTCAGCCTTGGTCCGGATAGCAGGACAAAGATTGGCACCCTTCCCTATAGGCCACGGTACAGAACAGGGATGTCCCTTGTCTTTGTTGTTAATTGCCCTAGCTGTTGAGCCCTTGGAAGCCTGGGTGCAGCAGGACCATTTATTCGAGAGTTCGAGATGTCGTAGACATTATCTGATAGAATCACACTATATGCAGATAACGTGCTATTCTTTATGACTGACCCTTGGTTCTCGGGACCCCGAATCTTCCAGTTACTCCGGGTGTTTGGGGAGACTTCGGGACTTGGTATTAATCCTTCAAAATCAGTGCTATTTCCTATATACCAGGGACGTGGAGCTTCGGCGGCGGAGCTGTCCCACGTGACCAGCGGTTTTAAATACTTCATCTCACCCTGCCCCATGACTTCGTGGAACACACAACATTAATCCACTACTCACAAGCCTACGCGAAGAGACAGCGATATGGTCCCACCTACCGCTGTCTCTGTATGGGCGATTGGAAATTTTTTAAATGGTCTCCCTGCCTCGGATACTCTACCGGTTGCAAAATTTCCCTTTTTTTTTGTGAACATTTCTTTATTAACAGGATAGATGCATTTGTAGTCAGCAGTGCAGGGTATTCACAATACATAATTTGCACATTTGTATGCTATGATCGCACTGACAGGATATATACATTTCCATTTTTTCGTTAGTTTGAAAAATCACCCAACTTGAACTCCCCCCTCCCTCTCCCTCCCCCCCCCCCCGGCACTATCCTACTCATAGTTACATCCTCTCATGGTGCCGGACACTTTTACACATGGAAATTGCGTGTGATAACCCTGCTACAGCCGTACTAGAGGCATTTAGGATGTGACACTTTTATTAGACACTATTCGTGCACCTGTGGTTGCGTGCAACGGGCCCATCCTATGTGGTGTAAGCTTTATGAGGGGCGTTGTATTTTTGGATTTGTCTTCATTCCTGTTGTCCCATATCTATGGTGTGATCTGAGTCTGTGTCATTCCCTGACTCAAAGGACCCCAGCAACGCATTCCATTCCAGGGAGATGGGGTGCTTCCTGAGCCCTCTACGTTCCTCGCGTTGCAATGTCGCACTCTTAGCCTTCCCCATCTCACTAACTCCGCCCTCCATATCTCAGGGTCTGGTGGCCTGGGTGACTTCCACCTCATGGTTATGGCACGCTTCGCTAAGATCAGGGCTAGATCTGTGAATCGTGTGCCTACACTCTTTTTCCGTTCCACGGGACCCAATCCCAGAAGGGTATATTCCAATGTGGTGTATGGTTTGGCGGGGACTAGCCTAGCCAGGTCGTTCTGTACTGTAGTTCAGTAATACCCTAGTTTAGGGCAAGCCCATAACATGTGTACTAGTCGGGCATCCTCCGCCCGCACCTTGGGCATGTATTGGGAGTATCAGGGAACATAGTGTGTAGGCGGTGGGGAGTCAGATATGCTCTGTGCAGGAGCATGAGCTGTATGAATTTGAACTTCTGGTTTCTCGATACCTTTTTAGGATATTTCAAAATCCGGTCCCATTCCTTATCCCTGAGCGGTCTCTCAATGTCGTGTTCCCACTTATCCTGTATGGGTTGCAGTGAAATAGCCCTGCCCTCTCTTATACCGTGTGTTATCCATCTGGTCAGATGGCCACCAGACCCCATCAGATACTGCATCGTGAGTAGCGAGTTTGTGGGTGGCTCTGTCCCATCCGGGGCCCATACCTGTGCTATGTAACATTTCACTCCTGCGTGTAGCAGGAACGACCCTCCAGGTGTGTGGTGTGTAGTGCGAAAGTCTTCGAATGTCATCATCCTGCCATCATTAAAGAAATCCCCTACTTGCGTCACTCCCAAGTCATGCCAGTCTGTAAGCATATGGTTCGAAAGCGTTCTCAGTCCGGCCGGTAGTCCTAGTAGTGGTATCGTGGGGGCGTAAGTTGACGAGGAGGAAGTGTATTTCACTGCTCGCCTCCAGTGTTCAATCGCTATGCGGAGCAGGGGGGGTGTTGACCGCGGGACCTTCGCCCTTGGGAGTAGCAGGGCATTGCACTCCCCTTGTTCCATTCCGAGTCAGACATGTCAATTTCGTGTAGATTGCGTCCTGCCAGCCAGTAGGCGAGCCATTGCAATTGACATGCGAAGTTATATGCCCGGAGGTCTGGGACCCCCATACCACCCGCAGTCGTGGGGAGCTGCAATTTCTTCAGGCTGATACGTCGCCTCCCGGAGCCCCAAACCAATTCAGTCATCAGGGTATCTAGTGTTTTGAATACGGTGGCAGGAATTCTCAGTGGCAGACCGGTAAAGTAGTACAACAGGCGGGGCAGGACCACCATCTTGTAAATAGTCACTCTGCCCACCACTGCTAGTGGTAGCGTGGTCCAGAATTGCACTTGTGATCTTAACTTCGTTATCGCCCTCCGTATGTTGCCATCAAGTAGATCCCTTGACTCTCTGTATATTTGTATCCCTAGGTAACGAAAGGTGTGTTCCGCCACCTGGAAAGAATAAGGTGCAAAGGGAAGGTGGGTTTCCACTCTGGTTGCAGAGAAGAAAAATCCATACGATTTGGGTTCGCTAATCGTAAGGTCCGACATGGTGCTGAAGCTATCAAATATTTCAGGCATAGGTTCTAGATCCCCTCCTAGGTCTCCGAAGTAGAGGATAATGTCATCCGCATATGCTGATACCACATGCGTCACCCCGCCTCTCCGTATGCCCCTGTGTTGCGCAGACTCGCGGAGTTTGCATAGTAGGGGCTCTAGTGCCAGTATAAATAATAGTGGGGATAATGGGCATCCCTGCCTAGTACCTTTTGCTACTTCCAATTGTGTTGATATGCATCTGTTTGTGCGGATCCGCGCCGTCGGATATGTGTAAAGCAGCTTTACCCAGCTAATGTACTCTGTCGTTATCCCGAAGTAGTCGAGTACCGCAAACATGTAGTCCCATTTGATTGAGTCAAATGCCTGTTTCAGGTCTAATGATATGCATCCCTCCGCTCCTGTCCGTCCCGGTGCATCTAGCATGATTTGGCTGAGTCGCCGCAGATTCATAGCAGTGCTCCTGCCCGGCACAAAGCCGCACTGGTCTGGGTGTATGAGCGACGGAATATATTGGGCCAGTCTAGTTGCTAGTATTTTACTTAATATTTTGTAGTCCGTGTTTAGTAGTGATAGTGGCCTGTAATTTGCTATATGTAGGCCGTCTCTGCCCGGTTTCAGCAGTGACACTATTAGGGCTTGCAGTGTGGACTGTGGGAGGCCCCGAGCTTTAAGTGCCTCTTTATACACCTCTAAGAGTCGTGACGCCAAAAGATCTATGAAGGCTCCATAGAATTCCACTGGAAGGTCGTCCGTGCCCGGGGCTTTGTTCCGTGGGAGTGCGCGAATAGCCTGGCGTATTTCTGCTACCGTGATAGGCCTCGCCAGCTCTTTCCTCTGTCGTTCCTCAAGCTTCGGTAGTTCCAACCCCTCCATGAAGTCCCCAAGAGTCCCATCTAGCATAGGGGTGTGTGGGCCGTATAACGTCCCATAATAATCTCTGAATGCTGTGTTAACACTCAACTGCGTTGTTGCCATCGACCCTCCTTGGTCAATAAAGGTCCTGCCTTATCCGCCTGAGCATGTTGTCGACTCGTGTACTCTCTGTAGTCTAGGATGCGTAGCTCTTCTAGCAGTTCTGCGTGTTGGATGTGTGCTTCTTGTAGTGGCGTGAAGGGTACATTCGTGTCGGCAGCTTCACTCTCTAACATGGCTAGACGCCCCTCCATTTCCCGGAGCCTGTCCATCCCATTGTGCCTCAGGCCCACCCGTGTGCTCATCGCTTCTCCCAGGATCGAGACTTTGAAAGCGTTCCACTCCACTTGGCAGGAACTCGCGGACCCACTGTTTGTGTCAAAGTAAGTTGCGATGGCTATCTCGAGTGTTGTGCGGAAAGTTGTGTCTTCCAAGAGATCTGGTGTAAGGCGCCAAGTTGGTATGGGTGTAGGGATCCTGCCCCACTGGAAACTAACTTCCACCGGGTTGTGGTCCCAGAGAGTTTTACCCATGTGTTCTGCCATCATGACCGACCCCAGTAGTGATGTAGTGCAAAAAACATGGTCTATTCTGGTGTGTAATTTGTGGGGTGGTGAATAGAATGTGTACTCCTTGTCTAAATGGTGTTTACCACGCCATGCATCCACTAGGTGCCAACCCTCTGCCCATTGCGCTAGCGCCTCAGCTTGTTTTCTACTTTCCGTAGCTTGCAATGGTGGGTGGGACCTATCTAGGGAGACATCCAGGACAGCATTAAAATCCCCGCCCATCAACCAAGGAAAATCCGCCCAGTCAGCTAGCACTCCGTTAAGTTTCACTAGGAAGGCCGATTGGCTCGAGTTCGGCGCATATACACTACCCAACACAACAGGGGAACCGTCCAACAACCCTCGGACGAATACGTATCTGCCTTCAGTATCTTTCCTCAGTTCCACTAGTTGAAAGGGGACTGAGTTCCTCAGCCACAGAGCTGCCCCTCTCGAGAAGGCTGAGTAAGAGGTAGCGAACAATTGTCCCTTCCACTTTTTAAGCAACTTCCCACTTTCTGAGTTCGTTAAATGGGTTTCCTGAAGGCAGGCAATTTTGACATTTCTGCGATTTAGTTGAGCCAAAATTCTATGCCTTTTGTGGACTGACCCCATGCCACGAACGTTCCAGGTGCACAACTTGTAATCATTAAGGGTCCCCATTCCGATTAGTAGCAGGTAAAGTCGGTGAGGACCGCACCATGAAACAGGTGTAGTTAGTCAGCCATAAGTCTCGTGCCTGTACAAAAAACAACCCCATAACTACTAGGTCCCCGAATAAAACCCTTCGGGATCCAAACAGTACCGCCCAACGTGGGCATGCCTTACATTGAAACATGTCTATATGGTGGGGAGCTGGGGCCACTTACACAAGTCCAGAGTCAGTTGGTAGCACTCCATTGCGCCCATAGCAAATGGCCCCCCCGATCGCCTTGCATTCAGTTCATATGTTACCATCCGATGTCTTCCCCAGTTACAGTCTTAGGTCATTCGCTTCTTGTGCTGTGATCTTGGGGAACAGTTGTAGACTATCAGCCGAACCCGACACCTCCGTGTGCGTGGCGGAGCGGCTAGCTGAGGCAACAGTGTCTTGAGCATTGTGCTCAGCCAAGGCGGCCGTTGTCAGTTGACCAATCCCCTTGGTCCTGGTCGATGATGACCCTCCTGAGGCCGTGTGTCGGTTTGCATGTCCCATGGTCGCTCCCGTCTGGCTCCGTCCTTCCCGGTGCGATGGTCCCTCATTCCGATCCTCCTCAAAGGGGTCCTGGGTGTGTCAGCGTTACCTCCATCCACTCTGCCGCTTCCTCCGGTGATTCGAAAAAGTAGGACTTGTTGTTGTACTTTGAGCCGGGCCGGAAATAGCAGTGCGTATTTCAGGTTCCTGTCTCGTAGCTTGCGTTTAACTCCCAGGAACGATGATCGAGCTCTTTGTACCGCCGGGGTGAAGTCTGGGTACACAGAAATAGTCTTGTCTTCGTACCGCAATGGGGCTTTCTCTCTCGCTGCCCTCAGGACCGAATCTCGATCTTTGTAGTGTAGGAGGCGTGCAATTAAGGGGCGCGGTGATGCCCCTGGTTTCGGTGGTCTTGCCGGCATTAGATGCACTCTCTCCACACTTTACAATGGCGTGAGGTCCTGGGGGTCTACTATCTTTTTTAGCCAGTCCTCCACAAATTGGGTAGGGTCCTTCCCCTTGCTTCTCTCCGGAATACCCAGTATGCGCACGTTGTTTCGGCGGGCCCGCCCTTCCGCATCGTCCAGCTTGTCCCATATCAGTTTAATCTGTTTGTCCATATTTTCAAGTTTCGCAGAGTGGGCTGTCTGTTGCGGGATGAGGTCGTCCAGCGCTACCTTGTGCTCTTTGACTTTCTCCGCCAGCTTCGTATGGTCCGCCTTGAGTAGTGATAGGCTCGTCGCCATGTTGTCCATTCGGGATTCCAGTGCCTCTCTGGACGCCTTAATTTCAGCCAGTATGAGGTCCAGTTTTGCATCCTGCAAGGTCTTGCCTGTTGGGGGAATCATCTCTACGTTCGAGGAAGCCAGTGGGTCCTCCGAGCCCGTGGATTGCATATCGGCGCCGGCTCCGTGGTCCTGCACCTTGGCCTTGTTTCTGCCCATAGTTCGTGTTTGCAGGGCGGCAGTCGCAGAGTGTCCTCAGTGCCACTGGGTTGGGGCAGCAAAGGGTGTTTCGCAGACAAGTGGTATGCCACCGGCGCCCCCCTGGTGTAGCCGTTGGGAATAGGTCGCTGTTCTATGGCCCACCGTGTGTGATGTAGTTAGGAGGCCTCACCAGGGCGCAGTGCACCAGTGCAACCAAGGTGGGTAGGTTGAAAATGGTGGCCCTTTAGGCTCTCCACTGACTGTTATGCCTCACTGCCAGTACGCCAGCATATAGGGGGGTGGGTGTCAGAGTCCAAACGCTGTTTCCGGAGCACAGCAGCGTGGTGTTATGCCAATGATCTCCACTCCTTCCCCCCACACCGTACCGTCCACCAGGCAGCACAAGGGGCTCGGTAGGCAGTGTCCCCGCAGGCGATGGAGGCCCCTCGTCCGCCGCGCTGCAGTCGGCGCCCGTCCCAGCCCCTCCGATCACTAGCACACGGGGCAGGACAGCGGTGGCAGCGCCTTCAGGGAGTCAGTATAGCGCGTCGGGGGTAGGCGCGTCCAGACGGGGATCCAGTGCGGCCGGCGCCGTCTCCGCTCCGAACGGGCAGGTCTCGCCGGCAGCCCACACAAGCAGCGCCCTCGCTGGTCTCCGACAGCTCGTGGGCTCCGCAGGTCTCACTGTTGTTTCCCGGAGAGCCGGCTGCTGGTATACGCCGGCTCACCTTCCTGCAGCGGCTCGGGTCACACCCGCATCGGCTCCAGCAGGCACGGGCTGTCCCCTCACGCCAGTCCGCTGCTGTACCACGAGGGCTAGGCCGCGTTCAAGCCGCGGTCCGTGTCCGGCCGCCAGTAGTCGTCTGTGATCGCAGATTGCCGTCGGAGGTTCGCATCGCCTCCCAGGGGCCAGGGGGGATATCGTGGTGATCTGGGGTGCAGGGGAAAGAAGGATATTTAGCTGGTGTTAATGGTCATGCACGGAGCCTCTCTAGAGCACGACCGCCATGTTCGGTCCGTGGCCACGCCCCCCGCAAAATTTCCCATATAATAGTTCTCGCACATAGTTTACCCATGTCAACACAATTCTGAATAAGTTCCTGTGGAATGGGGGCGCCATCCATGTAGCATGCAGTATCTGCACACAGTTGACACACAGCCGGGGAATTGCTGCGGCAGATGTGTACACCTACTATGCAGCATCCCATCTTTTGATTATTAATGAATGATAGTATAGCTCACATACAGACCCAGCTTGTGCACTGGAACACCTGACCATGGAGGGTGTTCCCCTCCCGATGCTTCTTTACAGCCAAATGAACCTAGATTTCCTACCCCCCACCAGCAGAACAGTAGTCCTGTTCTGGTAGTACACGGTCAGAAACATGGGTTGGCTGGGCCGCCTGACACAGACGACCCGCTGAGGCACGGCTCACATCTGCGCCCCAACGCTGAACTTTCTGGCTTTCACAAATGGGACCTATTAGGTATTTCCACCTTGGGCGATGTTATGCAGGGTTCTACCCTTAAATCGTTCCAGCAAATGCAAGAAGACTTCAAGCTGCATAGGACGCAGTTCTATAAGTACTTGCAACTGAGACACACTCTGACTGCCCTGACCCGTCCGATGGACGACCTACCAGAATTCCATCCCCTGGAGGGCCGTTTACTGATGGGGGACCTAGGGGCACATAAGATTTGTCAAATCTACCAGACACTGACCACCCATACCTGTACCACACTACATAGAACTATGGGGGCATGGGAAGAGGGCTTACCAGACATAACGGACGATGACTGGAAGGAGGCCTCACCAGTCCCTGCGGTGCTGCAGTCTCCACGTGCTACCGTATTATTCAATCTAAATACCTCCACCACATTTACTTCACACGTTCCCACCTGTGGAGGATGGGTGTCATCCAGTCTCCTACGTGCCTCAGATGTGGGGATGCGGAGGGAACCTTCTTTCATACGGTATGGAGCTGTGGGGCTCTGCAGACATTTTGGCATAAAATCTCGTCCTGCCTGGGCAGGGTCGTGTCATGGGATCTCCCAATGGACCCTAAGCTATTCCTACTAAATAGTACAGAGGGGATTGGCAGGGACCACTGTAAACAACACTTACTCTTTCTGGGCCTCACACTTGCCAAACAAGACATTGCCCAAGCCTGAAAAGGAACATCCCCACCAACAATAGGTAGGTGGAAGATGGCCATGGACAGATGCATGGAAGCAGAGATTGCGGTTTTTCAGGCACGGGGCTACCTACAGAAACACAGGAAAATCTAGTCCAGCTGGGCGACATATCGGGGTATAGATCTACCCCCCTGCTGCAAACAGCCCCTCCATAGAATTCGGCCTATACATCTCCCCGACTACTATGATGCCCAAGTTGTGTAGCTCTATCGTCAGCACATATACACTTAGACATTGTGCGTTCAGTGAACTTTGTGGTAGCCTGTGTCAATTTCCAGTTGTTCGGCCTGCAGGTTAAGGCTGTGTGGTTGTATAAAATAATTGGTACTCTTTATCCGATCTGTCTTTACAATGATTGCGGTTGGCTCCTGTCCATCATGTGGCATTAAAATCTAATAAAATGTGTTTTAAAACAAAGAAAGAAAGGGAGGAGAGGAAGGAAAAAAGGAAACCACTCTCCCACCATGCCCGAGATATGTAAGTCTCAGCACATTGGTGGCACTTTAGGAGTTTGGGATTATTTCAAGAGTGCCTCTTCAGAACCACCTGTAAGGCAAAAGGGCAGAATGGGTATTTTCCTGAACAATGATTTATGTATTTTTTAGTAAGATGTCTTACTGTTTGACTGTTTCCATCGCTGTACTTACTTTGCCTCCTGGAACCACCACTCGGGGGGGGGGGGGGGTATATGTGTATGTAGCTATATATACTTTCAAGAGAACACCCCTTCAGACTAAACTCTTCTTGGGTCTGTCAGACTGCCTCTCACTTAGCTCACATGGAGCTTTGGAGGTGTGGTTCACGGTCGAGGAATTTTAATTTTCTGGCTACTCCCGTGCCTGGAGTGTCTTTACTCTCTACCCAGCAGAATTCCTAAAATGTCACCTCTTTCACACAGCCTGTGACCACAGCACCTTGCATTAGAAAGCCTAGGATTCAGGATGGGAGCAGGCGAATGCAGTGTGCTTTCACCGACTTCACTATCAGAAATATTCCATGAGCTCTTCCTGTGCATTTTGGGACTACTAGACTCGAGGATTTTTCATCTAAACTTGCAAATCAAAAAATATGTTTCCACGGTTTGGAACTCATCACAATGAAACAACATATGGCTCCGGCTTGGAACAAAAAAGACTGTGCAATGCACCCTGCCATCTTCCTGATATGTTTTGTCAAAGCGCACCGAGGCAACAGAAAGTTGGAGTGGCCCTTTACACGAGACCCTTAATAAATGTACAGTTCATGCTCGGCACACACTCAAGCAGATCACATTTCAAACACAATTAAAAAAAACGATATACACCAAGCTCTCTACAAAAAGACTGCACCTTGGCTGCGACAATAATGATAGGAGCTGACACGGCCATGGACAGCTCCTTTTATTGGCCACTGTTGCTATCTCACGTTTGGCAGTATGAGAAACACATATGTTTATTTATTGGCCATTAAAACCCCAGTTTGAGTATAACTAAGAGACCGGGTAATGCATTAGGTTGCATACAAAAGGCTTTCAATTTCTAAAGGAACTGGTAGGAGAGAGCAATAAAAACTGAGCGACCACACGAAAACAAACAAACACGGGAAGGCACAAACTCGAACACCTTTTCTCGCCTCGCTTCTCTTCCTCTCGCTCTGCAATCATTGAATCGCAGCGAGAAAGCACTTATACTGTTCAGAAAGCACGCTTTCCAAGCCCATCTGCCACACACTTGTACATTCACCGGTGTTGCCATGGCTACGTGCTCGCATTCGAATATATCAAATGGGCTCTGTCTTTTCAAGCGCTTTCCTCAATTTATGCACAGAGTGCGCCTGAGCATTGTCTTAAGTACATGCAGTGCCTTATGTTTAATCATTTGCAAATGACTTGATTTATGCCTGCACCTTGAGTACCCAGAGCCAGCTGCCGTAGTGAAGCAGGCGCGGGCATGCCGGCTGGGCAGGCCCACTTGTACGCCGAGAACCTACCGGAAGCTTTGTTTGCAGCACACCTTTACTTCTGCTTCCCCAACACACAATGGAGCAAGGCAAGTGCTAACCGCTCAGGTTCCATTTGTCTCATTAACGCCCCAATCTTAACAAAAGAGGATAGGTAACAATTTCATATGAAAACTAGTTGCTTGGCAATGGCTGGCACTTTTAGATACCAGCAACGTACTATAGAGGAAAACTGCAACTGGAATAAGAAATCATCTAAAAGATTCGCCCGGCTATTGCTGCATCCTGTTACTGTAAACAGCTTGTGGCAAGAAATATAGATTAAATGAAGGATAGCTATAACCTGCACACCTGCTAAATAAGAAACTTAATTACAATGAACAAATTACACCTATGTAATCAGTGTGTGCAACATTGTGATCCTGACTGGCTCCTGTCAGGCAAAATATACAAAAATTATTGTGTACAGTTTCTGTCACATATTACAAGGTGCACTACTCAGGCCCTCGTGGTGCTCTTGATTAAATTGCTCTTTCTCTGGTAAACACAATTATTGAAACTCTTTTCTCATTTTTAACATCAATAATGCGTGATTGCCCCAGTCATACAGATGGCGAGTTAACAGATAAGTGAACAATATGACTGTGTAACAAGATTATCAATATTTCATCTACGGACAGCGTTTGATAAATGCAACATTTATTGTACAATTCATTTCAGCATCATATTCCACAATGCGTGTTCAGTGTCGTTGTTTCAAATGCATTTCGGGAGACCCTTCTTCAGGGGACACTATAAATGCAAATAAATTAACATTTAAAGTCATGATATAATATAAAGTAAGTCTGTGAGCTTTTAAGGACAAAGACCAAAATTCCAAAACGGTATCTGTATTCAAGCTGCTGCCCACAAGGCAGTGCTACCAAAGAGTGCATGTGTATCTAATGTAAATTAATAAGAACTGCCTCTCCACTCCACTGGTGACCCATTCGCAACATTGAGAGTCTGGACTAGAGCCCAGCAGAATGTATCCAGTTGTGCCTTGTAGTAAATGCTTAGTAAGTCCTCCATCTTCCATATATCTCTTTGGCGTTGGCAAAGGCACTCTGCTAAGGCGACCTGCCCACACCAAGGAAATCAGCAATCTATCCAAACATTTAAACACACCCTGATCTATGTGAAAGAAAAGGTTTTGTACCACTTTGATGTGTTGGCCTGCTGCTTCTTTCCTGGGAGTGAGAGGAGTGGACTTTACTCTCTGCATCTTGCTTTCTAAGGTTCTCCAAGACTTGACTGAGCTTGCCTCTTGTTGCTGAAGTCACAAGGACATCAAAGACTTCACCTGCATCTTGCTACCAGCACACTTACTCCTCTGCTGTGGGTCCTGTCCTGCCAACTGGGGCCAAATCCAATCCTGAGCCCTTGGACTCTAAGCGCCAGTCTGGAACCGGAGCATCCTTGTGACATCACCGCTGCCGCACTGAAACCGTGGACACCGTTTGCTAAGTGCGCGATGCACTGCCATCCACTGCCACAGCGCCTCTGAAGAAATGCCACCTAAGTCTAACATGCCCCACTACGACGCAGCCTGACCCTGTGTGGCTTTCAACCGATGCAGCGACTGCAACCCAGTGGTTCGACATAGACACTGAAGAATCAACGCAGCATGCCTTCTACATCGATACATCATCGCATCGCCTTCGGGAACCAAGGTCTCGCCACAGCATCTGACGCCTCACCTCCGCTGCGTCACGCATCATCCTTGATTTTTGACGTATCAAAGGTACTGTAACGGGGTCTGCTTGATTCCTGTATTCGGCCTGCACTCCATCACGGTCATTCTGAACTTTAGGATTTGCCCGAATCAAGCACAAACAGATTGCCACAGCGGGAGCTATAGACTTCTAAAGACTGCATTTTTATTTCATCTTTAAATTCATATCTTGACTTGCGTTTGTTGGATTTTTGTTGTTTTGGTCTTGTTTTACTCAGATAAACATTGTCTATCTGTCTAAACTGTGTTACTGTGTGTGTGTGTGTGTGTGTGCGGGTGTGTGAGTGTGTGCACAAATACTTTACACATTGCCTCTGGGGATAAGCCTGACTGCCATGTGCCAAGCTACTAAGGGAGTTATCTTCGGTATGTAATGTACTAACCCTGACTAGGATTGTGGGTCTCTACTTGGACAGGGTGCATAACTTGGCAACTAGAGACCCTATTTCTAAAACAGTTGAAGTATCCAGGCCAGGAGTTTCCGGATTTGTCACCCTTCCTGTGTAGGCGCAGCCTGTAGTGTGTAAGCGTGTAAGGGTGTTGCCCAAAAGAGTATGTGGCTTCTGCTGTGTCTCTACACACCCCTGCCTATCCTCCATCGCACTGTCTGCCTCTTCAAATGGCCTTCCAGCCGTTCCTCACATCTGGCCACCTCCCACTGTTTCCGTATGCCACATGTGGCAGCTGGTCATCTCCCTTTCGCGCGCGCCCGGTTTGGTGGCGGACAATTTCAGAGCTTGCATGCAAGAACTGGCAGCCTGGATGTCCGCCAACTGCCTGAAACTTAATGGCAGTAAAACCGAGGTGCTCGTGGTGGGGGATGTCCGTCTGTGTGGACGTCGGCGTGGTGGCCATCCTGCCTCGGAGAGACACCAGTTCCCTGCCAGGAAGCCAGGAATCTTGGGATGTGGCTAGATACCAACCTTGCCTTTGAATCACAGATTGGTCGTGTGGTGGGGACATGCTTTGGAGTCCTAAGAACTCTGAGAAAGGTCTTGGATTTCCTGCCCACTTCCGCTCGTCGGACGCTGGTGCATGCCTTAGTCACCTCACGCCTAGATTACGGCAATTTGCTGTATCTGGGGGCCACGGGAAAGGCTCTCAATCGCCTACAGGTACTGCAAAATGCTGCCGCTCGCCTTATCTTGAGGCTCCCAAGAAGATCTCCCTCTAGGGCAGCACTTCAGGCTCTGCACTGGCTGCCTGTGAGGAGTAGGGTGGAATTCAAAGCCCTTGCCACGTGTCACCGGATTCTGGGTGGCAAAGCCCCTGCCCCGCTTCAAAGTCTGGTGACCAGGTATGAGCCCACAAGGACTCTGCGCTCCTCCTGTACAGGCCTCCTGAAAATTCCTAGAATTAGGAAAGCGCGTATGGGGGGAAGGTCGTTCAGATTCCTGGCACCGAAGCACTGGAATGACCTTCCGTCTGAGATACGCCTGGAGTCATCAGAATCCGTGTTTAGAAGGAAACTTAAGACCTACCTATTCAGACGGTAGCCGGTTGCGCTTGCTGTTAACTGCTTACCCCACTTTTATAGCGCGGGGACACGCCTGTAGGCGTACACCAGGCGCTTTACAAATGCCCCTAATAATAATAATAATGCTAGCACCTCGCATTACCGCCTTCATGGCCTCTCACTTAGTGGCTTCGATAGATGTGGTATCCCAATTGTGTTTGATTTAGTCTGTCAGTGCATCTGACAAAGAGGCACTACATACTGTATTCGTGAGGACCTCCAGGCAGAGCCGCCAGCTTTTTCCAGCATTCGCTCTCGTCCACCATAGGAACCGCAGCAATACAGGAGCATGGTCAGAAAGGTACCTACCCAGGTGTGCTGCATCCCCCTAGGTGTCTTGAGTCACCAACATTTGATCCAAGTGGCTAAAGGTATTGTGCTTCAACAAATGAAAGGAGTATTCCCAATGTAGGATGTGTATCATTCTCCAACTATCCAAAAGGCCCAAATTTTGCCTGACATCCAAGAGTGACCTGGTCATCAACAGCTTTGTTCCCATACGGGGCAGATGCATATTCCTATCTCCATCCATCACACAGTTAAAGTCTCGCGCCCAGGTGATGGCGGAACCAATACTATCCTAGAGCAAGTCCTCAACTATCCTGAAAAAGTGGCGAACATCCATGTTAGGTGCATAAGTATTAAATATAGTGTTGGCCTTCCCATCTGGTGTACTCTGCACAACACATATCATTGCTCCACATCTGTCTCACTGTATGTGTGATGAAAGGGCACCCCAGGAGCCATCCATACGGGTACCCACTTAGCATAAGATGAATATGTAACTGAATAGAGCTGACCCCACCATTTTTCCCATTCTTCTGTGTTTCACTGCCCATAACGTTTGTTTCTTGTAAACATGCTATGTGGAGTTTCGTGCGTTTTAAGGACAAATGGACCCGGTACCTCTCGGTGTAACCTTCTAGCCCCCTGACATTCCCGGAGATAATGTTGTAGGTTTCCCCCATAACGGACTATGCGTATCCTCACCATCTGCCCATCTCCCCTTCTCCACTAGGGGGGAACAGATTATCTCCCCAAGCCATGGCACCACTCTGGACATTCAGCAACAACTTAGTTAAAAAGAACTCACTAGAACTCAAATGCAGAAAAGAAGTGAACAACTCCCCCACCTCTGGCAAACTATCACACAAACAACAGTTCTGGTTGTCCATGCGCGTGAAGCTGCCTGGACCAGCAGCATAATCCATCACATAACAAAGAAGAAAAAAGGCGCTTACCAATAAATGTGGGAGTGAGCTCCAGTCCCTGTACACAATTGCAGATTGGTATATTGCAAGAGTGAAAAAAGCATCTTACTGGTAGCAACCAGTAGGCAACAAATGAAATGACTTAACACCCCCTCCGCCCCTCAGATGAAAAACAAAACAGGATTGCAGCAGAATGCCAACAGGACTGAAGTTCTCCAACTGACAGTCGAAGCCACTGTGCCAGTCAGAACAGAGTGAAAACGTGCAGAACAGCAGACAAGCATGTCTGAAGGCATGGATGACACAACCCTTCACTCTACAGTTCAGCTTTGCTCCGGTTCAGCCATCCTGTCAGTGCCACCGCCACCCCCCTTAAACGTCACCGGGGCAGAGTTCAGTGCTATCACTCTGCATCACCACTTGCGATGCTTCATGACTTCCTGCAGAGCATGCGTCAGAATATTTGTATGTCCCCCGAGTATCCTAGCAGCAGCGAGGTGTCCTCTCAAGCGGTGGACGACTCCTCCAAGAGCCTACTGGCTCTTGAGGCACTTTGTCCCACATTTCTAGCCACCACCAGACATCCTCGGGACTATCAAAGAAGTGAGATTGTCCATCTGAAATCACTCGGACTTATGGTCATCCGGCACTCATTGCGTATAATCAGAATAAACTGATATTTTGTGATTGTCGTAATGTGCAGTGTCCGTTTCACATGCAGCCTTGAGGATACGGTCTCTGTCTTTGTAATTAAGAACATAGGCTATGATCACCAGTGCTCCATGTGTGAGCTCAATGACAAAAAATCTGGAGCGGTGTCTTGGTTTCAGTACCTCTTACACCCATTACTCTATGAATTGTTCCATAGATTTCCCTTCAGCACACTCTGTGAAACCCAGAAGTCTGACATTGTTTTGCGTGGCTGCTTTTCGGCATCTTCTGCCCTGGGTTCTAATGCCCCTGTTTTCAAGAGGACAACCGTCATTTGTTTCTGAAAGGTGGCCACCTCCTGCTTAAGCCCATCAATGGTTTCCTCTGCTGCATTGGTGACCTTACGCTGGTCTGTATGAAGGAGGTTAACTGTCACTGACACTTTTTCAATCTTAACCTCCAGTGCCACTTTAGAGCCCTGGATACCTGCCATTACCTCTGCCTTGGAGGGCTCTTCCATCATTGCCTACGGGCTAGATTCACAACGGGTCCCCCCAGCCTGTCGGTCTGTGCTGGGCTGCCGGAGGTGTTTTATAGAACTCAATATTGTTGACCTGGCATGGCCCCTCGGACCTGTTTTTTCTTATATCATGGGTGGTGTACCGGAAACACAGGAGCAAACCAATGTTTCACGTTCTCCAAGTCAGTGCGGCTACCCAGGCCAGTCCCGGATGCAGCATCTCCCAGGGGTTCAGCTCGGTGCAGTCTAACAGATGGCAACCAGAGACAGTGGCCGGGTGAGTGATGATTTCTACTTAGGAGGGAGAGCACTTTCATCTGAACCCAGTGGCCATCAGGCTTTACATGTAGCACCGACAGTTAATGGCACCATCGAGGAGCTTCCCAAAGAGTGCACTGGTTCATGTGCTGACAAGAAGTCTGTGCACCGTGCTGCTGTAGTGAAGATGCGATGTGGCGCAGTACCCCAACAAGAGATAGCACGTGATACATTAGGTGGGAGGAAGGATGGGCTGGGCTGCCCACCCTCAGCTTTGCATTGACAGGAGTTGGTCATCAAGCCGTGCGCTGCCCTTTCCACCAGTATTCATAACCCCAGTGCAGGGGAGCTCCACTGAGCCATTCAGCGGCCCATAACTGTGTCGGTCCCTGATCTCAAACGCAGTCCTCAGCCACAGGCCTCCCGGTATGGTTGCGCCCCCATCAGGGAAAGGGGGTTGAGGCAGTCGCCGGACACTCACATCCACAAAACTCTCTGCCCCTCTTGCCCAGCCGGCAGCAACTTGTCCAAAGTGACCCAGGATCTGCAGGCATGCTCCCCCACCACTTCTCACACTCCTCCGGGTTTTCCCACATGGATATGGGTCCTGACACAGCTCCTGCACAGCAGTCGTCAAGCACGGAAGGCCCCAACCAGGCCCTGCTCTGCAATCAGGCCAGGTAGGCCAAGCACGGCGTCCCAGCACACTGCACACAGCTTCACAGCCTAACTCAATTACGGCACCACCAGGGACCAGATTGGGTCCACAATAGTGTTCCCGTCCAGGAGTCATCAAGATTCCAGTAGTTGGCAACAGGATTGAGAAGGATATTCGGGGGGGGGGGTAAGTGTGGAGATCTTCAAGAACGAGCCCTTTCGGCCATCTTATGTGGCCATGCACCCAATCTGCAACAACTTTAGTGGGTCGCATGAATAAACTCATTGCCAGGAAGTTAAAAACAAAGTTCACAATTTTGTGATGGCTATTCAGTGAACTATGCCATGACTTCTGTGTGTTCTGGACAGTTTCAAGAGGGCAAGCACCCCCATCAGTAACACCGCATTCGAAAATGGTGTTCGCTGGCAATTTAACTGCCAATTACATTAAACCCTAATAATTTAGCTTGAAGCTGTACGCCGAGGAAAGTTGAATGAGTCTCTGCCACTTAGAGTGGCAGCAAGTTGACCATACTGCTGATCTGTGGATCTAAGTAGGGGTGGAATCCTAGGATCTAGCGAGAAGGAAGGCTATATCTCAGAGTTTCAACCAATGTGATGCGTCAACTAATCTGATTGACCGTGGGTAGGCTAATTGAATTAGCAAAAAAAAAGAGATGCTGTCTCACCAGTGATTCTGCAAAAGAGCTGTGTGAAGTAACGCAAAGTTCATTGCATAGCATTAATCTCATCAAGTTGCAGTGGACCCCGTTAACAGAATTTCACTTTCCAAGGGGATGATGCTTGCATCTCTAATATTAAGAATTTTTAAGGGCTTTGGGCGCAGCTCTTTTCATCAGTACTGAATTTATTTATTTTTTATTTATTTATAACGTTTTGTTTAGGATGAACATGACCCTAGAGGGTATCAGAGAGCTTTAAATTATAGTGTAGGTAGGATACAGTTGTAAGAATAGACACTTGTTACATATATGACAGTAGCACGGTAAAGCTGGAGTCTTTGGTTGCACATAAATGTAGTGGTCATTCAGAGCATCAGAATAATAGGCAGGTAAATAAACAATAAAAACATAATGTATCTTAGGGGAAAAACTTGTTTATTTGGATTGTTTTCATTCTTTTTTTAATGAAGAGGTAGATGAGATTCGGGAGACATCTGGTGGCGGAGAGTTCCATAACTTTGGGGCGATACCCGAGAAGGCTCTGTAGCTCATTCTCTTTTTGTGGAAAATCTGTGGTTTCAGTATCAGTGCACTTGCACTTTGTGAGGGTCTGCATCCCCCTGATAACTCTAGCTTTTGTGCCAGCTATATGGGGGTCTTGAAATTCAGGGCTTTATGAGTCATGCAAGCATTCTTTAGCTGTACTCTTGCTTCGTATGGTAGCCAGTTTAGAGTTTTTAGGGATGGAGATATGTGATCATTTCTATTTGTACCAGTTATCAGTGTGGCCGCAGCATTAAGGGAGGCCCTTAGAGGGGCCATATTGTATTTAGGAAGACCGCAAAAAGTGGAGCTTCCATAGTCTAATCTAGGCAATTTAAGAGCTTGGACCGCCAGCTTAAAGTCGTTCTGTAGTAGGAAGGGTTTGAGTTTCCTTAGTATACTCATTCAGTATTTAGCTCCTTTGGTGGCATTGCTGATATGATTCTGCATGATCAAGTGTTTATCTAGTGTGATTCCGAGGGATTTTGCGGAATCAATAATGTTAAGAGAACAGTTGAAGCTTGTTAGACGCTTCATCCAGAGGTCGATCTTGTGAGTGTGATTAGGAGGAGAGAAGAGGAGGAATTACTTTTTGAAAGTGTTAAGCTTGAGATGGTTATCAGTGAGCTAGTTTTGATAGTTCAGCAATGTATAGTTGAGGGAAATGAAGTCTTCTGGGGAGGAGATTTTCAGATACAATTGAGTGTCATCTGCATAGATCTGATAAAGAATGTTCGCAGAGTTCAGTGCATTTGCAAGTGGTTCCAGGAATAACTTGAAGAGAATGGGTGAAAGGGTGGACCCTTGTGGTACCCCCATATTGACAGCGGAGGACTGAGTGAGGGATTGATTCACCTTGACTCTTTGGGTTCTGTTGTGGAGGAATGATGTAAACCATTGCAGTACAGGCCCTGAGAGGCCCATCCTTCATTCCAGAATCGACAGTAAACTGTCGCGTTTAACAGTGTCGAAGGCAAAGGATAAGTCAAGTAGAATCAGCAGACATGATTCAGTATGGTCTAGCAATTTTAATATGTCATCCATGATGTGAGATTCAGTGCTGTGTCCTAGCCTAGAAAATATCTGTCGAAGGTTTCACATTTCACTTCATTAGTTTTAATTCATCGGCCTAAAAACTTTGTATCATACGCTTAATGTTTAGCTTGTGAAATTCCCGACTGTGCAGGAGGAGTTGCTGTGAAGCTGCATTGCCCAGTTAATTTTTTGTTTTTGCTCTCAAGTGTTTGTTTTCCACTTTGTCAAATATTCTTTCATACAGCCAGTGGCAACTGGATCACGATGACATCAACAACTGGTGACAGTAACTTGTTCCTAAAGTTTCTCTACACGTCCTACAAGTTGGTATGCGAGTCTCGAGTTGCATGTGTCTGGCCAGTAACCTGCAATTTTTTCTATTCAGCTTGCTTTTCGCAGTTAAAGTTTTTGTTACGCTTTACCTTTCAGTGAGTTTTATGTAAAGCATACACTTATCTCTTAGCGGCTAGAAGTTTAATCGAGTCTGTGGTAATCACATAACCCATGCCTATTAATGTGGATCATATCCATATTATAGAAGAAGTCTGGCACCAGAAGTACTTCAGTACATTACTTTAAATAGCTCGGAGTGTACTTAAATACTCATTTCTGGGAGGATGTAAGAATTCTGAGGAAAGAGCACTTACCCTCAAAAGATTTTAGCAGCTCAGTATAATTTTCAAAAATATATCAAAGACTTTTAAAACCATATTCCAACATCATTGGCTTGAGCAAGTAGCAAGCCCACCAATGACTATAGTGATGAGTCTATGAAGCTACAGGATGCGGCCATTAGGTGGCACCTTGGTGAAGGGGTACTGTATATTTCTATTCCAGCATAAGGCATATTAGTTTCCAGTTCTGGTCATTGGCGATAAATGAACAAGGGTTGGAAGGACTGAAGAGTGGTTTACAACCTGAAGCTTCACTGATTACTGAGAGAGAGAGAGTGTGTGTATATGTGTGCAAGTAGTTAAATAGTAGAAGTAGGGCCAGATGTAGGTAGGCAAATACCGGTCGGTAACGCCCGAAATTCGGTAATTTCGGCCGTTACCGACCGGTATTTGGAAAATGAGATGTAGGGCCACCTAAAATACAGATTCGGTAATTTTACTGAATCAGTAATTTTACCGATTCGGTAAAATTACCGATCAGTAAAATTACCGAATCTGTACTTTGCGATGTAGGTAGCACTGTAATCAGTGCTACTGGGCTTTCAGAAATCGTTATTTACCACCAACTAGAAGTTGGTGGTAAATAATGAAAAGCCTTGAAAAAGCATTTTTTTTGCTTTTCAAACGCTGCCATGTTGCAGACATACATGCTCTTAGGGCATGTATGGTATACAGTCAAAATATTGAGTTTTTGATATCGAGTTACATTAATATCGAGTAAAAAATATAGAATGGACACAATATCGAATGGACAGAATATAGACTGCAAAAATATTGAATAGAATAGCATAAATATCGAATAAAAAAATATAGAATGGACAAAATATCGAATGGACAGAATATAGACAACAAAAATATAGAATGACAGAATATAGACAACAAAAATATAGAATGACAGAATATAGACAACAAAAATATCGAATTTGAGGTAAGTTAACATTAATTTTTTAAAGTATTTTTTATGTTAGTATATGTGTGAAAAGTGTATATTTATTTTATAATTTATTTTAATTAATTAATTTAATGGTATTTTTTTGCGTAATATAATTCTGCAGCGGGTTGTGGGTTTATGGGGGAATAGGGTGGGAAGTAATGTAATTATAATTAATTAAATATTAATTTATTTATTGGTATTTATTTAGAATTAATTGTTAATTGATATTTAATTGGTAATTAATTAAAATATAATTGATAATTATTTTAATTAATTGATTAATTGATAATTATGTAAATTGTATTATTGTATTTTATGTGGCGGGTTGTGGGTTTATAGGGGAATAGGGTGGGAAGTAATTTAAATATAATTATTTAAATGTTTAAATGTATTTATTGGTATTTACATTGGATTAATTGATATATAAATTTGTAATTGTTAATTAATTAAAGTATAATTTGTAATTCATTTTATTTAATTGATTAATTGATAATTATGTAAATTGTATTATTGTATTTTCTGTAGCGGGTTGTGGGATTATAGGGGAATAGGGTGTAATTTAATTATAATTAATTACATTATTACATTTATTTTTGGTATTTATTTGTAATTAATTGATATATACATTTTTAATGGGTAATTAATTAAAATATAATTGGTAATTAATTTTAATTAATAGTTTAATTGTTAATTATGTTAATTTTATTAATTTATTTTCTGTAGCGGTTGTGGGTTTATAGGGGAATAGGGTGGGAAGTAATTTAATTGTGAATAAATACATGTTATTTATTTGTTGGTTTTGTTTTGTTTTAATTTCTAATACATATTTAATTGTTAATTGGTAAATAATTTGTATTAATAGGTAATGAGTTGTAATAAATATTTTTGTAGTATTTATTTTGATTAATTATTATATTTTATAATTTTTTTATTACTTTTAATTAATTTGTATTTGCTATTAATATTTATTTTATTTTTATTCATATATGAATTATTTACTTTCTCTACTGTTGCACTCTTTGGAGTGGGAATAGTAATTTTTACCCCTACAATATCCAACGCTTTCCCTCCTGTTGCACTTTCTGGAGTGGGAATAGTAATTTTTACCCCTACGCTATCCAACGCTTTCCCTACTGTTGTACTCTCTGGAGTGGGAATAGTAATTTTTACCACTACGCCATCCAACGCTTTCCCTACTGTTGCACTCTCTGGAGTGGGAATAGTAATTTTCACCCCTACGCTATCCAACGCTTTCCCTACTGTTGTACTCTCTGGAGTGGGAATAGTAATTTTTACCACTACGCCATCCAACGCTTTCCCTACTGTTGCACTCTTTGGAGTGGGAATAGTAATTTTTACCCCTACGCTATCCAACGCTTTCCCTACTGTTGCACTCTTTGGAGTGGGAATAGTAATTTTTACCCCTAAGCTATCCAACGCTTTCCCTACTGTTGCACTTTCTGGAGTGGGAATAGTAATTTTTACCCCTACGCTATCCATCGCTTTCTCTACTGTTGCACTCTTTGGAGTGGGAATAGTAATTTTTACCCCTACGCTATCCAACGTTTTCCCTACTGTTGCACTCGCTGGAGAGGGAATAGTAATTTTTACCCCTACGCTATCCAACGCTTTCCCTACTGTTGCACTTTCTGGAGTGGGAATAGTAATTTTAACCCTCCGCTATCCAATGCTTGCCCTACTGTTGCACTCACTGGAGTGGGAATAGTAATTTTTACCCCTACGCTATCCAACAATTGCCCTACTGTTGCACTTTCTGGAGTGGTAATAGTAATTTTAACCTTCCCGCTATCCAACACTTTCCCTACTGTTGCACTTTCTGGAGTGGGAATAGTAATTTTTACCCCTATGCTATCCAATGCTTTCTCTACTGTTGCACTCTTTGGAGTGGAAATAGTAATTTTTACCCCTACGCTATCCAACGCTTTCCCTACTGTTGTACTCACTGGAGTGGGAATAGTAATTTTTACCCCTACGCTATCCAACGCTTTCCCTACTGATTGAACTCTCTGGATGGGGAATAGTAATTAGATGGACCCGCGGTGAAGCAAGAGGCGAAACACTTGAAGAACACATCCAGTTCAAAGAAACCTTGTTGACTAATCTGAAAGCGTATACCCAAGGTGACACCGTGGTGAACTCAACAGACACAAGGATCACGGAATACGGTGTCAAAATATGCACTAATACAATGAAGCTTTGAGGGAAGCAGCAAGAACTTATGAGAACTTTAAACAAAACGATCAAATAGGCTATAAAAGAAGGATTCCACCAAATGTGGTGATGATGTCCCCAATTATTATTGTCCTGAGGAAGGTGTAACCATATCCAAGGCTAAAACACCGAAACGCGTCGACGCACTTTGCACATAGAATCCAAGTAAAGCCGAGTGGTTTCCATAAATACGCCAATCTTGGACATTGGAATACTCATACACATGAGAACAAGGCTATTGGATCTGATCATCTGGGACTAATATCTATTGTTCCATTGAAATGAGGGGTTTTCTGTCTGTTTTTTAATCAAGTTACATGTTTTTATTTTATCTTGTGACATTTGTTGTTTATGCATATCGTAATAGCTTTTCTGTATTGATGTATGTTTAATGAATTTTTATTGTATTAAGAAAGGTGTATATTCTTTGTTTTTCAGAAAAAGACTGTTTTTTCTGAAATTTTTATTTGTCTTTGGGTTCCTTATGTTAAGGATAATACCCTGTCAAGCGAGGAAAAAGATTTTTTAATAAAGAACGTATATACGTTACATTTTAGTTGGTGGCAAAAAATTCTTTTTGCATAATATGTTTGTGTCATAGTAAAGTGTCATTTAGAATATATAACTATTCTCCATTTAGTGAGTCCAGGGAAATTCCCTTTGACTTTGATAGTAATTTTTACCCCTACGCTATCTTCCCTACTGTTGCACTCCCTGGAGTTGGAATAGTAATTTTT
The DNA here is from genome assembly GCF_964263255.1 of Lissotriton vulgaris. NCBI lineage: Eukaryota > Metazoa > Chordata > Amphibia > Caudata > Salamandridae > Lissotriton > Lissotriton vulgaris. Next base: position 1,061,697,752 of record NC_141693.1, on the reverse strand, counting down.
ACCCCTACGCTATCCAACGCTTTCTCTACTGTTGCACTTAATGGAGTGATTATAGTAAATTTTACACTTTCCGCTATCCTACGGTAAAAATATTGTACATATTTTATTAATATTACATTTATATATATATATATATATGTATTAACAAAATAATGTGTAAATTTTTTTTACTTACATTAATTATTTATTAATTTTCATGTTATTTAAGTAGTTTAAGTATGTTTAAGTTAATTATATTTATGATTTCATTAATTAATAATGAATTTAAAGCATTTTAAAAATTCGATATTTTGACTAATTATATTTTTTACATCGATATTTTTGATTCGATATTTTTGTACTTACCTGTTTGGAGATAGGAGGTCGATATTTTGGTATTCTATATTTTTACCTCGATATTTTAGTAACTCGATATTCTTTACATCAATATTGTTTCAGTGATCCGGCATGTATGTCTGCAACATGTGCACTCATACACGATTGAGGGGTGCAACAGGGTGTCAAAGTGACACTCTGCCACCCTTCAATGTTTCCCCCAAGTACCGAATCAGTATTTACCGATTCGGTAATTGACATTCATTCCTATGGGCACAGGCCCATAGGAATGAATGTCAATTACCGAATCGGTAAATACTGATTCGGTAATTACCGAATCTTACTGATTCGGTAATTTAAAAATATAAATTACCTACATCCCATTTACCTACTCTTAAATACCGAATCGGTATGATTCGGTATTTAAGAGTAGGTAAATCGAGATTACCTACATCGGGCCCTAAGTCAATAGGTGGATCTTAGAAATTGGGTCTCTAGTTGGCAGAGGTATGTACCCTGTTCAATTTGAGACCATAATCCTAGTCAGAGTAAGTCACAACATAATCCTAAATCATCCTGTGCTCACCCTCTAGTAGCTTGGCACAGAGCAGGCAGACTTAACTTAGAAGGCTATGTGTAAAGTATCTGCGCAATATCTCATACAACACAGTAAATACACCACAAAAGGGCTCCACACCAGGTTAAAGAAATAGATTATTATATTCTGAACAAACCAAAACAAAAATTACGAAAATCCATTATGTAGAAGTTGATATGTTGAATTTTAAAGAAATAAATGCAGAAATGCGCTTATTAGCAAGTAGCGCTTAAAAGGTTACTTTAGGTCGACCTGAACCGGGGCAAAATCAAAGATCGGGCTGATCGTGATGAAGCGTTGGCCAGTTACAGAACCCACACTGGCCCTGGTGAACAAAATACCTTTCCTGGTCGCAAGCAACAAGATGCTTGGATCTTCTCCTAGCAGTGAAGGTGATGCGTCAACTCTGAAGACAGATGCCAGAGTCAAGTGGCGAGGTGCGGTGTGTTGGTTCTGATTCATGCAGTCTGGTCAATGCGATGAAGTCGAATCTAGCAGTTGGGATATCGGATTGGTGCTGCGTCATCGCACCTCACAGTCGGGTCCTGCATCGTCATCAAGTCGCGAAAGAATGACTCCGGATCGGCACTGCGTCAGCTTTAGAGAGCACTGCGTCGGTTCTGATCAGCGCAGTAGTGACGATGCATTGATTTTGTAGCAAAACAGCTGCAGGACCCACGTTTGAGGACCAGAACATGGAGAGGGCACCTGAGGCAAGGGGAGGCTCACAGATAGCAGAGTCCAGCAGCACAAGCAGAATTGAAGGCAGTTGTGTGTGTCCATGAGACTGCAAAAAACAGGAGCGAAGCTAACAAGCCCTTGGTGATCACTTGGAGGGAAGGTTGAATCCAGCTCTCCTTTCAGAAGAGTCAGGGAGCAGTTGGAAGCAGGGCAACAGGCAGAAAAGCAGTCCATTCAGAAACTAAGTCCAGTGAGTCCTTTAAGCAGCACAGCAGGCTTTCAAGCAGCACAGCACTCCTTCTGACAGAGGTTCCATTCCAGATCCAGAAGTGTCTGATTTTAGAGGGTCACAGACCCAGTACTTACACCCAAAATTGCCTTTGATGCAGGGAGTGACTTCAAAGCAGCTCTCTGAAGTGCACAAGGATCGCTTTCAACACAGTCCTGTATTCCAGGCTATCTGTGGGGGTGGGGTAATCAGTGATTTGCGTGTGGACAGGACACTACTTATTGAAGTGTAAGTGTCAGCCCCTTCCTTTCCTTCCTGCCCAGGAAGACCCATCAGAATGCAGATGAATGCAGATGAGTGCTCACAATACAGATGACTCATGTTCTGGTGTTTGTGGCTATCTAGAGGAAATGCACAAAGTGTAGTTATCACACAAAGAGCTAAGAGCAGAGAAATGTCCCCTTTCTAAAAGTGGCATTTCTAAAATAGTAATGGTAAATCCAACTCCACCAGTAAAGATGATTTATTAAGACTGTTCCAAACATATGAAACATGAAAGAGCTAATCCTCTCTGATCAGGAGTTACAGCTTAAAAGTGTATTAAGGAATTCCCAATGCTAGACTATGAGAGGAGTAGGCCTCGCAATAGTGAACAATGAAATAGGCTGTTTGTCACTGCCAGGGCATGTAAATCATAAAAGTACATGTCCTACCTTTTAGCTACACAGCACCCTGCCCTAAGGGCTACCAAGGCCCTACCGTAGGGGTGACTTATATGTAATAAAAGGGGAGTTTAAGGTTTGGCAAGTGGTTTTAAATGCCAAGTTGAAGTGGCAGTAAACTGCATACACAGACTCTGCCTTGTCAGGCCTAAGACACGGTTCGAGGGCAACTTAGGTGGGTGGCACAAGCAGTGCTGCAGGTCCACTAGTAGCATTACAGGTCCTGGGAACATACACTCAAAACATGGACAATGGCCACAAGACAACATGTGCAGCACCTATACCATAAATTACTACTACTATTGAAAGAAAAACACAATCCTGTGTGCAGAAATCCAAATGTACCCCCTGTCCAGAGGCACCTCGCCCTCCTCTGATGGGGTAATAAATACAGAACATCCAATTTGGAACTGCACCACTACTAATAGTCCATGAATATTGTAAAATCCTAATTCAATAAAGGAAGTTATTGGAGCCACAGAATATGTATTGTTTTCTTCTTTATTTAGTTATTGAGAACAAACCATCAGCCAATGCGTTTCGTCCTTTAAACCATAGGACTTCTTCAGGCCAATATCAATAATAGCCGACAACCATTCCAATGAGTTGTGGCCAGGTACTAAGATTCCTCTTGAACAAAGGATACAATCAAGTATCTGGTCCGTGCTGTAGGTTATAATGCAAGTCACAATGTGAAGATAAAATGGCAAGATCCTGTGCCCAGTGATGAGCAAGAGTATGGTATGACAGCCATAAACAGATCATGGAACGTGCAAGAATCTAGGACTATAACATAACTTCACACTTATTCCCCATACCTCAAAGTCAGATGAGGTTACATAAATACTACAATAATTAATAAAAAATGTATACATGTCTATTTCAGCAACATCTGAAGAAGCCAAGACTACAGCTTTCAACTAGTGAAACAGAAAACATCAGTGACACACATTCATCATTATAGGCATAGGAAAACCAATTATACAGAAACATGTTCTATTGTGTTTGATGTTCACTAGTCTCTAACATTAGGGGGTATTTTGTAAGAGGGACTGGAAAAAGTATGGCCTTTTTCAATGTACAAAGAATTATAAAGAGCACAGTTTTGAAACAACCACGGGACTGTGGAATACTTTTGCAACTTATGGAGGTAAAAGGGATGGGATGTTGGAAAGAGGGAGACGAGCTAAGAAAAAGTATGATGGTACAAGAGCAAACTTTTAATGCTGTTTCACTGTTTGATGTGCCGTTAGCAGCAGTAAGAAAGAACTACACACAATTATTCAGAGTCAACTTTCGATTGACAGATCTTAACACAGTATGGAATTATCCAAAGTTAAATTGCAACAAGATATTGCAACCTTGCAGTAAAATGCACTCCAGATCAACATTCCAGTAGACTTTGGAAACAGGTGCTATGAAAGCCATGATGTGTAAAACAAATAGAAACCTTTGTTTACTTAGGTAAACGTATGTCTGCTTTGTATACAATGCAATACATGCAAACCAACTAATTTTTGGAAAGAATCCTTAAAACTGATGTGATACTTGTGCTCTCTTCTTAAGGTCGTGACTCATTTACCTAAAATGAAAGCTCCCCTCTGTTTTCAATGGCTAAAGTACAAATGTATCTGACATAACTGGGTTAATGTATGTCTCAAAATAAAAAAAACACTGACTTTGAACCGTGGTTCACTGCCAATAAAACATACCCAATTCAAAGTCATTTTTTCCTTGGTCTTGTTTTTTGATGTTGAGTGGAATGATAACTTCTCATTAAAAAAACGATAGCGGGTCAGTACGGAGCAACAGAGGAGATGTCATGCACTCTAAAGAAGTCATAAGCAACCTAGAAAGACCGTCCTGCTAGCTCGCCCAGCGAGAGCAGAACAGGAGTCGTTTAGTACTGTACGTGGCAGCAGCCGGGAACAACTGGGCGCACTAAACATGCCGTCAGTGAGCTGTAGGAGCAGCAGGGTTTCTTCTGGGCGCTTCAAACATGGCGGCTTCTACACTGCTGAGACAGCAGTGAGAAAGGGGCTGCGAGAGGAATAAGGAGGACAAACTACTTTCTGTGCAATCACCAATGCAAAGTTACAATAGGAACATCTGTGATGAGCTGGAAGCAAGATGAGATCTGGCTAAACGGCAACAGCAATCATTTCTGATGCCATAGCAGATATGTGACAAGCAACGGTGTGCCGGTAGAAATGTTACCATCAATGAAGGTGCTGCACTTGGAAGATTTTCTGGTGACAGCGGAGAAGCTACTCACCGAGCTCCTGGTATCGGCGGCGGCGGTCCTGTCAGAGCTGCAGGCATACAGGCGGCAGCGAAGGGGAGTCCTCAGCGCTCTCGGAGTCGGCAGAGCCCGCGGAGCCAGCGTTGCTTCGGGAGGCGGAGCCAGAGACAGAGACGGAGGCAGCCAAAGCAGTGGAGTCTCGAGAGCCGGGAATAGAGTCATTTTTGAGATCCCTTCACATGAGCAAGCAGAGTGGAATAGTTCGGTAGCCGGTGCCTCTTACTCCGCAAGCATGGCGCCGAAGATCACCCGCGGAGCAAAAAGAAAAGCGGCAGATGGGGAGGAACAACATAGATCGATGCCCCCAAAGGCCCCACTACAGGCAAAAGACCCGGGTAAGACTGATACGATAAAGGAGGTTGGCAAAGAGATCGCGAGAAAGGCTGGCAACACTCCAGGTGAGAGGTTTGAACTGGGGAAAAAAAATTATACCGGGAAACGAACACTGGGGGGGCTCAAAAATATAATGGGCTTTTTTCACCAACCAGCCAGATGGGCTCTCAAAAGAAAAAGGATTCACCAGCCCCAGGGAAACCCTTGATCGCAACAACCTCTGTAGCAACCCCTAAAGGAAAAAAGGCTGAACAGGAAAATCTTAGAGCAACCCAGGTAGCCTCCATCGGAGTAACACAGGACACAGCTACCCCAGAGGTTCAATGGGGGAGATGACCGAAGATTGCGAACATAATGCATATGTTGTTGAGGTGGAAAAAGAGTCAATCGAAGAACCCCCTGACCAACATGAGGCTTGTGTGGCAGAAACAGAACTCCCAAATGTGTTGATCCAGGTGGGGAGAATCTACTAACAAGCATGTTAGTGCAGGATGCCACAGCAAGCAGCGGCCCTAGTGGCCCCGAAGATACCCAGGATCTAGGAGACAACTTTTTTTCGGTTACAGACGGATCAGAAGGTTTCCCCTCGGAAGGTGAAGAAAATGAAAGCGAGAGCGAGAGTGTGTCATCTGCTCGCACCGTCTCCAGCTCGGAAGCAGGAGCTGGTACCCTACAAAAGAATAAGATACAGCTGTCAGGAAAAAAAGGCTGTCAAGGAAGCAGAGGGATTCCCACTCCCTGGAGAAAAATAATATGGCACAAAAACGGGCTAGCAGATAAGCATGGGCGGAAAATCCGTTACGCTCGCGGATTTTGCGGATTTTCGGTAAATTCGCAATCCGCGAGATTCGCGAAATTCCCGCAAAATCCGCAAATTCGCACGCAGCGGATTTTTTTTCTTTGCGGTGTAAGTTCGCAATTGCGAACATGTAGGTGCGGCGGGCAGCAACAATCTCGCACTCGCGAAATTACAAAAATTGCAATTCTGCACAAGAAATCTACTAGCAAGCAGCATAGACCTTCTGAAAATGATTATTTTTATCAGAATAACTCCTCAGGTTGACATTTGCCTGCACTTTTTTAGATTTGAGGCCTTTTGATTTTCTTTGGATAACTTTTGGATTAGAAATCAACTTTCTCATATAAGCTTGGTGGGGCATTAAAGTTGCTGTAATGCTGCTCTGCAGAAAAACGAGTTTTGCAAAAGTGAAAGCAGGTTCAAAAGTTCAAACTCATCATTAGTAACCGTTCCCTGTAGTGCTTCCTGACAAGGGCCCCTCCAGAGTTCAGTTGCTAGTTGCAACAATTGTATGACCCTGCTCTGACCCTCACAGCAGACTCATAGAATAGCTACAAGTAGGCCACAAAGGTCCTGGAAAAAAAAAGTGCACTGCAACAGAAAGCAAATTACAGATAAGGAAGCAGGTGCCAGACTGGAATTTTAAAACAGTGACACATTAATAAATCAACCCCAAATTAATTCATGTCAGTTGAAGCTGGCAGGTGTGCTTGCTTTTTCCCCCCATAATCTACAGTGATGATGAACCAGAGGGTGGCATAAGGCATTGATGTACCAGAGGTTGGCATGGGTGTACCAGAGGGTGGCATGGGTGAAACAGAGGAAGCAGGGGTGAAACAGAGGGTGCTGGGAACCTGTGATGATGAACCAGACGTAGAAACAACATAATCGTGACCATTGCGAGCCGACATGTAAGTTCGCAATTGCGAACTGTTACAAAACCCTCGCGAACTGTCAGAAATCCTTGCGAACTGGCAGAAATCCTTGCGAACACCAAAAAAAAAAAATCCACAAATTCCCAGTTCAGTTGCTAGTTGCAACAATTGTATGACCCTGCTCTGACCCTCACAGCAGGCTCATAGAATAGCTACAAGTAGGCCACAAAGGTCCTGGAAAAAAAATTGCACTGCAACAGAAAGCAAATTACAGATAAGGAAGCAGGAGCCAGACTGGAATTTTAAAACAGTGACACATTAATAAATCAACCCCAAATTAATTCATGTCAGTTGAAGCAGGCAGGTGTGCTTGCTTTTTCCCCCCATAATCTACATTGATGATGAACCAGAGGGTGGCATAAGGCATTGATGTACCAGAGGGTGGCATGGGTAAAACAGAGGGTGGCAGGGGTGAAACAGAGGGTGCTGGGAACCTATGATGATGAACCAGACGTATAAACAACATAATCGTGACCGTTGCGAGCCGACATGTAAGTTCGCAATTGCGAACTGTTACAAAACCCTCGCGAACTGTCAGAAATCCTTGCAAACACAAAAAAAATCCGCAAATTCGCGAGAATTCGCGGATTTTGCGGATTGCGAGTTCGCAAATTCGCAAAATTCGCGAACGCCAGATTCGCAAAATTCGCCCATGCTTACTAGCAGAGCAAACTCGGAAGCAGCCTTGAATTGGGATTACTCAGCCACTAAAAATGTCTACCCAGAGAATACAACACAGGGCCATGCAAAGTCAACGGCAGGGGCAGATGAGGAAGCCCCCTCACTCCGGATGATTCTCGATTCAATCAAGGAACTTCATGAAGCGACAAGAACTGAAGGCTAAAAGAATAGGTTGGCAACCAAGAATCTACAAGGGGCCGTGAGAAAGCTGGCAAAAGTTTGTACAGAGACAAATACGAAAGTGCCCCAACTGGAAAACCGGACGAGCCATCTGGAAGATTGTTAGGCAAAAGACTCAGCCAAACTTGGCACATATGACAAACAATTTGTTGACGTGCAGTGGAAGCTCGAAGATCTGGAAAATCGCCAGAGGCGGAACAACCTCAGGATTCTGGGAATAGAGAAGGGTGTCGAAGGAGATGACATCAGGGCTTATGTCCTGAAACTGATGAAAGGTGCTTTTCCGGAATTAAGCCATTGGGAGTGGGAAAGAGAAGTCCAAAGGGTCCACCGCTTTCCGATGGCCTTGTAGAAGAATCAGACAAGAGCCCAAGTAGGCACAGCAAGACCAAGAGCAATATTAATATTCTTTGGTAACTTTCTACTGAGGGAGGATGTATAATCTAAAGCTCGGCCAAATGCTAAATGATCCTTCGAGAACCAGTCCTTTTTCACCACCCCGGATTATTGCCATATAACAGTAGAGAGGCGCTGGTGATTAAGGGAGCTGGTGGAACCTTGTCGCCAGATGGTCCTACAAGCCTATCTAATGAATCCGGCGAGGCTGAAGATTATCTATAAAAATAGCACCAGAGTCTTCACATCCGAGATCCATGCCAAAGCCTATATGGACACGTTAAAAACAGAGAACGGAGGTACGGCCCTATGATGAAAGGGCGGGTGGTAGCAAAGGATGTTCACTATTAGTTTTTCTCACGCAATAGTAATCTTGTATCTACATGAGAAGGCTGAGTAGATAGAAGAGAATCTATAAGTAATTAAAAACTAAAAGGTTTGGGGGAAGGGGAGTGGCAAGGGAAGTGTAAGACTACACAGCTTAGCACATAATTGGGGGTCGGTTAAGAGGTTAAAGCACTGAGTAGGATTATCTAGCACACCACAAAGTAATAAAAGCACGAAAAATACGGCAGAGGGAAGCCGATTGTCAGACTCCATCATAGAGACCTTAGGTCTGCTTGCTTCATTTGGTGGGAGGGGCTCCAGAGAGACGGGGCTGAGGGTGGGAGCAAAATGTCAGTCATCATTCAGTAATAAAGAAAGCCAGAATGGGGTACACAGGAGGAACAAATGCGAAATCAAGGACATTTTATGCGGATAGTTACCATTAACATATGTGGATTAAATGACACAAAGAAACGCAGGGATGTGAAGGAATATCTAAGAACAGTGCGGGCAGACATAATTTGCATACAGGAAACTCACAGTGAGGGCTCTCACAAGTTTTTGTTAGAGCAATTGGGATATCAGCTGTTAGTATGTACAACTCAAGGAACAAGAACGCGGGGTGGCGATTTTAGCTCGGGCCTAGGCGGTGATAGCAAAAAAACAGCTTGCAGATGCTTATGGTCGTTGGGCTATGGTAGAATGTCAAGTGATGGGACTGAATTTTACCTTGTGCTCGGTTTATGCTCCCACAGTCGATGACCCGGAAATCTTAAATCAAATTATTATACATATGGCCAATTGGCCATTGCCAATAATAATGTGTGGAGATCTGAATATAAACGGGCTTAATGGTCTATGAAAAAATGATCCAGCTAGATTTACAGGTCGGAAAAGAAAGAGCCATAGAGCCCTGGTACAATTAATGGAAGATAATGGACTTATCGATATATGGGAACAACAGAATGCGTTGGGGGGAGGTTGTACATACTATTCTGCACCACATAAGCTGTAGCACGTTTAGACTATTTTTTGATCTCACCTACTTAAACATCCATTTCTAAGATAAAAAGGAACATCTGTGAAAGCTGATCCAAACCATGAAGAAAACACCAGACAATCATAATTGAAGGAAGCTCATCTAAGCAAACCAGAGTCTGTCAGTGTATGAAACAAAACCCTGCTCTATGTATTCCTTTTTAGGTCTCGGCCTGCGAAAGACTGCGCACATGCGCAGTTGAGCTAGCGAGATTTAATGATATTCAGTAAGTTTCACTAGTGAGGTTAAGCCCCGCCCCTCTTTTCCATTAGCTGGCGTCACCGTTTATGCTAAACGGTGACCAACAATTGGAGAAGAGGTTCTAGTGACGTTCTTCTTTCTTTTTAAGCCCCGTCCTTTTCAGACTGGCTTACTTAACTTACTGCTGGCATACAAGGTTTCTTATCTTCTTTATGGGTTCAGATGGCCCCATAAAGAAGATAAGGAACCTTTTATGCCAGCAGGAAGTCAGGCGCTTGTTCTGAGCGCTTGTTTACCGTCACATGGAAGTTTTTCTTCTTAAGCACCCGTGACTAGGACCCTGCTACCGAGGATGGTTATCCCTACATGACCCAGTGTGACCCACCCTGAGATACTGTCTGCCCCTCCCCCTTGATTTATTCTCACTGGGGACCCTCGGTCACTCACCCCAGTCTTCGCTGCTCAGCAGGTTATCGGCGAAGAAGCGGCTGTCCAGCTCGCTGAGGAACAGTTCGGTCCCCATGCTTGCTGCTCGCTGTCGCCAGGCCGCAGATCTGCTTTTGCGGTTACTGCCTGTGACAGACTGCTTGGGGCAGATCATCACAGTTTCCACCATCCCGTCATCCCGTAACAATACGTCAAATTCCACAAACCCAATCCAAGATGTATGACAATACTGACGTAGGAGGTAAACAAACCCCATTGCAAGATGGCGCCTAGTAACCAAAACACTGTCAGACATTCTAGAACTGTTTGCTGAGGTTCTCGAAGCCCAAGCGGCCATCTTATAAAGGGCTCAATTGCTTGGCGGACATTTTGCAGCAGTATATGCACATTTTTAGAAGTGAGTCCAGTGTACTGTTTTGGAAACCATTATGACGCATAGATAACATGCCAGCTACCTGTATAAAACGTATATATATGGGTAAACAGCCTGGAAATCGTCCATCCAACCATTATTTTAGTAAAGAAACGGGCCACCCAAAGTGTGGAAGGTATTTCACTCTATACGAGCAAACACAGCTCTTCGCTCTAATGACAAATTAGTTTGATCATCTTTAATTTTTGGTCTTTAGATGTTGGACCACACCCCTTTGTGACTCTATCTAAGGTATAACTGGGGTTGCTACTTTGGAGTAGATTTTTATTTTTTTTATTTTTAGGCGTCCACAGTTCTGCTTTTCATCCTGAAGATAACAAAATACGTCAGTATGTTTTATGCCTCCTTACTGTCCCTCTCAGTGCACAATACATTCTCGCATTTGCCAAATTTAGCTATTGGCATTGTAAATAACAATGCCATTTATTTATCTGTTTTCATAACCAACACATAAATAAAAATGTATTACCAACTTTGGTGAAACACTCTGCAAAATTTCAAGTAAGCATTTAAATTGAACTGCATTTACCAGGATGCAAAGGGGCGAACTGTGCTGGGAGGTGAAGCAGTGTGCTCCCATCCCCCTTCCATTGCACAAACGTGTCAGGGCTATCACCCCTCACGACACCCTCTCCCGTTACCAGTCGAGAGCTCCAGTTAATGCCAAGTACCTGTACCCCATTCCCAGTGATCTAGATGACTGTCAGTCTGCATTAGAGCCTAACGCTACTCCCAATTCTTGCTCTCAAATGAGTCCAGCACCCATAGTAAGCCCACAGCTAGGGGCTTCTACTGCACGAAGTGTGGATAGTACTACTTCCTCTCCGCCTTGTATTTCTACCTCTGCTACTGTGCTTACTAGGCGGCAAAAGTTAACCCTGGCTCCAGGTGGCGATCACCCGCAAAAAAAAGAGGAAAGCGCGTGGCACACCCAAATCTAGCCAACAGGTTTCAAAACAGGCGAAACATAAGCCCGCGGTAGCAGGGAGGGGTGGAGGTCCAGTTCAATCGCCTATGCCCTTAAATATAAACATGGGCGCTGCAAACACGGATATTACACTTATAGAGAATCAACAGCCCTATTCTTTGCAGGATCAGGATGATTTGCTCAAACGGGTTGAAGATAAGCTATTAGCGCTAATTGATCCCCTATTATCAAAACTGGTAGCAATAGATTTGAAACTAGCGAAAATTGAACAGTATATCCATGAAGCCCCACAAGCCTACTCTGGGAACAGGCAGGACAAATCTACTGATGTTAGTCAGGAGAGCAGAATAGCACTTGGTCCACTCCCACATCTAGCGGCTCGCCCTCCCCCCTCTACAGAAGTCCTCCTGAAACCTATCATAGTGTTAACACCGACACAAAGTGGTCCAATGACATATGGAAGTACCAAAAGGCCCACAGGCAAGAATGCAAAGTATGGGTGGGGGCAAACAAATTAATGTTTCCCTCCACCATCCACCTGAGGCCACTCCTTACACTATTGTATTGGAAAATGTTCCGAGACTTCAAGTCCCAGATCAGGAACACTGGCCTTCTCTTAAGAACAAGGCCCTTCATTTATTGAGTAACAGGACTGGTGTTGGGAACCATCTCTTCTCTGAGTTTAAGATGGTCAGAAGAGCTCCCTGGGTTGGACATTCCAACAAGTTTTTTGATGGTGACTATGTGGTTTTAAGTTTTAGGTCTCCAGGTTTGGTTCAGTTAATTTTGGATAGGGCAACGTCAGGTCGATTATGTCAAGATGTTTACGTACTCCAGATGGGCTTTTTTTTATCAAACAAGCATTAATATTAGAAGGGGAGTACAGAGGGTTTTTGCGAACAAACTTGGCCCTTACAACTATGCGGTCCCAACCTCCAATAGATTTGAGGTATTTGGATCTATGGAGGATATTGATTGACTTGGACCTAATTCCTGCCCCATTAGCCCTGAGACGCACAATATTAGGGAGCCAGGAGCGGACGATTCAATATCTGTCACCTAGGTGCACGGGGTATTTCCCCTTCTAATGCCAAAAGCTCAGCTGGGTGATATAAACGGGGAAGATGCAGTGGGGGTAGTTGCTAGAGCTAGTGAGTCCCCACTAGCGCCCATTGGTTGGTGTAGTGGAATCTGGCTTAGTATCTTGCAATAATTTGTTACCACCTAGTTCAAATTCAAGTCATAGAAATCCAAAGCTTCTATTAGTCTCCTGGAATATTGCTGGGTTAAAGAACAAAATACAGTTGATGGAATGGTCATCATTCGTTGAAGCCCATGACATTATGGTCTTTCAGGAAACCTGGTCAGCGGACCAGGTGTTCCGACAAGGTTATTTAAATTTTTCCAAACCTGCTATGGCTGTCTTGAGGTGGAGACCGATGGGGGTTTAACAACCTGATGAGACAGACTGATAGGTATAAGGTCCAGCAATTGGATATCGACTGTAGAGACATTTTAATAATTAAACTCCAGATCCCGAATGCCCCGGACTTGGTAATCTTCAATATTTATGCGAGAGGATTGCCTGGTGGTAAAGCCACTGGCATTGTTGCTCTTTTGGATTCCTTTCTTGATCAGAACAAAGGTGTGTGTAACCTAATAATAGCAGGCAATTTTAACTGTTCTTTTGGAACGTTAGACATAAATGATGTAAATCTTAGTTTAGTGGAGTACGTTCAATGGAATATTCCGCAACTGACACTAACCCCAATCAAAAAATGGACTAAAGCGGCACTCCAGCTAAAAGTTATATGTCTGGAATGGGGTATTAGGGCTGTAAACAGGAGGGCGGACTCGAATAGGCAGGGCTCTCCAACCTTTAGCAATGGGTTGAGAAGTAGTCGCAGAGACTACATTTTTCTCAACAAGGAATTTTGGGCATCCCTCATAGATATGGTTGTTTTGGAAAGGGTGGAAAGCGACCACAATCCCCTAGTTCTGTCTTTGCAGCTGATAGGATGCCATGCCACCGAGGATCTGGCAACTGAAAGTGCATATATAGAAGTGCAGCTTAGTAAAAATACCAGGAGAGTTAAATGGTCTAATTGCATCATCAATGACGAACGATTGGAGCTTATGAGGCAGTTAGTTGATAGTGCAGCAGCAGATCTCCTAAGATGTGTTACACAGGAGGAAATTGACACCAAAGTTCTTATCATCCATAATGAACTTTTTAACAAGCTCAAGGGCTTTTTTATAACTAATGTAAAAAAATCTAAACAAAATAATGGCCCAATGGTGGATGCATGGTATGGGAAATCATGTAGGGAAGCATATAAAGCACTAGCCAGGGCCATAAGATCTAAGAATAGGGAAAGCATTAAAAGGGCGAGGGTTGAGTACAAGCTAGTACAACAGAAAGCGAAAAAGGGACAGGGATGAGCAACATTGGGATGAGTTATTCAAAGCTAGTAAAGAAAGAAATATGGCTACATTCTGGCATTTGAAGAAATGGGGTAAGGGGAAACCAAGCCAGGCACCTGTTAATCATGTAGCTCCCAAACTGTGGGTATCCCTCTTCAAGACCCAGTTTGCTATAGTAGATCATGGTTTTGAACATGATGAAGATCAATCCCTGATTCCCTTAGCCAAACACCCCTTGCACTTTACCAGGCAGGAGGTAGATCTAGCACTAAACACAGTCCAGAGAGGTAGAGCGCCTGGGTTGGACTGTATACCTGCTGATCTGTTCTTGCAAAACAAAGCTTTGTGGGTAATTTATATCCAGTCCTTAGCGAACGCTATTGCCAAAGGCTCCCCAATACCAGGCTCATGGCAGGTAGCTGAAATTCTTCCAATTTTCAAAAAGGGGGATCGTTCGAACCCTGGCAATTACAGGCCTATAAGCTTAATTGATTGCTTACAGAAAGTGACTGCCAGGCTCATGTTGAGCCGAATCTAGGATTGGATTGACGAATACGATATTCTCTCTCCATTGCAGGCTGGGTTCTGCTCACACTCGAGCACTATTGACCAGGTTTTTAGGTTTGTCCTAATGTACTGCCGTGTGGTGATTTTAAGAGAGCGGTACATTATATGCTGCATTCGTAGATCTTAAGTCAGCATTTGACCTAGTTCCACGTGCCAAGATGTGGAGAGTATATGCTGAACAGGGAATGCCATTGGATCTACTGGCTTTTTTAATTAAACAATAAAGTGTGAGGCAGCATTACGCCACACTTCCAGTGGCACAGCTATGCGCAGGAATAGCGCCATTAAAGTTATTTGAACCATTGTATTTCTTAAATTCTGTGTATTCCTTGTACTCCAAATTTTGTCCATTTTCATCTAATTTACTCCTTGACATACACACGCAGGAATGATGTGCAATTTCCATAGTTTCCCATGTTTCAGTGTGCCCTCCGGGCCTTTAGCAAAAACACAAACTAAAGCAACTTCATCCAAGGCAGTATTTATTAAAATACCCAATGCATTTCAGGCTATCAAAAGCCTTTCTTCAGGGCTGAAACTGTAAATGACAAACATATAACATTATCTCGTTGGTCATGCTACTCGGTTTTACAAATACATTACATTTAATTTTAAACAATACATTTGACAGGACTGAATTCTTGAATGTTACAGAGCTCAATTGGATGTATATCTCGAACCTGTGTCTATTTCTCCATAAATGATACACTGTGGCGGTTGAAGCACTAATCCAGTCATGTTTTAAATCTAGACATGAACTCAAAAATAGGTCACACGTTTTCACTGCTACCATCCTTTTCGAATTAAGTATTCACACACTGACCATTCATGCTCTAGCTCGTTATTTGTAAAAATCCAGGTTCTTTTTGGAAAAATTAGCGCAATAACTATTTTATGGCTGCAATCTCAGAGTTGGTAAAGAAGTTAATCTCATAAATAACGTACCTGCCACAATGTTAAAAAACGGTCTGTCCTTAGCCAGCAACACAGCGTAATTGAACACCAATTACTCCACCCAGCTTTTCTTCGCTTTCCCTCCACCTAGTCCCTCCCTCAAGGGAATTGCCCGATTAACCTGCTGCTTAGCTGTGCAAACCCATGCTTACGTACTGAGTCTGAAAGAGACACCATTTCCCATAATCCAGTTCTGAAACGTAGTTTAAAAAAACGTAGTTTAAAAAACAAAGAATAATGTTGGCGCATATTTTCTGTGTTTCTGCATACAATGTTTGATTCATGCAGTCACCATTAAGCACTCCTTGCACTGCTAATTACCAACATATCGAATAATAAACTGTTTGTGTCCGTAATCACATAAACACCATCGTGTGCGATGAACCAAGATCTTTCACCATGCGTGTGTATCGTAGCGCTCAGTTATTTGAACGCTGCCTCACACTTTATTGTTCTGTTAACCTTGGTGCCTGGGGCAAGGCATCCGTCCAGTGTGCACGCATCCTACGGTCAATGGAGTACATGGATAACTATGAGAAACAGGTGTGCATCCGAATCTTCATTAATCTTTTCAGAACATTCGCCCAACCGAAAGGATAGCACCCGCCAGTAGAAATGGTGAAGAAGTTGAAAATTAAATGTGAGCGCTACGATACACACGCATGGTGAAAGATCTTGGTTCATCGCACAAGATGGTGTGAGAAATAGAAATTAGTGCTCGGAGGCTGTAATTAAAGCCTACCGAGTAACATCACTCGTAACAGGGGGTGCCGCCATAGGAGGTTAAAAAATGAAACAAGGCGGTACTAAGGAGGGACTACTAAGCCTATTGACCAATGAACAGCCAGAGTTTACAGTGGACAATGACACAAGCCAATGAAAAACATAGGCGGAGAGTGGGCGAAGCTTCAAGTCCCTACCTGAACACAGCATGCACCTTTAGGAATCTGTTCCTAAAGGTGAGATGGCACAGATGTATTAACTGTTGAATGGGTTACAGAAACAGAACTTAGAGAAGCATTAAAAGACATGGACCATGTTGCCACCTGCCTATGCACCAATCTCCTGGGCCCATAGTAGTAGTAGGTTCTTGCTTAAAATCATTGTTGGTATAGGAGGCTGTGCTATCAGCTACAAGTTATAACAAGCTTACAACCAGCAAATAATCTAGTTATTATGTGACTTTCATAACCGTCACTAAGCTCCTAGGTTCTCCCAAAGACAGTTTGCAAATGTAAGAGAGAGATACTAATATTTACTGTAGACATAAACATTAATTGACGATATTAGGGCCTAGACTTAAACCTAAACCTGAACACATCTGTAAATACATTGAGACACGGAATCCTGAATGATGTTCTACGCCGAAGGTACCGCCGGCATGCACAGTTGCTGCCCCTCCGTTGACTAGCTAACTAGCATTTTGCAAACTCAGCCATATTCACACCAGCAGTGGAACAGGAATTGGTTTAAAGAAGTTTTACTGTTCAGCCAGTTTGCCGAAGGGGAGAGTAGGTGTCTAAAAAGAGGTACGGTTATTTCACAGGAGATGTTCTTACAACCACATACCTATAAGTGGGAACCCGTGAAACCACAGCACATACTTGCTACATTCCTATTATTCTTCACCCATTAAGCAAGCCTGAAGTGAGAAATATGAGATACTCAGACTAAATGAGGCATCTGCAGGATTCGTGCCTTGCAAAGGGAATTTACACAACTTACAAAACAGTGTAAGTGAACCCATAAAACAAAGGGTATATCTTGAGTTTATCATACGTTAAAAGAATAAGGGTAATTTATTCTCAGTGACACAATGCTCATTTCAATAAGGCTGTAATCTCTCTAAATAAAGTTTATAATATACCGTACACCCTCGGACACGCTAGCAACCACAATGAGGACAAATTGTTATGAACCTCAGTGGCATGGTCTGGTACAGTCTGGTGATCTGCCACTCTCAATAGTCACAAACGCCAGTACTGAGGGGGGTTCAATGAAACAAACTGCTAGACAAAACCTGCAAGATTGAAACACATCCAAATAATGTATCTTCTGGTAAGTGCTACTAATCTGCAATAGGTATTGCAACTGTGTCCTCTGTTTCACTTTGATGCAGTAGTTTGGCTATACACACGACTAGAATACTGCTACTCAAACAGAAGATCTTTATTAGTCATGTCTCATTACAATCCGCACACAGTGCCTTCCAGTGATTGTTATCATGTCCCTTTCCCCAAATGCAGTTTTATGCAGCTGCTCATGACTTTTCATCCCAAAAAGTGTTTAAAAGTGAACCCCCGTGGTGTTTCTCTCCGTTTCGTTTTCACAAAAGTGTGAGACATTCATACAATTAGTCACTGATGATAGGTTTCCCTTGTAATTTGACCAACGAACAACTAGACTGTTCATCCTTGTAAACGTTCACACTGACAGAGACCTGAGAACCCTTAACTTGGCTCATTGTAGAAGTAATCCTTTCTTAAATGGGATATGCTTCTGTTCACCTGCACAACAACCAGGCTCTGCCATGACTACAGGTGACACATTTCAATTTGTCCCTCAAACACAAGCAGCATGTCTCTTGGTCAACTCCATTGCCTCTCTTCCACTGTGTGCAACTTAATTTTCTTTATTTTTTCTCAATCACAGTTAAAGATCTGGCAACATTACAAGTGTATTTATAAAGGGCCTGTATGAGTCGTATCTAACCTGCCTTCCAAGCATCTGCTCACATGGCCTTTGCCAGTGGAGCCTGATGGAGAATTCAGGAAGTCTAGTAGGACTTGACACGACCCTTGCTTTATAAACACTATGATTTCGTTCAGTGTAGTTTTTAATGTACTCATAACCATGCAGCTATTTACAAGCCAGTGGGCGTTGACAAAATATAGCACATGCTTGCTTTAACTTCATCCTTCTTAGTACTGGCGAATATACTCTTTGGAGTGATGTAGCAGTCAAAAATGCAACCCTGCTTGATCATGTCTCAGAATTTTGGTGTTGCTACAACAAGGTCTTTTCAGGATTAGTTTGAGAGTTGCAAAGACAGAGAACTAGGCCCACCTCATCCAGCTCCATATCAATCTTTACCTTTTCTCAGAAAGCAGATGAAGTCACTATAGTTTTAGGTTCTTTTGCTTCTCATATATTACCTTTCTTATGACCTCTTGGATGAGTTACACTGATGCTGACGTCCGAAGAATTGCACTTTTGCATCTGTAAAGGTGCGAGTTTTGCAAGAGGACTCTGAACTGCAGTTGAGCCCTAAATTACGATTGCCCTTTTTGTGGCCAAACTTTGAACATACCAGAGATATCTCATTGCAGCTGGTCATATCCTGATATAAGATCTCTGCCGTCACTCACTTCAATGGCCACACTTGATCATACCATACATAAAAGTTCCATATTTATCTTTTGATGTAAAGTCTCAAATAGAGCCACCAAAGATGCCCGTCCCTGCACCGGTTCAATAAAGGACTGTTCAGTAAATTAGGTATTTCCTCTTGGATTTACGTCTGCTCTTTTATGGCATTTAAGTCAAACTATCTCATCGTTGTGAGGTATTATTGTGGTATCTAATCTTTTCCAAACCATAGAACAATGCTGAGTATTTTTTAAAGATTGGATATCGAGATGATATACTGAAGTTTATTCCCATTACCACAATGCATTTTCTGTAATCAAGCGAAGGAAGCAGGTCTATACGCACTACTCAATCGGATGTGTTTTATCAATTGGCGCTCTCAATCATATTTACAATAGGAATTTTCTCCCAACACTGCACAGGGGTTGCGACCCCTATAAGCAGAGGTGTACGTCCGATTATCCTGTATGTGCTCATGCTCAGCAACACATGTTAATGGTCTACTTTTATAGTGTAATTCTTCAACGACCTTTGTAAAGTTGCATTTGGCTAAAACGACTGGTACAAAATGCAACATTTTGCTACAGATGGTTAGTGCAGACATCAGAGTCCTTCAGTGTTTACTCTCAGTAAGTGATTGATAAATGTAAATCCTGTGTAAATGAATGATTTTGTACTTTTTATAACTTCAAACCGTAATTAAGGTAACAGCGGGTTCTTTTCTTTCATAAAAGAAGTATTAAGAAATTTAGGAGAGCTTCGAACAGGCACAATCTGAGGCAGAGATGAGGGAACAGCAAAAACAAGACAAAGTACCTTGAGTGTCAGCAGGAACGGGAGCTGCAGCCATCAACCCATTCCTGTACTGGCTGTAGGTCGTGTCACAAACACGCAGCAGAGATTATAATTTATACTGCGCTAAACCGAACGGAGGAATGCTTTCTGTGGTGCATTCTCATCTGAGCCCGATTCCTTAAGTGAAGAGGAAAGGGACGGCCTTGACTGGTTGCCTCAGTTATGAGTCCAGCTGCTACTTGAAAGGAAGCTTCTAGAAAGGTTGTCTGAAAAAGTCTCACCTGGAGCAGAGAAGAACGCGGCCACGTCTTTGTATCTGTGCATATACATGGGGAATTGTCCGCAAACTATCTGCGTTCCAGTTACCTTTCTCACTGAATTTGGATGTGGGACACACACATCACACACCTTCATCTCTACAGTTCAGGGCAAAGCCTGAAGGCAATGTAATAACCAGCTGCCTTGAGAAAGGATATTGAGAAGTCATATTGCTTGTACGCAGGTGGCGAAAACGCTTCTTGGTTTCAAGCTTCTAGCCATAAATAATCGGTTAATCCCACACTGGTTATCAAGTTCAGGCTGGCCTAAAATAACTCAGGGAGTGGTAAGTACAGCCATCTTTAGTCAGAGGCAGTACAGGCTAAGCTCAGGAGCCTTAAGCACATTAGCTGGTAAAAATGCTAGTAGCCAAATGGGGAGTTCCCCACTTACTACTTGTCAGGTAATCACACTGAGGCAAAGAGAAAAATAACATATTCTTAAGAAAGATGTTGAAAAAAACAAATTGCTCAGAAATTCTCATGCCGACTACGCCAACTCGACAAAGTCTAACGAGTCTTGAGCTGATATGTAAATGTATAGGCATTTATATAGCGCACTACTTACCCGGAGGGTCCCAAGGCGCTTCGACCGCTGCGAAACCCTTCCTGGCTTCCCTGAGAGATGGTCCCTTAATGGGTATCTCCAGGGTGAGACCAGGCATCCCCGGTCTGGTGGGGCCGTTAGTGAAGATGAGGCAAGCTAATGCCCAGAGTTGCCGAGTGTGATTGCTGATCAGAGTGGGCACCGAGGCGAGAGAATTATCAAGTCCGCTGACCCTGGTCCAGAAACCTGCCACGCCGGGAATCGAACCCTGGTCCCGGGCCGTCCTTTGCTCTTGGGTCTGCCGCCTCTAACCAGTGAGCCACACTACTTCATAGCAAGGCTGCAGCATTCCACAATAGTCATTCATGCATTGATTATGAGGTGCTATTCCAGCTGCTCCGATATGTTGTAAGTGAGATAGATACCCTGTGTTATGCTGTTCAGTTGACTACGGAATACAATTAATGCAGCAAAACAATTCCTGTATACATTGATGAATGCAGATCAAGACAGAACAATGTTGCCTCAATAAAGCTAAAACATTTGTGGCAAGCAGAAATAGAGCATGTTCGTTTTGTTTTGAGGCACAATTAAGAAGCAAGGTAATTATAGTAGTAAAAAAATAAAATTAATTTGGTTGAAATAATTGTGAAGTCAATCAGAACTGCCCCGGGGTTCAACTTCCCACACCCAGTTCTCTGGGGTGCAAGGAACTAGACCCAATTGTATCATCTGGTAAGATCGCATGAGATTTTGTCTGGGAATCTCCCCCAGTCCCTGTCAAGCTTGTGCTGCTACCCCTATCCAGAACGTTTATTTTCCTTCCCAGTCTACCCTCCCAGCCCACTTCACTCTGCCCTCTGCCCAATAGGGAAGTGTAGAATTTGGAAATATTGCCATAGCGTAACTGTAATAGCGCAGTCATTTTTCTGCTCAATGCTACTAACTTGTGCCAGTCTCTGACCTGTAAAGCCTCACTGTCATACCTGGCATTGTAGATGAAAATTCTTGAATAGTATGCACAGCTCTAAAAGATTACATTGTTTGTATCAGTTTAAAGGTTAATTGTGTACTTTCCTGAATTTAGTTTCTGCAAAAGCAAAGCTCTTTTGTTTCAATTTCGTCACACTAGCTCCACTTGAGACCTGTTTATGAACACATATAAATATGATTCCTGTGCATCTGTGCTTTAGCTTTTATGCTCATGCAGAACTAGGGGCGCCCTCGTCTCCTGGTTCTGTGATTCACAGACTATACCTCCTTATGTTAATAAACATTTTCAGACTTCTGATTGTGAGCACAGATGTCTTTGACAACCTGGCGCGTTAATGTCAGAAGTGCCTGCGCATCACCAAAGTCGGGGCAACAACAACCCACGAGAACCCCAGGCGGCATGTAAGAAGGAGAATTCTATGAAAAGGAGGGGTAGGGTGGAGCGTTACAATCACCAACCAATCATGTCAGGTAGCACTATCACATTTTGAAATTCATGATACATAAAATGTGATTGCGTGAAGACTGGCAAAGCTTTAAAGGGAATTTGGAAGGTGTTGTCTGGGCAGGTGACTATGTGGCAATCTGGTTTTAGGATGGGTACTGTATAGTTCTACGATTATGAAGTTGGGGGAGTGAGTGAAATCCATGATCTGGAGCAGAAGGTTAAGGAAAAAGTGAAAGAAGGGGTGAAGGGTTGTCTAGAGCCCCATAACCAACCCCTAGCGAATGAATGCTGGCTTGAGAAAAGGATGCTAACCCAGCTATACCAAAGCCTCTGCAAGCCTCGACAAGCTGCAACTGGGGAATTTTGAAAGCAAGTGGGTCAATGCTCAGGCATGCAAGTTATGTTTCTATCTCCCTCCGTGACAGTGGACATGAAAGAGCTTTTTGACCCCACCCTCATCCTTTTACCCCTTCCACTCCATGGCATGAGCTGCAGCATGAGGCAGTCAATACCTTTATGTCTTTCTGAGTGAGGGGGTAGTCGGGGAAACTGGGCAAAGAAGTAAACATAAGAACAAGCCCCGTACTTCACCCCACATGATGTACCATCATCATGTTTAAAGCATATACAGGTTCACGAAAAAATAGAGATGGACTCACTAACGAGGGTGGGAAGAAACCCTGAATCTACCAGTATATTCTTTGTCCCTGTGGGTATTACAAGGGAAAAGACACTGGGTGCCCAAAAGTAACATTTCAGAACAAAAGCAATATGCAAGGTGGTTTCTGCCACTGAAACGTTTACAGTGGAGAGGAAAAAGCAAAGTGTGTACCATAGCACTCTTCAACTCACAGCTAATACGCACCCTCTCCCTACATGGGTGGTATCTATTTGTCGTAATGAACACACTGAAAGCAGTAATACAATCAGAGCCAGCAGCATACATAAAATGCCAAGATAGTGTGCTCTAAATGTGCTACATTCAATTAAACTACAAAAACTATGACATTTGCAAGTCAAGAATGGCCACTAATCACAAAACTGGCCAAAAACCTTTATTTCAGCCATTTGGATAAAGCATCATACTTTTCATACATTACACTGACAGTGAAAGCTACAACTCTCCTCAATTAGACCTATAAATGATGGCATCAGACTCAGAAGGAAAATTCCACATACCCTGCAAGCATCTGTTGTAGCCTGTAGTAGTTATGCAAATTCACATGCTCTGCATACTCCTGCCATGTGGTGTTATGTTATGTTAGTCCAACTTGTATAGCGCGCCAGCTGCCTCAACAAAGAGGCGTCTCGGCGCTTACTACAGGCAGACAAAAAAATATTAGAGCCTAAACCGCAAAGAAGAAATGAGTTTTTACAGCCTTCCTAAACGTCAGATAATTCTCCAGGCTACAGATGTGCATGGGAAGGGAATTCCACAACTTGGCCACTAAACAGCGGAAAGATCGTCCCCCAGCACAAATGTGTTTTACCCGCGGAACAAAAACAAGGCATGACCCCATAGAGCGCAAGTGGTGCGTAGGTGTGTATGGGGCTCAGACATTATAGCTTGTGTTTCTTAGTGGAAGGTTTGAGTCGCATAATGTGATGCGACTCTTCCCTTAGGACACAACATGCATGAGTACCAACTCCACCCTAGGTTGTAGTCAGCTCAGTGGGTGAGAGATGGAAGTAGAGTATAGAGTAAAACTACTGTGATGCGCCATGTACATTGTAAGTTGTTAAAGAAGTAAAGTGTGAGAAGGATAAACATATGTCATCACTGCCAGCTTCTGGGGAGGTGGGTGGATGCAAGTGAATCTACAGCACTACACACTATGAAAAGATGCTTAAAAGGTAAAATTTTCCACTCATATCATGTGTGACTTTAGAAACACATATGTAGCATCGAGTAAAGCAAGCTGTAAAGCAGTTTCCTCCTAAGTGGTGGCTAGCAGGTAGATGATGCAGATGTTTGGAACAATGTTCTGAACATGGTGTAGCTAACCATAGCCTGCTGATGTATTAACCAGGTAGCTATCTTGAAGATGTCTGCTATTTAGATGTTACCTAGGAAAGTCATGGTTGCCCTGCAAGGTACAGTAAGTAAACGTTTAGCTTTGACGTCGCAAGTATGGATACACTTGACAATCCATCTTGCAATGCAGAAAGGACCTAGTTTGGCAGTACAGATTGGACTGTTTCCACTGGAGCACGGTCAAGACTGATTTGCATATGGCTAGGTGGCATGGTAGTCAACAGAACGAAATGTTGGAATCCTACTCCTAGTGATTGCCAGTGGTTAGTGTCATTACAAGCATCTTCCCATCACTTTTTGTGTGTTTGATAAATAATACGTTCCTGTCATCAAAAATGAGGGCCAATGGGCCCCACCAGCAACTATTGTCTCAAAATAAGCACTGAAGGTAATAAGCCAATTCAGGATGACCAACTCCTTCTCAGTGGCGGCTGGTGGAATTTGAAAGTGGAGGGGCGTATACTGAACGAATTAACGTATGCGAGCGAGCACAGAACTGCTGCTGCTGAGCACCGACAGGGCCCGGTGAACTTAAAGCCCTGGTTCTGTCTATACATCTGTAGCTCCTTTCAAATTGTTTTGACGTTTCCTTGGAGGACACTGAACTTCCTGCACTCCTCTGGAGGGTAAGACTTGGACACTATTAAAATACTGGGATATTACAATTGCGGCTCCCTGTAATGCCAAGACCACATCTGTACTTTCTAACATATACTGCACAATGTTAAATTTGGGACCTAGGTTGGCTACGACTTCTAATTGACTAACTTGCCACAGACAACCCATTCCACCGGCCCATCACTGCCTTCTGTTAGGGGGCTTCATTATCCTAACCTACTCTTCGGGCTCCTTAAATTGCAGGCGAAGAACCACTTCCAACACCAGAGTTGCCCAAAAGGACATTTTACAGCGTTGCGTTACTAAAATGTCTGTACTTGAAAGCATGTAGGTCAACGCACTGTGAAAAAACGAACACGTTTTAAGAAAGCATTGAGCAACCAGACAGAGGTGAAATCCAGTAGCAAATCACTTCTCACGAGAAGCCTGCAAAAAAAAAACAAAGTGCTGCAGGGCCGATAATACCAGCTCCTGCAAATTGTGCGATGCATGATGTAAATACATGTTTCCTGCATTTGCGAGTGCAGGCATGCCATTTATCAGATTCGTGTTTCTTCGAACTTGGAACACAATTATAAATAGATTCCATAGCAAATTATAAAAGGAGGCACTGGATATGTCTAGCTTAATTGGCAAGGTTAGTGCACATTTAAAATCAGCGCAAATGTAATGTTTGCCATCCTTGAAATGTGACTGTGAGGCCTCTCACGTAGCTGATAGGAGTCCTTTTTAAAGCAGCTCCAATACCGTCTTCTCGAGTTCACGCTACACAAAACTGAAAAAAAAAAAATGTAAACCTACTACTTGATTGCAGCAGAGAAAGTGATATTGGTGTCGCCCTGATAGTGAGTGATGTGATGGATGCATCTCTGTCCTGCATCTCCCCTGACGGGCTACGTCCGGCTGTGTAAAATACACAAGCTTTCTCACTGTCTGAAGCTTCCTCTCAAGCGTCACATTACTTCTTATGGGGAGATGGGGAGGGGGGGGACAAACTTGCCCCGCACACTTGCCGTCTCTTTCATCAGATGCCGCAGCCTGAGGTGTGATAGACGTCACTGTTGTTCATAACAGTTGCGGGCAGGCACGCGTGTACACACACACGCGCGCACACACATGCTTGCAATACTCACACTGGTGATCACAGTGCAGAATGTTAATCTGTAAAACGAACGATTTATTTAACACATCGGTGCCGCTGATTGAAACTCTACCCAGATATCGTGTCACTTTTTATAGCACGCTTCTGTTGTTTCCAAGCACTGGAAATAACATGTTACTATTGCCAAAATTATTGGGACCCGCCTAGGGGGGGGGGGGGGGGGGGGAGGGAGTGGGGTTGGGGAATTATAAAACCAAAACTTACCTCGGTCACCGCTGGTCCGGGTCCGCGCCACCTAGTCTGCTCCCGCTCCCCTTGGCGCCTTCATATCAGGAATGGTGGCACTGGACTGGCAGCCCCTGTCTCAGCCAATCCTGGCGCAGCATTACATCGCCACTGCGCCAGGATTGACTAAAGAGCAGGGCTAATACTGCCCATAATGAGACCCGGCTCCCCCGGGTCTCTGCCTGTGTGAGTGCTAGGGGGGAAGGAGGAGGGAAGGGGCTACTGCGAGTGTGCGCATGCGTGGGCAAGTCATAAAAATGACTTGTCCTAAATGCGCACACTGCTGCTGCCCTCCCTGTCACGCTGACACTGCCAGCCTGCCACAGGCCCGCCCCCGACACCCTAACTTGATCGCGATGACGTCGTCACTATTGTTGTGACAGTACTCCGACTTAAATCATGACTTGGGCTGCTGTTGTTGTCTCAGTCATAATTGTACTTTGTGGTGCGTGCAGTCAGTGACAGTGACGGTCGTCTGGCTAGTGGGGCAACGCCCCAACGCCCTCAATGGACGAACCGCCACTGCTCCTTCTCCTCATGTGGCTAAAAAGGAGCGGATCACCAACAGTATCACTCTAACATTACTAGAGTGCAATGCCACTATCACCAGATGCACAAGGATATGCAAACAACTCTTTGCCTTGAACAGGGTCCAAACTTACATGAGAGCAGACGTGGAAACTAGGGGTACAGTACTAGAGTATCCCGGTTTAAATATCATGCTACAAAAATATCACAACCATAACATCAACTACCAAAATACCATGAAGATAAATATATCTCGGTAAGTATAGATTCACTATTCTTAAATCGACAAGTGTAAATCTTAATTAAAGATAAGTAATTGCGGATTTAAGAATAGTAAATCTGTTCTTAACTACACATCCTTACCTTCACAATATTTTGATAGATGATATTCTGGCTAAAATGCCTTTATAACATAATATTTGCGTGTGTGATACTCAACATAGTGGGGTAAAAAGAGAGCGCAAGTGCACCGGGTTATGTGCTTGTTAAAAAGAGGGAAAGAAAACTAATAAACTAATGACTAAAGACACTTTTTGATTGTGTTGATCTGTTTTGATATTTTATTTTTTGACATCTTTTTTTATGAAAATTATTTTTCTGAATTCATTCTAATTGTAATTAACTGTGTATAAAAGTGACAATACATATATACAATGTGGAATAACAAACAGTGAAATAAATTGTTATAAAAAAATACAGAAGTGCATTCCTTTTTCAACGCGTTTCGGCGTGAGCCTTCTTCAGGAAGTCTGTATTCATGCACCAATGTCTTAAGCTAAGAAACAGAGATTATATGTCATTAGTATGATGTAATGTTTTCATTCCTCACATGTTCTATATATACATTGCATTTGATACTTTGCTCGCTGTGAGTAGATCTCTCTAGTAACATCTCATGATGACAACCAGCCAGAACCCAAGATTCCCTGTCTATACACACATTTTAAAATTGACATTTTTGATCACATATTATATCCTTTATATACAAAATTGAAATAGAGAACGTCTTGAACTGATTCTGTACAACTATGTTATCTACACTATATACATTTTTGGTCTTTCAGTTGGTACATATTATACTTGAAAGAACTAAGTCGCTAGTTTGTTAAACTGTGCTATATACATTCTACACATTTCTGTGCACTTCATATATACATATAGTTAACTCATAGTGCAGGAACTAGGAGGCTCATGATTCGAGGTGAAGGATTAAAACATCCTCCAATCCATATTTGACTCACTTATACAGAGTGACCACAAAGTCATATCTGAAGATACAGAAGGGGGGTCCTGTATATGTAAGGACTAGACTAGGGAAATTACATTCCTGTATAATGGCTCTAGGTGCTGTGGTAACTTCTCCTACTTAAGAGCATGGCAATATGGGGGATAGATGTCCAGGATCTGGAAAAGAATATGTAAGCAACTATACTGGTACCTTTATCAGGGGTGACACACGATGAGATTCTGGGGTCTGATGGATAATCTATGTATCTGTCCTTCAGCTAGTTGATGGGTATAATCTAAATGACATGGATAAAACGGAGAGGAGAACTCTAATTAGTCTGGACAGGGAAACCTAACTCCAAACTGACTCCACTGATGGTAATATAGAGTACCTGTTATTGGTAGTTGGATTCCCACTTGATAAAGTCTCCTAGGTTTGTTGAAAATATAAAAAGTTGTGGGATTCCTCCAATCGGGAAGTACTGTTGGGCAAAAAGAAAGCAAAGCTTATATATAGTCTGTCAATGGTTTGTGAATGCTAGATTCTGACCTGGGCTGTGTAGACAACATTTCCTACCTGGGTTGAAGAGTATTGTCTCATCAATGCGGGGACGCCATTATTACTGGGGAAAGATGTAACCCGTCATAATTCCGGCAGGGACACCATCTAAAATAATGGTGGACTGTTAGCTTGTAGGAAAGTGTACATCCTAATTGACGACATTTAAATAAGTGCCTGTCTCTTTCCCTACATGATCACAAAAAACGGAGGTGTGGGCTAAACATGCTTGTGCTCTCCCGTTTACGCTTGAACAAGTTATTCCTGATAAACGAGCTTGCTCCAAGTGAGGGTTTACTCCTGTGTGATTGCAAACGGTACAATAGTATATCTACGAGGGACCCGTGTAAGATGCACGTACTGCAAGCGTCTTTAAGGCTATGGACCCGATGCAACCAAGAATGTTGGGCTTAGACAGGTACTGAGTAATAGCTGTGTCATGCGCGTTCTAAGGAAGTTAAATAACGCGGAAAAAGAGGAGCTCGGACTCGCGAAAGTACTTACCGATGCTTGTGGATTCTCGTCGTGGCCCGTGTGACCGTCTGTGATTCCGCCCGTGGAGGGGAATGAGTATTGCCGACTTTTGAAGTTTAGCGCTGTTGCCGGCTTTGACAACTATCGCGAGACGATAGGTGGGCTGGCGGATTGAAAGCAACTGGTGCGAGTTACTGAGGTCTGGCTAAATTGGGCGCCATGTTGGACTAGGTTACTGATATATATAAGCCAACTGGTCTCTAGAGAATGGTGATGAAAAAACCATAAAAGTCGTGGCAAAAATGCACCGAAAAGAGGGTGTTTGAGAGTGTAACTGGATATTATAAAGGACAGGTGTAGACTGATCAGTTGGTAAATTAAACGGTCCTTTATGAATGACCCTGTGTTTATACTTGTTATGCGGGCCACCCATGTTACTATGTCCGCCACGAACTTGAAATAGAACAGGACGGTGTGAATGTTGAACAATGACGAAAGAGGATGGACCGGTTATACCTAGTAATGTGATATGGCTTGCACTTACATGGGCGCCATTTTGAGATGGGAAAGCCTACAATGTGAAAATAGAGAAACATAATTCCTCTGTAGTCAGTGTTACTGTAAAAAATTAATCATAATGCCGAAAATATATAAACAGAGTCCCAAGTGTCCTCTGTAAAAACTGTACTATATTGCTAGTACAACTGGAGGAGGTGAGGCATGGAATTCTCCATGATAAGGGGAGAGCCTGATGTAAGGGGAAGGTGGGAGGGGGGGGGGGGGGGAAGGCAGGAAAAAGGGAGGGGAGAGGGAGGCTGACCGGGGGGGAGGGGGGGGCAAAAACTATGGTTATATTTGTGCCTTTACTACTCAAAGTATAGATATGCTATGGGGATAAAAGATAATTATAATATGTCCTTTGTGGTCAATATGTATCAGGAATGATATTCATGGCCCAAGTATTGAATCCTAGTGAATTTACCATTCAAGGCTATGTTTACGTATGTACATAACTATTGTTATTACATAATAGCTTGTTCCCAAGGTATCTCCGCATTTAATCCAGTCACTGCTGTTCCCAACAAAAAAATCCAATAGACTTCTCGCAGTTTTCTTACTTTATCTATGTCTATGCCTGATTTCGGGTGTATTCTTTCCAGGACATACCAAGACATTTGGTCTGGCTCATGATTCTTTGATAAGTAATGGGAAACCATGGGGGCTGTGAGTTTGTGTGTCCTAATTGCCGACCTATGTTCTGTGAGTCTTACATGTAACGCTCGGCCTGTTTGTCCCACATAGCCTTTCTGACATGGGCAAATGATCAAATAGATCACGTTGGAGCTTTTACAATTATTTAGGTCTATGGGTTTAATCAGTTGTTTATTAAAGGTCAAAGTTGCACCTTGCAATACTGTGGCACATGATTTACAGTTTGAACATTTGAAGGTGCCTGTAACTGGGAGTGTATTGACAATAGATTGTTGTCTGCTGGGGGTACCTTGTGTCATACGGGAACGTACTATATGATCTTTTAAAGATTTGTTCCTTTTGTATGCGAACATTGGTTTTGATAACTGATTCTCTTTTGGTATGTTCACATTCAGTATTGGCCAGTGGGCACAAACAGTCTGTCGGATTCGTTCATTTAGTACTGAATGTTTAGTAACAAACACCAGTTTAGGATTAGTTTTTTCTTTACTTGGTGCCAGCAGTAGTTGTCGATCATAAAAGCGAGCCCGCTTATATGAATCACAAACTATCTTGTTTGGATATCCTCTTGACAGGAATTTACACTTCATGACTACAGATTTGTCATCGTAATCGGAAAGATTTGTGCAGTTACGTCGTAACCGGAGGAATTCACCAAAGGGCACGCTGTTTTTCTGTATGGTGGGATGAAAACTGTCGTAATGAAGTAGTGTGTTTCTGGCTGTGGGTTTAACAAATAAGTCCACAGCAAGAAGCCCATCCTGATGTTTAATCAAGACATCCAAGTATTCAACCTGTGACCTGTCTATGTGGTAGGTAAACTTGATATTTCCATCACATAGATTTATCCATTGAAAGAATTGATCTAAGTTGTCCTCATTTTCTATCCAAATGAAAAATACATCATCTATGTATCGTGACCAGGAGGTCACGGATTCATAAAATGGTGCAATTTCATTGAAAATGAATTGGTGTTCAAATAAAGACATGTAAATGTTAGCAATTGTGGGAGCGCATGAAGCGCCCATGCTAACTCCCTGCTGTTGCTTGTACAGGTTGCCATTAAATTCGAAAATATTGTCCATGAGGACAATTTTCAGACATTCTAGGACAAATACCGTTGGACATATGATGTTATACCTTGTTATAAACCAGTGGGTTGCTTCCAACGCTCCCATAATGGGGATGTTACTGTATAGTGCTTCTATGTCCATAGTGACTAACAGTTGGGAGGTGGTACAAAAATGTGTGTCTTCTACTAGATTAATGATATGTCTGGTGTCCTGTACGTATCCTGGTATGCGGGAGATGTGAGGGCATAGGATAGCGTCTACATATTTTGCCAATGGCTCTGTTACTGAGCCAATGGTGGTCACTATAGGCCTTAAAGGCGGATCTAAACTGTTCTTATGGACTTTCGGAATTCCATAAATGCTTGCTAATTTAGGATTCATCACATTTAGGTATTCCCATTCTTTTTTACATATTTCTCCATCTTTGAAAGCTTTGTCTGTGATTTTTTTGATTTTATTTTTTGTCTGGGTTGTGGTATCTCTGAATATCGGGGCATAGAAGCGGGTGTCGCTTAGCATGTCTTCCATTTTAGATACATAGTTCGGTGTGTCATAGACTACAATGCCCCCTCCCTTATCACACGCTTTCACGGTGACATCTTTATCTCCTTTAAGGTTGTTTAATGCTTTGTGTTCAGCTATGGTTAAATTGAAAGGTGTTTTAGGGATATGGCTGGTGATGTTCATGAATTTATCGTATATAATACGTTCAAAGATGGCAACTTGAGGGGGTAGTTGGTCTATATTGGGGGTGAAAGTCGATTTAGGTCGTAGACCTGACCGATTTAACACCTCAGATGATTCTTCTTGCTCTAGGAAAAACATTTTGAGTCTAATCTTCCGAAAGAAAGACTGTAAGTCTCTGAATAAATCAAATTTATTCAACCCAGAATGTGGTGCAAATGTCAGTCCTTTAGAAAGGACAGAAGTGGCAGGTATAGTAAGTTTTTTAGTGCTTAGATTGAAAATGGGAAGTTGATCTAATTTCTCCAGTATCGGTTGTTTCTCGTTTCTAGATACTGGTTGTATATCATAGGTTGATGTGCTGGGAATTGGCTGTAGTCTGGCATCGGGGCATTCTGAAAACGTGGTTGATAATGTGGCCTCCAATTGCCCCGTCTCGTGTGGCGATTCCCTAAAAAAGGAAATCTATTTTGGTATCTGGTGTTACGTCTGCCTTGTTGGTACGAGTCTTCATAGTATGCTCCATCCCCATCGGATCCTGATGATTCTGAATAAGACTCACAGAACATAGGTCGGCAATTAGGACACACAAACTCACAGCCCCCATGGTTTCCCATTACTTATCAAAGAATCATGAGCCAGACCAAATGTCCTTGGTATGTCCTGGAAAGAATACACCCGAAATCAGGCATAGACATAGATAAAGTAAGAAAACTGCGAGAAGTCTATTGGATTTTTTTGTTGGGAACAGCAGTGACTGGATTAAATGCGGAGATACCTTGGGAACAAGCTATTATGTAATAACAATAGTTATGTACATACGTAAACATAGCCTTGAATGGTAAATTCACTAGGATTCAATACTTGGGCCATGAATATCATTCCTGATACATATTGACCACAAAGGACATATTATAATTATCTTTTATCCCCATAGCATATCTATACTTTGAGTAGTAAAGGCACAAATATAACCATAGTTTTTGCCCCCCCCCCTCCCCCCCGGTCAGCCTCCCTCTCCCCTCCCTTTTTCCTGCCTTCCCCCCCCCCCCCCTCCCACCTTCCCCTTACATCAGGCTCTCCCCTTATCATGGAGAATTCCATGCCTCACCTCCTCCAGTTGTACTAGCAATATAGTACAGTTTTTACAGAGGACACTTGGGACTCTGTTTATATATTTTCGGCATTATGATTAATTTTTTACAGTAACACTGACTACAGAGGAATTATGTTTCTCTATTTTCACATTGTAGGCTTTCCCATCTCAAAATGGCGCCCATGTAAGTGCAAGCCATATCACATTACTAGGTATAACCGGTCCATCCTCTTTCGTCATTGTTCAACATTCACACCGTCCTGTTCTATTTCAAGTTCGTGGCGGACATAGTAACATGGGTGGCCCGCATAACAAGTATAAACACAGGGTCATTCATAAAGGACCGTTTAATTTACCAACTGATCAGTCTACACCTGTCCTTTATAATATCCAGTTACACTCTCAAACACCCTCTTTTCGGTGCATTTTTGCCACGACTTTTATGGTTTTTTCATCACCATTCTCTAGAGACCAGTTGGCTTATATATATCAGTAACCTAGTCCAACATGGCGCCCAATTTAGCCAGACCTCAGTAACTCGCACCAGTTGCTTTCAATCCGCCAGCCCACCTATCGTCTCGCGATAGTTGTCAAAGCCGGCAACAGCGCTAAACTTCAAAAGTCGGCAATACTCATTCCCCTCCACGGGCGGAATCACAGACGGTCACACGGGCCACGACGAGAATCCACAAGCATCGGTAAGTACTTTCGCGAGTCCGAGCTCCTCTTTTTCCGCGTTATTTAACTTCCTTAGAACGCGCATGACACAGCTATTACTCAGTACCTGTCTAAGCCCAACATTCTTGGTTGCATCGGGTCCATAGCCTTAAAGACGCTTGCAGTACGTGCATCTTACACGGGTCCCTCGTAGATATACTATTGTACCGTTTGCAATCACACAGGAGTAAACCCTCACTTGGAGCAAGCTCGTTTATCAGGAATAACTTGTTCAAGCGTAAACGGGAGAGCACAAGCATGTTTAGCCCACACCTCCGTTTTTTGTGATCATGTAGGGAAAGAGACAGGCACTTATTTAAATGTCGTCAATTAGGATGTACACTTTCCTACAAGCTAACAGTCCACCATTATTTTAGATGGTGTCCCTGCCGGAATTATGACGGGTTACATCTTTCCCCAGTAATAATGGCGTCCCCGCATTGATGAGACAATACTCTTCAACCCAGGTAGGAAATGTTGTCTACACAGCCCAGGTCAGAATCTAGCATTCACAAACCATTGACAGACTATATATAAGCTTTGCTTTCTTTTTGCCCAACAGTACTTCCCGATTGGAGGAATCCCACAACTTTTTATATTTTCAACAAACCTAGGAGACTTTATCAAGTGGGAATCCAACTACCAATAACAGGTACTCTATATTACCATCAGTGGAGTCAGTTTGGAGTTAGGTTTCCCTGTCCAGACTAATTAGAGTTCTCCTCTCCGTTTTATCCATGTCATTTAGATTATACCCATCAACTAGCTGAAGGACAGATACATAGATTATCCATCAGACCCCAGAATCTCATCGTGTGTCACCCCTGATAAAGGTACCAGTATAGTTGCTTACATATTCTTTTCCAGATCCTGGACATCTATCCCCCATATTGCCATGCTCTTAAGTAGGAGAAGTTACCACAGCACCTAGAGCCATTATACAGGAATGTAATTTCCCTAGTCTAGTCCTTACATATACAGGACCCCCCTTCTGTATCTTCAGATATGACTTTGTGGTCACTCTGTATAAGTGAGTCAAATATGGATTGGAGGATGTTTTAATCCTTCACCTCGAATCATGAGCCTCCTAGTTCCTGCACTATGAGTTAACTATATGTATATATGAAGTGCACAGAAATGTGTAGAATGTATATAGCACAGTTTAACAAACTAGCGACTTAGTTCTTTCAAGTATAATATGTACCAACTGAAAGACCAAAAATGTATATAGTGTAGATAACATAGTTGTACAGAATCAGTTCAAGACGTTCTCTATTTCAATTTTGTATATAAAGGATATAATATGTGATCAAAAATGTCAATTTTAAAATGTGTGTATAGACAGGGAATCTTGGGTTCTGGCTGGTTGTCATCATGAGATGTTACTAGAGAGATCTACTCACAGCGAGCAAAGTATCAAATGCAATGTATATATAGAACATGTGAGGAATGAAAACATTACATCATACTAATGACATATAATCTCTGTTTCTTAGCTTAAGACATTGGTGCATGAATACAGACTTCCTGAAGAAGGCTCACGCCGAAACGCGTTGAAAAAGGAATGCACTTCTGTATTTTTTTATAACAATTTATTTCACTGTTTGTTATTCCACATTGTATATATGTATTGTCACTTTTATACACAGTTAATTACAATTAGAATGAATTCAGAAAAATAATTTTCATAAAAAAAGATGTCAAAAAATAAAATATCAAAACAGATCAACACAATCAAAAAGTGTCTTTAGTCATTAGTTTATTAGTTTTCTTTCCCTCTTTTTAACAAGCACATAACCCGGTGCACTTGCGCTCTCTTTTTACCCCACTTGCTTTTCCTTGCTAGGGTTCATCCTATTAGGCAGGGGCCCCATTCTTCCTAAATTAATATACTCAAGGCTTGTCTTTGAGGGGTTCTTTTTGTTACAATTTATTGATCCAAAGGACAAGTAAAACATCACCTAATCAGATAGATTGGATCTCTTCATGTTCACCTAGGTGCAGCCAGTCCTTGAGCTCAGATTTCCCTTCGTTGAGATAATCTTGTACATTAGTGTTTCTTTTATCTAACTGTTAGTATTATAATCACAATCATCATGGCCAAACTACCCACGTTTGGTTTTTCAGACGAACAATTTGCAAATATGGTCGGCAGCACTGTATCTTTCAGTGACTCCACCATCACAAGTCAAAATAAAAATGACGATTTAAACACCCTATTAGGACTCAGAAAAAAACTTAAACGAATAGAACAACATGGACATTTCATGCTCCAGTATCTGAAAGCAGGTGTAATCCCACAGGGCCTTAGGGTACGCAATATACCAGGCCTGTTTGTACACATCAAAGAATTTTTGGAACGCTGGGCATTGATATCTAATCGCTGTTCTAGGGATTACATGATGCTAATTGTCGAAACATCAAAAGGCATTTTACAAGAACTAGCAAAAGAAATAGCGGACCTGGAAGAAAAGATCAAAAGCTCAGGTATAGTGGAAGATGTAAAAAAGAAACTTGAGGAGATAGAAAAAGATGTCAACTCTTATTCAGAATACTTGATCAAAAGAAAAACAGAGAAATTACAAAAGGACATTCACTTTTTCAGGAAAGACACCACATACCCTTATTTAGCAGATCAATATTTTGCTACTTCGGATGGACTAGCAGACCACTGGGGTAATACACAACCCAGGTATGGCAAAAGGGTTAACACTTTTTCAGAATCATCAGGATCCGATGGGGATGGAGCATACTATGAAGACTCGTACCAACAAGGCAGACGTAACACCAGATACCAAAATAGACCTCCTTTTTTAGGGAATCGCCACACGAGACGGGGCAATTGGAGGCCACATTATCAACCACGTTTTCAGAATGCCCCGATGCCAGACTACAGCCAATTCCCAGCACATCAACCTATGATATACAACCAGTATCTAGAAACGAGAAACAACCGATACTGGAGAAATTAGATCAACTTCCCATTTTCAATCTAAGCACTAAAAAACTTACTATACCTGCCACTTCTGTCCTTTCTAAAGGACTGACATTTGCACCACATTCTGGGTTGAATAAATTTGATTTATTCAGAGACTTACAGTCTTTCTTTCGGAAGATTAGACTCAAAATGTTTTTCCTAGAGCAAGAAGAATCATCTGAGGTGTTAAATCGGTCAGGTCTACGACCTAAATCGACTTTCACCCCCAATATAGACCAACTACCCCCTCAAGTTGCCATCTTTGAACGTATTATATACGATAAATTCATGAACATCACCAGCCATATCCCTAAAACACCTTTCAATTTAACCATAGCTGAACACAAAGCATTAAACAACCTTAAAGGAGATAAAGATGTCACCGTGAAAGCGTGTGATAAGGGAGGGGGCATTGTAGTCTATGACACACCGAACTATGTATCTAAAATGGAAGACATGCTAAGCGACACCCGCTTCTATGCCCCGATATTCAGAGATACCACAACCCAGACAAAAAATAAAATCAAAAAAATCACAGACAAAGCTTTCAAAGATGGAGAAATATGTAAAAAAGAATGGGAATACCTAAATGTGATGAATCCTAAATTAGCAAGCATTTATGGAATTCCGAAAGTCCATAAGAACAGTTTAGATCCGCCTTTAAGGCCTATAGTGACCACCATTCGCTCAGTAACAGAGCCATTGGCAAAATATGTAGACGCTATCCTATGCCCTCACATCTCCCGCATACCAGGATACGTACAGGACACCAGACATATCATTAATCTAGTAGAAGACACACATTTTTGTACCACCTCCCAACTGTTAGTCACTATGGACATAGAAGCACTATACAGTAACATCCCCATTATGGGAGCGTTGGAAGCAACCCACTGGTTTATAACAAGGTATAACATCATATGTCCAACGGTATTTGTCCTAGAATGTCTGAAAATTGTCCTCATGGACAATATTTTCGAATTTAATGGCAACCTGTACAAGCAACAGCAGGGAGTTAGCATGGGCGCTTCATGCGCTCCCACAATTGCTAACATTTACATGTCTTTATTTGAACACCAATTCATTTTCAATGAAATTGCACCATTTTATGAATCCGTGACCTCCTGGTCACGATACATAGATGATGTATTTTTCATTTGGATAGAAAATGAGGACAACTTAGATCAATTCTTTCAATGGATAAATCTATGTGATGGAAATATCAAGTTTACCTACCACATAGACAGGTCACAGGTTGAATACTTGGATGTCTTGATTAAACATCAGGATGGGCTTCTTGCTGTGGACTTATTTGTTAAACCCACAGCCAGAAACACACTACTTCATTACGACAGTTTTCATCCCACCATACAGAAAAACAGCGTGCCCTTTGGTGAATTCCTCCGATTACGACGTAGCTGCACAAATCTTTCCGATTACGATGACAAATCTGTAGTCATGAAGTGTAAATTCCTGTCAAGAGGATATCCAAACAAGATAGTTTGTGATTCATATAAGCGGGCTCGCTTTTATGATCGACAACTACTGCTGGCACCAAGTAAAGAAAAAACTAATCCTAAACTGGTGTTTGTTACTAAACATTCAGTACTAAATGAACGAATCCGACAGACTGTTTGTGCCCACTGGCCAATACTGAATGTGAACATACCAAAAGAGAATCAGTTATCAAAACCAATGTTCGCATACAAAAGGAACAAATCTTTAAAAGATCATATAGTACGTTCCCGTATGACACAAGGTACCCCCAGCAGACAACAATCTATTGTCAATACACTCCCAGTTACAGGCACCTTCAAATGTTCAAACTGTAAATCATGTGCCACAGTATTGCAAGGTGCAACTTTGACCTTTAATAAACAAC
Organism: Lissotriton vulgaris; assembly: GCF_964263255.1. NCBI lineage: Eukaryota > Metazoa > Chordata > Amphibia > Caudata > Salamandridae > Lissotriton > Lissotriton vulgaris. The sequence goes on along the minus strand of NC_141693.1, from coordinate 1,061,659,323 downwards.
TGATTAAACCCATAGACCTAAATAATTGTAAAAGCTCCAACGTGATCTATTTGATCATTTGCCCATGTCAGAAAGGCTATGTGGGACAAACAGGCCGAGCGTTACATGTAAGACTCACAGAACATAGGTCGGCAATTAGGACACACAAACTCACAGCCCCCATGGTTTCCCATTACTTATCAAAGAATCATGAGCCAGACCAAATGTCTTGGTATGTCCTGGAAAGAATACACCCGAAATCAGGCATAGACATAGATAAAGTAAGAAAACTGCGAGAAGTCTATTGGATTTTTTTGTTGGGAACAGCAGTGACTGGATTAAATGCGGAGATACCTTGGGAACAAGCTATTATGTAATAACAATAGTTATGTACATACGTAAACATAGCCTTGAATGGTAAATTCACTAGGATTCAATACTTGGGCCATGAATATCATTCCTGATACATATTGACCACAAAGGACATATTATAATTATCTTTTATCCCCATAGCATATCTATACTTTGAGTAGTAAAGGCACAAATATAACCATAGTTTTTGCCCCCCCCCTCCCCCCCGGTCAGCCTCCCTCTCCCCTCCCTTTTTCCTGCCTTCCCCCCCCCCCCCCCTCCCACCTTCCCCTTACATCAGGCTCTCCCCTTATCATGGAGAATTCCATGCCTCACCTCCTCCAGTTGTACTAGCAATATAGTACAGTTTTTACAGAGGACACTTGGGACTCTGTTTATATATTTTCGGCATTATGATTAATTTTTTACAGTAACACTGACTACAGAGGAATTATGTTTCTCTATTTTCACATTGTAGGCTTTCCCATCTCAAAATGGCGCCCATGTAAGTGCAAGCCATATCACATTACTAGGTATAACCGGTCCATCCTCTTTCGTCATTGTTCAACATTCACACCGTCCTGTTCTATTTCAAGTTCGTGGCGGACATAGTAACATGGGTGGCCCGCATAACAAGTATAAACACAGGGTCATTCATAAAGGACCGTTTAATTTACCAACTGATCAGTCTACACCTGTCCTTTATAATATCCAGTTACACTCTCAAACACCCTCTTTTCGGTGCATTTTTGCCACGACTTTTATGGTTTTTTCATCACCATTCTCTAGAGACCAGTTGGCTTATATATATCAGTAACCTAGTCCAACATGGCGCCCAATTTAGCCAGACCTCAGTAACTCGCACCAGTTGCTTTCAATCCGCCAGCCCACCTATCGTCTCGCGATAGTTGTCAAAGCCGGCAACAGCGCTAAACTTCAAAAGTCGGCAATACTCATTCCCCTCCACGGGCGGAATCACAGACGGTCACACGGGCCACGACGAGAATCCACAAGCATCGGTAAGTACTTTCGCGAGTCCGAGCTCCTCTTTTTCCGCGTTATTTAACTTCCTTAGAACGCGCATGACACAGCTATTACTCAGTACCTGTCTAAGCCCAACATTCTTGGTTGCATCGGGTCCATAGCCTTAAAGACGCTTGCAGTACGTGCATCTTACACGGGTCCCTCGTAGATATACTATTGTACCGTTTGCAATCACACAGGAGTAAACCCTCACTTGGAGCAAGCTCGTTTATCAGGAATAACTTGTTCAAGCGTAAACGGGAGAGCACAAGCATGTTTAGCCCACACCTCCGTTTTTTGTGATCATGTAGGGAAAGAGACAGGCACTTATTTAAATGTCGTCAATTAGGATGTACACTTTCCTACAAGCTAACAGTCCACCATTATTTTAGATGGTGTCCCTGCCGGAATTATGACGGGTTACATCTTTCCCCAGTAATAATGGCGTCCCCGCATTGATGAGACAATACTCTTCAACCCAGGTAGGAAATGTTGTCTACACAGCCCAGGTCAGAATCTAGCATTCACAAACCATTGACAGACTATATATAAGCTTTGCTTTCTTTTTGCCCAACAGTACTTCCCGATTGGAGGAATCCCACAACTTTTTATATTTTCAACAAACCTAGGAGACTTTATCAAGTGGGAATCCAACTACCAATAACAGGTACTCTATATTACCATCAGTGGAGTCAGTTTGGAGTTAGGTTTCCCTGTCCAGACTAATTAGAGTTCTCCTCTCCGTTTTATCCATGTCATTTAGATTATACCCATCAACTAGCTGAAGGACAGATACATAGATTATCCATCAGACCCCAGAATCTCATCGTGTGTCACCCCTGATAAAGGTACCAGTATAGTTGCTTACATATTCTTTTCCAGATCCTGGACATCTATCCCCCATATTGCCATGCTCTTAAGTAGGAGAAGTTACCACAGCACCTAGAGCCATTATACAGGAATGTAATTTCCCTAGTCTAGTCCTTACATATACAGGACCCCCCTTCTGTATCTTCAGATATGACTTTGTGGTCACTCTGTATAAGTGAGTCAAATATGGATTGGAGGATGTTTTAATCCTTCACCTCGAATCATGAGCCTCCTAGTTCCTGCACTATGAGTTAACTATATGTATATATGAAGTGCACAGAAATGTGTAGAATGTATATAGCACAGTTTAACAAACTAGCGACTTAGTTCTTTCAAGTATAATATGTACCAACTGAAAGACCAAAAATGTATATAGTGTAGATAACATAGTTGTACAGAATCAGTTCAAGACGTTCTCTATTTCAATTTTGTATATAAAGGATATAATATGTGATCAAAAATGTCAATTTTAAAATGTGTGTATAGACAGGGAATCTTGGGTTCTGGCTGGTTGTCATCATGAGATGTTACTAGAGAGATCTACTCACAGCGAGCAAAGTATCAAATGCAATGTATATATAGAACATGTGAGGAATGAAAACATTACATCATACTAATGACATATAATCTCTGTTTCTTAGCTTAAGACATTGGTGCATGAATACAGACTTCCTGAAGAAGGCTCACGCCGAAACGCGTTGAAAAAGGAATGCACTTCTGTATTTTTTTATAACAATTTATTTCACTGTTTGTTATTCCACATTGTATATATGTATTGTCACTTTTATACACAGTTAATTACAATTAGAATGAATTCAGAAAAATAATTTTCATAAAAAAAGATGTCAAAAAATAAAATATCAAAACAGATCAACACAATCAAAAAGTGTCTTTAGTCATTAGTTTATTAGTTTTCTTTCCCTCTTTTTAACAAGCACATAACCCGGTGCACTTGCGCTCTCTTTTTACCCCACTTGCTTTTCCTTGCTAGGGTTCATCCTATTAGGCAGGGGCCCCATTCTTCCTAAATTAATATACTCAAGGCTTGTCTTTGAGGGGTTCTTTTTGTTACAATTTATTGATCCAAAGGACAAGTAAAACATCACCTAATCAGATAGATTGGATCTCTTCATGTTCACCTAGGTGCAGCCAGTCCTTGAGCTCAGATTTCCCTTCGTTGAGATAATCTTGTACATTAGTGTTTCTTTTATCTAACTGTTAGTATTATAATCACAATCATCATGGCCAAACTACCCACGTTTGGTTTTTCAGACGAACAATTTGCAAATATGGTCGGCAGCACTGTATCTTTCAGTGACTCCACCATCACAAGTCAAAATAAAAATGACGATTTAAACACCCTATTAGGACTCAGAAAAAAACTTAAACGAATAGAACAACATGGACATTTCATGCTCCAGTATCTGAAAGCAGGTGTAATCCCACAGGGCCTTAGGGTACGCAATATACCAGGCCTGTTTGTACACATCAAAGAATTTTTGGAACGCTGGGCATTGATATCTAATCGCTGTTCTAGGGATTACATGATGCTAATTGTCGAAACATCAAAAGGCATTTTACAAGAACTAGCAAAAGAAATAGCGGACCTGGAAGAAAAGATCAAAAGCTCAGGTATAGTGGAAGATGTAAAAAAGAAACTTGAGGAGATAGAAAAAGATGTCAACTCTTATTCAGAATACTTGATCAAAAGAAAAACAGAGAAATTACAAAAGGACATTCACTTTTTCAGGAAAGACACCACATACCCTTATTTAGCAGATCAATATTTTGCTACTTCGGATGGACTAGCAGACCACTGGGGTAATACACAACCCAGGTATGGCAAAAGGGTTAACACTTTTTCAGAATCATCAGGATCCGATGGGGATGGAGCATACTATGAAGACTCGTACCAACAAGGCAGACGTAACACCAGATACCAAAATAGACCTCCTTTTTTAGGGAATCGCCACACGAGACGGGGCAATTGGAGGCCACATTATCAACCACGTTTTCAGAATGCCCCGATGCCAGACTACAGCCAATTCCCAGCACATCAACCTATGATATACAACCAGTATCTAGAAACGAGAAACAACCGATACTGGAGAAATTAGATCAACTTCCCATTTTCAATCTAAGCACTAAAAAACTTACTATACCTGCCACTTCTGTCCTTTCTAAAGGACTGACATTTGCACCACATTCTGGGTTGAATAAATTTGATTTATTCAGAGACTTACAGTCTTTCTTTCGGAAGATTAGACTCAAAATGTTTTTCCTAGAGCAAGAAGAATCATCTGAGGTGTTAAATCGGTCAGGTCTACGACCTAAATCGACTTTCACCCCCAATATAGACCAACTACCCCCTCAAGTTGCCATCTTTGAACGTATTATATACGATAAATTCATGAACATCACCAGCCATATCCCTAAAACACCTTTCAATTTAACCATAGCTGAACACAAAGCATTAAACAACCTTAAAGGAGATAAAGATGTCACCGTGAAAGCGTGTGATAAGGGAGGGGGCATTGTAGTCTATGACACACCGAACTATGTATCTAAAATGGAAGACATGCTAAGCGACACCCGCTTCTATGCCCCGATATTCAGAGATACCACAACCCAGACAAAAAATAAAATCAAAAAAATCACAGACAAAGCTTTCAAAGATGGAGAAATATGTAAAAAAGAATGGGAATACCTAAATGTGATGAATCCTAAATTAGCAAGCATTTATGGAATTCCGAAAGTCCATAAGAACAGTTTAGATCCGCCTTTAAGGCCTATAGTGACCACCATTGGCTCAGTAACAGAGCCATTGGCAAAATATGTAGACGCTATCCTATGCCCTCACATCTCCCGCATACCAGGATACGTACAGGACACCAGACATATCATTAATCTAGTAGAAGACACACATTTTTGTACCACCTCCCAACTGTTAGTCACTATGGACATAGAAGCACTATACAGTAACATCCCCATTATGGGAGCGTTGGAAGCAACCCACTGGTTTATAACAAGGTATAACATCATATGTCCAACGGTATTTGTCCTAGAATGTCTGAAAATTGTCCTCATGGACAATATTTTCGAATTTAATGGCAACCTGTACAAGCAACAGCAGGGAGTTAGCATGGGCGCTTCATGCGCTCCCACAATTGCTAACATTTACATGTCTTTATTTGAACACCAATTCATTTTCAATGAAATTGCACCATTTTATGAATCCGTGACCTCCTGGTCACGATACATAGATGATGTATTTTTCATTTGGATAGAAAATGAGGACAACTTAGATCAATTCTTTCAATGGATAAATCTATGTGATGGAAATATCAAGTTTACCTACCACATAGACAGGTCACAGGTTGAATACTTGGATGTCTTGATTAAACATCAGGATGGGCTTCTTGCTGTGGACTTATTTGTTAAACCCACAGCCAGAAACACACTACTTCATTACGACAGTTTTCATCCCACCATACAGAAAAACAGCGTGCCCTTTGGTGAATTCCTCCGATTACGACGTAACTGCACAAATCTTTCCGATTACGATGACAAATCTGTAGTCATGAAGTGTAAATTCCTGTCAAGAGGATATCCAAACAAGATAGTTTGTGATTCATATAAGCGGGCTCGCTTTTATGATCGACAACTACTGCTGGCACCAAGTAAAGAAAAAACTAATCCTAAACTGGTGTTTGTTACTAAACATTCAGTACTAAATGAACGAATCCGACAGACTGTTTGTGCCCACTGGCCAATACTGAATGTGAACATACCAAAAGAGAATCAGTTATCAAAACCAATGTTCGCATACAAAAGGAACAAATCTTTAAAAGATCATATAGTACGTTCCCGTATGACACAAGGTACCCCCAGCAGACAACAATCTATTGTCAATACACTCCCAGTTACAGGCACCTTCAAATGTTCAAACTGTAAATCATGTGCCACAGTATTGCAAGGTGCAACTTTGACCTTTAATAAACAACTGATTAAACCCATAGACCTAAATAATTGTAAAAGCTCCAACGTGATCTATTTGATCATTTGCCCATGTCAGAAAGGCTATGTGGGACAAACAGGCCGAGCGTTACATGTAAGACTCACAGAACATAGGTCGGCAATTAGGACACACAAACTCACAGCCCCCATGGTTTCCCATTACTTATCAAAGAATCATGAGCCAGACCAAATGTCTTGGTATGTCCTGGAAAGAATACACCCGAAATCAGGCATAGACATAGATAAAGTAAGAAAACTGCGAGAAGTCTATTGGATTTTTTTGTTGGGAACAGCAGTGACTGGATTAAATGCGGAGATACCTTGGGAACAAGCTATTATGTAATAACAATAGTTATGTACATACGTAAACATAGCCTTGAATGGTAAATTCACTAGGATTCAATACTTGGGCCATGAATATCATTCCTGATACATATTGACCACAAAGGACATATTATAATTATCTTTTATCCCCATAGCATATCTATACTTTGAGTAGTAAAGGCACAAATATAACCATAGTTTTTGCCCCCCCCCCCCCCCCCTCCCCCCCGGTCAGCCTCCCTCTCCCCTCCCTTTTTCCTGCCTTCCCCCCCCCCCCTCCCACCTTCCCCTTACATCAGGCTCTCCCCTTATCATGGAGAATTCCATGCCTCACCTCCTCCAGTTGTACTAGCAATATAGTACAGTTTTTACAGAGGACACTTGGGACTCTGTTTATATATTTTCGGCATTATGATTAATTTTTTACAGTAACACTGACTACAGAGGAATTATGTTTCTCTATTTTCACATTGTAGGCTTTCCCATCTCAAAATGGCGCCCATGTAAGTGCAAGCCATATCACATTACTAGGTATAACCGGTCCATCCTCTTTCGTCATTGTTCAACATTCACACCGTCCTGTTCTATTTCAAGTTCGTGGCGGACATAGTAACATGGGTGGCCCGCATAACAAGTATAAACACAGGGTCATTCATAAAGGACCGTTTAATTTACCAACTGATCAGTCTACACCTGTCCTTTATAATATCCAGTTACACTCTCAAACACCCTCTTTTCGGTGCATTTTTGCCACGACTTTTATGGTTTTTTCATCACCATTCTCTAGAGACCAGTTGGCTTATATATATCAGTAACCTAGTCCAACATGGCGCCCAATTTAGCCAGACCTCAGTAACTCGCACCAGTTGCTTTCAATCCGCCAGCCCACCTATCGTCTCGCGATAGTTGTCAAAGCCGGCAACAGCGCTAAACTTCAAAAGTCGGCAATACTCATTCCCCTCCACGGGCGGAATCACAGACGGTCACACGGGCCACGACGAGAATCCACAAGCATCGGTAAGTACTTTTGCGAGTCCGAGCTCCTCTTTTTCTGCGTTATTTAACTTCCTTAGAACGCGCATGACACAGCTATTACTCAGTACCTGTCTAAGCCCAACATTCTTGGTTGCATCGGGTCCATAGCCTTAAAGACGCTTGCAGTACGTGCATCTTACACGGGTCCCTCGTAGATATACTATTGTACCGTTTGCAATCACACAGGAGTAAACCCTCACTTGGAGCAAGCTCGTTTATCAGGAATAACTTGTTCAAGCGTAAACGGGAGAGCACAAGCATGTTTAGCCCACACCTCCGTTTTTTGTGATCATGTAGGGAAAGAGACAGGCACTTATTTAAATGTCGTCAATTAGGATGTACACTTTCCTACAAGCTAACAGTCCACCATTATTTTAGATGGTGTCCCTGCCGGAATTATGACGGGTTACATCTTTCCCCAGTAATAATGGCGTCCCCGCATTGATGAGACAATACTCTTCAACCCAGGTAGGAAATGTTGTCTACACAGCCCAGGTCAGAATCTAGCATTCACAAACCATTGACAGACTATATATAAGCTTTGCTTTCTTTTTGCCCAACAGTACTTCCCGATTGGAGGAATCCCACAACTTTTTATATTTTCAACAAGCCTAGGAGACTTTATCAAGTGGGAATCCAACTACCAATAACAGGTACTCTATATTACCATCAGTGGAGTCAGTTTGGAGTTAGGTTTCCCTGTCCAGACTAATTAGAGTTCTCCTCTCCGTTTTATCCATGTCATTTAGATTATACCCATCAACTAGCTGAAGGACAGATACATAGATTATCCATCAGACCCCAGAATCTCATCGTGTGTCACCCCTGATAAAGGTACCAGTATAGTTGCTTACATATTCTTTTCCAGATCCTGGACATCTATCCCCCATATTGCCATGCTCTTAAGTAGGAGAAGTTACCACAGCACCTAGAGCCATTATACAGGAATGTAATTTCCCTAGTCTAGTCCTTACATATACAGGACCCCCCTTCTGTATCTTCAGATATGACTTTGTGGTCACTCTGTATAAGTGAGTCAAATATGGATTGGAGGATGTTTTAATCCTTCACCTCGAATCATGAGCCTCCTAGTTCCTGCACTATGAGTTAACTATATGTATATATGAAGTGCACAGAAATGTGTAGAATGTATATAGCACAGTTTAACAAACTAGCGACTTAGTTCTTTCAAGTATAATATGTACCAACTGAAAGACCAAAAATGTATATAGTGTAGATAACATAGTTGTACAGAATCAGTTCAAGACGTTCTCTATTTCAATTTTGTATATAAAGGATATAATATGTGATCAAAAATGTCAATTTTAAAATGTGTGTATAGACAGGGAATCTTGGGTTCTGGCTGGTTGTCATCATGAGATGTTACTAGAGAGATCTACTCACAGCGAGCAAAGTATCAAATGCAATGTATATATAGAACATGTGAGGAATGAAAACATTACATCATACTAATGACATATAATCTCTGTTTCTTAGCTTAAGACATTGGTGCATGAATACAGACTTCCTGAAGAAGGCTCACGCCGAAACGCGTTGAAAAAGGAATGCACTTCTGTATTTTTTTATAACAATTTATTTCACTGTTTGTTATTCCACATTGTATATATGTATTGTCACTTTTATACACAGTTAATTACAATTAGAATGAATTCAGAAAAATAATTTTCATAAAAAAAGATGTCAAAAAATAAAATATCAAAACAGATCAACACAATCAAAAAGTGTCTTTAGTCATTAGTTTATTAGTTTTCTTTCCCTCTTTTTAACAAGCACATAACCCGGTGCACTTGCGCTCTCTTTTTACCCCACTTGCTTTTCCTTGCTAGGGTTCATCCTATTAGGCAGGGGCCCCATTCTTCCTAAATTATGATACTCAACATAGAACCAATCTATGACATTCAATTGAGTTTGGCCTGAACTGAATGGGGCTTGAGGGAAGGATTCTTGAGAACAGGATAGACAATCCTTGGTTTGAGAGCTTGAAAGAAAAAAACACAAGTAGTGTTAAAACAGTAACAGTGCAGGAGTGTTGAGGGAAGAGAGGGTATCAATCTATTGGATATACAGGTTGGGTCTGGTCTAGAAGAAAACCCCTATATATGGTTTGTGCAAGTCATGAGTGGTCTGGATTTTCCTATGGTTTCAAAGACTGGTGAAAACACATCAACCCGAAAAACATGCTTGTCACATATTTTCAGAGAAGAGGTATGTGAGCTGACAGCAGGAGCAAAGTTGTTTATAAACTCTTCTAGAATTCTGAATATTTCCTTAGAGAATTAGATCCAGCGAATATTATTTTCGAGTAACAAGAGCTTTTCTGTTACCCTTTGCGTCATAAACTGGCATGGTAATAGAAGTTTCCTCAGGTCAAATTAATTTCCACAAAGCTTTCTCCAACGGGTAATTACAGCATTTCGCTTTTTTATAGTTGTGGGTAAGCATTGTTTGCAGAGATAGGAGAGAAGGCAGCTAGATGCAAAGGGAGCGGCTTCTCTCATTCAACCTCACTGCGTGAATTATGGTCACCCACCCACAGAACTATCCATCCTCCAATTACTAATGGATCGCCTTTCAGGAAGGGGTGCTGTGTCACCTCTGATGTAACCCTCAAGAGTTCATGCCCAGCAACTATGGCCATTCTATAGCACAAAGAATATACATTTCTTGCAGGATAGCTTGACAGTAATATGTCCTTCAACTCTCCAGCTCAACATAGACACATGGAATTATTATCTCCATTTCAACTATATAAAGCAGCTAGGGGGCCAGATTAATCCCTATAACAAAGGAGAGGGTCACAGTGCATGAGAAAGACTTTCCAAATGAGGATGCTTCCGCACACCGCAGATGTCATGGAGCCTAGTGAAAGGTGAGCCGCTGACAACCAATGCTCCCTGGGACAAAGGCAGCCATCTGTTAAAGGGCATTAGGATGAAACAGGGTTGCCATACAACCCTGGGATCATTATGTTTGATGCCCATTAGAACCACAGTCACACCTTGTGAAAAGCAAGACTTCTATAGCAGTAGGGCATAGTAAGCAACCATATATATCAATGGAAAGGCCTAGGAATTAGGAATGAGGAGTTCTAAGCTTCAATGGAAATGAGTCAAAGTCCTCTGCCCTAAGTTACACAGCTTCACACAGGCAGCCACAAACCCCAAACGAACTGAGGGGTCTAAAGGCTGAAAGTCAAGAAGGTCTGTAGAAAAAAAAACGCAGGTGGAAAAGCTTAGTGTAGGAGCTCCCCTTGGGAGGATCACAATCTGAATAACAAATATCAGAAGTTCAGAAAGCAGTAAAAAAAAAAAAGCTAGGAAAATCATCGGAAAGAGGATGATTTAACATGTTTAATTTTGAGATTTGAAAGGAGGGTGGAAGAACTGCAAAATATGGTCACAAAAGCGTATCTGCAGGACCTCCTGAACAGAAACCACTGTAGTACGAGGTTGAGATATTGGTTCCCTTAAATTTGCTTAACTGGGAGGTGTGTTGGTACTCCATACCACAATGTTCATTTCTGCATTTCTGGATGACTGTCTTGAATGCATCTGTCTCTCTCTGGTCTCGTATTCCTCCCTTTCATACAACATAAGCATATTCCTGTACGCCCAGTGTGCCTCTTGGAACAGGCATACCCATCTACAGCACCACATAGAGGTTGCTCAATTGCACTCTAAGACTCTGGGTGGAGAACACAACTTACATCCCTTCCATAGTCTGTACTGCCAGAAGCGTCTGGGTTAAGAAGAAGGTTCATCAACATGCAAACATGATATGGACTAGAATGTGGGTCTTTCAGATCAACTGTGAGTTTCTGGGGATAGAAATAGGTCTAACTTTTAATCCATGTTGTGTTAAACTGACCCATTCGGTACCTAGAAGTCTCCCTTATGTTCTCACTTTACCTCATATACCTGAATCTGTTGCCACTGACTTTTTTTTAACGCTAGACCACAACGACAATTAAAACGATTGCACTTCCATGTATCTACTATTTTCAATGTATTTCCTGGTGCTTTTGCGTACTATAATTAATTGAACATGTTTAATAACAAATATTTGGACCTTAATCTCTTTAATCTCTTAACTGTACAGGATTTTGAACTGTGGGTGAGAAACTAGAATGATGTATTCTGTCCCATAGTTCCAATGCTTTATTATTAATGCTTTATTGCATGTGTAGGCCCCTGTGTGTTTTAACGTGCATCGATATATTACATGGCTGAATGTTTATGTCATGCTTATATTAAGAACGCACATCCTTAACATGTCTGCAAAGTGTCATGTTTCTCTGAGGCCTATAAGCCATTTTTTCTGTGCTGTACAACTGCACATTTCCCTTGCATCTCATGATACGTGCTGTCTCACTCTGGAAATTAGCAATAAGAAGCGTTCTGCACCACCTGCCCCTCAAAGTCTTCTTGCATTCCTCCTCATGAGAGGGCCCTGCCTCTTGCTCATTAGTTGTTTCGTTAAGGTAACCCGTTTTTATCACATGATCACGTTTTTATTGACTTGCATTGAAAGAAAAATGGAAACAAATGCGACAGAAATGTATGGATTTTAGCATTGTATGCGCCAACTGGATTTTGAGCTGATGTTCTGGTCCATTGAAATGTCACTATTAGTTCGCTTGCATGTTTACTATTTTTGTACTAAGCATGTTAGACTTGTGTACCTCCTGAAGTGTGTTATACTTGTGTTAGACTTGTGTACCTCCTGAAGTGTGTTATACTTGTGTTAGACTTGTGTACCTCCTGAGAGTCGTTGGCACCCCCAACGCCTCTCTAAATGTATGGATTTAGCTTGGCGCACTTTACTAAAGGATGAGAAAAGAAATATTTGGCTTGTCTGACTGGACACTTCTTGGTCCTGGTGTTGTGGGAGCGTAACTAAACCACTTCTAGGAGTTTCTAACCGATGCTAGATTAGAGGTGTTCCTTACTGTCCACTTTACAGGTGTTTTTACAGACTCTTTCTTGCCAGGGACCATTCTTGTTTCCAGGTGGGCATGTATCCTGCCATGCCCAGTAGATTATATTTTCTTTTAATAGTACATATATCTTTCTTTCACTCTGCTTACCAAGAGCTGAGGATGAGTCAATAGAGCACTTACATGTTCTATGGAGATCATTGGCTCACAGGAGATGGTATTATGAGTTGCACAAAGAATCCCAGGGTGCCTGTCATTCTCTGGTTCAATGTCAGACTGTTTGGCATCAGGGCTCACTGAGGCCCTTTGTTTCTCAGTCAGACATTATACAAAGGTCTTGCTTTGATATTATTGAAACCTCCTCACCCAACACAATGGAAAATACAATAATAACTTTCATGTATTTGTAAGGCAGCCATGCTGAGAGTAAGTCTTCTTGGGTCAGAAGAACTAACTCCCAGCGCTAGAAATATGGAGGATAAATTACTATCATGTTATATATATTTATACAGTATGCATTGCTAAGGCTTCCAAGTGCTGATGCAGAAATGATAAAATATCCTGTTTTTATATTTTTAATAACATTTATAAAGGCTACACATGTTTTTCAGGGTAACACAGAGTTGGAAATTGGCATGAAGAAAGGATGTACAGTTCATCCTAAGTCCCACTTCGGTTCAGGCAACAGCATTATTCTACGTCTCCATCTCCCTGAGGGAATTCCCTTTCTTTAGCCCAGGGAGAGATTAAGGCCTGGTTTGAGGAAAACGCGTTTGAGGCACTTTGTCTCAACCTGCATGTAAAGGAAAGCGTCATGTGAAAGGCTCATTATGTTCGACTTCAGTTCATGGTATGGAACTATAATCTTAGCGATTTTAATAGTATTATCTCAAAAACAGAATGATTTCTGACCATGACCATGATATTTATAAAATATCCCTCTTCTATGCAATTATCTCCAACATCTATCAAATCTGTTCAAACTAATTTTGAACAAGTTTTCTTCTGCCGGTGTTGTGGTGGAACAGGAGTTAACAGCTATGTTAAATTGTAGCACTTCTGGACATTAGCACTTGCTATTGCCTTCAAGTGCAGATGAATCATACTTTGAGCCGAAAGGTGAAGTGGTGTTGAACTTGTTAGGTACATGCCTCTTACTTGGTGCTGACAGCTTCAGTAGGAGTGCCAATGCACCCAACTTCTGTCAAGCATTCAGTTGAAGCGGGTGGTGCACAGGAGTTTAATGGTGTTCAAGAGTCACCAAACTTCCCCAAAGTGACATGGCTATGGCTCCTGCATCTCTGTGGTGAGGAAGCTAGGCGGCGCGCGCTCTTCCGCATCAAGTGGAAAACTGGGATCACAGAACTGGATACACCTCGCAGTGTACACAGTTCTCAAGGTGTCCAATGGAAGTTCAACTGCAATTGCATACTGGTGAACTTTAGATTCCCCTCTTGAATCCTGCTGGAGGTTTACATCCCTTTAGATTATGCTATGTAAAAAGATCTGCATACGAGGACCTACTATTAGTATGGCCCTGCAATGCTGTTGATTTCAAGAATGTTCATGCGTATATATAGAAGATTCTATCACAGGTAAGGTTCTTTTTTTCTTTATTTTAGTTGGCTCAATATTAGTGTTGGTGCATGTGGCCCTCTCACTAGCATCTCAGAGATTGAGTAGCATCAGCAATCTGGAGAAACCTCCCGGCATATGTTATCCTCGCCTCAGAGAGTCGGGCCTGTGACTGCCACTTCACCCAACTCGTCAATATCTGGAAGCCAGCAAACTCGGCTTTTTCATACAACGGGCTATAATCCACCAGCTCAGGCACCCCCTGCCTGCCCGAAGAGGGAACCCTCAGTGAGACAGTTTCTGACAGTTCAGGATCTGCACTCTTTTTGAAGCTTGAGGCTTCAGTTGACGGCCCAGGGACAATCACTGCAGTTGTGAATAATGCAAATTCTTCTGGAAAACGCATTACAAGTAACTCCCCTACGAATACAGTATTGATTCTTTTTACATTTTGCAGTTTATTGCTTTCCATGGTATATTTTATCCCCAGAATAAATTTGTGGAGCACAGCTCAGAGCGTTAAATGCTCACTTACAGCCTCTCACAGTAAGTTACTTTGAACTGTAAGAAGAGGACCTATATAATCACAAAGCAGGATCATATTCAAACACAACAAATCCACACAAATGTTATACATAGATGACCAATGGAACAAGACGAAGGAACCTGAAAACAACTGGAAAGAACCACGGAAGAGGAGCAAGTACACTTTGTAATGATTAGGCCTGTTCACAATAATTTAATTCTTGCATTTTAAGGAATTTCCTATTATGCTTGCTACATAAAATTCACAAAATTCCACCATTATGCCACTGCGTAATTATGTACCATCTACAGTAAAAACGTAATGCAAATGTGACTACTGCGGTAACAATTTACTGCAAACATACAGGAGCAACAGCTTGAGAGTGGCTGCGTTCGTGGTGCTCTCGTTTTTTGCAATGTTTTAGGGCAAAATACGTTTTTGCGTCGTAAATGTCAGCAGGAACACATTCTGCACTTAAATATAGCAATAAATAACAGATTTGCAATTTGTGTAATTATATGTAATTTTGCAGAAATTTGGTGTATTTAGGTAAAAGCAAATTACACGAATTTTGCGCACCATTTTTAATGATGTGATGTGTGTCTACTTGGCAACTTGTGTGAGGGAGCCAAAAGCTTTTGAATTCTAGTTAACAAAAAAAATAGGTAGTGAGATTGTCTGCGTGTATATAGTAGAGAATACTTTGAAAAAGAGGCAATATTTTATTCTCTTACATAAAATCTGTTTATTTTATGATCGCTTCCAAAAATGCACTGTGTGATTACTCACATTTACATTAAAAGACACTTTTATGTACCTCAATCTTTCTTATCCAGGTCTAGGCGTGTAATAAAAACCATACGCTTACTTTAACAGCATGCAATCAACTAAAAAAGCAATACTTGTCAACTGCCTTGTTTAAACACATTTTTAAAATTGTACTCAATTACTTTTATTGCCGAGCAGAACAACGTGATACATACTTGGTATGAATAAATTGAATAATGATGCTCTCCCAGAATGTCAAAATCTTGTTTTATGTATGACTTGCTACATTTAAGTCAATATACATATTCAACAAAAGACTTGACTGCAAATTATCTTCATGTAATCACGTCTTAGTGAGGAGTGAAGACATCCACCTGTGCATAAGTACACACAATGCTGGGTACTCATTCTCTCTGGATATACATCCTCAACGTATATAACAGCGGTCAAGGATGTAGGGACCATTAGATAAATAAAATTAGTCTGATGTTGTGGCTGCTTACTGAGAAACGTTTAATTGCATAGAATTGATGGCGAATGAAGAAAAATTAGACATTATCTGACTATCTCTGAAAAACATATACCTTGGTGCGCTATGTGCAGAATGACTAGATTGTTGCTGGATCATCGAATGGTAAAAGTGATATGTCCTTTTCAAGCAGCCGCGGCCCGTGCAGGTAAGAGCAGTGGAGGGGGGGGGGGGAGGGGGGGGGGACTTTTGACATATGACCATGAGGGAAAATTAATTATTTATTTCATTTTCCCTTGTGGTCGTCAATTAAATACCCCCAACCCAGCCCCACCGCCCGACCACTCTTACCTGCACGGGCCGCAGCTGTTTTCAAGCAATACATTGTGGCATAGAAGCATAGTACTGTTAGTTCAGAAATTAAATCATAAAATCTACACTACATTAGAGTTCTAGCTGCAGGTGAGGACTAATCTAGGATATGCGCAAACCGATTTTGGAGTCCCCTCCTGATGAATCAGGCCTTTATGTCGAACTGACAACTACAGTGTCTGTCAGAAGTCCCATTTAGAGACCTTACTTGAATGCAGAAGAGGCTGTTTTAGATCCAGTGTAAAGTACATTCACATTTTCTCTCAATAATTTTCATTCATAGAAGTGGTTAACAGCATTGCAAAGAATAATGCATACAAATATCCTGCCAGTGAATTGCTGGCATACACACATCCTGTCAAGGGCACATTCCCACCTTCCCACACCAAAAGCATTTTGTCCCTGTCCTGGGAGCAAGTTCACACCTCATTCACTCTTACCGAAATGCTAATTACTGACTGGCAGAAGAGGGTAAGCAAATGCAGGTTTAGCTTCCTGGGATTTCAGGAAGGGCAACGATAACTTTTTAAAAGTAATTTTTCCAACATATTTATCACAAATCAGAATAAGCAGTGAATAGGGTTTCTAGCAATTTTTTCTAAAATTCCAAAAAGAAAACTTGTAACAGTTTTCTAGGTGAAGGTAACATTTATTAATTTAATATTGTATCCCAATGTTTTCTTATGGGACAGCCAGCCCTGCTTCAGTGAAAATAGCTTTTAGGGATTTTTCACTGTAAGGAAATGTTTAACATTAAACTTTTACAGGTCCTACTTTTAAATACCAGGCACTCTGCCTTGAAGTAAGGCCTAATTGGGGTGACTTCATAATATTTAAAAGGAAGGTTTAAGCCTGTCAAAAGGGATTATTTTAACAGGTCTAAATTGCAGTTTTAAATGTGCACAGCCAGTCTATATTGATAGGCCTGGAGACATGTTTTAAGAAACCCCTGAAGTGGGTGGCACTATGTATACTGCAGTCCACTGGTAGCAGTTAATTTACAGGCCCCGGGTACACTAGGTATCGTATACTAGGGACTTATAAGTAAATTAGCACTGCCAACCAGGAGTATACCAACTGCATGATGTTGAAAGGAGGGGCCCAAACTCTTTACCAGTGGTTAGCAGGAAAAATATGCACAGAGTTCTATAGTCAGCAACAAGGCAAAAAAACCCAAGCTGACCCTGCAAAAAGGGCAAATATCCAACCATTAGTAAGTTGGCTAGGATTTATAAAATTTTAACTCATTCCATATTATTAATGTATCAGGGCCTTCTGACAACCCCTCTATTTGAAAGTTGCCCCTCAGCTTTCGAAACTCTGTCAAGTGTGAGTCAACTAGCGACATCAT
Source organism: Lissotriton vulgaris (assembly GCF_964263255.1). Lineage (NCBI taxonomy): Eukaryota > Metazoa > Chordata > Amphibia > Caudata > Salamandridae > Lissotriton > Lissotriton vulgaris. Next base: position 1,061,641,706 of record NC_141693.1, on the reverse strand, counting down.
CAATTTAAGTACGATGACAAGTGGTGGAGCAAGAACTATGTAACAATGTTGATTGTGGATTTTTTTGTATTAAAATACATTATTAATGCTTTTATTAAAGATTATTGTTGCTCCATATATGCCATTCAATTGTACATTGAGAGACCAGGTTGAGACACACTGTGATGAAATAAAGCCGGGCAAAGCAGTGATCAAGATAGAAGTGTTTGGATGACATAGATGCATCGCCAGAATGGATCCATGAGGAAAAAGCCCAAACTAGGCATTTTACTGCTTTGCTCCAAGGGTGTAGCAGGAGCGTAACACAGGTCCCTATAGCCCCCGCGGTGAGTGGGGTCCCAAGCTCCAGGGGGTCCCCTCGGCACTGCATTCTGTCCAGAGAGCTCCTGATTTAGCCTGGAGGGGCCCCCTCAATTTTCGTTAAGCCAGTGGGGTGTAGAACTCCTTTCCAGTTCAAATCCACAAAATATAATACATCTTCCGCTTTATTAAACCTTAATACCCTACTCTGCTCTTCAAGCAACACCCCACTGATGACCAAGGCACTGGCGACTGGATGGCTCTGAAGAATGCCACCCCAGAATCCCCACTACGACCTTAGCTCACTCCCACAACATAGTCCTCCGCACATTGGTATACCACCTCCTCGGTTACCAACTAACTTCAGCCCTCTCCTCTTCAGGCCTTCCTCCCCCAAATGTAACCACTGTCCTACATTTACTCTCTTCTCCTCCACTTCATGTTTGTATACCAGCCCTCTTTACAGTGCACCACTTTGCACCTAGGTGTGTGCTACATAAAGCCACATTCATCCATAAGAAAATATAAATTTAAATATCAGCGAAAGATTAGCTAAAAGTAAAGATTTGTTAAAGCAGGGGAATGCCAAGACTATGAAAGACATTTTATAGATGTTTCGACATATGAAAAATTTGATGTGAAACTCATAAATGTTAACACTTTTTTTACAAATATTAGAACTACACGAGAAGAAAAATAACTACACTTAGGTCATATGGCCGGGATGCCTGTCACCCCCTCCCAACACAATCCCCAAGAATGGGAAGTCGGACGCAGTTGCTGAACTTTTGGAAGGCGGGAGGGAGTCACCCTCCCGGCCGTATTTATTAAAATATGAAACAAAATTAAAACATTAAATAAAAGTTTCATAACAAGTACAATTTTCATTTATTACATTTCGATGAAGACATGTTCATTGGCTAACCTTAACAGATCTCTAATACAAAGGTTTCCTAGCCGAGTCTAACATCCTCCAAATGCATACATTTCTAAATTAAAATTGTACATCCTAGCATTAAGGGCCAACGGCAAGGTCGCAACCGGTGTCAGATCCCTACTACCAAAAACTCTCGCCCTCACGGTGTGAGTGGCGGCCGCGCAGAGGACTGTACCCTCTGTGCCAACTCCAATTTCCCTTGTCTTGTTGGGGGCCCCCATTTCCGCTCAACGCCATCTTAAAGGTCGTCCGAGCACCCGTGTGAGGTATCTGTAGGAAGGCAGCGTGGACTCCCCCCCCCCCCCCACCCCACACTCTCTATCACATCCGCCGTCGCGGATATCCGGGCCCCGGGAAATTCATAGGGGGGGCATATAGCCGCCTCCTCCCCTGGAAGGGGCCTATGGCCGTCTCCCCCTTGGCGACCCATTCTTAGTGGGTGCCGCCTCCCAGTGGGAGGGGCCAATGGCCGCCTCCCCCCGGGCGCTCCCATCCATAGTGGGTGGCGCCCCCCCCTCTAGGGACCTTGAAATTACTGCTCACCGATCATGACCTTACCGCCCGACCAAAAAATAAATACGACATTTGTTCACCTACTAAGGAAGAAAATATCAGCATACTTAATTGTATCAAGCTGTTTACTCCTGAAAGAAAAATAGACAGAAAAAAGTCATATAGTCCATCTAGACATTCAATCTCCTGCTATACGGAGGGAAAAAGATGTTATCAGAGAAAAACTTTATTGCAAACGAACATTGCCATAAGGGGCTGGTGGGTGGGTCAAAATGGCTCCTTGTTCCGTCGAGGGCTCACGTGTAACGAGTGGGTGCAGCTTCCAAGCACAGGAACAAGAGGACGCTTCTTCGGGTTCCCGCTCTCTTTATTCCTCTTCAGGAGGGCGTGAACCCTCCGCCGGTACGCCTACTAGGCGTGGCCATCGGTGTAGGTGTCTAGGACAACCCCTCTTGGGCGGGAAAAGGCGCGCCCCGGCTACGCCACTTCGGGCATACCAGCCGGGACACGCCCACCGCCCAAAATGGTTTCCCGGGAGGATCGGGGCCCCCCACCATACGTTCGGGGAGACCGAGTGGTCGCCCCTTTCCATATGGCCGGGATGCCTGTCACCCCCTCCCAACACAATCCCCAAGAATGGGAAGTCGGACGCAGTTGCTGAACTTTTGAAAGGCGGGAGGGAGTCACCCTCCCGGCCGTATTTATTAAAATATGAAACAAAATTAAAACATTAAATGAAAGTTTCATATCAAGTACAATTTTCATTTATTACATTTCGATGAAGACATGTTCATTGGCTAACCTTAACAGATCTCTAATTCAAAGGTTTCCTAGCCGAGTCTAACATCCTCCAAATGCATACATTTCTAAATTAAAATTGTACATCCTAGCATTAAGGGCCAACGGCAAGGTCGCAACCGGTGTCAGATCCCTACTACCAAAAACTCTCGCCCTCACGGTGTGAGTGGCGGCCGCGCAGAGGACTGTACCCTCTGTGCCAACTCCAATTTCCCTTGTCTTGGGGGCCCCCATTTCCGCTCGACGCCATCTTAAAGGTCGTCCGAGCACCCGTGTGAGGTATCTATAGGAAGGCAGCGTGGACTCCCCCCCCCACCCCACACTCTCTATCACATCCGCCGTCGCGGATATCCGGGCCCCGGGAAATTCATAGGAGGGGCATATAGCCGCCTCCTCCCCTGGAAGGGGCCTATGGCCGTCTCCCCCTAGGCGACCCATTCTTAGTGGGTGGCGCCCCCCTCTAGGGACCTTGAAATTACTGCTCACCGATCATGACCTTACCGCCACAGGCCGGATAGTTGACCGGCTATCCGGCCCCCCCACAAACTCCTCCTAAAGGTCATACTTCTTCAAACCCTTTAGCCATGCTATGAAGTCTCCTATGAGTAAGACATTCCCCTCCCGGGACAGGTGAACCCCATCATTGAGATACATGTGACCACCCCGAATACACCCATGCGGAATGCTATGCAACTGCGCAGAGCGAAACAATCTACCAATTTTGTTGTTAACCTTCTTCACGGAATGGTTTAGAGCTGATACTGAAAGGCCCCCCCGCCAAACCCTTCTGGGAATAATGTGGGACCAGGCAATTGTGCACCCCGGGATTCTTTTCGCTAACCAGCTAACGGCCGACAAAACTCGCTCGAGTAATACTCGTCTACCGAGTGTCACCAAGTCGTTGCCCCCCAGGTGTACTATGATTACAGATGGCGGTGACCTCTGCCGCCCTAAGAGACCCTCAATAAAAGATTCGAACTGGTCAATACAGAGCCCGCCCCTGCCGTGGAAGGCCACTCTGTACCCGTATTCCCCAGCTGCGTGAGTCACGTCACCTGCCTTGAATACGTCCCCCGCCCACCTCACGTATGAGTGGCCCACGACCCACACCACTCGCTCCTCAGCAGGTGATCTCTGACCGCTGGTCCCCTGGTGCAGGATCGACTGCCAATTCCGCCCCGCATGACATGCTCGCGAAACTGTAAATCAAACAGAAGACAAGAAGCGTGAGTGCATGTAACTTGACTTCACAACATGTGCAATCGCACATACCTTTTAAAACAATTCGAGGACCATCGTCCTAACTGTTTCACCTCTTCCGCACTCTGACCCCTGGCTGTAGCCTCAGTAGCAGCCCCTATCCTAAAGGAGTGGGTCCCAAAATCGCACGGGTCCATGCCCGCCGCCGCGATTGTCAGTGTTAGCACCCTCTGGAACTGAAACCTTGTCAGTGGGGTGGCATCTATGTGCCTCAGCAAACTCCCCCCCCATGTATCCACCCTCAGTGCCAAGTATTTTTCAATGCACCTTATCGGGCACGTGGGGGACCCTCGCATGCGTTGGACAACAACACTGTTTCCCATAGCTCTCTGGTCTGTCTTGGACCTAGCTATCGTGACTACCATCGAATCACCCCTAATTAGGATGCGATCCCTGCACAAGCCTCCCTCCACATCTTTCTTATTCTTTGCGACCAGTTCGCTCACCCACATAGCCCCATGGAATGCTAATGCGAAAGCTGCCCGGAACAGAACTGCTTCGAATTGGGAGGAGCATGTCGTGGGTAGTTTCGCCATAAGTAGGGACAACCTTTCTAAGCCAATCGGGCGCCTCTCGTCTTGCTTACGGCCCTCAAGGCGCTGCCAGCCACGAAGGGCTTTTCTTGCCAAAAAGGAAGCTGTTGGGTCTTTGAGGCCATGCACCTGCGCCATGAATGAAATGGCGGCCCTGTGTCTATTGGCTGTTGCTGCTGATCGGCCTTCCCTGTGCAATGCTACTAGGAACCCCAAGAAGGAATCCTCCTGACCCCATTTCTGATTCCCTGCCGGACCCAAAAATGCACAATAGGAACAAAACGCTCCTTCGTATGCCTTCCTCGTCCTGGGGGCTAAACTTGCTGCCACGAGGTCTTGTAATCCGGGGCACCGAGTAGCCAGAGTGCTTCGGGGAATGGTGCCGCCGCTAGGTCCGCTGTAGGTAGATAACCCCTGAACGCCTGCATATGTGAACGAGAGAGTGCATCAGCCGCATGATTCAGTACACCCGGCACGTGTTTTGCCCTGAACTGTACATTCAGTCTCATGCAAAGCAGCACAACTTCCTTCAACAATCTCAAGATCCATTTGCAGCGTGCTGCCTGATTGTTAATATATTCGACAACAGTCATATTATCAGACCAAAATACCACGGAGCGGTCTCTGAACTCGTCCGGCCATGCCATCAGAGCGACAAAAATAGGGAATAGCTCGAGGAACCCTATGTTACCTGTGAGACCGCTGGTGTGCCACCACGTCGGCCATGTTTGCGCCGACCATCGATTACCAAAGATGGCGCCAAATCCCACGCTACCCGCCGAGTCGGTCCACAAGCCCAGCTCCTCTGAAGACGCTGGCGGCTTGTTCCACACTACTCGACCTTTGAAGTCCGCCAGGAATGCCAACCAAATGCGCATATCCTGGCGAACCTCTGCAGACAGTCTCGTGCGGTGGTGTCCTTCCTTGAGACCAACCATAGCTTGTGCAATAGAGCGTGAAAAAGGGCGGGCCATTGGTATTACTCTCAAGGCAAAGTTAAGCTGACCCACTGCTTGCTGTAACTGGTGCAGGGTCACTTTCTCCTTACTAAGGCACAGTTCCAGGGAAGCCCTAAATTTCGCTACCTTTCCCGCTGGCAAACGGAAACATCCCTCCACAGAATCGAGCTTAATTCCAAGAAACTCCAGTGAAGAAGATGGTCCGACCGTCTTACCTGGTGCCAATGGCACTCCAAATTCCCCCATGAGGCTGCAAAAATCCTGTAGCGCCTGAGCACATTTCGTGTCGCCGGCTGATCCCAAGAACAGAAAGTCATCTATGTAATGCATAACATGCCTATGCCCTGTGGCCTCGGTGAAAGCCCACTCTAAAAAACAGCTGAATTTTTCAAAATAAGCACAAGAGATGGAGCAACCCATCGGCATGCATCTATCCATGTAGTAACGTCCTTGGAACACAAAACCTAGCAGACGCTGATCCTGTGGGTGTACCGGGAGCAACCGGAACGCCGACTCAATATCTGATTTCGCCATCAGCGCTCCGGGGCCCAGGCGATTCAACATGGTGACGGCATCATCGAAGGATGCGTACCGCACCGAACAGACTTCTGGGTCAATCGCATCGTTCACTGAGAAACCCCTTGTAGCTGACAGATTATGGATCAGCCTAAATTCCCCCGGGTCTTTTTTGGGGACCACTCCTAATGGGGAACAGACGAAATTCGCCACTGGCGGGTCCTGATATGGGCCAGCGACCCGGCCTAGGATGACCTCTTTTGCAATCTTTTTCTCCACCACAGCTGGATTATGTTGTGCCGAAAGCTGGTTTTTACAAAACGGTTCCCCACGAAAATCCCCCGCCGGGATGTGGAAGCCATATAGGAATCCCTTCCTCAACACCCCAGCGGAGACATAATCAGGGTATTTGTTTAGCCAAGGAGTCATAGCCATGATATCAACGGGGGTAGGCAACAGTACACAATGATCCCCATCAGTCTTGTTTGGACCCTCCTCTACCTCCCGACCTGCTATTTTTTGACCTGCATGAACTCTCCGGGTGCGAGGAATTCCCACAACCCGCACACGCATGTTTGAACTTACATGCCCCTTGCGGTCTGGTACAGTTGCCTCTATTGAAGCCCCAACAGACCCCCCGCTTTCCCCCATTCCCGCCGGTTCTCGGCTGGTGATCACCACCGGCGCCCGCTCGAAAGGGCACCGCAGGCTGTTGGCGGAAAACCCCTGATCCACTCCCACCCGGCGAGGACGTCCTCGCCGCACCAGGCAGGAGCTGCTTTTGCCAAGAAATCGAGTCGAGGCAATCCCATGTCAGAAATGAATCGTACTCTTTCGCTTTACGGAATTTCATGTCGTAACCCATCCATTCATTCCCCTCATATGTTTCATAAAAATCCATTATACGTGCCTGATAACAAGACAGTTCGGGCAATACCTCGGGCTTACGCTCGCCAATAATCGCAGTAAACATTGCAAAGGCCTTGGCCTAATTTGTTATCGTCTCATCCACCCTGAATCCCCCATTTTGGCTCGCCAGACACTCAGGTGCCACAAATCTTTCTGCGTTTTAGCATACTCCATCTCGCGATGGTCAGTCAACAATGAAAACATATTAACATACTTGTCTGCCCATATCAATTCTTTTGTGGCCAACGGGATATGTTGAACCACTCTCTCCCGTCTAGAGGGCAATGAGCCCTCCCCTGCCACTGGCAAAGCGAGCTTACCCGGTTCGGTCGCTGTTCCCGCCGTTTTCTCGATGCCAGCTGCCAGTCCTTCCTGGGTCACCTGTGGGGGGACAAGAGGGAGATTCGCCTTAGCGGCATCTCGCGACTGCCGCAACTGCTTTATTAGTAACTTGGCCTCCTCGGCCGCGTCTCCGGGCGCCGTAGCACCCCCTGACTTTTTGTTGAGCCATGCGGCCAACTGGGTGGCCAATTCGGGAGGCATGTCCTCGTCGCTGGCGGGCGTAATCACAACCGGAATCGGTTGACCTGCGTCTGGGGTTGGCACCGGGGTATCAGCTGGTACGTCCGGGCTGACCGGGGGCACCTCAGGGACCGGAACCTCCCCTGCCGCCCTCCTCTTGACCCGTCTCCCTCTACCCTCGGGGACGATTCCCGGCAATGCCGGGCCTATTACCTTCTTCGGGTTACCAGGCTTGTTCATTGCGGCCAGTTGCTTCTTAATGCCCGCCATATCACGACCAAGCTCTGGAACTTGACCGAGGCTTCGTTCTATTCTCGTCATTCTGTTCACCAGCATGCGAAGCACCTGGTCATTCTCGGGACCCTTTCCTGCCTTCTTGCCAGACATGGTTATCGATTATCCACTCCAAGTCGATCAAGACGGTCCGGGACTCTCCTCGCGAAGTCACTGAAAGAGAAACACAAGAATTACAAGTTCTCAAAATGGCTCCTTGTTCCGTCGAGGGCTCACGTGTAACGAGTGGGTGCAGCTTCCAAGCACAGGAACAAGAGGACGCTTCTTCGGGTTCCAGCTCTCTTTATTCCTCTTCAGGAGGGCGTGAACCCTCCGCCGGTACGCCTACTGGGCGTTGCCTTCGGTGTAGGTGTCTAGGACAACCCCTCTTGGGCGGGAAAAGGCGCGCCCCGGCTACGCCACTTCGGGCATACCAGCCAGGACACGCCCCCCCCCCGCCCAAAATGGTGTCCCGGGAGGATCGGGGCCCCCCACCATACGTTCGGGGGGACCGAGTGGTCGCCCCTTTCCATGAAGATTATACAAACAAGAAAATTATATTTAAAAGAAACATCGAATATAGACATGAAAATAAGAGTTAAGACAAAAATAAACTATCCTGAAAATTAATTCTAGGAACAACATGAATACATTGCAGTTTAAGACAGGAAATTACCCCTAACCATATCACAAAAGGCGAATGTGTGTAAGGGAAGCTCCAAAAGGCTCGCCAGCTCAAATCTAGCCTATAATCTGTGAACTATACTGTACTTGTTTATGCACATGACAGATTGTCTAAAATAAGATGACACGAATTACACGAATTCTCACCACCCTCACTGAGCATACTTTTCCTTACTGCCAGCCCACAGGTCGAGCTCAGGGACATTGTTATGATGGCTGCAAATAGATAAGTTTGTCTGGAGTTGTGGAGGTTGTTAACTTGGAACAGCAAGAGTCCTAAATGCAGTCATAACAGAAAAGGAAGTCCGAGAATTAAGGACGGATAAGCAAAGTCCCTCCAATGATACGTAATAGAGACACTGAAGTAGTCACCAACATGACAAGCAATCTTGTGATTGATTGTTGTGCTGCAACATGACCGTCCTCTGGTGGCATTGACAGACCACTTGACTTCTTCTGTAATGTTCTGAAACTGTATAAATTAGGACGCGACCCATGTACGAAGGCTTTGTGCATCACCAAGACCTGGCACTATGCGTAAAGGATAGCCAAGGAAAGCCAAACTCAACCGTTATACAACTGCCCACCGCTATCTTAGGACAGGGCACTGCTTACTGGGGTCTCCATATCTTCTGTATCCATATTCATAGTCACGCAGCACACACCGGCATAAATGTAAATCTCTGCAAAGGTTACACCCACAATTAGAGACACACTCCTTTCTCCCTGCTAATGCACCCCGCCGGCGATCCATGAATTTCACTTAATAGCAGACTACTGACAGAACCTCATGGAGGCATCTCTCACCTAGGGAAGGCTTCACATGGAGAATTATGGGGGGAGGGGCAGTAAATAATTGCCAATCAAGTCTAAAACACACTCGGGCAATTTATTCCATCCATCCTATGCTTAAAGCAAGACCTTCTAACATCCATAGAAAACTCAGGTCTGCCAGCAGGCTCCCGCTGCCTGTGCTCACTTCTCAATGCAGTGCTTTTAGTCGGGAACAAATCGTAGGTTTATCGGGACAAATCATTGGAGGGTTGATTTAGCGGCTATGTGGCATAATCAACCGCTCAGCGTCCCCACGACGTAAACCACAGCAGCCTGATCGAGCGGCCTCTCCCATCACCGTTTTTATTATCTCAATCCGATTGGAGGAAGAGGATATTAATCCCGCAGATAGCATTTCGATTTACACCAACTTCATTCTCTATCCCTGCTGCGGGGGGCCTTCGCCGCTAACAGAAGGCGGGAGACCACAGGGATGCTTTCGAGATTTAAGCCGCAGTTATTTTTAGAGGCCAGCATTTGAAAGAGCACTTTGAAAGAATGGATTGAGAGCTTAGTGCAATCATACCGCCAACAAAGTGCCGCTTTTTGGACACCAGCGTGAGGCTGTGTTTTTATCCCCGGGATATTGCAATTAAATATAACTCGCTGGCAGGATAGGAATGTGCTCCAAGTACAATCCAAAATTACTACTTCATATGGATTACTGAAGTCATCTAGATGCTTTGTTTAGCAGCGCAAAACCAACAACGAAACAAGATACATTACTATCAGAAACAGCAATAAGTAAATGCATACACAAGAAACACGCAGTAACAGTCAAAAAGCAACAACTGCAACTCTCTTTACGAAGGAAACCATCCAAAGCAAATGAGTATATGTTTGCAGAAAGGACGCATAGAATATGTTTTACACATATGTCTAAAAAGCTCAACCTTATATTAGGGACGGATTCTTACTTTGACTGGGAGAAGCTCCATATCCCATCTTGAAACCAGATCAACGCCCTAACCCAGATGCATAGATGAGTTTGTCTGCAGCTAGCCCCAGTGTGGCCAATTGCCTTTACTTAACCCTTTCCATGCTGATGACGGAACCGCTCCGTCATCAGCTGCGGGTGCGCTGTGCTGATGACGGAGTGGTTCCATCATGGCCCGCCCGCCGCTCATGCGCGGCGCGAATTCCGCGCCTGCGCTGAGCGTTCTATTGAGCGGGCGGGGCCATGACGGAACCGCTCCGTCATCAGCACAGCGCAACCGCGGCTGGTGACGGAGCGGTTCTGTCACCAGCATGTGGCCGCCGCGCGGCCGCCCCGCCCACTTAGCGCTGCGGCGGAATAGCCGCCGCAGCGATGTGGTTAATTCCCCAGCAGGCTGGGGCATCTTCCAAAATCCCTGTGAGTCCTGCACTAAAGTAGCAGCCCCTTCAGAGTTTGGACTTGTGTTGGGGGATTGTACCTATTGCCACAGAAGTTTGAGGAAAAGTCCTCAAAGGAACGGTGGTTGGCTGTTGTGTGTAGGGTGAGAGCAGAGGTGCCACTGTGCCTAGTGCAAGTCCAGACGCAACCATCATTCTCCAAAGCCCAGGAGTGGTACACAGATCACAGGCCATCAAATATGTCGGTAAATGCCTGACAAGCACTTTTCTCATGGGCACTGAGCAGCTTTGGGGATGTAAGGGGATCTATGTAGCGAATATTCAGAGGGAAAAGGCCTTCCAATCAGGGATGGAGATGCATAAATGGATGTCACACCTGTCTTCCGTCTACCCCAACAGCCCAAAACAACTTGGCTTTATTATTGCCCACAAAATGTCTATACATATCCAGTTACAAGGATCAGATGAGAAGGTAGGAAAGCAACATACATAAGCCGATCAGGAGAAACAACACAAGTTTCCATGATTCTCTTTGATAAGTTGCCACCCTATTCCAGCCCATTCACAAGGCTGGAGAAGGTGATGTATGAATTTCGGTTTACTGAGTGTTTGCAAAAACTCACACAACCATGATTGGCTAATTCAGGCCAGGCTCCAGGTTGGGTTTTGGAGTTTGACTAAGAACAAGACTCCAAGTTTAACATAATCCTCCATTAGATCTTAATCACATAAAATGGACGGTGTAGTTGCAAGCGAAAGGAGACTGGAAATGGAACCTGGTTGGACAGGAAAGTCAGGAGATAGAATTACTTCAAGAGTGAGAGATTTATCTCTGAGGAAGGATGGCATGTGGTGATGGTCAGGGTTCAGTCACATCTCTACTCATTAGCTGGCAGCCCTTCCACTTTTATGTAACTTGTTCCAAAGACCATTGTTGGGTAACATCATTAAGCCAGTCTTTGACGCTTAATCTAGATTTGTTCTTCCATGTAGGAAATAGGTTTCACCCATGTAGTCCCCCTGGAGTGTTCACATTGTGAATACATGTTTTTGGACATTGATTGTGAGTGGGCCTCACTCACAATAAATATGGTGGAAATGGACTGAATGCTAAGTGCCAAAGTGTTTTTTAAGATAAGTTCACTGCTGCACAGCTAGAGTAAGAGGCTCTGGGCTGGTCACATACTACCACATGAGCATACGCATGTGTGTGTGGGCTAAGCATATGAGAGCACCATCTAGCTCAGCCCGGTATCTGCACACAGAGTGACGCAGAAGGGACACTTAATGGATTGGTGCTGATCTTGTGTAGGCGTATAATATGAGTGGACATTCACAGTGTAGGTCTATAGAGCTTACTGAAAAGCTGTGGGTTCACTGTATTACACTTTATGGATGAAATCAGCGCCAACGCATAGTTCAGCCAAACTTGGGCTTAGAGATACTAGTTAGGTATGAACCTCAGGGTAACCATGTACCTCGGGTGCAGATCCATTGTCACTTTTGTGATAACTGTACTCCTTATGGCCCTTTGAGAATTTCAGTTCCCTGGCTGAGCTATGATCAGATTTCGTCCCCCCTGTTGGGCGAAGTTATTTATCCGGCTTGTCACCAGAAAGATCAAATGCCTACCCGCACAATGGAGCCATTTGACAGTGCTTGGCCTCGTTTCCAGGAAAGGAAGTGGTGGGTAGGAAACAGCATGCACTAACTAACCCTTTGCAATGCACCTGGTTTGAGGATACCCCTGCCCATGGAAAGAAAATAGGAAGCAGGAAGGCAAGACCTCTGGAACCAACCACCGGAGAGGCTTTCCTCTGAAGGTTTGATGGGAAGGAGTCCTTCAGCTGTGTAATTTGAGGCAGGACTGAGGGTCCCAGGGAAGGTCTTTCCATAGACCACTTGAAGTCGCCATGTTTAAATATCCCAGAAGAACGTACAGGAGGGGGCAAGGGCGGAGTGATGATGTGGCACCCTCAGATTGGGCAGAGGTTCCCACCTTTTAGAACTTTCCACCCCCACTTGAAAAACACTGCACAAGGGAGAGACACTTGAGAAGATACTGGACATGGTGCTGCTGCACCAGAATAATGCCCAGCTCGAAGGAAGAAATCCCTGAACTTCAGCACTGGGTGGGAAAATGAGTTCATATTGCTCTGTAGCATTTTCCAAATATGTAAATGTAAATGTAAATTGATACTTGTATAGCACACTACTCACCCGCAAGGGTCTCAAGGCGCTTGTACGAATACCGCTGTGGAACCCATCCTGGCTTTCCCTGTGAGGCATCCACTCCTGGGCACCCCCAAGGTGGAGGCCAGGCATCCTTAGCGTTGTGGGGGCCGTTGTGGAGATTAAGCAAGCTATTGCCCAGAGTTGCAGAGTGGGACTCCATGATTGGAATAGGCACCGAGGCGAGAATTATCAGGTCCGTGGAATTTGAGCCAAAGACCCGCCAAGGCGGGGAATTGAACCCTGGTCCCAGGCTAGACCTCTGCATCAGGGTCTGCCGCTCTAACCATTGAGCCACACTTCTCCAATATTTCCATGGTGCGTGCCATGACCCAGACGTGGCAATACCAAAGGGGATGATTAAGGCCCAGATCTCTGTACTGGGGTGAATGTATGACATTGTTCTGCATTCTGTACATCAACTGGACCTCCCCATTGCTGGGTGTGTTTTCTTCTCCCATCCCTTTGCATGGCAGAAGGCATCGAGACCACAGACTCCAGCCCATGCTGCTCGCTGCTGGGGAAAAAAGAGGAGGCCAGTTCTGTGCCAGCACACTACAGCTGGGCCGACGACAGGAGCCGGTGAGCAGTGTAGGAGTTGGCTCTTAGGTGAATATTCCAAATATTAAAAAGTGCGGTGAAAAGCAGCCTGTGTTCAAAAAAGTTGCAGCTTCCCAAATCAAATACGTACATCCTGGGTTGAAGGTGTACCTCATAAGCACCAGACAGGGGCTAAAAATTAGCATAGGCTGTTTTTGTAGTACCCCAGGAAGGGCAGGGGCGCCAACACTAATTAATGAAAGTCTTTGGGGGCTGGCAGGAGTGCAGCAACCCCGCACCTGAGCAACCCAGATTATATGACCCAAATGTTGCATTAAGTCTACCAGAGAATTAAATTAGGAAACGTTTGTTTCATTTTTAAGCACTCCTGGAGCCTGCCCTTTTGTACATGGGCTCTGGGGTTTGGGGGCCACTGCTGGTTGGTATTACTGCACCGGTAGCTAGTTAAAGATAAAAGTAAGACTTTGATACACCTTGAACTGTTATAAAAATGATTACTTCAACAGTGCTGCATTACAGATATATGGTTAGTTTTTGCCTTTTTATTAATGTGGTGACATCCTGACAAACAAGTAAACCTGACTTTTTTTTTACAGTTGCTGCCTATGATTTTGCATCTAGGCATAGTGTAGGAGTACGGTCAATTACGTTTGTGGTTTGCTGTGGTGCCAACTGCTCCACCAGTATCAACAAAGTTGTTTTCAACTACCTAATTATAAATGTTTTTAAATTAATGCATAGTATTTAGTAGTGTGAACGTAATAAAGTACTTTTCCTTTTTATAAGGAAAAAGCACTGAGTGGACATGGATTTATCGAGTGTGGTTGCATACCAGTGAGCTGGGAGTACTATCCGTCATCACCTACCTTGAGTAGGCTTTGAGGTGCTCTGCTTTGCTACCCTGAGAGAGGTGAGTGTTAAAATGGGGTAGCTGGTCCCCACTAAAGAGAAAGTTGTAGACGTATTACTTATGAAAGACTCACATTTCTTGCATTCCAGTTGTAGACGACAATCCTGCTCTTAATTAGTAATGCTCTTGCAAAACATTGTAATGGCATAAGCGGTTGATCTTTGCTTTGCGATTCAGGATCAAGGAAAGTTGGGCCCAGAAAATAGAGGTTCCTTTCATCAATACACAGAGATACCTAAAAAAGATTGTGATTTTACTCTGCTTAATTTACCCAGAAAAGCTAAGTTACCTTTCTCTAGTGCCACATGGCCCGCATTTCTCCACTCCGTGTTAACACAATATCAGCTTCGCCCCACCGTGGGACCAAATTGAAATTGTCATTTCTTTAGGCAATCATTGTCTGTCCTGAGGATGAACCAAAATGTTGTACGGTTCGAAACGTCGTCGACCAGAAATGCACTAATTGCATAGTTGACAATAACTGTTCATGCATATGTGTATATTGTGGATCATCTGCTTATAATTTATGATATTCAGATGACCTTTCTTTGCCTATTATTTGTGTATGCTTTGTACGTTTGTCTAGTGGGTTAGTCGGACATCGGCTGGTGTCCCACTTCCATCACACCCTGTGTAAAATTTCGTTGTGATTATTTTTTATTAAGACATTAAAACTGTCCGGCTGGACACGTCTTAAAAGAATATAGTTCTATCTAGTCTATATTTATTCCCTTAAATATTCTTTCCTCTGTCTAAGGACCACTGTTCTTTTTAAAATAAGTACCTACCCAAGGTCCTTAGCATATTGCGCCCTGGGTTCCCTTGTTCTGTTTACCTAAACCTTCAACTTGAACCTAGTGAAGGTTGCCCTTTTCGGATTGTTTAGATTTTGGTTTCAATTAAATTTGGGCTTCAAGTACAGCACAAATTTGTGCAGGAAGGAAAAAATCCACCTGGATAGTCAGAACCCTCTCCGTGGTCAAAGCGGGTTTGAGACTAAAAGAGGTGGAAATCTATGCTTTGCCTCCTCATCTCAGGTGCATACAACTAGGATTTGGGGTGCCCAGTTTCCCTTCAGTATCCTGGTTGTGGCTTCTTGTGGCGCTGCAGATAGTGTTTCCCTCCAGCCAGTTTATTGTTTTTGCTCCTGGGCCACACCTCCTAATCACATCCTGATTTTAAAACTAATGCGCATGCGTGAATGCTCTGTGTTTGTTTTCCCCTTGTCTCATTTCTCCTGTCCTCTTTCTATAGTGTTGATTTTGAGCACCTCTTACCAGTTTAATGTTTTTCTTATATTTCCTTTTTTAGGTTGTGGTCCTGGTGATAAGACGGACTGCGGAGGGGGGCCATCTGGTACTATAACAGGTAAGTACATTTTACAGCTGTCTTTCCTTAGATTCTTCCGCCCTGGAAGATTAGAAGGAATCCTTTTGAATAATTCTGCATACTCTTGGATTTACTCTTCTTATGCTTGATTGAAGGCAGTACGGTTGCAAAGACAGAAACTAACAAAGCTGTTTTGAGACCCTGATAGATTAAAGGATCATGATCAATAAAGATAAATTCCCTACCATCAAGATAATATTGTTTCTCAATAGCCCACTTAATGGCAAGGCATTCTTTCTCAATTGTGGGAAATGTTTTCCCCTGTTAAATACATTACTACTAATGAAAAGGATGGGTCTTTTGTCTCCCTCTAAAGTTGTTTGTGACAGAACAGCTGCTATTTTGAGGTTGAAAGCATATACTTGTAAGATGAAAGGTTTTGTGAAGTCAGGGGATTGAAAAACTGGGTCAGACGAGATAATATCATCAAGCCTCTGGAAAGCTACTTTTGCCTCTGACTCAAGCTTAGAAACATTTTGAGGAATTTATTTTTCAATTGATTGGTAAGGGTGCTGATATCTGATCAAATTGAGGTATGAAGTGCCTAAGGTCCCTATACCCTAATAAGGCTCTTAACTCTTGTAAGGGTATATTCTATAGGGTGGCTACCTTTTCTTCTTGGGTTCTGATTTGTCTATTGCCAAAGAGGGATCCCAAGTATCTAACTTGACAGATGGCTAATTTACTCTTCTTTGGGTATATTAAGCCCTACATTTTTCAATTCCATCAGAATTGCCTGTAAATGCTTTCAGTGTTCTGGTCAGGACTGACTCAACATAATAATGAAATTATCAAGATATGAAGGAGTGCAATCTTGGTGTTTGTTAAGCAACAAATTCATTAGTTGTTGGAAGACTGCAGGGGGGGGCATTGTAACCCAAAGGGTAAAATGGTGAATTGATATAACCCCTTTGAGGTAGAAAAAGTAATTGTTTCTTTATCAAATTCGTTTAGGGGAATTTGCCTAAATCCATTTGTTAAATCAAGGGTTTTAATGTATTTACCATTGCCTAACTGCTCAATAAGTTTGTCAATTCTTGTGAACAAATTTTAAGATTAGGTTGATTTTTCTAAATACCTGATTGTTTGATCCGGTTTTGGAATTAAGACAATCGCTTTTGGAAGGCTTAATAACATTTAGTTTTAGGATTTGTGAAACTCCTTCCTCAATGGCCTTTCTTCTAGCTTCAGGAAAATGATAAGATTTTTGATTACTAGCAGGACTTGATTTGGTATGGGAAACATAGTTTACAACGCGGGGATTACATCGCGATGCCATTACATTGCGGTTTTTACAATGCAAGTTGTTACAACGACTTGCGCTGGATGGCGCTCTAGGACAAGGAATAGTATAGTTTACTATCCAACACTTTCCCTACTGTACTTAGACTGGAGTTGGAATAGTAAATTATACTACCGTTAAGTCCAGTGCCCTCCAACGCAAGTCATTGTAACGACTTTGTTGTAAAAACCGCGTTGTAATATACCGCAATGTAAATGTATGCATTGTAACGTCATACATAGTTTGGTATGGATAAAATGGTGTGTTATATGAGTTTTACCTGGTATCGTTTAGGAATTACTGCAAAAATGTTGCAGAGTGCTCTTTAGGCCAATTTTTCATACTTGGAGAACTTAGGGTTGATATCAAACTACTTTAAATTATCAGAGAGGGTGGAGCCATGGGCGTCAGCTGGAGAAGAGGGCCTTCACATTTATCATTACAAGGTTGATGTGAAAACTTTGATTTTCATTTCTTTTTCCATGGATTTCACGTTGATAAGTTAATGTTAATATTTATTGATAATTTGCATCTGTATTTTATTTTACTTCTACCAATGTGTTAAACATTTTTGAACACTGAAAAAAATTAGAAGTACACCCAGTCTGCCTCTTGAAATTTTCTGAGTTTAATATTATGATTACAACAGTGTCCTTGAAGACCATAGGCACTCTCCAAATTAGCGGCTACTAATTCTCTAAACTTCACTATTCTATTTCTTAATTGTGCTACAAATTCTATTGAAATCTTTTCTTCTCTATCCTCTTCTTCCTAAGCTTCTTTAGTAATTTCTTTTAGGGTCCGGGGTTTCCAGTGGAACAGTAGTTCAAACCATGAAAACCCCAGACTAGAGTGGGGTTGATATCTAAAAGGAAAGAGGCCTAAAGGTAGCATTTTATTCCAGTCCCACCCTCCTAATTCGCAGATATTTTTCAACATTTGTTTTAGTGTAGCATTAGACCGATCCACAGACCAGCTGCCTGCGGATGGTATGTGGATGTTTTCAACTGTTTAATGCCTAGTTCATGACAGATTCCTTCATCAATTTAGAGAAGAATCGGGTACCCTAGTTAGTGAGTATCTCTTTTGGAAACCCACTCAGGGAAAATATTTCTATGAGGGCAGCTGCTATTTGACTTGCAGCTGCCCCCTTGAGAAAGAATGGTGACCGCATATACGCTACAAGTGCTAGGACTTACAACATCTAGCTCTATGTGTTGGAATGGCATCTCTATTAAAATAATTCCTTACAGTGGGCCTTAGGGGGTTATAAAGATTAGCGACTTGGCAAGTGGGACTCTCCCTAAAAAATATTTTTACATCAGTTAAGTTTCCGGGCCAGTAAAAATAATCAGCACCTTTCTTTTCTGGTTCTAAATGTCTGCCCAATAGGTGGGTATGAGCAAATAATAGAATCTGTTCCACCTGAAAATTTTGGTGAAAAGCCCAAGGTGCTGATTTTTGGGCTAGCTTCTGTAAATTAGCAGTAGCATGTGCTTTCCAGTAGGTCAGATCACCCTTGATTAAGAAATCTAGCACCACTTCTTAGCCGTTCTCAGATATCTTGGCATAGCCCCAGGCATACCATACAAGTGGGTCTTTTGTTTGGGTGGTCTTGAAGTTTGTGCCCCCCTTTAAAGGCTTGAAGGATAACCCTATGATTGAAGCAGGCGGTCCCTTTTTCTTCTCTTCCTTCCCTAAAGGACATGGGAGGTTTCAACGAAGGGACCTTGAGGTGTTCCTACAAATAGAGGGGGTTCTCAATCAGACTGATCGGCATTAAAGTGAATATTTAGAAAGAAACTGAACTGAGGCGTGTACATTCCTATAATCATGTCCTTTCACAACCCTGGGATTATGCCCATTTGTCTGAACGGCAGCAGACACAAGCAGGGTCTACCGATCTGCACCTTAGCTAGAGGGTATTATTTTACATCCGCATGAATATGCTCAATCTTTACACCTTCTTGTGGGACCATTTGCAATTGGGTGACATAAGACTTTGATAACTGGCTGCTGACAGCCAAGAATCCAGATGGAACAGTGAATAATTGACCTTCATTTGGAAGCACTACAATAACTCTTCGTAAAGTTACTGAAAGGAAGCCAAGATGGAGGTTGTTTGGGCAAGAAATGTCTGGACTCTAAAGATGCGAACACTTCCAATTCATCTTTCGCCTCTAAATTTGTAATTCATATATGCCCACATGCATCAAAGTCAATTGCATTCGTAAACGGTGCGAATCGCAATTTTCAGCCGTTTGTGAATGCAAGTGACTAATTTGGAATGCATCAGGCATTTCGCAATTTTAGGAATCGCAACCATGTTGCGATTTCTAAAATTGCGATTGCATTTAAGAAATCGTAATTTGAGATTTCTTAAATGCAATGCATGATTATTTTTAAACAGCGAATTCGCAATTTGGAAGGGGTAAATTAGCATGAAGTTGAACTTCATGCTAATTTACCGAAAACTTTCAAATATGCACAAATTGCATTTTTGAAAGTTTTAATTTACACACACACATGCCCTTGGGGCATGTGTGCGTGTAAATTGCAATAAAGTTACATTTCAGGGGTGCAGGGAGGGGTTCTTTGGACCCCCCCTGCACCCTTGAAATTGCATTCACATTTTGCGATTCGCAATTTGAAATTTGCAGAATGTGAATGCCTTCCCATTCATTCCTATGGGCCTTTTAGCCCGTAGGAATCAATGGGAAGGGTTTTCCTTAATTGCGATTCGCAAATTGTGAATCACAATTAAGGAAAAATACCGAATCGCAAAAAATATTGCGATTTTTTAATGCATAGCATTTTGCGATTTCTTAATTGCAATTCCTTAATTTTCGCAATTAAGAAATTGCAAAATGTAACAATGATGCATGTGGGCCTAAGAGATTGTTGTGAATGTAGCATGATATCCTGCGATAAATAGATTTTAATTTCCTACAGAATATTTGAAGTGCTTTTCCAAGTCACTTCAAAGTGCTAAGATGCTTTTTGCATACTTGAGATTGCTAGAAAGCCAAAGAATTCTTGAAAAAAATCATATTTAAATAATTAACAAACTAAAACATACAACTTTACTGCTCTAACTGTAGGGATCATAAATGGTGTAACTTCTCCTTGCAACATTTAGGTGAGTCATAAAATGCTGAATTCAGAACTCAAAGGCATAGGTACACACTTATGGCATGTTGAGCTTTCTAGTCTTCCATGTGTAGAATTTGTGTCCCGTACACCTTCTGCAAAAATGTTTAGTGTTTAATGCCCTTTCTGAACTACCAGCACTTGACAATTTAGGTGTATGTTAGGCGTTGAAAATGTCTGTTAATAGCCACATGGTTGCGGCTTTGAAGTTCTTTGCACGATCTTCTTTGCCAGTAACCCTTGCACAACTCTATGAGCACCTACTTACATACCACTTTTCATTTATGACTTCTTAGATATCTGCACACAGGCAACATTCCGCATCGACAAAGGACATAAACGGGCAGCAGGACAATGAAACACATAGTAAGCAATCATGACTCACACACCGGAATCCAAAACTGGAAAACAAAGGGATTGAAGCACTATCAAACAATAACTCAGCTTCAAACAAACAAAGTTGCACTTATTACCCACATACATAATGCTGCAGGAACCCTCTAGCGAGGTAGCAGGTCCAGCAGGTATGAGATTCCTTAATAGATTCCTTCTAGTCTTAAACAGGTGAGCAGTTGCTGCTACTTGGGTTGGAATCCAGTGAGTGTGAAACTAAATGCAAGTAGGCAACTGAGCTTAAACATGATGGCATATCTGCTTTTAGAACAAATTTAGTTAAGAAAGGTCTGCTGGATTAAGATGCGCAGTGAAACTGTGGAGCGTAATTGTCAACTGTATGCATGATGCTGTCTTGGTGGGTAGTAACCTCCTCTGTAGTCCCCTGAAGCATTTGTATGAGTGTGAACAGTTACCACCTGATATCCTCGGACACTAGATATCATCTGCTGTTATGCATTTAGTAGCCTTCTCATGCTTTTGCACACAATTAAGATTTGGATTCTGATGCCTACCTTTGTTTTTGCGTGGCAACAACTGCTCATTTGATGAGGTGCAGTAAATGATCATACACCCCCTGCACGTTGTAACTGGTTGTTTTTGCCCACACTCAAGTTCAGTCATGCTTAATTAATTAGAATTCTGTTATCTATCAATATCTTCTTTTAAAAGGAGCATTAGCATTGTATTTGGAAGGTGATCTTTCTTCTGTTGCAGGCCTGGCACATAACATGCTCCAACTTTCCATGCCCCTGTAATGGAAGGAAATTATTGGCAATTACGCCCTGTGAATGTTGTGAGGAACCATTCAGCTCAAAGCCATCCTATTGCTGTCACTACGGGTAAGTGAAACAATTTAGAAGAATGCAAAACAGGCAAAATAGGCCCACTTTTTTAATCCGCCTGTGGAGATAAATTATATTTACTAAAAACATCAAAATGTACTCCACATGAGAACCTGAGAAAAAGACAGGCAGTTCTGATGGCTGTTGCTGGCAAAACGAAGTCCGGGGAGAATCACAGGAAGTGTGTGAACCGTCCACAACCTGGTAGTTATAAAGTTTTCAGTCGTTCTCAATGAACCTCATTTTGGTGGTGAGAACCACAGGAAGAATGCAAAACTGCCCAAAGTTGTCAGATCTTGGGCTATTTTTTTTCTCCCCTTGTAGGCGGAGGCACATTTTTAAGAATTTCACTAAAATTCCCTCCTGGGTGATCCAGAATTCACCTAGTCCTACTTGTATGGTTGCTTGACTTTATTTGGTGGTTAGTGGGTGAAGGGCACGGAGCGGCTCTGATCCTTTTAGACCTGACTGTGGCCTTCAATCCCATTTCCCCATCCCTGTTGATGGAGCGCCTTTAGGAAATGGCCCTCACAGATCAGGCCCTGAAGCTACTGTCATCCTTCCTCAGGGATGGGCACCAAAGGGTATCAGTGAACCAATTCCAGTCTGACTTGCTCTTCCTCCCATGTGGGGTACCGCAGGGCTCAACTCTGAGCCCTATACTCTTTAACCTCTCTATCTCCCCACTTGCTAGGGTGAACCGCTCCTATGGACTACAAGCAGTGTCATATGCTCAAGACACCCAGATCATTGTGTCGATTGCCAAGGATACGGCAGATTCTGCAGTCAACTTTAATCTTTGTTTCACAACAGTAGCAATATGATGGACAGAAACTTCCTCAAGTTTATTGGTGAAAAGACCATTAATGTTTTGGCTCTTAGGGCCAGATGTATCCCATAGCCCATTCTGTGGCTATGGGAAAATGTGTTCATACATATGGCCCTTAGTCTTAAGCCCCTGTCTGGAACAACAAATGGTGGCATGCCACACTGGGTACCACCTAAAAAGGCCAAGACTCTTGGGATTATTTTGGACAGTAAATTGTCTACGGAATGCCAGGTCAAGCACACTATGTCAACCCGCATCTAGATTATTAGAATGTTAAAAAAAAACCTCTTTCTGTTCATTCCTGTGTTAGCACGGAAACAGGTTGGTCTGGTGCTGGTCATGTCAAGAATTGACTGCTGTAACACACTTTACCTGGATACGAACAATAGCCTCACAGCCAAATTTCAGCTAATTCAGAATAAGCTGACTAGGATAATCCTGGATGTTCTTCAGTCTCAATCAGTGTCCAAATTACTATTTGATTTAGACTGGCAGCCTATAAAGCAGCACATTAATTTCAAATCCCTTGGTACTGTGCACAAGACCCTCCACCAGACCAGCCCAGAAGGAATCAAGGCGATGTTCCACTTGTACAAACCTAGAAGAAATGTTCGATAACCCCATCGCAATTTGGTTACTGTGCCCAGAGTCCGGAAATAAAGATGGGGAGGTAGGGCCATCTCGGCTGCTGCAACCAGACTGTGGAACTCCCTGCTTCATCAACTGATTAGTAGTCAAAAGCATTCTCTCTGCAGGATAGCCTTAAAGATCTGGTTGTTCACTTAATAGGGTGATTCATTTGTGCTTCTCCCTGTGTATATGTGTAGTTGTGCCTGGGTTGTTCTGATCACCTTGATTACAGCGCCTTGACGCCTATGGGCATTTGTTGTGCTTTGTATATTTTATTCAAATCAAATCAAATCAATGCTCAGAACCGGTACCTGGGCCCTTACAGCACCATTAGGCCGGATATCTCCTGGGAGATATCCGGACAGATTTTGGAAGGGTCCCTTTTATTTATGTTTTACCTGACATTTAGCTCTGTTAGCTCTTATCTAATCATCAAAGAAACATGTTAGACTCTGGTAAAAACATCTACAATGTATATACAGTTTGGAGAATACTGCAGTTGGGCATGTTCATATCACGAGTTATGATAATTTCAACAATACATGGCTATCTCGTGTTTTAGTAACTTGCCTTTTCTGAGATTTTGCTACTTAGCTATGGTGTTTCCAAAAAAGCACTCCATGCCAAAGAAATGAACTGTTACAGAAACCGATGTGGCTAGATTTGACACAATGAAGTAAATGCATCACGGCAACAGTTTTTCCCTTGATCTAAAAAAATGGGACTGTGCGCAGAATGTCTACAGAAAACCTTAGCAAAGCTCTTATGAAGCATAGATCGGCCGTGCTTCTCTGGCGTGAGAGAGAGGAAGCTCATTCATCAGGATGTGGCGTCTAATCTGCTCAAAAGGGACTTTGGGCCAGATGTATCAAAGGGTGTACTCATTCTGTGTCCATGGGAATTATTTTTCGTACATATCGCCCTGTATTCTCAAAGGGCGCTGATTAGGGTAGGACATGAGGTGCAGAAAGACCTGAAGGGGGAGTCCACGAAAGATGTGTGGAAAGCATGTGGGTGAAAAAAACATCATTTAATCAATGGACAATTCTGCAAAAAAAGCAGGTCAGCAGTACAGCTCGGCAGACAATTACTCTGTGGTCAATAAGGTATTAATGAGGCAGTGTCAGAGTCAATGGCACACAGTGGGAGGAGAGGCGCCGGGACAACGTTCAAGGTTCACGGTTTTTAACCGAGTGTCTCTTTCCACATCGACCAATAAGCATTTCCGATTGCCCATGTGAGCTGATAGCGCTTTTAAATTTTAACCAGTCCCCTGCTATCCACAAAGGCACACACAATGAACCAGTGTTTCAAGGCAGCGGCCAAACAACTGCCACACACATATAATTTACATGATAAAAAAGAACACAGATCATTATTGCGCAAGTAAAATCAGGGATCGGCCATTTTCCTGTGACAGTTTAAAAACAAGGGGCCTTATTTATGAAGGCCTTGCGTCAGTTTTGCACCACCGGTGCGTCACTTTTTGTGACGCACCAGCGGTGTAAAAAAATGCGCCTTGTTGCGCCATATTTAAAAAGTGACGCATCTAGGTAGATGCGTCACTTTTTAAACCCCTGCGCCACATTATACCTGCGTCAGGTATAATGTATGCAGAGGGGGCGTTCCCCGCAAAAAGCCTCGTAATAGTGACGCAGTGAAATCTATGAGATTTCACTGCGTCACTTTTAGGACGCTGATGCGTCAAAATCTTGTCATTAGGGTTGGTGTCACCCAGTGCGGGTAAAGGTGTCACCCCCTAACGACTTACCCCATGGGCTTGCTAAATAACAAACAAGGGGGCATATTATCAAGCCTGTGCGCTAAAATTATCGCCGCTTTATCGGCCGAAAACGGCCGATAAAGTGGCGATAACGGGCTTGATAATATGCTCTATGGAATTCCAATCGAAGCACATGTTAGATGTGAAGACATCTAACATGGGCTTCGATTGGAATTCCACAGAGCATATTATCAAGCCCATTATCGCCGCTTTATCGGCCGTTTTCGGCCGATAAAGCGGCGATAATTTTAGCGCACAGGCTTGATAATATGCCCCAAGAGCTCTTTATTTCAGATCCCCTTCATGCAAATTAAATGGAGGGAAAGACAGGCAGAGGGGTGTGTACAGGTACACGTGTGAGGGAAAGGGAGGAGTAGCGAAATGATTAAAAGTCCCTTCCTAACATTCCTACATTATTGTCGATACCGGAGTGCAATGGCATGGCAGTAGGGGTCATGGCAGGGGAGGGGGTTCTTATAATTTAAAAAAACTTACCTTTGTTGAGAAACTAACTATCATTCGGCTTACTTTTTGGGATGAGGAGCTGGTATATATAGATCAATGCCTGATATAATTCTGTTGAGGCTTTTTCAATTCTGTGCGTGGGAACACATCATGGGCTGTCTCTGAATGTATGCTGATGAAAATTAATAAACATATTTTAGACAAAAAAAAAAAAACATACCTTACCGCCTGGTCCCGCTCCGTGCCGCCTCAACGCTCCTGACCGGTCCTGGGCTGCCGAGTGTTTCCAACTTCCCTCCCTCCCCTTCGCTAATCACAACACTGCAATGGCAGCGTTGTGATTGGCTAGACCAGAGATACTACTACCTGCTCATAGGAGACCGGGGGTTGCTGCAGGAAGCAACCCTCGGTCTCAGCCCAGAAAACGGAACATGCACACTGTTTGCTTCTGCGCTACTCTGGGCCTTCTAGCAGGTTGTCAGTCAACTCTAGACTGCTGCTGCAGCGCCACCCACCCATCCCCTTAGCGTCGTCCAGGCTCGCAGCGTCAGTGAAGCGCAGCCGCGTTGCCACACTAATCACGATCACCTAATGATCACCTGGGGTGACACCAATCACCTGGTGCGTGATTGGTGTCACCCCAGGTGATGGTGTCACCCAGTGCGGTCCGCACCTCCCGCACCCCCCTAGTGACACCACTGCTTACTTTGCAGTATTAGTGTCTTACGACCCCTGTCTTCACTCTCACATTCATCTCCTGGTATATACATCTTCCTGCTGCGGCTAAACTGTCAGAGTGCACCTACTATTTCCAACCCTAGGAAACCTGGCGGAATCCGGAGTGGACATGGAGTGACGGTCTACATTCATGCAGAAGTAGTGCAGCTGCCGGAGCTCCAGCACTGAAGAGCTGTCTGGAACCTTCTTTGGATAGGTGGAAAGGCTTTCCCCACCAATGGAAAGCGGATTCATTCTTAGCAGAAGTACACCCAGCTCTGGATGAAGCTGATTCTTCATACTCACTGATGGTTACCAACATTGCATGCCAGATCCAACAGAATCAGTGTACCAATAACGCCTCGTCAGGGGCCGTAAGTGCTATATAAATGCAACTAGAAATACAATTATAATATCCCCGAAAATGCAATTGACACACTAGGGGTCAAAGGTAGCAGCTGAAAAAATGAGGGAAGAAAGAGGAAGCTCGAGGTACTCCCCTCATAAAAAGTATGACTTGTGAAGAGTAACCATCTAAGTGCATTGTTTGTGTGCAGTTTGATAAAACGGCAATCTAATCTGCTTCTCCGTCACTTTTCAAATGGAAGTCCAAAAGTTAAGTGGATACATGTGTGATGGTTGACAGTTTCTATAGCTGCTGCCAGATCCAACAGAATCAGTGATCCAATAACGCCTCATCAGGGGTAGTAAGCGCTATATAAATGCAGTTTAAACAGCTGTCATTACCAAATTTCCTCAGTTGATTCAAAACTGAGACCAATAGTGTCTCTGTCTCCATCCCCAAATTAAAGCTGGCCTGCATGGGATGTAGTATCTCATTCGATGCCAGAAAAAAATGGTACGTGCCCCGTTACCTCTTTTCGAGCAGATCTGCAGGGCAAAGGGAGAAGAGATATTTGGCTAAAATTGGCAAAATCAGCTGGTTTCAGGGAGGGTGTTTAGCAATGGCCATGCACTGCATATATACATTTTTCAGGTAGGTCTCTGGCCTCCAAATAACACACAGAGGCCAGTACAGACTGATAATTATTATTGCTATAAGGTATTATGTCCAGATTGTGCCTCAAACAAAAAATGTGTGGCTTTTTTGCAAATAACTTCAAGTTTTTATGTCATATTTTTTCTCAAAGCATTTGCAATTGCAGTGAATAACCTTTCTTTGCGCTTGTTTCTAGGTTCTTGATTATTTTCAATAAACATGTTTCTGCTAATGAAAATTCATCACAATCCCAATTTTTTTTTTCGGCATGGCATATTGCCTCTTATATTCTTATGCATTTACTTACTTTTTTTTAAACATGTGACACCTCTCACCTGGTCTGTTATCCTCAATCTTAGCATAGTCTAACTGGTCACCTAGTCAAATGCAGTGAGATTATATTGCATTGAAATCTGCATGCACAATGCAATTACATTGTCCATCTACAGCTGTAAGTACTCTGTGCAGGAATCTGCTGAGGCTATCTTTGAATGTATATAGTTAGAGTTTAATTACCCCACTTCAAAGGTGGACACTCTAAATCCACACACATCTACGGTGGAAATGTTTTAATGTATTTAGTTATGTTATTAGAAAGCCCAAAGATGGCCGCAAAGATGCATTCACATCTCTGGTGGTCAACTTTGAATATATCAAATCAGGAGGGGGGAGAAGGAAGAAGCTGCAATCCATTCAGCTTCCTTATTTGTATACCAAAAAATCAATTGGGGAATGGATCACTTGTCCTGAGTACCCAGGGTTTGTTAATTTTTGTATAATGTACCGATAAAAAAACCCTCATTCACGTACAAAGGCTGGGGTGGTGGTATATCTTGATTCTCCTCCTATCTCTTAAAAACGTGACAGCATCATCATAGGGTTAGTCCTCATGCTTCTCCACCCGGAGGTAAACCACTGGTTAGTGCAGTAGGGATCAGTGGTAGTGGATAACTGTGTAGATGAAAACATAGGTTAAAAAGCTTGTATAGCCAGATAAAAGAGAATTTTAATTGGTCTGAGTTCGAGTTTCTTTAAAATTGTTTCGTGCGTAGGAAGGGTGTTTAGGGGTCTTCCGCACTTTAAAATGTCCATAAAAAGGTCGACATGTTTCAGCCCTATTTTTTGCCCAAGCGGGTCAGGTAGGCTTTCTTCAGGACTTAGAAAAAAATTGTGATAGAGACCATGTGTTGTCAGGGTCTAGTTAAGTCAAGGTGTGCTCACCAGACTCTATTAAGGTCAGATAGTACCTTATTCTATTAGTGTTTTTGCATCAGATGGCAGCCAGGGGATTTGGTTCCTGCTATTGTGCAGGTGTTGCAGAACTTGTGCTGACTCTACCTCTGGGGGCCCGATAGAGTCAGCATAAGTTGTGCACACGAAAATTAACAAACTCTGGTTACTCAGGACAAGTGATCCATTCCCTAATTGATTTTTTGGTCAACTTTGAATGTCCTTTCTTTAAAACACATATATAAGTACATTCAAGGATTCACACCAAGTATATGAACATGCAGGCAGCCATCTTCGAAAGGCTTCAAAAACATTTGAAAGCAGCTGTCCATTAATAGCTTGGGCTGTGGTGTGAAGGGGGTAATCAAGAAGTAGAGGTGATAGAGTATGGACAGGAAGAGCAGGGAGATCAGGAACAGAGAGGAAGGGAAATAATCTCTTGGAGGCACTGCAATGTAAGATTTGATGTAAATGGTGGAAGTATAAAAGCCATCCACTCAAAACACTGTGAGCCTGTAATACTCAGTGGGTGGGACAAACGCAAGAAAGGAGAGAAAGCCATCTAGTTAGAACCAGGGAGTTGAGACATAGAAAGCCATCCAATCATAACAGGCTGCCCCTTAGCCCACACAGGGATATCTTAAGGGGCAAGGGAGCATCACCCAATGCCAGGGAGGATGTGACAGAGGTGTTGAAGGTGAACTCAGAGGAGCACAGCCTAAACGAAAACATTTTACAAATCCACTGCTCTGGTCTCGAGTCTGAAAATGTTTTCAGGAATTCTATATTTGTGTTGGCTGCAAAGCATGAAAACAACACCCAATGCAACTACACATGGCAAATGGATATGTGCATGTGGTTTGCTGGTATGAGACCTGGGTGCATGGCCAGTCCCAGCACCCAAAGCCTACTGAGGAGGACCTTGGCAGTATGGGGCTGGCTGCAGTGTACAAGAACTACAAGGTGTGGGATGTGCAAAACCTATGTTAAATGTTATGGCTGCAGTGTATCATAAAAAATACTGGAAAAAATGTCAAGGTTAAGTCATAGTTACCTTTTCTTATAAGTAATGTTTCTTTATAAAACTCTCATAAATTCCTTCAAAAACTATTTAAAGTGACTTTGCAGTCACAATGCAAAACCTAAAATCTACTGAAACTCCCCAGTGATAGTAAGCTGTACAAAGGATAACTTACATGACCACCACTTGATGCTCTTGGCCCTGCACGACACCCCTGATGACATCTCAAATGACATCACCGAGGGCATCGTGAACGTTATTACTGTATAAACAAATTGTGTGTACTAAAAAGTATGAGCATGTGAAGGGAGCACAGGAAGTGACTTAATTCTATACAGTATACATCAAAAACATCATAGCCCTATAGTGTGTGCAGTTCATATTTGGAAGAAGAGTTCACATGTCAGAGTATGCTTGAAGGAAATAGCTCTTGCATACCATGTGCTGGACACAAATAGAGTTTGTATGCCTGGGGTTGCAGAGTGATGAATTATTGCGCCCAATATTGCAGACACAATAGTGGGGGAAGGATTAGACTTCAGAGTGCAACTGATGGATGTACTACTTACAAAAAATGCACCACAGGCATATGAAGTCTGTTCTTACAAGACGCGGGGGAAGGGAAACATGGCCAGCAAATGTTTGAAATTCAGATGTATTGCATTGCAGGTAGCGGTGCCGTTTAACCCCTTGACTGCTGGCCCGTTTTCGCCCCTGTGCTGTAAACAAATGAACAGGGGCAGGCCATGACGAACCCCAGCCGTCATCAGCACACGAGCACCGTAGTGCATGACGGCTGGGGTTCGTCATCAGCATGCAAGGGGTTAAGTGCCTTTTCAATAGATGATGGGCAAAAGGTCTGGTCAGGCAGCATGTCCGTATCTCTCACTTGCTGAAAATATATTCACTTTCTATTAAATGGAAGCGCTGATGAAAGGTGACTAAGAATGGTGCTTTGGGCTATTATTTAAATCACAGTCAATGTTTCATGGTACAGGTAAACTCAGCATGAGATCTGAAAGTAAACCACATGGTAAATATACCGTGCATTAGGACAAACTGTGGATTAGATTTAAGTCTACTGGATGTTGAGAATCTGTAAGCCAGTGAAAGTTAATGAATGAGGCTATTTGGTAAACAGCCCCTTCACTTAGACCTTGTCATCATGTGAACAATAAATATAGATCATATTGTGTATGCAATTGACCAAATCTGCAAGTTACTTGTGCATAAAATGAGAGCTATTCTGTCATTGCTATAACCTTTTATCATGAGGATATAATTGGTGATGTTATATGCAAGCTCATCAATGATGTCCCTCGAGATGTCGCTGCGTAGAGTCAAAGTAGGCATCCCGCAGACATTCGGGTGGAGCAGCTGGCTAGCAGCAAGGTACTGTGGTCAAAGGCTGCTTACACTTGGGGTCGGCCATCTGTGGCAAACTTCCATTGGACACGGATGAAGGTCATGTGCTAAGGGCTGTTGGCTGCCTGGGAAGAGTTGGGTGCTGTGACTGTCTGGAAGCAGGGTCATAATGTCAATCCCACTGCCACCCGGCAGAAGAACGTCTCTGTCAAAGTGATGCAGGTAATGTAAAGTGTAATCTCATCTGTAAGATAATATACATTTGTGGTTTCATCTGTTTAATTGAGGGTGAGGTCATGAGCAATAAATGCAATGTGTGAGTTATGGGTGTTGATCAAGTTATGGATTGTGCTCCTAACCATTGGATTGCACATTTCAGTGTTGTTTTTGGTTTTAATTCATAACCATAGGTGCACTTTAGCTTTCTATATTTTTTTTCTACAGAGGACGAAGGCACCTGCTTCGATTGGATCGGCAGTGACCAGGTGGAACACAGGAAAAGTTATATATGTACCAGCATTCACCAGCGAGGAGAACGCAAATCCGGCATGGATTGACGTGGAACTGTAAAGGCTGAAGGTAGTGGAGGGCGGGCCACACTGTTTGCACCAATGAGCAAACTATGATTTCACCTTTAAATTAAGCCCCCAAGTGCAACTCCATTTATGGTGAAGCGGGCACTGAGGAAAGCCGTCAGTCTGAAACGCGTCTGCCCAGCGTTTCACCTAACCTTACAGGACACTTGACCTATGCCTGAAGAAGCAAATAAATGTTCACCTGAAACTCGGAGCATGTGTCGGCCTCATTCTTTGGAGTGGGATTGGAGTGGATATATATATATATATATATATATATATATATATATATATATATATATATATATATATACACCCACACACAAACACATGCACATATTCACGCACACACACCCATGAGGAAAAACAGAACCTTTATAAGAGTTTATATAAAACCATATGGTAGCAAAATGGTTAATATTTCTATTAGCCTTTTTCATGATTACGGTGCAATCAATCAATTTTGCTGCCTAATTCAGTACTCTTAGTCAACAAATCTATTTGCTGAGTTTCACATGCTTTTGCTGATTTGGTCTATTCTGTGTTCATCTCATAAATCTACTTACTCATAAATGAAAATGCTTACCATGCAATACAAAGTACTATACAGGGTGTTTCCTTCATCGGTACAATAATGAACGAATTCTATTATCTAACGTATAAAGAAACCCGGTTTGACTGACTGATTTAGACAATAGGCATGTTTACATCCGCTATGATGGGCACATTTCCGCTAGTTTTTGGCTAATTCCTCATTGTAATAGGTTTGTCAAGGTGAATGTTAAGTTTAATGTGTTCCTTATCTCTGGAAATAATCCATCAAGCGATGTTGCTTTGTCACTTTCAATAATTGTGCAGACCTTGCATATTAAACGAAGAGGGACAGAAACTACATACATACGATTTTTTATGTTTAGAGATTAGTTTAGCTGATGGCTCCAAATTCATTCTCATCAATTTTTATAATTCCGTATTAGACGGAGATTCAACTGAGCATCTCTGCTCTTTACAGCTTTTTCTGATCAATTACAAAGACCGCCAAACTACCTTTACGCACACTATAATCAAGGGGGATTTTAATACTCATCTCTGTGGGCTTTCCTGTCATATTGAAGATACTGATTGTCCCACTTCAGCCCACTACCAACATTTTGACAACAGCCCAAAAGGTTATGCCTTAGAAAATCTTCTATCTAGTGTTGATCTTTATGAACCAGGGTTTAATGATACTAGCGATCGTGTCATGACATACAGCGCTAGAAACTCTGAATCCATAATAGATGACATTTTTGTTTCCCCTGGTCTATTAAGTATGGTTTTCTTTTATAACGCAGTTGTGGCTGCATTTAGTGACCATAACCTAGTCATCCTTGAGCTCGCTAACTCCGTTGGTTTGCTCAAGGAGGGAATCAACAAAACGATAGTGCCGGCTGTGCGGTCCACGGAGCAAGGTAGAAGGGTGAAGTGGTCTAAAGTAGTTCCTGTAGAGTTTTTTAATAATATAACATGTAAAGCTCGCAAAGAAATCGATATCTGTCAAGATAACTCAAAACAGGGGGAGGAAGTGATTATTGCTTTTGCCACTATGTGTGCTTTAGTTTCTGAAGAACTAACTGTCAAATCCAGAAAGAACGCACAACCACATAAGGGCTGGTTTGACAGAGCCTGTTCAAAAGCACACAGTTGCCTCCTGGAAGAACTGAAAAAATCACGAAGGGATAGGGGGGAAGTGGCCAGATTAAGAAAAGAATACAATAACACTATCCATGCACGCAAAGATGCACTTAAAAAGGATGCTTGGGCTACTCTAATGGAAAAGGCAACTTTAAGAGACAGTGCTAGCTTCTGGGCCATTATAAATAATCCTCTTTTTTCCGGTGAGGCTAATGATAACTTGGAGGCCAATATTAGTGAGGAGGACTGGTTAGCACATTTCAAAATCATCTATGGGAGCGATCACGTATGTGAAACTCCCACTCTTCTCACAACTAACTTCCCCAAGTCAGCACTCTCCTTCACAGTGGAAGAAGTAGAGAAGGCCATAATCAATACCCAAGGGAAGAAAGCGCCAGGCCCGGATGGCGTCCCAGCTGACATGTACAAGGCCAACACCTCCTTCTGGGCCAATATCTTGACTAATGTTTTTAACGCCGCCACCAATCACAGTCTGCCTGTTTCCTGGTCACACGCTACCATTATACCCATTTTTAAGAAAGGCCAGCGGGGAGACCCGAGGTGTTACCGCCCCATTTCACTCATCGACTCTTCCTTTAAAATTCTGGGGAAAGTGATACTGGCAAGGATAGATGAGTGGGCTGCTAAGAACAATATTTTATCTAACGCCCAATATGGGTTTCGAAGGGGAAGAGGGACTGAGGATCAGTGCCTCAACCTACACCTGATACTAGGTAAATATACAGTGGCATCCAGTGGATCAATTTACTTAGGGTTCATGGATTTGTCCACAGCTTTTGACCTGGTGAACAGGTCCAGGCTGTGGGAAATCCTCTTGGACCTGGGGATGGACCATTCTTTGGTTTATTTTCTGGCTGAAGCACACCGGGACCTGGAAGCCTCTATTAGGATGTCACAGGAGGGAGTTTGTACTGCTGGTTTCAAGTCCACCAGAGGGGTGCGACAGGGGTGCATCCTCGCCCCAATGTTATTCACACTATATATAAACCACCTTAAATCCACACTGGATCTGGCAACATTAGACGTCCCGCGTTTTGGAGGACTGTCCACCCCGGTCCTCCTTTACGCGGATGACGCCGTGCTTGTGGCACGTACTCCCCTTGGGCTACAAAGATTATTGGCAGCCTTTGACGCCTTTATGACCTCCCTTGATTTAAAAATCAACACAGACAAGTCACATGTTATGTCAGTGGGCGGGAGAAAGAACAAGAACCTGAAGTCCTTTTTTTGTGCCAATACACCAATTTCCAGTGTAACAACTGTTACCTATTTGGGGGTGGTTTACGACGACAATGGCACCTGGGTACCCCAAATAATGGTTAAAGTTAACGCCATGAAAAGATCTGCAGCTGCTATCGCCGGTTTTGCGAAACGATTGGGCGGCAAACCTACGGAAGCAATGCTAGCACTTTATAGAGCTAAATCAGTTGCAGTAGCAAGGTACGGGGCTTCCATTTGGGGCTACACCAACAACGCAGAAGCGATCCAGGTAGAAGAAAACAGATTTCTACGTATGCTTTTAGGTTTGCCGCAATCCACGGCTACCTTCTCCGTTCATACAGAATTAGGCCAGGGGTACATAAGTGACATTATCAAACAGTCCCCAATTCTGATGTGGTTAAGAACGTGGCTGAACTCTAACTTAACCCTGAACCATACAATCTTGAGGGACTGCTTACGCTTGGACAATATGAAAAATATCCCGTGGCTGGCATACATTAAAAATACCCTAAGCTCCCTGGGCCGCCCTGATTTATTCTGCAAACCAGAATGTATTGTTAAAGATGACCTGGAATGGTTCAAAATGACTTTTATCAAACTGAGAGAAATAGAGCGGGAGAGCGGTGAGCTCGTGAAACCCACTGTGAGGGAGCACTATATTTCTAAGTCTACCATGGCCATTGAACCTTATTTAACGGTTGTGTCAATCCCGCTACACCGCTGGTTACTAACCAAACTAAGACTTAACCAGATTTATCTCCTGCTAAATGATTCTAAGGTGTGGGCTAAGCCTGAGGATTTACCCGTCTGCAAATGCGATAGTTATTCTTTGCAGGACACTTTACATTTCATGTTTTTTTGCAGTATTTACGCCTTGCCTAGGAAAAAATATATTATTCCGTTGCTTAAAAACAAGGGGTTTGTCCAAGCCAAACCAGCCCTACTTTACTTAAAAAGGCTAGACTCCCCACTAATAATGTTTAGTGTTGCAAATTTCTTGGTAGCTGCTTTTCGCCTTAAAAAACGTACCGGAAACAGACAACATAACATCACTGGCGATAACTTATGAAATTATTGAAAAACTGTTTTACTTTTTAAAACTTGTAAATATTTTAATTGCTCAATTTTAATAGTGACATTTATTCAATGTAACTGTATTCCCCTGACTATGTATTTGTGTCTGTGTGCTTTTTATGATTTGTTATGAATCGAAATAAAGTTGTTTTGAACTTGAACATACATACGATCATACCTGATTCAAGCGGGAGACTCCCGCTTTTGAAAGCCACAATGTACTTTATTTTAGCTTTCTGCCGCCTGAAATTGTCTCTACTTCAATACATGTCAACAGGGAAAATACATTTCTGCGATTTTTCCCCCCACAATCTTCCACTTTCCATTTCCAAAATGTTGGGTATGAAATTAGCATCTGACTGACTACCTAACATCAGTACGAACAGACAATCTCGGCAGAGGATTTTGGAAGACATGTAGTCTTCATCTGGCAGATGCATAGGGGCATATTATCAAGGGGGTTTATCTCCGCTTTTTTGGCTTTAAAAGCCAAGAAAGCGGAGATAAAATTATCTCCCTATTACCAAGCTGTCGCTAACACCAGTTAGCGACAGCTAGTAGGAGATAGCGACCATCTTGGGCCCCGCTTTGCATGTCAGTAATATTTATCACTAATGACATGCAAAGTGGGCGTGACAAGATGTTAGTGACTGAAAACAGTCGCTAACATCGCTATCTCCTATTACCAACTTTTGGAGATATTCGCGCTACGCGCGAATATCTCCCAAAACTAACACCTGCCCCTGAGCAGTTCTTAGCCATGTTATCCAATGGTAGGTGGATAACATGGCTAAGAGCATTAGCTCGGTAATGCATAAATATTGCTGACTTTTCAGCGATATTCATGCATTTCGGCCGATTTTTATCGCTTAGGAGATAAACCTTGATAATAGCAAGGTTCCTAGGCGATAAAAATCGCCGCAGCTCGGCGATAAAAATATCGCCGCTAAACAGACATAGTGATAATTATCGCTAGTTGTTGGTAATATGCCCCATAGTTCTTAAAGATCTCAGAGGCCATCAGAAGACAGGCGGGCCATGCTCTTGCTGTACGTTTTATTTTAAACGTTAGCTATTTGCACTACAGATGAACAATGGTAATAATAAAATTACAAAAATGAGCGCCCGGGGGTTCCGTTGAGATCTTTCAACTGCCTTGCACTTTGTTGATTGTAATATGAAAAAAAATGTGATGCGCTGATGCCGCCGTGCTCAAGAAAGCGTTTATGGAAATGCAATACTAACGACAGACAATACAGCACATAAATAATGTTTGTCATGAACTGAGGCGAAAATATAGAACTTCTATTGCAAAGTCTCTATGCAATAATACGGACTCAAAATGTCAAAATTAGACCGAGGTCAAAGAGTATAATTTGTCTTTTTGTAAGGCTGGTGGGTACCCCTGTCAGTCCCAATTTCATCAAATTGTACTTTCCATTTCCAAGCTGACATACCTTATTTCCATTTTTTTTATGTCTGG
Organism: Lissotriton vulgaris; assembly: GCF_964263255.1. Lineage (NCBI taxonomy): Eukaryota > Metazoa > Chordata > Amphibia > Caudata > Salamandridae > Lissotriton > Lissotriton vulgaris. The sequence goes on along the minus strand of NC_141693.1, from coordinate 1,061,605,483 downwards.
CTTGACAGAACAGCTGTCAAGCCAGATGTAATGTGATCAAAGTAAAAAAGAGATCTCCAGAGTAATACAATGAGGGGCTTTGACACCATCCACATGTTGGTAGTCAGGAGTCCATGTTAAGATTGGACAGAAGTTGTGTGCTTCCACATAAAAAGCACTTCCCCTCCATGCAGCTATGATTATTTTGTTTATTTATCCATCTCTCTGAGCCAGCAGCAGTATGGTTGCCCCAGCTGGAACTTGTAATGCTGGTAAAGAGTCTGAGATAATTATATCATTTACAATGTATGTTTTTCTCTTGCAGTAGAACTGATTGGGGGAGGGCAGTCACGAGGAATGTAATGTAGTCCTAGCACCTTTCTCTTTCATAATTAACTTCTGTTGGACTTGGCCCTTTCTGCAGGGTTATTCCCAAACCTTTTGCTTCCTCCTTCTATTTTTTTCCTGACCTGTTGTTGTTGGCTATAGGACTCTGGGCAATTACGATTGGTAATCAGTGCTAAAGTGCATATGGTCCCTGTGTAAATTGTGAACATGATTGGTTATCCATGATTGGCATATTTGATATACTAGTAAAGTAAAGTAAGTGTGCCACGGCCTATAAATCAAATGCTACTAGTGGGCCTGCATCACTGATTATGCCACCCACATAAGTAACCTGGGAAAGGTATCTCAGACCTGCTACTGCCGTATCTGTGCATAGTTTGTTAACTGCCATGTCAACTTGGCAGATGCACCCACTTGCCAGGCCCTAACCTTACCTTTTCTTACATGTAAAACGCCCCCATGGTAGGCCCAAAGTACCCCATGTACTGGTGCGTGTGACATGTCCTGATATACTGCCAAATTCGTTTTTCACTATTGAAAAGCCAGATATTTTAGTAGAGCTGTTTTTTTAAAATTAAGGGGCATATTACCAAGCAATAGCGATAATTATCGCTATTGCTTGGTTAGAGACAAAAATTTACCGCTGAGCTGCGGCGATTTTTACCGCAAATAAAGCCTGGTATTACCAAGGTTTATCGCAAATGCGATATAAATCACCGCAATGCATGAATATCGCTGAAAAGTCTGCGGTATTCATGCATTACCGAGCTAATGCTCTTAGCCATGTTATCCACCTCCCATTGGATAACATGGCTAAGAACTGCTCAGGGCAGGTGTTAGCTTTTGGAGATATTCGCGCTTAGCGCGAATATCTCCAAAAGTTGGTAATAGGAGATAGCGATGTTAGCGACTGTTTTCAGTCGCTAACATCTTGGCACACCCACTTTGCATGTCATTAGTGATAAATATCACTGACATGCAAAGTGGGGCCCAAGATGGTCGCTATCTCCTACTAGCTGTCGCTAACTGGTGTTAGCGACAGCTAGGTAATAGGGAGATAATTTTATCTCCGCTTTCTTGGCTTTTAAAGCCAAAAAAGCGGAGATAAACCCCCTTGATAATATGCCCCTTAGTGTTTTAAAATGCTACTTTTAGAAAGTAGGCATTTTCTTGTTAAACCCTTCTGCGTGCCTCTGCCTGTTTATGGATTGACTGTCTGGTTTTGGAGTGATGGGGGCTATGCATGTGCATTCACTGTAGACAGCTACTGGGGGGTTGAGGTGTGCCTGGCCCTTCCTGAAGGACTCCAAGCTGAGCTGAATGGGGTAGGCTGCATTTAGAGTAATGGGAGATTTCCTTTCACAGGAACAGAGCCTGTCTCCCTCGCACAATGCTGTCTTTGCCCCCTGTGGTAATACTGCACCAGTGAGGACAGAACTGGTTTGGACTGGGCTCAGAGACCCTTGCACCAAGAGAACAAAGACAACATGGGATATAAGTTGTAAACCTTAAACCCCAGATCTTTGGATCACTTCTGAACTCGAGAGAAATTGTTGCCAAGGAGAAGAGCTGTGAGGTGGGAGTACTTTCCCTTTGCTGTGTGCTGTGTGGGGTTGGCCTGCAGTTTCTGATTCTGCACAGGAAAGGAAAAAGACTGGAAATTTGCTGTGAACCTGCATGAAGAAGAATCTCCAAGGGCCTGTGTGTGCTGGCTGCCTGGTCTGAAGTCTCAGGGACACAAAGTCTTCACTCCCCAGCTCCCCTGAACTCTGCTGCTCAGATTTCTGACCTGCCAGGTGGTGCTTGTTCCAGTTCTGGGCCTCTGGAGATTGCTCCTGCTGCTGAAGAAACCAGAAGAACTGAGAAAATCGACGCATTGCCCTCCTTGCAGCTGTTTTTCCCGACACAGCACCGCCGTGCGAGAAGAATCTTCACGCATCAGCACGCTACTAACATGACCACGCAGCGCCTGTCATGGCTGCAAGAAGCGATGCATCGTGGGATTGCGGCAGAAGAAACTGACGCAGCACCACTTGTCGCCACTGCATCGATTGCCTCTGCATCGATCGCTGATGCATCCTGGATTTCCACGCATCACACCTGTGTGGCAAGTTTTCCGAGCACATCATCCATGGACCAGATCCGTCTTGGAATCAATGCATCACTTCCCCCTGCAGTCCGATTCGACGCATCACTTCTGCATGCGGCAGAACTACTGCATCACCTCACCAAACACTCAGGAACTGACGCATCTCTCTGTTTCTCGACGCTTCCCATCTCTGCAACTGTTTGGCTTCATGAATTTTGATGCACCTACAGGTACAGACAGACCATGCATAGAGCCTACTCCATCCAAAGACTCAAGTTCCATTAGGTGAGCAAGCCCTTGCTATGCACAGTCTGTGCTCAGTGTGCAGACTGTGAGCAGAGTCCACTCCCTCCACAGGCCTAGGCTGCATTAAGTGGGCAGGTCCGTACTACACTGCTTCCACAGATAAAAGCCTAATTAGGTGGGCAAGCTCCTACTACGTACATTAGTGCTTGTTATGCAGAATGTGCGTAGAGTCCAGACCATCCAGGGATCCAAGCCCCATCAGGTGGGCAAACCCGTCTACTATGCACAGCCTGCACTGTTTGTACTGCTCTTTATGGGCTGCCCACTCCCTCCAGACACCCAAGCCCAATTAGGTGGGTAAGCCACTACAGCCGAGAGGCTACGCTCTCAGTGCAGTTCTTCACATGTCATGAGGGATGTAATATACGAGGTCCTAAGCAGTGCCTAGCAGGGGGCAAGTTATAGTTTGTATATTAAACTAAAGTGAATTTCAGTGTTTTTTTTTAGTTTAAAATAATATTTTTAGCTGAAATTTTCACCTAACTATAGCCTCACTACAACCAGTTTTTTTGTGAAAATATATATAAAAACGTAACCAACCTAACATAGTGTAAAAACACCCTTAATTGTGATAAACTTTAGCAATAACCTTCAGAAGAAAGGGGAGAGGCGCAGAATCTTGAATGTGGCCTGTATCCCTCTGAATTGCTTCTACATTGTGGCAGGGAATGGGACATAGGCCAGAGTTAGATATTGTATGTAGCTATTAGATCCATGTCATGTGTTAAATTCATTATTTTGCATAACCTTTCAGCACGTTGTATTTTGGGACTTGTAGATTCCCTTTGTTGTTATGGTCTGTAACCCCCAGTATGCAAAGTCCAGTGATCTAAAAGGCTGCGATAGCTTAAAGTATCATACATGACAAGGGGGTGCTTGGCAGATCTGCTCACAGAAGTGCTAATGCCCCTTCTAGACAGAAGCTCTGTCAGTGCTTATATGGCCAGTCTTTAATACCAGGGGGCAATGGGGCAGGGGCTGTGGCAGAGGGCTTGGAAGGGATTTGTTTGGTGTATGAAACTCAGGGGAGCAGAAGGCTGGAATATATAGGAAGCAATGATGAATGTGCTGTGGTTAAGCAGAGCAGAAGGTGAGTTCTTTGGGGTTGCATTGATAAGGGGCACACTGTTGCACGGGAAGAGGGTAGAACTGGGAAGGGAAAGTGCAGGATGAGGTGCTCTATCAGTGTGTGAAACAGACAACATCCTAGTGACAACAGCTGTGGGAGGGATCTTTGTGGGAGCCTCCTGCTTACACTGATAGGCAAGTATACAGCCTTGCACCAACCATTAGTTTCAAGTAGCAAAGACCTCTGTCAATAAGGCACCGCACCATACACACCTGCACACCATATAACATCGACGTCTACATCCGTGTCCAGAAAGCAATGCACACTGTCATGTTATCACACATACTGATAAACATTGCATTCTCACACTCAAAATGATCTCATGAGAGGACACAGCAGAGGGTAAATCATAGCAGAACTGAAGAGATGTCTCAGTACCAGGTACCAGGCAGAGTTCTGTATTTGGTTAGGAATTCACAAATGCCAGATCACAACTCAGCTGCAGTGCATGATCTAGTGGGTGCAGCAGCTTTGATGGTGTGACTTGACTAGTCCAGGCTCGATTGATAACGTGGGCAGTTGCAGCATTGCTGCCAAGGTTTCGGATTGCTTATGTGGTTTTTTTCTATTTTTTCAGTGTCTTATGAGTGACATTCAACGACTATGAGTGACACTTCCTCGGAAGCAAAATCAAGTGATAAAGAACAGGGAAACATTTAAATATCAGAAATGACACCCATTTGAGCAACCAGAACTCTAGGAAGATTATAAAACTGCTGCCAAGCACCAGATACTGAACTTTTGATAGGAGAAAATGTGCTATCAGTTTGCAGCTTGTCTCCCCTGACAGCCGGGGCTGTCGCTGCCACCTTTCCCTCTAAAATACTTCGTTTATTTGCGCTTGGGTCGTTTGAAACCCCATGTTTTATTCTTTCAGGTAATTGCAGCCCCAAAACTTGAGCATTATAAACAGAGATTTTTATTTCAGGAGGCAGACACTTTGGACGAGTTCCTCCCCTCCATTACTGCACCCTGCTATGAACCCGAGAACAAGTCCTGGTGAAGGGCTGATCTCAAGACTTTCCCTTTCTGCCTGGGAGTCCTGGCCCAAGACTGAACTGGAGGGGCACCGGGCACTGAGGCAGGGCCTAGTCAAGTGCATCCAATGCAACAGAGAAAGCCAAGCAGTGAGCAGGACTGTAGCAGGATCAGCACAGTGACGATGATGCTAAGGATTTAAATGACCTGGCTGAGACTAGTGACAGTCTAGCAGAAGGAGCCAGAGGGCGTACGGGCCAGTGTCATGAGAGGCTGCAGGCACCAACCTCAGTCTCTCTTGGCAGACGCAGCCATGGTCCGGATTCGAGCAACATATTCTGAGAGGCTGCAGGCACGTACCACATACAGGCCGGTGGCACAATAGTGGTGCAAGTAGCGGCAAGCTTACTCCACCAGCCATAAACTTTTAAGAAACATGATAACTGTCGCCTGCTCCCATCGCAGCCCGCCCTAATTATAAGTAACCCTGGGTGTAGTTTGCGTAGTAGCGCTACGCGAAGTGCACTTCGCACTACGCAAGCTACGCGTACTGCGTAGTGCACTGTGCAAACTGCTGTTCACACTGATTGCACAGTGCCGGATGCTTGTCCGCACTGTGCAATCAGTGCAGACTGCATCTTGCACAGTGCAAGCGGTCGTTTTTTGCCACTCGAGTAGATTTGTACTCGAGCGGCAGCTTTCTCAACGCCGACTAGTTGTTTCTCATTGTGTGCGGTTGCGAGCATACGTGACCACTCGCGATGAGAAACCTGACCTCCCCGCATTGAGAATCTCGCCGGGAGGTTTATTTTCCACGCTCCCGATCGGCAACTTGATGTTGCTGATCGCGAACGAGGAAAAAGTCTTGCCGGGATGTTATTTTGCTTGCTCGCAGTCGCCAACTTGACATTGAGGACCGCGAGCAAGCAAAAAATGCCTGCTACGCTACACGTTTTTGCACTGTGCTAAATGCAATTCGCGTATCGCGTAGTTGCGCAAACTACGCGAGCGTAGCGTAGTCCTACGCCCAGGCCTAATTATAAGATCCTGTCTCGGCATTGGGCAAATGAAATCATGGCACATATTGTTGCTATGAGTCTCTGACACGTTAATGCTGAATGAAGCCAGCGAGCACAGCCGAGCCAGCCCTCAGGCCTGCAACAGCGAGAATCTGTTTGTGAGGGAAGCGTCGATCGCGCACTGCTTTGCTCAGTGCTAGTTATAGCACTTTGGCTTCACAGCTTCAGATGGCGCTACAATGCGTGACTTTGCATTTTAGTGTGGTGATGCAGACCACCATACTGAACTGCGTTAGTCTAACCCCTGATGCATGGTACTTAGCAACCTGTGAGTTTTCACCTCTCAAAATTGTAAAGTTTCTACAGGCTGAAAAAAGGACATTGATATAATTTCATGCACAACCTTTAACCTTTGTGGATTTATTGATTATATAATATTTAGTTTAATGTTGTGAAAATGATCATGGATTCATTTACATTTTTAGTTTGATCTGTGGGCATGAGGTAATATTTATAGTTCAAATTGTTTGTTTTTTTTTGTTTTTAATTGGGTGCTAGGTTCTATAGGCGCACTTTGGTGCAGTTTATTTTTGAGTAGGGAATGTTTGGTTCACAGCATGGTGGGTGGACTTCGATGTCATGTGGAAGAAATTGACTTCAGGTGTACACAGTCAAAGTGGAAAGGGGGAGAAGAACGATGAGAATCAGGCCACAGCATGGTGGAGTGTTTTGATAAGCAAGGTTGAAGACTGTGCAGAATGGGCACATTCGCCGTTTTTTCATGGATGCATATTGTCTGCAAGAACTGTGTACGTTTTTTCTATGTTGGAGTAATGTGTTAACTGGCTGCATGCTACAGTGTACGTTTTAGTCTGCTCTGAATAGATGGTTGCTTTGAAACACAATGTAGCAGGGATGTTCAGGGTTACATTTGAATTGTGGTCAATAGTGGTAGTAGAGCTTTAGTTTAATTTATGTGTTGCCAGAAAAAAATATTAATTTTCTTATTCATGGAGGCTGGGTTTTGGTAATATTTGATGCACTGAATTTTTACAAAGGGCTGGTAATTAGAGAGCAGCCATACTGTTTTAGAGTGACTACTATAATGGGGGTTTTCAAACTTTCATGTTACAGTCACCCCTGAAGAAGAGCGTAATTCTCGAAATACATTAGGTTTATTATTAACAAGGATGAAAGATGTATCTTTATACCAAAAGTACAACGTCAAGGAATTATCATCTGTTATGGATCAATACTGCTGGAAGTAGTGTATTGCCAACAAAATCTTTCAAATGTGAATGTCTTCGAGCTCAGCTTGTTTGAACTGAAAAATTGGGACAAGAACGTTAAAGGAATAGTTAAAAGAAATGTTGAAAAGCAATGAAGACTTGGATTGGATTTTGTATTACAAGGGCCTACGGACCCCCTTCAGAGGCTGTGCACCTCTGACTGTTTAATCAAGAGGCTCACAGTTATGCTTGACTTGGCAGGGCTGTGCCAGGCAGAGTCAGTGGCTCTCAGTCCCAATCTCAGTGCAGAAAATGAATGTAGAACTTTCTGCTTCAACTGCATCGATATCAGAGTTGTAAGGAGCCGGTGAGCAGCACAGAAATCCAGGAAGGTTCGGATACAAAACATGGGTCCACGACGCAAGGCAATGTGCGCTGCACACTGCATGCACACCCCCCTCCCAAGCTGCTGAGCTCATCAGTGTCCAATGGGAGGCCAAAGCAGTGGAGACAATACAACAGTCATGGGACCAGCCGGGTTAAGTAGCACACACATATGATATGATTAATATCAGTGTCACTTAAAGGCTGTGGCGCAAGGAGCTTGTCATGTGTGGCTTCGCTTGGCGGGGTAACTAGAGAGGACTAGGGCAGGCAGCCGCTGACCTAGGAGGAAAGTCTTGAAGGGGCAATCAGACTGCCATGGGGGGGAGATACTGAAAGAGTCCTGGTCACCTAAGAAAAGTGCCAGTGCGGGTCACTGACACCCACCAGCACAACTTAACATCTACTTTTAGAAGTGCGTCTGGGAGCCCTCAGCTGTCACAGATTCCCAGAAATACTGACTTGCGTAAACATTTTCACATACAGGAATGTAAGAGGAATGTAACAAGCTTACATTTCTTCATGCGCAAATGAAACAAAATCGTGTATTAGAAATATCAAAAGATTCCCCTTGGTGGTGTTGACCTTGTGCTTTGGGGCCCTTGAACTTTCATACCTGAAAAGGCCACACTGTTCCACTGTTGGTGACATTAACCCAGTGTGTGATGAAGACATATTCAAAGATTTCTTAGGGACCCGGGTAAAATATATTTTAGGGTCCCTTCTTTGGGAAAATTACAAGACCTTCTGAAGAGGAACAACACTGAGTTGCACATTAAACTTTCAGATATATGTTAACCCACAAAAGTTGTATAATATGTGGCAATCTGCAACTTCATCCTAACGGGGTCATGTGACCTGCACTGAACGCCCACTGACATCTTGTCTTCTATTGATCTATAGAGGCACACACGGATATCCGGCGGCGTGCACCGCAATGAATGCTTTCGATACGGCACGAATTTGAGGATCTTGCGCCGTGGAAAAGGTATGTCGGGAATGACTTGGATTGTTCCCCCGTCACGATACCTAGCCGTAGCACGCCAGAGTTTTGTAAAGCCTTTATCAACAATGCCAAAAAAACTCCCTGTTTTGCAGGAGACGGCCAGTAACGGCCGAACTGAACCTACGTTGTACGCGACTTGAAAACCCTCGAAGATACGCTGGGTTGGGCGTCTTCACTCTAAAAGGTAATGCCCGCATCTCGCCCTTCCCGTTTTTACCATGACTTGTCGACTGTGCCATCCTGATCGAACTCTTTCGAACTCTTTCCGATTCTCCACAGCCCCAACCAACTCGTTCCACAAAAGCAGCTGATGGAATCCTGTTCTTCCAGCGCATCGCCCCACACACCCCTGCGAGCAGCCGACTTACAGGTACTTAGTCGGTACTTAGTCGCCCCCCACCCACCCTGTGTTGACAATAGGCACTAACTTTCTAAACAACTAACCGGGGTCTATCTTCTCCTACAGACGTTCACGCTTCCGATTAAGTCACTTGAAGCTTCTCTTTGAACTACTCAGGTAGGGAGCGCCCTATGCCGGTGACCGCTTTTTTGCCTTCCTTACACACTGAATGATCTTGATTGTAAGGATACTTGTCTTTCTTCTTTCAGATTCTCTGTTTGGTCCTGATGAGAATCGGACAAAGGGTCCGGTTCGAAACGCGTCAACCTTTTTTCTTGGGATCCTGTCTAAAAATGTTTGCATGTTGTTATGTTTTTGAATAGAAATGTATACATTTAACTAGGGAGGAATTTCTTCCATATGTACTGATTCATGCCACGACATAGGCCCAAATTTGGTGTCTTTTTGTGTTCTTTGTTTCACGTTCGTTGTTTTGGGAAGTCCGAAGGCGTGATTGTTTGACATGAAGAATATTTGAGTCTGGTTATGCAAGAGATTGTGTGAATGCTTCACATTTTTTGTCTATTGCCTTGTGCACGTCTGTCTTTAAAAACTTTTAGGTGTTTCACATATTTATAAATAGATTTTGTATTGTGTGTTTTTTGGAACTTTTGAGGATAAAGACATAAACAATGATGGTTTAAATCCAATCACATGGTTAATATTTCATTGGTTATTAGCCCGCTGAAATAGCTGCTGTCTAGAGTAGAACTCAGTACTTGCATTCTGTTGGTGTTTATTTAGTATATAGACCCTGCTTTACTGAAGGTGAGTCAAATCCCTTGTGTTGTTTTTTGTCCATCAGGATAGGGCCTTCCGACATTTGTTGTTCCATTTTTTTATTTAGTTTTGAGACTGGGTGGGAATACACACAGTTTCCAGCCAGATCAGCTTCCTTAAAGGTGTACTTAGGCCTGGGCACATTATCATAGGCGGTTTGCATTGTATTTTTTGGGAGATTATTCTCGGACACCTCTATAGAGGAGGGAAAGACCAACCCAGCAGGACTGGCTGAACATTTGATATAGAATGATGCATTGAACACTGAGTGGGAATATGTCCTGTTATTTGAAAATGTCACTTGGAGCTGCTGAGCAGTTTACAGATCAGCTTCTTCTGGGCTTAAAGCTGATGAACCCTGTTGCCATGTGATGGATTCACCACTCTGCAACAGAATAATAATTGATTTCTGGTAAAGAATTTGCCTGAAAGCACCACTGGAGTTGTGCTGTACTGCCTTGCTGCTGTTGCTTCTTTACTTGAGTGTAAGCCCAAGGAGAACAGACCCAGATTCTTTAAACCTGCTCTACCACTCACAACGCCCAGCATCAAACATCTAGCCTGGATCCAGAGACCCTCATGGTCTGTAGCAAGCCCTATATGCATATGGCCTCACACAGTTGGGAAGGTCGCCATTGATCCTTTTTTCCGTTAAGCCCCACATGAACCTTGAAACACTGAGTTGCAGGTGGATCTCTAGGGTCTCGAACCTTAAGCACAACTGAATAACTATAAAATAATCATGTTGGCATGAATGTGATCTCCCTCTGTTGCAATATGATCTATTGTTAATGGTCTGGGCTTCATGAACAGCTTTGTTTGCAGACCCTGTATTATCTTAATACCCAGTTTGGTTGTGAATTGAGTGGTTTTGTGCTTATCCACTACAGGCAGGCACCAAGGTTTCCAAACAATACAGTTTCATGATCATTAGAGCTTCAGAAACATTATAGAGAGGGTTTCAGCAGGGGCCATCATTTCACTGCTGAATAGTAAGACTAGCATATTTATTCACCGTTTTCTAAATGAGATTACAATTCTCATTGTGACTTTACAGGTTTTATTGTGAACTTTCCATTTTACTGTTTTGTACTTGTTTTGAGTATTTTCCAATTTTTTGATTACTGTTTAAACTGTAAATATGGTTAACATATTATGAGTTTTTAAAAGGGTGGTGTAACAATCAACCGTGGTTCAAAATACATACCTTACTGTAACTTAATTGCACCGCTCTATATTTAGACTGGCTCCATCCGATGTCCATCGAATTAGGCCTTAATTGCTCAGACATATCTACCTGGAGAGTCAAAAAGGCTTAGCAAGGTCTACTTTCCACTGCAGATCTTGGTTTAGAATCACTGGATAGGGGCTCTGCATCCTCGATTAAGGAGTGTTTAGTATTGCCTGTATCAGCATGCCCCACTGACCAATTCTGACAGAAGTGTTTTCATAAGAGGCATGTAAAAATATAGCTTCTGGGGGCAGGCAAACTTAGGTGGAATCATCATATTAGCTATTTAACAAGAAAACCTCCCTTTTTCCTGAGGGGGTTGAAAAATAGCATTTTGCTAGGGTTATATGTAACTCTTGCACCATCCCTGACCTTGATGAATTAAGATAGTGGATATCCCTGCATACATGATGTCACAGTGGTCAAATATTATCCAGGTCATAATGTAGAGATTGATGGACAGAGTAATACATTAATATAGACAAAAAGTCAACTCAACACCATTTATCTAAGATTAAATAGGAAGTTCCTGACAACAGAATTAACCTGCGTTTCCATACACGTAATTGAATCAATATAATAGCCATTGGGTTTTTAAGTTTCACAACTGTGGTTATATATATATAACACTTTAATGTTGCTAATTTGTTTTTTGATGTGGAACATAGGTGAAATGCCGTATTTCACAGTAATTCAACTAAATCTAATTTGCATTTGCATTTTCCTATCGATTTCAAGCCACATCGAAAGATGAGAGGAAAATCAATAGCCAGATTTATTTCTAGGATCTTTAAGTTCTCTGAGAACTATTTGTTGTTCTTTTCCTCGGATTGGAAGCCTCAAAAAGATCAACAACTTTCTCACGTGTTGAATTATAAAATGCAATACTGTTGTGTGATACTGAAAGAGAGCATGCAAGTCTTTAGAGAAAGTATAGATTCAATCTGTGACACTGACAGATTCCATTTGTTTGTAGATATGACCTTACTTGGTTTCACTTGGTGAGATTTAGTAGAAATGTTAATGCAATTAGGCAGAGATCATGTCATTCAACTGCGCAAACAGTTGGTGGGGAAATTACAATGTGGTGGGTTCTCATAACCAAGACCCTTGTATGGTTCATTATTATAGATACCAGCTGAAACGTCTTGAATCAAATTTATACTGGATACATTCTTGATACGAGAGCAAGCAGTTTTGCCATGATGAACCCAAAGTCAATGAATAATTTCCATCATGGCTGCCACAACGTTCCATCTTACTTTGATATGGTCAGGGCCTTAACAGGGTTCTATTGCTAGGTTACAGTTGTATTTATCCAACGGCTGTTGCCATTTGAATTAGAGGAATGCTTCCCACTGCTCTTTTAAGAATTACACATCACAATGCAGGACAGGGGCCAAATAACCAGTGGCTACTCTTTCTGTCAGATGCCTAGGACTCATTCGGCAGAGTACGCTTTGTTAATTGCAGGTCTAAGGCATCATCACTCTGCAGATAGGGAAGACTCCTCAGTAGACTTGAGGGTCATGCTGCTGTAAATTAGGGGCCTGATTGAGAAACTGCATTTCGGCGACTGCAAGGTATTACTCCAGTATTACAATTTACTTACCGCTGAATGCATCTTAGAAACCTATAGATGGAGCTCTCCACCTCTCCTATCTTTTCTGTATGGCAATCTCTGCCACTGTGTCACAGATCTTCACACACATAGGTATATGTTTCTGTAGTAAATATGGAACGTGAGAGGGACTAGTGAGAAAATGGGTATTTATTTATAAAAACTGTGCGGGTTAAAGGTATAATTGCAGAGGGGTTTAGTAAGGGACAGGCTTATACAAACACTTCGCACATAAGAATAAGGCCATTCAAATTCACAAGACACTTCTAATTTTACTGTTGCCCTAGTAGTACTCCAGCCCAGTCACAAATGGCCAACCACCAGTACTGCAACACAATCAGGAAGAAAATAAAGTAGACATGGAATTAAACTAACATGCCATAGGAATTAATGTAAATTCATTCTAAATTTAAATTATGTTTAGTTAGCGATAAAAATAAAATATATATATTGTTTTTTTTCAATTAAATATTACACTTAATCTAACCCAAAAAAGAAACGTTCAACCTGTATTTATCAATACAAAAAGGTATTTAACTTAAATATGGAAATTTTAATCAAATTCCTACAAAGAAAAGCAAAAATATTAGTGAGGGTGGGTAAATATTTACAATTATTGTTTTAACATTAATATTTATAAATTAATATATTTAAATTGTTTTTTAATTTATTACAATTTAATTTTTGTTTTGCAAAAGCCTAAATGCTTGTGAATAGGGCCATGTGCAAAATGTATTTTATTCAAGCTCTGCAATCTACCTGCATTGCCACACCTGCAGATTGCAATCTCCCTAAGCGTATTTGAACTTTTGCTCCCCACCAACTACAGGCATAGCTATCAGTTGTGCAGCCACTGCAGTGGCCCATAGGCCTGGGGGGTGGGAGCCCCAATCTGCTCTTTACTTGTTGGCATGTTTCTAAAGTTGTCTGCTCAGATGTTCTTTTTTCTGTGTAAGTCTTTATATTGGGCTGGCTCTATGCTTCCTCTTTGGCAGGAAAGAAATAAGACACTTAAAGAAAATTGAAGTCAAGCCACAGTCAGGCAGCAGATTCAATTCTAAATTTCCTTACCACCATATCTTTGTGGATGATTTTAGGTTATCAGCCAGCCCAGTTTCCTAGACTACATCCTAGGGCTGGAGTGGGAAGCCAAAGCAGACCTGCAATTGTCTCGGTCAGCCCTTGCCTGGCCCCGGGAGGCTGGAAATGCTTGCTTGCTGCTTTTGTTACTGGGGGCAGATACTGCAGCACCATTGCACAACTGTCCCCCAGTAACAAAACCAGCACTCACTGTGTCAAAACCGTCCGCCACCATTCCAGCCTCCTGGGGAAACGCCCGATGCACGGTATGGTCAGTCTGGACCTGCTACATCCGTGTACGGAATCCTAGATTCCTATAAGAACCTATCATCTATGCATTATATGACCTCCCAGTTAAGCTTATAGGACACTTCAGTCAATTTTACTTCTTTAGTTTATGAACAAGCTATTTAGGAACACTGATTTTAGCCCACCGATTGCCCTCTGTGCCTTAGTGATAACAACCTTTTAATGGCTGTAACACAATACAGGTCTACCTCCACCCTTTGTACATGTATGCTTGGATTTGCAATTCTTCATTGTACAAGCGCCAATGTTGCACACAAATCATGCCCTGCATGCCTCATGATTATTAATGAGGTAGGTGCAATTTGCTACTCCATTTGGAATGGCTAGCACCCCCAGGGATCGTGGCCTGCTGGGGTCAGCAGACCACCATGTTTGGGACTGCTTTTAAATTTAGTAGTCTTTTTTTTTAATGCAGCCTGTTTTCCTTAAAGGAAAACAGGATGCATTTAAAAACGAAAAATGAAACTTTGCAGTTAAATTTTTTAAGTGAAGACAGCGGTCTGCCTGGTATTAAAAATATTTTCTCACATACTCACAAAGGGTGGCAAACTGCGAGTGTTTTGCGGCCGCAAATGCGGTTGCAAAACAATTGTACATGGCATGGTGACTCGCTATTAGGAAGGGTTGACCTTTACGAATAGCGGGAGTTGCAAATGCTATTGACTCACAAATTAGCATTTGTACATGCCATCACCTTTTTTTGTGGTCGCAAACGTGAGGATCTCCTGTTTGCGGGATCAAAAAAGGGTCATATATCTGGCCTTTAAAATATTGAGGGAATGCTTCATGTTAATGAGCTGGACCCTGTGTTGCTGCTGCCTTCTGTTGTTCCTCGTCTGGCATGTAGAACTATTTGTAATCCAGAGGACATTAGCTATTAAGTTAGGAACAGCAATCAAGTAGTAGTTGTTTCTGGAGTTTAAACTTTTCTAGCTCTAAATGACTCAGCAGAAAAAACATCCCACTGGCATCACAAAGGTGGATATGTAGAAAGGGTTACAGTGCACATAAGCACACAGGAGGGATATGACAGAGTCAATCAAAAGCTCATTTGTTTACATTGACTTCCGGATAGTAGTATTTTCAAGTAATTTATGGTTTCTCACTTCCTTTTGATCTGCATTTAGCTTTAGATAGCATGATTCACTAAATATTACAATCAATCTTTTTCCAGTCTGAATTTCCATGACCAATTTCAAGAGCAGAATTGTAGCTTCTTCCTGGAAAGCTTCTCTGAGCGGTTCATGAACATCACTATAACACAACATTAAAATACCATTGCTGCACTGCAGGTACCATTATAGGAAATGTAAAGGTTACATACCAAGAAGCTGTACTCCTCGTGTGAGGCCATACACATCGATCAATGCCCAAAGTGACTCTGTAGTCCTCACACCGCTGAAGAACAACATAGCAGCAGAGTCATTGATTCTATAAAACACACGGCCCTTTTTGTCCACCCAGAATGAAATGATGTTTCCTTCATTTGCAAACTCTTCAGGAAGTGCTTTGGCCCAGAAGCCACTTTGGGACACTAGGTCTGGACACGCATATTTGGGAAGAGTGTCCGGATTAATCCGCGAGGGATCCTTGGAAGTAAATCCGAGTCGAAGAGCTCCACTCCAGCAACACTGTTTTTTCGTAATCTGAGAAAAAGAATAATAAACATTATTATGTTATAATATGCAAAAAAATACAGTTCACCAATGGCAAAAGGCAGAGAGGGCCACGATGCTCCCTCCCCAGTGGTGCTGCCTGGTATACGCCAAGCTTACATTATTTCCCTTATGTACAGGTCATGAACAAAGGCATCTAACCAGAACCAAAAGATATTTTACATCTGTGCACTGAACTATAACTACGTTAAATAGGCCTTGTAAGCGTGGGAGTCAGTTCTCCTCTGTAAGTTAACTACAGCATCGGATCTAGGAGACACTAAAACAAATATTTCTTATATTAGGCTGTACTAACGTAAGAAGAATGAAATCAGGTAAGAACATGAAATTTGTTTTTTTAACTTTATATTTAGAGGTGCATTTCATTTAAATATCATTTATTTTCACTAGCATGCTGGCCATATAGGTAAGTTACTTGTTTGGCTAATTTTATTGCACACGAAGTAGTGGTATCAAACCCCATATTTTGAGGGGATGCTGCCATATACATTGAATATTTACCATGATTTAATGATCCCACATAATGCTTGTGAAACAATGATTTACCCAATGGGATGCCCAGTCTCAATGTAATTTACTTCCCACCAGTGTATTAACTGGTCAGCACCACTATGTACTTAAAGATAGCACTGAACAACCTCACAGAGCTCCTCAACCCCCTTTGTTTATTCAGCATTTTCCTCATGGACGGTACACCTGAATTCTCTATTTACAACTACTGACCGTTATTAGTTGAACCTTTCATATATCAATTTAGACAAGCATTGACAAAGCCAGTCACAGAGGCAGCTGCTTTACAAGTGTGTTTGTTAAACACGCCTTTCAGTGACACAATGATTTTATTATTACTTGTGAAGGGACAAGAAAATGCTAACTAACCAAGCACTCAAATCCTAGGCTGCCACAATTTTATAATGCCACTTAAACACTTTATAACAAACTTTAAAAAGAAGTACAGGTAAAATAATTAGCTGGTACTTTATGATAATACTAAACCTAAATTACATTTTTAAAAACTCAAGTTGAACAGATTTGCAACAGCAGAGAAAGATACTATTTCTAGGTGGGTGTGAAAAATGTATAGAGGCTTTGTGCAGTCACTCAAAGTGAAGGGAGCCAATGGGATATGTGGGCTGACCCAAGCTGTATGCTGTGGCGGACAGAAACAAAATGTGCATAACAATTAAACAGACTAATTATTGTAGCCTGCTGACCAAACACCTCTATATGTATATATATTTTAAATTATTTTTTGGGTGGGGGAGGGGAGAATGGCGACACAACCTCGGCTGACTCAACAGCCAGACCAAAAACCCTCTCAGATGCACAGACAGAAAGTGTTGTTAATACAGCAAAATGTGTTTTGAACGTACACCCCAACTTCTGAAAATAAGCTACAACATCAATTATATAACATATAAGGCTTCCCCTTTATGGAAAAAAACATCCTTTTCATGCTAGCTGAGCCTAAGGAAACATTTAACATAAAATATATACGAACAACATGTGTATAACAATTAAGGTTGCCTGTTTTCCATTTTTACTAATTTTTACAGATAAATACAGAAAGAAAATTATTTATTTGCAGTCTGAATTTATATTTAATAATGGATAAAAACAGAAATATGTTTGTTTTTTGAGAGATTCTAAATACTGAACGTCTTGACTTGCAAGTCAACAACTGTGCAGATTGACAGGTAAGAAAATAAAGACAAAAAGTTTCCTGATTAGGCCTAAAGAGCTCTAAATGTATACAACGTTGATACAAAAAAGTAACGTTTTCATATTATTTTATTGGGAACACTCTCTGGTTATTCGTGTGAGTCTCATAATCCTTTATTTCGAACAAGAAAAGAATGTCAATTTATTGTAATAAGCTGAAGAGTCTCTAAGTTGTTTTTGAGTATCTGAAAGAAATAGGATGGACTTTCTTTATAGCCTAGCCTTGTAGGGAGCAACACCTAAAAAGGGTCTTCTCTTGGAACCGGAACACAACAGGAAACTGTCTCCCTTCGTGTAACGAGACCGAGAAGAAGCCTTGACAAAGGGTAATGACCACAAACCACTCAGCCTCTAGGGGAATTTGGAACAGGATCAATGGATGGTTTGGTAACATGGAATAGCATGAAACGACAATATGGTAAACCTGATGGCGGTCGTGCACTATCCTTCACTTTTTGTTTGCGTATCTGTATGGCCATGATAGAGGAGTTACAGGGACTCCTGATAACTTCCTTGAAGAAGCCTTGTTCTATCATGCTCTCAATGATGTGGATGATGCCTGAGATAGCTTCGGGGTCATCTCATATGGGTAAGTCTGTCGAAAGACAGCCATGGATCGAAGGTTGATCTTTTGGGGCTTGGTACCTTTAATTAACCCAATCTCTCTTCCTGTTATTTATTTATTTATTTATTTAAAAGACTTTTAAATAGCGCTGGCTAGACCCAAAGGTATCAAAGCGCTTTACATGAGAATCAACAATGTAACAGAACAAGTTCAACAAATTACACAATACATCAAAAAATAAGCAATACAGTTAGGGGGGGGGAGAAAGGACAGAGAGAAGTAGTGGAGGGGGCAGGGGAGGTGAGAAAGGGAAGATAATGGAAGAGACAAAGAGGTGAGAGGAATAGAATTCTGTCTAAGGATCAACTGGGTAGGTGACGACCAAGGAGAGAATCCACGGCCCATCTCCTCTATAGCTAAACCATGTGGCTCCATCGGGCCTCAGACAAAATAGTTCAGTCTCAAAACGGTGAGAGGGGAGAGAAGGAGGCACATGAAATAGAGGGAGGAGAGGACAGGAGAGACGAAAGGAAGTGGAACAATGTGGTTCAACAATATAACAGAAAAAGATAAACAATTACACATTACATCAAACAATCAGCAATACATTGGGAGAGGAGAAAAGGAGAGAGAAAAGTAGTGGGGGTAGGGGGGTGAGAAAGTGATGATAAGGGAAGAGACAATAAGGAGAGACGAAAAGAAGTCTGTCTAGAGACCGACTGGGTAGGTGAAGACCAAGGAGGGAATCCACAGCCCATCTCCCCTAAAGCTAAACCAGGTAGCTTCATCGGGCATCAGATAAAATAGTTCAGTCTCAATACATTGAGAGAGGAGAGAAGGGGAGACATAAAATAGAGGGAGGATGCGGGAGGAGAGGACAGGAAAGACGAAAGGAAGTGGAACAATGTGGTTCAACAATATAATAGAAAAAGATCAATAATTACACATTACATCTAGCAATCAGCAATACATTGGGAGAGGAGAGAAAGGAGAGAGGAAAGTAGTGGGGGGTAGGGGAGGTGAGAAATTGATGATAAGGGAAGAGACAATAAGGAGAGACGAAAAGAAGTCTGTCTAGAGACCGACTGGGTAGGTGAAGACCAAGGAGGGAATCCACAGCCCATCTCCCCTAAAGCTAAACCAGGTAGCTCCATCGGGCATCAGACAAAATAGTTCAGTCTCAATACATTGAGAGAGGAGAGAAGGAGAGACATAAAATAGAGGGAGGATGCGGGAGGAGAGGACAGGAAAGACGAAAGGAAGTGGAACAATGTGGTTCAACAATATATTAGAAAAAGATCAACAATTACACATTACATTAAGCAATCAGCAATACATTAGGAGAGGAGAGAAAGGAGAGAGAAAAGTAGTGGGGGATAGGGGAGGTGAGAAAGTGAGGATAAGGGAAGAGACAACCGCAGAGACGAAAGGAAGTCTGTCCAAAGACCGACTGGGTAGGCGACGACCAAGGAGGGAATCCATGGCCCATCTCCCCTATAGCTAAACCAGATAGCTCCATCGGGCATCAGACAAAATAGTTTGGTCTCAGGTGTCGAGGGAAGAGGTTCACTCAGAAACAGGGTGGGGACAAGAGGCAGGGGCAGGTGACGGCAGAGGACAGAAGCTGGAAAGAGTAGGAGGCGAGAGGGTTGGGGGAAGAGAGAGGGGGAAGATAAGGTCAGGAGAGACGCGGGAGCGTTTGCTCGAAGTCCGGCTAGGTATCTGATAGTCAAAGGAGGGAGTCCAAAGTTAATCTCCCCTATGGTTCGCGAGGTCACTCCACCGGGCATCATACAAAGGTAGCTTTAGAGTTGAAGCCACAAAGTTGAGATAACAGAGTGTAGTGACGCAGGATCCAGTCACCGCCCATTGGAAGACTTTTTCTTTCTTTTTTACATCGAAGGGCAAACATGGGGAACTCTATGGGAAGGTACAATATTTTGTTCCACCCAGAGAAAATTTTTCATCAAATCTCAAGGTTTCAACTTGAACTCCAGTTGCCTTAGCTACGAGGGTCCGGTCGGCTGCTCTCCTTAAAGTGAAACTTCGGACAGCTCGAGCTCCAGTTCAGCCAGCTGCTCCCGGATCTCCCGGGGCAGGGAGCCCACCTCCATCCACCCTGAGCCCGGCGATTAAACCATACAGGCCGGGAAGCCACCGCGCCAGCACCGCTTGCTGCCGCCCGCCATGCTCCGAGTGCTGGGGGAGGACCCCCCTAACTGTCTCTCTCAAATCCACTGGCAAGTCCTCCATTGTAATGACCAGATATAACCTTATAACAAGTTCAGGAACTGCATGAATTCTGCATTGGCTGCTTGCATTTAAATTCCAGCCGCATACTGCGTGCAATAGATGACCTTGTTGAGTTTGCAGACCACATCCCTACCTAACAGGCTTGCGGAGCCAGAATCACAAATTACAAACTGATTTTGCTCTCTGATGTCTCCTATTTCTACTGTTACAGGGGCAGTAATTTGAATGGTACACTGTTGACTTGTAATGCCTACAACTTGGGCTTGTTTTCCAGAGAGTGCCAGGTTAGGAACCTCAACTGTTCTAACCATTGAAAGAATGGCTCCTGTGTGTATTAGAAAAGATAATGGATATCAGTTCACCTCTCCATCCACTTCCAGGACTGCGCCAGGCATGCTTTCCTCTTTCCCCCTCATGGACCGTCATTGGCCCTGGTTGAAGTCTATGGAAGTCTCGAACATCCTGGGGACTGGACCTCTTTGTGACATCATCCAATTTTGAGGTACTCTGTGATTTGGTTGGAGCTGAGAGAAACATCCCTGCGACTGAGTTAGGTAGAAGCAATTTGGCAATAACCTGGATTTAGGAACTTTTGGGACAGCCATAGGGGGTCTAGGTGCTGGGGGAAGCTCCCACTGGCCTGCGGGACTCATCCCTTGTACCTGTGTCACAACTCAATCTGGATTGTAAAGTCACTCCAGCTTCCAATGTCCCACCCTGCTACAAATGTGTCATTGGGTAACCTTCTTAAGGGTACTTATACTGGTCCCTGCCACATTACCTCGACTTCTCTCCTTCCCCAGGACATTCTCACTGTAGTTCAGAGAGACTCCCTGCATTGCCGCTCTATAACTGGAATCTAACTCGAGTACTTGGAACAGAGTTGTCAGTCCCTTAGCCCCTCAAGTCTGTGCCAATGGTGTTTGGGCTATCATGTACTTCTCCTTAAGCCCCATTCTTTTTGCATATTGTAAGATCTCATCAACAGGTGGTTTGGCTGATTTGATTACTAATCTCTGGCCTTAGCCCATAGACAAAGGACACAAAACACCCTCCCAAGTTATCTCCTAGTGGATCATGTATCCTGCTGTGTTCTCTATACACCTGCATCAGTCTCTCAAAGAAGGCATGCACCTACTCTTTTAGCTCTTTAGGGGTTCTGAAAATCTTGAACAAATTCATCTTCTTTTGAGGAACCTTCATCTTTAGGTGTTTTATGACCTCGTCATATTTAATGATGGCTAAAGGCAGCGGCGGGTTTCTTTCAAGGGCGGCGGGGCTCCGCCCTCCCTATCGACGCAGGCGGCATGCATATAGAGCAAGGGATTTAAAATGCTAAGTAACAGCAATGTGATACTGACAACGGCTATTTCTCCCCTCCTGAGGCGGAAGCCGGGAGGTCTCCTACCTTTCCTTTTTTAGCTGCTTTTAACTTGTGTTAAAATCGTAACCTGCATACTTGTTGGGATTTGTGCACACTTGATTTTAAGAGGTGTGTAGAGACTCCCCTGCGCTTCTTGGCGCTTTATGCTCCTTCTCCTCCCTCCCTTCACCTCCGGACCGGCTCTCGGCTGAGTGTAGACGCCGAGGGCAGGGTTCCGGTTTCGGCGGCCATCTTGGGTTGGGTTGGGCTGGTGACGCGCTCTGGCAGCGCTACAAAAAGGGCTCAGATCAGTTGTTCTAGTGATACTGACAACAGCTATTTCTCCCCTCCTGAGGCGGAAGCCGGGAGGTCTCCTACCTTTCCTTTTTTAGCTGCTTTTAACTTGTGTTAAAATCGAAACCTGCATACTTGTTGGGATTTGTGCACACTTGATTTTAAGAGGTGTGTAGAGACTCCCCTGCGCCTCTTGGCGCTTTATGCTCCTTCTCCCCCCTCCCTTCACCTCCGGACCGGCTCTCGGCTGAGTGTAGACGCCGAGGGCAGGGTTCCGGTTTCGGCGGCCATCTTGGGTTGGGTTGGGCTGGTGACGCGCTCTGGCAGCGCTGCAAAAAGGGCTCAGATCAGTTGTTCTAGTGATACTGACAACAGCTATTTCTCCCCTCCTGAGGCGGAAGCCGGGAGGTCTCCTACCTTTCCTTTTTCAGCTGCTTTTAACTTGTGTTAAAATCGTAACCTACATACTTGTTGGGATTTGTGCACACTTGATTTTAAGAGGTGTGTAGAGACTTCCCTGCGCTTCTTGGCGCTTTATGCTCCTTCTCCCCCCTCCCTTCACCTCCGGACCGGCTCTCAGCTGAGTGTAGACGCAGAGGGCAGGGTTCCGGTTTCGGCGGCCATCTTGGGTTGGGTTGGGCTGGTGACGCGCTCTGGCAGCGGTACATAAACAGACGGTGATGACTCCGCGCAGCGGACGCGCCGGACCTGCGCCGGAGTCGTGCCAGAGTCCTGCCCGTCTGTGCTCGTCCGCGTCTCGGAAGCGGACGGCGCGGCGGAAGGTGCTGGCCTTAGGCTCACATATACCGCAGCTGATCTGCTGTCTCTCAGGACAAGTATAGCCATGTGTCGGCAGGTCTTTCCTGGGCGGTATAAAGGCAAATGCCGTTGTCCCGGCTGTGGGTGGCATCCGAATATATTTTCGGTGCCTGAAGCATCTTGCCCCATTCCCGCTGCCAACTATAAATGCCTGTTACTTAACACCCGTTCCTTGTGTAGACACGCTCTGGATGTCTTCGAGCTGTTAACGACGGAAAAACCCTTATATTTAATGCTTACGGAAACTTGGTTAGGTGAGTCCTCTAATCCGGATATTGCTACAGCTATCCCGCCGGACTATGTACTTTATAGACAGGATAGATCTATAGGTAGGGGTGGAGGGGTTGCAATAGTGGTTCAAAGATCTGCCACTTGTGTGGTCGTGCCGTCGACGCCCATTTCAGGTTGTGAGTCCCTTGTTTTTTCTATTGTTTTGTCCCCCCACCAATCTTTTTCAGGGCTCTTGATATATAGACCTCCTGGCCTGCGGGGTCCCTTTTTTGAGGAGTTACAGACAGTAATTACAACACTTTGTCTGAAGACAGAACACTGTATAGTGTTAGGGGATTTTAATATACATATGGACGCTGAGTCGGACGGTGATGCAATTAAAATCAATGACATCACCGCCCCTCTGGGTCTTACTCCCTATCTGTCGGGTTCGACCCATGATAAGGGCCACACTCTTGATCAAGTGTTTTCCACCATCCCTCTTATCATGGCCTGTCCCGTCCCTGTTCTTTGGTCGGACCATTTTTTGATCTGTTTTCAAATTCAGGGAATGAGCAAATCATCTTGTGTAAAATCTAACCATCTTAGGCACCCCAGCCGGCCTTATCACCTGGTCACTCCTGAAAGTTTGGCTCAGGCCTGCCTGGAACATCCCTGTAATTTATCAGGTGACTTAGATAGTGACCTAGACACGCAACAAAAGTGGCTGGTTGACCGGCTAGATGAACTTGCTCCACTTTCCACGCCCCGCTCATCTACTAAGCAGAGCTCGGCGCCATGGTTTTCGGAGTCTTTGGCTCTATCCCGACGCAACTGTAAGGTAGCCGAGAGGCTTTGGCGTAAGCAATATGATGCGGAAGACAAGACCGCCTACAAGGCCTCTATTAAGATATATCATGCTGACATTCTGGCTGCAAAAAAGAGCGATTTTTCCGCCAGAGTTGAGTCGGCGTCCAACTCTTGTAGGGAAATTTTTACCATTGTCAAGGAGTTTGTCTCCCCTAAAGCTAGTGCAGTTTCTCATGAGTTTTCTTAGCCATGGGTTATCTCGCTGGCAAACTTCTTTACAACAAAAATTAAACAGATTCAAGACTCCTTTCCCTCCTCTGGCCTGAGCGCAGTTTCCAACTCGAGTAACCCATCTACTCTATCAACCGAGTCCAGTCCTGTTCTCTCTGAGTTTCCAGCTATGTCTGTTTCCACCTCTCTTGACCTCCTCCTTAAGATCAAGTCAGGCTCCCCTTTGGACCCTTGCCCTGCTACCTTCTTGGCCAGTTCCACAAAGATTTTGAACCCCTTGATCAATCCAGTTCTCAATCTATCGCTGGCGAATGGCATTGACCCTCTGGCTTGGAAACAGGCAATGGTTGTCCCACTTCTTAAAAAACCTGGCCTTGATCCTGAGAATCACGCTAACTATAGGCCAATTTCGCTTTTACCAAGCCTAGCAAAGATTGTGGAAAAGCATGTCCACTCTGTGCTCTCCACTTTTCTTGAAACTCATGGCCTACTTCATTCTACCCAGTCAGGCTTTCGCTCCAATCTGAGTACCGAGACTGCTCTCCTGGAGGTAAATGAAGCCATTAAGGAAGTATTTGACTTAGGTGGAAGAGCTATGCTGGTGATGTTAGATCTGTCGGGGGCCTTTGACACCGTCCCTCATGAGGGTCTCCTCAGCAGACTCTATGAGATCGGTCTGAGAGGGACGGTGTTGAGCTGGCTTAGATCTTATCTAGCGGGTCGTCGACAGGTGGTCTGGGCCCCTTCGTACTCTGCCAAAGTGCCGCCTTTGGAGGTCGGAGTTCCTCAAGGGTCGGTGCTTAGCCCGACCCTTTTTAACATCTTTATGACTCCCTTGGCGGAACTGGCGGAGTCTTTTGGGGCCCAGATCATATTATACGCTGATGACACCCAGCTTCTCTTCACATGTAGAAAGGGTGCAGAGTTCAACGGAGAGGGCATCCGCGGGTGCCTTGGGGCTGTTTTCGACTGGTTTCAGCGAAACAGCCTCAAGTGCAACCCTGACAAATTGGAGGTGCTTTTCTTCGGGTGTCAGGCTGACACGCCATGGCAGGATTGGTGGCCTGTGAATATGTTCCCTCCTTCATCTTCCTCTTCGGTTGCTAAGAACCTCGGGGTTAAAATTGATAATAGTCTATCGTTGAAGTTTCAGATCATAGGCCTAACTGGTACCTGTTTTGGTCTTCTTAAAATGCTACGCAAGTTTCTCCCTTTGCTCCCTCTGGTCCATAGGAAAACGACGGTTCAGGCCTTAATCTGCTCCAGGCTCGATTACTCAAATGTTTTATATTTGGGTCTTCCGGACTACCTACTGCAAAAACTACAGTAGTCCAAAACTCGGCGGCAAGGGCCATTTTTGGCCTCCCCCGCCATGCTAGAGCCTCGGATTTGTTACTCTCCCTTCACTGGCTTCCTGTCAGAAAGCGGATTGTTTTTAAGGCACTTACATTGGCACACAAGGCACTCCATGGTGTAGGTGCTAAGTACATCCAGAAACGCCTTACCTTTTACAAACCAACAAGATCCCTCAGATCAGAATCTCTTGGTCTGGCAACAGTCCCTACTATCAGGAAAGCTAGGGTAGGGGGGCGCTCCTTCAAACATCTTGCTCCCAAGTTGTGGAACGCCCTCCCCCTGGCACTCCGTTGTACTTCGAACCTGCTGGCCTTTAGAAAAGGTTTGAAAACTTGGCTCTATAGTCAATGATAGGTCTGTTTCCTTTTTATTTTTCCCTTCTGTTTCAGCTATGGGTCAGAAAGCGCCGGGACACTCCTTGGAGTAGCCGAGCGCTATATAAGACACCCATAACATTAACATTAACATTAACTTACCATTTTAAATCCCGAGCGGCACTGCCGATCAAAGCCCCGTCTGCCTTGTGAAGTCCTGCTGCCTGCCTTCCTGCAGTTTAGGACGCACTTGAGCGAGCGTCACTACAGCAGCTGGCAGGCCAGGCAGGAAATGGAGGCAGCGTGTGGGGTGATTTGTGAGACATGCGCTTTGCACATGTGTCACAATTTAAGGCAAAAAAGTTCAAACACCGGGTGCATTAGGTGCCAGCCCGGGAATATAAAGAATTGCCCTTTTGGGGCCCGCTCAGAAATGACGCAAGGCAGCATCATAAATTTACAGCAGCCTCGGGCGGGTACAGTGTAAGCCCGAGGCTGCATTGAAGTCTGTACATGAAGGCTGGGGCATGATGACGAGTACACCCTCACCCCACCCTTTGATCAGTCGTCACTGGAGGGGGTGGGGTCATGCATAACTGACCCCAGCCATCCCTCAAAAATGACTCAGTTGGGAAAGGTCATTTTTTAAATTACAATAATCATTACAATGAATGATTATTGTATATAAACTTTTAACTTTATTAAAAAAAAAAACGCTGTAAGCATTTTATTTATGTCACAGGGTCATGCGACTTAACTCATGACCCTGTGATGTGGAGTCACATGCTGCACAGAGTAGAGCTTTCACTTTCATCCTGAAAGTGACAGCTCTACTGTTTCAACTCTCTCTGAACCAGTAGCTGCTGGACAACAACAGGAGAAGCACAGCCAGCCAGCAACTAGCAGACTTTGTGACAAGCATCACCAAAGTATGGGAATCCATTGACAGTTTGGATTCTACACTGCCACAAGAATGTACATTTGTAAACCGGAGACTGCAAATAAATACTTTGACCCAAGAAGCAAAAGAAGTCTGTGACATTATTGTGGTCCATGCCAGAGAGCGCTTTGCTTTCACAAAGCATCTTGTAAGTGCAACACTATTGCGAAGTGACCTTTTTGAAAGCCATGACAAATCTTTCCCAGCTGAGGTACTCGCAGAAACGGTAGAAGCCTATCCTATGTTAGACAAAGCCAGATTGAGTACAGAACCTTCCGTTCTGTATGGAAGACGAGACTTCCGACAAACTGCTGGTGGTGCCATGGCTTTATTTAGCTTTTTGTGTGAAAACAACTTAGAGAAATCCTTTTCTGAGACCATAAAGCTCTTAAGAGTTGTCATTACTACACCCATGACAACAGCAGAGTTTGAGCGATGTTTTTCCACACTAAAGAGGTTAAAAACGTTTTTGCGAAACACTATGACTCAAGCTAGACTTAATGCTTTGGCTATGCTGTCAACGGAAAAAGAGCTAATAAAAGAAATACCAGAATTCAACAAAAGAACAATCGAAAAGTTTGTTCATATTAAAGATCGACGTGCAAACTTTCTATATAAATAGAAAATATGAATCTGATGTGTGATCATAGTTTCAGGTGTTTATAGCTCAGTTTGTTTTGTTTGATAACATTAGGAAGTACTGTTGGAAATGTTCTCATTCCATTTAATATTCATACAACTCCTGTACAGTTGATATGTATTTATATATGTGTGCTTATGTATCTGTGAATTTATATATATTTGTTTTCATATTTTATTATTATTTAAAATATGTTTGCTGTTAGTGTTTAAAAATATGTTGGTTTTGAGGGTATATGTCTTTATATGTACAACATTTAGTTATTTTCCTAATTTATTTATTTTTAACCGTTTTCTACTGTACTGACAAGGACAAGAACCCTTCTACCTGAGATTGACATGCAAAGTATTTAAATATTAAATATTATTTTTATTTTGTAAATTGTGTTTAAAAATATCATATTGGTTTTGAAAAGTTCTTAAAATGTACATTTATTTATTTCCATAATTTCTTTTTGTTTAACTTTTTCTGCTGTGCTGGCTGAAGGGCACAAGGACCTGAGAGTGGCATTCAAAGAATTTACATAGTATTATTTAAAATAATTTTGTTTGAGTTTACAAATATCATATTGGTTTTGAAGGGATATTTCTTAAAATATACATTTATTTATTTTCATATTTTATTTTTATGTAGCCATTTTCTACTATACTGACTGCCACAAGGGCCTAAGAGTGGCATGCAAAGTATTTAAAAAGAAAGTAAAAAGTTTTTACCTAGCCTGCTTATACATACAAGGTTTTTGTTCTTCTCTTTCTTAAATAAATGAAAGATTTTTAATTGATATTTCTTATATTTTAAGCAATGCATATTACACTCATTTCATAATTTATTTTTATTTAGTGTTTTTCTAAAATACTGATAGACCCAAGGGCTTCAGAGCGCTATATGAACTATTTTAAATACAATATTTACTTAATTTTTTAATTTGCAAAATTGCCTTTCTCAAAAATGCAAAGCTTTTGCTGACTTCCTAAAAATTAAATGTTTGTTTCAAATTGATGTTTCTTATACTTGTAGCTATTTAATATGTCATTAAGATTACTGGGCAATCAACTTTGAATAGCTGATGCAGAAAAGGAAGTGGCCAGTCTTCATTTTTGGTAGGAACAGAAATAGTGCTGAAAATTGCACCAAAAAATGCCAATTTTTTTTAAATTTCTTCACCGGGGAAAACCCCCTCCGAACCCTTCTTATTGTCTTCGGGCTCGCTCGCTCGCTCCCATTCGTTGATGCCTACTTCATACGCCTCACCAGGTTCAAATTCCACCAGCCGCCACAGGCTAAAGGGGCATTTGTCCTACCCAAAGCGGTTCCTGGGTTGGCTAATCAACTGCTCTTTTGCGCTTGGCCCACAGGTCCTTTGGGACTGCCACCTCAAATAATACATTCAAATCTTTCCACAAACTTTAGAGATGGTCACAACCTGTTCTAGCTGGGTTTACCACTTGTCGGGATTCTCCCTAAGTTTTGGAAGGGTGTTTTGGAGGTTAAAGAGGTCGGATTGCTACCATCGGACCTGTACGTAGGATCCTCCCTGAACTTCCTGCGATACACCTTTGCCACTCTTCCTACAACTCCTTCCTCGTCTTCCCTTCTGCTTCACCTTCCCTTTCTTGGACCACAACTCTGTGAACTTTCCAGTACCATTCTATTCCTTATGTTTTCAGTTAATTCCCTCACAAGTTCTAAACCTCCTCAAATTTAACATTCTTAGCTCAGTCTCACCCACCACCCACCCTAGCATTCTTTCTCAACTTCTACTGCTGAGTAATATCAATTCCACATTCATCTGCCACGTTGTCCATCCTTGCAAGTGCCTCTCTTGCCATTCTCGCTGACTCTTTACTCATATAAAGCAGTTAATTTCCCCTGGAATGCTATAGATAATCCATCCCCACATTTTCCATAACAATTTCCTCACATTCTGTTTTCAGCTGGGTGAGTTTGATTTGTTGTGAAGTTTGCCCTGTACTTTGTGAGTTACCTGACAAGTCTGCAAAAGTAGTTTGACCTCTCATCCCACCACTGACTAAGTTCACTCCTGGCATCCTTCCAGGCCCTGGTGCTGAGTTCTGAAGTGTAATTGGGATAGGATGATTTGGAATGGTACTAACAAGTGCCTGAGTCAGGGAAGTAATTGCGGCACTTGATGAAGTGCCTAAGAGTTCAGGCGTGAGAATCTGAGCGGAGGATGGGATGGCAGTTTCTGTATAACTCAGGGGTGAACTGACTACTGTGGAGGGTTCAGCTGTTCTGACCTCAGTTACTGCTGTCATTGTGTCACTCAAGGCAGCGACTGTCTCATTGTATGGGGCGGTCTTACACTGAGGAGTTTGTTTACAAAGGCGTTCTCCTCTTCACTATCCGTGTTCGTTTCCTTCTTCAATTTGTCCTATTCTTTTTTCCACTCTCTGTTAAGGGACAGGCTCCAACAGTGACTCAATGACTTCCCCTCTCCCCCGTCTTTGCCTCTCCTAATCTTGCACACTTCTCCATGAATGAGACCTACTGCAGATTTCTGATTCAAATTTCTTTCGTTTCGCTTGCAATTTGCTTCCACAAATTTAACGCTTCAAACTTTGTGGACATAGGCTGTTGTCTTAAATTGTACCGTCTTCTCCTCAAATTCTGAATTTGAGCAATGTGAAAAGTACCACTTAACGGGAATCGGAGTTCCCCCTCATTGGACGTATATTAGTGCCAATGGCTAAGCCACATGCACGTGTGTAATCCTTTCTTTGCTGCCATTTCCCTAGCTGGAGTACCTTCAGGAGGAAACTTTTCCTCCGAATTTACGTCCTTTTCTTTTCTTTGAAAAGGGATTCCCCATTCTAGCAATGTCTAACTCTCTGTTCAATCTCTCACTCATTCCGCACTGACAAGCTTGCAATCCGTCCACTAATGCTAGCACATCTCTGTCAAAGGTAAGCCTATCACATTGGGGCAACAACGTCTGCCAGCCAATCCCTGTGCAGCACCCTAATGATGCAATGCTCCAATGCTACCAGACCTCTTCTGGACCAATTTACAACGTTCTCACCATTTGCCTGCTTCGACTACACAAAGGTTTCTATAGCAGCAAGACTGATACCTACTTTCACGCAACATTGAACCTTCAACCTGCAAAAGTCACTATGCTCGGCGCATCCACTCCCCGTGCCCTATGGAGCAAATCACCACCGAGACTGAATAGTACACTCATACAAGAAAGATATACCTCTACCTTGGTGTAACTGATAGTGATTCACAGCACACCCCATCTAGCAGGCAATTTCAACAATTCAATATTCTAACTTGAGGTACCTCTCTTTAACTGTTTACCATATGTGTCACAACTTCAACATTCGTCCCTTTCAAAAGTCAGAGAATATCTCCGAAATCATGATAATGATGGTTCCCACAAGTCCAACAATCAAATCCACTTAATAGCTACTCTTAAAATCTGTCCACTGTTTTTCACCACAATAGGCCTAATACAACTCCCAAAATGCACTGTTCCACAACTACTTTTCCTGCATTTTGCATGCAACCTTGATTGATACTCATGTTGCTTCTTCTTGTACAGCCACCTTGTGTATTCGCCACCAGGATTGGGTTGGGACTGAGTCAATTTAGATCTCGGGGGAACTGTCTGGACCATAAAGGTGCCGTATTTGGTACTACTGTCAATTATTTTGTCATTTATTGTTCTGCTCCAATCAGAACCATCACCTCTGCTACCAGGTCTGTCAGTTTGCAAACTTATCCTAAAATCCAACTCATGAGGCACACCACAGCTAGGACCGGGAGTGGTGTGGTCCAGCAACGGACATTGGTACACCCCAACAGGAGCAGTCACTTCTGTCTAATCAATTAATCTCAGTTGCAGGTGATAAACATTCTTAGAAGAATGACAGACCAAGGTTGTCATTTCAAAGCTTTACATAAATGATTGGTTGACAAATCACATAAAACATGCCATAAGTAATTTTAGTAGCAGAGCATGCTGATGATAGGTACAATGAACTCCTTGCAGTTGTAGGTAAAATCCAGCATAGATGTGCCCTCAGAGAGTGGGGGATAAAGTTTCCTGTACATAGAATTCTACACGTTCTTTTGTAGAACTTCTAACAAAGACCTTCATACATTCTACTTAAATACACGGTTCTCATGATGTGTACCAATAGGAAATGAGCAAAGGGAACCATTTTACTACAGAATACATTCGGAGTTTCTCTCATGGTAGCCATACAATGAGTTTGCAGACATTCTGACAGTTTATTTGAGCATTCAAATTGATACATTTTATAATGATAGACAATTAAAGTGCCCTTGGTTAAGTACAGTGAAGTAAGGTCTCTGGGAACACTCTCTGGTTATTTGTGTGATTCTACCAATTCTTTATTTAGAACAAGAACAGCGATAGACAACACATGATATTTTGTGGCATCGGTGCCAGACGGAGGACAGTGTAAACACAACCTAGGTTACAATGGGGACTGGCAGTAACAGTGGCAATTTTAAAACTAAGGGCATTTGAAAAAGGAACCCTCCGAAATGCGTCATGCCCGATGTTTTTAATAAAATGGTGAAATCACGAGCCCCGCTGGTCGCCTCTAATCTTCTTCTGCCGAAGACGATTGCCTTGGGAACAACCTAGGTTAGTGTAAGCTCAATTCATGATGCGTTTAAAATGCAGAAAGAAAACAACTCTCACAGTAATGCCCCGATTACTTACCGGTAATCATCATTACACCGAGTTAGTCTTCCTCGCCACATGACTTACAAAGTGAGCTTCAGCTCCACACCAGAACCCTCCAAAGCAAAAAAAGAGTCAGCCTCCCATGCCTCCCATCCCATCCCAATATGGCCGACCTATGACACCCCTGACCCCGACCCACCTGGAAAGGAAGTGACACCCACCACAAAAAACAAGGCAGGCACAGGGCCAACAGACCCGGGAAGCGCCGGAAGGATACCGAAGAGATTCGCCAAGGGAACCCAGGGCCGCCTACCCACCAAAGGGCGGAAAGGACCAGGCCCAAGGCCAAGACACCAGAAGGAAGGGAAAAACGCACCGAAGGAAGCCCCACACAGGTGCAAACCGCGAAGC
Organism: Lissotriton vulgaris; assembly: GCF_964263255.1. Classification (NCBI taxonomy): domain Eukaryota; kingdom Metazoa; phylum Chordata; class Amphibia; order Caudata; family Salamandridae; genus Lissotriton; species Lissotriton vulgaris. The sequence continues at coordinate 1,061,573,310 of NC_141693.1, read as the reverse complement.
GCAGGCAGAGACCGTCCACGGACCAGGGGAGAAGAAAAAAACCGGCGGCCAGCACCCCCGGCACCCACAAGGGGAAGCCGGGGCAGAACACAAAACCGGCACCCACAGAGGCAAAACATGAGCCGACAGGGCGGGACAGCCGCCATGAATATGTACCACACCGGGACACCACGAAAAAAGAGGCCGGCCCTCGGCCAGAGAAAGCTGGAGCCACCAGAGACACCAGACATACCAATGACCTACAGCTCAGAGGTGGAAGGACACCACAAACGTGCCAAGTTAACATGGGCGAACCCCGCAAACACCCCGGTAAAAACAGGGCAGAAAATAGCCCAGGAGGGCAACAGGAAGCCCCTACAGTGCCGGCGCCAAGGAACAGGTGACAGAAACCCGACCAACCGAGCAATGCCGATCGGAGGCAAACGCCCGCCCCAAAGGCTGGGAAGGTCCCCAGCAACCACAGGGCCAAAAAGGAACGTCTGAAGCACAAGACATGGACCCCACCGGAGAGACATCCAAAAGCACCAGGAAGACCCAGGCCACAAGGTGTAAACCAGACCAGACCCGGCCAACTATCCAGAGCAGATGAGAACAGAGGCAAACATGGGAAGAACGGCCACGGGGCCCAGGGATACCAAGGACTGAAAAGGCAGAACCCAGCCCATGTAGCCCGTCCCCCAGAGGCACAAGACGAATGACCGAGCCAAGCTTCATAACGGTCCGAGGACAAACGGCAAGGTGCAGCACCACAAAAAAGGCCGCAGCAGCCAGCGAGAAGAAAAATACACCAAAACCACCGCCAGCACAGGCGAAGTCGGGATGGCCAGGCAGGCCCAAAGGACAGAGATCAGCAGACGGGAAGGAACACCAACGGACAGACCGGGCAAGCATCCAACCAGGCCCGACCATGCCCAACTCATGAGACCAGACGAGAACAGGGACCATCAGGGCGCAAAAGCCGCAGGACCCAGAGAAGGACGGACAACAAATTCCGGCCACCACCTCTATAAGGCTTGTCACAGAAAAAAAGGCACAACATGTGTAATGTTAAAGCACACGCCAACCCCATTGGGCGCAGAATACACACTGGCACACATAGTAACAACCGCAGAAGGATGAATGGCTGAGCAGACCCACCAGGATCTGAACCTGTGATCAAGCGGCCGAACCACAGGCCCCTGCAGTGGATGCATTAGTCCACTGAGACCAACCACGAGGCAGAGGCTTACAGGGTGGAAAGGCCGTAGGCCCCAGAGAAGGACGGACAACGCCAATAGCAGCTCGACCACATCAGATGCGCAGCACCCAAGGGCCCACCCGGAATCCCAGGAGGACGCCCAACCAGGCCAGACGCTACATCACAACGGAGAGCAACCCACAGGACGGAGGGCCCAAAGCCCGGAAGGGAAGAAAAAACCAGGAACAAACACAGCAAACACAAGGAAGCCATGGCCCAGCGACACAACCCCCACCAGGACATGAACACAAATCAAAGCCCAAAAGGACGAAAACTTAGACCAGCACGTCCCTAGAAGGCAAATGAGACAGAGCTGGCAAAAACACTAATAATAATAATAATCCAAACATGTAAAGCGCACAACCACCAGCAAGGGACTCCAGGTGCAGGGGGTCGTTGGGGAGACCGAGCCAGTCATTGAGACAAAAATATAAAGCAGAAAACAAACTCATACCACCTCAGGACACACTGATAGCAGTGGCAGGAGATGAACACCAGACCAGCGAGAGACCTCAGCACCAAAAGCACAAGACCAGCCACTGAGATAGAGCACTACGGGCGGCAGCGGGATACAACAAAGAATAACGCCACAAGCAGAGGGGAATGGAACAACCAGAACCTGGAGGCCACCCCCACACCATACCCCATTGTGGCCCCATGGGCGAAAACACCCACCCGCCTTGGCAAGGAGAGAACCACAGCCTGAGTACCTGCAAGCGAACATATCCTCCAAGGGATGCAAAGCGCTGAATAACAGACGCAACAGCCACCCAATGCAAAGGAACACACATCAACTGAAAGGCCCTGGAAAACTGACAAGTGTCAAGACACCTACAGAACAGCAGGAATCGAACAGACCTGAGAAAATTCAGCAAATGCACATTATGAACATTCAACACCTCAGGATACTTAGAAAGAATTGGCAAGATAGAACCCTCATCCCGTGGAAGTGGCAGTCGGAAAAGACACCGAAAACACCGTCTGATGAACGCACAGGGCGCCTGCGTGCGGGCTAAGCAGATGCATACAGACACCTTAGAACACCAGGAAATGACACCTAACCCAGAGAGCAAGAGTCCAAGACGGCAAACTGTCACAGCGATACTACACACCGCCCCGGGCCATAACGGCCCTAAACGCAGATGCCAACCGTTCCCCGTAGGGATTAACATAACGTGTGCATCTGTAAAGCACACGTATTACCCAAGGGTCACCAGGCAATGAAGAAAACAGAGCAACTGACCTGCAGACACGTACATCCAAGTAAAGCATAGCATGAAAATGTAACATTACAGGATTCCTAGACAGGACAAGAACCCTTGCCGTCTGAGAGCCTGTGACACTAGACTCACCATTGAGCCATAGATATTGGATACCGACAAACCGGAACACCGGCAACCGAACACCCAACACAAAGAACCACAGTTCATCAACCCCCGAAGGATGAAAAAGCCGAGTGGACCCACCGGGAAGTGAACCTGTGACCAAGAGGCCGAACACAGGAACCCACAGTGGATGCATAAGCCCACTAAGCTCAGTAGTAGAATACATTTGCACAGCGCGCCAGAACATGCGCTCGGGGTACCAGGATCGAACCAAGGGAGAGAGAAACCCGAACAGAACCTCCGGAAGAGGAGCTCAAAAGACGTGCCCCCCCAGGCAACCCGTTTAAACAGGGAGGGAAGACCAGGACCCGTAACCGGGGAGGGCGACGAAAAGTACAAGAAAAAGAAAAAGCACTGTTGGAAAATCACCACATGAAAACTCGACAGCTGTGACCAGAATCGAACCCCCTTGCTGTGCAAGCCCACGCCAAAGGCACAAGACCAACTAAGAGCAACAGCTCCATGGGCCAACATAGACTACTGAAATAATTCTGTAAACGAACAAAAATAACAGACCTAACCAACGTCGAACCCTGGTAACGGCTGTATCCAGACATAAGCTGACTCCGTCGATCCACCGAAGTAAAGCCGGAGGCGCCCGGCCCGCCCCCCGGACCGAGGCGAGGAGTCCAAACATGGAGGCTCACAGCAAAAACAGCCCGGACCCGCACAGAGGCCGGGAACGTGAAAACAACCGGCACCCGGCCGCCCATTTGACCCCGTCACCAAACACTCGCAGGATAGACCGGGGGCAGCCAACTCCCTCCGTGTGGAAACTCCAAAGGCCGAAGGTAAGCCCATGAAAGCGGGACCCAGCCGGGGGAAGGGCGCCTGCATCAGGGGAGCAGAGCCGCTGGGGGAGAGCCTCTTATCAAGAAAGATATTGCCGACACATGTAACTCAGCCGACAGCGACACCAAAAAAACAGGGATTTAAACTCGCAATCATCAGAAGAGTCTAAGACCGTATCATTAGGTGCCAGCCCCACAAGGGGGCGGCGGCTGAGGAAACGTGCTACCCGATGCAGACCACTTCCGCAACAGAGCAGGGGCCCAAAAAATACGGCAACACACCGCACGCACCAGAGGCCAGTGCAGGAATAGTAGCAGAAGCACACCGCAACACCAAAAAAACATCCCATTTAGCAGCGACGGCTCGTGGAGGGAGTTACGGTGGGGCAGGAGGGCGGGGAGGGGGAGGGGCGGGGCAGGAGGGCGGGGAGGGGGAGGGGCAGGGCGGAGGTTGCTAAAAACCGGCATATGGATAATTGCAGGTAAGTAAACAATTTAATTAATAAAACGAATTTCGTAGTGCGCCTTGCATCGCAAAATGCAATGCAGTGCGAGCTACGAAATTCGTTTTATTAATTAAATTGTTTACCTACCTGCAATTATCCATATGCCGGTTTTTAGCAACCTCCGCCCTGCCCCTCCCCCTCCCCGCCCTCCTGCCCCACCGTAACTCCCTCCACGAGCCGTCGCTGCCATTTAGTCCCGGGAGAACCCCAACACTACAGTCAGTGAAGTGAGACACGGACGGCCCGGGTGTACTGCCCTTAAAATAAATGCACATTATGAACATTTATCACAACAGGTGACAGAGGCCAACAACTATGACTCTGATAGTGTTAGGAGAGGGGCAGAAGGGCGCATAAACAGCAGAGCCCCAGACCCTGCCCGCCCCCCTTTTGACCCCCGGCCCGCTAAAGCAGAGCCTAACCGGGCCCAAAAGAGACCCGGGGGAAGGAAGGGGGGAGGTCCAAAAGCCCCAGAGTCCGCTAGCGCAGGACCACCAGCCAAGGACCCACGCTCCCGCTACAGCAGGAACCACTTACCTGAAGACCCATCTGGAGAGAATGATGCGCAGAACTAAAAAAACAGGCTGATGGGTTGAGCCGGCCCGCCTCTTATAGAGGTCAGGGGTGTCATAGGTCGGCCATATTGGGAAGGGATGGGCGGCATGGCAGGCTGACTCTTTTTTTGCTTTGGAGGGTTCTGGTGTGGAGCTGAAGCTCACTTTGTAAGTCATGTGGCGAGGAAGACTAACCAGGCGGTAATGAAAAGAGTCCCAAGAACTTGTAGCTCAGATTGATAGGCGATAGATAATAATTAAATTGATGGGGCTTACACTAATATGCTTTGTTCTGTGCGGCCTGGTCAGTATCTGATCTTTAACGTGCATTCAAATGATAACGTTCATTGAAAGCATGGGAAATCACATTAGTGACAGCATTGCATATTCTCCTAAACAGGACATGCTGCATAAAGTCCATAAATGCTGCCTTTGTCCTGAGTAAAAGTGTATGAACCTTTTTTTGATGAGGGGGTCAGTGAATGAATAACATTCTTGAACACGGGATGCAACCCATCATGCACTGGCGATAACAAATTGCCACTACATTTGGCTGTAAGCCTATCAGACAAATGCATGAGTGTTGTGCAATCAAAATGAAATTCAAATATAAGTTCAGAGCTCTCCGAATGCAGAAACTGTAACTGGTTCTCGTAGCATAAGAAGAGGAAGATAAAGCTCCTGGTGCCTACAAAAGTGCAAAGTAGCTTTCAGGAAAAAGGATGGATGATTCCAAAGTACAGTCTTATTCTTAAGGAATACTATTTAAAATAACACAACTTAAAAAGCCCACTTGGACAAAGGAATGAGCCAAAACGGTGAACTAAAAGCAGTTCAATATGACGTCTCCATGGCACCTCACCACAGAACTACAAATTCAATTCCTAAATGTTGCCGTGGCAGCTCCCAGTCGCTGATGGTGTAGGGGATCAGTAATGAAGAGATAGATGCTTAGGTAAGACTGATGCAACTAGTACTACAGTGCTGAGTCAATGAACCGAAACAGAGCGCCAAGTTGCTGTATGGAAGTGGGACAGTGGCTGTATAATGGTCTGAACAGTTGAGCACCAGGTACGTGCACTCCACCTGTTTGTTGCCTCTCTGGTGTAGAAGAGGGTGCTACCCATGATGTTCCCAACGCTGCACTACTTTCCTGACTGTTTGCGAGTGTAGAAACCGATAACTCTTGTTCTAATGCACCTGGCAGGAAAGACCCGAGGTTGGTCCTGGAAGCAGAAGGTGAAGCAGCCACACTAGTGCAGGAATGAAAGCAGCACTGCAAAAATAAGCCTACACACCAAAGAAATCCTAACATTTGACTTTCTCTCAAAGAATGATCTGTTGAGCTGTAACACTACACTGGTATATAACGTAATGCTTTTTTAAATGATGATGTTAAACACTTTACTACAATTACATCAGAATATTCCAAGGGATCTACACTCCTTTTTAGGCACGAAAGTACCCGAACATCCTCCTTCTTCCAGGAGACCATGGTTCTCCGAGCAAAGCAGTAGCTTTCAATGAACGGCGTTCATACTGTATGGATCACCTGTCATCATCCAAAGAGTCTGGTTAAGAATCTTACCTTCTATAAGGGGATGCTCCTATCCTCCAAAACTGCGTAGGCGCCTCTTGTTACAGCCTACATAACGGAGCCATTAAACTGGATGGAAACAGATCCTGCTCTAAAAGAACCAAACTGGCCTGAATTTTCCTTGCATGCTTCTTCAGCATCCAATCACTGTAATCTGTCAAATTTCTCAAAGTCCAATCTGCCATCATATTGACTAAACAAGGTAGATACTTGTATATTGTACTGCTGCCACACTACCTAAATGTAAACTGCAGTCTTCTCTACACCATCAAAGAAAACCTCTCATCACAAATAAAAAAACTTTCATCTTCGAACACTGTACTTGCTGAGTCCACTATTCCAGCCCATGTTGCACTGGCCTCTTTATATCCCAGTGGTAACTTGCATGTTATTCCAAAGTAAAATTCAGGCTTTTGCCAATAATTGCTTGCATATTCCAGTTATTCAAATTCTCCACCTACCAAATCAGGTCCTCTCTTCCCTCTTCTGTCAATGTCACCCTTTCTTCATACCACTGACCGTTCCTCAGTGCTTCCCTTTTAGCTGCTCAAGAACCCTCTAATGGGAATTTTAGGTGAAATATGCTTCAACTGTAGCCAACCCCAAACTTCAAATCCCTTTCTGGAACGATAACATACTTTTCCACATTAATTATAAATCATCTTCACCTACAAATCGTCATATTCACAACCTTCCTCTTTTAAATCTAGAATGCATTCATTTCATGTGGTGTGTGAATAGTGCTTGGGTACATAAGGTGGAGTAGCAGTGGTTTGGGGTCCCCGTACATATATAGCCATTAAGGTGTAAACTGCTGCCCCCCTTATGCTGCTTATCTAGCTTTGCTGATCTTTCCTCTCTCCTTTCCCTGCAGAAACCATAGTAAAGCCAAGAGTTGTCTTGTATAAAGTAATATAAGCTTGAATGGAACAGGAGGGATCCATTTCTGAACTAAGCCAGTTCCAGTAAGTCAGTCTGTGACCTGAGAGGAGCAACACCTGAGCAACAACACTGAAGCCAAGAGGACACAAAGAGGTCAACACATCCTGAATTCAGTTTCACTGAACAAGTCAAGACCCTGCAACAGCCTGTGACTGGCGGATGCTGATGCTGTCTGACTTCAATCTTCTAAATCAGAGTGACAATTCTGCATGATATCGCTTTGGCATGGAGCTGCATCCCATCCAATGGAAATAAACGCTTAAATGACTGCTTCACGCAAGACGTATGGGGTCAACCTCAAGTCTGAGCGATCAGTTGTCAGGGGTCCAACTGACACTCTCTGAAAATAAGCTATCCCCTGTAGATAATTCATAGTTAACCTTTTTACTTGGAAGAGCCGCCGACCACTTTGTAGAGAAAGGCTGAGACAAAAGGAGCAATATACTTCAGGACAGAGGAAAATACTTAGATGCTGGTGAAGAGGATATGCTGCCAGGAATGCAGAGAATCGGACTCGCGTCTGCCCAGAGCTTGAGTCCAGGTATGAAGTGCACTGCTGGGAGGAGGCTGGTGAGACCAGGTCTGCCAAGACCGGAAGCCTTTTGACTGCTGCCCAACAACGGGGACCTTTGTGCACCTGAACTTTGCAGCTGTACCTTTTTTCTGAGACTAGTAGCCTGGCCAACATGCAAAGGGCTGTGAGCTTCCATGTCACTAATGCTCCTTCAGTTCCCCTGCAAGAGGTGCATATATGCATGAGGGTCTGTGTGCTTACAAACTTCCAGCTGCAGCGCTGTACTCCTTAGATCAGCAGGGTAGATCTACCCGAGGGTCTGTGAACTTCTGTCCAGCTGCAGTGCTGCCCTTTATGAGGGAGGTGACAGTCCATGCAGCAGCACCTCTGTGTCTGACCGTCCAAGATAATATCGCCCGCTGCACCCAACTCGGTGTCTGATGTCAGTGCAGAATAACTGCTAACAATTACCCAAAACAGCTATTGATGCAATAATACTTCCTGAAGTTACTAAGCATTGTTATATAACATGAAGAAAGTCTTATTCGTATTTCTGAAAAAAATCCACTGTAAGGACGTTTATTTATTGTGTGGGAAACAAGCATTAACTGAAATAGAAGTTCTAACCCTGCACTACCCTACATGGGTAAAGTTTGCTCGTTTGATCTCGCAACCCTATTAAAACCAAAGCCTGAAAAGGGCATCCTTTGCAATTGAGTGAGCTTGCAGCAGTGCCTGGGCTCTGTGGTTTCAGGGAGTTCCACAAGCCCTGTATTTGTGACTTACAGAGAAGACAGTAAAGAGTCCACTGCATACCTTTAATTGGTGCTCTTGTGCAGTCAGTGGAGAAGTGCAAGGCACAATACAAATGTTATAAAACGAAACTTCCCAAAAAGCAAGAATAGAAAAGCCATTGTTGCAAAAGGAAATAAAGGTCACCAATCTACTCTATTTTTGTTGTTCAATCTGTGGAAATTACAAAACTTGATTTTTTGATGGTTTTCCAAGTAGTGGGGGTGATTATGGGGTAGGAAATTACAGAAAGTGGGATAGTGGGGGTGTATTAAAGTGGATGCATATGGGAGAGAGGATGGAGAGCCAGAGATTGAATGAGGTGGTAAAAGATGTAAAGGTGAAAGAGCAGTTGCGGTGTTAGTGTGTAAAGAGGGAAGAGTATGGATATGACAAAGTGGATTGGACCATATAGCAGATGCAAGTGAGGGTCGATGCCAGATGTAAGTGGGGCGACGGTAGATAGGTGGCACAAGAAAGGAAGGAGAAGGTAGCTAAGAGGATTGGACAGTGAAGTACAGAATGTAACATTCCGCTGAGCACACCGCAAATAAATATAACAAATGTGAAGACAGCCTAGTTAGTTGTTACGTGATGTATGAGATCATTCTGAAGTTTTTTGCGCAGGTTATGTTTTTATGAAGTACGCGTCTGAAACTGGGGATTCCTGACAGACGGATAGGCAACGAGAATGTTTGGTTCAAGAGCCATTAGCTTCTATTGCAAAAAGTTGACCTGGAGCCCTGCTCACCTCCCACTATGTAAAAACACACAGCCGGCACGGTGGCTCAGTGAGTGAAACCCTCCCTAGACTAGTGGCTCCCTATTTTGAATAATTGTATTGTCTAATCACTTTCGCTCTCTTCCAAGGATGGAAAATTGGGTACCAATTTAAAACTGTACAATAGTTCTGCCACTTACAGTACTTAGAAAGTAAATGTGTGCTAGGAGGTTCTATATATATTAAAAAATCGCACAACTCTCACCTCGTTAATATTAACGAAGGGATCAGGATGAGACTCTTTACAACCTATTGCAAAAGCTGATTTAGAGGGCCTACATGGACAGTAGGGTTCCATCCATGAATTTGCAGTCAGAGAATGCTTGTTTTTTAGGGTTATACTACCTGTCCCACAAAGAGCAATTTCCTGGTAGAATAAAATCAAAATAAGCATTCTGCTGATGGCCTTGGGGAAGCAGAGATGCTCTCTTCGAGTCCGAGCCTACATTCACAAGGTTTTGGTTCTCTCTCATGGCCACCTTCCACTGTACAACTCCCATACCACCTCTTTGAGGACTCAGTGTTACATAAATGATTCAGGACAGCAGTACGTTCACAAAACATTGACAAACGCTATTGTGATTCTTAAGAAGGGAGCACGGCCCTTTCACATTTCCCAAATCACAATGTGTCTCGCAGTGCACACAGAGTTAGAATGGCATCTGACTCGCTGTGCGCCTCTGGCACATTGTGACTTGCGGTTTCGGGGTCGCAAAGCCTGAGTTTTAGCATATCTCTGGCTTTGCAATCTGAAAACTATTTAGCACATCAGGCCCAATGTGATTCACTCAACACAAGTGCAGTAAATGTATCTTTTAACCAGACTACGGCATAAAAATGCAAAGGCACATGAGAGCATTTAATGAGGATAAGCGCACATTAAAAGACATTCCTTATGCTCGGCTCTCACTGCCAAAATTAGAAAAATGCATATGAGGCAGGCAATGTTTTGCATTGCCAGGACCAGCACTGGACTACACCGAAAAATCACACTGAATATGCCTGTCTATGATAAAGATTAACAGATGTTATTGGAAAACGAATACTTCCACAGCTGCGGTGCAAGTTTTCTAGAATGGCAACCCACTAGTACTAGTGGATGGATGTAAACTATGAGTTTGACATATGTAATAAGATTGATCTTTATACGTTCTTCGTAGAACCACCAACGTGTTAATTACAGACCTTCCAGACAGGAAATTGGAGTGAACAATGGTTGTCTTACTATGGAGAGTGGTGGATCAGGCAGTGCTTTTAAAGATGCACCATGAGGTAGCATTTGATGCAAACGTAACACAGGAGTAGGAGGACTAATTATCCCTAACACCGCCATGCTATCCTTAGACAATAATACCTGATGTAAAGAGATGCCTTCTTTAGAATGAGAACCTATTCTACTTTCCAGCAGGGTGCAAACAAAAGAAACGTTCTGGCACAGAAACACTTATATGTGTACGCATTAACAAATGAGAAAGACAAATGAACATTGCCTTTGCTTTAGTGAAATCGTCAAATTGAGGGGGGAGGAAGCTTACCAAGCTCCATAATGGCTGCTTTTAATGGGGTGCTCCTGCTTGACTCCGTCTTCTGAGTGGAGTGTGGCAGTAAGACTCAGCTGCTGAAGCAAAGCATGCAATCATGGGGTACACAAAGTGGCACTGCACCAATGCAACCACAGTTGAGCAAATCTGGGCGAGGTTTCATTTTGGGGGCGCGGGAGGAACAGGACTACCTTTGAACATGAGAATTGCGTTCTTCAAGCAGGGGCTGCTGGAGTCAGAATGCCATTGGATGGAACTCAGCCTGAGTGGTTCACACATGCTGTGCTACTGAGCCCCATTGTGAGCATAGGGGTCCACCTTCTCTGAGGCTTGGCCACTCATTTCTAGAGCAATGAAGTTTTCAAGGCCACATAGATGAGTGGGACCCCCCTTGTGGCGTGGCACAATAGAGAACACATTTTTCAGAAGGCAAGTAAGAGGCTAGAAGGCCCATGCGTGGGAGCCCTCGATAACATAATTTGCACTGTGACTTCAAAAAGCAGTACTTACAAATACTCAGGAGCAGCACCAAGGAAATGGAATTCACTGCCGCCAAACATAAGAAAAATTCCAGACACTACGGCCCACATGCATCAAGCATTTTTGGAGTCGCAAACGGTGCGATTCCTTAAAATCGGCCGTTTGCGATTCCAAAAATGCTTTTTGGAATGCATCAAGCATTTTAGCCCATAGGAATGAATGGGAATTGCGAATGCGCACTTTGCTAATCGCATAATATTTGAGAATCGGTAAAAATTGCGATTTTTACCGATTCTCAAATATTTTGAGAAAATGTACATGCATCCCATTTTGCATTTCCTAATTTGCGATTCCCTAAAAATCGCAAATTAGGAAGTGCAAAATGAAACAATGATGCATGTGGGCCTACATCCTTTAAGAGGGAAACGAAAAACTTCCTAATAAAGAAGTTCCTTCCATAGGCTGGACCCAGGTCAATAGAACACTTGAAAAAGGAGTGAAAACAAAAGCTACACAAACAATAGTCATTTGAGATTTTAAAGATTTCTGTTCCACTCATTTTAGCCAGATTCAAACAAAGACCTCATCTTGTAAATATTCTATGTATAATTATTAATGTAAAATCCCAGACTATGTCATACCCTGTATATATTTTACTGTATAACGTCTAATGTATAATGTCCTTCTATTGCTGCTGTATGTATCTACCTCTTAACATTGAGAAAATCTACAAATTCTTATCTATAACTACCTCATGTAATGTGAAGCACTCTGATACCTAAGGGGCTTGTTCGCGCTATAGAAAACTCTTAAATAAATAAATAATAAATAAATAAATATTATTCGTCAGTTTTCTATTGCTCTACGGTTTTGATATTGGTCCATCATTTCCTGAGCATTAAACTTACTGAAATTCTGCGGGCCACTCGGGATCATTGGGTGATAGTTTCATGAGGCATTGCTGGTCACAGGCTCACCATAAACAATATTCCTTTGAGACTTCGATTACCAGAGCTGAAAGTTTCCTAAATTCATTACACAAGGAAGAGTACATTGAATGAGACTCTTGCAGCTGTTCATATTGGAGGTGATCCTTGCACAGAAGGGCAAAAGTTGGTATTCAGTTAATGAAAATTAACAATCTGATTGATGAACGTCACAATTTTCCTGCTCAAGAAAATGAATTTACCTTTTTTTCCACAAAAATGACACCTCTTCTCTTATTGATCATTGCCTCCTCTGAGATTTGCTGATAAATTAGGTAGATGAAATCAGAATACTGTAGCGTCCTCCCCAGCCCGGGAGCTTGCAAATGAACATGCCAGACACGGAGCTCCATAGCCGACCACTTACTTCTTTCATACATGATCACAAATTGCACACATTACGTCAAGATTTTAATAGCCACACCTTAACACCTCCCAACAGATCACTCAACTTCCTTTTCAGAGGTCCACAATCACGAGGGTCCTAGCGCATCCGAATATCAAAGACACTACAAATGTATTAGTACAGCTCAATCTGCCCTGTGAGCGAATATTTCACGAGTGACCATTAATAAATGTAGCTTTTAAGAAACGTAAACAGGGGGAACTTTACGTTGACATGGGACGCGTACATCAAAAGCATACATATTTCACAGGTGGCTGAAATCCTGAAGTCTCATAAGAAAGATTTAGATATGCTTGAAAACGTTTAAAAAGCTTTAGAGAGACTACATTAATCCTCTGGGGTACCTAGGACTAATGCTGTCATTGCAGAGAGGATAAATAAGTTATATTTATCCATCTGTTTAGGAAACAATTCTATTATTGGTCAGTAAGATGAATGCTAAGAAATATGGTAAGGCTGAGAGGCCTGATAAGGACTGGACTATGAAAGAGATTCACACGACTAAAACACGAGAAAGTACCAGGTAGATGAAATAGCACATAATTAATTTTCCAACTTTATTGTGGTCACACCACTTTTGACATACCCTCGGTTTAAGTTCTGCGTGCCATGATTTCTTTACTCCAGTCTGGAACGATGATGCAGGACCCAATATGAGAGAGGGAAGGCTGCTGTTTACAAACATTTTACGATTCATGCCTCATCTATTTAATGTGTAGAAGGAGGCAATTACAGCCACTGACCTATCTCTGACAATGCCCATGATATATTACTTAAGCTGTTAAGCCACCGTAGTTGTGCTCCTGCTGAAGATCATATTTGTGTATCAAAATGGATAATTAGACTGTATATCAAGTTATTTCTTTGATATTGCTCTGGTCCTCCCAGATCAGCCTGGCCTTACATTAGGATGATCGACTGTAATCTGAGGAGGATATTGACAAGCATCCATCAGTTCATGTAATCACTTAATGCTAGACACTGATAACATGGTTTGCCTCCATATATTTGAAGTCATTTGCATTCTTGTGTTTGGGAAATTGGTTCTTTCCTCGATATATCTTCTGCATAGTAGTCAATCCAATTTGAATTTGCTCATAAATGTGTACGCCCTGTCTGATTTCCACACGCTTGGATCTATTGTCGGCTTAGTGTGGAATGGCTGCAGGGGTGTGGCTTCAGAAGCTCTACTCCCACAGCTCCATATTTTGAGACCCCTCAAGAATGCTAATTTCTGTTTGATGGGAATTTAGATGAACTCCAAAGTCAATGGGAATCAACAGCCAGATTCATCATAGTCCCGTTTTGCGAGTCCTTAATAGCGATTATTAAGGAATCACTATTAAGGACTTGCAAAATGGGATTCATGTAGGAATCGCTAAATAAATTGCGATTCCTACACATTCCTTATTTGCGATTAGCAAATTGCTAATTGCAAATAAGGAATAACTCCCCATTCATTCCTATGGGCCTTTCCATTCATTCCTATGGGCCTAAAGGCCCATAGGAATGAATGGGGAGTTATTCCTTATTTGCGATTAGCAATTTGCTAATCGCAAATAAGGATGCGATTTCAAGAGTGCCAGGGGTGTCCAAAGGACCCCTGTAGTACCCTGAAATGTAATCTACATTGGTGTTGCGCACACACATGTCCAAAGGACATATGTGTGCGTGTAACATGCAACTTAGAAAAATGCATTTAAGTGCATTTTTCTAAGTTTTCGCTATTTACCACGAGGTTTGACCTCGTGGTAAATAGCGGCCCAAAATTGTGATTTCGCAATTTTGAAATGGTTAATGAATTGCATTTAAGGAATCTCAAATAGAGATTCCTTAAATGCAATTCCTCGCAAATGTGCAAATTCTTTATTAGCGAATTTTGCATTTGGGATAATGAATCCCAAATGCTAAAATTGCACTCGCAAAGGGACAGATTCTCAGAATCTGACCCTTTGCGAGCGCATTTTTCTTTGATGAATCTAGATGCAAATGCTTTGGGGAGTAATTTCTTTGGACTGTACTTATCACACTGGATAGATTCAATGAGATGTCGGAGGCTTTCATTGGTAAGTATATCATACTACAGCTGAAAACTAGAATTAATGGTGCTGTACTAACAAGAACTCTCATATATATAATTAACAATTCCTAGGCAATCATCGATGAATACATATATACATGTGCGGAGGGTATAGCAAAAATCAAAGACAATAGGGCATCTATAAAAATATATAGTGTATTTATTCTTCATTTATAAAAATTCATGGCAAATTAAAAACATCATAAAAATCATTTCATAATAAATCAATATCAACAATATTTCTTACAATAAACATAATTAATGGAGTGGTATATGTACAAAATACTTCATAGGGTGATGTGTATACAAGAATTAATTGTACACAGCATTTAAAATAATGTATATAGGTACAAGGAGTCACACAGTGGATTATCATAGACTAAGATAATCATGGCTTAAAGCTATTCTTAAGGAACTGTAGCTGGGAAAGATGTTTTAATATTTTTATAAATAAACTCTCTTCTAGGTTTGTGGTAATTTCCTGAAGAAGGCGTTTGATACGCCGAAACGTGCGTCGAAAAATTACTACGTGGATAACAACTTGACTATTATTATTTTAATGATAGTTACATATCGACTGAAATCTTCTGTAGATGTAACCTTATATGTTTATTGTAAGAAATATTGTTAATATAGATTTATTATGAAATTATTTTTTTGATGTTTTAATTTGCCATGAATTTTTATAAATGATTGCCTAGGAATTGTTTATTACACATAATTGTTTTTCCCTGTCCTAGGAATTGAACCATTATAGTTCGGGGGGCCTTTGTTTATCTCCTAACAATAGCTCCCCCCTGCCTCCCAGGAATGACTGGCCAATTTGCTGGCTCAAAATCATGATTTTAGAGCTCCAGTCTAAAAATCGTCACATGATTAATGAGTGGTTAATGCGAAATTGACCAAAAGAAAAGTTATCACTGCACAGTGGCTCAGGACAACTTGTGAGGACACATAAAACAGGTGCTGGTAATATGAGACAAAAGATGAGGAAGCAGGTGGGCACCATACCTTCAGCCTGACTTGCTCGTAGATGACAACTGGTCTGTTGCTGAAGGTGATGGCATTGCAGAAACTCGCTTGCCTCTTTACTGCTTTCTGCGTTGGGTCCATGACGATCTGCGCTCCCTTGGCATGAGGATGAAAAAGCAGTGGACTGACTGGCAAAGAAGCGTACTGAGGAATCGGCATACAATGCTTCTGCTTGTGGTGGCATCGGTGAGCAGTAGAGGCTGGAAATGGCCCACCTATAGAATCTAAATGAAAATTACATTCCTCTGTAAAACTTAATTGGCAGTAAGCAAAAATTTTGCATTTGTCCATTTGACACACTGCACAACAGTGAACTATGTAGTATGTAACAGGTGGATGGCAACTTGTGTCATTGCCTCAGCATATTTTTAAACAGTAAATTAAAATATTAAGAATACAAATAAAGACTTTACGTTGTAGCTTATCGAGTTATTTGTAGGAAAATATGCACATGGGAGGTACAGTGGTCTAAAGAAAGTAATGACTGCGAGAGTCATTGCGTACAGGCTACTGCATTACATCTAGCAGAAAGAGCTTTTCTCTCGAGGATCCAGCATGACCATTTATACTAAGGCAGGAGGAGAGCCACAGTGCTACGTCTGAGGCTACTACCATTGGAGGATGGTGGTGGAAATCACTGCATAATGATTTGGGAATGAACGTGCGAAATTCACAATTTTTCAGGAATACAACTTGAAATTACACAAAATTATGCAAAATGTAAATTTGACACTTACTGCAACATTTTAGCATGAAAATGCATCCTTGAATTCATTTTGGACTTGAGGAAGCATTTCATGCTAAAATATAGCACCAAAAACGCAAACGTCAGCAACTCTAGCTGCTTACATTCTGGTCATTCTCGTTTGTCTGCGCTCCACCGATATAATTTCACTGCAAAAGCAGTGTAATCCTGCAACATGGTGTAATTTTGTCTAATGTGAAAATACCAAAATTAAGACAATTGCCCCACTGTAATTTAAATTATGGTCAGGCCTAGATATGAGCAATCAGGACGGCATCTGACACAACCTCTGCCTATTTATTTAAAATACTATTTATTCATTTCTGTAGAAACGATTTTAAGAGTATCAGGCTGTTGGACGTGGCCCTCTCAGCACGGTCATCCCCAGACATTTTGTCTTCCTCCTATATTTTTTTAATGAATTTGTTTTTATTGGCCTTAGGACTCTGTGCACTTTACCCTTGCAAACCAGTCCCAGTGATTGTGCTCTCTCCTTAAAACATGGTTTCAACTGTCTTACACTCAACTGGAATACTTAATTTTCCTGTATATCCCTTGTTGAGTGGTTTACCATATGCCAATTAAATGCTACTAGTGGGCCTGCGAAGAAAAACCAAAGGTGGCTGCAGCACTAATTATGCCACCCACTTGAGTAGCACCTTTAAACATCTCCCAGATTTGCCACTGCAGTCTGAATGCAGTTTGAAACTGCATATCAACTTGGCATTAAAACCCCCTTGCCAAGCCTTAAACCACCCTTTATTGCATATATGTCACCCCTGAGGTAAACAGTAGGTAGCCCTTATGGCAAGGTGCTGTGCTATTAAAAGTTTGGACATGTACTTTTAAGTTTTAGATGTCTTGGTAGTGAAAAACTAATAAATTCATTTTTCACTACTGTGAGGCCTATAACTCCCAACGGATAACATTGGAGACTCCTTATTACATTTAATAAGCTGTAATTTTCCAAATTGGAGTTGGTTGATATTTCATGTTTGGTGTCCCTGGGATTGGAATGTAAAATCCTCACTTATGGTGAAGTAGGATTTCAAATTACAATTTTGAAAATGGCTTTTAGAAATTTAGATCAAAACCACAATAGTTCGGGTACCAATTGTTTAACAAACAACATATACAATTAAGCAAAGGACAAAGAAAGTGCTCACTAAAGAAATTTCTTCAAAGCGAAAGGTTTTGTTATTGGAGCCTTTACCACTCGTGATTTTGGAAATATAGGTTTCTTTTTATCTGTTTGCCCATGCATTACCTTGGTGTTTCTTGTTGGAGATTTACAGTGGCGTAGCTAGACCTTATACCATCAGTGGTAGTCCCTGCCTTTGCTGCCTGAGTCAGCCGCATGTAACAGCAGGGGGTGCTGGCGGTCTCTACGTTTTCCGCCCGCGACAGCCACATGCAAGGGGGGGAGCAGTGGGGGGAGAGCCTGCTGCCTCCAAAACACGTAACGCCAGGGGTGAACCGCCCCCCCCCTTGCTACTGGAGATTTATTGGGGTCTTGAATGGTAAGTGGGTGCGTATGGCGTGGCACTTGGATTGTTTCAATGGCTTTGGATGGACTTTATCAAGTGGCAACTGTAATTCCACTCAACCAGTATAAACACCGAGGGCATTAAAAACATAACCCCCGTCCCCCCACCAGACAATACTGATTGTACAATCAGAAGGATCCGTCACTTTCCTCAGCTTTCTTAGCCACATGAAAGGGAATGTGTACTGCCCCTAGCCTTCAGCTTCCCACAAGCATGAAGCCTTCCACATGACATTAATCGTAAATCGCTATTTTATCATTAACAAAAGCATATCAAACAGACTGCAGCTGGGGATATAAGAAATGCGTTACTTACCTGTAACTGCAGTTATCCAGTATTAGTGTCTTTCATAGATTCACATGCCTGAATCATTCCCCGTCGCCGAGACGGGAGCCTCCGGTATATAAAAAAGTAATGTCCTAAGACATACATAAAGAGAATAGGTCTAAGGGTCTCACCTTAGTAACCTATCTAGGTCCTTATGCAGGAAGGACCAAATAGAGTAGGCTCCAGGGTCCCACCTTGGTAGCCTATCTGTGTCCTTTTGTAAAAAAGGACCAAAGTAAAAGGAACAACCAATCAGCTACTACCTCCCTCTAGAACCTTCCTGTGAGGAGCCTCAGTCTCTCAGATTTTCGTACGCACCAAGTTGGTTAGGTGTAAACCTGTTAGAGAGAGGTGAGTCCTTCCAGGAGAGGCGGGAGGGTGCATGTGAATCTATGAAAGACACTAATACTGGATAACTGCAGTTACAGGTAAGTAACGCATTTCTTATCCAGTATTTGGGTGTCTTTCATAGATTCACATGACTGAATCAGAGTAGCAAGCAATACAATATGCACATTCTGTGTTGTCACAGTAAATATAAAACTGCAAATAAGGAACATTTGTGACTGTAAAAACAACAGCATACAATGTCATGCAGAATCTAGTAATAAAGAAATGTGCATACCAGTCAAGGATGGTGGGAAGTAGGAGGGCTCACCTCACTGGAATAGATGGCGAAGCACTGCTCTGCCCACTGCTGCGTCTTTCGTCAGCTCAGCATCCAAGCAGTAGTGCCTGGTGAAGGTATGCGGGGACTTCCAGGTCGCCGCTATACAGATGTCCAGGAGTGGCACTCCAGCAAACAGTGCCGCAGACGTGGACATGGCTCTGGTGGAATGGGCTTTGGCTCGTGAGTCCAGAGGTCGCCCAGCCTTGTCATGGCAGAGAGTTATTGCTGAAGAGATCCACCTTGATATACTTTGTTTTGTTAAGGGCATGCCCTTCCTTGGCCTGCTGAATGCGACAAAGAGTTGGGATGATTTCCTGAATTGTCTTGTTCTGTCAAGATAGAATTTGAGGCATCTCTTAAGGTCTAAGGAATGCAGCGTTCTCTCTGCCGAAGTAGATGGGTTCGGAAAGAACGATTTGAGAACCACAGGCTCGTTTAGATGGAAGTCCGATGGGAATTTGGGTATGAATCGTGGGTTAGTACGCAGGATGACTCTGTCCTCTTTGAATTGTAAGAAAGGGTCTTGGATGGAGAGGGCTTGCAATTCACCGACCCTTCTGGCCGAGGTTAGTGCCAGTAGGAGGGCTGTCTTCCACGACAGGAATTTGATGTCCGATTTGTGGATAGGCTCGAAGGGATGCTTCATCAATTGGTGGAGGACCACGTTGAGTTGCCATGACGGAGGGACAGGTTTTGGTCTAGGAAAGGACCTGAAAAGGCCCTTCAGGAATTGTTTGATGAGCCTGTCCGCCCACAGGGAAGGGCCCTCTGAAGTCCGAGTGAACCTAGAAATTGCTGCCAGGTGGACCTTGATGGACGCATGTGCAAGACCTGAGTGCGCCAGGTGAAGTAGATATGGCAGTAGTTGCTGTGGGGTGACATGGAAAGGGTGTAGACCTTGTAAATGTAAACGTACATGTATTTATATAGCGCAAATCGCCCACATCGCAGGCATCTATGCGCTTGCTTAGGGAACCCGTCCTGGTATTCCCCTGTGAGATACCCCAGCAGGGTATCCACAAGGTGAAAGCCAGGCATCCCGCCGCGAGGGGCCGTTGTGGAGATTAAGCAAGCTATTGCCCAGAGTCGCAGAGTGTGAACCCGTGAGTTGAGTAGGCACCGGAGCGAGAATTATCGAGTCCGTGGAATTATTGAGCCCAACCCCGTCGGGGCGGGGAATTGAACCCTGGTCCAGGGCCGATCTCAGCTTCCGGGTCTGCCGCCTCTAACCCCTGAGCCACACTTCTCCACCCCTGAGCCACACTTCTCCCTTCCTTCGCACACCAGACACAGAAGCGTTTCCATTTGAAGGAATAGGTCTTTCTTGTGCTGTCAGCTCTGGCGTTAGCCAGGACATCTCTACACTCCTGCGGAATGTTCAGGTGGCTGAATTCGCTGTATTCAGGAGCCAGGCTGACAATTTCAGAGGGCCCAGGTTCGGGTGGAGAACCTGTCCTTGAGACATTGTGAGCAGGGTCGGATGACTGTGTAGGCGAAGAGGTGGTTGGATAGACAGACGATGAAGTTCCGTGTACCAGTGCTGTCTCGGCCAGGATGGGGCGATGAGGATCAGGGTGCAGGGCTCCGATTTCATCTTCCTGATTACTCTGGGTATCAGTGGGAATGGCGGGAAGGCGTAAGCAAACACGTTCCGCCAAGCTATGGAAAATGCATTCCCTAGTGTTCCTGGTTGGGGAAGCCTGCTTGCGAAGCTTGGGCATTTGGCGTTCTCCCTGGTGGCAAAGAGGTCTATCTGTGGTGTTCCCCACTTCGTGAAGATGTAGGCCATCGCTCCCGCGTCCAGCTCCCATTCGTGGGATAGGGATTGTTCTCTGCTCAGGGCGTCCGCTAGGACATTGTCTTTTCCTGGGACGTACTCGGCTTTCAGTGTTATGCCATGTTGGAGGAGCCAGTTCCAAACTCTCTGAGATTCTCGAGAGAGAGAGAGAGAGCGCGTCCCTCCCTGTTTGTTCAGGTAGTGCATCGTCGTGGTGTTGTCTGTCCTGACAAGCACTGGGGAATTTCTGATGCGTGGGAGGAACGATTGAAGCGCCAGGAATACTGCCCTCAGCTCCAGAATGTTGATGTGGAGTTTGGATTCCTGTGGCGTCCATTTGCCGTTGGTCTGTAACTCTTGCAGGACTGCACCCCAGCCTTCCAAAGATGCGTCCGTGGTGACTATATGTGGTTGCGCCGGAAGCAGGAACGGTAGTCCTTGCGACAGGTGTTTGGTCGACCTCCACCATTGTAAGTTGTTGACCATAGGTTGGGTGACTCGTATGCGATCCTCGAAGGATCCCGCAGCCTGCGTCCACTGCTTTTGTAGTTCTTCCTGAAGGGGGCGCATTTTTAGGCGGCAGTGCGGGATGAGCAGAATGCATGACGACATCATGCCGAGGAGCGATTTGCAGATCCTGACAGTCAGAGTCTTTTTGGATGCCACTAGCTTGGCTAAGGAGATAAGTTTCGATTTTCTCTCCTGTGATGGGAAGGCTTTTGCGCGTCCCGTGTCCAGGCTCGCCCCGAGGAAAGCGATGACTGTGGATGGGGTCAGAGATGACTTCTCCTTGTTGAGGGTCAGGCCTAATTGGTGGAAAAGATGCAGACAGGCGCTGGAAGATGCAGCTGCGGCTGCTTTCGACGGAGCCTTTACCAGCCAGTCGTCCAAGTAAGGGAAGACCTGATGTCCCTGCTGGCGAAGAAAGGCTGCGACTGGAGAGAGACATTTCGTAAAGATCCGTGGGGCAGATTTGAGGCCGAATGGGAGGACACGGAATTGGTAGTGGACTCCTGCGACTGCGAATCTGAGGTACTTTCTGTGTCCTTTGAGGATAGGGATGTGATAATAGGCGTCCTGGAGATCTAGTGATGTCATGTAGTCGCCTTTTTCCAGAAGTCCCAGGATCTCTTGTAGCGTGACCATACGGAACGACTGCTTCTTTAAGAACACATTGAGTGCCCTCAGGTCGAGGATCGGTCTCCATTTCTTGCCCTTTTTGTGAATTAGGAAGAAATGGGAATAGAACCCCTACCCCTGTTGGGCGTGTGGAACTTTTTCTATTGCGCCCTTTTGAAGCATGGAAGCTATTTCTTGGAGAAGCAGCCTTAGGTGTCTGTGAGGGAGCTTGACAGGTGGTGTCGGTGGGGGGTTCGAGAGGAATTCCAGTGAGTGGCCGAA
The DNA here is from genome assembly GCF_964263255.1 of Lissotriton vulgaris. Lineage (NCBI taxonomy): Eukaryota > Metazoa > Chordata > Amphibia > Caudata > Salamandridae > Lissotriton > Lissotriton vulgaris. The sequence continues at coordinate 1,061,551,219 of NC_141693.1, read as the reverse complement.
TTGAAGAAGTTGTAGAACCCACCGGTCCGTTGTTATTTGTCGCCAGTTTTGCAGGTAAAAAGAGAGTTTTCCTCCAAGCCGTAAAGAATGTGATGGTGGAGGGGCTGGCCAATTGACAGAGTCATTGACGATTGCCTGCAGGTCTCTTCTGTCCATTTCCTCTGTAGGACGATTTGTTGAAGGAGGTTTGACGTCCCGACTGGTTTTGACGCTGTTGAAACTGCGTCTTGCCCTGTGAGTATGAGTAGGAGGACTTGTTTTGGTAGGAACCCCTGTAGGAGGATTGTCCTCTTCCTCTGTTGGTACGAAAGGACTGATTACGAGACTGAAGAGTACCCAGAGCTCTGGCCGTATCGGTGTCCTTCTTGATTGCAGTGAGGGCTCCGTCTATCTTTTCGCCGAAAAGGTGATCGCCGTCATAAGGCATATCAATTATTTTGGTTTGGACCTCCTGTCTGAAGGAGGTGGCCTTAAGCCACCCTTGACGTCTTAGAACGGCGGCGCCTGCCAACTGTCGGAAGCCAGTCATGGCCACGTCGATGGCGCAGTCAATCAATTCGGAGGCCGAAGTTTGGCCTTCGAGGAGAAGTGAGTGTGCCTCTGCTTTCAAATCCTCTGGAAGGTCAGCGAGGTAGGGCGCGATGTCCGCCCAGAGTTGACGGTTGTAACGTCCGAGAAGAGCAATGGAGTTGGCGATCTTCACCGTCGTCGCAGATGTAGTGGAAAAGCGTTTTCCGACGGCATCTAGCTTTCTGCCTTCTTTATCAGGTGGAGTCGATAAAGGGGGTGCAGGGTTGCGCGAGTTCTTCTGCGCCGCCTGAGTGACCACAGAGTCCGCCTTGGGGTGCCCTGTGAGGCACGCTGGAGCCGATGATGTAGCTTTATATTTTTTGTCCAGTCTGGGCACTACTACCTGTAGGGAAGCTGGAGACTGCATGAGTTGTTTGCCCTGTTTCAGTAGGTAATCAATGATCGGGATCGATCTTGTTGTTTTCTTTGTTGGTTCCTTAAAATCGTAAAGGAAACAGTCAGTCTCCTGTGTTTCCATGGACATATGGAACTTTTTGGCTGCCCTTTCCATGAGGTTATGGAAACCTCCAATGTCTGCGGGTGGAGACTCCGAGGATTGTGGCTCCGGAGAGGCTGGAGAGTGAGTGACATAGTCTTGGTCGGCGTCCGCGTCAGTGTCATCGTCGCGAACTTCCCCTTCTTCATGTTCCCTCTCATCGTCATCGGACGAGATGGGGTCCTGTGCTGGGTCTTGCGTCCTAGAGAGGACCAGCGGAGGTGGCTTATGCCGTGGTACAGGCGCAGGAACGGACACAGTTGCCTGCGGGGTTGGAGGAGCAGCAGGAGTGGCCTTTTCTGGAAACCGCTCCTTGTAGTCTTGAATGAGGAAACGCAAGTCCGATACTAAGGATGCTGGCAGGCACACCATTGGTGTCACTTGAGTGTGAACCTGAGTAGTGACAGCTGGAGTCACAGGTTCCTCAACTTCCTGCTCTTCGTCTGTACTCTGGCACTTGACTACAAGATCTGAAGGGCTGGTGGCCTGGGTAAACGTTTCCTCCTCCATATCTTGGTCCTGTAAAAAACAGGATGGGGTTAGTTGCTGCACCTTGCTAGGTGACGTCATCTCCGGCGTTATCGGTTTTTTGGTGATTCTAATCGTAACATGGGATGTTTGAGCGTCCATAGCATGTGAGAGGAGCTCCGACTCCTTCCAGGCACCAGTTGTCATCAACGCCTGCGACGATGGTTTCATCAAGGAGCTGTCCGTCGTCGGCTGTATGTTTGTTTTCGTCGACGGTATGTCCGTCGTCGACGCCTTCGTCGGCGGTGACTTCGCCTTCGGTAACTTTTCCGTCGTCGACTGTTTCGTCGTCGCTGTCGTCGACGGGGTGCTCCTCGTCGACAATGGAGGCTTCATCGACGTTGCGGCTTTCGTCGACGGTGTCGGCGTCGACGTCCTCGTCGACGGTCGTGTCGTCGACGGTGCACTCCTAGACGTCGGTGGAGCGGTGGATGAAAGTGGCCGACCCGTCGACGATGAGGGTGTCATTCTTGTCGACAATGGGGACGCCGACGAGGCCGTCGTCGTCGACACTGTCGTCGTCGACGTAGAGACGGTTGTCAGCGCTGAGGAGGTCGTCGACGTCGTCGTCGCCGTGGTAATCAGTGACTGCTTCCTAGGGGCAGGAAGGTCCTTGCCAGACACGGTAGGCTTGCCCTCTGAAGACTTTTTGGCCTTCTTAGGAGGGGTGTCTGAGGGGCCAGGCAAAGAAACCCTAGGCCTCTTCAAAGAAAACTGCGAGGCGCCAGACATGCTCTCACCTTCAGAGACTAAGTCGCCTTCTGGTCTGTCTTTAAGTCTGTTCAGCCATATTAGAAGTCTCCCTTCCCGGTCCTTCTGGGTTTTATGGGAGAATTTACGGCATATCCTGCAGTCCACGGCCTGGTGGTGAGGATAAAGACAGTATAGACAGGTCTCATGTTCGTCGTCCACGTGAAGCCTCATCTTGCCACAGGAGGCACAGGCCTGAAAAAGTCCTTTCTTTTTGCTATCAGCCATAGCGATAAAGTCGAAAAACTATCGAATTTAGACAATAATCCAAGATTCCTGAGGAGAACTCAGGTGGAGACTCCCTAGCACAACGCACGGTAGAAAATCTGAGAGACTGAGGCTCCTCACAGGAAGGTTCTAGAGGGAGGTAGTAGCTGATTGGTTGTTCCTTTTACTTTGGTCCTTTTTTACTAAAGGACACAGATAGGCTACCAAGGTGGGACCCTGGAGCCTACTCTATTTGGTCCTTCCTGCATAAGGACCTAGATAGGTTACTAAGGTGAGACCCTTAGACCTATTCTCTTTATGTATGTCTTAGGACATTACTTTTTTATATACCGGAGGCTCCCGTCTCGACGACGGGGAATGATTCAGGCATGTGAATCTATGAAAGACACCCAAATACTGGATAATGTCCCGTACAGTTTAAAAAGCATACGTTTTGAAACTATTGGTAAGTATTTTTACTAAAATAAGCTTTGTGTCTTTTAACCGGTATTTAATTTGTTTAGTGTGTTGTTTGAAAATGTTATGTTCTGTATTAGCACCCAAGACTATTATGCTTACAGCAGTCTTTGGCATTTCAGAATTATTATTTATAGAGCGCATGATTATTGATTAACGCTTCTTGATGCTACGAGACCAAATGAAAGAAGAGAGGCCATTGGTTGCCACTGAGAAGTGAAATGGCTTGGCCACCGTGAAAAATTGTCCTGATTTTAGGAGCCAGTAAGAGTCCTTCCAGAGGCATATCTGAGGGTTCTGAAAGGAATGCAAGCAGTGGAAAGTTTATGGAGTCTACATACACTTTTGAAACTTTGTGTAACTTTAGTTTAGTTAAAGATACAGTCTGTCGGGCACCCAGATAGATCCTGACCACATCCTCTCTCAAGCAGTCCCTGGATGGGTATTTCGCTGGGTGTAATCTAATTTTCCTGCTTTTCAAGATGTAATAATGAGTGAACTTGCTTTCCCGCAGGCTCATTCTCTCTATTTTCGTAGTAGATACTAGTTTCCCCTGCGCGTATCCTCTCCAGTTTCATAGTCTCCTTTCGTGTTGCTTTTTTGTGAAACGTTTGTTTAGCCCTCTGACTGGCTGTAATAATATAAATATTTTTTATCAGTCATGAGTATTGCACTGGTGTGTACTACAAGAATGAGCTGTGGGCCATCACCTGAAAAGACGCCCCTTCTTTCCATGATGTTTACTTCATTTCCAGAGCTATTCTGTTGTCTGCTTCAGCAAATCTCTTGATTCTCCTGCATGTTGCTTGGTTTTCATACATGCTCTTGTGATTATCTCTCAGATTCGTCAGATGTCAGGCGATGTGTAGAAGTTAGTGCCCTCCCCTTAGACACTCAGCACCTCCTTTCTGTAGGGACATTAATTTTAGCCAGTGACTCCAAGTAACAGCCCTGCTCATCTTTATTTCCAGCTTGCCACACATTGGTGTGCACCTCCCTGGCCCACCGGACTGCTTCCTTATGCTGTTTCTCCAGGCCCATCTGTTTGCGGCTGAGGAATCCAGCCAAGCCTCCGGGACAAACTCTACACCGTTCGCCATCTTGCATCCACTGTTATTCTGGTGAGAAGGGAGGCCCTATCATTCTCAGCCTGTGAATCGAATTATTGTGAGTTTGTTTAGGGTTGCTTATGACCTGGATTTGAAGGTACTCACACCCAACTACCCTTCGAAACAGTTCTATTGGCGATGCTGAGCTATGCAAATCTCTCTAAGCAAGAACAAATACAAAGTAATATGACGTAGTGTTCACCTAATGTTCGCCTGTCTCCCTGCTCTCATCCCTCAGTGGGAATCCCATTGCTTAATCTCCGGGGCGGCTGTCTTGATCCTGACAGATATGGGTCCTTCTTACATGCTGGCAGATGACACCACTCTTTAAATGGATCCTCGAGGAATCATTCACACAGTATCCAAAATGTTGTAGAAAACAAGTTTTACTAGGTTCATAAAACAGTACAAATACTTAGGGGACCTGGCTAAACCGGAAAAACTGCTGAGTCTCAAAATATTAGTTAAACAAAACGTATGTGGGAGCAGATTACCATAAAACAGCAGTGGCAACCACCAACTGCTCAAAGCTAGAGCAAACAGTATCTGTCCTACATACAGCTTTTTTACGTTGCTAAAACTTCAATTTGCATTCTAATGTATAATGATATCATAAACAGATGATACAAGCAAATAGAACCGCTATAATAATCTGACATTTTTTAAATGTTCAAGGGGGGGGGGGGGGTGGAGGGCGAGGCCCTCACACTTTTTTAAAATCGTTTCTTCAACTCCTTTCCAAGGTGCCTGCTTAAAAAGTTACCATTTTGAATCCCCTCCCTTAACAAGCCCACAGCATCCTTTTATGATGTCATTAAATGAATAAACCTCCTTGCCGGTATTTTAACTATAAAAGTGTAACAGATTGGGAGAGATCAATCTATATTTAATTTTTTTTTTTTAAACGAAAGGAAGCATCACAGATGGTGCTAACTGCTGCACAATTTCACTAATTTCACAGGCCAGGAAAATACTGCACAGGATAATTCAAAGGGAAACTGAGAGCCCTACATGGAAAGAGAATTACTGGATGTGCAAACTGGATTCAGAAAAACCTGAGCAACAAGAAACATTATTGCAGATAATTGAAAAAAGAACAAGGAATACCAAAAACGAATTCAATGTATACTTTACTGACTGCAGAAAGGCCTTTGATGTAGTCGACTACGTAAAATTGTGGGGCCTCCCTAGGAAAAGGGGTATCCCCAGACCATCTCATTGTTCTCAGGCATAACCTTTACACTGGACAAGAAGCGACAATCAAGCCAGAACATGGTGGAACAGACTAGTGCTTCACTAAAACAGGGGCGAGATAAGCCTTTTTTTCTTTTAACGAACCTATTCAATAAGTATGCATACATAATGCGAGAAGGTGGTCTGGACATGAACATGGATTCAAGATTTGAGGATTTCAATATCAACAGCATTCCTACTCTCATAGCCGAAAGTCAAGGTGAACCCTCGTAATAAAAGTCAAGGAGCATTGTGAAAGATTGGGACTATGATTAAATGTAACAAAAAGACCAAGTAGATGACAACAGGTGTAGTAACCAAGTTTAAAGTGGATGGCGGACAGCTTCTCTCTTCTGGAATCAACCATCAATAATAGACGGGCCAGCTATGAAAGCATTCTATGTAGATTAGTACTGGGGAAAGTTGTGATGAAAGAACTGGGTTTTAGCATTATGGCCCTCTCGCCTTTTCCTGGTAGGCTGGACAATATGGGACTGCTTTGGCAGAGGGTTGGGCTGCCACGACCCAGTCATACTGCCTTATCACCATTCTAGTTGCAGCCTCTTACAATATGGAGCTGGTCTAACTATTCTTGCCAGGGCTGATTGTAGTCTCCGGTTCAACCTTGGATGAAAGACTGTGAACATGGTTTCAAATGCGCCGATGTATCTACAAGTCAAAAGGTCAGAATTCTACAAGCGATAGTATTCCTCGTTATACTGTGTGGAGGAAAACATTGGAAAATGAAGAAACGGAACAGGAACAACATAGATGCCTTTGAACTGTGGTAATGTAGGGCACTTCTAAGATTATCATGGTAAGCCAGGAAAACAAGCTGATGTATCCTCATCAAATCAGCAGAACTTTCACATGAAAAACCAATTACAAGTTAGAGCTCTCATACTTTGGAGTCCCTGGACAAGACAGTAATGCCGGAAACATCAAAGGGAAAAGTGGAACAGGACAACCAGCGGGTGACAGACTCAAAAATGAAAGTAATAAACACACCATGGAGGAATCAGAAGACAGTATTCTGGAGACAGCGTAACTATGTGGTGACTGCCATAGACTCGATTGCACCTACTAACTGATTGTGATGTAACTGGCCTGCCGGGAATCAACTAAGCAGTATCTAGACATATTTATGCTGTTTAGGGCTGGCTAGCCCAGAGGCAGCCTTAAGAGCGGGCCAGGAGCTTATTTCATATTAAAAACAACAGAAGAGTAAGAGAGGTGTTTGCGATGCTCCCTTTGTTGATCAGTCTCTTTACATCAGCTTAGCATGTGATTATTTGTTGTATACCTCTTCCACTGAAGTGTTTCCAAGGCATTGCATGTAGTGAAGTATCCCCTGCAGCCACTGCTTTAGTAGTATTCACCTTTTGAAACAGTAAACTCTTCATCCGTTCAGTTGGCAAGATTATACGGTATTTGACCCGTTTGCGAATCATTTCACTGGAAGAGCATCTGTGAGCACTTGTGATACAAGCATTTGTTTCTAATGGCAAAACAATCTGTCACACTCGCAGCAGACTTGTGTAAGGAGCCCCTATGCGCCTGCCCACCAGCAGTAATCCAGCGGCTATTTTAGAGGGTGAAAACCACTTGCACTTCAATAAGATTCACTGCAGGCCTTTGTGGTGGGTGCAGATAATTGGGGTTCAATACGCAAGAACTGTCTTGCAAGCACCCCAAGGATGCTGCAAACACCTGGTCCACGGGAACCATGTATTTATGTAAGGCAGTAACAACAAAGCAAACGGTAGCAACAAAAGTCATATACATTGTAGGAAAGTTGCTACATATGCCAGCAGCATCGTGGTAATTTGCCAGAATTTGTCTAAATAAGGAATCCTACTCATTCCGATTTCATTCATAGAATACTTGAGGATAGCGTGTATAAGGCTGCCCCAGAGTGCATCACATCTAATGATTGCATACTGCCTCCAAAATGGCTGCCTTTGCTTCGCCCCTACCTCTGACCTCATCACCACTGCATGACACTTGACATGAACTTGGCGGCTCCTGTGGATCTCTTCTCATCCTTCCCCAACATGTTGAAGGCTGTCATCTGCCTCATACAGCTGCACACCCTGCTTAAGTCTTGCATAATGTGACTGCATGTCATGCATGCGCCCCCAATCTAAAGCCAAATCTAAGCTTGGGCATATGACTTGTGCCACTGTTGATCCCAAGGAACTGTTAATGGTGAAGGAGACGTTAAACAAAACCATAGAGGAGACATTCTGCTGCCAAGAGCTATCCTCTGCATCTCTTGTCCCGCATTCACAATACAGTCATCCGCGTTTCTATGGCCTCCAACAAAAACAGCAGAGACTTACAGCCTGATTCATGTAGGTAAATTGCACTCGCAAAGGGCCAGATTCTCAGAATCTGGCCCTTAGCGAGTGCGATTTTTGCATTTGGTATTCATGATACCAAATGCAAAAATCACTATGTAAGAATTCGCATATTTGCGTGGAATGGCATTTAAGGAATCTCTAATAGAGATTCCTCAAATGCTATTCATGACACACAACAAAATTGCGATTTTGGACTTTTGGGGCCGCTATTTACCGACAGGTCAGACCTGTCGGTAAATAGCAAAAACTCAGTAAAATGCTTTTAAAAGCATCATTCAAAGTTGCATGTAGCACACACACATGTCCTTTGGACATGTGTGTGCGCAACACCTGTCCAAAAGTGCATTTTAGGGGTGCTACAGGGCGTCCTTTGGACACCCCTGGCACCCTTAAAATCGCTATCTCAGTTGCGAGTAGCAAATTGCTACTCGCAAATCACCATTCATTCCAATGGGCCTCTTGGCCCATAGGAATGATTGGGGAGTATTTGCGAGTAGCAAATTGCTACTCGCAAATAAAGAACATGTAGGAATCGCTATTAAAGTAGCAATTCCTACATGAATGCCGTTTTGCGTGTCCTCCATAGCGATTCGCTATGATTCGCTATTAGGGACACGCAAAACGGCATGTACATGAATCAGGCTGAATATGTGTAAACACTGAACTAGACATTAATGTCCTATTGGGATGAATTGAAACTAGGCTAATCCTGGCGCTCATAGATTTGCGTATTAGTTTTGTGACATAGGCTATGATCAGTAGCGGTGCTCAAGGGGAGGGAATCACCCAAACCCTCCAAATTCTGACCCTAAGGTTGTTTCTTAAATCAAACAACAATCCTTAGTGCTTCTGAGTTACACTCGTCAGAATGATTGTGGTAGAATTTGCAAGAAGTGTACTCGCTTTCAGGAGAGGACCGGGATTATGGGAGTATCATAGCTCATTATAATTGACTGGACCGAATTCAGTGCAATCTCAATCCTGATATTAGGGCATAAACTACTCTGGTTACTTGCTCACTTGGAATAGGACATTGTAGTATGTGACCAGCCGGGTCAGAAGAAGAACCGGCAGAGAGGTGAGAGGAATGGAGTGATTTGAAGAGCCGTACAACCCTGAAGAAGAAGCAGGTATTTTCCTATAAGCAGGGCCTGCTTTAGAGCTAGTGGCGCCCGGTGTGACAATAATTTTTGGCGCCCCCCGCACCCAATGATCGCCTCCTTGGATTCTCTCACTAGCACAGGGCAAACATGCCCCTCATCTCTCCAATCATAAGTTATTGCTAAACACAGTGCCCCTCTAAACTCAGCATCCCCCTCCAAGGTCAGCGCCCAGTGCGATTGCACCAGTCGCACTGCCCTAAAGCCAGTTCTGCCTACCGACGAAACATGTGTTGACTGGGCGACATGAATTAAAGACGAAGAACTGAAAATAACGCATCGCTCTTTCTTGTGCAATCATTAGAATTCTATGTTATATTTTTTGCATGTGTGTGCTAACGATTGTTGTTTGATACTTAACTAGACATTTTCTGGGTGCAGCAGGAGATAGTAGGACTGCATTTCTCTACCCTATGGTGAGAAGAGTCCACAGCATTTTTTTGGGCTCAGTGTGTCCCTTTATTGCCCATGGCTTCAGTTGTTACAGTGTCTATTTACTTTACTGCAGCAGATGTTGTTCCACTGTTGAGCAACAGTGTTGCAGAGGTGGCAACCTCTTTAATGCAATCTCCTCTGAGATACCTTTAATACAAACTAAAGACCGCAGCAGAGCTCTGTCATCCCCAGATCAACACTGCGGCTCCCCCCAATTCCCACTCTCAGTCATACAACCCCATAATTAACGTTATACAAGTCACAAAGGTATAGTAACAGCATTGCCGTACAAAAGTGAAAAATGAAATAGGATTGTGGCATACATGGTGTAAACAGAGACACAGGATATATAGTCTCTGATACAATATTTGTGTCAGAATTGTATTGAAATTTTCCACTTGTGTCCTTTGCAAAACAGCACAATGAACAGCTCCCACAATTGTAAAAGCCTTTTTTTAGACAATCTAATTTAAATCTAAGGACTATTTCTCCCATGATAACTTGGACTGATACTATCTCTCAATGTGGTACCTCTACGAAAAGTAAGTCTCCAGAGTGTTGTTATCCACTGTGCTGTCGAAAGGTATCAGACTAGCACTTGCCAGTGTTTATGAAGCACCTGGATAAACTTTACAATCTTATTGACGCAGTTAATCTAGGGACTTCCTGTTTGTGGTTTACCTTCTCCCTACCTTTAGCGTCCAGTGCAGCTGTCCTATCAATTCGCAGCACACTCTTTCCTGCTCTCTCTGTAAGGTTGTCATCTAGCCCTCTCTTTTTAAAAAAAAAATATATATTTTTATTTGCATTTTCAACCAATACAAAAGAGCTATCATGTCACATTTAATCACAATCGCGCCAAGACATTTACATACACAAGCCCTCTCTTTTTAATCTAATCTTCAGACCACTAACATCCTAAAGGACTCATAATCCTCACTGTAAGCCCTCCTTGCTCTCATCATTTCCCCACTGTCATCGCCTTAAGTTGTGTTTTGGGGGTGAGAAGCATAAAGGATTGGATTGGAAGCTCTTTGTTTCCTATACACCCTGCTCTCAATCCTGCGCGCATGATTGTTTGTTGCTGTTTGATATCATCATCTGTCATGGGAAGTCCGAGGGTAGCAGGAGACATCAGGCATGGGAAAGACTAGGGAAGTGCACTTTTTTATATTTGAATTGAATTAAACATTATTTTAATCAACGGGAACAAGATATCTTTAAAAAGATAAAATAATTGTTAAAAAATCTATCAACAATGTTTTAATTGAGTAATGATGATGGATGGGCACCAGAGTTTTTGTTTCGTAACTGGTGGTTTCAATAATGTATTGATTTTAAGTATGTAAATGTTCCTTCTAGCTCCAAGGCTGTTGTAAGGAAATTAACCCAACTGACGAAACGTGTTGGATGGAGGACCTGTGGAAGGAACAAAGGTTTACTAGAATTCTGTGTCTTGGCATGTGAAAGAAATGTTATAGGCCAAATTTGAAAAATAAATATGATACAGACACTGGTGTGCAAGCAGTCATATTGAAGCTGAGGGTATTGCTGGCTAATCCTGAAAGGGGAGGGGAGCTTGCTGAGCGTGGGAAGTTTGTTACAGCAGGGAAAGATTACATCAACCAGGCCTGGAGAAGCTAGGCAACCTTTAACAACCACAGATAATTGCATTCATTGCACTGACCTCCCATGGTTGAGAGGTTAAGACACTCAGCCAGGAGTGGAATGTGTGCCTTGCAAATTTCTGTGGGTCTCTGTGTATTATTATTACTTTGTCACTAGTATGGCTCAGTGCACACTACTCCCAGTCCCTCTCATGTGGTAGTCAAAGTGACATTAGCCCATATTGTCTTGGAGCAGAAGCTATTTTTTCACTGAAAGCTGAACAAAATTACAGTGTTACAACGTATTGGCCTGCACCAACTCTGCACTGGTGCCTCTTCTGCAGCTCCTCAGTTTTGGTGTTGGGAAAGTTAAAATCCAGGTGTGAAAAATAAAAGAGTTGCAGTGTACACTCCATGCCTCTCTGTCTCAGTCACCCGGAACACGGTGGACCATTATTCCTTTCTAGATATAATCACAGACTGCACCAGGCAGGGAGCACGTAAGGAGCCAATGACAGTCTTCTAGGTCAACTGAACCACAACCTGTCTGGGCATGGAAGGGGCAGTTGCAGTTTTCCTCCTACAGTCCCCTCGGATGATGCAGTGACGGCACTCATTGGTAGAGCTCCATCAGATGTACGCAGTATATAGAATTTTCGAAAACAACAGTGGTCCCATGCATTATTAAAATACAAACAGTAATCAATACAGACACCATGTGTTATATGTGTGTAATGGTGCGACTGGAATTTCTGTTGCATTTTGATCCACTGGAATCTGAAGTTCTTTTGCCTAAAAGCCTTGTGTTTTCTGTTTGTGACACTTTTTACCATGCCAATTTGTATGTGGTAGGGTACAGGCTTGTGCCCTGCTACGAAGAATTGTTGAAGGAAATTCTTGTGTATTCTTTGTGAATAAGTAAAAAGATTGAGACCTCTGTCCGGCTGGACATGTCCAACACCAATATAGTATCCATTGTGTCTATATTGATTACTGTTTGTATTTTAATAATGCATGGGACCACTGTTGTTTTCGAAAATATGTTCCCCAAGGTTCTTTGCTGACTCGTAAGGGTGCCCTTGTTGATTTCTAAATATACGCAGTATATAGAAAGCACTTACCAACAGTTATGGGCATGTGGGGAGAGGCCAAATCCTTTTTCTTAACAGTACATTCCAGAAAAGCCAATACCAATTGCACTGGGTGCCCTACATACCAATCAAAGATGGATGTTTCCCCATCACTCTGCTTTGAAGCCTTTCAAAACCAAGATGCATCCTATGTTTCCTGTAAGTCACTTCCAGATCGTGGTGCTGTCGTTTTCAGTTTTTCCAAACATATAAGACTGACTGTTTTGCAATGCACCACCTTTAGCATCACACAACATTTTCCAGCGAGTTCTTTGCACCCCTGTTGCTTATATTTGTGTCCCCTGGTTTCTGTTGTTTAGCGCCAGGTCTCTGCATCTGTTATCCTATCACCTCTGATATACTTTGTCCTCGACCTCTCTTCCCTAGAAGTGTTTTTTTGCCACAGTAGATTTTTTTGTTCAGGTGCTGTGGGCCTCCTTAGTCGACACCTGTTCTTTCCACACTTCTTTCTATGCCTACCAGGGCACCATGGCTACCGGAAGGGGTTGCCATTTCCTTGAGCAAGCTAAGTCAGGGAAAAAGGGAGCCGTTATTTGGTCATGCACTTGTCTACTTAGAAGGATGTGATGTGGCTGGGATAACAGCAGGGAAAGAAGGTGTTGGCGATTTGCATGCACCCACAATGCATGAACCCTGAAACATTGCACATGTAGACAAACACGGGCAGGTAAACACATACTCTGCACGCTCACATGCGGGGCATATGTAATGACACACATTCTTCACACACACAGTCATACACATGCTATGGGCACTTTCCTTTGCAGTCTGAGGAGCCAGAAAGTGGGAGAAGTGCTATACAAGCACCGACTTGACATGGCTGCGCACAAACATACAAACATAGCATATATTCACAGATATCCTGGGACAGGCACAGATTAAATCCACGTGTATTCAACAATGAAATCATTCCAGTGCCTAGAGGCTTTTCAGAGTGCTGTGCGTTCTCTACTAAATATGTTACACAATTTCCATGCATCTTACCATAATCCAATATTACACCTTTTCATTGTGATCTGCCTGTATTTCCGTTTGTGCTCTAGAGATGCTACTGTATGCGCACGTGTGCTTGTCTGTGTGTGCCTGGCTTGGCGGCGGCGCATTAAAGCCCCATCTCCGGACTTTGCTAAAGCTTGTTAATAAAACTTGCTTTGTATTACCAGCACGATTGTATGATAAGATCAGTCAATTCTTCCGTAAAGGAAATGTTGTTACCTGGGGGGTGGTAGATGACGTGTAACCGGGTAGTGGGGGAGCCCATTATGTTAGTAAGCTCTGAAAGCACGCGCCCTGCGCTGGATCCTTCAATGATGTCATCATGCAAGCCGCTGAGTGGACATAGGCTGGGGTTAGGACTCAGAATCGAAGTGTATTTGTGCTTTTATCAAAACCTGGAAACCGGACTCAGGGGAGCGAGCGTGGCTCTGGCACTTTGAAGGGTACGCCCTTGACCTACCTCTATTCAGCTGCCCATAAGAACTTAACCATAGGTATGCTTACTCGTAACATCATAACCAAATTAATTTACAGACACAACACATGCGGGCTGATACAGGCCAAAATCATGTCGATATTCATACATGGTCAACATTGAATTAATGACACCAAAATATTTATTATTGAAATCATAGTACGCGGAAGAGCGCACCAGCGAACAGCCCTGCGTGGATTATTACATGCTTAGATCTTCATCCAGGGGGTGAGGATTAAGAGACTAGCCTTAGTTTGATGCTCCACCCCTCTAAAATGAATAGCTCTCCTCCCCATGCTGGTGACTGCCACCCAGCAAAATATAAATAGGAGCCAGGAGGTCACAGGCTGTCACTGCTGGCGCTCACCCTTCCCGGGCCACAGCAGAGCTTCGTACTCTTTCTGGTGAGATATGGGGTTCCCTGAACTCCCAGGCTGCCTCAAATACAAGAATGTTCGGCCGGAGACGCCTGCCGAGAAAGTGGCAAACAGTGTACGTCATCGGCAATGCCGGCCTGAAGACAGTGTGGCCACCGTGAGCAGGGCAGAAGGGATGACGCCACTGCTGTCCCATACAACGCCCTGGGGAAGGGACTCCTGCCTCCATGATACTAATAATTCATGCTCCCCGCGTTCATATCACTTTCAGGATAAATATAATCGGATAATCGGATTATGACTAGGTTATGGGTTAACAGCCTGAAGAAAAAATGGAAGCATGTGTGCGTGAAAGCATTTGACCTTCAATGAGCCGTTTAAAAAACTGCAGTAAATGTCATTTGTCTTGTATAAAAGAATGGGCAACACGGGCCACGGCTCGGCGGGTTAATCCCTTACTGGAGAAATCTGGTAGGACCTGCAGGCCACGAATTTAGAACCGGGAAAAACCACTTCAGTTTTCACCCTGGGGAGGGTGATACTTTCAGCAACATAAACGAGGACACATGCTATTTAGAGCAGTGTGGGATTAAGCGCTATATATAAAGCGAGTTATTATGGAACAATTCTTATATTTTTAAACCTCTATCATGGGCTCATGACACACACACATTATTATAGTAACATGAAGAATACACATCGCTTCTATGATTTCTAAGTGATGGACTGCTCTCCAGCAAGCGTGGTAATCAGCCTGAATTTCGTAGGGGAGGGGAGACATGGGCATGAGTATTACGGAGTCCTTGCTTCCAATAAATAACCATAAAAAGTGGAACTGGACCCCGGAGCCACAGAGACATTGTATGAATGTATTGTCAGAGACCTCTCCTGTCCCAGCGATGGGTTAGAGTCTTATCACAAGCTTATGCATGAGCAGCAATGGACAGAAGGCATAAGTGGCATGGCTTCATGAGTCAGAAAGATAAATAGCTCTTTAGGACTCTCTTACCTCTCACAGGAATGTGCAATACATTTATTTCAGGTCGCCCTTAGTTGCAAGCATTTCTTTTTTTCTGTTTAAGATGTTCCTATTGATTTTGACTAAAATTAATAAAGCAGATTGTATACACACATCAATATGACCAAGTGTGAGCTGTGTTAGACACTGAAGGGATTGAAGAACGAAATCTAGTAGAGGTGGAGATTTTAGAGGGGTACATCATCGGCTTTAAAAAGTAATATATATATACAAAATTAATACAATGACAGGTGACAGTAATGATGAGGCTGCCTTTGGTGAGTTTTATCATTTTCACAGCGACTTTATATTTCATATTGGATGGCAGCAGTGGACATTTGCTCAGGTATCCCGCCGGGGAATGCCAATGGTTCCTACTCATCGTGAGTGTGTTCATTCATTAGCAAACCCCATTCCACCAATGGTTTTGATTCTGAAGATTTCCAATTGGCAATAAGCCTTTATATGGCAATAGGTAAGTAAGTAAGACTTGTATAGTCTGTCGCAAGACAATAAAGATCTGCTTCCGATACAAAAAAAGATCTATTGGGAGATCAAGGCTGATCAAAGACACTTCATGGTTGTTTGCCATATCATTTACTGCACTTTTTCAGATATATTATTATGATATATATATATATATATATATATATATATATATATATATATATATATATATATATATATATATATATACACACACACACACACACACACACACACACACACACACAGCTTCAGCCAAGTCAGAGCAAACACAAACTCCACTCGCTACAAGCGAAAGCTGTAAAACCACTCTTGCTTGCTTGCTGTGAAATTTAGCAGTTAAGTTATAGTTACTTGAGCTAACTATAACTTATGCTCCCGCAATGCACTTCTTATGACCTCACATGGTCAGTGACATCAATGATGACATCTCAAATGACACCCATACAGCCATTCAGACATCCACACACTCACTTTAATACATTTAGTCACACAGATTAGATATGTTAGAAATAGTATGACTAGTTACTAGTACACAAAGAATAGAAATTTAACTTATGCTGTAGCTTAGTATCAAATCTTTAACTCTCAGAAACATTTATGAAACACAGTCACAGGATGACCTCATCAGTGATTTCATTTGAGATGCCTCATTGATGTCATCAGTGATGTCACTGACTATGTCATGAGTGATGTAGTATGTAATATGTGAGGTCATAAGCAGTACATTACCGGGGTGTAAGTTATAGTTAGCTCAGCCTAACTATAACACCCCTATAGCCTTTGGATTTTTTTCAGTGAATAAATATATGTATATAAATGCACACACATATATACATAACTGGATAGTTCTAGTTAGCATCATGTTTCTAAAGGAAATGCATTATTTGATTTGCTTATATCTTTAGTACCGTATGATGAATCTTCACATAAGTTTACCCCCACATTTCTTTTTCCTCTCAGCTCCTTCCTGGAAAGTTTCGGGGTGATCTGTCAAGGGGTGGAGAAAGAGGGGGTCCCCAAAACAAGTTTTTTCCAATTAATTTATCTACAGGAACTTTAGACACAGCTACAGCCCAAATCGCTAAATGGATTTAGACCAAATTTGGCAGAAAGCTAGATATTTGTCCAGAAAGAGTGCTTTTTGTGTTCTGGGGTAAATCTGTTCAGTAGTTTTCGAGCAATTAATGCTCAACAACTTTGCATATATTATGCTACAGAACATCCGCAGGACAACAGACCTCATTATCCAGCTCTGGTGACCGCTACCAGCCTGACGTCCTCTGATGTCCCCTGACCTCACCTCTTCCATTTGTGCCTGTATCTTTACTTTATTTTGTTTTATTTTAGCTTCATTTCTTTTGTGCCCTTGTTCTTTATTTTGCCTTACTTGCCCCAGTTGACACACTTGCAGTCATCACCAGCCTCATGCTCTCGCCATGCTCCTTCCCCGCGCTCTCGCCTCCCTACTAGTCCCTCCCATCTTCCAGGACTACAAATGGAGGCTGCTGCACAACTGCACCAAAGGCAAGCCAGTCTGTGCCCACTGGCACCAAGTGCCAGGATCCCTGGCCCTACGGCCACTCTGATACACCGGCAAGGAACTCTTGGACCGAACCTCTGGATACCGAAACATCAGCCACTTCTCTGCTGCACCTAGTTAAACCAAAGGACCTTTCACCTGCCAATAGTGCTCCTTCTCCTGCTCCACAACCAACAAAGGATCCCATGCCACCCGAACCACAAGACAGAAGTACTGATTTTCAAGAACAGCACCTCCGCCTGGGATCACAGCTGGTGGAGTCTCCTCCGCCTGCTTCCATACACTTTGCATGCTCCAAAGAATCTTCAGATGGTTCCCTATCGACACCAGAAAGACCGTCACTCAGGCCCTCGTCACCAGCCGCCTCTACTACAGCAACGCTCTCTGGGCCTGCATCTCCACCCAGCTCCTCAGAAGACTCCAGACCATACAGAATGCTGCAACCAGACTCATCCTGGACCTCCCCAAACAGTCCCACATTACCCCACCTCAAAAACATCCACTGGCTCCCCATCCAGAAGAGATACCAGTTCAAGATACTCATGCACACCAGCAAAGCCCTCCAAGATCAAGGATCATCCTACATCAAACATCAATTGCACTTCCATCAACCTTCTAGACACCTGCGCTCCTCCTCTCTAGCCATCGCACACATCCATGCATCGGCCACAGCGGTGTCCGTTCCTTCTCCTAGATTGCCAAGACCTGGAATGACCTGCCCCTCCACCACCATACAGCACCCTGCCTGACGGGCTTCAGAAAGAGACTCAAGACCTGGCTTTTCAACGAGATACAGCTCCCTCAGTTCCCAGATACCCCTATGGGTAACAGGCTGCGCTATACAAATGCCAATTGATTGACTGATTGATGGAGAGATCTGACTGGCTGCCACCACATCAACAAGGATGCAGCAGTCCACAAAATAGAGTTTAAAAAAACATAGGGGGCAGGGCAGGTATACTGTGATCCCCTAAGGACTTGAGATGGGTTACTAGTGGGACCAAAAACCTCTTTTTTAAAATATGTTGCCCGCAAATTTGTGGAGGATCCACAGCAAATTTTTTTTTAAAGCATGCCCCCCTTCCACCCTGGAGTGTGCACGGTCTAGGGTGCAGCTCAAAATCATCTTTTGGGGACAGGGCACATGGCCCCCTTGCCCAAAGAGGCCCAGCAGACTCCATCCCTCAGAGCTGTTCTGTAAAGTAAGGGGCGGGGATGCCTGACCCCAGGGTACCCAATTACCTTGCGCCTAACGTGAATTATTTTTTGATAATCAATTTTGTAAAAAGGGAGTGATAAAAACTTGATTACAAACAGCGCAGTGTGATGAGCAGCACCACAACATAAGGCTTTCAGTGAATAATACAGTTCGCAGCACAATACATTATTATTCTTCCTCTTACAGGGGGCACGTAAAATGAGACCCGGGGAGACAAGAGAGTCAATCAGTCTAACATTCCCAACCATTTGCCCCAGACCTTCCGGTGTTTGGCCAGGCAACCTCTGGCTTTGTCTAATGATAGTTCCTGTGTAGCGCACCAGTCCACTCCTCAGCACCACATAGTTATAGTGTTGCACTTGGCTACGACCAGAGCGGTTCCTAGGAGTGCCTTATCTGGTCTGGATTCATCCAACCCATCATGTGATGCCACCCAGTGCTAGTCCGGAATCTGGTTATCAGAGCAGATGAGGTTGGCTAGGGGCTCCATGGCTAGGGCGAAGAGGAGGAGTGAGAGGGGGCACCCTTGCCTCGTCCCTCTTCCAATTGGGAAGATGTCAGAGAGCACCCTTTTAACCCGCACCCATGCAGTTCGCCTGGAGTATAGGACTTGGACCATACAGCAGAACTTTGGGCCTAGGCCCTTGACTCGAAGAACGTCTTTCAGATAACCCCAGTCAACCGAGTCAAATGCTTTCTCAAAGTCGGCTAGGAGAAGCGCCAAGTAAGGGGTCAATGATTGACGGTTGGCCAAGGCCAAGTGGAGACGCTACAGGCAGTGTCTAGTACTCCACGCCGGCATGAATCCACATTGGTCAGGGTGGACTAATTTGCTGAGGTATGGTTTGAGATGTTGAGCCAGAATCATGGCATATATTTTGACCTCCGTATTAATTAAGGAGATGGGGCGGTACTCCGCACACGCTGGCAAAGGGGGTTGCGGTTTGGGGATAACAGCTATGGTAGCCGTATCTGTCTCTTTAATGTCAATTATTAAGGGAGGGGGCACAAGTCCTCCCTTCCCAAGCTTAGATATGCCATGGGGACCTCAGTCAATAAAACCCACCACCTACTGAAAGAGATCCATCACTCCCCTACAGACAAAAATTGTGAAGGCATCTCTCCACCAAGGATCCCTCCCAGAATGCCTGAAGATGGGCCAACTATCTCCTCTACTAAAAAAGAAACGGGCACGGACCATAAAGACTTAAAAAACATAGGGGACCAAGTAGCCAGATGGATCCACCTGCCACTGTCTCTAGCTGACCATATAACCCTCCAAAAGATGATAATCCTGCCAAGATTTCTGTATTTATTGATTAACATCCTCATTATGCTGCCTTCATCATTCTTCAGAACCTTATGCTCGCACATGATTACGTTCACGGGGAGGGTAAACAACCTCGGATTTGGTGAGAAACACTTACACTGCACTATGCCCTGGGAGGATTTGAGGTCCGCCTGATATGCAATTATACGCTCTTTGCGCTCATGCGGACTTTACTTATTACTGGTACCCCCCTCATGAGTTCATCCATCATGTTGCTTGAGAAGAGGATAATGCACAGTCCATCCCACTGTACACTATTATTTTACAAAGATGACCTGCTGTGTCTATCTCTGAATTTAAAACTATTCAGTGCACAACTACCACCTGGCGATCCCAGGTACAACGAGCCCATAAGACCTCTATATACACCCGCATTACCCTTCATGCAACATCCAGACATATCTGTAACGCAGGAACAAAAAATGCACACCATGCTGACAGACAGAGGCCCGTGCACAACTGGGGATATGTTTCAGGAGGGCACCTTCATAACCCTGACAGACCTACCATCCTATACACCACATACCACACTCCTCAAGTTCAACTACCTGCGTCGGCGAATGGCCATTAAAGCTATCGATCCAACTTTCTCACTAGAACCACCCGGCCTTCAAGCTCTACAAACACTCCTTACTCCTACACGTGGGTGTCTCATGAATGGCGCAGGGTTGACTGCTCAGAGGTCACGCTACACACAGCGAATTGTGTGCCTGCGGCCAATCACTGGCAATGCACGGGCAAAGGCTGTGCACTGTGGGGGTTTGGCTGACCACTGGGGGTTGACTGCAGCCCCTGCAGTCAACCACCCACCATACATGGGTAAAGGCCATGCAAAGTGGGTGGTTGGCCTAACGTATGGTAATAAAAAATGACTTAATGTTAAATAAAAAAAAACTAGAAATTCACTGAAAAATAAACCCAAAGGTTAAAGTGACATTCTAGTTAGGTGAAAATATAATTTAAAACATGCTGTTTTGAATGTACAAAACCACTGAAATTCACCAGTTATAGTTGTCTTAAGTCAGTATAACTCATGCCATAGGGTAACTATACCTTGCACTCTTGCCCTGCATTGCTAATTATCCCACATATGATATCACTCATCACATAATCTGTGACATCATTGATAGTATCACTTCAACAACTGCAGTGACATTTTTGATGACAAAACTATGCACACCCTCCCTTTCAGAAACTTTATTCTTTTGTAACATAAATGGTGGACACTGACTCTAGACAATCAGATGCATATGTCTGGACACATGGGTCATGGCTCAGTGCCTCTTTCAGTATCATTATATGTCTAATATGGTTCCTGGTCCACTCATCCCTTCATTTAACCAACAGGTCTTCATGTACTAACAATAAAAAAAATAGGTGTGACATTATCAACAACTTTATCAAACCAGTGCATCAGGACTGTACAACTCTAGACCTCTGTTGGTGTCGACCCACAGATCAGGCACACCGTGGAGGCTATTGTGGCATCCGGCAATTAATCAACATCAAGGCTGGAGAGTGGGGGCAACAATTGCTGTCATCCCCATCACTACTGCTTTCAACACTGGAGTCTTTTTGAAACAGCTCCCACCCATTTTCTGACTTCGGAAGGCCTTGCTAACTTAACTTTGCAGTTTTCTTGTTGACTTTTTTGGGCTACGTATCTTCATCTCATGGCAGGATACACATTCTAGCTGTTTTGAAGCTTGGATGGTAGTTCTACAACTGGATTCTGGCATGATTCTTTTCTGGGCCAGACACAGCTGTCTAAAATTATGTTTGTTAGGTCATATTTTCTGCCACTCCCCCTGGTTATTCATGTTGTAAAAAATTTAAGATTGGACATGGGAAGGTTGTATTATTAACTGATTCTGGATTACCTGAGCTGTCGTCTCCGTAGATCTGCTAGGCAGTCAGGATGCTAACTCTGATCTGTGTGTTCGCATAGGAGAATTGCAAAGTTGTTGTGAGTTCCTTATTAAACCAAAGACTACGATAAAAGCCATCTTTCTTTCCGAATGCAATTTATTATATTTATTAATGATATTTTGCATTGGCGGTTGCTGTAATCGAATCTGGTAGTTTGCAGTCGCATGTAGATGGGAACATTGACAAAGGAAGAAGTGTGACAGGAAATGACTTTCGCTTCATCTACAGTTTGAATCGGATGTATCACTCTGCCATTGAAACGCATTTTGTTAAGTTTGAAAGTTTTTGATGTTGACCCTCCCGTTTTTGTCTCTTCAAGTTCTCAATGAGATTTTCAGATGCTCCCTTTCCATAGAAATGTGGTTTAGTATTCTATTGATTCTTTTTAAAGAATGCTGCAAAGTGTTTTTGAGCATTCTGCTGGGGTATGCGAGGTTCCACTCTGTCATTACAGGGCCAGCAACCTTCTTACAAAAGACAGGCAGGAATTTCCAGAGACAACTTTTAAGTGGAAGAACAGGACAATAGGTCTAGGGAAGAAAAGGTCAACGTGGAATTAGCTTTGGGAAGTTTCCAGGACTTTATAGGTAAAGTGAGTGCTGGCTTTAGGGCAGTGAGACCGGTGCCATTGCATTGGGCTCGAAGGTCGGGGGGGGGGGGGGGGGACTCTTTGCATGACAGGCTGAGGTGAGATAACAGCAGCTTGAAGAGATCTTTGTGTGCGCCCATGTTCAGGGGTTAATTACAATGGGCAAGATTACTGTGATGGTTAATGCACGCGATAGAGAGATCTGTGATATGTCTAGTCAGTTTTGAAATGATTAACATACCACAGAGAGTTAATAATCCTGCTGCAATGCACAATATGTGACATGCAGATCACACATTTTTTTTATGTAGGTGGCTGGGTGGGTTACTGCTTTTGTAACAGGTATACTTTTTTTACTTGGAGTTTATAAGCTACAATCCTTCTAACATAGCACACTGAGCTATTAACGGCCATCAAAGTGCTGCAGGCAAATTGAAAGTCATAGGTTTAGCCCCTTGTTTTTCCCCTCAATCTTTCATTATTCTACAGTTGCTAAAAATGGTCTTTTTAGGTAGCAATAAAATTTTCTTAGTAATTCTATTAGTATGACACCCCCTACAGTGTTACATTTCAAATCTTGAGTTTAAGGGAGGAATTTACTAACACTTCGCACCTGGTTTGCATCACAAAAGTGATGTAAATCTGGTGCGCAGTGTTGCTTTGGGATTTCCTTGCCAGTGCAGATCCTGATTTTGCATTAGATAGTTGCCCTAAAGTAACAAAAAGTAGCACTATGTGCTAATTTACGTCAAGCAGGCATATCGTGGATGGTACATGGATGTTTCCCATGCACACACTGATAGGATTTTGATGCTTATCCAGTCTCTACTAACTTTGGTAGAAAGGGATTTGCATAAATAAATTATGCCTTGACACAGGCATGAAATTGGAGAAAATATGTATCTTCTCCAAACCTTTCCAACGTTGTCAAAACATTGAATTTTGTGCTGGAAGGGTACCTTTCCAGAATAAGATCTATGCTTGACATCACGTATGCACCCTTGTACAATGGTGCAAGGTTGTGCACATTGAGGCAAGGCAATGTAAGGTATGCAAGCACGAGAGAGCAAAACTACCATAACTTAGTAGATATGGTGCTATAGTGCTATCATAGCACAGCAACTTTGGTTTCGTATGCACTTAGTTAATCTGCCCCTTCATTTCTTCAGACCAAGCATTCTTAACATATAATACCTACTAGTATGGATGACAAGCAACTCCTACAACCTGCAGTCCTCATTATCTTAAGAAACATTTCCTACACATTGATTTGCATACTTGCTGACTCTGTAAATTTGTGATGTAAAGCACTCCGACAGTCTACATGGTGATGAGTAGCACTATAAGATACATAAATGTGATAGAGGAGCTTAGGCCGATGAGGGGCACCTTTGGACGGTGGAAGTGAGGTAGTCCATGTAGAAGGAGTGTGTTGGCGCAAACAAAGATTGTTGCATCAGGCGCCACCAACTCTAAAGCCGGCCCTGGGTAAAGTCAGCACTAGACAGCTTGCTACCACCTTATCTATATAGCTTGCTACCACCTTATATAGTGAAGTAGTGTGGCTCACTGGTTAGAGGCGGCAGACCCGAGAGCAGAGGACGGCCCGGGACCAGGGTTCGATTCCCGACGCAGCAGGTTTCTGGACCAGGGTCAGCGGACTCGATAATTCTCTCGCCTCGGTGCCCACTTTGATCAGCGATCACACTCGGCAACTCTGGGCATTAGCTTGCCTCATCTTCACTAACGGCCCCACCAGACCGCCGGGGTTGCCTGGTCTCACCCTGGAGATACCCATTAAGGGACCATCTCTCAGGGAAGCCAGGAAGGGTTTTGCAGCGGTCGAAGCGCCTTGGGACCCTCCGGGTAAGTAGTGCGCTATATAAATGCCTATACATTTACATTTACATTACATTTATCTGTGTTGTAAGGTTCACGTTTGTTTGTACCAGTTCACACATGGCATTCTTATTCCTGAACGTGTGCTTTGCTAAGTCCCTCAGCTCCCCCTCGTGTTCAGGGCTTTGAGTAATGCATGCTTGTACTTGAGTAATGCTAAAAAGACGTGCCTGGGAGGTCAGTGCGCAGACTGTTTTTTTGGCTGTTTGTGGGCTTCTTTTATGGTCTGGTGGGCTGTTTTTTTACTGTAATTTCCCAGATATTACTGCAAGCATTGCCTTTACATTTTTGAGCTGCAGTGTCCCGTTCTGTGTTTGGGAGTTGTATCCTGGTCACTCTTGAACTCCTCAGCATCTGTATGTGTGGAAAAAATGGTGAGATTACAAAGAATTGTGTGCTGTGCATGCTGTGTTGGGGTTGTGGTTTACGAAAGATCAAATCCGATGGTCTGATATGTTTTGCAATGTTACAGCCTTCAGTTGTTACTCACTCCCACCTTTTGAGCCCCAACCATACCTACTTAACAGTAAACGAGATACTCTGCCTCTGTTGAATTCAATGTGAAAATCACAGTTTTGCTCCCTACACCCTTCCTGCCCCTCTGGGTTCATACTTAGAAACTAGTTCATAGTCGTGTGTTCGGAAAACATTAGGCAGGAACTTTGGGATTATGTCGCAGCTGTGCAGCCCGATGAGTTGCATGGTGTAGTATCTTGAATGTAAACATAATTCGAATAATATCAAGTGTGCTCCTCATGAGAAACTGAAAGACGACTATGTTAGTGTCTTGTTTTATTCTTCTATTTTTTTAGACTGGAAACAGTTCAGTACGTAGGCTAGATTTCTTTTAAAATGGATAGTTAATGTATTATGCTGTTGGTATTCCATTTCACTTACAGTGTGCGTTGTGGTCTAGGAAGCATCCGTATGATATTGGGAGGACAACAGATTTATCTTTGTTTAATTGCAGCTGGATACCTTGGCATATGCTGGAAGCTTCTTGTGTATTCTGGATCATTTATTAGTACCAGAATATATTTCACACATTCAGCAATATTATATCATTGCCACCAATGTCAGCCCCGCACAGCTCCCTATTTATTCTTTTTCTCTAGCAAGGGTTCTGCAATCCGATATGAAAAGTAATGGAGAGAAGGGATAGCACAGTCTTGTACCTCAATCTATGTATATCTGCCTGATCAAGGGCCATTACACAGTATATTCACGCCCCAATGCTTGTAGAGCAGTAGGCATGTGTCTATAAAGCTTTCAGGTATCTCATGCCATTTAAGTGCTTCAAGTAGCACTTACCATGCGACTCAGTCAAAAGCCATTAAGGGTTAATCCTCACCATACTCCTTCACATTCTTTATCTGTGGAGGCAATGATGTTGGTAAGAAGCCTTGTGTTGGAAGCAGAAGCAAATCTTGGCGGATAATGGGGTCTTGGTGGGAAACTACAATATTTGCAAAAGATTTACAATCAGTGTTTATTAGTGGTATGGCTCAAATTTATTGTGCGCCATAGGTCTTTTCTTCTTCTTTTGGAAGTGTACTTCTAGTTGCTTCTGTGAACAAACCTTGTGGCGGCTCATTGCATATTGAATATCTGTACAAGTATGTTGGCTTTCAAGTTAAATCTTCAGTAAATTGATAGAATTCAGGGTTTAGACCATCAGGGCCTGCTGCCTTTACTTTTTTCAATTTTTTGACTGCCATCTTGATTTCCCTATGAAGTACTTCAGCACTGACCGAGGCCAGGTCTTGTTTGAAGAGTGCCTAAGGAGAATGTTGTGAAAGTATGTACTAAAATCAGTTGCAGATGGTATTGCTTCACTTCAGTATAGCCCTTTATACACATTCTTGAAATACTATTCAGTAGCGTCTATATTTGCTTCAATTTGGCCATTTTTGTCTTTGATACAAATCTTTTAAGTTTTCTCTTTTTTGGACTCAATTTAGTAAGCGAAAAGTAAAAGTTCCTGTTTCTGGTTGTATGGTAGTTCGCTTAGCTCATCAGTTAGCTATAGTTTACTGCATAGGTGCAATTTCTGTCATATTCATATTTTTGCTCCACGTGACAATGAAGTGTTTTGTAGTCTTTTTTTATTTAAATATTTTTTTTTCTTGTCGGCTATCATTATAATGGTTTCTCCACAGAGAGTGGCTTTGCAGGCATCCAGACAGTCCTTGCATATAAATTCAGTGATACGTTGATTCTGAGGAATTTTCTTGTGAAGATTTGGACACATATTATAATCTCTTGATTGTGATGAAGTGATGCATTACATTTCCAGATGTGGGTCAAAGAGTATGATAGGGACAATATTAACTTTGGCTGCACAATTTAGGAGTTTTTGTTCACAAAGATATGATCAATTCGACGTAATGAGCTGTTAGGCTGAGAGAAGAATATATATTCACTTTACTCAGGGTTGGCGATTGTCCATGTGTCCATCAAAGCCTCTTCCTTCCTCAATCTCCTGAATCCTTTTGGAGGATTTGTTAGGAGTGTATTTTGAGTCAGATGTTTGACTCAATGTGGGATCTATGAATATATTGCAATCAGACGCGAGGACTAGGTTGCTAGCTGTTGGAATATTTTATGATGTTTTGTATTTAACTGAAGAATCTGTGATCTCCAGAAACTAGTGCATATACACTAAGAATGTCACATGTGTCTTATTTTAAGAATTGCATTCACCAACTTTCTCTTCGAGTTTGAGGAAAGATAAAAAAAAAATATATTAAATTTTTTATGGGTCAGCATTGCAACATCACCTACAGAAAACATAAATTATAACCATGTGTTCGAACGTATTGAAATCCCTCTTATACAAATGAATTTTCCTGCAAAGATTACAGTTGGGTATCTTGTCTGTAGAGTTAAGACAACATTTTCTGACTTTTGCTTTTGTTATTTCTGCCTTTAAAGTTCCAGAGATAAGTTGATCATTTCCATATTTTACTTGTTGTGTTAGTTTAAGAGCTATTTTTATATATTCCGTTGTTTTCTTCTGTATAGTAGTACAAGTACTAGGTCATTTGTAGGTCTTCTTATACAGCCTAGTTTACCAGAGGAGAATTAATTGGCTAACTAGAACAGTATGTATCTTATTTAGGTGGGTGGTATGCCCTATCTGAAGTGTCAACCCCACTGCTGTGTGGGGAAGGAAGCAATTCCTTTTGTTATTTTATTCCCTCACACACCCTAGTGGTGTCATGCTTCCTCATTGGGACACCCTAACGCCTAGAAGTTAGGGTGGGCTCGACCATATTCCAGGGAGCACTTAGTAAGATAGTTTTTGGCCAGGGGGATAAAGATTAAAAATCACTGTCAGATCCCAGTGCCCCTTTATTCTTGGGTCTGGCAATGATGTTAAAAAAATGTGAAATATAGGGTCTCTCGGGATATTATGGTCCTAGGACCCTATTGCCAACATGTTTCTGTCCTCTGCTGCCCCATGAAGGGTGCGTGGACTTTATTCAGGGCGTGACCCCTGGAAATAAGACAGTTAAGAGAATTTCCCTATACTGTAACGCGATAAGGGCAGATAGCTGCTCCTTTTTTAAAAATGACCTTTGTCGCAATTATTCACTCCATCTGTAAGGGGAACATAGAAAACAAACAGAATAAACACAAATTGGTATTTGGATGTGATTGTAAACATATTTCTTTCTCAGTATTTGTGCTCATACCACCGTGTTTCAATGTCTCTGGTGTTAGTGATACCCAGATGCCAACGCGTCCATGGAAAATTACCATGTCCACTCTGTCACTGACCACATATTTTGCCGGTTGTGTAATCATATGGTGGCGGTCACTAGCCGCAAACTATAGTCATGTATTCACTGGTGAGTGACTATTGTTTTGAAAAATCGGTCTTTGTTAATACACTCATACAAACACAGGCATGAAAACAGGTACAGACCGCACCCTCAGACCAACCTCCGTGATTATTTAAAAGCATTAATTCTTAGGGAGAAATATCTTATACTCGAACTAGAAAATGCGGTAGGGAACATTAGCCAGGAGGAAGAGGAGAAAGTAAACAAAAACCCATACGTTTTTTAAACTTTAATGGCATATCATTAAAAAATACGTAAATGAATTTAACATTGCAAACAAAAAACATAAAAGCATAGACTGAAGTGAGGCAGACAAGAGAGAGACCATTGCATTTTAAGACTTGCAGTACCTGCGTGTTAGAACTGGCTATTTCTGGCTGGCTAGGGCTGACGCCAAAGCTAGGCAGAAACCACCATTCTAGTCAGGGCAAGGGAGTCACACCCCAAGATAACCCCTGCTCACCCCCTGGTAGCTTGGCACGAGCAGTAAGGCTAAACTCGGAGGCAATGTGTAAAGCATTTGCGCCAGCACACAACAGCAACAACATACTAGGCACACCACAAAATGAACTCCACACAAGGTTATTATAAAATAACTTCTGTATTGTAAACACACATCAGATAGTATCACACAATATACATGGTGCCAACTGGCACGGGCAATATTCACAAGGGATTATGTACAGGACAGGGCCACATGGGCGCCTGTCAGAATCAGCACTTAGTTGAAAATAGAATATAGTAAAGCACAAAATAACAGTTATAAATCACAACCAGTAACTACTGGTAAAGGTAGGTACACACTAGGCAATACTAATAACCATAGGCCTAGATCACGCATGGACACATAACCTCTCTAGTATAACTATACTAGGCAAAACACCACCACCTAAGAATAAAATACATCTAGGGGTATAGGCAAGAACACATTACACATGATGCATCACAACATTCAGAGGTGTAGGGAAGGAAAAACACATGATGCATAAAACATACATTCAGCGGTGTATTAACATGGCACATGATGCATCAAAACACATTCAGAGGTACCGGAGGAAAACACATGATGCCTAAAACATTCAGAGGTGTAAGGAAGGAAAAACACATGATGCATAAACCAACACATTCAGAGGTGTAAAATCAAGGAAGACACATGATGCATAAAAACATTCAGAGGTGCCAGTACATAACTCAATAGCGCAAAAACACATGATGCCCAAAAACATTCAGAGGTGTAAGATCAAGGTCCATAATCATATTAAATGCATTACATTTCCTAGCACCACATCACATTGCGCAAAACTCACATTAGGCAATTACTATCATACAGATACACATTGCACCTAAATAAAATCACATACCAGCCCCCATCTAATAAAGGGACTAAAAGAGCCCTGTTGTCCAGAATGTCAGGGCGCGCTGCCATGCAGCGCCAGTCAGGGGTGCGCCACTGGTGCAAAACCTAAACGTTGCAGGTGCCCACTACTTGCTGGGCACCTGGGGACATCACACAAGACCTAAACGGTGCAGCTGCCCACTAATTGCTGGGCAGCTGGGAATCAAAAACTGCGACAGGGTCCTCACTGACCCTAGACCAGCACTACGCCAACTGTTTGAGCCTCACAGGCTCTTAAACTCTGCGCACGTTGGAGCCACACAGGCTCTGAAACTGTTGGGGCGTTGGAGCCATCTGGCTCTATAAATACACATGCCCCCAAGTCCTCCGTGGGACTTTAAAACAAATGGCCAGGGTAGAGCCACGCAGGCTCAAACAAAATATGCCCCATGGTTGGAGTCCCCCCTCTGGGGTCTTAAAATCATTAACTGTCCAGGAGCCTCTCTGGGCCCTAAAACAAAGAACTGGCCCCTCGAGTCTCTCGGGACTCGTGCACAGAATACGGCCGTCGTTGGAGTCCCTCCTGGACTCATAAACACAGAAATGCCCCCGGAGCCCTCTCAGGACTCGTACACACAAATGCGGGCATTGGAGCCTCAGGCTCCGTTGAAACGTTGGGGCGGCCCACTGCCAGCTGGGGCCGCCCTACCTCCACTCTCACCCACATGCCGCTCTCCGGCACCAACAGCAGCCGCACGGAGCCCCCCCCAGCCCTTCTGACTCACCGGGCTGTCTCCTGTGCGGGGCTCCTCCGTGCGGCGGCTTCTCTGCTGGGCGGCGGCTCTCCTTCGCCGGCGCTTCCTTCTCTCCCCGGGGCTCCCTCAGCACACGGGAGCCCCAGCAGCAGGCCACGCTTCTTCTCCCTTCTCTCTCAGGGCTCCCTCAGCACACGGGAGCCCCGCCACAGGCCGCAACACCCCGGCACATCTCCGGTCTCCCTCCAACGCATGGGAGACCGGCAACGAAAAATGAGGCTTCTTTCTCCGGCCGGCGGGTGGGACTTCCGGTCCTTCTCCTGGGCCGGGATTGGCCGGCCAGAAAGCTGCTTCCGGGTCGTCGCGGGCAGCGCGGCGGACCGTACAGGCACTGTAGGCGGGGGCTGAATTAACCGAGGGGTGGGCTCCCTCGAGTTAATAACAAAAACGAAGCGAGGCGGGCACTCGCATTTCCAGCGAACAAAGCGCTCCCAAGCGCTATAATCAGGAATAAAGCGCTCCTAGCGCTAAAGGCAGAAATAAAGCGTCACCAGGCGCTAGGGGTGAAAGCAAAGCACTCCCAGCGCTAGGGACAAGTAAAGGTCCACAAAAAGTCCTTCAGGGGTCCAGGACAAGTCCATCAGATATCCAGGGGCTGGGCAGGGCCCAGGGATTCCCCTGGGCCCAAGCAGCAGCACGCCCCTGGTAAGATTCAAGTCCAAAAACAAGAACATAGAGTGTCACAGCACCCTTTTTATACAGAGAAATCCTTTGTCTAAAGGGTGCAGGCAGTGTGAGGACCAGCTAGAACTGGTTATAGGGAACTCCTTTCAGGGTGAGGGGCAGAGGCGACAGTCGCCCCGCATGAGGTGGAGCCAGCATTGTGGCAGGCAGGCACAGCCCTCTTCACTCCCAGGTGCTATCTCCTCCCACTTCCCTGGCAGCAGATGCAGCCTTTCATCCACGGGCTGACTCAGATAACCTCCTGGGGCTCCCCAGCCCCTGTCACCCTCAAACCAGACAGTCAATCCACAAGCAGGCCCAGGCACTCCTGGACCAGGCTCACCAGCCAATCACACGCCAGACACAAATTACACAAATATGCCAACTTCTAAAAGTGAGAAAAACCAAAGGTGGTGATGGACGGAGCGTTGACAATACAAACACTCACCCCCAGTCAACTGATCTGGGTTTAATCCATCACCGTTCTTTAGCTCACTCCACCACCCCAGTTCAGACATGGCCGTATGCAAATCAGTCTGACCCTGTGCCTCATGGGAATGAGAGAGCGCAAACTGAACGAATTGTATAAATGCACCAAACTTACACGTAATATGCACAATCATGAGAGAAATGCCATGAGTGCCGAGAATATATTCATCTATACTTCGAAATGTGTAGTTAATCTAGAGATTTTATATAGAAGTGGAACTAATGCAGAAACGTGTGAAAATGTATAACCTTATTAGATGTGATTAATCCTGATCAATGTCGTGTAGCTGCTAAAATGTAAGAATGACATGCTGCAAGCACAGAACGAAGTACGCCTCAGGGCCAGAGCTGAAATGGTTGGGAAAGGTATTCATTTGCACGACGTGGATTGCACTAAATGATATTTAGTAACTTTGTTCTCAATAGGTTTATATTTTATAGATGTGTTTACATAATCATAAAGTAGAGTATTAACGTGATGTATTGATTAATGAAAGGATTTGAAGAATAATCACTATGAGAAATGTTGTAGGCCTGAAATGTTTAACCATGCTTGATTTACACGTATTAGTATGAGCCAAGTTGCGCCGAGACATAATGTTGCAAACTTCTGTTAGAAGTTTATGAGAAGTGGGATCCTAGCTGCGGATGTCTGTCTGCGGGTGTGAGGAGGGATCTAATTAAATATTGGATGAATAGGATTCTGTTCAGGAGAATGAAACAGACATGGAGGAGGGTTTAGGAATGTTTGAGGGGTATCGGCGGGCCGGAGAAGAGTCTGAGAAGCAAGGTCAACTCTAACGCACGAGGCCCCAAAGAGGATCATCATGGAAAAAGCCAGAAGCAACACCACGTGAGGGGCGTCTCATGAGGGGCGTCTCAAATGAGATTGTGTTTTTGTATTAGGGACAGCACCCCTGGGTGGAGTTAGAGCAGATGCCTGAGGACCCTTTAGAGAGTGGATGGGTAGGCAGAGAGGGGTCATGACTGGAGATCATAGGTTTTCATCTAGAGACTAAGAGTGAGTGATCTTCCTAGGAAGTCATTCACCACTGACACCTTTGTTAGGGTGGGATTCTGTTAAGTAGGGATACCATCCAGAGTAGGGTAGGGACAGCCTAACCTGAATCTTTCTCCTGCTGTAAATGACGGAGAGATCACAATACGTGTCTATGCTTGCAGCCCTTTTAATCTTAGAACTTGTACTGGTTGTATTCTTTGCTCGCTTAAGAGCTTTTCGGGAGCACATGTATGTAGTGGTGCCCGTGTATCTTTTGAATCTCATTCTGAGATGCTTGTATTTGCAGTTAACCTTAACCTTATAATAAAACTTTAAAAGCTAGAAGTAGTTTGTGGTTTTTCTGAGTTGAGTCCATCATTAGCAAAGTTAACTTGGTAATAGAGGCACTTTCTTTCCTCAATGACAGGCAATAAAGATTCAGTCGACCAGAACGAGGTTTAGATCCAGAGTGATAAGATAGAGATCTGAAATCTCGCCCCGAGCAGTTGGTAGCTATAGAGGATGGTTGCCTTCTTGAGGAAGGTGATCTAGGCCAGGTTAGATTACCCCAAGGCCCCTAGAGATCGATGATTGGAAGAACCGCCCGCCGAAGAAGGTCCGGATGACGTGAGACAGAAAAGCAGCAGTATCGGTCGAGAGTGAGTATAAAGGGTCATGCGTGTTAGATTGCGGTGTTTTTATGTTGTATCTATGTTGTAATGTTTGGCGGAGTTGAATGCCTGTAGAGTGACTGTGGAACAGGTTGTGAGCGCGCGCAACCGGTGAAAATCTTAAGGTCAAGGAGAGCTTAAGTGATTCGGGTGTATCGGACATCCAGAGTAATTGTCAACCAGAGTGAAGGGGGTCATGAGGTACCATTGATCGCCCGCAGAACCGAGATAGGGGGAACGTAAGAGTGAGTGTGTGAGTAACGGACGCTGGTCGGAAGTTACTGTGTGTAAGCAACCTATCAGAGGGACGGAGGACGTTTCGTCAATTGTTGTGACAATTACAGGTAGACTGTGGACGTACAGTCAAGAGAAGTGACGGCTTGGTCGGAAGTAGTCATTTTTCGGTGTATGAATGGGACGCATGCATGACCGGGAGACGAGCTGAGAAAGGAGGGGTGCTGCTGCGAAGCGGAGACGAGTGACGTCAGAAAGTGCTGCGCTGGGATTGGCCGGCCGGAGCAAGACCGCGCTGTGATAGGCCAGCTAGCAAAGCCGCGCTAGGATTGGTGGATTGTCATCAGGAAGTAAACAGAATAGTGAGGCTGGAAATTGTGCGTATAATCATGAAGTGTTTTAAATGGTTAAGAGCGGCGTTTAAAAGAGAGAGGCGGAGATCTTATGAAGGGGAAGAAGCCCCGCCGGAGGGTACGCCGGCTTATTATATGGCGGCAAATGTTGGGCTCCACACTATAATGTGGATTTCGGAGTGGAGTAAAATTACAGAAGGAAATGAGGAATTAACGTTCCCAAAGTATGGGACGTTCAGATTAGAGGTGTTACATAGATTGAAAGCAGTCATGACCTCAATGAGACCTATGCCTAGACCGACCCAATTTGAAGCTCTCAATGCCTGGATTAGGGCAGCGCATGAGAAGAACCTGAATAGACGACAAGAAAGGGTGCAACGATCGGTAAGAGCAGTGCAGGAGGCTAAATGGGATGCGGATGCTAAAAGGTGGAGAGTGCATAACATTGAAGTAAACAAATTGTACCCAGTATTAGAAGTGCCAGGAAACAAAAGCCCATTAGAAGAAGATGATGAGAGCGAGACAGAGGACAGCCTGATAAATAGGTTACTGACAGATAGGCCACCCCCGTATAACAATGAGACAGGAAATGGTGAGACTAGTAGAGAGGGGGGGCCCAGCATAGGGGAGAATAGACCGCTTCCCATTACCGATTGGGATCCCACTGCAAAGAAGGAATTGTCCCAACCTAGTCCGGTGCAGCAGGTGGTCGGAAGGTTTGTGGTACAACGGGTGCCGGAAACGGAGTGTGCCACATCTTACGCACTACCAGACGCCCTGCAAGTACCTGTTACCATAGGCCCTATAGTATCGATTTATGACCCAGAAAGAGAGAGAGGGGAGGAACAGGTACGGAGGGACAGGGAAAGAGCAGAGATGGCAAGGAGGAATGACATGATCAATTCTCCAAGTCAGCTGCCAAGGCCAAGGGATTGGAGCACCCCGGTACACACAGCAGAAGATCAAACAGGAGGTCCGGGGGGCCCTAGATGGCCGGTGGATATGAGGGGATCAGGACGGAAATCCTTTCAGGAGCTAAGCGAGTACATGAAGAAATGGGACGAGGCAGTAGAAGCTCACAAGAGCAACATAGCAGCAGAAGCTGGAAGGGAAAGCCAAGATAGCAGGACCCGGACTCACTGCGGGGCTGATGAAAGCAGTCCGGAGTGGGACGGGAGGGGTCAGGACGGTAGGGGAGACACCCATCATTCCAGGGGTGGAGGTAGACCAGACTTGGAAAATAGGAGCCCTGAGTGTGGGGGGGTGTCCCGCCCAATACACAGTGAAGGAGACAGGAGAACTCAAGAGTATAGAAACAGTTTCAAGTACACCCACTATGTGTCTGGGAATAGTGGACAGAACGGGAGTTGCGAGAGGCCTCGCCATGACCCCTGTGATTACGGAAATGAACACAGTCCGGGGGATATGGGGAGCCGAGAAGGGTCTTACCAGATACTGAGTGACACTAGACTACGGGACAATAAGGACAGAGTAGAGAACCACAGAGAACCTTGCCAGGAAATAAGGGGAGCCGGAGAAAATGGACAGAATGGGATAGGGGGAAACAGGCCCGTGTTTTATCACCTCCCCAGGCAGGATGGCCGAGCATGGGATTTAGAGAGATGGGAGGAAGGGAGGACTCTCCTTAACTCTCCTGAGCGCAAGCGTAGGGCTCGGAGTTGGGATGGTAGAGAGACCAGTGAACCCCCGTCGAAAGAGATACTGCGAGCTGAGATAAAAGCCAAGAGACTCGATGTCGCCAGCTTAAAGTCAGATCTGGATGACATGGTGGATGGTACCCTACCTCTAGAAAGAATGGAAATGTATGAGCAGGATGAAATACTGTTCATGGCAAAGGACATCACCCGAAAGGCGAGAACAATCCATGAGAAGTTAGTCGAACTAGCAGGCAAATATATGGTGCACCTGTCAAGGACCAAAGCATTACAGGGTAACCACAGGCTACATTATTCAGATCGAGACCTAGATGAGAGAAGGACAATAGGATTGAAAACACACATAAGGGAACTGATCGCTGGAATAAGGACGTGGAGGGCACTGGATAAATGGGAAGAAAGGTGGTCCAAGAAAGGGACCGTAAGGAGAAGCACGCTTGGTATGACACCGGGAGGACTACAGAGAATAGAGGCATACCCTTTGCGGGAGGTTGCAAATGGGAACTATGTACATGTGCCATGGAGCAGGGGGGACTTGGCAGCCTTTACCAACTCCTTCCCAAAATTGAGGGAGAACCCAGTCGAGTGGTATAAGCAAGTGGAGAGGTTTGTAAAAATCTCAAAAGTCCTATGGATAGATCTGAACACTCTGTTTGACATTGTGGTACCGGGAGACTTGTGGACAGCATGTAAGGTTAGCGCTGAGTGGCCCACAACCGAGCCAGAGAGAGATGCAAGGACTAATGGGCCGTCCGAGACAGTAATGGTAAAATACGAGAGAGTGATGACTTGGCTGAAAGACAAGGTGCCAATGCAGGATATAGATTGGGTCAAAATAGATCGGACTAGACAGGAACCCAAAGAGACCGTTCATGAATATTACGAGAGATTGCTGAAAGCGTTTAAACAATATAGCGGGTTGGATGTAATGGACCCGAAAGACATAGGGCAGTTCGTGTCTAAGTTTGTCTTGGGTTTAAGACCAGATATTAGTTTAATGATTCAGCAACACTTGATTTGCTGGCAAAATAAACCTTTAGATGAAATTCTGAGATATGCCAGGTACTGCTGTGATGAGATAGACTCCAAGGCAAAGAAGCTAAAGGAGAAACTGATGGTGGTGCAGATGCAGTCAGCTGGTAAGGGTGGACAGCAGCAACAGCAACAGGGAACGGGAACTGGGGGTAAGAAACAGTATAGCCAGAACAAGGGCAATGAGGAGAACTCCACCTTTAGACCAAGGGTGGATATAGCCGCATTGAAGAAAACGACTCGATGCCACCAGTGTAACGAGGTGGGGCATTGGAAACGCGAGTGTCCCTACAACGTTGAAATTGGAGAACAGGAGGTAGAGGAGGAAGAGGTTCAGAGTACTCCGGCGAGAGGGGTAACACCCTACCAAGGAAAGGTGCTCAAAGGGGGGACCCCACCCCCACGAGCCCAGTTCCCCCAGCCACCCAGAGTAGGGACCATGGGTAAGACATATAGACAGATGCCTCTGTTTGTAGGAGGGGAAGAATGCTATTACGTTGATCCATTAACAGGACAGAGAGTGGAAAGAGAAGACTGTACCCTCGGGGCAGCCTTAGATGTGGACCAAAGGGGACCCTACGTTGAGGCCGAAGTGGCAGGGTGCCCCACGACATTCCTAGTGGACACAGGAGCCACTCGATCCACGATAAGATCAGCCGCAGTTCCAGGCCTGCCCATGTCTGGAGAGACCATACAAGTGGTGGGGGTCGCAAACAGGAGAATGACTAGCCCATTGACAGAACCAGTGCAGGTGAAAATAGGGAAATACAGCGATGAGCATCAGTTTGTGGTTTGCGATTCTAGTCCTGTATGTCTGTTGGGAAGAGACCTTTTGTGCAAGTTAAATTGTACAATATATTGCACACCACAAGGAGTGGAGGTATTGACCAATGATGACGATGCTGACTTCAAGGTCGCAAATTCGAGAATATGTGTGGAGCTGTATCCCACCTTGACAGTGGATGAGCTCCCATGGGATCTGAGAGAGACTGTGGCACCAGAAGTGTGGGATTTCACTGGGGAAGAGATCGGACTGGTCAAGGGAGTGGACCCAGTGAAAATTGTAGTGAAACCGCATGCCGAGTTCCCAAGAACACCCCAATATAAATTGACTCCAGAAACGATTGCAGGCATAAAGCCCGTGATCGAGTCCATGATTAAGCAGGGAATATTGAAGGAAATCGTGGGTAGTCCATGCAACTCCCCGATTATGGGTTTGCAGAAACCAAATGGGAAATTCAGGATAGTGCAAGACCTCCGAAAGATTAATAACATAGTTGTCTCATGTTGTCCAGTGGTACCGAATCCATCAGTGATACTGTTTCAGATACCGTTTCAAGCCGAATGGTTCACTGTGATAGATCTTTGCCAGGCTTTCTTTTCGATCCCATTGAACGAGGATAGCCATTTCCTTTTCGCTTTTAAGCTGGAAAATCGCGTATTAACATGGTGTCGTATCCCCCAGGGGTATACAGAGAGCCCATCGATCTTTAACCAGCTATTGAAGAAAAATCTTGAAAGTCTAGTGCTGCCCCAGAAGTCAGTTCTGGTCCAGTACATAGACGACCTACTTGTGGCGTCAGAAACTGAAGAAGCTTGCAGGGAGGACTCCATTGCTTTGCTAAATCACCTAGCTGTAAATGGGCATAAGGTGTCCCCGGGAAAATTGCAGTACTGCCTGACAGAAGTGCAGTACTTGGGGCACCGAATTGAGAAAGGCAAGCGAAAGGTGTCACCAGACAGAATAGAGGCGATCATGAAGATGAATGCGCCTAAAACGCAGAGAGAGGTCAGGATGTTCCTAGGGATGGTGGGGTATTGCCGACAGTGGATAGCCAACTTTTCACTGAAAGCAAAACCCTTGCAAAAACTGACGCACAAGGAGGTGAGTGATCCGGTACCATGGGACAAGGACTGTTTGATGGCGTTCCTGCAGCTGAGAGAGGACCTATGTCGTGCTCCTGCTCTGGGAATGCCTGATTACGATAAAACATTCTTGCTTTACTGTTGTGAAAGAGAGGGTTGTGCTTTGTCCGTGTTGGTCCAAATTCATGGGAATGCCCGTAGACCAGTTGCTTATTTCTCGGCTACCTTAGATCCAGTAGCCGCAGCGTTGCCCGGATGTCTCAAATCCGTTGCCGCAACAGGTGTCAGTATCGAGCGTTGTGAGAATATTGTGATGGGGCACCCGTTAGAGGTGTATGTGCCCCATTCGGTTGAACTGTTAATGACCAGGACCAAAACACAGCATCTGACCAATAGCAGGCTCACGCGCTATGAGCAAGTTATTCTTGCTGCAGAGAACGTGACCCTCAAGAGATGTTCTGTTTTGAACCCTGCTACCTTGATGCCACTCCCAAGTGATATAGATGATGATGAATGTACAGACCATGATTGCCTTGATGTAACTGAACTATGCACCAAACCAAGGCCCGACATCGTGGATGAGCCACTGACTGACCCCGATGAAGTTTTCTTTGTCGATGGCTCATGTGTAAGAGACGAAGTTGGGCAGTTGAGAGCAGCCTATGCTGTTTGTACAATTACTGGAGTTGTAGAAGCCGGATGCCTGGAAGGAGTACACTCCGCTCAGGTAGCCGAAATTATTGCATTAACGCGTGCCTGCCTGGCAAGCAACCAAATTCGAGTCACCATATACACCGACAGCCAATACGGTTACGGGGTAGTTCATGATTACGGGCAGTTGTGGTCTCAAAGAGGTTACATGACGTCTTCAGGCTCTCCCATTCGAAATGGAGAGTTTGTGCGTCTACTGTTGGAAGCTTTGCAATGTCCAGCAGGGATTGCAGTTGTAAAATGTACCGCTCATACTCGAAATATGGACTTCGTGTCACAAGGCAATAGATATGCCGACGAAGTTGCGAGATACTGCGCAGAACAAGGGTACTCTTTCACTGAGGTGGAGGTGGGCGGAATAAACGTAAGAACTGAATTAGCCATGATATTGGAAACTGTTGATACTTGGGATGAGCTGAAAGGCATGCAAGAAAACGCACCAGACTTCGAAAAGCAAACATGGGAAAAGGCAGGGTGTGTGATGGGCGAGGCTCATTTCTGGGTTTCCGCAGATGGAAGGGCAGTGTTACCCAATGAGATGGTGAGCCCCATGGCTAGGCAAATCCATGGTCCAGTACACTTAGGAAGAGATGCTATGCTGAGAGTATTCAGACAAACCTGGTACAATCCTAAGTTCAGAGTAGCAGCCGAAGCAGTGTGCCAGCGTTGTCTGACCTGTCAGCAGTTAAACGTAGGAAAGAGAACACCAGTTGCGTTGAGTCACATAGGGAGGTCTGGAGGTCCGTTCAATAGAATGCAGTTAGACTTCATCGAAATGCCAAGATGCAACCGCCTCCGTTATGTCTTGGTGGTTTTCTGTGTATTTTCCAGATGGGTCGAGGCGTACCCTACACGTAGGTGTGACACCCTCACAGTGGCCAAGTTACTGCTTAGGGAACTCATCCCAAGATTCGGGGTACCGGCCTCTTTGGAATCAGATAGGGGAACGCATTTCAACAGCGAGCTTATGAAGATGATTTGTGCGGCCCTGAACATAGATCAGAAATTGCATTGTAGTTACCGACCAGAAGCTTCGGGAATTGTAGAGCAGATAAATGGCACTATCAAGTCCCGAATTGCAAAAATGTGTTCATCAACGTCTCTGAGTTGGCCCGATGCTCTGCCATTGGTCCTTATGAGCATCCGTAGTACCCCAGACAGAAGAACGGGATTATCACCGCACGAGGTGTTAATGGGGAGAGCCATGAGATTGCCGTCTGTACCAACTGCTGCATTGTTAAACATCACAGATGATATGATCCTGGACTATTGTAAGGGGCTGTCTGACGCCATTCATTCTGTGTCCCTTCAGGTGCAGGCTGCCGAGGTTCCGTCGTGCCAGGACCCGTGCCATGACCTGTGCCCTGGTGACTGGGTGCTTGTGCGAAAGCACGTAAGAAGAAGCTGCCTGGATGTTCGTTGGCGTGGGCCCTACCAGATCATCCTGATCACGAACACTGCAGTGAAGGTGGGAGGCCTGCCCAATTGGATCCACGCGTCGCATACGCGGAGGGTTCCAGCACCTCTGGATGAAACAGCTCCTCTCTCGGATAGAAGTCCAGCTGCGGACCGAGAAGCCATAGAGGGGGCTAGCCAAGCTGTAGATGTGCCAGAAGAAGCAGGAAACGAGTCTGATCAGCCTGAGGACGGTCAGTACAACAGCGAAACAGACGACGCTACTGAAGGAGAAAGTAGCTGGGAGTACGAATCAGATACTGACCAGGCTGAAAGAGAGCGAGAACGAAGCAGAAGGACAAGGAGCAGGAGGGTAAGACGTGGAGAAGCCAGCTGGCCTCAAAGAAGGAGTTCAAGCCTGAGATCGACTCCAGAGAGAACCCTCCCTCCAATATCCGAAGATTCAGATCAAGAAGAAGGTGCTCAGGGCTCTGAAGCACCAGATCTAAGAAGATCAAGAAGAGTACGTGTGCCTAGCAGAAGATACGCCACCCCTGAGTGGACATATCTGGCGACAAATGTCTTTGGAGCGGGAGACAGGGAGGATACGAGCGGTGGTGGTGTCCAGCTCTGAGCCCATCATCACAGTGGAAGTACAGCTGTTAGTACCCGGAGTCGAAGCAGAAGGGTCACTAACGTTCACACTCCCCAACCCTCCCCGCTTAAGCAAGTTAAAGCACATGTTTTTCACCGAATTGCAATTCCCCGACTTTGGAACAAAGATAACCAGCCATGAAGAGCACACTCTTCGCCTGGAAATATTGAACTATGCTATTCAAGCCGCAGGATCGAAACTTATTGTGGATGCTTAAAGACTTTTGTAAATAAGCAAGAAGAAGAAGATTACCTAGCGCCTAAGAAGCAGAGAATCTTAGGGACTTTCCTATTAGTTGACGGAGAAGGGCTAGGGTTGTCTGTGTTGAAGCTTTAAAAGACTTTTGCAAAGGAGTTGCCAGCTTCCAGTTGTGGGGTTCCAAAGGCTGAAGGAACAGAAGAGACTGTAAAGGGACGAGAAGAAAAGGACTTTGCGTTGGAATAAGAAAGAGAATCCTACTGTCTGACGAAATGGAAGCCGGCACCCCGAATCGTAGAGCCAAATGTATAATAGGCACACTAATAGTAGGAGTGATACTTCTAATAGCTTTAGTAGTTACAGTTTCATATGTAGTGGGACATGAGAGGGAGGCAAGGGTATCAGACGAGAAGTCTGTAGTGACACCAAAACCCACTGTTGCTGGTAAGAAAGGAGAAAACATACAGGAGAAAGCGTTATTAGCAGCAGAAGCCCGTAGGTTACACATGGATGAGTCCCAAGGTGACTTTAGGTCAAATGCGTATGCCAAACTTTTATATGAATACGTGGATGCCATGGAGGTTAAGGACTGTTATGTCTGCATGCAGTTGCCGGCGTCTGTAGATGAAGGCATTAGATATCATCACCTCCCGTTGACTTATGGCATTACATGTAGCTTATTGCTTAGCATATTTTATGGGAGAGATAGTTTTGAATACTATTTCTCCAATTATGATTCAGTGTTACCAGAAGTCCCAAATTATAAACAGATGAATAAATGGGACTACTGGAAGAGTGAAGACAGATTGGCCAAGTTCTTCATTCCTTGGATTACCTTAGATACTTCACATGCCCGCAGAAATAACTTGACATGCAAGGTGTCAGAAGTCGAGAAGAAGTTTATAGGGCAGGTGGATGATCGATACAGAAGGCAAAAGATTTTGAAAAAATCAGGACAATGGAAAACAGATTGGACCGAGGAAGAGAAGGCACACAAGAGAAAGGGTAGTAGTGGTCCAATAGCTTTAGATAAAACGCAGAGAGGAAAGTTATGTCTTCATAGAGCTAAAACGTATTACGAAAATGTATACGTAGGAGAAGTCAGTTGTGAACATGCTTTCAATTTAGAATATTATACAAAAGATTTCCTGAAAGGAATGCAAGTGATTCCAAATGTATATTTTGTGTGTGGAAGAAATGCCAACGTGAGACTGCCTGACAACTGGTATGGATCATGTTACTTGGCAATTATCTTCCCCAAAATATACCATGCCCAAGACTTAGAGATCATCGAGGGCAAGGCTTCAGAGAGGGGGAGAAGAGACCTAGGAGATGCAGAAATGGTTGGAGATGTATTTGGAGCTGTATTTCCTCTTTTAGGACTGATCCTCAATGATGTCAAAATTAGACGACTGGCAACAGTCGTAGACAGATTGTCTGCCAGCACCGCTAGGTCCTTAATGCTGGTGGAAGGAGAGATGCAATCGATAAGGGCCATGGTGCTTCAGAACCGTCTTGCATTAGACGTCCTGCTAGCAAAAGAGGGCGGAGTCTGTAAGGCTTTGAAGGTCCAGGAATGTTGCACTTACATTCCAGACAATTCAAAGCCTCTGGAGAAGGTTATCATGAACATAACTAATATCCACAAAGAGATCGAAGACCTGAGTAGAGAAAATGTTTGGGAAAAAGTGGGCCATGGAATGGGTGAAGTTGGAGGTTGGTTCGCCAACTTGGGAAAGAGCTTCGTATGGTATGTGCTGAAACCTATCATCATAATATTGATCTGTGTGATCATGTTGTGGGGATTGGTAAGGGCATACAAATGGTATAGATCAAAGAGATTGGAGAGAGCCCGGAGAGAACAGTTACAGAGACTAGCTGCAATACAAGACAATCAGTATAGGAGCTTGAGGGCTCTAGAAACACAGAAGCGAGGAACACTAGCAATTAGTTCAGTTTAAATGTTGGTGATGACCCCTAGAGGTCATCAAAGGGGGGAACTGAGAGAGCGCAAACTGAACGAATTGTATAAATGCACCAAACTTACACGTAATATGCACAATCATGAGAGAAATGCCATGAGTGCCGAGAATATATTCATCTATACTTCGAAATGTGTAGTTAATCTAGAGATTTTATATAGAAGTGGAACTAATGCAGAAACGTGTGAAAATGTATAACCTTATTAGATGTGATTAATCCTGATCCATGTCGTGTAGCTGCTAAAATGTAAGAATGACATGCTGCAAGCACAGAACGAAGTAGGCCTCAGGGCCAGAGCTGAAAGGGTTGGGAAAGGTATTCATTTGCACGACGTGGATTGCACTAAATGATATTTAGTAACTTTGTTCTCAATAGGTTTATATTTTATAGATGTGTTTACATAATCATAAAGTAGAGTATTAACGTGATGTATTGATTAATGAAAGGATTTGAAGAATAATCACTATGAGAAATGTTGTAGGCCTGAAATGTTTAACCATGCTTGATTTACACGTATTAGTATGAGCCAAGTTGCGCCGAGACATAATGTTGCAAACTTCTGTTAGAAGTTTATGAGAAGTGGGATCCTAGCTGCGGATGTCTGTCTGCGGGTGTGAGGAGGGATCTAATTAAATATTGGATGAATAGGATTCTGTTCAGGAGAATGAAACAGACATGGAGGAGGGTTTAGGAATGTTTGAGGGGTATCGGCGGGCCGGAGAAGAGTCTGAGAAGCAAGGTCAACTCTAACGCACGAGGCCCTAAAGAGGATCATCATGGAAAAAGCCAGAAGCAACACCACGTGAGGGGCGTCTCACGAGGGGCGTCTCAAATGAGATTGTGTTTTTGTATTAGGGACAGCACCCCTGGGTGGAGTTAGAGCAGATGCCTGAGGACCCTTTAGAGAGTGGATGGGTAGGCAGAGAGGGGTCATGACTGGAGATCATAGGTTTTCATCTAGAGACTAAGAATGAGTGATCTTCCTAGGAAGTCATTCACCACTGACACCTTTGTTAGGGTGGGATTCTGTTAAGTAGGGA
Organism: Lissotriton vulgaris; assembly: GCF_964263255.1. Classification (NCBI taxonomy): domain Eukaryota; kingdom Metazoa; phylum Chordata; class Amphibia; order Caudata; family Salamandridae; genus Lissotriton; species Lissotriton vulgaris. The sequence goes on along the minus strand of NC_141693.1, from coordinate 1,061,507,307 downwards.
TACCATCCAGAGTAGGGTAGGGACAGCCTAACCTGAATCTTTCTCCTGCTGTAAATGACGGAGAGATCACAATACGTGTCTATGCTTGCAGCCCTTTTAATCTTAGAACTTGTACTGGTTGTATTCTTTGCTCGCTTAAGAGCTTTTCGGGAGCACATGTATGTAGTGGTGCCCGTGTATCTTTTGAATCTCATTCTGAGATGCTTGTATTTGCAGTTAACCTTAACCTTATAATAAAACTTTAAAAGCTAGAAGTAGTTTGTGGTTTTTCTGAGTTGAGTCCATCATTAGCAAAGTTAACTTGGTAATAGAGGCACTTTCTTTCCTCAATGACAGGCAATAAAGATTCAGTCGACCAGAACGAGGTTTAGATCCAGAGTGATAAGATAGAGATCTGAAATCTCGCCCCGAGCAGGAACAGTCCAGCCCGAACTGCCAAGCCATGTCTTCCCTGGACCGGAATCAAGCTTCCCAGGACCGGTTTCTGGCATTACAGCCGTCTTCAGCCGGGCTTCTTGACTCCAGTGGCAAAGTGAGCAAGGGACTCACGTCTGAGCATCCCGTGCCAACTTAGGGCGAACAAAGAATGGCTTGGCAGTTCGGGCTGGACTGTTCTCATGAGGCACAGGGTCAGACTGATTTGCATATGGCCATGTCTGAACTGGGGTGGCAGAGTGAGCAAAAGAACGGTGATGGATTAAGCCCAGATCAGTTGACTGGGGGTGAGTGTTTGTATTGTCAACGCTCCGTCCATCATCACCTTTGGTTTTTCTAACTTCTAAAAGTGGCACTTCTACACTAGACACATTCATGCCACATATATCATTACGCAGCATTCAATCTCACGAGTTTGCACATACCAAACTCGACCCTGCACTCCCCACACATCAGGAACTACCATGGGCATACATATTCCCCATTCACTCCTATGGGAGAGCAGGTCACTCACCACACATACACAGAGAGCTCACGCACTTTACACTGTACCACAGTGAAAAAGTGCGCAGAGGCCTAAAATCACCAACACCAGGTCACAGAAACAGGCTAGGAAAAAGCAAAAAATCTCAGGGTGAACCTGCCAAAAGGGCCGGGGCCAACACTGCGCAACTTTAGAATACCAAGATTGCAATAACGAAATGTTAAACAATGCAAACTAAAATGGAAATCTTCTGTACAATGCATTGGTTGTTCAGGGAAAGATATCTCCCGAAACTCAATTTTCAGACAAATTGATCTAATGCAGGTAAAAAAAAAAAAAAACTACAAAACCTGAATGTTCATACTCTAGCTTGGATGAACAATGCATTAGCCACTTACCCCTAACGAAAACAATAACATAACAATATAATAGGACAGATCACAAGATATTTTAGACTGGTAGTATTTTAAGTCCTCCGTGTTTCGTCCGGCAGTGCCTGGTAAACACGTTTTACCACTGTATTATTACAGCAGATTTGTGGAGATAGTAATGTTTGGCAAGAACGCTTCTGCATATTTGTTGTGCAACATTTTGATGTGGTGGTGGTATGTTGTGTTTTGTGCTGCATTATGCATTGTGTGGGTGTTTTGCTGAACTCTGGTTGCTGTGTTGTGTTTGTTTTGCTGCGCCTAGCTACGTTTAAATTTAGTTGCGTTATTTTGTTGTCGTTTATCACATTCTATAATTCATCTTAAAATATCAACAAGTGTTGCTATATTTCCAGCCAAAGGCAGCGCATTTCTACGAAGATCCAGAGACAATTTACAATTTACCACTAGCAAAGGTTGTAATATACTCGTCAATCTCTGCAAACATTTAAGAAACCAGTCAGCCCAAAACGTATTTATTTATTTATTTATTTATAACGTTTTATAACACTTCCAGGGTCCCCCTTGTGTGATATGGTCTCAATGTATCAAAGTTACACAGTTTAAAAAAAAAACATTTTTATTGCTTTTAAAACAAGCTCACACAACAACACAATTCTGAAGAAGGTGCACTTGCATGGCAGATGATGGAATCACAGAGAATAGAAAGAGACATGGGAAGTCACAATTAAATATGTTTTCAAAGTTGCACAGTTGTCAGAGAAGGTCATAGAAACTTCTGCGGGGGTTGCTTTTCCAAAGTTTCCTGCAGAGCTACAACAGGATGTTCAAAATTGCATAGGTATTTGTTTCTTCGTTTAAATAAGTTCTACATAGGACCAGTGGCGTAATGCAAACTGATGGACCCCCCTGCAGAATGTGAACAGGGACTGCTGAGTCTCCCATATCTCACATGTATTTAGTGGTCTTGGACTGAGTGGGGGCGCACTGAGCGGTGGGGGGTGGTGGTGAAGACTTAAGAGTGGACATAAGGCTCACCAGCTGCTTACAATTGGTTCGCTTTGTCACTGTTGCTTGCTTCTTATTCGATGCCTTGCCATGTCCATCTTTTTTTTTCCCTCCCCCGGAACATAACCTCTGAACTTGTGCCCTTCCACGACTCACTTTTAAAGAACTATTTTTTTAATACTTTAGCACTACATATGCCTTTAACCGATCTGCTGCAGGCTCTTCAATAAGTAATCTGAGTCAGGGCCCTGTCATCAATCATCTGACTCATTAATTTTGGGTATGTATCTCTTTCTGTTGAAGGTTGCTATCCCACCTGAGCTCTTGTGTTTTTTAACCATGTTTAGCGGCTAGCACCAGGATACCAGTTGGTGACAGAGTGCTTTAGAGTGTCTCAGAGGAAATAGCGCCTGAAGAGTTGGGAGCAGTTTTTATTACTGATTTTATTCAACTTCGACCAATAATTCTTGGGCTTTTAATTTGGTTTAAAAGCGAGTTAGAATTTAATATAAAGGTTATAAGTGACTGTTTGAATATGGATCATAGCTACTGCATACCATGGTTAAGTTATGTTAAAACAACTCTAGGGGCGCTGGGTAAACCACAATTATTCTGTGCAGCAGAGAGGATCTGTATATTGTGAATAGCCTGGTTTAAAGAGGCCTATAGATCAACTACAAGAAAAGCAAGGTTCGCTGCATCCCAATACAAAAACAGTTATAAGCAATATGTGATGGTGAAGACCACAAACAAAATGGAAATGTATATAACTCTGGATATGTCGGCCCACACAGAAGACTATTAACGTATTTCCATTTAAATCTGTTCCCACAGTTGTTGGTGGGATTGCATAAACCATTAGATCACCCTTTCTATACATGTGACATGACTTCTGCTCTAGACACTTTACATGTTGTTTTTATCTGGCCCAGCTGGTCAGTTTTAAGACATAATTATGTCCGCACTCTTTTTGTGCCCTTGAATTTTAAGCAAGTGAGACTAGCTCGATTTTATCTGCAATTATTAGATAATCCAAAGTCTGTTGTTTGTTATCTCGTTTTTAAACAGGGGTGTATTTTGCTAGCTTGTGAAATTATTTTTAATTTTAACGTTACTGTAATTGCTATTTTAGTATTATGTTTCAACAATGTGCTCATATGATTGCTTCTGCAAATTGAATAAAGATATTATGATGATGACAGAGTGTTTTATAAATTCTATAAATAAATCAAATATAAATCAATAAGTGCATGTGTTTTCCAGCTGTCTCCCTCATGTGCTTCTCTTCCACCGCACTCCTCGTTGCACTCTCTCATCTGTTCGCTTCTCCCCATGATCCATGTTGCTCTCGCTGCTTCTTTCTTCCCTCCACGCTCAATGTTGCTCTTGCCTGTGTGCTTCTCCCTTCACTCCTGTTTTTCCCTCGTTCATATGAGTCTCTCAAAGTCTCCTTGCTGCTCCCTCTTTGTGTGCTTCCCTTCCTCTTCCCAACCAGATACCCACACCTGCTTCGTTGCCACCCCCACCGCCCTATACATTTGTATAATTTTGCAAATTACTGCCTCCCTTACACTTTCTACATAAAAGTACTTTATCACTACAACAATTTGCCATACTTTTTTGTTTTATTTACTGGCACCATTTCAGAAGTTTGTTGCCTGCACACAAGCCACCCCATCTACAGGCAGCCACGAGTGGAAGGAAATCTAGGCTGTTGCTGCAAGTACCAAAAAACTACACGATAAGTACAGCAGCAGGAAGAGGTTGAAAGATTATTTCTGGCAAATAATTGATTGTCCTGGCTAATAGGTGGTTAAAGAAAATGTCTGCATTTTTGGCACCGTTACAGCAAACACCATCCTTCTTTCCACCAAACCAAGGCACAGTAGTAAACTAACCTGGCCTACCAGAAGAACGCCACCTCTAGATATCCTTCTACCATCAAGTATGTGAGTAAGACAACGGATGACAGTTGGTTGCCCAAGACTGCCTCTAGGTACAGTAACCTAAGCCTGTAAACAGGAGGCGATTTAATACCCTAGCTCATCCTCACAACCCGGAGGTAAGACAGTGCTGATGGTAATGCAGTTTGCAGGCCGCCTCGCAAAAGCAGCCAGCATGGACAGAGTATTTCTGAAGTGCCCATAACTAATCCTAAAAAGTGAGACATGTAACATGTCATGTGCACATGCAGTAACAGGAACTAATTATAACCTTCGCAGTGAAGAGGAGCAATCTGGCACCAACCATGACAAGAGTATATCTTGCAATGTTGTGGTGTCCTACAAGCATAAGTGACCACCATGCTAGCAACACAGACCTTCATCAATGTACCCGTAACACCACTGGTGATAACTGCCCTCAACATCTCTGCTTACATCTTCCGCTAACAACCTTGAAACATCATTACTTTAGTCCTATGGGAGCTTATTGAAGGACCAGAAACTAACAGATAGATGAGACCAAGAGCCATTCCACCTACAGGACAATCAATATGTCCAACTCCTTTGCAAGTAGTCAGCCTAGTGTCCTCTCCCAGCATGACAGTATTGTGACCACAGTGGACAAGATCACCCAGCATCTCAACGCCTTGGAGGTTTGACTGGGCGTGCCAGTTAAGTTCACACAGTAAGGTGAAAAAATGGAGCATGTGTCCTTGGCAAGATTGGATGGTAGTGAATAAGCCACATGAATGGATGGCTTGAGCTTGGAAATGATGTGAAAGAGTTCCTTCTGAGAGATCTCCTGAAATGCGTCTGACTGTGTGAATAATTTCTGCAAATGATAGGGGGTAATGAGTTGAGAGAGGGAGAATTTTGTATAACTTGATATTTGAAGGATGAGGATTTGGCTTGAAAGTTTGCTTTATATGATTTTCTTGCCTATTGGAGAAGAGTAGGATAAGCTTTCAGTCATACTGATTAGTTTTTTTCTGGTCATTTAGCACCTTAGTGTACCACGAGAAGAACACTTTTTCTCTTAGTGAAATAGTGTTATCGGAGTATAATTGAATAGGCTGCACGTGTCATGTGCATGATGAGTCTCTGGAAACAGGAATTTTGTCACTTTGGAGACAAAGTCATCAGGGTTATATTCCTGACAGTTTAGACCACCCCATTTCTGTGTTTGGGCTGTTCCTAGAATGACAATTGTATTGAAAGGCATTGGGAAAGGAATTCTGATAATGATCAAACCAGTCTACTATAAAAGACTCATCACTAAGAAGAAATTCTCTTTTGAGACGATCAGGTCATAAGTAGTACCTCAAATGTGTGTAGGTTTCTGTCAGCGCTGAATAAAAATATATTCGCTCAGGTAGACAAGCAAGAAGGGAGGGTGAGCTGTAACGGGATTGTCGCAGTAGAGGTTGAAGTCTCCAGCGTAGATGTGTTTATTGTTGGATATGTAAAGCGATGTATGACGACGACAAAAAGTAATTTTTGTCCCACCATGGATGGTAGATAATGTGAATGTTGTTAGAGTTGATGGTGAAATCAGCTGTGAGGTACAAAAAAAGCATGGAGGGAGTTTGAGGCAAAATATCAGCACGGTAGGGCAGAACAATGAATCAATGTAACTCCATAACCTAATGGATGTGGTATATCATTAGTTGCAGGGCAGGCAAGCATATCGCCCTGAGCAGAAATATTGTAATGAGGGGGATCTGTTTTGGGTCTGTAGAAAGGATGTGCTGTCATATATACTTCATAGAAAACAAAGTGAAACATTTTGATATTACTTTGAATCTTATCATCATGCATGGATGTGGGAAAAGTTACAACTGCAACATGTCTTATGGAGGATAGTATTCCATCTCATGCGTACATTCAGAGTGTAGAGCACCTTACGGTTCTGATCCACTTGATATGTTGCCTTTATGGGTACCAATAAGATGCAGGTGCAGTCAACAGCCACTATGACATTCGTGTTTTTTTTACCTTCACCACATATGCAGCCTTTGAATTACTAGAAAACCTATTGCATTGGTCCAAATTCCTTAGCAATGCATCCATAACCCATGCCAGGGTTTCTAAAAAATATTAGATGAGACAGGACTGGGCTCACTTCACACTGGACTGATCTACAGTTGATTCGATGCAGTCGCAACCGGGTCTCATGGTGTCCTTGGCTGTGGCCCAGGCCAAGTTAGGGGTAAGATATCTGGTCCATTATCGAGTTATCAAGAGGAATCATGAACCTGAAGTAAAGTCAGACTCTCCTTGACGTACGCGGTTGAGCATCTGTTTTTACAGTTGGTGGAGTGTCGCGGTCAAGATTGGATGCAAGGGAGAGCTGCAGTCAGGTTATGCTATCACAATGCACAGATAACCAACGGGCCGGCTCCTGAACAGCTGCCATCACTCAACGGGCCACAATACAACTACAATATTAATTTGACCATATTTTGAGGAGCCTGAGTTTGCTGCCGTCGCCCACACCGGGAGCAGGACCACAGCCCCCAGGCACCACCACGGCATCACGCCACTAACACGATGTGCCGGGATGCGCATTTAATCCCTGCAGGGCTCCTGCAGCGCGGGAGCCCGAGTTTGCTGCCGCCACCACTGGTAGCAGGACTTCAGGCCCCAGGCACCACCGCAGCATCATGCCGACAATGTGACGTGCCAGGAGGCGCATTTAATCCCTGCAGTGCTCCGCAGCGTCCGCGCCCTTTAGAGCCTAGAGGAGGTTGGGCTGGGCCTACCCTCTTGGTTATTCCTTCCTGACTCTGGGACTTTCAGTGTTGTGTTCCAGCCTTGTGAAGCCACCTGAAAGTAAAAACAATATTTTCCCTCAGTTATATATTCAAGGGAAATTTCACTATGGGGAAATGGAAACCTGCACCTGTTTTAAAAAACACTGACAATACCCTGGATGGCTTCCTTCAAAAGGCAGTAGGGGTGATTAGCAAGGAAATAGAACTGGCAGAACAAAGAATTTCATTAGCCCCACTCCCTGATTCACTTGTTTCTGTTGATTCTGACTCTCATACAGGCATGGCTAAAACAGACATTGATCATAGGCCACTAGCCCCACTTTCGCCCACTGTCGTCATTTTGACCCAGGGTGACCTATGTGCTACATATGATGGAATTGAGCCTACCTCCAACCCATCCTCGGAGAAGATTGGTCATCAGCCCGCAACGGGGGGAAGAGGAAACACACTGAATTGACAGGGGTTGATTACAGATTAAAGGACCACTCGCCGAGGGTTCAGAGAACTAAACAAACCCACATAACAGGCAATGCACGTAGATCTCGAACAGGAGGAAGAGGAAGTGCCCCACATGAAGGAATGGACACCTCTATTGAAAAGTTCCTTAAAATGGTACAAGAGGCTCTGGCACCCATGTTATCTCGTTTAGTTTGTATAGAAGAGCGACTTGCTAGAGCAGTGCAGGATTTAGGAAAGAATTTGGCAATCAACAAACAGAATGAAAGGGCCACCCAAGTTAGTAACACAGATCAAAGTGTAAATGATGCTCTTTCTAGTGCCCCTCTGGATAGGATGGCCCCTAAAAGTGCAACACCTACTTCAAGTACTCTAAGTAAGAGGGTCTCTTCCAAAACATAACCCTCCCATATTAACCCTCCAGTTCAGACATCATGGCAACCTGTGCCCCATGGGAATATCCACAGGAATACCCAAAAGGAGGGACATGGGGTTACAAATCGATCAAGACCAGGCCCATTGTATGGGGGTAGTTCTCCACGAGGAAATACAAATGTTAATGGCCTAATGCATGGTTCCTTAAGTGGCGGGGTGGAGAAAAAATATTAAATTATTAAATCTACCCCCTGACTGTACACCATATTCACTGATCCTGACGGGGATTCCCCATCTTCCCTAGGTCACCAAGAAAGCTGTTGAAGCCTCATTAATAAATTAGCTCATTGGTGCTTTAAGAAAATGCTGTCCCAGATAAATTGGTTTGAATAAATCATCATGGCAAGGCGGGTAAGCTGGTTGGGTCACACGGACAAATCTGTGAATGGGGATTGTGTGGTGCCTAATTTTAGCGACGCCAGGATTAGCATTTTGCCTGACAGCATCTTAGAGATACCCCTGGTGAACTGATAAAGGCTCGCCCATTGAGTTTTTTCTATCACCCATCAGGGGACTATCTTGATACAACAGCCCCCACGGTTAGGCTTGAACATACATTCCTCTTCACAGGCCTCTCCTTTCACTCACCTGAACCATTTTAATGCTCTCTCAGGACTTACTGAAATAGACGGACTGTTCAAACAATCTGGACAGCCAGTCGAGAAGAGAAGATTGGGCTCGCAAGACATCAACCTAGAGAGAGACTCATATAAAGGTGACCCTGTTAGCAGAGGGCTTTTCGATCCAGCTGGCACCATTCCCTATATATCCATCATTACTAATAAGAATCTATACAACCCTGAAAACCCTTCCCTCTCACCTTGATCAATCCCTGAAGGTAATCCCATAGGGGAGGGGCCTGGCCTAGTAGCTTTTGCCACTATGTCTGCTATTAACAGTACACCAGTGGGCTTGGTGAATCAGGGGCATGCTACTCTTCCCCCCCCCCCCCAAATTATTTCCTGGAACATTGCAGGAATTCCCCCCAATCTGAATAATGAGGTATGTCTAGAGTACATCAAGGGTTTTGACATCATCTGTGTCCAGGAAACTTGGTATAGGGATGACGTTGTGTTGGGTGGTTATCGCTCTTTTACTGTCCCTGCAATACCTTCTCCAGCAGGGAGGGCTGCTGTTGTTAATCTCGGTAAAATATGGTCCATAAAAGCATTGAGCGTAGGCTCTTTAACTTGGTATCAAGTTAATTATGATTCCAATTTGCCACAGGTTAAGATAGTGGTGAATTGGTATTATATCATCTTTGACCAAAGTTTCCGTCATTTTATTGAAGCCCTATAGGCTGAATTTACCAACATTTCCGTGAAGTGGCAGCCATTATGTATCATCTGGGTGGGGGATTTTCATTGCACTGCCTGCAGGTTTAGTACCCAATGAGCCTGTGCGCTGTTGGACACAGATGGTCAGCCCCAGTTGCACTTTACCCACACACTACAGGGCGAGGCCTTAAATTCCACCATCATTGAATATGACTGAGGCCTTATTAATAACTAGGCCTGTAGTTCCTCACCCCAGTGTTCTACATATGTTGGAGGTGGAAGGGAAAGTTTTATTGACAAAATGTTTATTTCAAGGAAGTGTTTGCCGCTTGTCAAAGACCTCGAGGTGGAACCCAATAATGCTAGTGATCATAACTCCTTTACAGTTTCTCTCAGTACAACAGCCCTGGTAGGGAAAGGTCATAGTCGCCTGATTCATTATAATCCTAATAAAGAGGTAAGATTAAACTGGGGTAAAATAAACCCTCCCCAATTTGAGGAAGAAACTGTCATAGCAATTTATCACCCGATTATGAGTTGTCTACAACAGGATTTTTCCCCTGAGGAGGTTGCTCGGCAATTTGAATTGATTTGTGCAAATGTAGCTAAGAGATTAACTAGACCAGTCCAGCGAAGGGAATTCCAGGAGGTACAGCGATTTAACACCGAATGCTCAAGGGCTCAAAAGAACCTCAAAATGGCCCTTCACGCTAGCCCTCGTGACAGAAACCAAATCAAAAGTGCGAGGCAAACATACAAAACTACTATCAGTCAAAGAAAAGGAGAACTGAGGAGATTGGCATGGGAAGACCTGGAGAGAGCTAGTTCCCTTAACCCCTTCCGTGCTCATGACGGCCCCCGGCCGGTATGAGTCATGGTGGGCATGTGCGCACGACGGCCGCCTGAGCCACGCCCGCAATTGGAATGTTGAGCACCGCGGCAGAATTTGCGCCGCAGCAAAGGTGTTAAATACACTAAAAGCTTTTGAAACCTTATTGATCGCCCTTTATTTACAGACAATATGAGGCAGATGGATTCACTGATTTTGGGGGATGCCTGGAAATCCCACTTCTTGGCTATATTTAACCCAACCTGCCTGCAGTTAGAGGAGAATAGTGGGGACCTGCCTCTAGATTTAAGCGCAGCCTCCCAATTAGGTTCATCCATCTCAGTATCTGAGGTTGAGGAGGCTCTGACGGGGTTCCAGTTGATTTGTTTAAAAGGAATCCCAACCTTTGGGCACCCCTATTGACTAACGTCTTTAAAGCAGTGGTGATTGGCCCCATCCCAGCAACCTGGAAGGATGCCACTGTAGTTCCTGTCTTTAAAAAGGGTAATAGGAATGACCCGGCTTGTTATATACCAATTTCCCTTATCGACGCCACAGCAAAGGTACTGGGGAGGGTCGTCCTTGACCAACTGGAAGCCTGGGCGACCACTACAGGGGTCATGTCCAAAACTCAATATGGTTTTAGGAGGGGGCTGGGTACTAAAGAGCAGTGCCTCAATCTGTCCCTGATTATTAGCAAGTACATGAGGGCCAGGAAGTGTTCTATCCACCTGACCTTCATGGACTTGTCTAACACCTTTGATACAGTTAATCGGGAAAAATGGGGAAAATTAATGTTGAGGAAGCACTCATTTCCCTCTTGCGTAGGTTACATGCTAACACTACTGTTGCCATAAGATATGGCCCCAAGGGGAAAAGACTAAGCAAATTGTTTCCCCAGAAGGTGTCCGGCAGGGGTGTATTTTAGCTTCTTTTCTCTTTTTAATCTATACTAATGAATGAATGAATTAATATACAATTTATAGAGTGCTTACTTAGCCCAAGGGCGTCAAGGCGCTAACAGCCGAGCAATATGCAGGTAGGAGAAGACACACACGGACAAACATCTAAGGGAACAACCAGGTCTTTAAAACCTTTCGAAAAAGAGTGTGTGATCGTTGTCTCGAAATTTCCTCAAGGAGGGAATTCCACAATTTTGCTGCAGCAATTGAAAAGCTCTCCCACCCCTTCTCACCCTTTTAAACCTGGGAACAGTAAGAAGATGTTTGCTTGCTGACCTGAGTTTCCTAGTGGGAGCATAGTGTTGAAATAAAGCTTTAATGCCATCAGGACCCAGGCCATAGTAAGCTTTGTGAGTGAGGCAGAGGGTTTTGAACATAATTCCGCGGCCCATAGGGAGCCAATGCAAAGAAAGAAGAGAAGCTGAGACTGAATGGTGTTTAGGCAAGTCCATCACGAGCCTGGCAGCGGCGTTCTGCACCAGCTGCAGGCGCCGCAACTGTCCCTGGTTAATGCCCAAATGAAGGGCATTACAATAATCCAATCTGGACAATATTAGCGCAACAACAACTTGATTGCGTGAAGCAAATTAAAGAAACTGCAAAATCTTCCTTATAAGCCTGATTAGCCCAAAACAGGTAGCCACCGTCCTGCTAATCTGCAGATTCATGGAAAGGGAATTATCCACCAAAACTCCCAAGTTTTTTCCATGGGAGATGGGACTGAGGCAAGTGCCCAGAGAGTCAGGCCACCACTCCCTGGACCAAATGTTCAACTTGTCCCCAAAAATAAGAACCTCCGTCTTCTCTCCATTCAGTTTCAGATAGTTTTGCACCATCGATGACGAGACTGCTTGCAAGCAATTTTAAAAATTGAGGGAGCGGATTCACTGATGTTATGAGTGATGGACACCATTATTTGCGTGTAATCCGCATACGACAACACCTCCAAAACATAAGATTTTACCACCTTTGCCAGCGGGGCAACATAGATATTAAACAACGTAGGGCTTAGGGAAGAGCCCTGAGGCACTCCGCATAAATGGGAAGTTGGATCCGAATAGAAATTGCCCAGTTTCACTGTTTGAGGCAAGCGGGAAATAGGACGATGATTTTTCAGTTCCACGGGTCCAGTGAGGGCTTTTTTAAAAGTGGCCTAACTACTGCCGTCTTCCAAGCCAAGGGATATTGCCCCTCCGAGATGGCTAAATTTAGGACAGTGGTAAGATGCGGTATAATAGCAACTTTAGCACTTTTTAGGACCTTCAAGGGACAAGGGTCCATAGGAGATCCAGACTTAACTCCTCCTAATTAGGCCTGGGCAAAGCACTACGCTACACTCGCGTGGTTTGCGAAGTTTGCACAACTTTGTACTACGCGAACCTCACGTAGCACAGTGCGAACACACGTAGCGTAGTGCAGCGGTCATATTTTGCTTGCTCGCAGTCCTCAACGTCAAGTTGGTGACCGCGAGCAAGCAAAATGACATCCTGGCGAGACTTTTTCCTCGTTCGCGATCAGCAACATCAAGATGCCCATCGTGAGCGTGTAAAATAACCTCCCTGCGAGATTCTCAACGCGGGGAGGTCTGGTTTCTCATTGCGAGTGGTCGCGTATGCTTGCGACCACTCGCGATGAGAAACTACCAGTCCGCGTTGAGAAAGCTGTCGCTCGAGGAAAAATCTCCACGAGCGGCAGAAAACTACAGCTCGCACTGTGCAAGATGCCGTTTTCAATGATTGCACAGTGCCGGATGTTTGTCCGCACTGTGCAATAATTGAAAACGGCATCTTGCACAGTGCGAACATGCTACTACGCAGTACGCGTAGTGCTACGCGTAGCTCGCGTAGTGCGAAGTGCACTTTGCGTAGCTTCGCGAAGCGCTACTTCGCGACCCACGCCCAGCCCTACTCCAAATAAGTGGTCTGTAATCTCTGGTGACATACTCAGAAAAGCAAGTAAACTAGGAGTCGCATTCTTGCTGGAACTTTCCATTGGATGAGTTACAAGCTGGGCATCTAGGTCCTTATTTAAATTTAGGGCTTCCAACTGGCCATATATATCTGAGATCTTAGTGCAAAAGAAAGCTGAAAGCCTATCGCGGAGCTCCTGTGAAGACTCCACAGGGTCAATAACCGGGGGAGAGATAAGGAAGTTAACAATGTTAAAGAGCTCTTTAGAGGATTTAAGCAACTCTGAAATTTTTACGTAGTACCTTCCCTTTTCCACCATGATAGCTGCTTTGTATGCTTTCAAGCATTGTTTATGCAGTTCTCTGCCTGAAGATGCTAGGTCAATGCGCCATAGTATTTCCTGCTTCCTACACTCCTGTCTCAATTTACGCAGTCTGTCGGAGAACCAAGGTGCGGAAGGCCTTTTTCTTGCTAAATAATGACATTTTATGGGTGCTAGGGTGTCCATAACTGCTAATAAGTTTTTAAATAGCTCATCTGCAGCTAAGTTAGCGCTTAGATGTCCTGGAAACTGAAAATTAGTGAGAAAGTTAGCGAAAGCCTCATTACTAATCAGATTAAGATTCCGTTTGTCAGCCACTTTCCTATTTTCAGGTTGAATATTCCAAGATGCCAAGACCCTTAAATTAAAGGGAATGGCAAAGTGGTCTGACCAAGCTAGGGGAAGGGGCTCTCCCACCCTAATACGATGATTGTTAGAAAAAATCCCATCTAGGGTGTTGCTCGCCGCATATGTGGGCGATATGATCAGTTGTGAAAAGCCACAGCAATTCATACATTCCAAGAGGGTTTGTGTGTCGTGACTTAAGCTATTTTCTAAATTAAAATTAAAATCACCAAGAAATTTAAAATTGGTTCTTTCTAGGTAGGGCTCCAGGAGATTGCAAAAATCCTGACTGAAGGATGCCCTAGGGCCAGGTTGTCGGTAACAGAGAACACCAGAAAAACTTTCTGTAGGATGCGTGTTTATGGAGAAGCATAAAGCCTGGTACTGGTCGCGAGGTGAGGTGAGTGGTTCAGAGAGACAGGTAAAAATATCCCTGAACAAAATACCCAGTCCCCCCCTCGTCATCCTACTCTGTCCAATCTGGTAAGGCAGTATCCCAAAGAGATAGCCTCAACAAGGTCGGACCTGAGAAATCATTAGCCCACATTTCAGTTAGGAACACCCAGTCCGGTTTTCATTGTAGAACAAAATCTTTAAAAACCACATTGTTTTTAATCAGGGATCTAGCATTAATAAGGAAGCCCTGAACTGACTTTTCAGTAACGGAGGGAGTACCTATAGCCTTGATAATAACAGAGCCAGTGGCGTAACGAACCTTGAGGGGGCCCCCCTGCAGGGTATATGAAGGGGCCCCCTCCGGACTCAATCTAGAGCTGCCCAGCAGAAGTGCGGTGCTGACTGGGCCCCCTGGAGGGTGAGGGTCCCCCCGCACCACGGGGGCTGCAGGAGCCTGTGTTATGCCCCTGAACAGAGCTCTCCTCTCCTCCCCCTATAGTTCCAAAATCACAAAACGCACAAGAAGAAAATCCTTTCCTAGCAAGGGTTTCTGGGTTTAAAGTATGGTTGCAATGAACCTTAACCTTGCACAGTTCCAAAAGTTACTCTCTTGAATACCTTATCCCTACCTTTAAACCGGGCAGAGAAGAACCAGCATCCCTGGCGTGGACTTAGCGAGGACGGGCGCAGACAGGCTTGTCTTTGGCGCGCCGGCAGCGCGCTTCCGCTGCGCGGCGGGCAGGGCATGCTGTTTTCAAAGGATTTGCGCACTAGAGTGCTAACACACCTGTCTCCGCCCCTCGCCAGCCGGCAAAGGAGCAATGAAGCCACCTACACTCTCCACAACAACTGGTAGAGCGCCCCCAAACTCCTTTGTTATCGAGAGCTGGGGTTGAAGTTCTTAGAGGAGCGTAAAGGCATTGCCTCTTTACTCCTATGGGCAAGATTTTGGCTGTCTGAGGAATTAACGTTCTCAAGAGATGTGATTAAAGATTGTACTAAACTGGATAGTGCCCTATCCATCCCTTGGCTTCGATTTGTGAGAGATAAATGTCATGAGTTAGGCTTCAGGCGTTTTTACGACAATCCTGATAGTATCGTCACAAACACGAAATCCATCATCAAAGAGGGGCATTATTCTAGGGCAAATATGCGCCATACACAACCTGAGGTGACTGGTCTCTTATGCTTGATCCATGCCCAACAGCAATTTTACTTAACTTTTACCACCAACGTACAGACATGATTTCTTTTAACTAGACTTCGTTTACGCACTCTGCACTTTTTAGTGGCATCCCGAGACAATCAGGTGGGATGACAAACTTATACCCTGCCCGTGGGACAATTTGCCAGCTCAGTGCACTTTGCACTTTATTTTATTCTGCCCCCTTTATAAAGAGCCATGGGGAAAATGTTTAGCTCCGCTTCTAAGGGAAATCCGCCCTTGCAAATACATTGAAGGTTTTAATCTGGTGTACTCTTTGGCCACTTCTGCTATTTGTATTGTGGTCTCCAACTATATTAGAATTGCAGTGGACATTAGAAAGCGTTAGGAGCTATAGAAGATGACCAGTAACGTTGTAATCTTTTAATGTACAACTTTTATATTCTTGGAATTTTATGATCATTGATATAACTTGGCGTGCTAGGTCATTGATATTATGGGTTATATGTTTTTACCTCTCAGATTCCTATGAACTTTTCTTTTTATTAATTGTAACCACACTGTTCTAAAAATATGTTATCAAATCTTATAACTGTGATGTTTATTTGTTAAACTTTTATGGTCCTTGGAACCAAATGAAGTTATTTTGAATTGAATTTGAATAGATGAGACAAACCCACTAGTTCAAAATAAATTATTATCATCAAGATAACCAAGAGGTGTGTGCCAGTCTCAAATTCGATACTAGGTTTTTCCCAATTGTATTCATAATGTCAATGATGATGGTAATGTAGAGAATATTAAAAATCAGCAACTAGTGTCTGTCATGTTGCTTTGATTTAATCGGTGCTCACTACCAGCACTTTATTGCCAGCACTGGCACTTAATTATTAGCACTGGCACTTATGACAGTCTGTCACATGGTGGGACTGTTTGCTTAATTTTGAGATAAACACAACAGCAGTTGTTTATTATTATTATTATTATTATTATTAATATGTATCTTATAGAGCGCACGGCTACCCCCAACTGGAGTGTCCCGGCGCTAAGCGAAGAAGATGCAGTAAGTGAGTCAGCACTGTGGGGCCCGAGAGAATCTACGGTAGGCTGAAGAGTCATGTTTTCACTAACTTAGGGGAGATAGGTTCCGATGGGGCTTTCCTGATTTGTAGGGGTAGGGAGTTCCAGAGGATGGCTGCTTTGACTGAGAAAGAGCGTCCACCCAATCTGGCTTTGGCAAAACAGGGGATGTATGTTTAACAATTCAATATATTTTTTAATGACTAAAATTGTGCCCAAACCATTTTTATGGCTTTGGGTGGCTTTGAATAGCCTGCATTGTCACACTTGTAGGAGTGTGAAGGTTAGTAGATTTGTTGATAATGTCATTGGCAGCACTGGCAGGGGCAATGGGTGGTATGTGCTGCAGTGCCTCCTGACGAGGCCCCTAGAACTTGAGTTTTTACTTTTTTACAAATTAAGTATTGGATTTAACCAGCTGCAGTGAAACATTGTCAACTGATTCCTTCTGTTGCATAGTGGTACTACCCTTTATTCCTGTGCCACCAGCTCCTCCTCTTTCAGCAAAGCATGTCCAATTGATATGGGGATTTGCTGTAAGTATCCCGCAGCAGTGGGCATGTTTCCAGTTACAGCTAGGTCACTGGGACTACTTTGTGGATTTGATCCCAAACGATCTGCACTTCTTTGAGGAACTTGTTCCTTGTACATGACTTGCATTAAAGTTTCAGATGCATACGACGAAAGCTTTATATCAGCTGACGCGGCGGCATTACAAAGATACCAAAGTATTTGAAACTATTGTTTTTCGTAGTGATTTTATTATTATTATTTTTTTATGTACTGGGAGGTCACTATTTTGTTGGAGATTGTCACTTGCTTTGAGTTCTGACATACATGTATGCTTGAACATGGGTTGGGTGGAGGACAACTACTGTGATGATTTTGGTTCTTCTATGGCGGGTCCAGTACCTCCTAATCAACCTGTTTACAGCCTGCGAACACTGCCAGGTTTTGCAGTGGACCTGGCTATCTCAAAACATGGCACATTTTTAAAAACCTCGTAGATAAAATGACCACTTCAATCAACAAGGTACACAAAATGACTATTGGTGGTATTTTCACCGAAATATACATTTTGGGATACAATCTGCTTCTAAATAAGGGGAGGAGCTACCTACAGACATACCAATATGGCATTAGCGACAATAAGAATCTCGCCCTATTTTAATTAACTAAATGCCCAGACCAGGGCCTCCACTATAAGTCAGATTGCTGCCATGTTGGGGAAGGGCGGTGTGGGGTACTGTAACATCAATTCAGCGGTTTCATTTCAGTCACACGAAATCCCCACACACACATGCTTGTTATTTTCTTTGTACTTACTAGAATTGGCATTTCAAGAAATTCTCGGGAAATTTGAAGACAAGGCTTTTCTAGGTCACTGACATGTTTTCAGCAAACTTTCCGAGTACAACGAAATGTAGCTTTCTCCTAGACAAATGCTGACTTTGTTCAGTTGTGCTAAATAGAGCTGCATCGCCGCTGATAATGAACCCTGAATCCGCTAGACTTGACGCAAGCCTGTCATGTGGCAGGCCATAAACAAAACAAACACACTAACACAAGGAAGCCACATTTCTACAGATCATGCACTGGTTATATGGGTGCAGATCAAAGAGAAGCTCTGTTCAAATGAATGGCTTCTTGATTAATGTGGACCACATGCTACATCGAGAGGCGGTGAGCAAAAATTCATATAGGGACAAGGTGAATGCAAGATTAATAATAATAATAATAATTATTATAAATAATGTGCTACTATGTGGACTTTGAGACCACATAGCCTTGATCTTGCTAATACTGTACGCTACTAGCCAAATTATCTCTTGATGTTTAATACTAAATATATCATTACAAAACCAATGGCCAGGTGTACTATAACACTGGTCGGTAGTTGCGACCCACGTAAAATTTGGGAAAACACCTATGTACTAATAGTTCTGTTCCCAAAATTCTGAATCAAAGAGGATTGGTATCCACTCTACCTCATTTATATTCAAAAGGAAGGTCACAAATCACTGCTCACTCTGATTGTACACAATCACAGGCATGATGGCTACAAGGGTCAGCAGTCCACCATGCCTGTGATTTTGTTTAAATAAAAGAACCTGCTTTTTATTTTCAATACAGCCTGATCAGGGCTGGCTCTAGGGTGGTGCGACCGGTGCTACCGCACCTGGCGCTGACTTCAGGAGGCGTTGTATTTTCATACATATATTATGGATCTAATAACACTTGCTGCAACTTTCAGACAACCATAAAAATGTCAAGATAATTCTGGTGATTAATGGAGCTGCTGGAGAGAGATCAGAGTTTTGTCTAATGAAACGTTTGCCTCAAAGTAGCACAAAATAGTCCTGCTGCAAAGCACGCGTAGCATGCACATCACAGAAATGCATATTATGTAAATAGTTCAGTGGGTTACCACTTTTGTCACAGAGGTGTTTTTGTTACTTGAGGTTTATAGGTTAGGATCCTAGTATAGCACAGCGAGCTATTAACTGTCATCAAACAGCTGCATGCCAACTGCAAGGTATAGGTTAAAGCGCTATGACCCCCCCCCCCCCCCCCAGTCTTTCATTATCTTGAAGTCGCCAGCAGAGTTGATTTGGGCAGGAATCAATTCTTATTAGTAAAGACAACCCCAACCACTGTGGCACGTTTTAATTTCTGAGTTTGTGCTTCTCCACATCAAGCACTCTTAAACTATACTGCCTACCAGTATGGATGACATGTGAATCCTACACCTTGCAGAATTCTGTTGTATGTAATATTTCCCATAAACTGGTTTACACATGCATGATTCATTGTCTGTGTGTAATATGTGTGATGTAAAGTGCTCTGAAGCCTACACTGGTATGAGTGATGCTATAAGCAAAAGAAATTCATATGAGAGAATGTGGTTCTGGAGACTTGAGGGGCACTGTTAAAGGGTGGTTTTGAGGGAATCCATGGAGAAGGAGGTAATTGGGGGCGTCAAGAAACATTGTCTCACCTGGCGTCACCAGCGCTAAAGCTCCGCTTAGCCTGTTTTCCTTAAAGGAAACTGAAAGGCACTTTAAAATAGGTGTTTTTGAATTTCGCCTACCAGACAGCATAAACTGGTTGCTATTATGGGCATACCAAGAACTTGTATTGGCTTTACTGCTACTCTCATTGGCTTGCTTCTTATTCACTGGCTTACCTTGTTCCGTACTGTCCATATTATGTTTATCCCTTCCCTGGAGCAATGACTCTTTAACATCCCTTTGGTTTGCTGACTTGTATACTTCCGCTGCTCACTTATAGTTTTTTTTTTCTTTTTGGTTAATCACTCCATGAAACACAGGTGTTTTCCAGCTCTTTCCTATGTGTGCTCTTCCACCAGGAACTTCATGTTTCTCTTGCACGTGCTGCTCGCTCTCTTGTGTGTAAATCTCCCTGCCTCTGTGTTGCACTTCTCCTGGTATGGTTCTACCCGCCCCAGAGTTGCTCCCACCGTTGTTTGGGTCTCTCCCCTCAGTGTTGCTCTAGCTCACTTTTCTGCATCTCCCCCAGTTCTCCCTGTTGTTCTCTCCATAATGTGCTTCTCCCCACTCCATGTTGCTCTGTCCCTTGCGTTGTTTGATCCCTCCTCCCCACCTGCTCCTCCATTACCCCCTCCATAGTCCATTTTTAGGTTTCGCCTGGGGCCGGAGCTCCTAGCTCCGCCCAGGAGAAATCTATTGTCCCTACAGTGTACTGCTTAGTCCCGCCCTCTGTTCCATTGGCTAGCTCCATAAATGGAGGCTAGCCATTGGAACAGAGATCTGTCCGTCATGGCCGGACCAGATTCGTGGGCGTTCCTGCATTTTTTCCCTCTCCACCCTTTTTGCATCGTCATCGGGCGGTGGGCGGAGTTATTATTATTTTTTTTTGGTGTTTGTTTTTGTCACTATGCCGACCACGGCCGCCGGAAGAAGTCCAGGTGAGTGCCCGCTCCCGACCCCTCCCGCTGTCCGTGTCCGCCCCCCCCGCTGTCCGTGTCCGCCCCCCCTCTCGCTGTCCGTGTCCGCCCCCCTCCCGCTGTCCGTGTCCGCCCCCCCTCCCGCTGTCCGTGTGCCCGTAGGTGCTTGTTCTCTCAGGTTAGATCACTGTGGGAGTTCCCGTCTACGTTCATTTGAGGACTCGGCCCCACCTGACCAGAAAGGAGGGTGGATTCAGGGAGGAAGGCCTGCGGGTGGATTGGAGGGCTTCAGACCGACTGGCGAGGAGTGGGAAGGGAGCTCACAGCAGAGTTTGCAGGATCGCCGAGTGAAAGCAGGCTGGGATCCAGGGTGCGGCCTTCAGCCAGCATGGGGGGCACCGAAGACGAGAATTACTACGGGAAGCACGGTATGGCCTGGGTGGGGACTTTAGTGGTTCAGGGAGGGCGGTAAGGCATGATAGGCATGTGCGATCAAGATGTGCCCCGGAAGCGTGGGATCAGGTCACCCTTCCCTCCTTATCCACGCTCTGTAGAAGACTGATCGACCACTAAGCTACCGTGCCTGGATGTCCACTGACTGGTCTCCGCAGTATGCACACGCACCTACTGAGCACTCTTGAAGTATTTACGAGCCCGAGGAGGCGTGGGCGCAGTTTGCCTCTGCGAGCCTTTGGTGGCTGCTGAAGGATAGGGGGAGGGGCATAGGAGGGGGCTCAGTTTGTCTACCTATTAAACAATACCCGTGGGAAGCCGCTATTACCTCACGTCGCTGCCTGTTCTGCGGTTGGAAGGCTGCTGGGCTTAGAAGGGGGTGTTATGTTCATATGGCGGGGTGTCGCTTGCTGCTCAGAGCCGTCAGATCGCTGTGTCCTGCACCTAATACTGAACCCTGCCCATCAAACAGCACCTGCTCTCGCCAGTCTTGCCAATTTCAAGCAAAACAAACCATACCCCAAAAACCTTCGACATCAAGCCATGCCGATTCATCACTGAGCCCAGGTCAGCGCCCTGGACAGCCATGCATGACCAGCATTGAACCCGCCCAAGCCTGACGCCCGTGGCCTTCTCGACTACACCCAGCACTAAGCGTGGCCTGTTGCATGATTTAACCCAGACAACACTGACCCATGCCCATCCATCCTTCACCCTTCAAACCGTCCAACACGGACCCACTGATAGCCACTCTTCAACCCGTGCAACACTGAGCCACGCCCATCCAACCGTCAACCCATCCCACACTGACCCACGCCCATCTACCCTTCAAACTGTCCAACACTGATCCACGCCCGTCCATCAACCTTCAAACCGCTCAACACTGACCCACTGCTCTCCACTCGGGTGTACTTGTGCTGTCACTATACGGTGCATAGCTGCTATCACAGTGAGAGGTGCACGGTACATTATACATTGGGTCAGATGTAGATGCTCTCACTAAAAGCTGCATGCGTGTCACTACTGTGAGATCTCCACATACATGTGCCCTTTGTCAGATGAATGTGTGCTATCACGAAAAGGTGTCCATGAGCCATCAGTGTGAGATGTTCATGTACCCGGACTCTTTACTTTGGATACTTTGTCAGACGCACGTGCTCTCACTGTACACCCGCCTTCATTGGGGCATGTTCGTGTACTCACTATGAGGTGTGTGTGTGCGTTTACTGTGAGGTGTGTGTGTGTGTGTGTGTATATATAAATATATATCCTCAGTATAAGCATCTTTCTTTCAGTCAGCACTCTGATAGATGTATGTTCGCACTGCAAGATGACCGTTCTCTCCCTGCACAGTGTAACTGTGTCTTCAGCATAAGATACTTAACCCACTCTATGCATGACACGTGCCTCCGTTGTGAGATGTACCAACACACACGGCCTCTTCATAGCGAGGACTGCTTGTCATCTGTGTATGACACGCCCTCTGTGCAACGTTTGTCCTATAAGATGTTTGTGTGTATGTGTACTCACTATAAAGTCCTGTCTGGTTGCCCCCCCCCCCTCTTGTTTTTGTTAGGTCTCGCATTTGCGAAAGATTAAGCTATTGACATTGTAAATGATAATGCCATTTATTTATCTGTTTTCAAAACCAACACATAAATAAATAATTTGTCATTTGCAAT
This sequence comes from Lissotriton vulgaris, assembly GCF_964263255.1. Lineage (NCBI taxonomy): Eukaryota > Metazoa > Chordata > Amphibia > Caudata > Salamandridae > Lissotriton > Lissotriton vulgaris. Next base: position 1,061,485,034 of record NC_141693.1, on the reverse strand, counting down.
GCCAATAGCTCTAACTTTGTCAAAGGCGAAACTGTTGCATTGTACATGCTTGTTTGTGTTTAGCAATCAAAAAGTAAATGAATGTTCCCTAAAAGTGAGCAGTGGAAGGATACAAGTCAGACAATCGAAGAGATGGTAAAGACCATATGCTTCAAGGGAGGGGAATTGCACAAGATTGGACAAGGAAAGCCACTGAATAAGAAGCAAACAAATGAGAGAAACAATAAGTCCAACCAGTGGTAGGCAATGGACAGACTGTAGGTTCTTGGTAAGCCCACATTAGGTCTTTAGCAACTATACAGCTTATGCGCTCTGATAGGCAGACGAAAAAGAAAAGCTGAGTATAGTGGCAAGCCGAAGGCATTTGGCAAATGGCACAACTGGAGGTGCACTAACTAAAAGGCACTTACGTTTTAATCCACAAATGTCAGCTGCTGCTGAAATTTACAAATACTATAGGCTGCATCAAATACATGAGCTTGTGCAGGGCTCATCTGCCTGCCTGTTTTTATTTGATTAAGCCGGTCTAGAGCAAATCTGGTGCACATCTTTTCCAAGGTGGTAGGTGGGCTGCAGACAGAACAGCTCAGAGACAGTGAGCAGTCGTTCACTCCATGTGTTTGTGAGCTGTGCTTTCTGCAACAATAAACAACTTGGAAAAAGGCCTCTATTTGTTTGCTTCTTTGTGGTATTGGGATGGGTGAGTTTGTGAATGCAAGAAAGAGTCAATGAATGAATGAATGTAATGATGAATGAAAGCAAGGATGAGTGACAATGTGTGCCTGCATGATGAGTGATTCCACGCCAAAACTCACCAATCAATGAAGAGTCACTTCAACGTTAAGGCCAGACCTTTTGGTTTTACTAGTGCTGGTTTCTTAATGGACCCACGATACTGTTAATGGAACACAAGAAGAAGCTTCCCAATGAATTTATTTAAAGGAAGCAGTACCAACACTTCTCTAAAGGACTAGTATCATTTTAATGGCTCAGTACTACAATTCTCTACAGAAAGAAGCTATATATTAACTAAGTGCATCTGCCACCACGTGATTAGCACATGGAATAATCATATACAGATGCTACAAATCTAAAATCACTACTTCAGACTGAGAGAGAAGAAGACGTATCAGCAACCCCCCACTTAAAACACAACAAATGTGTTCGTACTGGATATTCCTTTCTTTAAACTGCGGAAACAGAAACTATAAACTGTGAACGCTCTTATTGTTATCATAAAATCCACTTTAGGTTTATATTTGTTTATCATTGCAGCATAACGCAGTTATTCAAGCAGTAAACTCTCTGACGTAGAGTCAACAACTGGCCACCGTCAGTGCTGTTGACAACGTTTATTTTAATGTACAACCCCTTCAACCCCTTCTCCCCCTAACCCTCCCTTCCTGGGTGTTCATAAGATTTTATGCTTCTGTATATCCATGTTTCGTAGATTCCAGAGGGTCCCCTTCATAAAGACATGGTTATTGATTGGTCGGGCGCAGCACTTTTAGGTACCCAGGACAAGTACATTTCTGTGAACTCCTGTGACAAAAATGAGATAAACGGCTGCCACCCCTCTACAAAAGAGTCTTCTTGTAATTTTAAAGTCATTGTAAATGTTTCCATCCCTAGGAGCTAGGAGGTGCCAAATTTGGTGGACCCACCCTAGTTTCGTCGGAAGCCAGTCAGTGCCCCATAGATTTAGGATTGTTTGATGAGCCGCCCCCAACGCTAGCGCTATGTGTCTTCCTCTCTTAGTTTTAAGGGGAAAAGTCAATGGGTTAGGGAGGCCCAGCATTACAAAGGACAGGAACCAGGGGAGTTAGGTACTAAACTGGTGGCCAATCTCTGTCAGGATTTCTTCCCAAAATTGGGTCAAGTGAGGGCACTCCCACAAGATGTGTACAAACGTCCCCAGAGCACCATTACAATGCCAGCACTTTTCACTGCATTGTGGATTCGCTCTATGTACGCGGGCCAGGGTTAAATATCAATAGGTGGCGATTTTTTTTCGCTGTTTCTGTGCTAGCTATATTTGTGGCCCTGTGCCTAGCTCGGTGAAAGATGTTTTGCCACTCCTCGGGGAAAAGCTCCCGCCTCAGTTCCCTCTCCCATCTCAGCTGTGCTACGGATCTAGGATCAGGGGGCTTGTCAGAGAGCAATTTATACATGTCTGACACTAGATGTTTATCTGAGTCTTTTCTCAGTAGCCATTTCTCGAAATTGGTCAAGCGGTGTTGGACCACCTGTCTCGTCTCGGGCTGCATCAGCCAATGCCTAATCTGAACGTATCTGAATCTCTCCTCCTTGGGTACGTCATTATATTTTTTCAAGTCGTCAAAAAAGTGATCTATAGATCTGCATTCAGGCTTCGTCTATTCCCAGAAGGCCGCAAAGCCCTCCTTGACGGCCACCAAGTCCCAGACTCAAAGGATGGGGGCTATTATTGCTGAGAGGTAAAGACTGGGGGGGTGTCTTATTAAAAAGGGATATTCCACAGGGATGTTCGAGCCAGTGCTCTATCCATAAATAGACACTTTTTCTCTGACTCTGGGCGGGCCCTTTCCACCAGGAATCTAGCCTACGCAGCTTGGAAATATTGTAGCACACATGGTACAGCTAGACCCCCACATGCTGGAATCTGCCAGGTAAGTTCCCGATGTATTTGGGAACGCATGCCCACCCATTATTAATTTTTTAGGGCTGTTTGTAAAGTCTAAAGTGTCTCAAGAGGGGGTCAGAGCGGTAGCGTCACAAATATATACAGGATCCTGCGAAGGATCGACATTTTTAGGGCTGCGATCCTTCCAAGCAATGACAGGGGGAAAGCTCTCCACCAGGATGTACGGCTTTACGACGCGTACTTTTACAACGCGTGCCGTTACAACGCGGTTTTTGCAACGCAAGTCGTTACCACGACTTGCGTTGGAGGGGGTGCGGACTTAGGAATTTTTTTATTTACTATTCCAACACCAGCCTACGTACAGTAGGGAAGGTGTTGGATAGTAAATTAAAAAATTCCTTGTCCTGCAGCGCCCTCCAGCGCGAGTCGTGGTAATCACTTGCTTTGAAAAGACCGCGTTGTAACGGCACGGCGGTGTAACAGCCGCGTCGTAAAGGCTGTTCCCCTCTCCACCATGCTAGATTAGCGTGCACTCTGCTAACCAGTGAACGATAATTTATGTTTATCACTTACTGGATAGTTGATGCCAATTGGACACCCATGTACGTTATACTTTGCTCCCAAGGGATAGATAGAGTCTGTGCAAGGAAGTCCTTCAGGTCCTGTGACATCCACAGGCTCAATGCTTGTGATTTAGCTAACTTAATCTGAAATCCTGAGACCTCCCCAAGCCTCCCGACCTCCATTAGAAACTTTGACATCGACTCCCGCGGGCCATCGAGTGAAACAATGGCATCATCTGCATATAGGGTGATTAGATGCTCCTCTCTGCCAAATCGTATGCCAGTAATGTTGGGACCGTCCCTAACACGCTGAGCAAATGGCTCCATATAGAGCGCAAATAAAAGCGGGGAGAGGGGACACCCCTGTCGCATTCTTTGCTCCTTGAGGAAGTTCCTGGATCTCTCCCCATTCACCCCAACAGTCGCCCATGGTCCCCTACACCTGCTAAGGGCCCAGGTCCGAAAGAGTTCTCCCAGTCCGAATCGTTTCAGCACCACTTCTAAATAAGGACAGTGGACTGTGTCTAAGGCTTTCTCCGCATCTATGGAGAAAAGCATGTGTCTCGCTGGAAGCGGGATGCCTTGTCTAAGGTGGAGAATTCTCTTGGTGTTGCCTGAGCTCTGCCTGCCCGGAATGAATCCGGCCTGGTCTGGACCAACCAAAGCCAGGCGCGTAACCAGGTTTCCTGTAAATAATTTCTCGTCCACGTTCAAGAGAGATATCGGTCTATATGATGCACACAGGCGTTGGTCCTTACTACTACTAAGGTTTCCTTCAATGAGGGAGGGAGTGTCCCCCGTAGGAAATTTTATGTCAAGTCAAGTCAAGTCAGAGAATTTATATAGCGCACTACCTACCCAGAGGGTCTCAAGGCGCTTAGAAATGGGAGGAGGATTACTTGTCAAATATCCATGTTTTAAGTTGCTTTCTGAATGCTAGGTGGTTCTGGGTGAGGCGAAGGTAAGCGGGGAGTGAGTTCCATGTTTTAGCAGCCAGGTAGGAGAATGATCTGCCTCCCATGGTGGTCTTGTTGATGCGAGGTACAGTGGCGAGGGCTTGGCTGGAAGAGCGAAGTTGGCGGGAGGGGGTGTAGAAGGATAGTCGTGAGTTGAGGCATTCTGGTCCGATGTCGTAGAGTGATTTGTGTGCGTGGGTTAACAGTCGGAAGGTGATTCTCTTATTGACGGGTAGCCAGTGGAGGTCTTTCAGGTGACCAGAGATGTGTTCGTTGCGCGGGATGTCTAATATGATCCTGGCTGAGGCGTTTTGGATTCGTTGGAGTTTCTTCTGGAGTTTAGCGGTAGTACCGGCGTAGAGGGTGTTTCCGTAGTCCAGACGGCTCGTGACTAGAGCATGGGTGACTGTTTTCCTTGTTTCGTTGGGGATCCAGCGAAATGTTTTTCTGAGCATGCGGAGAATGTTGAAGCAGGATGAGGTAACGGCGCTGACTTGTCTGTTCATTGAGAGTGAAGAATCCAGGATGACGCCTAGGTTCCGTGCGTGGTCTGTCGGGATGGGTGCTTTTCCAAGGGCTTCCGGCCACCAAGAGTCGTCCCATGCAGATGGGGATGTACCTAAGATGAGGACTTCTGTTTTGTCTGAGTTCAGTTTCAGACGGCTTTGTTTCATCCATTCGGCAACTTCTTTCATTCCTTCGTGTAGGTTAGTTTTGGCGGTGCTGGGGTCATTGGTGAGAGAAAGGATTAGTTGAGTGTCATCCGCGTAAGAGATGATGTTGAGGTTGTGTTGGCGGGCGATGGTCGCGAGGGGGCTCATGTAGACGTTGAAGAGGGTGGGGCTGAGTGAGGATCCTTGAGGTACGCCGCAGATGACTTCAGTGGCCTCGGACTTGAATGGTGGGAGGCGGACTCTCTGGGTTCTTCCGGTGAGGAACGAGGTGATCCATTCAAGTGCTTTTCCTTGTATTCCGATGTTATTGAGGCGTTGTAACAGGGTGCTGTGGCAAACTGTGTCGAATGCTGCCGAGAGGTCGAGGAGGATGAGGGCGACTGTGTCTCCATTGTCCAATAGAGTTCGAATGTCGTCTGTTGCTGCGATGAGGGCGGTCTCAGTGCTGTGTTTTGCTCGGAAGCCGGATTGTGAGGAGTCGAGGGATTTGTTGGCTTCGAGGAAAGCGGCGAGCTGGTTGTTGACGGCTTTCTCGATGACTTTGGCCGGGAATGGAAGGAGCGAAATGGGGCGGTAATTTTTGAGTTCGGTGGGGTCCGCTGTGGGTTTTTTCAGAAGGGCGGTGAGTTCAGCGTGTTTCCAGCTTTCCGGGAAGGTGGCGGAGTTGAAGGAGCAGTTGATGACGTCTCGTAGGTGCGGTGCTATGACGGAGTCTGCTTTGTTGAAGATGTGATGAGGACATGGGTCTGTGGGGGAGCCTGAGTGGATGGAATTCATCAGGCGGATTGTGTCCTCAGTAGAGATTGGGTTCCAGTCGTTGAGGGTGTTCAAGGGGGGAGAGTGTTCGGCAGATGGTTGGGTGGGTTGGTCTTCGGGTTGGTTGTTGAAGCTGTTGTGGATGTCTGCAATTTTGTTGTGGAAGAATGAGGCCAGGGAGTCGCAGAGGGCTTGAGAGGGGGTGATGTCGTTAGAGTTGGCTGAGGGGTTGGAGAATTCCTTGACGATGTTGAAGAGTTCCTTGCTGTTGTGGGCGTTGTTGTCAAGTCGATCCTTGAATGCTGTTTTCTTGGCCTTTCGGATTAGTTGGTGGTGAGTGCGGGTGGCGTTTTTGAAGGCGTCCTTGGTGCTAGTGGTTGGGTCTTTTTTCCAGGCCTTTTCAAGGGAGCGGCAGAGTTTCTTGGACTTCTTAAGATCATCGTTGAACCATGAAGCCTTCTTGTTACCAGGTTTGCTTTGACGTTTTTTCAGTGGTGCTAGGGTGTCGGCGGTGTTGGATAACCATAGGGTGAAGTTGGCGGCGGCTTGGTCTGGGTTAGACGAGTGGGCTGGGGTGTTTCGAAGGAGCGATGCGGAGATCTGGTCGTGGTGATCTTGTTCCAGTTTCTTTGCAGAGTTGGTTGGAGGTGGTTGGTGGGTTTTGGCTTGTTGTAGGTGAAGTGAACGCAGCTGTGGTCAGTCCAGAGGAGATCCGTAGTGTGGCTGAAGGAGACATGATTGCTGGAGGTGAAGATGGGGTCGAGTGTGTGACCTGCGATGTGGGTAGGGGAAGTGACCAGTTGTTTAAGTCCGAGGTTTGCGAGGTTGTCCAAGAGGGTGGCGGTGTTGCGGTCGTTGTTCTTTTCAAGGTGAAAGTTGAGGTCTCCCAGAAGGATGTAATCTTTGGAGGGGAGCGCGTGTGGAGTGATGAAGTCCGTGATGTCTTCACTGAATTTAGCGCGGGGTCCTGGTGGTCTGTAGAGGAGGGTGCCTCTGAGTGTGGTCTTGGGGTTGATGTGTATTTGGAAGTGGAGGTGTTCGGAGTTGGCGAGGTTGGCGTCTGAGCTGGTTGAGATGCGGATTGATTTCTTATGGACGATAGCGATTCCTCCTCCTGTGTGGCTGGTACGGTCTTTGCGTGTGATCTTATAGTCTTCCGGGATGGCGATGGTGATGTCTGGGGCGGAGGAAGCGTTCATCCATGTTTCCGTTAGGAAGGCGACGTCTGGAGAGATGGTGTCTAGTAGATTCCATAGGTCAATGGCGTGTCTGTGGACCGAGCGGGTGTTGAGAAGGATGCATTGTAGGTGGTTGGGGTCGGGAGTCTGTGGTGTAGTCGTAGCGGAGATGTTGTCGGTGCCGCTGAATTTGCAGGAGTAGCAAGAGAATGGTCCATGGGTGTGTCCAGGAGCGGCTTGGACGCAGGTGGGGGTGCGACCGGGGTTAAGGGCTAGGAGGGTGGCGGCATCGTAGGTAATGCGGGAGGGATGGGCAGCGCGAGGGGCAGGGGGTCTGGCGCTGGGCGCGGTCCAGGCGCGGACGGGCGTAGACGGGCTTACCTTTGGCGCACCTTCGGCGCGGGTTGGGCGCGGTCGCTGCGCGTAAACGCTGCGCGCGGGAACTCCTGTCATAAATGGATGGTGGAGGGGGAGGGGCGAGGGCGGCTCAGCTGGGAGGCGGGGCGGGCTACGGAGGACAACAATCAACAAAATGGAGGCGGAGGGGTCTGAACGCCGAGAGCGCTTGGGGGAGAACGCAAATGCTGGGATAAAGTTGGCAAATTATAAACAATGCAGATAACGCTGGCAGTTTAAAAATAGGCAAAGCGGCGGTCAGAACACACAGCTGGCAGTCGGTATGGGCAATGCGCTGCAAGTACGATACCACAGTCTCAGGGGAGCGACCACTCTGCTGGGAAGCGGAGATCGAGTCACGGCGCTTCCAGGTACTGGAGCGCTGTTTGTTGTCTGTGGGAGGGCGGCTCAGCTGGGAGGCGGGGCGGGCTACGGAGGACAACAATCAACAAAATGGAGGCGGAGGGGTCTGAACGCCGAGAGCGCTTGGGGGAGAACGCAAATGCTGGGATAAAGTTGGCAAATTATAAACAATGCAGATAACGCTGGCAGTTTAACATGAAAATAGGCAAAGCGGCGGTCAGAACACACAGCTGGCAGTCGATATGGGCAATGCGCTGCAAGTACGATACCACAGTCTCAGGGGAGCGACCACTCTGCTGGGAAGCGGAGATCGAGTCACGGCGCTTCCAGGTACTGGAGCGCTGTTTGTTGTCTGTGGGAGGGCGGCTCAGCTGGGAGGCGGGGCGGGCTACGGAGGACAACAATCAACAAAATGGAGGCGGAGGGGTCTGAACGCCGAGAGCGCTTGGGGGAGAACGCAAATGCTGGGATAAAGTTGGCAAATTATAAACAATGCAGATAACGCTGGCAGTTTAACATGAAAATAGGCAAAGCGGCGGTCAGAACACACAGCTGGCAGTCGATATGGGCAATGCGCTGCAAGTACGATACCACAGTCTCAGGGGAGCGACCACTCTGCTGGGAAGCGGAGATCGAGTCACGGCGCTTCCAGGTACTGGAGCGCTGTTTGTTGTCTGTGGGAGGGCGGCTCAGCTGGGAGGCGGGGCGGGCTACGGAGGACAACAATCAACAAAATGGAGGCGGAGGGGTCTGAACGCCGAGAGCGCTTGGGGGAGAACGCAAATGCTGGGATAAAGTTGGCAAATTATAAACAATGCAGATAACGCTGGCAGTTTAACATGAAAATAGGCAAAGCGGCGGTCAGAACACACAGCTGGCAGTCGGTATGGGCAATGCGCTGCAAGTACGATACCACAGTCTCAGGGGAGCGACCACTCTGCTGGGAAGCGGAGATCGAGTCAAAACTCTAGTGAAGAGAGGAGCCAGTATATTAAAAAACGTCTAATAGAATGAGGCTGAAAAGCCTTTTGGACCTGGTGATTTATGCACTTTCAATTTGGATATGGCTGCAATTACTTCCTCTATACTTATGAGGCTATCTAAGCTCGCTGCTTGCTCAGCTGTCAAGCTGGTTACTTTGAACGCTTTCTAAGTAGTGAGAGATCCCTTGGGATGGGAGGTCCTGCGCAGAGTACAAAGCCTTATAGAAGTCCCCAAATCTTTCTGCCACTGCTTTGTCTCCCATCACCTCTGTCCTGTCGTCCGTCAGTAAGGCCTCGACCCTATTAGACTGCCTCTGGACTTTGAGTTTCTTTTGCCAAAGTCTCCCAGGCCTGTTATCCCCTACATAGAATGCGTGCCTGGGGCAGAGCAGATAATACTCTGCTCTATCCAAATCCAGTCCCGCCAGTTGTTTCCTGGATGCCTCTAGTTGACGCCAGGCTCTGGGTGTCCTGGTTCATTGTGAATACGCTCCAGCTCCCTCATTTGTTGGTGTAGGGGTGCACACTCATCCTGACGATCCTTGTTATCTGCCGCTGAAATCCTGATCAACTCCCCTCTAAAAAACTGCCTTCGTTGCATCCCAGGTCGTCACCATCGAGGTCTCCGCTGTGCCATTGACCTCTAAGTACCTATGAATCGCACTCTTTAACTGCTTTGCTACTTCTGGTGTACAGAGTAGGGTCTCCCATAGTCTCCAGGAGCTGGGTCTTGGCATGTGGGTGGGGAGCGCAAGGTTCAGCAAGACTGCTGAGGGGTCAGATAGGGACCTAAGTACAATGTCTACTACTTTCGTTGCTGCTAAGACCTCCCCTGAACCAATTAAGTGGTCCAACCTCACAAAGGATTTGTGTGCATGGGAGTAGAATTTGTAGTCCCTAGTGTCTGGATGTTTATTTCGCCAGATGTCTTTCAGACCCAACTCCTGCAATTCAAGGGAAACTCCCTGGCTAATCTGCCCTGTTGCCCCCTGCCTCAGGGTCAACTGCATTGTGAAAGAATAGGTTTAAGTCGCAGTCCAGGATCCCACACCTGTCCTGTGTGGGTAGAATATCTGCTGCTGCTTCCTGCTGGAATCTGTCTTTTCCCTCATCTGGGATGTATACTGACCCTAGGACAATAGAATGTTGGCTAAAATGAACTCTATATCCCAGTACCCCCCTATCTCCGCTACTTTCAACCAAATCTTCCCCTGGAAAGATTGTGCGAATAAAAATTGCCATCCCTGCTTTTTTATGTGGTGATGAGGAGAAGATTTGCTGTAGGAAGGCCTGGGACCTCATCCTAGTCCAATTCCTCCATATGAGGTGCGTCTCCTGCAGGAGGCAGACCTCAGCCCGGGACTGCTCCAGGTACGCAAGGAGCGTCCGTCTCATAGTTGGGTTATTTAGGCCTTTTAAATTTAGGGTCAGTACCCTAGGGCTGTTCGCTATGGAAGACATTAGGGGGCTCCTCTTTTCCCTGGTTCTCCCGTCCCTGCTCTCTCCTAATCTCCCCTCTGACCACCCCCTGAGGATCCCTTTGTTTCTTGGATAGATTGATGTGCAAGGTGCGTTTGTTCGGCAAACAAGAACAGTAACAACAAGGAACCATTGTCCCTGGATCGGAGAGGAAAACCCACATTCATTCTCTCCACCAGCAGCAGTGTTTCTGTGTGGGAACATGGCCATGTCTGTTCATTCTCTCTCAGTCCCCCCTGCTGCACAGCCATGGTCGCTCAATTTGGGCCGGGCCACCTCCGGTTCAAGGGGACCCGTTGCCACCTCCAGCAGTAATTTCCTCCGAGGTTGATTGTCGCCTCCTCCTGGCACAGTTCCTCTGGAGTTTCTATCTGAAGCAGCACACAAGCCACAGAGAGAGAGCGTATCTGCTGAAGTTGACCCTGCCAGCAGAAGATTAGATGAAAAGGATGACCCCAGGAATAGGACACTTTCTGCATTCGCAGGAAGTTCGTGACTGGGCGGAACTCTTACCACGTTTGAAGCGTGGAGGCTGCTAGGTCCTTGTAGTGCAGGGTCTGGCCATTGAACAACACTGAGGTTGTCTCCCTTCTTTTCTTCAGGTACGTTCCTTCAGAGTGTAGTTGTGCACACAGGTCAGGATATCTAGGGATCGTGGGGAACCTGGTCCCCAGCAGCCAACTCTATGTGTCATGTCTAGCAGGATCTCCAAGGCAGGGGTATCGCCTAGAATGTGGGCAAAAAGTTCCTTGACATAAGTTTCAATGTCTCCATTCTCAGCTTCTCTTGGGGCTCCCCGTATATGGATGTTGTTACATCTGGAGCGGTTTTCTAAATCCTACGTATGTGCTTGTAGGTCTAGGTGTTGATCTTGGAGGCGGATGACTTTGGTTGTAGTTGCTCCATCTCTTCGTCCCTGTAGGTCTTGCATCCCTTGATAGCATACACTCAGCCTCCAATGTCTGTCACCTCTTTACGTATTGACTGCAAGTCACTGGCCAAAACCTGTTTCACTGACAAGAGGTCGTCCCTCAATCCTGAAAACAGGGCTTCCAATTACGGGCGCAGTGGGGCTTCCATGTCCTCCACCGCCGGTGAGGTCGCTTTGCTGGGGGTCGCCTGGGGATCGCTCTCTTGGGGGCCAGGTTGTTTAAGCAGCAAGTCCTTGATTGATCCCCAGGTGCTTGGCTCTCACCGAAGCCATGTTGTCTCGAGCGTCCGGGGTCAGTAGTGGGCTCAGTACCCTTGGGCCCGTAGTGTGTGGGCTGTGCTTACTGATGATGTGGGTTCAGTCAAAGCATCTTCACCTCTGTCGCCGCTGCGGACAGCTTGGTGCATCTTCCCCTCCCCCTCCAATCTTGCAACAGCTTTTGATTTGGTCCTCCAGGTCACACCCTGCCATCAAATCAGCACTTATTCGGCTTTGGTAGGGGTCCCGGGGGTGTCCACTAATGTGACTGCCTTCACTCTCAGGCAGTACCTTGATAACTTTGAGGCTCGGCTTTTCTGTTGGCCTTAGGGTCTCCTCCTGTTTGGGCTCAACTCCGTCCACGTGTGCTTATCCCCCAAGGATCTAAAGACCGCCTGTCCAGCCTGTGCCAAAGGGGGTGGTGGGGGGGGATGTTTGGGGGGACAGCAACTCTGCGCCACTCCTATACTGGTCGCAATCTCCTATACTGGTCGCTCTGCCACCAAGGACCGTGGCTAGTATCATGCCTAGCTGGTCTGTTACAGTTCTCTCATGTGGGGATTCAAATTCTATGTGCACTGTGGTCGTATGCAGGCCTTTGCTTATTATTATGAAATAGATTGTGGATGCTCTACTCTTCTGTGTGGACAGGCCTATGGCCCCCTGGTCTCTGTCGGGGACCCACTTCCAGCGGGATCAACTCGGACCCCGGCAGCCACCGCCTCAGTTTCATCAGCCCTTCAGGCCACTTCAGACCTCCACCTGTACCTTTCGCTGCAGAGGGCAGCCACGGCTGCCCTCTCCTCTGGGCGGGCAGGTCTAGGCCCTTCGTTGGCTGCCTCCATACATCACAGTCGGGTCCAGGTGATCTGGGAGCGCTCTCCGCTCCAGCCCGGCAGACGCTCCTCGGTCTGCTCTTGCTTCTGGGCCTTGCCATTATGTCGCAGCCCAGGCGGAGGCCGCTCACCACTCTGTGTCGCTTACTGCTTCTCTCGTCACCTTAGCTTCCCTTGTAGCAAACATGGAGCTTCTCTACACCTCCAACTGCTAAGTGCCTCTTTCCCTGAGGCATATCGCTGAGGCGGCAGGGGAGAATCTATGAGGACGAGACAGAGAGACGGAACCCCACGTCACACTCCGTCGCCATCTTGGCCACGTGCCATAAAATCCACTCTAAAAGTAATCCCAATGTCATTAGGTGGCTATTGGATAACTAGTGCCTTGTACAGTGCTGATTTAGAAATGGTATGTGCTATATATCTAGAAATGCTCAGGTGAGAATGGAGTCCATCATAAAGGGCCAGTGTGCTTGACACTCTCCGCTGTGCACAGTATCAGAGCCACTAGTAGACCAAGGCAAAGGCGGGATTTAGACACTGAGGCAGACTCATTGTTCTGCAGACAGGGTCTGCTCTACTTGTTAGAACTGAATTGCATGGCAAGCTCCTCATGGAGTATCTTAAAGCAGACAAAATGCCATTAGAATTACACGTTAAAAGCATCCCGGTTATTTTTGTACACAACACAAAATATAAAAAGAACTTTAATTATATTGCAAACAACTGTTCAGGACACTGGAAGGTGTTGGGGAAAAAACACTGCCCTAGAAGAGCTAACAGAACAAAAAAAACATTGCAGAACGCAAATGGAATCTCAGGGGAGTCACTAGGAAAGAAGGAGCAAGGAAGGTTTGATTTCTGCTCCGCTGCGTTGGTGCCTCAACTTTGAATGAAGACCTGTACTTATATTTGTGAAGATTCATCATTGCAATCTGCCTCTCACATGGCATTGTATCCGAAGCGCTTGCTTGATCGGCATGTAGTGAGGTACTACTGTTCGACAAATGAACAGGATGATGGTGAACTCAATTGAAATAAATAGGATCAGATGGAATGTCCAGTGGATACTTTCGATAATCATACCCGGGATTTGCTTATTGGTTAAGCTGAAATCATTGAACAATTGCTGTAAGAAATGTTTGATAGATCGCAAACTGCCAATTTATCCCTTTGAAGCCACAGTCCGACTATGATAAAATATTTTCCTAAAATAATGATTATTTAGCTGCTGTATTTTCACATTACTTTTGATTGGTTCAGTTTTTAGGTCGAGCCTTGTGCAGCGCGCATGCGCTGGTCTATGGGAGGCTTCTTGTGAGCACTCCCACTCTTCCTAATCTTCTCCGTGGGAGTTAGTTCACTCCCATATACTCTACTGGCCTTTGCGTGTGGCTTTCAGTAATGAAAGCACGCAAATGGCCAAAGACAGCAGCATGTCGCGCCTTTTCTTTTAACGTTAACTCCCCTGGCCTTAGGGGCTCGGGAGCAAGCAGCGGTGCGCATAGTGCCAGCTGCATGTCTTCCTTATCGTGATCTTGGCTCATGTTCCTAAGTAAACAAACAAGCTCGCTTTCACGGCTGCGCTTTTTTCAATTTTGTATTTCACCCTATTTAATACGCTTGTTTTCTCTTTCAACTGCTGGCATAATTAGCGGCTCAGCTTTGACATTAAAGAGCATATTTTTCAAATGGCGCTTTTTCTTTCCAGCTGCATTCTCTCCTGTTCTCTGGTGATCTCCGCTGGGCTCATCTGCTGGATGGCAGAATTAACTTCATAGGCAGGCCTGACTTTGTGCCTACGTCTCATTCATAACATTACAGCACTATCAGCCAGTTCAGGTCCATTGGTGCCAAGAGATCTGATGACACAGAACTTTAAAGCAATACTCAAATAACTAAACTCTCTTTGTTTTTACTTAAAAGGGACATCTGCTGATCTCGCTTTGTTCTGACTGCTGGAGTCACAACGTTCCCTGGACAATAATTTTCAGGTTTATCGCAGATATGGTGCACTCCACAAACAACTAAGTCAGGCGCCTGTCGCTCAAATGCCATGCCTAGCCTTTTTCCAAGAGACACAGATCTGCAAGACTGATAAACTTTCAGGAAGCACTAAGAACATGGGTCTTGCAAGTCTAAATGACCCTATTTAACATCCATCTTGTTCTTTACATTCATGTACTTCCTCCTTTAGACAATAGTTACAGCGCCGAGAGCAACCACAGGAGTGGTAGAGAGCTTTATAAAAAGTCACCAAATAAAGTAACAAAGAGAAGTAATCATAATTCCTTGGAAGTGGAGAGACACCACCAAGACTGACTCTTCCCATTGATGCACCACTTTGCATTAGCGCAAAGCATTGAACCATTAATTCCACATCTATTTGTTACAATATTGTGCAACACGCAAAGCGTACGAGCTTACCAAAAACTAGCTTACAGCTGCAATTGGTGAAATCTGTCTTCCAGCCACATATACAACTATGGTAGGGTAGCAGTGAACTACGGGGATGTTTTTCACTGAGGGGCTCTTGGTGACATGAAATAGACAGCCAGAGCGAAGCTCATGTTGTCTATGATGTCACTCAGAAAGCTGAGATGAAAAACATACCCTTAATTAACGTTTTACCCATCTATAATTTAAGATTATGTATGGTTTCCAAAATCATCTACCTCGGTTTCAACTGCTACATAGGAGCAGAGGAGTAATGGGAAAGCCATACATAACATGGCCTCGGTTATGTATCCCTGTCCAAAAAGTAAAAAAACAAAAAAAACATTTGCAATGCAATAGGTTTCGCATTTGCAAGACTTTCAGCTATAGACATTGTAAATGACAATGCCTTTTCTTTATCTGTTTTGAAAACCTGCAAGTGGTGCGTAAACACGCACTTTGTACTTATAGTCGTTGCTTATGAGAAGCAAGGCTGGCAGTAAAAGAGATGCAGGTACTGGCAGCTGTGCTTCTTGTAATAATAATAATAATACAGCCATTTATAGAGAGCAAAACAGCTACCTCCCAAAGGAGGTGTTCCGGCGCTATAACGACAGGTGACAGCACATTAAAAGGTCAGATCTCAACCATCCCACAGAATTAATCCACGTTAAAAAGACATGTCTTAACTGCCTTCTTGAATAGGCATTCTGAATCAATTTGCCGCAAGGTAGGCAGCAAGGAATTCCAGAGTTTAGCCACTCTTGCGACAAAAGATCTGCCGCCCCAACGCTCCTTCCTAACTCGTGGTGTGACCAGCAGATTCTGATTGTGGGACCGCAGTAGGAGAGATTGTTTGTAGACAGATAATCGTTGTTTCAAATATCTGGGACAGAGCCCTTGAAACGACCGAAAAGCCAAGGTTAGGACTTTAAATTTAATTCTGTTGGCCACCCGTAGCCAGTGAAGTTCCTTAATGTGCGGAGAGATATGCTGTCGTATAGGTACGCGTCTAATCAATCGCGCTGCAGTGTTTGGAACTAATTGCAGTCTCTTAACCATGTAAGCAGGTAGGCCCAGATGTAGGCATTCGCATAGTCCAACCTGGACATCATAGTTGCATGAACTACAGTACATCTGCAGTTTTCTGGTAGCAGGTGTAAAAATGTTCTCATGTACCTCAATTTTCCAAAGCAGGAGGATGTTACTTGCTGAATTTGAGAGGAGACAGACAGGTCAGCCTCCCATTGTACTCCTAGATTTTTAACCGTTTGTAAGCAAGGGCTACAAGTACAAAGTGAGTGTTTACACACCACTTGCAGGTTCTCAAAGCACAAAAATAAAATGCATTGCCATTTACAATGCCAATAGCTCAAACTCTGGCAAAATGCAAGGTCTATTGGTTATGCCAATGCTTGTTTGAAATGGTTGCTCATTCGTTTGTCACATTCCAGTGTTTATGGTCTCTTGAATGCAAATGATTGTGATGTCACAACTGCTGGAAGAGACTTTGGCAAGGGCCTTAGGCTTAGATGCAGTCCAGTTTCAGATACTCAAAGACCAATATCTCCTAATGCTAACAGGCGGTTCATATTTTGCTGCGGGAATGCGTAATGTTTGGACATTTGCTTAAACAAAGGCGAGGCTCCAAGAGCAGAAAATGTGTTTCCGTTGGTTCTAGTTCGAGATGTGAATACCTCGCCATGAGATAGTAGCATAATCCTTGTAATGCAGCTACTGGGGATGTTATTAACCCGTATTTTCTTCTGGAAACGTTCCATCTCTTTTACACGAGTATCTTTGATTGTGTCCGTTTTTATCAGCTGCGTTAAGCTTTGTTTGTATCACAAGGCAAGCATTACACAAATATGGAATCTCATGAAAATTCGTGGAAACATAGTGAAAATATGTCTTTGCATTCTAGAAGCTGTTTCTAGATTTGCAGATGTGCTATATATGAAGGCCAACACTTGAGCCAAGGCCCATGGTCTGCTGTCAGAGGATGTATTCGAGCAAAACCGGCTATATTGTCCTGTAAAACCGACATATTTAACAGCCACAGCCACCAGTCAGGGTCGTAACTGAGGGATTTCCAGTGAATGAAATAGTGGCTCTCTTGTTAATCTGCCTAATCCCACGTGCAATTCTGAAAATCTCGGCTTTCATGGGAGCTCTCACTAGTTTTTACAACGCCTTCCAGACTGGAAATAGCTTATGGGCCACAGCATCCCTTGGAAACCGGGAGACCGGCTGTGAGTTGTATACTTAGTGATGATAAGGGCAGTGGTGACCCTGCGACAGAATGCCTTGGATCGCTGGCCTGACAGCACTCCTCTACCAGGAATGTTGTTCCTACTGACGTTTAGTGAAAGGAGGGCTATCTCACTACTATGAGTCTACAGCTGAAGGACATGTCGTCTTTACAAGTAGAATAATTATCACAACAGTCCAATGGGACTCTTTTTTTTTGGCGGTACATACACAAAATCAATTAGAGGTACCTTGACTGAAACAATGCTATTAATCGTAGTAATTAATACAAACAACAGGCCTCCATAACAGAGATACAATTCTTTTTTTATCTATTTTTTTTTTACATCACTTAGGTAGAAGACATAAATCATAGTGTGATCTCATTAAGTGCAGAAGACTCAGGGAAATTGCGGTGCACACATGAGAATATACAGTTAGAAAGCAGCATTGAACAAATGATCCCTGGCCCCGTTTTCACTCACAAGTGTATTTCTATTTATAATCACATTTCTTCTAGACACTAATCT
Source organism: Lissotriton vulgaris (assembly GCF_964263255.1). NCBI lineage: Eukaryota > Metazoa > Chordata > Amphibia > Caudata > Salamandridae > Lissotriton > Lissotriton vulgaris. The sequence continues at coordinate 1,061,467,822 of NC_141693.1, read as the reverse complement.
CATCGATTTATGACCAGGAGCCTAATATTAACGTTTTGACCCTTAGGTTATTTGAAGGGTCTCATAAGGACCATTCAACTTGAGAATGTAAGCCTATGAAAGAAAGCATGAGTCCTAATCAGAATGATGTATAATGCACTCGCCACATGAAATATCTTTAGGCAGAACCCACATAATGTATCCAGTGTCCAACTGTGTGCAATCTACAGAGAAATATGGGGAAAAGCACTCAACAACATATAAGAAGTCGGGACCAACTAACTACCATGGGGTGCCTAGGTCACATCATATAATGTCGCGTCATATCACCATGTTTCATGTCGCAATCCATGCTCAGATAGAGTGAGAGTCTATGTGTGTGATTTAAATGCCTTATTCACAGGGGGTAGTATTGCACGTCTCAATGATAGTAATGAGAGCAGACCTTACTTCCTGATCATGAATCAGTGCCTGATAGCTATGGATCTACCTTAAGGTCTAAACTTAAGTACTCCCAAAGTGTGGTCACATGTGTGCCGACAATTCACCAGGTCATGCAAACAATCCTAAATCAATGTCTACATGCCCTAAAAAGTAACAGTGGAAGAGACTGTGATCAAGAAACATCTCGAACCTTCCCAATGAACCATTGATCGCGTCTAGACCCAATCAATTGCAATTATTGTAATGCTTGTATTCTGAAATAAAACAACCTGATAAAAAGGATGTCTTTTAGGAGAACAATCGTTCGACTCCCGTTTCCAACACTCGCCCACAAAGCAAGTGCATGTCTCTGTCCGCCGCTAAGTATGTCAAGTAATGGACGAGTGGGAAGCTCCCCTACTGATAAAACCATTGTCTGTGGAAGACTATACTGCCGGCCCTGGATTGGGCACCACCTTGGGAGGAGGATCGTGTATTGATGAAGTAGTTAGAGCATAAGATGGATACACACAGGAAATATCTCTCGAAGGTGAATTCAAACGTAATATAATTGATACGTTTTCCCTCCCTATTGGATATTGTGTATTAGTACAACACATTAGGTGTGTAATCTGTCCAACTAATCAAGACATATTCCATGTAGATTGGTCATGTCTTATGATGGATCACTCATGTTTTAACAATGTTATGTATAAAAGGACTATCCCCGAGAGGACAGATGTGCTTTTATTAACACTTTTTATACAAGCAAAGTTTTTTGTTTTCTTCCCACACCCAATGTTTGCTTTTTACAACAATTTTGTCTAAATGTGTGTATTTAAATGCTACTTAACTTGTGGCTTTGGGTTATTAGAGCCCGAATGCTCTTTGTTTAATTTAATTTTAGCTGTCCTCAGAGTTTTTTTGTACAGCACCTCCTAAGAAAGACTGCCAAACAACACTACTTTGTAATGATTAAAGACACCAGTGGCAGTACACAGAAGATGTATGGCAGCAGAGTCACTTTCAAGGAACTACAGTAAATACCTAATCGTCCCACTTCTGCCATTGTGAAAGTGAAAGCACAGTAATAGCCAGCTAATAAAAAAAAGTTTTGTGCATGGTGGCGAGTGAAGCGGGGGCCATACTAATCCATACTAATATAATAAAGAGAGAGCCCAAACCTGTGAGGCGGGTAATCTCAGGAACCGCAGCACCAATGACAACACCAAATACAGCGTTGGAAAGGGCAGTTGCAGCAGAAGGACATAGGCTATGCAGACACCCACCATATACATTTAAAAGGTAAAAGAACCATGCCAGCAAAGTAGTCCCTTGTGGGCGTGTCTGCGTTGTGCTGTGGGCGTGTGCTGGGGGCGTGACAAACGCTGGGGGCGTGTGGTACGTTACGCCCAAATTGCCATGTCTCATATCGTGTGCTAATCCCACCCTGCTCCCTTTAAATACCCCTGCACCCCATAATCATAACCCACCCTTACTCCTTAAAATACCCAAACACCCTTAAACACTAACCCATCTTAACCCTATAAATATACCCTGTACCCCAAAACCCAAACCTATCCCTAAACCCTAAACATTCCCCTGTACCTCAAAACCCAAACCTACCCCTGAACCCTAAAAATACCCCTGTACCTCAAAACCCAAACCTACCCCTGAACCCTAAAAATACTCCTGTACCTCAAAACCCAAACCTACCCCTGAACCCTAAAAATACTCCTGTACCCAAAACCCAAACCTAGCCCTGAACCCTAAAAATACCACAGTACCCCAAAACCCAAACCTAGCCCTGAACCCTAAAATACCCCTGTACCCCAAAACCCAAACCTACCCCTGAACCCTAAAAATACCCCTGTACCTCAAAACCCAAACCTAGCCCTGAACCCTAAAAATAACCCTGTACCCCAAAACCCAAACCTACTGCTGAACCCTAAAATACCCCTGTACCCCAAAACCCAAACCTAGCCCTGAACCCTAAAAATACCCCTGAACCCCAAAACCCAAACCTAGCCCTGAACCCTTAAAATACCCCTGTACCCCAAAACCCAAACCTACCCCTGAACCCTAAAAATACCCCTATACCCCAAAACCCAAACCTAGCCCTGAACCGTAAAAAATACCCCTGTACCCCAAAACCCATACCTATCCCTAAACCCTAAAACCACCCCTGTACCCCATAACCCAAAACTATATCTGAACCCTTAAAATACCCAAACACCCCAAAACATATAACTCAGTACCCCAAAACATATACCCCTATACCCATACTTACCTTATCCAAACATTAATAAAAAAACATTCTTTTACCATTCATGCATTTACAACAAATTTTGTTGTAAATGTATGCGTGGTAAAAGCATATAAAATGTAATGTCATGCGTTATAATGGCATTGCGGAGTCATGGTACTTTCGTAATGAAAGCATGCGGAGTGATGGTATGCGGAAAGAAAGTTGCAGAATAATGGGTGTTTACCCTCCCCCGGTAAGTACATTGGTGGCACGGTGGCCCACATCTCCAGCAACATACTCATATTTTTTCACAACCCATTTGAAAAATGCACAGGTCTCTCTCATTGATGGCCAGCACCGACATACTCTTTTAGACACACCTCCCGCCACAAGTTCTAGAATTGCGAACTTTAGAGCAGGGGAGCTACGTTCGAATCTCAGCATCAGCTCAACATCCTGTGATTCCAGGCAAATTGCTTTGACTCCCCGTGCCTACCACAAATGAATGTGTTCTTCTGTAATGTAAATTGTGCTTATGCCATGTTGTCAAGTTCGCGCTATATAATATTGCAAGGAAATATAAAGTAGGGAAACTCGAGTTCACTCACTACTGAATGCGCACTCTTAAGTGCATCAGCAGTGCACTGTGAATCGGAGCGTTTCACAGGCCTGTCACAGATAAGAAATGCTATCTAAACGAAATCCTACAAAACAATATACTATTGGGCGGCAGCAATTCATACCCGGACAACGTCGGGACGGGCTGCTAGTAAAAAATAACAAAAACAAGCTTTAAAAAAAGAAGCGGTTGCAAGTTGCAGGAAAGCATGTTGTGTCTGCAATAGGAGAAAGTAATTTAAGAAAAGAGTGCTCACAGACTGTAAATAAAACATACAGATTAACAGAACACGTAAGAGGGGCAGTTCTTATGGGAGGTTAGAAAAGGAGGTACTAAGGAGGCACTAGACTACTAAGCCTATTCAGAAATCAAAAGTCACCATTTACAAAGGACAGTAACAGACAGGAGTCAATCGATTCGATGGGTGGAAAATGGGCAGAGCTTCAAGTCCATATCTGAATACAGCATGTCTTGAAGCGACAGCACAAGCGCTGCCTAGACGAGACCTAAAAAACACACTCTGGAGAAGGATGCCATTATGGAACATGTGAATAGCATGATTCAACTATGACCCCTTAACACAGGCACCATCTCTGTTAGATAGCAGACTTACCTTGCATTCCTCAGGCAGCACAGTATACCTGCTGAAATGCAGCTGTCAAGGCATACATTAGTGCGTCCCAGAGGCCAAATAGGAAGGAAAGCAACAGGGGAAGGATCCTAAATACTGTCCTGCTTATGATTACAAAAAACAGAAACACAACCGCTGACTAAGGTTAAGAACTTAAATCCAAATGTATTGTTGTTTAGGTTTGGTGCTACTACTCCCAGCTCCCGCCATTAATAAGAGCCACTGGTACAAAGAAGTTCGTAGGAAAGGGGAGGTGCACTCAATAATTGTTCAGCAGATCCAGTTCAGGCCATAAATCTTCTTTATTAAAAAATATTATATAAATAACTTGAAGCACAGCCAACGCGTTTCGTTCCTGTGTGCCAAAAGGAACTTCATCAGGGCTTTACAGAAATAGTGAATTGGTTATAGTGACAACCAATTTCTTTTGTACTCCGGATGACACGATCCCAAGTGGTTGAAAGAATGTAAAATCCAGATTTCGATTCTTAATATAATGCGACTATACATGCATAATCAACTGATGAAATAGAGAGGTAACATCATATGGTCCCGGAGTTTAACCCAGATAAGGAAAGACTCAGTGGTTACCATGCCACTTTTCCGATTCATTGTTCCATGCCAAATTTGACAGTAAGGATCAAAGTATTCTGTCTATCCTTATCTGGGTTAAACTCCGGGACGATATGATGTTACTCTCTATTTTGTTGATTATCCATGTATATTCGCATTATATTAAGAATTGAAGTCTGGATTTTACATTCTTTCAACCACTATAAAATTGGTTGTCATTATAACCAACCCAATATTTCTGTTAAGCCCTGATGAAGTTCCTTTTGGCACACAGGAACGAAACGTGCTGGCTGTGCTTCAAGTGTTTTATATATTATTTTTAAATAAAGAAGATTTCTGGACTGAACTGCCTCTGCTGAAAAATTATTGATTGCACCTCCCCTTTCCTACGAACTTCACTGTCCTGCTTAAGGTACGCCTGTGCTTCCAGACTGGAGGAGGGATTGAGGTGTTCTTACCATTGGTAAGCCTGTCCCTGGTGTTCTGTCTGTCTTCTCATTGGAAGTCATGCCTTACTGGTTCCTGCCCTGGTAATGCCATGAAAAGACCAGCAAAGAAAGCAAAGTACGTTTAAAAAAATATCCAGTGCTGTTAGTGAGTTTCTGTGTGTGGGGGGGTGAGAGAGAGAGAGACAGTGTGTGTGTTTGTGAGTGAATGAGATTGAGTTTGTTGTATTAGTGTGATTGAGTGTCAATGAAAGTGAGTGAGAATCAATGAGAGTGAATGCAAGAGTGAGTATGAATAAGTGAAATCGAGCATGAAGAAGTTAGTGAAAGAGTGTGAGCTACAATGAGTGAGTGAGGGGGAGTTTGTGACAGGGCATGAGTCACAGGCATAGCTATCAATGGTGCAACAGGTGCAGCTAAACCAGGGCCAAGAGGTGTGAGGGGCTTACTGCATCCTATTTATTAAAACTGCTTGTCTGTACACCAGCAGTTGTGAAGGAGAGTCAGTGATTGAAAGAGTAAGCGTGTTTGTGAGAATCAGTGAGTTTTTATGTGGGAGTGACAGCGGGTTGGAATGAGTATGAGTCAGAATGCATGAGTTAGAGTGAGTGAGGGTGAGGGTGAGAGAGAAGGAGTGAGTATAAATGAGAGTGAGAGAGTGTGAGTGAATAAGAGTTTGTTAGTGTGCATTATGTTTGTAATTCTGCTGCTAGCTGTGACATACTTGAACAGATTCTTGGCTTATGGGAGCACCAAAGGAAAGGTGCTGTTGCTACCATAATGGAGATAATTCTTGGCATATGGGGGAACATAAATTGGTAAAATGCAAACCTTGACATACTGCAAGCAATTCCCGACACCTATGGAAAAATTCTGGCACAAGCATACGGGAGTTAATTCTTGGAAACTAAGCCATAATTGCGGTGAGAGGTTGGGCTGGGGAGGAAGCAAACCATGAGTAAAAGCTGGCGCTGACACACTGGCGATACTTTTTTAAATATAATTCACCGATGGTATATGGACAGTATCAATGACAAAATTGTAATACTGGCATATTGTCTGCAATTCTTGGCATAAGAGGGAATCAAAGTCAAAACAGTGCCTTGGCACATTGGTGGTAATTCTTGAAGTATAGGAAACCCAAGGCATATTTTGAAGGAAAAAAATGGGGTAACCCATGGCAAGTATTGCCACTTTCCAAGATCTTCACCTGCCACTGCTGCAAGACTTGCGAACGTCTATGCGTAACCCCATACCAAAGAAGCATTGCTTTCATACCATTCTCTGCAAAGCTCTGGAGCCATTTAAATGTACAAAACAGTGAGCACACCATTGAACTGGGCATGGCTCTCGGAAGCCTTAGGGGCTGTACAAAGATCACACCCCAACACTTGACCTTGCACATTCTTTTTGTTCAGACCTCAATGGAGTAAAGCTGGTTGAGGCTGTGAACTGTGAACTTGGCTAAACCTGTTTGGCACATGGTTCATTTTCTGACTCCAAGGACATCCCATTTAAGATTTAATCTGTGACCTTGTTATGCAGCAAAGAATGTGAAAGGCTCAGATTTCTTGGACTTCAAGTTCCCAATTAGGTTATGGGTTCAGCTGATGGTGCTCGGAAAATGCTGCCTGGCTCTGCATGTTTGGTTCTAAAGCATGTGCTGTACCCAGTGTCAGTACTTGTGGGGGGTACTTTTATGGTCGTTTCCCTTATTGTGTATGAGCTTGTATTCACCCCTTAGGGATATCACAGCTTTCACTGCTGCATTACATTTAAATTGCATCATTATTTTAATGATATGTATTTAATATGTAACCAGTTCAATGTCAATGAACCTCTGAAAATCAGCTTTAAGCCAAGCAACGCAGCCAACAACATTGACACATTCCAAATCCCACTTCCACAAGGAACGCCAGGTTGTTTTTGTGTTTTGTTTGCAATGGCACTTACATAGCGCTTCGTACCTGTCGTTAGTGACAGGTAGCACGACACCCTCCTTATGAGTTATCCAGAGTGAGAGCTCGGTGGGACAGGATCATAATGGAGCTGGATTCAACTCAGTCAGAAGAAAACACGCTGCTGGGGCAACCTGCTGTCCCAGTGACGTCAGTATAGCGTCTGGTTTCAACATGGTAGAAGGACAGACTGCTGCATTATTTATTCCACCGCAGCCTAACTCGGATGCAACTACTTGCAGCCTGGCCATGGGGAACCAGGGAAAGGCAATTCGTGATGCATGCATAACTTCTAGGCGACGTTCTCCCACCAAAAATAGTGTTTATCTCTAAGGAGATAAAGTAAGCAAGATCGAAATTTTCGAGTTAGGCCATACCAAGATACACACAAAGGAAGTAGGAATTCAATGCACGGGGGACCTTTATCTGGCAGTGATGTGCACCGTTAGCTACGTCACTTTTTTTTTTACAAGAGACCAACCAATGGAGCTTCTTCGCCGCTCACATATCCAGACCCCAGTCTACCTGCGGCGTTGGCAGGCCTACCTGCGCCCCTCTGCAGCGCCCGCACACGCCTCGGCCTGTGCCTCGAGAAGGCTGCGCTTCCCTGCAGCTCCCGCCACCCATAGCCCAACCTGTGCTTCTCTGAGGCACCTGCCGACCCCTGTCTGTAGGCTCCTAGCTGCGCCTCCCCGCAGCACGTGCAGGCTCCTGCCTCAGCTGCGGCTCAGAGCTCCACGTCACGTGACCCAGATGCAGCGCTTGTGGCTAACCCAGGGCTCGGAATATTCCGTCAGCAAAACCAGAAAAACCAAGAACCGCTGATGGTTTACACACAAACAAGTGCGCAGCGCGGGACCTCTGTGAACACTAAACAATGACCATGGGTAGTCCAAGGAGGGAGCAGGTGAGTGTGTACATATAAATAAGCATTACAGATGAGGTAGTGCTTATAAAAACAATGGGTCTGTTTATGACACAACATCAAAGTGGTATGTCAATAGGAAACACGCCATGTTGGCAGGAGATTAAAATGAGAACGACATGAGACTTTACAAAAAGATATTTAAACATTAAATGCACAGCAGCCCGCGCTGCCTTAGGAGGCACCTACATCAGGACAAAGCGGGCCAGGGTGAGTGTGTGCAAGGAAAGTAGTAGTGGGCATACTATTCATTACACAAATACGACGTGCTGCAGATATAAAACGATGCGAAATTATCCAAGTTACCAAGAAAAATGAAAAATGTATACATTCTATTTAACTACCACAACGCACATTGGTAAAGACATCCGCTTAAACGCTAGGTATAAAACTGCACAGGTGTATGGCAGCTACACGTGTAAAGAAACAATGATGAATGAGTTTAGAGAAGGGGAGACAGGTATCTATTTGACTTCTTCCGGTCCAACAACCTAAAATTTAAATTGGAGCTCCACTTGCAAATTATTAACGCACTGACCCTCACCAATCATGCCTTCCTTTCGGTCTGGAAGCCACAACCCACAACACCCGGTCTAGGGATTACTGCTTAATAACAGAATGTTTTGTCATTCTTTTGCTGTCTTGAATGGAGTTGTCTCCTCTAATGAAGATGTGTCCTATTCAAAGCAGAAGTAGGAGTGATTGTTTGAAGGAAGGTGTAACCTCCTACAAGGGAGGACTAAGATGGCTGCCACCTTCAACTGAATATGGTGTCCTTGTGCAGGGGGATTCGGGTGGTTGCCTCCTCTCGTAAATGTTACATTACTAGATGGGATGACAGAGGTTGTTGTCACCTCTGACGGATGTGAGGGTCTTGCTGGTAAAGATTGAGGTGGTTGTCTTCTTTCATGGAAGTAGCGTTTTCCTACAGCTGAAGATGGAACTTGTTGCATCCTCTGATGGATGGGATTAGGGGGAAGGGAGGGGTACGAGAAGAGTGGGGAGACCAAGGCCATGTCACTCTGTGATACAAGGGCCAATACCTTATCCTTCACGCTCTGATGAGGACCTTTTCCTCAAACATTAATGTGCCTGTTGTCCTACAAGTTTGAACCCGGGGCAATACGGTCATTTGTAAGTGGTAGATCCCCAGCCCTCCCTCCCTCCAACTATCGGTAAAAGCTGGTTGTCCGTTTAGGATTCCTTGACTACCTGTTTATGCTGAGGTCTCACTTAAGGGCTTTTTACTTTCAAGGGAGCAATCAACCCAGCGTCATTCAAGAGTCTTCTTGTTTATTTATTTTGAAAGTTTTATGGAGCGCGAACCAGACCCTTGCGGATATCAGAGCGCTTTACAGGCAGTGATGAATAATTATACAAAAAAGTACAAAACAAGTCGAAACACATATATGTGTACATAATGTGCAAACATACATCAAACAAATGATGTAGATCAGATATGAATAACACGTTGTGCAAAATAAAACAAAGAGCAGGGTGCGGACCGAGAGAGCATCTGTGCCATGTAGGTTGTCTGTTTTCACCCATACACTAAAAGAAATACCAGTGGAGGTAGTGGAGAAGTCATGGTATCCTTAGGTAATGAGAATCGCCTTTACTTCCTTTTTTTTTTTTTTTAAAACCTTTATTAATCAAATGCACATTACACAGCGTCTGCCTACAACCCCTTCGGGCCGGCCGCTATGACAAAAAGAGCAAAAAGTACCTCACATTGTACTGCGGTGAAGGCCGCTTAGCCCATCATTATGGTGTAGTGCATAAAACAGCAAATAGAGGATACTGAAGGTTCAATTTTGTACTTTTGTCGAAGTTTAACAAACAACAAAAACAAACACATGGTAGAGCAATAGCAAGTTCACGGGAGGGGAGGAAAGGCGGGAAACAATATATAAGAATGGAGGCAAGTCCATTAGGGGAGGGGAACGTTGAAAGGGATCAAGAATGGAAGCTAATGAAAGGCACGTCAACTATGGGGAGGAGGGAATGGCGTCGGCGTAATCAAGTGGCGGGGTACAAACGTCACCTCGGTATTCATTCCATTGCGCCCAGATTCTGCTCCACTTCCTTGGACGACCCCGAGCCTCATACACCGTCTTCTCCCGAAACATGCACCAATCCATGTTGTCTTTCCAGGCACTGAGTTCAGGCGGCCTGTGGGAGCCCCAAAGCTGCTCTATGTCCCTTTTGGCAACCATGTTGCCCAGGGTGATCCAGAAGGTCTGAGCGGCTGTACAGTCCGTAGGCTCCCACACATTGAGCAGGCAGCGCCTCGCCTCGGGAAGGAGAGGGACCCCAGTAACATGCCCCATCACATCGTGGATCCTAGACCAGAAAGCAGCAACAACTGGGCATTCCCACAAAATATGAAAAAAGGTACCCTTCATACCACAGCCACGCCTACACAAGCCGTCTGTCGTGAGCCCCATTCGTACCAGACGCTTACCAGTCACATAGACGCGGTGGAGGATCTTTAGTTGCACAAAACGGAGCCGAGCCGGAATAGCCACCTCTTTAGGGGAAGAAATAGCCATTTGCCAGTCTTCGTCATCCAGTTCGAGCCCATCCGCCACCCAGGAGGCCCGAAGCTTCACCAGAAGGTCAGCCCTATTGTTAATAAGTTTTTTATAGATCAAGGAAATCGTACTGTCCGGGACATGGCCGTCAAGAATACGATCTTCCAACGGGGACGACTGGGGGATGTCAGTCCCGGGGGGAAAGGCAGAGAACAGGGCATGCCGCACCTGAAGATAACGGAAATACTCCTTGTCGTCTAATTGATATTCTACCTTTAAAGCCTCAAAGGATTTCACTGTTCCTCTGGCCCAAAGATCCTCCACCTTGCTAATCCCAATCATATCCCATCTATCAAACCCTTTCGTCCGCCACAGGTTACCCAGCCGTTCAGATTCATACAGCGGGGTCATGCGCGTCAATCTACCATCCCAACCTGTAGCCACATTCGCATTCTTCCAGGCTCGCACGGCACATTTCGTGGGACCAGTCAAGAGACGGAGTGATGACTTCGAGTATAGAGCTCTATTGAAGTTGCCGCCCGGCAACAGGAATTTATCCATAGCGAAAGCGGGAGCGGGTCCCGGGGAATACGTCACATGGTTAATTGCACTTAATTGTGAGGCCCAGTAATATCGTCTGATATCAGGCAGAGCAATACCGCCATCATACCAGGGAAGCGTAAGTTTTGATAGGGCGATACGGGCTCGTCCATCCCAAATCAATTGCCTCTAAAGGCCTTCAATCTCACGGAAATAGCGAGCGGGGACAGGATCGAAAAAGTTCTGCAAGGCATATAGGAACCGGGGAAGCGACATCATTTTAAAAAGTGCCGCTCGACCCAATGGAGACAAGGGCAATTCACGCCACCGCCGCACATCCTGCTTGAGGCGACGAAGGGGAGCGTAAAGATTACGATCGTATCGCACTAAAGAGTCCATGGAAATAAAAATCCCCAAGTATTTAAAACCATCTCCTGCCACCTGGATAGGAAACCTAGTAGGCAGTGGAGGCAACACCCCTGCTATAACATAGACACATGACTTGGTCCAGTTGATAACAAGCCCGGAGTTCTTACCAAAGGAGGTGAGAACGTCAAAGAGCACATTTAAAGACTTCTGGGGTGAGGTGAAATAGAGAAGGATGTCGTCCGCGTAAAGCGAAATGCGATCCTCCAGATCCGGTGCCCACCGGATCCCTTTAATCGAGGGCTCCCATCGAAGCCACGCTGCAAGGGGTTCCAATGCCAAAGCAAAAAGAAGTGGAGAGAGCGGGCATCCCTGTCGGGTGCCACGTCCCAGTAGAAACGGATCGGAGCCTCTACCGTTCACCACGACCTGGGCTAACGGTTGTTCATATAGGAGCCGCACCCATGCAATGAAACTAGGTCCAAACCCGAACTTGGAAAGGGCCGCCCACAAATATGGCCACTGTATGGTGTCGAAGGCCATTGTAGCGTCCAGGGAGGCCACCACTGCAGGCTCAGTGAGAGTCCCAGCTCTCGCGAGAACGCTGTGGAGTCTACGCAGATTAAGAGCTGTGTTTCGATGGGGTATGAAACCGGACTGATTCGGATGGATCAGGTCGCAGATCACAGACAATAGACGATTAGCCAGGACTTTGGCCAGAATTTTTGGCTCGGCGTTGAGCAATGAGATGGGGCGATAAGAGGTGCAGTGGTCACGAGGCTTGCCATCCTTATAAATGACCACTATGGTAGCCAAGCGCTGTTCAGACGGAAGGACGCCCGCCTCAAATGCATCAAGAAACATAGTGCGCAAATGAGCAGCCATTTTGTCCGGTCGGAGTTTATAGAGCTCGATAGGCAAACCACTGGGCCCCATCGCTTTGCCCGATCGCAAGGACCTAATGGCTAGAGCGATCTCATCCACTGTAATAGGAGCCTCCAGAGCCAATCTGTCCTCCTCTGAGACACTGGGTAGTGCAATGTCGCGCAAAAGTAAACGGGAGTCGGCCTCATCAAGGTCACTCACTGAACTGTACACCGTTCGGAAATGATCCACGAAACATTCAACAATCTCCCCGGGATCTGTCACACATTCACCATTCTCACGGGTGATAACGGGCACCACTCGGTTCATTCTTTCAGCCTTGTCCAGCCACGCCAGGAGTTTGCTAGCCTTGTCACCCACATCATACAGACGGCCTAGCTGATTCATACGCATCACCTTAGCAGCATCAGTCACAAGGGCTCTATAATCTGCCTGCTTCAGTTCTAAGGAGTGTAGGAGTGCAGGCGTATCATCTCCACCCAACTCACTTTCGAGCGTAGTTATTTTGGTCTCAAGGGCCGACACAGCCTCCCTTCTAGCCTTCCTATCAGCTGCAATAAGGGACAGCGCGGAACCCCGTATAACAGTTTTGAAGGCCTCCCACAAAGTCGTAGGGGAAGCTACCGAACCCACATTCTCATCAAAGTAACAATCGATCGCCTTAACCAAATCCGAGCGGAGCTGAGGGTTCCTAAAGTGCCAGGGTGGAATAGGGGGAACTCTGCTTCCGGAAAGACCTCCCACCGAAACCTGAAGTAACAAGGGGGAATGGTCAGAAATACCCCTAGGGAGATGACGGATTTCACGCACCAAGGATGAATTAGCGGTTAACATAAAGAAATAATCAATCCTTGAGAGGCTGCCATGGGCACCAGAGTAAAAAGTGTACTGAGTTTGTGAGGGGTGTAGCATCCGCCAAACATCTACCAACCCGAAGGTTTCCGTCAAGTCAGTCAGCCACATCTGTGACAACGGCAGAACTCTAGGGGGCAGCCGGTCACACTCGCCCGACATCACCAAATTGAAATCCCCACCTACGATGAGGAGTCCATCTGGAAGCCCTAGAAGAGTCTTACCAAGGTCGGCATAAGTGGCCTGCAGTCCCGGGGGAACATAAACAGCAACAATTACAAGCAGCTTCCCCTCCCATCTCCCCGAGACAGCAGCATAGCGACCCGATCATCGAGGGTGACATTGTCTATTTCAAGGGCTAAGGAGGATTTCACCATTATACCAACCCCTCGGGAGCCGGATGTAAAACCAGCGTGAGCAACAAGTCGATAACCTCGGCGATCAAGGGCTTTACAGGCATTGCCAATCAAATGGATTTCCTGGAGTAATACAACATCGGGGGAATGACATCTTATAAATTGCAGCACAATACCACGTTTGATCCTGTCTCCCAAACCATTAACGTTCCAGGATAGCACTTTCAGGTCACCCCCCCCCCCCCCCCCCATCCCAGAAAGATTCCCAAACCACCCCCTCCCGGAACCTCAGAGCAAGGATGCATACAAGCGATACAGTACCATGTGAAAAAGAAAACATAGAACACAAAACATAACCAAGTCCCCACCTCCCACCCCCCAACCATGAACCTGTTACAACACCCCCCACCCTGCACCCCTGCCGACTAAGAAGCCACTCCAAACTGCAGTGTGCCTGTCGCCCCATCGAATCTACACAAAGAACCCCCGAGGAGGAAGGGAGAGACTACCCCAACCCGCCCCACCCCGGGCCTAAAGGTGAAAGCATATAGTAAAAGTTACTCTGCAAAGTTACAATCCAAAATCAGACCTCAGGACCCAAAGTCATTCCTGCGCCGTTGCGCCTCCGGGGCCCCCGCTTTCGGCATCATCCTTCGGCAAAGAGTCTAATCAGTCACTGGCACTGTCCGGTTGATCAAAGAAGAAAGCACGTTCCCTGTATTCGATACGTAGGCAAGCAGGGAACAGCATCGCATATTTAAGTCCCAAATCTCTCAGGCGACGTTTCACTCCCAGGAATCCGGATCGTTGCCGCTGTACTTGAGGAGTAAAGTCAGGGTAAATAGAGATGGAGCTGTTCTCGAACTTCAGCGGGCCGTGCTTGCGAGCGGCCTGAAGAATGGCGTCTCTGCCCCGAAAGTGAAACAGCCTAGCAATAATAGGCCTCGGGGGTCCCCCGGCTTAACCTGTCCACCCGGGAAACGGTATGCACGCTCAACCGCAAAAAACTTACTGAGGCCTGCGGGAGCTAGTTTGGCAACAATTAATTCCTCGACCAGCAAGTCGAACGAGGCAGCACCACTGTCCTCCGGCACCCCGACTAGGCGGATGTTGTTCCGTCGGGCCCTGTTATCGTACTCCTCCATACGTCTGGTCAGCAAGTCCTGCGACGATCGCAGATTCCCAATCTCAGACTGTGCTTCCGCCATATCAGTCACCAGACTGGTAGCTTTAAGGTCCAATGCCTTGACCCTCTCGTTAGTCTTAGCCAAGTCGGCTCGAATAAGGGTAACATCGACCGCCACCGTGTCTATCTTGGACACGATGGCCTCGTATTGCTGACCCATATCAGCCTTGAGTCCTGCAATGGCGGCCAGTAGGTCTTGAAGTGACACCTCCGATGAGGCCGACATGTCCGTCCTTGGGTCCTCTAAACTGCGGCCGGCAGCACTGGGGGAACCTCTTGGCTGGGTATAGTGATCAATCACATTAGACTGGACCTATCCCCCACGATTGGTGACTTTCCTGCGCTTCTCCAGCTCGGGCTTTGTCGCCATGTTGGAAACAGCACCCCGTTGGGGCCTCTCGGGTGCGATAGGATGGCAGTGTCCTCCCGAACTTCGAAAGTCGCAGCCTCACAAAAATCACAGGCCACTGAGCCGGCGCCGTGGTGAAGGCATGCAGCTGGTTAGACCACCAAAACCAGGATTGCAGATCAGATCATAGGCAGTCAGTTCAAGGATGGAAGAGAAACCGAAAGTGAAAGTGACACACCATCGGTTGAGCAGATGCCAGGCAGCCGTTGTTGTTGCATTACTGCTCGGCCATCCAAAGCAGCAGAGTCCCCGGTCCCGTCCGGAGCCAGGCCAGAAAGTTTAGGACAATGTAAATAGGGTTCCCGAAGTCCGATCTCGGCCCCCAAAAGTGCAGCAGCATCAGCAAGAGTAGCACTTCAAAAGCCCATCGAAGTGACCAGGATTTCAGAAGGGTAGACTAAGAAGGGCGGCGCGGGTCTCGGGAGCTCTCTGCTCACGCGACCATCTTGGATGCCCGCGTAGCTCCTCCCCCTTTACTTCCTTTTTGAACAATGCAGTAGATGTGATAAGTCTGGTTTCTGGGGGGTAAAGTGTTCCAGATCCTAGGAGCCATCCCTGAGAAGGAACGTTTTAGTCTTATTAAATCTGTGTGTCTTCAGTAATAGGTTTTCTGCACTTCTTGGGGATCTCTTACCCCCAGAGATAGTCAGTTTCTGTGAGAGATTGCTGGGTGTCTTATGGTGAATGGCTTTGTGAGTAAGATGCTGTAGCAAGCGTGGCCTGCGGTTCAGCATCGGATGGACACTCTTTACTACTCTGACTTAACTTCCAAAAAGGTTGTCAGGTGGCTTGATTGTACATCGAGACATGATGATTCTTATAATAATAATAAGAATCCATATTTGTAAAGCATGACCATATCACCCCTTCAGGTTTCAAGGCGCTGGGGGCCGTCGGGGAGATTAAGTGAGCTATTGCCCAGAGTCACATGGTGCTGAGCTGAGCTGCTGCTGGCGCCGGGGATCGAGTCATGAGCCCCACGCTACAGAGTCAGTTGCTCTGGCCGCCGCGCCACACCTCTCTCCCCAGCCCCCTTATTGGGCTCTCTTTTTTGATTTACTATTCAACTAGCAAGAAAAAAGGCTGCAACTCCAATGAACCTAGTGTTGCACTTGAGCTACATTTTCAATCTTGGCGAATCAGCACACTTTCCAGTCCATAACATCTCATTACCTCAGCTCCCCTTCTTTCTTTGCTGCTTAAGGCAGAGAAGTGTTTTTGTCTCTATATATGCTTTAATTATGTATTGTATTGGACCTATTGTTGTGCCTTGGTGTTACTCAGGAGCTCAAAACAGAGCTTGTAATTTATTTGGCATTATTTAGGTATTGCTTCCCCTCACTGGGAAGGCGACGGGCAGCTGTGTAGTGTGACACACACTATGCACCAACTTCATGCTCTCCCAAGGGGCTAGATAGACACTAAGGGCTGACCCAAGCTGTGCCCTGTACGTCCATGCCGGGGAATCGCCCCTGGCCTTTTCTTCATCTCCACTTGGATCGTTGGGCCTTGGGTGCCATCTTTACACTCTCTACAAGCTTTTCCACACTGCAGCAAGCACAAGCAAGCCACTTCAGACGGGCGCCCTTGCCCATTTCCCGAAGCACAACTAGTTTTTCATAGCACACAAAGCAAGTATGGGCCTCTAGAAGAACTACTGCTGGCGCATACCTCAGGGTGATCGGTCTATTTGCGGGTCTGCACTGTCTCAGGCATTTGTGACTAGACATGTGAGGTAATGCCGCACAGGGGCAGAAACTTTGAGGGAATCTGATGATTTGGTGGGTTTGTGTGCAAATATTTAGTGAGTTGTCCTGCAGCTCTTCGATAACTATGAATTAATTCCATATGATCCTATGACAGTTTAGACCGTGCCCTGTGTGTTTTATGTAAATGCTCGGAATGCTATTGTTATCGTACTGATAGAGTGACCATGAAAAGAAAACATGAGCTACTCTGTTAGTCCCTAACCTTCCGCCTTTCCGTGCCTGTTTGTCTCTGCGACCCTACCGTTGATAGGTTTTTCTACATCCTTTGGTGTTATCCTGTGACTTTCATGTATTTCCTTTTCCTATACTTTCAGGCTCAAAATCAACACTTTAGTTGGCATGAAACCAGCAGGCACTGCAAGGAAGCTTGCATCAATAGATAGGGGACTTCAGCTTGAGCACTCCATTCACCCCTGAAATGTAAGCAGGAACACTGCAGACGTATAATAATGCTAGGATATTATCACAACAGTTACTGATATCCATTTGTAAATCATTAACAATCAGAGGCAATCCAAGCCAATCACCAAAGCACACGGCGCACTAATCTCCGAATTTTATATTTATTGCAAACAACACTCTGGCTTAGAGATCTGCACCTGGGAGCACCCAGCACAGATTCTGCTCTCAATTCTCAAGAGAAGCCTGGCACGTGATGGGAGATCCATTGCATCAGCTCGTGGTACACCATCAAAGGAAACGCAAGGCAGATGGATCAAAACTCTGCATCAGAAGTAGAATGCTGGATGCTGGTCAAACACAACATATTGACTAAGAATGAACTATCCGAGGCATTACGCGGTCTGATTTGTTAGCTTTAGACTGTATCAAATACACAGTGTCACATAAATGTAACTAAGACTCTCTATCGGAAAATAAATAATAAAAGTTGAAAGCAGCAATGCTACCTAGAATTATTCGACCCCCCCCCCCCCCCCCCCCCCCGGACCTTTGTCTAATCGTCTTCTTGCATGTTAGACATTAGCAACTACATAATACTTCAGAAATGCAAATAACTATTCAATCAAAAAAGTTTAAAGCATGACTGACGCCCGCCCCACAAACTTTACATAATGATCTCCTTGCATGTAATAAGATTGAATTAGATTATTTTTTTTGAAATGTCACTGAATTTGAATATTTTACTTTTAAAGGTCTGAGCAAGACGAGCCACAACATATTTATTTCTAGTCTGTTTCCGCGATCACGCCCTCTTCCTTCTCATCATTCCCAGTTTCGAGGACTAAACTTTAAATAAACTCAAACCACTACTGCGAATGTATGTTGGGTGCAAAGAATGACTTACTGACTAAAATACGAAGTCCTTTCCTTCTCATCCTTCCTACCATGCAGTCCAGTACTGAGGTCTGCTGTCATGACGTTAGACATTCACTTCCTGCACCTTGTGTGCGCCCTCCACCCTCTAACCTAAATCACACTGCACGAGACCTTAGCCCCTGGATCTGTGTGATTCCAAATAACTGATCTTTGCTGGCTCCTTCTCTGAGTTTCAAAAAGGACGAATTACTGCAGTATTAAATACTTGAATCAACCATCCCATGGTGCCTCAAATCTGACCAATTCCCACCCAATGTATTATATTGTACTGCAGCATTCATATAGTCCTTAGTACCCCTATATGGGGTGCTGAAGTGCTTGCCTATGTGGGTAGCATGCTACACAGCGTGGGTTTGTGTGGTTGGAAGGGCATTGTCTTTGTTTTGATCCTATGCAGGAAGTGTTTCCATGTCATGTGTGATGGCCACCAAGGTGTGGTTATTGTGTTATGGGATGCAGGGTGTAGCAGTGTGTTGGATGAAGAAGTGAAAGAGGCAGGTGTGAGTGTTTTACGGTTTTCAGTATGCTGGTAGCTTTGAGCAGCTCTGTAAGTCCCTTTACAGGATTTCTTATGATATAGTCTGCTTAGCTGGTTACTGGACTGGGTTTCCCAATCAGAAATGTCGTGCACAGTTCTGGCCCTGAGCTGGCATACTTGGAGGGGGAGAAGGTGGTGAGATCAGATATGATGGGCTTTTTTAAATCATCCCCTATCTGAGTGTCTTTCTGAGGTGTAAAGAAGCGGTCAGAGTGTATAGATATTTGGGACCTGCAGTGATGGACTATATTAAAGTCCAACAATGTGCAACAGACCTCTTAAGTTGTTCCATGCCTGTTCATTTGATGATGTCTGTGTTTTCTGGCTGTACAGTGCTAGTGATGGACAATGTACCAAGAACTTTTTACAAGGCGCAGTCAAAGCGAGCACTTCCCCTGGAGATTTCAACCTATTTCTTTTACCTATCTCCTTCATAATCAGAATTCAAGCGCTCATCACTCCACAACAGCAAACTCATGTCTTGGTGTCCACTGCAAAGTATTGTTTGTAAGCATATTGTGGGGGCCAGAGAGCTGTCTCCGCATCCTTTAGCGAATCCTTGAGCCAATGGGCTCATTTTACTTTCACTGATTTAGTGCTCAGAGGCTTATCTCAGCCCCTAAGCACTGATTCCTTTGGGAGAGGTATCACTGGAAAGGGGAGAATCTCCCCTTTCCAGTGATACCTCTGTCCAGTGGATCCCTACTTGGAGATCACCATAGGAGAGCAACCCCCAAGCAGTGATCTAGCCACCAGAGATAGATGGAGCGGACCACTGGGCAAGGGCTTGTGCTCCCCCATGGCAACCACTATAATTCAGTATTTCTGTCCACCTGGGGGGAAGATGGGGCAATTAACCCCGATCTGCCCTGCCTGGGAAAGTTAAAAAAATATAGGGGCGGGGTTTGCCCACCATGGTCTTGGCTTTACCCCCACCCCACCTATATGGGACAACAGCCCCCCCCCCCCAAGGGGGCAGATGGGGTAATGACCCCCGATCTGCCCCCCAGCAGGGACAGGAAGCCCAATAGGTAACCGGGATTTTGTTTTTTTAATACCAATATAGTGGTGGGGGCTGCTTTTTAAATGCAAGGGTGGCAGCTTTCCAGCATGGGCATAGCCATGCCCCCAGCCCAAGTAAACAGGGCAACAGTCTATCTGCCCATCTCCCCCCCCCCCCCCGGTGGGGGGCAGGAGGGGGTAATCAGCCTCACCCTAAAAACTCAACAATCTTTCTGCTCTCCAGGGAACTAAAGCATCCCATTCCAATGGCAAGCGAGAGGGCATTTGATTCTTTAGGGTGTTGTTTTTACAAATTGGCCAGGATAATGTGGCTAACTCCCAATATCGTCCCACTTGCAATAGTCAACGACTGCAGTTTTTGCGCTTGGGTAGGCTGCCATCTAGAAAACCCTACCATCCTTAAGATCACACTGCCTTTGTAGCTGGTTTGATTTATGTAAATCAGGCTTAAAACTATGAAGCCATGTTAGAGTAATTCCTCGGAGGCTCGGTAACATCGCAAACAGACTTCGGTAATTTCCTTTATCTACTACAAATGGTTAAATTTAGCATGTGAATTGGAAAAATGTTATTCAAACACATGTAATATTGACACTAGCTGCATAACTATTGTGAACAGGCGGTTAATATAGCGCATGGGAAATAAAAAAAAAACGTCAATAATTATGAAACCGAAACCCTAACAGTCCAAACATGGCGCTGTTGTGGTTAAATGAGAGGACGTAAAAAGGGTCCATATATACCACTATGATGGGCGCAGGGATCATTTTTGTAGTTGGGGAATACTTTTAGCCATCGCGCTCATAAAATAATATTGTGGATGTGGAGGATATACATGGGTGGTACACCTAGAAAAATTGTCTTTCCTCTTATCTTTGGACAGCGTCCTCAAAACCAGAAGTAGGACTGATAATCGTGGTGGCTCAGGAAATTCAGATCGGCAGAGTTAAGAAAAGCACAGGTAACTGAACTATGTGCACAACTAATGTAAGATATGACGGTTGAATACTTTAGTCGAATTAGTCCCTAATTAAATACATAAAATGTATTCTCTTGGTACATTTAGGCCCAGAGGAATTTTTTATAATACGCAAACCCTACCAGACCCAGACAGTTCTGAAAAACCTAAACATTGGGGGTGGGGTGCATTGCATTCATCCCATACCATTTTCTTACCCACAAGACCCTGCAAATCTCAAACTTTGACTAAAAACACATTTTCATCACATTTCTGTGAGGAAAGCTTGTGGAATCTGCAAGGTGCCACAAATTTCCTACCACACAGCAGTCACTCAAGTCTCCCGATAAAAATGGTACCTCACTTGCGTGGGTGGGCTTAGAGACCTTGCCATAAATTGCACTAAAATGCTAAGTGGAGAGATCAACAATAGGGTTAGCTGAAGGATTTGGGGCTGTGCTTGGCTGCCACGCAAGGAAACCTACCAGTAACAGACATTTTTGAAAAACAGACAACCAGGGGACTCCAAGGGGGTGTTGCCTTGAGTGAATCCCACGAGGATTTCTTACCCACATGTTCTGCAAACCTCAAAGTTTGCCTGAAATCATGCCTTTTTCTTACATATCTGTTATAGAAACTTCTTGAATCCGCAGGAATCCACAACATTCCTACCAGCCAGCATTGCCCCACTTCTGCCGATAAAAACGCTGCACCAATTGTGTGGCTGGATCCAGTGCCCGCAACAGGCACGGATCAAACCAAGGTCAATGGGAGTCCCCTTTCAAAGGCTCCCATTGACCATTGTTTGATCCACAGCTACCCACTTTGCAAAACAACGGGTCAGTCTTGAGAGGAAAAATATGATGCATCCATGTTGTGTTTTGGATATTACCTGTTGTGGGCACTAGGCTTACCCACACAAGTGAGGTACCATTTATATTGGAAGGCTTAGGCGAATACTGGGTGGAAGGAAGTTTGTGACTCCCCATAGATTTCAGAACTTTCCATCAGAGAAATGTAAGGAAAGTGTATTATTTTAGTCAAAGTTTAATGTTTTGCAAGGGTACTGTATAAAACTACCTGGTGAGAGCCATGCAAGTCACCCCATCCAGGATTCCCTTAGGTGTCTAGTTTTCAAAAATGGACTGGTTTGCTAGGTTTCCCTAGGTGTCGGCTGAATGAGGGCCCAAAATCCACAGCTTCCCACTTTGCAAAAAACAGGTCAGTTTTGAGTGGAAAAATGTGATGGGTCCATGTTGCATTTTGGGAGTTGCCAGTCCCGGGCACTATGCCTATCCACACAAGCAAAGTACCATTTTTATCAGAAGACATAGGGAAATGCTGGGTTAAACATAGTTTGTTGATCCCTGCAGATTCCAGGACCTTCTGTTACAGAAATGTGAGGAAATTTGTTTTTTTAATCAAAGTTTGATGTTTGCAAGGGATTCTGGGTTACACAACCTGGTGAGAGCCACACAAGTCACTCCATCCTGGATTTCAGTAGGTGTCTAGTTTAAAAAAATGTACAGGTTTGCTAGATTTCCCTCTGTGCCAGCAGAGCTAGGGCCCAAAATCATCCTCCACCCCCTTTGCAAAAAAGGGCCATATTTCAGTGGAAAACCCTGATGTGTCCATGTTGAGTTTTGGGCCGTTGCTTGTCACAGGTACTAGGCCTCCCCACACAAGTGAGGTATACCATTTTTATCAGAAGGTACGTGGGAGCATAGAAAAGTAGAATATTTGCTATTACCAATTGAACTTTGCTGCATTAGTTCCTTCCAAATGTAAGCCAGTGAGTAAGAAAGAAGACATTTTAAAAAATACCCTCTAAATCATATGCTTTAAGGGTACCACCAAATTCATAGATGTACAAAAAACACTGCTCCTAAACTCCATATCTTGGGCCCATTGTAGAAACACATAGGTTTAGTTGGTACCCATTTTTCTCTCTACATATTTCACCATATAAATTGTTCTATACTCAGTAAAAAATGAAAAGCCAATGTATGGTGCAGCTCAGTTGTTGGTTCTGGGCACCTCGGGTTCTTGGAGAACCCACAGACCTACAAATCCCTGCAACCAAAAGAGTCTACCTAACGTAATGGTACATTGCTTTTGTAAATTAGCCATCACGACAAAACATTATAGATGAAATCATGGTCACAAATGGTTGTTTTACGACTCATGTTCAATATGTGCTTATTTCAACAGTTAGATTATTTTGAAAAATTTTAAGGGATATACACATATGACCCCTTGGTGTATTTGGGATTGTATCTACCTTTCAGAAATACATATCTTTCCTGGATCACGCATGGGTTTCAAACTGGTTTCCACCACAAACTTGAAGTAGGTTGAAAGCAAAATAAAAAATGGAAAAAGGGCTACCTCTATAAGAAATGCCAAAACTGTGAAAAAATATGTTTTTTTTAATTCAGATCTGCAAGTTTCTGAAAGCTGAGAAGATGGTGACTTAAGCACAACAAATCGTTTTTATACGCCATTGTTAGGGGAAAAACAGATGCTTTTATCAGAAGCACTTTTTTTCCTATTTTTCACCAAAAACTCAAATGTAGCTGTATTTTAACTACTTTCTTGGTCCCCTTCAGGAGAATGCACAACATGTGGGTACCTTCAGAATGTCCAGAATGTTGGAAAAAAAGGACGCAAATTAGGCGTGGATACCTTACATGGACAAAAAGTTATGGAGCCCTAATCTTGAACTACCTTAAATAGCCAAAAGAGGGCTCAGCACAGGGTTGGGGGTAAAAAGGGGGACCAGCAGTTAAGGGGATAATAAAAGACTAGCAGAAATTTGTCAGAAGACATAGCCTGGCATATGACCTCTGTCTCTGAAGCACAGGAAATGTGATAAGATAAATACAAATTTAAAAGCATCTTTATTTATTGATTAGACTTTTGCGACACAACAAACATCAGCTCGCAACCCACAGTTTGTGACACGATGCTCTAGTCAGTTTTTTCAGACATGGGTTGCACTTGTAACTCTACTAGTGGGTTGAATTATTCCCCAAGTCATTTTAACTTTAGCATTTGGGGACTTAATAAAACTTAACCAGTTTACCCATAAGAGTTTTAATATGCAAAAGTTTCCTCTGCACTATCTATATCCTTACATCTAACCGTTTGAATAGCCGCATAAGTTCACATCCCATTAACAAACATCCCTTGAAAGCTACCCAACTTTCCAGTGCGTAGAAGCTTGCACTTAGATGATTATTATCTGTGCCAGGATGGGCCAGAGGATGAAGAATGCCACCTACTAGGTGGGTGAGTGCTTTCATCCAGAAACATTAAGGTACTTAGACCCACTAAGTTCCTTTGTTTTCCTCACTAAAGGCAGTCAGTTCTGGTGTGTGCGTTTTTGATAGTAGGAGGTTACAGTGACTGTGCCCTTAAAATCCATCAGACCATAATGTGTTTGATGAAGTAACAAATATGACTTTTATCTTTGACTGAATTTTAATCAGCTAAAAGTCATCCACTTGTCTTTAGCCCTTAGGATAGATTCAATTTATAGGTGTGTTCTGAAGCTTTTGAAAGGCAAACTAGTTACATATGTTGTCTGATTAATAACGCATATTGAACCTGTAGGATTGAATGGCTATCATCAATGGTGTCAGATTATAAACCGGTAAAGAAATATTGGCAAACCTGGGTCACCTGCTAGCAAAATGGTCTACTCTCACAAAATGTACCTTGTCCCCTGGCATCCAAGATCAATTTAACAGCCTCCAGGCACCACAACTGAATCTTGTGATCCCTTATCGACCAAAAACCAAGGTTATTTGCCCCAAGTGATGGAGAAGGACAAGGAGACCATTTTCTGAACAAGGTCATGGTGGAGTCCCAGAACTCTTCATTGCTTTCTACTAGCAATGCTTCTGTTTTAACAGAGTTTAGCCAGCTGGTCCACATTTCTGCACCGATTCCTAATAAGTATTCACAACCAAAGCAGCATCTGTGTCTCACTGGCCTACAAGCAAAAAAAATTCACCCAAAGACGACTAAATGCATATTTTCAATTCAGATAGAAAAAGAGAGTTAACAGACCCGAAAAAGTCCTGAAATTGTGCTGGCCGCTCTTGTTGGTTCTTGGTAGGCAGCCTTTTTTTCCTGTACCATTGGCAAAGTGGCATATTGAGCACGGCAGGTGTTGGGTCTTCCATACCATAATTGGAAACTTTCAGGGAGTTTTCAGGTTTGTGTTTTTCAAGCCATAACTAACATATGCGAGCTAAGTGGTAAAGCACATCTTTTGAGGACGCCTTGCCCTTAACTTTTAGCTGCATATGCTGCGCGGCTGCCAAATTTGGAACTGATCTGTTCATGGGGTCGAAATTTATTAGCAAATCGAAAATGCCTTTTCAGAGAAAAGTGCGGCTGAATCATAAATACAGAGTTGAGACTGCCGTTTTTACAATAAGGTAGGTAACAGAAAAGAATCTTGTAAAACATGTCAGAGAAGACATCGAGGTTAACAAGCATTTGCAATGCAATAGGTCTTGCATTTACGCGAGTTAGAGCTATTGAGATTGTAAATGATAATGCCTTTTATTTTTGTTTTCGTTTTTAAAACATAAATAAAAGGCATATTCATTTACAATGCCAATAGCCTAAAGTTACGTAAATGCGAGACCTATTGCATTTCAAATGCTTGTTTCAATCACTTTCGAGGTTCTGGAAAGTACCAGCAGAGCAGCGCACTCCACCAGAGCACCAGGTACGCGGACAGAAGGCATTCTCTGCCAACAGACTGCCCACTGCCATACAGCATGCTTCAGTGCCCAATGGGGTGAGACGGGCACTCTGATACTCCTCATAGAAACGCATGGTTTTCTAATGAATAAACATTCTGCTGTGGTCGGGACTTAGAGGGAGGCCTGCTGCAAAGTAGATGAGTTTTGAAGTAGAATTAATTCGGCTTTCAAGCGTCCTTAAAAGCTGGACTGAATATGAAGTAGGTGGGAGGAGGGTATGGAAGACCCTCTTTGGCCCCCTCCCACTATACTCAGTACAGAGCTGCCCATGGGCAGGCTGAGGTTTAGAGTGAAGGGACAGATGTATGCATTTAGAAGTTATTCATTATGGCTGTAGGACACTAAATAAAGGTTATTAACACAGACTGACAATATATTGCTACCACTACATTCATCTGCTACGACAGGGTAAAGTTTATTTTTACTAACTTAACTTCACTCATACGTACTTTGTGACGTATGTAAAAGTGGGAGCTTGATAACGACAGGGAAAAAGCGAACTACTACTAGTTGGGCAAATGGCTCCAGGTGAACGCGTGCACATGTCCTGGGCTGCATGCGCTAGTTAAAAAGAAAAAAATCATATGTGGGGGCATGTATTGTTGCGGTAGGGTGGGTTAGCACAAAAGTAGAAGGGGCCTGAGAGAGGGATAAAAAAAAAAAGTAAAAACACACTAAAAAAGTAAAAGTAAATACCGCGCGGCAACGAAAGCAAAGTGCGTTCATATGTTTTGTCCTTAAGAACGAAAGAAGAGCGTGTGCATATGTTTTGTCCTTAAGAACGAAAGCAGAGCACATGCATATGTTTTGTCCTGTGTGCGCACAGACACGTAAAGGAGACAGGGAGCAACCGAGCAAAGCCATAGGCATGCACATCTCGGGTCACCCATACGCGCACATGTGCTGAGTCTTCAGCTAAGCTGTTAGACAGACGTATGCGTGCACATGTACTGTCCCCCTTCACCCACCAAACCGACAATAGGTCTCTCCAAGGAGAGCAACGCATGTCCTGCTTCCGTAGGCGAGATCTAAAAAAGTGATAAAGAGTGATAACCTGGACTATCCTCCAAGAAGAAGGAACAAACCCAGTCTAGTGTGGTGCCTCTGTAACCTCCTTGGGCTAGGTGTCTGTGCTAACAAATATATATATATATTTTTTTGAAAACCTTTATTATGATCAGTAGAGGTTACACAGCTTGTCGCCTACAACCTGTATGATCAGGCCGGCAGCTTCTGCATCATCTAGGGCAGAGGTCTTCAATCTGTGGGGCGCGACCCACAGGGGGGTCGTGGAGTCCTTGAAAGGGGGTCGCAGATTCTGCAGAGTGCAGTTCCTGGCGTTGGGCTGATCGAGGGTGCTCACGGCGGAGGCCTAATTCACACCGAGGTGTGAAAAACATCCAAGCCTCATTAACAAGTAAAAGGTCTTTTAAAGACCTGTCGAGTACTGGGGTGTGGCTGTGTGTGTGTCCCTGAAGCTGTTTCAGCCGGGCTCACATACACGAGCTGGGCAGGAGGGGGTGGGGGGGGGGGGTTGGGGGCTGGGGGAGCAGGCTGTAGTGGGCATCATGCAAAGCATTATCCTGATATTAAAGGTAAGCTTTAACAGTTTGGGATAATCTTTATCCTTCTGTGCTGAATTACTGAATTGTTCAATTAGTCACTCTTCCTCCACATAAGCAGGGTTGGTGCCTCAATATAGTGGGGTAGGGCAGCAGACTACAGGCGCTATCTAGTGGAGGTGCCAAATAACAGCTTAAGTCCCCAAAAAAATACAAACACATTTTCCTTGTATTAAAAGGTTTTCAGTGGCAAAACAGAATTTTTCTTCGATTGCTGAAAATTCTTGTATTGTAGCATATTTAAAGTTATAGTAAGGTCAAAGGGTAACTAAAAAAAATCAAAGAATGTTGGATCTGAAAAGGAACACGGATATTCTAAGTAAGTCTATTTTGCAGCACGTCTGGTAGATAATAGCAATAGTACGTAATTTCATAGAAAAAATGAATGGACTACAAATTGAGAGGGGGGGGCCTGGGGGAGCAGGCTGTAGTGTAGCCCTTTGAGTTCAATGGATGTTGCACGCCTGGAGCTGCGGGTCCTGTGACACGTGACACCCGCCCAGCAGGGAGGCACAGAGATGCCCTCCCATGAGCGGGAAAGAAGAAGGAAGAAGACGCAGAGAGATACTGACCCCCCCCCCATGAGAGAGGCACAGAAAAGGTAGGTGGATGAATGATGGGTGGATGGATGGATGTAAGGATGAAGGATGGATGGATGTGTGAAATTGTGGGTGGATGAATGATGGACGGATGTGATGAGGTCTAACAGGCGCATTTATGGTTGTCAAAAGTTGATGATGAGGAGTACCAGTTTCTAGAAACTTTTGTTGGAAGGGGGTCCTTACGCCTAAAAAGGTTTTACAAGGGGGTCTCGGCATCACAAAGTTTGAAGACCTCTGATCTTGGGAGTGTACTATACTTCAGGGGAATATTAGATTAACACAGCAAGCCGCCTACAACCCATCAGGGCCGGCCGCGAAAAGGGCTATTGGGAGCTGTATAAGGAAGCATTTGCAAAGTACTGAGAATAACAATGGATATAGGAATTAGAATGCCTGAGGTTTCACAATTTTTCCAGTTTTTCTTCCCTTCCATGCCAACTAAATCAACATAACCTTAACCAAAAAATCCGACAAACTCAGCGGCCTGTATTAGGTTGTTTTCCTGCCTATAAACTATCCCATTAGCTGCATCCTAAGCTGCTGTGTGAGTATGGGGACGGGTTAGGTGCAACTGGTAACTACTGTGTGCAACGTGCATGTCAAGTGGGTCACATTGCACGGGTATAATCAGCTAGGTGGTCCTGAATACTAGGACTGCCACGGGGTGCAACTCGCAGGTGAGAGTGGAATGCAGGTTCCAAATTGCGCGGGCAGGCTACTCTATTGTGGAGGCGCAGGACAGGAGCCTCAGTGTGCATGGACATAGGCGGGGTAGTGTATTGAAGGTGCGATACTTGTAGTGGAGAGGGAAACATCGTACACGATAATTTAGGAGTGGTGTGTTGTGTCTGGTGCCGCAGGAATAGTCGCCCACTCTGGTTCATCGTCTTCCGACTGAGAGTCGGCTTGTAGTCGTTGAAGGTACGCAACAAGTGGACCCCAGATGTCCTTGGGCCTGGACTTGTGTGGAAGCAATTCCGCGTAGTTGTGTAGCTGGTCTTGCCATGTAGACATGACGGTAAGCCAGTCCTTGAACTTGGGTGCTCGACCCCGACCCCAGCGGCACGCTACATGGCGCTTTGCCAGGAGAAGGCCGAATGCAAACAATTTACGATGTGAGGTCAGTGCAGGGCAAGCCTGCCCCAGCAGCGCAATCTTCAGGCAAGGTGACACAGGTACGCCAACCATATCGGACAAGGCACCAAATACTTCCTCCCAGAACGTAGCCACCGCTCGGCATGTCCATGCGAGGTGGAGAAAGTCCGCGCCTTCGGCCTTGCAGCGGATACACCTGTCATTGTCCCGCAGGTGAAAACGGTGCAGTTTGGCAGGAGTGTCTGTGCTAACAAATATTTTACAAATGTTGAAAGTCTTACAAATGATTAATAAAATGAGGGTATTGACACCACTACCACCAAACACATCATATGCAGTACCAACATCAAACTCGTATTTATTAAGCTGGGTAATTCACCTGGGAAGGGGAAACAAATACAGATGCATCAAAAAAGCTACTCAGTTCAGCTTCCACCACCTACACAGACACCTTTTTCACAGCATAACAAAGCCAGTGGATTCCCCCAAACTGAGGGTGGCATTCAGAACGATGGCATGTGATTTGGTAGGAAGATGAGCCATATCTTCAATGGTTCTAGGGCTCTGGTTTAAATAACTTGAGGAGCCTAGATACTTGCTGAAGAGAACATGTGGAAAAGTGACAGGCTTTAAAAGGAGGCGTTGGGTCTGGAAATGTAGAAGCAGCTGGTGAACTAGTGATGCCACTACTAAGCTTGTCTACCCTTTCCAAAAATAATTGCCGAAGATTCTCAAAGTGGACGAAGAGGAAGAAACAGGTGAAAAAGATACTTTGGCAGCAAACCACTCTCAAAACACATTGGAATACTCACCTTAAACACACTAAGTATGGAACTGGAATGTGAACTGAATAATGTGTTCATTAGCTTACAAGCTGTGTATGTCATGCCAAGCAAGTGTCTTTCACTTAAACTTTCCAAAGGGCAGAGGCCAAGTTTACAATGATATTGACCCATTGCTTTTAGATGAATTTCTAAACCAATTTCAGAGGTAGCTAAATAATTTGTGCTGTGACTTGTGGCCAGAGATATTGCATCAGTAGAGT
Organism: Lissotriton vulgaris; assembly: GCF_964263255.1. Taxonomy (NCBI): domain Eukaryota; kingdom Metazoa; phylum Chordata; class Amphibia; order Caudata; family Salamandridae; genus Lissotriton; species Lissotriton vulgaris. The sequence goes on along the minus strand of NC_141693.1, from coordinate 1,061,438,121 downwards.
CAGAATATCCTTGACTTTCAAGACAGCCAGTTAGACTGATAAAGGAGAATGGCTAAGTTATGCAGAAGAAAAGAACAAACTTTACTGATGGAGATATATTGTCAGCTGAAAACTTTTTTCTGGGTTAGCCTTCCTTTGGGGGAAATTGTTTGCAATGACTTTTCCTGATGGCCAGATAACATCATAACAGAGAACAATATTTAACATATAAATTGCAGTTAAGGCCGGTCCGTAATCACCTATAGTAGATATGGTGTAAGAAAATTCATGGGAATCTGGGATGGAAGAACCATTCATCTGAGAATTACAACTGAAAAGAATCACTTTAGAATGAGAAATTCCAAGCTGCCCCCATTGCCTTTGCCAGCTCTGCAAACAAAGGATCTAAATTGGATGGTTCATATACGATCATCAGACGTAATGATTATGATTTATGAGATTGCAATTTACTAGAAAGGTTTTGACTGATACCTTCCTGAAATGGGGAAGGACAATGCAACAAATTAATTCTTTAATTAACGATGGCATGTCAATTGTTTTAAAGAGTTAAAAAAAGTATCTGAAGATAATTTGTGATGCCTTCCAATACGACAAATATTTGGCAGTTTACAGTATCCCTCGACTCTGATTCCGCTGACTGCTCTTTTGGGTGTTCACCAATCCAGGGGTGCAAAGCCCAGGTTCCTCTCCTACCTCTTACCACCACCCCTCGTTGCAAAGTCAATGCCCTCTACATCATCTGATGGCCAATGCCCACCTCAATCCCCAGGAGTCATTGTCTGCTCAATTGTTTTACTGTTCTGCTCCTCAGGATCACCAAGCTAAGCTAGTCTAGGATCACACCTCCGTGTATGATGCATGGTGGGGAGATTTACCCTTTTTTCACAGCTAGGTTTCTTTATTTTTTTTAGGTTTTGTATATACTGCGCTGCCGAAATTACTTGTAACTAAAGACAAATCTTGAAAGGGGCTAAGAGCCTGCCCATTACTTACCTTTACTTACCACTGACTGGCTCCCACATCACTCTTGTTTCCTTTCTTCCTGTTGGTCAGTTCTTCCTCCTGCCTCCAGTTTTCTGCTCGGCTTTACATCTTTGTCCTTGCTGTGGAGCTTGGACCAAATACTACTTTGGGCGGCCAGTGCCCTTCCCCTGTCCGCACACTTGTAACATACTTTATTTTTATTTGTATTACTTTCCAGCATCCACAGTCAGTTTGTTGATTGCCTATCCCTACCACCACCCCACTTTTGTCGCTGCATGCATGCTTCTTCCCCGTTTGTTGCCGGCCTTTTCCTCCCACCACCTCACTCTTGTCACTGCATGTTCCTTCCCCCACCCCATTGCTAGTCATAGCTTGTTTTATATAGCGCAAAGTCGACGAAGGACGTGGAACGTTTTACATGAGTGCTAATCACATTACTCAAGGCCACATTCATTTTAATAGACACAGGGAGAATACATGATTTGTCTCGAATCACAAGATATTGAGTTTGCACCGAGACTCGAACCTGGTTCCCCAACTTCAGAGTAAGCATGCCCAAGAACCAGCTAGCTACACTGACACGCTGGTAACTGTAATGGCATTTGTTCAAGAATATAAACTGCATATTAGGTATAGAGAAAATAAAATGTTTAACTTGTTTGTATGTGCAATGCTTAAAGTAAAAAAAAAAACGCTATGACATGGTCTAGCCATGTCGTATTGCTTTAAAAAACAAAATGTTATTTCAGCTATGTAGCCCAGCAGCTCACACCGCTCTGCAACACTTAGACAAAGCATTGTCAAAGCCAATGGATCTTGCATAGGTGAAACCTATTGGCTTGTTATTTTTACTTCCACCTCTGTTAAGGTTGAGCCTATCAGTAGCGCGTATGCACTGCTCGCTCTGCGAGGTATGCTGTAGTCGAGTATGCTGTGGAAGCCTTGCTACTCTCCTTCTATATTTTTCATTGGCTGGTGTCCTTGTCCTTGGTAAACGCTGGCTTCTGATTCATTATGAGGCTTCTAAGACCCGCCTTGTTTCTAAAGGCCGCAGAGTTTCACTAACACTGCAGTATATTGCTTGGGCTGCTGCCTCATTAAGGATCGATGCTGTATAAATATTTTGGAAAGTGAACAGTGATTGCACACTTTAAGTTTAGAACAGAGGGTATATAGACTGTGGGACAGTGGGAATGTGCAGAACATAACTGAGATTCCCATTAATGCAATACCACATTATTACCCACTGTGAGAAAGTAGAGGTACAGCCGCTTCTACAGACAAATGTACCTATCTGATGCGCCAGCTTTGCTGCTGGAATTGACAAACATGAGAAGGACAGCTCTAAAACACTGGCCTTTGCAGACGACGACCAGAAACACCCCGGCTCTTAAGTATATCTGGTCACACTGGCGCTCTGGATAACGCCTATGGAAGCATCCTGTAGAGTTGTGTTCCGTCGCGTACTTTTGGGAAGGACGTTGCTTTGTGAATCAACCTTTTGAAAACCCGAAACCGGTACTAGGATGCTTGTTTCCAGTCCAGGGAGGACCTGGCCTGGCAGTTTGGGCTGGACTGTTTCCATAGGGCGCAGGGTCAAGACTGATTTGCATATGGCTGGGTTCAAACTGGAATGACATGGTGATCAAAAAAAAAGATGGGTTTAGGCCCAGATCTCTGTACTGATGGCATTGTTCTTCATTCTGTCCATCAATTGTTGTTTTTGCATCGATCCTCGATTACCGGCAATGACTGGTGGTGCCCTCTGAAGCTGCAAAGAAATCTACTGCTACAGGCTGAGAGGCCCTGCTGACGCACCTGCCGAGCCAGTCTAACATTCTTATCAATCAAGGCGGAGGCGGAGGAGGCTCCTTTCTATGGCACTTCTTCATTACCAGGGGAGGAATGGCCGCGCTCCAGCCCGGGTCAGGGTCTGTAATGAGTGCCCGTCTCATCTGCTCTACTTGCTCCTTTATCATCCCAGGACGTGTCCGGGCGCAATTACAAGACGTGGTCCCTGCCTGCCCTAACGTAGAAAGAGGTCCAGCCTGGAAAGGACTGTTCACACCTGTCCCGTAATCAGTGTTGGTCCAATTGAAAGAAAGTCCCAATATGGGACTCTGGCTTTGTGTAAATGACATGTCTGACCCTCGAGCCAGCCACTTCAGCCGTTCCCTTGGAGATGGATAAAATGAGTGGCACCAAGGGCGACGGCAGCGCCTGGTGGATTCAAGTACTGGAGTGCTGTGTAAATGCACTATATGGCTATGTATTACGCAGGCAGAGCCGATGCCTTGACTGACCGGGGGCCGGAGGTGCCGCTTCGACGCCCTCCTAGGATAGGTGACGTTCTCTCACTTCAGGAAAGGGCCTAAAAAAGACAGACTGGAGCCGCCTCGGAGCTGCCTCGGGCGCAGAGCGGAAAGAACGCGCACCTCAGCCCAGCTCGGGTTCATCGCCTGGTAACCAGGTGAAGCGCTATACATAACCGGAGCCGAGGGCCGGGCCTCGACTATTTCTGTCAAGACTCTGGACGGAGCCGGCCAGGGGCGCACTCGGGCCCCATAGTCACAGCCAGGGCCAGTCATGTCCCCAGTTACCTCATACTAATGACGCACCAGGCATCCAGATAAATTGATCAACCATGTATTATTAATATTACTATTAAGACTGGGACAGCAAAAACATCCCAGGCCTGTTTTGTCTTATGAATAATTGACGCTGTTCGGAATCTTATAGGAAATGACATTTCGGAAAACACAGCAAAGAATTCCCCTTCCCGTATTCCCAATAGTGCGCTCATACACACCCGTGAGCAAACACCCTTTCCTGGGTGCTCCACTTGTAACGTGCACAAAAAAACAGCATTCATTTTAATTTAGATAATGCATTGCAAAACATACATTGCCTTCCGTTGAGGCTATGCTCTGCACTCTTACACTTAAGGCACTCAGTTAATTTCACGCCTCTGTAAGGGTGAGATCACAGAGTGAACCACACAAAACCATGACTGAAATACCTCAAAGCATCACACAAGCACTCCCAAGCGCACATACACACCTTTTTCACATTTACATTTTTGTAAACAAAGGAGGTATTTGAAATATATGTTTACTTTGAATTAATTATTCAGAAATGTGACCCCTGCCGCTGACGTGAGTGTAGCTCGGCGGCTCCCAGGTTCAGAACCTTAAATTGATTCATCGGCTGCTGCTCCGCCCAGAACAAAGCCCCGAGGAGATTTGCACATTTAATCACGACCTCCCTCCGCGCGCACGCACGCACGAGCGCTTGCAGCCCCTCTCCTGTGCAGAGACCAGGCGGCGCTGCTGTGCGGCTGCACGGAGGGCAGAGCCCGGGAGCTGATGGGGTGTGACGGGGGTTCACAGAGCCATACACCGCTGCCGAACCAGGCTGGGCTTCCGCGCCAGTCACTCCAAATGCAATTAAAAATTAAAACCTCGGGTGACCGCAAAATGAAGCAAGAGGGAGCACGCAGGCTATTCGGGGTCATGCCGATGTCATGGGTGAAAACCAAATACCTTCATAACCACTAAACCCAGTTTTGAACAAAGTGCCTAAAGCGCAGCTACAACAGCACGCTTAGAAAATGAATCCATCCACTCGGGCAGAGGCGTGCACAGATGGCAGATGTGCACTGGGATGTATTTGTCTCCCTGGCCCCTGTGCACTCTCCAGTGCCTGCAGCCAACGCTCTCACACACGGCAGTCTGCTAAATGGAAGCACACGGCGTGGGTGCAGGTGAGAAACACACCGCTGACAGACAAAAGACTAGACCTTATAACACGATGCCTGGTTCCGCTTCTCCTTTTGCCAGTCTGCAATCTCCCTGTATAGAGAATGTGCCTGAGCAGTCACTGCACACAGCCGCTTGCGGTGCAAAGGATGCGAGGGCTTGCCACTTACCATACAGAGTGCTCCTTGTGATCTGTCCGCCCATAGTAATGGCCAAGGTGGCTGCCCGTCACGGCCACGCTCAGTGCAGCCTGGTGCGGAGCTCCCCTCTCGCAGGCATTATTCGTGCGCACAAGCAGCACCCCGGGCTCCCGAGCCCGCACATCCCATCCCTGCACAGGCGGAACCGTGCGAGGCGATCCGGGGATGCCACCCACTCCCGGGTCCTCCCTCTCGCTGGCAGCGAGGGATCTGTCAGCCGTATTTACATAACAGGGAGGGGACTCGGGGCGGCCTGAAATAGCGCGAGCGCCTTTAAAGATGCACTCTCCTTTCCAAGACCCCAGGCAGGCAGGCAGCTCGTGTGCCCAAAAGCTGTGGATTTATGATGATCAGCTCATTCATTATCCCAGTTTCTTATAACAAAGTAAAAGCAAACGGAATATAAAGTGTAATTTTGCGCCTCGCCGACCCACTCTGTTTTTCTCCATCACATTCTCTTTAAAATACTCTATTGTCAGTTGTGCGTTGCCTCTTCAGTTCTCCCACATGTCGGTTGTGTGCAGGGAGGCTTACCAAAAGCATGTTTTAGTGCAAAATACAACCTCCAGTGGTGTTCATCTTTTGGGAATGTAAACAAAAAGTTTAAATAAGATGCACATGATTGCCAAAAAGGCAGACTGGTTTGTATTGTCTGCACATGATCTCCAGTTCCAGTTCAAACCACTTTTTTTCGGCTAACCAAAGCCATAAAAGTACACCACAGTGAAACATTTATATAAAAGAATGAATAGAAACATATGAATATATTTTAAATTCATTAAAATACACCCCATACAAGCAATACAATAATTCCGATAAAAACGAATGGCTTATAGTTCATTATTCATGCAATAAAAACAATGATATCTAAATTTGAACTCAGTCAACACTTTACAATATCTGGCACCCTTTCTTCCTATGTCAGACTGCTGCCACACGAAAATTTGTAACATTAAAAACTCCCATGGGTTGTTTAACAACTGCACATATAGTAGGGCTGGTCTGACTTGCACACATCCCTTACCCTTTAAAATAGGTCTTAAAAACTTTCTCCTCATGGGGCTAAAATGCTCACAAAACATTGTAAAGTGCATGGCGTCCTGAAAAGAATAATTAGCACATGTACAGGGACCTAGATCTTTTACCCTACTCCAGCCCTGTACATCTGCTAAAAGACAATGAATAAGATTAAAGTGGAACCTAATTAGAAGATTTAGAAGAAATCGATAGAAAGGTTTTGTAACAATTAAAAAATACGGTTCTATCAGTGGGACTGTCTTTAACAACAAATGGGCTCTCACCATGGGTTTCAGAGTTTCCAAAGCCTCTCTCTCTACAGACAGCATATTTAGGAATTGGCCTTTAACCCAATCCACATCCTCTTTCACTATCTTTTCCGGAGTGCAAAAGAGTACCCGTTGCCCCAATTTTCCAAGCACTGACTGGGGACCGCCAGGATTTTTCTCACAAATTTGTTTTCAATTTGCTGGAATACCACTGCGGGTTTATATCCCCAAATCGCAGACCCATATGATGCTATTGCAATGCTTTTAGAGCTGTACATTTTGAGCAATACTTCAAGAGGCTTTGCTCCCAATCGGGAAGCAAAACCTTGAATGGCAGCTACGGACCTTGACATTACACGTTTTTTGCCCTTAACTGGGCAGTGCAGGAGCCTCTTTCATCAAGTAAAACTCCCAAATAGGGGAAAGAGGAGGCCCTTGACAGCTCGACCCCCTTCACAATAAAAAGTTTTCGATTGTTTTGGCCTCTGCCCCATTGTCAGCATATGCGATTTGGTTTTATTGACAATAAGGTCCAGGGATTGCATAAAAGATCTAAAAGAATCCAAGAGTTTCTGCAGATCAACTGCAGTGCGGGCCAAGAGAACCACATTGTCAGCGTATAGGAGAGCAGGAATCACCCTGTCCCCTATACGTGGAATATCTAAAGTGCAGGGAGGCTTACCACAAGCATGTTTTAGCACAAAACACAACCTCCGGTGATGATCATCTTTTGGGAATGTAAACAAAAAGTTTAAATACGTTGGTTATGATTGCCAAAAAGGCAGAATGGTTTGAATTGTTGACACATGATCTAACAAAGCAAGAAATCTAATTGGGTGATGCGTCAGCATTTAGGTCAATAGCATGTGAAAGGCGCAAGCTCAACTGATGTCATGGCCAAACTCAGCTTTTCATCTTTACTAGGTAATTAAAACAGCAGATTTGAGTGTGAGTCGCTTTGCAATCCTAGCAGCACTGAGAATATAAATTGCCTCCTCAGTTGCTTACTCATCTCCTCTCATTCCTTACTGCTTTAGGTGGCTGAACCTCTTAGAGCATACCTTACCCTCTCTGCAGTGGCACGTCTACTATTATGGGGTTGGCTATGTTGGGGATCCGACCTGATATGTAGTGTTCTTTTGTCTGATTGAAGCGGGGACTCTGAAACCAAATTGTGGCTTGACTTCCTTACTATAAGCTTCAGGCCAGGTCCAGGTAAAAGGCTAATCCTTGCTGAATGCGGTTAACAGACAAGACCCTGCTTCTTTCAAAGCACATCACAGATTCTTACACTGAGAGGCTTGGAGCCAGGTGGGATGATGACATAGAGCTATGTCTAATTCTGACACCATGGCTAGGTGTCATGGTGTTTGAGTTCCAAACCATCAGCGAACTGACCGCCTGTGAGTTTCATTCTTGCATGTTCAGGCTGCACGTGGAAGTCCTGGACAGTTGTTACACACCATTCCTTGCGCCACTAATCAGCTTGGATCCAAGTGGAGCAGCAACACAAGGCAGACAGCTTCTGCGCGAGAACGGGTCAAAGTGATCAGTGGCTTCAGTGTATGGGCCCAGGCCACAGGGCAGGAAAAGGTACACAGGCAGTACTTGGTGGAGTAAGATAAAAGGCAATGAACAGTTGTCCACCCTTCCTGAACCACCCCAATGCCTGAAAGGATCTCTAGTAGCCTTCTCAGGTGGAACAGATTCTTGGCAAAACAGTTGAATCATAATGGGGCATCCTGTTCAGACTTGGTTTAGGTCCGGGAATGTGTTTTTTTTCTTTTGTTGCTCTTTGGATCTAAACCAGTTTCAAAGCCAGGTGCAGCACAGAAGCAGATATCTGAGACAATCATTTGGGGTCATAGGTCTACCACTCAATGGACCCTGCTAGATCACACCATGCTGACCGATAACTAGCCTGAAGCTAGGGGGGCACGAAGGTTAGTCAGATGCAGCTCAGCTTAAGGCAAAGCCTGGATGATCAGTAAGACTTCTGTCGGCCGCAACAAAACAGTTGAGCAGAAACCCTGGTTCATCTTCCAGGGATCTGCAGTGTTGGCAGGGCGAAGGATGACCGTTCCTGGATACGCCCCTGCCCTTTCTCTGTGATTCTATTAGGTCCCTTGTGTGTTGGCTCAAACCAAGTTAGGAACCATGAGGTCACTGTAGGTTGGAAAACAGAGGGATCATCACTACTTACCAGCAGGGTTGAGTGGATAATGAGAGTATAGAAGTCCCCGGCTAGCTGATACACAAACTATTTTTTAGGATCTCAATCTTAAATCCCTAATCCATACTGGAAATTGTGACAGAGGTGCACCGGTGTTGTGAAGCAAGAACGCCATTATGGCATTCTAGGTTCACGGAGCCATCCAAGTTTTACCGGTATAAGCCTAACCCTCTTCAAGGAATATTTTAGGATGACAAGGTGTTTGGAAAAGCTTATTTATTTCAATAAATCCTTTATTTACCATCTGCAATCCCCCACGTTGCCTTCTCTGTCCTACAAGTTCTTCAGGAAGAGGTGGAGACAGACTGTGTTATCATTTCACATCCAAGATATGGTTGCAATGGATTCCTTTGGCTGCTTCCCAATCCAAGATAGCTCCTCATTTTCTGTGGTATCACTTCCTGTTTCTTTAGTATAAGACTACTGAATCCAGGGAAAGGTGCCGCACAACACAGCCAATATTTATTTGTTGTGTTCTTCATCCTTTCCTTTAGATTTTTGTCCCACTCTTTTCCCCATCGTTTTACTTGAATTCAAATTTACACGTCTTCCGTGCAAGTCTCTGATTTTAGATACTTCACTACTGGGATCTAGCCAGTTAAGCATTGTATTTGCATCAACTCTTAACCACATGGCTGCTAGGCGTTTTCCCGTCCTGCGCTAAAAACAACAAAATCCCATAAATCATGACGAGCTGGCCTTGTCATCCGCGCACGGCAGGTAAGCGCCATGACGAGCCCAGCTCGTCATTAGCTTCGAAGGGGTTAATTTGCTTCTCAGAACTTTTTATTTAATCTGCTGGTGGACTTTTTTATGCCATTGTTTTTTTTTATCCATTGCAAACTTACTTGAGGGCACCTGCTTAACACACATAGTTTTCATGGTGTAAGTGGCATCCTGGTTACAGAAAAGAGTAGTGCAAGCATCAGAAAGCAATGAATTGAAGAAAGATGCCTAAGTCCAATACGGAACCTGACAACCGGTTTCTAGCTGTGTCCTCTAGCTTAACTGTATCAACAGGACCCAGAGGAATGAGAGTTATGAATGCTCCACTCACTTTACCATGGGACTCACTGAAGTGAGTCAGATACCTTTGGAGTGTCTATGACAGCAGAGGCCAGTGTAGGAGTCTTGAAACTGCACTTATCTCTACACATTGGATATTCAGTAGTCTGCATGGGCTACTACTACTGTTTTTGCTATGCAAACTCTTTTCCCGGGGAAGCTACCTCGTCAACCGCACTGGATGCAATGTATTGGGTAAAGGATTGATCCCATTGCACAGGCAAGCAATCTTCACTCCGCTTCTCCCAGAGTCAAGAAAGGGATATATATTTTGTCCAGTTTTAAAGAAGACAGACCCGGGTCAAACAAATTATTGACCCACCTCACTCCTGAAAGTGAGGGCAAAATCGATAACAGGATTTTACTGGTGAAAGTAGAGGCACAAGTGGATAGCTCTAAGTTCATTTCAATTTAGCACACATGCTTGTGCTGTAAAACTAAAACCTTTAAAAACAATTTTGCTCTCTCTCTCTCTCTAAATACATAATTGTGCAAGACTTAAAAAGGCAGATGTTTGCAAATGTTTCTCAGACTTAAAGTCGATATTTGATGGATGTGATATAGATAAACTATGAGCAAAGTTAGTTGTCTGTGATATCCTGTTAAACTTGTTGGGAGCTATCCAAGTTCTTTGTAGCAAAACCTGGGCCACAGTAAAGCTGTCTCTCCAGCGGCGGAGGATCAGCCCCCCCCCCCCCACCCCCCGCCAGAAGCTGCAAAAATAAAAAAATAAAATGATGGTCAACCAGGTTTATTACCATGTATTTTTCTTTCCCGGTGAGTCTTGGGGGCGGGCAATCGTGGGGCCGTCACAGAGGGGGAGTGGTGGGCACTCTTTTCAGTGTGCATGTAGGTTTGGCCAGCCGTCTCAGGACGGCCAAATGGACAAGCGCACTGAAGCTGTCTCCAATCCGAGCGGAACTGCCGGACTGGAGGCAGCGGGCACAGTCTCACTGGGAGTGCAAATCAAAGGCACTCAGGCCAATCCTGACGCTGCTCTTATGCTGCTGAGAGCAGTGTCAGGATTAGCCGCAGGGGGATTATGGGAGCCTATGCTGGTGAGGAGCAGAAGAGCGACGATGCAGCAGGTATGTTATCTTTTATTTGTTTTTTGGTTGTTGTTCGTTATCCCCTCCCTTCCACCCACCCCACTATGACATCAACCACTACTGGGTCTCTCACAATTATGTGTCGTGAAAAATGTACACAAATCAGGGTTTAAAACAGGGGTGTATCCTGGCACAAGTGTAGTTTACTCATTTTTCTGCTGGAATGAGTATGAAGTTACAGATGGCTAGGGCACACCCGTGCGCAACAATCGGGCAGAATGCACTCCAAATTGCTACAGTACAAGGATGGTGTTGTAGTGTAAAACGGTACCTCCATTGGTGTATAGAGGCAACTAAGGAATCTCTAACAATATAATTTAAAGAACAATTTGGAGTTTAACCCATCAAATGCCAACATGGTAGTTTTTGTCAGAAGTCAAAATAAAAAGCTCGGTAGCCAATGGACAATGAATGGATAGAACGAGCAGCCTCTTACAGTTACCTTGGATATGGATGGGAGAGGCCGCCAAAAATATTAAGAAGCATCCCTCAAGCTGATGGCAGGTGCTATAATATGTACTAGATTTTATAAGAAACCGTCTGCATCCATCATTGAGCCAATTCCGACTGGATCAAGTGCACAATTAATGTTTCACATATAGGTATTTAGCATTTGTATGGTGTGAGTCTTCCAAAATGGAAATGATTCGGTCTATATAGCTCATTGTACATTGCTCCATCAACTAAACTCTATTTTCCAAACCTAAATTTGTTAGGATTTGGCCTTGTAAGACAGCCTCTCTCTGATAGCCCAATATCTGAAATGGTGCTTTAGACTCTGGGAAATTAGGCCAGAAACTAGGCCAGAAACACTAAAGGTATATATTTTGGAAAGTGCTTGCTGAACATGTTGCCTTCAGTAACACTCTTTTTGATGGATACCTACCCAGCTGCCAATTCCTCATCTTGTGAATATCCCCAAATGCCAGGCTGGATCCAGAAGATTTTTCACCATAGCCACTGCACGCTGGTGGGTGGCATACTGCAGCTCCACGTCAACTCTGGAAGAGATGACTGGAGCCATACATATGCACCACCCAATTGCGCTGACTTCAGTTTCTTCCTGAATATAGTCCACACCCTAAAACGCAGAGGTTAGTAGTTTTTAGTGTAGGGATCTTTTTCAATGATAAAGAGTCAATTCCACAGAACAGGACGGTGGGAGGAGGATGAGGACCTGCAGTAAGAGTATCCAACAGAAAGAGTGTTAACAAAGATAAGTAACTTGATTTTCGGATGGATACTTCTAACAGCAGAGTCCTCACTTTGTGAACAGATAACAAAGCAGTACCTCTTAAGGTGGTTAATCTGTGGATTGGCTCAAACCAAAAAGTCTTGCAAAACTGACCAGCTAAAATGCTATTCCTGTAGGACCTGGCTATCAAGGCAGTAGTGTTTGGTAAACAATTGCACTGATGCCTATTTTCCAGCATGAAACATCCTGAACAGCTACTCCACGTTGACACTAAAGCAAACATACTCCCCCAGTTATTAACCTCATCTGTGCGGTGCAGATTTACCCCCGGTGCTGGGCCCTAATGTAAATGGGTGTGGTCATGACGGAACGGTTCTGTCATGAGCACAGCTCGACCGATGCTCATGACAGAACCGTTCCGTCATGAGCATCGAAAGGGTTAAGAGAAGTATAGGGTCGTGTGTGCACTGTACAAAATGACACCACAACAAACTTCAAACATATGCATTTAATTTATTAAATGCAGCAACATAAAATACATGTAACTCAGATGACAACACAAACTATATAATTGTTGGAGGTCATTGGGTGTGGATCTTGAGGCAGTACCGCGTGTATTTCATTAGCCTTCATGGATAAGTAGGGTGATTATATTGCCACTAATAAAGAGTATATTGGATGTATGTAAAAAATGGAATGGTCAAATCTGGGATATCCCTTGTAAGAATAGGCAAATGGAGTAAAAGGAATCGGATGTACTAAGTGTTTGATTTTAATAATTAACAGTGATATGCTGTGATTTCTTCAATTAATGAAAGAAGGACAACGGTTTTGCTTACGCCCTTTATGACGGTGAGGACAATACCATAACATTTATGCAATATAGTGTCACATGGATGTATTAGTGTCAGTTAAGAAATGCCATCTTCACATGCTCACATTCTTAAGTAACCTTCTTTCCCCATAAACACAATGCCATTTGACACATTCGTTTGCATGCACACACAGGATAATATTCCTTGAACTCAGTTTCTTACAATACCATTTCATAGGTGCTCTATCAGAACACCTTGAACACTCTGTACAAGGGCTAAGTGGAGCACGCAAGATGTTGTTATTTGTTTTTGGCCGCTTGGCAACAGAGCTATCACAATAGAAGAACAATAGCAGCCTGACTGGGACTTTGACATGGTAACATGGAGGATGTTATTATATATATGACATCAAGTCTTTGTTTAGTCAGAGCAACATTTCCCTGGCACTGAGAGGCTGGTTCATGCTGGAATTCCTGCTCAGCTGATTCCTGTCACCTCATGCGAGGGATGCTGTTTAACTCTACACCAACACGGACACCTTGCTGACATTTACCTATAGATAACAGGGATTTAGACCACCCAACAGGGATCTGGCAGTTCTCACCTTAGACACAATAGGGTAGAATTGCGCTAGTTAGGAGTACCAGTGACTGCTCCTCCACTAAGGTGGAGGAGCTTCGCCCCACTACTTGAAGGCAGTTTAAGAAAAAATAAAATGATAATAACTCAATGTTATTATTATTTTATTTTTTCTTGTTGCAGGCACCCCAGCTTTGCTGGGTGGAGCTGCTCTGCTGAAAGAGCAGGGGAGGGGAGGAGTGTTTTTCACTCCCTACATACGCATGGATGTTTTACCGGTCGTTTCAGGCTGGCCAAACATTCATGCGCACATAGCATGTTCTCCACCCAGGCTGCAATATAGCCTGGGTGGAGAGCATGCCCAGGCCCTGATTCCTTATCTGAGTGCCGAACCACGGCACTCAGACCACTCACAATGATGCATTGCAGCATTGTGATTGGCTCAGATGAGCCTTGGTGCTTCCTGGGTCCTTCCTGTTCCAGCCGTAGGAAGGAGTGGAGAGACGTGATGAGGAGGACGCGGTGACGGGGACAAGAGGTAAGTTTTATGTCATTTTTTATTTACCCCTCTGCCCCCGCCACCCCTGCCTCCCCGCCCACCAACCCCGTTCAGTGCCGGCCGCCACTGAGGATACACTATATTACAGTATTTAAGAGCATATCGTTTTCTATAATCAGCAAACTGATTGAATTGTTTATCTTTTTCACCATTTTCGTAATGCTAATCACATTGTTCTGTTTCCTTCTATTAATCATTGCAGCGCAAGTATTTTACTCAAGAATCAAAATGTTTCAATACATATTGAAATATTTACTGTGTTCTTCTTGTGTATATCTTTGGGTAACAAACCACACACGGGATACCAAGGGTCTTGTTGATTGTGTTTTGTGATTAGGACCTGTTAGTGTCCCAGACCATATCTACCAAAAGGTTAGTCATACAATATCCATCGGTACCATCAACTGGAACCGATGAGAGTTTCAAAAGGCTGAAAGGACAAGTTGCAGTGCTTAAAAAAGTAGTGAAAGAAAAAAAATCAAAAGAAAGAATGATCTTCGTGATTAAAAATACCTGTCTTCATGTCTATAAGAAAACTTTATTAGGTGCGCCCATCAAGACGGTATGATTAAGAACAGAGTGCAAATAGTATGGAAAAAATTACTATTCACCATGAGTGATATTTGGTCACTGCAACTTGCCCTTTCAGCCTTTTGAAACTCTCATCGGTTCCAGTTGATGGTACAACCTATGGGTCTAAGTTTGGCTAGCCTCAGGAGTGTTTCCTGTGGAAGGGCCTACTAGACACCAACTGTTTAAGAAAACCCCAGATGACGAAGTTCCACTATTGTGTGGGCTGATGGGTACACTTTTTCCTCTTACTACACAATACTTCCTTCTCTTCTCCTGTGGATATTGTATGACTAACCTTTTGGTTGATATGGTCTGGGACACTAACAGGTCCTAATCACAAAACACAATCAGCAAGACCCTTGGTATCTCTCGTGTGGTTTGTTGTCTAGTTATGTTATGTTATGTTAAAAAAATTTGTACCGCGCACGTACACCGAGACGGTTTCTTGGCGCTCTAGTTGGGGGACAAGATACAAGCAGGTCTATAAATATTTTTTCCCCTAGGGCCCCCCTCCACCCCTTGTTTTTCGTATATCTTTGGGTGTGCATAAGTAAGTGAGCAAAAGGGTTCTAGATATGTTACCACAATTTCCTTGGGGGATCAGGCTTGTCTTGTTCTGAGGTTGCACATCCATTTGTTACTCTATAAGGTTAGGGGTACAGATTGTGCACTGTGAGCTAGCAGGACTATAGGCCAACATATCCTGAGGAGTGCTTAGAATCAGTCTCGCACCAGTCCAACATTTATGTTGTCCAACAAACGCACAGTTTTACTTGAGAAAATATAAGCCATACAACATGGCACTGCCAACGTTCTAGGTTGGATTCTTATTTAATGGATTGTCTGAGTAGTTTTGTGTACCAAAAGACCTCTACTCAACAACTAACAGGAGAAGTCCTTGGTGTTAAAAAAAATATCCTCGTCAGCTGAGACTGTAACTATGTTATGTTATGTTATGTTATTCTGAACTTGTTAAGCGCACGGGCACCCAGGGGTTTCATGGCGCTGTGAGGAAAGAGTGAGAAGCAGTTAACCTATCCTGAAGCTTACTTGAATAGCCAGGTCTTCAGGGCTCCCCGAAACTCCATAAGATTAGTGCAATTCCTGAGCGACTGAGGGAAAGAGTTCCACACCTTTGGGGCAAGAAAAGCAAATCGACATCCGCCCTGGCGCTTCCGTTTGAAGGTGGGCAGGGTAAGAAGGGACAGATGGGCAGAACGAAGATTGCGGGAAGGCTCATGCTTGACGATTAGGTTATTGATGAACATGGGGCTTTTCCCGTGAAGAGCCTTAAAGGCCAGACATCCTACTTTAAATATTACCCGTTGGACTATGGGTAACCAGTGGAGAGTAGCCAGCAGTGGTTTTGCTGAGCTCCCTCCGCGGTGCTTGAAGATCAATCTGGCAGCTTGGTTTTGCACAATTTGCAGGCGTTTAGACAAGAACAAGTGGAGGCCTAAGTAAATAGAATTAGAAAAGTCTAGTCTGGACAAGACCAGGAGGAGTACCACTTGAATAAGCGCAGAGTGAGTAAGTAAATAAGCAATTTTTCTGATTTTGCGCAGTTGATGGAAGCTGGAAGAAATCACAGCTCCCACCTGGCCTTTCAGAGATAGATCAGAGTTAATGGTGATCCCGAGGCTTTTCACCGAGATAGAGGGGGAGGGAGGAGATCCCATTGTAGATGGCCAGTAGTGGGGCCCCAATTGATCGCACTTTTGCCCGGGAGTACTAGCTCGGTCTTCCCTGGATTGAGTTTTAGGTGGTTCAACTCCATCCACCATTGAATGTGCAGCATGGTTGCCTGGAATTCCACGGCAGAATCAGTAGAGTCCAGTGGGAAAATTAGCTGCAGGTCTTCAGCATAGTTGTAAATCGTTACCCTCCTGTTCTTTAGAGAATGTAAAAGGGGTTTGAGATATAGATTGAACAGGAGGGGGGACAATGATGAACCATGCGGAACACCACATGTGGTAATCAATTTGGGCGCGGTGAAGTTCCCAAGTTTAACTGCCTGGGTCCGATTGCTCAGGAATGATTTTACCTAACCGAGAGCCGAGCCTCGCAGACCAGCCTGTTCGACACGGTGTAATAAGATGGTATGATCCACCGTGTCGAACGCTGCCAACAGGTCCAGGAGCACCAAGGCTTGATGAATACCCCTGTCTGCATTGGACCTCATAGTGTCCAGCACTGCGAGAATCATGGCTTCGGTTGAGTGCGCCTGGCGGAAGCCAGCTTGGTTGGGCTCCAGATAATCCGATGGTTTGATGAAATTGAATATGCAGCTTGCCACATGGGCGCCCAAGATCTTTGCTCCAAAAGGGAGAAGGGATATGGGCCGGTAATTAGAAAGATTAGCCGGTTCGGCCCCCGGTTTTTTAATTAACGGGACCAACATTGCATTTTTACACGCGGTGGGGGCCCTTCGCTGTGCTAGGGACTCATTCAAAAGGGGGAGTATGCCTAGCGGGAGTGCTGAAAAGACGTCCCTTAGGACGTGAGGGGGGCAGCAATCATTAGGTGAACCGGACTTCACTCGATTCATCAGTTCCACTAACCTAGGCTGGTCAATCGGGGGAAAAACCTCGATTTTGGCTGTTGGTTGTTCAAGCTTGAACCTTTTAAAGGATCTCCCATAGAGGTACCCTCTCACATTCCACATATTCAAATGGCTGAGACCAAAGACCACCCAATAAACATACTAGCTAACTGCAGATATGCAGTTACACAAATGCTGTAACTTTTTTTTATATAGATTTCAGTTCAGAGTAAGTCACAGATATGTTCATCACAGTACATACATTATGAATTAGGGTAAAAAAAGGAAAAGAAGCAGAAGAAGGGAGAACCCAGAGATGAAGTAAATACTTAGAGAAACTAACAAGATCCCAAGCTGGTGAAATAGTCTAGTATATGTTTATTCGGAGTAAGCGCTAGAAGAGTCCCAGCAAAGATTATTCCAAATATTTTGAAACTTTTTCAAAGAAGAGGGACCTCTGACTTTAGCCAAAGTCAACTCAGCCTGATAAATCTGTTGAATAAGAACAAACCATTCAGCAGCCTTTGGGTCAATCACCGAAATCCATGACCTTGCAATACAGTGCCGGACACACACCAGCATGATCATTACGAGGAACTTACAGCCTGATTCATCAACGACCCGTTTTGCGAGTCTATAATATCATAAGGAATCGCTATTACAGGCTCGCAAAACGGGATTCATGTAGGAATCGCAAAAAAAATGCGATTCCTACATATTCCTTATTTGCGATTAGCAAGTTGCTAATCGCAATTAAGGAATAACTCCCCATTCATTCCTATGGGCCAAAAGGCCCATAGGAATGAATGAGGAGTATTCCTTATTTGTGATTAGCAATTTGCTAATCGCAAATAAGATAGCGATTTAAAGGGTGCCAGGGGTGTCCAAAGGACACCCTGTAGCACCCCTTAAATGCAAATTTAAACAGGTGTTGCGCACACACATGTCCAAAGGACATGTGTGTGTGTAACATGCAACTTAGAAAAATGCTTTTAAAAGCATTTTTCTAAGTTTTCGCTATTTACCACGAGGTTTGACCTCACGGTAAATAGCCGGCCGAAATTGCGAATTCGCTATTTAAAAATGGATGATGAATTGCATTTAAGGAATCTCAAATAGAGATTCCTTAAATGTAATTCCCCCACAAAATAGCGAAATCGCTATTACCGATTTTTGCATTTGGGATGATGAATCCCAAATGCAAAAATCGCACTCGCAAAGGGCCAGATTCTCAGATTCAATTCAGCTTGATGAATCAGGCTGTTAGTACCTCCCTCATAATCATATTCAACCCCCATCATTTTATCTTTAATGGATAGTGAAACTTGACCCAAGCTGGAGGACATAAATGTAACCACCCCTGTCCTGAATTCTTGTAGAGCGGTACAGAGCACAAACACATGTACAATATGAGCAGCCAGGGGCTTGCATTTGGGGCATTTGGTCTTATCAGAGATGACATTTGTTCCACATTTAGATATTTTATCTGGGGTATAATACAGACGGCATGTAGTGTACAGCTGTTGTAGCTTCAGGCTAACACAGTGTACAGAGTGATCCAGTATCTCTAGAGCCCCCTGACTCTCTGAGACTGAAATCTCTGATAAGAGCAGTCAGCGCTACTTAGCTGCCAATTGCGTTGTATCATCCATGTTAGAATGAGAAAGCCCTTGGTAGGTCATGCTGATCGACGGTTTAATTCCTGGTTTCTAATAGTTTGAGGAGAGTTCAGAGCCTTCAATGTCAAGTGTATTTTCACAACCTGACTGGATATAGTCCCTCACTTGTAAGTGCAGAAAGGACAAATGGCGTGGGAGCTCGTACTATGCTTGCAATCCCAAGAAAGATCTAAAACCATTCGGATCGTACAGCTGACTCAAACTTACAACCCCACACCATGCCCAGGTCCTGCAGGTTGAGTACTGAAAAACCGAAGGAAAGGCAGGATTGTCCCAAAGCGGTGTATCCTCATTTATGAAAGCTAATACAAATTTGGATTGAATCTCCTTCCATGTATAAATAACATCCCTCAATACCTTGAAGCATACCCTTTTATAGTATCTGGGATCCCCCAGACGATAAAGGAAAAGCCTGAACTCAGCTCCCAAAGCTAGTTGGTAGCAGAAAGATGAAGGACCACGATCATCTGGGTTAAGTAAGTTACACAGACGACCGAAAAAGGCAGCCTAAAAATATAACTTAAAATCTGGGAGTGGGAGACCCCCTTCTTATAAGGGAGTTTCATGAAGGACATGGCTCATCTTGCATGCCTCAGCCCCTCCTGTATGGATGTGTTGGATCACCTTGAAAAACTCCACAGCTATTACGTCTTTCAATACCTTTGAATACCCTGTAAAACTCCAAGGGTATGGCATCCTAACCTGCTGCCTTGTCAGTAGGAAGAGCCATCAATGCAGCATCAATCTCAAATATAGAAACTCGACCTGAACGTCGCCCACCTGATCTTCCCCCCAGACAGTGTAGACTACACTGTTGGATATAATCGAAACACTCATTTCTGATCTATATCTTGAGACTGACTACATAGCTCCTTATAGAACCGGGAGTACTGTTCCAGGATAGACACTGGGGTAATGTGGACTTTACCATCCATACCCTTAATTGCCCGAATTGCACACTTAGAGGGTCGGCCTGATATCTGGTGTACTAAAACTTGGCCTACCCTTTTCCGTATTCGTTTTGTAGCTTTCTGTGTTTAGCATATCTGTCAGCTACCTGATCCTTCAACCTACACCCTAGGAAGAGAAAGTTTTTCTAATAGTTGGAAAAAAAACCTGTTTGTCTGCCAATCCTTGAGTAATTTTGGAAGCATGTTGGATTTCAAGTTGAATAATAGCTTGGTGAAGAGAATAGGCATCACTATTTTGCTTGACCACATACTGTAGAGTATTGCCCCGGATTTGTGATTTCATTGTATCCCAGATTATTGAGGGGAATGCCATATCATTGTTGATCTGAAGGGACTCCAGAAGTAGCCCTGATACATATATTCTATACTTGTCATTAGCCAACAAGTGGCGAGGAAATTAAAACTTGTAGCAGTTGGGCCTAACTCCAGTCAAACAGAATGAACACCGAATTGGGTTATGATCTAAGACAATCCTAGCACATACTTTCCTTTCCTTACTACCCAACAAAGATTGCTTAGGGAAGACCATGTTGATCCTAAAATAGTGCTTGTGTGGACATGAATAGAACGTATAGCCGGGATCAGTCTGATAAAGAGTCTTCCAACAGTCACAATGCCTATGCAGCTGCATCAGATCCTTAAGTGATGTCCAAGTTATGGGCTTACGCAGGGTGGCAGTACGATTAGTAGTGTCTATGCTGTAGTTAAGTATACACTTAAAATCACTCAATACGATTGATTCTCCGACCCAATCCAGTAGTTCCAATGATAGCATACCTAATACTTCTGGGTCATCAACGTCGGAAGTCGTTCTTAAAACATGACACGAAAGCTCTTAGCAGAGAGCACTGCAACCTGCGTATTGAAATGGATTGTGATGTACAGACAACTGTATTGTATCCCATAAATGAAGACCGATCCTTGTATTCTAAGTTGGTCTCAGTCAGTGCGATCAAACAGGGTTTGTATAGTTCAATCTCCTCCTAAACCAATAGTCCCTTTCTCAGCATGTTATTCCCAGATACATTCCAGCACATGCATTTAATATGTGCCATGAGAGCTAAACGTTTTAAGCGAAGCTCCTATACCTTTGATTATTATTCCTCCACTTAAAAAAACGAGAATTAAGCCCTAAATAAGTTGACCATTCTCTGACCAGTTAGACCCCCTCAACTAGCCCTTCGCCGTGAAAGCACAGTCACCAACAGGAAAGCAACTGCTGCAATCCTCTCCCCACTTCCCCAATCCCCTCTTCACCCAACCCCTCCCTACCTCCCCATACTCAAGAGAAGGAATCCGCCCCCCATTCTGGCTGTCGGTTGGAGACAGCCCTATGGAGTACACAAATGCTATTGCTACGTGGTCTGCCCCAATTGGGTGGAGGCGTTATCTTTGTGGTTGAGGCCCACAAAGCATTCAGGACAGAGGTATTGTAGTGAAGAAGGTCCACACCGGAGATTGTAATTCAGGAGGATTTATTCAAGTAGATAACAAGTTGTAAGGTTCAGGACATCAAGTAGTTAAGTTGTATAACAGAGCCCCACCAGGAGCTGCCTGTCAGCTGCTCAGCCCATGACCAACTGTAGCTCTGCCTCTCTCAGTCCCAACATTCCGAGGCATCATCAGACTCCAACATTCTAGTAAGTCAGAGCACAGGCACTGGCAGAGCAGGGCAGGTAAAACACCTTACAATATAATATGCAGGATACCACATTTCCCCTTTCGTTATAACAGAAGCATTAAACCTATAGAGAATAACAAATAGCGAAAGAGAACCAAAGAAGAGATAACAAGGAAGAATAGCAGAGGAACAGAAACGTCAAAGAAAGGAGTAAGCAAAGCAGTGCGAAAAGACAGGTAAAACACCTTACAATATAATATGCAGGATACTACAGGTATCTTATTCATGGGTTACATTCCCAGCAGGTATAACAACTTCAAGACAGTTTTACGCATACACTCAGTTCCAGCTCCTAATAACCACACAGCCTATGAAGTACTAGAAATACTATTAACTGACCAAGAACATCAAAATGGGTTAAAGGCGCCCTACCACATACATACAACAACCATAGAGTACGTCCCCTTATCATTGAGGGAGCAATATGGCCAGTCTTAGCCAGATATACACCATTTCCAGGTATAGATAATCTGGGAACTCTAGAACTTTATACATTGTAAACAGATCTGGTTAACACAGTTTGTCAAGCGACCCATTACAAAAAATCCTGTGAGGGCTGCTCAAGATGCGCAACCACAATTGGCTACACCAGGAATTAATCCACAAACTATCAATGCAGTCATGGGTAAGATTACTGTCAGATGGGAGGAAATACCGCTCTGGATTGCACAAAAAACAAACCAGCTTGAAGCAATGATTTACACAGGAAAAACACAGAATTATTACAACTTCCTTGCCAATGGGAGATGGCTCCCCCACTTAAAGACTGCACCACTGGAGTACAGTCTTTTCTGCAGCATATACCAAAACACACACAAATAAAATAAATAAAAAACAGTGTCATCTGATCCGCTTATTTTTCTATAACCACTGCTGTAAAAATATTGTATTACGGAAAGATTTAATGTCTCATGCTTTTAATTTACCCGTGTTACCCCAGACAACAGTTAACTGTTTAGATATGAATTCTTGTTAGTCTTTTTTATTTAGCTTTTAGATTAAGTGATTTTTAGTTTCTCAAGTGTGAGACCACAGGACTTAATTTGCATTTTGCGTATTTGTTTTTATCATTGTGAATTTTTTGGACTTGATCGATGAAAGGGATTCTTAGGATAAAACTCATTGCCCACTGTGTATCTTTGGATTTTGGCTATTTTTCACCTATCTACATTTTCCTTCATGAATAGTTGACCTAACAAACCAAAGTGCTATTTTGCTACCTGGATGGTGTGTATCCCATCAACGGCCATGGGCACAATGACGTACAGGCATGCTGTGACACAGTAGCACAATGGGCAACAATGCTCTGAAAACTGCAAGATGCCAGTAATTGAGAGGCTGCAGAGAGTTTGATTTGGTTCAGAGTGGCATCCCCTCCATGTAGTGGGGTGGCTTCACTCTCTGTCTCAGCTAAGCATGGGCGAATTTTGCGAATCTCGCGTTCGCGAATTTTGCGGATTTGCGAACTCGCAATTCGCAAAATCCGCGAATTCTCGCGAATTTGCGGATTTTTTTTTTGTGTGTTCGCGCGGGTTTCTGCCAGTTTGCGAGGGTTTTGTACAATTTCGCAAACGCGAACTTACCTGTCGGGTTGCAAGTTTCGCAAACTTGTTGTTTCTACGTGTCCAGCCTGTTTGGGACACTCTTCTTCATCACTGCCACTCTCTGTCACCACTGCCACTCTCTGACTACTCATGCCACCCTCTGGCCCACCCATGCCACCCTCTGTTTCATCACAGCACCCTCTGGTTGTCCAGTCAGTGTACATTATTGTGGCAAAGCAAGCACACCTTCCCTGCCTCAAGTGACCTGAATTAATTTGGGGCTGATTAATGTGTCACAGAATATTTTTTTAGCTGGCACCTGCTTCCTTAGTGCTTCCTGATTAGTGATCTTTTGCACTTGCTAAGTGCTTTCATTGTTGCAAAATTAGTTACAACACCTGCCCTGCCCCAACTGACAATAATGAATTAGGGGCTGATTAATGGATTTGAACTTCCAGCCTGGCTCCTGCTTGTCTTCCTTAGCTGTAATTCAGGACCTTTGTGGCATATGTGTAACTATTCTGAGGTTCAGAGCAGGGTCACATAATAGTTGCAACTGGCAACTGAACTCTGGAGGGGCCCCTCAGGAAGCACTACAGGAAATGGCTACTAATGATGAGCCTGAACTTTTGAACCTGGTAAGCAGTTTCAGTTTTGCTAAGATCGTATTTCTGCAATTTTGCGCTTATTCGCGGGGCGCGAAGTTGTACTGGGAAGCCGCGAACTCACGCGAACAGTGCGAGCAAAATCCGCTGCTCGCGGATTTGCGGATTTTGCGGGAGATTCGCGAATCTCGCGGATTGCGAATTTACCGAAAATCCGCAAAATCCGCGAGCGAAACGGATTTTCCGCCCATGCTTAGTCTCAGCCAATATGCATATTATTATTTAAGGTCAGAATCTGTGCAAGGAGTTAATCTGCTCTTGACATTCTAAAAAGTTGTGTGTCTCATCTTGGGACTTTGTGCCCTGCGCTGTCACCTTGCCCGGTCTGCTCTGGCCCTTCTAATTACAAATCACTCCACTCCCATTATAGTGAGATTATGGTTTCGGACTGTCATTCCTCCTATCACATCTAATAGTGGTTTGAGAATTAGCTGCCATCTATGTGCACATATGTTTTCCACATTTCCCTCTTACTGTTTTGTTGTTGTGTGCCCCACAGTTAGCACAATCAGTTGATCCCAGGTGGAATGCATTACTGGCTTTAAGTACACAAGGTTCACATTTGCTAACACTGTGTTGCACTTTGGCATATTCTTTGTGACTCCTCCTGCAAGTAGCTGCATCTGTTTCCTTTTTAGGTCGAGCCTAGCATTGCAGCGCATGCGCTGCTCACTTTGCGAAGCATGCTGTATTAGGGAATTTTTTAGAAGTAATGTGAAAGCCCCGCCCATATTTTTCATTTGCTGGTATCATCGTCCAGCGTAAATGCTTGCTTCCGATTGAGAATGAGGTCCCTCCTTGTTACTGCCCTGTCTCCTTTTGGGACCGCCAATCAGGACCGGATCTTTTACTTGCGGCGTTATATTGTCTCCTTCAATTAGTCGGTAAGCACTTTTTTTTCATTCGGACATTGGCGACAGCTTGTTTACAATGGCGTTGGGCTGCTGGCCGGCGCTCTCCCTTCACCCCTGAGCTCTGGCAGATGTTAACACCCACTTGAACCGGTACCTTTCTGGGTCCAGACTGTCTCTGCTGCTCGCTCGTGCTGCTGCTAGCTCCGCTCGGGAGGAAGCAAGACTGCCTCTGCTACAGACGCGACACCAGGAAAAGGAAAAGCCTTCCCCCCAAGCTGTAGCCACCGGTGCCTGCAATGCTGCCTGCTTCCCCGACAGAACCCACCCTAGGTGGGGAGCGTTAGGGCCCTGCTGCCTGCTTCTTCCCATGCACGTGGCAGCATCCCCGGGCGGAGGCTTTACGTGTGGCGTCTGCGGGGTGCCGGGAGAAGATGTGTGGCTGAGAAGGGAGGAGCCCCTCTCCTGTCCCCGGCTCTGCCCATGACTGTGCCCCTCTCCTAGCCGCCGAGGGCAGCCGTCGCGGCTGGATCCAATCAACTAGCCGCTCCTCTCTGGGTACCAGAGGGGGAGAGCCCAAACCCTGCTGCCTGTGCCAGCGGCCGAGGGGTAGGGAAGCCAAAGTGGACGCAGTGGCAAGTTCGTGGGGAGGCACCATGGGGAACACCTCGTCCTTCTGTGTGTCGTCCTGCTCAGAAATGACCATTCCAGGCTGGAGTGCTACCGGCCCAAGACAGACCTGAGCCGAGAGGACACGGGCTGCAACCTGCAGCACATCAGCGACCGGGAGAACATGGATAGAAAGAGGAACCCCCAGGCTCATGGAAAGAGCACCCCACTGTGCTAAACAAAGAACCTGTGTCATTGTGCCCATGGTATGTGTGTAATAGGTTGCAGGCATGTACTACGACTTTAATGAAGGGGTCGACAGCATGTGCCTGGGCTTTCCTGGGCACCGCTTGAACTGCATCCCATGACGGAGGGATAGGCGGCAAGGTCACAACTTACATTCATTGTGCTGCAAGGACAGGTGTCTTCAGTCTGTGCCCTATGAAACTTCAATTGGCTGATTTGGGGCATGTTTGCAATAGGATAGATAGATTTAGACGTTCCTTAAAGAAAGGCCTGACTGGAAGTGTCCACCCTAGTGTTCGTTTTGTGAGTTGGGCTATTTGATGTGACAAGTTCTGAGCTGTTTGCATGATAGGTTACAGGCATTGTAACACAGTGACGCCTTGTTTGTTAATGTCACGCATGTTTGTTGTTTGTTGTATGTGCACAACATGTTTTTTGCAGCACCTGCTTGTTTGTTTACGTTGCTGTAATGTTATGTGTAATGTAATCACCAGGGTTATATGCCCGCTTGTCTTTTGCTAACGTCGCGCTTGTTTTTGGTTTGTTTACGTGCAGGACTTGTTTTTTGCAGCGCCCCCTTGTCCGTTAAAGCTGCTGCAATGTTATGTGTGTTTACATGCTGTTAAAAGTTATTAATTGACATCAGGGAGGTTGTGTGTTCTGTGTGGTATCTTTCTGTGTACAGATGGAAGAGGTTTTTTGGGTACGGGACAGATTATTTTTGTGTATTGTTTGCATATCTAGATTTAAGTTTTATATTGTAATAATTTGCTAACCTTTTAAACGATGACGTCGCGTTTGTGTGTTTCTAATTTTGGTAAAATGTAAACATTTACTTGCTTTGTAGTAGGATGAAAGGTGGGTCTAATTTGTAGGTATGTTTATACGGTGTTAAATGTGTTTCATTGCCGTTTGGAGAGTACTGTGCCTTTCTATTTGATTTATTTATTTACGGCACAATTAGAAACACATAAACGCAATACCGGCGTTTAAAAAGCAAATGATTTCTTTGGAAATAAAAGGATTTATTATCGCTTTGTTATGTAGCACATCAGAATACTGTTTGTCTTGCCCATGAGTTGTTTTTAGCTTCACTGTTGTCTGTGTCATTAAAGTAATGCTCCCATGCACAAACATCATAACAGTGATAGGTATGACATTTTAGCTACACACTCCTAAAGCGCACGACCATCTCGCGCATGTACGGGAACAATTCTTAATGAGCATAACACTACTCCATGAACAGGGTGAAAAAAACATCTGCCTACCTGTCACTTAACCCGTTCAGCCACCTATTCACCCACCCATTCAACAGTCAATTCACCCATCTATTGGTATGTGTCTGGTTATTCATCCATTAATCATTTCATCCATCCTTACATCCATAGGTTTATTTATGTAGCCACCATTTACTGATTTCATCCATTCAGCCATGCAGCCAAATGACTACTCTGAAGTGTAATGGTCGGATCTTGAAAGCCGCAAAGTGTAATATTTGTTGTTCCTAACCTTGTGCTTGGGCGTTTCACTAATATATAGTTTTATGTCCGCTATACCACCTATAAAAAAAATGAAAATATTTGCGTGCCCTTTTCCGCGTTTTAAAGTTAACATCCAAAAACATGTGCAAAAAGCCCTGCAAATATGGTGTAATACAAGCAAACAACAGATTGAAAGCTCGGGAAGTATTGTTGTGTCTCTGTGTGAAGAATAGCATCCATACATTTGGGCCACATCACTCACTGTTTCTTTTTTTTATTTCAAAAGTTTTTTATTTAGAAGATTTTCCAATACCAATGCAGTACACTAGTAATGCAGCAATGCAGGGGGGGGGGGGGGGGGGGGGGGGCAGGTATTACAGGAAAAGAACATCTACAGATACTGGTCACAACAAAGATACCAATCTTTAGGGCTATATAAATCCTAGAAGCACATTGAACCGAAAATAAATATATTACATCCAAACCTATGCAAACTTTCAAATGCCAATGAAACGCATTTTACACTGTATAAATATACCTAGAAATAACGTCATCCTTTCATACAAAGCAGATAAATCTTTCAATATATAAAAGGAAAATAATTGCAAACATAAAGGCTACGTCGTCGTTTACAAAACATATGGGTTGGGAAGGTTGCATGGCTTTCTATTTAATGTACTAATTTACGGCACAAAAATTGTTCCATACCTAGAAAAAAATACATTGTGCTGTTAATAGATAAATTAAGTACAAAGTCACACAACCTTACCAATGCCAATGAAACACATTTAACACTGTATGCACATACCCACAAATAAAGTTGATCTTTCATCCTGCTGCAAAGCTGATAAATCAATCATTCAATGTTTGAAAAAAGAAAAAAATTTGTAACACACACACGCAATGTCAACGTTTAAACAGCAAATGCTTTATTTGGAAAAAAAAATAATTAAAATCCCTTTATTATGTTGCGTGTCTGAATACTGTTTTTCTAGACCACAACTTGTTTTTAGCTTCACTCTTGCCTGGAAAAGAAAGGACTTACATGGCTCATTTGTCCTGAAGTTCTGTTACTGCTTCACTAGGCTTTGAAGTCACCACGTGAATTAAATGCTCTGCCCTCAGTACAACACATGGTTTAAACATATAGGGGTCTATTAGAAGGTCGGGCGGATCGCTGCCCGCATCCCATTTCACCCCAGCCACATTAGTAGGGCGGGGGTTCTCCGGCGGATGGGAAGACCGTCTGCCAGTTTTCCGCCGGTCGACGAGTTGGGGCTGTATATGGTTGCGGTGTCTGCAAGACACCGCCATCCATATTACAATACATGCGGTCATGTGCCTTTCCATGGCGGCGTTGCCGCAATGGCAAGGCTTGCAGTTACTGTATGCGGGTGCCCGTAGTGGGCCCCCAGGGTATTGAGAGGGTGGGGGGTACCTAAGTTACCCCCCAGCATTTGCATGCCCAATATGGCAGGCACCACGCGGTGCCTGCCACGTTGTGCCTGCAAATGCACACAGTGTAGCCACAGTATTGTGGCGGACGGTGCTGTGAGCACCGCCCGCCACAATGTTGTGGATGGGAGATCATAATTGCCGGTGCGGGACCGTCGCACCACTGGCGGCCGGTCCCAGCACCGCTAGGGTGGTGGGCGGACAAAAGTCCGCCCCCTATCCTAATAGGCCCCATAGTTCAGTGAACCCCATGTAAAAGACGGGCACACTCAAGAGGCCTCGAGCCCTTAGTGAGACGATTGTTCGCAGAAAGTGACTGTATTCCCACAAAATTGTAATTTGCCTCCCTATACCTCCAGCAGAGATTCCCTTTTTCACAGCCGGGGAGACAGTGATACTTGGCACTTCCTAAGTCTGATTCCCAACAGGGCAGGGCTTTTATCGGATGTTTACAAACATCTGCATTGCATTAGGTCGTGGGGGGTGGCGGGGGTTGCACATGGGTAATATATCTAGGCTCCAGGGGATGGGAGCTGCCTGCTCACACATACTGAATACAGTTTCTTTCCTGTGCCTTTTCAAGGTTTCCGTGCTCTCCTAAGGGTGTTTTCTGTGTACACAGGTCCTCCCTCTTTATGCGTCTGTGGCCTGCTCTCCCTTTCTTTCTCTTTCTCACACACTCTTTCTGTTCCTTTGTCTGGAATTATTTGACAACTTCCTGCACAAACTACCTATCCATCTCTATCTTCCTTTCTTTCTATTCTGTGCAGCTCTCATCCCTATCTATTCACCATGCCACTTAATACCAGCACACAAATGTACTCCACACTACAAAATTACTCACCACACAAATCCACAACTAACAATTCCAACATAACCCACAACATTCTACTACACATCACATAGATCCACTCCACTCCAAACCAAAACACCTGGGTAAAAGACATTGTTATTTACATTGCCAATCGCTCTAACTCTCGCAAATGCGCGACATATTGCATTGCAAATGCTTGTTATGTCCTGTTACACATAGCTTTATTTGCCTATATCAGACACATTAGCACCAATACCTTAACATATAATTAGTGTAGAATTTGGGTCTTAGCTTGGCTCATGATTCAATGTTCTTTTCAGCACTCTGCTTCTCAATCAATGGTATTCCTATCTATGGTTGTGATCTTGAAAGTTTTTATTGTGTACAGAAGAAAGGGTGAGCAAAATAGACGCAGTCGCTAGCCACTACTTTAATATTGTCATACTTCTTCTACATAGTTACAATAGCTTTTTTCCTCAAAGGTATAGTTTCTGGATAGACACACAACATTGCAGGGGAAACTCTCTGATTACTAACTGCCTCTTATCCCCTACCTTGAGTGCAACCTCTGTTTTAGGTTCCCTCCAGTGCCACACAATCTCCTACCTAAGCATTCTACCTTTCAATATGGAAACCGATTTCCTGACCGTCAAAGTCAGAGAAATTCATACAAAGGGTCAAAAGACGAACGGTACAGAGTTGGAGAACCACTAATGTAAAGTGCAGCATGGTTCTCACACAGAAGCTGCTCTGGAGCGCTACTGATCATGCTTAGGGAGATCCCCATTTTGTTCCAAACAAAACCGATGTGCTTTGTGTTGGACCGGGGGTCACCCAGTCCAACTAGGGTAGCTTAGCACAGAGTAGGTAAGACTAAACTTGGAGACAAATTGTGTTAAGCTTGCATCACACCGCATACAGTACCTCAGCGCCCATCCACAAAAAGAATAACGCTACACCAGTTTAGAAAAATACAGACTGTTGTATAAAAACTCTCTGTAGTTTCTTTTTGTTCCTTAGCAGAGTTTAGATTTTGTTCATTAATTGCTTTGCATTAGATTATTAGCTTATGCACATTTACCCTTAGCAGTAATGGCACATTACTCCTCCAAATGAAAGGAGCTCAATAATACTTCTTACACCTTCTATCAGCAGTACATATTCCACAGTTTCAGTTGAAATAACCAGCAAATATCAAGCCTCCTTACAGTTATACACAGCTGTACCTTACCCTTGGGAATTCAAGGTTATTATTGGCAGAAGGTTACAGATTTTCAGCAAATATTCCACACTTAGCCCTTTAGTACCTTGGTTCAACAGATGAGTATCTGAATAAAGACAGGCAAGATAATCGATCAATACATGCAGCAAGATCATTGGTCTTATACCCCCAGTGGTTCAACAGGTTATCTCTGTGTCATTCTTAGGCTTTAAGTAACTTCTGCGTAAAAGAACCGCTGTCCCAACCAAGGTTTTTACTTGCCCAGAACAGCCCTGTTAATTCGGCTTCCAATAGTGGTTAAGTAACCTTCCTTCAGGAATCTCTTTCTCTCAGGTGACTTTACTGTGCCGGGAAAGTACTGTAAACCTTGAGTCACGTTTCCCTAAGGTACTGTTAGTGGCGCAGGATGATAGGTGGAGGTTTTCCTAGTGCCTGGCCGTAATTCCAGAGTCATCAGTCACTGACAGTTAGTTTGTTTAAGCCATAAAAACCTGAC
Source organism: Lissotriton vulgaris (assembly GCF_964263255.1). NCBI lineage: Eukaryota > Metazoa > Chordata > Amphibia > Caudata > Salamandridae > Lissotriton > Lissotriton vulgaris. The sequence goes on along the minus strand of NC_141693.1, from coordinate 1,061,407,509 downwards.
TATCTCCTCCCACCCACAACTCCTGCAGCAGCCACGGGGCCCGATTAGCCCCTGGGACCCCGCACTTCTCTCCACAATCTTACCGGGTCCTGGACAGTTCACTCGACCGCACTGCCTCCGCTGAACTCGCTACAGCTGTTAGGTGACGTTCCCGGCCTCAGCACTACCGGTTCGTTGCAGCTGACTAGCCAGGAACCTCTCAGCGTCTCCCTCTGTGTTTCCCTCGGCTGCGCTGACAGCGAAGGGGGGGGGTGCCTACGCGGGACTGCCTCTTCCGATGCCCGCCCCCTTCTCCCAGCGCTCATGCGTCGGCTCTCACCGTCTTCCTCGACTCCGCCTCCTCAAACTTGCAGCTCTGCTGATGAAAACTCGGGCCCTCCCCGCGGAATCTCCTCAGTGGGGGCCCGTGATTGAGTCACAGCAATCTGGCGATGGAGTCTCAGGCTACTAGCCGCGATCAGGTAGGACCCGTTTCGCGATCTTTTTGGGCTCAAAGGACACTCGGGGACAGCAGCGGTGGAGATTAAGATCCTCTCCCCTTTCTCCTCTCTAAGCAGGTAGCTCGGGTTAGATCACGAAGGCAAGGGGGGGGAAGAACCACTCAGTCTCCTTCAGGGGCAGTTATTCTCCCTTTTGGATTCCCCAGCCAGGTTCTTGTAGTCCTTCACCAACACTTTAGGGACATTCCTCTCAGGGCACTGACAGGCTTGGAGAACTAGTAGTGGAATAACTATGACAGGGCTTAGTCAAAAGGTAGGCGGCACGTCAACAAGTAGAGCAGCCGGCCCAAGGGTCGATCTATCCCCTGGAAGTGCGCCTTCCTCCCTACGCTATCGCTTCACTCCTGACCAGGTTCTACTCCAGCGCTCTGGTCACTTCTAAAATGGCCGCCCTGGTTCTGACCCTTTTATAGACTGGCCCCAGGCTACTGGAATCAGCTGGAAGGTTCTAGAGCCTTCCCAGTGTAATCCTATGGCTCAGGTCCCTGAGGTAAAAATGTGGCAGTTACAGGCCACCATTTTGTGTGTCTCTGTAGTCACCAGAGCACCTAGGCCTCAAAAAGCTATGGAATAAGGTAGCACCTAACCCCAAGGACAACACCAAAAATTAAAGTGGACATAAAAATGAAAGGAGTTAGGAGGCAAAAAGGGGACAAAAATAAATAAATAAATAGGAGGGACCACCCAAAAAGCTGACAGGTCTAACAGGCGTCCCTCCCAGTTGAAAGTGGGGAGAGCTACCCAACCCCTTGGGAGTTCTCATCACTAAGGCGGAAATACCCGGAGAGACCGTCTGCATTGGCGTGGTCCACTCCAGGCCGATGTTCCACCTGGAAGTCCATTCCCTGTGGGGAGATGGACCATCTCAACAACTTGGGGTTCTCTCCCTTCATTTGCATCAGCCAACGAAGGGGCCGGTGGTCAGTCTGTACCAGGAAGTGCGAGACAAACAGGTATGGCCGCAGCTTCTTCAGAGCCCATACCACCGCAAAGGCTTCCCGCTCAATCGAACTCCACCTCTGTTCCCGGGGAAGCAGTCTCCTGGACATAAAGACAACAGGTTGATCCAGACCCTCTTCATTGAGTTGCGATAACACTGCCCCAATGCCATGCTCTGATGCGTCTGTCTGGACAATGAATTCCTGGGAAAAATCAGGGGCCCTTAGGACTGGAGCTGCACACATTGCTTGTTTCAAGGTGTCAAAGGCCTGCTGACAAGCCTCTGTCCAGACTACCCGTTGGGGTTGCTTCTTGGATGTGAGTTCAGTTAGGGGTGCCACAATTGTGCCATACCCCTTCACAAAGCGACTGTAGTATCCTGTGAGGCCCAAGAAGGCTCAGACCTCGGTTTGTGTCTTGGGGGGCTCCCAGGCCACGATAGCCTCAATCTTGGCCTGAAGGGGCTGCACCGTTGCCCTGCCCACCAAGTGGCCTAGGTACACTACCGACCCCTGCCCAATCTGGCATTTGCTGGCCTTGATTGTCAAGCCAGCCTGTTTCAGGGCTTGGAGAACAGCCTGTAAGTGACACAAGTGGTCCTCCCAGCTGCTGCTGAAGCCGGCAATGACATCTAGATAAGCAGCAGAGAAGGCCTCCATCCAGGAGAGGACCTTGTTCACCAGCTGCTGAAAAGTGGCAGGAGCATTCTTGAGCCTAAAGGGCATCACACAGAACTGGTAGTGGCCCTCAGGCGTGGAGAAGGCTGACCTTTCCCTTGCTCCATCTGTCAGGGAGATCTGCCAGTACCCTGAGGTGAGGTCAAAAGTGCTTAGATATTGGGCAGCTTCCAGCCGGTCAATGAGCTCATCCGCCCTCGGGATTGGATGAGCATCCGTCTTAGTCACTGAATTCAGTCCCCGCAGTCCCCACACAGAACCTAAGTTCTGGAGTGGTGCCCGGTGGGGCAGCTTTCGGTACCAGAACCACCGGACTGGACCAGGGGCTACTTGAAGGTTCAATTACTCCTAGCTCCAGCATCTTAGTGACTTCACTGTGAATGCTGGCCTTCACCTTATCCGACAGCCGGTAGGTCTTAGACTTCACAGGTGGGCTGTCTCCTGTGTCCACATCATGGGTACACAGATGAGTCCTTCCCGGGATAAGGGAGAACAGCGAGGAATATTGCTCCAGGATCTGGCGGCAGTCCCTCCGCTGTTCAGGGGTCAGGGATAGTGAGAGAATCACTCCTTCCACCGCCCCATCCTTTTCCTGAGACGAAAAGAGATCAGGGAGAGGCTCACTTTCCTCTTCCTCTGCTCCATTAGTCACCAGCATCAAGATGACCTCGGGCCTCTCGTGGTGGGGTTTGAGGCGATTGGCATGGAGCACCCGATGGGGCTGCCGGGGGGTCCTAAGATCCACTAGATAAGTGGCCTTACCCTTTTTCCCAATTACCTCAAAGGGGCCTGTCCAGCGATCTTGGAGGGCACTGAGCTCTCCAGGTTCCATCGCCCACACTTTCTGGCCAGGCTCCAATTCCACAGGGTGAGCATTGTGGTCATACCACTCCTTCATCACTGCCTGGCTGGCTTCCGATTTGTCAGAAGCTTGCTTCCACAACTTAGCCATTTGGCTCTGGAAGGCCAGCATATAGCTCACCACATCCTGGGGGAAGCTTCCTGGGAGTCTTTTCCCATCCGTCTTTCACCAGGCTGAGAGGTCCACTTACAGGGTGCCCCTACAGAAGTTCGAAGGGGCTAGAGCCCACTCCCTTCTGTGGCACTTCCCTGTAGGAAAACAACAGACAGGGTAGGAGGACGTCCCATTTCCTCCGCAGGCTCTCAGGCAGACTTCTGATCATGCCTTTCAAGGTTTTGTTGAACCTTTCCACTAGACCATTGGTCTGTGGGTGGTAAGGGGTGGAAAACCGGTAGGTAACCCCACACTCCTTCCACATAGCCCGCATGTAAGCTGACATGAAGTTGGTCCCCCTGTCGGACACAACTTCCTTGGGGAAACCCACTCGGGTAAAGATCCCCATCAGGGCCCTAGCCACTGCAGGTGCAGTAACGGCCCTCAAAGGAATTGCCTCTTTGTACCGAGTGGCGTGATCCACCAGAACCAGGATAAACCTGTGACCAGCTGAAGTTGGTGGATCCAACGGCCCCACAATGTCGATGCCCACCCTTTCAAAGGGGGTGCTAACGACAGGATGTGGTTCCAGGGGAGCTTTCAGCTTCACCCCTGTTTTCCCACTGGCTTGGCAAGACACACATGTCCGACAGTAAGTGTTGGACGCCACCCTCCTCTGAGGCCAATAGAAATGAGGGACAAGCCGAGCAAAGGTCTTGTCCTGACCCAAGTGTCCTGCCAAGGGTATCTCGTAAGCCAGTTCTAAAAGAAAGGATCGATAACGTTGGGGAACAACCAAGGCCCATGACGACCCGTGCACTGGAGTCTTGGGTTCACTGTAGAGGAGTCCATCCTCCCAGTAAATGTGGTAGTTCCCTGTAACGTCACCTGCTGCCTGGGCTTCGGCCTGACGCCTCAGTCCCTCAAGGGTAGGGCACTCCTTCTGGCCCTTGCAGAACTCTTCCCTGGTAGGCCCCCCCTCCACATGCCACTCGGCAGGAATAGGTAGGTTCTCCAGGGAGACAACATCCCCCTCTGTGGACTCCTGGTCCACCACCACAGGTGTCCCATCCATCTCACGGGGCGTGAATGCTGAGGCAGGCTTCTCCTGTACCCGGATCTTTCCCTTTCTGGCAGCTGGCTGTGCCTTTGTTCCAGGCTCCAGCCCTTGCGAACTCCCCCTCCGGGTAGTCGCGGACCTTGTGCTGACACAGGCCCAGTCAGGTGTACCCAGCATCTCAGAATGAGTCCGGTATTCCACCTCCTTCCAAGCATTGTGCTCCATATCATTCCCCAACAGACAATCAACTGGCATGACAGGGCTTACGGCAACTCAAAGTGAACCTGCAACCCCTCCCCACTCAAAGGGAATCTCGGCCACGGGGTAGTGGCCCAATCTGCCGTCAGCCATTGCGGTGGGGTGGAGTACATGTGGAATCACCTGCTCTGGAGACACCAGTTGACTCCTTACCATAGTTATTTATAGGAACTGAGTCGAAAGCTACGCAACAGAGACTACACCCCAGCAGTAATCTCCAAATGCAAGAAACGTGCTAAACATCAGCCCCGAGAATGCCTCCTACAGAACACCAACAAAGAACCAATAAAAGATCTTGTCACTTGTGTCACCACCTTTTGCCCGGCAACCTATGATGTCCAGAAACTCATAAGAAAAAACTGGCAAATACTGACTTCAGGCAAATTCAATTGGCCCAAACCCAGATTTGCGAACAGAAGGACGAAGAACATCAATGATGTCCTTGTACACACTAGGCCAAGGAATAAACCCCTTAAGTCTACCATCAGGGATACAAACATGACCCCCAATCACTGGACACTACCCCTGTGGCACATGTGGAGTTTGCAAGTTCACTAATACCACCAAGACACTGCAATTAACAGACACCATACTGTGGACACAAAGAAGCCACACTAACTGCAACTCAACGCATGTAATCTACCTAATCACCTGTCCCTGCCAACGCCAATACGTAGGCATGACTTGTCGCAAAGTAAAACTCCGCATAGGAGAACATAGGAGTAACATCAGACTCAAGAAAAACAACACCAAACTCTGTACTCACTTTGTTGAGGCAGGTCATACCTGCGATGAACTCAGATGGACAGTCATTGAAATGCTCCAATTCAAAAACCAGAATGCAGAGCAAACTCTTTTTGAAAAAGAGCAAAGATGGGTAGACCGCCTCAAAACAGACACACTGGGGATGAACGATCATATTCCTTGGCACCAGTTCTACTGAAAAAAACAACATTGCCTTGAGTACCCTCCATTTTACTAGGATTCTTCCCAACACATAGAGTTGTCCCTTCTTTGTGTTCAGGACTAGTACAAAAGACTGAATTCTATAGTCCCGCCCATAGCCAGGGGAAGAGTCAGCACAAGGGACACCAAGCTGTACCTCATGGGTAAGAATGGTAGCACACCGCTCTCCAGCCAAACGGGTAAGACAAATCAATGTACTAATCAATGGGCCCATCTTTACTTTGACAGTAAATTACCACATGCGACTCTGGTTCCCCTGTTGAAGTGCTCATCTTGCGCAAAACAGATATTTATAACTTTTTTATTTAAAAGGGTTATACAAGTCACTGTTCACGTCTCCCTTAAAAAAAAAACAAATATGACTCATCAAATAACTACCATCACTGACCATGCACTAGTTCCCATCTACACAGACGATTGCGGGGTACCTAGACTTAAAAATCCCTGTTGATAACAGATCTGCGATCAGACCGATTACCGCGTTGATCTACTGTGCATGTGATACACTTGTATGTTTTTGTAACTATTTGTTGCCTTGGCTATTACGATCTTGGTTTCGCCAATAATGCACTTCCTCCGACCTAATTTGTTTTCCTTTTCCTTAAACTCACTGTGTAATTGCCACAATGTTGGCGCGCATTCTACATTTGGAGTAAAATCAATAGCGCTCCCCATAGAATCTAGCTTGACTGTCTACTCACCTGAACTGAGTACCGACATTAACAATAGTCTGTGTCGGTTTTTGTCTCCACAGCATGGGAAATTCCCATTCCTCAAAATACTGAATCCCACACAAGTTGTGTGAAGCTCATTTCTTAATTTCTTCTTTTTGTTTGTCTGTATATACGTTTTCTTGTCCTGACGAAAGCTCCATAGACCCGACCGGGCCGAGCGAGCTGAAACATGTCGACACGTCCCTTAAAAGATATGGTGATCCAGTAACCTGACCACCTTATATCGCAATTCCTTTTTAACCATAGTGCCTAAACTACCCAGAATAAATAAACCTTTTTTGATTAGACACTATTTTTAGTCTATTTCTTCACCTATATTATTTTGATCTCTGGACACTTCTACTATCACCAGAGGTAGCCTCAGGTGAGGCAGGCACTCAGCACGTCAATCGATCACCCGATGAATACGCCATGACTCCTGATGGCCACCATTATTGGAATGGGGTAACCCAAAAAGGTTCAAGGACCTGGGTAGATAACGTTATATTGGAAACAGTGGTCCCAACCCAATTTTTTTTTTTTATCAACAGACAAATCTGCACAAAAATGAATTAGTTTAGTGAGCTTCCTAAGTCAAACGCTCAGTTGAGTCAATCATGATTACCACTCAGGTAACCTATACACAACATAGTTCTTATGGAAATACCTGACACAAACCAAGGATTTATTTTGAAAAAACGCAGGAGTTTTAATGATTTACTCCATTTCGATATGCTGTTTTTATATACATTTATACAGTTATATACAATTGCAAACTAACGGTAAAAAGGAGAGCAAAAAGCTTCTAAAGTAGTGCAAGAAAATGAAAGAAAAGAACGTGATTGTGGTGAGAAGGGTGTAAGCCTCAAAAAGAATAGTGACAAGTGAAAAGGCGAATTTTTTACAAATACAGCTGTACTTAGGATTCAGCTGATATCACAGAAAATGCCACAATTAGTTGCTGTTATATTTCATACATTTATACAGTCAAGTAATGACATGTATAATGGTTTTCCAAAGTGGTCCTATCTGTACATAATAAGAAAGGCATCGACGTTTCGACCCGTCTTTTGGTACATGGGCAAGTTGGAGCCTCGACCTGCGGGTCTTCCTCAGGACGAAGATTGCACACACGTTTTTTACCGTAGACAATTCACAGAATTGGCCTAAAATGAAAGTTATAAAATTGGTGGTCAGGTTATTATGTTATCAGAAGTGGGTAGGTGACATTATCCCACGTTCTAGGAATCGCTTACCCACTAGTTGTTAATGGGCTGCCTCCGTCCTCCAGTACTGGGATAGACGGGTGGTCTGGTGGACCGAGATGGGACACCTGTAATAATAAGGTATCGAAGGTATTGTAAAACTTATTCAATCCATTGTTGTACATACAATTGAGCTCAAATTTTCAAAAGGTGGGCTTACCATAAACTAGATGGTGCAGCGTCTGTAATAGGTATTCAGGCGTTTAGGTCAAGGACACTCACTTAATATATTTGACCGAGGTGAACCACCTGTAATTAATAAGGCCGGTACATTCAGCTTTTCTGAACTTTATGTGGAAAATGGTCCAATGTAGCTAATGGAATCGTGTTACAGAAATGGGCTTACCCTGGACTTGATGGTGTGGAGTCCGTATTGGGTATTCAGGCTTTAGGGTGACAGACACTCGTGCAAAAACGCCCCCAAACACTGCATAGGAGACAGCAATTGGAGGGAAACAATGAATCCCAAGGACCCCAATTTAGAAATAATTGTGGACATTAATGCGCCACACTACGATTTTCATACCTTTTAAAATGCCGTGTATCACGAATGTCACCCAGGCAGAGCATGCACGTATTTCTCGTCAATTTCCTCCGCAGTATAGCGATAGCAAATCGCGCTGCAAAAACAGATACATTTATTTATTTTTAGCGTAAAATCTCACACACGGATCTAGAGATACTCACTAATTCGATTTCGATGCTTTTTAAGGCTATTTCCTACCTTTGTTATTCCGCGTTGACCGCCTTCAAACACCAGACTGCCATGTTAGAATCAGGCGAGGACGCGGTAGCGTCAATCGCGTGTATTTTAGCCTTCCGGTAGAAAGGGACAAAAGACTACCTAGAAGGATCGGCGAAAAAAGGGGCCGAAAGTTCGTATTTTTTATTTTTTATTATTACAATGGGGATATTATTAATAACACAGACATGCCCTGCCAGGTTGGATTAGCAGAAAAATTGTATTATTAGAATTCTCCCAAGGCGCAAGCTTTTAACAGGGTTGTCCATGAATTAGACAAGGGCTGCCTAGATGGATCGGCGAAACAAGTTCGTGTTACATTACAGTAGAGATATTATTGATGGCAAATACTTGCCCTGCCAGGTGTTCAAGGTTGAGCTACATCAGTTCTTCAGAAAGATCAGATTAAAACACTTCTTTCTAAAGGTTCCACATAATCCCACATTCACGGGCAGTGGCCTCAGGCCACCGTCAAAATTCAACCCTCCTGCTCATCAAATGCCTTCAAAAATTCTGGCATATGAACAAGTGGTTTTAAGAGATGTAGAAAAGACACTATCAGAGAGACAATATGTGAGGTACAACATCACGAAGGCAGAACGTAAGGCCCTGAACACCCTTAAAGAAAACCCAAACATTGTTATCAAACCTGCGGACAAGGGGGGGGCGATTGTAGTACAGAACTATGATGACTACACAAAGGAAATATTGGCTCAACTGAATGTTGAAGGGAACTATAACAAACTTATGAGCGATCCAACTAAAGAGCTAGCCAAGAAAATTAACTGTATAACATCTAGAGGGCTTGAGTTAGGCTTCTTGAACAAACATGAGTTTGATTACCTGAACAACCGTAACCCAAGAATGCCCACTATTTATACTCTCCCAAAAGTTCACAAAAGAATGGAAAACCCGCCTGGGAGGCCGATAATTTCTGGATGCGGCTCTCTTTTAGAGCCATTATGTAAATATATTGACACCTTTTTAAAACCCCTTGCAGATTGGCGCATTAATGTCCACAATTATTTCTAAATTGGGGTCCTTGGGATTCATTGTTTCCCTCCAATTGCTGTCTCCTATGCAGTGTTTGGGGGCGTTTTTGCGCGAGTGTCTGTCACCCTAAAGCCTGAATACCCAATACGGACTCCACACCATCAAGTCCAGGGTAAGCCCATTTCTGTAACACGATTCCATTAGCTACATTGGACCATTTTCCACATAAAGTTCAGAAAAGCTGAATGTACCTGCCTTATTAATTACAGGTGGTTCACCTCGGTCAAATATATTAAGTGAGTGTCCTTGACCTAAACGCCTGAATACCTATTACAGACGCTGCACCATCTAGTTTATGGTAAGCCCACCTTTTGAAAATTTGAGCTCAATTGTATGTACAACAATGGATTGAATAAGTTTTACAATACCTTCGATACCTTATTAATTACAGGTGTCCCATCTCGGTCCACCAGACCACCCGTCTATCCCAGTACTGGAGGACGGAGGCAGCCCATTAACAACTAGTGGGTAAGCGATTCCTAGAACGTGGGATAATGTCACCTACCCACTTCTGATAACATAATAACCTGACCACCAATTTTATAACTTTCATTTTAGGCCAATTCTGTGAATTGTCTACGGTAAAAAACGTGTGTGCAATCTTCGTCCTGAGGAAGACCCGCAGGTCGAGGCTCCAACTTGCCCATGTACCAAAAGACGGGTCGAAACGTCGACGCCTTTCTTATTATGTACAGATAGGACCACTTTGGAAAACCATTATACATGTCATTACTTGACTGTATAAATGTATGAAATATAACAGCAACTAATTGTGGCATTTTCTGTGATATCAGCTGAATCCTAAGTACAGCTGTATTTGTAAAAAATTCGCCTTTTCACTTGTCACTATTCTTTTTGAGGCTTACACCCTTCTCACCACAATCACGTTCTTTTCTTTCATTTTCTTGCACTACTTTAGAAGCTTTTTGCTCTCCTTTTTACCGTTAGTTTGCAATTGTATATAACTGTATAAATGTATATAAAAACAGCATATCGAAATGGAGTAAATCATTAAAACTCCTGCGTTTTTTCAAAATAAATCCTTGGTTTGTGTCAGGTATTTCCATAAGAACTATGTTGTGTATAGGTTACCTGAGTGGTAATCATGATTGACTCAACTGAGCGTTTGACTTAGGAAGCTCACTAAACTAATTCATTTTTGTGCAGATTTGTCTGTTGATAAAAAATTTGGTTGGGACCACTGTTTCCAATATAAAAAAAAAATGACTCCTGATGGGGCGGAGAAAAGATACACCGCAAACGACAATACCAGGATGTCTATGAGGGTTTTCGAATACAAACCAATGGTTTTGTAGAAACTAGTGTCCATTCTATTTTTGATTAATGAATCCTTACCATAGTTATACTGGCTCCTGTGTCTCTCAGAGCCTCCCCTCTTTGGCCATTGATGGTGACCCACTGCCCATACTTAGTAGTATTTGAGGGCACCTGGATCTTAGGAACCATCTCCTGATCTCCCAGGGACACTAAAGTTACACCCGCCCACTCCCCTCCCTTATCTAAGGGCAACTCCTCCCCGAGCACTACACTAGCTACTCCCGGGGCTTTTCCTCCAGTGGGAGGGGGTGGTCTCTTTGGGCACTTGGCGTCTCCTTTATAGTGCCCAATCCCACCACATTCATAGCAGCGGACAACCCTTGGCTGCTGACTATGGTCAGGATGAGGGTTTTTCGGCGGGTTGACCCTAGGAATGAATCCTGATCCCTTTCCTTAAAAACTGTTTTGGGGGCCTTTAGAGAACTCCCTCCTCTTATCTCCCCCCTCTTTCTTCTGGGGAGCGCCCTGACCAGTACTTTGGGAATCCCCTCCAGTCCCCTTTGAGGACACCCGGGTACTAGCCCAGATGTCCGCCTCCTCAGCAAGCTTCCTGGGGCTGGTAAGCTTGCTGTCCACCAGGTGTTGTTGCAGCTCGGGTAAACATTTCTCAAGTAGGTGCTCCTTTAAGATTGGGTAATACAACCCCTCGTAATCCTCCACCTCGCTGCCTTGCACCCAACCCTCTAAGGCCTTTTTGGCATAATCTAGGAAATCCACCCAATTCTGTGTAGCCAGTTTGTGGCTGTTCCTGAATTTTTGTCGGTACTTCTCAGGAGTCAGCCCAAACTTTCTTATCAGCGCCACTTTCATGGTGGGGTAGTTAGTCTGCTCCTCCGGTTCTAGGGCCAGAAGCGCATCCCTTCCTGCGGGAGGCATGTATTAATACAGGCCACCCCCCAGTGTCTTTCCAATATACCATGGGTTCTTAGCGAGACCTCATAGGCAGCCAACCATTTCGCAATGTCGTCTCCTACACTGTAGCTGGCGACTACGTCTTTTGGCAAATAGGGTCTGGGTTCCCTGGTTATCTCTTTGGGTTCGCTGCCACCAACAGGAGCACTAGGAGTCCCTATCTGCAGGGCCTTGAGGTCTAACTCCTTTAAACTCAATTCATGAGCCTCTGTTCCTCCCTCTCCTTCTCCATCTTAGCTAACTCCCACTTCAACTGTCTTTCCTCTCTTCGGTCAGCTAATTCGGCTTCGGTTAAGCTTCTCACAGAGACACTGCTGCCCTCCATCGAAAGTGTCCTAGGACCTTGCAATAGGTTCCCCCTTTCGGTTAGGCACAATTCATCCACTCCGATGACAGTGTCCCTATCCACCTCTTCCTCCTCCTTCCCCTCCGGGTGAGCTGCCACCCATGCTCTCAAGCTGGTTTGGAGTTCCCCCTTTTTAGCACCACGCTTGAAAAACACCCCCTTACTTTGACAGAATTCCCTGAGTTGGGCCGCAGTGTAGGTCTCCAACTCTTCCAAATCGAATTCCATTTTGCCAACAAGGTCTCTGACAGTCACTGGAAAGAAGTCAAGAACGGGCGATAGTTAAAAGCTACCTTCACCCACCACCAGGAAAGAATTTGGAAAAACAATACTTTTAATTAGGGAGTCCGCTAGGAGAAAACTCCAGGTGTAGGCATGTGGTACACACTGCGTTACTACTCAGTGGATGCAAGCACAAGCTCTAATCCCACCACTGAACACCAATTATGTTGGACCTGGAGTCACCCAGTCCAACTAGGGTAGCTTAGCACAGAGTAGGTAAGACTAAACTCGGAGACAAATTGTGTTAAGCTTGCATCTCACCGCATACAGTAACTCAGCGCCCATCCACAAAAAGAATGACGCTACACCAGTTTAGAAAAATACGGACTGTTTTATAAAAACTCTCTGTAGTTTCTTTTTGTTCCTTAGCAGAGTTTAGATTTTGTTCACTAATTGGCTTTGCATTAGATTATTAGCTTAGGCACATTTACACTTAGCAATAATGGCACATTACTCCTCCAAATGAAAGGAGCTCAATAATACTTCTTACACCTTATATCAGCAGTAAATATTCCACAGTTTCAGTTGAAATAACCAGCAAATATCAAGCCTCCTTACAGTTATACACAGCTATACCTTACCCTTGGGAATCCAAGGTTATTATTGGCAGAAGGTTACAGATTTTCAGCAAATATTCCACACTTAGCCCTTTAGTACCTTGGTTCAACATATGAGTATCTGAATAAAGATAGGCAAGATAATCGATCAATACATGCAGCTAGATCATTGTTCTTATACCCACAGTGGTTCAACAGGTTATCTCTGTGTCATTCTTAGGCTTTAAGTAACTTCTGCGTAAAAGAACTCCGCTCCCAACCAAGGTTTTTACTTGCCCAGAACAGCCCTGTTAATTCGGCTTCCAATAGTGGTTAAGTAACCTTCCTTCAGGAATCTCTTTCTCTCAGGTGATTTTACTGTGCCGAGAAAGTACTGTAAACCTTGAGTCACGTTTCCCTAAGGTACTGTTAGTGACAGAGGTTTTCCTAGTGCCTGGCCGTAATTCCAGAGTCATCGGTCACTGACAGTTAGTTTGTTTAAGCCAGAAAAACCTGACTATCTCCTCCCACCCACAACTCCTGCAGCAGCCACGGGGCCCGATTAGCCCCTGGGACCCCGCACTTCTTTCCACAATCTTACCGGGTCCCGGACAGTTCACTCGACGATCAGGTAGGACCCGTTTCGCGATCTTTTTGGGTTCAAAGGACACTCAGGGACAGCAGCGGTGGAGGTTAAGATCCTCTCCCCCTTCTCCTCTCTAAGCAGGCAGCTCGGTTAGATCACGAAGGCAAGGGGGGGAGAACCACTCAGTCTCCTTCAGGGGCAGTTATTCTCCCTTTTGAATTCCCCAGCTAGGTTCTTGTAGTCCTTCACCAACACTTTAGGGACATTCCTCTCAGGGCACTGACAGGCTTGGAGAACTAGTAGTGGAATAACTATGATAGGGCTTAGTCAAAAGGTAGGGGGCACGTCAACAAGTAGAGCAGCCAGCCCAAGGGTCGATCTATCCCCTAGAAGTGCGCCTTCCTCCCTACGCTATCTCTTCACTCCTGACCAGGTTCTACTCCAGTGCTCTGGTCACTTCTAAAATGTCCGCCCTGGTTCTGACCCTTTTATAGACTGGCCCCAGGCTACTGGAATCAGTTGGAAGGTTCTAGAGCCTTCCCAGTGTAATCCTATGGCTCAGATCCCTGAGGTAAAAATGTGGCAGTTACAGGCCACCATTTTGTGTGTCTCTGTAGTCACCAGAGCACCTAGGCCTCAAAAAGCTCTGGAATAAGGTAGCACCTAACCCCAAGGACAACACCAAAAATTAAAGTGGACATAAAAATGAAAAGAGTTAGGAGGCAAAAAGGGGACACAAATAAATAAATAGGAGGGACCACCCAAAGGGCTGACAGGTCTAACACTTTGTAAATGCTTGTTTAAGACTTCCTCCTGGTCTATTTCTGGGCATTAATTATCCCTATCTTTAGAACGTGGTTTCTGGCAGAATGCCATTTCTCACAAGATGTACAGCACAACAGGACTGCAGAAGTTATTACATTTGTGGAATGCTGATAGCTGTGACCAAATCCCTACTGATGCTCCTTCAGTAACTCCTGAGTGTGGAAAGTCAATGTCACTGTATTATGGGCAGTATGAAATGGCCTAAGGTCAGCAATATTTCCTGATATCCTGGGTCCAGCCAACAGTAGTTCCCAATCAGCAGTATCCCTACAGCGCAGTACAAGAGAAGAAGTGTGAAAACGGGGCACTCAATTTTTTGTTAGAACCTTTTATGTTTTACTTTCAAGGTAAAGACTCTGAACTACTCCAAAAACTGCAATGCCAATAATAGATTCTACTGAAAAGACAACCAGAGCAGCAGAGTTGCAGCTTTCCCTGCATGTTTTCCATAACGTCCCCATGAATAATTCATATCTGCGTTTCAGTATAGTTTTACTTTTTTAAGCAGTATATTTGTGGAAGTATGCTGGACCTGGCATCCACCCATAGGATACTGTGAGAATATATAAGTAGCCAGTGCTGAATTTGTAAAAGAATGAGTGCCTGTGGCCAAAGCTCCTCCAAGAAGCCGGGGGGGCCTGTGCAGAAATAATCTCTGCTCCTCTCTTGTAGGTTCCTGCTTTCTCCCTATGAGAAGGTTGTTTCGTCTTTCTCCATCTTTTCCCCGTGCCCTCCCCCGCTCTCGGTCAACGACTGATGAACATACATACACATACATAAATAAATACTCATTGTAAAAGACAGGCCAGAGGAGGTGAGGCAGGGGTGGGGATATCACAGACTGGCTGGCTGCACTCGTCACACAGCGCCGCCAGGACATGCGCTTGAAGGGTATGTCACAGGTATAACAACACTTCCTCTATTGTGCAACACGACAGGGGTTGGCACCTCTCTGCTTTTGCAACACGCACACGTTGAAATGGGACACCCGCATGGCTCAAGAAGTGCTGGAGTGTCCGAGTAGTTCACCACCCACCCATTTAATGCCCCTCCACCCCTTCACAACCCCCCCGCACCCTGGTGCTGGGATTCGCGTGTATGTGACATCTTCGCAAGGAGTGGAAACAGCCTCAGTGAAGGAGGGGGGGGGGCGTCCACGTCGCCCCCACCGCTCCTCAGTGACTAAAGGACCCGCACAGAGCGCACCCCCTACAGAAAGACCTCCCAAGCAGCTGGGGCTGGGCGCCCAGAAGCCCTCTTCCCCGGACAACTCAAACTTGTGGAAAAAATTTAACCCTTCCAACACCAAATATCCTAAAGTGCCGCCCAGTCCTGTGTTTTCAAGTGCCTCGACGCTGACCATTAGATTAAAAAAACAAGAGTTTCACACGAGGTTGCGTGTATCCAACCCTCCGGACCCCTTCTTTTTGTATAAGGTGCAATGAGAAACAAAGCAATGGCTACCGCCTGGGCACGCTGCCACTACTAGTAAAAGAATATACAACAAGAGTGACGCGTGGACCGGCAGACGGGACAACACTTTACCAGCAGCTAGAAACACAAGTCACGTATTGAGAAAGTCACCGCCGCAGCCCGGCTTGGACAGGAAGCCAGGCAACCTGTGTTGGGACGGGGGCTGGGCCGCAAAAAAACAGGAAGCAGACGGGAGCCTACCCCACGCTCTTGTGCCCCTGAAGCCAGCCGAAAGTGAGCGTGTGAGCTAGCGGGGCTCCCGTGCTCATGGAGAGCCCCGTTTGCTGCCGACACTGACCCGCTGACGAGGGAGAGAGGGACAACCAGCGTGGTACGCTGATGCGGCGGAGTGACGGAGCCTGTAGCGGAAAGAGCCCGGTGAGTGGGGAGGGAGGGGATGTGTGTGCGCGTGTGTCTGTGTGCGTGTGTGTCTGTGTGTGCGCGCGTGTGTCTGTGTGTGTGCGCGCATAAGTTTCCGGCATGCTGTCCGCGCGAGACCTGATCCGATTCCGGCATGCTACGCGTGCCCATCTCCTGTCTCCTTGGAAACAGAGCCGGTGACTATAGGTCTCGCAGGCGAGACAGTGCTTTCGCGCTGTAATCGCCAGGTGCAAGACCTAAAAATAAGTATTAGCCTGGTCCCTAAGTCAAGTCAAGTCAAAGAATTTATATAGCGCGCTACATACCCAGAGGGTCTCAAGGCGCTTGAGGAGGGGTGGGGAATTACTTGTCAAATATCCACGTTTTAAGTTGCTTTCTGAATGCTAGGTGATTCTGAGTAAGGCGAAGGTAAGTGGGAAGGGAGTTCCAGGTTTTAGCTGCCAGGTAGGAGAAGGATCTACCTCCCATGGTGGTTTTGTTGATGCGAGGTACAGTGGCAAGGGCTTGGTTGGATGATCGTAGCTGGCGGGAGGGGCAGTAGAAGGACAGTCGTGTGTTGAGGCATTCTGGTCCGATTTCGTAGAGTGCTTTGTGTGCGTGGATTAGGAGCCGGAAAGTGATCCTCTTATTGACGGGAAGCCAGTGGAGGTTTTTCAGGTGACCAGAGATATGTTCTTTACGCGGGATGTCTAATATGAGCCTGGCTGAGGCGTTTTGGATTCGTTGGAGTTTTTTCTGGAGTTTAGCGGTAGTACCGGCGTAGAGGGTGTTTCCATAGTCCAGTCGGCTCGTGACCAGGGCGTGGGTGACCGTTTTCCTAGTTTCGGTGGGGATCCAACGAAATGTTTTTTTGAGCATGCGAAGAATGTTGAAGCAGGATGAAGAGACGGCCTTGACCTGTCTGTTCATCGAAAGTGAGGAATCCAGGATGACGCCCAGGTTCCGTGCAGGGTCTGTCGGGATGGGTGCTTTTCCAAGGGCTTCTGGCCACCAAGAGTCGTCCCATGCAGAGGGGGAGGTACCTAAGATAAGGACTTCTGTTTTATCTGAGTTCAGTTTCAGACGGCTATGTTTCAAAAATTACTGCTGGTGAGCCAGACCAGCTCAAAGTAAGTACTGTATGTTGGGCTTCAAGAAGTAAAGTATTAAGGAAGTTTTCGTTTTATTCAGTTTAAATACATTTAGATTATGATTTCCACCATATGTAATCACAAAAACCAATGCCATACACAAATATGTTGGCAAACTCCCAACCTTAGTCTTTCCCTAAAGTTTCCCATAGTTTACTTATTTAGTGCTTGTAAAGCGCAAACTATCACCCAATCCAGGGCACGTTAGCACTAAAGAACTTCATAAATAGGTGGGCCCCATGTTTCTTAAAACATAAGATATTAAGGACATATCGTTTTACACAATCAATATGAGTATTCAAATGGGAAAATCCATGTTTTTATGCTTAAAAAGATTACTTTCAATTCTGATATGAATTGGCAGTGGAGAAGGTGCAGCTTTTTGGAGCGGCAGGACCTTGGTGTCTTAAGTAGAGCTTGAGAAGCTGAACTAGGCACATGGCTAGGATGGTGCGACAATCTTTTTTTGGCACCCCCACTGGTAAAGGATGGCTTTAATAATCCACTCAAATACAGATTTGTTCTTTGCAGCAGGCATATGAACTACTATATGGTGAGTCAAAACTGCCACTAGACAAAACTTTGATCTCTTTAGCACGAACAATATTCACCTAAGTTCTTGACATTTTTATTGCTGCCTTAAAGTTGTACGCACAGGGAACTCTGCAGTTTTTAAATCATAAGTTATTACTAAACACAGTGCCACCCCTAAGGACTGTACCCCTCTACCAGGACAGCCCCCAGCGCGGCTGCACCAGTTGCACTGCTCTAAAGCCGGCCCTGCCTCTAACCTACTTATCAGATAATCTGGGAGCCCTAGGTAACATGCGTTACAATAATGTAGTCGTGCACAGGGCTCAGGCCCGGACTGGCCATTGAGGGCACCGGGCAATCCCCCAGTGGGCCGCATGGTTGGGGGCCGGTTTTGGGCCCCTAGGACCGTTTTTGTTACAGGGCCGTTATGCTGCAAAAACGGCCCTGTAACAAAAACTGCCGAAAACCGGCCCTGTCACAGAGCACGGTCGCACCTCTCCCCCCTCCCCTCTCCTCCCGGAGGGGGGAGGGGGCCGGCCGAGCACTTTGCCAGGGCCGGTTCTGGTTCCCAGTCCGGCGGGCCGCACTAGCTGGGCAAAGTGGCGGGTCGGGTTGGGAGGAACCGGGGACAGACAACAAAATAAAAAATAAAATAAAAAAATAACTTACCTGTATCCACACTCCAATCTGGCTCTAACACTCCGATATGGCTCTGTGCACTTCAGGCACAGGCTCTCAGAACCCCTGCGGCCAATCCTGATGCTGTAAGAATGCAGCATCAGGATTGGCCTGAGCATCTTGGATTTGTGCTCCCAGGTAGACTGAGAGCCTGTGCCTACTCTCTCCAACCCAGCAATGCATCCAAGGCCGGACACAGCTTCAGTGTGCATGACCTGAGATGGCCGGCCAAACCATCATGCACACTGATTACAATGCAAAGCACTACTCACCAGCTTGTCTTCTCTGGCCCGCCCCCAAGCCTCAGCTCCCACAGCAAAAATATAACGATAATAAACAAGAGTTTATTATAAAAAAAATTAAATTTTCCGGCTACTGCGGGTGGGAGACTTTCCTTAGCCATAGCGCGGGAGCCACCGCTGGTGGGCCAGGTCCTGCCCGTGCTCAGAACCGACAGCTCTAAAAAGTAGATGCTGAGACGGGTCGCTATCGGGCTCTCCATTGTTGCCGTCACCCTCAGGGTGAAATACAAAATTATAACGTTGCAGCAGTACCATCCTTCACTGCGTTTGATGTAACTTCAAAGAGACTCGTCGTAGTTCTTTCACAGTCGAATCATTTCAGAACTTTTTTCTGCAGCTTAATATAGCACAAACTCAACTAAAGTTCCTGGAGCGTTTTACACGAGCACAAGTTTCATTACACAAGGACATTTTCTTTATTTTAATTATAGGATGTTGAGGGGAAGTAGAGGCTCAGCTCTAGCAGTTATGCCACAATCTCTCGCACAAGAACTAAGATATTTTCAATATTATAAACAATGAAGGTATAGTTGGTGCTTATTTATCTTATGCAGCTAACAACCAGTGACAAAACCAATAGTCCTGGCTTGTTGTAGGTGTAATGTTACTAGTATTATATATCTGGATGCAACTACAAAAGCAGCAAAATACCAGATGGGCTGCACACTAGGCTAAGCACATATTTTTTAATTAAGTGTTTTTAAACCACTGTCTTATTTATATCATCCTTGCCCCTTTGAAAGACCCCCCAGTTTTTTCATCCCACTGAAATCCCTAATGGTACAGATACATAACCATTCGTAAAATCCCCTTTTTGTGAAAAGGAAAACAGTTGTAAAATTCTCTATTGAGTACGCAAGACTTAACAACTAAATTCACCTGCTCATGCAGAGTTAAAACTGACTCAAACTTGAGGCCCAGATTTTTCAGTTGAGAGACAGGTGGTGGTTTGGGCCCTAAACGGAAGGGTTCTGGAAACAGGACGTCCTCTTAGGACAAAGAATCTCTGTTTCATTTCCAATTCATTTTAAATGTTACTTTAACATTCACTGCTCAATATTAGCCGGTCACTTCTAGAAATTGTCTCTCTATTAGATCTTTAGAAGTTTATTTTTTAAACACAGTCTCGGTGTTGTCAGCATATATATACAGAACAAAGCCCTGAGTTTGAATCAGATTAGCGAGTGGGGTCATATAGAGATCGAAAAGCTGAGGTGACAATGTATAGTTAAGTGGAACTCAACAATGTAGTGTCCAGGCCATGGGTACTCACAAACGTTCTCTTGGGGGCCAAATTTACAGTGTGGTTTGTGTCTGTGGGCCGCACCAGTGGGGGCGTGGTCAGTGGGGGAGGGGGCAGGATGCTAGAGCAACAAAAAAACTGACCATGAGGTTGATCACTGGTCCCTGCAGCGGACGCCTTCATCCACTGAGCCACCAAACCCGGCATACACACATCTCTCTCTCGCTCTCTTTCTCTCTCTATCTCTCTCTCTCTCTCTCTCTCTCTCTCTCTCTCTCCCTCTCTCTCCCTCTTCCTCCCTCTGTCTCCCTCCCTCTGTCTCCCTCACTCTGTCTCCCTTTCCCTCATTCTGTCTCCATCACTCTGTCTCCCTTTCTCTTTCTCACTCTGTCTCCCTCACTCTTTCTCCCTTTCCCTCCCTCCCTCTCTGTCTCCCTCTCCCCTGTCCTCCTCTCCCTCCCTCCTTCTCCCTCCCTTTCCCTCCCTCCGTCTCCCTCTGTCACCTCAACCTCTGTCGCCCTCTCCCTCCCTCACTATCCCTCTGTCTCCCTCTCCCTCCCTCACTTCCCTCTGTCTTCCTTTACCTCCCTCACTCTTCCTCTGTCTCCCTTTCCCTCCCTCACTCTCCCTCTGTCTTCTTTTCCCTCCCTCACTCTCCCTCCCTCTCCCTTTCCCTCCCTCCCTCTCCATCTGTCTCCCTTTCCCTCCCTCACTCTCCCTCTGTCTCCCTTTCCCTCCCTCACTCCCCCATTGTCTCCCTTTCCCTCCCTCACTGTCCCTCTCCCTCCCTTTCCTTTCCTCCCTCCCTCTCCCTCCCTCACTCTCCCTCTGTCTCCCTCTCCCTTCCTCGCCCTCCCTCTCCCTCCCTTTCCCTCCCCCTTTGTCTCCCTCCCTCTCCCTCTGTCTCCCTTTCCCTCCCTCACTGTCCCTCCCTCTCCCTCTCTTTCCCTCCCCCCCTCCCTCTCCCTCTGTCTCCCTTTCCCTCCCTCACTCTCCCTCTGTCTCCCTTTCCCTCCCTCAATCTGCCTCGTTTTCCCTCCCTCACACTTCCTCTGTCTCCCTTTCCCTCCCTCATTCTGCCTCTCGTTCCCTCCCTCCCTCTCCCTCTGCCTCCCTTTCCCTCCCTCCATCTCCCTCTCTATCCCTCCCTTTCCCTCCCTCTGTCTCCCTTTCCCTCCCTCCCTCTCCCTCTGTCTCCCTTTCCCTCCTTCCCCCTCTGTCTCCCTCCCTTTGCCTCCCTCTCTCTCCCTCCGTCCCTTTCCCTCCTTCCCTCTCTGTCATCTCACCCTGCCTGTGTGTGCCCAGACTGAGACTGCTTCCAGCAGGCACGAGACAGCTTCCGGGCACACACACACACACAGCCGCACCCGAGCACTTCACAGGTCTTTAAAAGACCATTCGCATGTTAACGAGATGGAGTTGTATTTCACCTTTTAGCGCCGCAGCTCTACTCTGACTATGGCTGGGAAGGCTTGCCGGGCCGATGGCGGCCCGCGGTCCGTACTATGAGTACCCGTGGTCCAGACTGAAGAGGAGAACTGAATATCAATCTCCGTCAAACGATCCAATAGGATCAGGTGATTGACAGTATTGAGGGCCGCAGATGCGTCAAATAGGATCAGTGAAGGCAAAGAATCATGGTCTGCACACCTGCGCAGATCGTCTAATACACTGCTACTGCTTTCATAAATGTCACCCCTTAAGGAAACTGATTGTGCTGAGTGTAGTAGCTTATTTTGACACATAAAAACCTTTGTGTGGAAAATGACAACTTTCTACAAAAAAGTAGATGGATATGGCATTTGTGAGTTCAGGCGATAGTTAGTCAGGTCATCAGGATTCAATTAGGGATTTTTTTAATAAGTGGTATTACTGCTTCTAGTCTCAACTCATTTGCCAGTATAAGAAATTGGATTATTATTTGGGGTGTACGAAATTGGATTAAAATTTGAGGTGGGTGACTATCCATCTTAAGGAACAAGCACAACCGCTGTCAAGGTGAAATCTCAGAGTCACTACGTCAACCTGATCTCAACTAACTGGTAGGTATGGCACAGAGGAGACCGTCTTAATGTAGGGGAATGTGTAAAGAATGTAATAAGTACCTGAACATTCATAAAATCAAAATGTGAAACAATAAAAATCCCAAACCGAATTAAGAAAATTGAGTAAAATGTAATAAACAAAACATCAAAAAAATCCAATACGAGGAAGAGGAGATGTGAATTTTTAACTTTGCAAGTAGGAATGGAGCCAAAAAGCACAAACTGCCTATGATAGTCAATGGTCACATTAGTCCGGAATCTAGGCACATTTTGAAGCTGGCCACGATGGAGCACAAGTCGGATCCGACAACCAGGTTCATCCTGGTCAAAGACTTTAGCCTAGCCCAGGAGTACACTTCTAAAGCCCCCCAGGACCTCAGCAGAATCACTTAGAGACTTGCAGGGTGTCAGACAGAGGCAAAGAGCAGGGTCTAGTCCAGGGTCACTTTCCAGTGCTCAGCTGAGCAGTTGCAGGAAAGGCCTCTTGTAGCTTGATGCACCCCTGTAACTCTAACAAGTGGTCAGCCTTATGGCCCTTTGTTAAAAAAGGGATTTCTGGTTGACTAGGGTAAGCACCTAAGCCAGGCAGAAACCGCCACTCTAATCAGGGCAAGGGGGTTACACACAGAAGATAATCCCTGCTCATCCCCTTGGTCGCTTGGCAGAGCAGTGAGGCTTATCCCAGAGGCAATGTGTAAAGCGTTTGCACAACACACACACACAGCAGCGACACACTAGGCACACCACAAAGGAGACTCCACACAAGGTTATATAAAAATAGCTTTTGTATTATCATAAACACATTAGATCCTCATCACACAATATACACTGTGCTAACTGGCACTAGGTAATAATTTACAGGGGATTATATACACGACAGGGCCAATCTGACCGCTGTCAGAACCATTAGAAAGCACAAGTAGTAAAGGTGAAACAACCAGTAACTACAGAAGCTACAAGACAATTGACTGATGAAGAATGCTATCGAAAAATCACTTACGACCCGACTAAGGAACTCCAAAATGAACTTTCAAAAATTTTGACTGCAGGACTTGAGCAAGGATTCTTAGGTAAACATGAATACAACTATCTTGCTAATAAACATCCACGTATCCCCTTGTTCTATGTACTCCCCAAGGTACATAAGAACGAGCAAACACCACCAGGGAGACCGATTATTTCGGGCTGTGGTTCATTGTTTGAACCGGTCTCTAAATTTATTGACTTCTTTTTAAAACCTTTCTGTATTACAGTCAGGTCATTTCTCCAAGATACAACGGACTTTCTAAATAAATTACAAGAACTTCCATTCAATTCAGAACAGGATCTTTTAGTCAGTATGGACATTGTTTCATTGTACACTCAAATCCCTCAAGACCAAGCTTTAGAGGTCTTAGAAATTTTCTTGAATAAACAGGAAATGCCATCGAAAATTCCGACTGAATTTATCCTGGATCTAGCCAAAATGGCCCTTACTAAAAACTATTTTAAATTCAAAGATGACTTCTACTTCCAAATCAAGGGAGTTGCAATGGGCTGCCCATTTGCCCCGGAGCTGGCTATATTATACATGAGCCAGTATGAAGACACATTCATTTACAACAACAACCCTTTTCAACAGTGGATCGGAGGTTGGGTCCGCTTTATAGACAATGTTTTTTTCACATGGTCTGGAAATAACGAACAACTTCTACAATTCCATGAATGGCTCAATAATAGAACGAGAGACATCCAATTCAGCCTTGAGTCATCAAAAACACGCCTTTCTTTTTTGGATGTAGAAATATATTGCTCCAATGGTCAGTTAGTAACCACTTTATACAGAAAGAAATCTGATCGTAATAAAGCTTTGGACTATTCAAGTAGTCATCCGAGAAATTTAAAACAGAACTTACCAGTGGGACAATTCCTCCGCATCCGCAGGAATTGCACCTTCAAGGATGAATATATGATCCATGCTAACACTTTGAAGGAAAGACTACTGGATCGTGGTTACCCGGCCAAACTACTGAAACAAGCTATTAAGCGTGCTTGGTGGACCCCACGAGAAGAATTGCTCAAAAAGAGAGA
Organism: Lissotriton vulgaris; assembly: GCF_964263255.1. Classification (NCBI taxonomy): domain Eukaryota; kingdom Metazoa; phylum Chordata; class Amphibia; order Caudata; family Salamandridae; genus Lissotriton; species Lissotriton vulgaris. The sequence continues at coordinate 1,061,383,700 of NC_141693.1, read as the reverse complement.
AAAGAAACAACTAAATCGTACAGTGTGCGTATCAACCTTCTGTGCTTCATCAAATTTTTTGAAAAAGATCATTCATCAAAATTGGCACTTAATCAAAGAAATTGATGAGCAGTTAAAAGAAGTGCCACTTTTTGCCTTTAAGAAGGATAAAAGCATTGCCAACCAAATTGTTCGAGCTGCTGTACCAAAATCAAGGACGATGACTTTACGCGATTATGTAAGCCTTCCCCCAATCACTGGACATCGAAAATGCGGCACATGCCTGTGTTGCAGCTCAACTGTCGAAGGCAACCTCTTCCAACACGAGGGCGTTTCATGGAAACATGATTAATTCACTAATTGTAAAACGCGGAATATAGTGTATGGAATAACTTGCCCATGCAACAAGTTGTACATTGGCAAAACGAATCAGGAGGCCAGGCAAAGAATGGCACAAAATAAATCCCGGATAAAAAAGAAAGTGTTAACAGCCCCCCTAGTCCAACATTGGATTGATGAATCTCATGGGGACGATGATTTCAAGTGGACAATTATATCAAAAATCGATCCAGATCCAAGAGGTGGAGATGTGGAGGCCAAATTGAGACAGAGAGAAGCAATGCTTATCTTAAAATTTAATACCACAATTATGGGCTTAAATGAGATGTCTGAATTATATCATCTCTGAAGCGGTTTGTAGTACTTAACAATTGCGCGTACTATTGATCGATGAATTTTTGGACTATTTACCAATGATCTTGGCAATAACTGGGGTGAGGCCCACCCAAATGGGACAATAGATACACAACAGTCAGTGTGTAATATGCCACAGAGTTGGATTAAGTAACACTTTATCCAGGGGCGTGGTAAACCATTCTAACCTATATAAACGGTTAAGACGATGTGTCCAATCTGGCTGTTCACCATGACCATTTTTTCTAACTACCGATTTCCAATCACAACTTGCGATCATACAGCTTAAATAGAAGACTCATTCTTCCGTTTCTTAAATGCAGGAGTAAACATTTTGATCTCGCGAAAACATAAATATCCCTCATTGTTATGAAATACAATGTAGTTCACTTGGTTACACCTGAATAATCCAAGTGCATTCGAAAAAGCAACCAGGAGCAACCCAGTAATAAACTACATCTCCACCAATAACTACCTTTCCCATGATGACCCGCATGAGAGGACGCCAACAGGTATTTCCTTTAAAACACGCTGAACCGGAAATGGTAGCCCGACGGCGATTGCACTGATGGCGACACCGCATTACGGAGGAATTAGGAAGACTTGAGGTAAACAGGCGATTCATTTTGCCCCGGCTTAATATACTCTAGGCGACTCGAGCCATCATTGTTCACGTGAAGCGGTATTTTGAATTATCCCTCTCCCCGACTCCTTATCAGCACCACTTAACAACGGTGTATATCAGTTAAATGTTAGTACCGGCCATGTATCAATGCCTTGCTTGGTTTGAATCGTTAACGCCCCGTAGGCTTTCTTCACTAAGCAATCACGTGTTGTTTTCTTACAGAAAAACAAAGTATTACTCCCTGACGAAAATTATGAGAAATCCACAACCCGGTTTTGAACTGTTTTGAACCCATTGATCATCTACAAAATGTAAGTGGCATCCGCTGTGTACCAAAAGTGTCCCGAGCCCCCCAATATTTCAAATACATCATATAGTTAGACTTGTCCATTATTCCCTTTCAGACACCAAGACTTGGACATTAACACAAGACAACTCAGGTATGACTGAAGAACTTGCTGACCCGTATGTGAGTTGAAGGTCGTTCATGTGTTTATCTGACAGAGTGTGTGTTCATTTTTGTTTTCCAGATTATGTTTGTTGGTCCTGAAGAGAATCCCTGAAATCGCAGGGATTCGAAACGCGTCGACCCTCCCTGTGTTTCAGATTTACTCTGTTTTTTGTGACCAATCGTTTTTCTAAAAATATTTGGAGTACAACAATGTTTGATGGTCGCCTACTCAAATGAAATTTGTAACCGTGTTTTCTCTCCATTTAGTGGAGTAGGCCCCCCAGTTGGATGTAGAGCAGTATTTTTGTATAGGGCCCCCATTACCAAGTAACTATATTTTGATAGAGGAAAGTCTCCCTCTTGCCTTGTCCTAATTATTTGTTTGTCTATTGTCAAATTGTCGTCCATGAGTGTTAATGTTACACGTATGTTAATGCTATACGTTTTACCTCTTGAATTGAAACTTTGGTACTTGTGTCCCTTTTCTTCCGGGTCAAAATATACCCTTGTGATCCCTCGTGACTATTCTGATAATTGTATCAGATGCAAGTGGTATTTATTGACTAGTTGATTTCACGTCTACCCAACCAATTTTTGTTTTCCTCTTTAAAAAAATTTCCTTAAAAGAAAAGAATTCAAAAGTAAAAAGAATAAATCTAATAAAATAAACTAAATATTTTTTCAAATAACCTTGACTGAAATAGTGGTCTTTGGGTTGAGCGACATTGAGTTCAATTCCTTTCCAAACGTTCGAATTACTGCACAGTATTGGCAATCCCTTTTGTTCATTCTGTTACTGGCACAGCCTTACTGTGCTTTAGCCAAAACCCTTTTCGTTACATACTGCGTTAGCGGGCGTCGGCTCGCGAGGTTTCTTACCCACACAAAAGTGGGTACCAAGTAATAGCTCTCCATGGTGACCAAGTTTGGCCCAACGGTTTAATGAATTGTTTATATTTTTGTATTTTTGTATTGTTTGTACAGTTGTTCAATGAAGGAACTTTTTTGAATGAATGCAGTGATTCGTGTTATCTAGTGATTAAACGATTACTGGCCCGGCTACACTCAATAATGTCAGAAGAGCAAACATTTGCATATAGTGAAGATCATATAAAAAAACTATTGAGCGACCCTCCTCAGTTCGGATCAGCCACCTTTAGCAGTAATGCCCAAACTAACAATGAATCAGACAAATTAATACGCCTAAAGAAAAAGCAAATTCGCACAGACTTACATGGCCATTACCTACTTCAACATCTCAGGTCTGGCACAATACCATCTGGACTTATAGTAAAAAATATACCTGTTATTTTTACTGAAGATGCCATCTATAAGAAAGGTTTCAGCTTTATTGAAACGAAATGTAGCAGAGACCTTATGGTGTTAACTATAGAAACAGCACAAAGATTATCTAAATTACAACTGGAAGAAATTGAAGCTCTCAAGAACGAAATTAAATCAAACCCTTTAATCCAAGACTCAAAAAATTTACTTGATAAAGTCGAAAAAGAGATTCTAGACTTTAAAGACTATACAGTGCAACAAAAGGAAAGTAATTTTGATAGAGATAAACGGAATTTCACTTACGAGAAAGCATATCCCTACCTACAACAAGACTTTTACTCGCGCCCAGAAGCGCGCCGTTTTCTCTCAGATAATCAAGGACGATCGGGCACAAAATATTTGACATTCTCAGATACCTCCTCATCATCAGCAGGAGGTGATTCAGACCAAGCCACCTCACGCCCTCAATTCACACGGAGGGGTGGGTATCAAAATCAAAATCAGTATCAAAAACTGTTTCAATCCAATTATCAACAATCCAACCAGCAGCAACAACAACAACCTTTTTTAGGACAGGGCCAGCAAAAAACCAGAGGCAAAACAAGATTTCAACAACCCTAGGAAATGTCAACAAGGAGACAAAATTACAAGAATTAAACAACACCTCCATCTATAATCTTTCAAAAAAACTCCTCACCTCAAGTGAAATAAGCGTGCTTCAAAAAGGGCTCACTTTTGTCCCATCTAAGGCAACTGATTTTGTCCGGCTCAAACTAGAATTTATTGAATTCTGCAGAAAGATTCGTCTGATTACTTTCTTCGCAGATAAAGAAATGGGGCCACAAACAGAAACCACTGGACTAAGAAATAAATCCAACTTTACCCCACCCATTCATAAAATACCGAAGGAGGTTGTTTATTTTGAGAAAGCAGTGTTATCTGCCATCGCCTCCCATGAGAAAAAGAATAAAGGATTTGCTAAACCCAATTTATCTCGGGAACAGAAACAAGCATTGCTGTCTATCAAAAATGACGTTAATATTATTGTGAAACAAGCCGATAAAGGCGGATCGATCGTCATTTGGGGAACAACTGAATATGTAGCAGAAGCTACAAGACAATTGACTGATGAAGAATGCTATCGAAAAATCACTTCCGGCCCGACTAAGGAACTCCAAAATGAACTTTCAAAAATTTTGACTGCAGGACTTGAGCAAGGATTCTTAGGTAAACATGAGTACAACTATCTTGCTAATAAACATTCACGTATCCCCTTGTTCTATGTACTCCCCAAGGTACATAAGAACGAGCAAACACCACCAGGGAGACCGATTATTTCGGGCTGTGGTTCATTGTTTGAACCGGTCTCTAAATTTATTGACTTCTTTTTAAAGCCTTTCTGTATTACAGTCAGGTCATTTCTCCAAGATACAACGGACTTTCTAAATAAATTACAAGAACTTCCATTCAATTCAGAACAGGATCTTTTAGTCAGTATGGACATTGTTGCATTGTACACTCAAATCCCTCAAGACCAAGCTTTAGAGGTCTTAAAAATGTTCTTGAATAAACGGGAAATGCCATCGAAAATTCCGACTGAATTTATCCTGGATCTAGCCAAAATGGCCCTTACCAAAAACTATTTTAAATTCAAAGATGACTTCTACTTCCAAATCAAGGGAATTGCAATGGGCTGCCCATTTGCCCCGGAGCTGGCTATATTATACATGAGCCAGTATGAAGACACATTCATTTACAACAACAACCCTTTTCAACAGTGGATCGGAGGTTGGGTCCGCTTTATAGACGACGTTTTTTTCACATGGTCTGGAAATAACGAACAACTTCTACAATTCCATGAATGGCTCAATAATAGAATGAGAGACATCCAATTCAACCTTGAGTCAACAAAAACACGCCTTTCTTTTTTGGATGTAGAAATATATTGCTCCAATGGTCAATTAGTAACCACTTTATACAGAAAGAAATCTGATCATAATAAAGCTTTGGACTATTCAAGTAGTCATCCGAGAAATTTAAAACAGAACTTACCAGTGGGACAATTCCTCCGCATCCGCAGGAATTGCACCTTCAAGGATGAATATATGATCCATGCTAACACTTTGAAGGAAAGACTACTGGATCGTGGTTACCCGGCCAAACTACTGAAACAAGCTATTAAGCGTGCTTGGTGGACCCCACGAGAAGAATTGCTCAAAAAGAGAGAAAAGAAACAACTAAATCGTACAGTGTGCGTATCAACCTTCTGTCCTTCATCACATTTTTTGAAAAAGATCATTCATCAAAATTGGCACTTAATCAAAGAAATTGATGAGCAATTAAAAGAAGTGCCACTTTTTGCCTTTAAGAAGGATAAAAGCATTGCCAACCAAATTGTTCGAGCTGCTGTACCAAAATCAAGGATGATGACTTTACGCAGTTATGTAAGCCTTCCCCCAATCACTGGACATCGAAAATGCGGCACATGCCTGTGTTGCAGCTCAACTGTCGAAGGCAACCTCTTCCAACACGAGGGCGTTTCATTGAAACATGATCAATTCACTAATTGTAAAACGCGGAATATAGTGTATGGAATACCTTGCCCATGCAACAAGTTGTACATTGGCAAAACGAATCAGGAGGCCAGGCAAAGAATGGCACAACATAAATCCCGGATAAAAAAGAAAGTGTTAACAGCCCACCTAGTCCAACATTGGATTGATGAATCTCATGGGGACGATGATTTCAAGTGGACAATTATATCAAAAATCGATCCAGATCCAAGAGGTGGAGATGTGGAGGCCAAATTGAGACAGAGAGAAGCAATGCTTATCTTAAAATGTAATACCACAATTATGGGCTTAAATGAGATGTCTGAATTATATCATCTCTGAAGCGGTTTGTAGTACTTAACAATTGCGCGTACTATTGATCGATTAATTTTTGGACTATTTACCAATGATCTTGGCAATAACTGGGGTGAGGCCCACCCAAATGGGACAATAGATACACAACAGTCAGTGTGTAATATGCCACAGAGTTGGATTAATTAACACTTTATCCAGGGGCGTGGGAAACCATTCTAACCCATATAAACGGTTAAGACGATGTGTCCAATCCGGCTGTTCACCATGACCATTTTTTCTAACTACCGATTTCCAATCACAACTTGCGATCATACAGCTTAAATAGTAGACTCATTCTTCCGTTTCTTAAATGCAGGAGTAAACATTTTGATCTCGCGAAAACATAAATATCCCTCATTGTTATGAAATACAATGTAGTTCACTTGGTTACACCTGAATAATTCAAGTGCATTCGAAAAAGCAACCGGGAGCAACCCAGTAATAAACTACATCTCCACCAATAACTACATTTCCCATGATGACCCTCATGAGAGGGCGCCAACAGGTATTTCCTTTAAAACACGCTGAACCGGAAATGGTAGCCCGACGGCGATTGCACTGATGGCGACACCGCATTACGGAGGAATTAGGAAGACTTGAGGTAAACAGGCGATTCATTTTGCCCCGGCTTAATATACTCTAGGCGACTTGAGCCATCATTGTTCACGTGAAGCGGTATTTTGAATTATCCCCCTCCCCGACTCCTTATCAGCACCACTTAACAACGGCGTATATTAGTTAAATGTTAGTACCGGCCATATATCAATGCCTTGTTTGGTTTGAATCGTTAACGCCCCGTAGGCTTTCTTCACTAAGCAATCACGTGTTGTTTTCTTACAGAATAACAAAGTATTACTCCCTGACGAAAATTATGAGAAATCCACAACCCGGTTTTGAACTGTTTTGAACCCATTGATCATCTACAAAATGTAAGTGGCATCCGCTGTGTACCAAAAGTGTCCCGAGCCCCCCAATATTTCAAATACATCATATAGTTAGACTTGTCCATTATTCCCTTTCAGACACCAAGACTTGGACATTAACACAAGACAACTCAGGTATGACTGAAGAACTTGCTGACCCGTATGTGAGTTGAAGGTCGTTCATGTGTTTACCTTACAGAGTGTGTGTTCATTTTTGTTTTCCAGATTATGTTTGTTGGTCCTGAAGAGAATCCCTGAAATCGCAGGGTTTTGAAACGCGTCGACCCCCCCTGTGTTTCAGATTTACTCTGTTTTTTGTGACCAATCGTTTTTCTAAAAATATTTGGAGTATAACAATGTTTGATGGTCGCCTACTCAAATGAAATATGTAACCGTGTTTTCTCTCCATTTAGTGGAGTAGGCCCCAGTGTTGGATGTAGAGCAGTATTTTTGTATAGGGCCTTCATTACCAAGTAACTATACTTTGATAGTGGAAAGTCTCCCTCTTGCCTTGTCCTAATTATTTGTTTGTCTATTGTCAAATTGTCGTCCATGAGTGTTAATGTTACACGTATGTTAATGCTATACGTTTTACCTCTTGAATTGAAACTTTGGTACTTGTGTCCCTTTTCTCCTGTGTCAAAATATACCCTTGTGATCCCTCTTGACTATTCTGATAATTGTATCAGATGCAAGTGGTATTTATTGACTAGTTGATTTCACGTCTACCCAACCAATTTTTTTTCTCCTCTTTAAAAAATTTTCCTTAAAAGAAAAGAATTCAAAAGTAAAAAGAATAAATCTAATAAAATAAACTAAATATTTTTTCAAATAACATTGACTGAAATAGTGGTCTTTGGGTTGAGCGACATTGAGTTCAATTCCTTTCCAAACGTTCGAATTACTGCACAGTATTGGCAATCCCTTTTGTTCATTCTGTTACTGGCACAGCCTTACTGTGCTTTAGTCAAAACCCTTTTTGTTACATACGGCATTAGCACTAAGGCATAACCATCCTATCACAACACTTAGAATAAACGCATTATGCATCATCACCATAGGCACAAACCACATTAGGCATCATCATAGTAGGCATAAACCACATTATGCAAAATATAATCAGCAACAGTGCACCGTAGTGAACACAAACACATCCTGCCCCTCTTAGGCATAAATCAGCAGTGTACCACAGTAGGGAAATCTCGTGCCTCCATGCGTCCTTGAGCAGCCCAAGGCGTATTGCCGATAATCATTAGGAGGCCCAAATCACCTCCCTCCCAGAGTTACTGTCCACAAGTCATTACTTCTTCAAGCTGGGGCCTTGTCCTGGGTTCGCCCGCAATGCCCTACTGGGGCCAGATTGCCCCTGATACTACTCCAATGTGCAGCTGCCTGCAGCCTTGCGGCCTAGCTGTGCAACTAGGAAAAAACTGTGGGGTAAAGAGTCGGTGCTACGTAGGCACCCACGTGAGACTTGCCCATCGCCCCTCGAGGCCGGAAAACCACAGCATGGCCCAGGACGATAGGCCCTCTCTTCCCAAGGAAATCACCTGGTCTCTTCTTCAAGATGGGGGCGGGTCGTTGAAGGCCAGAACCCGCAAGGCTCTGCTCGAATCATGGCAGCAGGGTTCCTCAGCAGGAGGTGGCCTGCTCTTGGCAAAAAGACGCAAAGTGTGTAAAAGGGAGCACTCGATGCTCCGGTTCTCCCTGTGGCCTCCTGATGAGCCCGCGAGGCTCCGTCCCTCTCTTGCCACCGGTCGCGCTCTCCGGCAGGTTCAGGCAGCACGTGGGGCTCTCCTTGTGAACACGGGAGCCCCGCCCACAATAAGGCTGCACCTCTGCATGACGTCTGATTACAGGTATGTCCGCCCCCAGCGTCCGCTTCCACGGCAACGGACCCCTCCCACAGTCAGGCTACTCTGCCTGACTTCTCGCCAAGATTGCCGTAGTGGCAAGAGAATAAATAAGTTAGCGATGCCTACGCACCCTCCTGGTGCAAAAACACAGCATGGAAGGGCGTAGTTGCAGCGGGAGTGCTGCACACGCTGCTCCCCGAGTCAGGCCCGCACCTTCCTCCTGAATCCAGTGCTCGCCGTGTGCTGGGCTGCCATCACTTGGCAGGGAGTGTCCTTACTCCACGTTTTGGATCAGTTGCTCCGGACTCACAGAAGCACGAGTCCCACGGCAGAGACCATGGAGAGCACAGGTACTGGGATAGCGTGTAGGCAGGCCAGCATGTAGGGACCCTAAGCAGGGGAAGGCAGTCCCTCCAGCCCCTCTCCAGCAGGTAACAGCTTGGTCCCAGACGGTTGTTTCTCCTGGCAGTCCAGCAGCCTACTGGCTACCTGTCCCTAGTAAACACCCAACAGCACTACCAGGCTGTGACTTTGTTTTGCCCTTGCACAGGGATTGGGGATCCAGTCCCAACTGTATCTGGGGGGTGTGGGAGCATTTTCTATACAGTGCTAACACTCTACTTTGTCAGGTTGAGCTCTGACCCCAGACACCCCACGGGGGCAGAGCCAGCAATGAACAAGGCAGGCAGAGACCTCTTCAGGGTCAGGGGCTACTCCTCCCACTACTGCAAATGCAGATCTGCCCATTCAGACTAGCGCTGACTCACCCAGCTCCTCTGGAGCCACACACCACACCATTCCCTGTCACTCCAGAGCCAGACATGCAATTCACATCAGGCAGGCAAAGACACATAGTACATAGAAATGCCAACTTCTAAAAGTGGCATTTCTAAAATAGTGATAATAAATCTGCACACACTAATATGCAGCATTTATTATTACTATTCTAAACATACCAAACTTGACCACGCTGCTCCTCTCATATTAGGAATTATCACTGAAACACTTATCATGGAATCCCCAATGCATTCCTTTGAGAGAGCAGCCTCACAGCAGTAAGAAGCAAAAATGGCTGTTTGACACTACCAGGACATGTCCCACATTTAAGGTACATGTCCTACCTTTTACCTACAATGCACCCTGCCCAAAGGGCTAGCTGGGGTCTACCTTAGGGGTGACTGACATGTAGTAAAAGGGGGTTCACAGACATGGCACCCACTTTATGTGCAATGTCACAGCGGCAGTAAACTGCGCACACATGCCCTGCATTGGCAGAGGCCTGAGACAGATTTGAAAAGCTACTTTGGTGGGTGGCTCAAGCAGCGCTGCAAGCCCAACAGTAGCATTTAGTTTACTGGCCATGGCTATCTGAGATACCACTTTACAAGGGACTGAAAGGTCAATTAAATCAGCCAAACAGGTGTAGACCAATCTTACCATGTTTACCATAGAGAGCTCACACAGTTTACACTGGACAGCAGTGCTAAAGTGCCCAGAGTCCTAAAACCACAAACACCAGATCAGAAAAAAGACTAGGAGGAAGGCAAAACGTTCAGGGATGACCCTGCAAAAATGACGAAGTTCAACACCCTTGGAATCCACTTCTTTTTCCTGAGTATAAAAGGGAGCAGATCCAGTTTTCTTCAGGGCTCCTTTAAGGTCACAGACAGCAGGTCCAGTCTTCTTCTGTTCTTCTTCAGGTCCAGCCGTGTTCTAAAGGGGGTGCTTGGAGATGCCACACTTATGCCAGGCATGAGCTAGTGGATGGGAATGGCCTAACCAATAGGGAATATGTTTCCAGTGCCAACCCTACCAATTTTGGGCATTTTCAAGGTGGTAAAATTCCTCGCCCACACTAAACTTGGGCTCTAAGAGCTGGCTGTGTGTGAAGGGAGTGTACTATGGCAAGCCTAGAGTCCTTCCATATCTAGCTCCAAAATCCATTTTCCAGTTTGAAGCAAATACTGTACCCCCCAATAAACCCAGCGACAGAGGTCTGGTAGAGCAAACATAGAGCCTGATTTACAAAGGTAAATTTACTCTTTTGTGTAAGTTTACTCCTTTTCGGTATTTACAAACCATGATTTAATAGTAACAGTAGAGATTCCACAGTTGGGTGAAGAATTCCACACATAGATAGGCCGTTCTTACTTTTTATGAGTGGAGTTCTCTGCCCGACTGCAGACTCTCAGCAGTCCCATAAAGTTACTATTTAACCCTAGTTTGTGAATACCGAAAACAGTAAACTTTCACAAAAGTGTAAGTTTACCTTTGTGAATAGGGCTTACAGTACATCAGCAACCAGACAGTGGATGCAATCCTAATATTTAAAAGGGGAGTTTTGACCTGTCAAAATGGTTTATTTGCAGTGCTTAAACTGTCAGTGGGCTACAATGTTAGGCATGAAGCCATGTTTCACACAGCTACTGTAGTGGATGGCACAATAGGTGCTCGAGTCCGCTAGTGGACATTTAACCTACAGGCCCTAGGTACATTTTGTACCATATACTAAGGACTTGTGGGTAAGTTAAACATACCAATTAGGAATATGTCACTTCAACCATGTTTGGGGGAGGGGGGGGTGGGAGCACAGGCATGTTTCCACAGGTTAGGAGGGTTAAATTGCACAGAGTTCTAAAGCCATCAAAAACACATGATCCAGCAAAATGCAAATATGGGGTGACCGCGCACCGTTAGCCCCCAGCCAAGTGCTAGGGTTGACTAATTAATCCCTTGATGGCTTCTTTGCTCAGGAGACAGAACAGGGATAATTCACAGCCTCTTCAGTTGCACTTGTCTGTTCTCTACCCATCTGAACCTACCTGTACCACTCTCTCAACATGTGTTTCAGCCATTAATCTTGTCCACAGGAAATTCCCCTCACCAGTAGACCCCACCTGGGAGGCAACTAAGCCTACCTTGCTCAAATATGCAACCCAGCAGACAGACAGTACATCCATGACCAACAAAGTTATGTGGCCCATTCGGCCCCCAGGTCAGATTTCTGCCCTAAACCCACGCAAATTCTGCTCAAAAGGCTATCAATCAACAGAGGCCACTGACAGCTCTCAATGTTGGTAACCAGGCCCTTGGCTATTCACTGCTAGAGGAAGGCTCCATTCTGGGACCTTGGGTAGGCCTCACGTCCAGCTGTGGGACTGGTAAAAAGTCCCTCACTTGCTCCAGAGGATCCTTTGGCCTCAGATTTCTCGAAGTGGGGAATACAACTTCAGGTTGTAGACACACTCCTTCCACTCTTACTTCAACTATTTGAGGGATGATACCCTGAGCCTGGCTTTTCAAAGTAAGGTCTGTACCCCAAGACTGAGCAGGTGCCTGGAAAAGGTTGACACACTGCATGTGTCCTGCAGAGGTTATGCCTGGTGCACGTCTCCAGTCCTCAGTCTCTGTGACAGCACAAGCAGCATCTACAGGTCAGAAGTGACCTCACCAGGGTCAGTCATGAGGTGCTATTCTCTCAGAGAAGTTAACTCCTGACCTACTGGTCCTCCCACTGTTGATGGACACACCTCCTACCCTTACTCTTTGTGCCACCAAACCCTCTGTTTAGGGACAGCACCCCTTGAAATTGTGCTTTTCAGGAAGCCCTCGCCGACCACCGCTTCCGGTACTTTTCTCACCAGAGGGAAATCATTGCCAAGGAAGCAGTCAATGGGCATCTGTGTACTGACAAGGACCCTACTCTGGGCAAGTACTCCTTCCATTCTAAGGATACCATGGGCATAGTTTGGAAAAGTCCTGCCCTTTGACCATGGTCATCTTACAGACCTGCCCAGGTAGATACTGTTCTGGAGAAACCAACCCTGCTACCACCAAGGTCTGGCTGGCAAAGGTATCCTGCAGAATAGCGACAGGGTCCCCTATTCACCATGATCTCAGGGAGGGAAGGATACCACTCACAAGGAGCTTCAGCTTACATTCTGGGCTCACCTCTAAGGGATATGAGGGAATGCTCTACTCTATCCTGCTGGCAATAAACTCCCCCTAGGGCTACATTAATCAACTCTGTGGAGCGTCCACCTGTGGGTGGCTTCCTGGAACAAAAAGGGTCCCTTTGAATATTCCCTGACTGGAGACAGTCATCGTGGCTAGTGAAAGAGTGCTCGAGCTTCAGCTGATTCAAAAACTCCCCTCCTGTGCGCTGAAGAGGTCTGGAAATCCTTTCTGCCAAACTCATTTGGGGTCCTTTTAAGAACTTCTCTATATTATCCTGGCAATACCCTTCCCTCTCTGGAGGGTATCCTGATCTACTGATCTATACTTCCTTTTGCCACTCCAGGGTACCTTCTTTAACACTATCGAGGTGATCCAGAGGTCAGCTTCCTTCCTAAGCTCTATGGGCACAGTAACCTTGGTGTCTATCGGATGCTGCACAACTATGTAAAACAGTTATTTAAAATGTGCTATTTCATAACCAAATTGTACAGCCCATCATAATCATTTACTTTGTTGCCCTTTATGCAACCATCCAGTGCCTTACTGGAAGAATACACAGATCCACCCCTGACTGCTGTGGCTGCTTCTGGCTATCCTTGAACTTCAAACGATACTTCTCAGGGTTAGACGAAACTTAGAGATAAAGGGTTCCTGCATGGGTACATACTTCAGAGGTTCAGCGGCCTCAAGGGCCAATAAGGCATGCCTCCCAGCAATGGGCATGTGTTTCCACAGACTGGCCCCCCCAATCTCTTACTGGGACTCTATACATACTTAAGGCGACCAGATACACTGCAAAGCACTTTTTTTATTGTCACTCCACACCACATAATTAAGCACCAGATGTTTGGGGACGTGCACTTTTGTACCTCTCCTAGGCACTTCACAGTTGTTGCAAACTTCCTCACTGGACTCAGAGGCCTTCTGGATCCAAGTCCACCTCCTCTTATGGGCCAGCCTGGCCTTCTTCTCCTCCAAGACCACTTCTAACTTATTTTTCTTGGGGTCAAAGTTGTCCCATATGCTGATTTCTTCTCCTCAGCAATTAGAGCTGCCTTTTTTCTCAGCTGACAGAGCCAACTTTGTCTCCTAAAGAGAAATGGTAGCCAAATGCAAATACAAGGCCCTCTCTGCCTGTCTGGCTTCCACTGGAAGGACATACTGCTCTCTGCTCTAGACAAAGGAGGGGATGCTGCTCTTTGGGGTACACACTCCACTGGCACTGAGACTTCCTCAATGTCATCATTTTCTTCTGGATCTTCATTCTACTCAGAAGGGCACTGTAGCTCTCAGGCTCTGAGGGCAATGTGATAATCCTCCTTTTTGGACTGCCTGTTCAGCTTCAGTCCACTTTGCTTGAACAGATTCCTCAGTTGTCCTATGCAAATGCTCTCTATGTTAGCCAGATTCTCCTACATGTTCCCAAAAATTCAAGGTAAACAAATTGAGGGCAAGAAGGAATTTAGGAAAAAAAGGCCCAATTAACATCAAAAGCCATTTAAAATCCCAAATGTCAATATTTGCTGTCAATTCAAAAAGAGACTTTTAATTTCAACTTAAATCACTGTGTGCTACTGCAAAACACAAGTCTTGGATCCCACCATTGAAATCCAGGGGAGACGCTGCGCACCATTAGAGAAAGCCTGCGGGAGATCCGGAGGGACCACAAGTCCTAGGAAGCTCTTGCGCCTTACATTAGAGAGGTTTTGGATCTCTCTTTTATGAGCGGCACCGTACCTAAAAAATGGAAGCAAGCGATTGTGCTCCCGCTCCAAAAGAAACCTAACCTCAGTTGGGATAGGCTAGACAATCTTCGACCTATCTCCCTCCTTCCCTATATGGCCAAAGTGGCAGAGAAGATCGCCAATCTCCAATTGATGACCTTTGTGGAAGATGCCAACCTTCTCCATCCGACCCAGTTTGGATTTCGGGCGCGTCACTCTACGGAATCTGCGATGCTCCTGGCAACTGAGACCATTAGGCAGGGTGTAGATGAGGGGCATACCATGGCTCTCATCTTACTCGACCTAAGTGCCGCATTTGACACTGTAGCACACTCCACCTTGCTGCAGTGTCTGAACAATGGCGGGGTAAACGGGATGGCACTCAGCTGGATGCAGTCCTTCCTGTCTGAGAGGGGCTTTCAGGTCAGGCAGGGGGAACACTACTCTCGGGTGTTCAATCTCGAACAAGGGGTTCCCCAGGGCTCGGCCCTCAGCCCCACCCTGTTTAACCTCTACGCCTCCCCTGTTGCCACCATTGTGGAAAGGCATGGCATCCAGCTGGTGTCGTACGCTGACGACACACAGCTGGTCATCTCGTTGTCACGGGCACCCGATACTGCGGCACTCAACTTCAGGGCCTGCATGCAGGAACTTGCTTCCTGGATGTCCAACAACTGCCTGAAGTTGAATGGGTCCAAAACGGAAGTGCTCGTGGTAGGGGGAGGCCCGTCTGTGTGGTCCTCAGCGTGGTGGCCTGACTCTCTGGGCTCTACCCCCACGCCGAGCCACCAGGCGAAAAATCTTGGGGTTCTATTCGACTCTGATCTATCCTTTGCTCCCCAGGTTAACCGGGTGGTTGGAATGTGCTTCGGGATACTGAAGAGCCTTCGCAAGGTCCTTGACCTATTACCGATTGGTGCCAGACAAACTCTTGTGCATGCTTTGGTCACATCGAGACTTGACTATGCCAACCTATTATATCTGGGTATTACGGCCAAAAGTCTCAACCGTCTCCAAGTTCTACAAAACGCCACAGCCCGGCTAGTACTGAGACTCCCCAGGAGAGCACCCTCTAAAGCTGCCTTGAGGTCCCTTCACTGGCTTCCTATCCGGGAAAGGATTACCTTCAAGGCTCTCTGCATGTGCCATCGCATCTTTGGAGGCAAAGCACCCGGCCCGCTGAACAGCCTTATTACTCCCTACAGACCTGAGCGGCTGCTCAGATCCTCTGGGATGGGTCTGGCTGTTGTCCCCAAAATCCGTAAATCTCGGATGGGAGGTAGATCTTTCAGGCTCCTTGCAGCCAAGAATTGGAATTTGCTCCCCACTGAAATGCGTCTCGAACCTTCTGAGACTAAATTTCGCAAAACCCTCAAAACCTATCTCTTCCGCCTAGCATTGTTATAATCCTCTGACTCTCTTCCAGGTTCTCTTCAGCGCGGGGACACGCCGGTGTGCGTTACCAAGCGCTTTACAAAATTCCAAAATGAAATGAAGCTGCGGGGGGCGACAGGCGATGGTCCGCCCCTCCCCTCTCTCACCAGGAGTACTTCAGGGAGTATCAATCTCCACCCCACGGACGCGCCCTTAGGCGTGCGCCTGGGTAAGCCCGGGCAAAGGGCGGGACGTCTGTGGCTGTCCGGGACTGTTCGAGGCCGGGCTGGGCCACTCCCTGAACAACTAGAGCTAAAACTACAACTGTACCCTGCAGTGGTGAGTGGTGCGTTTTTCTTCTGGCATTTCTTGGATGTCTGGGGGCTGTGTCATTATGGGGAAATGCAACCCTACCTCACCAGCACGTAAAACTACATCTATAGATACTATGTTGGAGCGGGCGATGAACATGGTCAGCACCGAGATCGAGCTGACTGAGAGAAGATTGTCTTTGGGCCCCATAAAATCCCAACGAGTTGCACAAACCGATACTATTGATATAAGTGATGCACAGGTGTCGACACATAGAGACATTGAATATTCTTCACAAACATCCATCGAGAGAACACATTGGGCATGGAAGGGCTTGGCTCCATAGGAACAACTGTTGATCTCAAATTTGGGTGTAGTCCAACTGATCCTTTAATTATAGCCAACCTGGACATAACCCCTAATTCAGAAGTAAGTGGAGCGAGAAAGAAGAGGAAGGTGGTGAAGCCAGCTTGCCCCAAACGGAAACAGCCCCAACGCTTGTACTCACAACGTACAACGTTAAACACGTGGATTAATGGTCCTAAGGTCCCCGTAGACCCAATCCCCAGTAGTGACTTAAATGACTTAGTTGCTGTGGATACCCAAACTAATTCCACCCAAACGGAGTCCACGCCAACTGCTTTTTCTAATTTCACACTTGGGGATACTGCTATAGATATTATTGTTGATACATTGTATGAACGTGTTAAAGGGCTGGTGGATAAAAGTTTTGATAAGTTATGGAAGCGAATAGACCGCCTGGAATCCCTAACTATTAAGGCAACACCTCCCTGTAGGGGATACAATCAGCCTCCTCGACAAGTTAGCACCCAGGTAAATCCACCTCAGAATGTGCAACTGGTACGACAAGTGCCTCAAACTGTAAAGTCGTTACCTGTTCCCCTTGACCCTAATAGTGAAACGAGAAACCCCCAGACCCTAAGTCATATATTCGATCTGTCAACAACCAAAATGTAAACCCTGATGATGTCCAAGTTGGTCCGATAGTTAGCACTTGTACTGTTGATACTGGCACCAAGGGGCACGCAGAACCCAAAAAGGATGTTTTAAGTTTACCCCCAGCATCTTTCCCATGTGGGCTAACTCTTGCAGGGGTACCCCCACTAGAGAAAAATAAATCAGAGTCCTGGGAAAAATTGCTGAATAAATGTGTGGACTGGATGGCTAAACACAAAGGGTACAGGAGGTCTTAATGGTACGAAGGGTAGGCTGGGTGGGACCCGCAGCGAAAACAATTAGGAGTGATTGCATTGTTATAAATATTTCCCGGCCTAGGAGCGATGGATCCATATTAGCAGTTAAAGAGACCAACTGCCTTTTTTCTACAAACATCTGTGCATTACCCCTTGGCTTTTTCTATAAACCACCACCTATACAGTGTCCACTTCCCAGCCCTCTTTATCAGTTGGTAAATAGATTTTCGGCTATTTCTGACTTAGACGCCCTCGATTGACCTTTATCCAAAACTCAATCTACTGGACTGGCCTACACGGTAACCATGGAGACTTCTAATACCAGCCCCGGGCGGAAACAACACCATCAATTGATCACTCTGACTCAATATTGAGGGTACTGAGTTGGAATGTGGCAGGTTTGGCCTCTAAATTAAATATAGAAGAATGGGCAAATATGATAAACAAATTTGACATCCTTATGTTTCAAGAAACCTGGGCTATATCTCGAAGGGTATGGGTGTTTCAATATTATACCCCCTAATCCTAAACATGGCAGACCTTCAGGCGGCCTATCAATATGGGTCAGCATCGCCTCAGGTGGTAGAGTAAAATTAATTCCCACCGAGAATGTTAACTTTCAAGATTTGATTTATACACGGGGGCTTCTATTTGCTTCATTAATTTGTATAATAATAATTTCTCAATTACACCTAATGTTAATTTTGTTCATCTTTTTAACTTTATTCAGGATTTGGATAACACACTGGGAAAGTACAAACTGCCAGGGACATGTCTGGGGGGTGACTTTAATGCTAAAATAGGAAAAGGAATTATTGGGAGTTCTTCCCAGCTCATTTCATCCAACCCATGTAAGAGAGAATATGAGCTAATAGACCACCAATCAAGTAGCAATCTTTTAAAAGTGATGGGTATTGCAGCCGTAAACACTATCGACAATCCACTACCCGCCTATAGAGGTTTAGGACGAGCCTCAACTATAGATTATGTCTTCATATCTCCATCACTAGAAGACTACTTAGTTGAGGCAGAGGTTAGGGCGCCACTTTTTGGGACCATAATCCCATTTCATTCTTGTTAATGGTAGCCCCGCGACCCAACACTAGAAGGGAACTGGGAGCAGGAAACATAGAACTCTCAACTGATAGCTTAAGAGTTACATTGAAGGGTATGGATTGCAGGGAAGTCTTCCAGAAGATGGTAAAAACATATCCATCTCTCTGTGAGACTTGTCTCACTTTGGATTACCCTCAACCCAGAGGCAGCTCTGCTTTTACTCTATTATGTGCAGGCATTAAAGAACTGATCTCTAGACAGGCAGCCCTACCTAAATCGGATCCCAGGTGATTCAATAACATCTGTTCTAGGGGTTATAGGGATCTTAGAGCAGCTTTATCAGTTTCCCCTAGAGATCCTACTCTCGTTAGAATTTTAAGGCACAATTATAAAAGTGTAATAAAACTAAGGTGAGACGTGGTCTTAAAAGAGCATTGGAATAACCTGGCCTGTGCTGCTAAACTTAATAATACAAACAACTTTTGGTCAGCCACTAAGTCCTTGAGAGCTTTTGGGAATACATCTAACCCCCTAAGCTGCAACATAACTAGCGAAGCTTGGGTCGCTCGTTTCTCGAAAATATATTCTTCCTCGCCCCAATGAGAAGATATTTTGGAAAATGTTATGCCTACTCAAATTCAAATGTCTTTGATTGAGATCGAGGAGGCATTATTCCAGAGTGCGGGGAATATAGACCCAGGCCCGGACGGGCTGCCCATCGATCTTATGAAATCCAGGCCAGAGTTCTGGATCCCCTTGCTACTTAACGTTTTTAATAACTTAATCACAACAAAAATCCCAAATACATGGTCCACATCTGTAATTATCTCCATTTTTAAAAAAGGAGATGGATCTAACCCAAATTGTTATAGACCCATTTCCCTAATTGATAACACCCTTAAAATATTGGGGAGAGTTCTATTTAACAAGAGCAGAACTTGGGCAGAGGAAGAAAATATAATAAATAAATGCCAGTTGGGATTTCGTAGTCATCTTGGTACTGTGGAACAGTGCTTGAATCTCAATTTAATTATAGGGAAATACACCATCGCCCGACACAGACTTCTTTATCTGGCATTTATGGACCTCTCGTCCGCTTTTGATTTCGTTAATAGATCCAGGCTTTGGCAATGCCTTTTAGATTATGGGTTAGATAAAGATTTGGTGCATTTTTTTGCATATCTGCATAGGACTTAGGGCCCGGGTAAGGATAAGTATGGATGGGGAGGTGTCAGGAGACATAGTGGTTGGGAGAGGCGTTAGACAAGGGTGCATTCTCGCCCCACTTTTATTTATTTTATATATTAATGAACTTCATAATGTCTTGTCTAACCAAACCACTGATGTCCCCATAATTAATGGTAACAAACTGCCCGCCTTACTATATGCAGATGATGCTGTTTTAATGGGTCGTACACCTAATGCTTTGAGAATTTTAGTTAGGTGATTTGTAGTTTTTATGAATAATTCGAACCTTTGCACACATTTTAAGAATTTTTTTTTAATGTGCTGTGGCCCTAAGAAACGTTCTATTAATACTATCACCTTGGGCCCCGATTCTTCGATATGCACTCGCACTTTCCCTTATTTGGGGTTACAATTCTCTGATAATGGGTCTTGGACACCACATTTGGCTTATGAACAGACTACATTTTTAAGAGCCATAAATTCCGTAATAAATCTCCCGCAACCAAAAAGAATTGAGGTGGTACTGTCCATACTTAAAATCTATAGGACACAATGTGTACCAATCATGACCTCTAGGGCTGAAATTTGGGGCCGTATATATTTGAAAAGTGTCCAGGCCGAAGAAAATAGATTTTGTAGGAGACTTTTGGGCCTACCAATTTCATTGTCCACCTTTGTATGCCATAATGTGTTAAGAATGCCATATTTGGAGGATTACATTAGGTCCCGCCCGTCTTGTTTTGGCTAAAGGTTTGGAAAAATCCATCAGCCGTATTAACTAGGGAGATTCTGGCTGATTGTCTAAAATGTGATAAGGGCGGTGATATCCCTTGGCTGGCCCAAGTATGTGCAAATCTGACTGCGGTCAATCTAGGCCATGTTTTTAATAACTCTGAGAAACTAGATGGAATTGATGGAAAGACCATCCGTAAAGTTTTATATAAAAATTTCGGGGACGCAAGACATGCTCAGGAATCCGTCAAAGCATCTGTGAAACAATATATTTTAATGACAGGTGAGGGCGGATCCCTCTCATGTTCTACCATTATTTATCTCTTAAGAAACATTACTCGTTGGGACCGAAGTCTTTTTTTTACGTCTTAGATCGGGCTCAATAAAGTATCTGTTGTGCTTCCCCATAGGCTATCAACCTAACATTGAGAATTTGGTCTGTCCATGTGACAACTTAGGGAAACAGTCTATGTTACATTTTTTGTTTTTCTGCTCTTTTTATCAAAATTACAGTATGCAGTTATTGATACCGTTTTTCAGGGCAAAGGGAACAACGGATTTTAAGGTTGCATATAAAATTATTCTCCAGCTTAAAGATGATGACATAACATATCGAGTGTGCACTTTCTTGAAAATGGCCATCCGCTCACGTTCTTCTATGAACTGCTGATTGCTGGATTAGGTTGTACCATATGTACCCTTGGACTTTGTATTGTTTTGATCTATATTTCGCACTATGCACACTTGCACTTTTACTCAATGCTGCTAATTGTAACTCTTCTGAAATTTAATGACTTGCCCATTCCTAGTTGCTCCTTTGTGAAATATTTGCACTTTGCACATTGTCACTTTAATATTGAAGATAATAGTAATAGTATTAGTAATAGTAGTAGTAATATTTTAATTGACTAGTTTTACCGATGAGTTTTATTTTTAATATTTTAATGATGATGGACTATGTATGTGATTACGAGTAATGTTTGCAGTTTTATGGATAATACATATACAAATAAAGATTAATGATTGATTGATTGAAATCCAATGTAAAAAAAAATTGATTATTATTTGAAGTTAGTGATTACCCACCTCAAGCAACAGTCAAAACCCTTGGAAGGGTGAACCCTCAAAGTCACTAAATCAACTTGAGTGCATACTTCTTGTAGCTATGGCACAGAGAGACAGGCTTACTTAGGATAATGTGCAAATTAATTATGCAGTAGTTGAATACTGGTTCTGATCTCATTAGCTGACAGGACAACATAGATGGCAAGCTCAAAGTGTGTCTGCGACCATCTGTTCCAACTTGGGTACCACACACTGTCTTGCAGGGCTCTCTTGGTCATCACATTTCCTCTGTGTTCACTATGTGCCAAATCATTGTCTTGTCATCTGAGTGTTGTGCTTATGACAATCTTTCTGTCTCTCATCAAGATGCCACATGCTGACACTGTTAATTCGTCCAGTACATTTCAAAATGCGATACGTGTTGGACATACACAATTAAGGGATTGGAGTTATGTTTCATGTGCTGCCATTTTTACTTCCTTACCTCCGTTCAACTTCATTTAATGTTAGATCGAATACAGTGGCTTCAATAATAGTCTGAAGGGGCATAGATGCAGTGAGGGGGAAAGGGAGAGCTTCTTGGCCCACGATGAAGTACATGTAATCCTCATCTTGTCTCCTAAAGTTCGTCAGAAGTGCCTAATGATTAGAAACTGTAGTAGAATATTTCCTTCTTTATTTCTTTATTTCGGCAATTTTGCCATAAAAGAGATCACGCAGAAAAATAGAAACTGCCCACACCTCATAGATTGAAATTAATTCAACAAGAGAATACAAGTGTAACTCAATGACACATGTATAGGTAATTTTATTTATACCCACTACTCATAATTTTTTATGTTTTTTTTTTGGAAAGTTTTTAAGAACAAGAAAAAGATATACCAACACAATCAACACAATAATTATACAAATGTAAAATTTTTTGGAGAAACAACAATTCATGAAATACGTGAATACACAAGACAAAAAATATTAACACATTTAGTAATATATGGTTACAAATGAATTCCTGTTTTGAGACAACCAAAGCGAAGTGAAAAAGCAAGAGCTATTACAGCGTTCATTCATTAGCACAAGCACATTTAATGTTTTGATGCGCTCTTGCGGAGTGCCGACGCGTTTCAGGTTCGAATCAAACGTGTTCGAACCCTCATCAGGGCTTTGTGAGTTGTCTGTGTAAGAAAAAGAATGGAACAATATTGAAAGCCAAAACTCACATGAATAAATGTAATTCATGAGGTTGTGAACAAAGGGGGAGGGTACCTGTAATTATCAGGCTCCTAAGAACTGATCGGTGGACAGGGGGCGGCACCTCAAAGGTTTGATTCTAAAATGGATAAAATGGGTTCGAACACGTTTGATTCGAACCTGAAACGCGTCGGCACTCCGCAAGAGCGCATCAAAACATTAAATGTGCTTGTGCTAATGAATGAACGCTGTAATAGCTCTTGCTTTTTCACTTCGCTTTGGTTGTCTCAAAACAGGAATTCATTTGTAACCATATATTACTAAATGTGTTAATATTTTTTGTCTTGTGTATTCACGTATTTCATGAATTGTTGTTTCTAAAAAATGTTTTACATTTTTATAATTATTGTGTTGATTGTGTTGGTATATCTTTTTCTTGTTCTTAAAAACTTTCAACAAAAAAACCATAAAAAATTATGAGTAGTGGGTATAAATAAAAGTACCTATACATGTGTCATTGAGTTACACTTGTATTCTCTTGTTGAATTAATTTCAATCTATGAGGTGTGGGCAGTTTCTATTTTTCTGCATTATATTACGGTCCAGCCCCCCCTCAGTCCCGCCAAGGACCTGACTCCTTCTGTTTACCAATAAAAGAGATCACAGCATAATAAAAGTTTAAAAACAATACGGTAATAATGAGTTATCAAATACATCAGCTCGCAATACAAGCAGGCTAGTATAACGTTTGTCACAGTGCCCCATGGGCTAAAACATAAGATTTAATCCTAAATCCAACCTAAAAAAGGGAATGGAATGCAGCCTACCAGGAAATTGCCACCATAAAAATTTAAACCAGTAGAATAAAATTTAATCGGTATTAATGAATAATCTACGCCTAAGCCACATTGATTCCAGAAATTTCACTACAGCTGAGACAATTGCAGGTGATAAGTCTGTTTTAAAAATCCTATATGCCTGCATACAATGTCTGAGGCACAAATTTTTGCAAGTGGGTATGATCCAGTACCTTCTTGCTTTATCATAAACTGGACAAAAAAACATTATACGTATATCATTTCCTGCTCATAATTGCAACCAGGGCAGTTTTTTGAGGAGAACGGGGACCATTTACTTGTAAAATTTCTAATCGGCAATGTGCCGTACCTCCATTGCAAATATAATTTCCTGGTAATTTTAGGATGAATCTCATCTAAAACATACTCAAATTGGTAGCAGTCTTTGGTCAATAAAAGTAATCCTGAAAGGGTGCCAGACTGTGTGCCCTGTATCGAGGCCGAGATTTTACTTTCGTGATACAGTGAAGCCAGATGCTTACGTGAGACCCGACTACGAGCGGTCTCCGGGTCAGACCACAATAGTTGTAGGCCCAACATTCCGAGGCCATTTTTAACGTAATTGAGCCAAGGGATTTTACCCGCTTTCGGAAGACTTAAGATTTCTTGAAGCTCGAGCCTGTAATTCAATAACTCTGGCGTTGACCAGAGTCTCCGCCAGAAGGTGAGAGGCTTTAGGCCCAAGTCCTCATCTATTGGTCTGAGACCCATATCGAGCCTCAGGGGTAATAGTGGAGTGCTTGGGGCAGGGCCAGGAGCTGCCTGAGAATTTTATTCTCAGTGGCAAGGATTTCATTTCAACACATATGGCCCCAGAGTTCGCCACCGTATAATAAGGCTCCCCTCGCCTGAAGTCTGTATATCTCTAGAGGTGGGTCAATTGGTTTGATAGTGGATTTGTTCATGTTTACAAGTTTGGTAATGCCCCCGATGCTTGAGTCAATTTAAGTTGGAATTTGATTTGGTGGTGTCCTAACGTCATTGATTCGTTTATTGTCACCCCAAGGTATTCGAATGTCTTGAAATGTTCCAACCTATTTGTGCCGATGCTCGGGTTTGGGCGTGTGGTTGGTGGTGGGTTAAAGATCATATATTTTGTTTTGAGCACATTGATCTCTAAGCCACGTTCGACACAAAATGCCTCAAAACCATAAGGCACACGTTGGATCCCCATTGTGGATGTAGACAGTAGGAGTGTGTCATCCTCGAACATAATCGCGGGCACCCTATTACCAGCAAGCTTGGGGCATCACTATTTAAGACTGCGTTCAGTTGAGCGATTACCCCGTTGACGCAGAGGCAGAACAGGGTCGGAGTCAAAACGCAAACCGGTCTCACCCCCCTGTCAACGGGGAATCTACTCGAAAGCTCACCATACTTGCCACATCTAACCTGCACACATTTTTTCGTATGGAGACGGATAATTATACCCAAAAGTTGGGGTGGAATGCCCAGATCTGAGAGCACAGACCAAATTTTCCCCCGTGTGACTAAGTCAAAGGCCACACAGAGGTCTACGAAAACAGTGTAGAGGCTGCCACCCTCAAACTTAACCGTTTTCCAATATAAAAGGGTAAGACGAAAAATTTGATCCATAGTGGATACATTTTTCCTGAACCCTGCCTGGTATTGGCTCAGGATTGATTGCTCATCCACCCAGTCTAGGAGGCGATCTAAAATCAGCCTTGCAAAGATTTTTCGTGTCACATCGATAAGGCTGATGGGCCTGTAGTTGGCTGGGAGCAGAGGGGAGCCCTTCTTGAAGATAGGGACAATCTCTGCTCCCAGCCAAGTACTAGGCACCGCCATCCCCCCAAGACTGCATTAAATATAACCATGAGATAAGGTGCCCATATCTCAGGCTCATGCTTGAAAAGGTCTCCTGGAAGCTTGTCCAACCCTGGGGCTTTTCGGCAGCAAGTTTTAATATTGCAGCACTAACCTCTGCCTCGCTAAAACCATCGCAATCTGATTGGGAGTCGGGGTATAGAGAGTCCCCCCCTCTGTCCCCTGCTTGGTCACTATTTGGTTTTTCATACAAAACACGAAAGTGTTCCTCCCAATCTTCCGCAGCAATGTTTGCCTCAACAGCGGCGATCGGCTCGCCAGATCCTGTTTTCACAATTTGCCAAAATCTGCGAGGGTGTCTAGTTTTGAGAGCGGTCAGCATGGTTGCCCAATTATCGTGGTCCCAATCAGCTTTGGCAGATTGTATTTGGCGTTTGTATTCTGACCTCCTTGCTTTAATTACCACCTTGTTACTGTTTAGTTTCAGGGATGCTAAGAGATCTGATTTGGCCTTTCTGCAGGCGGCGTTATACCAGGACGCTCTGGAGGGCTTAGGTGTCTTTTTTGTCGCGGGGGGATTTAGCACCTCTGCAACCGTACTAATTAGCTCCCGGTGTAAAGCCCCAATGTTATTATAATTCTTAGAGGAGCGGGGTTGAGAAGCTAGATCACCAATACCTTCCAATACGGGAACAATCCGAGCATAAAGCTCGGCAATCGCCTTAGGGTTATCTGCTATGTTAGCCCATCTGACTCTGCGCCTGTTGCTAGAGAGGGTCACCCTAGAATCGCTCTCACCATTAGGCAACAGGTTAACGTTTGGAAGACCAGGTAAGGAAAATACCAAAATCAGCGCATTGTGGTCAATCTCACCTCTATCAATGACCAAAAAGTCAGTGACCTTATCCCAAGCGCGAGTTTCGACAAAGATGTAATCCAAGCGTGACTCCTGTCCAAGTTTGTTAAAAGTTGGTTTGGAGGGAGTGTCTGATTAGGTGCGTCCATTACATGCCCTGATTGAGTGGTTAAGAGTCAGAGCCGTTATTTGGACAGCTAACGGGGTCCAAGACTTAGCCGGAGCGCCCACTATTGGAGGTATTGCCCACTGATCATCCTCTTCTGTAGATACTCCATCCATCAGACCCGGTAGTGGCTCAAAGTGCGAGTTATAGTCGCCCCCTACCACAAACAATGTACCTTGCGGGATGGTATTCAAGAATACGGAGAGCTCATCGATGGATCGAGACTCATTTGTAAAATTAACAGGTCTGGAATACACATTGACCAGTGCAAGTTTAGATGCATTCGGGCACTCCAAAAGCACAAATTGGACATCCTCCGACTGCGTGTTCAAAGTCCTGACCTTGCATCCTAGGTGTGAACCCACCCAGTTGCTTAGTCCACTGGACGGGCATCCCTCCCCCCCCCCATTTTGCCAAGACTGAAAATGTAGCAAATCCTTTACGTGGATAATCCTCTCTAGCCCAGGTTTCCTGCAACACGCAGACGTCTTGCTTGTCGATGAACGACCCCCACCCCAGACAAGACAATTTGTTGCTCAACCCTGCCAGATTCCATGACAGAATTGACAAAACGCCTGGTTCACCATTGTATATTATCGCTTTAGGCCCAGTACCACTGAAGTTACCAGAGGGGTGTCTGTAGTGATTGCAGGATCTGCCAAAATACTATGGTCAATAGTCGCAGGGGATGAATGTTCCAGTGACCTTGGATAACTGGACGCCCCCTGATGAGAGCCTAAAGGCCTATCTGTACTGCAACAGTTTATAATCACCTCCGGGTGTGCCATGTTCTTAATAGGGACCCCTGATGACTTGGGAAAAGTTGGTGCCCCCCCGGTTATGTTGCAGTCAGTCAACCAGGTCCAAGCAGCTGAACCTATTACAGTAGAAAGGTTGGCTGTGTGTATAGGAATTATAGGGTTTTTTCCTATTCTCCCTGCTTTGTCCTCTTGGTTCTACCCTAGTCCAGGCCTCTTCTGGCCCCTCCATGGGCCGCACCGAGTCAAGCGGATAAAAGGCGGCTAATGGCAGGGCCCGAATTAGTGTATCTAAGTCGCCCTGCGACCAGTTACATAGATGAAAATGTGGTGGTGTTTGCACTCTGGCCCCGCAATCAACCTTTTTTTCAAGTTGTGAATAAACACGCTCAATTTTTTAAAGGCTTTGTCTAGCATAGTGTAATTTGTCAGTGATCTGGACGAGTTGCTGCACTTATCACTGACTGCTTTACTCATGCATGATGTTAACTCTTTTTCTGTTGTGTTCTGCAGGAGGTTCCTTCGCTTGATTCCTTACAGGTCTTCTCAATATGATTCCATATGCCACATTTCCAAAATTCCTGCCCCTTGACAGGGCATACAGCATCATGAAGGTAGGCTTGCCCACGCTGGCAGTTGCTCTCTTTCTTTTATGTTGATTGTTACTCCATCTTCTGTTTCTGTGGTATTCTCTCCAGCCAGACTGTTGTACATGATTCCTGCTTGCTTTTTCATGGTCTGGCTCTGTAGCCAGAACACATGTTCATGCTTTTCTGCCTTGCCTGTTTCAATCTCCTTTGCCTGAACTTCTCCTTGGTCGTTAACACGTCATCTCCTCTATTTCTTCAAAAGAGTAGCATTCACTTGGCGTTCAGCGATGTAGAGATTGAGAAAGACAACCATTACTGATCATTAATGGCAGCTTCATTAGTCAACCTGTCAAATTCGAAGTGCTGAACTACGGAGGAGAGACAGGGAATGAAATCACCCATTGATTCCGCTTTCCTGTGACAATAGGTTGACTGTGTGTTGATTATAATCCACGTTCTTCCAGGGCATGAACTTTGCAATCAGTGCATCTTTCACATTTTGATAAATTCATAGATTAGGCTGCTGGCAGTTCTTTGATGACTCTGAAAATAACTTTGCCCACTAAGATGTTCTTTGTTAGCTTCGTTTGCTCTCAGGGTCGGATTGGCAAGGTGGGCACTCAGGCATTAGGCAATGGGCCTGTAACTTTTTTTTATGAAAGTCCATAGGTCGCACACTGCTCCACCCACCAGCGGGTATACCCCTGAGCATCATGGTAAATGCAGTTCTTTGAAGCGTGTGTGCTTTTCGTAGAGTCTCAAGTATAAATGCAAAGTTGCAGGCCAACTCTGGTCACCGGTGTTTCAGGATTGTTATCCTTCATCAGGAGAGTTTAGGCAGTTCTTTAGGGTTTGCTGTGCAGGCTGCCAAGTTTTATCGGGTCTGGTACCTCTCACAGCGCGCAGGTGCGTAACCAGAGCTCGTCAGCTCATATGGCTCAAGGGAGCCATATTAAGTGAAAGTCCATAGGTCGCACACTGCTCCACCCACCAGCGGGTATACCCCTGAGCATCATGGTAAATGCAGTTCTTTGAAGCGTGTGCGCTTTTTGTAGAGTCTCAAGTATAAATGCAAAGTTGCAGGCCAACTCTGGACACTGGTGTTTCAGCATGGTGGCCTATGTAAGCTGTTTCTGTGCAGTTCAGATGTAGCCGGTGGCCCAGTGGGAGCCTGAGTGGCCTTTCAGGAGGCAAATGGGCCTATATCACCCCCATTTTACCAACAGGGCGGAGGTGTCACTCCCAGTCTCTAGCTAGTCCCTCCCATTAATGTACGCAGATTGAGCAGAGTTGGGGGGACTGAGCATGAGTAGCCTCACTTATATTCAGGCGTGGTTCACCATTGTGAACTAATCGGTGCACAGAGTCCGGGCAACATTTGCATTTTTTAAAATCTCAGTGAAGTTAAGAAAACATGCCTCTTTTATAGAAACACACCCCTCCTTCTTTTTATAACACTTAAAACTCTGGAGAAGTTTTTTGAGAAAAGATGCAATCCGCAAATGTGGACCACTCTTTTTAGGGTGCCTGACAAAATCTTCTTCCCATTCAACCCTGTAATTGATCTCATCTCTTTCACCGGATCCCTCAATAAAATCTACCCATTTAGGTCCCATGCTGCTGCTAGAGTTTACTATGATCTGGTCTCGGGTTTGCAAGTAAAGGGTATATCCCTCACTTGGCTTGCGATCAAGGCACATGATGCATACTCGTGGGTTATTTTTGAGGTTTTTTGTTTTATTTTTTTACAGATTTATTGTCTCGCCATAATTTTGTTTGGGAATTAATTTGCGGCGGAACTTCTTATGTTGCTGATGACACACTCCTTTGATCCAAAAAGCCAAATTGTGAGTTTCTTTACATGTCGTACTTTGAGACAGTTATTAGACTGTTATGCATTTGGGTGGCCAAGCCTTTCCTTCCTGGCCCTGACGTAGCCAGCGTATTATTTCTGAATGGAAGATGCCAGTCTTAAAGGTGGCTTTCTCATGAAATCTCATATCACAATATTTATTTTCAATTTTATTTTGTTAGTATCAATGGTAATCTTTTGCCTTTAAACTTCTATCTGACACACGTTTCTGCCCAACCTATGGGGATGCTCTGTGTACGCTGCTACATGTTGGATGTTGGGATTGTGAAGTTTCCTGTTCTGTCGGGGTAGTTTATTCAGCATCCGCTGTTGTTGTGGCTCTCTCCGCCCGTGTGCACAGGCCCGATGTTTTCAAGCTGCTGCTCTAATTCAAGAGCACAAGCAGCACATTTCTTTCTGTGCTCTCATCTCTGCCTTTGTGTTTACAAGTAGTTTCCCTTTGCCTGTCTGTTTCCGTCCACAGTTTGTGGTCACCATTAACGTTTCTAAGGCACTTGACCATATCAAGCCAGTAGCTGTATTATCTGGTGTCACAAGGATGCACTACACAGCCAGAAGTATGAAGAGCTTCTTCATTTTCTGCTTCTTTACTGTGTGAAGCATTTAGCCTAATATTCGCGGAGCTCCCACACACCATGTGTATGCTCCCCGACTCTGCCACCAACAACACCTTCGTCCTTTCCCTTCCTGTGTTTTCTGTCTGCAGCCAACTCATTTTGTTGCATACAAAATTGGGTGGTTGGAAAAAAGATGGGTGAGCTGCTGAGCCTATCTGGTTGTGGTGGAGGGAGCAAGGTTTGTCCACTTTTATATGCAAAGGAGAGGTGTGTGTGGTGGCAGAAGGAATGGTGGATAGTGACGGGTGAGGGAGAGAATCTGGGCTAGGCAATGCTCTCACTTATCCCACTACTCCACAGGCTATATGCAAGCACCTCAAGACTCTCATTCGCTTTGGAGCAAATTCCTCTACCGGGTCAGATATTCCTAGAGCATTTCCGCCAAGGTAGTCAAAGAAGAACCTCTTGTTTCTGACCTACAATTCAAGTCAGAAATTCACTGTCAGAAACTGAATTATTAATATGGTAGGGGGTGTCATTGCCAACTTAATAAACACACTCAGGTTGGATTAAAACACAGTTCAGAGAGAGTCTTTGCTCAACCCCTGGTAGCTATAGTAATAAGCAGCAGGCAATCACTACAAAAGTGTGTGTTAATTCAAGGAGTGCTAACAATTTCAAAGTAAAGAAGCCCAACACAATAAAACCTTCAAACCAATTTAAAATTCAAAAGAAGGTATAATAAGCAAAAATACACCATAATCATTAGAATACATTAAGGGAGATCAGAGATGTGAATTTATAAAGGTTTAAGGGGAATAAGTGCCTAGAAAAAGTCAAGTAACAATGGAAAGACAACAGTTTGAGATGGACCAGAACCTACATGAGAATTTAAGCTAGCTGCGATGAAGCAGAGGTTAAATACACTCAGCGGGTTGACACAGCCAACAGTTTGATCTTTAGACTTAGTCCCCAACTGCTAGTAAACCTTCTGATCAGTCCTGAAACCTTTAGCTGCTCTGGGGAGGCTTATGGGTACCAGGTCTCTCCCCAGAGACGTCTCCTGCAGGGTCCAGTCCTCCCTTTTAGAGTCAGAAGTCCTTCTGCTTTTTGTTCCCTGAAGCAGGCAAACAGAACTGCAACCACTGACCCTTGAAGAAAAAGAAAAGCCCTAGTTCCTGGGTATCAGCAGGTGTCAGGGGCCCTTCTGTGAATCTTCTTTCAGTAGTGTGGTAAATAAAATTACCGGAACTATTTTTCTATACATTAAATGACAATAAAGGATAGCTCAATAAGTGAGAGGCAGAGTCCGTGGTATCTGAGTCATACGGGCTTTAATTAAGATTCTCGAGAACCGGGACATCGAGTTCCATCACCACTAGGGTTCAGGAAGGGATATTCAACATTTTATTAACATCACACATTATATATAGTAAAACAGTATAATTGAAATGAATACAGTAGGCGTAACAAGTGAGAAGAGAAGAGATAAGAACACATGGGCGTAAAAGAAGGCGTGTACAGGGGCGTACACGGAGGTGTGTACTGGAAACGTCACAGAAATGTCATAGGTGGGTGGATGCATAGAGAAATTCTGCAGGGTCAGCAGAAACCTTTACCCTGGGTGCGTGCGCAACTGAGCATGACGCGTAACTGGGTAGAGCTGGGGGGCTTGACTTTAGCACTAGTAGAGGAGTCTGGTGTCTGGGATGTCAGAACGACCTGCACCTATAGCATATCTGGTATCTTATGTTTGGGGGATCTGTTGTCTGATGTAAAAGGTCTCTCGGGCAGAGGCCGTCCAATACTGAATGCTAGTGCGTGCATACGTGTCTTGGTGCAATGCGCGGGGGCCATGGGCCTACCATGGTAACAGGTTCAGTAAATTACTTGCATGGAGACAGGAGGCCGGGCCCTTTGCTCTGCAGCCGGAAACATGTTTACCTATTTCACTAGACTGGAATGTGTTTTCGAGGAGGCTGAGCAGATAACTGTAGGCAAAATACTGTCTTGGCAGGTTGGCCAGGCCGAGCCGGGCACCGCTTCGCTGGGCAGGAAGTAAGGCAGAGGTCAGGGATGCATACCTAAACTACAGCTTTCAGAGACAGAAGAGACTCGGAGCCTCAATTTAAGGGCCAGGCTCGAGCAAGCCAGAAAAACGTGGAAAACGTGTGCTTCGCGTTATTTAAAAGTGCACCATGTAAAGACGTTGGCACCATAGGTCT
Organism: Lissotriton vulgaris; assembly: GCF_964263255.1. Lineage (NCBI taxonomy): Eukaryota > Metazoa > Chordata > Amphibia > Caudata > Salamandridae > Lissotriton > Lissotriton vulgaris. The sequence goes on along the minus strand of NC_141693.1, from coordinate 1,061,351,503 downwards.
AGAAGCCAAATTAACGTGGTTTTCTTGGAGGACTGAATAACTGATATGTTAACGTTGGACGCAAATGCAAATGCGTCTTCATGGCAGGCACGGGAAGGGAATTACACGACATACATGGAACATGGGTGCATGGATAGGGTGCGAGTGGGGGACACATTGATTACCTAAAAATTTCTATTTCCTCATTCCCTCCTTGGCCCCTACTACACCCTTTAGGATATGTCTATCTTCATGAGACCATCTATTTGTTCATATAACATCATTTGTTCATCTTTTTTCATTCTGGAACGGGAACGTGAACCTGGACGGGGAATACAAGCTGTGGCGCACAAGCCGCAAATCGCTGGCCCACATTGCAGACAGACAACAACTGAATACTATGAGCAGTATTATTCCCAGGAATGACAGTGTTTTCCATCCCCACGCGGATATCACACTCCAGATCCAACCGGACCAAGCCCAGGTGCCGGGATTCTGGTGTATCAGGTGAGCTATCTCATGAAGCCTTGTTATTGCTTTATACACTGACGGTGTGTTATTAGGAATGAAAATACAACAACTGGATCCGATCACTCTACAAGCCCCGCCCCTATCGGCCAAGATGACGTCAAGGACAAGGCGGTTTTGAAGAACAACAAGTCTCATAGCAGACTGTTCTTCGGTCAGGTTACCTAAAGCAGAAGTAGTCTCATTCACTACTGCTTCAAGAGTTCGTGTTAATTTGCGTATCAGTTTACTGTTTTGTACAGGACCCACAAAGAAAAAGAATCCTTTATTGAAATCTGTATATTGCTCCCAGGTTGTCTCAGTCTGATCGACAATAGGGGTCTTGATCTCCCTTCTATGTCTTATATGCACAAGATGTGAATTTCGATGATAATCAGGTGGGGCTAGAAAAACAGGTGGCAATAGGAACGCGATATATCACGTTCCATCCCAATCCAAGGGCAGATGTACATAGGCTGTCTGACCACAAATAAAATAGGAATGGCGAGAGGCTTTGAAAGTAGACTTTCCTTTATCACTGAATTCGACTACAGTATTACAATCACTGTGTCCTAGATATACTGAACCATTCTTTCTGACGCATAATTCGCCTTTCACTGGTAGAACTGTAATAAACGGCAAGTCCGAATTAGTCTCGGACTGAACGTTCAGGATCATGAGGTTAAGGGTAAAATTACCTAATCCATACACTTCATTTTCTAGATCGGTCCCTGTCCTTTGGGGAAGACCTTCCTTGTCTGGGAAACATGCTTTATTCATAACTGTATTCAGGTTCCCCCATATCCAATTGCCTTGGGAAACTGTGGTCTAACTGTCTAGGGAGGACATTAAAGTAAACCATGCTCCGCACGAACCATTATGTGTAAACGGGTAAGGAAAGAGGGGCAGAGCTCCCTTGTATTTCTGATAAGGTGGGAGTCGGCCACATACCCAGCAATTTGTGGCATTGCTGGTCTGGTGAGAATGGTGTAACATACGAATGAAAGTGTTGTTGCGCATTGCAAGTCGATAAGATAGCTCGTGAGGGGGCAGGTCACTGAAAGTGTGCTCTACGGTGTCATTAGAGGAAGTATGTACATGGGAACCAAGAGGAGGAAAGAAAACATGTAGCATTAAACTTATGCATATGATCGTAAGACTCAGAAAAAACATAAAAATTAAAGTAATGACACTTAGCAGGTTTTTGCAATATTTTTCTCTCTTTTCAATTCGCCTATCTCTCTGACTATTTGGGTCTATCTTATACATGTCAGAAACCTGTCTAACCGCTTCACCCGAGGGGGACTTAAACAATTAAACGCTGTCTGACTTACTAGACCTCAACTTTGTTTTGTACTCCTGTTGTGGAGTTTTCTCTAACAGGGGGAGTTTGGTGTCTGAATCGGGGCAGTCCTTGGGAAAAGTCTTTGGACACAGTCCATGAAATCGTTGGATGTGGCTGGAATGTAGCCACCCTTTTCTTCCTTCAATCTTCACAGCGGTCCGCGTCGTCATCAACACCAGTTTAGGTTCCTTCCACCTGGGCTCCAGAGGGCTTGAGCGGTCAAAGTTGCGGACCAACACCAGGTCTCCGGGAACAATTTCATGCGGTTTCACCTGGGTGTTGTCCGGGAAGGCAGCCGCGACCTGTGAACGACAAGAGAGTAGTGCAGACATCAAGGAAGCCAGGTAATCTGTCAGCATAGTACTTTCAACATCAGTAATCTTACGAGGCATAGGCGTGCCCCACATATTGGGGGGTCTGCCGAAGACTACTTCATACGGGGACAGTCCGGTTCTGGAATGGGCTACCATACGCATGTAAAAGAGGGCAACCGGCAGGGCTACCATCCAATCTACACCTTTTTCTGCACAGACCTTCGCTAACCGTGTTTTCAGAGTTTGATTATGTCTCTCAACGAGACCAGCTGCTTCGGGGTGTCGCACACAGTGAAATTTCCACTGGTACCCTAACAGGAGTGATACCTGTTTCATGAGTTCGGACGAGAATGGCTGTCCATTATCAGAGTGCACGACACGGGTGTAATGGCAGGGTTTTTGGCTCTATTTAGCAGTGATATAGACTTTAATCTTGCTCACATCTAGGATAGGTATTCTTAGCTTGTGTTGGCCCTTTTAAGCCCTTTCTTCCAGACCTAGAAGAGGATAGCTGCTTAATATGATGATAGATCCCTTATTCTTGACTCTAATCTGTCTATTGCCTATTGGCTTTGACATACTTGCTTATAGTAGAGGTTGGATCCTGTGGTCCTGACTTTATATTACACATTGGTATGGTTTATGTAGGTATTCTGACAGAGCTAAGGGGTATTTCATCCTTTTCAGGCCTACAGGCCTAGAACTAGAGGGACTCCATCTTGATGGAGCTGAGAGGCTTTCAGGGTAAAGGTAAAGTTTATAGTTAAAGCTGTTTTTCACTTGGAGAGAACCGGTCTGGGCCAGCCCTTATCGGTAGGCTGTATTATTCTCTGTGTGGAAGACACAACAAAAGGCCGGCCGGCTGGGTGTGTGTCCTTGACGCGGAGTGGTGCAGGGATCTGATGGGCGGCAGGCTGATGGCTGGAACTTTCCATGAGGAAACAGCATTCTATATCAGTGAAGTGCAGAGGCAGAGTCAGGGAGTCGAGTGGAATTGGAGGAGCGGAGAGGAGTCAAGCTGGAGTGGAAGAAGAGTGAGGAGCTGTTGGAGTAGGAGAGAGAGAGAGGGTTCAAGCTAGAGAGAGCTGAGTTGAATTGGAGGAGCAGAGAGTGTTGGTAGAGTTGGAGGAGTGGAATTGCAAGAGGAGAAGAGACAGGACATGCTTGGAACAGAGAGAAGACAAGCAGACAGTCAGTGAGCTGGAACTGAAGGAAGCAGTTACTTATCAGGAGGAGGTGTGAATAGCTGGAGTCTGAAGTAATGCCTTTTAGAAGAGACTGAGGAGAGATCGTGGATTAACCTGTGGGAGCAGCTGGAGTTAATTGGACATTGGCACAGAGACATTTAAAACAGAGTGAACAAGCTAGTGGAATGAAAGAAGATCAGAGCGGCAGAAACCATTAGGCTGAAGCTGGAAGGTGGAGAGAGTCCGTGGGGGAGAGAAGTCCAGTGCAAAGTGATCAGCGCAGAGGTGTATCCAAGAGTGCAGGAGAGAGAGAGTCTGAGATGAGCCAAGGCACAGACGAGAGAGGAACCCAGATGACAGCTAGAACAAGACTTCACACTAATCAGGTGATATCGGTCCTGTCATATTAGTTTACTTTACACTTACATCTTAATCTTGTCTTTATTCCCTAGGCTATTGTATTGCTAATCCTTTTCCTTGCAGCGGTGTGTTCTATCTATAGTCTTTGTCAGTTACATGTGGATGTGTCCATTACAATACAGATCTGTGTAGGTGTTTATATTGTTAAATAAAAACAGCCCTAGTTCTTAGTGAACTGAAATGTGCCTTGTATTCTTGTTCAATCCGGGTAAATGGAGTTCCTAGTTGAGTTGTTTGCGTGAACAGATGTTCAATCCCGATCAGGTAAGTGGTGATCAAATAAATAGGGAGCGAGTGGACCTTTGATGCCAGGAGCAGAAGGCACATATTATTAATTGGCTAACACCTAATATTGTAGTAGCAAGCCCTTAGTGAATAGGGAGAGAGACTTCCCAACATATAACTGAAGGTGTTCATAGGAAAGTGGTCGTCGTTGATATACGGCGTTAGTGAGAGCGCTGGGGTGGATTACCAGCGTGTAGGTTCGCCGGATTGCGACCGTGTGTAAGTGAGAGCGCTGGGGGGGATTACCAGCGTGTAGATCTGCCGGATTGTAGATCGTTTGGAAAAGAGAGCATTGGGTTCTGCAGGCCCGTGTGTAGAAACACTGGATTGTGTGTCATATCTGCCCTGGGGTAGATCAGTCTGGGTCTGAGTGGTCGCGAGACTAACTGATGTGAATAAGATATGGTAGAAAACCTATGCATGTTTATTGCTATTTCCCCATCCTTAGGTACGACTTGTACATATATATATCTATATACATTGTGAATACGTTCTAAGGAGGGAGGTGAGTACGTTCTGGCTGGGTTAGAGGGGCCCCCAGGGGCTGAGCAGAAAATCCGGCCATTACAACGGGGCAAGCCGTATCGCGGGAAGAATTCACGGACCAACTGTTTGGCAGTGGTCACGGCAGTGTAATCTGGGACTGGGTACGCTTCTGTCCATCGGGAAAGGGCACATACAACTACGAGGACATACTTGAATCCTCGGCATCTGTCCATCTGGATATAATCCATCTGGAGGACTTCGAAAGGATGGTCAGGAGGATGAAATCCACCTTGTTCCACGAGAATGCCTTTGCCTGGATTGAACTGACAACAGATCATACAGGTACGTACTTTCTGTTTTGCTGCTGCACGTAAATGCTTGTTGAACCATAGATTCTGTATGCTGTCTAGCATGGCCTTTTCTCCTAGGTGTGCTGGACTATGTGCTGTATTAATGATAACTTGAACCATAGAGTCGGGGAGAAACCATGTGGCTCTTCCCTTCGTCATCCATCCCTGATCTGTCTGGATCCCTCCTTGTTCAGTCCATTTCTTGATTTCTTCTGGAGTTGCATGTGTCTGTATGTCGAGTACATCTAGTGTGGGATCCTTAACTGTCATAAAATCTGTTGGTGTTGATACTTCAGTCTTTGTCGCGTCAGTCGATATGTCAGTTTGAGTCTGAGCTGTGAGTTTGGCTGTTCGATCTGCCAGGTCGTTACCCTGGGAAATAGTGTCAGTGACTTTCGTATGTGCTTTGCACTTCATGATAGCAATGGATGCAGGTAAGTGTATTGCTTCTAACAGAGCTTGTATGAGGGGACCATGTTGTATCTTGGCGCCATGAGAAGTTAAAAAACCTCTTTCTTGCCAGAGAATACTGAAGTTGTGAACGACTCCGAATGCGTACTGTGAATCTGTGTATATGTTTACTTTCAGGTTCTTGGCTCGTATGCAGGCTTGGGTCAGAGCGATGAGCTCTGCTGCTTGGGCAGACAATGTGTCAATACAATGTGTTTCTATGACTTCAGTTTCAGTGGTCACTGCATATGCGGCCACTAACTCTCCTGTACTCATTCTCATACATGAACCATCCACGTAAAGTGTCAGATCTGGGTCGGGCAATGCAATGTCTGTCAAGTCTTGTCTGGGTTTCGTCACGGTATTAATGACTTCCACACAGTCATGTGGTGTAGGATCTGCTGTAATCGAGGGTAACAGTGTAGCAGGGTTTAGTATGTTGCAACGTCTGATTTCTATGTGTGGTTGAAACAGTGTCAATTCATATCCTGTCAGTCGTGCTATGGTCAAGTGCTGAGTCTGGGTTCGGTTCAGGAGAACTTCCACGGAGTGTGGAACTTGTACTGTCAGGGGATGTCCTAATACTATGGAATCGCTTTGTCTGATAGCTAGAGCTGTTGCTGCAACTGATTTTAGGCACGCAGGCAGAGCCTGGGCTACTGGATCCAATGTACTAGAAAAACAAGCACAAGGCTTGTGTTTTCCTGCTTGATCTTGTGTGAGAACAGATAAAGCTGTGCCATCGCGTTCTGTGACAAAAAGTGTAAAAGGTTTGCTGTAACATGGTGTTGCTAAAACAGGTGCTTGACATAAGGCTTTCTTCAGTTCATCAAATGCAAGTGTATGTTCCTGAGTCCAAGGGAGGACAGTCGAAGTTGCTGCCTCCTGTGTTGTCAACTGTATGAGTGGCTTGGCTAGATATGCATACTGAGGAATCCATTGTCTGCAGTAAGAAGTGAGGCCAATGAAGGCCCGTACTTCCTTTTGTGTCTTGGGTTGTGGCAGATGTGCAATTAACTGGATACGGTCAGGTGTCAACTGTCTACCCCTCTTGGACAGCAAGTGTCTAAGGTATACCACTTGCTGGGCACAGAATTGCAGCTTCGAAGGGGACACTTTGTGCCCCTTTTCGGCCAGAAAATACAAGACAGTCAGTGATGCACGTTCGCAGTCACGTTCGGTCCGTGCTGTAATTAACAGATCGTCAACATATTGGAGTAGGGCAGTGTCAGTTGGCATATGAATACTGTCTAGTTGTCGTTTCAGTGCTTGGCTGTAAATACTAGGACTTTCTGTGAACCCTTGAGGTGCACGTGCAAATTTGAAACTTCGGCCATTTAAACAGAATCCGAAAAGGTACTGGCTTTCTGGATGGATGGGGACACTAAAGAAGGCGTTCTTGAGATCTATAACGGTAAAGAACGCTGCTTCGGAATCAATGGCAGTCAATAGAGAAGAGATGTCTGGGACCACTGGGTACTGGGGTATGATGCATTTATTTAGTTCTCGAAGGTCGATCACCAGTCTGTAGACCGGTGGTGCATTCGGATCAGTTCGTTTAAGAATCGGGATGATTGGAGAATTACATACATTTGAGTCAGTTTCTACAACCACTCCTTGAGCAATGAGTTCGTCAATAATTTTCAGTAAGGCTGCTACAGCCTCAGGCGGTAACTTGTATTGTCGGATTCGTGGCAGTACAACTCCTTGTTTGAGAGTAACACGATAAGGTGTAATATGCATGCAACCTACATCTGTTGGACCTTGCGCCCATAAGTGCTGTGGTACATTCTGTAATCTTGGATCAAAATCTCTTAACACATAATGTCCTTTAAAATCACGTAAAAACAATCTTACTCCTTCCGGAGAACAACAAATCACTGCTCCTAGTGCTTTCAATGTTTTAATACCAAGCAAGTTTTCAGGACATGATTTCGTAAGTAACAAGTCGGTGGTACGGGACAATGGACCAACTTCTAAGGAAACTGGTTTTGACACTTCGTTAACAATAGGTTTTCCTGAAAATCCAAGGGAAACATTCTGTGAGCCTGAGAGGGGTGCCCCTGGAACCTCGTCATGACTGATGGTAGTTCTGCTCGCCCCTGTGTCAATCAAAAATGTTCTGTCTTTCCCTAATACCTGACTATGTACATAGGGACCCTCTTGATCTACAGGAACCTCGATAAGGGGCAAGCCAACCTCCCTCTCCAGGCTGTTTCATGAATACTGCTGATAATCAGGATAATCTGACTGTGCATACTGGTACATTTGTTGCGTGACATGTTGCGTGGCAGCAATGGGTTGGGGCTGGGGTACAGCTACTGTCTGTTGTGCATTCTGTGGAGGTTGCGTGTTCTGTGGACTATGTTGTGGAACATGTTCTTGTCTAGGAGGACGCGGTCTTTCTTTCATCCTGCCTGTAGCAATATTGTATTTTAAATGGCACATTCGTTTATATAATGACCTGGCTGCTTGCAATAGTTGCAATTCCCTTTAACAGGAGCTGCAGAATGACTAGTCTGTGTCATACCCTTCTTCTGACCGTCAACTGGGACGGACTGGGCAACTAGTACTTTCATTTTCGTGTCTTTAATACGTCTCTGTTCATGTTCGTGTTCCTCTCTGATTCGGTTCTGGTGGTACTGTAACATTTGTAACATCTGGGAAGGGGTATTAGCTTGCCATGTACTCTCGACTTTCAGTAGTCTATTTTTAACTTGGGGTAAGGAATTCTCTACTAATTTGGTCACAAAAAGATGTGGATACGATTCACTACTTGTTTTCAGGCCGCTATTAATAATGAAACATTTCTCGAATCTGGAATAAAAATCACTAGTGTATTCGTCTTGTTTCTGTTTGCAGGCTGAGATTGCATCCCAGTCTTCCTTTTTCGTAGTTAGTAATCTTGGTAAAACTTGTATTAACAACTCGGGTAATGCTTTGGCTTTCTCCCCAAGACCAGTACCAGGGATTCGTGTATTTTCTTCGTTTTCTAATACTGTCCAATCAATCTTTTTCTCTCCCACCTCCCATTCTTTTTCTTTAAGTTTTTCGTAAATGCCGGCTGGCAACAGTACCTTTAACATTTTAAGGATATCGGGATATGTATACTCCCCCATGAGGAGCATGTCTTTTAATTCACGGTGGAACCCTGCTGGATCTTTATCATGACAGGGCACTAATTTTTTCATTTCCAATAATTCCATTTTGGTCAAGGGTGTGTATACGAATACTCGTTGGAGCTCACCCCCTTCCGTCCGGACGGGATGAACTTCTCGTAAAGGATTCTGTCTGTCTATATAAAACGTTTTTCTTACTGGAGGTGGAACAGGAACGAAATGTGGAGTCAGGAAAGTTCTGTATTTATGTCCTTGTTCTAGGATGATATTAATTAAATCGGTACCTAGGCCTCTCCATCTCTTTAGGAGTAATTCTTCCAATATATTATATAGGGGACCTGGATCAGAATGCTGACTTTCATACAGTGTAATGAGGTGTTGAATCATGTACATACCAGCTAATCGTTGTTCGTCTGGGGAAAGACTCAAAAACGTTTGTGCTACTGAATCATCTTTATATACGCTAGTATTGCCAGCCCATTGGACTGCTGACCGGGCTAGTTCCTGTTCATGCATGGTACTAAGTTCACTGTAACCTATTCGTTGTTTTAATACTTTATCGGTGGCTTGGAATAAATGTTCAAGAGAACATTGTTCTGGTATGGGAGAAAGAAAACGTTTCTGGTTTTCTAGACGTATGGGTCTGTCAAAAGGTCTTTCAGAAGGTCTCGCCCTACCTACATACGCTATTGTATTTGGGGTTTCAGTTTCTATATCTTCGTCCTCTGAGACTTCTTCCTCAGCTTTCTCGGCTTCTCTTGCTGCTTTTTCCCTTGTGTGTATGTCTAAAATGTATTTACGAATCTTTCTGTACATGGATTCTATACAAGCTTGTTTACTATGTTTACCATCAGCTATGTTATCACTCCATTTTATCAGGACTTTCATCTCTTCTTTCTCTTTACCTGGCTGGTCTTGTTCACTAATCAGGCAATTTATCAAAAACTGCAAGATCATATTTTGCGTCTCCACCTTGTTGTGTGCCATGGCCTCGTGAATACTTTCTGGTTTTTCTCCTGTTCTAATAAAATGATATATGTTATCTAAATGTTTTCTCATATCCGGAAAGATAGTCAAATAGTTTGTGACCCGTCGTAAACGTATTGAATATAGGATCATCTGGTCTTCGCCTGGTACTGGATCATATCTACAATCTGTAAGGTACTGTTTAAGGGCTGTGTATGTAGTTACTTTTGGTGTGCGTTGTAATGCTGCTTCTCTGAGTGTGGTTTGTTTTATTTGAGGCGGGGTGATAGGGGGACCTCCTAAGCGGGATCGTCAACTATTACTGGCTGTGCTGTCGCTGGCGGTAATGTAGCTGGTAAAGTAGGTGTAGGTAATGTAGGTGGGCCCTGAGTTGCAGGCGCATTAAAAGGATTACTAGGGCCAGTGGCCGGAGCAGTGGCTGGAGCAGTGGCAGATGAGACAGTGGGAGAAATCGTGTCATCAACGGAAATGTGAACAGGGTTGGGAGGATGAACATTTGGAAGAGGATTTCGGTTTGCATATTCTGGGACAGTGTCATCTAAGTACGAAGAAAGGAAAATATCCGCTGCGGTCTGATTATGACGTAATTTAGTCGGGACCAATGGTGGTGGCAAGTTACGGGGTACTTCCGGGGTCGCCTTGGGTAGGCCCTCAGCGAGAACAGGATACATGCCTGTAATAAGGGCATTTCTTTGTCTGTCTAATTGTTCTGCTCTAACTCGTTCACCTTCTTCTAGTAGCTCTCTTTCTCTAGCTTTTTCGGATTCTTCTCTACTTTTCTCTGCTTTCCTGATTTCTTTCTCTGTTCTTCTATGAGCTTCTTTACGCCACAATTCTATGGCATCTTTCTGGGATTGTCTGGCTTTCTTTTTCCATAGTGCTTCTTCTACTCTCATGATGCATTCAGCATCCCATGTCCCTGAGACAGGCCATCTATATTTCTCTTCCAGATCTTTTGTATAATCAACCCATAAGTCTAAGTACAATATGGCATCTAAGCCATGTTTTTGGTACATAAAATGTCCTGGAGTGTCCCTAGGCGGGACGGGAACTGCTTCTTCGAGTATCCCTTTCCTAGTTCCTATCTGACGTAATTTCGAGAACAGCAGCATTTTTCGAACTTACTTGAACGTGAACACAACAAAAACAGTAATGAATAGCAAACAATCATTCATACCACGACATTAAACACATTAAAACATTTCAGACTGAAACTACCTGATACATAGAAAAACATAAATTCTGAAAATCTCGAGAAACAATACTAGAGTACTGGATTACTAGATGCACTGCTAAAACAGTACAGACATACCGGTCCCATAAAGAGACACGTCATACCGTATTCACCTAAGTGAACACGTCTGGACTGGACCAGGTCTGTGTACCCAGACCCGTCTTGACCGGGCACAAATCAATGAACCCGTCTAGATGCGTTCCCAACAACGGTACTCACCGGGAAGCAAAACTGAAGGCCTCAGAAACAGGACTGGACTGGACTGGACTGCCACGACGTCTACGCATGCGCTTCGGAACAGGTGGGCCTCCGGATACCTCGGACCTTGCTCTCTCGGCTTGGGGCTCTGGTCGGGATCCTCCGCATTCCTCACCGCCTCGTCTGGATGCCGGACCGCAGTCTCCGTCTCCTCCGTGGGCCTGAGGGAGATAGCAGGAAAACCCGCAGGTGTGCACAGGAATCCGTCACGGCTGTAGAAGGGGTCAGGGGCCTGCGTACATCGCCGGCGCGTGATGAAGGGGAGGGATCCCTGTTCGGGCGCCAGATTTATGTGGTAAATAAAATTACCGGAACTATTTTTCTATACATTAAATGACAATAAAGGATAGCTCAATAAGTGAGAGGCAGAGTCCGTGGTATCTGAGTCATACGGGCTTTAATTAAGATTCTCGAGAACCGGGACATCGAGTTCCATCACCACTAGGGTTCAGGAAGGGATATTCAACATTTTATTAACATCACACATTATATATAGTAAAACAGTATAATAGAAATGAATACAGTAGGCGTAACAAGTGAGAAGAGAAGAGATAAGAACACATGGGCGTAAAAGAAGGCGTGTACAGGGGCGTACACGGAGGTGTGTACTGGAAACGTCACAGAAATGTCATAGGTGGGTGGATGCATAGAGAAATTCTGCAGGGTCAGCAGAAACCTTTACCCTGGGTGCGTGCGCAACTGAGCATGACGCGTAACTGGGGAGAGCTGGGGGGCTTGACTTTAGCACTAGTAGAGGAGTCTGGTGTCTGGGATGTCAGAACGACCTGCACCTATAGCATATCTGGTATCTTATGTTTGGGGGATGTGTTGTCTGATGTAAAAGGTCTCTCGGGCAGAGGCCGTCCAACACTGAATGCTAGTGCGTGCATACGTGTCTTGGTGCAATGCGCGGGAGCCATGGGCCTACCATGGTAACGGGTTCAGTAAATTACTTGCATGGAGACAGGAGGCCGGGCCCTTTGCTCTGCAGCCGGGAACATGTTTACCTATTTCACTAGACTGGAATGTGTTTTCGAGGAGGCTGAGCAGATAACTGTAGGCAAAATACTGTCTTGGCAGGTAGGCCAGGCCGAGCCGGGCACCGCTTCACTGGGCAGGAAGTAAGGCAGAGGTCAGGGATGCATACCTAAACTACAGCTTTCAGAGACAGAAGAGACTCGGAGCCTCAATTTAAGGGCCTGGCTCGAGCAAGCCAGAAAAACGTGGAAAACGTGTGCTTCGCGTTATTTAAAAGTGCACCATGTAAAGACGTTGGCACCATAGGTCTAGAAGCCAAATTAACGTGGTTTTCTTGGAGGACTGAATAACTGATATGTTAACGTTGGACGCAAATGCAAATGCGTCTTCATGGCAGGCACGGGAAGGGAGTTACACGACATACATGGAACATGGGTGCATGGATAGGGTGCGAGTGGGGGACACATTGATTACCTAAAAATTTCTATTTCCTCATTAGGAGCCAAGAGACAGGATTCTTCTTCCAGTGGGGTCTACTTGAGATGGCGTCTTCTAAATCCAGGAATGGTCTGATGTGGTGGTGGTGGATGTGCCAGATTTATCCTCTGCATGAGCCAGTGATTGGGTACATTCAACCACCCAATACTAGCAATTTTCTTGCAGTCCCTTCACATCCTTTTGTAGCACTTTCTCTTTTCTTTACTGTAAAACTACTCAGGAGCCCCTGTTTCAAGAAGTGTACCCTGCTGCCACTAGACAGGCCTGTTATTAGTTTCATGCCCACTCCCCTAACTGACAGGATCAAAGCTGTTTTTCCTTTCTACTAGGGCTGCAGCCTGTCTAGAAGGGCACTGGGGATCAACAGAACATACCTTAGTTTACATTGCCAAAGCCAAAAGAGGTAATGCTTAAGTTGTCATTTTTTCTGCCAACTGTTCTGTCCACTTCCAGATAGCTAATCCCTGATAAGTGGTCAGCAGATAACACCAATTTTCATTTCCTTGGCACAATGGCAAGCCATTGTCTTCTGAATCAGTGTTGTTACCTCTCCCAGCCAAAATGTGTTGTCCAGCTCTGGAAATGTGATAGGTGACAAACCTGGTTTTCCCTCCCTTTGTGACAGGGGATTTACTGTTTAGGAGGATCCTGGGAATCAATAGACAAAGCTCTCCCTGGCATCTCCAAGTCACAAGAGGTAGTGCTAAAGGTGTCCTTTGTTCTGTCAACTGTTCCTGTCTTCTCCCACGTAGCTAAGTACTCAGCGGCGAACACTCATTGGCCTTTCCTTATCCAGAGGCAAGCCATTGTCCTACCACACAGAGGCGTGTACTCTATCAGCCAAGGATGTGAATGCCAGCTCTGGGGGCGTGATAGTGTCAGAACCAGTGTTAAGCCATTTCTGCTCACATAGCCTAAACTACCTTTTACAAAGTCGCTTTTCTGCTTAAGTTACCAAAAATCTAATTTCAACATTAAGTAAGTTTTTAAAAACTAAATAAGGAATAACTTTGAAGCATTTTTCTAGCCATTTTCCAAGCAGAGGTGGAAAATAAAGATTTCTAATCCCATCTAGGCATATTAGGGAAAGGTCTGGCCAGTCCTACACCATGAAATATTTTTGGGAATTTATTTAATTAATTAATTAATTAATTAATTGTTGTGTCTTGTAAAGCGCACTGCTACCCGGAGGCCTCGTAGCGCTATAGACCGCTGGGGAACCCGTCCTGGCTTTCCCTGTGAGATAGTCCCTCCAGGGGGTCTCCAAGGTGAAACCAGGCATCCCCGGCGTTTGTGTGGGGCCGTTGTGGAGATGAGGCAAGCTAATGCCCAGAGTTGCCGAGTGTGCTCCCTGGTCGGAGTAGGCACCGATGCGAGAATTATCAGTCCGCTGATCCTGGTCCAAGACAGTGAGTGCATGCAAACTGTGTGCCCTATTTTGTATATATCACCATCCTGTTTTATGGGCTAATAAGGCACACTTTAGGGGTGACATGAATATATAAAATAGGCTTTTTCTAAATGGCAAAGACAATTTCTCCTGGCATGTGTCATTGCAGTGTGTGTAAACTGCAGCCCAACCAGAGCATGGTGGTACTTTTGGCAGGAATATATTTTTCTCATATATGTGGGTGGTGTAAATGCACATTGCAGCCAACATGTGACAATTAACTTTCTGTCCATAGGCATACTTATTTAAGGCACCATTTGCAATGGACTTATAGAGGAATTAAATAGACCAAACAGGGCATTTAAATGCACAGCACATTATTTAGAGGGGAGGTGCTTGCACTTTACTACTGTTTCGAAGTGGTAAAGTGCACAGAGTCCTAAGGCAAGCAAAACTGGTTCCAGAAAAAGGTGAGAAATCTGGAGTGACCCTGGAGAAAAGGCAAATTTGCTAGTTGCATTCTATAAAAAGGGTGCAAAAAGCAATCTCCTAATTCTCACTAACGTAAGGTTGTAGTTAAATATCTCATGGGGAGAGTGAGAGCTTTTTGGGGGTATTCATCCTGCAGCCACAGAAGCTCACACAAAGACCCACTAATGATTCAATCTCGTGGCATATTGTCACCTGTGTTCTGCATCATTGCTGACAGTGAACTCCTACAATGAGCGATCTTTCGCTCTCCCTAGTAACTCCACTAAAATGTACTACTTTGTACATTTGCTGGGGTGAGACACAATGCACTTGGCTCCTCCATCCTGCTTATCCCGTCAGTGCTTTCCATAAGCTGGTGCTTCAGGCTTTAATCATTCTGTGCTGCGTTGTAACACCCATATCATTCCCTATTAATTTTATGGTCAGAAAAAGAGATGCCTCAATTTAACACAAAAGGTCAAAGTGTGCATTCTCCTCAGATTCTCAGTCACTACTTGGGGCTGTCCTGTAGTTAAACTTCACCAAGGGCCAATGTAGGTAATTTGACTTAATCTTCCTTGTTTGGTGCCTGCGATTGGCGGAGGACTTGGTACAATTACCAGTACCGACTGTTCACAAATATGTATGCACCTCATGTATCAGGCACAGGTGTCAGGAGGGAGCTGGGAGTGAGATGAAGACCAGTTTGGGAAAGGCAGATTTGCTTGGGTGTGAAATAATTTGCAGCTGGTGGGTGTCCTGATAACAGTTTAGTTTTGTGTCAAGCCTTATTTTTTAGTGTGCTTGTTCTTACTCTATTCTTCTGCAGTGGAGTAAGGGATGTCTCGTGATCTTCTAGGTAGCAGGCATCCAGGAAGCTATGGCGTTCGAAATGTAGCTTGGGGTTGATGGCTGGTGTGCCCATATACCCCGATGGAGATCGCCAAAGATGGCATGGCACCGAGTGAGATATAACTTAGAAGCAGGAAACGTTTATTACCAGCCCCTTACACTGCCAGCCTTACTGGATGCTCATCAATTTCACGCCAGAGATGAGATGAACAACGGAGCAGATATTTCAGTAGGGCAGGGGTCTACAGGTTGGTGGTGCTGCGTGGTTGATTGTGCATCTCATTAACTCTAGAGCTGTGATTTGCACAAGCAATTACCATTATGTAGACAGGGTTGGATTGGCCATTCGACCTTTCAACTGAGGGTCAAAAGGCAGCTGATCCTGGCTATTTTTTTTTTAAATTGTTGACTTGGCACAAACCCATCTACCTAGAGCAATTTAATCTTGGCTCAACCTAATTTGCTTGTGCCACCACTGAAAAAAAGGGGTGAGCTCATTTTCATGTATATAATATTGGCAATGAGCCTGTGGAATACCCCAGATAGATTGGTTGATTTCTGCATTCCTGTGAATTGGGTGGGACACAATGGAGGAAGGAAGAGCCATGCGCTTTAGTACACTTCAAATGGTGCTATTTAATTCAGCAAGAGATCACTGGAAAGTGGCCTGGGCAATTCTCAGGAAGGAAATAGGGCTGATAGTAGAACCATAAAGAGTAGGGCTGGGGCCATGGGTAACCTTTAAATGTGATTTGGAGTCACTCCTGGTGTGACAGACTGCTTTTTGGAGGAACAGCAGGACAGAGGAGTGGGCACTTCAAAAGGAAGCAGACCCCAAACACACACTTCAAATCCTCATACCATAAATCACATTTGGTCTCTGGAAATGGACTATAAGAATGGGAGCTCGAGGACCTCAAAATTGTCAACTGTCAAGCAGCAGGTCGGGATGTGAGAGGAGGAAACGGTCTGCAAGACTTCTGCCTGTAACTAAGACTAGGAACTAAAACCTGCCAGTCTCCCAGCTGGACATCACGCAGGGAAATTAAAAACCACTTGCCCCTGGGGTCCGGAGTACCAGTGCCTTCCTGCTTGCTAAGACCTGTGTCCCCTGTGTGGAAGAGGAGACCGCATGGAGAGAAAGAGGTCCAATGGGGGATCCTGGTGAGTGGATCCTTGTAGCATGGATAGAGGAGATGGCTGCTGCACCTGATCAGGTTGGTGCCTGTGTGCAGTTTCAAGTCTTTTACACCATATGCCAGAGAGCCACTGTGAAGCTAGCCGTGGTTGCACCAATCAGGCCATAGCCCATATGGGGAGTGAAGTCAAAGATCGTGTATGCCAGAGGGGGTAACCATGAAGAACAAGAGACATTGCCTTGTTCAGCCGTCGTCAAGAGGAGAGGCTGTTCTGATGACTTGCGCATGCCTGAATCTTGACAGAGGATTGGAACTCAAGTTATCATCACCCCACGAATGAGAGGAACTTACCGTCTTACTGGAGGAAGCAGCGTGGATGCCCAGCCTCTACCCCTGCAGAGCCAGAAGTGTTACTAAACGTCAGAAGCCGCTGCAGCCCCTGCAAAGTCAGAGAGTACAACACTCCTTAGGAGCTTGGTAGCACAACCCCTGCAGGAGCAGGTAAAATTGATCACAGAAGCAGGTAAGACTAATCACAGTGCTTGAAGGCGCAATGGAACTTGTTCTGAAGAATATCGTTTCTGGCGGTGGAACACTTTTGACTTTTGGGAGAGAGGGAGTGACAGTCCTGAGACTCGGACTACTAGTAGAGCTTACCCTGAATGTCGCCTATAGTTATTAGGGAATAATCACTACTGCTAGTGAGACAAGGTAGAACTCAGGACCTGCCTATTGAACACTAGAGCCCCTACTTCAGAGGACTGTGTGTATTGTTTGTGTGTGTAGTATTTTAGTTTGTGTTTATATATAAATACTCCTTTTTTCATAAAGCAAGTCATTGACTGGACAATACTTTACTGCTGCTATTGAAAGTATTTTGAGTTGTGAGCCTGTGTTCAACCCTCTGCATCTACTGCCCCCCCCTCAAGAGATCTTGGACTGCTCAACTCATTCTACAACTGAAAGTCAGTTGCTGAAGGGGTACTGGGCCCAGTTGGTCAGGACCTATGGTAATGCGGGCCCTGGGACATCAGGAGTAAAAGGCCTCAACCTCCAGAGTTGTATGCAGAAGATCCTACTTGAACGTGGCCCTCTGAAAGGAGTTCTGACAGTCTGTGTAAGGCCGGACTGCAAACTAAAAACCCTAGCAAAAATGCCACCAACCACAGTCTCTCTTTCTATCAATTCATTCTGTCTCTCCTTCTCTCTTCCCTCACTGATCTTTCTATTTTCCCCTCTCTTCATCTTTTTCTCTCCTTCTTGAACCTTCTCCATGACTGCTACTAATAACCGCAGCGAAAGAAACAGTCATTGGGCTTTCAAAATCAGCCTCCAAAGGCTCCAGCCCATGGGAAAATGCCCAACCCGTAGGCTGAAACAGAGGCATCAGACATACTCTCTTCACAAGGTCGATTATACCTTGCCTGTCCTGAACTTTCTGTCAGTTGCACCTGTCTATAAGCCAGTCCCACAAGCTTCTGCTGTTTTCCCCTGGAGGGTTATCTAACAATTTCCACAGCATGCACCTTCCTTCTCCAGGCGACTCAAAAAGAGGTAAGACGGTTTCATAGTCTGGGCTGCTCTGACTTGTGCCTGTAAGTGAAGCACTTATTTAACCTTAGGAAGTATTCAAAGTAGAAACGCTTTTGGTATGCACCATATAATGGTCAATACATTTTTTGTATGTAGAGCACTTCTTTGCATTTAAGTGCTAAAGGTAATTTAGCTATATTGTGAAACAAATGTCCCTTTTTAACTTGGTAAGGCTTTTTTTCTTTGCAAATCCACATGCTCATTTTCATATGGAAATAATGCTTAGTGTTATATTTAGAAATCAATGTGCCACAGTCAAGAGTTTAGAAGTTATACATTTTAAAGTATGTGCTACGGAAAAAACTCAATTTAATATCTTCTACTCCCAATTGTAACTCACCTTTAGGAAACGTTAGGATTTGTGCAATATGCAATAGCAGGCAGTGATTTAGGGCCGATTCACAAAAGTAATCTGAGACAAAATCCTAACTTTTTCACTTTTGGTATACACAAAAGGCATTTAGTAGTAGTAAAGTTAGGATTCCTAACTTTATTAGTACTGAATAGCTTTTGTGAATACTGAAAGTCGTAAAGTTAGGATTTTTCTCAGTTTAGTAGTAGTAAAGTTAGGAATCCTAACTTTACTACTACTAAATGCCTTTTGTGAATACCGAAAGTCGTAAAGTTAGGATTTTGTCTCAGATTACGTTTGTGTATCAGGCCCTTGGCGTTACAAACCCACCCCAAAAGACCCTGCAGTGGGGAGGGCCTCCGAGTTCCAGGTGGCCCCCACCGGCACTGTGCACGGGCAGCGGCTGAGAACTCCTGACTGGGTCTGAAGTGTGGGTCAGGGGGCCCTTCTAAGTACTTTGCAGGGGGGTCCCCTCAAGTTTCGTTAGGCCACTGGAACAAGGAAAGTGAGTGTGCACAACTTCTAAAAAAAAAGTTTGAAAAATATTGGGTCAAATATTAAAGCAGAATTTTTACATAGGTTTGCTCAAACACCAAGGTTCTGAAAGGGCTCACATTAAAGAATAGCGCAACTTAATGGTGTGCCAAGTCACTGAAGCCTGGCACTCCTTCAGGAGTTTACCCCATTTCTTTTTGTTCTCTTTTTCTGTACAAAATGTGAAGTGGGTGCCTCTTTATGTCAATAATTACCCCCATTGTGCCAGGATCATAGTTTTGTCATGGATGCCTCCCATATGCCACATGCATCTCCCTTACACCAAGAATTACACATAATATGTCAGTGCCAACATTTTTGCATCCTTATGCGATGGGTGACCCATATGTCAATATTACCACCTATAAGGCAAGGCAAACATTTTGTCCTGGTTGCCTGCCGCTCCTACCCTGTAAGCAATGGTTGTCCTCCTTAATGCCAAGAAGTATGTATGTTAGTACCATCATTTAGCAATGATTTACCTCGTGTGCCAGAGCCATCATTTTGCCATGGGTGCTCCTGATGGCAAGAATAATGTCCTGTTTGCTGTTATCAGCATTTTACAATGGGTGCCATTTATTTGAAGAATTGCATGCGATATGCCAATGCCAGCCTTTTACCACAGGTTCCATATGCTCAGAATGACATTTTATGTGCCAGTGTTATGCTTGGGTACACCTTATGCCCAAAAAGTTCCTCCCTCACCCTTACTCATTCTCACTCACTCATGTTCTAATTCTAACTTAGTATCACTTATTGTCACTCACTTTGACTCACTCATTCTCACTTAATTATACTCTTACACAAACATACACAAACACAGGTGCAGCATTTCAGGGACAATTTTGTTTGTATCTACCTACCTTCAGCTGCCAGTGTTGTTCTGCTTTCGCTGCTGGTGATGCGTAGATTCTTTGGGCAAGAACATAGTTTATTTCTGCCTCGAAAACAGAAGTAGGAAACTGAAAGCTGGAATGTGCACAATAATGCACAGGCTTCAGCCGTCAGTTTCTTGCTTTTTTTTAATCTCACGCTTCCCGTTATGTCAGAAGGTGGGGTGGGGTCAGTGAGACTCCTAATCTTCCTTCACACCTCTGATGAGACGGAAGAGGATAAGGTGACAGCTAGATTGGTAATCCTGGGCACTGCAACAATGAAAGTGAAAGGGCACATCCAATGTTTAGTCTCTCTGATAGTGAACAGAGCTTAAAGTAGCATATGTGCCAATGGTAATTGTAAAAAGTGTGAGATATGCAGATGAAAGATTTTAGAAAGATATTAGGAGAAAAAGGGGATAAAGTCGGAGGCAGAGAATGCAAAATAAAGTTGTGTGAAGTAGATAACGGGAGCGTCTGAGACACTCAGAAGACCACTATCTCTTTAACAGGCCTTACTAACATTTAATTCCCAGTCTAATATCTTCACAATGTGTACATTTTCAGTTCTAATCATTCACAACCAATTTATCTGATAGAGCTAACACGCATCGAAAAAAGCGAAAAGCTCTGGTTTGTTTTAGGTACATGTGTTTGCTGTTGTGTGATACCTGGAAGCAATAACAGAAAACTCAGAGGTGCTTCCTATACTGGTGACATTGCATGGTGTTTAAAATTCAGGATATTACTTTACATGTGGAAAACCACGCCTGCTTATTATCATAGACTAGTTACAGCTTCTTCGGACCCTCCCCCCCTGCACTGACGGACCAGGTAAAGTGACAAGTTCTGATCAAGCAGGTGGATTGTTTAAACAACAGCGCCTAATATGTCTCTTGCTCAGGGTGTGCCTCAGGGCTCGTCCCTGAGCCCCACCCTTTTTAACATATATATGCTCCCCTTGGCAGACATTGTCCACTCTTTTGGCCTGGAATTAGTCACATACGCTGACGATACTCAATTGATCGTCTCCCTGAACCAAACTAACACCTCCCCGCCTAATCTCAGTAACTGTTTAGCAGCAGTTAATAAATGGATGGCCAGCTCCCATCTAAGACTCAAAGGCGATAAAACGGAGCTCATGATTCTTGGAAACCCAAACATCCCCTGCCCATTGCCTGACTGGCCCCCATGCATGGGCACCCAGCCTCAGTCCAAACCCCAAATAAAGAGCCTGGGCATATGGCTTGATGCTAACCTTAATTTTAATCACCAAGCAACCATCATATCTGCCACCTGCTTCGGCTTGATGCGTATGCTTAGGAAAGTATTACCACTTCTCCCCCCACAAGCCCGTAGGATCTTGGTGCAGGCCATCATTCTGTCCCGCTTAGACTACGGGAATGCGTTGTACCTGGGGGCTCCGGCCATTACAACGAAGAAGCTCCAGGTCACGCAAAACGCAGCAGCCCGCCTCCTGCTGGGTCTTAACAGGCGGGACTCAGGGACTGCTGCTCTAAAAAGACTCCACTGGCTACCCATTAAGGCTAGAATACTGTTTAAATCAATGTGCTTTATGCATAGAGCCATGTGGAAAGAAGCACCAGCAATGATCTGCTCGCTGGCCACTCCATATCTCCCTCGCAGGCCGCTGCGCTCCAGCACAGCTTTTTTGGCCACTGAGAACAAAGTCAAACGTGCCAGATGGGGGGGCCGCTCCTTTTCCTGGAATGCGGCCAAGGCATGGAATTCCCTGCCAGCCTCCCTGCGTGGCGAACCCAACCTCCTAAAGTTCCGGAAGGAATTAAAAACTATCCTTTTCACCTAAACCACACTACCCTCACCTGCCCCCCAGTCATACTCAGCGCTAAGAGGCCTCCGGGTAGTCTGCGCTTAATAAAACCCATTTAATAATAATAATAATTGCATTTCTCCCCATAGGCATTTTTTTCTATGAAATTCGGGTTTGTCCTTAAACGTGGTGAAAAATGTTTAGGGTTCACATGTCTTAACGTGTTCTTAGAAGCGGGACTGGAATCCAAGAGGTATTTTTCTTAAAGGTGTTTGTACTTGACAACTGTTTTAAACATATTTAGCAGTTACCTGTTTTTTTTTTATAGTTTGAAAAGCTTTATTTAACAGTCAATAAATATATAGAAGACCAGCAATACAGAATTAAAATATCAAAGCAGAAAAGTTGGCTAGTACATTGAGGAAAAGAATAAAAGCTATTTTTAAAATTTTATATGGAAAAAGGGGGGAAGATGGGAAGGGAGGGAGAGAAGGGGAGGGGAAAGGGAAAATTCTGACACATTGGTATAAAATAACATTGCATATTACATGGCTATGTGAGGGTAGATCTAAGGAATCAGAGAGGCTGCCAGAGAAGAGAAGAGGTACAGAATAAGAGATGGAGATCTTAAACAGGCGAGACATATATGACCAGACTTTCCCCCAAAAGTTGGAAACCAAAGCACAAAGGAAGAGAAGATGTATAAGATTAGCATTAGAAGAACCACAGGTACAGCTGTTAGAATCAGTAGAATAAGAAAAAGTGAGCTATAGAAACAGGGGTAAGATAAAGCCTATGATCAAGAAAAAACATAGATTGAGTGAGAGAAGCAGAGCAAGAGATTTTTTATAGATCTGGACCAAAGTTTATCACAGAAGATGATAGTCCATTTGCATCCCAGGTCAGATTCCCAAGAGAGTTCCAATTTAAATTTAGCACAGTCTGGATTGGGGGCTAAGAAATAATTGTAGATGAGGGAGGCTTTAGGTAAAGAGAGGAGTATCTTTAGAAGAGCGTTTTGGACATCAGTGAGAGGTGAAGAGGGAAGAGAATGGTAAACATCAAGAATAACCACCATAAGAGTAGTACATTTCTGTAAAAATCAATGGGGACAATGGAATAAGGCTTGAAATTGGGGAAAAGAACATGGTGAAAGTCTGTTGAAAAGATGTTTGACCCAAATAATGCCTTTTAACCTCCACGTTTTCCAAAAGATGGTTCTCTTCTTAAGGGAATAAGGGAATTATGCCAAATTGGAGAGTCTAAGAAGGATTCCCTATAGGTGGGATTGGGTTGCAACAAAGGTTTCAAAAGGGAACAAGTTTGTTTAAATAAGGGGAGGGAGGGAGGTATGTCGAGTTTTGGCAGAAAAAGCAATAACTTCCTAGAAAGAAAAGAGTAATAAAAAGGTTTGTTCAATGGAGAGCCAGAGAGGAGTAAAATGGGAGGGATCGGATAAGAGTCATTAGGAGGCCTGTCGATGGGAAAATGACTTGTGATAGAGACGAAAGTCAGGAAAGTTCACACCTCCATTAGACTTTGTCCTGCGAAGAAAAGATCAGGCGATTCTAGCTTTCTTATTTTTCCAGAGAAATTTAGAGGGGGAAGTATCAATACGTTTAAAGTAAAAGGCAGGAATATGTATGGGGAGCATCATTTTAATTGAATCTAACCGACCCCACCAAGAAAGAAAAAGGGGATTCCAAGAAGAAAGTAATTGATCAATTCGGGATAAGACTGCAGAGATATTTAATTTAATTGAAGACGCAATGGAATTGGAAAACCATATACCTAAATATTTAATTTTTGTACTATTCCAGGCAAAGCCGGTGAAGGAAAAGGAGTGGGGAAAACATTTTGTGAGGGGGAGAATTTCTGTTTTGACTGAGTTGATTTTATAACCAGAAACCAGTGAATAAGAGTCAAATTCATATAATAAAGGGGATAGAGGTTTCAGGTGCAGAAATAAAGAGAAGAATATTATCCACATAAGCGGAAAGTTTTAGTTGTTGGGCACCATGAGAAAATCCAGAAATAGAATCATTATTGCAAATAGAGGACTGAAAGAGTTCAAGAGCTAGAATGAAGAGAAGAGGGGATAGAGGGCACCCCTGGCAAACTCCATGTTGAAGAAGAAAATAAGATGAAACACGACCATTGACTAATACCGAAGCTCTGGGGGCAGAGTACAGTAAAGAGATAAGTGAAATCAATTTTGCACCAAAACCGTGCCATTGCAATGAGGCAAATTAGAAGGACCAATCCACTCTGCCAAAAGCCTTCTCAGCATCAACAGAAATGGCCGCTAAAGAAGTGGAAAGGGAGGGAATTTTATTTAACGCATTGAGGAAAAGGCGAGAATTATCAGAAGTAAGCCTTCCCTTGACAAAACCACATTACTCCTTACCAATAAGATGAGTCATAAGGGGGTCGAAGCGTAAAGCAAGAGTTTTAGCAAATAATTTATAATCAACATCAACCAGGGAGACTGGACGATAATTCTTACAAAACTTGGGATCCCGACCTTCTTTATGTATGAGGAAAATTGTGGTTTCCTGAAAAGTGCCTTCTGTTTCACCAATTAAAAAAAATGAGTGAGTGGAAAACTGTTAAGCGTTTCGGGAGTAGTGAATTAGAAAAGTGCAAATAAAATTCAACAGAAAAGTAAGTATGGGCGGATTTAGCGAATTTGCGGTACGCGAATTCGTGCGAAAGCGTACTCGCAGTCCGCAAAATCCACGAACTTTTGCGAGATTGCGAATTTTTTTTAATTTTTGAGTGTTTGCTGGATTTTTTTCAGCGCGGCTACCGCAAAGTTATCCATGCGGTCGTACATGGGCGCGGCCATCTTGTTTTCAGTGTTCGCGTTGCGTATTTCGGTTTCGGGGCGCTAGTTGCATGCACGCGTTGTGCATTTTCTACTTGCGGGGCGCGATTGCGTGCTCGTGTCTGTTTTTGCGTGCTCACGGGGGAAATATCGGGTGAACTTACCCACTTACCTTCCTCGAAACCAACAAGTCCCTCGACTCCTCACAGTCCGGCTTCCGAGCCAAACACAGCACTGAGACCGCACTCATCGCAGCAACTGTCGACATTCGAACTCTGCTAGACAACGGAGACACAGTCGCCCTCATCCTCCTCGACCTCTCCGCAGCCTTTGACACAGTTTGTCATAGCACCTTAATACAACGCCTCAGAAACATCGGAATCCAAGGAAAAGCACTGGAATGGATCACCTCGTTCCTTGCCGGAAGAACTCAGAGAGTTCGCCTTCCACCATTCAAGTCAGAAGCTACAGAAGTCATCTGCGGCGTGCCACAAGGATCTTCACTCAGTCCCACCCTCTTCAACGTATATATGAGCCCCCTCGCGGCCATCGCACGCCAACACAACCTCAACATCATCTCCTACGCTGATGACACCCAACTGATACTATCACTCACCAAAGACCCCAACACCGCCAAAACCAATCTACATGAAGGAATGAAAGAAGTAGCCGAGTGGATGAAGCACAGCCGTCTAAAACTGAACTCCGACAAAACTGAAGTCCTCATCCTTGGCACCTCCCCCTCCGCCTGGGATGACTCTTGGTGGCCAGAGGCCCTTGGAAAAGCACCCATCCTGCTTGGTGGCCAGAGGCCCTTGGAAAAGCACCCATCCTGACGGACCATGCACGGAACTTAGGTGTCATCCTGGACTCCTCACTTTCTATGAACAGACAAGTCAACGCCGTCTCATCTTCTTGCTTCAATATTCTTCGCATGCTCAAAAAAACATTCCGCTGGATCCCCACCGAAACTAGAAAAACGGTCACCCACGCATTGGTCACGAGTCGCCTGGACTACGGAAACACCCTATACGCTGGTACCACCGCAAAACTCCAGAAAAAACTCCAACGCATCCAGAACGCGTCAGACAGACTCATACTAGACATCCCGCGTAAAGACCACATCTCCGGACACCTGAAAAACCTCCACTGGCTCCCCGTTAACAAGAGGATTACTTTCCGCCTCCTAACCCACGCACACAAAGCACTCTACGAACTTGGACCCGAATGCCTCAACTCACGACTTTCCTTCTACACCCCTTCCCGACACCTACGATCCTCCAACCAAGCCCTTGCAACTGTACCTCGCATCAACAAAACCACCATGGGAGGCAGATCCTTCTCCTACCTGGCAGCTAAAACCTGGAACTCACTTCCCACTCACCTTCGCCTCACTCAGAACCACCTTACATTCAGAAAGCAACTTAAAACCTGGATATTCGACAAGTAACTCCTCACCCTCCTCAAGCTCCTTGAGACCCTCTGGGTATGTAGTGCGCTATATAAATCTCTTGACTTGACTTGACTTGACTTGACGTGGTTGCAATGGGCGTGGCCATCTTGTTTTTCATTCATTGCTATGGTTCTGGGCATGCTTTTTCTATCTAGCTTTAATCTTTGTAATCCTTTGTTTGTATGAACTTTTTTTTAATCTTTTTTAATCGTTATCTATCTCTCTATTTTTCTACATCTATATTTTGTGTTTTTTTTCAACTTTTTGTTATTTTAATAACTACTTTTTTTCAAGCTCTCTCTTTTCTTTTATTTACATTTTTTCCCTATTCTTTCCTATTTTTCCTTTCTTTGACCCAGGACCATAGGAAAGGGAGCCGGCAAGCCGAAGGGGAAGAGTCCTGCACCCCGTAGCCGGCTCCCTTGTGGGCGGTTAATGGGGGAGTCAGTAAGTCCTAGGGAGATCTTTAGTGCGGTGGAGGTGGCTGCACTGATCTTCTTTGTACAACGCCACCTCCCCAAGACCGTTGCGGCAGGCCCGGTACCGGGTATGGCCTCCGGGAGCATCGCCAGCTATGGGGTAAGGTGTGCCGGGCCATGTATCAGGAGTCTGGGGTCCGGCGCACCTACAACCAGGTGACGCACCGCTGGTCTGACATCCTGGACCGGGAACAAGACCTGCTCGACCTGCTTGGCATCAAGATCCCTAGGCTTGGTGAGTACTAGTAGTTAAATAACTAACTTCTTTTTTTCTGCTGCTCTGTGTTATATTGCAAATATAAGTTTTTTTCCGTAGAGCAAGAATGCTGCCAATTTCATTGCAGGTAAATTATGTTTCAAAAGCTTCTGTGAATGCAGGTGCTCACCTGCTCAGTCAGTGGCAGTGCTACTATGCTTACTTGTTTTCAATTTTGTGCTCATTTGGCTTGAGTGATTATGTATGAGTATACTTTACAGAACTGCGTAATGCTAGAGAGACTAGAGACTCAAGTCCAGTCCTTCCTTTGTACTCCTGCCACTAAGAAGAGATAGTTGTGGTGGATTGATAGGTTGAATGAGTATATTATGACTTTAGTAGGAATTTTTTTAGGGGTCTGCAATCATGACGGACTGTGTCTGTCACTTCGCGTGCAGCTGAGTGCTGCCAGTCCTAGTAGAACCTTTTCGTAGTTGGTTTAGTGAGTTACATAACTTTTTAAGTAGACGGTCCGCAAATCCAGCAATACTAACATCCCAGTAGACCACATCAGATAGGTCAATAAATTTAGTGCAATTGTTGTTTATTTCCCCAAAATAATTTGTTATTGTTTTTTTGAAATGTTTGAATTCGTTGACAACAATCATCCATGTTTGTGTCTTTCTTTTATGTACATCAGCTCCTCCCAGGAGCAAGAGGACAGAGGTGGCAGTGGGGGCACCAGTAGAGCAGGAAGGCCAGGACCGGTCCGCCGAGGGCTCTTCTACTGGCCCCAGTAAGTTTTCCTGTTAATATTAATAAATATACTTCCCTAACTTTTACAGCACCTATTTAATCCAAACGTTCATCATAATTCTATTTTTTCCTAAATCGTCTTTGATCTTCTTGTAAGACTGTTTCAAAATTCTTATCCTGCCTCTACTATGACTCTCTGTGCTACTACTATTTTATTAGTCTGCTTGTGTAGCTAGCTAAGCTTGCACAGTTGGCAAAATGTGTTAAACAAAACTCCTATTCAGCAATAGCTCTAGGTGCTGAGTGCAGTCGTCTGGGTTGTCCATAATGTCTATTGAAGTCTTCTTAATGTTTATGCTTTGACAATTCCCAACAATAAAATGTCAATGGCCACCAAGAATAAGATACTTGTTTACTTTTTGATTGGATAGGAGGTCATACTACTACTGTTGCAGGGACTATTCTGCACATACAGAACTATGGACAAGAAATAGGGCATTGGTAATAATAGGTGCAGTTTGACTTTCCTTCATTCATAACAGAAGTTGAACGCCCAATCTCCTTACTGACTAGCTAGTGTGTCAGAGTCATTATTTAGCTCCCGAATACAGTGATGATCCCCAATGAGTATACAACCCAGAACATAAGACTACAGAGTCAAAGTCCCGACCTCTCAGAGTCACAAACTCATGCTTGCAAATTGCAAACCGTTTCGCTCACTCACTCATGACCAAAAACCACACAGTCTATGTAAGTTTAAAAGCTTTATTAAAAAGAAAACAACTAGCTCTGTGTGTACTGTGTATATCAAATTTCAATTGTGCATTATATAAAAACATTTATTAAAATCAACTTCATATAAGATAAACGGTGAACTGTTGAAATTGAAAACTGAACAGTGACTGATTTTACACATTAATTGTGGGAGAGCCCTCACCTGGTTGCAACTTAAAGTCTTAGTGGTGATGATGATGATGACTCTGAATAACATATTGCTCTTGTTCGTAGAAGGGGAGCTTCTCTCTGTTATGAGCAAAATGGTGCGTGTTGAAAAGCAAGCATTCATCAGTTGTGCCAAAAAGTGTAGCATGTTATGGCTAAGCAAGAATAAAAAACACCCTCCCCTTACGAAAGGGGAATTTTAATTTAGACTAGAGAGTCACAAAGAATTTTTTTTTAAATGTAATTATGTAGTAACATATTTTTTATTTCCTAGACAAAATAGGGAGTGGTGTATATGGCATCTAAAAATATTTAATGTATTTTCTAGGCATAACACCATCGGCACAGCCCACCACTAGTGCCGGGGCCAGTGCAGAGTTGGACACTCCAGGGGCGGATGCGGTGCCAGCAGGAACTGCTGTGGGGGATGCCACTGTAGTGGCGGGCAATGGTAAGCTATTATATTCCTTACTTATTCAGATTGCAGAGTAGGCTCGCTGCAGGGGTGTTTTTGTTGTACAGTATAAGTACACTTAACTGTTAAGAAGACTTACAAATTTCGAACTAAGTTTTTGTCAACCACGTAGAAGACAGTCACCCTTGACTTCACATTAGCAATAGCATTAGCGGCTGGAGTTGACGAGTAACCAATGGCCTCCTCTAAATTTGACTGCAACTCAGCTGTGAAAGTTTTATCGAGAAGTCATCTAATGCATGACCGGTTGAAGGCTGAAGCAAGGATGGGTGGAAGGAGAAAGAAAAGAGGACTGCCTGGGTGGGTGAAACAGAAACTGTATGTGTGCACAATATACCCTTTGGTTCAAATTCAAATGCAAGACAAGCACGGATGCATGGCTGGAGGTTTACAAAATAAAAAGGGTATTTTTGGGTGAGAAAAAGTAAGGTTTGTCCAGTTGAGACATTAAGAAGAATGATTGACATTTACTTTGAATGGATGGATGCCTAGATGGTATCTTCCTCATAGATAGCATAGGTGTATGTAGACAGAGTAGACAGTCACTGGATGAAGAATGTTACTTTGAAGAGCATGTAACACTGCCCGTCCGTGCCAGAGTAGCAAAGCAGAGGAAAGTAGAAACTGTATCTTTTCAGAATACTCCCTTGACTAACAGTAGTTTGCAAGCACAGCATATTTGTGTATCTATATTGTATAGTTCACATTATCAAGTCAAGTCACAACTCACAAGTGCCTTCCTCTGGCGATTACGGTGACCACTCACTACCTCTGTTAATAGTTTGTGTACAGCTCTGTCATTCATGTGTGGCCTATCAGTGTTCTGTTCACTCAATCAATAAAAACAAAACACCTAAAGCCATCCCTTATATAAGCAAATATCCTGTGAAGGGATAGATGATCATATTATTTATCTTCTTCATTTTCCTTTTGTAGTAGTCAGGGGCAGGGCAGGGTGAAAGTTAAATTAATTAAACAGTAGTCTTTGTAACAGAGTATGGCCAGTGCCACAGTAATAGAAAAGTAAGAGCTTCACCACCTGCATGTACTGGACTGGAAACAGTAACTCAAGTCTGCGTCATCATGGCTTGCGTCTGTTTTTCTTGGGTGCAAGCTGACTGCGCTGGCATTATGCCGGCTTCCACAAGCTTACGTACTAATTTCACTAAACAAGAGAGAAGAAGAAGACTGGTGTACTGTCTGAGTCGAATGTAGTGAGTCCATATAGTGCTAGTAGAATTCCTGAAACTCCCACTAATGTTAGAGCAGAGGCCGACGAAGTGGGAGGTTAGATAGATACATGCCACAAATGTTATGTACTGTGCTTGCAAGTTGCTAGTGCTACTGTGACAAAACTTTCTGTTGAACTATTGTGTGTTAATCTTAAAGACTTTTGGTTACAGTATGTTTTTCTTTCTTCATATAGATACTCCTTCTAAAGGAGTTGGCTATCCGGGCCCGGCAACGGAAGCTGGAGGCAATTGTCGCCGAATATCGGTTGTTGGTAGCTCAGGAGGAGGAGGATGACTCGCAGTCAACATCCACGACAGCTGCATCCTCCTCCGCTGCCCCTGGGTCATACAGCCAGCGCAATACTCCAGCGGTACTGCGCCGTGGTCCGGCAGCCACCCGTCGCCGTCGAGCAGCGAAAACAACAGCTGCCCCCACAGTACCTGCAAGGCGCCTATGCACCGATTGACCCTGCGAGTGGCCTACCTTGAGCAGGAGGTGGCGAGGCAGAAAGCCCTACTCAAGGACCTCCGGAGAGAGCTGCGTGACCACCTGGCCACAGGAGGACACCGCAGGCGAAAGTAGAGAGACTGTCCCTTGCCCCTTTTTTAAAGACTTTTTTGGGGGGGGGGGGAATTGGGCGTTGGGGTTTTTGGACTTTTGGGGACATTTTATTTCGTGTACATTGGTTGTGCTTAGGGAGGGAGGTGGGTCGGGTCTTGCGGGATAGTTTATTTTTGTTAGGGTCAAAATAATTATTTATTTTCTACTTAAACATAGAGTACGTGTTTTTACTGTTTTGTGGGGGAAGCAGGGGGGGGGTTAACTGTACGTTTGTTTTCCTGAAACTTAACTGGCTGATTGATTCAAATTGCCTAAGTAATCGCCCAAATTTGTACAAAGGTGCCACTGACAGAGTTAGTGAATTCAATTGTCCTACTACTTTAGTAGTACTGCCGTCAGTCTCTCCTCTCCTCCTACTCCATTATTCTTTCTCCCCCAAAATGCTTATCTTACCTGTGATTCGTGTTTGAGAATAGGGCTAGGCACAGGGCTGGCTTCATGGTAAATGGTGATTAAGGTTGGCTATGGAATCCTGGACGGATGAAATGTCATTGTTGTGGTAGTAGAAGTTTACACACTGGCAGTAGCAGCATATGAAAAAAAAGGAAATGAAACATTGAGTGGCCTGAGAGGAGCATTAGAACAGTACGATGGATAGTACAGTACACAAGAACAGTGCCATAAATTGTAGCCTAAGTAATGCTAAAGTATTCCATCAAAAGCTAACTACTAGTTGCGTGGAGTTTGGCAACTACAAGAAATAGTACTGAAGGACACAGCAGCGTAAGCATTCGTCACGTGTAGGAGGAGGATGTTGTTGATGATGAATCCACTCGATGGCGCACATGAAATTCTGATTTGATTTGCAAATACTTATGGGTGTGTGTCAAGCAGAATAAGAATATATCCTCGGATTCCTTGACCTGCCTTGAAATTGATTTTCTGTTGCTTTTCACCTTATCCTCCCCAGCAAGTGTGTGGAATTATTGTTGTCATTTATTCACACCTCAATGAAAACCACACAGCCTGGTGGAAGAGGGTTAGGGTTTGAAAATTGGATGGGAATGGGGTTTTTGGGAAAGTTTTGTGGAGAGAGAAAAAAAACACAGCATGGACAAACAACAAATGAAGAAAAACAAATCTTTGGCTACGAAGATATCCATAAATCCTTTAAGGGACATAAAGCAAAGTGCATGCATGAAGTTGTTTGCTAAATGGATGGTTAGGTTACTGAAAACTAAATTAGTACTTACTACAACTTACTAACAATGAATAAACAATTTGACAGTACAGGGCTGCAGTAATTACACAATTTCACTTGCCTATCTGCCCTCAGGAAGAATAAACACTTATTAGTACATTAAATTAGTTTTAAAAATAGCAAAGAAACTTATCAAATAGCTGTGGGGATGAATTTGAAGCAGAGAGCAAACACACAGAGTCTCACTCATAGAAGTGCACAACAATAACATTATTTAAAAGATAAGGAGAAGTGAAGAGGATACTGTAACTGTATGTTGTAGTTGTCCTGTTCAATTTGGGAAGATGCATGCATCCAGCCATTCCTCTTATTCACGGTACTCCTCCATTCCATCTGATGCTCCGTCGATCAATCTTGGTGACCAGACACACTGTCCACTGCCTGCCTGGCGGATGCGGAATTGCAGATTGCCAAGGTAAGCCTGAGTTATTGTTTTTCCCATCGCACAGGGTAAAAGCCGGCCTGTAATTGTCGATGGAAAAACAGGAAGGGATATTAAAACACCCCGGAGGAAAAATAAAAGGTACGGTGCGAAGTGCAAAAATAACACTTTCACTTTCAGAGGCGACAGTATTACATACAAGCATCATTTCTAAAGTGCATGCTCTGAATCTCCTTTTCAAGGATAATAAATAATAATTAGCACACAGCAGGCCAGGGCCATGTAGACGGTCAAGGCGGGCACCACTGAGTGAACCAACCTCCTTGTAGCATACCTCTTTGACACAGACAGACAAAGCAAATCTAATTTTATACAGCAAGCCACATAGCCGCAATTTTACATGAACTGCTGTCTGGACTCTGGCATAACAACACTACACTGGCTCGACCACTCCATTCCACGACTAGACAGACATGTAGTTCTGCTGTGGTTGTTGTTGACTTGTTTACCTGTTTGCCACTTACGAAATGGCCATAGTTCATCCGTAAACTGACGATGATGATCCATCCATCCCAGTGAGTGACTGTAAAGCTATTATGTAACTTTGATCATCAAGACTCATCATCATCATCATGGTATTGTGGCAAACTCAATATTGTTCATGCAGTCACAGTCTACACATAATGAGTCCAAGGACATTTTCCAAAATGTAACGTAGTG
The DNA here is from genome assembly GCF_964263255.1 of Lissotriton vulgaris. NCBI lineage: Eukaryota > Metazoa > Chordata > Amphibia > Caudata > Salamandridae > Lissotriton > Lissotriton vulgaris. The sequence goes on along the minus strand of NC_141693.1, from coordinate 1,061,318,823 downwards.
GCCCCTGCAGTAGAAGTACAATTTGCATTAAACAAGGTAAAAACAGAGTTGACTTGAGTTACATTTAGTGTGTAAAACTTTAAATAATAACAGAACACATAGGATTCATTTCATGCACAACAAACAAACAGCAATTGCTTTCATCAGAGCCAGACAGCCAGTGTTGCCCACTGAATGCCATCCCATCATTCATTACCTGTTCCACTTTTTGTCAGCATATTATTCTTAAGTGAAGGGCCACAAGGCAGCCTCTTGTGTCAATTTCAGAAGTAACAGTCAGCATAGCGACACTTTCTTGATTCTGCGTAATTCTGCCATCTACCGTGAGGGAAACAAATGGATAAGGGGAGTCTGGAGGAGGAGGATAGAGGAGCATGACTGAGTTGTGAACTTGTGAACTTCAGGAATGCAGACAGCGTCACCTTCAATATGGATATAAGATGAAGACAGTGCTGCTGATGGATTTTTTGTGATTAGAGTTTTGTTGTGCTAAAAGTTGCAAAACAAAGAAAGACACACAGAAATAAAAGTGAATAAGGATGGAAAAAAAAGTAAGTATTTCAAGCCTAGGTTTCAGGGAAGTAGAGCTCGTCCACAAACTCTGTGAATTGAACCTTGAGTAGGTTAGCTAACAGAGAAGATGAACGTCCGTCACCTAAGTCGGTGTCCTCTTCTTCCTGTGTGGATTCATGTATTTGTAATCTGGTGGTATGAAGTGCTGATTCATCTTGATCAGTGCTAACCTCTCCACATTTTTGGGCGAGAGGCGGGTCCTTTTTGAAGTTACAATGCGCCCAGCAGCACTGAAATTACGTTCAGAAGACACGCTTGCGAGTGGGCAAGCCAAATAATTTATAGCCAGCTTGGTGATCAGTGGCCATTGAGGCCTTTTCACATACCAATACACCAATGGGTTCTGATCAAAGAAGACCTCTGTTGGGTCATCCAGATAGGCCTGCACCATCCACTCAAGGTCCTCCATGGGTGCTCCACTTTGCGTACCATCTGTTGCCTTTTCATCAACACTGGAACGAGCAAAACCATTGCATTATACAGATGTGCCGTTGGGTGATTGTGTTCAAATGGCGCCTCCGACCAAAACATGCTTTTAATGGTGGTCTGGACCGTTTTCATATATGATGATGATCCAGACTTCTTCAACCCAGTTAGGCTCATTGATGTACTTTATCGCATTGGTGTCTCTACCTGACTCTTACTGTGCCTCCTAGATGTTGCTGGGGTCGAGGATGTGGGCGCTACCACTGCAGTGCTGCTGCCAGGGATACGGTGTGTACCAGAAAAAATGTCTCTCGCTTCTTCACCTCCTCCCTGCACCATCAGCTCCTTGTCATCAGATGCAATATCAATGGATACATTTGGATTTGTACTTTTGGCTTTCCGGATGTTACTTAGGTGCACCTCCCACTGAATAATGTGGTGTTTTTGGAGATGACCTCTCTGGCATCCGGTACCATAGTTGGTACCAAGCTTACCCCGACTAACTTCTAGTTTACAAATTATTATTATTATTATTATTATTATTATTAAAGGCTTTTATAGCGCGCTCTATTACTAAAAAAAATAGTATCCTGGCGCGATAACTGAACTGAATTGAACAAATGACTAGGTTTTCCGCCTTTTTGCTAATACTAAAGAAGTCCCAAACTGTGGAGATTTCTGGTGGTGGTGGAGGTGCTACTTTCTATGCCGGATGAAGTGGAGGATGGGCATGGCGGAATTTGACTCTATTGTGCACTTACAACACCACTACTTGAGGTAATGGAGGACGAGCTGGATGGAGGTCCTTCTGACGAGAAAATATGGAAGCTGTAGGTCGTGTTGGTGTAGTAGTTACCTGTGTTGGTGGTGGTACCAGTGGTGCCATGCCGCACACATCCTGCACAGCAGCATTTCGGGATAGGGTAAACATGTCTGTTTGCTGCATGCCCGCTGGGGCTGGAGTGATGACTGTGATGACTGGGTCGTAATCGTCAGACTGTTCATCAGCAGCAGAATATACCACTTCTACTTCTTTTTCGTCATCACCCATAACTGAAAGCCTTGCGGGAACCTTCCTTTTACCTAGCTTTGTCGGCTCATGGCGTGCCTCTCTCTCAGACTGCATTGGTGGGTGCCAATCAAGATCTAGATCATCAGAAGGAAGGGGGCTTGAAGAAGAACTTGTACTAGCCCTCCTTGACCTTTTCCTTGATGGGGACATGGAAGACAATGGATCATCAGGAGGAGTGGCTTGCTCGGCTGATACCTCCACATGAATCTCGATTTCCTGATGTGCCCCTAGTTCTGGAGGAACAAGCATTGTGGGCAGTTGTGCCTCTCCATGCGCCTCTCCATGCACCTCTCCTTGCGCCTCTCCTTGCGCCACTCCTTGCGCCTCTCCTTGCGCCCCTCCTTGAACCTCTCCTTGCGCCTCTCCTTGTTGCACCTGTGGTTGTCGTTGCGGCTGTGGTTGAACACTCGTCAGATGAGTTACACTCTGCGTTGATTGGATGCTACTTTGCAATGAGTCAACGCCAACATCCCTGGTTGATGGTGAAAGAGCAATTAAAGTGGCTGCCTCTGCGGCACTCATGGGCTTGGGCCTAACTTGGCGTGGTGGCACTGAGACCAATGAAGTGGAGGTGCTGCTCCCAGCTTGGTCCCCGGCGGACACCGCTGCTGCAGGCGTAGTTTTTTTTCTCCAAAAAAAGTGTCTGTCAGCACACCAGTCGCCTTGGTAAGTGGCGCCACTTGCTTCTTTTGCTCCTTCTTACTTGCAGTGGCACTGGCAACTTTCTTGGTAGAGGAGCTACGGCCACCTTTCTTTGAGCCCATCTTCTTCAGATGTCAGAACAGCAGGACGCAGTTGCACGAGGTGCAGAGTTGTCTGTGGCCACACGTGACATCACGTGACGATGTACACACACCGCAGCAGGACTTCTTCCTGGCACTACAACAAGTGATGATGATGAGGATGATTCCTGGTTCTCAGTCTTTGTGCATCTAAAAGCAAAGGAAGCCAGAGGAAAATCAGTTCAATAAATGTTGCATATTTCGTGCTTCAATTAATATTTGCAACTAGGCATTTATTATCATTAACACAACACACCCAAAAACGGAAAGACCCAAAATAATAATTGCAATTCTAATCCAAAATGGATGTTTAAATTAATAGAAGACAGAGACCACACAGAGAGAGTTGTTTCATGCACCACTGAGTACCCCTGGGCATAATGGATGAAAGCCAGGCAGACTGGGTGCAGGCCTATGGCACAAAGCACACTGCCTGGCTTCAAAATGGCCCCTAGACCCCCACCCACATGGCCAGGCCCTGGACCAGGCCTCAAAATGGCCCTGGCCTCATGGCCAGGCCCTGGACCAGGCCCCAACAACACCCAAAAAATCGAAATACACACACAAATCCACCCAATCCAATGCCATCCATGCCCTAAATGATGTTTAAATTCAAGAGACACCACAGAAAGACATGGCCCATGCACCACTGAGTACCCCTTGCCATAATGGATGAAAGCAAGGCCGACTGGGTGCAGGCCTTTAGCACAAAGCACACTGCCTGGCTTCAAAATGGCCCCTAGACCTCCACCCACATGGCCAGGCCCTGGACCAGGCATCAAAATGCCCCACCCACATGGCCAGGCCCTGGACCAGGCCCCAACAACACCCAAAAAATCAAAATATATACAAAAATAACCCCAATCCAATGCCATCCATGCCCTAAATGATATTTCAATTCAAGAGATCCCACAGAAAGACTTGGCCCATGCACCACTGACTACCCCATGGCCTACTGGCTAGTGTGGCTTTAACACGCACCCCAAAATCACAAAAAACTTCCACATAGATATAACAGTGAGCTATTCAATTCAATGCCATCCATGCCGTAAATGATATTTAAGTTCACCAAAACTCACAGAAACAGTTGTATCATGCACCCATGACTAACCCTGGGCCTACTGGATACTGTGGCTACCCACAATATATATTTTTTTAAGTTGTGAAAAAGTTTATAAATTGTAGTTGCAGCAACTGCAATGTCCCAAACAAACAACACCAACTTACTTGTAAAATCTCAAATCCAAAAGTGATCCAAACAAAAAGTCCTCAAATACAAATATCCAGCAGCAGCCACAAAGAGTAATCCTTCCAGCTCCAAATCCAAATGAAAAGTGACCAGGACATGGACAAAGCACTGGGAGAAGCCTGCTGGACAGGAACAGGAAGTTGGAGACTCTGGGGCACTTGTTTTCTCCCAACCCCCCAAAAATGCACTCCTTGCACAAAAAAGTGCAGCCAAATGTCAATCTGAGGAGTTATTCTGATCCAAATCATCAATTTCAGAAGGTTTATGCTGCCAGCGATAGATTTCTTGTGCAGAATTGCAATTTTAGCGATTTAGGGAAAGCAAGCTGTTCAAATCTCCCGCCGGATGTTAGCTGAACGTTGCATCTACATGTTCGCAATTGTTTACTCTCGCGATGCCTGATCGCGGGCCCTTATGGCATAATCGCGTTCTCAAAGTCTTGAAGTGCAAGATCGCGGGACGCTATGACGTACTCGCGGTCGAAAAGTCTTGCGCGATCACGCAGCCAGATCCAAAATGACGTAGCGCACGCAAACCGGGAGGAAAATAACTCTGCGAACTCAGAATCACAGTAAGTCAACGCCGTGCGCGCGAGATTGTATTTTTGAAGCGCGACCAAGCAAAAGAAATCCGCTAACTCGCGAATTGCGAATTCTTTGACAATTTCCCGAGATTCGCAGACCGCGAAATTGCCAAAAATTGGCAAATTCCGCGAGCGGAACAGAAGATCAGCCCATGCTTACAGAAAAGCCATATGGGCCAGGAGTCTTCCCTTTAGTGAGGGTATTTAAGGCAATGGATAATTCTTTAAGGGATAGATCTGTTTCAAGATCGGAAAGATTAAGATGAGAGTTAGAGGGAGCAGGGAGTTTATTAAGGTACGCTTGAATGAGGGAAGGAGAAGGAGGAGATTCTGGAGTATAAAGATTTTGGTAAAAAAGTTTAAATTCATTAAGTATTTCTTGATCTTTATGTAAGTGTAGTGTAGTTCCTATATTCCCAATAGGCTCTGCGCATTGGAATAACATAAACAGCAGTGTAGACGTAGGACTGAGGTCATCTAGGTCTCTACTGACTATGTTAGACTTAATTAGTTTTGCCAGCAAGCTCAGAGGTCACTAGAAACTTTCTTGAATGTTCAGGAAAGGGTTAACCGTCTTGATTAGACAAGAAGGGATTCGTTTCTGACAACCGCATAAACATGACAACTTTGCTCCCTCAGAATAAAGAGTGTATCTCTAGAGTTGTGTGAAAACAATAGACAGCTATTTCACTCAGTCAATCGTGCATGCTTAATTTCGCAAGAGTGCAGAGAAATAGAGAGACAGGCGTTTTCAATAAAAGGTGTTATTTTTTTGAGCAGTCTTCTTTCTCATGCAAGAGAAATGAATTGCCACAATTGCAATACTTATGATAAAGTAAAGTGCGTACAGTAAAAGTAGTATTATGAAATAATACTGTAAAAGCATTGATATGGTTTCTTAGCCATATGATACTTTAAAATGGATAAAATATATACATGCATAAAAACATTGACTAACAAACTCAACTGGTGCTTCTAAGATACGCCTACCCCGGTGTACCTGACCTAAGCCTAATACGTGGGAAGGAGTAAGTAAGTAGCAGTTTTAAGTTAAGTTAGGTTTTTGCCAAGTATCGGAATCAAGAATTCTCTCTAAGGTTTTAATCAGCTCCGTACCTTGGTTATAGAATGAAGGAGGTCTTGTATCTCGCTTCTCAGGACTCGATCTCCCAGCAACCCGCGAGGGTGACTTGGGAATACCGGAGCTGGATTTCTCGGCGTGAGAAAAGGCAGCTTCTCCAGCGCGTCAAAATGGAGGGGCGGCTTCCTTCGGCTCTCGCATCAGCTGGGCTTCAGATAAGTAGATAGCCGCTCTGCTCTGCTCCACACCACCGTGTGTTTGCTTAAGGCAACGTTGGTATATTTATACCTGAAAGGTGCCGGGTTTGACGTAAGGTTGGACATAAGACGTCACTAAGAACTAACAGTTCTTTCTGGACTCCAGGAGTTCTTGAGCAAATCAAAACAAAAGCAGGGGGAATTCTCGGGCTGCTGGAGGCTTGGTTTGTTTAAAGAACGCGTTGTGCTTTCTAGGAGTCTATGGGAGTAGCCTTGCCGTGCTTTGGACTGCATGGGCTATTACTAAATATGGATATGATTCTTATGCCTTTATAAGGATATTATTTATTATAACCACATAAGGGCATGAATCGGGAATATCGAATTGGGGTCCTAGATAGAAATACAACATAAGAGGGAGCTGTTTGGAGAATAAATGGAATCTATGAAGGTGCGATCTTTACATATTTTGAGATAATTTGCCAAGAGCTTCCCTGCTTTATTACAACCACCATAGTAGTGAGCCCTACTAAGAAGGAGTATGGAGGACGCATTATCAGTGGTAGTTTTGTTAAAAGCTAGTTTAGCCCGTATCAACTCTGGAGAGACCAGATCTATTGAGGAAGTATAAAATGTATGTTCTAAGAGCTTAATATGTGCCAAAGTAGCCTCTCGTTGTTGAAGAAAAAGCTTCTTTTGTTAGACAAAGTCTATAATAAAGCCTCTCACAGTAGCCTTAAAAAATCCCATATGATATGGGGTGAGGAATTGGGGTCACTGTTAAGGTCAAAAAAATTGTTTGCGATCGTGCGAACAGAAGAAGAAAAAAAGAGGGTCTGAGAGGAGGGAATTGTTAAAGCGCTAACGAGAGGATGTGGGATGCGGAGGGAGCAAATTAAGATCTGTTTCAATTGGGACATGGTCAGAAATACCTATAGGTTCAATAGAGGAGGATAGTAGATTTTGAGATAAGGATTGAGAGAGAAAGATATAGTCTAGGCGAGAAAGGGAGGTGTGAGGAGGGGAGTAAAAGGAGAAGTCAAGAGTGTTGGGGTGGGAAAGTCTCCAAGAGTCTACAAGATGTGTTTGAGAAATAGTGTTGAGAAAGTGTTTAAGAGTCTTTTGAGGAACAATGCGAACTTGAGATTGACGATCAAGTAATGGATCTACAACTTGATTGCAATCGCCTCCTAATATGAAAAGATCATCTTGAAATTGGATACATTTTTGCGTAATCAGAGGCCAGAAGGAACAATCAGGATGTGTAGGCCCATAAATATTAAAAACAGTAAAATTAACAGTATCAATTAACAACTTAGCTAACAACCATCTACCTTCTGTGTCAATTTCTTGCAATATAATTTTACAGTCAAATTTTTTATGACATAAAATTATAACACCATTTTTTTTATTAGCAGAAGGAGAGAATGAAACTGTACCTACCCAACCTCTTTTTAATTTTAACGCCTCAATTTCTATAAGGTGGGTCTCTTGTGGGAGAACTAAATTAGGGTTATAAGAGGCAAGATGGGAAAGAATTGTCTGTCTCTTAATTGGATTAATAAAACCTTTCACATTCAAGGAGATAACTCTGTCATGATTTGTCGAATGGCGCCTACCTGACTACAACTCCCAGAATGCCAACACAGTGGGAGGAGTTTCTGGACATATACTCCAGCGCAACACTAGGGTGCGTTGTATGTGATTATTCTTCTGAACCTAGGGCCAGATGTAGGTGAAATAGATATACCGATTTCTAATTACCGAATTTTACCGATTCGGTAATTAAAAATCGGTAAATCTATGGGGTGGACATGTAGGTATTCCAGATGTGCTGGAATACCGATTCGGATGATTTCGGTACTTACCGATTCGGTAAATACCGAATCGGTAATGCCCATTCATTCCTATGGGCTTTGAAGCCCATAGGAATGAATGGGCATTACCGATTCCAGGGGGTGTCACTTTGACACCCTCTGGCACCCCCAAAACAGGCTCAGGTGCCATATGGCAGGCATACATGCCCTAAGGGCAGGTCTACCTGTCACATGGCATAGGTGTGCATGCACACCGGAATCGGTATTTTACCATCAAATTGGATTTGATGGTAAAATACCTATTCGGTAAGGCCTCTGGGACTCTGAAGAGTCCCACCTACATCTGGGTGGCTCAGATTCGGTAAATTTACCGATTTTTATTTTACCGAATCGGTAAAATTACCGAATCGGTAATTTTACCGATTCGGTAAAATAATGCCCCCCTACATACCTATCACCTATTTACCGATCGGTAACGGCTGAAAATACCGATTTTCGGCCGTTACCGACCGACCTACATCTGGCCCCTAGTTTGTTAGTGTTCGTTCCTGAACGAGGGTTTGAACTATCAAGTTTGGGAGGACGCTTGTTTTACAGGCGTTCATGATTTCCGAGGATTGTTTCTTTGAACCTGGGAGAAGTTGACCTTCATTTCCGTCCTTCCCGCGTGCGGCTGCAGCGGGGAAGGACTTCCGCGTTCTGGGCTGAGACGCGTTCGCTTGGAGCTCATAGGAAGTCGGAGGAGCTCATTCATCGCCCTTTCTTGCTACTTGGTTTCCTTCCCGCGTGCGGCTGCAGCAGAGAAGGTTTTGGGCATTTCCGCGTTCTCGGCTGAGACGTAGCTGTTTGATTCCCGACATCAAGCACGAAATCAGTCAGCTGTTGTTTGCATTCCTTCCTTCCCACGGGCGGCTGCAGCGGAGAAGGATTTCGTTGAGAATTCTTGCAAGCGTAAACGTTGGGACAAAGCATCAAACTGGAAAGGCTTGCGTGAGAACCATTGGTTTGAAGCTACTTGCCGGTAAGCCTCGGAAGAGGTTGGAACTAGTGCTGTGTTTACACTGTCCTATTATTTTTCTAGTGTTCCGTTTAGTTGGGCCCAGCTGGAATACTAGTGGTTCGTTTTTTGTTCATTCTTTGGATGGCCTTTGCAGAGACTGTAACTTTCTCAGAAACTTTGTTTGCCAGTACAATGCCGAGGTCTTGATTCTTCTGTAGAATTACAGCATCTGGGTCACTGGAGAGAGTTCTTTATTGTTTAAAGGGAAAAGAGAAAAAAGGGTATGTTTGTTTAGAGGTTCCTGTTTTTTCTTGGCTGAGTATTTGTGACCTGGAATTAATACTGGGTTTGTTTTTCAGGCAGCTATTACAAAGTAGAGAAGTATCTACTATTAGAGAGGAAAGACTCCCCTCCTGATTTACGGGGTAGGTAGAGGATACTAGCGAGAATTTATGAAAGTAGCTAGGATTGTATGCTATAACCTGTCTCTCTCTTTTTTGTCGTTTCAGCTATCCCTTCCGTTGCTGTCCCTTCCCTTACCTTTCCCTCGCTTGATTGCCTTTACGCTCTGTGTTAGCACAACAGTCTGAGAGTGGGGAAATCAGGAGGTGGACCCCTTTTCAGCATCACCCTGATCCTGAGCGGAAGACGGTTGTGACAAACTCTGAATGCAAAGACATTAAAGATTTATACAAAACAAAATGTGCAGTTATAAGAAATTGAAAGGAGAAACAAGTGGAAAAAAGCAAAAGAATACTAGGGAAGGAAAAGGGAAAGTCAGATAGGAGAGGAAAAATACGTGGAGAGACAGTACATATCCAAAAAGGACGAGTGAAAAAACATACCTGAAGGGGATAAAAACGAGATAACACTGGGGCAATGACGACGTACGGAAGATGAGATGCCCGAACCAGGAAGTCCGGACAACACCAGAACAAATGGGGATATATAGACGGACCAAACAAGTTAAAAATAATAGACAAAACCTGTGAGAATATAAAAAGGAGTTAAGGAACCATCATAAATGTTAAAAGATAATTAGAAAATACACATTTGACAAAGCTAAGAGGTAAAAAAAACCAAATATGAACTGTAGCAATGATTTATAAATCAATAATGAAAAATTAAAAGAAATAACAAAATTGTAGATAATAAGAGGAGCATAACTAATTAACCATGAGAAGTACTGGCAACAAACTATATCGCAAATGAGAAAAAATTAAAACAAGTAACTATACTATTAAATGTAAGAAGTGGAAAGGTAAAAAGAGGAGCAAATATAAACATATTTGAATCATACGTTAATAGTGTGGAAACATTGAGAATAATGCAAATATGAGTATAACTTGCCAAGCATTAGAAGGACCAGCAGCATCTATGTTGTTGTAGAGTGAGAGTGGATACATTTCCTAAGTTCCGCAGGATCTTAGAAGGACAAAGTTTGATTTTGGAAAGTCATCTTAAAGATACAGGGGTGAAAAAGGCCATAGCGAGCTCCCAGAGAGCGCAGTGGTGGTCGAAGTTTAAAAAACTCTTTTTGCCTGGCTGCTGTAACATTGGAGACATCTTGAGAAAGAAAAACCCTCTGACCAAGCCAAAATTTTGTCATTTGCACTCTAGCGGCAGAAAGAACTGAGAGCAAATCAGTAAATTTCAGAAAGAGGATGATGACTCCCGGGGGTCTGACCGAGGGTGCAGAAAGCGGAGGACGAGGACCAAGCCTGTGAGCTCTTCTGGAGTTTGAGTGATGTTGAAGGAGGCATGTCTAATAGTTTCGGCAGGAAAGAAGAGAAAAAGGCAACAGGATCTTCCCCTTCCAAAGCTTCAGGTAGTCCATAAATATGTAAGTTATTCCCCCTGTTGCGATTTTCCAAATCTTCAGTATGCTATTGAAGTTTACAGACCTCCTTCTCCAGAGAGGAAAGCCTTTGAGAGTCACCTTGGACAACCGAAAGTTTGTGTTCTATTGTAGAAACCCTATTCTCCATTGAAGACCACTTTTCCTCCAGAAGTTGCATTTTACTGTTTGTTTCTTCCACAAGCGGACGCAAGGCACGAATTTCCTCCAACTACAGTTCCAAGGAGATTGAAGATGATTCCATATCGGGAGAGGGAGGATCTTGCTTCAATCTTTTAGAAGTTGAAGTAGGCGGAGAAGATTTATGCGGTGTAGATTGTGATGAAGGAGGACGAGCAGAAGCCACTCCAGCTATGTCTGCAGTAGGGGCGAAGTAGCAGTTGCAGTTGATAAAGGAAGCATAGGCGTTATTGTGGTATAACCTTTAGGTATAAAGACAAATTGTGGCTTGCGTAATCTACCCATATACGGGTGCCAACCCAATAAAACAATGCACGTTGTATGAGAAAAGAGAAGGCAACTGTGGTAGTAAAAATTCTTCAGGAATTGCAAAATATGATGGCAAGAAAAATATCCTACAGTTCATGAAAAGGGCAAGCAGCAGCAGGCAAGTGATGGGAGATGCCATGACATGAGGAAGTAACATCCAAGAAAAACAGTCCAGAGAAATTAATTGCGCAAAGGTGGAACCTGGTTACTAGAGGTGTTGTGGAAGTCCTTTGAAAGAAAATAAAATTCCATAGAAAATATGCCAGGAATGTAAACTCCGTTAAAATGGGGAAAAGGGGCGCTGTAAAAGCCACATAGGAACATCATGGAATGCCCTTCAAAATGCTAAAATAATGCTAAAGTATAGCGGGCAGCTGCAGAATGGAACTGTTGGTTGCCACTGTGGAATGATTGTGTCTCCTGTCGAGTGCGTCTTCGAAAGCTTCAGGGCATTTGTTTCGTAACATAATCACACGGCTGCCTGTGCCGTGGAAGGCTGCACCATTGTGACTAATGAAATACAAGGCTGTGTGGTGAGAACTGTGTCTACGCCCGAGTCACAGCACAGGAGATACGGCGGAATGAACCAGCAAAGATTCTGGTAGGCCACTGAGGAAAATTATGGTTTCAATAATAAGGATGTGCCGGAACCTACTAAAGGATGAAATTGCTCCACATTAGGACTACAAGTTCCATCATGCTTTTAAGAACTGACGTACTAACGTAGACCCACTTAGGGCAGTGCATGTATAAATGAATAATGGGAGCCCACTGTGCACATCCTGAATTGCCTATGAAAAAGAGGATCATTGCCTCGAAACGCGTCAGCGAAATAAATGAAATCTAATACCGGAATGGAACTGTTGGTTGCCTTTGTGGAATGGTTGTGTCTCCTGTGGAGTGCGTCATCGAAAGCTTCAGGGCATTTGTTTGGTAACATAATCGCACGACTGCCTGTGCCGTGGAAGGCTGCACCATCGCGACTAATGAAATGCGAGGCTGTGTGGTGAGAAATGTGTCTACCCTTGAGTCACAGCACAGGAGATAAGGCGGAATGAACCAGCAAAGATTCCGGTGGGCCCACTAAGGGAAATTATGGTTTTAATAATAAGGATGTGCCAGAACCTACTAAAGGATGAAATTGTTCCACATTTGGACTACAAGTTCCATCATGCCTTTAAGAACTGACATACTAACGTAGACCCACTTAGGACAGTGTATGTATAAATGAGTAATGGGAGCCTGCTGTGCACATCCTGAACTGCCTATGAAAAACAGGATCATTGCCTCCCAACGCGTCAGCAAAATAAATGAAATCCAATACCGTAATGGAACTGTTGGTTGCCTTTGTGGAATGGTTGTGTCTCCTGTCGAGTGCGTCTTCGAAAGCTTCAGGGCATTTGTTTGGTAACAAACTGGGGTGATATAGGCAGCCTCTTAGTAAAAGGAGAACATTATATTATCACTATATCGTATAAGTAGGCTGCTCTAGCATCCTAGAAAGTAGTGTATTAATATTAAAATGTCACTAATTTTTCTGCACTAGTGACCAAAGATCCATAAACTCAGGGTCTTTGCTCCTTTATGTTTTTCTCTTTAATGTTATCTGGTTAAACAACACATTTTTGCTCTTTCTTGACTTTTCCCCAGAAGCGAGATTTAGTTTTAGCTGTCTTTTCTTTCTTAAAACAATTTCCTCACCAGTAGCCATTTTCGGTCTGGCCATAGGAAGATTTATTTGTATTTAGTACCTTAAAATTATTTTTCATTGTGTACTAACTATACAGTAATTCATGTGGTAAAATATGAGGAATGGAAAATTAGTCTGAAGGAAACCTATGAATCTCTGAATTGTACACAGGTTACTTAAGGCATGATTACGAGTACAGCGGTCTTGAGTCCGCCATACCAGTGGTGGTGGTCCAACAGCCGCAACCTAGGTGGTCGGACCCCCTGATCCAAGTTTGGCAGTGGGATCACCACCAGCCCGACACAACACCACCAGGATCTAGGAATGCAAAGATGCAGCAGAACCAAAGGAGGTTCAGAATGGTGACGGTGCTGAGGAAGGGACCACCGTCGGGATTGCGACTTCGCTTTTTGTCTGCCTTTTCATGGCGGGAACTCTGCCATGAAAAGGATGGCGGAAAGGGAAAGAAGGGGCCCCAAACAGGGCCTGAGCAATTTTGTCCATGGGTGTAAAGTATTGGGGCACATATTGTACCCACTTCTCCATGCACTGGTGTGCGTGCAGTTTGTGCCATGCATAACATGGTGCATGGCACACACTGCACGGATTTGCAGAAGGTGCTGCACCGCAACTGTATCAGCTGTGGCCCATCTTAATGGGCGAGCCATGCTGCTGCCTTAGGATAGGGAACAGCGTTTACAACGCAACTTTTACCACGCAGTACCTTTACCATGCAACTTTTACAACGCAAGTCGTTACAACGACTTTCGCTGGGGGGTGCTGTAGGATAGGGAATAGTTTAATTTGCTATCCAAAACCTTCCCTACTGTCCACGGGGACTGGAGTTGGAATAGTAAATTAAACTATTCACTATCCAGCTGCCCCCCAACGCAAGTCGTTTTAATGACTTGCGTTGTAAAACCTGCGTGGTAAAGGCATGCGTTGTAAAAGCATGCGTAGTAACGACACACATCCCCGTAGGACCGTCAACCTCAGACCGCTGGTCTGGCGGTCCACTCATAATTTGTGGTTACCCATACTATCATGATTCAGAGGGCAGTTCACAAAATGCCCTAATACTTGCATATTTGCTTGCATTTGGAAGCCATAAACAAACACATTTTCTACTATTCTGTGTTCCCACAGGTCTCTTGAAAAAAAAGTACCCCATTTGTAGGGCTGAGTCTGGCGCCTGTGACACAAAATCCTGAAAAATGTGGCCTGGAGACATCACATTCCATTTAGCAAAATCAACACTTTAAAAAAAATGTAGGTAGCTATGTAATTTTGGTACTAGCTCATCCACCACACAGGGAAACCTACTAAACCGAGATATTTCTGAACACAAGACGTTCTGCGCAGTCGTGAGTAATGTGAATTGAAAGTATCTCTCAATATTCTCCTACCCAGAAGAGTTTGCAAACCTCATAGTTTGGCTTAGAACTCTCCTTTTCCTCACATTTCTGTGATGGGAAGTTCAGGAACCTTCAGGCATCTACAAATATCCTACCAACCAGTGATCCTACAAATTTCCTGACACAAACAGTACCTCACTTGTGTGGTAGGTCCAGTACTAGCAAATAGAAACACCCTGAAATGCAACACAGACTTATCACATTTTCTGTTCGAAACTAACCTTTTTTGTATTTTGAGTGGCTGTGGAATTTGGACCCTAGTTTAACTGGCATTCAGCAAAATCACAAAGCCAGACATTTTGGATGATGTGACTTTTATGGATCTTACTAGGTTTTCTTCTTCTTCTCAGAAGCGTTAGCAAACGTCAAACTTTGGCTAAAAAGACACATTTTCCTTACATTTCTGTGAGGTAAAGTTCTGGACTCTATGGAGAGACATATTTTTTCTACCACTCAGCGATCCTACGTTTCCTAATAAAAAAGTACCCAACTTGTGGCGATGTGTCCAGCATCGACCACAGGAAGTTCAACTTGGACAGGTCAATTTTTTTCCCATTCACAACCAACACTGTTTTACAATGTGGGTACCTGTAGATTTTGGGCCTGGGATTGGCCGCCACCCAGAAAACTTACCAAACACAGATATTCTTTAAAACTAGACACCCTGAGGAGTCTAAGAAAGTTGGCTTGCATGGATCCTACAAGGTTTCCTTACCCACAATGCCTCGCACACCTCAAACTTTTCCTAAAATCAATCATCTTCCTTGCATTTCTGTGACAACAATTTCCGAAACCCAAAGGGATCAGCATAATTCATAACACCTAGCATTCATCCTAATTCTCCCAGTAAAAAGCTACCCCACAAATCCCCAGTCTGCCTCCTGAGGATGGGGGTGGCAGTATTGCCTCCTTTGGAGAAAGCAAGGCCCTATAACAGGGTGAGCTGGCTTCAACCCTTTGTAAATTTGAAGTAAGATATGCTGGAATTGTAAACTAATGATTCTGGGACCAATACATTGTGGGTCACGGTGTGGCAGAGGAAAGGGGGTGGATTTATGAGGGCAAGGGCTTGAAGAGCAGAGGCTGTCAGTTATGAAAATTTTTATTTAAAAAATCTACAAAGAAATTGCCAACAAGGACAAATGTGGTAGCACATCTGTTCCCACTTAATTGGTCACAAAAAGGCTGTGTTTTAGAATATCTTACATGATTAAAATACTTGTTGCAGAGCTCTTTGCGTGACCTGTACTTTTGAGGGAATTATAATTGCGATAACATGATTCTGGTGATTGGGGGGTGAAGTTAGCCCTCATGGAATGAGAAGCATGTTGCTCTGAGCTCCCCGTCCAGCACAGGCTTTTTTGTTTACATGCAGTCACATGGGGATAGACTCACACCAGAAGCTATGTGGAGACTGAGCTGCCTGGAGGGGCAAGGAGAGGAGGCATATTTCACAGGCATTGACCTCCTGAGAGAGCTCTACAACCTGAGCGGAGCTGCGGAACCCAACACAGCTGAGGACAAGATGCTCTGGTACTTTCAACAGGCAGGGCAGGCACAAGCGTTCTGTAAGATGGGCCAAGTTCCTTTTTGTTCAAAATCTTCTCCCTCACTAGATCACCAATCTTTGGAATCCAGCTAGGAGCTGCTGGTACTGCCTGAACTTTGCCAGAGGCAAATGTTTCTGTAGCTCGCTGCTTTGCTCATCTCGGAAGTTCTTCAAGTTTCTTTAAGACAGCCAAACGTTCACTGATTTCAAGAGGCATTTATGCTGCCACTGTACTAGGACTGTCAAGGTCTGGGACCCACAACTTACCCTTGAACAGGACTTCATACAGAGTCCGACTACTCAAGAATCTTCTTGAAAGATTTGTTAAGGCTCTCTGTACCTCATACAGGTGGTGGACCCAAATGCGACAAGGAACCTAAGGCTCTAGCTCTTAAAGGCTGCTTTAAGTCACGTTTTTCCTTTCCACTATTGCATTTCCAACTGGATGATAGGGCAAGGAATAGTGCAGTCACACCCAATGTTTCCATGGAATCCCAATAAGCTATATAGGCAAACGCAGGGTCCTCGTCTGAACAGAATGCAGAAAAGAATGTAGCTACTGCATATGTGTCAATGAAGACTTGCAAATCTTTTAGAGCAGTTCAGGTGTCAGCTGATCACTGTGACCATACCCATAGTAATTGAGAGCAGGAATCCCCTGTTAACATGATGTATTTTAAAGATCCAACTGTATGTAGGGGCCAGCAGTGATTCAGATTAACACAAGCATGAGGCTTGTTCAAGATGATGAGAGGTGTCTGTGTTGGGTGTGCTGTGGTGGAAACCTTTATTTGTTGACAAATGTCACATTTAAGGACATAGTCTTTTTCCTGTTTGTACAGACCTGGCCACCACTAGTGTTGCTGTAATAATGAAATTGCAGTTACCACACCTACGTGAGCAGATGCTAGACCCTCATGTGCTGCTAGAAATAATTCTAACCTGTGGTCTGAATTTGGAATCACTCTATCCCCCACTCTAGGAAGGTGAGCAAACGGAATGTTTTGCACACTTAGCTGGTAGGAGTATTTTGCTGGAAAACATTTTGGTAAGGGGGTGTCACAGAGTGAAGCTGTGACAGCCCTCATAATGTCTCCATCTATCCTTGTGTTAGAATGTGTCACTGTTGCTACAACAGCAGTTTGCACTGTTGCCTTTGCAGCTTCATCAGCCAGTTAATGCCCTGCAATGTATATTCCTACACATTGATGGCTCAGTGTGAATAACATGAGCCCCTGGCAAACTCACTTTGAGTTTTGCCACCTGTCCCCAAATAATTTTATGCTTGACAGTGTTCCTTTAGAATCTCCCAATCCATTCTTGCTCCAATAGTGTAGGTACTCATTAAAAGACTAGTTCACCACTGATCTCCAAGAAGGCAGACGCACCTGCAGACGCCTGGCGAAGAACTGGAGAACAACCAAGAAGAATTTCATCCACAACAAAATAATTGCCAACTCCACCAACTCCAAGGAACTCTTCAGCATCATTCAGGAATTCACCAACCCATGTAGGGAAACTAGAGACATCACCCCATCCCAGAACCGCTGTGATAAGCTTGGAACCTACTTCCACCTTAAGATCAAAAACCTCTACAACAACTTCGCGACCATCCACAAGACACCACAGCCAGCCCCTCGCCCCCCTGGAGACACCAGCCAGCCCAACATCTCCAACTGGACTCTGATCACAGCTGAAGACACCGCCTCAACCATGAAAGGCATCCACTTGGGGGCCCCCACCAACCTCTGCCCTCCTCTCATCTACCACAGAGCCACTGCTGCCATCGCACCCGAACTACAACACACCATCAACACCACCTTCAAAACAGGCACATTCCCAGGTGACTGAAAGAGCGCCAAAGTCAGACCCTTGCTCAAGAAGCCCACAGCTGACCCCACGGACCTCAAGAATTATAGGCCCATTTCGCTCCTCCCCTTCGCAGCCAAAGTTGAATAGAAAACAGTTAACAGGGAACTGACACGATTCCTCAAAGAGAACGCCATCCTCGACCGGTCCCAATCCGGATTCCGAAGCAACCACAGCACCGAGACCACCCTACTCGCCGCCACAGACGACATCCACACTCTCATGGACCAAGGCGACTCTGCAGCCGTCATCCTACACGACCTAACAGCGGCCTTCAACACCGTCTCCTACCGCACACTAGTCACCAGGCACAAGTAGATAGCCGCTCTGCTCTGCTCCACACCACCGTGTGTTTGCTTAAGGCAACGTTGGTATATTTATACCTGAAAGGTGCCGGGTTTGACGTAAGGTTGGACATAAGACGTCACTAAGAACTAACAGTTCTTTCTGGACTCCAGGAGTTCTTGAGCAAATCAAAACAAAAGCAGGGGGAATTCTCGGGCTGCTGGAGGCTTGGTTTGTTTAAAGAACGCGTTGTGCTTTCTAGGAGTCTATGGGAGTAGCCTTGCCGTGCTTTGGACTGCATGGGCTATTACTAAATATGGATATGATTCTTATGCCTTTATAAGGATATTATTTATTATAACCACATAAGGGCATGAATCGGGAATATCGAATTGGGGTCCTAGATAGAAATACAACATAAGAGGGAGCTGTTTGGAGAATAAATGGAATCTATGAAGGTGTGATCTTTACATATTTTGAGATAATTTGCCAAGAGCTTCCCTGCTTTATTACAACCACCATAGTAGTGAGCCCTACTAAGAAGGAGTATGGAGGACGCATTATCAGTGGTAGTTTTGTTAAAAGCTAGTTTAGCCCGTATCAACTCTGGAGAGACCAGATCTATTGAGGAAGTATAAAATGTATGTTCTAAGAGCTTAATATGTGCCAAAGTAGCCTCTCGTTGTTGAAGAAAAAGCTTCTTTTGTTAGACAAAGTCTATAATAAAGCCTCTCACAGTAGCCTTAAAAAATCCCATATGATATGGGGTGAGGAATTGGGGTCACTGTTAAGGTCAAAAAAATTGTTTGCGATCGTGCGAACAGAAGAAGAAAAAAAGAGGGTCTGAGAGGAGGGAATTGTTAAAGCGCTAACGAGAGGATGTGGGATGCGGAGGGAGCAAATTAAGATCTGTTTCAATTGGGACATGGTCAGAAATACCTATAGGTTCAATAGAGGAGGATAGTAGATTTTGAGATAAGGATTGAGAGAGAAAGATATAGTCTAGGCGAGAAAGGGAGGTGTGAGGAGGGGAGTAAAAGGAGAAGTCAAGAGTGTTGGGGTGGGAAAGTCTCCAAGAGTCTACAAGATGTGTTTGAGAAATAGTGTTGAGAAAGTGTTTAAGAGTCTTTTGAGGAACAATGCGAACTTGAGATTGACGATCAAGTAATGGATCTACAACTTGATTGCAATCGCCTCCTAATATGAAAAGATCATCTTGAAATTGGATACATTTTTGCGTAATCAGAGGCCAGAAGGAACAATCAGGATGTGTAGGCCCATAAATATTAAAAACAGTAAAATTAACAGTATCAATTAACAACTTAGCTAACAACCATCTACCTTCTGTGTCAATTTCTTGCAATATAATTTTACAGTCAAATTTTTTATGACATAAAATTATAACACCATTTTTTTTATTAGCAGAAGGAGAGAATGAAACTGTACCTACCCAACCTCTTTTTAATTTTAACGCCTCAATTTCTATAAGGTGGGTCTCTTGTGGGAGAACTAAATTAGGGTTATAAGAGGCAAGATGGGAAAGAATTGTCTGTCTCTTAATTGGATTAATAAAACCTTTCACATTCAAGGAGATAACTCTGTCATGATTTGTCGAATGGCGCCTACCTGACTACAACTCCCAGAATGCCAACACAGTGGGAGGAGTTTCTGGACATATACTCCAGCGCAACACTAGGGTGCGTTGTATGTGATTATTCTTCTGAACCTAGGGCCAGATGTAGGTGAAATAGATATACCGATTTCTAATTACCGAATTTTACCGATTCGGTAATTAAAAATCGGTAAATCTATGGGGTGGACATGTAGGTATTCCAGATGTGCTGGAATACCGATTCGGATGATTTCGGTACTTACCGATTCGGTAAATACCGAATCGGTAATGCCCATTCATTCCTATGGGCTTTGAAGCCCATAGGAATGAATGGGCATTACCGATTCCAGGGGGTGTCACTTTGACACCCTCTGGCACCCCCAAAACAGGCTCAGGTGCCATATGGCAGGCATACATGCCCTAAGGGCAGGTCTACCTGTCACATGGCATAGGTGTGCATGCACACCGGAATCGGTATTTTACCATCAAATTGGATTTGATGGTAAAATACCTATTCGGTAAGGCCTCTGGGACTCTGAAGAGTCCCACCTACATCTGGGTGGCTCAGATTCGGTAAATTTACCGATTTTTATTTTACCGAATCGGTAAAATTACCGAATCGGTAATTTTACCGATTCGGTAAAATAATGCCCCCCTACATACCTATCACCTATTTACCGATCGGTAACGGCTGAAAATACCGATTTTCGGCCGTTACCGACCGACCTACATCTGGCCCCTAGTTTGTTAGTGTTCGTTCCTGAACGAGGGTTTGAACTATCAAGTTTGGGAGGACGCTTGTTTTACAGGCGTTCATGATTTCCGAGGATTGTTTCTTTGAACCTGGGAGAAGTTGACCTTCATTTCCGTCCTTCCCGCGTGCGGCTGCAGCGGGGAAGGACTTCCGCGTTCTGGGCTGAGACGCGTTCGCTTGGAGCTCATAGGAAGTCGGAGGAGCTCATTCATCGCCCTTTCTTGCTACTTGGTTTCCTTCCCGCGTGCGGCTGCAGCAGAGAAGGTTTTGGGCATTTCCGCGTTCTCGGCTGAGACGTAGCTGTTTGATTCCCGACATCAAGCACGAAATCAGTCAGCTGTTGTTTGCATTCCTTCCTTCCCACGGGCGGCTGCAGCGGAGAAGGATTTCGTTGAGAATTCTTGCAAGCGTAAACGTTGGGACAAAGCATCAAACTGGAAAGGCTTGCGTGAGAACCATTGGTTTGAAGCTACTTGCCGGTAAGCCTCGGAAGAGGTTGGATTTAGTGCTGTGTTTACACTGTCCTATTATTTTTCTAGTGTTCCGTTTAGTTGGGCCCAGCTGGAATACTAGTGGTTCGTTTTTTGTTCATTCTTTGGATGGCCTTTGCAGAGACTGTAACTTTCTCAGAAACTTTGTTTGCCAGTACAATGCCGAGGTCTTGATTCTTCTGTAGAATTACAGCATCTGGGTCACTGGAGAGAGTTCTTTATTGTTTAAAGGGAAAAGAGAAAAAAGGGTATGTTTGTTTAGAGGTTCCTGTTTTTTCTTGGCTGAGTATTTGTGACCTGGAATTAATACTGGGTTTGTTTTTCAGGCAGCTATTACAAAGTAGAGAAGTATCTACTATTAGAGAGGAAAGACTCCCCTCCTGATTTACGGGGTAGGTAGAGGATACTAGCGAGAATTTATGAAAGTAGCTAGGATTGTATGCTATAACCTGTCTCTCTCTTTTTTGTCGTTTCAGCTATCCCTTCCGTTGCTGTCCCTTCCCTTACCTTTCCCTCGCTTGATTGCCTTTACGCTCTGTGTTAGCACAACAGTCTGAGAGTGGGGAAATCAGGAGGTGGACCCCTTTTCAGCATCACCCTGATCCTGAGCGGAAGACGGTTGTGACAAACTCTGAATGCAAAGACATTAAAGATTTATACAAAACAAAATGTGCAGTTATAAGAAAGTGAAAGGAGAAACAAGTGGAAAAAAGCAAAAGAATACTAGGGAAGGAAAAGGGAAAGTCAGATAGGAGAGGAAAAATACGTGGAGAGACAGTACATATCCAAAAAGGACGAGTGAAAAAACATACCTGAAGGGGACAAAAACGAGATAACACTGGGGCAATGACGGCGTACGGAAGATGAGATGCCCGAACCAGGAAGTCCGGACAACACCAGAACAAATGGGGATATATAGACGGACCAAACAAGTTAAAAATAATAGACAAAACCTGTGAGAATATAAAAAGGAGTTAAGGAACCATCATAAATGTTAAAAGATAATTAGAAAATACACATTTGACAAAGCTAAGAGGTAAAAAAAACCAAATATGAACTGTAGCAATGATTTATAAATCAATAATGAAAAATTAAAAGAAATAACAAAATTGTAGATAATAAGAGGAGCATAACTAATTAACCATGAGAAGTACTGGCAACAAACTATATCGCAAATGAGAAAAAATTAAAACAAGTAACTATACTATTAAATGTAAGAAGTGGAAAGGTAAAAAGAGGAGCAAATATAAACATATTTGAATCATACGTTAATAGTGTGGAAACATTGAGAATAATGCAAATATGAGTATAACTTGCCAAGCATTAGAAGGACCAGCAGCATCTATGTTGTTGTAGAGTGAGAGTGGATACATTTCCTAAGTTCCGCAGGATCTTAGAAGGACAAAGTTTGATTTTGGAAAGTCATCTTAAAGATACAGGGGTGAAAAAGGCCATAGCGAGCTCCCAGAGAGCGCAGTGGTGGTCGAAGTTTAAAAAACTCTTTTTGCCTGGCTGCTGTAACATTGGAGACATCTTGAGAAAGAAAAACCCTCTGACCAAGCCAAAATTTTGTCATTTGCACTCTAGCGGCAGAAAGAACTGAGAGCAAATCAGTAAATTTCAGAAAGAGGATGATGACTCCCGGGGGTCTGACCGAGGGTGCAGAAAGCGGAGGACGAGGACCAAGCCTGTGAGCTCTTCTGGAGTTTGAGTGATGTTGAAGGAGGCATGTCTAATAGTTTCGGCAGGAAAGAAGAGAAAAAGGCAACAGGATCTTCCCCTTCCAAAGCTTCAGGTAGTCCATAAATATGTAAGTTATTCCCCCTGTTGCGATTTTCCAAATCTTCAGTATGCTATTGAAGTTTACAGACCTCCTTCTCCAGAGAGGAAAGCCTTTGAGAGTCACCTTGGACAACCGAAAGTTTGTGTTCTATTGTAGAAACCCTATTCTCCATTGAAGACCACTTTTCCTCCAGAAGTTGCATTTTACTGTTTGTTTCTTCCACAAGCGGACGCAAGGCACGAATTTCCTCCAACTACAGTTCCAAGGAGATTGAAGATGATTCCATATCGGGAGAGGGAGGATCTTGCTTCAATCTTTTAGAAGTTGAAGTAGACGGAGAAGATTTATGCGGTGTAGATTGTGATGAAGGAGGACGAGCAGAAGCCACTCCAGCTATGTCTGCAGTAGGGGCGAAGTAGCAGTTGCAGTTGATAAAGGAAGCATAGGCGTTATTGTGGTATAACCTTTAGGTATAAAGACAAATTGTGGCTTGCGTAATCTACCCATATACGGGTGCCAACCCAATAAAACAATGCACGTTGTATGAGAAAAGAGAAGGCAACTGTGGTAGTAAAAATTCTTCAGGAATTGCAAAATATGATGGCAAGAAAAATATCCTACAGTTCATGAAAAGGGCAAGCAGCAGCAGGCAAGTGATGGGAGATGCCATGACATGAGGAAGTAACATCCAAGAAAAACAGTCCAGAGAAATTAATTGCGCAAAGGTGGAACCTGGTTACTAGAGGTGTTGTGGAAGTCCTTTGAAAGAAAATAAAATTCCATAGAAAATATGCCAGGAATGTAAACTCCGTTAAAATGGGGAAAAGGGGCGCTGTAAAAGCCACATAGGAACATCATGGAATGCCCTTCAAAATGCTAAAATAATGCTAAAGTATAGCGGGCAGCTGCAGAATGGAACTGTTGGTTGCCACTGTGGAATGATTGTGTCTCCTGTCGAGTGCGTCTTCGAAAGCTTCAGGGCATTTGTTTCGTAACATAATCACACGGCTGCCTGTGCCGTGGAAGGCTGCACCATTGTGACTAATGAAATACAAGGCTGTGTGGTGAGAACTGTGTCTACGCCCGAGTCACAGCACAGGAGATACGGCGGAATGAACCAGCAAAGATTCTGGTAGGCCACTGAGGAAAATTATGGTTTCAATAATAAGGATGTGCCGGAACCTACTAAAGGATGAAATTGCTCCACATTAGGACTACAAGTTCCATCATGCTTTTAAGAACTGACGTACTAACGTAGACCCACTTAGGGCAGTGCATGTATAAATGAATAAAGGGAGCCCACTGTGCACATCCTGAATTGCCTATGAAAAAGAGGATCATTGCCTCGAAACGCGTCAGCGAAATAAATGAAATCTAATACCGGAATGGAACTGTTGGTTGCCTTTGTGGAATGGTTGTGTCTCCTGTGGAGTGCGTCATCGAAAGCTTCAGGGCATTTGTTTGGTAACATAATCGCACGACTGCCTGTGCCGTGGAAGGCTGCACCATCGCGACTAATGAAATGCGAGGCTGTGTGGTGAGAAATGTGTCTACCCTTGAGTCACAGCACAGGAGATAAGACGGAATGAACCAGCAAAGATTCCGGTGGGCCCACTAAGGGAAATTATGGTTTTAATAATAAGGATGTGCCAGAACCTACTAAAGGATGAAATTGTTCCACATTTGGACTACAAGTTCCATCATGCCTTTAAGAACTGACATACTAACGTAGACCCACTTAGGACAGTGTATGTATAAATGAGTAATGGGAGCCTGCTGTGCACATCCTGAACTGCCTATGAAAAACAGGATCATTGCCTCCCAACGCGTCAGCAAAATAAATGAAATCCAATACCGTAATGGAACTGTTGGTTGCCTTTGTGGAATGGTTGTGTCTCCTGTCGAGTGCGTCTTCGAAAGCTTCAGGGCATTTGTTTGGTAACAAACTGGGGTGATATAGGCAGCCTCTTAGTAAAAGGAGAACATTATATTATCACTATATCGTATAAGTAGGCTGCTCTAGCATCCTAGAAAGTAGTGTATTAATATTAAAATGTCACTAATTTTTCTGCACTAGTGACCAAAGATCCATAAACTCAGGGTCTTTGCTCCTTTATGTTTTTCTCTTTAATGTTATCTGGTTAAACAACACATTTTTGCTCTTTCTTGACTTTTCCCCAGAAGCGAGATTTAGTTTTAGCTGTCTTTTCTTTCTTAAAACAATTTCCTCACCAGTAGCCATTTTCGGTCTGGCCATAGGAAGATTTATTTGTATTTAGTACCTTAAAATTATTTTTCATTGTGTACTAACTATACAGTAATTCATGTGGTAAAATATGAGGAATGGAAAATTAGTCTGAAGGAAACCTATGAATCTCTGAATTGTACACAGGTTACTTAAGGCATGATTACGAGTACAGCGGTCTTGAGTCCGCCATACCAGTGGTGGTGGTCCAACAGCCGCAACCTAGGTGGTCGGACCCCCTGATCCAAGTTTGGCAGTGGGATCACCACCAGCCCGACACAACACCACCAGGATCTAGGAATGCAAAGATGCAGCAGAACCAAAGGAGGTTCAGAATGGTGACGGTGCTGAGGAAGGGACCACCGTCGGGATTGCGACTTCGCTTTTTGTCTGCCTTTTCATGGCGGGAACTCTGCCATGAAAAGGATGGCGGAAAGGGAAAGAAGGGGCCCCAAACAGGGCCTGAGCAATTTTGTCCATGGGTGTAAAGTATTTGGGCACATATTGTACCCACTTCTCCATGCACTGGTGTGCGTGCAGTTTGTGCCATGCATAACATGGTGCATGGCACACACTGCACGGATTTGCAGAAGGTGCTGCACCGCAACTGTATCAGCTGTGGCCCATCTTAATGGGCGAGCCATGCTGCTGCCTTAGGATAGGGAACAGCGTTTACAACGCAACTTTTACCACGCAGTACCTTTACCATGCAACTTTTACAACGCAAGTCGTTACAACGACTTTCGCTGGGGGGTGCTGTAGGATAGGGAATAGTTTAATTTGCTATCCAAAACCTTCCCTACTGTCCACGGGGACTGGAGTTGGAATAGTAAATTAAACTATTCACTATCCAGCTGCCCCCCAACGCAAGTCGTTTTAATGACTTGCGTTGTAAAACCTGTGTGGTAAAGGCATGCGTTGTAAAAGCATGCGTAGTAACGACACACATCCCCGTAGGACCGTCAACCTCAGACCGCTGGTCTGGCGGTCCACTCATAATTTGTGGTTACCCATACTATCATGATTCAGAGGGCAGTTCACAAAATGCCCTAATACTTGCATATTTGCTTGCATTTGGAAGCCATAACAAACACATTTTCTACTATTCTGTGTTCCCACAGGTCTCTTGAAAAAAAAGTACCCCATTTGTAGGGCTGAGTCTGGCGCCTGTGACACAAAATCCTGAAAAATGTGGCCTGGAGACATCACATTCCATTTAGCAAAATCAACACTTTAAAAAAAATGTAGGTAGCTATGTAATTTTGGTACTAGCTCATCCACCACACAGGGAAACCTACTAAACCGAGATATTTCTGAACACAAGACGTTCTGCGCAGTCGTGAGTAATGTGAATTGAAAGTATCTCTCAATATTCTCCTACCCAGAAGAGTTTGCAAACCTCATAGTTTGGCTTAGAACTCTCCTTTTCCTCACATTTCTGTGATGGGAAGTTCAGGAACCTTCAGGCATCTACAAATATCCTACCAACCAGTGATCCTACAAATTTCCTGACACAAACAGTACCTCACTTGTGTGGTAGGTCCAGTACTAGCAAATAGAAACACCCTGAAATGCAACACAGACTTATCACATTTTCTGTTCGAAACTAACCTTTTTTGTATTTTGAGTGGCTGTGGAATTTGGACCCTAGTTTAACTGGCATTCAGCAAAATCACAAAGCCAGACATTTTGGATGATGTGACTTTTATGGATCTTACTAGGTTTTCTTCTTCT
Source organism: Lissotriton vulgaris (assembly GCF_964263255.1). NCBI lineage: Eukaryota > Metazoa > Chordata > Amphibia > Caudata > Salamandridae > Lissotriton > Lissotriton vulgaris. Next base: position 1,061,292,269 of record NC_141693.1, on the reverse strand, counting down.
TCTCAGAAGCGTTAGCAAACGTCAAACTTTGGCTAAAAAGACACATTTTCCTTACATTTCTGTGAGGTAAAGTTCTGGACTCTATGGAGAGACATATTTTTTCTACCACTCAGCGATCCTACGTTTCCTAATAAAAAAGTACCCAACTTGTGGCGATGTGTCCAGCATCGACCACAGGAAGTTCAACTTGGACAGGTCAATTTTTTTCCCATTCACAACCAACACTGTTTTACAATGTGGGTACCTGTAGATTTTGGGCCTGGGATTGGCCGCCACCCAGAAAACTTACCAAACACAGATATTCTTTAAAACTAGACACCCTGAGGAGTCTAAGAAAGTTGGCTTGCATGGATCCTACAAGGTTTCCTTACCCACAATGCCTCGCACACCTCAAACTTTTCCTAAAATCAATCATCTTCCTTGCATTTCTGTGACAACAATTTCCGAAACCCAAAGGGATCAGCATAATTCATAACACCTAGCATTCATCCTAATTCTCCCAGTAAAAAGCTACCCCAGAAATCCCCAGTCTGCCTCCTGAGGATGGGGGTGGCAGTATTGCCTCCTTTGGAGAAAGCAAGGCCCTATAACAGGGTGAGCTGGCTTCAACCCTTTGTAAATTTGAAGTAAGATATGCTGGAATTGTAAACTAATGATTCTGGGACCAATACATTGTGGGTCACGGTGTGGCAGAGGAAAGGGGGTGGATTTATGAGGGCAAGGGCTTGAAGAGCAGAGGCTGTCAGTTATGAAAATTTTTATTTAAAAGATCTACAAAGAAATTGCCAACAAGGACAAATGTGGTAGCACATCTGTTCCCACTTAATTGGTCACAAAAAGGCTGTGTTTTAGAATATCTTACATGATTAAAATACTTGTTGCAGAGCTCTTTGCGTGACCTGTACTTTTGAGGGAATTATAATTGCGATAACATGATTCTGGTGATTGGGGGGTGAAGTTAGCCCTCATGGAATGAGAAGCATGTTGCTCTGAGCTCCCCGTCCAGCACAGGCTTTTTTGTTTACATGCAGTCACATGGGGATAGACTCACACCAGAAGCTATGTGGAGACTGAGCTGCCTGGAGGGGCAAGGAGAGGAGGCATATTTCACAGGCATTGACCTCCTGAGAGAGCTCTACATCCTGAGCGGAGCTGCGGAACCCAACACAGCTGAGGACAAGATGCTCTGGTACTTTCAACAGGCAGGGCAGGCACAAGCGTTCTGTAAGATGGGCCAAGTTCCTTTTTGTTCAAAATCTTCTCCCTCACTAGATCACCAATCTTTGGAATCCAGCTAGGAGCTGCTGGTACTGCCTGAACTTTGCCAGAGGCAAATGTTTCTGTAGCTCGCTGCTTTGCTCATCTCGGAAGTTCTTCAAGTTTCTTTAAGACAGCCAAACGTTCACTGATTTCAAGAGGCATTTATGCTGCCACTGTACTAGGACTGTCAAGGTCTGGGACCCACAACTTACCCTTGAACAGGACTTCATACAGAGTCCGACTACTCAAGAATCTTCTTGAAAGATTTGTTAAGGCTCTCTGTACCTCATACAGGTGGTGGACCCAAATGCGACAAGGAACCTAAGGCTCTAGCTCTTAAAGGCTGCTTTAAGTCACGTTTTTCCTTTCCACTATTGCATTTCCAACTGGATGATAGGGCAAGGAATAGTGCAGTCACACCCAATGTTTCCATGGAATCCCAATAAGCTATATAGGCAAACGCAGGGTCCTCGTCTGAACAGAATGCAGAAAAGAATGTAGCTACTGCATATGTGTCAATGAAGACTTGCAAATCTTTTAGAGCAGTTCAGGTGTCAGCTGATCACTGTGACCATACCCATAGTAATTGAGAGCAGGAATCCCCTGTTAACATGATGTATTTTAAAGATCCAACTGTATGTAGGGGCCAGCAGTGATTCAGATTAACACAAGCATGAGGCTTGTTCAAGATGATGAGAGGTGTCTGTGTTGGGTGTGCTGTGGTGGAAACCTTTATTTGTTGACAAATGTCACATTTAAGGACATAGTCTTTTTCCTGTTTGTACAGACCTGGCCACCACTAGTGTTGCTGTAATAATGAAATTGCAGTTACCACACCTACGTGAGCAGATGCTAGACCCTCATGTGCTGCTAGAAATAATTCTAACCTGTGGTCTGAATTTGGAATCACTCTATCCCCCACTCTAGGAAGGTGAGCAAACGGAATGTTTTGCACACTTAGCTGGTAGGAGTATTTTGCTGGAAAACATTTTGGTAAGGGGGTGTCACAGAGTGAAGCTGTGACAGCCCTCATAATGTCTCCATCTATCCTTGTGTTAGAATGTGTCACTGTTGCTACAACAGCAGTTTGCACTGTTGCCTTTGCAGCTTCATCAGCCAGTTAATGCCCTGCAATGTATATTCCTACACATTGATGGCTCAGTGTGAATAACATGAGCCCCTGGCAAACTCACTTTGAGTTTTGCCACCTGTCCCCAAATAATTTTATGCTTGACAGTGTTCCTTTAGAATCTCCCAATCCATTCTTGCTCCAATAGTGTAGGTACTCATTAAAAGACTAGTTCACCACTGATCTCCAAGAAGGCAGACACACCTGCAGACGCCTGGCGAAGAACTGGAGAACAACCAAGAAGAATTTCATCCACAACAAAATAATTGCCAACTCCACCAACTCCAAGGAACTCTTCAGCATCATTCAGGAATTCACCAACCCATGTAGGGAAACTAGAGACATCACCCCATCCCAGAACCGCTGTGATAAGCTTGGAACCTACTTCCACCTTAAGATCAAAAACCTCTACAACAACTTCGCGACCATCCACAAGACACCACAGCCAGCCCCTCGCCCCCCTGGAGACACCAGCCAGCCCAACATCTCCAACTGGACTCTGATCACAGCTGAAGACACCGCCTCAACCATGAAAGGCATCCACTTGGGGGCCCCCACCAACCTCTGCCCTCCTCTCATCTACCACAGAGCCACTGCTGCCATCGCACCCGAACTACAACACACCATCAACACCACCTTCAAAACAGGCACATTCCCAGGTGACTGAAAGAGCGCCAAAGTCAGACCCTTGCTCAAGAAGCCCACAGCTGACCCCACGGACCTCAAGAATTATAGGCCCATTTCGCTCCTCCCCTTCGCAGCCAAAGTTGAATAGAAAACAGTTAACAGGGAACTGACACGATTCCTCAAAGAGAACGCCATCCTCGACCGGTCCCAATCCGGATTCCGAAGCAACCACAGCACCGAGACCACCCTACTCGCCGCCACAGACGACATCCACACTCTCATGGACCAAGGCGACTCTGCAGCCGTCATCCTACACGACCTAACAGCGGCCTTCAACACCGTCTCCTACCGCACACTAGTCACCAGGCTACATGACGCAGGCATACAAGGGTCAGCCCTGGACTGGATCCGATCATTCCTCACTGGAAGAAGTCAAACAATCAGACTGCCACCCTTCCTCTCCGATCTCACGAAAATCACCTGCGGAGTACCACAGAGGTCATCACTGAGCCCAACCCTCTTCAACATCTACATGGCCCCCTCGCACCTATCATCCGACAACACAGCCTCAACGTCCTATCCTATGCCGACGACACCCAGCTCATCCTCTTCCTCACCAAGACCCCACCACCACCAAACTCAACTTCCAGAAAGGAATGCAAGACGTTGCAGTCTAGATGTCCAACAGCTGCCTGAAACTCAATGCAGAGAAGACAGAAGTCCTCATACTGGGAACCACCCTTTCAGCATGGGACAACACCTGGTGGCCGACCGCCCTCGGAAGCCCAACCACCCCCTCAGGCCACACCAAAAACCTCAGCATCGTACTCGACTCATCACTCACCATGAACCGCCAGGTCAACGCTGTCACCTCCAGCTGCTTCACCACCCTCCGCATCCTCCGCAAGACCTTCAAATGGATCCCCACTGAGTGAAGGAAAACAGTCACCCACACACTCATAATCAGCAGATTAGACTATGGAAACGCATTCTACACCGGCATTAACAAGTCCCTACTCCGCAAACTCCAGACAATACAGAACACTGCCGCTAGACTCGTCCTCGGCATCCCCGCCACGAACACATCAGCCAACACCTATGAAGACTCCCGTGGAAAAAAGAGTCACCTTCAAAATCCTCACTCACACCTACAAATGCTTACACAACAACAAAACCAAATACCTCAAGGATAGAATCAACTTCCACGTACCCAAAAGAAGCCTCCAATCTTCCAACCTCGCACTGGCCGAACCCCCCGAATCCACAGAGCCAGAGCAGGCAGAAGATCCTTCTCTCACATTGCAGCCAAATCCTGGAATTCCTTCAGGAAGGCCCTCAAGACCTGGCTTTTTTGTTAATCAGACCTGCTGACCTTCCCCCCCCTTTCAGTGCCTTGAGACCCTCACGGGTGAGTTGCACGCTCACAATTCCCCTGATTGATTGATTGATTGATTGATTGACACAATAACCCAAATCACACACTATAAATGTGGGAAATCCAGGATCATTATTTTCAAGTGCCAGAATTAGAGCTCAGTTGTGCAGTGCAATCACCTACTGACTGCATTAATGTTTTAATGGGTTGGAGTTCTGTATTCCTCGTTTTACCCCTCTCCATTGCACAAGTGGAAGAGTATTGGTATTTTGTTCCAACTGCTAGGCAGAATCATCAGTTTAAATTATAAAGATATCAACATGGAAATACCAGACTTACAGAAACGGGCTGGTTAACACCCCGGCACCCGCCAGGGACCCTCCTCTTTCACCCTGTGCCCTCAAGGTCAGCGCTCAGAAGGAGGCAAACTGGAGATTCAGTCCCTCCACTCAAACAGGCTATTTCTTTATAAAGCCACAGAAACAGTCACAGAGCACGCAAGAGGGTCTGCATGATGGGAGTGGTTTGCGTAAGGACCCCGTAGCACGGGGATGAAGGAAGGCAACCCAGCAGCCTAGTCACTAGCCCTCTCAATGAAACACAACTTTCGGCTCTGGAATTAGAATTTGTAGGGGAGTCCAGAACACAAAAATGTCTCTCCTGCCAAAGCCTGAGAGAAAGCGACCACGTATCAGAATTAACTAGATAGACATCAATTCAATAGTCTCCACCAACCCCAGCCTCCCATAAGGGGCCTGATAATATAAATACAAAGAACATTGACATACCTTCCATATTGCCATCTGTCATTACATCTACATTAGAGCTCAAACCGAACTCAAAACGGATGACAATTGCTGCCCAAGTCATTTGCGAGTTAGAATGGACCCCACAGCGGGCGTGTCTGCTACCAAGCATACAGCAAATCAGCGGACTTTCCACTAAATTTAAACAGCTCTCCCTCGACAAGAAGAAGGGCGAGCTTTCTCAAAAATATTGTAGCACAGATCGACAAAACACTCAGCTAAACTGCATCAGCAGATATGACAATGGGCAGAAAAAGTTCCAATCCAGCCCCCAGGCAATCGCCCACATCCAATGCTCAAGAGCTGGCGGCAATAAGAGTCTCACAGGACACCATTGCGAGGGCGCTTCTTTGGCAGTCTAATAAAATGGAATTGCAACTGGACTTGATACAGTTACTGGTAAACCACCTAGTAGAATTTGAGTCCAAGTTAAACCATCTGGAGCTCCCATTATTATCGCTTGAGAAGAAGCCATGTCCATACTCTCCAATTATTGATAAATTAAGCTCCTTACCAGAGGAATTGGGAGCACTAGTCAGACCAGCCAAGGTATCTTTAATGTGAATAGAGCCCCAGACAGTGACAGTAATCTCTTCTTACCCAGAAGCCTACAGTTCAAGCACTCAAGGCTCAGATGTTTTAACAGCCACCAAGCCCTGACATCCCCCGCCTTGCAACCACAGCACCAAACAAAACAGGGAGCCTCGGAGAGAATGTAAGGGAGTACCGATGCAAGGAAGACCTCCATCTCTCTCCAAGGAACTGATAGAAATAGAGTGCAAATGTGGACTCTGACAACACTCCACCCAAGGTCCTCCAAACAAATTCAACCAGCATATCAAGAAGGGTGAAAAAAAGGGTAAAAAAGCAATCTACGAAACAACACCTCTTCAGAAGATCCTCAACAAAGAAAAAATTCACTAAACTCCAGATAAACAGGAGGGTTTAAAGCCAGTCAAATTATTTTCGGTCTTTCTGCCCTCATCAATGCTAAAAGTTTAGCCCTCCACTCAAGCGCTGTAATATCCCTGGCTCCCACGCCGATGGGGATAGAAGCTGGACAAACATCTTTACCAGTTACAGTTAGCAGGGAAGCAACAACTACTGTGAGGCAACCAAGAACTCAGAGAGACCTCTCAGACCAAGACCGACAATCTGACTGGAACCCCCTGGAAGTGTTAGCTGGTTGCCAGATGGAACCCATAGAATATCCCCTGAACATTAGGAGCACAACAGAACATCCAAGGTCAGGCAGTGAGAGAGTAGCACAGCCCACTGAGAACCAAGGGTGGCAACTGATCACCAGTAGCAGGGTGGCTTCTAAAGGCCCACTACAGTGGATCCAGCGCAGCGCTCCCACTCGGACAGATGACCTAGTCCTCCCCGGTGAGGCCAGCAAAGGCCTCTTTGCTGCTCAAAGTGAAGCCCAGCTGCCCTCTTTGCACTCAATAAGAGCAGAGGACATCATGGCCAGCACCAAGTCACTGTTTATCCCCTGATATATCTCAACAGGCCCACCTGAAACCCTTAACATAGGAAACCTACTAAGGCTATTTAGTCACATCCCACATTAAGGCACAAAACCTCAGAGGACATGGACTGGGTAAGATTTGTGCTGCCACACTTAAATTCAACTGGGAAAGTTGCCAAGTCAACATGGAAGAGAAAGGCTCAGAGAGAAGCAGTATGGTCAGGAAGAGTGTCCTTTCCAGAATAGGGCATTGATTTATATATACCTCCCCTAGTAAAAGATCTGCACATCCTTCTGACCTCAACTTCCAGGAAAACTCCTACAAGTGTATTGAAGAGAACTATCGGGAAACTGACATCAAATCTTGGACCCAGAGGGTTCATGCACGCTAACCATCATCTGCACACACAATCAGAGCACACAGCAAGTGGGGGGGGGGGGGGCATTGCATGTTACATTTGAAAAACTGGGGTATAAACCCTAGCCTCGCTGGAGCCCTTAGTACCTGGCCTTTGGGACTAACCTACTCACTATCAATACTCTTGTGAAATGTGTCACGATTCATGAGTGTTAGAGCGAGTGGGGACACCTAAGCCTACTTGGAATCAAACAATATCCTATGGTTCCAGGAAACGTGGGAACTTGCCCCTTGCTCCTGTCAGGTTATTATTATTATTATATCTGATTTTGTAGAGCGCTCAGCTACCCGTAGGTTTCCCGGCGCTAAGAAAACAGAAGTAAGAGAGGACAACGGAAGATAAGGAATCGGTTACAGAGAAAACAACCAGGTTTTCACACCTTTGCCGAATTTGATGTAAGATGTTTCAGACCGCAGAGGGATGGGAAGTGAGTTCCAGAGCGCAGGTGCCAGGTGGGAGAACGAACGTCCGCCGACTCTGGCACGCTTGAAGCGGGGAACAGAGAATCTGCAGTGAGTGGAAGACCTAAGGGTGCGAGAGGGACAGTATTGCTGGACTAAGGTGGAGAGATAGTGGGGGGCTTTTCCAGCTTTGATGCGGTGCATAAAGCAAAGTGCTTTAAATTTGGTCCTAGATTCTATGCGCAACCAGTGAAGGCTACGCAGGGAAGAAGAGACTGAGGTTGTTCTCGGGAGATTACAGAGTAGACGGGCAGCCATGTTCTGAACTACTTGGAGCTTCCTGGTAACCTCCTTACAGGCACCCAGAAGAAGTACGTTGCCGTAGTCCAGCTGCGATGTCACTAGGGCCTGGACCACTGACTTCTGGGTATCTGGAGGCAACATCCATATGATCTTCCTCAGCCACCTGATGATGGTGGTACAGGTGGCCGAGACCTTGACCACATGTTGTCTCATGGATAACTGATTATCAAAGAGGACCCCCAGATTGCGTGCTGACGTTGCTGGGACCGGTAAAGGTCCCATTTGCTGAGGCAAATGTTGCGGGCCCCAGAGAGCGGAATCCGGCCCAAACAGGAGAAGCTCTGTTTTATCGCCGTTCAGCTTAAGCTTGTTAGTCAGCATCCAGTTGGCGATATCAGTGAGTCCAGCACAGAGAGAAGTGGAAGGGGAGTGTTGATTAGAGGAGAGAGAAAAAATAATTTGGGTATCATCAGCAAAGAAAAGATAGAAAGTCCCGCCTGTTCCGCAAGAAAAGCAAGAGGTCTAACATAAAGGTTAAAGAATAAAGGACTAAGAATAGAGCCTTGGGGAACACCATACGGAGAATTGTGAACAGTGGACACAGAAGAGGGGGAGAAAACCTGGAAAGTGCGATGAGAAAGAAAGTCAGAGATCCAGGCAAGGGCGGGGCCGCAGATACCCACAGACTTCAGGGCAGACAGAAGGATGCTATGGGAGACGGTGTCAAAAGCGGCACTCAAATCCAAAAGGATGAGTGCCACTGTCTCCCCTTTGTCTACCTGGCGCCTAACTGTCTCCGAGACTCCCAAAAGGGTGGACTCCGTAGGGAAGCCTGCGCGGAAACCAGACTGAGAAGGGTGGAGGACGTTTGCTGATTCAATGTAGGTGGTGAGGTGACGATTGACATGTTTCTCCAACACCTTTGAGAGGCAGGGGAGCAGGGAAATGGGCCGGAAGTTGGCAGGATTGCTGACATCCGCATTAGCTTTCTTCAGCAATGGAACCACCATCGCATGCTTCCAGATATAAGGAACCACTGCCTCAGTGAGGGATGCATTCAAAAGGGCCAAGATGCAATCCAAAGGGACAGTGTCCAAAGTACAAAGAATCTGGGGAGGCATGGGATCTAAAGGAGAGCCGGATTTAATCTCTGCCAGCAATTTCTGGAAAACGGGCATGGAGATACATTCCCATTTATCTAGTCGAGGAGAAGAGAGTCGTTCAGGATCATCCTGTGTGGAGAGTTGGTCGTGTAGCTGGAATGGTGGCCTAGGTGAGACGGAAGGAGAAGCGCCAAAACCTGCGTAGATGTTATCAATTTTTGATGTAAAGAACTCTGCCAAGGAATTACATTGATTGCTATTCAGGCAGGGGGCTTTGGGGGCACATGACATACCCGATAGTTCCTGAACTGCCTTAAAAAGGGCTTTAGGACGATTCTGGGCTTTCAGTATCGTGTCGTTAACATGATTAGCCCGGGCAGTGTTACATAGAGTGTGGTATTTATGTAAGGCAAGTTTGTAGTTCTCTTTATCTGCCAACAGGTAGTTGGATCTCCAAATGCGCTCCAGTCTTTTGCAGCGTGACTTTTCCACTTTGAGTTCTTCATTGAACCAAGGGGCAGGAGGGTGCAGGAACTTTTGTATACATTTACGTGCTGGAAGGCAGGACTCAATAGCAGAAGTAAGCCAGGTGCTGATCTTGCCCACGTCATCCGTGGTGATATTAGCAGAAGGGGGGAGAGTTTCTTTTAAGGAAAAATTAAGTTGCTCCAAATTCAGTTTTTGCCAGTTCCTTCTTATTCCAAGGGAAAGTGGGCTGCCAAGGGGGCCAGGTGCAACCGTTGTCTTGATGTGAAACTCTACAATGAAGTGATCCGACCAAGTAATCGGTTTAGGGGGGAGGCAGGTAACATTATCTAGATTAGCAAAAATTGGATCAAGTAAGTTGCCGCCTTTATGCGTGGGACCAGAGTTTAGAAGATTTAGATTGAGGGCGGCCAGGTCCTGTGTAAGATGAGTGCTGGTAGGGCATAGGGTGTCATTAAAATGTATATTTAGATCACCTAATAACAAAAAATTGTTGGATTCCAGCACTAGGGGAGAAATATGTTCCGGAAGAGCGGCAGCCCATGCGCCGGCAGCGCCAGGTGGGCGATATAAAAGGGCACCGGACAAAGTAAAATTTGGGGATAATAGGAGTTTAAAACTGCCAGCTTCGCAGTTAGGGATAACAAGATCATCCCACTTGCAAGAGTAGGTACTTTTAAAAATAATAGCAATGCCTCCTCCATCTTTAAGAGGTCTGTTACGACCCACGAAGGCGTAATCATCAGGGAGGGCGGTAGCGATGTCTGGACCAGAACAATCCTTTAGCCAAGTTTCGGTAAGAAACAAGGCCGACGGACTATATGAAGTGAGAAGGTCAAATATGTCCCTTTTGTGCTTAGGTAGAGAGCGACAATTTAAACTGATAAAACTAAACACAGGAGAGGGGTTAGGCAGATGAGCTTTCACAGGGAGAGGGGAATCGATCCAGAAAGGGAATGAGGGAATGCACAGCTCAGAGGGGTGAGACGTGATAGCCAAGGCGCAATCAGGGCAGGATAGAGGAGCGTCCTGACAGCACATGCGAGAGCAGTACTTGCCAGGCGACGGACATAAGCCAAGCAGAGTACAGCGAGAGTAGGTAAGTCTAGGGTAAATTATGCCAGGAGCGGGGGGAGTGGCCCCAGGTCCCAACTGGTCGCGGACGGGCGCAGACGGGCTTAACTCAGGCGCAAATCCGGCGCGCCTACGTCGCGCCCGCTGCGCTCGTCCGCTGCGCTTCCTAGGGAGGGGGACCATTTTAAAGGGCTGAGGGCGGGAGGGGCCGAGCGCTAGTCCGCTCGCGTCCGCTCCACTCCAGGCTCCTCACCCAAAATGGCGGCCAAAGTCGGGTCCCGGGCAGTGTTTTAATCACCTGCCATGGGATGAATGAGGGCAAGTGCACGAGTGTGCAAAGTAAGCTTTAAAATAATCGCCTGTATAACAAAATATTCAGAACACAGTGTGCAGGATAAAATACAGATTTAAACAATTCCGTTTTTAAAATCACCACATCGCCTCTAAAGTATCCACGGAGCCCGATATAGCCTTGGGCATCCGTGAACTTCTATCAATTGGCCTGTGAACACGAAGGGCTTTTGAAGGGCTGAGGGCGGGAGGGGCCGAGCGCTAATCCGCTCGCGTCCGCTCCACTCCAGGCTCCTCACCCAAAATGGCGGCCAAAGTCGGGTCCCGGGCAGTGTTTTAATCACCTGCCATGGGATGAATGAGGGCAAGTGCACGAGTGTGCAAAGTAAGCTTTAAAATAATCGCCTGTATAACAAAATATTCAGAACACAGTGTGCAGGATAAAATACAGATTTAAACAATTCCGTTTTTAAAATCACCACATCGCCTCTAAAGTATCCACGGAGCCCGATATAGCCTTGGGCATCCGTGAACTTCTATGGAGATCTTTACACCAGCAAGGTGAGCAAGCTTTGGCCGTCCATCTGGTGGCCTATCAATCTTTTATCAAGCACTCAGCAGACTTAGAGGCCATCAAACTCCGCATTGATAGTGAAGCATCCCAATCAATCAGGATCAAAAACCTGAAACCTAACCAGAACAACACGGATCTGATATTGGTCAACTGCTACATAAAGCCTCCAAATAAATCTGAGCTTTCAAGCATTAAGGGCTTACTGGACAGTGTAGAATCACTTATTCTTGACCACCCATCACACTAACTCATAATAATGGGTGCTTTTAATATATTCGGTTTAGGAAGGCCGTCAGATTCCCTCCCCCAGAAGAGTGGGAAGCAAACTGTACAAGAATTTCTGACAACTTATAAATTGGTATTGGCACAGTAGGAGATGCTTGCCAAAGAGACAGACCTATCTTTTCCTCCAACTTGCAAAGGGCCCTCAACCATTGATTATGTCTTCTTTTCTGAGCGCCTGGCTATCCAACTGGCACACTTTGATATTACAGAGAGGCAGGAAAGCGACCACAACCCCCGGAAAGATCCTGGTTCAACAAAGACCTCAACACTGAATGGAGACAGGTCAGAGCAGCCCAAAGACTCTGGCGAACAAATCCATTAACAGCCCCCCTGGACCAGCTCAGGATGGAATGCAGAAACTACAAAAAAAAATAATGAATGTCAATGTAAAAAAAACACTTTATTTCCAAGAAATAAATTCTTACAGAAATATTGCACATTTCCCAATTTGTTACTGTAAATAACAAAAAATCCATACAATCAGCCTTGCAGTCAGTATTACTACTCAGAGATAATTAGTTTGACCAATGAATATCTGCGGTTTATATGGATATAGCAATATAAACATCTAATTCTCTCACACTAAAACTCTATAAAATGTCAACCTTCTAAAGTCACACATCCATTAAAAAGAAAAAAAGAAATCCATTTTAGAAATCATTTTTGTAGAGTTTAGTGCATCTGCATGTCATCATTAGAATGTTAGCTATGTTGCTAGGATAGAATTTTAGCTTTTGATTATAGGAGTTGATCTTTCCCTCACCATTACTCAACTGAGTCAAAACAGCTCCAACCCCTACAGCACTTGCATCAGTAGTAACAAAAGTCTCATCCTTAACATTAAAATGCCCAAGAGTAGGAGCACTAATGATGCTTCTTTTAATGTTATTAAATGCCTTGTCACAACTCTCATTCCAAGTAAAAATAGCTCCTTTCTTCATCTGCAGTCTCAGTGGTTCGACAATTTCTGTAAAACCCTTGACAACATTTGAGCACTACTCAGCAAGTCCTAAAAACGACTTAAGCTGATCCTTATTTTTTGGAATGGGAGAGTCTCTAACTGCAGCAATGATACATTTTTTGGCTTAATACCTTCTTTGCAAATTTTGTGTCCAAGAAACGTCACACTATCTTTTGTTAATTGACAATTTTCTTTCTTTATGGTCAGTCCATTATCATCCATTCTTTTCAATACCTCATTCAAAACAATATCATGGTGTACACTGTCTTTTCCTACAATTAAAACATCATCCTGAAAACACAAAACATCATTCATGTCTCCAAAAATCCTCTCCATCACTCTCTGAATGGTCTTTGATGGTCATTGTTCACTACCATTCTAAATGGTTTGTTGTGGAAAGCACAGAATTTATAAATACTCAAAGAGTTGTTGATTTTATGGAAAGGGTGTTTATGAATGAAGGGATACCCAAGACACTAGTGTCAGATAATGGTGTGCAATTGGTGTCCAAAGAAATGCAAATCCAAATTTGGGATCATTCATGAGAGGGTTGCTCTATTTAGGCCACAAGCTAATGATTTAGTGGAACGATTTAACCAATTGATTATGGATAAAATTCAGTTGTCCCTGTCTGATAGATTGTCTTGGCGTGAAGAATTAAAAAAATTGGTGTGGTCTTACAGGTTTATACCGCATTCAATTACAGGGGTTTCTCCATTTATATCTTTAAAGGGATGTGAACCTGGTGTCAAAGAGGTTCCTGGTTGGTTGAAAGGGAAAGATTGTGTGTCGGTGGACAGAACTGCTGTGGAAGATAAAGTAGTTAAAATACAAGCTGAATCTACTAGATATTATAATGATAGGAAGAGTGTGAAAGATATTAAATTTGAGATTGGTGATCGGGTCACCATAAAAAATGGTGGTGTAACTACAAAGGGTGACAGCAAATATTCTGCACTGATTCAAGTGAAGTCTATAAAAAGAAATGTTGTTATCCTATCCGATGGATCAGCTTGAAGTACTGGAAACATATGCAAATGCTGTGTTCCGGTTCATGTTTCTGAAGATTGATGTCTTTTCAATATAAAAAATGGAAACTTATTATATTCCTTAATATGATTTATATGAAAAAAAGATATAATTTATTTAGTGTATGTTAAGTAGGGAGATGTGTAGAGTTGAGTGCATCTGCATGTCATCATTAGAATGTTAGCTATGTTGCTAGGATAGAATGTTAGCTTATGATTATAGGAGTTGATCTTTGAGCTGTGAAGCTGTGCTGGAGGTATCTGCCTTGATTCTCAAGTAAAGCTAATTGATCTTCATCAAATTGACTGAAAATTGGATCTTTACAAATTTATTCAACAAAAACATTATGAAGTGCAATATGTATAGCAGCTTGTCACAACCTCAAAAACACTAAGAGGAGGACATCCTAAAACAAGATGTTATAACTTTAGACAAATATTGGCCGGTGGCAATGGCTACATCCTGATACCTAAGGCCACATATCAAATTTAGGCCCATTTCCTTCGACCATATCCCATACTTTTTAAAGACAGGTCAGAGAAATGCCTCCCTCTCCTCCAGGAGAAATACGGAGACCAGTAAGTGACTCACTGAGTATTTCCTACCTCGCTTACAATGTCATTGACCATGCTTCTCAGCTAATTCTTTTTTAGCCCCAGTAAATGCCAACCAGGGTGAACACCTACCCTCAGCAGCTAATTTTAATTTCCTAAAAATTAACATATCTGGAATCTAGTACAAATACAGAAAAAGGTCCACAGGCTCCTGCAAAGCTAGGAAAGGAATCGCTGAACTATTGCCCTAAAGATACTGAAGGTTCTCCCTCCAACTGGTTTCAATAGCACATTGCCTGAAGGTGCCCTTTATTTGGCTGGTTTGCACAGTTTGCATGTCTGGGACTCCCAGTCGTTTCATCATTGTTATCACAGGATTCCTCTTTCCAGAGAGAACTGGCAATATTGCAGGTAAAATTAGAACTGACAGCTTGTCAGCAGGGAGCCAATTTCTGGCATCTGACGGAACACTCCAGGCTACTGATCTCAGCTGCCTCCTTATGGCTTGAACAGTCAGATTTTTAGGTGGAGCAAGGAGCAACTTCAAAGACCTACCTTCTAGGCCTTCCCATGACCTGTCTATCCATTGCCAGGACTTCTACCTCGTAAAGAGCCTGGGAGATTAATTTGCCCCGAATAACTTTACTTAATGGTTCTTGAAATGCATTGGGTCTAATATAAATCGTGTTACCAAGATGTAACACCAGGGAATTATTTGTCAATGGAACATTATAGTTGGAAACAGCGTCCTGCTAATTAAATCTTTGAACTGTGAATGGCTGCAAACTCAGCTTTGTTAAATGAAAAGAGAAAGGGACAAAATTGTTGTATGAACTGAGAAAAAGAAAAAGAAGAAATGTTTAAACGAAAAGAAAACATGGACCAAACTTTGTATTATATGATCCAATGGGCTCGCTTTTCACAGGCTGTGCACTTCGGACAGTGGAACCCAGTGGGTCACAATTGCAGTGATTCCACGTGCATGGGCAGAGCAGGTACTGAGGTCTGCACGCCATAACCTTTAGCCTCTGAGCAATTGCTGAATGCATGATTAAAATGTGATGAAAACACGTAAAACATTTGCGTGTGCCTTCTCCTCTCTTCAAAAATGTTTATCAAAGGTGTAGCTGCCATATTTACGATCACGTTCTTTCAAGCCATTTCACTTCTGCTGATAGTACAAGTCTCCAGGAAGCCATATGCTTGTCCCATCTCAGATCATCAGAGGAGATCATACCCAGATATCTGTACTCTCTGACCTGCTCCAACCTCATATCACCAAAAACCAAGTGAATTTCTTTTTCTTTCTGGAGAAAAACAGTGTCTTTGTCTTGTCAATGTTTATTTTTAGTTTGTTTTTAAGAAAATAAGAATTGAGGGCATTTAATTTCCGTTGGAGCCCGTTAAGCATAAGGTCCATTACCACCAAATTGTCCCCATACATAAAACAACTAATGTGCCTACCCCCTATCTTTGGAAAATAACTACGAGTACCACTTAATGTCAAGGGGAGATCTGCAATGAACAAAGATACACCTGCCGTAAGCCGCTTACAACTTGAATTTTCCTCGATGGGCTGGCACGCCCATCCAAGTCGACTTGGACCCAATTATCTCTATGAAGCTTCATTATAAGATCTAACAGGACTCCAGATATGTTCCACTGCTGAAGTTTGCGCCACAGTGTACCTCTGTCCACCCTGTTGAAAGCCACTTGGAAGTCAACGAAGCAGCAGCAAAGGCCACCTACTGATTCCATTAACTTTATTGCGACTCCCCACAGCTCAAAACAATGGTCCATTGTTGAGGGCTTTGGTCTGACGCCTCTTTGCTCCACAGGGATCATCCCGGTGTCAAAAGCTGAGGCCGCCAGATGTTTTAATAATGTTTGCGGAAAGAGTTTGGAGGGAAAATCGAGAAGGGAAATCAGACGCTAATTAGTGGACTTATCGTTTTTGCCTTTTTAGTAATGGGCTTCAGTATAGCTCCTTTCCACAAGTCTGGGAGGATGCCTGTGCGAGTTACCTTCTGAAAAAAACGACTCAATATTATTACCCATTTTCTGGGGTCTTTCCTAAATGTCACAGATGGTAACCCATCCGGACCCCAAGCCCTAGAATCTTTCATATGACTAATTATTTCAGACAACACGTCTGCTGTCTGGGTGCATGCAAACATTCCTGTCTCCATTGCAGAGCTAGCCCTGTCCACAAACAAAATCTCTGATTTTCTCCCACTGTATAGCGAGTAGATGGAAGTATACTAGTGATCTTCGCTCATCTGTGCCTCTAAAGAAGATGGAGATGACAGAGTTATAGAGTTGACTATTCGCCAGACATGCATAAGGAATAAAAAAGCCTCCTTCTACCACAACGCTCTAGATAAGGCCAAAAAACGCCCAAAAAGCTCTTTAACATCATCAATCAAAAAACCTGCAAGCTAGCCATAAAAATCCCTCAGATATCCATAGAATGATGTGAAAAGTGTGCTATCTTCTTCAATGATAAAATCACAAAAATTGAGCTCTCCCTCAATCACAACCAGCCCTCAAGTGGGGACCCCACACCCAGAAGGGAAGATAGCACCTCCTCTCTCACTCCTCGCCCTTCTTAGCCCTCCTTCGCACTCCTCGCCCTCCTTAGCAACGATCACCTCTCAGGGCACATCCAGACCCCAGGGTTCCAAATAAACCAGTGAGGCTTCTCTGCTGGCTACGTCCAAACCCTCCTCCCACTTTGAGGACCTACTCTTAGTCTCCCCGGCAAAAAACTCAACTACCCCTCTGAACTAAGATAATAAACAGCTCCCTGAAGCCTGGAGTGATGCCAGACTGCTTCAAACTCAGTCCAGTCACACCAAGAATAAAAAACTTGGGAGCAGAACTGAATAAACTCAATAACTTCAGACCAGTTTCCAATCTCTCCTTCCTAGCTAAAACACTAGAGAGATGCGTTCTCGCACAGCTTGACCAACACATCGAAAACAACAATCGACCTCCACCAATCAAACTTCAGAAAAGGATGCACCACAGAAGCACCCATTCTGAACATAATAGATGACTTACACAAGTCCCTGGATACAGACAAAAGCTGCCTACTCATTCATCCTCGTGACCTTCAACACAGTGGACCACAAGCTCCTCTTGGATTCCCTTAAAAAAGGAATTGGTGTGGATGGCGTGGTTCTACACTGGTTTTCATATTTTCTACATAAACATGCTAAAACAATTAAAATAGACAATCAGACCTCGGATATGACAGTGATAACCTAGGGGCTCCCCCAAAGCTCTACCCTCTCGCCCACACTACCTAATATTTACATGGAACCTCTCACCGCCATCCTCAACCAAGCTAAAATCCCCTTCCATCTATATGTGGAGACACCCAGCTCTACATGGAATTCCCCTCACCTGAAGATATTCACTGATTAAATGCCAACCTCAAAGAAGTCCAACACTGGCAATATTGCAACCACCTTAAGTTCAACCAAGACAAGACAGAAATGCTACCCATATCAAATACAGAGCAGCCCACCCAGATGCTAGAATGGATACACTCCATTGGCGCTCTCAACTGCTCTCTCTCCTTAGCCGACTCTGAAAAATCTCTAGGGATCACTCTGGACTCCAAACTGACCATGAAAGATCATATTAAGAACAATGAGAAGGGTGCCGTCTACAACCTAAATCTTCGGAACAAAATCAAACTCTACCTACTGCAGGAAGATCTCAAACCTCCACACAAGTGCTGGTGCTGTTGAGGTTAGACTACGGGAAAGCCACCCTCACAGGCTCTGCCAAATCCCACCTTGGACCCATCAAAATCCTTCTGAACGCAGCAACCAGAATGGCCACACAAATGAAAAAATGTGACCACATCTCCTCAGCCCTGAAACATCTCAGATGGCTCCCGATTGCAACTTGTTGCAGTTTAAAAACAGCCTGCCTCACCCACAAAGCCCTAAACACCGGAAAACAGACCTACCTCACCTCCAAGCTCAAAAGGGCAGCACAGATAAGAAACCTCAAAAGCTCAAATACCATGCTCCTCATCCAGCCCAAAGCCCACAAACAAAACACTCTGGCTTGATTCTTTTCAAGCAATGGCCCTAAAATCGGAACTCCATACCAATACATATCAGGGCCCATGCTTCAAGAGACAGTTAAAACATCTCCTATTCAACTGGCATCTCAACTAGTGGATCATTAACCACCCAACGAGACAACATCTCCACCTTCAGCTCTCTTTGGACCTCCCCCGCATCTCCTCCTGTCCTGTACTCAACCACAGACTTGACTTGATAAAGACATACCTGACTCCTGTCCTGTACTCAACCACAGACTTGACTTGATAAAGACATACCTGACTCCTGTCCTGTACTCAACCACAGACTTGACTTGATAAAGACATACCTGAGTTGATTTATCGTTATCTTCATGTTAAACATTCACTGAGTTGTATCTCGTTACCTTGATGTAAACATTTACTGATACCCTCGGGTCCTGTTAGTGCTATATAACACTCTTAAAATAAAAATAAAAATAAATAAAATGCACTGTGAATCTCCAGCTACAACCCCTCATGAACAATACTTCCATTGGCACTTCAACAGGAGAGGAGGAATTAAAGTTAGATAAAATAATAAAAAGGGAGGCCGGAATACCCATTAGTTGTAGCAACTTGGCTAATTAATCAGGCCCCTGTAATAAACTTGTGGCAGCAGGACCTGATCCTCAAATAGTGAGACAAGACAATAGAGGGTCTCAAAACCCTCTAGAAAGGTGAGTTGAACAGAACCTACCTGATAAAACCTAGTGGTAGCAGGAAGTAGGCAATGCGATATAAAAAATAAATCATCTCAGCAAGAAGGGCCCTCAGTAAAGCACAGTGGCTAAATCAACAAAAACCCACAACCAAAACCGTGGCAGATGTTAAACAAAAGAGGAAAACACTCAAAATAATTATTTGGGAACACAAGGAGGCAAGAGATCGAAAGGAATGGGCAACCTAGGTTTAACTTTTAAAGGATCCCCACCATGCGTGCTTTTAGGAGCACAAGAACAAATTAAAGACCCTTAATAATTCAAGGGAAAATGGAGTCTCAGAAGCAGCTTGGATCAGCCATGTTACCAATCTATATACCGACAACTTGACACCCCCAACTGTGACCATACAGTAGATGGTGAAGACTGGCAAGCAAACTGCCCCCACGAAAGATGCACAGGGGAACAAGCAATAGGGGAGAAGGCCAGAGTAACCTCCAGGTACGAGCTCTCTGTCTCATCTGACAAACCTGAATATGAAGGACGTGAACACAAACCCTAGGAGAGTTGAAAGAATCATAAAGCTCATAAGGAAAGGAAGGATGTGGCCCCCAGCCCTAATGGACTACTAGCCTCCCTGTTTAAAGCGGCTCCAGACAGCTGGGCTAGGATACTGACCCCACTCTTCGAGAGTGCGTTCCAAATGGTGACAGTTCCTGACATGTGGCGAGGCTCAATCTTCTGCCGCATATACAAAAAAAAGGGGACCGATCAGTACCTGCAAACTGCAGCTTAATTGCACTCCTTGTTGTGGTGGCCAAAATATACGTTCGCACTCTGCTGGAACAACTGGAGGCATGGGCCTGAAACCAAAAGATCCTACCATTCTTTTAATCTGGCTTTAGAGCCAGGGCATCAACAGTGGACAACATCTTAGCACTATCTTTTCTAAGACACCAATCCGCAAAACATAGCAGCTTACCCATATTTTGCTGCTTTGTTGATTACAGTGTGGTATTTGACAAGGTGGATAGGTCAACCCTATGGAGGAAGTTAGACGGCTGAGTATTGCCGCAAAGTTGTTACGTACTATAATATCATTCCATTCAGAAACATGGGCCAGCCTGACTACAGGGCCGTGCTCGTCCACCCGGAAAATTAAAACAAATCGGGGCCTAAAGCTGAGGTTTGTCATGGCTCCCTTACTCTTTCATTTGTACACAGCTGATTTAGGGAAAAGTCTGGAGCCCAGTGGCCTGGCCCCGACGAACCTAGGTCCTGCCAAGCTCCAAATAATAAAATATGCCAACGATAGTGATCATGGATCGCACAAGGGCCGGTTTACAGTGGGCTTTGAATGCCCTAAAGACTTTGAACATGGCTAACCAGCTCAAAGTTAACCAGGAAAAAACAAAGGTCATGCAATTCAGCAGCTGCAGGAATAAAAAGAACATCTCCTTGCTTCTTGGCAGCCAGTGCATCAGCACTGCTAGGATGTATGACTACTACATCGGCATGTGGGTGACTGAAAGTAGTACAGCAGTGGCACAAATAAATGCAATAAAAAAAATATATGGGATTAGTCAACTAAATCGAAATCTAAGAAGTAGATCAGGAGCCCCAATATTAAGGGTTAAGAAGGGTACTTTTCTCGCTGCTGTGCAATATGACGACTTATGTATCCCGGAACCTTAGACAAAGCCTTGGAAGAAGCCCACTGTAGGGCATACATGAACATTTTTCAACAACCTTGCTTTGTTCGCCACTCCAGGATAAGGCTGGCACTCGGTTTGGTGTCTCATAAGATTGTCAAGCGGCCATGTTGAAGTATTACATTAGGGTCAGAATGGCGGGCACACAATCACTAAAAAGCCATTTAAATGATATCTTTAAAAACCCAGTCAATCCTTGGTATGATCAAGTAAATAACGCAGATTGGTCGTTCCGGATGAAAGACTCTATCCACCAGGTGGAAAACGTCCCACTTCCCACCTGGAAGCCACTTGGAAGAATGCAATCAATCCGGAATGAAAGGCGGCCTCGAGGGAGCAAGATCTGCTGACTTTCGGGAACTCGGAAGTAGCACAGGCGCTAAACGCTTCCTATCTAGTCGGGACTCCACAGCCACACCTACTGGAAGCTATAAACGCAGAACCTCGCAGACAGATCTTTTATGCAGATCTTCTGCTTTGTGGTGCTGCCTCTGGTCCACCGCTGGGATGCCTTCGGGTCGCCATGTGCTCTACAAATTGCAGAAAAAGAAATATGAGATCGCTAGCTTTTCAATCCCTCCTGGGCAAGCCACAGAGACATGAGAGCTTACAGGCTTTGTTCTTTCCAAAACGAATCATGTTTACACCTCCTGTGTTGTTACCCCTCCTGGGAGCATCAGAAAAGACAATTAAACCAGTATCCCTGGCACTAGGGGCTCTCACATGCCTGTAAGTTTCCAGCATTTGTTTTTCACACTCCAAGATGCGCAAAGTTTGTGGCTTATCCTTGAGCACCATTACAGCCAGTATGGAGGGGCAAAATGAAATAACAGTCCGATCTCGTAGTATAGAGACTGAGCGCATTGCTAGAGAATTCTGAAACTCACTTACTACCCACATTTTAAATGCATACATTTTAAACAACAGAACCAAGGAGCTATTTGCCCAAGTTTTAAAGAAATTTATCTGACAACTTTTTTTCACAGCATATTTTATTTATAAACAATAAAGCTTACAATGACAATATCAACAGATTTGCTGGAGTGGTAAACTACGGATATTCGGCAAGTAGAAACTACTGTAAGTGCACTTTACTCCAAGGAAAACAAATGTTTTGGGTTATTGGACATTTTTAATCTCCACCATGATGAATGCGGACAGCCATCTGCCTGTGGTCACTTCTCGGACACTCTCTTAGTTGCACCCACAGTCTAAATGTGAGCATGCCTAGTTCTCGCTTACTGATGTAATTTGTACCTTTGAAATTTGGTTTTGTGAATTTTAAACATTTTACTTATGCATAACTGCTATTATATAGTACGTTTAAACAGTTTGGGCGAGCAAGAGATTGTTTTGTGACAAGTGTCTAAATGTATTCATTCCTAGATAACTGCTACAGCCAGGAATTTTTCACAATATATTGAGTTGCTGCGTGTATTGTGGCAAAAGCCAGACTCGTAATTCTCCATCCAAAGCTTTTCAAGTATTGGTAAATGCTAAATGAAAGTGGGCAACTGCTCGGCTGATAAACATCACTGGGGCATCTGTTCAGCCCTTTAATATGATTACATTGTCAGTGCTGGGTTTCAGTGATTACTGCAAAACCAGCTGGGGAGTCAGTAGTTCATGTGCCAGAACAGAAAACAAGTAAACACCTCGGTCAGTGAACTGTAAGCAGATGTCTGGAACATCTATCTGAAATTGTGTCTGGTGATAGTGACTTTTTACATACAGTATAAACCGCAGCTTGTTATGAATGAATAGATGAAACAGAATGCTCGTTTAAAATAGTAAATTCACTCGGTTAGTGGATTAACTGAGACAAGCCACCATAAACGATGAAAAAGCAGTTGGCACCAAATACAGTTATAACTCCAACATGTAGTATATACTTGACATTGTATGTGAACCACCTGTGGTCTTCATCAGTCCTTATATGATTTATAAATGCTAATTTTTAAAAACCACAGCAGTTTAAAAGTAAAAGGCGACCGCCTTATTTGGACACAGTAATGCCTCATTCATGCTTTTAACGCATTAGGTTCATCTTGGAGAAAGGAATTATTTGAAATGACACACTGGTCATCTAGATTATATTTAGTCACTGGCTTGCAAAAGTTGACATCTAAATATGAATTTCATACTTTAGGAATGCAGTGTACACATGTGCTTAAAATATTTACTCTTATTAGTTTTATTAATTGAATACCTTGCTCTGAAACACGTTTTTTTATTTTTATTTTTTCTATTTGTATTGGTATTTATACATTACACAATACGTTGTGACATATAGCTGATAAGACGTTTAACGGGCATACATGTAGGGATATACAATTTGTCATGCTGTCTGCCCCACAGTTTTGCAAAACATTTAACATTGAACATATAGGTTTTTGCGACTGAGCGCGTGCCACAATTGTACATAACGGTACAAAAGGGGTGGTGATGGACAGAGCATCTGAACCAATCAAACACTCACACCCAGTCAACAGATCTGGGTTTAATCCATCACTGTTCTTTAGCCCACTCTGCCACCCCAGTTCAGACATGGCCATATGCAAATCAGTCTGACCCTGTGCCTCATTGGAACAGTCCATCCCGAACTGCCAAGCCATGCCTTCCCTGGACCGGAAACAAGCTTCCTATAACCGGTTTCTGGCATTACAGCCGTCTTCAGCCAGGCTTGCTTGAATCCAGTGGCAAAGTGAGCAAGGGACTCACGTCTGAGCATATCCTGCCAACTTATGGCGAACAAAGCGGTACAAAAGGGGGTCGTGATGGACGGAGCATCTGAACCAATCAAACACTCACACCAGTCAACATATCTGGTTTTAATCCATCACCGTTATTTAGCCCACTCTGCCACCCCTGTTCAGACATGGCCATATGCAAATCAGTCTGACCCTTTGCCTCATGTGAACAGTCCAGCCCGAACTGCCAAGCCATGCCGTCCCTGGACCGGAAACAAGCTTCCTAGAACCGGTTTCTGGCATTACAGCCGTCTGGTAGTGGATTAAACCCAGATCTGTTGACTGGGTGTGAGTGTTTGATTGGTTCTCAAGTGTCTTCCCTCAATTTGTAATCTTTGGATTAGCCCATAGTGTTTCCCATTGCGAGTTTTTGATGCTATATTCGAGCTTCTGGTCTACTTTGAGCAGCGCATGCCTAGTGATCTTGAAGAACGGGTTGTTCTTTTGTGCTTGCTTGTTTACGGTGAGGAGAGTTAGAGGGTCTGCATTATTTAGGATGGCTTTCTTTATAGAGAGCCAGGTTGGTGTGTAATGCTGTTTAGTCAGTACCCAGTGCATCCCTTGTCTGGCTATAAAGGCTGTCTGGAAGGTTCTCAGGCCTGCCACATTCAGACCGCCTAGCTCTTTCTCTAGTCTTAGTTTTTGAATTCTAATTCTAGGTTTCTTGTCACGCCATATAAATTTGTTTAACATTCGGTCTATTTGTCTGTGGAAATCGTCTGTGAGAGCCAGGGGGAGCATACCTGCAAGGTAGTTTAAAATGGGAGTGATCATCATCTTTACCATCTTTATTCTTCCCCACCAAGTGATGAACTTGGGCGACCAAGTTTCTAGTAGTCCTTTGATCTCTCCTAGAGTGGCTTTCTCGTTCTAGAGTCGTTCCTAGGCTTCTCCCAAAGTGGATCCCTAGATATTTGACAAACCCAGGTTGCCAGGCCAGCCCCGAGGAGCCCATTACCTCCCTAGTTGTGTGTATGTTGAGGGGCATACATTCCGATTGGTCTCTGTTAAGTTTGTAGCCTGAGTGTTTAGCGTACATTTCAATGGTGTGCATGAGTGCTGGTATGGAGTGAGAGGGGTCCTCAATTATTATGAGTAAGTCATCTGCGTAGCTGAGGTGTTGTTAATGGTTACACCCGCTATTTTTCTGTTAGCTAGGATGTCTTTAATCAGGGGTTCAAGTGCTAGAAGGAACAATAGCGGGGATAGTGGACATCCTTGTCTCGTCCCCCTTTTGAGGTTAAATTGGGCCGATGTCGCACCGTTAATCGCTATCTGTGCTTTCTGCGTGAAGCCATCACCTAGGCTATAGGCTTGCATGCGTTTCTCTAGGAAGTACCAGGATACTCTGTCAAAGGCCTTCTCTGTGTCTAGCGTGATAGCTACTGTTGAGTTGTATGTTTTAGAGGAGTGCTCTATGACCTGGCAGAGGAGTCTTGTGTTGTCATGGGACATACAGGTTTTCAGGTAGCCTACCTGTGTATTTCCAATAAGCTGTGGGAGCACTTTGCTTAGTCTTGTGGATAGGATTTTGGTGTATAGCTTGCAGTCTAAGTTTATTAGTAATATGGGGTGTAGTTTTTGGGCCATTGCGGGTCTTTGTCTTCTTTGGGTATGACAATTATGTTGGCTTGTGACATAGATTCTGTTACTGCCACTTCTCTTCCACAGTGGTTTAAGACTTTATACAAGATCGGAAGTAGTTGGTCTAGGAAGGTTTTGTGAAAGGGCGCTGTGTATCCGTCTGGTCCTGGGGCTTTGTTATTTTTTAGTGTCTTAATAGCTGCAGTGATCTTGTTTGCTTTTATGTCTTGACCTAGCGCCCTAGCTTCCTCTTTCGTTATCTTGGGTAGGTTAAGGCTGTCTAGGTAGGCTGAGCAGCCCTCCTGGTCCAAATTGTGGTCTTTTTTGTAGACTTCTTTATAGAATTCCATGAATGTGTGTAGGATATCCTTGCTCCGGGTGTGTGTCTTGCTGTTTGCATCTGTGATTGTGGAGATACAATGTTGCCTTTGTTTGTATTTGAGGTATGACGCTGGCGTTTTCCCCGCTTTATTAACCTCACATAGGTTGATTTGTTTATATTTTCTTATCCATAGGCCAGCTCTTTCGCTCAGAATGCTGTTGAATTCATACTTTTTCCCTGTGAGTTCTACCAGAGCGGCTGTTTTCGAGGTGTCTCCAATGTGCTTAATTTCTAGTTGTTTGATGTCATTTTCTAGTTGGTTTAGCTGTGCTCTTGTTTCTCTATCCCTCCTAGCCTTGATTTCTATCAGCGTACCTCTGATGTTAGCCTTAAGGGCGCCCAACAGGCTTTTTGGGTCTTAGTCTGGCATGTCGTTTTCTTTGATATAATCCTTAATGGCTTTCTCTATTCAGTTTTTGTCTTCCAGTTATTGCTGGAAACAGAGAGGTAGCCTGTACCTGATGGGGTGTAATCCGCTTTCAGGTAAGGGTATACTTTCTCCTTCTCGAAGCATTGAATGTCCTTCTATAATTTGGTCACTTTCTGTTTCATCAGGTATTCTGATCCGTATGTAACACCACGAGTGATGACCTGTGGAACTTAGGAGGGTACTTCTTAAGAGGCTCATTTTCAACGTCGCTTAGGGCTACTGTTACATATAGTTATGCTTTATACTAGTATACTCGTGCCCTTGGTATCACTAAGGAAAACCCAGGCGTTTTAAACATACACTGTTTCAACATCATTGATGGATCTACACCACTGGGGTTCATGGTGAAGCCATGTCCATATTTATTTATCCTTTTTTCTAAATCTTAGGAATGAACAACTAAAGGTAGACTTGCAACCACTGTTTATCTAAGGGTGTTGATACTAAGAACTACTAATTTTATCACCAGCGCTTTATTTCAAAGCCACAGCAGTGACTCAGGGGTATAACTTAATTTCCTTCTGTACATAGCTTGGCGGTGGATGATCTAACCCGATGCTTTACCCACTGGATACTGTTGTTTGTTATCTGAACACTACACTTATTAGGTGAGTCAGTGACTACATCACCAACAGGACTACTGCTGCATTGTATACCATCATTGTGTTATATGTTTTATTCCCTAACAGTTTTTAAATCTTCCCCCCTTTTTATCTACCGGAGCACTCCCACATAATGGCTCACGTAGGAGAGTGCATGTACACTACTATTAGTGTGTCGTTACACGCTAGTGAAACACTAAACTGGCATGCAACACACCCTTGATGTGAAGTCACCTGATGTTGTGTTTAATATCTGTTGTGATTTGCTCCTTCTTTTTCCTTACCAGGTAGTAGCAGCTTAACACAGGCATTTCCACGGTAAAAGGGTAATACAGAATATGTTCCCCCCTTTTTTCCATTTTTAAGAATCACACTAGTGTACACATGACTTATACATTAGGGATAACGATTCTTTGTAGACAGTGAACTCCATAGATACTTTCTAATTTAGTTCTTTTGGTCCTGAAGAATCGCCAGTTAATGGACACAAGCGAGAAACATGTTGACCGAACAATAGCACCCTCTGGAAGGTTCCTGGAAGCATAACATTCCAGCGAGTACCCTCTAGATTCATTTTTAATTAAAGCAGAGGACCACCAGAATAAATTGTTCCTTGGTACCCCTAGCTTTATTTTAACCCACACCTATACGTCTACAACCCTTCCTGGCCCCACACCCGCACTTCATCTATATAGCAGTTGGAAAAAGATCTCCGCTAAAGAGCCCCTCTTTGAGGTGTTGCCCATTGGGTATTGCACCGCCGACCCAATGAGGGGCAGGCCCAAATGATGAAGCATGACACCTGCAAAGATGTGTGAGGGCATTACATCCAACAAAATGGATGCCCAAGGGTAATTCTTCTATACCCTAATAACATCCTCCTCATCACGTGACTCATTTTCAATCCCCTTTCCTAGGAACGGCACAGTATCGTTTGAATTCTTGTATTTGTGGGCACTCACTGTTGCTGGACCTTCTACTTATTGTTCAAGTAGTCATTGCCCATCTCTCCTCCTTTTGTACTTATATGTTGTTGAATCGCCATCTGCGTGTGATGTGCTTGTTGTGTCGACCTGTGAGCTGTAGGCTGATGCAAGAGTGGTCAGAGATTGTTCTTGCTGCAATTTCGGTGTGTTCTATCAGGTGTGTGTGTGAGCCTGAGATGAGGATGTAGTCCATTCTACTGTAGGAGTAGTGTGGGTTGGAGTAGAAGGTGTAGTCTCTGGTGTCGGGTGTTGTAGGCGACATGGATTTTGTAGGATGAACCTAATGCATATGTTTATTAGAATATTGAGAGAAGCAGGGGGTTGGGTTTGTGATCCTGATTGTCTATCTAGGGTGGGATCCAGAGCTAGGTTGAAGTCTCCTGCCAGCACATTCATGTTGTTCGATATGCCTCTAGTTCTCTCATTACCCCCTCCCGGTAATGTGTGTTGTGTGTGTTTGGTGCGTAGGTGTTTGTTACCAGTATGGTTTCATCCCCTCTTTTCAGATAGGTGATCAGTAGTCTCCCTTGATCTGATATTGTTCTTTCTCAATAGTTATCTTGGATTTGCTGTTTATCAGGGCGCCTTAGATTTTTTATCTCTAGCACTGGTTCTGTGGGTTTGTTCACAATGGCGGCTCTTTGTGCTGCTTTCGGTTTTGTGCTTTCCTCTGGGTCCACACTACACGTTCTTCACCGAGGCTCGTTTGTCTGTTTTCATTTTGTTTGGGTTGCGCTAGTGGAGCTTCGGGTTTGGCACTCGTGGGCTACTGCTTTGCTGTCACTTTCCTGTCCGTTGGTGTAGAGCTCTTTCCTTCTTGTCTCTCTCTCTTGCCCACCTCCAAGATCGTTGTACCTCGCTGTGCCTTTTGGCCTCGGGTGCTAGCCACTGCTACAGTATCGGTGTCGCTTCCACTTATTTCATCTTCGTCTGCGTGATGGCGGGTTTGCATGTGTTTTTGGAAGCACTTTTGTTATTGTTACCCGTCTGCACAAGCGCTGCTCCCCTCCGGGCGAGTCTGATCAAGATGGCGGCACCCTTGTATTACTTTCAGTTACTCCCTTACTTCTGGGGCCTGCTGAGCTGGGCTGAGCTGAGCACTATCACCCTGACTTGCCTTATTGTTTTGACCCTGTTTGAGTCGCGCAGCTAGTAAGCTGCTAGTAGCCGGTAGTGAATCGAGATTGGCTCTGTCAGTTGTCTGGCACAAAATTTCCGCCTGGGTTCGGGTAATGCTCTCTGGCGTTCTGCCCCAAGATGGCTGCACCCTGCAATCCCCTTCAGTTTCGATTTCTAACCGCTGTTATTGTGTCCAGTCAGGATCTTCTCGGAGTCGCGGTAGTGGGATATGCCGCCCTGGGTGGAGGGGGGGGAGTGTTGAGCATTGACCACGTAGCGGTGACTTTTGATCCACCCAACCTTAAGCTCTTGTTGGATTGCCGTCTAGCCCGTTCGCTTAGACCTCCGCCATTTTGGTCTCCTTCTCTCCTGAGGTCCGTTTCTTATGTACAACTTTACCAGCTCTGTCGTTTTTGCTGCACAATGTGGTCTGTGCTTATCTGCTCTTCAGAGTTTCCGATTTCGTGTGATCTAGTTGTAGCTGCTTTTTGCTTGCCGGAGTTGCACTATCGTCTCGCTGTTATCCTGGGTGTAGAAAATCTCTGGACTTAGGCAACTCTCTCCATTGCCGTCCAAGCCACGCCCCGCCCTGAAACATGTTTTAAAGAAAAGTTACTTGAAACTCTTAAGCACTAAAAGCAGACTTCCAAGCCAATATGTCCTTATCTGTACAAGAGCAGATATAATCAGACAGAATCAAATTTGCGTGGATAAAAGTTTGTCTGCACATGTATAAAGATTTATGCCTTTTCCCTATTCAAAACCATTCCCAGTAGTGCACCCCGAAAGCTGTGCTAGTTAGCCTTCCAGGCATACTACTAGGAACGACATATGAAGTTTTTAGGTCTCGCCTAGCGAAGCAGCGTTTGCGCTTCTCGCCTTTGCGAGGCCTATAGTTGCCGCTTGATGTGCCGAAGGGAGACAGGAGGTGGCACGCGCAGACAGGAGATGTGCACTCGCGGACAGGAGATGTGCTCTCCGTACGCGTGCACATCTCCTGTCCCCACGTGAACACAGCGCGCGCATGGCGCACTTTCACTTTCCCCCCTCCTAGTTTTAGTTTCAGTGTTGCGCTGCCGGCCATGCTCTCCTACAAATATCATCACAGAGGACAAAGCAGGAAGATGGCTACCCGCGGTGTAATGTTATCCCCCGAGGAGGGTGAACTCCACAGGTTACCAGAGACACGCACCTCATTAAACTGTAACCGCCCTTTCTTTTCATGAGCCCAGCCGTGGCTTCCTGCTTCGTCCACGTAAATTGTCTTGTTTAACTCATGAAGGCTGTGAACATTGCCTAAGTGAAAGGTGGCTTTGTGAAAAAGTATGGAATTGCAGACATTTTAATTTTCTCTCTAAACATATAGCTCTTCGATGCTTAAGTACCCAAAGCTTGATTCAATAAATGTTTTGCCCTTCATTTACGCTTACATACCATGCATACTATTGTTCTCTTTGCTTGAGTTTATAGGGTTCTCTATAATAAACACTACCCATTTTTTTGTTGCAGTTGTATATAGCCCGACCCAAAGGTACTATTGGAGTGCTTTACATAGGCCTCAGTTGTGTTACTGATGGACATATTCATTTTTGGTTTGCACAGAAGAATAAGTGATTTGCCTAGAATCCCAGCATGTTGAGCCAACGCCGAGACTCAAACCCAGCTCCTAGGTCGGTAGCTCTGGCTGTTATGCCATACCCTGTCCCCATTGCTGCCTTACACAGCCCTCATCTGGGAGGGTAAGTTAATACTTCTCAGAGCATTCATTTGACGAGGCACGGTGATGATAAAGACCAGAAAAACTGAGTTTAAGGGCAAATTTCTTTTCACTGACTAGGTTGAAGCCATGAAACGTGGTCTGCTTAAGGCACATCCACTGTAGGCGCTTTCTATTGAGCAGCAGGACGCTAATTAAGGTTTTGATTAGTTGAATTGAATGTGTTCGTTCGTGAGATACCAGTAGTTCTACTGTTACATTATAACAAGCAAAGGGTCAGAATTCATGCCGATCAGTTTTTAACATTTTATTTTTGTACTGGAATAAATGTCAGCATAGTTTTCTATTGGGCTACTGAGGTACAAAACATGTTTGCTGATGAGCTGGTTATCTCGATGGGCAGACCGAAAGGGTTAAATAAAACACCAACGCCTCTCCTATGAGCGCCTGTGTTGAGCCTGATTAAAAGGGGCTCAATGTCTAATGATTTCAGGTGGGGGAATTAGCTCATATGATAGCGTTTTCGCTTAGCATGCGAGAGGTGGCAGGATACATGCCCGCATTCTCCAAAATACATTTTTGAACATTTAAAGTCAAATTATAGATTATTTGAATTCTCATAGGTGTACAGTGGGGTAAATGGTACAAGAGCGAATAAAATGAGGAACTACGCTCAAAACTTCAAGGGTCAGATGTAGGTGGCCCAATACCGGTCGGTAACGGCCGAAATTACCGAATTTCGGCCGTTACTGACCGTTATTGGGCCTTTGGGACGTAGGTTGCCTAAATTCCAAATTCGGTAATTTACTGATTCGGTATTTCAAGGAATCGGTAAATTACAAAATTTGCAATATAGGGAGCACTCAAATGAGTGCTTTTCCCATTTTAGGATTCGTTATTTACCACCAACTATAAGTTGGTGGTAAATAAGGAATACCTTTGAAAATGCAAATCTTTGAATTTTCAATTGTGCCATGTGGCAGACATACATGTCCTCAGGGCATGTATGTGTGCCACATTTGCACACAAGCACGATTCAGGGGTGCAACAGGGTGTCAAAGTGACACCCTGGCACCCTTGAATGTTTCCTACATTTTACCGAATCGGTATTTACCGATTCGGTAATTGCCATTCATTCCTATGGGCCTCCATTCGTAAATACCGATTCGGTAAATACGAATCTTACGAATTGGTAACATTCGGTATTTAAGAAAAGGTAAATTGGGATTACCTACATCTGGCCCTAAATATTTGATGGCACTGCAGCGAGAGAGCATGAAACTGTAAACTTTTCACAGCAGTTTAAGTCAAACTTTTTCAGCAATAGGATTTTACTTCTACAACCACGACCCTGCCCCCTCTATTCCCTTTCATAGTTCACATTCCATTCACAAGACAAACTAAAACCAATTCCAAAATGAAAAGAGAAGAGCGCTGGCGAAAATCTGTGCTAATTCTTGTCAACGGGAGCCTGCAGCACACTCTGTGTGTCACGTGCTAAGGCAGAAGCCTTGTTTTTGGGAGTGTGCTGTCCTCAAGATCTGTCGTATACATTTGCAGGGGGCTGTTTGAAGGTTTGCCACCTGGAGGGTACTTTACCCCTCCAGTCCTAGTCCAAGTTAACAAAACATTAAAAACAAGCATTTACAATGCAATAGATCTCGCATTTACAAAAGTTTAAGCTATTGGCATTGTATATGACAATACCTTTTATTTATGTTTTAAAAACGAAAACAAAAATAAAAGGCATTGTCATTTGCAATGTCAATGGCTCAAACTTGCGTAAATGCGAGATCTATTGCATTGCAAATGCTTGTTTATCTTTGCTGTTTCCCCAGTTTGGAACTGTGTGCAACGTACCATTCCACAAAGAGAAAAGGCAGGCCTAATGTGCAATCAATCACCTGACAAAAACAAGGCTTTCTATGTATAAATATTTTAGGTAAAATAATGTATTTTGAACTTTACATTCTTTATACATTGGGATAACACATCTTTCAGAAACATTCTTGATGCCACATATTTCTATCTATCTATCTATCTATCTATCTATCTATCTATCTATCTATCTATCTATCTATCTATCTATCTATCTATCTATCTATCTATCTATCTATCTATCTATCTATCTATCTATCTATCTATCTATCAAAGTGACACCCCCTGCACCCTTGCTGGAATCGGTATTTACCGAATCGGTAAATACCGATTCGGTAATGCCCATTGATTCCTATGGGCTTCAATGCCCATAGAAATCAATGGGCATTACCGAATCGGTATTTACAGAATCGGTAAATACCGAATCTTAACGATTCGGTATTTACCGATTCTGTAATACCTACACCCCCCCCCCTCTATTTTACCACTTCTTAAATACCGAATCGGTACAATTCGGTATTTAAGAAGTGGTAAAATAAAATTACCTACATCTAGGCCCTAGTTCTTTTTCTACACTGGCTGATTATGCAAAGTTTTGTGGTGATTAGTTAAGGGGGTGCAAAGATAAAAGGAGCGTACCAAAACACATTTTCCGCCAATGCATTTTTAATAGACTTTTTAAACATATGTAGCGCAAAAAAGGCTGAACGGATTTTCATGAAATATAGCAGGAATATAGATTATGGTGTGGAAAGGGTCTTTTTCTTATTTGATCTAAATTGATTCAGCAGTTATTTTAGTAAAAAGGGACAAAAAAGTAGTGATAAATTAGGCCATGGTATACTGTGGTAATTTTATGGTATACCACAATACATAGAGGATGACAAAACACAATATTATTGGCTGATAAAAGCCCTTACAAAATAAAAAGGCAGCCATCGTGTTTAGACCACACTTTGGCTGTGTTCTAGGTTTCTACATCAGTTATACATTATTACTATTTCTTTTAAGCTATAGGAAGCAATGAGGCACTTTACTAAAGTCTAAATAGATAAGGGAAAGTATTGTTATAATATATATTTTTTAAAGTTTACGGAGTACTGTGGTGCCTCCTAAAAACTATCTAGGACGTACTACAGTAGCTATTGAAATAAAGTTTAAAAAAAAGAATTTATGCTACAAGAGACTCAATGACACTCCACTGTAATAATCCAAATCACTGTACAACACGCCATTCCACTCTGCGACACACCACTGCATTCTGCATGGCTCAACTGTACTACATGCCACTCCATGCACCTCCACTCTAAGACACTCTACAACACTCCATTCTACGCCACTGCACTTCGTGGCACCTATTGAAATAAAAAAAAGATATATAACCAAAGACACTCTATGACACACCACTCCACTATACAACATGCCACAGCATGCTTCTCTGCACTGCTCCCCCCTAAGACACTCTACGACATTTCACTATATGATACCCCACGTCCCTTTCCTTTATGACATGCCACTCCACTGTACAACACTCTACTCAACTCAATGACCCTCCTCTTTATGCCACTGCACTCTAAGACACCCCACTCCATTCAACGACATGCCACTCCACTCTAGGACAATCCACTCCACTCTACACTATACTCTAGGGCATGCCACTCTACTGCACTCTATGCCCCTTCACACCACTGTACTCCACTATACAACATACCATTCCATGACACTCCGTTCCCCTATATGACACGCCACTCCACTGTGTGACGTCACTCTAGTCTATGACACACCACTACACTCTACCTGTCACTCTACTCTATGCCACTCAACAAAACTCTACTCCACTATATGCCCCGCCACTCTGTGCCACCATACTACACTATACAACACTCTACTCCTCTCTATGACACACCAGTCCACTTTATGTGCCTGCACTCCTGTTTACAACACTCCATGCCACTCCACTGTACTCCATGCCACTCCACTGAACTAAATGCCACACACTACTCCACTCTAGGATATTCTACTGTACGTCACAATACTGTGCAATGACACTCTACACCACAACACTGTATGACAGAACACTGTACGCCGCTCCACTCTATGCCACAACACTGTACTCCATTGTATGACACGCCACTCCATTCAACAACATGCCACTCCACAACACTGCATTGTACTGCACTCCACTCTATGACAGTCTGCACTCTACAACACGCCCCCACTCTATGCAACAACACTGTCTGACACAACAATATATGCCACTTTACTCTATGCCTCTACACTTCACTCCATTGTATGATACGTCAATCCACTCTACAACATGGCACTTCCCTGTTAGACACTACAGTATATGACAAGTCTCTCCATGCCATTCAGTTCAAAGCCCCTCCACTCTACGACACTTCACTTTCCTGTAAAACACACTACTTCACTTTATTGTGCGACACGCTGATCCACTGTACGTCACTCCACAACACTCTACTCAATGACATGCCACTCCACATGTCTGCTCCACTCAACTCTGAGACACCATTCTACAACACTCTACTCCACTCTGTGCCCTCCATTCTTTTGCCACTCTACGGCACTCCACTCTATGCCACTCTACGCCACTCCACTCTATGCCACACAACTCCACTACAGTGTATGCTAAACCACTCTTCTGTACTCCACTCCACTGTACACCCCTACACTCTAACACACAGTATGACATGCAACTATGACACGCCACTTACTCTATGACATGCCACTCCAGGCTATGCTTCTCCACTTTCTAACACAGCACTAGATGCCCCTCCACTCTACAATACTCCACACCACTCCACGCAACTCTACAACACTCTAATCCACTGTTCGCCACTCCACTCTACAAGATGCAAATCCACTGTACGACATGCCACTCCAGTCTACGCCACTGCACTCCATGCCACTGCATTTGATGCCCTTCCACTCTAAGACACTGTATGCCACTCCACAACACTGTACTTGACTCTATGCCTCTTGACTCTACGCCACTCTAATACACTGCACAACACTCTAGGACATGCTACTCCATTCCTCTCTACAACACTTCACTCTACGGCATGCCTCTCCACTCTACGCCATGCCATTCTACAACACACTACTACACTCTACAACACGCCACTACACACTATGCTATGACACTATGCCAAGTCCACTGTACTCCACTGTATGACACGCCACTCTGTGACAAGCCACTCAATGATAAGCCACTCCACAGCACTCCACTTTACGCCCCTCCTTTCTAAAACACTCAACGGCATGCCACTACCCCTGCTCTGCTCTCCTCTAGGGCAAGACTCTACCCTCTATGCCACTCAGTATCTCCAAAATGCCCCCCACTCTATGCTGCTACTGTGCACACCTGTTCACTTTATGCCACAACACTCTATGCCTCTTTACTCTACTCCATTGTACAATATACCACTCCAGTCTATAAAACGCCACTCAACAGTATGCCACATCACTCTACTGTACGACACTCCAATCTACGACACACCGGGCCAGCCAACTGTATAACATGCCACTCAACTGTATGACACAGCACTCCAATCTATGACATGCCACTCCATGGCATTCCACTTTACTCTCCTCCACTCTAAGACACTCTACGAGATGCCATTCATTGATACATTGATACACCAGTCTACTCTACTGTTTAACATACCACTGTACTCTACACCACTACACTCTATGACATACCATGCACCCCACTCTGTGCCACTCTATGTCTTTCCACTGTACATCACAACACTCTGCCCCACAACACTCTACGGTACTCCACTGTATGCCAATCCACAACACTCTCCTCCAATGTACTCGACCACACCATAAACAGTATTGGGAACTCATTCGCCAGACTACATGAATTATAACTCGCCTCTCTACCATCCACAGTCTTCAGATAAAAGATGTCATGAGTGTTCTGATGATTGCTTTGATTAAACATGCTTCAAGTGATGTAATATGAAAGCAGTGCATGGTGAAAGCATGAGTTATAGTTGATTTACTCTGCCTAGCGTGTTCAGAATACTGAGTAACGGTTCTGGCTAAAATGAGCAAAATGATTGAAATCTGCCAATTATGGTTAGCAACACAAACAACAAACACAAATCACCTGTTCCCCCTGTTGTTCTCTTTATAGCTCCTATTTATGTGCCATTGGCAAACTGATGTTTTGAGCATTGCCCTTTCCAGATAATTTTTGTTGAGGCTGACACTCAACATTGTGCCACTGGAGCAATCTGAAAACAACGCCATCCAGACAATTACGCCCAGTGTCATAGTTTTCTGGGAAACTAAATGAAGAAGAAGGCATCTATACCCTCACAGAAAAAAGTCCTTGCGATTAAGGTTTCTTTTGAAGAATGGAGGCATTACTTTTTTGGTGCCAGACATCCAGGCAACTTTTTACAGTGATCCACTTAAAGTCCAGCTGGGGTTTTCCCGACCAGGTTATCCCACTCACTGTTCTTCCCAACAACAGAAGCCAGCCCACCCCAGACCTACTTAATGCAGGCTGCAACATGACCACGCAGCGGATGTGTGCATGAGGTGCACCAAAGTCATGCCTGTCTGCTCCAGCTCTGCCTGGACCGCACCCAACACCATGAACCCTAGCCCTCCCATCCCCCAGAAGACATACCATCACCAAACTCTACCCCTTAGACCCCGTACGCTGCAACAAACACTGCCACCATGCCAACCCACGCTCCATGGTAGGACCTTTCACCTGCACTTACAGCTACTTCACCTGCCACGGCACACACACCTGCCCACAAACCAGCCCCACCCCAAACACACCACAGACACCATCTGAAACAAAACACAAACTCTCATGTGCCCTTCTCAACCCATGCTCACTATGCAAGTATTCCACTTAATTATGGGACCTCATCGCCACGCACCTGACATCGTCTTCTTCACTGGGCCCTCCCTGAACCCCACATCCACCCCAGACATTGCCACAGCAATCCACAACAGATATAAAATCATTCAACAGGACTGAACCAACAACCCGGGAGGAGGAACAGTCATCATCCACAAAGAGACCATATAGTGTACCACCACCAACACTACCACCCCATGAAACCTCTCAACTTCAAGCTCCACACAGATGACAAGACAATCATCAGAGGCACCCTTGCATACCGACCCCCAGGCCTGCACTCCAGCTTCTGCAACACCATTGCAGACTTCATTGCGCCCCTTGCCTTAGACTCCAAGGAATACATTTTACTTGACGACCTAAAGTTACACATCAACGACACCAACAACTAAAACACCACACAACTCCTCGACAGTAAGAGTAGACTCGGATTGCCATGTCACAGAACTCACATGGACTGATTACTCCATTGTCCACTTTAGCATCTCCAGGCCCTGCACTGCCACCCAAGTTGACCAACGCCCCGCACCGGAGGTGGAACAAAATCTCGGAGAGCGGCTGGGCGAATGCCCTCAGCACCTCAAACTCTTCTACCGCTACCAACCTCAAACAGGGAGTGAAAAACAGCAATGCCTGGATCACCAATTGTACAGACAGCATCCTCCCCATCAGGAGCAACATCCAGAGAAAATCCTCCAAAAAGGCCAGCTGCTACACCTAAAAGACAGTTGGAGAGGAGATGGCGTGCCAGCAAGGATCCATCTAGCAGGGCAGCCTTCAAGACCTCCATCAACTTCTACCACCACCTGCTGAGGGCAACAAAGATGACAGCCCTTGCTGCACACATCGAATCCAGCGCCAACAACACCAAGGAACATTTAACATTGTAAAGGCATTCTTGAACCCGGCTGCAAATGAAAACAACATCATACCCTCACAGGAGCTCTGCAACAACCTCACCCACTTCTTCTACAACAAGATCGCAACCATATTCAGAAACTTCAAACCCAACCCACTCCTACAGACTGCCTCGAGATACGCCACCATCGTAATGGACACGAACCATGCACTGACCACCTGGAACATCCTCTCCACCCAGGACACCACCTCCACCATGAAATCCATCCACTCGGGAGCTACCACAGACTCATGACCGCACCACATCTTCAACTTCAGCAACCAAAGGATCAGCCAGGAACTCGCCAACCTACTCAACATCTCTATCACCACCTCAACATTTCCTGATGCCTGGAAACACGCAAAGTCAGGCCACTACTCAAAAAACCGTCTGCCGACCCCAGCAAATTCCAAAACCACTGGCCAATCTCTCTGATTCGATTCCCAGTGCATGTACTGGAAAAGATCATCAACAATCAACTCAGGACACACCTGGAGCAGAACCAGCTACTCAAAACCTCCCAATCTGGCTTCCACAGCAGTCACAGCACCAAATCCACCCTGATCGCAAGCATTGATGACATCCGAACCCTCATCGACCGAGGAGAAGCAGCAGCTTTGATCCTACTCAACATCTCGGCAGCCTTTAACACGGTATCCCTCCACACTGTGATCAAAAGACTCCGGGACTTTGGCATCCAAGGGGACACGCTCAGATGGATCACTTCCTTCCTCACCGGAAGAACTAAGAGGATCCGCCTCCCACCTTTCACCTCTGAACCCACGGAGATCACCTATGGTATC
Organism: Lissotriton vulgaris; assembly: GCF_964263255.1. Lineage (NCBI taxonomy): Eukaryota > Metazoa > Chordata > Amphibia > Caudata > Salamandridae > Lissotriton > Lissotriton vulgaris. Next base: position 1,061,253,593 of record NC_141693.1, on the reverse strand, counting down.
GCCCCATGGCATATACCGCAGCCCACATTTATGAATCGCTGGTCAAAATCGTCAGATCCCACGGTCTCAACATAATTTCCTAAGCAGATAACACCACCTCTCATCCTATCACTTACCGCCAATCCCACCACCACCAGAACCAACTTCCACAGATACATGACAAACGTCACCGGCTGGTTGAAGAACAACTGCCTGCAGCTGAACACAAACAAGACAAAAGTACTGATCTTTGGCAACAGCAGCAACACATGGAATGACTCTTGGTGGCCATCAGACCTAGACCTACACCCACTCGCTCCAACCAAGCCAGAAACCTCAGAATCATCATTGACAACACGCTCGCCATGAAATCACAGATCAGCTCTGTCTCCTCTGCCTGCTTCTTCACTCTGTGCATGGTACATAAGATATTCAAGTGGTTACCCCTACCCACGAGACGCACTGTGATATAAGCCCTCATCACCAGTCGACTGGACTACGACAATGCCCTCTATGTAGGAATCGAATCACACTTCCTACAGAGACTTCAGACCATATAAAATGTCACAGCCAGGCTCATCCTCAGCCTTCCCCGACAAACCCACATCACAAACCACCTAAGGCAACTCCACTGGCCCATACAGAAGAGATTGCAATTCAAGCTACAGCGACAATAACTATGGGCAGAAACATGTGGACAATGAGATAATACACCAATGATCTGCAGCCACATTACACTGGCGCAACAAGAACTACATCATCCGACCAAGGAGGCAAGAAATAAATTCCAGCTTGTTTGCAGTTCAAGAAGTTTGCCAATTCATTTCTCATCAAGCATACATGCTATTACTTCCACTGCCCTTTTGCCTATTATGGAACATTCTGGGTATCTTTATGTTAGGGATGCACTGCTACACGCCTTTTTGTAAAGACTATAGTATCACTACTTGGGTGATCTTTCAAACTTGATCCAACAATAACTATTTAATTATCGATTCTATTGTATGTTTTATTATGGTATATTCAATTATCTGTCATGTTAATACATTCAATCAGTGGCATGCTTTTTTCAAAACAGTTAGTCACGTTGCAGACTTTCCCATATTATATGTATTTACATTCCCATGGATGCCATCATCATGGCTTTCAGCCGCGCATGACCCATCACCCAGATTATGTAACATCACCATTATGGAGCACAATGAGTGTAAAACACACATATATAAACTGTCTTCCTTCATATTAAATAGAGGCAGATGTCTTCTGGATTCCCTGAAAATTATGGTAGAACATGACCTTCACTTGAATTATTTGTGCCTATCAATATATGCATCTTTCATTAACTCAAATTTATCAGTCAAGTCTCCCACATTCAATAGCTTATCCCTTTCACAAAAAAATAAAAAAGATTTTTGTGGTGGGTCAGTGGGAAATAATGCTTGGGAGGCTTGTCTACTTTGATTATGATTAATTAGTGGTAGTCAAAAAGGTATATAGAGATGTGACCAGGTATCGTAACCAGGGTTTCGCAGAAGACAATTCTTCCGTATAGTTTCTCGTTAGGTGCGACATCACTGGGGAATAAACTTTCTCCGATTCTTCTTTCCAGGACCTGTATGATGGCTGCCACCAGTACCTCTCAAGAAACAGGAGAAGATTCAGGTAAGCAAATATAGACGCTGTCAGGATTACTAGCTGTTATGGGGAGGGTTATACTTCCCTTATTCCGACACCAAGTGTGATGATTATTTTTGGCCACTTCAGGCTATTACCATAACCATCAGCAGTGCGTTAAAGTGTATGTTAGATTTGGGGGTCTCTAGTTGGCACAGGTAGGTACTTGTGACAAATAGGGACCCTTGCCCGTAGTCAGGATAAGGGGATTACACTTCTAAAATAACCCCTGCTCACCCCCTTGGTAGCTTGGCACGAGCAGACAGGCTTATCTCAGAGGCAGTGTGTAAAGCATTTGTGACCACATACAGTAACCCAGTTACACACTACAGATGGACACCACACAAGGTTTTATATCAAAAATAAGTATACTTTATATAGATTTACCACAAGACCATAAACGACAAAAATACACAATACTGTTACTTTAAGATGGTAGATTTAGCTTAGTTCAGTTCAGTTCTTAAGAAGCGACATTTTGCGCCAATGTACCTTAGGTTGCATTGCGCTTCACGACAAGCAACATCGCAGCGAGGCAAATGCGGCACAGTTCAGGTGCAAAGAAATAAAGACGTGAAGATGCGAGAAGTTCTCGGTTCGATGAGTGGACTGCAGTGGCGACACCCTTATTCAGCAATGCGACTGCAACAGCTCCAACTGCGACTCTCTTCTCCCACGATGCGTGAAGCTTCCGTGCAATGCGACAACTACAGCGGCGACATCCACAATGCGACGGCAGCAGCTCCGATGGCGGCAAGCTTCTCGGGGATGCAAGGCACTTTTCTTCGATGCAGTGCAGTGCGACAGTTCCAGTGGCGACACCCTCCTTCGGAGTTGCAACGGCAGGCACAGCGACGGCGGCATGCACCAACCTCATTGCGAGACTCTTCTCTCAATGCAATGCAATGCGACAGCTACAGCGGCAACACCCTCCTTCGGAGTTGCGACGGCAGCAGCGACGGCGAAACGCTTCCTCTTCTTTGGGGCACGCTTCTCTCGATGCGGTGCAGTGCAACAGTTCCAGCAGCGACACCCTCCTTCGGAGTTGCGACAGCAGGCACAGCGACGGCGACACACTTCTTCTTTGATGAGTTGCGCTTCCAGCTCCTTGCGACACGCAGTTCCTCAGAAGGCCCAAAACAGCAGCAGGCACTTCCACAATAACTCTGGGGAGCTGGGGGTTGAAGTCTGTTGTCCCTGAAACTTCAGCAGGAGGCAAGCTCTTTTCCAAACCTTTGGAGATCCTTCACAAGTTGAAAGCAAAGTACACACAGTTCCTTTCTCCTTCCTTTGGCAGTAAGGCAACCACTGCAGGCCAATCCCCAAGCAGCACTTCATCTTGGGAATGTAATGTAATGTAATGTAATGTGTCTTGTAAAGCGCACTGCTGCCCTTTAGTTTCTTCAGGTTCCTCCCCTCAGTAAAGGTTTCTTCTTGTAGTCTAAAAGTGATCTAATTTCATGGGATCAGGGTCCCAATATTTATACCCCAAAATCCTTTGTTCTTTGAGGGGATAGGGGCCTTTGCCCAGTCCAAACCAGTTCTGAAGCACTCAAATTACCAGACTTCTCCTTTCCTTTCACAGTGCAGGGCAGGCACATCAGACTCCCCACAGGATGTGGAGCCAGCATTGTGGAAGGCAAGTATAGTCCTGGAGCACTTTGTTTACAGGACTCCTTCTCTTCTTTCAGTGCAGGGCAGAGACATCAGCCGCTCCCCGGGAGGTGGAGCCAGCATTGTGGAAAGCAGGCACAGTCCTATTCAAGGTTCAGGTGCAACTCCTCCCTCCCATCTAGATGCCGATCTCTCTATTCACCACTGGGCTGACTCATCCTGTCTCTTGGAATCCCCCAGCCCTGTCACTCACAAAACCAGACAAAGGAATAACAACCTAGCAGAGGCAGGCTTGAAAGGTTAGACAAGCAAATACCTACTTTCTAAAAGTGGTATTTGCAAACACAGAATGTTAAAACCAACTTCACTTAAAGATGTATTTTATCATTCTGAGTTCAGGCATACTAAACTCGAATTTCTACCATGTTCTCTGAGACAGTTAGGATTATAAAATGTAATAACTCTAACAGCCCATTCTGGCCTATGGAGAACAGGTAGCCTTGCAATAGTGAAAAATGGCTGTAATTCACTATTAGGACATGCCACACACATCAGGGCTTGTCCTACCTTATACTTACAATGCACCCTGCCATTGGGCCTACCATAGGGGTGACTGATATGAAGAAAAGGAAAGGTTTAGGGACTGGCAAGTGGGTGCACTAGCCCAGTCAGCATGACAGTACCAAACTGCAAGCAGGCCCTTCAATGGCAGAACTTAGACACATTTTACAAGGCTGCTTCTGTGGGTGGCACAACCAGTGCTGCAAGCCCACCAGCAGCATTTGGAATTACACGGCCTGGGCACACTCAGTGCACTAGACTAAGGTCTGACAAGTAAACCAAATAGCCAAACATGGAACCACTGATTAATACATCAATTTACAATAGGGAGCTCTTGCAATGTGGCACTGGATAGCAGTGGCACAGTGCCCAAAGCATCTAACACCAGCAACAATACATGAGGCAACTGCAGAAATGGAAGGGAGACCCACGCCAATGGTGTCAAGTCTAACAGTGTACATATAAGAAATCCCTCTAGGGTCTTTGGGATAGTCTAAGGTATACTATCCAGGCCTTATATCACCACGTTTTCCCTTAATGAAGTTAGTTTATCACCTTCTAGGCACTCTAAACCACCGGGTGCTCAATAGCACATACCTCTGATTGCCCTTGGCCTCTGCACCAGATAACCATTTTGGTGCGCTTCAGTTGTCCTCCCCCCTCCTTTAATGTGCCCCTGTTCTTTTCTCCTCTTCCTCCCATGAATGCTGTTATCAGTCCCCTATCCTCTACAAAGTTGCAGCAGGTGTCTTCACATGGGCTGGTGGCATCCACCACTCGGATCACTGACATAACCTCATAGATGCTATTAAACATTCCTCCCCAGTGCTGCGCTGTCCATTGGAACTAGTGCTGAATGGACGTCCAATGGTCGTGCGCAGCACTGGGGAGGTAGTGCTGCCGTCGGCCAATGCACTGAGGCAGCACTTAAGGGGTTACTATAGAATGACAAAATATAGACTTACCAAAATATAGTCACCAAAATATAGAATGCCAAAATATCGAATTCCTATCTACAAACAGGTAAGTACAAAAATATCGAATCCAAAATATAGTCTGTAAAAAATATAGTCAGTCAAAATATCGATTTTTTTTAAATGTCTTAAAAGTAATCTAAAATTAATGAAATAATAAATGTAATTAACTAAAACATACTTAAAAATACTCAAATAACCTTAAAATTAAGATCTAATTAATGTAAGTTATTAATAAAAAATGTACAATATTTTACCGTAGGATAGCAGGAGGGAAACATTTAATATTACCACTCCAGTGAGTGCAACAGTAGGGAAAGCGTTGGATAGCGTAGGGGTAAAAAATACTATTCCCACTCCAGTGAGTGCAACAGTAGGGAAAGCGTTGGATAGCGGGAGGGTAAAAAATACTATTCCCACTCCAGTGAGTGCAACAGTAGGGAAAGCGTTGGATAGCGTAGGGGTATAAAATACTATTCCCACTCCAGAAAGTGCAACAGTAGGGAATGTGTTGGATAGCGTAGGGGTAAAAATTAATATTCCCACTCCAGAGAGTGCAACAGTAGGGAAAGCGTTGTATAGCGTAGGGGTAAAAAATACTATTCCCACTCCAGTGAGTGCAACAGTAGGGAAAGCGTTGGATAGCATAAGGGTAAAAATTACTATTCCCACTCCAGAGAGTGCAACAGTAGGGAAAGCGTTGGATAGCGGGAGGGTAAAAATTACTGTTCCAACTCCAGAGCGTGCAACAGTAGGGAAAGCGTTGGATAGCGTAAGGGTAAAAATTACTATTCCCACTCCAGAGAGTGCAACAGTAGGGAAAGCATTGGATATTCAAAGGGTAAAAATTACTATTTCCACTCCAGAGAGTATAACAGTAGGGAAAGCATTGGATAGCGTAGGGGTAAAAATTACTATTCCCACTCCAGAGAGTGCAACAGTAGGGAAAGCGTTGGATAGCGTAGGGGTAAAAAAAACTATTCCCACTCCAGAGAGTGCAGCAGTAGGGAAAGCGTTGGATAGCGGGAGTGTGAAAATTACTATTCCCACTCCAGATAGTGCAACAGTAGGGAAAGCTTTGGATAGCGTAGGGGTAAAAATGATTATTCCCACTCCAGAGAGTGCAACAGTAGGGAAAGCGTTGGATAGCGGGAGGGTGAAAATTACTATTCCCACTCCAGTGAGTTTAATAGTAGGGAAAGTAATGATTTAATATATTATTAAAAATAAATTAAATATCAATCCCAATAAAACATTAATTGAAATTAATAACCAATTTAATATTATGTAATAATTAATTAGAAATACAACTACATATTAGTTATTAAAAATTAATAACCTATTCATAATTATTTAACAACTAATTAATTTTCAATAACAAAAACTAATTAATAATACAAATTAATACCAATTAAAAATTAACAGTAAATTAATTATCAATACACAAAAAGTATTTTTAACATGTAATTAATTACAATTACATTACTTCCCACCCTATTCCCCTATGAACCACATCCCACTGCAGAAAACACATTAATACAATTATCATAATTATCAAATATTTAATTATTACAAAATAATTACCAATTAATAAAAAGGAATTGCCAATTAATAGAAATTAATTTCCAATTAAAAATTAATTAACAATAAATCAATACCAATGAATGAAAAAAATTATTTACTTAATTACAATTAAATTACTTCCCACACTATTCCCCTATAAACCCACAACCCGCTACAGAAAATAAATTTAGAAAATTAACATAATTAACAATTAATCAATTAATACAAATCAATTGGCAAATAATAAAAATTAATTACCAATTAAAAAATAACAATAAATTCAAAATGAATACCAATAAATAAATAAAAATATTTAATTAATTACAATTAAATTACTTCCCACCCTATTCCCCTATAAACCCACAACCCGCTACAGAATTAAATTACTCAAAAATTAAAAATAACATAACATTCATTACTTAAAATACATTAAACATACATTACAAAAATTAATATACACCTTTCACACATATAATAACATACAAAACACTTTAAAAAAATGATATTATTAAAAAATCGATATATTTAATGCCTATATTGTATATTTCGATATTTTGACTTCTATATTTTGAAAATCGATATTACTTACCTTAAATTCGATATTTTTAACCACTATATTGTGTCCATTCGATATTTTGTCCATTCTATATTTTTACTTCGATATTATGTCCATTCTATATTTTGGAATCAATATTATGACTGTTTACCCCACCACTCCTCTGTCCAGCTCGCCTCATCCTCCCCTGCAATGTCCACTCCTTGCTCCATCTTCCTTATGACCCGGGACCTTCCAGCTGTCAAGCCTTCCTCTTCCAGCATCTCCGGCACACTCTTTGGGATTCCCCTCTGCGTTGGCATCTTCTGAGTTGCTGTCTCCCCACGCGTCTGAGTCAGCGTCCTTCCTGAGATTGCCTCTTGCTAGTCAGTCGTCCGTTTCTTTGGCTCAGCTCCTCCCCGTTACTCTGTATGAGGTAGCCCGTTATCAATTTCCATAGTTTTTTCTTTTGTAGCGCTAGCCCCTCCCCAATGCAGTGTTTGGTTTTTTCCAGGTGTCACCAGCATCCATCTTTGACCTCCATTGGAGCTGCCACTGCCATATCAGGTAAGTGGGCCGGGCAGGACCATGGGTCTTCAAAATTTATGAAGCACTGTAACACTTTAGCATCCAGATATATGGAAAGTATCTGAAGTCCTGGAGGTCAGGTGTGCTTGATGTATCTTTTATGAACCACAATTCCATTTTATGAGTCAACCGAGTAACACTCTCTCTCCCTTACTCTTTGACTTTTTCTCACTCCCCCTTCTCAGCAACTGTGACATCTAATGTCAGGAATTAGGTTATGCGACAAGTTTGAGGGTTGCACCTTGTTCGGGATATGCCCAGGAAGTTTTATGGGTTGTCCTCCCGTTCCGGTTCTCTTATCCCACCGTGCTCGTTATTAATTGATACGGCCTCCCTGCTCCTCGTCACAGCGTCGCCCGTTCTCCTCTTCGTGTTAAAATGGGATCGCCCTAGTCTCACTCACACGTAGAATTGTCCTATTGGACAATAGGTCCTGTGGATCTGTGAACGTGGGACATCCTATATTTCTTACATATATTCCCCCTAGTCCCTGACAACTACCTAGAGGGGGACTCCTTAATAACTTTTCCTCTCTCAAGCATGGACTCTAAGGGTTCAATCCCAATTGGTCAGCTGGGCTTTCTTCAGAGAAGGGAACCCTTCTTTCATGTTCCTGTTGCAGAAGCAGGGCAACCATTTGACCCTTTGAGATTAGTACCAGTCCTTTGGGTGAGCAAGTGTCAGCTATCCTTTAGTTTTATTTTCCCAGCAGACAGTCAGAAAATGTGTTTCTGCGATTTTTTCCATCCAAGGCCTAGCAATGTGACAAGAAGCAGTGGCATAACGAAACTTGAGGTGGACCCCTGCAAAGCACAAGGAGGTCCCCCCGCTGGCGGCCCAGCCCACCACCTACCACTTTGCCCTATCACCGAGAAATCTAGTATCTTTTGATTTGAAACCTCCAACATTTAAATGAAATGACTCTATTTTGTCTTTTTCTAAGTTCTAATGAGAAAATGTGAAATTTGAGTGAGATTGCAGATTGAGCAGTGAAGGGGTGTCAGGTGAGTGAAATGGCCCTTAATTAACTCCACACTGTTTTCCTTTTTATTCCTCATTTGGTCTTCCTATTGTACCCCCTCCTTACTGGTGCTTATAATTATCACCCTCTTTCTCCCCACTACCTGCACTGCTCACTTGTGCTATTGTTGTTACCTTCTCACCCCTTTCCTCCTTTTCATCTTCTAGGCTCTCCCATCATTTCAGCCCATTCACAGCCCCTCTTCAAGATCCCCTTATCTGGTTCTTCTTTTCTCCTCCAAGTTCTCATTCTTTGTCTCTCTAGTGATTCCTCTTCATCTCTTAAAATTCGTTTTTTGTATGTAGTGTTTACGACCGCAGATGCGTCTTTTCATATTACCATTAACAACAGATTTCACTATGCACATTTTGAGTGTAATAAAGGACTATGCAGTGACCACAAGGTGACGTGTTGTGCAATGGAAAACCGGTCCTCTGATTACATACTAACTGAAAGTTACTATAAGTAATGAGTCACAGTATGTTGATCCCAGAAAGATGAGAGGCCAAGTAGGCCCTGTTAAGATTTTAGTTGGTAACTTGTTTGCTGAGGAGCACAGAATGCACAGGATGCAATATTTATTTTATGCACAGCACCGACTTCTCATTATGTAATGCACCACTGCATACCTTTGTAAACTGGTTACAGAGGCTTAGTTTTTTCTAGTTCCAGGCAATACTCCCTGGGCCTAGTCCTTACATTTGAAATTTACATTTGCTGCTGTAGTGTGGGAAGGCATTTCATGAAAAGGAATATAAAGTAGGGTTGCCAAAAGAAACATTACAGCTTTGTGCTGTTTAAAGACACTGAAAGACCTTGTCTTGACACTAAATAGGGTTATAAATAAAAATGTATGTATTCATTTGTTATGCAACTTTTCTGTCTGTGTTCCCCTTAATTATCAGTCGTGGATCATTCAGGCAGCCCTTAAACACATTAAAAGTGTTTTCTATGTATATTTGCTGTTCGAAGTATGCACAGATAAGTGCTGAAAATACGACTTTAGGTAAACGCTTATTTTTGTCCTGTATGGGGCATCAAAATGAGCTGACAACCCTAATCATAAGACTGGATGTTTGTTGCAGGATCAGCACATTATTTCCTACACCCTGGATCCCTATTAATGCCAGAATAACAATATTTTAACTTAAACCTGAAACCCTACGCCGCCATTAATAACATGCAGAGTTACTTCAAGTGTCTGGGAATGCACCCTGCATTCAGACAACTCACTCCTCTTTCTCGCCCTTCACTTTTACACTCACCATGCACTCACAGCAATCACAATGAACTCACACTGACCACCATTCAATCACACCATTCACCCGCTCACCCTGCACTAACTGTCGTCACTCTGCACTCGCAATGCACTTGCGCTGTTCACCCTGTCACACGAGCACACTACTCACCCTGGACTCATGTCACACTTCACTCACCTGACCGCCTCACTGCTCAATTTGCAATCTCACTTAAATATGCCCATGACTAACCATGCATGCTTGTATGTTAAGAGTAGTTCACATTTTCTAATTAGAACTCAGAGAAAGACAATATAGAGTCATTTCATTTAAAGTTTGGAGATTTCAAATCAAAATATACTAGATTTCTCGGTGGTAGGGCAAAGTGGTAGGTGGTGGGCTTGGCCGCGGGGGGGGCCTCCATGTGCTTTGCCGGGGGGCCCCCTCAAGTTTTGTTACGCCACTGCAAAGCAGCACACGGGAGCATGTTTATTTTCCATTCGTGATTTTATCCCCCCACTTAGCTCGTGTAACTGCCTTCCTGGCCTCCTTTAGCAACCGCCCCCGCATGGCGTGATTCATGCTCTCAGGGCCCGCCTTTGAAAGGGGGGTTATGATGTGTGCATGGTTTTTTATATGAACACAAATGTCAAGTTCAAGGCCTTCTGATTATTGATGTTCCTTTCATCTGTCCGGTACCGGAGCCTTCTACAGTCATGCCATACAACAGCAGCGTTTGGGAGACCATCCATACTGTTGATAGAATATTTAATTTATTAAAGGTGCCGTGCACACTGCGCACCGCACACCATTCAATTCATCATGAAGTAAGTGAGGGGCCCCTGGAGTGCGGGCCCCCCAGCAACGCGGGGGCTGCGGGGACCTGTGTTACGCCCCTGCCAAGAAGGTGGTGGTGAAATGCAATCTTACCATGTGCATTATCCACTGATTGCAGAATTCCTTCACCCATTCCTCGTTACTTTTTTCACAGAAGTCCTAACTTTTTTCAGCACCTCCTTTCTCATGTCACTGTAAACCTTCCCAGAGTCCCTTAACCGATATAGCTCGCGTTCTTCCACCTGCAGGAGTTTTGACATAACTTGTAGCCATGTCTCTACGGAGAAGAGGTTACAGAATACAACTTTTAATGGCTACTCTAGTAGGTTACCAAGCATTGATACGAAAAATGAATTGTAATCATAATTAGGTCTGTACCTGAAAAATGCAGGTTTAACTAAAAAGTGGAAACAGTATTTTATAAAGGTTTAGAATGAAGGCATACTTTTCCCAATATCTAATATGACCCATTTTTATATGTTGAGCTTTCAGCAATGTGGGCTTAAAAGGCATACTTTAGGGGTGGTTTAGCTAGTATATATAAAAGTATTTTCTAAACGACAGAGACACTTTTACTTGCCATGTATGACTATAGTTCCTGTAAAGTGTTGCCCAGCTAGAACACAGTGGGGACTTTTGAGCAATACATTTGAGTTATATGTGTAGGTAGTATAAATTAGGGATGTGTGAAATTCACTTAATTTGCTTTCACGTAATTATGAGAAACTACACAAAATCATGCATAGGTATGCAAAATGCAAACATACATTTTAGGTATATTTTAGTGCGAAATGCATCCTTTCATCACTTTTTGGCACAATGTTGCATTTAAACAAGAGCACTACAGATAACAGCCACTAGTGTTCTGTTCCTGTACATTTGCTGTAAATCTTTATAATGACTGACAATGCAAATTGCACCATTCACTGTAATTTTTTACAGCGAATGGCAGATAATTACGTGAAGTGGCATAACAGTATAATGTGGGGAATTTTGAGTGAGAAGCATAATGCGAAAATCTTGAAATTGTGTGAATTACACTGGCATAGTTAAATGCACACGGCGCCCACATGACATTACAATTCAATTCAATTCAAAAGACCTTTATTCGAATTTCATAAAATCCATAAAAGTACAACAATAAAAACAAACAGTACCATTTCATGAATAAATCAATTACAGTGATCATAATCAAAAAAATTTGTTACAGCTCTCATAGGTCACATTTTTTGGGATTTTCCATCATTTTGCGTACGCGAGATATCAGTCTCAGAAAAGTGCTTGTTCGAAAAGTTAGTTCATCTGTATCCAGTGAATGCAATGTTAAATAAGACTCCCCTAAAGAGAGAGGTCTTCTTTTTCTAAAATATGGGGTTAAAAACCAGTTGATATACTTTAAATAAAATTTGCAGAAAAATGGAAAGTGCAAATCATTCTGTGTACTTGTACCGTCGCACGGACATGGGTTATAATGTGCTGGGAAACCCAATAGAAATTTCACAGAACCCGCCCTAAGGCGAAATAACAATGATCTTTCCCAGTTGGTCATGGGGAGAGTGAGGTAGGGTGGAAGTGGTTGTCTACACAATTCATTCCCCATGTATGTTGCAACAGTGGATTTAAGAGTTCCCCTTCCCATTCTTTCTGAGTTATAACATGCATATAGAGCTTGTTTGACCTCGTTCTTATCTTTAGGCTCAATAGTAAGTGGCTCGGAGAAAAGATCTCAGCTGCCCACGGCATGCAATGTCTTTGAAACTCCAGCAAGCCAGGGGATAGCTAAGCCCTGTTCGCATTTAAGACAGTCTTTTATAATATCCTGTGTTAGGGCAGCTGAATTATTCCTCCAGATCCTAATCCAGAATAGAGCTGGTCTAGTTCTGATAAAATCACATGTATAAGGGATGTTTAATTCCTTATGACAAATGAACTCAGAGGCTGAGATTGGGGCGCATTCTTCTACAGAACCGATTTTCCTCTCGTTGGATGCTGGGACTTGTCCCTAGACCCCAAACCTCTGCACCATATGTTGCTACAGGTACACACTGTAGCCCAAATTTCTTTTTAAATAGCTCTAGTGGCGCCTATTTTCTTTGGGCGTGACAAGCTCAAAATAGAATTGGTGGCTTTCGAGAACTTGCGAGTGGCGTGGGCCAAATGCCCATTCCATGATTCGTTCGCAGCAAAAACACAGATTCTAATTTATCTGTCCCTACATGTATAGTGTTGAGCTTCCGCTTCCCAGGCCCACATGCCATAATAAAAGATTTTTTAAAATTCACACGCAGATCTAAGCCCTCCATATATTGAACAAAAGTTTTGATAAGTGAGCGGAGGGCATTAGGTGTGCGGCTCATAAGAACTGCATCATCTGCGTATAATAAAACTGGTAATGGTTGTCCCTGAATAATTGGCACATCTGTAGTCACTTGTTTTAGGGATTTAGCTAGGCCTTTGATATAAATGATAAAAAGCAGGGGTGCTAAAATGCACCCCTGTCTTACCCCCCTACCTATTTTAATAGTTCTTGATACTTCCCCGCCTGTCCCGATCCTGGCCTGTGCCTTGAGGTCAGTATGGAGATAGGCCAAGAGATTAACAAGAGCTTCGTCCAGTCCGTAGTCCAAAAGGATAGACCATAGTTTGGATCTATTGATTAGATCGAAGGCAGATGAAAGATCCATGAATGCAAGGTAAATAGGGGACGATCGAGCGATGTTATACTTGTCGATTATTAACTTCAAATTCAAACATTGCTCCACCGTGCCCACCTTGCTCCTGAATCCCATCTGACAAGGGTCCAATAAGTCTCTATCTTCTATCCACTCCAAAATCCTGTTATAAAGGACTAGCCCCAGGATTTTTTAAGTGTTGTCCAAAAGTGAGATAGGACGATAATTGGCCAGATCTGATCTATCGCCCTTTTTAAAGATTTTTTTTTTTTTTAGAAAATGTGTTAAGCGCACAAATACCTGAGGGTGTCTCGGCGCTGAGTGTCCACTACGCTGTCCATGAAATGATTACTGTTTAAAAAGCCAAGTTTTTATCTGTTTGCAAAAGGAAAGAAGAGAAGTGCAGGTTTTGATTTGGCTAGGAAGACTGTTCCAAAGTTTGGTGGCGGTCACTATAAAGGACCTGTCACCCCAGGAGACTTTCTTAGTCCGTGGGACCTGCACAAGACCGGCAGTAGATGAGCGGAGGGATCTAACAGGGGTGTAAGGGCAAAAGGCATCTTTTAAGAAAGCAGGTCCTAGGGAGTGAATTGCTTTATAGGCAATGCAGAGTGCCTTAAATGTAGTTCTTTTCTTTACTGGCAACCAGTGAAGCGGTTCAATAGTGCTGGAAATAGGGGTAAACTTGGGGGTCGCAGTGATCAATCTGGCCGCAGCATTCTGCACCAACTGTAGTTTTTTTATGACTCCTTCCTGAGCATTGACTAAGAGCGTGTTACAGTAATCAACGCGAGATATCACTAATGCACTGACCAAAGTCCTGGCCATACTCATGGGAAGGTAAGGGAGGAGTTTTTTGATCATTCTCATAGTGTAGAATGAGGATGACACCACAGCATTAACATGGTGCATAAGTGTAAGTTTAGTGTCCAGTATGACCCCCAGATTTCTTGCCTTGGCCACTGGGGATGCGGGTGGTCCAAGAACAGCAGGCCACCAAGTGGGTGACCAAACTGGGGAGAGATTACCAAACACCATCACCTCCGTTTTATCGGAGTTAAGCTTCAGGCAATTTGTGGACATCCAGTCACTTATTGCTAGCATTCCTGAATTAAAATTAGAAGCCACTTTATCTCCGTTTTTATTAATAGCCAAGACAATCTGGGTGTCATCAGCATAGGATGTCACCGCCAGGTGATGGGATTTAATGACCCTCGCCAAGTCCGACACATAGATGTTAAATAGTGTCGGATTTAGCGAGGATCCCTGGGGGACACCGCAAGGGAGAGAAAAAGGTGGTGAAGTGAAATTGCCAAAGGCGACGGATTGTACTCGATCAGCAAGAAAAGAGGAAATAAGATCCCTAGCACCATGTGTGATCCCCACCGCTGAGACACGGTCGATCAAGATAGAATGATCGACCGTGTCAAACGCGGCAGACAGGTCCAACAAGATAAGCACTGCCGATCCTCACCCATCGAGTGTCATCCTGATTTCATCCGTAGCTTTGATAAGCGCGGTTTCAGTCCCATGTCCCTTCCGGAATCCAAATTGCGAGTTATCCAAACAATTATTGTGATCTATGTAATCTGAAATTTGGACATTAATGATCTTTTCAACAATTTTGGCAGGGAGAGGGAGGCAGGCTATAGGTCTATAGTTGGCAACTATAGAGGGATCTAAAGAACTCTTCTTAATGAGAGGTTTAATAGTCGCTTTTTTCCAGATGGAAGGAAAGATGTTAGAGGAAAACATAGCATCAAATATTTCCGTGAGTTTGGGACCTATGATGTCAGGAAACTTTTTAAGAATGGAAGGGGACATGGATCTTCCGGCGAGCCAGAATTGGTAGTGCACAGTAGGTGTTATACCAGTTCTGATGGGACCTGAGTAAAATTCTGAAAGGAAGGACGGAAGGTTGAGTCAGGCGGGATAGAACCTGACCACGCCAAGTCTGTATGATCCTTAGGAGTGGAAGATGAATGTCCAGTACTGATTGTGTGTGCCTTAAATTGACTATAGATGTCAGTCACTTTACTTTGAAAGTGGTCCCCCAAGGAGTCGCAGAGCTCTTGAGTAGCTATGATGGGGGTAGATGTCGCTTGAACTATGGTGCTCGTGGACCAAGTATCGGGCATGGACACAGAGGGCAGATTATTAAAAACATTATGAAGAATCAGTGCTCATAGATCCGGACTGAACTTAATAACATCTATAGGGGTTTCCATCCGGACCGGGAGCCTTGTTACCAAGGCTCTGACTGATGTCTACTTCTACCTCATGGAGACCAAACTGTAGGCAACACAGTTGACCAGGAACAAAGCTTGTTGTTGCCTCACTTGGTGAAGCATATATTATGGAAAAATGGGCCTCCCAAACACTGCTGGTTATATTACAGCTCATTAGATTTAATTGTTTGCCCATGTCTCGCATTTTCCTGACGGCAGTCCAGAAGGGGCCACTGCTCTTCTGATTTGCACTTCACACCAGTGACTCCCACTGCTCCGTCAGTAATGCAGCTTTCCGTTCAGCTATTTTAAGTTTGTAATATTTCCTAGCCGCCTGTACCTCTGCTGTGCATCTGGGCTTATTAATCAGTGCCTTACGCAGTGCCCTGTTTGCCAATGAACAGGCAGAGTCAAACCACCTCGGGTCTTTCTCTTTCTTTGGCAATGGGACCGATAAACAGGTTTTTATAACAAGACATAATTTGCCAAAGTCTGTGATTATCCTGAGGGGATTCCCATCAAAGGATAAACAGGAGGAGATTAGGTGGGGATGTTCCTTTTTCACATTTTCTAATATGGTCCCACTGTCAACTCCCCTCCATTTTAATCGCAGGCCATCTCCCGAGGGTGTAATGTCCCTAGCGCCATTTAAATTAGCATATACTGGGTTAGGCCCTAGTTGCAAGGTGACTATAAGAGGATTGTGGTCTCCAAATGATGTTTCCAACACTGTGGACTTTGTTATTCGGTCTATTAAGTGGGGGGACATGAAAATAAAATCAATGGTTGAGGAACAATCTCTACCTCTAAACGTAGGGGCACAATGAATGCTAGAAGTGTAACCTACATCCAAGGCGTTACCGAGGATGTGCTCAGTTAGCATATTTTCTAATTCGATACCCCTTCGTTCTGCTTGATCTAGGTTTTTTTTTCCCTCAAACCGATAACTCTTAGAAATTTTTGCATTAAAATCCCCCCCAATGAGGATCCCTATCTCCTCTATATCTGAATTTAATTCCAGATTCCGTAAAATCTTAGAGAGCGCTACAAAATTCCTGTTAGGTACAGAATTAAAATCATTATTATAAAAATGTATTAAAGAAATCCGGGTCTTTCTTTTGAATTCAAGGACCTGTGTGTTCGGGTTCCCTACTGATAGATCTCTAATAGTACCACCAGCTAATATTTTAATCCCAATGAATAATCCACCCACTGCACGTCCAAAGTCAGGCTTCGGTGCTGTCACACTGAAACAATGGTAGCCCTCTATGTGCAAATTTCCTGTAGCCCACGTCTCCTGAAACATAATAATATCTTTGTCATCCAATAGCTGCACCCATTGCGGGTCTGACAATCTTGGTTCTAACCCAGCAACGTTCCAGCTAATGACAAATCAGAATGAGATAAAGAGCTGGCTAACTTGCTCCTAACACCTTTATCTATGCTCATCTTTGTTTTAAACAGGGTTGGAATTGCATCATCATTTGTGGCTGTGGTTGGGGGAATCTGATCATGTACTACTATTCCCTGAACAGTTTTAGCTTTAGTGGCCATTGGATATACCTCATTTTCATTATTTACCTCCTCAGATGTAGTATACATTTCCCCGTTCCCCAGTCAATCCTGATCTTCTAAATTTGAGAAGGCTTGTTTAAACCGGTTGTGAGTTGGGATATTATATATATACCCTAGCTCTTTCCGGGGCATATATTGATTTTGGTTGAACCTTGAATTAGGTCTCTCTCTTGCATTGTATTGAGGCGGAATAGGAAAGCATGGATAGGACATTGATTGGACTGGGTAAATTGCCTGGTGACACAGTGAGGGACTATCCTAAAATTGAGATTTGGGTTCTGATAACACAATGGGGAATTATTCCTAATATTGGAATTTGGGTCCTGATGACGCAATATGGAATTATTCCCTAGGTTAAAATGTGGGTCCATTAAGTGCCTATAAAAATAACCCAAAGGAAGCAGAGTAGTATTAAATTCCCAAGGTGAGGCAATGGGGCATTGGCAAGAGTATTCTGGGCCCAATGGGGAGACCTGAAATTTATAATTATGCAGTCCCCCTCAAACTTTTTTCTCAGCGGGCCCACCCACCCCACTCTTTGAGTTTGGATAATTTTATTCGATTCTTCCAGTGGAAAATTACAATTTCCAGATAACCAATGGAGGGTTCTATTTTTAAGGCTTGTGGGATTTTCCTCTTGGTCCTTCCTTAGTTTGGGGACATTAACTAGTACTGCAACATAAGCCCCACATTCTGGGGGTAAACTGATACAGGCCGGAATCTGTCTCGTATTGGTTGCCGAGGTTGGGTCCTTCTTGACTGCTGGAGGGTTTTGAGCATCCTTGTTGGCTTGTCCAGCAGGTGCCCCTTTATTTTTATCAGTAGTCAGGATAGTACCTTCTAGGCTAACTACCTTTGTCGCGCTAGGATTGGGAGCCCGTTTAGCTGAGGGTTGGGCATTTGCAGAGTTTTTGCTCGTAATTGGTCTCGGTGTTGGTGGGGGAGCTTTATAATGGGCATCTGTTTTTGTATTGGCTACGTTGTTTTTAACCTTAATTCCACTGATTGTATCTAAATTAGTTTTATTTACTGCGGTATGCCTTATGCCCAATTTTGCTACACATTCATCTATCACTCTCAGCCTATTTTCAATAGTTGTAATTTGTAGGCTGATGGGCCCTAGTAGGGTAGAAAACAAAGTCTCCATCCTACCCCAGAAACCTTTGTTCCCCAATGCTGCACTTGCCTCTGTGGTTTGAGTGTATATATCATTGGGTTGTCCCTCCCCCTTGTCCCCTCTCTTCCCTACAGATCCAGGGGCTCTCCTCCGTTGCTTACGCCCACCCTTGCCTCTTTGCTTATTTGTCAGTGACTCAGTAACTATGTTTTTCTGTTTGCACCTGTCCTTTTGCCCCCTAGTTCGTACTGGTGTACCAACACTTTTTTCCCTATCCATGTTTAACATATCAGGGTCCGGGCACAAATCTATGCCTTCTAAATGTTCAGAGTCATTTACTGACAGTGGCAAAGAGTCTTGGCTCATAATCATGTTTGTCGTGAGCATGGTGGAGGTTGATTAGAGTCTACTCCCTGTGAAAAGATGGTCTGAAGGCACTGTGTCCTAAGTTATACAGATCTCATTAGGGCCAGATCCAGGGAGCCCTGCATATGATGCGGCAAGAAGAGAGTCAAATGAATTTTCTTGCTGCATAAATGGGGGCATGCCTGGTGGAAGCGAAAGGCGTCTTTCAGTGTTCTGTATAGCTGTTGCCACGACACCAATAGTCTTCTGAAGCATTTTGTCTATGGCCGTTAGGCTTGGCAGTTGGGTAGTAGTGGTTGTTGCAGTCGTCTTCTGCCTATCCTTTGGCCCAGACACTGCCGGTGGTTTTTTCCCCATAATATGTAGTGATCAAATTTCACTCAATGTCAGAATGCAACAAATGGCTCTCTTCTGGTTATAAATTGCAAATAACCACAGGAGTGTGGGGAGGATATCCAAATCTTATCACTGACCTGATATGCTGGCAACTGTAGGATATGTTCATAGGATGTATCCAGCAAAGGGGGGTGGCCCAGGCCACAACTGTAAAGGGTAAAGTCCACCCAAATAAATCGAACAATGGCTTACAAGGAATCCACAAGTTTACATATAAAGCGCAGGAGCTTTCAATGGGGGACAACAGAAAAATCACAAGGATAGAAGGGTTCAGGATATAAGTGTACAAAAAACTTTATTTTTCTTTTATCATACTCAATTCATATATTTGTTATTCAAAGCATAGGACATCATAACACCTCAACATATAAATAGAAAATTATTGCCAAACTAAATATACATAATAAGGCATAGTTTCCCCACATCAACCTCTCCACAATCATTCATCCACTGGTACTTCAGACACACACATACATTCACACACGTTCCATATGCATAAAAAGTTCCTCAACGTAGTTCCCACAATGACACAAGAGGGGGATCCAGCGGGGCCCAGATAGCGCACTGCTAAAGAGTCCAGGTCGATTAAACAGGATCCCACAACCAGATAACGCCAACGCGCGTTTCAGTGCCAAGCCCAGATCTACGGGCGCACCTTCATCAGGGCTTGCTCGTCGAGGAAGGGGGGAAGACACAGCTCATAAATGATACACCCGTGACAAATCTGTTGTAAAAAGAGAGCTCATTAAGATTACACAATCTAATTGCTAGCTTATACATTTACAAGTCCTGTGTTCAAAATATTGACAATTTACATAGGGGTCTGTGGCTTTTGCATAGTTTCATCAATATCATATGTCATAAGTACACATTACATTCAAATCGACATACAGTTCAATATTTCACATATTGCCTCAGGACCCCACCCCATCTCAGGTAAGCTCCAAACAGTGTGAATAGCAATTTTATAAATGGATAAAAAGAAAAACACATTTAAAATCACACCCTGGAATCCCCGACAACATGAATAATCAGCACTCACAAAAAATACACTTCTTCAAAACATTCACACACTCTAGGTTTATTCCCTTGTGGTCCGTCGGCAAACCTACGAGAGATTGGGAGGAGCAATTTTTCAATCTCATAGGATATTTCGAGTGAGCATGTAAAATTTTTCTTAGGTGGCCTAGTAGTAAGCTGCTTAACCACCTGCGCTCGTGAGAATTTAAAAAAATCCGGTTTTAAGATTTTACCTGGGCCACAGGGGGTACTGGTCCGTAATGGAACGCTGCCGATCCGAGGGAGGTCCAAGAAAATAATCATAAGGGGCTCACTTCAGTCCGTTCGTAACCTATTGTAGCAAGAATTGCAGCTTTTAGAGGAAGTCGGCACAGGCAGTTACAGTAAAGGTCATCTCATGCCCGGCTGCCCCCCTGTTTGCGTTTGTGGCATATACTTACCAACTACAGGGGTTAATAAGTCCACCCGCAGTCAATAAAGTCGTTTGCGAAGCGGTTTGGATCCACAGACAAATACTTTGGAACTCCAAGGGTTTTCACAAGCATGTATCTGAATATGGAGAATACCGAAAAGATCGTATAATTAGTTCACATGAGCTAAAAGGAACAACTATTCCTCGCACGATAACTATCAAGGTTCCCCACAGGTCGCCAGAATTCGGGATTTTACCACACAATAGGATTGTGTGGTAAAATACCGACTCTAAGGGCCTGTGGCACTCTTAGGAGTGTCAGCTACATATGGACTTACAGATTCGGTAAATATACCGATTCGGTATTTTACCGAATCGGTAAAATTACAGAATCGGTAAAATTACTGATTCGGTAGGCCCCCTACATCTAAAAAGCCTAATACCGGTCGGAAACGGCCGAAATCGTCCGTTTCCGGCCGGTATTAGGGCTCCTACATCTGGCCCAAAGTCTCGGAGCGAGACTGTGCAAGCCAGCCTATGCAGGCCGAGACCTAAAAAGGGGATAAGGATATTATGTTCCTTTAACCCCAATATTTTGTTGATATGTTTCAGCCCCTATATTAAGGCCATTAGGGTCCAGGACTTTCTTCAGGACATCACATATATATTACCCCGGATACACAATCACTCCAATCAAACAGGCAAGCAGCACTATCTTGCATGCAAGGCAAGTTATTACTCACCTTTCAGTAGCCGTAATGGGTCTAGATTCCTAAGGTAAACAAGCGTTTGCAATGCAATAGGTCTCGCATTTGCGAGAGTTTAAGCTATTGCCATTGTAAACAACAATGCCTTTTATTTATCTGTTTTTAAAATCAACACATAGATAAAAGGTTTGTCATTTACAATGACAATAGCTCTAATTTTCAAAACAAGCACCTAGATAAAAGGTGTGTCATTTACAATGCCAATAGCACAAACATTTGCAAATGCGAGACCTATTGCATTGCAAATGCTTTTTCTTTAAGGTATACTTTGGAGACATGCCCCTACACAAAATCCATTGCAGAAGGCCAATTTGGCTCTACTCTCACTTGAACGGTGCAATGTAGGGTTGCTTTGAACATTTTTGCCTGGGTGGGATTCCTTCCTAATTTGGCCCTGCACATAGCTTACAACTACTGCCTGACACGAATGCAAATTTGAGTTACAATTGTATTTCCAGATAAGAAATTTGAAATAGAAACTGCATTCCAAGCTCTCCCTCGGACCCAGAGGTCCAACATTTTCAAATTAGACATTTCAAAACTAGCCGTGGAATCACTTTAAAGATGCTTCTACTAGCTTGTGTCCAATCAGACGTAAAAATGTGGGTTAACAACTAAAATTCCACACTGCCACCCCTCATGAGCCCATTCCATTGCATCCTACTGCACTGAAACATTTGTACAGGGCTAGTGCACTCCAAGGATTAGAAGGCAGCACTGCTAAAGCTAATGAGCTCTCCAGTGAGAGATGACTCATAGAGATAAGATAGGAAATGACACAGCATGCTCCCAGAAAGTTTCAGCAATGGTTAATTGTGCCAGCACAAGCTGAAGTGGCTGACACGGGCCCTCCACTTCTCCAGCGCCTTAGACTCTGAAACTGAACATCCTGCACCCACTGGCTGTGTCTTAATAACTAGAACCAACAGCACATCAAGGAAAACGCACAGGAGCGGCATTGCAACTTGGCAACAATCGGCCTACTCTGTTCCTAGCTAGCGATTTGAAGAGTGAGAGTCTGTTTGATAATATTGCATTCATCTATTTCATTTCCTGAAATAGCGTCCAAGCACACAGTGGCATTTAAGTGCTTTGTATTCAACATTAAAATAAAAAAGAACAGTTCAATGTCACAAAGCAATAATCCAGCCCTTTCAGCAAGGCACGTAAAAACAAGAAAACCCACACAAAGGCGCACACGCAATCCTCTAACTCGTATAGGCACTCATCGAAATACAGATGAGATACGCCACGCGTGTGCGTGAAATCGAAAGACAGGGAGAGCAGCTGTGTGACCACAGAGCAGTACAAAACAAGGAAGTAGTCCCTAAATAAAAAGATAACAGCCCAGCAGCGGACCTAAACTGTAGTTGGTCAGTGCTGCTTCCTGCCAAACGGAAGCATAACGGAAATGATATTTCTGACCACCAGCCAATCAAAGAGCGAGATAAGAACAGCAATGCCAGATTTAACCAATGGCAAGCGACAAAATAAATAGAAACGCAATGGGTGGAGTTTCACCACTAATACTGATTACTTGATGCCTCAGAGAGGCAGCGCATGCGCTGCCCTATGCGAGACCTAAAAAGACAGCTATATTCAACAGGAACATTCAAGGAAAGCAGAAGCACAGGTTCATTTATGCTTCTTCACCTTTGGTGATGGTCAACCATGCCATCTCACTCTGTCATTTGTTTGATGCAACTATCATTCATGCAAACATGCTGTATCCACGCAAGTATCAGTCTGTGAATGCTGCATATAATCACACTTTTCTAGTTTCATGCCTAAGAGCCATTCAGTATACCATGCCCGGTGCTATCTGTGTCACGTTGTGAAAGACAGTGCCATCTAATTCATTCACTGGGACTTACCCTACTGTGGAATCCTACAAATTCACATGGGAGGAGGGGGTAGCATGCCCCTGTTGTCACACACTTATAAAGATTTTTACATCATCAGTAGAAGGACGTCATGGAGTCTAAATGTGGTCAATTGTACGGAAAAATAAACATTAGAATCTAAAGTCACTTATAACCAGCGAAGTCCATCCCCAAGATGTAATGGGTGCTACACTTACTTTGTCAAGGGTAGCATGCTGTTTTTCTACCTCTTCAGAAGGCCTAATCTACATGTACCAGTGTGGTCGAGATCCAGTATTATTTAAAAAAAAATAATAATTCTTAAAAACCTTTATTGCACCTTACAGTCCTACACAGCTTATGGCCTACAACCCAAGGGGCCGGCCGCAACATTATTAAGACAATTATATATCAACAGGACAACCCCGCATACCGGCCGCCATGCTCGGGGTTTGGCTACTTCGCAATACAGTGAAGGTTCATAAGTCGCAGTTGCTTGCTGATCCATTTAGGTTTGTTTTTCTGTTTTATAACATTAAACAACATAACACATGAAGAAACCACATTTAGTTCATCCAGAGTTTAAGTAAATTTGCTCTAACTGTGTCTGTTAGTGTTCCCGTAAAGTAAATCAGTACTAACACCCTTAGGGTCGGCCGCAGCCGCTATGTCTGTGACGGAGTGTGGGTGTGTGTGTGTGTTCCTTCTAGGGCTTAGTTCTATCAGCCCCACCATCCCCTCCCACCCGACTCCCAAGCTCTCCCTCGCTCCCCGTGGCACATCCCTCTCCTCTTCCACTTCTAGGTTCCGTTAGTCGTCCTCCCCTTCTTCATCTGATGTTAGTGGGTCTTCTTCCGGTAAGGGTTCACAAATCTCCCCCCTGTATACATTCCATGGGGTCCAAATCTTGTTCCATTTCCTTGAACAAGCCCGGCCTGCATATACCCACCTTTCTGTTATCATCACCCTGTCCATATTCATACACCATTGGGTTTTCGTTGGCACCTCTACCGCTCCCCATTTCTGTGCTATATCCCTTTTGGCGATTATTATGCCTAAAGTAACCCACTGTTGGCCTGGTCTGGACAAATCGTTGGGTCCCCATACATTCAGTAAGTACTTTCGCGGCTCAGGGACCAGGGAGGTCCCCACAGTCTGAGATATTGTGCGCATTATCCGCCTCCAGTACTCCTGAATGCTTGGGCAGTCCCATATCGTGTGGAAGAACGTACCCTCCTCTCCACATCCACGAAGACAGTATGGGTGTTGTGCACGGTGTATGAGTTGCAACGTCGTTCTTGTATAATATACTCTGTGCAGAATTTTAAGCTGTACGAGCCGGAAGTTAGCAGAGATGCCAACTTCTTTAGGCGACGCCAGTGCTTCATTCCATTCATTTTCGTCCATAGCTTCTTTGTCTCCCTCCCATTTGTCTTTCAGTTTAATCATGGGATCCGGTAAGTTATTAATTAACTTACGGTACATGAGTGATGTTGCTCGCTCCGGCATGAAGTCCGTAAGGAGGCGATCCTCAAGCGGGGAGGACTCTAGGACTTCTGCCTCGGGGGGATGGCAGTAAGCAGTGCGTGCCGAATCTGAACATACCGGAACAATTCCCGTGTTCCCAGCTCGTATTGCTCCCTCAGCCAATCAAAGGGGATCACTGCGCCTCTTTCCCAAAAGTCTCCCACCGTAGATATCCCTATGGTATCCCAGTGGGAGAAGCCCTTGCTATGTCGTGGGTTTCCCAGGGCCCGAGAGTCCCACAGTGAAGTGAGTTTGGTTATTCTTCCTTTCCAACCTAGGGTTGCCAGCGCTGTGTGCCACAGTGCTGCGGTAAGTCCCGTGGGTCCCGCCAGTTTGCGCACTCTTCGCTGGTCATATAAAGGGGCCAGTAGGGTGTTGGTGCCTAACTGCGCCCTGTCCGATTGGAATGCAGGGTCGTCCTGAGGAGCATGAATCCATTGATTTATGGGTTTCAACTGCACTGCCCAGTAATACAATTTCAAATTCGACAGTGCAATCCCCCCGTCATACCATCCCCTGTGCATTTTAGCCTGTGCAATGCGTGCCGGACGGTTACTCCATAAAAGACCAGCCACCAACGCCGATACTTTCCTGAAGTATCCTGGTGCCACCGGGTACGGCGTATTTTCTAGAACGTATAAAAAACGGGGCAGTGACATCATCTTATAAAGTGCTGCTTTACCCAGCATCGTTAGGGGCAGCCCCGCACAATATGTAACGTCCTGTTTTAGCCGTTCCATTGGTGGCGTCAAATTTTTCTGCGCAAATTTCAATGGATCCATGGTGACATGGATGCCCAAATATTAAAAGGATGAGCCGGCTGCCCTTAAGGGGCAGTCTGCGTTCAACGCCGGGATTGGGCCCCTCAGAACATAGAGCTCCGATGTAGTCCAATTCAGCGTGTATCCCAAGACTTTCCCGTGCTCATCACAGAGGGCCAAGAGCGCTGGAACACCACGTTCTGGATCTGTTAGGTACACCAGCATATCGTCCGCATACAGTGAGAGGCGGTCTTCCCATCCCTCTGCCCAGGATATCCCTTTCAGCAGTAGAAATGACCATATCAGGTTCACTAAGGGTTCTAAGGCGATTGCGAAGAGCAATGGCGACAGGGGGCAACCTTGATGGGTGCCTCTCTCCAACGGGAATGTTCGCGAAATGTGGCCATTTGCTACCACATGTGCTACCGGTTTAGTATAGAGCAGCCTGACCCATGCTACGAACTTGGGTCCAAAACCCAAATGTGCCAGGACTTTGAACAGATAATTCCACTCCACCAGATCAAAAGCCATCTTCGCGGATCGATCCCGCCCTTGCCAACACTCCGTGTACCCTGCGTAGATTCAGTGCCGTATTTCTGTGTGGCATAAACCCAGACTGATCGGGATGTATGAGGACAGGCAGGTGCGCCATCAGTCGGGTAGCCAGGAGTTTGGCCAAAATTTTAACTTCTGCGTTAAGCAGAGAAATGGGGCGGTAGGAAGTACAATCCTCTGGTGGTTTCCCAGGTTTGGGGATTGCGACGATGGTTGCTACTCTTTGATCTAGAGGAAGTTCGCCATTTTCCACGCAGTCTTTGAACATAGCAAGTAAGTGTTCGCTTAGCCTCTCTGGCGTGGCCTGGTACCACTCCATCGGGATGCCGTTCGGACCAAGGGCCTTACCGGGCTTTATCGCTCTTATGGCCATTTGTATTTCCTCCGTAGTTATGTCAGCTTCCAACTCCGCTGACATCTCCGGCTGCAGCGTCAGAGTTTGGATAGATTCTAATGCAGCCCTGGCCATGTCTGCAGATACCTCCCTATCTGGTGTGTATACCCCCTCGAAGTGATCCGCAAGTGTCTCCACTATCAGTTCGGGGCTCGTGTGAACTATCCCCCGCCTGTCTCTCACTCGTTGGATACCTCTAGAGCTCCCCTCTTTTTATCCAGGCAGGCCAACATCCTACCCGCCTTGTCCCCTATATCATAGATTCTGTGCAGTGTGTCAGTAATTTGCCCCCTCACCTGGTGTCGTAAATGTTCTGTGTACAGTTGTTGTTGGATGTGTAAGGCATGGGACGTGTCAGGCCCGGGGTGTGTCTCAACTGCTACTGTCGCATCTCGCAGTGCCAACTCCAGTCCAGCCAGTTCAATTGCTTTTTCCCTTTTATAACCCGTGATCGAAGTTATGGCCTGTCCCCTTAACACCACCTTGTATGCCGCCCACAAAATCGCTGCGGATTGCACCGACGTGACATTCTACGCAAAGTAGTGTGCTGTCGCCATCTTGAGTGCCTTCCTGACCTTGGGGACCTTAAGGTATGTAGCCTGTATGGGATAAATTCTTCTACGTGATTTTTCTTGGGTGGAGATTGTCAGGGTGACCGGTGAGTGGTCCGATATGCCTCTAGGGTGAATGTCTACAGTGTCTACTTGTTGTATGCCATCTCCTAGTGCCAGGAAATAGTCAATCCTCGATAAGCTGTTGTGGACAGTGGAGTGGAAGGTGTATTGCCTCTCCTGAGGGTGTGCATGCCGCCATATATCCACTAGACCCATAGCGGTCAGGAATCGTTGAAAGCGGGAGGGACCCCCCGTCGGGGTCGCCGCTGGGAATTTGTCAAGTAGGGTGTCTACTGTGGCGTTGAAGTCCCCCCCAAGTATGACATATCCCTCTGGTAGGGTCAGGAGGAAGTCACCCAGTGTCGGAAGCATGACCGAGTAAAGTGCCGGGGGGATGTACACCGAAACCACATTGATGAGTCGCCCCTCCCACTGTCCCTGCAGGGCCGCAAAGCATCCCTGTCCGTCAATCTTTGTGCCCATTGGTATGAATTGTGAGGATTTCTTGATTAAAAGGCCAGTTCCTCGAGAGCCAGAGGTGAATTCGGAATGTACTACCATTTTATATCCTCTCCTGTCAAGAGCCTTGGCTGCCCCTCCCATTAAGTGTGTCTCTTGGAGAAGTGCTAGGACGGGCCCCTGTCTTTTCAGTGCAGTAAGTACCAGTCCGTGCTTTACCTTATCCCCCAGCCCTCTCACATTCTATGTCAGCATGCGGAGGGGTGCACCCCGTGACCTCGGCTCATCCCCCTCCGTACTACGTACCGGGCAATCGGCCATAGTTAGTCTTGTGGTGGAGTGTATGCTTGTCGCGCCCTGCGGCCCAGGCGCACCGTCTCTCCCCGACAACCAAGCAGTGCAAATGCCCATTTGTACATCATGACCCTACTTTTGGTTTTCTATCAAATACTAAACAACCCCCCCTCCGTCCCCCCCTCCCTGCCTCCCTGCTTAACGGACCTTCAACTAAGCATGGGCGGAAAATCCGTTTCGCTCGCGGATTTTGCGGATTTTCGGTAAATTCGCAATCCGCGAGATTCGCGAATCTCCCGCAAAATCCGCAAATCCGCGAGCAGCGGATTTTATGGCTTGCTCGCACTGTTCGCGTGAGTTCGCGGCTTCCCAGTACAACTTCGCGCCCCGCGAAAAAGCGCAAAATTGCAGAAATACGATCTTAGCAAAACTGAAACTACTTACCAGGTTCAAAAGTTCAGGCTCATCATTAGTAGCCATTTCCTGTAGTGCTTCCTGAGGGGCCCCTCCAGAGTTCAGTTGCCAGTTGCAACTATTATGTGACCCTGCTCTGAACCTCAGAATAGTTACACATATGCCACAAAGGTCCTGAATTACAGCTAAGGGAGACAAGCAGGAGCCAGGCTGGAAGTTCAAATCCATTAATCAGCCCCTAATTCATTATTGTCAGTTGGGGCAGGGCAGGTGTTGTAACTAATTTTGCAACAATGAAAGCACTTAGCAAGTGCAAAAGATCACTAATCAGGAAGCACTAAGGAAGCAGGTGCCAGCTAAAAAAATATTCTGTGACACATTAATCAGCCCCAAATTAATTCAGGTCACTTGAGGCAGGGAAGGTGTGCTTGCTTTGCCACAATAATGTACAATGACTGGACAACCAGAGGGTGCTGTGATGAAACAGAGGGTGGCATGGGTGGGCCAGAGGGTGGCATGAGTAGTCAGAGAGTGGCAGTGGTGACAGAGAGTGGCAGTGATGAAGAAGAGTGTCCCAAACAGGCTGGACACGTAGAAACAACAAGTTCGCGAAACTTGCGACCCGACAGGTAAGTTTGCGTTTGCGAAATTGTACAAAACCCTCGCGAACTAGCAGAAACCCGGGCAGTTCTTTTTCTCGCAGCGTCCTTTTAACCTCAAGGAACGTCCTTCTTCTCCGCGAAACTTCCGCAGTGTAATCTGGGAAAAAGGTTATCTTGGAGTTCTGAATTTGTATGGCCGGTGCCACTCTGGCCGCCTGCAAAATGGCGTCCCGGTCACGAAAGTTGAAAAGCCTTGCTAGTATTGGCCTCGGGGGCGCCCCCGGCTTCGGCTTCCCTCCGGGTACTCTATGGGCCCTTTCCACAGAAAAGAAGTGCGAGAGTCCCTTGGGGTTGAGCTGTTATTTAATCAAGTCTACCACAAAAAGGTCCATAGCTCCTGTATTTTCCGACTCCGGAACCCCCAGTATTTGGACGTTGTTCCGTCGAGAGCGCCCTTCCTGATCATCCAGCTTCTCCCTGAGAGATTTGTTTTCGGCTTGCATTTTCTCCAACTCCACTTGTAGATCTGAAACGTCTTCCTCCAGGGACTTAGTCACAACCTCAACTTGCTTTACTCTTTCATTCATTTTTTGGAAGTCCGCACGTATCAGGGTTAATTCTGTTGCCGTTGCCCCCACCGTCGCTTGCACCTGTGCCAGGGCACTCATCACGTCATCTAATGTGGCTTTCTTTACCCCTTCACTTTCCGTTGTTTTCCCTGTTGACTTGCGTTGGTCCATCGAAGGGGGAGTTTGCTTGTCATATGCGAATTTATCCAGCTTGGCTTGTGTGGAATTATGTTTGGATCCTCTGCCAGCCATGGTTGTGACTAACCCTGGGCGTAGTGGGCGTAGTGGGGCTTCGCGGAGCTCCTAGTTGTGACCCAAAAGTCTTCCCACCTCCGAGTGGTGTTTTGCTCTTCCAGGGGGGGTTTTCTCCCACACTCCGCCCGTTTGGTTTCTTGGCTGCTGTCCGGCTTCGTGCCCCTTTCCTCAAGTGCTGGGCACCAAGTGCAGGTCGGAATATGTTTTCAATATCGGGTTAGTGCGGCTATTGCGTAATCATGCCCCAGTTTGAGCCCTCTGAATGGCGTCCTGTACCAGGTCAGCCTTTTCTCTGTGTGTTATAGGCGATGTGACGCACCTAGATCGCTGTCCACTTGCCCGGCCCTCACAACTTCCAGTATGGTGGGCCAGAGTATTATTATGGATATCACCTCACAACTGTGGCCCCTGACTCACTCCCCCAGGCTGGCGTGTGGGCCAATCGTTGGAATATCCAGACTCACTGCGACGCTCTTTCAGGTTGCAACCCGTCGCTGACCTCCGCTCACGCCCGCTCAAACGCTGCCACGCTATTCTCGCAATTCTCCGCTGCACTGAAGATCAAGTCTGCCTGGTCTTTTCTTACCTGAGTCGCCCCGCAGCCCCTCATGGCCACTGTGTGCAATATCGGACCCGCCTGGCCTGTGCTAGCGTGACCGAGTGCTGCTTCGATGAAGCCGGAGGGAGGGGCCCGCCTGCACTCACTTTGCGCTTTAGTTACAGCCGTGTCTGCGGTGTCCAAGATAGATTGCGAAGGCGATTTGTCCTGGTGCTCGCTGGGGGGCTATGTGCCTCGCTCTCAGCCACTACTGCTTCTGTCCTCTCGCTCTACACGCACCTGGGGCGTCTTCAGTGCGGGCTTCTAGCGTCTGCCGTCACACCACTTGGTCTGCTGCTGTTGCAGGAGGTGGCGGCGCCATTACCCGTGTCGCGATGGCCGTTCCCCTTCTTGTCACTGCTTCCTGCCGTGCAATACCGCAGTGCGATTTCCACCCAGAGGTCACTGGTGGTATGCATGGCTCCCCCCAGGTGTTTCACTGGCTATTGCAGCTTTTTGCCTCACTGTGTCCACTTCCGGCAGTCGGTCCCTGCCGAGGCTTCACTTCCGCCCGGGCACCGCTGCCACTACAGCCCGCTGCTTACCGGCCGGCACCAGGCCCCTGTAGTTGCATCGTCACCCTGCTGGTTCCCGGTGCTCCGCCGCCGTGAAATTGCTCCGTGAGTTGCCGCTCGGTCACATGACCCGGGGCACCTCTTCCGAGCAACGTAGTGTCCGGATTTGTATGTGGATTGCTGTGGGAAGCCGCCTTACGCCGGGAGCCTCTCTATTCTGCTGCTGTCATTGTCGGCCGCTAGCCACGCCCCCGAGATCCAGTATTATTGACCCTCTGGGCACGTCTCTGGGAGTACGATGGAGTGTGCGTGATGACGTGGTGAAGTTTGCTGCATAGCGGGAAAATGTGAAGTATAGTTCCATGCATTTTCCTCATGTAGTGTCAGACTATTCTGTGGGTTTCACCACCTAATCAACTTGAAATGGCTGAGCGTGCGTGATAACCTGGGGATGTCAGCGGTGTAGTTGGAAACATGGGAAGGGCAGTCCCATGCATCTGCGTCATGTATTGGTGCTTTTCATTAGGGATTTTTCAGAGCCTGACATTTTGAATGTGATAGCTGATTTATTGAACCTGGTTTCTCCAATTATTTTAAAGTACCTCAGTAAAGGGAGTGGCATCGATTGCTAAGGAAGCGTATATTCCAACACACAAAGGTCCTTCAAAGTAATTTCCAGTCTAGCGCACAGCCCCTCCATTATTCACCACAGTATTTTATGTATATGATGGTGATAATAACTGAAGAAATTGCTTCAGTAGCTCAGGTTGATAAATACAACAATACAGAACCAGACTACACTGCGTATATGGAAAGATATTTTACTTCAGTATTTCCATGGAAGCAGATTTCCAATCAATGGTTCTCTTTTCTTAACTCACCTCATCCTCCTCACTCCTATACAGAGTTGGACTGGCCTATACGGCAATCTAGCAGTGTCAGAAGGATGGTCTGAAAGGTCAGTTTGTGTACCCTTTTTTGGGATGTCTGGGTGCTTGTTTTACGGTATGGAGAGCCGATTTTTACTCTTGATTTCACTGATATTATTGCAAAGCAGTGTAAGAGCAGATCCTTTCTCTATGCACCTTTGTGATCTTTAAATGGCCGACACATGGGAGTGTAGTTAATTCCTTTACTTAAAAATGTGAACTATGGTCGTCACTGAGTTCTCCTTCTTTGGTACTCACAGAACAGCGGTTTGATCAGCATCTCAATGTATGTTTTCACGTTTTCCTATTAAAAGATCTCTTTAGATCCCAGTAGTCAGCTTTTACATCACTATGCATAGTCTTCCTTCTCTTTGAGCATCTAGAAGTGGCATGGCACAGCAGACTGTGTGCTTCCTTCTACATCAACTGTCAATCTCCTTAGTTTAGGGTCATCCGTGTGTGACAATGGGCAAAGTGTTGTAATTATATGGGGTAGTGCGTGGAATTATGTGGAGTGTATTTCTGTTGTATTGAGTAGCGTGTAATTATGTGCTTGTAATTATGTGGTACTGAGTGGTAATATGTGTAGTGCATTTAAGTTGCATTGAGTAGAGTGTAAATATGGGCTTTGTAATTATTTGGAATTTAGTGGCATGTGGCGTGTATTAACGGTGCATTTATTTTAGTGTAATTATGTGTTGTGTAACTATGTCAGACTGAGTGGTATTATGTAGAGTGTATATATGTTGTATTTAGTATAGTGTAATTATATGTTATGTATTTATGTGGCATAATGTTATTATGTGGTGTGTTTTTATGTTGCCTTTAATAGAGTGTAATCATGTGATATGTAATTATGTGGTAGTAAGTGGATTACAACCTCTCCATCTCTGAAACTAGTCACCTACAATGTAATAATTTTTAATCTCCTCGCTGTGTCTGTTCTTCTGTCATTAAAATTTGGCATGAACTCACACATCTTTCACTAATGACCACACCTTAATGCTCTTGATTTAACCCATCACATCATTCATTCATCCATTTACTCCTCAGCCTGTCCGTCTTCCTCCATTCGAACATCCTTCCATCCCGCACCCTCCCGGCCCCTGATTTCATCCCAGTACAGGAGCGTTGTACCTCTGGGCCCGGGCGTATCCGTCCGATGCTTGTGTTTTATAGCGTTTTACGGAGATCGGTGTGCTGTATTACTGAATATTTAAATTGTAACTTCACACCAGAACCGGAGTGTTGGGCCTCTGGGCTTGTGTGTATCCGTCCGATGCTTGTGTTTCCAGAGCGAAGAAACATGTTTTATAGTGTTTTATGATGGCAGTGTCCTTATATTACTGAATATTTACATTATAATTTCACCCCAGAACCGGCGCATTGGACCCCAGCTCTGCATCTATGTTTAACGCCTGTGTGCACAAGAAGCCGAAAATATGAATGTTTTTCATAGCGCCTTTTATATGTGTGTGCTTATATTACTGACAGTAATATAAGCACACACATATAAAAGGCGCTATGAAAATTTACTGTATATGTGCCTGAGAGCTTTGTTTTTGTAGCGCCTGTGGGGTGTTGGAGCGCTTCTATTATTACATATTAAAGTTATTATTCATTTCAGAACCTAAGCCCTGGGGACCCTGCCGGTAAGTATGTTTGAAACTGATATATGCAAGAGTCCAAAAACATGTATTTTTCTAGCGCCTTATGGAGGTCGGTGTCCTTATATTATTGAAAAATAAAATTAAAATTACTTTCCAAAACAGAAAGGTTAGAGCCCGGCCTTTTGTGTTTTCGTTCTAGGCTTCTGTTTATGCTTTTTTTCCTAGTACCGTACGGCGATTGGTGTGGTTGTAGCGGTCTAATTGTTCGTTCCTCGAAGGTTGATGCTCTGGAAGCACCTCCTAACTATGCATCACTCTCTGGCCATGCATGGCCAGAGAGCATAAATAAAGGAGCCGGGGTCGCTCGGGACTTCCGGCTTATACCACTAGCCATGAGGGTCTGGTGTCTGTTTATGCGCATGCATTGCCTGTAAGAGTTTACGCAGAATTAGCCCAGTACATATGTGTGGCCCCTGACACCCCTACACTGGCGACAAGAGTGGGATCGTAGATTCCCGAAAAGCGCACTGGAGGATCGGTGCCTACCTGGACGTGAGAAAAGCACTAACAAGTGTGAGCCCAGTGGTGAGGTGAATCATGAGTAGCAGGGCGTTTTCATCAAGGAAAGCCCAGAGGTGAGCAGCGCCCAACACGGCCTGCGCTCCTGTCCGCCACAGCACTAAGGAGCGATACGCGCGTTGACCTGCAGAGTCACAGCGCGGCTGGAAACCTCCGCACTCACCGCCAGCAACCGCGCACATGCGCAGAAGCCCGCACGATCGTTGCCGACGGCCCTACCAGTGTGAGGGAAAGACACGCCAGGCCGCAACGCTGAGGAACAAGAGTTTAACTCGTTCCATGCTGATGACGGAACCGCTCCGTCATCAGCCGCGGTGACGCTGTGCTGATGACGGAGCAGTTCTGTCATGGCCCGGCCGCCGCGCGTGCGCGGCGCTGATTTTGCGCCTGCGCAGTGCGTTCTATTGAGCGGGCGGGGCCATGACGGAACCGCTCCGTCATGAGCACAGCTCAACCGCGGCTGGTGACGGAGCGGTTCCGTCACCAGCATGCGCCCGCCGCGCGCCCCCCCGCCCCCTTAGCGCTGCGGCGGAATAGCCGCCGCAGCGAAGGGGTTAAAGGCTCTAGTAGTGAAGCAGAGATCTGCGTGAGAGGCGTGGTGCACAGCAGGGGAATCGGCTCCTCTTTCTTTTTCTTCCCCCTTTCCCTAGAACAGAGGCAAGATAACAAAGCACAGGCAAAGTCAACACAACCTAACAACAAAACAGCAAAAGAGGTACAGACACGTAGCACTACGCCAGAGGTGCAAGCAAATAAACAATCAACATGTCAAACCCTGCAGCGCAAGTGGCTCAGCAGCAAGCAGCCCCACCGGCTCAACAGCAAGTAGCCTCGCCTGTGCCACAATATCCAGTGCACACCCAAATTACTGTGCTTCCACCATTTAGTGAACTAATCGACCCTGCTAATGCGTCACCAAGATGGAAGGTGTGGGTTAGCCGCCTCAACAATTATTTTGTGGCTACGAGAGAGACGAAGGCCACAACCCAAATGCAACATTGAAATCGATGATTCTCCAGTAACGGGCCTGATTGATACAGGGGCTACCGTCAACGTGATGGGGTCACAACACTACAAAAAGTTAAATCCGAAGCCAATACTTACCCCATCCAGAATCCGAATTCTTACATATGGAAGCCAGAAGATGCTTCCCCTAAAAGGGAAAATGACATTTCAAGTGAAGTCAGAGACCCAAGAAGTAGCAACAACATTTCACGTTGTTGACAGAGAAGCAGACATACTAGTTGGAGGCCACACCGCAGAAGACCTCAACTTGATCGCATTCGCGAACATAGTGAAACTTCTCCAAACCGATGACATTCTGGATATGTTCCCACAATTGTTCAAAGGATTAGGAAATATCAAAAGATCACCAGTAAAGCTGCATATCCATAAAGCAGTACAACCTGTTGCATTAAGGCACCAACGAATCCCCTTCCATCTCCAGCCGCTAGTAGAGCAAGAACTCCTGAAGCTGGAACAACAAGGAGTGATCGAGAAAGTAACAGGGCCTACGCCGTGGGTGTCTCCCATGGTGATTGCTGAAAAACCCAAGCAGCCAGGGAAGATTTGTATCTTCATCGACATGAGGATGCCAAATTGAGCAATAAAGCGAGAGAGACACTTAAAGCCAACGGTGGACGATATCCTCGCCGATCTCAATGGATCACAATGGTTTTCGAAGTTAGATCTCAATGCTGGATACCACCAGCTAACACTAGCAGAGGAAAGCAGGTATATTACCACGTTTTCAACCCACCTTGGACTTCGTCGGTATAAAAGATTAAACTTTGGAATATCGTCGGCAGCTGAAATATTTCAGAACGCAGTGAGATAAATTCTGTCAGGCCTCCAAGGCGTCCTCAATGTAAGTGACGATATTCTCATTCACTCGAAAACCCTTGAAGAACACCACCGACAACTCCGAGCCACGCTCCAGCGACTGGCAGACCATAACGTGACCTTGCACAAGGAGAAATGTCAATTCTTGGGCAAAACGATTGACTTCTTCGGGTACGTCTTAGCTCAGAGGGTGTCAAAGTAGACCCCAGGAAGTCCCAAGCAATTCAACTCTCCCCTGCTCCAACCAAAGCTTCGGAAGTAAGACGTTTCTGGGGATGGCAACATACTGCGGACGTTTCATCCCAAACTTAGCAATGATTGCTGAACTGTTGCAAAATCTCACAAAGAAAGAAACTTCCTGGAAGTGGACCGCAGAGGAGGACAATGCGTTCAAGCTAGTGAAATCTGCTCTACTAGACAGTACGACCATGGTATACTTTAACACCACACGCACCACAGTACTGCTAGTGGATGCCAGCCCAGTAGGCCTGGGAGCTTTGCTTACTCAAGAGAACGAACCAGGGACTTGGGTTCCATTAGCTTTTGCAAGTAAAGCACTCACAGCGACGGAGGCCCGGTACTCACATATAGAGCGAGAAGCACTTGCCATTGAGTGGACTTGCAACCACTCCCAGGATGGAAAGGTGGGCCATTCAATTACAACATTACCAAATGGAGCTACTATTGGCCAGGCGCAAAGAACCTGGCGGACTTCTTGCACTGACAGTCGAGGGAGAGGGTGATCAAGAAACAAAAACAGAAGAATTCATCAACATGGTCACCCAGTGGTCGTGTCCGCGAGCTCTCTCAATAGAGGAAGTAAAAGAACACATGGGCCATGACGCGGTCCTTCAACGAGTAGCTGGCGCTCTGAAGGATGGATCTTAGGAAGGACTTCTTAAAGACATACAAGGGTGGAGTGAGCCTGACAGGGCCCGCCTAGGAACATTTTGGAAGGTTCGCAGCGAACTAAGCTCCGCGGAGAACGGAATCATACTAAGAGGCAGACACATTGTCATACCGCAAAGTTTGCAAGAACGAGCAACGACAATCGCCCATGAGGGACATCAAGGCATTGGGAGGATGAAATGAAGGATGAGGGAAAAGATGTGGTTCCCCGATCTAGAGGACAGTGTGGACACCGTCGTACATAACTGCTGAGCCTGTCAGATCACAAGCAACGCCGAGGCCGCGGCACCTGTGATCACCGATGACCCAGCTCTGTCGCCATGGTCATGGGTAAGCCTCGATTTCAGAAGCTTCCCTGATGGGAGAGTCACAGCGTTCTCATCGGTAGTTATACCAAGTATCCAATAGTCGAAGTTCTGCCGTCCACCGCCTTTGCCAACTTGCAACCCGTCCAGGAAAAGTCGTTTGCCCTATTTCGATTACAACATGTCATCAAAACCGACAACGGGCCCCCGCTCCAAGGCAGCGAGTTCAAAGACTTCCTAGCCCGTGTAGGAATCAAGCATCAATGAATTACCCCTCAGTGACCACAAGCCAATGGTAAGGTTGAGCGATTCATGCGCAATGCAAATAAAATAATGCGAATAGCGATGGCTGAAGGCACCGATCCAGTAGTAGCTCTACAACAATTTCTGAAGGAATACCGCAGCACACCTCACTGCACAACGAAGCGGTCTCCATGGTCATTCATGCTAACCGGACCTCGACGAGACATGTTGTCCATGGCCGACAACTGGCAGCAAGAACCTTACGACCCTGCGGCTACACAGACACAAAGACAAAGAACCAATGACAAAGCAAGTCATCGACGAAGAGCGAGAGTCCGCGTGATGTATCTTGGGTGTTCGGTGTTGTTAAGGAATCGGTGGGGCGGAAGGAAGTTCTGAACTCCCTATGAGCCTGGAGTGTGGACAGTCAAGTCGACAAAAGGAACGGCAATCACTGTAGAGCGAGACAGCGAGACAATAACAAGGAACATTTCATGGTTCAAGGAAGTTCCACCCCCAGTCAGAACACTCCATAGGACAAGTGCATCAAGAATCACTGAGGTGCAACCTGACGAGGCTGGAAGCAACTCTGATGAAGTTCCGCCGTCAAGAGACTAGCTGACTTTGTATGTTGAAGCACATTTTCTGTTAACTGTTTGAAGAACCAAGTTGGGATGGGATGTAGCGGTCTAGCTGCTTGTTCCTCGAAGGTTAATCCTCCGGAAGCACCTCCTAACTATGTATCACTCTCTGGCCAGGCATGGCCAGAGAGCATAAATGAAGGAGTCGGGGTCACTCGGGACTTCCAGCTCATACCACTAGCCATGAGGGTCTGCTAACTGTTTACGGGCATGCATTGCGTGTAAGAGTTTACGCAGAATTAGCCCAGTACATATGGGTGGCCCCTGAAACCCCTACAGTGGTTATATTACTAAAAATATGTAAATAATAATTTCAAAGCAGAACAGCAGCGTAGGACCCCTGCTTTGTATGTCTGTCAAAGGTTTGCGTTTACAAGGCACAAAAACTGTATATTTTTTTAAACTCTTTTTATTCATAACCAAAAAAACAAACAGAAATAACACTCAGGTGGAAGCCAGCAATAGTTACATACATTAGGTCCATTTGGTACAGGAGTATTAACATTGCAATAACTGTTAGGGATCAAGGGGATCCCGGAGCGTCCAAATCCAGACTCGGCGTAGGTGCTTCGCAAATATCCCCGCGATGAGCGTTCCACGCACCCCATATCTTCCCCCATTTACGCGGGCAGCCCCTAGCCAGGTACACCACTCGTTCTCTGAACATGCACCTATCAAGATCATCTGCCCACTTCGCAATCTGGGGCGGTTGACGCGCCCCCCACAACTGTGCAATATTACGTTTGGCTAGCATACACGCTAGCGTGACCCTCTGCTTCTGACATTCATTAAGGTCTGTCGGTTCCCACACATTCAACAAACATCTCCGTGCCTCAAGGCCCACCTCCAGTCCCAGTACCGCCCTCATTTTCTCGTGTACAGCCCTCCAGTAAGATTGCACATAAGAGCAATTCCAAATGATGTGCATCAGGGTACCCTCCTCGCCGCACTCTCTTCTGCACTCTCCACTCTCAGCCCTTCCCATTCGCACCAGGCGTGGGCCTGTCACATAAGTCCTATGCAGTATTTTCAGCTGAACCAGGCATAATCTCATTTGTATCGCCACGACTTTGTAAGAGAACACGACCTCAGTCCAGTTCTCATCATCAAGTTCCAACCCGGTCTGCAGTCCACTGCGCCCTAAGCTTCACGAGGGGGTCCTCAATACTATTAATCAGCTTCCGACCGATGAGGGATATGGTTTTCTCAGGCAGGTGACCATCTAGAACCCGGTCTTCAAGGGGGGAAGCCTCAGGGAGTTCTGTACCCTTTGGGACATGTGTAGGAGAGTAGGGTCTGCTATCCTATGGTCACCCCAAATTTTTGCTTTTTGCTTCACTGGTTTCTGACTTAATGTGGCTGTGGGCCTGCTAATCAGACCCACAGCCTGCTGTTCTCTCTCTAAATTGATGCCAATGCACTTTAGGTGCATTACGAATTGGAACTGGTTCCCCTTATGAGCCCCTGTATTAGTGCACCCTAGGTGCCCAGGGCATAGGTGTATCCAAGGCCTACCAGGGGCTGCAGCATGTATTATGCCACCCCTGGCCTCCATATTTGACACAACTGGCTGATCACTCAGCTGGGGTAAGTCGGTGTAACCACCTCTTACTTAGGTACAGTATGTCTGTGCCTAACCCTAAACTGGGCACATATGTTCCTATCAGCCACTCCTATGGAAGGCCTCATCAATCCTGGAGGCAGAGTGCTTGGAAATATGTGAGATGGTGCTCTAGCATGAGCTGAGCCTGTCTGCAGCTGTCGGGAACAACTCCCTAAGCTGTTCCGGGATATTGCCATACCATATACTCTTAAGTGCATTATAATCCTCGTGGTTATTTGCTATCTTTGGTTTGGCTTTATCAAAACATGTCGAGTAAGGTGTCATACGAATTGGAATACTATCCCCTCGCCAATTCTGGCGACGGGGATAGCATTCCACCCTTCTAGAGGGACACGACATGTGTGTAGCCTTAACCCCGGTTAAAGTTAAACAGAGCCTCAGCATCACAAAATGGATGCTGCCACCACAGACACGAGTCTGGCCTCCTGCTGCTGACCGAAACTCGGCAGATGGTGGCCTGGACAAAGGGTTTCCTGCCTTGGGAGGTGCGAGCACCACCCCAGACAGGATTTTGTGTATTGGGTAGGACAGGGCTGAATAGAATCAGACATGCCCGGGGCACACAAGGTGTCCCCGTGCATAGGCCAGTCCAAACCGGTTCTGGGGCCTTCCAGCCCCAGTCCTGGTGCGGAGCTGGACAAAGGAAAGGGGGTGTAACCGCCCCCCTTCCTGGTTCCTCCCAGAGGAGGGACCTAGTAGGTGATCCACCCCTCAGATTGGGAATAAGAGAGGGAGCAGTGCCATTGCACAGCAGATCATCCTGAAATCAACTTTAAACAAGAAGAAGACTGGACTTCAACATTCTGCTGCACAGAAGACTGAAGAGAATCTCCCTTGTGGCCTAGGAGTGGCCACCCTGTGAACACAGGTACCAACCAGCAACTCGACGTCTGCTTTGCCGCCGCCTCCCGCCGGAGACCGAGCCCAGAGCCCGACAAGAACCAGACTCCCAGACCTCTCAGAGCCCGATCCACAGTCCCTGCAAAGAAGGGACCCGTGGAGGCACCGAGTGACGTGGGACCGGACCTCTTGGAAGACACTCGAAAAGCTGACTGCGCAGCTTCTGAGGCATCCTCGACGTTGTGCTTTGGGGATTGAGAACCCCCACCACCGAGCAGCCCTTGCACCGAAGATCAGCCCCCCAGCATCTCCACGATCTGCGTGGGGCCCTTTTGCATTGTGCCACTCGACGCGCCATCCCGGCCACTAGCCACGTGGTCAGCGGCCATCTTGGCGACAAAACCGAAGATTTACACAGCAGGTCTGGTTGCTCCAGACCTACCCAAGCTCCTGTGAAAAGGAGCACCCGCTCTGACCTTGCTGGTCCGAGTGTACAGCATCTTTCAACTTCTGCGTGGCTTGCATTTGCCAAGGCCTGTTTGCTCCGATCAGGTCGCCGACACCGCCAACAGCGAGAGGCCTACGTGGGACAGCTCGTGACCGACTCCTGGATGTCCTTGACCCCGGGTATCCACGTGGCTGCAGAAAGAAGCTACCCGACAACGCCTGTTTGCACCCGACATCGCCTGGTTCCAATCTGGTTCCACGGTAGTCACTGGCTAGTGACTTTGAACACTGTCCCCTCTGCTTTCAGGTCTTCACATCTTCAGATCCACCCTTGGATCCGCCGGAACACTTCTCATCGAGCCGCCTGCAGCATCTTCAGCTCCAAGCACCATCGACCAGCGTGACGAAACCCGACACAACTTCGACCCTGTGCACCCGCTTCCTGTGGGTGAGGTAACTCAGCTCCGCCGGTGCTCCTGCACTGGTACACATCCCAAGGGCCTGTGTTTTAAGTTTCAGCTCCGTAGGTCACTCGGAAGGTTCCTAACTTTCTAACTTTGTACGTTTTACGCACCATAGACTTTGTATTGGAAAGTGCGTGCACTTTGAACACTGCACCCGAGTCCCGTGGGCCTCTCCCGACTTAGTCACAACTAGTCTCGAATAGCTCCAGCGATTCCCAAGGCCCTAGGCCTCTCCACTTTCCTCCTGGTATCTCTTATACCACTTTCTTAGTATATGGTTTAGGTGGCCCCTAGGGCTCATCCATATTGTGCAACTTTTGTGTATTTTAAACTGTCTTGTGATTTAACGCTTGTGCTTCTGTGCTCATAAAGAGTCCAGGGGATTTTAATAGTTAATAAATCAATATATATTTTCAATATATATCTGTGTGGTGTCCCTTTCATTTGGTATTCAAGGGGGTTGTGTATGGTATAACAGCTGGCTTCACATGCCTTTCAGAGTTTAGCCTAAGACTGCTTTGTCCACGTTACCACTAGGATAACTGGTCTACAAGGTTGAATTACAACCATCATCATAAGGGTTGCTTGGCATGGTACAAAGTGATCACTAGAATTAGTGAGCATTATATACCAGGCCAACTTCTCACATTGGTGGGCAGCGGATTGGGATCTGAGCTTGCTGTTGTTTTACCATTACAATCTTTGAGATTATCATTTGAAAGATCATACAGGTACCTGCTAGGTACATATAAAACAAGACTAGTATACTTAAAATCTACTGAACTTAGTTGTTGTAGAGCAAAGGGAGTAGCACACCCTAGCTACAACTACTAAATAGGTTTAGTAGGTAAACACCAGTGTAGGTAGATTGCAACACATCCACCCACACTAGAGCAATGTCTGGAGCAGAGGGGTCCAGTGGACTTACTCCTGTTGAGAGTGACCCTCCAAGGGCACCATCCAAATTTGCTATTTTTCCCTTTAAGGAATTAAGACAGCTTTGTGTCTTAAGGGGTCTGAAGACAGGGCCTTCCCCTACTACAGACCACCTAAGAGAGCTCTTGGATCAGTCTGAGGCTCTAAAGACCTCTAAAGCAAACCCCACAGGGGATGCTG
Source organism: Lissotriton vulgaris (assembly GCF_964263255.1). NCBI lineage: Eukaryota > Metazoa > Chordata > Amphibia > Caudata > Salamandridae > Lissotriton > Lissotriton vulgaris. Next base: position 1,061,211,488 of record NC_141693.1, on the reverse strand, counting down.
AAGGAGGCCATCCTTCAGAGGATGACACTGTAGACACCCCTGCCCCTATCATCCTGGTAGATGAGGAAGCCTCCACCACTGGAGCTCCTCAGGTAGATGTAGAGGAAGAAGAAGAGGAGGAGGAGGTGGAAAGCAGTGAGTCAGATGATGACAGAGATAGTCAGGTGCTGGTCAGTAGACTGAACCAGGCTAACTTAAGCCAACTTGGGAATGAATCAGGTAACAACCCATTCAGACCCCCAGGTGGACTTAACCAGGAGCCTAGGAGGAGAAGGATTCACTCAGGTGACTTTGACAACTCCCATGCTTCTAGAGGTTCTCATGGTCACTCCAGAAGGAGGATGACTAGCCCTCAGAGAAGGGAACATGAGACCAAATTGAGAGAATCTCAAATTAGAGAGGCTGAATTGAGAGTCCAGAGACAAGAGTTAGAGATTGCCCTGGCCCAAGAGAAACTTGCTAGAGCAAGACAGCCTAGAGAGAGTGGGGTAATAGAACCCACTGGTGGCAGCAATATCCACAAGGATAAAGACAGGTCTTTTGATAATAGAAACCTGAGTAAGATTGTGACCCCCTACAAAGCTGGGGATGATATCCATAAATGGATTACTGCAATGGAGAGAGCCTGCAGAGTGCAGCAGATCCCTCAGGAGCAGTGGGCAGCAATCTTGTGGCTCTCCTTTGAAGGTAGAGGCCGAGACAGACTCCTCACAGTTAGTGATGGGGATTCTAGAAACTACCTGGTCCTGAAGAGTGCTCTGATTGATGGGTTAGGCTTAACCACTGAACAGTACAGGTTAATGTTCAGAGATACCCAGAAGACACAGACTCAGGACTGGTCTGAATTTGTTGAGTGTGCCACTAAGGCTCTGGAGGGATGGTTGCTGGGAAGCAAGGTTACAGACTATGAAGGATTGTATAATTTGCTGATGAGAGAACACATTTTAAATAATTGTCAGAACCAGCAGTTGCATCAACATTTGGTTGACTCAGATTTGACCTCTCCCCAAGAATTGGGAAAGAGGGCAGATAAATGGGTAAGAACCAGAGTTAAGCAAAAGAACCAGAACCAGGGTGGTGACCAGAAGAAAACAGACCAGAAGGGTGGGGAGCAGAAAGCTAAAGACCAGAAGTCTTCAACAGGGCCCCAAACTGAGACAGAGGGTGGGTCCCAAACTTCCAAGAAGAAGAAGAAAGAAGGTCAGAAGAAACCCTGGTGTAAAACTTGTAAGAACACCTCTCACTGGACAAGTGAGTGTAAAAAGGGTGGAGCCCCCAGCACTGCAGCCCCTAAGGCACCTGCACCCACTAGTACAGTTAGCAGTGCTGGTCCTCAAGCCAAGGGATTAGTGGGAATCACTTTGGGAACTGAAGGAGATTCTGACCTAGTCAGGACTCTTACACAGGCTGTTCTGGTTTGTGAAGGGGACATAGATTTGACCCCTGACATAAGTCCCAGTAACCTGGGCAAATACAGACAGACACCTTTGATCAACAATAAAGTGGCTCAAGCTTACAGGGACACATGTGCCAGTGTCACTATGGTGACACCTAACTTTGTGGACCCTGGACAATACATGCCAGGCGATGATTACCTGGTGACCAATGCCAGCAATGTCACTACTACACATAGTGTGGCACTTGTTAACTTTTCCTGGGGAGGGGTAACTGGCCTAAAGAAAGTTGTGGTTAGTGCTGATCTCCCAGTAGAATGTTTGTTGGGCAATGACCTGGAGAACTCTCTATGGTCAGAAGTTGAGTACAGGACTCATGCAGAGATGTTAGGGATATCATCACATGTCCTTGCTGTGACCAGGTCACAGGCCAAAAAGTGCCTCTCTGAACCTCAGGTCTTGGATCCTGGAACAATGGACCAAGTACCTCCCAAGAAGAAGAACAGGAGGGTAAAGGCTGCGCCTTCCCAACTGCCTACAAGTGAGGGTCAGGCTTCACAGGAAACTGATCTTGAGACCCCTGAAGGAACTGTCCCTGAAGAACTTGAACCTGATCAGGTTCAGTTTCTGGGGACAGGGGGACCTTCTAGGGCAGACTTGGGGCAGGCTCAGTTAACCTGTCCTTCTCTTGAACCCCTCAGACAGCAGGCTGCTGCTGAGGCTGCTGGGAATGCTCAAGGTGCCCATAAAGTATATTGGGATGATGGACTCCTTTATTCAGAGGCTAGAGACCCCAAGCCTGGTGCTACCAGGAGGTTGGTTATACCTCTGCAATTTAGGGGCTTCCTACTCACCTTGGCCCATGATATTCCTTTAGCAGGACACCTAGGCCAGAACAAGACTTGGGACAGGCTTGTCCCTCACTTTCACTGGCCTCACATGTCTGAAGACACCAAGGAGTTTTGTCGCTCCTGTGAAACCTGCCAAGCCAGTGGTAAAGCAGGTGGAACAACAAAGGCCCCCCTGATACCACTACCTGTGGTGGGGGTTCCCTTTGAAAGAGTGGGGATTGATATTGTTGGTCCAATGGATCCCCCTACAGCATCTGGGCACAGATTCATACTGGTGGTAGTGGATCATGCCACCAGGTACCCAGAGGCAATTCCCCTTAGGACCACAACAGCTCCTGTTGTGGCCAGGGCCTTACTTGGAGTTTTCTCCAGAGTGGGGTTTCCTAAGGAGGTAATATCAGATAGAGGTGCCAACTTCATGTCTGGATATTTGACAGCTATGTGGAAGGAATGTGGTGTCAACTACAAGTTCACCACTCCTTATCACCCACAATGCAATGGGCTTGTTGAGAGATTTAACAAGACCCTAAAGGGCATGATTAAAGGATTACCTGAAAAGCTCAGGCGAAGATGGGACATCCTTCTGCCCTGCCTTTTGTTCGCTTACAGAGAGGTCCCTCAAAAGGGGGTTGGCTTCAGCCCCTTTGAATTGTTGTTTGGGCACCCTGTAAGAGGACCCCTGTGTCTAGTGAAGGAAGGATGGGAGTTACCTCTCAAAAAGCCTAAGCAAGACATAGTGGACTATGTACTTGGTCTCCGCTCCAGGATGGCAGAGTACATGGGAAAGGCATCCAAAAACCTTGAGGCTAGCCAAGAATTACAAAAAGCTTGGCATGACCAAAAGGCTGTCCTTGTTGAATTTCAGCCTGGACAGAAGGTATGGGTGTTGGAGCCAGTGGCCCCAGCAGCACTCCAAGACAAATGGTCTGGACCCCATACAATTCTGGAAAAGAAGGGAGAGGTTACCTACTTGGTGGACCTAGGAACTCCCAGGAGCCCCCACAGGGTGCTCCATGTGAACAGATTGAAGGCATATGTCAGCAGGGCAGACATGGGCTTGCTCATGGCTACAGATGAGGGACAGGAGGAAGAGAGTGACCCTCTCCCAGACCTGCTCACTCAGAACCCTGAGGATGGCTCAGTTGATGGTGTGGCCTTAGGTGGCAGCCTCACTGAACATCAGCAACATGACTGCAGACAAGTTCTACAGGCATACAGGCATATGTTCTCCTTGACACCCAGTCAGACTAACTGGTGTACACATGTGGTGGACACTGGTGACAGTCTTCCTGTAAAGAGCAAAATTTACAGGCAACCTGACCACTTCAGGGACTGTATAAAGACTGAGGTGCAAAAGATGCTGGAATTAGGTGTCATTGAGCCTTCAGAGAGCCCCTGGGCTAGCCCAGTGGTTCTGGTCCCCAAACCTCACACCAAAGATGGCAAGAGAGAGATGAGGTTCTGTGTGGATTACAGAGGACTCAATGCTGTCACCAGGACAGATGCACACCCTATTCCAAGGGCAGATGAGCTCATTGACAAGTTGGCTTCTGCCAAATATTTGAGCACATTTGACTTGACAGCTGGCTACTGGCAAATCAGGTTAGCTGAGGAGTCTAAAGCCAAGACAGCATTTTCTACCCCTAGTGGGCATTATCAGTTTGTGGTGATGCCCTTTGGTTTGAAAAATGCACCTGCCACCTTCCAAAGGTTGGTGAATCAAGTCCTCACTGGGTTGGATGACTTTTGTGCAGCTTATCTGGACGATATTGCTGTCTTTAGCTCCACCTGGGAGGATCACCTGGTCCACCTGAAGGAAGTGCTTGAGGCTCTGCAGAAGGCAGGCCTCACTATCAAGGCAACCAAGTGCCAGATAGGGCAGAGCAAGGTTGTATAGCTGGGCCACCTTGTAGGTGGAGGCCAAGTTCAACCACTGGAGAGTAAGATCCAGACCATCAAGGACTGGTCCCCTCCAACTACCCAGACTCAGGTCAGAGCTTTCTTGGGCCTGACTGGGTACTACAGGAAGTTTGTTAAGAACTATGGGTCCATTGTGACTCCTCTTAATGATCTGACATCCAAGAAGATGCCCAAAAAGGTTCAGTGGACAGAAATCTGTCAAAAGGCATTTGATGACCTGAAGAAGGCCATGTGCTCTGCACCTATCCTGAAGAGTCCTGACTACTCAAGAGAGTTCATTGTCCAAACAGATGCTTCTGAGTTGGGAGTGGGAGCAGTGCTTTCACAGCTTAATGTAGATGGCCAGGACCAGCCCATTGCTTTCATTAGCAGAAGGCTGACCCCCAGAGAGAAACGTTGGTCAGCTATAGAGAGGGAGGCCTTTGCTGTGGTGTGGGCCCTGAAGAAGTTGAGACCATACTTATTTGGCACTCACTTCAAGATTCAGACCGACCATAAGCCCCTCCTATGGCTTAATCAGATGAAGGGTGAAAACCCCAAACTACTCAGGTGGTCCATTTCCCTACAGGGGATGGACTTTACAGTGGAGCACCGCCCAGGGACTGACCATGGCAACGCAGATGGTCTCTCCAGGTACTTCCACTTAGAACATGAAGACACAACTGGTCAAGGTTAGTCTAATGTCCCTGCGTTTGGGGGGGGGGTTATGTCGGAGAGTAGGGTCTGCTATCCTATGGTCACCCCAAATTTTTGCTTTTTGCTTCACTGGTTTCTGACTTAATGTGGCTGTGGGCCTGCTAATCAGACCCACAGCCTGCTGTTCTCTCTCTAAATTGATGCCAATGCACTTTAGGTGCATTACGAATTGGAACTGGTTCCCCTTATGAGCCCCTGTATTAGTGCACCCTAGGTGCCCAGGGCATAGGTGTATCCAAGGCCTACCAGGGGCTGCAGCATGTATTATGCCACCCCTGGCCTGGCCTCCATATTTGACACAACTGGCTGATCACTCAGCTGGGGTAAGTCGGTGTAACCACCTCTTACTTAGGTTCAGTATGTCTGTGCCTAACCCTAAACTGGGCACATATGATCCTATCAGCCACTCCTATGGAAGGCCTCATCAATCCTGGAGGCAGAGTGCTTGGAAATATGTGAGATGGTGCTCTAGCATGAGCTGAGCCTGTCTGCAGCTGTCGGGAACAACTCCCTAAGCTGTTCCGGGATATTGCCATACCATATACTCTTAAGTGCATTATAATCCTCGCGGTTATTTGCTATCTTTGGTTTGGCTTTATCAAAACATGTCGAGTAAGGTGTCATACGAATTGGAATACTATCCCCTCGCCAATTCTGGCGACGGGGATAGCATTCCACCCTTCTAGAGGGACACGACATGTGTGTAGCCTTAACCCCGGTTAAAGTTAAACAGAGCCTCAGCATCACAAAATGGATGCTGCCACCACAGACACGAGTCTGGCCTCCTGCTGCTGACCGAAACTCGGCAGATGGTGGCCTGGACAAAGGGTTTCCTGCCTTGGGAGGTGCGAGCACCACCCCAGACAGGATTTTGTGTATTGGGTAGGACAGGGCTGAATAGAATCAGACATGCCCGGGGCACACAAGGTGTCCCCGTGCATAGGCCAGTCCAAACCGGTTCTGGGGCCTTCCAGCCCCAGTCCTGGCGCGGAGCTGGACAAAGGAAAGGGGGTGTAACCGCCCCCCTTCCTGGTTCCTCCCAGAGGAGGGACCTAGTAGGTGATCCACCCCTCAGATTGGGAATAAGAGAGGGAGCAGTGCCATTGCACAGCAGATCATCCTGAAATCAACTTTAAACAAGAAGAAGACTGGACTTCGACATTCTGCTGCACAGAAGACTGAAGAGAATCTCCCTTGTGGCCTAGGAGTGGCCACCCTGTGAACACAGGTACCAACCAGCAACTCGACGTCTGCTTTGCCGCCGCCTCCCGCCGGAGACCGAGCCCAGAGCCCGACAAGAACCAGACTCCCAGACCTCTCAGAGCCCGATCCACAGTCCCTGCAAAGAAGGGACCCGTGGAGGCACCGAGTGACGTGGGACCGGACCTCTTGGAAGACACTCGAAAAGCTGACTGCGCAGCTTCTGAGGCATCCTCGATGTTGTGCTTTGGGAATTGAGAACCCCCACCACCGAGCAGCCCTTGCACCGAAGATCAGCCCCCCAGCATCTCCACGATCTGCGTGGGGCCCTTTTGCATTGTGCCACTCGACGCGCCATCCCGGCCACTAGCCACGTGGTCAGCGGCCATTTTGGCAACGAAACCGAAGATTTACACAGCAGGTCTGGTTGCTCCAGACCTACCCAAGCTCCTGTGAAAAGGAGCACCCGCTCTGACCTTGCTGGTCCGAGTGTACAGCATCTTTCAACTTCTGCGTGGCTTGCATTTGCCAAGGCCTGTTTGCTCCGATCAGGTCGCCGACACCGCCAACAGCGAGAGGCCTACGTGGGACAGCTCGTGACCGACTCCTGGACGTCCTTGACCCCGGGTATCCACGTGGCTGCAGAAAGAAGCTACCCGACAACGCCTGTTTGCACCCGACATCGCCTGGTTCCAATCTGGTTCCACGGTAGTCACTGGCTAGTGACTTTGAACACTGTCCCCTCTGCTTTCAGGTCTTCACATCTTCAGATCCACCCTTGGATCCGCCGGAACACTTCTCATCGAGCCGCCTGCAGCATCTTCAGCTCCAAGCACCATCGACCAGCGTGACGAAACCCGACACAACTTCGACCCTGTGCACCCGCTTCCTGTGGGTGAGGTAACTCAGCTCCGCCGGTGCTCCTGCACTGGTACACATCCCAAGGGCCTGTGTTTTAAGTTTCAGCTCCGTAGGTCACTCGGAAGGTTCCTAACTTTCTAACTTTGTATGTTTTACGCACCATAGACTTTGTATTGGAAAGTGCGTGCACTTTGAACACTGCACCCGAGTCCCGTGGGCCTCTCCCGACTTAGTCACAACTAGTCTCGAATAGCTCCAGCGATTCCCAAGGCCCTAGGCCTCTCCACTTTCCTCCTGGTATCTCTTATACCACTTTCTTAGTATATGGTTTAGGTGGCCCCTAGGGCTCATCCATATTGTGCAACTTTTGTGTATTTTAAACTGTCTTGTGATTTAACGCTTGTGCTTCTGTGCTCATAAAGAGTCCAGGGGATTTTAATAGTTAATAAATCAATATATATTTTCAATATATATCTGTGTGGTGTCCCTTTCATTTGGTATTCAAGGGGGTTGTGTATGGTATAACAGCTGGCTTCACATGCCTTTCAGAGTTTAGCCTAAGACTGCTTTGTCCACGTTACCACTAGGATAACTGGTCTACAAGGTTGAATTACAACCATCATCATAAGGGTTGCTTGGCATGGTACAAAGTGATCACTAGAATTAGTGAGCATTATATACCAGGCCAACTTCTCACAACATGCGTGACCAAGGCGTGTCGAACTTGCAGGTACCGGAAGTACTCGTGTTGATGAAGACTATACCGGGCCGCCAAGGTCTCGAACGGCAATATAGAGTCTTACCCCCAGACTTCTTTGATCTGGAAGATGCCAATAAGGTCCCATTTAACAAATCACTTCAACTTACACAAGCTTCCCAGCTTCTCCGAATTAAACAAAGGGGTGGAAAGCGTGAGCCTCCCAGCCCATCCGAGACTCCTAGTCGCCACATGCCAGACCTTCACCGCATGAGCGGTCGGGCCGATCAATGGATATTTTCCCATTTTCGCATACAGTGCCCTTCCGATCTACCCACCGGGGGAAAGGTTCCGATCCATGGCGTAACCGGGATCACCCGGCACGCCGTACACAATATGATTGATGGCGGCCAGATGTGAGGCCCAATAATATTTGCGAAGATCAGGGAGACCGATGCCACCATCGTACCACGCCAAGATCAGTTTGTTAAAGGCTATGCGGGCTCCGCCATCTCACAGGAGATGCCTCTGCAATGACTCAATTCCCTTGAAATAGGAAGCGGGTACCGGGTCCATCGAGTTTTGCAGGGCGTAAAGGAATCTCGGCAAGGCCATCCTCTTGAAGAGAGTGGCCCTACCGACCAAGGATAATGGGAGGGCGCGCCAGCGTTCCACGTCTATCTTACACCGAGCCAGTGGTACGGCCAGATTGCGATCGAAGCGTAGCTTCGGATCAAGTGTGACAAAAATCCCTAAACATTTAAAGCCCTCTGCCTCTACTTTAATGGGACAGGACCGTGGAAGGTCGGGGTTGCCACCAGCTAATGTAAATATCATCAACTTGTCCCAGTTAATCACCAGTCCCGAGTACCTCCCAAAGACCTCAAGAAGATCTAGGAAATATCGGAGAGAGGTCCTAGGTTTCGTGAGGTAGAGCAGGACATCGTCCGCATAGAGGGAGATTTTGTCTTCCCACTCAGGTGTCCACCTTATGCCCCTTATCGAGGGGTCCCATCTCACCCAAGCCGCCAGTGGTTCCATGGCTAGTGCGAAAAGCAGAGGGGACAATGGACACCCCTGTCTGGTGCCCCTACCCAGGGCGAAGTCCTCCGACTTGCAGTTATTAACCACCACTCTAGCCAGGGGGGATGCATAAAGCAGCCGCACCCAATCTATAAAGTTCTCGCCAAATCCCATCTTTGCCAACACCGCAAATAGGTAGGGCCACTCCACTCTGTCGAAAGCCATGGAAGCGTCTAGAGAGACCATGATCGCCTGTTCCTGCAGATGGCGGTCCGACCCCAATATGCTATGGAGTCTGCGCAAATTTAGCGCGGTGCTGCGCTGCGGCATGAACCCTGACTGATCCGGGTGCACCAGTGAGGAGATCACTTTCACCAGCCTGGTGGCTAATAGCTTGGCCAGAATCTTGGGTTCGGCATTCAGGAGAGAAATGGGTCTGTACGATGAGCATACTTCCGCAGGTTTGCCAGGCTTGTGAATAAGTACAATATTAGCCACCCGTTGGTCGTATGGAAGTACACCCCTGTCTCTTCTGTCGGTGAACATAGCCCTCAGATAGGGAGCCAGTTTGTTAGCACTGAGTTTGTATAGTTCAACCGGAATGCTGTTCGGACCAGTGGCTTTGCCGGATTTAACCTGACGGATAGCCTGTGCGACTTCGTCATCCGTGAACGCCGAATCGAGGAAATCACGGTCTTCTTCGGATAAGCTCGGCATAATTATATCTCTGATCATTTCCTCATTATCGGCTTCAGTGAATCTATCTCCCGCAGTATAGACCTCTTGAATGTGTTTCGCGAAGGACAGACTCTCCTATTCAGGCACTAGTCAGGACGGTCGTTCTCCCTGCTTAAGCCAGGCAATGAACTTGCCCACTTTGTCTCCATGCTCATACACGCGACTCTGTGTTGCATTGTGATGCCCTAAGGCTCCTTCCCTGGCAAGATTCCTATATTCTTCCTCACGGAGTCTCAAGAGGTGGAGGCCTGCCTCCGACGGAGACTCAGCTGCCGCCTCTCCTGGGATAGGACCTCCTGCTCCTTCCGAAGCAGCACAGACAACACTTCTTTCTTCTTCTTAGAGACAATGAATAACACCTACCCACTAGCCACCGTATTAAAAGCTTCCCATAGCGAACTGGGAGAATCAACCGAGCCAAAATTCTCAGAGAAATACCGATCAGACATGTGTCTCACCTCTTTAGCAATGACCGGGTCTTTCAGCCGCCATGCTCCTATGGGAGCTATCCTGCCCACAGCCGGAAGCTCTAGTGCAAGGCACAACAAAAGCGGGGAGTGATCAGAGACACCCCTCCCTAGATGTCTGACCTCCGACACATACAGTACCATCGCCGCTGGGAGGAGGACGTAGTCTAAGCATGAGAGAGTGCCGTGTGCAGCCGAAACATGAGTGTAGTGTGTCATGCTAGGATTACGGACACGCCAGCAATCAAAGAGTCCCAACGTGCTCATAAAGTCAGACAACCATCTCTGCGCCTGTGGCAGCACCCGCGGGGGGGCCCGATCCATCACACCATCCACCACTGAATTAAAATCGCCTCCCAACACCAGATGACCAAGGGGAAGAGTAAGGAAAATGGCCCCCAAGTCCCGGAACATCTCGGCCTGAAGAGCAGGGGGTACATAAATCGATAAAAATTTGACTGTATGGCCCCCAACAAGTCCCGACACTCCAGCATAACGACCACTCTGATCCACCTAGGTTGCTTGCACAAAGAAGGGGAAGGAGTTTTTGAACAGTATCCCAACACCCCTGGAACCAGTCGTATAGCCAGCGCGTACTACTAGTTTGTAACCTCCTCTATGCATGGCCTAACACTTGTTCCCCACTAAATGAGTCACTTGGAGCAATACTGCGTCTGGGGAGTTCCTTTGGACTAACTGACTGACCATCCCCCTCTTGATTTTATCACCCAACCCGTTAACATTCCAGCTTAGCACCTTGATCCCCGATCCCCTGAACTCACGTCCCCCCGGACCCTTGTACAGCAAATAGCCAAACTACGTTTCCACCTGAGCAAAGAATAAATCCTGAACTAACACAAATACAAACTTTACTTACATCCATCCCCCCTCCCCCCACCCTGCACCCCTACATTTGGCTACCGCTCCCCCAAACTCGCAGTGTGCCTGTCGCCCCATAATGAAACTAAGAACTATCTAAAAATAGATCGGAGGAGAATAACGGTGCCCCGCTTCCCCCGCCTACCCTTAAATATGAAGCTATCTCTGGGATATGCAACTATAACAATGGGAGTGAACTGAAAGCCTTTCCCGCCCTGCTAATAACACCATGTCCGAATAAAGTTCTGTATCACCCGGAACCATCACGGAGCTTCTTCTGCTCCACCGTCCTGATCCCAGGGGGTCTTGCGGGCCAAGCTCTCAAGCCAGTCAGATGCTATCTCAGGATTGTCAAAGAACCAGACCTTCTCGTCTACCTCGACTCGTTGCTTGGCCGGATACAGCATGGCATATTTGATGTCCAAGTCTCAAAGTTTCCGCTTGACCCCCCACCCCCCTAAGCTCTGTCTCTGCCTCTGCCCCATTTGTGTGAAATCAGGAAAGAAATTCACGGTTGAGTTCTCAAACTTGATGTGTCCGTCGGTCCTCGACGTCTGCAGGATAGCGTCTCTGTCTCTGAAGTTTAGGACCCTGACGATCATAGGCCGAGGCAGAGCCCCCGGTCGTGGTCTACCTCTCGGGATCCTGTGGGCCCGCTCCACCGTGAAGAAGTTACTGAGTCCCTTCGGCTTCAAGTGATTCAGATTAAATCCTCCATAAACAAATCCGGGGCCTGCCCTTCGGCTTTCTCCGGTATCCCGATTACTCGCACGTTGTTCCGTCGGGCCCGTCCTTCGTAATCATTCAGCTTGATAGCCGCCATCTCGCCAGAGACCTTGAGGTCCCTCACTTCCCTCTGAAGCTCGGCCACATCATCAGTCAAGCTCGCCGTCTTGATATCAAGCGATTTGACCTTCTCTCTGGTCCTAGTGAGATCAGTTCTGATGAGTAAGCATGGGCGAATTTTGCGAATTCGTAGTTCACGAATTTGCGCATTCACGAATTCGCAATCCGCAAAATCTGCGAACTCTCGTGAATTCGCGGATTTTTTCTTTTTTTTTGTGTTCGCAAGGGTTTCTGCCAGTTCGCAAGGGTTTTGTACCAGTTCGCAAATGCGAACTTACTTGTCGGGTCGCAACGGTCGTGACTATGTTGTTTCTACGTCTGGTTCATCACAGCACCCTCTGTTTCACCACTGCCACCCTCTGGTTCACCCATGCCACCCTCTGGTACATCACTGCCACCCTCTGGTACATCACTGCCACCCTCTGGTTCATCACTGTAGATTATGGGGGGAAAAGGCAGCCACCTGCCCTGCTTCAACTGACATGAATTAATTTGGGGTTGATTAATGTGTCACTGAGTCTGGCACCTGCTTCCTTATCTGTAATTGCTTTCTTTTGCAGTGCAATTTATTTTCACAGGACCTTTGTAGCTATTCTCTGAGCCTGCTGTGAGGGTCAGAGCAGGGTCATAGAATAGTTGCAAGTAGGCAACTGAACTCTGGAGGGGGCCCTCAGGAAGCACTACAGGGAATGGTTACTAATGATGAGGTTGAACTTTTGCACCTGCTGAGTGCTTTCAGTTTTGCAAAAATCGTTTTTCTGCAATTTCGTGGGATTCGCGGGGCGCGAATTTGCACGAGATCAAATTCGGAAGCAGCAAATTCGTGCGAATAAGCGTTTTGTTTTTTTGCGGTGTGTTAGTTCGCAAGGTTTTGGTCGTTTTAGCGAGCCGCTTGTAGCGCAACGGCGCAAAGTTACCCTCACCGTCGTTCACGGGCGTGGCCATCTTGTTTGCGTGACGTATTTCCGTTTCTGGGCGCTATGTGTAATCTCGCAAAGTGTGTGACTCGCTAGTACAAGTTTGCGTGTGATCGCGAGGGAAATCTCGCGCGAACTTACCCACGCGGTCGTGAATGGGCGCGGCCATCTTGTTTCTCATTCATTGCTATGGTTCTGGGCATGCTTTCTGTATCCTCTGTCAATCTCTGCGATCCTTTGCTTGTTTGAAGTTTTGTTTAATCTCTTTTACTTATTATCTATCCCTCTATTTTTCTAGCTCTATATTTTTGTGCTTTCTGCTACTTTTGGTTAATTTTAAGCTACTTTTTTAAACTCTTTTCTTTTCCTCTTCCCTATTCTATTTCTTATTTCTTATTTACCTTCCTTTCTGCCCAGACCATGGTAAAGGGAGCCGGAAAGCAGCCTGAGAAGGGGAAGGGTCCCGCACCCCGTGCCCGGCTCCCGTGTGGGCGTTTGAGGGGGAGACAGTCACAGCCCGGGAGATCTTTAGCGTGGAGGAGGTGGCCGCACTTGTTTTTTATGTCCAGCGCCGCCTCCCCAGGACCATCATGGGAGGCGGCAAGATCGCTAGCGGCTACGGGCTCTGGGAGCGCCGGAAGCGGTGGGAGAAGGTGTGCCGGGCCATGTACCAACACTCTCGGGTCCGCGCACCTACAACCAGGCCACCCACCGTTGGACGGATCTCCTGGACCGGGAACGCGACTTGATCGACCTGCTCGGCCTCGAGATCCCCGGGCTTGGTGAGTAGTAGTAGCTATTTCTTCATTAGTCTGTTTTCTCCTGCTCTGTGTGTTATTATATTGCAATTTTTTGTTTTTTACCAAGAGCAATAGTGCTGCTGATTACATTGTAGGTAAATTATATTTCAAAATCTTCTGTGCAATTCAGGTGCACTGCTCTCCTTCTCAGTAGCGTTGCTACTATGCTTATTTGTTTTCGATTTTGTGTTAATTTCATTGGCCTGAGAAATTATGTATGAGTGTAGTTTAAAGAACTGCGTAATGCTAGACACTAAGGGTCAGATTTTTAATTACCGGCGCATCCCTGCAAAGTAGCAGGGATGCGCCAGTAATTGTGCGCCACGCCACCACCACCCATGGTGAGCCGTATTTACAATGCGGCACACCATGGGCCCAAAACGTCACCGAAGCATTACGCATCTGTGCCGTAAAGGTGGCGCATTGCTGGAGTTGCGTTGCAACGATGGCGCAGCTCCAGCAATGCTCTGGGGTGCCCTATCTCCCCAATGCTGCGTCAAGCCATACGTCTGCTTCAAGCAGGCGCAGGGTTGAGTCACGCATCATTGTCCTAAAAGTGACTGATTGAAATCTTGTAGATTTCCCTCAGCCACTTTTAGGATGTGTTCCTGCGCAGGAACGCCCTCCCTTGCGCTGGAACGCCCCCTGATGGTGCAGGGCTTTACAACGTGATGCATCTCCCATATGCGTCACATTGTTAATATACGCCGCACCATGGCGCCTCTTTTGTTCTGCCGCTGCGTCACAAAAGTCACGCAACAACGGAGCAAAAGAGCCGCAAGGGGCTTGTAAATCTGCCCCTACAGACTCAAGTCCAGTCCTTCCTTTGTACACCTGGCAATAAGAAGAAATAGTGGTGGTGGATTGATAGTTTGAGTATTTTAATGGCTGGTCAATGTAGTAGGAAACTTTTTAGTGTTGTCGCTGATCTGCAATCCCGATGGAGTTTGTCTGTCACTTCGTGTGCTGCGGACTGCTGCCTGCCAGTCCTAGGCGAACCTTTTTAGTAGTTTGTTTTGTGAGTTACATAGCTTTCCAATTCGATGGTCCGCAAATCAAGCAATACTAATATCGTCGTAGACCACATGAGATAGGTCAATATATCCAGTGGAATAGTTGTCTATTAGCTATTTCGCCAAAATATTTTGTTATTGTTCTTTTGTAATGTTTGATTTGGTTGACAACAATCATCCATGTTTTCGGGTCTTTCTTTCTTTCATGTTGTACATCAGCTCCCCCCAGGGGCAAGAGGACATTGGAGGAGGCTGCTGCTGCTGAACAAGGCCAGGATCGGTCAGGCGAGGGCTCCTTTGCTGGCCCCGGTAAGTTTTAATTTTAATATAGAGTACCTATTTTTTCCTAGCGTTCCTCATTCGATTTTTTCTAAATCATCTTTGATCTTCTTGTAGACTGTATCTAAATTCCTATCCTGCCTCGACTATGACTCCCTATGGTATTACTAGATTATTCTTATTAGTCTGTCTGTGTAGCTAACTAAGATTGCACATTTGGCAAAAGGTGTTAAACGAAACTCCCATTCTAGTCAGCAATAGCTCTATGCACTGAGTGCAGTCCTCTGGGATTGTCCATAATGTCTTTTCAAGTCTTCTAAATGTTTATGCTTTGACAATTACCAACAATAAAAGGGTGAATGACCACCAAGAAAGAATAAGATACTACTTTACTTTTGGTTTGGGTAGGAGGACAATCCATACTACTACTGTTGCAGGGACAAATCTGCACAAACAGAACTATGGACACTAAATAGTGCATTGTTTATCAATTATAATAGGCGCAGGTAGACTTTCCACATACCTCAGTGATATCAGTCTTTGAAGAACCCCCAATCTCCTAACTGACTAGATAGTGTGGCAGAGTCATTTAGCTCCCGAATTCATCGATGATTGATCCCCAATGATGATTATCCAACGCAGGACAAGAGTACGGAGTCAGAGTCCAGAAGTGTCAGAGGCACAGACTCATGCTTGCAAATTGCAAAACCTTTTGCCCATTCACTCTTGACCAAAAATGACAGAGTCTATTTAAGTTTTAAAGCTTTATTAAAAGTAAAAATATTTATTAAAATCAAGCTTGTCATAAAACATAAACGGTTGATTAAAAATGGAAAAGTGCTTATAGTGATTTATTTCACACATTTATTGTGGGCGAGCCGAGCCCTCACCTGGTTTGAACTTTAATTTTTCTTTTTGGTGCTGAATCGTTGGTCCCTCTGTCCTAGTGATGATGATTTGTTCTTAGAAGTAAAGCTTCTGTCTGTTATGAGAAAAATGGTGCGTGTTAAAAAGCAAGCATTCATCAGTTGTGCCAAAAAGTGCAGCAAGACAACACCCTTCCCTGGCAAAAGGGACATTTTTACTTTAGAGTAGACAGTCACAAATTATTAGATTGGTTTCTGTATTCACATTTCTTCATTCATAGACAAAATACTAGTGAGTGGTGTATGTCTATGACATCTAACATTCTTAAATGTACTTTGTAGGTGGAACATCTGGTGCTGGGCCCAGCGCGGAGGTGGAGGAGGAAAGTTCTGGGGAGGAGGCGGTGCAAGTGCCAGACCAAACTGCTGTGCGGGTTGCCACAGTAGTGGCGGGCAGTGGTAACCTCTTATATTCCTTACTTATTGAGATTGCAGACTGCATAGTGTGCTCCCCGTGAGAAAACGTAAGGTTTGTCCAGATGAGAGACATGAAGAAGAATGATTGACATATAGTTTGAATGGATGGATGCCTGGATCATGGTACTATCTGACTCTTAGATAGCATATGTGTATCTAGAGAGAGTAGACGGTCACTGGATGAACTAAGTGTTACTTTGAAGAGCATGTAACACCGCACCCGCACGTCCGTCCCAGTGTAGGAAAGGCAAGGAAAAGAAGTTGTAATTTTGTCCGAATACTACCATGAATAGTAGCAGTAGTTTGTATTGCAAGCACAGCATATATCCGGCTATTACGATGGCCACTCACTACCTCTGTTAATAAATTTAGTAGAACTCGGTCATTCATGTGTGGATGTATCACTGTTCACTCAATAAAAAGCAAAGCACCTAAAGTCATCCCATATGTAAGCAAATACATTCCAAATGCAGTGATAGATAATCAGATTATTTATCTTCTTCATTTTCCCTTTCTAGTATTCATTGGCACTGTAGGGTGAAAGTTAAATTAATTAAGCAGTAGCCCTTGTAACAGAGTATTCTCAGTGCTACCCATAATAGAAAAGTAAGAGCATCACCACCTGCATGTACTGGACTGGTACAGTAACGCAAGTCTGTCTCACTCATCATGGTGGGCGTCTGTTTTTCTCGGGTGCAAGTTGACTGCGCTGGCATTATGCCGGCTTGCATAAGTTAACGTACCAATTTTGCTAAACAAGAGAGAAGAAGAAGAATAAGACTGGTGTACTGTCATAGTCGACTCTAATGGAGTGAGTCCATAGTGCTCGTAGAATTGATTCCTTAAACTCCCACTAATGTTAGAGCAAGGATGAAGAAGTGGGAGGTTAGATAGATACTGGCCACAATAGTTTTGTACTGCGCTTGCAAGTTGCTAGTTCTACTGTGACACAACTTTCTGCTGAATCATTTTGTGTTAATCTTAAAGAGCATTGGTTACAGACTATGTCTTTCTTTCTTCATATAGATGCTCCTTCCAAACCAACATGGAAGGAGCTGGCTAAAAGGGCCCGGCAACGGAGGCTGGAGGCCACTGTCGCCGAATATCGGCGGGTGGTGGCCCACGAGGAGGAGGACATGCAGAGTATGTCAACAACATCCACGGCGACACCTGCATCCTCCTCCGCGCTCCCTGGGTCAGCCAGTCAGCGCAGCAGGTCTCCAACGGTACGGAGCCGGGGTACCGCAGCCACCCGCCACCACCGAGCAGCAAAGAAATCAGCTGCCCCCCACAGCAGTTGCAAAAAAAAGATGTACCGCCTTTCCCTGAGGGTTTCCTACCTCGAGCAGGAGCTCCTCAAACACCAAAACCCTGCTCGAGACCCTCTGCAAGGAGCATGCCGACCTGGCCCGAAAAGTCAACAGCAGCCAGCAGTAGGAGGAGACTGTCCCTTGCCCCTTTTTTGAAGACTTCTGGGGGGTGGGAATTGGGAGTTGGGTTTTCTACTTTTTTGGACTTAGTTTTCAGGGACATTCGTTGGGGTTCGGGAGGGGGGTGGGTTGGGTCTTGCGGGAGAATATTTATGTTAGGGATATATAAATATACTTTAAACTTTATCTTAGCATACGTGTTTTTTGCTGCTTTTGAGGCTGGTGGGTGGGGGTTTAACAGTCCAGAAACTTAAGTGGCATATTGATTCAAGTTGTGTAAGTACTAATGGCCCAAATGTTTTCAAAACTAAGTGCCTCTCACAGAGTAAGTGAATTCAATAGTCCTAGGACCGTCAGTCTCTCATCTCTCCTAATACTCCATTATACTACCTCCCCCCAAACGCTTATCTTACCTGTAATTTGTGTTTGGAAATAGGGCTAGGCACAGGGCTGGCTGCATGCAAAATGGCGATTAAGGTTGGCAATCCTGGGCGGATGATATGTCATCATTGCGGTGGTAGTTGTGGTGTTACACAGTGGCAGTTGCAGCATCTGAAAAAAAGAAAATGAAACCTTGTTTGTCCTTACCGTAGCATTAGAACGGTACGATAGAGAATATAGCAGATGACAGTACACTAGAACAGTGCCACAATGTAGCCTAACAAATGGTAAAGTATTGAAAGTATGACTAGTACTTGCGTTAAATTTCTTTGACATTGGCTGCTATTACAAGAAATAGTACTGAAGGTGAAGGACACAGCTGCGTAATAATTTGCCACGTCTAGGAGGAGGATGTTCTTGATGACCAATCAAGTTGATGGCACACATGAAAATCTGCTTTCATTTGCCAATAGTGACTGAGTGTCAAGCTGAGTAAGAATAGAATATATCCTCGGAGTCCTTCACCAGCCTGTTGCTATGACCTTATCCTCCCCAGCAAGTGTGTGGAATTATTGCTGTCATTTAGTCACACATCAATCAAAACCACATAGCCCGGGGGAAGAGGGTTAGGGTTTGGAAAATGGATGGGAATGGGGGTTTTTGGGAAAGTTTTGTTGAGAGAAGAAAAAAAAAGCACAGCATGGACAAACAATAATTGAAGATAAAGAAATCTTTGGGTACAAAGCTAACTAAAAATCTTTTAAGTGACATAAAGGAAGTGCATGCACTACTGCAAGCATGGTTACTGAAAAGTAAGTAGTACTTTCGACAACCGTGAATGAAAGAATGCGACAGTACAGGGCTGCAGTAATAATTATGCGTTTTCACTTGCCTATCTCTGCACTCAGAGAAACACTTCGTACATTAAATTACGTTTTAAAAATAGCAGAAGTAAAACCTATACAATGGCTGTAGGGATGAATTTAGAAGCAGAGATCAAAGATGCAGAGTCACACTCATAGAAGTTCACAGCAATAACATTACTTAAAAGATAATTAGAAAAGAACGGATACTGTGTCTGTATGTCGTCCTGTTGAATTTGGGAAGTTGTAAGATGCATCCAACCATTCCTCTTATTAGCGTGACTCCTCCATTCCATCTGACGCTCCATCCATCAATGTTGGTGACCAGAAGACACCCTGTCCACTGCCTGCCTGGCGGATGCTGAATTGCGGCTCGCTAATGTGAAGCCTGACTTCATCCTTTTCCCATTGCACAGTCTGAAACCCGGCCTGTAATTATTGATGGAAAAACAGGAAGTGATATTAGAACACCACTGACAAATAAATATAAGGTATGTACGCTGTGTAGTGCAAAAAGTCACACTTTGAGTTTCCTAATAGACCGTACAATATTTTTGAAAGTGCGTACTCTGTCTGTGTCTCCTTTTGAAGGATAAATAAGTATGGGCGAATTAATTTAGCGGATCTTTCCCCTCAAGCTAGGTGTACTGTAAACTGTGTTTTAGAACAAATTTAGACCTTCCCAGCAGTGCTCCCAGACCCTTACTAAACCCAGTCGCAAAAATGTAGAAAACCCCCAATCACATCTCAAAAAACGAGGCCTAGTAGAAAATTGTGACAAATCGTACTTTGAAAGTAAAGTAGGCCCAAATCCCCCCTTACCCACCGTGGATTGTATTCAAACCACTTGCAAGCAAGCAAAAGTATCCATACCCAGCTTCGCTCCAAGACTCGCAAACCCCCCCACAAACAGCCCCCCGCCCAAACACATGCAATACAATACTGCTAACCCTAACGAGCACTAAGTTAAGAATAGTGGCAAACGCTTTCTTTAACTAGGCCAAATCCCCCCTTTCCCACCATGGATTTTCTTCAAACCACTTGCAACCAAAATTAAACATTCCCACGAGTGCTCTAAGACCCCAGAACTCAGTTTCAAAAATCTAGAACACCCCGAAACACATGCAATCCTGCTGCTAGTGCTAACCCTAAGGAGCCCTAAGTTAATGTGCCAAAACGCTTTTCAGCATGGATTTTCTCCAAACCACTTTTATCCGGTATTAGACCTTCCCAGCAATGCCCCAAGACCTGCCAAACCACCCTCAAAAAAGCAGAACACCCCCATACAGGCAAAAAGCAAAAATGGAAAATGTCATAGAATATTTTCGGCCTTCTTTCAATTCTGTCCAAACGCGCTGTGCAGCTAGGCCCTAACTCCCCTTTTCCACCATGGATTTCCTGAAAAACAAATGCAATCCACATAAGACTGTGCCAGCAGTGCTCCCAGACCCCAAAACCCACCCACAACAACCTAAAAGCCCGCCAAACAGCACCCCAAAGACAGGCAAGTGGTCAAAAGCTCAAATTCTTTTTCTGCTCTGATTTTGTCCAAACCACTTTTATCCGGTATTAGACCTTCCCAGCAATGGCCCCAGAGCCGCCAACCCAGGCGGAAACAAGTAGAAGACCCCCAAACAGCCAAAAAGCAAAACTACAAAAATGGGGACTGTCATTTTCAGGCCAATTTCCAAAATCACTCCGCGCGCGCTCTGCAGCTAGGCCCTAACTCCCCTTTGCCACCATGGATTTGCTTCAAACCACTTGCAATCAAAAGTATCCATACCCAGCGTTGCTCCAAGACCCCAAAACCCACCCACAAACACCAGGAAGCCCCCCAAACAGGCCCCGAAAACATGATAGTGAGCAAAAAGGCAAAAACTTTTTCTACTCTGATTTTCTCCAAACCACTTTTATCCGGTATTAGACCTTCCCAGCAATGCCCCAAGACCCGCCAACCCACCCGCAAAAAAGCACAACACCCCCAAACAGGCAAAAAGCAAAAATGGAAAATGTCATACTTACAATATTTTTCGGCCTTCTGTCCAAACGCGCTGTGCAGCTACCTCATAACTCTACTTTTCCACCATGGATGTCCTGGAAAACAAATGCAATCAACATTAGACTATGCCAGCAGTGCTCCCAGACCCCAAAACCCACTCCCAAACACCAGACACCCACCCAAACAGGCCCCCGAAAACATGATAGTGAGCAAAAAGGCAAAAACTTTTTCAACTCTGATTTCCTCTAAAACACTTTTATCCAGTATTAGACCTTCCCAGCAATGGCCCCAGACCCGTCAACTCACCCGCAAAGAAGTAGAACACCCCCACAAGTGCAGAGTCTTTCTTCATTGGGCGTAATCCAGCCATCTGCTTTGAGGGAAATAGGAGTCTGGAGGAGGAGGATAGAGGAGCATATTCTTGAGAACTTGTGAACCTGAGGAATGCAGACTGCGGCACCTTCAAATCAATAAGCAAATAAGTGAAGACAGTTCTGCTGATGGGCTTGTTTTTGTGATTAGGTGATTAAAGTTTTTTTTTTATATAGATTTTGCAAAACAAAGAAAGACAGACATACAGGAATAAAAGTGAATAAGGACGAAAAAGAAAGTTATTGATTCATTGGCTCATTTTCGGGGCTCGCCGTCAGGGAAGAAGAGTTCGTCCTCATACTCTGCGAATTCAGGCGGGAGTAGGTCACCTAACAGAGAAGAACTTCCCTCATCTAAGTTGGTGTCCTCCTCGTCTTCTTCCTGCGTGTATTCTCGTATTTTGTAATTTGGTGGCATGAGGTGCTGATTCATCTTGATCATTGTTAACCTCTCCACATTTTTGGGCGAGATGTGGGTCCTTTTGCAAGTTACAATGCCACCAGCAGCACTGAAAACACGTTCAGAAGACACGCTTTGTAATTTATAGCCAGGTTGGAGATCTCTGGCCACAATTCTTTTTTTCCATTCCAATACGTCAATGGGTCATCATGAACATAGACCTCTGTTGAGTCATTCAGATAGTCCTGCACCATCGACTCAAGGTTCTCCACGGTTCCTCCACTTTGCTTACTTTTTGCTGGGACCTTTTGAGAAGCAAACCCAAGCTGAGTTAGCCAATCCTCTTCTTCACACAATGTTACTGTTGTGTCTGGTGCAGATGATCCGGTTGCTGGTGTCTTTAACAGCTGAGAGGGAAAATCACTCACTTCTGCCACAGACACAGGTGCAGAAGTAGATTCTTTTGACTCTGGATGGCCTGCTGATGCTAATGCACTGCCTTTTCCTTCAATTTCCTGCCGTTCTCTTTCAAACCTCATGGCTGATACAGCTAGCCAACGTTTGTACTTTGTAACTTCTGCGTCATCAAAAGGAAAGAATACTCTGCCTGCCAGTGCCTTTTTGTACCGTGGATCCAGAATAGTAGCACAAATGTAATGCTGTTCTGTGTGGATCTTTTGAAGACGTTCATCGCAAAGTAGGCGCTCTAATAATTTCTCCGCCAAATCAAAAGCTTCTTGCTTTTTTTCATCTTTTTGAAACGTTGAAGTCACCGCCTTAAGTTGGGGCTCTAGCATGCGCAACAATGGGATAGCTATTCCCAAATTACATTCCTCCCTGCTGACTGCACGCGTGAAGACCTCAAAAGGACGAAGCATGTCTGTCAGGCTTTGAACTAGCTTCCATTGCTCTGCATGTATCCTCAGGTCCTTCATAGCTGCACCCTGTGTAAAGAAATACTGATCGACTTCCGCACACTGCTCAAACAGACGCTCAAGCATGTAGAAGGTTGAGTTCCAACGTGTTGCCGCCTCCTGGATGAGTGCTTTTACTGGCAGTTTACGTTGATGTAGCAGGCCCCTCAGATGCTTCCGGGCCTTACAAGAGTGGCTGAAATGTGTGCACATTCTTCGGCAGGTGGTCAGTAACTCGCACACTGGACTTTCTTCACTCAAGAATTTTTTAACAACCAGGTTTATACAGTGCGCCAAACACAGCACTCTGAAATAGTTACCCATATCCATGGCCTTAACTACATTGGTGCCATTATCCGTGGAAACATAACCAATCTTGCGTTTTATTGGGGACAGCCATTGAAAGACATTTGTGTTACACTCCTGCAAGATGTTTTCTCCTGTATGACTTTTCTCCATGCCAAACATGCATGTGTTGCATGTTTCCGAGCAGCTTTAAAAACGTTGTCCAGGTCAACACCTGCCCTTAGCTTTGCTGTAACCCCTGAAAAAGAGACCCAGTGTGCAGTGATGCACATGTAATCAGTGGCTGCGCAACTGGTCCACATGTCTGTTGTCAGATGTATAGTGTGAACAGCACTCTTCTGCAAAGCTGCCCCAATCACCTCCAGCACATCTTCATGTAGTGCTGGAACCGCAACTCTGGAAAAATAGAACCGGCTAGGAACCTTCCATTTAGGGCAGAGCGTTTCCACTAATTCAAGAAAACCAACCCCTTCCACAAAAGAAAAAGGGAGAAGGTCCAGAGCTAGCATTTTAGCCAGCTTAGTGTTATACAGACGCGTCATTGGGTGGTTGCGTTCAAATGGCGCATCTGAAAACAACATGCTTCTAATGGTGGGCTGGACCATGATTTTACGGGATGATGATGATGATGACTTCTTCGACCCAGTTACGCTCGCTGATGATGAACTTTTTCGCATTGGTGTCTCACTCTCTCCCACACTCTTAGTGTGGCTCACAGGGGGTGTGCTGCTGACAGGGGTACTGGGCGTAAGTGAAGAAATGTTTGACGCTTCTTCCTCCTCGTCATCATCAGATGAAACATCAACGGATACAGTTTGTTGACTTGCAATTTGGGCTTCCTTGATCTCCTTTAGGTGCGCATGCCATTTGACAGTGTGCTGTCTCTCAAGATGACCTCTCTGGCCTCCGGTACCATAGTTGATACCAAGCTTACCACGACTAACTGCAAGCTTACAAATGGTACAAATGGCTATGTTTTCTCTTGTTGTGCTAATACTAAAGAAGTCCCAAACTGCGGACTTCAAATGTCTGTGGGGGGTGGAGGAGGCGATACTGGTCATGATAATGCCAGATGAAGTGGAGGATGTGTGTTGCCGAACTTTACTACGTTGTGCACTTGCTGCACCACTAATTGAGGAAATGGAGGTCGAGGTGGATGGAGGTCCCTTCTGGCGAGAAAATATGGAAGCGGTAGGTGGTGGTGTACTAGTTAACTGCAATGGTGGTGGTCCCATTCCCATGTTGCCAACATCAGGTTCCGCAGCATTTCGGCTAGGGTAAAAATGTCTGTTTGCTGCATGCCGGCTGAGCCTGGAGTGACGTTTATGATGACTGCGTCGTCGTCGTGAGAGTCTTCATCAGTAGGAGTAGTATACGCCACTTCTTCTTCAGCGTCATCATCACACTCCATAAATACAAGAGTTTCGGGGACCTTCCTTTTACGCTTAGCTACCTTTGTCAGATCATGGTGTGCCTCACTCTCAGACGGCAGTGGTGGTTCCCAATTTGGATCCATATCATCAGAAGGAAGGGGGCTTGAAGAAGATGTAGACACCATCCTTGATCTTTTCCTTGCTAGGGATCTGGAAGACAATGAATGATCAGGAGGAGTGGCTTCCTCAAATGATACCTCGGCTTGAATGTCGATTTCCTGATGTGCCCCTACTTCGGGAGGAACAACTATTGTGGGCACTTGTGCCGCTCCATGCACCTCTGCTTGCGCATCTCCTTGCGCTGCCTCTCCTTCCACATGTACTTGGGCTTGTACTTGCACATGTGGTTGTTGTTGCGGCTGTGGTTGTTGAACACTCGTCAGATGAGTTACAACAACCTGTGTTGATTGAGGGATGCTGCTACTTTCTTGCGATGAGCCAACATCACTGGTCGATGGTGATTGAACAACTAGACTGGCTGACTCTAAAGCACTCAAGGGCTTGGACTTAAGTTGGCGTGGTGGTGGTGGCACTGAGCCCAATGGAGCGGGGGTGCTGCTCCTAGCTTGGTCCCCAGCAGATCCCGCTGCAGGCGTACTTTTTTTTTTTATTCCCAAAAAATGTGGCGGGCGGCACACCAGTTTTCTTGGTGAGTGGCGCCACTTGCTTCTTCTGCTCCTTACTGGCAACTTTCTTGCTAGAGGAGCTACGGGGAACTTTTTTTGGGGCCATCTTCTTCAGATGTCAGAACAGCAGGCCGCAGTTGCACTAGTTGCAGAGTTGTCTTGTTTGTGGCCACATGTGACGTCGCGTGACGTTATGCTGCACACACCGCTGCAGGACTTCTTCCTGGCACTGGTGGTTCTCTTGTGCAACTAAAAGCAATGGAAGACAGAGGAACATCAGTTATACACCCCAAAAAGTCGAAAAACACACTCAATGATGTTTAAATTCAAGACACCTCACAGAAAGACTAGGCCCATGCACCACTCACTACCACTGGGAATAATGGATAAAAGTTATACAAAATGGGTGCAGTCCTGAGAACACTGCCTGCCTTCAAAATGACCCTTTGCCCCCCAGCACATGGCCAGGGCCTGCCTGAACCAGCACTCAAAATGGCCCCCACCCACATGGCCAGTCCCCATCAACACCCCAAAAAATCGAAAAACACACAAAAATCAGCACAATCCCATGCCATCTATGCCCTTCATGATGTTTACATTAAAGAGACCCCACAGAAAGACCCAGTCCATGCACCACTCACTACCCCTGGGCAAAATGCCCCAACAGCAGCCAAACAAATTGAAAAACACACAAAAATCAGCACAATCCCATGCCATCCATGCCCTCAATGATGTTTAAATTCAAGACACCCCACAGAAAGACTAGGCCCATGCACCACTCACTACCCCTGGGCATAATGGATGAAAGCTAGGCAAAATGGGTGCAGGCCTGTGAACACTGCCTGCTTTCAAAATGGCCCCTTGCCCCCAGCACATGGCCAGGGCCTGCCTGTACCAGCCCTCAAAATGGCCCCCACCCACATGGCCAGTCCCCATCAACACCCGAAAAATCGAAAAACACACAAACATCAGCACAATCGCATGCCATCCATGCCCTCCATGATGTTTACATTAAAGAGACCCCACAGAAAGACTCAGTCCATGCACCACTCACTACCCCTGGGCATAATGGATGAAAGCTAGGCAAAAAGGGTGCAGGCCTGAGAACACTGCCTGCCTTCAAAATGGCCCCTTGCCCCCCAGCACATGGCCAGGGCCTGCCTGTACCAGCACTCAAAATGGCCCCCACCCACATGGCCAGTCCCCATCAACACCCCAAAAAATCGAAAAACACAAAAATCTGCACAATCCCATGCCATCGATGGCACCCCATGATGTTTACATTAAAGAGACCCCACAGAAAGAATCAGTCCATGCACTACTCACTACCCCTGGGCAAAAGGCCCCAACAGCAGCCAAAAAAATCGAAAAACACACAAAAATCAGCAAAATTCCATGCCATCCATGTCCTCAATGATGTTTAAATTCAAGACACCCCACAGAAAGACTAGGCCCATGCACCACTCACTACCCTTGGACATAATGGATGAAAGCTAGGCAAAATGGGTGCAGGCCTGAGAACACTGCCTGCCTTCAAAATGGCCCCTTGCCCCCCAGCACATGGCCAGGGCCTGCCTGTACCAGCACTCAAAATGGCCCCCACCCAGATGGCCAGTCCCCATCAACACCCCCAAACAATCGAAAAACACACAAAAATCACCACAATCCAATGCCATCCATGCCCTCCATGATGTTTACATTAAAGAGACCGCACAGAAAGACTCAGTCCATCCACCACTGAGTACCCCTGGGCAAAAGGCCCCAGCAACAGCCCAAAAATTGAACATTCCAAAATTGTAGTTGCAGCAACTGTAATGCCCCAAACAAACTTACTTGTGAAATTTCTAATCCAAATGTGATCCAAAGAAAGTCAAAAAGGCCTCAAATCCAAATATCCAGCAGTAACCACAAAAAGTAATCCTTCCAGGTCAAGATCCAAATGAAAGTGACCAGCACATGAAGAAAGCACTGGGAGGAGCCTGCTGGACAGGAACAGGAAGTTGGAGACTGTGGGGCACTTCCTTCCTCCCACCCCCCCCCCCCAAAATGGGCTCCTTGAAAAAAAAAGTGCAGGCAAATGTCAACCTGAGGAGTTATTCTGATAAAATCATCATTTTCAGAAGGTTTATGCTGCTTGCTGGTGGATTTCTTGTGCAGAATTGCAAATTTTACAATTTTGCGAGTGCGAGATTGTTGCTGCCCGCCGCATATACGTGTTCGCAATTGCGAACTCTCGCGATGCGTGCTGTGCAAGGTGGCAAGTCGCGATTACGTAATCGCGGTCTCCAAACTCCCGCGGGATCCCGCAGCAAGTTCCAAAATGGCGCAGCACACGCAAAATATGGAGAAAAACAACTCTGTAAACGCTGAATGACGGTAAGTGAACGCCGCGCGCCGCAATATTGTATCACCATGCAAAAAAATCCGCTGCGTGCAAATTTGCGAATTTTCGGCAAATTTGCGAGAGTTCGCGGATTGCAAATTTGCCAAAAATCCTCAAATTCCGCTAGCGGAGCGGATTTTACGCCCATGCTTACTGATGAGGTTGACCTTGATGGTCACGTTATCTAGTTTGTGATCCAGTGACTCCATACGTGTACCCAAAGAGGTTTCGAGCCCTCGTGTAGCCGCAATTAGGTCAGAGAGTGTCGGTTCTGTAGCCAGACCGGATGACTCCCTTCCACCGTCCTGCGACCTCCTGAGGGTGACAGGGGAGCTTCTCGGCTGCGCATAGCGGTCCATCTTGTTGGCCTGGACAGTTCGGGAACCTCTGGTGTTCTTCGACTGTTGTTTATCGAGGTCCGGCTTAGTCGCCATTTCCGGATGGACGTAGACCACAAGGGCACACGATACTCAGATATGTCCCAGTACTCCAGTGCCAGTAATAAGGGCTCGAACTTCGGCCACAACCCGATCTCCGTCACTTCACTCCAATGCAGACGCTAGTGATCAGAGCGAGGCGCCTCAGGTCTAGGCACGAGGTGTACGATCAAACCAGGAGGGGTGATAGTCGATGCTAATGTACGGGCATGTCCCACTCCACTGGCAAGGGAAGTGCAACAAGTCCGGTAGATGGAGTCGCGGACCGGCGACTTCCGGCGGCAGACCCCGCTGTTGTTGCACTAGAGCCCGGACCGCCCACAACTCCAGGTCCCTGGCCCCGATTCCGAAGGCCGCAAAGTTTTCAGACGATGTTTCTCCGGCTCCCCGGGGTCTCCAGGAAAACTGAAAACAGCAGTCGTGTCCTCACGTGCTCAGCAACAGTTCCCCGTCAAATATTCTCAGAATCTCAGAGAGGATAGATATCGAGGTGGTGGGGTGCACGGGAGCCCTGAGCTCACGCGGCCATCTTGGGCGCCGCGAAGCTCCTCCTCCGACAAAAACTGTATTTAATAGCGCCTGATCGAGGCTGCCCTGCTTATGTTACGGAATATTTAAACTGTAATTATATTACAGCCTCGGAGCGCTATACCCATCGCCCCATGTGTATGCCCGAAGATTGTGTTTACAAGAGCCCAAAATATTTTTTATAGCGCCCTACAGACGTTGGTGTGTGTATATTATTGAATATTTAAAATATCGTTGAACCCAGAACCCGAGCATGTATGTCCGTCCGAAGATTGTGTTTACAAGAGCCCTGTATATTTTATAACGCCTATTATTGAATATTTAATTTATAGTTGAACCCCAGAACCGGAGCGCCTTGTATGTATGTCCCAGTCTTACCTAGATAAGTGCGTAGGAATTATTTTTTTACAG
This sequence comes from Lissotriton vulgaris, assembly GCF_964263255.1. NCBI lineage: Eukaryota > Metazoa > Chordata > Amphibia > Caudata > Salamandridae > Lissotriton > Lissotriton vulgaris. The sequence goes on along the minus strand of NC_141693.1, from coordinate 1,061,183,082 downwards.
AGCCCGAAGGAGGTTGGTTTTAAGATGTTATTCAATATATAACATGTAATTTCAAACCAGAACTGTAGATTCTGACCTCTGCCCCATGTGTATGTACCAGCCTTGTACAAGCTTTGTTTTTAAAAGGGGCAAACATGTTATAATAGGGCCTCATGGTGTAGGTCGGTTTACTTATATTGCTCAATATGTAAATGATAACAATCCCCTTCCGGCGCTTTAGACCCCAGCCCTTTTGTCTCTGTTCCAGGCTTGTGTACATAAGAGCCGAAACATAGTGTTAATAGCGCCTATAGAGGTTGGTGTACATATATAACATAATTAAATTATTAGTTAGACCCCAGATGCGAGCTGTTGCATCAGAACCATGTAGGGTTCTGTTCGACGCCTTTCTTTACTAGTGCCTAGAAAACCTGTAGTTAAATAGCGCCTAATGAAATCTAGTCAGTTTATTTGATCGAATATTAAAATGATCATTTCAAAACTGTGGCGATCTGTGAAGTCCGCAGGCAAAAGTGAAGATCTGCCAAGGCTCAGTAAGCCACACTGTTGCAAGTAGGAGCATCTCTACATTGTTGCAAGTTTACAGCGTTGCGATGTGTTGCTTTGTGGACTGCACATCTATAACGCGTGGTTTTAAAGGAAAGAACCAGTTGCATAAAAGGAGTCAATAGCATTACATACATGGAATTGCAATTCCTTGCACATACTTTTTCCTGTGCTTGGCCATTACATGTAGACGTGAGTTAACATTACAACTCTCTCTCCTTTTCCTGTTTGGCAGCATGTGACTGGGGCCCATGTGACTGTCAGGGCTGCGGGCAGGACAGAGACGCCTCTGTGGGTGGAGAGAGGGGGTGCAGCAGGCATCTTCAAAGCCGCTAACTACAGTGTAAGGAGGGAGGCGTGACGCGGCCGCTTTGATCTCGCGGTTTCAAGGGAGCAGGGTTGCCGGACTCTTGGCTCAGTGGTGCTTTGATCAGCATTTAATCGGAACAGTTCCAACATTCAATGCGTAAATTCTAAATAAATATGTTTCTATTTAAAAGGGTGTAAGGGAGTTCAGGCCATTTGTAAACATCCAAAGTTTGGCAGTTAGGGGAATCTGCCGCGCTAGTCTTTTATTTTCTTCCTGTTGCTAGTAGTATTAATTTGTTACTAAAGTTCAGAGAGTACTTAAATGTAGTGCACAGCACGTCCACCTGTTTTTTTAGGTTGACCGGTCTATTGGGACTTTACTCGAAGTTCGATTACTGCCCTACGTCAGAGTACATCTCTACGAGAAGTGTGCGCTGCAAGGGCAAATCAACGCGACCAGCGCTGACCGTCATCTGTGTCCAATTAAGATAATTGGTTACAGATGGCACTGCTGCTCGCCCCCGCGGAACCTAGGCCAAGGCAGAGCGAAGGCGGGCCATGCACCTGTCTTTGGCCAATTGTGTGCTGTCTTTCTTAGAAAGACACACTTAAAGGGCAATAGGTGTGATTTTTAAAAAACACACGCACAAGCATGTGTTTAAAGTTAAAAAGCCCTTACTTAAAGTCTTGCAGAGCAGCGCATGCGTGCGGGCTCAGGCGAGACCTTAAAATGGGAACATATGTATATCTCTTTATAGCCACTAAAAACCTATAAAAGCGTGCATAACCCAGATGACAACTTGGGAACTACTGAAAGGCATCAAGTGGAGGAGGGGAAAAAGCTACCACCTAGTGCGTACCAACAGTTCACCACAATCTCACATTTACTACCTATAACAGCAAGTCCCCTACATGTCAGGAGATGTTAGTGAATGTTGCTCCTGCTGTCACTTCCACAGACGGTACCCATGTGATTTTGCTCATAAATGCCCTGTATCTCACATCCCTTTAGGCCTGTCATTTGACACTCTTGGGGCCAAAGTAACGTTCCAGCTCCATAGAGGGCCTCAAGGGATGCTTGTCTCTTGTGATAAAGCATCCCCCTCAGTCCACCAGACTGACTGTTCACTTACAGATGGCATTCCAGCTTGTATGCTGTATCTTGTGAGCTGGCTGCCTGGTCTCCTTCTCTGGCAGCTATTTCCAGTTTTGGAACATCAGCAATCAACAAAATTGTATGCAGTGTGCAGAATCCAAAGGAGTGTCTTTCTGCCTTACATCGCCATGTCAAAGCAAGATTTTGACAAGCTCATGGTGGGATGGAGAAATTCAATTCTTTGGTGACAATATCTGTGGTAGAAATCCCTGTCATTATTTCAGGATTCTTTTTTTTAATTCCTTCATTCAAATGATATTTTCAAAAGGGACTTCAAAAGCAACCCCGCCACCCCCTGGTGCCTTTAGGATCTAAACTTTAATATCCTTTGATTAATTAACCAAATCAGAAATGCTTAAAGTTGTACCACTTTCCTCGGTGTTTTACACCATCATCTCAAGTCCTTGAGATGTTTGCAAGCATATAGAATCAAACTTGATTGGCTTTAAATGCATCATTTCCTTCTTTGTTTTCCCTGACCTCTTCAAAAGTGATTCTTAAACTCTACATACCATTTACAGCACCTTTAATGTACAATCTGTTTCACAGATGTATCAGGGCCGAAGTGCACTACACAAATATTTCTAGTTTCTTTCTAAAAAGCATGCATGGACAGTAACACCAAACGTATGATGCGAATGTAAACTGCTTATTGATACTCGAAGCTAGACATTTTGGGCAATAGTATCAAGTCTTTAGCAGGTGGTGCAATGATGGTTTGAACATACCTGTTCAAATATTTCTTTCTTTTAACTCCGTAGCTTGATTAATTCCAATGATCAAGGAGAGCCCAGGATTAGCTGCCATGATGGTTGGCTCAGATGGGCATTGTTTTGTTGCCCTGCACCATTTTCAGAGCAAACATGAATACCTTCCATCCATAAAGAAAGGATCTTCTGTCGAAGGAGAAGGGTTCGACTTTGCATCCTCTATTACCCTCATTCGACGTTCAACGTGAACTCTTAGCTTCCTGAGGAACTGGCATACAGCAATCTTTAAATCTTTCATGAGAACTTGGTGAATGAAAGGGAATGACTTAAAAATAAATCAGACGGAAACTTAAAGTATTGCTCTTTTGTAAGTATGGAAAATATTTAAAATTTAAAATTGAAGACCACCACATTGAACAAGTTAAAAACTATAACTACCTAAGAGTAACAATTGATCAATTATTTTGGTCCAACCATATCTCATCAAAGAAAAAGAAAGCATATATAACAAAATCAATAAAGAAGCTTTCAAATATCTACAGAGTACAGGCGATTGCTCAAACGCTCATTGCAATGAATTCGAAGCTTACTCCATCGCTTCTATATGCTTCAATAGTGTATAAAATAAGCTAATCAACAACCACGATGACATTTGTATGAATTAAATGAGATCTTTACTGAATTTACGGACATCTACTCTTCAAAGTAACATCTAGCATTAGATTTAATTTCCCTAATCACTTTTCAAACAGGGGCAATGTTAACCTATGTCTGTGACTGCACATCAGTGGAGGAAAACTCTTTAAAATATTAATATTGAATACTTTAAAAATTACCCCAAAATCTTTCACGGTGCTGAGTCTTACAGCCATAGAAAAAAAATCATCATTAACAACAATCTTCCGTCACGTGCCGCGTTTACAAAAATCCTCATTTCCAACTCAATATACTCACATGCAGCACTTTGAAAATCAATGGAAGACTGCTACAGTCCCACCAATACACAGAATACATAATCAATATTTATATAATTATGAAACAAGAATAGCTACACTGCAGTTTGGAAACAAGTTGTAAAATTAAGTATCTAAGATTTCCGCCCGCCACCCTAACGGAGATCGGGACCGCCCGCCTAAAGGGCGGGGGTCCCGACATTGGCATTAGGATGCGCCCGCCACTGTGGCGGGCGCATTCCTCAAATTAACATTGTGGCGGGCGGTGCTCACTGCACCGCCCGCCACAATGTTAAAAACAATTGCACGCATTTGCATACTCGAAGCGGCAGGCACCGCGCGGTGCCTGCTGCTGCGATTATGCAAATGCAGGGGGGGTACCACAGGTACCCCCCGTGTGCCACCCCCCTTTGCCCGTCACTCTGGGGGCCCACAGGGGCCCCCCAGAGTGAACACAGCATGCCTTTCCGTGGCGGCATTGCCGCCACGGAAAGGCATTGAGAAATGCCTATTCTAATATGGCTGGCGGTGTCTGATAGACACCGCCACCATGTTATCCCTTTTCCGCACCGGCCGCTATGCGACCGGGGCGGAAAACAGGCGGGCGGTCTTTCCGACCGCTGCGGTCCCCTCCGCCATCGTAATATGGCGGGGGGGAATGCAGGGAAGGATGTCGGGCGGATTGCCTCCGCCAGGGTGGCGGTGGCCACCGCTACCCTGGCGGAGGCAATCCGCCCGACATCCTAATGGGCCCCTTAGTGTCAATGCTCTTTGAACACACAGTGCCTAGTTTCAAAAACTTGCAGGCTCTGCGCTTATAAGAAGGAGTCAATTGAAAACATTGTCTATGTCCTTTTTTATTGGACCTAAAGGAGAAATATCTAAGGGCAGCATTTATTGCACCAAAAGTTAGGACTACATTGCAAGAATTTAAGAACTGCTTCTCGCCAAAGACTACAATTTTGCTGGAAAGATAAAGAAATTCTTAGAGTTCTCCTTTGTTTGTTTCCAACAACGCCCAAACCCCAAGGTCTAGGTGTGATTCCTCACAGAAATTTTAGCTTTTTCGTAATAACTTACATGTCAAGGTTTTTTAAGCAATTTGTTGTTTTAACTGTTCAAATAATTTCTTTAAGTATTAACAGTGTTACTATTGTGATTACAATATCATACTGTAGTATAAAGTATTACTTACAAGGGTCTCTGGTGAAAATCTAAAACATGACCCACCTTACATTTTCCATAGATATGGTGTTTATTCTAAAAGATGGGTTTAAGGTCGCCATTCTATTGTTTTGTATATACATTTGTTTAAGCAAAGATTATTTTGGGGCTGGAGTAAACTAACAGTATTGGTCACATGGGTTTGGTTACAGGTGCAGACAAACACTGTTGAAACTACAGCTTCAGTGACATGTTTTAAGATGTCCTGGCTCTGTAGAAGCGCCCAGGTCAAAAAGTCTTTTGATGGCCAAAGCTTTAGCACCTCACCAAATTCACAAATCAATTCCTTCTCATCTTTAGGTTTTGCCTAGAATTGCTGCGCACATGTGTAGCTCGCTCGGCGAGATTTGTTGCAGATAAGGAGTTTGTAGCCCCGCCCCTATTTCCATTGGCTTATGCCACCGTTTATGTTAAACGATGGCCTGCCATTGGAAATAAGGTTTCTAGGGTGCTTCCTTTTGGCTTTTTGTCTGGCCCATCTGGACTGGATCGCCTGCTTCACGGCTGCCGTTAAGCAGTTTCTTATCGCAGAGGCATGTTATGTAAACAAGCCCTGCGATCCAGTCCGGATGGGCCGGACAAAAAAGGAGACATGGCGCCTCGCGTTTATTTTTGCATCGCGCTTTGTTATGTTATGTTATATTTAATTTGCACAGAGCACGGCTACTCGAAGTGTCCCAGCGCTTACTCCAGAAAGTTAATCCCCATTCCGACCAAAAGCTAAAAAAGCAGTGTTTTTAGTTTTTTCTTAAAAAGCAGTGGGTCTTGGATGCTCCGGAGAGCCAACGGTAGCGAGTTCCAAGACAAGCCTGCTTTCACATTAAAGTGAAAGTGGGGTGCAAAAATAAACAGCGGCTGCCTGGCAAATGCTTGTTAAGGGTCTTGCAGGATCTAATGTCCAGATCCTCGCACATGTTCCCTAGTCTGATGCAGCCCATAGTTGTCCATTCTTCGAAAACAAGTAGTTTTGAAAACTCTCAAGATCACCATTCAGGGAAATTCTGCACATGCTGGCAGCCTTCCAGCAAGTTGTGCTGGGTAGGGATTTGGAAGAGGGGGGATTCGTCTTTAGGACTCGGTTGTGTGTGTGAAATCTAATAACCAGTTATTGTCAGACACACTTCTACGACTCCGTTGGGTATCACAAAAGCTTTTCGGAGGATCTCTGTTCTCAAACATGCACACTTCCTCCCCCATGGTGGGGAGATGTTAAACGCTCCGCTCAGCAGTCTATGTTATTTAGTTTGTCTTGTGAATGACGGCTGTTTCTCTGAGAACTGTGGCAGTATACTCAGGCTGTCTCTGCCATCACTCTGGAAAAGTTGCAGGAGGCTCAAAGGTGTCACAGGGTGAAGTAAATTGTGGACTCATCACAAAGTAAATAAGGACAGTCAAGAGATGGGCTTCATTAAGCTAATCAGTAGCCTGCTCGAGTGCAAAAGAATGAATCGCCCAGTTCCTGCCCATACTCTAGCCTTATCCCCAGCTCTGGCTCCTTCTCCTTCTGTTTCTGTATCTTCCTTCTGCAGGATTGTCTTTTCAGACATTATTTGAAACTACATCTACCCACACTTCAAGAAGCTTGTGCTGGTTTGTAATCTGGTCTACATTCTGTATGCTTCCTTTCTTGCCGCCTATCCCTGTAAGACGGTCACAAGCTACAAACCTCTTTGATTAAGTTAAAGACATTTGCTTTGCTAATGGTATTGTATAGCAAAGCAAATGGCTTTAACTTAATCAAAGGCGAGACCTATTACATTTTTAATGATTGCTCTTTTTGGTGCTAATCAGAGGTTGAAATAAGTCCCACATCCAAGAGTAGGAAGTACTTTTCAAATATGTGTAACTGGTGATTCAGAAGGAACAAAAGGATGTTCTCCATCATCATCCACTAAGACATGCTCTATTTGAAGGGCTGCATCAGGTTCCAAGTTAGTAAATACTGTTTTCCACAAAAGCTTCCTGGTGCCTCTTTTATACGTTACCTTAAATGTTGTTCCAGTTGAATGTTAGGACCAAAATCCGAAATTAACTCTCCAAAATCAGAAATGGTCTGTACCAAGGCAAGGTCTTCAGCAATGACTTGAAAACTTTATGTTTGGGGGCCTGGCATGTTAACATTGTAAACAGGTACATATTTCCTGCTTGTTTTTGCCAATGACTAAGCACTGTGAAATGTTTTGCAGTTGATCTCAATGTTAATAAAAGCACCACAGCACAGTGGATGTGTCTTTTTCTTTTTTTTGCAATATATGCAAAGGATTATTTTTAGAATAAGGAGTGAATCGTTGCATGGCTGGAATGTAAGCAATGGTTGAATTTGCTGCGCGAGTCCAAAATGCATCTGTCTAAATATTTATACCTGTGACTTATATTGAAAGTGTTTGTAATTTTGTACAGAATATTAATGTGTGTGTTTTGCGTTTTAACCGTAGTGTGTACACATTCACTTGTAATGAATTAACCCCTTTGCAACCGAAAATGTACAGCTCGATTTTCAAATGCAGCTTACACTGATTCAGCGGTGGCTAGAGGAAGGTGAAATTAAATACTGTATGGGATTCTTTAGTCAATTACATGCACTGCAAGGCTGTCCTCACAAGCGTTTAGCAGTAGGTGCTCACAGACAGGCAGGCACCCAGTAAAAGGATGCGCTGCATTGCCAAAACAGTGGTAGGTGGTCCTATATAAATATAAATAACACAAAACAGCATATAAATTATATAAAACATCTAAACTTCAATTTGAAAAGAAAATACACCTAAAATTATAAAATAATTGGATTTTTGTAAATTACTATTTCCTCCTATACCAGTACATATTCGTAATTGAAAATGTGTGAAAACTTAGAGCCAGATGTAGGTGGCCAAATACCGAGCGCTAACAGTGAAATTCACAGAATTTCAGTGTTTGCGACTGGTAAATAGCCATGTACAATGTAGGTAATTCCAAAACCTATCACAAAATAAGGAATTGCTCAAAATAAGGGAAACCAGTTAGGGATTCCTTAATTTGCGATTAGTACATACCGAATCCCTAAATAGCAAATCGCAAAATAAGAAATTCTTAAAATAATTCGCAAATCGATGTACCAAGATTTTTTCAAATATTCGTTATTTAGGAGTCTCAAATTACCACGGACTCAAAGCAGGTGGTAATCAGGTGCACTGCATTTAAACAGCCCCAAAATGCAACAGTGTGAACAAAATGGCGGCCCTCTATGTCATTGCAAGGCAAGACGGCTTCGGATGCAAGCAGCAGGACTGAGAATCTTGAGACAGGAGGAAAGCGTGTACAGACTGCACATTACATTATTCCAACTGACTGAGGCTGAAATCCATGAGAGGTACAGGCTTCACCCCCAAACCATCCTAGACCTGATACGGAACCTGCACCCACTCCTGGAGCATCAGACACCAAGGGAGCACGCTATACCACCACATGTCCAGGTGCTTTGTATCCTGCACCTACTTGCATCATGTAGTTACCAGGGGGTGATAGCTGTGGCAGGTGGTGTGTCACAGAGATGCCTGTACCGTTTTTTCAACACTTTTCTGGATGCCATGATGCAACGAATGCACCACTACATACAGTTCCCCAGCACACAGGCGGAACTGCATACAACCAAGATGGATTTTTATCAAAAGGCATAGTTCCCACATGAAATAGGGTGCATTGATGGGACACACATACCAATCTGCCCACCTGCAGCTACAGAGTACATATATTGGAACTGCAAATCTACACATTCTATCAATGTGCAGGTAATTTGTGATGCGGCTCACATCATCACTGACATCGTAGCCAAATTTCCAGGGAGCACCCATGACTCCTACATATTCAGGAACAGTGAGATCTACACAAGTCTGGCTGGGGGCGAATTCTGGGAAGGATACCTGCTAGGTAAATCAATGTGACACACCCTGATGTATACCTTGGATGAATGTGTTTGTGACTGTTATTAATGACTCTTCCTTTCTCACTCAGGTGATAGTGCATATGCCATGCGGGTATTTATCCTGACTCCATATCTCAACCGATCTTCCCCAAGTGAGAGGAGATTCAATGTGGCACATAGATCTACGCGCAATGTTGTGGAGCGCACATTTGGTCTCTTAAAAATCAGGTTCCGCTGTTTCCACAAAAGTGGAGGTGCACGGCAGTACCGCCCTATCATCTGCTGTAAAATAATAGCAACATGTGCCATGCTGCATAACCTTGCCACAAAGAAAGGAACAGCAGTGGAACTAACTGACTCAGGGAATGAGGGTGAGGATTGTCCACAGCCAGAGCACAAGGCAGCAGGAGTGGCAGCAGCACCAGATGGGAGACACAGACGGGCTGAGATCACACGCAACTATTTCTGAGTAAGTAATGAGACAAAGTCAGTAACTGTAATTGCGTGATGGTGTTTTATTAACCTTAACTCAGGCAATAGCACAGCACACCACCACACCATGAAGGCCTCAACATGCCATGCCAATATTCACTAAACATTCAAAAGGTGAAATGGGTTACATCACCCATCTCACAAAGCCAGTTGATGGCTGTCATTATTTTCTGCGCCCATGCGCAGCACTGCCGCATTCCCTGGGCACACTGTCCTACCTGACGGTCTGTCCTATGGCAGCTCCATGGCTTTCACTGCACCTCCTGGACTCAGTTATCGGGGGTGTGATGCTGCTGCGGCTAGTTGCCTCCTCACTTTCCCCCCATCCCCTGCACCTGTTGCGGCTATTCGGGTGGTCTGGAGCACTTCCAGAGCACTGGTAACTGTGACCAGCCCCTTTGCAACATCATGGCTGCAGTGGGCGATCTCTTCCTGCATGGCCACCAAGCGTCTGCTGAGAACAGAGGTGGCAGTGGAGAGGCGGTTCACCGCCTTAGTGTAGCCATCAAATTTCTGTTGGTCCCTGTGCCTCGCCACACGATCTTCATCCAGTTTGCTGAACAGCAGCCTCACAGCCTCTGACATGTCCCACATGCCCTCAGCCACATTGTTGTTCATGCTGTTCATGCCCTCTTTAATTTCCAGCATGTGTCTGTTCAAGTACACCATCTGGCGTTGAACTGATTTAATGGCTTTGCCTTGCAGGAGCTGTACCTTCAGCATATTCCCCTCCAGACTGGTGAATACGCTAAACTCCTCACCCTGTGCAACAGGATTGGCTGCCCTCGATCTGCGGCATCTGACACCTGTGTGGGCGCGCTCTTTGGGGGACTGTGTCCCTGCACTGTTCTTATCCTCTACCAGCGTGGAATGTTGGCCTCCCATGCTCCCCTCCTCTGACCCCTCCATCTCCTGGAGGCTAGCCACAGTATGCCTTCTGGCTCTCTGTGGTGGTGGCGGGGGTGATGGTGGTGGTGGTGGTGTAGGTCGTGGTGGTGATGGTGGTAGTGGTGATGGTGGTGTGTGCTCAACAGGCGATAAGTCCTCCTCATCATGTGTGTTGGCTCTCCTGGGTGCATTTACTCACTTGTCTGGCAGCAATGGAGTAATAATAAATTTCATGACTGCCAATCAAACTGACTGTCCTCCGCTTGCTAATTACTGATGTGTGTCACATGCCTTTGGGTTCAGTGGACTTACTGCTATGATATGTGTTACTTCTGACCACATCTCTTATAATGCATTGCTGGTTTTTGGAAAACATGTACTTGAGTGGGATTCATACTGGCTGATTGTGGATTGTGGATTGGGGTTAGGGGGTGGGGGGCACAGCATGCTGTGCATGCATCTTACCTTGCCTGTGGCCAGCTCTGGCTGAGCTGTCTGCGTCTCCAATGCCACTCAACCTCTCCGGCTGGAGGGTGTACTCCACCAATAGTTCCAGGGCAGTTGGTACAGGCACTGTAGATGTCCCACCATGACTTGCTTGAGCCTTTCAGCCACCCTCTCTTTGGCACGTTTTCTGAGGTGATACCAGCACTTCTTTAGTTCATCTATTGAACGCTGTGTTACACCAATTGAATTTATCCTCTCCTGGATTACCAACCATATTTACCTCTTTGTGTTACCGGGACGTGCAGGGAATGTTTGCCAAAGAGCTTGTCGTGGTCCTTTGCCACCTCCTCTATCAGCACCTCTAGCTCCCTCTCGCTAAATTTGTGCTTTCTTTTTTGCTCTCCTGCCTCCTTTTCCTTCTCCTGGTTGTCCATTTTTGGTTTGATGTGTCTGCAAGATGTTTGCAAAGCAGCTCCTGTGTTGTAAGGTCTGCTCCCTGCCTCTCCCACAGCTTCAGCCACAACGTAGCAGCAAGTGTCAGGCCACTTCCTGCTTGTGATGTCATCAAAATGCACCGGAATGGCAGATTAAATAGTTAGCGATTTCTTAAACTACTGATTTGTTAATACCGATTCGGTAATACATAATCGCTATTTGCTAATCGGTAAATCGGAATTGGTATTTAATTTTACCGCTATTTTTTAACGAATAATTACCTACATCGGACTTTGCGAGTTCTTAAAAGCGATTCGGTAAACATCGCTATTAAGAACTCGCAAATTGAGTTTTACCTACATATGGCCCTTAGTGTATAGATCAAAGTTTTTGTGTTTATGGCACCGACTGCAAGCAGTTGGTTTCTTAGTTTGTTTCTTTTGTTTTATAGTTTGTTTAAGCCATGTTACTGCACTTTCAAAACTTGCAGAAAGTAATGGAGCCACGCAGCACATTCACAAGAGCCTTACAATAGACATTCCTAGAGAAGGCGTACTATGTAAAATCTTAAATGATGTTATGTGACCTGAAAAGGTTAAATGTGTCTGTTAATTAACATACCGTAGAAACTGATGTTAGATTTGTGCCTGGAAGAGACAAAAAGAAAGAGCAGAAAAACCCCAGTGAAATAGATACATGTGCTGGTAGAAAGGAAGCACAATAATGTTTTACTCAGCTCATCTCTAGGGGCACACAGCCACTGAAGTAGCACACTAGCAAAATTGTGAAGATAGTTTTGGTAAACAGTGCTTCATCTATGGGACGTGATTTAGGAAGTGTGTGGAACCAAGATTTTTTGCAGTATCCCCCTACATTTGCCCCCATTTTGACAACTAGATGATGGTTTTCTGACTTTGATTGTGCCATAATCTCTAATAACCAGACAGACCCAGGGCCTTTGCTCTATGTAAATGGTACATAGAAATTAGTTATAAACCACCAACAGACCTGCATTTCACTGGGGGAAGCCGTGCCTGGCATTGAGAGGCTCCGCTGGGGACTCCAAATCCTGTCAGCCCCTGCATCCGCATATCGTGCACAAAAGTGTAACATCATCCCCTGGCACGGGACGAGCCCGAGCAAAGCCTGGGCCAAGGGCCGGCCCGTCCACGCCCGGAGGAGACTGTACTGGCCCTTCCACCCTAACGTGTTTGTTTCCAGTTGCCCAGGTGGACCAGATCTCTGCTCGCAGAAGGGAAAGCTGAAGTCTACTTTAGCAATGCACAGAGGTGAGCCCACTAGCACTCTAGACTCCTTCCTCCTAATGGCTTCTAACGCATTGGACAAGGAGATTCAAATAACTGAGCGCAGGATTTTTATGGGGGACCAGGGGCACCTGGCCCACTAAACGAGCCTATATCCAATGAGTTTCTACCCGTACCTGCAACCGCCCCCCCCTAAATTCAAAGCCACCCACTCTAAACGCCAGATTCTTTGAAGTCCCTTTCGGTAACCACCTAGCCAGAGGAAAAAAGGGGGGGGGGGGACCAACCCAGTCAACTCCTGCTCATCAAGGCTCTATTGTGACTACTCCACCCCTTTCAGATGCATTGATTTTAAGAATTGAACAGTCAATCACTATCCTATTACAACCCCTTTTTGACAGATTAACCAGTATCGAGGCCAAGATTGCGTCACTATGTTTAACAGGGGGAGGTCCAACACAGCGTAATTCGACTGCTTGGGCACCCGAGCCATCTCCCCATAGATATCTAATAGCTCCACCTCTGCCCCCCCCCCCCAATAATCGCAACGTTATTCAGGATTTGACGATAGATGGGAATGGCAGAGGGACTAAAAGTCATCACTCAGGTCGTATGGCACCGAGGAACCTTAGAAGTTCAACACAAATCCCAACACAGTGAAACAACAACCTGTCCTGTCAATCTGCTTCTGTTAATTCCAACACTCCACAGACTCAGGGGACACCTAGGGGTCTGCTGTTGCCATCAACGAGAACTGAAGGAGAGCATACATCTGAAAGAAGGGGCCATTAAACTCTTATACAAGTCTGGTCCTTCTACCAGCAGCCTGCCCCTTTGTGATAATTTTGGCAAACGTCCACGAGCTAACTAGAACCCAAAAGGAAATAACAGACTAACTCATGTAAAAAAGCATGCCATTGGATTAGTAAACATGTGGGGGGGCAGGGGGAGATACTTTCCTGAATGTAAAATTGCAAGAAGGGTGGGTTGGGTGGTTAGACTCACAGAAAACTATCAGGGGGACTGTTTTTTTTTTACAAACCAGCTGGGGCCAGATTTAGGGGGCAGGGCCCTGTGGTTCTTCCCAGTCTCCCTTGCCTAGAGCCCCAATCGCCTACTTCAAGACAATTCAACTGCTTGGGCACCTGAGCCATCTTTCCACAATGATCTAATAGCTCCACCTCTGTGTCCCCACAATCCACAACCGATTGTATCCACTGACAGACCTTGAAGCCTGTGATTTACAGAGGAAGAACAGGAGGACTCTGTTCCTGCATCAAGCTGTAACACTGCAGGGTCAGAGAATCCTATGCAATTCACGGCAACACCCTTTCAGATCGAACAGGTCAAGCTTATTATCTGGAACATAGCAGGACTGAGTTCCAAGTTGTCCAACCTTTAATGGTTACATTTTGTGAATACCTATGATATGTTTGCAAGAAACATGAGAAACTGGCCCCATTCATTTAGATGGCTACCGTTCTTTTTATACACCTGCCCACCTGTCAAAATCAGGTCGTGCCAGGGGAGGAATTCTAACCTTGCAGAAAAACACCTTAAGACTGGAAGTCTTGTCATCCCATACCGACTCCCCTTATTAAATCCTCTTACATGTAAAAGACCCAAGCAGTAATACCATCTTTATAATTAATTGTTATAGTAATAACTTTACAGGCAACATGAAGAAGGTTGTTGAGCTCCTGGAAGGGAAAATCAACAGATATTGAAAATTTTAACGGCGGGCGACTTCAATATGCACAGTTGTTGTTTTTTACGTAAAGCACTATGTGGCCTAACCAATGAGGCAGACAAGTCTATACCCCATTTCATGCATAACCCCTATGGAGATGCTCTGAATAGACTCCTTATTATCAACGATTTTGAAATCCGGAACAGGCATGCTACAAAAAACATTTGGGATATCCAGCCAAGGTTCAACCATCAATCACTCAATCAATCAATACATTTGTAGAGCAGGCTACTCACCCGTGAGGGTCTCAAGGCGCTGGGGGGTGGGGGGGAGTGCCGCTACTGCTCGAAGAGCCAGGTCTTGAGGTGTTTCCTGAATGTGAGGTGGTCCTGGGTCAGTCATAGGTGGGCGGGGAGGGAGTTCCACATCTTGGCCGCCGGGTAGAAGAATGATCTTCCTCCGGCGGTGGTTCTGCGGATCCGTGGCACAGTGGCGAGGGCGAGGCTGGCGGAGCGGAGTCTGCGTGCTGGAGTGTAGAATGTGAGGCAGTTGTTGAGGTATTCGGGACTATGTCAGGGAGCGCTTTGTGTGCGTGGGTGAGGAACCTGAACATGATCTTTTTGTTGATGGGGAGCCAGTGCAGGTCTCTCAGGTGGGCTGATATGTGGCTGTGGCGGGGGATGTCGAGGATGAGTCGTGCGGATGCGTTCTGTGTGCGTTGGAGTCTTTTCTGAAGTTTGACTGTGGTTCCTGCGTATAGGGCGTCCCCGTAGTCTAGTCGGCTGGTGACGAGGGCCTGGGTGACCGTCTTCCTAGTACCGGTAGGGATCAACCGGAAGATCTTACGGAGCATGCGCAGGGTGTTGAAGCATGAAGATGAGATAGCGTTGACTTGCTTGTCATCGTGAGAGAGGAGTCCAGGATGAATCCCAGGTTGCGTGCATGGTCAGTGGGTGTCGGTGGGGAGTCCAGGTCTGTGGGCCACCAGGAGTCGTCCCAGGCAGACGGGGATGGTCCGAGGATGAGGACCTCCGTCTTGTCTGAGTTCAGTTTCAGACGGCTGAGTTTCATCCATTCAGTGACGTTTTTAATTCCTTCCTGGAGGTTGAGTTTGGCGGTGGCTGGGTCTTTGGTGAGGGAGAGTATCAGTTGGGATTTGTCAGCGTATGAGATGATGTTGAGGTTGTGTTAGTGTGCGATGGTGGCGAGGGGGCTCATGTAGATATTGAAGAGGGTTGGGGTGAGCGATGAGCCTTGGGGTACACCGCAGATGATTTCGGTGTCCGTGGAGCAGTAGGGAGGGAGGCGGACTCTCTGGGTTCTGTCGGAGAGAAACAATGTGATCCAGTCCAGGGCTTTACCTTGGATCCCAGCGTTGTGGAGGCAGGTGATTAAGGTGCGATGTCAGACTGTATCAAAGGCGGCTGAGAGGTCTAGGAGGATGAGGGCGGTAGTTTCCCTGTTGTCGAGTAGGGTCCTTATGTCGGTGGCTGTGATGAGGGTGGGCTCGGTGCTGTGGTTGGCTCGAAATCCCGACTGGGATGGGTCGAGGGATCCATTAGCTTTGAGGAATACGGTCAGCTGTTTGTTGACGATCTTCTAGATCACTTTCGCCGGGAAAGGAAGAAGAGAGATGGGGCGGAAGTTTTTGAGGTCTTTAGGGTCCTCAGTGGGTTTCTTCAGTAGGGCGTTGATCTCTGCGTGCTTCAAGCTCTCTGGGAAGGTGGCGGTCGCGAGGGAGTTGTTTATGATGTTCCGTAGGTGGGGAGCGATGATGGTGTCGGCTTTGTTGAAGATGTGGTGAGGGCATGGGTCGGAAGGAGAGCCCGAGTGGATGGTGTTCATAGCGTGGGCGGTGTCTTCAGTGCTGATGGGAGTCCAAGCGCTGAGGGTGGTTGTAGCGGTTGTTCGTTCAGTGGCTGGGGACAGAGTCTGGGTGCCAAAGCTGTTGTGGATATCGGTGATCTTACGGTGAAAGAACGTGGCGAGGGAGTTGCAGAGGTCTTGCGATGGTGTGATGTTGTTGCTGTTGGCGTTGGGATTGGAGAGCTCTTTTACGATGCTGAAGAGTTCCTTGCTGTTGGTGCGTTGTTGTCCACCCATTCTTTGAACGATGTCTTTTTGGTGGTGCGGATCAGCTGGTGGTGTTAGTGGATGGCGTTCTTGAGGGCTGTCATGTTTTCTGTTGTCTGTTCGCAGTGCCAGGTTTTCTCGAGGGTTCGGCAGGATTTCTTTGATTTTTTGATTGTTTTGGACTCTCTTTCAAAAAACTCATATGTAATATTCAAATAAACTTTTTAATTACAGTGATCATGTCGCTATTACCTGTAAATTGGTATGGAAGGAATTCATCCAATGCATATGAGGCATGTCAAACCAACCATAACAGGAATAATGGGATCATCCTTAAATGGGCTACAATAGATAAAGTAAATATTGTTCTTATTGTGGTTGCAAATAGGCAAAATTATATTATGACCTGCCTAGAACCGGATCTTGATCCAACTAAGGTATCAACTGCTTTTGAACAGATATTGCTCGAGATAAAAAAAAACACTTAATTAGGAAAATGCCAACTACCAACTCGTCAGTCTCAAGATGGTTTGATCAAGGTTGCACAAAGTCCCTATCAAACTTACTTCCGGCTCTTAGAACCACCCCCAGAGATGTGGATCAAGTCAAGCTTCTCCACCACCTGTACAAAGAGGCTAGGAAGATCAGACTTAAAACCCTGAAGGAAGAAGCATGGTGTCAACCATACCAAGCCGCCATTTTAAATAATACCAGCAATTATTGGAGAGTAATGAACGCTCCCTTCCTCAAACCATCTACGGGTTCAAGCTTACATTCCCATGTGGACGAGGAAACTTGGGTTGCACACTTTTCCTCAATATTCAATCCACCAGGTGAGGGAGAGAACTCAAGGTGGCCAGTTATTATGTCACCCACTAAATCCATCCTAATTTTTAACAACCTTGAGGTTATGGAGGCCCTCCTGCAGTGCTCCAGCAACAAAGAGCCCGGCCCGGACGGTACCCCAATAGATTTCTTTTCTGAGCTGCCAGCCAGATCTATGGGGACCGGATCAATGACATAATATCGAATACACAAATATAGAATTACCAAAATATCGAAGAAAAACATATAGAATGCAAAAATGTCGAATTCCTATCTACAAACAGGTAAGTACAAAAATATTGAATCAAAAATATCGTTTTAAAAAATATAGTCAAAATATCAATTTTTTTTAAATGTCTTAAAATGTATTTAAAATTAATGAAATAATAAATATAACTAACTAAAACATACTTAAAAATACTTAAATAACCTTAAAATTATTAAATAATTAATTTAAGTTAAAAAAACATACAATTTTATTTTTTAAAACATATATATATATATATATATTAACATAATATTAATAAAAAATATACAATATTTTTACCGTAGGGTAACGGGAGGGTAACATTTACTATTACCACTCCAGTGAGTGCAACAGTAGGGAAAGCGTTGGCTAGCGTAGGGGTAAAAATTACTATTCCCACTCCAGTGAGTGCAACAGTAGGGAAAATGTTGGATAGCGGGAGGGTAAAAATTACTATTCCCACTCCAGAGAGTGCAACAGTAGGGAATTCCTTGGATAGCGTAGGGGTAAACATTACTATTCCCACTCTAGAGAGTGCAACAGTAGGGAAAGCATTGGATAGCTGGAGGGTAAAAATTACTATTCCCACTCCAGTGAGGGCAACATTAGGGAAAGCGTTGGATAGCGGGAGGGTAAAAATTAATATTCCCACTCCAGAGAGTGCAACAGTAGGGAAAGCGTTACATAGCTGGAGGGTAAACATTACTATTCCCACTCCAGAGAGTGCAACAGTAGGGAAAGCATTGGATAGCGTTGGGGTAAAAATTATTATTCCCACTCCAGAGAGTGCAACAGTAGGAAAAGTGTTGGATAGCGTAGGGGTGCAAATTACTATTCCCACTCCAGAGAGTGCAACAGTAGGAAAATCGTTGGATAGCGTAGGGGTAAAAATTACTATTCCCACTCTAGTGAATTTAACAGTAGGGAAAGTAATGATTTGATATAACAATAAAATTAAACTAAATATCAATACCAATAAAACATTAATTAAAATGAATTGCCAATTTATTATTATGTAATAATGAATCAATTATAAATACAAATAAATATTAGGTACTAAAATAATTACCTATTCATAATTAATTAACAACTAATTAATATTCAATAACAAAAATTAATTAATAATAAAAATGAATACCAATTAATAATTAATTACCAGTAAATTAATTATCAATACACTAAAAGTATTTTTAATATGTAATAATTACAATTGAATTATTGCCCACCCTATTCCCCTATCAACCCACGATCCGTAACAGAAAATAAATTGATACAATTATCGTAATTATCAATTAATAAATTAATACAAATTAATTACCAATTAATAACAATTAATTACCAATTAACAATGAATTAACAATAAATAAAAAATCAATATCAATAAATTAATAAACATTTTTTACTTAATTACAATTAAATTATTTCCCACCCTATTCCCCTATAAACCCACAACCCACTACAGAAAATAAATTAATACAATTAACATAATTATCAATTAATCAATTAATAAAAATTAATTGCCAATTAAAAATGAATTAACAATGAATTAAAAATGAATACCAATAAATAAATAAAAATATTTAATTAATTTCAATTAAATTACTTCTCACCCTATTCCCCTATAAACCCACAACCCGCTACAGAACTAAAACGCAAAATTAAATAAAAAATGATTATTAATTTCTAAAAATTAATATTTAATTAAATATAATTAAATTACTTCCCACCCTATTCCCCTATAAACCCACAAACCGCTACAGAATTAAATTACGCAAAAATTAAATAACATAAAATTCATTACTTAAAATAAATTACAAAAATAATATACACTGTTCACTTATATACTAACATACAAAACACTTAAAAAAATTCAATATTATTAAAAATTGGATATATTTTAATACCTATATTATATACTTTCACATTTTGACTTTCTATATTTTACAAAATCAAAATTATATTACTTACCTTCAATTCGATATTTTTCAACACTATATTTTGTCCATTCGATATTTTATCCATTCTATATTTTGACTTCGATATTTTGGTAATTCTATATTTTTAATTCGATCTTTTGTCGTTACCATGGGGACCGGTACCGACCAATGTTCTTAACACAGTTGCCACTGTGGGCCGGCCCACCTGATTTATGGTTGAAATCTATTTCAATTCCTATCAAAAAGAAAGGAGATAAATCTGAGGCAAAATATCACAGACCGATTTTGCTCCTGGACAGTACCACCAAACTCATAGATCGAGTTCTACTGAACATACTGGAGTAATGGGCCACCTTCAACAACATCCTGATCCCGGTACAATACGGATTTGAAAAGGGGAAAGGCATCCAGGATCAATGCCTTAACTTAAGCTTGCTAATTGCCAAGTATACACAAGCCAAGCAAGGCAAGTTACACTTTGCGTTTATGGACTTATCCGTAGCGTTTGACTGCATTGTCCATCATCACCTGTGGAGGATAATGAAGGAAATGGGCATTGACAAGGCAATCATCCTTTTTATCAGGCAGCTGTACTCTTCGGCTTCGGCCAGCTTCCGCTACGGAAAGCCGGGAGAGTGCACTAGGTGGTTCACAATCAATAGGGGGTCCAACAGGGTTGCGTACTTACCCCATATCTTTTTTCAGACTACACCAATGGGGTGAAAGCACCCCTGTTAGACTCAAATTCAGATGTCCTAAAGATTAACAATGGTTGCATCCCAATTCTCCTTTACGCAGATGACGCAGTGCTCGCGGGAAATGACCGTCCAACCACACCGTGGGGAAACCGGTGGTGCTATTAGGATTCCTCTCCAGAAAAACCCGACCGCGGCGGACGGATGTCTCCAAAGACTGCCGACCGTGGACAGAACCATAGAAAAACCGCCCGCCGTGGACGGAGTGGTCGCGGTAACAGGCCCAACCGCCGACAGTGCAGCGGAGTGACCGGCCACACGATTAGGATAACACCACCAGGGCAACATAAAGAATCACCCTCCACGACTGTGGTGGAAAATAACATCGACAAATGTAAGTATCAGCAGAAGGGCCAAAGCTAATCCACTGTGGTGGTCAGACCGCAAAAAAAATGGCGGCCGTAAGGTACCATGCATTCCAGCAAATCAGGACCCAAATTTACCATGAACATGCCCCTCCCCCAATAACACATATCAAAAGCACACCCCCATGGTGGAAAACCTGACAGGCAAGGGTCCACACCCACTCGGGCTGGGTCCATGACGGTCGGTTCCGTGCGGTGGGTCTCGTGGCAATGCTTTCCCTCTCCGTTGTGGTGCTTCCGCCGTCTATGAGATGGAGGTGTTTCCGCTGCGGTGTTCTGGTATGTTTGCGGCATCGTAATATTGCGGACAGTCGGGACGTCACTCCGCACGGCGGGGAGCCTGCATTGGCTCCGTCCACCGTGGTGTCTGGTGTGTTCCCGCGGTGGTTCACGTTTTTATGTGGTGGACAGTAAATGTGCCCAGTTCCCCTTCCTAATGTTGCGGACGGAAGGCCCGCTGCTGGCAGACGATGAGGTGCATTTTCCGCCGCCTCCAACCCAGCTGTCATGCATCCGTCCGCCATCCTAATCAGCCCCTATCTGTTTAAAATCTTCAGTAAAATATTACCTAGAGGGGCCGATTGACCGGGAAGGGACAATTCGATAATAACTCACCGTGACAAATCCACGCCATAGATTTGTTTTACCTAGGTTTCATCTGAATCTTAACCCTTGTATGTTAGCTTACCCATCAGGAATTTTTTCCTTACACAAACTCCCGCCCTGCCCATGTGATGGGGTGCCCCCTCAATCGAATTTGCACATTTTCTTCTTTTGTAAATTTTATGTGGAACACCATAAAAGATGTATACTGCGAATCATGCACAAATATAATTTTAGCCTATGTTACCCAGGAATGTTTTTTTACAATCATTGCCCGATTACCTTGTCTGTTACTGTGTTGCGTCCTTTTTATCCCTCTCTTGGAAGTCCAGGCAATTGCACACTATCCAAGAATGAATTGTGTGCTCTTATTCTGTGTATAATGGATGATTTAACAATTATTTTAATATTTTGTTTAATGATGGATGTTTTTATACAGTACGTTTGTACTTTTATGATCTTATCAAAATAGGAATTGAATAAAGTGATTTGACTGACTAGTTATAATTACAATTGGTAATGACAATTTATTTGCAAGTCCCTAGTATATGGTAGGGTATGTAGGGTTAGAGGCCCAGTACATTAATGCACTTAAGTGTGCACTGCTATGCTGCCTGGTTTCATTTTAAAAGCCAGCCCTGCCTTGTGGGGTGCTTTTAAATGAAAAGCATATTCAAATTCGACTTTGGAATTAAAGTTACTTCCAAAGTCTTAAAATACCTCAATTTTACAAATACGTCTACCTTAGGTTCCCCTAAGGTAAGTGCCATGTTAAAAGAAGCAGGGACATTATACAAAATGTTTTATATTCCCTGGTGAGGGAAAAACCACCAATTTTGATTTTCCCCATTAAAGTAAATTAGCTCCGTAGGCTAACATAGGAAGGCTTTATTTACCTTTAAAGTCTACCTATTAACAGAAGTGAGCTAAACTAATACTTCAGTTTGAAAATGATAGTTACAATAAATCCAGCAATGTGCGAAGGTTGGTTTTATTATAACTATTACAGAAAAGAAGTTATAGAACTTGGCTTCCTGATCTGCCTAAATTCAGACCTATAGCAGCCTCTGCTGATCGGCCAGCCTTTGGCACACTGACTCAAGCACTTTTGATTAGGTGTGAAGTGGCCTGGACTGAGTCAAAGGAGACATCTGGTAGGAAGAGATCTGCTGCTGCAGAGCAAAAGACAGAAAGGGGGGGCTGGATGGCCAAACTGATCTTCATAGGTAGAAAGACAGTGAGGACAGGAAACACTCCCACCCTGGCAATCTGTCACCCACCCATAGCCAGATAGGAGCTCTGTAATAGAATACGCAGAGGGGCTGGAAGGGGAGGGTTAGGGAAATTTGGCAACATCTGTGGATTGGCCTAGCCAGACCTAAAGCTCCAAGAGAGACTTTCTCCATTTTGGATTTTGTGGAACAGTGCTTTCTGGGACAAGAATGTGCCACACTTCAGGACAAGTGGTCATCATTGAGGGTGGCACCCTGCACCCCATTAGTCAGGGGTGTCTCCCTGCTTGCCAGCCCAGAAGGCTGGATAAATATGGGAAAGCTGCCCAGCAACTCAGATCCCTGCATTGAAACTACAAGAAGTAGGACTGCCCTGCTGGACCCTTGGACTGCACAAGAGAGGGCTACACTCATAAGGACTGCACCTGCTGGGGGGCGTGGCTAACTGCCAAACATCGCGGATGCCGTTTAGTTGAGCTCCGAGCCCGGGCTGCATAATCCTGTTGCACCGCTATCCACATGAGCCCATCAGAGGCTGGATAGGAAGCAGCATGATGATGTGAAGCAACCAACCGAGAGGGCTGGCTACATCGTTGCTGTCGCTGGCACAGAGAGAGATTCATGGTGTGAGGCCTACTCGGCAGCTGTACCGAGTGAGACGGAGACGGACGGAAATCCTGCAAGGCCATCCAGGACCCGAGATGAGCCTGACGAACCTCCACTGAGCGTAATTGGAGATGCGTAGCCCAGTGCGCCTGCCCATGTACGGTGAAAACTGTTAATAGAGACGCGGTGACACAGAGAACCCCGGGGGACCACCGTACGACCAGCTCCCTGCGGCTCCTACAGGAGAGCGGCCAAAGACTCGGCCACGTGAAGGGGCGCAATCGGCGCCATACACTCGATCTGCGGCACATACGGAAAGGAACAGCACGGATCAAGCAAAGCGCCGGCGACTGCCAATGAGTGCGCACCTGCCCATGTCCTGTGAAAGCTGACGATAAAGGTGCGGGGATACGGAGACGATAAGGAGACCAACCAATATCCAGCTCCCAGCGGCA
Source organism: Lissotriton vulgaris (assembly GCF_964263255.1). Taxonomy (NCBI): domain Eukaryota; kingdom Metazoa; phylum Chordata; class Amphibia; order Caudata; family Salamandridae; genus Lissotriton; species Lissotriton vulgaris. The sequence continues at coordinate 1,061,159,971 of NC_141693.1, read as the reverse complement.
CCTACCAGAGAGCGGCCCTAGACTCTGGCACAGTGAGGGGCGCAATTGGTGCCACACACCTGATCTGCGGCGCATACGAAAGGGAGTGGCACAGACTGAGTGAAGTAACAGTGTCTGCCGATGAGTGCAAGCCATCCATAATCATGGAGACACCGGGCCTGGAGAGCGGCCTGCCGGGGCCGGATACCCTGACCGGGACTTGAAAGCTTGACATCCTAAAGACCGCCATATAATACCACAGGTGAGGGCATCCTAAGGGGCGGGGTCTTTCAATCACTTAATCATTGACCCCCCACCCCTCCTAATTGCGGCATAGCCCAAGGGCTGATGCTGACCCGATCAAATCCCCGGGAACCCAAACCATTGGGGGATTAATGCACCAGCCTGCCAGTGCTCCTCACAGGGAGAAACAGCATGGAATTAGGCGGCGAACACAGCGAGAACACTAACTCCTGCCTGCCTTAAAGACCTGTAAACACCCTGGAAAACACTCTACTAGACAATAGGATTAAAGACAGCGCAACTCGCTTTAATGGGATCCAAAGGAAAAAAGGCGGCACATCTGACAATACTAAAGAACAACCACACTTAAGTGTGCACATTGCTTGAAGCTTCCATGAGGAAGCGAGAGAGAGTGCGGTGTGCAAATTGCTGATTGTAGCCACAGCGCTTACACTGGAGTAGCAGCCCTACCAACTTGACACCAGAGACTTACAGGAGGCTACCACCAATACCGCACACCATACCAAGGACCAAGAACACACGACTACCCCAATGTCACTAATCTTGACTTGAATCTACAGGAGGTCAGGGAATCCAGGCAATCCATTGAGCAACAAGTTGTCGCTCTCACAACCGGATTCACACTACTTAAGGCAGACCATACAAAATTGGTGGACAAGGTGAAAGCTCATAGTCTAACGCTAGATGAGGTCGACAACAACACAAGAAGCACACGTTGCAAATTCAGCAATTGCAGAAACAGGTCGCCGGGCTCCAGGACTGAATTGAAGACACTGAAGGAAGGGACAGACGTGCGGTTAATTGGATTGCCAGAGCATAGTGAGGGCCCTGACGCTGCTCTCTATATAGAACAATGGTTCAGAGAACATGTGGGCCCTGATGGGCTATCAGACTATTTTTGTGTGGAAAGAGCCCAAAGGATACCCACTGGTAGACCCAAGGCGTGTGCTCCACCTCACCCACTAATAGCCAGGATCCTGAACTACAGGGACCGTGACCTGCTCCAGAAGGCGCCAGAGCGATCCCAAATACGATTCGAAAATTGCCGAATATCGATATACCCGGATTATACCCTCATGGTCCAGCGACAAAGGTGCTCCTTCATGGCTGTCACAAAGAAACTAAAAGTCATTAACTGAAAATACCCTCTTTTATTCCCTGCTCGACTGAAAATAATACACGACCATAAGACATACTTCTTTGAGAGCCACAAGGACGTAGAGGGATGGATCGAGGTATTGGACCCGGCCTCAATATCAGGAACCGCCTCCCAGAGCCTACCCAACAGCCCAAGACGTACAAATGACAGGCGATCATGCGGAATGGTGAAATCAGTCCACAAATCACAATCACACAGTCCAACGCAGGAACAAATACAACAGAGCAAGGAACAGGCACTTGAGACAGTGTCCACATTCAGAGACTGCGGGCTCCTTATGGCCTCTCCATCCTCAGAGGACAACAAGATCAGATCGGACTCTGAGAGGAGCCTGACCTTGTTCCCTAATGTGACGCCCCAGACGGCGGGCGGCCTACTGGACTAAAAGGAATGCAAGAATATCCTGCTCACTGAGACGGACGTTAAGCTTACTAGTTGTGATACAAGAACTGGTATCAAAACACAAATCCTTTTCTCTGTGAATTAAATGGCATTAATTTAGAATACATATTAGTCCCAGGCTCCTTTGAGCTCGACCAAAAGCAGTTACAACACCATGAGAGGCGTTAGCGATGACCCCCTTTTTGCGAACTCACAATGTACATAGAGCACACTTACACAGGTTCTGTTTTATTGTTTGGTCCGGAATTGTTCCCCAACTGGGCTTTGTATTAGAAGTTTAGGGGGTAGAAGATCTGGCACCAATTGTTCGTCTGATATGGACTGTTTTCTATCTTTAATATCTGCAATTTCACCTTTCACCTCCACCCTGTGACACACATGCTTAACACCTACAACTTCACATGGAACGTTTGTGATCTAGTATCCATACAGAAGCACCATAGGGTGCATGCACAACTACTCAGGCGCAAAGCGCAGATAGTATTCATGCAGGAATCTCATCTCACAGAACCGGAAATGGCAAAAATGCACAAGAAATGCAAGGGACAAATCTTTTCCACCAATCATTCTGTTTTCGCCAGGGGCGCAACAATATGGATCAGACACGGGGTGCCATTTATAGAACTAGAGCGGTGCACTGACATACAGGGAAGAAAAATATTCTTACGTGGGTCACTTGATGGCACGCACATTGTATTGGGTAATATTTACGCCCGAACTTTGACCAATATACATTTTTTGCTGGACTCAACCAGGTGCTAACGGGATGGGAAATGTAACCATGAATCGTAGGAGGGGATTGTAATGCGGTTATGGATGTTGTGCTAGATCGCTCACATCCCCCCCTTGCACGGAGTGAGATCAACCAAACAGGCGAAGGCTCTATGTGGGTGGTCCAATGGTTGGGCATTGTACGATGTGTGGAGACTGAGACACCAGACTCACAAAGAATACTCATTTTACTCCCCAATTCACCTACTAAACAAGAGAATTGATAGGGTCTTCTGCTCAAGAACGATAACGGCACACGTATCACACAACACATATCTAGCTAATACTTTCTCAGACCATAATCCTTTAGAAATTACCTTTACTTGGGGCAGGATCCCCATCCCAGTACCCACTTGGAAATTATGGCCCCAATTATTGGAAGATGCGGTGTTCTGCACTACCCTGGCTAATACTAAAACACATTACTTCACGGAGAACAATAACACTGCGTCCTCCATCTCTGTCGAATGGGATACGTTCCAGGCAGTTATCCAGGGTAATGCAATCAGTACTACAGTGGGCGCTAGACAAGAAGTACACAAAAATCTAATGGCGACAGAGAATAGCATTGGAACAAGAGGCTGTGAGTGACACTGAAAAGCAGGCCCCCCCTACAGGAGGCACGTATCCATCATGCAGAACTACTAGAGTCCCTTAGGGTCATAGACTTCACAACATACACCCAACTAAAACACACAGACGCAGACAAATCAGGGACGTTACTGGCCAGACTACTGAGGGATGATCCCCCGACCATCATAATAAACGAAATCACTACACCTAGGGGTGATAATGTCAATACTCAATAGGATATCAATGAGGCCTTTAGTCTATATTATTATACATTATACAACAAACCAGATACAATAGATGATACCTACATAGACGCATTCTTAGGTGACTTACCCTACCTACAGCTCACTGCTGAAAGCATTGATAGGTCTTATTACCAAGACCGAAATAAAAGTGGCTATGAAAGGACTCCTGCGAAACAAAACGCTGGGGCTGGATTGACTCCCAACTGAATTTTTCGACCCCAATGCAGAGGCCCTGGTTCCCCAACTGGAGATACTATATAATAAATCATTAGAACTGGGTCGCCCACCATCCTCCACAGCGCAGGCACTGGTGGTCTTGCTTCCTAAACCAGGAAGGGACAAATCAGACATATCGGGATACCGCCCATTGTCCTTATTAGCGACAGAATATAAAATATTAAGCTAAATACTAGCGAATAGGCTCCTTCCATATTTAAATAAATGTATTCGCATAGATCAAAGCAGGTACCTACCAGCCCGTAGCACATCCTTAAACATCAGGAGATTGCACCACATTATGGCAACAACCCCGGAGTATTACAGAAAAGCATGCTGCATTGCGCTAGACCTACGACATGGGTTTGACACGCTAACCTGGTATTATATGTTTAAGGCAATAGGGAAATTTGGCCTACCCCCAGAGTATCTCAAATGGCTACATTTACTGTATGAAGCCCCCACTGCCAGACTCCACACAGGAGGAATATCTCAAGTGAATTCTATGTATTCAGGGGCACACGACAGGGGTGCCCATTGTCACCACTGTTATTCATACTAGTGCTGGAGCCCCTAGCACTTAGGCTGTGACTAGACCAATGAATAAAACAAATTTGGTTGCCTGCGCTGTATCGCCAAATGCGATGCAGCGGTCGCAACAAATTTTCTTTTTTTCCCCCGTTACCTGAAATCATCCATTTCCCGCATTTTACACCCCCCCACCCTTCCCCTCCCCCATCCCACGTGACCGCCACCCAGTGGAACACCCTACAAGGGCCGTGGCTGTGACTAGAGGCTCATCACCTGGGAGTCCCAATAGGTGGGGTAACACATTTGATCTCTGCCTATGCAGACAACATAATAATACACTTGCAAGACCTTATAGGTGCCCTAGACCCCATCCCTGACATCTCCAAAAGGTTTGAACAAAAATCGGGCCTTGCCATCAATGCAATGAAATCCAACGTCTTTTTCTTCCAAGAGGATACACATCCAGAGGAAATCAACTTTGGGACATGCTCACTCCCAATGGCGCAGCACACTTTCAAGTATCTTGGTATACATGTATACCGGTCACATACAGATATGCTAGAGGGCAACCTTGCCAGAGCGATCATGTCAATACTCTTGAGCGTCGTCTTTTGGACAACAGTACCACTTTCTGTAATGAGCTGAGTGGCCATTTAAAACATTGTACCAATAGTAATATCAACTTCCCCCTTCAAAACCCTAGACACTATTCTCTCTGACCTTATATGGGGAGTCGGAAGGCGCAGTATAAGTCTCAAGAAGCTACAGCTGGGGGTACTGGGGGTACCTGACCTCAGAGCATGTTATCATGCGAGTCATTTGCAATGGCTGTCCTACTGGACAGCTGGTCACAATCTGCAAAAGATAGCATACACGATGCCTGATATTGACTAGGGTACCCTACACTTATTGCTACTGCCACAAAGCAAAATTACCCCGACCCTACCGCCCCTATTGCATACAGCAATCCAGTGCTGGAAAGCGGTGATACACTACACGTCCTGTTGCCACCCCTACGCTGGGAACATCCCACTAGTGGGAATTCCATTAACTAGCGGTGGGCTCACAAAGCACAGGATGGGAGCCTGGTTGGATCAAGGGGTTAGCACAGTGGGTGACTTATTCAATAATGGGATACTGATGGACCACGAGAACTTTGTGCGAGAAACCGGGATGCCAGATCCTTTATACTCGATGAATGCTGCACTATTGCAATACATCAAACGACATTGTGCCCGTCAGAGACAAGAACCACCAACCCACGAATTTGTTAAAGCTCTATATTACATGGGAAGGGGGCGACACCTTATCAAATGGCTGTACGTGGGAATACGGGTGTACGCCTCGATAGAGCTCACAGAACTTTGAGCTACATGATTGGAGGATATAGGACGGGAGCTTTCAGACAAGAATGGGCTGGAATTTTAGAATACCCTAAAAAAGTGTCCAGAAATGCAAAGTTTAAATTTATACAAAGTATGCTACTCCATAGAGCTTACCTAACACCGAGACAGCTACAAAGGATGTTCCCACATGCACAACACCACTGCCCTCTGTGTCATCTGGATAAGGCTGGCTTAGTTCACATGCTATGGCATGCCCCCACTTACGAAGTTTTTGGGAGTTAATTAGACTTCACATATCGACAGTCACACAGATAAATGTGGGAAACACAGTAGAAGAATGTATTCTGGGCCTATATAAATGCTCGACCAAACAAAAAGTACAACTCAGATTCATGGACCTTGCCCTAATATTAGCAAAAAGGGCCATCACTTTGCGATGGAAGTCAATGAAACCCCCCCCCCCCTTGGACATTTGACATCGTGAAATGCTTCGCTGGGGTGGAGCCGAAAGTGCCGCGATATGGAGAGAGGAAAGAAAGGGTCTGCAGAAAAATCTGATATCCATGAATAGGATGTCATGATGAAAGCCCTTAAAGGAGTGGACTTAGAACCCAGAGCTAGCACCCCGAACTTGTAATAATGCACAACATAGTTATAACAAGTGAGAACTACGATGAAGGAAAGGTTCCGTTAACTGATGCAACCTCTAAAGATATAGAGCACACAACACTAGAGTAGGCGACAAGAATATGCACATAAATAATGGTAATGCCAGAACAAGAGCGAGAGGGGGGAGGGGTATGGGTGGGGTATGTAAGCTAATAACCATGTCCATCAATTTGTTTTTCTACTATAAGGCTAATTAAGAAATGTACAGATCTCGGCTGATGAATGACAGATATTAGCAATGATAACAATATTAATATGCAACGTGAAATGTATTCCAATGCTAAACATTATACTATGTAACACTGCCTTAGGTTTTCTACTTTTATGGCATGGCTAGCCATTTCAGCTGTTTAATGGAAAATCAATAAAACATTTATTTTTCAAAAGGACTCCACCTGCTGCACACTTTGGTCTTCAGCCCAAAAAGGACTTTGCCTTGCTTTGAAAGCTGAAGGAGAGGAATCCCTGAAAGCAACAGGTTAAAAGAGCTCCTCCTGCATCATCACCACCAAGAAGAACCCAGTTGACCACCTTCAACTGGACTTTTAAGGATTTGGCCAAGGATGTCCTAAGGATCAACCCTAATATTCAGGAACCTTGGATTGGTGTTATGGACCTTTTGGAATTTCAAAAGGACCTTCTAGAAGAAGATCCAGCAGTTTGAGATCATTTTGAGAATTTCTGTTAAAAAGTTCCATAAGTTGACCGACCTCTTGTCAAGAGTCAAGCCGGCAACGTCATACTCAGACCCGGCCTGAAATCCAGGTCCGCCCGCTGAAGATCCAGTGCTTTTAGTCATCAACAAGACTTCCAGGAGTTCACTGATGCCTCACACTGGACCAAGCCGCCATCACTGAACCCAAACTCGGACTGCTGAGTGGACCCGCTATACGTCGAGAAAAAATTCCCAAAAATTACAGAAGGGAAAAACTTGACCCAGCCCTACTGCTCATTGTATCTGTGGTGTGAGAGAAATAGGGTTTGGGTAAAGAACAGGAAGCAGTGGGGCTCTAGCATTTACGATAGTCAGTTGTGTTTGCTTAGGTACAACGGTGCAAACAGGTCAAGGGAACAAACCCAGACAGAAAACAGCCCCTGTATAGTTATGGGACATGTCCAATACCAATGAAATGAGTACAAGTCCTGTGCACACGTATAACACTCTTAAGTTCTTATGTTAGAACCAAACTGTGGCGGGGTAGGAGAAAGGGACCTGAGACTAGACCTGGGAAGGTATGGTTTTGTTTTTATAAAGGACTTCTTTTTCTTTGTTGTGAGTCTTTCCCGAGTGGGTGCAGCAGGATCCACGATGGTCTTGGGGGTTGGGGCCCGCTTCCGAGGGCTACTTCCTCTGTGGCTCTTCGTACCAAGGCAGAAGTCCTTGAGTCGTAGGACGTTCCCTCCAGAACATGTGCGTGGGAGAAACAAAAACAGTGTGGAACATTCAGATATCCGTCTGATTACTCGTATGCCAAGGAGCCCAGGGAGTGAGGGAAACACCAGTGCTTTGGTGAGACTATACAATAGGTGGATCGTCTCAAGTGCACTGTTGTGAAGGGGGTGCACATAGAAGGGGGGAGAAAAGAGAATTGTGCATTGAGTCACAGGGAATGTGCTTTCGAAATATTTACTAACAACAACAATAATAACCTAGGTTCCTGTGTCACTTAGGTTCTATTCATTTTAAGGAGGGAAACCACCCTATTTTCTGTTGGTAGTTGGGTTATTTATTTTTCCCACATTTTTTAATTCATTCATATATAGTAAAAGAGGCAACTGTTATCCACAGATTTACACACAAAATTTACCAACAAACATTTAGAAATACATACACTACTTCATACATTTAACAATATTCAATGAAACAAATAAATTCGACGCGTTTCGAGACACACTTCTGCTTTAGTGTGCTCTCTGCATCAGTGCCTCCCAACCCAGCTCCCTCTGTCGTACCTGTCGTACCTGGGAGAGCCACACTCCTCCGTGAGTGTGGCTGGGCGGCTCGCGGGAACGTTGGCCTCCAGGCGTGCCCTCCTCTTCAACCTCTTTCCTTTTTCGCTCGGCTTCGTGTCCTCCTTCTTCTGGCTCCCGTCCTCGGCACCCTTCTCTGGCTTCCTCCTCGGTGTCGTCACACGACGAGTCCAGGGCTTCCTCCTTTTTCTCCAACCTGCAGGTTCCTACATCATACCAGTAATTTTCCTTCAGCTCGGTGCACGCCCCCTTAAAGGCGTAATTCCCGTCGCCTTCTGTTTGGTGTCCTCAGAGCGGCTCCGTGTCCGAATTCCAGTCATTCTGGGTGGATTGGAAAGAGGGGAGAGTTGAGGTGTCAGCGACCCAACATTCTGTTGAGGGAGCCTTATTTACCTCCATCGTGGCCTCCCTGCTACACAAACGAATTAGGCAAAATGTTAAAATGATAATGGTCAAAGTCTAATGTTGTTTGAATCGTAATTTTATTATGCAATCTTGATCAGTACACACATAGAAAAAACCAGCTGACACGTGTTTCGTCACACCATACGAAGGATGTGACTCTTCAGGGCTGTACCTGGTACCTGGATCCCGACGACTACTGACTGCACATACCCGTGCTCCGTTTTCTCTACCATTGCAGGTCCCGTTACCGCTTCGGTAGACGTTTGAAGTTCCCCACTTGACGGCAACTCCAACCCAGGGAGTTCCCGCTCCATTTCAACTTCAACGGTGTGATGAAACACGTGTCGGCAGGTTGTTTCTTTGTGTGTACTGATCAAGATTGCACGATAAAATTACGATGCAAACAACATTAGACTTTGACCATTATCATTTTAACATTTTGCCTAATTCGTTTGGTTCTTACATAAGAACTTAAGAGTGTTATACGTGTGCACAGGACTTGTACTCTGCTCATTGTATCTGACCCACGTTCAATCACAGTTGGTCTGAAGCATTCACTTTGTCTTGGTCAAGCACAACCAGATGTCCCAAGTTGGCACTTTTGACTTTTAGGACGCCCGCACCTGTGCCGCCCCTGTTGCTACCTTGCAGGGGGGAGCAGGACTAGGACTTCAAGTTCCAGGCTCCTTTGTGGCTCGAAGCCGCTACCAACCACACCAGCATCCCGCACCTGGAGGCGCTATAAAATCTCTGGCGGTTCTCGCAGCATGGGACACCCGCACCTGTGCCGGCACTGTTGCTACCTTGCAGGGGGAGCAGAACTAGGACTGCAAGTCCCAGGCTCCTTTGCGGCTCATAGCCACCACCACCGACGCCATCTTCCCACACCTGAGGCGCTATAAAATCTTAGGCGGGCCCGTCTACGCCCGTCAGCGCCTTGCAGAGGCTGGCCCAGCCCCCTTTTATGTATGAAATCGTCATGGGTAAGCGAAAATTACCCCCTAATTATAATGGCGCAAAGTGAAATGCAAGATCCCAAGAATTGAGCCTCCATCATTTCCTATCTAACAGCAGCTGTTGGGGCGTTAAGTGAGGAAATTCATGATGTAGAGGAGCAGCTGGAACTAGGGGGAGGATCTAGACCCAACAACAACTTACATAACACCCCCATGGAAGCCACATGACATGAAATGCCAGGTGCTAATATTGAATCTGACTCTGAGGTGGAAGAGGTTGTTTCTACTGGGATGTTACTGTTAGGAATTAAGGAGATTTTTCCAGTTCCCCTACCTTTCCTCTCTTTTGCATGCATGATCAGGTAGACGTGTACGAGCAGTTTTGGAACGCAGGCGGATGGTATATTAAGCGCCGCCTACCGGACATCAATGCTTGGTTTCACTTCCAGTTTTAGCATCTGGAAGGACTTTGCCGGCGGATTTCAGCTATGTGAAGTCATCCTGTCCTTTGCTTTTCTTCATGGGATTCCTGTTTCAGGATTGTGGTTTTTGTCATTCCAGGACTTTGCTCAAGTTTGTTTTCCCTATTCCCCTATTCTCCTATTAGAATTTAGCACTTTGAGAACCTTAGCAGCCTTCTTTTAGAGTTTACCTCCTTCGCTGCTGGCGGGATTCCCTCGCTGTGCTGGGGGGTGGGGGCGCATACAGCGCCCCCACCCTCATGACAAAGTCAGCTCGTCATGAGCCATGGCGCTCTGGTGCTCATGATGAGCTGAGCTTGTCATGACCGCCCGTTAGATGGAACGCTCAGCACAGTGGGGGAATTAGCCCCGCGTGCGAGCGTTCCATCTAACGGGCGCGGTCATGACGAGCTCAGCTCGTCATGAGCACCGGAGCGCCGTGGCTCATGATGAGCTGACCTCGTCATGAGCGCTCAAGAGGTTACGGGAATTACGGGCATTCTACGCGGCTGCTTACCCATTTTTTCACTTCCTGGACTTTAGTACTCCATTTGAGTCATTAAGAAACACTTTTGGGTGTTTCTTCATTACGAGTTCATTCAACTAACGAACTCCTTTTTCCTGGTATCTTATTTTGTGGTTTTATTTTGTGTGTCTGTTCCAGACCTTCTTTTTTTCCCCTGGGTAAATACCCCCTTTTTTCAGAAGGGATTCACTTAGGGGTTACAAGTATACAACCCGGAGTTTAGGATTCTAGACCTCGCTATCTCCCTGGATCTCTCAATCTAAATTGAGTCTATATCAAGATCTCTACAGAAAACATCTTTTTGCTCTCTATTTTGGGGTTAGACGATCCATGTCCCCTACCTCAACAGTCAGAGAGGAGAGCCTTGCTAAAGTGTTGTTCCCCCATGTTTTCCTTGTTTACCCCCACCTTCTCCCGGTGCCTGTGGTAGCCATCTCGTTGTTTAACAATTGGCAGTGGCTGCCAGGGTAGGGGTAGCGGATTGGGATCATCTTCACTCCTGCGGTGTTGGGCGATATTGGCGTGGTGCTGGAACAGAAAACCAAGCCCACAAATTAATACACTGCCTGAGTGAAGATGGATCTCGACGGTGGAAGTAGAATGAAGGAGGAAGGGGTTCTTACCATGCAGGAATTAATGGCAACTATCACTTCCCTTCAGGCTAAGGTACAGGATTTAAGACACGAAAATCATCGGTTACACCAGGAATTAAATACATTTGAGGCGAGGGATCAGTTATGGGGTTCTGGTGAAGGACCCACATCAAAGGATAAAGGACAAATAGTACAACCCGTCACCTTTCAGTTTGATAGGTCATCTAGTCAAGGGGACATTGCTAGTACACCCACAGCAGTCACAGTAACTACGCCTGTTCATGTCCTTTCGGCAGTACCCAAAAGATTTACTGGTGATTGTAATAAATTCAGGGTATTCATGAATCAGTGTCATTTACACTTCATGTGTCGTCCCACTGCTTTTCCGGAGGATTATGCTAAGGTGGCTTTTGTTATCTCTTACTTAGCTGGCACAGCGGCCACGTGGGCTGTTCCTCTGGTGGAGAGTGATGACCCTGTTTTGTATAGTTATCCAGCCTTTAAAGAGCAGATGCATTGTTTGTTTGCAAAGCATGCATTTATGCAAGCTAGCGACGCTGAGTTGTTGAAATTAAGACAGGGGAAACAGGACTTGTTGTGTTATGTCTCCTTCAATAGCCTTGTTTCAGAGACTCATTGGCCAATGACCAAAGGGACTTCATTATTCTATCTGGGGTTGAATGAGGAGTTGAAAGACATTGTGTCTCAGGTGGTAGATCCTCCGGAAGACTGTGCGGCCTTCATTGATTTGGTGGTCAAATTAAATCACCGGTTGTCTGAAAGACAAGGTGAGAGGAATCGGTTCCAGGCCACTCGTGCTGTGATTGTGAGAAGTGAATCAAAAGGACCTGTGGAGTCTAAGCAGGGGCCTGAATCTATGGAAATAGGTGGGGTTAAGGGTCCTTTCTTTGTCTAGTGAGGAAAAGGGTAGAAGGCGGGCTCAGAACTTATGTTTGTATTGTGGAAAGGGGGGACATTTTGCCCGCGAATGTCCCGTGAAACCATCTAGTTTGCCCGCAAGAAAGGCAGTGGCATTTGTTGGAAATACAGCAGGAGAAAGATCCCAGGGAGAGGTTGCCTTTAGTGATTCATATGTGATTCCTGGGGCGGTTCAGAGGGTTCCACAACATTTTACTATTTCTGTCTGTTTGGTGTTGTATACCGGTAGCAGATCTACTATGTCTGTTCTACTTGATGCAGGAGCCACAGGGAATTTTATGGACATCCAACTAGTTGAAAGGTTACATGTTCCATGTGTGTATAAAGAACAACCGGAACCGGTGAGAGCAATCAATGGGACTGAATTGTCCTCAGGGTCCATAACTCGTCAAACGGAACCCTTGTTGCTACTTTGTGACAATGGGCATTCAGAGACTATAAATTTTGATCTTATAGATGCACCCTCTTTTGCTGTTATACTTGATGTGCCTAGGTTGCAGATTCACAACCCTAGGATTGATTGGGTAAGGTGAACGGTGACGTTGGACCTTGTACACTGTTTGCAAAGTTGCCACGGATTGGGTCATGCCATTAACTTGTGCAGTGGGCGAATGCAGATTACATAGTGAAATTCCAGCTCCCTATGTAGGCTATCGTGAGGTTTTTGATAAAGCTCAAGCCAATGTTTTACCATGGCACAGGTCTTTTGATTGCCGCACAGACTTGTTACCCGGTGCTACATTACCTTGTAGCCGCATATATGTATTGTCAGAACCAGAGGAACAACATTTGCGAAAGCACTTGGATGAGATGTTGGCTTCTGGTTTCATATGTCCTTCTTCTTCACCGATGTCATTGGCTGTCTTTTTTATACCTTAGATGGAGGGCAATCTTCGAGCATGTATGGACTACAGAGCCCTTAATAAGGTGACGATTAAGAATAAATATCCACTCCCTTTAATCCCAGTTTTGTTAGATCAATTGAAGCACACCACAGTTTTTACGAAACTTGATTTGAGGGGCGCGTATCATCTCATTCGTGTCCGTGAAGGAGAAGAATGGAAAACCGCGTTCCGTACAAAGTTCGGTTTATTCGAGTATTTCATTATGCCTTTTGGGTTGTGTAACACCCCTGCGGCATTTCAGTTTTTCATTAAAGAGGTTTTAAGGGAATATTTGGATTTGAACATGATCGTTTACATCTATGTTATTTTGATTTTTTCTGTCAATGCTGTGGATCATGAGCTTCATGTATCTCAGGTGTTACAGAAGTTACAAGATCACGATTTGTTTGTGAAACTGGAGAAATGTAAATCTAACACTTCATGTGTGGAATTTTTGGGGTTTCTTGTTTCCGTTGGGGAGATCAAGATGGACCCTCGTAAGATCGAGGTTATTGTCACTTGGCCGTCTCCTACATGTGTGAGGGATGTTCAGGTCCTTTTAGGATTCGCCAATTTCTATAGGCATTTTATTTCCCATTTCTCGGATATTGTAACATCTATGACTGCCTTATTGAAAAAGGGTGTGCCTTTCATTTGATCTCCCACGGCCCAGGCTGCTCTAGAGTTGTTGGTTGCAAAATGTACCTCTGCCCCAGTTCTTGTGCAACCAGATCCTGCTTTACCTTTCTTTGTGGAGGCTGATGCGTCACTGTGTGCAGTGGGTGGCATTCTTTCACAAAGAGACGTCAATATAGGCCTTAAGCATCCCATTGCATTCTTTTCTAAGTCATTGTTACCTGCTGAGCGGAAATACACAGTAGCAAAAAGGGAGCTGCTTGCCATAAAGTTGTATTTTGAGGAGTGGAGGCATCATTTATGGGGGGCCAGACATCCCATTACAATCTACACTGATCATAAGAACCTAGTGTTTTTTCGTTCAGCAAGAGCTTTAACTCCGAGACAGATGCGATGGGTGTTATTCTTTAATGAATATGATTTCATCATTACGTATAGGCCTGCTGCTCAGCAGTTAAAGTCTGATGCGCTGTCTCGAATCCATGTGGGTCAGTTAGGGGACTAGCAAGGGACTGATATTCAAAACATGATTCCCATAGAGAAAATACTGGGATGTATCTCAGCGGAGGAGTTCCTGTTGTCTGCGAAGGGTGAAATGAGGAATTTGGACCTGACCCCATGGTTGATGAATACACTGTTTTCTGTTCAGGATGTTTGTGGCTTCTTGTCCCTTGTGCCATTAGTAAACCCACTCACACATGTCCTTCAGGGTTATTGCACCCATTACTTGTGCCCCCTGCCCCTTGGCATACCATCAGAATGGATTTTGTTACGAATCCAACTTTGGAAGCTGGATATACGGCTATACTGGTGGATTTGTTTACTAGTGCAGCGCATTTTGTTCCATTACCAAATGTGCCTATCGCTTGTGAATTGGCTGTTGTGTTTATGAATCAAGTAGTGAGGTTAAACGGTTTTCCCACTGCCATTGTGTCTGATAGAGAGGCGGAGTTTGTGTCTCATTTTTGAATGGAGTTGTGCTCTTCTTTGCATTTGTCATCCGCTTACCATCCTCAGACGGATGGGCAAACGGAATGTACCAACCAAACTATGGAGCAATATCTACGATGTTTGTTGACCTCTTTAACTTGCAATTGGGTTATGGTGCTCCCCTTGGCTGAGTTTGCGTATAATAATAGTATGCATTCAGCGTTAGGGATGACTCCTTTTTTTTGTTCAATGGGGTTCTATCCAAAGGCCATTCCTATCCAACCTACTGGGCGAGTTCCTGCTTTGGACACCTTAAGTAACTGCTTGGTACAGATCTGGGAAAAGACTCAGGAACAGTTACAGGTTGCCAAACTAAGCATGACGAGGCAGGCTGATAAGCATAGGAGTCCAGCTCCCTCCTATGCCGTAGGCGATAAGGTTTGATTAGCTACGAAGAATTTGAGATTGGGTGGTTCCAGGAAGCTGCAGTCTAGGTATGTGGGACCCTTAAGAATCCTCAAAGTAGTGAACCCCCGTAGCCATGAAACTAGCCCTGACTGAGGGATATTTCATTCATCCCGTGTTCCATACCTCTTTATTGAAACCTTATGTTAGAACAACTCAGGCGTTGCCTCCTCCTCCCCCTCCTGTAGTGGCTGATCATGAAGAGTTTGAGGTGAATGCCATCCTGGATTCTAGAAGAAGAAGAGGGAGGTTATATTACCCCATTGATTGGAAGGGATATACTCCTGAAGATTGCACTTGGGAACCGGCTGGTGATGTTCATGCTCCCCGGTTGGTGGGTTTGTTTCATGTGCGTCATCCTACTAAGCCACGCCCGGTGGGGAAGCGTTGGGGGGTACTGTTAGGAATTGAGGAGATTATTCATGTTTCCCTACCTTTCCTCTCTTTTGCATGCATGATCAGGTAGACGTATATGAGCAGTTTTGGCGCACAGGCAGATGGTATATTAAGCGTTGCCTACCGGACGTCAATGCTTGGTTTCACTTCCGGTTCTAGCATCCGGAAGGAATTTCCGTTTCAGGATTGTGGTTCGTGTGGGTCCAGGACTTTGCTCAAGTTTGTTTCCCCTGTTCTCCTATTAGAATTCAGGGTTTAGGGTTTATGGGAATAACCGGCATTCTACGTGGCTGCGTACCCGTTTTTTCACTTCCTGGACTTTAGTACCCCATTTGAGTCGTTAAGAAACACTTTTGGGCGTTTCTTCATTATGAGTTCATTTAACTTACAAACTCCTTTTTTCTTTTTACCAGTATCTTGTTTTGTGGGGTTGTTGTGTGTGTCTGTTCCAGACCTTCTTTTTTTCCCCTGGGTAAAACCTCCCCTTTTTTCAGAAGGTGTTAACTTTGGGGTTACAAGTATACAACCCGGAGGTTAGAATCTAGACATCGCTGTCTCCCTGGATCTAAATTCAAGATCGCTACAGAAAACATCTTTTTGCTCTCTATTTTGGGGTTGGACGATCCATGTCCCCACCCTCAACAGTCAGCGAAGAGAGCCTTGCTAAAGTGTTCTTCGCCCATGTTTTCCTTGTTTACCCCCACCTTCTACCGGTGCCTGTATGGTAGCCATCTCCGTGTATAACAATTGGCAGTTGCTGCCAGGGCAGGGGTAGCGGATTGGGATCATCTTCACTCCTGCTGTGTTAGGCGATATGCTAGAACAGTTACAACACCCCTTGATTACTGTTCAGGATTCTGTGATAGATAAGGGGGCAGGCCGGGTGGAGATGTATCCACTGCTTCAATCGTGGCCCCAAACAAGAAAAACGTAAAAAGGGCATGAAGCAGGTGACTCTCAGCCCGGGTTGGGGATCAAAGGACTCTCAGGCATAGAGGCCTGGGATAAAGCTCATCTCACTATCGTTGTTGCAGATTCTATTTAAACGTGCCTTGAGACTTTTTTGGGGACTTTCAAAGAGGGAATGTTTTAGGTGTTATTCTAGAGTCACATCTAAGCAAACTGACGGAGCGTAAATCTGGGTTGAATGACGATATCGGACTGAGTAATGTTTTATTGGGTGTTCAAGTTGGTATATGTCACACACAGGCAGGACCATCCGGGAGGCGCAACATACTGCCCAACACCCCGGTAAACCTAATAATTGACCACAACAAAATAACAATAAAAATGACCCTGAGCAGTTGGGTGCCAAATCAATATATAAGAGATCCCACTTACTTCCTGATCAGTTAGAAACTCCTGTTTGCAGAGAGCGGAGCACTCTTTCTTTGTACCAGCTTGGAAATAAATGCAGCCTCCATTTACCCCCGGAGGCCACCACTCTAGCAGCAGTGTTAGTAGGGGTCCTCAACTTAAAGATAACTCAAATGAGACCCCTGAGGAATTGATCCGTAAAGTCAAATTTTGGTGCACAAAGCTGTCCAAAGGTGGGGTCAAAGCAGCACCACACATTATTAAGGCTAGGCGAGTTGGTCAGGGCATGAAGATGGATGATGGTGGTTGTGTCGTTATCAATATTAATCAGGCAGATGGAGCAGGTCTTCTTTTTAAAGAGTGTTGTAATTATGGTCCGGGGGATATTAAAGCATTTCCCCTGGGGTTTTTCTAATGCCCACCTGTGAGAAACCAAGTCGGTAATTTTCCATCTGTGCTTGGTTACCCCGCAGAAAGGACATATAAAGGGTCGGGCCTTAGGCGTATTAACAGAGAGAGTCATCTTTTTTCCCTGAACCCAACCCCACAATCTAAATCTGTCAACACCTGAAGTTGTTTCTGGTGAAAGAGCTGCAGGGAACACTTTAGAATTGGCTATTAGATTTTTCCCTCTGGTCCAAATAGATTCCAATGACTGACTATCGAATCACACCCCTACACCTGGTGTGATTCAACCAAATCAGGCCATCCCTAACATAAGTCTACCAACGAGGGAAGTAGAAAGACCGACAGAAACCTCGAAAATACTTAGCTGGAATATAGCGGGTCTAAAGGACAAGCGTGATGCTGCCAGGTGGTTTGGCCTGGTAAGGGAATATGACATAGTGGGGTTTCTAGAACTATGGTAGATTGAGAACACACTTTGGCCTGGTGGTTACACAACTTATACGGAGGCCATGCGACCGTCGATAGCAGGCCGTCCAAGGGGCAGTTTATTAACACTGATTTCATTAAATGTGAGGGACAGTCATAGTAAATTAGATACAGGGTCCACACATAGTTTAGCTGTCGAGATTAATCCTGTACATGAACCGAAGATAATTGTTCTAAATTTGTATAATTCTTTTGAAAAGTCGTACATAAATGAACATTTATGCAGTTTAAATCATTTTTTAGATTTATATTAGGGAGAAGCAAGTTACTCAGTTCTCGATTATTTTACTTGGAGATTTTAATATTCATTTGTGTAAAAGAAATTATCAGGTCTTTGACGAACTTGGCCCAGGTTGTAATTTAGAGACTGATTTTGAACACACCACCCAAAGGGGATACTTAGAGGATTTTCTTGCTGAATTCGGGCTGGCTGAATTCGGGCTGGCCCACTCAAAACTGGCAGAAGATGGGGCGGGCATTCCCTCCCTTAAGGGGCAGGGGTGTGTTCTCAACAATTGACTACATCTTTGTTAAAACAACTCTAATTCCCCTTGTCCTAGATTATACTGTGTAATGGTCACATTTTAGTGACCACAATCCCATTCACCTTAGTTTACGAAGGTGCCTGAGGGCCCTGGACAAAGTAGAGATTATCTCTCCAGCCTCTACGATAAAAACTAGGGATCAAGGTCGTAGATTGAAATGGGCCAAGGTTGTACCAGATCTTTTTTAAAATAATTTACTAAATATTGTAAAGAACAAAATAGCCATATGTCAAGGGGTACCCAAGGGGGACGGAGATTATTGCAGCATTTGATAGGATCTGTAAGCAGATAGCTAGCGCCCTGTCCCTACCTATTAAGGATTGTATCCACAAAGAAGAGAGGTGGTTTGATCATAACTGTACAGCTGCCCATCAGAAATGACTATGTGCCTTGAAACAAAAACCCCAAGATAGAACTGTAATAGCTGCGGCAAGGCTAGAGTATAAGCAGAGATTGCGTACTCGTAAATCAACAGGAAGCCTGGGATGAACTGTTGTCTGTTGACATAATTAAGAACAGTGCGAAGTTCTGGGATATTGTTAACAAACCTTTTTTTCTGGTCTTGGGGGTACCACTGTTGAGTGTAATATTTGGAAGAGCTTTGGTTTAATAATTTTAAACATATTTACGGTGATCAGTCAGATCAGGTAAACATAGGCCAGAGCGTGCGGCTGCAGCATATAGTATAGATTTCCCAGAACAAGAAGTGGCTGTGGCCATTGCCCAAATGACATGCAACAAAGCACCGGGTCCGGATAGGGTCCCTGCTGATCTCTTTAAGGAGGATATCATTTTATGGTCAAGGATATTGGCCAATGTACTAAACATGGTATGCCAACAGGGTCTGCCAAAATCCTGGTCAAAGTCAATATTGTTCCAGTTTTCAAGAAAGGAGAGAGAGGTGATCCTTGGTCAGGAGTCTCCAAACTTTTCTGTAGTGAGAGCTACTTCTGATCAGTGAAAATTTCATGAGGTACTGAAGGCCAAGTAACTTGTGCACTGTTACCAGATATCACTTCGACCAGCTTTATTGACTTTAAACCTAATGTCCTGGAGCCCGATACTATAGTTTGAACAAAATATTGTGGCTCTGATATGGCTGCCACAAGCTTCAGTGAGTGCATGGTCTGTGGGGATGTATGAACATGTTTGAATGAATGGGGTATGGGTGACTGAGAGCCTATGTTGTATATATTTGTGGCACAGGACATGCCACCACTACATGTACCAAACAAACATACAACCATTTTGTTTTAATGGAGAAATTTAAAGTGCACTTTAAACTACTCCCATTCTAAACAAGTAGCTGTATTTTTCAGTTATAAATATGGCAGCGTGTCTACCAGCCACTGGGACCAAGGTGCCTGCTGTGTGTAAATGCAACAGTTTGAAATGGGAGGAAATTTTACTGAAGCGTTAACTTTATATGCATTACAAAAAACTCATCTTTTTAATTTTCTCCCATGTCAGTGCCTTTACAAACAGCACGCATTTTACTCCCAGTGGTCTGTAGACATGGTGTCATATTTATAACAGAAAAATACTGTCAGTTCTTTAAATGGGAGGAATTTAAAGTGAAGAAACATGCTTCATAAAATTCATAAAACATTAGGACTTAATTGGCTCCATTTAAAGTTTCTTCACTTTAAATTTCTCCCATAAAAAAATACAGTCTTTTTCAGCAATAAATATGGCACTGTGTCTACCAGCCACTAGGATCAAGATGCCTGCTGATTGTAAAAGCAACACTTTGAAAACGCAGAACAAATTAATTAAGAGTTAATTTAGTCATTAAGTTAACTCATCATTTTAATTCTCTCTCATTTAAAAGCATTTACAAACATAATTTTGTTCTCATGCTCCAATATTGAGTTGAGAGCAACTTTTATTTAACAGTTAAATACCCCGGTGCATCAGTGTTCTGAACCTCTGTGACCCACCTGGGTCATAAATCTGAGTGGAGCACTGATCCTTATCAGGCTCTGCTATCTGCAATGTGATAATAATATAAAATAAACATAGCCTTTCCTTAACTTTAAAAGAGAAACGCAACACTTATTTATGGCAGTTCTTAGTTATAAATGAACTCTAGACTGGGAGCTACTTTGAAGGTTTCTGCGAGCTACTGATAGCTCGTAATCGATAGGTTGGAGACACCTGTCCTAGGTGCTATCGGCCAATATCTTTAATTGACTCCACGGCTAGGGTGTTGGTTAGAGTGGTTCTCAGTAAATTAGCAGGCTGGATCAATTAATGCAATGTCCTGTCAAACCTCCAATATGGTTTCAGGAAAGAAAGAGGCACCTTGGGTCAGTGTCTTAAACTTTATCTCTTAGTAAGGAAATATATTATAGCAAAGAATGGGACACTTCATCTTGCTTTCATAGATCTATCCTCGGCCTTTGACTGAGTGAATAGTTCCAAGCTTTGGGACCTGCTGCTCGCAATTGGTATGGACAAAAACATTGTGTATTTCTTGTCAGACATGCACAGGGATCTCTCAGCAACAGTAAGGTTTGACCAAAATGGCAACGTCACGCAAAAGATTGATATTATAAGAGGAGTCAGACAAGTGTGCAATTAGGCTCCCTTGCTATTCACCCTTTATATTAATAATCTAGATTTGGCCCTGTGCGGATCCAGTAAGCATATTCCTCGTGTGGGGAATCGATTGATCCCAGGATTATTTTATGCAGATGACGCTACTCTGCTAGCACGCGCCTTCTCAAATCGATGTGGGGCAGTCAGGGGACCCACATGGATTTGAGACAACGAGTTCAGTAGATGTCTCCGGCATCTACGGAACTCCTTTGCTTGCTGATTTTATGGGCTCACTGGACCTGAATGTAATTTTTTCAAAATCACATAGTATGATTAAGAGAGTGAAGTCAAGAAAACCCAAAACGCTGTATTGCAATGGAAATGAAATAACTGGGGTTACCACATTCCTGTATTTAGGCGTTTTATTTGATTACAGGAGCTCATGGGCCCTGCAAAGGAGGGCGCAGAGAAACACCATGGTAAGATCCACAGGTGCGGTGCTTGATTTTGCTTGGAGGATGGGTGCTAAGCCTGTGCAAGCAATGTTAAATATATATAAAGCCAAGAGTATTGCCATTGCGAATTACGGTTCTGAAATTTGGGGATATAAAAACTGTGCAAAGCTCCAAATTGTGGGAAATACATTTTTGACAAGCTTGCTCTCAGTCCCCCAATTCATACCTTCCTATATTAGCCATCAAAAAGTGGTATTGGTTCGTGGCTGATCTGATCAGAATGTCTCCCTTTCTTAAATGGATCTCGATCTGATCTAACTCAGAACTTGTGATGAATTAAGAGATCATACGAGACTGTATCGCACTAGATAGGGCTAGCAGCATCCTGTGGCTCTGTCATGTGAAAAGCATAGCAAGGTTGTTAGGTTGCCCAGAGGTATTTGACAATCGGGAAATATTACGCAAAAAAGATCTGGGGTGGGCTAAGACCTCATTTCTACGTCTAGCGTCTACAGAAATAGAGGCTATTGAGTTATTGAAACCCACTGTTCGGGCTCACCAGATTATAAAAACGACTTATTTTATGGAGCCTTATTTAGATATAGTTACTAAGTCTCAATATCGTTTCCTTTTGATGATATTGGGGTTTAACTATCTGCACTTTTTATTGGCCAAACCCCGGGGCTGGAGAAAGATAGAGGTTCTGGGACCCTGCTCCCGCGATAATTTTTCGAGGCAGGATACTTTGCACTTTGTCCTGTTTTGTGACCACTATTTGAACATTCGCAAACGTTTTCAATTTTAAAGGACAAAGGTTTTTTGCAGGCTAGGCTGGCCCTAATATAATTGCAGATGCTGAATAATCCCTGGGAAATCTTCAATATTGCTAGCTTTTTAGTAGCGGTAGTCAGAGCAAGGAAAAAAAAAGAGAGGGCCCATGTGATCTGATGTATTAAATGTATATCCTTTTCTTTTTAATGTGAAATGGCCTTCTCTCTCATAATATGCACTTTACATTACATTGTTTGAACTTTTTTAGAGAGTTCTTTTTTTATGCGTATATTCTTTTCTCTTTAATGTGAAATGGTCTTCTCTCTTACAATATGCACCTTACACTACTGTGCTTGAACTTTTAAGAGAGCTCTTTTTATCATGTGTATTTTTAACTGGGATTGTATTTTAATTATGATTGATTCTTTTTTACAATTGTGTAATATCTGGTTTTTATGTGATGGATATCTTAACATGTTTTTATGGTTTTAAATAACTGAATAAAATGATTTTGACTGACTGACTGACTGATTGACTTTTAGGCAGTAGAAAGTGTTAATTCTTTAAAAATATATATCTCTGGTTTCCTACATTGGATGTTTATTGTTTTGGTGTCATTTTAATCATCAAAATAGTTCTTAGTTTTATAAACTGGCACTGTATTTTTAATGTGTGCTATGTCTTACTTATTTAATTTATTGGTGTTTTTAAATGCTTTACACACCTGTCTCCTAAGTTAAGTCTGTCTGCTCACAGCCAATCTACCAAGGGTTGAGCAAGGATTAATTTATTAAGAACTTGACTGGACCTTATTTGTGATTGGGATGTTATTATTAAGTGTAGTTACCTGCCTGACCTTACTAATAAACCACCTTCCAACATTTGGTGATCAGCAGTAGGATTGCACTTGTGTTTAACCACACCATACAGCATTTAAGTGACGATTTTGAAAAATACAATAAATTGACTTAGAGCAAAAAAGTATATTTGAATTTTTGAAATTTGGACTTGTGTTTTAATTAATTAATTTTTGATATTTCTAAATTGCTCTTGTGTTCACTTGGTGCTAAAGTTATTTTTTGTGACCCAAAACTAGGGATACCATGGAGCTTGATCTGGCTAACCTGACTAACCTCACAGTAGCTGAGCTTATGATACAGTGTAGGGTCAAGGGGCCACATGCTGCTAATAGAACTAGAAAAGCAGAGATGATTTGATCCCTTAAGGCCTGGGAAGAGTCAGCTCCAGGAAATGAAAGAGAGAGGTTGGCGGATAACCCCTCCAACAACCTCCAGGAGGAGGATGACAACTTCTCCATTACTTCTAGCACCAGGGCCAGACATTCAGCTCCACAGAGGGAGGAGAGGCTCCCCCACAGAGATGTCCCTCATAGAAAGGGAGCTCGAGGCTCAACTAGCTTAAATAGCTGTAGAGAAGGAGAAAGTGAACCTAGCTAAGAAGAAGTGGGCGAGGCAGGAGAAAAAGAATGGCAGCATCAAAGAGGAGGAAGATGGTGAGATGTCCAGGGATCCTGGGTTTGATCCCTGACCACCAAGGGGTTGTCCCTAAGTACCGGGAGGGTGACAACATAGCTAAATAGCTAGCAGTATTTGAGAGGGCCTTTAGAAAGAGGAGGGTTAGCTCTCAATATTGGGGTTCACTCCAGTAGGAGTTGGTCCCAGTAGCTGAGAGGGATACTCTCCTGACCCTAGAAGGGGAAGAAGCAGAATCTTACTCCCACATGAAGCAGTGTCTGATCATGAAATTTGGTCCCATAACAGAGCCGTACAGGATGAAGTTCAGAGACACCAAGAAACTCAGCACCCAATGCTGGGAGGACTTTGTGGACATCTCAGAAGAGACATTAGAGGGCTGGATACAGGGTACATGGAGGGGTGGCTCTACAATTTGTTCATGAAAACAAGGATGATTTTGCGAAGACCTGTCTGGGCTGTGGATGGATTTGAGCAGCTGTCATTGTGGTAGCAGTGTGCGATGCAGCATGGCAGTCTTATGCTTTTTTGGAACCTTGTGCTGCACACCAGAGAAAATGTAGTCAATGTGTTAGTATGGACATTTTCCAGACCCCCAGGGAACGCTGGAAAAGGAGCTGCAGAGTATAAGATCTACATTGTTGTGGTGATGTGCAGAGGTGAGGTAATGGGCGCAAAAACATAATTGGAATTGCGTTCCACTCATAGTGCATTACCAAGTGTGTTGTGGATGGGGAAATGATGACTCTCATTGACATAGTCATTTTTGCCATGGCCAATCACCCCATTGTGTGGAGAAGGATTGTGCTAGACTGTCCTCTTCTGTTACAGCTCTAAAGTGCAACTGTATAGACCAGGCGAAAGTCTTCTTGCAATGGAAGATGAAGGGATACAGAGGATGCTTTTTAACAAAATCACTAGTTTGTCATTAGTGTCTCTTTTGAGGTGTCTCATTCCCCTTATAGCACTTTCCAATACATATTCATGAACATCATAAACCATAATGTGCCATTTTGTAGCACCATCAAGTTGTGGACTTTGTTCGTACCTTGGTATATTGTAAGTGTATATGGATGTAGGTATTGGAGCACTTGCTTAGTGTATTTATGGAGGTGTGTACTGCATAGATAGCAATATAGCAGCTTATGACATATGCTTTCAAACATCAGAGACCTTGTGGTACGTTGTAGGCACATATCACTTGCACTACTTCTGGGTTTAGTTACTGGCTCCTGGTGTGTCTAGCACCTGCGAAGTGTTTCCATATGAGTATTTAGGGACCCATCAGCATTACAGCAACTTATGCAAATGTTTAAAATCGAGTGTTCATGAAGATGTGTAGGGCATTGATAGTATTAAAGCACCCTACGCTATCGATTTTCAAGTATCATATCTGGTGTAGCACTATTTTCTAAAGGAGGGTCTTTCACCATAGATGTGTATATCATAATTTCATATTATATGCAAGTCTACTGCACATTGTGTCTAATATTGTAGGTAACACCAATTTGCAGCATTACAGCGGTGTGGTCTTTGCTCACGTGGACTAGGGCTGCTGTTGCTTTGATTATCACCAACTTTTACTATTTTTTGTCTTTTTAATTCAGCATACTTTATAAGGGGATTTTTTTTGTCGATGTTAAAGCTGGGTTCACAAGTGCATGGCTTTCCTCACACCGATTTGGTTTTATCATATATTTGCAAACATAGGAAGTATGTTTTTTTTTTAATCCATCAAACCTTAAAACCTGCATATTTATGTACCAGTTAAGACAACAAGAACATTGGCTTTGTCAGTAGAGTTGGTGGGTTTATTATGTTTGGTAACCGTGAACCTTGGAGTAGGTTTGTCTGTGCAACACAAAATATTTTGCGATCTGTACAGTTGAATGGTAAGGGTGCCTGTTGTGCCTGCTATGGTGTCATTTACGCCTAGGTTTTGTTTGTGGACCTATTTCAGTTGTAGTTCTTGAATAATGTAGTACGTTTAATATTCCAAACCAACATATCTTGCTACTTCAATTTTTATCTAGTAGATGTTGCAGTTGGGAACACCAGGGTAGAAGCACTGCAAGGTTTTGGATTTCTTGTGTTTGATGTTCACAAACTTTGGAGTATGCTTGTCTTTTTAGCACAAAATACCTCGTGACCTGCATGTTTACGTGGTACTTGTAACAACTGAGCCTCCCAAAATGTGGGCTTCCCATAAGCCAAGTTTGTAGACCTGCTCTATTGTAGGTTTACGACCCGTTGAGATCGTTTGTAATTTCAGCCCAATGTCCGCGGGGGAGGATTTGTGGGGGTTTGGGGGGGGGGGGGGGGACCTGAATATTTAGTTGACATCTGTGAGACTTGGGCCCTCCTAGGCATTTAGCCACAGAGTGGATGTGCTTAGAAAGTAATTTTTACAATCTGTAATGTTTGCTTAATGTGATGTTTCTCTAATGTTTCCAATCATTTATGGTAAGTGCAGTATGGTATACAGATCCAGCACTTGTTTATGCCCTCAACTTCTGTTCGCAAAGAATTATCCGTTGTTTGTGAATATTTAGAGACATATACAACCCTGGCACATGCATACTGGACGCTGTTTTTGTTCAACTCAAAAATGTCTCAACATAATTTCACTAAAACAGGCAAAGGCACCGGAGCACGCAGGAATATGGACAAGGGGATTTCCATGTTACTTGGAAAAGACGCAGGCTTTCGGATCCCCTCTTATAATCTCTGATCACTCTTCACTAAATCTGGCATGCTGAAATGCTGAAATCGGAAGTCCTATTAATTGAGTTGGAGGTACATTTGGCTCACATAGGTGGGTAGCAAGGTTGCAAAAATGGGATACAATTAGTTACAAAATAAGTTATTATGTATTATGTACATACTAAAAATGATGAGGCGCAACTCCTGGTAGTTCATCTAGTTGGCATGTTACATAATTATACTACTTAATGAGAATACACTTTGGGACTGCTCATATAAATCTAGTAAAAGGAAAAGCTAGCTTAAAAAATGGATATCTACAACAGTACATTTAAAAAGGAGGTTTGCAATGGTGATATCTTAATGCCTGCTGAATTTGCCTCAAATGAGTGTGCGCTTGCACCTCATTTTACCGAAAAAAACGCATATAGGTCTGAGCAGACGTTATATGGCAAAGGCACGATGGGCACCTTCTCTTGGACTCTGAACTCGGGGAAACTCAGCATTTCTTGATGCAAACCTAATGTAGACCGTACTAAAATCATCTTTTCTGATGCACAGTGAACCCAGAATGAATACTACCACAGCCTGATAGGTATCTTAATCAGGGATTGGTTTTAATAACTGACTTACTTAATTCAGTTACTTCCCACTCCTGGATAGCTACAGAGTAGGAGACACAAACCATTTTCTTTGTAGAAGAGGGAAAATGTTTCTCAGGTTGGCCCTATATTTCCTCACAACCAATTTTCTCTAGTGTAGACTGCACATATCATACCCACAGAAAAGGAGAAAGAGTATTCAATTCAGTAACATCCTCTACGATCAACATTGACAATTTCAAAAAATGACCAGACGGGCACTTTTCTATACATCCTCCAGATAATCTACAGAGAAGCTGATGTAATGAAAAACTTGGAAGATAATTTGGACATGTCAAGAGACCTGCCCAAAAAATGTTTTCATCTTTTGGTGAGTTAGTTTTAACCACATTCCCCAATGTCATACCCAACTGCAGAGGCACCCTTTGACATATAATATATTTTATTTACTGGCATTCACCAGTAGGTAGTTAGTTATAGTTGGGTCCATGCTTCCATAGAAAAAGCATTTTTTGACTTGCCTATATCTTTGATGCCGTTTGATGAATCTTCACAAAAGTTTCCAAAAATTGTGCAGGTGATTCTTGTTGCGCATGGAAAGTTTTGGGGTGACCCATCAAGTGGGAGCTGAGAAAAGGGGAGTGTCAAAAAAAGTGTTTTCAATGTTAATTCCCTTCGGGATTTTGAAGTGGACTGCAGCCCAAAGCACTGGACGGAATTACACCTAATTTGGCAGAAAGCTAGCTCTTGGTCCAGAAAAGTCGAGTAAATCCATTCAGTAGTTGTGGAGTTATTAACAGAAATTAAAATGTGCAAATATAGTGGCGTGGATCCTCCAAGGATCCGACAGTCCCCATGCTGGAATGTGATTAGCTGCCAACACTTCAACCAGGAACTGTTGGCAGTCATCTTGGGACTTGGCTTCAGCTGCGTCCCACAACACATTTTAAAAAAGAGAAAGGGGCAAGGTAGGTATACCCTGATCCTCGAGGCCACTTAGGGTATCCCGCAGAGACCCCACCTAGGGCATAAAAGTCACCAGGAGTCATGCTAGATCCACAGCTTCTGCCCCCGCCTAAAAAAGGCTGGCCTTGGTTTCCTTGGTTGTTGCCCCAATTTTGAAAGTTCTGTTGGTGGTACATAGGGGGCCCATAGTAGAAGGGTGGCGGTGGCGGGCCATAAGTATATGGGTCCTGGTATGGGGGCCACATGGGGGCCTGATTTCCTCGGTACCTCCCACTGTTTCCTCTTCCTCTCCTGGGTCTTCTATTTGTGGGGTAGTTGTAATTCCCAGAAGCTCCTGAACTATCAGACCCTAAGTCTGACCCGTCACTATCAGTGTTGTATCCTGGGTTCCTGTTGCTAAGTTTGTAGTCATCCTTGATGTAAGGGTACACCTTATCGTGGGAGAAAGATTTTTTATCCTTGGATAATTTCCCCTCTATTATTCATCTCAAGGGGGCTCTCTCCTTTCTGCGCATACTAGACATCAAACTTTCACCCTTTTAAAATCAACGAAAACTAATTAACAAAACAATCCTTCGCGTTTTTGAACGCACGTAAATGGCCATTTGCTACGAATAAAGCCTAGACTATGTTTAGATGTTGGATATCGCTCAAAAATAATTGGAATGCAATGAGTACAAAAACATGATATTGTTTTTTCGAACAACTTTATTCTACACGTCGATTACATACTCCCAAGATGGCCGCGAACGACACACAGTCTAGCGCTTGGATTGCAGACCCGGAAATGCCATTAGTTAAAAACATCCCCCGCCGACCCTGCATCAAAATGCGATCCGGAGAGGTAACGATTAGGTATTTTGATGCGGTTTCACCGTCAAGGAAGTAAGTACCTTTCTTTCTTTAACAACGTGAAGGTCCCGATCTTCTGACTCACCTCGACATTTTCTATGAGAGCAAAGCAGACGCTGATTAATCGATGTTCCCATCTTGATTTCTCAAACAGCAGCAATGTTTCCATAAGGTGATCCTGCCCCCTACTAGAGACCATGAAGTGCTAATAGGCACAAAAACATGTAACAATATCTATGTTTTGTGTGTCAATCGTCCTTAGTCACATTAAGTCCTGTGTTGTTTATATGTGTGAATTCACAATCACGTTTTACACTTTTCATATTTTATGAATTACGCACTGGACCTGAGAGCCTGCACGCACCAATATGGGGCAAATTGAACACCATATACTCTGGAATGTGGCATGAAGGTAAAATGTGTAACCCCCATTCTCTTTTAGAGTTTTTTTTGCCACTAACCATGTGTCATTATCTTTACAGAAACAGCAAAACAGTACAAACGTATGTATGATACGCATGTTTTAGATTTAGCAGCGTTACATGTAGTTTATTTAATTTAATACTTATACCCCAATTAGGGGCTTATAGGAATAGCAAATATAGGGCTGGTCCCTGTATGGTCCTGAAGAAAAGCTAGAGGAAGCTTGAAACATGTCGACCGAACACTGATTTAATCCTCATTATAGGTTAAAATACAGTGTCATACCCCATTTTAATATACCAACCTAGGAGCAAATAAAATTGTTGAGGCCCACTAGCACTGTATTTTTAAATCACTCACACCCACTCCACCACATTCTCACTTGCACCACACATAGTCCTTCACAACCAAGTGCTCCTACGTAGTTCACAAGTCATAGCACGCCCCTTTTCGTAGAGAACTGGGATGGCCCCAATGATGAAGCATGTCACCGTTGGGAAACCCCGGTGAGTGAAGGGACACTAGAAAGAAATTTTTCTTTCTTATTGGTCTTTACTGACAAAATTTGATTAGTGACCACAATACAAGCTAGGTCTCTAAACCCAGTAAATTGGGTTCCTACTGTCATGTTACATTTGATAACTACTCCAGCTCCCTCAACCCCCTCAATCTCCATCTATTTACTGTACCTTCTGTAGGTCTGGCGCTGGGGGAAGGGTATGGATTAGAAAGGAAAGTGGTTCAGTAGGTCCATAGTAGGAGTACAGCTGTGGTGAGGTGTGTTTCCTTGTTGCTCTCTTGAGGCAAATCCTCACATCATGAGGTCGGGCCGCCCGAGGGGATCACTAGAGCTTTTGTTACAAGCTCAGCCACAAAAAAGGCAGAAGACTGCCAAGAAAATCCAAACCTGTTCCCAAATGGGTATATCACATGGTAATGAGATGGAACTTGTGGAATCGTCGGCTCATACTGGGGCAATATCAAGTACGGATCATGTGAAAATTGTCTCTGGCCAAGCGTCTAATCCAGTTACTGTCTTTAGGACTCAGATTTCTCAGCCCAGTATCATGGAGTATTTAAACAATCAGATAAAGCTCAATGTGAGGATGGGGTGTCTTTAACTTCACATGCCATTGCAGACATATGCTCACCAATAGTCCAGACTATATGCAATGGTGTACTATCTCAGGGTGATGAAATGAGAGATTGCAAGTAACAGTCTGCCGATACTACTACTTTATGTTTAAAAGCATCTGCTGTAAAAAATGTTCCATTAGATTAGGTGCATTAACATGTAATAGTTGCTATAGCCCAAGTCCATCTCGAGACTGCCCCAGAGGTTCATCAATTTAACAAGTCCTCAGCTCTAATCATGCCGCTGCCACAAAAGACCTGTTCCTTACCGGTAGAAGATAGAACTCGGGTCGTAACTAAGCATGGGCGGAAAATCCGTTACGCTCGCAGATTTTGCGGATTTTCGGTAAATTCGCAATCCCTAAACGCTCGCGAATTTACCGAAAATCCGCAAATTCGCACGCAGCGGATTTTTATTTCTTGGTGATACAATTTTGCGGCGTGCGGTGTAAGTTCGCAATTGCGAACATGTAGGTGCGGCGGGCAGAAACAATCTCGCACTCGCGAAATTACAAAAATTGCAATTCTGCACAAGAAATCCACTAGCAAGCAGCATAGACCTTCTGAAAATGATGATTTTTATCAGAATAACTCCTCAGGTTGACATTTGCCTGCACTTTTTTGGATTTGAGGCCTTTTGACTTTCTTTGGATCACTTTTGGATCAGAAATCAACTTTCACAAGTAAGCTTGTTTGGGGCATTACAGTTGCTGTAATGCTGTTCTGCAGAAAAACGAGTTTTGCAAAAGTGAAAGCATTCAGCAGGTGCAAAAGTTAAAACTCATCATTAGTAACCATTCCCTGTAGTGCTTCCTGACTGGGGCCCCTCCAGAGTTCAGTTGCTAGTTGCAACAATTGTATGACCCTGCTCTGACCCTCACAGCAGGCTCATAGAACAGCTACAATTAGGCCCCAAAGGTCCTGGAAAAAAAATTGCACTGCAACAGAAAGCAAATTACAGATAAGGAAGCAGGTGCCAGACTGGAATTTTAAAACAGTGACACATTAATAAATCAACCCCAAATTAATTCATGTCAGTTGAAGCAGGGCAGGTGTGCTTGCTTTTTCCCCCCATGATCTACAGTGATGATGAACCAGAGGGTTGCACTGATGTACCAGAGGGTGGCATGGGTGAAACAGAGGGTGGCAGGGGTGAAACAGAGGGTGCTGGGAACCTGTGATGATGAACCAGACGTAGAAACAACATAATCGCGACCGTTGCGAGCCGACATGTAAGTTCGCAATTGCGAACTGGTACAAAACCCTCGCGAACTGGCAGAAATCCTTGCGAACACACAAAAAAAATCCGCAAATTCCCAGTTCATTTGCTAGTTGCAACAATTGTATGACCCTGCTCTGACCCTCACAGCAGGCTCATAGAATAGCTACAAGTAGGCCACAAAGGTCCTGGAAAAAAAAATTGCCCTGCAACAGAAAGCAAATTACAGATAAGGAAGCAGGTGCCAGACTAGAATTTTAAAACAGTGACACATTCATTAATAAATCAACCCCAAATTAATTCATGTCAGTTGAAGCAGGGCAGGTGTGCTTGCTTTTTCCCCCCATAATCTACAGTGATGATGAACCAGAGGGTGGCATTGATGTACCAGAGGGTGGCATGGGTGAAACAGAGGGTGGCAGGGGTGAAACAGAGGGTGCTGGGAACCTGTGATGATGAACCAGACGTAGAAACAACATAATCGCGACCATTGCGAGCCGACATGTAAGTTTGCAATTGCGAACTGGTACAAAACCCTCGTGAACTGGCAAAAATCCTTGTGAACACAAAAAAAAATCCGCAAATTCGCGAGAATTCGCGGATTTTGCGGATTGCGAGTTCGCAAATTCGCAAAATTCGCGAACGCCAGATTCGCAAAATTCGCCCATGCTTAGTCGTAACAAACTGTTTTTGGGGATTCAAGTGAATGTGATGTCCCTGTCATTTGTCTGGGTGACATACAATCTATCATAGTTTTCTTAGATCTCCCATGTCTATATCTAAGACTGGGAAAGTCTAGGAGAATTCATAATTTAGTCACCAACTGGCAAAAATGGTATAAATCCATTTAGTCCTCGAATAAGTTGATTTATTCTTCTTTTGTAAAAACAAATGACAGGACAACAGCCACCGCGTTTCGTTCCTTAAAAAGGAACTTCATCAGAGCTGAAATCAACACGAGACAGCACATAAATAACCGCACTACAAAAATACATAAGCACAATCACACATACAAACAAACAGCTATAAACACATTACATGGATGTGCAAATAACAAAGATAAAAACATACTCTTCTCATAATACACCAAAGACATAACATGTAATCAAAACACTGTACTCAACTATTCCCCCCCAAAAATATATATATATAAAGAATATACAAACGTTACTACAAACATCGCACTAAAAGGGATGTATGACGTTACAACGCATACATTCACAACGCATACCATTACAACAAAACTTTTACAACGCAAGATCCATTACAACGCATGATATTACAATGCATGCCATTACAACGCAGATGCTATTACAACGCATGTCATTACAACATAAGTATGGGTAAGTATTTAATTTAATTTATATTAATTTAATTTGAATTGAACTGTCTTTTAATTTTTTTATTAATTAAATTAAATTAAATTGAAATTTAATGTAATATATTTTATTTGGATGGTGTAGGGGTTAAAATTACTATTCTAACTCCAGCGGGGTGTAATAGTAGGTTAAGTGTTGGATAGTGTAGGGGTTTAATTGAAATAAATTAAATTAAAATATATAAAATTAAATTAAAAATAAAATTAATAAAATGTATAATATTTTTCGTAATTAAATTAATATTAATTAAATTAAAATCAAATTAATTTTAATATTAATACTAATTAAATTAAATACTTGCCCATACTTACATTGTAATGGCATGCGTTGTAATAGCATCTGCGTTGTAATGGCATGCGTTGTAAAAGTTTCGTTGTAATGTTAGTGCGTTGTTCTGCCCGCGTTGTGATGGCTGTTTCCCCACTAAAAGATACTGAAAAGACTATATCCAACAGAGTGTGACTTCATTTTTGGTGCTCCCTCCATTATCTTCAATTTATTTATCTGGATTCCAGTGAGAACCAATTGCGGCAGGTCTCAGAGGTAGATTGCACAAGACTCTTACTAAGTGTGGTATTGGGATTGAGGTGCTGAACCCGAGATCAGCTGCCGTTAGGAGTCATTTTGTGCAGTTCTGGAATATGTGACTGTGAGCAAGTTCCTGATTCTCATCCAACTTTAATCACTCAAAAGGTTAAACTCAGAATTTCTGACCAGGAGCCAAAGAACTTAGATGAAGTAGATAACTCCTTGAACTCTGCAGATCTCTCATTCTTGGTCAAATTTGATGTTCCTATTTCAGCTGAAGAGTGTCCCCCTAAACCTCAAAGCTCAGATAACAATAGAGTGTGGCGAAATGTGTTGAATACAATGGATGCAATCACAACAGAATTACATTTCCACTCTAACAAGCTCAATATACACGTGGAACTATTACATTCTCTAGCAGTCTATGTAGGAGGTATAGACACAAAACTACACAATTTAACCAACTTGGCTGTAAGAGCCCGGCCTGATGTTAATATTTAACTAATTAAATGCACATGTTCACATATTTTAGATAAAGTGTCTGAACTTCCGACTATAGTAGGGTCTCTCATAGAAAAAACTAAGAAACTAGCTGTGCAATCAAACCCAGAATTATCTCTAACTCGCTGTAATGGACCAGGATTAGCAGTAACTAGTGTGAGCACAAAGTTCCAACAGGCTCAGCGAGATGTGATCACTGATATAACTAGGGCATTAGCCGGGGATGTTGGGAAGTCAGAAGTAGGTTTGGGATCCTCAATTACAAAAGACGAAAGCCCTATTTTGCAAGGAAACATTAAGTTATCAGTTCCACAGTCTTAGTTGATCATTTTAGTGAGGATCCACCGTTGACAAAAAGGGCCAGGAAAAGGTTGTGTAAGGGTCGGAATAAAGCCAAGAAAAACATTGTATCAGTGGTCTCAGTAGCCAAACTCAGACACTGCTATCCTATTTTTAAACCAGCTAATCAGAAGTCACAAGGGCAGGACTGTTCCCATAAGGGTGCAGAAACTCCCTCTGATTCTACTGAGATAAATGATATGAATCTCGAATTAAAGAGAGAGGTACAGCACCTTTTAAGAGGTAGTAGTAAAGAGTCTGCGACCGCTACCGATATGGTGCCTACCAATATTGTGGTTTCTAATAATGGGGCAGTCTTTAAGCAAAATGACAGTAGGTCTCCGAATCGGAGTTAGAGCAAGCAGAGTGACAGAAATGTTAATAGAGAAATAGTCTGTCATTCACTATCAAAGATTGAATCAATAGTAAACAATGAGGCTCCTGTTTTGCCTCAAGATCATGCAATTCAGATCATGCATGGGGCCTGCCGAGCCAACGGGATAAGGCTCAGTGTCACTCAGAGTTCACCACTTTCTGGAGGACATCAAATCAACTACTTAGCCAATGACAGCAAACTAGGCCCAACAATATCTCTAAGGGTTATGCCGGAAAACAAATCTTCTAATAATGTAAAATTAGTTTTTCACCCTTTATATGAATCCACGGGTATTCATGATAGTCTTAATTGGAGCTCACCCTAAAACTTATTTCAACCATCCCTGCTCTGTCATCCATTAAAACTACTGATCTTCTTTCTGTTCAGTTTAACCCCTTTCATGCTGATGACGGCCCCCAGCCGTCATGCACTATGGTGCTCGTGTGCTGATGACGGCTGGGGGCGGTCATATGGGGGCGGTCATAAACCCGCCCACTTGCGATTCTGCTGCACAGGCGCAGAATCGCAGCCCCATGGAAGGGGGTAAACAAACACACTTTAATTCATCTTGTGAGTCCACCATAACAACCTGGACAAATGTGCATCCAGGAAATAAGAACTGAACTTTACCTGTTTCAAATGGTAAAGATTTACAACTGAGAATTTGTTCTTGGAATGTGCACAGGCTGACCAACTTGTTGGCCGATCCAGATACTATCTTATTTTTAAATACTTTTGAAATGTAAATGTTTCAAGAACCATTGAGAGAACAAGCAACTCTATTGCTTGGGTTCAATGAATGTAAACGTCCGACTGTACGCACTAATAAATCAGGCCGCGCAAAGTGAGGACTCTCATGCTATATTGCGACTGATCTAAATCTAACAGCAGAAGTAGTTGACTTGCAGTTGGAATGGTTGCAATGCATTTTACTACAGTACAATCACCATAAAATGATAATATTTAATGCCCATTAAAGTGCGATAAAAAATAAGGTGACCCAGCTGTATAACTTAGGAGATATCATAAGCTCATTAGCGATTCAGTACCCAGATGATGGTTTGATAATTTCTGGTGACTTTAATTTAACACCTGATCG
Source organism: Lissotriton vulgaris (assembly GCF_964263255.1). Classification (NCBI taxonomy): domain Eukaryota; kingdom Metazoa; phylum Chordata; class Amphibia; order Caudata; family Salamandridae; genus Lissotriton; species Lissotriton vulgaris. Next base: position 1,061,124,517 of record NC_141693.1, on the reverse strand, counting down.
ATTTTAACTCCTTAAATTGAAAAACCAATGGTATCGTAAATGAGTGCTGTAACAATTAGTGCTAGCTTGGGTTAAGCGTGTTAAAAGAAAAATCCTTGATCACATTTAGGTCAGTCCCATCATTTAAACAATCTAAGCATGGTTCAATTATCGATTACACCTTTATTTCAGAAAACCTGGCCCAATAATTGTTGAATATAAAGTTACGTCTCAACTCAAAAGTGGCCACAACCCTCAAATAGTTATATTACAACTGCCAATAAGTCGTAACCCTAGATCTAATGAGCTTTTCAATATGGTCCACTTTTCATACAATTTGAAGAGACTGATATGGCATTCTGATAAACAAGAGGAAATAATACAGAATGCAGAAGCAATAATAAAGGATAGTGATGAGTGCCAGGAGGGGGTAGATTTAATGCTAGATAAATGGAATTATATGACCTCATCCCTGGTGGGAAAACTTTCAGCACGAAATCGAAAGAAAACAAATCTATCTTTCATCTCCCCCAATAAATAATATACATTTCAGTTATTTAAACTAAAACGATCACTCAATAATGCTGTATGGGAAGTTTTTTCCCTTAGATACCGGCAATCTTACCATGTTTTTAACGATAACATGATGGCTTAAGAAGATCATATAGACGAAAAGTGTGGTTGGCTAAATCACGTTATCAGTCAGGGCTATTGCACAGATTACTATATGCCGCCAGACAAAATAATGTACAAATGTTTTGGGAAATAATGAACAAACTCTAAAGGGGAGGCCATTATTGATAATGGGGTTGCCCCAAAGGTCAAGCCGGACCTGGGCGCGATACTGGAATGAAAACAATGGTCCGTGACCAGAATTAGAGTAAAAGTTACTATTTATCCTGCAAGCTAATTTCTGCGGATGAGGTAATGAATACCATATAAACGATACTGATACACCTAGATTCAACTTTTCTTTGCATCAATTCAATAAGCCACACATATAAACCTGTATAATAAATATCACGTCATTTATTATGAAACCATTCAATTGTTCATATAATGGTCTCAGGTTGCGCTCAAGAGTATAGGTGAAAAAGATAAAGTAGTGTTGTGAGAAAATAAGAAGGTAATTCAAGAATTGAAGAAGGACATTTCAATATTTTCAATTGCTGATAATGAAGATCAGTTTACATAAGCCCTGTCCATAAACAATTTACATGTCAATCTGTAAATTTTTGTCTGCATTCAATGCATTTTTGCTGGTATGATAAGGTGAGTAGTAGGTACAGGTCTTGTTCAGGGTAGGGGAGTCGACGTTTTGACTCGACTATGCAATGTGGAAATTGGACCCTTTGCTGCGCGTCTTCATCAGGACAGTAAGTGCAACCTACACCTGCAGCCAAGCCTGGCTACACAAGTAATCCATTAGATATGCCTAGAGGCCCAAGGTTGCCTCAAAGCGCTTAATCCGGTGTGTTGTGTACACATCACCAAAATGGCGGAACATCAATTTCAATCTTCCAAACGTAGATCGGGTGCCCCTTATCTTATTTCGGCGGCATCAGTGTAGTGAAATGCTGCTCACATCAGCTCCAAGTCTAAGGGGAGGCAACAGGGCTCACAGTAGTAATATTATGGAGGACAAATGGGTACATTTTATTACCAACTTATGGTGTGTGTGATCTAGGTGTGAATAAGCAAGACTTGTGTTATAATTGTGATAAAAATAGCAAGCCAAATACAGAGATAGTGAGCAGCATGAGCCTGGGTAATGACTTGGTTCTTACAAATAATACCGCGAAATAATATATAGAGCAAGTGAGCAGTGCTGATTTGAAGAATGATTTGGATCTTATAAGCACTAATGAAATAGTTATTCTCCTACGTCGACTCTGATCAAATGGGGCTGATGTCCCAAATGAGCTACCCAATGCCTTATCTGTGCCAAAATTGATTTGTGAGCCCAAGTGTTGACTCCAGTGTTCAACGAGGTATTGACATTGAAATTCGCCCCTGTATCTTGGTGAGGTGGCATCTTGCAGCTCATCTATAGAAGTGGCCCAGCTGACCACCCTGCAAATTATCAGTTAATCGCCCTAACTGACGTAGACGCTAAGGTTTTTGCCTCCCTGGCCTTAAAGGTTGCAAAATCAGTGCAAAAACACAGGGGGGGCTTGCCATTATGGACATCAGAGATACACCCTGCTTCCCATCCATTTATTTAATATACTTATAACAAATAAAAGCCTGTTATTCACTATTACCGTAATAAAAAACAAATGGGGCAAGAAGAGCAGCAATGTGACCTTTGCTGGCAGTTTAAGTACAAGAAAGAAAGGGAAATGACCATTAGAAAGCAGGCATTACATCTTAAAACCTTTACAACTAATGTTTTACAATGCATATGCAATTATAACGCATGCTATTAGAACGCATATGCCATTACAATGCATGCTAATACAATGCGATTTTAGGTAAGTGGTTTAGGTAAGTTATGTTTTTGAATTTGTTTGTTATTGTTTCACTTTGTGTTGTTTAACCCATACCTCCCAGGTGCTGCGAAGGACCATTGGCCGACGCAGCCCCGCCCACTCTGTAGAACGCCCGAACCGCGGCGGAATGTCCGCAGCAGTAAATGAGTTAAATATTTCATTAAATGTTTTCACAAAGTGAATCAGGAGTTTTGGGTGGTAGGAATGTGTTAATACCGTTATTAATTTTAATACTCAGATATTAATCGGATATGATTTGAATATTTATTTTAGCAATTTTTAAATACTTACAATTACTATACATGAGGGTGTAATATCCATCTTCTATCATGGGATGTAAGGGAATAAGGGATTTGGGGGTGTAATAATACCCAGGTATTAATGTTAACGCCTGGGTATTAATTAGTTTTGATTTCAATATTAATTTTAGTAAAATAATAAAAAAATAATACTTATGAGGGTTTAGCTCCCACTCTCTGGCAGGGGATCTGAGGGAAACAGGGGTTTGGGTGGGGGAGTGTACTAATACCCTTGTATTAATGTTAATACCTGGGTTTTAATGTAATTTAAGTGTAGTAATTTGAAAAAAATAAACGTTATACTTATGAGGGTGTAACACCCATTCTCTGGTATGGGATATGAGGGAATAGGAGTTTTGGGAGGGGGACTGTAGTAATACCCAGGTATTCATTTTAAACCTGGGTATTAATGTAATTGTAATATTAATATTAATTTGATAAATTATGAAGTACTTAAAATGAAAGTTATGATGGTTTAACACTCATAATCAGGCATGGCATGTTAGAGATTTATGGGGGTTTTGTAGGGGAGTGTACTATTTAAAAAAACATATTTGATCATTTTAGTCAATATAAAATGAATTGATAAAACATTTTAAAATATGTAAATATGGATATATGTACACTAATACAAATCTATGAAAATATAGTAACAAATATAATTATAATTACAAATGTATCCACTTCTATTCTTATTGAAATAAATAAATAGGACACATAAAATGTAATAATAAAAAGATGCATTTATTTTTAAAAAGATATACCTGCATTAGAAATGTGAAAAAAAGAATACAAATAGAATTCAATATAAATTATTTTTTTGATGAAAACTTTTTCAAAGTAGTATATTTACATGTTTTTAAAAAAAAAATTCCCGTAGTTTCCCACACATTTTCCTTGAAGTTAATGGGAGTAATTGTCCTTTTTTCTTTTTTACTTTCAGAGTTGACGTTCACATTTGAGCGTCTATTTTTACAGTGGAAAATTGCGGTCAAGATCGGAAGCAAAGAAGAGCTGCTGTGAGATAAGACAAAGTTTATTTAATAAAGAGAGATTGTGGGTGGCATAGTTTATTGTAAGGAGAGAGGAGGGAGGTATTTAGATATATGTTAGTATTTTGATATATGCATTGAATGTTTTAAACACTATTTTAATTCCTAGGCAGATAATGGTTGTAGGCCCATGTAAGGATGATTGCTTTTTTAACACTTTTGGTTTCAAAAAAACAAATTGAAAGAAAGATTATTATTTCTATTAAACCAAAGAGTAAAGGAAGCAATATATATATATATATTCGAAATCGTCACTTTCAAACGCCGTTGTTGGGGCAAGAAACGAAAAGTGGACCCGCAATTCTTGTGCCAATCAAGTCTTTATTGCATATTACCGACCAGCCAGTCCGCCATGACGCGTTTCGACCCGCACTGGGTCTTGATCACATGAAGCATTGTCAAGGAGGAGGAGGCTATTTAAAGTGCAACCAACACAGGAAATGGCATTTGACCCACTGGATCATAGAAAGCAAGAAATTAGTATGCTTGTCATAATGCAAGTAAGTACATGTGCAAAAATACGCAAAAACCAGTACAGGATATTATGTAATTATACCAAATTCTTCTGGCTTAAAATACAATTAGACATCTTTTTAGGTCTAAAACAATATCCCCTGTGCAAATTTCGTTAATGCAATGTAAACCTGGTCTGTAAACATTATAATAGCAGCGTTGAACGACAGCAGCATAATGCAGTATAAATAAATTTAATTTATAAGCAACATACTAGCAGCATATGAATTATAGCAGCATAATGCATGATGAATGTGCAAACATTGTTTTACAGTCAATTATAGACTGATATGTGCAAATTACGCAAGTAATATATAAACACGGTATATAGACAAATTCAAAGCAACATTAAAATTATAACAGCATAATGCTTTCATAATGTGCAAAAAATGTCTGTCAACCAGTTATAAAAACTTTAATTAAAACACAGCCCACATAGAATTATAAAAATATAAATAATCTTATTTCATAAGTATCCCCAATATTTTTTTAAAACACCTTATATCCAATTCTGCTCACATCATGTTGCAAAAGACTATGTTGTGTCACCTGGGCAACCTGTAGCCTTGAAGTTTTATTTATGTAATTAAGCCCCAGTGGGCATTTATGTATCCCGTACTGTTGTTAGTCTATTCAATTTGTCTTATTCCTGTGTAAAAAATTCAGTGTGCATAATCTCCCCAATAAACCCATAATGTGTGTAGTGCAAAAATCCAATACTTTTGTCACATTGTATCTTCTAAGAAAACTATAGCCGTCAGCTATATAGTCTTAATACTCTGTGCCTCCTCAAGCAAGTGAATACCCCAAACCTATGTTAAAAATATGTCTAAAAAATATTCATGTGGTCAAATCCATTGCAATTATTGGCAATCGAATTATTTCTATGCTGCATGAGCCCATGCCGCATATTCAATATCCAGTTCTGATAAAACCCAACCTATAAGCAGGAATGTGTGCGAAACAGAGAGAATGTGCAGAAAAAGCCAGACTATCCAGTTTCAAATCACCTGCCTACTACCGTAAACTTGAGAATAAATAAATGTCCCCAAGTATTTCTTATGTTAAAGGCAAGTGTGGAAATCTTCGCTGGAATTCAACCCAACAGAGTGCTTGGTGTCAAGTTCTACTATGTAGCGTGTCTCTAAGAGACGTAATCTGGCCTCCCGATTGCCACCTCGCTTCATGGGGTCTACAGAGTCAAGTTCAACTTCAAGTTTATGTTTATTTGTTTGATTAATTAAAATCTTACAAAACAAATACATTTTAAAATATCTTTAAGTAATCAGTAGTTTAAAAACGTCATGCACATAATTATGCTCATATTTCATTAAAACGAAATCTAATTAAAACTTTCCTTAAGATTTTTCACGATCACAGATAAAAATGTTACAAAAGCTGAATTCATTGGTAGATCTTTGGTAGCCATTACTGCTTGTCTACAAGTCCTTATACCTCGGGCATTAAATAACCCCCTGAGGATTACTTTCCTTTCTGTATCCATTTCCAGAACACAGACATACCAAATGCAAAATATCTTCTTGTCCCCGTTTACATAACCTACATGTCGTATTGCCCTCATTAGTCTTCCATGGTGGAAGATGGCACGAGCCTGGCCAGAGTCCAAAGCGTACTTTTATAAAAGATCGCTTACTTTGGTGGGACCATGGAGTTTCCAGGTATGTTTGGACTTGCTTTTTTTTATATTCGTTTATAATTGGCCATGCATGCTTTCTTTTCAACAATAATTCTTTGTCTTTTAGCAGTGATAGGTGAATAGCCAATTTATTAATTGTTTTTTTAAAGCTTTCTTGGGTGATTGTATTTTTCCAAATTGCTGTTATTCCAAATTCTTCTTTTGCTTTATTTAGATAAGCCCATGCTTGAAGTTTACGATTGTCTCTTGCTTCTTGCCATAAAGCTCTAGATAATTGATTATCCTGGTCGTTTTTTTACACGGTTCCAGACTTTCAGAATTAGGCCTTGTCGGGCATATTGCTGATTGTTTACCCCAAACTCCAGCCTTACTTGTGCCTGCGAGGCATTGCGTGGTAACTGCAACAGTATTTTGTAGGTTTTTGCCACTGCTTTGTTAATTAAGTCCGCATCCTTACCATTTAGGACTTCGGCACCGTATGTTAAGGTCGGTAATAGTTTAGCAGATATGATTTTTAGTAAAGGACTGTATGTCAGAGCAGTTAGTTTCTTTTGAATGATTCTAAAAGCCGCAGTCAAGCTATTTGCTTTCCTAGTGATATCTTTCCTCTGGGGGAGAAAACTTCCATTCTCATTAAATAGGACACCGAGATACCGATAGTTGTCAACTTGCTCTAGCTGAGTTTGTCCCAGCATCCATTTGTTTTTTTGTCTTCTATTCCTTGTAACTACCATTACTTTTGTATTTGCCCCATTTATTACCATTTGATTATCCTTTGCATAACTAAGTGTTCGATCAATTAGTCTTTGCAGTCACACTTTTGTCTGACTCAACAACACCACGTCATCTGCATACAACAAATTTGACAATTGTGTTCCTGCTAGCCTTGGTGGATGTGAGTTCACATCATTTAGTGCATTGGTGAGGTCGGCTAAAAATAAGTTAAAAAGTAGTGGTGCAAGGACGCAACCCTGCTTAAGGCCAGGCGTCACCGGTATTTTACTAGATAAGGTTCGCCCATCTCCGATCCTCACCCTGACCCAGTTTTCAGAATACAGTAATTGAATAAGGCTCAGAAGTGAGCCCGGGATTCCATAATCTTCAAGTTTTTTCCATAGAAGGGACCTGTTTACAAGATCAAAAGCCGATTTAAAATCGGGTCTACAGAGTCAATTACATAATAATGCACCAAGTTAGGGTTGCTATTATGTGATTGCTCGAAATGCCTAGCCACCGGGTACGATTGATCTTCCCCCGTGATGGCTCTAATGTGCTGGAGTATTCGTTTGTGGGCAGGAAGTTTAGTACTTCCAATGTACTTGAGCCCACACGGACACTCCAGCACATAGATAGCAAAGTCTGTTCTGCAAGTCAATCTCTTGGTGATTTGGATGGGTTCTGCATGGAACAAACTGGTGTTTTGGGTTCTAATACTGCTGAATTTACAAGCCTTGCAGCTTGGACATTTTCTAAAACCCTTGATCTGTGACATCCAAGTTCCTTGGGTAACCACCTCTGGATTGTTTTTAACCAAACTATTTCCCATAGTTTGGGATTTTCTGAAAGTCAGATCTGGTTTGTTTGAAACCAAACCCCCAATCACAGGGTCCCCTTGCACCAGATTCCAATTGCGGATAAAGATCTTCCGCAATTATTGGTGTTGTCTGCTGTAGGTGAGTATTATTCTGGTTTGACAGCTGAGGGAGCTGGTGGCCCCCTCCTCCCTCTGCGCTTTAGAAAGCAGAGCCTCACCCCTAGTTAGATGTTTGGTTTTGTTGATAGCATTATCCAAAACACCCGGGGTATAGCCCCTGGCCACAAATCGACTCTTACTGGCCTGCTGTGCAATCTGGCATTCCATATCGGTACCGCAGATGCGTTTGATTCGTAGCATCTCCCCATATGTGATGCTACGTATCAGATGTTGAGGATGGTGACTTGATGCATGCAGTACCGTATTGCCTGCTGTGGGCTTCCTGTATAAACGGGTTGCCAGTGTGTTACCCTCCACGTATACCTCTACATCTAAAAAGACAACAGATCTGGAATTTACTGTGGATGTAAAATTCAGGTTAAAGCAATTCATATTTAGTAATTCCACAAAATTGGTTGCACTAGCTTCTGAGACCTTCCAAATAAAAAACAAATCATCAATGTATCTCAAATATGTGATCATATGACCGTCCATTATTTGTCCATGCTCTCCCCTCAGAACCTGCTCCTCCCACAGTCCCATGTGAAGACAGGAGTAACTGGGGGGGGGGGGAAGCAGGCCCCCATCGCCACCCCTCTCACTTGCTGGTAGATTTGATTGTTGAACAAAAAATAATTATGCTCAAGACATTCTCTAACCATGGTTAGCAACATTTTGTTGTGGGGTGCACAATGAATGGGTCTCAAATTTAGAGAGTGCTCGACTGCTTTTATACAATCCTGATGTTTTATCAAAGTATACAAGGAAGTCACATCCAGTGTCATTAAAATCATATCCGAACACCAGTCAATTTGTTCAATCTTCCGCAAAAAGTCTGAAGTGTCCTGGACATACGAACATAAGCCTTGAACCCATTCTTGCAGGAAATAGTCTCTATATTTTGAGGTGTTTTCCATGATGCTACCGATGGCTGAAATAATTGGTCTACCTGGAGGCCTGGTAACAGATTTATGTACTTTAGGAATAAGGTAGAAAGTGGGGATCACTGGGTGATCTTTATTAAGAAACTGATATTCCGCATCACTCACCAGACTGCCACTTTTCTACGCAAGCAATTTTGAGTAGTGTTCGTTCTATGAGGCACGAACTATGTGGCTGTTGCTCTTTTTGTAGCATGCTTGGTCTGATAATTGTGTTCCGCTTCTGACATGTAGAGTTTGCGTGGCCATAAGACCACGTTACCCCCCTTGTATATATATTTTTCTTGCATCACGTTTTTCAAACATGTATACAGTATTCATGGCAGTTTGACCAGGTGGAAGTTTGGAGACACAGTGGCTTCGTTTGCCGACTGGATGTTGTGAATAATTTGGATTTTTCTTTTAAATGAATTTTAACTTTATGCAGGATTTTGACTGCATGATAAAGTTTGCAGTTTTGGATTTTGTAAATCTTTTGCCAATATATGGATGTGTTTAAAAAGTATGGGCAGTGGATTTCAATGGTGGATTTCTTGCTGCGGTTATTCTGCCAAAAACCCTTTATTTTTCGAGGTTTTTTTTTAGGGGGTACGTTTTTTTAGTTTACACAGTCCATTTTGCCGCAGTGATTTTGCAGGAAATCTGGCTATGCGTCTCTTTTGATAGTTTTGCTTGGGATTTGGATTGCATTGTGGATTATTGATTTGAAACTTTAGATTTTTGGAGTGATAAAGGCTCTTGGTGAACTATGGAACTTTACGAATCACAAAGAGTTGAAGAAAGAAGACACCATCAACAAAAACTGTTGAATTTGTCCCCATAGTCGCTGTGACATTTCTTTTGGAAATTTGTGGGCTCAGACTACCAGTCAATGATTGCGCTATTCTCATTTGTTGGAAACTTGCTCCTTCCTCCAAATTTCCAAGAAATTATAAAAGTTTGGGTGAGGTTTTCCGATTGATTTGTTGAAGGAGTTGTGCCATCCCTCTATTGCATTATTAGTCTTTGCTCCTCCCTCTAAGCAGGTCATGTCACAGTTCCACCATTTCACAGGAAACCTTGGATTCCTCCTGCGATCCAACCTGCTTAGATGGCCAATCCATGTGTCTTCAAAGTAATTTAGTAAAGATGCCAATTTGTCAATTAGTCAGATTTGGTAATTGATGGGTAGTATTCATCCACACTGTAAGGAGGAATACAGCATAATGCTGTTTCTTTAACTCAAATTGCAGCTTACTGTCTAATATGTAATCCTCAACTAAGGATGTTTTATAATTTTTTTCCAATAGGCCTGTGAAAAGTAAAAAACATCCTTGAATTTGGGTATCAGGATACATTTTGGTTATGGTATTAATCATGGTTAATTCAAAATCAATTATCATTTTTCTAGGACTTTTATTGAGTGTTTTCCATTTGCCCACTGTTAAAATGTCAGTGATGTTGATGTTTGCGTATCATGGGATATGTACACTAAAGAAACTGTAGTGGTATTAATGTAGGTGTGAATAGTGTATATGTGGGTGAATGGATGGGGTGTGGATTTAAACGTCCCCTCCATCATCCAAATATCACTAGTCTCCAATTTTACAAGGTTATGGGGTGTGCTAAAGATTAGAATCCTTTTCTGAGGGTTTTTGTTGCCATACAAAAGAAAAGTTTCATTAGTAATGGTAGCAATTAGTTCAGGAGGAATGTTAATATCAGAGTATGTTTGCGGTGTTACACGTTGGGAGTTACTTGCTGTTTTTTGCTTTGGATAATTCTGCATAGATTCCGAATTGTAGGCATACAACTTGCTACATGCATAGGAATGTCTTGGGATACCTCCCTCAAAACTGCGCCACAGGGTTCAGTGGAGGTGGATGCAAGTTCTTTCACTTGAGTTATGTTTTTTCTAACCTCGATCTCCTTTGCAGAGGCAGAGTGGTTATGCTCTGTGGTCCTTTCAACAGTGTCACCAAGAGTAAGTGCTCTGCCTGTGCAATGGGATGAGTGATACTGCACACATCTCCAATGACTCATGAGCTCAGTTAATATTTTGTTACAATTAAGGTAGCCACAGTGCTTTAGGAGTAGTTTTGTCTTTGAGATTTAACACAGCTGGCTTGACTTCCTGATGCCATAATGTATATGTTTGTAAAACAAGGGAGAAAAATACATTTTCTGTTATAGCTTTTTTAATGAACTTTTAACCTGCAAAGGAAATGTATTTTTTCAAGTTTGACTATTGACATTTCTGAAAACATGTTTTTATTCAATTGCTGTCAGTATGTGCTTTTGTTTTTTGAAATTGTTTATTGGTTACAACCTGAAAAAAATCCTGTTAATAGTTATTTGTCTGCCTATTGAGTTTTCTAAGAACATGTTGTTTATTGTATTGTTTGACTTTGATTTTGGCAGCTATGATTTTGTACTACGGTATCTAGTTGTGGAAAGAAAAATTGGCATTTTAAATAGGTCATGCACTTTGTTTCACCTTAGTAAGGTTCCTTTGACTGCTTGATTGTCCTTTTGCTGGTATAGTTATTTTCTTCAGGCGATTTTGTTGATTTAGTTTCCAGTCTTCTGGGTGATGTTGAGTAGGTCTAAAAGAAAAAGTTGATATTTACAGATGATTGTTAGTTTGACCTGTTTTTGCCATTATTCACATTATTTTTTAACAGATTGTTGTTTTGTTTTGATTCTTGCTTTGTAATGAGAAGTGCTTTAGTTGCAACATTTGATTTTTGAACTATTTTACCTGTCAAAGGCCTTCTGCTTGTTGAACAACTGCTTGTGGTTATGGTTTGGGGTCCAGCTGATGATTTTGTTTGTATTCTTTTATACGGTTATTTTATCCAACCTGTCAGAAAAAGTATAATTACTGTATGTTGAACTTTTCATAGATTTTATTTCATAAAGCAACAATTGGCCAGCACCTTCCCTCAACCAAGCACCTGGTGAAGTTAGAATAGTAATGTTGCCGCCCCAACACTGACCAGCACCTTTCCTGAGGTAAGCACCCCTTCAGAGTAAGAATAGTAATTTTGCCCCCCCCCCCCCAACTAACCAGTACCTTCCCTGCGGTAAGCACCCGGCGGAGTTCAAAAAGCAATTTTGCACCCCATTTTACCCCACCGCTGACCAGCACCTTCCCTAAGGCATGCACTGTTGAGTTAGAATAGTAATTCTGACCCCCATCATTGACCATCACCTTCCCTGAGGCAAGCACCCAGTTGAGTTAAAATAATAATTTTGCCCCCTACTAATGACCAGCACCTTCCCCAAGATAATTTTTTTATTTTAAATTTGAATATTTATTTTTTATTATATATTGTTTAGCGTAAACTTACTGAAGAAGTCCTACAGAGATTGTAATCAAATTTGAACGCTGTATGTCTGTCTTTAAAGTCTGTGAATGTATTAGAAAAATTTGATAAATATTTACTTTCGACAGAAGATGAGTATTTTATTGCTGTATCTGGATGGTGAAAATCTGTGAAATTATTAAAAATGATATTTTAGGTTTGTAGATTAATTATTTTCTTTGTAAATGCATTTCGTTTAAAACTTACACTTATGAGCTGGACAAGACAGGCAAGCAGTATAACATGGCCATTGGTGAAATCAATGGATAAAGAAAGTTACACGGGATGCGGAGAAAGTTGCAGATCCTCTGTTTTGGTGGATCCTTGAAGGGATGGACTGCAGCAACGAGCTCTCCTCCGACCTGTGCATGTTGGAGAAACAACACTACGCTTGGCATGTGGGCAGACTTTATTGGAGTGTTTGCTGGAGTGCTCCCAAGTGCGGGACAGGCGTGGTTTTAGCGTCCACAGCATTCATCATTGCCACCAGAGTCTTGAAGTTACCTAGGAGGAATAGAGATGCAGTGCTTGGCTCGGAACAGACTGGGCAGCCAGTGTGGGTGAAGACAAGAGATGCATCAGGAAACAACAGGCAATGGTGCTGCTAAGCCCATAGACTCCCCACCTTCTAAAAACTGGCCTGACAGTATAGGGGCAGGGCGGAGGGCGAATTTGCCAGACCAATCAGTTAGTTCAATCCCGGTGGTGTCTGCCCTAGAGACAGGGGATGCATGTTCCTTTCAGGACACCACACAACCAGCAGTTACCAAATGTTTTCAGACAAAGCACTTGTCTAATAATCAGTCCACACCCCTGTATGTTGGATGATATGTGCTCCAGGCAATCAGCATTTATCATTATCTTTTCAGAGGCCCCTGAAGAAGGGATGAGACAATCCCAAAATGCATTGGGTGAAGTTCATTTCTGTTAGAATGGTTGTTTTTTGTTTACATCACATGGATAATGTGATGTGTTCATTGTATTAATGTACTGTGTAGTCAATATGCAAAAAAAGTTTTTTCATAATTATTGCCTAAAAATTAAACCATAACACAGTCCAAAACTCTTGTGAACAAAGATAACATTATTGAAGAAATGTATTAACTGCTTGTTTATTGGATTATGTGAATAAGTTATTTACGCAGTGCATTCAGATACCGAGTAAAGTTTCACTTGTTTATGACCTTATTTCAAAAGGGTTGGCAACCCTACAACTGGCGTGCACGCACATGAGATTAGACAGCTTACTTTTTAGAGAATTACACAAATAAGATGTGCGCTTACATTTGAATTCAGTAATAATCTTGCCCCCCACATGACCTAGGATGCTCAAGACCAAAGTGAAAGAGATTTAGGCCCTGAGCATGGGGTTGCAGAGTCTGGATGTGTTCTTCTCAGGGGCATCTTGGAGCAGTATGGCGTCCCCCCAGTGGCGAGCCCTTCAGATACAGCAGGCGTGCAAGAAAAGCCCTGCCTATAGGGCAAGAAGAATCAGGAGCTGGGAAAAATTAACCCTGCTGGGAGACTACAGGGGAGTACTACGCAAAACCCCAGCAAGGGATATATGATTCTGCCTCAGTTGGACACATCAGGAAGAGAAAAGGGTGGATCTGAGCTCAATTCAGAGCACGGGCCTGTAACACACCGGATGCCACAATAGAAGGTAGGGGGTAACAAATTCTTCTCCCTGACAGATGACTCATGCTTAGAAACCTCTCATTCCTGCCTGAGTGATGGTGAGCATAGTACCTCCTCAACTGATTCAAACACTCCTGAAGTGCCAGATACAGAACTCAAGTGCAGAAAATACCATAAGGGGTCTAAGGGCAAAACAGATCTCAGCAAGAGTTGAGTCAAATCTTCATCAGGAGCAGATCTGTAGTGGGACTACTCACGAACAATGATATTGGGAGAACCAGAGGTCCCCGCTAAATCAGACCCGCCAGCTCCGGCAGGGGAAAGGGGAGATACTCTGTGCCCCTCTCTGAGACTAATTCTGTAGTCAATTGAAGAGCATTGTGCTGAGACGCGAGCAGATGGTAAAAAAGTAACGCAGGCAACAAAAAAACTTGAATGGGCCATAAGAAAGTTTGTCATGTCCTGCACTGAGATTGGGGAGAATCTTAGATGCATAGAGGAGAGGACTACAGCCGTCAAAACTGATATTAAAGCTATCAAGGACCAAGTAAACTTACAAGGTACCCAACTGTCGGATGTGATGTGGAAGATCAAGGATTTTGAAAATCATCAGAGATAAAATAATCTTTGCTTCCTTGCGATTGAGGAAGGACTAGAGGGGGATTATATAAGAACATTCATGTTGGACCTTGTCAGGAGTGCATTTCCCAAACTGAGAAATGGAAATTCAGAGGGTGCAGAGATTCCCTGCAACTCAGCATAAGTATGACCAGGACAATAGAGAACAGAGGCAACCAAAGGCAATACTGGTATTTTTGGGCAACTTTTTGCTATGGCAAGCTATTTTAAGAGAAGGCCCGCCCTGAGGGTAGAAGAAGATATAGAGATTCTTTGTTTTTTGTCTGCCCTGACCTTTGTCACTCAACTGTTGAATGCAGATGTCGACTTCACCAATTAATCAAACCCTTTCAGGATGCAGATTTTGAAGCTCATTTGTTAGCCTTGGTGCAGTTAAAAACCCTTGCAAAAGGGACTATCAATTTTTATTCCTTCTGAGATTCAAGCTAAGGAATACTTGTGTTGCTTGAAAGCAAAGAGCTCTATCAACAAGCTGTCTCCTCCTACTACAAAAACATAAAAAAGGCAAGGAAAACCAGCCTTCAATCTCAAATAGATAAAGCAGATAATTCTACCAGAGAATTATACAAAATCCTGAGAAGTTTCACAAATCCTACAGCATGCGAAAGTCCTGATACCTTCTCTCAGGATCTGTGTAATAAGATCTCACAATTCTTTGAAGATAAAATTGACACCATCTATAACAAAATATTGGCTAAACATCCCGCTCTCTGTCCACAAACTAATTCTGAGACCTTTACTGACATCCCAGAAATCTCCGAGGATGACACAAAATCTTTACTAAACACAATAAAAACAGGGTCCCCCCTTGACCTCATCCCCCCTACAGTGATGAACACGCTAAGCACTGCTCTCTGCCCCATTATCCAAAAAGTCTTGAACCTCTCCTACAAAGAAGGTAAACTCCCTCAGCAATGGAAAGAGGCAGTGGTGAATCCTATTCGGAAAAACTCCATCTCCCCCTGGACAGAGCTCTCCAACCTCCGTCCTATCTCTCTGCTGCCGCTCCTGAGTAAACTGGCCGAGAACCATGTTAACACCCATCTGTCCAGTTTCATAGAGGCGACAGGGGGCCTGGACCACTCACAATATGGGTTCAGGCCCAACTACAGCACCGAATCTGCACTCCTCTCCGTGACCGATAACATCAAGATGTCACAGGATAGAGGAGGCTCAATGATTCTGGTGCTGTTAGACCTGTAGGCCGCCTTTGATACTGTGTCCCACAAGATCCTCGTGAGCCGTTTAAAGGGAGTAGGCATAGGAGGACAGGCCCTTTCCTGTCTGGAGAGCTTTCTGTCCGGGCACTCACAATCCGTCAGCCTGGGACCGTATCGCTCCCCCTCAAGGATGCTCACGAAGGGGGTGCCACAGGGCTCATGCCTAAGCCCCACATTGTTTAATGTGTACGTGGCCCCCCTTGCTGAGATTGTGAGAAAATATGGATTCACCCCGATGTCCTACGCTGACGACACCCAACTTCTCTACCCTTTCCATTCCCTAAATTCCAATGTCAGGGATAATTTTGCGGAAGGAATGAGGGCCATCTCCAACTGGATGGCTGCCAACCGTCTCCAATGCAACGTTGGAAAAACTGAATTAATGCTCTTTGGAAAAGCGTCCATACTATGGTCCCCCGACTGGTGGCCCTTAGATCTGGGACCAGAACCCACCCCAAAACTAACAGTAAAGAATCTGGGGGTGAAGTTAGATCAAAATCTAACCTTGAAGGAACATGTGAGTGCAGTTGCTGGGGCATGCTTCCACACAATTGGTCTGTTAAGACGAGTCTTCCCATACTTATCAGATAACTACAGAAAGACCCTTGTGCAGACTATGGTGATAAGTAAAATTGATTACTGCAACGGGCTCCTAATACAAGCCAACGAGGATGCCATAAACCGCCTCCAGGTCGTCCAAAACACAGCGGCAAGACTGGTTTTGAATGCCCCCCCCAGAACCCCCTCCAAGCCTCTGCTCCGAGAACTTCATTGGTTGCCAATACAACAACGCATCAAATTTAAAATCTGCTGCATTGTTCACAAATGCCTGTTCGGGAAAGCCCCCAATTATCTGACCCAAAAGTTACCCCTCTACAAACCTGACAGAGCATTACGGTCAAGCAATCAACTGCTAATAAAAGCTCCTCTGGTAAAAAAAACCAGACAAGGTGGCAGAGCCTTCTCTCTGGTAGGGCCTAACCTATGGAACAACCTACCCCCCTGCATTAGACAAACCTCCAACCACTCCTCCTTCAGGAAAAAATTAAAAACTTGCTTGTTCCTGGAAGAATAAATAACTAACCATCAGTCGACAACTCCAACCTTTGGTAACACCTGCCATGCCACATTGCGAGCAAAAGCGCGGAGATACCCCGTATGGGGTCGATTCTTGCGCTATACAAGAAATTAAATAAATATTTGAATTATTGATTGGCATGGCAGCTAAGGGGTGACTATTGAACATATTCAAGCTGAACTATTATTAAAAAAAATGTTTAAGGTATTGATGGCTACATTCAGAAACTGCTCAGGAATCTGGAAAAAAATGGGAGTAGAAAGGGATAGCTGGTACACTCCTGTGCATCTGACTAGTCAATTACCTGATATATTCCATGACAGGTGTTTAATTAAATGGGCTCGGGTAACAACATAGGTTAATTTGAAGAGATTTGGTCTAGATTTATTATTGGGGCTCAAGATTTTATAAATATTTAAAACTCAGGGACTTCCTTTTAAGAAAGGTTGGGGGTAGAAGGCTTCTCCAGGATACCCCTGTTGGAGATCTTAGCAAGGGGAACAAACTACTCAATACCTCAAACATACGGGTGTCCTATGGAATAGGCTCCAGACGACCTGGAAAAATGGCAGGCAAAATTAGGTATGGTAAATTCTGGCTTTTTGGAATCTTTAGAGCTGGGAGGGTCAATTTCATGTTCATCTAATTTATAAACTCAACATTATAAAACCATTTTCGGCTTATATATTGCACCCGTCAAAATAGCTTAATGGGGTGGGGTGGGGTGGCTGAGACATGTTCTCCTAGGTGTCGAGAACCAAGTGCAGTCTTGGTCCATATGTTTTATTTGGGCTCCCGCCTAAATATACTGAGTTCAGAAATCGCTTCATTCCAAAGGGAAATTCTAAAGGCGGGCTGATCTTTATAGCGGTAGCAGTTCTTAGGCTGTGTGGCCTCTGCCTGGCTTGGCCCCTTACCTCCGACATTCCAGCAGTGGAAGGGATGCTTTCTATATATTTACAACTTGGAAATAGCGTCCAACTCCCAAGAGAACAGGGGGAGGCCACACAGGGGAAGCGTCAGGAAATCTTTAATGGTTCAGCTATGCATAATGCATTTCAGCCTTGCAGCCTTCGTCAGATGCTGCTGAATGCAAGGAAATGCTTTCACCCACACCTTTTTGAATGTCAAGTGTCCCTCCCATTGGCGGTAGTCCGCTGACCGTAGTCACGTGATGGCAACTCCTCTGCAGCTTGAGAGCAAACTACAGCTCCCAGAATGCTGTAATACTGGGTGAGTGTTGCTGGGATGGAATGGTGAGTAGACACTGTGGGTATATTAATCCTGCTGGAAAAGGTGCGGTGTTTAATTTAAAAGTCCTTGTAAAATTGAAATGACAGATTTCCCTCGGGTTGCCTTTTGACGTTCTAACCTCGTAGTGCGTATGCAATCGCAAGAAAAAATTATGCCAACAGGAATCGCAGCAAATATTGGTACTTCGAACTTACACGCCGCACGGTCTCAACCAGGATGAGGAACTTTATGTACATTTATGGTAATTACATAAAAGGATTTTGCTTCACCAGTTCTTTTGGGTTTGCTCCCAAAATTTTAAATTCCCTTTTTTATTTATCAAATCATTTTTGTTTTTTCCCTTTCCATCAAACACCTCTAAGCACATTACTGCAAATTGCACAGTAAACAATTTAATTTGTGAATATAATGAATTAACCCACTGGAGGGTAATAACTGAATAGCGGATGACATATTTTAAATAAAATTACCACACGCGGTAAACCCCACTAGAGGAGTCTTATTTATACAAAATACAAGCTATTAATTTGAAAATGAAATGCAATGGTCAAAATGTTTAAACAGTTCTGTTTTTTGTTCACAATTGCACGTTACAATGTGCTTATAACTACAAAGACCAGAATGCAAAGGGTCTAGTGTTCACACAACCATGATGTAACAGGAAGTCATGTGATTATGATTTTGAAACAAGTATGTCGGGAATCATTAGTAACCTATCCGTGAACAAGTTATATATATATATATATATATATATATATATATATATATATATATATATATATATATATATATATATATATATATATATATATATATATATATATATATATATATATATATATCCATGGTTTCCAATTCGGTCTTGCAGGTCAAAACCTGCTTGATGGAGTGAGGAAGGTCAGTGAAACCGTCCATGAAGATTTTTGTATTTTCCCCATGGACGCACGCCTTACAGGTCTTGCAACGGTAAAATCCTTTGTTTTGTTGCCACTAAGACGTTTTATTGAAAGGTTCTGGACTGGTATCAACTAATTTATCACGTAGTGAGGGAGCCTTGCTGAATGTAAGGGAAACTTTCTTGGGTAGGGTGGTCCCAATGACAGAGTCACGGGTAACCAGAGGCCAGTGTCTGTTCATAATTTTGTATATCTCATTATGTTGCCTACTGAATCTCGTTACGATGCGGAAATTGTTCTTTTCCGCATCTATCCTACTCCTAGTCCCCACAGCTCCAGCTAATGGCTGATCCACAGTCTTAACCAGGAGGTCCTCTCTAGTTCGCATCATTGATTTTTCCATGGCATTTATGAACCGTCTGTTCAGAGTAACCTCTTTCCAAAAAACGCTTCATGCTGTCTTCTTGAGCCAGTTTGAGGTCTATGGGGTTGCTGCCCACTCGGCGTAGATGAAGCATCTCCCCATAGGGGATGCTAGAAATCAAATGTGCCGAGTGTGCACTGGCAGCATGAAGAATACTATTCCCTGCAGTCTTTTTACGATAAATTCTACTCTCAAGGTGTCCATTGTGAATGTATAATTCAGTGTCCAGGAAAGTGACAGATTCCTGGCTAATGGTAGCTGTAAATCTGAGATTGAGATTGTTATTGTTTATACTCTCAATAAAGCTCAAAGCCTCCTCCTTGCTACCCCTCCAAATGATCATCAAATCATCAATAAAACGGTACCACGCAATCAGGTTGTTACTAATGATACCTTGGTAGTTTTGCCTGAGGACCAGCTCCTCCCAAGCCCCCATGTGCAGACACGCAAAGCTCGGGGAGAAGCTGGCCCCCATAGCTACTCCCTGAAGTTGGCAATACAATTGATGATTAAACAAGAACAGATTGTTCGCAAGGCAAAATCGAAGCATGTTCTACAACATTCTATTGTGTTCTTCAAAATCAGGGCCTCTTCTCGATAAATAATGTTTTACAGCTTCAAGTCCATCAGAATGCGAGATACTAGTATAGAGTGCTGTTACGTCCAAGGCAATCAGCCAATCCCCCGCCACCCATTCAACGCCCATAATCTTAGTTAAAAAATCCCCGGTGTCTTTTATGTAGGAATCCAGATTCTGCACATACCCCTGCAAAAAATAATCAATATACACCGAGGTGTGCTCCAAAAGACTGCCCCTAGCAGAAATTATGGGTCTGCCCGGTGGATGTAGAGGGTCTTTATGCACCTTGGGGAGAAAGTACAAAATGGGCATGATCGGGTGGTCAGTTTTTAGATATTTGTATTCTGCCTCGCTGATTAGTTTGAACACCTTCCATTTAGCCAATTTCTGATGGTAGCCTGTTTTTACTGAAGTTAGTACCTGAAGTTGGATACGCTCATAGCATGTCCGGTCATTAAGTTGAGCATAAGCTTCTTGATCATAGTTGGTCCTGGTCATAAGGACCACATTGCCCCCTTTGTCACTACCTCTCACAATGATTTCCTTATCCTTAGATAGTCATTTTGTTAGGGCTTCATATTGCTGGGCACGGCCGTTGTATTGCCACTTTTTCTTAGCAGTTTCACCATGTAGCTGTTTTAAGTCCCCCACCACATTCTCGTGGAAGACATCAATATTGTCTCTTGGTAAAACTGGTACAAATACAGAAGGTAGCCTGAATTGGGTTTCCACCGAAGTTCTATTACCCCTTTCATCAAATGTGTTGACATCATTTTTCAAATTGATTTCATAGCCAATCCCTTCTGTTTCCCAGAGTTCAGTAATGGTTCTTGTCCCTTGAGTGGCATTTGCTGTGTCACTGTCCGAATTCAATACCTGCGATGGATTAGTTTTAGTTCTGTCCTTCAAAGCGTAGAATTTTCGTAATTTGAGTTGCGTACTGCCTTGTACACGTCACATCGTGTGGCTGAATAGTTAAAGTTACATGGGGTAGCATAGGTTAATCCTAGTTTGAGGATTTCTTCTTCTTTTGATGTCAATTTTAATGTTGTAAGGTTAACGATGGTACGGTTACTGTCCCCCATTACTCCTGTGCGGCGGCAGATCCCTGCCCCCGTCCTCGTCCTCTTCTTTTCTTCTGGAAACCTCCTCTTTGCCGCTCTGCTCCTTTTGAGCCTCCGGTAGTTTTCCGATTTGCGGCTTGACCTGATTGCGCCCGCGGCCTCAGTGATTTCAATCTCTCCTGGCATAAAAAAGTAATTTCCTGGCCAGGAGAGGGTTTGGGTCCACCTTCCGCCTGTGCTTGCTTACGGCGGTCCGTGTCAGACTCAGTTTCAATGTCTGAGCTTAAGGTGGAACTAGCGGAGTTCGTGGAGTCAGATTGCGCCTGTTTCTGGCGAGAGATCTTGGCTTTAGGCGGCATCGGTTTTGCTCCTCCTTTGTGGAGAGAGTCATATTTGCGCGAAAACGTAAATATTTGGCCCAGCTCATAGTCACTTCGATCTCTTGCAAATTTATAGGCTTTTCTTTCTGTGATTTTGGCTTCTTCCTTCTTCAGTCATAGCTTTAGACAAACGTGCCCACTCCTCCTCGTCTCCCATAGCTTCCAGTTCTTCCTGGATATTAGCTATCTCGCTCAGTAACTTAGCCCTATCGATGTCGGCATATTTAATCAAAATTTGGACCTGGCGTCGTGATGCGTCCAAATTGCATTCAGCCCATTCCCTCATAAGCTCTGTGTTAGGGTCCTCGTATGTTGGAGCTGTCAATATGCGGAGACCTCGTGGTATTCGATTTACCTCTATGTATCTTTGTAGGGACTTAGATTCCCACCATTTCGACTGTTCTAGGCGGGATTTCTTTTCAAGAGTTTTGAATAAATCCTTCATTGCACTGTTACTGCTGCCACTAGCATCATTATTAACCCTCCCTCTGATGTCAACAGGGAGGGGGGTGCTGTCGGAGAACATCGTAGCTGCCAATGTCTCCTGATCCCGAACATTGTCACTAGACAATATACATATATATATTACCTACTGGCGGTCGTCAGTAGGTACTTATAGTTAGGCCCTAGTTTCCATAGGAAATCTACAACATTCTATTTGGAATAACTTTGGCGCCGGTGGACGAATCTTCATGAATTTCTCCAAGAAAATGGCCTGCTTGGTTCCGCTCTTTCCCTGAAAGTTTGGGGGTGATTCGTCAAGCGGGGGCCGAGAAAAAAAGGGGGGTCCCAAATCATGTTTTCCCCATGCAGTTTTCCATAGGGACCTTTAGCCGGCTGAACGGAATTACACAAAATTTGGCAGAGAGATAGAGTTCTGTTCGCAGATTGTGCTTTTTGTTAAATGGTGTAAATACATTCAGTAGTTTCTGAGAAAATTGCAAGTAAAATCATAGCAATATCTAGAGACGGAGTTCAGCACGCGTATTGAAATCTGTTTAATTACGAGCGCGAGCTGCATGCTGATTGGCTGTGAACTGTCTGTCAACACTCGAAACCAGGAAGTGTTGGCGGCCATCTTGTGGCTTGCTAGAACCGAGTCACAAGAAAACAGTAAAACAAAGTTAAGAAATAATGAAGGGGGTAGGCTAGAGACATTCTGACCCTCTAGGCTTGCTCAGGGGGTCGTATATCGATGTTTAGGCTCTATTTTTTATTTTTTAAAGAAAAATTGTGGCGTACGCGTATGGAAATACGTAGAGTTAGGAGCTGGATGCTGATTGGCTGTCAATACTCCAAACCAGGAAATGTTGGCAGCCATCTTGTTTGTCAGGATAGCAGAGTCACAAGAAACAGTAAAAGAAAGTTGAGAAATAAGGAAAGGGGGCAGGGTAGAAACATTCTGACCCTATAGTCTTGGTCAGGAAGTGGTACATTGATCTTTAGGCTCAATTTTTATTTATTTTTTTAAATAAAAAATGGCGGGGTACTCGTGCAGTACTTGTACGCACTGGAAAAGGTGAAAAAAAAAGTAGAAGTTTGTTTTATTCATTAAGTCCCGGGGGGCAAATTACGGGGGCAATTTTTCTGCATAATGGGGGCTTGTAAGGTGCCCTGTGCACTGGGGAACGGTACTCCTCTGGTTTTATTTTGAAGTATGCAGGGGGGTTACGGTCCTACTCCCCGCAGTCTCGGTGAGCGGCACCCCTGTTGTGGGAAGTAATTGATGACACCAGAATAGATTAAAGATGTATTTATTATGAATGTAACAAGGGCCCACAGGGAGCCAGAAGATAGGGGTGTATTCTCAACAACCCCTCGGGTCTTTTAAAAAAAATAGATATGTTTTAAGCTCTCTCTTTCTTTTCCCCGTACACGTCGCAGGGAACGCTACATTTCTGGGGCAGTGATATGTAAAATGAACTTCCAGCTCTGGGTACCTGCATTGTCTGGAGTTTTTTATTACTGTTGGGAGGGTGGGCTTGATAATACGTCCTTGTAAATTGCCGTAGAAGCCTATGTTCTGGTGTTAACATAGGCTTCTATGGGAAATAACAAGGCCGTATTATCAAGCTCATTATCGCCATTTTATCGGCAGTTTCCTGTCAATAAAACGGTGATAATTTTAACACCTAAGTTTACTGGTCAAAAAAAGAGAGCAATAGGTCATATTACCAACGGAAGGCAATACATTATTGCTGTTTTTATCAGCAGGAAACTGTCGATAAAGCGGCAATAATGGGCTTGATAATATATCCTTGTGTATTGCCATAGAAGCTCATGTTGACACTAGAACTTGGGCTGGTATGGGAATTTACAAGGGCCTATTATCAAGCCCATTATTAGCGCTTTAGCGGCAGTTTTCTGCCAATAAAAGCGGCGATAATGTATCGCCCTTTACTGATGATACGGCACTGATGGGCATATTATCAAGGACCGGTGTTAAAATTATCGGTGTTTTATGGGCAGGAAAGTGCCGATAAAGAGGCGAAAATGGTCTTGATAATACGCCTTTGTTAATTCCCATAGAAGCCCATGTTCTGATGTTAACATGGGCTTCTATGGGAATTAACAAGGGCGTATTATCAAGCCCAGACGCGGCCCTTGGAGGGCGTTGCGGTGGGACAGGCGGGGCGGGGGAGGGGCAGGGGGGTGATAAAGAACGGAATCTGGATGATTGTAGGCAAGCAAACAATTAAATTAATAAAACAAATTTCTGGCTATATTATCAACAACATAAGGCGATACATTATTGCCGCTTTTATTGGCAGGAGACTGCTGATAAATCGGCGATAATGGTCTTTATAATATGCCGTTGTGAATTGCCATAGCAGCCCATGGTAATAGTACAACCTGGGCTGCTATGGGAATTTACAAGGGCCTATTATGAAGCCCATTATCACCGCTTTATCAGCAGTTACTGGTGATAAAAGTGGCGGTAATGGATCGCCTTTTGTTGATAATATGCCCCTTCATTTCTAGTATGTAAAACTTTCCTTTTTTATGTGTAGCAGTTGTACTCTCCATGCATGCGCAGCCTCGTTTCAAAGCTGACGTGTTTTTCTTTTTCGTCAAGTTCAACAAACAAAGCTTTCTTTATTGCAGGTATTAAATTTGACGCTTTGTTTTCCCTGGTCGTGTGTGTCATCCTCTGTTGTACTTTTGTAATATATTAATAATCGTATTTTATCTAGATTTATTTCGAGGCGCCAAAAGTTGATGAGGTAAACCGTCGACCGCCATTTTAGTAGTTTTTCATTGTTGTTTTTATTCTATCTGTTACTTTCATTTTATCGTCCTCCTATTTTCTTTGTGATCGGCGAGATTTCAGGGCAGAGACACCACGGTGTTTGTCCTTAAACTCTGATGTTATCAGACTTGGTCACACGTATACCTAAAAACTCTTTTGAAGGACGTAAGTCACAGCCATTACAACGCGTGTTCGTCAACACAAAGACATTATATGTTCTTCCTGATATTGAACATTGACCAGCTACAAAAATTTTTATTAAAGTTTTCAATTTTGTTCCATCAGTTCTACAACGTTGCAGCATTAAAATAACATACTGTCCATATCTTTGTATAAATAATGTTGATGACATTTCTTATTTACATTGGCTACACTCCATGTTTTGACTAGCTCCTCTAATTAAATTGTTAAAAGACACTGATTCACAGTCAGGTAAAGTCAAATATATAAATCTTTCAGTCTCTATGTCAGTGCTACATGTAAACAAACAATTTCGACAGTCATGATGCCATTTATAAGAAAGGCCAAAAAGGTTTTCAACATCTATACCTTCATCTTCCAGTACACCAAGCATAAACATTAAAAATTCCTGGCAATCTTACTGAATATTCTGTGTAAATTGACTAGAACCAGAACATATGTCCAAAACATTTCGAATATCGGAAACTTTTTTTTTTACTTTTATCTCTAGTACATTTCTCATAAACAGAATTCAACAATGAACAGAATCTTTTGTCCCGATTTTCTACAATTTGCTGTTGGAAACTTTGAAGAAAAAAACCAACATTAATAACTACATTAGCATAGCAATTGACACCAGAAGTATTTTCAAACCGATAACCAACATTCTCTTCAACACTGTCCTTTGTCTTTTTGCTTGGAGGCGCAACTTCATCTTGTTTTTTTTCTTTCTCTACAGTTTCAGAACAGATATTCTAAAGTCTTCTTTTTCTACCTACCACACGCTTTTCAATCACTGGATATTGACCTAAAGTGGGTGCATATTCTCTTCTTAACCTATTATACTCTTTCACACAGTTTGTATCTGCAGAAACTTTTGTCGCATCAAAATCAATCAAGTACAATCCAGATAAAGTTTTGACTCGAGACAAAGCAACATATGACATACCTTCTTTAAACACGGTACTTCCAATATTTACTAAAGCACAATCTACACTTAAACCTTGAGATTTATGAATGGTCATCGCATATGCAAAACAAACAGGAAACTGTTTTCTGCAGACATACAAATATTTTCCAAGCAAAAAACGAGCTGCACAATGACTAACTTGTTGTACTTAAGCAATTTCGTCAAATTTGATTTTCAAAAATTCAATGCCAGCTCTGTTTACATAATTAACAAAATCAACAATTTTACCCATTGCTCCATTTACTAAACCTTTTTACACATTCAAATTACGTCGCAAAATTACCCTATAATTTGCACATGCATATACATTCTTTTCTAAACCAGCAGTTTTACTTATCGATTTCTCTAAAGAATCCAATTTCCTCTTCACGTTTTCACTCAAAATAATACTGATTCCTTCATGTTCTATTTTATCAATTGCTTCCAATTTTATAATTTCTTCATTTTCCAACTTTAACATTTCTTCATTGAATATAGAACATTCACGCAGTGTTGGCATTAAGCAGATTACAGATTTGTTTTCTGCAATTCTCATGTATATTTTCTCTGGGACAATATTTGCATTTGGAAACAAATTGGAAAGTAATCGTGTCTGTAAAGCTTGTTTGCCATGTTCGGTCAATTTTCCAATTCTTATATCTTCCATAATCAACATCATTTGCTTGTCGCATATTTATAGTGAGTTCCTTATACTGAAAATATGACCAAATGTTTACATTGCCAATACTCCCCAAAGACTTTCTAGTATCTTCATGTACCCGTGTTTTAAAGACTGGCTGTCCTTTAACAGGAGTAAGTTGTAGATGATCTCCTAAAACTATGACGTGTTTTCCTCCGAATAATACGTCATACTCTGTTTTAAGAATTTGCTGCATTCTTAAATGCACAAAGGTAAGCATTACGTTTGAGACCATGCTTACCTCATCAATAATGAGAAGCTTCATTTTCTTTAACACTCTTGAAACTTCATAAGAAGCTTCTCCAGATAGCTTGTGGTATTGTAATTTGTTGTCATGCTCTACTGGTAGCATTAATAAACGATGTAAAGTAATTCCTTTAATATTGTGTGCGGCCAACCCAGTTGGAGCAGTGACAACACAAGACAAATGCAAGTTAGTTCTTTTCTGTAGAAAACTTGTGATTACTTTAATTAAAAAACTTTTTCCTGTTCCAGCTTGTCCACTCACATACATACGGATAGGTTCAAATGATGAGCAATAGCACTCTTTCTTCTCATGAAGAAATCCATGGTTAATCTGGTCTCTCACTTGCTCATATATTTCTTTCTGCTCAAGATTTAGTTGTTGTTCCAAGTTTCCTAAGTTTGTTAGATGTTCTTGACCTTGATACATTACTGTTTCCACCTCTTCCTTAGCAGTTGCTGCTTCATTTAGAACAATTGGTTCTCCCAGTGGGTCCTGACTCAACGGAGCAGAAGTTTGACTGTCTTGAAAACTGTCTCTAGCAATCTCAGCTGCAATTGTAGCTTCTTGCTCAATTTCGTCATTCAACATTTTGACATAATTAGCAAAAACAGGACATTCTATAGTACCTTTAATTGCATTGAAGGAATCTTCATAGCTGTCAAAATCTCCAAGTAATTCCAATTCTGAACGCCATGGTTTGAAAAGTTGCAAAAGAGGTAAATAGTAAAATTCCATTTTGTCAGGTGTTTCGCAACTCAGTTTACCGTGATTAATCAAATGTCTTTTTCTTTGTTTCACCAGACATCCTTCAGAACCAATAACGACATATATACCATTATTAATGTTTTCGGTAATATTCTGTTTAAAAATATAGTTTTGCAGCACTTCATAGAGACAAATGTTCTCAAGATTATGACTTCTATTTGGATAATATGTATCCAACATATTTGTTTTCACAATATCAGTACTTTCTGGCTCTTTTCCAGCTAAGTATTCAATTTCTTGTGCAGATTTAAGAACTCAGTTTTGTGTTGCAGCAAGACCTAGACTCACCCAAATGATTCTTCTAGATTTGGAGTATAGACTTGCAGATGATACGCGATCCGAGCATTCACATGCTCCAATTTCTCGATGAGATAACATCTTCAAACTGTAACTGTATAATTTCTTACTTAGACTCTTCTCATGGGAAATCTCTTCCCACATTTCCTTCAATTCCGTCTTTTCTGACTTTGTTATGTATGATGTCACATATCGAGCACCAGCAATGGAATTGTCTGCAACATATTGAATATCCATATTAGCATTCCACATGGACAAAATGACTGGGATGTAGTCATGTATGTATTTTGACTCTTCATTTCTTCTTAAGTTGTAGGTATTTTTTTGAGACTTTCTTGTGATATTATGTCACAAAGATGACATAAAACTGTTCACTCTTCCTTTCGATATTACAGGTCGAGGAAATTCAAAACAGCATTTGTTGTAGAATTTGTCCTTAGATTTGTACTTTAGACTACAGTATTTGCCACAACGATGGCTTTGGAATCGTAAGACTTGTTGTCTTAAGTCCTTATCTTGTGTACTTTTGGGTACTTCACATGTAGCATATTCTTCAATAAAAGACAACACAGCATCATCTGAGTCTGTTCCAAATTTGGGAGCATCTTTGATCCATAATAGCATATGTATGTGAGGAGCACCTCTCGCTTGATACTCCATTCTCCAAAAGAAATCCAGAACCTCTCCAAGAGGAGGATTTTTTTTATTGGTGATAAAAGACATCATAGCTTTGAATCTATGATTGAAATACCTGCATACATTAACAGGATCCAAAGAGCACAATTCTCCAGGTGTCTTGAATTTGATATTTGGTATATTTGGATTTGTCTCTTGAAGAAATTGAAGTAAATCATCCCAAGCATATTCAGCACAGCTTAGAGTAAGGAACCATGTAGGAGTTCCTAAGTTCCTTAGCATACATTTATGTTCTCCATGACAAGGGTACCAGTATTCATTAGTACCACGCTGACATGCCATTAGATTAATCAGGTGAGTTTCCAAAACATTATCTTTCTGCTGTACTTTATCCATAAATTCCTTTGCCGAAACATTTTGCAGAAGTACACCTGTTTTCAATATGTGGTTTACTGCAAAAGAAAGTCCAGACAAGTCAGTCTCAAACAAAAGATGAAACAAATATAAAATACATTGTCGAAATCTTGCATCTTCTGCATATAATCTTGATGTCTGGTATTCAGATGCAGGAATCTACACAGGTCGTTCATCATATCGTCCTCCTTTTCCTGTAGGAAACAACTGAGGGAAACAATGAGCTTCCAAGCTTTTTTCCCATAAACTAATGGGACTTCCTTTTGCTTCTTTGATTTGAAATAACTCTATAGCATTCCCCATCATTTCTTTGGAATGCAATGGATGAACACTGTAATATTCATAGATTTCTTCAGTTCTGGACTCATCCAATTTTTCAATTTGTCCAGATGGCAAGTCAGTATCTTCTTGTACAGTTATTTCTTCTTCTCCCACATACACATTTTTGTAATATTGATTCTTTTTTACCAGATACAATGTTGCCTTTTTCACTTTCCTAACATCCACTAATTCTTGCCAGATTTTCTTACTCTTAGTAGGAATGCCATTAACAAGAATAACTAAAGGTTCATCCTCTACATTTTCTAGACCAATAGTTTCAATATTTTTCTTTAAATCTAGAGGCAAATATACAATTATTCCCTTTATTCCTCTTTGTAAATCAGAAGGAGGCAATTTTCCTGTCTTAGGCTCCATACTAACAACAGCTGAAATGGATGTACACATTGAATAAGAATAGACTCATAGGTATTTAAATCCATCAGTTCAGAAGATTATTATGCAGAGCTCTAGCAGGCATTTTGTTCTCTTCTAATTTTTTATAACAATATTTACAAATTCGCTGATCAGAACCCAAATCAAAACAATTCTCTACCAACAAATAAGTTGCAAAATCCTTCCACTCATTATTATTTTCCTTTTCACTTTTTAAATACAGATCAACAGTCCTGGTCTGATTTTTTTAATTAATTTGTCGACAACAGATACAAGAATAATTTGGCCTTTCACCTGAAATCACCTTAAACTGTATAATTTCTTGCTCAAAAATTTCTACACTGCACTGTCCTACATTCTCTTCCACATTTTCTTCTATTAATCTCTCACTTTCTGCACTGTCTTCCTGAGGACCAAAGTAACTAATCTCAATTTCATCACAAACATTTGCTACATCTGATACAGATCCACGCAAAAGAGCACTGTTCAACTTTTTTAACATTAGTGCTGGACGTTTCGCATAATACAATGTTCTGACTAATTTGCTCATCTGAGTATGATGTACTGCTAACATCCTGAAATGGTGGAAAACACTTCAACATACTTTTTTAGAAACACAAAGCAGAGAATGACCTTGCAAACCAGTATTTTCTCTCACTCTGCAAGGGTCTAGTCCTTGTAACATCTTAGGGGCACATTAGGATGGCGGGCGGTCCCGCCTCAAGGGTGGGGGTCCCGAAATGTGCATTAGGATGCGTCCGCCACAGTGTTGACATTGTGGCGGGCGGGGCTCACTGCACCGCCCGCCACAATCTGATCAGCAAATGCACGCATTTGCAGACACGAAGCGGCAGGCACCCCGCAGTGCCTGCTGCTTGGTGTATGCAAATGCGGGTGGGTACCCCCCCATTGCACAGAACACCTCGACCATCACCAGGGGGACCCGCAGGGGGCCCCCAAACCAAAGACCGCCTGCCTTGACAGAATGCCCATTGTAATATGTCTAACAGACACCGCCACCATATCAAACATATTCCGCCCCGGTCGCCATGCGACCGGGGCGGAAAACAGGCGGGCTGCGTTTTTCACCGCAGCGGTCCCCCCGCCATCCAAATATGGCGGGGGGAATTTGGCAATGGATGTCGGGCAGATTGCCTCTGCCAGGCCGGTGGTGGCTACCGCCAGCCTGGCGGAGGCAATCCGCCCGACATCATAATGGACCCCAAAATCTTTTGTTTAACACTTTTCTTGGTATAATTACGTAAGAAATTGCTTAAAAAATCAATAGTTTCTTGCCGCACACTGCAAATACTACTACAATTCCAAGTGTACACTGGAGCTTTAGTACGTCTTCCTAAAACTTCATCAGCTAACACCTCTTCTGCATTTCTAGGAACAAGTTTTTCCTTTATAAATAGGACAACCATTTCTAACCTCATAAGCACGACCACTTTTGTCAACTGCATGCAACAAATCATTACTCTGAAGATAACTTTCTTCATTAAAAAAAGGCTCAGAACTTGAACTATGTTTCCATTAACCCAAAAAAACTCACAAAAATTACTTCTGTTAATTAGTCTTCTCCACTTACTTTTGGACTTCATCAAATGGATTCGCTTATCTAGTGATCTAACTCTATTGATTACTAAAATAAAGAGTTTTCTTTTTAATTCCAAAGCTATCTCAACTACATTTTTTATAGCTTTCTTCTTCTTATGATATACTGTTTATTTCTTATATACCTTAATTTCTTTCATTAAATTTGATACAAATCTATTATAAAACATTTTTTCCTAATTTCCATGAATTGCTTTTCTCTCCTTATACTATATACAGTTTTGTCTGCACTTGATTTTGCATTATTCTTTTCTTTATTAGTAGTTTTTTTTTCTTTGCTGATACACTAAAGACATTTTTCCGTTACTAAACACTACTCTTAGTCTTTAGTATTTTCCTCAAAAAGTGCTCCTGCTCTTGCCAGGACTTTCTTTCTGTTTGTTAAGACATCTCTCTTCATGCAAATCTTTTTGGTGAGTCTGTTCACATACACACTTTTCTTTTGTTGCTTTCTCTTTTGGTCCTTTGTTGGCATGTAGGCATTTTTACTTATGATAAACACAACCTATAATATTAAAATATATATAACATTACAAAAAAATATCAAATATTCTATTATATTACTTACAAGAACAGAGGGAGGAATATGAGGACAAACCTCGGAGTATAAAAATAAGAGGACTTACAGCAAAAGAACAAGGAGTATGAAGCAAGAAAAATGTAATAAAAAATGAGAGTATAAATAGACAGTACAATATAACGGAATATAGAAACAGCCATGGCCCTAGGAGGGAGTTGCGATGGGGCAGGCAGGTGGGGCGGGGGAGGGGCAAGGTGAGGAGTGATGAAGAACAGAATCTGGGGGCATATTACCAACAAGTAGCGATATTTATCGCTAAATAGGGTTAGCGACGATTTTTTTATTGCTGCTTATCGCTGGATATGTTAGGAGAGAAAACATGCTATTAGCAACGCTTTTCTCCATTGTGCTAAAATATCCAGCGTTAGTGGCGAAATGCGTGAATATCGTTGAGAATACAGCAATATTCACGCATTAGACGAAATGGTCTTAGCCACGTTATCCACCTCCCATTGGATAAAATGGCTGAGAATGGGTCTGGGCAGGGGTTAGTATTTGGAGATATTCGCGCTTAGCGTGAATATTTCCAACGCTACGCCTGCCTTGCTAATAGGGGATAGCGGCGTTAGCGGCTGCTTTCAGTCGCTAACTGGTTGGGTACGCCCACTTTGCACGTCATTAGCGATAAACATCGCTGACATGCAAAGCCGGTCCCAAACTGCTCGCTATCGTCTAAAAGCTGTCGCTAACTTCAGTTAGCGACAGGTTGCTAATAGGGCGATGGAATTATCGCCGCTTAGCAGCCAAAAACGGATGCTAAATCAGTGATAATTGGCTAACGCCTCCCTTGGTAATATGCCCCTTGGATCATTGCAGGTAAGTAAACAATTAAAATAATAAAATGAATTTCGGGACATATTATGAACAAAAGTCGATAGATTATTGTCATTTTTATCTGCAGGAAAATGCCGATAAAGCGACAATAATGAGCTTGATAATCTGCTCTTGAGAATTCCCATACCAGCCCAGGTTAACACTAGAACTTGGGCTTTATAGCAATTTTCAAGAAGCTATTATTAAGCCCATTTTCGCCGTTTTATCGGCAGTTTCCTGTCCATAAAACGTTGATAATTTTAACACTGGTCCTTAATAATATACCCGTCAGTGCCATATTATCAGTAAAGGGCGATACATTATCGCTGCTTTTACCGGCAGGAAACTGCCACTAAAGCGGCGATAATGGTCTCGATAATATATCATTGTGAATTTTCATAAAAGCCCAGGTTAACACCATAACCTGGGTTTCTATGGGAATTCATAAGGATATATTATCGAGAGCATTATCACTGGTTTACCGGCAGTTTCCTGTCAATAAAAGCGGCGATAATGTATCGTCCTTTATTGATAATATGGCGCATAATCCCTTAATGTACAGAGGCACAAAATGATATTAAAGAAAAAAACATAACAGCATGCATTATAACAAAACCTATTTACTACTATAAAATGTTTAACAACGGACGAATATAGGAGCATATTATCAATACAGGCAATACCATTATCAACACTTTATCGGCAGTTTCCTGCCAATAAAGTGGCGATAATTGTATCGCCGAGTCTTGATAATATACCCCATAATTCGTTAATGTACAAAGATACACCGCACAGATGCACTCCCATACAACTTTTCAACTCACCTTTCAAATTGAATTCTAAATTAACAAGAATACCACTCACACAGTAGATATTCTTCTACAAAATCTCTAGAGTACAGTGTTTGCAGCACAACCGTCAAATTTAACATTTTCCCTCTCATTTTACACATACATACATATAAATAACCAATTAAAATCCTGTTCACATTAATTCAAAAGAAAACACACATTTCGATTGGTTTAACATTCCAAAGCTTTCAAACTAATAAAACTTTCAACCCTTCCCCCGTTCGAGAATCTGCCAGTTACCATAGAAACACTTCAGGGAACACCTAACTCAGCACACAGGTGAAAAGTTCATCATACATTGTTGCAAATTAAAACAGCAAGTGTGCTTGACGGGAGAATATACCAGCTTATCTTATGTGACGTTCTTTTTTATCACTTTTTCTTAACCAATAAAAATAAGGCTTTTAAAAAACAGAAACATGGAACCTAGTTTTTCATAAAATGTTGTCAAACGACCAATGATTTATTTTCTTTTTTTGAAAACTGCATGTTGTCCACCATTTTAGAAAAATGTTTCTTTTGAAACTAGCATTTCATTTACAGACGCCATTAGAGTACATCCAGACCTCTCTTCAAAATGCTTACAGTGTGGATTGTGGGACACAGCTATATTTTCTGGAGTCAAAGGTACGCACAACAGAAAAGAATTCACAAGGACCTAGGTTTACCAAATGTAGACATTAAATGGATTAAACAGAGAGGATTAAAGTTGTACCAATTGATGCCATTGTTGAAATCCTTTTTGCATCTCCAACACCCTGACCTCATAATTGTGCACTGTGGTGGCAATGACCTAGGCACTTTGACTGGGGTAGCTCTGGAAATGCTCATGAAGCACACCTTTGCCCAATTGACGACACTGTTCCCGAAAACTATCTTTGTATATTCTAATATATGCCAAAGGCAGAGATGGAAGCGGCCCAACCACTATTGTCCACAGTTTGAAAAAGCTAGGAAACATGTGAATACATCTGTTTCTGCCTTTCTCCGAGACTATCGAATGGGGTCCATTTACAACAATAATCTGCGTTTCAATATACATGGCATCTATAGGAGAGATGGTGTAAATTTTACAGATGAGGGGAACTGAGTGTTCCTCATAAACTTATGACTCTGCATCGGTACTTACTTGTAGGTACTAAAATCTCGCAATGAACACAACGGCTCTTTTTAGAGCCACACAACACATAAACAAATACACATCATAAATATCTAAAATAATTTTTAGTTTTTTTGCTTTCATACGCTTACCTGATTACTTTCAACATTACAGCTGTACGTCTGTCGGTATGCGTACAACAAATCTACCGCCCCCTGAGCAACACTATAGGTTCAGAATGTTTCTATTGTGCCCCCTTTCCTTATTTGTCAACTTTGTTTTATTCTTTCCTTGTGACTCGGCTTCCATGACAAATAAGATGGCTTGCAACACTTCCTGGTTTGGAGTATTGACAGCCAATCAGCATGCAGCTCCTGCTCGTAATTGTACATATTTCTGTACGCGTACGCTGCGATTTTTCTTTACAAAAATAGAGCCTAAACATGCATGTACAACCCCCTAACCACGCGTGATCGTCACCACGAAGCCATTAGCATGCATTTCGGGTCATATTATCAACAAAACGAGATGGATTATCGCCGCTTTATCAGCACTTTCCTGCTGATAAAAGTGGGGATAATGTGTCGCCTTTTGTTGATATCGCCTTTTGTTGACAATATGGCCCGAAATTCGTTTTATTAATGTAATTGTTTAGTTATCTGCAATTATGCAGATTCCGTTGTTTATCACCCCTCACCCTGCCCCTCCCATGCCCGTCCTGCCTTTCCCATCGCAAGTCCCTGCACGGGCCGCGGCTGAAAGACGCGGTTGCGATCTAGTCATTTACCACAGAGTTGTGGGGAATCGTTGGTGAGGCGCGTGCTCACTAACCAGTGCGGATTTCACCTAAGACGTTCCAGAGTTCAGACTCGTTTTCAATTGGTCCTTAGACATTCCTGAAGAGAAATTGGAAATATTTCTGTGAGAGTTAAAGAACGTTGTTTGACAAGTTAGTAAGTAAACTTACCTGACATTTTAGACAATATTGAATGTACTCAGTTCGTATTTTATCTAACTTAAAACAAGAAACGATAACATTTGTGCAAGGAAGGTCTTAAGGGAAAAGAACACATTGAGTTAGGAATAGTAGGAAGACTTTTGAATTAAGAGGGAACATTAATGAAAAACATAAGATATGAAGGATTGAGAGAATAGATAACGAGCAACTGCATAAAGAAAAGTTAGCAGATTCATAACATAAGAATTAGACAATAAACTGAGAGGCCTAGGTTAATGAATGTTACATAATTATAGTTCTATAATTTTGCAAAGGGCTAAAACTCTACTAATAGAATGTTATTATATAATAGTATTTATACAGTATTTTTTGTAGGCCAAAATAGGTGAAAACGGCAGTTTTGTATTATATATTACGAAAAGTGTAAAAAATTAACTGTTTATATTTTTATACAAGGAGCAAGAACATAAAGGAAAAATTATGGAAAGTGAGCAGCCTCATACTCAGGAGATTTTGGATATTACTTTGAGTATAATTGAAGAAATATTTGTATCTGTCACAGGCAATGAGAGTGAAGAAGGAGAAATTAGTGCTGCACACATGAATTGTGATTTTGAAGACGAAAGCTTTGATGGAGATTTTCTGGAAGTTTTAAATTATGTTGACATTTTAGTACAAATTAAATCAGAACCTGCTGACGAGGAAAATGATCTAAATGACATATCTGATGAAGTTGCATTGGAATGTCTGTTAAATTATGAGATGTTACAAGAATACATTTATTGTTGAAAAATAATAAATGTTTGAGCACTATCTACTAATGTATTTATTGTACTAAAAGTGAAGCAGTTATAGATTCAGTTATAAATTATTTAAATGTTTGTATTGATTTAAAATATGCAAAGTGGGCTTGAGGGTATCGATTGCTTAAAATCTGTATAGAGTATAAATGCAATCTTTATGCAGCTGCAAACTTGTATACTATGCTTTCAATTGCCCAGTCTGTAACCTTAGACTTTCTGCAAACACTGTGACACTGCTGTTTTAGTATTGTAGTGAGCCAGTCAGCAGTATGTTCTTTTTCATTGTACCGTGGTAAAACTGAAGCTGTAATAAATTTAGTGAGGAACTTTTTTTGCAGAAGTGTAATGATCTAGTCAGTATTTAGATACTCATGGATTAAAAGAGGTCTTAGTGCATAGGCTGTTTCAAACCTTTATAGACTGTTCTATGCACCAGCAAACTTATGTTTTATACTTTAAATTCCTCAATGTGTATCCTAATACTTCTAGCAAACATTCTCACACTACTGTTTCAATATTGTAGTGAGCTAATTTGGGCCAGACATAGCGCGCGCACACACTAGTTAGTGTAACCAGGCGCTCTATAAATGTAACAATAATAATAATTCAGCAGTATGTGTTTATCTATATACTGTGATACAACTGAGGCTGTTATAAATTCAATCAGGTTCTTTCCTTGCAGTCTTGTAATCATCAACTCACTATCTAAGTACTCATGCATTAAAATAGGCCTTAGGGCATAGACTGCTTCAAAACCCTTATAGACGATGTATGCAGTCTTCTATGTACTTGCAAATTGTGTTTTATATGTTCAATTTACTAGTTTATATTGTTACACTTCAGCAAACACTCTGTCACTGTTGTTTTAGTTTTGTAGTGACTCATTCATCCGTATATAGTAATCCTATCACTACATTAAAACACTAATGGGCAGATATACAATAACTGGCATATCCCCAGGAATATGTCAGTTATTGTGCTACGTGACACCACCATAGATGCGCCGTATATACAATGTGGTGTACCATGGGACAAAAATGGCACATATATGTGATGTATCTGTGCTGTAAAGGTGGTGCATTGTATGAATTATGTTGCAAGTTCAACGCATCTCCAGCAATGCTCTGGGGGTCCTATTCTCAGACTGCTGTGTCAATCCTTACACCTGCTTCAAGGTAGTGTAGGGTTTTGACACAGCATGAGTCCAAAAGTGATAAAGTGAAATCTTGTAGATTTCAGTCAACCACTTTTAGGAGGTGTTGCTGTGCCGGAACGCCCCACCCCCCATGTAGGAATGTCTCTTTCTGGTACCGGGATTTACAATGTGACGCACCTTCCAGATACGTCACATTCTTTCGCCCATGGATGCTTGGACTTGTTGCAGAGGATTGATGAATTTATATTGTGTCTGGAAGAATCTCTAATGTTTCCACAAACTGTGTGCACTTCAAGGTCAACCTTTTACTGAGTAGATACTTCATGTACGTATGTATGTACCAACTCCACTTCCTTCAAATGGACCCATCATGTTTATGATGAATGCTTTTAAGTATTGTATTGTATTCTTTTATGGTTTGTTTTAACCGAAATAACGATATTGAATTGAAATACCACATACCATGGCGCATCTTTTGCACCACTGCTTCATCAGAAAAGTGATGCAATGGTGGTGTAAAAGAAGAACAAGGGTGTTAAAAATCTGCCTCTAACAAACACTTTCAAATTCACCTAGGCAGTTTCACTAGCAGTGTATTCTTTTTGAATTTACTTTTGCTATTATTTTACATTAAAAATATGACATGTAACTTTAAAAATAAAATAAATATAAGTATTTATAATAAAAAAGTAGTAAATTACTATAAAAAGAAAGAAATATAATAATTAGTACATTTTAAAATTATCATTTACAAAACCTTAGAAATTCATTGAAAAAACCATAGGTTTCAGGCATGTTATAGTTAGGAATTAGCATTTAAAAAACCTTAGAAATTCACTGAAAAAACCATAAGTTTCAGGCACGTTATAGTTAGGACTTAGCATTTAAAAAAACTTAGAAATTCACAGAAAAATCCATAGGTTTCACCTATGTTATAGTTAGCTGGACATTTCTCACATACCAAACCATTGAAATTCCTCCGTTATAGTTAGTTCAGCTAACTATAACTCGCGCGCCCGCAATGCACTACTGATGATGTCACATATTACATCACTCATGACATGGTCAGTGACATCACTCATGACATCACTGATGACATCTCAAATGTCCTGGTGTCAGAAAAAAAAGACCCATACACTTCCTTAATTATTGGTAAAAATAATAACCTTTATTAAAAAACACAAATAAATGGGAACACAACTTTGTTCTAACAAGCAACAGTATAACATGAAATAAGTGGGTGAGACTCCTCCGGAAGCAGCGTACAAAACCTGCAAGACAAAAAAAAACCATAAGTATGTGTGCCATGTCCAAGAGAAAAAGAAAGGTAGTCAGAATGAAAGGAAGAAAGTGAGAACGGGACAGAGTGTGAGTGGGTGGAAGGGAGAAGGGGAGGGAGAGTCAAATGAACAGGGGGAGGAGGAGACAGAGCGGCGGCCTACTGCACCCAGCCCTCACTGTTCACCTCCCGTCACCCGTGTGTCTGGGATGCTGGGGTCTGCGAGAAAGAGTGCGGTCCAGCAAGTCCTTAAAATGAAACAGAGATATGAATGAGGCCAGAGATTACATTATTATCTACGGCAACATGGCTTGCCTGCACCTGTGCACCTAGGCTGTTGCACCCCAGTCCCTTCCCCCACACTGTGTTCAATTTCAGCTCCTTCTCACCTACCACCACCGGTGCAAGCTCCAACTGCGGGTGCCTCTCTCAGGGTGGCACAGCAGGTCTCCGGTCGGTAATGGTGTCTTGTTACCACGATGGAAAGCTTCAGAATGCTCACGGCATAATCACGGGCTGAGCACCCGCTCCGCCCATTTTGACGCAACCAACTCAGTGTCTGAAAAGTGAGAAATAATATAATGGTGGAATCATCTTGAGGTAAATGAAGGTTTATTACATGCTTCATAGAGAGCACCAGTTGAGTGCATCCTTCCTTCTTGAAGGACGATCTACCAACTGTTAGTGGTAATCGTGATTCAAAGAGGAGTTGGAGTGCACAAAAATACACAAGATTAAATAATAATATGTTATGCCAACGTTCACAAAGTAACAGAGCGCATGCTAGAAGCATAATGTGCACGTGTAATGCAGTGGCGCAAGCCTGTGTGCATGTACACTTAGTGTTGTATAGCATTTTTGGACCCTAGTGTAATTTTCCCGATTCATGCCCTTATATAGGCATAGAAATCATAACCATATTTAGACATAGCTCATGCAGTCCAAATACGGTGGTTTGGAGCAGTTTGACTATCTACTTGCCCGACGCATTCTGCTGCAGCAAGTGCCAAAGGAAGCCGACCCTCCAGCAGGCGCACTGAGAGAGACGCTGTCTTTTCTCTTGCCGAGAAATCCAGCTCCAGTGTTTCCAAACTCCCCTTGCAGGGTGTTGGGAAATCGAGTCCACTACCTGGTACTGAGTGGTGTGTCGTGGGTCTGCACACAGAGACATTTATAAGACTGAATACTTCAAACCGGAACATGGCGCTTCTTTTCTGAAGACTCACCCACGAGCCGAGATTGTACAATTCAACTGGCACAAGACAGAATATTAGCAGTGCACTATATACCTTCACCAACAACGCTGCATATCAGGAATACTTCGCCTGCCCCAAAATAGCCCGGCCTGGTTGGAATTATCACCGGCTGAGCGCTTAAACACAGATCGATAGACTTTGCTACAGCCCTGAAGAAGTCGCGGAGCAATTCTCCATTGTGCAACGAAACACGTGTTGGCTGGCTTGATCCAGCGTGCTTTTACGTTTGAAAAGGAATAAAAGATTCAATTTGATTTAACCATACATTGACGTCACTTCAAGAATTTTTCCTTCCATCTGGATACTTTTTGTTTTGTTTTTTGTACATTGCGATTTACATGAACTTTACTCTCTCTTATGTGTGCCTAGGCGCTTGTTTTCTTGTCTGCTGTGTGTGGGTTTTCCCATACCTTAACAAGGGGTTACAGGGCTTATCCCCTTGCCTAGTTTGCACTATATTTGGTTATTTTGTTGAACTATACTCATTGGCGTACAATAAGCTGAGAGCCTGAATTAATCCCTGATTTCTAACAAAAACCCTTTTTTAGTGTTTTCATATTTGGACATAGCTCTTGCAGTCCAAATACAGCATGGCTACTTCCATTAGTTCCGAAAATCCACAACGATTTCTTGGAAAACTCGGCTTCAGCAGTTAGGGACTTCCCCTTGCTTGAATATTGATTTGTCCAAGAACTCATAGAGTTTTCAAAGAACTGAGACTCTTTGATGCTGTTATTATGTCCAACTTTACGTCAAACTTGGCATCTTCAAGGTATAAATATGTCCACACTTGCCCAAGCAAACACACAGTGGTTTGGAGCAGTTCGGCTATCTACTTGCCCGACGCTTCCTGCTGCAGCAAGTGCCGAAGGAAGCCGACCCTCCAGCAGACGCACTGAGAGAGACGCTGTCT
This sequence comes from Lissotriton vulgaris, assembly GCF_964263255.1. Classification (NCBI taxonomy): domain Eukaryota; kingdom Metazoa; phylum Chordata; class Amphibia; order Caudata; family Salamandridae; genus Lissotriton; species Lissotriton vulgaris. The sequence goes on along the minus strand of NC_141693.1, from coordinate 1,061,083,894 downwards.
TTTCTCTTGCCGAGAAATCCAGCTCCAGTGTTTCCAAGCTCCCCTTGCAGGGTGTTGGGAACTCGAGTACTGAGACAGAGAGATACCAGACCTCCTTCATTCTAAACCAAGGTACGGAGATGATTAGACCCTAAGAAAAATCTTGGATAGGTTCTTGGCAAAAAGAATACTAAACTTATGCTACACCACACTTACTTCTTCCCTCGTACTAGACTTAGGTTAGGTACATTGGTTTAGGCGTATTTTAGAGGCACCAGTTGAGTACTTTTAGTGTTTATTTATTCATGTCTGTATTTTATGGCTTAGAAACCATACCATGCTTTTACAGTATTATTTTATAATACTCTTCTTGCTGTACGCATTATACTTTGCAGCCAGTATTACGATTGTAGCAGTTCATTACTTCTGCATGAGAAAGAAGACTGTTAAATAAATACTTTTATTGAAAATGCCTGTCTCTCTAATTCTCTGCACCTCTGGTGAAACGAAGCATGCACGATTGACTGAGTAAAATATATATCTATTGTTTCCACTACTCTGAAGAACAGTTTTATCTTGGGGAAACAAAGTTGTCAAGTTTATGCGGTTGTCAGAAACTAATCCCTTCTTGTTATTCGAGCAAGTTTCTAGTGACCTCTGAGCTAGCTGGCACTCACAATTAAGTTTAATATGTTTGATAGAGACCTAGTTGGCACAAGTCTCAAGTCAAATCTATAGGATATATTACTCAAATGCGCAGAGCATATTGGGAATATAGGAACTACACTACATGGCGCCCACTGTTTGGTAAGGCACTAATTTAACGCTAGATACTAGAGTAACTCAGTCGTGCTTTTCACAGAGACCCCTTTTTTCCCATAAAATACTCCAATAGATGTCTGGAGTGGGTTAAAGGATAAAATATCCACCATAACTAAGTAGGACAAAAAATCCTATGTATTAGTTTTTTGTTTTTCAACTTTGAAGGATACAGTGTTCCAAAATATTATGCACCTTATCTTTGTTTCCTTGAAACTTGCTCTGCAAGACTTTCAACAAAATGTCGGATACCGACGATGAGAACGGTGCACCCGCAGGCAATATTACCAGACCGGGTTTAGACGTTACAGGTTTCCAACAAAATGACCCGGATTCTATCATTATCCCGGAAAAATTAAGGAAAACAATAGCTATAAAGCTTATAGAAAATGGCTTATCACCAAGAGGTGGTAGAGTTATATTTGTCATAGAAGCACATGAATATCGGCAAACAGAGGTATTCTATTCATGGATTATCTTCCCAGAAGCAAATCCAAGAACAGATGTGTTCCACTTCTACAAGATAGAGGAACCTCCAGCGGAATACGTTCCTTTCGAGGACATTAAAATTCCACTAACTTACCAAGAGCATCAGCTCTGCTTTAAAGGCGCCCTACAACATCAAAATCACATTACCATGCTCAGTCCACTAGGTAGACCAGGAGCAACCTGGCCGGTACTAGCCAGCTATACACCACATCCTGCCATTGAACAAATAACAGGTCCAGAATTGGTAGCTCAGCTAAAACAGTTAATTAAAATACATAGACAATTGGTACAATATGTCATGCGGACTCTAACAGTCCAACCTGCTATAAGAATTCTACAGCAAACCCCACATCAGGGGAACACAAACAAGATTACACCACGGACTAGACAGTCAGTCATTGGTAAATTACCCACAAAAAGGGAACAAATCCCATTCTGGTTAGCTCAAAAAATTACTCAGATCAAGGCAGTATTTCCCGATAGTACACCTCACGAGAAACACAGGATTCTAACAATCTGTTTACCAGTGGGGATGGCACCACATCTGGAGGACTGTGACACTTGGGGTACAGTCTTTGCTGCAATTAACACAAAAACACATGGTGTTCCGTTCATGGCGGTAATACTAGAAGTCCTGAAACAGATTCAAAATTAATACGGGGCAGAGCTGCTTTAAATCTTGGTATGAAATTACTGAAGGATTTCAAGCAGGTCTCAACTATAATATTAGCTAATATTAAAGGTGAAGCAGCATCAGTGGCAATCCACCAAAAACTAAAAGAACTTGATGTAACTGAGCAACCATATGAACTGGCCAGAATAATAGAAAAATCCTATGAAGAACTAGGTAGAGATAGTTTGAGAGGGAAACCAGTAAAACCCGAACTAACAGAAAATCCTGAGAAAGTTTTTTATCAAAAACACTCACTACACCAAAACAAAAAGGGAAAATACTAGACAGACACTTCCTAAAGAGAAGCGTTCCCAATCCAGAGGTATGTCTCCTCAAAAGGAGCCCTCTGAAAAGAGATATAACCTCAGAAATAGGGATAATTTGAGAAAACCTGATAGATATCAAGATACTGATACATGTTCCTCTCGTACCTTTCAGACTTCCTCACAGAAATCCGAAAGAAGAGGACGATCAGAACGCAAGAAAGAACGCTTGTAGTCCAAAGACGATCAACACGTTCCAAAAAATAAGAAAATTCAATTCACCAAAAAGAAAGAGGCAAGTTTAAAAATAAGACATGCCGAGGATATTGAGAACACAACTCAAGAACGGGGAGTGGGCCCAGACAATGCTGGACAGAGCAGCAGAAGTTACCATAGCTCACAGGATCCTGAAAGATCATCTGGCGACAGTGGACCTGAATGAATTCATTCAAGTTGAAACTGCCAATACCAGGGTTAGTGTACCCCATAAGTTATATGAAGTAACACTCCGGATAAAGGGGGACATAACTAGAAAAATAAGAGCACTCTTTTGGGAGAAACTCTCTAAGGGTTATGACATTCTTCTGGCTGAAAAAGAATTGCCACCTAAATTTGTCAGGGAGTGCCCACATGGCGAAGAAATAATTATGCCAGCCTTCTCAAATCATATTCCTATTCATAAAAATTACACCTAAGCCAGAAAATTGGCTGTGGCCCAGGCTCCAGCATTATTTAAAAATCATGTGGGATGGAATGAGGGCTCGCCTCACCATAAGATCCAGTTAAAAAATCAACGTACTGCTCAGAGTCAGTATCCAGTTAAGCAAGAAGCTAAAAAACAGGTCAGGGAGATCCTAGATCAACTTGAATACCAAGGGGTGATTGAAACATGCACCTCGTCCATGAACAATCCTTTGTTTCCTGTCTCCAAACCAGACAATATATCGTCTATTTTTGGATTACAGACATTTAAGCTCTTGTTGCAAAACTTTTGTAGTACAAAATGCACACAGTGCAGCACTGATGAATAACATTGTGCACAAAAAATATAAAACAACATTAGATATTTCCAACGGTTTCTTCTGTCAAAACATTGCACCTGAAAGCAGGTACTTGACCGCTTTCTCAATTATGGAAACAGAATGTCACTTCTGTCGTCTCCCCCAGGGATTCAAGAATAGTCCAGGGTTATTTTCAGCCAGAGTAACAGAGTTACTACAAACGTATGATGATGAGGCATTATCTTATGTCGATGACATCTATCTTACAGATGATGATTTGAACAGGCACTTGAACAGAGTGAACACCATACTACTTGGTTTAACATCACAAGGGTACAAATTCTATTTAAAAAATCACGAATTGCCCACCTCAACGTCCTATTCTTAGGATACAAACTTTCAAGTGAAGGCAAAAGCCTGGCAGCAAACTTTTTAGAGATACGTGCACTACTCCAACCTCCAAAAATGCAAAAAAACTTACAGTCAATTCTAGGTTTCCTGAATTTCGGAAGAACTTACATTCTAAATTACGCAGAAAGGGTTAAACCTCTCTATGAATTAATCAAACCTGATTTCAAATCAACTAATTGGACTCAAAAACCCACAGAAATTTAGCATTCAGTGCAAACAGACATGTTAGCAACAACACATTTACAGACAAGCGAAAACGTATGCAACCTTGTAATCCGAATCATTCCAGGAAGATGCAGATTCACATACCTAACCTTTAATGAAGGTGAAAAGGTACCAACAGCTTACAAATCACACTTGTAAAAACAAGCTGAAATGAAATTCACTTCTACAGAGAAAATTCTGACAGCGGTTCAAACTGCAGTAGCAAAAGAGAGCACTCTTGCGCAGGGAAAACGCATAAATGTCGTTACTCCTGTACCTGCCTTAGAGGCAGTGACAAAAGCGAGGATTCCAAATGCAAAAGCTTTACATCCGAGATGGATACAATGGGTTAACTCTCTTGCTGCAACAGATGTTGAATACGTTTTTGATCCCTACTTGAAAACTCAAGAATTTCTCCAATACGAACTAGAATGTCCTCTGCCCACTGAGATTCTGCCTCTAGAACAATACGGATGTATAATTTATACAGACGGATCAGCACAGCCCGCAATTGGGGGAAAACAAGCTTATAGTGCTGCATGTGCGATTGTTAAAGGTCGCTGGCATGATGGTAAATTCAGACCTATGGTCACAAAAACTCTATCTCTCGGAGACTATACAGCTCAGCGAGCTGATCTACAGGCTTTCAAGATGGCACTTGAAAATACCGATCGCGAATTCCCCACACTCATAGTGTGCGATTGTAGTACTTGCAGAACTGGGTTCAAAACGGTTTCAAAGATGCAAAAGGTGGCACAATCAAGCATGAATTGCTTTGGGAACAAGTAGTTCTTTTACAGAAAGAACTACAAAAGACTCACGTGATTCATACACTGAGTCATCCGCATGGCGGCGTTCACGTTGCAGGGAATTCTTTGGCTGATGAAGTTGCGAAGGCAGCTGTGAAAACGGCTTCTGTAGCTGCAATCACACGTTCAAAAACAAAAATAGACAGAGAAACAATGCTAGCTGTCCATGCCACAAGCAAAGGCTGCGGTGCAACGTTACCTCTGAACTATCTACTCGAATATACATACATAATTGATGCCAATTCCGTTCCTTTTCCTTGAATCCCGGGAGTGTGGGATAGGGTCATTCCAAACAGGAATCGGAGAGGTGTTTTGATTCAAGAAGCACCCCAATTGGGAGAGGGTCTGATACATCAAGGGATCTCAAAATCTCGACTAGAATTAAAAGAGATGTACTGGTGGCCAGGGATGAGCGCCCACATTTACGAATTTGGAATTAATTGCGATGTCAGTTACAGAGATCACAGCTTAGAGCCCCACCAGATACCTGACTACAGTGTAGCCAGCCCAGTACAGACACCCTTGTTAGACAGCATTAGACTTTCTACATGCAGACGTCACCATGGACGAATGCGGTCCCACAACTATTAGGACAAGATTCATTTGGATGTGGCCTCAGCACTCGGCTGACTCTGAAATTGTTATGAAAGATTTACGAGTCTTTATCGGCACATACGCAATCGGCACACTACATTCTGAGAAGGGTCCTGCGTTTAGCTCTAGAGCTTACAAAGAGGCCATGGCCAGCTCCGGTGTTGCATTGCGATTTTCAAGTCCATTCCATACTGAGGAAAATTCTGTAGTGGAAAGAAAAATCTGTGACATAAAGCAATCTATAACAGCTAGGGTATTAGGCTCGGGTGACGGGTGGGTCAAACATCTAATAAGTGTCCAACGTAGTCTTAACAATCTGCCAAGAAATTCTCTGGGTGGAATCACTCCATATGAAATCCTTTTTGGTACTAGAATGATAATCGAAGACCTCGATCGTCATACTTCAGTGGTAGAACATAAACCGTTTGATATCAAAGACCGTTTGGCTGTTTTGCAGAACTTAAATGAAACAAGAAGAAGTCTAAGCAACACATTACAGAAGCCAACGAACACAGTAGAAAAAACAATTGTCTCAGCAAGACCTGTCTGGATTCCAAAAATTGGGGATCTAGTCAGAGAAAAAATAGCGGATAAGAAGGAATTTGGGCCTTTTTACGGAAAACCAGTACCTGTATTAGCAATTAACAGATCAAGATCAGTGTTACTGCCCCCCCTTGCTGGAAGAAAGGAGAACCGGTCCGTATCAATTGACCTGGTAAAACCACACCATGTGGCCGATAATAAGTAGTAGGCCCAGTGGACTCCAAAGATGTAGCAGAAGATCGAATCTTGCTACTATCCAAGAGATTCAAATGAAAAGTATCTTCACCTTTGAAGAATCTGCAGTGAGAAAAGAAGGACTATGCAACAAAGCCATGGAACTTGTGCCTCTTGAAACCCAAATAACAGTTCGCCAAGAAACTCCTGTCTACAATGATATAGCATCTGACTATACTTACATGTCAAGAGACCAAGCAGCTCCAGTGATTTCAAGTAATCCGGATGCAATACCAACAATTGACAGAACTGCCTCTGGCTACTTCATCAACTTTGATACATTTTCTGAGGATCCCAGTGAGCCCAAAACAACGCCAGCAAATAAAACTTTCAAGGACAAATACATATCTCGTTTCACCATGGGTTGAGTTTTGGATTGTGTTAAGTTTGCTTTTTTTCCTACTATGGCTCATTCTCGTTTTTAAGTTTGGGAAAGCTGATAGAGGGACAATACAATAAAATGGACACAGCAAGTAAGAACATCAACTTGCTCCTGAAGCCACACAAATCATCTCATTGTGAACAAAGAGACCTGTCATCAGTAAACATCACAGCCGTTCCTCTACCAGGTGGTATAGCTTGGGACAGAACAGATTATGACATTTATGGTCTGGTAGAGCTGTTGAAGATTCCACACCAATTTAAGGTTTCCTTGAGTGATTTTGTTTCACCCAGCACATTTTCTGATGATTAGGACTTTGAGATTGTTAATAACATGATGGCATACTTAGAGATGTCAGCAAAGTTTGCAAAACATAAATACTTAGAAGGTTTATCAAACTATAAAGAAATGTATTGTTTTAATCATTTTGATCATTATTTGCACAAATCTGCAAACCCTAGAAATGTTTTAACTTATAGTCAATGGGAACATTGTCCAAAGCCACCAAAAGGTAGCTCTAAAACATTTTATGAAAAATGTCCATACTTCACAGGCTTTAATGCCACAAATCCAGAAACATTTTACTTTAAAAATGTCAATAAGACAGGAATGAAAAGTATGTTGACTAATACTAAGCAAATTTATTCTGCAACCTTTTATGCTCAATTGTCCACATTAGGTTTTGACTTTTGGAAAGACAACATTGAGACAAAAACTGTCTGGGCTACAAAAGACTGACAGATGCAAGGTTTAGAAGCTTTATTCAGAGCCTGCATCATCCCAGAACAAATAATGTTTTTTAAATGAAACTGTTCAACAGACATCTTGTCTTGGCCTGGCTAAGATAAAAGATTTAAACAAACTGTCCATACCTAAACCCACACCTGATAGTAATGGAACTACAGATGAGGAGGTAGACGTAAACTACATTTTACAACAGAACAGAACTAATCCTGATTGGAAAAAATGGTTAATCTGGCCCACAGACATGAATAACTGTCAAGATATGGACATAGAACGTACCGCGTTCTCGCGGAGCTAATTGAAAGATTGCAGTGTGTTGCTGCGTGTTTTAAACTGTGTGCTCGAGCAGTTTGCTCTTTTTAAATTTTTGCTGTATTTGTCTGATTACGAGACTAAATACTCCCACTCACCCGCACTGTAAAATTTTACATCTTCACCCGCTGTTCGAGCGGGATTAATCTCAGTCCACACTTTGGCAGCGCCATTTTGGATGAGGAAGGGTCAGGCACTCGCCCACTAGTCAGCGCCATTTTGGGTCGTGCTCTAGTGGCTGGGTCAGGGCTCTCCGGCCAGGGTATTTAACGGGGGAAGTGCGGGCGCGCGCCCCAGGACATAGAACTTACTGCATTCTCGCGGAGCTAATTGAAAGATTGCAGTGTGTTGCTGCGTGTTTTAAACTGTGTGCTCGAGCGGTCTTCTCTTTTTAAATTTTTGCTGTATTTGTCTGATTACGAGACCTAATACTCCCACTCACCCGCACTTTAAATTTTTACATCTTCACCCGCTGTTCGAGCGGGAATAATCTCAGTCCAAACTTTGGCAGCACCATTTTGAATGAGGAAGGGTCAAGCACTCGCCCACTAGTCAGCGCCATTTTGGGACGCGCTCTAGTGGCTGGGTCAGGGCTCTCCAGCCAGGGTATTTATCAAGGGAAATGCAAGCATGCAGCGGGCGCACCGATGGCGCGGCAAGCCTGTCTTCGCCCATCTTCGCCCGTCTGCACGAGGACGGGGCTAGGGGCCGGAATCCCTGTTCGATCTAGCCCGGGCAACATCTGCTATAGCAGGGACACGCTATTGAGGATTAGAGATGTTGTGGGGAATATTTGTACGCATGTCATGCTAACTGAGGCTAAATCTACTTAATGTCCTCACTGTACTTTCTCCATTTTGCCTGCTGAGCTTCCTCTTTCAGGCACGAGGGAAGCTAAATCCTTCTCCCTTTTACATCTCAATTGCAGGTCCCTGCCCAAGCATGCGAGTGAAATCCATCTGCTGCTAGAAGATAGATGTCCTGATGCTCTCTTTCTTACAGAGACCTGGACTAACTTGGCTTCTGACCCTGATATAGTCCAAGCCCTTCCTTCTAACTACACTATCGTTAGGCAGGACCGGGAGGGCAGTCGCGAAGGGGGAGTTGCTGTTATTCTTAAAACTATTTATAGTTGTAGATTGGCCAAGTGCTCTGTATTGGATTGTGAGAGCTTATCCTTTGCAATTGACTTCTCTCCTACCTGTACCTTTTCAGGAATCCTCTTATATCGCCCCCCAGGAGGCCATGCTAATTTTTGTAATGATCTTCCAGGTATTGCTGTAACTCTGGCTAGCCTTGCTCCTAATTTTTCAATCATTGGTGATTTTAACATTCACCTGGACGATTTAGATTCCACCTATGTGCAAGACTTTGCAGCAGGTCTTGAAGTTTTTCAATTTAGACAAATTGTAACTGGACCTACCCATACATTTGGTCATTTGCTTGATACTTTCTTTACGAATCTGGAGAATATTTTCTTGAAGGAAACCATTTCAGTCCCCTGTTCAGACCACTCTTTACTATCTTTTGTCTGGACCCCTCTGGATTTGTCACAACTTTCCATGAAATCTAAAAAATTGGGTCGTACCTGGTCTAAACTTCCAGTGGACGAATGGGCAAACAATCTTAATAATTGTTACAAATGGGGGTGGGGTCGCACACTACTCACACACCGGCAGTGTCGCCCCTAAGGACTCTGGTCAATGTAGTAAAGTGTTTGCGATGCATCATCTTTCGATCTTCTGCTATCTTCGCTGTCTTCGCCATCCCTGGACACGTGTTTCGGGGTTTCACCCCTCGTCAGCAGGGATAGGCAGTGTTCTGGGGTTGCCGATGGCTAGCAATATCTGCCAGGTATAGTACCACTCCGGCGCGTAGGTGCGGGATCCCAGGCTTGTCAGCCCACTGCTCAAGGGAGCTTTAAAGTTACAAATGGGGGCGGGGTCGCACACTACTCACACACCGGTGGTGTCGCCCCTAAGGACTCTGGTCAATGTAGTAAAGTGTTTGCGATGCATCATCTTTCGATCTTCTGCTATCTTTGCTGTCTTCGCCATCCCTGGACACGTGTTTCGGGGTTTCACCCCTCGTCAGCAGGGATAGGCAGTGTTCTGGGGTTGCCGATGGCTGCCAATAGCTGCCAGGTATAGTACCACTCCGGCGCGTAGGTGCGGGATCCCAGGCTCGACAGCCCACTGCTCAAGGAAGCTTTAAAGTTACAAATGGGGGTGGGGTCGCACACTACTCACACACCGACGGTGTCGCCCCTAAGGACTCTGGTCAATGTAGTAAAGTGTTTGCGATGCATCATCTTTCGTTCTTCTGCTATCTTCGCTGTTTTCGCCATCCCTGGATACGTGTTTTGGGGTTTCACCCCTCATTAGCAGGGATAGGCAGTGTTCTGGGGTTGCCGTTGGCTGCCAATATCTGCCAGGTATAGTACCACTAAGGCGCGTAGGTGCGGGATCCCAGGCTCATCAGCCCACTGCTCAAGGGAGCTTTAAAGTTACAAATGGGGATGGGGTTGCACACTACTCACACACCGGCGGTGTTGCCCTAAGGACTCTGGTCAATGTAGTAAAGTGTTTGCGATGCATCATCTTTCCAACTTCTGCTATCTTCGCTGTCTTCGCCATCCCTGGACACGTGTTTCGGGGTTTGTTAGAACCGGCTGTTTCTAGTTGGCAGAGGTATGCACTTCTGACAAATAGGGACACACCTTTTCTAGTCAGGGCAAGGGGATCACACCCTTTGATAACCCCTGCTCACCCCCTTGGTAGCTTGGCAGAGCAGACAGGCTTATCTCAGAGGCTGTGTGTTAAGCATTTATGACCACATACAGTAATAAAGTGAATACACTACAAATGGACACGACACAGTAGTATTATAAAAATAAGGATTTTTATATAAGGCTTAGCACAAGACCAAATAACGACAAAAATATACCACAATCTTAATAAATACTTTTGGAAGGGAAAATAATAGTTCAAATGTAGTTTCTTCTTAGCACAAAGTCTTTCGTATCAAAAGCAACTCTTCTTCTTTAAAACACAGTTTTTAGCAACAATGTAACCCACACGGGAGTCACACGACATTGAGGCAAAGTTAATCCAAAGGGTTTGGCGTCGACCGCGAGGAGCGCTGTGTCGAGCCCGGAGTCGGGCAGACTCCCACAGCACAGTACCTTGGAAAATGAAGCACACGATGATCAGCGGCGTCGAGCAATCCGGCGTCGCGTCTTCGGTGTCGATCAGGCCTCAGTAGTCGTCGATGTGGATGATGATGTTGCAAGAGTGAGCAGCGCTCACAGCGTCGAGAGGGCTTCGAAGTCGATGCAATCAGCAGCGGTGCAGACAAGAGGTCCCTTGGAGCTGGAGCCGAACTCACTACTCACTGGCGTTGCTGCTGGCGTCGATCGGGCCCGGCGGCCGGCGTCGAGGAAGCGGGACACTGGAGCCGTTACTCACGATGTCGAGCTGGATTCGGCGACGTCCGTCGGCGTCGAGATTGCTGGTCTCTTTCAGAGGTGCTGGATTCACAGGTTCCAGCAAACAGCACTTTAAGCAGATGAAGTCCTTTAGCCCTGTGACTTCAACAGGAGGCTGGCACTCTTCCAGCCCTTGGAGATTTTCTTAGCAAAGTTTGAGAGTACACACACAGTTCCTCTCTCCTGGTTCCTTGGCAAAAATAAAGAAGCAATGCAGGATTCCCCCCAGCAAACAGCACACTGGCAGAAGGGGTAGGCAAGTCCTTGGATCAGCAGGCTTCTTGTCCTTGGTGTCAGGGTTCCTTGTCAGAAGTGATCTAAATTCTTGGTTCAGGGGTCCTTCTCTTATACCCCTTTTTGGTTTTGATCCCTTTGTCCATGCAGGGGAATTTCCCAACATCCTGGGTCTGTTGTGGGTGTAGCCAGGCAGAGGCACCTGGCCTATTCACTGAGCAGGGCTGGGTCCTCAGACGCCCAGCAGGAGGTGGAGCCAGCATTGTCACTGGCAGGAGCAGAGCTATCGGCCTCCTGGTAGAAGGTGGGGCCAGGATCGTCCATGGCATGCACAGAGCCATCAGTCGCCTGGCAGGAGGTGGAGCCAGCATTGTATCAGGCAGGGTAGGCTATCAGAAGCTACTCTCCCCCTACTCTCAACGCAAATGTCTCACTTATCCCACACTGACTCATCCAGACCTCTGGAGCCACCAAGCTCCTGTCACACACACACCAAACCAGCAGAAACCAGAAATAGTTAGACAAGAAAATAGCCACTTTCTAAAAGGGCTATTTTCAAACCCAGAGTCCAAAAACCATCCACACCAACGGATGCGTAATTAAACCCCGAGTTCAGGGATACCAAACTCGACATTGCACCATGCTCCCCGAGCCAGCTAGGATTATAGCATTAATAATCCTGGCAGCTCATTCTAACTAATGGAGAGCAGGTTACCTCGCAATAGTGAAAAACGGATATGGCTGTAATTCACTATTAGGACATACCAACTTGGTCAGGCCTGTCCTACCTTATACTTACAATGCACCCTGCCCGTGGGCCTACCATAGGGGTGACGAACATGAAGTTAAGGGAAGGTTTAGGGACTGGCAAGTAGGTGTACTTGAGCCGTCAGCGTGACAGTACCAGACTGCACGTAGGTCTAGCAATGGCAGACCTGTAGACATACTTTTACTCGACCGCTCTTGTGGGTGGCACAACACGTGCTGCAAGCCCACGAGCAGCATTTGGATTTACACGCCCTGGCACTCCTGGTGCACTAGACGAGGGACTGACAGTAAACCAAATAAGCCAAACATGGAATTCAATCAATACAATAATTTAATATAGGGAGCACTTGCACTGTGGCACTGATCAGCAGTGGCACAGTGCCCAAAGCAGTATACCAGCAAAAACATCGTAAACAGTGGAGGCAAACAGAAAAAATGGAGGAGAGACTCAAGCCAATGATGTCAGGTCTAACACGGTTTCACCCCTCGTCAGCAGGGATAGGCAGTGTTCTGGTGTAGGAAAGCTGTGCCTTGAGTTGTTTTAAATCCACACTTTCAGATATAAAACAACACTTAACTTTACTTAAAGATGGCATTGATTTAACAAAATTCTTACAAGGGCCTCTTAAACCACGTCATAAACGTTTCATATATGCCGGTATATACGCTACTTATAATGAAGCATGGAAAGTCACAAAAATGGAAACTGCAGAACAAATACAAGACATTGATTGTATTAATTTAAAGAAAGCTCTCTCCGTGGTTGACAATGGTTTAACAACTCTGTCATCCAGAATGTATTCTTTGGACAGCATTGTATCCTCTGCATTGACATAAAGGAACAGGACTTGCTCATGTAACAACATGGCCAGTCTCAATTGCGTTCTATAATGCTGCAAGGCTGGACGTTACAAAACCTTCGTTCAGGCTATGTGCCTTGGTGTCTAATCAACACCACGTCATTGTTTACTGGATTTAACCTTACAGATAAACAAATCTCTTTGGCATAGAGGGGAGCAGACTATACGGTGCTGAGCATAGAAAAACTGGAGAGATTACCATTACCCGTTTCTGAGGAACCAGCAGTGGAATGGATAATACATGGCACCATCACGATACCAGTGACGATTTTCCAGTTTCAGTATTGCTTAAAACACATACCAGCAGGCCTGTTGGGTAAAGAATACATAAAGTTGACCTGGGATTTACCATACACACAAATGTTGGAGTGGGGGAAAGGAGGTATTTCTTAGTGGTAAAAATTGCAAACCAACACTGAGCAGTACACTTCTATGCCATGGTATTAATTTACACAGAGCCTGTAATGATTCTTCAAACAACTTATCCTGTCACCTGCAGGGTTCCCCGGCAGCAGTGGTAGATCCAATTTTTAGGCAGCTTTTCCAATGGGAGCTACATAATGTTGAATGATCACAGCTGTTGTGGAATAATGCCAGGAATAGCCTATCTCGTTAGTGTGTCATCCAGGGTCACTTGTTATATGCAAGTATTGTTTCCTAAAAGTAAGACAGATGGTGAGTCGCCGCTATGGCCTTCACTGAACATCTCTTCTATTCGAATTGATACTTTAAGCAGAATGAAAGCCATTCTTTTACAAAAAACTGGGCCACTGACCTCTTCCATGGAGACGTATGATCTGCAAGTTGCAAGGTCCTTTGCAGAAATTCATGCCCTATTATCAACAAACTGCCCAGTACATTTTGCAGAAATGTTAAGTCGTATCTTAAACATGTCTGATACCAGTGCTATAGTACATGTATTTAAGACAACTTTTTTCTGGACTGTTAGCACCCTTTGAAGCAGTCCTAGGCATTTTTCCAAACTTCGTGCACTCTGTTTTCGGCGGTGATGTCATTTGAGATGTCATCAGTGATGTCATCAGTGATGTCACTGACCGTGTCATGAATGATGTAATATGTGACATCATCAGCAGTGAATTGCGGGCGCGCGAGTTATAGTGAGTCCAACTAACTATAACGTGGGAATTTCAATGGTTTTGTATGAGTAAAATGTTCAGCTAACTATAACTGGTGTGAAACCTATGGTTTTTTCAGTGAATTTCAAAGGTTTTTTTAAATGCTAATTCCTAACTATAACAAATGTGAAACCTATGGTTTTTTCAGTGAATTTCAAAGGTTTTTTAAATGCTAATTCCTAACTATAACGATTGTGAAACCTCTGTTTTTTTCACTAAATTTCAAAGGTTTTTTAAAAGCTAATTCCTTTCTATATCGAGTTTGTAACCTACGATTTTTGTTATTTTTTTTATTTGCTGTTTTGTGTAAGTATTAATTATTATTAATTTATTTTTAAAAATATTTTTTTCGATGTATTTTTCTTTTTTTTATCCTTTTTTCCTGGAGCGCTCAGGGTGCGCGCACCGGTGAGCTTACCCGTATCATTTTGCCTTGGAGCGCTCCGGGTGCGCGCACTGGTAAGCTCTCCCGAGAGCGCAGCGAGAGCGCTATTTCTGCGTTCGTAAAAAAAAATATGTATGAAAACTAAATAATAATGCAAGACAATCAGTACTAGACTTATAAAAGTAGTATTTTTGATTTTCAGAATAGATATGATTTTGCATTTCCGTAAAGCTATCAAAACGTCACTTAGACGCGCCACGTAAGCGCCCACGGAAGCGCCCACGTTCGTGCCGCGTAAGCGCCCCGGTAGCACCTACATTCGCACCGCGTAAGCGACCCCGGAAGCGCTCCGGTGCGCGCAGCGTAAGCGCGTTAAGTCATGGGACCTTAAATTAACACTTTTCATTGGTTGCTAACAGTTTTTTTTTCAAAGAATGAAAACCACACCCATTTCCTTCACTTCTTCTTTCACTTTTGTGACTGAAAGAACTGTTTTTTGCTGCTCATCCTTTTTGGAATTATAATGGCTGCTAGATCCTCCAGTAGCAGTGATGACTTGAATGACTTTATAGATGAAGAGGTTCCTCAGCGCAAGGTAAAGGAATACTCCATTTGGAAGTTTTTCTCAATACCAAAAGATCAAAAAAAAATAAATGCTCCAAAGGTGGAGTGCCGAATTTGTAATACTATCCTGTCACGGGGTGACCCTAACAGGAAATACTCTTTTGGTAATTCAACCATGATTCGGCACGTTGAGAGGAGGCACCCCCAGAACTATGCCCGGGAGAGTGTCAGGGCTCTGACACGAGATGCTCCAAGGGATGGTGCTTCTACTTCGACTGGAGGAGCAACTGCATCATCGGTGAGGGGGTGACCAGAACAGCTGATTCCAAACATTCAGCCAGTTTTCGACGGAATCACAATCAAATGCAAAGATTGTGATGAATTACTTTGTTATGGTGAACAAAGTATTATGAACATTGTCCAAACCAGAGAAAATCACCGCTGCCGTCCCCAGCCCTGATTTTGTTTCTTTTTTTTGGCTCCTGTTTAGCAGTTTTGCATTCCCTTTTTTGTTTTTGTTGAGAAAAAAAAGGAAAAAGAAGAAAAAAAAAGTTCTTTTTAGAACTACCTCCAATTCTCAAAAAAGAGTTGTATTCTTAAAAAAATCAAAAAGAGTAACTGAAGTGGAGTGCAGTGTGAGAGGAGAGGAAAATGAGTGAGAAAGCAAAGAAAGGGACGAGAGGGGAAGGGAAGTGAAGTAGAGGGACTGAAAGAAGGTGAGTGTGGGAGGTGAGTGAAGAGAAGGAGAGTTAACATGGGGAATGAGGATAAGTGAAGAAAATGTAGTAAAGGAACGGGGGTGTGGAAGGGTAAGAAAAGAGCAGTGATGTTTAGGAAAGAGTGGAGATACAGACTGGATAAAGGCAAGTGAGTGTGAGACAAGGTGAGTAAGGGAGTGAAGAGACAGAGAAAGTGAAAGAAAAAGTGAGAGTAGAAGACTGAGTGAGGGAGGAAAGAAACATAAGTGAGGGAGTGTGGCTGTGTTATAGGGAGTGAGCCTGATAGAAGAGGAGTGACAGGCTAAGGGGTCAGAGAGAATGAAACAGAGAGAGAAAGAGGGAAGGGGAGTGTAGAACTAAGAGGACAGAGGGAGTAAGAGAAGGAGTTAGTGAAGTAGAGTAAGGAGAGTAAGGGAAGGGAAAACAGTGAAGGAGTAAAGGAAGGGAAGTGAGAGGAAAGAAAGTAAAGGAGAAGGTCTGAAAGGTGAGTGTGGGACTAGGGCTCAGTTATAGTGAGTGAGCGTGATAGAAAAGGAGTGAGAGACTAAGAGGACGGAGAGAATGGGGGTAACAGAGAGAGAGTGAGAAAAGGGAAGTGAGTAAGTTAGAGGACAGAGGGATTGAGAGAAGGAGTTACTGAAGTGGAGTAAGGGGAGTAAGGGACGGGAAAAGAGTGAAGGAGCGAAGGATGGGAAGAGAGAGGGAGGGAAGTAAAGGAGAAGGTTTCAAAGAAGATGAGTGTGGGAGTATGGCTGAGTTATAGGGAGTGAGCGTGACAGAAGAGGAGTGAGAGACTAAAGGGATGGAGAGAATGAGGCTAACAGAGAGAGAATGAGGGATGGGGAGTGTAGAAGTAAGAGGACAGAGGGAGTAAGAGAAGGAATTAATGAAGTGGAGTAAGGAGAGTAAGGGAAGGGAAAACAGTGAAGGAATAAAGGAAGGGAAGTGAGAGGAAGGAAAGTAAAGGAGAAGGTCTGAAAGAAGGTGAGTGTGGTAGTATGGCTGAGTTATAGGGAGTGAGTGTGACAGAAGAGGAGTGATAGACTAAATGGACAGAGAGAATGGGGGTAACAGAGAGAGAGAGTGAGAGAAGGCTAGTGAGTAAGTTAGAGGACAGAGGGATTGACAGAAGGAGTTACTGAAGTGGAGTAAGGGGAGTAAGGGACGGGAAAAGAGTGAAGGAGCGAAGGATGGGAAGAGAGAGGGAGGGAAGTAAAGGAGAAGGTTTCAAAGAAGATGAGTGTGGGAGTATGGCTGAGTTATAGGGCATGAGCGTGACAGAAGAGGAGTGAGAGACTAAAGGGATGGAGAGAATGAGGCTAACAGAGAGAGAATGAGGGATGGGGAGTGTAGAAGTAAGAGGACAGAGGGAGTAAGAGAAGGAATTAATGAAGTGGAGTAAGGAGAGTAAGGGAAGGGAAAACAGTGAAGGAATAAAGGAAGGGAAGTGAGAGGAAGGAAAGTAAAGGAGAAGGTCTGAAAGAAGGTGAGTGTGGTAGTATGGCTGAGTTATAGGGAGTGAGTGTGACAGAAGAGGAGTGATAGACTAAATGGACAGAGAGAATGGGGGTAACAGAGAGAGAGAGTGAGAGAAGGCTAGTGAGTAAGTTAGAGGACAGAGGGATTGACAGAAGGAGTTACTGAAGTGGAGTAAGGGGAGTAAGGGAAGGGAAAAGAGTGAAGGAGCGAAGGATGGGAAGAGAGAGGGAGGGAAGTAAAGGAGAAGGTTTCAAAGAAGATGAGTGTGGGAGTATGGCTGAGTTATAGGGAGTGAGCGTGACAGAAGAGGAGTGAGAGACTAAAGGGACGGAGAGAATGAGGCTAACAGAGAGAGAATGAGGGATGGGGAGTGTAGAAGTAAGAGGACAGAGGGAGTAAGAGAAGGAATTAATGAAGTAGAGTAAGGAGAGTAAGGGAAGGGAAAACAGTGAAGGAATAAAGGAAGGGAAGTGAGAGGAAGGAAAGTAAAGGAGAAGGTCTGAAAGAAGGTGAGTGTGGTAGTATGGCTGAGTTATAGGGAGTGAGTGTGACAGAAGAGGAGTGACAGACTAAATGGACAGAGAGAATGGGGGTAACAGAGAGAGAGTGAGAGAAGGCGAATGAGTAAGTTAGAGGACAGAGGGATTGACAGAAGGAGTTACTGAAGTGGAGTAAGGGGAATAAGGGAAGGGAAAAGAGTGAAGGAGCGAAGGATGGGAAGAGAGAGGAAGGAAAGTAAAGGAGAAGAACTGAAAGAATGTGAGTGTAGAAACAAGGAAATTTCTTTTCAAATTACATCAACACATCTTGAAAATAAAATGGCACAGACATTGAAAGCACCATTTCATCACAAAGAGAAGATGACTTAAAAGATTTTTTGAATCAATCCACAGATGAAGAATTAATTCAATGTTTGGATGAAATAGAATCAATGAACAATTTTCATGAAGACATTAAATATATGAATGGTGATGAAATACCAGATGAGGACATGCTACAAGTTCTATTAAATTATGAGAAATCTGAACAATAAATTATTTATTACAAATTAAAAATTAGTTGACATATTATTCATTTTTATTTCTAATTTATGAGGTAAAAGCGAAGTGATTGTAGTATATTGTAATACTTATAGTATAGAGTGCAAAATGTTTATGTTACATAGTAAGTTTATTCATATATACTGCCCTTCTCCCACTGTATTTTTACCAATGTATATTTCATATATCTTCTTCATCTCCTGCCTCCTTTCTCTCACTATCTGTCTCTGATACACCCTATCGCCACCATTTTGTGAAATTTCAGAAAAGAGTGAAATGTAATACTTCAAAACTTGAAAAGAGAGCAGGGTAGAGTGCCCCTCACCCCAATTCTTTTTTAAAACTATTTTCTTTCACTGTTTTCCCCTTGGTGCGCTCAGGATGCGCGTACTGGAGAGCGCACCTGAGAACGCACCCGGCGCTTACCCCGCAAAAGTTTTGAAAAAAAAAAGTTTTTTTGCCCTTCAGGGTCCTTCTAGGCCCCCCTCAGAAAACCTAGGGGGTCAGGAGGTGTCTACTCTGCCCCCTTTTAATTATTTCCCCCTTTTCTTTTTCACCACTTGTGTATCGATTCTACCGAGACACAAGATGGCGGACTCTCTGGACTGTTTAAAATGTTGACAGACACCCGACAGCCAATCAGCTCTCCGCTCGCGCACTCCCGTAGCGTGCCGGGTGCGCTCCCAGGTACGCGTACCGGTGAGCGCTCGGAGCACGTCTATAGATATATATGTATTTTTGAAGTTAATTTTTTTTAAAACCACTGAGGCAATTTTCACCAAATATAGCAAAGGCAAATCTGCGAACCAGTCCCTACAATTGTGCCAAGTTTGGCGTAATTCCATTCAGCAGTTCCGGCTGTAGACTTGTCAGACCGTCCTATGGAAATTAACATGGGAAAACACGTTTTGGGACCCCCCTTTTTTCTCAGCCCCCACTTCACGAATCCCCCTGAAACTTTCAGAGACGGAGCGGAGCAGAGCTGGCCAAAATTTTGGAAAATTACACACAAATTCCTCAACCGGCGCCAGAGTTATTCCCAATAGAATGTTGCGGATTTCCTATGGTAGCTAGGTCCTAACTATAACTACCTACTGGCGACCGCCAGCAGGTAATATATATATATATATATATATATATATATATATATATATATATATATATATATATATATATATATATATATACTGTTGAGATATTTTAATATTTAATTATTTAAATATTTATTCTTGATTTTTTTCAGTAAAAACTGTTTTCGTTTTACATAGGATAATTAATATACATTGTAATGGCATGCCTTGTATTGTATACGTGGTAAAGGTATGCGTTGTAATGGCACTTTTTATGTATTCATAAGAACATGCGTTGTGATAGATTGCTTTGTAAAATCAGGCGTTGTAATGGTAGTTGCATTGTAAAGTCTGTGTTGTAAAAGTATGCGTTGTAATGGTATAAGTTGTAACGTCATATATTCAGAAAGAAAATACTTTTATATGTGTGTTGTGTGCAGGTGTGAGGCTAAGTGATTTTTTATGAGGAAGAGGGTGTATGAATTTGGATGTGTGAGTGATAATAAGTGACATCTAGTGCGTGAGAGTGAGTGTTAGTGAGCTTGAGTGAGTCAGTGAGAATGTGCATGAAGGAATGTTAGAAAGGGAATATGAGTGAGAGTGGAATGAGTGATTGTGACTGAAAGTAACTATGAGGGAGAATGGATTCTTTAGAATGAGTGACAATAAGTGAGAATGAGTGACTCATTGTGAGTGAGTTAGAAAATCTAAGTAAGTCGGAGTGAGAGGGACTGCGAATAAGCAAGTGCTACATTGACTGACAATGATGAAATCAGTGCAAGTCAGTGACAGAGAGCATGAGAAAGGAAGAATGAATGTGATTGAATGCAAATGAGTGAGAATGTGCAGTCTGCCACTGGCCCTGGCGGATGGTTATTCGCATTATAGAGGCCCCCATAGCAAAATGGTCCCAAAAGCATATTGGGGACAGTTCTTACCATGACAGGCACCTATAACAACATACTATGTAATTGCTTACTAGAGGTAATACTTGCCATATGGGACATCCATGCAAAATACTGATGCGGGGATATTGGATATAATTCAGGGATACTGGCTGTAAATCTTGGCTTAGAGGCACACATGGGAAAATGCTGGCATAGAGGAGGAAATTCTTGACATGGGGTCACCAGTAGCAAAATACTGTCTCTGAGACATTGAAGGTAATGCTTGGAATAAGGAAGGACAACCATGATATACGGAAGGGGCAACCACGACAAAATGCTGGCCGTGTCATACTAGAGGTAACTTCTGACATAACGATCACACATGGTGGATTGGTGTCAGTACAACGCGATGTATTACAACGCGTTCCGTTACAACGCGATTTTTACATCGCAAATACCATTACAATGCATGCCATTACAACGCATGGCATTACATAGCAGATACTTTTACAACGCATGGCATTACATCGTAAGTATAGGTAAGTATATTTTTTTTTAAAAAAATGTAATAAAGTTAATTAAATTAATTTAAAATAATAAAAATAATATAACATTTTTAAAACAGTAATTAATTTAATTATAGTAATTTAATTAATATTAAAATTGATAATAATTTAATATATTTAAAATAATATAAATATTGATATGTTAAAAATTTATAAATAGAAAATAATATAATGTAATTAATTACAATAAATATAATTATAATTTAATTAAGTTATAAATAATACATAATATAATTATATTTAATCAAATTAAAAGAATTTAATTAATTAAACATTTATAAATAATATAATTTAATTATAATCGTTTAATACAATTAAATTAATAATTGAAAATATAGTTATTATTTTAATTAAATTAAATTAAATTAATTTAATTAATTTAATTTATAAAAAGTCGTAATACCCCTGTACCCCAAAAAACAAACCCAGCCCTAAAAACACCCCTGTACCCCAAAACCCAAACCCTGCCCTAAAACCTAAAAACACCCCTGTACCCCAAAACCCAAACCCTGCCCTAAAACCTAAAAACACCCCTGTACCCCAAAACCCAAACACTGCCCTAAAACCTAAAAACACCCCTGTACCCCAAAACCCAAACCCTGCCCTAAAACCTAAAAACACCCCTGTACCCCAAAACCCAAACCCTGCCCTAAAACCTAAAAACACCCCTGTACCCCAAAACCCAAACCCTGCCCTAAAACCTAAAAACACCCCTGTACCCCAAAACCCAAACCCTGCCCTAAAACCTAAAAACACCCCTGTACCCCAAAACCCAAACCCTGCCCTAAAACCTAAAAACACCCCTGTACCCCAAAACCCAAACCCTGCCCTAAAACCTAAAAACACCCCTGTACCCCAAAACCCAAACCCTGCCCTAAAACCTAAAAACACCCCTGTACCCCAAAACCCAAACCCTGCCCTAAAACCTAAAAACACCCCTGTACCCCAAAACCTAAACCCTGCCCTAAAACCTAAAAACACCCCTGTACCCCAAAACCCAAACCCTGCCCTAAAACCTAAAAACACCCCTGTACCCCAAAACCCAAACACTGCCCTAAAACCTAAAAACACCCCTGTACCCCAAAACCTAAACCCTGCCCTAAAACCTAAAAACACCCCTGTACCCCAAAACCCAAACCCTGCCCTAAAAGCTAAAAACACCCCTGTACCCCAAAACCCAAACACTGCCCTAAAACCTAAAAACACCCCTGTACCCCAAAACCCAAACACTGCCCTAAAACCTAAAAATACCCAAACACCCCAAAACATATACATCAGTACCCCAAAACATATACTCCTATACTCATACTTATTTTAAAAAATACTTAAATTAATATATTTAATTTATAATATTTAAAAACGAAATAAATATTTTTAAATAATTAATAATAATTGAATCAATTATAAAATATTAAATAAAATTAAAAAAAAATTAAATACTTACCAATACTTACGATGTAATGGTATGCGTTGTAATAGCATCTGCTATGTAATGCCATGCGTTGTAATGGCATGCATTGTAATGGTATTTGCGATGTAATAGCTGCGTTGTAACAGCATTACGTTGTAAAAGATGCGTTGTACCGGTAACACACCACACATGGTATATGGACAGAAGTTATGGAGACATTTTGACATTAACATGTATTTCATTGCAGATTATTGTATATTACTTTTGGCTTAAGGGCACCGATAGCATATGAGGTGGGAGCATGACAAAATGCTCTCCCTAGCACAAATGAGGTCATGTTTAACATTTCTGGGCATCCATAGCACATTTTGATAAACAAGGGCCCAATTCTAAGGCAGGGTCTGGTTTCATTGGCAAATGTATGTGAAAATCGTGCTTTAAGTGCACTAGTTGACCTCAATTTTCTTGGGAGGGGGAAGAACCCTCTCTCCCAAAACCTCCTAGATGATGTTGAGCTCATTCGCTTAATACAGTTCAGGGCAAGTGTTAGGCTCCAACTTTCAAAGCTCACCAGCCACGATTGCAAGAACAGAAGGTAAATGTTTTGATGAGAACTGGTTACTTTAGTCTTTTCACTGAGACACGGAATTTCGTTTGTGTAAAAAAAATCAGTAGTGCAAAGCACATACTTCTAATTGTATAAAAAATAAATGAAGTATAAAACGAACACTTTTTTAAACAAGTGCCACATTTTATTATTACAAATAAGTGAAAAATGTGTCTGAACTAAAATGTCCCCTCTTCACATCATTGACAGTACTTCACAAATGAGCATAAATCATATTGTATTAACAGTAAGAAATAGTGTAAACCAGTAGCACGGGTCATGTTCAACATATTTACATCAAGTGATATACGTGGGCATATCTAACTTCAGAATAACTATTAAATAATGAAAACTTGCGGTACAAACATTTTTTGTAATCCCAGTGAAAGCTTTGTGTTTTGTGGTATCATGTCCCCTTGAGAATTTTCCAAATAATATGCAAGTAATGTTCAACTTGAATATCATGTAACCGCCCTGATAAACGTTTAAATGTGTTTTTCTTGTTATGGTAATCAGGAAGTTAAGGAATTTTGGCGATCTAAATGATTGTGCTGTCATCTGGGTTATGGCCATGTGACATTTCCTAGGAGGATCCCGGGTCTGCGGTCATACAATGTCATACCCTGTGATATCACTGAGTCTATAGCGCTCGTGAGGTCACTTCTGCTATTCCTAGCATTTTGCTGGACCAATATTTACATTGAGGTGAAGTTCGTACTATTGCTTTACATTTTGATGAATTCTAACGTTTGACGTGGGGGGTACACCTGATATAATGCGTAGATTCCGATTCGGTTCAGCCTCACCACAAGATATCCATTTAATAGAAACCACCGAGACGACTATCTCGTTTACAACCTTTGCTTCGAAGTCATTTAAGTTCTTGTCGTTTTTCCAAACATTTCCAAATTGGTCCCCCTTGGGGTTCTCTGTAACTAATTCGAAAAGCCAAGTATCAGCAAAACTTGTATTTAGAGCAGAGGTAGAATGTGTAATGATTATTCATATGAGTGTTAGTCACCAGAAAGTGCTGCCAGATACATGTCTTACTTATTTATTTAGGAGAACAATTTAATTTACATCATTTATTTTTCTCTATTTTATGGTCAGAGGTTTTTGGTGGGTGAAAATTGATATGTACCTCATTGCTGCATCATCAACAAGCAGCCACATACACTTAGCCCAATGGCCCCGACGAAAAGCTGTGAATGTTCGGGGAATTTGGAAATATTATAAAAACACAGATCATATCAAATAGACATTTAATGGACAAAAAGCTCTGGAAGCTTAAGTATGGTAAAGAATAAGAAAAGTTCCCAAGTAGGAACTTTGATTACATGCTTTAGAATAGTGTCATCTACAAAGCTGATTTGTAGCACAATCTATGCCACTCACTAAATCTACAACGAAGAATTTTGTGCACACACTGCAAAGAATGTGCTACAAGTGCCCTCTGTGATGGGTTTATGTGAAAGTAAGCATTTAGCAGACATTAGGCCACCACAGGAGAGAGGGCTGATTCTACTTGATCATCCTCTGTCCTTTTGGGAGTTTTAAATAGTGCGAACTAGACCTGAAGGTATCAGAGCGCTTTACATGAGCATCAGCTGCGTTATAGATGGACACATTCATTTTTAGGTCAAGCCTAGCGGCAGCACACATGCGCTGCTCGCTCTGCGAGGCATACAGTAGTCGACTATGCTATGGAAGCCTAGCCTTCTCTCCGCCCATATTTTTGATTGGCTGGTGTCATTGTCCTTGGAATATGCTGGTTTCCGATTGATAATGAGGCTTGTTAGTCGCTCCTTGTTACCGCCCTGTCTCGATTTGTTACCTCCCATGAGGACTGGATCTTTTACTTGTTGCGTTACACAGTCTCTTTCATAAGTTGGTAAGCACTATTTTCTTTTATTTGCAGCGCAGTCCGCTTTCACTTTAGCGCTCGCGCTTGTTTATTTAATTAATTAATTTGCTGCACAGGCCGAAAGGGAGCGTTTCTATTCACTAATCTAACAAGTATTTGCAATGCAATAGGTCTCGCATTTACCTGAGTTTGAGCTATTGACAGTGCAAATAACGCCTTTTATTTTTGTTTTTGTTTTTAAAACATAAATAAAAGGCATTGTCATTTACAATGACAGTAGCTTAAACTTGCATAAATGCGAGACCTATTGCATTGCAAATGCTTGTTTTTTAGGCACAAGGATATTAAGTGATTTACCGAGGATCATAGGATGTTGAGCGTCCCTGCCGAGACTCGATGCCGGTTTCCTAGCTTTGAGGTTGACTGCCCTAGTAGTTAGGTTACGTCCTCTCCCCTCTTCATCCCCCCAGTAAAACTAGTATGACAGAAGGCCTGAGCCTCGGATCCTGCCCTGCCACACATCCGCCACTTGCTTGAATTCTGCAACATGTAGATGTTTCAGAAATAGAGGCCAGATGTACAAAGATAGAGTCACACAAATAGTTGTTGAAAATTGCGCAACACCTCCAGTCACGGCGGGGGAGGAAAGGGGCAGCGGGTTGATTTGCAAAACAACCTGCCCAATGTATGTTAGTTAGGTTACCATTTTCAACACCCTTTTTGATTGGTTACAAACAAGGATAATAGCCTGCACAGTACAGCAGACAAAACTCCTTGTGCCTACATTCCCAAACATTAACTTTTTAAACATTTTATTTTACTTTTTCATTTTTTATTTTACAACTGTCCGTGGTGCTGTTTTCAAGGAATGTTTCCTGTGGGGGACATAGTGGTCCTGTGGACAAATGTCTGCTCCTCTCACAAGGTCACCAAACACTATTCCCAAAGGGGAAAGCTTTCCTGCAAGAACAGCTTCCACTTTGAAAATCTATTATTACATCTTTTGAGGAGAATACGCCCATCCACATTCTCATCCAGATTTGGGACTGCAGAATACTTTAGCATATCTAGCCCTAGGTCAAAGATGCTTGTGGCCTTAAAAGCAATGCACAGTCCCCAGATGTTCATGGATACTAATACTGGTTATTTAGATAATGCACATCACAAACTAAATTGTCCCTTAGCAAGTGAACAATGTATGTTGATATACAATATCACTATTATCGTCAGTCTACTTAGGCCTTCACAATGCAGTTTGTATCTCTCAGACAGATAATATCAACATCAGTCTCAAGCTCACAATGAGGGAAACATTTGAATGCAGCCTTAACTTGCAACATTTTACAATGCCTATGGAATGCACTAAGCAAAATTGGATAAGTCTGAAATATGCTTGTGTAAACAATGTAGTTATGAGTCTATATGCACAAAAGGAATAATCACACTGGTTTGGTGTGGGAGAGGAGAGAGAAATATAGTAATGGGAACCGTAGGATACTATTGTCCTTATGATTCACTTTCAACGAAGGTATCCTACCACCCTGAGATCAGTGGGTTTTCTAAAAAATTATGGCCATGTCACAACCCCTCAAAAGGGCCTGAAACATGTTGACTTCTTCATAGGGTATAGGGATAGAAACCCATCCCCACTGAGGCGTAGCTAGAGCTTGTGGCTGTAGAGATGTGTGAGGTAGTCTAGTGGTTGGGGGGGCGGAGTCGTAGGAGGAGCAGGAACAGGAGGAGCCGGGGAAAGGAACTGGTCAGTTAGAGTAGGGACAGTGAGTGAGTAAGAAGTATTGAATAAAGCTCTTGAAGATAAGCAATGGTGTCTGTGGTTATTGGTAGCTGGACGCTACAACTGGCGACGAAGGTGGGATGAGCAAAACCCCACCAGCCACAGCACCTCGTAAAGCCACCCTGTCCCCGCAGCGTCGAGGAACGAGCTCCGCTGCTGAATCAAGTGGGCGCCGAAAAGAGGAAGTCGGCAGTAAGTGACCTCGGCCCCAGAGACGCTGAGGAGTCCCAAGAGAGTCCTGACAGCGAGCGCTGCGACGCTCGATATATGAAGACATTTCGCGCAGAAAGCGCGAGTCACGCTGGATGCGTGCAACTTGGCATCCTAGGAAAACAGGAGTCGGGAGCCCACTCCGACCCTGTCCAGCACCCCAGATCGAGACCGGAGTCCCCCGACGTCGAGGACACTGCTCCGAGAGCCCGGCGACAGGCGCTGTATGGCCGGCGTTTGAAAGACGCTTTTGCGCCAAAAGAAAACGTCGGACTTGCCCCCAGTGACGCCGACAACAAAGAAGGTACTGGGAGCCCACCCCAGCCCTCGTGAAGTGACCCGTAAAATGGAAGGGGTCCCAGAAGCCAAGTGACCCCTGCAGAGGCACCGGAGGACAAGTGCAGAGTCGGCCGGCATCGGGTCTCACCCCCGATGCGTGAGGAGTGGCGAGGCAGCTGAAGAAACGGAGGTCGGGAGCTCACCCCGATCCTACCTGCCACGTGGATGCCCAGATGCGCGTCTGGAAGTGCTCTTCGCCTGGAAATCGGCTGCCGGTGAGTGCCGAGTGAAGAGACGTGTGTCTGGAGGCTTGAATGAGACTGAGATCTCGTGGGAAACGAGATTCCCATAGCGGCGGCCATCTTTGAGTCAGGCGGATTTCTGGGACATACCCTGTGTGATTTATGGGCGGCCATCTTGGAGTCAGGCAACCGCCAGAAGGTGAACAAACATTGGCAAGAACAAAGCAACAAACATTGGTACATGTAAAACAACAAGCATTGGTGCATGCAAGGACAAGTATTGGCCAAGACTAAACAAGCATTGGTACATGCAAATGAACAAGCAGTGATTCATGCAATTAGACAAACATTGATACATGCAAATCAACAAGCATTGGCGAAGACCAAACAAACACTGGCAAAGGCCAAACAAGCATTGGCGAAGGTCAAACAAGCAGTGGCAAGGCAAACACACAAGCGTGGATAACAGCGCGTGAACAACAATAAACACGGCGTGGCAACTGAAACAGAACAAGCACGGGCAACCACAAGAGTTACTTACCATACATGCGTTGACCAAAAAAATGCACTAAAGCAACACGTGTCTGTACAATAAGAGGCACAAGCGAACACAAGAACCAAGCAACGACAACAGCACAATGGAACACGCATTAGCAAATGCAAGAGACAGATAACGACAACACTGAGCGCAAACTGAAGAGCGCCGAAGAGAGAAGAGCTGCTGGACAGTACTGCAGAAGACCCAGAGGAGGGCAGTCCTACAGAGGACCCCGGAGAGAGCAGAACCATCCAAGCTCATTCGCCGACGCATGCTTCGTTGGTTACAAAGACCATCAATCTCTAAGCAAACGACCAAACCAAAGACCTTGACCAGAATCTCCCTCTCTCATGGCGGGTGGAGACATAGCACAGCGAGTCACTCCATACAGTGAAGTACCGCCCCCGGCGATGCAGACTGATGATTGGATCTCGGATCTCAAACGACACCGGTGGCTCGAAGCACTAGAAGACTTCTTAAAGGCCAATGGTGAGCAAAGAGAGAGGAAGTGTCTACTACTACTCCTCCATTTGGTGGGTCCGGAGGGCCGATGCCCAATCAGGACATTCTCCAAGGAGGACACAGAAATCTATAAAAGACTCCAAAGGGAGCTCTGTGCTCATCTCAACGCACAGACAGATGTGGATCATAATCGCATGGCTTTCAATACAGCACGGCAGGAACCAGGCGAACCGCTGCCAAATTTCATCACTCGTTTGCAAAGTATGGTACGAGATTGCCACTTCAACACTTTCACAAATGAGGATGCGGTTCGACTTCGGATCGTTGAAGGTTGCACAAACCCTGACACAAAGCGTAAGATCCTGCAAGGGCATTGGTCGTTAAAGGAAATCATCAAGAAGGCCGAAATTGGAATGCAAATCAAAGCAAGAGAAGGGTTGAAGGACGTGCACCTAAGCGCAAACCATCAAGATACCGAGGACGATAGAACTCAGAAAACAAACAGAACTGAAAGGAGAGAGAGGGAAGGCAGACCAGCAATAAGACAACGGGAAAGACACAGTGACAAAGAAAGTGACACAGATTACTCAGAGTCAGACTCCCCAACATCCGACTACTCGAAGTCAACCAAGGATTACTCGGAGTCAGATGACCCAGAGTCAACCATCCAAAAGACCGTTCCAAGAAGTTATTCACCTCCCAGGAGTTCCTCAAGGAGTCACTCAAGGTATGACACAGAATGCTCTGATGGGGAAAGAGCATCAAGTGGGACAGATCGCACCCCTGGACAAGAGGGCATCCGGCACAGCAAGTGGGAGAGAAAGAATAACCATAGAAGAAGGGGTCGCACTGGTCAACACCGGAAGTCGGCGCAGGAACATCAGTCGACAAGCAGTGAAGACGAGTTCAAGGAAACATCTGGCGAAGAACACATAAAACTCAAATCAAAAGTGTTAGAGCCTCCAACAAGAGAGAAGGAGAAGCAGGTCGCACAAGACGGACTGATCCTCCATTGCAACGAACCAAACAAGAGGACAAAGAGGCAAAAGCTTGGGATCAAGCACAAGGAACAAGCACAGGATCATCAAACAACCTCCCAAATGAGACAGCATTGAAGACGTTCCAACAAAGGCACACAGAGAAACATCTCAACGACAACTCAAAGGGGAAGAACAATTCGCTATGGACTACGGACTTCAAAAATCCATTACCAAAGACAGTTTCAGAGAAACGTTGGAGAAGGAAAGGGGAGAAGGATCTCTCTGACACTGAGTGCACATCTATCCGATCCTGGAGGTCGACAAAAGACTTCTCTGACCCAGAAAGCACGTCCATGGCCAGGAACTCCTCTGGTTCAGAGAGCGCGTCCGTCCGATCCTGGAGGTCAACAAGAGACTTCTCTGACCCAGAGAGCACAGCTGTTCGATCCCGTGAGTCGACCAAGTCATGGTCCCGACAACAGCCATGGCGTCAACCACCCGAACGCGCCATAGAACCAAAGGGCACCCTTCCTGTCAAGAACAACATAACACACACTAAGGTCTCTGAACACTCAGTCACGCCACAAGACAATCTGTCATGCCAATCACAAACATATCCGGACATAGACCAGACACCGTCACCCCTGAAGGGGTCCGAAAGGCTGACTCAAAGGACCTATAAAAGGAAAACAGAGACAGTGGACCTTAGTCACCGGACGGGAAGGGACCTGCCAGCCATTCCGCAAAGAAAGCGGACATGTCAGTAGAGAGAGATCATCAGATGAGTGAAAAACATGCCTATGCACAGATAGACAACGAGTTCGTCAGACAACCCGAGCCTGTGCATGAGTTACCGAACCAAACCAAGACAGTCTTGTCAGATAGTACCGTACTGTCTGATGTGCATGACCCAGAGGTGGACGACAGTGTCGCCCTCGACCGGACAAGACAAGAAGGGGCAAAGGTAGGCGCAGGTGCCTATGAGAAGACCAGAACATTGTCCACTCATGAAAGGGACCGAGCACCCGAACCAACTGTTACACCACTAGAAGGAAACATGAGGACTGCAGACCGTGAGAGTGAACAGCTCACACGCATCGTGGTCAAGAACGCCCTGATCAAGACACCGGAAAGAGTGACCAAAGCCAAACCCACCACTGACTCTACGCTACTGAGGCTTGAAGAACAGACCGTCTGCCAACCCGTGTGGTGGATTGAAGAACTGCGAACACTGAGGACATTAAGCTCACTTTGTTAAGAAAGGGGGAGATGTAGAGCTGTGTGAGGTAGTCTAGTGGTTGGGGGGGCGGAGTCGTAGGAGGAGCAGGAACAGGAGGAGCAGGGGAAAGGAACTGGTCAGTTAGAGTAGGGACAGTGAGTGAGTAAGAAGTATTGAATAAAGCTCTTGAAGATAAGCAATGGTGTCTGTGGTTATTGGTAGCTGGACGCTACAGTGGCGTCCGGGGCTATCCCTCAGATTGCCGCCCCTGGGGGGGGGGGGGGATGAGTGGGGGGTCGGGGTGCGGAAGAAAAAGGACCGAGAGACACGTAGAATCACCGCAAATAGTTACCTCGATCATGAAAGTTACATGCAAATACATGACACGGTCCAAGGCTACACAGTTGAATATACTTGCACACAGACTGCCACCCTGATGGATTTCAGGAAGGGCCTAAAAACATGGTTATTCGATTAACGTCCCTCATCAGCAGCACCGCCCCCAGCGCCTAGATACCCTCACAGGGGATAAGTAACGCTATGCAAATCCTGTTTGTTTGATTGACACCCGATTTCCACACATCGTTTGTGCGCTATATTAGTTTTTTTCTGTAAAACTGTGTCTTTGCAAGTTAAGTGACCCCTTCAATGGAGATTTTGCTGTCTATAAATGACAGTGCACGAACACACCATGCTTTAATGATATATGTGCAACATTTTGAGTTCAGTGATAAAGCATTGATGGCAACGACACCACTCTGAAAATTGTTCGAGCATCACTGGGTGTTCCCAATCCTGTTTCTTTCTCTTGGATTACCTTCTCTGACTCAAGGAAATTTTAGTCCCCCCCCATATGAATCTGTCAAAAGCCCTGTGGACATTATTAAAGCAGGTATTTTCCTGATAATGTGGTAACCTGATATTTTACTCATTTGCATTTTTAAAGAAAGGGCGCATGTTGCGTGTTTTTTAGTGTCTCACCAGAGACAAGAAAATATTTGCACCAAACTGATTTTTTTAAGCAAAAGTGGGCATTTCTCAACGCCGGCACTAGGGTAATAAAAACAGGCAGCACAGTAAACAGGCAAGCATAGGCTCTGAGTGACAGCATGTCCCGTGTTATTAGTGGTCGCGGTTGTGTTGTTTTTTTTAAACACACAAGTGCGTCCCATGATGCATTGCAGTGGCGCAGAAAAAGAGCACCGTGCCCTGTTAGCCACTGCGCTGCATTTGCTCACACCCAATCCCAGCGTCTCGAGCTGGAATGCGGCTGCTTTTAAAACTGCGATGTACCAGCAACATTCCTGCCCTGAACCCTTTGTTCTAAGAATTGAAAGGCGTGGTAGGTAACCATACTGTACATTTATACAGCTCTCTCACAGGTCCGGCAGAAGCAGGTTTCCAATCTTGAGCCATGTTTACAGCAATGACAGCCAGGCCTGGCTCTCACACTGTCACAGTGCCTACAACTAACTGTACGGAAATTGATGTTGCTGTGCCATGATATCTGCAGCAACACCGAGCAAGTGTCTTTATCATACCGTATTTCACCCATATGATACATTAAATTGTCATTTTGGGAAACTATGGCAAAGTCAAAGATAACATGGTGAGTGTCACCACAAACGTAGAAGAGTGACTAGAAACAAGCATTATGAGGGCGGGAAGTGTTCAGCTGCACAGTTACACAATTGTTTTACTGTATGATCAGTTTGCAAGGTTACTAGGTGAGTGCCCTTCGATTTCAGCTGCTTCAACATCTTAAAGTTTATCGTTGCATTTATATATATATATGTACACAAATATCACAGAAATAAAAGTCAAAGCCTGTAGGCTCCTAGCTGCCAAGGTGATTGTTGTGTGTGACATTACCTGGTTGAAGTGGTGGCAGCCTTTCAGATCTCCCTCCCTCCATGTCTCTAGATATACATAAATCTTTTTGCCAAATTTGGTGTAATTCCGTTCAGCGGTTCGGGCTGCAGTTGTGTCAAAAATGCCTATAGGAAATTGCATAGGGAAAACACATGTTTGGACCCCCCCCCCTTTTCTCTGCTCCTGCTTGATGAATCACCCCAAAACATTCCAAACAGTATCTGAAATGAGTGGCAAACTAGTTTTAAACATTTTGTGAAGATTTGTCAAATGGCGCCAAAATGAATGCCAAAACAAAACATGTTTTTTCTTAAGTATAACTACCTACTGGTGAACCCCAATAGGTAATATATATGAATGCTCCTGAACTAGGCACCCTGTTTGGGTGTTGCGTTTATTGACAGAGCTGCCAATAAAATTCACATCAAAGCACACCCAATGCAAGATGCACTTTCAGGCCGTAATTGCTAGTTCACACCTACTTCTCATTCTCAATATATATATATGTGCAAGTGTGTATATT
The DNA here is from genome assembly GCF_964263255.1 of Lissotriton vulgaris. Lineage (NCBI taxonomy): Eukaryota > Metazoa > Chordata > Amphibia > Caudata > Salamandridae > Lissotriton > Lissotriton vulgaris. The sequence continues at coordinate 1,061,051,240 of NC_141693.1, read as the reverse complement.
AACATATATATCTATTCACTTACTGAATCCATTGCAAAAAATAGTTATGAAAATGCTTATTATTTAGTCATCTTCTGTCAATGATTTATTTATTTTTTCAATTGAAACAAATTAATTGTATAACCAATGGTATATTCATGGTTCATATGAATTTTTTGGGGGTTTTATTTCTTACTTTTTTATCTCCTTCGATTTGCATTAATCCACAGGCTTTGGCCAAGAGGCTGTTGTGCTTTAAAAAAAAAATGTTTTATTATTTTTATTTATCAGCCTGAAACCCATTACTACATAGTTCCGAAAAGGATCTCAATCAAATATTCAGCGACCATATATTGATATAAGTACAAGACCAAACTTAAGTTTATCCCCTCCCACACACTGCAATACATATTGGTGGTCAATTAGCAACACACATTTCACATTGTTGGCACCTTGCACAGGTAGAAACAGGTCTATGTAGTTATTTTCAACCTTCGTTATTTTGCGTTACACTAGCTGCAAGTCAGGTTTCCCAAGTAGGTACATGGTTAGAGGAGTGAAAAAGCCGTCAGGCGAAAAGCCTCAGGTAATTCTTCCGTGTATAACCCCAGCTGCTCCCTACAGTACATTAAATCTCGAACCCACTTTTGAACAGTTGGGGTAGTTCTGGTGCCCCAGCATTGGGCCACTGCCCACTTGGCAAACAGGGTCGAGACAGCAACAATGCGCCTGTTGCATGGCTTAAGTTTCTTAACCATTCCCAGCAGACACAATTCTGGAGTACACGCCACATTTTCCAATACTACCTCAGTAAGCACTCCAAAATGCATAGATTTTGTCGGAGCTCCATGCGAGATGCATGAAGTCCACCTTATCTTGCCCACATCTTATACATCTCGCAGTTTCCCGCAGGCCAAACTTCCGCAATTGGCTTGGTGTATAATATAGTTGATGCGGATATTTGAAATGAATAATATGGAGATTGTAGTTTGCTGTCAGTCTGCCAGTCAGCTCGCAGCAGAACTTCCACTGTTCCAGTGGCATTCGGGACTCTAGCACTGCATTCCATTTGATTAGTGAAGGAGGGTCACTAACTTCAGTCTCTCTCATAGACGCATTGTACAGTTTTGTCACCTGCAGTGCTGTCAATGTTTTCGGCTCTGCTGGTAAGTCAGGGAATATAGATCTAATCGCCTGCCGTACCCGTACATATGTGAAGCCCAGCATTATACTATGGTCTTGCCCGGCTTGCAGGTCCGAAAGCGACCGGAATTGGCAAATTCTTATATAGATCCTCGAGCTGCCTGACCCCTGCCGCCTTTAGTGTCCTCAAAACCGCCTGCTCTTGTGTCGCAGTGATATCTGGGTGTATGGCAGTCGGCTGCGCCGGGGCGAATAAATAATCCAATCGCGCCTACTTAGCCAGTGTCGTCCATGCCCAAGCAGTACATTTAACAGAATTAGGGGCAGATGTATCAAGTGTTTTGCATGTCGCAAATGCTGCGAATCGCAATTTTGCAGCGTTTGCGACATAAAAAAGTGCAATTGGCATGTATCAAAGAAATCACATCGCACATTAAGAATTCGCATTTTTGCGAATTCTTAGTGTGCGAGAAGTGATTGTTTGCAGAATAAATAGCGATTTCTAATTTTGCATTTTCCTAAGTTAGCGAAAATCGCAAATAAGAAATCGCAAGGCAAGAAATCGCATCAATATGTAAGAAAAATTCGCAAATTACGATTTCTCTAAAATCGCAATTTAAGAAATCGCTATTAACACCAAGTAGAAGCAGGTGGTAAAAAAAAAATCACATAAAAATGCTCCCAGAATGCATTTTCTTTCTTACCAAAATGGCGGGACTGTACCTGATTGCCAGGAGGCTGCGCATTCAAGCTCTTGCCCAGAGAAGACAAAGGCAGGAGAGAATCTTTAGAATACGCATTACGCTGTTCCAGCAGACTCAGGAGGAGATCTATGAAAAATACAGGCTACATCCTCACACCATTCTTGACCTGATAAATGAATTGGAACCTTTTTTGGCACACCCAACAGGCAGAACACAATCAATAACAACACATGTGCAGGTATTGTGTTCACTGCACCTTTTGGCTTCTGGCTCCTTTCAAACTGTAATTGCAGAGGTTGGTGGAGTGTCACAGAGTGCCCTATCACGTTTTTTTCATGTCTTCCTGGACGCAATGCTAAGTAGACTCCATCATTATATATATTTCTCAAACACACAGCAAGCCATACAGGAAACAAAGTTGGATTTCTATCAAATTGCAAGATTCCCACATGTGATTGGATGCATAGACGGAACCCATATTGCCATCACTCCACTCATTGACCCCGCATACCATCACTCTGCATTTTTTCACAACGCGTATGCATTTACCACGCATGCCTTTACAACGAATTACGTTGTAACGGCATGTATGGAAAATGCACACGCGTTGTGAAAAAAACCCAGACTTCATGAATAAGGAACCAGGAGAAGAGAGGAACCACGACAAGAGAGAGGTAAGGGGGTTTGGGTTAATTTTTTTAGGGGTGGGGGTCGTGCTGGGGTAGTGATTGTGTAGTGTAGGGTAGTGTTTATGTAGTGTAGTGTTGTGGTGGTTGTGTAGTATAGTGTTGTGCTGGGGGTAGTGTTATAGGGTTTAGGGTAGTGTTGTTGTGATTGTGTAGTGTAGGGTGTAGGGTAGTGTAGGGTAGTGTTTTAGGGTTTAAGGTAGTGTCGGGGTCGTGCAGGGTTGTGTTTTAGGGTTAAGGGAATTGTTGTAGTGATTGTGTAGTGTAGGGTTTAGGGTAGTGTTGTGATGATTGTGTATGTAGGGTGTAGGGTAGTGTTTTAGGATTTAAGGTAGTGTCGGGGTCATGCAGGGTAGTGTTTTAGTGTTAAGGGAATTGTTGTAGTGATTGTGTAGTGTAGGGTTGTGTTGGGGGCAGTGTGTTAGGGTTTTGGGTAGTGTTGGGAGTCGTCCAGGGTAGTGTTTTAGGGTTAAGGGAATTGTTGTACTGATTGTGTAGTGTAGGGTTGTGTTGGGGTAGTGCGTTAGGGTTTTGGGTAGTGGTGTGGTGTTTGTGTAGTGTAGGGTCCTGCTGGGGTAGTGTTTTAGGGGTTAGGGAAGTGTTGTGGTGTTTGTGTAGTGTAGGGTTATGCTGGGGGAAGTGTTTTAGGGTTTATGGTAGTGTTGTAGTGTTTGTGTAGTGTATGGTAGTGTTTTAGGGTTTAGGGTAGTTGTAGTGTTTGTATAGTGTAGGGTCATGCTGGGGTAGTGTTTTAAGGTTTAGGGTAGTGTTGTGGTGTTTGTGTAGTGTGGGGTCACGCTGGGGGTAGTGTTTTAGGGTTTAGGGTAGTGTTGTAGTGTTTGTGTAGTGTAGGGTAGTGTTTAAGGGTTTAGGGTAGTGTTTGTATAGTGTAGGGTAGTGATGTGGTGTTTGCATAGTGTAGGGTCGTGCAGGGGTAGTGTATTAAGGTAGTGTTGTAGGTGGTTTTAATCTTGACACCCGGACTTCTATTTAAAATGTCCTCTGAAGTCGGGGTAGTTCATTTTATCCATTTTTATTATTTGAGCACTGCACTTTTTTCATCCACATTTCTTGAGGGTGCACATTATGAATATACTCTTGATATCCATTCCTGTACCGGCACTATATGGTCGGATTTAGGAAGGGAAGACTAGCAATTCCCACATGACGTGAACTCCACCACATGGGTGGTCTGATGGGAATTGTATTAGCTTTCTGCCACTAAGGGTCTTTGTTTTTAACAACATGTTTTCACGCATTCACTATAGTGCCACATGGTCACTGTTGCTAGTACACACCCCCTTAGACCTGGTCTGCTCTTTTTGTGTGTTTAGTAACTTGATGTAGGGGAATGAGCAGACAGGTCTTAAAACATTCCCCTTGACCCTCCACACATCTGTTTTGTTTTTCAATCTTTATTTATTGCTCCATAAGACCCACCAGAAATCAGATGGTGGCTCACCAGTGGGCCGCGACCCACACTTTGGGAAATGTGGTTTTATGCTAACTAATGAGACACTGAACTTACGTTTATACATTTTTCTGCGATTCATTTCGTATCCTATTTACATGTCATATGTAAGTATATTCATGTTTACAGTTCATGAAGTGCTTAATAACTTATTTCTGAAATAATTCAAAGTAACTTATGAATGCACATTGTTTCGATTTCTTGTGTACTATATCAGTCAATACTTGATTAATGGCAATTGGGGTGTCTTTCTATTTAGTTTTTAGTGATCCTAACGGGCCACAAAGGGGCTCCTTTAAAATCATGTGCCAACAGTATGCGAAAATTCCATGTGGTAAGAGTGCAATTACAAAACTTCACACATCCAGCAAAACAACCGCCTCCCTTCCAAAGGACCAATTATAAACATAACATTATTCAAATCGTCCTCTTAAGGCAATGATGTTCATTATCTGTATGGATTACATAAGGAATGAGCTACAAGTTCCACTGGGCCGACATGCTAGGGATTATGATCAGCTCCAACAGAGCTAGCAGTAAGAACGCCAATGTAAAATAGTTTCCTAGATGCATTTTATATTGTGTGTACCAGAACCGGGGTTTTAGAGTTATGTACAATCCAGTACCAAATGCTAGGAATAGACAATTATCTCTGGAGACAAAATGAAAGCAAGGACAAGTCCTAAGTCAGTTTATAGGTGAAGATAATAGATTTCTGTCGAAGAATTAATGTACAGAGTCCGAAATTGCATTGGAGACGTGAATTATCACTGGAGATATCACTGGGGCATTAATCGTTTTAGATCCTTTTTAAAAGGCTGAAACAATGTGTTCTGCATACTGTGGCGAGAACAATGTTTTATGTTTCAAGGGCATTACTTGATCTGTGGCAAATGACTTCTTGGATAAAGTGTGGCACAGGGGTGTGTCATTTTATAAAATATCAGCTTGTACAAGCGATGGAATGCTTCTTAAATCTACTCATCCATACTTTTAAATACCATGCACACTTGCCCTCTTGGGCCATAAGGACTACCTTAGGGCTGACTTATAGATAATAAAAGGGAAGGTTTAGATCAATGAAAAAGGTGATTCTGACAGATCAAAAAGGCAGTTTAAAAAATGCCTAGCTAATCTGCAGTGGCAGGCATGGAGACATGCCTTACGGGCTACTGCAGTTGGAGCGTGGGGGGCATAATGAGTGCTGCAGTCCAGTAGTAGCATTTAATTTACCAGCTCTAGGTACAGGTAGTATCATATACTAAAGATGTATGGGTAAATTAAACAAGCCAATTATGTGTATGCCAGTTTTACCATACTTAAAAAATTAGAGCATAAGCACCTTGCCAACGGTTGGTCTATGACCAACATAAACAGGTTCAGCAACAAAAGGCAAAAGTCTGGGTGAATACCATGCAAAAGATAGTAATCGACAACAAAAACTGTGTCACATTTTTGTAAATAAGGTCTTGGATAAGTTGTCCTTCCACCACACTCCCCTGTGCTCATTTGCTGAACTGGTTTATTCAATAAGACAATTATGTTTTTGCAACACCCAAAACTATACTTTGTCGACACTGCTGATGACCACGCCCACCCTGAAAATTGTTCCAACTACACTGCCTGAGAGTCATAGAGATCTAGCATTATTCGTTACTTTGAATTTGTGCTTCCACGTTTCTGGAAGGTTGGAGAAGATCTAGACAGTAGCTTTGAAGTGCATGGAATTTCCTGTCTCCCCTTCCCTGGCTCCAAGCTGGCTGAAGTGACAACAAAGTGTCAGTAGGCCTTTTTGTGAATGCAGAGCATAGGCAATTCAGGTATAAGTGGGACTATGCTCAGGTCTGCCCCATCCTCCCAGCAGATGGCCCACTCAGGCACACCTAATTCCTAAACTATGTGACAATCTGGGAGGAAATCACAAAGTCTGCCAGTTACACCCAGTCATATTATAATCAGGCCAGGCTTTAGCCACAAAGGCTAAGGGCAGAAAATGCCAACTTTCTAAACGTTATTGTTTAAAAATGTAATCAGGAACGCAACTTCACCAATAAATAGACACCACTAAATAGAGCTTTTCACCCCACTTTCAAAGACACCAAACATTAGCATTTTCTCTTCCCATTTGGAAATTACACTTATAAACTGTAATAAGGTGACACCAATGTTATCCTATGGGCGAGCTAGGCCTTGCAGTAGTGAAAACAAATGTAAGAGTTTTTTACTACCAGTACATGTAAAATTTTAAAGTACATGTCCTACCTTTTAAATATACTGCAGTCTGCTCTCTGGTATGTCCAGGGCCTAACCTAGAGGTGAAATATGTATCAAAAGAAGAGGTTTGAGCCTGACAAAAGGTTTATTTTGCCAGGGTGAAGTGGCGGTTTAAACTGTACACAGAGGCTTTGCAAGGGCAGGCCTGAGACATGTTTAAAAGGTCTACTTAAGTGGGCGGCACAATCAGTGCTGCAGTCCCACTAGTAGAATTCAATTTACAGGCCCTGGGCGCATGCAGTGCCACCTTACTAGGGACTTATCAGTAAATTAAATATGCCAATTGGGGGGCCTCGTCTGGCGCTATCAGGAATGGCCACCATTTAAGGAGCTTTGTGGCAGCCAAGACAGGGAGTTGGGTCGCTACCATTTAGGCCCCTATTTGAATGCTCTTCTCTTCAGGCCAAGAAGGGTAAATCCCTTCCTCAGCAGTAGGACTGCTCCTTGCTTTTTAAACCCTCCAAATCCACAAATTGCGGCTGGCGCGCTGATGGCCACGTCAAGCCCACCATTTTGTTTTCTATTCTCCACAGATAGGTGCCCTCAACCTTATATCAGTCTGTACCCAATTTTACAAATAAAGGATATACCAATTTTTTATTGAATTGATCAAAACAACCACTACAACAATCAAGCATCTCCCTTTTATCGCGAGGACTCTCCTCATCCTATCTCTACTTTTACACCCGCTCTGGACCAACTTGGTCCCGAAGTAGGTATGCTTGAGAATACTGTTCTTAAACGCCTCAAAACATCCATCACTCATACGTTTCTTCCTCCGCCCAATTTAAACAAAGAAGAACTTGGTGCTTTAGTTGATTTGAGAAATAACACTGATGTGACCATCAAAAATTGTGAAGAGGGCGGAGGGATAGTCGTTCTAAACACTCACAAATACATCCACACAATGCAAGTCCTTCTAAGTGATACCACCTATTATCTATCTGTCAAAATAGATCCCACCTGGAGAGTAAAAAGGAAGATCCATAATCTCAATAAGAAAGCACTAGAATCAGGTAGGATTCATCAGAAAGAATGTGACTTTCCTAACATAGTACTTCCTAGAATCGCCGCAGTACATGGAGTCCCAAAGATCCACAAAAACAGCGTAGACCCTCCATATCACCTGATTGTTACCACAATAGGCTCAGTGACTGAGCCTATTTCAAAATACATTGATCGCATTCTATATCCATACATATCTAAAACAACATCATACATCAGAGACACTAATGCAATGTTACAAGCTGTGGAGGGATTACCTTTGATGGTACCAAAGACATCTTGGTTACAACGAATATTGAGTCCCTTTACAGCAATATACCACAGCAAGGAGCATTGAAAGCGGTACGTTGATTTAGAGAATACTATCAAATAGACTGCTTCCCCATATTCATCAATGAGATCCTTCAAGTGGTACTAGAGGAAAATACTTTCAATTTTAATGGCAATATCTACTGACAAGTGAAAGGAGTCAGTATGGGAGTCTTGTGCTTCCACTGTAGCAAATATATACATGGTAGATTTTGAAAGTATTTTTATATACAATGAAATAGCCCCCTTCTTTGAGTCTATCCAAAATTGGGCTGGTTATATTGATGAGTTTTTTTTTTGGGAATGATGAACAAAATGTACTACGGAATAATTTATGTGACACTAACCTTAGATTAACGGCCAATACCAGCCAGAGCAGTATAAAATTTCTTGATATTGAAATTAAAGAACGAAATCACACTCTCGAAGTTGATCTCTACGTCAAACCGACGGCTAAAAGTACACTGTTACACTTTAACTGTTATCACCTGAACAAACTAAAAGAAAGTATTCCATTTGGGCAGTTTCTCCGCTTCGGCGAAACTGTTCCAATCTAGCTGATATGACAACAGATTGATTATGATGAAATCTAAAAATATCAAGAGAGGATATTCACAACGGCTAGTACGCGAAGCGTACAAAAGCGCACGTTATTATGATCGAAATCATCCACTGGGTAATCACCCACCTAAATCGACACCAAATCTAGTCTGTGTCACAAGACACTCCACAGCCAATGAGAAAGTACGCCAAATCATAAGTGCAAATTGGCACATTCTAAATGCCAACTTAGAAGAGAATGACATACTACCATGTCCGATGTTCTCACATAGGAGAAACAAAAACCTGAAAGACCGAATAGTCCACTCACGTATGAACAATCAGAAATTCTTCATCGAAACGACACTAGGTGATCAGAATCCTTCAATAGACAATAACATATGCACACATTGCAAGGCCTGTGATCATGCTATCATAACAAAAACATTTGAACACAACGCCCAAAAGATAACTATGAAATCATTCACAAACTGCAAGACGAAGAACATCATCTATCTCCTATTGTCCCCAGGTTGCTTAGGATATGTAGGGGAAACATCAAGATCCCTAGCCACACGTTTAACTGAACATCGTTCAGCCATACATACGAAAAAACAATGGCACCCTTGGTTAAACATTATGTGGAAGCTGGACATAGTCACAAAGAGATTGACAGGCTTATCCTGGAAAAAAACAACATCAAACCAGGTATGGACTCAGAGGCAATTAGGAAAAGCAAAGAAGTGTTTTGGATTTTCATCTTAGATACATATGCACAAGGTCATAATCAGGAAATCCCATGGAAATAAGCAATACGCTATGATGCCAGTTGAACCCAGAGTCGTCTTGGTATCTGTAAACATTCTCTTCCAGTCTTTTTTATACCCATGATGAAAATGTTCTCTTAACATTGCAGTATAGAACATAGGCTTTAAGCCATTGCCTATTTAAAATGTTAGTTTTTTTATCTACCACCTATCTGAGGTCACTGTAATGTAATACATATTCAGACGGGCCAACAACATGGCATTAAGAATGTCTACATTTAGACAATTATTCTCTGTTCATACAGTTTGAGCATTCTTTAGCTAGATCTAGACAGGGTAAGATATCTTGCTCTCTTCCCCCCCCCCCCCCCCGAGTATTCAGGAGTACACGCTATAAGTATCCGAGCATCCAGAAGACTTAGCTACAAATACAACTCTATGATGACCTTTTTTAGGCTTATTCTTCACCATTATTTTTACATCTAGTTACTTGTTTTGAACATACAATATATGTTTTTCATTTTTTCAATCTTTATTTCGACCATTTGGTCATAAAAGATACACATACATTAAAATCACATAAATTCTGTCACATTTGATAAAACATCAGTGCATGATTTAAAGATCCACCTCAAACATTATTAACAATGTTAAAAATAAAGCAATTCTACAGACTACCCAGCATTTTTTAAAAGACGATTACGCGTATACCACACATTTGTAAAAAATTTGGCAAGCGCAAAAACAATTGGGCCGGAAACATCGCATTTTAAAATCCTGTACATAGGTATATATTCCCTGCCACCCAAGTTCTTAATCAAAGGCAGCAGCCAGTACTTTCTGGCTGCCTTATATGCTGGGCAGAAAAAGATCACATGCAAGTCATTTTCCTCTTTGTCAACGCAAAGGGGGCAGTACTTGGTGGAAGGGACTTGCGACCAGGTGCTAGAAAAGGAGCGCAAAGGCAATGTACCGTATCTCCACTGGAGAAATAACTTTCTAGTGAGTACGGGATATATGGGATCAAAAGCCTTTTCAAGTGCATAAAGATCCTTATATATGTACATAAGTTATACTACATTGTCATTGTATCTAGCTTTCATGGACATTATGGGCTCGATTCCGATCCGGTAAAATGCGCTCCGAATCGTCGTACGGAGGAATTTTCCCCGTACGAATCGTACCCGTACACGTCCCCGTACGTACGACGAAGTACGATCCGTACCAGGAGCCAAAGACCGTACGATTCGTACAGGACTCCGTACGACTAAAATATCCGTACGAGTCTCACTCGGAACCCGCTGCACGTGACGTTGCAACGGTTCGCGGCTGGTTTTTACGACCCAGCAAGTACGATTCGTGTCGGGTACGCAACGTACGACCCTTTTTTTTATGGGAGCTGGAAACAGCCGTACACGCATAGTTCGTGCCGAAACAAGTACAGAAGGCCGCCCCCCGGGGACGCCGCGTACCCCCCATGATCGCCGGGGTACGCGCCGTACCCCTGCGATCATGTGGGGTACGTGGCGTACACCCAGCGTACATGGGGTACGCACCGTACCCCATGTACGGTGGGTGTACGGTGCGCACCCCGTGTACGCTGGGTGTACGGCGCGTACCCCACATGATCGCAGGGGTACGGCGCGTACCCCGGCAATCATGGGGGGTACGCGGCGTACGGTGTGTATGTGATTGAGCGCTTTTCCGTACGAATCGCCCTTACCTGACGAGGACTGTACGAATAGCGTCCTGATCACCCGGTCCGGATCGTACTCGCCGGGTCGTACGGTGTGTTTACGAGTCGTACGGATTCAGCTACGAATACGATTCGTACGGGGATTTTTTTTACCGGATCGGAATCGAGCCCTAAGTGTCCGTTTTCTCTGTGAAAACTATTGGGTACAGATACATGAGTCAGTATGGTGGATTCCATGGATACAAATTGTTCGATCTTATAGCAGTAACATGGTGTGTCTAGTCAATAGCTGAGACATGAACATAGCATTTGTACTTTGTCTTTTTAGTAATATTCAATAAGGTTTTTCGAGTCTATTACCTGATTGACCATATTATACCATGTGATTCTCCCACATAGAATAAAATCTGGAAGTAATTACACGTCCAGTTAGCTAAGAATCCAACTCTGTAGCGTGAGGAGGAACCCTTTATACTGAGGTCCTGTACCAGTTCTATAAGTAAGTTCTTATGCTCCAGGGTGATTCTACTTTGGCTTCCGTCACCCACAATTCTGTCTTTAGCTCACTTTCATTTCAACTGACAATTAGTGTAAGTTATAGTGTCTAGTTTGATTAGTGAGCGGCTTGCTAATTGAATTATGATTATCCCGCAAGTTTTTATTCTTTACCTTAAGACGGCATGTATTCCCTGAGAGCGGCACGGTTCATTAATACATTTACAGAGTTCAATTTTCTTTGGGCTCATTTTTCCACGCATCATTTGATTCTTACAAAGGTGCCAACTGTTAGTTGAGTCAAAAATTCTGTTATTCTTACAAATGGGTTGGTCTTCTATTTCACGTATTTAAACTTTTCGTGCCAATCTCGGCGTCACTCATAGCATTGAAACACTTGGATATAAACAAATTGGTTTTATACATGACATCACTGACGAGCACCTCATGAGGACACAAACAGGCTGTTTTTTTGTGTTTAACTTACAGAATTCAACTTTACCCATTATTGATCGGTGGTGTAAGTACACGTTTACCTTATGTGGTATTGCCTTTTAGACGTATGGATATATGCAGACACATATTGTCACTTACTGGTCATGATGCAGTTAGTGTCAATATAAAATAGTGAACCATGTAATCCTTTGAACCTTGAAATGTTGTTTCTTGTCATCGGGATACCAGGGTGCTCTTCTCTCTCTTTATATAAAAACGATAAGCATACTGCATATAGTATATGCCCATATTTGAACTAAACACTTAAAATGTCAGGCTCCATCAGGAGAAATGTCAAATCTTGGAAAGTAAAACAGACTTTAGTGACCTTGCGGCCGGGGCGGAAAAGGATTAATATGGTGGCGGTGTCTTTCAGACACCTCCAGCCATATTACAATGGGCTTTTTGTGATGCCTTTCCGTGGCGGCATGCTGTCTTCACTCTGGGTGTCCACTGCGGGCCCCCAGAGTGAAGGAGAGGTGGGGGGTACACACGGGTGGTACTTTGCATAGACAAAGCAGCAGGCACCGCACGGTGCCTGCCGCTTTGTCTATGCAAATGCTTTAATGCATTTTTAGTATTGTGGCGGTCGGTGCTGAGAGCACCGCCCGCCAAAATGCTAAAAATGCAGGATGTGCCCACCATTGTGGCGGGCATATCCTAATACCCCCCACGGGACACCCGCCCTTATGGCGGGAGTTCCCAATCCCTTGTAGGATGACGGGCAGACAAAGTCCGCCCGTCATCCTAATAGGCCCCTAGATATTAATTTTCCATTTCTTTAACTTTTTCATTTCGAGCACCATTTTATGCAACCTGAATGCACTATGATTACTCCCTATAAACTCTTCATTAGTGTTGAATGCAGACAAATGCAAATCAAATGAGCAGCCTTTCAACTTTATTATACCAGCTTGAATTGAGAAAGAACCATCTATCATAATTGTTTTCATTTACAGATCCCATCGAAGTTAAGCTGTGGCTGCTTCCTGATGAAGCCACGTCACAGTGCCAAAACGTGCGTAGAATACACAACTGTCAATTGAATTTGTGGCACTTTGTCTCGCCCTAAATATACATGAGAAAAATTAATTAATAATTGTATTTAATAAGAAGCAAAGTATCAATGTATTCCTGCTGTCACTTCTGTGACAATGTTTTTAATTAGTTGTTTTGTGATTTGGTGTGTATGATATGATTGAGATTGTATGAATGGGCTACGTTACTGTATTAAATATAATTAATAAAAACATATTTTGTAAATTTGGTAAAAATAGTATTTAAATTGGTTCTTTCTTCCTTCCGTTGTTTCAATTACTTTTCATGTAAAATTGTTATAATCTTTTGTTGCCTTAATTCTTTTATTGTACCCAATTTTATGCCACTTTATTTGATTTAATGAACTAGAGGAGACACCCTGATGCATTTTAGGTTCTCACTTCCCAGTTTTGGCTATTAAAGACATTTTGGGGCATTTTGTCGACCAAAATATGATCGCATTGGCATTTGTTCTGTGTACTCTTTACTTTGACTTTAAATGCAATAACTGCTTTTCAGATACTTTGCAGTTATCTTTGGTCTAATTCTGTGTTCTTACTGCCTTATGGGGAAAACTAGCAATTTAAAACTCCACAAAAGGGCACCACCTGCCTCTGCCCACTCTCCTCAAGTCAGTACCTATAACCCTTTCTATGTTCTAGAGAATATGGATGATACAGTGGATGCTTACCAAGATTCTTCTTCATCTTCCTCTATTTCAAGTGGTTCCACTTCTTCATCTATTCATAAAATGCCTTCCAAACTTCCTTTCAATATTTCAACCAACAACAAAAAAAATCTCTGTCACCCATAACGTTTCCTGCTGTAATTTCAATGGAACTCCATCTTGGAGAAATTCGAACACCTACACCCTATATGGAAGAAAACAATAAACAACTACAAATTCTGGATGATAAATGGACATAGATAGAGTTAGTCAAGTGGAACTAAAGGTTGACAAACTTCAAGGAACAGGGCAGGCTGTAAAACCTTTGCAATCAAAGGTATTATAATTGAAAAATATATGCTGAGTACTTAGAGAACTGCTACAGAACAAATAACGTTCACATTTATGGGCTCGCCAAGGGGTTGGAGGGCTCAGACTCCATCTCCTTCTTTCAATCATTTCTCCCTAATGTATTGGATCTGGCGACCTCACCACCACTAAACATACAATGAGCACAGTGACTTTGTCATCCTTCTTGTCACCATCGTCTTCACAGAAACCTGAGGTGTCATCATGTGCTTTCTAGAATATATTGACCTTCTTAAAGTCATCAAAGAAGCCAAAGCTAAAGGACTCATTTCAAGGTCTGGGTGAAATCTGTTCTTTGTTCAAGACTTTGCCAAATCCACAGCTGATAGTTGGGAAAGAATTCTAGATATGAGACCAGCTCTTCACTCTCTGAGTGTAAGGGTTGGCCTCTTCTATCTTTGTTTCTTCTGAGTCACTCACAACAACAAGACCACATATTATGAGGATCCTGCTCTTTTGCAGAAATGTATTGATAGCCGTGGAGGAGAGTGGATGGAAACTTCCAAAATCACTATCACATGGCTTTGTTGCTTCTATATATTATCAGTATGTTTTCTCTAATAATTCAATTTGCCACCTTCCATTAACTTATTGTTTTGTGTTTTAATTAACTTCTTCCATTGTATGTTTCTTATTTTATTTTGCTAATATGTCTATGTTTACCCTTAGGGCTACTCTCCTATGTTTTGAGGTTTTAATCAATGTTGTTTTTGTGTAGTTTGATCTCCCCCCTCTGTCAGCTGCCCCGATTTCTGGCTGTATCCTTCCCTCATGTGGCTCCACCTCCCTCAACATTGTGTCTGTTTTACAGGTATTTCCTTTTTGTTATCTTCCCAAATGTTTTTACATTCTTTTTCCTACAATTTCCTTCTTTGCCTTTTTCTTTTTCTCCCGCTCTTCTGACTAATTCACGTAATGCTATTATCGTATTCTTTTACTCTCATTCATCATTGCTATCTTTTTAAATGATTCAGCTATGCATTTACTGTTAATGGTTTTTGATTGCTCTTGTTATATACAATATGTTATAAGTTTATTTCTTAATCTAATATGACCTTAAGAATTATCTCATGGAATAGTAAAGATTTGGGTTCACCTATAAAAGTGACAAAGTATATTGTCACACCTCTCCAAACTGAAAGGTGACTGTTTTATGAAAGGAAACACACATATCACAGAAAGAAATAAACAAACTAAAAAGACAATGGGTTGGTCAAGTGTTTCCTTCCCCAGGTAGGGAAAACATAATGGAGTGATATACTTTGCAGCAAATCCTTAGATATTCAAGTTATTTTCCAAGACTCTGACTTAACAAGTAGATGGGTTTCTGTTTCCCGAACTTTTAACAAAATACCTTTGAAAATGTTCAGCATTTACGCTCCTACACATTTAGATAGATTATTTTGGTCTGATAAGTTAAGGACAATTACTGCCAACTATTTAATTTTTGGTGCTAATTGTAAAATTATTTTGGACCCACTTAGTGATCGGAATTCCAAACTAAATGTATCCCTTCATCCATGCATTCACAAATCACTTCCTCTATACAGCAAATATCGCTACCTGACACTTGGAGGTTATGTAACCCTACTATACAGGAATATACTTTTTTCTCCCCTGTTTCAAAAGATTCAGAGATTAGCTCCATACTGATTTCTGATCATGCCCCCAGTTACCTTGGACTTAGATCTCCTTCCTATCAGACGTACCATTATGCGATGGAGATTCAATAATTCCCTTTTACTATATTCTTATTTTACACATAGATTTGAAGGTTTTCTTAATTAATTCTTACTGATTATAAGACACATTACGTTTCCCCTCAAACTAAGCATGGGCAAATTTTGCGAATTCGCTGTTCGCGAATTTGCGGATTAGCAAACTCGCAATTTGCAAAATTCGCAAATTCATGCGAATTTGCGAATTTGCTGTTTTTGCCAGTTTGCGAGCGTTTTGTACAAGTTCAGGAACACAAACTTACTTGTGTGGTCGCAACGGTCGCGACCATGTTGTTTCTACGTGTCCAGCCTGTTAGCGACCCTGTGGTTCATCGCGCCCACCCTCCGGTTCATCACTGCCACCCTCTGGTTCTCCAATGCCACCCTCTGGATCATCACTGTCCCCCTCTGGTTTATCACAGCACCCTCTGGTTCATCACGGCCACCCTCTGGTTGATCACTGCCATCCTCAGGTTCATCCCTGCCACCCTCTGGTTCATCACTGCCACCCTCTGGTTTGCCACTGCCACCCTCTGGATCATCACTGTCCCCCTCTGGTTTATCACAGCACCCTCTGGTTCACCACTACTACCCTCTGGTTCAAGGCTGCCACCCTCTGGTTCATCACTGCTATCCTCTGGTTCATCCCTGCCACCCTCTGGTTCATCACTGCCACCCTCTGGTTTGCCACTGCCATCCTCTAGTTCATCCCTGCCACCCTCTGGTTCAAGGCTGCCACCCTCTGGTTCATCACTGCCACCCTCTGGTTTGCCACTGCCACCCTCTGGATCCTCACTGTCCCCTTCTGGTTTATCACAGCACCCTCTGGTTCACCACTACTACCCTCTTGTTCACCACTGTAGATTATGGGGGGAAAGCAAAGCACACCTTCCCAGCCTCAACTGAGATGAATTAATTTGGGGCTGGTTAATGTGTCACTGAATGTGTGCTTCAAGTCTGGCACCTGCTTCCTTAGCTGTACGACATTCCTGTTGCAGTTATTTTTTTTACAGGAGCATTGTGCCATACTTGTAACTATTCTCTGACCCTGCTTTGAGGGTCAGAGCAGGGTCAGAGAATAGTTGAAAGTAGGCAACTGAACTCTGGAGGGGCCCCTCAGGAAGCACTACAGGGAATGGTTACAAATTAGTTTGAACTGTTGCACCTGCTAAGCGCTTTCAGTTTTCCAAAATGTATTTTTCTTCCATTTCACAAGATTTGCGGGATGCGAAATCGAACTTGCAATCCGCAAATTCGTGCGAATTTGCTGATTTCTCTTTTTTTTGCATGTTCGGGTGGTTTTTCTTTTTTTGCGTGTTCGGGCGTTTTTTTGCTTATTCGCGGGCCGCTTGCAGCGCACCGACCCAGAGGTTGCCCATGAGGTCATGTACGGGCGTGGCCATCTTGTTTGCGTGACGTGTTTCCATTTCCGGGGGCTCGTTGCAAGTGGGCGTCGTATGCGGCGCGCGATTACGTATTCGTGGGCGTTTTTGCGTGCTCGAGTGGGAAATATCACGCGAACGTACCCACGCGGTCCTCTATGGGCGCGGCCATCTTGTTTTTCATTCACTGCTATGGTTTTGGGCATGCTACCTTTCTATCCACCTTACATCTTTGCAATCCTATGTTTTTCTGAACTTTTTTTGTTTTTTTTTTGCTTATTATCTCTCTCTTCAATTTCCTACATCTATATTTTGTGTTTTTTTTTCCTTTTTGTTACTTTATTACCTACTTTATTTCTTTTGCTCTCTCTCTTATTTTTTTTCACACCTATTCTTCTTTCCTTCTTCTTGTGCCCAGGAACATGGCTAAGGGAGGCGACAAGGGCAAGGGGAAGGGCCCAGCCCCACGTACCCAGCTCCCTTGCGGGCGTTGGAGGGGGGAGGAAGTGCAGCCCAGGGAGATCTTTTCTGTGGTGGAGGGGGCCGCCTTGCTGGTTTTTGTCCAGGTCCACCTCCCTAAGACCGTGGCAGCAGGTGGGCGGATTGCTTCCGGTTACGGCCCCTGGGAGCGTCGCCAGCTGTGAGAGAAGGTGTGCCGGCGCATGTATAAGGAGTCTGGGGTTCGGCGCACCTACCAGCAAGTGACGCACCGGTGGACTGACATCTTGGACCGGAAGCATGACATGCTCGACCTGCTTGGTGTGGAGATCCCTGGGCTTGGTAAGTAGCTATTTAATAACTACTTTTTTTCCTTCTGCTCTGTTATATTGCTAATCTATTTTTTTCCTGAAGAGTACGAATGCTGCTGATTAGATTACATTGCCGGTAAATTCATGTTTAAATAGCTTCTGTCATTGCAGGTGCTCGCCTGGTTATTGGCGTTGCTACTATGCTTACTTGTTTGCAACTTCTTAGTCATTTGAGAGCATTACTACATAATGCTAGAGACAGTAGACTCAAGTCTAGTCCTTCTTTGTACTTCTGCTGCTGCCACTTTGAAGAGATAGTGGTGGATTGATACTTTGAGTATACTATTTATTACTTGTTCTAGGACATTTGTTAGTGGTCTGCAATCATGATGACGGACTGTGTCTGTCACGCGACGTCTCGTGCTGCTGAGTGATGGCAGTCGCAGTAGAACCTTTTTGTTGTTGATGTAGTTAGTGAATTACATAACTTTCCTATTAGACGGTCTGCGAATCCTGCAATACTGTACTACTATCCTCTTAGTTGACCAGATCAGATGCAATTGATGTTAATTTGTTTCCCCGACAATCAAATATTTCCCAAAAAACAATCATCCATGTTGTGTTTCTTTATTTCATGATCACCAGCAACTCCCAGGGGCAAGGCGACGGCGGCGACAGAGACTCCGGTGGCAGAAGTTGGACTGGATCAGTCCCTTCCAGGCTCTTCTGCTGGCCCCAGTAAGTTGTCTTATTGTTATCTTAATGCGTATACTTCCCTAACTTTTACACCTCCTATTTATTATAAACTGGTTCCTAATAATTCTATGTTTTACAATATAGTCTTGGATCTTCTTCTAATGTAGACTACTTTCTACATTCTTATCCTGCCTCTACCATCACTCTCTGTGCTACTACTATTTACAATTATGAGTCAGTCTGTGTAGGTAGCTAAGCTTGCCCATTCGGCAAACGGTGTGAAACAAAACTCTAATACAGCAATAGCTCTAGGCACTGAGTGTAGTCCTCTGGGTTGCCCTTGCTGTCTATTCAAGTCTTCATAATGTAAGTGCTTTGACAATTTGCAACAACAAAATGTAATTGTTTACACCAAGTAAAAGGTAGCAGTGTCCTTTTTGATTTGAGAGGAGCACATCCCATACCGCTAGTGTTGCAGGGACTATTCTGCACACAAAGAAGTATGGACAAGATGATAGATGCAGTTCGTCCTTCGACATACCTCAGTCCGAACAGAAGTTGAACCCCCAATCCCCTGGCCGACTATCTAGAATGTCTGACCAATGATTTTTACGACCCAGAAGAACAGAAGAAGACTACCTCCGAGTCCCGGCCTATCTGAGTCACTGAAACATGACTGCCAAGTGCAGTAGTTCAAACCTTTCCGCTCACTCACTCGTAAACAAAAACCACACAGTGTTTGTTAGTTTTAAAGTTTTATTTTCAATTAAGAAATGAAAACACTATTTCTTTATTTTTAATAGCGTAGTATTCTGATGGATGAAGATGACGTTAAAGTTGCAACAACATTCCCATGAATGAAATTAGTATGACTCAAAATTAATAATAATTAACAGACACATGAAATTATTAGAATAACTGTGCGGGAGCCCCCACCTTCTTTAAAGTACTTAAAGTACTGCTGGTGATGACTTACTAGTAGTTGGAGAATTGTCTGGCAGAAGGGCAATGGAATCTTCTTTCTGTAATGAGAAAAATGGTGCCCGTTAAGCAAGCGTTCATCAGTTGTCATAAGAACAAGTGTAGCATTTAATGGAATAAGCATATAAAAGGTTAACACCCTCCCCAAAACCGTTACTTTTTTTCAATCCCAGTAATAAAAAAAATGTGTTATGTAATATTTTCTTTCGTTACGAGACAAAATAGGGGGTTGTGTATGGCATCTGAAAATATGACATGTTTTTCCTAGACGTCTCAACATCTGATGCGGCACAGATGACAACCAGTGCCGGGACCAGCAGTGCGGAAGGGTCAACTCAGGATGAGGCGGTGCCAACAGGAGGAGCTGGGGGGGGAGACTCAGCGGCGGCGGACAGTGGTAAGTTATTATACTCCTTACTTATTGAATTTTTTTTGAGTAGCCTCGCAAAGGAGTGTATGATGTACTGTACAGTAGTACACAGTACACTAGTATAAGTACACTGTACTGTCAAGAACATTTAGTAATTTAGAACTACTTTTTGGGCTATCACGGAGAAGACAGTCATCCTTGACTTTTAATGGCATTAGCTGTGGTACTTCTCTGGTAACCAATGGCCCCCTCTATTTCACTTCAACTCAGCGGGCAAATTTTTATTGTGATTTGTGAAGCCAAGTCATATCAGATGAAGTTTAGGGATGTGAAGAACGAAAAGTTAAAGAAGGGTGAAACGAAGAACGAGCCGACTCTTAATAGTTATGACTGTAAAGAATGGTTTTGTTGAATGCAATTCAACATAAGAAGACAGCGCTTTCCAAAATATAATGAAAAGGGTGTTAGTTGGTTTTTGACAAAAATAAATTTTGGTATATTTGAAGATCAAGAAGAATCATAGACGTACTTTCGAAGCCTGGATGTTATCTTCTTTATCCTCCTCGTCGATAGCAGAGTTGTATGATGTAGTAGAGCAGACGCTGAGTGGAAGAAGTATGGCCAGTGGCAGTGCCACCCCTATAGAAAAGTAAGACATTCAGATCCCCACTTGCATGTACTGCTTAAAGTACTGCGAGTCTGCATCATCATGGTCTGTGTCTGTATTTCTTGGGTGAAAGCAGAGTGAGCTGCCATTATGGCGGCGAGCACAAGTTCACGTACCAGTGATTTCTTTTGCAACCCAAGAGAAAAAAAGTAAAAAAAGGCCTTTTTTTCGCACTCTCTGAGTATGTATGTAGTGGTGAGTCCACCCATAGTGCTGCTAGTGGAATTCCTGAAACTCCCAGTAATGTCACAGGCTTACAAAGATGGCGGAAAGATACATGCCAAAATGTTAGACTGTTACAACAGGTATCTGTGCACACGTCGCCTTTTACAGAGTAAATGCTGTAGGTAATCAAACAACACAACCTATAGACGAACAATGTGAAAGTAGTCTTGATAGAAGTTTTTCTTCAATTCAGATTCTATCCACCACGCCCAGCCAACATGTGTTTCGTCAGGGCTAGTAGCCCGCAACTTCATCAGGGCTCCCGCGGGCAGCGGTTCCAAAGCTATTGCCACAATGGCTAGGTGCTCTCAGCCGCTTCCAATTCCGACCCGGCTACCGGGTACTGTGGTACATCCATAATTTATATTTCTTAATAATTATATTTTTCATTCAAAAACACAGTATGCGCGCTCATATTATGTTGTGTGGGGGTTGGTTTTTCAAACTTACCAGCATGAATAAAACATCTTGTCCTGAAATGTACCAAAATGCAAGTAACCGAGTTAGTCAATTCAGTAGCCCTACTACTGTACTTTACTAGTAGTACTGTTAGTCTCTGCTCTCCTCCAAACTTAGTCCTAGCCCATTATTCTACTACCTCCCCAATATGCTTATCTTACCTGTGATTTGCGAATCACGGTTGGTGAATAAGGTTGGTTGTTGACTTGAATCCTCGACGGATGCAATATCATTGTTGTGCTGGTAGCAGTAGTGGTACACACTGGCAGTATCACCATATGAAAAAAGAGGAAATTAAACATTGAGTGGCCTGAGCGTAGCATTAGAAACAGTACAATAGATAGTACAGTACAGAACAGTGCCCAAGCCTAAGCAGTGCCAACGTAAGGTAAGCATTAATCATTTCATTGTTGTTAACGTCGTGTAGGAGGAGGATGTTCTTATCAATCCACGATGGCGCACATGAACTTCTGGTTGCTTTGACCTTATCCTCCCCAGCAAGTGTGTGGAATTTATTGTTGTTGTCAGTCACACCACAATGAAATACCACACAGCCTGGGGGAGGAGGGTTAGGGTTTGAAAATTGGATGAGAATGGGGGTTTTTGGGAAAGTTTGGTAGAGAGGAAAAAAAACACAGCATGGACAGTCAAACAACAAATGAAGAGAAACAAATCTTTGGATTAGAAGATATTGATAAATCTTGAAAGGGACATAAATGAAGTGCACTACTGCATGCCATAAGTAGTAAATGGATGGTTAGGTTACTGGAAAGTAGTACTACTACTTACTGCAACTTACTAGTAACTACGAAGAAACAAGTTGACAGTACAGAGATGCAGTCATTACGCAATTTCACTTGCCTCTCTGCCCTCAGAGAGAATAAACACTTAGAACATTAAATTAGTGTTAAACATAGCAAAGATGTATCTAATTGCTGGAGGGAGGTATGAATTTTAAGCAGAGATCAAACAAACGCACAGTCACACTCGTAGAAGTAAGTTCAAGTTCACAACAATATCATTTAAAAGATAAGGAGAATTTTGGATACTGTTACTGTTTTTTGTAGTTGTCCCGTTGAATTTGTGAAGTCGATGCATCCAGCCATTCCTCTTATTCGCGGTTCTACTTCATTCTATCGGATGCTCCGTCGATCAATCTTGGTCACCAGACACACTGTCCACTGCCTGCCTGATGCGGATTTTCGGGTCGCTAATTGTAAGCCTGAGTAGTACATCGATGGCACAGGGTAAAAGCCTGCCTGTAATTGATGATGGAAAAATACAACAGAAAGGCCCACATGCATTATTGTTTCATTTTTCACTTCCTAATTTGCAATTTTTAGGGAATCGCAAATTAGGAAATGCAAAATGGGATGCATGTACATTTTTGCAAAATATTTGAGAATCGGTAAAAATCGCAATTTTTACCGATTCTCAAATATTATGCCCCCCCCCCCCCTTCACCCATGAAATGTACTTTTGAGTATAAGTTACATACAGACATGTCCTAAGGACATGTGTGTCTGTAACTTTACAGTTTAAAAAATGCATGTTTGTGCTTTTTTAAACAATTTCGCAAATTACCACGAGGTTCAACTTCGTGGTAATTTGCACTTGCAATTTCAAATTTCGCAATTTGAAATCAAATGATGCATAGCATTTTAGAAATCGCTAAATTGCGATTTCTGAAATGCTATCGCAATTTTATAAATCGCAAAAAAGTTGCGATTTCTAAAAAAGCATGATGCATCTCAAAAAGCATTTTTGGAATCGCAAACGGCCGATTTTAAGGAATCGCACCGTTTGCGACTCCAAAAATGCTTGATGCATGTGGGCCTAAGTGTTAAAGACACCTCGGAGAAAAAAATATGTAAGGCACGCTGTGTAGTGCAAAAATTATACTGTCACTTTCAGAGATGACAATCCCCAAAATCCAGAACACCCCACATTACCCTTCCAAAAACGTGCAGAATACTGCTGCTACCTCACAGAGGCCTAATTTCAAATCGTGTCAAAAGGCACTCAGAAAGTATGCCCAAAACCCCCCTTTCCCACCATGGATTATGTTCAAACGACTTGCAATCAAAATTAGACATTACAACAAGTTTTCCAAGACCCCACCCAGTCGTAAAAATCTATAACCCCTGCCAAACACATGCAATAGATTACTGTAGTGCTAACCCTAACGAGCCCTAAGTTAAGAATAGTGGCAAACGCTTTCTTTAACTAGGCCAAATCCCCCCTTTCCCACCATGGATTTTCTTCAAACCACTTGCAACCAAGATTACACATTCCCACGAGTGCTGTAAGACACCAGAACCCAGTTGCAAAAATCTAGAACACCCCCAAACACATGGAAAACTGCTGCTAGTGCTAACCCTAACGAACCCTAAGTTACAAAAAATGCCAAAAGGCTTTTCAGCATGGATTTTGTCAAAACCACTTTTATCCGGTATTAGACCTTCCCAGCAATGCCCAAGAACCGCCAACCCACCTGCAAAAAAGCCCAACACCCCCAAACAGCCAAAAAGCAAAAATGGAAAATCTCATACTTACAATATTTTTCGGCCTTCTTTCAATTCTGTCCAAACGCGCTGTGAAGCTAGGCCATAACTCCCGTTTTCCACCATGGATTTCCTGTCCAATCAAAATTAGACTGTGCCAGCAGTGCTCCCAGACCCCAAAACCCACTCACAAACACCCGGGACCCCCCAAAGAGCACCTCAAAGACAAGCAAGTCAGCAAAAACGCAAAAAAAAATTTGCCTCCGATTTTGTCCAAACCACTTTTATCCGGTATTAGACCTTCCCAGCAATGGCCCCAGAGCCGTCAACCCAGGCGAAAACAAGTAGAAGACCCCCAAACAGCCAAAAAGCAAAGTACAAAAATGGGGACTTAGGGCCAGATGTAGGAGCCGAAATACCGGTCGTTACCGACCGGTATTTAGTAATTGGCATGTAGGGGCCCTATTTTACCGATTCGGTAAATTTACCGAATCGGTAAAATACGGAATCATTATTTTTACCGATTCGGTAACTTCCTGATGTAGGTGGGACTCTTCTGAGTCCCATAGGCCTTACAGATTCGGTATTTTACCACCCAATCCAATTGGGTGGTAAAATACCGAATCCAGGTGTGCATGCACATGTGTGCATGCACACCTATGCCATGTGACAGACAGACATGCCCTTAGCACAAATGGCACACATGCCAGTATTTGGAGGGCTTTGGAGGGCTAGAGGGTGTCAAAGTGACACCCCCTGCACCCTTGCTGGAATCAGTATTTACCGAATCGGTAAATACCGATTCGGTAATGCCCATTGATTCCTATGGGCTTCAATGCCCATAGGAATCAATGGGCATTACCGATTCGGTATTACAGAATCGGTAAATACCGAATCTTAACGATTCGGTATTTACCGATTCTGTAATTACTACATCTCCCCCCTTCATATTTACTGACTCTTAAATACCAAATTGGTAAAATTCGGTATTTAAGAGTCAGTAAATATAAATTACCTACATCTGGCCCTTAGTCATTTTCAGGCAAATTTCCAGAATCACTCCGCGCGCGCTCTGCAGCTAGGCCCTAACTCCCCATTGCCATCATGGATTTTCTTCAAACCTCTTGCAATCAAAAGTATCCATACCCAGCAGTGCTCCCAGACCCCGAAACCCACCCACAAACACCAGGAATCCCCCCAAACAGGCCCCCAAAAACTCTAAATTGAGCGAAATGTCAGAAAAAGCAAAAACTTTTTCCTCATGGATTTTGTCCAAACCACTTTTATCCGGTATTAGACCTTCCCAGCAATGGCCCCAGAGCCGTCAACCCAGGCGAAAACAAGTAGAAGACCCCCAAACAGCCAAAAAGCAAAAGTACAAAAATGAGGACTTGCAGCCTGATTCATCATCGGCATGTTTTGCGAGTCTGTAATAGCGAATAACAAGGAATCGCTATTACAGACTCGCAAAACGGGATTCATGTAGGAATCGCAAAATAAATTGCGATTCCTACACATTCCTTATTTGCGATTAGCAAATTGCTAATCGCAAATAAGGAATAACTCCCCATTCATTCCTATGGGCCTAAAGGCCCATAGGAAAGGCCCATAGGAATCAATGGGGAGTTATTCCTTATTTGCGATAAGCAATTTGCTAATCGCAAATAAGGATGCGATTTCAAGGGTGCTGACACCCTGTAGCACCCCTGAAAGGTAATCTACATTGGTGTTGCGCACACACATGTCCAGAGGACATGTGTGTGTGCAACATGCAACTTAGAAAAATGCATTTAAAAGCATTTTTCGAAGTTTTCGCTATTTAACACGAGGTTTGACCTCGCGGTAAGTAGCGGCCCGAAATTGCGATTTCGCAATTTAAAAATGGTTAGTGAATTGCATTTAAGGAATCTCAAATAGAGATTCCTTAAATGTAATTCCTCGCAATTTAGCGAATTCGCTATTACCGATTTTTGCATTTGGGATGATGAATCCCAAATGCAAAAATTGTGCTCGCAAAGGGCCAGATTCTGAGAATCTGGCCCTTTGCGAGAGCAATTAAGCTTCATGAATCTGGCCGTTAGTCATTTTCAGGCCAATTTCCAAAATCACTCCGCGCACGCTCTGCAGCTAGGCCCTAACTCCCCTTTGCTACCATGGATTTGCTTCAAACCACTTGCAATCAAAAGTATCCATATCCAGCATTGCTCCAGACCCCAAAACCCACTCACAAACACCAGGAATCCCCCCAAACAGGCCCCCGAAAACGCTAAATTGAGCGAAATGTCAGAAAAAGCTAAATCTTTTTCCTCATGGATTTTGTCCAAACCACTTTTATCTGGGATTAGACCTTCCCAGCAAATGCCCCAGAGCCGTCAACCCAGGCGAAAACAAGTAGAAGACCCCCAAACAGCCAAAAAGCAAAAGTACAAGAATGGGGACTGTCATTTTCAGGCCAATTTCAAAAATCACTCCACGCGCGCTCTGCAGCTAGGCCCTAACTCCCCTTTGCCACCATGGATTTTCTTCAAACCTCTTGCAATCAAAAGTATCCATACCCAGCAGTGCTCCAGGACCCCGAAACCCACCCACAAACACCAGGAAGCCCCCCAAACAGGCCCACGAAACCGTTAAATTGAGCGAAATGTCAGAAAAAGCTAAGACTTTTTCCTCATGGATTTTGTCCAAACCACTTTTATCCGGTATTAGACCTTCCCAGCAATGGCCCCAGAGCCGTCAACCCAGGCGAAAACAAGTAAAAGACCCCCAAACAGCCAAAAAGCAAAAGTACAAAAATGGGGCCTGTCATTTTCAGGCCAATTTCCAAAATCACTCTGCGCGCGCTCTGCAGCTAGGCCCTAACTCCCTTTTGCCACCATGGATTTTCTTCAAACCTCTTGCAATCAAAAGTATCCATACCCAGCAGTGCTCCCAGACCCCGAAACACACCCACAAACACCAGGAAGCCCCCCAAACAGGCCCCCGAAAACATGATAGTGAGCAAAAAGGCAAAAACCTTTTCAAGTCTGATTTTGTCCAAACCACTTTTATCCGGTATTAGACCTTCCCAGCAATGCCCCAAGACCCGCCAACCCACCCGCAAAAAAGCACAACACCCCCAAACAGGCAAAAAGCAAAAATGGAAAATCTCATACTTACAATATTTTTCGGCTTTCTGTCTAAACGCGCTGTGCAGCTAGGTCATGACTCCACTTTTCCACCATGGATGTCCTAGAAAACAAATGCAATCAACATTAGACTGTGCCAGCAGTGCTCCCAGACCCCGAAACCCACCCACAAACACCAGGAAGCCCCCCAAACAGGCCCCCGAAAACATGATAGTGAGCAAAAAGGCAAAAACGTTTTCAAGTCTAATTTTGTCCAAACCACTTTTATCTGGTATTAGACCTTCCCAGCAATGCCCCAAGACCCGCCAACCTACCCGCAAAAAAGCACAACACCCCCAAACAGGCAAAAAGCAAACCTGGAAAATCTCACACTTACAATATTTTTTGGCCTTCTGTCCAAACGCACTGTGCAGCTAGGTCATGACTCCACTTTTCCACCATGGATGTCCTAGAAAACAAATGCAATCAACATTAGACTGTGCCAGCAGTGCTCCCCAACCCCGAAACCCACCCACAAACACCAGGAAGCCCCCCAAACAGGCTCCCGAAAACATGATAGTGAGCAAAAAGGCAAAAACTTTTTCAAGTCTGATTTTCGCCAAATCACTTTTATCCGGTATTAGACCTTCCCAGCAATGGCCCCAGAGCAGTCAACTCACCCGCAAAGAAGTAGAACACCCCCACAAGTGCAGAGTCTTTCTTCATTGGGCATAATCCAGCCCTCTGCTTTGAGGGAAATAGGAAATGAATGAAAGAAATGAAAATAGATTTCTTAAGCGCATGGCTGCCCAAGAGCGTCCCAGCGCTAGTACACATCACAAGCTTCCATGACCTCAAACAGCGGACTCATCCTCCTCTTGGAAAAAGGAATGTCTTTAGAGATTTCCGAAACTTCTGGAGGCAGGGTTCCAGGCGGAGGGCAGCAGGAAGACCATTCCAGGTCTTGGCAACATTCACAGAGAACCTCCGCCCTCCTGAACGTGCTCTCCTCACTCTGGGGATGGTCAATAAATTGCTCCCATCGGAGCGGAGGGCACGGGTGGATTTATAGGGGCATATAAGGTCCCTGAGAATAGGGGGACCCATTCCCTGGAGAGACTTGAAGGCGATGGAAAGGGCCTTGAATTTAATTCTCTCACGGATGGGGAGCCAATGGAGAGCTCTGAGAGCGGGTTTGGCTGAGGTTCTTTTCGCCGTGCCGGTCAGTACTCTGGCCGCCGCATTTTGTACTCGCTGAAGGGAGTTAATGGCTGATTCAGGGGCACCGAGCAGCAAGGCGTTGCTATAATCCAGCCTAGACAGTATAATCCCATCCTCAACGCCTCGCTGAGGGAGGGGAGGGTCCCCAGCTCTTGGAAGAGAGCGATGGTGATCCCCCTCCTAAAGAAACCGGGTCTCGACGTCGAGGTTCTGGCCAATTATAGGCCAATTTCACTTCTTCCGGCCCTCACGAAGATCACGGAAAAACACGTCCACGGTGTCCTGTCGCGCTTTCTGGAAGCTAACAATCTGCTCCATCCATCTCAATCCGGTTTCCGTCCTAATTTTAGTACGGAAACGGCATTGCTAGAGGTCACTGAGATCATCAGGGAGACTCTTGATGTCGGCGGGAGGGCGATGCTGGTCATGTTAGATCTATCGGCGGCCTTCAACACCGTCCCCCACAGGGCGCTCTTAGCGAGGCTTTATGACATCGGCCTTAGGGGGACGGCGCTCAGGTGGTTTACATCCTTCCTTGAAGGCCGCCGCCAGACGGTCTGGGTTTCCCAGAGCTCTGCCGAGATGCCGCCATTGGGAGTTGGGGTTCCACAGGGATCTGTGTTGAGCCCCACGTTGTTTAACATCTTTATGTCCCCTTTGGCGGCCTTGGTGGAAGCATATGGGGCCCAGATCATCTCTTACGCCGACGACACGCAACTCCTCTTCACATGCGGGAAAGACCAGGAGTTTGATGGAGGGAGAATTCGGGACTGTCTTACTTTGGTCTTTGACTGGTTCCAACGGAACAGTCTAAGGGCCAACTCGAGCAAGTCCGAGGTTCTGTTTTTTGGTTGCGGTGTCGATCCGGAGTGGCAGCATTGGTGGCCGTCCGACATGAGCCCTCCTGCACAGTCTTCCTTGGTGGCTAAAAACCTGGGTGTCAAGCTGGACAACCAGCTATCGCTGCGAACACACATTCTGGGTCTGGCTGGCACCTGTTATGGAATTTTGAAAATGCTCCGTAAATTCCTGCCCCTGCTGTCTGAGGAGCACAGGCGTATTACTGTGCAGGCTCTCGTCGGTTCGAGGCTTGATTATGCTAATGCCCTCTTCCTTGGCCTCCCTGATTACCTAGTTCAGCGCCTACAGGTGGTACAGAACTCTGCCGCCCGGGCTATCTTTGGCCTGCGTAGACGAGCCTGAGCTTCCGGGCTGCTTCAGGCGCTACATTGGCTGCCTGTCCGGAAGCGGATCCAGTTTAAATCCCTGACTCTGATGCACAAAGCCCTGTTTGGATCAGGGGCTGGATACCTGCGGCGGAGACTAGCCTTCTATCGACCAGTCCGCTCCTTGCGCTCGGAATCCCTTTACAAAGCGGTGGTCCCTCGGGTGAGGAAGGCCCGCACGGGAGGGCGCTCTTTCAGCTGCAAAGCCCCACAGCTGTGGAACTCGCTTCCTCTTTCGCTGCGCAGCACTGTCAATTTTTTCCAGTTCAGGAAGAGCCTGAAGACCTGGCTTTTTAATCTTTAGGCTGTTCTTATTGCTTCAGTTTCAGTTCTTTTTCTCATTCTTTTGCTGTGTTGTGTTATTTTTATTCTGAGATGCAGGTGGAAAGCGCCGGGACACTCTTTTCGAGTAGCCGTGCGCTATAAAAGAACGCTGTAACATAACATAACATAGCCCCTGGATCAAAAGTTTCCTAGAGCTAAAGGGCAGAAGAGGCAACACCTTCCGGACAGAGCGTAACAGACCATAGCAGATCCCTGCCACTTTCTTAGTTTGTACTCTGAACGTTAGGTCGGGCTCCAGCCATACCCCCAGGCTCTTAATTTCATTCTTAGGTTGGGGCGCCTCCCCCAGACAGGGGGGCCACATGGTTTTGGGAAGGGAGGTGGAAAGATTACCCAACATCATAAGTTCCGTTTTGGACCCGTTGAGTTTCAGCCGTGATTCTGTCATCCACGCCATGATACTTGTCAGACAACACCCGAATCTTTCTGCCGCGTTTTCATGGTGGGATAGCGAGACGACAAGCTGGGTGTCGTCCGCGTAGGTCACTATTTTCACCCCGAAGGGTGAAACCACGTCCTCCAGTGGGGCCATATAGATATTAAAAAGAGTCGGGCTCAACGAAGAGCCCTGCGGGACTCCGCACTGGAGGGGGATCGACTCAGAGAGGTTCGTATCATCGCAGACCTGGTAGGACCGACCATTCAGAAAGGAAGTTATCCAGCTTAAGGCCTGGCCGAATATTCCCATCCTAGTAAGGCGTTGAATGAGGATACCATGGTTGACGGTATCAAATGCCGCGCTGAGGTCAAGAAGGACCACAGCTGCGGAACCTCCTGCATCCAGAATGCGTCTGGCTTCCTCTACTACTACAATCAGGGCAGAGTCAGTGCCCTGCCCAGGGCGAAAGCCTGTTTGCGAGTTCTTGAGCAGGTTATGACCTTCTAGGAATGAGGACAGCTGGCGATTGACAACCTTTTCTGCAATTTTGCTCAAGCCTGGCAGCAAAGAAATTGGGCGAAAATTCGCCAGGTCGTCCAGGTCAGTCCCGCCTTTTTAGGAGTCTGGAGGAGGAGGAGGATAGAGGAGCATGTTCTTATGAACTTGTGAACCTGAGGAATGCAGACTGCGGCACCTTCAAATCAATAAGCAAATAAGTGAAGACAATTCTGCTGATGGGCTTGTTTTTGTGATTAGGTGATTAAAGTTTTTATTTATATTGACTTTGCAAAACAAATATAGACATACACACAGGAATAAAAGTGAATAAGGACGAAAAAGAAAGTTATTGATTCATTGGCTCATTTTGAGGGCTCGGTGTCAGGGAAGAAGAGTTTGTCCTCATACTCTGCGAATTCAGGCGGGAGTAGATCACCTAACAGAGAAGAAATTCCCTCATCTAAGTTGGTGTCCTCATCTTCCAGCGTGTATTCTCGTACTTTGTAATCTGGTGGTATGAGGTGCTGATTCATCTTGATCATTGTTAACCTCTCCACATTTTTGGGCAAGAGGCGGGTCCTTTTGCAAGTTACAATGCCACCAGCAGCACTGAAAACACGTTCAGAAGACACGCTTGCAAGTGGGCAGGACAAGTAGTTTATAGCCAGGTTGGAGATCTCTGGCCACAATTCTTTTTTCCCATGCCAATACGCCAATGGGTCATCATGAACATAGACCTCTGTTGAGTCATTCAGATAGTTCTGCACCATCGACTCAAGGTTCTCCACGGTTCCTCCACTTTGCTTACTTTTTGCTGGGACCTTTTGAGAAGCAAACCAAGCTGAGTTAGCCAATCCTCTTCTTCACACAATGTTACTGTTGTGTCTGGTGCAGATGATCCGGTTGCTGGTGTCTTTAACGGCTGAGAGGTCACTTCTGCCACAGCCACAGGTGCAGAAGTGGATTCTTTTGACTCCGGATGGCCTGCTGATGCTGATGTACTGCCTTTTCCTTCAATTTCCTGCCTTTCTCTTTCAAACCTCATGGCTGACACAGCTAGCCAACGTTTGTACTTTAAAACTTCTGCGTCACCAAAAGGAAAGAATGCTCTGCCTGCCAGTGCCTTTTTGTAGCGTGGATACAGAATAGTAGCACAAATGTAATGCTGTTCTGAGTGGATGTTTTGAAGACGTTCATCGCAAAGTAGGCGCTGTAATAATTTCTTCGCCAAATCAAAAGCTACTTGCTTTTCTTCATCTTTTTGAAACATAGAAGACACCGCCTTCAGTTGGTGCTCTAGCATGCGCAACAATGGGATAGCTTTTCCCAAATTACAGTCCTCCCTGCTGACTGCACGCGTGAAGACCTCAAAAGGACAAAGCATGTCTGTCAGGCTTTTAACTAGCTCCCATTGCTCCGCATCTAGCCTGAGGTCCTTCATAGCTGTACCCAGTGTAAAGAAATACTGATCGACTACCGTAAACTGCTCATACAGACGCTCAAGCATGTAGAAGGTTGAGTTCTAACGTGTTGCCACCTCCTGGATGAGTGCTCTTACTGGCAGTCGACGTTCATGTAGCAGGCCCCTCAGATGCTTTCAGGCCTTAAAAGAATGGCTGAAATGTGTGCACATTCTTTGGCAGGTGGTTAGTAACTCGCACACTGGACTTTCTTCACTCAAGAATTTTTTAACAACAAGGTTTATAAAGTGCGCCAAACACGGCACTCTGAAATATTTACCCATATCCATGGCCTTAACTACATTGGCGCCATTATCCGTGGAAACATAACCAATCTTGCGTTTTTTTGGGGACAGCCTTTGAAAGACCTTTGTGTTAAGCTCCTGCAAAATCTTTTCTCCTGTATGACTTGTCTCCATGCCAAACATGGCTAGTGTTGCATGTTTCCGAGCAGCTTTAAAAACGTTGTCCGGGTCAACACCTGCCCTTAGCTTTGCTGTAACTCCTGGAAAAGAGACCCAGTGTGCAGTGATGCACATGTAATCAGTGCCTGCGCCACTGGTCGACATGTCTGTTGTCAGATGTATAGTGTGAACAGCACTCTTCTGCAAAGCTGCCCCCATCACCTCCAGCACATCTGCATGTAGTGCTGGAACCGCAACTCTGGCAATATAGAACCGGCTAGGAACCTTCCATTTAGGGCTGAGCATTGCCACTAATTCAAGAAAACCAACCCCTTCCACAAAAGAAAAAGGGAGAAGGTCCAGAGCCAGCATTTTAGCCAACTTAGTGTTATACAGACACGTCATTGGGTGGTTGCGTTCAAATGGCGCTTCTGAAAACAACATGCTTCTAATGGTGGGTTGGACCATGATTTTACGGGATGATGATGATGACTTCGTCGACCCAGTTACGCTCGGTGATGATGAACTTTTTCGCACTGGTGTCTCACTCTCTCCCACACTCTAAGTGTGGCTCACAGGGGGTGTGCTGCTGACAGGGGTACTGGGTGTAAGTGAAGAAATGTTTGACGCTTCTTCCTCCTCGTCATCATTGGATGAAACATCAACGGATACAGTTTGTTAACTTCCTATTCGGGCTTCCTTGATCTCCTTTAGGTGAGCATGCCATTGGACAGTGTGCTGTCTCTCAAGATGACCTCCCTGGTCTCTGGTACCATAGTTGGTACCAAGCTTACCACGACTAACTGCAAGCTTACAAATGCTACAAATGGATATGTTTTCCCTTGTTGCGCAAACACTAAAGAAGTCCCAAACTGCGGACTTCAAATGTCTGTGGGGGCCGGAGGAGGCGATACTGGTCATGCTGCTAATGCCAGATGAAGTGGAGGATGTGTGTTTCCGAACTTTACTACGTTGTGCACTTGCACCACCACTAATTGAGGTCGAGGTGGATGAAGGTCCCTTCTGGAGAGAAAAAATATGGAAGCGGTAGGTGGTGGTGTACTAGTTAACTCCAATGATGGTGGTCCCATTGCCTCCTCATCGACAACATCACGCTCAGCAGATTTTCGGGCTAGGGTCAAAATATCTGTTTGCTGCATGCCCGCTGAGGCTGGAGTGGCGTGTATGATGACTGCGTCGTCGTCGTGAGAGTCTTCATCAGCAGGAGTAGTATACGCCACTTCTTCAGCGTCATCATCACACCCGATAACTATGAGCCTTTCGGGGACCTTCCTTTTACGCTTAGCTACCTTTGTCAGATCATGGTGTGCCTCACTCTCAGACGGCAGTGGTGGTTCCCAAGTTAGATCCATATCATCAGAAGGAAGGGGGCTTGAAGAAGATGTAGACACCATCCTTGATCTTTTCCTTGCTAGGGATGTGGAAGACAATGAATGATCAGGAGGAGTGGCTTCCTCAAATGATAGCTCGGCTTGAATGTCGATTTCCTGATGTGCCCCTACTTCGGGAGGAACAACTATTGTGGGCACTTGTGCCCCTCCATGCACCTCTGCTTGCACATCTCCTTGCGCTGCCTCTCCTTCCACATGTACTTGGGCTTGT
Organism: Lissotriton vulgaris; assembly: GCF_964263255.1. Classification (NCBI taxonomy): domain Eukaryota; kingdom Metazoa; phylum Chordata; class Amphibia; order Caudata; family Salamandridae; genus Lissotriton; species Lissotriton vulgaris. The sequence goes on along the minus strand of NC_141693.1, from coordinate 1,061,017,591 downwards.
ACTTGCACATGTGGTTGTTGTTGCGGCTGTGGTTGTTGAACACTCGTCAGATGAGTTACAACAACCTGTGTTGATTGAGGGACATTGCTGCTACTTTCTTGCGATGAGCCAACTTCACTGGTCGATGGTGATTGAACAACTAGATTAAGTGCCTCTGCAGCACTCAAGGGCTTGAACTTAAGTTGGCGTGGTGGTGGTGGCACTGAGCCCAATGGAGCGGGGGTGCTGCTCCCAGCTTGGTCCCCAGCAGATCCCGCTGCTGCTGCAGGCGTACTTTTTTTTTATTCCCAAAAAATGTGGCGGGCGGCACACCAGTCTCCTTGGTAACTTGCTTCTTCTGCTCCTTACTGGCAACTTTCTTGCTAGAGGAGCTACGGGGAACTTTTTTTGGGGCCATCTTCTTCAGATGTCAGAACAGCAGGCTGCAGTTGCACGAGTTGCAGAGTTGTCTTGTCTGTGGCCACACGTGACATCGCGTGACGTTATGCTGCACACACACCGCTGCAGGACTTCTTCCTGGCACTGGTGGTTCTCTTGTGCACCTAAAAGCAACGGAAGACAGGGGAACATCAGTTATACACCCCAAAAAGTCGAAAAACACATAAAAATAATTGTAGTTGCAGCAACTGTAATGCCCCAAACAAACTTACTTGTGAAATTTCTAATCCAAAAGTGATCCAAAGAAAGTCAAAAAGGTCTAAAATCCAAATATTCAGCAGCATCCACAAAAAGTAATCCTTCCAGGTCAAGATCCGAATGAAAGTGACCAGCACATGAAGAAAGCACTGGGAGGAGCCTGCTGGACAGGAACAGGAAGTTGGAGACTGTGGGGCACTTCCTTCCTCCCCCCCCCATGGACTCCTTGCAAAAGAAAGTGCAGGCAAATGTCAACCTGAGGAGTTATTCTTATAAAAATCATCATTTTTATAAGTTTATGCTGCTTGCTGGTGGATTTCTTGTGCAGAATTGCAAATTTTGCAATTTCGCGAGTGCGAGAGTGGTGCTGCCCGCCGCATCTACATGTTCACCATTGCAAACTCCTGCCATGCGTGATCACGGCGTACTCGCGTTGACAAACTCTCGCTGTGCAAGGTGGCAAGCCGCGATGACGTAATCGCTGTCGCCAAACTCCCGCGGGATCCCGCAACAAGATCCAAAATGGCGCAGCACATGCAAAATATCGAGAAAAACAACTCTGCAAACACTGAATGACGGTAAGTGAACGCCGCATGCCGCAATATTGTATCACCAAGCAAAAAAATCTGCTGCGTGCGAATTTTCGGATGTTCGGCAAATTCGCGAGAGTTCGCGGATTGCGAATTTACCGAACATCCGCAAATTCCACGAGCGCAACGGATTTTACGCCCATGCTTAGATACCTTCAAAGCTGTCTCTAGAGATTTCATAATTTCTTTTGTATCCCCCAAGAAAACGACCTCCTCTAAGAAAATTATTCTTACCGTGTAACATATTAAAAAAAGTATTATTTTTTAACATATTAAGTAAGTCCGATTCTTGCGAGCATTCACTAGCAGATATCCCTTTAGGTGCTGAAAAAGCATTTGACCAGGCCAATTGGCTGTTTATTTTCTCCACACTATCTTGGTTTGGTTTTAGTCCCAATTTCATTAATTTAGTTTCTCTATTATATTCATCTCCCAAAGCCTCAATTATTGTCAGTGGTCTCGTATCCTCACAATTCTCACTTAACTGACGAGTTCGACAAGGCTTCTCACTTTCTCCTTTATTGTTTGTTCTTGTCCTAGAATCCTTCTTGTCTAGAATTCGTATGAACTCAGATATTAATGGATTCCAACAAGGAGATAAGCAGTAAAAACTCTCAGTATATGCTGATAATATTCTGCTTTTCATATTTCGCCCACAAACCTCTTTATCATCCATTTTAATGGAAGTCAAAAATGTTGGTTCTCTTTCAGGTTATAAGCTGAATGAAGACAAATGTGAAAAACTCCCACTAAAAAAACGTTGTTTCCATGCAGATTTCCTTTCTTCTCATTCCAATTGAATTCAAGACAAGATCAGATATCTAGATCTTTGGTTTATTGCTCCACTAAAATAGATAGTTTCTATTAACATGAAACTGGTTCTCACAATTTTATCATATCTTGCCTCTAAAAGGAATCCCTTGTTTTTATCTTGATGCAGATGATTAGTGTTAGACCTGACAGCATTAGGGTGGTCTTCCCCAAACATTTTGCCTGTTTGCCTCATATTTTTGCTGATTCCTTTTTGTTGGCCTTAGAATTTTGAGTACTTTACCACTGCTAACCAGTGCTTAAGTGCATGTGCTCTTTCCCTAAACATGGTTTGATTGACTTATCCACAATTGGCACAATTAATTTACTAGTACACTTCACTACATGTGCCCAAGGCCTGTAAATTTAATGCTACTAGTGGGACTGAGGCACTGCTTGTGCCACCGACTCAGTAGCCCTTAAACTTGTCTCAGACCTGCCACGGCAAAGCCTGTGTTTGCGGTTTACGCTACCATGTCCATGTGGCATGCAAAACCACTGCCAAGCCTTACATTCCCCTTTTATTACATATAAGTCGCCCCTAAGGGAGGCCCTAGGTAACCCATAGCGTAGGGTGCTGTGTAATCAAAAGGTAGGACATGTACTTTTATATGTGCTGGTAGTGAAAAGCTCCCACATTTGTTTGTCACTACTGAGAGGTCTACCCCTTTCATAGGTTAAAATTGGGGATTCATTATTACATTTATTAAGCTGTCATTCGTAGCTGAGAGATGGTAGAGTTGTCATGTTTACCACCTATAGAATGGAAATGATAAATCCTTTTTAATGGTGAAGTTGGATGTGTCATTACTATTCTGAAAATGCCACTTTTGGGAAGATCGTCATTTTCCTGCTCTAGCCATTTGGAGTCTGCTGCCTGTCGCTGGGCTGGGTGACAGTTCACTTTGTGTATTACCTGTATACAGCCACTCACAAAGGAAGGCTGGGTATGACTTCATGCATCTTCTTGGGAGGAAGGGATGAAGGAGCTGGGCACAGCATCACACTTACACCTGAATAGGCCGGTCCCTGTCCACACACATAGGGCTGCATCCCCCCATAGTGAGCCAGGAGCCAAATCAGGAAGAAAGGATCCCTGTGCACTTGAAAGACCCCTCTTTGAAGTCACCGCCACTTTAAAGGCACAACTGGGTATACGTACTGGACCTCTGACCTTATTAACGCAGTACACTTCTGGAACTGACTTGAAAAGAAGCAGAAATGCTGAGCTAATGACTGCCACTCTGCTGGATGGCTGCTCTGGAATCCTGCTTCTTAGCTGTGAGGCCCTACTGCCTGCTGCTCTCTCTGATTGGACTAGCCTCAGGGACATCAAAGTCTCCCATCCTGTGTCTGGTTCATTGGAAGTGGAACCAGGTGCTTGTCCACTGGAACCAATGCATCCTCTGGTACGAGAGCAGAATTGACTCATCGCCGCTGTTGGGGAAGACAACCAGTGCATCCCACTCAGAACCAGCGCATTGTCATCAGAGCCACTGCGTCACTGTCACTGCAGAAGAACAATCATCGTACCCCTTTGACTGCATGGGTAAACCGGGCCCATCGGGTTTGGAACCAACGTATCACGGAACCAGCGCTTCCTCTTCCTAACTGGTGCCTTGCAATTGCTGCGTGGAGAAAACCAACGCATCTCCTTGACTGCGGGATTGACACTGACACATTGCTTGTCTGCACCCTGCATCTCCTTGTTTGTGACCAGGATTAAGGTACTTTTGCACAGCGGGGCCTGTGTGGGTTCTGTATTCGGCCCTCGCTCCATCGCGGTCGGCCTGAACTCCTGACTTTCTCTCAGTTCAGCGCGACCAATTAACTCTTTAGGCACTTACTGCTTCTAAGTGCAATATTCGCATTTAATCTTTAAAAATTCATATCTTGACTTCTACTTATTAGATTTTTGTCATTTTGGTCTTGTTTTATATATAAAACCATAATCTATTTTTCTTAACTAATTTGGAGACTTTTTGTGGTGTTTTCACTGTTTTACTGTTTGATGTGGTGCACAAAAGCTTTACAAATTGCCCCTTAAATTAAGCCTAACTGCTCTGTGCCAAACTAACAGAGGGTTAGCACAGGTTAATTTATGGTGTGCTTATGACTGACTCTGACTAGGATCGTGGTTCCTGCTTGAAAGGGTGCATACCTCTACCAACAAGAAACTCAATTTATAACAATTAGATACTCTTAAGATGATGTTCGTTCCTATCTTTCTAATATTCCTACTTCTATTCCTTGTTCTTACTTTATGAAAATCTATTCTATTCTTTCAAACCTCTTGTGATAAAACAAAGAACGTGCATGTTCCTTCAAAAACGTAACCATCCTAAACATGTGGGAGGAGTTGATTTTCCTGACTTTCGTTCTCATCATACAGCGTTTTTTCTCAAACAGGCCTCTTTTTCAATTTCTAAGGATGATTCTCTCTCACCTTCCTTATTGGTGGATCTTTAAAATGTTTATCTTCAACCTTTTTCTTTCTGAGAATTTTTATCCTTTACCCAGGAACCCCTAACTATGCTCCTCCCTCTTCTAAAAAAATATTGTTCATTTCTATGCCCTATTTGTGTCTCCTGTGATCCTACTAGGGATCAATTTCTTCACTCCTCAATATGGTATAAAACATGTTAAAGTAAATAAAAACACTGTTTTCTGGAAACCTTGGCATACAAAGTAATTTAAGTGGATACATCAGCACCTTGATAACTGTTCTTGTCTTCCCTTTGTTCAAGCTCAACTACTTTTCTTCCCTTCTACCCTCATAGCATACTAAATATATGGCATTCATTTATGGTATTCATTTAACATAATAGTTTATGGTATTCATACATCCTATCAAAATCTCACAAAATACCATCCTATATACTTCTATTCTTCAATAAGTTACATTATTGCTATCCTTTCCATCTGATTCCCAAATTTATAGTAAAATAACCATATCCTCAGATGACCAAGAAAAGGCAGAAGTTGAATTACAATGGGAACGTAACTGTCTTGAACACTTCTTTTTCAATTAGTTTGTAGGGCGAGATTTGTCTTACGTTCCGGATAACCTCTAGAGCAGCTAATACCACCCAAACCTTATTTTATATCTAGAACAGACTTTTAGGGGCACATACACCAAAGTTACAACTTGTGATTACCAAATAGCGATTATTAAGGAATCGCTATTTGGTAATCACAAATGCCTATGCATGTAGGAAATGCCCAAAAATTGACGATTCCTTAATATTAGCTAATAGTGATTTGGAAATTGCGAATTGATATTAGCTAATGTGACTCGATTCATTCCTATGGGCCCATAGGAATGGATGGCATTGCATTCCTTAATTTCAATTACCAACTGGTAATCGCAAATAGTGAATGCAAATCCAAGGGTGCCCGGGGCCTAAGGCTCCCCTGACGCACCCCACAAAAAAAGGTAAGTATGCACATTTAAAACACACCCATGCCCTAAGGGCATGTGTGCGCTACATGGCACTCTGAAAAATGCATTTTTGTGCATATTACCATCAACTTGAAGTTGATGGTAACTAGCATTGCACAGTTCGCATTTAGGAAAGGATACATGCATCGGCATTAGGAAATCGCTAATTGCGATTCCGTAAATGCATTCGCAATTTAGGTAATCACAAAAAATTGCGATTACCTAAATTGCGAATGACAAAACGTATATGCATTGGAAAAGGCCTTTTTCCAAGCAGCCCATTTGCGAACAGAAAAAGGCTCTATGCATCTGCCCCTTAATTACCCCAGGCACTCTAGACAAGATACATGCAGACAATCCCTCCTCTTGTTGATCATGCAATATAATTTTCTCTGATCTAAAACATACACTATTTGATTGTCCTTGCACATATCAATTTTAGTTGAGCGTTTGGAAACAGTTAAACTCCATTTTTCACACTCACATACTATTTAGTTTGAACAATATATTTTTAGGAAGTCTCTCAGATATTAGGCCTTCCCTTTCAGATGAGGTTGATGTTCTAGAATTACTTCTTACAGTTGCCTTTCAGAAGCTGATTAAAGCTTGGAACGATTCTTCTAGCCGTTCTTTCCAATCCTGGTGGTATGGTATTTGCTGTGATCACAGACTCAATAGACAGTTTGTAACCCTGTTATCTCTTGCTATTCAAAGAGACAGTCTTTGGCTACCTGTGAGAACTTTTCTGGGCTCTTCTGCACAAACCCGCTGACTTGCATAATCATTGGACTGAAGAGGTAACCAAGCCTCCGTGACTTTTTTTTATGTCAGCACAGTTACGGACAGCTGATATACAAGTTATTAATAATCTATATTTTTCAATATTTTAGCAATGATATAATATCTATGCCATTTTGTAAAATGAACAATAGTTACTTACCTGTAATCGTGGCTCTCCAGTATTGGCATCTTTCATAGATTCAGATGCCTGAAGCATTCCCCGTCGTTGGAGTGGGAGTCCCACTGTACATAAAACTGGCAATAATTATGCATAACATAGTTATACCATAGGTAGATTAGAACTAGGAAGTAAAATGGCTAGAAGTTAATAGGAAAAAATTTCCTCTTTCATGACTCGTCCAGGTCATTATATATAGTGCAAACTACAGACAATCAGTCGACAGCACCCACCAGAATGTTCTCCTCAGAGGCTCAGGCTCTCAGATATTCTAGCACAAGTGTGATCCAGAGTGAAAAAAGAGCATAGAAGAGCCTCTGAGGGGAGGGGGTGGGTTGCATGTGAATCTATGAAAGATATCAATACTGGAGAACCACAGATTACAGGTAAGTAAGTATAGTTCTTCTCCAGTATTGGGGCATCTTTCATACACAGTACAGAGCAGTAAATCCATAATAATACTCATGAGGTTCTGATCACAACATAAACATATGCATATCAGAGGCAATATGTAATCACAGATACAGATCTCTATCTACATATATATAAATATATTTCCAATATAAAAATATACATATATTTACGTATATTTATCCATAAACGATCATAGAAGATATGTACGTAAGAACATACCAAAGAGGAGGAGGGAAGAACAGAGGCTCAACTTATTTAAAAAGATTACAGAGAACGGCCTGTCCCACAGACGTGTCTGCATTGCTGGCAGACTCCAGACAGTAGTGCTTAGTAAAGGTGTGCCTGCTGGCCCACGTAGCAGCTCTGCAGATTTGATGAAGAGGCACACCAGCAAAGAGAGCAGTAGAGGAAGAGATCGGTGTAGTAAAATGCGCACTCGGAGTTGCTTGTAATGGTCTGCCTGCATGCTGATGGCCGAAACAAGTTGCAGCAGAAATCCAACGAGCAATGGAATGTTTGGATATTGGGTGTCCTGTACGCATCTTTCCATAAGCTATAATTAGCTGATCAGATTTTCGAACGGAAGATGTTCTCTGTAAATAGAATTTGAGACACCTCTTAACATCAAGCGTATGTAAAGCTCTTTCTGAAGGAGATTGAAGATTTGGAAAGAAAGTCTTTAAAATGACCGGTTCGTTGAGAGGAAAGTCCGATGGTACTTTAGGCATAAAAGTGGGGTTAGTCAATCAATGCATTTGTAGAGCACGCTACTCGCCCGTGGGGGTCTCAAGGCACTGGAGGGGCTGCAGGGGGGGATGCTGCTACTGCTCGAAGAGCCTGTTTTGAGTAACCTCCTGAAGGTTAGTAGGTTAGTGCGTAGCACTACAGAGTCCATGGTGAATTGAAGGGAAGGAGGTTTAATAGTGAAGGCTTGCTGATGTGAGAGGTAACAGCAGAGACACTGTCCATGAAAGAAACTTCAAATCTGACTTGTGAATAGGTTCAAAAGGATGGCGCATGAGTTGTGAGAGCACAACGTTAAGATTCCAGGATGGAGGTGGACGAAATGATAGGAGGAAACATGCAAAACAATCCTTTGAAAAACTGCTGAATGATCCTAGAGGAGTAAAGAGAGTTGGAACCATCCTGTCGGAATCTGGAGATAGCAGCTCAGTGTACTTTAAGGGTAGAATGGTAAAGGCCTGATCTTGCCAAATGCAAAAAGAAAGGCAAAATTTGTTCCGGTTTTGCCTGGATTCGATGAACGTTGGCGGTTAGACACCATAATCAAAATCGTTTCCATTTGAGCCTGTATGTCTTTATTATGGAAGGTGCTCTAGCATTGGCCAAGACTTCCCTACAGTCCGAAGGAATGTTTAAGTAAGCTAATTCAAAGTGCTCAGGCGCCACTAAGTGCAGAGATGCAGGATCCGGGTGGCAGATCTGTCTGCTCTGAATGGATAGAAGGTTAGGTATGGTCGCAACTGAATGGGATTGTATTCGGAGAGAAGGAGGAGTTTGGTGAACCAGAGCTGGTGGGGCCACCTGGGAATTATGAGTATTAAGCGACTAGGCTCCTTATCATTTTCCGGAGAACCCTGGGAACCAATGATGATATCGGTGGAAAAGCGTAAGCATAAATCTGCGACCAGTTAATCAAAAACGCATTCCGCACGATTCCTTGTGGGGAAGCCAGCTTGCGTAGAATGGGCATTTGTGGTTCCAACTGGTCTCAAACAAGTCCAGATCGGGTAGACCCCACCTCTGAAAAATATGATCCAAACTTGGTTGATGGAGCTCCCACTCGTGATTGGAAATTGTCGATCTGCTGAGGGAATACGCAAGAACGTTGGAAACTCCCGGGACATGGACTCCTGTCAGACTTATCCGATGTCTGAACGCCCAATCCCAAATCTGCTGGGCTTGCTGAGACAGTAAAGCGGATCTTGTCCCTCCTTGTTTGTTCAAGCAGTGCATACTTGTTGTGTTGTCTGTCCAGATCAACACTGATGCTCCGAGAATGATGGTGCGAAAAGATTTTAGGGCTAGGAAGATCGCTAGCAACTCTAAGAGGCTGATATGCCGAGTTCGTTGTTGAGCATCCCATTTGCAGCTGACTGTGAGTCCTTGCAGGTGTGCTCCCCATCCCTCGAGGGAGGCGCCCCTGGTGATGACGAAGCTTGGAGCTTCCGCTTGGAACGAGCAGCCTGCTGTTATGTATTTCTTGTAGATCCACCAGCGTAGAGCTTCCCTTATCCGAGGATTGATGTGGATGAGATCGTCGAAGGATCCCGAAACCTGCAACCACTGTTTGTTGAGTTCCTCTTGCAGAGGTCGCATCCTGAGACGGCCGTTGGGGACCAGGGGAATGCAGGATGACAGCATCCTCAGAAGCAACTTGAACTGCCCGAAATTTGACTGAAATGCACCTTCTTGATTGCAGTAGCTGGGCGAGCTTGCAAAGTTTCGATTGCCTTTCGTTTCAGACAAAGGCTTGTGTCAGCAGAGTGTCTATGGTGGCTCCCAAGAATGTTCTTCTTTGCGATGGGACGAGGTGAGACTTTTCGAAATTGATGGAGAGGCCCAGAGATAAGAACAGAGACAGATATCTCTGAGTATGGGCGTTTGCGGATGTGAAAGAATTCGCCTTGATAAGGCAGATGTCTAAATAAGGAAAAAATGTAATTCCTTCCAGTCGAAGGTGTGCACCCACCGGTGTTAAGACCTTGGTAAAGACCTGGGGCGCAGAACGGAGTCCAAAAGGAAGGACTTTGAACTGGAAGACCCTGCCAGCCACTCTGAACCTCAAGAACTTTCTGTGTCTGGGTAGAATTGGTACGTGAAAATACACGTCTTGGAGGTCGAGGGTGGTCATATGATCCGCCGCCGTGAGGAGTTTAAGGATTTCTTGAAGAGTCAGCATCCGGAAGGATAACTTTTTGAGATATTTGTTGAGAGAGCGAAGATCTATAATGGGACGTCATTCTCCCGATTTCTTTTTTATCAGAAAAATCTGGAATAAAAACCGGTCCCTCTTTGCAATTGAGGAACTGCTTCGATTGCTCCTTTTCTTAACATTTAATTTATTTGGGAAAAAAGTTCTGAGAGGTGAGCTGGAGGTGCTCCTTTGGGAGGAGATTTTGGAGGAAGCTTTACAAACTCTAAAACATGGCCTCGGACAACAATGTCCAAGACCTATTTGTCTGTTGTATTCCACCAGTTTAAGTAGAAACAGGAGATTTTTCCTCCAACCTTTAAAGGGGTAGGCAGTAGAGTAGGGGGCAGGTTTCAGTTGGCACTGCTTCTTGGATGTATCACGTCCGCGGTAGGAAGACTTCCTTCTGTTTTGTGAGTAGGAGGTGGATGGTTGCTGCCTGAAGGATTGTTGGCGTTGGGAAGAGTAACGTTGGTTACTCTGATAGGATTGATATTGTCTTTGCTGATTATAGCCTCCTCGCGTAGAGAAGGATCCACGGCCTCTAGTGCCACGAAAAGGCTGTTTTCAAAATTGAAGAGTTCTAAGCGATCTTTCAGTCTCTGTATCCTATTTAATGGTGTGGAGGGCCCCGTCAACAATCTGACCAAAAAGAGACTCGCCGTCAAAAGGCATATAAATTATTTTAGCCTGAACCTCCTGGCAAAATGATATTGATTTTACCCAGCACTGTCGCAGCAGGACTGCTGCATCTGCCAGTTGCCAAAAACCTGTAGATGCAACATCAACAGACGAATCAATAATCTCTGCAGAGATTCGTTCCCCTTCCTGAAGGATCCTAAGCGTCTCTGACTTAGCGGGCTCAGGCAACATGTCGATGTAGGGAGAAATGTCCGACCACATCTGTCTATCATATCGTCCTAAGATAGCGAGTGAGTTAGCTGCACGGACGGTCGTTGCTGCAATGGTTGAAATCTTTTTCCCAATAGCGTCCAGATGTCTCCCATCCCGATCAAGAGGAGCTTACCGCGGAGATGAGGGATGAGGGATTATGCGCTCGTTGTTGAGCTGCTTGTGCAGTGACTGAATCTGCCTTTGGCTGGCCTATCAAAAATGCAGGCAAATTGCCTGGTGCTTTGTATTTCTTCTCCAGGCGGGGCAGGACCGCTGGAATAGAAGCAGGAGCTTTCATAACTTTTAATCCTTCCTGCCAACTGAAATCAATAATTGCGATAGACCGTATTCATCCTTCTTTGTTTCCATAGGAAGAAGAAATCTTTGTGTAGCCCTCTCCATAAGAAGATGAAAACCTCCAATGTCAACAGGAGGAGAGTTGGCAGGAGCAGGAGCAGAAGGAGACGGAGTTTGTATCTGGTAGTCATCCCATTCCGTAAGGAGTGATCGGTCATCCAATTCTCCTTCCTCTCTATCATCGTCAGAGGTGTGAGCATCCTGAGAGTGATGCGAAGGTACCGAAGAATGTGGCCTTGGTGACCTCAAAGCTGATGAAGTTTGAGGAACAGGTGTGGGTGGTATAGAAGAAGCCGATTCAGATGGAGGGAAATGGGGATAATAATCGTTCAACGTGTACTGCAGATTATTTAGAAGAGCTAAAGGCATTTGGGCCGTAAGGATTGGATCTGGAGCTGAAGGAACCGTCTCTGGGCAACAATCATCATCTTGATCCACATCCTGATACTTAATGAAGCGCTCAGAAGGGCTCCTGGCAGTACGAAACCTATCTCCCTCATGTGATTCATCATCATCCTCTCCAGAATCTAACAGTTGTTCAGGTAACCTCAGAGAGACTTTAGCAGGAGAGATTGTAATTGGAGAAAGGACCTCCAAGGAAAATCCACGCCTTTGCAGCAAAGAAGGCGCTGCTGTCGATGGAGGTAACTGCATAGACGGTATCATAGACGATGTAGAAGCTGCTGCTGGCGTAGACGAAGACCAAACCTGAAGAGCCGTGCATGAAGACAGTTGTAGTGTCGACGAGGTAGCCGTCGACGAGGCAGCACGAGGCAGTCGTTGATGACACTCTTTTAAGCTTCGTCGTCGAAGGAACATCGACTGAGATTTTACCTCTTTCATCCACGGGACAGGCCTTACGGTGACAGATACCAACGTCGATGGCGAAGATGCCGACGACATGATAATCTGTGGCTATGGCGACGAGAAAGTAAGAGTCGATGTCGTCGCCGCAGCGACAGAAGGCTTTGTTGATGAAAGCGTCGCCGTCGAGCTCGTCAACGAGGGACCCTGTTTCTTTGCAGTCTTTCTTGGGGGGGGAGGAGGTATATTGTTACTCCTAGAAGGTGGAAGAGCCTTTTTTGAAGTAGAAGGCAGCTCAGCACTCTTGGAGGAGTGCTTTTTTTTTTTACACCTGAGCCCCAGGAGAAGATAAGTCTGTGTCAGCAGTCCTCTTCCTAGAGGAAGGAGTTTGAACAGAGGCAATACTCCCAATTTCAGATAAGGGATTGTCCTGGTCTTTAATTTTCTGTAGCCACAGAAGAATATGCCCCTCTCTGTCTCTTAGAGACTTTTGTGGGAAAGTTCTGCAGATCTTGCAGTCTCTCACCTGGTGGTCAGGATATAAGCAGTAAATGCACTTCTTGTGGGGATCTTCTGAAAACAGCCAGAGCTTCCCACAAGATTCACAAGGTCGAAAGACAGATTTCTTTGAAGAAGACATCATAAATTGAAGAATTTCCAAAGAAAACAGAGAAGTACTAAGCAGAGCTCAGGGAGACTCCCTTCACACGACGTGCGGTAGACAATCTGAGAGTCTGAGCCTCTGAGGAGAACATTCTGGAGGGTGCTGTTGCCTGATTGGCTGTAGTTGGACTATATATAATGACTTGGACGAGTCATGAAAGTGGAAAGATTTTTCCTATTAACTTCTAGCTATTTTACTTCCTGGTTCTAATCTACCTATGGTATACCTATGTTATGCATAATTATTGCTATTTTTATGTACCGTGGGACTTCAACTCCGACGACGGGGAATGATTCAGGCATATGAATCTATGAAAGATACCCCAATACTGGAGAAGTTACAGTTGCATTTATATCTCTTTCCCTTTTCTATATTCTTTCTTTCCTATACTTTTTTCTTTTTTTTGTTTCTTATGATTACTCCGATAATATATGATTGTATATTATTTTACTATAAGTGCATCAATTACCAAATAAAATTTCACTTTGAAATGTAAAAAAATAGTCAATTGGGTATAAGCACATTCTACCATATTTTAAGGAGAGAGTACAAGCCCTTTACCACTGTTTAGCAATAGTAAAAGTGCACAGAGTCCTAATGACATCAAAAACAAATTCAGCAAAAATGGCGGAGTGAAGGCAAAACGTCTGAAAGAAAGGGTCAAGTCCAACAAAGACAAACGTATCTTTGCATATTATGCTTTTGTGTGTGCACTTTGATGTAATTTTGAGTTTTCATTTTAGGGCAGACTCCACAGAACATTGCAAGGTCAATTGTTTCATGAGCTTTTGTGTGAATGCAATACTGTAACTTCATGTAAAAGTGCACCTATTGTTACCTGGAAAATTCAGTTACCTGTTTTGTTAAATTCACAAGCATCTAAAATCTTCATCCAAAATACCATATCTATTTTTTTTTAGGTTTAGATTTGCTAAAAAAACAAAAAAAACATGGTAACCTACATTTTACACTCTAGAACTGGGAGATTATTTCAATCTGCGTATTCACTTTCTTAATTAGTACTCTGATGTTTGCCCATGTTTCAGACCTCTCGTAGAAGCAACTCGTAAGCCTCCAAAACTGAGTGCCCAGAAACGTTTTCCCTATTTGTTGGTAGGGGGCTCTTTTCCCCCACACCTAATTGACACTTTTCCACTAATATATTACATTTGTTGTGCTACACACCCCACTGATGTTGAGTAAACAGTGGTATGCAATACATTTGATGCACGAGGGAGGATGTGACGGCTTGACAAAATGTAATGGTCCCAATACAAGGCAAAGGGTTGCAGTTTCCTTATGGCCGGGATGCCCGTCACCCCCTCCCAACACAATCCCCAAGGATGGGAAGTCGGACGCAGGCTTGAACTTTTGGAAGGCGGGAGGGAGTCACCCTTCCGGCCGTATTTATTAAAATATGAAACAAAATTTAAAACGTTAAATAAAAGTTTCATAATCATGTACAATTTTACATTTATTACATTTCGATGAAGACATGTTCTTTGGCTAACCTTAACAGATCTCTAATAGAAAGGTTTTCTAGCCGAGTCTAACATCCTGCAAATGCATACATTCTAAATTAAAATTGTACATCCTAGCATTAAGGCCCAACGGCAAGGTCTTAACCGGTGTCAGATCCCTACCACCAAAACTCTCGCCCTCAAGGTGTGAGTGGCGCATGCGCAGAGGACTCTACCCTCATTGCCAACTGTAATTTCCCTTGTCGTGGTGGGGGCCCCCTTTCCACTCGACGCCATCCTAAAGGTCGTCCGAGTTCCCGTGTGAGGTATCTGTAGGAAGGACAGCGTTGACTCCCCCCCATCCCCACACTCTCTATCCGCCGTCGCGGATATCCGGCCCCCGGGAAATTAGTAGGAGGGGCATATAGCCGCCTCCTCCCCTGGGAGGGGCCTATGGCCGTCTCCCCTTAGGCGACCCATCCTCAGTGGGTGCCGCCTCCCCGTGGGAGGGGCCAATGGCCGCCTCCCCCGGGCGCTCCCATCCATTCTGGGTGGCGCCCCCCTCTAGGGACCTTGAAATTACTGCTCACCGATCATGACCTTACCGCCCGACCAAAAAATAAATACGACAGTTGTTCACCTACTAAGGAAGGAAAAATTCAGCATGCCTAATTGTATCACGACTGTTTACTCCTAAAAAGAAAAAACAGTACCTACAGACTGAATTCACATCCTCAATCTAAACATTCCTTTACTTTTCTACAAAGGAAAAAAGGGCCTAACTCAGCAACTTTATTACAAAACAAACATTGCCATAAGGGGCTGGTGGGTGGGTCAAAATTGCTGCTTGTTCCGTCGAGGGCTCACGAGCAACGAGTGGGTGCAGCCTTCAGAGCGCAGGAACAAGAGGACGCTTCTTCGGATTCCCGCTCAATTTATTCTTCTGCGGGAGGGCGTGTACCCTCCTCCGGTACGCCTACTGGGCGTGGTCATCGGTGTAGGTGTCTAGGACAACCCCTCCTGGGCGGGAAAAGGCGCGCCCCGGCTACGCCGCTTCGGGCATACCAGCCGAGACACGCCCCCCGCCCAAAATGGTTTCCCGGGAGGATCGGGGCACCCAACCATACGTTCGGGGGGACCGAGTGGTCGCCCCTTTCCATATGGCCGGGATGCCCGTCACCCCCTCCCAACACAATCCCCAAGGATGGGAAGTCGGACGCAGGCTTGAACTTTTGGAAGGCGGGAGGGAGTCACCCTTCCGGCCGTATTTATTAAAATATGAAACAAAATTTAAAACGTTAAATAAAAGTTTCATAATCATGTACAATTTTACATTTATTACATTTCGATGAAGACATGTTCTTTGGCTAACCTTAACAGATCTCTAATACAAAGGTTTCCTAGCCGAGTCTAACATCCTGCAAATGCATACATTCTAAATTAAAATTGTACATCCTAGCATTAAGGGCCAACGGCAAGGTCTTAACCGGTGTCAGATCCCTACTACCAAAACTCTCGCCCTCACGGTGTGAGTGGCGCATGCGCAGAGGACTCTACCCTCATTGCCAACTGTAATTTCCCTTGTCGTGGTGGGGGCCCCCTTTCCACTCGACGCCATCTTAAAGGTCGTCCGAGTTCCCGTGTGAGGTATCTGTAGGAAGGACAGCGTGGACTCCCCCCCATCCCCACACTCTCTATCCGCCGTCGCGGATATCCGGCCCCCGGGAAATTAGTAGGAGGGGCATATAGCCGCCTCCTCCCCTGGGAGGGGCCTATGGCCGTCTCCCCTTAGGCGACCCATCCTTAGTGGGTGCCGCCTCCCCGTGGGAGGGGCCAATGGCCGCCTCCCCCCGAGCGCTCCCATCCATTCTGGGTGGCGCCCCCCTCTAGGGACCTTGAAATTACTGCTCACCGATCATGACCAACCGATCATGACAGGCCTGATAGTTGACCGACTATCAGGCCCCCCCAACTCCTCCTAAAGGTCATGCTTCCTCAAACCCCTTAGCCATGCTATGAAGTCTCCTATGAGTAAATCATTCCCCTCCCGGGACAGGTGAACCCCATCACTCAGATACATGTGATCACCCCGAATACACCCATGAGGAATGCTATACAACTGCGCAGAGCGAAACAATCTACCAATTTTATTGTTTACCCTCTTCCCTGAATGGTTCAGTGCTGACACCGAAAGGCCCCCCCGCCATACCTTCCTGGGAATCATGTGGGACTAGGCAATCGTGCACCCCGGGATTCTTTTCGCCAACCAGCTAACAGCAGACAAAACTTGTTCAAACAACACTCGTCTACCCAGTGCCACCAAGTCATTGCCCCCCAGGTGTACTATGACTACAGATGGCGGTGACCTTTGCCGCCCTAAGAGACCCTCAACAAATGACTCGAATTGGTCAAAACAGAGCCCGCCCTTCCCATGGAAGGCCACTCTGTACCCGTATTCCCCAGCTGTGCAAGTCGCGTCACCTGCTTTGAATACGTCCCCGGCGCGCCTCACATATGAGTGGCCCACGACCCATACCACTCTCTCTCTAGACGGTGATCCATGACCGCTGGTCTCCTGGTACTGGGTCGACTGCAAATTCCGCCCCGCGTGACAGGCTCGCGAAGCTGTAATTAAAACAAAAGACAAGAAGCGTGAGTGCATGTCACTTGTTCTTTACAACATGTGCAATCGCACATACCTTTTGAAGCAATTCGAGGACCATCGTCCCAACTGTTTCACTTCGTCCGCACTCTGACCCCTGGCTGTAGCCTCAGTAGCAGCCCCTATCCTAAAGGAGTGGGTCCCAAAATCGCACGGGTCCATGCCCGCCGCAGCGATTGTCAGTGCTAACACCCTCTGGAACTGAAACCTCGTCAGTGGGGTGCCATCCTTGTGCCTCAGCAAACTCCTCCCCCATGTAGCCGCCCTCAGTGCCAAGTATTCCTCTATACACATTATCAGGCACGTGGGGGACCCTCGCGCACGCTGCACAACAACACTATTTCCCATAGCCCCTTGGTCGGTCTTGGACCTGGCTATCATGACCACCATCGAATCACCCTTAATTTGGACGTGATCCTTGCACAAGCCTCCCTCAACGTCTTTCTTATTCCTTGCGACCAGTTCGCTCCCCGCATAGCCCCGTGGAAAGCTAATGCGAAAGCTGCCCGGAACAGAACTGCTTCGCATTGGGAGGAGCATGTCCCGTCTAGTTTCGCTATGAGTAGGTACAACCTATGTAAGCCAATCGGGCGCCTTTCATCTTGCTTGCGACCCTCGAGGCGCTGCCAGCCGCGAAGGGCTTTTTTCACCAAAAAGGAACCCGTTGGGTCTTTTATGCCATGCACCTGCGCCATGAATGAAATGGCCGCCCTATACATTTACATTTACATTTACATGCCTATTGGCCGTTGCCGCTGATCGGCCCTCCCTGTGCAGTGCTACCAGGAACCCCAGGAAGGATTCCTCCTGACCCCAGCTCTGATCCCCTGTCGGACCCAAATATGTGCAATAGGAACGAAACGCTCCTTCATATGCCTTCCTTGTCCTGGGGGCTAAGCTTGCTGCCACGAGGTCTTGTAATCCGGGGCACCGATTAGCCAAAGTGCTTCGGGGAATGGTGCCGCCACTAGGTCCGCTGTAGGCAGATAACCCCTGAACGCCTGCATATGTGAACGAGAGAGTGCATCAGCCGCATGATTCAGTACACCCGGCACATGTTTTGCCGTGAACTGTACATTCAGTCTCATGCAAAGCAGCACAACCTCTTTCAACAATCTCAAGATCCATTTGCAGCGTGCTGCTTGTTGGTTAATGCATTCGACAACAGTCATATTATCAGACCAAAACACCACTGAGCGGTCTCTGAAATCGTCTGGCCATGCCATCAGAGCAACCGAAATGGGGAATAGCTCCAGGAACCCAATGTTACTTGTGAGACCGCTGGAGTGCCACCACGCCGGCCATGTTTGCGCCGACCATCGATTACCAAAAATGGCGCCAAATCCCACGCTCCCCGCCGAGTCAATCCACAGACCTAGCTCATCTGAAGACGCTGGCGGCTTGTTCCACACTACCCGACCGTTGAAGTCCACCAGAAATGCCAACCAAATGCGCATATCCTGGCGAACCTCTGCAGACAGTCTCGTACGGTGGTGTCCTTCTTTGAGACCAACCATAGCTTGTGCAATAGAGCGTGAGAAGGGGCGGGCCATCGGTATCACTCTCAAGGCAAAGTTAAGCTGACCCACTGTTTGCTGCAACTGGTGCAGGGTCACTTTCTCCTTACCAAGGCATAGCTTCAAGGAAGCCCGAAATTTGGCCACCTTTCCCAACGGCAAACGGACACATCCCTCCACAGAATCGAGCTCAATTCCCAGAAACTCCAGTGAAGTAGATGGTCCAACCGTCTTACCTGGTGCCAATGGGACTCCAAACTCCCTCATGAGGATGCAGAAGTCGTGCAGCGCCTGCGCACATTTTGTGTCGCCGGCTGCTCCCAAAAACAGGAAGTCATCGAGATAATGCATAACATGCCTATGCCCTGTGGCCTCGGTGAATGCCCACTCTAAAAAACAACTGAACATTTCGAAATAGGCACAAGAAATGGAGCAACCCATAAGCATGCATTTATCCATGTAATAACTCCCTTGGAATGCAAAACCCAGCAAACGCTGATCCTGCGGGTGTACCGGGAGCAACCGGAACGCCGACTCGATATCTGATTTCGCCATCAGCGCCCCGGGGCCCAGGCGATTCAGCATGGCCACGGCTCCATCGAACGATGCGTACCGCACCGAACAGACTTCTGGGTCAATGGCCTCGTTCACTGAGGAACCCCTTGGAGCCGACAGATTATGAATAAGTCTAAACTCCCCTGGGTCTTTCTTCGGGACAACCCCTAACGGGGAACAGATGAAATCCGCCACCGGTGGGCGATGAAAAGGCCCTGCCACTCGCCCTAAGCTGACTTCCTTTGCAATTTTTCTCTCTACCACACTTGGATTATGTTGCGCCGATAACTGGTTTTTACAAAAGGAGTTCCCTCGAAAATCCCCCGCCGGGATGTGGAAGCCGTGCAAGAATCCCTTCCTCAACACCCCAGCGGAGACATGATCAGGGTATTTGTTTAACCAAGGAGTCTTAGCCATGAGATCAACGGGTGTAGGCAATTGGTCACAACGTTCTACCTTACTCCTGCTTGGACCCTCCCTTTCCTCCCGCCCCGTTATTTTTTGATCTACATGAACTCTCTGGGTGTGAGGAATTCCCACAGCCCGCACACACATGCTTGAACCTACATGTTCCTTGCGGTCTGTTACAGTTGCCTCGATTGAAGCCCCAACAGACCCCCCGCTTGCCGCCATTCCCGCCGCTGCCATCAGAGCAACCGAAATGGGGAATAGCTCCAGGAACCCAATGTTACTTGTGAGACCGCTGGAGTGCCACCACGCCGGCCATGTTTGCGCCGACCATCGATTACCAAAAATGGCGCCAAATCCCACGCTCCCCGCCGAGTCAATCCACAGACCTAGCTCATCTGAAGACGCTGGCGGCTTGTTCCACACTACCCGACCGTTGAAGTCCACCAGAAATGCCAACCAAATGCGCATATCCTGGCGAACCTCTGCAGACAGTCTCGTACGGTGGTATCCTTCTTTGAGACCAACCATAGCTTGTGCAATAGAGCGTGAGAAGGGGCGGGCCATCGGTATCACTCTCAAGGCAAAGTTAAGCTGACCCACTGTTTGCTGCAACTGGTGCAGGGTCACTTTCTCCTTACCAAGGCATAGCTTCAAGGAAGCCCGAAATTTGGCCACCTTTCCCAACGGCAAACGGACACATCCCTCCACAGAATCGAGCTCAATTCCCAGAAACTCCAGTGAAGTAGATGGTCCAACCGTCTTACCTGGTGCCAATGGGACTCCAAACTCCCTCATGAGGATGCAGAAGTCGTGCAGCGCCTGCGCACATTTTGTGTCGCCGGCTGCTCCCAAAAACAGGAAGTCATCGAGATAATGCATAACATGCCTATGCCCTGTGGCCTCGGTGAATGCCCACTCTAAAAAACAACTGAACATTTCGAAATAGGCACAAGAAATGGAGCAACCCATAAGCATGCATTTATCCATGTAATAACTCCCTTGGAATGCAAAACCCAGCAAACGCTGATCCTGCGGGTGTACCGGGAGCAACCGGAACGCCGACTCGATATCTGATTTCGCCATCAGCGCCCCGGGGCCCAGGCGATTCAGCATGGCCACGGCTCCATCGAACGATGCGTACCGCACCGAACAGACTTCTGGGTCAATGGCCTCGTTCACTGAGGAACCCCTTGGAGCCGACAGATTATGAATAAGTCTAAACTCCCCTGGGTCTTTCTTCGGGACAACCCCTAACGGGGAACAGATGAAATCCGCCACCGGTGGGCGATGAAAAGGCCCTGCCACTCGCCCTAAGCTGACTTCCTTTGCAATTTTTCTCTCTACCACACTTGGATTATGTTGCGCCGATAACTGGTTTTTACAAAAGGAGTTCCCTCGAAAATCCCCCGCCGGGATGTGGAAGCCGTGCAAGAATCCCTTCCTCAACACCCCAGCGGAGACATGATCAGGGTATTTGTTTAACCAAGGAGTCATAGCCATGAGATCAACGGGTGTAGGCAATTGGTCACAACGTTCTACCTTACTCCTGCTTGGACCCTCCCTTTCCTCCCGCCCCGTTATTTTTTGATCTACATGAACTCTCTGGGTGTGAGGAATTCCCACAGCCCGCACACACATGCTTGAACCTACATGTTCCTTGCGGTCTGTTACAGTTGCCTCGATTGAAGCCCCAACAGACCCCCCGCTTGCCGCCATTCCCGCCGGTTTTCGGCTGGTGATCGATACCGGCGCCTGCTCGAAAGGGCACCACGGGCTTTTGGCGGAAGGCCCCCAACCCACTCCCGCCCGGCGAGGATGTACCTGCCGCCCCCGGCAGGAGCTGCTTATGCCATGAGACCGAGTCGAGGCAGTCCCATGTCAGAGAGGCATCAAGTTCTTTCGCTTTTCGGAATTTCATGTCATAACCTTTCCATTCCTCTCCCTCATACATTGCATAAAAATCCATAATACGAGTTTGATAGCAAGACAGTTCAGTTAACACCTCGGGTTTACGGTCCCCCTTAACTGCAGTAAAGATTGCAAAGGCCTTCGCCCAATTCGTTATCGTTTCATCCACCCTGAATTCAGCCATCTTGCCGCGCCACACGCTCGGGTGCCACAAATCTTTCTGGGTTTTAGCATATTCCATCTCGCGATGGTCAGTTAATAATGAAAACATATTGACATACTTGTCTCCCCATATTAACTCTTTTGTGGCCATAGGGATGTGCTGTGCCACCCTCTCCCGCCTTGAGGGTAATGAGCCCTCCCCCACCACTGGCAAAGCGAGCTTACCCGGTTCGGTCGTTGTTCCCGCCGTTTTCTCGCGACCAACTGTAGGTCCTACCGGTGTCACCTGTGGGGAAACAAGAGGAAGATTCGCCTTTGCGGCATCTCGCGACTGCCGCAATTGCTGGATTAGTAGCTTGGCCTCTTCGGCCGTGTCTCCGGGCGCCTTGGCACCCCCTGCCTTTTTATTGAGCCATGCGGCCAACTGGGTGGCCAATTCAGGAGGCATATCTTCATCGTTAGCGGGGGTAATCACTACTGGGATCGGTTGACCCGCGTCTGGGATTGGTACCGGGTTGTCTGCCGGTGTGACAGGGGTGGCCGGGGGTACCTCTGGGACCGGAACCTCTGGGACCGGAACCTCCCCTGAAACCACCCTCCTCTTGACCCGCTTCCCTCTACCCTCGGGGATGATTCCCGGCAAGGCCGGGCCTATTACCTTCTTAGGGTTACCAGGATTGCTCAGTGCAGCCAGTTGTTGTTTGACCTCCGCCAAACCTCGACCGATCGATGGGACTTGACCGAGTTTCCGCTCCATGCCAGCCATCCGGTTCACCAACATGCGTAGCACTTTATCCGTCTCGGAAACCTTTCCTGCTTTCTTGCCAGCCATGGTTTCGATTATCCGCTCCTAGACACAAGCTTACAAGTACTCAAAATTGTGCTTGTTCCGTCGAGGGCTAACGAGCAACGAGTGGGTGCAGCCTTCAGAGCGCAGGAACAAGAGGACGCTTCTTCGGATTCCCGCTCAATTTATTCTTCTGCGGGAGGGCGTGTACCCTCCTCCGGTACGCCTACTGGGCATGGTCATCGGTGTAGGTGTCTAGGACAACCCCTCCTGGGCGGGAAAAGGCGCGCCCCGGCTACGCCGCTTCGGGCATACCAGCCGAGACACGCCCCCAGCCCAAAATGGTTTCCCGGGAGGATCGGGGCACCCAACCATACATTCGGGGGGACCGAGTGGTCGCCCCTTTCCAATCTCGCCACACCCCACACATTACACATCTATGGAGGGCAGGTCCGAAGGATACGTAACATGACCATATTATATTCTCTAAAATAGATGGCAGTAGTTTGTAAAAAAAAAAAAAAGAAAACAAGAGGTGTGACATCACTAACATGATTGCTACAGTGGGGTACATATGGTAGACCTGTTTCTCTATTTAGAATCCAAGCTTTCTACTTGCTCTACTTGAAAGCAAGCAGCTCTCACCATTCAAATGCCAGACATGTCCACGGTCAGTGGTGTTGTGAACCCCCGCTTTAGCAGTTAAAGCGGGGGTTGTCACTGGGCCCAGTGGCAGGTAAAATGTCCTTCAAGAAGTTTATTTGTTTTATTTTTGGATTCTGCAGACAGAAGCCCCTAGAAATGCGTTCCTACCACGTCTGGACAGAGACGAGAGTGTCAAGAGCGCTAAATAAGCCAAGTTCATATGAGACTGAGAAATAAATGATGCCAAACTGAGACAGCTTCAAATGGAGCAAGAGGAGACAGTAGGGCAAGAGAGAAAAAATACGTAAAGAACAGATGATTAGAAGTCAAAACCAGAAAGGATACGGGGAAAAGGAAGAGAGAAATGGCAAGAGTAGGAAAATGTAAAAGCAAGGACTAAACCATGGAAAGCAGGAAGGGTGAATGGAAGGTAGAAAAGGGAAAAACAACAAAGGTAGGAAGTGGATAAGGAGGAATGGATATATGTATGGGAAGAATGGCTTTAAGGAAGAAAGGATGGATGGATGAATGGATGGATGGATGGATGGATGGATGGATGGATGGATGGATGGATGGATGGATGGATGGATGGATGGATGGATGGATGGATGGATGGATGGATGGATGGATGGATGGACACAATGACCATTGGATGGGTGTAATGGTAGAAGTATGGATGAATGGGTACAAGGAATGATGGAACGGTCAGTGAATTAATGGAATGATGAAAGAGAGCGTGAATAGATTGAAAGGTGAAAGAGCATGCAAGAACGAAGGATGGAAGGAAGGGTGGGACTGAGGCCTGATGTACAGATGGGTAGAAGAAAGGGTGTATGGAAGAATTCTTGGAAGGGTCGTACTTACTTGCTTAGCTCTCTCTGTAAGAGGTTTAGCTCTAAGTGGGGGCATTTTCATTTTCTGGCTACTTCCTTGTCTACTGTAATGCAACAATAAGCTGCTAACGTGTATTTTATTTTGATATCCTTCAAACTTTCAGTGAATAATACTGAACTGTGTGTAATTTTTTGTGCTGAAATACTGCTTGCCGTATTGAATTTCTGCTTTGAAACAAATATGTTTGTTCGCTAAAAGAATGTCCATGACAAATTTGTTTTTTTTTTCTAGATTTGTATTGCCGTTAATATTATTGTTGTTAACTAGCCCAGGAAACATAATATCTTGTATTCCTCTATAGCAAAGTTCACATAATTTCTGTTTACTTTAAAAATGTCCTAAAATGTAACCGAAGACTTCATGTGCCGGCTCGGTGCAGAAGGTTAATGAAATGCAGGCTCTGGCACAATTCATCCATGTGACCTGAGCTTAAGCAGAGATAACCAAGATATTCCAATGGAAGAAAACATCAACCACAGAAGTATCCCACGTGGCAGATGGCCAGGCTGACCTCCTAATCCTCTTGCTCGCATGGCTAGGGTTCTGCTTTGCAGATTATCAGGTTATCACACTGCGCGGGCCTGAGTGTAGGCACGCGAGACAGACGGTGGCAACCTCCACGCCACCTACCCTCAGTCCCTTGCAGTGGGCACTCACAGGAGCACAACAAGCCCAAAGTCTGAAAACAGCAGCGCAGCTGGTGGCGTCTTGAACTAATTCTCGGCTTCAGTGCCATCAACAAAATGTTTCAGATAGTAAGTAACTCGTTGGTCTCATACATATGAGACAAATTAAATATTAGAGATAAAAGTAAAATGGCATATATATATATATATATATATATATATATATATATATATATATATATATATATATATATATATATATATATATATATATATATATATATATATATATCACCAAATCTAAAAAAAAAAGTTCTCAATTAGACTCCATATGATACACTGATACGATACGACCTTTAAACTGCAAGCAAACTGATACATACACCCTGCACCCGGACCAGCTAATGAACAGTTGTAGTTAAGGAAGAACGGTGTGTAAAACGTTATATTCTTTAAAGGATGGACAGTGAGACATTGGCGAGGACAGGTAGCATTATTAATCAGTATGCCAGACTACTTCAAATGATGACTTTTGCGCAGTGCTTGAAATGGACAAATAGAAGTGCAGGTTACCTGTACCAGAGTACCTGCTTGTTTCTGAAAAGTGCTTGTACTCTCCAATTAAAAGTATTACGCACGCACTCTTGGGAAGTGCAGGTACTCTCCCCCTCATAATAATAAAGTACCGGTACTCAGTAACGGACTGTACTAGCTCCTATAAAGCTCTGCTTCTGAGTGTTTATCACTGCTGAGGTTGGAACAATGTGGTTGGCAGCGTTGAGAGAAGGGACTTGAAATTGCTTCCACTTTTAATTTTTTCTTTGACCTAATTATAAGACCTTTAGGCTGTACCGCTGTTCTCAAAATACAAAATTTCCACCTGCCAACCAGCAACATTTTTTTGTGGTTCATTGATTATAAACTCAACACTAAAGATGCACGAGAAAGGGGGAGGAGGCGCAGTGGGGTCAAATGGAAATGGGAAGGACAGGAGGCTTGTGAACGTTCCTGCTGGAAAGGGGAGATCCTCTGATGGATCACAAAGAGCCAGTCGGAAACCTTTCATAGTCCCCCTATTGACGGTGTTTCCACCGTCGGGATTATGATGTCGGTTTGCGACAGGGTTTTCATGTTGGGCTTTATGACATGAAAAGCCTATCGGAAAGTGACATTGGGGGCCCCTAGCAGGGACCCCATCCTTCAGTGGCCTCCGGTATGGTGCACCCCTTTTAATCCCGCAGTTAGTGGCAGACACTGTGAGATGCCTGCCACGCGGTGCAAGGATTAACAGAAGCGCCTATTTTATCATGGGAACTTATGCTGTGGCCGGTTTCTGAACGCAGCACAATCTCCCATAGAGAAATGGAAGCTTGTGACCACACCATGTGCGGTCCCATTGTAACTGCAGTGTCGACATGGTCCTGAGACCACAACGGTCCACCCAACATCATAATGATACCCAAAGTTGGCTAATCATTGGGTCAGTTAATGTTAAAGTACAAATAGGTCAAATGTCAAATAGTCAAATGAAGGCTGTTACACAATTTGCTAGCAATGATTCAATTATGCACCCAATACTCTAACTCAAGAACTAAGCAAATTAACTGATGGATGTAAACTTGCCTAATGCTTGTCTTAACATGATTGTCAGTTTTGAAAAGATTGCCCGAGCTTCTGTTTCCAAGTTACTGGCACCTCAGCCCCCATACTTCAGCTAACCCTGCCTGTCTGATTTACTATGCTAGAAAATCGCTAAAGAAAAACAACAGTAGCTGAAAGGCTTTTCACATGTTTCAGTGATCCTTTCCCTTTTAGGTCTCTGCTAGACGAGCAAGCCCTATCTTGAAGAGATATGTTGTGTTTAATCGGTGGGCTTCGGCCCATCCACAGGCTTTCCATTTGTTCACTCCATCGTCTGTCTTATAATCTTTGTCACCATTTGGCCCTGCAATGCATGGCCATGCCTCGTCTTGTGTTTCCACCCCCCCTACCCCCTCCCCAGAGCATGGGCCAAGTACTTGTAAACATCCACAACTCCTGTTTTTACGACCATTTTAGTACCTACTTTTTTCTTTCTTTTTCAGCACTCTACACAATGCTTGTGCTTTTACCAGCTCTGTTTCCTCGCACCTGCCCTAATGCCCCATCCACAGATCAACGCCTCCCCATCACTTTTTTTCTCCTTGTTGCTGTTTTTTGATTTCGCCCCACCCCCTCCCTTCTGTCGCTGATTGCTCATTTGCACCTCCTGGTGCTTGCCCAATCCAGAGATACCCCTGGGTGGAGTTTGCGGAGTAGAGCTCTGCGGAATTTGACAGAGTTAGTAAAAAACTCCATGAAATTCCGCGGAGCTCTGTGGCCTGGTGGAGTTACATCTACTAATACTTGGCACACAAGCAGTATCTGCTTATTTTCAGCAGTTTTGTGGGTGCTAGATGTGTGTGCGTGTTTACACCATATGTGGTCTTTCAGAAATGGTGTTTACAGCAGGAAAATCAGACCTCAAGCGAATCAGGTATGCGTTATCACAAAGCATGTCAGAGCTTCTAAAGTGCCTGTGGATTCTGCTCTAATTGCATAGTCACGTTTCTCTTGTGTAAAATTATTGAACTGTTCATGTCTTACCTTGTTGCTTTGTTGCTTCTCATTTCATAGGGTTGGACTCTTTTTTTTCAAATTTCTCACGTCTGGACACTTTCTTACTTTTTCCACATTCACCGGTGAAGTGTTTCCATGCGCCATTGTTGCTTAACTTGAATTCTATTCAAAGGAGTCTGGTGAGTTTTGATGTCATCAAGGTTTGCCTACCCCTCAGTGTCCATGGCAAAAGTAGTCCTTTTAATGCGGTTGCCAATGTGATGTATTTCCTCATGTTCACTACTATAAGCTCTGGCCTTTATGCCACATCCTCTCCCAAGAGGATGCCGCATTGTCTCCCTCGTATTGGCCTCAGTTCCACATTTTGTGATTATGGGTGAATCACTTACTCTCCTGTGGCTGCTCCAATTTGCTGTTGATTGCCTGTCCACCTCCCGCTTGTCGCTGCTTGCCCCCGCTGCACTCCGTTGCACAGATCCCCCGTGCCATCAACTAGGTTTTCACATTTTTTGTGTGCAGTTTTATATTGCATCAACACCACCCAGAAGTATTGGAGTGTTTTACATCTCCATCAGTTACTTTTTTGGCAGTTTTTTATAGCGCCAACACCACCCAAAGGTATTGGAGCGCTTCACATTAACACCAGCTAATTTTTTTGGTGAGGTTTTATATAGTCAACAGCACCCATAGGTACTTTAGAGCTTTACATTAGCACCAATGACTTTACACAAGGATACACTCATTTTCGTAGGCACAGCGAGATGAAGTGATTTGTCCAAAATCAAGGATGTTAAGCCAATGCCGAAACTCAAACCCGGTTTTTCATAGTTAGCAGCTCTGGCCTTCACACCAGTGGCGTAGCAAGGTCAGGTGGTAACGGTGCGGAAAATTTCTCGTCACCCCCGGCTTGACAAAATGGCAAAAATTTGTGTTCAAAACACAAATTTTTGCCATTTTATCACCCCCCTCAGTGAAGACACTTGTCACCCACGGCTTGACAAAATGGCAAAAATGTGTTTAAAACAAATCTTTTTGCCATTTTGTTACCCCCCTCAGTGATGACACCCACTGCACCCCCCTCCCTACGCCACTGCCTCACACCACATTCTCTAACAAAAGGACACTATATCATTTCCATAGCCTCTGCCTCAGTTCCACATTTTGTGATTAAGATAAATCACTTAATCTACTCGCTTGTAATCACAAAAAGCATAGGCAAAGCCAGTAGGATTTGCTTGTGTGAAATCTATTGTTTTCAGATCTTGTCTAGGCAGCGTATGAGCTGTCTCAAAGAGACATGTTGTGTTCTATATGTGGGCTTATAGGCCGCCCATCTCCTAACATTGGCAAACTTAAGTGTCGCTCTAATTTTCTTTGATGGCATTTGTCATATCATGTGGGCTCCTGTTCTTGTGTTTTGTCCTCCCATAAGGGCATGGACCAAGTACCTGTCTCCTTACACTGTTCCCAGTTTGCGGAGCTATTTTTTATTTACATTTTCAAGAGTGCTTGTGTTTTTCTCCCTTGTACACATACACACATACTACTAAAATGCATGTGCATGTACATAAATAAATGCATTTCTTTAAAAGTTTTCAAAACATCAACAGCACATTTTGCACAATCCAATGGTATTAGATCACTCGCTCATCCACCATCTTGTCAAAGCGCAAACATGAGCTAATGGTATTGGAGTGCTTTAAGTGCTCACCAGTTACATTCCACAATGACACATTTATTTTTCTCACTGATCCTGCTTCAATGAAGGTATTTATTTTACCCCTTCATTGTTGCATCCTCCCACCCTCTCTCGTAGTTGCTTGTCCATATTTCCATCCCCTCCGGCTTCCCTGCTTAACCACATGACTGCTAAGGCAATTCCCCTCTTGTGCTGGAAATTGTTATAGTCCATAAATCATGACGAGCTCAGCTCGTCATGAGCACACGACCAGTGTACTGCATGACGAGCTCAGCTCGTCATGAGCAGCGAAGGGGTTAATCCGTCTGCCCACTACCTCCCTAGTCGCTGCTGCTTTTATTTATTTTATTTTTTTGCACAACCCTATGTTATTGGAGCGCTTACTCCGTCCTCCATCTTGCCATTGTGCTTACACCAGCTGATGGTATTGGAGAGCTTTAAGTGCTCACCAGTTACATTACACAATAACACATTCATTGTCGTGTGCAAGATGAAGCGTAAGTTATTTGCCCAGAATCACAAACTGTTCAGCCAACCCAGAGATTCGAACCTGGTTACCCTGTCAGCAGATCTGGTCCTTACACCACATCCTTGCTTCACTTCAAAGCTCGTCAATGTTTCTCACTATCACTTCCACATTTGTTCAGCAAGATCCCATCAACACCAAACAAACATTGGCAAAGCCAGTAGATCTTGGCAATTTCCTACCTATTGGCCTTGTCAATCTGAATGTCTTTTAGCTATGTTGCCTAGCAGCACATCTGCTGCTCAGCATGGCTGAATGTTACTAAGAAAAGCGCTCTGATGCAGTCAGTGCAGGCCACGTCATAGTGCTATGTGTTAGGAGGGGCAGGGCAATAAACTCAACAATGGGGGTGAAAAGACTGTCGGCTCAACATCCTGTTAGTCTGGGCTTTGAGTGACTTTCAGCCATGCTGAACAGCAGATGTGCTGCTAGACAGCATGGCTAAGATACATTCATATTGAGAAGGTCAATAGCTTGGGCATTGCTGAGACCTATTGGCTTTTTCTGATGCTTGTTAAGCTTCCAAATGCCAGAACATCCTATATACTAGCTAATCCAAATATCGGTTTCCTTCGATCAGTTCAAGTTATACGTATTTTTCCAATGGGTTTTGCTTGGAGACTAAATGCTGAGAAAAAAAGATATTAAAAGATACTTTTGCGATGAAAGAGAGATATAAGACTATAACACTACTTCCATGCTGAATATAATCTCTGTTTACATAAAATATGAAAATGGCAATAAATTGTTTGAAAAAATAAGTTTCAAGTTATTACCCTCCTTGGCCTCCCTTAATCGGTTTTATAATATTGCCACCTTTCTCTCCTCTAACAATTCTATTTGCCATGTCCAATAAATTAAACTGAGAGTAGGATCATGGTATCATATAAAACATGTATTTGTTCATATCTGTATCTGCAGGTGTTAACTCATTAAAGCTAGGAGCTAGGTTCATTGGTGGTAATGGTGGTGGAAACTCTAATGGAACAAACCCCACTAATGAGGGTAACACTTGTAATACTAATGTTGTGGCCATGGTGGTGATGATAGTGAGAGTAACAGTGGTGTTCATGATTTCGATGGTTGTGGCAATGGTGGGAATGGTAAAGATCATGGTTCAGACAAAGACGTTTAACAAGGTTGACTATAAAAAAACTAAAGGTAAAAAAATATTGCTTTTTAAATACAAAAAGTCTGTGAAAAAATAACAATGTGTGATGATTGAGTGTATTATTTAAGATGCAAAATGGTCCCTCATGCATTATTATGGAAGGCCTGCATAAGGGGTGCAATGACACACCAAAGAGGCACTACCATGTGTGAGAAGGTAATATACATCTGAGCTCACTGTATATACTTTTAAGAATTAGTAACAAAATGTCAGATGAGCACAAATTACAGAGGCTGAAGTTTGGGAGAAATTGAGTCGCACTAAGATCGGGAAAGCTGCGGGCCTGACATTATTCTCTCGGAGCTATATAAGATACTAAAGAAGGTTGTGATTCAGTTCTAGGGGAAATTGTTTAATTGTATTTATCTTGAGAATGCCCTGATCCCAAAATTATGGAGGGAAAGTACCCTATTGCTGATTTGAAACCAGCTAAAGATGCTAAGAAGTCAGACTCATACTGGCCAATTCCTCATTTAAATGCTGATTACAAGGTTTTCACAGTATTATGGCAGGTAGGCTCGTTACGTTGGCTCCACAACTAATTCACCCGGATCAGAAAGGGTTTTTCCCTAAGCACCATGATCTTACTCACCAATTAATTGGATGCATTGATCTGGCCACGGCTCGCTCGATTCCATTGGCTGTAGCCAAAAGAGATGCCTCCAAGGCCTTTGACCAAGTCTATTGGGAGATTTGCGGGAGGTCATGGTAGTATTAGGGTTTAGCACTTGTTTTATTCTGACTCTTCAGAGAATGTATGCAAATTTGTAAGCACAAATTAAATTTACTGGAGCTCTGACAGAGATTTTCAGGATTATTCGGGTTATGAGGTAGGGGTGCCCCCCCTTTCCTCTTTTGTTTGATATTTATACTGAACCATTTTCCCAGTTACTTAAAAGAGACCCCCATGTAATCCCCTTTCCCGCACAACAGCTAAGGAATAAGATAGCACTCTACTGAAATGATTTAACAATCTATTCATCAAATCCTCTTCAAACTATCCCCAGGGTAGAAAAGTAAGAGGAAGAATTTGGGGCACTATCTGGCTATTCCGTGAACACAACTAAGTCTGAGATTATGTGCTGGAATATCACTAATTGGGATTGAGAAGTGACTGAGTTTAAGTATCTGGGCATCTCAATAGTTCATTCACTGGGGGCGGTTGCAGTGCATAATTTAGTGCGAGTGGCAAAGGAGATTGATTGGCTCCTTATTAGGTGGAGAAACATGCCACAGTAGATTTATGGACGAGTGAAGTTGATTAAAATGTCAGTTTCACTTAAGTTGATCTATCTTGTTAATTGTATCCCTCTCACGTTTCCAAAAAAAGAGATAGAAAAATACAGGGGAAAATAACTTGTTTTATCTGGGCTTCAGGGGGAGCTAGGCTCTCTTGGAAGAAACTGCGGAGGAGGTTGTAGAAAGGGGGTCTGGCATTACCGGACTTACATTTTTATTGTATGGCTTTCCAACTTAAGAACTGTAGGATGCTTCTTGGGACACCGGATAGTTCAACTTCAGGTCAAAGTCTATAAAAAATGGTGACAGGGCTGGGACCCACCGGCTTTCTATGCAAATGTGGGGCACCCACATTTTTTAAGGAAGTCCACATGAAAGTTTTAAAAGCTGCACTTAGCCTTTGGCCTAGGGTTAGGAAGATCTTGGAAAGGGGCGACCACTCGGTCCCCCCGAACGTATGGTTGGGTGCCCCGATTCTCCCGGGAATCCATTTTGGGCGGGGGGCGTGTCTCGGCTGGTATGCCCGAAGCGGCGTAGCCGGGGCGTGCCTTTTCCCGCCCAAGAGAGGTTGTCCTAGACACCTACACCGATGACCACGCCCAGTAGGCGTACCGGCGGAGGGTACACGCCCTCCCGAAGAAGAATAAATAGAGCGGGAATCCGAAGAAGCGTCCTCTTGTTCCTGTGCTCTGAAGGCTGCACCCACTCGTTGCTCGTGAGCCCTCGACGGAACAAGGAGCAATTTTGAGAACTTGTAATTCTTGTGTTTCTCTTTCAGTGATTTTAAAGCGAAGGATCCAGGACCGTGTTGATCGACTCGGAGCGGATAATCGAGACCATGTCTGGCAAGAAGGCAGGAAAGGGTTCCGAGACAGACAAGGTGCTACGCATGTTGGTGAACAGAATTGCGGGCATGGAACGAAAAGTCGGACAAGTCCCAGCGCTTGGTCGAGATTTGGCGGTCGACAAGAAGCAACTGGCCGCAATGAACAAGCCTGGTAACCCTAAGAAGGTAATGGGCCCGACCTTGCCGGGAATCGTTCCCGAGGGTAGAGGGAAACGGGTCAAGAGGAGGGCGGGTGCAGGGGAGGTTCCGGTCCCTGAGGTACCCCCGGTCACCCCTGTAACACCAGCTAATGCCCCGGTACCAATCTCAGACGCGGGTCAACCGATCCCGGTTGTGATTACGCCCGCTACCGACGAGGATATGCCTCCTGAATTGGCCACCCAGTTGGCCGCATGGCTCAATAAGAAGGCAGGGGGTGCTACGGCGCCCGGAGACACGGCCGAAGAGGCCAAGTTACTAATCCAGCAGTTGCGGCAGTCGCGAGATGCCGCGAATGCGAATCTTCCTCTTGTTTCCCCACAGGTGATACCGGAAGGATCGGCGGCTGGTCGCGAGAAAACGGCGGGAACAACGACCGAACCGGGTAAGCTCGCTTTGCCGCTGGCGGGGGAGGGATCGTTACCCTCAAGACGGGAGAGGGTGGTACAACATATCCCGATTGCCACGAAAGAATTGATATGGGCAGACAAGTATGTCAATATGTTTTCGTTATTAACTGACCATCGCGAGATGGAATATGCTAAAACTCAGAAAGATTTGTGGCACCCGAGCGTCTGGCGCGCCAAGATGGCTGAGTTTAGAGTGGAGGAGACGATAACGAATTGGGCGAAGGCCTTTGCAATGTTTACTGCGTTTATTGGTGAACGTAAGCCCGAGGTATTGACTGAACTGTCTTGTTATCAAGCTCGTATAATGGATTTTTATGAAATGTATGAGGGGGACGAATGGAAAGGTTACGACATGAAATTCCGTAAAGCAAAAGAGTATGATTCCTCTCTGACATGGGACTGCCTCGACTCAATTTCATGGCATAAACAACTCCTGCCTGGGACCGCAGGGACATCCTCCCCAGGCGGGAGTAGGTCGGGGGTTTCCCGCCAAAAGCCCGCGGTGCCCTTTCGAGCAGGCGCCGGTAGTGACCACCAGCCGAAAACCGGCGGGAATGGTGGAAAGCGGGGGGTCTGTTGGGGCTTCAATCGAGGCAACTGTAACAGACCGCAGGGAACATGTAGGTTCAAGCATGCGTGCGCGGGCTGTGGGAATTCTTCAAACCCGGAGAGTTCATGTAGATCGAGAAATAACGAGGCGGGAGGTAAAGGAGGGTCCAAGCAGGACTGAGGTGGGTCATTGTGAACAATTGCCTACTCCCGTTGATCTCATGGCTATGACTCCTTGGTTAAACAAATACCCTGATCATGTCTCCGCTGGCGTGTTGAGGAAGGGATTCTTATACGGCTTCCACATCCCAGCGGGGGATTTTCGTGGGGAACCTTTTTGTAAAAACCAGCTATCAGCGCAGCATAATCCAAGTGTGGTAGAGAGAAAAATCGCAAAAGAAGTGAGTCTAGGGCGAGTGGCGGGGCCTTTTCAGCACCCGCCAGTGGCGGATTTCATCTGTTCCCCATTAGGGGTGGTCCCGAAGAAGGACCCAGGGGAGTTTAGGCTGATCCATAATCTGTCTGCTCCAAAGGGTTGTTCGGTAAATGATGCTATTGGTCCAGAAGTTTGTTCGGTGCGGTACGCATCATTCGATGATGCTGTCACCATGTTAAATCGCCTGGGCCCCGGGGCGCTGATGGCGAAATCAGATATCGAATCAGCTTTCCGGTTGCTCCCGGTACACCCACAGGATCAGCGTTTGCTCGGTTTTGCATTCCAAGGGAATTATTACATGGATAAATGCATGCCGATGGGTTGCTCCATTTCTTGTGCCTATTTTGAAAAATTAAGCTGTTTTTTAGAGTGGGCATTCACCGAGGCCACAGGGCATAGGCATGTTATGCATTATCTAGATGACTTTCTGTTCTTGGGGGCTGCCGGCGACACGAAATGTGCGCAGGCGCTACAGGACTTTTGCATCCTCATGAATGAGTTTGGAGTCCCATTGGCACCAGGTAAGACGGTTGGACCATCTACTTCACTGGAGTTTCTGGGAATCGAGCTCGATTCTGTGGAGGGATGTTTCCGTTTGCCAGTGGGAAAAGTAGCTAAATTTAGGGCTTCCCTGAAACTTTGCCTTAGTAAGGAGAAAGTGACCCTTCACCAGTTACAGCAAACAGTGGGTCAACTTAACTTTGCCTTGAGAGTTATACCAATGGCCCGCCCCTTTTCACGCTCTATTGCACAGGCTATGGTTGGTCTCAAAGAAGGACACCACCGCACGAGACTGTCTGCAGAGGTTCGCCAGGATATGCGCATTTGGTTGGCATTTCTGGCGGACTTCAACGGTCGAGTAGTGTGGAACAAGCCGCCAGCGTCTTCGGACGAGCTGGGTTTGTGGACTGACTCGGCAGGGAGCGTGGGATTTGGCGCCATCTTTGGTAACCGATGGTCGGCGCAAACATGGCCGGCGTGGTGGCACTCCTGCGGTCTCACAGGTAACATTGGGTTCCTGGAGCTATTCCCTATTTTTGTTGCTCTGATGGCATGGCCGGACGATTTCAGAGACCGCTCTGTGGTATTTTGGTCTGATAATATGACTGTTGTCGAGTGCATTAACAATCAGGCAGCACGCTGCAAATGGATCTTGAGATTGTTGAAGGAAGTTGTGCTGCTTTGCATGAGACTGAATGTACAGTTCAGGGCGAAACATGTGCCGGGCGTACTGAATCATGCAGCTGACGCACTCTCTTGTTCACATATGCAGGCGTTCAGGGGTTATCTACCTACAGCGGACCTAGTGGCGGCACCATTCCCCGAGGCACTTTGGCTAATCGGTGCCCCGGATTACAAGACCTCAGGGCAGCAAGTTTAGCACCCAGGACAAGGAAAGCATACGAAGGAGCGTTTCGTTCCTATTGCACATTTTTGGGTCCGACAGGGAGTCAGAACTGGGGTCGGGAAGAGTCCTTCCTGGGGTTCTTGGTAGCTCTACACCGAGAAGGCCGATCAGCGGCGACGGCCAGTAGGCACAGGGCGGCCATCTCTTTTATGGGGCAGGTGCATGGCGTAAAAGACACAACAAGTTCCTTTTTGGCGAGGAAAGCCCTTCGCGGCTGGCAGCGCCTTGAAGGTCGCAAGCAGGATGAGAGGCGCCCGAATGGCTTAGAAAGGTTGTCCCTACTTATGGCGAAACTAGTCGAGACATGCTCCTCCCAATTCGAGGCGGTTTTGTTCCGGGCAGCTTTCTCATTAGCGTTCCATGGGGCGATGCGGGTGAGCGAACTGGTCGCTAGGAACAAAAAAGACGTTGAGGGAGGCCTGTGCAGGAGTCACGTCCTAATTAAGGGTGATTCGATGGTAGTGACGAGAGCCAGGTCCAAAACAGACCAGGGGGCTACGGGAAACAGTGTTATTGTGCAGCGCATGCGAGGGTCCCCCACGTGCCCAATACTGTGTATAGAGGAATACTTGGCACTGAGGACTGCTAGGTGGGGGGGAAGTTTGCTGAGGCACAGAGACGGCACCCCACTGACGAGGTTTCAGTTTCAGAGGGTGCTAGCACTGACAATCGCTGCTGCGGGCATGGACCCGTGCGATTTTGGGACCCACTCCTTTAGGATAGGGGCTGCTACTGAGGCTACAGCCAGGGGTCAGAGTGTGGAGGAAGTGAAACAGTTGGGACGATGGTCCTCGAATTGCTTCAGAAGATATGTGCGATTGCACATGTTGTAAGTCAATTGACATGCACTCACGCTTCTTGTCTTTTGTTTGAATTACAGTTTCGCGAGCATATCATGCGGGGCGGAATTTGCAGTCGACCCAGTACCAGGAGACCAGCGGTCGTGGATCACCGTCTGAGGAGAGAGTGGTGTGGGTCGTGGGCCACTCATATGTGAGGCGGGCCGGGGACGTATTCAAAGCAGGTGACGCGACTCGCACGGCTGGGGAATACGGGTACAGAGTGGCCTTCCACGAAGGGGCGGGCTCTGTATTGACCAATTCGAATCTTTTATTGAGGGTCTCTTAGGGCGGCAGAGGTCACCGCCATCTGTAGTCATAGTACACCTGGGGGGCAATGACTTGATGACTCTGGGTAGGCGAGTATTGTTTGAGCAAGTTTTGTCTGCCGTTAGCTGGTTGGCAAAAAGAATCCCGGGGTGCACGATTGCCTGGTCCCACATGATTCCCAGGAAGGTATGGCGGGGGGGCCTTTCGGTGTCAGCACTGAATCATTCGGTGAAGAAGGTTAACAATAAAATTGGTAGATTGTTTCGGTCTGCGCAGTTGCATAGTATTCCTCATGGGTGTATTCGGGGTGATCACATGTATCTGAATGATGGGGTTCACCTGTCCCGGGAGGGGAATGTTTTACTCATAGGAGACTTCATAGCATGGCTAAGGGGTTTGAGGAAGCATTACCTTTAGGAGGAGTCTGGGGGGGGCCGGATAGCCGGTCAACTATCCGGCCTGTGGCGGTAAGGTCATGATCGGTGAGCAGTAATTTCAAGGTCCCTAGAGAGGGGCGCCACCCACTATGGATGGGAGCGCCCGGGGGGAGGCGGCCATTGGCCCCTCCCACTGAGAGGCGGAACCCACTAAGGATGGGTCGCCTAAGGGGAGACGGCCATAGGCCCCTTCCAGGGGAGGAGGCGGCTATATGCCCCTCCTACGAATTTCCCGGGGCCCGGATATCCGCGACGGCGGATAGAGAGTGTGGGGATGGGGGGGGAGTCCATGCTGTCCTTCCTACAGATACCTCACACGGGAGCTCGGACGACCTTTAAGATGGCGTCGAGCGGAAAGGGGGGCCCCCAGCGAGACAAGGGAAATTGCAGTTGGCAATGAGGGTACAGTCCTCTGCGCATGCGTCTTTCACACCGTGAGGGCGACAGTTTTGGTAGTAGGGATCTGACACTGGTTAGGACCTTGCCGTTGGCCCTTAATGCTAGGATGTACAATTTTAATTTAGAATGTATGCATTTGCAGGATGTTAGACTCAGCTAGGAAACCTTTGTATTAGAGATTTGTTAAGGTTAGCCAAAGAACATGTCTTCATCGAAATGTAATAAATGTAAAATTGTACATGATTATGAAACTTTTATTTAATGTTTTAAATTTTGTTTCATATTTTAATAAATACGGCTGGGAGGGTGACTCCCTCCCGCCTTCCAAAAGTTCAGAACTGCGTCCGACTTCCCATCCTTGGGGATTGTGTTGGGAGGGGGTGACGTGCATCCCGGCCATATAGAAAGGGGCGACCACTCGGTCCCCCCGAACGTATGGTTGGGTACCCCGATCCTCCCGGGAAGCCATTTTGGGTGGGGGGCGTGTCTCGGCTGGTATGCCCGAAGCGGCGTAGCCGGAGCGTGCCTTTTCCCGCCCAAGAGAGGTTGTCCTAGACACCTACACCGATGACCACGCCCAGTAGGCGTACCGGCGGAGGGTACACGCCCTCCCGAAGAAGAATAAATAGAGCCGGAATCCAAAGAAGCGTCCTCTTGTTCCTGTGCTCTGAAGGCTGCACCCACTCGTTGCTCGTGAGCCCTCGACGGAACAAGGAGCAATTTTGACCCACCCACCAGCCCCTTATGGCAATGTTTGTTGTTGCAATAAAGTTTTCCTGTGATAGGCAAATTTTCCTCCGTATAGAAGTAAATGAATGTTTAGGTTGAGGATGTGCCTTCTGACTGTAGGATTCTGTTTTTTCTTTTAGGAGTAAAACAGGTTTGATACAATTAGACATGCTGATATTTGCTTCCTTAGTAGGTGAACAACTGTCGTATTTATTTTTGGTCGGGCGGTAAGGTCATGATCGGTGAGCAGTAATTTCAAGGTCCCTAGAGAGGGGCGCCATCCACTATGGATGGGAGCGCCTGGGGGGAGGCGGCCATTGGCCCCTCCCACTGAGAGGCGGAACCCACTAAGGATGGGTCGCCTAAGGGGAGACGGCCATAGGCCCCTTCCAGGGGAGGAGGCGGCTATATGCCCCTCCTACGAATTTCCCGGGGCCCGGATATCCGCGACGGCGGATAGAGAGTGTGGGGATGGGGGGGGGAGTCCACGCTGTCCTTCCTACAGATACCTCACACGGGAGCTCGGACGACCTTTAAGATGGCGTCGAGCAGAAAGGGGGGGCCCCCAACGAGACAAGGGAAATTGCAGTTGGCAATGAGGGTACAGTCCTCTGCGCATGCGTCATTCACACCGGTAGGGCGACAGTTTTGGTAGTAGGGATCTGACACCGGTTAAGACCTTGCCGTTGGCCCTTAATGCTAGGATGTACAATTTTAATTTAGAATGTATGCATTTGCAGGATGTTAGACTCGGCTAGGAAACCTTTGTATTAGAGATTTGTTAAGGTTAGCCAAAGAACATGTCTTCATCGAAATGTAATAAATGTAAAATTGTGCATGATTATGAAACTTTTATTTAATGTTTTAAATTTTGTTTCATATTTTAATAAATACGGCCGGGAGGGTGACTCCCTCCCGCCTTCCAAAAGTTCAGAACTACGTCCGACTTCCCATCTTTGGGGATTGTGTTGGGAGGGGGTGAAGGGCATCCCGGCCATATGGGCATTTGGTAATATTCCGATTCCTCCCCAGTTTTGGATTTTCCAGCACCCCAAAATGTCTGCTGGATAGGCACGGGCACATACATCAATGCAGGCTTTTGCGATTCCTTAATTGTGGTTATTAAGGAATCGCAATTAATGAGTTGCAAAAACCTATGCATGCAGGAATCAATATAAAATTAGCGATTCCCAAACATTCCGTAATGGCGAGTTGCAAATTGTGAGTCGCAATTGAGGAATGCCTTCCCATTCATTCCTATGGGCGTACAGGCCCATAGGAATTGTATTGTAGTTCCTATAAACCCAATATGCTCTGCACATTGGAATAATACACACTATAGATTTGACATAGGACTGAGGTCAGTATGTCTCTATCGAGTATATTAAACTTAATTGTGTGTGCCGACTAACTCAGAAGTCACTAGAAACTTTCTCGAGTAAACAAGAAGAGATTCCTTTCTGACAACCGCATAAACATGACAACTTTGTTTCCCTAGGACTGGAACAAATATTTTCAGAGTCGTGGAAACAATAGATAACTATTTTACTCAGTCAATCGTGCATGCTTCGTTTCTACAGAGTTGCAAAGAAATAGAGAGACGGGCGTTTAAATAAAAGGGTTTATTGAACAGTCTTCTTTCTCATGCAAGAGAGGTGAACTGCTACAATTGTTAGACAGAATGCAAAGTATAATGCGTACAGCGAGAATTGTGTTATATATAAAAGTCGGCTTCCTTTGGCACTTGCTGTAGCGAGCTGCGTCGGGCAAGTAGGTAGTCGAACTGCACTGAACCACACCATGCTTTGCTTTAGCAAGTGAAGGTATATTTATACCTTGAAAGTGTTTAGGAATGCCAGCTTTGACGTAAATTCGGGCATATGAAAGCCCTAAGGAATAGTTGTTCATGTATAATAATGAGTTTCTTGGAGAAATCAATATCCAGGCTAGGGGAAGTCCCTTCTGCTTAGGAGTCTGGATTCCAAGAAATCGTTGTGACGTACATGAATGGATAGAAGTAGCCATGCCTGTATTTGGGTAGCATGGGCTATGCCTAAATAAGGACTGGATTCCTATACCTATATAAGGGCAACGCAAATTGTACCTATATAAGGGCATGAATCGGGAAAATGCATACAGAATCTAAATCGCCACACAACACCCACTCCACTTTCTTATGTACGACATTACTAAAATTCTAAACATTTTTAACATATCTAAAACAAATCTACACATTCAGGGGGTCATTATGATGGCGGATTCCCCGCATACTCTGGGCCGGCGGAAGCCACCGCCGGCCCGGAGTATGCGGGGAATCCGCCGAGGAGGCCTGAAAGACCCACCGCCAAATTAGGATGGCTGGTGGGTCTCACAATCTGTCCTCCACTTTTCTGCCGCGGTCGGAAGGCGACCACGGCGGAAAAGCACTAACATGGCTGGCGGTGTCTATTAGACACCGCCAGCCATATTAGGATGTAGGGAAAGTAATGCTTTTCCGCGGCGGCTTTTCCGCCGTGGAAAAGCATACAGACATTCACTTTGGGGGCCTGTTGTGGGCCCCCTGGGTGAAGGTTGTGTGGGGGGTGCACATGGGGGGTACCTATGGTACCCCCCTGCCTTTGCGTGCACGAAGCGGCAGGCACCGCGCGGTGCCTGCCGCTTTGTGCATGCAAATGCACTGCTTTCATTTTTTACATTGCGGCGGGTGCTGCTTCAAGCAGCACCCACCGCAATGCAAAACATACAGGATGTGACCGCCAGGGTGGCGGTCACATCCTAATTGCCATGGAGGGACCGCCGCTGCCCATGCAGACGGTCCCTCCTACTCAGGGGTGGCGGACGGACGCAAGTCCGTCCGCCATCCTAATCGACCCCAAAGTGTGAAAAACCACCCGAAATACATAAAAATGCATTTGAACTGGTTGTACACATAAAAGATGCATTGGTGCTGTACGCATTTAAGCAATGTTTCATTCTAAGCATATATGTTGATATTTCGATGCTAAATCAATGAATCATGAAAATATACATTTATGAAATGGCTCGTAAATACAGAAGAAAAAGGCCGAAACCATTTCATTTCAGATAACAGAAACTGTATGTGGACAAGGTCAAATATTGTCTCTTGGAAGTATTCAAAGAATTCTTGTTCTCTATGAATAGTTCTACTTTAAGCAGATTACTTGTGCCCAAAAATGAAAAATACAAATTTTGGAGAAAAAAAGTAATCATAGGTAAAAGTTCTTTGTTTTGTAAAAATAAAGGTCAAATTCAAAGTCTCTCAGAACACTGTGTGCAAATTCAAAAGTCAGTGTTAGCGCTTGGAGAAAACATCAAATCTTCTAAGTCTGTAAAAAAGTGCGCCTGTTTCCTTTCGTACCTCACTAGCAGCATTTTGGGTCTGTGAGATCTCAATGAATGCCGTCATCATAATTGGTAGCTGCTGGGGACAACACTGCGCATGGGCCGTTACTGGGTCCAGCAAAGTATCAACATCGGTTGGCATGACTAATGGGAGTGTGAGACATGAGTCTAACATGCATTCTTCTCCGCATAGCAGGCAGCGTAGAAGAGGTAAGATGCAATCTTGCCAGATTTGTTTGAATGACAGAAACCATGTGGTATTTAATTCTAGTAGACGAGGTAGTCCCAAAATGTGGACGATGCGCTCACGACACTTCATCGCCAGTAGAGTTGTCTCCATGGAGAACTGGGTGACGCTAGTGAATTGGCTTGCCATGTCGCAGCAGTAGAAGCAAAAATAGTATCCCTGCAGCGAGTCCCAAAATGAGAGGCAGTCCGCCAAACACAGAGTGCACGAAGTTTGGAAATATTCCTAGGACTGCTTGAAAAGGTGCTAACAGTCCAGAAAATACTGTCTTAAATACATGTACAATACTTCTCAGATCAGACATGTTTAAGATACGACTTAACACTTCTGAGAAATGTATAGGGCAGTTT
Source organism: Lissotriton vulgaris (assembly GCF_964263255.1). Lineage (NCBI taxonomy): Eukaryota > Metazoa > Chordata > Amphibia > Caudata > Salamandridae > Lissotriton > Lissotriton vulgaris. The sequence continues at coordinate 1,060,975,745 of NC_141693.1, read as the reverse complement.
GTAGTTAAGAGGGCATGTATCTCTGCAGAAGTCCTTGCGACTTGCAGATCATAGGTCTCTTTGAACAAGGTCAGTGGCACAGTTTTTTGCAAAAGAATGGCTTTCATTCTGCTTAAAGTATCAATTTGTATAGAAGAGATGTTCATTGAAGGCCATAAAGGAGACTCCATGTCTGTCTTAGTTTTTGGAAACAATAATTGCACACAGCAAGTGACCCTGACTGACAAGGTTACTAGATATGGTATACCTGGCAACATGCCACAGCAGCTGTGATTGTTCAACATGAGGTGACTTCCATTTCAAAGTTGTCCAAAAATTGGATCAATCACTGCAGCTGGTGAACCTTGCAGGTAGCAGGATAAATTGTTAGAGGAACCATCGCAGGCCCCATGTAAGTTCATACCCTGACAAAGGAGAGAACCGCTTAGTGCATTTTCACAGCTTTTCCCACTAAGAAACACTTCACGTGCCCCACTCCAACATCTATGTGTGTACGGTAATTCCCAGGATATCTTGATGTATTCTTTACCTTCCATATGTGCCTGCTGATATGTGTTTTAAGCAATACTGAAAATGGAAAATTGTAACAGGCAGAGTGATTTTCTATGTATAATCCATTCAGTAGCTGGCTTTTCAGTGACTGTAAATGGCAATCTTTCTAATTTTTCAATGCTCAGCACCGTATAGTCTGCTCCCCTCTATGCCAATTTGATCTGTTTATCAGTGAGATTGAATTCAGAAAACAGTGACGTTGTATTGATGAAACGCCAAGGCACATAGCCTGAATGAAGGTTTTGCATGTCCAGCCTAATAGCATGATAGAACGTAAATGCGACTGACCATGTTGCAACATGACCAAGTACTGTTCCATGATGTCTATGGCAGAAGACACTATGCTGTCCATTGAATATATCCTGGACAACAGAGTCATTAACCCATTGTCAACAACAGAGAGAGTTTTCTCTAAATGAATAGGATCAATTTCTCGTTTTTTTCTGCAGTCTCTGCTTGCGTAATCTCCATGCTTCATTATAAGCAGCATAGATACCGGCATATATAAAACGTTTATGACGCAGTTTTTTTCATCCTAGCAAGAATTCCCTAAGATCAGCACCATCTTTAAGTAAAGATAAGTGTTGTTTTACATCCCTAAGTGTGGATATATGTAGCGAATCAAGGCACAGCTTCCCTACACTGTATTTTGTTACTATTCCAGGATGCTGTCTTTCAACATATCTTGGGCCTGGCCTAGTGCATGTGAAACCCTGTGTTTTGTTCAGGAATCTATCTTGACGGTTGTTTGTGTCTGTGGGCCAGATCAACAATTTTTTCCAATCTGGATCTGTTCTGTTGTGATGCAAAATAGTATGTACGTGGACCTCCCCCTCTGAAGTGTTATTGCTATCAGGTGTAGGTGTAGGTATGGACGGATTGTTCAGGTCTTTTATCTTGGCTAACCCAAGGCAAGACATCTGTTGGATCGTGTCATTCAAAAACATAATTTACTCAGGGATGATACAGGCTCTAAACATTGTTTCTATCCCCTGCACTTGTCAATCTTTTGGACCCCGACAGTTTTCGTCTCAATGTTGTTTTTCCAAAAGTCGAAACCTAATTTAGACAGTTGGGCATAAAGGTTGCAGAATAAATCTGTTTGGTATTTGTCAACATACTTTTTATTCCTGTTTTGTTCACATTTCTAAAGTAAAATGATTCTGGATTGGATACATTGAACCCTGAAAAGTATGGAAACTTATTGGCAAAAGTTTTTGAGCTACCCTTTGGTGGCGCAGGACAATGTTCCCATTGGTTATACATTAATACGTTTCTAGGCATTGTTGATTTGTGCAAGAAATTATGACCATAATTATTATAACAATACATTTGTTCATAGTCTGATGAACCTTCTAAATATTCATGATTTGTGAATACTGCAGACATTTCTAAGTCTGACATCATCAGAAAAGGTACTAGGTGAAACAAGGTCACTTAATGAAATCTTGAATAAGTGTGGAATCTTCAACAGGTCCGAAGACCAAAAATGTAATATTCAGTCTTGTCCCAAGCTATACCCCCAGGTATAGGAACGGCTGTGATGTTCACTGATGACAAGTCTCTTTGTTCACGATGAGTTGATTTGTGTGGTTTGAGTAGTAAGTTGATGTTCTTACTTGCTGTGACCATTTTGACATATCTTCCATTTATCAGCATTCCCAGTGTTATTACCAGAGTCAACCAAAGTTGAAGAAAAAACACACCCAACACAATCGAAAGTTCAATCCATGGTGAAACCAGATAAGTCTTTGCCAGGTGATGAAAAAGGTCTGTTGCTTGTTCTTTGAAAATTCTTTTTGCTGGTGTGGTTTCAGGTTCGCTGGGATCCTCAGAAAACTTATGAAAGTTAATGAAATAGCCAGAGGCAGTTCTGTCAATTGTTGGATTGCATCAGGTTTCGTTGAAATTGCTTGAACCACTTGATCACTTGTTACTTCATTGTAGACAGGTGTTTCTTGACGAATTGTTATTTGGGTTTCAAGAGGTACAAGTTCCATTGCTTTGTTGCATAGTCCTTTTTGCATGGCAGATTCTTCAAAGGTGATGTGTCTCTCAGTTTGAACCTCTTGGATAGTAGCCAGATTAGGGTGTCTGATACTTGGTTGGAGTCCACTTGGCCTACTGCTTAGTATCGGTCACATGATGTGGTTTGATCAGGTCGATTGACACAAACCTGTTCTCCTTTTTACCAGCAAGGGGCGGCGGTAATACTGTTCTTGATCCGTGGATTGCTAGGACAGGTACTGGTTGTCTGTAAGAAGGCCTAAATTCCTTCTTGTCCGTGATCTTTTCTCTGACTAGATCCCCAAGCTTTGGGATCCAGACAGGCCTTGCTGGAATGGTCAGTTTTTCTTCAGTGGTGGTTGGCTTCAGGTACACGTTGCTTTGTTTTGTTCTTATTTCAGTTAAGTCCTGTAAAACAGCCACACGGTCTTTGATATCAAATGGTTTTTGGTCTACCACTGAAGTCTGACAATTGAGGTCCACTACTAACGTTCTGGTCCCAAAAAGGACTTCATATGGAGTGATATGCCCTAGAGAACTTCTTGGCAAGTTAAGACTACATTGGTCACTTATTAGATGTTTGACAGCCCGAGTCTAATACCCTAGCTGTTATAGATTGCTTTATGTCCCTGTTTTTTCTCTCCACAACCAAATTTCTAAAACGCAGGACCCTGGTCAGAATGTAGCATGCCTACTGCGTATGTGCAGATAAAGACTCGCAAATCTTTTATAACAGTTTGAGCGTAAGCTGAGCGCTGAGGCCACATCCAAATGAACCCTGTCTTAACATTTGTGGGACCGCATCTGTCCACAGGGACGTCTGCGTGTAGACAGTCTAATGCTGTCTAACAATAGTCAATGGTGTCTGTACTGGGCTGGCTATGCTATAGTCAGGAATCTGGCGGCGTACTGTGCTGCGATCTCTATTGCAGTCATTGCAGTTAATTACAAATGTGTGAATGTGTGCATTCATTCCTGGCCACCAGTACATCTCTTTTAATTCTAATATAGTCTTAGAGATCCCCTGATGTATCAGACCCTCTCCCAGGTGCGCATCCTGTATCAAAGCTACCCTGCGTTTCCTGTTTGGAATTACTCTGTCTCCACTCCAGGGATTCGAGCAAAAGGAACGCTGTTTTGCATCAATTATATAAAAAAAATTGAGGTAAATCTGCACCGCTGCCTTTGCATGTTGCATTGACAGCTAGCATTATTTCAATGTCTCTTTTCGTTTTTGAATAAGTGATTGCAGCTACGGAAGCCGTTTGCACAGCTGCCCTCGTGGCTTCATCAGCCAATGAATTCCCTTCAACGTGAACGCCATCACGTTGATGACTCAGCGGATGTATCACATGAGTGTTTTGTAGTCCTTGTCGTAACTGAACTACTTGTTCCCAAAGCAGTTTATGCTTGATTGTGCCACCTTTTACATCTTTGTAACCGTGTTGAATCCAGTTTTGCAAGTATTCATTGTAAGATTGAACACAATAATACAAATCACACACTATGAGTGAAGGGAATTCACGATCTGTATTTTCAAGTGCCATCTTGAAGGCTTGTAGTTCAGCTCACTGATCTGTACAATCTCCTAGAGATTGAGTTTTTGTGACCATTGGTCGGAATTTGCCATCGCGCCAGCGACCTTTAACAATCGCGCATGCAACACTATAGGCTTGTTTACCCCCCATAGTGGGTTGAGCCGATCCGTCAGTATAAATTATACATTCATACTGGTCAAGAGGCAGAATTTCAGTAGGCAGAGGAAATTCTTGCTCGTGTTGTAGAAATGCTTGTTTTTAGATAAGGATCAAAAACGTATTCAACATCAGTTGCAGCAAAAGAATTAACCCATTGCATCCATATTGGATGTAAAGCTTTATCATTTGGAATGCTCGTTTTGTCACTGCCTCTACGGAGGTACAGGAGTTCCGACCATTATGCGTTTTCCCTGTGCCAGGGCTCTTTCTTTTGATACTGCAGTTTGAACCGCTGTCAGAATTTTTTCTGTTGAAGTGAATTTCATTTCTGCTTGTGTGTACAAGTGAGATTTGTAAGGTTTTGGAATTTTTTCACCTTCATTAAAAGTTAAGTAGGTGAATCCGCATTGACCGGAATGATTCGGATCACTAAGTTGCGTACGTTTATGCGTGCAAATGTTTTGTTGCTAACATGTCTGTTTGCAGTAAACGCAAAATTTCTGTGTTTTTGTGTCCAATTTACTGTTTTAAAATCAGGTTTTATTAATTCATAGAGTGGTTTAACCCTTTCTGTGTAGTTCAGAAGATAGGTTCTTCTAAAATGTAAGAATCCTGGAATCGACTATAAGTTTTTCAGCCTTTTTGGAGGTTGGAGCAGTGTACACTTTTCTAGAAAGTTTGCTGCCAGGCTTTTGCCATCACTTGATAACTCATAACCTAGAATTAGGACGTTGAGATGGGCAATTCTAGATATTTTGAAATTGAATTTGTAACCCTCAGAGGCGAATCCAATTATAATTGTATTCACTCTGTTCAAGTGCCTATCCAAGTCATCATCTATCAGATAGATGTAATCTACGTATGTTAATGCTTCATCAATATAAGTCTGTAGTAACTCTGTTACTCTTGCTGAGAATAACCCAGGACTGTTCTTGAATCCCTGTGGGAGACCACAGAAGTGACGCTGTGTCCCCATAATTGAAAAAGCGGTCAAATACCTACTTTCTGGTGCAATGTTTTGACAAAAGAGACTGTTAGAAATATCTAATGTGGTTTTATATTTTTTTACGCACAATGTTATTCATTAATGCTGTACCGTGTGCATTTTGCACTCCAACTGTTTTGCAACAAGAATTTAGATGTCTGTAATCCAATACTAGATGATATGTATTGTCTGGTTTGGATACAGGAAACAAAGGATTGTTCATTGACGAGGTGCATGTTTCAATCACCTCTTGGTATTCAAGTTGATCTAATATCTCCCTGACCTGTTTTTTCGCTTCTTGCTTAACTGGATACTGCCTTCGTGCAGTGGGTTGATTTTTCAGTTGGATTTTAGGGTGAGGCGAGCCCTCATCCCATCCTACATGATTTTTGTATAATGCTGGAGCTTGGGCCACTGCCCATTTTCTGGCATATGTATACTTTAAATGAATTGGATTATGATTAGAGAAAGCTGGCATAATGATGTCCTCACCATGTGGGCACTCCCTGACAAATTGTGGTGGCCAGTCTTTTTCAGCTAGAAGATTGTCATAACCCTTAGAAAGTCGCTCCCAAAAGAGTGCTCTCACTTTTCTTGGTATATCTCCCTCCATCCGGAGCATTATTTCATATAACCTATGTGGAGAACTAACCCTGGTATCTGCAGTTTCAACTTGAATGAATTCATTCAAGTCCACTGTCTCCAGATGATCCTTCAGGTTCTGGCGAGCTATGGTGACTTCTGCTGCGCTGTCCAACATTGTCTGAGCCCATTCTCCGTTCTTGAGTGTGTCCTCAAGATCCTCGGCATGTCTGATTTTTAGACCTGCTACCTTCTTTTTGGTAAATTGAGGTTTCTTGTTTTTCTGAACGTGTTGATCGTGTTTGGACTTCACACGTTCTTCTTTGTTTTCTGACCATCCTCTTCTTTAGGATTTCTGTTGCGAAGTCTGAAAGGTATGAGAGGAACGTGTATCAGTATCTTGATATCTTGCAGGTTTTCTCAAAGTATCCCTATTCCTAAGGGTATACCTCCTTTCGGAGGGCTCCCTTTGAGGAGACCTACCTCTGGATTGAAAACGCTTCTCTTTAGAAGTTTGTTTGCTATTTTCCCACTTTCTTTTTAGAAGAGGTAGGAGTGATTTTAGTAAAGACCTTTTCATGACTTTCAGAAAGTTGGGGTTTCACTGGTTTCCTACCCTGACTGTACCTACCTAATTCTTCATAGGATTTTTCAATTATTCAGGCTAATTCTTGTGGTTGCTCAGTTACATCAAATTCCCTTAATTATTGGTGGATAGCCACTGATGCTGCTTCACCTTTAATATTAGCTAATTATTGCTGAGACCTGTTTGAAATCTTTCCGTAATTTCATACCTAAATTTAAAGCAGGCTCTGCCCCGTATTCATTTTGAATCTGTTTCAGGACATCAGGTATTACCTCCATAGATGGTACACCATGTGTTTTAGTGTAGATAGCAGCGAAGACTGTACCCCAAGTGTTGAAGTCCTCCATATGTGGTGCGATCCCCATTGGTAAACAAGTTGTTAAAATTCTGTGTTTCTCATAAGGGGTAGTATTATGAAATACTGTTTCGATTTGAGTATTTTTTTTTAGCTATCCATAATAGAATTTGTTCCCTCTTAGCAGGTAACTTACCAATGACTGAGTGTAAAGTCTGTGGTGTAATTTGTAGTGTATTCCCCTGGTGAGGGGTATGTTGTGGAATCACTATAGCAGGTTGGACTGTGAGAGTCTGCATGACATATTGAACCAATTGTCTATAAATTTTGATTAACTCCTTGAGTTGAGCCAGTAGTGCCACATCTGTCATATTATCAATGTCAGGATGTGGTGTATAGCCAGCTAAAACCGGCCATGTGGCTACTGGTCTACCTAGTGGACAAGCCTGGTAATGTGATTTAAATGTTTTAGGGTGCCTTTAAACCAGAGCTCATGCTCCTGGTGTGTGAGTGGAATTTCTATATCCTCGAAAGGAATGTATTTTTCTGGTGGTTCATCTTCTTTGTAGAAATCAAACACACGCGTTACTGGATTTGCTCCAGGGAAGACTATCCAAGAATAGAATACCTCTGTCTGGTGATATTCATGTGCCTCTTTCACAAAAACTGCCCTACCACCTCTCGATGTTAGGCCATGTTTTATACGTTTTATAGTGATAGCTTTCCTTAATTTTAGAGGAATGCCTATAGCATCCCCGTCGGTTTCTTGGAAACCCGCGATGTTAAAAGCTGCTTCGGCTGGATCAGCCGCAGCTCCACCAGCTTCGGTGTTGTTGTCATTATTTGACATTTTGTTGACTAAAAGTTTGCAGAGCAAGTTTCAAGGAAACAAAGATAAGGTGTACAATATTTTGGAACACTGTATCCTTCAACGTTGAACAAACCAAAAAGCTAATACATAGGATTTTCATTGTACTCAGCTCTGGCAGATATTATCCTTTTACCCACTCCAGACATCTATTGGAGTATTACAGGAAAAGGGGTCTCTGAGAAAGCACAACTGAGTTACTTTAGTATCTAGCGTTAAATTAGTGCCTTACCAAACCGTTGGGCGCCATATAGTGCAGCCCCTATATTCCCAAAAGGCTCTGCGCATTGGAATAATACACACTATAGATTTGACATAGGACTGAGGTCAGTATGTCTCTATCGAGTATATTACACTTAATTGTGTGTGCCTAATAACTCAGAGGTCACTAGAAACTTTCTTGAGTAAACAAGAAGGGATTAGTTTCTAACAACCGCATAAACTTGACAACTTTGTTTCCCTAGGACTGAAACAAATATCTTTGTGGAAACAATAGATAACTATTTTACTCAGTCAATCGTGCATGTTTCGTTTCTACAGAGTTGCACAGACATAGAGAGACAGGCGTTTCAAAAAAAGGGTTTATTGAACAGTCTTCTTTCTCACGCAAGAGAGGTGAACTGCTGCAATTGTTAGATAGAATGCAAAGTATAATGTGTACAGAGAGAATAGTATTATAAAATAATACTGTAACAGCATTGTCTGTTGCTATGACATGTAAAATTACATAAATAACACAGGGTAAAATATTCAACTGGTGCTTCTAAAATACGCCTACTCCAATGTACCTAACCTAGGTCTAGTATGAGGGAAGGAGTAAGTGTTGTATAGCATAAGTTTTAGTTCTGCCAAGAATTGCCAAAGGTTTCTCTAGGTTCTAATCAGCTCCATACCTTTAGAATGAAAGAGGTTGGTATCTCTGTCTCGGGACTCGATTTCCCAACACTCCGCAAGGGGAGTCAGAAACACTGGAGCTGGATTCTGGGCAGGAGGATGTCAGCTTCTTTGTCAGTGCGTCAGCTGGAGAGTCGGCTTCCTTCGGCACTTGCTGTAGAGAGTTGCGTCGGGCAAGTTGGTAGTCGAACTGCACCGAACCACACCATGCTTTGCTATAGCAAGTGAAGGTATATTTATACCTTGAAAGTGTTTAGGAATGCCAGCTTTGACGTAAATTTGGGCATATTAAGCCCTAAGGAATAGTTGTTCATGCATAATAATGAGTTTCTTGGAGAAATCAATATCCAGGCTAGGGGAAGTCCCTTCTGCTTTTCCAAGAAAGTCTGGTTTTCCAAGAAATTGTTGTGACGTACATGAACGGATGGAAGTAGCCATGCCCGTATTTGGGTAGCATGGGCTATGCCTAAATAAGGACTGGATTCCTATGCCTATATAGGGGCAACGCGAATTGTACCTATATAAGGGCATGAATCGTGAAAATTCATACGGAATCTAAATCGCCACAGAACAGAATGAATGGAAGATTGCATGCACAATTTGCGAGTACCAATAGGTACTCGCAAATTGCGCATGCAATTGCAAGGGTACAAGGGTGTCAAAAGGACACCCTGTTGCACCCCTGAAATTGAACTGTGCACACATGTTGTGCACACACATGCCCCAAGGGCATGTGTGTGTGTGTGATCTGCAACTTTGAAAAATACACTTTAGTATGTTTTTGCAAATTAATATCAAGTTTAAATTGATCGTAATTTGCACCCCCTATTTGCTAAATCGTTATTTGCCATTTCATCATGCATTGCATTTAAGGAATCTCAATAAATTGTGATTTGTTAAATTGCGAGAGCCTTTCAGTTTCATGCATCGCAGTGGCCCTCTTTGTGGGCGCAAATGGCCAATTTCTGCGAATCGCACCGTTTGCGCTCTCAAAAAAGGTTGATGCATGTGCCTGTAGATCTTTTACCTTGGGAAGCACTTAATGCAAAGACCGGGGGTTCCCTGTCTAGATTTAAATATGCACAGCTCTCTTAGTGGTATCTGAGTGCCAATTCAGAGATTGGTGGTGCCTGGGAGGTTGAAGTACTCATGCAAAATAAGCAGCCCATAAGTAAGGAGGTCTCTATATGGTATTGGAAGCCCTTGGAACCTGAGGATGAAACTTCAGAGGCACTGCATGAGACAAGGAAGGGAGTGATCCCAGAACCCAAGCTCCCACTTTCGTGGCAAATCTTGTTGAAATTGTCATATTCTACGGTCAAGAAAGGCAATCTAGAAAATAATCACTTTTGCACTATTTACAGATTATACTGGACTCCTCAGTGGTTAGCAAGGTTTGTGCATTCCCCGACTACATAATGTAAAAGATGTGGTCATCTTGAAGCGAATGATAAGCATATGTTTGCCACTTGTCCTTCGATTACTGGGTTCCGGAGCAATATGAGCAACATTATGCCCGATTTCCAGGGACACAGGATTGAGACAAGCTCAATGCTGGTACTGAAGGGAGTTGAAACAGAGTCACTTAGCCATTTGGGCAAGTCGCAGAGGGGCTTGCTTTTTTATTTGGTGCCTCTAGCAAGAAGGGAGATCTACAAATATTGGCTAGATCCAGCATCTCCCCTCCTGGAGGATTGGCTTAAACCTGTGCCCTGGACCTGTAAGATGGACTTGGGCTGCACCCCAGGTAGAGTGGGTACTATCTGGACTGACATTCTGAGGAGGAGTGGTGTATCAGAATCGGAAAGTTGAGCCGTCCTATTATTGTACCTAAGCTCCAAAAAGATACAGGTGTTTACGCCCAGGCTGGTGTGGCTGGGTCACTGTTTGTGCATCAGGTGTGAGGTCGGTTCCACCATTTTTCGATCTTTTGACTGGGTGTGAGTGTTTGATTGATTTAGGTGCTCCGTCCATCACCACCCCCTTTTGTACCGGTTCCACCATCTCACCTGAGATTACAACAGCTGTGGCGATATGACTAAATAAAAGTCAGACTTGCGGACACCTTTCAGACCTAGAAAACATTTGGTAAGTTACTGAGTGACTACATGTTATCACCTAAGGAAAAACAAACAAATTAAAAAATAAGAGTTTGAACAATCTCTTTGAGAATTAATGGATTATTATTTTTTCTTTAAATCAAATGGATTAATACATATGGTATTAGGAACAGTGCTCCCACTAGCACAGACATATCCATTTCCCTGCAGCCTTTCACAAACATTTGGTAAGTTCCCATGCCCTTGTGAGATTAGAAACTGCAATTTTCAACCCAGCTAAAGGGAGAACTAGTGTATGTATGTTCAAATCTCTTCCATATACATCTTGTTTCCCAAAGAGCAAAGGTGATCTTACAATCTTTTTAGGATTAAAGTGCAATTTTCAATATTAAAAAAAAAATAGGTGAGTTTTATATGTACGGATAAGGAAAAATTGAGATTGTTTAGAAGCTACTTACATCTCCAAGGACTCAAACGAGAGATGGGACTTTTTTTTATGAAGATATCAGCATTGCCCCTATTCTGCTATTGTTCATTCCTAAATCACCCATTTTCTGTGCATACGCCAGGCAGTCATGTTTCAAATTATTAACTCTTCCAATTTTAATAAAGTTGTAGAAGAGCATAGAAATTATTTGCCCTAGGGCTTTGAACTAATTGGAGCTGATGCACCAACGTTGGAATAGCGATCTCAAGCTCGGATGTAATCGTGACCACTTTTTCATGATAACTCAACAGCTTTTTTAAAAAGAATTTGAAAGAGGCTGGAAGAATCTGTTGCATTAAGTGGTAATGTTTGATATATTCTGGGCATCATGGACCAAATATTGGCCACCACTGAAATAACTGTGGACACCCCAGACATTATAAGGGCAATAACTAAGCTATTGTCGCCATCATTAAGATAATACTTTTCATGACATTCCAAGCATCGGGACTTCATAACTGATAATCCCGCAAGTAGTAGTCACTACTGTCACAATTATCAAATTTTATAATAGCTCATGGTTATTTTCCTTGATCACAAGTAGCTCTCCTAAAGGATGGAGACCCCCGGTCTTTAACAATGAAGAATTCAAAAACTAAATGATGACAGTAGAAATGTGTTTGTTACTTTTAAGGCAGAATTGATAGTTGGGAAAACACATTATATAAGAAAACATTGGCTCATCACCACATCAGTAGCAGTGATAGTCGCACTTTTTTTGCAAGCCTGTGTATTGGGACACTATGGGAATTATGGGTCATACTTGTGTAAATCAATTATTCAACCTCTATTCTGTGTTGACATTGAGGGGATGACCTACGGCAGATACTTAAAACCCATCAGGTATAATTACCCATCTTGCATAGGAGCCTACCTTCTTTCAATACTCGAAGAAAAGCGAGTTGTGTGTGTAACTGAGCAATCCTACCACAGCCAGTACATTTCCCTTAGTCTTCAAGCATGAACAGGTAAATCAGCTAGAGCATGGAAAAAAGACAAGTTGTGTCTCTCAACTCTCAACTGAACGTATCCTGAGAGTTCACATTTGGTACGTAACAACAGAACCTGTCAAAACATTTTATGCAAGCCTCTTTTTCTTTCACCCCAACAGACCAACAGACGTCACTCAAGAAATATGAAGCATATTTTATAAGGATCTATTTGAAGCCAATCTAATCCAAATCATTGGTAAAACTAATATAACTGATATTAAAATAATTATAGTGACAATGAATGAGCAGAAAGTAACTATTATGAACATAGACAACATAGTAAATTAAATGGACTCCCTTTTAAGTAAACCCTGGCTAACAATGGTTACCAACAAAATGCTTGACATTGTGGCGAGTTCACTGGATTTTTCCCATCCAAGAATGTTGATGCAGGACAGGTCACATTTTTGAGAAACAAAAATGTTCTCAAATTACAACCTTGATAGAAAGTCAAGAAAGTCAAATTACATTGGAGTGAAAATAGTCCTCTATTTCTGAAAGGAATGATAATGCTGCTGTTATATTGATTGACAGGACCATGGTAGTAAAATATCATTGTCACATGTAATGAAACATGAGAAAAAACATGAGAATGAATTCCCCATTACACACATGCGATCTTCTTTATGCAGGCAAAAAACGCTATTCAAAATAGAAGTATTTGAATAAGAAACTAAAAGCACACTGTCCAAGCATATAAAGACTATAAAACACGTTGGCATAAAAAAATAATTGCGGGGGAACACGGTGTCTGAATCAGCCTGGACATGGTATGTCACCCAACAATACTGCAGTGAATACCCTGGCCTCACTGAAGCTCCTAATAGGGAGTCAGTTGATAATATGCTGACGGAAACCCACGCGCTGACTACCCCTGCCCAGGTTTGCAGATTCTTGAAAAATATGAAAAACAATGGAGCCCCCGGACCTACCGGCCTCCCAGCTACTATATTTAAATATGCTCTGGTAGAATGGGCTAAGCTGTTAACCCCACTGTATAACTACACCTCCATCACAGGCCAGATACCTGACTCATGGAAAGGGGCGACCACTCGGTCCCCCCGAACGTATGGTAGGGGGCCCGGATCCCCCCGGGAAAGCATTTTTGGGCGGGGCGTGTCACGGCTGGTATGCCCGAAGTGGCGTAGCCGGGGCGCGCCTTTTCCCGCCCAGGAGGGGTTGTCCTAGACACCTACACCGTTGGCCACACCCAGGAGGCGTACCTGAGGAGGGTACACGCCCTCCCGAAGACGAATAAAGAGAGCAGGAATCCGAAGAAGCATCCTCTTGTTCCTGTGCTTGGAAGCTGCACCCACTCGTTGCACGTGAGCCCTCGACGGAACAAGGAGCAATTTTGAGAACTTGTAATTTTGTGTGTTTCTCTTTCAGCGACTTCGAGCCTAAGGGTCCAGGATCGTGTTGAGCAACGAGGATCGAATATCCGTCAACAATGCCTGGCAAAGAGGCGGGAAAGAAGTCCGGGACTGATCAGATGCTTCGCATGCTGATAAAGGATATGGCGAGTATGAAAAAGCAGATGGCAGCGATGAACAATATGGGTAAACCGAAAAAGGTTATAGGCCCGGCATTGCCGGGAGTTGGCCCCACGGGGAGGGGTAAAAGGGCCAGGAATAGGATGGCAGGGGAGGAGGTCCCGGTTCCCGAGTTACCCCCGGCAAGCCCGGTCATCCCAGTCGAGGCCCCGGTACCGATCCCAGACGCGGGTCAACCGATTCCGGTTGTTGTTACGCCCGCCAGTGAGGAGGACATGCCTCCGGAATTAGCTGCCCAGTTGGCCGCATGGCTTGGCAGAAAGGGGGGTGCTACGGCACCGGGAGATACGGCCGAGGAGGCCAAGTTACTAATGCAGCAGTTGCGGCAGTCACGAGATGCCGCGAAGGCGAATGTTCCTCTTGTCCCCCCACAGGTGACCTCGGAAGGACCGGCAGCTGGTGTCGAAAAAACAGCGGGAACAGCAACGGAGCCGGGTAAGCAGGCATTGCCAATGGCAAGGGAGGGGTCTTTGCCCTCAAGACGGGAAAAGGTGGTCGAACATATACCGTTGGCCACGAAAGAATTGATATGGGCTGATAAGTATGTGAATATGTTTTCTCTGCTGACTGACCATCGCGAGATGGAGTATGTTAAGACACAGAAGGATTTGTGGCACCCGAGTGTTTGGCGAGCCAAAATGGCGGGATTCAGGGTGGATGAGACAATCTCAAATTGGGCCAAGGCCTTTGCAATGTTTTCTGCAATTATTGGGGAGCGTAAGCCCGAGGTTTTGTCCGAATTGTCCTGCTATCAGGCACGAATAATGGATTTTTATGAAACGTATGAGGGCAATGAATGGATGGGTTACGATATGAAGTTTCGCAAGGCCAAGGAGTACGATTCATCTCTGACGTGGGATTGTCTCGACTCGATCTCTTGGCAGAAGCAGCTCCTGCCGGGCGCGACGAAGTCGTCCTCGCTTGGCGGGAATGGGTCGGGGCCTTCCCGCCATCAGCCTACGGCGCCCTTTCGAGCGGGCCCCGCTGGCGACCACCAACCAAGGAATGGTGGGAATGGGGGTAAGAAAGGGGTCTGTTGGAATTTTAACAGGGGCAATTGCACAAGGCCACAAGGGACATGTAAGTTCAGACATGTGTGTGCAGGTTGCGGAAATTCTTCACACCCCGAGAGTTCGTGCAGAGCCAAGAATGGTGATACGGGGGGTAGAGGGGGGCCAAACAGGTCTGAGGGGGACCATCGTGTACCGCTACCTACCCCCGTTGATAGCATGGCAATGATCCCCTGGCTAAACGAATACCCTGATCATGTCTCCGCTGGGGTGTTGAGGAACGGCTTCTTATATGGTTTCCACATCCCGGCGGGGGATTTTCGTGGGGAGCCACTTTGTAGAAACCAACTGTCGGCTCAGCATAATCCAGCGGTGGTTGAGAGGAAGATAGCAAAGGAGGTTGCCCTGGGTCGGGTTGCTGGCCCATATAGGCACCCGCCAGTAACTGATTTCATCTGTTCACCGCTGGGAGTAGTCCCCAAGAAGGACCCGGGGGAATTTAGGCTGATCCATAACTTGTCAGCTCCAAGGGGTCTTTCAGTGAACGATGCGATTGACCCAGGAGTTTGTTCGGTGCGGTACGCATCCTTCGATGATGCCGTCGCCATGTTGAATCGCCTGGGGCCCGGAGCGCTGATGGCAAAATCAGATATCGAGTCAGCGTTCCGGTTGCTCCCGGTACACCCACGGGATCAGCGTCTGTTAGGCTTTGTGTTCCAGGGCCGTTACTACATGGATAGATGTATGCCAATGGGTTGCTCCATCTCTTGTGCTTATTTTGAGAAATTCAGCTGTTTTCTGGAATGGGCATTTACCAAAGCCACTGGACATGGCCATGTTATGCATTACCTGGATGATTTTTTGTTCTTGGGGCCAGCCAGCGACACAAAATGTGCGCAGGCCTTACATGAATTTTGCACTCTCATGAAGAGGTTTGGGGTGCCATTGGCACCAGGTAAGACGATTGGGCTGTCTACTTCACTCGAGTTTCTTGGAATTGAGCTCGATTCTGTGGAGGGATGTTTCCGTTTGCCAGTAGGGAAAGTGGCGAAATTCAGGGCTTCCCTGGAACTGTGCATTAGCAATGAGAAAGTTACTCTTCATCAGTTACAACAAGCAGTGGGCCAGCTTAACTTTGCCCTAAGAGTGATACCAATGGCCCGCCCCTTTTCCCGCTCTATTGCACAAGCCATGGTTGGTCTCAAGGAAGGACATCACCGCACAAGACTGTCGGCCGAGGTTTGCCAGGATATGCGCATCTGGTTGGCGTTCCTGGCGGACTTCAACGGTCGAGTGGTGTGGAACAAGCCACCAGCGTCTTCGGACGAGCTGGGTTTGTGGACAGACTCGGCGGGGAGCGTGGGATTTGGCGCCATCTTTGGTAATCGATGGTCGGCGCAGACATGGCCGACGTGGTGGCACACCAGCGGTCTCACAGGTAACATTGGGTTTCTCGAGTTGTTCCCCATTTTTGTGGCTCTGAAGGCATGGCCGGATGAGTTCAGAGATCACACTGTGGTGTTTTGGTCCGATAATATGACTGTAGTTGAATGTATAAATAATCAGGCAGCACGCTGCAAGTGGATATTAAGATTACTAAAGGAAATTGTACTACTTTGCATGAGACTGAACGTACAATTCAGGGCGAAGCATGTGCCAGGTGTACTGAACCAGGCGGCTGATGCACTCTCTCGTTCACACATGCAGGCTTTCAGGGGTTATCTACCTTCCGCGGACCTAGCGGCGGCACCATTCCCCGAAGCACTCTGGCTACTCGGTGCCCCGGATTACAAGACCTCGTGGCAGCAAGCTTAGCCCCCAGGACAAGGAAGGCATACGAAGGAGCGTTTCGTTCCTATTGTGCATTTTTGGGTCCGGCAGCGGGGGACAATTGGGGTCAGGAGGATTATGTCCTGAAGTTTCTAGTAGCACTGCACAGTGAAGGCCGATCAGTGGCAACTGCCAATAGGCACCGGGCCGCCATTTCATTCATGGCGCAGGCGCATGGTATCAAGGACCCGACATCGTCCTTTTCGGTAAAGAGAGCCCTTCGTGGTTGGCAACGCCTTGAGGGTCGTAGAGTAGACGAGAGGCACCCGATTGGGTTAGAAAGGTTGTCCCTGCTAATGGTGATACTCCCTATGACATGTTCCTCCCAGTTCGAGGCAGTGCTGTTCCGGGCCGCTTTTGCATTAGCATTTAATGGGGCTATGCGGGTGAGCGAGCTGGTTGCAAGAAATAAGAATGATGTGGAGGGAGGTCTGTGTCGGGATCACATTCTGATTAGGGTGATTCAATGATGGTCACAATAACCAGGTCCAAGACCGACCAGCGTGCTATGGGAGACAGTGTTATTGTCCAGCGCATGCGAGGGTCCCCCATGTGCCCGGTGAAGTGCGTTGAGGAATATTTGGCGCAAAGGGCAGATACATGGGGGGGAAGCCTGCTGAGACATATCGATGCCACCCCACTGACGAGGTTTCAGTTTCAGAGGGTGCTAACAATGGCAATCGCGGCAGCGGGCTTGGACCCGGGCGATTTCGGGACCCATTCCTTTAGGATAGGGGCTGCTACAGAGGCTACAGCCGGGGATCAGAGTGTTGAGATGGTGAAACAACTGGGACGATGGTCCTCGAACTGTTATAAGAGGTATGTGCGATTGCACATGTTGTGAAGTCAATGTCATGCACTCACGCTTCTTGTCTTCTGTTCGGTTTTCAGTTTCACAAGCATGCAATGCGGGGCGGACTGTGCAGTCGACCCGGCACCTGGGGATCAGCGGTCAGAGATCACCGGCTGAGGAGAGAGTGGTGTGGGTCGTGGGCCACTCATACGTAAGGCGGGCCGGGGACGTATTCAAAGCAGGTGACGTGATTCACGCAGCTGGGGAATACGGGTACAGGGTGACCTTCCACGGAAGGGGCGGGCTCTGTATTGACCAGTTTCAATGTTTTATTGAGGAACTGTTAGGGCGGCAGAGGTCACCTCCATCTGTAATCATAGTACATCTGGGGGGCAATGACCTGGTGACACTCGGTCGGCCAGTACTACTCGAGCGAGTTCTATCTACTGTTAGCTGGCTGGCGAGAAGGATCCCGGGGTGCACGATAGCATGGTCCCACATGATTCCCAGGAAGGTGTGGCGGGGGGGCCTCTCCGTGTCAGCTCTGAACCATTCAGTGAAAAAGGTCAATAACAAACTTGGTAAGTTGTTTCGCACGGCGCAGTTGCACTGTATTCCGCATGGATGTATACGGGGGGATCACATGTATCTCGATGATGGGGTCCATTTGTCCCGGGAGGGGAATGTCTTACTCATAGGAGACTTCGTAGCATGGTTAAGGGGTTTGTAAAAGCATGACCTTTAGTAGGAGTTGTGGGGGGGCCGGATAGCCGGTCAACTATCCGGCCTGTGGCGGTAAGGTCATGATCGGTGAGCAGTAATTTCAAGGTCCCTAGAGGGGGGGTGCCACCCACTATGGATGGGAGCGCCCGGGGGGAGGCGGCCATTGGCCCCTCACACGGGGAGGTGGCACCCACTAAGTATGGGTCGCCTAAAGGAAGACGGCCATAGGCCCCTTCCAGGGGAGGAGGCGGCTAAGATGCCCCTCCTACGAATTTCCCGGGGCCCGGATATCCGCGACGGCGGATGTGATAGACAGTGTGGGGTGCAGAGGGGGGTCCACGCTACCTTCTTACAGACACCTCACACGAGTCCTCGGACGACCCTTAAGATGGCGTCGAGTTAAATTGGGGGCCCCCGCAAGACAAGGGAAATTGGAGTTGGCACAGAGGTACAGTCCTCTGTGCGCCCGCCCTCACATCGTGAGGGGGAGAGTTCTGGTAGTAGGGATCTGACACCGGTTGCGACCTTGCCGTTGGCCCGTAATGCTAGGATGTACAATTTTAATTTCGAAAGTATGCATTTGCAGGATGTTAGACTCGGCTAGGAAAACCTTTGTACTAGAGATTTGTTAAAGTTAGCCAAAGAACATGTCTTCATCAAAATGTAATAAATGAAAATTGTACATGATATGAAACTGTTATTTTAAGGTTTTAATTTTGTTTCATATTTTAATAAATACGGCCGGGAGGGTTTACTCCCTCCCGCCTTCCAAAAGTTCAGAACTGCGTCCGTCTTCCCATCCTTGGGGATTGTGTTGGGAGGGGGTGACAGGCATCCCGGCCATATGGAAAGGGGCGACCCCTCGGTCCCCCCGAACGTATGGTAGGGGGCCCGGATCCCCCCGGGAAACCATTTTGGGCGGGGGCGTGTCACGGCTGGTATGCCCGAAGTGGCGTAGCTGGGACGCGCCTTTTCCCGCCCAGGAGGGGTTGTCCTAGACACCTACACCGTTGGCCACGCCCAGGAGGCGTACCTGAGGAGGGTACACGCCCTCCCGAAGAGGAATAAAGAGAGCAGGAATCCGAAGAAGGGTCCTCTTGTTCCTGTGCTTGGAAGCTGCACCCACTCGTTGCACGTGCGCCCTCGACGGAACAAGGAGCAATTTTGACCCACCCACCAGCCCCTTATGGCAATATTAGTACTGCAATAAAGTGATTTGCTTTGATAACATCTTTTTCCGTTGTATAGCGGGTAATAACAGGACAATGTTAGTAATACAATAAAGTGATTTGCTTGATAACATCTTCGTACCTAGTTTATCGAATGATAACAATCTACGTTTAATGATGTGATAAAATGTCTAGTAGTAGAGACAAATATTGCAAGGTACAGTATAATTTTCTTCCTTAGTAGGTAAACAAATGTCGTATTTATTTTGGTCGGGCGGTAAGGTCATGATCGGTGAGCAGTACTTTCAAGGTCCCTAGAGGGGGGGCGCCACCCACTATGGATGGGAGCGCCCGGGGGGAGGCGGCCATTGGCCCCTCACACGGGGAGGCGGCACCCACTAAGTATGGGTCGCCTAAGGGAAGACGGCCATAGGCCCCTTCCAGGGGAGGAGGCGGCTAAGATGCCCCTCCTACGAATTTCCCGGGGCCCGGATATCCACGACGGCGGATGTGATAGACAGTGTGGGGTGGAGAGGGGGGTCCACACTACCTTCTTACAGACACCTCACACAAGTCCTCGGACGACCCTTAAGATGGCGTCGAGTTAAATTGGGGGCCCCCGCAAGACAAGGGAAATTGGAGTTGGCACAGAGGTACAGTCCTCTGTGCGCCCGCCTTCACATCGTGAGGGGGAGAGTTCTGGTAGTAGGGATCTGACACCGGTTGCGACCTTGCCGTTGGCCCGTAATGCTAGGATGTACAATTTTAATTTCGAAAGTATGCATTTGCAGGATGTTAGACTCGGCTAGGAAAAGCTTTGTACTAGAGATTTGTTAAGGTTAGCCAAAGAACATGTCTTCATCGAAATGTAATAAATGAAAATTGTACATGATATGAAACTGTTATTTTAATGTTTTAATTTTGTTTCATATTTTAATAAATATGGCCGGGAGGGTTTACTCCCTCCCGCCTTCCAAAAGTTCAGAACTGCGTCCGTCTTCCCATCCTTGGGTATTGTGTTGGGAGGGGGTGACAGGCATCCAGGCCATATGGATTTATGCCCAATTCTTAAAAAAGGAGACCCCTCCCTTCCTTCCAACTACCGACTCATAGCCTTACTAGATCTAGAGACCAAGGCCTATGCTCGGTGTGTTCTCACGTTACTAGAAGAATGCATTGTGGAAAATAACACCTTACCATACTTCCAAACGGGGTTTCGTGCAGCCGCCTCCACAATTGACAACATCACTGCTCTAGCCATCCTGAGCCATCAAGCAGCCCAAAAATGTCATCTTCCTCTTTACTGCTACTTCACTGACTATAGCACTGCTTTCGACAAAGTGGTCCGCAACTCTCTCTGGCGGAAATTAGATGCTTGGGGGATTCCAGGGGACCTGCTAGGAGCCCTTAATTCCCTGCACAAGAACACATGGTTGCGAGTGAGAACAGGTGCTTTGACCGTCTCTAAAAAGATTTCCACCATAGACAGCCTGAAGCAAGGTTGCGTTCTGGCACCCCTCCTATTCAACCTCTACATTGCTGAACGTGGGAAATTCTTGGAGAACAGCAGCCTTCTTCCTCCACAATTGGGCCCATAGAAATCGAAACTGCACATTTAACAATACACTGACGATATCATCATAATGGATCATGTAAAATCTGGTCTCCAAAGTGCCCTGAGTAAACTCGATGAATATAATAAAGCCAACGCCTTCAAAATTAATCAGGGTAATACCAAGGTCCTGATTTTCGGACGCTGTTTTAACCTGGAGCGTTGGGAACGCAAAGATCAAATGGACACCCAAGTACAACTACCTGGGGGTATGGTTCAGCAAGTCCTCTAGAACATTAGCCTGACCTGTCTCAATCAGACCCTGAGCAGCGCCTTAGCTGATCTCATTTTAAAGGTGATAAAAGCTACCCTTCTTCCCACCCTCAGCTATGGGCACCAGGCCTGCCCTTAGGCATGCGCGGCCAGTCTTGACACCGCATAAATATGACTTACAAACACATTTTTCGACTCCCCAAATACACATGCAGGGCAAGATTACGACTCGAGTAGGGCCTCTCAAGACAATCTCTTACATGCAAGGCCGATACATTAAAATAATACATAAGGGTGCTAAAAGCCCCGGACAACACCCTTAAAGCCCGCCTAAAAGAAACCTTTGAGAGTCATGGGAACTCATGGAACCGACAAATTGAAAAGGCTATAAGATCGCTACAAATTGATGGCTCGGCACTAACATCAGACTCCATTTCTTACGCAGTCTCGAAAAGGGCTATAAACAAGCAGGCAAGACAAATCCCACACCAGCAGGATCTCCGGACATTAAAAATGCCAACTACTCTGTTTGTTCTGAATGACTCTTATATCCCAGGGTTACAGCAACCATACTTCTCAGACAGCTTAAACCCACTTGCTCTCAGGAATATCATGTTTATGCACCTCCTAGGCCTGCGAACCATCAATTTTAACCAATGAGCCCCACTTGGCGCGGAGGGGCCTACAGATTATGTAACATTAGGTCTGAATCGTGACTCCACCTCCTGTGCTACTGTCCTTCTTCTGACACACCCAGGAGATTTCTTCTGAAGCCATTATTCCTGAAAAAGGGCATCAACTCATGCTTGGAGGTATCAGCACTATGCTTTACCCCAGGGGTACTCATAGTACGGCCCGCGGGCCAGTGGCGGCCCGGCAAGCCTTCCCTGGCGGCCCGCGGACCTTGTAAATATCATACCCGAGTTTTTTTATTTTTTTTATGTCTGTTTCCAACCAGAGCGCCACTCGGCAACTCTGCTGCTCTGTGGGGGACGGGCGATTCCCGCCGTAGTCCGAGTGGGGCTGCAGGGGCGCTGAGAGGTGATCAAGGCATAATTAACATGCTAATCGTCTAAGGATCTGTCAAGAGCTCGGGTCGGGTGCGGCTGTGTGTGTGTGTGGGCCTGCGCCTGGAAGCTGTCACAGCCTGGGCACACAGAGCAAGGGTGAGGAGACAGAGGGAGAGAGGGGGAGGGAGGGCGGGAGAGAAAGGGAGGCAGACACGGAGGGAAAGAAGCGAATGGGAGGGAAAGGGAAGGAGAAGGATTTACTCTCTTGTAGGATTCATTGACTGAATAATGTGCGTTTTATGTAAAGCGCTCTGTGACCCTACATTAGAATGGGCATCGCAATAATAACAATTCACTGCGAGAGGGTGGCTATAAAGAAATGAGGGAAAGCATTGAAAGGAAATAGTGAAGGCATCCTTAGAGAAGGCGGGAAGGGGGGGCAACAAAGGCTCTCGCAATGGGAGGCTACTAACGCTAAAGCCGACCCTGCCCAATGCTATTTCAGCATTTTCAGTAATGTGGTGCCACTGTCCCACCTGGGACAGAGTAAGGCCCGTGACCAATGTTTGATCTCTGTGTCCCTGGGGGAATCTGCGGTGTGATGGATGGCTGTCTATGGGGACAGCTCGCCCTTTGCGTTTGGTGTAATTACAATTCATTCCTCTTTAATTCTCGGGGAGAGCTGTTCGCAGAGATGAAGCGCTGAACCTTACTCCTGAAAAATAAGAGCAGTTGTTGAAACATCTGTTGGAGCGAGAAGGTACTGTTGTTGCCCTTGGGTATTTTTGCATTATCCTCAACCACCAGTTCGTTAACTAGTGCTTGCCTAATCTGATAGTTAAGGATGTTTTAGTATTTAAATTCAGCTTACAAGCAAAGTAACCTTTTTGACTAGCGATCAGCCACGTCTATAACCCACAACATCGGGGTTTAGGTACGCAAATACATTTTCTCTCATACAAATTGAAGTACCTCAGCCTGCCAGCTGTAACGCAACCCCACTCACCATTGGCTGAAGTTGTGCACCCTCTGTGCACTGGTTAATGTAGACCCACTGCAGTACCCTACAAAGAAGTGAGTGTATTCCTGCAAAAGGTCAGTGGTTCTACTTGGTGCTATCTTTGTGACAGGGCCCACTTTCCGATCCCAACAGGCAGCATTTTGACGAGCACATTTAATGTTGAATAATAACTCGCCATCCGTATTTCAGAACCTGCACTTTATTTATGATGAGCAGATTTCAGGGGGAAGATGGGAGGGGCAGGGGGTGGATTTTAATGCGCCCGCTCATTTTGTACAACATTAGTATAACATTAAAAGGGCGTTTATAATATAGGAGAGACTGGAATCCCTATATTAAAGCGTATCTCTGATTTCCATACGGTAGGCGACTTGTGACATCTCTAGTCGCCTGTGAAAAAGAACTGACATAGCTGATCAACTGTAATGCCTTATTACAGCTGAGCTCTGACATCACGCCTGCTGCCAGAGCCAGCGGCAAAGGTGAAAGGGAGGACATGGAGCATTATTAAAGCTGCAATTTAAACATGCAAAAACGAAACCTCGCATTTTCTGAATGAACGATGATCTGTAGAACGGAGACATTTATGGCAACATATATATATTTTTTTTTGCATGCATGCATTAGGAAATGATGGAAAAATATATCATCTCTGTTTCTGTCCATGCATATTGCTTCTGCACTACAACATTTTTTTAAAAATCTGACATGTATTAAACTGATTCCAATATCTTTTTGCAAAAAAGTCTAACTGCCCTTTGGTGTGTTTAATTTTGTGGTACAGGTGTGACTTTTATTGATCAGGTCAGCAAACATACTATCATTTCATATGAAAGTGCAACAACCCAAGGACTTTAATCAGTGTGTGGGAAGGGTGATGGAGTCACCATATATTATAAGAAATAAAGTACCCTGTGATTTGCATTAAAAGGATATTGCAAGGCACCCCAGAGTACCAAGACCATATGAAGTGAAGGAGAGGGAGGAAGGGAAAGGTAGGCAGACGGAGGGAGGGAGTCAAAGGGAAGGAGAGCGAGAAGGAGGGAGGGAAAGGCAGGGATAGGGAGGGAGAGCAAGGGTGAGAGGGAAAGGGAGGGAGACTGAGGGAGGGAAAGGCACGGAGACAGAGGGAGGGGGAGAGGGAGGCAGAGGGAGAAGGAGGGAGGGAGTGGGAGGTAAAGGGAGGGAGAGGGAGGGAGGGAGGCAGAGAGAGGGAGGCAAACAGAGGGAGGCCTCAGAGAGAGGGAAACCTCAGAGAGAGGGAGAGGGAAGGAGAGCGAGGGAGAC
Source organism: Lissotriton vulgaris (assembly GCF_964263255.1). NCBI lineage: Eukaryota > Metazoa > Chordata > Amphibia > Caudata > Salamandridae > Lissotriton > Lissotriton vulgaris. The sequence continues at coordinate 1,060,951,519 of NC_141693.1, read as the reverse complement.
AGAGGGAATGAGGGAGAGAGAAGGAGAGAGAGGGAGACAGTGTGAGGGAGAGAGAAATAGAGTGAGGGAGAGAGAAATAGTGAGGGAGAGGGAAATAGAGTGAGGGAGAGGAAAATAGAGTGAGCGAGAGGGAAACAGAGTGAGCGAGAGGGAAACAGAGTGAGCGAGAGGGAAACAGAGTGAGCGAGAGGGAAACAGAGTGAGGGAGTGAGACAGTCAAAGAGAGTGAGAGAGACAGAGTGAGAGAGACAGAGTGAGAGAGACAGAGTGAGAGAGACAGAGTGAGAGAGACAGAGTGAGAGAGACGGAGTGAGAGAGAGGGAGGGAGGGAGAGGGAGGGAGAGGGAGGGAGGGAGAGGGAGGGAGGGAGGGAGGGAGGGAGAGAGAGAGAGAGAGAGGGAGGGAGAGTGAGAAAGAGAGGGAGGGAGACAGAGAGAGAGATGTGTGTATGCTGGGTCTGGTGGCTCCGTGGACGAAGGCGTCCGCTGCAGGGACCTGTGATCAACCTCATGGTTGCAGGTGTTTTTGTTGCTCTAGCCCCGCCCCCTTCCCCACTGGCCCGCCCCCTTCCCCACTGACCCCGCCCCCACCAGTGCGGCCCTCGGACACAAACCACACTGTAAATTTGGCCCCCGAGAGAAAGTTTGTGAGTACCCATGCTTTACCCGAACAGAGACTCAAACGCTCGCACGGTGCAGATAATATGTTAGAATCCTGGAAGACTTACTTTACCCTCATCCAGTCCCTTCTAAACTGGTTGCTGTTCCTCAAACACGTATAACTGAATACTTTATGGTTTGCCTCAGAGTTTTCTCAGCACACTAAGCCATTTTATACATCTTAACTTCGATTTTAATGTTTTTATTCTTAAATGATTTGATTGATTTGATTTTGGGTCTTGTAGAGCGCTCAGCTACCCTTAGGCATCCCGGCGCTGGTGAACACATCCTGGAAAGGTGGGAAGTCAAGTGGGGGGCTTAGTAGGGCTACTGTACAAGAACTCCTTTTATGAATAATGATTTTACCTTAATTGTGATGGGTAGTATGATTACTGTTCCCAAAGTTGTATTGATGGTGCTTTTATTGCAATGGTTTTTAAGTAAAAGTGCAAAGAATGTAATAAATAAATACAAATAAAATAATGTGGAAAAGGTACCAGTTACAACCAATAAGGCACTCTAAATAAATGATGTGTGGGTACAAAAAGTGCACAAAACACCGGACAACAGGTATCTTGACCACATCAAATCCCTCAAGATTTAAACAACTCTGATCTAGTCTAATGGTACAGTTATTTTGTACACACTGCCATATAAGTGGATGTGATTGGTAAAAACCATAATCATGATGCACGGCCGTGATAGCCCCTCTTTTTAAAATAGGCAGTGGGTCTGTTCTATTCAGCTACAGACCAATCACCCTACTTGATGCCAATCCAGTTTCTTTGGAATGTGGTACTCCTGCAAGTTACTTAATGACTTGAAACAACAAGCATTGGGAAACTTAACAGTTATGACATGCATTGTATTTTACAAACTATACCCACGGTCCCTACCAATTTTTGTGCTAAAGGAGAAAGCCACCAAGCATGCTTAATAACAGCAGTGTCCTAGAAGCAGACTAGAAAAGGGGTGTGCTTCCAGTGTTAACAGTATCAAGACAACAAAGGAGAAGAGCCACCATGCAGGGATTAAAGCACAGGAGACAGAAGTCTCCTGTACCTGCCAGTGTGGGGTAAAGCTCCCTCTCTCAGTCAAATCCAGCATTTACGAAAGGCGCATACTTTTCAAGTGGGAATTATCGCTATTTAGGGGGTAACAGGCTGTTCTTAAACCTGCAGATTGTTTTTGCTGTTGCACTTCTTGAACTTTGCTCATTGCACGCCCGGTCCCCGGTCCGCCACAGCTGATCGTAGCAGATCGCTGAATGAAGCAGAGGCACCCGGCTCCTCCCCATGCCTCTCCTCACTTCCGGGCTATTCCCCTCAACTAGAGGCTGAACAGAACGCACGCCAGTCAGTCGCAGCGCATACCTGCCAGCGTGGGGTACAGGGGCAGCTCTAGGATCATGGTGGCCCTGGGCAGGGAGCGTAGGTAGGGGGCCCCGGAAGAGGGGGTCCGGGTGGGGCGGAGCGCGGAGGCCAGTGAAGAGGGGGGTCATGGTGTTTGGAAGTTGTATAGAGCCAGAGGCCACCAAATCCCTGCCAGGGGCCCCCACACAAATATGTATCCATCCTCAGAGGCTTATTATATTAAGGATATATATTGATGTGGTGGCCCCTGGGATTTGGTGGCCCTGTGCAGGTGCACAGCTTGCACATGCCTAAGGCCGGCCCTGTGGGGTAAAGCTCTCTCTCTCAGTTCAATCCAGCATTTACAAAAGGCGGATACTTTTAAAGCGGGAATTATCGCTATTTGGGGGTAACAGGCTGTTCTTAAACCTACAGATTGTTTTTACTGTTGCGCTGCTTGCATTTTGCTCCTTGCACGCCCGGTCCCCGGTCCGCCACAGCTGATCGTAGCAGATCGCTGACTGAAGCGGAGGGACCCGGCTCCTCCCCCTGCCTTTCCTCACTTCTGGGCTATTCCCCTCAACTAGAGGCTGAACAGAACGCACACCAGTCAGTCACAGCGCATACCTGCCAGCATGGGGTAAAGCTCTCTCTCTCTCAGTCACATCCAGCATTTACGAAAGGCGCATACTTTTAAAGCGGGAATTATCACTATTTAGGGGGTAACAAGCTGTTCTTAAACCTACAGTTTTCATCTTACTGTTGCACTGCTTGCACTTTGCTCCTTTAATGCCTTGTCCCCGGTCTGCCACAGCGGATCATAGCAGATCGCTGGTTGAAGCAGAGGGACCAGGCTCCTCCCCCTGCCTCTCCTCACTTCCGGGCTATTCTCTTTTATTCGGACGCGCAGCAGGCGTGCCGCTGGCGCGCCAAAGGCGCACCAAAGGCAAGCCCGTCTGCGCCCGTCCGTGTCCGGCCGAGTCCAGGGGCCAAAACCCCTTCCCCTTACAATAGCCAGCGGGAGCGATACAGCTCGGAACAATTGTTCTGCCTAGCAGGTCTGATAAGTGGTACATGCAAACATTCTTTTTTACCAGCCAATGACCTTTATAAATGCTCACACTGCAGCTTCCACTTATCAACAGACCCTCACCCCCCCCTATCAACCCACGGAAATATAAAATGTTTTGACTAAATTGTAGATCACTGTCTAAACACACGGCTGAAATCGCCATCCTTCTCGAAGAGGAATCGCCTGAGGTATTGTTTCTCACAGAAACATGGCTTACCCCAGTTCCGACCCGGATCTCATTCAGGTGCTGCCAAGCAGCTACTCTATCCTGAGGCTGGACCGCCCCATAGGGAAAGGGGGCGGGATAGCCATTATCTGCAAACTTGGCTTAACCTGCCAATTGACTGCCTGCCCTGTCCCAGACTCTGAGAACGCTGCCTTCTCCATTGAAATCTCTTCAGCCCTCACTTTTTCGGGTATTCTGATATATCGAACCCCAGGTGCCACATTGGAATTTTGCAACTCACTACCAGACCTGGCTGCAAACTTAGCTAACCCATTGGTCAATTTCACCCTATTGGGGGATTTAAATCTCCATTTTGATGATCCCCTTCAGGCTTTGGCAACTGAACTTACCAAGGACTTAGCAGCCTTCCAATTCATACATAAAATTAGTGAACCCACTCAAATAAAGGGTAATTTATTAGACCATATCTTTTCAAATTCTGATGATTTATTGGGAGGGAAACCCATCCCTGTACCGTGGTCAGACCACTTTCTTATCCTCTTATCTGGTCACCACTTCACATAGCCCCATTTGAGATCCCCACCTATGCAAAAACACGTCCTTGGTCCAAACTTTCAACTGAACAATGGACCACAGTTTTAGAAGAAACTAAACCTGCCTTCTCCTCAGATGCGATCACGGCCAATGCCAATTATAACAACTGGCTCCAAAAATCTTTAGACGCCCTTGTTCCTGTAAAAAGTATAAAAATCAAATTCGGAAATACTCAAAAAACGTGGTACTCAGCTATGTTACCGGGCCTGAAACAAAATTGAAAAAAACTCGAGAGAGAGACTGGAGAAGAAGTTCATCATCAGACAGGAAAAAAAAATACAGAGAAAGCATCTATCTTTACAAACCCCAAATCAGGGCTGCACAGGCAGCCTACTTCGAGAATAAACTCTTAGCAGCATCCAATTCCACCCGTGAAATCTTCAGCATTGGTAAAACCCTCTCCAAAGTTCCCCCCACCTGTCATCCCTGATACCTCAGGAGCACAGTGTGATAAACTAGCGGAGTTCTTCACAAATAAAATTGAAACCATTTTTTCTCCTTTCCCCCATTAAAAATGACTTTTTAGCCCCCCAACTTTGCAGTAACCAGCCCACCTTGGACACAATTCCGGCGATGGAGATGCCTGTATTAGAAAGCCTACTACCTGAGGTAAAAAGTGGATCACCCAAAGACCCTACCCCACTTTGGATACTGAGGCAGGTGGCAGGGTTGGTTTCCCCTGTGATCTTAGACCTGATCGACACCTCACTCTCCTATGGAAGGAAGCCATAGTAAAGGCTCTGCTAAAAAAAACAGTCTGGATCCCTCTAACCTGGGAAATTTCCTTGCTCCCAGGGGTGAGTAAAATCACCGAAAAATATGTCAATTCAATATTATCCTCATTCCTTAGAGAATCATAAACTTCTCCATCAGACTCAGACAGGTTTACGCCCACTGCAGGGAACAGAGACAGCCCTGCTCTCAGTAGTGGAAGAGTCAAGAAAGATAGTGGACTCCGGTGGTACCGTGGTGGTCCTTCTTCTTGACCTCAGCGCAGCATTCAATACCGTAAACCATCATATCCTGTTCCACAGTAAACTAGGTATCACCGGACCTGCCCTGGCATGGCTACACTCCTTTCTGAACAACAGATCCTTCCAAGTCTTTGACAATGAGGCGACCTCCAAACAGCCACCCCTCTGCTGCGGAGTGCCTCAGGGATCCTCCCTGAGCCCCACCATATTTAATGTCTACACCGGCACCCTTGCTGAAGCAGTTCAACCCTTTGGAGTACACATAGTCATCTATGCAGATGATACGCAATTGGTGATTGGGCTTAATAGAGCGGAAAGCTCCCTTCCTTGCCTCCGCTCCAGCTTGGAAGAAATCGCAAGTTGGATGAGCGATTCCTTTCTTAAACTGAATGGGGAAAAGAGTGAAATCATGATCATGGGCAATCGCTCTCCCCTTGACTTAGAGGAAATATGGCCTGCCTCCTTAGGCTCAGCCCCATCCCCAAGACCCAACAAAAGAGTTTGGGTGTATGGATCGATCAAAAACTCACATTTAAAACTCAGGCACAGAAGACGGCCGCCTCATGCTATGCTGTCCTAAAGATGATGTGAAAGGTCCTTCCTCTCCTCCCTTTTCAGGCTAGGAAGATTATGGTCCAGGCCCTCGTCCTGTCCCGGCGAGACTATGCGAATGCCCTATACCTTGGTGCCCCTGTTGCCACTCTCTCCAAACTACAGACTATTCAAAATTAGTCCGCAAGACTCTTACTGGGCATCCCTAAACATCACTCGGCCAAACCTGCCCTGAAATCACTGAACTGGCTGCCAGTCTAGTAGAGAGTCAAGTTCAAGGTCCTGTGTATTGTTCAGAAATCTCTCTTCAAAACAGGTCCCCCCATTCTGCACAGCATCATCCAGCCGTATGAGCCCAACAGAAGCCTTCGCTCTAAAACCATGAACCTGGCCATCATCCCTAGGATCAGGAAGGCCAGAAGTGGAGGCCAGCAATTTTCGCTCAATGCTGCCAGACTCTGGAACTCCCTTCTCCTCCACTTGCGAACAGAACCCAACCACCTCTCCTTTTGCAGATCCCTGAAAACATTACTTTTCCCCTAATTGGCTGAACACCTCACTGCTGCTACTGCCAGCACTGGGATGCCTCCGGGTAGCCAGGGGCTAAGCAAATGCTATTCAATGTCAATGATGGGAGACTCTACGTTCTAGAAAAAGAACTGGGTGGTGACTGAAGGCAGTTTTCAGATGTGAAATGATTTTTCATTCATCTCTATGAAGGCAGAAGGATACTCACAAAAGAAAGCCAACAGAAAGACAAGGGCTCTAAAATGCACATGTGGACTGATTGAAATTGTGAATAATAATGCCTCAAATCAATCATTGAGGTGCAGAGACTAAATATTGTATCACAAATATCGACTTACCTGAATATCGTTGCAAAAATATTGTGGCTCAAGAATATCGACAGACAAAATATCGTGGTGAAGAATATCGACTTTGCGGTAAGTCATATCGAAGTAAAAAATATTGAAGTGTTTAATATCATTTGCAAACATGTAGATGAAAAAAATATCGAAGTGTTTAATATCGTTTGCAAAAATATAGATGTTAAAAATATCGATTTTGTATTAATGTTATGTATGTTAGTAGATATTTTATATGTGTGTGATGAATGTATTTTGTATATAAGATTTGTTTGTATTTTTTTTCTATGTGTACAAATTTTAGTAGTTCTTAAAAAAAAAAAATTGGTTGAATTTTGCGTTTTTAGTTCCGTAGCGGGTTGTGGGTTTATAGGGGAATAGGGTGGGAAGTAATTTGATTATATAAAATGTATTGAATGTTTTGAGTACTTATTAATTTTTTTAAATTAGAATTTTGTGATTTTAGTACCGTAGTGGGGTATGGGTTAGTAGGGGAATAGGGTGGGAAGTAATTTAATTATATAAAATGTATAGAATAATTTTTAATCATGTAATAATTAGTTTTTATTTAATATTAGTTAATTAATTGGCAATAATTATATTAATTGTGTAATTCTATTTATGGGTGTGTTGTGCTGTTTATAGGTGAAAATGGTGGGAATGGTGGGAAAGTATTTTTTTTTTAATTGATAATTTAATACTTAGTTGTTAATTAATTTTAATTAATTAGTTGACAATTAATTAAGTTAATTGTGTAATTATTTTTATGTGTGTGTTGTGCTGTTTATAGGTGAAAATGGTGGAAATGGTGGTAAGTAATTCACTGTTTCATTGATTATTTAAAAATTAGTTTTTAATAAATTTTAATTAATTAATTAGCAATTAATTATGTTAATTGTGTAAACATTCTAGGTGTGTTGTGGTGTTTATAGGTGAAAATGGTTAGAAGGGTGGGAAGTAATTTATTAATAAATATTAGTTAAGGTAAGGTAAGACTTTATTTGCATAGTTACTTAAAACCATTGCAATACATACAAAAAATAAAACCGTATTTAAAATGTTCGTGCTCCCTTATGAGCGTCACAGCGTGAACAACTAAAACCACTTCTGTGTCATTACAGTCATAAAGTCCAGAATGATTGTGCCTTTGCAACCTATAAGAAAATTGCGATCGGCTGTTACAATTAGTCGTCCATTTAGTAAAATTACCCCTGTAATCCGATAACCTGCAGATTAAGAGTCAGTTTGGCATTTTTGCCCGACCGGCTTCAAGGAATCTAACTAGCCTTGTGTTCAATTGTGGCGATGAGGGATCAAAGCATGCCAAAACTGCTTGTCTCCTTGTCCTGATCCCTCTTTGATTAAAGGGAGTTTTTAGCAGCTGCCTCCTTTCTTGACGCATCTCCGGCAAGTACAGATGATATGTGTAATGTCGCCCTGATCCTTTTTGCACAGGCTGCATAGACTGAAAGCCTGCACCCTTTTCCAGGGAGGGAGCTGCTGCGTGGTTGGTAACACTCCCAGCCGGAACTTTAAGAATTTTAATTTCAGTACTTTTGAGTATCCCAAGTTAAAATAATGTTGTGGGGCTAGGGTCTTATATGTGTACAGAGTCATCCAGGCGTGCGCTCTAACAGAAAAGTCGCCATGACCTCTAGCAATGAGTGTATCTTCAGCGTCTTCCACACCATTTTTTTAAATGCTGAATGGAGGCAGTGTGCGTCCCATAAGGGGGAAAGGCCTGTGGATGTCAGTGCCTCCTGAAGATATTGACCTGTGGGTGAGTTCTGCCTCTATTGGATCTCTTGCCAGGGAAGGTGGTTTAATGTGTTAGAGTTTGCTGACCTGATCTTTTTCCAGCAATTGATGAAAGCTCCGTAGCTGGCCCAGGTTTGCTTTATCAGACCAAACTCCAGTCAAATTTGTGCCGGTGAGGTGTAGGTCAGGAGGCTGAACATTGTTCTATATGCTTTGACAAGTGTTTTATCCAGGAGTTTACTAACTCTTCCACACAGTGCCTCAGTACCGTAAGTAATAGAAGGTAGTATTTTAGCCCGGGCTACCATCAAGAGTAGACTCAGAGTGGGGCCAAGCAGTTTAGCTGATAATCCTTTCAAATATTAGTTCATGAATTAAAAATAATTAATTAGTAATTAATTATGGGATTTGTGTACTTCATTTTAGGTTTGTGTTGTGAATATTATAGTGGTAAAGAATGCAGATTAAATCAATGTTTATTAATTATTTGTATTAAAAATTATTTGTGAAATGATTAATAATTATGTTAATTATTGAACTTCATTAAAATGAAAATGTTGAAGTTGGTTTTTATTGGTGTGGTGTTAAAGGCTAGGAAAATTAAATAAATACATTATTGTTTTAAAAAATATATATGTTTGTTACTATTTGCTTATTTTAAATAAATATTGTTTATAAATGTATTTATTTTAGATATTAGTTCTACCTTTTTGATATATGAAATTAATATATTTAATGTTAATGTTTAATATATTTAGTCTGCTATTTTAAAAATATTGTTTAATTTATTTCTTAAATCATTTAACTGTTAATATTAACTTTTTGTTTCTCTGCTATCCAACACTTTCCTTACTGTTGCACTCACTGGAGTGGGAATAGTAATTTTTACCCCTTTGCTATCCATCACTTTCGCTACTGTTGCACTCACTGGAGTGGGAATAGTAATTTTTACCCCTATTCTGCACTGTCCATACTGTTGCACACACTGGAGTGGGAATAGTAATGTTTACCCCTGCGCCATCCAGCACTTTACCTAATGTTGCACTCATTGGAGTGGGAATAGTAATTTTTACCCCTCCGACATCCAGCACTTTCCCTACTGTTGCACTCACTGGATTGGGAATAGTAATTTTTACCCCATTGCTATCCACCACTTTCCCTACTGTTGCACTCACTGGAGTGGGAATAGTAATTTTTACCCCTCTGCTATACTGTACTTTCCCTACTGTTGCAGTCACTGGAGTGGGAATAGTCATTTTTACCACTCTGCCGTCCAGCACTTTCCCTACTGTTGCACTCACTGGAGTGGGAATAGTAATTTTTACTTCTCTGCCATTCAGCACTTTCCCTACTGTTGCACTCAATTGAGTGGGAATAGTAATTTTTACTCATCCACTGTCCAGCACTTCCCCTAATGTTGTACTCACTGGAGTGGGAATAGTAATGTTTACCCCTTCGCCATCCAGCTCTTTCCCTACTGTTGCACTCACTGGAGTAGGAATAGTATTTTTTACTCATCCACTATACAGCTCTTTTCCTACTGTTGCACTCACTGGAGTGGGAATAGTAAATTTTACTCATCCACTATCCTGCACTTTCCATACTGTTGCACTCACTGGAGTGGGAATAGTCATTTTTACCCTAAATTTTACCCCTGCATTTTCCTTACTGTTGTATTTATTGTATTGCAAAATGTATGTTTACATTTTTTTTATAGTTAAATGTTTGAATTGAATTGATTATAACATTTTTATTTTTTTATTTTAAATTGTTTATATATGTATATAGTTAATTTGTATACATTTAATAGTTTAAAAATTAAATAACGATAATAGGTAATAAATAATATTTAAGTAAATATATGCATATGTACAGATTTTTTTATTTTAAGTTATTGATATATGTATATATGTATATATTTAATTTTTATACATTTAAAAGTTTAAAAATTAAATAACTATAATAGTTAATAAATAATATGTAAGTAAATTACGTTTATTTGTTATATTTAGTTAACATGTATATTACATTTATTTTATGTTGGTAAACATAATAATAATATTTCATATATATTTTATGTTATATATATTTTTAAGTCGATATTTTGTACATCTATATTTTTTACTTCAATATTTTTTATTCAATGTTCTTGTACTTACCTGTTTAAATATAGGGAGTAGGTATTTTTGTATTCCATATTTTTGCATCAATATCTTTGTAAATCGATGTTTTCTACATCGATATTTCATCACTGAACCATGATAGAAGGGTGCTGAGCGCAATACTTCAAATGGTGAAAGCAGACTAACTCAAGAGCTCTTAAGAGTGTAGTCTATATATATATATATATATATATTACAAGATAAGGTCTTGGCTTACATCAGCTCCAACAATTATATCCCGAGTGCAGAAGGGTTTTAGGTAGGATGGCAACACTGTGCAAAAGGACTTGGATCCAGCTGGCAGATTAAAGATTAATGAACTATATAAACCTCACCAAAGGCTAATTGCTTACAGCCTGATGTTTACTCAACCAATGATAGATGCTGACTTGATGCAAAAGCTAGATTGGAGCATGGTGGGGCAATTACAGAGGGCCTTAAGGTTATCAAAGGGTTATGGCAAGGCTATGACTTGACACCAGTTTAATTTAATATTTTCATCCTTGATATGGAAAGGGCCATGAAGTCATTAATAGAAGATATGAATACCAATGGTTGCAGTTGCTTTTAAATGCTTGTGTATACTGAATATGCAGTTCTACTGGCTGGAAGGAAGAATCTAATTATTAAGCAGCTAGCTTGGTTTGTATTGCCTTGTAAGAAAAAAAGGCCATCAAAAAATGCCCTTAAATCGAAATTACCACCCTTGTGCTCAAAGAAATCATAGAAATACTGATATCCCATTCACAACAGCCAGCGAGTGCAAGTTAAGCAATTTGACTACCTAGGCATCAGTTGGTATAACACATATTTGTCCAGTTAAGATTGCGGTGAATAAGAACAGAAGGCTAAATTTGATTGGTGCGGTCACACATTCAGCAGATAGCTGCTGGATGCCAGTGACAGCCCCGTTGTTAAAAGTTGCCTATTACATTGTTTTTCTATAAATCATTAATTTTCTCCTGCTGAGAATTTTTATTAAATGAATCCTTGAAAACTCCTTCTTTGTCACTTTCAATATGTATATAAGGTGTCAGTTGGCTCTCCTATATAATTCCATGGAGTTATCAAGGAATCCACTGTATTCATGTTTTTCCTTTCATGTTATTCCTCTTTGGGCACTGGCGGCTCCCTGCTCGGGTATACAGGTGCCCCAAGAACAAAAAGTCAAAGAGAAAGGATAACAGGTAAATATAATTCACTACAGTTGTGCTAGATAAAAATGACAGAAGGGGTGATCTTGGTTACAGCATAGTCAGCTTATAAGGATCTATCAGGAGTAACAATCACAAGTCACTGAATTAAAAGTGTACAGGAAATGTAACACTGAGGTCACAGATCCTAAACAATTCATACATATTTCACAGGAATAGAAATATCTGACATTGTGCGGCAACCAGGTCTGGATCAGCTAGACACCAAAATATTCTAACCAAAACTAAAATAAGCAAGACATTAAATTTGTACTTAGTTTAAATTTGTGACCACTTACTTGCCACCGTAGGAGATGAAACAGAAGTTACTATCCTCACTGACTGGTCATTGGGCAGATTCCTTGAGAAGTGAACTGCAGCTGATTGCACTGGAGAGTGGGAAGTGAAAAAGACTGAAAAGAGAAAGAAACAAAGAGTTGTTACCTTTGGTAAAAGTTCCAGAAATAATTTGGATACTGCCTACCCCACAATCTCTTCCTCCATATTTTCATACAAATCTATAAGACCTCTAGAGAGACCAGTAAATCACAGGTGGTTGAATAAACCATTAGGTATTATGTGACATGGACAAGGGCAATGTACCCCATCAAGCTGTACGTTCAGCCAATGGTGGACCGTCTGTAAATGTCACGGCTGAAGTCTGGGGGAACAGGGCTCCTAGGGGTGCCTAAGGTCCAACAGCCATTTTTAGATTGAGACTATGAATACCGGAGAAGGCAGCGAGTCTGTTGCTATCTTTTGGTTATGTTTCCGTAAATGAGGGAGCATTATAGAGATACCCTAAAATGTTTTAGGGCGAGTGTTATGACCAGTATGAGAAGCAGAAATCATATGCATTGCAGAAATCAACCGTCATAGGCTGTATAGTAAACATTCAAAAGGAAACGTTTCCAAACAACCTACATTCATTACACGGATTATTGAGCATAATAGACATGCATTCCAGTCCAAACATTGTGATAAATACATTATGTACTTCATAAATAGCAAAGACTGCAAAATAGAGGATGAAAATGACGCTGTGCAGCACACTCGGAAGCACACATTTCTGAATCCTGAATTGTATATAACATGTTTATACAGTCTCCTGCATCATAGGGTATTAGTACTCTTTGAGGTGAACTGAAAAGGACAAAATGCATGGAAAGCAGTAAAAAGCAAAAAAGGTTTGAACAGTAAATTTGAAAACTTTACAGAGCAGTCTCAAAATTCAGCTCCTGGGTCTGATAGAAGGGAGTTCTGTAGCACCGAAAAGAGTATGGTTTAAGTATGGCACATTATGTTATTCCAGGTACAAGCAATTTTGCCACAGATGGTGAGAAAGGTTTCGAGATAAAGAGGTTGATTGGAATGTATGTCGATACTTTGCATACCCTTACTTCGCATGATTTTAGTGCGATGTTTTTACTTCGCATAAACCATTACTTCGCAAGTTTTATTCCCCTACACGACTTTCCCCCTTCCCCCTGCCTGGACCCTACACTCTAACACTACACTTCACAACCCCACTGACACTACCCTAAACCCTAAAACACTACCCTACACTACACAAAGACCACACCACTACCCTAAACCCTAAAACACTACCCCCTGCATGACCCTCACCCTTCCCCTAGTCCGCTCCCAACACTACCTTGCACGACACTCCAACACTACCCTAAACCCTAAAACATTACCCTACACTACACAAACACCACACCACTACACTAAACCCTAAAACACTACCCTCACTATTTCCCCCAGTCTGCTCCCTACACCAAAACACTACCCTGCATGACCACCGACACTACCCTAAACCCTAAAACTCTACCCTACACTACACAAACACCACATCACTACTCATAACCCTAAAACCCTAGCCCCAGCACAACCATGCCCCTACCCCCAGTTTGGTCCCTACACTGAAGCATTACCCTACACGACCCCCCGACACTACCCTAAACCCTATAACACTACCCTAAACTACACAAACACCACACACTACTCCCCAACACTACCCTTCACGACCCCCAACACTACCCTAAACTCAAATACATTACTCAAACACAACCCTACAACCTAAAAGACTATTCCTGCACGACCCTAAAAAACGACACTTACCTCTCCTCCGTGGTTCCTCTCTTCTGCGGCTTCCAGCGGCGTCAGATCTGCACGTCGTTGTTTGGATACAGAAGCGCCTTCCAAACAACGATGTGGCTAGCGCATACCATTACAACGCATGCGTTGTAACAGCACTTGCGATGTAACAACTTGCGTATTAATGGTACGCGTTGTAACATCGCAAGCGTAGTAAAGCTTGTGATGTAATGGTATGCGCACTAACAGCTGCACACTGAAGGCTGTTAACCGGTTGGTTTGGATTGATGGCTTTATAAATATAACCAGACAAATTCAATATAATCCTTTCTTCAACCGGGTGCCAGAGTAGTTACTTAAGAATGGGTTTAAATTGTCTAAAAGAAGTCCTACTGCCGAATTGAGGACTGCCTTGATAAAGCCAGTAAGGAATGAGGCACCCAATAAGGGTGGCATTGCACACGTGTGGCAGTTTTGACTTGTGCCCCTTTGAGAAAGTGTGTGATCCTTTTGAGGTTATACGCGGAAAACAATAAGGAATCTATATCGCTCCTGACTTCAGAGGCGAAACATCAGAAGTCACTACATTTATACGGGATGGTACGTTGCAGGTGAATAGGCAAGTAATAATTATTCAAAATATTTGTGTTCTAACCCTTACTTTAATACATATTTGCAGTGACAATTAGGTCAACGTTATCATTACAAAGGCATTTTTTCTTTTCTTAACAACTTTTGCGCCATTCAATGAATCTGCATTAAAGTTTCCACAAAAGATCTTCTGATTTGGTTTTGGCATGGTGAGTTACTTACAGATCAGTTATGGTGGTGGAGGAGAGTTTTGGGCAAACAGAGTGTAGTAGAAAAGTGATTTCTTCATTTACATTTTTGCTGTCTACTACAGAAAAATCGCTGAGCAGAATTACAACACGATTGGCATGAACGTAGAACTTTACCCAAGGGAGTGACTTTCCTTGGCAGTAGTTTCGAGACGTTTTGGGGTGAGCTTGAAAGGTTAAAAAGGTAGTGAAATCTGGGCATACACGGACTAAGGGCCATATTATCAAGAAAGGGCGATACATTATTGCAGGAAACTGCCGCTAAAGCGGCGATAATGGGCTTGATAAAATGCCCTTGTGAATTCCCATAGAAGCCCAGGTTCTGGTGTTAACCTGGGCTTCTATGGGAATTCCCAAGGGCATATTATCAAACCCATTATCGCCGCTTTAGCGGCAGTTTCCTGCCGGCCGATAAAAGCGGCGATAATGTATCGCCCTTTCTTGATAATATGGCCCCAAATTTGAAAAATATTCAAATCATATTATGAGAGGGAATATTTCCTTCCATTACCCACTGATAGTGGAAGAATACAAGCTGCATGTCTATGGACCTGCAGCTGTCTTACTAGCTAGCTTCAACAACGAAAAACCTGTTGCATCCATCATGAAGGACACAAGGATCCCTCACCAGTTAGTATAAAAAAACACAAAGGTGCAGTAATGTGGCAGGGAATGCATCCTCTGACCCACTGGCTCAATTGGGGTTTCCAAAGGGACCCCCCTTCGAACTTAATTAAAAAATCTGTCAATTGGTTCTATGACCCCAAAGGCACGGATCACAGACTGTAGCGCATCTCCAAGGTTCATGGACCCTGCCTCTGTCTGAAAATCCCGGCAAGTGCTCATGGACCCATTGTTGGGCCCCCTGCCTGATCCCAAACCCTGACTCAGGGTCTACAAGCCCACACAGGCTCCTGCAGATTTTGCAGAATCAGTCCAAAAAATGGTGCACAAACTTGTGTGGTATCTCTGCGTGCGGAAGGGGTTGGGCAGCACCACCTGGCCAAAGGAAAATATTTCACGTTTTCTAGCAATAGCCTCCAAACTACTCGGCAGAGTCACGACTACTAGGATTATGTAGCACAGGTGTATCAAAATAATGCAGCAAGTAATTTAAATTATGAAGATTATAATCTGGTAGTATTATTTTTATTCATTTGAGGTAGAAACAACTTTTTGTGACATTTGTAAATTATGCGACTAATGTGGTAAGTCTATAATTATGCTTCGATCATAGTCACTAAAGGTAAACAAAACCTAAACATTGTAATTCCTATTTGCGCCTATTGTAAGCTGCACTTTGAGGAAAACAGTTCTATGAATCTATCCCAAAATAAACAATTTTAAGACGGGTTAATGTGTAATAAATATATTAAACAGCCATTCTGGGTTTGTGGTTTATGTCACCAGAATGTCTTGATGTAAAATTGGACCATATTATAAATCATCATTATCACCTCTATTTCGGTTCATTGAATAAACTACAAACCAAGAACCATAAAATACATAATTAAAAATACAACAGATAAAAATGTAGGCATCCAACAGTTAAATCAATCCAATAACAATGGAAGCCAACCATGAAAGGTGCAAGATGTGAACTGGGGCCGCGTAGCAGGCGCCAGGATCAAAATCTGTGCCCCCCAACGGTTTAACAAAACAGACATAAAAACATCGATAACTATAAAGTGCAAAAGTGAACGTATACGACTCGTCATAAGTAATCTGCGTGCATTACCTGATGGCAAACAAAATAGACATAAAAACATCAATAAATATAAAATGCAAGATTAAGCGTGTACAGCTCGTCATAAGTGATCGGCGTGCATGACCTGATGACCTGTACAACACTAATACAGCCAATGAAAACAGTAAAGAACGCCTGTGCTGTATTGGGTGTACAAGAAACGTGGCCACTCCAAAACAACAGTGGGAAGCGACTGGAAATAGAAAAGAGCAGGGATGTGTCGAGAATGTGGGGTACGCCTCAAAAGGTGAAATAAAAACTTCCTGTATAGCTGTTAAAAAAACCTACGAAAGAACACAAAATCCACCAAAGTTTGAAGTTATCGCTCATCAGACCAAAATTCCCTTCGGGTCAAACTGGCCCAGGGGGAAGGAGAGTTGACACCTGACCAGTCCCATCCTAACCCTTTCGAGAAGAACTATCCCTACCTTTCAGAACCATAGCCAAATAAGGTTGAAGGCCAGGGGTAGTTTGTACCAACAAATACTCTGTTAGCGGGCTTCCTCAGTTCAGAATCTTCCCTTTCCCCAATAATTACATCACCAAAAGAAGGGTTATAGCCAACTTTTGTCTCTCTCTGATGTCACCAGGCGAGGGAAAAATATCAGGTCAGCCCAGTTTATTACACATATCCTTCACATACCTAAGCCACACAATACAGAGTCCTATATCACAAGCAAGGCAATCCAAGATAATATCCCTATTCATTGAGGCCTTCAAGTTGCACCAGATGGAACAACATAGCATCAAAGGGGCCAATTTAATGATGTTAACTACATATGGCAGGCTCAATTCATCATGAATGGCACAGGTTAGACACCCTAATGGCACTCCAACGATATGTCTACAGGTCCTATTTTCCTAAGCCTGCAATCCATTGTCAGCTTTATACTCCCAAAAACCAGAGCCATAAATAAAGATCGGCACACACTTCCTGGTATAGATCTCAACAAGGGCCGCTATTGGTTTGCTTCCTATCTATAACACCAAACTAAAAAGAAACCCAGCCGAATAACAGAACTTAAGACATCTCTGTTTTAAGCATGACACCCAAGAGCCTCATGAGTCAAAAGTGACCCTCAGATAGGGAATTCATGTGTTCTTCATAGTGGGGTACCCTTCAGTGCAAGACAACGCTGTTTCACATTTTTAGACCCACAAGACATTATAAACATTTCGGCAAGATTCATGTTCAGTCTTAAACTATTTAAAAAATCAACAAAAGTGTCCAACAAAACCTGGGGGCCGTTCAGTGTTTTGGACATTAGGACAGAATTATCTGCATAAAAGAGAACGGGGACATGTTGCCCCATCACGGCCGGTGGGTCCTCGCCACTGGCAGTAAGAATGGATTCCAAGCCATTAATATACAAAGGAAACAAAATTGGGGTGAGGACGCAACCCTGCCGGACCCAAAGATTCAGGAGCCACCAAGCTGGAATCAAGCAACA
Source organism: Lissotriton vulgaris (assembly GCF_964263255.1). Taxonomy (NCBI): domain Eukaryota; kingdom Metazoa; phylum Chordata; class Amphibia; order Caudata; family Salamandridae; genus Lissotriton; species Lissotriton vulgaris. The sequence goes on along the minus strand of NC_141693.1, from coordinate 1,060,934,016 downwards.
GAAATGCTTAAACTTACCAAAGTTTGGATCTGATTACACTATCACAAGCGCACACCAGGTTCATGAAAGCAAGATAGAAAGAACCATATTTTTTAATGAGAAAACAAAGATTGAAACATTGCTCCTGGGCACCCAAACTATGTCTAAAGGTATGCTGGACATCAGAAATGGTGTGGTTATCTAAAGTTCATTACGAAATTCTATCTACAATGACCCTTCCGATAACCTTCACTGTGGGCCTATAACAACATGGGGAGAGCCTATTCCCTTTCTAACCCTTTCCATGCTACGGACGGCCGGGATCGTCCGACCTCACTGTGGGCATGAGCGTCGGACAGCTCCCAGCCGTCCTAGCACCCACCCACGGGGGAAGCGCTGGCGCTCCCCCCGTGGTCCGCCCTTCAAGCTGCCCCCACCGGGAAAAGCAGGAGAAGCCTTTCCCCTGCAACCTCCATGTCATCTAATGATGTCAGCGCACAAGGCCCACTGACATCATTAGAGGACGCCGGATGCACTAGAAGCTATTTGCTTCCAGTGCGTCCGGAGGAGAGCAGATGAGTTTCTCCTCAGGGAGGGTGGGGATATGTTTTAAAAGGCACCGGAGGAAAGGAAAGGGTTTTCTTTTCCTCCCAAGTCTTTTTAAAAGCATTCCTGCTGCACAATCGCGCAACGGTGCAGCAGAAATGCCTGTTTTTTTTATTTTAAATGGCCTGTTGTGTTGCGGAATGGCCCTTTGAGCAAGGGTTAATGCCCTTGGGGGAGCAATCAAAGAAATAAAAAAAATAAAAGTATGTGTGTGCCCATTGTGCCACCAGGGTTTTTTTTTATTTTTTAAATCCCCTTTTTGTGTTGGGGAACGGCCCCTTGGGCAAGGGATGATGCCCTTGGGAGAGCAATTTGTTTAGATGGGTCTGCCCCCCTTGGGGGGCGGGGAGATCAGATGCAAAACATTATTTAAAAAGTAGGTGTGTGCCCACTAGGCCAGCAGGGAATTTTTTGTAAAATAAATGCCCTTTTGTGTCGGGGAGCGGCCCCTTTGGGGAGCAATTTGTTTAGGTGAGTCTGCCCCCTTGGGAGGAGGGGGGGAGGGGCAGATCAGATTTAAAATAAATAAAAAAGTAGCTGTGTTCCCACTAGGCCACCTGGGATTTTTTATTTTTTTATTATTTTTTGGGGTAGCGGTCCCTTAGGCAAGGGCAATTCCACTTTAGGGAGCATTTATTTGTGCTGTTTCTACACCCCTGGGAGGGCAGATTGGTCCAGGTAAAATATTCATTTTATTTTGTGCCCACTAAACTGCCAGGGATTATTTCTTTCTTTTTAAATATGTTTGTGGGGAGCGGCTCCTTAGGCAAGGGTCGCTCCCCTTTGGAGATCATTCATTTTGTCCGTTTCTGCCTCCCTTGGGGGCAAATTGGCCTTGTGAGTTTAGGCCAATCTGCCCCCAAGGGGGCAGGAGCCATTAGACACCAGGGATTGTTTAGTGTTGTTTGGGAGCAACCCCTTGGGCAAGGGTCGCTTCCTTTGGGGGAGCAATATGTTTTTGGGGAGCAGCCTCTTCAGCAAGGGTGTTACCCTTTGGGGAGCATTTATTTGGGTGGTTTCTGACCCCCTGAAAGGGCAGATCAACCCAAATAAACAAGTATTTTTATTGTATGCCCACTAGGCCACCAGGGATTGTTTTAGTGTTGTTGGGAGTGGCCCCTTGGGCAAGGGTCACTCCCCTTGATGGGGTGAATATTGTGGCCATTTCAGCCCCCTTTGGGGGCAGATCAGCCATATGTTTTCAGGGCCATCTGTCACCAAGGGGGGCAGAAGCCACTAGACACCAGGGTTTTTTAAATGTAGGCTTTGGGGAGTGACCCCTTGGGCAAAGGTCGCTCCCCCTTTATGAGGGTGAATTTTTTGGCTATTTCTGCTCCCCGTGGGAACAGATCGGCCTTATGCTTTTAGGCCCACCTACCACCTTTGCTTGGCTGGTGGATAGTGTGTGGACTAGTGCATTATTTGCTTATGTGATTGTAATGTTTTATTTCCTCTTTTTTTTCTAGTGCAAAGCTTTTGATTCTTGTTTGCGGTTTTGGCAGTGGTTGATCTGCAGTTTTGCGTAGGTGCATTTAATTGGTAAGAAAAACATTTTTGTTGTGTTTACTCCAAATGAATATTAATGTCATGCATGAATGAATTATTTTTTAAGTGGTGTCATAATAGCAGCATATTTAGTTAGTGTTTTGAGCATGAAATTATTTGCGATGTGTTTTGCGTTGTCTTATGTCTAATTTTCTTTTCTTTTTCTTTTTTAGTGGGATACTGTTGGTCTTTACTGTGTCTGTACAAAGTAGGTGGTGGTGACTCTAGCTGCTTCTGAGTGGTATAGTGTTGGAGTATATAGGTCTTTGTAATAAAGCCACATTTTGTTTATTACTTATTTTACAAATTGTTTTTTTGTTGACTTGTTTGAAAAGGATTATGGCTAGCCGTAGATTTACTACTCAGCAGGTGATTGGTATGCTTTTTGAATCTTCCTCTGAGCAGGATTATGAGACTGACAGTGCATCTGTTGGAGAGGAGGGAGCACAAGATTCTGGCAGTGTTTTCTGTCCACAAGGAATAATCTGATGATGCAGCTACTCTCAGTGCGGTTGAAGCTACTCTCAGTGCGGATGAAGTGCCTGTTTTATGGGAGGGCACTGATGTGCCGATGGTGCAGTAAGAGACATCGGGATTGCAGCCTGAGGCTGCATGGCTTCCTACTGGAAGTGCTGGACTCTGGGTTGATCTAAATATGGTGAAGCGGTGTCGCCTGCCTTTAGTGGTGATGCAGGGTGTAGAGTGGTTAGTGAAAATTTGTGCCTATACAGTTTTTTCAGTTGTTTATGGATGATGTATTTTTGGCAGAGATTGTTGAGCAGACTAATTTGTATGCCGAACAGTGTTTGAGGAATACCAGTGCCAGACCTAGGCCCTGATCTAGAGCTACCCGGTGGACTCCCACAAATCTGGATGAGATGAAGAAGTTTTTGAGTTTGATTTTTTTGATGGCTCGATAAGGAAGCCAGCCCTGGCTTCATATTGGTCTACCAGTCCCTTGATGGCAACGGCTATATTTCCTGCAATTATGAGTCGTGATCGGTATTTGCTTTTGCTTCGGATGCTGCATTTTGTTGATAATGCTTTGGCGTTATTTTATTTATTTATTTTTTGCACTTATAATGCGCGCAGATACCCACAAAGGGTTTCCCGGCGCAAAGATTGGAAGGCTGAAAACACAGAAAGCGCAGAAAGCAACCCGTTCAAAGACCGCGATTATTTATCAAAGAGCCAGGTTTTAACGCCTTTCTAAAAGCTGGCGAGATTTTCCTCCTTACGCAGGGCTAAGGGAAGGGAGTTCCAAAGGACTGGTCCCAGATGGGAAAAGGACTTTCCCCCCATACGGGCCAGTTTAAATCTAGGAACCACAAAGTTTGCTCCATTTAAAGAGCGGAGGTTGCGTACAGGAACGTAGGGCCTAACCAGTTTTTGCAGGTACTTTGGTGCGGTCCCTGCCTTGATCTTAAACATATAGGTCAACGCTTTGAACCGAACCCGGTTCTCAACTCTAAGCCAGTGCAGGTCCTTTAGGTACTTCGAGATCCTAGCTGTCCTAGGGATCTTACATAGCAGCCTGGCTGCGGAGTTCTGGACCAGTTGAAGCCGCCTAATCACAGCTAAATTGGAACCCAGATATAAGATGTTACCGTAGTCAAGCCTAGATGTAATCAGTGCATTGACTACGGTCTTCTGGGTATCCACAGGCAGCATCCAGATGATCTTCCGCAGCCATTTAAGGATAGTGAAGCACGTACCAGCTACTTTATTGACCTGCTGTTTCATCGATAAAGAATCATCGATGCATACCCCTAAGTTTCTGACTTGGGTAGCCGGGCTGGGAAAAGCACCCAAGGATGGCGGCCAATGGGTATCCTGCCACAGATCTCTCTTTTTACCTAGGAGAAGAATCTCCGTCTTCTCCCCGTTGAGCTTCAGCTGATTTGTTGACATCCAGCTGAAGACTTCGTGAAGACCTAATTTCAGCGCAGAGGGGGATGAAGGCTTTGAGTTGGTAAGAGAAAAAATAATCTGCGAATCATCCGCATATGTCATGAGTTCTAGACCTACTCGCTCTGCTAAATCGTCGAGAGGGCGGAGATACAGGTTAAAAAATAACAGGCTCAAAATTGAGCCCGGAGGCACGCCATGGGGTGAAAGAAAGGTGTCTGACTGAGCTTGCGAGGACGAGATCTGAAACGTCCGGTTGCTCAAGTAAGACGCGATCCAGTCTAGCGCTTTCCCTCCGACACCATCATCACTCAGCCTAGCAAGCAGTCTGTTGTGTGAGATGGTGTCGAAGGCCGCACTTAGATCAAGTAAGACAAGAGCGTTGCCACGAGATCACCCTGACTGTGACCGTCTTTTTAAGATTTGGCCTGTTCTTGATCACTTTGTAGATCGATTTTCAGAGATCTGTACTCCAGGGAAAGATATTACTGTTGAGTCTTTGGTCCTGTTAAAGGACCGTTTGGTTTTTGTGCAGTACATTCCTAGCAAGAGGGCACATTATGGAATTAAGATGTATATGTTGCCTGAGAGTAGGACAGGATATGTCTATAATTTCCAGGTGTACATTGGTAGGGATTCCATTATTGACCCCCCTGGTTGTCCGTCCACTTTTGGAGTTTCGTAGAACGCTGTGTGGGATCTTGCTAGAGGACTGTTTAACAGAGGCCACCATTCGTACCTTGATGACTTCTACACTGCTGTGCAATTGTGTAAGGAATTGTTCAAAGTGGACGCTTTTGCTTGTGCCACTATCGGCTCTAACCGTAAAGGTTATCCAAAAGCGCTTGTTTGCAAAAAGCTTCAGAGGGGACAGTGCAGTGCTTTACGTAGTGAGGAACTGCTAGCTGTGAAATTTGTGGACAGGTGGGATGTGTACATGCTGACTACCATTCATAATGAGAGTACTTCATCTGTGACTGTTTGGAGTCAGGTTGCTGAAGTGCTCAAACCTGTGTAAATGTAAATTGATACTTGTATAATGCACTACTCACCCGCAAGGGTCTCAAGGCGCTTGTACGAATACCGCTGTGGAACCCATCCTGGCTTTCCCTGTGAGGCATCCACTCCTGGGCACCCCCAAGGTGGAGGCCAGGCATCCTTAGCGTTGTGGGGGCCATTGTAGAGATTAAGCAAGCTATTGCCCAGAGTTGCAGAGTGGGACTCCATGATTGGAATAGGCACCGAGGCAAGAATTATCAGGTCTGTGGAATTTTGAGCCCAAGACCCGGCAAGGCGGAATTGAACCCTGGTCCCGGGCTAGACCTCTGCATCAGGGTCTGCCGCTCTAACCATTGAGCCACACTTCTGTGGCTTGTATGCATTGTAGACGACAATAAGCACATGGGTGGTGTCGATAGAGTAGATCAGAGGTTGGAATCTTACACTGCTGGTCGTAAGGCTTACATATGGTATAAGAAGTTGGCCATCCATCTCTTCAATTTAGAAAATGTCAATGCTTTTGTTGTGTTCAAGAAGTGTCTCCTGCATCAAAGGTGACTTTTGTTCAGTTTCAGGAGTCTGTGATAGACAGCCTTGTTGCTGAGGAACAGGCAAGTGTTCTTAGAGTTGGAGTGGTGGAGGATGTGGCTAGATTGAAAGATAGCTACTTTCCTGATTTAATTCCTCCCACGCCCAAAAAAAACAATCCCTGTAAGAGATGTAGAGTCTGCTTGAGAAGAGGTATGCAGAAGGAGAGTTGTATGCACTTTGCCGATTGTCCTTCTAATCCTGGCTGTGTGTGCCCACATGTTTCAGATTGTATCACACTCAAAAGAGTTTTTGGGAGCAACCATGAGTCTAATAGTGTACTGCCTGGTTTTATATAGTTGTTGATCAGTTTCATGTTTGGCAATAAAATGATGTCTTTAGTTATTGCTGTTGTTTTTGTAGTTATAGTTTTGTATCTAGTTGCAATTGGTTTGTGTTTTCTTTCTTGTTAAAAAAAATGTCATGACGTGCATGGACTGGCACTTGGCTGGCGGTGTGGTTGGACTGACGCTTGGCTGGCGGTGTGCGTGGACTGGTGCTTGGCTGGTGGTGTGCGTGGATTGGCACTTGGCTGGCGGTGTGCGTGGATTGGCACTTGGCTGGCAGCAGTGTCCGTGGGCTGGCACTGGCGCTTGGCTGGCAGTGTGCGTGGGCTGGCACTTGGCTGGCAGTGTGCATGGGCTGGTGCTTGGCTGGCAGTGTGGGTGGGATGGTGCTTGGCTGGCGGTATGCGTGGGGGGCATTTGGCTGGCAGTGTGCGAGTAGTGACTTGCTGCTGGTCATTACACACTCTGCTAGTCAAACGCCACTGCAGACACTATGTCAACCACCAGCCTGTGTGATTGCTGTGTCAGTCATGTGGGCGTATGAAAGTGATGGGCCCTTGAATGGCGTAGTCTGTTGATGTGAATGTTGTAATGTGCCAGGCCCGCGGCTGGCGGTGTGAATGGTCTTGTGTGTCACGTATGAAAGGTGTGTGAATGGCCTGTAAAGAGGTTGGTGGCTTGCCGTGGCTTTACTGCTCACGAGCTGTGAGCCATTAGTTCAGGTTTTTAACCTTTAAATTATTAGCAGTGCATTTCCTTTTTGTGAAATCTCTTGTTCATAGAATTTTACACTCTGAACCTTCACTCATCCTCGTGCCAAATCCAACCAGTATGAGTGAGTACTTAAGGAATTGTTCATTTTTAAGGAAGACTTGTCTTTTCTGTCTCTCTCTGCCAGGGTGTACATTGTCTCCACATTGTCTGTGGATGTGAGTGTTGTAATGTGCTGGGGCCGCAGCTGGTGGTGTGAAAGTGTGTGTCGAGTATGAAAGGTGTGTGAATGGCATGTAAAGAGGTTTATGCCTTTTCGTGGCTTTACAGCTCACGAGCTGTGAGTCATTGGTTCAGGTTTTTAACCTTTTAATTATTAACAGTGCATTTCCTTTTTGTGAAATCTCTTGTTAATAAAATATACATTTTGAACCTTTCACTCACCCTCGTGCCAAATCCAACCAGTATGTTTGTGTACTTGAGGAACAGTTGGATAGGCAGTCATATTTGTCTAATTTGTCTTTCTGTGCTAAGGTGTAACCTGTCTCTAGGGAAAATTTACCAACTTTAGATATTTCTTTAAAGTAAAAAAAAAAATATGGGGAGTGCTGGGTGCTCTCATGGATCCCAATAAGTTTTTGTACTCAAGCCATGCAAACCTCAAAATGTGACTATAGTCACGTATTTTCCTTGCATTACAGTGTCATAATATTCTGTTGTCAGAAAAACCCAAAATGTTCTACCACCCAGCATTCCCCCCAGGTCTCCCAATAAAAATGGTACCTCACTTGTGTGGGTGGGCCAAGTACCAGTGACAGGCAAGGGCCCAAAACCTGTTGAGGCAATATCAAAATTACCTGTCACAAAACAACCTCGTTTTGCAAGGGGGGTTCAATGAGTCTTTGGCCCCAGGCTCGGCGGGCATCCAGGATAACCTACCAAACCCATACATTTCTGAAAACTAGACACCCAGGGGAGTCCAGTGAGGTATGGCTTGCATGGTTCCGCCAACATTTTCCTGCCCAGAATCCCCTGCAAACCTCAAATTTAGCTAAACAAATAACTTTTTTCTCAAATTTCTATGTGGGAAAGTTCTGAAATCTGCGTGGATCCACACATTTCCTATCACACATGTTCCCCCAGGTCTCCTAATGAAACTGGCACCTCACTTGTGTGGGTAGGTATAGTGGCTGAAACAGGAAATGGACCAAAATGTACTGTGGAGACTTCAAAATTACCTATAACAAAACTACCTGGTTTGGGGGGGGGGCACCTGGTTTTTTGGCCCAGGGCTCACCGCCATCTAGGGAAACCTACCAAACCCACATATTTCTGAAAACTAGAGACACCCTGGGGAGTTCAATGAGGTATGGCTTGCAAGGATCCCCCAATGTTTCCCTATCCCCTGCAAACCTCAAATTTATCTGAATAAATCACTTTTTCCTTACATTTGTGTGTGGGATCACCATGCATTCACAAATGTCCTACCACCCAGCGTTCCCCTTGTTCTCCTGAGTAAAATGATACCTCACTTGTGGTCAGTGACGTCACTGATGACATCTCAAATGACATCAATGACATCATCTGCTTTTTTAAATATTTTTGCGTGTTAAATATACATACCAAGATGTGTTTGTGAAACAGGTGGTGTATGAGTGACTGTATCAAAGACTAGGTAGGTGTGTGACTCACTGTATAAGTGAGTGATAAAGTGTCTCCGTGAATGTATGGATGAGTGAATGGTTGTGTGAATGTGTGTATCTGTCTGTCAGTTGATGTCGAAGTGCTGTATGGGTGTATAAGTGGGTATGTGAATGGCTATATGGTTGATTCACTGGTTGTCTGGCTATCTCTATGTTTGCTTGGGTGTCTGTGTGTGTGGTTGAGAAGGTGTGTGACTGCCTGATTAGATGAGTGAGTGAATGAGTCAACGCCTGTATGGGGTAGTGAGTGTATGTGTGAGAAGCTGTATGGGTGAGTCAGTGTCTGTATGGCTGTGTCGGTGATTGCGTTCTTGTGTCACCATGGATGAGTGACTGGGTATGTGAAAGGCAGTATAGGTGAGTGACTAGGTATATGAGTGACTGTATGAGTCAGTGAGTGAATGTGAGAGCAGCTACATAGATGAGTGCATGGTTCTGTCAGTGACTGTATAGGTGAGTGACAACATGTTAGTATTCATATGAGTAAGTAAGAGGGTGTGTGTGTAACTGTTTGGGTGAGTAAGTCATTGTTTGATTGACTGTATGGATGAGTGTCTAGGTATATGAGTAGTTGTATGGGTGACTCAGTATGTGAGTATTTGTATGGGTGTGTGAGTGGATATGTCAATTGCTGTATTACTGAGTGAGTGGTTGTATGACTGCCTGTATGAGTTAGCGAGTAGATCTGTGTATAGTATTATGAACCAGTGAATGGGTGTGTAAGTATTCAAATGGGTCTGGGTTAGGGTTTGTGAATGGTTGTGTGGAATTGGCAGTGGTTTTTATAAAAGATTCAATAGGAGTATGAGTGGGTGCATCAGAGATGCTGTGGATGACATAATCACTGATGTCACCAGTGATGTCATTTGAGATGTCATCAGTTATGTCACTGACCATGTCATAAGTGATATAATATGTTGAGTCATAAGCAGTGCATTTTGGGTGTGCAGGTTATAGTTAACTCAGGAAACTACAACAGCTGAATTTATCTGGTTTTGTATGAGTAAAATGTCATCCTAACTATAACGTCACTGTAACCTTTGTTTTTTTAGTGAATGTCAAACTTTTTTAAAATTCTATTTGCCTACTATAACGTCCCTGAAGCTTTTGTTTTTTTTAGTGAATTTCTAAGGTTTTTCAATTCAATTTGCTAACTATAACGTCCCTGTAACCTTTGTTTTTTGGGGTGAATTTATAAGGTTTTTTAACTTGCTGTCACGTTTGCAGAGTGGTGGAGAAAGGGGGCTGGGCCTCCAACCAGCCAACATCTCTTCTCATGACACTAACTGGGAATTGACAGCTAGGACGGGTTCCAAGGTAAATAGCATGTAGCTGAATTTAAATCCATTTAGTTGGAACAATCCAAACAAGAAATCTTGGACTGTAGGTTGGGATCAACATATGACCCAGCCCTGGAATCTAAGTCAAAGATCGACAGTCCATTATTCCAATTATTAATTCTCTGCTTAACTTCTCACTGAATTCAGCCTATGTCTCACAAACCAAGAAGCAGGACATGGTTAAACCTCCTCTTACAAAGGCTTCTGCAGATTCTTTCTAATTTTAAATGTATCTAATTTCTTCCAGCCTTCTCCAAAATATAAGAGAAGTTGATCAATACTCAATTGTTGGAATACTTAGAATAGGTGGCTTTAATCCACCAATCTCAATAAGGATTCATATCAAGCAGGACAGCTTCAGTGCTTTGTCATGAAGAAATTCACTAAGTTGGTTGTAGAGGGTACACAGGCACTCATAGAGTTTTTACACTAATATTTGGTGAAATTCAATATAGTACGGTGCATCTAAAAGGGGAGGAAAATCCCCAAAATTCAATCCAAGATTGATTGCACAATTCTCCGTTTTTAGAGCACTCGTAACTTCAGTAATAATACAGTCAAATAATAAATCACAAAGCAAATAGCGGAACTCTTGGTTTCCTTTCTTTAATTTTCACAGATCCTCCAATCTCTTATGCCAACGCATTTCGTTGTATTGGGGGTAACCCTTCAACTTCCTCAGGGCTCTATCTTTACTTTGTATGATTCTCCAGTTAGTAGTCCAATATACAAAATTCTTCAACTTTATATTATATTGTATCTCGCTCCTCGTGTGATAATAATTCAAATCCTCCAAAATAGATGGTTCTCCAAAACAAAATTAAGCGCTGAAATCAGTTCTCAGGGCCCGATTCACAAAACTAACTTAAGACAAAATCCTAAACTTACTACCATTTTGGTATTCACAGAAGGCACTTACTCATTTTGGTATTCACAGAAGGCACTTACTCATTTCGGTATTCACAGAACTTAGGAGTCCTAACTTTAAGACTTTTAAATGCCTTCTGTGAATACCAAAAGTCTTAAAGTTAGGATATTCCTCAGTTTAGGAGTAGTAAAGTTAGGAGTTCTTGCTTTGTGATTTATTTCTTTAATGACTGTAGTATTATTGAAGTTACGAGTGCTCTAAAAACAGAGAACTTTGTCAGGAAGAGTCAGATACCATTAAAATTACCTTGGATAAAGGTAAAAACGTCATCTTAATACTGTTGAACTTCTCGGCAGTGTTCTGTGGAAATTAGCCTTTTTAGGGGCCCACCGGTGCAGGGGTTCATCCTTATCTGTCCATTGGTTCTTAAACCAACAAAGAAGAGATTGGCCTAGAAGCTGTAATATCAAATAAATAAGTTTTATTAACCTCTCATGAGTGGGACTACGTCAATACAGTGCCCTCAGGCCACTGTAGGAGGTAGTCCAAGGAATACAGAAGCCATAGGCCTAAGGCCTTATATACCCAGTTTACAGCTGAGTAAGCATGGAGACTCAAAGAGGAGATACAGGCATATACAGGAACAGTTATTGACTAACATGGGCATACAAATATGTCTGTTTCACTTCAAAATTTTGTTTCATGCTATGTGAAACAACAGCACTGGTTACCACTGCATTATTGCATCTTGTTTAAAGCTCTCATCTTGGTACATGAAGCCTTCTTCGAAGCAGGATCAAAATATCTCAATAATCGATTTAGTCACTATTCCACATCTAGAAAACTGAGATCTTCAAACTCTAATCTTCTTAGCATTCCAAAACTTTGATTGGCTAAAAGAGGGGGCAGTTCCTTCTCAGTTAGACAAAAGAGTTTGGAATAAACTCCCTCAGAGTCATACAAATTACAAGATCTTTAGGACACAATTAAAGACTTTGCTGTTCACGCTACCATAGTTCTTGGTCATCTGGATAGCCCCTTCATACTGTTTTGTCACTATAGAGTATGTTGCTATCAGGCTAGTGCCAGTATGCCCCTGGGGTAATTTTTACCTGCCAGCCAGGCCATCTTTTGAGAGTCAAAAAGAGGAGTGCCTCTCCACAACTCAGTAACAACCCTATTCACGGGACGCTGAAAACGCAAGTTGTCGTTTCCAACCAGGTACTTTTATTTATACCATTCAATTAAACAATTATATTTCATTTGTCGAACAAAACATATTAAATGCAGACAAGACCTGTGTTAAACATAAATTCAAACCAAAATAAGACTTTTGAATACACTACAGTGTAAGCACAATATAACAAACAAACAATGTATGAAAAAACAATGTATGAAAAAACAATGTATGAAAAAACAGACAGTGACATTTAAACATACATACTAAATAGTGAATAAATTTTAACATTTGATTGAAGCAAAACGAAAAATGGAGAAGAAAAGGAAGAAATTAAAGGAAGAGACGCGAAAATGAATTCGAGAATCTTATGACACCAGTGGTAGCTGGTGCATGAATTGTCTTTTCACATTAGCCGACGCGTTTCTCAAGCCTGTTGTTTTCTGGCCATTCCTGCTGCTGATTTGTATTGACCTGCTGCCCCTTTGACTTCCGTCGTGTGTGAGAGAAACCTCGCCGGACCCGCTACGCGGGTCCCACAGCGCCGCACTTGGAGTCTGTGCCATTCCTGGGAGAGGAGCTGTCATCTTGGGCGTGAGGAGCTGCCGGCAGGGCTGCGAGCTTGGAAGCAGGGACTCGCCTTACCAGGAGTCCCTGCGAGCCCTATTCGCAACACCTGGGCTGCTCTCCCTGCTGGCCCCGCCCACCCGCCCACGGAGTGAAAAGCGGGAGAGGAACTTGCCTTCACGGGATCCTCAAGCCTGTTGTTTTCTGGCCATTCCTGCTGCTGATTTGTATTGACCTGCTGCCCCTTTGACTTCCGTCGTGTGTGAGAGAAACCTCGCCGGACCCGCTACGCGGGTCCCGCAGCGCCGCACTTGGAGTCTGTGCCATTCCTGGGAGAGGAGCTGTCATCTTGGGCGTGAGGAGCTGCCGGCAGGGCTGCGAGCTTGGAAGCAGGGACTCGCCTTACCAGGAGTCCCTGCGAGCCCTATTCGCAACACCTGGGCTGCTCTCCCTGCTGGCCCCGCCCACCCGCCCACGGAGTGAAAAGCGGGAGAGGAACTTGCCTTCACGGGATCCTCAAGCCTGTTGTTTTCTGGCCATTCCTGCTGCTGATTTGTATTGACCTGCTGCCCCTTTGACTTCCGTCGTGTGTGAGAGAAACCTCGCCGGACCCGCTACGCGGGTCCCGCAGCGCCGCACTTGGAGTCTGTGCCATTCCTGGGAGAGGAGCTGTCATCTTGGGCGTGAGGAGCTGCCGGCAGGGCTGCGAGCTTGGAAGCAGGGACTCGCCTTACCAGGAGTCCCTGCGAGCCCTATTCGCAACACCTGGGCTGCTCTCCCTGCTGGCCCCGCCCACCCGCCCACGGAGTGAAAAGCGGGAGAGGAACTTGCCTTCACGGGATCCTCAAGCCTGTTGTTTTCTGGCCATTCCTGCTGCTGATTTGTATTGACCTGCTGCCCCTTTGACTTCCGTCGTGTGTGAGAGAAACCTCGCCGGACCCGCTACGCGGGTCCCGCAGCGCCGCACTTGGAGTCTGTGCCATTCCTGGGAGAGGAGCTGTCATCTTGGGCGTGAGGAGCTGCCGGCAGGGCTGCGAGCTTGGAAGCAGGGACTCGCCTTACCAGGAGTCCCTGCGAGCCCTATTCGCAACACCTGGGCTGCTCTCCCTGCTGGCCCCGCCCACCCGCCCACGGAGTGAAAAGCGGGAGAGGAACTTGCCTTCACGGGATCCTCAAGCCTGTTGTTTTCTGGCCATTCCTGCTGCTGATTTGTATTGACCTGCTGCCCCTTTGACTTCCGTCGTGTGTGAGAGAAACCTCGCCGGACCCGCTACGCGGGTCCCGCAGCGCCGCACTTGGAGTCTGTGCCATTCCTGGGAGAGGAGCTGTCATCTTGGGCGTGAGGAGCTGCCGGCAGGGCTGCGAGCTTGGAAGCAGGGACTCGCCTTACCAGGAGTCCCTGCGAGCCCTATTCGCAACACCTGGGCTGCTCTCCCTGCTGGCCCCGCCCACCCCGCCCATAAACTCTCCCCATCATCATAAAAGGAGCTATACGTGCCGCTGCGCGGGAGCGCGCGGGAGGGCGCCGGGTGAAGCCCGGGCCAAGGGCGGGCCCGTTTAAGCCCGTTCAAGACCGGGTAAGACTGGACTGGGCCACCCCCTTGATAGCGTATCCTCTGTGCTGTTATTGTTGTACTTGTATTGTAAACCCCGACTTCCCGGTTAATTACCCTAGCGCTATACTTATTAATTTCGTATCATGTCACCTAGGCTTACTAGAAACACCAAGCCTACCCATGCTGCACAGGTCAAAGGGCCTATAGATCAATTTATTGCTAAAGCAAACGATGCCATAAATCAAGGTGTTCTTTTACTTGAAAGGAGAGTCTCCCAGGATTTGGCCGCAGCCAGACGCTCCTCTCTGGGACTACTGGCGGCAGCCAAAACTCCGCAACGCTCTGTAGACGCCGGTTTACAACCGGAGACTCATACGGTCCCTGGAATAGTGGATTTATCAGTATCCATCGATCTCTCCACTACTCACATTTCACCCTCTTCTGCACCACATACTCCCCCGTCACTCGAGAGAACTCCACTTCTCTTTACTATCCCTCCCGAGGTGGATTCTCCTTCTTCTCCCTCCTTAAATGCAAGGGGTCAGAGGGAGGGGGCCATTCCGAAAAAGAGGAAAGTGAAAAAGGGAGCAAAAAAAACCTCCCACAATAATGTCATTATACAACAGGATCCCCTGATACCCCCCTCAGATCACCCCCTTCCTTCAGCTTTATCCCCATCTTACCCAGCATTGTTTCAACAGTCAACGCTTACCACAGCGCCTGAAATAATAAATCTTTCGTCAGACACACTTAACCAAATCCCAAGTGGCAATTTACATAGCGGACTGACTCCCAGTATACATGAGACCTTCTCTTTGGTGTCCATAGAGGCTTTAATCAAGTTACATCTGAAACCCATTGAGCTAATACTTTCGAAAATTCTAAAATCTCTAGCCTCATTAACAAATGACTTAAATGTTCAGAAAAGTTTGACCATAATTCCAACACCCTCACTCCCAGTGCCACAACCTCAAAATTCAAAACCTAAAAACGCAGGTAAAACCAACTCTCTGCAAACATCCAAACCACAGAAAGTGGCGACCACTACAGTGGTGGTTCACCAGAATTCCACCAAATCACCTAGCAAACTAGCGCAGCAAATACCAACTAATATCGCAGCTAAAAACACTTCCATCTCTTCACGTCCTGCTCCTTCTGTAGCAAAAGGCCAACCCGTCACAATAACCACAACAACCCCGGCAAAATCCTCGACAAAAACCCCAGCTCCAAAAAACGTCCCTTATAACACAAGACGCAACGGAGCCCGGCCTGCTCATCTTCCCCCAGAAGCGACCCCGTACATTATCATTATGACCGGGGTCCCAGTTTTGCGCACCAATTCTGAAGAACCGGGATGGTCCCTAAAAAACAAAATAATCCACTGGTTGTCACTGAATCGCCCACTTCCTCCATATTCCAATAACAGAATTGTTTCGGTACGCAGAGTCCCGTGGATCGGGAGGGAGCGAAAAACGATCCCAGGAGATTGCATAATCATAAACTTTGAGGATCCCCAAACTGTCGAGTTGATCTCCTCTTGGGGTCCCCAAACATCCCCTGAGGGAATCGGCACCAAAAGACTAGCCTTTTTCTATCCCCCAGCTAAACCCATGCAACCAAGTCCCGAGTGGAACTGGACCCAGGTAGGCAACTGGAATAGTAACTCGGATTGGTCAAACTGGGCAGGACAAGGAGGTAGAGATAACATGCCATACCTAGATTGGGGGGGCGTCCCTACTTATAATAGGTTTGACTGCCTAGAAATGGTGGATTGACCACCACCCTCCACCGTCTTGGAAGACAGGAATATATCCCCCTCCAGCCCTCCATCCTTGTCGCCTGTAAGTTCTTTCCAACTCCCAAGTCCATCGACTCAAATAAAGTCACCATTAACCACAATAACTACAAGTGCCACAGATGATATAAACCTTTGTCAAAGCGCTGATATTCAGCCTAGTCCCGCTATCATATGTAACACGCAAGGTGACATCCTGTCTCTCTCTCCAAATTTCGATCCTTGCGCAATAACTAATTTATTTTATATTTATTTATTTTTATTTTTTGCATTTGTATGGCGCGCAGCTACCCAACAAGGGTTTCCCGGCGCCGATGACAGAAATTAAGCAAGTTTGTGAAGGAAGGTAAGTGATGGTGGATTATTTCTGGAAGAGCCAGGTCTTTAGCTGTTTTCTGAAGATGTTATACCTGTCTTCTTTCCGGATATGGGGGGGGAGTTTGTTCCAAAGTGTGGGCCCTATGACAGCAAAGGATCTACCTCCCGTTCTTGCAAATTTGAACTTTGGGATGGAAAAGTTTGCAGCATTTTGCGAGCGTAGTGCTCTCGCCGGAGTGTAGGGAGTGGCGAGGGTTTGGAGATATTTAGGGGCGGTACCAGATTTGATCCTAAACATATAGCTCAGGGCTTTGAACCTAATACGGCTTTCCACCCTGAGCCAATGTAGGTCTTTTAGGTGGCTGGATACACTGGAGGTTTTTGGGATATTACAGAGTAGCCTAGCCGCTGAATTCTGGACCACTTGTAATCGGTTAATGACAGCTTTGTTTGAGCCCAAGTAGAGAATGTTGCCGTAGTCAATCCTTGATGTAATAAGTGCATTGACTACGGACTTTTGGGTGTCGAGGGGCAACAACCAAAAACTAAGACTCCTTCGCATATAGGATGCCCAGCGTATGGTACTGAAACCCCGTCGTTCCACCTAGTTTCAATAATATTCTGGAACGTTGCAGGTCTCCGATCCAAGATTGTACTGGCACCTTGGTTAGACTTTGTTATCACGCATCAGATAATTTGCCTGCAAGAGACCTGGACAATTAACCCACTGCATATACAAGGATACATAACACTTCACTCCCCAGCCAGTCCAACAACACACGGTAGACCCATGGGGGGCCTTGTGGTTTATATTTCCAACACTTTAGCAGCAAAGAAAACCATAACTCTACGTACTACACCAAATTATCAAATTATTTTGCTCACTTTTAAAAATGGTACATCTTACACTCTTATAAACTTTTACAACAATTTAACACCAGCAGAATGTGCAAAGACTGTGTCTGATATTTCTTTGTATATAACTGAACAACGTGTTAAGTATCCATTAGCTATGAGCAATGTAATATGGGGAGGGGATTTTAATGTACAATTGTGCCCTAACTATAAGAAAACTGTCTGTGGCCTCTTAGATGAACATGATTCCCCGTTGACCCACTTTACCCACACCCTTGTAGGAGACTCTTTTAATGATAGCCTAATGTCCCTAGAAGTGATGTTCGCAAATGAACTCGTAAACCCACCTGTGGAATTTAGACCTACCTTTCATGGCAGGGGCTGTCGTAGCACCATAGATTTTATACTATGTTCTTATCCTGTAATGGGTACGCTTCACCAATTTACTACAGGCTCAGAAATAGCCGGCGATCACTTTCCTAACAGTATTAAGATCAAGTTACCTACGACTGCTCCCAATACACCGAAGAAGAGTTTGCTGACCCAAAAAGCACTGACTATGGATAAAACAAATGGTTACTCTGTGAAATGGTCAAGTGTTGACCCATCAGTTACCTCAAGTAAGGTCATAGCTAAGGCTCTCCCCTGGATTTCCACCTGTCTCGATGAGGACTCCTCCCATGAGCAGATTATTACTAGCTTTGGAGAAATCCTCAATACCATCCAGAAGGTATTAACCCGAAAGCCCAATCCAGGTAATCACTCTGAGCCTCGATGGTTCAACACGGCTTGTCGGAAAGCCCTAACCGCCTTAAAAAAAGAGCTTCATAACCCAAATAGAGATAAAGATACTGTAGCTAAATTAAGAACAGAATACAAGCAGGCCCAAACGAGCTGCAAAAAAGATCATAAAAATAAACTGTGGGCCCAATTACATGAGAGCTGCCAGAGTAAGGACAGCATTCAGTTCTGGCAGATTGTTAAATCTCCATTCCTGCTGGAGGCTAGCTCACACCAACACCTGGATGTGGCCGTGACTGCCGACGAGTGGGTGTCTCACTTTTCCAAGATCTTTAGCGATCAACCCCCGGAACACTCTGCACAATCCACCTCAATAACCGACTCCCCAGCAAAAAGGGTCTATCCAATTGATCTTCATTTTACCCTCGGAGAGGTTATAAGTGCACTTTCTTCCTCTAAAACAGGTAAAGCGCCGGGCCCGGATGGTGCACCGCTCGACATATTTATATGTAACTTGGAACTATGGTCCCCAGTCATCACGCAGCTGATGGCCGCAGTCTTAAACATCGGCCTTCTGGATTCTTGGTCTTCCTCGATACTCCTTCCAATTTTTAAGAAGGGTGAAAGAAACAACCCTGCCTGCTACAGACCCATTTCCCTCCTGGATTCATTGGGTAAGGTCGCGGGTCGCCTAATTCTGGAACGTTTACAGGACTGGGCGGCAGAAAAGAACATCATTACTGACCTCCAATATGGATTCCGGGAGGGACTGGGTACTGTCGAACAGGCCCTGAATCTCACCCTTCTTATTGGGAAATATGTGGGAGTAAAACGGGGCAACCTATTCATGGTCTACGTCGACCTTAGTGCGGCGTTTGACTGCGTAATTCACGTCAAGCTGTGGTCCATTCTGGAGGAGTTGGGTGTTGATCCTCCCCTCATCAAATTTTTGCGCGAGCTTTATACAGATGCCTCGGCTTGCGTAAGATATGGTAGGGGCGGAGAGTTAACATCCTCCTTTCCAGTAACTCGTGGAGTACGGCAGGGCTGTGTCCTGGCTCCCTTCCTGTTTAACTTATACACTAATGGTTTGGAAGAAGCCATGCTAGAAGGGAGTCAGGATCTACCTACCATTAATCATCGCCCTATTCCAGCGTTACTTTACGCTGACGACTCCGTACTTTTTGCTAGGACCCTAGTACAGCTCCAGAAACAGCTGGACAAATATTGTACCTACATGCTTTCGCTTGGGCTAAAGGTGAACAAGACCAAGACCTTTGTCATGCACTCTGGGCCCAAGGTAAAAAGCTCCAAACATCTCTGTATCGAGCTCACCAAACTGGAACGTGTGAGGGAATACCCCTATTTGGGTATCTTAATAGACGACCATCTGACATGGAAAAGGGCATTGGTAACTAGAAAATTACTCTTTCAACGAGCTACCTCTGCCCTTGTTTCATTTTCCAGAAAACTGGGTAAACCAACTCCATCAGCGCTGCTTAAGATCTTCCAAGCCAAATGTCAGAGTATCGCCACATATGGAGCTGGGGTATGGGGTTATGCTAATGTTATGGAACTGCAAAAAGTTCAAAATGTCTTTACCAAATATCTGCTGGCCCTCCCACAGAGTGCCCCCACTTATGGATGTCATATCGAGCTCGGGATTGACTATTTGGTAGATTACATCAAATGCCAACCTGTACTCTTGTGGCATCGTGTTTGGTCCAAACCACAATGTCATCTTACACGTGCCCTGATCTCTGAATGTTTAGAGTTGTCAGCCTGGAAAAACATCCCGTGGTTGGCGTACGTGGTTAACTTCCTGAAAGATCTGGATCTCACTGAGTATATTATCGAGCCATCTTCTATCAGTGGGATAAGCAGAAAATCCTTGAAAAATCAATGTCTCAGTCATTTAAGGGAATTGCGCTTGTCGGGTGAAGTTTCCAAGCAATCTAATGCACATATTCTGATGGTTCAAGTGTCACCAGGCATACAGTCTTACCTCACATATTACATAACTAATCACGAAAGGTATTTACTAACCAGGTTCCGATTTAATTTGTTTTTTCGTTTGGTTTCTTTCCCAAAAATGTCAACCTGGACTCATGATCTGGGGAAATGTCCTTGTGATAAAGTATCCTCGCAATCAACCATGCATACAGTATTGTTTTGCCACTATTACACTGAAATACGTAGGCGCTGGGTTTTACCAGTGCTGCGCCAGATGGGGTTGAGGACCTGTCGCCCGGCGTTTCTAGCGCTACAACAGCTTGATACTCAATATGTGGCAAAAAACTTAGCTATGTTTTTGAAATTAAGTCTATCAACTCGCAAAGCTATAGAACTGATCCCTACTTGAACATCTGTATATCTGTATTTATCACGTTTTGCGAACCCCAATGTATTTCTTTTTCAATTATTCATTTATTTTAATTAGTACTGTAATAATGTATTGTAATAACAATAATGTGCCTTATATTTACGATGATGTGTTTTAAACAATTTGTGTACTTTTTATGATTATCAAAATGATTAATCGAATAAAAGACTTTTTGAATTTTTGAGATCCTCCCTCTAACATGGTCTGACCACTAGCAGTATTATTTGATATTAAGATACTGCATCCTACCTCCTTCCACCCCAGTTCTATCCCCCCAAACAGTTTAAGTATTGGAGTAGTATAGATCAGGCCCTTCTTAAACAGCATCTTACCCAGCCTGAAGATGTGTCAGACCCAGAATTGGCCTCTAAAATTTACACAGAATGGCTTCAAAATGCTTTTTCAAGACTAGTACCATACGAAACAGTGTCCAAAAACAGGAAGGCTCCCTCCGCCCCTTGGTTTTCTGGGGCACTGAGATTGGAGAAATGACAATGTAGGAGACAAGAAAGGCGCTGGCGCCAAAAATATGAAAGCGAGGAGAAATCTCGCTACAGTGTGGCACTAACAAACTATAAATGACTTATAATTACAGAAAAAAGTAATTTTACTATACCAGGAAAATAGAAACCGCACACGACTCCTCTAAACAGCTGTTTCAGATAGTCTCTAAGTTGGCAGAGCCAGCGGACAGCTCCATCAAGTTGGTATCCAATCACTTTGTGACTCTCTTGCTAGCTACTTTCAAGATAAGGTGGGACATATTTACTCTGACTTCAATGCTCCCCGCGGTGGGCTGGAATCTGATGGTCAGAAAATAGCGAGAGTAGAGACAGCTCCAACTTCATGGAATTTAGACCAGTTTCATGGAACAGACCTCTGATCTGATCAATACGGTAAAATCAGACTCTCAGTCCGATCCGTGCACCCCCACCCCTTAGTCCTGAAATTGATTCCAGATATAATAGACACTAACCTGACGAGCATCTGCAACTCTATGTTCTTTTCAGGCACCTATTCCTCCCTATGGAAAAAGGCCATCATTCTGACACTGTTAAAGACACCTAATCTTGACCCAGAAGAGACCAATACTATCGGCCAATTGAGCGTCACCCTTTTCCAGCTAAACTTATTGAAAAGATTATGAATATACAACAGGCTCAATTTATTGAGGAAAATAAGCTGCTGGATGACAGGCAGTTTGGCTTCTGCAAAAACCATAGCATTGAAACCGCTCTCTTCAAAGCATCTTATGAAATTAGGTTTGTACTTGATAAAGGTACTGGTGCTATTGGATCAGCAGCATTTGACACAGTTGATCATGCCATGCTCATCAATCGTGTCTCAGCCATAGGCAATGGGCACAGGGCCGAAGCCCCTCTGTCCTATTTTCTATATAATCGCACCCAATCAGTCAGTTTGGGTGACTTCAACTCACCAGTTTTCTCACTCCTGTGTGGAGTTCCACAAGGATCTTTGCTAAGTAATTAAATCATTTGGGATGGCCCTTACGTCATATTCGGATGATACGCAAGTAGCTGCCAGTTTTCATGCAGTAGCGGACAGTTTTCATGATGGCATGTTGGCTATCAGTATCTTGATGTCTAATCATTGCCTTAAATTAAACTCAGCCAAGACAGAGGTAATGGTCTTTGGTTACCTTGCCCCAGGATGGTCCCCAACCTGGTGGCTAGAGAATTTTGAAGTACCCCCAATCCCTGTTAAGAAGACCAGAAACATGGGTGTCATCTTTGACGATAAATTATCTCCTCATCTTTTTATGTTTTACGAATAATAAAGAAACTGTTACCTTTCATCCTAGCCAGTACCGGGAGAAAGCTAATTTGTGCTCTAGTCATGTCAAAGGTTGACTACTGCAATAGCCTTTTAATCTATGCCCAAGAAAGTGTTATTGGCAGGCTGCAGTTGGTACAGAACGCAGCCTCTATGACACTGTCGGCTACCCCCAAGTTTACGCCTATATCCAATGTGGTGCGACAGCTCCATTGGCTGCCCATAATAAGCAGAATGAAATTCAAGGCTTTCTGTATTGCCTATAAGACAATTCACAATACTGGACCAGCATGTTTAAAGAAAGCCTTACGGGCTTACAGGCCCAGCAGATCTCTCCGCTCAGCAGATGCCAATCTTCTGATCGTCCCCAGAACAAGGAAAGCCAACTGGGGTGATAGAAGTTTCATAGTTGCCATATCCAATTTGTGGAATTCTCTTCCCCTGCAGATTGCTAGTCCCACGCTGATATATTATTTAGAAAACAAATTAAAACCTGGCTTTTTAACCAATAGGCTTCACGCCAGCTCTTTGCGTACCCTTCCAGCTCATAGCGCCGAGACTCCTACGGGTATTTGTGCGCTCTACAAGTTGTTAAAATAAATAAATAAATAAAGGGCACCTCAATTGGAGTGCAACAGTAATCACTGCAGTGGGAAATTAAGAGGTAAAAACAATATCACTATCATTTTCCATTAAAACCCAGCTATCCTAAAATGGCGACAAAAAAGCCTCACACTGTTGAAATGAAAAAAAAGAGTTGCCAGCGTGCATGTGCCTTCCCCGGATACATGGAAGGTGTATCTGTAGCATCTTACCTTCCCAGCTCTTGAGTGGAGGAAAAGAGCTTCAACAATGGCAGCGTAGGCAGCCTAAAGATTGCACTGGGCGGTTCACAACGAAGACTAAACGAAGAAAGTCCAGATCGAGGATCTGCAATTATGTCCCTGTGCTAATCAGCACATTGGATTTCATTATACATTACTTTTTTAGTGTTACATTTAGTTCTTTAGGTATTTAAAAAGAAGAACCGTGTAATCAGTTCTAACCTCTTTACAAATAATGTAATCAATGTAAAGAAAAAAAAGCAAACCAATTTCCACCTCTTATGTTTTTCAAAGAAAATGCTTGAAAGGGCACTGCCTGTAAAATACATCATATTGCAATCGTCTCTTCTCAATAACCCTAAGCTCAAAAAGCGGTAGGGAGCTAAAACACTGCTAACTGGTGCATCACTATTCGGTGTTCGCAAACCATTCAGCTGAACGCACTCCACGACGTAGTATGAGGGTCATAGATAAGTAAGGAAAATTGGCCTCTCTGTATTGTAGTAAAAAATAGCTAAATTTGGGATACCGAGGGCACCTCACATCACTGCTTCGTGTAAACGCTTGGGGAGCGCACACGAGTCACCGCATAATGTTCTTCAATGAGTCACTTTTGCCAGCACTTATTCCGCACTCGGATCAAGAGACGCGGGCTCAGAAACAGTTCTTCATTGGTAAAGCAGGGGGCTGGCACTGCCTCCCATACAGTGAAAGCACAAGTCCAAGGAGAAGACATACTGTCTGTGCTAAATACCAGTTTTCAAACAGATAACCGGATATTTTCCTCTTGCATGGAAAACACGCACTAGATGCAAGCACATTTGCCGGGACTATACATGACAACCACTATTAGGTTTGCAGCTTGTTGCCATTATTGTAAGAAGGTTTATTTTTTTTCCTCGTAGGCGTCTTTCCCTATCCAGCAATCTGCTTGTAATATGAAAGGTCCCACCATACTAATGAGTTGCTGATGACATGAAAATGTAGCAGGCGATTGGACACAGAGATACACAGGTGATTACATTCCTGTTTAGGTATGTGCTGAAAAGTCCAGCGCTGTTTTTGTCATCTACCTGCCCTCTTGAAAACCATTCCACGGCTTTCCGAAGGGTTATAATATTTGTGTGCAATAAATATAGTGATATTCTGCGATACCATATTTGCTGCTCAACCTGAACACCTCATAATTAGAAATGTCAACTGTATATCACTTTTTTTCTTATGAAGATTTAATGTACTACTGAGAGAATCTGACAAACAGTGTATAGTGGACTACATATTTGCTTGTCCACATTTTCCAAAATATTTTTATGCCGTACATACATTAAATATATATTTTTTTAATTCAAAACGTTTTAATTGCATTTTCAATACAAAACAAAACAAAAGCTTGTGAAGACATTACAGCAATATTATAAAAACCCGTTGTTCAATAGAGGAGTGTCCTGTGCTGAACAGCAAGTCATTTGTAATATGAGGCGGAGACTGTTTAAAGCTAAGATACGTTTATACGTTGTATAGTCCATGGTCATTGAGTATTACACCAGGGTATAGAACAGAGAAGGTGGTAGCACAGTAATAGAAATGGGGAGTTGGTTTTCGAAGTGGTAGTTTGTGTCTATAAGTGACAGCAAATTTAATGTTGGCTTACCTACGAGGTTAGAGAGTTGAGATTCTTGATAAAGGTTCTATTGTCAAGTAAGTGAAGTAGTGTGGCTCACTGGTTAGAGGCGGCAGACCCGAGAGGAGAGGACGGCCCGGGACCAGAGTTCGATTCCCAGCGCGGCAGGTTTCTGGACCAGGGTCAGCGGACTCGATAATTCTCTCGCCTCGGTGCCCACTCTGATCAGCGATCACACTCGGCAACTCTGGGCATTAGCTTGCCTCATCTTCACTAACGGCCCCACCAGACCGCCGGGGATGCCTGGTCTCACCCTGGAGATACCCATTAAGGGACCATCTCTCAGGGAAGCCAGGAAGGGTTTCGCAGCGGTCGAAGCGCCTTGGGACCCTCCGGGTAAGTAGTGCGCTATATAAATGCATATACAATACAATACAATTGTGGTTTACGTTTTGGAAGGAAGACATCTAAAGCATCCAAAATATTCTCGGAATGAATGAGAGAGTTTCTCAAATGATGGACGTTGTTGTTGGCAGGTCTAGAAAAGCAGAGTCAGGTCTAACAGGTGTGGTAGGATGCAATCAAGGCCCCTTTCCACTGTACCATGAAATTATTGCCTATGATTAGAATCAAGTCAACCAATAAAAAGTTTGGCAGATTATGGGATGGGATGTTTGTAGGCGCAAATATACCAAGTGACGCAGTAATAATATCTATAGTGAAGTTAATATCAAATATATTTTGTATTAATGCCTGGATCTTGTGCCAGTGTGGAAGAACATGTTTACAATGAAGAAGCATTGGGGTAAGTCTCCTATTTCTGTGTTGCAATTCCAGCACAGCTGTGATTCAGTGAGTCCTAATTTATGGAGCTTGCAAAGGGTCCAAAACACATTGTGTATTATCCAGAATCTGGTCAGGCAAGTAAAGGTGAGATATTCCCGTTAAAATGGGAACGACATGGCAGTCGGTTAAGAATATCCTACCAGCGTGACTATGAAGCCAACAATGGCAGCCACTCAATAAAAGAGCTCTGCGCCACCACACTCTAAGCCGTCGGAAGCTGCTGATCCGAGGGGACCTAGCGGCCCAGGTCGATTCCAGAGGAGCGGCGACACTGGGAGCACCAGCCATAATTCCAGCAACAGATGCTGATGGAGTTGAGGAGCCCTTCCACTGATGGCCTGAGGCAGCACATGAGAGGTCGCTGCGAAGAGAGCGCATGACTGAGTGAGACCAGGTTCGAAGGGGAGTGTCTCTTTGTCCCAGACTTGGGCTATAAGGTCTCTTTTATCAGTCCAGCAAAAACACAGCTGAAGGAAATCCATTGGACATCGTTGGGGGCCAGAGAGTGCTGAGGCGATCGCAGAGGGCACGGCTTGCCTGCACCTTCCCCTCCCTGGAGCCCAGTCATGGCAAGAGGTAGGAATCCCTCACCAGGCCTGATGCACATGACATGGCCTGCGACCTACCTGTGGAAGAGGTGCCGCACAGCAGACAGTGGGTCTCCTGCAGCGCTGCTTGCTGGGGACTGCCAGGGACAGCTGTACATTAGCCATTACTGAAGATTGGGAGTGGGGGGGGCCGAGGGGTCGGCTTGTTGGGTGGCCACCCACATGAGTAGCCCTAAAATGGTATCTCAGGCCTGCCACCGCAGTGCATGTGCGCAGTGAACTGCCATGTTGTCCTGGCAAGAGTCCACACTTGCCAGGACCTACCCTTCCCTTTCTGTGCACACAGGACACCCCTATAGTAGGCCCAAGGTACCCCCCTGGGCAGGGTGTAATGTATGTGAAAGGTAGGACATGTACTGATGTGTGTAACATGTTCTAATAGTGAAATACAGCCAATTTCGTTTTTCACTATTGAAAGGCCATCTTGCCCATAGGATAGAATGGGGAAGGCTGTGTACCATTATACCAGCCTATCATCCCATAGGAACAAGATGGAGACATGGAGTCTGGTACCCTTGAATTCAGAAATTAATAACGCAACTTTTAGTGAAGATATTTTTTAAATCCTGCGTTTAGAAATGACACTTTTAGAAAGCTGCTATTTTTCTGTTCAAACCTTCCTGTGTGCCTCTGCCTGGTTGTGGATTGTCTGTCTAGCTTTGGGGAGTGACAGGGGCTGGTGAGGTGTCTTGGCTCCAGGAGTCTGGGTGTGTAGCTCTAGGTTGAATAGACCCATCTGCATTTAGAGAGGTGGGTGGGGAGATCACTGTAGCTGAGTAGGGCTGTGCCTGCCTCCACAAAGGACTGGCTCCAACTCCTGCTGGGCGTCTGAGGACCCTGGCCCACTTTTTCAAAGGAAGAAGTTGTGCACTGGCAGAGTGCCCCCAGGACTGGTTTGACCTGGGTCCAAAACCCCCAACACATGAAGAACAAAGCATTTAGGGGTTTAAAAGTAGGACAGAGACCCCTTGAAAATTAGACTTTTACAATCAAGAGGAACCTCTGCCGGAAGAAGAACAGCTGGAGAAACTAAGGAAGATTGCCTTTGCTGTGTACTCTGGGGCTGCCCCGCTGTTTTGCTGATCCAACTGAAAGGAGAGAAGAAGGGGATTTTGCTGTGTGCTGTGATTCCCCCCCTACCTGCTTGGAACCAAGACTTTGTTGTGTGCTGTGTCTAAGCTAGAGTCTCCAAGGGCCTGAGTAGAGCTGGCCTCCTGTTGGGAGCACAGGGATACCAAGATTCCCAGAAAACAACTGTAATTGATGAGCTGAGTGCGTGTTGGGGTGTACAGTCGGTGCCCGTGGGTTGTCTGTCCTTCGGTGTGCAGTCGGCACACAAGGAAAGCCCCCGTGAGGAGAAGTACGCACTGAGGGCCGGTATCTTTTCACCACGACCCCCCTTTGCCAAGCGTACTGTACATTCCCCCTTTTGATTTTATCACTGCAGCATCTCGAGCTAAACAGCCCGAGGCCGAGTTCGCCGTGGAAATAGGAGTTGCTGTGGGGCTGCACCACTGTGCCGCGCTGTGATTGGCCTCCGCTGTCCGGGACTCCCTCCTCGTCATCACAGGGCCCCGCTGGGATTGGTTCCATCCGCCCGGGAGTCCCGCCACGTCATCAAAGTGCCCCATTGCCAATGTTTCCACCGTCACAGAGCCCCGCAGCGTCATCGGGAGGCCTCTCTGCTATTGGTCCTGCCGCGAGGGCTTCCCCGAGAGAGAGGAGAACTGCCCGGGAGGCCAGGGAGCCTCGTAGAGAAGGAACTGTACTGTCTGAAGCCCTCACAATGTGGTGGCCTCCTTCTTTCCCGAGGTAAACTGCCTGCAGTTCAGATCCTATTAGTTAACGCTGGGAGAGGGAGCCGTGAGCGGTACCCGGGAGCAGGTTTGCCCTACCCGGGGTGGGTAACCTACCGGTAGCGTGCATGCCTGTTTTCTTTGCGCAAAGAAGAGGCAGCGGGTGCTTAAGTAAAATTTGGAGCCCCATTTTGAAACCACACAGCATTACCATACTCGCTGCAGTAACGGGACACAAAGACTGCCTGGACTATTGTTAGTTGAGCCCCCCCTTTCTGGGATTGCACGTGGGATAATACGGGAACTATAAGTTAAGAAGACACTACAAGAGAACCGTTTTTCTTTGACTTGCGACAGAAGTTTATTACGTGTGTTGGCCTTGCTTTTTAATATTTGGTCTTACCATAACTACCTGTGTGGTGTCCTTTGTGGTGTGTCACAGTGTTATTGTGGGTGTTCGTGCAAAATACTTTACGCATTGCCTTGGGGATAAGCCTGTCTGCTCATGCCAAGCTACCAAGGGAGTGAGAAGGGGTTATCAACAGTGTGTACCCCTTTACCCTGTCTAGAAGTAAGGGTCCCTATTTGGTCAAAGGTACCCATCTCTGTCAACTCGAGAGTAGACCCCCAATTCTCACATTGGTGGGCAGCGGTGAGGATTTGAACTTGTATTTGAACTTGACCTACAGTAATTAGTGTACACCACTAGTTTTAGCGCAGACCACGACGCAGCGACATACTGTACCTATTTTTTTTTATCCTATTTTTGAGAAGCCTTTGCAAGCATCATGTTTCAGAAAGGAAAAGAAACAAGTGAAAGTGCAGAATTGGAATTTGTGATTCAGGATTTGCTCACATACAAGCTGGAGCAGTTGAAACAATTCTGCAAAAAGTTTAGATGTCCCATGACGAACAGCTCTAAAAAGGAGGAGCTACAGAAGGCCTTAAGGGCCTGGTGGTAGGCCAAACACGTTGAGACAGACGTTGTCACTGGTGAGGGGGTTACAAATGGGGATGGTTTTATATCCCATGATTTGCCAGTAGGCAGGCCAGCTTCTAGGCCTAGCAGCAGCCATTCCAGTAGGGGCTTTTCTCCAGAGGAGCTGGAGGAGAATCAGAGGGTCAGAGACCATGAGTTAGAGCTTTTTAAACTCAAGGCGCAAGCAGAAGAGAGGAAGTTACGCCTTGAAGGTGAAAAGAAGGCGGAAGAGAGCAGGAAAGCTCTCGCTTTGGAGGAAAAGAAACTCCAGTGGGCTCATGAGTTGAGATCTCAAATCCAAACAAGTGGAGTCCAGTTCCAATGGTGGCAGCCCACAGCCAGTGCAGGTGGGTAAGGTGTACATACCCAAAGATTTGGTACAGAATTATCAGAGGGGTGAGGATATCTATGCCTGGTTTAGATTGTATGAGCTTGCCTTGAAGATGAATGAAGTGCCTGAGAAAAGTTGGGGGGCGGGCCTGTGGAAGCATTTTGAACCCTCTGGGAGGGATGTCTTGTCACCCTTAGAGTCAGCAGGTACCCTAACCTACCTCGCTATGAAGGAGGCCTTATGCCTCCAGTATGGTCTTACTCCAGAACAGTACCGCCAGAAGTTTAGAAACTTAAAAAAACTTGAGTCCAGTACCTGGGTGGAGTGTGTGAGTATGTACACACATGCACTGGAAGGTTGGATAAAGGGCAGCAAAGTAACTGATTATGTGGGGTTGTGTCACTTAATTAGTTGGGAGCTCTTGATTAGTCTATGTGATCCAGAGCTGCGCCAGCATCCTCTGGATAGCAAGTTAACTGACCCCAGTGAGGTTGCTAAGAGGCGGACTGTTGGACTAGCACCAGGGTTCACAAGGGGGTGGTGGGTACCACAGGGAAAGGTCGGCAAGGTCCCCTGCAGAAGGGTGGGGAGGACAAGGGTAACCAAAAGGAGTTCTCTAAAGGGCCCCAAAATAGTTACCAGGAGAAGGAGTCCCAAACCCCAAGCTTAAGAAGTCCTGGCCCCCTAAGGGCAGACAGGACAACCGAGCTCAGACCACATGTTATGCATGTAGGGAAGTGGGTCACATTGCCCCTAAGAGCCCCAAGAAATCCCCAGCACCCACTGGTGCTCATACACCGGGTCTAGTGAGTGTAGCGTTGGGGGAAGATCTGATTTCCATTGGGGAGGAGGGATTAGCAGTGATGACCCTTGTCTCTTTAGGAGACCGAGAGATGGTCCAAGACACCCCTCTGCCCCAGAACACTAAGAAATACGGGCAGTGGGTGACCATCAATGGGAAGAGGTTGGAGGCTCTGCGAGACACTGGAGCCAGCATGACATCCGCGAGGTGTTGGTGGGTGTCTGAAGAGTAGGTGATTCCCAATGTACTCCGCCCAGTAGTTGCAGCTGACAGCTCAGTGCGCCTCTACAAAGTGGCGCATGTTCCCTTCCCATGGATGGGGGTCTCTGGTCTCTTGGAAGTTGTTGTAAGTCAAGCCTTGCCTGTAGACTGTCTGCTAGGTAATGACCTGGAGAATTCTCCATGGAAGGATGTGGAGCACCAAGCTCATCTGGAGATGTTGGGTGTGCCTCCGTGGATCTGTGTGACCACGCGCGCTATGGCAGCCAGTAAGGGTGATTCAGCAGAACTGGAGCCTGGAACAGTGGCCCAGAGACCTGCTGTTAGACCTGGCACCATTGGCATGGGTCTCCCTTCCATTTTATTCTGTTGCCTCATGTGTTTTTGCTGGTGTTAGATGCTCAGAGCACTGTGCCACTGCCACCAGTGCCACAGTGCAAGTGCTCCCTGTGTAAATTGCTATATTGATTGGATTCCATGATTAGCTTATTTGGTTTACTGTCAGACCCTAGTACAGTGCACCGGGAGTGCCCAGGGCTTGTAAATCCAAATGCTGCTAGTGGGTTCGCAGCACTGATTGTGCCACCCACAGAGGCAGCCTTGCAAAATGTGTGTATGGTCTGCCATTGCAGAGCCTGCATGCAGTCTGGTACTGTCATGCTGACTGGGCAAGTGAACCCACTTGCCAGTCCCTAAACCTTCCCTTACCTTCATGTTAGTCACCCCTATGGTAGGCCCAAGAGCAGGGTGCATTGTAGTTATAAGGTACTACAAGCCCTGATGTGTGTGGCATGTCCTAATAGTGAATTACAGCCATTTTCGTTTTCACTATTGCAAGGCTACCTGTTCTCCATTAGCCAGAGATGGGCTATTAGAATTATTACATTCTATAATCCTAACAGACTCAGAGAACATGGTGGAAATTCGAGTTTAGTATGCCTGAACTCAGAATAATAAAATACATCTTTGAGTAAAGTTTATTTTAATATTATGTGTTTGCAAATACCACTTTTAGAAAGTAGGTATTTGCTTGCCTAACCTTTCCCAGCCTGCCTCTGCTAGGATGTGTATCTGCTGTCTGGTTTCTGTGAGTGACAGGGCTGGGGAATTCCAAAGGGCAGGGCTAGGTAGCCCGGTGGTGAATAGAGAGATTTACATCCAGATGGGTGGGAGGAGTGCACCTGGGCTCTGAATAGGACTGTGCCTTTCCACCACAATGCTGGCTCCACCTCCTGCGGAGTGTCTGATGTCTCTAGCCTGCTCCCTGAATTAGAAAGACAGAGTTATGTCCACAGAGTGCTCAAGAACTGGTTTAGACTGGGCAAAGGCCCCTCAGCCCCAGAGAAACAAATGATTTAGGGGTATAAGTAGTGAGACTCTGCTCCCAAGAAATTAGATCCAGATCAGACAAAGATACTTCAGAAACCTCTGAAGTTACAAGAAGAAACCTCTGCCTCAAGAGAAGGAACTGGGAAAGCTGAAGGAGGAATACTGTCCCTGACCTGGGGGATTGGCCTGCAGTGGTTGCCTTGCTGCTGAAGGAGAGGAGGAAGACTTAAAATACTTTATTTTCACTTGTGCAAAAGATCTCAAAGGGCTTGTAAATGAGCTTGCCCCCTGAACGAAGTCCCAGGACCAGTGGACTTCACCAGCCTTGAGGAGAGCTGCTGGAGACGCTGTTTTCCGTAGCGCCGAGGCAGAGAGCTGTGTGTGCCTCGTACGATCGACTCGTGTCTTGCAAAGCACCGTACCAAGTCCATCTGCCTCAATCAATGCGACTCTGAGTCCAACGACTCGTACCAACGACGTCAACGAGCTGTAGCTCGTACCGTGACTGGCAGACAATGCATCGTACAATACTTCGCCTCATCGAATCGCACTGGTCGGAACAACGTGTACATTGCCACTGATTTCAAGTCTACAATCGCACATGGAGGTGGGTACGCTTCCCACGTCCGCGTCGTACTGCCCGCCTCGCACTGCGTTCAAGGACTGGACAACGCAGCTCGTACGCCGCAACGTAATCTGAATGCCCACACCAAGCACCGTCCACCTCAATCATCGCAGCTGGGCTCAACGATCCGTACAAATGACATCAACGAGCCGTAGCTCGCGCCGTGACAGGAAGACAACGCACCATGCAACGCTTTCTTTTTACATCGCCGCGTCCGTGTCGAACACATCTCAAAAAAGTACTGAGTGACACTCGCACAACATCCTGTACGCATCGGACCGAAGCGTCCGCTGCGCTTATTAGACTCTTTGTGTTCTTTTCATCACTGTGAGAGCGGGACAAAGGGTACGAATTGCACAGAACACTAAAACTAAGCCTTTTTAACAAGCACTCTTTATTGCTGATAGTATTGTGGGTTATTTTTGTCATTATTTGGTCTTGTGCTAAGTCTTTATATAAAAGCTAACTATTTTTGATATACTACCAGTGTGGTGTCTATTTGTAGGTTTGTCACTGTGCGTGTTCACAAATGCTTAACTTACATCGCCTCTGAACTAGCCTTGACTGCTCGCGCCACGTCGCCTAGAGGGTGAGCAGGGGTTATTTTAAGAGGGTAATTCCATCGCCCTGACTAGAGGAGAGGGTCCCTGCTAGGCACAAGTACCTACCTGTGCCAACCAGAGACCCCCAATTCTAACACCTGCCAGGAGAGGAAGCGGAATGGGGCGCGGGAAACCGCCCCATTGTTCCCATGGCCCAGGAGGGAGCAGAACCTGAGGGGGATGCCCTGGAGCCTCCTACCGGGGAACAAGTGGCCGAACTGGCGGACCTACCTGAGCTGACCCATTGGCAGCAAGAAGGTGGCCCCTCCAGGGAGGAATTCTGCAAGGCGCAGAAGGAGTGCCCTTCCTTCATTGGTGTGCGGCAACAGGCTGTAGACCAGGCAGCAGGTGGAGCGTCCAAGGATCATCTCATTTACTGGGAAGATGAGTTGTTGTATAGTGAGCCTAAGTTCGCTGAGTCCGGTGCAGCCCGTGTGCTGGTGGTACCTGAGCGCTTCAGGAACTTCCTAATGGGTCTGGCTCATGTCGGGCCTCTCGCAGGACATCTGGGGCAAGACAAGACCTTCCAAAGGCTTGTCACCCACTTCTACTGGCCCAGGGAAAGAAGCTTGTCAGCACCTTTTGTAGATCTTGCCAAACATGTCAGGCCAGTGGCAAGAGAGGAGGAACGTAAAAGGCACCCCTCCAACTCTTTCCTGTGGTAAGCACCCCTTTCGAGCGGGTGGGCATCGACATTGTGGGGCCCCTAGACCCCAAGACAGCCTTAGGCAACAGGTTCATCCTGGTCTTGGTGGACCATGCCACCCGGTACCCGGAAGCAGTCCCTCTCAGGACAATCACAGCACCCGTGGTGGGCCGTGCATTGATGGGGATCTTTTCCCGTGTGGGGTTCCCCAGAGAGGTGGTCTCCTACCAGGATACCAACTTCAGCTCTAGGTACATGAAGTCTCTGTGGGAGGAGTGTGGGGTAACTCATACGTTCACCACTCCTTACCACCCTCAAGGAAATGGGTTGGTTGAAAGGTTCAACCGCACCCTGAAAGGTATGATTATGGGCCTAGCGGAGCCCATGAGACGGAAGTGGGACGTCTTTTAACTATGCCTGTTGGTTGCCTACAGGGAGGTGCCTCAGAAGTCTTTAGGGTTCAGTCCCTATGAGCTTCTGTATGGACACCCTGTTAGAGGACCTCTCACACTGGTGAAGGAGGGGTGGGAGAAATCCCATGGGAAAACCCCCCAGGATTTGTTCAGCTATGTGCTGGCCTTCCGCAACAAGACACAATGCTTCAGGAAGCTCGCTCAGGAGAACCTGGAAGCTAGCCAGGAAGAAATAAAAAGATGGTACGACCAGAATACCACTCTGGTCGAATTTCAACCTGGGCAGAAAGTATGGGTGATGTCGCCAGTGGAGCCTAGTGCACTCCAAGACAAGTGGACTGGGCCATATGAGGTGGTGGAGCGCAAGAGCGAAGTAACCTACCTGGTAAACGTGAAGACTCCCAGGCTGCCCCTGACAGTCTTGCATGTGAACCGCCTCAAACCCCACTTTGAGAGGTCTGAAGTGACAATGCTCCTGGCTACGGATGCTGGAATGGAAGAAGAAAGTGACCCTCTTCCTGACCTTCTGGCAACCAAGGAGCAAGATGGGTCAGTGGATGGTGTGATCCTCTCGCCCACCCTGGCCCCAGAACAGCAGAGGGACTGTCGCCAAGTGTTGGCTCAGTTTGCCTCCCTGTTCTCCCTGACCCCAGGTATCACCAATTGGTGCGTCCATGATGTGGACACTGGAGATAGTTGACCAGTGAAACAGAAATTTTACAGGGTAGCTGACAAGGTCAGGGTCAGCATCAAGGAAGAGGTTTCCAAGATGTTAGCGCTAAGGGTGATCGAGCCCTCCAGCAGTCCCTGGGCTAGCCCAGTGGTCTTAGTGCCAAAAGCTGCTGCGCACAGTGCCACTCCAAAACTCAGGTTTTGTGTGGACTACTGTCGGCTGAATGCGGTCACGAAAACTGACGCACACCCTATCCCCAGAGCTGATGAGCTTGTGGATTGGTTGGGAGCTGCCCAGTACCTCAGCACATTTGATTTAAATTCTGGGTACTGGCAGATTGCCTTGACTGAGGGGGCCAAAAAGAGGTCTGCATTCTTAACGCCAGAGTGGCCCTTCCAGTTCCGTGTCATGCCCTTTGGGTTGAAGAATGCCCCTGCCACATTCCAGAGACTGGTTAACCAGGTACTGACTGGGCTGGAGGAATTCAGCGCCGCATACCTGGATGACATTGATGTGTTCAGCTCCACGTGAGAGGAACACTTGCAACACCTCTGTGAAGTGTTGAAGGCTCTGCAAAGGGCAGGCCTCACTATCAAGGCCAGCAAGTGCCAGATAGGGCAGGGATCTGTGGTGTATTTGGGACACCAGGTAGGGAGGGGCCAGGTGGCGCCCCTACAAGCAAAGATTGATACCATTCTGGCTTGGGAGACAGAAGTGAGAGCCTTCTTAGGTCTCACCGGGTATTACCGGCGGTTTGTCAAGGGATATGGCACCATCATTTCCCCCTTGACAGAGCTGACTTCCAAGAAGCAGCCCAGGAAAGTGAATTGGACCGATGCCTGTCAAACTGCTTTTGCTGCCCTGAAGACTGCCATGTGCACAGCACTGGTACTCAAGGCACCTGATTTCTCCAGTGAGTTTATAGTACAGACAGATGCTTCAGAGCATGGAGTGGGAGCAGTACTCTCACAGGTGAACAACGAGGGCTGGAACCAACCTGTAGCTTTCATTAGTAGAAGGCTACTTCCCAGGGAACAGAGGTGGAGTGCAATTGAAAGGGAAGCTTTTGCTGTTGTATGGGCGCTGAAGAAGCTAAGGCCATACTTGTTTGGGACTCACTTCCGGGTTCAGACAGACCACAGGCCCCTCAGATGGTTGATGTAGATGAGGGGTGAGAATCCAAAACTGTTGAGGTGGTCCATCTCCCTACAGGGGATGGACTTCACGGTGGAGCACCGCCCTGGTACAGAGCACGCGAATGCTGAAGGTATGTCCAGGTTTTTCCGCATTAGTTATGTTATGTTGGATTTCACTTTTGCTGGTTTAGATGCTTTGGACCCTTTGGCCACTACTAATTGGTGGCCAGGGGCAAGTGCTCCCTGTGTAAATTATTAAACATGATTGGTCCTAAATGATTATGTAAAGTAGCATACCCAGGCAAGCACATATAAGAACTGGCACAAATCAATTAACAAACAAAACAGAATTAATAGTAACACACTGAATTTAGCATAAGAAGTACATTTTAATAAATTTCATAAAAAGTGACATGAGTTAAATCATTGACATGTTGGAAAACAAATTCCATTAATAAATATACATTGTTGTATACAATAAAATATATCGTGGGGAGATGGTTTCCTGTCTACGCGTTTCGACACGTTGAAGGTGTCTTCCTCAGGACACTACCATCATGATACTGGAAGTGAAATAAACAATGTTTAAGAATTTGTCTTTATGCTAAACAGTTTATGATAATAGATGATTGGCATATTTGCATTACCTGTTAGGTCCCTAGTAGAGTGCACTGAATGGGCGAGGGCTGGTAATTTAAATGGTACTAGTGGGCCTGCAGCACTGATTGTGCCACCCACATGAGTAGCCCTAAAATGATATCTCAGGCCTGCCACAGCAGTGCCTGTGCGCAGTCAGTAAACTGCCATGTCTTCCTGGCAAGGGCCCACACTTGCCAGGCAATACCCTTCCCTTTCTGTGCACATAGGACACCCCTATAGTAGGCCCAATGTACCCCCCTGGGCAGGGTGCAGTGTATGTGAAAGGTAGGACATGTACTGATGTGTGTAACATGTTCTAATAGTGAAATACAGACAATTTCGTTTTTCACTATTGAAAGGCCATCTTGCCCATAGGATAGAATGGGGAAGGCTATGTACCATTATACCAGCCTATCTTCCCATAAGAACAAGATGGAGACATGGAGTTTGGTACCCTTGAATTCAGAATTTAATAACGCATCTTTTAGTCAAGAAGGTTTTTAAATCCTGCGTTTAGAAATGACACTTTTAGAAAGCTGCTATTTTTCAGTTCAAACCTTCCTGTGTGCATCTGCCTGGTTGTGGATTGACTGTCTGGCTTTGGGGAGTGACAGAGGCTGGTGAAGTGTCTTGGCTCCAGGAGTCTGGGTGTATAGCTCTAGGCTGAATAGGCCCATATGCATTTATTTATTTATTTATTTTATATTCTTGTATAGCGCAAGAATCGACCCCTTACGAGGTATCTCCGCGCTTTGCTCGCAGGGTGGAATGGCAGGTGTTACCAGAGGTTGTGGTTGTCGACTGATGGTTGATTATTTATTCTTCCTGGAATAAGACGGTTTTTAGTTTCTTCCTGAAGGAGGAATGGTTGGAGGTTTGTCTTATGCCGACGGGTAGGTTATTCCAAAGTTTGGGCCCTACCAGAGAAAAGGCTCTGCCACCTTGTCTGTTTTTTTTTACCAGGAGAGTTTTTATTAGCAGTTGATTGCTTGATCGTAAGGCTCTGTCAGGTTTGTAGAGGGGTAGCTTTTGGGTCAGATAGTTGGGGGCTTTCCCGAACAGGCATTTGTGAACAATGCAACAGATTTTGAATTTGATGCGTTGTCGTATTGGCAACCAATGCAGTTCTCGCAGCAGAGGCTTGGAGGGGGTTCTGGGGGGGGCATTCAAAACCAGTCTTGCTGCTGTGTTTTGGACTACCTGAAGGCGATTTATGGCGCTCTTGTTGGCTTGTATCAGGAGTCCGTTGCAGTAATCAATTTTACTTATCACCATAGTCTGCACTAGGGTCTTTCTGTAGTTGTCTGATAGGTAAGGGAAGACTCGTCTTAACAGACCAATTGTGTGGAAACATGCCCCTGCGACTGCACTCACATGTTCCTTCAAGGTTAGATTTTGATCTAACTTCACCCCCAGATTTTTTACTGTTAGTTTTGGGGTGGGTACTGGTCCCAGATCTAAGGGCCACCAGTCGGGGGACCATAGTATGGACGCTTTTCCAAAAAGCATTAGCTCCGTTTTTCCAACGTTGCATTGTGATACCAAGATTCACAGAAAACAACTTTTATTGGTGAGCTGAGTGCGTGTTGGGGTGTCCAGTCGGTGCCCATGGGTTGTCTGTCCTTCGGTGTGCAGTTGGCACACAATGAAAGCCCCACGTGAGGAGAAGTACGCACTGAGGGGTGGTAACTTTTCACCACCGACCCCCGTTTGCCAAGCGTACTGTACAATCCCCCTTTTGATTTTATCACCACCACATCTCGAGCCCGAGGCCGGGTTCGCTGTGGAAAGAGGAGCTGCCGAGGGGCTACACCGCTGTGCCGCGCTGTGATTGGCCTCCGCTGTCCGGGACTCCCTCCTCATCATCGGAGGGCCGCGCTGGGATTGGTTCCAGCCGCCCGGGAGTCCCGCTGCGTCATCGAAGTGCCCCATTGCCATTGCCTCCGCTGCCATTGAGCCCCGCAACGTCATTGCGAGGCCTCGCTGCTATTGGTCCTGCCTCGAGGGCTTCCCCCACAGAGCGGAGAACTGCTGGGGAGGCCCGGGAGCCTTGCAGAGAAGAAACTGTACCGTCTGAAGCCCTCACATCATGGCCGTCTCCTTCTTCCCCGAGGTAAACTGCCTGCAGTTCAAACCCTATTAGTTAACGCGGGGAGAGGGAGCCGCGAGCGGTGCCGGGGAGCAGGTTTCACCTACCCGGGGTAGTGAGCCTACCAGTAGTGTGCAGGGCCTGTTTTATTTGTGCAAAGAAGAGACAGCGGGGGCTTAAGTAAAGTTTGGAGTCCCGTTTTGAAATCACGCAGCATTACCATACTCGCTGCAGTAGCGGGACACAAAGACTGCCTGGACTATTGTTAGTTGAGGCCCCCCTTGCTGGGATTGCAAGTGGGATAATACAGGAACTATAAGTTAAGGAGACACTACAAGAGAACCGTTTTTCTTTTACTTGCGACAGAAGTTTATTGTGTGTGTTGGCCTTGCTTTTTAATATTTGGTCTTGCCTAAATACTAGATAAAGAGTCTATTTTTGATAACTACCTGCGTGGTGTTATTGTGGGTGTTGGTGCAAAATACTATATGCATTGCCTTGGGGATAAGCCTGTCTGCCTGTGCCAAGCTACCAAGGGGGTGAGCAGGGGTTATCAACAGGGTGTACCCCTTTACCCTGACAAGAAGTAAGCGTCCCTATTTGGTCAAAGGTACCCATCTCTGCCAACTAGAGACCCCCAATTCTAACATACATCAAACAAACAACATTGTAGGAGAAGGCTGGAGTGGTGGGGCGAGGAGACTCTTGGACAGATGGGCTTCAGAAGGCCATCATCCTACAGGCTATACAGGTTTTCAAAGACACAATGGAAAGGAAACTGGGAAAACTGAAAGTAGATTTACCTCTTGTGAGAAGTTAGCCTGGCATATGATGTCCACTATCTAGTGGGCACCTTGCACCAGTCTAAACGACCTTTATTGATGATAGTTGTAAAGTCAACCTTATAGACAAGCTATCCTAGTGGTAGCATGGACCAGCAGTCTTAGGTTAAAACTTCAGAGAGCATGTGAAGCAAGCTGTTTTACCAATTATAATCCCTTGAATACCAAATGAAAGAACACCACACAAGGTATATATAAAATATATATGTATTTATTTCTAACACAACCCCTCTGCACTCTTTATGAGGTCAGAGATCGAAATACATCACAAGTTACTCAATTAGCATACAATAAGTTGCACAAATACAGTTATTCCCTAGGGGCCTCACAAACCATATACTAAGTACCTGGTATAAGAACCACTACAGAAATAGTGAATAGGCCTAGGGCCTAGGGAATTGCTGGGGCTACACTAAACAACCATAGGTTAGGGAGTAGGAGACCCACAGGAGACGTGTGCAGTGTCTAAACACAGTCGAGAGTTACCATTGAATTATAATGGAGAACGAAGAAGTTACAAAGTTACTGTTTAAGGGCACTTCCGGATGGACTACGCCAAAACCCTTTAATCTAGGACACTTCGAGAGAAGACCCACTGGAGCACCGGAGTACTCATGTTACCTCACCCAGGGAAGCCGAGTGCATAGGTGCCTTTTGGTGTCGGGTTTCGTTGATGATTTCTATGGAGATCTGCAAAGAAGTGCTGCAGGCGACCAGAGGAAAAGTGTCTGGGTGGAACCAAGGGTGGATAGAAGATGTGAACAACCTGAAAGCAGAGGGGACAGAGTCTGGGTTACTAGCCAGTGACCAGGAAGGAACCAGGAACGAACCAGGCAATGTCGCGATGATCTCAGGTGAAGAGGTGAAGCTTGTCTCTGCAGCCACGAGGAACAGGAGGCGTCGACGAGGACCAGGAGCTAGATTCGAGCTGTCCTACAAAGGATCTAGTTGACTGCGGTGTCGGTATCCAGACTGCACCCAACAAGCCTTGGCAAACGCAATTCACGCAGGAAGTGATGATTGGCTTCGGAGCAGACCAGCAAGGTCTGGTGAGCTTCTCCTTTGCTAGGAAGCTGTAGCAAACCTTGAGAAACCAGGAAAGCAGTTTGGTTTCAAAGGTTTGTCTTCAGGGGGCTCACTAGCCTGCGGGCTAGCAACCGGGAAGACGCATTGAGCTGCAATGCAAGAGCGGGCCCCACGCGGCGCTCAAGGAGTGTGGAGGGCTGAGCTTCAGTGCAAATGGTGCTCGGGTCTGGGGCTTCTCGTAACCCAGTGCAGAACTGAGAGTTACCTCAGGAGTCGATGCAGTTAGCAAAATGCAGGATGTCCAGGGTGTCCGGTCCCACATCTCTCGTGTCCACCACGGGTCTCAGCTTTGCTGTGAATGTGGGTCTGAGTCAGAGAAGTCTAAGAGTCCAGTTCTGGTGTCGCTGAGTCTTCGGGTTCCGGCGGGAGCGTCAACAAAGCAAACTGGCAAGTTACTGGTGGTGCCTGTTTGCACAGGGTGGTCACTCCTTGACCACAAGGGAGATGTCTTCAGCCTTCTAGTCAGAATAGAACGTCGAAGGTCCAAGAGTTTCGTATCAGAGTTTTGTTCCAGGATAATCTAAAGTCCTGCGGACTAAGAAAATGGGCTGGATTACATGCTAGGTTCCTCCTATGGGTGGACCTGGGAAGGGGGTGGTCATACCCCTTTCCCTTTGTCCAGTTTGGTGCCAGAGAAAGGCTGGTGTGCCCCAGCAACTGGTTTGAACCGGGCTATGCATGGAGCACCTTGTGTGCCCCAGGCAGTGTCTGGAAAAGCATCTTCCCATTCAACCCACCCTGCCCCAATACACAACAGGATGTCTGGGGAGGTGCTAGCACCTCCGTCGAAAGGAAATCTATTGTCCAGGCCTCCTTTTCTGGAGTTTCCCCCAGCAACAGGAGGTCAGACTTGTGTCTGTGGCAGCAGCATCCATTTTGTGATGCTGAGGCTCTGTTTAACTTTAACTGGGTAAAGCAGTAACTA
Source organism: Lissotriton vulgaris (assembly GCF_964263255.1). Classification (NCBI taxonomy): domain Eukaryota; kingdom Metazoa; phylum Chordata; class Amphibia; order Caudata; family Salamandridae; genus Lissotriton; species Lissotriton vulgaris. Next base: position 1,060,893,265 of record NC_141693.1, on the reverse strand, counting down.
CATGTCCCGGGGGGGGGGGGGGTAGTATTCCAAAGTGTTTGACACTTACACAACATGTTTTGATAAAGCCAAACCAAAGTTAGCATTAACCGTGAGGATTATAATGCACTTAAGAGTATATGGTATGGCTATATCATAGAACAGCTATAAGGAGAAGGTTCCGAAAGCTGCAGAGGGGCTCAGCTCATACTAGGGCACCCTCTCACATAAAACCAAGCACTCTGGCTCCAGGATTGCTGAGGCCTACCATAGGAGTGACTTATAGGTGCGTATGTGTCTATACATATGGGTAGATATAGGTATACTATATCTAAGTAAGGGGTGATTACACCACCTTACCCAAGCTGAGTGATCAGCCTGTGGTGTCAGTTTGGATGGCCAGCCAGGGGTGGCATAATACATGCTGCAGCCCCTGGTAGGCCTTGGATGCACCTATGCCCTGGGTACCTATGGTACATTATACAGGGGCTCACAAAGGTGACCCAATACCCAATCAGGTATGTACCTAAAGTACATGGTATCAATTTAGAGAGAGAACAGCTGGGCAGTGGGTCTGATAAGCAGGCCCACAGCCACACTAAAGTCGAAAAACCAGAAAACCACAGCAAAAACTGGGGGTGACCATAGGAAGCAGACCCTACTCTCCTACAGCTCTGATCCAACAAGACTTGCGGAACAAAGAAGCCAGACACAGAGGTGGAGGGAAGAGTTTCTAACAGAGGACACAGTGAAGTCACAAGTGTCTAGACTAACCTCACTGCAATGAGTCGTTGGCCAACTGGAGACTAGAGCAGAGGATTCTGAGGGACGATTGAGGCACAACAACCTGCACATTGTGGGCATACCTCAAGGGTTGGAGGGAGAAGCACCAACCACGTTCATTTCAGACTGGCTGAAAAGCTGGGTACTGGCCTCCGAGGTCTCATCCTTCTTAATAGTGCAGGGTGGGGTGACATCAATGACAGCTGATTTTCCACGGTAGATTTGGGAAGAAGGCACACCTGTCCAGCCTCGACGACGCTCACGATTGTTTTTGGGCTAATGAATGAGTCACTGAATTTGAGCATCAACTAGTTCGAGCGACCATGTGTGTGTTACTATGCAATCGCCCCGAAGGGCGCAGGGGTCCCTTGAGTGAGCTGCAGACCTGTGCCCAGCCATGCAACTATTTTACAATGGCGCCAGCAAGCTGCCAGCACCGTTGTAAAATAGTTACAAAGTTAGCTTGCACAGGAAGCACTTAGATAAAATAAAGCAGCACCTGCTTCGTTTTATCTAGTGGTTCCTGTGCAAGCTAACTTTGTAACTATTTTACAACGGCGCTGGCAGCTTGCTGGCGCCATTGTAAAATAGTTGCATGAGTGGGGGTTCAACTTTTGAACCCGTTACGTTCGAGGGTTTTTTTTTGCGGATTTTGCGGGAAATCCGCAAAATTCGCGGATTGCGGATTTCCCAAAAATCCGCAAAATCCGCAAGCGTAACAGATTTCCCGCTCACACCTAGTGTTAAACACCTCATCCTGGAACTGCATGGGGGTGCCTGGGGATTGCTGGTAATACAAACCCCAGGCTGTTTTAACTTGTTTTGTTTTATGTTTTAAAGTTTTGGGTTGTGAGGGGCAGGGGATGGGAAAAGTTTGGGAGGGGGTTGCACGACAGGGGAGATGTACACTCCAGGCTAGCCCAGTTGGCTTCTATCCCTAGTTGCACCAAGACAGTAAGTTGTGAAAGTATGGGGGAGTTGTTGCCTTGGGAGTGGGGAGGGAAAGTTGCACTGGCACATACATTAACATATATCTCGCAGCCTCACATAGATTATATAAACAGGTCACTGACACCTATATCCATACAGGCACCCCCAGGAAAAATAACGGATACACAACCCACTTTCTCAGGAAGGCTATGTGTCCTTTCATGGAATGTTAATGGCCTTCCACATAAAATCAAGCAGGGGGCTGTCCTGAAGGCGGCACACAAAACAATCCAGGCATACGCTTCCTACAGAAGACCTGCTTAATGGATAAGCACTGCCCCTTCCTAGTATGAAGAGAGGGTACTCTAAGGTGTTCAACTCTGGGTTTCACCGCAGATCTAGGGGAGTAGCCATCCTAATCCGGAGACCCCCCCCCCGGTGGTGTCCAAGGTATGGCACAATGCTCTGGGGCGCTATAAAGCAGTGACTGAAATCTTACTACGGGTCCCAATCTCTCTGATCTGTGTTTACGCCCCTTCTCCACTAACAGAGGAATTCGTAACAACCTTGAGTTGAATCCTCTTGGAACTTCCGACAGCCCCTTGTATCCTGGGTGGGGATCTCAACTGGGTCAAGGACCAGGGCCTGGATTGTTCCTCCGCTATGAATGCTGCACAGTTGTGCCCAACAATACTGGCCACGTTTCTACACAACATGTCTCTATTCAATGTGTGGTGAGCACCCCATTCACTGGGGCGCTGCTACACCTTCTTCTGGTATGTGCACAGATCGTTCTCTCACCTTAATTACTTCCTTCTCCTAAAGGAGGGGCATAGGGTGCTTTCTATACAGATTCTGGTGAGAGGCGTGTCGGTTCACTCGCCAGTGCTGCTTGACTTGATCTAGGGGCCTGAGAGCCTGTCGCTGAGTGGCGTATGAATCGCTGGTGTTTGCAGGTCGGGGAGTTTCCCAAGGCTTGCCGGCAAATGGGAGAGAGATACCTGAGGTAGACTCCCCAAGTGTTGTTTGGGAGGTTGGGAGGCTATGAAAGACACTTTGAGGGGGGACAGCATCAGTTAAGCCAAAGACCTGCCGGGATGAACCCAAAAAAAAGTAGCAGACCTAGAGCACAGGACAGCTGAGCTAGAACAAGAATACCTGGCCACGACAGGCCAGGTATTGTTGTTCCTAAACACTCAGACTCTTCTGAGACAGGAACACATGCAGGAGGCCCGTGCAGCAAGGATGGCCACAAGCGGCCAGATATACCTATTGGGAAATATCCTACATTGAATCTGACCAAGGTTTACACATAATCGGGAATGCAACCATAGCGGACAGCTATGCAGCATATTACTAGTGGTTATAAAGTCTTGAAGGGGAGTGTACGTGTGCGGGCCTGAAGCAATTTGTCACAGACATTCCAGTGACCCATTTGGAACCTGCGGCCAGAAGTAAGCAAGAGGCCAGCATTACACCAGAGGAAATGGGAGAGGACCTGGCGCAACTTCAACCGTAAAGAACACCAGGAACGAATGGGTTCCTTGCAGAACTTCAGAAGCTTCAATGGCCTCAGATGGGTCTGCTCCTACTGCTGACTTTTATAGAAGCCCTGGAGGTGAGTCAATTGCTCAGTGACCTCTGAACGGCAGAAACTGTAGCGCTCTTGAAGCCAAATCGGCAGAATACATGATGCGAGGAGTACAGACCAATCTCACTCCTAGATATAGAGGTCAAGGTGTGGACAAGGCCCTGGCCAATAGATTAGCTGGTGTGACTGGGAAACTTGTTCGTCCCGACCAGTCTACTGTCATGCCCTACCGGTCCACTTGCAACATTCAAAGAGTCCACAATGCCATAGAGATGAGCGCTGTCTTTCTGGGCCACTAGGCCTTGCTTATACTTGTTTTCCAAAATGCGTTTGACTCTGTGAATTAGGATTACTTCTTTACACACTTAGCGCCCATACACTTTGGAACCAGATTAATTAGTTACATCAAAACAACTCATCTCCAGGCCAGGGTATGTATTGGTGGTTCCCTAACCCATTGGTTTAACATAAAGAGAGGACCTCATCAGGGTTGTCCACTCTCCCCTCTTCTCATTACCCTGGCAATAGATCCCCTTGTGCCGTGGATGAGATTAGATGTGTTGTTCCACAGCTTCCAATGGTCCCCGAATTTCGTTATGTGCGGTTGAAGTCTTAGTATTTCTAGACAACCATAATTATCCAGGACCACAAGCCCTTCAAATATTGGACATATTCGGGTCCTATTCAGGTCTCTGCATGAATAAGACCAAGACCTCAATATACCCCTCGCCCACTGTCCAGTGGTCAAGCAGTGGGCACACAAAGCTGAAGGTGCTTCCGGAGGTATTCAACTTTCAGGGGGTATTTGTCATCAAGAATAGAGTCCTAGCACGTTTGACTAATCTCGCCGCTCAGCTGGGGAGAAATGGCCTGAGATATCAAATCCTGGACCTCCCTCCCACTGTTATTCCTGGGCCGCTTGGCCATTTTTAAAATGTTTTTTTTCTATCAAGACTTCAAAACAAACTTCAAAACTACCCCTTCCCAGTGTGGCAAACCTTCTTTGCCAAAGCCAACAGGCTTCTGCGGGACCTCCTGTGGAATGGAGGCATGCCCAAAATTAGTTAAAAAATGTTGTAGATCCACCTTCAAGGGTGGTATAGCTACCCTGGACCTGATGTGGTATTACAGAGTGGCGCACCGTCTAGTGGTCAACAACTGGCGGTTCAATGGGTTTGGAGACCCAGCCTTTGCAGTGGAGGGTTGGGCAATGGGCCGGGACTGTCATGCAACTTCCTATACGGTGGCAATTCTGCTTCGCTCTCTACCATGGTGCTGTCCATCTGGTAAGAGGTTACAAAGGCCACAGGATAGGCCAACGGACTCACACTGGAGACATCACAATGACTAGACTACCTCAAGTGTTAGCGCTCAGTAGCTTTGACAAGTGGGACACCATAGGCATAACAATGCTCTGAGACATTCTCACAGACAGGTCTATTAAGTCCTTGAAGGAGCTACAGATCGAATATCAAATGCACGTCACACAGTTCTTCTGCTATCGTCAGCTGTGCCATGAACTCACACCGTACCTGCCACCAAATGTAGAAATAGCGGCATACTCCCTCATGAAGGAAAGAAAATCTACTCACAGACATAAAAGACCACTAATTATCTGTCCTATACCAAACACTGCTAAATCATCAACCAGATTCATTGCTCAAAATTAGAGAGGCTTCATCTCAGGACCTGGGGCAGCTAGAAAACAAAGACTCGAGAGTGGCTGTGGTGGCTCCCAGAGAAGTAGTAGTGGACTAGCAATTGTGCCTTATACATCTTAAGCTATTGCATTTCACATACCTCATTAGAGCACAGCTATTCAGAATGGGACAAATCGACTGAGTATTGTCTGTGATGTGCTAACACCACTGCAGATCTACTGGACACTTTCTGGAGCTGTCCAGTGCTATCACACTTTTGAGAAAGGGTTTTGGAGTCTTTGGGGATGGTGGTGAGTTAGAGGATCCCCAGGGACTCAACATTAATCCTACTACTATGTTTGTTCGACCATAAAGAAACTAGTACAGATTTTGGAAGTCAGTGAGTATGTTTTATTTTTTTCTAGTTTCTGGATCGCAGTTATAGTGTTATTATTTGTGTTAGTGGCGTGATCAATTACAAGAGTGTTGATGTTAGAATATTGTTGGTAAGGCTGTGCGAGGCAGAGGTTTGAGGAGATCTACTTCAACAGGAACTCAAATTGGTGAGTTATTTTGTTCAGATGAGGTCCACCAAGCTACTTGTCGGATCGAGAATGCTAATTAATATTTAGCTCGATCCAGGAGATGTATACCACCTTTATCATGATTTAATCTTAGTTTTCTAAGGGTATGAGTGGCTTTTTGTTTTTTCAAATAAATTCTATAATGATTTTGTCTGGTGCATTAAAGAGGCCATGAGATAAATGATCAGGTAGCATGCTTGCTATAAAATTCACTTGGGAAGTCACCCTCATGTTGACGGTCTATATTCCTTGGTTTTTTTTATCATCAGTATAGTGGTCAAATGTATATTGACTTTTAAGATTGCCAAAGAACAGCCAGCTGTGTTTTTCACAAAAACAAATTCTGATTTCTTGATAGAAACGCATTTTTTACATTTTTGACTTAGTATTTTACCGTATTCATATTTTAACATTTTTAGTTCAATGGATGATTAGGAATCTTTCATGTAGATGAGTGTGAATTCAATTGTCTTTTTTTTTGCTTCCAGTTCTGTTAGAGGTTTATGATACGTTATGTTTTTTTGCCACCATTATATTAATCATGGAGCCTTTTAATACTAGTTTTAAGGCATCCCAGAAGATCTCGAGGCAAGTTTGGTTGATGTCATTTTCATTTATATGTAGTGTTCAATATATGAAAGAATGCGCTTCTGTAGCTCAGCAGTATCCACTAATAAATCATTCATTCTCTGTTGCTTTTGCAACTGAATAACCCCCTAATTTGATATCCAAAGATATACAGACATGATCTGAAACTACTAGTGGTTTGATTTGATGGTTCAATGTTAGCTGAAGGTGCGATCTGTCAGTAAATAGTCTATCCTTGAGAAGGAAACATGGGGATGCGAGTAGAATGTAAAGTCACTACCTGAAGGGTTGTGTGTTCTCCAGACAACAGTACGTTTATTAGATTGAGATACATTTATTAATTGAGCATGGGCTTTGTTTGGTCTAAATTTAACATTCGAGATCCTGTCAAAAGTTGCCATCAGTGATGTCATTTGAGATGTCATCAGTGATGTCACTGACCATGTTGTGAATGATGTAATATGTGACATCATCACCAGTGGATTGCAGGCGCGAGAGTTACAGTTAGTACAATTAACTATAATGGAGGAATTTCAATGGTTTTATATGAGTGAAATTTCCAGCTAACTATAACACCCCTGAAGCCTATGTTTTTTTTCAATGAATTTCTAAGGTTTTTTAAATGATAATTCCTAACTATAACCTGCCTGAAACCTATGGTTTTTTCAGTGAATTTCAAAGGTTTTTTAAATGTCAATTCCTAAGTATAATGTTGACCACTTCCCCATATTTTCAGCAAGAAACCAAGGGCCCGATGTAGGTAAATCTACATTTACCACTTCATAAATACCGAATCATACCGAATCGGTATTTATGAAGTGGTAAATTAGAGGGGGGGAGATGTAGGTATTTCAGATTCGGTAAATACCAAATCTGTAAGATTCGGTATTTACCGATTCTGTAAATACCGATTCGGTATCCCCCATTGCTTCCTATGGGCCTTGAAGCCCATAGGAATCAATGGGCATTACCGAATCGGTAATTACCGATTTGGTAATTACCGATTTGTGCAAGGGTGCAGGGGGTGTCACTTTGACACCCTCCAGCACCCCAAAAAAAGGCATGTGAGCCATGTGGCACACAGACATGCCCTAAGGGCATGTCTGTCTGTCACATGGCATAGGTGTGCATGCACACATGTGCATGCACACCTGGATTCGGTATTTTAACACCCAATTGGATTGGGTGTTAAAATACCAAATCTGAAGGGCCTGTGGGACTGAAAGTAGTCCCACCTACATCCCAAATTTAAAAAATCGGTAAAATTACCGATTCGGTATTTTTGCAATTCGGTAATTTTACCGAATCGGTAAAATACCGAATCGCACAAAAAAAGGTCCCCTACATCTCAGTAGGCCAAATACCGGTCGGAAACGGCCGAAATCGGCCGTTTCCGACCGGTATTTGGTACCTACATCGGGCCCCAAATCTGCAATGGTACCTAAAAAAACAGGCAATAGTTCCACTTACCACTAACAAATTAACATCAAAATTTAAATAATGTAAGCACTTCGACTATGTACTGCGTGAATTTCATCCAACTCACACCCATATTTAAAGAGCATTATGTGATAGGGTTCTAATTATACACTTCCAACACCAACCAAATTCACAATATCCAGCGCCACCACCACTACAACCACCCTCCTAAGCCCTCCCCCTCTACTACTTCACAGGCAGCGCAAAACAGGACAGTTAACCGTCCCAAAATAATATATCCCCTCAGCAGCACACTAGCTCAATGTTCAGAGATGTGGCAACTAACTATGTAAAAGGGAAAGAACTCGAACATCAACAATAATGTGCACAACGCCAAGACTACTGGGGAAATGCTATACACAATTCACTATTCAAACCAAAAACGTTTCCGTGTGTAGATATACCATTGATACGTGTAGTGTACTGCATAGTGGATGCAACCATATTATCTCAGACACTGGGGAATATTTCGGTCATGTAGCTGTGTTCCCCCCCCTTTGAAGCAGAAGCGGAGTGGGCTGGTCTAACGTACACAACATCAGTGTAAGAATATAAATAATTAGGCTACGCCTTGGGCGTGGTTCACTTCTGCAAAGAGAAGAGACTCCACCACAGCAAAGTTCCTCCCCCTGCCATGTGGCTGCTGCCATGACCACGTACCTCCTTGATACAGGCCCATTGCGAACTCAGCGCCACAACACCGCAGACTTATGTTTGTATCGACTACTGCCTTCGATCTACAGTGCGAACAGAAAGGTTCACAACTTAAATTCAGCTTTGGATCTACTCTACGGACAGCATTGGAGTTAGCCTTAATTTATGTAAGGCAAAGACAATTGTACTCTATGTCCTCAGACTTTGTTAAAATAAGTGACAACAATTCTTCGTCGATATCTGTGGTCACTACTGCCTTCGATCTACAGTGCGGTCAGTAGAGTTTACAACTTGATACCAGTTGTGGATAAGGACTACATACAACATTGAATTAGGTCTCGATTTATTTAAGGCAGAAACAATTGTACTATGTCGTCAGATTTTGTTAAAGTATGTGACAAAAAAGCATTCCTAGATATCTGGGTCAACTACTCCCTTTGATCTACACTGCGGACAGCAAGGTTCACAACTTGAATTCAGCTTTCCATGTACACTACGGACAGCATTGAAGTTAGGCTTGATTGATGTAAGGCAGAGACAATTGTACTGTAGTCCTCAGACTTAAATTAAAATAAGTGACAAAAATTCTTCGTCGATATCTGTGCTGACTATTACCTTCGATCTACATTGCAACTTGATACCAGTTTCAGATAAGCACTACAGACAACATTGAATTCAGTCTTGATTTATTTAAGGTACAGACAATTATACTATGTCCTCAGATTTTATTAAAATATGTGACAAAAAAGCATTTCTCAATGTCTGTGTCAACTACTGCCTTCGATCTACACTGCGGACAGCAGGGTTCACAACTTGAATTCAGCTTTGCATCTACAGTACGGACAGCATTGAAGTTAGCCTTGATTTATGTAAGGCAGAGACAATTTTGTTAAATGATGCAACAAAAAACATTCTTCAATGTATGTACTGAGTGCTGCCTTCAAATGTACACTGTGATCAACAGAGTTCACTACTTGATACCAGAAGCGCATAAACACTACCGACATTCATTCTCGATTCATTTAAGGCAGAGACAATTGTACTGCGTCCTCAGATTTTGTTAACGGTGACAAAAAAGCATTCATCGATGTTTGTGTCGAGTACGGCCTTAGATCTACACTGTGGACAGCAGGGCTCACAACTTGAATTCAACTTTACATGTACGCTACAGACAGTAGGGAATTCAACTTTGATTTATTTAACGCAGAGACAATTGTACTGTATGTATTCTGATTTTGTTAAAATAAGTGACAAAAATCATTCGTCTATATCTCTGATGACTACTGCCTTTGATCTACAGTGCGGACAGCAGGGTTCACATCTTGAATTCAGCTTTGAATCTATACTACGAATAGCATGACATTTAGCCTACTTTTTTAAGGTACAGTTAATTGTACTTTATGTCCTCAGATTTTGTTAAAATGTACGACAAAAAAAATTTCTTGATGTCAGTGATGACTACTGCCTTCGATCTACATTGTGAGGGCTCACCATTCAGGTAGAATGACGATTGTACATGACGCATTCCAGTAGACAAGAGATATTATACCACTACGACCCCCCCCCCCCGAACCATGAATCATCGCAGGGTACGCACACACTGAATTCTTTCGGTACCACTAACTCACTGCACCACAAGTCATCTCCCTGTAGCCTTATTAAAGCAGAATTCACTAGGCAAAAAACATTGCTCCCAGTACAGCCCCCTGCATTACGCATTATCGCAGGGTACGTACAAGCTTAGTGCCAAAGATACTACTAACTCAGTGCACCATAAATCATTGTAAAGAAGAGTGAACAGTTTTATGTCACAGTGAGACATACTGTCCCTTTTAAATGGAATTCATGCAAAATTCAATCGACAAAACACATTAGTCCAATTACAGCACCCCTCCTCCCCCTGACCACGAATCATTGCAGAATATATACACGCTAAGCGCCAAAGGTACTAGTAACTCATTATCACGTGGCCTTACTAAGGCAGAATTCACAAGACAAAAAACATTACTATCAGTATGGCCTGCCCGGACCGCGAATCATCGCAGGCTCCACAGAACCTTGTTGTTACAGATACCACTAACTCAGTGCAAACCAAACTAAGTATAACACCTATCAAACCCTACACAATATCCCTTTAGAATGCTTCCTTCATAAACTTCTTTTATATCACTTATAGATTTGGTTGAATAATAAAATTTACTCTGCATACATGTTCTACCTTTCACTTCAATCATGATTACAGATGACGCAGTCCACCCTACGATCTACACTGCGGACAGCAGGGTTTACAACTTCAATTCAGCTTTGCATCTCCACTATAGACAGTAGGGAATTCAGCCTTAATTTACTTAATGCAGAGACAATTATACTGTATGTATTCAGATTTTGTTAAAATACGTGAAAAAAGCATTCTTCTATAACTGTGCTGAATAGTGGCTTTGATGTACACTGTGGACAGTAGGACTCCCAACTTGAATTCAGCTTTGTATCTACACTACAGACAGTAGGGAATTCAGCCTTGATTTATTTAAGCCACAGACAAAAAATACTCCTGTGGCACTGCTAGTATGCGCAAGCACCTTTAATCCCTACATCCAGTGAACAATGTTTACAAAGAAACAGTGGCTCAATGGTTAGAGTGGCAGACCCTGATTCAGAGGTTGAGCCCGGGACCAGGGTTCAATTCCTCAGCGGGTCTTGGGCTCAAAATTCTACGGACCTGATAATTCTCGCCTCGGTGCCTATTCCAATCATGGAGTCCCACTCTGCAACTCTGGGCAATAGCTTGCTTAATCTCCACAACGGCCCCCACAACGCGAAGGATGCCTGGCCTCCACCTTGGGGGTGCCCAGGAGTGGACGCCTCACAGGGAAAGCCAGGATGGGTTCCACAGCGGTATTCGTACAAGCGCCTTGAGACCCTTGCGGGTGAGTAGTGCGCTATACAAGTATCAATGTAAAATTTTTTACATTTACAAAGAAAGTAGAACACAGCGCCAAAATGTAACTCCACCACCGGCAATACCAAGTACCTCTAGGGTATCACCTTCAACATCGCCACCAGACATACGTCCCCATTTTGGGAAAGTTAGAATGCACTGCGTAAAATGCAATTGTTTAATTTGTTATGGGGAGCAATCAGTAGATCTAGTTTGCAGAGCAATTGATAACCATTGATGGTAGTTTTTTTAACCTCAAAATTCATGCAGAGCAGTATGCAACACTCAATATTTTGAGTACAGACCGCTCGAACCACGAATCATTGCAGGGTGAGCACACGCTGAGCACAACACATACCACTTACTCAGTGCACCATAAATAATCACCACGTGGCCTTATTAAGGCAAAATTCAGTTACCGAAAGACATTCTTACCAGTGCGGTCTGCCTGGACCATCGCAGGCTCCACACAAACCGCCCCTACCTCAGTGCACCACAACTCATGAACCCTTTATGAGAGAATCTTCTGTGTATTATTTTACATATATTGCTCCTACCTTTGTATAGCAGAAGTCATCAACCGTTTATGATTAAATATATGTGTATGATATCATCACTACAGGTTGTGTTTCACAAATTGGCGTCCCCCCCAAACACCCCCAAAGCTCAACGTTCGTGCATTCTGCGATAATGTGTGGCCATCGTAACAACGTCTGAGAAGGCTGCTTCGACACGGGGTGCACCCTCTTTGAATCACGCCAATGGCACAAGGTGATCAAAGAAGCTTGTTTCCGAAACAACGACAAGTCATCTGTGGACGGAGAGAGTGGGTAGTGTGCAGCAGCTTGACTGTGTAGGAATGTACAATTACCTCCGAGCAATGAGAATAGATAGGTTACAACATTCTGAGGAGCAGATTTCCAAGCCTCTTGCGACACTTTTGTATCACATTTAACATGGGAAAAGTGGCGCAAGGAGCTTTGAAATCTGCCCCTGAGTGCGCAAAAAAAGTATTCACCTCCGTAATCTGGGAGTCAATGGGGTTTAACAGTCTGGATATGCAGTATTGAGAACTCACTGCTATGTAGTGGGAGTGCATGGAATATAGTACTGTGGAAGAAAAAAGCGCACAGACACCTTCTTACAGTAGAAGTTGATGAAATACAGTATCCTGTCTTTACAATTGTATATACTCTGCTATTACTAACTCTATACTATCTTTCAGATCACTAAACTAGAGGGTGCACTATGATTAGGCACGTGCTTGGACACACAACGGAGGCAAAAAGGTGAGCTACGAAGATTTTCTCCATTATTAACTGCTCCATCTATAACTTTCTCTCTCTCACAGTTGTAATGTTGTTTTTTTCTCTCTTTCTCTCTCTCACTCTCTCTCACATCGTTTCTGTTTCTCTTTTAAAGTAATGGACGTTGCTGTCCACTCTGCCGATAAAAGAAATTAAGGCTGAATGTAAGACAGTCTGCAGTGTACAACCAAAGCTAAGTTCAAGTTGGGAACTCTGTTCACCACAGTGTTTACAGAAGGTAATCAGAGCGGCCTAGATACACAATGCCTCCGATTAAATGCGTTAGAAATAAAGGGGCTTATTTACAAGCCCCTTGCGCCACTTTTACGTCACTTTGAACATGGGAAAAGTAACGCAAAAGTGGCTCAAGGGGCTTGTAAATAAGCACCAAAGAATATTGTCCTGCATAATGACTTGATCTCTCACCTAATTCTATCTCATCTCTGAATCATTTTAAAGACCTGTTCGTACATACTGTAAATCTAACGCAGTACGCACTTCCGTACAGACACTTCTTGAGCGCAGGCCAATTAGAGAGTTGGAATGTATCAGGCACACTACAGACCTGCAAATTAAGAAATATTGCCAAGTATTACCTTAACTTGTAATCTTTGACCCCTTCAGTCACATCGATCTAATTTTAAACACTTATTTTCATTTTTGTTTTGCAGATTACCTACCCTACTTCTCTTGGAGTCCATATCACATTTTGTTTATTTTATTGTTTTGTTAAAGTTATGTTTCTAGGTATTTATTATAGTATCTTAAAGTTACGTTTCTAGGTATTTATTGTTGCAATAATAAAGGTTAATTTAAAAAAGTACATACGTCTTCTTTTTCTGACAACATTTCACTGTTATTTAGTGTGAAAATCATATAGTTAGAAAACATTAAAAAATAGAAATGATATTTATAACTAGAAGTATAATACTGAGGCTAACTCTTTACCAGCGTCTATAGCTACGACTAACGGTTCCTATGGAAAACTTTTACAACTCCAGCATAGGAACTGTTTCGATTAGCAACATTCTGTGGTGAACTTCTAACCTCTGTGCTCACTTAAGTGTTCCATGAACTGTTACTATGGTAACAGGCAGTAACAGGCAGTAAGCAGTTTGGGGGTAGGGTTGGAAGTTACTGGCTGTACAGAAACCGTTATATTTACCCAGGATCCTGTACATGACAGAAAGGAAAGCAAAGTAAGACAGAACATTGTGGAGCAGATTTACAATCCCCTTGCGCCACTTTTCCCATCTTAAAAGTGATGCAATAGTGACGCATTGAACTTGTAATTCTGCCCCTATGCACATTATGAGCAAAAGGAGTACACAACTCTTTCAATTCGTTATCGATCACAATTAGACACTGTTGCTTCACAATTCACAATGCACTTCAATAAATATTTCGAGCCTATTTAAATGGGAGACAGGATTGTCGACATTACAAAACTTAGGGACATATTTAAAAAGACGGCGTTAAAATTGTCGCCACTTTAATGGCAGCACACTACAACAAAAACGGCGAAAATGGACTTCAACATCCTTTGTTATCTTACCTGAAGATTTTTTCAACATTTCTGTTTGCTATGCATGAGTGAGAGCTACCCCCCTGGGCTATAAAATAAATGGTTGGGGTGGGGTTCCAAGGCCCGCCCTGCAAAATTATAGGTGGGAGGACCTTAACAACTCCCCAAAAGCCCGGGGACCACCATCCCGGGGCTTTCTGTTATATGGGAGAGGGTCTGCGTGGGCCCTCGAGGTCCCTGGGGACTGCAACCCCCCCAGGCCCGGATCCTGCAGTGTCCCGGGGTGCCCACCCCCGAGACACTGCTGCTGTTTGCTATGAGAGGGCGCTCTGGGCCCCCCATGAATTTTAAAATTTGCCCCCCCAGGGGCAATTATAAAAGAAGCCCCGTTGGCAAACACCTTCAAGGGTTTTAAAAAAATACAAAAAATTTTGAGCCCGGGGGGTTCCCTAAACAGGTCTAGAGGATCGGGATATTTCTACCCTGCCCCCTTCATACGTTTTGCCCACTTGTTCCACTGACTTCTTCAGCCTCGCTTCTACCGAGGCACAAAATGGCTGCCAACATTTCCTGGTTTCGAATGTTGACAACCACTTGACAGCCAATTAGCATTGAGCGCGTGATCGGAATGGTGCGCTTATGGTGCACTCACAGTGCGCTTAGAGTCTGCGGATCCACCGCGCACATAGATATATATATGCTTTTAACTGTAATTTTCTCAGGAACTACATAATAGGTTGACACCATTCAAGAAAAAGGCATGAGTCTGAACTGAGGACTACATCTCTGCAAAATTTGGCGTAATTCCGTTTAGCAGTTCAGGCTGTAGCTGCAGCTAAAGGTCCTCTGGGAAATGAATTGCATGGGGAAAACACGTTTTGGGACCCCCCTTTTTTCTCGGTTCCCACTACACAAATCATCCCGAGACTTTCAGGAAAAGAATGGAATGGAGCTGGCCATTAGTTTTCAAAATTTCACGAAGATTCATCAACCAGTGCCAAAGTTATTTCAAATAGAATCTTGCGGATTTCCTATGGAAAATTGGTCCTAACTATAACTACCTACTAGCGACCGCCAGTAGGTTATATATATATATATATTTATATATATATATATATATATATATATATATATATATATATATATTAAGCTCAGCTGTCCGCCATTATTCCCTTTCACTCTCGGCTGGGTGCTCCGTGCGCGGTGGCGGACACCGCGCGGATTTCTAATCCAAAGCTCACTCGCATCCACAACAGAGGCGAAGCACTCACAGGAACGGTAAACCTAGATTTTGTTCGGTTTACAAATGCATATAAAGACGCGTTTCGGCTTGCTGCCTTTTTCAATAGTGATGGGCGCCGAGTTAACGCTGGTTTTTAAAGAGTGTAACATGTAATCAACATAGACATAGGACACCCAGCTAACTTCGCCAGAATGTCAGCCATTGTTAAACATAAGAAATAACATGTAAATATCATGCTACATTTAAGTGGTCAAACACTGCACATAATATTGCACTGTTATAGATTCACAAAACATAAAGCCCTGGATGAGCAAATGGGCTACACAATACCAGAGAAAATAAAATACAAAATCATTTCCTGATTCAGCCCATGTACCATAAATTCAAACATAAACAATGGCAAATACAACGCATTCATGAAGGGCATGATGGAGAGCAATATAGGGGAACATTACAGATGTACGGACATCTTCTCACCACTATTCAGACCCCCTGTTCTTTTGGTGTGATTCTCAATGATGTGCCGTGACTCTAATCTGCGTAATTGTTGCAGTCTGTTCCCTTCCCTAACATCCTGTGATAAGTGGTCCATACAGAAAAAGCGCAAAAGCTCTCTATTGCTGTTATGGAAAATCTCAAAGTGCCACGCCAAAGCATATGTGGGGTCTTTGTTTTGTATGGCTCTGAGATGTTTAAAAATTCTAATTTTCGTGGGGTGGGTTGTACTTCCTATGTAGCGTAGGCCACACGGGCACACCAAACAATATACAGTGTGGCTCGTGTTGCAATTCATCAGGCTATTCATTTTAATTGGTTTCTCCACGCCAGGTATCTGATAGTGTAACACCTTGTGGCTGTTCTTACAAGCCTTGCATTTGAGGCATGGATAGAAACCTGCGAGCTTCCCAAATGGGGACTCCCTACTCTTTTTCTCGCAGTGGCTCTGTACCAAACTGCTTCGTAGGGATCTTGCCCTTCTATATGTTATAAGTGGCGCCCTGGGTAACTCCTTACCTATCACTGGATCTGATTTCAAAATGTGCCAGTTACGTACAAAGATCCTCCTGGTATTTGTGGCGGCACTTGAGTAGTCGGTTATCATCCTCAAAGTGTCATTTTTACATTTAGTTGGTTTCTTCTCAATGCTATTCTGCTTTCCTGATATAATGAGATCTTTCCTTTCTATCTTGTCCACTTTGCGTTTTGCTTCCTCCAGAGTGGACTTGGGATATCCTCTCACCTCAAATCTTTTCATACATTCACTAGCTGCGGCCTGAAAATCACATGCTCTAGTGCAATTTCTTTTTATCCTCAGGAGCTCACCATATGGTATCGGAAGGGTGCGCTTATGGTGCGCTCACTGTGCACTCAGAGTCTGCGGATCCACCGCACACATAGATATATATATATGCTTTTAACTGTAATTTTCTCAGGAGCTACTGAACAGATTGACACCATTCAAGAAAAAGGCATGAGTCTGAACTGAGGACTACGTCTCTGCCAAATTTGGCGTAAATACGTTCAGCAGTTCGGGCTGTAGCTGCGGTTAAAGATCCTCTGGGAAATTACTTGCATGGGGAAAACACGTTTTGGGACCCCCCCTTTTTTCTCGACCCCCACTACACAAATCATCCCGATACTTTCAGGAAAAGAGCGGAATGGAGCTGGCCATTAGTTTTGAAAATTTCGCGAAGATTCATTAACCAGCGCCAAAGTTATTCCAAATAGAATGTTGCGGATTTCCTATGGAAAATAGGTCCTAACTATAACTACCTACTGGCGAACGCCAGTAGGTTTTATATATATATATATATATATATATATATATATATATATATATATATATATATATATATATATATATATATATATATATATATATATATATACTTCCTCACAGGGAGATAACCATTCTATATTCCATATTGTGAAATTGTCATAGGCTAGTGATGATAACTAACTCCAGAAGAGTAGAAGTAGAAAAATAGAGAAAGGAGGACGCAAGGGAATAACAAAAATAACTGAAAATTAGAACTGAGAAATGGAGATATATGAACCAAAAACACACCATAACTCATAAAAGGAGCTCTCTACTGCTGACATTCTGGAAGAGGGATTGTGGCGAGCTGGACTCCAGGGTCTAACATAAACTAGTACAAAGTACAACATGGAAACAAAATTTATTGTAGTGGATACATAGTTCAGTCATAACTCGGTACAACCAAGAGCAAAATGTGCAACCATTAACACTGTTATGCATATTATGTTGTGATTTCCCTTCTAGTCCTACTCTAAGTTCTCTCTTAGTTTAGTGTATTAGATGTTTTAGGCTGCTTCCGCTTGCATAGCCACACATAACACATTTCTGAAATATGCTGCACATGTTGTTTGTTATTCAATGTCTCTTTTGGGGATTTTGTCTGCACATCTCATACAAGGACGTTTAGAATATATAACTCCATGATGTATTGTTTTGTGCTCAGTCAGCAACAACTCCTAACATTTTAGACCTAGCATGGTAGAACAGCTACAGCTTTCCAACACAATAGTTTTATTATTTAAACTGTGTTTTGTCCGTTTGTGGGCAGAGAGAATTCCCACAGAAATACCTGTCATGGAACAAACGCACACCAGGTATGGGGTTTGTTGCTAATCACAGATCGCTAATATACCCCTTTGCTTACACAGTATGTAAAGGCCTAGACAGAGAGATCATTTGCTATGTCTTGGTTGTACATTGTATACAGTCTGCTAGTAATGTTGATTACTTTGCTTAGTTGTATTTATCTACTAATCGCAGCACATCTGCTTCGTAAGAGACTACAATACTTTCAATAAATATATTGTAAACTTTTATTGTGTCTTTCCTTTGTTTACTAAACGCATGCATGAGCCAGATACAAAGGGTGATGATCTGTTTCCACGGTTCCCTTGGAGACTAGAGGTTCATGTTCTAGGTTTGCCAAAATCACCTGCTGCACTGGGCAGGTTAGGAACTCAGGCGAGGCACTGTGAACTAGCCCAGATTTGGGCTTCCAGGTACTGATGTGATCGAGAGACACAGTCATTACATTCTGGCATGCTGTCATCCCAAGGCACAGTTCTGCTTATCAGCAGAATCCCTGCTACAAATATACAATAGCCATAAGTTAGAGGTGAGATAGAACCATGCATGCAGCCGCTAGAAGCATGTTTGTGTGTGATCATGTTATGCTTGGCATAGCGATCAAGTGCTATACAGGTAATCACACCAAGGTGCAGAGAATGAGATAAGGTAACGTATCATTGAAAGGAGGTTTGAAGTGATATCTTTAGCAGGTGAGACGTGTACTTATTTGATCACATTTGAATACATTGGATAATTCTAATAGTAAATAATTTCACACTTGCTATGAGGTAACAGGCCCAGAAATCGGAATCCGGGTTCCCAACTAGCTTCTCAACTTCTTGCCCAGGCCTCAAGAAATATGATCAAAACCCATCTTTCCTGACATATCCCCAATGGCTCCCATTTCTGGCCCACACCATCTTCAAAACCAGCAACATAATTTACAAAGCCATCACATCACAATCAGCACCCCCACTTATCCTGCAGAAAATATCACCATCTCTGGAGGTTCTCAGCACACCAACAGATAGGACATCATCAGACTGTAGACTAAGAAGCATAAAAAGAAAAAGCAAGACATCAAGCATTTTCCATCTATGCACCTAGAATCTTTATCAACATCTCCATGTCAAGCCAACCAATGCGGCTCCAATTTAAGAAAGAGTGGAAGGCACATCTCTTAAAGGACACTACATAACAGCGCATTAACTGTCCACAAACCAGCTGCCTCTCCTATCACTTGTTAAATTTATGTTTGTCTAAAAGGAGCAATATGTAAATTCTGCACCCAACTGGAAACCTTTGAGCAGCTACATCTGGCATAAATGCATACATTAGGTTTTCATTTAGGTTTTCATGAGCAACGAAACTAAAACAAAACTAAAACAAAAGCCATGAACCCAGCTCCCGATACACAGTATGGTGCATCAGCAGTATTTCCAGCAGAGCAAGAACGGCAAACAGCTTCACTGTGCCTGGAGAGTTTCTGTAGGGGCAATGAGATTTTAATGTGCTGGAATATCTGAACTAAGAGACTTCTTGGCAACTAGGCCATCAGTTGCATTTAAAACATGAATACTTATTCACATTATGACGCAATAAAAGAAAATGAATTGATCCTAAAAGTCAGTAAAACTCGTTAAAATACCACTGTAACAATAAAATGCACCAGAAAGAGCTAAAAACAGATGACCCCATGACCCTCTCATTAAGTAAATACTATGACATTTCCACAAAATGTGCACTGCCACTTCTATTCAAGACCGTTTACTTCTTTCCTACTAATCATTGACATTTATTTTCATCCTTATGGAGTCCAGCACAGTGTGAAAATGTTAGTTCTGTTTATACCTACAATATTAAGGATGGCCACCTATGCCTCATTGGCAAGTAAAACATATGATGCTGGCTTTCTAGCGTGTGGCCTTTTCCCTCAAGGTAGTTGGAAAAATGGCATTCATCGCTAGAACCTTAAATCTGTCAACCGCATTGTGCACCCAGGTGAAAGTGTAAGTCATTCGTGAAAACAGTCTCTAAGGCTTCAGATAGCAAGGAGTTGTTCATAAAATCGAAATGTCACCTCTTCAAATCAATTTGCACAAAAAAAAATGATTGGAATTCAAAAGCATGACCTTAGTTTTATCCTAATTTTTCATTAACATCTAACCAAATACTTCTTTAATGCGTGGATAAAAAAAGTATTCAGATCAATCATACAGAAAGGAATATAAAACCAAATGTACACCTCATTCCTTTGATAACATCTCTAAGAATTAATTGCTATAAATGAATGTGTAGGTAGTTTGTGAGATAACACGGCAAAAGAAACAAAGTATTCCAAAAATGACCACTTTTTTTTCTTCCAAAACACAATTTTATTGTTGACATCCGACAAAGGACATGTGCCCCACAGGACACCCATTACCAACATTGAAAATGACAAATATATGGGAGGCTCTAGATACATATTCCCTATAGTCCGCCCCCACTTTCCAAATTTTATAATCTTCCGGGGCACCCCCTTGCCTCAAAGACCGGGAGTTCCAACCCCTTCCACACTCTAAGCGATGGTGAGGCCTCAGCTACCTTTTCCAGGCCGGGGCTATGTCTCTCTTAGCCAGTGTTAGGCCCAGAAATAGGAGATGGCATTTGTACCTATTTCCGCCTATATCTTCCGTGATGTGCAAGATAGCCAATCTCGGTGAGGAGGCAATAGTCCACCCCAGGACCTCAGACAGGCACATAAACACCCCCTTCCAGAATTTTATCAGCACTGGGCAGGACCAGACAGTATGTAAAAAGGTACCTCCTATAGAGTTGCAGCGCAGACAATTTGGGGATGTAATGAGTACAGCACGCCATAACCTGTTCCTAGAATAATACGCCTGGTGCAGATATTTAAATTGGATATGAAGCAGCTGGGCAGCAATTGCTGCGCGGAGACTCTAAAGCCTTCACCCAGCCATCCTCCTCCAGGGGACCCAGATCTTGTTGCCATGCCTTTCTGGTCCCATGGAGTGTGGTTGGAGTGTTATTACCAATTGTACGATATATTTTAGTAATTTTGTGATTCCCCCAAGGTGCCCATGAACACCTTTGCCTCGATAGGAATAAATTCAGTATCTCCGTTAAATGAAATATAGACGGAGTGAAGGCATGCCGGAACTGGAGGTAGCGGTAAAATTGCGTACGGGGCATATCATACTCTACTTGTATATCAAGAAAGGACTTAAGGGTACATTCACGTACCACAGACCCCACTGTATCAATCCCGATGTCCTCCCAGCCCTGAAAACCAGACAAAGGTATTAGCTGCGGAGTTGTCCCTTACACCACAATGGAGTTTCCCTGATAAGTCTACCCCAACAGCCCATCTGATGGAGCGCCGCCCTCCATAGTTTGAAAATTATAGCTGTGGCAGGTGGTAGCTCACTGAGCAATGCCACAGAATATAGAACCCTGTGGAGAGCATTGTCCCACAGCAGCCAGCGCTCAACCGCATATGCCGGGTCACCACGGTCACCGTACCACCAATCATTGAGGACAAGTATATGGGAAGCCATGTAATATGCCTGAGCATCCGGGGTGGCTACTCCACTAGAATATGTAGATTGGAAGCAGATCCTCAGAGCCACCCGCGACGCACCCCTCCCCATAGGAACCGGGCGAAAATAGCATTTAATTGACAAACCCACGTGGGTTTTATGGGATAGGGAAGGTTCTGCAGCTGATGTAGGAGACGCAGCAAGGAAATCATTTTGAATATAGCGGACCTACCAAAAAGAGAAAGGGGCAGGTGAGACCACAGACGCGTCTGGTCTCCTACCTGCATCCACAAAGGGGCAAGGTTCTTACTCCATGCCAAGGCCTGAGACGAGGTGAGATGCACTCCCAAGTATTTAAAACCACCTCCCGCAACCAATCACCGAGCCCATCTCCACCCCATAGCGGCCACAGAAAGCATTTCTCTTGATTTATATAGACACCAAAGGTTTCACCAAAGATCTGCATGATGCGGAGAAGTCACGGGCCAGTCTGGTTGAGATCAGTGAGGACATCCTCCGTGTAGAGCAATATGTGGTCAGAAATACCAGGTGCCCACTCGAAGCCTCGTAGCTGCGCGTCTATCCGCACCCAGGCAGCAAGCGGCACCATGGCAAGAGCAAAAAGATGAGGGGAGAGCGGGCAGCCCTGAAGTGCCCCCCACCCGACAGGAAAGCTTTTAGAAACCGAATCAGCCACGTGGACGGAGGCAGTAATGTCGGTATATAACAGGCAAATAAGGCTAAGCAACCGGGAGGCAATATTAAGGCGAGAAAGCAGGGCAAAAAAGATAAGTCCAACTAAGGGACCCAAAAGCCTTGTTCATATCGGCCAGAAGCAGCGCGGCAGGGGTGTTAAGTTTATCCACCGCCGCAATGGCATTATGGACACGTCTAATTTTGTGGCGTGTGGTGCAGTTTGGCATAATTCCCGCTTGATCTGGATGAATCAATTCTGCAATATATGGAACTAACCGGTTGGCAATCACCTTAGCTAAAAGCTTGGCTTCCACGTTAAGTAGGGGAATCAGACTGTAAGATGAGAAATGTTCCGGTGGACGACCTGGCTTCAGGAAGACCAATCTCAATATGCCGATAATCAGGTGGAAGGCAGCCAGATTCCCATGAATCATCAACAGCTGTCAAATAAGGTTTCAAAAGTTGCGGGTGAAATTTTTGGGAAAACCTCACAAGGTTAACCATTTGGCCGGGCGCCTTGCCTTCTCGCATTTCTAGCAATGCATGTAGGAGTTTGTCTATCGACAGGGGGACATCCAGCGCCTCCTGCACTGTGTCCGGCACAGCACGAGGAGGAAAGTCATCAATAAACTACTGTATAAGGACGGCAGGTAAAACTTCACGAAGGGCGGAAAGGTCCGCAAAGAATGAGGCGAAGCTGCCAGCAATGGAGAACGGGTCGGTAAGCATGGTGCAATCTAGATCACTTACACTTGGGAGTATTTAGGGCCGCAGCGTCTGTTGACACAACTGGTGCAATAGAGAGCTAGACCTATCCCTCAACTGATAAATATGACTACGAGTAGCAAGCCAATAGAGTCGGGCTTCGTTCAAGAGCTCGCTGGCGTATGACTGATGCAATGTCAGCAATTGTCTATGTGCAGCCTATCCTGCTGCATCTCTACTGACACGCTCCAATTCTAGAAGATGGGCCTCAATCCTGAGCAGTTTATCGCCTCGCTGTCTGTGCAGAGCAGTGCAGACAGCGATATCCGCCCCTCTGAGAATGGAGTTCATAACCTCCCACAGGGTGGCTTGCGACTCCACCGTACCCATGTTGAAGGATAAATAATCTGCTAAAGAGATATGCATGCGGGTCCTGTGCTTCTGGTCCAGTAAGAGCCACGGGGACAGATGCCACTGAAATCAGGAGTGCCAGGGGTCCAGAGAGAGGAGGATAGAGTCTGGTGAGTGATCAGATAGTCCCCTGGGAAGAATTGCAGCCTCGATTAATCTGTGGGTATGTGCCGCCACGAGGAATATATAATCTAGGTGGGAGTAGGAGTCATGAGCTCTAGAGAAATAAGTGTAGGCATGTGTGTCTTGGAGCATAGTCCTCCATGTGTCCTCCCATCCCAAGCTCTGAACCAGAGGAGATAATTTGGAGTCTGGGACCTCTGTGACTCGGGCCATTGTGCGCAATCTCTCTCATGTTGTGGACATAACATCATTCCAGTCCCCACTGACTATCGTTAATACAGATGGAAGGTCAGTCCACAGCATCATCAACTTTTCTATAAGGAACCACGAGAGTGGGGGAGGAGCATACACACTACCTAGGACAATGGGTTCCCCATAAAGTGTCCCATAAAGAACGATAAACCTGCCCTGTGGATCGAGCCATGTGCGACTATGAACGAAGGGGACTCTACGATGTATGAGTATGGCTACACCTCAGGAGCCTCTAGTGAAGGCAGCATGGTATACGTGTGTAAAGCCGAACCGTCCCAGACAAGGAGTCTTAGTGCCTGGCCTGCCAAGTGGGTAAAAATGACCCAGTTTTAACAAACAATAGGGTGTGTAGGTACAGCCATTATGAGTCTTGCTTTTGTTTCTCACTTCGTGTGTCAAGCAAATTTATAAAATGTGTACCAAAGTCAGGAAACTGCAGGATCTTCTCCCATAAAAATTTCCAAATGCTTACTCAATTTTAAACTTTTTTATTTAAGGAGTGATCAAATCAAACACATTCGACAAGTTATAAAAGGCTGTTCTTTCTTTAATGAACAATGGTTTCTATCCTGCAACAGTTGGAAAATTTGTTCCATGAGCCAAATATTTTGTGAGAATTTAATTTACTGCTGCCAATGAATGAATGAACCCTAAGAAAATCAAAGTCCATCAGATGATATCTTGGTTAGCTTGGCTGGTAAATTGTATCTATCCTAATACAGGTAAATCGCTTGAATAAACATACTTCTTTTTTCTTTGGGCAAACAGATATTCTACACTTAAACCTAAGGAACATTTCCTTTTTCACCTTGTGTTTCGGTTAACCTATCATCCAGTTTCCCTAAATTCTCTACAACATTACTGTCCTTTCTATGTATATGTACCTTTCCTACTCAGTTTCTCATTGTTCTGAAACGTGTACTGTGTCGTCCTTCAAATAAATACTCATACTGCTGCTGTATCTTTTTTAAGACGCATTGAATAACAGCTATTCAACAGCACAAATAATCCAATATGGTGAAAAAATTATACTTAAAATGAAAAAAAAACAATGTTATAGAATTGTACAGTTTCACAAGACACAAGTGACACAACACAAAGAGGCCTCAATATCTCTATTATTTAAAAAATAACTAATGGGTATTATTAATTTGTTTACAGCCAATAAAATAGTTATGTGGGGAGACATATAATTTCTTTGTGGGTATAGTAACTCTTCTCTTCTTTAATGCCCACTCTATCTTCATCAAACCTGTTACCATGTACTACCTGTACAGCCGCTGGCTGCGGTCGCCAAGCACTGGGGCATGACTATGGTCTCTTATGCTGACGACATGCAGCTGGCGGTTGCACTTTCTGGGGAATCTGACCTCGAGGCCTCTAGGATCAGGGACGGTCTGGCAGCAGTGGCTAGCTGGATGACAGCAAACTGTCTCCAGCTAAATGCCAATAAAACGGAAGTCTTAATGGTTGGCAAAAACAGCTATCTATGGGGTGATCAGTGGTGGCCTTTGGTCTTGGGCAAGACACCTGTACCAGTGACTGAGGTAAAAAATCTAGGTGTATGGTTAGACCCCTCCCTCAGTTTTTCTGGACACACCAAAAAAGTTGCTGCCACGTGTTTTGGCATTCTACGTGGGATCAGGCCAATCCTGAAATTTTTCGATGCTCCCAGTAGACAGCTCATAATCCAGGCCAGCATATTGTCCCGGCTGGACTATGTCAGTTCTCTCCTGCTGGGGGCTAATCAAGCTGAAGTTACAAGGATGCAGCGCGTTCAGAACGCTGCGGCTAGAGCCTTGGTGGGCCAACCTAGGTTCTGCTCGGCGAAGGAAACCATCCGGAAGCTCCACTGGCTCCTAATGGCTCAAAGGATAGAATTTAAGACTCTTTGTCTATCCTTCAAAATTATCAAACAGTCCTCCCCTCAAATCTTTGAGAACCTGTTAAAATCTTACGTTTCCTCCCGCTCTTTGAGGTCTATGGGCTAAAACCTGGTAATAGTACCACGTTTCAAACGTTGTAGAGCCGGTGGGCGGTCCTTCCGCTATCTGGCAGCAAAGCTTTGGAACTCTTTACCCGCTCATATCCGTGCTCTCGACCATCTCTTTTCTTTTAGGAAGGCGATCAAAACGCACCTGTTCCAGCCTAGGCTCTAATTCGCTGTTTGCTCCTGCCACTGTATCTGTTTCCTTATGCTCTTCATGACAGTCTGGTTTTTTTTCTGTTGGTCAAAGCGCCGGGACGCCCCTTTGCTGGGGCAGATGTGCGCTATAGAAATCTAAATAACATAACATAACATAACCTAACCCTATAAGTTGAGGCAGGAGAAGAAAATCACTTAGGAAAATTATCAAACTATAAGTCTTTTGCATACCCTTTTCTTGTTAAATGAACTATAGTATGACATAACGAGCAGTAATACAAGATGGTTGTTTAAATTAATTGGTGGTCCAGCTTCATAGCACAATCATTGTTCTTACTCAGCAGTCACTCCCCAGGGCCATTTCAATGTTTTTGAAGCCAATTATGCAGCCAGAGACATGGGCAGTCTCCTGTCAGCAGATACCAAATCTGGACGTAGACAATTCAAGCAAGTCTCCTAATGGCAGTTGAAGGAAAAAAAATAAAGGGGCATATGTAGGTAATTTACATTTTGCGATTCTCAAATAGCGATTTTTAAGGAATCGCTATTTGAGAATAGCAAAAAGGAATGTATGTAATAATTTGCAATTTTTTTGAGAATCTCTAACATTCCTTAATTGCGATTAGCAAATTGTGAATCGCAATTAAGGAATGCGTGTCCCATTCATTCTTATGGGCCAAAAGGCCCATAGTAATGAATGGGGATACATTCTCAAATTGCGATTTTCTGTGAGAAAATCGCAATTTGAGAATCGCAATTTCAAGGTTGCCAGGGTGTCCAAAGGACACCTGTTGCACCCCTGGAATGTGCCTGTAAGTACATGTGGGGCACCTACATGCCCTAAGGGCATGTCTGTGCGCCACATGGAACTTTGAATTTTTTTTAAAAAAATGCATTTTTAAAGGAAATAGCAAAATACCATCTACTTGAAGTAGTTGGTATTTTTCGATTCCTTATGCCAAAATCGCAATTTTTAAGGCACCCCTACAGAGCATTAAAGGAATCGCAAAATTGCGATTCCTTAAATGCTATTAGCAAAATAAGGAATTGCAATTTTTGCGATTCCTTATTTTGCTAAGTGCCACCTACATACCAAAGGGGCGTTTGCGATTCGCAAACACCGAAATTCAACGTATTTCGGTGTTTGCGAATCGCAAACGCCTATCTACATATGCCCCAAAGCCCCTTACATGGTGTTCAAGTAAGATGACTCAACAGATGTGAATGGTGATGACAACCTAGGAGACTTCTCAGATGTTTCTAAGAAGGGACATAAATGGGGCAAAGTTTGGTTCCATCCATTATGAAAACTAAGAAATGCTGTAAGACTTTTCAGATTATGTCAGGAGGGCACAGCAACCAACTGGTCAGGAGGAACTGCTGCAAAAGAACCAGGGGGCATATTACCAACAACTAGCAATAATTATCGCTAGGTTGGCTTAGCGGCAATAATTTTATCACCGTGTAGCGACGATTTTTATCGCTTAGGAGCCTTGCTATTATCAAGGTTTATCTCCTTATGGTGCACTCACGGTGCGCTTAGAGTCTGCGGATCCACCGCGCACATAGATATATATATGCTTTTAACTGTAATTTTCTCAGGAACTACGAAATAGATTGACACCATTCAAGAAAAAGGCATGAGTCTGAACTAAGGACTACATCTCTGCCAAATTTGGCATAATTCCGTTCAGCAGTTCAGGCTGTAGCTGCGGCTAAAGGTCCTCTCGGAAATGAATTGCATGGGGAAAACACGTTTTGGGACCCCCCTTTTTTCTTGGTCCCCACTACACGAATCATCCCGAGACTTTCAGGAAAAGAGCTGAATGGAGCTGGCCATTAGTTTTCAAAATTTCGCGAAGATTCATCAACCAGTGCCAAAGTTATTCCAAATAGAATGTTGCGGATTTCCTATGGAAAATTGGTCCTAACTATAACTACCTACTAGCGACTGCCAGTTTGGCATAATTCCCGCTTGATCTGGATGAATCAATTCTGCAATATATGATACTAACCGGTTGGCAATCACCTTAGCTAAAAGCTTGGCTTCCACGTTAAGTAGGGGAATCAGACTGTAAGATGAGAAATGTTCCGGTGGACGACCTGGCTTCAGGAAGACCAATCTCTGTATGCCGCTAATCAGGTGGAAGGCAGCCAGATTCCCATGAATCATCAACAGCTGCCAAATAAGGTTTCAAAAGTTGCGGGTGAAATTTTTGGGAAAACCTCACAAGGTTAACCATTTGGCCGGGCGCCTTGCCTACTCGCATTTCTAGCAATGCATGTAGGAGTTTGTTTATCGACAGGGGGACATCCAGCGCCTCCTGCACTGTGTCCGGCACAGCACGAGGAGGAAAGTCATCAATAAACTACTGTATAAGGACGGCAGGTAAAACTTCACGAAGGGCGGAAAGGTCCGCAAAGAATGAGGCGAAGCTGCCAGCAATGGAGAACGGGTCGGTAAGCATGGTGCAATCTAGATCACTTACACTTGGGAGTATTTAGGGCCGCAGAGTCTGTTGACACAACTGGTGCAATAGAGAGCTAGACTTATCCCTCAACTGATAAATATGACTACGAGTAGCAAGCCAATAGAGTCGGGCTTCGTTCAAGAGCTCGCTGGCGTATGACTGATGCAATGTCAGCAATTGCCTATGTGCAGCCTATCCTGCTGCATCTCTACTGACACCCAATTCTAGAAGATGGGCCTCAATCCTGAGCAGTTTATCGCCTCGCTGTCTGTGCAGTGCAGTGCAGAAAGCGATATCCGAACCTCTGAGAATGGAGTTCATAACCTCCCACAGGGTGGCCTGCGACTCCACCGTACCCATGTTGAAGGATAAATAATCTGCTAAAGAGGTATGCATGCGGGTCCTGTGCTTCTCGTCCAGTAAGAGCCACGGGTACAGATGCCACTCAAATCAGGAGTGCCAGGGGTCCAGAGAGAGGAGGATAGAGTCTGGTGAGTGATCAGATAGTCCCCTGGGAAGAATTGCAGCCTCGATTAATCTGTGGGTATGTGCCGCCACGAGGAATATATAATCTAGGTGGGAGTAGGAGTCATGAGCTCTAGAGAAATAAGTGTAGGCATGTGTGTCTTGGAGCATAGTCCTCCATGTGTCCTCCCATCCCAAGCTCTGAACCAGAGGAGATAATTTGGAGTCTGGGACCTCTGTGACTCGGGCCATTGTGCGCAATCTCTCTCATGTTGTGGACATAACATCATTCCAGTCCCCACTGACTATCGTTAATACAGATGGAAGGTCAGTCCACAGCATCATCAACTTTTCTATAAGGAACCACGAGAGTGGGGGAGGAGCATACACACTACCTAGGACAATGGGTTCCCCATAAAGTGTCCCATAAAGAACGATAAACCTGCCCTGTGGATCGAGCCATGTGCGACTATGAACGAAGGGGACTCTACGATGTATGAGTATGGCTACACCTCAGGAGCCTCTAGTGAAGGCAGCATGGTATACGTGTGTAAAGCCGAACCGTCCCAGACAAGGAGTCTTAGTGCCTGGCCTGCCAAGTGGGTAAAAATGACCCAGTTTTAACAAACAATAGGGTGGTAGGTACAGCCAATATGAGTCTTGCTTTTGTTTCTCACTTCGTGTGTCAAGCAAATTTATAAAATGTGTACCAAAGTCAGGAAACTGCAGGATCTTCTCCCATAAAAATTTCCAAATGCTTACTCAATTTTAAACTTTTTTATTTAAGGAGTGATCAAATCAAACACATTCGACAAGGTATAAAAGGCTGTTCTTTCTTTAATGAACAATGGTTTCTATCCAGCAACAGTTGGAAAATTTGTTCCATAAGCCAAATATTTTGTGAGAATTTAATTTACTGCTGCCAATGAATGAATGAACCCTAAGAAAATCAAATTCCATCAGATGATATCTTGGTTAGCTTGGCTGGTAAATTGTATCTATCCTAATACAGGTAAATCGCTTGAATAAACATACTTCTAAGCATGAGCGAATTTTGCGGATCTCGCGTTCGCGAATTTTGCGGATTTGCGGATTCGCAATCCGCAAAATCCGCGAATTCCCGCGAATTTGCGAATTTTTTTTTTTTTGTGTTCGCCCGTGTTTCTGCCAGTTCGCGAGGGTTTTTACAATTTCGCAATTTGCGAACTTACCTGTCGGGTCGCAAGTTTTGCGAACTTGTTGTTTCTACATATCCAGCCTGTTTGGGACACTCTTCTTCATCACTGCCACTCTCTGTCACCACTGCCACTCTCTGACTACTCATGCCACCCTCTGGCCCACCCATGCCACCCTCTGTTTCATCACCACACCCTCTGGTTGTCCAGTGTACATTATTTTCGGCAAAGCAAAGCACACCTTCCCTGCCTCAAGTGACCTGAATTAATTTGGGGCTGATTAATGTGTCACAGAATATTTTTTTAGCTGGCACCTGCTTCCTTAGTGCGCCCTGATTAGTGATCTTTTGCACTTGCTAAGTGCTTTCATTGTTGCAAAATTAGTTACAACACCTGCCCTGCCCCAACTGACAATAATGAATTAGGGGCTGATTAATGGATTTTAACTTCCAGCCTGGCTCCTGCTTGTCTCCCTTAGCTGTAATTCAGGACCTTTGTGGCATATGTGTAACTATTCTGAGGTTCAGAGCAGGGTCACATAATAGTTTCAACTGGCAACTGAACTCTGGAGGGGCCCCTCAGGAAGCACTACAGGAAATGGCTACTAATGATGAGCCTGAACTTTTGAACCTGGTAAGTAGTTACTTTCAGTTTTGCTAAGATCGTATTTCTGCAATTTTGCACTTATTCGCGGGGCGCGAACTCACGCGAACAGTGCGAGCAGTGCGAGCAAAATCCGCTGCTCGCGGATTTGCGGATTTTGCGGGAGATTCGCGAATCTCGCGGATTGCGGATTTCCCGAAAATCCGCAAAATCCGCGAGCGGAACGGATTTTCCGCCCATGCCTACATACTTCTTTTTTCTTTGGGCAAACAGATATTCTACACCTAAACCTAAGGAACATTTCCTTTTTCACCTTGTGTTTCGGTTAACCTATCATCCAGTTTCCCTAAATTCTCTACAACATTACTGTCCTTTCTATGTATATGTACCTTTCCTACTCAGTTTCTCATTGTTCTGAAACGTGTACTGTGTCGTCCTTCAAATAAATACTCATACCGCTGCTGTATCTTTTTTAAGACGCATTGAATACCAGCTATTCAACAGCACAAATAATCCAATATGGTGAAAAAATTATACTTAAAATGAAAAAAATACAATGTTCTAGAATTGTACAGTTTCACAAGACACAAGTGACACAACACAAATAGGTCTCAATATCTCTATTATTTAAAAAATAACTAATGGGTATTATTAATTTGTTTATAGCCAATAAAATAGTTATGTGGGGAGACATATTATTTCTTTGTGGGTATAGTAACTCTTCTCTTCTTTAATGCCCACTCTATCTTCATCAAACCTGTTACCATGTACTACCTGTACAGCCGCTGGCTGCGGTCGCCAAGCACTGGGGCATGACTATGGTCTCTTATGCTGACGGCATGCAGCTGGCAGTTGCACTTTCTGGGGAATCTGACCTCGAGGCATCTAGGTTCAGGGACGATCTGGCAGCAGTGGCTAGCTGGATGACAGCAAACTGTCTCCAGCTAAATGCCAATAAAACGGAGGTCTTAATGGTTGGCAAAAACAGCTATCTATGGGGTGATCAGTGGTGGCCTTCGGTCTTGGGCAAGACACCTGTACCAGTGACTGAGGTAAAAAATCTGGGTGTATGGTTAGACCCCTCCCTCAGTTTTTCTGGACACACCAAAAAAGTTGCTGCCACGTGTTTTGGCATTCTACGTGGGATCAGGCCAATCCTGAAATTTTTCGATGCTCCCAGTAGACAGCTCATAATCCAGGCCAGCATATTATCCCGGCTGGACTATGTCAGTTCTCTCCTGCTGGGGGCTAATCAAGCTGAAGTTACAAGGATGCAGCGCGTTCAGAACGCTGCGGCTAGAGCCTTGGTGGGCCAACCTAGGTTCTGCTCGGCGAAGGAAACCATCCGGAAGCTCCACTGGCTCCCAATGGCTCAAAGGATAGAATTTAAGACTCTTTGTCTATCCTTCAAAATTCTCAAACAGTCCTCCCCTCAAATATTTGAGAACCTGTTAACATCTTACGTTTCCTCTCGCTCTTTGAGGTCTATGGGCTAAAACCTGGTAATAGTACCACGTTTCAAACGTTGTAGAGCCGGTGGGCGGTCCTTCCGCTATCTGGCAGCAAAGCTTTGGAACTCTTTACCCGCTCATATCCGTGCTCTCGACCATCTCCTTTCTTTAAGGAAGGCGATCAAAACGCACCTGTTCCAGCCTAGGCTCTAATTCGCTGTTTGCTCCTGCCACTGTATCTGTTTCCTTATGCTCTTCATGACAGTCTGGTTTTTTTTCTGTTGGTCAAAGCGCCGGGACGCCCCTTTGCTGGGGCAGCTGTGCGCTATAGAAATCTAAATAACATAACATAACATAACCTAACCCTATAACTTGAGGCAGGAGAAGAAAATCACTTAGGAAAATTATCAAACTATAAATCTTTTGCATACCCTTTTCTTGTTAAATGAACTATAGTATGACATAACGAGCAGTAATACAAGATGGTTGTTTAAATTAATTGGTGGTCCAGCTTCCTAGCACAATCATTGTTCTTACTCAGCAGTCACTCCCCAGGGCCATTTCAGTGGTTTTGAAGCCAATTATGCAGCCAGAGACATGGGCAGTCTCCTGTCAGCAGATACCAAATCTGGACGTAGACAATTCAAGCAAGTCTCCTAATGGCAGGTGAAGGAAAAAAAATAAAGGGTCATATGTAGGTAATTTACATTTTGCGATTCTCAAATAGCGATTTTTAAGGAATCGCTATTTGAGAATAACAAAATGGAATGTAGGTAATAATTTGCAATTTTTTTGAGAATCTCTAACATTCCTTATTTGCGATTAGTAAATTGTGAATCGCAATTAAGGGATGAGTGTCCCATTCATTCTTATGGGCCAAAAGGCCCATAGGAATGAACGGGGATACATTCTCAAATTGCGATTTTCTGTGAGAAAATCGCAATTTGAGAATCGCAATTTCAAGGTTGCCAGGGTGTCCAAAGGACACCTGTTGCACCCCTGGAATGTGCCTGTAAGTACATGTGGGGCACCTACATGCCCTAAGGGCATGTCTGTGCGCCACATGGCACTTTGACTTTTTTTAAAAAATGCATTTTTAAAGGAAATAGCAAAATACCATCTACTTGAAGTAGTTGGTATTTTGCGATTCCTTATGCCAAAATCGCAATTTTTAAGGCACCCCTACAGAGCATTAAAGGAATCGCAAAATTGCGATTCCTTAAATGCTATTAGCAAAATAAGGAATCGCAATTTTTGCGATTCCTTATTTTGCTAAGTGCCACCTACATACCAAAGGGGCGTTTGCGATTCGCAAACACCGAAATTCAACGTATTTCGGTGTTTGCGAATCGCAAACGCCTACCTACATATGCCCCAAAGCCCCTTACATGGTGTTCAAGTAAGATGACTCCACAGATGTGAATGGTGATGACAACCTAGGAGACTTCTCAGATGTTTCTAAGAAGGGACATAAATGGGGCAAAGTTTGGTTCCATCCATTATGAAGACTAAGAAATGCTGTAAGACTTTTCAGATTATGTCAGGAGGGCACAGCAACCAACTGGTCAGGAGGAACTGCTGCAAAAGAACCAGGGGGCATATTACCAACAACTAGCGATAATTATCGCTAGGTTGGCTTAGCGGCAATAATTTTATCACCGTGTAGCGACGATTTTTATCGCTTAGGAGCCTTGCTATTATCAAGGTTTATCTCCTAAGCGATAAAAATCGGCCGAAATGCATGAATATCGCTGAAAAGTCAGCAATATTCATGCATTACCGAGCAAATGCTCTTAGCCATGTTATCCACCTCCCATTGGATAACATGGCTAAGAACTGCTCAGGGCAGGTGTTAGCTTTTGGAGATATTCGCGCTTAGCGGGAATATCTCCAAAAGTTGGTAATAGGAGATAGCGATGTTAGCGACTGTTTCCAGACGCTAACATCTTGGCACGCCCACTTTGCATGTCATTAGTGATAAATATCACTGACATGCAAAGTGGGGCCCAAGATGGTCGCTATCTCCTACTAGCTGTCGCTAACTGGTGTTAGCGACAACTAGGTAATAGGGAGATACATTTATCTCCGCTTTCTTGTCTTTTAAAGCCAAAAAAGCGGAGATAAACCCCCTTGATAATATTCCCCCAGGTTCTGACTTTCGATTCAGATTCAGAAAACATTAGATCTTGGCATTGGTAACCACTTCATGTGTTTTCTGAGCAAAACCCTAAATGAGGTGGTTAAAAATTGCACATCACCAGCGTGTTCAAGATACTTCATAAACAAAGTATTGCTTGTGCCACAGATCATCCCCAAAAATACAATTGTAAGGGAAGTGACCCTAAAGCAGAGTCTGAAGGATTGATTTCCAGTTCTTCTGGAACTTTCTTCAGAGTCCCTAATCTTCATCCCTCACTTTGATATAATTCTGTGGGGCACTCTGAATAATGGTCATCCAGTGGTGAGAGACGGTCAACAGATGATGTTATGGTGGATTCCAACAAACGCTGACCTTAAAAAAGCAAACTTCTTTGTTTGATAAGCAATCTGTGTAAGGGGGTACAAAAAAGACTAATTTGTGCTTGGTCCAGTTTATACACGTAGAGCTGCCTTATCCTTTGAGGACTCTTGTTAATAGCCTTCAACATTTACTGTGTCAGTTGACAGCAAAGACAGTAAATGAGTTTGGGTCAGTGGTACTAAGTTTGGGAAGCAAAGTCAGTGAACACACTCAGATTGACAACGGCTCTCCTAGTGCAGAAATTTGAATCATTGAATGATAAATAGATGTGAGCATGGGTTAACATTTGTTCAAAGTTTCCATTATTTTTTAAGACAGTTTCCATATGTTAAAATTCTGGAATTCGGTAAAAAAAAACATAAAAGCACATATATACAGAATTTAGAATAAAAACAGGCCATTAGACAACAATGTACATTCAAAATGACGGACACAGTCCTAAAATAGTTTACAATACAATAATAAAAACATGAAAAAGTCCTATACAGATTAAAATGGAGCAGTAGATAGACAAATACGTCTATCCCTGGGCCTATTAGTTTATCGGCACCTTCTGGATTACAGTGGTTATGTTAGCGCAGTTCAGGTAGTTTGACATTTTTTAATTTTTGCGCTTCTTGCGCACCACATAGACAGAAGTTATCTAGCGGTTGCAAACACAATCAATGGGGTGGTATCATATTTTAATATTCTAAAAACCTGCCTGTGATCCCTGAGACCCCTGGACTTGCATAATTGGATGATCCATTTTGCTCTTGCCTTAGAGTAGAAGGGACAGAAGAGCAGAACGTGCAGATCCGTCTCTTCACTACCTTCACACCCGGGGCAAGTGCTCGATATGTAGGGAGCGTTTGACCACTTATTTGTCTCGGCCCTCACTGGGAGTGTTCCATGTCTGAATTGGACATATACTTTCTTTGCCAGTAAGGGATGGATGTCGTCCAGGAATTTCTCAAAGTGGTAATTATCCTTAATTTCCAAGAAAGTGTTGGTCAACCTACCCAAAGATGGATTTGATAATGTGAGATCCTTTCGATGTTGCTTAAGTGCAATGCCCAGCGACCTCTTATTGATCAAGGGACAGGTTTCCTCGTGAGAGGACCACAAATCACACTACCTAGTGCAGGCGTCTCCAACCAGTACCTCGGGAGCTACTGGTAGCTCACCAGCACCCTCAAAGTAGCTCTCAGAGGTGAAGCCAAACCAATCTGATCTCAGAGATTCTGTGTATATTAAAGAAGGCAGCACTGCTCGTTCCATTACCCGTAAGAGTTACAGACAGCCAAACGAATGGCAGGACCTCTTGATAACACTCAAACACACACTCTGTTGTCCTATCAATCAATCAGGGATTTATAGAGTGCACTACTCACCCGTGAGGGTCTCAAAGCGCTGGGGGTGGGACATTTGGGCAGCTCCGGTCATTCGAAAAGCCTGGTCTTGAGGCTCTTCCTGAATGCTTTCAGTGTGGGACTTTATCTGATGCTGAGGGGCATTTTTTCCAGGTCTTGGCCGCGATGTAGGAGAAGGATCTGCCTCCTGTTCTGGCTCTGTGGATGCAGGTGATTTCGGCCAAGGCCTGGTCAGCAGAGCTGAGGTTTCTCTTGGAGGCGTAGAAGAAGATTATTTTGTTGAGGTATTAGGGTCCGGTGTTGTGGAGGGCTTTGTAGGTGTGTGTGTGAGCAGCTTGAAGGTCACTTTTTTTTCAAAGGGGAGCCAGTGGATGTCCCGTAGGTGCTGGGTGATGTGGTCTTGTCATGGGATGCTGAGGACGTGTCTGGCTGCGGTGTTCTGGGCGGTCTGGAGTCTGTGGAGCAGAGATTTGTTGATTCCCGCATAAAGGGCAATCCGGTAGTCCAGCCTTCTGGTGATGAGTGCATGGGTGACGGTCTTCCTGGATTCGGGAGGGATCCATTTAAAGGTCTTGCGAAGTATGCTGAGGGTGTTGAAGCATGTGTAGGCTACGGTGTTGGCCTATGGGTCTGTCACATGAAACAACTTTATCCACTTTAAATCTACCTAAGAAGGAGATTGGTCATGTTATATGTCCTGCTCTATCAGTTACACCGTGTGTGACATCAAAGAATAGTGGGAGCAGTAACCAGGGCTGATGTACCAAAGTGTGTGACTGCAAGAACTAGAGAGAAAATTTGTTAGTTGGGAGCATGATCAACCAAAGAGCTGAGGGTAGAGAGGATGCATCCAGGGCAGAGAAAATTAGAAGTATCATCATTTTTGTGTGGGTGTGTGACATTGTGTCCTTCTCTAATAAACAGTGTTGGTTCCTTAAAGCTACTCCAAGTGTCAAGGGCTGCCAAATATGTATGCTGGTCCCCATCATAATAGTATTATCTCTGACACAATTGTGTTCGCTCATGGTATAATTGTGCCATTGCCATAATACTACATCCTTGACTATTTTGGGCATACAAGTCTAGTAATAACATACTTGCTGCCATCACTGACATATTAAGAGCATGACTGGCTTGCTTTTAGCCATTCCTGACAGAGGGGCAACCGCTTCTTCCATAATAATGTCCATAACTGATGTATGTTGGGCATCCAGCTGTGGCACAGCGGTAGCCCCGGTTTGATGGCAGGCATTATTAGCATACCAGATGCATTAATAGTGTTATGGTGAGCAAGCATGGCCCATGATTCCAATTCCTGGGTATTTGTAGCAGAATTTGTCCATCCATTCTACTTATAACTTCATCTGTAATGTTTGGGTGGTGCCTTCTGATAAATCTTTCTTAGGGTGGTCATAGTGTAATGTTAATACATATCATCAGTATTTTACAGTGATAAAATATGCTAGTAGCTCAGCAGGACTTTTCTTGAGCAGAATTAGCTCTCACTACAGAAAAGGTTGGAGACCCCTGACCTAGTGCGTAGCAGAGCTGTTTAACATGTTTTAACCAGGGAATTTTTCCCACACCCCTTATGGTCAACAGGTCCCTTAGGTCCTACCTATAGCTTAGGAGCTCTGGGGTAGACCAGAGTCGCCTCCAGTACAGCAGGGGGCGATTTAAAATAACCTCCTGTATGGGGACCAGGCCTAAGTCTAGCTGTAAAGGGGTCAGAGGTGTGCTCTGGGGAAGTCTCAATAGGCGCCTGATGAAACTGTTCTCGGTGACAGGCAGGGAGGCGGCACAGACGTGTCCCCAGAGGTCTACTCCATAGAGCGCCCCCCCTCTCGTCTGTGCTTTGTAGATTTCCACTGGCGGGCCCAGAGATTTAAATGAGCACTCATTATAAACCTTTAGAATGCCGCCAGAGGATTGGGCCAACTTCAGATTTGCCTTGGCCATATGCGACCCCCAATCCATCCTGTCGTTTAGAGTTACCCCTAAATAGTCAAAGGTGGATATTCTCTCCAGCACCGAGCCATCCATATGGGGTTGGGGCCAGTTGGATGATTTTGCGTTGTAGACTATATAATTGGTTTTGGAGAGGTTGATCTCCAGATTTCTGGATCTACAAAAGGAGCAAAACGCCTCCCTCCAGTGTTTGCTGTATACCCATGGAGGATTTTGATAGCAGAAGGGTATCATCAGCGAACCTTAGGGCTGGTATCTTACGGCCTGCTAGACTAGGAGAGTCTAGATCCCTCGCTCCCATTAGATGTTCAATCAGTCCATTGAGGAATAGGGAGAAGAGCGTTGGGGACAGCACGCACCCCTGCCTCACGCCCTTTTCCACCGGAAAGGGAGTTGAAAGCTCCCCATTCCTCCCTTACCTCACCCTTGCGTAGGTGCCTTGGTGCATACGCTTAAACAGTTGCCACAGATATACTGGAGCACCCATCTCTAGTAATATCGCCCAAAGATTATCCCTCTGGACCAAGTCAAATGCGGATCGAAGATCCACAAAGATCAGGTACAGACTACCTGCCCCCATAGTCACCGTCTTCCAGTAGACCAACTGTAGTCTAAACAATTGGTCGATGGTAGAGACCTTAGCGCAAAAGCCCACTTGGAGGGAGGTTAGGATGTGATGTTCGTCCATCCAGCTCTGCAACCTCGATAGTAAAAGGCGGGCAAACAATTTCTGGAAGACATCGATGAGACTAATAGGGCGATAGTTGGCCGGGTCCGGTGGGGAAGCCTTTTTATGGATGGGGATAATCTCTGCGCCCAGCCAATTTGGGGGGATCTCCATGCCATGTAGGATGGCATTAAAGTATAGCCAAATGTAGGGAGCCCACACCATCTGCTCACTCAAGAAAAGATCTCCAGGGATCCTGTCTAGCCCCGGAGCTTTCCCCGAGGACAAGCTTTTAAGGACAGCCTGGATTTCAAGCATAGTGCAAGGTGGACAATCAGGACCCTTTGCCTCCAATAGTACTAGAGCAGGAGTGCTGTCCATTAATGTAGCTAGACCAGCTAGGGATGCGGAGTCGATGAGGGGATAGAGAGGCTTAAAGTGGGCTAACCAAACCTCTTCGCTCAGGTTAGGAGTTATGGAGGAAGACTACTCTGCCGAGCCTGATCTAACAAGGTTCCAGAAAGCCCTGTACTCGCGTCCGTCCAGGGCTTCTTTTATGCTTTCCCATCTCGTAGCCTCCCATTCCGACCTAGACTCCGCAATCTTTCTTTTGTAGGTGTGTCTAGCCATTCTAACACTCAACAGGGACTCGGTTTTTACTTCCTTTACGAGAGCGCGGTTAGCCTCCCTACAATTTTTGTTAAACCAATGGGTCTGTTTTTTTGGCCGTATCCTCTTATTATCTGTAGTGCGGAAATAGTCGGCCAAAGTAGAAAAGAGCTTAGAGTGAATATGGTCTAGCTCCGGGAAGTAGGTCAGATCATAGTTGGCAACCTGGAGATCAAAAACCTCTGCTAGAGATCCGGCAGCGAGTTGGTGTAGCTCAGCTACTTTGTTAGGGGCTAGCACAAACTTGGCCCACCTGATACGTCTGCCACCCGCCGCTATGACTAGGTTCGGATCAGTGGAAGTCTCCAGTACCCCTGATACATGTTGATGTCCCAATGTAAAATTTAGTTCAAGTGACAAGAGATTGTGGTCACTATCTACCCTTTGGATTACAGTAAACGCCCTCAATTGGACCCAGAATTCCACGTAAACCAAAATATAATCTATGGTTTTACTTTTCCCCACTCTGTTATAAGTTCTTGTGCCTGATACATCGGGAGGAAGTCTACCATTACAGGCCCTGAGGGAATGAGTTACTACCAACTTATTAATCTGAAGTGCCAAAGGTGTTATGCGCTTTGCCGGGTACATGGAGCACTCCTGGATGTGCCATACGGAGTACTCATCTAGGATTACAGAGGGGATCCCAGCCAGGGGTTCGAAATGACAATTAAAATCGCCCCTGATGATTCTGTGTATCGGTGAGGGAAATGAAGAGAGGAGTTCCTCGAGGGCCTCTAGCATAGATGCTCCCAACTGGTGGAGCGTTGGGCGTAAATAGATGTTAAACACCACCACCGTCGAACCATCCAAGTATATAAGTTAAATACAAAGGATATCCGGCGAGTGGGAATCTATTACCTTAACTGAGCACCCCAGATGTGTAGCTACCAGATACACCCCCCAAAGGTCTTCCCCTGGATCCCTGTACAGCCTGTTTAAAGAATGTTGCAAAGCCCACCCTTGAAGGGGCAGTCAGCAACCAGGTCTCTTGGAACATGCACATGTCGTACCTGTCCATCAGCTCACCCCATGCCAGATTGGATAGCTTAGGGCCTAACCCTGCTACGTTCCAAGACCCAATTAATGATCTACGGGACTCGGCCCTGGGAGAGCTGGCTAAGGTAGATGGTAATACATTAAAAGGGGGAGATCCAATATGGGTAGTCGGCTCTATTCCAACTCCTAAAAGGCTGGTGTCTAGGTTTAGGCTTAGTGGGATTGCTATCATACCATCCTCCTCTGTCCTGATATCCATGTGGGGTGAACCCCCCTCAACTCTCTCGCCCTCTTCCACAGAACATCTGGCTACATTGGGGACCATTTCATTAGGCCCCAGTGGATGAGTTAGTCAATTCACATTGTTCAGGGGACACTAACTATTGGCTATTGGTATGTTATATTCTAATTCCTGTCCTCCACGATGGTGATAAGTTGGTGTAGGGCCGCCCAATACTGGATCTCGTGGATAGAAATACCCCAAATGGAGGGTATTAATTGAGCCCGGATTACAGGGGCCTCCCCATTCAAGGATGTGATTGACCACGCCGGGATCCCTGAAATTAACAATCACACAGTCCCCTCGAATATCTTTGGGTCTAGACCCCAGCCAACTGACTCTCCTAGCAAAAAGAATTTGCCCCTGGCCTGAACTCATCAAGGGTCTGTGTCTGTTCAGACAGAAGATGATTTTGTTCTTCAGCTCAGGGAATGTTTCGCCTCGCTCACCTGCCAACAAAGGGACTCCTGTTAGAACCACCACATACGGGGAAGCTTCAGGTGGTAACTGGGGGCAGGGAGGAGGTTGGTGGATTCCTATGCTAGAGGATTTCATCGCAGGGTTGTGAGACACCAAACCCGAAGCTGGCCGCTGCTTACTAGGGGCTTTTGCGGTCTAAGGTTGAACTCGGGGAATCAGGCTAGCTGTATCTAGATGCGCCCTGGGTGGAATAGCAGGACCAGAGGCGAATGTGACAGGGGTACATTTAGGCATGGTCGGTGCAGCCAAACCCTGTGCCGGGATGTCTAAACGTGGGCCTTCATTTAGACTGCTTGGTATTGGCAAGGGCCGCTTTCGGAGTGTTTTTCCCATTTAAGGTAGATTTCTGTTCTCCTCCTCCCGCCATGTTGTTTATCAATGATACCACCTTTTCTTTTTTTTAACCTTTATTTGGAGACAAACAGGTTCAAGGGAAGTGTACATACAAAACAGGCAGTCACATATGGCCATTACAGTGGTACGTCAGAGCCAAGGAAATAAAATAAAGAAAAAAAAAACAAGGAGATACAAGGAAGTTTTTTTCTAATTGAATTAGCCAAAAGCTTTCCCATCAATTGACTATCCTCATAAAGCTTTTGCTGAAAGGCTTTCGAGCTATTTATCTCTTCCAGAGTGAAGAAATCCCTAAGCAATGACTTCGCTTCTTCCCATTTATTGGGCATTTGATTAAGTTTTAGCGCATGTTCTTTCTCAGCGGCACTTTGAAGGACTGCAATTTGTTCCTTACGAACATTTGCCTTATTGCAGGAAAATGCTATCATTTGCCCCCGGGCTGCAGCTTTAAATGCTCCCCATATAGAGAAAGGCTCCGCTGAATCTTTATTAACTAAGAAAAATTCCTTGATCCATTCTTTGAAGCCCTCTACCCACTCCGTGTTCTGTAAAAGGGTACGATCCATCTGCCACCTGGGGCGTTCTCTTTTTGTACCTTCTAGCATCAGTTCCATTTCAATCCTCCCATGATCTGAGAAAGGG
This sequence comes from Lissotriton vulgaris, assembly GCF_964263255.1. Lineage (NCBI taxonomy): Eukaryota > Metazoa > Chordata > Amphibia > Caudata > Salamandridae > Lissotriton > Lissotriton vulgaris. Next base: position 1,060,851,441 of record NC_141693.1, on the reverse strand, counting down.
TTGCAACCTATTAATGCATTACCAATTTGAAGTGACCTGGAAGTTAAAAAAAAATCTATTCTAGAGGCAGTGTGGAATCTATTAGAGTAGCACGTGTAGGACTCAGTATTGGGATTTAGGGAGCGCCATGAGTCCCGCAGTTGATATTCTATCATAAAAGCTTCCAGCACCCCTTTTGTTTTTGGCTTAAGTTGCTTCTTGCTCTTGTTAGAAGTATCCCTTTTTAAATCTTGTATATAATTAAAATCGCCTCCTATCACAATTTGTCCTGGAGTACCCCTTAAGATTTCACTGATTTCCGTCAGGGCAGAAATGTCGTCGAATATTGGGCCATAGTAATTAACAAAGTTTAATACTTTCCCCAACAGTTTTACTGCTACCCAGAGCCATCTGCCTATAGAGTCTCTTTGCACCTGTATGACCTCCCAAGGAAGACTCTTTGCGAGATAAATAGCAACTCCCCTCTGGGCAACCCCAGCTGAGGAAAAAAACCCATACGAGAAGTATCTTGGCAAAAACAACTTTGGCGAGTTGGTCTTTAGGTGTGTTTCCTGTAAGAAGACAACCTGGGGATTCAGGGCCATTGCCCATTTCAAAAGCGAGCCGTACTTCTGTTTATTCAGTAGCCCGTTTGCATTGATGGACAGGATTTTACATGAATCAAATCTCATCTCTTTTTTTATAGAAATTTATATCTAGTCTGCACCAACCAGAATTAACAGTAAAAATAGCAACCCTACTGTACATGTCTTTTTTTTCTGCTTTCCACCCCCCCCACCCAAACTTCCCCCAGGGATGCGGGAGCCCCCTTCCTGTCCACGCAGCCCCCATCCCACCCTCCACTTCTTCTTCGGGTGTCCTCTTCTTACACCCTGGTGTGACTCAGTAACCCAGAGCACCCACCTCTGATATTCTATTTTTTTTTTTTTTACTTTATTTAGTGAGGAGAAAGAATAAGATAAATGAATCCTAACTTTTATTTCAAGTTCTGAATCGAGATTCCTTCCATTTTAACTCCCCCTGCCTTCAGAGCTAAGCCCTTGCAGATATCTCATTGAGAAGAGTTTGAGCCTCATCTAAATCGGTAAAGAGAAAAAATTTTCCTTTGACAAGAACTTTTAACTTTGATTGTTGCGCAATCGAAGCCTGTACGCCGTTAGCTTTGAATAGCTGCAGGAGTTTTACAAATTCCTTTCTTCTTCTGGCTGCTGCCGCTGTCATGTCCATAAATATTCTGCATTTTGCCGTTTCAGAAACATTAAATTGGCGCTGTTGATATGCCCTAGAGAGGATTCGTTCTTTTATCCTGAAGTCAGCAAAGTTCAGTAAAATAGTTCTTGGAAATGTAGAATTCGCAAAGCGCTGCGCTGGTACTCTATGGGCCCTTGTGATCGTTAAGTCTCCTTCGAACTCTGGGAGAACTACCTTTTGGATAAAGGAGTTAGCCCATTGTACTGTGTCAGAGCCTTCTGTCCCTTCCGGGACCCCCACAATTCTTAGATTCGACCTGCGAGAGTGGTTTTCCAACTCCTCGAGTTTTGTTTCCATGGCAATCCGCTTCTTAGTGGCCTCTCTAGTTGCTCCTGATACCAGTCCCATTTGATCTTCCAGAGCCGATATCCTGGACTCCGCCTCCACTACTCTATTAGGGAGAGATACGGTTAACTCCTCAAGCTTGTCCATTCTAGCATGGAGAGCAGCTAGCTCCACTTGCTGATTGTTTTTAATTTCGCGGATCTCGTCGAGAATTAAATTAAGCATTTCGCGAATATCCAGCTGGTATCTCTCTTCAGATCTCTTTTCAGAACCGGATAGACTAGCGTTGAATCCTACTGTTCCTTCAGTTCCGGGAATTATATCTTGCGAGAATTCTCCCTCATTTACTGTGAGAGGCGTAGTTTGAGGTAAGGTTTCAATCATGCCGGGATCTGTGGCAGATATGGTCAGTGATGATATCAAAGAGGGAGTGGAAATTAGAGGGGGTTGCTCCAGAGGGGGTGGAAGTGTTTTTGGAGTTGTTTTTTTTGTAAAGAGTGGAAAATCTCTCAATTCCTTCCCCCCAATACCTCCCCCCCCAACACCGCTCTTTCTCTTTTCCTCATCTGCCTGGGGTACTGCCAGGACAGGAGCCAATGAGGTGTTAGGGTGTTTAGAGGCTTGAAGTTGAAGATCCGCCTCAGAATGGGGTACAGCATCTGCTATATTGATATCATCTATATTACCACCCTCTGCTACTGGCTTTCGCTGATCATTTTGCAGAGGAGCAGAGTGGGGGAGCGATTCATCCTCTGAAGACTCAGGTGTGGAATCTTCCAAAGCAGAGTTCTCAACCCTATTTTCATCTCTATTTTTATCTTTTGCAGCCTTACGCTCAGCCTTCCTAGCTAGGGCAAGGCGAGTTTTGGCTTTCTGTCGTGCAGCTGCTTCCACTCTGCTGAGCTTTACTATATCATCACCCTCCTTCTGTGGTTTACCCATTTTCTTGCTTTTTCCTCTCTTTATTCCTTTTTTTTTCCCCTCTTTCCTCTTTCCTCTTTCTTCTCTTTTTTATTTCTTCTCCTTCTCTCTTCTTCCCTTTTTCTTTTCCTTCTTTTCCTTCTTCTCCCCCCCTTTCAGAAGAGTTATATATTCTTTTATTTATTTTTATTTATTTTTTTAACTTTATCCTCTCCTTTTTTTTTTTTTTTCAGGCCAAAATTTGTGAGAAAAAACAGTCTCGCTTTGTCTTATTATATGTAGAAGGATACCAGTGTTTGAGAGCCACTTAAATAGGCAGCCCCACTACCTTCTTTTCAGAGCCTCCTGGCTGTTACAATAAGCTATCTCCAAAGCACCAGAGCACAACGTTTTTTTCCCCTTTTGACCAGCCTGATGCCGCCAGTTCCAAAGAGTCTCTTCAACTCTTCCTGTCAGCAACTCTCCAAACGAGCCTACCTCGCAGAGACCATCCGAAGCAGCAGTTCTTTCAGCAGTTCTTTCCTCTGGCACTCAATGACATCAGGGCTTGAAGCAATACTTCCGTGGGATTGCCTTCCGCCCCTAGTGCAGTAGCCCGTCGGTGCTCCACCACCGTGCTCCTCCTCCTTCTCTCCACCGAGCACCGAGCACACAGAGCCTTACGGAGCAATCACGAAGCACACGGACAGCTGTGTGTAATTGTGCTCACCTTCCTTGCGGAGCGCGCGGAGCTTCACAGAGCCTCTGAAGGTAACGTGCGTGCAGCAGCCTGTTAGCGTTTTCAACAGACAATCCTAGGCGCATAACGAAGGCAGGACTCGGCAGGGCCTGGAGCATTTCACAGGCAGCGGTCGGATAGCTTTTCACCAACTTGTTTTTCTTTCCTCGAAGTGTACGAGCATGCTAGCGTCTCACTAGCGCCATCATCTCGCAGAGGCAGGGCCAAAGGTCACGAGTCACAGAGGCTAAGCAGAGGCGTGGAACTCTGCAGCCTCCATCCCGTGGACAAGAATCTTCCATTATTCTAAAAATGCAAGATCCTCAGGGAGGAATAGAGACTCGTAGCGAGGGAATTGCGAAAGTATTCCTTGAGCATTACGAGAGAATATACTCCACAGATATTCAGGTGGAGGGAACATTAATCAAGGATTATTTCGAAAGCTTAGATACTCCCAAAATCTCCGATTTTAGGAGGAATCAATTAAGTAGTGAAATAAGCATACTGGAAATTCAAACTAGTATAAAAACAACAGCAGGAGCAAAAGTTTCAGGCGTGGATGGGTTCCCGATTGAATTTTATAAGGTATTTTTAAAGGAACTAGAGGGCCCCTTGAAAAATGTATTTAATTATATCAGAAGAGGTGGCAAGGTTCCCTCTGAGTTTAAAGAATCTACAATTATCAGCTTTGTTAAAAAAGATAAGAATCCAGAGGAGGCAAATTCTTACAGACCAATCAGTCTACTGAATTCGGACTACAAGGTATTTATGAAAATCTGGGCCCAAAGATTTGTGTCTGCAGCACAGGAGGTAATACATCAAGATCAGACAGGGTTTATAGCCGGTAGATCAATGGCAGCGAACACAGAATATTTGATACAGGCTTTAGATTTTTTTAATATTAATTCAACCCCTGCATGTATCTTGATGATCGATGCAGAAAAAGCATTTGATTTAGTTAACTGGTCAGCGTTATTTTTTTCCTTGGGTTGCTTTGGATTTCCGGCCCCGATTATTAGTATGCTACAGAACATTTATGAAGGGGCAACAGCTCAGGTTATAGTCAACACCAGGCAAGCAGGGAAGATTAAAATAAATCGTGGGACTAGGCAAGGTTGCCCTCTATCTCCCCTGCTTTTCACCTTTTTCATTGAACCGCTGGTGATAAAAATAAGGAACAATGAAGCAATAATACCCCCTATTATCGGAATGTCAAAATTAAAATTATTTGCCGATGATATTGTTTTGTATTTAGCTCCAGAAAAAGAAAATATTCTACATCTTATGAAAGAGTTTAAGGACTACGAAAAGATTGGGGGGTATAAGATCAATGAGAAGAAAACGGAAGTCCTTATTTTAAATTCCAATCTAGATTTTCTTCCACCAAACCTCCAGTCTCAAGCAGAAAAACGGGATCCAATAAGATATCTAGGAATTTATGTGACTAGAGACTACCAAGATCTTTTTGGGCTGAATTATATTAAGATGAAGCACAAAATTAAGAACATGCTGGAGCAGTGGGATTCCTTGCCCCTGACTTTGATCGGTAGAGTTGCTTTGATTAAGATGAACATACTCCCCTTGGTTTTATTCCTTTTTAGTAATATTCCAATAAAAGTCAACATGGCCTATTTCAAGGAACTCGATTCTATGATGAGTAGATTTATCTGGAATAAAAAAGCCTCAAGAGTTAAGCTCTCTGTGGTACAACTTACTGTAAAGCAGGGCGGACTGGCTCTCCCCCATTTTAAAACATATTACGAAGCAGCCCTTTTCGATATAGTGGCAGGACTATTAAGGACCAGACAGTCTAGAGACAATTTCTTTCTTGATAAAATGCTTGAGGAAGCAGGCTCTCAAATTTTTTTCTTTTTAAAAACTGCAAAGCTGCCCAAGAAAACAAGATATAAGACACTACTAGTGTACTCCTCAAGATTACGACTTTTGTTTAAAAAATGCGGCTCAGATGGTACCAGTTTTTTGAAATTACTGGAATGTGGTAAAATGGGACTCAAGATTTCTCAGAACCATCTGCTACAATGGGAATTAGCTGGTTTTTGTGAAATTAGACATTTACTCTCCCAACACAAGGTAATTAGCTGGCAAACAGTTGTAGATAGAGCATATCCTAGGCGGCTTATGTTTTTTGATTATTTACAACTGGTTTATCTGATAAGAAAAGAGATAGGGGGCTCTCATACTCCACAAAATGCCTTGTTAACAGCCTTATACCGGGAAAAACATAAGGGTATAGGATACTGGTACAAAAGGCTACTTCCTCCAGGACCTCCTCAGGCAATTCTTAAACATCTAGATAAAATAAGCCTCACGACACAATGCGTTTTGTCAGAAAAAGACTGGGAAGTAATATGTCAGCAAGGATATAAAACTCTCCGGGCAGCCAATTTTAAACGAATGTCCTTTCTCTCCCGCTGGATGGTATATTATACCCCGGAGGCCTTGCAGAGAATATTCCCTGGCTACGAGAATAAATGCTTTAGATGCAAAACAAATGGTCAGGGCGGCTGGCATCATGTGTTTTTCTCTTGTCCAAAGCTAGAATCTTTTTGGAAGGAGATTTTTACTGACATAGAATTGGCAACAGGTAAAACACTGCTACCTGAAGCAGAAGTGGCCCTTTTTGGCATTTGTAAAGATAGGTATAGGTTTAATAACTCAGAAGAAGCATTTATTTTTATTTCTACTACTGTAGCACGGTCCATGATTTTACAAAATTGGAAATCTGAGGTAATCCCATGTCAATTAAAATGGGTCAATAAAATGAAAAGAACATGTTCATTTGAGAGAGCTTATGCTGGCAGGATGGGTGCGATCAAAAGATTTGAAAAGTATTGGAAATATTTTGAGAAGTTGAAATTTATAAAAGGAAATTGATATTTCACTAGCTGCTATCGCACTTTTTTTTGCACTTATTCGGATATTTTGCACTTTATTGCAGCAGCACTTTAATAATTGTAATAAAAACTTTGCTGCTTTTTTTTTTTTTTTTTTTTTTGATGGGTTTTGCCATACTAATATTTGATGAACCATTCAGCAACACTGATGTATATTTTTGCACTGTCACTTTAGAATTAGATTTTTTTCTATATAGGATGTTTCTGTACTTGAATTAATAGGGCTATAGGAACTAGAGTAGAAATTCGAATGTCCTTTTCTTAGCCCTCTATGTATTTTGTCAATTGTGCGGGTTCGAGCACTAGCACTTTAATATTGCTATAGCACTTTTGAAATTACAAATTAGCAGCTCATTGCAGTTTTCTTCTGCTCTTATATTTGATAAATTATAAAATAATTTAGTTAATTTTGATTATTATTTCATTAGTGGTAGTTTATCGTTTAACTTTCTATGATTCTGCTTTTTATACTCTAGAGAAGGGCAAAGATACCCTCGGGGTGTTAAAATGCTTTGTTTGTGTATAATGTAATACGGAATTTGACGTATTAAATTAATTGCTTTCCTTTCACCATTTTGCACTAGCACTTTAAGATTGACTTAATTTATTCGATAGAAGCAATGTATAGGGCTGGTTTGTCTCATGTTTATTGTATAAAAAATTGTATCTAAAATCGAAAAATCAAATGTACCTATAACACCCTACTGTCTTGTTTAATAAAAAAAAAAAAAAAAAAAAAAAGAGATACAAGGAAGTACAGGGCAGGGCATCAGTCAATACAAGGAGCAATAGCGAAATGTACAGTAGAGGTTAAAATACTATGATCCAGCATGGGCAGGCGAGCCAATAAGACAATGCAGTATGAACACATTACATTAGCGGAGAGTACATGAGACAGAGGGGACTCAGATATGAGGAACACAGGAATTAAAGGTGCCGCACAGGGATACAGTCTGAATTACCAGTAACACACCAGTCGTAAGGGAGACTACAACCCCCCAATAGCTCGCAGGAAAAGGAGACAGTCAGCCCCTCCCCCGATATCGGAAGAAAAGCAGGCGTTGTGTAAAATCCCAGCCTATCATGGTGTTATCAACCTATCCCTTCGCGGTCCCCAGGTTCAGAATCAGAGTCCCGCGCAGCCCTGGCCAGGAGGTACACCTGGAGCGGACTCCAGAAGTCCTTCGGTCTGCATCGAACAGGCATCAAGTCAGAATAGATATTGTATTGATCCTGACAGTATATGAGGTCAGTCACCCAGTCCTGAAAGCGCGGCACCCTACCACAACCCCAGCAACAAGCCACCCTACGCCTAGCCAGCAGCAGGGCCACGTCAACAAATCTACGGTGAGAGGCAGGTACGTCCTTAGAGAAGCCAAGTAACATCACCAAGGGGTCAAACGCCACCCCATCCTCCGCCATAACCTGCAGAGCGTCATGAACCTGAGTCCAGTACTCCAATAACCCGCACAGCTCCAAGCCAAATGCAAAAAGTCAGCGCCTTCCGCCCGACATCTAGCACACCTGTCGTCCTCCGCCAAATGGAACCGTAGTTTCCTCGCCGGGGTATAATAGTACCTCTGAACAAACTTGTAATGGATGATTTTAAGGCGACAACTAGAAGAAACATTGGCCGTGAGCCCGCAACAGTATGTCCACTGCTCGTCTGTAATAGGAGCACCCAATTCGGCAACCCACTGCTCGCGCACCCGATTAGCCGGGACCGATCGCTGTCGGCGAATAGCCCCGTATAATTTCGACACCAGGTGTCGCCCATCTGAAACCAACAGCACGTGGAGGGGGAGGGTAACCCCAGGCTCCGAAGGGTAGTCCGGTAGCAGAGCACGCATGCCCTGCCGCAGGCGGACAAAGTAGAACAGGTCTAGAGGGGAGCAAGCAGCCGCACCGAAAAAGTGAGCCTGCGTACGGAAGGCACCTTCATGAAACAAGTCGCCCCACGTAAGGATACCCAGCCGCTTGCACATGCGCTGAAACCCCGTTTCCAACAACAGCGACAAATCCGGATGATAAGCCAGAGGCAAGGCCGGCGAGTAGAGGAAGGAAACGCCTAGCAAATGAGCCACCCGCTTCCAAGCATCCACCGTGCACGTCACCGTCGTGCGAGGCGTTTCCACATCGGACACCTTGCCCAAAACCATCCCCTCAAGTGGGAGCGGGTGGGCGACCCAATGCTCAGCAGCAATCTGGGGCATGAACGGCGTGGGGCGCATCCAGTGATAAGCATAATGCGCCTGAGCGCTGAGATAATAAAGTTCAAAGTCAGGGACGTCGAATCCGCCATCAGCATAGGGCAACGTAAGGGTGGCCCAGGCCACCCGTGGCTGCTTGCCCCCCCAGAACAACCGCAGGAGCTCGGAGCGAAGTCTACGAAAGAAATAAGCACCAGGATGATATGGGAGGTTTTGAAAGAGATAAAGAAAGCGGGGCAGAACGACCATCTTGATAAGAGACGCCCTACCGGCCATGGAGAGAGGCAAAGACATCCACCTGGTGACATCATCCGCCAGTTTAGTAATGGCCACCCCATAGTTAAGCCGAACCGCGTCTTCCCTGTCCAAGGATATGACAATACCGAGATATCGCAACTCCGAGTCACACCATTCCAGAGGGTAGTCAAGGGGAAACCTGGCCACCGCAGCAGTGAGGGGGAAAAATTGAGATTTCCGCCAGTTGATATGAACCCCGGAGACACCTCCAAAAGCGACCAGCTCCCGCAGGAGCGAATTAAGGTTGTTCTCTGGGTCCTTGACATAGAGTGTGACATCATCGGCGTATAAAGAAACGCCGACCTGTCGCTGAAGACAATTAAAGGCGCTCTGCTGATGAAACTGACGAATCCTACAGGCTAGCGGCTCAATGGCGATAGCAAACAAGAGGGGCGAGAGGGGGCAACCCTGTCGGGTCCCTCTCGTGAGAGGGAACGAGGGGGATAGCACCCCATTCACCACTACCCTCGCCATCGGATCAGTATATAAAAGCTTAACCCAAGAGATGAAAATCCTGGGGAAGCCCATCCGACAAAGAACATCAATAAGGTAGCCCCACTCAACAGAATCAAACGCCTTAGTGGCATCGAGAAAGATAGCGGCAACCGGGACAGTGGGATCAATGGTCGACACAAGCGAAAACAAAGTGCGAAGATTGTGAGAGGTAGCACGGCCGGGCACAAAGCCCGACTGATCAGGCAACACGATAACGGGCATGAGTTCGGCTAGTCTCACCGCCAAGACCTTCGCGAGAATTTTAACATCGCAGTTGAGCAATGAGAGGGGCCTGTAGGAGCCCACATCCAGCGGATCCTTACCTGGCTTGAGCAGCGACGTTATGGCGACCTCCCGCATGGAGCCCGGTAGACGTCCCTCCTCCAGAGACTCCTCAAACACCTCACGGAGCACAGGGGCCATGGTGTCCACATAACACTTATAAAATTCAGCAGGAAGGTCATCCAGCCCGGCGGCCTTCCCATTAGAAAGAGACATGATGGCATTCCTGACCTCCTCCACCTCTAGGGGCCTGCCTAAGAACTCCCGATGACCATCCGATAACCAACAAAGCGCCAACTCATCGAGGAAGCCGCCGTATCGAGTCTCTCCCGTCTGCTGTGTCGTGTAAAGGTGTGCATAGTGATCAATAAAAGTGCGCTGAATCTCCGAAGTGTCTCGACAGCGAGTGCCATCCGGAGACACCAATTCCAACACGTCCGACCCATGCCTTGGATGCCTAGTAAGGGCAGCGAGGACCTTACCGGGCCGTTCCCCCTCGCAGTATCGCCTCGACGTCCAGTACTTCCCCCTATGCTTAGCCTCTCGAGCAGCCTCCTCCTCGTACTCGGAGAGCTTAGTGCGGAACTGCGACAGAAGAGCGGGGTCCGAATCAACCTGCATCCTGCGCTCCAAGTCTTGCAAATCAGCCTCCAAGCTCTCGAGGGTCCGAACAATCAGACGGAGTACTCCACAACTTTTAGAAATAGTGACACCCCGGATCGTAACCTTGAATGCCTCCCAAATGACCTCAATGCTGTCCACAGAGCCCTTGTTCCTAGGGAAGAACGCCTCCACCTCCACACCGAGTTCCTCCTTGAACACCGGGTCAAGCAAAGCATTCGGAAACAAACGCCAAGGTGGGCGCGGCCTATGCAGCCCGGGGACGGATAAAACAACCTTCACCGGACAGTGATCAGAATACGTCCGAGCCAAATGTGTAGCCTCCCTTAGGCCAGCCATCAACCCTCTAGAGAGAAACACATAGTCCAGTCTCGCCCATGAACGAGCATGAGTGGTGTAATGAGTGCCCTCCTTGGTGGCAGGGTGGGTGTACCTCCAGCTGTCAACCATCCCAGCCTCCTCCACTATCCCCCGCAATACTTCTCTAGCTTGTACATTGTACTGAGGGCTACCCTCCAATCTATCCAACCGGGCCTGAAATGCAAAATTAAAGTCACCCCCCCACACAATGTGAGTAGCATCCACAGCAAGGACATGACCCCATAGAGTGACAAAAAAGATTGGCGTATCAACATTAGGAGCATAGCAATTAACAAACAGTACAGTGTTCTGCCCAAGCCGTCCCCACAGCAGCACATATCGCCCCTCAGGGTCCCCCACAGATCCAAGTTCCTGAAATGCTAGCGATCTTTTTACAAGGATGACAACCCCACGAGCATAAGAAGAATAGGAAGCAAACCCCCTGGCCGCAGCCCACCTCCCGCCAAGCGGGGCGCAGATGCGTCTCCTGGAGAAAAGCAACATGAATAGCATGCCTGTCCAAATACTGGATCACGCTACGACACTTCCTGGCATCATTAAGGCCCCGTACATTCCAGGACAAAATCGAGATCTGGTCCACAACAGCAGTCGACATCACACAGATTCAGGGCCCCACGGGACCCAATAGACAAATATAGGGCATCCGACTACCAGCAACAGCCAGCAATAGGTCCACGCCCCAGGGCACGGACAGGCCCCCACATACACTCCACACATTTCCCAGTCATCTTCGAACCAATCAAACAATAACACAACAACCCCCCCCCAACCAACCCATCCATGCAGCAAGCACTCAGGACAGACTGCGCGCCGCACGCCGCCAAGCCATCCCACACGGCCCACAACTCGCACACATACTACGCTTGCAGAGTGCGCCCCGTCACGTGGCAGCCTAAAATGGCGGCTGCTGCACTCGGGCCCAAAATGGACGGGAACACGGACCCCAGGACCAGTCCCGCCAGATAGAAAAGTGGAACAGCCTGGATAGCGGGCGCCACAACATTTCCGTGCACTCAAACAACAGCAGCAGCTCCCATAGCGAACAAGAAGACCCGGGTAAACAGGCATGGACAGCTTCATTCCCACCCCATCCACCCACCTGACACCACCCCAACTATCAGGCCACGCATACCCCCCCCCCCCCCCGTCCCACAACACACATCCAGTCAACCAACAGAGGACTAGAATCCAAACCAAAGGTAAACATGGGGCACACCCTCCGGGGAACCTTCCAGAGGTGCACGACGCCACTCCCTCATGCCACGCCAGTGTCCGCGCCAACAAGTATCAGGCGGCCCCAGGCACAGCGCGGGGGGTGGGTGCCCAGAGCGCAACACCAAAGATCACCATCCTGCGGTGCCATACCGACCCCTCAAAAATAAGTAGCAAAACACACTCATTCAGCACAACACAGACATGACCCACGCATCAGCAAAAAAACAACAACGGACGATAGCTAGGCCGCAAATACGGAGAAGGAAGGCACCAGGACTTAATACAAAAGATACACATCCACAGTACTCCAAAAAACGGGAAGAAGATAGACAAGGTCCAAAGTCACCAGAATCAGGCGACCTCCTCCTCAGCCGCCGAATGTTCACCCTCCGGATCTCGATCGTCACCCCGATCCGCAGCAGCTCGCTCGCGCTGGAGGCGCTTCGCAAAGTCCTCAGCATGCTGTGGGTTGGTGAAGAAATGTTGTTTAGCCTGATGCGTCACTCTAAGTTTAGCCGGATAAAGCAAGGCGTAGTCCACTTGGAGGTCCCGAAGCTTCCTTTTCACCCCCAAGAACTTCCAACGCTGGTCCTGCACCATCGGCGTGAAGTCGGGGTACATGGTGAAAGACACCCCTTCGAAGGAGAGAGCCCTGTTAGTGCGGGCAGCCTGAAGAGCAGCGTCTCGATCACGATAATTCAAAAGGCGCGCTATGATGGGACGCGGTGCAGCCCCAGAGGCCGGGCGAGGTCCCAAAGTCCGATGCGCTCTCTCAACAATGAACTGGGACGAGAAAACTTCCGTCCCAATGGCGCCCACCAGTAGCCTCTCCACATAAGTCTCCATTTTGCCCACATTCGTGGACTCCGGGACACCTACAATGCGCACGTTGTTGCGCCTACTCCTCGCTTCCAACTCTTCGTTCTTAGCGGCAATGACACGCAAGATATTGTCCATTCTCGCCAGTTGGGTGGTATGGGTGGCCGCCGTGTCATCATGGTCCGAAATGCGCTGTTCCGCCGCCGTCAAGCGCTCCTCATGCACGTCCAATTTCTGAACGACCGCATCCATGCGCGACGATATCTTGTCCACTTTGTCCACTATAGTGGCGAACCCCTGCCTCATCTCCTGCATCATTTGGGCAAAGTCCGGTGGTGGTGGGTGCGGAACACTCTCAGCGACATTCGGGGGGGGGACCGCGAAGTCCCAGCTTCCTGGAGCAAACGCGTCCCTCGCCTAGCCCCTCCAGAGTCAAAGGACAATTTGGACTGTTTAGTGTCCGGCTTCCCCATATCGGTGGTGCAGTGGGGGATCGAGGCAAATAGGAGTCAGGATAGAGGTCGGACAAGGGACCCGGCCAAGTAGAAAGCAGCTCGAATCGTGGGGGCACGAGCAGGCCAGCACGCCCCGCCACTCCCAACGACGAGAAATGGCCGTCTTCACTTCCAGCCCAAGGGGGCAAACTCTCAGAATCAAAGTAGAAGATCCGTTGCGCCTCCGTACGCAATGGTATCCGGGCAGGCAGATAGGATAGCCGATAGATAAGTCCGACAACAAAGAAGAGCCAAGCGTCTCGCCCGACCAGCGAACAGGCCTGGCGGAGAAGGGCGGAGCTAGGCCTACACCCCACGTGCAGAGCCCCGGACTGGCATGAACAGTGATGCCGGGCAAGAGGGCATCAGACCTCCAGAGCGCGAGTCGGAGAAACTTGGGATCCACATAACTTCGGCCAGCAACCTTCGAATGGCTCAGGAGTTGGACCGTGGGTGGACAGCCGATATCCCAACCGATCCGTGGGGTCAGTTCAGGGCGCAGCGATGGTAATCAGGATACCTAGGCGGATAATAGCTCCGGGCAGCGGGAGCCTCACGACAGTGCGGCCATTCCGCAGTGCGCCCTCTAGCGCCCCCCATCAATGATACCACCTTATCAATTCTACAAATCAAGGTTTGAAAGTGAGAATTGATAAGTTGTTCCATTTGGGCTTGGAGGTCAGTTAGTAAATGGGTGGCCCAGACCTGGGGTGCAAAAGTAGAAGAAAGGGGGCTAGACTCTGGCTGTTGGGGATCAGGAGTAGGTATAGTTCTCTTAGAAACCTTTTTAAGGAATTTCGGCTTCTTAGTTCTGGGACGAGGCTTGGATACCTTTTACCCTGCCTAGGGAACTGGAGAAGGTACAAGGTTATTAGAGGAGCTAGCATCTGGCACGAACTGCGCACATGGGAGCTCGGCAAAGGAAGACACCAGCATTGAAACAGGAGAATTAACGGTGGCTAGGGATACATCCATGTTCTTTAAGGGGGGGGCATAGCAGATGTAAGTGAAAGGCATCTTTCGATGTTCTCTATGGCCGACGCAAACACCACTATTGTTTTTTGAAGCATTTTATCAATGGATGTTAGGGTCGGTACTGGGGGTGTTGAAGCCGCTTTTTGCCTTGTAAGGGGACGAGAGGTAGGGGGATTAGTTTTTCCGATGTTACTTGGCGTGACGTTCTACTAGGTTTGTTTTTATAGAAGCTCAAAATGACAATTCTAAATTAATTAAATGTAAAAAGATAAACTAGTTGTTAAGAGATGATAGGGCCCTACGGCAGGCTTTCAATAGTCAAGGTAAGGATGTCACAGTAGGGCCTAGCTTTGACTGATTAAAATAATAGTGGTTACCACAACAACAAGGTCCAGTCCATTCACTTCCAGAGGAGGCAAGGGGGGTGGCCCAGCCTGTCCTCTTCCAGCCCCAGACAGCCACAGACGGCCCGCCCCTTGCCCGGGCTTAGCCCAGCGTCCGCCCGCGCACGTCCCGCATTGCGGGGGTAGATGCAGCGCTAAATAGCGCAATGGTGGCGCCTCCCCTCTCAAACAGCAGCAGCTGAGGGAATGGTGCAGGGGCTTCTGGGGCTTGTAGTCCCCCCTGTGAGCAGCGTCGGCCGGTGGTGCTAGAACGAAGAGAGCGCCTGCTGAGAGGGGAGCAACTGAGTGGAGGCCTCGGGACTCCTGTCCCACCAAGGCAAGTTAGCAGCAAAAGAGGAATCCCACGCTGCGGGGGGAGAGGCAGCGCTAAATAGCACGATGGTGGCGCCTCCCCCTCTCAAACAGCAGCAGCTGAGGGAATGGTGCAGGGGATTCTGGGGCTTGTAGTCCCCCCTGTAAGCAGCGTCGGCCCGGTGGTGCTAGAATGAAGAGAGCGCCTGCAGAGATGTGAGCAATTGAGTGGAGGCCTCGGGACTCTTGTCCCACCCAGGCAAGTTAGAAGCAAAAGAGGAATTCTGGAATTGCATAGTAGAGTTTTTGCCCCATAAGGGATAATTATCAACCACTAAGGCAAAGACACAGGCTCAGGGTGTGCTGGCGGCTCTTGATTTTGCTCTCTAGGCTTATAGCGGTCAGACACAATTTTTTCACTACTGGATACACCCTACACCCTTCCAGACCCATGTAGCCATCAAACAAGACAGGGTAGAACCTCTTCCCTTAACTACCGCCATTTATCAACTGTACAAACGCCCACGCAATGAAGTGGACAATGCACTGGGCTTGGTAGAGGACTATGTAAACATGCTAATACTGACATACTGTATGCCCCTTCCATGCAGTTGGCTAAAAACCCATTGATTCCTTAACTCCTGGACAGCAAGGTGCAGGAGCGAGCGCACATACACCAGATATGAGGTGGGCAAGGACTTATACCCAGGGGACACTTTCCTTACAGTGCAACAGATGTGCGGCCCTGCGCCTTCTTCGGCGCTGGACACGTTGCTATACTACTAACTGCGGGCATCCTGTAGAAGCAAATTTGATACATTCCCAAACCCACCCCAGACATTACCTGCACTCGAAAACGTACTTACTGTGGACTTAGGCCGTAAGCTGATTACCCGGCTCTATACTATCACACAAAGGGACTATCTGATCACTGTACCGACGTCCCGTGCGGCGTCGGAGGCTGATCTAGGGGTGAACATTACAGACGAGCAGTGGGATGTCAGTTGCAGGCAGCTAGAGCTGCTATCTCCCAATTATCGACTGCAACTTATTCATTTAAAATACATCCATAGACTATACCACACCCTGATGCAGCTTCACAGGATGGGACTACGCCCAGACGACAATTGCTGGCGTTGTGGGGCTACCCAAGCGTCATTCATACACTTAGCTTGGCAATGTAGACCTATTAAATAAACAAAGAGAGGAGTACCACCTTTAGAGGATCAAGAGAGTTCCTAATGGGGTGGTTGACTGACAAAAGGAAAGAATTCATCCTTTTGGTAAAAACCCCTCACTCACCAGCCTAGTGGCGACATGCTTCATCATTGGGGTCCATCCTGGCGGCCTAGCGTCACCAGGGTATGCTACAACACCTGAATTACAGTGGAGCAGGTTGTGAGTGTAGGTGCAGAAAAAGGTGTGTTAAAAATTGTCCTGGTTTAACTTAGTGGGAAGATAAATTTTATTTACAAGTAACTGGACAATATTAAAAAGGTGAGGCGAGATACTGTGAGGGTAATTAAGGCCAAAAGTATCTCTATATGTGTGCTGGTCTACATGTTTCAACCAAAGATGGAAAGTACCAGGTTTTCATCAGGACCGTAAAAAACAGGTAACTGGACGGTATGTGCCCCCTAAAAGGCACACCCAATCCTAATTCCTTGTGACCCAGTTGGCAAAATTTGCTAATGGTGAAAAAAACTCTAACCTCAGTGGGTGAGTATTGAAAGTAAAAGTCAAAAAGACCTGTTGGAAGAAAGAAGAAAAACAGACATCAATCAGACGTGAACAATGTTACATGCCTGTTACGTAGTGCAGTGCCGTGTCTCTATGTCTTCATGCTTCATGCCACTCTCATTAGGAAAATAGTGTTGGTATCATGGTGATATATAAATGTTGTTATAAGGCCCACTAGGGGCATGCTATTTGGCCAAATCACGCATACTTATCAAAAGGAGCGTGCTCAGTGGCAGCGTGCTCAGTGGCATTCGCTATATTTATTCAATCTCACGCACTCATAGTAACTTTATCGTGTCTCAATCTACCTTGGCTAAGGGCATCGCCTGTTAGGGCCAGGAAGGGCCTCGGACCATCACCTCTATTCTACTGAAACCTGCCAGGTAAAATTGAAGCGTGTGCCTCAACCAGCACCCAATGCAAGCAACTCCCACATTCACACCCAGACCTAGATGATCTAAGCACTCACTTTAAAATAAATGTTATGTTATGTTATGTTATCTGAATCTTTTATAGCGCTCTGCTACTCCAAGGAGTGTCCCGGCGCTTTTATTGTTAACCTGTAACAGAGAACACAACAGGGCAAATAAAAGGGACCAGAAATCAAAAGAAAAGAGCATATCTAGAGAGAAAAAAGCCAAGTTTTAAGGCCCTTCCTAAAAGCTAACAGGTTGGAGGTACTACGCAGTGACACGGGCAGAGTGTTCCATAGCTGTGGCGCCAACAGCCTGAAAGACCGGCCCCCAATGCGTGCCCTTTTTGCCCGAGGAACCACGGCAAGGAACAAAGACTCGGATCTCAAACCTTAAACCTTTTCCATTCCCCATTACCCCCACCTCCAAAGCATCCTACCCCTACAAACTCTGCGCTCTCACTACTTCTATTCTAACGATTTTCCTCTTAGCTGGCTTTCTTGGCTTATCATCTAAACTGGTAGAATTGTGGAGGGGGGATATTTGTTTCATCACTACAAGCATTATACAACAAGTTGTACAAATGCTTTGTTTTATTGTATAAAAAGATCTGCTAAATAAAACCTATGATCAAGATCTGAAGTGCTGATTTTTCAGAAGCAAAATTGTGCATCTCTTTTACGTGTATTTAATTTTCTATCAACTAATACTAGTCACCTTTCTGTCGTCCTCTGTTTTGTTTTCCTTTGTTTAACCCCATCCATGCGACCTAGATTCCCCTCCGGTGCTGAGCCCTTATGAAAACGGGCGTGGTCATGACGGAACGGTTCCGTCATAAGCACAGCTCGACTGATGCTCATGACGGAAAGGGGTTAAAACCACAACTGATCAGCTGCGGCCCATGCAGGTAAGAGCGGTGGAGCGTGGGGCTGGGTTGGGGGAGGTTCACCTGACGGCTAGGGCTATAAGTGGGCCGCGTTCTGCCGGTGCTCAGACACTGCAATTCTTAAAAGCAGGTGCCAAGAAGGGTCCTACCGGACTCTCCATTTTTACCTTCAGTGTGGGAAAAAGATAAAAAAAGCTTAACTCTGCAATAGTACCACTGCTTTTGATGTAACTTCAAAGAAACACATTTTTCAGTTTTATATAGCGAAAACTTGGAGCAAACTTGAGCACCCGTTACATTACACAAGGACATATTCATGTTTTGAATCACATGATGTTGAGCCGAAGTCAGGCTCAAACCTACTTTCTCAGCTCGAAAGTTGGCAGCTCTAGCATTAGCCACAACCTCACCCACAAGAACGCAAGCATTTTCAATATTAATATACAACAAAGTCATAGTTGTTGCTTATTTATCCTATGTAATTTACAACCATTGGCAAAGCCAATAGTCCAGGTTTGTTGTAGGTGTAATGTTACTTGTTATGTTATATATCTGGATGAATGGACAGAAGCAGTAAAATACCAGTGGGGCAGCACACTATGCAGAGTACAGATTTTTAGCTTAAGTGTTTTAAGCCACCCCCTTAATTACAACGGCCACACCCCTATGGGAGACCTCCCAGTTTTTCATCCCACTTACAACCCTGCAGACGACCACGAGGGAAAATTAAATAAACAATTACCCTTGTCTGTCAAAATCCCCCCTCCCCCGTCCACCCGGCCCCACCACTCCACCGCTCTTACCTGCACGGGCCGCGGCTGCAACTGCTGTCAAGCAGCATGGTGAGACGTGTCTGATTTCAGAAAGTGGGCTAATTAATACATAATGCACCCGATTCGTAAAGTAATTTCTGGCCAAAGAGGTATGCTTACAGCAGGAAATTGTTCCATTTACGCCTTACAAGTATCCACAAAAGGGTGCCTAGAAGTCATAAGAGCGCTCGGTGCTGCATAATTGTAGATCACGAATGCCAACAATTATGCAGTAATTAACCCTGAGCAAGGGTTGTGGGAGAGCTGATCAAGAGGTAGATTGCATTTACAGTTTGTGAAAGCTAAAATACTAAATTATGTGTAATATACTTACATAGAGGGGGTTTTCAGCCAACATATGGAAGTATAATATACATATATTAACAAAATCAAAAGTTTTTGGCTAATGTCTTGAGAAGGTGTCTGTGTGTGGGCATCGTAAAACTGTACTCTAGGCAAGAAAAAAAAAGTTTAATACTGCCAATGTTTGTGACTTCCACATAGTAGTAAATCCGCATTTCCTAATTAATGTACCTCAATAGCCTTAGATTTAATAATATGTATAGTGACAAAGGGGTAAAATCAAAAGCGAACAAACCCCTAAAAGCGCAAGTTAAGGTTTGGGAGTAAATATTCATATAATAGTGACCCATTCATCCACATCTCTTCATAGTATAACTGAATTCATTACTTATTAGGGAGAAGTCTAACCAGACTCTGCAAAATCAACTAAAACCATCACTGGGAATGGCAAACACATTTTAAAGAGACGGGTAGGTGTTTCTGATGCACTTCTGTTAGTTATTATCTGATACCATAAATACATTGGAACTGGCACACATTTATGACTCACGTCCGCAATTCTCATTTATTATCTAACAGCATGAGGAGGTTACTAAGGAAACTGTGCAACCAGTCTAGTGTTGCTAAAGCAACAGGGCTACATGAGACGCAGATGCTGAGCACTGGCTGGGTCTTTAATGTCGTATTTGCATTTGCCCTGAAAACAAAACTATCTCACATATTTCAAAGACATTAGTAAAGCACAGGGCAAAACGTGGCATACATTAATCTTTTTCTGGCCATATACAGGCTTGTACATAGGGGCATATTTATGTTGGACTTGCGCCACGTTTGCGTCACGCAACAGCGGCGTAATCGTGGCGTATCCCTGCAACCTATTCACAACATGACGCATCTAGGCAGATGCGTCACGTTGTAAAGCCCTGCGCCACATGTGGGTGTTCGGGCGCAGGGTGGGCGTTCCGGGGCAGGTGCGCCTCGCAAAAGTGGCTGAGTGAAATCTACAAGATTTCACGCAGTCACTTTTAGACCAATGCCTAAAAGTGACTGATAGTCACTATGATGCATGATAGGTCATCCTGTTGTGTACCAATCCCTTGACCCGAGTGCAGGGCCGGACTGGCCGTTGCGGGCACCGGGCAAGGCCCCGGTGCGCCGCAAGGGTGGGGCCGGTTTTGGGTCCCTGGGGTCGTTTTTGTTACAGGAACGGTTTTGCAGCATAGCTGCAAAATCGGCCCTGTAATAAAATCGGCCGAAAACCAGCCCAGGCAAAGAGCTTGGTCGCACCCCCAACCTTCCCCCAGGGGGTGGGGGATCCTGCCGAGCACTTTGCCAGGGCTGATTTTGGTTCCCAGTCCGGCCCTGCCCGAGTGAGAACTGCTAGCCATGTCTCCCAGCAATATCATATGTTTAAGGGGACACATCAGCGATGTCCTCTGTTCCTGCTGCTCTTTTAATTTTCCATGAAGTCTTTTACAGTGATTTTACAGTGATTGCCAGACTCGAGGGATGGGCGAGGGGCATTCCATTGTGGGAAGATTCATTGTCTCGCTATAAGCAGATGACCTATTGCTGTGGGATGGATTGACGTTTCTAACACCACTGTTCCAACTCCAGGTGGATTTTGGGACTGTCTCTGGGATTTTGTTTCAGTTTAGGAAACTATTAAAAACTCATTTATTCTCCTCTGCTTAGCTTCAGTGTTACCTGGTCCCCTCTGTTGTGTTGTGTGTTTCATCTCCAAAAGCGCTGGGACGCCTCTTGGCTGCGGCATCTGTGCGCTATACAAAATAAAATAACATAACATTAACCCCAAGTAGTCTAAAATCTGTGCTACCATGCCGTCACTTTTTGACTTGCTCTTTAATTGGCAACCAGTGCTTGTTTATCCCTCAATAAAATGATTACCCTACCCAAGTGTCTTTATTGCTTCATAAATTTACTGTCATGGGTCTCAATTAACTGGGTTAAACTACTTGAGTCGTTGATTAGGGAGCTGGTACAGCATGGGGGGAGACAGCGAATCACACTGGAATTACTTAAGAGAACTATTTACAAAATAGAATTAGGAGTCCCAGACTGACTATGTATTATCTTGGTGCACAGCTGTATTGGAATGCATATTGATTAGATGAAGAAGATAGCACAGGATTAGGGTAGTTTACAACAGACCCTTCCCAGGGATAACTGGTAGTATCCTTACAAGGTAGAAAGATCAGAAAGCAGAACCGTACAATGCTCCTTTCCATGACACTGAAAGGCTAGAACCGCTGCATCAGGAAGACGTTGGGTTGTATGCCCCACTTTGCCTCTGGGAGCTGCCTCTTTATTTGTCAATGCTTGACAACTATTGAAGTGAAGTGAAGTTTACAATTGGAGACTGTTACGCCGCTGGAAAGAAGATTTCTCCAGAGACAGAGATTATTCACCTTTTACTGAAGAGTATAACTTAGCACTTGAGCAGTTTCTGACATACGGCTCCTTATTGAGAACCTTTGAATGACCGTGGAACTTGGGTGACACTGAACTTCACCACACTTATCTCCCTCGCAAATCAGTGACCCCCAAATCAGCTCTCACTGCACATCTATGACAATGTTTTTTTTCCACATGGTTTGAAGCTGTCCCCGTATTGGAGTCTTCTGGGAGCAGCTTACACAACATCTAGGCAAAATATTAGATAAGGAGTTCCAATGTGGGCTAGGCTTGTCTCATGGGTCTCTTTTCAAGGGCTAAAATGAAAAGGTTGGCAATTGCTTTCTCAACCTGGCCCTTTCATTGGCTGAACGGTTGATAGCCATGACTAGGAAGCAGAGTAGTAGCCCTGCATATGCTAGGTGGAGAAGTGGCGTGGAACAGTGGACAAGGGCAGAGGGGGAGGAAGCAAATGATATAACCAAATGGCCCATTGCTGGCCTATGAGAGGCATTATTGAGACTAAAACAGGTCTGTAGTGATAGTTTGTGACCTGATCAAACATTATATATTCCTCTTTTTTTATTTTATTTTTTATTTTATCTTCATTCACCTCAAAAAAGAAGAAAAAAAAAAGGTGTCAATTTTTTCTGCCCTTCTTTTCGGGAGAGATACTGACCCCTGACGGGCATACTACACTAGGCACCCGCCTTTCTGCGGATATCTCTCTCACACGGTGTAAACACAGGAACTGCTTGTGATTTTCGAAGTATGACCAGAACCTATAGCAGTCTAGGAGTTAATTAGCCGGTGTAATCATTGGACATATTTTATGATCTTGTTTAAACAATTTAACCTAAAGGAACTTTATAGCAACCCTTCCGGACTCTCCAACCATAGCAGAAACAAATTCCAGAAAGCTTTCTTCTTAGATTTTTTTCTGGATTGATCCATCCTAGACATATATATGAGAGACTCCAGCCACTCTGAATGCTGTGGTGATATATTGCTCACCCATTTCCGATTTATTTCTCTTCTGGCTAGTAGCATTGCATAAAACAACATGCCTCTAACACTGCTCTCAAGTTCATCAACCACGCCAAAGATGACCAAAGGAAGGCTTACCTTTATATGCTGACCCAAAATACCTGACATTGTCGTTTCCACTCTATTCAATAAGTCACTAATTGCGGGACATTGATAGAACATATGCACGTCCGTAGCTTTTTCTAGCCCACATTTAGTGCAGCTGGTTTGGCTTCCTTTCCCCATCTTAGATAGTTTTTCGGGTGATATATATGCCCCATGGAGTGAAAAAAGGTAGATCCTTCTTAAAAAAGCAGGTTAGACAATGAGGTAAAGTGTACACATAGATAATTGCCAAATATTCTGCAGCTCCTCCCTTGGCAAGTAATTCCCTCACAGTCCCTGGCCAAAGTGAACTCTCCATCCATGGTGTCTTGAAGGTGCCAGTACCATAGTGCTACTTCCTTATTTCCTGGTGGTTTGGTTACCAGTTGATCTTCTAAAGTATTGCCTGTACCCAGTGTAGATTTTCTACTTTGCTCCCAGCTTTTTAGTTGTAAATAATTGAACTTAGAGAGAGTTCCCTCCATGAGCCCATTTAAATTGTACCAAGGTAATAGTTTGCCTTCTCTTGTCAAGTCTCCCCAGACCTTAATGTCAGCGTCTTTGATTGGTATTGCCAACTTGTCCTTGAGACATTCTGGGGTTCCTGGTGGATCCCCGATTGGGGCAAAATGGAAAAAATAATCAGGTTTCGAGAGGCGTCTAATTTGATACCACTTATTGCCATCGACTGTAGCACCTTCAGTTTAACTTTCTTAAAAAATTTGGGATCCCCAAGTTTAAAAATAAATCTGTCTGAATTTATTTGGCACTCCTTTATTATTGCTGTGTACATTATACCTATCATGGATCTATGCGGTATATTTGTGTGCATTCCGGATTTTTTTTTATTGAAAAGCCCATGCGTAGTATTTTATGTCTGGCAGGGTTAGGCCTCCCTTCTCCCTCTTCCTCCTCCACAGTATTCCTCTTGTATATAATAGATGATTTACAGTCCCCAGTGAATCAGTGTCTGCCCTTTGGGAGTACTATCCTTGCCTTCATAAGTGTTATTCTAATTTTTATGTTTAACTATCCCTACCACTTGTGACTCACTGTGTCACTACGTGTCTGTAATGTGATCACTCTTGGTGCTATATTTTATTAAGAACCTCATATCTCCCTGTGGTTTGACTAGTGCCAAACCATTGATCTCTTTGATGTGATACTTCTAATTTAACAGTTCTATTTTTATACTGGATGCTTAAAATGCAACAACAAATAACAACTGAAAAAAAGGTTTAAAAGAAAGTAATGCTGCAAAGCAATCTTAAGGTTTCTCATTAGCTGGACCAGGAAAGGAACTGACAAAGGGTGGTGCATGATGGACCACACATTGCAAAATACCCTGGGTGCAGAAGGCTCAAAGGAACCCCAAACTGTATAAAACGCCAGACATGAGCGCAACCATAAATATATGGTATAGGCTGATGGTTGGCACACTAACTTATCTGCTGCACAGACATTTTGCACACTCCATGTATGAGCCTGTGGCTACCTTGCTATGGTTCAACTGGTGGGTTGGAAGAATTGCCAAATCCAAAGCACTACTCCGAGGTCAGTCTTTTCATTGTAACTTGTGAACAGATACCACAGCAAAACCTATCTAGATGGTGGGTCTGTTTACTGGCTCAGACCAAAACGTCCTGCAGGATCAAGTGGGCAAAATACCCCTTTCGACAAACCAGCTATTGAGGTAGCAATACTTGCTAAATGCATGTTACGGAACCCACAACAAATGTTTTGGGGAGGTACTTTGTGTGAAAGTGCAGTGGTAGATGCCTTAGAGTTGGTGGAATGCGCCCCAGAGGCCTCTGGAGGCTGCTTCTTTGCAAGTGTATAACTGATCTTCATACAGGGAACAACGCATCTGGAGACGGTCCATTTTTGCATTGACTTGTCCTTCTTTGCTCCAGAGAAACCACAAAGAGTTGATTGTCCACCCGATGTTCTTTAGTACGATCAATATAAAAGCTAACTGCCTTCTTAGGGTCCAAATTATCAGGTCTCTCGTCCCCCTTAGAAGGATGAGGTGAGGCAGAAGAATGCCAGAAGGTTGAAAGCCTGCCCAAAATGCAATGAAGTGACTACTTTCAGCAGAAAGAAAGCTTGGATCGTCAACAGCAATGAGAAAGTCTGGTTTTAACATCAGGAGTCTCAATGTTCAATTGTGCAGTGGTTCAAAAGGGGTGCACAACCAAAAAGTGAGAATTAAGTTTAGGTCGCTCTTTGTGATGGCACAGTGGGTCAGCAGAAACAAATGTTGGAAGCCTTTCAAAATTCTCATTACAGCTGGTGACTTAAATAAAAAAAGGCTGATCAGATATCCACAAAAAAAACAGAAAGAGCTGATAGCCTTTAACAGTGCCCCAGACAAGTCCTTGCTGGGCGAGCAAAAAAACATATCACAAAACTGCAGACAACTGAGCTTGTAGCGGGTCAAAGTGTTGGGTGCAACACCATGCCACAAAAATATCCCAATGAATGACACACACAGGCTTTATGGAGGGATGCCTCACTACTAAGATGACATCAACGACCTCTGGAGTAAGGTCAAAAGAGATCAACTGCTTTTGCTCAATATCCAAGCATTGCGATGCAAATTCTGCAGGACTTGGTGCAAAACCCTACCTGGCTTTTGTGACAGAGTAGCCTCCCAAATAAGCAGTTTTATTGGAGGACAGATTTTCATGCCCAGGAGTTCCACAGTCTACTGACCTAATTTGTTTCCACTAGAATGCCTTTTGTCCATTTGTTCCTGATCTTCTTCAGAACTCTAGGGTATTTTAGATGGAAGTAGTCTACAAAAGAGAGCTGCCTTGTAAACTTTAATGCACAAAGGTGCTGACATTGCACATGCTTGGCAGTGGTGAAACGATCGAGCTGGGGTACTCACCATTGACAGAAGATGCCTCGTGCCACCGAAGGGTGCAGTTACCATTTGTGATGTGCAAAGCTTCTGCGTTTGAGGTTATTCACCCTGGCTTTTGACCGCAAGGTGATTTACCACCAGAAGGATTTCCTAGCAGTCCAGCCAATTCTAAAGGTACAGAGCAAGTAGAGAAATCGTCCAAGACCACATCCAGCCCTGCTTGTTGCAGTACACCACATTGTGGTAGTGTTGCTCATGAGCACCTGTACCAACCTTAATTGGATAACACACTTCATGAAGGTCACAGAAATCAGTTTACGAAAATCCCCGAACGGCTTGAATCCTGTTGTCTTAGGAGTGACATTTTCCCTTGCACACTGGAACTTTATAACAAATAAATAGTTTTGAAGACTAAGGACAAGCTCCAGATCCACATCTTAGAGCGTGGAATGAAAGGAACTGATGTAGTGCATGGGTGGCACTTTAATGTGGCTCTGTTCCTCACATCTGGAGCAGAATGATGTCCAAGCAGAGCCACACAACAGCACCTACCGGCACACAGGAGTACTGGTTAAAGTTTCCAAATCCGGTTTGATCCTTGGGGAACATTCACAAGGTGAGGAATCTGCACTTAGAAGTATCTATCCAAAATGTGTTGTTGGTAAAATGCTACTGTACATAATTTATGCACCTACTGAGAGATGCAAGTCTTTAATACAGCTTTTGGGAGAAAGTATTTTTCTACAGTAAGACATTTTAAATATTACTAGACTTAAAATCGGTTGCATTAATCACATGGGGTATTAGTGCATACTGCATGTTAACAGAAACAGGTTATTAGTGCATGTAGAGATGAATAATATAGCAGCCACAATTCTGGTGTTCTATATATGAGAATGACCTCCTTACACAAATTAGTAATGCAGTCTTTGACAACCTCAGTTAACTGTAGGACCTGGGGGCTTTGAAGGATCAATAAGAGAACATATTGCTGCCCAATCTTCTACTATCTTGCGAGTTACCTCACCACACTATGGTAATCAGGGTGTGCCACATCCTTGACGCTGTCATTGCTTACTTGCTTACTTTGCTTTACAATATGAAAAGCTGGATGAAGTATTGGCAAGGCTGCAGTTGACTGATTGACAATTGTGAAGTTGGGACTAAAATGTGAAGCAAGCCGGAGGAATGAAACCATCAGGGTATCTACTAGATAACATTTTCCTAACTTCTATGTGGCAACTAAAGTTTTCAAATTGTCAATGTTGTTTATTTGTATGTGTATAGACTATATTAATCCTAATTGATTAATTTCAACACCATTTAATTTTGTAAAACAGTTTCTAAACCCTTGAGTTGATCGACCTCCCCACCATCACATGTGAAGCACATGTGGAGAAAGTTGAAAGGTGCGGCATGTGTGAGGTAGCAGTTCTGGACTGTGGTCCAATCCAGGCCTCAAGAGGAATTGCCTATGTCTGGCCTGCTCTTAGCAAAGGAAGCCCAAGCGAGTAGATGGATTCTTCCTTTAATAATTGAGGCATCTTCTGAGACTAAATTATTCTTTCAGGATAAGGAGGGCTCGGTTTCCTCGTAGGCCACTCTTTGGGAGGCCTACAAGGCAGTTCTCAGAGGTAGAATACAAGACATACTAGCATGGAAGCGCAGGGAGGAAACGTTATGAACAGAAAACCTAGAGGGATGACTGCTAGAACTGGAATGCATTACCCCAAACAATGAGGCAGTGATGCTCAGACAGCTAAAGGTCACACGCTGAGAACTCAGAGCTTTAGTCACAAGAGAAGTCCAAACTCAAATTTAGCCTAAGCAAAACAGATTATACACATCAGGTAATAGAGCTGGGAAACTCCTAGCTTGGTTAAGCTGAAGGAAAGAGAAGAAAGCTGGGTAAATCAGATAGAGGAGGAGGGAACATGACACACAGAGGCGCCTGCCATTGGGGCAGCATTTTGCGCACTATTATACGAGGAGGCTCGTCCGGAAATGGCCGAGAACACCATAGAGGACTATCTTGGAGCAATAGACATGACCACGTTACACAGCGAGAAGGCGGACGCCCTAGAGGTAGAGCTCACCCTTAAAGAGGTACAGGCTTCCGTAGCTAAACAAAAATCAGGGAAGACCCCAGGCCCTAATGGGCTCCCGGGGGAATCTCTTAAATGTAATAGTAACATACTGGCTTCCCCCCTACTAAAGATGTTCTTAGCGGCAAAAGATGAGCGAAGGTTGCCCCCAGACTTGTGCCAGGCTACGGTGGTGGTCAGACCAAAAGGAGGCAAGCCCCCGGAAAACTGTGGCTCCTACCGCCCAATCTCGCTCCTTAATGTTGAAACTAAGGTGCTAGCTTCCATACTGGCCACGCAACTACTGACGGTCATCACATCAATACATAGAGACCAGTCAGCTTTATGCCTAGACGGGCCACACGTCTTAACCTTCCTAGGCCGGCAAACTGGCTAGACACGGCAAAAGAGAGCAATGTCCCCCAAATTCTTCTGTCACTTGATGCTGAAAAAGCCTTCGATACGGTTCATTGGCTGTTTACAAAACTGGTGCTGGTGAAGCTGGGTTTTGGGTGCAACTTTCGGGCCTGGATCGATATCCTATACACTAATCCCAGGGCCAGGGTCAGGGATAATGGAGTTAAATCAGCCGAGTTCCGTATCTGGCGGGGTACCAGACAGGGCTTCCCGCTGTCCCCTATGCTTTTTGCACTTGTATTTGAACCATTGGCATGGTTAATCATAGCGCAACCGGATATAAAAGGGTTCCAGGACCCTGAGGGACAGTTGCTTGATGAACGGATCTCGCTCTACGCAGGCGACATCCTATTGTATGTCTCTAGTCCTGACATGTCACTCCCACTAATATTCAACCTAGTTGAAGAATATAGTAAGCAGGCGGGATAGAAAATTAATTGGGCAAAGTCAAATATATACCCCGCGGGGCACCACTTCGACAAACATTCCGCGTAGATATATAAATATCTGGGACTTTTTATTTCTATAAACGTGGCAGATTGCCTCACCCATAACATTGAGCGTGTAGTAGCAGAATTCCAGGACGATGTGGTCTGATGGTGACGTCTTCCTTTGACATTACCGGGAAGAGCTGCCATGTTTAAAATGATTACACTACCTAAATTATTGTATATTCTCCAAAATACGTACTATAAAATACCGGAAGCAATTTTTAGAGCAATAAACAATGAAGTGCGAACATTACTATGCGGCGGAGGCCACCCTTGTTTAGCGCTACAGACATTACAACGTGGCCAGTGTAATGGGGGAATTGCACTCCCCAATATCTGGGCATATTATAGAGTGGCAAACCTTATTGTTGTTATTGATTGGGGACACGCACCCAGGGATCACCCCACGTATGCCCGAGAGAGACTTCAATTCCAAAAGCACTCACACCTACACTACATATACAGAGTCCATGGAGTGAGTAGTCTACTACCGCCACTCAGAGAGTGATTGAGGTATGGAAAGAAGCTGAACGACAGATGGATTGGGATAAAAGATTAACTAGGTCAACAGCCCTATGGGAGGGTAAAAGGCTGCCTGAATTTGTGAAACTATAGGGGTTTAAAGGGTGGGAAACTATCAGGAATACAGTTTTGGGAGATATAATAAGACAAGGACACTTGGTAACCTCCACGGATCTCCAAATGACCTATAAGTTAACAGATCAGCAACAGTATGAATACATGCAGCACCGACACGCCTGGCAAACTCAAAAAACTGATATTGCAGAAATTCCTAAATATGTTCCACTAGAAGGCCGACTGCTACAGGAAGAGATGCTTGAGAAGACAGTCTCCTGGACCTATAAAACCCTCATAAATAACATGCCTGACAACTTACTACCACCTAGAGGAAAATGGGAAGATTTAGTAGGTATATTGGAGGACACAGACTGGGAAACGGCCTGAATGCACCCTAGAGAAGAGGCAATCAAGCTTAGGTTACGACTGGTACAGTTCAAAATACTGCACAGGGTGTACTACGATAGGGTGAGACGACACGCAATGGGCAGAGCGGAGACACCAGATTGCCTGTGGTGCATAACAGTGCGGGGATCTTTCATACACAACCTATGGGAATGCCAACCAATAATTCGATATTGGACACGGATAGTGCGAGAATTGAATAGTGTACTTCAAACACAAATCCTGATGGACCCTAAGTATGTTCTTCTAGGCATTCACACAAACATTGACATCCCCAGATACAAGCTTTTGCAAAGTAACTTAGGTCTGGTAGTAGCAAAACGAGATGTATCTAGATATTGGGGAAGGGCAGAACTCTCCACTATGAAAGAGTGGCGAACCGGCTTGGACAAGTACATGGGTGCAGAGAAAACGGTACATAAAGCAAGGGGTGCCTGAGAAAATTCGGGAAAGTTTGGCAGCCATGGCTGAGTTACTACAACCTAGACTTGGAGGAAGAGGAACCAGATGTAATAACATCCATGTAAAAGTATATGTTGGCGAAGGGGCTACCACTTCACATACATGAACATTTGAGTGAACTGGTAAACACCTATTGCAGGGTTGAGCTAGTGAATTAAGAGCCATGAAGAAGACATGTAATGGCATGAACTTTTTATCTGCACGTACTACAACTGTTTATTATTGTAATGGACAGTTTCAGTCCATTATCACAAGATTTTGTAGAGGCTTGGGGCCAGGGGCATAGTTTCCAGTGGTGCAGCAGGTCCACTGGGGCAAGAAGCCTCAAGGGGCCCACAGTACACTGGTTACTGCTGTATTTTATCATTCAAGCGGCAGATAGGGGAGGCATTGCCTTCTTTGCACCAGGGCCCAGGACATACTGGCTATGCTGCTGAACGTCCTACGAGATGGATCTTATGCCAACTGTATTCATCTGCACTTCGCAAATTGCACATGCCTGCATCTACTCGGCGCAGCTTTAACTCCACCAAGGTGAACACTGTCTGCATTAGATGTGATTTTAAGTGTAACTTTTTGACCAAAATGGCATTCAAATATTTTCTACTTTTGCCCGAGACAAATATTGCATTAACTGTAATGATAAAGATCAATACATTAAATTCCGATTTAAAAAAAGGTCATGTCACACCATGCCATGAACCTACTGTAAAGAGCAAATACATGGTCAAAATAAGATAGCTTAGATTAATACACTGAACTTGCCTTACACTCACAAACACACACTGTCTTTGCCTGCAACATATACAATGTCCTTGCTTCTTACAAATCTTGACCTTACCCACTTCATCTGTTCATGCGTTCATCAGTTAATCTAGCCATAGATCCGTGTTTGACTTTTCAATCAGAGCATTCAGTAACTCTCATTCATCCATTAATGCTTGCACTTATGTGTCCATGCACTCATACTCACAATCATCCACACAACCATTCACACAAGCAATCAATGAAGAAGTATTTTCACTTATAAACCAGGTCCATTGGCCTTGCCAATGCTTGTTTTTCAGTGGCAGCAATACCTTCACCTCAATCAAAACGTGTAGATTGAAATATCAACCTATGGGCGGAGCATAAGCTATTCTCACCATTACTTCTTAAAGCTCTTTTCCTGGATATCAAAAAAGGTATGATAAAACTTACACTGTCAAGCAGACCTAAAAAGAAAAGCATTTAGAAAGTGCACTGCTGGGTCCGAGGAAACGAGAGGCAACGGGAAACAGTTCAACAAATCGTTATAAAAAGTTAATGTACTGTCACAAGTAATTTTAACTAAACATTATACTGCCTCGAATAGACAGCTTAAAAATAATTTTCTTCTACAAAAAAACATTTGTTTACTCCCGATTTTTTTTTAATGTTTTTTTTAATTATCTGGCTATTTGCGCCATCTAAATGCATTAATGGAATATGTATAGTCATAAAAATAAATGAATGCACAAAAAGGTAAGCCATTTCATGAAAAAATACGCACTTGAGATGAGGCTGACAGCTGCAACACACATTGTAAGTTTGCTTGCTAGCAGACCACAACCGAGAGGCTAGAGGCATCGCTTGCTGATTAAAAATCAAGTCCCACAGATTGCCATCACATGACTGATCTTGAAAAACAACCTCTCAAAACATAACATATTCAAATTATTACCTAGAGCTAAATGAAACTGGAGACCTTTCACATTAGATTATTTTCACTGCAAGACATTTTAACAGCTTTTAAATGTTATGCTTCTTTGGTGACAATGAAATGCCTTGTCGACATGTATTTAGAAAGCAAAAATTCCCAATAGTATGACATGACAAAAAAAAACATTTCAACACCGCAAATTTCTGAAGGAATAAGGAAATAAATAGTGAAATGTGGTCTTTACGACAACCCCATTACCTCCTCAGCAGTCTTCATCAATTCATTCTTTCTCCAAGTCAGCATCAGTCTCCTCTTCCACAGTCGTCTCCCATACCAGTAAAAAAAAAGATTGCCCCCTAAAAAACATGGCTGACAGTTACTTCTTGTGTCAACCTACAAAGGCGGGGTCAACCACTGCACTTCCAATTTGTTTCTCTGTCGCAGGTGTACTCGTAGCTGCACACAAGATTCAGGCAGGAGACTCACGATTTTTGAAGACAAAAATAGCTTAATTTTGGCTGTCTCCCGCATGAAACTGCCCTTTTCAACGTAAGTCAATGGGGAACATATATTCCCCCCCCCCCATTATAATTATTTTTGATATTAAATCTTTCACTTTCATATTCAAAAATGTTGGCACATATGTAGCTGCTAAGTACGATTTTTTTTTAGAGCTTTTTATTAAATCTTTTGTGTTTCAGTAAATACCATTCTTTTTATTTACAGGAATTGCAGATAGGCCTGCTGCTTTACCAGCCTTACGCTGTAGCCAACCACAAGTTTGTTCCGCTTATGGGACAGACTCCAAGCATGCCTCGCTCCTGCTAGGAGACTGAGGATAAATATGATTATGTCCCATCTCAATTTCATTTTTTGTAGGCTGTGAGGAGCAGTATTTAATTAATGCCACACGTCACAAGATTTTGTCATGGCAGCATTAACATGAGATTGACTGAGACCATGCTGGGCAGGTTAGCCATCAGTTACAGCAGAAAGTGACGCCTTCAGAGGTCAGTTTATCATTCTTACAGATACATCGCTTCTGGTTTCCTAGATCCTTTGGGGAATACAATTGAGAACAAGCATTTGCAATGCAATAAGTCTCGCGTTTACGCGAATTTAAGCTAATGGCATTGTAACTGATAATGCCTTCTATTTATGTTTTAAAAATGAAAACAAAAATAAAAGGCATTGTTATTTACAATGTCAATAGCTGAAACTCGCCTGAATGCGACACCTATTGCATTGCAAATGCTTGTTAGATTAGTGAGTAGAAAAGATCCCTTTTGGCCCGTGCGGCAAATTAATTAAATAAACAAGCGCAGCAGTTAAAGTAAAAGCGGACCACACTCCAAATAAAAAATATGGAAAATAGTGCTTACCGACTTATAAAGGTGACTGTGTAAGGCCACAAGTAAAAGATCCAGTCCTCATGGAAGGTAACAAATGGCGACATGGCGGTAACAATGAGGGACTAACAAGCCTCATTATGAATCGGAAACCCGCATTTACTAAGGACAATGACACCAGCCAATCAAAAATATGGGCGGAGAGAAGGCGAGGCTTCCACAGCATACTCGACTACTGCATGCCTTGCAGAGCGAGCGGTGTATGCGGGCTGCCGCTAGGCTCGACCTAAAACCTAGCATTGCCTCTTCATTCAGTGACAATCTGATGTACTAAATTGAAACATGTTAAATACTCTTTTTTGAATTTTAAAAGATTACCTTTATCACAGTTTTAAATGAGGGTTACTGTATGATTTACGTGGCAAATCAAATCAGTGCTCCGCTCGTTAATCTTCCAAGTTAGAAACTTTGGGGCAGATTTACAATAACTGGCGCATCCCTGCATATCAGCAGGGATGCACCAGTATTTGTGCGCTACGGCTCCGCCACGATGGATACGCCACATTTACAATGCGGCGCACCATGGGGCAAAAACGGCACAGATGCGTGACGCATCTGTGCCGTAAAGGCGACACATTGCTGGAGTTGCGTCGCAGGCGCGTCGCTGCTCCAGCAATCTCTGCAAGCCCTATCTTTGCAATGCTGCGTCAATCCTTACACCTGCTTCAAGCAGGCGCAGGGTTTTGACGCAGTATGGGCTCAAAAGTGGCTGCGTGAAATCTTGTAGATTTCACTCAGCCACTTTTGGAAGGCGTTCCTGCATCGGAATGCCCCCCCATCCCTCTGCGCAGGAACACTTACTACTGGAGCAGGGCTTTACAACGTGACGCATCTCCCAGATGCGTCACGTTGTAAATACCCCGCAGCATGGCGCATCTTTTGCGCCTCCGCTGTGTCACAAAAGTGACGCAACTGCAGTGTAAAGGAGACGCAAGGGGCTTGTAAATCTGCCCCTTTGCTTGGCTCTGACTTGGCTCTTTCTGTTCATTTCTTGGTTCGACAGCCTCTATTAATAATCCTGCAAATCCTGTAGGAAAAAAATTCCAAATATCTCCTTGACATTGGAATGGTGGATGGTTGTGCTCTAAGAGGAAAGGGCAAAAGTAGATAACTATTAACATTTTGAGCTAAGAAATAGAGTCTGTTTTCGATTACCATTAAAAAAGCTTTGTGCATCCAGTGCCTCTGCTCTCCGCTAAGCCCATCAGCAACAGCTTCTTCCCCACACACCGAGCTCTCTCCGAGGTCCATAAGTCCAGCGGTAATCAGTTGAAGAACACCAACAACCCGGCAAAAAAAAATGTCACTCACGCAGGTTCTGCAGCCTGCAAGTGTTTACTTTAGTCCTTTTTCAGTGTCACCAATAAGCATTATCGTAGTGCCGCTTTCCCAGCTGTTTATGACAGCTGTCAAAAGTAAAAGGTGTTCGTAGTGTGCAGAAAACTCTCTTATACAAGGAGCAGTCATTGTTTACTGTTTATCAATTAATGTGCCATTGGACATGTAATTCGTAAAATGTAAGCCAGGGATCAGTTGGAGACACGTGACTGTCAATGTGCTGCGAGTATTTACTATTCTAAGATGGCGCCTACAATTCCGAAAATGTAATGAGGTTTCGAAGTTCGGTATTCACGTTCAACCTCCTACACCGTTGGTGATTATGATGGCGAATTATTCTGACATATTGAAAGGCAGCAGCTGATAGACTTTGGTCCGAAGTATGCAACAATACACGGGGCATAAAAAGGACCACGTTGTTGTATCACTTAAAAGGAAAGGGAGGTTGAGAAAGCTAAGTGCACTGCCACGTTTACACTGATTTAGAACAGCAGATAGTTATAAAACAAGCAAACAAATCCCCCCGGCCCTCACTTACAACATGTCGTCTACCTCCAGCCCCCAAGCCCGTTGGTACCATGCTGCGGTAAATGGGCCTCAGAAACGCTGGAGCATGCACACCGCAAGTCGGCCTGGAGTGCGCCTCGGAAGAGACGCAGGAGGACAGGAGCGTGACGCAGTGAGCGTGCACGTTGGCGTTCCAGCACGTTCACAGACCGGTGTCTCCTCGTGCACAGGTCTGTCTCCAGGTCTGTCTCCCTTGGAGGCAAACACAGCAGCTATAAGTCTAGTTGGTGGCAGCGCTTCGCGCTGTAACGCCAGCGAGACCTAAAAAAGGGAGTGCAGGAAAGAAGCCACATTAAAGAGGACTTCTCTGGCAATGGTTACCCTCATTAGGCTTCACCAGCCAATATTTATTTTATTTTTTTAAACCTTTATTGTACAGTTCAATAAAATTACAAGCACGGGCCAGAAACCGCAGGGGCCGGCCGCAACACGAGAATAAGACCCACTATATTATCAGATGACACAGCTCTTCAGCCGACAACCTTGAAGTCTGGCAGCAAATCAGGATAAACATTGTATTGAACTCACCACACGTTACAGGATAAGACGAAGGTTTCATTTTATGTTTAACCCCACCCCAACCTAAAAAGCGAGGAAAACGAAACAGACATATCTGGTGCCATACATTCAAACACTATGATAAAGTGAGCAGGTACAAAAATAGAATAATCACAGATCAATTTAAAGGGAACGACCGAGACGCCTGCGCCAGCAAGCACTAAACAGGATGTACGACAAAGCAATCTATAACTCAACGCAGTCGCCCGCACACCGACCCCACCCACCCATCGACGCCAGGATAGAAAAAGAAGTACGGTTACCAGATACTGGAATACATACGAGATCAGGATAATACCCCAACGTTATGAAAGGAGAGCGAAAGGAAAGCGTGAGATAAAGAAACCATAAAAACTAAACTAACTAACAAAACAATAAACCCATCCCCTCCACCCTGCCCCCTGCATGTGGCTTTCGCCTAACCCCAACTAGCAGCGTGCCTGTCGCCCCGACTAACTAAACTACAAAAAGTAAAAGAAGAATAATGGAGGAGGAGAATGTCATACAAACTCCCGGTCACCTTTCCCCCCGCCTGAAACAAACAACCCCTGTCCTAAGACCACAGAGTACTCAAAAATATTATAGACAGAGCCAGACAGGGGAGATGTTGAACACCGCCCAACCTCCCGCAAGCATTACGTTAGCGAATCCCTTGTCCTCTAAAGCCTCGAAATCAGACCCAGACCAACAGTCTCATCCTTGACCCCTCCGATCTTTCATGCCGACTCTGTCCGGTAACACCATCACCGCCCCAGGAGAATCAAAGTTCGTAGGAAGTTCAATTAAGATTAATATGAGACCAGTCGAACACATTGAGTCTCTGCAAGCATCCGCCACCGGTAAGATCTCCCTCACCGACATGCAGTCCAGATATCCTTTCCTCCGTAGATGTAAAAGAACCACAAAGGCGGGAAGGGACGATAGTGACTTTCGGTTTTTGCTAGTCGTAGTCTCAAGGAGTGTAGAACCAGGTAGCTCCACAATAATCGGATGAGATGGTGAATGCAGCGATACCCCCAGAGAAACAAGTCCGCAAGTATTCTGCAAACAGGTCAATGGCGTCAAAACGTTATCGCGCACATGGTCTCCATCCTCCTTTACTACGGGCATCGTGGGAGAATCAGTTAGTTGAAAGTCATGCAATAGAACAGAGCCCAGACTCGGTCGCCCAGTTTCGATGTCACCAGCGATCATTTCATGGACAATGGTCTCCAGATGCAATTGAAGTGCCTCGATGGCGGCCATTACGGTCTTCAAGGACGGCTTACAGTTCGTCCAAACCGTCTCCACTTGCTCGGTTCCAAGCATGGGCAGGTTCCTTCAGAGAGCCGGGTCTCTACGGGAGAAGAGGCAAGAGCGGAGCGGACGGCAATGCAGGGTACATTATCGGTCAGCAGTACGCCACCGCGAGCCAGGGCCCCGGCCCAGCAGACCCGGGAGGTGGCGACCAGGTCGCCGGGGATGGGGACTCCCCCCACAGCCACAGACGAAGCCTATCACCACTCCTTCAGTATAAAACAGACCAGACGCTCGACACCAAAAACAGGCCAGGATAACCTCCACTGCAAGAGACTGGACCCTGTCTGAGTCCCACGGCCGATGTTATTCAACTGCAACCCGGCTGGGCAAATACTCGAGGCCCTGGCTCAGAAGCTGGGTTAGGCCGGGATCTTAAACATGACACAACTCCGTCAATCTGGGCTATAAAATTCTCGGGACCGCATCGTCAGATTCAGCAACTGTTCATCCACACGGGGGTCGGGCGTAAAATCAGGATATCTGGCAGGATCATCAGGCGGCAGACAGAGGTCGGCGGAGCCGGGAGCCTATGCGGCCATCTTGGTTGCTGCGTAGCTCCTCCTCTCCACCAGCCAATATTACTCCTGCAACCAATAGATATGTTGAAGCAAATGACTACTACGGCAGTGGGAGCAGCTGTTAAGGCGAGAGAAGGTTCCCCCTCCTCAAACAAAACACTCCCCTCAGGCTCCAGATACTGGTATCTCTGAAGAGGTGGCGGACCAAAGGGGCAGATATGTCCACGGCTTGGACCTCACAGAACTGATTAAGTACATTTGATCCAATCTATATTTGCATAACTCTTCAGCAGTGGCCAACGATTAGAAACTTTTAGTCCAATATAGACGCAAGGACCCAAATTCTCTACCTTCTCACAAGGTTGTTAAAACCCTTTTGTCCAGAGAGTGGGAATATGTGGAAAAGTCTTCATTCCCCAGGCTCCTGGCATGGAGATACATCCTGGAAGGATTTACGGATCAATTTCCATCATCAGTCAAGGTTGTCTTCAGGAGGTACCATTTTCTCAGAAGGGTGCATCTCCATCCGATGCTTCACATCTATTATTTAAAAGGACATACTTGGCATCCAACTTCACTCCTAGAACTGGAACTTATGCTGTACAGTTCCTGCTCAATGACTTTCAGGCACTGGCAGAAGAGCTCCAGCAAGGGCGAGATTGCACCATCAAGGGAAGATTGCACCATCAGCTTTGCAAAGATAGAGCAGAAATTCCGGTTTCTGTTGGATTTTTCCTTTGATACTCTGTGTGCTGCTGAGTCTACAATTTCCACTAGGAGACCTATCTGAGTAAGAAATTCGAGGGTAGATGATTTCCAGAAATCCTTGCCAACTAACCTCCCCATCAATGGCAGTAAGCTATTTAGGCCACAACTGGAGTATCTAATCAAGAAATTGTCAGAAGACAAACACTTCTGGCTCCCTTCCATTCTCATTCTAGAGGGAGGGGGTTTGGCTTTAAACAAGCTTTAGGGTCATCCAGAGGCTCAATTCAGCCTTTTTGTGGTAGGGTCATGGCAGGGGCAGCTCCTCTTCTGATAAATCCCAATTCCAGCTTGCTGTCAAACCCGCCGCCCCTTTGCAGAAATCATCACCATCACAAGAAGGTTGGATGGAGACTTAATCACTTTTCAGGGGATCCAGAGTTCAAAATTAAAGGGTTGCCTGATTTTTCAGACTGTATTCAACACATACAATATAGATTTCATCTGTACTCCCAAAGGACTTTGATGCCCGACACTTGTTCCACAGTTCAAATTGATTGTCAGGCTTTGACTAAGGGGGTGTGGATTTCCTTTCGAAAGGTGCAATCAGACCGGTAGACAGTCAAAATATCGAGTTGTAAATATCGACTTACCATAATATCGAGTCTGTAATATCGAAGGAGCATAATATCGAAGGCAAGAATATCGTAGGACAGAATATCGACCCAAGGTAAGTAATATCGAAATACTTAATATCGATGTAAGTAATATCGAAGTTAGTAATATCGATAGCATATATATCGATGTTAATAATTTCGATGACACTAATATCGATATTTGTATTATTTTATAGTTTTTTATTATGTATGTGTTATATGTTTAATTTAAGTATTTAAAATAATTACTATTATATGTGTATACATTTTCTATAATAATATAGAAATTTATAAGTAAATTTGATGTTTTAGTACCGGAGCGGGTTGTGGGTTTATAGGGGAATAGGGTGGGAAGTAATTTAATTATGGTAAGTTGATTAATAATTAGTAGGATTAATTAATTAATTATAATTATTTGGTAATTAATATTGATTAATTGGGAAATAATTAATTGATTAATTGATATATATTTTCTGTAGCGGGATGTGGGTTTATAGGGGAATAGGGTGGGGAGTAATTTAATAATAATTAATTAATTAATATATGTTTTTAAATATTTATAACTAATTAATTGGCAAATAATTAATATTAATTAGTTAATTAATTAATATAATTTGGTACATATTTTAAATTAGTAATTAATTGGTAATTAAATAATATTAGTTAGTTAATTACATTATTAGAGTAATTTATTTATATATAATTTTTAGTTACTGTTAATTAATTAATTGGGGAAAAATGATAATAATTATTAAATTATATTAATTACAGCTTATGTGCTAATATATTTACTTTATTGTTATTGTTAATTAATTATTAATTGCTAATTAAATAATATTATTTAACTTTGGGTTAAGGAGTATTTTTAGGGTTCAGGGTCATTTTTGGGTTTTTGGGTAAAGGGGTATTTTGAGTGTTTAGGGGCAGTTTTCAGTTCATGGGTAAAGGGGTATTTTTAGGGTTCAGGGTCAGTTTTCAGTTCATGGGTAAAGGGGTATTTTTAGTGTTCAGGGTCAGTTTTCAGTTCATGGGTAAAGGGGTATTTTTAGGGTTCAGGGTCAGTTTTCAGTTTTTGGGTAAAGGGGTATTTTTAGGGTTCAGGGTCAGTTTTCTGTTTTTGGGTAAAGGGGTATTTTTAGGGTTCTGGGTCAGTTTTCAGTTCATGGGTAAATGGGTATTTTTAGGGTTCAGGGTCAGTTTTCAGTTCATGGGTAAAGGGGTATTTTTAGGGTTCAGGGTCAGTTTTCAGTTCATGGGTAAAGGGGTATTTTTAGGGTTCAGGGTCAGTTTTCAGTTCATGGGTAAAGGGGTATTTTTAGGGTTCAGGGTCAGTTTTCAGTTCATGGGGAAAGGGGAATTTTTAGGGTTCAGGGTCAGTTTTCAGTTCATGGGTAAAGGGGTATTTTTAGGGTTCAGGGTCAGTTTTCAGTTTTTGGGTAAAGGGGTATTTTTAGGGTTCAGGGTCAGTTTTCAGTTCTTGGGTAAAGGGGTATTTTTAGGGTTCAGGGTCAGTTTTCAGTTCTTGGGTAAAGGGGTATTTTTAGGGTTCAGGGTCAGTTTTCAGTTTTTGGGTAAAGGGGTATTTTTAGTAAATTAATTATTAATACTTATTGTTTAGTACATATATATTATATCTTTACTGTATATATTTTTATTTATTAATTTTAAACATTATTAGATACTTTTAAATATGTTTATTTTATTTATTAGTGTTATATACTTACTTTTACATTTATATATATTAAAAAAAAAATCGATATTTTTAACATCGATATTTTTTACAACGATATTATTTTTTCGATATTTTTGTACTTACCATGTTGTAGATAGGATGTCGATATTTTTGCCCTCGATATTGTTGACTCGATATTCTTGTAGGTCGATATTTTTGTAGTCGATATTCTGTCATAGATCCAATCAGACCAGCTCTTCAATCATGTTTTTGGCCCAAAAGTCTTCAGGGGACATTTGCCCTGTTATGGATATGAAAACAGTTAATGTGTTTAGCCCTTCTCAAAAATTCAAGATGCTGACCATTCAGTTAATAATTTCTCTAATTTTTCTTTGTGTATTCCTGCCCAGTGTAGACTAAATGGGTACATATCTGCACATTCTAATGCATTCAGACTCCCAGTGGTTCCTAAGATTTTTCATTGCAGGAGAATATTACCAATTTGTTCTCACTTTCGGACAGTCTTCAGCTCCGAATATATTGACAAAGACTATGACAACTCTGGTGGGTAATTAACAGGCTCTGGATCTTGTGTTTTTAAGTAAGATGATTGGCTAATTTGCACCTCTTCCTTTTCCAAGACCATGAAAACAATCAATCAATTATGCACAACTTTAAGGGATCACAGTTTTCTGTTGAACAAAGAAAGTTCTCACCTTCATCTGACTCAGTCTTTAGTTCATATGAGCCTTGCTCTGTACAGATTTTGGAGCTGTTTCCTACTCCACAGAGGCAGCAGAAACTGATGGTCTGTCTGCATTCCCTTCTCTATCTTCAATCAGGGATGGTGAGATTGTGGTTGACCATTCATGGAGACATGACAGCAGCTCTTCATCTGGTACCTTAGATGCGCCTTCATTTGCAACCCGTAGTCAATTATCTCCTAGCACACTAGGCCCAGCCTTCTAGGAATTACAGGGTCCAAGGTCTGGTGAATTGTGTCATATACCAAACATTTCAGTGGTGGCAGAATCCAGGCAACATGTCCAGAGGAATATCCCTATATTCCCCTCCACTCTGCATATTGACCACAGATATCAATGTCCCACGGTGGGGGCTACACTGGATAATCTCTCAGTTCTGGGAGTGTGGCTGAATGAAGAGGCTCTTGCTGCCTCCAACCAGAAATAATTAAGAGTGTTTCTCAAAGTTTTTTGTGGTTTACCACCACATTTACAAAAGCAGGTAGTTGAGGTGTACACAGACAATAACATTATTAGGGCATATGTCAACCACCTGGGACGTTTTAGAGTCCAACTTTAGTACTTCTGGTGGAGAAAATGATGGGAAAGTGGAAGAAGGGAATCTCCTCTCTATGTCATCAGTCTGTCTTCTAGGAATGGGCTTATGGACAGCATAATTAGAGTATTTCCCTCCTCATGGCGATATTCCTACCTCCGGAGAGTTTTCAAGCGCTTCAGGCCATCTGTAGGTTTTCATACCTTTATCTCTCACTTTTCCAGAGAATGCTTTACCAAATGTTGAGCCTTTCT
Organism: Lissotriton vulgaris; assembly: GCF_964263255.1. Lineage (NCBI taxonomy): Eukaryota > Metazoa > Chordata > Amphibia > Caudata > Salamandridae > Lissotriton > Lissotriton vulgaris. Next base: position 1,060,809,904 of record NC_141693.1, on the reverse strand, counting down.
TCCACCCCAAGAGTATGGAAGTTAGACACCCTAAGGATAACATGGCCCAATAAGCTTCTTTATGCCTTTCCTCCACTTGTGATGCTCAACAAGGTCCTCCAAAAGATAATGTCAGAACGAGAGGAGGTGATTCTTGTAGCCCCATGATGGGCCATCCAGTCTTGGTACTCTCTTCTCCAGTTGGCAGTGCTCCCTCCTCTTGTGTTTTCAATATTTCTCCTTCGAGGATCCCTCTGCTGTCAGTGAGAGCCAGTCAGCATCAGTCTCTGAGGGCCTGAAAATGAAAAGGTAGATGCTTCTGGCACTGGACTGCTCCACATACATAGTGGTGTAATGCAGAACTCAAGAAGAAAGACCAGAAAAGGGTCGGATGTACGAAATTCCTATTTTCTGTTTCCTAAATAGCGATTTACATTGCCTAAATAGTGATTCCATAGGAATCGCTATTTAGGAAATGCAAAATGATATGTAAAAAATGTGTAATTTCCTAATTGCAATTCTTACAGAGTAGGAATCGCTATAAGAAAATAGGAAGTGATATTGCCTTCCCACCTATGGGCCAAATAGGAAATGGTTTGCATTTCCTAAATTGCAATTTCGTAATAGGAAATTGCAATTTAGGAAATCCAAACCTAAGGGTGCCTCTTGCCTTAAGGTCCCCTAGGAGGCCTGCCAGGAGCCACCCCGAAATTTGTAGTGCACATGAAAGTGCAAATGTGCCCTATTTCACATTAAAAACGCATTTCTAAATGCATTTTTTTTAATTTTGCACAAGGTTACTATTGACTTTGGAACAATGGTAAAAGCATTTCCTAAATGCCCAATTCGTATTTAGGAAATGCTTTTTACATGTGCTTTAGGAATCACAAACAGGTAATACTTATTTGCGTTTCTAAAATCGTGGTGCAAATTGAGACTTGTTTTTGGTCTTTGTACATATAAAAAGGGGGGGTTGCATTTCTTAACATTGCGGATATGTGATTTGGCCCTCTAAGAAATGGAAAAAGCTTTCGAACATCTGGTCCTAAAAATCTATAAGACAATGGAGAAACTTATTTATTGGCAAAGTGCCTTCTTACGTTTCTGAGAAGGCTTGTGGCTCATGCGCCAGCCCCTTTCTGGGATCTTCCTTTCATGCCAATTTAACAGAAAGTCCTTTTGAACCGTTAGTTTCAGTCCCTTTGAATTTCCTGACTCACAGGTTTTATTTGCAGTGGTTAGTTCCTCTGGACAGAGGTTGGGAGAAAATGCAACTTTATTATCCCATGAGCCTTTCATAATTTTTTTTAAGCTAAGGTAGTTCTCAGGCCAGACTGCCTTTTTGCCCAAGATTGCATCCGCCTTCATTTCAGAGATTTGGTGCTTCCTGTTTTCATTCCCTCTGCATCTTCGGAGAAAGAGAACCAATAGCACACATTACACCGCCATAGGACTCTTTCCATATATCTAAACAATACGTGTGCTTTATGACACTCAGATGCCATGTTTGTTATGTTTGGTCTTTCTGGTAAATGCCATAAGCTCTGTACCTCTTCATTCAGTAGGTGGGTTGTAGTGTTGTGCTTGCAGAAATGACAGATACTTACTTGTGTTATATGGGAGCTTTATTCTCTGCTTGCTCTCCTGTCCCAGTCCCTACTCTAACTGCCCCTTTCCTGTCTCCGCTCCTCCTCTTCCTCTGGACCCCTAGCTCCGCCCACTCCCAACTACTAGAATGCATCAGAACATTACATCTCCCCCTTGTTAATGAAATTAACTTAGCATCCAACATATGTCTAGTTCCTCGATCAGCCACACGGGTCCGAGGGTCCTTCATTTGAGCTATGGAGACGCATCTCCGTTTCCGTTGTGTGGCTTTCTGTCGCCTTGACAAGAGCATCCTTTACCACAAGAGTGCATCTTTGGAATTGCACAACGTCTCGTGTGATCTGCGTATGCTCAGATTCGTAGTGGTTTTCAATCAGCTTCTGGGTGATCCACTCACCTTCAGTGTCTGATGTGACTGCGAAGAGCTCAGCTTGATATCGGCAGTCTGTCTTCCTTTGCGACTCTTGTTCGATTGACGCTCGATCTCATTTCTGAGGGGATGTTGTTCTGGTTCTCTTCCGAGCACCCGCATGTCCTTTTACTTCTGTTTGTCTTGTCCGGTTGAGGGCAACACTGCCCTCCCATTCAGAGTCATGGATGCCAGATGGTAAGATACGATCTAAAGAGATCGTCTTGGTATGGTTTGGGTTTCATTTGCTGCCTCTGGTTGTCTCATCCACTCCCGCTCGCGTTTGGGACTGGTGAACCCTTGGAACATCTGGGCATATGTATGTTTCTCTCTCATCCAATGATGATCTGTCTCTATTGACATGTCAGGCTTTCCTTGCAGATTGACTGGCTGATCCTTTTCCATCCGGTGAGTAATGTCCACTATATCTGTTTTCCTTTTGTAGGCCCTTTGAGTCAGCCTCGCTGACCCCATCAGGGGTGACGGTGCATTATTTATGTCTTGATATACCTGTGACTGACATGACAGGTTGTCTGGTGAATTGATTGAGTATTCAGAAACGTTGGTGTGAGACATGTTGCTCTTGATGGGAAGAATGTCCCTTAGTTCTATGGTGTGTTCGGGTGGTTGACGCCATGGCCGTTGTCGGGACCATGACTCGGTGGACTCGAGGGATCAAGCAGACGTGCTGTTTGAATCGGAATAGTCTTTTGTTGTTTTCCTTTGAGAACGTTCCTTTGAGTGTGTCCTGAATAGTAACTTTCTGAAATAGGTAGGCCGTGACGGGCTGCTCCTAGAGTCGGAAGTTTCTTTGGGATATTTCTCTGGGTACCTTTCGCGAAGTGGCTTCGATGTTATCTCATTGGAGAGGTTGTTTGATAACCACATGTTTATGTCTTGTGTTTGATCCCAAGGGGCTTCATATTTGCCACTCCCACGTGATGGTAATGACCTCCTCTCAGTGTCCTCGTTATCTCAGATGTCATGGATGCCTTTGTCTTCCCCTTTCCGGTGTCTGAGTGAATCAGTCCATCTTATGCGGTTGGCTTCTTCTTCCAGCTTGCTTTGTGCACTGACATTGGTGCTATGGGTGAGATGTGTTCTACTGCTTGATGCTTCCTCGGACCCATCTGCAGAATTTGACGAATAGCGGGATGCTCGGGGGTGCTCGTGTGCTGATTTCCTGTGTTGACATGATTGTTCCCATCTTTTGTAGCTTGTTTTTCTTGCCCGCTTGTTGGGCAGACTGCCATCTTGTCCATGGGTGCAATCTGTCCCACTTGACGCTTCATCTTCTTCAGAATAAATTGTGCCATGCTTTGAATGACTCCTTGAGGTTGTGTCAGTGAGACTATCACAATCCTGGATTGTCCCGGTCTTTTGTATTATTGACTCGGAATATTCTATGTCCCTTTGTCTCTCCCGCTGTCTTAACTCTGGTTTGCCTTCACCCTCCCTCTTTCTGGTTTTGTTTGTTTCTTGGGTTTTGTTCCCAGACATGAGGGATGTCTCTTTCCTGGTGTCTTTGTGACTTGCATTCTGGTGCAATTCCTTTGATATGTCTCTTGCTTTGGCCCGCACTCCAACTTCGGCCTTTCGGATGATTTCCTTTAGCGATCAATGCCCTCGAAGGATCTTGCGCTTCGTGTTAGGATTTGAACAGCCTTCGATTATCCGGAGCCGAACTGCTTCCTCATTTGTAAATGTATTGAAATGGCAGCATGGTACCAAACTTTGCAACCGGGTGATGAATTTTGGCAGTTGTTCTCCTGGTTCCTGCCGTGCTGTGTTGAAGGCAATGCGATCATGATCCACATCTGCCGGTGCATGGAAATGGGCACGTAGCTTTTCTTGGAGTCTTTTGTAGGTCTCTGTGTCCTTTTCAAGAAATGTTCTGATTAAGCGTCGGCCCTCATGACCTACCAGCTGGAGGAGTAGTATCAGACATTTTCTATCTCTTCGCTCACCAGTTGCTTCAAGAAAATCGTCCAGTGATTCCAGCCACCAGTTCCTTTCGAGACCCAAACTCCGAGTGTCAGTCTGTGTTACTGGGGGCGGCACTTCAATGCAGGGATTGAACCATCGTGTTGCTTTTCCCACCGCCATGAGGGAGGAAGATTCTGATCTGCTACAATCACAGGACTTCTTCACTTAGCTCCCGTCTTCTTCACTGACTCTTTTCAGCCGGGATCCTCGGTCTGGTCGTTTCCTTTGAGGTTGGTAAGCTTCGCAACTGTCTCGATAGGCGCCCGCGAATGAAACTTGGATTTCTTGAGTTCAGAATGGCCACCACTCAGCTACACTATGCGTGACTCGTGGCTCGCTTTCTTTAAAGTTGAATGTTAGCTGCAGATGGTTGTTGGCTCTTCCGCGATGGTGCCTGGCACACTTGACATCTTGTTCGCTCATGTGTCTCTTTCTGGACTAGTGCAAGTTATCCACTCACTTCGTCGATGAGAGAAGGCTTCCTTGACATTCATTTACTCATGCTTCTGAATCATTTATTTTCTTAACTCCTGTTACTTTTAATTGTTTGTCTTCACGTGGTGCTGAACGTTTCCTTTGGCACTTGTCTTTGCTCGTGCTCCTTACATTCAGGATCTGCATTTGCTTGTGATCGCTGACTTCAGAACTTGTGTTCATCCATGTTTGTTTGTGTTCACCGTTGTCTTTACTTATCTCTGGCATTTGCTTGTGCTTGTTCTATTGCGCTGTTGTCTTCGCTTGATCCGTGTATTTGCTTGTCCTTATTTCATTTGGCTGACGCGTATTCTTTCATTACGTTTGCCACTGCTTGTTCGCTTGCGTTTATAAATGTTTGCGCCTTCACGTTTGCTAACATTTGTTCATTTACATTTGCCAATGCTTGTTCCTCTAAACTTGCCAAGGCTGGTTCCTTATTGTTCACTTGCAGTTATCAATGTTTGTTTTATTTCAGGTACCAATGCTTGTTTTATTTCCCTTGCTAATGCTTGTTTGCGTATTTCTTGTTATTGCCAATGCTTGTTTTGCATTTGCCAATGCTTGTTAGCTTGCTTTTCCAATGCTTGTTTTGTGCTTGCAAAGGCTTGTGCACTTGCCTCTTGCATTTGCCACTGCTTGTTTGGCCTTTGTCAATGCTTGTTTGCTTGTTTCTTGCCTTTGCCAATGCTTGTCCTGCATTTACCAGTGCTTGATTGTTTGTCTCTTGTCTTCGCCAATGCTTGTTTGGTCTTTGCCAATGCTTATTTGCTTGCTTTTTGCTTTTGCCAATGCTTGTTTTGCATCTACCCATGATTGTTTGCTTATCTCTTGTCTTCGCTTGGTTCTTGCTTTTGCCAATGCTTGTTTTGCATCTACCAATGCTTGTTTGCTTGTCTTCGCCAATGCTTGTTGGGTCTTTGCCAAGGCTTGTTTGCTTGCTTCTTGCTTTTGCCAATGCTTGTTTTGCATCTACCAATGCTTGTTTGCTTGTCTTCGCCAGTGCTTGTTTGGTCTTTGCCAATGCTTGTTCGCTTGGAGCTTGCTTTTGCCACTGCTTGTTCTGCATTTACCAATGCTTGTTTACTGACCGCTTGTCCTTGCGAGTGCTTGTTTGGTTCCTGCCAATGTTTATTTTGCATTTACCAATGTTTATTTCAGAATGTCTTGTACTGCCTGACCTCAAAATGGCCGCTTGCAATCCACACATGGGGGTGTCCTAATGGCTGCCTGATTCCAAGATGGCCGCCGTTCTGGAAATCTCGTCCTCCACGAGATTTGGTGCCATTCACTCTCCAGGCTCTCTCCAGGCTCACAAGTTTCCTCGGCACTCACCGGCAGCCGGTCCTTCCCAGGCAGCAATGTCCCATCGACAACTCCCACACTCCTGGGCTACCAAAACATCCAGGTAGGATTGGGGTGAGCTCCCGACTTCGTTTCTTTTAGTTGCGTGCCGTTTTGCACGCATCGGGGTGAGTTTTTCAGCTTTGGCGCGCACCGGCGCTCTTCTGTGGGCACTTTCACGAGGCTTCACTAATGCCTCACACGCTCCTTGGTGACCGGAGCAACAGGGTTGGATCGGAGTAGGCTCCCGATCTCTTCTTTAACCGCGCACTTCTGGGCACACACCCGGGTGAGCTCCCGGTGTTTGGCGCGATACAGCGCTCCACTGCAATCTCCTTCAGCGCTCAACCACACTGATTAGACAGGGCTCTATGCAATCGATCACTCGCGGAGCTGGGCAATTGCTGTTGGCCTTTGTCTGTTGGCGGCGGCTTCAGCAGGGCACACGTGTCGTGACGGCGATCATTCCTCTCGTGCTGCCCAGGGACGCTTCCTCTCACGGGTTCAGGGATGGCAGGCTGCCCTATCCCACCCTCGTCACCAGCTGTAGTGTTGTGCTTGCAGAAATGATAGACACTTACTTGTGTTATATGGGAGCTTTATTCTCTGCTTGCTCTCCTGTACCAGTCCCTATTCTAACTGCCCCTTTCCTGTCTCCGCTCCTCCTCTTCCTCTGGCCCCCTAGCTCCGCCCAACTCCCAACTACTAGAATGCATCACAACATTACATCGGTGAAGACCACAAATCTTGCTTACCTATGCTCCAGCAGGTGTGCCGTTATCTTCTTCAGTTCAAGACAGACCCACCAGGGGTATCTCCTGCAAATTGAGCTTCCCCTAATACCTTATTTTCCCATGACTGGTGGAGGTTTTCAAGTCTTATTTCGGTGAAGCAATGTTATCATCAGTCACATGATTTCCTTTTCTATTGTATAGCCTAATAAAAAACTGGGACAATGAAGCCCTCTTTTACTTTAAAACCTCATCTGTAACAGAGAAACCTCTGTTTGACTGCTGTTCGTACACCCAGTCCTTGGAACACCCACAAAACAAAAGATTTAACAAAGATAATAAACCACTAAAATTCCAAACAGGATGAAGGTTATGGGTTGTTGGGTACAAACATGGAAGACAATCAAAATATGTTTGGAAAACTTCTGTTTGAAAGAAAGCCAAACAATTTTTCGATTTTTTGAATGCCATCTTGCCACCATCACCAGAATATAACATTTACATGATTATTTGTCGATACGAAAAGTGACGCAGTGGTACGCACATGAAAGTGCATGGCCACACATCAAACTATTAAGTTGGCATTCTTGCTTAAAATCCAATTTCAGTAACAAAGTCACCCGTTCATATTCTGTGCATGGGGTCATATTCAAAGCTGCTTTGCTACAAAGTTATCTCTAGCTACACTAAAATAAGCATAGTCTTAGACCTTGTGTACTAAGTAGCTTAAAGTGTGTTGAAATAAGGTCAAAATCAAAGATGTGTAACAAGAGCATATTGTTGAGACCGAAAATCTCAGTAGTGAGGCAATAGTAACAGTACCTCCATTGTTAGGCTTAGAAGACATGGAAACTAGAATCGAATTTGCTGAACTACATATGAGCAACCACAATGAACATTCTAAGAGCTGCCCCGGCTTTTACAACCAGTACAGCATTGTAATCAGTGAAGCATTCAAGAAATGTCACAAACAAATGTTCGAGAATGGCACTGCCTGGCAAGAAGAGGGTTTCACCCTTGAATGCACCAAAATATTGCTTCCGGTTCTTATTTGGTAAAAAAGGTTCGACTGAGAGAAGAGCCCCACAGTGAAAGAGTAGCTGTACTATATTATCAGACTCACTTCAATCCTGAAGGACACCACACACATTTGTCTACTAGGGTAGTATTAATGACTGCCCAATGAATGGCGGTGAGGAGCATCCTTTGGTTCTACCCCTGCTGGCCTTCATGAATCAGCACTGTGGATATGATGGGCCCTTCCTTGTATAATGACAACCTACATGAAAGAATGCCGTTAGGTTGACAATCATAGGCTTTAGCTCCCTAATGTTTAAATAGTTATCTTAAGAACATATACCAGGATCCTAAAACAAACCCATAGATGCACTCAATCATACTGTGAAAAGCCGAAAAATGTGATGGGTACCTCCCAATCTGGCTTGAGGAAGGGCGCACCAACTCTATAAACTAGCTTCTCTTGAGCACAAAAGGTGCAGTGGCGGTAAATGAATGTCTTTCTCTTAATCATAATCAATCAATCAATCAATCAAGGCATTTATATAGCGCACTACTCACCCGGAGGGTCTCAAGGCGCTAGGGGAGGGGGGGTCCGCTACTGCTCGAACAGCCAGGTCTTGAGCTGCTTCCTGAAGGCGAGGTGGTCCTGGGTCAGGCGGAGGTGGGTCGGGAGGGAGTTCCAAGTCTTGGCGGCGAGGTAGGAGAAGGACCTTCCCCCTGTGGTGGCTCTTCGGTTGCGGGGGACAGCGGCAAGGGCGTGGCCGGTCGATCGAAGCTGGTGTTTGGGAGAGTAGAAGTTGAGGCGGCTGTTGAGGTATCCTGGGCTTTGGTTGTGCAGGGCTTTGTGTGCGTGGGTGAGGAGACGGAAGGTGATTCTCTTGTTGACCGGGAGCCAGTGCAGGTCTCTTAGGTGTCCGGAGATGTGGTTGCGACGGGGGATGTCCAGGATGAGTCGTGCTGAGGCGTTCTGGATCCGCTGGAGTCTCTTCTGGAGTTTGGCGGTGGTTCCGGCGTAGAGGGAGTTGCCGTAGTCCAGTCGGCTAGTGCTGGATGCTGAAACAAGCAGAGGTAGATTTTCCAAAGCTTGGCTAGTGGAACCACTTTCCCCATCTCTGAACCTGAGAACAAAGATTCATGCCAGAAGATTTATGGTTTTCTAAACTGATTTGCAAAAATACCTTCTATTTAAGCACATTGACAGGTTATTTTTTCATTTGAAAGACAGATCCAAGGTAAAAAGGAGGGTTAATGATTTAATTAAGGTATTTCCCTGATTCCTCTAGTGACATATCAGAGAAACCGAGAAAGAATAGCAGACAATAAATTATTACAAATTAATTGTAGGAGCAAAAATATGTAGGGTAGCATGTGGAAAAATATTTATTCCATATTTCCAACAAATAAAAATGCTTTTCAGGTGCTCATATAAGTGAAAAAAGTACCTATAGTGACATGAGTGAATACAGTGAACAGTCACATTGAAACAAGGGGTTATCCACAGAAATATATACAGTGAAGAGGGGGATTTTCCTTGATAGGGTCGACAACGTTTCGATCTTTATTTATTTAAGATCATCATCAGGACTGGACTGAACTTCCTGAAACTAAGGAAGGTAAGTATGGGCATGCGCCGAAAAAGGGCGCTATTCATTACGCGCGAGACATCTGTGAATATTGTACCGGCGGCATGTGAACCTAATCGCTCGCTTATTAGAGAGAGCAAAGGTTATTGGATACATGAAAGTACAGGGGGTACAGTTAAGATCACATATTACATTATACATTGCTTGTGACATTGGGGTAATGTAGCAGTACTCATGCACAGAATCAACAGTATTGACCATCATAGCATAACATTGGTTAGGTTTAGGTGCATGTACTCTATTCATCGATAGAGTTGAGTCCTTTCTCAATAGTTTTGCACACGTACTTGTAGGACTCTATTAATATCTCCTCTCTCGTATTATAGATCGTCTAACCAAACCACCAAGAGGATTCCCACAACACCAGCATCTCATTAATAGGGCCTAAAAGAACATAGTAAGTTCTCCGTTACCTTCTTTTCATGGCTATGCGCGATCCCCTTAGAGTTTAAAAGTAAGCACCTCTTTGCGCGCTGCACATGGTTTTATTTGGATTCTACCATTAGCGATTCATGATCAACTGCATGCATACTCTTGTATATCATGCCACCGGGAGCACAAATCACTAATATAAAAACTGCATTTTGTAGGGTAGAGGTCTGATTTTACGTACCTTCCTTAGTTTCAGGAAGCTCAGTCCAGTCCTGATGATGATCTTAAATAAATAAAGATCGAAACGTCGTCGACCCTATCAAGGAAAATCCCCCTCTTCACTGTATATATTTCTGTGGATAACCCCTTGTTTCAATGTGACTGTTCACTGTATTCACTATAGGCACTTTTTTCACTTATATGACCACCTGAAAAGCATTTTTATTTGTTGAAAATATGGAATAAATATTTTTCCACATGCTACCCTACATATTTTTGCTCCTACAATTAATTTGTTAACAATTTATTGTCTGCTATTCTTTCTTGGACCTTTTTAGGCCACCCCTGAACCCCTGTTCTCTTTTACATAGTCTATAACCCCAGGTTCTATTGTATGGGGTACCCTTGTTCTCTAAAACTATATCAGAGAAACCAACATCCAAATATGGACAGATACAGACCCTGCTCCATCTGAAATGAGTTTTGTTTCCCTTACCAATTTCAGCTTGTCACATATTGGTGGGAACTCAAAGCAAACAGTAAATGTTTTTATAAAATAATTGTATTGATTTTTTACACACAATTACAATTGCATTCTCATATGGGTGCTGCCAAGGACAAACGAAAACCGATATGTAGCTGAGCTAATCTTTTGTTAAGTCTGGTCGGTTATGAGCGATTCACTCAAAGGAAATTATCAAGGATTTGTTTTCACTGCAGTCTTGGATCTCTAGTATTTTTAAGAACAACTAAAGATGAAGAGGTTAGTTGTTTTTAAGGATATAAAGGATTTAAGCAGATGTTCTTGGACGGCAATGTGGATGGTTGTCTGAGTCCACTCGCTCCGTACCCCTGAGGCCAACTACGGCGATAACTACCCGCCAAACTAGTTTGTTCTGGCTAAGAGAACAAGATTCATGTATGGGAAGAGCGAGGCTACATGAAGAGCTGAGAAGCGCACAACAGGAGCAGTGCCAAACCGAGATATCACATCCCGATGCTCCACGGACCCAGTAACAAAGCGGACGACAAAATGGCGCCCAGACGGTAGGAAGAGCGAAACCTACCACGGCACTAAACCGAGCGATCCAGCGAAGAGGAGAAGGGGTGAGTCGAGCGCCCGCACTAAACTATCCGCACCACCCCCTCGGCCCCCTCGGTCAGCTGAGCACGATAGCGAGATGAGCTGAGGGGCGACGGGGACGGAGGCGGAGAACAAGGCGCATCGAGGGCGGGGGAAGCGAGGAGCGCCCCCCGGAAGGCTCGAAGAGGGAGTCTCTGAAGCGACGTGGGGGCTTCGAACAGGCTTCTGATCGCCGTTAGGAAAGCCCACCGGAGACCAACGAGCAGCGGCGAAAGCGATACCAACCTCGCGCATGGGCGCCGCCATTACAGGAAGCTGTTACAGGAACTAACAGGAAACGGAAGACGCCCGAGCGGAAAGACAAGCGCGGAGGTAAACATCCGGCGAGGGTTTTCTCTCTCGGCAGCCAAGCGCTCACCATCTGAAGGGGAACGTTAGCGGTGCAGACGATCCCAAGGTGTAAGAGGAGGCTGCAGGAGACGGCGGAGGCGGCGGAGGCGGACCGCGCCAAGCACACGCCAGGGGAACACCAGGGACCAACCGGAGAGGGCACAAAAAAAAGAAAAAAAAAACTAAAAACGCCAAGAACCTAACGAAGAGGGTAATCAAGGGCCAGAGCGACACGCACCGCCAGTGAATGTGAGGCAACGCGCTCTAACGGGGCTCAAAGTGCCAATCAAGTGCCAAAGTGCCAATCAAAGGGTGCGATCAAGGACCAGAGTGACACACTGAACGACAATCACCGCCGGCGAACGTGCGGTGGCATGCCCAGGAGCTCCAAGGCGAGTGATAACACGGACTCCCTTCTGAAGGGGGGTTATACCAAGGCACAAACACAAGCCAAAAAGAGCTCAGGGCCTAAAGAGCCACTAACTGATATAAGTCTCCACCAGCTGAGAGAGACAACCGTCACCAACCCCGGCCAGCCACTCATAAAAAGCAGCCGGTTTAGGCAGCAAACGAGACATAGCACACGCTGGCAGGACCAAAAGCCAAGACACGAACAAGACACATCAGAGAGCCAAGTAGGTACAGAACTCACGCAACTGCCTCGACCTTAAAAGCAATTCTATCCAGCATCCCAACACCTGCCCAAAAAGTGGGGCGCCTAGGCAGTATTCTGTCAAGAAGAGGTATTGGAACAATGGCAAACAATGAAGGGAAAATGGCAGGAGACCAAAAAAAGGCCAAAAAAGACATTCCCGACTCCCCGCTGAAGTCTAAAAGCGAAACGGCCACCCTAGAGACTATCCTTAGAAAGATCAATGAAGGGAACGCAGTGGCGAAGGAAACAAAACTAAAGATTGACAACATGCAACTAGAATTGGCGGCAATAAGAGCCGACCTGCACAGCACCAACACCCGAATGGAAGCAGCAGAAGGCCGCATTAGCTCCGTGGAGGACGCAACTGTAGAGAACACCAAGGCAATAGCAGAATGTCAGAAAGCCACGAAGGCCATACAAAGACAGCTAGCGGAGCAGGACGACAGGGCCAGAAGAGGCAATGTGAGGATCCTTGGGGTGCCGGAGGGAACAGAGGATAAAGCAGGCTCATGCGCAGCCATGCTTGAAGAAATGATTCCAAAGCTCACAGGCATCAACTTTGGCAGGCGGTTCGAAGTACAAAAAGCTTACAGAGTGCCGGCAGGGAAACCGGTGACGGGAAGGGGACCCAGACCAATAATATGCAACCCGCTACGAACGAGCCATACTGACGCCATTTTCGCCAGGAAGAATCAGAACCTCACATGGGCAAGCAGCAAGATCGTGCTGACCCAAGACTACTCAAAACCAACGGTCGAGACCAGGAAAGGTTTCCTGGCCCTCAGGGAAACCCTGCGCAAAAGAAGCATCAGCTTCAGTTTCGTTGGCCCGGCTCGTTTCAAGATCACGGAAAAATGGAGAACAATGGTGTTTGAAAACCCGGAAGACCTGAGACTCTACATGCAGGGGCCGCCGGTAGAGGAGATGGAAACAAAAAGCCCCGGAGCAGCCAAAAGATGCGCCTCACCTGATGAGGCCGCACACTCGGAATAAGGGACAACACAAGCAACAGGACAACACGCCTACCTCAAGCAAGCAACTTCTCCCAAGTGACTAATCGGAAGTATGATCTATGGTCATAAAGAGAACGGAACAGTTTACATGCTCGAACAATCAACCTCAGTGCAGACAAGACCCTACATGGACGTGAAAGACCAAGCAAGCCGGAAGTCAGAGTCTTTCTTCTCTTGTCGCCAACAGAAATGCGGGCCATCAATAGCCACGTTTACATGTTCGTTAAAAACCTACCTCAACACTGAGAAGGACTAGACTAGAACGGAAACAACCAAGCAAACAAGAATGTCTGTGCCTTTTCTATTTTCAACGCTCTACCATCGACAAAGCACAAACTCTACCTCAGGGATGATGCGTAGCAAAGGAACTTTGTCGTCGCACACCCACTCAGCAAGTAAGGGGGAGAGGGGAGGGGGAGCAGGGGATGGAGGAGGGGCGGGGAGCACATACATGGGGTTACTCTTTTTTTAACTATCTTTACTACTCTATCTTCCAATTTTCCACACTTCCATCTAGGAGCAACAAGCGCAGGTATAAGCACAAGTACCCACAAGCAAGCCAAGGGCTAGGGAGAGGCAGCCATAGGAATCCACAGAGAGCAAGGCCACACAGATCGCCAGATGCACACCACCACAAATGACACACAACAACCAAACCAACCTCTCAACTGATATTAAGATAGTATCCCTAAACGTCAAAGGTCTGAACAGCCCGGTGAAAAGAAGGAAAGTACTAGAACACCTGAGGAAACTTAAGAGCGATATCCATGTACTGCAAGAGACAAGATTAGAAGCTGAGGACATAGAGCGCCTCAAGGCCAGCTGGATAGGCGAAGTAAGAGGGTCAGCAGCACAGAACAAGAAAAATGGGGTAGTGACACTAACCAGCAAGAACTCCAAGCTAACAGTGGTGAACACGCAGGCAGACACCGAGGGTAGAATTCTAGTGACTAGCCTAAGGAGAGCCGGGGAAACTATACATGTGGCCAACATCTACGGCCCAAATACTGACGACAGGCCCTTCTGGGACAAGGTAGGAGCACAACTACACACTCTACCACTAGGCGACCTTCTTGTCGTCGCTGGAGATATGAACCAGGTCCTAGACCCAGCCATTGACAAGCACCCGCACAGACCGAGCCAAGCAACACACAACGGGAACATCCTGAAAAACCTGTGCTCCAAACTTAGCCTCAAGGACCCATGGCGCCTCCAAAACCCAGACGCCAGAGAATACACTTTTTACTCCAACCCACACAACTCCTACAGCAGAATAGACCACATCCTCATATCAGAAACACACACCCACCTCATAGACCACACGGAAATTGGGGCTCGGAGCATCTCAGATCACTCGCACATAAGCCTAACCCTATCAGGGAAACACAATGAGAAGCCAAACCGCAGGTGGCGTGTTGACGACAATCTGCTTACCAACATCTCAGCGAAAGCAGAGATCAAAACAGCAATAAAAGAGTACCTGGCAATTAACGACACCCCCGAGATAGACAGAAAACTGCTATGGGATGCCTCATAACGGGCGCCGCGGAAGGACGAATAGGTCCAAGGAGGAACCAGACCGACATACTCGGTTTCTTTCTCTGCCAGGCGACCCTTGAAGCTTTTTACAAGTTAAAAACAGATCAAGCTTGAGGGAATCCCCCTCTAACAGTTATAGCGCCTTAGTGTGCGCTACACATAGCCAAAAGACCACACAATCACTTAAAATTTAAGTTTATTATTATTTAATTTGCACCTTTTCACATATCCAAATGGTCCTGAGGAAAGCCAGCTTAAAATCTACAAGGCACTGGCTGAAACATGTAGACCACACTAGACGTTGGAGGTCATAATTAACACTCCAATCTACGTCTTCTTGCCTTTTTATCCGCTAACAGAGACCCAGTTCATTAAAGACAAGTAACCCTCGGGTGCTGGGACCTCCTGTATAGCTTTTAAATCTTCACCTTTCTCACCATTTTCACTGCACACTCAGCAACATACCAGCTCCGCAGTCTACTGGTGTTGAAGCACACCCGGGGCACATTCGGTGCCACTGTGGTGGGCCCGATGATGAAGCATGCCACCGACTAGGTCGGTGGGTGAGGGCTTTATAAGGAAAACAGTGCTTTTCCTTATTTATTGACGTACGTACCTGAGTCTCCTAAATCCTCTTTAACTAGCTAGTCCTTATTGAGATATATATATATATATAATTCAGGGGATACTGTCTAGCCTGTCTAGTCCTCTCTCTCTCATTGATTCAAATATGCCTTAAAAGCCACCATCAGAGGGACAGTTATGACAATCAAGGGAAGGCTGAACAAAGAAAGAAACAAAAAGATTGCCGATCTAGAAAAAGAAATCAAAAACCTAGAGAATAGTCACATAGCCCACCTAGAAGATAGGAACACCCTCACCAGCCTAACTAAACGGAAGTATGAACTTAACAAAATCCTGAGTGAAAGCGCAGGGACTTGGATAAATAAATACAAATCTATCAACCTATGCACCGCAAATAAAGCTGGGAAAAACCTGGCATCCTACCTTAAGGGGAAACAGAAACAGCATTCGATAGAGGCCATCAAAGACAGACATAACAAGTCCCAGACTGCAAACAAGGAGATACTGGAGGTCTTCAGAGACTTCTATGAGAAACTCTACACGAGAGATGAAACACTACGAGGAGATGGGGGCAAAGAACTCCTAGAACGCATATCCACACCGACGCTATCATATAAGGAACAAGACATCCTCAACCTAAACATAACAGAGGACGAAATAGGGAGAGCCACAGCGAGCCTCAAAGACAACAAGGCACCAGGGCCAGACGGCTTCAAGGCCGGCTTCTACAAGCAATACCTGCACATTCTCAGAACCACAATGATGGAAGTCTTCTCGAAGTGTGTCCAGAATGGACGCATGACACCATCAATGGCGGAAGCAAACATAATAGTAATACCAAAGGAAGGCAAGGACACAAACCAGGCAAAGAACTTTAGACCAATCTCACTCATAAATGTAGACTGTAAAATCTACGCCAAAATACTAGCAACCAGACTCAACGCACACCTACCGAAGCTTATACACTGCTCCCAAGTAGGATACCTTAAAAACCGCATGTGCCACGACAACACAAGGCTGCTATGCCACATAATAAACCACTCCTCCAAGAGCAGCAACACAGCGGTCATGATAGCCTTAGACGCTGAGAAAGCGTTTGACAGGGTGTCCTGGCCATTCCTTGACCAATGCATGGTGAAATTCGGGCTCGGACCCAACTATAGGAAGATGGTACTGGCCCTCTACAAGACCCCAAAGCACGAGTGGTAGTGAACGGGGGGACATCTGAACTACTCCACCTAGGACGGGGGACCAGACAAGGGTGCCCGCTCTCGCCAGCCCTGTTCCTGCTGGCGATAGAACCACTCCTAAACATGATCAGAACTAACACAGACATAGCAGGGATACCAGTAGAGGGAGAAACTTTTAAGCTAGCGGCATATGCAGACGATGTGCTAATAATCACCGAAGACCCAGAGAGATCAATCAAAGCACTGATGGAAACGATAGAACAATATGCCCAGGTCTCGGGAAACAAATTAAACAGAGACAAATCCGAGTGCAAACCGCTGAACGTCCACATCACTAAAACGGTGTTAGGCTCGTCCGGCCTGACATGGCAACAGAAACCTAACAAATACTTGGGCCTCCTCTTCGAGAGAGACCTGAGATCCACACTAGAACACAATGAGCAAGCCATACTACAGAAAATAAAGGAAAGAGTAGAAGGATGGTCTCCCAAATTCACCACGTGGTGGGGGAGAGTGGAAGCGATTAAAATGATGCTCACACCAATGGTGAATTACATGCTGAACATGCTGCCACTGATAAACACAGAAGACTTCCATAAGAGACTAGACAAAATGCTGAATACCTTTCTGTGGAGGGGGAAAAAGCCCAGAATAAGCCTACACAAGCTCAGACTGACGAAAGACCTAGGCGGCCTAAACATAACAAACTTCAAAACATTCCAAAAAGCGTGCATAGCCAGACAGGGGCTACACTGGCTCACCCCGAGACCGGAATATACCCCGGCGTGGCTGACACTTGAGCGAGGACTACTAAAAGGGATGAACCCCATCGCCCTTCTCACCGCTACCCGACACCCAGCAATCAAAGACAACCCCATCCTAAGGAACACAAAAACAGCGCTACTAAGTGTTGATAAACTAATGGGAACAAGCATAAAGAAAACCCAATTCGAGTCCATTTGGCACAACCTCACAATAAAATACAGAGATAAGACTCTGAACATGCACTCATGGTACAGACACGGCACAACCTAGAGAGCATAGAACTGTACAACTTTCTGAAGATCAAGGTAGCAATAAGGAAGGCAAACCTCAACGGACTAACACCATCACTCATACAATACGCCACCAACCTTAATATACTAGGACACCAAGTCGCACACCTCTACCAGGCCCTTTGCCCAAAATCCACCAAACTCAACAAAAAAGTCACGACCTATTGGGGCACACTAGTGGGTAGGGTGCTAAGTGAGGACGAGAGATCTGAGCTATGGAGATCCGATTCCAGGAAAAAGGTTACGGCAGCTCTAAACCAGACTAAATTCTG
Source organism: Lissotriton vulgaris (assembly GCF_964263255.1). Taxonomy (NCBI): domain Eukaryota; kingdom Metazoa; phylum Chordata; class Amphibia; order Caudata; family Salamandridae; genus Lissotriton; species Lissotriton vulgaris. The sequence goes on along the minus strand of NC_141693.1, from coordinate 1,060,792,336 downwards.
GCTCATACATAAGGCATACTGGACACCCGCCCGCCTAGCATCCATGGGAATCAGCAACAGCGACTCCTGCTGGAATTGCAACAAGACGAAGGGAGACCTCGCACACCTACTCTTCCACTGCTCCAAGGTTAGGAAATTCTGGAACATAATTGAAACACTAATAAACGACATCACAGGGGTCACTATGCACCTAGACTTCCATAGCCTGGCACTGGGTTTCACATCCCCCTCAATAACAACTAAAGAGGACTGCGACCTCATCGACCTACTACTGACAGCGGCAGTCAAAAAAGTTCTGAACAATTGGAAAGACACAGGGAAAGCCACGCCTAAAGCATGGCTCAATTGGGTCACTTTCCTACGAGGGGCTGACAACATCACAGCGACACACTCACCCAAAACACACACGCAGTCGAATATGTGGGAGTCCCTAGACAATTACCTATCGTCGCACAAACCCCCATAGGCAGTGAACCTAGACACAAAGCCAATAGCTGCAGAGGACCTTGCCTTTTTCTGATAGTGCACACACCAGGAACGGAACCTGCGAGGCTCCTTTCTTCTTCTTCTTCTTCTTCTCTCTCTCTCTCTATTTTCTCCTCCGGGGAGTGGGACCAAGGATGACAACCAAGCAAGACAAAGGGATGGAGGACCCCAAGGACAAGTTGAGCTCGAACGACTGGCAATCGGACTAACTCCAATAAGACTGGAAGCTGGAAGCGAAGCTGACCACCCCCCCCCCCCCACCCCCCCCCTCCCCGGGCGTTTTTCTCTTTTTCTTTTTCTTTCACCTTTTTCTCTTCTTCCTCTTCCTCCACCCATGTATATGTTATGCTCCATGTAAATATATATTTTTATACAATAAAAAATTACAGAAATAAAAAAAAAAAAAAGATGCAGATGTTAATGGTGATTCAAAGATTTTTTAGAGACGGTTTGCTACTCAAATAATATTTTGATTTCGCCATTATTTACCATATTATAAAAAGTAATGCTAACTCAGGAGAATTGTAGAGTTGAATATTTGACTGTCATGGGAAATTCTCTGCGTCAATTGATTTTCCTTCATAGTGTTTCCTGTTTAATGTATTTTAGTTCGAGCCTACCAGACAGCGCAAGCTGTCTAGTTGCAAAATACATTATTGCGGTCTTAGCTAGAACACACAGGAGGCTTAAAGCCCCCTTCGCCTTACTTACCATTTGTCAATATTTAATGTTATTGCTTATTAGTGGCTCAATTATTACTGGTGTATGGTGGATCAAACCTTAGCAAGACACTTCCTTTTGAAAATTGCCTGCACCATCCCTAAAGACAAGAACCGGAAGGGTAAAGAATCGAAATTTGCCTAGCTTAGTAACGGTAAGTTTCAATTCTATTAAGGACACGGAGGCGAGGATTATGCTTTTCTCTCTTCGCTGTTTATTCACATAAAACCACACAGCAGCCAGAAAAGCATCAAAACTTGAAAATTTTTGTATTCCAAACCCAGGAATCATCAGAAAAACATCGTAATAACATTTCTTAGAACCACAACTTCCATCAGTCCAACATTAGGTAGTCTTTTCTTAGTGTCCATAGAGCCGAAGATAGGGCGTCCATCTTGTGAACTCCTCCTCTTTCTTCGTCGCGAGTCAGGCCAAAGTCTCAACGATCCTGTTTCGCACCATCATTACCTGGCGGAAAAAAACACAACGTGAGCTTTGCCATACCCTCTAAGCTCGAAGGCAAGTCAACGAAAAACATTGCAACAAGTCAATGGGATGTAACCAAAGAGAGCAGTATATCCATAATACCATCCAGAAAAAAAGGAATTACTTGCTCCAGTACGGGCGGGATCTCCGTAGGAGGTATGGGTGGGATAATCCTCGCCTCCGTGTCCTTAATAGAATTGAAACTTACCGTTACTAAGCTAGGCAAATTTCGATTCTATGTCAGGACCGGAGGCTTCGGATTATGCTTGTTCAAAGTTTGTTCACCACCAAACTAGCAATATCCACCACTGGCTTGAAGTAAAACCTTTTGAAGGTGGAATCCGAAGACCAATCCGCAGCTCGCATGAGGTCTTCTAAACGTGCCCCAAGGGCAAATGCTTTGGAGGCCATAGCCCCTCTTGCGGAGTGAGCGCCGAACTGCTTTGTATCAATACCAGCTTCCTGTAACACCCAATGCACCCAACGGGCTATAGTGGGGGAAGAGACTGCCTTGTGAGGTTTGCGTAACGCAATGAGTAGCTGTCGCTCGCCCGGAGGGCGAAGTTCTGTCGTGACATCTTCATACGTTTTCAAACATTGCACCACACACAACTTAGGTGCATCCGCAAAAGCAGGGTAAAATATAGATCTTGTAGCAGATTTTGTGCGGCGGCCCATGGTAAAGGTAACCCCATCCGGGGAAAACGCTCTCGCCGTGATATCCAAGGCGCGCACGTCGGACACCCTGCGACATGACACCAAACAGAGGAGCATCGCCAGTTTAGCAGACAATTCCTTTAAGGAGAGATACTTGTTATGCTGCCAAGAAAGGAAAAGGTTTAATACCACATTAACATCCCAAAGGACAGAATATCGTGGTTCCGGTGGTAAGGCAAGACGCACTCCTCTGAGGAGTCGACAGACGAGGGGATGCTCCCCGACCGCAACTCCATCCAACTTCTCATGAGCTGCTGATATGGCAGACCGTATCGTGTTAATAGTCCGGTATGCTAAGCCGGCCGTAGATAGTTCCGCCAGGAAATTCAGGATGGGAACGAGACCTGCGACCATGGGATCCAAATCCCGTCGAAGACACCAACAAACCCACCTGGTCCAAGCCGATCTATACCTTTTTGCAGTGCTACCTGCCCAGGCTTTGGACAAAAGGTGCTCAGCCGAGTCCGAAAGGCCAGGGAGCGACCAGCGTCTCCGGAAAGCCTCCATGCCATGAAGCGGAGAGAACCCTGGAGGAGATGGTGAGGGTCCCCGTCCGGATTGAGGAGAAGACGAGGGAGCCGGGGGAGTAGTATTGGAAAATCCCAGGAAAGTTCCAGAAGAACTGGAAACCATACTTGCGACCTCCACATGGGCGTCACCATCACTACGTCCGCCATTTGTCGGCGAAGCTGGGCCGCGGCCCGCACTATCATGGAGAAGGGCGGGAAGGCATACGGTCGTTCCTGACTCCAGTCCTGGAGGAACGCATCCGTCGCTTCCGCCAGAGGATCCGGTCTCCAGCTGAAAAATCTCGGCAGCTGGAAGTCCAGACGGGATGCGAACAGGTCTATGGAAACAGGACCCCAGCATGCCGCCAGCCAGTGGAACACCTGAACATCCAGCTTCCACAGGCTGGAGTCTCGCAGGTATCTCGAGTGCCAATCCGCCACTTGGTTGGCCTGTCCCGGAAGGTATTCCGCTGTTACCGAGATCTGATGGGCGAGACAATAGTCCCAAAAGTCTTTCGCCAGATCCGCTAGTGCCCGCGATCGCGGACCTCCCAAATGGTTCACATACCGAACTGCCGAAACGTTGTCCATCCGTAGAAGGACACAAGACTTCACTGAATCTCTGGTCCAGCAACGGACGGACGGCGAAGGATCCTGCTAGAAGTTCCAAGCAGTTGATGTGAAGCCGCTGTTCGTCTGATGACCAAGCGCAGCCTGTGGAGAAAGCCCCGCAGCAGGCGCCCCAACCGGACCTGCTGGCGTCGGACTCTATCACCAAGTCCGGAACGGAACCGAAGATCGCTCGGCCGTTCCACGCCTCCATGTGGGCGAGCCACCAGGACATTTCCTCCTTGACCTCCACCGACAGGGGTATTAAGTGGTCGTAAGACAGCCCTCTGCGCAAATGATGTGCTTTGAGGCGCTGGAGGGCCCGGTAATGAAGAGGGCCCGGAAAAATCGCCTGAATAGACGACGAGAGAAGACCCACCACTCTGGCAACCTGCCGGAGAGAGGTGTGCGACTTGGAGATTGTCTGTCGCAGTACGTGCTTGATTTTGGCCATCTTCCTGGATGGAAGACTGAGAGTCGAGTGCACCGAATCCACCACGAAGCCCAAGAACACATGGTTTGGGCGGGCGTGAAAACCGATTTGTCCTTGTTGACAATGAAACCCAGATCTTGCAACAGGGAGACTGTCTGGGATAGATGAGCGATCAACTTGCTCGGGTCCTGGCCCATCAGCAAAATGTCGTCCAGATAGACGATTAACCGAATTCCCTGACTCCGCAGGGCCTCTATCGCTGGATGCAAAAGTTTGGTAAAACACCAAGGGGCCGAGGAAAGCCCGAATGGAAGGGCCTTGAACTCGAAAACCAGGCCCTTCCAGCAAAACTGGAGGAACCGGCGATGAGGCGGATGGATGGGGACCACCCAGTATGCGTCTTTGAGGTCCAGGCGAACCATCCAATCGTTTGGGAGCAGCACGTCCCTCAACAGATGGATGCCCTCCATCTTGAAGTGGTTGTACACTACCCAGCCATTGAACTCCTTGAGGTTGATGACTGGCCTCTTGCCCCCATAAACCTTCTCTACGAGAAAAATATTGCTAAGGAAGCCCTTGGCGTGACGCGTTGTTCGACAAATAGCCCCTTTGCGCAGCAGCGCCGAGACTTCCTCGTCGATCAACAGCACGTCTGGTTGAGAGAAAGTTATGGGCCGAGGCGGCTGTAGCTGGCGCGGCTGATCGTAAAACTCTATGCGGAACCCCCGCACGGTCTGAAGGACCCATGCGTCCGTCGTGATAGCCGCCCAAGCCTGTGGGAAACATGCCAACCTTCCCCCAATTACAACTTGATCCGCAGGGATCACACTCACCGTGGGAACTGGTGCAGCCAGAGTCATTTCTGAAGCCTCCACGTCCTCGGAAGCGCTGACCCCTCGTCGGGTAGAAGTTGTTATAGTTTGCAGAGGTGTTGTAGTTTCCTCTGCCGGAGCCCTGCCCTTTACTGGGTTGTTGACCGCCACGGCCAGTCGTGAGGCCCCTGCCACGACCAGCCCCTCGGGAAAAACGCTGGTGGAAGACCCTTTTGATGGTGGATTGGGCCTTGTCTAGGGAAGTGAAAGTTGAAACAAATTTCCCTAGCTCTTTTATAAAAGGTTCTCCAAAGAGACCCCCTTGCGCGACAGCGCCTGCCTCCGAGGAGGCCAAATCTCCCAACTTGGGGTCCAGCTTGATTAACAGAGAACGACGCCGTTCAGTTGAGAGGGCGCAGTTAGCGTTCCCCAAGAATATGACGGCCCGCTGCGCCCAATTGGATAACACCTCCGGGCATATGGCGTTGCCCGACACCTTGGCCTCTTCGGCCATGTCCAGGATCTTGGTGAGGGGGCCTATGGCGTCCAACAGCTTGTCTTGGCATGAGCGCCAAGAACGATCGATCCCTTTACGAGGGTCCTTCACAAACTTGGCCATGAAAGTGGCCATCTTCCCATCCAACTCAGGTGTCATAGCCACCTTACCTTCTAGGGTAGGACGGGGACACTCCCCCCTCAGGCAACTGCGCGCCTCCTTCTCTAAGGGCTTGCGGAGGTGGCCCGCCACAAACTGCGCGACTTTGTCCCCAGGCGCCCAAGCAGCCGACCGTGGGTGAATTATTTCAACCGGGTCGAGCATGCCCAAAGTGTCCTTGGGCAACTCCGACGCGGATGTGGACGGTCGCCAAGACCGTACGGAATCTCCGTCATCCTCGTCCGTATCCGCGGAGGAAATTCCTCCCGGAGAGGGAGGGGCAGTACCAGCCGATGTCGAGGGGACCTGAGGTGGGAGCGACACAGGGGCGGGCACGGTCGCCTTAGCCAGAAAAGCGTCCGTAGGCGCTCGAAGGCGTCCTTGTCCACGCCCTGCGCGCCACCAGGACCTGCGTCCCTGCACCCCTTCTTGGCCGCCGGAGGCTGACCGGGATCATTGGCGGGTGCTCCCGCGAGGCTTGGCGCCAACTTGGCGCACTCCTCCACTATGCGGGCGGATAGCCTGTCTTCCATGGGCCCTACAATCTCCTGCACACACGATAAATAGACTGGTCTACAGCCGCATAGAATTCGTCGTCTTGGAGGTACTGGTGGGACTCCTCCTCCTCGACGTAATACCCCTCAGCCATGGCGCACCTAATGTGCAGCTATAAAATATAAGGATCTGAGGGTTTCGTTGGCGTAGACAACTGCCAAATATGGGCCAACCGGAGGTTAGCAGCTTTTGTACGCCGGCGGAACCAGGCAGTCACGAAGGCAGCACCAGCCTTCCCAGCGCGCCGACCCTCTCACAGAGACCGGGTCAAACCGCCTCCCAGCACGCTTAAGCGGGTAACACCCCAGCGGAAGCAATGCAGGAAAAAAGGTGCTCAAACCTGCCCGTAGGCGTCAACGTGGTTGCAACCACCAATACAGACCCCAACGGGGCGTTCAAACACGGGACAATACAACCCAAGAAGGGCATCAGGGTTAGGCGGCAACAGGGCTCCGGCGCGACTCCGTCTCCCCAGCGCGGCTCCAGTCAGCGAGACGAAAGCCGCGCTAGGGCAGGCGAGACGCTACGGCGCCCTCTAGCGGTGATATCGACACCGCGGAACACACGGGGACATCGCTTAAGGGGCGAAGGCGTCCCCGCGATGAAAGGGGCTCTGTAGAAGGAAAAACCCCACAGAACCCACCAAAGAACAATCAACCAACCTATACAAATATAGGAAGTACAATAAACAAGAGAAAACCCTTCATACACAAAACTGTGAGAGAGAGGGAGAAATAGCACTTAACTGGCTGCGAAGCAGCGAAGAAAGAGGAGGAGTTCACAAGATGGACGCCCTATCTTCGGCTCTATGGACACTAAGAAAGGACTACCTAATGTTGGACTGTTGGGAGTTGTGGTTTTAAGAAATGTTATTACAATGTTTTTCTGATGATTCCTGGGTTTGGAATACAAAAATTTTCAAGTTTTGATGCATTTCTGGCTGCTGTGTGGTTTTATGTGAATAAATAGCGAAGAGAGAAAAGCATAATCTGAAGCCTCCGGTCCTGACATAGAATTAAAACTGAATATAGGGTTGCAGAAAATGAAAGCTTTATATATACCTAAAAATTGACACTGGATCTTTAATAAAACTATCCACTCAGCAGCTACGAGAGCCCTTAACAATTTTGAAATAGCTTCGGTTGATATCAGACAGGGTCACACACATCTACAATATTTATCAACTTCTTATAACAAAAGACGACCTTCGGAAAACATAATCAAGTTGCACAGGAGAAAGAGTTTCGAATTACCGTCTCCGACCATGAGTGGGACCGTACAGTGAAGGAAATAGGTCAAGGGGCCCAAAATGCAGAGTGCATAGAAGAGAGCAAAAAGCGTTTTTAAAGTTTATAGATTGCATTACATTCCTGAAAGATTCACACTTTTGAACCAAATAAGCCAGACCTACGTGGGTGACTGTGAGAACATAAAGAGCAATATCTCACTTCCTGAGGCGGTGCCAAAAATGAGAAAGGTTCTGGGATAACTTATTGAGTGATATCATTCCAATCACAGGTATTCAGAACACCATGGAAGCAGTAAGAAGAATAATGAGTTTGACCCCTAATTTTGTATGGGGAAGAAGAAAAGGAAGTCAAATTACCAGTAAGACTAGTTTTCAATTGTCATGGCCAGATTTGCAGCACAACCATACTTAATGAAAAGATGTATGCAAGTTAGAAAAAAGTGAAGATGGTACTTTATTTAGGAGCCCCTGACTCTTTAATGAGCATGGGCATGCCTCACCCACTACTTTTAAACAGAACAAGCATTTGCAATGCAATCGGTCTCGCCTTTGGGACCTTATATGTATTTAACTATGCAGCACATTAGCCTGGGTGCTGAAACATCTACTTTTCTTTAAAATGGAGAGAAAGTAAGCACCAAACTGCGTGACATGCCAGGTATGGGAACGCATGGAGAGAAAAATTGCCTTTCAGCAGGAAATAGTATAGTCCAAAGCTCTGTTTTTAATATAAAATTAGGGCCCTCGGTGGTCTTATCACTGAAAATATAAGATTTGAAAAATATATTATTGCCTACGGGTGCTCGTGGAAAACAATTTCTATGGACTAGAATCTAGAGAATGCTAAAGTGATTCTGGTATGTTATTGACCTCAGCTGGTCGTTTTCTAACAAGAAAGTTAAATAGAGGCAGTTGCCAGAAAAATAGAAAAAAGAAAGTGCCTTAGCAGAAAGCAATTCTGGCATTTTACTGACCTCTACTGATCGTTTTCTATCAAGACAGTTAAATAGAGTAATTTGAATAGAAAAAAAAGTCCCTAAGCGGAAGCAGACAAGTCCTAGGGCTGGGCTCCAGAGCCACAAAGTACATACACATAGAAGTATATACTAAAGTATTTAGGTTTATACTAAAGTATATACAAGAGGTCTTGAATGCTCAACCTAAAAAGAAAGACCAAAGGGGGATACATACTCTGATACACTTTGGAATTCTGGCTAGGAATAATGATCTTGTCATAGCCAAGGATATTTTGAAACCCAGAGGGTCAAAGTAAGGTAATGAAGTGGAGAAGTAAGGGTCAAAGTAAGGTAATGAAGGTGGAGAAGTGTGGCTCAATGGTTAGAGCGGCAGACCCTGATACAGAGGTCTAGCCCGGGACCAGGGTTCAATTCCGGGCTCGGCGGGTCTTGGGCTCAATTTCCGCGGACCTGATGATTCTCGCCTCAGTGCCTATTCTAATCATGCGTCCCACTCTGCAACTCTGGGCAATAGCTTGCTTAATCTCCACAACGGCCCCAACAACGCTAGGATGCCTGGCTTCACCTTGGGGGTGCCCAGGAGTTGGCACTTTACAGGGAAAAGCCAGGAAGGGTTCCACAGCGGTATGCGTACAAGCGCTTGAGATACCCCTTCGGGGATCGATTCGGTGCGCTATACAAATACTACTACATTTACATTTGCATTAGAAATGTCTGGGATAGTAGATTCTAGCCCACTATGAAAATCAAGATAGGGGCACCAGTATCTTGTTGTGGCAGCTGGTTCTGTGCAGATTAATCATGTCTAATTTCTCTAACACATTTAAAAATAAAGACAGCTTTAAAAAGTTCTGAAATAAGTACTACACTGTCACCTCGTATTCCTATATTACATGAAATTATAGTGAAAACTGTTAACCCAGACAATGGGACGAGGGAATCTGCATAGGGAGAGAGAAGAAGGTCTTCCATTTTACTTGAAAAACAAACTCAACCCAAAGACTCGTTTTCAAAGCCTGCAAGACCAAAAAAGCTAAAACAAAAAAGGAAACTTTTCTTGCCGTGCACCAAGACTATGGATCTCCACCACATCCACACTGGACTATACCTGAATCATCTTTCTTTCCACAAGGACCCACAAATTTTCTTTTTTAGTCTTCCTGGTTAATGTTCACCAGCATATTTCCTCCTTTTATTGTGAAGATATTTCTATGCTATCTCTTTAATTGTAATGTGCTCCACTTCCCTATCGGCGAGGTCCGCACTATAGAAATGCTTATTACATAAAAGCCTATATAAATGGATGCTAGAAAATTCATAATGCCAACACACATTGCTTTATAAACAACCAACTAAGGTAAACCTGAGAAGGTTATAAAAAGTAGCATGAGGTTTTCTTATCTTATTTTTCTGAAAACAGTTTATTGGATAAATAATTTACTACACCCCCGCCCCTCAAAAACTGCAAACTATTGAATTAGGGTCAACCCTTGAGTGAGCCCAAAAGGGGAGAGCCCATTGATCTACAGAGAGCTGTAGCTGTTGACCGATCATTGTTAATTTTTGGAGTGTACTCAGGAGAGCTGCTTACTGCCCTTTCCATATAAAATGAAGGCTCAAACAATGAGGGGGGGGGGGGTTAAATACATGTTTGGGGTTTTTATCAGGGCATTGCATAAACACGATACAAACATATGGACAGTGGAGGTAGGCATCTACAGGTGGGGGGCGGGTCCACGCACACAAAATTAAATTGAAAATATAAGGCTTACCAAACATTCCGTCCTCTACTCCGGAGCTCTTCTTTCGCTGAGGCCCACATGAAGAGGATGCTGCAACTCTCTTCACCAATCTTAGCGTTGCTCTCACCAGCATGAAAGCAGTGCTAGGATTGGTGGGAGTGGCCTCACTTAGCACTCCACAGCGCGCTTTGGCTTTCTCTAGTTAGAGATGTTTAAAGTGCGCATGTGTGGCTCACCATCTCAAGACGGCCGGACAAAAAGACGTGCACTTGAAGTGTATTAGACGGCTCACCCTGCTGCAGTCCTGAGGCTCACCTTGAGAAAGGGGCATGAAAAATAAAAAAAGGTCATAAATTACCATTTTATTTTTCATCTCTGGGGCTTTGGGGGGAATTTAAGTGAGGGGGGCGGCGCTACTCCCCTCAAGCGGAGGAGCAGCCCCTGCACATGGTTCTTCAATGTTTTCACGTTTGATGGTCCCACTATGGCCCCTGTACATATATTGCAAAATATAGTAATGTAATGCAAGATGCAGAATGAGTGCTGCCCACAAGGCAATCCTATCCCCCACTTCTTCCTATCTGCCTTTGTTTCAAGCAAGGTTGGACTGATATACCAGGCATCAAGCGATTCCCCGGGAGGCTGGCAGGGTGGGGGTTGCTTTTGTTACAGGTCTGGTTTTGTAGCAGTACAGCAGTTTTAACCCATTGGATGCGTCGGACGGCCCCTGGCTGTCCGATGTCATGGGTGGCGTGTGCGTCAGATGGCTGGGAGCCGTCTGATTGGCACGCGCGTGCGTGGCATTTTCCTGCACTGGGGGAAAATTCTGCCCGCATTTAAAGGGTTGAAAGAACTGTAGAGTTTGTTGCAGTTTCGACTCATCTAAGGTAGCGCAGAGAATGAATATACCTGCTGCAAAGAATGTGTCCTATGCAGATCACAAAACAGTTTTTATGTGCAAAGCTAAGTGGTTTACTGCATTTGTCAAAGGGATGCTTTTGTTACTGTGCAGTTCATAAATTTTAATCCTAATCTAGGTCAGAAAGTTATGTTTTTCCCAGTTTTTCATTATTCTACGTTTACCAAAAAGGTTTGTTTGGGTAGAAATATATTCTTATAAGTAATGTCAACCCTAACCACGGTGTTATGGTCTGAATCCTGAGTTTGTGCTTCCCCTGACCAAGCGCTCTTAAAAAATGCATACCAGTAAGGATGACATTTGAATCCTAAACCTAGTAGTCCCGTTGATCTATGTAATATTTCTATACACTAATTTACACGTGAATGATAGATAGTATGTGTGTGTGTGATGTAAAATGCTCCAGCACCCTACACTGGTACTAGAGGCGCCATAAAACAAATGAAATACATTGAGAGAGAGGCCATTGAGAGATGAGAGGCACTGCTGGAAGGTGCTAGTGAGGGAATCATTGAAGAGCTCCAATAAAGATTGTCACATTCTGGTGCACTGTAAGAGAATCAATTACTATGCTTTAAAAACGAATACAATTGAATACTGAATAAAAAGTGTGTGACATTATGCACCACTTTTGCCATTTTTTCCCAAATTTTCTTGGGTGGTGAAACCCCACCACTCCTGTTTGTAGTGGTAAGGTTAGCTCGCTGCACTCGCTATACACCGAATGATGAATGATCTGACTAAACTTACCAGGGCTGCTTTGGGTTCACAGCCAGGCCCTGGTTTCAGGTAGTCTGGGCGGAATCCACATTGAACCAAGCCAGAGAAGCTCCCGGGAATTCGTCTGCGGCCTATGTCCTTAAGTGCAGGCTCCTGCTATACCTGACTTCTTTCTGTGGCGGGAAACCTGATCCCCGCCTGACTAGGTGGACCTTTGAAATTGTGGAATGCAGTACTGTGAAAGGGATTAGTCATCATTTTCAGGGCTTGGACCGGTGTGAACCCCTTATTGCTTAACTGAACCCAGAGTGTGGTCACAGCTTTATGTCCCACCAGGGGCGGCACTAGGCTCATGGTGGCCCTGGGCAGGAAGCGTAGGTAGGGGGCCCCGGTAGAGGAGGTCCGGGCGGGGCGAAGCGCGGAGGCCAGTGAAGGGGGGGGGGGGGGGGTCAGGGCTTTTGGAAGTGGAATAGAGCCAGAGGCCGCCAAATCCCTGCCAGGGGCCGCTACTCAAATATGTACCCATCTTCAGAAGATTATTTTTTTTAAGGATATATATTGGTGTGGCGGCCCCTGGGGTTTGGGGGCCCTGTGCAGGTGCACAGCTTGCACATGCCTAAGGCCGCCCCTGGACTCCCACTTCCTTCAGTCTGGAACTACGCCGGGCCTCAGTTAAATTGTCCTTGCTTTCCTGCAGTCCTTGCTCTGTGTGGAAGTCGCCAGCAAACCAAAGCAGTCGAGGACTTCTACTGAGGACTTGAACACAGCTCGAGCCACTGCATAACTCCACCACGATAAGAATGAGGGGCGGCAGAGATTCTGCCTGGGCGCAACCAGTGCTTGTGAACATCTGCCGGAACTGTTGCATACATGCCAATAGACCGGATTCAGGCGAGCGATTCCCCATTATTGGATCCAAAAATGGGTTAATTGTGTCTGCCTCCCGCCTGAAATTGCCTCTGCTTCAATATAAATCAATGGGAGGGAATATATTCTACCGATTGTTTTTTAAAGATCTCATACTTACCTCTCATTAAATGCTGGCATGTATGTATGTATTCGCAACACCTTTTATTATTTTTATCCTTTTGTTCTTTAGGGTCGGTAATTTCTCTTTGTGATACTCATGCACCATGGCTGCTCCTGCGCATTGGTGGTACCCAGGTGGTCACTGCACATTCAACTTAACTCCAGCCTAAGGGGCAGGAAGTTCAGCACTCTGCCTCTCACTTTGGTAGCAGTTAAGTTTCGTTCAGACGCTTTGAGGGTTGTCAAAATTTAGGTTTGGAAACATCGTTAATATGACCAAAGTATCCGATTTTGGAGGAAAAGGTCAAAATTGTCCTTTGTGAATAACAATGCCAATATTTGTTAAGCATTGCGAACAATACATGTTTACAGATCTTACAAAATCACACTGCACAGGTTCTGAGCCTTTTGCATTTTAAGCACGTTTAAGCAAGTTAAAGCTTTACGGCCGCAATACTGCCTGTGACTTTAAAGATGTTATTCTACCGGAGAACCTGAGAATTAAGGAAGTAGTTTGTGATAATATAACTAGTTCAGGGATCTAATGCGCCAAAGAGGTGTCTCGATACCGCATGTCCTTAATAACTGTTATTTCTTAAATTAACATTTGCATTTCAAATAACTTTTGTAACTTGCAGCATTGCTTCCTGTATAAATAAAATATGACGGTATTGCATTGAGTGTGTGTAGGCATTTTGCTATTTATTACCCGTGTGATTTCTAGTCTGTACATACTACTTAACCTTGCTATTATTTTTTGATTGATGATGACTTAGAACACAGAGGGATCCAACTTCAAAGAGATCTTGCCAATTAGTGAGAATTAAATATGCTTAATTGCAACCGTGAGTTAAAAATAGATTCGTTAATTAGGAGTGCAGTCTTAGCGAGAATAAGCACCTATATGAAGAGATTAAAACAATTTGCAGACAAAATACGTGACTATTGTTGCTCCCAAACAGCAAACGGCCTGCTCGAAAATACTCAATGAGTAATGCGGTTAGCTCGAAGTCTTACTAGAGCAACGTAAGTGGATAAGAGTTTGCTGCAGTAGCCAGAAGGGACAGTCTTTTAATCTATTCCTATTAGCTTAGATGGTTTAAAGGAGCTATTTTTAAATCACCTCTTATGGGTTTACTTGCTTATTTATTCACAATAAACAACATCAAGGCTAATTATTAATGCTATTGAAAAATGACAATGTGTGTTAAAATGTACACCCCCATACTGTTAATCAGGATTTTTTTTAAAGGGACAGTTTGTACCATTTAATTTTTTTTCTAAAACAAAATCACTGTCTCACGTTTTAAATTGGCATGCTGGTTTATCAAGACTGATAAATACGACAGATTCCAGCAAACTGCTAGGAGGCTGAGGAAAAACACAGTGACTGTCAAACTACTTTGACACACACACATCGCCTAATATTTACAGGACAGAGTTCAAATGCAAATTAGACTGTTTATTAATTCCAATGAGCTAAGTCTGATGGTATTTGCAGATTTCAGGACTACAATTCTCAATTGCTGACACAAGCAACAGCACACTGGTTGGTTGGTTGGAATCACTGCAAGATACTGTCCACTCCTCTGCACTTGATCTGCGACCTACTACTTGAGACAATCTAGCTATCTTTCACAAATTAGGCAAAAGAGAACAGTAAAACATTTGAATCGCAAACAGAACCTAACAGCTAATCAAAGGCACCTCTGTCCCCTCACTCACAAATTACCACTCACTAATTCTTTGTGTGCCATACCGTATGCCAACATATTTGTACATTATATTTAGCTTCCAAGTATTTAATTTGCGTTGTAGGCTTCAGAAATCTTGAACAAAATATTCAGGTAACCTATACTCTTTTCTGGATTCACATGCTGTGCATTATTCCTCCAAATATATATTAATAAATATATATACACACGCACACAAACACACACACACATAAATATATATTTTTTTTTACAGGTTCAGGTCCTTCCTCCAAAGCAACCAACTAATGAAAACAAAAACACTATCAGATCTTCCAGTGGGTTTGAAGTAAGCCAGTCTCTCAAAGGTTTCTGATATTTGCCCATTCTTAAAACGTTTACGATCCTGTTTCCACTGTCCCATCTTGAATAAAAGCAGTGTGGGACCTGCTATCCTAAATCAACAAAGTAAATGGCTTTGGGAGACATTCCATGCTCTTGAATCGGATGAACATTACTTGCTTACCTTTATATATAAAAAAGATGAAATTACCGCCCTATAGCTAACACATGAGGCACAACATCAGAATATTTTATCTATCCTTCTATACCCAAAAATAAGAGTCAATCAATCAATCAATCAGTCCATTTGTAAACTGCGCTACTTACCCATGAGGGTCTCAAGGCGTTGGGGGTGGGGAATGCTGCTACTGCTCGAAGAGCCAGGTCTTGAGGAGTCTTCTGAAGAACAGCAGGTCTTTGGTCTGCCGTAGGTGGGTGGGGACGATGTTCCAGGTTTTGGCGGCGAGGTAGGAGAACGATCTGCCTCCAGAGGTCGCTCTTCAGATAGCGGGGACTGTGGCGAGGGCAAAGATGGCAGAGCGGAGGTGGCGGGTGGGGGTGTGGCAGCTGAGTCTTCTGTTGAGGTACGCTGGTCTGGTGTTGTGGAGTGCCTTGTGTGCGTGGGAGAGGAGCTTAGAGGTTATCCTCTTGTTGACAGGGAGTCAGTGAAGGTCTCTCAGGTGGGGTGTGATATGGCTGCAGCCGGGGATGTCAAGGAGCAGGCGTGCAGAGGGGTTCTGGATGCGTTGCAGCCTTTTCAGGAGTTTGGCCAAGGCTCCTGTGTAGAGGGTGTTTCCGTAGTCCAATCTGCCGCTGAAGAGGGCCTGGGTGACCGTTCTTCTTGTTTCGGTGGGGATCCACTTGTAGATCCTGTGGAGCATGCGGAGGGTGTTGAAGCAGGAGGAAGAGACGGGGTTGACCTGCTTAGTCATGTCAACGTAAAAGTCCCGTAAGTCCTATTCAACAGGCCACTTGTGATAACCCCTCATCAAAACCACTAGCTCAGCCGCCAACACCAGACCAATTTGCTTTCCTAATCCTTGCATTTTATGCATTTATATAGGATGAACCTTTCAACAAGGACTGCAGTTATTTTGTTGTGTGCCGATTTAGATACCGTATGTAGATTTCCCGATACATGCCCTTATATAGGGATAATTCACAATGCCCATATTTAGGCATAGACATTCAGCCCTTATTTAAGCATTCTCCATGCTAACCAAATACATGCATGGCCACCTACATCCGTTCATCTACATCACAAGGAGTTCTTGGAAAACCAAACTCCTAAGCCTGTAGGGCTTTCCCTTGCTTGGATATTGATTTCTCCAAGAACTCATTTATTATGCATGAACATCTATTCCTTAGGAGTTCATTCATGAAGTTCTTATGCTCGACTTTTACGTCAATACTAGTATTCCCAAATACCTTCAAGGTATAAATATTCCTTCACTTGCCATGGCAAACCACGGTACTGTCCACGGATCGGCGGCATACTTGCACGACGTGGTTCGCCACTGCAAGTTCGGAAGTAAAACGAGTCCCCAAATGACGCACTGACCAGACGCTGCCATTCTCCACGCAGGGAATCCGGCTCCAGTGTTTCTGACTCCCCTTGCGGGGTGTTAGAGATTGATACCCGGAAAGAGATTCCAACCTCACTCACTCTAAGGTATGGAGTGGACAAGAACCTAGAGGGACTTTTGGCAAATCTCGGCAACTATAGCTAAACTAGACTATAGCTAAACAGCACCTACTTCTTCCCTCATACTACACTTAGGTTAGGTACATTGGGGTAGGGTTATTTTAGAATCACCAGATGAGTATTTTAGCCTGTGTTATTTATGTATGTATTTTATGAATATATGTCATAGCTACAAACCATGCTTTTGCAGTATTATCTAATCTTACTGCTAACGCTGTACGTATTATACTTCGCATTCTGTCTTACGATTGTAGAAGTTCATATCTCTTGCATGAAAAATAAGACTGTTCAATAAACCCTTTTTATTGAAACCGCCCGTCTATATATTTCTGTGTAAACTCTGTAGAAACTAATCATGCACGATTGACTGAGTGAAACGGTTATCTATTGTTTCCACAATTCATTCGAGAAGTTTCTAGTGACCTCTGAGTTAGCTGGCACACACAAGTACTTAAGTTTAATGTACTCGATAGAGACATACTGACCTCAGTCTATGTCAAATCTATAGTGTATATTATTCCAATGCGCAGAGCCTATCAGGGATATAGGAACTACACTACAGTTAGGCTTGGATTTCATTTTTCTTTATTTTCTCTGGAAGTCTTAATGACATTAATGGCATTATTACAATTATTTGCCCCATTTCTTCACTTTATATGGTGAAACTACCCTATTTGTAAAAAGCGTGGCTAATTATTTTCTTTACTCCAGGCTAGTTAGATCTGGGGGTCTCTAGTTGGCAGAGGTAAGTACCAATGTCCAAATAGGGACCCTTGCTTTTAGTCAGGGTAAAGGGGATACACTCTTTGGATAACCCCTGGTCACCCCCTTGGTAGCTTGGCACGAGCAGACAGGCTTATCAAAGGCAATGTGTAAAGTATTTGTACCAACACTCACAGTAACACAGTGAAAACACCACAAATGGACTCCACACCAGTTTGGAAAAATAAAGTATCTTTATCTAAACTACACAAGACCAAAACAACAAAAATCCAACATACACTGTTCCAAAATAAGTCTTTAAAAAGAGTTTAAGGGTTTGCACCAAAATAATCCACAGTTGTGTCACTTTTAGCCCAAAGTAACTGTAGATGCAATAAAAGTTCCAAGTGGCAGCTGCAGCGTCAGAAAACAAGTGATGTGTCACTCCTGAGACCCTGGGGAGTGATGCAATACCTTGTATAAATTTCGGGTTGCAGGTTCTCCGGTAGGAAGCGTCTTCCACAGGCACGATGCAATGATCTTCGGGACGGCGACGATCTTTGGGGCGGCGGCAATGTTCGGCGCAGCATTGATCCTCTTCTGTTGTGGCCCCTCGATGCGTTGACTCTGCGACGATGTTTGCAGCGACAGTATGCGGTCCGCAGGCAAGCGATGGGTCTCACAGCGATGACAGGCTCTGCGACAACATTCGCAGTGACAGGAATCTTCCCGCACCAGGGTGATGCCCTCCACAAACGAGCAATGCGTCGGTTCTTGTAGCGGCAACAGGTGCTGCGACGATCTTCGCGGTGATGGGAATTCTCTTGCACTGTCGACGATGCGCTCCGCAAGCGAGCAATGCGTGCAAAATTGTAGATCTTCTCTTCTTCTTTTCCAGCTCCCCAAACAGCAGAGGACCCACAAATGGATCAAGCACAGTAGCCAGGCTAGGACTCACGCAGCAGAGTTCAGGGGGAAGCTGGGGGTGAAGTCCTTTTGTTCCTGGGACTTCTTATTAGTAGCCCAGCTCTCCTCAGGCCTTTGGAAATCTCTTCAAGCAGGGGACACAGCAACAGCAAAGTCCTTCCCCACTCCTTGGCAGAATAGCAACTGCAGGTCAGCCTACAAACACACAGCAGGGCAGTGCTTCCTCTTCAGTCTTCCAGCTTTTGTCCTTGGCAGAGGTTCTTCCTTGATTCCAGGATGATCTAAAGTTCAGGGGTTTGGGGTCTTGTAGTTAGACCCCAAAAAGTCTTTGATCCCCTTGTGCAGGAGGGCTCTGAGCCCAGTCCAAACCAGTTCTGGGTGCTTCCTGCCAGTGGACTCCTTCTTCCTTTGAAAGAGAGGGGCAGGGTCATCAGCCGCCCAGCAGGAGGTGGAGCCAGCATTGAGGAAGGCAGGCACAGCCCTATTCAGGCCCAAGTGCTATCCCCTCCCACCACCCAAGATGCAGATGGAGCTTTTCAGCCTAGTGCTGACTCACCCAGCCTCCTGGAGCCACCCAGCCCTTGTCAATCACAAACCAGACAGTCAATTCACAAACAGGCAGAGGCACAAAGAAATATCAGACAAGAAAAGCACCACTTTCTAAAAGTGCTGTTTCCAAACACAGAATTTAAAAAACATCCTTCCTAAAAGATGGGTTATTAAATTCTGAGTTGAGGGATATCAGACTTTAATTATACACAGCATTCCCCATTTTAGCCTATGAGCAAGATAGCCTTTCAATAGTGAAAAACGAAATTGGCAGTATTTCACCATCAGAGCATGTCACCCACACTAGTACAGGCCCTACCTTTCACAAACACTGCCCAGGGGGTACCTTGGGCCTTCCAGAGGGGTGTCCAATGTGCACAGAAAGGGAAGGGTTAGGCCTGGCAAGTGTGTACACTGGCCAGGACAACATGGCAGTTAGCAACTGCACACAGGCACTGCGGTGGCAGGCCTAAGACACCATTTTAGGGCTAGTCATGTAGGTGGCTGCAGGCCCACTAGTAGCATTTGAATCACCAGCCCTGGCACACTTAGTGCACTTTACTAGGGACCGACTGATGAAACAAATCTGCCAATCATGGATAACCAATCATAATAGCAATTTATACAGAGAGCATAGGCCCTTTAGCACCGATCAACAGTGGTAAAGTGCCCAGAGTCCTATTGCCAACAACCACAGGTCAGGAAAAAGAAGGGAGGAAGAAGGAAAAAGTTTAGGGATAACCCTTTCCTCCACTCTCCCTCCTGCCAAGCCAGGTAGGGCATCCTGACACTGGCCTGCCAGCCCAGGGTCTGTACCCTCAAGCTGACCAGAGGTCATGGGCGAGGCTCTCCTACCCCTACCTCTCCTTCTGGGGTCCTGCCCCCTCCTCCCAGGAGAGTCACCCTCAGAAGACAACTTGCACACCAGTTCATGACCTCTCTCCAGCAACTGGCCTCACATCCTAGGGTCTAACCCCTCAGGTTGCACCGGGGTCTAAGGCGAGGACTCCCCCTCTCTCTGTACTCCCTTCCAGAGTGCTGCACCCTCCCACCTGGGGTGGTACCCCTGGAAGCCAAACCGTTCAGGACACTGCTTACAGTTATCCTTCCCTCTAGGTCAGGCAGATCCTGAACCTGGCCTACCAACCCAGGGACTAAACCAATCATGGATAACCAATCATAATATCAATTTATACAGAGAGCATAGGCACTTTAGCACTGATCAGCAGTGGTACAGTGCCCAGAGTCCTATTGCCAACAACCACAGGTCAGGAAAAACAAGGGAGGAAGAAGCAAAAAGTTTGGTGATAACCCTGCAAAAAGGGTCATTTCCAAGAACGCTCATATACTTTTCTCTTCCAAACGTGTTGCCGATCTTTGAGTAGAGGCTTTAGTCCCATTTTTATCTTTAGGGACACTCCAACATGTAGCGTTTTGGCGTGCGTGTCTGTTACTTAAACCGGCTACTCTGCCCGCTGGTTGCTCTCTCCGATCTTCGGGATGCGAAGCGTAACCTTAGGTGAGTTTATTGGGAACAGCAACGCTTTATATGCAGTATGGAAGTCATTAGTCCTCGTCTTAATGGAAGACTTGGCTTTGACGGTAGTCTGCCCCTTTTTCTTTCCCATTGGATGTATGACTTATCGAAGTCTGCTTGAGCCCCTAATTGTTATCCTCTTGACAGGTATTAATATCGGGTTATGGATATTGATATACATTATGCCACTGTAGATGAAGCTATTATTGCCCAATTCTAAGAAATGCTTATTTATAACGCTATGTTATTTCAGGCACAGTGTATCAAAACCCTGCCTTGGTTACTATGTCTTCATAAGCACCATTAGTGATGTCAAAATAGTATTGAAGGAAGGATGATATTGCTTCAAGCCTTGGTTTCAAATTTGGTTTTGTACTCTTTTTCAACTCAAGCTCACTCATTTTGGGGTATTTATATTAGTTTTCTTTTCTTTTATGTTGCAAGTTTACTCATGGTTTGACTAGCACACCTTTTATGGATCCCATAATGCGTAGCCTTTTGGTCTTTATTTGTCGGCATATGATGACTTGTTAGAATGTTCAGAATTAAACATAGGGCATAGTTTACCCTCGCAAGTGCCAGTTCACTATGGCTTGCAACTATATGTCTCTTGAAACCTTTTCATCCATCACATGTACGCATTCACTTATTTGTTGGTTGAAATATTTAAATATGGTTTCTTTGCAGAGCCCGGTTTGCATATGTTCAACATGACCTTTTGTGACTGTGCTTAATGAACTGAACGTGTCACACAGGTAATAAGATCAATTGTGTAACACAAACAAAGTGGCTGGAGGTGATATAAGCAATTCCTTTCCTTTGGCATCCTCCTATTTTCAACACATTAGTGTCCATGCTAAAAGCCAAAACAGTTGTCTAAAAATTATACAACCGACTGTATCCTGCTACTTAATACGTATGTCCTTGACAGTTTTTGATCCTGCCTTGATGAGTTATAACAGCAAAAACATTGGCCAGGTAGATTGTTTGTAAAGACAGAACATTCATATATGTCTGAAGGCATTTTTTGTCTGTGTTTTTGTATATATGGTGTAAATGTAAATACGTCTCATTCACAGTGATTGTCAAATTTGTGTTTTGAATATTGTATTTTTATGTGAATTTCGCTACTGAAATGGTATAATTCTTCAGACATATATGAATGTTGTTTTTGAAAACGAAAGACTGAGTAAAAAATACTAAATGAAAAGTGTGTCCGCTTAGATCTATTGGATAAGTGGTACTAGATTCTGTCTTTACAAACAATCTACCTGGCCAATGATTTTGCTGTTTCAATTTGAGTGGTCTAGGCCAGTTAGTATATAGACCCAAGCCTTCTTTGTTGCCCTTGATGAGTTATAAGCCATATCCATCATCTTTGAAGCGATCTCATGAACTTCAGGTACAGAATTTTTTACCTTCGAAAAAGCAAAAAGGTGTAGAAGAGGAGTTGGTTCTAGATTTTATTTAGTTTATTTAATTTCACTTTTCAGAAAACACCGTGCCCTAGTACCCTGATGATAATGATGTGATTCTACACACAATTAGAAACGCGTCGGCCTTTCCAATATATCTGCCACATAGGGCATCTATTAATTCCTATGCTCCAGAATTACGGTGTACAATAGTCTATGCACCCGGCAGGGGTTAAGAAAAATTGTCCATGTGGTTTAAAGTAGTTCTGTGGTAATTGCCTAATGTTAGGTTAATGGAGTTCTTTTTGTTTATGAAAATGTCTTGCTGGTGTAATTTTTGGAATAATTTTGAATATTGTATATTGTTTGTGTAAAATTGTCACATTGTATAAAATGGTCACATTGTATCATTAATCTATTTCACTTGACCAAAGAATTTTACTGGTGGATGTGAGTTGTATTGTATCTCAGACACAAAATAAATGTTGACTTTCAGGAAGTGTTAAAAGAAAAAAATTTAATTTTCACACACTGAACATATGAACCTTATGGTCATTTCTTCCCCACACAAAATAAATAGCGGTAAAATACATAAACCAGGTACTCTCTTTTGTTAAATATTAGTGTAAATTCGTCCATACCTGGTTTGCTAAGGACGAAATCCCCATCGGATTTTACACAGAATTAAACATAGGGCATGGTTTTCCCTCGCAAGTGCCAGTTCACTACGGCTTGTAACTATATGTCTCTTGAAACCTTTTCATCCATCATATGTACGCATTCACATATTTGTTGGTTGAAATATTTAAATATGGTTTATTTGCAGAGCCCGGTTTGCACATGTTCAACATGACCTTTTGTGACTGTGCTTAATGAACTGAACGTGTTACACAGGTTATAAGATCAATTGTGTACCAATAGGACTGGTCTTTGCACTCTTATTATATCGATTTTAACAGTATGATTATTCTATTTAGTTATATCCTCATGGTCACAAAATTCCAAGACAAAAATTGGTTTCTGGATTTGCTCACTGCCAATTGTATTGGCTGTAATTATTCTTTGAGCATATCATTATCTTTTATGTTTGACTGACTTTAATATTCTTACAATAATAAAAACAATTCTAGCTTTGCAATCCCTTGAATCTATGGTCAGTTTCCTTAATTATTTTTTGTGGGCTTAATTATTCCATGTCCCATTCATAATGATGGAATGATATCTTTGTTATTTTGCTCTCCAATGTGAGTATGGTAGTTGATATCTGCACAGTTATTTTGTAATATGAGTTGGTTGGGAACTCTAATTAATTATTTTTATTGTTCCCATAGAAATTTTTTTCAGCTAATTTCTTTTTTTTAAATATGTTTATTAACATTTTCTTAATTACAATGCAAAGATATTGTTGAGCAGCAAAACGTAGTAGCATATTCAATGTGACGTCAGCATCGTACATGAACAACAGTGGTGAACAATCAAATAATTGTAGCATATTCTTATACATTAATGGGGGCCCCTTCCTGTTGCGCAACCCGTACACCCACCATAGGGGATCATTGTGAGTCAGAGAGTGAAAGTCCATAATATGCTAGCCATGGCTTTCATATTTTCCAAAACTTTTTGGGGCAACCCCGTGCTTTATAGGTCATCTTTTCCCCCAACATATACATATCCATGCTTTTTTCCATTCAATCAGAGATGGGTTCGCCACTGCCCCCCATGCCTTGGCCAAGTCGCGTTTCGCCACCACTAATCCTAATTGAAGTAGGGTCAACTTTGGTTTGGGGAGATCAATTTCGGTGGATATTCCCAGCAGAACAAACTGAGGACTGAGCGGAATCGTTTCACCCAGGACATTTCCCAGCTCCTCTAACAGGGTGGTCCAATACCATTGGATGAGAGCAGTCCCACACTGTGTGAAAGAATGTACCAGCCAACGCCCTACAGCGCAAAAAATCAGGTGTTTCCGCCTTCCCTATGCGGTGCAGTTGTGCCCTTTCATTGTACGCTATTTGCAGATATTTAAATTGAATCAGTCGGAGCCTGGACCTAATGGCCACCTCTTGGGGGTGCATCAGTGCCATTTCCCAATCTAAGTCTTCCATCTCACCCAACTCAGACTTCCATTTTGCCCGCAGTTTTTGCAAAGTGTCTGGCTTATTATTAATGAGTGTCCTATATGTCCAGGAAACAGCCTTCTCTACGAGCTCCCCATCAGGAGGCGCCCCCTCCAGTGGTGTATACTCAGGAATGTCAGTGGTGTCTATGTGTTGCGCTCCCCATGCATGAGTCAGCATGTATGTCTTTGTAGTATTGAGTCTTGTTCATGTTGTATTCCACCTGAAGATCAGAGAATGTAACCAGCTCTTTACGGTGTATTATGTCCTTAAGTTGCGAAATGTCTAGTAAGTCCAATTGCTTGAAACCTCGTTGTTTAACGATTTCCTGAGGCTGGTTGCCTACCAAATGCGGGATTTCCTTAGTGACTCGGCCTTCCTGTTTCATTTGTCACTTGGCCTGTTTCCAGGCTATTAAAACAATTCATGTTGCCGTCAGGAGTTGGACAGCACCCTTACCCCATATATGTAGTGTGTGTATGGGAGCTTGGTAAACTGTGTGCGTTCAAGTACGTACGTGGGGTGATCTCTCTCTAAGTGCTGCCATTCGTTCACAACAACTAAATGGGCCACCCAATAATATGCCCGAAGGTCAGGCAGGGAAATACCGCCATTGTACTGATTACGTTGTAACGTCGCCAGCGCTATCCTCGGAGGCTTCCCGTCCCAGAGAAATGTTCGGAGCAGGTCATCAACTTCAGCTAATTTCTTGAGTGCTTCCAACTCATTTCAGCATTTCTGGTGGGACCCTCTTTCCCATGTGAATAGGTGAATTCTCTAAAATTCCCTTGCTTTGAGGTGAAAGTCACCATCTCACATTTGGGTTTCATTTCTTCACACGTTCTGTATTCTGATTTAGTAAAATGGTTCTGTTCTTCTTCTCCTTTTCTTCTCTTTCTTCTTTTTTACTTATTCATTCTAAGTATAGACTTATTCTGACTTATGTAAATTGTTGTATATGTATGTTGATGTGAAGCTTATGTACACATATTTCTCGTCTCTAGATGTTTTATCTGACTGCTATGGACGCTCAGCTAGTTATTTCTCTGTCCTGATGATGACCGCAAATGTCTACAACGGTTGAAATGTTGTTGACAATATATGTGGCCGCAACTAAAGAAGGACGCAGTGTTATGTTTTTGTGGTGTTTCAGTTTTGTTCTGAACTCCCTATCTATGTATAAACCCTTCCCACAGCCACTTTATTGACTACACATTGTATTGTTGTTAGAACTGGCTATTTCTGGTAGGCTAAGGCTGACGCCAAAGCCAGGCAGGAACCACCATTCTAGTCAGGGCAAGGAAGTCACACGCCAAGATAACCCCTGCTCACCCCCTTGGTAGCTTGGCACAAGCAGTAAGGCTAAACTCGGAGGCAATGTGTAAAGCATTTGCGTCAGCGCACAACAGCAACAACATACTAGGCACACTACAAAAGGAACTCCACACAAGGTTATTATAAAATAACTTTTGTATTGTCAAAACACATATCAGATAAAAATCACACATGTACATTGTGCCAACTGGCACGGCAACATTCATAAGGGATTATTTACAAGACAGGGCCACATGGGCCACTGTCAGATTCAGATATAGCACTTCTAGAATAAGAAATATTAAACCTAAAATGGTAATCACAAATATCACAACCAGTATCCACTGGTAACAGGAACCAGGACCTTACTAGGACCACCTGTACTAAAAAGGACAACCACCTAAGAATAAAATACATTTAGGGGTATACCAGAACACATTACCCATGATGCATGAAACCCATTCAGAGGAGTAATAAAGAGAAACACATGATGCCTAAAACATTCAGAGGTGTTAAGAATAAAGCACATGATGCAATAAAACATTCAGCGGTGCCAGAGCAACACAATAGCGCAAAAATCACATGATGTCTAAAAACATTCAGAGGTGCAGGAATAACACATGATGCAAGAAATCACATTCAGAGGTGCAATAACCATACAATTGCGCAAAAACTCACATTAGCCACCACCTGTGGCAGTCCCTAGGCCAACTGGCCTTGTTGGGGCTAAGACGCCCTGAGTCTCAATGTCAGGGTGCGCTGCCATGCAGCGCCAGTCTCAAGCACAAGCCTAAACGTAGCAGGTGCCCACTACTTGCTGGGCACCTGGAATCATCCCAAAACCTAAACGGTGCAGCTGCCCACTAATTGCTGGGCAGCTGGGGAACTTCAAAACTGCGCCAGGGCCCTCACTGGCCTTTAGGTGCAAACTGCACCACGCTGGAGCCACACAGGCTCTGGACAACATACATGGCCTAAATGTTGGAGCCACAGAGGCTCTAAAAACACTGGTCAAACGTTGTAGCTACACAGGCTCTAAAAACAACTGTGCCCCCTTTAGCCTCGGGGCTCTACAAAAAGAAATGCCCCCTCAGAGCCTTCTCAAGGCTCTACAACGTTGGGGCGACCCGCTGCCAATCGGGGCCGCCCTGACTCTGTGCCTTTCAACACAAAATTGCCCTTGAGCCTCGCTGGGCTCGTAAATCGAAAATGGCCCCCTAGAGCCTCTCTGGGCTCACACACGTTGGGGCGACCCACTGCCAACTGGGGCCGCCCTTGAAGCCCTCGGGGCTTCACACTGACGATAAGCGTGCTCGCGCTACTGGGGGGAGGGGCGGACACCGACAATGTGTCCCGGCGCCCCTCCCTTTTGTCTGCTCACTCACCGGTCTGCTGGTGATCGGCAGCTCTCCTTACTCGGGGCTCCCTCAGCACACGGGAGCCCCGCAATCGCCCATCCTTCCGCTTCACCTCTTTGACGCGGCAGCTCTTCTCCGGCGGGCAGCTTCACTGGCGGCGGGGGCGGGCACCGACAATGTGCCCCGCGCCCCCCCTTCGCCCTCTCCTTACTGCCGGCTGGTGCCTGCTGGGCTCTCCCTCAGCAATGGGAGCCCCGCACCGGTGGCACCGGCCGCCATCTCTCCGGCGCCTTCTTCTTCTCGGCTCCCGGTCCCGCCAGCCAATCCGGTCGCGGCTCCACCGCCGAGCCTCCAAACAACGTCACGCCGCTCCCAGGAGTCAGCCAACCACAGCCCGGCTCCTGGACCAGGCCCCCTTCAAAGGACCAATCAGAGCACGGCTCTCCTCGGGGCTCGGCCAATCAGGTTGTGGCCCCTTTGTGGTTCTCCCCGCGGCTTCTGGTCACCTTCAGGCCCCCGGGCCACAGCGGTGACAACACGGGGCAATGCCGTGTGGGCGCCGGCCTAAAAACAATCACTAAATCGAGGTGGGCACTCGTAAATAATTAAATAAACACGGGCAAGAAACCTCAGCGCGTCCAGCGCTACAAACGAAAATAACGCGCTGCTAAGCGCTGGAAAGTCCAGATAAAAGCGCTCTCAAGCGCTTGGGGGAAATAACGCGCTCCAAAGCGCTAGAAACCAGGCAGAGCGCTCCCAGGCGCTCGGGGGGAAGCACAGCGCTTCCTGCAGGAAAATGCAGCTTCTCCATGCTGAAAAAAGGTCCCAGAGATTCCCAGGGGTAAAGCCAAGTCCCCCCCATCAGCCCAAGCAAGGCAGAGGGGTCCCCCAGGAGTCCAGGAAAGTCCATCAGAGGTCCAGGGGCTGGGCAGGGCCCAGGGATTCCCCTGAGCCCCAGCAGCAGCATGCCCCTGGCAGATTCAAGTTAGAAACAAGAACATTTTGGAAGGGGACACAGCCCCTTCTTATACACAGAAAAGTCTTTGAAGTCTTTGTGTAGGCAGTGTGAGAACCAGCTAGAACTGGTTATAGGGAAGTCCTGTCAGTATCAGGGACAGAGGTGACAGTCGCCCAGCGGGAGGTGGAGCCAGCTTTGTATTCAGGCAGGCACAGCCCTTCACTATCAGGTGCCATCTCCTCCCACTTCCCTGGCAGCAGATGCTGCCTTTCATCCATGGGCTGACTCAGACAACCTCCTGGGCTCTCCAGCCCCTGTCATCCTCAAACCAGACAGTCAATCCACAAGCAGGCCCAGGCACTCCTGACCCAGGCTCACCAGCCAATCACACGCCAGACACAAATTACACAAATATGCCAACTTCTAAAAGTGGCACTTCTAGACTAGACACACTCATGCCGCATATACCATTTTACAGCATTCAGTCTCATAAGTTCTCTCATCCCAAACTCGCCCTGCACTCCCCACACATCAGGAACGACCATGGGCATACATATTCCCCATTCATTCCTATGGGAGGGCAGGTCACTCACCACACATACACAGAGAGCTCAAGCACTTTACACTGTACCACAGTGAAAAAGTGCACAGAGGCCTAAAATCACCACCACCAGGTTCCAGAAACAGGCAAGGAAAAAGCAAAAAGTCTCGGGGTGAACCTGCCCAAAGGGCCGGGTCCAACACAACCCCCTTCCAGCCAAAACGCAGGGTAGACCAATCACTCCACTGATGGGCTTCATTGCTTTGGGCGACAAAACACGGACACGGACCCGCACAGCAGGGACACCTTCCGGTTCTAAGCCACTCTGAACCCACCTGGTTACCTCCAAACAATAACTCTCTGACACAACTAGATTACCACACTGGTACTCCCTAGTCATCCACGGCCAAGACCAGGCCCTAGGCCATCCAAATATCACAGGTCCTAACCAATCCACAGAGCGGGGGGTAGTAACCCCTGGCACACAATAGCCATTCTCCACTCTCTCTCTCAGAGTAGCTACAACTACCACTGATCCTTCAACCTAGGGACCACACCCTCCGGCTGACCAGAGGTCACGGGCAAGAATGCCCCACCCTACCTCTACTTCTGGGTTTACGCACCCTCACAGAAAAGCACTTCACCAGAACACAATTCTCCTACCAGATCAGGACCTCACTCCATCACTGGTCTACCACCTGGAAACTATTCCACTTCTGAGGTACAAAGCACACAGCACAGTCCCTCTTCAAGTAGGTGGGGGGACACAGCACACAGCAAAGTCCCCTTTCCTCTACCTTAGTGAAAACAACAAACTGCAGGTGAACCCCAGATCACACAGCAAGGGCAGCCCCCTCAGTCTCTTCAGCTGATCCACTTTGGTAGAGATTCCTCTTGACCTAGAAGTTTCCTAATCTCCCAACCTAAGATCTAAACCCTCCGGTTGCACCGGGGTCAGAAGTAAGGACACCGTCCCTCTGCACCCCCTTCCAGTTCCAGTATGTCTCAGGCTAGACAGAGCACACGCCAGTGGCGTATCAGCGACACACTCTCCTCCAGTACTCCCTATCACAGGGTAATTCTCAGTATGTCCCAGGCTAGACAGAGCACACGCCAGCGGCGTATCAGTGACACACTTTCCTTCAGTACTCCTTCCAGGTCAGGCCACAACCCCAACCTGGCTTTCCCCCCTCCTCGGGGAACGACCTCCAGAGGCCCCACAAATGGTCAAGCACTCTAGACGGTCAAATGCTCAGGGAGCCAGGACTTCTGCACCCTCCACTTAGGAGCAGTACTGCCCAACACTAGGACCTCCGGAGTTCTGGTTACAGACACTCCCCGTCCTCTAGACACAGGAAGATCCTCCTCAAATGACCTATGTACAGCTTAGGCCCCTGACCTGGCGCTCCCTTAGGGAACCCTCCATGCCCTGAGATAGGGTTTCAGGCCAACGTGGGACACACCGTCCCACACTCACTCCGCCTCCACTGAGACAGGGCGTGAGCCCCTACACCCCTACCATCCTACTGGGACCTAGCTGGGTTACACATGAACCTCTTCCCCTTCACAGGATCATCAGATACACAAGCCACTCCTTTTAGAATTAATCCCTAATGCCTCTGCAAAACATCTAGCACACCGCCAGACATCCACCTTCTTGTCCAGTTCCTCTGCAGGACCTCCTGCACACCGCCAGAGGTACACCTCACGTGCAAGCTCCTTAAAAAAAACTCACACCAACTCCTCCAGTTCAACACACCACTCATTCACACACAACCCCCCCTTCGGGCTGGTAAGGTAGTTTCTACCACCCCTGATTCCTCAACCTGATCACACGTGACACAGGTACCAAACTCTGGGAGCGGGGCAGGGAACAAATATACTGGACACTATTAAGCTGTCACCACTGGATCCTACCACACTGGGGAATCCACACACACACACTACACTCAGGGAACAACCACCCTCCTGAGCTAGCCATTTCTCCTCCACACCCCTTCTCACTCCTATCTACCCACACACACACATGGGGACAGGAACAGGGATTGGGCACTGGACCCAGCAAGGGATTCCTAAGCTATGGGAACCTCCCCCTCTACTGGCGTCCCGCCCTGTCACTTTCTCTCATCTGCCACTAAACATAAAGCGCAGAAACACATTTGAAAATGACACTCTTAAGAAAAAACAAAAATCAAAAACAATAATCCCAAACATGTGACTATCTGAAAAAAATTGCATAGTTTTGTAATGTAGCCAGTTGTCGCTGTGGCACTGCGCAAACACAAGTCCAAATCCGCACCGCTGACCAACAATGTTAGAACTGGCTATTTCTGGTAGGCTAAGGCTGACGCCAAAGCCAGGCAGGAACCACCATTCTAGTCAGTGCAAGGAAGTCACACGCCAAGATAACCCCTGCTCACCCCCTTGGTAGCTTGGCACAAGCAGTAAGGCTAAACTCGGAGGCAATGTGTAAAGCCTTTGCGTCAGCGCACAACAGCAACAACATACTAGGCACACTACAAAAGGAACTCCACACAAGGTTATTATAAAATAACTTTTGTATTGTCAAAACACATATCAGATAAAAATCACACATGTACATTGTGCCAACTGGCACGGCAACATTCATAAGGGATTATTTACAAGACAGGGCCACATGGGCCACTGTCAGATTCAGATATAGCACTTCTAGAATAAGAAATAATAAACCTAAAATGGTAATCACAAAGATCACAACCAGTATCCACTGGTAACAGGAACCAGGACCTTACTAGGACCACCTGTACTAAAAAGGACAACCACCTAAGAATAAAATACATTTAGGGGTATACCAGAAAACATTACCCATGATGCATGAAACACATTCAGAGGAGGAATAAAGAGAAACACATGATGCCTAAAACATTCAGAGGTGTTAAGAATAAAGCACATGATGCAATAAAACATTCAGCGGTGCCAGAGCAACACAATAGCGCAAAAATCACATGATGTCTCAAAAAACATTCAGAGGTGCAGGAATAACACATGATGCAAGAAATCACATTCAGAGGTGCAATAACCATACAATTGCGCAAAAACTCACATAAGCCACCACCTGTGGCAGTCCCTAGGCCAACTGGCCTTGTTGGGGCTAAGACGCCCTGAGTCTAAATGTCAGGGTGCGCTGCGATGCAGCGCCAGTCTCAAGCACAAGCCTAAACGTAGCAGGTGCCCACTACTTGCTGGGCACCTGGAATCATCCCAAAACCTAAACGGTGCAGCTGCCCACTAATTGCTGGGCAGCTGGGGAACTTCAAAACTGCGCCAGGGCCCTCACTGGCCCTTAGGCGCAAACTGCGCCACGCTGGAGCCACACAGGCTCTGGACACCATACATGGTCTAAACGTTGGAGCAACAGAGGCTCTAAAAACAATGGTCAAACGTTGGAGCCACACAGGCTCTAAAAACAAATGTGCCCCCTTTAGCCTCGGGGCTCTACACAAAGAAATGCCCCCTCAGAGCCTTCTCAAGGCTCTACAACGTTGGGGTGACCCGCTGCCAATCGGGGCCGCCCTGACTCTGTGCCTTTCAACACAAAATGGCCCTCGAGCCTCGCTGGGCTCGTAAATCGAAAATGGCCCCCTAGCGCCTCTCTGGGCTCACACGTTGGGGCGACCCACTGCCAACTGGGGCCGCCCTTGAAGCCCTCGGGGCTTCACACTGATGATAAGCGCGCTCGCGCTACTGGGGGGAGGGGCGGACACCGACATTGTGTCCCGGCGCCCCTCCCTTTCGTCTGCTCACTCACCGGTCTGCTGGTGATCGGCGGCTCTCCTTACTCGGGGCTCCCTCAGCACACAGGAGCCCCGCAATTGCCCATCCTTCCGCTTCACCTCTTTGACGCGGCAGCTCTTCTCCGGCGGGCAGCTTCACTGGCGGCGGAGGCGGGCACCGACAATGTGCCCCGCGCCCCCCTCCGCCCTCTCCTTACTTCCGGCTGGTGCCTGCGGGGCTCTCCCTCAGCAATGGGAGCCCCGCACCGGCAGCACCGGCCGCCATCTCTCCGGCGCCTTCTTCTTCTCGGCTCCCGGTCCCGCCAGCCAATCCGGTCGCGGCTCCACCGCCGAGCCTCCAAACGACGTCACGCCGCTCCCAGGAGTCAGCCAACTACAGCGCGGCTCCTGGACCAGGCCCCCTTCAAAGGACCAATCAGAGCACGGCTCTCCTCGGGGCTCGGCCAATCAGGTCGCGGCCCCTTCGTGGTGCTCCCCGCGGCTTCTGGTCACCTTCAGGCCCCCGGGCCGCAGCGGTGACAACACGGGGCAATGATGGGTGGGCACCGGCCTAAAAACAATCACTAAATCGAGGTGGGCACTCGTAAATAATTAAATAAATACGGGCAAGAAACCTCAGCGCGTCCAGCGCTACAAACGAAAATAACGCGCTCCTAAGCGCTACAAAGTCCAGATAAAAGCGCTTGGGGGAAATAATGCGCTCCAAAGCGCTAGAAACCAGGCAGAGCGCTCCCAGGCGCTCGGGGGGAAGCACAGCGCTTCCTGCAGGAAAATGCAGCTTCTCCATGCTGAAAAAAGGTCCCAGAGATTCCCAGGGGTAAAGCCAAGTCCCCCCCATCAGCCCAAGCAAGGCAGAGGGGTCCCCCAGGAGTCCAGGAAAGTCCATCAGAGGTCCAGGGGCTGGGCAGGGCCCAGGGATTCCCCTGAGCCCCAGCAGCAGCATGACAGAAAAGTCTTTGAAGTCTTTGTGTAGACAGTGTGAGTACCAGCTAGAACTGGTTATAGGGAAGTCCTGTCAGTATCAGGGACAGAGGTGAAAGTTGCCCAGCGGGAGGTGGAGCCAGCTTTGTAGTCAGGCAGGCACAGCCCTTCACTATCAGGTGCCATCTCCTCCCACTTCCCTGGCAGCAGATGCTGCCTTTCATCCATGGGCTGACTCAGACAACCTCCTGGGCTCTCCAGCCCCTGTCATTCTCAAACCAGACAGTCAATCCACAAGCAGGCCCAGGCACTCCTGACCCAGGCTCACCAGCCAATCACACGCCAGACACAAATTACACAAATATGCCAACTTCTAAAAGTGGCACTTCTAGACTAGACACACTCATGCCGCATATACCATTTTGCAGCATTCAGTCTCACGAGTTCTCTCATACCAAACTCGCCCCTGCACTCCCCACACATCAGGAACTACCATGGGCATACATATTCCCCATTCATTCCTATGGGAGGGCAGGTCACTCACCACACATACACAAAGAGCTCAAGCACTTTACACTGTACCACAGTAAAAAAGTGCGCAGAGGCCTAAAATCACCACCACCAGGTTCCAGAAACAGGCAAGGAAAAAGCAAAAAGTCTCGGGGTGAACCTGCCCAAAGGGCCGGGTCCAACAATTGTTTATTATTTTCATTGTTTGTGTACCGCATTGGGGGCTACTGTACTATGTGTTATTGCTTTCCCCTTTTCTGATATGTTAAATTGACACTCATCTTTGTAATTTAATATACATTTGTTTTTAGATGTATGTATTGTCACCTTGAATCTCTGTTAGTATCCTGTGAGATTTCTTCAGGCACATGGTTCAAGGATCTGTGACAATGATGAGGCAAGAATAGTTTCCTCACATCCCTGGGCAGACCTCCCACACTTCTGCTGTAAACAACAAGTTCAGTGGACCGTTGAGGAAAGCCAGGTGCAGGCTGAATCCTTCTGTGGATGAACCCAGCCTTAGTTATTTGAGTCCACTGTGCAGGCACAGATGCAGACCGGGCTGTGACGGTCTTCAAAGGATGCAAGGACTCTCAGCCCAGATAGTGCCAATGTTGTGGACACGACTGGAGCAGAGGTAAGTGAAGACCAAATAGGACCTACATTGATCACAATAGCTGCAGCCCTTATCCGGGCCAATGAAGATCACAGCAGTTGCAGCTCCCATCCAGGACTATGATGATCATGCAGTTACAGTCCTCATTCAGACATATGATCACTTCAGCCCACACTGGGCCTATGATGATCAAGGTTGTAGAAACCCCTGTCCAGACCTAGGATGATTATGCAGTTGCAGCCTTAAGTAGGCTCATGAGGATTACAGCATTTGTGGTTCAGGCAAGAACCAGGATGAGACTGAGGGGTCTGCTTGTCATGGGTCCTACCTATCTCACTGCCCTACATTCACCTCTCTAGATGTTCCACAGCTCAGGAGACATGCCTGGCCTCTCTCCTTCTGGACAGTCTCTCCTCGACTGGGCCAGGCAAACTCCTTCCCTATCACAGCAGGCAGGCAGGTTTCTAGGCATTTCAGGGCAAATCCACAGCTCCTTCAGAAAAAAGTGCAGACTTCAGGTGATGTTCCCTCACCTCTGGGAGACTTGCTATCAGACAGACATATTCTCTGGTTTCAGAGCATTGCTTTATGAGTACTACTCAAAGAACTCCCTTACCTGGTCAAGAAAGGACTTGGAACTGGAATAAAGTGATCTGGTTTGGGACCCAATTTTATACATAATTTCTTGACAGGCAATGTGGGACCACTGTCTCAAACTGTTGAACAAGTCTGCAGTGATTCTTCTTTCAAGTGCCCTCCTTAGGCTCCCCTCTAGACATAGACTTTGTGTAGAGTGATGCTTCTCACAAGTAGGTAGCACTGGAGCCGTCTCCAACCTGGATCACACATGACAGAAGCACAAGTGATGTGATGTTTCTGTTACAGTCTATGAGCCCAACTAAATGAGCAATCAGGGACAGACAAAAGGGCAGGCATCACCTAGAAACCTCTTCCCCTCTCATAAAAGACTGCTTTCCCACCCCTTGCTCTACCGTCCACCAAATAGCAGTGCTCTGAAAGACTAATCAGCAAATAATTGGTAACAAAAGGCCTCATGAAATGTCTAGAGGTATCCCTGTCTCCGTAATCCTCACTTCAGTGTTTGGATTGCCTATAGCTGCAGGAATGCAGGCATTACACTTCCACTACCTGTCAGCACAGTTCTCATTCTCCTTTGCATTCTAGGTCAAGACAAAGAATCCGAATTGCCTCTAGTACTCAAGTTCACCCACACACACAATTCATGACCACACATATTGCACACATGCGCACACACTTGACATAGGATGCCAGTTCCACTCTTGTGTGTGCTCGGAGTATACACAGTAGTGGAACTTCAAGTGCTATACACAGAAAGGGACAGTAGTCAACTGCACGATTGAAGATACACTTGGTGTGCCCTTCGAGATCAGAGTACAGGTCTAGAGCCTCACAGGTGTTAGGACAGGCCTAGGTCGTTGCATGCTATATTAGTATGACACCACGGAAAAAGTAAAAATCACAATACCAGATATAATGGTGGATATGCATACAGGGCAGGGAAACACACCCATATACCATGCATGGGCAATACCCACCCCACTAGGGCTCTGTCCCTGCCTGAGCGCATAGGTGAGGCTGGGCACCAATAGAATGCCTCACAGGAGAATTTTTGTGGTTTGAGTAAAAGGGTGCTGGCACTTCTGGAGGCTCTTGTACCACATGAGAGCTCCAGTTTCTGAGGGACGTACAACGGGGTATTGAAGTGGATGGCTTTGTGTGCCATGCAAGCTATTTCAACTGTATCCGAGGTTCATATGCAAGCCATTTCAGGGCCAGCAGGCCCGGAGAGATGTGGTTGTATTTTTTAGTACCCGATAAGAGCCTAGCAGCAGAACTGAAGGCCACCCTAAGAGGAGCTGTTTTCACTCTGGGCAAGCCACAAAGAGTTGTGCAACCATAGTCCAGCTTTGCGATCACTAATGGTTGCACTGAAACCTTTAAGTGATGAGCAGGGAGAAAGGATTTGAGCTTCCTTAGGATGCTGAGTTGGAAATGTGCTTCTTTGGTGAGGGAGCTGATGTGTTTTTGCATGTTCAGACTATTGTCTAATATAATACCAAGCGAGGATGCCGAGTCCACGAGATGAGGTCTACAATTGAGAGCAGTAAGCTGATTCAGTCTCTGTTCCATGACCAGGGATTGCTTGTGGGGTGAGATTAGGAGGAATTTTGTTTTTAGAGCGTTTTGCTTCAGGTGGTTCAATGTCAGCCAGCTTTGAGTTTCCAGCAGGACTGAATTGAGGGACTGAATGTCCTCAGGGGAGGCAATCTTCAAATATAGTTGGGCGTCATCTGCATACATGTGATAGTGAATGCTGGATCATTTCAGAATTTCTGTTAGAGGCTCCATGAACAAGTTAAAGAGCGTGAGAGAGAGTGCTTAACCTTGTGGAACCCCCAGCGTAACCGGTGCAGGATCGGACAGGGATTGGTTCACCTTGAAGCTTTGAGATCTATTCAGGAGGAACAAAGAGAACCAATTAAGCACTAGCCCAGACAACCCCATCCTGTGTTCCAGGAGGTCAATTAGGTTATCATGTTTGACAGTATCAAATGCTGACGAGAGGTCAAGAAGGATCAGTAGGCATGACTAATTGTGGTCCAGCATTCTTAGTGCATCATCGACAATGTGCGTTAGTGCAGACTCTGTGCTATGGCCCGGGCGGAAACCTAATTGACATTGGTCCAGGAGTTGGAAATGGTCGATGTGGTTGCAGAGTTGGGCTAGCACACATTTCCCCAAGAGCTTTGCCAGAGTGGTGATGTTGGAGATTGGGCAAAAGTTATGCAGGTTCATGGGATCAGCAGTTGGTTTCTTTAGAATCAGGGTAACTTGCCTCGATTTTAGGCAGTCCAGAATATCGCCTTGCCGGAGTGATGCCTTCACAATCTTAGTCCACAGTGTTAGTAAGGAGGCTCTAACTTCCGGGAATAGGTTTGATGGCAGAGGGTCATTGTAATGATTGGAAGGTTTCCGAGTCAACAGTGTTTTGCGTATAGTACACTCATCCAGGGTTTGAAACAGACTCCAGGATGCATTGTTTTTAGGGGGGTCCGTAGCACAGGGTCAGAGATAACCACACCTAGGGGACAGAAGGAGATCAGTGGACTGATCGGCAGGTGGTCCCGGGCAGATCGTAATTTAGTTTCAAGCTTACTAGTCTTCGCAGTGAAGAAGTCTGCAAATTCTTCACAATTAGGAAGTGTTCCTTGACCCAGTGACGTGGATTTCGAATGACTATTGGCTTGGGACTTGATGAGTACTAACAGTTTTTTTGGACAGGTTTTTGCTTTGTCTAGTTGAGTTCTGAAAAAGGTGGCCTTCGAGCATCTGATGCGTTTATTATATATGCTTCTCAGGGATCTCAGGTGGTAGAGATGCTCAAGGGAGGGATAGGACCGCCATTGCCTTTCAGCAAGCCTTAAGCTTCTTCTTTCAGAATTAAGACTATCAGTAAAGCATCGTTTGGAGCGTTTAAAGTAAGCATGGGTGGAAAATCCGTTTCGCTCGCAGATTTTGCGGATTTTCGGTAAATTGGCAATCCGCGAGATTCGCGAATCTCCCGCAAAATCCGCAAATCCGCAAGTGGCAGTGGTGACAGAGAGTGGCAGTGATGAAGAAGAGTGTCCCAAACAGGCTGGACACGTAGAAACAACAAGTTCGTGAAACTTGCGACCCGACAGGTAAGTTCGCGTTTTGCGAAATTGTACAAAACCCTTGCGAACTGGCAGAAACCCGCGCGAACACAAAAAAAAAAATCCGCAAATTCGCGAGAATTCGCGGATTTTGCGGATTGCGAGTTTGCAAATCCGCAAAATTCACGAACGCGAGATTCGCAAAATTCGCCCATGCTTAGTTTAAAGGGCATTCTTTTAAGCTGTAGTGGTGCAACCAAGTCTAGCACATTCAGCATTGCGTGGTTATAGTGGACCGAAAGGTCGTGAACATCAGACATGTTCGGTGGGTGGGGGCAGGATGTTCTCGCAGAGAGCAGTCAGATCCTGTGGGCTGATGTTCCGTAGGCATCTTTTCAGCTGTTTTGGGTTCTTTTGCTGGGCTTTCCTGGCTTTTACCGAATCGAGGATGCAGAAGGAAATGCAATAATGGCCTGTCCAATCACATGCGAGGATCGAGAACAGGAGGATGGAGTTGGGCTTACCAATAATAAGATCTAAAGTAGCTCCTTTGATATGAGTGGGGCTGTCACATATTTGGGTTAGGTTGAGGTCAAGAAGGAAGGATTTAAGACTATTGACCACCACGTCATTTACATCGTTCCAGTGGAGGATGAAATCTCCCAGGAAAATCTGAGAGCCATGGGAGTCTGCATTGGCCGAGATAATGTCCATGATTAGTTCTGAGAAGGGAAGGTTGTCGTGGGGGGGGGTGGTAAAACATGTGCAGTTTGCAGGAGTGATTATTGCCACCAGACACTTCAATGCATAGGTATTCACAAGACGGCAGGGGTTCAGTCTTTAGTACTTTCAATGTAGATTGCTACGATGTAAACATCCTTTGCCTCCACCTTGACCAATAGATCTGTCCAACCTAATGATATCATAATTGGGAGGTATTAAAAAGTCCAAGATTGAGGCA
Organism: Lissotriton vulgaris; assembly: GCF_964263255.1. Taxonomy (NCBI): domain Eukaryota; kingdom Metazoa; phylum Chordata; class Amphibia; order Caudata; family Salamandridae; genus Lissotriton; species Lissotriton vulgaris. The sequence goes on along the minus strand of NC_141693.1, from coordinate 1,060,754,104 downwards.
GCTGAGTCATTTAGCCAGGTTTCTGTCAACATTACAAGGTCAAGATCCTGCGCCAGGGTGAGGACGGTAATATCAGCTGCGTGCTTAGCCACCGATCTACAATTTAGGAGTACGCATTTGAGACTTATGTTCCTGTCTGTTATGCGCCAGGGTGAGGATGATAATATCCGCCGCGTGCTTAGCCGTAGATCTACAATTTAGGAGTACGCATTTGAGACTGCCTGTTGGTGCCGGAGGAGTGGTGGTAACTCTTGTGAGGTAGTTCTCGTGTAAGGTTCTGGTGTTTTACCTAGGTTCCCTGAAGGGGTCAGTGGGGATGGATTCAATTTGTTGAAAGTTTGCTATGGTGGGGGGATGTGTTGGAACATAAGAATGTAGGAGAGAATGAGTATCCGTATCAAACAGGGAGGCTCTGCATCTGGAGGGGCGAGCAGGGTCGTTAGGGAGTGGAACAGTAGACCACCTATTAGGTGTGTGGGTGACGTGAGAAGGTGACCGCCAAGCATAGTGGGCGGAAGGGGGCCTGGTACACCCGCAATCTGGGAGCGAGCAAAGATGGTGATTTTTCTTGGTGGAGAAGCTAGTGTGGAGTTACCCGGCAAAGCCTCCGTGATATGTAATAGACTGCAAACCTCAATCTTAAGTTGTTGTAGGCAGAGTGCTATCTTGCTCAGACGGCCTTCCAGTGAGGTGCGAGGATTGGATTCCCGGGGACCTTGGAGCTGGTGAGAGCAAGGGAGGTCAGGGGAAAATGGGGAGAGTGGCGACTGAATGTCCCCCGAGGAAAGAGATTCTGGGAAATGGAGCTGCACACTCGGAAGGATGGGTAGGAAAGGGGAGGAGCTAGTGAGGTCGGTGGAAGGTAGGGCGGTTGGCGACTGAATGTGCCCAGAGGGAAGTGGTTCTGGGCAATGGAGTTGCAAGCACGGAGGGATGGGGAGGATAGGGGAGGAGGGGACTGATGGATAGAGAACCCTGGAGGCCAGTGGGAGCCTGATGGGGTTATGTGTTGGACTGGAGGAAGGTGTCTTGGGGAGAATCGGGGCGGTGCTGTAGGCAATAGCGTTAGGGGAGTTAGGGCTTGCTAATAATGCGATGGAGGGAGCAGGCAGCTTAGCGTGATGACTGTGCTGTCGCTGCTCGCACATTGCATGTATGGCAGGTGAGTTGTTATTAAGAGTTAGCAGATGTGGGATCAGAGGATGGATTGGAGAGGTATGAGATAGAGATTGCGAGGGAGTTGCTTGCTAAACATATAGCAGAACTGGACAACATGAAGGGTGCGGCCTGCAAAGGAGAAAGGTTTGGTCGACTCCCTTTGAAAGTATGGGATTGTGTTGTGGTGGAGGAACCTTCCATCTCTCCCTCAGAAGTAGAACCAAAAGACAATACAAGAGCAGGGGGACATGATCTTAACATAGACGAAGTTGCCTCACTCAGCAGATGGCAAACTAGATGCAACACTGGATTCACAGCAAAGAGGGACTATAAAGTTAAGACAAAAGAGTCGTAGCTGAAGAATTAAAGTAACACCAGGCTGGTGGAGTGGGCTAAGTGGTGTTGCAATCTTAAGAGTTTCTTTCTTCTTATGTACCCCCATTGCACTTCATATATTTGTATATTCATTTATTTGAATGCAATTATAAAAGTGTATTTAGGCTGGTACAGACAAGAGTTGAGCTACAAGAAGATTTGGTTCGTATGAGAGGAGCTGCAAACCTCCTCAGTGAAGGCCTCTGGCTTGCTGTTTGGCTAAGTTACGCAGGCTAGAGGATGCTTCAAGAAACTCAGACAAGCACTTTTGGTTCCAAGACAGCTTAGCAATGGACTAGAAGGGAGTGATTGGTGAAACAAAGATTGGTTCCATAATTCAATGCTATGAACTGCTGAAACAGTGCCACAGTGTTGCAAATCTTTTTTTTAAATATATTGCTTATTAGTTTCTTTCATTGCAACTTTACTTCAGTTACATCTGTACACATTATCTGACTACCTAATCTAGTCAGATACTGTAACTGAAGGAAAGTTGCAATGAAAGCAATTAATAAGCAATATATTGCCTTAAATAAAGTCTTAAAATAACTATAGTATGGATTCATGTGTGTCCATCCATAGCACACAAATAATCTTGTAAGACTCACATGACTAACTAATGCCCAGATTGCACCATCCTCAATTAATGCACATGGGGTTTGTGAGTTACAGTGCACCAAGTTTCTGGTCTCTAGCTGATAAATTGGCATTGAGTCTATAATTGGCCAGAGAATCTGGTGAATCTTAAACTGGGTGGTATTTTGCAAGTTGCCAGCCATGATATTTGGGCACAGCATTAGTAGCCCAGGGTTTACAGTGAGCGGACAATATCCAGTTTACCATACTCAGAGCGACATGGCCCCACCCCCTGTGGTACACTGGCCGATAGATTATGCCAGCACAGGAAAAAATTGATAAACGCATAAATAACCTTCTACAGGTGCAAGCAAGTTAAAAAAAACAGAGAGACCACGACTCACCAAGCGAAACATCAGTATAAAAGACAAGGGATCAGGCTGGTTCTGCTGGAAACAAACAAGAGCTTGTCACTAATGTCTTTTTGAATCAATTCTTCCAAGACTGAATTTAGCTCTATATAAGAAGACCTGAAATAGGGCCTAAAGAACATGATGAGGGATGTTGTGGACCTGGGGGAGAGAGTCTATGCCCTGCAGAAAACAATGGGTGAAAGGGTAATGGAATTTGAGGAATATAGGGCCCAATGACAATTAACTAGCAGGTTATTCTCCTTCAAGAAAAACAGGAAACTTTGGAAACTGATCCAGAATGAAGAATTTGTCAGGATCAGGGAACAATGTCATATAATATGTGCAGGAGCTTTCCAACACTCTTCATGAGATGTCAAGGACAAACCAATCCTTATAGACATACTCACAGTGCAACCACGGAGAAGACTAGAACACAAGGGACCCCTGACATTGTGATACGACCACATGTGTTAGAGCTTAAGGAATGGATAATGGGAAAACTGAGGAAAGGAGTTGGCATTCTATCTAACTGAGTTAAACTACAGATATACCAAGACCTTTCTTTGGTTATATTACATAAGAGGCAGGCCTTTAGACTGTTTACTGCATTTCGGAAGAACAAGGGAATCTGCTATCACCTATTCCGCATCACTTTCAGTTTGAAGGATAAGTTTTGAATGACAAAAATCCTCAAAGAAACTCCTAAGATTGTAGACATTCCCCAAGACTCTGACACTGTATTCAATACCCTACATGGAGAACTACCAGTGGTTAAGGTCCAGAGTGGTGAAAAATAGGCAGATTTTGTAGAAGCACAGCACCAAGAACGTAGGAAATACAAGTGGCCAGAGGGAAGCTACTGCTCACCTGCAGAAGGTAAACTCACCACATTCCTAGGAGAAGACAGCTATCACTTCACAATGTACACTCTGTTTATGAGACAAGGACATGAGGTGGTGTGGCGGATGGTCTAAAGGGCAGGGCAGGTAGCTACAATAGATCCATAATATGATCCGCATAGCAAGGGCAGAGGGGTTTGATGGCCGAACACCGGTATTTCACCTTTTTCCTCTAGAATATGTACAAGTCTCAATTAATGTAGGTCACCTCCTTATGAGGTGACCGAACGAGTTGCTTGTTGACCCCAGTAATGAATAAAAGTTAAATTCTGAGAACTGTGTGATGGGAGGGGGCAATAAAGTTGATGGGCAGTTGAGATTCAGTGATTTGACTGGGGGTATTGGGGGTAGGCCAAGACCTTGGGCATTTGCTAAGATAGGAGTAGAACAGCTTAACAGACCGTGTTACTACATCAAGCAAAATGGGTCTCACTGTAGTGTCATATAATGGCTGTGGTCTTACTAACCCGGTTGAAAGAATATGGATACAGCCTGAACTAGCTCAGCTGGAAGCAGATTTAGTATTGCTCCAAGAGGCCCACTTACGGAAAGAGGACCAACAAAGATTTAGGTCCCATAATATCACCTCAAGTGCTTTTCCTCAGCAACAAAGAAAACTACAGAAGGGAGGGATTGCCATACATCAGAGGTTTGACTTTAAAGTGAATGTCTAAAAGAGTTATAGGGTAGGAAGACGAGTGGCAATGCAGTGTGCGCTCCTCATGATCGCATCAATATATGGACCCAACCATGACTAGGCAATTTTTGGGAAAGAAACCATACAAGCGATAGCAGTTTGAATAGTGGGGCCCGTGATAATCGGAGGGAGATCTCAACCTGACCATGATTGAGGGTAAGGGACAGAATAAGTTTGATGACATGGTAGTGAATTTCCCCATGGTAAACCTTAGTTGGAAAGCAGATGGTGGTAGATAACTGGAGGTTCAGACAATCACTGAGGGCAGACTTCACTCATTACTTACTCTACAGGACACAAGAATGAACCAAGAACAGATTACATCCTCTTTGACAAAAGACTATTGGCAGATATAAAGGAGGTAGATCATAGCCCAATGACCCCTTGGACTATTCCCCAGTCATGTGTGTGATGAGGGTCTGGGGACAGTGCACACTGGATGACCTAAAACATGGTACCTCAATGAGCTATGGCTTGACAATCTCGTCATGATTCCGAAAAATCACCAATATCTCTGAGCAACAAATGAGGAAGGTACCGTTTCCAAAGCAACATTATGGGACACCCTCAATGTAATATTAACCCTTTCGCTGCGGCGGCTATTCCGCCGCAGTGCTAAGGGGCGGAGGGGATGCGCGGCGCTCCCATGCTGGTGACGGAACCGCTCCGTCACGCCCCTCGGGTGAGCTGTGCTTGTGACGGAACGGTTCCGTCACGGCCCCGCCCGCTCAATAGAACGTGCCAAGCTGGCGCAAAATCAGCGCCGCGCAGGTGCGGCGAGCGGGCCGTGATGGAACCGTTCCGTCACCAGCACAGCCCACCCGAGGGGCGTGACGGAACGGTTCCGTCACCAGCGTGGAAGGGGTTAAGATGCCATTTCACTACCAAAGCAGCAAGAATAAAATAGATGCGTGATTTTCTGATCACCAAGTTAAAAGGGGACATCTGTGCAAAGTGGAAGAAACACATAAATGAACCCAGTCACTATGGGGCTAGAGCAAGGCATAATGACTTAGAGGGACACAGAACGGCACTCAAAATAGCACAAATGACCTCCTAGCCAGACACAAATAACAGTTTGTCAAGGGGAGCAACAAGATGAACAAGCTCCCTGAAACTCTCTTGAAAGCCAAACACGTTTGTAACTTTGTCGCGGAGGTAAAAGACGTTGGCTGGGTGGGTCTCACCCACAATATGAAGGCAAAGGATGCTGAATGATTCTGCACATATAAATGATTATACAGGCAGGTACCTAGTAATGTGGTAGCCAGGAAGTGCCAGCTCTCCTGGAATCGGCTTCCAATAATAGGTGTTGTCAATTAAGTTTAAAGAGCATGGCTGCTGCTAAGCAAAGGGTATCCTGGGACTAGCGAGAACTAAGAGGGAGGAGAACTCAGGAAGGCCCAAAGGGGAAGGTTCAACACACAAGTCTTTATTTCAGCTCTTTCAAAAAAAGCTAGACTCAGAGAAGAGGAAACATTGTTCCAGCATCTGAGGCCGAGACAGTAGAAGGAGCAGCCACTCCAACGGGCACATTGGTTAAAGTGGCCACCAGAACGTTAGCAGTGGCAGAACATAAGAAACATGAGTTGCATAAGAGGATATAGTCGCAGATTAATATGGTAAAACATTTTAGGCCCAAGCTCTGAAAGGATTTGTGGATGAGAGAGTGATTTAAGGATAGCTCTCTTCTCAATAGGGAGCCAGTAAAAGGGCATCAGATTGGGAGAGATACGAGCATGAAGTGGAAGATTGCACTATCAGCAGCATTCTGGCCTCTTTGAATTGGAAAGTGAGTTGGCAATAATCCCAAGATATAGGCAGACCGTCTTGTTTTCAGGGTTTATTCTCTGCGATTTCCATCACCTAAAAACGTTGCAGGAGATGTGTTTTCCCTGTGTTTACAAATAGTTTTCTTTACTGCGGTGCTTTCCCTACGGCTCGTCTCTCCCTCAAATCATCCCTGTGTTTTTGCATGTGGCCCCATTTCTTAGAAATGCCACATTGTAGAACCATGGCCCTGAAGTTGCTCTGTTATATGAGGCACACACAGTAATCCCCAGGGGTGTGGGCAACAACAGCAGTTCCAGAAACTGAGACAAGGTGAGCAGGTAAACCTCAATGGAAGTAATTTCTGTGTCAAAGCAGAGGAGGGGTTCCAAGGTCACAGAGTCATCACTGATCGACATAACTATTCTGCTGCTCACAAATGAAGCCCTGCCTTATTATTAAATAGCATGGTTTCCAGTGGATTTTTTAAGTGCGAATCTTTCCGTGAAACAATGAATGACTAATGCCTGTAATCGTTAATGTTTTGAATCTCAGTGTACTGCTCTAGTTCACAAGAGAGCATAATTTCCCCCCGAATTCTGAAGAATCCGCATTGAAAATAGGCTACAAAAAGCTACGATTTCTGATTTTAAACTTGCTTGATGCAGACATCCTAGAGTTCATATTATTGTTGTATTTCCCGATCTCTAGTAGAATATTTGAGAAGAATCTAGCCTCTGGAGGAGAAATAACACCAAATATTCAGTGGACACTGTATAGAGTTTATTTTGGGTCTTAATGTTGGTATTTAGCGGTTTCTTTATTCAGTGAATCTTTTTCCAGCTTTGGTAATGCATGCTACAATAATATGTAGTGAAATGCCTAGGGTCAAACCATTTGTGGGTCAAGTGGGGGAAGGCAAAATTTTAACCCTGAATTTTTGTGGATTTTGTCCTCTCTCTCAGTCCACAGAATGGCCAACCGCAGAGCGCCCATCTAAAGCAGACAGCAAGTCACAGAGAACTTAGCATTAACTTTTTCTGAGATGGCTTCTAAGTGGAGCTTCTTCCAGTAGGTGGCCATAGGACACATTTTCCTTCAATTCGCAGCCATCATCCTATGGCTCCTTGATGGACAATCCCTATTCCTGCGGGCGGCAGATACCTGAAGTCAAATCGAGACCAGCCACCAGCTGTGATACGTCCTAACAGCTGATACGGCGGGATTTTTGATCTCTTATCTGATCACTATAGATCTAGATCCCAACTCAGGTCGACTGAACCTTTGTTACCTGTCATAGAGTAAAAAAAGCAATCCACTACTAGGTTAATCAGTTCAGGACTTTACGCAACTCTGAAGAACCACTTACCACCAATAAGTTTTAAAGTTTTATTATAAAGCCAAAGATAACTGGAGATACAAACATCTCAATATAAGGTTCAAAAGATATACTGGCATCAATACAAACATGAATTCTCTAAATGTTCTTAGGCGACAGAAGAATATCACCAAGACTAATTCAAAGATCAACAAGTTTGCAAGAATAGACACAAGTTGTAACTTAAGCGTCATTTACAAAAGAAGAAAATCCAGATTAGGCTTTCCCTGCACTAGACTAAGTGACATCCCTACTGAGCAGAATCTTAACCTAAAAAGGTGTCAGCCGTGGTGACTTCCAAAGAAGTTCACTCACTTTCCCTTAGTCTCTGTTGTAAATCTGTGCATCGCAGTTGTGCCCTCTCTGCCTACCAGGGCCGTTTCTACCATTAGGCAAGATTAGGCTGCTGCCTAGGGCGGCAAGAGAGCTAGGGCGGCAAAAGGGGGACATTTTTTGTAGTTTGAAGGCAGCAACACCTGTATGTGAGTGCAAGCCCACCTGCTGGTATATGCTGTGCAGCGCACCCTAGCATAGTGGTGTGTGGAGCGGGCAGGCGGTACCAGTGTCTGTGGGTCCCCAGGGCCGTCATTCTTGTAGCGCGGGAAAGCGCTAGCAATGACGGCCCTGGGCATCAGTTTTGGCAAGTCCTGAGCGGTGCTTTTTATGCAGCAACCAGTGACGGTGACTCGCACGTCGCACCACCCTCTTTCTCGGTGGGCGGGGGATGGACTGTGTGTGTCAGCTGCTCTGGTGCCTTGGTGACTTGATTACTGCTGCCAGTGCCACACAGTCCTGTCCAGTCATTTACCCAGAGTCCTCCTGCTTTGAGACCCCGGACTGGAGTCTCACTCTCAGGACGGACCGACAGAATGGAGTAATACTGGTCACGCTCATGCAGTGTCTGTCGGACTCGAAGAACGGCCTGCGTGCACTGGGCCTGGCGTGTGTCCTGCTGTGGCCCCGCGGGCGTGGCCCGACCCCAGCCTTCCCTTGAATAGATTGAGAATGTCATTGAGGGAGACCCACCACCGTTGATGAGAAGCACTCCCCTTGTCCTAATTTAAGTAAGTGAAATTACATTTTTACCTCACCGTCCAGGCTATACAGCAGCAGTAGGAACTGGTCTGGGTTGAAATGTATGCCACAGAGGGTGTGTGCACTGACCGATGCATTCCTGGCCGGTTGCAGCCAACCTAGTATTTGTTAAATTACCTTCTGGGTGTGTGTTTAAGGTATCTCTGGTCCCGTTTTTCGATATGGGTGAAAGTTGGAAGGACACCACATGTGAAGTTACCTGAAAGCGAGGGGCAGGCCTGTGGAATGCATGTGGATGAGAAAGCATGGAATTCCCTTCCCTGTGTGTTTTATAGTGCCGTTTTCCATGGTGGGACGATGTGTTACTTTTGCTGCTGCATTAAAGGGAAAAATATGTAAATTGTATTTTTTTACTCTTGAAATTAATTCTTCTAGCCTGGATGACAGGGAGAGAGTGATGATAGTAAAAGGGAGGGGTGGCATTTTTCAATTCTCGCCTAGGGCGGCAAAACACCTAGAAACGGCCCTGCTGCCTACCCATCCGCTCTCTAAGGTTCCTCAGGCCATCTGCTCTAACTCCACCCAAGGGTGCTGTCCCTAATACAAAATCACAATTCCAGTTGAAACGCCCCTCAGAGACGCCCCTCACGTACACCTCTCACGTGGTGGCGGTTCTGGCTTTTTCCATGCTTGTTAGCGTTGACCTTGCTTCTCAGGCTCTTCTCGGCAAGACGGTACCCCCCAGGAAATTCCTGAAGCCTCCTCCAGGCCTGTGCCTGTCTCCCAGAACAGAGCTCTATTCATCACTCTCTTGATTGGAACCCCCTCGCACCTGCAAACAGACACCCATGAAGTGGGCCCCAAATTCCGGCCTCCAACTTATCTCCTAAGTCGTAAAACTTCGAGCTTGGTTCACAATTTATGCTTAACACGACCTGATTCTAACGAGCACATGCAGATCAAAAGAAACAACTTATCTCTCCAGGCCTACTAGAATTACATGAAACAGGCCTGTACACTCTATGAACCTTTATTTCTCAGCCTAAAACAGTAATCTAACTTATTACACACTCTGGTTATAGGAAACACTTCTATAAAACATATATTTGCAGACTATGATCAATAATGCTTTGAATTATAACAACAGTAATCCATCTTATGTGAAACTGTAAAGGCACGTTTTCTTTTTCAATGAACAGCCATAAGGCCTACACGTTTCTACGTTTAACAGCATTACATTCTCCTCTGCAACAGTCACATAACATGAAATTAATAACATTCTAACATCTTCTAAACATTACTACATTAGCTTTTCACACTGATATATGCATTCTGTATTAGTTAAACCCTCGTATGTATATGCACTCTATAAATTCGACACTCTTATGTGTTCCTTTAACTAAACTCGTGCAACGTGCTTGTAAATATGGTGCACGTCTACATTTTACTCAAATTGCGCTCTCTCAGTTCCCCCCTTTGATGACCTTTAGAGGTCATCACCATCACAACACCATCCCTGAAGGAATGAATTGAATCAAACAGAACTCGTTGCAACGCTCCCTCGCTTCATCATTTCTAGAGCCCTCAGACTCCTGTACTGGTTGTCCTGCATCGCAGCTAACCTCTGCGCCTGCTCTCTCATGGATCTTTGCAACCTATTTGACGTATACCATTGATACAGCCTCACTAATCCCCACAATGTGATTATGCAAATCACTATTATGATGATAGGTTTCAATATGTACCAAATGAAACTCTTCCCTAGGTTGGCAAACCAACCTCCAACTTTACCCATTCCATGACCCACTTTTTCCCACACATTCACCTTTGTCAGATCCTCAATTTCCTGGTGGATTTCAGTGATGTTCCGTATATACTTCCCAAGAGGTTTTGAGTTGTCTGGAATGCAAGTGCAACATTCCTGGACCTTCAAAGCCTTACAGACTCCGCCCTCTTTGGCTAACAGAACGTCTAAAGCAAGTCGGTTCTGGAGAACCATTGCCCTTATCGATTGCATCTCTCCCTTCACCAGCATTAATGATCTAGCAGTACTGGCAGATAATCTATCTACAACTGTTGCCAATCTCCTAATCTTGACATCATTCAGTATTAGCCCTAAAAGAGGGAACATGGCACCAAATACGTCTCCAACTACCTCAACATCACTTACATCCCTTCTCCCTCTGGCTTGAGTTCTTCCCTCTATGATTTCTAGATCTTTAGCATTATATATTTTGGGGAAGACAATTGCTAAATAACATGATCCATACCAATTATCCGGTAGTTTCACGTATGCATTTCTTCCACAGACAAAATATACATTCGGAATTACCTGCATTCCTTTCAAGAAATCCTTTGTATAGTATTCTAATTGGAAGGCATGTTCACAACTTACTTCTCCCACGAACACATTCTCATAGTAGGTTTTACCCCTGTATAGACATAGCTTCCCTTTTTGTGTTCGATCTAAAGCTATTGGACCATTACTACCCTTCCTTTTGTGTGACTTTTCCTCCTCGGCCCAATCTGTTTTCCATTGGCCCGAAGCCTTTAGGATCTTCTGCCTTCTGTATCGATCATCTACTTGCCCTATAAACTTTTTTTCAATTTCTGACACTTTACAAGTCAAATTATTTCTTCTGGCATATGAGGTATCTAGCGTATTCCAAGGAATGAAAAATTTCCTCAATCTATCTTCACTCTTGTAGTAGTCCCACTTATTCATATGCTTGTAAGCTGGGACCTCTGGCAAAACAGCGTCAAAGTTTGAAAAGTAATATTCAAAGCTATCGCGTCCATAAAATATACTAAGCAACAAACTACATGTGATTCCATAAGTTAATGGAAGATGATGATATCTGATACCTTCGTCTACAGAGGCTGGCAATTGCATGCAGACGTAACAGTCCTTTGCGTCCATGGCATCAATGTATTCATACAGTAATTTAGCATAGGCATTTGATTTGAAATTTCCCTGCGATTCATCTACGTGCAACCTACGAGCTTCTGCTGCCAGTAAAGCTTTATCTTTCTCTGTATTGTCCTCCTTTTTACCAGCAGTAGTAGGTTTCAGGGTTACTACAACCTTTGCTTCATTTGTTGCCTTCGCTTCATTTTCATGTCCCACTATATATGATACAGTAACTACTAAAGCTATAAGAAAAATTACTCCCGCTAAAAGTGTGCCTACTATGCATTTTGCTTTGCGGTTCGGGTTGCCGGCCTCCATGATCTCAAGACAGTGTAGTTCTAGTTTCCTGTTACAACACAAAGTCTCTTTCTTTGCTCCTTCAACAATGCTTTCTTTGCTTATTCGGTCTTTTTGAACCACACCTGGAAGCTGACAATCCTTCTTGCGAAATCAGTTCTTTGAATTATAGCAACAGACAACCCTAGCCCTTCTCCATCCACTAAATGGAAGAGTCCCTAAATTTCTTCTTCTTCCACTTGGCGCTAGGTTATCTTCTCAATCTTGTTTATTTACAAAGTCTTTTAGGTGTCTACAATCATGCGTGTTCCAGCAGCTCTAATCGCGTATTCTAAAAGTTCTAAACGAAGAATGATCTCCTCGAGTGCTGGTACCGTTGAACCAAAAGTTGGAAATTCTACTCTGTTTAAAACCAGTTCTCTTATTCTGCTCAGATATGGAGGATTGGGGACAGTGAGTGTTAGCAACCCTTCGGCCTCAACTCCAGGTACCAACAACGACACTTCCAACGTTATGATTGGGTCAGTACTGGTCACTGTCACTTCCCTCACCCTCCCGGATCTCCGTGCACAAGACATCTGCTGCCAGGTAGGTCCACTCAGGAGTGGCGTATCTTCTGCAGGGCACGCGCACCCTCCTTGATCTTCTTGGACCCTCCTGTTCTTGATTCTGTGCACCTTCGTCCAAATCTGAGTCTTCGGATATAGGAGCAAGGGTTCTTCCTGGAGTTGGCTTCAAACTCGGCCTCTTCTTCCTTTCGGGCCAACTAGCTTCTCCACGCCTTGTTCTCCTATTTCTTGTTCTCACACTCAATTCTTGGTCACTTGTGGCTTGATCAGTGTCTGAGTTGTATTCACAGCAACGTTCTCCTTCTGTGGCAACGTCAGTTTCACTGTCGTCCTGTCTTTCTTCTGCTTGATCTGACGCGCTCCCAGCTTCCTCCGACACCCCCACAGCTTGACTGGTCCCCTCTATTGATTCTTCGTCCACAGCTGGATTTTCATCTGTGAGAGGAGCTGTTTCTTCCAGGGGTGCTGGAACTCTTCGAGTATGGGAGGCGTGTATCCAGTTTGGCAGCCCTCCGCATTTGACAGCAGTATTCGTTGTCAGGATAATCTGATAGGGGCCTCTCCAGCGCACATCTAGGCAGTTCTTCCGGACGTGCTTCTTCACCACCACCCAATCACCAGGGCACAGGTCGTGGCATAGGTCTCTGGAAGATGGAATTTCAGCCGCCTGCACCTGAAGAGACACAGAATGAATGACATCAGAAAGTCCCTTGCAATAATCCAGGATCAGATCATCTGTGATATTCAACAAAGCTGCAGTTGGGACAGATGGAAGTCTCATTGCCCTCCCCATTAGAACCTCGTGTGGGGAGAGACCTGTTCTCCTGTCTGGTGTGCTACGTATACTCATGAGTACCAATGGCAGGGCATTAGGCCAGCTTAAGGATGTCGATGAACACACTTTGGCCATTCGGGATTTTATCGTCCCATTAATCTGCTCCACAATTCCCGAAGCCTCTGGTCGATAGCTACAGTGCAACTTCTGATCAATATTTAATGCAGAGCAAAGCATCTTCACAACTTCACTGTTGAAATGTGTCCCTCTACCTGATTCCAAAGAGGTTGGCACCCCGAAGCGTGGTATTAACTCTCTAAGCAACAACTTTGCTACTGTGAGTGTGTCGCACCTGCGTGTAGGGTATGCCTCGACCCACCTGGAAAATATACACACAACCACCAAAACATACCTAAGACGGTTGCATTTTGGCATCTCGATAAAGTCTAATTGCATTCTGTTGAAAGGCCCACCAGACCTCCCAATGTGACTCAATGTAACTGGTGTCTTTTTCCCTACGTTCAATTGCTGACATGTTACACACCTCTGACACACTGCTTCTGCGGCTACTCTAAACTTGGGGTTATACCAAGTCTGCCTAAATACCCGCAACATGGCATCTCTTCCTAAATGTACTGGACCGTGTATCTGACATGCCATTGGACTCACTAATTCATTTGGTAATACTGCCCTTCCATCTGCTGAAATCCACAAATCCATTTCACTTTTTACACAACCTGCAGTTTCCCATGTCTTTTTCTCAAAATCTGATGCGTTCTCTTGCATGCCTTTTAAATCATCCCAAGTATCCACTGTTTCTAGCATCATGTTTAGCTCTGTCTTTTCCTGTGTCCCACCCACTTCCACTTCCGTGAAAGAGTATCCTTGCTCTGTGCAGTAGCGAGCAACCTCATCGGCGTACCTGTTTCCTTGGGACACAAAATCCGTATTTTTGGTATGTGCTACACATTTAACAACGGCAATTGCTGCCGGACCTTGTAATGTTTCTAACAACAGTCGCACAAACTCCCCATTTCGAATAGGTGAACCTGAGGAGGTTATGTAACCTCTTTGAGACCACAATTGCCCGTAGTCATGAACTACACCGAAACCATATTGGCTATCTGTGTAAATGGTGACTCGAATTTTGCTACCTGCTAAACAGGCACGTGTCAATGCAATGATTTCAGCTACCTGTGCGGAGTATACTCCTTCCAGGCAAGCGGCTTCCACAACTCCAGTAATGGTGCAAACAGCATAAGCTGCTCTCAACTGGCCAGTATTGTCTCTTACACATGAGCCATCAACAAAGAAAATTTCATCAGGGTCGGTCAACGGCTCATCCACCACATCTGGTCTTGGCTTGGTACATAGTTCAGTCATATCAAGGCAATCGTGATCTTCACATTCCTCGTCTTCTATATCATTAGGGAGTGGCATCAGGGTGGGAGGATTCAAAACAGAGCACCTCTTAAGGGTCACGTTCTCCGCAGCAAGAATAACTTGCTTGTAGCGCGTGAGCCTATTATTGGTCAAGTGCTGTGTCTTGGTCCTGGTCATCAACAGTTCTACAGAATGAGGTACATACACCACTAATTGATGTCCCATTACGATACTTTCACACCTCTCAATGCTGACACCCGTTGCAGCAACGGATTTGAGACATCTGGGCAACGCTGCGGCTACAGGGTCTAGAGTAGCCGAGAAATATGCAACTGGTCTACGGGCATTTCCATGAATTTGTGCTAGGACTGACAAAGCACAACCTTCTCTTTCGCAACAGTAAAGTAAAAATGGTTTTTCGTAGTCTGGCATTCCCAAAGCTGGAGCTTGACACAAGTCCTCTCTCAGCTGTAGGAATGACATCAAACAATCCTTGTCCCATGGTACCGGATCACTCACCTCCTTGTGCGTCAGTTTTTGTAAGGGTTTTTTCCTTCAGGGAAAAGTTAGCTATCCACTGTCGGCAATAACCAACCATTCCTAGGAACATCCTGACCTCTCTTTGTGTCGTGGGCGAGTTCATTTTCATGATCGCCTCTATCCTGTCTGGTGACACCTTCCGTTTTCCTTTCTCAATTCGGTGACCCAAGTACTGTACTTCTGTCAGACAGTACTGCAATTTGCTCGGAGACACCTTGTGTCCATTTTCAGCTAAATGGTTCAGCAAGGTGATGGTGTCTATCTTACAAGCTTCCTCTGTTTCTGACGCAACAAGTAGGTCGTCTATGTACTGAACTAGAACCAAGTTCTGTGGCAGTACTAGACTTTCAAGATTTTTCTTCAGCAGCTGGTTAAAAATCGATGGGCTTTCCGTATACCCCTGTGGGATACGACACCATGTTAAGACGCAATTTTCCAGCTTAAATGCGAAAAGAAACTGGCTCCCCTCATCTAATGGGATTGAAAAGAAAGCCTGGCAAAGGTCTATCACTGTGAACCACTCAGCTTGGAATGGTATCTGAAACAGTATCACTGATGGATTCGGTACCACTGGACAACATGAAACAACTATGTTATTAATCTTTCGGAGATCCTGTACTATTCTGAATTTCCCACTAGGTTTCTGCAAACCCATAATCGGGGAGTTACATGGACTACCCACGATTTCCCTTAGTATTCCCTGCTTAATCATGGAGTCGATCACGGGCTTTATTCCTGCAATCGTCTCCGGGGTCAATTTGTATTGAGGCGTTCTTGGATATTCAACATTTGGTTTTATCATGATTTTCACTGGTTCCACTCCTTTAATCAATCCTATCTCTTCTCCAGTGAAGTCCCAAACTTCAGATGACACAGTATCCCTTAAATCCCACGGGAGTTCTTCTACCGTCGGGGTAGGATACAGTTCTACACATACTTTTGAATTTGCGACTTTAAAGGTGGCATCATCGTCGTTAGTCTGTACCTCTACTCCCTGAGGCGTGCAATATATTGTGCAATTTAGTTTGCACAATAAGTCTCTTCCTAACAGACACACAGGGCTAGAATCGCATACTACAAACTGATGTTCATCGCTGTATTTTCCTATTCTCACTAGCACTGGTTCTGTCAAAGGGTTAGTCATTCTCCTATTTGCGACTCCTACCACTTGAATGGTCTCCCCCGACATTGGCAGGTCCGGAACCACTGCTGATCTCAAAGTTGATCGGGTAGCCCCAGTATCTACCAAGAATGTCGCAGGACACCCTACCACCTCAGCCTCAACAAATGGTCCCCTTTGATCCACCTCTAGAACTGCCCCGAGGGTACAGTCCTCCTCTCTACTCACTCGCCGTCCAGTTAGTGGATCAACGTAGTAACACTCTTCTCCTCCTACTAGAAGAGGCATTTGTCTATAGATCTTTCCTCCTGTCACAATCTTTGGAGGTTGAGGGAACTGGGCTCGAGGAGCCAATGTCCCCCCTCCGACCACCTTACCCTTAGGTGCTGTCACCCCTTTTACTGGAATGGTCTGAACTTCTTCCTCCTCTACTTCCAGTTCTCCGTTTTCAGGATTATAGGGACACTCGCGTTTCGAATGTCCCACCTGGTGACACTGGTGACACTTTGTCGTCCTTTTCAAGGTAGCAAGGTCTACTCTAGGTCTCGGATTTTCCTCGTTGTCCCTATTCTGATTATTTGATCTCCTTCCCATTGTCCCTGTTCCCTGTTGCTGCTGTCCACCCTTTCCTGCCGACTGCATCTGGACCATCATCAACTTCTCCTTAAGTTTCTTTGCTTTGGAATCTATTTCATCACTGCAGTACCTTGCGTATCTCAAAATTTCATCCAATGGTTTGTTTTGCCAGCAAATTAAATGTTGCTGAATCATCAAACAAATATCAGGTCTCAATCCCAAAACGAATTTTGATACAAACTGTCCTATGTCTTTGGGATCCATCTAATCCACTATATTGTTTGAACGTTTTCAGCAATCGCTCATAAAATTCATGGACTGTCTCCTTGGGTTCCTGTCTAGTTTGGTCTATTTTCACCCAATCTATATCCTGCGGTGGCACCTTCTCTTTCAGCCATGTCATCACCCTTTCATATTTTTCCATTACTCTTTCTGACGGTCCATTAGTATGAGCATTTCTTTCTGGCTCTGCTGTGGGCCATTCGACACTAACCTTGCATGCTGTCCACAAGTCACCTGGCACCACAATATCAAATAAGGTGTTCAAATCAATCCACAGTACTTTAGAGATTTTCACAAACCTCTCTACCTGTTTGTACCACTCTACGGGATTTTCTCTTAAGTTTGGAAATGATTGGTAAATGCAGCCAAATCTCCCCTACTCCAGGGCACATGTACATAACTCCCATTTGCTATTTCTCGCAAAGGGTATGCCTCCATCCGCAGTGGCCCTCCCTCCGGGGACATCACAATCGTGCTCCGCCTGACAGTCTCTTTCTTGGACCACCTTTCTTCCCATTTATCCAGATCTCTCCATGTCCTTATTCCTGTTATCAATTCCCTAATGTGCGTTTTTAATCCAATCGTCCTCCTTTCATGGAGGTCCTGATCTGTATAATGCAACCTATGGTTACCTTGTAATGCCTTTGTTCTCGACAAGTCTACCATATACTTATCTGCCAGTTCAGATAATTTCTCGTGAATTGCTCTCACCTTCCGAGTAATATCCTTTGCTATAAACAGTACCTCATCTTGCTCGTACATGTCAATCCTTTCTAAAGGCAACGTACCATCTATTATCTCATCCAGGTCAGATTTTAAACTGGTTACATCGAGCCTCTTTGCCTTTATCGCAGCTTTCAGTGTGTCGTCTCTAGAGAGCCCATCTACTTCTCTCCCATCACAGCTCTGAGTCCTACGTCTGGTCTCAGGCGAGTTATGGGGAGTCCTCCCATGCTCCCATCTCTCCAGGTCCCATGCGGTTCCACCCCCTCTTGGTGTGTGGTGAAACACTGCTCTATTCCCCATAGTCCCACATTGCCCATTCTGCTTGGTTTCTCTAGGTGCATGATAAGACACTCCATTATTCCCCATGCTTTCGCAATTCCCCCGCTCCTGCCCATGATCTCTTGATGCATGGTGAGGCACCTCGTGGCTCCCCATGTTCCCGCGATTCCAATGCTGTACGTTATCACCAGATGTATGGTGGGTGCACTTAAAGCTATCCCTGTACTCTTGCGTCCTTCAGTCTCCCTCACTGTGAATGAGACGAGACGCCCTTCCACACTCTGTACTTCCACCTTCTCTCTCCTGCCTACTTCCACCGGGGATATGACGGATCTCTCCTCTACCCTCCTGACTCTTTCCGTCCCACTCCTGACCGCTTTCGCTAGCCCCGCAGTGAGACAATGTCCCATTGCCTTGACTTCCCCATTCAGCTTCCGCTCTTGACCTGTTACTCGGTGTTCCTGTGGTAGCATCCCACTCCCTCAAGTCAGCTCTCAACTCCTTAAAGGATTTCGGCCGTGGTCCTCTCAGATCCATCGGTCCTCTCTGACCCCCCTGATCTGTTATGGGATCCACTGCTGAATCCAATGGGGTGCTCCATTCTCTCGGTCCTGGCAATTGCCTCCGGGCATTTATCATGTTGTTCCTTCTTTCCATTTCTGCTCTTTCTCTGTCTAGCCGTACCTGTTCCTCCTCTCGCACTTTTTCTGGGTTATAAATCGATACTATAGGACCTATGGTAACGGGTACTTGGAGAGCATCTGGCAATTGGTAAGACTCAGCACGCTCCATTTCTGGCACCTTCTGTACTACAAACCTTCCGACTACCCTCTGTACTGGACTAGGTTGAGGTGTTTCCTCACCTTTGGTGGGTTCCCAATCCGTGATAGGGAGTGGTCTATACTCCCCTATGCCAACCCTATCTTCCCTTGGGAGTTCGGTACCTTCCATCTCTTTATTGTACAGAGGCGGTCTATCTATCAACAACCTATTTATTAGGCTATCCTCTGTCTCGCTCTCATCATACTCCTCTGGGGTTCTCTTGTCTCCTGTAACCTCTATCACTGGGTACAACTTATCCACTTCAATAGTCTGCACTCTCCATTTCTTGGCTTCCTCATCCCATTTGGCGTCTTGCACTGCTCTTACCGATCGTCTCACTCTCTCTTGACGCCTGTTCTGATTCCTGTTGTGCGCCGCCCTAATCCACGCATTAAGGGCTTCAAACTGTGTTGGTCTGGGCAAAGGTCTCAATGAAGACATAACTGCTTTTAGCTGGTGCAACACTTCTAATCTAAACGTTCCGTACTTTGGAAAAGTCAGTTCTTCGTTCCCTTCCGTAATCTTATTCCAATTAGCAATCCACAGTATAGTATGCAACCCAACATACGTAGCCATATAATGAGCAGGTGTACCCTCTGGCGGGGCCTCTTCCCCGTAATAAGAGTTTCTTCTGTTTCTCTTAAAGATCCCTCTCAAGCATTTAAAACACTTCATGTTCGAAATCTACAAGATTTTCCTATTTCCCCGCGTTCGTTTACTTCCTGATGACAATCCACCAATCCCAGCGCGGTTCTTGCTAACCGACCTATCCCAGCGCGGTTTCACACCAACCGGCCTATCACAGCACGGTTCGCATCAACCGGCCTATCACAGCGCGGCTTCACACCAACCGGCCTATCACAGCGCGGCTCTCTCTGACGTCACTCGTCTCCCATTCGCAGCAGTTCCCCTCCTCTCTCAGCTCGTCTCCCGGTCATGCATGCATCCCATTCATACTCTGAAAAATGATTACTTCCGACCAAGCGATCACATTTTTTGACTGTACGCCCACACTCTAACTGTAATTGTCACCTTAACTGATGAAATGTCTTTCCGTGAACGTCCAGACAGTCGCCTTAACTGATAGGTTACTTGCACACGGTAACTTCCGACCAGCGTCCGTTACCCATACACTCACTCTTGCGTTCCCCCTATCACGGTCCTGCGGGCGATCAATGGTACCTCATGACCCCCTTTACAATGGTCGACAATTACTCTGGATGTCCGATACACCCGAACCACTTAAGCTCTTCTCTGAACTTAAGATTTTTACCAGGTTGCACGCGCTCACAACCCTGCCTCAATCACACTACAGGCATTCAACTCCGCATGACATTACGACACAAGTACAACACAAAACACCGCAATCTGACAACGCATGACCCTTATTATACTCACTCTCGACCGACTCTGCTGCTTTTCTCTCGCACCGTCAGCACCTTTTTCGGCAAGCGATTCTTCTGCTGCTCATCTCTCGATCTCTAGGGGCCTCGGGGTAATCTTAACCTAGTCTAGATCACCTTCCTCTAGAAGGCAACCATCCTAATCTGCTACCAACTGATACGGCGGGATTTTTGATCTCTTATCTGATCACTATAGATCTAGATCCCAACTCAGGTCGACTGAACCTTTGTTACCTGTCATAGAGTAAAAAAAGCAATCCACTACTAGGTTAATCAGTTCAGGACTTTACGCAACTCTGAAGAACCACTTACCACCAATAAGTTTTAAAGTTTTATTATAGGGCCAAAGATAACTGGAGATACAAACATCTCTATATAAGGTTCAAAAGATATACTGGCATCAATACAAACATGAATTCTCTAAATGTTCTTAGGCGACAGAAGAATATCACCAAGACTAATTCAAAGATCAACAAGTTTGCAAGAATAGACACAAGTTGTAACTTAAGCGTCATTTACAAAAGAAGAAAATCCAGATTAGACTTTCCCTGCACTAGACTAAGTGACATCCCTACTTAGCAGAATCTTAACCTAAAAAGGTGTCAGCCGTGGTGACTTCCAAAGAAGTTCACTCACTTTCCCTTAGTCTCTGTTGTAAATCTGTGCATCGCAGTTGTGCCCTCTCTGCCTACCCATCCGCTCTCTAAGGTTCCTCAGGCCATCTGCTCTATCTCCACCCAAGGGTGCTGTCCCTAATACAAAATCACAATTCCAGTTGAAACGCCCCTCAGAGACGCCCCTCACGTACACCTCTCACGTGGTGTCGGTTCTGGCTTTTTCCATGCTGATACTCCTCTGGGCTCCTTGTTAGCGTTGACCTTGCTTCTCAGGCTCTTCTCTGCAAGACGGTACCCCCCAGGAAATTCCTGAAGCCTCCTCCAGGCCTGTGCCTGTCTCCCAGAACAGAGCTCTATTCATCACTCTCTTGATTGGAACCCCCTCGCACCTGCAAACAGACACCCATGAAGTGGGCCCCAAATTCCGGCCTCCAACTTATCTCCTAAGTCGTAAAACTTCGAGCTTGGTTCACAATTTATGCTTAACACGACCTGATTCTAACGAGCACATGCAGATCAAAAGAAACGACTTATCTCTCCAGGCCTACTAGAATTACATGAAACAGGCATGTACACTCTATGAACCTTTATTTCTCAGCCTAAAACAGTAATCTAACTTATTACACACTCTGGTTATAGGAAACACTTCTATAAAACATATATTTGCAGACTATGATCAATAATGCTTTGAATTATAACAACAGTAATCCATCTTATGTGAAACTGTAAAAGCACGTTTTCTTTTTCAATGAACAGCCATGAGGCCTACACGTTTCTACGTTTAACAGCATTACATTCTCCTCTGCAACAGTCACATAACATGAAATTAATAACATTCTAACATCTTCTAAACATTACTACATTAGCTTTTCACACTGATATATGCATTCTGTATTAGTTAAACACTCGTATGTATATGCACTCTATAAATTTGACACTCTTATGTGTTCCTTTAACTAAACTCGTGCAACGTGCTTGTAAATATGGTGCACTTCTACATTTTACTCAAATTGCGCTCTCTCACAGCCGAAAAGTGGTAACAAAACTACAATTTCCATAAACATGTAACTGTAATATTTATGCTCTACTTAAAAATATATTTGTGTTTGAAGAACTGTCGTGCCTTCCAAAAGCTCACCTCTATGCCGACATATTCACGTTTAAAACCAAGCAACCATATATGTTACTATTTTAAAGCATGGGCTTGAATGTTGTTTAATTCAAAAACATTTAAATTAATTAGATGCAATTATTTAATTACACAGTGCTCGAGGGTCCGCAAGTAATGCCTGCACTTGCAGTGCTTTGGCGCCCTCAGGTGTCAAAGTACTGAAACTACTGTCAAAAGAAACCATTGTATATCGGTTAAAACAGAACTACAAACAGTTTTAACAGTGATTTCTTATTGATCTTTTTTGTTTAAAACAGAAAAATCGGATAGCCTGGATATAAGCCCTAGTCAGGGAGAAAATAGGACAATCAGGTCAAGATAGAAAGAAAGTAGAAGAACTAATTTCCAAGGAGGCAATCCAATGTTCTACCTGAAGCCTCAACTCATCCTGGGAACCGATTTGAACGGTTACAGGTCAGCCTAATATAAAATCTTTGTCGCCAGACTGAACCCAGTTCTCCTGGTAGTCTTCCAGGAGATAGCACAAAAGGGTGTGGTTACCCCCTAAAGTAGGGAGGAGGATCTCCTGCATACTCAAACCAGGAAAATCAGCAGTGAACCGATCTTGCTACTTAACTTCGAGACTAAGATACTGACAAAAAATTCTTACACTTCAGCTGCAGACGGTGGCTGCAACATTGCAAATAATATGATCATCCTCCCTAAAGTGCTTAATATCTTCCAAAACGTTACCAATACATGTAGAAAGAAGGTATCTCAAACGCTTACATAAATGGTGCAACCATTTCAGAGGAGGGAAGAGAGCCTCTATGTTAGAAAGACAGTGCATGCTACACACCAAAGAAGCAGGTTTAGGGTCACAAATGTAGCTCACTTATTAAACCTTGCTTGCCTTATGCAACCTTGCTGATTGGACTTAAACACGAAGCAACAAAGGATGGTGAATGATAAATCCCACTTTAAGTGGGGGTACAATATGGGAAGTTCCCTGGCCCATCGTGTAGATGGGCACTTTAACTTGTATATTTCAACAGTGACAAGAGCAACACTTAAGGAAAAGGACTTGCTGGGGTAAAATGCAGACTCACAACCTTTCACCACACTCTGGGTTGAGACTTTTCAACAGAATGTTCAAGAGAATGTTTTGAGTCATGGAGTTAAGTGGGTATTACACAATTAGAGACATGTTCAAACTATTGATCAAGTTAAGGGGTTGGCTATAGATTGTCAGAATAGGAGAAGTTTAGATACCTTCAGGTCAAACCCTCCGTACTTCAGCTGGAAGTCAAAGCAGGGGCCATTAGGACAATCAGCCCTTTCAGACATTCTTACTGAAGTGTGATGGAGAGCGCCACATCTATGAGGTTCTTAATATCCCAAGAATAGAGGAGACATTTTATTACCAAAGGGCCAAGGAGAAGGAACTTTGAATAAAACTAGACAGGAAACAATGGGGAAACATATTGATCAAAACAAATACCTTTCAGGAAATATGGGAGGGAAGGAGGCACTATTCAAAATACCAAACCAATTACATTATATACAGACAAGACTGGGAGCAGTGGCTTGCCAGGGGTGTTGTCATTGGACATGTGGATAATATCACACCTATTGTAGATTATCAGACCTCTGGAGGGGGGGGGGGAAGGGGTCCTGAGTGATACTGAAGAGGCAACAGGGTCCAGGTTGGCAGAATCTGTGGAAGTCATATTGTTGGGGAGGCCATTGGAAAAAAATGGTCTACCATACTCCAGGAACAAAACTGTAATTTCTTGCATGCTCATTGCAGCAAAGAAATCCAATCTTTCCTTACGAACTACTGCACCCATTATCCCTGCTCTAACCTCCTCCCACGTCGATACAGACATTATGTGGCTCAGGAAATAATGGTGGACCCTAGGCATGGAATAAAATATCTTAAAAAGCCCCGGGCAAGGAAAGAAATTTCAGAAGGCACTGGGACAAACTAATAGCATACCTTCATAAGAATTGGGAGAACTAAACTGCCCAAAACATCTACAAGTCCTGCATATTTTCACAAAAGATATTCACTCCTTAGATTACAAACTCCACCACCACAGTAGGGAAGGCCACTATTGAAAAAACGAAGAGCCCTGGAGGAGGTAGGAATAAGGAGGGAAAAGGATTAATCTGAGAAACGTAAAGGTGTGATAGTGAATCATTTAATTGTAAAGACGCACTATTTTGTTGATTTGAAAAATTAACAAATATTGAAACCATAGTATGAAGCACGATTTTCTACTTGTTTCCTATAGCGCTGTCTCTTAGTGAACATTTTTATCCTGTCACCATGCACACGCTAACATAACACATATTAAAAAATAAACTTTACAACTTACAGACGCTTCTCTAAACTGTAATAGATCAACAACGAGAGCTGTTGCAATAATGTCTAGTCTAGACAACATTCTATGGGATATCAGAGAGCTTTACAGATTGGTGTATATCAACGCAATAAGATAAATAAGTTTAACTGGGAGTCACGAGGGACATGCAACTTGATATAGATTTATAAAGACAAGAGTGATCAGCATAAAATAAATGTTGAGATAACAGGACTAAGATAGGAGAATTGGGAACAGAAGTTAACATGCAGTATAAAAAGAAGTGATTTTATCATGGTGAGAGGAGTATATCTGGCAGAGTCAGTGGAAAATACAGGGAGAGGCAGTGATTACTTGGTAGCAACTGACCTTCCAGATTGAGGATCTGACAGGCATGATGAATAGGAGCGAATGGTTTATTTTTCTTGGTACTTGGTATTGGGAAGGTTTGGCAGCCTAATTTCAGTGTGAATTACTGTTGTTGTGCCCACGAACAAGGAAGGTTGTGAATCATTTTTCACTAAGCGAGGAGTTGCAAATTGGAAAGCTGATTTCGATCCAAGATGTATTTTGCCTCTACATATAGTTACATTATTTGAGGAGTACTTGGAACTGTTTCATTTTAGAGCCTTATAGGTAATGGAGGCAATATGAAGACATTTCTGGCTCCTAGGGGTAGCCAATTTAGTACTTTTAGAAAATGGGTGCATAAACATCATTCCTCTTAGCATTATATATTAGTTTAGCTGCTGTATGAGTAAAAGATTCAAGAGAGCAAGGTATCTTGCTGAAAGTGGGATGGGGTCCTGCATTCCTAAACCGGACACAACCAGCACAGCTTGAGTTACATCATCTTTGGGAACAACGTTTTCAACAAATCTGAGAATGTACAGCTGGTGGTGAACAGATTTTGCTATGAATTAGATGTGAGTGTCTATGTGTAATGTGCCATCAAGCGAGATATTACAAGACGTTTGGCAAAGATTACAATATTGGGAGTGAAGTCAACATTCAGTTTTCAGTCCATTTGGATGCTGTAACAATTTTTACGATCCGTTTTGGTGGGTTTCTATCCTGAAACATCCAGTCTTGCATAGTGAAAATAACATTGTTTGAAGTGGGCAGTGAGTTGATTCTGTATCTCTTATAGATAAACCTGTGCAGCATCTACCTATTGGTCATGCAAGATGCTAAGGGATTCAAGGTGATATCCAAATGGTTTTAGGTAAAGACAGAATAGGATGTCTTTGTGGTATGCAAAATGGTGAAGGTAGAGGTTGAGTGTGGGTGCCAATTATTTTGATAATGTAAGTTAATTGATTGAGGGTATTTTAACCAGTTGAGTACTATGTAGTAATTCAAATATTTTTTCTAAGGGGTTTGCACACTATGTAACAGTTAGTGTTCATGGGGAGAAATTAGATAAGGCATTATTTTGCCTGAAGACTTGTAGGGTATCATCCACTATTGGTTCTTGTTTAGTAAGGAGTGGACTTATACGTGCAAGTTGAATTGTCCTGCAACACAGCACTCTAAAGGCTTTGCAGCAAACGGGATGCTAAAAATGGGACAACCATTAGCTGTCATTATCATTCAAATCTGCTTTTGTGGTTTTTAGGATGGAATGATCGTACTTTTTTATAGGGTTGTAGGTAAGATACTTTACAAACGAGAGGCATAAATGAAGTTCAGCCAAGAGTTTGAATGGAGGATTTTACTGAGTGAGGATGGAGAAGGTGCACATCATCGAAAATTGGTTAATAGTCAATGGTGTGCAGAAGAACAAACTGTTTTTGTGTTCCTGGAGTCTGTGGGGGAATCAGTTGAAAACAGGGTTTCCTTAGAGTTTTCTGTTAAAAGTAACTAGCACTCAAGATGTTTCCTTGTTGAAAACAAATTTGAGGTGTTGAATTAATATTTTGGCTTTGAAAATCTTCAATATTTGCTTAGGGAGTGTATTTCAATTGGCTTACAAACCACAGAGATTTAGATGAAAAATTGGTCGGTTTGTAACATTTCCTTGAAGTTCTGAGAACTGATTTGCGGCACATCTTTTTCATGGAGCATAGCAATTATCTTTTGACTTTAAGACCCTAAGAGTACCATCTAAAAGTGATTTTAGCCTTCCATTCTTATCTTCATAAGAGGGCGTAGTGAGAGAGGCATTACAGTCACCAAAGTGTCAGCTATTCTACCTCAAGTCGGGCGCTGGTCTCCATACCCATTTTTTGTCTCATCTGTATGAAGGGTTGCTCCTTTTCCTATCACACCCCAAACTTTAGAACATCTTGCCTACCGACCTCAGGAATTGTAATCCTCGACTTGCTTTTCGTAAAAACCTGAAAACTTGGTTATTTTAAGACTGTTCACGGAAGAGCTTATCTGCCTATACCTGCACTGGGAAAACCCTCTGGGTAGCTGTGCACACTACAAATCTCTTAAATGATAATAATATTAATTGGGGAAGGGAGCTCATGCTGGACCTCACATCATAATCCTGGTGTATCCAATACATTTAAATGAGTGCATTCCTAGTTTCAGCTACATGCAGGAAGAGGATACAGTGATGTCAAATCAGTTGGTGGTATTGTGGTGACTCATAGAGACAAGAGATAATGGGCAATAATGAGATCCAGAGAGGATATTTTGTTGCGAATCAGTTTTAAGCAGTTTATCTAGAAGTTGATAATATTGAGGAATGCTGCCAGCATGGATAATACTTATTCTGAGCGTTATTCCATGGGTAGACTGATATCCCCTGAAGCAGGAGATCGCTGGTTGGAGTAACAGATTGGTAAAGTATTCAACAAGGTCTTCACTTAACAAGATAGTGATCCTAGGGGGTGATACATTTAGATTGTTTACAGCATGGTTGATAATTAACCCTTGCAAGAATTCAAAGAATGAGCAATTAATTGGCACCATTTGATTTAGTAATCGATTTCTTTAGGAATGATTGTGAGTCCTCCACATCTTTTGTTTTCCTATCACTTCAAAGTATTGTGCACCCTTCCTATAGTGGAATGTCCATAAAGGGTAAAGGGTAAGAAGGTTTGGGAGAGAAGGATTTCAACCAAATGAAGCTCAGAATCCTAGTGCTGGTGAAATACTTATACTGGTGACACAGTAGAACAGTGATCTGCAGCTGTCCAATATACACGAGCTATTTAGATAGTATTATTCACTCTATAGTTTTGAGGTCATTTATTTTATCTAAATGAGGTTATCTGGGTATGTGGATTAAGAATTTTTATTCTAGATGGCTTACCTTTGCATAGATTGAATCCTAAACATAATGCGCTCTTAGAAATAGGTACATTTTGCCACATAGATTGACACTCAAAAAATATGCATTCCTTCTGGCTCTATTCTCCAAAAGTGGACTTAGTTTTCCAAAGCCTGGGTCATGTCAATGTCAGCTGATTGCTCCTGCAATACTGCTAGAGGCTCACTGTCCACTCTGTCCCAAGCAGACCTGTGTCCTTTTTGAGTGAGGAGATGGCCGCCTGTAGGTTGTTTGTCACCGGAAGTAACATAGTCTTCAAGTCAGATTCCCATTTGCTTTGTACTTCTAGCAAGCAAGACTTTAGGTAATTTTTCAGTGAGGACTTGGTCATTTCTTTTTGAAGCCTTTGTTTTTAATGTAGAAACATTTGCGTCAGGCAATGCATCCCCTATGCTGCATCAAGACTGACTCCAAATGAGTAGAGGCTTTATCTCTAGGCACTGGGATTCTTGTGTGACATTCAACTGCTCTTATCTAGGAAATTCAACACCTTCAGATAATATTAAGAAGAGACCCCCAACAGGGCCCATAGGCAGGGATATATATTAGCAAAACGTTAATAGAGTGCAGTTATTTGCTTGACAACACCTTCTGGTTTCTTGAGATTTAACCCAGATGATGACTTAATTGACAGCCATTAGCGTATATCGTTCATGGAAAGGATGAACCCTTCCTCCTAGGCAGTCCCACAGAACCGTGGGCTTCAGTCACCTATATTAGATACTCACAGTTGACATGCGCTCATGTGAAATGCTAGGAGTACGGTCAAGCTCAGGGACTCCCAGACTCAATGGTGGGTCACCACTAAGAGAAATGGCCATGTGGCTCAATCAATCAATCATCAACAGGTTCATAACCTAGTACTCACTGCTTGCAGGGAGGCAGTCAGCTGCAATCCTGAAGGCACCCTGCCCTCTAGCTGTGTACAAAATGTTGGCCAGGGGTAGCCAGAATAGCGCTGTAGTAGCGCTGTATTATCTAATTTCTATGTTGCCTTGAGGAGGTCACCAGATGCACGATCTGCAGTGTTGCAGTCTGACCCCCACAACATGGCCACCTGCACGTCTCACAAGGAAGAACAGGCCAGGCATCCGCACAGATTTTTCACATTCCATGCACTCAGCAGGTGATGTCCAAAGTGTTTCTCAGTCGGGGGAGAAAGTAGAGGCGTCACCTGATACCCTCCACTTTTGGCCCAGCCCCAGCTGATGTCTCTCCCAAAATCAGGTCCAAGGACACCTGGGTGAAGCTGTTTTGGCCCAAGCAGTCTGCTCGTCCACCCTCAGTGAATCTCATCATTCAGCAGCTCAGCGACAAGGTACATACAAATTGTCCGGGTGGCTTGACCGGGGTAAACTCTAGTGGTCTTATTTCACCTCAATTATGCAATCTATTTGCAGGTGGTGAAGGAAAGCCAGCCCACCATCTTGGCTTGCAGTCCACGCCCCTCTAATGATGAATAAGGTTCATAAAGAGCACAGCAGCTCTGAGGAGTATTCCAGCGTTCCTAATCCAGAGAGTATCTAGACAAGTTTTCAACTTTTTCTGAAGGTCTGCTCCAAGCTCACAATACAAAGCTCCAGAGGGAGTTTGTTCTACTCAGCGGGGCACAGAAATGAGAAAGACCGCCCCCACCCCTTACTCTGCAGATCTTTGGGACCAAAGCAAGTGATTTGTTAAAAGACCTCAGCTTCCTTGCCCAGCAGTACATGTGAATAATGTTGGCCAAATATCTATGGCCTATCTGGTGAAAGGCGCTATAGATTAGAACAAGAGCTTTAAATACAATGTGTTTCTTCATAGGGAGCCAGTGCAGTGAATGAAGTTAAGTAGAGACCAGAAATCCCAAAGGCAAATTCAGGAGAAGTCGAGCTGCAGCATTCTGGACCCCTGAAGTTTCCGAACAACATAGTTGGGAAGACCAAGATAGAAGCCACCAGCATAGTCTAGCCTAAATGTAATAAAGTCTTGGAAAACCTTTTTCTTGGCTGGATCAGACCTGCTAAACCAAAACACGGACCTAACACAAGGCTGAAATGATAACTGGACGTCAAATTTGACCCCTAAATTCATTGCTTGTTGTCCAGGTAGAATTATAACCTGCAGACTAATTATAAAGTGGAAGTCTTTGCATAGTGTAAAAGATTTTAGTTATTTGGGTGTTATTTTTAACTTTTGAGGTTCATAGTAGCCTTGACTGGCCAGCTCTAGCCTTTTACTCAGCAGGTCAGCAGGAGCTATGTTTAATTTATTTAGAGCGAGGGGGAAGGGAACGATTTTATCCCTTTTAAAAATGTACAATGCCCAATATGTCTCGGCTGCTACATAAGGGGCAGCTATCTGGGGCTTCTATAAGTTCTCGCCTCTCCAGCTTGAGGAAGATCATATATGAAGAAGGCTTTTACAGCTTCCCCTTGCTATGTTTAGTTTTATTCTTTATGCACAGCTAAAGCAACGCTTTTTTTTAGGCTAGTGTTCAACTGGCACCTTTGCTCCTCTGGGTCAATATATGGACAAATCCCCAAGCTACGTTCTGTAGTGATGGCATCTCAGATTGTCTCAGTTTGGATAACTGGGGCTCTATTCCTTAGCTGAAATACATCTCTACATCTTTTCAGGGGTTCGGGGTGTCTTCCCTGTTCTTGTCTCCCACGAACTAAAAGAAAGGAGAGAAATCACAGGTAAAGAGCCTCTTCTTGGAACTTTGTGCTGGAAAAGGTTGCAAAAGGGGTTGGTGAAGAACACTGTTATGACTTATCAGTCTCTTGCTAGTAAGGAGTCACTTTTTTACCTTTCTCTTGAACTAATGCAATAGGAAAGGTCTCTCCTTTTTTGATTCAGATCTGGATCAGTGTGGCAGCTCATGAGTATTGGAAAGCCAACTGAAGACCTGGGAGGTACAACTCAGGTTTGTCCTTGCGATGGGGTCTCTACACAATCATTAATACACTAAATGTTTTTTGTAATTATTTTAGCTATCCTCGAAGACTTTCTTAAAACCCTTTTAAAATCTTTGGGGTATCATGGATGTGAACAGGCTTTGTAACCTGGAACTACTGAATACCCCAATCATTTGTTTCAGGGTGAGCGCCTTTCTTAAAGCTGCTATTCATGCAAGCAAAACCATGAAAGAATAATAACATTGGTTTTTTGACATAATAGGATCATAGTCTTAGATATTTCTAGCTTTTGTTTAGGCTATATTTACATATGCACTATGGACTTTATATATAAACCGTTTTTATCCTGATTTATATGCTGCAGTTTTTACATTGCTGAGTATTTTGCTTCTGAGTTCTATGGCTATTGTGTTATTTTATTTTTAATAGCAAGTAACTATGCTGCAGTGGACATAATGCTATTTTAATTGCTGTTTTATGATAATTTTTATCAGTTTGTATTGTTCTTATCTTTTATGTCCATTAATGGCTGAATTAAGATTCTTTGATGATAACTGGATGTTAAATTTGATCCCAAAATTCATAGCTACACCTGTTTGCGAGAGGGGGAGGCTCTATCCGGCTAACAGGCCGAGCAGTTACAAGGCACATCCTTGCCGAAAAGAAGATTTCATCTTATCCGCATTGCACATTAATTGATACTAATGCATCCAGGAGAACATCAAGGACAGACATAACATGATTGAGTCCGCAGCAAAGGCTTCCCTCTTCTCCACAGAGAAAAGCAGTGTGTGCCATCCCCATTAGATATAATCTTGGCTCCAAAGGATTCAACCAGTTAAGCCAGAGGGGTGAGGTAAGTGGATCACTGACATAACATCGACAGTCAAAATATCGACTTGCAAAAATATCGAGGTAAAAATATAAAATGCCAGAATATCGACTTCCTATCTACAAACAGGTAAGTACAAAAATATTGACTCAAAATATCGATAGGAAAAAATATAGACAGTCAAAATATCGAATTATTTAAATATCTTAAAAGTAATTTAAAAGTAATTTAAAAGTAATATAATAATATAATAATAAATATAATTAATTTAAACATAATTAAAATACTTAAACTTAAAATTAATAAATAATTAATGTAAATTAAAAAAAAGTAATTTTATATAATATATATGTGTGTATATATACATATATACATACATATTATTAACAAAACATATACAATATTTTTTCCGTAGAATAGCGAGAGGGTTAAATTTACTATTCACACTCCAGAGAATGCAACAGTAGGAAAAGCGTTGGATAGCGTAGGGGTAAAAATTACTATTCCGACTCCAGAGAGCGCAACAGTAGTGAAAACGTTGGATAGCGTAGGGGTAAAAATTACTATTCCCACTCCAGTGAGTACAACAGTAGGGAAAGCGTTGGATAGCGTAGGGATAAAAATTACTATTCCAACTACAGAGAGTGCAACAGTAGGGCAAGCGTTGGAAGGTGAGAGGGTAAAAATTACTATTGCCACTCCAGAGAGGGAAACAGTAGGGAAAGCGCTCGATAGCGTAGGGGTAAAAATTACTATTCCCACTCCAAAGAGTGCAACAGTAGGGAAAGCATTGGATAGCGTAGGGGTAAAAATAACTATTCCCACTCCAGAGAGTGCAAAAGTAGGGAAAGCATTGGATAGCGTAGGAGTAAAAATTACTATTCCCACTCCAGTGAGTGCAACAGTAGGGAAAGCGTTGGTTAACGTAGGGGTAAAAATTACTATTCCAACTCCAGAGAGTGCAACAGTAGGGAAAGCGTTGTATAGCGTAGGGGTAAAAATTACTATTCCCACTCCAGTGAGTGCAACAGTAGGGAAAGTGTTGGATAGCGTAGGAGTAAAAATTACTATTCCCACTCCAGTGAGTGCAACAGTAGGGAAAGCGTTGGATAGCGTAGGGATAAAAAATACTATTCCCACTCCAGTGAGTGCAATAGTAGGGAAAGCATTGGATAGCGTAGTGGTAAAAATTACTATTCCTACTCCAGAGAGTGCAACAGTAGGGAAAGCGTTGGATAGCGTAGGGGTAAACATTACTATTCCAACTCCAGAGAGTGCAACAGTAGGGAAAGCGTTGGATCGCGTAGGGGTGAAAATTACTATTCCCACTCCAGTGAGTGCAATAGTAGGGAAAGTAAATACTTCATATATAAATATAAATAACATAAATATTAATTCCAATTACAAAATAATTACAATATTTAAAATTGTTATAAAACATATTAATTGATCAATTAAAATTACAAATAATAATGTAATAATAATAAAAATTACCTACTAATACTAATTATTTACCAATTACCAATGAATTAATTTGCAATATAAAAAAAATAAAAATTAGACACAAAAAAATATTTAAAAAATGTAATTACTTACAATTAAATTACTTCCCAAGCTATTCCCCTATAAACACACAACCCACTGCAGAAAATAATGTAATAAAAGTAACATATTTATCAATTAATCAATTACAATAAATTACCAATTATATTTTAATTAATTACCAATTAATAATTAATTAACAATTAATTCTAAATAAATACCAATAAATAAATTAACATATTTAATTAATTATAATTAAATTACTTCCCACCCTATTCCCCCATAAACCCACAACCCGCTACAGAAAATAAATTACTAAAATTAACATATTTATCAATTAATCAATTAAAATTAATTACCAATATTTTAATTAATTACCAATTAATAATTAATTAACAATTAATTCTAAATAAATACCAATAAATAAATTAACATATTTAATTAATTATAAATACAATTACTTCCCACCCTATTCCCCTATAAACCCACAACCCACTACAGAAAATAAATTAACATATTTAATTAATTACAATTAAATTACTTCCCACCCTATTCCCCTATAAACCCACAACCCGCTACAGAAAATAAATTACAAAAATTAACATATTTATCAATTAATCAGTTAAAATTAATTACCAATTATATTTTAATTAATTACCAATTAATAATTAATATTTTGTCTATTCTATATTTTTACTCGATATTATGTCTAGTCGATAATTAAAACTCGATATTTTGTCTCTATACCGAGGTAGATATTGAACACAATGGGACCTAAGGCTGTGCCTTGTGGGACCCCAGCTGGCCATATTGTCTGATGTAAATCCGTCAGCCAATATGTCAAGTATATAGAACATCAATGTAGTGGTCAGACTACTTGGGTTCTGGTCAGTCAGCGAGGACCTACTGATGAAATAGCTAAAAGATAAACTCAGCATATTCCATGCAAGAATGTTTCAGATACGAGGAACTGGATTGGTCTTCTAAACCATTTACAACTGGTGAGGTGATATTTTTAATTCCCAGACGGACTAGGGTCAGTTCCAACTATGGAGCTTTACCTGTCTTTCCTACTAAAGCCACAAATGCCCTAAATGTTATAACAGGATGTGGTCTTGATGGATCTGTTCAGGAAGGACATAGTAATACAAGTTTCACTTCAGTGTTGAGCGAATAACGCCATCGGCACCTGGCGAAAGATTTTTGACTACATAATAACATTTTATAAAACAAAAGGAACTAATCACACCAATTGCAAACCTACATCACTATTGGATGCAGCAGCAAAATTGTTCAGGAGGGTGCTTCTTTCTTGGGAGAAAGATTTGTTTGATGAGCAGAACATCCTAAACAATTGCTAGACAGGCATCAAAGCTGGGGCTGGCAAGTTAAACACAATAGGTTTTGACATTTATTGAATTATTATGAAGTACCATCTAGTTTGGATTCTTTTGTTTGTTTGTTTAGTTTTCCCGGACCTTAAAAAACTTTTATAAGTGATATCACTTAAGTCCCTGTTTTCCACTAGTATGCCATTTGGCTTATAACTATTAGTTAAATCAGTAGTGTGACGTTCGGGCAAGAGATAAAAATATCTGGAATTATCAGTACCTTCAAGATTACTGAAAGGAATGTGTTTTAGCTGTAATTCTAAGACTTCACAGCAAAAATAGAGAATTACCATGCATTCCTTTCAACTTCTTTTGAGAGACACTGTCTCCATAAAAAAAGCAATTCTCATAATGTCACTGATCAATGCTCTGTCTCTACGTCCAAGTACAAATAGGGCAGTTGTGTTTTTAAAGGAATAGAACTGAACAGAGTATCTTAATTTGGACAGTAGAGTATACGCTACTCTAATAATGGTAGATGGATTCCCCTTAAGCCAGAGGTCTTCAAACTTTAGGATGCTGAGACCACCCCTGTCAACATTTTGAGGTGTAAGGACCCCCTCCTGAAAAAAATTCTAAACCTGTAGGCAGGGCTACTGGAATTATGAGGCAGTTGAGGACCAAATTACGCAACAGGCTTGACTAAATTGTGTGGGAAGAAAATGTAAATGATGTTACGTGACGCAGCGTATTTTGGGATAGCATTGCTTCATTATTTTGATTTTTTACACACAGTAACACTGAGGAAAGATGTCACCCCATCAGTACCTGTTTATAACCAAAATACAGAAATTAACATCAGAAAGATTTCTAGTCAACCTTTGTGAAGGGCCCTCCACTCCGCAGGAATACATGCTGCCACATTAGAAGCTCACCTGGCCCTGGCTGAGAGAATCAGGGGTCCCTTAAAACCCTGTCAGTTTTCTGCAGAGTTAAGCAGTTTACCCATGCAGTTTTCCTCTCACTCCCTCCCAACCATGGATCCCTCTCTCACTTTGCAGGCCATTTTCTTTCACCCCTTTTTACAACTTCTGAACTCTCCCCATTCAACCTCTCACTTCACCTTTAATCACCGCTTGCCATTCT
Organism: Lissotriton vulgaris; assembly: GCF_964263255.1. Lineage (NCBI taxonomy): Eukaryota > Metazoa > Chordata > Amphibia > Caudata > Salamandridae > Lissotriton > Lissotriton vulgaris. Next base: position 1,060,718,989 of record NC_141693.1, on the reverse strand, counting down.
GTCTTTTTACTGCCCTCATCTCTAACAGTCTCTCGCATTTATCTCATGGCATCTCTGGCCCCATCACCACCCGTTCCCCTCAGCACTTCTCATTCACCTCATCTCTCCATTCAACTTATTGTCTATTTGTATCTTACACCTCTCCGGTCCCCCCTTTCATCTTTCCCATCTTCCCTTTGTTCTAACAGAAGCCCTCATCTTTGGCTCACACTCCCTTCTAGCGTGTCCACACTACTCTTCTGCAATTTACATTTCTCCTCATCCCTGACCTCTTCAATCAAATTCTCTCAATCCCTTGCTGTCCTTTCTCATCCTCTCATCTCTCCTCACCAAACATACGGGTCGGACCTGTATCCTCCTCTCAGCCTGTACCACTCTGCTTATTGTTCCCCAATTCAAGAAGGCGTGAGTTGTCTGTGTCGCTGTTTTGGTGCAGGCCGCGGTGGTATAGAACTTGCACTCTCCTTTATTTCACTCCACCAAGAATCGATTATCCTTTAGGAAGATATAAAAACATTTCTCTATGCTCTGTAGGTTACCCAATTTGGCTGGTTCTCCTTCTCCTTCTGTGTGTTTCTCATTTGCCTTCAGGCAGCAGATGGTTATTAACCCCAGGGCATCTTTTGATAACAGTAGCGCACTACAAATGTAAATAATAATAATCTGCAGGGGAGCCACTAGACCAGAACTTCTGGGGGAGGAGTACTAACACTCCCAGCCAGGGCTGGCCCTAACACTGGTCGCACACGGTGCAACAGTCTTTTTTGGTGCCCCACCCCGTTTCCTCCTTCTCCATGAATTCCCTCACTACCACTCACCAACAATGCACCTCATCTCTCTATAACACCTTTCTGACAAACATTTCATTTTTTATAGCGCTACTCATAGTTTACTCACACTCATTTCTGTGATCTGCATGGTACATATTCTTTGTAGCAGGCACATTAACCCTCTGCGCTGTGTGGGTGGCAGGAGTGCCCATGTGAGTGCACAGTGAGCGATGCAACAGTGTGAGAGTAGGGTGAGAGGAGTGACTGCAGGGTGAGTGAGGTGGCCGTACGAATTTGGGTCAGGATGCAAGTTCAGAATGGGATGAATGAATGTATGATTACTGCTGGGATTGTTTGAGTGAGTTGTATATTCCCCAATGAGGGGAACAGGTGAGAGAAGTGTCACATGAGTGCAGGATGAGTAGTGTGGTTGTGTGACTGCAGGGTGAGGTATAGGGTGAACAGCGGAAGTGCATTGTGAGTGCAGAGTAGTCATTGTGAGTGCAGGGTGAGCAGGTGAATGGTGTGAGTGCATGGTGATCAGTGTGAGTACATTGTGATCAGTGTGAGCGCATTGTGATCGCTATGAGGACAGGGTGAGCATGAAAGTGAAGGGCGTGAAGGAGGAGTGAGTTGTCTGAATGCAGGGTCCATTCCCAGACACTTGAAGTAACCCAGCATGTTACTGACTGCGGCGTAGGGTTTAAGATCTAGGTTAAACTATTGCTATTATGGCAGGGTGGAGGAAATAAATATTCTGCTGATCCTGCAACAAGGTTCCAGTCTTATGGATACGGTTGCCAGTAGATTATTTTGATAGCCCAGTTGGTACAAAAATAAGCAGTCACCTAAAGCTGTATTTTAAGCACTTATATGTGCATACTTCAAACAGCAAATATAAATAGAAAGCACTTTTAATTGTGTTCTAGGACTGCCTCAATGATCCATGACTGATAATTAAAAAGAACAAACACAGAAAAGTCACATAACGAATGAATACATACTTTTTTATTTATAAATCTATTTAGTGTCAAGAGGAGGTCTCTGCAGGCTCTTTACACAACACACACAGGCATTTTACTTTTGGCAACCCTACTTTATATTCCTTTTCATGAAATGCATTATCACACTACATCAGTAAACGTAAAATATAAATGTAAGGAATAGGCAGAGTGGGACCCAGGGGGTACTGGAATCAGGAAAAAACACTAAGCCTCTGTAACCAGTTTACAAAGGCATGTAAAAATGTAAATGGCCTTTAAAGACCTGTGAAAAACTCTGATGGGCGTGCTGGAGATAAGACTCCAGACACTGCCCAGCTGAGGCCCCAGCAGCTCGAGTTACACTGCAGCAGCCCGAGCTAAGACACAGGGGAAGAGGGGGGCTGAAACCCTTGGGCGTGAGCAGAAGTGAGACTGGGAGCGCGACCCCCTTTGCATCGCTCCACGGCCCCCCTGGGGGTTGCGCCCCACAGTTTGAAGACCCCTGCCTTAAGCGCTAGTATCCTGCATTCATACGAAATTCGAAAGACTTGATATTTGGCCCTATAAGTATACCAAGCTAAAACAATTTCTGCTTTACCGTGTCAAACTTGGTAATCACTTTGCTACTTTCTTACCATTTAAAGTTGCATTTCTCTACTGTATTACAAGTATTCCAAAATTCACCTGATGACCCAACTCAGGCCAGAACTGGACTTTAAATGCATAGGTCATAGATCTGTGTTATGACCTCTAAGATTCTGGCTACTAGCTTATTTGCTTCAGTTAACAGATCCACCCTAATTTAATCATTAATGCACTGATCTGTGGGCAATAACTGCTATTAATTACCCTCCCCACAATTATGGAATGGAGACGTAGATGAGGCAACAGGAGGAGGAACAATAGGAAGAGAGGCAGAGGAGTACTGTGGCCTTAGGAAATATTTTTCTAGAGCTCAACGTGAGTCACTGCTCCAACTGCTGTAACATTCCTTGTGGGATGGATGGAGACATGAGGAAATGTCGGGGGAGAAAGCCTCCAGGGGAGGATTAATCAGTCTGCCCAAATAAGGTAGACAGGTGAAAATGAGAGCAGACGTGTTTGGCTAATGATTTATTTTTACATTGCGATTTCAAGATGTTCATTTAGATTGCATACGCCAACAGCACCTTGCCATCACTTATACATATTCAAGAATTGTTCAAGGACAAAAGTACAGAACTGATTATTTGAAGGAGTAAGCCAAGCCAACATAAATCACTCATTTAACATCATTTATAAGACTGACATAGGAAGACAATATTTTGGTGTAATATTTCATACTGACTTACAGACTTTGTATGCCAAATTAAGACTAAGAACCTTTCTTTTTGGCAGCCATTTAAGTAGCACCCATTTGTACATGATCATTGATCCACTGTGTCACTATTCCATTGCTGGATTCAAACAATATTGAATCCTAGGACCATTGCTACAAAACCATGAATTGTGTGTGCCAAATACATTTAAATGGCCTGGACTGTGTGATAAAGAAATGTCAGTGCAAAATTAACAAGGGTATTAATTTCTGTACTATTTTTTGCTCATACTCAAATATATAACCAATGCTTACATTGGATTCAGCTAGCCTGGCTGATGAGGGGTGTTACGCCGAAACCGGTCCCAGAATGCTTGTTTCCGATTTAGGGAAGACCTGGTTTGGCCGTTAGGGATGGAATGTTCCTATGAGGAACAGGGTCAATACTGATGAACTGAGGTGGCGAAGTCAGCTAAAGAACGATGATGTATTCAACCCAGATCTATGACTGGGGTTAAGTGCCTGAAAAGTTTCAGCGCTCCGTCCACCATCTCCAAGTGTTTCTTTTTTTTGTGCAGCCAGTTGAGGGGGAGGGGGACATCTTTGAGATTTCAATTCTGCATCTCAGAACTTTGTAATTACCCTTCAGTTTCAAACCTATAGTGAACATGAGAACATGGAGAGGGGAACACCAGCAAAGTTTAGGGTAGTTTTTTCTCTCCCAATTTAAACTGAGACCTATTATGTTATCGGTGGATTTGCTCTTCTGATTTTTACAAGATTCATTTTTCAGGTAGGTCGCCCCTTACCTTGAGCCAAGTTTACAGTTAGCAGTATCCTCAGTTCTATAACTTGGCCAGTAATGTCAGGTACTGAGTAACTGCACTTGTGCATGGAGTGCCAGCACTTCTCAGTAGTAAACCACTGGTCTGAAACAGTGAGTACATATTCCTAATGACATTTAAACATTGCACTGACATACATTGTAAAATATTTTGTTATGGAATAGAAGTACATTCAAAGCTGTGGAACGCGTGGAAACATTAGACATTGGGATAAGGGCAAAAGAGCAAAGGGGAAGTGGAAATGTATCCATAAATAGTGTAGTGGTTAAGAAAATACTAAACTAAAATCGGTGGGGAATGCCTTGCAATACAGATATCAGCCACGTTCCGTAATCATCACCCTATTGAATAGCAGCTGCAACTTTGTAGCATAACATAAATAATTTTGCAATGAAACAGGCAAAGACATTTGTCCAGGCGTTGATTGAAGTCTATGTTACAATGTAACCGGGGAGGGTGTATTTTGCAACAGAATCGCGACAACAGGTGCGCACGCGAACAGCAAAACATGTTTAGTTCAAACTACACACGACCAACTATGCAAAAGTATGCTTTTGAAAAGACATGGGAGCATGCAGTTTCGGCCTACCTCTGTCATGGAGCCTGCCCAGCATGTCCAGCGTGGCCCTTGGGAATGCATGGAGGCTGCTGCTGCTCCCCATGGTTTCGGCTACAAAACATAGGAGGGCAGGAATGATGGGGACTTCTGTCCCGTGCCCGTCTCCCAGGTCCCTGTCGCCTTCGGCAGCGCAACTTTCCCTGGGCTTCCTGTTGCACTTCTGCCTGTCTTCCCCTGCTCTGCTGGGAGGCCTGTCGCCCTTCTCCCCGCCGCTCTTTCTCGCTCTGCTCAGACTCGTCGACACATTTCGTCCTTGAGGCTGCTGCTTCTCCATGGCCCTCTTACAAGCCTTGCTCATCCTTTCGAGGCCTTTTTCCCCGTGGCACGCGCCACACCAAATGCGCGGGGGCGTGGCCTCATGCTGGGTGCCCCGCTCTGTAACTGGTCTGTTTTTTTGTTTACTCCCCTGCCTAATTTCAGAGGACAAGGCCTGCCTTCGACTAATGCACCTGGGCACTTGTGCTTAAGCTTGTGCCTACCGTCCCCCGCGTAAACTGTCCCCAACCACCCTCCCTCCCTGCCCCATGTCCCTCCCAGGACTGGCCGCGCGGCGCCAGCTGCCCAGAACGTAAAGACAATGGCTTGCGCGTGCTCGACCGTCATGACACAACACCGTCGCACTCCAGCCGCCTACTGTTGGTTCATTTAGCTCTCTACCTCACTCGTCACGCGCGAGCTCTAGCGTTCCACAGGCGGCAGCTAGACACAACTGCATAATGGTAGGTTGAGTAGAAAAGCAAAGGCGGGTGCTTTCATAAGTGAGCTGAAGCAGTGAAAAAGTGGTCACTTACTTTCTACTCCAAGTCTTTTGAGTCATGAAGGAAAATATTTTTTTTTAACTTTTACTGATCTCAACTTGCCAACATTCCCTCCTAAAACGACCTACACTCAAATCCGCCTTCATGCGCAAAAATAAAATTTCATGCCTGAGAATTCATGAGAAGAGCCGAGGTAGGGATCCAGCTAGGCTTTCTGTGAACCAATCCATGGGCAGAACCAGCAAAAACAGAAGGGTTTCTGTTTTACCTATAATTCTATAAAGGATGGGTGCTGGAACTTTCAATCCTATTCTCATAATGCTATAAGTTCCAGAATGCAAAGGTTAGTTGTTTAAAAGTCAGGAGTAAATGAACGTGTCACTCATGTCATGGATCTCCTTGGTAGATACGCTCTTTGAACATTAGTCTTGGCGCTTGTGCCAGGCTCTAACGTTTTTATAGCTCCCAAATCACAGAAGTGCTTTGCTAGTGATAGATTGCCAAGTGCATTAACATTTGAGCTCAGAAATAACATGTTGCAGATCACTCCTCTAACAGCTCCAAGCCCAAACTATTCCATCCTATTGTTAGCTCTCAGGTGTTGCTGCCCTTGGTCTGGAGTCTGGAGACTACAAGCCTCAGTTTGATAAGCCATAAGGAGGAGGGGCCAGGATTGCTACATGAACACCCCCCCCCCCCAGAAAACCCTTCCCACAGTAAAACCCTATATACAACATTAAGATTACATAATGACTGTTTTTACTACATTATGTCCGTTAAAACTTCTTTTGTTTGTTCCTTGTCTTTACGCCTTCGGGAGTCTAGAAAATTAAATCAAAGTTCAGCAAGGTTAATCTCAACTCAATGCCATATGTCAATGAGAAAGTTCTTCACTAGCCCCTATTCCGCCCCTGGTTTGGTTTCTGGGTCTAGTAATCCCAATTACTTAGCAATAGCTCCTAAATTGACTGACAGCTTGCATGGTTAGGGCATCAGATGGAGCTCATGGCTCAATGACAGGAACCTTCGGGTCGGTGGCCTTTTGGTCGGTGTCAAGTGCAGATCTGACTTGATGGATGAACTTGCCGACCCTAGCTAGTAGACAGGTCATTGTTTCCGAAAAGCATCAGTCCGAGGCCTCTCTGCAGGTTCTATAGCCTAGGTTCCGTAGGGCCGGGCGCAGCAGACGATGGCGATCGCTGACCAACTTTGTACAGCAGCACAAAAGGTGTAACCAAGATTCTCTGCGGTAGTTGCAGAGCCGGCAGGCAATGGCACAATCCGTTCGTGCCCATTTTGGGTTCAAATCTACGATCCCAAGGGCTAAGAGGCGCAGATACAGAATTTTCTTTCTCGCTTGAGTTGATAGTGAGTCTTGCACATACGGTTGGGGTTTGCCAGGAATATAAGACTTGTCCAGGGCCAGAGTTAGTGGATTATATCGGAGTGATGAGCAATCCAGCTCGTACGAGATGGTCTGGACTTGGCACTTGATGGCTAAGGCCCATGCAGAATGTGAAATTTCTTGAAGGGGCAAGCTGTTTCCCTCGATTTTCAATAGGTCAATGCCTTGTGCCACCTTGGTGTGCCATGGGGTACCCACTTCACCAAAAATATTTTTTAGAAAATGTTTAAGATTGTTTTCAGGGGCTTTCAGTACTCTGATGTAGTATTTTAACAGGCCCCCCTGTAGTACTAGCTCCGGGCGTTTCAAGCCTATTTCTAGCCTTAGCCTGTTGTTTCTTGCCTGTCTTGGGGCCTGTAGCACAAGCTTATACGCTTTCACCTGGGCCGCTTTGATCACTTTCTCAAATGCACCTGGGTAGGCTAAGTGACCATACGTTATGGAGGGAATCAGTTTTGCCCTAAGTACAGTCAACATCGGTTCTACTGAGGGACTAGCTAGGCGATGGCTTAGACGTCTAAGGGACAGAATTATTTTGTCATTTCTTGGTCATAGCTCCTTTAAATGTTTGACTGCGGTGGCTCTCTCTGACACCCAAACCCCCAGGTAATTATATGATGAGGCTGTTCTAATTCGGTGCTCCCCCAAGGACCATGTTGCGCCTTTTTTATGGTGGTATTTACCGAAGATTCCAATCTTTGTCTTGCTCTCGTTGATCTGAAGGCTATTTTCCTTGTTGTATGCTGCAAGGCTGTTCAAAGCTCTTTGGAGCCCCACCCTGGTGTGGTCCATTACCACTGTGTCATCTGAATACTGCAGGGTTCCCAGGACCAGCTTCCCCAGTCTTGGAGGTACTAAATTAGCATCTTTCAAGGCTTGCCCCATAACTGCTGTAAACAAGTTGAACAGTAGGGGGGGCAGTACACACCCCTGCTTTAGTCCAGAGTTCGTATCAATTCTTGCTGTTGTGATTGTTGAACTTAGTTTCACCTGGACCCATGTCCCTTCGTAGAGTGCTTTTATGGCTTTAAGCAAGGCTTGGGGGAGCCCCCAAGTTTCAAGTTTTGCCCATAACTGACTCCTATTTACTCGGTGGAAAGCGGTGGAATAGTCTATAAAACAACAAAACAGGGGCAACTTGTTCCTCTTGTTGGCTTGCTTCGCGAGATAGGAGAGCGCTGTAATATTATCCAAGGTGGAACTATTGGCCCTGAAGCCAGTCTGTGTGGGCGGGAGAATGCCGTTCTTATCCACCCAGGCATCCAAGTCCCTTAGTAGTAGGCGGGCGTATACCTTGGCTTCCATATCAAGAAGGGCTATGAGCCTGTAATTAGCCTGGTTTGAGTGGTCACCCTTCTTATGTATAGGAAATAGGACCGAGCCTTTCCAAGATGTTGGCAGGATTGCTGTGGCGAATGAATAATTGAATAGCGGACCAGTCCTTGCTGAGGCCGCTGCACTCTCCGCTGGTGTCTTTAAGCAAGATGTTAATTTTTAGCGGGGTTCTTGTCCTCCTTGGTTTCGCCCCCCGTCTAGGCTTGTTGGCCTTATCCCTTTGAGGACTGAAGTGGATTCTTGCTGACCATGATTGGGCGTAAGGACGTATGGGTATTTTGGTGCGCTGAGGATAGTGACTTCAATGCCCCATTCTGCGAGTTGTGTTGCTTCCTTAAGGACAGCATGTTGGACCTGCTGCAGAGCGAATCCAACTAAAGTGGAGTCTCCATGGGTGTCGGTCTCCAGACTTTTGAACTTTACCCACTCGATCTTATCTGAGGTGATTTGTGCCAAGGAATCAATATGACCAAAGAGGCGGACAATGTTAGACCTATTTAGAATATCATAGGAACCTTTGGCTGTATATCTGGGGGTAAGCAGTACCTCGTAAGTTACTAGTTGAATTTTATGTTGAAGGTGGCACAATGTCTGCCGTTCTCCCACGATGATATGCCTCTGGCAATTCGAGTTTAGAGGATTTATCTAGGTGTCTCCTGGCGGCTGTCTGCCTGGCGCCTCATTTGGTAAACCTTCCTCACTTTGCACTCCATGCAGCTCGGCCTGTTTTGATTTGGGGTTTGCTTCCATCCTGTGTGGGTGCGCCCGGCCTGAGGGGCTTAGGGCGTTGAGTTGTGTACAGGCTTCCTCCTGTGATCTCCTCGGCTGAGCCTCCTCGTCATGTGGGCCCTCCCGATGGGTGTTCTGGTGTCTTTGGGCATCTCCTGGGACGGAGGGTGCATCTCTTAACTTCGTGGCCTTGGTTTCCTGTTTAAAGTTGAAAATGGGAAAAAGTGGCTTTGGGCTGTTTTTGTTGTCTGTGGCACCAGTGATTTGTGTTGCCGGTAATATTTGTCTGCTTTTGGCTTTAGATTTCTTCAGTTGTTTCTTTAGTCTTTTTTTTGCCCTCCTAGACAGCGGTGCTTTTGCTCCTGCCGATGCACCTTTAGCCATCGTGCCGAAGGGGCAGCGTCAAATGAGTCGTCACTTGTGGTGTCAAGTATCATGACCTCGGGGTCCCCGTTCCCTTGTGCTTCGAAAATAGTATTGTTGCTTGGCCCAGCCAGTTTCTCGTTTGGAGGTCTGCTTACCGCACTGCAAAAATTAGTCATTTCAGGGTGCACCGTCTTCAAGGCTGATGACTTTTGGATGGCTTGTTCAAAAGAGAACGTCTCTCTTTGTCCCTTGGCTAACGCCAGCATATCCTTTAGTACATCTGATAGACTTGCCCATTTTTCTATAATGGCGGCACAGGAGTCGGTATTGGCCGCGTTGGCATTTTGAGCTTTGAATAAGACCTCTGGTTTTGCCAACTTCTCATCTTGGCGTGCCAAATGCTGGGCAATTGAGTACAGCAGATCAATTAGTACTTCCATCTTTGTGGACTGCCATAGCAACGCCCTGGCCATTGTATCCTGTACTTCTCTTATTGCTGGCAGGTTTAACTCTTTGAAAGTGACTTCTTCCGTTACGTCCTGCTGTTGTGCTAGGCTCAACGGGCTCCAACCCTCTGTTTGTGGCGTTCTCAGGACAGTAGTTCTTCCTGGGTTTATTGGTGTGGCTTCCAAAGTTCATTCGATGGACTGTTCTAATTTTTGCAGGAATGAAGTTGTTAGTGCATCCATTCCCGGGGAGATTATCTTCTTATTTACTCAAGGTGTCTCAGATGGAATCAAACGCTTGCTTGTGCTCTTTGGAGAAAAAGCTGTGACTGCCTCCTTATGCTCCTCCTTCCCTTTCTCCTCATTCTCCCACACTGTAGGTCTCTCATGAATGTCAGCTGTGATCCTTAGCGGGCTTTTTGCCCTGGCGACGGGCTGGAGACGTACCTCAAGACTCCTGATTCTCTGACTGGTAACAAACTCACAAGAATGGAGCCCCCCTCAGATCCTTTATAGTCTCTGGGGTTCCCTGTTTGGAGACGGTCTCTGACCCTGCTTGCCCCTCGTCCAAAGTTGTTGGACCACTAGACGCCTGGAAGAAATGAGTAATGAGACCTTGGGGGAGGATATTGCCATTGACTGAATCCTGGGATTTTTGGGAGCTTATGCTCCTGGTTATCCTTCTTTGTGCTGTACTTTCGGGCTCCACCTCAACCTCCACCTCCGTGCTTGGTTGGGTCTTTTTGAGCGTCATTCTTAGTCGCCAATAGCTAGGGCTCTGTACGATGTGATTCAGTGCTTAAGAGCCTCCTTGTTGAACTAAGTCACCTATGTTTGACTTGTACTACTGGCTCCATGAGCGCGCCGGCACCAAAGTAGACTACAGCACCCAGAATCCTTTGTGTCAGCACGTAGTTTCCCAAGTTTACCCGAATCTAGGGGCGGGTATCGTAGTGTGGTTGCGTGGACTTGGGTTTTGAGATTTGGATTGAACGCCTACTGGTTCACTCGACAAGCGATACAGAAATCGACCCAGTAAGATGGTTAGCCAACTGCGGCACTTGGCCGCTTTTGAGAGCGTCTATGGAAATGAAGGGGGGTGTTAGACGAGGCACCGATGGTAAGCCTTGGGAATGTCAGGGGATATCTGAGCTGGTCTATGCAAGAGATTTAAGATTTATGATTTGAGCCAGTCTTTACCGAGTCTGCTCGTCTTGGAGGAGGGGAGGGGGGGGGGCAAGCGGAGCACTCAGGGGAACTGCAAGCTGGAAGACCTGGTCAGGCAGCCCTCGGTCCGCACCCCGGGCTCTTACTTCGCAGCCGCCTCTATCGGCGGCCGCGCTCGCCTCTGCCACTTACCTCCCGCGTGGGGTAGAGCTGGGCTGCTCCTAACGCCAAGGCAGGGCCGGCTCTAGGCTCATGGTGGCCCTGGGCAAGGAGCATAGGTAGGGGGCCCGGAAGAGGGGGTCCGGGCGGGGCGGAGCGCGCAGGCCAGTAAAGAGGGGAGGGGGTCAGGGAGTTTAGAAGTGGAACAGAGCCAGAGGCCGCCAAATCCCTGCTAGGGGCCACCACGCAAATATGTATCCATCCTCAGAGGATTAATATATTAAGGATATATATTGGCGTGGTGGCCCCTGGGGTTTGGTGGCCCTGTGCAGGTGCACAGCTTGCACATGCCTAGAGCCGGCCCTGGCCAAGGTGCGGGAGCCTGGGAGCTGGGGCTAACCTGCTCCTTTCTTCTTGCCTCAGTGTGAGCTCTGGACCCCTGAACCGGAGAAGCCACGGTAAAAGTGTGAGAGACTGAGGAAACTTGTAGAACACCAAAAAACACGCTGGCTTCTCCCCTTACTCTCCTTGCAGCTGTGACTGCTGCTCCTCGGCACCGTGGCTCCTCTGCTGTAGCCGTAGCTCTCTGCTCTGCTGCTCCTCCTCCGCACCCGGCAGAACCACCTACTTGGCTCTTGACCCCGGGTGCACAGTCCTGTGCACTTGGAAATTTAAGGTACTGCAGTTTTTACCTATTTGCACTCCCTTATTGTGGTATAAGAACGGGGAAACGGAAGGCACTAATTAGTCCTGCAGGTGCGGCTGCTCAACCGAAATCTTCCAAACAGTCAAGACATGCAGGTGTTAACTGCGTAACAAGCAAGATTGTTAACTTAATCGAAGAGGTGAGACCATTTTAAAAAACAAAGACATAAAAGGAGAGAAAGCTGCCAAAGGATGGAAGGTTCCTGATTTAATCAAATTGAAGCACAGGGCCTGTAAAAATCCATCTTTACCTGATACTGCTAATAACATGGCACAACTTCCTATACTGGACTCACAGTAAAATCCTACCTCCACCTCTTTTCCTAAGGGGGATTCCCAAGTTCATATTAATGTGGAATGCTCTATTAGGTCTGACCCCCTGCAGGAGGACTCCACCCGTTTCTCGCTCGCAGACTATTTCTGCACCTCCTGCACCTCTCCCACTTACACCTCCTACTCGGGTCCTTCGTCTCTTAATGAAGCAATTGGTTTAATTTCTGCCCTGAGACATGAAGCCGCAAACCTGAAGCAAATATTATTGGGATTGGTCAGACTATTAGGACCAGATTACGAATTTGGCGGTCCATCGGACCGCCAAACTCATGGTGGAAGTGCGATGGGGGTCGTGGACTGTTGCACCTGCGGCACGGCAACACCACGCACAATACGAGTTTCATACCCACCTCACTTTTCATGGTGGGAAGCCAAAGGGGGCCCCCTTGTGCCTCTGGGCCTGGGGATACATGCAGGGGACGGCATGGACTTAACAGTCCGTTCCGTGCAGGTACGGCCTTTGACGTCCCCAATGCGGTGCCTTTTTCTCCGAGGTGCTCTAGATACATTGGAATCCTGGACATCTCATGATTGGTTTAATGTTAAGTCACCAGCATTTTGTCGCCTGCTTTCAAAACATAAAGTGGTCAGGTTGAATATCCGTCCTCAGACTTTACCTAATGTTAGTATTCCCAGAGTGGCTTCCTGTCTTGCGTCTGGTATTTGACGGCACCAAAGTTGCATTATTCCTCATATTGGTACCCTACAGTTCTAAGTGTGGCATTCCTGATGAAGGCACTTAGCGCCGAAGCACGTGTAAATCTTATGAAGACCAATCAATAACCCAAACCTACGATCTCTGGCCTATAATGATCATGTTTGTGTAATTGTTTGATTTTTAGAGATGTACTGAGAATCATGTTGTTAGATTAAACTTGAGCCCATTTAGGACAATAAGATATACGAAAATACCAAAACATTTGTACATTGATGGTGTATTGCTGTGTGAATGTATGATTGTGTGGATAACTGTATTGTTGTTTTTTCAATTTATGTAACATTGTTGAGCTAATAATAAAATATAAAAATAGTATTTATTCTTAGTCTGTTGGCCCATATATATATATATATATATATGATCCCACTGGAGAAATACTTGTGCTCGGACTGAAAAGACCACATGTACCAGCATGCATACAAGCGTGACTCCCTCGACAAGCAAACCCACCTGGGAATATTTAAATGAGCATACAGGGTGCCTGATTGAGCTATACAGTGCAGTTCCAGTTTGTTTTTTCCTATGAATAAGGAGCTTAGCCAGCCCCGAAACGCGTCAGGAAGGAGAGAGACATTTCCAGAGTGTCACTGCCGGTTTTCTTAATAAATGGTTTTTCCACCACTCTGCTGCTGTGTTTGTCCTCGAAACAGGGCAAGTTTTGATGGGATTGAAAAAACCATAGGTTTCAGGCAGGCTATAGTTAGTAATTATCATTTAAAAAAGGGGGGGCGGAGCTAGCCGGCGTCTATGGCGGACGCGTAAGAGCAGAGCTCCGCGTCGGCGCCAACTATTATCCGACAAAGATCCTTGCTCAGCAAAGAAATCCCAGCGAAAACGGCAGGAATTGTCGACCCTACTCCTTCCGCGACTCCACCCGAAGTTTGGGGCCGATCCGCGCTCGGACACACCATTTTTCAGCAGCTGCGAGGTGGCGAGAGACCAGGCCGCGATCCCCGACCTCGCTTGAGAGCCGAGACCGAGTTACGTGACCCGATGTGCGGCCGCGCGGACAAGCTGACCTGGACCCCTCCGGGTCCCGGCGAAGGCGGACCCCCAGACTCCACGCCACCTCATCGACACACAGAGTCACCAGCTGGCGGGGGTTCCCGGAGCCGTGAGACCCCGAAAACACCCCTGGGCTAACTGCGGAGGAGGCGGCGAGCCGCGTGGCGCAGGTCGGGGCCTGACGAGGCGCCATCACCCGGGCCCAGTCGACGAACGAACCCCACAAGCACTGGACAGGAGAGCGGCTAGGTACCAACTCAGCCGGCACCCCGGGCGGTGCCCGCCACGCTTCCCCGGCCTAGCGGCATACCCACGCCCATTGCCGCAACGAACCGCACTCAACGAGGGCTACGTACTGCTCACCCGCTGCACCCCCCACCGTGGTGCGGACTTTAGGCTGTCTGGGAAACGCGACAATGGTGAAGGGGGACAGGACCCAGTCGAAACTGTCGTTCGACCAGCGCCGCCAGAAGGAACCAGGCCCTCCGGCCTCCCAGTCGCCAGGAGCGACCAACGACCCGGGCTCCTCGCTCTGCGCGGAAATAAAAGGCATGCTCACGACCATGGAGAAGGGCCTGCAGGAAGGTATGTCGGCCATTGGTAACAAGATCGACGCCCTGGCGTATCGCATGGACCGCATGACGGAGAGGGTGGATAAACATGCGGAACGACTCGACATGGCCGAACGCAGACTGACTGAGGCTGAAGAGGCGCAAACGGAGTGGGACGCTGACCGAAAGCAGTTTGGCCGCCTGCTTCAGGTGATACAGGAAAAGTCGGAGGACTTGGAGGCGCGCTCAAGGCGATCCAACATACGAATAACGGGTGTGGCCGAGACGACCCAAACGGGTAAGATGGAACTTTTTGTCGAAAAACTACTTAAGACACTCTTGGGAGACGACACCTTTTCCCCAATGTTCATTGTTGAGCGTGCCCATCGCACCCTTGGACCTAGGCCACCCCCGGGCGCAAACCCCAGGCCGATAATTGCGAAATTATTGAACTACAGAGACAGGGATGCGGCGCTCCGTGCGGCCTGCGAGAAGGGGTCACTGCAACACGAGGGGATGAACATATCTTTATACCCTGATTTCACCACCAAAGTGCAGGAAGAACGACGGCGATTTGTCCCGTACAAGCAACAATTGAGGGACCTTGGCCTGGACTACGCCATGTTATACCCGGCGCGGCTGCGCATTAACTGTCAGGGACACTCTCACTTCTTCACGGATCCCAAAGAACTACAAAAATCCTTGAAGGTGTGGATGAGGGAGAACAGAGGGAGCTCAGACACGCGTGCAGCGGAACAATCAGGAGCGGAGGACCTGGAGGAACAGGACTGAGGAGCGGGAGCGCTCTCATGGACACACCGGCAGGCCGCAGCTTCAGGGGCACACATGGCGCCACTCTACTTTGACACGATACGCTCTCCCCGCTCAGTCTGAACTGTGGAATATCTGGACTCCCTGAGCGCCCTAGAGCGGGGGAGACCTGAGTGATTCGGCTGGGCGCCCCTGAGCCCTCGCACTTGCGGCACACTGCAACCCTGGATGGGCTCAACTGCCCTGGAACTGGACACGATACAGGTCAGAGGCGGCTGGAGGGACGGGAGGGGGGGGCTCGGACAGAGAGCCGGACCTTGTTATGCACTCCTTGCTTGCTGAGCTTTGCCTCTAAGGCGCTGGCGTGAGGGCTATGTATGAACATTGTACGGAGGTCCAGGTGGGACAGTGGACGACGGGCAGAACGAGTAGGCTACCTCTGCCCCAGCGCTGCCAGCAGTGACGGCTCAGATTGAGCCAGTTTGAGGTGTTATTGAATGGGATTGCCAGAGGGTGGGGGGGGGGGACACAGGGGATTCGGTCACACCAGGTTGGGGTCGGTTGACTGTGGGAGGTGGGTAGGGGTTCTTGTTCTGGAGTTCGGAATGTTCGGGGGGGGGGGTCACAACTGTGTTCTGCAATGTTCCATGCCCTGGAGGGGACCGGTGGTGGGGGCGCACGTGGGAGGGAGGGTTGTTTACCGCTGGTGCTCATTATATGTTGCCACTTTTCGAATGGCTGAATCGATACTAGGGGACCCACTGCTTAACACTGAAACCCTAACTGCGTTGACATGGAATGTAAGGGGTTTGAACGACTACCGGAAACTCGGCAAGGTGCTGCACTACCTCCAAAGACACCATGTGGACCTGGCTCTGTTACAGGAGACGCACCTACCCAACACCAGTAGAATGCTCACACATAGAGGTCTTCAGGGTAACTCCACTTATGCGGGCTTCACCTCACACGCTAGGGGAGTGCTCACGTGGGTAAATCCTAAATCTAAACTTTCACTCACGCTACTCAGAGCGGACCCGGAGGGCCGATTTGTGTTAAGCAAATGCACGGGTAAGGGACATAATCTCCTGATCATGAATGTGTATGGCCCGAATTATGACTCCCCAGAATTTTATGCGGCGCTGGCAGGGCACTGTGCTGAATGGCCCACAGATAACCTGCTTTGGGGGGGGGGGACTTTAATTTCACCTTTAGCCCTGAACTTGATAGATCGGGGGGGCCCCCCAGGCGTCCGGCAGCAGCTGCGCAACAAATGCAAGCCGAAATGGTGAGACTGGGGCTGGCGGATGTCTGGAGGGAGCGGCATAGCGCGAGGGGGGGTTACACATACTACTCAGCGTACCACAACCTCCACACTAGGATTGACTACTGGCTCTCCCCTATTACTCTACTGACGATGGTGAGGGACTGCAGAGTCCTCCCGCGGACGCTGTCTGACCACTCCCCCATACTACTGGTTCTGAACACACCACAACCTAGGATCCCCCCGTTCACGTGGCGCTTCCCACCGTACTCTCTGTTAGATGAGGCATTCCGGGCAGAACTAGGGGAGGACATAGACACGTTCTTTTCCAATAACGTAGGCACGGTGGATAGCTTCGGAACGGTTTGGGAAACCTTTAAAGTCTATGTTAGGGGTGTCGTCATGGCCAAGCATTCCAGTGTCCTCAGGGCTATCAGGAGTAGACTGTCACTGCTCGAGGGGCGAATTGCGGATTGCGAACGCCAACGACTGACGGACCCGTCCCCGGAGGGGGATGAGACGTTGCGGGGGCTCCTGACAGAGTTCCACGAGGAGGCGGACAGAGAGGTCAGGCACCTAGGGAAATACGCAACGGCCCGCGCATACGGTGAGGGCGACCGGCCGGGTTCTCTGCTAGCCAGGATTATGAAGGGCGCCAGGCGACGCCAGGGTGTCACTGAATTGCGCTCCGCGGACGGGGAGACACTGACATCGTGGGGAGATATTCTGGCGGAATTTAAAGGATTCTACCAAGACCTGTACACCAGCAAAATCTCGGGTGTGGAGAGCCACATAGACAATTACTTAGACTACATCAAAATGCCGTTCTTAGAGAACTGGCAGAGGGAATTCCTGATGTCCCCTATTCTCCGAGAGGAGATTGCGGACGCCCTAGACAGCATGAGGTCAGGCAGTGCGCCCGGAATCGATGGATTGACCGTCGCCTTTTATAAGGCGTACAAGGACAAGCTGCTCCCCTATCTCTCCACCCTCTTTGATGAGATCTGCGAGTATGGTGCGATGCCCCCTTCTATGAGAGAAGCACTCATAGTGACGATTTTGAAACCTGGCAAGCCGCCTGACCTCCCGGGGTCCTACCGCCCCTTGTCCCTTATCAACGTCGATGCGAAGCTGTACGCTAAGGTACTGGCAAACAGACTAGCGCTCGTCGCCCCAGAATTAGTTGCCCCAGAACAGGCGGGTTTCATCCCGGCCAGAAACCTCACGTACAACATCAGAACGGTTATGGGAGCCATCCAACACACCAAACATGACACCAAGGCAGTCGCTGTCTTCTTAGATATGGAGAAGGCGTTCGACTCCGTGGAGTGGACGTTCATGCGCAAAGTCCTCAGGAAACTGGGACTGGGGGACCTTTTCCTCCAACTCCTCGGCGCACTTTATCACCAACCCACTGCGAGAGTTCGGCTGGGTGACGCCGTTTCGGAGGCGTTCACTGTGAGCCGAGGCACGAGACAGGGCTGCCCCCTCTCGCCGCTACTGTACGCGCTGGTCGCGGAACCGCTGGCTTGCGCGATGCGGGAATACCACTCCTACGAAGCCATCAGCTACCCTACCTACAAGATCGGTATCTCCACATATGCGGACGACACGTTGTTGTACGTCAGGGACCCGGTGAACAACCTCTCATCGGTCCTGCGGGAGGTGGTACGATTTGGGGCCCTTTCGGGACTGAAGGTGAACTGGCCAAAGTCCGTGGCTTTCCCTCTGACCCCTGTTACCGAACCCTTCGAGATGGACTACCCGCTACAATGGTCCATGGACCCGGTCAGATACCTGGGTATAAAGATACACACGGACCCAGACATAGTGTTACGCGAAAACTACGGTGTTGCCTATAGTAAACTAGTTGACGATGTAGAGCTCTGGATTAAGCTTCCGCTATCATTAATGGGCCGCATTGCCTTGATGAAGATGGTGGTCCTCCCTTCGTCAGTAGAGTAATAGGGGAGAGCCAGTAGTCAATCCTAGTGTGGAGGTTGTGGTACGCTGAGTAGTATGTGTAACCCCCCCTCGCGCTATGCCGCTCCCTCCAGACATCCGCCAGCCCCAGTCTCACCATTTCGGCTTGCATTTGTTGCGCAGCTGCTGCCGGACGCCTGGGGGGCCCCCCCGATCTATCAAGTTCAGGGCTAAAGGTGAAATTAAAGTCCCCCCCCCCCAAAGCAGGTTATCTGTGGGCCATTCAGCACAGTGCCCTGCCAGCGCCGCATAAAATTCTGGGGAGTCATAATTCGGGCCATACACATTCATGATCAGGAGATTATGTCCCTTACCCGTGCATTTGCTTAACACAAATCGGCCCTCCGGGTCCGCTCTGAGTAGCGTGAGTGAAAGTTTAGATTTAGGATTTACCCACCTCTTTAATAACCTCCCGATTGTCCTCTCCAGGGCTTTCTTCACGACCTTAAACAAACTCCTTATCAGGCTCGCCTGGGCCGGGAAACAACCTAGAATCCAATGGAAGGTGCTTCAGCTCCCATACGAGCAAGGGGGGCTGGCTGCCCCAGATCTGGAACGTTACTATAGGATAGCGCAGGCCTCCCACCTCCATACCTGGATACACGGCGACCCGGATATCCCGCATGTGATTCTGGAGCGCCTTTTCGCGGCCCCTACTCCACTCCCGGCGACTATCTGTAGCCCTGGCGACCGCAGAGTGGGCACACTGGATTCCATCCGTTCCACTAACCACGCTTGGAACTCCATAATACAGAGGCAAGATAAGATACTACTGTACGCTCCTAATATGCCGATACATTGGGCCCTTTGGCTTCCTACTTTGGCGGAACCTGGTGTACACAAAGCCCTAGCGGATCTAGGGGCGCACACGCTGGGGGACCTTTTCCAACGTGGCAAAGTTAAGACGTGGGACCAGCTGGTGCGGGGGCTTGACCGCCCCTCCCTGCTCCATCGCTTCCAGTATCACAGGGTGCGCAGTGCCCTGCTGGACTTTCTAGGCCCCGATATGGAGGAACCCCCTGTGATACCAGAGCTAGAGTATGTCATTCACACAGAGTCCCCGAAGAAGCTTACTTCTAAGCTTTACAATATGGGACACGCCCACACGGCACTGCAGTACACAAGGGCGCGACTGGCCTGGCAGACCGATTTAGACATGCACATTGACGATGGAATGTGGACGTACTGCTGCGCGGCCACCAGGCGGATCTCGCTGAATGGGAGACACCGCCTTCTTCACTTTAAATTCCTGCAACGAGTATATTATACACCTGAAAGATTGCATCGCTATGGGCTTCGCGACTCTCCCCGTTGCGAGAGATGCCGCGCCCCAGTAGCGGACTTCATGCACGTTGTCTGGCTATGTCCGGGAATCAGTAAGTTCTGGACGACTATTTTTACGGAAATAAGCAAAATAACGGGACAGGAACTGGACGCTGACCCGGCACTCGCTCTGCTGGGCTATACGAGGAATGTGCCGGCGCCGGTGCGTAAACTGGTCAGCATGGGCATACTACTTGCCAAACGGGTCGTGGCCTCCTGTTGGATGAAGGGTCCGCTCCCGACTCTCAAGCGGTGGGCTAACGACATGCTGTACTGTAACACGCAGGCGGAGACATATAGCGAATTGCTCCCTCCCCGTAGCCGCCCCAAAAACTTCTGGGAGCTCTATCGCACCTATCTCTACTCCAGGATGGACGACGACGACTTGGCCTCGGGAGGGGATGAGGGCCAGGAGGGCGCAGCGAACATAGATCCCCCCTGATTCCAGCGGCAGTACCGCTTGCTAGACAGCGCTAACAAGTTAGGTAGACGTTCAGCCATTCCCAGCCTTACGGGATCATACATACACCTGGGCACTCAGCAGGAAATGCACACCACCACACCACACACCTCTCCAGCAGATTGCACCTTACACCACAGGGAACATGCAGACTAGGGACCGGTTATGAGAGGGCGGGGTTGGGGGTTGGGTTGTTAGTTGGGAGAAAATATAAAATTTTACAGATATGTCTGACTATGCACAGCGCACGATGCAATACTACTGGCATACCATCCTGGGACCTTCACCGACCGGCCTGTACACTGGACAATTCCAAGCTGGGAGCTTCTTCTTGGTACCCTTGTTGTAAACACTACTGTCTCATTGGTAAGAAGACCTGGCCTACCGCCGGCCCGAGAAGGGATGTAGGTGAAGGGCCCTGTACGCAATGTAATGTGCTATTGTTTGATAAATAAATAAATAAAAAAACAAAAAAAAAATTATCATTTAAAAAAACCTAGGAATTCATTGAAAAAACCATAGGTTTCAGGGGTGTTATAGCTGGTACACAGTCAAAATATCGAGTTAGAAATATCGATGTACCAAAATATCGTGTCAATAATATCGAAGGTGCAGAATATCGAAGAAAAGAATATCGTTGGACAGAATATCGACCCTAAGGTAAGTAATATCGAAATACTTAATATCGATGTAAGTAATATCGAAGTTAGTAATATCGATAGCATATATATCGATGTTACTAATTTCGATTACACTAATATCGATATTTGTATTATTTCTGTTGTATTTTATTATGTATGTGTTATATGTTTTACTTAAGTTATTAAAATAAGTACTATTATATGTGTTTTATATATATATATTAATACATTTATTTATAAGTTAATCATATGTTTTAGTACCGGAGCGGGTTGTGGGTTTATAGGGGAATAGGGTGGGAAGTAATTTAATTATGTTAAATTGATTAATAATTAGTAGTTAATATTAATTAATTATAAATAATTGGTAATTAAATTTAATTAATTGGTTAATCATTTTAATTAATTGATTAATTGATAAATATGTTTTATAGCGGGTTGTGGGTTTATAGGGGAGTAGGGTGGGAAGTAATTTAACTATGTTAAATTGATTAATAATTAGTAGTTAATATTAATTAATTATAAATATTTGGTAATTCAATTTAATTAATTGGTTAATTATTTTAATTATTGATTAATTGATAAATATGTTTTATAGCGGGTTGTGGGTTTATAGGGGAATAGGGTGGGAAGTTATTTAATTATGTATAATTAATTATTCATTAGTAGGAATTATAAATAAAATTTAAATAATTGGTAATAATTTTAAATTAATTGGTAAATAATTTTAATTGATTGGTAAATAATTTTAATTAATTCATAAATAGATAAATGTGTGCTGTTGTGGGTAGTGGGTTTATACGGGAATATGTTGGAAGTAATGTAAATGTAATTAAGTAATAATTATTTTTAAAAGATTGTTTTGTAAATAATATAATTGTTAAATAATTAGTAATTGGTAAATAAATATTATAAAATGGTATTTTTAAATATTTATTTTAGCTTACATATATTTAGGTAATCATGTTTTTTATAAATATGTATAGGTATTGTATATGGTTTACATTTTTTCAATACTTTATATCATTATTTAAATAAAAAGATTTTATTTATAAGTATGTTATTTTAACCCCTACGCTATCCAAAATTTTCCCTACTGTTGCATTCTCTGGAGTTGGAATAGTAATTGTTACCCCTACTCTATCCAACGCTTTCCCTACTGTTGCACTCTCTTGAGTGGGAATGGTAATTTTTACCCCTATGCTATCCAATGCTTTCCCTACTGTTGCACTCTCTGGAGTGGGAATAGTAAGTTTTACCCATACGCTATCCAACGCTTTCCCTACTGTTGCACTCTCTGGTGTGGGAATAGTAATTTATACTCCTACGCTATCCAACACTTTCTTTGCTGATGCACTCTCTGGAGTGGGAATAGTAATTTTTACTCCTACGCTATCCAACGCTTTCCCTACTGTTGCACTCTCTGGATTGGGAATAGTAATTTTTACCTCTACCCTATCCAACGCTTTCCCTACTGTTGCACTCTCTGGAGTGGGAATAGTAATTTATACCCCTACGCTATCCAATGCTTTCCCTACAGTTGCACTCTCTGGAGTGGGAATAGTAATTTTTACCCCTACGCTATCCAACGCTTTCCCTACTGTTGCACTCTCTGGAGTGGGAATAGTAATTTATACTACTACGCTATCCAATGCTTTCCCTACTGTTGCACTCTCTGGAGTTGGAATAGTAATTGTTACCCCTGCGCTATCCAACGCTTTCCCTACTGTTGTACTATCTGGAGTGGGAATAGTCATTTTTACCCCTACGCTATCCAACGCTTTACCTACTGTTGCACTTTCTGGAGTGGGAATAGTAATTTTTACTCCTACGCTATCCAACGCTTTCCCTACTGATGCACTCTCTGGAGTGGGAATAGTAATTTTTACTCCTACGCTATCCAACGCTTTCCCTACTGTTGCACTCTCTGGAGTGGGAATAGTAATTTTTACCTCTACCCTATCCAACGCTTTCCCTACTGTTGCACTCTCTGGAGTGGTAATAGTAATTTTTACTCCTACGCTATCCAATGCTTTCTCTACTGTTGCACTCTCTGGAGTGGGAATAGTAATTTTTACCCCTACGCTATCCAACGCTTTCCCTACTGTTGCACTCTCTGGAGTGGGAATAGTAATTTTTACCCCTATGCTATCCAACGCTTTCCCTACTGTTGCACTCTCTGGAGTGGGAATAGTAATTTTGACCCCTACGCTATCCAACGCTTTCCCTACTGTTGCACTCTCTGGAGTGGTAATAGTAATTTTTACCCCTACGCTATCCAATGCTTTCCCTACTTTTGCACTCTCTGGAGTGGGAATAGTAATTTTTACTCCTACGCTATCCAACGCTTTCCCTACTGTTGCACTCTGTGGAGTGGGAATAGTAATTTATATTCCTACGCTATCCAACACTTTCCCTACTGTTGCATTATCTGGAGTGGGAATAGTAATTTTAACTTCTACGCTATCCAAAGCTTTCCCTACTGTTGCACTCTCTGGAGTGGGAATAGTAATTTTGACCCCTACGCTATCCAACATTTTATATAATTAATTGTAAAAATATTAAAAGTATATTTAATTTTTTATGTTTTGTACATTTTATTTATGTTATTGTTTTATGTTTGTAAATGTATTAGTAAATTAGAATATATTTTAATAATTTATAAGTTACAAAAATAATTATTACAACATATTGTTCAGAACATATATATTATATATTTACAGTATATATTTAATTAGTATATTATTATTATATATGTATTATTTGTTAAGTTTAAACATTATTAGATACTTATAACTATGTATATTATATTTATTAGTGTAATTTAATTTATTTTACAATTATATTTAAAAAGAAAACGATATTTTTAACATCGATATTTTTAACATCTATATTATTTTTTCGATATTTTTGTACTTACCATGTTGTAGATAGGATTTCGATATTCTTGCCCTCGATATTTTAGACTCGATATTTCTGTAGGTCGATATTTTGGAGGTCGAAATTCTGTCAGTGATCCGTTATAGCTAGCTGGACATTTCACTCATACAAAACCATTGAAATTCCTCTGTTAAAGTTAGTTGTACTAACTGTAACTCTCACGCCCGCAATCCACTGGTGATGATGTCACATATTACATCATTCATGACATGGTCAGTGACATCACTGATGACATCTCAAATGACATCACTGATTACATCATTCAGTGAATGTGGTTTGGTTTGTTATTTAAATATGTTTTATATATATAGCAATCTGCATTGAAGAATGAGTGGATATATAAATATAAATATCTGGATGGAGGATTTAGTAGCAGTGTCATTGACTGTTTACTTGACTAATTTATAATGTCTCACTAAATATATTGGATAGTGAGTAAAGTGTGTGAATATCTGGATCACTTTGTCGGTTGTTGTGTAAACTGCTGCACCAGTTTGTTACTAGCTATGTAAAAGTCTATATTAGTTATTGATTAGTTAACTGAGTATTTGTATGGGAGAGTGAGTGTGTGTGGTTTAGTGGGGGGTGTGACTGCTCAAAGATCTGTGAATAATTGATTCAGTAGGTATATGAGGTTAAGAGTACATGTTATAACAGTTGTTTGGGTGAGTGAATATCTTTATAGGTGTGGTGATGAGCAAATATATCTCTCAATGGTACATGTCCAACAAAGTAGTGATAGAGCGCGCAGGTCACCCGACTCAGTTTACCATACTCACCATGAATCAGTGATGTTTAACTTTCATTTAGGACCTATACCATTGATTTACCAATCCACGTCCTCGGTACCTAAAGTCCTAAAGGATCAAGGTTAGAATAATAGGAAAATAACATTTGCACTCATATAATAACCACAGACTCTGGAAGTTTTAAAAATCTTTATCTAAGTTTCTTAAATGGTCATGATCCAAAGATTAAACACCAACAGACTTTCATTTATGAAGATAAGAATTAATGTGTAACTATGCAAAAGATATATTATACTGAACATTTAGCAATAAGAGAAGGTATGAAAAGGAACATGCTATATATTCAAACGATTTGGCATTTAACAACAGGGAAGGGTAAGGAAAAAGGAAATACGTAATCAAGCCTATCTTAAGATTTCAACAATAGGGAGGGTAAGAAAAGGGAACATATGCAATCAAAACCTTTAACGGTAGGAAAGTTAAAGAGAAAGAAATAATACCCATACAAATGTATATTTACCTAGAACGGTGTGAAGACCAACCCTGGCCACGGGCTGGACGAAGGACAGAAACCCCAAAAGTTGCAGTCACCAGTAGGCTTGCAGGTGCAGATTCAGAATCAGTACAGGTAAAGCCAAATTGGATCAGGACAAAACCAACAAAGGTTAAGACCGGCACCCTCAGTTCAGTTGCAATGCCTGCGCTACTCCCTCTGCATCTAACAGCCAGAACCCCGATTGGGTTATTGATTTCCCCGACAAAGTGCTTCACCAGCACTTCAGCTTCCCGAACCCCGATTAGGTCAGGGAATCATCTGGCAGAGTGCTCCACAGCCCTCTGTTCTTGGTCATCTATTGAGTGCGTTGGGTCAGTGACAGGTCAGCTATTCGGACAAGTAGAACAAATTAACTAACTAAGCCTACCCTAGTTATACTATTTTTCGGGTCAGTGCACCACCCCCAATGATCCAAGTGTAAGGATCCCCAATTTGATTCGACAAGGAATGAGGAGAGGTCATTACACCATACCAAAATGAAACTTGCTGCATATCATAATTAAATTAATGTTCCCGCCCATCAATTTATTTTCACATGACATCTTTATTCCACCCAGCAATGAATTTTCTATTAGTAAATACATTGTATTAACATTGTACATTTGAGCTTCCTCTGACAGAGGTAAAGGGTCAGCTTTCCAGGCGCATCTTGGATGAGACTGTTCCTGGCAACCATTCAATGCCAATTCAGAAGCGTCCCTTGGTTTCTTGTGCGCATGTTCAAAATGGATGCAGTGGGATCTCGTCAGGCCCAAAGGAGTTACATGGAAGCCAACCGGTTTTAGAACAAAGGATAAAAGAGTATTCTGTATACCACTTATCTCTGCTCTGTACCCATTATTTTATATTTAACTATAGCATTAAGATTAGGCAGAACGTACAGCTTAGCAAAGGCAGCTGAGCAAGCTTCATGCATGCGGTTACACAGAGCAGCCATTTTAGTTCTAGTGCGCAGAAGCGAAAGTTTTCCTCCAAGCGAAAGATACGTCATGTCACGTGAGTGTGACCGACGCATGCGCTGTAAGAAATCCCGCGTAGCAGCAGCCATTTTATTTGCAAGCGGATTTAACATTAGTAAAACACATAAGCAAGCTTCACTCAGACACCGATTTGTGTCGTGTAATGCAATATTAATAAAACAAACATGTTGATTGATGTATTAACGTTATATCGAGAGGACTGATTACAAGCAAGTTGCATTTCGTGCAAATCCTTGCTCCATCAATCCCCTCTTTGATGATATTTTATATCATCACTAATTAATGAAACAGAGGCCAACTTTTCACAATTCACCCAACTCAATCTCTTTCAAACTTTCTATTTTGTCTCTTTTCGTTGTTTGTGTGAAAGTTTTTCACTTTCTTGTATATATTTCCATTCAACTCTTCTAATTCAAGTTCATCAATATTTCTCTTTTTTCCTTTCTTATTTACTGTATATGCCTTTTTGTGCTTCTGACATTTGCAACAAATTATTATTCCCAAAATCAGTAAGCCTAATCCCGTCATTTGGCAACAGTATTCTACCTACAAAACTTTTTCCTACATTAGAAAGCCAACTACCTATTGAGGAGAGACCATCAGTAAGTCTCTTCCATGCTCTATCAACCTCCAGTGGTTTGAGCTCTTTTTCTAAATGCGTAATATTTCTTACATACCCTTTGATTTCAACACTTTTGTCAGGTATGTAAGTGCAACAAGGTTGCGCTTTCAACATTCTACAGACTCCACCCTCTTTTGCTAACAATGTATCAAGAGCAAGTCGATTTTGTAAAACCATTGATCTGATCGAAACCAATTCGGTATTGACCATCAAGAACCCTCCAGCAGTGTCAGTTGATAACCGATCCACTACTGTTGACAATTTGCAAATTCTGTGCGTATTCAGAGCCACTCCCACTGTAGGTATCAATGCACTAAATATATCACCTACTATTTCACCAAAACTAGCTCTTTTATTACGTATTAATCCATTAGTCTCTTCATTGTTTCCAGTGATTTTATTTACATGATATATTTTAGGGAAAACTATTCCAAAATAACCAATAATCTGGCAATTTGTAATAAGCCTTGTTTCCACATATGAAATAGATTCCTAGAAACACAGGTTCAGTTCCATCTTTGAAACCTCAACCCCCAATTACCTTATAATTGTGTTCATATTCACTGGAACCAATGAATATATTGTTATGATAACTTGTTCTTTTTCTATGGAGACAGAGTTTCCCTTTCTTTTCAAAATCCAGTAACATAGCAGCATGAGTCTTGCCATTTGGGGTGAACCCTATATTTTCAGCCCATTTAGGAATTTTATGATTCTTATCATTTGGTTTTCTTTGGAAATTCTCTCTCCTTTTCTCAACCATATTTAAAAATATTTTTTCTTTTTCTTGTAATAAGCATGTAAAATTATTCTTATGTGCTTCAGCTATATTTGTTTTACCTATTGTTAGAAAATATTCAATCATATAACGTGTTAGATCACTCTTAGTATGTACAGGATTCAGGTTACTACGTATAGGAAGTTCAGAAAATATCACATCTGAACTAGAATAGTGCAAAGGTCCTTTCTTATAAAATAAACTAGCTAAAATAGTAAAAGGAAATACCATATGTTAGTGGTAAATTATGGTAAGTCACACCTTCAGCTACCGAAGTAGGTAACTTCATACAAACATAGCAATCTTCTATTTCCATAGCTTTTACGTAGTGTACTAATAGGTTTGCCAATACATTTAAGTGATTTCTGTTTTTAAGTCCAGTATAATGTAGTCCTTCCTCATCTGATGCTTCTAAGTCTACCTTCTGTTGTTTAATGCTAAGTGCTTTCTCCTGTGTATCTATTTTTCTAGGTATATCTATCGTTTGTAGCTCATTAGTATTATTCTTCATGTCTCTACTCATTATGTAAGGAATGGCTATTGTCAGTCCTAACCATACTATGAGTACTATCAATATACTACATGTGCATATTCTAAAGCATGTTTTCAAACAGTTTCTTCTCGGTCTTCCATTAACAGTACGATCAGCCATTTCTGACCCAGGAGACTTAACCCCTCTTTGTAGCTTTTACACAGTCTTTTAACCTGTGAAATTTTTCAAGTGGTTCTTACTTCTCCGTCAACCTGATCAGCAATCAATTCGTCATCACTTTCGTCACTTATTTCTAAGTTTTCGAAATCATCAAGAACGATGTAAGTCCATTCAGGGCCCTTGAATTTATTATTCAGCCTTTTCAGTCGTGGACTTTTCCTTCTTGGTTGTATTACAGACTGTTCAGTTTGACTAGTTATTTCATTTACTTGTTCTGGTTCTTCATTTATTGTCTTTAGACGAAGTCTCAATCTTTTGACACACCTAGGCCACCTGTCTCCTTTTCTAAGTCTTTAGGCTGGCACTGTACTCTGGCCTTCTTCTAATGCTCTTTTATTTTCATTCAGTTGTGGCACATCTATTTCAACACTATCTTCTGTATCCTTCTCTATCTGACTAGGTCCAGGTCTTATTTCTATTTCTTCTGCCTGGTTACTAATCTGGCCTTGTTCAGGTATCTGCTGAATTTGACTTTGATTTGATTCACCGTCTTCTTCCTGAACACATTTTCCTTCTCCTATCTGATCCTGCTCAAGCTCTTCGAACTCTTGATTTTCTTCTGCTCGAGCTTCCGCCCTTTTACCTATCTGTCCCTCCTCAGACTCTGGAGCTGTGACAGGTATTCGGCATGTCCGAGTATATTGATTTTACCTTATCTGATCTTCCTCAAGATTACCATTGGCTTGAATTTCTGTAATCTGAGTCCGTTCTTCTAGACCTATGTCATCCTCACTATCACTCTGACTGTCTAGATAGGTTTGACTTCTGGTTCTCACGTATTATGCAGGTATCTCAACTACTGGAATCCAATCATCTTGACTGGTGCTTGGTTGTTCCTCTTCAGCAACTTCAAGATCGATATCTTGAGACCCCTAAGCTGCACAACTTCAGCTTCAGTTTTGCCAGGTTCAGTCACTCTTTTTGTATGACTGGCATGGATCCGGTGTGGAACTCCTTCGCACTTTACAGCTGTGGTGGTAACCCAAATCACTTGACGTGGTTTTCCCCATCTCGGTGCAAGGCAAGATTTGCAAGTATGTTTCTTTAGCACTACCCAGTCACCTGGGTTCAGGTCATGTGCTGGTGTTTCTTGTCTGGCGACAGCGTCTTCCCCGACCTGGTGAGAGATAGAACGCACTTGGTCAGCCAGTTCTTTGCAGTACTCCAGTACTAAATCATCAGATATATTTATCCGCTTGTGTCCTGGCACCCATGCTTGCCTCATTGCTCTTCCCATTAGTATTTCATGTGGAATCAAGCCCGCGTTCCGGTCTAGAATACTTCTGAATCCCATCAGAACAAGAGGTAAAGCATCTGGCCACTCTAATCGGGTAGACTCATACATCTTTCCCAATCTTGACTTGATTGTGCCATTCAGTTGTTCTACCACTCCAGAAGCCTCTGGGCGGTATGCACAGTGCAGCTTTTGTTTAACATTGAATGCTCCACAGATTAGACTAATTATTTCACTATTAAAATATTTTCCTCGGTCTGATTCAATTGATACTGGAAAACTGAACCTCGGAATGAGTTCTCTGAGTAGGAGTTTAGCTACAGTGATGCTATCATTCCTACGTGTGGGATAAGCTTCCACCCATTTTGAAAATAGGCAGACGATGACAAGAATGTATTTTAGTCCTCGACAAGGGGGTAACTGGATGAAATCAATTTGTAATCGTATGAAAGGACCCTCTGCCTTCCCAATCTTCCCTGGTAACACTAGAGTTTTCTTTCCAGGATTCATCTGTTGACAAATTAAGCATATTATTTGGCGAAGTATTTCTGCTATGTTCCTGAATTTCGCAATGAACCAACTCTGTCTGAACAACCTAATCATGGCATCTCTTCCCAAGTGGATATCTCCGTGAAACATCCTAGCTATAGGAGCAAGCAAACAGTCTGGTAACACAGGCCTACCATCAAGGTAAACAATGACACCATCTTCAACCCTTCTCTGACAACCTATCTTCCTCCACTCTTCCTTTTCTTTCAGTTCTGCTTCATTTTGCAAGTCTCTCCCTTCTTCCCACGTTCTCACACCTTCAAGCAACAAAAGTTGGCAGCTGTTTTCACCTACTTCAATTTTCTTGTTTACAGCCATTTTGAATTAGGCACGATGCTGAGCTAACCGGTCAGCATATCGGTTACCAGCTGTCACTTTGTCATTTCCAGATTTGTGAGCAGCACACTTGACCACAGCCACTTCTTTTGCCAATTGAATTGCTTCAAGCAAATCTTTTACATAATGACCATTTTTTATTTATTTATTTATTTATTTATTTTTGGGATTTATAAAGCGCGAACATATGCCCGGGGGCGTCTTGGCGCTGAAAACTCAACTCATGTCTCTTGCAATGCAGATCCAGGCTAATTTACTGTGTGAATAACCATGTCTTTAGACTTTTACGAAACGTATAAAGAGAGTGATTTAATCTGATTGGAGTACCTGAAGAAGTCAGAAACTCCCTTTGCATCCATAATTGGCCATAGTCATGCACAACCCCGTAGCCATACTG
This sequence comes from Lissotriton vulgaris, assembly GCF_964263255.1. NCBI lineage: Eukaryota > Metazoa > Chordata > Amphibia > Caudata > Salamandridae > Lissotriton > Lissotriton vulgaris. The sequence continues at coordinate 1,060,688,509 of NC_141693.1, read as the reverse complement.
GCTATCAGTGTATATGGTTACTTTTCAATTTTTCCCAAATTTACAGGCTTTTGTCAGTGCAGCCAATTCAGCTACTTGTGCAGACTTGACTCCAGGTAAATAGGATGCTTCAATTGGGTCCCCCAGCGTGCACACCGCATAGGCAGCACCTAAACCTCCTTCCTTATGTCTCATACATGAGCCATCTACAAATAGCTCATATTCGGAATCAATTAATGACTCTTCTCTTATGTCTGGACGTGGGTTTGTACTGTATTCAGTCAAGTCGATGCAATCATGTTAGACTTCTCTCTTCACTTCTGCACAATGTGAGTTAGGTAGTAGTGTTGCTGGGTTAAAAATATTACACCTTGCAATGGTTACATTCCCTGCACCTACAAGAATCCGCTCATACTTAGTCAGCCGACTAGGAGTGACATACTGGGTTTTGGTCGTTGTTAACAAAATTACAACTGCATGTGGAACATACACTGTCACAGGATGTCCCATAATAATGGACTCACTTTTCTCAAGGCTCATGCAGGTTGCAGCTACTGCTTTCAGACATCCAGGCAATGCAAATGCCACTGGATCTAGTGTGGAAGAAAAATATGCCACAGGACGTCCAATCAGACCATGAGTCTGAGTCAGAACTGAAAGTGCACAATTATCTCGTGTGTCACAGAATAGTGCAAAATATTTTGAATAGTCAGGCATTCCTAATGCTGGAGCTGTACACAGACATTCTCGTAGTTTCAAGAAAGTAGTCATGCTTTCATCATCCCATTCTACTGGGTCTTTTGCTTTTTCTTTTTTATCTGTATTAACGCCTTTGCTAAAACAGCACATCCCACAATCCATTGCCTGCAGTAACCTACTACTCCAAGAAACATTCTGATCTTTTTCTGAGTTTGTGATAAATTCATGTTTTTGATTATTCTAATTCTTTCTGATGTAACCCTTCTGACATCTCTTTCTATCTGGTGCCCCAGATATTTCACTGACATGGTACAAAATTGTAATTCCTCAGGTGACACTTTATGTCCTACTTCACCTAAATGATTCAGTAGAGCAATGGTATCAACAACACAGTCTTTTTGAGTTTTAGATGCCACCAATAGGTCATCTATATACTGTACCAGGACTGACTGTCCGGGCAGCACCAAAGACTCAAGGCACTTTTTAAAAACCTGATTAAAAATCGATGGATTCTCTGTATACTCCTGAGGAACGCGGTTCCAGACATACACATGACTGTCGAATTCAAAAGAAAAAATACATTTGCTATCTGGGTGCAATGGAATCAAGAATAATGCGTGACACAAATCTATTATGGTAAACCATCCAGCCTCCCACGGTATCTGATACAGAATTACTGCAGGATTTGGCACAACTGGACAGCATGGGACAACAATCTTATTAATTTTGCAGAGGTCCTGTACGACCCTATACTTGCCACTCAGTTTCTTTATTCCAATTATGGGTGAACTACATGGACTGCTCATTATTTCTTGTAAAATACCCGCTTCAACCAAACGCTTCATTTCTCCTGCAACACCTGCTTTTATTTCTGGGCTCATTTTGTACTGTCGAGTATTTGGGTAAACTGCTCCTTCCTTCACTGTCACTTTTATAGGATCGACATTTGCCATTAACCCTACATCTTTTCCGGTAAAATCCCATACATTAGGATTTACAGTCTGTCGTAATTCTTCTGGTAAGTCTTCTATAGTTAACTTTTTATTTTCAGTTTCCTGTTTTGCTAGCATTAATTTATAAACTCCGTCTTCATCTGGGGTTTGAATTTCAACACCACTTGGGGTACAAAAGATAGTGTAATTCATTTTGCACAACAAGTATCTGCCTAACAGGTTCACTGGACTTGAATCACACACAACAAATCTGTGCATTTCTTTAAAATTGCCTATTCTAACTTCCATTGGTTCTGTAACTGATGTACTAATTTCTTTATTAGAAACGCCCACTACTTGGATCTCTTCTCCCGAGAGGGGTAGGTTTGGAACATCTGCTGTTCTTACAGTAGAACTGGTAGCACCAGTGTCCAATAGAAAGGTAACATAATTTCCTTCAACCTTTCCTTCAATGTATGGTCCTGACTGGTCTACAGGCAAGGAGGCGCCAAGTACGCACTCCTCATCCTCCCCTCTCAGGCACTGTCAGTAGGTGTCCTCATTGAAAAACGTATCACTCAAAAGATATTGTGATGTTGCTGTGTCTCTCCTTTCACTCCCCTCCCAATTTGTGGTATCCACACTTTGGTGTTCTTTGCTCCTGAAATTTGGCATAGACCCAAGGGGTAACTGGTTTTGTATTACCTGCTGCTGTGGCTTCTGTGGCACCTCATTCTGCGTCTGTGGATTTAAATCATTAGTTTGCATATTACCATTTTGCATAGCCTTAAACTCGTTCTTCCAGTGCCCCAACTTGCCACACCCATGACAAGAGAACTTCCTTTTTGCTTCCTCTCTATTGAATTTTCCCCTTGGCTTAACCCCGTTACCATCATTTTGATTCTGATTATTTGTTTATTTGACTCAATTGAAGCTCTTGTTGCTCTGCTAATTTCACTTGTGCCCACATTACTTTTTCTTTTAATTATTTTCCTTTATTGTCAAGCTCATCTTCACAATATTTTGCATTTTTAAGGATTTCAGCCAATTTTATGGTCTTTAATCCATTGTGAAATTTCTGGCCTTAATCCTGACACAAACCTATAGATGAAAAGCGTCATGTCCCTCATATCAATGTTGTCCAGACCACTATACTGTTTAAATACCTGTAACAGGCGTTCATAATATGCATGCACAGATTCATCTTTATTCTGGGTAGTTCTATCTATTCTAGTCCAATCTGTCTCCTTTGCAAGCACCTTCCCTTTGAGGATGAGTATGGTTGTACTTCTTCATAACCTCATCAGAAGGTGCCCCCGTCTTTGGGTCTCTAGGGTACTCATCACTAGGCCAATCAATAGCAATTTTACATTCTGTCCACAGATCTACAGGAACAACAATGTGAAACAATCCATCTAAATCTTTCAAAAGACATTTTGAAACCTTCACTAATCTTTCGACTTGTCTGTACCATTCCACTGTTTTTTTCTCGAATTTTAGGAAAATCATTTGTAAATGACAAAATATCCTGTCGGACCATGGGACATGTACATAACCTCCACCTGGTACCTCTCTCATGGGCATTACTTTTCCACTCTTTCTGTCTCTTTTAATACATATTCAGAAGCAGTTTGTTTTGATCATGCCCCTTCCTTTTTCTTTGCCCATCTAATTTTTATTTTTCTAGGTCACCCCATTTCTGTAATAATGACATCAACTCCTTGATTTGGACTTTTTTATCTGACGCATTCATGTTTTCCAAATCTTTGTAAGAAAACTCAACTCAATATGGTTTTTGTAACACTTTAGATTTTCCATTGTCAATTCCCATATTAGCTGCTGTATCCATTAATTTTTCATGAAACACTCTTGTATTTTTAGTAATGCTTTTACATATGTACAGTAACTCATCTTCACTGAATGTGTTTACTCTATCCAATCCCACATTTCCAGCCATCATTTCTTCTAATTCAACTCTTAATTTAAATATATCCAATACTTTTGGCTGTGACTTTGGTTTCTCTATTTCTCGTGTCCATCTCTCTATTTCTTCTGGGGTTACTACTGTGGCACTTCTTGTACCTGAGGATGTCTCCATCTGTACTTCTCTAGAATTCATAGGAGTGGTTATTCTGACCGAGTCACTCACTGGTTCTCGTATGGGCAAATCCATCAGAGAAATCACTGACTCACTTTCACTCACCTGATCATCAACTATTAAGGGTTCTATTCTTGGCTGAATTATAGGTGTAGTCAGAACGGGAGTTTTAGGACTAGCGTGCTTATCTCCGTATAAAGGTAAAACTGGGCCAATAGTTACTGGAATTGTTAGGGCTTCAGGACTTGTATTTAATTGAGAAATGTTCTGAATCAATTCACTTTTTTGTTCATTTAATGCTTCTCTTTCTTTGTCTTGCAGTACTTTTTCTAACAAAGTCTCATGTACCACCTGCGGAATCAGAGGTGGTTTCAAAAATGGAGCATTTGGATTAACTGTACTTGGTTCCTCATTATAAGGTGGTGGATTTTTCAATAACAAATCCTCTAAATAATCCTCATCTGACTCGATACTAGTCATTCTTTTTACCTCCAATGGACTCTTCTAAAGTTAATACAGGATACAGTCCTTCCACCAACATGGACTGTCTCCATTGTTTCATTATTGAGGTTCCGTGAATCCTGAACCTGTTCAATAAAGGTAGTCGTATCTAGATGATTTTGGTATCAGCGAACCGCAAATGACGAGTGCGGTATGCATGAGTGTTTTCGTCATGTTACACCGATGGATTCACTGTGCATTTGACGATTTTGTCCTGAACCTTCGGGTTCCATTTTGTGTGCGGCAGCCATTTTGTGGATTGCCCTCACATAGGCTGATGACTACAGGATGACTGTGGCCAAACAAGTCTCTAGGGACACATACACCTTAGCTGCCTTCTGTCTGACCTGGCCGAACTGACTCCCTTGCCTGAGGCTAAACTTGTTGAGCCAGTTCCTTGTTAGGCAGCTGGTCAGATAGAGATCAAAGAACAGGAGATTGTAAAGTTTGGTATGCACATAGACACCCCTTATCCTACCTCTCATCTGTTTCTGTTCCTTTTTTATGACCTGTTTACAATCTGGGTTTGTCCAGATTGTGTGGGAAGGTATGTTGGGTGTTTTGCATTTGTGCATAAGTTAGTACTGCCCCTTACTTTTGTGCTGAGTCATGTAATTCTAAAACATATATAAGACCTCTGTTATCTGTATTCCTCAGACTGCCTCATTCAATTGCTAAGGCAGTTGGGTGACGTAGCCTCACTTAATTAAGTTTAATAAAGATGTCTTTTTCATATTTCAGCTTCTGTGCCAAGTTCTTTATTGATATTAGTAAGACCCCTGAGAATGAAGATTTTACATTTCCTCAAATGGCGCAGCCAACGCGGGCTTCATCAGAGAAGTGACTTTCCTTGGGAGTGATCTTGCCAGGAGACTGAAATCTACTGAGAGGACAGAACAGGATTCTACTAAGAAGGTACTCTGTGCACAGGAATTCTGGAGATTCTTGGATTCTGCAGCCCAGTATATTTCTGATCTTCCTGATTTTGATCCTCCACATGATGTCACTCCTGACTGAGAACCTTTTTTGGCGTGAGTATTATAAAAGACCGTTAGGTCATGTAGAACTTGACAGTTAGAATTTGGAAAACGTTTTGATTAGTAAAAATAAGAGTTAAGTATAAGTGGGTCGCTCCCAGTCCTTTGTTCTTTGGTTCTGTGGTTCTTTGCTTAGTTTGCTTGGTCCTTAGTTTTATTTGAAGATTGCAATTTTCAATAACCGAGGGTCTTGTATATTTACGAGTGTATCGATAGAGATAGCCCCTTGAAGTTTGAAGCTAGATTAGTGAGCTATAAGATGCCTGATCTTAGCACATTTGGAGATTTGTGTTGGCCAACTTTGTATACGTTTGGATTAGCCGGCTTCCCCTAAAGGGAATATTTAAATAGGTTAGATTTAAAAACATATTTCTTCCTTGGTGATTTTGTATCCCCAGGGAATTAAAATATGACATAATACAAAACAAGGATCCTTTGTTCTGCGTAGTTTTATGAATAGAGATATGCAGACCGATTTATTGTGTTCTGCCAGCCAAAGCTAGTGAATTAAGTGTATTTTTGGCTTCCTGCACATACGGCGGTCTGTTGGGCTGTTTTTGCAGTCTTTTGGAACACTATTGAGAAGTGTTTCTTGTAAATATGACTTACAGTTAGTGTTTACAAATGGTTTGGTTTAAGTACAGTCTGTAGGCTGTCCTGTGTTTTCTTCCTGAGTGTTGATTCGTGGGTTCAATGTGTGCTTAAATGTCTATGTGGCTTTTCTCATTAGTGTAACTTCGGTATGTGAATAGCTTTTGCACAATTTATTAAACAAATGCCTAAAAGCGCTGTATTGTGTGTCCTAAATGTTTGAACACTTTCTGTTTCTGTCTGAAATGAGCTCAATATGTGGTTGTGGGTTTCTTGATGTTTTCAGTCTGTTAAGTAAAATGTTAGATTAATTAATATTAGGTGGAAATTAAATGAGAATGCAGCAATTCGCCATGCGACATGCTAAAATCGCTATATGTTGCTATTTAATTTATAGACTAAGCAAAACGCAAAATGTTAAATGCTTAAAATAGATAAAGTTAAAATTCGCATTCACTAGGAATATGAAAGGCCTCAAGAATAAATTGTGTGTTTTTTTAGAAAAACGAATTTATAGCATTTTTGTACCTACATGCATTGTACTACATGGAAAAGGCAAACACTTCAGCTAATGTGCATTTTTTGCTACATTTAAATGCATCTTATTGCACACGCATTTTACAATTTGACATGTCTGTTTTCAGTAAGACTGAAAGCGTGCTCAGATGTGCAGGGCTTTGACTGCCGTTAAGGAAGCAGATGTTGTTTTTCAAAGGCCATGGATGACATTGTAATGTTTATTTAGCAAGGGTTTAGCCGTTATTTAATGACTGTTTGAATTTTGCATTTCAGAATAGTGTTTTACAAGGTTACAAAAATAAAGTTCATTATTTTGTATCACAGGAAGACATTTTAATGGTGGTTTTCCTCTCTTTAAGCATTTTTTTAAGCATTCTTGGTTCTCCTGCTAAATAAGAAAATCCTTTTATAGAAAGTGGCGCGAAAATCTGTCTTGTTTTAAGTTAGGCTTTTGTGCTTAGGCTTATAAATGAATGCGTCTAAAATGATAGGCAAGGGATGCAGCTCACTTTTATATGTGGAATTGTAAAAAACGATTGGGTTTATTAAGAATAAATAATACATTTTGAAAAATAATTATTAAAAATAAGTGCTACAAACTTAGTTTTGCACTATTTATGAAGCTTAATACTTATACTATGACATCCTAGCATTATAGTTTGATTTAAGTTGTGTAACACTGCATAATGAGGACATTAGCAATATGGAATTTTTACTTAGCGCAGGTGTACAAAACTCTTTTTTCTAAGTATTTACATGGGATATGTCTGCTTAAAAATCTCAGTAATTTGTAAAGAACATTCTGAGGATGATTAATATGTATAACAAGTATAGGATATTTATTTTTAAGTGCCCCAAACATTAAAGTCGAATTTGGGTAAAATAGTCCATTTAAAAAAGTATTTCTGCCATTTAAAATAGCTTTAAAGTGCATTAGGCCTAAGTATCTGCATACATTTAGGTATAATTCAAATTCCCAGGTTGTCCCCATTTGGGTTTACTTTTAAATGGCCCAGTGAGATCCAATTAGGGTTTCTAAAATGAGTACCATTGCAACAAGCATTTGGTCTGAAAACTGGTATGTGTGTTATTAGGTTCTGTGAATCATTCACAGTAAATGTAGTAGGCCTTCTGTCTTAGTCAGCCTCAGAATGAGCAGACACTGTTGGCTAGGAGAACAGGCTGCTCAAGTTGCGCTAAGATGCTACCTTTAGTTTTCCTGTGAATAATGGAAGTCATGTTGACATTTGTGACCTTTTAAATTCGAGTCTTGTCTCTGTGGAATGCAGAATGACCTTGCTAAACAGGCCTCTGGAAGGTGGGATTTCTGGTTTCTCCACAAGAACATCAATAAAATTAAAGAACTTAATTCCAAAGGGACAATATAAAAAAACGGGTTCTTTGAAAATCCCAACATCATGACATTTGTATTTCTGCTCTAAGAAATAATGTCTGCTAGTTGCTTTATTTGACAGAAAATGATTGACATTTTGAAGGCTACATGAATAAGTGAGAACGATTTGCCAATTAAGAATTATTCTTTACAATGGAGATTGTGGCACAAGGCTAACATGGGGTGTCAGTGAAAGGATTTTACTTTTGGAAAATTAAAAGGGCTTCATGTTGCAAGGTGACTGACAAGATGTTAACAGTTAGGTAATGGAAATTTATTTTTGGGTCTGTTAATATGTATCATGTTTTGTCTTCTGATTAAAAGTTATAATTGATATTCGTTTGATTATGCAAAATGTTCCTCTTTTGTGTGTTGTGTATTTTTTTTTGCTTTTGACTACAGATCATTCATGGATCGTTCTGGGTGACTTTAAGACTGACAAGACACGTGAGTTTGGTTGGTTGAAAACAGATGTGTTTTTGAGTAATTTCTTTGAAAATAAATGTTTGTGCATTTTACATATTCTTGCATTTTATCCTTTTATGAATTGTTCCTGCTGGTCCTGTGTGTCAGAAGTGACACACAGTAAGTTGCATTTGACAGGCAAATCTCCACTACCTGTTGATCTGCTGTCAAAAAGGAGGTTTAGGATTTTAAACCTGACAAATTAAGAAGGCCCGAATGGCCCGAATATTGGGTTTTGGGACATGGTATTGTGCGTCACCGCTCATTTACATATGTTATTGTTTTGTCTATGCTTTTTGTGCTTGATGCTTGATATACAGCAAGTATATCTGATGGCTTGACATGTGCGTTATGCATGTTTTTGTTTTATGTTGCTGCTTTTGATATAATTACAAGTTTACCTGTGTTGTGAAGGGATATACATGACAATGTGTATCGCTACACTACAGTTGGGATGATTTGCTAAATTTCACAAATATGATATTTTCATTTTTGTGAACACTACACAGACAACACTTCACCAGTGTATGTCACATTTGGCTATAAATAGTATTCAAAAAAATAAAAGAGATATATATACAGGATCAAAATATGTCACTTGCTCCCTCTTCCCTTAAAGGAACAGGCGCCCTAAAAATATTCATCCTGATTGGACGTAAGGATAAAATTATAGATCTGTGACTCTTGTACATGGTGACCTAATTTCTATATTACATTACTCCGTTTTGTTCTGCTTCCTAAGTAGTGTATGGCTTTGTACCATAAAGGAAACCAGGTTTCATTTTTTTCCTGAAGAAGGAACTGGAACATTAGCTAAGGTTACCGTTTTTGGTGTAGCGGCCAGCGGTAGAGTTCAATTTTTAAACTATTGTGATTTTTTTGTGTATCACTCACACTCTTGGTATTGTGTCACATGCTTGACTATCACCCAAGTAATTTCTTGTTTTTCCTATACATTTTTCTTTTGTCACTACTCCCCTCACCAATGTCGCATTGTGCCTAGTTATTGGGGATTTTACCTGTGACCTAGTCCCATTTCTCTTTTCCATATTTCTTTCAGTAGTCAGCTTTTTTATTATTGTTGATGTATTGTTCAGATTCACACTTGTATGATCAGACTTTTTAAAAGAATTTTCTTCAGGCCTACTTTGATGTTTCCCAGTCTAACTGTCAGGGTAGTGACGGACTGGTTAACTGACTCAATATTATAGTAAAGACAAGTTTTCCACCTCAATAGGAGACACCTTACGTTTTTTTGAATATGACAAATTCAATGCCTATTCTAATTTGGTTTTTAGTTCCTTTTTCTGCTGCTTTAATTTTTGATGGACCAGATGTATTTTAAATAATGGAAATACCAGGACTCTCTAGTTCTTGTCTTTTGTTTCCACATCTTGATCATTAACTTTTGTATTGCATAGTCCACCTGATGCACAATTATTAAAGGGAGGTATCTACATGTCTCTGATAAAATGTATCATGTGATCTCTCTTTTGAGGAGTTCTAGATAAGGAATTTAGAAACACCTACATGTAATCATTGAGAATAAATGTGTTTGCCCCATTAGACAATGCCACCATATGTGAAGACATCCATATAGATAGAATTCTCATGTAGTTATCTACCCTTAGATGATGGAGGATATGCTCTCACATGGAAACCCAATTGAAAAGCCTAGCGACACTGTTTTGCCTACTGCCTTTATGTTTGTATTGCTTTTTGATAATGACAGTGTATTCTAGACCAAAATTGTCCCATGGCGTGTGGCCACTCCTTTGAAGATCGCAGACCACCTGTTTGCAGTCCCCTTGTTATACAATGAACTGTTTAAAGCATCGCACTTGCTTCATCAGAAGGCGTTCAACATCAGAAAAGAAGAAGGAGCTGGTTTTGCCACAGAAGCAGAATTTCAGTTCAAAAGAGCGCCTGTTATGTGCTGGTTAATCTCTGACAGTGTGCAGTCCCTTGAGCCCCTTGGCCTGAGTTTTTGGCCACACACCCCCTTTTCCTTTGCTCCAATGGAAGTGCAGTGCACCGGCGGATCCAAGATTGACAAAAGGCACTACATTCTGGTGCCCATGAAAAAGCATCCTGAGCGTCCTCCGACACTAAATGATGAGTGTTGGAGCCTGAGAATGGTCCCGGGTCTGCACGAGATGATCTGTGCCCTTGATCGATGGAGAGCACACTACCTGTAGTGCCTGCCGCAAAGGAGAGATACTGGTGCACTGCCTTGAGACATTGAGACTTTTGAATGAGCTATGAGTGTTTGCCAGGAGGGCACTCCAACGGATCATGAAAGGCTTGAATGAAAAGGCCCATGCGGAAGAAAACAACAAAAGATTTGATGGACAATAGAAGTCTGCCAGAGAGGCTTTTTGAACGGACTCTGGGCATAGTTGGTTCCACAAGAGGTTTCCGTGTGATTGTATAGACTAGGTGTTAGGACTGATTGTTTTGCTGGCATTGTTTTAAAGTACTATTCTGTTTAGTAAAAGCATAATAAAGTCAATTTTCTGTGGAAGAGTACCCCCTTTTCACCTCAGAGCATTGATGAGGGTCACCACTGTTTCACCTGAACATACAAAAATTACTGAAATGCATAGAAGCCCTAGAAATATTACTAGATAATTTTAGGATTTGCTTTTTGCTTAGGGTTGTGAAAAATTATTTCATTTGTAATAGTGGTCACTACTTTCTCCTGTTGTCTATATATTCTTAAATAACATGTTTTCTAGTGTTCTTTTTAAACATGACGTTGTCATTTATGGGTGGGATTGTTTTTCTCTACTCAATTGACTTCTGCACCCACTTCCCAACCTATGTCTTTTCCTACTACTACTTATTTGCACTCTTTTCACCCTTTTCCTGAACATGGGCAGGTTAGAAGATCAGAATTCGTATGCAATTCTTTTGTACAGCTTCTGCATCAACACCAGTTAGTAGTGAACATCACTAATTGTTGAGGTGTTTGATCTTATGCCACCTACTACAGATAGAGGTATTCCCTATTTTGTCCTGCCATATGTGGTCTTTGTGCTACTTCGTGTTCGAGGAGACCTGTCCAGAGAGAGTTACTAAGTACTGGGATTATGCTCCAGCAACATCTTGATGATCTGATGAAGATAGACCTGGATTCAGATTGACATGAGTTTAGGTTATTGCCTATGTAAGGGCAAAAGGAGGGTCTGAGGTTAAGTGAATCCTGCTAGTCGGCTAGGACGCCGGCCACGGAGTACCGACGGAGAGAGCGGTGCTTCATTTTCCCCTGAGCCGCTGCCAGGTGGGGTGAGGCAATTCTACCTTAAAGATTAAGTGAACAGCACTAACTGTAATGGCATTTGGATCATACAGGTGACTTTTTGCACTTGTTTCTCTTCTCCTTTTGTCACTTTGTCACTTTATGATTTATTTCACCTTGTGCAGTAGCACTAGCATCATAGTTCTGGTCCTGATGAAAGCAAGGACGCAAAAGTCCGTGTTTGCTGAAACATGTCGACCGACCTCACCTCAGACAGTCTACCTAATTTGACTGCCTAAGGTTATATATTTTTAATCTTGGTATTGAGAGCATACACAGAATAAAGGTTGTTCCGTGCTCTTTTGACCAATTTTAACAAACTTTTTTGTCTTGGTTTCTTTTTCTCACTCACAGTTATTTGCACTGCACACCCCAGTCCCATGCTTTTTTCCACTCATTAATATCGAGTGGTAGACCACACTGTAATCAATAACAACTTAAGGGACCTCCTTACCACCAGGTCATCCTTTGATTGTGGCACTGAGTTTCTCAGACGGGTGGTCCGGATAAAATCCCAAATGATGAAGGGCGGATCCGTATGGTGACTGATGGGTATTTTCCTCATCCCTTGAGAGCCTTTTGTGTCAATCATTTTGACCCCTGGGTGAATGAGGGACTGTGGTTGGTTAGGTGGCTATCGTACACCTTTGAGCTTTGTTTGATTTCAGACCCTCTGGTACACTTTGTTGTTTTAAGTGAATCCTGAACCTGTTCAATAAAGGTAGTCGTATCTAGACGATTTTGGTATCAGTGAACCGCAAATGACGAGTGCGGTATGCATGAGTGTTTTCGTCATGTTACACCGATGGATTCACTGTGCATTTGACGATTTTGTCCTGAACCTTCGGGTTCCATTTTGTGTGCGGCAGCCATTTTGTGGATTGCCCTCACATAGGCTGATGACTACAGGATGACTGTGGCCAAACAAGTCTGTAGGGACACATACACCTTAGCTGACTTCTGTGTGACCTGGCCAAACTGACTCCCTTGCCCGAGGCTAAACTTGTTGAGCCAGTTCCTTGTTAGGCAGCTGGTCAGATAGAGATCAAAGAACAGGAGATTGTAAAGTTTGGTATGCACATACACACCCCTTATCCTACCTCTCATCTGTTTCTGTTCCTTTTTTATGACCTGTTTACGATCTGGGTTTGTCCAGATTGTGTGGAAGGTATGTTGGGTTTTTTGCATGCTTGCATAAGCTAGGACTGCCCCTTACTTTTGTGCTGAGTCATGTAACTCTAAAACATATATAAGACCTCTGTTGTCTGTATTCCTCAGACTGCCTCATTCAATTGCTAAGGCAGTTGGGTGACGTAGCCTCACTTAATTAAGTTTAATAAAGATGTCTTTTTCATATTTCAGCTTCTGTGCCAAGTTCTTTATTGATATTAGTAAGACCCCTGAGAATGAAGATTTTACATTTCCTCAATTATCTCTTGAAATCTTTTGGAAATCGGGGATAACATCTACTCCAATTACCATTACTTTTGGGTCTATCTCGCTCAAAGGCCTCGGTTTCCCATTCCTCCAATGCCTCATACTGTGTTAATCTAGGTCTGGGATCAAATTCATTCATGCGAGTTCTCAGATTGTGCAGAACTCTGCCATTAAATGTACCATTATCTGGAAATGCTAAAACACCATCATCTTTTGTGTACTCTATCCAATTTTCTAACCACACACGAGTATGATGGCCCCTTTCTACCATCATGTATGATGCGGATGTATTTGGTGGTGGAATAATAATCCCTTCTCGTGTTTTAATTACTTTATCTTTCTTGAAATAATTCTTAATTCTTTTAATGAATTACATTTTTCTTTTTCCTCCGTACATGTTAAAGGGTCTTCCTCTTATATGCTCTTCTTGGGCAAACCCTAAATATCTCCTATCAGGTCTATTTCCTACAAGCGGACCTATATGCCAAATATACTTCTTACACAAATCTTCTAGATATTCTCAATTTGTTTTCAAATTATTTCCAATACCAGCACGTCTTTTTTTTGTTAAAGATATTTTTATTGAGAGAATAGAAAGATAGAAACAACAGAAGAGAAAGGGGATGAAAGCACATGAATTGCAAATCAAAGAAGTACCCACGCAGGGGCCAATGCAAAAGGCCGAGCAGCAGTAACATTTACGAAGGGCTGAGCAGCGTCATCACTCAGGGCAGGACATAAGAGTTCAAAAATCTGCCCGGGACAATGTCAAGCCCCCCCTGAAATCCGGAGGGGAAAGCCCGCCTTGGTATCGGGCAAGTCTATCCAAGTCAGAGGCTTAGTCGACCAAGTCCATGTACGGCTCCAAGCAGTTCGGCCATAAGAAAAACAACGCGGCAAGGAAGATCGTAAAAATCAAATCGTCCACATCCCGCTTCAGAAAAGAAAAACAAACCAAACCCCCCCCCCCCCCCAGAGGCTCCAACCTCCCCAGTGCATCCATCCCCGCGATGGTGGCAGCCTGACAACAACCATTCACACAAGCACAGTTCACACCTGAAACAGATGTAAGGCACGTATAGTGGGCGGGCAAACCGCTGACGGCAACCCCCGAGAGAGAAAGCGGACCAGTGGGCCCCATCTGAAAGTAAAGTTCTTAAAGTTATTTCTGAAAATGTCCACCATACGCTCCATACTCAGCAGCCTCCACAACCTAGCAACCCAAAGGGAAAGAGCTGGGGCCTCCCTCTTTTTCCATGCAGCAGCCAGAGTCAGTTTGGCCACTCCCAAACAGAGCCAAAGGATGTGCTTATCAGCCCTGGTTTGGTGCTCCAGAAGCGGGTCCCGAAGGCCCAGGAGCACGAAGCCAATGGAACCTGGAATCGGGTAGCCCAGGATCTCCCTAATATGAGACAGTATCTCCTCCCAATAAGGGCGTATGATGGGGCAATCCCACCAGAAATGGCGAAAGTCCCCCAGGAGACCACAGCCCCGCCAACATCTGTCAGACGCTGAGGGAAAAATCTTTTTCAACCGGGCCGGATACAGATACCAATCTAACATGGTCTTCATATGTGCTTCTCTCAGATCGATCGAATGATTGAATGTGTGTAGATCTCGCCAAAGATGGGACCACTCTTCTTCCGAGATGTCCCGCCCCAGGTGCTCCTCCCACAAACCCATGTATCTAGGGCGAGGGGAGATAGCCGTGGTTAACAGTAAATCATAGAGGAAGGAAATCACCCCCTTCATAGATGATGTGCGAGTAATGTAAGATTCGAAATCCGTGGGAGGCCTCGTCGCAGCGTCCCGCACCTCAGGAGACAATGCCCAATGTAGCAGCTGGGCGTGCCGGTAGCGCTCAGTAGGTGGCACAACATAGTCACGCATGCAATTGTGGAAGGTGAGCGGCTCATAGCCATGAAACAAATGTGTAAGAGCGTGGCAGCCCCCCGCCTTCCACCCATCAAAGGGCCCCTCAACAAGAACCAGCCGAAACGCTGGATTAAAGTGAATAGGTGTGAAGGGGAAGGAAAGGAGGTCCATCTTTCATCATTAGAGACCTAGTCCCAGACCTTCAGAGTGGTGCTCGTAGGGGTGCTAATGAATGCGTTGCGAGGCCGATCCCCCTTCGCCTTCCAAACCAGGTCCCAAACAGAGCGCCCCGCCACACTCCTGTCCATATGCAGCCAATGCTTCTCTGACTCCATTTGGGTCCATTCAGCCAACACCCGGAGTTGAGCCGCCTTGTAGTAAAGAAGCATGTCTGGAAGGCCAGCCCCGCCCTTCCTCAAAGGCCGGCGAAGCGTAAGAAAGGAGAGTCTAGCACGGCCCCCTTGCCAGATGTAACGCAGAACCATAGTCTTCAGACGTCGAAAAAAAAACCCGTCCAAGGGAATGGGGAGGGCTTGCAACAGATATAGAAGCTTGGGGAGCAGCGTCATCTTGACAGCATGCACGCGTCCAAGCCAAGAGATAAACATAGGCTTCCAGCGATTCAGCTCAGCCTGTATCTGAGTCAGCAGAGGAGGGAAGTAAGCTGCATACAAGGTGGCGATGGAGGAGGTCAGCTTGACCCCGAGATATTGAATGGAGGAGCCAGACCAGGCCAGGGGCATAAGCGGTCAAATGCGCTCTACCTCAAAGGGCGGAAGCGTGAGATTGAGTATGTACGATTTGTCGGGGTTCAGCCGGAATCCCGCTACTGCTTCGAACTGGGACAGCACGTCCTGCACCCGCGGAAGGGAAGTCCTGGGGTCAGCTAGCGACAAGAGGACATCATCAGCAAACAAAGATATTTTGTGCTGTTTCCCGAAAAGGAGAGGCCCACAATATCTGGGTCCTCTCGCACCCTAATGGCAAGAGGCTCAATGCTAAGCGCAAAAAGTAAGGGAGATAGGGGGCAGCCCTGCCTTGTGCCTCGGGAATGAGCAAAAAATGGTGAGACATGACCATTCACCATAACTCTCGAACACGGGCCATGATAGTTGGCCCGAAGCATATCTATAAATTTGGGAGAAAAGCCAAAAGCATGAAGAGTACTAAGGAGAAAGTCCCAGTCCAACCGGTCAAACGCCTTTTCAGCGTCAAGGCCTAACAGAACAGCCAGAATCCTAAAGCGCTCGGCTTTCTCAATCAGGTGAATCAGCCGTCTGGTATTATCATGGGTCTGACGACCCTTTATAAAGCCCTATTGATCCGGATGGATGAGAGCAGGCATAAGGTCCTTGAGCCCGGTGGCTAAGATAGAAGAATACAATTTGGCATCAACATTCAGGAGGGCTATGGGCCGGTACGATTCACATTTGGAGGGGTCTTTCCCCGCCTTGGGAATAATCGAAATCATAGCCTCCGCCATAGTGCCTGAAGTGTGGCCCGCCTCCCTCATGTTGTTGAAAAGGAGCACCAGGTGGTCTCCCAACTCGGACGCGAACGTCTGGTAAAAGGAGGCCGTATAGCCGTCCGGGCCCGGGGCCTTTTGCGGTTTGAGGGACCGAATGGCTGAAAGCACCTCCTCCCTAGTAAACGGGGCCTCCAAGAGCTCGTTCCATTCATTGGAGACTTGCGGCAGCGACAGGCCCTCCAAATATGCTTGTTGAGCGGCCGGCACCAGGCGGTCCGCCGAGTATAGTGCGGCATAGAAGTCGCCGAAGAGCTCTGCCTTAACCGCATCCCTGTGTTCCACTACCCCGGAGGGGGTCCGAATGCCACCCACATATTCCCTCTCACGTTTATCACGGAGCTGCCATGCTAAGTGCTTCCCCACTTTGTTGCCCTGAGCGTAGGAGAGGCGCCGTAGGCGCAGGAGGGTATATTCAGCTCGATTATTATAGTGCGCCCTGAGCTTCCCTCGCACCGCAGCAAGAGGGCGAAGGGTCTTTCTAGAAGGATTCTGCTTATGCGCAGTTTCCAACGACGTCAGTTCCGCCTCCAGCGCCTCCCTCTCCTCACGACGAAGCCTGCTCAGGGCGGAGTTCAATGCAATGCACGTGCCCCGTGTCGTCGCCTTGAAGGCGTCCCATTGGTTAAAGATCGAGGTGTCACCAATCTTATTCAGCTCAAAGAACTCACCAATGGCCGCCCTAAGCTTCTTGCAGGATTCCTCATCTCGCGTAAGGAATGCTGGGAAGTACCATTTGCGATGGGGGGATGACTCTGGGGCCCAGTTCAAGCACGTCGCCAAAAGGCTATGATCCGAAACTGAAAGTGGATAAATTTTGCTATTGCGCAGGTCGCCCTGTAAAGATTGATGCACAAAAATATGGTCGAGACGGGAATATGTGTGGTGAACATGTGAATAGAACGTGTAGTCCCTAGTGCGGGGGTGGAGGGAGCGCCAGCTATCAATAAGGCCCAGACTTAACAAAGTATCGCGCAGCTCTGGGGAAAAGAGACCCGTCTCCGTCCTCTGTTGATGTGAACAGTCAAGACTTTTATCCCAAACCAAATTGAAATCCCCCATCACAATCAACGCTCCCTCCCCAAAGTCCCCAATTACACTCAGAAGAGTCTCAAGGAACCCATGTTGCCCTGTATTTGGAGCATAAACCACCACCTCGGTGCAAAGCTTACCCATGAGCATTCCCTTCACCAGCAACCACCGCCCCTCCTTGTCCCCCCGCACCCTCATAGGCTGAAATTGAAGGGCAGATCGGAACAAAAGCGCAACCCCACGGTGCTTAGTAGTGGCTGAGGATTTATAGATCAGGGGATACTGCCTGTGCTTAAGCCTGGATTCATCTTTGCGGGCCAAATGAGTCTCCTGCAGGCCCACCACATCTAGCTGATGATCTAAAATATACTTCCAAACTTTCTGGCGCTTTTGAGGAGAATTAAGGCCTTTAACGTTCCAGGAGCCTATCGTAACAGGCAACATCAAAACCAACTTCCCCCCCCAGCGCTCCAATCAATGCAGCCCACCGCTAAACACAAACAAGACACACCACAGCTATGCCAGGTCCCCATCCACCACCACCAGGATCCATCCCCAACAAGCCTACCTAAACCCACAGGAGCCTCAGAAACAAACCATAAAAAAGGGAAAGCAAAAAGTAGAAAGAGAACAATGAAAGCCGGACATGACCGTAAGGGTCGGGGGTAGAAGACCCTGGTAATGCCCCCCCCGAATCCAGGGTCGGGGTAACCCTCAATCGGAGAACTGTCCCACAGAGTACCTGAGGTGGTAGAGCCCCCCGGCTCCCACGGGCCGCTGTTGAGGGGGCCTAAGCCGCCGAGGAGCTGTCCACTCGGCTTGATTCAGTCACCTGGGCCACCGAGGCCAAAGCATCTCCCCTTTCACTCTGGCTCGCCGATGGGGATGGTCCCTCTGCTGCACCATGTCGGCCCACTCTCTGCCAAGCCGGGGATCGGGAACGGTGACGTCTTCTTGGTGAGGCGCTGACGTCCGCCGACGCAGATGTTTCCTCCATTTCGAGCAAGTCCCTGGCGGCTGCTACTGTTCGCACTTGCACCAGCCTATTTTGCCACCGGAAGATAAGCCGAAAGGGGTGACCCCAGGAGTAGGACACCCCGTGCTCCCTCAGGAAGGCCGTGATCGGGCGAAAGTCCCGTCGCTTTTGCAGGGTGGAGGCCGCCAGGTCTTGGTAAAGTTGAGGGCTGTGCCCACGAAAAAGCAAATTGTTAGTGTCTCTCGCCTTCCGCAAGATCATCTCCTTCAGTTGAAAGTCGTGGACACAAACCAAGATGTCGGGAGGCGGCGAGCGCGCGCCACGTGGCAGGCCCACCCGATGTACTCTGTCCATCTTGACTTCATTGTGATCGTCCTCCGCCAATATGTGCAAAAAGAGAGCCTCCACTTATTCCCGCAGGTTTCTACGTCTCCATCCCACGGCACCGCTCGTATTCGGATGGTATTACGACGGGACCGGTTTTCCAAGTCCTCGCAGTGGGGCTGGAGGTCCAGATTCTGCTCGCGAAGCTGGAGCAAGTCTTGCTGTAGCTGATGGACATCCCCACTGAGGCCCATGTCGTGGTCCTCCAAGGTCGCTACACACTCGCCGATGCCGTCTACATCGCGGCGGACCTCACGGAGGTCGGAGGCTAGTTGTGCTTTCAGCTCTGTGATATCCTCCTTGATGGAGGAAAAAAGCTCAATCAGGAAGGCCTTCGTGACCGGGCCATCAGGGTCGTCTTTGGTCGGCGACTTGCTAGGACCGGGGGGTGATCCAGATGCCCCCTTACCGGGACCATCCTTGCCCGGTTTATTCAGGCGATTCCTCGTCGACATGATGCGACGCCTCAGCTCAGATGGTGAGAGGCAAGATGGCACCTCCTCTCCGCCCGTTCGTCGTCTGCGCTGTCCAGCAAAACTCCAGACAGGCCGGCGCCTCCTCGTCACCTCTGCTCGGCGACGACCGCCAGCTAGGACGCCGGAATCACAGGCAGGCTCGTCACAATCCCAGTGGGGGGGACTCGCACAGAAGCGCTTCACTCGATCACTCGCCAGAGTCCCGAGTCCCCTCTTGCGAAGAGTCGATGCTGCCCAAACAAGGCCCCGTAGGCCGCTCCGGTGCTCGTGCGTCACCAAAGTAACACCTCGGCTAAGTCCGCCGTCCCGCGTCGCAGCTCGACGGGAGAAGGGACAAACCAATGCAGGACGCCTCAGCGAACCCAGGAGAGTCAAAATCCGGGGCTGAAATCGCCCCAACGCCGCTAAACAAAGCTATGAAGGGCTCGGGGTGCCGGAGGAGCTCGCAGGCACGTCTTACTCCGTCGCCATCTTGGCCACGCCCCCCAGCACGTCTTTTATTTTCCAATAACCAATCAGATTTTAGAATTCAAATAAATCCAACCAATAGTTACACGTTTTTCTCGTGAGACTAGTTCTCACGCTCCTGTGCTCACCCCTCCTTTACAATTATTACCTCAGCTACACACCCGCTGTCTCAACCAATACGAGCGCGGCTCTGAGTGACGTCAGCGCAGCTCCACGACTGACTACCTCCTTTGCAAGGTAATACGAAAACTTAATTTCTTTCACTTTTAATGCAGATTTTTTATTATTCAACAACATAAAAACATTTGCCACTGTACCTGAGTGACTAATTCAAAGGAAAGTTAAATTTCACTTTCTACGAGTAAATCCATTCCGCTTACTCTTCATATACTACGAGTAGATCCCTTCCGTCTACCCTTCACGCAAGCATTAGAGAACCTGCTACTCCTTCAGACTTATCCACTCTGGGATATACTAAGGCCAAAGTTTCACCAGGGAACCCCGTTGCTATCAATCAATCTCAGACGAACCTGCTACTTCTTCCATGTGACCCTTTCTAGGTGATATCACACAAAAAGTTTTGCTAGCGAACTCTTTGCTACCATTTATTCACACATTCATACAGAAAAATCCCTAAATAGTGCTTCCGGTTTTTACCTAACCATGCACTTATTTCCTACAGGTAAGTGACCTCACTGCAGTGTGGCTTCCATTTACCACCAGCTATTCTGCCCCCGGGGAATTCCAGACAAAACATATAAGAGGTACAAACAATTTTGGTTAATACATAAATCAATACAATCAAAAATACGATTTCAAAAATATGCAAAAATATTTTTGTTAACCAACTAACTATGACTAACTACCTATCTTAACTAAACCCTAGCCATAGCTCTGCTACCAAAAGAATATACTGATAGAGCACGCAGGTCACACGACTCAGTTTACCATACTTACCTGGGCCCATAAACAATACAAATTATACTTGCGAGTTTACTCAGGTAACCTGTGAACTTCCTCTAATCAGTGATTTTAACTTTTATTTAGGACCTATACCATTGACTTACCAATCTGCGTCATCGGTACCTAAAGTCCTAAAGGATCAAGCGTGTTAGAATAATAGGAAAATAACATTTGTACTCATATAATAACCAGAGACTCTGGAAGTTTTAAAAATCTTTATCTAAGTTTCTTAAATGGTCATGATCCAAAGATTAAACAACAACAGACTTTCAATTATGAAGATCAGAATTAATGTGTAACTATGCCAAAGGTATATGATACTGAACATTTAGCAATAAGGGAAGGTAAGAAAAGGAACATGATATATAATCAAACGATTTGGCATTAAACAAAGGGGAAGGGGAAGGAAAAATGAAATACGTAATCAAACCTATCTTAAGATTTCAACAATAGGGAGGGTAAGAAAAGGGAACATATGTAATCAAAACCTTTAACGGTAGGAAAGTTAAAGAGAAAGAAATAATACCATGACAAACCCATACGAATTTATATTTACCTAGAACGGTGTGAAGACCAACCCTGGCCATGGGCTGGACGAAGGACAGAAACCCCAAAAGTTGCAGTCGCCAGTAGGCTTGCAGGTGCAGATTCATAATCAGGACAGGTAAAGCCAAATTGGATCAGGACAAGACCACCAAAGGTTAAGACCGGCACCCTCAGTTCAGTTGCAATGCCTGAGCTACTCCCGCCCTGCAGCTAACAGCCAGAACCCTGATTGGGTTATCGATTTCCCAGACAAAGTGCTTCACCAGAAGCTTCAGCTTCCCGAACCCCGATTAGGTCAGCGAATCTTCTGACAGAGTGCTCCGCAGCCCTCTATTCCTGGTCACCTATTGAGAGTGTTGGGTCAGTGTCAGGTCAGCTATTCGGACACGTCAGACAAATTAACTAACTAACCCTACCCTAGTTATACTATTTTTCGGGCAGTGCACCACCCCCAATGTTGCAAGTGTAAAAATCCCTAATTATGATTGGACAAGGAATGAGGAGAGGTCATCACATCATACCAAAATGAAACTTTCTGCATATCATATTTAAATTAACGTTCCCGCCCATCAATTTATTTTCTCATGACATCTTTATTCCACTCAACAATGAATGTTCTATTAGTAAATACATTGTATTAACATTGTACATTTGAGCTTCCTCTGACAAAGGTAAAGGGTCAGCTTCTCAGGCGCATATTGGATGAGACTGTTTCTGGCAACCATCCAATGCCATTTCTAAAGCGTCCCTTGGTTTCTTGTGCGCATGTTCAAAATGGATGTAGTGGGATCTCGTCAGGCCCAAAGGAGTTACATGTAAAAAATAGAAGACAACCAATTTTAAAACAAAGGATAAAGGAGTATTCTGTATACCACTTATCTCTACTCTGTGCCCATTATTTTATATTTAACTATAGCATTAAGATTAGGCAGAACGTACAGCTTAGCAAAGGTAGCTGAGCAAGCTTCATGCATGCGGTTACACAGAGCAGCCATTTTAGTTCTAGTGCCCAGAAGCTAAAGTTTCCCTCCAAGCGAAAGATACGTGATGTCACGTGAGTGTGATTGACGCATGCGCAGTCAGAAATCCTGCGTAGCAGCAGCTATTTTATTTGCAAGCGGATTTAACATTAGTAAAACACATAAGCAAGCTTCACTCAGACACCCATTTGTGTCATGTAATGCAATATTAATAAAACAAACATGTTGATTAATGTATTAACGTTATGTCGAGAGGACTGATTACAAGCAAGTCGCATTTCAGAGGCTAATCCTTGCTCCATCAGTAGAAAAATAAAAGGCATTGTATGTGACAGTTGTTGTATAAAATAAGTATACATAAGACTCAGTGATTGTATGAGTCACTGTATGGATAAGTGTTTACTTGTAATAGTGATTTTATAACACACTAAGTATGAGTTACTATCTATATGAATAAATGAAGTGGTGTTTGTAGGAGAGTGTAGCTGAGTATGATCCATTGTTCGCATAAGTGAGTAGGATGACTGCATAAATGAATAGGATGTGTGCTGGTGTGTAATGTCGATATAGATGTATAAGTATATTTGATATTGTTCTATTGATCATTGACAGCATTTATGGGTGAATCTATAGATAAGTGTTTAGATGTGTGTGTAGATCTAGGAATCTGTGAGTGGGTTTTTAGAAACTTGTATTGGTGTGTCAATGGTTTCAAATATGGTACTCCATATTTTATAATGAGTGTTGAAAGGTTATACTACTGTATGATGAGGTGTATCTGATTGTCACGTGGATCATGTCATCAGTGATCTCATCAGTGATGTAATTTGAGATGTCATCATTGATGTCACTGACCATGTCATGAATGATGTAAATTGTGACATCATCACCAGTGGATTGCGGGCCCGAGAGTTACAGTTAGTACAACTAACTATAACGGAGGAATTTCAATGGTTTTGTATGAGTGAAATGTCCAACTAACTGTAACACCCCTGAAACCTATGGTTTTTTCAATAAATTTCTAAGTTTTTTTAAATGATAATTCCTAACTATAACTTGCCTGAAACCTATGGTTTTTTCAGTGAATTTCAAAGGTTTTTTAAATGATAATTCCTAACTATAACCTGCCTGAAACCTATGTTTTTTTCAGTGAATTTGAAAGGTTTTTTAAATGATAATTCCTAATTATAATTTTTATTAAGCATATCTGTTTTTTTCTTTCTTTTTTAATTATCATCCCAATCTCAACCTAGTAAAAATTGCAAATATCACCACTCTTCAATTGATTCCTTCTGCCAACAAAATGTCCACAAACCACTAAAAAAACAGGCGACAGCTCCACTTACCAGTAACAAATTAACACCAACATTTAAATGGTGTAAGGAGGTCGACTATCTACTGTGTGAAATACACCCAAATCACACCCATATTTAAAAACTAATATGTGATAGAGGTACTAATTATGCACTTCCAACACCCAACAAAGTCACAACACCTAGCGCCACCACCATTACAACTACCCCTTCTGACCCATCCCTCTCTCCTACCTCAGAGGCAGCGCAAAACAGGACAACAAACCTTCCCAAAGTAATATATCCCTTCAACAGCACACTAGCTCAATGTTCAGAGATGTGGCAATCAACTATGCATAAGGGAAGGAACTTGCATATCAACAATATTGTACACAATGCTAACAATACCGGTGATATGCTATACACAACTCACTATACACACCAGGAACTTTTCCATTTGTAGATATATCATTGATACGTGTGTACTGCACAGTGGACGCAACAATATTATCTCAGACTCTGGGCAATATCTTGGTCATGTAGCAGTGTTGTCTGCCCCCCCTTGAAGCAGAAGCAGAGTGGCCGGTCCAACGTACGTAACTCCAGCGTAAGAGTATAAATAATTAGGCTACGCCTTGGGGGTGGTTCACTTGTGCGAAGACAAAAGGCTCTGCCACAGCGAAGGTCCACAACCTGCCACATGGCTGCCGCCATGACCACGTGCCTCCTCGATACAGGCCCTTTTCGAACTCAACGCCACAGCACCGCAGACTTATGTCTGTATCGACTACTGCCTTCGATCTACACTGCGGACAGCAGGGTTCACAATTTGAATTCAACTTTGGATCTACACTACGCACAGCATTGAAGGTATCCTTGATTTATGTAAGGCAGAGACAATTCTACTCTATGTCCTCAGACTTTGTTAAAATAAGTGATACAAATTCTTCGTCGATATCTGTGCTGACTACTGCCTACAGTGCGGTCAGTAGAGTTTACAACTTGATACCAGTGGCGCATCAGCACTACAGACAACATTGAATTGAGTCTGGATTTATTTAAGTCTGAGACAATTGTACTGTGTCCTCAGAATTTGGTAAAGTATGTGACAAAAAAAGCATTCTTCGATGTCTGTGTCAACTACTGCCTTCGATCTACACTGCGGACAGCAGGGTTCACAACTTGAATTCAGCTTTCCATCTACACTACGGACAGCATTGAATGAAGCCTTGCTTTCTTTAAGGTAGAGACAATTGTACTCTATGTCTTCTGATTTTGTAAAAGGATGTGACAAAAAGCATTTGTCTATAACTGTGCTGACTACTGCCTTCAATCTACACTACGGACAGCATTGAAGTTAGCCTTGATTTATGTAGGGCAGAGACAATTTTGTTAAATTATGCGACAAAAAGCATTCCTCAATGTCTGTACTGAGTACTGCCTTCAAATGTACACTGCGATCAACAGAGTTCACCACTTGATACCACTTCATGCAGTCCCGTATGCAACAGTCAATGTATGGAGTACATTACAGATAATGCAGTGCAGCCTACGATCTACAATGTGGACAGCAGGGTTCACAACTTGAATTCAGCTTTCCATTGACACTACGGACAGTAGGAAATTCAGCCTTGATTTATTTAAGGCAGAGACAATGGTACTGTATGTATTTAAATTTTGTTAAAATAAGTGACAATAATCATTTGTCGATATCTGTGCTGACTACTGCTTTCCATCTACAGTGCGGACAGCAGGGTTCACAACTTGAATTCAGCTTTGCATGTACACTACGGGCAGTAGGGAATTCAGCCTTGATTTATTTATTGCAAAAACAATTGTACTGTATGTGTTCTGATTTTGTTAAAATAAGTGACAAAAATCATTCGTCGATATATCTGCTGACTACTGCCTTTGATCTACAGTGCGGACAGCAGGGTTCACAACTTCAATTCAGCTTTTAATCTATAATATAGCTGTATTGACTCAAATGTCTTATTTAAAGAAAAACATATCATCGTTTTTGGAGATCTACTGCAACTTAGTCCCGTAAAGGGACAAAAATAATTTTTAAGAAAACTTAATTTTATTAACATTGTTGCTTCAGGTACCACTAACTCTGTGTACCACTTATCATTTCTGGTTGCACACACGCTAAATAACCAATACTGTGCAGCTCTACTCAACGCCACGTGGCCGTGGGCTCTTGCTAACCGCTGCCTCCTGCCTACACTGCGGTCATCAGAACTCACAATTAAATAGACTATTGATTCCTTATTTTCAGAGTACAATACCAAACTAAGTATAACACCCATCAAACCTATACAATATCCATTTAGTATGCTCCCTTCAAAAACTTCTTTTATATCAGTTATAGATTTAGTTGAATAATAAAATTCACGCTGCAAGTACAAAGGCACACTTAATGGCAATCTACAATACTGACAGCACTGCATACAATTTGAACCTCACTTTTTTTTCATTGGAAACCTGAATTTCTTTTATGGAGACAAAAACAGCTACACCACTGGAAGAATCATCTGATTCTGATCATTTTGTTGCTGAAGAATTGATAACCATTGATGTTACTTTTTACACCTCCCCCCCCCTCAAAGTACATGCAGGCCAGTATGCAACAGTCAATGCTTTGAGTGCAGGCAGTTCAGACCATGCATCATCACAGGGTGAGCACACGCTAAACTCCAGACGTACCACTAACTCAGTACACCATAAATAATCGCCACAAGGCTTTATTAAGGTAAAATTCAGTAGTCAAAAAACATTACCCCCAGTGCGGCCTGCCCAGACCACGCATCATCGCAGGTCCATACACGCTCAGTCCCAAAAGTACTACTAACTCAGTGCACCATAATTCATCGCCACATGGCCATATTTAGGCAGAATTCAACTGACTCTTCATTCATTATTTACGGAGTGCAGTACCAAACAAAGTAAAACGTCTATCAAACCCTATATCCCTCTAGTAGCTTTCCTTCAAAAACTTCTTTTATATCAGTCCTAGGTTTAGTTGAAAAACAAAATTCACACTGCAAGTGCAAAGACACACTCACTGGTAGTTTACACTGCGGACACCACACGTCACAACTTGAACTATAACGTCCCTGAAACATACATATTTCGACAATGTATTCCATACATGTTGCATTTTTTATTTCAATCGTGATTACAAATGATGCAGTCCAGTAGGCAACACGCTGAGAACCATACGTACCACTAACTCAGTGCACCATAAATAATCGCCACGTGGCCTTATTAAGGCAAAATTCTGTTTCCAAAAGACAATCTTACTACTGCGCTCTGCCTGAACCACGCATCTTTGCAGGCTCTACACAAACCCTCCCCTACCTCAGTGTACCACAAACTCATGAACCCTTTACGAGAGAATCTTCTGTGTATAATTTCACATACAGTGCTCCTACCTTTGTACAGCAGAAGTCATAAACCATTTATGATTGAATATCTGTTTATGATATCATGATTACTATTCTAATTGTTACCAACAGCAACGCAATAAAATGGAGTCGAGCACATGTACCCCTACCCACTTCAACTATCTATCTGTATCTGTGTAGTTATTATGTTTGTAAAATGCTGCTCCTGCGCCCTACCACATTATATTGTGCTGTAAACAGCGTATGCAACCATCTTACCTCTACCAATAAAAAAAAACTTAAATTATATAACTTTCTCTCGCTCATTCTACAAATATGAACTTACAAAATGTATCATTACAATACTGCAAAAAAACTGTATAGTCAATTTATAAACGTGTTTTATTTCTTTTTTTTTTGCATATTTATATAGCGCAAAGTCGACCGTACATTTTCAGGCATGCGTTGATTACGCCATTACTCTACATTAACAGGATGTGGACGCGACTCCGAGCCTTGAACAATGATTTCTAGCACCAAGTTCGACAGTATATCTAAATGACCACATAGGTATATATATTATCTGTCCTTCATGTGCTAAAAACTGCAACCTAAACCTCTCATAGCCCTGTATTACTACACCTACAACACTTCACTGAATGTCCAACAAACATTCCACCATCTTTTATATGTGCATCTATGGTTGAATATAGTGTCAGTGATACCCGTACCTTCCATGTTAGCCATATTGTAGGACTTTACAGACATAATTACACATTTGCATGTAAGACCCGGTGACGGTAGCACTACAACACGGACACCTAAATCAGTAGATTTTTCATATAGCTCATGACGGAACCAGGCCCATAGCTCCGGAGTCATCGTACACAGCCTCCCGCAGCACTGGCATACGTCAGTCCAGCCCACTCTGCTTACTCTTCCAGGAAAACACAACAACGGTACATACAAGGCCCATATTTCCATTGTAGTGATTTCTTACTTCCAGGTTTAGTTGTCAGAACGGCACACACACACTCCCTCATGGCTGGTATACACCCACACCACACCCATCCAGCACATACATCACTACACACATGACCCTACCAATAAAAAAGACGGGGCGCACATGCTCTATGCCATTTTAGAGTTCCTCCCATCACAAGCACTGTGATGGCCCGTCTTAGTGGTTCGGACGCCTCATGTAGGCCCGAATCACAGAGCAGGGGGGCCCACCACTATGTGCGTGGCCTCTTTGGTCACTGAGTTAGTGGTACTGCAAGGACTGAGCGGGTGAGGAACCTGCGATGATGATGGGAGCACAAGTATGTCCTTAGCCATAGTGATATCAAGACTCAGCACCATATTTGAGACTTCTTGGTGGCAGAGCGGGACTGCATGATGTAGATGGTGCCCTGTCCATGAAAAGGTGAGCAATGAGGCCTGGGTGCACAGCGGAGGGAGTAGATGGGGTGCAGCAGACTGGATAAAAAAAGGCAACCCAGCGATTTAGGCGTACATAGTCATATATACCGTATCCCATTGTATTTGTATTTTTTTTCCTATAGCAGGAAAGCTTTTATGATCGGTCAAATGTCCGTCGCTTGTGATGATCGAAAGCATGTGTATCACTGCGCACCACTTGCTTGCACAACCAGATAAAAAACTACTACTATAGTAATTTTACAAAAATCGAAGCCTATTAAACAAATTGGAACTGTACAATAGTTGTTTTTTAAATGCGGGTGGGAAGGTGTGTGAAAGGGCAATGTAATTCTACTCCACATTAAGATAGTAACAATTACCAATCATAACAGCTTTCTTTGACTATCTTTTAGATGTAAAGCTTCAGGGTGCATTATGTCCCGGCATGTGGTGAAAGACACACCGGTGACAAAAAGGTGAGCTGCAAATATTCTTTTCAGTCACTCTTTCACTTCCTCACTCGTTTGATAAAGAAATGATGCACAATATTAACTTATTTTTTATCTTACAGGTTGTGTTTCACAAATTGGCGTCCTCCCCCAACACCGCCAAAGTTCAACATTCAAGTATTCTGCGATGATGCGTGGCCATCGTAACAACGACTGAGAAGGCTGCTTCGACACGTGGTGCACCCTCTTTGAATCACGCCAATGGCACAAGGTGAGCAGAGAAGCTTGTTTCCTAAGCAACGAGAAGTCGCCTGTGGGCGGAGAGAGTGGGTAGTGTGCAGCAGCTTGACTGCGTACGAATGTACAATTACCTCCGGGCAGTTGGAGTGGATAGGTTGCAACAGTCTGAGGGGCAGATTTACAAGCCCCTTACGCCACTTTTGCGTCACTTTTAACATGGGAAAAGTGATGCAAAAGTGTTGCAAGGAGCTGAGAAATCTGCCACTGAGTGTGCAAGAAGAAGCACTCATCTCCGGACTCTGGGAGTCAATGGGGTCAATGGAGTCAATGGACTCCGCATTGACTCTGGGAGTCAATGGGGAGTCAATGGGATGCAGTAATGAGAACTCACCGCCATGCTGTGGGAGTGCATGGGGTACAGTACATCGCACAAACACCTCCTTGCAGTGGAAGTTGATCAAATACATCCTGAGTGTACAAAGACATAAAGCAAAAATATACTTGTGCAGTTGTATGTACTATGCCATTATTAACTCTATACTATTTTTCAGATCACTAAACTGGAGGGTGCACTATGAACCGGCAAGTACTTGAACACACAACGGAGGCAAAACAGTGAGCTATAAGTATTAAATGCTCCATCTATTACTTTCTCTCGCTCACACTTTTAATGTCGTTTTTTCTCTCTTTCTCTCACTCTCTCTCACATTGTTTCTCTTTCTCTTTTGAAAGTTATGGACGCTGCTGCCCACTCTGCCAATAAAAAATCAAGACTGAATTTAATACTACCTACAGTGTAGAACCAAAGCTGAGTTGAAGTTGTGAACTCTATTCACCACAGTGTTTACACAAGGTAAGCAGAGGCCTACATACACAATGCCTCTGATTAAATGTGTTCCAAATAAAGAATATTGTCCTGCATAATGACGTGATCTCTCACCTAATTCTGTCTCATCTCTGAATCATTTAAATTTTCATTTTTTTCCCCCCAAAAACATATTTCTTTTTTACCCTAGGGGTCCTTGTGGGACCTCATAAGCAGGTCTTGATGATCAAAATATTTCTTACATGCCCCCTTTATACCTTTGGAGGCACAAAATGGCTGCCAATAATTCCTGGTTTCGAATGTTGACAACCACTTGACAGCCAATCAGCATTCTGCGCATGATCGGGACGGTGCGCTTATAATCCGCGAAAGATGCGCGGATCCACGGAGGCCATAGATATATATGTACTTTTAATTATAGTTTTCTCAGGAACTACTGAACAGATTTACACCAAATTAGCAAAAGGCACGAGTCTGAACCAAGGACTACAACTTTGCCAAATTTGGTGTAATTCCGTTCAGCCGTTGGGGCTGTAGCCGCAATGAACGGTACCCATTGAAAATTGCATGGGGAAAACACGTTTTGGGCCCCCCTTTTTTCTCAGCCACTGCATCACGATTCACCCCAAGACTTTCAGGATAGGAGCGGACCGAAACACCCCAGAGTTTTAAAAAATTTGCGAAGATTCGTCAACTGGCGTAAAAGTTATTCCAAATAGAATGTTGAGAATTTCCTATGGAAAATAGGTTCTAACTATAACTACCTACTGGCGACTATATATATATATATATATATATATATATATATATATATATATATATATATATATATGAAAAACAACCCTTCTCCTTGAAAAAGGGAAACGAGCCGCTACCTCAGCAGTGAAGGAATTTATTTATTTAATAGTTCTGGTTAGGCATTCCTGACGCGTTTCAGTCCCCATGGACTTTTCTCAAAGGATTGCGCCTAATTTATTACGTGCAGCAGGGTTCCACAAGCCTTATGATTTCTGAAAAGTTCCGCCCTGGATTTTCATGGGCTGCCTCCGTGGGTCAATCTGTCATCTTGGCTCGCAGGACCGACTTTGATTAAATCCATTTCCTCATATGGTTTAGTGTGGAATCACTTCCTTTGAAGACTGAGTGTCTTATGGGACCTGTGACGTCGATGGCAATCGGATTTTCTATTCAAGGGTTTACTGGGACTTGTAGTCTCATGTTGCACGATTCCTTAAGGTGTTTAATTTAAGGTGAAAGTTCTTTTCGTTTTTTCCTTCTCCTAGCTGACTCCATTGCATACCTCCTTTGAAAGGCTGTACGGACACCATCCCGAAGCCAGTCTTCGGTGTCACCAGCTGAACCCTATTCGTTTACACGAGTCATCCGGAATGGTTAATTTGCGGGCAGCTGTGGTGCGCTTTGCTGGTGGTGCGATCCTCCTGGCTGAACCACGCCATATTTATGAAAAACAACCCTTCTCCTTGAAAAAGGGAAACGAGCCGCTACCTCAGCAGTGAAGGAATTTATTTATTTAATAGTTCTGGTTAGGCATTCCTGACGCGTTTCAGTCCCCATGGACTTTTCTCAAAGGATTGCGCCTAATTTATTACGTGCAGCAGGGTTCCACAAGCCTTATGATTTCTGAAAAGTTCCGCCCTGGTTTTTCATGGGCTGCCTCCGTGGGTCAATCTGTCATCTTGGCTCGCAGGACCGGCGTTGTTTAAATCCATTTCCTCTGATGGTTTAGTGTGGAATCACTTCCTTTGAAGACGGAGTGTCTTATGGGACCTGTGACGTCGATGGCAATCGGGTTTTCTATTCAAGGGTTTACTGGGACTTGTAGTCTCATGTTGCACGATTCCTTAAGGTGTTTAATTTAAGGTGAAAGTTCTTTTAGTTTTTTCCTTCTCCTAGCTGACTCCATTGCATACCTCCTTTGAAAGGCTGCACGGACACCATCCCGAAGCCAGTCTTCGGTGTCACCAGCTGAACCCTATTCGTTTACACGAGTCATCCTGAATGGTTCATTTGCGGGCAGCTGTGGTGCGCTTTGCTGGTGGTGCGATCCTCCTGGCTGAACCACGCCATATTTATGAAAAACAACCCTTCTCCTTGAAAAAGGGAAACGAGTCGCTACCTCAGCAGTGAAGGAATTTATTTATTTAATAGTTCTGGTTAGTCATTCCTGACGCGTTTCAGTCCCCATGGACTTTTCTCAAAGGATTGCGCCTAATTTATTACGTGCAGCAGGGTTCCACAAGTCTTATGATTTCTGAAAAGTTCCGCCCTGGTTTTTCATGGGCTGCCTCCGTGGGTCAATCTGTCATCTTGGCTCGCAGGACCGGCGTTGATTAAATCCATTTCCTCTGATGGTTTAGTGTGGAATCACTTCCTTTGAAGACGGAGTCTCTTATGGGACCTGTGACGTCGATGGCAATCGGATTTTCTATTCAAGGGTTTACTGGGACTAGTCTCATGTTGCACGATTCCTTAAGGTGTTTAATTTAAGGTGAAAGTTCTTTTCGTTTTTTCCTTCTCCTAGCTGACTCCGTTGCATACCTCCTTTGAAAGGCTGCACGGACACCATCAGGAAGCCAGTCTTCGGTGTCACCAGCTGAACCCTATTCGTTTACACGAGTCATCCTGAATGGTTCATTTGCGGGCAGCTGTGGTGCGCTTTGCTGGTGGTGCGATCCTCCTGGCTGAACCACGCCATATTTATGAAAAACAACCCTTCTCCTTGAAAAAGGGAAACGAGCCGCTACCTCAGCAGTGAAGGAATTTATTTATTTAATAGTTCTGGTTAGGCATTCCTGACGCGTTTCAGTCCCCATGGACTTTTCTCAAAGGATATATATACACATTCGTCTCCGTCCTCTCGCTGGATACTCCAAAAATGGAAACAGACCACAAAGTAAGTGCTTATTTTCATTTATTTAGTGCATATCGGCATGACACGTTTCAGCTCCAACGGGAGCCTTGATCACATGACAAAGTTCTACGTTACATTTGATATTTTATAGTGCCAAGTGCCAGTGTAATTGAAATCACATGTGAAATTACGCCACAGACATAAACAAGTTACATTTGTAGTTTTCCTTTGGCCTATGCAATTGTAGTATTTTACAGTTTTTTTGTGCCAATTCAAGGATACATGATTGAAATTACATTTCGTTGTATTGTTGTTAAAAAATCTTGCTAAAATATTGACAATTTCTTAAAATCATCCATCTATTAAAGCTTTCAACAACGAACCCTATGTGTGTGTCCAATCCTTGAACCTAATCAGTAATGTCTGGCGTGAAATGTGTTCTTATGCTAAAGTGCAAAAGTGCTTGTCACCTATACCCTTTGTGTTATATATGCCCAAAATATCGGTCAAAGTCACATTAGTCCAAGTTAGCAATGTTTCATTTCTTTCTTATTTTTAGTTTTCTTAGCGCGCTGGGGTATTCAAGCCCCAATACCCATTAGTTGAGTTCTTGTCTCTGTTGCCAAGGTAATGTGTGGTTCTTTAAGGGTATTTTGGCACATAACTATGATCTGTTTGTTTGGTTCTATTTTTGTGTGCACCTGCTTTGTTGCATGATGTCAATAATATCGGTATAAATACTCGATTTGTGCAAAATGCAAACTGTATTTAATAAATAAGTAACCATATAAATATGTGTGCATACAAATTGCTAAACTATTGGCTTATGTGCAAATTGTGCAAGATCCATGTTGGTGCAATAATGCAATGTGCAAAGTCGCTAACAAG
This sequence comes from Lissotriton vulgaris, assembly GCF_964263255.1. Lineage (NCBI taxonomy): Eukaryota > Metazoa > Chordata > Amphibia > Caudata > Salamandridae > Lissotriton > Lissotriton vulgaris. The sequence continues at coordinate 1,060,654,954 of NC_141693.1, read as the reverse complement.
TCCATCATAGGCTCCTAACAGTACAGCTGTCAATGTATAAAGATTAATAATACTATTAATAAACTTATCAATGAATAAATATAATAATATAAAAGATCATAGTAAAATACTAGCCTTAAAACATTAACATACATTAATAAACTGTCCATATAAAACCATATTAAGACCCAAGCTAAAAGTTTGCATATAGATAAATAGATAGATCTAGATAAAATGCCAGTGTTATAAAACAATACCAATTAAAAAGCGAATTCATAAGCAAGTATACTAATCCTCAGTCACGTTGAATACTTGGAGTTCAATTCTAGAATATATCTAGACTCCAGTCTCTTAATTGCAAAGAAACTTTTCAAAAGAGTGCACTTCTGAGCCATATAACGTTTTCCAAGCGAAAGATGTATTTATTCAAGCCATTACAGCGAAAGTTGACAAACGCGTTTCAGCGTTACCGCCTTCGTCAGTGTCGCTGTAACTGCTTGAATAAATACATCTTTCGCTTGGAAAACGTGGAGATCGTTTCACCCTCCATTGCCGTAAATATATCACAGTCCTTTCCGTTAACATAAGCCACATCCGAATATAAAGCACATACTTTGGAAAATATATGTAAGAAGCCTCCCTTTCACATAATAAGCAGCGGCTTTTCTCAGAAAGGTATATATAACGGCAAAAGTGAGGAAGGGTAGCACAGTCCAAAGGGATGTTCTATTGTAAATAAAAAAACTTTCTTTTGCAAATCCATGTGATGGGTATCACAAAACTACAGCGAAGTAAATCAAGTTCAGTCAATTAATATAAAGATGGCATTCCAGAAATGTATCAAATGAAAGAAGAATGAAAGTTCTTCACCAGAACAGGCTCACCAAGTTTTCTTTCCTCAAATATCTTCCTGAAGTTGAGATCCTCTGAAGAGAGCCGACTACGCCAGTGTAATATTCCAAGAATTAATCTCTGGAAAGCATGTTAGTCCAAATGTAAATTTATTCTTCACATCAGAGAATCCCATCCAAGCAGGTAGTAAGCCAACTCCTAATGCCCCTTGTGGTTCCGTGGTTTGTGAGTGAGGTTCGGTGGTTCGAACCCGTTCAATAAAGATCATCGCAAATAGGCGATTTTGGTGTCAGCAGACCGCAAATGACGAGTGTAGTGTGTACAAGTGTTTTCGTATTAATCGATCAAATAGAACACTACGTATTCAGGGATTTCGTTTGAACCTTCGGGTTCCATTTTGTGTACGGCAGCCAGTTTGTGTGGTTGCCCTCACATAGGCCGATGACTGCGGCCGAACGAGTCCTTGGGACACGTACACCTTAACTGACTTCTGAGTGACCTGGCTGAACTGACTCCCTTGCCCGAGGCTGACCTCGCTAAGCCAGTTCCTTGTTAAGCAGCTCATCAGATAAAGATCAAAGAGCAGGACATGCCTGAGTTAATGGTACACTGCACCCACCTGTCTATCTGACTTCCAATCTGCTTCTGCTCCTTCCTTTACGACATAATCACTGATTTGGGTTAAGGGTTTTATGATGGGTTTGTCCGGCCTGAGCGAACAAGAATATTGGAATGTGCTTGGTCATTTCTGGTGGGCTGGACAACGGAAAGTGGGATTGTCGTCATACGCTATTTTCAAAATGTCACTCTGCGATTGGTCAGTTTGTATGAACCCAATGCTAATTTGGAATGTTGCCTGAGGCTTGATTTTTGGCATAAAAGACCATGCTCTGCTCATTGAATTTGTGCAGTCTCTAGCGAACCACCTGTGTTGTGCTTCGTAGATCTCTGTTCCTGGTTGCAGCCAATAAACTTTGGTCTTTGACGTCATCAAGAAGTGTCCCATGTCTCTGTTTGCCAAGGCAGGGGAACTCGAAGGCATCAGGCGTTTTCCCTGACGCCGCTGGGTTCTAAAACCCGGTCCTTCAGTTGGCGCCCAACGTGGGGCGACTTCAGCGGTACCGGTCCAAGCCCGAAGATCGTGAGGAGCTTCGTTTGGAAATTCTGGAGGAAGTCCAACCACTTCATCGACCCCTGTATGTCGGCGTGGTCCGAAAGTCTTTGCTGCGAGGTTTCCCGCCTTCCAACGGCTACGAAGGACTGCTGCCTTGACTGTCGCCCTGTCTTGGAGCCTTAGACGTTTGTAGTGCGAGACGATTGACGGGTCTTCTGGTGACGCCATCGACATTTCAGTTAAGTATGAGTGGAGCGTCTCCTAGTTCTTAGTTTGTTTTGGTATCCCTTTAGTGGATCGCTTTGATTTGGTACCTGCAGGCCCCAAAGCCAAGGGACTTCTGTATTCGCGAAACTATCACTTTGAGATTTCCCTTGTAGTTAGAAGCTAGACTAGTGAGCAAGATGCCTGGTCTTAGCAGACTTGGAAAGATATTTGGTTGTGGTTGTTCTAAGGATTCCCAGTTAGAGGATTCGTGTCCGGTTCCTCCAATTGGAACTCCTACATATGAATTATACGTGAAACATGGTGTGGGCCCCATTAGTTATAATGAGATCTGGGTAAAGTATACGAGAAAAGACGGTGTCCTACAGTGGCCCCGTTACGGTAGTTTTGAAGCTGAGATTTTAGACAATCTCAAAGTGAAATTGTTCAAGAAGAAAGCCCGGCCGGCAATGTTTGACTCTTTCCGCATATGGCGCAAAGAGGCCAAACAGAAAGAAATTAAATTAGCGAAGAAGAATAATGGTCAATGGTAAAAGCTGCTATTGCGTTCAGTGATAATGAGGAAGAGCAAGAGAGTGAACAGATGCTTAGGGTGAAGAAGTTAGCGGTAGATAGATGCTACCCGGTTTTGCCGCTTAAAGAGCAGGAAGACAAGAAAGATCTTGCGAAAGATCCTTTAATGTCTCATCTATTGAGTTCGCCACCCCCTTATGCACAGAGTGCTACGGCACCACCGCCACCAGTTGTGGCTGTACAACCTCCGGTTGTTGTGCCACCTGTAATTCCTCCACAGCCAGCTCCTCTTCCGTTGGCTACTGTTCCTTTGGCGCAACCTCCTCAGGGGCCGCCAACTTTGCCTCCCTCTTTGTCTGCTACTCCTATGTCTGTCTATAATACTCCTTCTGTTCTGATTTTGGATTCTTCTACTATTTTTCCATCTTCCCTTATTCTTTCATCTTCTCCTTCTACTAGACAGCGAATGACTGCTGCAGTTTCCGGTTTCTTATCTCCTTTGTTGGGACAATTGGGTATGTCTCCAGTGAATGAGTATAGACAATCACGTAGTCAGTTGCCTGATATAGACGAGCGTACAGTTTTGGATCGTATGGCACGTAGATGGGTTACGTATACCTCCCAGTATGATCTTGAGGGTATTATGGATGTTTTCCGGCAATGGCAAGCACCAAAGCAACGATACGTCTTTGAAATGATGTGTGTGTTCCTCCATGAACAATGGATGGACGAAGTAGGTAAAGCTCCTGAAGAGTTGTATCGAGTGCGTTCCGAGTTTGCGAAAGGGACTATTGTGAGTCTCCATGATATTGAGAGAGCAATTGCGACGTTGTTGTCGTTCCGTAATGACATTTCTTCTGAGCGATTGTTTGAGCCTGATTCGTCAGTTGGGAGAAAAGCGCGTCAATATCCGATGCGTGAGGTTCCTCCAGTTTGGAGACCTGCTGATCCCAATGCTCATCCACCTGTTGTTGCACATTTCCGGCGAGTATGGGTACATGTTCCTTGGAAGCGTGCTAAAGTCCTAGCACTTAAGCAGACTTTACCTGATCCGCGCAAAAATCTGGCGGGATATTATAAAGAGCTCACTCAAACTGTGGGTTTGTGCATCATGAATTTAGCGGATATAGACATGTTGTTAGGCAATGTTGTTCCACAGCCTATCTGGAATGTGATTCGACATACGGATCATGATAATGAATTAGGTGATACATGGGTTAATATTGTTGCTGCAAATGACAGACAAGTAGGAGGTGCTAAGCCTGAAGATCTAATTGCTCAACTACCTGGTAGGATTATAAACTATATGAAGACTTTGATGCCCGAAGTGCGTGTTAATTGGTACAAGTTGTCTGCATGTAAGCAGAAGAAAGATGAGACTGTGTCTGACTTTTTCACGCGGTTCGAAGAGACTTTTGTAGATCATAGTGGTCAGGATATGGCTACCGAGGGTGGCCAGAGATTGTTTGTTGACAAATTCGTGCATAATTTGCTTCCAGAGTTGTGCACTAAGTTGAAGGATTCTGAGAGTGCTTGGGCTGTTTCCACGTCAGCGCAGATTTTAGCTACGGCCCAGTACTATGAAAATAGGCGCAAGGATGAGTTAGAGAAAGCGGATAAGAAGAATAAGGAATTGAAGACTAAAGTTCTTCTACAACAAGCTCATCCACTCCGTAATAGTAATCAGCGCGATTATCATCAACCTCAGCAATATTCGAGAAACTCGCAAAGGAGCGAGTCTTCTCAACAGCGTGCGTACTGTAAAGAAGAGGGCCATTACAAGAATAATTGTCCGGTTTTGTTACAGCGTACGAATGGTGCTTCTGGTGTACGAGGTAGAGGTGCTCAACAAGTGCCTAGAGGTAGAGGTCGCGGACAGAATGTGCGTTCTTTGCCTCCACAGAACTCGATGAATAGTTTTGATCAGCAGCAAGGTTCGTCTGGTAGGACAGCACAGTACTATATGGATGATTACTATGTTGAAGGTGATGAAGCGAATGGTGATAATTGTTAGGACAGCCATGGACAAAGAGAGGGAGTTGTTTCAGTTCCAGTAGATCAAAGTGGCCCCTATGTTGAAGTGATTGCATCAGGTGTGTCGGAACCTTTTCTGCTAGATACTGGTGCTACAAAGAGTTCTATTATGCACTCTAAACTCCCTGGTGCACCTTTGTCTGGCTTTGACAATGTTTCTGTAGGTTTTTCTGGCGCCCCCGTTACTAATCCGATTTCTGCTCCATTATCTCTTTCTGTTGGACCTCGTAAGTTCGAAGCACCCCTTCTTTTGACTACAGGTTGTAATGAGAATCTGTTAGGATTGGATTTATTGAAGATATTATATGCGACATTGTATTGTTCTCCGTCAGGAGTAAATCTTACTTTGGGTGAGAGAGTGATCTCTCCGATGTACATATCGAAAGATAATATTCCATCTGAATTGTCCTCTTTACCAGATTCACTGTGGGCTACTGGTCCGAATGATGTGGGCCTACTGGAAATTCCCCCATATGTTGTGACACTGAAGGTGAATGCTAGGTTACCGCACATTCCACAGTATCGTATCTCAAGTGATGGTGAGTGTGCACTTTTAGCGATCATTTATGATCTGATCGAAAAGGGCGTGATTGAGGAAACGAGAGGTAATGTGTGTAATAGCCCTGTTTTGCCTGTTCTGAAGAGAACTGATTCTTTGCAGCCTCATGTATATAGGTTTGTCATTGATCTTCGCGAAGTGAACAAGATTGTTGTTCCACAATTTCCTGTTGTGCCTGATATCACTGCCTTGTTGGCTCTGATTCCGGCTACTGCCACATGGTGTTCGGTGATCGCCTTGAAGAATGCTTTCTTCAGTATCCCGATTGCCATGGAGAGTAGGGACATCTTTGGATTCTCTTTAGGAGGACGAAGTTTTCGCTTTAAGCGCGCTCCTCAAGGCTATTGTGAGAGTCCATCGATCTATAGCCAAGCTTTGAAGACGCAACTTGATCTGTTGGTTTTACCTGATGGTGCAGCCCTTATTCAGTATGTTGATGACTTGCTAGTGGCCGCTGATACTGAAGAGATTTGTAGGGAAGCCACTTTGTCATTGCTACGCCACTTGTCTGATTTTCATCACAAAGTTTCTCTCTCCAAGTTACAATATTGTCGACAAGAAGTAACCTACCTAGGTCACTTCTTATCGAAGGATGGAAGGAAACTGACCCCAGAGAGAATTCAAGCTATTGCGAAAATGAGTGTGCCTACGACACAGAGAGAAGTACGTGCGTTTTTGGGTATTACGTCGTACTGTAGACAGTGGATTCCTAATTTTTCCTTGTTAGCGAAGCCTTTGATAGCTCTTACTGTTAAGGATACTCCAAATCCTATTCCTTGGACTGACGAATGTCAAAAGAGCTTTTCTGAATTACGCAATGCGTTGTGTTCGGCTCCTGTGTTGGGTACTCCCGACTACAGTAAGCCTTTCACATTGTATGTTCATGAGAGAGAGGGATGCGCATTGTCAGTCTTGACTCAGCAGTTTGGCGATAAGCAATGTCCATGTGCTTACTTTTCATCGACTTTAGATCCGGTAGCAAGAGCGTTGCCGAGTTGCTTGAGAGCCACAGCGGCAGCGGCTGTTTCAATTCGACAGTCTGCTGGTTTGGTTATGGACAATACGTTAGTAGTAATGGTTCCACATGCAGTGGATACCTTATTGAACCGTATCAAGACACAGCATTTAACTAGTGCTCGGTTGTTGGGTTACGAGTTGACGTTGTTAGCGAGTCATGTGCACATTAAACGACGCAAAACGTTGAATCCAGCCACGTTGTTGCCGAATTCAGTTGAGACAGATAGTGAAGAACAGCATGACTGTTTTCTGAGAACTGAAGAAGAAACGAAAGGGAGGATTGACCTTAGAGATACTCCTCTTCCAGAGTGTGATGGTACTTTGTGGGTTGATGGTTCGTGCTTTAAGCTGCCGAATGGTGATACGACTGCAGCATATGCTGTTACGACTTTGCATACGATTGTTGAAGCTGCACGTATTCCACATAATTCAGCACAAGCAGCAGAGTTGATTGCCTTAACGAGAGCATGTGTGTTGGCGAAAGGAAAATGAGTGAATGTGTATACTGATAGCCAATATGCCTTTGGCGTGGCTCAGAGTTTTGGGCATTTGTGGCGAGAACGTGGGTTCTTGACTTCACATGGAACGAAGATCCAGCATGGGCAGTTGGTGAATGAGCTTCTTGAATCACTTACTTTGCCGTTGCAAGTAGCGATCGTGAAATGCAGTGCCCATAAGAAAGTCACGGATGATGTTGGTCGCGGAAATGCGTTTGCGGATGAAGATGCGAAAGAAACTCCGAGAAATGTGATGAGTGGAATGTATGTTGCGGGTCCGGAAAGATGGGTTCTAGAGAAGAGTATGTGTGAAGATACGATTGAGAGTGTGAAATCCATTCAAGCTGAAGCTACAGAGAAAGAGTTGAATGAATGGAGAGAAAACAAGGGTAGATTGGACTCGAATGGTTGTTGGACTGATTTGTCCGAACATCAGAGATGGTTGTTGCCTAACGCGTATGTGCTTCCGGTTGTTACAATGGCTCATGGGATGGCACATATCAACGTGAAAGGGATTTGCAAGTTGTTGGCTCCGGTTTGGCAGAATGCGGGAATTCCAAAATGTGCAGAGAACTTGGTTAAGAACTGTATGGTGTGTTTGATGTACAATCCTGGTAAGGGAACTCCAACACCAGCTGGTCATTTTGCTCCTCCTACGTATCTGTTCGAGGCTTTGCAGCTAGATTTTATCCACATGGAGAGATGCAACAACTTGAAATATGTTTTAGTGGTTATTTGCTCCTTTTCTAGATGGGTAGAAGCTTATCCCCTTAAGGACAATACTGCCTTGTCCACAGCGAAAGTCCTGATAAAAGAGTTTTTCCCGAGGTTTGGAATGCCGAGAATGATCTGGAGTGACAATGGTAGTGAATTTGTGGGTCAAGTCATGAAGAGAGTGTGTGAGGGACTAGGAATCCGGCAGAAGTTCCACGCTGCAAATCACCCCCAATCAGCTGGTTTAGTCGAGAGCTATAATGGCACTTTGAAGCTAAAATTAGCTAAAATCCAAGCGAGCACTGGTTTACAATGGCCAGATGCTTTGCCTTTAGCGCTTTTGTCCACAAGAATGACTGTGCATTCAAGAATGGGTCTGAGTCCATATGAAGTGGTCTTTGGCCGCCCAGCAAATATTTGGGGCGTACCAAGGCCAACCAGGTTTAGTGAAATCGAGTACCCTGTGTTGCTTGACTACTTGCGCGAACTGACGACTAAATTGCGTGTTTTACACCAACAGGTGCACGATAGCCTACAACAAGCTTCCGAGGATCCAGGCCACGCTATTGAACCTGGCAGTTGAATCTTCGTGAAGAATTTCCAGCGGAGCAAGAACGATCAGCCCCGTTGGACGGGACCCTATCAAGTGCTCCTGTCTACACGTTCTGAAGTTCGAGTGCAAGGCAAGAGAAACTGGATCCACGGCGTACACTGTAAGCGAGCACCTTTGCCCTTACCGTACGATCAGTGGGTCCAGGAGGGACTTCCAGACTCTGAAACAGAAACTGTTCCACGATTTTTGCCATTCAGCGATGCTCGTCTGATTGGTACGAACTCTGAGAGAGAAAGTGACGATCTTTTACAAGAAGCTGTGCCTCCTTCGAATCGATTGAACACTATCGAGCCTGATTTGTTGTTTAAAGATCAAGAATTGCCTGGAAGAAGCCGCATTAATTTGCGACCGAGAGTCATGGACAAATAAAGCACAAATAAAGTTTTTATGATTTTTCTGTTTGCAGGCTAACTCTCCACCGAGGATCTACTCATTTTTGTTTTTCGAACCGCCATCCGGGTTCAGCTGTAGGGTCGCAGTTGCCGAAAGTGTTTAGAGTGCAAGCCTGAGACACTAGGTCGAAGGTTCTGGTTGGCCTAAGGGAGTTGCCCTGGGTTGACAGAGGCATTCCTTAGCATAGAACACCCTACCATCGCGAGCAGCATATTTAGTTAAGGATGGATTTCTTAGAGTTGGAGAGTCCTGCAAGGACAATGATTTTTAAGAAGAAGATATGTAAACTGATCACAAAGAAGCGTTTTTTAATACCGTGTTTATTTTTGCTAATAAGTTTAATGATATTTATAATTGGTTATGTGACATTCTCTTTTAAAGTGACGTTTGTTCCCACTGTGCAACCTACACCTCCACCTACTATTTCTTCTCATTCTTTTCATCCTTTGCCTGAACATGAGGTAGTTAGACGATTGGAATTTGCCAATAATTCCTTTATTCAACTTTTGCACCAACACCAGTTAGTGATGAACACGACAAACTGTTGGATCTGTGGTCTAATGCCCCATACGACCGATAAAGGTATTCCGTACTTGGTTTTACCTTTTAGTTTGAATGGTTCGATTTGGGCTTACAGAACGATGTTTATTTATGCCCATAGTGTCTATCCCCTACGTTCACTGAAGGACAATCCGAAGAATAGTACTGTTGCTAGAGGCATAGTCGACATGGTCAAAGGGACTAATGCCATTGAAACTATTCCGATGGATGAGAGACAACCATATAGTGGTTGGGATATTACTGGATATGGAGTTAGTCTGAGTGTTAACCAGCGAGCGAAAAGTTCTCCACCGATTTGGATAGTGCCCCATCAGGGCCGCTATTGTCTGCAGGGTAATGGCAAGAACCCGAGAGCTCAGCTAGGGAAGAGCGTTTGTACTGACACCTACCTATTTACGTCTCAGTCTTCCCCAGCATTTCTAGCCGCTAAGGGTACTTATTTTGTCTGTTATGACAAAGCGTATACATGGTTGCCCCCTGATTTTTCGGGCACATGTTTCGTTTCTTTCCTGTTGCCTCCCACTTTTACAGCTGCGGCAGATTACCATAAGACAAGAGTTGCTAGAGGTGTCTTTAGTCAAGAAGACACTGCAGGGCAAGAGTTGGGAGATTTCTTTAAGGGTTTTCTGCCGTTCTGGGGACCGATGGCTAATAGCAGGAATATTCGCCAGTTGACGAGAGTGGTTGAGTCCACCATAGTCGAAACTGCTGGTGCCCTTAGTAACTTGACTGCTGAGCTCCAGTCGGATAGACTTATGACACTCCAAAACAGAGTTGCCCTGGATGTCATACTAGCAGATCGAGGTGGAGTATGCAAACTGATTCAATCGAGCTGCTGCGTTTTCATTCCAGACAATGCTCCGTCAGCTTTGCAGGCCATTTCCAAGTTACATAAGATCTCCAATTCTGTCCATTTGGACAAAGGAGATTGGTCGTTGATGGGATGGTTATGGGGATTGATATCCACTTGGGGTTGGAAGATTTTGATGGTCATTGGGGTGGTCTTAGCTATCCTTTTTCTGTTCTGTCTCTGTGTACAGTGTGCTCCTGCTATTTGTGGTCTCTGTGCTACTTCGTGTGCAAGAAGACCTGTCCAGAGAGAGGTACTAAGTAATAGGATGATGCTACAGCAACATATCGATGATCTGATGAACATAGATCCAGATTCAGATTGACATGGGTTTGGGTTTATTGCCTATGTAAGGGCAAAAGGAGGGTCTGTGGTTCCGTGGTTTGTGAGTGAGGTTCGGTGGTTCTGAACCCGTTCAATAAAGATCGTCGGAAATAGACGATTTTGGTGTCAGCAGACCGCAAATGACGAGTGTAGTGTGTACGAGTGTTTTCGTATTAATCGATCAATGAGAACACTACGTATTCAGGGATTTCGTTTGAACCTTCGGGTTCCATTTTGTGTACGGTAGACATTTTGTGTGGTTGCCTTCACATAGGCCGATCACTGCGGCCGAACGAATCCTTGGGACACGTACACCTTAACTTACTTCTGAGTGACCTGGCCGAACTGACTCCCTTGCCCGAGGCTGACCTCGCTGAGCCAGTTCATTGTTAAGCAGCTGGTCAGAGAAAGATCAAAGAGCAGGACATGCCCGAGTTTATGGTACACTGCACCCACCTTTCTATCTCACTTCCAATCTGCTTCTGCTCCTTCCTTTACGATTAAGGGTTTTATGATGGGTTTGTCCGGCCTGAGCGAACAAGAATATTGGAATGTGCTTGGTCATTTCTGGTGGGCTGGACAACGGAAAGTGGGATTGTCGTCATACGCTATTTTCAAAATGTCACTCTGCGATTGGTCAGTTTGTATGAACCCAATGCTAATTTGGAATGTTGCCTGAGGCCTGATTTTTGGCATAAAAGACCATGCTCTGCTCATTGAATTTGTGCAGTCTCTAGCGAACCACCCGTGTTGTGCTTCGTAGATCTCTGTTCCTGGTTGCAGCCAATAAACTTTGGTTTTTGCATCATCAAGAAGTGTCCCGTGTCTGGGGGCGTGGCCAACCGGGCAGCGAAATGGCCGCTCTGTGAATGAGCTCCGCCAGCTGCACACAATAATCCTTCACTATCCTGCTCCATGACTTCGTGGAGCCCCGCTCTACGCGCGGATCGATTACAGACACCCAGCTGATCCTTCGGCTGAAATTTGAAGTGTGCCGGAGGCCGGGAGAAGAAGCTACGATCTTCAGAGGTCTGGCCGAGCTGCGCATATGCGGAGGCCCACGGCTGCGGAACCCGTGCCGGGAGCTGCTACCAACTACAGCCCGGGGATCGGCGGGCCTCCGGGGGCCCACTGAGTGGAGATGTGCTGACCCCCTTACAGACTCGCCGCTCATAAAGACCACACCGGTGAGTCACTGCTGCACCGGTGGGGAGATTTGCGGCTTGGCTGGCCCTAAGCGCGTGAGTGGCCGGGCGCTGGGCTCCCGAGGGCAGACATCGGAGGAGCACCCAGGGCGGAGCCGCCATTTTGCTTGGAGACTTGGCGCTCGGCGGGAGGCGGCGTGAGACCTCGGCTCGGAGGCCAGGGCCTGGGGTTGCGCTCTACACTCGCCGAGCCACAAACGAGCGTCTGCCTATTCGAGCCCCACATGCTGGAGCGCTGGAACTTCTGCTGGTGGCTTACACTTTCATGGCTGGGGGCAGTGAGTGACTCAATCGGCAGCACCATCCTAACGCCTACAGCCACCCACTATCTGGAGGGGCCCCTCTGTTTCTCCGCAGCGCTCCTGTGCAAGCCGCTCTCGGGCGCCCAGTCTTTGAAGGACCCGCCATTTTGAACTAACGCTGCGCGCTGGGCTGCCCTCCTGCTGCAACACGGTCCTCCCTACTAACCTCAGCCGCCATATGTGACCGCGAGGGTGTGACCAATGTACACTGTTGGGGCTGTGCTCGCTCGGCCCCCTCAGCTTGACTAGTGCGAGGGGGTGGCCCTGTCAGACATTATGGATAGGCCCACGCAGCCTTTTGGATTGAGCACCCCGTTACGTGGCACACTCTTGGCTCCAAGATGGGAGGGAAGAATGACGCGAGGCAACCCAGGCTCAATTTTGAACAGAAGCAGAAAGCTAAACAAAACGCGGCTGATCAGGATAAGGATGAGTCTTCCTCACAAGGGACTGCCGCAGACATTGACTTTGGTGCACTGATTATGGAAGTCAGATCGAGCCTGAAAAGCATAGACACCTAATTGGATGCCATGTCCTCCCAGCTGGAATCTGTTAAAAACAAGGTGGACGCACACGAAACTCGGTTGGACTGCCTGGAGAATAGGAACACTGAGTGCTGTGAGTTCCAACAACACACCAAACAACACATCACCAACATCGAGAGGGAACTGGAGTCCCTGCGAGCCAAAGCGGACGATTTGGAGGCTCGTTCCTGGAGATCGAACATTCGCATCACGGGAATTCCGGAAACGGCGAACACTGGCAAAATGGAGGTGTTTGTAGCGGACCTACTGCACGAACTCTTTGATCCGGACCTCTCACAGGTATTTACGGTCGAAAGGGCGCATAGATCGCTTGGAAAGAAACCGCCGGTGGGCGAGCCGCCACGTCCTATTCTCGCTAAGCTTCTGAATTTCCAGGACAGAGACCTCATCCTGCGCCTTGCCAGGGAGAAGGGTAGGATCACCCACAAGGGAAATAACATCTCCTTCTACCCTGACTTTACCCCCCTGGTTCAGGCTGCCAGGAAAGAATTCATTCCGGCCAAGAGACTGTTACTGCAAGCGGGGGACCAATACTCGCTCCTGTATCCGGCAAAACTTAAGGTAGTGCATGAGAGTACCACGCACTTTTTTACAGATGCACAATCAGCACTGAAGTTTGCAAAACACATTTGCGGTCCTGGGGCGAGACGGAAATTGCCGAGAATGGGAGATGAATCTGGTCAACTCAGTGATAATGATTGAGTATGTTGCTGTGATAGTTACTGTGGTATCATCTGTTTGAATCTCTCCCACTTTGCTTAAATGATCCGCTCCCCCCCTGCACTTTCAGTTATATTGCTTGCCCTGATTTGGATTGGAGGTGGGTTCTGAGGGGAGGCTCTATTCTGTATGTGAGGCTTCTGGTTCACAATACATTCCCTATGTTCTGCTGGGATGTCGGTGTTCGTCCCTGTGGCAGGGCACCTTTTGAGTTGTGGAAGCTCACATTTACGTGCAGCCACCCTGTGCAAACAGGGGTGTATGCTGGGAGCACCACGCCCCCATGGGGTGTCTCCCACTGTTTCTGTTTCTAGTTTGCCAACGCACTATGCGTGTCTTTGAGGAGGATTTATCACAACCTGATTGGGGGGTTGGTGAGGGAGGGGGGTGGTGGGGGGTGTTGGGATGTTTGATAATTGACGAGAGTTGGTGCGATAGAGGATGCTATATAACGAACACTATGTACGGGGCATTGCTGTGCTTAAACTGGGTTGGATTAATCGGGGACACTGTGACAGGCACCGGACCGTGCCTTGCGGATTTGAAAAAGACACGTTATGGGAGGCGTTAAATTGTGGACATGGAACATTCGGGGTCTTGGGGACTACAAAAAGGCTAGGCTGATGCATGGGATGCTTGTTAGGCATAATGTGGATATTTGTTTTATACACGAGACGCACATCAACTCCACTCCTTCGCCTAGGTTTAAACACTATAGGTGGTCGCAAGTGTATTCTGCTATCTATTCCAATTACGCTAGGGGGGTGGCGATACTTATCCGCAGAGGCTTGGGGCCCGATGTAGGTAAATCTATATTTACCACTTCATAAATACCGAATCATACCGATTCGGTATTTATGAAGTGGTAAATTAGAGGGGGGGGAGATGTAGGTATTTCAGATTCGGTAAATACCGAATCTGTAAGATTCGGTATTTACCGATTCTGTAAATACCGAATCGGTATCCCCCATTGATTCCTATGGGCCTTGAAGCCCATAGGAATCAATGGGCATTACCGATTCGGTATTTACCGAATCGGTAAATACCGATTCCAGCAAGGGTGCAGGGGGTGTCACTTTGACACCCTCTAGCACCCCCAATACTGGCTTCTGTGCCATGTGGCACACAGACATGCCCTAAGGGCATGTCTGTCTGTCACATGGCATAGGTGTGCATGCACACATGTGCATGCACACCTGGATTCGGTATTTTAACACCCAATTAGATTGGGTGTTAAAATACCGAATCTGAAAGGCCTGTGGGTAAGCATGGGCAGAAAATCCGTTTCGCTCGCGGATTTTGCGGATTTTCGGGAAATTCGCAATCCGCGAGATTTGCGAATCTCCCGCAAAATCCGCAAATCCGCGAGCAGCGGATTTTGCTCGCACTGCTCGCACTGTTCGCGTGAGTTCGCGGCTTCCCAGTACAACTTCGCGCCCCGCGAATAAGTGCTAAATTGCAGAAATACGATCTTAGCAAAACTGAAACTACTTACCAGGTTCAAAAGTTCAGGCTCATCATTAGTAGCCATTTCCTGTAGTGCTTCCTGAGGGGCCCCTCCAGAGTTCAGTTGCCAGTTGCAACTATTATGTGACCCTGCTCTGAACCTCAGAATAGTTACACATATGCCACAAAGGTCCTGAATTACAGCTAAGGGAGACAAGCAGGAGCCAGGCTGGAAGTTAAAATCCATTAATCAGCCCCTAATTCATTATTGTCAGTTGGGGCAGGGCAGGTGTTGTAACTAATTTTGCAACAATGAAAGCACTTAGCAAGTGCAAAAGATCACTAATCAGGGCGCACTAAGGAAGCAGGTGCCAGCTAAAAAAATATTCTGTGACACATTAATCAGCCCCAAATTAATTCAGGTCACTTGAGGCAGGGAAGGTGTGCTTTGCTTTGCCGAAAATAATGTACACTGGACAACCAGAGGGTGTGGTGATGAAACAGAGGGTGGCATGGGTGGGCCAGAGGGTGGCATGAGTAGTCAGAGAGTGGCAGTGGTGACAGAGAGTGGCAGTGATGAAGAAGAGTGTCCCAAACAGGCTGGACACGTAGAAACAACAAGTTCGCAAAACTTGCGACCCGACAGGTAAGTTCGCAAATTGCGAAATTGTAAAAACCCTCGCGAACTGGCAGAAACACGGGCGAACACAAAAAAAAAAAATCCGCAAATTCGCGGGAATTCGCGGATTTTGCGGATTGCGAATTCGCAAATCCGCAAAATTCGCAAACGCGAGATTCGCAAAATTCGCCCATGCTTACCTGTGGGACTCAGAAGAGTCCCACCTACATCTGGAAGATACCAAATCGGTAAAAAAACAATTCAGTATTTTGCAGATTCTGTAAATTTACCGATTCGGTAAATATACCGAATAGGTAAATACTGGCCCCCTACATCTCAAAGTGCCAAATACCAGTCGGAAACGGCCGATTTCGGCCGTTTCCGACCGGAATTTGCCACCTACATAGGGCCCTTAGACTGGAGGGAACATGCTGTTATACTAGATAAGGAGGGAAGATACGTCATTGCACATGGCTCACTACAAGGCAGGCCGCTGGTGCTAGCAGCTATATACAGCCCGAATGTAGATGACCCGGAATTTTTTCGAAATGTTTGAGCTCAGATCATGTTGCTGGATTGCTCACAGATTGTTTTGGGAGGCGATTTCAATGTGGTACTTAATGATGAGTTAGATCGCAGAGGCGCGGGGAGACCCACACATGCTAGAGCGCACCCGGCGATTCTTGATGTAATGGATGAGGGTTTGTTGTCGGATGTGTGGAGATCTAGACATCCTGAGGACACGGTGGGAACATGCATAACGAGCAATCATGCGGCCTGGTCCCGCCTGGACTACTGGCTTGTGTCTCCTGACGTGGCGTCCTGGGCGGTAGAGGTGGAAATACAGGCTAGATCACTCTCAGACCATGCCCCCTGCCTGCTGGAGTTGAAGGTACCCGATGCCCCTAAGAGAGCATTTTCTTGGCGCCTGCCCCCCCATGCACTCACTGACTCCGCCTTCACCGAAGAAATTAGGACAGATATTGTAAAATACTTTGAAGAAAATGAGGGCTCGGCATCCACCGAAGCTATAGTATGTGACGCATTCAAGGCGGTAATTCGAGGCCAGTGTATCGCTAGACAGGCCGGGGTGTTGCGGGCTATCCGTCATACTCTGGCCCAGCTTGAACGAGAGTTAAAGGAGTTAGACCTGGCCTTCTGCCGGGGCCCCTCACCAGAATTAGTGGGTCAGATGAAGTCCAAACTGATCGCATTTAATGAGGAGGCACAACGGGAAGTTAAATTCCTGGGAAAGCAAGCGGAGGCCCGCAGGTACGGTGAAGGGGACAGGCCGAGTAGAACCCTGGCACGACTGATTTCTCCTCGCTCACAGTCACACTACATACACGGCATCAAGAATAGCGAGGGGACACTTGTCGTAGGTCAGGAAGCTGTGCTTGACACATTTTCAGAGTTTTACAAATCCCTGTACACCACTAGACAGCCCACGGTCCCAGCTTCCCTGGAAAGCTTCCTAGATTCCATTGCCATTGTTTGGTTCAATGATTTCCACCGCCGTTATATGGATGTCCCTGTCACTGTCCAGGACATAATTCAGGTAATTAAGAGCATGCCTGCAAACAAGGCTCCGGGCCCGGATGGGCTGACAACAGCTTTTTACAAAGCGTACGCCGAAGAGCTGGCCCCCAAACTTCACTCTGTCTTTGCTGAAGCCCTGGAGTTGGAGTCCCTGCCGGACTCGATGCGCGAGGCCTTAATCATAACCTTGCTGAAGCCAGACAAAGACTGCTAAGTCCTCGACTCATACCGTCCCCTTTCCCTGATAAATGTTGACGTTAAGATCTACACCAAAATCATTGCGGACAGAATGCAGCCTCTGTTACCGATGGTGGCACTCCCGGATCTGTCCGGGTTTATACCTGGCCGAGCTTCGTCACACAATCTCAGGACGATATTTTCCATTTTGCACTACTTACACCCCTCCATACAGGCCGCTGTGATTTTTTTGAACGCCACTAAAGTGTTCGATTCGCTTGAATGGCCCTACCTATTTAGGATTCTTGGTAGGATGGGCTTCAGCCACAACTTCATAACTTTGATTAGGTTGCTGTACGATGCGCCCAGGGCACGAGTCAGCGTGAATGGGCTCATATCTCAGCCTTTTGCCATATCTCGCGGGACCAGACAGGGTTGTCCTTTATCCCCGCTCCTCTTTGCTATAGCCATGGAGCCCCTTGCGGCCAGAGTTCGACAGCATCATACTGCAAGAGGGATAGGCTTCAGCTCCCGAAGCCTGCTGATTTCCCTGTATGCCGATGACGTCACGTTATACCTTATCAACCCTGATGTGAACTTGAACCCCCTGCTGCGAGAATTTGTCCGCTTTGAGGGCTTGGCCGGTGTGTCCATTAACTGGTCCAAATCTGTCGCTTTTCCATTAACTGACACCACCAGGGAATCACCATCTGACTACCCCCTGCGCTGGGAAACGGACGCAGTTAAATACCTAGGGATTTGGATAAGCCGCGATATACAGGAGCTATGGACCCTGAATTTTGGCAGAGCAGTAGATTGGCTGGAGGGGAAGGTGGAAATCTGGAATAAACTCCCCCTGTCTCTGGTCGCGCGAATAGTACTAGCAAAAATGGTGGTCCTCCCCAAATTCCTATACCTGTTTGTAAATATTCCGATACCCTTGACAGCGCACTTCCATGCACGTGTGCGTCACTGTTGCTGGCGCTTGTATGGGCGGGTGGCCAAGCAAGAACATCTTGGGCGTTGCTCACCCTCCCACTGCGTCAGGGCGGCCTGGGAGCTCCTGACATGAAACTGTACTCACTATGTGCGCAAGCGCAATTTTTGCACTTTTGGGCTTTTCCCACCCCCTACCAGCCGCACGTTGCAGTGGAGTTGGCCGCAGTGGCCCCGTTGCCACTGAGTGTAGCGCTCTACGGCAAGGTGTTTTGCCCGTCGAAAGACGTGGATACTGTGGACATGCTCCGATGGTCGTGGCGCGAGCTGCGTAACAGGGCAAAGCTCCCCCTGCTATACGCACCAGCCATTCCACTACGGGGTAACCCGATGATGCCTTGCTTGCGTGATGGGGGAGGAGTCCTTACACTTCGAGGGCAAAGCCTGCACACTTTTGCTGACCTTTACCCGGACGGCGCCTTCAGGGACCTAGGCTTGCGCGAGGAAGGCCAACCCGAGTCGTTCTCTGACCTATTCCTGTATCATTCACTCAAAGAATCCTGTAAGGCACTGTGGCCTCAGTTCCCAGAGGAACCACCACAGCTCCTTGCCCTTCAAAACCTCCTTTCGAGACCCTCTCCTAAGAAGCTTGTGTCTCGGTTGTACAACTGCATGCAAGATCAATTCCCCATTACTGTGCCTTCTTCTATGCAGGCCTGGAGTGCTGACCTGGAGTCACCCCTGACGGAGGAGCAGTGGGAGTTCTGCTGCAGACAGCTTACGGCATTATCGCCCAACTACAGGTTGAGATTGGTGCACTTCAAATTTCTACATAGGTACTATCGCACTCCATTGTCGCTGCATCGCATGGGTATCAGAGATGACGCTACATGCTGGAAGTGCGGCTGCGAAGATGCATCCTTCTTGCATGTGGCATGGGGCTGCCCTAAACTAGAGGAGTATTGGTCCAGCACTTTCACTGCCATTAATCAAATTTTGCACAGAACCGATGCGCCATCCCCGCTTCTGGGACTGCTGGGATGTGTACAGGACACCCTACCCAAACATAGGAAGTTACATGCGTTGCTGCTCCTTTATGCCAAGAGACAGGTGGCGGTGCACTGGGGTCGTAGGGCATTGCCTACATTTGATGCATGGGTAAAAGATGTGACATATGGCAACGCACAGCTCGAGCACTACTGGGAAACGATGCCCACCGCTTCTCAGCCTAGGGACATATGGGAGCCGTTCATGCAGTGGTCACGGGAGCGTGCAGCCTCCCCTGATTCTAGGCAATCTCCAACAGGAGAGATCTCTGACGATATGGGTTAACATCTCTTGCAATGTAACTGAGATCTCCTGCAGTGGTTAGATCTGAGCATGACTGTACCCCATGGCCGTGCGATGGGATGAGCGGGGGCCCTGCTTGTGTCCTTATGCCGATGACTCCACATATTTTGCTGTGTCTCTCCCTTGACCCGGTGACCCCATGTGTACATATGCTCCCCCCCCGCCTCCCTTCAACGGTAATGGACTGCCTGTCCGATGTGGTCCCTGCTGCTGTCTGCGCATCCGCAGTATGGCACCTTGCCCGGAAACACGGATCCTTCCACATTAGTGACACTATGCCCGTTTGATACTCCTCCTCTGCACCTGAAGTGGTTTTGTTGTTGTTTTTTGGGGGGGTGAAAAGGGTCTGAAGACATTGGTTGATCCGCACTATTTGCTATTTGCACTGTAGTGCCTATATACCTGTACTGTTGCTTTGCTACCTCCTTTCCTTCGATGGTACATTATATATCTCTTGACCCCAAAAATGTAAGACACATTGATTTACTACTGTTACATATGCTTACTGTCCACGTATCTATACCATGTATACTGATAATGCATTGTACATTGTACGTTATCACACTTTGATCATGATACGATTTATTCTAATAGCGGCCAGCCTCCGGGTTGTTGGCGTGACGCTGTGTAACTCTATCAATCTCTAATAAACGTCTTACACCAAAAAAAAAAAGAAGTGTCCCGTGTCTCTGTTTGCCAAGGCATGGGAACTCGAAGGTATCGGGCGTTTTCCCTGACGCCGCTGGGTTCTAAAACCCGGTTCTTCACCCTCAACATTCTTACAGCCTACATATTCCTCAGTAAACAATTCTAGAATACCCAGTAATGTGCCATAGAGTCGGTAAGGAGAATGAACCAACCATGGAAAGTACCAAAAGTACAGAATATCACACAATCCTCTTCTCTTGGTGTCTTTCCTCAACAGTAACCTTATATTTGCGTTCATTTCCGAAAATCCCTTCACAAATTTTGCATAATACTCAATCATGCCCAAAAAACTCATCACCTCTTCTTTACAAGTAGGAGCAGAGAGTTAGACATTTTGAGTGGTCTGAGGTGTGCAATGAGGAGTTCAATGCTGTTAAGGCAAAATTGAAATGTGCTCCGTTTCTGGAAAGTTTTGATCCTATATTGAAATCAATTTTGACTACTGATGCTTGCGAAAAAGGAATAGGCGCTGTGTTGCGACAGATTGGACCAGATGGTGAGAGCACGGTTCTTTTTATTTCAAGGAGTTTAAAGGATGCTGAGTGTCGCTATACGGTTGTGGAACGTGAATCATTAGCCATTTTTTGGGCAGTGAGGAAATTAAGAAAGTTTTTGTGGGGTTTTGATTTTGAAGTGAGATCTGACCATAAGCCGTTGGTTGAAATATTTGAAAAGAAAGGGTTGGATTCGATTTCAGGACGTATCTCTAGATGGATAATTGGATTGCAGGAGTTTTCTTTCAGGGTGAGATACATTCCTGGGATAAATAATAAAATTGCTGATACCATGTCCCGTTTAGTGTCATTGGATGGTGATGTGGATTGTGAAGATGAGGTTAAGGAAGATTTTGTATCGGTGTGTGTGATTAATGAGGAATGTGTTTCTAAGGAGAGATGGATTGAACAGGTGGATAAAAATTTAGTCATGAAGGAAGTCATGGATTTGATGAAAGGGAAGTGGACGGATTATAACAAGAACGCTATTGATGTTAAACCATTTTGGTGTGTGAGGAATGAGTTGAGTGTAGATGGGTGTATTTTATTTAGGGGCACAAAACTTGTGCCACCTTCTAACATGAGGAAAGAAATAATCCAGTTGGCTCATGAGTGTCATCCTGGCATAACGAAAACTAAGGATAAGATCCGTTCTTCATAATGGTGGCCTGGAATGGACAAGATGATTGAGAGAGCTATAAGTGATTGTGATGCCTGTTGTTTGTGTGATAAGTCGAAGAAAATAAGGGTGCAACCGATGGTTTTAAGGAATTTCCCCAAGGCCCCATGGATAGATGTTGCATTGGATCTAGTAGGTCCCATTCAGTATAAGGAATCTCAAGTGTTTATTTTGGTGGTTCTGGACATGTTTTCACGGTGGCCGGAGATCTTCTTTGTAGTCAATATTGATTCTAAAGCCATTATTTCGTGTTTGGAAACCTTATTTGCTAGGGAAGGCATGCCTAAAACCTTGTTGACCGATAATGGGGTGCAATTAATTTCTAGAGAAATGGAGGAGTTTTTGAGTGCACGTGGCATTGTTCATAAGAAATGCTCTCTTTATCACCCAGAGGGAAACGGTATGGTTGAGAGGTTTAACCGGGTGATAAAGGAAGTCATCAATTTAGCTAAGGCCCAAGGTTTGGACTGGAAAAAATTGTCAGTAAGAAGGTGGAGGAGTATAGGATAACTCCACATTCAACCACTGGGAAGACACCTTTTATTTTGTTTAGGGGAAAAGTACCTAACACGTTGTTGGAACCTTTCTGGGTAAATGAGTATGCTTGTGCCAGAGGCAAGGAGGTGAAGTGTAACACTCAGGAGGTCATGGACAAAGTAGAACAAAAATATAATTTTGATAAAAGGAAGGGTGTGAAAACAACAAGAGTCTCTGTAGGTGATTTAGTTGCCATTAAACGTCCAGGCATTATTAAAAGTGGTGAGTCAAAGTTTATGCATCCATGTTTGTTATTAAAGTGTTGTCTAACGCTATTAAGACTCAAGACCACAGAATCTGGAATAAAAAACAGAGTTTTTGTCATAAAACGGATTAAGATGGATCAGAGTTTAAATTCAAAGATGGATGTTAATACAGAGATAAAGATTAAGTCTAATGGTGAATCAAAGAAGATTTTTTTGAGTGTTCTAAACCATGTAAGCGTGTACCATCTTCTAGAACGTCCAAGCGTCAAAGTTATCTGAGTGACTATGTATGATCTGTTAACCAAAAGTTGTAGGTCAATGGGTTTATAGGTTCATTTTTTTTGTTGTTTTTCTTAGTTTTAGGTTTTGTGTTTTTTTTTTTATTGTTTTGTATTGTGGGGAGGGAGATGTGTGATATTCTGTACTTTTGCTACTTTCTATGGTTGGTTCATTCTCCTTACCAACTCTATGGCACATTACTGGGTATTCTAGAATTGTTTACTGAGAAATCTGTAGGCTGTAAGAATGTTGAGGGGCATTAGGAGTTGGCTTACTTCCTGCGTGGATGGGATTCTCTGATGTGAAGAATAGACTTACATTTGGACTAACATGGTTTCCAGAGAGTAATTCTTGGAATATTACAGATAGCTAAAACCATACCAAGGAACATCAGAATCTTCCAGCCCATTTGGACAGTAGTCTCCAAAACCATCCTGTCAATGACCAGTCTGCTTCGTCTACATAAATAGACTCAGAGATCTTATGCAATCTAGAGATGGCTTGGTACACTGTAGGGGCATTATCTGGTATGAAAACACAGCAAGTAGATTGGATCAATTTACATACCCCTCCTCGATCTGCAAGTATGACGTCTAACACTATACGATTCTGCAACGTCATAAGGCGGTCCACTTGAAGCTCAGCTGTAACATTACTAAGGGCACCTGCAGTTTCATTTATAGTGGCCTCAACCACTCTCGTAAGTTGTCGTATATTCCTGCTATTGGCCATAGGACCCCAAAACGGTAGGAAACCCTTGAAAAATTCTCCTACTTCTTGTGATGCAGTATCTTCCTGATCGAAGACACCTCTACCATATCTTGTTTTATGATAGTCCAAAGTAGTAGTGTATGTAGGGGGAAGCAGAAATGCCACATAACATGTTCCTGAAAAATCAGGCGGCAACCATGTGTAGGCTCTGTCGTGACAAACAAAATACGTGCCTTTAGCTGGCACGAACGGAGGAGAAGTCTGAGATGAATAGACATAGGTTTGAACACACACACTCTTACCTAGCTGAGCTCTCGGATTTCGACCATTACCTTGCAAACAAAAGTGGCCTCGATGGGGTACAATCCAAATCGGGGGAGACCTTTTTCGTCTCTCTTTCTCTGTCAAACTAGTACTATATCCAGTCACGTTCCAACCAACATAAGCCTGCGCCTCATCCTTGGGGATAGCATTATATGCATCAATATCTCGGATCATATCCACTATTCCCTTTATCAAGGCACTATTACTCAGATTGTCTTTCACGGAACGCAAGGGATATACCTCATTTGCGTAGATGAACATAGTCTGAAAAGCCCATACAAACCCATTGAAAGAAAAAGGCAAAACCAGATATGGCATACCTCTATCTGTCGTATGAGGCATAAGACCACAAACCCAACAATTAGTGGTATTTACTACAAACTCGCTGCAATACCCTGCAATACCCTGCAATACCCTGGGCAATACCTTGCTGACAGACCTGTCCTCTGGTTCCTGGGGGCGGCTATAGAGGCGGGCCTGTTGCTCCTGTGTGCTAGTGAACGCTCACCCCCCGCTGCTGCATCCACCATCTTACAGCGGCTGCCGAGAGGGGGAGAGCGTGTGGGACAAAGACTACACTTCCCGGCAGATATCGCGGCTGGAAGCCGCACACCGGGGACCCGCGCCAGGAGGCGCTCAAATTGACGACGCACTCCCCACGTCGCGGGAGCACCCGGGCAGAGGGCGGGCCATCTGTGGCCATCAGGGGCCAGCAGAGGTCGGGTCGGGCCACCCCCTTTGGCTTGTAGGATGGGAAAGCGTAAACTGAATCAAAAGTCGGACGAAGGTAAGACGGCTAAAGTACCCAGAAAAAATGAAACTATTATATCTTACTTGACATCTGCAGTGGGGGCTCTAAATGTCCAAATTGCCTACGCGGAAAAGGAATTGGGGCTTGACTTATCTTCCACCACACAAGTCGACTCTGAGCGCATATTGCCCCTGGACACGGTTCCTTCTATCCCACTAGAACCAGACATTGTGATAGTAAACCCTCCGCAGGCACACCCTAGTGAGGTGGGAAATATGGAAACCCCAAAGAGGAGCAGTATTGGGCAGCCTAAGGCCCGGGATTCTATTCACCATAAAGGAAAACGCAACTATAAGAAAGGACCACGTAAACAGTCCGAAGTAAAATCTGATGACAAGCCTATCCCTAGCGGCCCTGCCCACCTGGCGGATCAAATAGAAGAACTATTCAAAACTCGGTTGGAGCCAGCTCTTGTGAACATTCCCAAGGACATAGTGGACACCCTGAACTCGTGTGTGGCCAATATTTTAAAGAAATGTGAACATATTAACGAGTTTATAAGGGAATTTAGAGTATAACACCCTGTCCAGAAGCACGGCAGGGAAGATCATGGGGGTCAAACGTCAATAGAAAGACAGAGGCCAACTACAGACCCTCATTTAGATATGACTCCCGCTATTTTGCCCACAAACCATACCTCTCAAGGGCACAGGGTTGAGATACCACGTGGGGGGAAACAAAATAATTCTCTTGAGGGTAGGCTAAAAACGTCTACCGGCGATGAGAGTACTACCAATAGACCTGGTAATAGCAAGTTAGGCACACTAAACCTCCCTCCACATACCGCACCCTTAGTGGTTATCCTAATAGGGGTACCTTGCTTAACAAATGGGTCAGTGGAAACTGATTCTGATCTTATGAACAGGACTAAAAGGTGGTGCTCACAGTTTAGTAGCGGGAGTGTTGATGTCGCAGCAAACATTAACATGGTCAGACGTGTGGAATGGGTAGGTAAGAGAAACAAATGTATACCAGGGGATTGTGTGGTGGTCAATTTTAATAAGGCTAATATTGCTGATAGTCTGCTGTGGGATGGATCAGAGATCGACGGCACTGGCATTAGGCTGCTCCCTCTTGGGTTCTTTTATCCTCCCCACCTTCATCCTCCTCCCCTTTATCTACAGTCTAAAACTCACACCCAAAGAGCGACACTCTTTCCGCGCCCTGTCTTAAGAGTCCCAGTCAGGGATAACATCTCCTATCAAACACGACAGTCTAGACTGAGGGAAGAGGTCCAGGGTATAACTCCACTATGCTTACCTGGTTTACAGAGCCAAAGTAGACAGCTTGCTCTAAGTGTGTCAAATAGATTTTCTCCCCTTTCCAGCCTGGAGGCTAACGACTGACTAACTCACACACAGCAGGGTGGTACAGCACTGAAGAGGGAGAAAGACTGCCGCGTCACCCATAGTTTATTGAGCTGGAACGTGGCAGGGCTGAGAGACAAAGTCGTAGATGACCGGTGGTCCTACTTTGTGTCCCAATATGACATTATCGCTCTACACGAGACCTGGGACACGGAGGATAAATTCTGCATGGATGGGTATAGCAGGCACTCTGTGAAGGCGACCCCTGGCTTAGGTGGGAGACCCAAAGGAGGGCTGTATATGCTTATTTCACTCAAACTGATGGGCTATTTTAGAAAGCTGGAGACAATATTCTGTGTCTAGAGTGGATTAGCCCTAAGTACTCTACCATTTTATTGATACATTTTTATAATGCCCTGACAAGAACATGAAGAATTGTCCTCTAGACTCTTTGTCTAGTTTCCTAGATGAGTACAAGTCAAAACATGATGCTTTATCTGAAGTAATATTAATGGGCGATTTTAATATACACCCTTGCAGGTGGGATTGTCTGGCAGAACATCAATCCGGTCCCCCTGGCTCAATCACCACTCATTTTGATCATACACCACAAGGGGAAGTGTTGAAAAATCTACTTGCCAACATGAACCTGTTTGAGGTAAACGGGGCCAGGGGAGAGGGTAGCGCCCCGACCTTTAAAGGTAGAGACGCCGATACGGTGATTGATTTTATTTTTGTCTCAGCAGGCATAGTAAAAGTGACCATTTCCTACAAAGTTGTAGTATCAGCCTTTAGTGACCATAACCCCCTGGAACTGGTATTGAATTTTGGGGACGCCATGACTAGATGGGAGGAGGGACTGGCTGGTCCTACCAATGACCTTGTCCCCAAAGATCAGGGAAGGAGACTTAATTGGGCCAAGGTAGTCCCAGATACTTTTATGCAGGATCTTGCCACTAAGGTACATGCATACATGGTAACTTGTACAGATAGCATGGCAGCTTATAAAGACATCATCGTTTTTTTTGTCGCTATCTGTACCCAAATTAATGAGGATTTAAGATGTAAAAAAAGGCGGGAGGCTTCAAGCCAACCTAGGTGGTTTGATGCTAACTCCTCAAAAACTCATAAGGAACTAATGTCTGCCCTAAAACAAATTCCCAGGAATCGCATACTTGTAGCTGGGCGAAGAAAGAGCTACAAGATGGCGATGGCGAATCGCAGAAAGGCCATAAAGAGGGAGGCCTGGGAAAACCTTATGTCAACTGATGGTATTAAAAATAGCAGTAAATTCTGGGCTACGATTAATCACTCATACTTTACGGGAACTGATAATTTGGTCACGGACTGTGTGATTGCTGAAGAGGCATGGGTTGCTCACTTCAGTAAGATATATGACAGTGAGGAGGGCGCTATGGAAGAGCTGGGTTTTGCACCTACGCACCCAGTTATTCCATTACGCTTTAATGAGGTTGAGGTCCGAAAGGCCATAGAGGAGATGACAAAAAAATAAGGCACCTGGCCCAGATGGCGTGCCTGCTGATTTATACAGGTCTCTGCCTATGTTTTGGGCTAGAATATTAACAAACGTCTTTAACTCTACATCGACAGCAGGGTTCCCTTTGTCATGGGCTATCACCATTATAATACCCATATATAAAAAAGGCTTGAGGAGTGACCCCGCCTGCTACAGGCCGATCTCACTGATTGACTCTGCCGTTAAGATCTTGGGTAGAGTCATTCTACAGAGACTTGGAGACTGCCTGAAGGAGAAGGGGGTCCTCTCTGAACTACAATATGGGTTCTGGGCCAAGCGAGGTACACTTGATCAATGCCTAAATCTTTACATGTTAATTGGTAACTATACCCAAGCCAAGGAGGAACTGCTGTACTTGGCCTTTATGGACCTGACATCGGCCTTTGACCTCGTCAATCGAGCAAAGATGTGGTCCATCCTGTTTAATCTAGGGATAGACCCGCCAGTGGTGAATTTTCTAGCTGTACTTCACCAAGGACTTTCAACTGCCATTAGAGTAACTAAGGAAGGGGGTTGTACTAAGTCTTTTAGGTCTATACGTGGTGTTAGACAGGGGTGCATTCTTGCACCCCTTCTGTTCACAATATACAAAAATCCCTGGAAGGGGTCACACCAGACATACCGCGAGCTGGGAACTATGCGGTACCAGCCCTTCTTTACGCGGATGACGCGGTGCTTTTAGCCCGCACAGGCTTGGGGTTGCAGAGACTCCACAATGCTTTTGGGGAGTTCATGCAATCTCTTGACCTCCAGGTAAACAACAAAAAATCTCATGTCATGGTTGTGGGCAAACTTCCAAAGGCTGCTAAAATAAAACGCTTTGCCTGTAATGGTGAGGAGGTATCCAGGGTCCCGGTATTCTCTTACCTGGGTGTAATTTTTATGAAAAGGGTACCTGGGCCCCCCAACTACAAGCAAAAGGCATAGCTGTCACTAAACGCCTGGGGTCCCGTCCCACTGAGGCTCTTCTAACAGTCTATAAATCCAAATGCCTTTCAATAGCATTGTATGGTGCATCATTATGGGGCTGTCTACTGCAAAGCAAACTGCAGACCATAGAGAATAAATTTTTAAGATCTCTTTTAGCAGTCTCCCAATCAACTCCAGTATTCTCAATACACTCAGAGTTAGGACTTGGTTACATCTCTGACCAGACACATATAGCTCCATTATTCTGCTGGGCCAAAACCTGGTTGAATACTGAAATCACACTCAATCCCACCATCCTTAGTGATTGCATGGCACTAGACAGAGTAAATAAAATCCCCTGGTTAGTATACATCAAGAACACTCTGTGTAGATTGGGTAGGCCAGACTTATACACTTCCCCAAATCTGATACCAAAGGGCGACGTTAACTGGATTAAGGAGAATTTTCTGGGATCAGCCATGCAAGAACGGGAAGGAGTGGAGGTACTAAAACCTAACATCAGAGCAAACTACATGCTTCTGACCACTCCAGCAATTGAACCCTACCTACGGATTGTCACCATCCTGTTCCACCGACACCTTCTGGTTAGATTCAGATTTAACATTATCCAGTTTTCTTTGGGTCACTATCCAGTATGGGGAAAACCCAACCAGTCTATTCCCTGCAGTTGTGACAAATTTTCTGATCAATCATCAATGCATTTTATTGTGTTTTGTGATCATTTTTCTAACATCAGAAAACAATTTTTGTTTCCTCTATTGAGAGAGGCGGGTTTCACACAAGTGCGCCCCGCATTACTGTACTTACAACTGCTGGATAGTGTTAGGGTGATCTTTGGGGTTGCAAGTTTTCTGGTTGCTGCTATGCGTATCAAGGCTAAAAGGTCGGCTGGTGGACATTTTTGAGGTGTGATCTCATTTTAATTAACTTTTTATCCACTTGTATGGGGTGTCTTTTTAATATTTTAATCATTTTTAACCGTACATTTATGATGATGAATTGACTCTTTTTTATATATGAATCGTCTGTTTTTATGTAAAATGTTATGTGATTGCTTTTATGATTTTAATTAATCGAATAAAGCTGATTTGACTTTGACTTTGGCTACTACCAACTGATGCTGATGCAACAGCTGTATAAACGAATTGTTGACAAATTCTGACCTCCTTGTCTGTTCATGTTCAGGCAACGTATCGAATTGGTGCAAAGAAACAGTAGTAGAGGAAAGCATAGGTTGGGAGGTGGGTGCAGATATCAGTGGTGTAGCATAAACAATCCAACCCACACAAGCTAATGTGATACTTAACAACATAAAAGAACACAATATAATAAAGCATTTGTTACGGATCAATGTACAAAATCTTATCTTAAAGTCTATTCTTTCAACAACTCTCTCAGTTACAAAAGACTCCATCCTCTAACGTGCTGCTAACGGCAATTTTTCTTCTTCACTTAAGTGTGCGTCCAGGCGTCGTAGACGTCCCAAGAACCACAGACCTTTCGTCAATACGCGGGTCACCCCTTAAGAACTTATACCGTGACCCTGCAGCTGAACCCGGATGGTGGCTCGAAAAAGAAAAAAAAGTCTCTTGTCTGAAAGAGTGTAATTCACAAAAATATTCAAATTTTATT
Organism: Lissotriton vulgaris; assembly: GCF_964263255.1. Lineage (NCBI taxonomy): Eukaryota > Metazoa > Chordata > Amphibia > Caudata > Salamandridae > Lissotriton > Lissotriton vulgaris. The sequence continues at coordinate 1,060,625,715 of NC_141693.1, read as the reverse complement.
TGTCCATTCTAGTCCTTACGTTGTAGCGTTCTTTACCAGACACAGTCTGATCTTGGAAAAGTGTCTCTGGGTGCGTGGTATCAAGTCTCAAATGCGGCGGCACAGCTTCTTGCAAAACTTCGTCATCCGCACATTCCGACTGAGTCCATTTCAAATGTGCATCACTAAAAGGTACAAATCTTGGAACCCTTTCACTCTCAGAATCAGCAATACCATCCTTGACCCACTGGTCGTATGGTAAGGGTAAGAGTACCTTTTTACACTGGGTGCCATGCACCCAGTTTTTCTTGCCGAAAACCTTGACAGCAGTCCGAGATGCCAGCAATCCTTGATACGGGCCGATCCACCTCTGCTCCAGATTCTTTGTCCTTTGAAAGTTTCTCACGAGGGTCCACTCGCCAGGTTGAATCGAGTGACCTGCATCCACAGAAGCTGAAGGTAAGGTATCATGCACCTGTTGGTGAAGAACACTCAATTTAGCAGTCAAGTCATGTAAGTAATCAACCAACATAGGGTACTCGATATCACTGTATTTATTTGGCCTCGGCACACCCCAAATATTTGCTGTGCGACCAAAAACAATCTTGTATGGGCTAAGTCCCACACGAGAATGTACTGTCGTTCTTGTGGACAAAATTGCCAGTGGTAAAGCGTCTGGCCATGTAAGACCAGAGCTTGCTTGTATCTTGGCCAATTTAAGTTTAATAGTGCCATTGTAGCATTCGACCAAACCAGCTGCCTTGGGGTGATTCGCAGCATGAAATTTCTGCCTGATTCCCAAACCCGCACACACTTTCTTCATAATCTGACCCACAAATTCACTTTCGTTGTCACTCCATACCATCCTTGGCAATCCATACCTAGGGAAAAACTCCTTAAGCAAAACCTTGGCTGTAGATAAAGCAGTATTATCCTTGAGGGGTAGGCCTCTATCCATCTGGAAAAGGCACAAACAACCACAAGGACATACTTCAGGTTGTTGCATCTTTCCATGTGAATAAAGTCTAACTGTAGCACCTCGAGCGGATACGTTGGAGGAGCGGAATGACCCGCTGGAGTTGGGGTTCCCTTGCCAGGAGTATGCATTAAACAAATCATGCAGTTTTTAGCCAGATTCTCAGCACATTTAGGAATTCCAACATTCTGCCATACTGGAGCCAACAACTTACATATCCCTTTTGAACTAATGTGAGCCAATCCATGCGCCATCGTAACCACTGGAAGCACATACGCATCAGGCAACAGCCATCGCTGGTGTTCTGACAACTCAACCCAAAAGCCAGTCGAATCCAACATTCCCGTAGTCTCTCTCCACACACTCAATTCTTTCTCAGTAGCTTCTGCCTGAATGGATTTCACACTTTCTATTGTGTCTTCACACATGCCTCCTGCCATAACCCATCTAGCAGGACCTGCAACATACATATGACTCGTCACAACTTTCGCTGTTTCTCTCGCTACTTCATCTGCAAACGCATTGCCACGACCAACATCATCCGTAACCTTCCTATGTGCGCTACATTTCACAATCGCAACTTGTGTCGGCAAAGTAAGTGACTCAAGAAGTTCATTCACCAATTGTCCATGCTGAATTTTTGTACCATGGGAAGTAAGAAATCCTCTCTCCACAAACGACCAAAACTATGAGCCACACCAAATGCATATTGGCTATCAGTATATACAATCACTCTTTTTCCTTTCGACAACACACACGCTCTCGTCAGTGCAATCAACTCTGCTGCTTGAGCTGAATTCTGAGCAATACGTGCAGTTTCAACAATCGTGTGCAAAGTCGTAACCGCATACGCTGCAGTCGTATCGCCATTCGGAAGCTTAAAGCACGAACCATCTACCCATAAGGTACCATCTGGATTCGAAAGAGGAGTATCTTTCAGATCAACTCTACCCTTTGTTTCCTCCTCTGTCCGGAGAAAACAATCATGCTGTTCCTGAGCATCTGTCTCTACAGAAATCGGCAACAATGTAGCTGGATTCAATGTGTTGCACCGCTTTATATGCACATGACTAGCCAAAATCGTCAACTCATAACCTGACAAACGCGCACTAGTAAGATGTTGAGTCTTTGTTTTATTCAATAAGGTATCCACTCCAAGTGGGACCATCACAATCAATGTATTATCCAATACCAAACCAGCAGACTGTCGGATAGAAACAGCCGCTGCCGCTGTAGCTCTAAGACAACTAGGCAACGCCCTAGCTACCGGATCTAAAGTAGCTGAAATATACGCACATGGGCGCTGCTTGTCTCCAAATTGTTGTGTCAATACTGACAATGCACAACCTTCTCTCTCGTGTATGTAAAGTGTAAAAGGCTTACTGTTGTCGGGAGTACCCAACATCGGAGCAGAACACAACGCATCACGCAATTCAGAAAAACTTCTCTGACATTTGTCAGACCAAGGAAGAGGGTTTGGTGTGTCCTTAAGAGTAAGTGCCAACAAAGGTCTTGCTAGCAAAGAAAAATTCGGAATCCACTCTCAACAATACGAGATGATACCTAAGAAAGCACGCACCTCTGTCTGTGTGCATGGTACAGTCATTTGAGCAATCGCTTGTATACGCTCTGGGGTTAATCGTCTTCCCTCCTTCGACAAGAGATGACCTAAGTAGGTCACTTCTTGGTGGCAATACTGCAACTTCAAAGGTGACACTTTATGGTGAAGGTCAGACAAGTGCTGTAACAAAGAAAGAGTAACTTCTTTACAAATCTCTTCATCATCAGCAGCGACCAACAAATCGTCCACATACTGAATAAGAGTCGCACCAGAAGGCAAGACAAAAGCATCAAGCTGAGTTTTCAAAGCCTGACTATAGATGGAGGGACTTTCACAATAACCTTGAGGAGCGCGCTTAAACCGGAAACTTCGGCCTCCTAAAGAGAAGCCAAAAATATCCCTACTTTCTTCGGCAATTGGAATACTAAAGAAGGCGTTCTTCAGATCGATAACAGAAAACCAAGCAGCTGAGGCAGGGATGATAGTCAGTAAGGCAGTAATGTCCGGGACAACAGGAAACTGTGGCACAACAATCTTATTGACCTCTCGAAGGTCGATCACAAACCGATACACAGGTGGCTGGGAAGAGTCAGTATGCTTAAGTACAGGCAGAACAGGACTGTTACACACATTACCTCTCGTTTCTTCAATCACACCTTTCTCAACCAAATCATAGATAATCGCTAAAAGAGCTCTTTCGCCATCACTAGAAATCCTGTATTGGGGAATGCGAGGTAGCTTAGCATTCAACTTTAGGGTAACAACTTATGGTGGAATCTGCAAACGGCCAACATCATTAGGACCTGTAGCCCAGAGAGTATCAGGCAGAGAACGCAATTCCAGTGGAAGCCGATCTTTAGACAAATACATCGGAGAAATCACTTTCTTACCCAACGTAAGATGTACTCCCAAAGGAGAACAATGTAATGTCGCATGCAATCTTTTCAACAAATTCAAACCCAACAGATTCTCACCACAACCTGTCGTTAGAATAAGGGGTGCTTCCAATTCACAAGGCCCAATAGAAAGAGGCAAAGGACAAGAAACCAGGTTACGAACTGGGGTGCCAGAAAATCCTACCGAGACATTCATCAAGCCAGACAAAGGTGCGCCAGGGAATTTAGAGTGCATGACAGAACTCTTTGCTGCACCAGTATCCAAAAGAAAAGGTTCTGCCACACCTGATGTAATTACTTCAACATAAGGTCCCCTCTGGTCTACTGGAACTGACACTACTCCCTCCCTTTGTCCATGGCTGTCCTAGCTATCATTAAAATCAGCCCTTTCGCTTTCAACATAATAATCATCAGTGTAATATTGAGCAGACTGAACAGACGGAACATTCTGTTGATCAAAATAATTCATAGAATTCTGAGGGGGAAAGGAACGTTCATTCGGGGGAAACACACCACGTCCCCTACCCCTAGGTACTTGCTGGAAACTACCACGACCTCTCAAACCAGACATATCATTTGCACGCTGTAGCAGAATCGGGCAACTATTCTTAAAGTGACCTTCCTCTCTACAAGAAGCGCACTGATTAGGGCCTAGCGGAAGTCGCGGAGGAAAAGACTCAGGCTTCTGCAACAATCTCTGAAACAGTGGTGGCTGCTGAAACTGGGAAGGTTGCTGAAACTGATGCTGATTAGGGCGAGGCAGATTCGCCTGTTGTAGAAGAACATTCATTTTTAATTCTTTAGTCTTCTTCTCTACTTTATCCTTCTCCTCTTTATCTCTTTTCTCATAATATTGTGAAGTAGCCAATATCTGGGCCGAAGAAGAAACAGCCCATGAACTCTCAGAGTCCTTTAACTTATTAGATAGCTCAGAAAGCAAGTTAAAGACAAACTTATCCACGAACAACCTTTGACCACCTTCTGTACTCATATCCTGACCACTATGATCAATGAATGTTTCCTCAAACCTGGTGAAGAAATCAGACAGACTCACGTCTTTCTTTTGTTTGCATGCTGCTAACTTGTCCCAATTCACTCGCATAGGAGGCATCAAGGTTTTCATTAAATTAATAATCCTACCGGGTAGATCTGCAACTAAAGGCTCAGGTTTGGCCCCTCCTACCTGCCGACCATCTGCAGCAGCAATATTAACCCATGTATCTCCTAACTCTACCGCATGGTCCTCGTGACGGATCTTCGCACACAAAGGTTGAGGGACTACATTACCCAACAACATATCTACGTCAGCTAAATTCATAACACACACATCAACTGTCTGGGACAACTCCTTGTAATAACCAGCAGGATTTTTACGGGGGTCAGGCAAAGTTTGCTTAAGAGCCAGGACCTCTGCTCTCTTCCAAGGAACATGTACCCAAACTCGCTGAAAATTAGCTGGTGCAGCAGCAATACCTTGAGCCGCATCAGCCAAAACTGCCTCTCTCCATTCAGGGGGAACCTCTCTCATCAGGTACTGTTTTACTTTTCTTCTTACAGAAGGGTCAGGTTCAAACAACGACTGAGAAGGAAGTCTACACCTAAATGTAAGAAGCGTCTCTACCGCTTCCTCAACATCGGGACCCACTATCGTCCCTTTAGCAAATTCAGACTGAACATTAAGTAGTTCCAATGGAATTGGACCCAATTCATTATCTTCCCATTCTTCACGGAGGAAAGTACACCTAACATCAAAAACATAACTTTGTTTTGGTGCCTCCCACTGCTGGAAGACATCCATAACCATTTGTGGACTATACTTGGAGGCATTCAAAACCCATCTACGAGCAAGGAGATCTAACACTGTCCGCTCTTCGGAACTAGGGAGCGGACTACGCATTTGTTTACGTGTAGAAACAGGGGTCATATTCAGTGACCCAAAGAAAGGAGACAAAAGGCTAGTGACAGTCTCAGTCATTTGTTGTCGAGCAGAAGGAGAAGAAGTTGACATGAGGACAGGAGACAAAGTGTTTTGAGGCGACAGAGACGTAGGGTCAGTAGCAAAGGAAGTCGAAGGTAAAGGAGAGTAAGGCAAAGGAGTTTGAGGCAGAACTGTTAGCAAAGCTGGTGGCCATAGAGGGGGCTGCGCCGGGGGAGGAAGAACCAACTGTGGAGGAATGGGTGGCTGGACAACAACAGGGGGTTGAACAACTGGGGGTTGCGGAGGTGCCGTAGCACTCTGCACATAAGGGGGTGGTGATCTCAACAAACGCGGCATCAAGGGATCCTTTTCAGGGTCATTAGTCACATTTGGAAGAAGAAGTGGCAAAGCCGGGTAACATTTGTCAATGGCCATGCAATGTTGTCTATCTGACACCTCAATCGCACAATCTTCTTCGTCTTCCTTAAACTGCCTAGCAGCTTGTCCTAAATTTGCTAAGACCAGGCATCTTATAGCTAAATTTGCTAAGACCAGGCATCTTATAGCTTCAAACTTCAAGAGGTTATCAAAAAACAATATACTCGCAAATATACGAGCCCCTCAGCTTCGGTATTTGCAAAGACCGAATCAAAGAAACCCAAGAAACAAAACAAAGTCGTGGGAGCGACCCACTTGTACTTAACCAAAATGTCTGTCACGCCACTAGAAGTCCGTCAAACGTCTCGCCTTAGAAATCATCACAAGAGGGTCCAAGACAAGGCGACAGTCAGGGCAGCAGTCCTTCGTAGCCGTCGGAAAGGGGAAGCCTCGCATTAAAAACCTTCAGTCCACGTTCGACATGCAGGGGTCAATAAAGTGGGGGCCCTCCTCCAGAATTTCCTCACGAAGCTCCTCACAGTCTTCGGGCTTGGAACGGTACCGCTGAAGTCGCCCCACATTGGGCGCCAACTGAAGAACCGGGTTTTAAACCCAGCGGCGCCAGGGGCACGCCCAAAGTCTTCGGATTCACCTGTCTTGGTATACAGAGACCCGGAATACTTCTGGGTGGAGTCAAAGACCAAATTTATTAGCTGCAGCTAGTAGCAGAGATCCTAGAAGTACAGCATAGCGTATATTCTCAGGAGACTGCTCAATTTTGTAAGGCGAAACATCTCTTTTTATACCCAATATTCACATTACAAATGGACACCCACTGCACAAAATTCTAGCCAATAAGGTACATTTTCAAACAAAGTATCACATGACAGAAAACTCAGTTTGCAGGAACCCAACCCAAAGTTAAATATTAGGAATGTCCCCAATTCAATCTCCACAAGCCGGACAAACCCATAATTGAAAGCACAATGCATGTAATGAAGATACATAGAAAGGAAACAATGACAGATAACGAGCAAGATAAGGCATGTGTAAAGAAACTAAAAGTTAACGATGTCCTGAACATTGATTGGCAATCTCAGACAACGATCAACCAGGGAAATTGGCTTAGCAGGGTCAGTTTCAGGTGAAGGAGTCAGATCCTTACAGTTCACCTTAGAGTAAAGAGGAACCTAGTTAATGTATACCGGTACGAAAAGGCCAGGTCGCTTTATTAGTTCGACCACATTCATCGCGATGGCAACACAAAATGGAGGCACGGACAAAATGGAACCCATATTCGAAACAAAGTCTCTGAATACGTAATGAACTCGCTGGTTATCGTGGCAAATTCACTCCATATTAGCCGAATTTACTAACTTCGGTACAACATCACCAAAATTGTGACAGGACCATAACCTCACGGGACAAGATCGGATTCACAGAACCTCACCCTCTTAAATTCAGAGCCATTCCTAAAGTTCTTTTCAGGCTAAGTAGTTTTGATGCCAATTCCTGATTTTGCGACCAATGTGCCTTCTTTGTTTTATTTTTTAAGTAGCTTTGTGTTGCCAGTGTGCGTGCAAAAAGAGATCTATCATTTTTGTCTGACAGGTCCAAGGTGACTTCGGAAACAGCCAGATTCACGCATCTGGCTCAAGTCAAGCTTGAGCTCTCAAAGGCTTGCCCACCTCATATCGATCTCCATCTTGGGAGGTCCCAATTGCTAGTATGCAAGTAGGGTTTTTTTAACTATGCTTCTGCACTCTTACAAATGTGAGGCTACCCTACAATAGATTGTGAGGATGTTTTGATTCCAAGATTATAGCGTGCTCTGTGCTGTTCTTGAGGAAATGTCTGAAATGGTGTTCCCTGAAGTAGGAGATACATAGAGGTCTGGAGTGATAAAAACCCAGTTAACTTTGATGCCCTTGTTTGTCCTAGTGTGATTCGTGGTTCCTATAGGAAAACCATTGGGTGTGAGCCTGCTGCGTCTTTCGAGAAAGCAGAGTGCTTCAAAGGAGTGTGCAGAGCTGGACTCTTTCTGTCTCTGTACCATAGGGGTGCAGTAGGAACCATCAGTTTCAGTAGGTCCTTTAGTGGAAGGCGTCATTTAGGAGATGAACATGACTCTTGGGACTCACACTGGTCAAGTCACCTTCAAAGTCCGGGTATCACACATATTCAGGGTCATACATATTTGTAACTAAGCTCCCAGCAGTAAACATAATGAGTAGCAAGCAGGATTACTCATCACCACAGATTTGGGCAACACAATCTTCTCCAGCAAGGGTTTCATGGCAATAGAAATGAACTTTTTGCTAAAAGGTTAAATTATGGAACATTGCAGCTGTGATTCAGGCCAGTATCAGTGTGATTTTCTGAATTACAGTGCCACACAGTTATATGCTGACCAGAAAGGGCAGGCCAAATACACAACGTACCATTGAGAGTTGGGAGCTACTTGTGGGAAAAATATTGTATGTGCAGGTATACTGCAGTGATGCTGCTCCTGGCCTCTCATGCTCTATGCACTGCATGGCAGAGATTGTTCTTTTCAATGCGTTGCCAGGCTAACAGCGAGCCCCATGCAATGGAAATGCCCAAGCAACCACACAAGAACCAAAGAAGGATTTGTTGTGAATCCTCCATAGTTCAGGTGGAGTTAGTCCTAATGTTTGAGTCTCTTTATCATGAATGGTGGTGAGCCATTCACTCTTTTGACAGTTCTCCTCTTGCCAGGTGGGTATCTCTCTGTCGTGAAGGAAGCTGCCACCCGCCATTGCAGCTGCTCTCCTCACAGCACTAGAAGTTTGCTGAGATGGCACCATGTTTTAAGCACTCACTTGCCAAAGTTTGTTGATTAGAAAAAAAATAACTCCCAACGCAGCTGTGTGTTACAAATCAAAAATGGTCCAACATCCTGGAAGTTTTTTCCCTGCCAGGTAGGACCTTTCTACTTTTGTCCTACCAGCGCTGGCAGATATTGGCAGAGAAAATCACTGACGGTTGCATCATCCCCAAATGGGGAATACAAACTGCGGGTTGGGCGAGTGTCGGAGGACCGCTTCCTTTAATTTGTTCCTCTTGCTCTGTCAAAACCCAAGCGAGGTTCTACATGTTGTATTCGTCAAACATGTCTATTACTTGGTATTGAGGTCCAAAGAATCATTAGTTAAATGGCTTCCAACTAAGTTATACAGTTGTTCAAGTTTGAGTAAATCATGATATATGTTGGATGTAAATTGTCAAACAGGACAGTGTGATGAGCCAAGCCTCAAGCTCTTTTGTTACACTCTTGAGTATTTGTGATCTAGAAGTATATTGATTTTAATTTAACTTTAGCTGTAAAGTACATTATTTAAACTAAATTCCAGGGTTAGCCTAGTTTTATGTATGGCCGTTGGTAGTTTACAAGAGCAACAAAACAAGCCTTCAAGCCATCCATAAAAAAAGCATTGGAAATGCAATAGGTCTCGCATTAGGAAAGTTTGAGCTATTGGTCTTATAAATGACATTTTTTTTATTTATGCGTTGTTTTTTAAAATAGCTAAATTAATAGCTTTGTCATTTACAATGCCAATAGTTATAACTTTCGCAAATGCGACACCTATAGCATTTGTAATGCAGCATGTTTTGTATTTACGTGACTTAGATGTATTGATATTACAAATAACAATGGCTTTTAATTTTTTTAAATAATTAATACTTAAATAATTTATTTAATTTGTAATGTCAATAGCTTAAACTTTTGTAAATAACTTTTGTGAAGATTATGTTCAGTGATTTTTATTGTGACGAAAATCCAAGAACAGAAGTGAACTATTAACATCTTTTTGTGATTTGTAATAAAGCTTGAAAGCTTGAAAACAGCTTGGAACATTGAAAGAACATATTTGAACCAGTGATGCTGTAGTGGTGCTGAGTGATGCTGTGGTTGCGCTGAGTGATGCTGTGGTTGCGCTGAGTGATGCTGTGGTTGCGCTGAGTGATGCTGTGGTTGCGCTGAGTGATGCTGTGGTTGCGCTGAGTGATGCTGGGGTCGCACTGAGTGATGCTGGGGTGGCGCTGAGTGATAATGTGGTGGTGCTGAGTGATAATGTGGTAGTGCTGAGTGATAATGTGGTGGTGCTGAGTGATGCTGGGGTAGCGCTGAGTGATGATGTGGTGATGCTGAGTGGTGCTGTGGTGGTGCGGGGTGATGCTGAGTGATGATGTGGTGATGGTGAGTGGTGCTGAGTGATGCTGGGGTGGTGCTGAGTGATGCTGTGGTGTTGCTGAGTGATGCTGTGGTGGTGCTGAGTGGTGCTGCAGAGTGGTGCTGTGGTGGTTCTGTGGTGGCTCGGAGTGGTGCTGTGGTGGTGCTGAGTGGTGCTGTGGTTGCGCTGAGTGATGCTGTGGTTGCGCTGAGTGATGCTGTGGTTGCGCTGAGTGATGCTGGGGTCGCACTGAGTGATGCTGGGGTGGCGCTGAGTGATAATGTGGTGGTGCTGAGTGATAATGTGGTAGTGCTGAGTGATAATGTGGTGGTGCTGAGTGATGCTGGGGTAGCGCTGAGTGATGATGTGGTGATGCTGAGTGGTGCTGTGGTGGTGCGGGGTGATGCTGAGTGATGATGTGGTGATGGTGAGTGGTGCTGAGTGATGCTGGGGTGGTGCTGAGTGATGCTGTGGTGTTGCTAAGTGATGCCGTGGTGGTGCTGAGTGGTGCTGCAGAGTGGTGCTGTGGTGGTTCTGTGGTGGCTCGGAGTGGTGCTGTGGTGGTGCTGAGTGGTGCTGTGGTGGTGCTGAGTGATGCTGTGGTGGTGCTGAGTGATGCTGTGGTGGTGCTGAGTGATGCTGGGGTGGCACTGAGTGATGCTGGAGTGGCGCTGAGTGATAATGTGGTGGTGCTGAGTGATAATGTGGTGGTGCTGAGTGATGCTAAGTGATGATGTGGTGATGGTGAGTTGTACTGAGTGATGCTGGGGTGGTGCTGAGTGATGCTGTGGTGTTGCTGAGTGATGCTGTGGTGGTGCTGAGTGGTGCTGAGTGGTGCTGTGGTGGTGCAGAGTGGTGCTGTGGTGGTTCTGTGGTGGCGCTGAGTGGTGCTTTGGTGGCGCTGAGTGGTGCTGTGGTGGTGCTGAGTGATGCTGTGGTGGTGCTGAGTGATGCTGTGGTGGTGCTGTGGTGGTGCTGAGTGATGCTGTGGTGGTGCTGAGTGATGCTGTGGTGGTGCTGAGTGGGAGATGGGGAGAGGGAGAAAAAGGAGTGCAGGGAGAGGGAGAGGGTAAAGAGAGGGAGAGAGGAGAGAGAGGGGGAGAGAGGAGAGAGAGAGGGGGAGAGAGGAGAGAGAGACGGAGATGGGGAGAGAGGAGAGGGAAGAGAGGGAAAGGGAGAGAGGGAGAGGGAAGTGAGGGAAAGGGAGAGAGGGTAGAGGGAGAGAGGGAGGGTGAGAAGAGAGGGGGAGGACGAGAGCGAAGGACGGAGGGAAGAGAGAGGGGAGGGAGAGAGGAGAGCAGGCAGAGGGGGAGATGGGGAGAGGGAGAAAAAGGAGATCAGGGGGAAGGTGAATAGAGGGAGAGAGGAGAAAGAGGGGGAGAGAGGAAAGAGAGAGAGAGAGGGGGAGAGAGGAGAGAGGGAAGTGAGGGAAAGGGAGAGAGGTAGACGGAGAGAGGGAGAGTGAGAGAGAGAGGGGAGGGAGAGAGAGGGAGGACGAGAGGGAAGGAGGGAGAGGAGAGGCAGTGGAGTGAGAGAGGAAGAGAGGTAAAGAAAAATAGAAAACTGGGAAGCCTTGCTTCAAAAAGAGGCATACCGTATCCTCAAATTTAATAGCGTCATGACAGGATTGAACAACATGACCGAACTGTCAAAAGCGTAAAAAACACATTTCCCATAATGCACCATATAGGGTCACCGATAACCAAATGCTGTTGCCAACCATTATTGGCTGAGATGCCTAAACTACATTTCCCATACACTTGAAAGCGGTGACACATATATGCGACTCCAAGAGAAAATGCTTTTTGCCGCTCGTGAACAACAGAGGAAAGCCGATACAATAGACGATTAAACAAAGTTATGAAGATATAAGGTAAGCAGCCAGGGACACAAACGTGACTGAATGCATAGTAAGAAAATCACGGGCCAACAGCTAAATCGGCTCTGATATTTTCTTTCAGAAACGTGAGCTAATCACGCGTCGGAGATTGCGCTCTGAAACAAAAGGAAAACGTCCGGGGCGGGAGTCCGTCGCGCTGAGGTACGCATTCAAAAATAGAAAGTATTATTCAAACGTACTTGTGCAATACGATACTAAATGATCAAATCCGTCTTTTGTAGCACCTAGCACTGAATATCGGACAAACCAAAAAACGAAAGCGGCTGCTCTGAGAAAATACATAGCATTCAGGTATGCCTAGACTTTCATTCACTAAATAAAACAGTAGCAGGCTACACGTACAACTGAGTGAAATGAATAATATGAGTAGATCTTCCACAGAATCCTGTATAAACATTTTCCGTCGCAAACAGCGATGGAAAACGCGCAGATTCTCACTGCCGCCAAAAAAGGTAGGAGTGAATAAATTACTGAAAATCCTAAACCAAATTAATTGAGGACGTAATTACTGACGATCTGTAGTAGACTGTTTAAGGGCAAAAAAACGAAACAAGTTAAAAGAAACAAAAAGTGTCCTAGATCGTGAAAAAGTGGGATCCCTGGTCACCGTAGCATGTAATCGACCTCAGCAGCATGAAATCTTGAAGTGCACATTTGTGAATGTTCGGCCAAATGGTGGGGCCCACAAAGGACTGCTGTCCCTTGATAGAAGCCCTTCGAAATGCACGCATAGGTGATCTGCTGGTTGTGTCCCCGGGGCACTTGGAAGGCAGTGTCGGGTCATCCAAAGCCAATAGCAGCAGGCTCCGGGAGAGAAGGTGGATGGATGAGAACATGAAAGGGGGAGGGATTGCGAGAAGGGCTAAGGAATGAGCAGATGGTCCTGTTTATGACCAGCGGAGCAGCGTGCTTGAAGAGCCTGGGGGGGGGGGAAGGGACCGAGTGGGAGGGAAAGCTTATGGGGTGTGAGTGAGGCCAAGCGCGCGCCTGGTTTTCAATACTATTTACTTTTCTGGCCGCCTTCGGTAACACTTATTTTCAATGTGCTTTGAAGCTGATTCTACCTTGCCAAAGCGCTATACAATTTAATCTCCAATTACGTTTAAGCGTAATAGATGTTTTACATACAGGCAGTACACGACATTAAAACATTGTAAAATATGCCATTACAAATAAAAACAATGATAAATAAAAATAGAAAACTGGGAAGCCTTGCTTCAAAAAGAGGCATACCTTATCCTCAAATTTAATAGCCTCATGACAGGATTAAACAACATGACCGAACTGTAAAAAGCGTAAAAAACACATTTCCGATAATGCACCATATAGGGTCACCGATAACCAAATGCTATTGCCAACCATTATTGGCTGAGATGCCTAAACTACATTTCCCATACACTTGAAAGCGGTGACACATATATGCGACTCCAAGAGAAAATGCTTTTTGCCCGCTCGTGAACAACCGAGGAAAGCAGATAAAATAGACGATTAAACAAAGTTATGAAGATATAAGGTAAGCCCAACCGAGGGACACAAACATGACTGAATGCATATTAAGAAAATCACGGGCCAACAGCTAAACCGGATCTGATATTTTCTTTCAGAAAAGCGAGCTAATCACCCATCGGAGATTGCACTCTGAAACAAAAGGAAAACGGCCAGGGCGGGAGTCCGTCATGCTGAGGTACGCATTCAAAAATAGAAAGTATTATTCAAACGTACTTGTGCAATATGATACTAAATTGATGAAATCCGTCTTTTGTAGCACCTAGCACTGAATATCGAACAAACGAAAAAACGAAAGCGGCTGCTCTGAGAAAATACATAGCATTCAGGTATGCCTAGACTTTAATTCACTAAATAAAACAGTAGCAGGCTACACGTACAACTGAGTGAAATGAATAATATGAGTACATCTTCCACAGAATCCTGTATAAACATTTTCCGGCGCAAACAGCGATGGGAAGGGGGGAGGAGAAACGAGAGACACGGCCTGGCGGCCGTGAAAGTGAAAGCTCTTGGCATTGCTGTGGGGAGGGGGGGGGGAGAAATGCGACACAGCCGAAAGCCTTTGATGCAGCAGGGGGCGGAGCGGATGCCTTTCAACTGAAGTGAAGCTGCTGGCAGCAGATGGCTGGCTTACATGTGCACGCGCATTTTAGGTCAATGCGCTTGCGCATTGAGCTTGCTTTTCACGGGCACTGCATGGAATCGCCCCGGTGGTTAAACTCTGTTTAAGCCCCTATATTCTCGCAAGCTCAATGCGCAAGCGCATTGACAGGCGAGACCTAAAAAGGTTTAAGTGTATCACAAAATGCACAGGCAAAATATTTAAGTACTGGCAAGTCATTGCCTTCATAACAAAAATTAGCAGCAATACAGAGGGAGCATTAATTGAATAGCACAATATACTGCTGTCAATGTAGACATTTTGTTCCCCAGTTAGTTTCTGTAAGCAATTACTATCCCTTCAGATACTATTTCTCAATCTTGAATGACATCCTCATACATATCCACTAGCTCACCTAAATCACTTGTGCAACACATACCTTCTTTTGAATGAACCTCTCCACGTTCTCTGTGCAACACAGAGTGTGCTCACACAGCATGATTTAGACATAAATGTATTTGTAATTATGACATGCCCTAACTCTTAATTGTTATCTCTTTTTCTTATGTCTTTTTATATTCCCTTTTTATTATTTTCCTTCATTTTCCCTATACTTTTATTTACTTTGCTTTCATACTTTAGAGCCTTGAGAAAACCCTAGGCCTACACGCCAGGACAGGGCGAAACCTGTGTTGACTGAATTTAAAATAGATTGCTTAAATGTATATGGAACTTCAGTAATTAAATAGAGGATTCGTACTGCAGTGTATTTTTTGAAACTGTTAAATGGTGTAAATGGATTACCCTTTCCCGAATGCCTGTTTTTTTATATATGGCCCCAGCCTCACACTAACCTAGTGTAATCACAGGCCTGTCCCTTGACATTAGTGAGGTCCTGGATCTGCCCTGAGACCTCATTGTACAGAAAGTGGACTAATGTTCCTCCCATGATTTTAGTACATAGAAAGATGGTGGCACCATGTTTTGTAAATCCATAGATGTGACCAGACCTTTTTATATGTGTCACTGAAGTGAAAACCATTATTAACATAAGAATGGGACCCCCTCTATTATTACTTCAATGGTCAGGGAAAGAGAGGAAAAGCAATACACTATCAAGAAATATATTCCCCCTTGACCTCTATGACTTTGACGGTATATATCCAACACTTTAATTTTTATATTTTAATACATAAGGGCAAACAACAGGAAAAGTTTTTTTTAGAACTTTATGATTTTATTATTTTTTTCTTTAGTTGTATTTCTTAGTACAAAAGTTTTTTTCATTTATCGATTTATCACATCAGTTAATATATTTTATCAAAAAACACATAGTATAAAACTCATTATTTTGTAATATCATCAGTAAAAAACAATTTCATGCAGGGAAAACAGATTACAAAACAATCAACATTCACACAGGTACATACACCCCTTACTTGTCATACATACTACATTCATTCTTGATTCTGCGTCTGAGGGATCACAGGTGGAAGTGCAAATTAATACGCAAGGTCGACGCGTTTCGGCAGTGTAGACCGCCTTCCTCAGGACCTGTCTTGCAGAATATTCATACATAAACAAATATTTTTATGGCCCCTGCATGGTTGGGTATCTTTAGTTCTGGGAAAGGATTCCTATCAAGCTACAAGCATTGACTTCAGGGTTTATTTTTGTATTACTTCCTATTTTGTCAGATATTATCTTTTTTACTGATTGTTGGTGCAAAGGCTTGTTTTTTGTTGTGGATCCGATGATAGACTTGTTGTCACAATGTCTGAAACATGGAGCTAGAAGTCAATCTCTCCGTGGTTGTAAACGCGAGTAACCGTTGTATTGTTATTTTCGAAACCGTTTATGTTTCTTGTCTATCGGTATGATGCGTCTCTCCCGCTAAGCGGTCTCTAACGGCTGTAAGTCCGGGCGATCTGGGGCGATCTGAGGCAGCACTGCGCCTTTCGAAGTTCAGGGAGACATTTAATTTGAGATGCTTTGAATTCCTCTTTCATCCGGTAAAGACGTATCCGCACTCACACTACTCGGGGAGTGAAAACCAACTGAATTCACATCTCCTGACTGCTTGGAGTTCTCCGAAATGGGATACACGGACCCACTTGCTGTTTCTGATCCAAGTTCTCTATGGCCAAGGAATAGAGTGCTTTAGAGAGTATTCAGAGAAATACTGTGCAACCAGAGCTGGTGTCTGCCTGAGAGACAGCTTCCCAGGAATGAGGGGATATTACCTCAATTTACCTCTTGCTTGACTGGGGGATATCAACTCAGTCTATCCCTTGCTTGAAGAAGTTGTTCATCTGATGTGATGTGCCAGTAAACAGCTTCCATTCGTAGAGAGGAAGGAACCTGACAAACCTGCAAGAATTCTGAATGTCTTGGAAAACCCAATACAGGTGGGGTCTGCCAGAGGAAGAGGAGACAGGTGAAAGCGATCTGCATGCCCTAGTAGTTGGCAGGGAGTGGACTCTACGTTTCGTGGGTAACATCAGACTTTTTGAACTGTGAGAGACCGAGTGCACTGTTGTATAAAAATGGGGAATCTGCACCTGAGCTTGAGCAAGTTTAGCGGAATGGGACTTCCATTGGTTTTTCGGCCGTCTTCCTTCCCCGCTGCCTTTGCGGTCCGACCTCCCAATTACTATCCTGGCGGAAACTCTGCTACAAGACGGCTGCTGGACTGCCACCACTGCCAAGTCTCCTGTTTCTGCGTCAATGGCGGAAGAGCCAGAGTCAGGCCTTGGAGGGCATTCTGCCAAGCTTCCCTCCATGCAGATAACGATCTGCCTTTCCGCCGAGTTGTTCATGGCGGGGACACCCCCATGTGTAACTAGGCAGGAAGGTAGTTAGAGAGGTGAAAACTTCCCTTTTTCGAGGTTCTGCATTAGAATCTGTGTTGGACGCCATTGTCCTGGTCCTTCCTGTGCTGCTGCCACCTGACCATGACGCTCTGCAGCCCTGTTGTTGCCAGAGTCAAATGTAGGCTTCACCGTCCCTTCTCCTATGTAGTGCATGGTAACAGCTTGGGATATTTAACATGCAACAAAACATACAGTACAGATTACCTATATGTACATTATGACACATACATAACATATATGAATTTTGTGATATTTACACATAGTACTTACCTATCTTTACAGTAGAGACATGTCACTCCGTCTGGACTCCGCCAACAAGAGACTGCCAATCCATCGGTAACTTCGAAATCGGCTAGACAGTATACCACCAGACCGACGGCAGTGGAGTTCTCCAGTCGCAACATCATAATATAGCAGGCGGGAGCCTGCCGACACCATGGTCTTCTTGGGACTGCTGCCGCGGCGGTACAGCAGTAAGACCGCCAAACTCATAATCGGGAGCTAAATTGCATCTTGCCAGTACCATGTGTAGAAATTATTTCTAGTGTGCATTACAGTTGTTTTCTTCTTGAAAGTAGAGCTAGATGTTGGTCAATCAACTATTGCATTGCTGTGTGATTGTTAAACCTTGAGTTAACGCACCCACACATTACCACCCTAGCCCACCAGAGCTACCACTCAGAGTCAATCGCTGAGGAGTCGTATACAGCTCTGTCTGCAGAATTGTAGTAGGACGAACAACAGCATCGCAGAGGCAACCACTACAGTTGAGGCCCCGTAGCCCCTGCAACAACTATGCCAACAGTCAACCTTAGAGTGTCTTTTCCAGTCTGCTTGTACTTATTATAATACTGGAAAATATAATGCGGGCAAACTATAAATGATGTGAAAAAAATATTATTGCTGCAGAAAAGGAATTGCAAACCATTCAAAGGTGTGTACTAATGCGTTCCTTCTTGTGCACGCACCATTTTTCGACTTCATGGAAGCTGCAGTGTCTAAATATCTTTTATTCTTAATTAAATATAGATGTGTGGCACAGACAACACACTGAACTACTGTGTATGCATCTCATATGAGCACAGTGGCACCATTTGATTTCCCAGGTCACACAACTCATCCTAAGGTAAATGCTAGGAATAAAAACATGCCTCCCAGTGTAAAAGTGTATAACTTATGGCCAGATTCATCAAGCCGAAAACGGCTCGCAAAGGGCCAGATTCTGAGAATCTGGCCCTTTGCAAGCGCTATTTTTGCATTTGGGATTCATCATCCCAAATGCAAAAATCGCATTTTTAGAAATCGCATATTTGCGAATAATTGCATTTAAGGAATCTCTATTAGAGATTCCTTAAATGCAATTCAAGAAGCATTTAAAAATTGTGAAATCGCTATTTTGGGCCGCTATTTACCGCGAGGTCAACCCTCGTGGTAAATAGAGAAAACTTAGAAAAATGCATTTAAATGCATTTTTCTAAGTTGCATGTTACACAGATGTCCTTTGGACATGTTTGTGCGCAACACCAATGTAGATTACATTTCAAGGGTGCTACAGGGTGTCCTTTGGACACCCCTGGCACCCTTGAAATCGCATCCTTATTTGCGATTAGCAAATTGCTAATCGTAAATAAGGAATAACTCCCCATTCATTCCTATGGGCCTTTAGGCCTATAGGAATGAATGGGGAGTTTTTCCTTATTTGTGATTAGCAATTTGCTAATCGCAAATAAGGAATGTGTAGGAATCGCAATTTATTTAGCGATTCCTACATGAATCCCGTTTTGCAAGTCCTTAATAGCGATTCCTTAATAATCACTATTAAGGACTCGCAAAACGGCACTAAGATGAATCTAGCTGTTAGCCCCTAGACCAAAACCCATAGGGTATTTTCGCAAAACTCAGAATCCCGACTTGAGACCAAATCAGGATTTCCATAGGTCAACTAATGGCTGCCAACATATTTGCTAAAAATAACCCTTCAGGGAAGTTGGCAAACTTCGACAGAAGCAGAAGGCAAGTGATTCAGCCAGATGGTGGTTTGGTGATGTCAGGGGCGTAGCTTGCATTGGTGCAGCTGATG
Organism: Lissotriton vulgaris; assembly: GCF_964263255.1. Lineage (NCBI taxonomy): Eukaryota > Metazoa > Chordata > Amphibia > Caudata > Salamandridae > Lissotriton > Lissotriton vulgaris. The sequence goes on along the minus strand of NC_141693.1, from coordinate 1,060,606,848 downwards.
CCGTGGCACAGGGGCCCAGAGAGTTGCAGGGGTCCACTAAATCTTTGTTTTTATTACTGCATTTCACAGTTCAAACAGCTTCCAGAGTCCCATTCCCTTCCTCGCACTATGGCCCATGACACACTGGCTTCCCCCTGGGTAGAGTGGGTGTTTGGGCACGTATAAGTTGTCGAGTCATGTCATTTGCGATGGTTGGAGTTTTACCTTTGAGGTGAGAAATACCGGACTGAATGTACCAGAATTCATAGAAAAAGCAAACTGTCAGTAAGCTGCATCAAAGCCAGTATTTTTTTAGGAGAAGGTTTCAGATTAAACTTGGATGAGACTAAGATTTTTTTTTTTGTTTAAAATTTGTTATTGGGATTTTACAATTCTTATGTCACAACATTTTTACGATGTATTGACACAAATATATAGTTGTGTGTACAACAGTTGTAGGCCTACACATACATGTTATCGCTGAATCACGTCCATTATAATCGTTGGTCATTAGAGGGAACCTTTTGGGGAGGGGCCATTCCCGTAGATTTATGCCTTTGTCAGTACTAGCGTCATACGTTCCGGCTGTGTTTGCCTCTAGCAGGAATGCACTGACCTTCAGTCTTTGTATAATGAGTCCTAGTAGTATTGTGTCTATACTTGCCTGAATGTGCTCCCATTTTGACTGACATCGGGGTCATAACTACTGATGTGGAACTTCGAACCTTCACCAATAGGGGTGAACTGTGGGGGGTGTAAGGGAGCTATCGGATTTTATGCCAGTAGAAATGGTGGCACGGGTGGTATTGTTGTCTCTTTATGATGTAATGATGTGAGGATATGTTTTGTACATGTGTGGGGGGATCGAGGTGGGGAACGGCTTTAGTTGGGTATCCTGGTACACACATGGGGAGCTCCAGGTATGACGTCAGTGTATGAGTAAAATCTGAGCACGTGAATCCTACAGTGGAAGTTTTGCGTTGGGTCCTGTAGGGGGTAGGGGCGGGGACTGAGGTTGGGATTCTGGTGATGCTTCTGCCTGAGTTGTTTCGTGTGTAAAGGTGTGCAATAATTGTGCCCATTCTAAAGAGATGGGGTGCTTACAGGTTCCCTTTACTTCCTCTTCTCTTAGCACCACTTTCTCCGCCTTTCCCCATTTTTTCACGACTCCTGTCCAGGCTGCTATCAGGGGGCCTGTCGGGGCCCGCCAATGCAATGGCTATTCCACTCTTCGCTAAGAGAATGGCGATAGACATGAATCGTTACTGCACTTTTTCGGTCTTCCGCCTAAGGAAGAGCCCGAGAGCGCACGCCTCACATATGAAATAGTCTACGTACATTTTGTGACATTTTGCACCTTGGGATAAACCCGCATTGGTCTGGATGGATTAATGGTGTCAGGATTTGGGCATATCGTTCTGCTAGTATTTTCCCCAGTATCTTACAATCTGCGTTGAGAAGGGTTATTGGTCTATATGAAGAGGGACATAGTTGTAACATTGGTTGTTGCCCTAAGTGTCTGGTGAGCAAGGTCCCAGTAGTCTTGAATGTGGGGACAGTGCCAGAACATGTGTTTGAAGTCCGCTTCGGGTGCTTGACAACGGGGGCATTCGAAGTGTGTGTCTGGGTAGAAACGATGAAGATGGTGAGGCTTGAGGTATGCTCTGTGGAGGAAGTTGAACTGTATATTCCAAAAGCGTGCGTCCTAGAGACTATTTGGGGGTATTCTAGGGCCGTGTCCCATTCCTTGCCATTGAACACCCTCCCCATTTCTGTTTCCCTCATCTGACGTAGGGGCAGTAGTGAGGGAAGAATTAGTTTCCGCACGGCTTTATAGAGCCATGTAACCAAGTGCTGTACTATTCCCATGTGTAAGATATTGTTCGGTCATTTGGGCATACATTTTAAGTTGACCCTCCTCAAACTGGGATTCTACTTCCGTAACTGCAAGGTCAGTACAGACTTGGAGGGTACCTGCGGTGTAGTATTTATTTTCCCTGGGGAAACCCACTAAAGGGAGTAGAGGTGAGTACGGCTGTCTTCCCTTGGACATGCTGTGTATTCTTATCATACGAATGCGGGCTATCGACATCTGCATGGTTCGGGTGGGCATGGGCCTGGTGCCTGGCAGCAGCATCCTGTGGATTGCCGGCAATGGTATGCAGACTTCTTCAGTGGTGATCTCCCCAGTATAACGCCCTGCTGTCCAATACGACAGCCACTGCAATTGGGTCGCAAGGAAGTATGCCTCAAAGGATGGCGCTCCCAATCCCCCCCCCAGTCGTGGGTATGTATAGCGTGAACAGCGCCACCCTTTGTCGGCCCACCCCCCAGATCAGTTCAGTGAGCAAGGTATCCAATTCTTTAATGATCGTTCGCGGTGGTATGACTGGGAGGTTGGTAAAGTGGTAGAGTAGCCGGGGGACCATAATCATTTTGGCCAGTGCCACTCGTCCTATGGGGGCTAGGGGCACCGCTTTCCAGAACCCTACTGTTGATTGCACCCCTGCCAATGCCCTATGGTGATTCCCTTCGTATAGGTCCTTGGGGGAGTGGTACAATCTCACTCCCAGATATCTGGGTGCCTCAGCGCTCCATGCAAGTGTCTGAGTTCCTACCTGTATTTCGAACGGGGCCATGTGAGGGCGTAGCGGATAAATAGTGGATGTTTCCCAGTTAACTCTGAGGCCTGAAGCCTCCGCAAAGTCCCTTTTTGTATGCCAGATTGGTGTTACATCTCGGGTGACGTCGCAAACATATATTAGGAGGTTATCTGCGAAGAGAGACACACAATGTATTGTGTCTGCCAATTGGATACCCCTCTTCTCACCCTCCCGTCGCAGGGGTTCCACCGCCAGAGCGAACAGATGAGGAGATAATGGGCACCACTGCCTGTTCCCCCTTTCCACTGCAAACGTGGAAGAGATATACTTCCCTTTTCTTACTTGTGAGGTAAGGCTTGTGTAGAGGAGCTTTGTGTAGGCTATCAATGTGGGCCCTATGTTTATTTTGCAAAGAACCTCAAATAAGTACGGCCACAATAGCGTATCAAAGGCCTTTTCGAGGTCCAATATGAGACATGCTGAGTGAGGAAACTGCCCTCTTGTCCTGTCCTGAATATGAAATAGTCTACGTACATTTTGTGACATATTGCACCTTGGGATAAACCCGCATTGGTCTGGATGGATTAATGGTGTCAGGATTTGGGCATATCGTTCTGCTAGTATTTTCCCCAGTATCTTACAATCTGCGTTGAGAAGGGTTATTGGTCTATATGAAGAGGGTAGTGTTGGATCGCTATGTGGTTTAGGGAATGTTACTATGATCGATTTCCTAAGGGAGCCTGGAAGCTCGCCTCTATCAAGTGCGTCATTATACATGGTTACCATGTGTAGGGTCAAGTGGGCTAAGTAAGCATTATAATATTCGAGGGAAAGCCATCCATTCCTGGTGCCTTATTCCGTGCTAACGCTCTTACTGCCTGGGAAACGTCTGCGGGCTTAATCTTTGCTTCCAGCGTTTTTTTATCTGCTGGCGGGATTTGGGGCAAGGGTAATGGGTTCAGGAAACTGGTGGTCGCGAGATGATCACATTGCTCTGGGGCTCAGTAAATTCTAGAATAATAGTTGTGGAAGATACCCAGAATGTCCAACTGCGAATGTTGAAGTGTACTGGATCCATCTCTTATTTCAGTAATAGGTTTTACCTCCGAGTCCTGCTTAGCCAACCAGGCTAGTTGTGTCCCCCCCCCCCCGTTGCCCTCCCGATGGACCCTGGAAGCGTAGATCCTAAAATTATATTTACGGAGGTCTCTTAGTGTCTCTGCATAATTTGTTTTGGCCGCTGCCACTTGTTCCCGGGTGGCCTCCTCCCTGTCCACCTTTTTCGAGAGATCCGCTAAGGTTTGTTCCACCGCCTGTAGTGACTTCTCTAGTGTTCTGCGCACTCCTACTATTTGCTGAATGCACTGTCCTCTTGCTACCACTTTGTATGCATCCCATTCAATCAGTCGAGACATTATTGTGCCTGCATTTAGTGTAAAGTGTTCCTGGATACGTTCCCCATGCTCTTGTCTGAATACTTGATCTGTGAGGCAGTCGCGTGGGAGTTTCCAGGTGGGTATGGGAGGGTGAGGTGGCTTCCATCTAAGGGTCATTATATCCGCATCATGATCTGATAGTACCCTTCCAAGTAGTCTGTGTGTTGTACTTTTGGGAGTAGTATGGTGGAACATAGGAATCTGTCCAGGCGCACACGTAGGTTGTGTGGAACAAAGTGGAGGGAGTATAGTTTGGTGGTACGGTTTCGAGCCCGCCACGCATCCGCCAATGCCGAGTCTTTCACCCATGTATTAAACATTTTGGTTTGTTTATATGCTGGTGAATGCGCAGGGTGGGGGTTGGATCTGTCTAGGGCAGTGTCCAGGGTGCAGTTGTAATCACCGCCGAGTATCCACGGGACTAGCGTGTGTTGGGTTAGTGTTCCAGTAAGACGGTTCCAGAAAGGGGCTTGTTCTACATTGGGGCGTATATACTTCCTATCAGTATAGGTTGTCCTTCTAATAATCCCTCCACTATAGCGTAACATCCCTCCTTGTCTGTTCCTTGAATGGGGTGCCGGGTCTAATCCAAACCAGGGTCCCTCTGGCAAAAGCGGAGTACACCGTGGCACAGATGGTACCCCGCCATTTCTTACATAAGCAGTCAACTTCAGTCGCTGTCAGGTGTATCTCCTGTAGGAGGGCTATATGTGCTTGTTGTCTCTTTATGCAGGCATACACTGCGTATCGTTTGCTAGCAATGTGCATACCCAGAACATTTAATGTGATGAGTCTTATGTCAGTGTTGGGGGTATTGGCGGTCATGCTAATAGTCGTCTGGACCAGGGTTGCTTGTGCTTTGTGTCCCTGGGCGTTCGGGACCTCCCCTCCTCTGTGTGATCCCCCACCACATAACTGGTGTCATGTCGTCCGTGTGCTCCTGTAAGGGTTCTAGGGAAATGAGGCGAAAGGGGGATTTTTAACCTAAACTTCGGGAAACATTCCCAACTAGAGAGACCTATCACTCGAGGTAATACATCCAAATTGTACATCTCGTACCAACTCTAGTTCGTTGTGTAAGGGGGGTGACTGTGCATGTTCACTGGCTGCCAATGCCATGGCTGCCCGCTTCTGGTCGATGAATTGAAAATGCCTGGGTATGCTGTTTCATCCCTTTCGACTCACGGTTTACGAGTCCTGGACTCTGCTATGAAATGTTCTGGGTATCACCGCGATGTGTCTTCACCGTGATGGTGTTGTCTGGCCGTTCAGTGCGAGCTCGGGGGGAATTTCTCCTTCCCTTCTTCTGTCCGTCCCCTATACAGCCATAATATCAGTGTGTCCGCTGTCTGGGGAGTTACTATCGGTGGTGTGACCGAGCCGTCCCGGGAGGTTTGTGCATCACTGACTTCTTCTGAGGAGAACAGGTGTGGGCTTCTATCTCCATTCAAACTTGACCCTGCCGATCTTGTTGCTGCTGTTGCTTGTTGTAGGGCTCTCCTGCGTTCCGCAATAATTTGTCCCAGATCAGGGGAGTTTTTGATGAGATGGTGCGACCGTGGGCTCAGTTGTGTTAGAGTGATCCTCTTGTGTTGCTGGCGCCGTCTACTGGAGGGCTGCTGGCCTTGGGTATTTCTGTGCCCGTTTAGGTGCCTCAGGTGCTGCTCCACCCAGTCGCCGGCTTCCGTGGGATCCGTAAAGAAATGTGTGGTGCCGTCATGGATGATCTTAAGGCGAGCCGGGAATAGGAGTGGGTATTGTACGTTCTTTTGGCGTAGAGTGCCTTTCACTGTTAGGAATGAGGCACGTTGTCGCTGGACAGCTTGAGAGTAATCCGGGAACAGCATGGCCTGTTTGTCCTCTACCTGGAGCAGTACTGCTTGTCTTGCTGCTCTGAGCACAGCGTCTCTGTCTTGGTAATGTAGCAATTTCAGCAGGAACGGCCGAGGTGATGAGCCCGGAGGTGGATGCAGATATCACTCCAACGTGATCTTCCTTCCAAGTCATCTGTTTTGCTTTTCAGTGCTTTCACTCTGGTTTGGAGTTCTTTTATGGCCTCCTGATGCGACTGTATTTGTGGTTCCACTGTTTGGAGCATTCTCTCTCCTTGTTTAATTTTATCCGCCAGTTTCCTGTGGTCGTCTCTCAGTAAATTAAGATCTGTGGCTAGTTCTCCAAACTTACTTTCCATGGTCACTCGAGAGTGCTCGATTGCTGCTAGGTCTTTGTCCAACATGACTGACATGTTTTCTCACTGGGGGGTTCCCCTACCGGCCGCGGGAGCACAGGGTCTTGGGAAATGTCTGAGCACCATCGTCGGAGTTGCTGCTGCGTTGTTTGCCATTGTCGGCCCATGCTGCGCCGGGATCAGATTACTTCGGGTTTCAGTGGGGCACTTACTGTGTTCGCAAATGGTTGGTAGCTCGCTCTGCAGTTTAGCTGTTCTGGGGGTAGAATTCTTCCCTTCCTGTGAGGTAAAATTCCTCTGTAGACAGGTTGGCGGTAACAGTTTCTCCCCACACCCTGTGGTGCGCAGCTCCGTGCTGCGAAGTTGTCCTTGCGAAAAGAAATCACAGGTTCTCGTTGATCCGGTCATCCAAGATAAAAAGGGGGGGAAGGGCGCCGATGGGGCTCAGCACTGTGGTCTGGTTCTGATACCTGGGGACGACGAAGCTCACTCCTGCTTCTTCCTCTGTACCCTGGGTATTTTCCAAGCTCCAGTGATCACAGTACTGCTGTCGGTGTTTGTTACAGTCCTGACTCAGTTTCCTCCGGGAGTGAGTTCTTAATTGTGGTCGGGTGCACTAAGGTTAGGTCTTGAGCCTCTGCATGGCCCCCTCTTCCGCCCCACGGACTCATGGACCTCTGTGGCTAGTGGTCGCCCCGGCGAGTAGGAATGTCTCTGTGCCGCTTATTATGGGTCCTACTGTCTGTTTTCCTAGCGTGTTGGTTTTAGTGTGAGGGTGGGGGAACGAGGTGTACACCGTCTTCATGTGGCCACCCTCTCTTGACGTCACAGAGGCGTTCCCTCCGTCCCCCTCTAGTTAGGGTCCAGGTCAAAGCATCCACATTCTGGGGGTCCCTGTGCCCTCCTCCTTGTGTGGTGCATCTGTAATGGCAGAGTTTTTGGCTTTATTTAGCAGTGATATAGATCATTAATCTTGCTCACATCTAGTATAGGTATTCTTAGCCTGTGTTGGCCCTTTTAAGCCCTTTTTCCAGACCTAGAAGAGGATAGCTGCTTAATATGCCTTTATTCTTGACTTTAACCTGTCTATTGCCTATTGGCTTTGACATATTAGACACATTGGTATGGTTTATGTAGGTATTCTGACAGAGCTAAGGAGCATTTCACCCCTTTCAGGCCTACAGGCCTAGAGCTAGAGGGACTCCATCTTGATGAAGCTGAGAGGCTTTTCAGGGCAAAGGCAAAGTTTATAGTTAAGGCTGTTGTTCGCTTGGAGAGAACCGGCTCGGGCTGGCCCCTATCGAAGGAATGTATTTTTCTCCACTCCGAAGACACAACTTCAGGCTGGCCAGCTGGGAACGTGTCCTTGGTACGGGGAGGTACAAGAATTTGGTGGGCGGCAGGTTACTGGCCGTAACTTTCCATGAAAGGACAAGCTTCTATATTAGTGAGCTACAGGAGAGGAGGAGTGGTCAGTTCAGTTTGGAGTGCAGCTCAGCATGGTGTGCAGTTCAGCGTGGTGCTCAGAACAGCTTGGAGCACAGAACAGCTGGGAGCTCAGAACAGCTTGGAGCTCAGAACAGCTTGCAGAGAGAGAGAGAATGTCTGCTGGAGCTGCAGAATAGAGTGCAGTTCTTAAATGGAGAAAGAAGGCAGACGATTGCTGAAGATGAGGAGAGAGAAAGCAGTGCAGAGAGCATAAAAGAAGGCTGTCAGCTGGAGCAACTGAACCAGAGGCGTGGTGATGTGGTGAAGGAGGGAGAGACAGAGAGAGCCCTAATCCCACCAGAGGCAGAGAGAGAAATCTTCCTTCTAATAGGTGAGGTAGTCTGAATTAGTTACACTTACAACACCTTAATCTTGTTCTTATTCCCTACGATGTCTAACTAAATCCTTTCCCTTTCGGCGGAGTGTTCCTGTTATGTTTAATCTTTTCTCTTTCAGCGGTGTGTTCTACCTATAGTCTTTGTCAGTTCTGTGTAAAGGTTTATATTGTACTAATAAAATAACCCCCATTAATTAGTGAATTAGTGTGCATGAGTTCTTTTATGATAAAGTTATCCTGGCTTCTAGCCAGTTGCTGTTGAGCCACTGATGGATCAGAAGGGAGTAGGAGCGCTTAAATCAAGAAATAACTCAATCACATAGTGTGTATATCTTTGTCCCCATACAGTGAGGGTAATCTTTCCTGGTAGGTATTACTGTTTGAACAGATGCTACCCCTGATCAGGTAAGTAATAGTGAGGGAGAGAGGAGACTTGCAACTAAGGGACTAAGTTAGTACACCATCCCATAATATTATTGTAGTAGCAGACCCTTAGTGAAGAGACTTCCCAATATATATATATATATAGGTGTTCATAGGAATGTGGTCGTCGTTGATATACGGCGTTAGTGAGAACACTGGGGAGGATTACCAGTGCCGATACCCACAGGATTGTGGCTTGAATAAGTGAGAGCGCTAGGGGGTTGAACTAGCGTGTAGTTTTGCAGGATTGCAAACAGTTTGGAAAAGGGAGCATTGGGTTCTGCAGGCCCATGTGTAGACGCACCGGATTGTGTGTCATATCTGCCCTAGGGTAGACCGGTCTGGGTCTGGGTGGCCGCGAGACCAACTGATGTGAATATAAGTGTGGTGTAGGGTATGGATATCCCTAGTAATCAGTGAGTATTCTTAGTATCCCTATAGATTTAGTGGTGTTTTTAATAATATGAGCTTGTATATTGCGAGTTCCCCATCCTCAGGTAGGTACAGGTGCCTGGATAGTTGGTCCTGAGGAGGGATGTGATTACGTTCTGGCTGGGTTGGAGGGGCCCCTAGGGGCTGATCCCACCTACTCAGAAAATCCAGCCATAACAGCATCTGAGCGGGGGACGGGGTCGGTGGATAGTCCTAGTTGCTCTGGTCCTCCTTCCTAGTCGGCTCCGAGCCCCTCGCGGCACCTAGTGGGGGCCTCACCTCACCCGCTTCACCCCTCCCTGATGCCTCCGCCGATTGGGAGCCCCCGAGCACCGAGTTCACGGCGTGCGGAGCACTAGAGAGGTGCGTGCGCCAACTTAGCTGGCCCCCCTTGAATGAGACTGAGATTTAATATTGAAGTCGTTGGCAGCTAGCTGTACATATCTGGACCTGGCATGTGCAGAAATGGCAAAAGGATCAAATTCTTGCAAAGACCACTAGGGGATGTAGACTTGGTGCGTTTTTTGATTTTTTCTTATTTATTTCAAGTTTGGGCACACCCCCTGCCACATTGCCTGTGGGTGTAGACTGCTAAGATACATTCCATGATCATGTACAGCAGCAAAGTCGGGCTGCTGACCCCTTTTTCTGCTGAACTGCTAGTCATACTGGGATTTCATGGAACAGCTTCTTAAAACGTGGTTTCAGGTGGGACAGAGAAAATGGTGGGATGAGGAATTAGAAATCCCATCCATCATGCATAGTTAATTCCTGGCCCATATTGGGTGAGAGTATATACATTGGCTCAAGAGAGGTCTACCACCAGAGGAACAAGTGGTAACCCTAGGTGGAGTTCGCAGAGTTATGCAAAGTGCAAAAAAGACTCAGTCGCACTACCCGCAGCTCCGCAGGCGGCGAAGTACGGTCGAAAAATGCTGTTTGCAGTGATTGCACAGTGCTGGATGTTATACGCACTGTGCAATCATTGCGAACTGCACCATGCACAGCGCAAGCTTACCTTTTCTGCCGCTCAAGTAGATTTTTACTCGAGCAGTAACTTTCTAAACGCAAACCGGCAGTTTCTCAACGCGAGCGGTCGCGAGCATACACGACTACTCGCAATGAGAAACCTGACCCCCTGCATTGAGAAATCTCGCCAGGAGGTTTATTTTCCACGTTCGCGCTCCCCAACTTGATTTTGGCGATCGCAAACAAGAGGTGGATTTTCTTCAGACCCAGTTTTATGGGATGAACCTGCAGAGCACTGCAGGCACAACCCAGCCATCATCTGAACCCACCCCCTGACTGCCCTTCCCCTGCTCCCAACACCCACCACAGCTCCACTGCAGCAGCAGATAACACTTCCTACAAACAGGCTACAGGACTGGCATGCCCCTGGATGTATTGTAATAAAAAAGAAGCATTTGCAATGCAATAGGTCTCGCATTTGCGGGAGTTTGAGCTATTCTATTGTCACTGTAAATGACAAGGCCTTTTATTTATGTCTTTTGAAATCCTGCTATCGGTATATAAACATGCACTTTGTACTTATAGTCCTTGCTTACAGAGAGGCAAGCCTGGCAGTAAAAGAGGCATAGTTACTGCCAGCCTTATTGCTCGTAAGCAACGACTATAAGTACAAAGTGCGTGTTTACGCACCACTAGCAGGTTTTCAAAAGACATAAATTAAAGGCATTATCATTTACAATGCTGGGAGCTCAAACTCTTGCAAATGTGAGACCTGTTGCATTGCAAATGCTTGTTTTATTGTCCTACAGATGGATTGTACTTGATAAGCAACACACCCTCACATATTTTCATGCCAGAGAAAGGTTTTCAGCATAGAATTTAAAATCTGTCTGTTCACAAATTAGCTCTAAATGTAAATATTTTTGGGAGAGTTTAGTTCTCTCCCACTATGAATTCAGGACTCTTGGTTCAAAGCATCTAGATGTCACTTCAGTGCCATGTTGACAATATACCAAGCATTGCACTGTCCCACATTTAGCGCTGGCAGAATAGATTCAATAAGAAAGTGGGGTTGTCAAACCTGAACTTTGTCCCATACCAGCTGTACCTATCATTGGTAATGGCTTCACGGAAAAAGTGCATCCCAAAATCTGTAATATGGAAACTCAGTTTTTCGAACCAGATCATAAGTGTATTTTAAAAATCAGAAAAGTGAAATCAGTGAGGTTTACCAGTAACAACACAGTTTCTTTGTTTTTGTATGTTCATTGAGATTACACCAATGTTTCACTTAAATCAGAATAACATATCAGTTACACAGAGATATGAAAAGAGCCATCTGCCTACAAATAAATACCATCCAAGCACAAAACTCAGCCACCTATTTACAGAGATAATAACTAGTATTCACATAAACTGGAGAACAGATATCTACATATCGAAAAAAGACATTTCATCCATTCACGAAGCAAGCCGTCTGCGAACAAGTAGACACTGGCCACCCGCATGCAGATAACAATCAGGCTTTTCACATGTACACTGGGACCAGGCATCCTCAAACAGATATCAGCCCTACAAGTGCGGCGAGAGAGAAAAAAAGACATTCCGAAACGGAGAATAGCCATCCACGTGTAGACATAAACAACCCACGTGTGCACAGCAAATTATTCCACTCCCATAAGAATGGGTTGGTAATACCTTTTCGGAAGATACCTCATCTTGAGCCCGAAGTCATGTCTAAGTTCTGTCCAATCCACAACCACCATATTTTAACCAAGGAAATTGAGAAGACGTTAGCACATGTGAAACAAAATAGGTATAACTGCTACTCAATACCATTAGGGTACTTTGAGGAAAGGTGACACAACACTCCTTACATCACTGAATTAAATTTAAAAAGCACAATTTGCTGTTACCACAGAGGTTTACCAGCACATTTCCACTTCTTGCAACTGCGCTTCAGTAAATGTAAAAATAAAAGTTGGTAGTACTTTATGTGGTGTTAGCGTTCTAGCTAATGCCGTCTTGCGTGTGACGTAACACACGCCGGCAGAGAACGCGGGACTGCGCATGCGCGAACGGCGGTTTGCGCCGCTCAGAGCCCGGCAGAGCGCGATCCTGGCAAGACCCCCGGCGCTCTTTCCCCGTAGTTATCTTGAGAAATAAATAAGCATTCACACCTCATACCTGCCTCAGTGGCGACAAGGATGGGATCTGTCCACTCGAAAAAGCAGGGAAAAAAACCTTTTTGTCTGCAAGACTAAGAATAGTGGAGGCACAGGGAGACCCAGGGCACGACCACCCACGCCACCTACCTGCAGAAGAAGGAGAGAGGCGTGAAATCACTACAAGACCTACGGGAAGAGCGTGGCAGAGGCGCAGAGACACACTCAGGTACACTGAGTGCCTGAGAGCCAAGAAGCACGGCAACCTGCACAGAAGCACGGTATTAGCACGCAAGCGCCCCCCACCAAGGCCCTGGCAGAAAAGGGTGACAACGAGGGAGTGGGACGAAGCGTACCCAGCTCCACCACGTCGCAAGCAGAAAGCGCCAACGCACCTGGCAGCCCCAGGAGTCGAGGAGGGAACAATAGCGCGCCAGGCAGCCCCAGGAATCAGGAAGAAGAGCCAGAGAGACAGGCCAGAATGAGCAACCAAGCGTCATCACTCACAGCACCGATCCCGTTTCTACCCAAGCCAGGAGAACCACAGTTGAAGTGGGAGGACTGGAGGGAATACTTCAAGAACTACTTAGAAGCCCTGGAGGATGAATCCACTGACGAATTCACCCCCGCAAGACGGAAACGGAAATTGCTGCACAACCTGGGCCCAGAGGGCATAAGGGGGTTCATGAACATAGCGACGACGCCGCTACAAGCAGCTGACGCAAATGTCTTCAAACAGGCCCTAGATGATCTAGACGCCCATTACCGTCCGGCAGTTTGCGTCTCCATAGATAGGTTCAACTTTCAGCAAAGGAAACAAGGCAATGGAAAGTCAGTTGACGACTACGTAGCAGCCCTGAGGAGACTAGCAGTCACGTGCAAGTATGGGGCACTGGAAGAAGACTTTATCAAGGACCAGATCGTAATGCACACCACCAACAGGAATGTGCAGGACAAGCTATGTGCTCACGGCGAAGCAACACTAAAAGAAGCAATCGCAATGGTGAAAAAAGCTGAACTCTCCAAGCGGTGCGCAGAAGCCGCGAAAAAAGAGAGTGCACAAAGGATCATGGTCAACAAGATTGATGACGCAGACCCATCAGGTAGACACAAGATGGCGCCGGGAGACAACCGCGGAAACAGCAAATGGGCGGGAAGACCTGGGCATGCAGGGAAACAGCCCTCATTCACCAAGTCCACGTGCTATAGGTGCGGAAGTGCGAGCCACGCAGCCCATGATAAACGCTGCCCCGCTTTTCGTGCAAAGTGCATGTTCTGTGGCCTGTAAGGCACTACGAGAAAGTGTGTCGGAGGACAGAGAAGAAAGCGATGGTGAAATACATAACGCACCAACAGCAGGAGGAAGGTGCCGATGAGGAGTCAGACGAAAATGACAGAGTGTTATGCATCGAGGAGCAAGTACTAGGTATCGACACTCAGCGCTCTGACAAACCGAGTGCGGACATGTTAATTGGCGGAGTCAAAATCAGATTTGCGATTGATTCTGGATTCCCGTACACCATCGGGCAGAGATCGGTGTGGGAAGAGGAATTCAGACCGAGCCTGGGCCCACAACTAAATCCGCCGGACATCAGGCCGGTGTAGTACACAAGCAACCCGATTCCAATGGTTGGATACCGGAGCCTGAACTTCGAATTCAGGGGGAGAACAGCCACATGTAAGCTGTACGTAGCTGAGAGGGGCCACTCAGTTCTGGGATGGAGAGACCAAGGAGACTTGGGGATCAAGCAGGACCCAGGAGGCAAAGAACAAGTACTGCTGACAGATAGTGAGCACTGGCCAGACCTGGAGTGGGTGAGAAGAGAGTTTCCCAACGTCTTCGGTGGCAAAGTGGGGAAACTGGAGAAGTTCATGCATAAAATCGTACTCAGAGAAGACTCCCGGCCAGTATCCCACAAGGTCCGCAATGTGCCCATTGCAGTGAGGGAAGCAGTGCAACAAGAACTATCTTGACTGGAAGAGCAAGGGATCATCGAGCCGATCGATTGCTCAGAGTGGTTGGCTCCCTTGGTGGTCGCCAGGAAACCCAACGGCAAGGTGCGCCTGTGTGTGGACCTGCGTGAGCTGAATAAATGCTTGGTGGCAGAGAAGTTTCCCCTCGCTAGGATAGAGGAAATGTTGGCGGGAACCAGGGGAGTGAAATGGTTCTCTACAGTAGACCTCACGTCAGCATACCACCAGATTGACCTACACCCATCCAGCAGTAAGCTGACGTCCTTCATCACCCCCTATGGTTGTTATCAGTTCCGCAGAATGCCCTTCGGGCTAGCGTCTGCCGCAGAGGTGTTCCAAAAGCTCATGCACCGCCTGTTCAAAGACGTCGAAGGCATCCAGTATTTCCAGGATGACATCCTTGTGATGGGGAAGGATCGTAAGGACCACAATACCAAGCTGGGCAAGGTGCTAGGCGTCCCTACCTGGGGCACAAGATAAGCGGACAAGGGATCACTCCCAAAAAAGACAATGTGAAATCTGCGAAGCCAGAGCCCCAACCAACAAGGATGAAGTACGGTCATTCCTGGGAATGGCCGAGTACTACAGCAAATTCGTCCAACATTTTGCTATGAAAACGCACAGATTACGGCAACTAATAAGAGACAAGGCGTCATTCCAGTCGGATGACGAGGCTCAGAGGGATTTCAAGGAGCTGAAAGAGAACATCAGCCAGGCCTTACCCTTGCATGGAGATGACCCAGCGGGAGTCACCATCCTCACTACTGACGCCAGCGAAAAAAAGGTCTGGGTGCAGTCCTCGCACAACAGAGAGATGACAACACGGTTGAAATGTAGTGCAGTTCCTATTTTCCCTATAGGCCCTGCGCATTGGAATAACATAAACAGTAGTATAGACGTAGAAGTGCGGTCTTCCAGGTCTCTACTGACTATGCTAAACTTAATTGGGTTTGTTACCAACTAGCTCAGAGGTCACTGGAAACTTTCTTGACTGAATAGGAAGTGATAAGCTTCCCTGGTACAGACAAGAAGGGATTCAGTTTTCCAACAACCGCATAAACATGACAACTTTGCTCCTTAGAACAAGAGTCAATCTCTAGAGTCGTGTGAAACAATAGACAGTTATTTTACTCAGTCAGTTGTGCAGATTACTTTCACCAAGATGCAGAGAATAGAGAGACAGGCGTTTTCAATAAAAGGTATTATTTATTGAACAGTCTTTCTTCTCATGCAAGAGAAATGAATTGCCACAATTGCAAGACTAGTTATTATAAAAAGTGCGTACAGTAAAATGAGGATTGCGAAATAATACTGTAAAAGCATTGATATGGTTTCTTAGCCATACAATGGTTAAAATGAATAAAATATATACATTCATATATACATTTGACTAACGTACTCAACTGGTGCTTCTAACTACGCCTACCCCAGTGTACCTGACCTAAGCCTAATACGTGGGAGGGAGTATGTAAGTAGCAGTTTTAGTTAAGTTGGTTTTGCCAAGGTTTGCTTCAAGAATTCTCTCTAAGGGTTTAGTCAACACCATACCTCTGAAATAAAATGTTGGAGGTCTTGTATCTCCTTCCAGGACTCGATATCCCAGTCACTCGCAAGAGTAGGCTGGAAACGCCAGAGCTGGATTTTCTCGGCAAGAGAAAAGACAGCATCTCTCTCAGCGCGTCAAGGAGGAGGAGGGGCAGCGTCCGTGGGCAGCTTGCATCTGCTGGGCTCTGCAGGGGACAGCTGTTCTGCTCCTGTATTCACCACACCATCGCTATCATCGATGTCGTTGAGGCAGCGTTTGCTTAAGGCAACGTTGGTAATATTTATACCTGAAAGGTGCCTTGTTTGATGTAGGTTTTTGGACATAAGACGTCAATAAAGATCTCACTAGGAAGTGATCGTCTCTCAGTGCTCATTAGAGTTCTATTACTAATCAAAACATAGCAAGCGGGGCTTTCCCAGGTTGCTGAGTTTTATCTTGTTGAAGAACTCGGAGTGTAATCTAGGAATCTAAGATAGTGGCTTCTGCTGTGTCATCTGCTGTAATGAGCTGCAGAGGAAGAGATTCTGAAATGTGGCTCTGATCGTGTTAGGCCAGAGACGAGTTTCTGAAATATCGCTCTTGATCGTTTATGCCATTATAGGGGTATGAATGGATTATAGCCATATAGGGGCATAAGGTCACAGTATTGATCGGGGTCCTAGATAAGAACGCGATACCCACTCCACGAATTTATGTCCATCAAATTACTAAAAACTAAAGCAATAAGATGCATGTGTAACATTACCCACCCCAAAATACATATTTGCATTTGAAATGGCGTATTTGAAATACATGGTAATTTTAGTACTGTACGTCTTTAAGCATCAAAATGATAGCATATGTAATCAGTGAACGATTTTGCGAAAAATTACACATGAAATATCTCTTTATACAGAAAAGAAGGGCGAGATGATTTCATCACATATAAATGCAATTGCTGTAACATGTGCTAGAGGCTGATGTAAAGTTATTATGTCTCTAGATTTACCTAAAAATAGAAGTTCTGTTCTTTATGAATAGGTCTACTTTAAGCAAAGAATTTCGTGCCAGGAAAAAAAGGTAAATATTTTGAAAAAGTGTCCAATTAAAAAAAAAAAATTCTTGGTGAACGGGGTAATAGAGTTGCAACGCTTTTCAGCAGTTTTTGTTGATCAAAACTGAAGGCCGAATTCAGAGTTCATGGGAACGCTGTGTGTCGGAATGCTTTAAAAAAATTATTGTTTCTGTTCAGGGGAGAACATCATATCAGACAGGCTCTCAAAAAATTGGTCTACAAAATCAGGTGACAGTTCGACCAAGTTCGATAGTGCTGTAACTTGACAGGTGTGAGAATGATTGCTATCATCAAAGTCTGGATCAGCAATGCTCACAGAGGGTCGTACCTGAGTGATGTTGCTTTTATTTCTCGCTCCACTGTTACCACCTAGTCGTAGAACAGGAGTCTCAACGAATGCCGTCATCAGGATTGGTAGCCGCTGGGGACAACACAATGTGTGAGCCGTTACAGGACTTAGCAAAGTATCGATATCCATTGATACTGCTGATGGAAGTGCAAGACAGGTGTCCAACACGCATTCATCTCCGCATAGCATACATCGAAGCACAGGTAAGATGCAGGTCTGCCATATAGGTCTGAATGAAAGAAACCAGGTCATGTTCAGATCTCTCAGCCTGGCCAATCCAAGGACTCTAGTTATTCGGTCCCGGTAGCGTATTGCTTGGATCGTTTCTTCCATTCCTGCCAGAGTCATGTCTGTGTTTTGGCTTGCCATATCGGAGCAGGAGGGTCAAAAATAAAATGTCTGCTACAAGTCCCAAAATCAGGGGTATGCCGCCAAAGACTGAATGGACAAAATTAGGAATGATTCCTAGAATTGCTTTGAATGGTGTTAACAGTCCTGTAAAAATGGTCTTAAATACCCCTGGGATGCCTATGGCACTCGACATGTTAAGAATTTGGCTAAGCATTTCTGTGAAATGCACGGGGCAATTTGTTGATAAAAGGTCATGTATCTCCGAAGCCGTCCTTGCAACTTGGAGATCATACGTCTCTTTTGATGACGTGATGGGCACTGTTGTCTGCAAAAGCACAGAATTCATTCTGCTTAAAGTATCAATTTGTATAGAAGAGACATTCAAACGAGGCCATATGGGAGTCTCCGAGTCTCCAGGGCCGTTTGGAAACAATGCTTGCATACAGAATTTGACCATGGAAGTTACGCTTACGAGATATGCTTTCCCTGGCAAAAGGCCACAACAGCTGTGATCCGTTATTAGAATGTAACTCCCGTTCGAGAGTTGCTTAAAGAAAGGCTCTATCTGCGTTGCAGGTGTGACATGTTGGTGGCATGAAAGGTTGTTTGAATTTCCTTCACAGGCTCCGTGTAAATTAATACCTTGGCACAAAAGTATACCGCTTAGTGAATGTTTGCAGTTTTCACCACTAAGAAAAACATTTTTGTTGCTGTCACTATAGCATGTGTGTGTGTATGGTAATTTCCATGTTGACTTAATATACCCTTTACCCAAACGTTCATACTGGCCAGTCGGTATGTATTCAAGGCAATTTTTAAATCGGAAAGTTGTTATCGGAATTGTGATAATCCCGTGTATTATCCATTCAATGACAGGACTTTCTGACATTGTCAATGGTAATCTCTCAAGTTTTTCGATGCTCAGGATTGTATAGTCTGCTCCTTTCTGTGCCAAGCTGATTTGTTTATCAGTAAGGTTAAAGATGGAAAACAATGACGTTGTGTTGATTAAACGCCAAGGCACATAGCCTGAACGAAGATTTTGCAGCGTCCAGCCTAACTGTACAATAGAACGCAATTGTGACTGGCCATGCTGTAACATTAGCAAGTCTTTGTCTATTATATCTATGGCAGATGATACAATACTGTCCAGTGAATATATTCTGGAGGACAGAGTCATTAACCCATTGTCCACAACAGAAAGTGATTTTTCCAAATTAATACGATCAATTTCTCGTATTTTTTCAGCTGGTTCAATTTGTGTGACTTTCCAAGCCTCGTTGTAAGCCGCATATATACTGGTCGCTATGAAAAGTTTTTGACGCTGTTTGCTTGGTCCCAGAATGAAATCGCGCAAATCAGCACTATCTTTAAGTAAAGATAAGTGTTGCTTAATTTCTGCCAGTGTGGATGATTCTAGCCATTCAAGGCACAGCTTCCCTACACTGTATGTTGTTACTGTCCCTGGATGTTGTCTCTGGGAGTATCTAGGGTCTGGTCTGGTCATTGTTAACCCCTGTGTTTTATTTAGGAATCTATCTTGACAGTTATTCGTGTCAGTAGGCCAGATTAACCACTTTTTCCAATCAGGATGTGTTCTGTTTAGATGTAAAATTTTAGATACGTCTATTATAATATCTGTAGTTGAATTATCAGGTATTGGCTTTGGAATAGACGGTTTGTTAAGGTCTTTGATCTTAGCTAGGCCAAGACAGGTTGTTTGGTGAATTGTGTCATTTAAAAACATTATTTGTTCTGGGATCATGCAGGCTCGAAATAATGCTTCTAGGCCTTGTACCTGCCAATCTTTTGTACCCCAGATGGTTTTTGTTTCAATACTATTTCTCCAAAAATCAAAACCAAATGTCATAATTTTTTCATAAAATGCTTCTGAATATATCAATTTAGTATTTGTCAGCATTGTTTTCAACCCTGTTTTATCCAACAATTTATAATAAAACGTGTCTGCATCACTGGTGTTAAACCCTGAGAAGTACTGGAATTTCTCATAGAATGTTTTAGAACTGCTTCTAGGTGGAGTAGCACAATGTTCCCATTGGTTATATTTAAAAACATTTCTAGGTTGTGCAGATTTATGTAAGTAATGATCTCCGTAATGTGAGAAGCAGTACATCTGTTCATAACTAGACGAACCTTGTAAATAATCATGTTCTGTAAATCTTGCTGACAACACTAAATCAGACATCATATTATTAATACTTTCAAAATCCCAATCATCAGAAAATGTACTTGGTTTTACAAAGTCACTTAAGGAAACCTTGAACTGGTGAGGATATTTAAGGATTTCAACCGGACCATATACTTCATAGTCAGTTTTGTCCCAAACTACCCCGCCGGGTATTGGAATGGCTGTGACATTTACTGTTGATAGTTCTCTTTTCTTCATGTGGAATGATCTGTGTGGTTTGAGGACTAAGTTGATGTTCTGACTTGCTGTGTCCATTGAACTGTAATAAACTTTCCTAAAATTAAAACTAAAATTAGGCATAATAGGAGTATAAATACCCCTGAAATAATCCAATGCTCAATCAATGGTGCATCCAGATATACTTCTTTGATTTGATGAACCAGTTCTGTTGCTTTTTCTTTAAAAGTATTTATTGCTGGCATCACTTCGGTGTCGGTTTGATCTTCAGAAAAGTTGTCGAAGTTGATGAAGTAGCCAGAGGCAGTTCTGTCAATTGTTGGAATTGTTCTTTCAATTTGTCTTTCGGTAGCACATTCTGATGCCACATCATTGTAGACTGGTGTTTCTTGACGAACTGTTTCAATCTGTGTTCCAAGTTTGGAATTACTCTATCCCCCACTCCAGGGATTCGAGCAAAAGGAACATAATTCGTATCTGTTAAATATAAGTACTTTTCTGAAAAGCCTTTTGGGAGTGTTTTCTTATCATCTTTTACTGACGCAGTGACAGCTTGAAGAATGTCGCTGTCTATTTTTGTTTGTGACCGAGTAATTGCAGCTACAGATGCCGTTTGCACAGCTGCCTTCGCGGCTTCATCAGCCAATGAATTCCCTGCAACGTGAACGCCATCACGTTGATGACTTAGAGTGTGTATCACGTGAGTCTTTTGTAGTTCCTTCTGTAAAAGAACTACTTGTTCCCAAAGCATTTTATGCTTAATTGTGCCACCTTTTGCATCTTTGAAACCCTTTTCCACCCAATTCTGCAAGTATTCATTATAAGATTGTACGCAATAATATGAATCGCACACTATAAGTGTGGGGAATTCGCGATCGGTATTTTCTAGCGCCATCTTAAATGCTACCAGTTCAGCTCATTGAGCTGAGCAATCTCCTAGAGATTGTGTTTTAGTGACCAGTGGTCTAAATTTACCTTTGTGCCAACAACCTTTAACAATCGCGCACGCAGCACTGTAAGCTTGTTTACCCCCAACTGCGGGTTGTGCTGATCCGTCTGTATATATGATACTTCTGTATTCTTCCAGAGGCAGGATTTCAATTGGCAGAGGACATTCATATTCATATTGTAAAAATTCCTGTGTCTTTAGGTTAGGATCAAATTCGTGTACTACGTCTGTTGCAGCAAGAGAATTAACCCATTGTATCCATCTCGGATGTAAAGCTTTAGCATTAGGAATGCTTGCTTTAGTTACCGCTTCTAAAGCCGGTATGGGTGTAACGATTATTATTCGTTTACCTTGTGCTAGGGCCCTTTCTTTTGCTACAGCAGTCTGAACCGCAGTTAGAATTTTCTCAGTTGAACTGAATTTTATTTCAGCCTTTGTGTACAAATGTGATTTGTAAGCTATTGGTACCATTTCTCCCTCATTAGAGGTCAGGTACGTGAATCCGCATCTTCCTGGGATGACTCGGATTACAAGATTGCGTGTGTTATCACGTGTTTCTAATTTTGTTTTTGCTAACATATCTGTTTGCAGTGATCTCAAAATTTCTGTGTGTTTTTGAGTCCAGGTGATTGATTTAAAATCAGGTTTAATTGGTTCGTAGAGAGGTTTAACCCTCTCCGCATAATTTAGAATGTAAGTTCTTCCGAAATTCAGGAAGCCTAGAATTGATTGTAAGTTCCTCAGCGTTTTAGGTGCTTGGAGCACAGCGCACTTCTCTAAGAAGTTGTCCGCTAGGCTTTTTCCTTCACTTGATAATTCGTATTCTAAAAATAATACTGTCAGATGGGCAATTCTAGACTTTTTAAAGTTGAATTTGTAACCCTCTGCTACGAACCCAAGTATAATGGTGTTCACTCTTTTCAAGTGAGTCTCCAAGTCGTTGTCTGTGAGATAGATATCATCTACATAAGATAATGCCTCATCATCATAAATTTGTAGTAACTCTGTTACTCTGTCTGAAAATAGTCCTGGGCTGTTCTTGAATCCCTGTGGGAGCCTACAAAAAATTTTCTGAGACCCCATTACTGTGAAAGCGGTCAAGTATCTGCTTTCTGGTGCAATGTTTTGACAAAAGAAACCATTTGATATGTCTAATGTCGTTTTATATTTTTTGCGAACTATGTTATTCATTAGTGCAGCACTATGCGAATTTTGTACTGCAAATGTTTTGCAACCTGAGTTAAGGTGTCTGTAGTCCAAAACTAGACGATATGAATCGTCCGGTTTGGAGACAGGAAACAAAGGATTGTTCATTTGGGAGGTGCATGTTTCAATCACCCCCTGGTATTCAAGTTGATCTAAAATCTCCCTGGCTTGTTTTTTAGCTTCTTGCTTAATGAGATACTGCCTTTGTGCAGTTAGTTGATTTTTTAACTGGATTTTGTGAGGAGGAGAGTCCTCATCCCATCCTACATGATTTGTATATAGTGCTGGTGCCTGGGATACTGCCCATTTCCTTGCATATATATTTAGTGTGAATCGGAATGTGATTCGAGAAGGCAGGCATAATCATTTCTTCGCCACAATGGCACTCCCTGACAAACTCCGGGGGCCAATCTTTTTCAGCTAACAGCAAGTCATAGCCTTTTGAGAGTTTATCCCAAAATAGACCCCTTATTTTCCTAGTCTTATCACCCTCTATACGCAGTGTTATTTCGTATATCTTATGGGGCTCGCTAACTCTGGTGTCTGCAGTTTCTACTTGAATGTATTCATTCGTGTCCACTGTCTCCAGATGACTCATCAGGATCTTGCGAGCTATGGTGATTTCTGCTGCACTGTCTAGCATTGTCTGTGCCCACTCCCCGTTTTTCAACTGTGTCCTCAGTATTCTCGGCATGTTTGATTACTCTAATACTGGCTACCTTCTTTCTTGGAAATTGAGATTTTTTACTTTGAGCAGGTTCCTTGTCTTTGGACTTGGTGTGCTCTCCTGGGTCTGACTGTCCTCTTCTATCTGATTTCTGCGAAAAATATCGAGAGGGACATGTATCAATACTGTGATATCTATCAGGCTTCTTCAAATTATCCCTATTTCTAAGGTTATATCTTTTCTCAGAGGGCTCCCTCTGGGGAGACTAGTGTTCTCGAGTAGGAGTTCTTTCCCTCCGTCGAGGAGACCTTCCTCTGGACTGGAAAACGTTTTCTTTGGGAGTGGATTGTTTATTTCCATCCCAGCTCTTTTTAGGAGTGTTTGAATTATTTTTAATAAATAATTTTTCAGGATTTTCGAGCAGTTGGGGCTTTATTGGTTTTCGACCCAAGCTGTCTCTATCTAGTTCTTCATAACATTTTTCTACAATTCTGGCAAGCTTAATTGGTTGATCTGTTATATCTGTTTCCTTCAATTTCTAGCGGATCGTTTTATCCTCCATTGTCAATTGAACTAACTCTCTATATGCCTTTGTTAATTCTCTTATTTTAACTAAGAGTTCTTCACTTGACATTTTATCAATGTCTGGATGTGGTGTGTAGCTGGCTAGAACCGGCCATGTTGCTCCTGGTCTACCTAGTGGACCGAGCCTGGTAATATGATCATTATGTTTTAGGGCGCCTTTAAACCAGAGCAGGTGCTCTTGGTATTTTAATGGGATTTCAATCTCCTCGAAAGGAGCGTACTCTTCCGGTGGATCCCCTATTTTGTAATAGTGGAACTTGTGTGTTACGGTGTTAGCCGCTGGAAATTTTATCCATGAGTAGAATACCTCTGTCTGCCGATATTCGTGTGCCTCAATCACGAAAACGACTGTGCCACCTTGTGTGGTCAGTCCATTTTCTATAAGTTTTGACGTTATAGATTTTCTTAAATGTACCGGAATGATTATTGCACCCGGTTCAGTAATTTCACCGGGACCCTGCTGAGTCGCATTTACTGCGGCATTAACGGTTCCGTTTTCAGTGTCTGACATTTTATTGTCAGGAAAGTTTTTGCAGAGCAGGTCTCCAAGGAAACAAGATTAGGTGCACAATATTTTGGAACACTGTATCCTTCAACGTTGAATAAACCAGAGCTTTACATAGGAATCTCTTCCTACTAAGTTTGGGCGGATTTTAACCTTTCACCCACTCCAGACGTCTATTGGAGTATTTACGGTAGAAAGGGGTCTGTGTGAAAAATGCACGACTGAGTTACTCTAACGTCTTGCGTTAGTTTTATCACCTTACCAAACGTTGGGCGCCATGTAGTGTAGCTCCTATTTTCCCTATAGGCACTGCGCATTGGAATAACATAAACAGTAGTATAGACGTAGAAGTGCGGTCTTCCAGGTCTCTACTGACTATGCTAAACTTAATTGGGTTTGTTACCAATTAGCTCAGAGGTCACTGGAAACTTTCTTGACTGAATAGGAAGTGATCAGCTTCCCTGGTACAGACAAGAAGGGATTCAGTTTTCCAACAACCGCATAAACATGACAACTTTGCTCCTTAGAATAAGAGTCAATCTCTAGAGTCGTGTGAAACAATAGACAGTTATTTTACTCAGTCAGTTGTGCAGATTACTTTCACCAAGATGCAGAGAATAGAGAGACGGTCGTTTTCAATAAAAGGTATTATTTATTGAACAGTCTTTCTTCTCATGCAAGAGAAATGAATTGCCACAATTGCAAGACTAGTTATTATAAAAAGTGCGTACAGTAAAATGAGGATTGCGAAATAATACTGTAAAAGCATTGATATGGTTTCCTAGCCATACAATGGTTAAAATGAATAAAATATATACATTCATATATACATTTGACTAACGTACTCAACTGGTGCTTCTAACTACGCCTACCTCAGTGTACCTGACCTAAGCCTAATACGTGGCAGGGAGTAAGTAAGTAGCAGTTTTAGTTAAGTTGGTTTTGCCAAGGTTTGCTTCAAGAATTCTCTCTAAGGGTTTAGTCAACACCATACCTCTGAAATAGAATGTTGGAGGTCTTGTATCTCCTTCCAGGACTCGATATCCCAGTCACTCGCAAGAGTAGGCTGGAAACGCCGGAGCTGGATTTTCTCGGCAAGAGAAAAGACAGCGTCTCTCTCAGCGCATCAAGGAGGAGGAGGGGCAGCGTCCGTGGGCCGCTTGCATCTGCTGGGCTCTGCAGGGGACAGCTGTTCTGCTCCTGTATTCACCACACCATCGCTATCATCGATGTCGTTGAGGCAGCGTTTGCTTAAGGCAACGTTGGTAATATTTATACCTGAAAGGTGCCTTGTTTGATGTAGGTTTTTGGACATAAGATGTCAATAAAGATGTCACTAGGAAGTGATCGTCTCTCAGTGCTCATTAGAGTTCTATTACTAATCAAAACATAGCAAGCAGGGCTTTCCCAGGTTGCTGAGTTTTATCTTGTTGAAGAACTCGGAGTGTAATCTAGGAATCTAAGATAGTGGCTTCTGCTGTGTCATCTGCTGTAATGAGCTGCAGAAGAAGAGATTCTGAAATGTGGCTCTGATCGTATTAGGCCAGAGACAAGTGTCTGAAATATCGCTCTTGATCGTTTATGCCATTATAGGGGTATGAATGGATTATAGCCGTATAGGGGCATAAGGTCACAGTATTGATCGGGGTCCTAGATTAGAACGCGACAGAAACACTCAGTTTCGCGTCCAGAGCACTGTCGCACACTGAACAGAAGTTCAGCGTAATAGAGAAAGAGATGCTGGCTGTCGTGTGGGCCATGGGAAAGTTCCGGCAGTTCCTGTGGGGCATGAGGTTTCGCCTACAAACTGACTACAAGCTGTTAGTCAAGGTACTCACCTCAAGTGGGCATGCCACTGCCACCCCGCGGATTGCGAAGATGACACTCAAACTCCTAGAGTACACGTACGATGTAGAGTACATCCCGGGGACGCGCAACAAAGTGGCTGACTATCTCAGCATGGCCTCAGCTATGGAGGAAGCGCCAACGCCTACATAGGAGAATGAAGAAATGGTGATAGTAATGGAAGACATGGAGAGAGCAATCAGCATACAAGAGTAGGCACACGCATATGGAGAGGATGAGAACTTGGAAGAGATCAAGAAGTACCTTGTCAATGGGTGGCCGGAAAAGAAAAGGCTAAAGGAGGTGCCTAGGAAACTTTACGAAGTGAGAGAGGAGCTATCCATGAGTGACTCAGGAACATTTCTGTATCGCGGGGACACGGTGGTGCCACCAGAAAAGCTAGTCTCAACATTGCTGAACCAACTGCATGAAGGTCACTTCGGCATTGTGAAGACCAAGTCGAGGGTGAAGCAGATGTACTGGTGGCCAGGAATGGACATCCAGATCGAGAGACATGTCAGGGACTGCAACCAATGCCAGGAGTCAGACAAAGTACTCAAACCCTTGAGGCCGGCATTGGGAAGATTTGAGCAACCCCGTGATCCATGGGAGGATCTTGCTGTTGACATCCTAGGGCCGATACTGGATGGACAAGGAACGGCCAAGTACTTGTGTGTGCTGGTGGATAAGTATTCCAAATGGCCAGAAGTGCATGTGCAGGAAGAAATGGACTCGGATGTAGTCATTAAATTCCTCACCTCGGTGTTCCTAAGGGAAGGCATCCCGAGGACTATATTGACAGACAATGGCCCGCAATTCACATCTGATAAGTGGCACCGATACACCGAGAGGAACGGAATCAAGTCCAAACACACCTCGGTGTATCATCCTGCCAGTAATGGACAGGTGGAAAGGTTTAACCGAGTTCTTATGGGGTCAATTCAAGCGGCCATCATGCAAGGGAAAGACTGGGAGGCAGAAATTCAAAGAATGATGTGGGCGTACAGAATCACTCCCACTGCAACAGGGTACAGTCCCTTCCAGATCCTAAGAGGCAGGCATCCGTTCACGAAAGACAATGTGGTATGGAGAGAAAAGACGGTCACCAGTAAGTGGTCACCTGCCGTGGTCCAGCACAATTTGGAGAAGGCCCAGAGAGTGTACACAGAACACTACAACCGGAGAAGAAGAGTGAAGGACGCGACTTTGGAAAAAGGGGAGTGGGTGAGAGTTAAACAGGCAGTACTGAGGAATAAGGGAGAAAGCAAGTACAGCCCACCCCTACAAGTGGAGGAAGTGTACAGCAGAGCAGCCCTCCTTAGCGATGGAAAGGTGTGGTCTCAGGATCGCATGGCGAAGATAAATAAAATCGTGCAGTGGCCGGAGGAGAAAGGAAACTGCACCTCTGTCCAAAGACAAGAAAGAGAAGCCGAAGAAAGAGAGTCAGGTGACGAAAGTCAGGGAGGTGGAGATGCTTGCATAGAGAGTGAAGAACTAGTTGAGACGAGTGTGAAGGAAACATCAGCAAAGAAAGAGGCGACACCCAGGAGAATGGGACATGGTCAAGGAAGAGAAAAGGTGGGGAGCCCTGCTCCCGAGGGTGTCCACGAAGCCTCCACTCCGGTAAGACGCACGCACGCTGGGAGAGTGATAGTCAGGCCTGCCCACCTCAGAGACTTTGAGTGACAGAACTTTGAACATTAAACTGTAAATATCCGTTGTGTAAAAGTAGGAGATTTGTGGTGTTAGCGTTCTAGCTAATGCCGACTTGCGTGTGACGTAACACACGCCGGCAGAGAACGCGGGACTGAGCATGCGCGAACGGCGGTTCGCGCCGCTCAGAGCCCGGCAGAGCGCGATCCTGGCAAGACGCCCAGCGCTATTTCCCCGTAGTTATCTTGAGAAATAAATAAGCATTCACACCTCATACCTGCCTCAGAGTGTTACTTTGGGAGGGGGCCTGTGCACTTCTACACTTTACATTGTAATTTCTTAAATAGATCCTGTTTCCCACCTCACTGAGCTGAAAACTCAAATCATAGTGAGCAGGGCTGCCTCTGGCACGACAGGCCAATCAATCAATCAGGGATTTGTAAAGCGTGCTACTCACCCTCGAGGGTCTCAAGGTGCTAGAGGGCATGGGGATTACACGCAACTTCGTCTCATCCGAAGAGCCAGGTCTTGAGGCTCTTCCTGAAAGTTTGCAGAGTGGAGAGTTTGACAGGATGGGGAGTGGTGCCACACAGAGAAGTCACGCCGGACGTAGAGCAGAGGAAACACAACACTGCTCATTCAGCCTTAGCCGGCCAACATAGAAATTGGACTTGCCTAGGTTGCTCTCTGTCATGGAAAGGGGGAGGGGGCAGAAAAATAAATCAGAATACCTTTGGATGGAGATGTACCAGGGTTGTAAAAATTATCTGGTGTCCAGCAGCGTGCCATTTACATTGCAAATGCTGCATTTATGTCAGAGGCTGTTCGGGGTGCCGAAGCACCACCGGTCCTAAAGCAACATTTCTAAAAAAGTTCTGGAAAACAACAGATGAAGAAAGTCGGCTTAAGGAGACCGTGCTTGGCCAGTGCTCCTTAGCCTTGACCGGAAGTGATGCATCTGCTGCCTGAATGACTTAAGAGGCAGAAAAGAGGAGCGACAGAGGAGGGACCAATGGTAAATAGCAAACTGGAATAAAGTAGGTTTGTTGAATACAAAAGGTCTTGCAGACCTGAAAAACAATGGATGAGATACTTGCACCAGACGTCGTACAAATTGCAATCCATGCAGCAGAAGCTTCTCACTCAGTATGTGTACTGGAATCGCCCTGATTGGACATAAGAAATAGATAATAAGGCCAAGTAAGGTGAGTGCAATAATGTTTTTATCAATGTTTATTTCTTAGATAGAGAATGAGTAGACTGCCTGCCTGGCAAACATTATATCTCCATGTTGCTCCAAACACTGGATCAGGAGTCAAGATTTGCAGTTAAAGCATATTGGCAGTCTAGTCCATGACACTATAAAACATCCAGGAACTGGATAATGACAACACAGATGAGGGACCTAAAGCCTCTTCCAAGGAGAACATATTAAGCATTGTCTAGTCTTTAGTATGCTATACACATTTCAGAAGAAATTAATAAACATTCAGCACTAGCTAAACCATTTTTAAAAAAATGTGCCCAAAGCTAGGGCCACTGGAATTACGCCAACCAATTATGCAGCAGGATATACTAAATTATGCATCAAGAAAAAAGTAATTATGTGGCATAATGTGTCAAATCTTATGATAGTTTAGTTGACTGTTTTGCCTTTTTTCACATGTTAACATTGCCTGGGCAAAGGTTTCACCTAATTATTTTGATTTTTACTTCAAAATAGAGCAAAGTCTACAAGTCAATCTTTGCAAAGGGACTTCCACTGCACTGTAACATTTGTTGCCTATCTTTTAGCAATTTTGAATGTGTATAAGCCAGAAACATTATTTGTTAAAAAACAAATTGAGTGGCAGATAATAAAATATGTGGCAAATGCAGCAAATCAATTATCATGTGGAAAATGCCTTGTTGTCCGGTTATGAGGATGTAAGCATGCTCAAACCCCCTGCCGTTCCTCAACATCTACCCAAGTGAGCAGAAAAGAAGTGCTGCAGATGTTAGTAATCTGGGGTGAATCAGGGAAAGGGCGAGAGAGAAACACCAGACGAGCTCACTCCCAGATTAAATTGTTTCAGTCAAGGGACAAAACTGCTCAACCTTGATGTTACAGAGATGGTTTACTCTCACTAGTATAGCCAACCAGCCAGAGAGAAGACATATTCACAGATAAAGATACAAGCTTACCAGTTTTGGCAGCAGAGGTTGCCGTGTTGAAGGAGCAAGGTTTCACACGTAAAGAGACTTGCTTGTATTGAACACTCGCGAAATAACATATAATGTACTAATGAACATGTTTCGTCTTACTAACAATGCACCACACAACATTTCTAGCATCCAGGGGAAGCTTTTCAACGTGCTTTTACTAACAGTAACTCGAGTGACCTAATATGGCCATCGCAATGTGGGAACCTTTCTGTGCATGCGTCTGTCACACTCACGTGACAAGACGTACTTTCTGCTTTAGTGGGAAATTGCTTCTGCGCACTAGAACTAAAGATGGCTGCTCTATGTTTTCACATGCTAACGCTTGCATTGCTGCTTTTACTAAATTTTTTGTTCTGCCTAATTCCTAATGCTATAGTTAAAATAAAGTAAGGGGAATAGAGTAGAGATAAGCGGTATACAGTGCATTCATTTATTCTTTGTTCTAAAACTGTTCTTCTTTGACTTTGGAATTAGCTTGTGTTTGGACCAATCAAGTACAATATTGCTCCATCTTGGGTCCCGCGACTGCACATGTACTGAATTTTCCCGAGTCCATGAGCCATGACATTGAATCCATGCCAACGACAGTCTTGCCTGTGAAAACCATGAGAACCTAACCTAATGAACTCTGTAAAGGAAGCTCAACTGTACAAAATGGATGGCAATAGCAATTTGTACCCCTCTGTGTCCAATGCTTTCCCTACTGTTGCACAGATTGGAGTGGGAATAGTAAATGTTATCCCTTCTCAGTCTAACGATTTTCTACTGTTGCAGAGACTGGAGTTGGAACAGTAGATGTATTATTCCTACAATTTTATAGTTTTGTTTAAATTGTTTAGATGTATATTATTATGATGGTGTTGTGTATAGAATATTATATTAACATTTAAATAGTTGTATTTATTGATGTTTGTAATATCTTTCTAGTAAAATATAATTTTATATTTTTTCATATTTTTTAAAGTTTACAAAAACATGTCAATTGTAACATAAATTATAATTATTATTTTAATTAAAGTTTTAAATTATATTCTTAAAATAAACACACATGTGTATATAAATTAGTTTTTTTAAAGAAATATAAAATGTATATATCATTTTTCTTGTCAATATTTTTATTAAACCAGGACATGTTTAAACATACAAAGAGTATGTCAAGAATCCTATCAGTCTTTTGACATTTAAATCTGTAGTACGTGTTACCAATTAGAGGCATCAAGCATAGGCTGTACAATCTTAATCCCCACCCCATTAGAGTCCCCGGTATATATAATTTTAAATTATTTAAATATATTTAATTTACATTATATTACTGTCTAATGTTAATCAGTTCAAATAATCTTTATTTCGGTCAAAGACCTTAAAAGATACAAAATACACAATGCAATCAAATAAAAACATCATTACAGCTATGTGTATCTCCGTTTGATACAAAAGTACACAATTTACATTTCATAAAAGCTAAAAAAGATAAAAGAGGATAAAAAGATGAAAGAGATATGTACAAGTTAAAAATAGCGTGCAGGCAAGACACAGATTTCACACAATGGGGCTAGGTTAGACAGAAAATTGTCCGCAGGAATTGTTGTTAATGAATGCCATGGCGTGTAAATAACAAGAAACAGAGAATACAACTGCTAGGGAGGTATCACATTTTAAAATCCTGGGTGCCTGATGGTACTGCTTGAGCCCTATGTTTCTGCACAATTGGATGAGCCATCGCTGCCTAATATTCTTATAGGATGGGCAGAAAAAGAAAAAATGGGGCACAGATTCCTCCTTTGCACCACATGCTGGACATTCTAGTAATTTATTGTAAGACCATTTGTGCGAGGAAACCCTGAGTGGTAGTCTACCATGTCTAAATTGGACATAGAGTTTCCTGGCTTCACTAGGAACAATATCATCCATAAATGGCTCAAGTTTGTACTTATCTTTATTACTCAAAAAGTCTAGAGTTAGGGAACCCAGCAAAGAGTTAGTGACAATATTCTCCAGCTGATGGTTGCGATGGACTTTCACCAAATCAGCACGGGACACCTTCATACAAGCTACTTCAGGGTTACTCCAAAAATCCGGGTAGCCTAACCTCTTGCTCTCATTTCCTATGTATGCAAACCATTGGATTTTGTCTGTCCCAGGGAGTCCCATGAATTCTTTAACTTTCTCTCTAAAATACCTCAGTTCTTGGGTTACCCATAGTCTACGCCAATATAATAGAGGGTGAAGACCAATTTCTTCATCTATGGGTCTGATACCTAGGTCCAATCTTAGAGGGATAAGGGGAGTACTGACTGGAAGAGACAACAAAGATCTCAAAAAGCAATTTTCTGATTGAGGATATATTCAATTGAACAGTGTCCCCACTGTTCTGCCCCGTATAAGATGGCTCCCGGGGCTTGAGCTTTATAAATTTCCAAAATGGAGGCAACTGGTTTGTGGATTCCCTGTGCAATTTTAAAACACCTCCTGTTGTCTGTACCAGCCTAAGTTTAGCCTTGGCTATCTGAGGGCCCCACTCCTTGTTGTCAGTAAGGGTAATACCCCGGTATTCGAATACAGTAACCCTATCCAAGATGATACCATTTAGAGAAGGATTGGAACGAGTGATCTTTGGTGGATTGCAGACCATGTATTTTGTCTTTAAGGTGTTAATCTCCAGCCTACTAGAAAACAAGGGGGAGAGCAAGGGATGGTGTTCACCCGTGGTGAATGGAGAATACTCCTATTCCCCTGGTCAAAGACTGAGTAAAACAAATAGAGGAGTATCACCCGAAGTAAAGCTGAAGGTTTCCTAAAGGGGGGTTTTCAATGATGAAAGGAAAGGATTCATCCTTTTTTAAGAAACCCCTCACTCACCAACCTAGTGGTGACATGCTTCATCATCGGGGTCCACCCTGGTGGCCTAGCGTTACCAGGGTGTGCTTCGACACCTGTAGTACAGTGGAGCAGGTTGTGAATGTAGGTGCAAAAAAAGAAATGTTAAAAATTGTCCTGGTTTAACTTGTAAAAATATAAATTTTATTTTAAAGCAACTGGACAATGTTAAAAAAAGAGTGGCGAGATACTGGGAGGTCCTCCCAGTATCTCTATTGACCTCGAACCTAGGTGTCAGGGCACCCCTTTTACCACTTCTGACCTTTGCAAAGTTGTTTAAATGGAGTCTCTTAAGAATATTAAGAAGATAGATTGGAATTCCCATATATGCCAGAACTTCCCACAGAATATCCCGGGGTACCAGATCGAATGCCGTCTTGAGGTCGACAAAAATTAAGTAGAGGCTGCCACCCTCTACTTTCACCGTTTTCCAATATAGAAGTTACAATCTTAAGAGCTGATCTACGGTGGATGTTTTTTCCCTAAATCCCGCTTGGTAGGGGCTCAATATCTCAGATTCCTCCATCCAGGTCTGGAGGCGATCGAGGATAATCCGTGCAAAGAGTTTTTGGCTCATGTCGATCAAACTGATCGGGCAGTAATTTGCAGGGATTAATGGGGAGTCCTTTTTAAATACTGGGACAATTTCCGCCCCCAGCATGTTTCAGGTATGGGGGAGCCCTGAAGTATGGCATCAAACATCAGACAGAAGTACGGGGTCCAGATCGCAGGTTGGTCCCTATAAAAATCCCCGAGGATTTTGTCAACACCAGAGGCTTTTATTGCTGAGAGTCTCCTTATTGCACCCTCCCCCTCCAACAGTGTGATCTTTGTGCCTACCACTGGTTTAAAAGTGGACAGTGTGGGAGCGTCTTCCAGGCTGAATGGGAAGTCATTGTTGTTATTCTGGGTATTACAAGGCTCATAGAGGAACCTACTTCCGTCGAATACAATGCCCCAAAGTGTTCCATCCATCTCTCGGATGGAATACTCGGCTCATCTGCAACATAACCATAGCTACTACCAGTTCTCACTATTCCCCAGAATTCCTGCATGTTCCTATTACCCAGGGCACATTTTATACTGTCCCATCTAGTGTTTTCCCATTTCAACTTAGCATCTGCTATAGCCTGCTTGTATTCCGGCTTTGATTCGCTCAATTAAAAGAGGCTTTGCCATTTTACAGTTTTCATCAAACCATGACTGGGTCTTCTGGTTTAGTCTATATTTGGTCACTACCGGATTGAGTAGATTAGCCAATGCTGCCACCAACCCCAGATGTAGTTTAGGGATTTTATTTGCCATCTCTTCTTGTCCGAGCTCAATACAACCACTAATCTCCATAAAGGTCTTATAGACAACTGAATATAAGGCACTCATTTTATCTAGGGATTGTTTTACCGCAGGCCATTTGAGCCTTCTTCTATTATTAGAAAGATTCAGTTCGCTGTTCTGGATTGGTTTACTCCCTTGGGAAATGCCAGTGTCAGGTAGTCTCAGGTTTAGGACCAGAGTGTTATGGTCACTGTCATGCCGGAATACTGTTTCAAAATCGGTGACCATAGGCCTTGTCCTTATCTCGACCAGGATATAATCTATCGAGATGTTTGGCCAATGCGATTGAACGTGGCCTTACCTTCACGATCAGACTGGGTGCGTCCGTTGCAGGCTCTCATAGAGTGGATCATAGTTATCAAGTTCAATTGGAGAGCCAGTGGTGACCAAGCCTTAATTGGAGCGATTTGGAGCTCAGGTATAGACCATTGCTCTACTTCTTCTATGGTTAAATAATTTCCAATGGCAGGTAAGGGCTCATATTGGCTATTAAAATCACCAGCAATGATCAATAGGCTATCAGCAGAAACGGTGGGGATAAAAGTATCAAGCAGGGACAAAGTTATAGATTCTTTCCCAATCTTAACAGGGCGAGAATAAACGTTAATAAAAGCCACCCTGAGATTGGATGGGAAATTGAGTGTGACACACTGAAGGTCTATAGTTGGAGTAGTTAATAGTGTCACCGTACAACCCAAATGTGATGCTAATAATATAGATAACCCCCCATATGGTCTGCCCCTTTCCCCCATCGATTCCAAATGTTTAAATGATGCAAAACCCATTCATACAGCCTCCTTCCTTGCCCACGTCTCCTGAAGTTGGCATACATCATATTGGTCTATGAAAGACCCCCAGTCGGGGCAGGTAATTTTGGTCACATTCCAGGCCAAAATTTTAAGTTCATTTTCCTGGGAAGTCCCCCCCTCCCGGAGAGTCCAGGTGGACAGGAGCTAGAGCGGCAAAAATAGTGGTATGAGGACCGCCAGATTCGTATGACCTCTTACAGAGAGAAGTATCCTGCTCCTGTAACTCCACGCCCTCCCCATTATTCGCTATGGGCTGTCTATAAACCTGGATTAAATCAGACGAAGATTCAGGGACCCACATTCCAAGTTTATAGTTATTAAAAACTTCCGGGCCTCTGAGTCAGTCTACATCCTCCAGAGGGGCGGACTGGTTTGACACCGGAATATTAAATATGGACGGAACATTTGGGGAAATTATGTGAGAATCCATACCACTTCACCTGTATTTCGGGGAGAAGGGTAAAAAGAGTCCAGAGTAAATGCTCTGATGGCAGTTTGTTGACCTAAGAGGCGGGAAGGATGAAATATCAATCTACGGACAACTTCAGAGTGCTTGAAATTAATAATCACATATTCCACAGGGATTGGTTTTTTTGAAGAGCCCACCCAGGCCACCCTACGCACCATCAAGATTTCACCAGCCCTGTTATAAGGGAATTGTTTGTATGTAGCCATCCAAAACAATATCTTATTTCTGAGTTCTAGTTGTGACTCGTTTTGGCCATGTTTGAGTTCGGGAATTCCAGCCAGAATAACTACATATAGAGATGCTGCTGGGGGTAAATTAATAGTTGGAAGGGACGGTTTTTGTGTTTCTCTGAATAAGAGGGTCCCACCTCTATTACCCTCTGGGGATGTATTACCCATTTCCACATTACAAATTGAATTTGCCCCTGTACATTGGTTTTGTTGTTGGACCTTCCTCCCTGCTTGGGGATGGGTCTCTATCGGAGCTTGCCCTACCAATTGAGGGATGGACTGGTCTACCATTTTGGTAATAGAAGCTGCCTTTTTAGAATTTTCTGGGACCAGGACCAAAATGGTTTCTGGGTTGGATTGAATTTGTCGAGTCTCAGGAAAATTCTGATGGATCTCAGCTCTTATTTGACAACTAGATAGTGTGCTGGTATTGGTGCTCTGTTGACTGGTGACCTGAGTTTTACTGACACTAGCTACTAAATTTTGGATTTGATCAAGAAGTGGGGCAATCTCTTCCTTCACAATGATTCTACTTTGAGTAAGGAGATCTGATAGTAATGTTTGGACCCAGAATGGATATGGTTGGGCTACCAGAGACTCATGGTTATTACCCAAACAATTCTCTGGTCTAGGGGTATTTAGGTTTAAAGTATTTTATTAAAGTACAAAAAGAGCATGGGGAAGGGAATAGGAGGTCAAGCGAATACACAGTACAAGAAGCGGAATGTAGCAGCGGGTCAGAAGAAAAGGAGGGAGGCAGGAGGCCCCAGAGGGTAACAAGGCATAAGTTATAAAGCAATAAGGCATTGTGAATGACCCCCCAGGAGACCCCCACTCCCTAAGCAAGGCAGAGCTGGAATAACGTCCCGCATTACAGTAAAAAGAAGCACACCATCCCCCCAACCCCCCGTCCCCAGAAAAGGAGGAAAAAGAGAAGCGAAGGAGGAAAAAGAAGAAAACAATACCCCAACAACCCCGTCCGAAAATCAGCATTAGAAGCATATGACCCTGCGCCCCACCCCCAGCCCCAAACCCCCGAACCCGCACATTCACTCCGCTGTAGCCGCCGGCGGTGTCAGCCTGAGGAGTCGCAGGTACCGTGGACATGTGAGTTCGCGAAACTCCGTGGACAGCAGTGCCAAAAAGGGGTGCCAGAGCTCTTCAAACTGGTCAACATTCCCAGCCACCATGAGCGACATCTTCTCCATGCCCAGTACCTGCCAGAGCCTATGTAGCCAACCAGTGATGGAGGGGGCAGTAGGGGTGCGCCAGAGTACAAGGATATTTTGGACCGCGGAACCTAGCGCAATCGCAATCTGCCTACCCCTACGGGACTTCAGAGGGTACATCAGGTCATTGGGGAGGCCTAGCAAAACATACGCGGGGAAGCGCGGGAGCTCGATCTCAAAATGCTTATCTACCTCATCCAGGACCTCCTTCCAATAGGCCGACAGCACCGGGCACTCCCAGAGAATATGCGTGAGGGTGCCCTCCTGTCCGCAGCCGCGCCAGCAACCTTTATCCCCGATTTTGCGCATCTCGTAAAGCCTCTCCGGGGTGTAATACCAGTAGGTGGATACCTTAGTGAAGGTCTCCGTCAGCCCAGTGTGGTACGCAGAGTGCCTCGCCCGATACGCAATCTTGTCCCACTCCTTGTGGCTCAAGGTCCTGCCCAATTCCCTGTGCCAACGCTCCCTCCCTGGGTTATGGTAATGAAACGGCGGGGGTTGGAGAAACTTGTACAAGTCGGTGATAAGTTTGGCATCCGAGGCCCGGGTTACCAGCCACCGCTCATAGGGCGTAATCGAACGGGCAGCGACGTCGCGTACTGAGGGTTGAAGAGCCCAGTGGCGGACTTGCATATAACGCAGTCTGTCCCCCTCCATCAGGCCAAACTCCTGTCGGAGCTGCTGGAAGGGGAGCACCCCCTCTGGTCCGTAAATCTGGAAAAGCACCCTGCAACCCGCACTCACCCAGTGGGAAAAGGCTCCCGGTTCCAGACCCGGAGTGAAGTCTGGATTACCAGCTATGGGAGTGAATGGCGATGGAAAAGTGGTGAGTTCGCGAAGCTCACCCACCGCGTCCCACACTCTCAGCGGAACCCGGGTGATAAAAGAGGCGTAGAGATTAGGCGGGCGGTGAGTGCGTCGCAGGAACGGGACTTCTTGGAGGGTACGGCCCGCAACTGCCTGATCCTGAAAAAGCCAATGCTTGTCCGATTCCCACCGGCTCCATTCCACCAAGTACCGAAGTTGCGCCGCCTGAAAGTACTTCCGGAGGTCCAGGACCCCGAGACCCCCCGCCTCCGGGGCAAGCATGGAGAGGACCCGCTTCATCCGCTGCTTACGGCCCTGCCACACAAAGCGGGAGATGTCTGCCTGCGTCTGCCGTATCCAACCTACAGGAGGCTGGAGAGGTAGAGCGCGAAAAAGATACAGGATCTGAGGCAGTATCGTCATCTTCACCGCTGCGATACGGCCCAGCCACGAGAGCAGGCCTTTGTTCCATCGGCCGAGTTCGTCTTTGACTTTTTTGCCCAGAGAGGAATAGTTAGCGGCGACCATTGCGGGCAGGGAAGGAGCAAGCAAAATACCCAGGTAAGGCACCGTGGAGGAGGACCACTGCAGAGGAAAAAGACGCTGGAGGTCCCGCCTGGTGTCGACAGAGAGCGATACGTCCAGGGCAGCCGACTTAGTCATATTCATTTTAAAGCCCGCCACGCGGGCAAAGGAGTCCAGCTCCTGGACGCAGGCAGGGAGCGACCGTTTGGGGTCATCCAGGGTCAGTAAGACATCATCCGCATATAGGCTGACAGTATGCGTGTATTGCCCCATCTTCACCCCAACAGCGTCCGGGTTATCGCGAATCCTCTGGGCAAACGGCTCCATATAGAGGGCAAACAGGAGCGGCGAAAGGGGGCAGCCCTGTCTCGTGCCGCGTTCAATGGCGAAGCTGCTGGAGCTGTGTCCGTTGACACGCACTGATGCTGACGGTCTCCTATAACAATTGAAGACCATAGTGCGGAACTTCTCGCCGATCCCCAGTTTCCCAAGGACCAGCTCGAGGTACGGCCAATGAACCCTATCAAAGGCCTTCTCCGCGTCGATCGATAGCAGCATCCGCTCCCCCGGGACGCGTGAGGCCTTTTCTAGCACGTGCGTCACCCTCTTGGTATTGTCGACCGTCTGCCTACCGGGTACAAAACCGGCCTGGTCCGGCTCCACCAAACCTGGCAGGTGCAGACCCAGCCTGGCCGCCAAGATCCCCGTGTAAAGCTTGAGGTCCACATTCAAAAGCGAGATGGGCCGGTACGAGCCGCACAGAATCCGGTCCTTTCCCGGTTTCGCGATAACCGACACAGTCGCCGAGAGGAGGTCCGGCGGGATAGCTCCCGGGTCGGAGAAGGAATTGAATAAGCGAGCCAGGAGAGGCGCGACAATGGGACAGAAGGTCTTGTAGAACAAGGCCGTATAGCCATCCGGGCCCGGCGCCTTGCCGTGCTTGAGCCGAGCAATAGCGGAGATGACTTCCTCCACGTGAATATCCCTCTCCAGGTGGTCCGCCTGGGCGGAATCCAAGGTCGGGAGGGTTACGGAGTCCAGATAGGCCTCGGCCTCTCCCGGTGGGGAGGGCTCTGCAGCGTACAGCGCCTCGTAAAAGGCACGAAAGGAATCCGCCACCTCCGCGTCGCCGGAAACCGGGACCCCATCCATTCCCACCAGCTCTTTCACCACGTTGCGTTGCTGCGCAGC
Organism: Lissotriton vulgaris; assembly: GCF_964263255.1. Classification (NCBI taxonomy): domain Eukaryota; kingdom Metazoa; phylum Chordata; class Amphibia; order Caudata; family Salamandridae; genus Lissotriton; species Lissotriton vulgaris. The sequence goes on along the minus strand of NC_141693.1, from coordinate 1,060,568,081 downwards.
TCTGAGCCGATGGGCCAGGAGCTTACCGCACCTATCTCCGCCGGTGTAATAGGCATGCTTCAAGCGTAACGCCGCATACTCCGCCCGGTCCAGGTCCAACGCAGAGAGGAGTTTCCGCGCCGCCTTCAGCTGCCTCCAAACACGAGGAGCCCCCGTCCGGCGGTGAACCTGTTCAAGTTCCCTGACCTGCGCCGTTAGTTCCTCCCTCTTGCGTTGGCGCTCCTTATTCTCCGCCGAGGAAATGGAGATAAACTCCCCCCTGATGACTGCTTTCAAAGCCGCCCACTGCGTCGCCAGGGACGTATCGGAGTTGTCATTGTGGGTCAGGTACTCTCGGATGACCTCCTCTATTCGCTTCACCACCAGTTTCTTGTGGAGAAGCGTGTCCCGAAGCCGCCACATCCCTCTGGAGGGGGGGGCCGCCGGCCAAGCAAAAACTCCGGAAACCGGCGCGTGATCGGACAAGGACAAGACCCCGATGTCCGCCGCCGTGGCGGCCGAGCGAAGCGGGCCGCTCACCAGGAGATAATCTAACCGCAAATAAGTGCGGTGTGGTAGGAAAAATACGAGTAGTCCCTGTCGGTGGGATGCATGGTTCGCCAGAGGTCATGTAGATCCATCTCAGCGATCTGATCTTGCACCGCCCTAGAAAGCTCCCCCGTCTGCGGAAAGCGCTGGGCAGACCTATCCAGGGTGGAGTCGAAGACCATGTTCAGGTCTCCCCCCAAGATAATGTGGCGGTCGGGCGAGGCAGTAACGTCCACTAACACAGAGTCCAGGAAACGATCCTGGTGGTCATTCGGGCTGTAAACGGAACCAACCGTAAAGGCAACACCTCCCAGGCGCATGCGATACACAAGAAGCCGCCCCTTCTGCTCGGCATGTTTATATAACACCTCACCCCTGAAGGAGCTAGCTAGAAGAATGGCCACCCCCGCAGTCTTGGTCGCAGCCGAGGAAAAGAGTTGCGTGGGGAACTTGGCAGAGCGCAACCTATGGCAGTCTTTGGAGAGTAAATGGGTTTCCTGCAGGAGGCAAATATCCGCCTGCAACCCCTCTAGCAGGGAAAGGATCGCCCTACGCTTTACAGGGTTATTCAGACCCTTAACGTTAAGGGTCACTACTTTCAGGGGCGGCATCGCTCACGGGGAAGCAAAGCGCTATGCAGCAAGCGAGGGATCAGCGGGAGGGGCGCGCGGGGTAGGGGAGCAGGGAAGGCCAGGATCGGCTTCGCGAATGATCGGACAGTATCGGACGGGACCCCCCCAGCACCAAACCAGTTCGTAAACCCCCCCCAAACAAACCCATGGCAACCAGCCAAAACCAAAAACGAGAAAAAACCCCATTGTCTCAGTCCAGCCCAAGAGGGCAAGTCTGCAGAAAACAGTCAAGTGGACGTCCAGCCACACACCTCCAACCGCTCCCCCCCCAACCCCCAGCCCCAGCCCAGCATCATAGAAGCTAAGAATCTCTCCCTCCGAAGTAAAGTTAGGCCGTCTGGGCCACGCCGTTAGATTCAGGCAAGTTCCTGGCCGCAGTCCTCAGGGCCCCCGCCATATCCGCCCTGATGGTAGGGGAGTCAGGACGACTCGCTGTCGCCGACGATTGGCGCCTCCTCGATCTCCGCCGGCCTCGCCGCTCGGGGCGCCTCCATGCGGGCGTAGCTCCTTCTTCCTCCGTAGCCGTGAGTCCCAGCACCCCACAGACATCCTGTAGGGAGCGCAGCTGGTGTAGCACCCCATTCCATCGAAAGATAAGACGGAAGGGGTGACCCCAGGAGTAGGCCGTCTCATGCTCCTGTAGAAAGTCCGTGGCGATGCGGAAAGACCTGCGCTTCTGCAGTGTGATGGCGGACAGGTCTTGATAGAGCGCCACGGGTCGTTCTCGGAAGGACAGCGGTTGCTTCCTGCGGGCCTCCGTCATGATGCGCTCCTTTAAGGGGAAATCCGGCAGGAATGCCAGGATATCAGGTGGGGGCGCCGATGACTGGCGCTGGCGGCCCACCCTATGTGCTCTGTCGATGCGGATCTGGAAGTCCGCTCCTTCTTCCAAGATGTCGCGGAACAGGTCCTGCAGATAGGCCACTAGGTCCGCACCCTCATCCGCGGACGGAACGCCTCGCACCCTGATGTTATTCCGCCTGGACCTGTTCTCGAGGTCCTCCGAGTGGGCCTGGAGCTCGACACACTGCTCCCGTAGGCGGAGGACGTCCTGCTGGAGGTGGACTATCTCTTCGTCGCGACGCTGGGCCGCCGTTTCCACAGTGTCGACCCGCTCGCCCAGGCCTTCGACCTCCCTACGCACTTCACGAACCTCTCCGGCCACCTCGGTCTTGAGAGTCTGAAATTCCTCCTTGAGGGAGCTGAATAAGTCCTCCATAAAGGACCTCGTGACTGGTGGTTCGCCTCCTTGGCATCCGTTGAGGCCCGGGAGGACCCTGGGGACGGCTGCGTCCTGTCGCGTAGTTGCTGGGACCTGCCAAGCATTTCCGGCAGAGTGCGATCTCCCCGTGCCGCGCCTCGTCTCCCAGTCATCTTGGCCTCCGCGGTGGAGGAGGCCTAGAGCCCGCCGCTATGGATGTGCCCAGCTGCTCGGGGGCACCAGATGTGAAGGCCCCACCGAGGACAAGGGTGGTGCGTCACAGGCGACAAAATGGCGGCCCGGGCCAGGGCGAGACGACCATCGAGCCAGTCAGGGTGGTCAGCAATGTTCAAAACGGAGGCTTTCAGCTGTGTGCTCCCAGGGAGGACAGCGGATGTGTAGGCACCAGGAGGAACCAAGGCGCCCGTGTGATAAGGGCGCGGGCGAGGGCCACCAGTTTCAGCTCCACAAAGACAAGATGGCGGGAGGGTGGGACCCGGGAGGGCAGCCTAGGCCAGCAAGTCTGTGGGCGACCCTCAAACAGCAATGGGTCGGGAAGGAGCGAAACCAACGCCTCCCAGGAACACCGGCCAGTACGCCCGGGTCGGGCCCCGCTCAGACTCCGACGTCCCTCACTACCAAGCTCGGGGTCCGCAAGGCGTCACACACCTACACCCATGGCAGGGGGGTGGATCGCCGTCGCCGGGCTGGGGTCTGTCGTCCAGCGATGGTTCTTGCCACAAGGGCGCCGGCCAGGAAGCTTCCACACTCTGCGGAGTCCGTCTAGTCCGCTTCCCGGGGTCTCCAGCTTTTCAGCACTCGGCCCATCCGAGGCGCGCGGACAGCGCCGCGATATGCTCCGCCTCCAGGCCCTTCTCCTCGGGGCGACCCAGGCTCTGCTCCCCGGAGCGATCGTTGAGCAAACTTTTCGGGGACTTCCCCCGGGGCAACAGAGGTCAGGGTGGTATCAAAATGTGCCCCCAGAACTCCGGCACAGTTCTCTCGCCCGCAGTGCAGCCGCGGAGGGAGAGAAGCGCAGGAATCGGGGCTCGAGCTGAGCTGGGCCAGGGGAGCTACGGGAGGAAGCGTCCGCTCACCCCGCCATCTTGGCCACGCCCCTCGTCTAGGGGTATTTAAAGTACCTTTTGTACTCCCATCCCCTGCCTTTTTCCCCTTGGGTATCCCTAGTGTTGCCCTGCTTTCTCTTCCTATCCCTCTTAGCTGTTTTAACAGTACCCTCTCCAGTAAATTCTACTCTGGGCGTAGGGGTTGGCACAGAGGCTTGCAAAGGGTGACATTCATGTACAGATAATTCGGAGAGGTTTACAGCATTAGCTGAGGTCGATGCTACCAAAGGAGAAAAGTCAAGGGTAATAGATTAGCGTCTTTCCGCGAGTTCAATTTCTGTGGTGACTCCCCCAATCACCTTCTGTAGCATTAGGTCAATTGCTGTGGGCAAAGTTGCTGGAGAAGAATTTGGGTTAGTAGGGGATCCTTTTACGGTACATGCACGTTTTCTCTGGGTACGAACAGGAGCATTAGTTGTAGGCATCATGAAATGTTACCTTACTCCCAGGGATGGAAGCCAAGAGGGCTGTCCCGACCCGGCCACCTCTGGTCAGTGATGGGCAAGGACGGGCCCGCACTTGGCCCGGGCTTCGCCCGCGCGCGTCCCGCACTGCGGGGGAGCCTTGGTGATTTAAAGGGCCTCCGGCGCCCTCGGATGACGTGGATCTCCTGTGCCGGGCGGGGGCCATTTGGGCAATGAAGTCCCTTTGCCCAAGCTGTTTCCCTCACGGCGACGAGGAGTGAGCGGAAAAGATGATTAATGAGCCGTTTCGCTCACGGCAAGGTTTGTGCAAAATGTTCATATATATAATGTTTACTATGTTTATATTAAAAAACAATATTTCTGTGCTCGATATTAGTGTACAACTAAAAATGTTTTTCAATATTTTTGTTATTTACATTATAAATATAGGATAACAACATTTTTGTACTCGATATTTTTTTACATGATATTTATGTCCCACGATATTTGTGGTTTCTAAATTTTGTCAGTGAACCACACCTTGTACAAATGTGATGGGTACCAAGATGATTTTGTGCCCATTTTTGTGGACTGTACATTAAAAAATGTGTGTCTGCAAGTGCAAAACTAATTATAAAAAGGGGATTACTTTCTACATATACCCACCATTATCTACTAACCCATCTACTTTACTGAAGATACCTAAATTGATTTGAGCCAGACTTCCTATCACAGCATCAAGCACACTTTTCCCACATTCCTGTGGCAAAGAATGTATTCACTTTGAGCACCAAGGAATGGATGGGTTCCTCTGCTGGTGAGAGGGATGATACCACTAATACTAATCAAGGGGGTATTTTATAGTTTGACAGGTTCTACTCCATTCGTCATGGCACGGAGGCATGTACTCCTATGCCCGGTGGACCTGCCATCCTCATATTTAGAGATCTCCACATGTCGGAGATTTCTGTACCTTCAGTGAAGCAGCCACAACAGGGGATCCTCTGAAGGCACTGAAATGTTGCTGCCCGGCCACCATATTTCATGCAGCTGCTCTGCAAACCTTTTTGTTCTTAAAAAACAAAACTCCCAAACCAGGAGTTTGTTTCTGAAAAACAAAATAGTTATGATCCTGGCACCCAGGGAGTTTTCTCCTAGCCTGTGGGGCTCATGTTTTCTTTTTTTTCTGAAAATCCTGGCAGTTCAGAACAGAAAAAGTACATCAGTAGGTCTGAGCTACATAGATTTTCACTGGCACCAGCGGCAGTAACATGACAAGCCTGCCTGACTCTAAATAGAGATAGCGGAACACGAGTTTGGCAGACAGGTATTCCAATAAGTTTGCAGTGAACGACCCTGTGTGCCAAACTATAATTGAGGCCCCAGAGCCAGACTATAATTGAGGCCCTAGATATTCTTAAAGCATTTAGATTTGTTGGTCTAGTGCAGCCAAGACTTTCTTTTATAAGAAATACACAACGAATAAGCTTTAGGTCAGCACCTCTCAGCCAGGGTCAGACTGACTATGGGGAAATCAGGCAGTGTCCAATGGGCTGGTCGGACAGGTCAGTGTGTGGGCGGTTTTTGCTCTATTTGTGGGCCTGATTTGTGGTCTGCTGGACCGGATTTTACTCTTGATTAGCAAGCTCAAATCCGTACAGTCTTCCATATCTTGCCAAACACTCAAGCCATGTGTTTTACAAGTACAAAACTCCCCATTTTACAAACCTGGGCCACATTTAATCTTTCTGATTTACTAATGGGGGCCCTTTTATTTTGTTGCCTGGGCCTATTTTTTGTCATTGTCTGACTCTGCCCTCAGCCAACAGCTTGCTTGGCTCAGTCCCTTTCAGTCACGGTTTGTTTCAAGTAACCTCCACATTTTGGGTCAGCCAACATCAGTTTGACGATGTTTAAAGTTTGTAGAGGTTCTTGCCAAAGAAACATCTCTGGTCACAGGTGACAAAAGAGACACACTAGGAGTGGACTGTGGGAACTCCACGTATTCTCTTTGTTGGTTTGTCATTCACACTTTTCGTTAGGCCAAACTGTCGCAGATAAGCAAGATTTTGCTATGGTGGTGTGGGAGCTCTAACGACAAAAACAAAAAACATAAAAGAAACTAGCGTTAATCGTAGAACTGCACAGCTTGCAAATAAATCCCATTGGATTGTAAGGGCAGCTCATCGCCTACATGGCCGCTTCACGAACCTGAAGATATGGCAGACATCTTAGATGAGGAGATTCACCTCACAATGCGATTGGGATTCGCCAGCCAGGCGCACAGCCCTGCCAAGGGTCCATCATCTGGGTTCGATTAACGCAAACCAGCCATTATCCCCACATTTTTGTCACACAATTCAGAGCTCCCTTTTTACCTGACCGAGAGCAGCAGACTCATCTCTCCTATTTAAACGATGCACTCAGCAGCGGCGATGACCTGTTTATGCAGGTGTGAAATAGGGGAGAACAATGCCACTTCATGTTGAGCCACTGCAATCCCTAAAAATATTTTGCTTTGTATATCCCAAATGAGTTTTCGACTTCCTCCAAAATGAAATAAGTCACAGTTACATTTAACAACCATCTGCTCGGCCCTCCAGCGTCATAGCAACTCTTGTTACGCCTGTCATTGCAGACAAATGTTCACTGCGGTCGCGGCATGTTCATTTATCACTTGGTTAATGTCAGCATGTTCTGTGACTCTCAATACTTCCCTTATTTAATATTACTTCCTCCAAGTTAAACAACTTCCCCATAATGAGAAGATTGTGTTTTAGATTAGAGATGGATTATAAATGATGACGTGTTCATCTTCCACTGTGAGAATGAAAGAGCAGTCCCAGCTGTGTTTTTCATGGGACCGAGAAGATATGCCAAGCTTTAAATCATGTACAGGCAGCTCCGATTGGTTGAATATAGGCTGCTCAAATTCTTTATTTAAAAACCCAGTGTAATTTCTTATCTTTCATATAAAGATATTTGCCTGAAGCTTTCCCCATATAACATAGGCGTTGTTATTGTCATGGCATGTTCTGAAATCAATCAAGCAATATAGCAAGCCTATGCGTGATCATACAAGTATAAAACGTTTGAAATCAATGTCTGTGGGATTAGCGGGTACACAAGATCAACAAACCCCAATTCCTTGAACCCCCATCCCGCGTCGCTGTCAGTTGAACCAACCATTGGCGAAATGTTGTTTTGTTCTATTGTCTCTCTGTGTTTCTGTTTTGTGCCCACAAGGGAGGGCAGCACAGACCACAGACCAGCTTGTTGGTGTGAAAAAGGCTGCTTTATTGGAAACAGGTGCACCTTACAAATAACTTCCCTTGGCCTGTGTCGTACAAAACTAAACCTCGCTAAATATAGTCTTCCTAACGTACCCCCACCCCCTCCCCTAAACATGGTTCACCTCTGCAACAATTATAAACACAAACTTGCAATTCCTAACTTTCCTACCTACCTAACTAGATAACTTCTTATATTTATCCCAACTGTAAACCACACCTCATTAAATCCCCCCAGGAATTAAGAAAAACTGCCACCCTAAAAGCCTGTCACACACCAGCACCTGCTCCAGCGACAAAACCCCCATACAATTTCACCCCCGATGCACCTGCTCCCAAAAGCACCACCTCAAAATTGCAGCAAACTCGCCAAGACCCAATTGACAAGGTAAGCCCATGGACAAGGAAAGAAATATCCCCAAAAAGGGGTGGGAGGGCGGGAAAAGGCATAAACCCCTAGTACACCTTGTAAACGGCTGTTAGGACCTTACCACCAAAACGGTGCATAGCTCCCTGAAATGGCTGGTTATAAAGGCCCCCAGCCCAAAGCCAGCCCACACAAAGCCCAAGGAGCCCAAAGGAAGCCCAGACAGCCCAATCAGCCTATACGGAGGTACTTGTTGACCCCCGGCCCAAAACCCCCCGGGAGGGGCAGGCCCCCCACTGGTCGGCGGCCCCTCCCAAAGACCTATTGGGCCCACAAGGGGGGGCAGCACAGACTACAAACTAGCTTGTTGGTGTGAAAAAGGCCGCTTTATTGGAAACAGGTGCACCTTACAAATGAATCCCTTGGCCTGTGCCGTACAAAACTAAACCTCGCTAAATATAGTCTTCCTAACGTACCCTCTACCCCTCCCCTAAACATGGTTCCCCCCTGCAACAATTATAAACACAAACTTGCAATTCCTTACTTTCCTACCTCCCTAACTAGATAACTTCTTATATTTATCCCAACTCTAAACCACACCTCATCAAATCCCCCCAGGACTTAGACAAAAACGCCACTCGAAAGTCGTCCTGGCGGCTTTCGACCCCTCCCTCGGCATCCTGACGTTTCGGATATCTGCATACCCCTAAGACTTTGTCCAGAGCCTCCTTCAGTTGCACTATGTACAATTCCATCCCATACCGAGAGAGGTGGACCCCGTCCTCTCTAAAAAAGTACGCTGCCACATAGCGCAGTTCTGGGTGTTCCATCCTACCAAAACTTTCCATCTCGCAGAAAATCCTCATCTCCCTATTGATCTTCCTACGCGCCCTATCTATGGCTGCCAGCCACTCCACTCCTCTCCAAATCCTGCTGGGTATAAACTCTGACCATATTATATGGCAACGTGACCACTGCCGCCAGACCTCCAGTAAATCCTGCTTCATCTGCTTCACCAAAGTTAAGCCCTTGCATTGTACTAGATCGTTCTCGCCCAGGTGAATGGCTAAAACATCCGGACAAACTCCCCTCCTGACCACCTTACTCAAGGCTGGCAATAGCTCATGCCACCTCATGCCCCCTTTTCCCTGCCAATGACACAAGAAAGGCCTAGGGGCCCATTCCAGATTTAGACTCCTGTTCTTAGCCCACTCAGCGCGTTCCATTTGCTTCACAAAGGAGTGTCCCACAATGAGGATAGGCAGGACTGCTTCGTCCGGCCCCGCCACCACACCTGAAAAGACACACATGTAAGACAAGGGAACCGCCGCACCTATACGGAAAGAATGTGTCCCAAAAACCCTGGTTCCTCACCCATGGCGTGCAGGGGGTGTCGAAGGACCCATAGCAGCTGAGTCCCCGTCACCCTTCCCTTGTCGATCTGGCAAAAAACTTCCCCTGTCGCCACCCTCCTACCGGATGCCAAAAGCCCCCCCACCCTGCTGGGCACACTGCACTTTCCCACACCGGACCCATGACGACCCACATCCCCACTCCCCGTTGATCGGTCTTTGATTGCCGTAACAGAACCGCCACCTCCCGAGACCTCAATTCCACCTCCTCCCAACAGACCACCAGCCTCCCTCTGGGCCCCACCACTTCTGACACTCGAAAAGCCCCAAAATACATCCACAACATGATTTCTTTAAAACAGAATGGTCTCCTCCCGGTTGCGGCAAATCGTCGGCAAAAGCTGTATCAAGCCTACAAGCATAACCGCCGTGATGGGCCGGCGCTGACTAACCTTGGCACCCCTCTCCGGCACCCAACCTTCCAATAGACGCGCACCCAATTCCCCTGCAGACGGCGCGTAACCCCACCACAACTTCCCCATGAAAGCGACAGCTGACAACTTGCCGGCAATCGTTGCTTTCGACATCCCCTTGTCATCATCTGCAGCATAAACTGCACCTCCTGTTCGCTCCGCAGCCAGAGATTGTCCTGCTGCACTGCCCCACCTTCCAAAAATTCCCGCCATGCCTGCTCGTACGCTCTCCAGGTAGAAACGGCCACCGACGCTCTTACCAGTTGTACGACCCGGTCTCTCCTACTGACCACAGTCCCAACAGCACTGGCGTCTTGCGTTCATCTGCCTCCGTGGCTAGCTCATGGAACCCCTGCCACTGTGAACGAGACAAAGCATCCGCAATGTCATTATCCACCCCTGGCACATATCGGATTTGAAACAAAATGTCATGTTCCAAACATCGCACTACAAACACCCTCATCAACTTGAGCACCTGTGGGTCCCCGACCTGCACTACCGACATGTTGTCCACTTTGAAGATCACCAGTTTGTGTGCTAGCTCTCACGCCCACACAGTCACCTACACCACCAGCGGAAAACGTTCCTAGAATGCAATGCTCCTCCCCCCGCCCTGCCAATGCCGCGGCCATGCCTCTGTGCACCACTTCCACCGCCATTACAGACCGAAACCGCCCACACCCGCCGCATCCGATGAGATGGTCAAGTTCCATTCCCAAACCTCGGGAGGCGCCATGGGTATACCATTGAAGCGGTCCAAAAAGGCCCACCACATGCGCAGGTCCTTCTATGTCCCCGCCGACAATCGCAGATGATGATGCGGCAGCGTCAGTTCGGACAGTGCCAAGTCCAGCCATCTGCAAAATGTACGACCCGCCCGTACGATGCGGCACGAAAAGTTCAAATGCCGAACTAACTGCCACCTTCTGTTTCCTCAACATGTTGTCCACCATTGACAGCATTTGCACCTTCTTGTCCCCTGGCAGGCGTGCTTCCATAGCCACAGAGTCGAGCTCTATTCCCAGAAATGACAGCACCGTGCTGGGACCCTGCGTCTTCTCTGGCAACAGGGGCACACCCAGGTAGCCCATGAGTTCCATAAAACCGTCCAGCTGCTGCTGGCAGTCCGCCGAACCAGGCCGTCCCACCAAGAAGAAGTCATCCAGGTAGAGCATCACCGTCTCTTTGCCTGTGTGCCAGGAAAAAGCCCACTGTAAGAAGGTACGAAAACACTCAAACAACGCGCACAATAGGTAATGCTTTGTCTACAAATATGGCTCCGTCAAACTGGATCCCCAACAGCTGGTAGTCATTTGGGTGTACCGGTAGCAGCCGGAAGGCCGACTTGATGTTGCATTTTGCCATGAGGGGGCCCGCCCCCACCGACGCCACCAACCGTGGTGCCACATCCATGGAAGAGTAGGACACCGATGATAGTTCCACCGTTATATAATCATTTATCGACGACCCTTCCAGCCACGACAGATGCTGAATCAGGCGATATTGACCCCTTCTTCGGCACAACTCCGATAGGAGAGATAATCAGATCCCGAATGGGGGCCTCCCGAAAGGGGCCCGCCATCCGCCCTTCCCGCACCTCATTGACCAATTTGTCCCGTACCACTGTCTTGTGTGCATTAATCGATTTCAGATTTTCGGACCCTCGTACCCCAGCCGGACACCCTCCCGAAACCCTCGCTGTAACACACTTGCATCTTCGGTCCGTGGATAAGAGGCTAGAAGGGTCTCCAGCTGGTACTGGGTAACTGGCGTATGAGCCTTTTCCCAGTGCCCTCTGACCCCCCTTTCCTCCTCTGCCCCCGGTCTGTGACCCTGTCTTCGCGGACTGCTGACTCTGAGTGCCTCCCCAACTGCCCAGCATTGCACCACCGGGTGTCGCTTTCCACATTTGGAGCACTCATGTCAAAATCTAAAATACTGTCTGGCACACGCGCCTTTGTTGTAGTCCCAACATGCTCCCACCGGGGCACCAGGGCCACCCTCTCCTTGCCCCACCACCCCACGGGTGGGGTGGGCAGGAAAGGGGCAAGGCGCGAGCGGTAGACCGCTGGCCGTATAGATCGTTTTCCCAAACTTAGCCCCCCCCATGGTCTGCTGATACAGATCCGAGTCGATTTCCCCCCACTTCGCCTCCGGATCCTCCGCCAAGCGTGCTCAAAACTCCTCATCATAATTCGACCATGCATAAAACCTATACGTGACCTGCGCCCGCAGGATCACGTCCACATATTTAAAAAGCGCGACCGACCGGCCCGGGTACTTCTCGCAATAGACGCTGGCAAATATAAAAAAATCTGCCGTGCTGTCATCATCATAGTCTAGCTGGGACATCTCACCCTCCTCGTGGTCCAACCCTGCGAGACCCATCCTGTCCTGCCATCGGCCGCCCTCTACGGGCTCCAGCCTGCTCAGTCCTGCCTGTTCCCTACAAATACGGAGCAGTTCTCCCAAATCCACACTCTCCCTCCTCCTCTCCGCATGATACTCTTCGGGGTCCGGATCTGTACTGACGGACCTCCGCCCTGTCCCCCGGCGGCCATCTTGACCCTTCAGGGTGGGGCTGGAGGGGACTTACTGCCCGCCTCCCGTAAGACGCCATCCTCCGGTCCCTCATGGGAGCCTGACCACCCACATAAGGCAGAGCCGGCCCATCCCCTCGGTAGATTGGAGCTGCATGCGGCTCTCCCGAGAACCTCACCATACGTTTCTGTTGAAAGAAATAAGTGGAGTCCAACATGCCGGTGTTAAAATGCTCCCTCACTCCGCCAGATCCACCAGCGTCCCACCGTGCTCCCCCAGCACCACTCCCCACCCCGACGAATGACCCCCCCGGCGCAAAGGGGTAGACCGCCATGCACCCAGTTCCCCTCCCATGCCCAGCCAGCCCCTCCCCCATCTCCCCAGCCACCCATCTCCTCCTCCGCATCGCTCCACACTAGAGACTCCAACTCCCGGCGCACTGAACCGCCCTCTCCCCCCCAAAAACCGCGGGCCTCTTCCCCTCCCTGTGCGCTCCCACTGCCTCCCCCATACCCCCCGGCTGGCCCCCGGCTGCCCCGGCCCTCTGGCACCCCCCTGGGCCTATTCGCCGTATTGTGTGCCGGCCCGGGACGTACAAGATCAGCCAACCAGAACCCAACCCCGCTTCTGCCACCCCCTGGTCCCTCTCACCCGGCCCCACCCCCCAGCTCTGCAGCCTGCTTGGTACCCCAAAAGCCCTACCCCCCCTCCTGTAGCTGTGGAACCCCCAACCCTCCCTGCCCCCTCCCCCTCCTCCTCCTCCAAACTATCAATTAATAGAGGCAATCTCCCCTGTCACATTCTGGCACCTGCCCCACGTCAATACTGCCTCGTGCCCTCTCTGGCCCCGCCCCCACCACCGAGCACCACCACCCCTCCCGTTGAGAGTCTCTCGTAAAGGCCTGTCCATCGCCCTCATCGCCCCCCCCCCCACCCCCAGCACCTTCCTTAAAATTCAACGCAGGGCTAGGAGCCACGCCCCTCCTGCCCCCTCGCTGACGCATTCCCGGCACTGCTGCCTGTGTCAAGCGGCCGCGCCCCCCTCCGTCCATTGCCATCCGGCCGCGCCAACCTCCCTCCACCTCCATTCTCGGCCGCGTGTGCGGCGGCTCGCATGCGAGCACCACCGCTGCAGCGTCGCTTGCCGCGCACCGCAGCGGCCTAACCTTCATGTCAGGCCGCAAAATATCCATGTAGCCCACGCCTTCAAGGAGGCGGGTGGCCTCCAAAATCATCGGATCCTCCATACATGCCATCAGCCCAGGAAAGGCACACAATCGGTAAGCTGGCAGCCGCAACCCGCCATACAACTCTGCCCGCAGGAAAGGTCCCGACAGAGAGATCCAAGCAGCAAAGGAAAGGCACCACAAGGCAAACTAAAGGCCAACCAAAAGGCAAAAACCCCCAGGACACCCCGCAACTGGCTATTGGGTCACTACCACCAAAATGGTGGATAGCTCCCTGAAATGGCTGGTTATAAAGGCCCCCAGACCAAAGCCAGTGAAACAAAGCCCAAGCAGCCCAACCAGCTCAAACTGAAGTACTGGCTGCCCCCCGGCCCAAACCCCCTGGGAGGGGCAGGCATCCCGCTGTTCGGCCGCCCCTCCCAAAGCCCTATTTCCCCATATTTTACACCCATCTAGGGCTACTGTAGTCTCAGAGATTTGGTTAATTTTAGCATAAGGTGCATTTACAAAAGTCTGTAGTCTCTGTGATCAATCATGGATACTATAATCCTGCAGCACACCTTCTTGTGCTCCATAGTTGTAAGCTTCTCGCTTATTAAACAGAATTAAATCTCAGATCATCTTTTTGTCTCTTTTTAAAAAGAATCAATTGATTTCTTCATCACGTGTATGTTTCTATAATAAAGGTTTTAATTTTACTTTAGAGGGTACAACATTCACATTTTTACATATATAGTGAACAATTAAATGCTTCACCAGCTTCCAGCATTCTATAAATGTGGAATCACCTGCAATGCGAGTGGACTTATCGCAGATGGTCAGAGCTTCATTGGTTCATTGGTGGTGGTGGAACCCTGACTTCCACCGTTTTTGTTCCATCCATGCATAAACTAATTGTAAACGTCAACAAGAGCAATGTTAAACCAGATTGGCTCCCTGGCTTCATCCAGCTGTGCTCACGTGCAGTATTATAGCTGTCAGTGCAGAAAGATGGCTTCAGATGAGTTAGTTGTTTGGCCTGAAGAGGGTACTGCCCATATCAACTGAAGGTCTCAACATAGTACCTGGCAGTGAGATTAGGAATTAGCACATAATGGTAAAACCAAGCCATCAGGATGGTATCTCTCATCCTCAGTGGCCTTCTCGATCTAGCATTAAACTAGATGATGTGGTTTATTGTGAGACGCAGAGGAGGCAAGAACTTGGGCAGCAGGGGCAATGGGGATACCTAGGCACTTCTGCACCTCAGTCTTATTTGTGTTACATTAAAAGAACTATTATCCTTTGATAAGTGAAGGTGTAATCCTCCCACTGGTCCATCAACTTGACTATATACACTGTGCTATGTGCATACACATGAATGTACTGAACTTGTTACATACACATATGGTGCAGTACCTTCCAACTCTCAAACCGAAGCACAATGAGTCCTATGTATTCAACAAGTCTCAAAGGATCAGGTGTTATAGATGGTTTAGTAAGACAATGTCCCATCTGCTAACATAGTCTGTTGCTGAGTATTGTAAAAAATAAATAGGAACATGGGGATACAGGGTTCTTCATTTTTGACTCATTTTGACATTTTTTTCTTCTTCTCGCAAATGTTTTTGTTTTTGTAAAGAAAGGGTCAGCAGCCTCAAGGTACATTTCGTAGCAGTGTATGGGTAATGTAGTTAACAGTATATGCTCTGCAGTTCATCATTGAAAGGGATAGTGTAACAAGTTCTGAAATGAGGATTCTGGGGAAGCTGTCAGTCATGGAGAACTCCATAGTACCCAGTCACCTCCCAAGTCAGAATTCCACCCGCTTGAGGGTAGCCAAGAAACAAGGGTATAACAACGGGATGGTGGATGGGGTCTGGAAGGATTAAGTGGGGGGAGATAGGTCCTACTTAATACATGTCCTGTGACAGGGGTATTGAGCATGTGGGGTTTCTGTCCTGATCGATTTTAGCCAGGGGTGAAGCCCGGTTACATGCTGCCATGACAGGGGCTCCCGGGGTGAGCAATGGAGGGAATTCCACTAGGAGGGAGAGGTGGGTGCTCCTGGTCAGGATCTAGGAATCGTGAGAGTAGGTTATCCCAGAGCGGCGCTATATGATGGCAGCGTAGGCCCCAGCATCCTCCCTGTGTAGAGCTATTGCCTGGGCCTCCGCCCAGCGTGCCGCAACTGCCCTTGGTGCAGCCCGGCTCCAAAAATTCTTCATAAATCATCACATTAACCCGTGGAGCTACTTACTATTTTCTCACAACTGGGCCCATCATTCCTACCTTGCATTCATTGACACATTTACTCTGCTCCGAGGATTCAGTAAGGATCCAAAAGAGGAGTCGCGGTGCTATAGCGGAGTGCCTGAACTAAACTTTATACATTATTTACAACTGCAGTTTTATTTCTAATACCAAGGTTTTCTAAAAGAAGAATTCTAAAACACCCCACTATTCATTTATTTAATGGATCTGCTAGTAAAAGTTAACTAAAGGACAACAAGACCTGCCTAATTCTCCATTTATTTAATTCTTATTTAGAGATTAAATCTCCTAGCATGATCTCTACGTTTTACTAAAATGAAAATAATTCTGTTATGCAATAAATCCTGAAAGAAAAGGTAAATTTCAATAACATTCATTTATTAGCATGACAGCTTTGAAAAATAAGTCAGAGTCATATTACCCAGATATAGAGACGAAGACATCAGCATAGAATGTAATAGTTCCAAACAAAAACCTCTCTCTCTCTCTCTCTCTCTCTCTCTCAGGACTTCGCACTCATTCAAAAGTTAAAGTTCAGAAAAATTTCAAAGTCCCTGCGCCATTGGAAAAATTGTGCA
Source organism: Lissotriton vulgaris (assembly GCF_964263255.1). Classification (NCBI taxonomy): domain Eukaryota; kingdom Metazoa; phylum Chordata; class Amphibia; order Caudata; family Salamandridae; genus Lissotriton; species Lissotriton vulgaris. Next base: position 1,060,552,148 of record NC_141693.1, on the reverse strand, counting down.
GACCAACAGCATCTCGGGGTGCAAAGATCAGGTCAAAAAGCAAGCTTTTTTCAATGTCCCAAATGCCCTCTTTTATACTCTTTTTCACTAACTTATCTATCTAAATTTGTAACTCTTATGTCCTAGAACGTCTGTGATTAGTCAATTTAGAATCGGATGAGCATCACCTCATCATTTTACAGTTCAATTTTGTGCGGAGTCATCCTCATGTCGCAGAAAACTGGGGGGCCATAGTCTTAATTTTTACTTCCTTCAAAGTGTCCTTTAAATTGTTAGTTGATGTACTTTTCCCACGAATCAACATGCTGACTTCAGCAAACTTGGCTTATGCCCGATAAAATGGGCCACGCTGTCCTTGACCCATACTGCTCAGTCACAAGTAGCTCGCATCTATGATCTGGCGCCTGCGCACTTCGGAATTTCTGAATTTCTGAATTTCAGTCAGCATCCATCTTTATTAGCTCACATAGGCCTCAATTTAAGAACTATTACAGAAACAAACACAAATAAATGTAAATGTACGAAATAAAACCCTTTCTGTTTACCTCCCCCTTTCTAATGATATCCCGGTTAGTATTTATCTAGCTTTAAGTAACATATATGCGTGATTTGACTTACCAATCTTCATGGTTTATGCCACAAATAAACAGACAAAAGCACATTCATGCAATTCTCAATTAGATTATAACAAATGCGTACTCTTTATGACACAATATATGATAAATTAGAAAATTATGCTTAGCAATTGCATGCAAATTAGTATATTCCACGTGTATTTGTGTGTGTACATTCTATTCTATATTGGTTAATTTCAAAACCACACATTTAGTACTTATTATTGTTATGGAAAGGTAATCTCACAAGCGGTATACAAAAATGTTTGTTTCCACCTCTCTCCATCACCCTCAATGCCACGCCAGCCGGGGAGCTGCATTTTTCCAGCACATATTGATGGCACATTTCGTCAGTGCCAGATCGTGGATCCCTGGGGGCAGCAGCGGTCCTGTGGAGGTCCAACCACCACAGTCCTAATGCAGTGGATGGACCACCATCACGGGTCCAGCCAAACTCATAATAAGGGCCTTACACTTCTCTTGGTGCTTATGGATTCCTAATGCACTTGTCTCCAAGTGTCCAGTAGAGGGCGGCGTGTGGTATTTTTGACTCTACTAATGTCAACATTTTTCTCTCCTCTCTGTCTCTCTCTCATTGCTATGTGACCTCATAGTGCTTAGGGGAGGGGGGAACAATGACACATACACATTTAAAAGGTAAGATGGTCTACTGGCTCAATGAGGTAAGTTCTGTTCATAGCAAATACTCTGTCAATTGCAGCAGGACAGGTGTATCCTCATCAGTGCGTCCAAAGAGGCACCTTCCTACACCCTCCTACACCCCCAATAATAATGATAAAGTATATTTATAGAGGACACTGTTACCCTGACAATGATGTCCTGGTGCCTAAGGTTGACACCTGCAGAGACAAGGACAATACGTTTTAGCTAGAGAACTGGTAGGTCTTAAGAGATTTACAGAATGTAAGAGAGGTGGAGAGAGTAAGGGAGTCAATTCCAGGATCTGGGAACGAGAATGCCCAATCACATATCCAGGCATAAGAGGAACTCTCAGCAGCACGATCCATAAGAGCTGAGAGTCCGAGAGGGGTGGTACGGAGTCAGTGTGCAGACTATGGTACCATAGAGAGACTTATGGTAGAAGCCAAGTATCTTCAACAAGCAGAGCTTTTTTGGTGGGGAGCCAGTGTGAGGAGAGATTCCCAGCAGAGGTACGGGGAAGATGTAGAATATTCAGTAGAAGCTCTGCAGCTATGTTCTGCATCAGCTGGAGTCTGCCCAAGAGGTACTGCGGGAGGCAAAAATATATGGAATTAGAAAAGGTAAGCCTGGAAGGAATGGCTGCTTGGACAACTGTCTTTGGCCCCTTTAATAAACACAAGGAAGGGGTTCTGACATAGAAATAGCCAGAGGAATGGGTTTTGTTGACTTGAATCAAAGAAGACACTGTCCTTTTTAGCACTGGCAGTAGGTGTGGGCAAGTCAACTAGCCACCAGGCAGAGGGCCCAGCACTGGTGGAAATACCAGACAGAAGCATTTGTGATGGTTAGACTTAATCTAAGATGTAACAGCTTAAAAACAAGAGTAAAAAGAATTGTCAGAAAGGGATGTGAGTGAATAAAGATGAAGGGTGATTTGAGTGTCATCAATACACATGGAAAATGAGTCTGCTGGACTCAATGAGCTAAACAAATGAGGCTAGATATATGTTAAAAAAAAGTATGGGACTGCAGGAGGTTTCATTTGGAAACTCAGCAGCTAAGTGTACAAAAGAATGAGCAGTGACAGGCCTTCCCCCAGCGGAAGAGAACAGACAACAGAGACGATAATGCAACTGCAACGTGACAAGGACAATGGTTACTAATAAGTCATTTAAGTACAATATGAATCTATGTTCTTGGTGATTAATCCCAACTCCCAACTGCTATACATCAAAAGTGAATTACCTTATCTGGAATGCACTGTTAATTGTGTATCAACATGTTTATTTCCAAATGGTGAGTAAATGTACACGTTACTTTAGGGATATCAGTACTATGACCACCCATACTGAAACCATCACATGTCTCTGATGCGGCACTGAATGCTACAGATGGGATAACATTGGTTTATGATGTAAATTGTAAACCTTGTAGTTAAACATATATCTACATGCTGAGTGTAGCGGAAAATAATCTCAACTGGTGGTTTTATGCAAGTATAAAAACGCGTATGTGAAAACAGACATGAAAAACAGAGAAATACTGCCAACACTATTTAGTTTCCATATTTATCTTCTTGTTCCTGTTCTCTTTGGTCTTTTATCTATATTTAGAAGACTTTTAATGTACCCTCTTAACCACCCGAGTAGGCATTCGCTAGGCAATGATTGTTTTTAGTCTAGCCTTCTGTCCCAAAAGCTTACAGTGCTCTTATAGCCCGTTATTGGTTACCATTGGTTGACTTTGTTGGCACACTCCTTTGCTTGCTTCTGATTCGATGGTTTGCACTCTTCTTGCCCGTCCCCTGGAGCATAGAGTCTGTAACTTCCCTATGATTGGATGATTTGTAGCCTTCCACTAAAACATTCAGAGAGCTACTTTTTCTTTTTCGTTCAGCATTTCATAAAAGTGGATGTGCTTTCTTGCTCTCCTTCATGTGCTGCTTACCGTCCACCTCAAATACCTGCTTCCCCATTGTTTTCCCTTCGCCCAGTCCTACGTTGCTTCCCTACCCCTCACAGACCTTCAAGTAGATATTTTATATAGCTAAAAATATTTTGGAGTTCTCAGCAGTTGCCATTTGCTGCAGGGCCACTTCACAGTCTGAAGAAGCGCTTTTGGCGCCATTGTTTCTCTCTTATGTGTCCCTCATCCGCTCCTCCATTGCTCCCTCATCTCTCGCAGTCATTTCAAATTATTTAAGAAAAAAATCTTTTTGAATGACCCTGCAGCTGCCATTCACTGCCCTGCTGCTCCGTTAGCAAAAAAGGGCTATTGGGTTAATAACATTTCATTTATTTTATTCACCCATTCCCGATTGCTTTCTCCACATGCCCCTCCACCTCAATACAGGGGCGGCTCTAGGCTCATGGTGGCCCTGGGCAGGGAGCGTAGGTAGGGGGCCCCGGAAGAGGGGGTCCGGGTGGGGCGCAGCCCCCCCTCCGGAGCTTAGGAAGGTGTTTGGAAGTGGAACAGAGCCGGAGGCCGCCAAATCCCTGCCAGGGGCCACCACGCAAATATGTATCCATCCTCAGAGGATTATTATATTAAGGATATATATTGGTGTGGTGACCCCTGGGGTTTGGTGGCCCTGTGCAGGTGCACAGCTTGCACATGCCTAAGGCCGGCCCTGCTCAATAGCAACACACCCGCTCCTCCATTGGATGTTGGAGGCCCTCACAACTGCCTTTTGCTGCTTGGCCTCTCTGCTAGCCGAAAACGGCCCTTCTCATGTTTTTATCGACTGGTCTAGGCTGTATCCACCCTCCATGATTGGTAAATAAAACATAAAAAGGTGCCTGCATCATTCAGTAGGTGAGGGCATGAAAGGTAAAGCACACATGCACATACCTCATTATACATGTGTTTTTTAGCAGAATGAAGAGAATGACAACAACAGTCAGGTCATCATGCTTTTTTAGCCGATGCTTCACAGCATCGGCTAAAAACTGAACTAAAAAGCCAATAGGTCAAGGCTAGATATGTCAGTTTGATGATACTTTGTTATCAGTATGTTGTTGCAGCCTCCAGAACTGGGCACAGGACCTCAGGCTCTCATTGTTGTGTCCTAGTCGAGTTTGGCCCTGCTTCATGTCATTTAGAAATGGCACAATGGATGTCAGACCTTTGTCTGAAGATAAATGCAGGGAAATCTGAAATCCTGCTCTTTGGAGGAGCCAACTTAATCTGGGATGCTACCTGATGACCACAAACCCTGGGAGATGCTCCAGCTCCTAAGGGATGTGCCAATAACGTAGGCATCCTCATTGACGACTCCCTTTCCATGAAGGACCATGTGCGGGCCCTCTCTGGAAGGGGTTTTGCAACCCTGAAATTACTTACGAGACTCTTTCCCTGGATCCCTTTGGACTGCAGAAGAACTGTCACAAGGGCCTTACTCATAAGTAAGCTCGACGATGGAATGCCCTATTCGTTGGCATGGCTGAATACCTTTTTACACGCCTGCAGGTGCTTCAAAACGGTGCAGCCAAACTTGTGTGTAATAAAAGCAGACTGGGCTCAGCTTCTAAGTGCATGAAAGATCTACACTGGCTACCCTTGCGACAAAGAGCAGTGTTCAAACTACTCAGTCACACACACAAAGCTTTGCACCAAAGTGGCCCTAGAATTCAACAGAATAGAATTGAATTCTATGCCCCCACAAGGAGCCTTTGTTCACTTCATCAAGCGCTGGCCAGGACAAAGCGTATAAAGGTAGGAAGAGCAGGTGGACGCTCATTCTCATATCTGGCAGCCAAAAAATGGAACGAACTCCCCCAAGACTTACTCCTCACGACTGACTATTTAGCTTTCAGGAAAAAACGTAAGACTTGCTTGTTTCCTATGGCCTAACCCCCAACAGATAATGTGATCAGACTGGCAGCCCATTCACAACTTCTCGCAACATAGCGCCGTGATATCGTCTGGTGTGAGTGTCGCTCTCTACAAATAAATAAATAAATTACACAATTGAATGTAGACAGCAATTCATTGGGAATCATACGTTCTACTGCGCTCTACTGCGGATGGGTTTCAATTTTTTTATTCACCATACAAATGGAGGCGTCTCTAGTTGATGACGTCCATTTCAGACCTTTTGCCTACTCCAAAGCTATAAATTAGCGATGTTTCTTAGGTATGTACATGCCCACTTGTTATGCTTATTCCTTAATTCTGGAGTTAAATTGCTCAAGAACATGGTTTTCTGTGTGTGTGTCGCTAAGAGCGCATATTAAAAATACAATTAACCTAGAACTCTGGCTAAATCTAAACTGTGTGCTAATGTCGAACAATTAAAAAATGTTATTTGTTCTATGTGTGCTCTGGCATTTAATACCTATTGCCTACTTTTAAAGTGAACACTCCACTTTTTGTGTTGACGCTAAAATATATGTATCTAATTCTTAAATATTAATTTCCTATACCATAGAAGGAGGCAATGCTGTGTAAGCCTCACCTGATTCACCCGTGTGACATGCAGGTCACTCCGGAATCTCACTGTCAGCTCCCATCCTGCCGAGCTACTCGAACAACACTTGGTGAAAATGTAGCTTTGAGTCTTATTTTATAGTTCGACTTTGCTAAATCTACCAACAAAGGATTTTCTAGTTGTCAAGCAAAGCCTAGAAGAGATTTTCTGAAATCTGTTAATGCAAAAGAAGTTCGCGTTCCCAGGTATTGCAGTTGGCTAGTCCATTCTATATTGTTTACTGCCTATAAATATTTTTGGGGGAAGGAGTAATTTTCTATTTTTCAAGAGAAGATCCTCTTAGTCAAGAGAGTAAGCTTTTTTTGTTTCATAGTTTACCTACGCCCGGGAAGTGTTCTTCTGGGGCTTGGCAATGCATTGTGCTTTACTGCCTCTTAGGGGAAAATGTGGAAATTGCATGTCAGCAGGTTAATTTCTATTAGCTGCTGCTGCCATTTATAAGTTATGTATGCTATCTTACATATCTGCATCCATTGGTATGAAAACAGATGTTCAATGGGGCCTGAACTATACATTCGATACACATTTAATACGAACAAACAGAAGAATATGGGAGTATTGTGCAGGTGGGAAATGATAATACTATTACAGTTAAGTAGAAATGAAGAACAGAAGTGCAGGCTTATTTGTGCCAAATGCATTGGGAGCACCACTGAAACAGCAGGGCCTACATCTATTAAAAGATGCGCAGGCGGTTGAGCTGTGCAATTTTAATACACTCCCAGGCCTATTTTTGATAAGTACACTTTCCGCCATTTGGGATGCTTGATGCCACATGAGCCACACCTTAGTAAATAACCCAGTGTGTCTTTGTTTTCTTATCTGTGCAGGGGACTCATACCACACAGATATGCAAGCTTGACTTATCTCCAAGTCTAACTGCGGCCTGAGGTGCTTCATAAACTCCCTATCTAATGCAAAGGTGTTGACGGTGTCTGTGCCCTTCAGTTCAGGGGGGTTTTCTATTCTCTTGCTGCCCTCGCGAACTGTGTCAAACTTGGTGAAGGCAGAGTTCATGCCACAAAAGTAGTCATTGTTGCAGCCATGTAGCTAGGGCGTGCCACAACACAGGGCTATCACGTCAGTCAGGGGACCAACTGAGAAGCAGGCGGTGGTCTGGCCATTCAATTATGATGCGACCGCTGGGCTGGCGGTCTGAAAGGTGCTCTTTAACACTTAGGCTTGTGCACTGCAGCTTCTTGTCTACAAGACGCAGTGTAAAAGAGCACTTTGGGCACATTTATGCACTGTGTGCCGTGTGCCATGTGGTACACAGTGCATGGGTGTGCATGGGGCCCCCTGGGCCACTTTGTAGTGGCCTACGCGGGCTGGGGGCCCTGTTTGAGGCCCCCAAAGCCCCTTTCGGTGGGACCGCCATGAAAAGGCTGTCAGAGAGGAACATCATAATCCCGACAGTGGTGCCTGCCTCGGCACCTCTTCTTGTCGGGTCTATAATTTAGCCAAATGAAACTCATGAGGGTCCCTAGATTCAGAAGAACTAACTGGGGTGGAAGAAGCTTCCTCGTACACACGGCAAGAACATGGAACCAACTACCACTAGACATAAAAACCAGTCCATCCCTGAAATCCTTCAGAAAGGAAGGTAAAACATGGCTTTTCGCTAAACAGTTCTAGTCATACATCTTTAATGAGCCAGTGGTATATCTCAGCGCCAAGACGCCCTCGGGCAATTGCGCGCTATACAAATAGATAAATCAAATCAAATCAAATCAAATCATAATTCCGACCCTGGTCGGTATCAGATGATCCTGTCGGAGGTGGCGACCTTTCCCCCCGACCTCTGCGGTCAGGCCGCCCACATTGTAATGCGAGGGTTGGACCAATGGCCTGTCTGTTGGATGGGCCGCCACCAATGAGCCATCCGCCTGACATCGTAATTAGATCCACAGTGAGCATGGCGGAGTGCCGATAATTAACTAAAGCAAACAATCGCATCTGGTCTGGTGCGGAACTGCTGAACTCCGGCCCTGCCCACTTATTTAATGGCTTAGGTCACATAAACCACTGCTCATTCTGAGGCTGGGGGCACTCACGGAACACGCCTTTGCCTGTAAAATTAGAATCTTCCATTACCTACATCAAAACAAAACAGATACAATTAAACACTAGACTCAAACACATAAATCCACTTATTTGCATCTCCGGGAGTATACGGCAAAAACGATGTCTCTGTGAGCTAAAGGATACTAGCTGTCCTAATCAGTTACTGCTCCGATCTTACCTCTTGTATCACAGATCCATCACATAGACCCAGAATTTCTGGAACGGAGTGGGTTTCCTCCATAGATTGTATCAGGGTAAATTACGTCCTTATCCACCTGCGTGGCATCCCCAGTCTCTTCTTCTGCTTCTGAGTGGGTGGCCTGTGTTATTAGTCCGGGACCAGAAGTGGGGTGCTGGGGTGAAAATGGGCATTCGGGGTCAAGGGTAGGTAGATCGGCCTCTTCCTCCAGGCCGTGAAGGCTCTGATGAGGTTTCTTGCATGCGAGGTCAAAGTTCTTGAGTTTTGATTGGCCCTCCATGGCTATGTGGATCAGTTTGAAACAAGAGCCATTCCTGGTGAAAGTCTTTCAACCTCGTGTTGCTGACACTATGGTTCCCTGGATCCTCATGACTTGCCACGGTTGTCGTTTGAATGGGAGTGAGAACTTGCTTCTTTGGTGCCTATCTTTCACCAGCACTCAGTCCCCTACACAGATGCTTGCGGTCTTGGCTCTCCTGCGTTGCAACGTCCGTTGGTTCTGTGCGTGCCGCTGTAAATTTGCTTGGCTACTTAGGACCAGGGCCTTTTCTTCCAATGTAGGGTGATGTGGAGTGGTATCTTCAACTGTTCGTTCAAAACAGAGGATGCTGGGTGCTACCTCCAGGGTGCTGTGATGTGTCGGACAATAGTCCCCTAGAAATGCATAGATGGCTTTTTCAACACACTGCTGTTCTGCTTGTTCTATGTGGATTGTTTTGGTGACGGTCCTCATGAATCTCTCAACATTCCTGTTGGCTTGAGGCTTTATTAGTGTAATCTTGTAGTGCTTGGTCTTTCAGGAAGAGAGATAGTTGGTGAGGTCCTGACCATTGAAGGGGGGGCTACTGTCCATATGGAGCTCTTGTATTAGGCTGTGAGTGGCCATGATCTTCTCTAGTTTTTTTATGGTCTCTGCGGAGGTGGACTTCATTATCGCCATCTTGGTGTACTTAGAGAAATTGACCATGAGCAAGAACTAATGCCTGCCATCTGTAAAACTACTGAAATCTGCACTGGTGCGGTGCAACAGAACATCTGGAATTGGCTCAGTGATGATGGCGATGGGGGGGTCTGGGGCTCTGGTGGCTTGACATAGACCACACAGTCTGACGGTCTGCTCAATTTGACCATCTAGCCCGAGAAACCACACTTTACTGCACAGTCTATTTGTCCTGGCGATCCCTTGATGGGACCCGTGGGCAAGGTCTAACATGTGTTTGGTCAGGCTTGTGTTAATGATGAGTCTGACCCCCTTAGCAGACACCCATCCGCTGTGACTGTAAGGTCATCCCCCATGTTGTGCAGGGATACCAGCATGTTTAGGACTTCTGAGGCTTCTTGGGTAGCTCAACGTTGATGGCATTCCACTTCCCCAAATGGGTCGCCGCAATAGCCTGTTCGAGGCAGTCATCAGCTTTGGTGGCTTCGGTGATGTTGGTCAAAGATACGGGAATTGGAAGCAATTTTCTATGGCCATCTTCATGAACTCTTCTGTGTCTGTGTTCTTGAGGCGTGATTAGTCTGGCATGTCAAGACAGATAGACTGTGGGCTCCCAGTTTATACTCTACTGAGCAGTGGTATTCTGGGGGATACAGAGAAGCACTTACCTGCACCGAGGGCATACTAGGGGCCACGAGCGCCGCCACCGGCCAAGAGTCAATCCCTGCTTTGCATCGCGCCGCCGCCCCGGGACCACAACTCCCGGAAGCCTCAGCGGCGGAGCGCACCTCTGACCTCGCGCCAGTGGCCGGAGGTGCTTTAAATCGGCGCTGAGTTCGGCGGAGCTCGGGGGAGACAGAGGAGCACTTACCTGCACCGAGGCCATACTAGGGGCCACGAACGCCGCCACCGGCCAAGAGTCAATCCCTGCTTTGCATCGCACCGCCGCCCCGGGACCACAACTCCCGGAAGCCTCAGCCGCGGCACGCACCTCTGACCTCGCGCCAGCGCCCGGAGGCGTTTTAAATCGGCGCTGAGGTCCGCTCCGTGGGACGCCGGTGAAGCCTGGGCCAAGGGAGGGCCCGTTTAAGCCAGTTAAAGAACAGAGAAGGACGGGACGGGATGGGCCACCCCTCTAACGCCTGCTCTAGGACAGTAAGATCAGTGTCACTGGAAAAATCGTCTGTGATTAAATATACTTATTGTTTGATCGAGTACCATCCAGTCAATAGCGGGGATGCCTACCTCTCCGGATCCAGGCCATAGTACCAGTAAACCAACTGGAGGGTCATTAATGGGTACCCTAGACAATTTCCTTATCAGGGTTTCATCTGCCATTGCTAAGGATATAGAACCTTCAGAGAAAAGGCTATCCTTGGACATAGACTTTAATAAAAGATCTTCCCTGGGCCTCCTGGCAGGGGCCAGATCTCCGGTACAAACTAATTCACAGGATATGCTTCCTCCGTCTGGAGTGGAGGCGCTTACCCTGTCCCCTCGGGCAGTAACCATCTTGAATATAAGTGACAACTCTTCTTCAAGAGAGGTGGCTCCTGCAATTGAAACGGGTAGAGCCCCTTCATCTAATATTAAAACTTGATCAGCTGGCCAAGTAAAAGCAGGACCGGCCCAGCAGAAAGGAGGGGTACAAGCAAAAAGGAAGCGCCCTGGGCCCCAAACATTGGTAGGGGGCAAGAAAGCTAAGTCGGATGTTAATTCTGTTCCTACCAATGACCCAGTAGTAAGGCCACCAATTAGCCCTACACAACCTCGATTGGTGGATAAAAACAGACATGGAAATCACCAGGACATTATAGGGGAGGAACTGCATCGGGACTTGGGCCCTTCTTTTTGGAAAAAACTGGAGGGCACCATTAAGAAGATATGTCACCCGCTACATGAGCGTTTGGAATCAATTGAATACAGATTGGTATGTCTTGAACTTTCACTGACAGCAGCACAGAAGCAGGCAGCAGCAAGGAATAGTGCGAACAGGGCGAAAGTAGCCCTAGGTCCAATTGGTCCCAGTAGTGGTGCCGGTACAGGGCAGGGCAGTAGGCCTATTTTGTCAAATGATAAGGCGCTCACTGCTAACTCGCAATCTTCTGCTCTGAAAGGGGTGGGAAATTCAGCACAGGCTAGTGGGGTTCCCCAATCTACTCTGGCCCGCTAACTGCACCCTTGGTTCACAATCAACCAGGAGTTGGAGGGACATCTTTGAGCAAAGGGAGAAATCAGGGAGGTGGCACTAAAAGGGATGCCAGGCAGCAAAACTTAACTGCTTTACCCAGTGCTCATAGCGAGGTTCCCGTGCCTTATATTGATCTTCCTCCCCAATCAGCCCCATTTGTGGTAGTCTTGGTAGGGGTCCCATCAGTTGTCCAGGGGAAAAGAGAATCATCATTAGACCTCAAGCATAAGTGTATCTTCTGGCTCAACAAGTATTGCCCATTACCAATATATATGCGAGCTGAAATCTTGAGGGTTAGGAGAGTAAACTGGACAGGCAGGGGATGTAAGACGGTGTCAGGAGACTGTATCATCATTAACTTTAGAGACCAGAGATGCGTTAATTTCATTTGCAACTGGCCTCAAAATGATCAGTCGGATGGGATACAAGTGCTACCTTTAGCCTACTTTTATGGTCCCCCAATTCCGGTCTCCTTCGAGAGGGACATGTTTTCACAGGGGATTGTACCAAACTACTGCCCATTGGGGAACATAAGGTTATTCAATAGATTTCAGGCCCTGTCGGGCTGGGGGATTGGGACTGACAGTGCAAACCCCAAAGTACCATTCCGTGTAGTAGAGAGAGAGGATCAATGTAGGAGGCAGTGATTCGGATTGGGCAAGTGACCACCCAGAGTAGAGGAAAAGTAGGGAAGGATGAGGTGGGTCAGTGTAACACGTGTGATGGTAACACAGAGGTGCCCAAGGTAGATGATTTATTGAGAAGACAGAAACACGTATATCAAGGTTTAGGGGGTCTCCCTCAAAGGGGCGAACTGGTTGTACCATCTGAAGGATCTTCATGTCAGACATCCCTGATCTGATGGAATGTGGCGGGCTTGGGTTCAAGACTAAAATCGCAGCCCTGGGTAGAATTCATTAACCGCTTTGACATCCGTTTGTTTCAAGAGGTTTGGGCGGTTGAACCACTGTTTAGAGTGGGTTATCTGAATACTTTGTTCCAGCTGTTAAAAAAGGCCCGGGCGTCCTATGGGGGGGCTAGTGATATGGGTTCGGCAGTCCCTGAAATGTTATACACAGTTGCTCCCGGTTGTAAATAATGATATTCTTGGAGTTAGGTTTAGATTCCATGCTAATTTAGAAATTGAAATCTACAATGTCTATGCTAGGGGCCTTCAAGGTGGCAAGAAATCTGATGTTGTATCTGAGCTGGATATATTAGTTCAGGCTACCCCTCCTAACACCCTGACAATGATTGGTGGGGACTTTAACACCACTTTTGAACCCTTTGGGCTGGATGATGCGCACTTAACAGAGGATGAGGACGCTAGGTGGGGAGTTCCTCAGCTTGGTACTAAACCCATAAGGAAGTGGACGAGGCCGCAAAGAACCCCAAACTCTTTTGGGAAATTTTTAAATGGGACAGAGGAGGGAATCGTGAGAGCCCCCAAAACAATGTTGATCAAAACGCCTGGGTTGCTTTTTTTAAGCCCCAATACGCTAGTCGGGTGATGGGGAACAGTGAGGGAGCATTTGATTATACATTCTATAAGGAGGCTGTCTTCACTGTGGGTGATGTGGATAGGGCATTCGACCTTGTCACAGAGGGACGGGCTACCGGCATGGATTCTTGCCATAAAATTCATTGGCTGAGGGCCATCCGGTCTCTACTCCTTAAATTGGGTATGAGGGAGCTATGGGATGACCCGGAAAATGCCTTATTTCCCTCAAAAAATGTTTAAAAAGAAAAGTATTGGGAGATGGTGATTACAGACATGAGGGTAAAGGGATTCTCCTCGCACTTAACAGAACGGTTCTTGGAAATTAAGGATCGACCAAAGCTGTAATTATACTGGGACATCATTGGGAAACAGTTGGACCGTAAGCTCTATTTCCAACTTAGAGTAGGTTCCCTCCCAGTAAAGTCTTTTACAGCTAAATGGGCAGGGGAAAACGGTAATGATAGATGCCCTAATTGTGGGGAGGAGCAAGAGTCACTAAGCCATTTCCTATTCTTCTGTCCTTTGTATACTGCCCCTAGATCGTTGTGGATCAAGCCTGTATGCAAACTATTAGGTATACAAAGACACGGGGCGGCTTTAAGAATTTTATGTACAGACCCGACACCCCTAATTGCTCTGGCTGTGGCCACATTTCTGAAATGGGCTTGGGTAATTCGCTGAAAACATATAGCGGTAGGCATGTGACTATTAAGCTGTCTATACCCATAAATATCGGGGGTTATCGATATGAGATTTTTGCTTAATACTCCTCTGGCCCCAAATGTATTTTATCAGATTGGTTTTAGGATCTATGAATTAATGTAAAATGATATTCGGCATCAGTCTATTGTAGTTTAATATCTTTTTAATATTTATTGTATATGTTTTAATGGATTTTTTTAATAAAAACTGTGATTTTATGTACACTTTTATGACCTAAATCGTCGAATAAAGTTTATAAATTGAAATTGGTATTCTTGTAGCTGGAGTATCCACCTTTCAATTCATGGTGGAGATTTTGTTGCAGACCCCTTAAACAGAGGGACCAGTAGTTTGTGATCAGTGTTTACTGTGAATGGATGGCAGTACAGGTAAATGTGGGAATGCAGACACCCTTGATGAATCGCAATGGCCTCTTTTTTGATGTGGGAATACCGTTGCTTGGTAGGAGTAAGTGCTCGGCTGGCATACAAGATGATGGCCCTTTCTCTGCAATGCTGTTTCTGGGACAGGACTGCCCGAGGTTGGTAGGCTGGCATCTACTACCAGCTCAGTGTATTTGTGCGGGTCTAAGTATGCAAGCGTGGTATTCTCTGACAGCGCTCTCTAGGTGTTTTGAAAAGATTGCTGTTGGTTGGCACCCCATTGCCATGGGGCCGACACCTTTGTGTGATCACGCAAAGCCAGTGCCTTGAGACCCTCATGGGTGAGTAGTGTGCTATATAAACCCCTGATTGATAATGCAGCGGTCCGGTGAGTTGGGTGAGGTTTGGCAGGAAGCGACTGCAGTTGGAGACCATACCTAGAAAACTTCTAACACCAGTAATGGTGATAGGTGCTGGTGCTGAGTGAAACTCGTGACCTTGACCAGCTTGGGAGTTATCCCTTTGGCAGAGAAATTGTAGCTGAAGAAGCATATTACTTATTTGAGAAACTCACATTTCTCTTTGTGTAGGATAAGCCAGCAGTCTTGGAGACGTTTGAATTCAGCTCACAGTTTGTGGAGGTGTTCTTCAAGAGTGGGTGCATGGACCAGGATGTCATTACTAAAATTTAGGACTCTCTGGAGTCCGGACAACACTCCCTGACAATGTCCTGAAACACCTTGGAGGCACTGGAAATGCTGGAATATCATCTCAAACCAAGGTGGGTGGAAAAGTGTGTCACAAGATGGGACTCAGGTGCTAGGAGGATCTAATGGTAGCCCGACTTCAGGTCTATTTTTGAGAACCTGTGGAAACCAGAGAGTTCCCCTACAAGGTCCTTCACAGTCAGGGTTATGTATTTTCTGACTCTATGGCTATGCGCGGGTCGGGAGCCTCATGTTGACACATATTCTTACTTCTACAGGTTGCTTCGACTTTCTGGACACCACGATGTGTGAGAGCAAGGGGGTTGGCCCCTCTACTTTTTCAATTATGTCTGCCATCTTGAGCTTTGTAGTTCTGCCTTTACCTTTGGTCAGAGGTGAAATGCAGAGCGATGGGTCGCACACACTGGTCGATGTGCAGGTGAACTTCTCAGTCATTCAGATACCTGATCTCTTTGAAGATCAGTTTGAATTTATTGAGGAGAGAGTCCACTGTGTTGGCATGTATCTCAAATGCAAATTGAGATAGTCTCAGGCATTCGGCCGTGTGACAGCTGATGAGCATATCTGACCCATCTCACGTAGCATATACTGTTGCCCTTGTGGACTGGTCTCCGTGTCCAATTGTGGTTGTGAAGACTCCACTGTGAGGGAGGTATGTGGTAGTGACAAATGTATACACACTGGTGGTAGTGGGCAAAGTTCTGGTAGGGTGTCCATCTTCTGATGTAGCATTAGAGGCAGTATGTTAATTGATACTTCTGTGTCCACGAGGGCGATGAGTGGTTGTCCTTCTACCATGACCTGCCAGAGGGGATATAGGGTGCTTGATTCTGGGTCGGTTTGAATGCATGGATGATTTTTACAGTTCCCTCCGACGTCTCGTCATCCATGTCATCGTTCTCTGCAAGTACTGATTCCGTTTCCACTCGGTTGGCTGCTTTTTTCTTGAAACCAATCAGCAGGAGTGCAGAGCAACAAACTTTGGGAAAATGGTTAATCTGCCGACACTTGGAGCATTTCTTCTCTTTTACTGGTCAGTCCTTATGTGTGGTGTGGTGTAGTTTGTGATGTCCTCAGGCAGTCATGCTTACCGTGAGTCAATGTGGCACTGGCAACTTGGTTGACTGGCTCTGATTTGATGGCTTGCTGGAGAGTTGCTTCCATATGGGATGGACATGACTTTCAAAGTTCTTTCAATCTTCCCAGCGAGAGGGTGTCCACCATAGTCATTTGGGGAACTTGAAGTATCTGCTCTTATAGCTTGCTAGAGGAACAGCCACATATGCACTAAGCTTGAGTCTCATCTTGCTCCGGAGCGTGGTGTAGAACTCATCTACAGATTCTTCTAGCATTTGACGGGTCTTAGTAGGAAGAAACACTAGTAATCTGGGTTGACCAGGGACTCACAATGGGCTGTCAGGGCGGCTTTGACCGTAGCATAGGTATAGAGTGGGCCAGCTTTGCCCACTGTCTTAGAGAGTTTATGTATGGTCGCATCACCTAGAGGTAGGAGCATAGACCGGTGGCTGTCTGCCTCCAGTCACCACTGATGTGAAGTATGTTTCATCTACCCAAGTTGCCTACTTTGTGGCTTGAGATGAGGCAGCGCCGGATACAACAAAATATTCTATGGTTTGTATAGACTCCATGTCGCGGCCTCTCAGTCTGCAAGCATGATGTCTGCTGGGAGGGACAACTGGATATGCACTCGCACTTGGGGCAGGTGGTGGGAGCAGGCTGTGTCATGGCAGTGTCTCTCATACTATTTTTCACCAGTGAGTGGGAGAGCAAAGCCACAGGTGGGACGCCTTACCCACATGCTGCAGCAGGTGCATGACCGATGGACCCACCTGCTGATGATGCAGAATTTAGGGTCCATGTATTCGAAACCTGTTGCCCAATGGGATCACACTGAGGAAGCCCATATGAGGTCGGTGAAGTAGAGCTCGACGAGGGCCCAGGGTGCAGCCTTGAAGTGGGCTTCACTCTGAGAGTCCATCTGTCCATTAACCGGCGTGGAGGAGGGGGCACTTCCCCATGCCAGGCCAGGTGGAACTGTAAGTAGCCTGGGACTCCTGTACCAAAATGGTGCCCAGAGGGGGCAGGAACTGTAGGGAGGCGCAGGCAGCCGACAGTGCAGGGAAGGAGCCTGCCTGGAGCTGGGAGGTGTGGGCAGGGAGGTCACTGCGCACCTTGGGCGCTCTGCCGGAGCAGATGTGGAGCTGAGTTGTGGCGTGTGTCAGCACTGCAGGCAGGTGAGGAGGGTGCAGGAGAGCCATCCTTGTTTCCAGTTGTTGTGCAGCTGGGTTGCGGCCATGTAACTAGGTCGCACCAGAACACAGTGTGCAGGGCGGAGCGCTGTTAATTAACTGAAGCACAAACTTGCACTCGGTCTGATGCAGGACTGCCGAACTCTGACCCACTCATTAATTTAATGGCTCAGGTCGGGTGACCCTTGAATAAACCATTGCTCACTTTGAGGGCAGGGGCACTCACATAACACCCCAGAATTAGCATCAGTCATGCGGCTAGAGCGAATGTTATCACAAGAGAGGTGTGGAAACAGGGAATTTGCTTTGTCTGCCCCCTAGAACTCGTGCTCATGGGGGTTTGTAATTTGTTCACCTTCTTCAAAGCCTATGGTTTATTTCATTGCATGGGAGTAGCGTACCCTTGTGTGAGGGGAAATGTTTTGAATGACCGTAGTTGTTTGCCTTTTAGAACTTTGGTGCCACTATCTACACGTGAAGAGGCAATCTCCATTGCTCTCTCTCCCCCACTTTGATGGAATCCTTTTTAAAGAATAGAGTTCTTCTGAGTTGACCTGAATTGCTAGCTCTGCCCCAGATTTTCAAAAACTGTAGGTGATTAAGGAATCCACCAGGTGGTACAACCATCGCAGTATTAAATGAAGAGAGAAAGGAATCTACTCCCAATTAATTAAAGTTCGAGATTCTAATATGATCCAAAAAGTAAGCACATTTTATTCCCTCGATAATATATGACATAATACAGCAGAATGTGTTTCACTCTGCTGACCAACCAAGATACAGTGATCGAAACTCAAATGTGACTATTATTCATGGGAACATCTAAGAGGGATTACAATGACTTTACATAATTTGGCACAATATGTTATAATATGTGTTACATCTTAATAGCCTTGAGAAAGCTCCATGGCAAACTGCAAGAGTCAGCTGTGAATGATGTTTGGACAAAATATTGAATAAAAATTATTGTGAAACCAAAATATCATGCCAAGAATATTGGGATGTCAAAAATATTGTGGACAGTAATATCGAGGATAAGAACATCATTGTAAGTGTTGTTTTTAATATTGTAAAAATATTGTTAAAGAAAGTATCATTGTATAGAATATAATTTGTATGTTTTTTTGTGGGAATTTTGTTGTTTTTTGTTTTCTGTGCTCGTTAATTTTCTTTGATTAGTGTGTTTGATAAAAGAAAATAAATTGTGACTTTTTAAAGATTTATTAATGTGTGTAATTAATTTTTATGTTATTGTTATAGAGTAGCATGATTTGGTGTTTTTGGTGGATAATGGTGGAGAGTTTTTTAAAAGTGTGTACATTATATTTTAAGGTTATGTATAATTTTTATTAATATGCACATTTAATTATTTAACATTTTGGAAATGATTTTTTTTATGTTCAATATGTTAAGCATTTAATAAATATGTTCTAAATTTAAAAGTATTGATAAGTACAAAAACAGACAATTTATATTTATTTATATATTTATATTTAAGTAAATAGGATAACACGGATTGGTCTTGAATAAAGTCAGTAATATGAAGGTCAATCCCCTTAACAGTTTGGTAGCTGTTTATTTTCAATGTCGCTGATATATTGTTTTAGGGTAAAAACTTAGTAGAAAATATTTGTCTTCTCTTAGGAAGGTAAGGGGTATAGAGTTGAAGAGAAAATGTGTTTTTAGGAGAATAATGATCTTAATGAGGTAGACTCTACCGAAGATGTTTAATGGCAGGTTAGACCATCTTACTAAGAGTCTCTCCACATCTTGGCTCACTGTATTTCAATTGACCCACGAGATGTCTTCCAATCTCTGAGTTATTAAAATTCCTAAGTATCTCATTTGGGATTTTGCCTCTGACTGCCAGCTGCTTGTTGAGCGGTTTCCGGACAGCTGCAATAGCAGGTGGCGGTCCGAGAAACATCGTAATCAGGGCAATAGTGTGAGTGATCCCTGTGAATGTGTTAGTAAATGGCAATAAGTGCATGGTGCATGTGTTATAATGGCGTATCATGAGAGCTCTGTGAATGTATAAACATTTATTAGTGCACGGGGCAAACCAAATGAGAGTGGTATTATGAGAGTTCTGCAGATGTCTCAGAACTCAGACATTAAATCCATTTAAACACAGAGCAGCAGGCTATGAGAGCTTGGTGGCTATTTTAGTTGTAGACCAGTGAAGATCACAGTACAGGGGCTTTGTAAGAGCGCTGCAGATATGCTAATACTTATACAGCGGTGTGGGGCACGTGAAGATAGGCTTCAGATGCAATTTCAAAGCTCTTATGATATCTCAGTCCTGAGGTGGCAGTGCATGATTATGAATAAGTCCTATCAGTAACTGTCTCTCAGCAGTATATAAGTATAATACCTCTTCCTTCAAAAGAAGCCAAATATTTTCTACTGACTAAGTTTTTTCCCTAAAACAATACATCAGCGACATTGAAAATGTACAGCTACCAAACTCTTAAGGGGATCGACCTTCCTTTTACTGACTTTATTCAAGACCAATCCGCGTTATCCTATTTTACTTTCTGATTTGTTTGGTTCTCACGCATGTGTTTCCTGTTTACCAGTCTAAGGGGTCCATTACGATGTCGGGCGGATTGCCTCCGCCAGGTTGGCGGTGGCCACCGCCGGCCTGGCGGATGCCATCCGCCCGACATCGCAAGCACAAATGCCCTCCACCATATTAGGATGGCGGGGGGGATGGCGGCGGTGAAAAACACCGCCCGCCTGTTTTCCGCCCCGGTCGCCTTGCGACTGCGGCGGAAAGGGAATAATATGGTGGCGTTGTCCAATGGACACCGCCAGCCATATTACGATGCACAGCTATAGGTGCCTTTCTGCGGCGGCAATGCCGCCAGGGAAAGGCAGGTGGTGTTTGCTGCAGGGGCCCCCTGCGGGCCCCCCTGGTGTAGGCAGGGGTGGGGGAGGACAGGGGGGGTACATATGGTACTCCCCAACATTTGCATATGCAAAGCAGCAGGCACCGCGCGGTGCCTGCCGCTTTGCATATGCAAATGTGAAAAAGCATTTTTAGCATTGTGGTGGGCGGTGCAGCGTGCACCGCCCGCCACAATGCTAAAACTACAGGATGCGCCCGTCACTGTGGCGGGCACATCCTAATCGCCCCCACGGGACCCCCGCCCTTATGGCGGGCGGTCCTGTTCTCCGATAGGGTGGTGGGCAGACAATGTCCGACCTTCATCCTAATGGGGCCCTAAGTGTTACTCCACTTCTCATCATGTAAAGCACTCTGATACCCACTAGGCTCATGTCGCGTTATACAAAACTTTATAAATAAATAAAATAAATAAATAAGATGACAACTCTGCGAATGACATAGTGATAGCCATGGACATTGTAGGGTGGACAGTCAAAATATTGATTTTTAAATATCGAAGTGCATTTATATCGAGTTTTAAATATCGTAGGGACAGAATATCGACATCAAGAATATTGACAACCAGAATATCAAACTTATTTATTTTTTTTTTTTTTTTTGGAGAACCTTCATTATTACTTCAAGCAGTTACAAGTACGGGTCTACAACCACCTCGGCCGGCCGCTAGTGAAGACATAAGTACAGCAGAGCAATATGGGAGGTTATAGCAGTTCGAAAACCGGGGTTCTACAAATGTCCAGGACATGACTTGTATTCAAGCGTACAGTTTGGAATTCAGGATAATGAAGGTTCATTTTACAATAAGGAAACTAAAAATAAGTGCCATACAGTCATACATGGTCCTACAATAACGAACATGAATCAGGATATCCGCAAATTATGCAAAGGAGAATAAGACATTGGGGGTAAGGTACATAAGTCAGGATAAATGTAGGCACAAACCCGCACCATAGCAAAACTTAACCCCACCCTCAAAGCGAAACATATTGTAGGAGACATGGAGGACGACAACACTAAAAGGGAAAAAAGACTAAAGGGCCATAGAAACAATAACGGTCAAATTGACAAACCCCACCCCCCTACCCCCCACCCTGCACCCCTGCAGAAGGCCTCGGCCTACCCCCCCCCCCCCCCCAGCAGCATGCCTGTCGCCCTAATGGAGACCCAAAATATAGAAAAGAGGAGAAAGAAAAGAGAAGAAAAAGAAAAAGAGAAAAGTGGAGGAGGGCCCTCGATCTTGCCCCGCCCCTCACCCCTGCGCCCAAAAGACATCCTAAAAGCAAGAACAGAATATCCACGGAGAACATCAATCACCGACCACACCAGTAATATAGTTCCGGCCGAATGTCCCCCAAGCACCGACAGCCAACAATAAGCCCACTAGACTCTGGACGGCATCATCCCTGGCCTTGTCGAACAATGAACACAACATACGTCCACTTATCAATCGTCATACAGAGCGGTGTGGAGGGTCCAAGTGACCCGGGCGGGCCAGGCCGAGTTGTGCATCATGGGACTGCAGCAAACCAAATCCATCCGAACTTGTAAGGCGGAGCTCCGTTTGTGTCGATATTGACTCTGAAAACTTCCCCAAGTCCGAACACAGTCTCACCATCCAAGGAGGAAGAGTCTCACAATCCGGCAAGCGCCGCGACGTCGCCGGGGCAGCCCAGAAGAAGGATCGGTGTTGTTTCCCCAGCCACCAAGTAGACATGTGCCCCGAAGAGACACTCGCAGGTACAGTAGAGCTGGCCAAGGCAGTCACTTGTACCGGGTCTTTCATCATCTCCATGAACCTAGGCGTATCTGGAGCATTCTCCATGGACATAGAGGCGGGCACGTCGGCAGTCCGTTGAGGTCGAGCCGTGCCCGTGTGGAACGGCGGGACAACAATGGCGGCCATCCTTCTTCCCAAGTCCCGGGCGTTAACGACCAGGGTCTCATGCAGGGTCATTAGAGCAGCCAATATATCTTTGGACGTGGGCTCCTTGTCGCACCGCCGGTCCCCTGATCTCACCCGCACGGCAGCTGTTCGACCTGGATGTGGCCCGCAGAGGAAGGCGCCGGCCGCCATCTTGGCTGATCCGGCCTCGTCAGCCTTCACCTCACCGTAGGGACCGGGCCCAGAACCAGTGCGCCACAGGATTCACCACCGGGACTCAGAAAAGCAAGGCAGGCTCCCCGGAGAAGAGTCACCAAAGGGCTAAACAAAATCCCTGCCGCTCCCCGGGAGCCGCCCGCCGATTCCGGGAGCAATCCTTGAGTATGCCTGGGCACAGAACTGAGAAGAGGTGCCAGATTTCGTGCACTCCCCTCGACCCTGCTTTGCCACGCAGCCCACAGGGTACTCCGCCAGGTGGATCGAGTCGTCACTGTCGCCAGCGGCCCATCAATTCACCGGTGCCCTCCGGCCGACTCCTCACCTCCACCAGTGGCCGCTGTTGTCGCAGTCGCGGCCAGCCGCTCCTCGCACCCGACACCCCGGTCCCAGCACCACGAGGGCCGCAGAACATTCGGGGACAGTTCTCCGGGTCTACCACACGTAGAAGCCTCAAAAGCGGATGGTAAGTGAAAGCTCTCCTTTGCCTACTTAAATATGCCGTAGTGGCTCAGGATAGTTGTCAGGATGTATGCGCGGGGTGAGAGGGCTCACGGAGCCGAGCGTCTATGCGGCCATCTCGGTCGCTGGCGTGGCTCCGCCCAGAATATCAAACTTAAGGTAAGAAATATCCATGTTCCAAATATCGATGTTAGTAATATCGATAGTTAAATTATCGATGTTAATAATATCGATATTTATATCACTGTTATGTATTTTACTATGTATTTTATATGTATGTGTTCTATATTTTTGTTAACTATTGTACTGTTTCTTTAAAAAAATTTATACATTTTTTAGAAATTAGTAATTTTTTTAAAAGTCAATTTTGTGTTTTAGTACCATAGCGGGTTGTGGGTTTATAGGGGAATAGGGTGGGAAGTAATTTAATTATACTAAATTAAATAATAATTTTTAGGAATTATTCATTAATTTTAATTACATTTTGTCTTTTATTTCTGTAGTGGGTTGTGGGTTTATCAGGGAATAGTGTGGGAAGTAATTTAATTTTAATTAAGTAATTATTAATTTTTAAATATTGGTATTAATAATTAATTTATTGTTAATTAATTATTCATTGGCAATTAATTCTTATTGACTGATAATTATATTATTTGTATTCATTTATTATTGGAGTGGGTTGTGGGTTTAGAGCAGAGGTCTTCAAACTTGTTGATGCCGAGACCCCCTTGTAAAACTTTTATAGGCGTAAGGACCCCCTTTCGAAAAAAAATTCGAGAAACTGGTACTCCTCATCATCAACTTTTGACAACCATAAATGCACCTGTTAGACCCCATCACATCCATCCATCATCATTCATCCACCCACACTTTCACACATCCATCCATCTATCCTTCATCCATTCAGGGCTTTAAGTGGGCCGGGTCTCAAGGGGTCTGAGCACCGGCAGTTTTTTTATGGGGGCCTCGAAACGGGTCTCTATCGGGCTCTGTTTTGAGCCCTGACACAGGCAGCCCGTTGTTTTCCCGGACTGCAATGACCGCTGTTTGCGGTCACTGCAGTCCGGGAAAAAGTGCCATGGCTCAAAACAAAGGCCGATAGAGACCCGTTTCGAGACAGCACCAGGCACATGGATGGGCGCTGCTCACACTTTACTACTTCTCAGTAGTAGAGAAGTTACAGCATGACGTCATGCCAGGGGAGCGTTGTGGGGGAAGGGAAATCCTTTAAGAGTCATTTTCTTTCTTGTTTTCCCTTCTCTTTCTGAAACTCAGGAGCAGCAACATTGTGGAAGGGTCACCAAGGATTTAATTGGAAGCTTTGTCAATATTCTATACAAGTTATAGTTGCAGCTTATTTATCTTCTGCAAGTAATAACCATTGACCAAGCCAATATTACTTACTTATTGTAGGTATGATGTTACTTGTATCAAATATCTGGATGCAATGACGGAAACAGCAAAATACAAGTCGGGCGGCACACTATGCTAAGCACAGATTTTTTGCGTAAGGGATTTAAAGCCACGCCCCTATTTACACTGGCCACGCCCCTTTGAGAGACCCCCCAGTTGTTTCATCCCACTTAAAGCCCTGCATCCATCTACCCTTTCATCCTTCCATCCATACTTCATCCATCCACCCTTTCATCCATACATCAATAGTTCATCCACCCACCCTTTCATTCATCCATCCACCCATCATTCATCCCCCACCTTTCCACACATCCATCCATCATTCATCCATGCAACCTTTTATCCATCCACCCTTTCATCCATCCATCCTTCATCCATCCGCCCTTTCATCCTTCCATCCATACATCCATCCACCCTTTCATCCATACATCCATCCTTCATCCACCCACCATTTCATCCATCCATCCACCTATCATTCATCTCCCCACCTTTTCACACATCCATCCATGCATCATTCATGCAACCTTTTATCCATCCATACATCCATTCTTCATCCACCCACCCTTTCATCCATCCATCCACCCATCATTCATCCCCCACCATTCCACACATCCATCCATCATTCATCCATGCAACCTTTTATCCATACATCTATACTTCATCCATCCACCCTTTCATCCATCCATCCTTCATCCATTAACCCTTTCATCCTTCCATCCATACATCCATCATTCATCCAC
The DNA here is from genome assembly GCF_964263255.1 of Lissotriton vulgaris. Taxonomy (NCBI): domain Eukaryota; kingdom Metazoa; phylum Chordata; class Amphibia; order Caudata; family Salamandridae; genus Lissotriton; species Lissotriton vulgaris. The sequence goes on along the minus strand of NC_141693.1, from coordinate 1,060,527,780 downwards.
CCACCCTTTTATCCATCCACCCATCATTCATCCCCCACCTTTCCACACATCCATCCATGCATCATTCATGCAACCTTTTATCCATCCATACATCCATCCACCCTTTCATCCTTCCTTCCATCCATCCTTCATCCGTCCACTCTTTCATCCATACATCCATCCTTCATCCATCCACCCTTCATCCATCCACTCCTTTCATATTTAATACAATTCAGATGGTCATCAATACCAAAAAACAGCTGTCTTATCTCAGTGTCAGCCTGTATATACCTTTTTGCTCTGTAAATTAGAAATTAATTTTGTTGTAAAAAAAATGTTTCACAAGTTTGGTATTTCAGTTTTGCAATGAATATGCATTACCTAAATTAATGACAGGAGTTTTTCGATCTCTGAAAAACTTAGCTGGGATCTGCCAGCTGCACATTTATCATTCCTCCCTACCAAATTGTTGCTGCTGGCTGGTAACATCCTGTCGCAGGGTTGGGTTGTCTCCCGTGTTCAACAGTACACGTCACAAGAAGCGTTCTGCTAACCGTAAAAAGCCCGGGATCGGTAGAATGGACATTGTGCCCCTGTTCCTGAAACTTATGGGATCGGAGGGCAAGAGCTGCGAAGCGTTTTTTTTTTTTACAGCAATCGGAGGTAAGTAATCTGTGGGGGTTTAGGAAGGCATACCAACACCCTCGACCATGACCCCCCCTCCCCCTTCAACACTCTAAGGGCCGGGTCAGACGGCACAGAAAGTCTGCACATGGCGGCGCTGAAAAGAAAAACAAAGATGCCGCCCTGCGTCATTCTGTCTATCTGGGGCCAATATGCGAATTGTGTGACTCCCCCAGCCACCCCACCTCGCCCCCCCCCCCCCCTTGTGTATGTGAGGCTGGCTGAAACAGCTTCAGAGACACACCAAAGCCCAAGCCTGAGTACTTCACATTACTTGTTAATGAGGCTTGGATGTTTTTTCACACCTCGGTGTGAATTAGGCCTCCACCGTGAGCACCCTCAATTAGCCCGACGCCACTAAGGCAAAGGAACTGCACGCTCTAACAGAATGTGGGACCACCTTCCCAGGACTCCACGACCCCCCTGGGGGTCGCGCCCCACAGATTGAAGACCTCTGGTTTAGAGGGAAATAGGGTGGGAAGTAATTTATTTGTATTTAAGTAATTCATTTAAAAAAATTGGGTATTGATAATTATTTGTTTTGGTAATTAACTATTAATTGTTTATTAATTTGTATAAATATTATGTATTGGTATTGATAATTAATACCTTTTTAATTAATTAGTAATTGCAAATTAATATTTATTATTTTAAAATTAAATTGTGTGAACTTTTATGTGGAGAGTGTTGTGTGTTTATTGGGAAATAGGGTGGAAACTATATAATATTATTAAAGTAAATATTATTTTAGATATATTTGTAGTTTTTTTGTGTAAATGTATTAATAAATCATTATTTAATTACAATATTTATTTGATTTATAAGTTTGTTATTTTTAACATCAGCGCTGTCCAGCGCTTTCCCTACTGTTGCCCCCTCTCTGGAGTGGGAATAGTAATTTGTACTCATAGACTATCCAACGCTTTCCCTATTGTTGCACTATCTGGAGTGGGAAAAGTCATTTTTACCCCTACTCTATTGAATACTTTCCCTACTGTTGCACTCTCTGGAGTGGGAATAGTAATTTTTACCCCTACGCTATCCAACGCTTTCCCTACTGTTGCATTCACTGGAGTGGGAATAGTAATTTGTACCCCATGCTATCCAGTGCTTTCCCTACTGTTGCACTCTCTGAAGTGGGAATAGTAATTTGTTCCCCTTACGATATCCAACACTTTCCCTACTGTGTCACTTACTGGAGTGGGAATTGTAACTTTACCCCTACACTATCCAGCACTTTTCCTACTGTTACACCCTCTGAAGTGGGAATAGAATGTTTACCCCTACGCTATCCAGTGCTTTCCCTACTGTTTCACTCTCTGGTGTGGGAATAGTAATTTTTACCCCATGCTATCCAACGCTTTCCCTACTGTTGCACTCACTGGAGTGGGAATAGTAATTTTTACACCTACGATATCCAGCGCTTTCCCTACTGTTGCACTCTCTGAAGTGGGAATAGTAACTTTTACCCCTACGCTATCCAACGCTTTCCCTACTGTTGCACTCTCTGGAGTGGGAATAGTAATTTTTACCCCATGCTATGCAGTGCTTTCCCTGCTGTTGCACTCTCTGGAGTGGGAATAGTAATTTTTATACCAAAGCTATCCAACGCTTTCCCTACTGTTGCATCCTCTGGAGTGGGAATAGTAATTTTTACCCCTACACTATCCAACGCTTTCCCTACTGTTGCACTCTCTGGAGTGGGAATAGTAATTTTTACCCCTATGCTATCCAAAGTTTTCCCTACTCTTTCATTCACTGGAGTGGGAATAGTAATTTGTAACTGTTGCATCCTCTGGAGTGGGAATAGTAATTTTTACCCCTACACTATCCAACGCTTTCCCTACTGTTGCACTCTCTGGAGTGGGAATAGTAATTTTTACCCCTATGCTATCCAAAGTTTTCCCTACTCTTTCATTCACTGGAGTGGGAATAGTAATTTGTACCACATGCTATCCAGTGCTTTCCCTACTGTTGCACTCTCTGAAGTGGGAATAGTAATTTTTTCCCCTTATAAAATCCAACCAACATTTTCCCTACTGTTTCACTTACTGAAGTGGGAATTGTAATTTTACCCCTACACTATCCAGCACTTTTCCTACTGTTACACCCTCTGAAGTGGGAATAGAATGTTTACCCCTACGCTATCCAGTGCTTTCCCTACTGTTGCACTCTCTGGTGTGGGAATAGTAATTTTTACCCCATGCTATCCAACGCTTTCCCTACTGTTGCACTCACTGGAGTGGGAATAGTAATTTTTACACCTACGATATCCAGCGCTTTCCCTACTGTTGCACTCTCTGAAGTGGGAATAGTAACTTTTACCCCTACGCTATCCAACGCTTTCCCTACTGTTGCACTCTCTGGAGTGGGAATAGTAATTTTTACCCCATGCTATGCAGTGCTTTCCCTGCTGTTGCACTCTCTGGAGTGGGAATGGTAATTTTTATACCAAAGCTATCCAACGCTTTCCCTACTGTTGCATCCTCTGGAGTGGGAATAGTAATTTTTACCCCTACACTATCCAACGCTTTCCCTACTGTTGCACTCTCTGGAGTGGGAATAGTAATTTTTACCCCTATGCTATCCAAAGTTTTCCCTACTCTTTCATTCACTGGAGTGGGAATAGTAATTTGTAACTGTTGCATCCTCTGGAGTGGGAATAGTAATTTTTACCCCTACACTATCCAACGCTTTCCCTACTGTTGCACTCTCTGGAGTGGGAATAGTAATTTTTACCCCTATGCTATCCAAAGTTTTCCCTACTCTTTCATTCACTGGAGTGGGAATAGTAATTTGTACCACATGCTATCCAGTGCTTTCCCTACTGTTGCACTCTCTGAAGTGGGAATAGTAATTTTTTCCCCTTACGATATCCAACCAACGTTTTCCCTACTGTTTCATTCACTGGAGTGGGAATAGTAATTGTTACTCCATGCTATCCAGTGCTTTCCCTACTCTTGCACTCTCTGAAGTGGGAATAGTAGTGTTTACCCCTTATGATATCCAACACTTTCCCTACTGTTTCACTCACTGGAGTGGGAATAGTAATTTTTACCCCTACTCTATCCAGCGCTTTCCCTACTGTTACACCCTCTGGAGTGGGAATATAATTTTTACCCCTAGGCTATCCAACGCTTTTCCCTACTGTTGCACTCTCTGGAGTAGGAATAGTAATTTTTACCGCTATGCTATCCAGTGCTTTCCCTACTGTTGCATTCACTGGAGTGGGAATAGTCATTTTTATCCCTACGCTATCCAGCGCGTTCCCTGATGTTGCACTCTCCGAAGAGGGAATAGTAATTTTTACCCCTACGCTATCCAACACTTTCCCTCCTGTTGCACTCACTGGAGTGGGAATAGTAATTTTTACCCCTACGCTATCCAGCGCTTTCCCTACTGTTACACTCTCTGGAGTTGAAATAGTAATTTTTACCCCTACGCTATCCAACGCTTTCCCTACTGTTGCACTGACTGGAGTGCGAATAGTATTTTTTACCCTTACACCATCCAACGCTTTCCCTACTGTTGCACTATGTGGAATAAGTATATATATTTCTTTATATGTATATGTCTAATTTATTTTAGCCTTATATGCATTAGGTATTATTTTTAAATACGTTTTAATATTTTTTACTTTATTTCTTTTAATTATATGTATTATTTACTACATTTTTCATTCATATTAAAACATTTTAAAAAACGATATTTTTAACATCGATATTTTTGACAACGATATTTTTTTCTCGAAAGTTTTGTACTGACTTTTAGGTAGATTGGACTTTGATATTTTTTACTTCAATATTTTTGTGACAATATTATTGTAGGTCGATTTTATGTCCGTCGATATTCTTTCAGACATTCCATTGTAGATCAAAATAAAGATAAATTGAACAAAATACTCCTTTGATATAGTGTTTCAGTATTATGTGTTCCAGATATATTTAGCAAATGTCCCTCAACCATAACCTATGATGATGTAAGATACCATTATATCCATAAATATTGCTCTGCCAAATCAATGCAACTCAAATATGAAATTTAACACCCCCTGCTATTCTTGTGTGAATGTGCACACTTGTTTGCCAAGGGTCATTTGTGACAGGCTGAGCTCTTTCATACCTGTATAGAGGCCTTCTCTATTCAAAGAGGCAAAGGGGTGAGGCCTACACCCAGCAGGGCATTTCAAGAAAAAGAGCCTGACTTATAGGTTGGCGGAAAGAGTATCTCATCACAATGGCGATGGAGTACCCATTCCGCCAACCTGGAGGTCAACCCACCTCAACTAAAGTCAGGCTGACCATCAATGTGTAGACAGCAGAAACTGCTCTGCATTAAGCATGGGCGAATTTTGCGAATCTCGCGTTCGCGAATTTTGCGGATTTGCGAACTCGCAATTCGCAAAATCCGCGAATTCTCGCGAATTTGAGGATTTTTTTTGTGTGTGTTCGCGCGGGTTTCTGCCAGTTCGCGAGGGTTTTGTACAATTTCGCAAACGCGAACTTACCTGTCGGGTCGCAAGTTTCGCGAACTTGTTGTTTCTACGTGTCCAGCCTGTTTGGGACACTCTTCTTCATCACTGCCACTCTCTGTCACCACTGCCACTCTCTGACTACTCATGCCACCCTCTGGCCCACCCATGCCACCCTCTGTTTCATCACAGCACCCTCTGGTTGTCCAGTCAGTGTACATTATTGTGGCAAAGCAAGCACACCTTCCCTGCCTCAAGTGACCTGAATTAATTTGGGGCTGATTAATGTGTCACAGAATATTTTTTTAGCTGGCACCTGCTTCCTTAGTGCTTCCTGATTAGTGATCTTTTGCACTTGCTAAGTGCTTTCATTGTTGCAAAATTAGTTACAACACCTGCCCTGCCCCAACTGACAATAATGAATTAGGGGCTGATTAATGGATTTGAACTTCCAGCCTGGCTCCTGCTTGTCTCCCTTAGCTGTAATTCAGGACCTTTGTGGCATATGTGTAACTATTCTGAGGTTCAGAGCAGGGTCACATAATAGTTGCAACTGGCAACTGAACTCTGGAGGGGCCCCTCAGGAAGCACTACAGGAAATGGCTACTAATGATGAGCCTGAACTTTTGAACCTGGTAAGTAGTTTCAGTTTTGCTAAGATCGTATTTCTGCAATTTTGCGCTTATTCGCGGGGCGCGAAGTTGTACTGGGAAGCCGCGAACTCACGCGAACAATGCGAGCAAGCCATAAAATCCGCTGCTCGCGGATTTGCGGATTTTGCGGGAGATTCGCGAATCTCGCGGATTGCGAATTTACCGAAAATCCGCAAAATCCGCGAGCGAAACGGATTTTCCGCCCATGCTTACTCTGCATCTTCCACCTACACACACCTTTAATGGCCCAAATGGAGTGAGGGTCATTGAGGGCTTGGCCATGTGCCTGCCCGCACTACTTAGAGTATGCGGGCAAATGGCCAGCTATTACTGCATATGCCATCATGAAAAAAGTGGTGGTAGGGGGCGGTGAACATTTTTAAATGACCCCCAGGACATGGAGTATTTCATTGTATTTATTTTTCAAATCCCCCTCTCAGTTTTTCTTTTTAAAAATTTAAAAGAATTGTACGCTTGATATACGACTTTGTCATGTTGACAGAGCCGTCCGTCAAACCGTCCGTCAAACTTGCATTGCATTTCCAGGAACCATCGTGATGGTAGTTCCTGGAAATACAAGAGATGTCTCGATTTCTAGTACAAAATAAAATCCCAGAAAAGAAAAAAAAAACTTCACTGCCCGTTTTTATGCTTTTAGGTGTCTGAAGAATTACAATACAGAACACTCTCCTCAAATAGTCATCACCACCGAAGTTAGTGATACCAAAACTTCAGACTTGTGAGAAGCCCAACTAAGGATTTAAAGCAGGTTCAAAGAAGTTCATATGTACAGCGTGCAGCCATACTTGTAGGTTTTCAAGTGGTCACTAATGAGTTACTTAAGAATACTGGCCATTTCCAAAGTTTTAAAATGCTAGTGTCTCTTTAATGTCCAAACAGGAATTCCCGCTAGAGGGCTCTGAGATTTCTGCGCCAACCAATGGTTGAACATGCATGAGCGGTGGGCGATACTTTCTTTTCACATCTGGGGGCAGATTTACAAGCCCCTTGCGACACTTTTCTGCCGCCGTTGCGTCACTTTTGTGACGCAGCGGCGGGGTAAACCATGCGCCACGTTGTGACATATTTACAACGTGGCGCATCTAGGCAGATGCGTCACGTTGTAAAGCCCTGCGCCACATAAAACCTGCGTCAGCTTTCATGTGGGCGTTCTGTTACAGGGTGGGCGTTCCCACGCAGGAAAGCCTCATAAAACTGATGCAGTGAAATCTACAAGATTTCACTGAGTCAATTTTACGACACTGCAGCGTTAAATCCTTAAGCCTGCTTGAAGCAGGCGTAAGGAGTGACGCACCACGTTAAGTATGGGTGGCCTCTGTGCATTGCAGGAGTTGCGTCGCGCAATGCGCCGCCCGTACGCCACAAGATGCGTCACGCATCTGCCCCTCCTTGCACCATGGTGCGCCACATTGTAAATGCAACGCATCCGTGGTGGCGCAAGGGGGGGATTGCGTGACGCATCTGTTCTGGCGCATCCCTGCTGATTTGCAGAAATGCGCCAGAAGTTGTAAATCTGCCCCCTGGTTTTTACAGTCCTCTCGGGTTCAAATAGTCAAGAAGCTTTATTGCAGTCGATAATGTAACTTGGTTGCTTGAAGTTGGGCCTACAGACAACTACTTTTAACCTGAAAGTTAAAGATGCTTTGAGGCAATACATGGTGGCAGATTCAGACTTTCATAATGTCAAAGTTCATAAAAGGGCTAGGGTTACTTTAGGTAATAGTAACCGCTGATATCTACAATACCTACTTGTCTGTGCCTTCATTCAGGCAAAAACACTCTAGCCAGCAACAGAAAAGTGCTGATATGCAGGAAGTGGTTCATAAAACGAAAAAAAAAAACTTCGCCCTCACAGTTCATTAAATTTATAGAGGCAAATTGCCAAGTTAAGCGTTAAATCTCCCTGAACACTGGATTTCGATGCCTAAATGGCCGACAAACTGGTGTTCATGTTAAATGAAATCCAAAACACTCCTTGCTCAAGTTGCAGAGCGAGGTATCAAGACCTTGCTGAGGGGAAAAGAAGGATGACGCAGGAAGCTATAATTAAAATATAACTGATGGCCGCTCGATTATTAAATCTTCTTTCAAATGCACATATACGCTCAAATACACAAATAACAGAGACATGTTCTGACAGTTGGTTATGCCCACAGGTTTATCTTATTTGATGCACGAGTTGTCTCGTGCGCTAAGGGCACCCTCTGTGGTGGCTTTAATGCTGCCTGAAGCTGTCGTGTGAGCTTCTCAAGCATGTTTTCCAACCACACGGCATTATTAAAGTTATTTTTATTAGCGTAACATAAAAGCAAACACAATGTGCAAGAATACTATTGATCGTGTTTATTTAAACTTTCTGGGATGTTTCAGGCACCTGTGGCATTTGGCTCTCCAACAATTTACACAGACTTGATATATCTTAAAATGAAGTACCATATGGAATGTTATGGTTATCTTAAAATCGCATTCAAATTGTCAATGCAGGGGTCTGCAAATTTGAATGTGCACAATTTGCACCCAATTTAAGTGGGAATGAGAAATACCTCCTCTAATGGCAGGTGGAAGACCCCATTCCAACATATGTAAACATCAAACGTGCACCATTTGCTCCTGTAATTTGTGTACATTGAGGGAACACGCAGATATAGTTTGCGCACACTGGTTTGTACATACAATGGGGCAGATTTATGTTAACTGGCGCATCCCGAGGGATGCGCCAGTTAACATGCGCCACAGTGCACCACAGCTACGCCACCCATGGTGCGCCGCATTTATGATGCAGCGCACCATGGGGCAAAAACGGCACAGATGCGTGACGCATCTGTGCCGGAAATTTGGCGCATTGCTGGAGTTGCGTCGCAAGCGCGACGCAGCTCCAGCAATGCTCTGGGGGGGCCTATTCTTTCAATGCTGCCTCAAGCCTTACGCCTGCTTCAAGCAGGCGCAGGGTTTTGACGCAGCATTGCCCTGAAAGTGACTGAGTGAAATCTCATAGATTTCACTCAGCCACTTTCAAGAGGCGTTCCTGCGCAGGAACGCCCCCCCCCTGCGCAGGAACGCCTCCTCATGGCGCAGTGCTGTACAACCTGACGCATCTCCTAGATGCGTCACGTTGTAAATAGGGCGCAGGGATGCGCCACGTTTCCGCGCCGTTGCGTCACGCAACGGCGGCGTAAACGTGGCGCAAGCCCTTCATAAATCTGCCCCAACGGGTTTAGTGACCTGATCCTGACTGGAACCACACATTGCTTAACCGGGACACTAAACTGCCTCTTACGGAGACAAGAAGAGGCAACGCACAGTGAGAGATCCGGGGAGGAGACGAGGAACAGGGTGAAGAGGGTGAAGTACCGGGGTACCCCTGAGAGCTTGAGACAAGACCGACATTACACACTTCTCCCGGTGAACGCTGTAAATGAATGTGCAGATTATTTCCCAGTAATCTTCCCAATTATCCACCCCTTATCCCTGTACTTTTAATAAATCAATTTAGAAAATTAAGGGATTGTTTTTTAATTTCTCCCCTTACCCCTACTCCTCCTTCGATCCAAGGAGTCCATAAGGGGGGCTCTTCCCATTAGGACGATCTAAGGCAAATTACCTAGGAGGGATGGAGTGTTGCAAGCATTGGTAACAGGAAAGGGATTAAGGAAGAATGTTTGTGGCACACTACCTCCACTGTTTACTATAAACATTGACTCAAAACTATAATTTGACCTTAATATGGTGCTCACGATATAATGGCTAATATATTGTGGACAAACATTTTGGTGTTAAGTATAGCCTTTCATGACTTTTTTACATTGAAGTGTAAAATATAGTTTACTATTATATTGTTTTTTATTACATTTTATTGAATTTCATTTTGTTTTTATTTAATTATTATGTTAGTGTGCACGTTATATTTAATTATTTGTAAAAAATAATATAGTAATGGATAATTTTGTTTTCTGGTTGCTGGGCGTACTGGTGGATTGAGTGGACAGTGGTTTTTGTAAGTATATATTTATTTATGTTTAATTGATTAATATGATATTTTAATTGGATTACATGTTTAATGCAGTTTTTAATTGTTACATTTTCATTTGGGGATGTGTAGTTTAGTGAGGGTTTGGATGGGTTGTTTTTGTGTAAATATTATTTTAATTGATTAATGTTTTTAATTGTTATTTCTTGGTTTACTTGTTTAATAAATGTTAAATCATGTAATATATTTTAATTTCATGTTATGGGTTTATTGGGAAATTGGGTTTGGGAGTGTTTAAATTAAATATTTTTCAATTGGTAAGAGCTGATTAATGCATTAATCATGCTAATAAGGTTTGCATGTGTTTGTAAAATGCTATTTTATGTATTTTTATGACTAATTTGTTTGGGGCTTGTTTGAGTATTGTTATTTCGATGACTATATTAATTATTGTTACTTATTTAATATTTTACAATTTTAATGTTTTTATATATATTGACATTTCAGATATATTCTGTTATGTGGTTTATATTGGGGAATGAGGGCATTGTGGGTCCTATTTACAAACTGAATTTTGTAGTACATTAGCAGTACAACAGTAGTGCTACAAAATGCTATTGATAAACTTCCGCCTCCCATCTTTTCTGCATCAATATCTGTGCCCCCAACTGCGGAGTCTCCAGATACGTAAGTATACATGTTAGTAGTACATGTGGGAGGGGCTGAAATATGGGGAATACTTACTACAAAATGGGAGCAGTTAAGGGAGAAGTAATGAGGGATTTAGAGAGGGACGTGCATCCAAACACAAAAGAGTAAATCCATTCCTCTTCATCATCAGCAAAATAAATGTATTTTGATCTAATCATAGGCTGTTGGAAATTGGGTTATTGGTATGAAACTCCACAGAAGCGGCAACCGCAATTTCTATTAGAGCGAAGTCAGAGTAACCCCAAATTAACCTGTGCTTAAACCTCTGGTACCTTGGCACCAAGCAGTCAGGCTTAAGTAAGAGGTAACATGCAGAGTATTTATGCATCACTTCAAGCAGTAAAAAAGTGAACACACTCTACAAGAAAAAATCCTAGCCAATTTTGAAAGGTAGAGAAAAATGTAATACATTATTTGAGACCAAAACAACAGAAATCCAATCAGTAGAACAAGAGATATGTAATGTCATACCTTTAGAGAAAAAAAGCTGTGCCTAGAAGCACAAATCACAAATCACAAAGTGTGGTTATCTGGTTGTGCTGGACAGGGTCAAACTCATAATTTCTGGCCCACCACGATGGAGCATGGGCCGGATACTGGGACCATGTTAGGCCTGCTAAACAACATTTTAAAAATTCGGGTTGAGGCACGTTGTGAGTTCCTGTGTCAAGGATGTGTCACAAAGTGACTGTACTGAGGAGCTGCGATGCGAGGTCCTGGTCATCATCGAGGATGCCGTAAATGAGGGGGTTGTAAGGTAAATTCTTGTGTCGAAGTTGTGTTGTGCACCAGCGGATCCGAGATGCCTGCGAGGCTGAAAAGCATTGTCCTGCTTCGTCATTGAGGATGCCATTGGCAAGGAGCTTGCGATGCGAAGGTCTGCGTTGAGGAAATCTTTGCCCAGCGGCAGTTCTGAAGAGATCACAGGGTGTGACGTGAAGTCTGCATCAGGGATGCGTCACTCATTAGTGGTTCCAAAGCGGAGCTGCGAGGAGATGCATCACATGACTCTACAGAGAGTGCCAAGTCCAAAATGACACCCTTTCAGCCAAAAGCCAAGGTACAATAATCAATACCTTAATGGGCTTCCATGCTTAGGCGATGGAACATATATTAAGGCCCTGTTATGCAGGGGCACTTGTCAGTTCTACGCCTCTCTGAACTCACTTGGACCACTCTGTCTACACTGTCATGAGCCACTGAACTAACCTCATCTGTGAATCCCTTCTGTGAAGCGTCTAACCTTAACTTGATCACAGATGTATCCCTGTGGTCAGAGAGTACCACCATGGCCTACAAAGTGAGGTGGCCCATTCTACCCCTTGGATCAGACATTTGTTCCCGACCCAAGTAAAACTATACCCATAAGGATGGCTACCAACAGAGTCCACTGATAGCTGTCAGTGTCAACAGCAAGGTCCTAGGCCATACAGGGTTCTCAGACCTCTGAGGTTTCTCAGAGTGCAGGGTAATAGCCCTGAGTCATAAGCACTCTTCTTTCACTCTCACTCCAACCAGTTCAGGAGTGGTATCCTGAGACTGGCTTTCATTCCTGTACCCTGAGGCTGATCAGGGTACAGGGGTGATTCCCCCCTCACCCTGCCCTCTATCTGGGCCATTGTACCTTCTGCTTTGGAGTGGTAAAGCTGAGCTTTCAGGACACCCGGACAGCCCGCCATTTCAGCTCTCCTGACACTGTGAAATTCCCCCCCCCATGGATGGTCTCTTGGTGCAGACCAGGTCATCTTGCTTGTGCCCCAACTGCGAGTAATCAAAGCACTGGGGATGGAAATGGGGCACACTGGACCTCTGCCCACTAGAACCTCCCCATCTATTCTTAAATGGGGAATGAGAACCCCTTTCCCCATACTATTCTGGGACCTGTCTAGGACACTATGCAACTACCCCTTATGTTGTTGGGTGGACCCTGAACCACTCTCCTCAAGATCACTCCCAGGAAAGTTCCCAGACAATCTGGTACTAAACGAGAGGTCTGCCTTTTTTGCAAGCTCCTTGGGTCAGCAATATTGCAGTCAGCCATATGTTGGCACAATTCTGTGATACAGGTAACTGAGAATGTGCTCTCTTAAAGTTAGATCATACAGCCCTTCATAATTACTCACTTGGCTGCCCGTCAATCAACCATTTAGTCAATTACAGGAGTAGTTAAGAAAATCTACCCAATACTGGCCAGTCATTCTGTGACTGTCCCTAAAACTTAAGCGGTATCTCTTTGGGGTGAGACTAAACTTAGTGATAAGGGTTACTTTCATGAGGGTGTAGGACGTCTGGTCAACCACATCTGAAGCCAAAAGGGTATCCCTCCCTACAGCTGGCATGTGTCTAAACAGATAGGTCTCCCAATAGTTCTCTGCAACCCTATGCATTCTTCTGGCTTCCTCATAGGCTGCAAACCACCTATCAATACCATCCCCACCTCAAAGCTGGGCATCAGGTCTTTGAGTATGTGGACTCCTTGATCTCCTTTGGACCCTGGAGTATCACTGCCACCATTTCTGCTAGATTCTGACAGCTGTTTGGTCTCCAAGTCCAGCTTCTTTAGACTCAGTTCATGAGTCAGCAGCAATTTTCTCTCTTTCAAGGCTCTCTCTTCTTCAGCCTTCATTGCCAGTTTTTTTCCTCCACCTTAAGTTTCGCCATCTGCAGCTTGAGTCTGTATCAGCTTTCCTGTCCACCAACTCCTCTGTTGACAGACCATAGGAGGATAAGCTCCTTTCCACTGTAAGAGGGTTCTCCATTTCTGGAAGCAAGACTTCCCCCTCCCCTGTATGCTGCATCTCAAGACTTGCACCCAGGTCCTCTCCTTTCTCCTCCCCATCATTTCCCTCATCCTGGTTATCCGTTGCTGTCAGCTACTGGTTAACCTCCCCCAAGACCCTCAGAGCTTTCTGAAGCTCCAACTTGTCCTTAAGGATAGCAAAGGAGGAAATACTCTGGCAATGATAAAAAGATCTCTCAGGAAGGTATTCTACACAGTCTGTATTTTGTCTTGTATCCACATAGCGCCAAATAAAAAAGCTGTATGTTACAGTAGCAACACATTTACCATGATTGAATGAGCTTACTCCCAATCTCATGGAAAAATTAAAAACAGAGGTTGCAGGTCTGAGATGGGAATGTTTTTAAGTCATTAGTGGTAATCATGTACCTTTATCATGAAACTGAACTCTCAAGTAGGACAAGGGCTTTACCCCACTAATCTCAATGTCCAGTATCTGGTGCTTCCTGGTCTTTTTAGACCTTGGACTCATCACAAGAAGAATATGGGATGTAATATAACTAGTGGAAAGGTCGAGGAATTTCATGAAACCAACCAAGGAGTCATGGAGCTGTTTTAGTGCTAAGGCCTTTCTTGCTAATAGTACCGCATCATCTGCGTAGAGAGGTACAGGGACAAAAATGATTGCCATAAAGTGGCATGTCTCTGCCTTCTCAAAGCAGGTAGGGTTTAAAATTATTTACATCATGAAAAGGAATGGGGTAAGGATACAGCCCTGTTTTACGCCACGCTTATGCTCAAAGCTCTATGTACATGACCCATCTGTATACTTATTTATTATAAGATGTAAATTCGGACATTGATCAATAGCGCTTCAGCCCGGCTTGAAACCATACTGAACGCCCAAAATGATATGATTCTCCTATGACCAGTGGACAAGTCTCGCTAAAACCTTAACCACAACTGTCAAATCCATCAGAGAGGTAAGTCTGTAACAACTTGGACCACTTTTGTCCCCTCTTTTAATAATTGGTACCACTATAGACTGTGACCAAGACTTGGAGATCCCCACGCTTGTTGCTGTGTTCAGGGTTTGAGCAATCATTGTAGATGACAAACTAGATTTTGACATTAAAAAAATCAAAATAACCCTGTTCAGGCCTGGGGCTTTTTTTAGTGTGCAATAGCATCTGTCACTTCTTCAGCTGTGAAAAGGATGGGAGAAACGCCAGAAGCAGGCATTAATAAAGAAACCCTATCGCTAGTAGTGGGCAAAAAACCTGAAACTGATTAATCCATTTTTCCTGAGGGATATGCTTTATGTTATTCCCAGCAAAAATTGGTCGGTTAGCTATTTTCCAGAATATAGAACTGTCTTTATGAGTGCTTGCCTGCGATAACTGCTCACATACCTCCTCTCTTAACTGGGCTTTTCTCTCCTTTATTGTTTCTTTATATAGCCACTGTCAGACCAAAAACACACCCTTTTCCCTGGGTGTGGACTTCAAAGTCTTCTGCATCTCTCTATGCACCCTAGAATAAACACTGTTGAATCATCTACAAGAACAATCCAAGTACAACAAGCATGGTTTTGTTAACTTCCCCCTAAAGTATATCAGAAACAACTAAGGAGTGCTTATGTGCAACGTAACATACGTGAAAAGCAAAAACAAAATCAAAGTGACAGGTTGTTCCAGGACCCCTACCTGGTTCAGGCAAAACTGGGATTTAGCATGTCCAATCCTAATAATCAGGAGTCAACAAACCTGTGGACAAGAATGACTGAATTCAACAGGGCAAGGCAAGTAACCTCTTGTTTAGAAGGACCCTCACTCACCACTAGTTGGTGACATGCTTCATCATCGGGTCCCCGCTGGGGTGTCCGAATGCCGCCCCAGCGTGCTACAACGCCTGAGTTACAGCGGAGCTTGTTGATGGTGAGTGTAATAGTGATTAAACTCAAAAGAATGTGCAACATATGTGAGTTCAAGGTTAAAAAATACAAGGTTGGAACCCAAACAAAATATTTAATGCGGGCCAACCCGTATTAGGGTTAAAAGCGTGAAAGTCGGACAACCAAGGGTTCTTTATTAGGAGACCTGTGTCCTTAATTACAATATCCCATCCGGGTGTGCTGCAACACCTGATTACAGTGAAGCGGGTAATTTTGAGTGAGTGCAGTGTGAACAAAAGTGATTTAAAAACTAACCAAGTATAACTTCAAAGAAAGACTTTATTCTAAAGCTACTTGGCAGTATTAAAAACAATTTTATGATACTTCCATAGGTTAGGTTCACCGATAGTATCTATGTGAATGGTCTACATGTTTCAACCTGTAATGGGAAGTGCCAGGTTTTCGTCAGGACCAGGTGGTGGGAGACCTGGGCGGTATACACTCGCTAAGGTGTATCCAACCCTCGGTCCCAGTGTACCAACTGTGTACTTACAGTTAGTAGTCCTTGTTCCAAAATAAAGACAAGAAGAAAAGCAAACTCATGAATTGAGTCAATTCCGGCTCATGGTAGTCAGTGCCAGTTAGCAGATCCTAGGCTTGATTGCGCCGCTAGATCCGCTGGGCTGTTATGTCTGATTACCGTCCACCGCTCCCCGTCGGAAGTATCATAACACTGTTTTTAATACTGCCAAGTAGCTTCGGAATAAAGTCTTTCTTTGAAGTTATACTTGGTTAGTTTTTAAATCACTTTTGTTCACACTGCACTCACTCAAAATTACCCGCTCCACTGTAATCAGGTGTTGCAGCACACCCGGATGGCATTTGGCCGTCCGGGTGGAACCCCGAAGATGAAAGCATGTCACCAACCAGGTTGGTGAGTGAGGGGTCTTCTAACAAAAGAACAATTTTCTTTTGAACTTTCCCCTTTACCCCCTTTTGCCAATAGGACCTCACAGGTCAATTGGTGATACTCCTCTTTTTGTTGAAATAGATTTATGTCTAGGGGACCAGGAGTGCCCCCGTCCACCTCCGTGGAAAATCCCTTACTCTCTTTATTGTTTTTCCGTAGAAGCCCAAAGTGCCAACTGTGTTTAGCTGGTTGTGCCTTACCGGGACAAAGTCACAAATTCAGGCTGACTGGGATGGAACCTGGGCTGGATACGGGGACCATGCTAGGCCCGTGAAACAAAGTACTTAAATCTTGGTTGCAGAGCGTTGCTAGATCCTGCATCGAGGATGAGTCCCACACCGGGGAAGTAAGCAGCGGGGTTGGGCTGCATTGTCTTGCATCATCAGCAAGGATGCCATCAATGAGGGGCCTTCGATGCAAAGACCTGTATCGAACATGGATCATGCAGCAGCGGTTCTGAGGAGACTGTGGGCTGCAATGTGCAGTCCTGTATCGAGGATGTATCGTGCAGTCAGTGCTTAATTTGTGACAGAGCTTTCCGGAGCTTAGCACCAGCACATCATTATCAGGGCCGGGTCTACAAGCATCTTGGTGCGTCATTCATTGATATATTGGATTTAACTCACTATTGGACTTTGTCAATAAAATGCTGTGGAACTAGTGGCCCATGCCAAACCAAAGCTGCTTTTTTTTGGAGCGTGGTGGCATGACGGTCGTCAGCATTATGTAGTACACAGATCCATCAGAGGCAGTGCTAGAAGCCTCGTTGCAGAAACGTTTTCTTATGGCTGATGGTGTCTGTAACAAACCGTCTCAGTATCTGGAAACCACAGGCCCGATGCAAGAATCGTTCAACCTCTTGTATTAAAAGTTTTTCGGGTGACGGATCTCATGGTCAAACTGATGCATTAGACTAATGAGCAGATCCAATATGTCTAATGTGGGAACGTGAAAATTTTGCTTTAGGCTCATATGATTTTGTTTTGATAGCGGTAGTGCAGTCTCTAGTGTACGGTGTGGTGCCCTTGAGAGCTGTTGTGCAGCCTCACGTGTGGTCTGTGATGCCCTGGAGAGGTGTAGTTGAAATCTCTAGTGTGGGCTGTGGTGCTCTGGAGAGCTGTGGTACTTTCCTCAGTGCGGGCTGTGGTGCGCTGGAGAGCTGTGGAGTGCCCTTACATGTGATTGCTGGCCGCTGGGCAGGCTTTGTAAACTTGGGCAAGCATCAGTTTTACCCTGTACTGCCAGGGCCACCAGACAGAGGGTACCCGAGTGTGCTTTGCAACTGATTGTAGCGCCAACCTCAGCAAAAACATTTATTGTTTATAGCGTTCTAATTGCATTGGAGGCTTTTATGTCAAATCTTTTTCCTGGTCAGGTATAAAACGATTGTTTGCTTTCAAAGTCAGGCACACTCCTGACGCAGACCAGGGCTTACTTATGTAGCGAGGCCTACAGTAATATTGACTTGCTAGAATGGGGCTGCCCGAGGCCAACACAGGAGGCCTCACCCCGCTTACCATTGAAAGGGGCAGGGACTTTAGGGGAGTCCCCTCCTGGGCGCGGGCAGTGCCGGGTCATGTCCGGTGTGCGAGGCGGGGTGAGGGGTGTATATGTCCCCCTCACCACGCTGACGACCTCTTTGTCGGCGCACCGGATATGCGCGACCGCTGCCTCGCGGGACACGCCGTCAGGTCGTGTTTACCTGGAGCTGTACCCTGTGGTGAGTCGTAATCCCCCCCCCCTTTTATAATATACATGGCATTGAACGCCTGGCAAAGCCGGGGCGGCGGTCTGCTACGAGGTGGGGGGTGGGTACAGCTCCCTGGGGCCCGGTTCATTTTCCCTGTGCTCCGGGGACTTCGGGTTTCGGCGCCATGCTAGAGTCTGGTTTCTATCATTGGCGGTTTCTGTAGCTCAGTTGATGTTGTTGGTGGCCCCCCTCTCATAGGTTGGTATAGCGAGGAGGTCGGAATTGTTGTTTCGCGTCTCAGAATAGGTGCAATGCATGGGTTATTACTGGGAATTCAGCCTAATAGTACTGACCTTCCCACGCACTCTCTGGGGTATGCCATCGCTGCCGGCGGATCCATGGTGCAATGGATAGCGCAACGGATTAGAGGTTGTGAGCATTTATAGATGTGGACGTGTTCCGGCAGAGTCGCTGGTCTTATGCTGTCAAACTGAGCGGAAGGAATTCAGGCATGACCCTGTTGTTTAAGCGCTGCGCTGGGATAAAGGGATGTCCGCCACATTTACAGAGGGGTGAGAGAGACAGAAGGTCGTTCCTAATGTTTAGAATAGGAAAATTCTCTGGACTGTTGCGCAGAATCGGGCAGAACTGAGCGGGAGGAAGGGACGGATGTGTGGCTTCCCGGGGTGGCGTCAGCTGTTGCTAATCGACGCAAAAGTTTTGGTGGCATGGTTTCAGGCCGGGCAAGGGTTTGGCTGCATCGGGGACAGTGCTGGTTCCGGTGCGGGACAGGACGGACGGGCTTTACGATGGTTTAAAGGGCGACATCGAATCCCCCTCCTCTGCTTTGCGTGTAGTTGTGACATGGCTCGTTAAGTTTCCCAGGACGTGTCGTCCGGCGACTTAAGGTCGGGGTGCGTTGACGGGACAGCCCAGATGTATTGGGGTGCACCGGTCACCATCTTGGGTTTTTTCGGAGTTATTTAGCCCGTTTCCCCTCGCACCCAGCTGTGCCACGGAGTGGTTTTATTAGATGAATGGGTCTACCTTTGTGGTGCTACTTTGTTATCTGTTAGCAGGATTGCATAACAGTGCTAGGGTGTCTTGATTTTGGGGCGCGGCCCCCCGTTGTGGTCAGTACGCATAAGCCCGCCCCGCCCCCACCCGTGGGCCAGTCTGTGCCCCTGTCGAACCAACAATTTCAGTGGTGCAACGAGACCACTGCATCTTTGCGACTTCCCACACCACGGTATGGCCTGGCACCACCAGGGTCTGATCTCCCTTCTCACACCCTTCCTGCCGACTGTGAATGTTTTCTGCCGAGATTGAGGCGTAAGGGCCTGAGCTGACTTCAGGGGTAAGGCGTCTTGCGCAGGCGAGGATGCGCAATTATGGCTGACCGAGTGTGCGTTAGGAACGGATGCGGTGTTGCGATAGGTGGGCACTGCACCTGTATGTGGGCGCGGTGGTAATAGCGGCACGCTGCAGTGATGACAGATGGGGCTGCAAGGGATTAGGCAGGCCTGTATGCACCAAAGGGACGCTAAGAGTGACCACCTTAATTCTACCTTTAAGTAGAATTTGTGCACTATTTTCTGTATTTTTCCGTGTGGCCGAATATAATTGGTGGGGACATGTCTAACATTGTTCGAGAGGGGTGGACTATTGTAGTGAGGCTGCCTTTATCATACACGGTTGAGTGAATAATTACAGTTCATTGCGAGAATTTACCGGTGAGTAGGGGGCAAGCTTGTACTGTTCGACCTGGGACTGCTTCTGTTTCGATCGTCTCTGTAAGGCTGTCCGCCGAGAAAAATACGGCGCCAGGAGCTGGCCCCTTGCTATATATTTGTATTAGTACCAGGAGAAGGGTACTTAGAGTTGGTTTCGATTACCCAACGCCGCATCGGGTGTGACAAATTTGACTGGCACATAGGCAGAGGCCGTGCCCCTGAGTTTTGTGAGCATTGACCATGCCTGTCCTCGCTGGTCGTGGGGCGCCTGCTGTTTGTTCTGCACAAATGTTTCAAGTTTGGGTCCGTGCCCGGAGCCGATGAAAGAATTAGGGGACCGTAACTGACAATTAGCGATGCTAGGCCGGCCTTGGATACCAATTGAATCCAAAAATTCTTTATTTCGGTCTTTTTAGACCATAAAAGATACAGTAAAAACATTCAAGCTTAAAAAACATTCCCTTATGTAAAAAACATTGCATACAAATTAAATTCCTTGGAAGTCTATTCATGAGAGGGAGTACATTACAGTTCATATCAATGTTCAGTCTTTTAGAAGTTTATTCCTTTTCTGCCACCTGGCCATTATGTATTTGGCAACTGCAAAGACTATGTGGGGCAGAGTGCTAGTTTTCAGTATTCTGTAAGAGTTCAGATGGCTCCTTATGCCCAAGTTCCTACATAATGGCACAAGCCAATATTTCCTTGGTCTATTGTAGGCTGGGCAGAAGAACAGAACATGAATTTCCTCCTCATCATGATTACTGCACCCCGGACAGATTTTATCATCACTCTTTCTCCATTTGCAAGTAAAAGTTTTAATAGGCAGGGTGCCCAACCTCCATTGGATGAACAATTTCCGTGCTAAAATGGGGAAAATAATGTCCATAAAACCTTCAAATTGATAGGAATTTTTGGAATCCAAAAATCGGTCTGTTAAAGTGCCGTTATTGGGTGCAGATACCTGAGTAGATAAACTTTTTTCCTTGTGTATTTCCACCAGTCTTTTGCGGGAGATCCTTTGGCAGCCTTGTTCAGGAGCCTCCTATAACTCCAGGAGTCTCAGGCGATACAGTTCTTTCTTAATGAAGACCAACCAAAGAATTTTGTCACGCTTGTTCAAGTTCATTACATGAATGAGGTCTTGCCTATAATGAGCAAGCTTGCTTGTGGTCCAAAGCCTGTGCCAGAATCTTAAAGGCTTTAATTCCAGATCCTCAGCTATAGATGGGAGACCCACATCTAGACTCAAGGGGAGCAGGGGTGTGCCACGGGGAGGGCTAGGAGACGTCTGAGGAAGTTATTTTCTACACTGAGAAGTTCTTTCCCTGCTTTGTGCCCCTATAGCTCACTACCATAAGAAGCGGCCGCTTTGGCTTGAGTTTTATACATTTCTATTGCCAGGCTAATGGGTTTAAAAGTAGAAGTGTTTGCAACCTTCAAAATTGCACCAGACAATTGACAAAGCTTTAGCTGGGATCTTACTATTTGGGGGTCCCAAGATAGGTTCTCATGTAGGGTTACACCAAAATACTGGAAGGTTTTTACCCTTTCCAGTCTTGCTGAGCCCAAAGATGGGTTAGGTCTGGTTTTAGGGGAGGGGTTGAATATCATGAATTTGGTCTTTTCTGTATTGATCTCAAGACCATGTTGTCTGCAGAAAAGACCAAATCCATCTAGGATCCGCTGGATCCCCGTCGGTGATTTGGAAAGCAGGTGGGTATCATCGGCGAACATGATAGCCGGTATCCTCCTGCCTGCCAAAAAAGGAGTGTTGTTGTCCCTAACATTGTCGAGATGGGATATGACACTGTTAACGTAGAGGCAATACAGGGTTGGTGCCAAAACGCAGCCCTGCCTTACCCCTCTAAGGACTGGGAACCTGGATGACAACGCTCCATCCCTCCCACACCTAACCTGTGCAAAATTACTGGTGTGGAGCCTAACTATAGCGTGTAGTAGATGGATAGGAACACCCAGCTCCTTCAGGACCTCCCACAATTTCTTGCGGGGAACCAGGTCAAAGGCTGACCTCAGGTCCACGAACACCATGTGCAGCCTCCCCCCCTCGATCCTCACAGTTTTCCAATAGAGGAGAACATGGCGGAAAATCTGATCCATGGTGGACGTGTTTTTCCTGAAGCCAGCCTGGAGGGGACTCAGGATTTCATTTTCCTCCATCCAATCCAGAAGGTAGTCCAAGAGAAGGCGGGAAAATTGTTTTTGGG
This sequence comes from Lissotriton vulgaris, assembly GCF_964263255.1. Lineage (NCBI taxonomy): Eukaryota > Metazoa > Chordata > Amphibia > Caudata > Salamandridae > Lissotriton > Lissotriton vulgaris. The sequence continues at coordinate 1,060,506,039 of NC_141693.1, read as the reverse complement.
GGACATCTATGAGGCTGATCGGCCTGTAGTTGGCTGGGAGAAGAGGAGAGCCCTTTTTAAGAATAGGCACTATCTCCGCCCTAGCCAAGTACAGAGGAACTCCATTCCTCCCGCGATAGAATTGAACAATATGAGTAGGTACCGGCCCCATATCTCCGGATGGTGTCTAAAGAGGTCACCAAGCAATCTGTCTAGTCCCGGGGCCTTCCCCTTCTCCAATCTCTCTATTACAATGACCACCTCACCGAGGGTAAATTCTAATCCAGCTACAGGATTGGATATAACATCCGGGTGCACATCATTGGCAAATTCGGAGGTATCTTGGTACAATTTGCCAAAATGGTCTTCCCAGACGGAAGATGCAATGTTTGACTCCACTGCAGCTTTTGGTTCTCCTGTGCCTGTGTTTACCAAAGACCAAAATTTTCTGGAATCCCTCACTTCTAGCGCTAGGGAGAGATCCTGCCATCTGTTCCAATCCCTTTCCGACCTTGCCACTACCATGGCTTCCCTATATTTCCGCCTAAGATCAGCGACCTTACCCTTATCTGAACCTGCTTTTATTGTGGCTATTAACTCTGTCTTGATCTTTCTACAGGAAGAATTATACCAGGTTGAAGTTCGGGTCTTTTTCTTCCATGGGGCTACCACTGGATAAAAAACCTCACCAAGAGCTCCCACTAGGTCTACATGGATTTGGGCTACTTTCTCATTGTAGTTTGGTGGTCTGGGCTGATTAATTAGTACATCTAGTTCATTTAGCTTAGGGAGAGCTAATTCATAGATTTTAGTTATACTCTCTTCTGATTTAACCAGTTTCCCCCATTTTACCCTACGTCTATTGGAGCTAAGAACCAAATTCCCTGGATCTTCACTGGGATTGTCGGGTAATGACCCAACCACAGGTGCAGGGTGCACCATATCTAATAAAAGTGTGTTGTGGTCGCTGTCTGTTCTTACGATTACCCTAAAATCCTGTACCTTGGACCACAGACCAAAGTCCACAAAAATATAGTCCAGCCTCGATTCATGGTCCTTCCTATTAAAGGTACACAATGAAGGGATGTCAGAAGGGGTGCGTCCATTGCAGGCCCTTAGCGCAAAATTTAATGTTAGGGACATAATTTGCACTGCGAGAGGGGACCAGGATTTAGGGTGGGGGGATTGACATGACGGTACACCCCAAAAGTCATCTTCAGCAGTGAGGGCACCCTCCCTTAAACCTTCCAGTGGTTCAAAGTGGCAGTTGAAATCTCCGCCCATCACTATCTTACAATCAGTGTGGAGTTGGCCCAAGAATGACGAGAGATCTTCTAGTGTGGGTGACTCCGTGGACACACTGACTGGGCGAGAGTAAACATTAATGATTGCCAGATTTAACACATTAGGCCACTTGAGTAGAACACACTGTATGTCTTGCTAGAACGTCGGTACATTCTCCGCATTACACCCAATGTGACTAGCTACCCAAACCGCCAAACCACCTGAGGGCCTCCCTTTACCACTCCACCTGGCTTTAATTTCAAAAACTGCATACCCTACTCTACACAGGGGTTCCCTGGCCCATGTCTCTTGGAAAAGACATATATCACTACTGCCTACTAGGGAATCCCAGTCATTTGTGTGTAGTTTATTAACAATACCCGCCACATTCCAGGAGAGGACCTTTAGGGTTTCGGCTGCTGGTTTTAATCCCAGCCACCCAGTTTTCTCTGGTTCGGTTTCCGGTGGTGGAACTGCGGACCCTTGCAGGGATGATTCCAAGAGGGATAAGGCAGTGGGTGTTAGGTTAGGACCAGGCGGAACTACAGGTGTTGGGCTGTGACCAAGTGGATTACAGGGTAAGTTACTTACTCGGCCCGGGGAGCAAAAAGGAATTAAGCCTTCCTGGGGGGATGGATCAATTTCTCGAGTGATGACATCAGTATCGCCTACAGATTCACTGGCGATACTTTGCGTACATCGTGAGGATGCACCCTTTCGGAGTCAATCGACCTGATCAAGGCAGCTGAATCTGCTGTGGTGTACATAGGTGCCGTAAGCAAGAATAATATTAGGGGTGGGCCTATATCTTGACCCATCAACAGCAAAGCCAACCCTTGTCCAACCATCGTCCCTCCTCATAGTCAGGTCATGTACATTGGGGTAGAAGTATGACAGGGGGACCAATTCTATGGAGGTATTTCCTGAACCCCCAAGCCAATTATAGATGTAGGTAGCAACCTGGGGACTCTTGAAGCTTACAATTATACAGTCCCCCACACTTTTCTTGCCTGTGTACCCAACCCATGGGACCCTTCTAACCATAAGAACCTCTCCTCTAAGATTAGGTGGTAAGGGCCTTTGAATATTTAACCAGCTAATGACCTTATTGCGTAGGGAATCATAAAGTTCTACCGCGTCGCTGGAAAGCTCTGGAACCCCCATCAAAATCACAGTATAGGCTCCCGCCTCAGGAGGCAGGTTAACTGCTTTTCGCTGGTTATTAGAACTAGCTAACCGGTTTGGGCAGTTAGCTGTTTCATTCGATGGTCTTTCCTGGCCAAGTGAGCTGGCCAAAGCGGGTAGCTTCGACCTCCTTACAGTTGGTACCGGAGGCAGTTGCCTAGGGAGGGGTACAGGGGCAGGCTGTAGCACCGGGGCTGTACTCATATTTTCCCCGGCGGGAGCTATTGGTGGAGTAGGGGCCATAGTATTTGTAACAATAGGGAAATGAGAAGTCCCAGCATTATCCCCATGGGCTCTATGTGTGCTTTCTCTTGGCCCTCGCTGATCGCCACCACTACCACTTAGTCTTTCTATAGCTAGAAGTCTAGCCTCTATAGAGTCTAATTTGAGGGAGAGAGGATCCAGAAGGCTTTTGAAGATGCCAGTGAGTGAGCAAATAATGTGCTCTGAGGTGTTAGGAGCTACCCCGCCAAAAATGAAAGGGCCAGTGTGAGTGGGTATGGGAGTGGGAGGTGGAGTGCTTGCCGTTTCCAAATCGTTCCCCATTAAAGATGTTCCGGGGGTAACCAGGCTATCCTCAGTGGTGTTCACTATGGGATCAACTTTAGCCCTTTTGGTGCCTTTGGACTTCCTAGATCTTTTCCTTTTCGGGGCAGCATCTTCTCTGTGGCCCAAGTATTTAACTGATGTAGGACCGTCCCACTGAGCCCTAGATGGTACTATCTCAACAGTGGGGGAGGGTTCCACCTCATCAGTGTTACGTAGTGAGTCTCTGTCCCTATGGGAGTTGGATGGTGTCCTTAGCTGTTGTAGGACAGACTCTATGGTTTGGTCAATGCTGTCCATAAGTGATAAATGCGTCGCATCAAGAAGTAGTGATGTCCTAGTATTAGATGATAAATCTGGTGATGCCAGATGCGAATTTTCTATACCCTCCGTGATTTGCTTTTCCAGCACAGTCAGACCCTTATTAACCACTATGTTTGCCCTAGCTAAAAAGTTATCCAAAGTACCTGAGGCCATGGAAGTTGCCTTACTTCTTGTTTCTCTAGTGCTCATTTTGTTAACTCCAAGCTTCTGTGCAGACAGGCAGGGCGGTAAAAGGACGGAGAAAATACCTGAGAGAGGGGCATTAGGGGGGTAGCCCGGTCCGGTCTCTACCGTTCTCTAACGGCCTCAAACGGCCCGCCCTTTGCCCGGGCTTCGCCCCGGGCTTTGTCCCGCGTGCGTCCCGCGTTGCGCGTTGGGATTCAAATTAAGTAACAGCAGAGGGTGGAGGCGGAGCATGCCCGGGAAGAGGCACCAGCTGTGGATGTCAGAGAGAATGCTGGTCCTCGCAGTCCCGGGCGTCCGCACTGGCTCCTTTCAATCAGGAACTTCCCCCGTGTGATCCCGGCCTCAGCTCTCAAATGTCAGGTAACTCGGCAGGAGTTTTATTTTCCACCAGGAAGGCAGGGAGGCAGAAACCCGGAGTCCAGGAACTGCTACGAGTAGATACACACAACAGCTGTTGATGGCGGCCCGCAGAGACAGACCTCAATACTTGGAGATGCGAATTGTTTTCGATGTACTTTTGGCAATACAGTTGCGCTTGTATATAGTTGCATCCCTCACGGTTTCTTGAAGAGAAGTATTATAGTTGGTGAAGCGTCAATTCAAACCGAGAATGTGACTGCCTGCACACATGTTTACAGGATCATTTGGCACATGATTAGAAAAGCAATGTGAGCCGATGCTGAGCACCAAGTTTAGGGGAGAGGACTGCCGACTTTGGTTCTGTAGACCAGGATTCGAGCCTTGGGGTCGTGTCCACATCCTGTAATGCTGGGCAAATCACTTAATCTCCCCATGCCTGAAGAATGTGTAATGTAAATTCAGTGCTCATGTTTGCGCTACAACACTTGCGGGTCGAGTTTGCATAATATAAAAATGCTTCCAACGCGGCTCTCACTATGACAAAAGTGCAAATGGGAGTTTTAACGGAATCTCATGAGTGAGTAATACACTCTCTTGGGAACTCAATGCCGGTAGAGCAGGAAATGCCCCTACGGACATAATATACACAGAATGCGGCTGGCACAAATTAAGCCATACTGTGGGTCCGAATCACTGTTTGCACGGCTGTAAGGGGATGCTGGGGCATAGGGGACGCCATGGGTTTGTCCCGGCCCTCATCCACCTCTCAGGTGTATCTGTTGCGGTTCCGAATGCGCTATGGCCGCCACAGCTTGGGGTGGGATGAAAAAACGGGAGGGTCTCTCAAAGGGGGCATGGCCAATACAATTTAGGGCGTGGCCTAAAACACACACAAAAAAATGGTGCTTAGCATAGTGTGCCGCCCGTGTGGATTTTACTTTTTCGTCATTGCACATTGATACATGATACAACAAGTAATAGCATACCTACAACAAGTCAGGACTATTGGCTTTGCCAATGGTTGCTAGTTGCATAGGATACATGAGTAGCAAATATGGCCTGTATATAATATTGAAAAAGCTTCCACTTAGAGCCCTCGTGACACCAGGACAGCGTTGCTGTTCCCGAGTTTCGCAAAGTGAAGGGAGGCCCAGCGAGAATATGACTCTAGAGGTTCCCCTTCACCCAACAAAGCTCAACTGGCTTGAACTTCTCCACCAGTGTGAGGAGAGCAGTGTGAGTGTAGCGATCGCTACCATCGACACAGCCAAATGCAAAAGATTCCGTACTGACCGTCCCTTACGGAAATACTACAAGTCCCAGAAGGCCATCCGGCGCTGGGGGTTGAATCAATGGGAGGACCTTATATAAACTCCACCTCCGGAACACAACGGGGCTTGTCAATCTTGTTCCGTATTCTCTCGTAGCAGTATTTGGGTGTTCTCTCTCGGAGTGGATTTCCTGTGAACTACGCTGATTAACAGCCTGCGTGGTCAGAGATCTTGTTCAGCACGACGCCGACGAACAACCAGCGTGGTCATAAATCTGATCTGCACGACGCCGACGAAGAGCCAGCGTGGTCAGTCGTCATTGGAGCAATCAACGCCGACGAAGAGCCAGCGTGGTCAGGACTCCAGGAGAATTCTTGTTGCAAGCCGTATTCTGTCGTGCAAGTATACCTGAGGAGTGCGGGCTCGCCTCCTGTTCTTTCGTTCATTGTTATGGTTTAGTTTGGTACTAGGGCATCTGCCATTATTGTTTATATACTGGGGATTCCCGTTTTCTCTGTCCAGGTTTTACTGACACTACCTGCTACTTGGGCTACACCGTTCCACAAGGTGTATTGTGGTTCTTACAAAGCGTGGCTTCTAACGCTTAGTACAATTAGCCCTCCTTATATACCTTTGTTACCTACAAATTGTTGTAGGTCGAGAAGTGAAGCTAACTTCTTTGTACTTCTGGCAATCTTTTCGCTAGTGCGCAGTGCGTATTCTTGGATTCATTCTCGGATACATGGGGTTGAGAAACTGGTGAGTGTTGCATCCAAGGGGGAGAACCAAAGTTCATACAGTTATCTTTGTGGCATTAATCTTTTGCTCTCTGTCCCCTCCTCTACCTGCAGTGTCCCAGTACCAGTAACCTCGTGGTGTAACGACCAGACGATACCAGAAGTAACATTCCCCCGATGCCAATCCACCTCCCGGCCCCTTTCAGTACAGGCTCGAATAGTGGGTATATTCCATTGTTGGGGTTTGTGCGGTGCGGAGTTGGGAGGACTATCGTCTATCGTCTCTGCTGGCCATCAGAGTGAGGTTAGTGGCGCTTGCGTATTCTTGCGCTGCTTTCAATCCCGACAGATTGACAAGCCCAAGAGTACAGCCCAGCCTAGACGATGGATACTAATACGATTCTCACTTCCTTGCTGGAGAGCTTTACAGAACTTCAACAAGAAGTTCAAACCTCCCGTGCAGAGAACCAGGCTTTATATAAAGAGGTCTCTGATTTACGCAAAGACATGTCCGACCTTGCACATAAAGAGCCGGTGGTGAAACCGTTGATTAGGCCGGCTACCTTGCAGCTGCCTTCTTCCTTCCAAACAGGGGGTTCGTTTGCAGCCCCATCCACTTCTACCGAGACCACTCCCACGGTCCATATAATCCAAAATCAGGGAATACCTCTAGCTCCCCCCGAAAGGTTTTATGGAGACCCGCGAAAATTTGAGACGTTTTTGAATCAATGCCGTCTACATTTCCTATGTAAGCCTATGGTTTTTCAGGATGAGGCTTCCAAAACAGCCTTCATGATGTCCTACATGGGAGGGAATGCGTCCAGTTGGACCATTCCTTTGCTGGAAAGGAATGACCCTGTTTTGCATAATTTTTCCGATTTTTGCCTAGAACTACGTAAATTATTTGACAGAAAGTCCCACATGTTGTCCCTAGATCACGAATTAATGACCTTAAGACAAGGATCCCAGGATCTGTTGTCCTACATAACCACATTTAATCGCCTTATCGTTGAAAAGGATTGGCCGGCTCAGAAGCCCATTTCCTTGTTTTATCAAGGGCTCCGGGGAGAATTGAAGTACGTATTAGCACAGGTAGTGCAAATGCCTTCTACCTGTGAGGAATTAATAGATTTGACCGTCCAACTAGATCACCGGTTGCTGGAACGAAAAGGGGATAGAAACAGGGGAGACAATAGATACTCATACCCCATGGTTAGACCCCGGCAAGGGGGTGAAGAAAAAGTAAAGACACCAGAAGGACCGGAACCCATGCAAATTGGGGGAATACGTGGTCCTCTCACCAGGGAAGAAAGGGACAGGAGACAGAGGCTCAAACTTTGCCTATATTGTGGCAAAGGTGGGCACTTCATCAATGACTGCAGAGCGAGGAATTACGTTCCAGGGACAAATCCCCTTCCTCGAGTGCAGGCTGCTCTTAGCTCCAGTGAGCCGGCGGAAAACTGAAGGTCTCGGATCAGATAGAGACCTCTGATTTGAGACGACCACATGATAAGGGCTCCCCTTATGTCGCAAATACCCTACACCCTGCAGTCGCCCATATGAACGTGAGTGTTTCTTTATGGGTAGCTAATCAGGACCCTTTAAGACTCGATGCCTTGTTAGACTCAGGGGCAACAGGGAACTATATCGATCAAGACTATGCCTTCCGCATGGGTATCCCCTGTGAAAAGAAACATATACCTGAAAGCGTTAAAACAGTGGATGGTACTGTACTGACTTCAGGCCCTGTCACGTACCATACGCTTGCCTTGTTAATGAGATTCGGAGAAGATCATTGTGAGTACATCCAGTTCGCCCTTATTGATGCCCCACAGTTCCGTCTCATTCTAGGTATGCCCTGGTTGACGCTGCATAATCCTTTGGTAAGCTGGGCGTCCCGTACAGTCTGTATGACTTCTGAGTATTGTAAAGAACATTGTCAGGATGGGATAAACCATGACTTCCCACCTGATCCATCACCCGCTACTTTCCTAGCAAGTGCATGTTCAGTTGATTCCTTTTGCTGTGCCACCGCATTACCCAATGAGTACAGTGATTTTCACGCCTTGTTCGACAAGCAAAAAGCCACCCAATTGCCTCCCCATCGCACCTACGATTGTAGGATCATCCTCATTCCGGGTGCGGATATCCCTTGCAGCAGGGTATATGCCCTGACAGAAAAGGAGACGCTGTATCTAAAAACCTATATCGAGGACAATCTGGCATCTGGGTTCATAAGACACTCCACCTCCCCTGCCTCGTCTCCCATGTTCTTCATACCTAAGAAGGACTGTGAGGAGTTGCGACCTTGTATTGACTATCGAGCCATCAACAAAGTAACAATCAAGAACCGTTATCCTCTGCCCCTAATTCCAGTGTTGATGGATCAGTTGAAGGGAGCTCGCTATTTCACCAAACTCGATCTCCGCGGGGCTTACCATCTCGTTCGCGTAATGAAGGGGGACGAGTGGAAGACTGCGTTTAGAACTAAGTTTGGTCTCTATGAATATCGGGTGATGCCTTTTGGCCTATGCAACGCCCCAGCCGCCTTCCAGTTCTTTATGGACGAGGTGTTAAGGGGGTGTTTGGAGTCATTTTGTGTGGTTTACATTGATGATATTTTAATCTATTCTGCATCTCTGTTAGACCACATCACACATGTAAGAACTGTGTTGGAACGGCTACAACAAAACTCACTGTATGCCAAGCTGGAAAAATGCCTTTTTCATGTTCAGCAAGTGGCCTTCTTAGGTTATGTTATCGATGCTCAAGGGTTTCGAATGGACATGAGTAAGGTTAAGGCCATCCTAACTTGGAAAACGCCACAAAACGTCAAGTCTGTGCAGAGCTTTCTTGGTTTTGCCAACTATTATCGGCGTTTCATTCAAGATTTTTCTAAGGTCATCCATCCCATCACTGCCCTTTTGAGGAAAAATGTCCCTTTCAGATGGGGAGAGGAAGCCGAGAACTCATTTCAACTTCTGAAAGAGAAGTTTACGCAAGCACCCATTCTTCGACATCCGGACCCTAAGATGCCATTTGTGTTGGAAACTGACGCATCACAGTATGCTCTTGGGGGAGTCCTGTCCCAACGCCACCCTACCACAGGTCAGCTTCACCCTGTGGCATATTACTCTAAGAAGCTCACCCCATCTGAAGTCAATTATACCATCACTGACAAAGAGCTCTTAGCCATCAAAAGAGCGTGTGAAGAATGGAGACACTACCTCCTAGGGGCATTACATACTGTCGAAATCATTACCGATCATCGTAACCTGTTGTTCTTGAAAACAGCAAAGGCTTTGACTCCTCGTCAACTGAGGTGGACCCTCTTCTTCTCAGACTTCGATTTCGTGATCAAATATAGACCTGGGACCCGTAACGGAAAAGCAGATGCGCTCTCAAGGTTGGAAGATGAAGAAGTAGTAGTTCCTATGGATCCCCCTTTTATTCTTAAGGGGACCGAACATTCGGAACTGTCCATTGCCTTAATCACTTCCGAAGATTTTCTAGAAGACGTTAGAGTCGCTCTAACTGACCAGGACATAGCAGCCTGGGTGCAAGAAGAGCCTGACAATCGATGCGAAATGGATCAGTTGGCATATCATTCCATGCCTTATATATACCCCTACCTGCGTTGCAACGCAAAGTCTTGGAATGGGCACATGATTCTGCTTTAGGGGGACACATGGGCATTCACAAGACCACCGCTAATGTGGAGCGATCTTTTTGGTGGCCTGGTGTCAGAGCTGATTCTAAGGAATATGTAAAAAACTGTGCGATCTGTGCACAGGCAAAAGCCAGTCATATCAAACCACCAGGACTGTTGCAGCCGTTACCGATTCCACCCAAGCCATGGCACACCTTGTCCATGGATTTTATTGTGGAAATGCCCCCTTGTGAGAAACAAACGGTCGTTCTGGTGGTAGTCGACCATCTAACGAAAATGGGACATTTTATCTCTTTGCCTGGTCTGCCTTCCTCCAGTGACTTAGCCAAAGTTTTCCTGCAACACATTGTACGACCACACGGATTGCCAAGTGTGTTAATTACTGATCGGGGAACACAATTCACCTCTCGTTTTTGGAAAGCTCTATGTACCATTCTACAAATAGATGCTCGTCTCTCGTCCAGTTACCATCCGCAAACGGATGGTAAAACGGAACGACTGAATCAGACGCTTGAACAATACCTGCGATGTTTTACATTGCAAAACACCACGGATTGGACCATCCTTTTGTGGTTGGCGGAATTCGCCTACAATAACGCGTGCATAACACCCTGGGTTGTTCTCCGTTCTTTTGCCTTTATGGATTCCACCCGAACATGCTTCCATTTGAATGGCCGGCGGAATCCTTGGTTCCTGCCATTCATGAACATCATGCTCATCTTCGAGCTATTCTGATCGAGGCTCGGAACAATTTGGAAAAAGCCCAAACAGCCCAGAAGTGTTTTGCTGATAAGAGATGGACCCCGGAACCTGAGTATAAGGTTAGAGACAAAGTCTGGCTTTCTACGCGCAACCTGCATATTAGGGGACTTACGAAGTTGAAACCTAAATATGTTGGTCCCTATGGTATTTGTGAAGTAATAAATGCTGTAGCCATGAAACTCTCCTTGCCCGTGTCGTGGACCATTCATCCTGTGTTTCATGTGTCACTCCTGCGTCCCTGTCTTCCAAGCGTAAGGTTGCCTGAACGTCCTCGTCCTGTGGAAGTTGAGGGGCAAGAGGAATATGAGGTACTGTCTATCCTGGACTCTCGCATGGTCCGTGGCAGAATTCAATACCTGGTTGATTGGAAAGGATTTGGCCCCGAAGACAGAACCTGGGAGCCTGTGGACCATCTACATTGTCCCGATTTGGTTGAACAATTCCATGAGCGGTATCCCGGGAAGCCAGGTCGTCCGCCGGGACGGCGGTCCACGAGAGGGGGTTCTGTAGCGATCGCTACCATCAACACAGCCAAATGCAAAAGATTCCGTACTGACCGTCCCTTACGGAAATACTACAAGTCCCAGAAGGCCATCCGGCGCTGGGGGTTGAATCAATGGGAGGACCTTATATAAACTCCACCTCCCGAACACAACGGGGCTTGTCAATCTTGTTCCGTATTCTCTCGTAGCAGTATTTGGGTGTTCTCTCTCGGAGTGGATTTCCTGTGAACTACGCTGATTAACAGCCTGCGTGGTCAGAGATCTTGTTCAGCACGACGCCGACGAACAGCCAGCGTGGTCATAAATCTGATCTGCACGACGCCGACGAAGAGCCAGCGTGGTCAGTCATCGTTGGAGCAATCAACGCCGACGAAGAGCCAGTGTGGTCAGGACTCCAGGAGAATTCTTGTTGCAAGCCATTGAGAGAGCGCAAACTGAACAAAATGCATGAGTGCACCATAAGCACAAGTTAGTCGCACAATTATAATAGAAGTGCTTGTAAGGGTTGAAGATATTCACCTATACTTAGATGTGTGTAGTTAACATAGAAAATACATATAGAAGTGGGACTGACGCAGAAATGTGTGGAAAATGTATTCTTATTAGACGTGATTAATCATGATCCATGTTATGTAGCTGCTAATGGAGGAATGTCATGCTGCAAGGCATCGAAGGGAGCAGGCCTCATGGCCAGGGCAGAAGGGTTTAGAAATGTACACTTATACATAAACATGGATTGCACTAATGTTATAGTGATTTTGTTTATTCGTTAGATTTATATTCCATAGAAGTGTTTTCTCATTATCCGAGAATAAGATGCTAACATGTTATTTTAGTTTAACCTCTGCGAGAAGGGTTGTAGGCCTGAAGAGAGAAAAAGGGTTTTCTTATTTGCACGTGCTGATACATGTCGAGTTGTATTGAGAAATAAGTTGCAAACGTCTGTTGAAAGTCTATGAGAATTGGGATTCAAGCTGCGGATGTCTGTCTGCAGGTGCGAGGGGGTTTCGATTAAAAGTTTAATGAATAGAGCTCTGTTCGAGTGGACTGGTATAGACATGGAGGAGGATTCCGGAATGTTTAGGGGGTATCAGCAGGCCGGAGAAGAGCCTGAGAAGCAAGGTCAACGCTGAACACAAGGCCCAGAGGAAGATCATCATGGAAAAAGCCAGAACCGACACCACGTGAGGGGCGTCTCATGAGGGGCGTTTCAACTGTTATTGTGTTTTCGTATTAGGGACAGCACCCCTGGGGGGAGTTAGAGCAGATGCCTGAGGACCCTTCAGAGAGCAGATGGGTAGGCAGAGAGGGGTCATGACTGGGGATCATAGGTTTTCACCTAGAGACTAAGAGTGGGTGATCTTCTTAGGAAGACATTCACAGCTGACACCTTTGGTAGGTTGGGACTTTGTTAAGTAGGGATACCATCTAGTACAGGGTAGGGACAGCCTAACCTGATTCCTTCCTTCCTTTGTAAATGACGGATAGATCACAATTCGTGTCTATGCTTGCAGCCCTGCTGATTCTGGAGCTAGTTCTAGTAGTGTTCTTTGCTCGCCTAAGAGCTTTCAGAGAACATATGTTTGTATTAGTGCCTCTGTATCTTTTGAATCTCATTTTGAGATGTCTGTACTTGCAGTTATCAATGACTCTGTAATAAACCTTTAAAACTTAGAAGTAGTATGTGGTTTTTCAGAGTCGAGCCCATTATTGATTAAACTAACCTGGTATTGATGCACTTCTTTCCTCAATGACAGGCAATAAAGATTCAATCGACCAGAACGGGGTTTAGATCTAGAGTGATAAGATAGAGATCAAAAATCCCGCCCTCCCAGTTGGTAGCTATAGAGGATGGTTGCCTTCTTGAGGAAGGTGATCTAGGCCAGGTTAGATTACCCCAAGGCCCCTAGTGATCGATGATCGGAAGAACCGCCCGCCGAAGAGGGTGCTGATGGCGCGAGAAAGAAAAGCAGCAGTAACGGTCGAGAGTGAGTATAAAGGGTCATGCGTATTAGATTGCGGTGTTTTTGTGTTGCATCTATGTTGTAATGTCTTGCGGAGTTGAATGCCTGTAGAGTGACTGTGGAACAGGTTGTGAGCGCGCGCAACCGGTGCAAATCTTAAGTTCAGAAGAGAGCTTAAGTGGTTCGGGTGTATCGGACATCCAGAGTAATTGTCAACCAAGTGTGAAGGGGGTCATGAGGTACCATTGATCGCCCGCAGGACCGTGATAGGGGGAACGTAAGAGTGAGCGTGTGAGTAACGGATGCTGGTCGGAAGTTACTGTGTGTAAGCAACCTATCAGAGAGACGATTGCCTGGAAAGGCATTTCGTCAGTTGTGGTGACAATTACAGATAGACTGTGGACGTACAGTCAAGAAAAGTGATCGCTTGGTCGGAAGTAGTCATTTTTCGGTGTATGAATGGGACGCATGCGTGACTGTGAAACAAGCTGAGAAAGGAGGGGAACTGCTGCGAGAGGGGAGACGAGTGACGTCAGAAAGTGCCGCGCTGGGATTGGCCGGTAAGGGTGAGACCGTGCTGTGATAGGCCAGCTAGCAAAGCCGCGCTAGGATTGGTGGATTGTCACCAGGAAGTAAACAGAATAGCGAAGCAGGAAATTGTGCGTTTAATCATGAAATGTTTTAAATGGTTAAGAGCGGCGTTTAAGAGAGAGAGGCGGAGATCTTATGATGGGGAAGAAGCCCCGCCGGAGGGTACGCCGGCAGATTATATGGCAACGAATGTTGGGTTGCATACTATATTGTGGATTTCAAATTGGTGTAAGATTACAGACGGGAATGAGGAACTGACGTTCCCAAAGTACGGGACGTTTAGATTAGAGGTATTACATCGATTAAAAACAGTTATGACCGCAATGAGACCTCTGCCTAGACCGACTCAGTTTGAAGCCCTCAATGCATGGATTAGGGCGGCGCACGATAGAAACCAGAACAGGCGCCAAGAAAGGGTGAAAAGATCGGTAAGAGCAGTACAGGATGCCAAATGGGATGCGGATGCTAAAAGATGGAGAGTGCATAACCTTGAAGTAAACAAACTGTACCCAGTGATAGAGGTGGCGGGAAACAAGAGCCCATTCGAGGAAGATGATGAGAGCGAGACAGAGGACAGCCTGATAAATAGGTTGCTAACAGATAGGCCACCCCCGTACAACAGAGAGACAGAAAATGCCGAGCACAGCAGAGAAGGGGGGGCTGGCATAGGGGAGTATAGACCGCTTCCTAGCACAGATTGGGATCCCACTGCAAGTAAAGCATTGCCTCAACCTAGTCCGGTGCAGAGGGTAGTCGGAAGGTTTGTGGTACAAAAGGCGCCAGAAACGGAGCGTGCCACATCCTATGCACTGCCAGACGCCCTGCAAGTACCTGTTACTATAGGTCCTATAGTATCGATTTATGACCCAGAGAGAGCCAGCGGGGAGGAACAGGTACGATTGAACAGGGAGGGAGCAGAAATGGTGAGGAGGGACGATACGACCAATTCCCCAAGACAGCTGCTAGGACCAAGAGATTGGAGTACCCCAGTACACACAGCAGTAGATCCCACAAGAGATCAGGGGGGCCCGAGGTGGCCGATGGATCTGAGGGGATCAGGACCGAAATCCTTCCAGGAGTTAAGAGAGTACCTGAAAGAATGGGATGCGACAGTAGAGGCTCACAAGGGCCTGATAGCAGCGGAAGCTGTAAGGGAAAGCCAAGATAGCAGGACCCGGACTCACTGCGGGGCTGACGAAAGCAGTCCGGAGTGGGTCGGGAAGAGTCAGGAAATTGGAGAAGATACTTGTCGTACCAGAAGTGGAGGTAGATCAGTACTGGAGAATAGGAGCCAGGAGTGTGGGGGGGTATCTCGTCCCATTCACAGTGAAGGGGATAGGAGAACGAAGGAGTACAGGGACAGCTTTAAGTGCACACACCATATGTCTGGCAATAGTGGACAAAACGAGGGTTGCGAGAGGTCTCGCCATGACCCCTGTGATCACGGACATGAACGGAATAGGGGGGACATGGGGAGCCGAGAAGGAGATTACCAGATACTGAGTGACACTAGGCCAAGAGGGAATAGCGACAGGGTGGAGAACAGCAGAGAGTCCTATCATGGGGCCAAGGAGAACAGGCAGGATGGACAAAATGAAATTGGGGGAAACAGGGCAGTGTTTCACCACCCTCCAAGGGAAGATGGCCGAGCATGGGACTTAGAAAGATGGGAACAAGGGAGGACTCTCCTTAACGCCCCTGAGCCTAGGCATAGGACTCGGAGCTGGGATGGGAGAGATATCAATGAACACCCTAAGAAAGACATACTGCGAGCCGAGATAAAAGCGAAGAGACTTGATGTCGCCAGTTTAAGATCAGATCTGGATGACATGATAGATGGTACTTTGCCTTTGGAGAGAATGGACATGTACGAGCAAGATGAGATACTGTTCATGGCAAAGGACGTCACTAGGAAAGCGAGAGCAGCACATGAGAAATTAGTCGAACTGGCAGGAAAGTACATGGTAGACTTGTCAAGGACCAAAGCATTACAGGGTAACCACAGGCTACATTATTCAGATCAGGACCTAGACGAGAGAAGAACAATCGGATTAAAAACACACATAAGGGAACTGATCACTGGAATAAGGACATGGAGAGCACTGGATAAATGGGAAGAAAGATGGTCCAAGAAAGGGACCGTCAGGAGGAGCATGCTTGGGATGTCCCCTGAGGGAGGGCTGCAGAAGATAGAGGCATACCCTTTGCGCGAGGTTGCAAATGGGAGCTACGTGCACGTGCCCTGGAGTAGGGGGGACTTAGCTGCCTTTACCAATTCCTTTCCTAAATTGAGGGAGAATCCAGTGGAATGGTACAAGCAGGTAGAGAGGTTCGTAAAAATCTCCAAAGTACTCTGGATTGACCTGAACACCCTGTTTGACATTGTGGTACCAGGAGACTTGTGGTCAGCCTGTAAGGTCAGTGCTGAATGGCCCACATCAGAACCAGAGAGGGACGCACGGACTAATGGACCGTCCGAGACAGTAATGGCAAAATATGAGAGAGTGATGACTTGGCTGAAGGATAAGGTGCCAATGCAGGATATAGATTGGGTCAAAATAGATCGAACTAGGCAGGGACCCAAGGAGACAGTCCATGAATATTATGAGAGGTTGCTGAAGGCGTTTAAACAATATAGCGGGTTGGACGTAATGGATCCTAAAGACATAGGGCAGTTCGTGTCTAAATTCGTTTTGGGCTTAAGACCGGATATTTGCATAATGATTCAGCAACACTTGATTTGTTGGCAAAATAAACCTTTAGACGAAATTCTGAGATATGCTAGGTACTGCAGTGATGAGATAGATTCAAAAGCCAAAAAGCTAAAAGAAAAACTGATGGTGGTCCAGATGCAGTCAGCTGGCAAGGGTGGACAACAGCAACAGGGAACAGGGACAGGGGGCAGGAGACAGAATAACCAGAACAAAGGTAATGAAGAGAACTCCAACTCCAGACCTAGGATAGATATTGCGACATTGAAAAAGACGACCCGGTGCCACCAATGTAACGAGGTGGGACATTGGAAACGCGAGTGTCCCTACAATGTTGAAATTGGAGAACTAGAAATAGAGGAGGAAGAGGTTCAAAACACTCCAGGAAAAGGGGCAACAGTATACCAAGGAAAGGTGGTTAAAGGGGGGACCCCAGCTCCACGAGCCCAGTTCCCTCAACCAACCCCCGAATAGCGACAGTGGGAAAGACCTATAGACAGATGCCTCTTTTCGTAGGAGGAGAGGAGTGTTACTACGTTGATCCTCTAACGGGACAGAGAGTGGAGAGAGAAGACTGTACCCTCGGGGCAGTCTTAGAGGTGGACCAGAGGGGACCGTACGTGGAGGCCGAAGTGGCAGGGTGTCCCACGACTTTCTTAGTAGACACAGGGGCCACTCGATCCACGATAAGATCAGCCGTAGTCCCAGGTCTGCCCATGTCCGGGGAAACGATTCAAGTGGTGGGGGTCGCAAACAGGAGAATGACAAGCCCATTGACAGAACCAGTGCTAGAGAAAATAGGGAAATACAGCGATGAGCATCAGTTTGTGGTTTGTGATTCTAGTCCTGTATGTCTTTTGGGAAGGGATTTATTGTGCAAGTTAAATTGTACAATATACTGCACACCGCAGGGAGTGGAGGTACTGACTAATGATGATGACGCTGACTTTAAGGTTGCAAACTCAAGAACGTGCGTGGAGCTGTATCCCACTCTGACAGTGGATGAGCTCCCCTGGGATCTAAGGGAGACCGTGGCACCAGAAGTGTGGGATTTCACTGGGGAAGAGATTGGACTAGTCAAGGGAGTGGACCCAGTGAAAATCATAGTAAAACCGAATGCTGAGTTTCCGAGAACACCCCAGTACAAATTGACCCCAGAAACGATTGCAGGTATAAAACCCGTGATCGAGTCAATGATTAAGCAGGGAATACTGAAGGAAATCGTGGGTAGTCCATGTAACTCCCCGATTATGGGTTTGCAGAAACCAAGTGGGAAATTCAGAATAGTGCAGGACCTTCGAAAAATCAATAACATAGTTGTCTCATGTTGTCCAGTGGTACCGAATCCATCAGTGATATTGTTTCAGATACCGTTCCAAGCCGAATGGTTCACAGTGATAGACCTTTGTCAGGCTTTCTTTTCGATCCCTTTGGACGAGGATAGCCACTTTCTTTTCGCTTTTAAGCTGGAAGGTCGCGTATTAACATGGTGTCGTATCCCACAGGGGTATACAGAGAGCCCATCGATCTTTAACCAGCTTTTGAAGAAAAATCTTGAAAGTCTAGTACTGCCCCAGAATTCGGTTCTGGTCCTGTACATAGACGACCTACTTGTCGCGTCAGAAACTGAAGAAGCTTGCAGGGAGGACTCCATTGCATTGCTAAATCACCTAGCAGTAAACGGGCACAAGGTGTCTCCGAGCAAATTGCAGTACTGCCTGACAGAAGTGCAGTATTTGGGGCACAGGATTGAAAAAGGAAAGCGGAAGGTGTCACCAGACAGAATAGAGGCGATCATGAAAATGAACGCACCTAAAACACAGAGAGAGGTCAGGATGTTCCTAGGGATGGTGGGTTATTGCCGCCAGTGGATAGCGAACTTTTCACTGAAAGCAAAACCCTTGCAAAAACTGACGCACAAGGAGGTGAGTGATCCGGTACCATGGGACAAAGATTGTTTTATGGCGTTCCTGCAGCTGAGAGAGGACCTATGTCGTGCTCCTGCTCTGGGAATGCCAGATTACGACAAACCATTCTTGCTTTACTGTTGTGAAAGAGAGGGTTGTGCTTTGTCAGTCCTGGTCCAAATCCATGGGAATGCCCGTAGACCAGTCGCCTACTTTTCGGCTACCTTAGACCCAGTAGCCGCAGCGTTGCCCGGATGTCTCAAATCCGTTGCTGCAACGGGTGTCAGCATTGAACGGTGCGAGAATATCGTTATGGGACACCAGTTAGAGGTGTATGTGCCCCATTCTGTTGAACTGTTGATGACCAGGACCAAAACTCAGCATCTGACCAATAGCAGGCTCACGCGCTATGAGCAAGTCATTCTTGCTGCAAAGAACGTGACCCTCAAGAGATGCTCTGTTTTGAACCCTGCTACATTGATGCCACTCCCAAGTGACATTGATGATGATGAATGTACAGACCACGATTGCCTTGATGTGACTGAACTATGCACCAAACCGAGACCCGACATCGTGGATGAGCCACTGACTGACCCTGATGAAGTTTTCTTTGTTGATGGCTCATGTGTAAGAGACGATGTTGGGCAGTTGAGAGCAGCCTATGCTGTTTGTACAATTACTGGAGTAGTGGAAGCCGCATGCCTGGAAGGAGTACACTCCGCTCAGGTAGCTGAAATTATTGCATTAACGCGTGCCTGCCTGGCAAGCAACCAAATTCGAGTCACCATATACACCGATAGCCAATATGGTTTCGGGGTAGTTCATGATTACGGGCAATTGTGGTCTCAAAGGGGTTACATGACCTCTTCAGGTTCCTCCATTCGAAATGGAGAGTTTGTACGCCTATTGTTGGAAGCCTTGCAATGTCCGGCAGCTATTGCCGTCGTGAAATGTACCGCACACACAAGAAACCAAGACTTTGTGTCACAGGGCAATAGGTACGCGGACGAAGTGGCACGATACTGTGCCGAGCAGGGATACTCTTTCACGGAGGTGGAAGTGGGTGGAATAAATGCAAGGACTGAATTAGCTATGATATTGGAAACCGTAGATACTTGGGACGAGTTAAAATGTATACAAGAAAATGCACCAGATTTTGAAAAAAGAACATGGGAAACTGCAGGATGTGTGATAGGCGAAACCGACTTCTGGGTTTCGGCAGATGGAAGGGCAGTGTTGCCAAACGAGTTGGTGAGCCCAATGGCAAGACAAATACATGGTCCAGTACACCTAGGGAGAGACGCTATGCTGAGAGTATTCAGACAAACCTGGTACAACCCCAAGTTCAGAGTAGCAGCAGAAGCAGTGTGCCAGCGTTGTGTGACCTGTCAGCAGCTGAACATAGGGAAAAGAACACCAGTTGCATTGAGTCACATAGGGAGGTCTGGAGGTCCATTCAATCGAATGCAACTGGATTTCATTGAAATGCCAAGGTGCAACCGCCTTCGATACGTGCTGGTGGTGGTTTGCATATTTTCCAGATGGGTCGAGGCATACCCTACACGCAGGTGTGACACCCTCACAGTAGCCAAGTTATTGCTTAGGGAGCTCATTCCGCGCTTCGGGGTACCGGCCTCTTTGGAATCAGATAGGGGAACGCATTTCAACAGTGAGCTTGTGAAGATGATTTGTGCAGCCCTGAACATAGACCAGAAATTGCATTGTAGCTATCGACCAGAAGCTTCGGGAATTGTGCAGCAGATAAACGGCACCATAAAATCCCGAATTGCCAAAATGTGTTCATCAACGTCTCTGAGTTGGCCCGATGCCTTGCCACTAGTTCTCATGAGCATCCGTAGTACCCCAGAAAGAAGAACGGGACTATCGCCACATGAGGTGTTAATGGGGAGGGCAATGAGATTGCCATCAGTACCGACTGCAGCCTTGTTGAATATCACACATGATATGATCCTGGACTATTGTAAGGGTCTGTCTGACGCCATTCATTCTGTGTCCCTTCAGGTGCAGGCTGCCGAGGTCCCGTCGTGCCAGGACTTGTGTCATGACCTGTGCCCTGGAGATTGGGTACTGGTCAAAAAGCACGTCAGAAGAAGCTGCCTAGATGTCCGCTGGCGTGGGCCCTACCAGATCATCCTAATATCGAACACTGCTGTGAAAGTGGGAGGCCTGCCCAACTGGATCCACGCGTCTCACACGCGGAGAGTTCCAGCACCTCTGGAAGAAACAGCTCCTCTCTCGGATGTAAGTCCAGCTGCGGACAGAGAAGCCACAGAGGGGGCCAGCCAAGCTGTAGAGGTGCAAGAAGAAGCTGGGAGTGTGTCTGACCAAGCTGAGGACGGTCAGTACAATAGTGAAACAGACGACGCCACAGAAGGAGGAAGTAGCTGGGAGTACGAATCAGACGCGGGCCAAGCCGAAAGTGAGCCCGAGCAAAGCAGAAGGACAAGGAGGGGAGGGGCAAGGCGTAGAGAGGCTACCTGGCCGCAGAGGAGAAGGTCAAGCCTGAGGTCAACTCCAGAGAGGACTCTTGCTCCAATATCCGAAGACTCAGATCCGGACGAAGGTGCTATGGGCGCTGAGGCAGCAGGTCCAAGAAGGTCAAGAAGAGTACGTGTGCCTAGCAGAAGATACGCCACTCCTGAGTGGACATATCTGGCGACAGATGTCTTGGGAACGAGCTACAGGGAGAATAAGGGCGGTGATAGTGACCAGTTCTGAACCCATCATCACAGTAGAAGTACAGCTGTTGGTGCCTGGAGTCGAAACCGAAGGGACACTAACGTTCAAAATCCCCAACCCTCCCTACCTGAGCAAGCTAAAGCACATGTTCTTCACCGAATTGCAATTCCCCGACTTTGGAACAACGATAACAAGTCATGAAGAGCACATCCTTCGTTTGGAAATATTGAACTACGCTATCCAAGCCGCTGGCTCCAGCCTCATTGTAGATGCTTAAAGACTTTGTAAATAAATAAGAGTAAGAAGATAACCTAGCGCCTAGGAATGCAGAGAAAACTTAGGGGTTTCCTTTAAAGTTGACGGAGAAGGGCTAGGGTTGTCTGTGTTAAGGTTCAAAAAGACTTTGCAAAAAGAAATTGCCAGCTTCCGATTGTGTGGTTCTAAAGACTGAAGTCGAGACAAGAGAGACTGTAAAGGAACTCAAGAGAAAGAACTTTGTGTTGAAAAGGAGAAAGGAACCGTACTGTCTGAAGAACATGGAGGCCGGTAGTCCAAACCGCAGAGCCAAATGTATAATAGGCACACTTATAGTGGGAGTGATACTTCTTATAGCTTTAGTAGTTACTGTATCATATGTGATGGGACACGAGAGTGAGGCAGGGGTACCAGACGCAAAATCTGTAGTGACACCAAAACCCACTGCTGCTGGTAAGAAAGGTGAAACCGAACAGGAGAAAGCGTTATTAGCAGCAGAAGCCCGTAGGTTACACATGGATGAGTCCCAAGGCGACTATAGGTCAAATGCTTATGCCAAATTATTATACGAGTATGCAGATGCCATGGAAGTCAAAGACTGTTATGTCTGTATGCAGCTGCCTGCATCGGTAGATGAAGGCATTAGATATCATCATCTCCCATTGACTTATGGCATTACATGTAGCTTATTGCTTAGCATATTTTATGGTAGAGATAGTTTTGAGTATTATTTTTCTAATTATGATTCAGTGTTACCTGAGGTCCCAAATTATAAGCAAATGAATAAGTGGGACTATTATAAGAGTGAAGACAGATTGGCCAAGTTCTTCATTCCTTGGGATACTTTAGATACTTCACATGCCCGCAGAAATAATCTGACTTGCAAGGTGTCAGAAGTCGAAAAGAAGTTTATAGGACAAGTGGATGATCGTTATAGAAGGCAAAAGATTCTGAAAAAATCAGGACAGTGGAAGACAGATTGGACCGAGGAGGAAAAAGATCACAAGAGGAAGGGTAGTAGTGGTCCTATAGCTTTGGATAGAACTCAGAAAGGGAAGTTATGCCTTCACAGAAGCAAAACGTACTACGAAAATGTATTCGTAGGGGAGGTCAGTTGCGAACATGCTTTTAGATTAGAATACTACACAAAGGACTTTTTGAAGGGAATGCAAGTGATTCCAAATGTATATTTTGTCTGTGGAAGAAATGCCTACGTGAGACTACCTGATAACTGGTACGGATCATGTTATTTGGCAATTGTCTTCCCCAAAATATACCACGCTCAAGACTTAGAGATCATAGAGGGCAAGGTCCAAACAAGAGGAAGAAGAGACGTAGGGGATGCAGAACTAGTTGGAGACGTATTTGGTGCTGCATTTCCTATTTTAGGACTGATCCTCAATGATGTCAAAATTAGGAGACTGGCAACAGTCGTAGACAGATTGTCTGCCAGTACTGCTACATCCTTAATGCTGGTGGAAGGAGAGATGCAATCGATAAGGGCCATGGTGCTTCAGAACCGTCTTGCGTTAGACGTTCTGCTAGCAAAAGAGGGCGGAGTCTGTAAGGCTTTGAAGGTCCAGGAATGTTGCACTTACATTCCAGACAATTCAAAACCTCTGGAGAAAGTTATTATGAACATAACTAACATTCACAAAGAGATCGAAGACCTGACTAAAGTAAATGTTTGGGAAAAGGTGGGTCATGGAATGGGTGAAGTTGGAGGTTGGTTCGTCAACATAGGGAAGAGCTTTGTATGGTACATACTGAAACCTATCATCATAATAGTGATCTGTGTGATCATGTTGTGGGGATTGGTGAGGTCGTACCAATGGTACAGATCAAATAGGTTGGAGAGATCCAGGAGAGAACAGGAACGAAGATTAGCTGCCTTGCAGGACAATCAGTACAAGAGTCTGAGGGCTCTAGAAATGCTGAAACGAGAGAGGATGGCAACTAGTTCAGTTTGAATTTTGTGATGACCACGAGAGGTCATCAAAGGGGGGAACTGAGAGAGCGCAAACTGAACAAAATGCATGAGTGCACCATAAGCACAAGTTAGTCGCACAATTATAATAGAAGTGCTTGTAAGGGTTGAAGATATTCACCTATACTTAGATGTGTGTAGTTAACATAGAAAATACATATAGAAATGGGACTGACGCAGAAATGTGTGGAAAATGTATTCTTATTAGACGTGATTAATCATGATCCATGTTATGTAGCTGCTAATGGAGGAATGTCATGCTGCAAGGCATCGAAGGGAGCAGGCCTCATGGCCAGGGCAGAAGGGTTTAGAAATGTACACTTATACATAAACATGGATTGCACTAATGTTATAGTGATTTTGTTTATTCGTTAGATTTATATTCCATAGAAGTGTTTTCTCATTATCCGAGAATAAGATGCTAACATGTTATTTTAGTTTAACCTCTGCGAGAAGGGTTGTAGGCCTGAAGAGAGAAAAAGGGTTTTCTTATTTGCACGTGCTGATACATGTCGAGTTGTATTGAGAAATAAGTTGCAAACGTCTGTTGAAAGTCTATGAGAATTGGGATTCAAGCTGCGGATGTCTGTCTGCAGGTGCGAGGGGGTTTCGATTAAAAGTTTAATGAATAGAGCTCTGTTCGAGTAGACTGGTATAGACATGGAGGACGATTCCGGAATGTTTAGGGGGTATCAGCGGGCCGGAGAAGAGCCTGAGAAGCAAGGTCAACGCTGAACACAAGGCCCAGAGGAAGATCATCATGGAAAAAGCCAGAACCGACACCACGTGAGGGGCGTCTCGTGAGGGGCGTTTCAACTGTTATCGTATTAGGGACAGCACCCCTGGGGGGAGTTAGAGCAGATGCCTGAGGACCCTTCAGAGAGCAGATGGGTAGGCAGAGAGGGGTCATGACTGGGGATCATAGGTTTTCACCTAGAGACTAAGAGTGGGTGATCTTCTTAGGAAGACATTCACAGCTGACACCTTTGGTAGGTTGGGACTTTGTTAAGTAGGGATACCATCTAGTACAGGGTAGGGACAGCCTAACCTGATTCCTTCCTTCCTTTGTAAATGACGGATAGATCACAATTTGTGTCTATGCTTGCAGCCCTGCTGATTCTGGAGCTAGTTCTAGTAGTGTTCTTTGCTCGCCTAAGAGCTTTCAGAGAACATATGTTTGTATTAGTGCCTCTGTATCTTTTGAATCTCATTTTGAGATGTCTGTACTTGCAGTTATCAATGACTCTGTAATAAACCTTTAAAACTTAGAAGTAGTATGTGGTTTTTCAGAGTCGAGCCCATTATTGATTAAACTAACCTGGTATTGATGCACTTCTTTCCTCAATGACAGGCAATAAAGATTCAATCGACCAGAACGGGGTTTGGATCTAGAGTGATAAGATAGAGATCAAAAATCCCGCCCTCCCACCATATTCTCTCGTGCAAGTATACCTGAGGAGTGCGGGCTCGCCTCCTGTTCTTTCGTTCATTGTTATGGTTTAGTTTGGTACTAGGGCATCTGCCATTATTGTTTATATACTGGGGATTCCCGTTTTCTCTGTCCGGGTTTTACTGACACTACCTGCTACTTGGGCTACACCGTTCCACAAGGTGTATTGTGGTTCTTACAAAGCGTGGCTTCTAACGCTTAGTACAATTAGCCCTCCTTATATACCTTTGTTACCTACAAATTGTTGTAGGTCGAGAAGTGAAGCTAACTTCTCTGTACTTCTGGCAATCTTTTCGCTAGTGCGCAGTGCGTATTCTTGGATTCATTCTCGGATACATGGGGTTGAGAAACTGGTGGTTGTTGCATCCAAGGGGGAGAACCAAAGTTCATACAGTTATCTTTGTGGCATTAATCTCTTGCTCTCTGTCCCCTCCTCTAACTGCAGTGTCCCAGTACCAGTAACCTCGTGGTGTAACGACCAGATGATACCAGAAGTAACATTCCCCCGATGCCAATCCACCTCCCGGCCCCTTTCAGTACAGGCTCGAATAGTGGGTATATTCCATTGTTGGGGTTTGTGCGGTGCGGAGTTGGGAGGACTATCGTCTATCGTCTCTGCTGGCCATCAGAGTGAGGGTAGTGGCGCTTGTGTATTCTTGCGCTGCTTTCAATCCCGACATGTGAGCATGCGCACATGTGTGCCTTCTGGCTCTGAAACCTGGAAAATATCAGGCTGCGGGGAGTGCAGGCACCAAGCAGAGCTTGAAGGAGACCTGTTTTGAAGCCCCCCTTTAAAACAACTGCCTGTGCTCAAGACTCGGTGCGCCCTGGCCCACTTAAGCCCTGCTTCCAGCCATGGTAATATACTGGCAGTAAAAAATACAAGCATATGCTTCGGAGCTACCCTCTGGGGGTGTTTTAGGCACCGGGTGGCACTGTTCAACTGTTGTTTCACATTCCGTTTATGGTGTGCTGGAAGTTGGCAGGTGGAGCCTACAGTGATCCAAGTGGGGTAATCGCAGCCTCAAAGAAACTGAGGCATGCATGATCGGGTAGGCCCCAAAGTGTGGCTGCACCATTACAGGATACTAGCAATAAAGCACTTATGCATATAAGAAGTATGGCACACAGTTTTAATACAGCAATAAGATTGTATGGGGTTTATAGCACCAGTTTCTAATTACGCAAGGATAAGACACCCACAGGGTATGTGTATGTATTCACCGTTACAAAGCATCAACCTCTGTGCTGCTATGTGATTATAAATTTCATACTCTTACAGGCTGCTTGAGCAGATTGTATCACAAATGATATTTGCAGCCCTGTTCATATCATTGCAGTTTTCTTGGTGGAATCGCCGACTGAGCGGCAAGAGGTGGCACAATGTATATGGATGCCCAAATGGGGTGGCGCTGGGTAGCATTTCGGTCCTTGGGACCTGCTGCATTATCATTTCATTTCGCGATGGCACAGTAAAGGCTAGAGCAGGGGTCTCCAACCTTTTGTGTAATCAGAGCTACTTCTGGCCAGTGAAAATCGTCGTGAGCTACTGAACCCGAAGCAACTCGCGCATTTTTCCGAGAGACCCCCCCCACGCCCAGTTTCATTGACTTTAAGCCTAATTTCATCAGAGCCCATACTGTGCATTTCTGCCCCCCGTTTCACTCGCTTTTTGAGCCTTTCTGCCCTCTGTTTCACTCGTTTTCCCCTTGTTTTTTGTGGCCTTCTGCTCTCTGTTTCACTCGTTTTCCCCTTGTTTTTTGTGCCCTTCTGCCCTCTGTTTCACTCATTTTTTGTGCCCTTCTGCCCTGTTTCACTTGTTTTCTGTGCCCTTCTGCGATCTGTTTCCCTCGTTTTTTGTGGCCTTCTGCTCTCTGTTTCACTTGTTTTTTGTGGCCTTCTGCTCTCTATTACACTCGTTTTCCCCTTGTTTTTTGTGCCCTTCTGCCCTCTGTTTCACTCGTTTTCCCCTTGTTTTTTGTGCCCTTCTGACCT
The DNA here is from genome assembly GCF_964263255.1 of Lissotriton vulgaris. NCBI lineage: Eukaryota > Metazoa > Chordata > Amphibia > Caudata > Salamandridae > Lissotriton > Lissotriton vulgaris. Next base: position 1,060,479,672 of record NC_141693.1, on the reverse strand, counting down.
CTGTTTCCCTCGTTTTTTGTGCCTTTCTGCCCTCTGTTCCACCCGTTTTCCCCTTATTTTTGTGCCCTTCTGCCCTCTGTTCCACTCGTTTTCCCCTTGTTTTTTGTGCCCGTCTGCCCTCAGTTTCCCTACATTTTTGTGGCTTTCTGCCCTGTTTCACTCGATTTCACCTTGTTTTTCGTGCCCTTCTGCCCTGTTTCTCTTGATTTCTGTGACCTTCTGCTCTCTGTTTCACTCGTTTTCCCCTTGTTTTGTGCCCTTCTGCCCTATGTTTCCCTCGGTTTTTGTGCCCTTCTGCCGTCTGTTTCCCTCGTTTTCCGTGCCCTTCTGCCCTCTGTTTCCCTCATTTTTTGTGGCCTTCTGCCCTCTGTTTCACTCGTTTTCCCCTTGTTTTTTGTGCTCTTCTGCCCTCTGTTTCCCTTGTTTTTGTGCCCTTCTGCCCTGTTTCCCTCATTTTTCGTGCCCTTCTGCCCTCAGTTTCCCTCATTTTTTGTGGCCTTCTGTCCTCTGTTGCACTTGTTTTTTTTGCCCTTCTGCCCTGTTTCCCTCGTTTTTCGTGCCCTTCTGCCTTCTGTTTCCCTCTTTTTCTGTGGCCTTCTGCTCTCTGTTTCACTCGTTTTCCCCTAGTTTTGTGCCCTTCTGCCCTCTGTTTCCCTCGTTTTTTGTGCCCTTCTGCCATCTGTTTCCCTCATTTTTCATGCCCTTCTGCCCTCTGTTTCCCTCGTTCTCTGTGACCTTCTGCCCTCTGTTTCACTCGTTTTCCCCTTGTTTTTTGTGCCCTTCTGCCCTTGGTTTCCCTCGTTTTTTGTGCCCTTCTGCCCTGTTTCCTTAGTTTTTCTTGCCCTTCTGCCCTCTGTTTCCCTCGTTTTTTGTGGCCTTCTGTCCTCTGCTGTACTCATTTCCCCCTTGTTTTTCGTGCCTTTTTGCCTTCTGTTTCGCTCTTTTTATGTGGCCTTCTGCCCTGTTTCACTCGTTTTCCACTTGTTTTTCGTGCCCTTGTGCCCTTTGTTTCCCTCGTTTTTCGTGCCCTTCTGCCCTCTGTTTCCTTGTTTTTTGTGGCCTTCTGCTCTCTTTTTCACTCATTTTCCCCTTGTTTTTTTTGCCCTTCTGCGCTCTATTGCCCTCGTTTTTTGTGGCCTTTTGCCCTGTTTCACTCGTTTTCCCCTTGTTTATCGTGACTTTCTGCCCTCTGTTTACCTTGCTTTTTGTGGCCTTCTGCTCTGTTTCACTCGTTTTCCCCTTGTTTTGTGCCCTTCTGCCTTCTGTTTCCCTCTTTTTCTGTGGCCTTCGGCTCTCTGTTTCACTCTTTTCCCCTTGTTTTGTGCCCTTCTGCCCTCTGTTTCCATCTTTTTTTTGAGCTTCTGCCCTCTGTTTCCCTCATTTTTCGTGCCCTTCTGCCCTCTATTTCCCTCATTTTTTGTGACCTTCTGCCCTCTGTTTCACTCGTTTTCCTCTTGTTTTTTGTGCCCTTCTGCCCTCTGTTTCCCTCGTTCTTTGTGCCCTTCTGCCCTGTTTCCCTCGTTTTTCGTGCCCTTCTGCCCTTTGTTTCCCTCGTTTTGTGGCCTTTTGTCCTCTGTTGCACTCGTTTTCTCCTTGTTTTTCGTGCCCTTCTGTTTCCCTTTTTTTATGTGGCCTTCTGCTGTGTTTGACTCGTTTTCCACTTGTTTTTCGTGCCCTTCTGCCCTCTGTTTCCCTCGTTTTTCATGCCCTTCTGCCCTCTGTTTCCCTTGTTTTTTGTGGCCTTCTGCTCTCTGTTTCACTCGTTTTTCCCTTGTCTTTTGTGCCCTTCTGCGCTCTATTTTCCTAGTTTTTTGTGGCCTTCTGCCCTGTTTCACTCGTTTTCCCCTTGTTTTTCGTGCCTTTCTGCCCTCTGTTTCCCTCGTTTTTTGTACCCTTCTGCCCTGTTTCCCTCGTATTTCGTGCCCTTCTGCCCTCTGTTTCCCTCATTTTTTGTGCCCTTCTGCCCTCTGTTTCCCTCATTTTTTGTGGCCTTCTGCCTTCTGTTTCACTTGTTTTCCCCTTGTTTTTTTGTGCCCTTCTGCCCTCTGTTTTCTTGTTTTTCGTGCCCTTCTGCCCTCTGTTTCATTCGTTTTCCACTTGTTTTTCGTGCCCTTCTGCCCTGTTTCCTTCGTTTTTCATGCCCTTCTGTCCTCTGTTTCCCTCGTTTTTCGTGCCCTTCTGCTCTCTGTTTCATTCGTTTTCCACTTGTTTTCCGTGCCCTTCTGTCCTCTGTTTCCCTCGTTTTTGTGCCCTTCTGCCCTCTGTTTCCTTCATTTTTCGTGCCCTTCTGCCCTCTGTTTCCCTCGTTTTTCGTGCCCTTCTGCCCTCTGTTTCATTCGTTTTCCACTTGTTTTTCGGGCCCTTCTGCCCTCTGTTTCCCTTGTTTTTGTGCCCTTCTGCCCTCTCTTTCCCTCGTTTTTCGTGCCCTTCTGCTCTCTGTTTCATTCATTTTCCAATTGTTTTTCGTGCCCTTCTGTCCTCTTTTTCCACTTGTTTTTCGTGCCCTTCTGCCCTCTGTTTCCCTTGTTTTTCATGCCCTTCTGCCCTCTGTTTCCCTTGTTTTTTGTGGCCTTCTACTCTCTGTTTCACTCGTTTTCCCCTTGTTTTTTGTGCCCTTCTGCGCTCTATTTCCCTCATTTTTTGTGGCATTCTGCCCTGTTTCACTCGTTTTCCCCTTGTTTGTCGTGCCTTTCTGCCCTCTGTTTCCCTCGTTTTTTGTACCCTTCTGCCCTGTTTCCCTCGTATTTCGTGCCTTCTGCCCTCTGTTTCCCTCGTTTTTCGTGCCCTTCTGCCCTCTGTTTCCCTCGTTTTTTAGTGGCCTTCTGCCCTCTGTTTCACTTGTTTTCACCTTGTTTTTTGTGCCCTTCTGCCCTCTGTTTACCTCGTTTTTTGTGCCCTTCTGCCCTCTGTTTCCCTTGTTTTTTGTGCCCTTCTGCCCTCTGTTTCCCTCGTTCTCTGTGACCTTCTGCCCTCTGTTTCACTCGTTTTCCCCTTGTTTTTTATGCCCTTCTGCCCTCGGTTTCCCTCATTTTTTGTGCCCTTCTGCCCTGTTTCCTTCATTTTTCTTGCCCTTCTGCCCTCTGTTTCCCTCGTTTTTTGTGGCCTTCTGTCCTCTGCTGTACTCATTTCCCCCTTGTTTTTCGTGCCTTTTTGCCTTCTGTTTTGCTCTTTTTATGTGGCCTTCTGCCCTGTTTCACTCGTTTTCCACTTGTTTTTCGTGCCCTTGTGCCCTTTGTTTCCCTCGTTTTTCGTGCCCTTGTGCCGTCTGTTTCCTTGTTTTTTATGGCCTTCTGCTCTCTTTTTCACTCATTTTCCCCTTGTTTTTTGTGCCCTTCTGCGCTCTATTGCCCTCGTTTTTTGTGGCCTTTTGCCCTGTTTCACTCGTTTTCCCCTTGTTTATCGTGACTTTCTGCCCTCTGTTTACCTTGCTTTTTGTGGCCTTCTGCTCTGTTTCACTCGTTTTCCCCTTGTTTTGTGCCCTTCTGCCCTCTGTTTCCATCTTTTTTTTGAGCTTCTGCCCTCTGTTTCCCTCATTTTTTGTGCCCTTCTGCCCTCTATTTCCCTCGTTTTTTGTGACCTTCTGCCCTCCGTTTCACTCATTTTCCTCTTGTTTTTTGTGCCCTTCTGCCCTCTGTTTCCCTCGTTTTTTGTGCCCTTCTTCCCTGTTTCCCTCGTTTTTCGTGCCCTTCTGCCCTTTGTTTCCCTCATTTTTTGTGGCCTTTTGTCCTCTGTTGCACTCGTTTTCTCCTTGTTTTTCGTGCCCTTCTGTTTCCCTTTTTTTATGTGGCCTTCTGCTGTGTTTGACTCGTTTTCCACTTGTTTTTCGTGCCCTTCTGCCCTCTGTTTCCCTCGTTTTTCATGCCCTTCTGCCCTCTGTTTCCCTTGTTTTTTGTGGCCTTCTGCTCTCTGTTTCACTCGTTTTCCCCTCGTCTTTTGTGCCCTTCTGCGCTCTATTTTCCTAGTTTTTTGTGGCCTTTTGCCCTGTTTCACTCGTTTTCCCCTTGTTTTTCGTGCCTTTCTGCCCTCTGTTTCCCTCGTTTTTTGTACCCTTCTGCCCTGTTTCCCTCGTATTTCGTGCCCTTCTGCCCTCTGTTTCCCTCGTTTTTCGTGCCCTTCTGCCCTCTGTTTCCCTCGTTTTTTTGTGGCCTTCTGCCTTCTGTTTCACTTGTTTTCCCCTTGTTTTTTTGTGCCCTTCTGCCCTCTGTTTTCTTGTTTTTCGTGCCCTTCTGCCCTCTGTTTCCCCCGTTTTTCGTGCCCTTCTGCCCTCTATTTCATTCGTTTTCCACTTGTTTTTCGTGCCCTTCTGCCCTGTTTCCTTCGTTTTTCATGCCCTTCTGTCCTCTGCTTCCCTCGTTTTTCGTGCCCTTCTGCTCTCTGTTTCATTCATTTTCCACTTGTTTTTCGTGCCCTTCTGTCCTCTGTTTCCCTCGTTTTTGTGCCCTTCTGCCCTCTGTTTCCCTCATTTTTCGTGCCCTTCTGCCCTCTGTTTCCCTCGTTTTTCGTGCCCTTCTGCCCTCTGTTTCATTTGTTTTCCACTTGTTTTTCGTGCCCTTCTGCCCTCTGTTTCCCTTGTTTTTGTGCCCTTCTGCCCTCTCTTTCCCTGGTTTTTCGTGCCCTTCTGCTCTCTGTTTCATTCATTTTCCACTTGTTTTTCGTGCCCTTCTGTCCTCTTTTTCCACTTGTTTTTCGTGCCCTTCTGCCCTCTGTTTCCCTCGTTTTTCATGCCCTTCTGCCCTCTGTTTCCCTTGTTTTTTGTGGCCTTCTGCTCTCTGTTTCACTCGTTTTCCCCTTGTTTTTTGTGCCCTTCTGCACTCTATTTCCCTCATTTTTTGTGGCCTTCTGCCCTGTTTCACTCGTTTTCCCCTTGTTTGTCGTGCCTTTCTGCCCAATGTTTCCCTCGTTTTTTGTACCCTAATGCCCTGTTTCCCTCGTATTTCGTGCCTTCTGCCCTCTGTTTCCCTCGTTTTTCGTGCCCTTCTGCCCTCTGTTTCCCTCGTTTTTTGGTGGCCTTCTGCCCTCTGTTTCACTTGTTTTCACCTTGTTTTTTGTGCCCTTCTGCCCTCTGTTTACCTCATTTTTTGTGCCCTTCTGCCCTCTGTTTCCCTCGTTCTCTGTGACCTTCTGCCCTCTGTTTCACTCATTTTCCCCTTGTTTTTTGTGCCCTTCTGCCCTCGGTTTCCCTCATTTTTTGTGCCCTTCTGCCCTGTTTCCTTCGTTTTTCTTGCCCTTCTGCCCTCTGTTTCCCTCGTTTTTTGTGGCCTTCTGTCCTCTGCTGTACTCATTTCCCCCTTGTTTTTCGTGCCTTTTTGCCTCTGTTTCGCTCTTTTTATGTGGCCTTCTGCCCTGTTTCACTCGTTTTCCACTTGTTTTTCGTGCCCTTGTGCCCTTTGTTTCCCTCTTTTTTCGTGCCCTTCTGCCCTCTGTTTCCTTGTTTTTTGTGGCCTTCTGCTCTCTTTTGCACTCATTTTCCCCTTGTTTTTTGTTCCCTTCTGCGCTCTATTGCCCTCGTTTTTTGTGGCCTTTTGCCCTGTTTCACTCGTTTTCCCCTTGTTTATCGTGACTTTCTGCCCTCTGTTTACCTTGCTTTTGTGGCCTTCTGCTCTGTTTCACTCGTTTTCCCCTTGTTTTGTGCCCTTCTGCCTTCTGTTTCCCTCTTTTTCTGTGGCCTTCTGCTCTCTGTTTCACTCTTTTCCCCTTGTTTTGTGCCCTTCTGCCCTCTGTTTCCATCTTTTTTTTGAGCTTCTGCCCTCTATTTCCCTCATTTTTCGTGCCCTTCTGCCCTCTATTTCCCTCATTTTTTGTGACCTTCTGCCATCTGTTTCACTCGTTTTCCTCTTGTTTTTTGTGCCCTTCTGCCCTCTGTTTCCCTCGTTTTTTGTGCCCTTCTGCCCTGTTTCCCTCGTTTTTCGTGCCCTTCTGCCCTTTGTTTCCGTCATTTTTTGTGGCCTTTTGTCCTCTGTTGCACTCGTTTTCTCCTTGTTTTTCGTGCCCTTCTGTTTCCCTTTTTTTATGTGGCCTTCTGCTGTGTTTGACTCGTTTTCCACTTGTTTTTCGTGCCTTTCTGCCCTCTGTTTCCCTCGTTTTTCATGCCCTTCTGCCCTCTGTTTCCCTTGTTTTTTGTGGCCTTCTGCTCTCTGTTTCACTTGTTTTCCCCTTGTCTTTTGTGCCCTTCTGCGCTCTATTTTCCTAGTTTTTTGTGGCCTTCTGTCCTGTTTCACTCGTTTTCCCCTTGTTTTTCGTGCCTTTCTGCCCTTTGTTTCCCTCGTTTTTTGTACCCTTCTGCCCTGTTTCCCTCGTATTTCGTGCCCTTCTGCCCTCTGTTTCCCTCGTTTTTCGTGCCCTTCTGCCCTCTGTTTCCCTCGTTTTTCGTGCCCTTCTGCCCTCTGTTTCATTCGTTTTCCACTTGTTTTTCGTGCCCTTCTGCCCTCTGTTTCCCTTGTTTTTGTGCCCTTCTGCCCTCTCTTTCCCTCGTTTTTTGTGCCCTTCTGCTCTCTGTTTCATTCATTTTCCACATGTTTTTCGTGCCCTTCTGTCCTCTTTTTCCACTTGTTTTTCGTGCCCTTCTGCCCTCTGTTTCCCTCGTTTTTCATGCCCTTCTGCCCTCTGTTTCCCTTGTTTTTTGTGGCCGTCTGCTCTCTGTTTCACTCGTATTCCCCTTGTTTTTTGTGCCCTTCTGCGCTTTATTTCCCTCATTTTTTGTGGCCTTCTGCCCTGTTTCACTCGTTTTCCCCTTGTTTGTCGTGCCTTTCTGCCCTCTGTTTCCCTCATTTTTTGTACCCTTCTGCCCTGTTTCCCTCGTATTTCGTGCCTTCTGCCCTCTGTTTCCCTCGTTTTTCGTGCCCTTCTGCCCTCTGTTTCCCTCGTTTTTTGGTGGCCTTCTGCCCTCTGTTTCACTTGTTTTCACCTTGTTTTTTGTGCCCTTCTGCCCTCTGTTTACCTCGTTTTTTGTGCCCTTCTGCCCTCTGTTTCCCTTGTTTTTCGTGCCCTTCTGCCCTCTGTTTCCCTCATTTTTTGTGGCCTTTTGTCCTCTGTTGCACTCGTTTTCTCCTTGTTTTTCGTGCCCTTCTGTTTCCCTTTTTTATGTGGCCTTCTGCCCTGTTTGACTCGTTTTCCACTTGTTTTTCGTGCCCTTCTGTTTCCCTTTTTTTATGTGGCCTTCTGCCGTGTTTGACTCATTTTACACTTGTTTTTCGTGCCCTTCTGCCCTCTGTTTCCCTCGTTTTTCATGCCCCTCTGCCCTCTGTTTCCCTTGTTTTTTGTGGCCTTCTGCTCTCTGTTTCACTCGTTTTCCCCTTGTCTTTTGTGCCCTTCTGCGCTCTATTTTCCTAGTTTTTTGTGGCCTTCTGCCCTGTTTCACTCGTTTTCCCCTTGTTTTTCGTGCCTTTCTGCCCTCTGTTTCCCTCGTTTTTTGTACCCTTCTACCCTGTTTCCCTTGTTTTTCGTGCCCTTCTGCCCTCTGTTTCCCTCGTTTTTTGTGGCCTTCTGTCCTCTGCTGTACTCATTTCCCCCTTGTTTTTCGTGCCTTTTTGCCTTCTGTTTCGCTCTTTTTATGTGGCCTTCTGCCCTGTTTCACTCGTTTTCCACTTGTTTTTCGTGCCCTTGTGCCCTTTGTTTCCCTCGTTGTTCGTGCCCTTCTGCCCTCTGTTTCCCCTGTTTTTCGTGCCCTTCTGCCCTCTGTTTTATTCGTTTTCCCCTTGTTTTTCGTGCCCTTTTGCCCTGTTTCCTTCATTTTTCATGCCCTTATGTCCTCTGTTTCCCTCGTTTTTCGTGCCCTTCTGCTCTCTGTTTCATTCGTTTTCCACTTGTTTTTCGTGCCCTTCTGTCCTCTGTTTCCCTCGTTTTTGTGCCCTTCTGCCCTCTGTTTCCCTCATTTTTCGTGCCCTTCTGCCCTCTGTTTCCCTCATTTTTCGTGCCCTTCTGCCCTCTGTTTCATTCGTTTTCCACTTGTTTTTCGTGCCCTTCTGCCCTCTGTTTCCCTTGTTTTTGTGCCCTTCTGCCCTCTCTTTCCCTCGTTTTTCGTGCCCTTCTGCTCTCTGTTTAATTCGTTTTCCACTTGTTTTTCGTGCCCTTCCGCCCTCTGTTTCCCTTGTTTTTCGTGCCCTTCTGCCCTCTGTTTCCCTCGTTTTTTGGTGGCCTTCTGCCCTCTGTTTCACTTGTTTTCACCTTGTTTTTTGTGCCCTTCTGCCCTCTGTTTACCTCATTTTGTGTGCCCTTCTGCCCTCTGTTTCCCTCGTTCTCTGTGACCTTCTGCCCTCTGTTTCACTCATTTTCCCCTTGTTTTTTGTGCCCTTCTGCCCTCGGTTTCCCTCATTTTTTGTGCCCTTCTGCCCTGTTTCCTTCGTTTTTCTTGCCCTTCTGCCCTCTGTTTCCCTCGTTTTTTGTGGCCTTCTGTCCTCTGCTGTACTCATTTCCCCCTTGTTTTTCGTGCCTTTTTGCCTCTGTTTCGCTCTTTTTATGTGGCCTTCTGCCCTGTTTCACTCGTTTTCCACTTGTTTTTCGTGCCCTTGTGCCCTTTGTTTCCCTCGTTTTTCGTGCCCTTCTGCCCTCTGTTTCCTTGTTTTTTGTGGCCTTCTGCTCTCTTTTGCACTCATTTTCCCCTTGTTTTTTGTGCCCTTCTGCGCTCTATTGCCCTCGTTTTTTGTGGCCTTTTGCCCTGTTTCACTCGTTTTCCCCTTGTTTATCGTGACTTTCTGCCCTCTGTTTACCTTGCTTTTTTTGGCCTTCTGCTCTGTTTCACTCGTTTTCCCCTTGTTTTGTGCCCTTCTGCCTTCTGTTTCCCTCTTTTTCTGTGGCCTTCTGCTCTCTGTTTCACTCTTTTCCCCTTGTTTTGTGCCCTTCTGCCGTCTGTTTCCATCTTTTTTTTTAGCTTCTGCCCTCTGTTTCCCTCATTTTTCGTGCCCTTCTGCCCTCTATTTCCCTCATTTTTTGTGACCTTCTTCCCTCTGTTTCACTCGTTTTCCTCTTGTTTTTGTGCCCTTCTGCCCTCTGTTTCCCTCTTGGTTTCTGTGCCCTTCTGCCCTGTTTCCCTCATTTTTCGTGCCCTTTTGCCCTTTGTTTCCCTCATTTTTTGTGGCCTTTTGTCCTCTGTTGCACTCGTTTTCTCCTTGTTTTTCGTGCCCTTCTGTTTCCCTTTTTTTATGTGGCCTTCTGCTGTGTTTGACTCGTTTTCCACTTGTTTTTCGTGCCCTTCTGCCCTCTGTTTCCCTCGTTTTTCATGCCCTTCTGCCCTCTGTTTCCCTTGTTTTTTGTGGCCTTCTGCTCTCTGTTTCACTCGTTTTCCCCTTGTCTTTTGTGCCCTTCTGCGCTCTATTTTCCTAGTTTTTTGTGGCCTTCTGCCCTGTTTCACTCGTTTTCCCCTTGTTTTTCGTGCCTTTTTGCCCTCTGTTTCCCTCGTTTTTTGTACCCTTCTGCCCTGTTTCCCTCGTATTTTGTGCCCTTCTGCCCTCTGTTTCCCTCATTTTTCGTGCCCTTCTGCCCTCTGTTTCCCTCGTTTTTCGTGCCCTTCTGCCCTCTGTTTCATTCGTTTTCCACTTGTTTTTCGTGCCCTTCTGCCCTCTGTTTCCCTTGTTTTTGTGCCCTTCTGCCCTCTCTTTCCCTCGTTTTTCGTGCCCTTCTGCTCTCTGTTTCATTCATTTTCCACTTGTTTTTCGTGCCCTTCTGTCCTCTTTTTCCACTTGTTTTTTGTGCCCTTCTGCCCTCTGTTTCCCTCGTTTTTCATGCCTATCTGCCCTCTGTTTCCCTTGTTTTTTGTGGCCTTCTGCTCTCTGTTTCACTCGTATTCCCCTTGTTTTTTGTGCCCTTCTGCGCTCTATTTCCCTCATTTTTTGTGGCCTTCTGCCCTGTTTCACTCGTTTTCCCCTTGTTTGTCGTGCCTTTCTGCCCTCTGTTTCCCTCGTTTTTTATACCCTTCTGCCCTGTTTCCCTCGTATTTCGTGCCTTCTGCCCTCTGTTTCCCTCGTTTTTCGTGCCCTTCTGCCCTCTGTTTCCCTTGTTTTTTGGTGGCCTTCTGCCCTCTGTTTCACTTGTTTTCACCTTGTTTTTTGTGCCCTTCTGCCCTCTGTTTACCTCGTTTTTTGTGCCCTTCTGCCCTCTTTTTCCCTTGTTTTTCGTGCCCTTCTGCCCTCTGTTTCCCTCATTTTTTGTGGCCTTTTGTCCTCTGTTGCACTCGTTTTCTCCTTGTTTTTCGTGCCCTTCTGTTTCCCTTTTTTTATGTGGCCTTCTGCCCTGTTTGACTCGTTTTCCACTTGTTTTTCGTGCCCTTCTGTTTCCCTTTTTTTTTGTGGCCTTCTGCCGTGTTTGACTCGTTTTCCACTTGTTTTTCGTGCCCTTCTGCCCTCTGTTTCCCTCGTTTTTCATGCCCTTCTGCCCTCTGTTTCCCTTGTTTTTTGTGGCCTTCTGCTCTCTGTTTCACTCGTTTTCCCCTTGTCTTTTGTGCCCTTCTGCGCTCTATTTCCTAGTTTTTTGTGGCCTTCTGCCCTGTTTCAGTCGTTTTCCCCTTGTTTTTCGTGCCTTTCTGCCCTCTGTTTCCCTCGTTTTTTGTACCCTTCTGCCCTCTGTTTCCCTCGTTTTTTTGTGGCCTTCTGCCCTCTGTTTCACTTGTTTTCCCCTTGTTTTTTTGTGCCCTTCTGCCCTCTGTTTCCCCCGTTTTTCATGCCCTTCTGCCCTCTGTTTCATTCGTTTTCCACTTGTTTTTCGTGCCCTTCTGCCCTGTTTCCTTTGTTTTTCGTGCCCTTCTGCCCTCTGCTTCCCTCGTTTTTCGTGCCCTTCTGCTCTGTTTCATTCGTTTTCCACTTGTTTTTCGTGCCCTTCTGTCCTCTGTTTCCCTCGTTTTGTGCCCTTCTGCCCTCTGTTTCCCTCATTTTTCGTGCCCTTCTGCCCTCTGTTTCCCTCGTTTTTCGTGCCCTTCTGCCCTCTGTTTCATTCGTTTTCCGCTTGTTTTTCATGCCCTTCTGCCCTCTGTTTCCCTTGTTTTTGTGCCCTTCTGCCCTCTGTTTCCCTCGTTTTTCGTGCCCTTCTGCTCTCTGTTTCATTCATTTTCCACTTGTTTTTCGTGCCCTTCTGTCCTCTGTTTCCCTCGTTTTTGTGCCCTTCTGCCCTCTGTTTCCCTCATTTTTCGTGCCCTTCTGTCCTCTGTTTCCTTCGTTTTTCGTGCCCTTCTGCCCTCTGTTTCCCTCGTTTTCCCCTTGTTTTTTGTGCCCTTCCGCCCTCTGTTTCCCTTGTTTTTCGTGCCCTTCTGCCCTCTGTTTCCCTCATTTTTTGTGGCCTTTTGTCCTCTGTTGCATTCGTTTTCTCCTTGTTTTTCGTGCCCTTCTGTTTCCCTTTTTTTATGTGGCCTTCTGCCCTGTTTGATTCGTTTTCCACTTGTTTTTCGTGCCCTTCTGCCCTCTGTTTCCCTCGTTTTTCATGCCCTTCTGCCCTCTGTTTCCCTTGTTTTTTGTGGCCTTCTGCTCTCTGTTTCACTTGTTTTTCCCTTGTTTTTTGTGCCCTTCTGCGCTCTATTTCCCTCATTTTTTGTGGCCTTCTGCCCTGTTTCACTCGTTTTCCCCTTGTTTGTCGTCTCTTTCTGCCCTCTGTTTCCCTCGTTTTTTGTTCCCTTCTGCCCTGTTTCCCTCGTATTTCGTGCCTTCTGCCCTCTGTTTCCCTCGTTTTTCGTGCCCTTCTGCCCTCTGTTTCTCTCGTTTTTTGGTGGCCTTCTGCCCTCTGTTTCACTTGTTTTCACCTTGTTTTTTGTGCCCTTCTGCCCTCTGTTTCCCTCGTTTTTTGTGCCCTTCTGCCCTCTGTTTCATTCATTTTCCACTTGTTTTTCGTGTCCTTCTGCCCTGTTTCCCTCGTTTTTCGTGCCCTTCTGCCCTGTTTCCCTCGTTTTTCATGCCCTTCTGCTCTCTGTTTCATTCATTTCCACTTGTTTTTCGTGCCCTTCTGTCCTCTGTTTCCCTCGTTTTTGTGCCCTTCTTCCCTCTGTTTCCCTCGTTTTTCGTGCCCTTCTGCCCTCTGTTTAATTCGTTTTCCACTTGTTTTTCGTGCCCTTCTGCCCTCTGTTTCCCTTGTTTTTCGTGCCCTTCTGCCCTCTGTTTCCCTCGTTTATCGTGCCCTTGTGCTCTCTGTTTCATTCGTTTTCCACTTGTTTTTCGTGCCCTTCTGTCCTCTGTTTCCCTCGTTTTTGTGCCCTTCTGCCCTCTGTTTCCCTCATTTTTTGTGCCCTACTGCCCTCTGTTTCCCTCGTTTTTCATGCCCTTCTGCCCTCTGTTTCATTCGTTTTCCACTTGTTTTTCGTGCCCTTCTGCCCTCTGTTTCCCTCGTTTTTTGTGCCCTTCTGCCCTCTGTTTCCCACCGTTTTTTGTGCCCTTCTGCCCTCTGTTTCCCTTGTTTTTCGTGCCCTGCTGCCCTCTGTTTCCTTCGTTTTTCGTGCCCTTCTGCCCTATGTTTCATTCGTTTTCCACTTGTTTTTCATGCCCTTCTGCCCTCTGTTTACCTTGTTTTTCGTGCCAGTCTGCCCTCGATGACGTCACAGGAGTCAGACTCTCACGAGAAGCGTCTGCAGCTCCAGGAGAGGAGCGTCATCCTCTTCACCCGCCCCCACCCTCAGCTAAGCTCCAATCCGAGCTGCTGGTTTGGGTGAGGGCGGGCAAATACAGCCGGAAAAGTAAATAGCCCATGAAGGGCTACACGAGCTACTCCCGGGGTCTCCGCGAGCTACCGGTAGCTCGCGATCGACCGGTTGGAGACCCCGGGCCTACACCAAGCAGGGGTCAAAACGTCGACTTTTACCTCTAAACCTACCCATGCACAACAGATTATTGTTACTGTGTTTTATTATGTGGTATAGGCTCTACAACATGCTTATGTGATGCCAACTATTTACTTTTGTGACCACATTTGACCTTTGAAACATTCACACCGAACCCTATTCTTCACAAATCACTTACCTACCCCATCCCTCCCCACGCCTGTCTTTGGGCACATTTCTTAATTGTATATATTGAATACATAAAATGTATGTGGATGAGGATGTGAATAAATAACATCACTCATCAATATTGTGTAATTTGTTTTGCTTACAACTGTTTCAAATATTCCATTGCTCATTAAGAAGCGCTATTACTGGGACCCCTTTTCCCTGTACCAGCCTTTCCATGGCAGCATCTCCACCATGAAAAGCCCTTCAATGCCACACATCATAATATGGATGACGGTGCCTGCTAGGTACTGGCACCATATATGTGCCCCACCTCCGCCCGCCCGGCAATCGGAATGATTGCCGACCGGCGGAAAAGCAGCGGAAGTACATTCCGTCCACCGCGTTACGCACCGCCATTGTAAGCTGGCGGTGGGTAAATCAGGTTACGATGGCAGGCGGATCTCCACCGCTGGGCCGGCGGTGGCGATCCGTCCACCACCGTAATCAGCCCCAAAATTAGCAACAACACTTTCATTTTGGCATTTTGTTCTTGCAGGAACAAAGTCCCATCTGCTACATCAAAACGTGAACATTCTCATTTGATCCACTTTGAATCCAGAATGCATGCCAGAACTACTTATGGGACTCTGCAACTGTCACAGCCTTCCTAGAGCAGAGACGTTTTAACACAGGGACAAAGTGGGCTCTGGCCCAGGGCCCCAGCCCTTGAGGGGGCCCCCTGACAGTCAGCTCCATTCTCCAGAGTTTTGCTCTAATGACCTTCAATATTGCTTTAACAGATACTGTTTTCCTTTAATTTATTTTTTTATGTACCTGATGTGCGAGAGTCTAGTACAGCCATTTTGCAGAGAAATGTTGTGTTTGTTTCATGCAATATACATAAAAAAAGTTTTGTTTAGATCAAAACAAGACCTACATAAGAAATGGGAGGGAGTCACAGAGATTATTTGCAGTAATATTGGTGAGCTGCTGCTGTGTTATAATATTGAAAACACACATAACTATCCATGAATATTAGATGTAAACACATTTAGGGCCTTATTTGTGAGAAGTGATGCATCGCTGTGTGAAAACAGTAATGCGTCACTTCTTAGTGCGCCCTCCTTGCGACATGTTGGATGCATCATATTTACTGTACGACGCATCATGTCGCAAGGAGTTACAGATACGTCAGTATTTCTGACATATCTGTAGGCGCAAAAGTGGTGCATTGCTGGTGTTTGTCTGAAAATAGACGCAACTCTAGCAATGTGTCATTTCACATGGGGCTTGCCTGCATCAGTCCTACACCTGCTCTGAGGCAGGTGTAAGATATTGATGCAATGGCGTTCTAGAAGTGGCGCAATGAGTTCTCATTGATTTCAATGTGCCACTTCTACGAGGCTTTTTACTAGGAACACTCACCCTGCATATATTATACCTGGTGCAGGTATAATGTGGTGCAGGGGTTTACAAAGTGACGCATCTGCCTAGATGCGTCACTTTGTAAATAGGGTGTAAAATGGCACATTTTGTACGCTGCCGGTGCGTCACTAAAAGTGACGCACCGGTGACATAAAAGTGAAGCAAGGCCTCATAAATAAGGCCCTTAGAATTTGAACGAGTGTTCCTTTGCACTGTCAGGGACCTAATGAAATGAAATAGTGTATTTAATAAAGCACGTAGTTACTCAGACTAGAGTGTCCTGGCACGCAACAGCGGGAGGAAAACATATGTAACAGACCCATCAGCTATTAAAAAGACAGGTTTTTAAGTTCTTCCTGAAAAAGAGTAGGTCTGTGGTTAGTCTCAGAGACTCAGGGAGGCTGTCCCACAATTTTGCATCTTAGAAACCCGAGGGATCTGCCTCCAGTGCGGGCACAGTATATTTTAGGCACGATGGCCAGGTTGGTATTGGAAGATCTTAGGGGTCTAGATGTTTTGTAGCGGTTAACTTGCCTATTTAGGTAGCCAGGTCCTTAGCCGGGTAAAGCGTTAAAGATGATGGTCGATCCATTCTTTTATGTGGAGCCAGTTTAGAGACTTAAGAATAGGGGTCATACTAGATCCGGGTTTAGGTCTCGGGATGGCTCTGGCGGATGCGTTTTGTACCACTTGTAGGTGCTGGATAAGGGATTTGGGAAGACCGAGGTGCAAGCTATTAACATAGTCAATTTTGATTTCGCCAGCGCCTGCACCACAATCTTTCTGCTCTCAAGTGGTAAAAGTGGCAGGAATTTCTTTTGCATCCGGAGTATGCCAAAGCAAGCACCAGTTAGATTTTGGATTTGTAAGCGCATGGAGAGTGTCTTGTCTATGACTATTCCTAAGTTTTTTACTTTCTCCTTTTCCGCGGGCAGGGGAGGCAGATCTTTTGGCCACCAGAGCTCCAGTCAGGCGTTTCTGGATTACCAAAGAAAACAACTTCAGTTTTGTCAGGATTGCACTTCAGCTGATTGATCTTAAGCCTGTTAAAAATGTTTGTGAGGCAAGACCTAATCATTGCCCTGTCAAAGTTGGTTCCTTTTTCACACGTAAAAATCAGCTGCGTGTCATCAGCATAGGAAACAATTTTGGCACCCTCTTCTTCTACCAGAAATTCAAGGAGGGATAGATATATATTAAAAAGGGTAAGACTGAGTATGGAGCCCTGAGGGACACCTACATTCATGGCCGGAACCGGGTATAAGAAAGGGGGGAGTCAGATGTCCTGAGAACTATTTGCCAAGAAGGATGACATCCATGTTAAGATGGTCTCCCCCAGGCCGATGTTAGCAAGTCTCTCCAGGAGCCTCTCATGTGGCCTCTCAGGTCGCTGACAGATCGCGCACTATCAGAACAGACTAACCTCCCTGGTCCACCTTACCCTTCAGAAATTCAGTCACTTCCAGCAGAGCGGACTCCGTACTGTAGTTAGCCCTAAAACTGGATTGTGACTCATGAAGGAGCTTCCCATCTTCAATGTGTTTTTGGAGGGCCTTGTTTACATGCTTCTCTAATATTTTGGAGAGGCCTCGAAGAAGGGAGATTGCCCTGTAGTTGGCAGGGTCCGTCGATTTGGCGTTAGACTTTTTGTCAGTGGAAGAATCTTAGCATTCTTCCATAATTTCGGCATGTTGCCTGAGGAGAGGGAAGCATTAAAGAGCTGGTTTACCATAGGGTTTATGGTGGGAGCTAATACATTCAGGATATTTGCTGGACATGGGTCGGTAGGAGAGCCAGATTTAATGCTTTGGAGAAGGGTCAATGACTCTTTAAGCTGAAACTCAGGGAAAGCTAGTAAAGATGCAGGATCCAAGAGGTGAAATATGCTATTAGAATGCTATTGGAACCAAGGTAGAAGGTCAGTTCTTCCTCTGAGATGTTAGTGAAGGCTTGTTGGATCACAGAGATCTGTTTGTGGAAGAATTGAGCTATTTGCTTGGACCATTCTTCCATGCACGGCCCTTCCTTTGTTCCTGGCTTTCGGGGCGGTAAAAGATTTAACTATACTAAAGATTTCCTTACTCTTATTTTGGGCATTTTCTATCTTGGTTTGAAAGAAGTTTTTCTTGGCTTCCCACACAAGAATGTAATAAGCTGTTAAGTTGTCTTTAGACACCTTCCTGTCCTCAGGTAGATAGGATTTACGCCATTTCCGTTCCATTTTTCTACAATTTCTTTTGCTAGATCTGAGGCAATCATTAAACCATGGAGCTGATGGGGCCAAACTCTTTGAGGAGCGGGAAACCACCAGTAGCGCTGTATCAATGTTGGTTCGGAGACATGAATCTATTGAGAGGGCACTTGAGTTGGAGCAGCCAGGCAGCTCTGGTGAGAAACAACCGAGGGTGTCTGCTAACATCAGGATGGATATTTTATGGAATATCCTGTAATTAGGGACCCTCTGCCCTGCGTTAGCCAGAGGGGCTGTAGCAGAGTTGGAAATGACGAATTTTAAAAGGAGGTGATCAGACCAGATAATGGGAAGAGGTAGGCTTACTGATATGTCAAAGTTGTAAAAGATTTGGTCTAGGGTATGTCCCTTCTCATGGGTGGGCAGAAGAAATAGATGGAAACATGTTGCAGGTCTGCAGCGTCTCCAACTAGTAAATTGTTTGAGGGTCTTTTCCATTGTCCTTATGTATATTGAAATCTCCCAGAATAATGCAGTTGTTGTATTTTAAGGCCAGGGAGGTGGTGTATGTATTAAGCATAGTAATAAAATTTCCAATTGCATTGGGAAGTCTGTAAATCAGAAAAACAGCAATGCTATGTTGGGGGGTTAAGGTACAGCGAAAGCCTAAGGACTCTGCACCCTTGATGTTTTCCATCCGGATGGGAGAGCAGTCTAGTTTTTTATTGTTAATTATGGCGACACCACTCCCCTTCCCACTCACTCAGTCCCTCCTAAGGATGTTGTAACCTGTAGGGATGGCTGAGGTGATAGTAGGGTTGGAGGCTTCAGACAGCCAGGTCTCAGTGAGAAATAAAAAATCAGGTTGTTCGTCTAAAAGTAGGCCATAAATGTGTGGTTCATGCTTTTGAATAGAGCGACAATTTAAAGGGTGGCCTTTAAGTCCTCTGTTTTCTTATTGTTTTTATACTTATTGTTGCATGGAAGGATCTTGGGTATGAGATTCTGGGCTGGGGGAGAGACCAGTTGTACTTATTGCATCGAAAGTCTACCTCCAAGCTCGGATCAGCCGCTGTACACTGACATAATGGAAGCCGCCTAAGGCTAGGCAGTTTTTCCCTATTGTAATATAGTGGATGAAACTCACCAGAGGGGCAGCATGGCTGGCGCCGGACGCCTCCAGGCTTGCCTTTAGCGCGCCAGCAGCGCCCCGCTGCATGCGTCCGTTTGCATCGGTAATATATAGGCTAATGCCTCTGATGCAAACTGGATCACTAACGCAGCTGAGGAAGCGGCAACTGCGAGGGTGGAAGTGAGGAGCCCGATAGTAGCCCCAGCCCTCCGTACAATCGGCATATCAGCCATAACAGACCAGGACTGGAGTAAAAGCGAGATGTAAATCGGAGCAGCTTAGGAGGTGTAGACAAGCAGAATCAAGTAAAGTTCAAGTGCGCGTGGGTAGGAGAAATTCTTAAAAAGCAAAGAGTAATTCAGCCACACATATACAATTTAAAAAATATGAAAAACCTAGTAGCAGGGCAGGAAACACTAAATCCTACCGCTGTCAGCTGCTCGCATCCATTTACATCAGGAATATATAGGCTAATGCCTATGATGCAAACTGGATCACTAAAGCAGCTGAGGAAGCGGAAACTGTGTGGGAAACAGGGGCTCAAAGTGGATCATAAATTCAAAGATTGTTCTGAACAGGGGCCCCCAAAATATGTTTGGCCCAGGGCCCCCAAAATCCTTAAGATGTCCCTGTCCTAGAGAACTCCTGGAATTATGTGTAAATTTCAAAAAATTTCATATAACAGACTTTGTTCCAACAAGGTGTACACTGGTAATAGTTTCAGTGGTAACATTATTGATGAGGTTAAATCATAGGATTACATAATCCTCTGTGTGTTTTTATTGCAATATATTAAGTTGTAAGGTTCGAGGGTGGTGTGCTGTTATACCTTAAACGGTGAAAACGTGCTCCATTTTCACCTGCGTTTGAGATGTTACTCTTTCCAAAATATGAAAGGCGTCGGGTGAGATCCTTTAATTTTTTTACCAAATATTGGGTGTAATGGTGAAAATAGGTGTGTAGGAAAAACGTGACACGTACCTTAATATTTATCCAGTCGAAAATGCAAACAAAAACTTTTGGATTGTATATTACATTTACGGCACACTGCAAAATGCTTCTTAAATTCCTGCTTTTGTGCTTCTGACAGCTTCACGTGAGAAAGAAAACCTGTTAGACCTATAAGAAAAGGGTGGGACTGAGGCTTGCCTGACAGGAACGTCTTCACACGGAACCGGCCTGGGTTCTCGCGCCTCAGACCTCTCGGCTATCAGGTTCTTGTGCAGGATCCCGGAAGAAAGGAATAGCTGACACGGTTTTCTTCACTAATGTGAAGAACAATCCAGTTCTACAACCGACCCAGGGCCGTGTTGCGGTAAAGAGGAAATAGAACTTTCGGAGTAGGCAGTTGAAAGCCTTCTGCACAGTGTTAACCGTTGACGTCCAACCGCATCGCACAGGGTAATGTACCACGTTTTATATTTTACGAATAAATCGGCCGAGGCGCATTCGTTAACTAAATTACATCAATATAAACATTTATCATGAAGTGAAGCAGTGCCCGAGTTTAGCCAAATTGAACAGAGACCATATTACTTAAGAAATCAAACAAACAGGCAAATATGCACTCTCTGAGGTTGAAGGAGTCGCGTCATTCATGTGAATTATTCTTTCCTAGAGAATGTAAACCACATATGCTTATGTGGTACAGTTGGTGATAGTGACTCTGTAAGTTAGTTAGTTCAGGAAAATAGTGTTTTGGAGTGACGATAACTCCGGCTATTTGATTAAACACATTTACATTACCCAGAAGTAACATTTAAGTTTGATCCTGGCATGTTTAGTGCATGTTGGTCAAGGGGGCAAAAATTCAATGTGTATGGAAAGTTCCAAATCTTGGGGAATATTTACAATAGATTGGCGAAGCGTGTCGTTAAGCCAGATTTACTCGAGTATGGTGCAGCCCTGCGCTGGCTCTAACTTTAACTGCCTAGCGACAAAACAGGCACCCTTGCACTAGTGCAAGGGTGCTTGTGTTGAGGGGAAGATTGTTTATGTGCAGGAAGGTCCCCCATAAACAATCTTTAAATGCCGTTTTCTAACTTCTATGTGTGCTGCTTAATGCAGCACACATAAAAGTAACAAAACAGAATTCTTTTTTAAAAAAATGATTGTTTATGTGCAGGAAGGGGGACCTTCCTGCACATAAACAAGCATAAGCAATTTGCTGATTCTATGTGTGCTGCACAAGGCAGTACACATGGAAACAGCAAAAACGAGGAGAAATAATACATTTCTCCTCCCTTCACCTGTTTAAGACCAGGTTTTCCCTGGTCTTATTTTGCCCATGCCTCCTATTTAAGCTGCCTGTTTAAATAGGAGGCAGTGTCAAAATCAATAGGCACCGCAACACCCATTGCCCTCCCCTTTCACGCTAAATACGGTGTGAAAGGGTGCCTTATGTACAAGGCAGTGTTAAGCGGCTTAATGCTGCCTTGTAAATAAGGTGAGGCCCCTATCGCCATCACAACCTCACTAAAAGTGACGTTGTGGTGGCGATAGGGGCTTGTAAATATATCCCGTAGGATTTCAGCCTTACAAAGGGAACAAGTTATCAAGAAGAGCACAATGGACTCTGATCTGGAATCAGACTTGGATCTAGAAAGTCTGCTAATTTTGGGTTGGTGTAAATCCACTCAAGGGATTATTGAGCTATCTTAATTTTACACATACATCTTATTGATGATTGTCTGCCGACCTGACTGTGAACCTAAAATGAGCTTGAACTTGTGCTCTGGTTCCCTAATGTTAAATGGAACTTTTAACTTAAGCCTCCATCTCAGGCCAGCGTACCTCAATGGGAAATTATGGCATATTAGAACATTGGAATGTTGAGTGCTCCTTTGAAGACAATAGAGTGCTCCAGGTTTCTAATGGCCGGTAGAAGCCCGGAGCATCAACATTCCAATGTCTGTTCACAGCTGTTGCTTTGAACAAAGGCCTCATGGAGCCCGAGGGGATTTCAACACATGAGGCCTTTGTTTTACTATTTAGAACATTCTACCCTCTAGGGGCAGAATTTTCTAACAGCCTTAGAGCCCGCCGTAGTGGGCTTTACCAGCCTGTAAAGGCCCACTGCCTTGTTAAAGGCCCTCGCCTTTGGTCTTTAACGCTGAAGAGGGCCTTTCATGGCTGGTAGTGCCAACAACAGGCTCTAAGGCTATATTGAAGGGGAAACATCCATTACAACACTATCATTACATACCACTGCTATTACAACGCAACTGTTACAACGCAACTTCCTTTACATCGCATGCCACTCAACGCATGCCATTACAATGCATATCACTACAACACATGCCATTACAAAGCATGCCATTATAACGCATGCCATTTTTTTGTTTTAGGTTGGATATGGGTTTTGGGATAGATGGGAATAGCAATTTTTACCCCTACACTATCCAACACTTTCCCTACTGTTGCACTCACTGGAGTGGGAATAGTAATCTTTAACCCTACACTATCCAACACTTCCCCTACTGTTGCATTCACTGGAGTGGGAATAGTAATTTGCACCCCCACACTATCCAACACTTACCCTACTATTGTCCTAACAGTATTATGCGTTGAATGGTATGCATTGAAATGGTATGCGTTGTAATGGGATGCGTTGTAATGGTAGTTTTGCAAAATGCATCGTAATGGCATGTGTTGTAAAATCATGCGATGTAATGGGAGTTGCAATGTAAAACAGTGTTGTAAAAGCATGTATTGTAATTGTTTGCATTGTAACATCATATAATCATATTGAAGAACAATAGACATCACCTACTAGGATGGCCATGTATTCCCAAAATGTGTTTGTGGGGTCAACCCAAACTTGGGAATATAGGTCCTTAGAATAGGGGTCATTTAAATTTTAGATTGTTTTATAACACATTAGCACCTTCAAACTACTTCAGTTAGCCCGACAAACGTAGGTCCCGGACCATGAAAACAGATTAGAGTCCACCAACCCAAAATACAAGGTACAGGCATGGTGTAATATGCATATAGCTTCTGTAAAGCTCATAGTGCAAAGCATCAACCCAGGCCCTGTGCTCCGTACTGTAACCTGGTGAAATGAGCACAGGACATGGCCGAAGGATATCTCTCTGCTAACTCCATACAAATTATGGTCAGAGGGAATGCCCTGTTTGTACTAGACTCATTATGCATTATACATAGGACAAGGCCAGCAGCCATGCTACAAGGTGCAGAATGTATTCATTTAACTATTACATTGCTCTGCATCATGCTGGTATGGCACCTAATGGCCTCTTCATAACACTAATACTTCTTGAAGACTTGTACCGGTAGGTGTTGTGCAAAATGCATGACTATTGTGCAAAGGTTCGAGCATCTACTATGTGCTGGGCAAGCACTATGAAAACAAATACAGGCATGGTATTTGCCCGTGCACTATGGGTATCCCACTCAGTCTGTGTTGTGTACATGGTATTGCCCAACGTATTTTGTGCACAAGCTTGAGTTGATGGTATCTTAAGGTTCTGTGGGTTACAAAACCTAAGAAGATCCTAAATTCCCCGGTTAAGATTAGCTATACAACGTTAACTCCTCAAAGCACAGATCATGGAGCCACACATAACATCAGAGTTGACTTCATAAATTGTATCATTGATGACATCACTGGTATTTACGAGAGAACTCTAATATTGTTTAATAAAATGATGCTTCATTCTTGTTCTTATTGCATGTGTGTTTACGTCTTTCACAGTAAAACATGGAGCGAGTCTTGAAATATTTGCAGTCCACGTCAGAGGCCACCATGAACGTAATTTGTGGGATTATCATACTAATAAGTATGAGGATATTTGTGATCTTTGAATTCCACTGCCCCTGCATACCAGGCTATAACAGGATCTATGCTCTGGGAGTCATGTTTTTTCCACCACTGGTGTTCTTCCTTATTGGGGTCCTTGTTAACAAATACACCATAATGATGCTGGAGGAGATGGCCAGACCCAGTGGCGGACGAGAGAAAAACAAGGCCATTACAAGGTAAGACAGTTAATAGTTAGATTTTGTGTCAGTCATTATTTTTATGTGCCTGACCTAACTGCATTAAAATACAATTTGACCTACTTTTTGGATATGGTGGGTAAAGATGGAAAAGTATTTAGGAAAATATATCGAACATAATATTGTATGTGTTAAGCTAATCACTACAAGAGGTGCGCAGTTGGTTAGTAAAAGTTGCATGCACCTTGTGGTGTATATTAGATGTCCTTAACATGGTTAAACATTTGGATAGGTTCATTGGGAGAATTTGAGAACAGTTGTTGAACAAAGGAAAAGGTAACATCAGTAGCAAAGGGAGTTTGTGTTACAATGCTACACAGCACTGATGAAGCCTCATCAGAAACCCTGTAGGGTTCTCAATATCAATCAATCAAACAGGAGTTTGTTAAGTGCAGCTACTCACCCGGAAGGGTCTCAAGGCGCTGGAGGGGGAGAAGGGGGGGCCACAGCTCCAAAGCACTCACAGTGTTTTGTCGAAGGCCAAGTGGGTTCAGAGGTCTTTCATGGCCCATCAGGGTACGTGCGGTGCCGGCGCTCATGGTGATTCATTGAAGAGCCAGGTCTTGAGGTCCTTCAGGAACCTGAAGAGAGTTGGTGTCTGGTGGAGGTGGAGAGGGAGGCTGTTACATGCCTTGGCTGCGAGTAAGGAGAAGGAACCGCCTCCTGTTCTTGTCTTCTTGATGTGCGGTACCATGGCGAGGGAAAGCTGGGCCGAGCGGAGGGTTCTGTGAGGTGAATGGAACGAGAGGCTGTGTGTGGTTCATGTAGGCAGGGCCGGTGTTGTGGAGGGCTTTGTGAGCATGGTATCGCATCTCTAGAGCAGTGATGCCAAAGTGGAGACAATCTGCTAAATTATGCAAGGTTTAAATTACATTTCACATTGGACATTTAACTGTATACTATGTTGGGAAGGAAAATGTTTGCCAATATCTCATTAGCTTTAAAAGGCTAGTAAACCCTCGGAAAGATGATACCCAGCATCAGACATCGAATAGCTTTTTGCATGCTCCATAAACAAAGACGGCTGTCTGGAAAATACTGAGCACAGTGAACTGGTGATGTGGGCAAAAAGTAGCGTTGTGATATACTTAGGGATAAAGGGCTAGTATTATCAAATTGTCAGCGTAAAATACATGTATTTTGTAAGGGCAGCAAAGGATGTTATGATTCAGATAAAAGAGAACATTGAATTCGGATGAAGTTAACACCTGGAGCTGATGATAGAAGCGAATGAGGCGCTTTAAGAATAAAACTTTACGTTACTATTAAGGGGCGTGGCCAAGATGGCGACGGAGCTGATCTCAAAGACACTGAGTTCCCTGCACCCCTCCCAAGCCCCGCAAAAAATTGATCTGGATAGATGCGCCAAGTCGACCCCTTTGAAGACTGTGAGACTGGCAGGTACCCCGGGGCAGAGAGGAGGCTGAACAGCGCACTGCTGCTTCATGAGCTGCCTTTAAGGCAGAACTGACCTCATTCTATGGGCCAGGGGGATATACAGCCTGGAAAAAGCACAGTTTGATCAGCATCAGAATGGTGATATGCAAGAAAGGCTTTCGGGCACCAAAGTGGCCACAAGGAAGCAGTACCGGGTTTCTGGTACGAGCCTGGTGCGAGCTGCAGTACACCCCACTAAGTGGCAGAGAAAGCATTGGCACACTGACAAGACTCTATGGTGGTGGTGATATTGGAAAGTGAAGCTACACCACAAGCCCTACAACAGAGTCCAGACCTTCCATGTGGCCCGCAAGGTAAGGTGTTCACAGTGGTTTCTGGGGGGGGGTAAACATTTAAAGAGACTGTCGCGTGGTGGCACCGCTGGTGGTGGTACCTGGAACCTCATCAATTTGCACTCTCTGAGAAGTGCGACACTGATATGGGGGACTCCTGGACTTTATAACAGGGGTTGAGGCTTCCTTCCTACGATTTTCAATTGGGTGGCCTCCTTGCCATATTTAGGGATGCTGCATCATAGACATGTATTTGAAACCCATCCCTGTAGGGAGTTGCCTCTCTTTCACAAAGTAACCATGCACTGGAGGACTGCATAGGTATTTGGAAAGTGCATTGTAAGATGGCCCTGTGCTAAATCTGATGCATCACTGAGTGGCAGCTAAAGAAAGTTTCAAGGCTGCACTTTTGGCCTTAGGGACACACCCTGGTGTTAAGGACCTATCCCCTGGCACAAGCTGACCTATCACTGCCACCTACTGGTTAAACCCATTGCAAGAATTTCCATGGGACACCCACATCCTATGGAACACTCCCTTAAAGCAAGAGTCACAATACACCATGCACTTTGCCTGCATCAAAGCTACTGATGGAAGACTTGCACCCTTCGCCACAGCACTAGTTAATTCTAAAAGCTCATAGCGACTGAGGGACTGTTTGATGTGATGACTCAGTCCGCTAACATGAAGGACTCCATATCACAAGTGGCTCAACATTGAGAGACGAACATTTGAGGAAATTTAGGCAGATGCTCCAGGTGAGATGGATTGTAAAACTATGCTTTAAACCTTGATGGTGCTGGATAGAAAACTGGTTGACAGAGTGGAAAATAACGAGTCTACACTTGCACCAATGCACATGACTGTTAAGGAGCCACAAACTCAAATGGCGGACCTAAAAGAAAAGGTCTGTATCCTTAAGAGCAGAGCTGAGGATGTAGAAGGGCGTTCTGGATGCAAAAACATACAAATTATTGGCATGCATGAACTAGTAGAAATTCCCAGCATGGAACTTTTCCTGGAGAAGTGGCCATTCGATACAGCGCTGAGAGGCGAATGCCAAATTTCCTCTCTTTCAAGAGGGCACACTGATTATCGGGACACCTCTCCGAGGCCAGTGGTAGCACACCTTTTCGACTACTGGTACTGTTCAAGATCCTTTCCATGCACACCATGTTGGTCTCAATTCCTCAATGCAGCTTTCTATCAAATCAATTTTTAGTATGAGGAGGGGCCATTTATAAAAAAAGTAAAGAAAAATACAAAGAGGACTTTCCTAACTGTGTCTTCAAGGAGGCCCTCCTCATATAGTATGGACTGGGATGGGAAGGACTGAGGTTTCAGGTAATGAAGATTACTGGTAAGTAATGTGTTCATTATCAATGCACCTCCTAGGTCCGGAAGTTTTTAATCACTTGACATAGTTATCTAAGGAAGAAACACAGTGATATAAAGAATTCAAAATGTACAGAACAAAATGTGATATACACTAACTAGTAGGCACCATTGTAAAAAGGTTTCATTTAGGTGAAAGGGCTCAAAGAGAAGGAGTAACAATTGAAGAGTTTCTAGGGATTAATCCCTTGGCAACCATATTCATCCATACATAGTTCACAAATCTCTTATATATGCATTCCAATATATATGTGGCTCACAACAATATAAAGTATAAAATATATTTTATCTGATATTTTTCCTTTTTATTTTTATCATTTATCTATCCGAAATTTCAAAGATTCACTCAACAATTGTTTATGAAATCCATCATTTTAAGCAATATTAAAGAAAATATACACATAACTTGTTGTCTCATAAACACTTTGGGCTCGATTATGAGTTTGGCAGTGTGGGAGCTGGCGGCCCTATCCCGCACCGCCAAACCCATGGTTGCATGGTGTCCTCGTGTCTTGCAGGCTATTTTTGGTGGTCTCACAGCATGCATTTGAAAATGGGAACCACCATGGAAACATCAAATACAGTTCCAGCACGGCACATACTATCAAGTCCATGCCGTGCAGGAACTTGGGTACATACACACAGGGGGGGGCACATGTTGTGCCCCCCCCTGCATGTATCTCCATGCACATGGACTACGTTTCAAGACCACAGGCCTTTTCATGGAAGAAAGCTCTCCTTGACACTGCTGTTGGTCCTGAAAATCGTAATATGCATAGCGGTACCGCAGTGGCATCATCAGCATATTACTGAGGCCTTGACTGTCACGCCAGAACCAGGGAACAGCGGCTCCCTGGCGGCTGTGGCGGTGCAATGGCGGTCTGACTGCCCAACTTGTAATGGGGTTGTCGGACCGTTGGTGCCTGAACTACTATCACTGCGCCCTCCCCTGAGTCTGGCGGTCCTCGAACCGCCACTCGTAATGAGGTCCTTTGTGTAGGTCTAAATTGAGAAGTTACTTTTTATTTTATTTATTTATTTAAAGAGTTGTATATAGCGCTGGTTAGATCATAAGGTATCAGAGCGCTTTACATGAGAATCAATAATGTAACAGAAAAAGATCAACAAGTATACAATACATCAAAAAATAGGCAATACAATTAGGCGAGGAGATAAAGAAGAGAGAAAAGTAGTGGAGGGGATAGGGGATAGGGGAGGTGAGAAAGGGGGGAAAAGGGAAGAGATAACAAGGAGAGATGAAAAGAAGTCTGTCTAAAGACCGACTGGGTAGGTGACGGCCAAGTAGGGAATCCACGGCCCATCTCCCCTATAGCTAAACCGGGTAGCTCCATCGGCCATCAGGCAAAATAGTTCAGTCTCAATACACTGAGAGAGGAGAGAAGGAGAGACATAAATAGAATGAGGATGCGGGAGGAGACGACAGGAGAGATGAAAGGAAGTCTGTCTAAAGACAGACTGGGTAGGTAACGTCCAAGGAGGGAATCCCCGGCCTGTCTCCGCATAGCTAAACCAGGTAGCTCCATCGGGCATCAGACAAAATAGCTAGATTTCAATTGACGAGAGAAAATTCACAGATAAACAGGGTGGGGACTAAGGGTCAGGAAAGGTGAGGGCAAAGGTCAGTAGCAGGAAAGTAGAGGAGAGTAGAGCGGAGAGGGGTAGGGGGTAGGGGGAGGAGGGAGATAAGGTCAGGAGAGAAGTAGGAGGGTTTGTTGCTGCTGTCATTTTGCGCAGGTACAGGCAGTATTTACATGAGGATCAGAGTTACAGGTTACAAGTTACATTTGTTCCAAGAGAAAAATAAGCATAGGAAAAAAGAAAGCAAAGTTACGGAAATTTGTCAGGGGAGGGATGTGAGAAAAAACAGGGGAGAAACTGTGCCCAATATCCGGCTGGGAAGGTGACGGCCGAGGGGATGAACCCGGGCCAGACTCTTCTATAGCTGAACCGAGCAGCTCCACCGGGCATCGGACAGAGTGCTCTGACTCCGCTGTCAGGATAATGATCAGTTGCAATCAGAGAATGTCATAATAAAGCGGGGGAGTTGGAGAGATGAGATACCGTAGGCTAAACAAAAATCAGATGCCATCTTGAGGTCAGGCACTGTCCTGAGAGGGCTCTATAAGAAATATTTCAGCTTAGAATAAAGAGTGTAGGGGTTCCCCAGGCATCTCCATAGTGATGCCACTCCACCACTTCCTGGAGGGCGTTCCTCCTTCTTCAGAAGAAACAATCATATGCCCCTCCCCAACACTGGGGACCAGGTTCAACACCTGCAAAATCCGAAGCTGGCACCCATTTCCACCGATGGGGGTGGAGATCTCAAAGCTCAACAACTCCGAGCAGGCCTGCAAATACAGAGGTACGTTGGTAGGTGACAGCCATCCCTGTGGCCCCCTCTTCAGACTGATACCATTCTTCTTGGTGCGCTGGCTCGTGTGTGGGCCCTGGATGCAGGCCTAGCTGGTCCCTGGTGGTCAACGTCGCCTGCAGAAAACACAGATTGCCCTGGTCTTAACGAGGATACCGACTGCCCCCCTCCCCCTGCCCTCGCCTCACTGGAGTGGATACAGTGATCTTCAGCAGGGAAGACGATGACCCTGGGGGATGTCCGGAGCCTTGCAACTTCTGTGACTGCGTCCCGCACGGCTCTGGGTGTGGTTTCACCGGGGCCCCCATTGTGTCGTGGGTCCTCCGGTGCGGACTGGCCCCCTCAGAACATTGGCAATAAATAAGCCTGGCTAATACTCCTGCCCCCACTCCCTACACCCAGGAGGGGGATCTCCAGCTTTATTAAGATTTACACACCGAATGGAGATGGAACGTTGATCCCCCAACCCGCATGCAACTGAATCCATGCTTCCAGTTCATATAAAATATTGGCCCATGACAATTCAGGAAAAAGGTCTTGAAAAGTCACATTAATTTCTACAGTTTGTATGCACTCCTTGTTTACTTTCTTTTCATGAGTCCACTAATAGGGAATACAATTATTTCTCCTATTACAAACATTTTATCTTCCTTTTTATTTCTTTTGCATCAATTTATAAATATGGACTGGGAGTTTGGATTTGGTTGCATGTGGAGCAAATGAAGTATGAGTAAAGAGGATATGTATGAATGAATAGGGGGTTATGTTCAATTTAGCAGTATGCATTTCACAAGTATATAAATACATTTTATTCAAATATACATTTTATCGATCTGAAGTAAAATGGAAAGGGGAGCCCGCTTGAGTACTCTATAGTTACTAGTTCCTGCGGTGAAATCACAATGGATCCGTGGATTCGACAAACCATGTAAAAAATATAAATGTAATACACAAGCTCCTCAAATTTTAACATTGACATCAGAGATACCATAACTGTTAGATCTGGGGGTCTCTAGTTGGCAATGGTATTCACCTTTGTCCAAATGGGGACCCTTACTTCTAAGTCAGGATAAGGGGATTACACTCCTTAATAACCCCTGCTCGCCCCCTTGGTAGCTTGGCACCAGCAGACAGGCTTATCTCAGTGGCAGTGTGTTAAGCATTTGTGAATATACACAGTAATACAGATTCCTGTAACACCTTGTATATATTTTTTACCAACAATCCATAAGACTTTAATAAACCCCCCAGGAAGGCCTATAGTATCCTCATGTGGCTCCATATATGAAAATATGTCTAAATATGTGGACAAGTTCCTAGCACCCATAGCACAGAACATGAGTTCCTATTTAAAGGATACAGGTGACTTCCTCAGGATATTAACAGGAATAGAATGGGATCCAGGAAATCTTTTGGTGACAATATATGTTGTTTCGCTATATACTTCAATTAGACATGAAGTTGGATTAACAGTGTGCCAATATTTCCTGAAGCAACGAAACATATCAGAATTGGAACACTCAGCAATGCTGCTGAAGATGATACAAATCTGTTTAACCAACAATGTCTTTCTATTTAATAAAGAACTATTCCGGCAAGAGTGTGGTACTGCCATGGGAATTTCATTTCCTCCGAACTATGCAAACATCACCATGGGGTGGTGGGAGAGGACCATTGCATGGAACACTGAACATCAAATGAATTTGGAGCGGGTCATTCTATGGGTCCGCTACGTAGATGACCTGTTCCTGATATGGAACGGAACAGAACATCAATTCAGGAATTACTTTTCTATACTAAATGAAAATGAGGTTGGCCTGAAATTCACGTGCACTACAAACTAAAGGCAAATAGATTTTCTTGACACCAAAGTGTACATAGAAAATGGGAAGATCGAATCTACTTTGTTCCGTAAAAAAACATCAACTAATAGTGTTCTACCTGGAATCAGATTCCACCCCAAACTACTACTGAACAGCATTCCGTATGGAGAGTTCATACGTATGAAAATAAACTGTTCAAAAAAAGAGAATGCAGAAGTAAAAAATTAAAGACAGTAGAAACAGATTTAAATCCAGAGGATATAACGAACGAACATTAAACAAAATGTAAAGAAAGAGTAGATTTAAAATCAAGAGAAGAAACACTAATTGAGAAACCTAAAATCACCCAAGAAAATGATCCACCGGAATTTATAACTACCTACAGCAAGGAAAGTGGATTCATTGCAAGTAAAATGAGGAAATACTGGCACTTAATATCTGGGTATCCAAATGTTGGTGAAATTGTGGGCAAATCACCAACAATAACATACCGAAAAAATGTCTCCCTTAAGGATCTATTGGTAAATAGTCATTTTCAAAGGAAACAACAAACAAACTGGTTAACTAATCAACGAAGATACAGGTATACAGAGGGGCGAAGGATATGATCGATGGCAACCTGGGAAGGGCGATCACAACGCTGAAATCACAGGTACAATTCTGGACCGCGTTGCCATTATCGGTGGCGGGTCAGGGGGCCATCTCTAAAATGGTAGTACTATCCCGTCTTATTTATTACTTCACGAGCCTGCCTTTCATGGTCCCTGCTTCTATGTTTAGGATGTTGAATACCATGCTTACGGAGCTAGTGTGGAGGTTGGGACGGCGACGCATTAGTCTGACTAAACTGCAGCTTCCCACTGCGGCGGGCGGTATGGGGGTCCCGGACTTACAGGCATATAACTATGCCTGTCAACTGCAGTGGCTGGCCTACTGTTTGGCGGGACGCAACTTGCATGAAATTGTCATGTCAGAGGCGGACTGGGCAAGAGGGGTCATCCACACCCTGTTACTGCCAAGGGCGGAGATCCCTAGGTTGGCGCCTCCCCTGCTTAGGCTCGCGATAAACTGCTGGAGGAGGGTGGTGAAATACACGACCCCTACGTCCTCTTATGCCCCCACGATACCAATCTTGGCACTCCCGATAGGGACGGGCCCGCTGTCGAATCAGATACTCACTGCCTGGCACAACGCGGGAGTGACCCAGGTGGGGGATCTGTTTGCGGATGGCCGAGTTATGTCTTTCGAGGACTTTCGCAGCACGCATCATACCCCGGGAGGACTGTTTCTCTTGCACGCCGGGTGAGACGTTATATTGCGATGACATGGGCGTCGAATGGAGACGAACCACCCACGAACCCGCTGCTCACAATGCAGTACCTCATGGGATTGGGCAGTCACCTAACGAAATGGATAACGAGTGGTATAAGAACGGGGAGGGCAACCTCGTTACAACCTTTGCGAGACAAGTGGGAAGGTGATAAAGGGAGAACAGTCAGGGACAAGGAGTGGGAACGAATCCTCAAATTCCCAAAGAAAGTGTTGAGGAACCCGAAATTTAAATTCATTCAACTTATGGTCCTGCACAGGGCGTACCTAACACCCCATCACTTACACGCAATGTTCCCTAACACAGCTGCCACATGCCCCCGATGCGGCGCGGACGATGCGCGACTACTGCATATGTTAGGGAATTTCACGAAACTGGGGTACTATTGGAAGACGGTCCATGATGCTTTATTTAAACTGGCTCCTTCCAAACCGTACGCTTCTTTGGAGTATACCTTACTGGGGCTGGGACCTGCTGAACGGAAAAAAGCGTAGCTACGCGTTTTACTGATCTGGCCCTGCTGCTTGCCAAGCGTACCATAACAATGAGATGGAAGTCGGCTAGACCGCCAGACCCAGAGGTGTGGAGGGCAGAAGTAGTGCATTGGGGGAAAGCAGAGGGTACGACACTGCAGCGCAAAGAGTGTAGGGGCCTCAGGAAGACCCTAACGTCTTTAGATTGGAATACTATGTTGGGGGCCTTCGATGCGGGTGGCGACACTGCATCTAATTTATCAACTACTGATAGTTAGGGTGAAGGGTGGTGTGCTCGGGGTATGTGGAGCTTCCCCTATACTTAGTGCCAACCCATGCTCCGGTGGGTGAGAGTAGTTCTAGGTGCAAAGTATGAAGAACATATATGTATCATATTGTATGTAGTCCTATATAGGTTTGTGACAGGACAATGATTGTGAATTAGCTATGCTCAGTTGGATCGCGTACTATGAATGATTAATGTGTCTAAATGTAAGTGCCGGGGGAGGGAATGAAAGGGTGGGGGAGTTCACAAGAGAATAGTTGGGAATATGCAAAAAATGAAAATGTTTGATGAATGACTCACTATTGCTGACGAATGACAACTACAGAATACAGAACTTATACCTATAACGGAATTATTGTATCTGTTCTTGCTAACTTTGCTAATAAAAAAGATTAAAAAAAAAAAACTAATCAACGAAAAGGCTTCAAACCCTGTAACTCGTGCAAAGCATGCAAGATAGGTCGTAGCATGACTAAAATCAAGGAACCAAGTGGAAAAATGATGCAAATCGACCAAACCAACACTTGTAGCTCCAAATTTGTTATCTATGTAATAGAATGTAAATGTGGCATGAGATACATAGGGAGCCCAACATGCATGCTGAAGAAGCGAATATTGGAGCACATACGGTCAGTAAAAAATTCAAACATGTTGTATGCAACAGCTAAACACTTAAGCACCTCCAAAACGGAAATTGGAGAGCAATGTGATTCTACGGAATCAAAATGGTATCAATGGGAGTTCAAGGAGGAGACCGGGTTAAAAAGCTACGACAAATCGAGTCACGCCTGATAATAAGATTCAGGACTAAATTCCCTGGTGGGATAAATCACGACAAAGAACTTTATGTACATCTTTAACATCAACCTTCAGACTGTGTGTTCTAGATTAGACAGTTAACTAGATAAAACGGGTACTATACCCATATACTATGTTTATAGACTGACACCAAGAACTGAACCAAAGGTGGTACTAAACCAAAAAAACTGCGTCATGATGCAAGCCGTTTATAACACATTGCGTATCAGACACAATAATTATGAATTGCAATGACATGAAGCGCTAATGTCTTTCTGCTGTGTGTAAAGTTTTGTTGAATATAATAGTCAAACTACAAATCCCATAATGCCACTTGACGGCAGACATGGGATAAATAGTGAAAGTAAAGAAAGGCTTACTGAGCGTGAAAAAAGCCCTGTCTGGCTGAAACGCGTTGGTGGGGTGATAAGGCTTGAATAAAGAAGCTTTAAAATCCATCCAAGAGTGCCGCATCCTTTGCATTATAATGATTTTCTGGCCTGGATCCAGCCAATATTGCAGAGCACCCGCTGCTGAGCGCTCTCGGAGCAAGAAGGATCTCTTTGTGGGAAAATATTATAGTTAGGACCTAGTTACGATGGGAAGATCGCAACATTCTATTCCCAATAACTTTAGTGTTGTTTGATGAATCTTCATGAAATTTTCAAAACAAATTCTTTCTTGATATCAGCTCCTATGTTGAAAGTTTGATGGTGATTCGTCAAGGGGGGACGAGTGAAAAGGGGGGTCCCAAAACGTGTTTTTTCCATGTTAATTTCCATAGGACACTTTAGACAAGGCTACAGGTTGAACGGGTGAATGGAATTGCTCCAAATTTGGCAGGAAGAAGTGTATTGGTCTAAAACGCACGTTTTTGTTTATTTGGTGTAAATACATTCATTCGGTTTTGAGAAATATCAAAATTTACAGATATTGATATTTGGGAATTCTGCCATCTGATTGGCTAAAGGCGTTACAAGCATGAGTTTGCTGCTGCTTGGGTGCGAGCGATGCAAGCGGTTGCAACTAGGAAGTGTTGGCCGCCATTTTGTAATTCTGCTGAAGCGAGTAAGGGGAAAAAAAGGAGAAAAAAAGTGGGAAAGAGGAGGGTAGGAGCTCTGTGAGGTTTGTAGGGTGGTTAGGGTGTGCTATAGAGGGAGTGTGAAGTGAAGTAGTTACTCCCACTGGTGGGAAAGTGCTGTTTTGCCCACTGTGAGATGGTGTTGAGGTGAGGTGCTGGTACACTCAGTAATGAAACCGTGGGCCTAAACTGTGAGATGAGTGGTCTGTAGCATACTGGCAGAACCGAAGTATTTACCCTTACCGGTGTGAAAGTTCAGTTTTGTCGAGAGTGAGGTGGTGCAGAGGTGAGGTGCCGCTAAACTCAGGGATGAAACCGTGTGTCTAAACTGTGAGCTAAGTGCTGTAAACTGATGTGCTCTGGGTGGTGTAGCATACAGGCCGAAGTGAAGTATTTACCCCTACAGGTGTGAAAGTACTGTGAGATGGTGCGGAGGTGAGATGCCGGTACACTCGGAGATGAAAGTGTGTGCCTAAACTGTGAGTTGAGTGCTCTGTAGTATACTGGCAGAAGCAAAGTATTTACCCTTACCGGTGTGAAAGTGCTGTTTTGTCTAGAGTGAGATGGTGCAGAGGTGAGGTACCGCTAAACTCGGGGATGAAACCGGGCCCCTAAACTGTGGGCTGAGTGCTGTAAACTGATGTACTCTGGGAGGTGTAGCATAGTGGGTGTTAGTATGCGTTTAGAGTATAGCGGGAGTGAGAAGCAAACTACTCTGTGGTACTGGTCTGAAGTCTCAGGGATGAAACTGTGAGTGTAAGTCGTGAGTTTATTGCTGTGAAGTGATGTGCTGTGGGTGCTGTAGGATACTGGCCGCTGTAGTATACCTGTGTAAGTAGTGTTAGTGTGCATTTATTCTGTACAGGGAGTGGGAAACAAACTAGACATCCCTATTGGTCTGAAGACTTGAATGAAATGTTTTAGGAAGCAGGAACAAAAAAATAATCGTGAAGAATATAATGTAGAATGTTGCAATGCCAGAGAAGAAAATTGGAAAAATGACTTGTGTCTAAGAAAGTGGTTGTGTGTAATAAAGGGATGGAGTTTGAAAATGATATAGAAAGTGTCTTTATTTAAGTGCCATAATTGGACCCACTGGTGCAAGAGCTAGGGCATCCAACTGATGTAAAGTTTAACCACTTCGGCTGTATTCAAAAGTAAGCTCCTGCATCGGTGAATTGCATATTACATGTTACAGTTGCATGTGAAATAAACAATAGCTATTACACTTGAATGACTCTACATTCTATAAGGAAAATAAAGGTAGGCCACGATTACCACATATATCCTTTAAGAAAAGAAATTGCAAAATGTAATCATCAAACTTTTTAGGTACCTTGGCAGTGCTTTTTTTAACAGAAAATTATCAACAGTAGAATAGTTAGCAATCTGTTGTACATTAGATTCAATGTGGGGCATGTCAGAATTGGTACTAGTTCTACCCACATTGGAACTTTGAGGATGAATATAAACATTGCGCTTCTGAGAAGCACATTCGGTACCTTTGTAGTCAAACCGTACATTATTGTCTTTAGTTGCTTCAAAAAAACATTTTTGTGTAGAGAGCTAAGGCATCGAGCTGAGACAAACTCCAACCGCTTCTGCTGCAGTCAAATCGAAGCTCCTGCATCAGTGAATTGCACATTATATGTTACAGTTCTATGTGACCTACACAATAGCTATTAGACATGAATGAATAAATTGTATAATGAAAATAGAAGTAGTTTACGATTACCACACTGTGCCAACCAGTTTCTAAACAATGTCGTCTTTTTACATTTTCATCGTAAGGTTCTGAGCAGAGGCTGACTTTGAGTAAAATTGTGTGAAAGGGCTTTGTGAATAACAGGCAGGCAGAGAGGCGTGTGCACAAAGAATAGACGTGGTTTCTAAATGGGTGTCGGGTTTAGGCTAATTTAGGAAGTAAATAGCGTATTTGCATAGTCCATACATCACCTTTTCCTGGTTAGAGTGGAGACGTAAGGGGCAATAATGAAGATAGAGTTCAAATGTCTGAGTATACTTAGAAAATTATTATATCAAAGTAGTAGGATTGAAGTGTATTATAAAAAATTTAAAGGAAAAAGTAAAAAAAGATGGAAAAAAATCCATTCAAGAATAATGTGTGTTTCTTACAAGTCTTGGAGATTCCAGTCTAGAAGTTCTTCAGCGGCGTGAGATGCATAATGTTCCAAGAGGCTATTGTTGCCATTATGTGAGAAAAGTGAAGCGATCCAATTCATATCCTTGAAGGGGCAGTAATGTTCTTTGAATGTTGGAGCAGCAATTTGAATGGGCAGGCAATCTACGATGTTGTGAAAGGTAGCACGTTGCAGGAGATCTTTAGCAGCTGCGCAGAAATCCCATTCCGCTGCGATTCCTTTTTGCATTGCATTCGCCATTCCTCCACTGCCAGAACAATCATGTTCATGGTTTTCAAGATACTGCATTACCTGCTGGATATCGGGAGCGATTGTTGGGATGCTGGCAAGGCATACATCCATTCGCCAGTCAAATGGGCATTTTTTGCAATCAAACGATGGTTGTACGCATATTGCATAAGTGTAGATAAATGTTATGTTGTAGCTAGCTCCGATAATAGATAGAGGCAGGTAGGCGAAACGTTTTTCAGTTTTTTTTACAGTATTGATGTAGCTTGGCATAGAGGCGTATTCTATCGGACATAGTTGTTACCATAGAGAGCGTAGCCATTTCTTGATGTAGAATTAGTAGTAGGATGGCCGCAAAGAGGGCGAGGATTATGGGCACTGTTCCTGCTATTCCAGAGATGATAAAATGAATCTCAGAATGTAGTCTGGTATTAAAAGAAGAACAGTTTGAAAGCGTGTTAGAAGGCTGTAGGCACGGTTCGTATTTAAAAGGGAGCGTATTTTATTTGAAGTTTGTGGTATCTGCAGTCGATAAATTTCTTTTGCAGAAGTGAGGGAGACTTCTGTTCTGAACAAAGGTGCTTTTAGTTTGGTTTGTTTCTTGAAATGTGTTTTTAAACTAGGTATTGAAGGCCAAGTTGAAGTTTGAGGGTTAGTTTGTGTGGGTGGTAATAGATATTGCCACAGGAAGTTACTGTGTTTGAAACAGTAAGGACATGCGGTATGCCAGCTCACATTCCATAGGAGTGCATGTTATTGAGAAGCAGATAACTCTCATTAGAAAGCTGTGTGAATGTTGGTGTGATTGTGGGAGTTGGCATGCTTTTAAGACAGGACGCAAGATTGGAAGCTGTAAGCTTAGAAGCGCCGTGTAGTTGGACATTCTTGGATAGTAATGAATGACTGCCATTGTGGTCGCACTATTCACCTGTGAGAAAAACGTCTGTATGCTCTTTAAGTCAGCGATATGTAAATGGGATAAACCACTGCCGTGAATAAATGTGCTACCTTATATAATCACATTCAACATGACAAACAACATGTGCACCTAGCAGACACAACAACACTACATACTGTGGGAACCGTGGCTAGCCATGTACACAAACTAAACATGGCATGGCACCTCTGCCTCACAATGCAGAAGGCAGGGAGAGATGGAAGCAAAGTATGTGCGAAGGTAATTATTGGTTATAAAAGTATATAATGCAAATTGTTGAGTATGCAGAGCACAGACATGAACATGTCAACATACACTGATGGTCTACTGAGGGAAGTGGACACAGGCACACAGCGCCCAGCCTGAGGCCCAGGAGTGTGGAGTGCTTTATATACTACTAACACAGTAGTCTGACAGGTACCAACAGTGGAACAGTGTTTTTGATACCATAGTTGGCGATGCTAGAACTGTATTTGAGAGTGGAGATGAAGGTACTCCTTTCGACCAGGTGCAACCAACTCTAGGTCCCAACAGTGGAACAGTGCCTTGATCCCACAATGGAAAGCAAGAAGAATTCCCCTGGACTTAAGTTTACAAATATATATTCACAACAGCTATATCTTGCATCTCACAACTTTATCAAATTAAACATTCATTCTTCCCCCATTCAGATGCCCCTCTAGTTATTCACCAACTGTGGCATAAATCTAAGACCAAACTGAAAAGTAGTGCTAGTACAAAAAATGTACTTGCTTCTGTACAGATATTAAAAAGCTCCTTCATGAATTTTCTTTGAGAATACCATTAAAGTTAAAAACATACAGTGTATATACAGAAAACATTCAATAAAGACATTTATAATTAAAACACAAGACCCTATGACCTCAACAACACAATCATAATATACAGTAGTGGTAAAAATGTGATCCAAATCAAATGTGAATTATAAAAAGGGGAATTTCGTTAAAAAGTATATTTTCTTTTATCCTGAAATCCCTCAAGGTTTGGATTCTTTAAAAAGTGTGTTGACGCGTTTTCGGTGGTGTCAGAACTCATTACCCAAACACCTTCTTCAATTTTCCATTTTTGCGACAGGTTAATCTAGACAAGAAAAAACAGATGTCAGCCCAATATCCAAAATTATACTATTTACATATACAGAGCACTGTATTTTCTCTCTCAATAAAATCTTTGTCTCCAACTTGACATTTCCATTTATTGATCCTCTAGATATTTCAGTTCGCATAACAATTTCCTGACATTCAGTACAGCACTACCTTCCACTCTGGACGTCATTAGTCAGGGTGCCACCCCCATAACTCCCTCATTAGAAATGTTTCTTCCCATGTGTCAAGCCTTTCAATTCACTCCGTACATTCATCCATACTCATACCAGAAATATTTTACTGTTAAACCTTCTATACTGACCGTAAAATGGGAGGGATGATTGCCTCCTAACGTGTATTTTGTTTTCTTAGATGGGGTGTTTTCCACCAGGTGGTCCACTTTCTATATCTGGGACAACATGAGAGAACATAACCTTATTGCTGTGGCTGCTTTAGGTGGCGTATATACTATCTCAGCTTTTACTCTATTATCAACCACCTTACCTTCCGATTATTGGAGGAGGCACGTACAGCATACACTGGTTCCAATGCCGATTACGCTGCTCAAATTAAAAAACCTTCCTTTCCTACACATCTCGTGGAGTTCTTTGCTTGTACCATTAAGGTTGATACCCTGGAAGATAATATAAGAACAACAGGGAGGATCTTATGTTATTAACCTATACTTCCTCCTCTATATGTGTTAATTATCCCATGCGGTTCTTTAAATGCTTACCTTAATTAAGGTGCAGTTCTTTAAATAAGTTTTTCACCTTCTGATAAGGCTCAACCACCCAATGACTTCTGAGATGTCTTTATCTGGGGATACACCAGAATTCCTCAGTTGTAGGTTTCCTGATGTTATCTGTCAAAATCAATAATATAGGCAACCTCTTTACACGTGCAATGAGTTCCTATCTGTTAATCCCTCCTATAAATAATCCCCTTTATAGTTCTAGGTGTACAATACTGATGCTCTTCTAGTTACACTTTTTACCCTCTTCTTCGTGGTCTAAGTTTGGGTCAAAGTGCCCTCCCTCGAGCAACAATATGTCCTTCCATTGCATTAATGTTATTCCATTACAATTATGTTATATCTCCTATTTTCGATATATTCCACAGGGAAAGAGTGCTCATATTCTTTATATCTGCCCCACCTACTTTCTCCTTCCTCCCTGTGACCTGATTTAACTGGCCTTTATATTCAAATGATATGGGGATATTCAATCCGACTTTATCGAAGCGGTTCAGTCCCTCTACTCTTATCACTGTTAATGTCATTATTATGTGGGTTAGAGTACCTCCCCTCCCCCTAGGTCTCTCCCTGCTTGGCGGGCCTACTTCCCTATAAATGGTTTGATTCCATACGCCGTGCCGGAGTGGCTCCTAATTTTAGGGACACCCGATATAATAATAACGGCAGTTTCCTGGCACTGTTTGTCTAAAAGCGTTTTCTGCCTTTCCTATCTGCTAAGCATGGCCCAAGAGCTACAGAAAACGCGCGTTAAGAAACCTTCTCTTTTAAACTACCCGTGGCTGGTTCCCGATTACCTGTTCGCGCCCATATACTGCTTGCTGGCTTCCTGCATGTAGGAGGCGCCATTCTCTGTTTCCTTATTTGACCATTTGCGTGAATGTACGTAACGTGGGGCGTGATGTCATTCTACCTCGAGCCGCACATGTCTAGCGGCCATCTTGGGTGTACTGGTCTGGAATTCGAATAAAGCACCCGAATGCCTATGTTTCACAGAACGCAAGCTTCGCAGAAATACCCATACATATTTCTGGCGGCCCTCCCGGCGTTATATCACTTAAGTAAAAAACAGAGAAGTGTTGCCTGAATTCTAGAGTGTTGAGTAAAAGTAAATTGACAATATTCCCTAATGACCATTAATACAGAGATACCTAAAGGGCGAACACTTAAAACATTGTTTTCTACATTCTACCGCCCTTTTCATTAAAATAGGCGGTGTACACAGGTGTTAAATTATTTTATTTTGTTATCATTATTTTTTGTTAGAACAGCGCCTTGATATAAATTACTTTCGGCCATATGTAGGTAATCTCAATTTACCTATTCTTAAATACCGAATTTTACCGATTCTGTATTTCAAGAATAGGCAAATGGGATGTAGATAATTATTCGGTAAATTTTACTGAATTGGTAGGATTCGGTAATTAAGAATTGGTATTTACCAATTCGGTAATTCCCATTCATTCCTATGGGCCTGGAGGCCCATAGGAATGAATGGTAAGCCATTCAGTATTACCAATTCTGTAAATACCGAATCAGTAATAGGGGGAACATTTTCAAGGGTGGCAGGGTGTCACAGTGATACCCTGTTGCACCCCTGAATAGTGAATCGGACTGTTGTAAAAGCAAAATAATTGTTTTTTCAAAGGTTTTCGATATTTACCACCAACTTGTAGTTGGTGGTAAATAACGAATCCTTAACTCAGGAATGCACTAACTTGAGTGCTCCCTACATTATGGATTCGGTAATTTACCGAATCGGTATGTTAAGGATTCGGTAATTTACTGATTCCTTAAATTACCGATTCGGTAAAATACCGAATCCAGGAATCATGTCACCTACCATCGCAAAAGCCAAATACCGGTCTGTAACGGCTGTAATTCGGTAATTTCTGCTGTTACCGACCGGTATTGGGCGACCTACATCTGGCCCTTTATGTTTGTCTCTGTATTGAAATTATGTTGTACATTTCAGCTTGCTTTCATCTACAGATACCTCCCACGGGTTTCCTAACTGGGTTTGGAGTGCAGTGTGTCTCTTTTTTGTTATTATTAAAAATTACCTACTTATACAAATTGGGTCTCAAATCTACCTAGCCTGTCATCATTTTCTCCCAGTCCTTTCTGCTGTTAAGCCCATTTCTGATAGTGTCAAATGTAATCATATACCACTGTTCCTGGTGTTTTCTGCACTGTACACAATTTCCTAGCCTCCTCTGCTCTTTCATCTTTTCTAGAATGATCCACCTAA
This sequence comes from Lissotriton vulgaris, assembly GCF_964263255.1. Lineage (NCBI taxonomy): Eukaryota > Metazoa > Chordata > Amphibia > Caudata > Salamandridae > Lissotriton > Lissotriton vulgaris. Next base: position 1,060,438,258 of record NC_141693.1, on the reverse strand, counting down.
TTTTATTGGCCTTATGTCCCTTCTCTCGCCAGTGACTGACTAGGGGTGCATTTTCCTTGTTTGTGTTTATTGCAGATCTATGTTCACATATTCTTTGCCTCAGTTCTCTCCCTGTTTCTCCTATATATCCCTGTCCACATGGGCATAGGATAAGGTATATGATTTTCTTGCTTCTACAATTGTTAAGGGTTCTGATGTCATGTTTGACTGAGTTTAAAGTTATGCTCTTCGTGGTCATGCAGAGTTCACAGATACTTCAGTTTCCACATTTGAGGTTACCAATTGCCTTATCCCCATGGATAGTCCGTTGGTTTTCCACTACATCTTCTCTATAAGTGTAGACTAGCGAGTTACGTACATTTTTGTTCTTCTTATTAAGTATGGGCGAATTTTGTGAATCAGCGGTTCGCGAATTCAAGCGAAATCGCAAAAAAATCCGCAAATTCGGGGATTTCTCAGCGAAATCACAGATTTTTTGCAATTTTGCACCACCGCTAGTGTGTGTGGGGGGGCAAACAGGGGGGCCTCTATGCGAGTTCAAGTCAAGTCAATTCAACTTTATTCGGTTAAAACAAATAACCATAAAAGTACATATGAAATTTCATCAATCAAATATAAAAGTACATTGCAGGGAAACAGAAAGGTCAACACAAGAAAAGTTAATACATTTAAAAATTTCTCAGATACAAATTGAATTACGTAACCTAAAAACATTTTTTTTAAATTCGGAGATAGATGCCACAATCAGGATAACATCCAGTTTCTGTAATATTAAAAAAGTTGGGTGGCAGCGGTTTGCTTCCATCTCTTTCAGGACGGGGACAATTAATCGTTTTTGAGGTAATATGTAAAACTTGCAAAAGAATAAGACATGAATATCCGATTGTTCGGATAAATCATCACACAGGCATTTAATTAAATCACGTGACCAGGAATTCTTAACGGGGAAACTTATAACTCTAAAAAAAATATTTAACCTAAAACGAGTTAAGAGAAACCGCTCTTGTTCACTCATAGTACGGGTTAGGTATGGTTGTATTTTACCATGGGTCAATATCAGTTGGTGAGCTACAACAGCCTTTTTCTTTATTTCCTCGCTTGCTCTGATATCTTCCAAGTAACGCATGCATAATACTTTCAGAGATTTCCTTGAAATATTAAACATTGACAGTGGGTCATCATAATAATTCTGACAGCCCAATTTCACAAGGAAGTCTTTTACATAGACAAGCCATCGTATCCTACCCACATGATCTAAACTTAACACATCTTTTAAAATAGCGCGGTTCAGTAAACACTCATCATTTGTCCAAGCCCTGTGCCACAATAATATTGGCTGGACCCTAATTGTGTCTTCGATGCAGGTTTGACCAAGTTCCATATGGCAAATATAGCTTGAGACACTCTCAGGTACAGCTAAGATGTACCTCAAGAACATATTTTCTACAAGCTGGATTGATTTTATATTGGCATAACCCCATATACCAGCACCATAGACAACAATTGAGATGCAAGTCGCATTAAAAATTCTTAAAAGTTCCTCTATTGTTTTCTTCCCCATTTCTTTTTAAAAAAAATTGAGGGCCATAATCGATTTACCAAACAAAAGTTTCCTTGCTTTTATTGCACTTGCCCATGTGCCAGATTTGTGAAACAAAATGCCTAAATATGAGAAGGTGGGGGTTGCAATCTAAGGGACTATCGTTAATATACATAGCCCTCTTCTTTTTGTTAGAGCCAGAGCCACAAATCATCGAAAATGTTTTAGTGCAGTTAATGTTTAGATCTAAATTTGACATAAAGGTGTTAAAAGATGATATTAGACCTTGTAGTGCCATAGGCGTCCGAGCCATGATAAGCGCATCATCTGTGTAAAGAAGCGCAGGGATGGGTCGTTTGGCTACCATGGGCATATCATTGGATGCTTTCAACAGGGCTTTCTCAAGGCCATTTATGTACACTAGGAATAGGAAGGGTGGGAGAACGTATCCCTGGCGTACCCCGCGCTCCATGCCAAATAATCTAGTACATTCTCAATTTTTTCCATAACGCACTGTAGCAGTAGCACCAGAATAAAGTTCTCTCAGAAAATAGATTATTTTTTTTTCTACCCCCAAATTTCCAAAGATGGACCATAGGTTACTGTGTGAAACGCAGTCAAACGCTGACGTCAAGTCAACGAAAACAAAATAAATGCGCTCCCGCTTAACCCTGATATATTTTTGTTGCAGGATAAATAAATGTAACCCTTGGTCCACTGTTCCTACTCCTTTTTGAAACCCGTACTGGAGATGTGCGAATTCACATGCCTCTTGTGTGTATTAAAGGACAGGCACCAATCAGAGCAGCAGATGAGGAGAAAGAAGCTTGTGGTCACAGGAACTGCACGGGGGTAGAGCTCGTGAAAGTAAAGGATGCAGACGGCTCCATCAAGCATCATAGCTAATTTTCGACTGTAGATATCGGGAAAACACACACCTGCCCAGCCTCGACAAAGCGCAATTTTTTTGGGGCTGATTAACTTTGCCATCGCACTGAAGGGCGCCGGGGTCCCTCGTTCGAGCTGTCCATCATAGTGGCTAAGGGGCGGGAAGACGGTGCACACCGCTAGTGTGTGGGGGTGGTAAACGGGGGGCTTCTATGCGAGTTCACATGCCTCTTGTGTGTATAAAAGGACAGGCACCGATCAGAGCAGCAGATGAGGAGAAAGAAGCTTGTGGTCACAGGAACTGCCCAGCCTCGACAAAACGCACATTTTTGGGGGGCTGATTAACTTTGCCATCGCGCCGAAGGGTGCCGTGGTCCCTCGAGTGAGCTGTCCATCATAGTGGCTAAAGGGCGGGAAGACGGTGCACACCGCTAGTGTGTGTGGGGGGGGGCAAACGGGGGGGCTGCTATGCGAGTTCACATGCCTCTTCTGTGTATAAAAGGACAGGCACCGATCAGAGCAGCAGATGAGGAGAAAGAAGCTTGTGGTAACAGGAACTGCACAGGGATAGAGCTTGTGAAAGTCAAGGATGCAAAGGCCTCCATCAAGCATCATAGCTAATTTTCAACGGTAGATATGGGGAGAACACACAATTGCCCAGCTTTGACAAAACGCACATTTTTTGGGGGCTGATTAAGGAGTTACTGAATTTGACCTTCAACTCAGGCACCTGCTTTATCTATATCTGTAAGTGCTTCCTGCAGGAGCCTTGTTGTCTACTTGTAACTATTCTCTGAGACTGCTTCGAGGGTCAGAGCAGGGTCAGAGAATAGTTGCAAGTAGGCAAGGAGGCGCCGCTCAGGAAGCACTTACAGGGTTACAGCAGGTGCCCAAGTTGAAGTTAATTTCTTTGTAACCATTTTGGTTACAAAGAAATGAACTTCAACTTGGGCACCTGCTGTAACCCTGTAAGTGCTTCCTGAGCAGAATTCGTCCTGCTCGCGAATTCGCGGATTTTGCCGCGATTTTGCGTGATTCGCGGATCGAGAAATTGCGGAAAATCCGCAAATTCGCGAGCGGAACAAATTTTCCACCCATACTTACTTCTTATATGCAAACATGGGTTTAGGCAATTTGTCGTCCTCGCCCTCATTCAACACCTTCCAATTATGGTTAATGATGTTTTTCCCTTTATTACTAATATTAGACAATTATTTGACCATAACTATGTTATCCTCATTCTGCTGTTGTTTTTTACCTTCCAAAAGGGACTCCCTATTATAAAATCTAGCTCTTTTCAAAGAGTGATTGATGAGTCTTTTAGGGTAACCTCTGGCTCGGAACTTATTCTTAGTTTTTCAGAGTGTTTGTAGAAATCTTCTAGTGAGGTGCAGTTTCTTCACAACCGAAGAAACTCATCAAAGGGAATGTTATCTTTTTGGCATCTGGGGTGATAACTGTTGTAATGTAGTAAGGTGTTCCGATCTGTTTCCTTAGAGAATAATTCTACCGCCAAATGCCCCTTGTCCTGTTTAATACTAATGTCTAAAAAATTGACTCTGCTATTGCTTTATTGACGCCTGAACCTCAGATTCTTGTCTCCCAAATTGATCCATTCCAGTAACTCTATTAGTTCTTTTTCGGGTCCAGTCCATATGAAGAAAATATTGTCTATGAAACGGGCCCAGTTGCGTATGTTTTCAAAAAAGGGACTTATTTCATTGCATATGTGTTGTTCCTCAAAAAAGCTTACATATATATGCACCCATGCTGGTCCCCTTCCGTTGTATATACAGGTCCTTTTTGAACAAGAAGATATTGTTCAAGACAACCATGGATACACAATCCAGGAAAAAAACCCTTATCCGCTTCTGTAATTTCTGTCTCTTCCAGGGTGTTTCTGATCACCTCTATAGTGTCTACTTGGGGTATATTCGTATACAGTGCCTCTATATCGAGGGTCCCCATATAGTCACTGCTCTCATTAAACTGTATACCTTCAATCCTGGTGTTCATGTCGGTGGTATCTTTGATGTAGGATTTCTGTTTTTGTACTATCGGTTTTAGGAATGTATCTGCGTTTTGGCTCAATGGTTCCAACAGCGAATCTATGGATGCAACTATGGGTCTCGGGGGGGGGGGGGGTTCTGGGCTTTTGTGGACTTTGGGAAGTCCATAAAATGCAGAGATTTTAATATTTCTATTGTTTAGAAATTTAAATTCCTCCCTGTAATAATTTCATTTTTTTTGCTGTCTTTAACATAGTTTCTACCTCCTCTTTAAGATGGTCTAGTCTAGATTGCGGGATTCTTTGGTAGTGTTCTTCATTAGACAAAAGGCACATCGCTCTATCTTCATAATCCTTAGTAGCAAAGACTACGACTCCTCCCCCCTTGTCTGCTGGTTTTATAGTGATTGTACAGTCCTAAAAGAGGGACTCAATGGCTTCTTTTTGTAGTTTTTATAAGTTGTGTGTTTGGAAATGATTCTCTGTAAAAAGATGTCCCACTTCCATCTTAATCATGGTCTGAAAGATTTCAATGTTTTTTTCCCACCATTCCTAAACTAGGGGTAAACGTAGATTTGGCCCGAAGACTCGAGGCCACCTGGGCTTACCTTTCTGGTCTATTTTCAAAGAAACGCCTCAATCTTACTTTCCTGACGAAAGCCCTCAGATCTTTCTCCATCTGAAATGTATTAATTTTAGAAGGGACACAATTAAAACCCATTCTAGTACTCCCTCCTATTTTACTCATTAATGACAGGGTTTTCTTTTTTTACTTCCAATATTTCTTGTTTCTCGTTCTCAAATACTCCTGAGGGGGAGGGTTCCTTTGATACTCCTGCATTTGCGGTTCCCTTGTTCCCTGGTGCTTCCCCTGTTTGAGTATCCCCTTAGGGATCTCTGTGGACGTTGCCCTAAAAAATCCTCATAATCTTTATCAAACGTCTGTCTGTGTCCTTCACCCCTCGCTTGTAATTCCTCATCCCTGTTGCTTTCAGAGGTATCGGAGAAGTTCACATGTTTAGGGCGTCTCTGAAAGGATCTCCCTCTTTGTGGTCTCTCCCAGTTCTGTTCTAGTTTTTCCGCATAATAATCTTTCTTTACGTATGGGTATACTGTCTCCTGGTTAAATCTAGCTATATCTTTTTTTAATTTAAGAGTTTTTCTGTTGATGAGATAATCGCGATAACCATGTATATCTTGATTATTCTCATTCATCTTTTTTTTAGCTTCTTCTAAGGCCTTATTTTCCTGTAGGGCTTTCTCTAGTTCTTCTATTTCTCTTTTTTCTATTAAAATGGTTTCTTGTGCGGTGTCTATACTTAATAATAACCAGCCTCTACTACACCGATTAGAAATAAATGTCCAGGTCTCCAAAAATGTCCTATTATTAACAAAGAGGCCCGGCTCATTTCTTACCTGGAGCCCTATGGTATTGGTCCTGATTGGACATATTCTACCAGGAATTCTGCGTGGAGCTCTGTTCTAATCATTTTCTTCTTTAGATTGGTTAACTGATTCCACTCCCCCCCCCCATTAGGGATGACTGTAATATGGTTACCATTCCGGTTATGTGTACTAAGAATTTTATTCAGTTGCTTCTCACTGAAACCAAAGGTCTTCAGTGGCTCCATTAGACTGATATAGGAGGGTTACCTCTCCGACCCGAAGGCCGTACACTGTATTAGACAAAAGAGAGAGGTGGCTCACTCCATCCCACAATGGACGATGTCCGATAGTATCTGCAGCTTGGTTTTGATAGGAATCCCTCCGTTGAGATGCATCACAGTCTTTGCTTCCGTAGCTAACTGCTGTACAGGATTATTGGGCTTTGTTGACTGTAGTCGCTGGACAGCACGGTACAGCAGGTCCGAACAATGAAACGGGTTCTTGATTCTATGATTCAGGATGTCAGAAGTTAAAGTCTGTGATGAATTTGGTGTACTCCCTCCAATCGGGTGCAACTAACTCTAGGTCCCAACAGTGGAACGGTGTCTTGATCCCACAGTCGACTATGTTAGAACTGCATCTTAGAGTGGAGATGGAGGTACTCCCTTCGACCAGCTGCAAACAACTCTGGGTCCCAACAGTGGAACAGTGCCTTGATCCCACAATGGATGATGTTAGTACTGCATCCAAGAGTGGAGATGGAGGTACTCTCTTTGACCAGGTGGAACCAACTCTAGGTTCCAACAGTGGAACGGTGTCTTGATTCCACAATGGAAGATGTCCGATATTACATTCTGCTTAATTTTTACAGAACTCTTTCCGAGGAGGTAGATTAAACTCTGTGCTTCTGTAGTTAACTGCTGCACATGTCCCTTGCTCACTAAGCCTCTGGAGTCAAGCTATCCTGGCTGAAGACGGCTGATAGCCAGAAACCGGTCCTAGGATGCTTGATTCCGGTCCAAGAAAGACATGGCTTGGCAGTTCGGGCTAGACTGTTCCCTTGAGGCACAGGGTCAAGACTGATTTGCATCTGGCCATGTCTGAACTGGGGTGGCTTGGTGAGCAAAATAACGATGGATTAAATCCAGATCTGTGACTGGGGGCGAATGGCTTGCCATTGTGCAACATTCCGTCCATCCTCTTGTGTGTTTTGCTGTTCAACCTATGTGGGAAGGGTATGCCCAGACGTGGGTTCTTTGCTCACTAAGCCTCTGGAGCCAAGCTATCCTGGCTGAAGCTGGCTGATAGCCAGAAAGCGGTCCTAGGATGCTTGATTCTGGTCCAGGAAAGACATGGCTTGGCAGTTCGGGCTGGACTGTTCCCAGGAGGCACAGGGTCAAGACTGATTTTCATATGGCCATGTCTGAACTGGGGTGGCTTGGTGAGCAAAATAACAATGGATTAAACCCAGATCTGTGACTGGGGGTGAACGGTTTGCCATTGTGCAACATTCCGTCCATCATCTTGTGTGTTTTGCTGTTCACCCTATGTAGGAAGGGTATGCCCAGACGTAGGTCCCTTGCGCACTAAGCCTCTGGAGTCAAGCTATCCTGGCTGAAGACGGCTGATAGCCAGAAACCGGTCCTAGGATGCTTGATTCCGTTCCAGGAAAGAAATGGCTTGGCAATTCGGGCTGGACTGTTCCCATGAGGCACAGGGTCAAGACTGATTTGCATAAGGCCATGTCTGAACCGGGGTGGCTTGGTGAGCAAAATAACAATGGATTGAACCCAGATCTGTGACTGGGGGTGAATGGTTTGCCATTGTGCAACATTCCATCCATCATCTTGTGTATTTTGCTGTTCACCCTATGTGGGAAGGGTATTCCCAGACGTGGGTCCCTTGCTCACTAAGCCTCTGGAGTCAAGCTTTCCTGGCTGAAGACGGCTGATAGCCAGAAACCGGTCCTAGGATGCTTGAGTCCGGTCCAGGAAAGACATGGCTTGGCAGGTCGGGCTGGATTGTTCCCATGAGGCACAGGGTCAAGACTGATTTGCATATGGCCATGTCTGAACTGGGGTGGCTTGGTGAGCAAAATAACGATGGATTAAACCCAGATCTGTGACTGGGGGTGAATGTTTTGCCATCGTGCAACATTCCTTCGATTATCTTGTGTGTTTTGCTGTTCACCATATGTGGGAAGGGTATGCCCAGACGTGGGTCCCTTGCTCACTATGCCTCTGGAGTCAAGCTATCCTAGCTGAAGACGGCTGATAGACAGAAACCAGTCGTAGGATGCTTGATTCTGGTCCAGGAAAGACATAGCTTGGCAGTTCAGGCTGGACTGTTCCCATGAGGCACAGAGTCAAGACTGATTTGCATATGGCCATGTCTGAACTGGGGTGGCTTGGTGAGCAAAATAACGTTGGATTAAACCCAGATCTGTGACTGGGGGTGAATGTATTACCATTGTGCAACATTCTGTCCATCATCTGGTGTGTTTTGCTGTTCACCCTATGTGGGAAGGGTATGTCCAGACGTGGGTCCCTTGCTCACTAAGCCTCTGGAGTCAAGCTATCCTGGCTGAAGATGGCTGATAGCCAGAAGCCGGTCCTAGGATGCTTGATTACAGTCCAGGAAAGACATGGCTTGGCAGTTCGGGTTTGGACTGTTCCCATGAGGCACAGGGTCAAGACTGATTTGCATATGGCCATGTCTGAACTAGGGTGGCTTGGTGAGCAAAATAACAATGGATTAAACCCAGTTCAGTGACTGGGGGTGAATGTTTTGCCATTGTGCAACTTTCCGTCCATCATCTTTCGTGTTTTGCTGTTCAACCTATGTGGGAAGGGTATGCCCAGATGTGGGTCCTTTGCTTACTAAGCCTCTGTAGTCAAGCTATCCTGGCTGAAGCTGGCTGATAGCCAGAAATCGGTCCTAGGATGCTTGATTCCGGTCCAGGAAAGACATGGCTTGGCAGTTCGGGCTGGACTGTTCCCATGAGGCACAGGGCCAAGACTGATTTGCATATGGCCATGTCTTAACTGGGGTGGCTAGGTGAACAAAATAACAATGGATTAAACCCAGATCTGTGACTGGGGGTGAATGTTTTGCCATTGTGCACATACTGTACATCATCTTGTGTGTTTTGCTGCACATGATTGTTAGGCATGGTTTACGGCAGTTGCTGGAGTACACAGCGGTACAGCACGTCCGAACAGTGAAACAAGGTCTTAATTCTATGATTGAGGATATCAGAAGTTAAAGTGTGTGATGATTTTTATGTATACCTTCTGATGAGGCGCAACCAACACTAGGTACCAACAGTGGAACGGTGTCTTGATTCCTCAATGCACAATGTTAGAAGTGGATCTGAGAGTGGAGATGGAGTTACTCCCTTCGAGTAGGTGTAAGAAACTCTAGGTCCCAACAGTGGAACAGTGTATTGATCACACAATGGACGATTTCCAATATTACCTGTTGCTGGTTTTTCACAGAACTCCCTCTGTTGAGCTGCATCATATTCTGTGCTTCTGTAGTTATGTGCTGCACATGGTTATTGGGATTAGTTGACTGCTATCGCTGGAATACACCGCGGTACAGCAGGTCCAAACAGTGAAATGGGGATGTTAGAAGATAAAGTTTGTGATGATTTCTGTGTACCCACTCCGATGAGGTCCAAGCAACTCTAGGTCCCAACAGTGGAATGGTGTCTTGATCCCACAATGGGCGATGTTAGAACTGTATCTGAGAGTGAAGATGGAGGTATTCCCTTCGACAAGCTGCAACCAACTCTAGGTTCCAAAAGTAGAACGGTTTGTTGATTCCACAATGGATGATGTTAGAACTGCATTTGAGAGTGGAGATGAAGGTACTCTCTTCGATCAGGAGCAATCAACTCTAGGTCCCAACAGTGGAACAGTGACTTGATGCAACAATGGAAGATGTCCAATATTACCTGCTGCTTGCTTTTCTTAGAAGTTCGTGTGTTGATGTGCATCACACTCTGTGCTTCCATAGCTAACTGCTGCACATGATTATTGGGCTTGGTTGACACTAGTCGGTGGAGTATGCAGTGGTACAGCAGGTGCGAACAGTGAAATGGGGTCTTGATTATATGATTGAGGATGTCATAAGTTAAAGTCAATGATGATTTCTGTGTGCCCCCTCTAATCAGGTGCAACCAACTCCGTGCTTTCGTATCCAACGGTATGTGTCTGTGAGGTGTTAATGACCACTGCATCTGGTCTAGACTGCGGTTCGCAGAGTTCACAATTTAGATTAAGTGGTGATTGTTTAATTACAGAATCCAGTAGTTAAGTAATTAGAACGTCTATTGAAACATGCACAATATTGTTTTAGGATACTTGCTTGAAGAAGTTTTTTTATATGAGTTATAGGTTTAGTAAAATGACCAAATTCATCTTGCAAGTCCAAAGGAACAGTGAATAGTGTAGACTGTGGACAGATGAAATCCCAATTCAAATTGTTTTGATTTATTAATTGTAGAGTTCTCTGTAATTTATGCTGTTTTATTTTGCAAAGAGGGAGTGAGAAAACGTATTGATGGTTGCGTGTGTGAGTACTACCTTCAATTATCAATGCAGACAGTAGTGTTTACAATTCAGATTGAGTTGCTATTGTAGATGATGCTGTACTGTAAGAGAAGAGATTGCTGTAGTTTGCTCTGTCTGCACCACTCATATGCATCATTTTAGGCTCCGCACATGTTTTCTTTGCTTCGCGTATTGCAAACCGTAGAGCTCAAGTCAATGCCACGTGGCTGAGGGCCCTTGCTGAATGCTCTCTCTGGCCTATACTGCAGACTTCAGTGTCCACATTTGACATTGAGTCGGTATTGTAGATGATGCAGTCCTGTAGGAAAAGACATTGCTCCAGTGTGCTCTGTCTGCCCCATTCATATGCATCATTGCAGAATTTGCACACGTTTTTATTTCTTTGTGTATTGCAAACTGTAGAGCTCAAGTGAATGCCATGTGGCTTTGGGCTCTTGCTGACTGCTCACTCTGGCCTACACTGCAGACAGCAGTGTTCACAATTGAGATTGAGTCGCTATTGATGATGAGGTAGTCCTGTAGGAAAAGACATTGCTACAGTGCGTACTGTCTGTACCACTCATATGCATCATTGAAGGCTCTGCAAACGTCTTTTTTGCTTTGCGCATTGCAAACTGTAGAACTCAAGTCAATACCACGTGACTGTGGGCCCTTGCTGAACGCTCTCTCTGGCCTATACTGCAGATTTCAGTGTTCACATTTGACATTGAGTCGGTATTGTGGATGATGCAGTCCTGTAGGAAAATACATTGCTTCAGTGCACTCAGTCTGCACTACTCATAAGCATCATTGTAGGCTCTGCACACGTTTTCTTTGCTTTGCGTATTGCAAACTGTAGAGCTCAAGTCAATGCCACGTGGCTGTGGGCTCTTGCTGACCGCTCTCTTTGGCCTACACTGCAGACAGCAGTGTTCGCAACTGAGATCGAGTCACTATTGTAGATGGGGTAGTCCTGTAGGAAAAGTTATTGCTCCAGTGAGTACTGTCTGCACCACTCATATGCATTATTGCGGGCTCTGCACACATTTTTTTGGTTTGCGTGTTGCAACCTGTAAAGCTCAAGTGAATGCCACATGGCTGTGGGCCCTTGCTGACCGCTCACTCTAGCCTACACTGCAGACAGCAGTCTTCACAAGTGAGATTGAGTCGCTTTTGTAGATGAGGTAGTCCTGTAGGAAAAGACATTGCTCCAGTGCGTACTGTCTGCACCATGCATATGTATCATTGCAGGCTCCATGCATGCTTTTTTGTTGCTTTGCAGATGACAAACTGGGCAGGTGGAGTCACCTTACGTACCTGTGGGTCCTTGCTGACTGCTCTCTGTGGCCTACACTGCAGACAGCAGTGTTCATAATTCAGATTGAGTCGCTATTAAAGATGATGGATGCAGTGTTGATGGCAAAACACACAAGAACGATGGATTTAGGCCCAGATCTCTGTACTGGGGTGAATTTATGACATTGTTCTGCCCATCAACTGTTGTTTTTACATTTGTCACCCCGAGTGGGACGGGTATGCTCAGATGTGAGTCTTGTGCTCTCCATGCCACTGGAATCAAGCTATCCTGGCTGATGAGGGCTGAAAGCCAGAAACCGGTCCTAGGATGCTTGTTTCAAGTCCAGGGAGGCCCTGGCTTGGCAGTTCGGGTTGAACTGTTCCCATGGGGCACATATCAAGACTGATTTTAATATGGCTGGGTTCAGACTGGAATGGCATGGTGAGAAAAAAAACGATGGATTTAGGCCCAGATCTCTGTACTGGGGTGAATGTGTGACATTGTTCTGCATTCTGTCCATCAACTGTTATTTTTGCAGTGTTGATGGCAACAGATATTGCTCCTAGTACGACCTGTCTACAGCACGCATTATCGGTGGCTGTGCACATGCTGAATGCTTTTGATGTGGCTATGTAAGTGCACTAGAACTGATGCAGTGTTTATGATATAATCTTTTTGTGTATTATTTCAGATCTATTGATTGTGTGTCAGTATACCACAAGTTGTTGTTCTTTTACCATATAATTATTTCTGTATTATTTCACATCTACTGTCCCTACCTTACTGCAGCATAAATTATTGATTCTTTTAATATTGAATCTCTGTGTGTGATCCAAAGATTACTGTTGTAGTTGATGCTAGCAGCAACCATTCCCTGAAGGCTAGTTTACACTTAACGCACACACATCCAGCACAGACGTCACTGGATATGTCACCATGGTAATAAAAAGTCGAGCGTACGTGCCCGTATCCACTTCTACTATCTATCTGTGTCTGTGTGTTTATTATCTATGCATGATACTGTCTCTGGGCCGTACTATAATACATTGTGCTGTGGATAGCATATGCAACCATGTTACCTGTGGTATTGGAGAACATTTCGGTAATGTAACTTTTAGGTGTATTGCTATCATAGGTGGAAGGCTACTTTACAGATCATAAATATTGATGAAAATGATGGTTGCATGTTGCTTGTAGTGTAAGATATGTGTATATTGCAAAAAGTTTAGAACAAAGCTCTCTAAGCAGATGAGGTGTGTCTCATGAAATGCAGTACATATATTAACTAAAATGGGTGGCGTTTTCTAACTGATACAATGGGAAATGTTATGAACTAATTAAATGCTTTTTTATGGTCACATGGCAATTGCGCAGCCAGTGCGAATGAGACCGCACCTGATGTGATTTTGAAAAATATATATTTATTATAATATAAGCTTATTACAGTTTGAAATATATCTGTTTAAAATATTTGTAATTATCGCTTGCTCTCATATACACTTTAAAGTTATTTAGATATAAAAAAAATGAGGGACTGGCGTATGCGGCGCAACATCGTACGTCCATGATGTAACACAGGGCGTGGCAGCGTGCATTCATCGCATTTAGAACATGCAGTGGGTGCCACCCCATACGTACATAACGTAACGTGCCACTTGGTAGTGCGTACTGGTCGAATACCACAGTAGCAGCTGGAGCGACCTCATACTTTAAATCATCATCATTTAAATGTGGTGGATAGGATTTGCGTGTTGATCGAGCTTGGTAGACTACCAGTACGGGACTGTAGTTTTCTCCCAAAAAAGAAAAAAGATATACATATTTTGTGGGGAAGATATAAAAGATTACATAATTTCTAAAGTTTAAAAAAAGGATGATAGAGTTTCAAAATTTTAAAAAACAATTAGAAAAATGTAGGTTTTAGAAATATTAAAATCTGAAATTAACATTTAAAAAACCTTTGAAATTCACTGAAACAACCATAGGTTTTACAAATGTTATAGTTCGGAAATAGCATTTAAAAAACTTTAGAAATTCATTGAAAAAAGCATAAGTTTCAGGGACTTTATAGTTGGACATTTGACTCATTTGTATGTTATAGTTAGTTGAGCTAACTATGACTCGCACGCCCGCAATGCACTGATGATGATGTCACATATTACATAACTCATGACATGGTCAGTGACATCACTGATAACATCACTGATGACGTCTTAAATGACATCACTGATTACATCATCCACACGAAAATCTGATGCACCTCCTCACACCCTAATATAACCTTTGATCCCCTCACTCTAAAATACAGACTACCATTTTCGAAACTATAGACACACCAATATCAGATACTACATACACACTCACTGATTCCTAGGTCTACACACACATCCACTCATTGACCCATACAGTTGCTCATACATGCAGTCACTCATCAATACAACACTATCAAATGCACTCATACACCTATACAAACACTCACACCCCGTCACTCATCCACAGTTACTCACACATCTAGTCAGTCATGCAAAAAATCAATCACACTTCTATTTACTCACCTATACAGTTATACACACCACTTCACTTATTCATACAGATACTAACACATACTTACTCTCTTATACAATCACTGATACAAGTACACACTAATCCATACAGCCACTCTCACAATCATCCACTCTACATATATTTATTTATATACACCATTAATCACATATATTTCCTTTCACATATATAGTTACTCGCACATTTACCACTGAGACATCCATTCACTCACCAACACACCCATACACATGGGGGCGGGAGTCATAGTTAGCTCAACTAACTATAACAGTGGAATTTCTCTGGTTTTGTACAAGTGAAATGTCCAACTTACTATAACGTCCCTCAAACCGATGGTTTTTTCAGTGAATATATATATATATATATATATATATATATATATATATATATATATATATATATTCACAGAAAAAACCATAGGTTATAGTGGATATATAGTTAGGAATTTGCATTTACAAAACCTTGAAAATTCAATGAAAAAACCATAGGTTATAGGCCATATATAGTTAGGAATTAGCATTTACAAAACCTTATTTTACTCGCATAAAACCATTGAAATTCCATATATAGTTAGCTAACTATAAGCGCTAACTATATATCGCGCACCCGCAATCCACTGCTGATGATGTCACATATTACATCATTCATGACATGGTCAGTGACATCACTGATGACATCACTGATGACATCTCAAATGACATCACTGATGACATCACTGATCACAACATCCAGTGATTGTATGTGTCTGTAAAGTTTAAATATGTTTTACATATTGAAGAATGAGTGGATGTATAAGTGTCTAGATGAAGAATTTAGTAGGTGCATGACTGACTGTATGAAAGAGTGATTAAATGTGTCTCACTGAGTGCATGGGTTAGTGACTAAACTGTCTTAATTTGTGCATCAGTATGTTTGTTGTTGTGTAAGCTGCTGCATGTGTTGATCAGTAGCTATAAGAGTGGCCATATGGGTTATTGATTGGTTGCCCAAGTATTTGAATGGGAGGCTGAGTGTGTGTGTGGGTGGCTGGGAGGTGCGTGACTCTGTGCATAGATGTGTAAGCAGTTGATTCACTAGGAGTATGAGTTCAAGAGTGCATGTGGAAACAGCTATATGGGCAGTTGACTGTGCATGGGTGTGTTGGTGAGTGAATGGATTTCTCATTGCTACATGTGCAAGTAAGTACGTATGTAAAACACAATACATGTGAGAGTTGACATATATAAATAACTGAACATAAGAGCCAGTGAATGTGTGAGTGGCTGTATCGATCACTGTGAGCTTGTATCAGGGATTATATAAGAGAGTAAATATGTGTTATTATATGTTTGAATAAGTAAGATGTGTATAACTGTATAGTTGAGGAAATGGAGGTGTGATTGATTCTTTGCATGACTGACTAGGTGTGTGAGTAACTCCATGGATGAGTGACAGTCTGTGAGTGTCTGTTTATACTGAGTGTATGTAAGGTTATATTAGAGTCTGAAGAGGTTCATTGTATTATCACATGAGTGATGTGATCAGTGATGACAAATGAGATGTCATCAGTGATGTCATTTGAGTTGTCATCAGTGATGTTATTTGAGATGTCATCATTGATATCATTTGAGTTGTCATCAGTGATGTCATTTGAGATGTCATCAGTGATGTCATCAGTGATGTCACTGACCATGTCATGAATGATGTAATATGTGACATCATCAGCAGTGGATTGCGGGTGCGCGATATATAGTTAGCGCTTATAGTTAGCTAACTATATATGGAATTTCAATGGTTTTATGCGAGTAAAATAAGGTTTTGTAAATGCTAATTCCTAACTATATATGGCCTATAACCTATGGTTTTTTCATTGAATTTTCAAGGTTTTGTAAATGCAAATTCCTAACTATATATCCACTATAACCTATGGTTTTTTCTGTGAATTTCATTGGTTTTTTAATAGCAAATATGAAAAGCTTTAAAATGTCAAGTACGTGATAGATAAAAACATTTTCGTATTTATGCACGCTGATGTGCTTTGAACGCTGCCCCCCCCCCCCCCCCTCCCCTCTTTTGCCTTTGTTAGTACTCTCTCTTTGCAGATACAGAAGAGTAGTTAACGCAGGCCTTTACCCCCGTTGTAATCCGTCGTACCTCCTTGTCTCTCCATTTGATTGATTGTTGTCCAAGCATTTACTGTTTTAGAATTGGTTCTCTTTGGATCATTCTCTATTTACAAACAAGCACAAAGTCGCAATCCTCTGTTTAGTCTTTTCAGATAGTGAAAAATCGTGTAAAAAAATAAAAGTAATCGAGCAAAATCAGTAGGCCACTAATTGGATCTCTTTTTGACCTCGCTAAAATAGAAATATTAGGAACAACCCTTCTTGAGAAATACGAAAATAGTGAGATGAACTGAGCTCCACACCATGAGGGCTGCAAGACAGCTCGGCTCTATCACCCATCCCGCACAAAATAATGACAAACCCTATGCAAATATTAAAAATATAGACAACACACCAGCAAAGAAACAGGGTAAAACATTTTATTAAAAAACTATTTACATAACGTTGGTTTATAAGATGATGTCAGTAGTGGACCGATGTGTGAATAGATCGAAAACAGCACAAGGCTCCAAGATCCGGAGAGCAAGCTCCTGGATGTTGGGTGCCATAGTTTAGAGTTCTGAATTTCAGCCTTTTTCAATGCCTGTGCTTTGTTGAATCAAAATGGCGGCTTGACACAAAGCTGACTCAAGCGTTGCTACTGATGCAGACCAAAACTGGTTTTCAGTTTGTACATTTTTCTAGATTTTTCAATCCAAGTTTGGTTGACTTTGTAGAACGATGGCTTCAGATTTTCAACATACGATGTGGTGGCGCTGACTGGGAGGGGGCGCTTCGCTCCTGCCCCCTCCCCAAGTAAGATTTTCATACGTGAAAGTACGTTAATGGTTTTGGTCCCCGAGATGCTTCGATGTCACTACCATTCTCAAATAGCATAAGTTCTAGATGTTGGGTGCCATAGTTAAGAGTTCTGAGCAGCGCTTGTAACACTGTCTGAAGCTTATTTCCACCTACTGCAGCTTCACTATTCTCAAAGTAAGTGAGTGTCGTTTGTGGACCTGACTGCATTAGAAAACAATGTCATATGTTACCTTCCTAAACAGCTTGACGGAGGCCCCTGAGGGGCGCTGTGATGGCCATGGACTCGGAGAAGACGCTTGGCTCCGACACCCTCCCCAAGTCTTATAGCACTGGTGTAGCCTGAGATCGCCCCGGACATAGGCGGCCGGCTCCCGGGGTCCGGCGGTACTTTTTGCCTTTTGATGACTCTTCAATTCTGGACCTTGTCCCACAATCCGTTTGACCTGAAGACAAGCTGTAGTGGGGCGCCCCTTTATCGTTTTAGTTGCCATTCCGCCCGCTTTTGCTACACTGTGCCTCTTCCGCCATTCAGCTGTTTTCCGCCCGCTCTTGCGACTACAGCGTCTCGCTCACCATGTAGTTGAGATGCGCCCGCTCTTGCGGTGCAGCGATAGGCGGCTGCCACAGGACTCTCAAAATGGCGGCCGTCTCTTCGGTTTTGGGCCTGGTCCACTAAAATGGCCCTGGGACACCTTGGAACTCGGACGCTTGTCTGCTAGGGCTTGGGTCCCATTCTCGAAAAGCGTCCCCTCAGCCGTGAAGATTCTACAAAAGTCTTGGGGGCCTCCGACTCCCGCAGGCTTCTGGTGGGGAGCGGCTGCCATGATTGCTCGTGGAATGGCCACGACGGAGCTACGAAATGGTAGTGGTCTCATGCTGACGCCAGCTTTAGTCTGAAACATCCAGAAACACTGTAGACTACCAATTCGATCAGTTCCGGTAGCGCCCCAACATGACCCGGAAGAGAAGAACTTGCCCTCCCCTCTTTGACTGATGGTTCTTGTTGCCTGTCCCCTCTGTTGTCATTTAACAGAACTTTTTGGACTGCTGAAAGGGGTTGTGTTCTGAACGCTGGTTGGTGGAGACATTTAGACTATATTCTTGACCTACGTTGTCGCGTAATGCGTTTTATGACACGCCGCGTTAGCGCACCCGGAAGTGATCCGAGGCGCGGCGCGCAGCGCGTAACGTAAGCATAACAGGTCATGTGACTTGTTAATAAAACTTTTCATTGGTTCATTTTACTTTTGTTAATTTAATGATGAAAAGCTTGGTCATATGACCTAAAAATTACGCTTTTTATTATTTTCTAACAATATTTTTTTTTCAAACATATGTTATAATATTCCAAGCTAATGTACTTTCCCGGAAAATTTACAACTGTCTGGCAAGTAAAATATATTCCTTTTTCGAGAAAAAGGGCGTTTCTTCCTTCCATGACGGAGCCGTTGAGTAAAAGAGATTCGGCCTGCTGTCTTAGTCGCCGATACGCCTGATTATCAGATTCTTATCGATCACTTTATGTTGCAGACATGAAAAACACAACTGCCCTTGACCATTTATCTTTACTGCGTTCCTACATATTATACCTTTTATCCGTCATGTAATTGGACTGCTTTATTTCACTTGCCTTTTACTGATTCGAAAACAGTCACTAAAAGTAAAAACTTTACAAATGAAAATACTACTACCGTGTTTTGTTTTAAAAACCTTTATTGTGAAAATGTCAGTATACAAATACGGGCCTATAACCACGTGGGCCGGCCACGGAGCAAACTCAAATCGTATATGATGAGGAGACATTTACACTGTAGAAGAACGTAACGAGCGGGCCATTAGGTGACAAGAACAAAGGTGTCTAACAGTTGCGGAATCGGTGGACGTACATTTTGTAATTAAAATACGACAGGGCCACTTACAATAACATTTTCTAGATATACATTTGCGGGCAAAGAGTTACGAGTCCCATTTATACCGGCGCCATTTTGGGCGAGGCCGGGCAGGTCCAAGATATAGTCAAAATGTCTCCACCAACCATCGGCCAGACCAGAACCCCTTTCGGCCCTTTATGCTACAAGATGGTGTCTTCCATTCAGAAAATATTGGTGGCAGCATTTTGAAAGGAAACAGAAACAGCCGTTCTCCTAGTGAATTTCACATTGTTACATTTAGGAAGAATGTTGAAGAGTAGTATGTGGAAAATCTGAAGCCATTTTTCTACAAACTCTCAATCAGACTTGGATGGAAAAAAAAACCTGAAGAATGTACAAACTGAAAACCAATTTTTGTCTGTATAGCACCAACAGTAACGCTTGAGTCAGCTTTGTGTCAAGCCGCCATTTTCATTCAATCAATAGCGTCCCCCTGCACACATTCAGGGACCTGGTCGTGTCTTTAGATGAAACGCATTGTAGGAAAAGAAGCAGAAAGGAAAAGGAAAAAAGTTCCGCCGGACCTAGTGAAGCTGCAGCAGGTGCAAATAAGCTTCAGACAGTCTTACAAGCACTGCTCAGAACTCTCAACTGAGGCACTCAACATCCAGGACTTGCCATTCGGATCTTAGCGCCTTGTATTTTTGTTTTGTTTTTGATGGAGGGGAAAGAACAAAAAACAGACATTGAAAACGGCTCAACTGGAGAAAAAAAAAAATTACTTCTTGGGTGCATTAGGGCATTTATGATTTTCGAATGCCGTATTCATCAGGTTGATGCTCATGTTGCCATAGGACAGCATAGCACCACAGTGTATACAAGTTAACTTCATATGTTCAGATGAGGCAGGTGGCATATTTAGCATTCACCTTCTTTGATCCAGGAGGGATGGAGAAAAACTGCCAGATGAAACTTGACCATCCAGATCTCGGCGCGTTCATTCATTCAATAGCGTCCCCCTGCACACATTCAGGGACCTGGTCGTGTCTTCAGAAGAAACGCATTGTAGGAAAAGAAGCACAAAGGAAAAGGCAACAAGTTCCGCCGGACCTAGTGAAGCTGCAGCAGGTGCAAATAAGCTTCAGACAGTTCTACAAGCACTGCTCAGAAATCTCAACTGAGGCACTCAACATCCAGGACTTGCCATTCGGATCTTGGCGCCTTGTGCTGGTTCCGACCTATTCACACATCAGTCCACTACTGACATCACCTCATAAGCCAACGGGGCACCCCACGCCATCTTTCGGCGCAGCATTGTAGGATGGCCACACCAGTGCAGCCACTTGCTGGACACCACCTCGGTGCCATCCGGATCTCAGCGCGTTCGAGTCACTGTGCCGGAAGACTAACCGGAACTCAGCTGAACACGCCGTCTTTCGGCGCAGCATTGTAGGATGGCCACACCAGTACGGCAATTTGCTGGACACCACCTCGGCGCCATCCGGATCTCGGCGCGTTCGAGTCACTGTACCGCAACAGTGACCGCAATTCTGCTGGACACGCCGTCTTTCGGCGCAGCATTGTAGGATGGCCACACCAGTGCGGCAATTTGCTGGACACCACCTCGGTGCCATCCGGATCTCGACGCGTTGTGCTGCCTTCGGCCTATTCGCACATCGGTCCGCTACTGACGCCGCCTCACGTGCCAACGGATTTTCTACGCTTTTTGTAGCCCTATGCCGCAGAACAGGTCATGTGACTTGTTTATAAAACTTTTCATTGGTTCATTTTACTTTTGGTTTCCTAAAGATGGAAGGCTTGGTCATATGACCTAAAAATAACACTTTTCATTGGTTTAGAACATTTTTTTTCCCAACCGATGAAAGCCCCACCTTGTTTCTGGATCATTCAGACTGAAGCTGGCGTCAGCATGAGAGCACCACCATCTCGTGGCTCCGTCGTGGTCATTCCGCGAGCAATCATGGCAGCCGCTCCCCACCGGAAGCCTGCGGGAGTCGGGGGCCCCCAAGACTTTTATACAATCTTCACGGCTGAGGGGACGCTTTTCGAGAATGGAGCCCAAGCCCTAGCAGGCAAGCGTCCGACTTCCAAGGTGTCCCAGGGCCATTTCAGTGGACCAGGCCCAAAACCGAAGAGCCGTCCGCCATTTTGACAGCCATGTGGCAGCCGCCTATCGCTGCACTGCAAGAGTGGGAGCAACTCCACAACATGGTGAGCGAGACGCAACTCAGCTAGATGGCCGCCACCTGGGGAGGCCCGTTCACGCCGCCTCCCCCCCCCCCCCCCCGGGCCGCCGCACGCCAATTTTCGGAGCAGCATTGTAGGATACCAAAACCAGTGCGGCAGTTTACTGGACATCACCTGGGTGCCTGTCGTACATGTTGTGTCAGCCATGTGACACTGGACACAGACCGCTACTGACGAGGCCTCCCCCCGCACCACCCGGGACGCCCCACGCTGTTTTTCTGTGCTGCATTGTAGGATCCCTAAACCAGTGCGGCACCCAGGCGACATCACCTGGGTGCCGTCCAGAACTCTGCACGTTGTGCTGCCTTGGGACTATTCGCACAGCAGACCGCTACTGACGAGGCCTCCCCCCGCCCCACCCGGGACGCCCCACGCCAATTTTCGGAGCAGCATTGTAGGATCCCTAAACCAGTGCGGCACCCAGGCGACATCACCTGGGTGCCGTCCAGAACTCTGCACGTTGTGCTGCCTTGGGACTATTCGCACAAAAGACAGCTTCTAACCATTGTTGCTTTTTGTGTTAATAAATGTTTAAATGTTTTTAGTTTTTGTTCTGTTCATTATCGTTAAAAGTTAATAAAGTTTTATAACCTTACTTTGTTGGACTGTTATCTATTTTTTGAAAAACGGGTGAATGGGGCCTTGAATCGGGTTATTGTCATGTGTGGGCTTTGGAAGTGTGCTGCTGCAGGATCGGACATTTCAAACTCAAATGCACGTTCTTTTTCTTACCTTTCCGAAGCATGGAGCGCAATAGCAAGCAGAGAAAGGGTGATGCACGTGTTGAACACTACCTGACCTGGCAAGTTGCTGGCAGTGCCCCCCCGCCCGCTCCTGAAAGAGGGCACACACACACCGCCGCCCCGAGTACTTCAGAAATCTTTAAAAGACCATGCGCTTGTTCATGAGGCTTAAATGGTTTATCACCTCTTCTAGAACCCCTACATCGACCCTCTGACGTTTCATGGAAAAATTACCATGTAACACAATACCAAGCCCTATCAGCTGAAACCCCCAAGGAATCGTGGGGCATATTAGCAAGGGGGTTTATCTCCGCTTTTTTGGCTTTAAAAACCATGAAAGCGGAGATAAAATTATTTCCCTATTATCAAGCTGTCGCTAACACCAGTTAGTGACACCTAAAAGGAGATAGCGACCATCTTGGGCCCGGCTTTGCATGTCAGTGATACTTATCACTAATGACATGCAAAGTGGCGTGCCAAGATGTTAGCGACTGGAAACAGTCCCTAACATCGCTACCTTCTATTACCAACTTTTGGAGATATTCGCACTAAGCGCGAATATCTCCAAAAGCTAACACCTGCCCTGAGCAGGTCTTAGCCATGTTATCCAATGGGAGGTGGATAACATGGCTAAGAGCATTAGGTCGATAATACATGAATATCGCTGACTTTTCTGCGATAATAGCAAGGTTTATCTGCGATAAAAATCGCCGATGTGCGGCGATAATTTTTGTCTCTAAACAAGTTATAGACAAAAATTATCGCTAGTTGTTAGTAATATGCCCCCGGGTTTTTGCTGGCAGAAATCGGGAGGCGGGAGACTAGCACTGAAATCAGTACTTACACGCCTGAATCAGGAGAATTGGCATGTCTGAATTCTCTACAGCTGGGGCCATAAACTACATCCGCAGGGGTAGGTGATAGCCTGGGACCAGCCTGGCATCTAAAATGGCTGCCGTGCACGACAAAATTGTGGCATTCGAAAAAAGGCAAGATGGCGCAGCCGCTGGAAGAGATATATCAACATATATCAGCCTCCTCAGCCACCCTCAGGAAACATAGGGGATTAGGATATGTCTCCCGCACCCCCTTATACCTAGTACTTTAATTAACGAAGCACAAAATGGCGAATTCCCGTTTCGCTACCAGTTTGCGGCCCAGTTCGCGGCCCGTGAAGCGCTTCTACCGTGAAAAATCATTTTTTTTTTATTTTCCCCACGGGACCCTTTAATAACCCCAACAACATTCCTAGGGGGTCAAGAGGGGGATACCTTGCCCCCTTTCATTAAATTCCCCCTTAGTTTTTCACCTTTTCTTCTCTCTCGATCCTACCGAGAGACAAGATGGCGGCCGCTCCGGACTGTCACGCAGCAAAAAAAAAAAAAAAGCTCACGCACAGCCGCTGGAAGAGATGTATCAACATATATCAGCCTCCTCACCCACCCTCAGGAAACATAGGGGATTAGGATACGTCTCCCGTACCCACTTATAACTAGTAATTTAATTTACGAAGCACAAAATGGCGAATTCCCGTTTCGCTACCAGTTCGCGGCCGCGCTTCTACCGTGAAAAATCATTTTTTTTTTATTTTCCCCACGGGACCCTTTAATAACCCCAACAACATTCCTAGGAGGTCAAGAGGGGGATACCTTGCCCCCTTTCATTAAATTCCCCCTTCGTTTTCCACCTCTTCTTCTCTCTCGATCCTACCGAGAGACAAGATGGCGTCCGCTCCGGACTGTTTAGAATGTTGACAGACACCGGAGAGCCAATCAGCTTTCTGCGCGCAAAGTTCCGATAAGCGAAAAGTAAGCGGACCGGATCGCTGCCCAGAGCGCTGTTACAGATATATATCTTG
Organism: Lissotriton vulgaris; assembly: GCF_964263255.1. Classification (NCBI taxonomy): domain Eukaryota; kingdom Metazoa; phylum Chordata; class Amphibia; order Caudata; family Salamandridae; genus Lissotriton; species Lissotriton vulgaris. Next base: position 1,060,414,378 of record NC_141693.1, on the reverse strand, counting down.
GTTTGAACGTTAATTTCTCAAAAACTACTGGAGCACATATATTGAGACCTAGCAAAGGCACATCGGGCTAACAGTCCCTACAATTTTGCCAAGTTTCGTGCAAATCCATTCAGCCGTTCGAGCTAAAAGTGAGTCCAACCGCCCTATGGAAAACTCAATGCAAAAAACGCGTTTTGGGACCCCCCTTTTTTCTCAGCCCCCCCTTGACGAAACCCCCCCAAATTTTCAGGAGCTGCTCAGAAACAAAATGTGCCATTTTCCTGAAAATTTCAGCCGATTCCATCCACAAACGCCAAAGTTATTAGACATAGAATTTTCAAAAGTCCCATAGGGAATTTATCCTAACTATATATACCTACTGGCGAACGCCAGTAGGTAATATATATATATATATATATATATATATATATATATCCCAACACAAAGTCTGCCCATTTGAATAAAGCCACACAGCCACGGGTTCATTCCAGCCATTTATCCAGGATGAGAGCATCAGCCTCCAAGTCAAAACGATGTCCTTCATAATCAAACGCCAGACGCGTTTCGTGCTTCCTGATCACTTGGTCACGGGCTGGTATTTGTAAGTAGCTCCAGAGTCAATTAACACCACCTGTGTTCAAGTGAAACTCACCGCAGTGGGCGTGACAGCAGGCGCTGCCTGCTGGTGTTTGTAGTGCTGAAATCATGTTACTCCAGTGAGTGGGTCAAAAAAATGGCATTTACAATGCTAATTCCCATAGGAAACTGCAAGTAGGTTGGCTATACCATGTAATCTGTTTACGCTTTGTACTTGTTTTGTTATTCTTTCTTAGCAAATCGCACATTTTACAGTTCTGCAATCAAATTCTCTTGTTTCTGTTCCCTACCTTAGCTGCATATCAGGCTATGTGCTGACTCTGTACTGCATTTCAGCTCTACATGTCCAGTTGCTCATCTCAAATAAATGAATAAAGTTGTGACTTAGAATTATAACTGAGCAGACCATGCACTGCTAAGAGGGCAAGAGTCCTTAGGTAGTACGCATATAAGGTGGAGTGCCAAGAGATAGCAAGGAACGAGGTAGATTTGCTATCTTCTCATCGTGTAATATCCAGCGAGAAATGTACCAGTGGTTATACCCAATACTCTGATAAGGTATTTTATTTTTCTTTGTTCAATAAAATAAATCTTGATTGAGCACGTATGGTGGATCTTACTCTTCATACTAGCAGAAACTATCATTCCAGAATTGTGCATTTATTTGTAATGTTCCCGTTTGATTAGCATCTTCAGCAAAAGTGTTATATAGACTCTGTTCTAAGATAGTAGAGTAGGCCTTTTCTGTGATTTGTATAAAAATCTGGATTTTAGAATCTTTAATCAAGTCAAATACCTCACCTACCCGGTGGTACAGAATGTCCCCCACCCTCTGGCTGGAGAACATTCTGCATCTCTCGTGATGTGATTCCACTGGCTCATGACCTGCAGTGGGTTACACTGGTCTAAGCTTACATTTCAGCATTGCTGAATGGATCTCGTAGGTCTCTCTGTAATACTCCATTGTGGTTGTAGAGTAAAACACAGGACAGAGGACTGTCCTGCTTTCTGTGCCATCCACAGCTTATGTAAATGGACAACATGGCATGCCCCTATAAATTGCTTGATCAACTGCTCTGACTCCCTCCTTTCGCCCCACTTACCCACTCCGTTTCCTCCTTATGGATATGGCTTTGGGCTTGGTCCCACCAACATTCACAAGTTATACAGATTTCAGCTGTGGCAATCTTTTTTCCATTTAACACAAATAACATAGACATGCATTGGTGTTCTTCTAACCTACATCAATAAGAAAGTGGGATTGGGTGAATGAACAATAACATTTCATTGTTATAATGGCCCTGACAGCAGGTATTGGAAACCCTTGGCTGCTAGCTATTTGAACTTAGTTGTTCGAGTTGATGACCTACATTGCTCACATTGATTTGTATGCAGTCAGGTGAACCCATTTTGCTGTCCAAAATCTAAATGCGCACATTCTGATCTGATAGTAAAGGGTCTCTCTCTCTCTCTCTCCTTTGAGGGGTTTCATTCATTTGAGGGTGCTGCAAATTCATCTTGAATCATTCTCTGTAAAAAATGGGTTATTAGTTGAAGGTGCTAAGTGCCAACCTCAAGTTATAGTCACAACCCTTGTCAGGGACAGCAATTAAAATAAACAAACATGAGCCTAACACCCTGCTAGCTATGGCACAGAATGTAACAGACACGCTTCACTTAGAGGCAATATGTAAAGTATGTATGCAATAGTAACGTTAAAGTCAAAATGCAAAACAATAAAAATTCCAAAATGAAACAGAAGAATTGAGTAAAATGTAATTAACAAAAGGACACCACCAGAACCGGGATATGAGCGTTTAAAGTTTTAGGTAGAAATAGCAGCAAGAAGCACAAAGTGCCAATGATATTCAGTGGTCCTGGAAGAACAGGACTCAATTTGATGCTGACCATTATGGAGTTCCATCTGGATATGCTAACCAGGTTCTTCCTAATCAAACATTTTACTTTCTGAATCTCGTCCTTTTAGGTCTCAATCTACAACAGGAGTATACTTTCCTCCCCCCCCCCCCCCCACCCTGGGAGGCACTTAGAGACTCACACGGAGGCAGCTGAAGCCAACAAGAGAGTCGAGTCAGGTCCAGTTGCCAATGGCCATATATCTAGTTGTAGGAGGCCAGCCTTATGACACGTTTTTGTCTTGGGTACAAGACGGTGAGCAGGTCCAGTCTTCTAGGATCCTCTCAGACAGCGGGTTCAGTCTTCTCCTGATCTTCCACAGGTCCAAGAGTGTCTGGAAATGCCATGTTTATACTTTGCTTGGGCTAATGAGTGGGAATGATCCCTGAGTATAAGGTAAAGGTTCCTGGGGCTAAACCTACACACTTGGGGCATTTTCAGGATGGCTAAACTCTTTGACCTCAAAGAAATGAGAGCGGCTCTATATTCACCAAGAGGGAATGGAGCACTAAATTACTTAAGGTAAAAACAAATTTTCCCTTTTGGTTGCTGGTCATGAACGAACACTAACAATATCAAAATCTGTTCCAACCAATGTTGGAAACTAACACATGTATCCATGAAACATTTGTAAAAGAAAAAAGTAATTAATTCAACATTTGTATACAAAACTGACTATTTTATTTAGAACATTAAAAACACATTTTACTCAATGTGGATAAAATAAGCAATTAAAAACACATTGCAGTACATAATTCATACAGTTGTATTGGAGAAGAACAACCCCACGACAATTCAATTCAAATTAGTCTTTATTTCGACTATTAGTCATAAAAGACACACATTAACATAATAAAAATCACAGTTCATTAACATTACATTATATTTGATATTAACAGGGAAATACAGGTTAAAATGTTCAAATTAAGATTGCCACATACAAGGTATACCAACTCGACCAGTTAAGAAGATAAATAGATACTATGTTTGATAAAAACATTTAAAATTAATAAGATTGATATTCCACAAAGATACCACAGTAAATTTATAGGGGCTGCAATGCTTTCAGTTTACCACTACGGATTGTCCACATCCATTTTAAAAATTTAGCAATCGCAATCACTATAGTGTCTGAGCAGTCGGTTTGGAATATCCTCAATGCTATGGTCCCAGTCTGGATCCCCTTTTGGCTACAGATCGACCTAATCCATTTATGGCGGGGAGCCTTAAACTCTGGGCATACAAACAGGACATGAGCTATGCTTTCCGGGTGTGTTATGCAAAAGGGGCACATGTGATCAGTTTTACCAGTTGTCCATTTACAAGTAACCGAGTTACGTGGAAGAGTTCCTACCCTAAACTGATGGAACAATTTCCTGTCATATGGCATTGTAATGAGATCCCAATACCTCTCATACGAGGGAGTATGTTTTAGCTCCAAAAAAGCCTTAGTAAACGATGGAGCAATGTGTGACTGAAACTCCTCTTGGGATACCAGTGCCCAGTATCCTTCTTTTAACTTTTGTTTTGAGGGGAAGATGCTCTCCTGGGGATTTTCCCAATGATCCTCCATGCCTAAGGCCTTAAGTAGGGATCTGACCTTACGGAACCATAAAATGTTTCCTCCAGAGTCCATGTTTCGCGCCTCCAAAAGTGCTAGCGCGTAATGATAGAGTTCAGGCGTAACCCACAGTCTCCTCCAGTATGCAATTGGTCTAAACCTACAGATGTCCTGAATGCTATGGCTCCCCAAATCCATGCGTAATGGTACTAGCGGTGTTGAAAGTGGGAGCCCTGTTATACTGCGGAGAAATTTGTTATGTGCATTTTTTAAGCCCGTTATATCGGAAACCCCCCACAGTTCTGCTCCATACAACATGGAAGATCTCATCTTGGTTTCGTAGATTTTAAGTACTGGGGCCATTGGTTTAGTGGCTGAGGACTTAAACTCTCTTAACAGAACACCAGCCAGCTGTGCATGCTTGGAAGCTAAATATGACATATATGGCTTCCACTGAAGCCTGGAGCCTAATGGTATGCCCAGGTAACTGAAGCTGTCCGTCTTTTCTAAGAGTTCCCCATTCATATGAACTCTGCCCCTGATGTTCCTGTGCTTATGCATTACCATGAATTTAGTATTTTGATACATTAACAAATAGGCCATAGTCATTACAGAATTTTTCAAAGCAGCCGATTGCTTTTTGAAGCCCTTCCTGGGTTTTGGATATTAAAAGGGTATCATCGGCAAACATTAACAGGGGGACCGAGATACTATTCTGTTTGGGTGGATCTGTATGGGAGTCCCTGTAGTAATCTGTGATTCCACGACAATACACTTTGTCTTTAGAATGTTAATCAAGGTTTTTTGTGGTACAACATTAGGCTGGATCTCATAAGCAATATCCTCACTAGTGTTGACCCTTCCTGATTTAACTGTCAATGCAGTGTCGGCGCGTTTCGGCGGTTAACTTGGTCTACAACCACCTTCTTCGGGACCAAAACAATTTACTTCTCCTTAGTACAGCATTACCTATATAAACGATAAATCAATCTATTACCCACAGTTAATAATCCATTCTTAACCTATCATTCGATAAAAAATATTTCATAAAAATTATTTGTACATTTCACCCAACCCAGAGTGTGAAAGAATTATTGTACTGTGGACTTCATGGTACAAACATCAAATCCCCTTCTTACATCATTATCTTTTCAGGCACAACTATGTGCCTGAAAAGATAATGATGTACTTGTCTTAAAAGGGTAAAATAACACGGTCACTATGGAGTGTTTAGTAGAAAAAAATTGCCCGAAAAACCTTATGAAGTTTTATTGAAAAAAGAGGGGGGGTTTGATATTTGTACCATGAAGCCGACGCTACATTGACAGTTAAATCAGGAAGGGTCAACACTAGTGAGGATATTGGTTATGAGATCCAGCCTAATGTTGTACCACAAAAAACCCTGATTAACATTCTAAAGACAAAGTGTATTGTCGTGGGGTTGTTCTTCTCCAATACAACTGTATGAATTATGTACTGTAATGTGTTTTTAATTGCTTATTTTATCCACATTGAGGAAAATGTGTTTTTAATGTTTTTTAATGTTCTAAATAAAATATCCAGTTTTGTATACAAATGTTGAATTAATTACTTTTTTCTTTTACAAATGTTTCATGGATGCATGTGTTAGTTTTCAACATTGGTTGGAACAGATTTTGATATTGTTAGTGTTCGTTCATGACCAGCAACCAAAAGGGAAAATTAGTTTTTACCTTAAACTCTTTGACCACACTCAACATGGGCTCTGAGGGCTAGGCGTGTGTGTGTGGGAAGTGTACAATGGTAATCCTAGTGTCTTCTCACATCAAACACTAAAATCCAGTTTGAGGCAGGTCCTGGACCCACAACAACCTCAGAGACAAAAGTAAGATAGAACAAACCTGAGATTTTTCCCCTCCTTTGATGTGCATCCCAAATGTTATATTTAAACCCAGCAGGCTTGTCAAACAGGCTTTGACACTGTAATGTCAAAAAGAGGCCCAGGGGCCAGACATGTGCCTGTAACAGGTGAGGCCTCTTTCAAGTGCCCCCAAAGTGTCATATGAAAACCCCAGCAGACCTTCCAAGCAGAAAATGACATTCAAGCAAGAATTGACACTTTAATGTCAAAAAGGATCCTCACAGCCACTACTTACATATCCTGTCACATTCAGATGGGCGGTCTTTGACCCAATTGTAAAGGTCTGCATACATTATATCCTGTCATCCAGTGAATAATTAGTACAAATATAAGTGCAGGGGCTCTCGTCAGGAGGCAGCTTTCACCAGCCCATTTTTCCTGTTAGCACCGCCTAAAACAGAACCAACTACTGACCATGAAAGTGGGCAGTGAATGTGGTGTAATGGCCAGAGCTGCCAAATTCAGAGGTGGGGAACCAGTTTCAAATTTCGGCGTTAGCTCAAGATCCTGTGATTCTGGGCAAAACACTTAATCTCCCTGTAGATTAATGTATCCTTAGCATTGCCCATTCTGCCCTGAAGTGCTGGAGACAACTGCACACTACCTTTTTGTATGACCGTCCTATAGAAACCCAAGACTAAAGTGGTTGAGCCCCATCTGTAAAAACCTGGTGTTCCGGGTAGCCAGGGTTCTTAGGACGGACACGGAACAAGCTATAGTGGTAGCCGTTGCAAAGTATTTGGGATTGGCTTGGGTGATTAGAGCCAATACGATGAAACTCTCCTAATAGCTCTCCCCTGTAAATGCCCGCCTTATCCCTTCTGTAGGAAAGCTGCTGCCTTGTATATATACTTTTATAAATCTTGTCTCCTGTTTCAATTGTCTTAATTGCTTTTATCTTTTTTTAATCACTGATGATCACTTTTAAATATTGCTTATTCAACATTGTTATAAATCTTTTATGGTGATGTCTTTTATGATTTTTCTAAAAATCGAAATAAAGACTTGATTTGATTTGAATGTATCCTTAACTGGTGCTCATGAAAAGCACCGGTGTCAATGAATAAGTGCGAGTGCTGAGCACCGGAAACCACTGGCTCAAATTAAGCACTGCTGATCAAATTTACTATAAAAAATCTCACTAGGGCCCCAACACCCACTTCTGATGGTGAGGCAGCTAGGTGCTGGAACAATACCAATAAAAGTCAATTCCTCAAGGCATTGAGTAACACAGTCCCGCCTGCCCAATCATCTATTAATCATAGTGAGGAAAACTTATCATCTTGGTTACTAGCAGCCAGTAAGAAACATGCACCCCTTAGGAAAATACATCGAGCCCAACACCACGTGGCACAGAGATGGTTCTCCTCCGACATAAAAACCTTAAAACTAGCCCTTCGACCATCTGAAAGAAGGTGGAGAAGTAAATACCTTCCTGAGGTAAAAAGCATCTACTTAGCTGCACTGCAAGACTACAAAAAAGCCATCCTGACCACAAAAGCAGCATATTTCTCCTTCAAAATTGTGACCTCCACAAATGGGTCCAAAGAAATCTTCTCAATAGTTAATGAACTGTCCAATCCCGACAGAGTGACACTAAAACCCACGCCTTTCCAAACCTTATGCGACTCTCTAAACAATTTTTATAGACAAAATTAAGGCTAGTATCCCCATATGCTCCACCCCTGTATGCTCGACCGTGCTAAAGAACTCCTTCACTTTTGAACAGATCCCAGTAATAAGTCATGAAGTATTTCTGGTCCTGTTGACCAAAGTAAAATCGGGCTCACTCAGGGATTGCTGCCCCCCCCACCTGGAACTTAAGGAAGCCTTCTCTGCTGTCCCTGGCCCAGCCAGGTCTGTCTTGAATGAGGTATTGTCCCACGGCTATGTTTCCGACACCTTAAAGGAGGCCATTGTCATTCCCCTCCTGATGAAGCCAGGGACCAACCCTAAAACTCAGACAAATCACAACCCTATCCCCTTGTTGCCTTATCTGGCCTAGGTACTTGAAGCCCAAGTGACCAGATGTCTCTCTGCCTTTCTGGAACAGTATGAATATCTGGATCCCCATTAAGCAAGGTTTCGTCCAGCGCATTCCACTTAAGCGGTCTTACTGACAGTACTGGACACTCTTCGGAAGGAGGCCGATAGGGGTTCTCCACAGGCTCTGGTGCTGCTGGATCTCTCCTCAGCATTCGACATGGTCGAAAACAATATACTGTTTGATCATGTCAGAAGCGCTGGAATACAGGGTTCAGCTCTCGAATGGATCCACTCCTTTCTAGGAAACCGATGTCAAGCGGTCCGCATAGGCCAGTTCACAGCCCCCAAAATGAGAACACTTGCGGTGTCCCGCATGGTTCCTCACTCTCCCCTCACCTGTTCAACGTATGCCTCCTTGTTGTGATCCATGCCCTGAAAGAAAGGAAAGTGTGCACCTTTAACTATGCGGACGACTTTCAACTCATGTTTTCCATCAATAACTCCCCTGAATCCATCCACGAATTTCAGACTGCTATGCTACTCATCAGCGACTGGATGAATAGCAATCATTTAAAACTTAAAGCAGACAAGATGGAAGTGATCCTAGCGGGGATCACTGAACCCTTGGAGTATTCTCTTTGGCAAACAGAATTTTGACAGCCTCCCACCCCTTCCTTCTCTGCCAAAACTTTGGGCGTAACAATTAACAGTGATCTCACATTGAAGACCCAAATTGGCTCTGTGATCTCAACGTGCTTCTTCCAGTTGAGAAACATAAGAAAAATCAGTAGATTCCTCACACAGGAAGCTAAAATACAGGTAGTCTTAGCTATGGTAATATCCCACATAGACTATGTTAATTCTCTATACTTTGGCATTCCCCAGCCTACCTAATCTACAGACTACAACTGGTACCGGACCAGGCAGCAAGACTGATTTTCCGGGAAAACAGGTGTCAACATGTCACGCCCCTTATGAGGAAGTTGCACTGTCTCCCTAAAACTCAGAGATGCTCCTTCAAGGTGGGAAGTATCATCTTTAAATCCCTGAATGGCAGGAGCCCTAAATTTATTGACATTCTAATTCAAAGGCCCAATCCTATGAGCAAATCTGCGATTTGCTCACATGCATCCTTTATCTACTTCCTCCTTCAAACTGAAGCGCTTTGGTTTTATTATTGTTCAATATATGTATTTACAAGGAGATTTGCTGAAACTATACTTATATTTAACCTCATACACACAAGTACACATTCTGTGGTTGAAAGTCATCAGGCTTTATGAAGCATATTCTGTGCAATAAGCAATAATTATTTATTTTAACAGACTAAAATACAGTTATTAAAATGTTACAGAATTTTTAAAATGTGTTCAAAATTGGTTTTCTCTCCAAATGTAGACGTTTTTTGATATCTATGTTGCTGCGGGCTCTGGCACCTCCGATCATGTGGATTATAATTTCCCTGTTGGATGGGAAGTTCATTGTTTGTGCCTTCAGTGAGTCTGTTGATCCAGAACCTTTTTGGGGATTGTCTAATTCAACAGGGATAGACGTTGCACAGCTGCTTGCCAAGATACCTTGCAAAGACATGGAGCTTCTGAGGAACGCTACGTCCAGGAAAGCTGCAGCAAGGTTCCTCAAGTTCTTATCACAGGTAACCTGCTTATATTAATGCATTTTCAACATTACTAGCAAACCCATACCATCTTGCTGCAGATTTTGGTGATTTCTTCTGCTTCTGGGGTCCAAATGTTGCAAAGGAAGATCTTGTCCATGTTTTTAGGACATAATAGCAGATTAGATTGTCACAGAGGACTGTGTGGCCTTTTGGAGTGAATCTGGGCCAAATTGGAGATCCTATCACTATGGTAATCCATCAAAGACAATATTCCTACTTCATTAGAATCATTATGAAGTTTAGCAAAGTCTTAAAGTAATTCCCATACCGTTGTGTAAAGGGCCTGCCCCGCCCAAATAAACACCATACACACAGATGCACACAGAGACAGCAGTGCTCATTGCAGGAATGCCCTTGAGTGGTCCACGTCCCATTTATTTATCCCCTCAGCCGCCTCCTTCCCAGGGCTATTTGTGAGATCACAGTGTGGCAGTACTGACCAGGTGGTCCACTACATTTCTTCCCAACTTGATTGGTGGGCATGCCTTCCTCGCAAGATCTGTTAATCTCTTAGACTAGATGGTCCACAGGTAGTCCCACAGAGACTGGCTCAAAGCAGGACTAGGTAGCAGATTGTATCGGTAGCTTCATGGCTGACCTTCCGTCCCATCTCTCCTAGTACCACAGATTACCTTCAGAGGATCCTGTGTCCTGCTCAAGGGCGGCTGGGGTCTCAGAGACAGGGTGTGCCCTGACCCGCATGCCCCTCATGACTAGTTTCCAGCTCCCCAGTGGCTCCTTTTCGATTGGTTTCCCAAGATTTTCCACACTCTTGAACCAGGAGATGCTTGGGGTCACAGTTTGCCTCCCTTTCTTGGCTGTGACCTTAGTGCCTTAGATCTTGGTTAAAAGCTACGGGGCTCTCTCTAAAGGCGTCCTGAATGTTCTGCTTCTTCTTTGGCTAAGGCCACTACAGCATGATCTTCTTATGTTGGATCCCGAGACTATTGAATCAGAGGTCCATTGTCTGTCTTGACTTCCGATGACAAGCCATACATAGACATCACTTCCTACAAGATATGAATGCTTTTATAAACGACAGTTTGACCACCGGATACTTGGAATGGCTGTCCACAATCACAACAGTCATCTGGCCGCCAGGGAAGGTTCTGAAGTCCATGCTCACTTTTGTCCGCAAGCTGAGGCAACTGGGACGGGACTGCCCCTATGATTTGGCAGGGCATGCACGTTTTCACCTTGTATTCCACTTAGCAGTCCATGTTCAGGAACCAGAGCTTGGACCTCAGTCTTGCTTTTGTTTTAGCAGCCCAGGGGCCAACGACACTGACTTGGGAACTACGATAAAGCTCACTCTCATTATACATCCTTCAGGTGTGGCACTCAGTTTGTCATGGACTTTAGTATAGTTGGGCCAATTTGAGTTTCTCAGGCCGGTTCCACATCTTCGCCCCATCCAGGAACTTCGTACACTGGTGCAGCTGCATGGCTTCTGCTGCTTTCTGCTGACTGTTGTCTCTATCATCCTGATTTCCTCCACTGTCATGGTTGGGGTACATGCTTCTTGAGCAATACTTCTGACAAATTCATCAGCTAGCCTGTGCGCAATGCTTATCTTCCTAGCTTCTGGGAAAGTTAGATGGTGGGCTTTTCTGTTCCTGGTAGATGACAATAAAGGTTGTAGAGTTGTAAAAGATATGGCCCATTTCTGTATCCACAACGGTGGGTGCCGGCTGGATCAGTGGTTTTTGGTCAGTAACCACCCCGGTGTTCCAGCTGTACAGGTAGTGGTGAAAACGGTGACAGCAATGGTCACCAGTGCCAGCCTCTTAGTCTGTGCTTTGAGTGTCTCCGCATCCGTTAATGCTTTACTGACATATGCAATAGTGACCCACACCCCATAGGTTTTCTCGTATATTAATGCCCTCATAGACTGCCCGTGCTAGCATCCATGGACAGTTCCATTTGTCGTTGGGGCTCTCTTTTGAGGGCGCCACAAAAGCTTTTGTGGCGCCCTCAAGCTACACTGTCCTAATTTCCTAGAACGCTGAGTCAGCCCTACTGTCCCAGTTCCAGGCTGTGCCTGCTTTCATGAGTGCTCTGAGAGATTTTGACAAGGTGCCGAAGTTGGGAATAAATCAGCGACAATATGTGGCCATCCCCTAGAAGTTTCTGACTTGCTGTCTGAGGCTTTGGGGCACTTTGGATGGTGCTGGCTTTCCTGGGGTCTACTTTTATCCCTTCATTTGAGAACGCAAATGAGAATAACTCAATGAGCAATTCAAAGGAGGAGCATTTGTGTTGAGGTAATGTCAGTCCTTGACTGGCCAGCCTTGTCAAAGTGGCTCTTAGTGTGGTGCTTCTCCAGTGTGGTTGAATATATTAGAACATTGTCTCTGATGTTCAGTACTCATCCAGTCCTAACAGCATTTCTCAAATTGTGTTTTAGAACACATATGCTGCTGGCAAAATGCCAAAGTTGAGTGTTTGTAGCATTGCAGCCATAGATGGGTTGAGGAGGTGGTTATGTAGCCACTGTAGAAGTCAAGTTCCAGTTGGTAGTACCCCGTGTTGAGGTCCAGCTGAATGAACCACTGGGCTCCATTGAGGTCTGCAATCACATCATCCATGGTAGGCATCAGGTGCCACTCCCGCCTGTTGCCTTAGTTGGGGAGTCTCATATCGATGCATAGATTTAAATTTCAGAACGACAAACATGGTGACCTATAATGTGTGGGTCCTGACACTTTCTGGATTAACGCTTTCTGTTCAAGCTTGTGGAGCTCTTCCTCTACAAGTGGTTGATGGTGGAACGTGACTCACCGGTGCCATAGTGCTATAGGGCGTACAGCAGGACGATATGCAGCTAGATTTGTGTACCTCTGAAACATCCTAGGCCCTCAAAAAGTTGGTGGAGATCCTTCATGATTTCATCAGGTTGGTTCTCATGGATATGTATCTTGAAGAAGGATTGGACGGTCCTCCCACCCACCATAATAGCACATAATGGTGGTGATATCCTTTCTCTGCTAAGCTGTGCAGAATACAAGATCAAGAATATTTCATCATCTTCACTCTTTCAAGCCTTTATTTTGCCCCTTCACCACCCTGTGGCCATTCACTGGTGGGTAATCCTCCAATGTAAACTGCCTCAGAATGCGACCTCCCCGTGGTCGGGTTCGCATTCTGCACCCTCTGTTGCTGCTCTAACAGACACGAGTAAACTGGCTGGAGCACGAATTTTCTTGTGCCAAGCATGCATTGAATGCAAGGAAATTCCAGTCCGTAATTATGACATTTGCTTTGGTTTGACGACCGTGGTCTCACTGGTTGAAGGTTTGTTGTTTTTTTGCATTCCGCATCAATGGTTTCTTCTTTTAATTTGGTCACTGTTGTTTCAGGGGCTGGAGCTGCTACATTCGCTAGCAAAGGTCTAGCTCCTCCACCAAGCTGTTGGCTAATTTATGCAACTGTGCCAAGATAAGGATATCTTCAAGTTTGATGCCAGGTTGGTGGAGATTCAAGTGTGTTAGAAAGGAAGAGCAGTGGCCTTGAATGAACTGGGTGCAAACCTCCTTCTTCTGGTCTGTGCATGTGCTGGCTAGTGCCCTCAGTCTGGCATAAAACCCATCAATGATTTGTCTTCTCATTGATGGGCTTGCAGAAGCATGATGTGCTCGAAAGCTGGGTTCAGCTTTGTGTCAAAGTGAGTGTTTAGAGCTACCACCGCAGCGTCATAATCATCGTCTGCCTACGTTGCGGGGAGGTTCACAATAGGTTTGTAGATTTCCTCACCTCTGAAGTGCAGGCTTAGGAATCAATTCACCAAGCCATCGCTTTCGCAGGTGGTGCGGATGTAGTTGTTCAGCCTCCCTATCCATATCTTCTACTGAGGAGCGGCTGTCGCAGTGCATGGCAGAACAGTCATCAGTGTGTGCACACCGTTGTCTGTGGGCTGTGGTGCCTATGGTGCTGGCTGTTCCTGTTGATCATCAGCCATGGTTAGTTCTTTGGTATATATTTTTATCTTTACAGATGTGCTATCTGCTGGCACTCCAGCATATGCTTGTTCTTCCACTGTCTGTGTTTCTGCTTTTTTTCTTTTTGTTGTTTGGTTGGTGCTCCTATGTGTTGTGTGTCTGTCTACTGCTTGCTCACTGTATGACCACATTTCTCTGCTTATAGTCTTATCTGTAAGCAGAGAAATGCTAGAGTGGCAATGGGGTGAGCACATGGTGCTAGTAGGGATGAGAACTTCCCTGGCTTTTTAGTGCTTCCACCCCTTGCTCTGGGAGGGCCACGCTCTGCCTGGGCTGAGGCCTGTCAGCTAGAAGGTAGTGTTGTTTCCAGAAAATGGAGCAATCTTGCTTACTTTAATTGTGAGCAGGTAGCGAGTGACTCACTGCGACTACTAAGCAGCATGTCAGCCGCACTACGGTCCTCAGCCGAAAACGGCAAGGGAGTAGGCAGCCTGGGGACACCTTGGCCACCTCAAATATGATGGCAGCTGTAATGTGGTGGGTTGAAGCAGTGCTGTTGGAGGTGAGTGACGTTTTGCTCAAATGTGGTGGCATGTATGGGGATACACACTGGTGTCATTGCCAGTGTAAAGGGCTAGCCCCACCTGAATAAACACCAGAAGCCATATCACAGATACAGTGCATTTTCCTTGTTTGCGCTGGCCGTTTCGTGTTTCACAGTGCAGGCGGGAATCCGCCTGCATTTTGAAGGAGGATTAGAGATCCCCTTACAGGCGGGTGCAGTGAGTGACTGCACCCGCCTGCAGGGAAATGTCTGGTGGGTCAGTGAGACCCCCTTTACTCCCTCAAGAGGGCTGCCATCAGCGGGCACTCTGACAGTGCGCTGCCTTTTAGGTGGCGCACTATCAGTGCACCTCCTGACAGCTTCTTTGCCTCTGCACCAGTCCCTATAATACAGTGAGGGTGCAAATCATTTGCATGGGGCCACACCCCTGTGAAAATGAAGGAATGCCCTCTCATGATAGCGCTGGCTCTTTATGTGCACCAGCACTATCAGTATTATAGACGGGGACGCACAAGCATCAGAGGCCCCTTCTTTAATACCAAAGTGCCCCGGGGGAATGCAAAGCAGGCACAAATGTCTATTGCGCCCCAGGGAACATCCGTAATACAGCTACAGAAACACAGACACACAGAGAGACATCAGTACTGATCATGAGTGTATCCTTGGATGGTCCATGTCCCATTTATTTATCCCCTTGCCTGCGCCCATCCCAGGGGTGCATGTGAATTCACAGCGTACCAGTAGTGGCAAAGACGTCCAATACACTTTGCCGGTTAACAGTGAACAATGTTCAGGAGCATGTTTACCAAAATAATGTTTAGTGACCTCAGTTTTGAATTCCTTTCATCAAGCACTGATCATTCTGCATTCCAACGCTTATATAAACTCGTAAAATTGGCTTAATATCCATAGGGATTCTTATTACTCATTGGTTTGTCATTCCATCCTTCGCGGCCGTGTCAGCGCAGCGGGCGTTCGGGGCACTGATCTCTCTTGGCTTGCCTCCTTTCTTAAAGGGCGGACCCAGGCGGTCCATCTTTCTGGCTTTTCTGCCCCTACCCGCCTGGTTCCTTGTGGGGTCCCTCAAGGTTCTTCCCTGTCCCCCCTCCTTTTTAACCTCTATATCCTCCCTCTGATTCTTTCCCTTCTAGATATGGGGGTCTCCGTGTACAACTATGCGGATGACCTCCAGCTTGTACTTGATCTCTCCTCTTCCTCTGACTCCCTGCTGAAATTTCATTCTACCCTTGTTTTCATCTCTGAATGGATGAACCATAACCACCTCAAACTAAACCCGGACAAGAAGGAGCTGGTCCTGACAGGCGCTAGCACCTCCCCCTGGTCTGCCACATTTTGGCCCTCCATCTTTGGCCCTCCTCCAGTCCTGGCGGCCTCAGTAAAGACCTTGGGCATTAAAGTCAGTCAGGACCTATCCATGCATGCCCAGATTAATTCTGTTGTTTCCTCCTGTTTCCTATCCCTCCGGATCATTCGGAAAGTTTCCCGTTTTTTCTCCCCTGATGCTCTTAAACGTATTATTTTGGCCATGATTATTTCCCGTCTTGACTACGGGAACAGCCTGTATGTGGGTATCCCAGCCTACGAACTTTGCGGTCTTCAGGCTATTCAGAATCAGGCCGCCCGCCTCATTCACCATCTTCCCAAGTCCCATCACATCACTCCTTTTTTTAAATCCCTTCACTGGCTCCCCATTTGCCAGAGATCCCTCTTCAAGATGGGATGTCTGGCCTTCATGGCCCGTGCTCGTACTGCCCCGGTTTTTATTAACTCCCTCATTAGCCCCTATACCCCCAGTCGCTCCTCCAATCAGGCTCTCCTTAATGTCCCTCGGTTCCGCAGATCCAAAACCGGTGGCACTAGATTCTCTGTACTAGCACCCCGCTTCCGGAACAGCCTCCCGCTGTCCATTAGATCCACCCCTGTCTACTCTCACTTCCGTAAGGCGCTCAAGACTCTCCTGTTCTCCCAAGCGTACCCCTGCTGATTTTATCCTGGCAGACTTCTGTGATTCTCAGTCTAAACTCTAGCGCCAGGAAGCCGCTTGGTCACAGTGCGCTCTATCAAGAACTTTTAACTTCAACTTCAACTTTGTGAACTGTTGTGAATTGGTTAGCTATTTGGGAGAGAAGATGTGTTCCAGTAGCAAATGAACAACATTTCACAGAAAACACTAACCATATAATTGGCATTCCTTAACATATGGACTTATGGGGGATCCGTTGCTTCTGGGTTTTGCGACAATATACACATGAATATCGGTCATATTTTCAAAGACCCCCCAAGGCTAAGCACACACATTACAAAGGGTCTGCCTGTGAGCAGAGAACAGCTCTCTACTTGCTTTTAAGTGAGAGGAAATGGAAAATGGACCCATGGTATAAATACTGCAACAAGACTCTACAATGCAATAACTTAATGCAAGCTAATACTTCTTTTTAGGTCTTGACTAGAAAGCACATGCTGGGAATAGAAGAGGTGTGTTGTATTCTATCTGTGGGCTTACAGGCCGCCCATCTCCAACCATTAGTTAACTTCAGCGTCCCTCTCATTTTCTTTGATGCCATTTGTCATGGCATGTGAATGTCGTGCCCTCTTCTTGTTTTTGGCCCTCCTATAGCGCATGGACCAAGTACATGTTCCTTACACTGCTCCTGATATGCGGAGCAATTTTTTAATTGTTTTCAAGCATAGGAGTACTTTTGTTTTTGGGCCGTCTCCCTTGTACAAATACAAACATACCACTAAAATGCATGCATGTGTACATAAACTATTGCATGTATTAAAAAATTGTTAAAACACGAACAGTACTGGTTTATTTATTTGTGCATTAACCGATGGTATTAGAGCGCTTACTCTGTCGTCCTTCTTGCCATAGCACGAACACAAGCCGATTACAGGGGAAACATCCTTTACAACAAAACTTTTACCACGCAGTGCTGTTACAACGCAAGTATTACAACGAAAACCTTTACAACGCATTACACTGGGGGGCGCTCTAGGATAGGGAATAGTTTTAATTTACTATCCAACACCTTCCCTAGTGTCCACGGGGACTGGAGTTGGAATAGTAAATTAAACTATTCACTATCCAGCACCCCCAAGTGTAATGCGTTGTAAAGGTTTGCGTTGTAATACTTGCGTTGTAACAGCATGCGTGGTAAAAGCATGCGTTGTAACGTCATACATCCGATTACAGTTATATTACACAATGACACATTCATGTTTGTCACTGATCCTGCTTAATGTAAGTTTTTTTTCCCAGTTGTTGCATGCCCACCTCCCCATTCCCTCCTGCTTCGCTGCTTGACCCGTCATCTCTGATGTTCTATTTTTTCCGTCCTCCATCTTGTTATAGTGCTTACACCAGCTAATGGTATTGGAGCACTTTCTGTGCTCACCAGTGACATTGCACAATGACACATTCATTGTCGTAGGCAGGGGGAAGCGCAAGTGATTTGCCCATAATCACAAATTGATCAGCTGACCCAAAGGTTCGAACCTGGTTTCCCAGTTCCTCTGCAGGCAGCTCTGAACATTATGCCTCATCCTCACTTCACTTCAAAACTCCTGAACTGTTTCTCACTATCACTTCCACATCTGTTCAGCAAGACCCCGCCAACACCGAACAAGCATTGGCAAAGTCAATAGATCTCAGCAATGCCTGAGCTGTTGACCTTTATAAATGTGAATGTCTTCTGGCCATGTTGTCTAGCAGCACAACTGCTGTTCAGAATGGCCGAAAAGCACTGAAAAAGTGCTAGGATGTGACTCGCTCAGGCCAGTCATATCGCTTTTTGTGGTAGAAGGGCCAGGACAATAAATTCAACCTGGGGGGTGGAGAGACTGGGCGTCGGCTCAGCATTCTGTGATTCTGGGCTTTCATTAACTTTCATCCAAGCTGAACAGCAAATGTGCTGCTGGACAACATGGCTAAAAGACATTCACATTGACTAGGCCAATTAATAGATTGCGCATTGCTGAGACCTATTTGGTTTGCCAATGCTTGTTTCCTACTACCTCCTTAAGGTGTTTGGGCTTACGGCACACCCTTCCTCCATCTTCAAAATATTTCCCTAAACCACCTTCTGGTTTACCCCACCAGCCCTACACTGGCCCTCACCACTTTGCTGCACTGGGATTGCTCCACCAGTATAGCCCTGATAGCCCAGGAAACCTTTACATTCACAACAAGCACTGACAACATCAGTCATTTTATTTATGTATTTTATTTTAAGGGTTTGTATAGCGCCAGAATCGACTCCAATGAGGTTCTCTGCGCTTTTGTGGAGGCATATCAACTGTACAGCGGAGGCTATGGGGCATTTTTTTTTAAAGCAAAACAGAGTGGTTTTAAGTAATTTCCTAAAAGCTAGATGATTGAGCACTCTCTTAGAGAAAGGGGAAGTTTGTTCCAGTATTTTGGTCCAAGGTATAATAAAGATTTTCCTACTAATCTCACTCTCTTGACTTTTCTGTTTTGAAAAGAGATTTTCAAGCCTGAATAATATCAGTATCATATTCTTTATTTGGCAAATGCTGCCATACAAGTACACAAAGATACAATTCACATAAGAACTTTAAAACAATAAAATCCTCAAAACCATGATAAAATCATTGATGGACATTTCTTATATAGCAACTTGATGAATAAACATTATTAGTCATGGAATTTCACAGTGTGGCTGGGCCATTGGCGTGTTCTTTTGGGTTCCAGTAGCACCCCATTATGGAAGGTCAATAAATTAGAGGGTTGGGTTAAAATGTTATACTGTTCAAGTTACTAACAACAGCAGAATGCAGTGCCGTTCTCAGGGCCAAATGCTACCCTGTATGATTCTCCATACTCTGATAAAAAAGCAGGACAGAGCGAACACGGTCAAGGCTGTCGTGTTGGATCTAAGGATTCTGGAGATAACCCTAAAGTTCCTAATCCCCATACTCCGATAGAGTGGGAGTCTTCACTTCTTTCTGTTGTTTGAATAGCACTGACAGAAAAATAATATGTGGTTAATACTTTCTTTTGCCTGGGGATAAAAGGCTAGGTCAGGTTTGGATCGCTGTCATGAAACCTCAGTTAGCAGTGAAAGTGCACAGTGGTAAAATCCTGAAACAGGGTTTTTGCCAATGGAGTCCTTGTATTCTTTAATAAAGAAGTTATCTTTGAATTCAAAGAAGGCTAGTGTCAAAGTGCCCAAACTCCTGATCCTACTCAATTCTTCCTCTATATACCTCCAGTACATCCCCTTGAATGCAGCCAGGGTTAGTCCACAGATGTTCACACCCGTCTTAACCAGGAAGGTCTTAATATGCCCTAACCAGGGGATCCTGGAGACCCCAGGCTACCGAAGGAGCTCCTCCAATCCTGTCCGATACGTAACAGGGTCCACTGAGGCCTAGATCTATCTCCAGTACAGCAAAGTTCTAAGGGCTGCTTTAAGGGCGATGGACCTTTGGCCTAGATCCAGCCGTAATGGCAGGAGTGGGGTACTGGTAGGGAGGCTCGCCAAGGATCGTATAAATTGGTTCTCGCCCACCACTAATTCAGTGATCTTCTCATGTCCCCACAGTGCTCCCCCATAGAGAGACCCACCCAATGCTTGCAAGTTGAAAATGTGGATGGCCAGAGAAATGGGTCGAAAGCTGGAGCCCTAAAAAAAACCTCAAAATGCCCCCTGCATTGTGTTCAAGTTTCACCTTGCTCTTGCAGATCTGAGCAGACCAGCCAACATTCTCAATCAGAGTGAGACCCAGATACTCAAAGGTGCAGACTCTCTAAATGGAGGACGGGTTTGGGAGGGTCGTATGACTGGGGTTGAAAACATGTACTTTATTTTTTTGTAGTTTGATATCAAGCACTCTCTGCCCGCCGAAGACACCAAACTGGTCCGGGAGAGTTTCAATACCCATAGTGGGTTTGGATACCAGTAAGGTGTCGTTGCGAGCAGCGTTCCAGGCCAGATGACAGAGAGCCCCAAGTCCGCTTTGCTTAAAGCGTCGAGACGTCAGGGGTTAAATGCACAAAACCACAAGGTAACAGAGCACAGTTTTAAAAAGCACAATTTTAAAAACAGTCTAACCTCCCGGCTTTCCACCTCAGGAGTGTGAGTAATGCTAAAGACGGCGCTTGTAATCAGCGTCGCTTTAGTAGATTTTGGGCGGTGGGCGTGGCCTCTGGAAGGGGCGTGGCCTGCGGTCTGGGCGAGGCGCTGGCGAGCAGCGTTCCAGGCCAGATGACAGAGAGCCCCAAGTCCGCTTTGCTTAAAGCGTCGAGACGTCAGGGGTTAAATGCACAAAACCACAAGGTAACAGAGCACAGTTTTAAAAAGCACAATTTTAAAAACAGTCTAACCTCCCGGCTTTCCGCCTCAGGAGTGTGAGTAATGCTAAAGACGGCGCTTGTAATCAGAGTCGCTTTAGTAGATTTTGGGCGGTGGGCGTGGCCTCTGGAAGGGGTGTGGCCTGCGGTCTGGGCGAGGTGCTGGCGAGCAGCGTTCCAGGCCAGATGACAGAGAGCCCCAAGTCCGCTTTGCTTAAAGCGTCGAGACGTCAGGGGTTAAATGCACAAAACCACAAGGTAACAGAGCACAGTTTTAAAAAGCACAATTTTAAAAACAGTCTAACCTCCCGGCTTTCTGCCTCAGGAGTGTGAGTAATGCTAAAGACGGCGCTTGTAATCAGCGTCGCTTTAGTAGATTTTGGGCGGTGGGCGTGGCCTCTGGAAGGGGTGTGGCCTGCGGTCTGGGCGAGGTGCTGGCGAGCAGCGTTCCAGGCCAGATGACAGAGAGCCCCAAGTCCGCTTTGCTTAAAGCGTCGAGACGTCAGGGGTTAAATGCACAAAACCACAAGGTAACAGAGCACAGTTTTAAAAAGCACAATTTTAAAAACAGTCTAACCTCCCGGCTTTCTGCCTCAGGAGTGTGAGTAATGCTAAAGACGGCGCTTGTAATCAGCGTCGCTTTAGTAGATTTTGGGCGGTGGGCGTGGCCTCTGGAAGGGGCGTGGCCTGCGGTCTGGGCGAGGCACTGGCGAGCAGCGTTCCAGGCCAGATGACAGAGAGCCCCAAGTCCGCTTTGCTTAAAGCGTTGAGACGTCAGGGGTTAAATGCACAAAACCACAAGGTAACAGAGCACAGTTTTAAAAAGCACAATTTTAAAAACAGTCTAACCTCCCGGCTTTCCGCCTCAGGAGTGTGAGTAATGCTAAAGACGGCGCTTGTAATCAGCGTCGCTTTAGTAGATTTTGGGCGGTGGGCGTGGCCCCTGGAAGGGGCGTGGCCTGCGGTCTGGGCGAGGCGCTGGCGAGCAGCGTTCCAGGCCAGATGACAGAGAGCCCCAAGTCCGCTTTGCTTAAAGCGTCGAGACGTCAGGGGTTAAATGCACAAAACCACAAGGTAACAGAGCACAGTTTTAAAAAGCACAATTTTAAAAACAGTCTAACCTCCCGGCTTTCCGCCTCAGGAGTGTGAGTAATGCTAAAAGCACCGGGTAGAACCGTGAGTTTACCTCTACATGCACACACATCCCCAAGGTTAGGGTACGCCTTATGGTGCGTTTACCGCCTGGGGAGTTTTTATTTTCATTTCTATTCTGGACCTGACGAAAGCTTTGCTGGGCTAGCGTTTAAAAGCAGAAACATGTCGACCTATTCACTCCATAGGATACATTTGGCTCGAATTTATAGCCATTAGTGTCCGAATCACTTGGTTTTAACAATCGTGGTCTGACCCTTCATTAAAGTTTCTCTGGAGATCAGTCCGCCATCTTTTAATTCACTTATCCTTTTGAGCACCATCTCACACGTCCTCTACATACCAGCTCCGCTGTAATCCACGTGTGGCAGCACACCAGGGAGACATTCGGTCTCCTTGGTGGAACCCTATGATGAAGCATGTCATCAACTATGTTGGTGAGTGAGGGTTCTACCTTTTAACAAAGGTTACTTTCCACTCCTTCACACACCCTTATATTGTGTACTTCCCTTCTTATTATTTGGAAGCTGCAAATCCTAGCAACACCACCTTGGGTTGTCATTTTTGCACTTTTCGTCACTCCTATGTTGTTCTAGACATGGAATATGTGACAATACCCAGTTACCCCCCACCCCGCTTACCCTCCAGCTGTGACATTCATATCAGCGACAGAAAGCAAGTGGCGTCACGCTTGGTTTTTGCAGGCTCCTGTCTGTGTATATTTGTATCCCTAGTGTACACATAGAACGTGAAACCCACGAGGAATCAACGGTGTTTGGGGCACACAACGTAGCACAGCTTTTTTATGGTATTTGTGAAGGTGTACGGATATTTTCACTACTTCAAGTTTACACACTTTTTTGGTTTGCCGTTTTGCACATACTCTTATTAGCTACCAAAATAATGGAGCAGAAAATATAATTTGTAAAAATGTGTGCTTTTCCTGCAAGTTCCACTTTAAGTGGTTCTAGAAAACGGTGGGCTTGTAGGGAATTGCCCAGACAGTTCCCTCTGTGCATAGAAAAGATTTCCAAAAGATACATTACAGAAAATATCTGTCATTCATTTATGTGCGGTGAAAACGGTCACACTCTACAGAAGCAACACACATATTGTAAGCCATCAAGCACTTAGAAGCAAACAGACATACATTGTGCTTAAAAACGTTTACAGCCAATGCAGTTAATGTTGTGTTACTACTGTGCCCTCGGGTCACAGAGGCGATTAGTTTGGAATGCATACAGAGAGAAGGCAGGGAGAGAGTGTGGGACCCTTCAGGCGGCTCACAGAACATAAAGATGCAGCAGCTCCCTATAGAGAGTTGTCAGACAAGACTTTTTGAGTGGACAGGTGGTGACTATTATGACAAATATAAACAGAAGTGAATATGATGGGTAGCTTACCACGTAGACGTCAAGGACAACTTGGTTCCAGTCCTCTGGGCAACAAATTCTTCCCAGCATCCCACTGGAGTCAGCCTCATGTTTCTGCACAAAAATGTCCATGTGTGAGGGGAAAGCATTGTGTCACAGTCTACCTTAAAGAAACATATCCAATAACCGTGTTGCTTGATAATAAAGCTACTCTATGATTGGTTATGTTCTTTAATTATCCGTCCTAAACATTGCCTCCATGCGCGGTACCAAAGAGATATTCTAACTTCACCATGACCAATCCTGAGTTTACTCTCATGCAGTTTCAAGTAGAGAAAGCATGAGAGCAATGTCAGGATTGGTGTGACGGGGGAGTCCAGCACTCCGAGGTAGACTGATGGTCTGTGCTGTGTTTCTCAAACACTGTAAAGGAGTGTGGGTTTGAGAAGTCCAAGGTGCGCATGTCTGGTTGGACATAGTCAGAAACCTGTCCAACCCCACATGCACACTGGACCTCAGCTGGATGCCATTTCAATTTGCCAATCATCAGGATTGGCCCGCACTGGCCCCACCCCTGATGAACAAACATCAGCAATGTGATCCCTGTCCTTTAAAGAGTCCGGAGCCTGGACTTTTTTGACCAATTTTCACATTATATGCTTGTGGCATAGAGGATCAATTCCCCTGCACCCGAGGA
The DNA here is from genome assembly GCF_964263255.1 of Lissotriton vulgaris. NCBI lineage: Eukaryota > Metazoa > Chordata > Amphibia > Caudata > Salamandridae > Lissotriton > Lissotriton vulgaris. Next base: position 1,060,390,698 of record NC_141693.1, on the reverse strand, counting down.
GAAACAGCCGCTGCTGGTTGGCCGATATTCAGATGGCAGCAATCGTTGGCCTTTCTTGTAAATTGGTACAATCTTGGCCCCTGCCCAGGTAGGGGGAGTGGGAAAGCCTTTCAGAATACAATTAAAATACTTAGTATGGGCCCCAAATTGCCTTATCTGCCTTAAACATGTCCCTAGGCACCTTGTCTAACCCCGGTGCTTTTCCTTGAGTGATCCGATTCGATCGAATCGATCGATTTGATTTATTTTATTATGATTTGGAATTCCGCAGAAATCCACATAAAAATACATCTTAAAAGCCCGTTTCATTCCACAAAAGATATCAACATAAAATCATATTGTCATTACATCTAAAAACCCGTATAATCCTAACAGAAGCAATGGGACTAGTCGTATACCTGTGCAAGAGGGTCTGAATTTTGCGTAATCATGTTGACATACATGAATTCCATGGGATTTATAATCAAGCGCTATCCTAAAACATTCGATATTAAAACTTATCAATAAACAAATGTAAAATTCGCTATACAGTACTAGATCGTGAACACAAGAACCATGTAAAAAGACAATTTATCTATTCACTAAACTGTACTGTATAACCAACAGCATAATGACAGTAACAAGAAAATCAATACCATAAACACGCTTCTTTTAGTGTGTAATCTACAATAGATTAGCAGCAAACAGGAGTTTAGTGAGGTACTTGGAATCCTAGAGGATAAGAAACTAGAAGTTTATAATAGTGCCCATACTTAATTCCAAAACTAATCAATAGGACGATAATCGTCTAATATATAATAGTCTAGCAGCAGAACGATTTTGGTAAAGTGCGTGATATCCAATAATTAGTAACTAGCAGCGAAAATGGTTTATAAAGTGCATATGCTTAATTGTAAACATGAGAAAAAAAGTGCAAGTGCTATGTACAAACATATTGAGAAGATCTTTACGCCCTTAATAAATATTTAAAAATTGCTTAAAAAAGCTAAAAAAATGTAAAACACATCAGTTCGGATGGGGGGATAACAGACAATTTTGGGCCTTTTCTGCAGTAAAAATATTATACTTTAGAAAACAATTCCTTAAATATCTGCGCCGTATTGACTGAAATGCGGGACAAACAAATAAAACATGATTTAAGTCTTGTATACAGGAGTTACATAAATGACAATACTTTCATATCTAGGGATACCCTCCCAGATTCCTGTTACAATTCGTAGGGGGAGTGAATTCAATCTTAGTAGCAAAATCACCCTACGCACTCCATATTTAAGATTCCATAAAACATAAGGTTGGGGATTTTTGACAATACTACTCCCCCCTATACAATCCATATTCTATTCTTTGAACACAGTTTAATATCTCTTTCATGAGAGGCCCCGTAGATTGTTTTCTTTATTATAATTTTCAATGCCCTCTTAGGGAGAACCACTACCCCTTCCATATCTAAACCAAACCTTGATGATGCTTTTAAATTATTCCTAAAAATAGCACTTTTTTCCTTCATATTTGTAAATATTTCGCTGTACGATGCTTCCTGAAGCACATTTTCTGAGCTATTTAACAGTGCATTACTCCATCGTAAGCACGCGGCCATTGAAAGCACATATGTATTAAGGAGACCAAATTCGAGCCTAAGCGCTGCAATTGGTGCCGCATAATTCAGATTACATATTTGGCTCCAAATTTGTCCTTCCACTCGCTCGAATTTGGCCCACTGTTGTGCATCTATTGTTTCACTGGCGTAGCTCAGAGTTGGCGGAATCTTTATTTTATAAACCAAAATAATATGTGAGAAATGTCTTTTCCCACAGTGCGTGTACAGACGATTGATTGCTAAGGCTTGTGAAATAGCTTTGCCTTGGCAATGGTCCATATGTTTATTTGCTGAACACCTATTTGTAAATATTTTTCCTAAATATGGATAACATTTTTCTACTTCCAATTTCTCTTTTCCCAGGAACCAAATCAAATTTCTTCTGACCTTACATCCTTTATCACTAAAAATCACGATTTTGCTTTTCATATTATTTATCTTTAGATAATAATCCTCTGTCTACCTAATTAGCTCACGAAGTCGTCTTTGTAGTCCAATAGGGGTTAAATCCATTATTATGGCATCATCTGCATATAGCAGACAGCTCATATCTAAGTTTCCTAATTTAGGAGGGTCCTCTTTACTAAGCCCCACTCTTCTTGGCAAATCATTAATATAGATGGAAAAAAGTAAAGGGTCCAGCAGGCACCCCTGCTTCAAACCATTGTTGTTTACTATTTTCTTCGAAAGGGCTTGTGTTCCCCCTAATAATACTTGAGTCCAGGTAGAAGAGTGGAAAGCAATTATTAATCCTAAAAGATTCCCTGGTGTCCACATGGTGACCAATTTCCTCCACAGCTTCCCCCGATCTACCCTATTGAATGGTGTGGAGAAATCTATAAAAGCCGAATATAATGGCATACCCCGACTTACTGGATATTTTTCAGTTAGCGTTTGCAGAATGGAGATATTATTCAGTGTGCCACTATTCTTGTGGAATCCTGTTTGTTCCAATGGGATATAATTATTTCCAAATGCCCACTCTTGGAGATAAGTGAGAATACTCTTTGCAAACAGTTTACCCGTTGCATCCAGGAGCGAAATGTGTCTAAAACTGTCCGGGGAATTTTTTGGACCCTTTTTATATAGCGGGATCAGAATACTTCCCTCCCAGGATTGTGGAATATCACCATAGGTATAACAATGGGCAAACAACAGGTGCAATAATTTTGCCCATTCTTCACCATCCTGTTTTATTATAGCTACTGGTACGTAATCTGGGCCCATTGCGCTGGAATATCTTGCCCCTTTGATGTAACCCTCAATCTCTGTGCATGATGGCGGCTCATAGTCACCCCAAACAGATAGGGTGATATTAACCTCTTGGTTCTGTCCAACTATGGGATTTAAAGCATAGAGTTGGGAAATATACATAGACCATTCTGCTTCTGGGATTAAAATAGGTTTTGACTTCTCTCTCCCATCACAAAATGGTGCTATCAGTGCCCAATACTTCCTAGAGTCTCCAGAAAGAGCCACCTCTCGGAGTCTAACCCATTTGTTGTCTTTCACCCTCCTTTGATCAGCAGTTATTTTCCTTTTCCGTACCTGTTTCAACCTACTTATTTCTCTCTGCCTTTGTATCGTGGGCAACCTAAATTGGTCTCTAATTAAACTATTAATTTCCCGATTTATTTTTTAATTTCCCATGGTATTATTACTAATCGAGTAGAACTAAAAACGTGCTTCTTTTTTCCAAAGGATCTAATTAAGGCCAAGATTCTCTCGAACCTTTGAACGGGTGTTTCTTGAGAGGGAATGAAGGCGATATTTTCAAAAACCATCTTAAAATTTGGAAGCACATTATTTGACCAGCAATTGCGCCCATTGTTTCGATTATAAGAGACCTTTTCCTCCCTCTGATTCCAAAGTTCAGGCTTCTCTGTTTCCGTGTCCACATTTACAACTAAAATATTATGATCACTCATGTTTGTGGCAGATACCTTAAATTGTGTACATACATTAAATAGTTGAAAAGAAACTGCCATGTAGTCAATTAAAGAGTGACCATGTGGCCCTCGGAAGGTATAGGCTGTGGGGGAATCCTCCTGGAATCTACCATTTAACATTACCAGGTCTAAGCTTCGAAAAATTTTCAGGAGTAACAAGCCTCGTTTATCTGACCTTATGTCAGATAAAAGGACACTGTACCCCCCAGCTGTGAGATAACAAGTCCTTGTAATGGACCACTCATCATCCTCTTTACTCCGACTCACACCCGGACTGTCTCACTGTTTTGCTATTGGTTTGCTCCCTTTGCTCGCTTATTGTAGTATGTTATGCTCTCGCATGTCTTGCTATACAATTGATGTGAAGCGCTCCGATACCCTCCGATCAGGCTAGCTCTATACAAAACTTCCTAAATAAATAAATAAATAAATAAAATGTGGACCGGCAATACATAATCTGGAATAGCCTAAACCTCCTCCAGTTCTGGGTTAGAAAAGGACATAACTGCACTATTGGATAATTTGGCGTTAAAATCACCCGCCATCATTATAGGTGAACATTCTTCTTTGTTACTTAACCCTTGTACAAAAGTACAGACAGAATCGACCAATGTGTTTGACACTCTCCTTGGGGTAATATACACATTTACTAGAAAAAGAAAAATTGCTTGCCCCCGGTTATTTACACCCATCCACAGTTTTGCTACAACACAAAATTTTGATGGATGCTTATAAATCACAGGATTCCATACTATATCACAGCTAAGCAACATAGCTAAACCTCCGCTTGTGTGCCCTTTTATAGATTTTTTTACTGTACTACTGTACACATAAAAGTTTTGGAACTGAAACTCCTCCTCCATCCACGTTTCCTGGAGGCAAATAATATTTGGGTCTAATTCTAATAATGATTTAAGTTTATAACTTGATTTTCCTACCCCCGCCACATTCCAGGATAGAATATTTCCCACTTTGCTACCCCCGCACTATGGGTTTTATGGTAGATGTTTTTGACCAATTCAGGGTACCTGCAACCCAGCTCCACTTTGCTACCTCATTCTCTCTGTTAGGGTTAGTGGGCCATCGGACTTCTGGTTCTAAAATGTTAATTTCTCTATCTTCTGAGTTTCTCCCTACTGTTATTTCAATATCTTTTAGATTTATGGGGATATTTACACCCCTATTATTAGAGCACCCATACTCTTGCGACTGATAAATCGTTCCTACGCTTTCTACTGGAACTCGGCTAGGAGATACAGGAGGGATCACATCTATACCACTTTTCCTAAAGCAGTCCGCATTAGCCATAACCAGTGCTGACACTATCCCTGAAGTAAATTTAGCTCTAGTGCTTGGGGGAGTGATTTTCCAGTCTAAATAGACTGTCTCAATATCTTTACTGGTTTCTGTTAACATCTGTAGTAGGGCACTTCTATTCAGTAACATTGGTTCTGTTTCAAACAGGGAGACAAAAATCAAAGTCCTGCTCACTTGCCCGACTCCAGGTTCTGTACTCATTATTGTTTTAAAACCGGGCTTCCTGAGCTTCCCTATGGCTGTGTCTCTATCTGACTTCCCCCTTTTGTTATTAAGAACGGTCGGGGGCGTGGCATGGACGGCAGAGGCGATGGCTGCCTAGCCGAGTTGCTCAGCAGACAGAGGAGCGAATACTCCTCTCTTCAGGTGCCAAACTAGAGGTAGCGGCACCAAAATACCAGGCTTTTGCTCACCTGACCGAGCTGCCTCGTTTGCGCTTCAAATTTCATTTGGTACGGCACGGATTTCGTCTTAATTCGCTGCTTCCCTCGGCGACTGTGGAGCCTGCACGGGAGTCCTAAAATGGCGGCGCCCTGCTGCTCAAAACCCGTCTGAGCCCGAGACCCGGCTGAGCCCGATGCTGCCTTTGAGCTCGCTGTGACCACTCTGGTCGGAAGAAATAGCGCTGTTTCACAGGAATGCAATTAAATGCAAAAGGGTCCCCAAAATCATTAACTAACATCTACGGCCACTCTTATCAGCAAGGGGGGACCTCCATCCTTCGATCCTATGCATAATCCCCTGGGCAGAAGCTCCTTTGTCAAGCGACCTCACCGAAGTTCCTAAAACGGTGGCACATCACTGCCTAAGCTTCTCCTGACAGGAGCACTTAACAATCTAGCTCCTACCCTTCTGCCACAATCCTTTGCAAACATCCCTCTGCACCATCTGCATTAAAAGACTAGAACCCCAGCCAGCAGTGAAACTGCACCAAACTACACAAATAGTGTAATATCATTGAATAAAGTCACTGCCTACATTACGACAAGTCTCATAACATGGCGGTGTGACACAACTTGCCCCTCATACCCGGTGCATATTACCAGGACTATCTATGTTGAATGAGCCTTATAAAACCACCGCAGAACAAGGCGGGCTAACTGAAAGAGAAGTTAGGTGCAATTCGAAGCTCACCTACATGGGGTCTACTCCTATCCAACTGCTGCAGTAAACCATAAACGTGATAACGCACCCAGCTTGCGTACTTGTGTCTTACGACTCGTACACAGTACTCCTGCAACGGATGCCTGCCCAGACTGGATCTTACTTCACGCCAGACAGCCATTCACTCAAACTTCTTCTTATTTCACAACTTGTTGCCTTCAACAATGGGGTCCGAGCGAAAAGGCAGGCGAGTCGCAGTACTCAGCCCTGTACCCTTCATATATCAAGTGCCGACTTACCCGTAGCTCAAGACCCGAACGCTGGTGACCAGAGCCACAATGGCCGAGAGGGAAGGCAGAGTCAACACCAAAAAGGTGTGACCAGAACCAACACCTTCAGAATCTCCCATCAAAGCCAAAGCAGACATATCAGCCACCATGGACATGATCCTCAAAAAATTGGCTGAAGTTCATGACCTTGCCAAGTCCACCAAATGCAACACGGACTCCATGCAGCTTGAATTTACGGCAATTAGAGCAGATATGAACGCTATGAATTAAAAGCCTCAGCGAAGCGGAACAGCGCTTAAGCGAGGTGGAAGACAAGTCCCTACAATCGTCAAAAATAATAAAGCGCCTCGAGAGTACCACCGACTACCTTAGAAGACAAAACGCCGAGCTGGAAGACCGCAATCGGAGAGGGAACATCCGCATCTTTGGCGTTCCAGAGAGCTCTGAAAAAGACGCAGGATCAGGTGTGTCATTCTCAGAGGCATGGATGCCAATGGTAACGGGGATCGAATTCCAAAATGGCTTTGAATTGGACAGGGCACATAGGATTCCCACTTTCAATGACAAGGGGAGGAAAGGCCCACGTCCCCTGATCTGCAAACCTATTAGATACCAACACGTCGAGACCATTCTGCAATTCGCAAGGAAGAACCATCATATCTCCTGGGAAGGCCAGCGCATAATTTTCAACCAGGATTTCTCCAAGGATACTGTTGAGTTGGGGAAAGAGTTCCTCCGCTTGAGAGACAAGCTGAAAGTGAAAAATATTCCATTTACCTTTGCAGGCCCATCTAAATTCAAAATTATCAAAAATGGCAGACCTCATTTCTTCTCGGACCACCGGGATCTGGCACACCACCTGGAGGACTGCCCGACACAGATCATGGACTGGTCAAGCGGTACATCCAACAAGAGGAAAACAGATTTCCAAGACTCATCTCATGCTTGAAACTTGCGTCTTTCACCTGCCATTGTCACTGAATAACCGTCCTAAGCACAAGTTGTGCTTACCTTACTGACGATGGACTGTTATGACTCCTACCATGCTCACAAGGAGTTCCCTGAGCAATCACCTCCCTACCAAAACTTTGCTAGCATCTTGAGTAAATCCTAGTTCACAACTCACTAATGCGCAGCGTAATTTAGTGTTACTAAGGTCAAGCAGGATCATACTCGCTGCTCCTATATGGCTCGAATTGGATCCATATCGACATTGTGATTATGCAGTTCTAACTCTTACTCTTGACTGGTTACTTGTTGCCTCTAGGCTCCTGGTTAATTGCTTTAGGATCTAAAGTATACAGGCTTTAATCTTGTTTTGCCTGAAGAACCGTTGTCTTAATTATCATCTCTGTTCTGCTCACAGACGGTACTGCCGTTGCACACCCTAAGTTTTTACTTTTGGGGTGGGGGGAAGGGAGGTGGGATGTGGGGTTAAAAAGGGAGTGGTACACTACATTGCTTGTTTCCTTCTGTTTTGCTTTCTGTTTTCCCCAAGATGCGGAAGATAACGTTCGCATAGTATCACCCAATTTGCACAACAAAGACCTCAAAGACAATTATCTAGCCCGTTAACAACTACTTCTGTTGCCAATAAACATCTTTCTAAACCACTACTGTAGCCTCCACGCCTGTTTATCAGACATGCCCTCCCACAATAATGAAACCTGGATCGCTAAAGGTATATTATTCCCATACCAACTATTTAATGAATCTTTCCTACTCTCCTTTACAGAACTCCAAAATAAATTTGATCTAGAAGCAATAGAATTTTATAACTTTCTGAACATTAAAGTAGCAATCTCTAAAGCAAAACTAACCAAGCAGCTACCTTCCCTTCCAAACTACTAAGCTACCCTCAATAGACTGGGCCACCAAGTCTCCAGACTTTATAAATTACTGAGTCCACAGCAGTCCAATCTCAACAAACATCTCTGGCAGTTCCTGGAATCATACTCTTCGGTGCCAATCTCAGATGTGGAATGGGCCAAAACTTGGAAATCTACCGCAAGACACAAAATAAGCCCTACTCTTTCCCAGGCTAAGTTTTGGCTCCTCCACAAAGCTTTTTGGACTCCGGCACGTCTCTTTTTACATAATATTAGAGACAACGCCACCTGCTGGAACTGCAACGAGAAAGAGGGCGACCTCGAACACCTATTACTAAAGTGTGTATGGGTTACAGCCTTCTGGGACAAAATCTTTGCATTCATCGCTAAAGTATTCTCCCTCTCCCCCACAAGAGAGCTCTCTACACTAGTTCTGGGCTTTACTAAAGCTATTTCGCTATCTGAAGATGACAAGGCCTTAATTGACCTGCTGTTCACAGCGGCTGTGAAAATAATCTTGAACAACTGGAAAGACACCCGAAAAGCATCCTTTAAACATTGGTTAAACTGGATCTCCAACCTGAGAGGTGCTGACAATATCTAACTCCAAAACACCCCTTGGCGCCCCCCTCATAGACAAATGTGGACTTCACTAGACAACTACTTCAGCGTACATAAACCCCCATGACTCTCCCCTCCACACTTCCTGATCCTCGTGCCCAGAGGTCCATTTACACACTGACTTCTGAGCCTACTCCGTAAAATGCCCGCCTATTCCCGGGACTCTTTCCCTGTAAAGGTTGACATCTGTATACCAATATTCACCATTTCTGTGTAGATACTATATGTGTTGTTTATGAATGATGCTATGTTACTTCCAAGTATCGCTTTTATTTTAGTTTTAGCCTTAATTTGCTCTGACTCTATAGGATAGTCAATATCAATGTAATTGTTTTTTCATTATTTGTCGATTTAATGTACTCACTACCATACTTTCTGCTCACATCATGGTCACTTATACTTTGTTTTTTATTCTATGTATGTATGTTTTTGATTCTGTTTTGGAAACTCCCAATAAAAAAATTGTGAAATCAAAAAAGAATTGTAAACCAGTCCCCCACCCCAGCTGTCCCCTGGCCAAGGTCAATCCTTGCAAGAAGAGTATCCTGCCCACTTCGGTGGAATACATCACCACTTAAGTTCACCGAATGGTCTATGACCGGCTCACAAAAAATGTCCATTACCTTTCCTAATATGGGGTCACTACTTTTCTCATGGTTTATCCCACTTTCTTCCTGGCCCTCTTTACACTGTGCGGCTATCTACACCTGGTTCGCACAAAACTACTGATTATTATTTTCATGCTCAGTCTTTTGACCCGTATTCAGTATGGATTTGGATTGCCCCAAAGTCCCTGTGTCCATTCTACTTGGAGGAAGGTTTATACCATTTATTTCCTCACTTACTAAAAGAAACCGCAGTTTTTTTGTTTTCATTTAGGGATACGTCGGTTCCTGGTCTTCCTCTTACCCTTTCAACCAATTCTGACATTGCCTTCATTGAGTACTGGGATCTCCCTTAAAGGTACACTGTCTAGGGTATTTACTAATTCTTCAGTTGGCTTTGGGCTTTGGTTGATTGGGTTACTTTTTTTAAAAATAGAGTAAAGTTGTAATGGGGGATTTACTGGGGAGCCTTTAAAATTTGATGTTTCCCCTTGACTAGTAAACTGTGCGCTCTCCTGAGGTTTCACTGAGGGTAAACTAACAGTTGGGCTACCTCTAAAGAGACGCTTTTAGATCCCACATTCGCTTCTTTCTTTTCCCCATCCATCAATTTAGTACCACTCTTTGGCATCCTGTTACATATTTGACATGCATGACTGGGTACTTCAGAACCCATTTCCAAACTCTTTATGGCTTGCTTGTTCTGATTAAGTTCTTGAACCCCTGTTACTATGGGCGTGAGGGCATCCAATGCATGATCTGTATTTACTGTGCTTTTTTCTAGCAAAGATAAAATTGCAGATAGAATTCTCTCTAAAGTGTAAAAAATCTTCAAGGTACCCCCCATCTGCACCTTCTCAAATGATTTAATATTATTATCTGCCCCCTTGTCCATTGATAAGCCTGAAATCCCTTCAACGGAAAGTTCTAGTAAAACAGCATGGGACGAACTAGTAGGTGTACTACTATACAGAGCAGGCATATGTGGTTGACCAGGTGTTAAAACCGGAGACAGCTCTGGATCCATCTCTAAGGCGCCTGCCTTTTGCAGCTGTGCCATTAGTTCTTTGTTCTTTGTTCTTTTCCATTTGCTTGGCTATATCCGGTAGAGTATAATCCTCCATTTTCACCTGCCCAGGGCCAATGCTACGTTCTATACACTGTGTCACATTTAATGACAGATCACTTAGATTGGGTAGCAAAACACAAGGCTCAAATTTGTTCTTACCTCTTGAACAAACTTGAAGTTTGTCAAAAACGGATACCAATCCTGCCAATGGTGATAATGGGGTGTGCCCTTTTCTTGCCACATTCTTATTGGGGGGGGTCTTTTACTTTGTCCACCGACAAATCCACCTCCATTTCCGATTTACTACACCCCCCCCCCCTAATTGTGAAGCAGCTGTTTCACCTGGTGGCTGTACAGATTTTCCACCAGTATTGTTCTGTTGTATAATTACAGCAGGGTAAAGAGCTGCCATAAGTTCTGGATTAGTGGGCAGGATACCCTTCTCATTCTCTGATGTTACATGTGTGTCCATCACCTCAACTTCCTGGACCTCGTTTATCTCTGCATTCAGGCCCTTCCATCGCTTAGAACACCTCACACTTTTGTAAACATTGACATTACTGATGGATAAGATTTCAAATGAGAAAGGTGATCCCTATTTCGCCTGCGCCGAATGGTTTTCTGAAGCTTGAGAGGACTCGGGAGACTGCACTCAGAGACTGCTCCTGTTTTATACTTGAGCGCAGACACCTAGATGGCATTACAACGTAATTCAGTCCTCTTACTGCTTATTCCCTGCTACCTGCTTCGGCTTCAGCCTCCCAAGTTCCGCCGCTCAATCCGCACAGCAGCACTGTGGCAATAGGTGGTTAGAATTTGGGGTAGGTGGGGGCAGGTAGACAAGCAGGTGACTCCAATGCAGCTCCAGCACAACATCGGCTTCCAGCACTACTTGGCCCTCTTGGTTCCAAACATTATCAGCCGTTTTCAATAGCACACGACAAACAGCGCACCGGAACCTGAGTTGGAACTGTAGAATTGTTGATCACACAGCTTTCATCCAAATGTTCTATGTATACTAGTTATGCCTGCTCCACTCCAACTCCAGCTCCAGCTCCTTGCTGTCACTCTGATTACCACACCTCATGGTCCCTACCTGCCGCTTGCTGTCTGTCTGACACCGAGAAGAAGAGGACAAAGGGCGTAGAGCGTAGAGCTGCAGGCACTGGAGGCTCAATCTGCACTGCTTGTTATCCTTTTGCCATGGTGAATCACTGATGAAAGAAAATGAAGGAAACTGCCAGTTCAACTCGTCAGCTCAATTCCACGCTTCCTCAGCTGACTTACTGCACCCCCACAGGATCACCCATCTACCACAGCAGCCACAGAGCAGTGAAAACACCACAACAAGAAGGCAGCAGCACTAGCACTGGGGCACTGGGGGAGAACAGGTGAGAGCACGCACACAGTCAGGACGAGGCAGGAGGCAGAATTGGAGGAGATGGAGGAGGAGAGAATTGATGGGCCTTCTTCTGCTCTGCTGCTCCTTCCTTCGCTCCTTAGGCCCTCCAAAGGCCCTCCAAAGGTGAGCGGTGAAAGAGAAAATGCTCAGACTGTCATCGTGCCCCCAGGCATCAAGCCACGAGCCACTGGCGAGTCACGGGAGTCGTGGGCTGCTACACACTGCTACTACCACAATCTGTGACCGCACACCGTGCCTCAGCCCATGACCCCCCCCCAACTGATAATGAGGGCGGAAATCAGGGCTAAAGGGAACTGGGCGCAGAGCGATGCTAACAGGTGGGAGCGGGAGTGAAAGCTGCGGGCCGGGACAGCAATCCTTCCTCGTCGTCCTCGGCTGGGTATTTCTGCTCAGGGCAATTCCAGGATGCCGCATGCAGGGAACGCAGATCGGGAGAGCGAAGCATACACCCCTGCTGCCAGCTGCTACTGCTTTCTTGCTACTGCTCCAGTCTATGGCTTCAGTAACCTCACGTAAAGGGGATATTTACACCCGTTTGGTTCAGACGGAGCATTTATGAGCAACCCGTTCCCCACACTGTGGGACTCCACTGTCCTAGCAGTACTGTCAGAACAGGTCCTTGCCTTGTCCATGACCCCCCATTGAACAGCCCCGAAAAATTGTTGATCCATGCTGCGGACAAGATGTTAGAGATCAGAAAAGCGGCTGAATCCGAAGTCCTATCGGCCAGAGTGTGCTTAAACAGCCGATGATCTTTCAGTTTTGTGGCATACAGGAGGAGTTTCCATTTCTCTACCTCATACTAGGGTTTAGGCCTGCCTAGCAAGGCTTTATAAAAGGCCATTGCTTCCTTAACTGAATCCCTCTTGCCTAATGGCATCTGAAAGTGTTCTGCGCGCAGCCCTGCAAGTTTTGGTGTACCATGGAGCCACTTTAGCCTTTCTAGGAGGGACCTGGATTCCACCATAAAACGTCTTTAAATGTGCAAAACATAGAATTGTGGATTATATAATGGTCACCCTATGCGGCAGCTGCCAAGACATACCCCCAGCGATAGGACTGCTTCCAGGGCCATGACAAGAACCACATAAATCTGCTTTTGGGTTGAGCCGATAACACTCCACCTCAGCTTTCGGCAGTTACTTGAGGGGACAAGCCTCCTATCAAATATCTTTCTGGCACTAGAGAAGGCATTAAGCCCCAGTTAACGAAGAATGAGGTCCAGAGCTGCATGGTCACTATCTTGTCACTGTACCACTTTCATGTCGACAACTATGAGCCATAACCTAATATCCAACAGAATATAATCTATTTGGCTCGAACTGCCCTGCTGATTAAATGTATCCCTACCCTACTTATCTGATGAAGTTCTCCCATTGCATGCCCTCAGACCATTCAAGGACAAAAGCATTCAGCTGCATAACAGCAGCTGACCACCTCCTATTTGGTGGTAGAGTAAAAGCAGGTATCGCCCATAGTTTATCCTCTTCTAATGGGACCAGGCCCTGCAACAATTGGTTCAAAGCAACAATTAAAATTCCCCATCACTATTCTAAATGCGTCAGGTGGGAGAGATGCCAGACGGCCGCTAACTAGGTAAATAACTGCTGGCTGGCCTTGTGATTATCATTCCTACAATATGCATCATATGGCCACAAAGAAGCCCATTTACAAAACTTTAAATTCACAACACAAAATATCAGGGAAACTTAGGTTGATTATTCTGGAAGAAAATGCAAGTGTGACATTGATTCATGTCACCAAGCCCACTGACAGTCGGGCTCTCTTGCCTGAAAGGGCAGCTTGATCAAAACAGACAAACCCAGTTTGAAATAAGATACCTGTTGCCCAGGTCTCCTGTAAAGCACAGATTTCGAATTGGTTCACAAAATGGGCTCATTCCGGATAAGCGATCCTGTTCTTCAAACCTGCAATGTTCCAGGAGAAAAGTTTGTTATTTTCCACTGGAGCAATGTAGAAGATGCTAGCCTGTAAGGCACTAGTGTCATCATGGAACAGTAGATCGGGACCTTTGGCTGCAGCGGGATCAATCATTCTTCCCCCTACTAGGTGCAGCGAGCTTCATTAGGGGCCAATGATATGACTGCAACAGTACTTTACCCTGTGTCCATGCAACTATCCTTATAGTTGCACATTGCCTTACCCGTTGCTTGGACTGGTACAAGTCAGTCGTTGGCATCCAAACCTGATAAAGGCATGAAACTGTTATAGGTTGCGACAGGGAGGCATCCCCCACGTTCTCTCTTTGTAGCTGGGCCCTCTTATCACTGGGCTGAGTAGGTCTATAAAAAACCCTAAAGGAACAATGCCAGTGGCTGACTTTGTAGCCCAATGTCTGTGACCTAATCGAATCAGCCGTAGTGCCATGCTTGGATGCCTGTAATTTATGACCACACAGTCTCATTCTGTGGTTTTGTATAAGTGGCCTATTCATCTGATCCTCCGCACCAACAATATGTCCTCAATTACATGCATAAAAAGTCAGCATTACTGACAATCCAGTGGCAGACTTTGATCTTGAGCTCTGTTTGGGTTTCTTCTATGTTGTGTGCTAAGGGAGGTACTCTGACTAGGACTGCCCCATAAGGACAGCAGTCAGGTGGAAGGGGACAGATAGGACTGGGAACCCCTTCTAGGTGGGTGCAGCTTTTGTTCTTGCAGAGATGGCTTACCCCTGCCCAAAATCCTTCCTCTCCAAATCCTCAACCACTCTGCACCGCAACTTTCTGAGTACAGTGTTCTATCCCCTGGGGCCAAAGTTGAAGGGATAACATCACTGACACAGGACACTACTGGCAGCATATGGCTTGGCTTGGTTCGGTCAGTCGAGTTAGCGATGTGTTGAGTGCAAGGTAAGTAGTTTTCTTTTTTAAATTAATTTCCCCTCATCATCATCTGTCAACTACCTCCACATCCTGCCCCAACGCTCTTCCTTGCACAGGCCTCTTCTGCTTTTTACACCCCCCTGGTCTGACTGGAGCCGCCACCTTCACCGCCACAGCTGAGGTCAATAATGGCGTGAAGCAAGTCGGAGAGGCAAACTGGAGATTTATCGGAGAACTATATAAAACACAGGGCCCTCTGCACCGCTCAACGCCACAGTAACTGCCCCACCTGCCCACTGCCCTGCCTTACACCGTATCCACCCGCCTCCATGAGTAATTCGGGTACGTTGATGGGGATAAGCGGGCCAGTAGACAGACCAGCAGACAAACAAACAGCCAGCAATGGTGCTGCCCCCAAGGCAACTGTGGCGTTAGCTGAATCACACTGCCCTCAATGGCGCCCAGGGGAAAACTTGGAATGCAGTGCGGTAAGACTAATGACCATAACAGTCTGTGCGGGGGTAGATGCAACCATTCCACTATGAACCATGTCAGCCGTCCATGAGGCTCCGCTCTCTCCTCTCAACTCATGCTCTAGCTCCCGGCTCCCGCTAAACGTGTGGGCAGGCAACAAGCATGGCGCAACGCCAGGGGGAGTGGCAAAACAGACAAAGTTGAATAATATACATAAATGGAATCTCGTACTGCTGCAGCACATGTTGAACCTACTGTGTGTACAAGCACGTACATACTGCTGCCACCTGTTCTCTAAATTAAGGAATATTGCACTGCTGATGTCATGCTGCCTTTCTGCTGTGAGCTTGACACAATACAAATGCAGTCATATTTAAAGGGGTTTATGGGTGAGGGGCTAAAGAATGAATTGCATGGAACTGGTGCATAAGGTTGTGGGATAGAACACAGAGGGATAGTGCGGACGGCAATGGGAGGTTGCTGGATGCAAAAGAAGGGTGCAAGGGTAAGAGGACAGGCTCTAAGGGAAAGAGGACTGAGTGGAAAAGAAGGAGCACACAGTGCGACTGGAGTAAGCTTTGCTTTTGCATTGGTACCAGTCCCAAAACCTTATCTTCTCTCCTGCCAACATCCATGTACTGTAGCTGTGCCAGTTTAAGGAACATAATAATCCTCCTGTAAAACGTGACCCAGAATACTGCTCTACTACCAGCAACGTGCAAGAGATACTAGTCTGCTAACAGGATTTTAATTTGAACAAAACTGTCTTCACTATTTAGAAACTAACAAGAAATCAGCCTCATAATACCTGCATGATCCGCGTCACTCTCCATTTAGATGCATTGATCGACCTCCCATCAACTTCTCAGGAGGCAAAAGGTGGCATTGAACCTAAAGGCAGCCTTTCTACTAAAACTCTACTCCTAGATGCAACCTTAAACAAATAATCCCAGATTGACAGAGACATTGTAACTTGCAGCAGGATTTGCAACCAAGAGCCCTAAAATGCTAAATGCAAACGACAGTTGGAATGTCTCCCTCACGCAGCTGCCAAACATTAAGGTATCCTTCCAAAGCCAAACAATAGAGGATGGGCGCAACTTCCTTTAACCCCATCTGTCTTATCATTAGATTAATAAACGTAGACAACCGCCACCAGTCCCGAGCCCTATGATTCAAAGACATCCACCTCCCTGTTGCAATAAACCCCTAAAATGTTTAAGTATTGATGCTAACAAACACTCAAAAGCATGCCAAACCCCAATCGTCTGAACTAGACCAACCCGACCATTTCCCTGTTGACACTATCCATCAGCATTAGCCCCAGATCTTACCCACAGAGCCTAAGGCAGCTATCATCCAACAGACATCCTACAATGACAACTGGTGATTCAACCAACCACTAAAAAACCTGCCAATCGCCAATACAATGTCAGAACTACACCAGTTGACCCAAGCCCTTCTCACTACCACCACATACTTGGTGCGCTCTTTTGAAAAGGTCAAGCTGTATGTAAAATCTCCCTTCTACCCTCCAACATTATATAACCCGTCCCTTAAACTTAATCCAAAGTGTGACTCTTTCCAAAAAATCTCACTCTTTTAAAATTGGAATAGTTCCAAATAACTGCATGGTCTATTCCTACGAAATACTGAATCATGTGTCCAAGCCTTCTCTGCAGCAGTTACAATGTGATTACCATTTATCTAGGTTACCCTGCAATTTCATGTCATAAAATCGGTTTCCTTATCCCCTTATGAATATTTGCTCCAAACTGCTCAAGGTGAACCACAACTTCTGAAGGTCCAACCCATGGGCCTCATTTATGAGGCTGTGCGTCATTTTTACGCCGCCGGTGCGTCACTTTTTGTGACGCACCAGCGGTGTAAAAAATGTGCCTCGTTGCGCCATATTTAAAAAGTGACGCATCTAGGTAGATGCGTCACTTTTTAAACCCCTGCGCCACATTATACCTGCGTCAGGTATAATGTATGCAGAGGGGGCGTTCCCCCGCAAAAATCCTCGTAATAGTGACGCAGTGAAATCTATGAGATTTTACTGCATCACTTTTAGGACGCTGTTGCGTCAAAATCTTGCGCCTGCCTCACAGCAGGCGTAAGACTGACGCAAGCCCTTTCACGTGGGGCTTTCCCCATGTGAAAGGACGCATTGCTGGAGTTGCGTCACTTTTGTGACACACTCCAGCAATGCGTCACTTTTGCGCTTACAGATACGTCAGAAATACTGACGTATCTGTAACTCCTTGCGACATGATGCGTCATACATTAAATATGACGCATCAGGAATGTCGTAAGGAGTGCGCAGTGAAAAGTGACGCATCGCTGTTTTCATGCAGCGATGCGTCACTTTTCATAAATGAGGGCCCATATACCCCAAAATATAACCCTATGTGCCAACCCTTTCTGCAAAATGAATCAATCAATCAAGTATTATACTGTTTAGCAATCATCCTAAGTCATGGAAATATGTCTACCAGTTACATACAGCACTGATGTTATCCAGGACTTCTAATATGATGCCAATTCGAGCTTCGCCCACCTGGGTGATCCTCAAATGCATCAGTCATTCACAAAACATTCACCACATGATTTCTCCGAACATCTTATTCAGACAAGAGGGGCTTGGCTAAGCTTGATGGCGGAGTGGACATGTGTTAAGAGATCTCCGGCCATCCTGCCATCCATAATTATCCTGCTTGCGATAGAGCGTAACCTATCACATAAATAAATGGGGGACAACCTCTCCTCCCTCGATGTGTGTTTGGAATCGGGGTCGGGCTCCATGGTGACTCACAGCCGGTGGAGCTGAGGGGAGGAGGACAGAATGTGCGGCCATCTTGAAGTTTTCAGCGGAGGACCCGGCTGCGGCAAACAGTCCCAGAAAGTAGCGGAGATCACAATTCCCACTGGGGGGAGGGGGGATATTGGACTCAGTCTATGGCCTGCGGTGTTTGTTCCACTCCTTGGACGATGCCGCATTGAATAAAAAGGTGTGGTCGTTGGCTGCGTCAGTGTGGGAATAACAACAGTAAGGCCTGTAGCCAGGGGCGAGAGTGAGACCTTGCGCCGGGCCTCCGAGGCGCATGAGCTGTGTCAGCTGGAGGACGCGCGACACGAGCCAGTCTCTACGTCTACGCACATCAGGTGGCTGGAAAGAAATTCGCAGAACGGCCCTGCTGATGACATATACGGCCTGGGAGGACTGCCAGGGGAGTAAGGATCCCAATTCATAAGCATTTCAACACATTGCATTCCACGCCATTAATTGCATCGGAGGGCATATTACGTTGTCTTGCCACGCTGGGGCCGACAGCTGGTGGGGCCCCGGATTGCCCCTGCGAATCACGTAGTGGGGCGTGTCGCTGCACGACAGGAGGCACCTTCCCTTGGGGGGGTTCGATACACATGGGCAGCAATACCAGTGAGACGAGTTCAGGACGCCTCAGGAGTGGCACCGTTATGAGGATTACATTAATGACCCCAGATTAGATACCAAGAACTCCCCAAGACATACATTGTGTGGGGGAGGCTCAAGGACAGGAGCTACTGCTAAAACTGATACTGTGAGCATAAGTGGGGTAATTCTCGGCGCAACATCACTGTTTTAGCATACCAAGTGCAGATATAAAAGACTGTAGGCACTGAATGAGGAACCTAACAAGTGGTGAGCGGACACCCTTGTAAACCGGACCCGGAGGGGACTTGAGCCTAACTAAACTCAGGTAACATATCGAGTGACAATTGCATAAATAAATCTGAATGTGTGCCCCAACTCGTTTACACCCTTTCCAGGACACACATAAAGCATTAACTATGGTGAAAGACAAAGGCGGCAAGGCAGCCCAGGTGAACAAAATTTCCAATTATACACAGCCGCTCCCCCCGGTTCAAAGGGCGCTGAATCCGGCTCTGGCCACTAATACGGTGAGCAACGCAGGACTCTGATCAACCACCCTAAATATTGTGTATGATACTTCCACATGGGGGTGATTGGTCGGCACTCAACCGATGGAGCGACCTGGGACTGACAGCGTTAGGCGATCTGTATGACTATAATGCCCTTTTACCGTTCGAGACTCTGAGGGATCAACACAATCTGCCTTGCGGGGATTATCTGCTCCATTCGGCCCTAATAGCGGCCATTCAAAAACACTGGGGGGAGTGTCTTTCTGAATCGCAGACTTCCATGGTTTGCCAATATGTAGTATTAGCAGCAGGTACCATCAAGGCAGTCACGGATGGCGGATGACGGAAGAGAGACTCACTCCCCTGGTGGAGCTGAAGCACAAATGGGAGGAGGACTTGGGTAGAGAGATCCCTTAGAAGGTGTGGACTGAGTTGATCGAACGACCTTGGAAATGCACTAGAAATAATCGATTCCAGCTGGTTCCATTTTTTATTCTGCATAGGGCATACCTGACTCCAGCAGAAATTAACACATATTTTAATGTGACCACAGCGCTCTGCCAGAGATGCAGCAAGGAAGGGATTGTCCCATGTTGACGACTTATTGGGGAGAGCTAGCCTGGCTGAAGAAGGGTGATATACCCTGAAACCGGTCCCAGGATGCTTGTTTCCGGTCCAGGGAGAACCTCGCCTGGCAGTTCGGTCTAGACTGTTCCCATGGGGACCAGGGTCAAGACTGATTTGCATATGGCTGGGTCCAAACTGGGGTGGCGTAGTGGACAAAAGAACAATGGATTTAACCAAGATCTTTCGACTGGGGTAGAATGTTTGCATTGTCAGGATTCTGCCCATCATTTGTTTGCTGTAACATGAAAATATTAAGCATTATTATGGCGGATCAACTCCTCCCGATGGTGTCGCAATTAATCCACTCCGACCAGGTGGGTTTTATCCCTGGCAGGAACAGGGCCTGTAACCTGAGACACACATATGGCAGGCCCCTTGATTAATGGAGATGGACAGTAGGCGCTGCTCTTAAATGTCGAGCAAGCGTCCGACTTTGTGGAGTGGCCGTATTTGTGGCAAGTCCTTAGGCGAATGGGCGTGGGTGACACCTATCTTCAATGGATTCATCTACTTTACGCAGCCACCACAGCTAGACTATGGATAGGAAGAATGGTATCAAAACAATTAGCACAATGACGTGGCACCCAACAAGGAAGCCCGCTCTTACCCTACTTTTCGCAATAGCGATGGAGCCAATGGCCATTCGACTAAGAGATTCGATAGAGCCATGGGGTGTACAGTTGGGGGACACCACTCACAAGGTCTCCTTATATGCAGACAACACTCTAGTCTATCTGATTCAGCCGGATTGATCCATTCCAGTACTACTATCAGAAATACAAAGGTTTGGGATGATCTCAGGGATCCATATTAATCGTACAAAGTCCATGGTTGGTCCCACTGGGTAGAACGGCTCAGATTTCACCGCATTGTGACCATCTATTGAGTTACCTTGGGCAGAAAAAGGAGAGCGATATTTGGGTATTCATCTGGCACATATCATGAGCTTAATATTAGTCGCGTAATACCGGGTTTGAGGGGGTCAGTTCAATTCTGTAGTTATCCCTAATGGGATGCATTGCAATCATTAAAATGATTGTTTTGCCCCATTGTCTGTATACATTGCAACATGCCCTCTATCTAATTCCGTGATCTCACTTCCTCACACTGGAGAGTCTCATCGGGGACCTGCTATCAAACGCAGACGAGTGCGATTAGCGACCCTACAGAGAATGTGGGAGCGGGGAGGTCTGGAGGTACCCCGGCTTGAATTTTATTACATGGCTTCCCACCTTCAACATGCAATCCACTGGTTAGATAATGACAAAAACTGGGAGAAATCACTATTAGCCGGCACTTATGGTGGTAGTTCGTTGGCCGAGCTGGTAATGCTAGGAGGGCGAGTTCCTGAGAAATATCCTTATATAATACGACATGTGGCGACAGCATGGGAGGATGTGGTCATGCAACGTGCAATGTACTCACCTGACATGCCCTTATGGGCGATCCGACCCTTAAAGGCCATAGCAGACTCTATGTCTGTTCGTCGCTGGAAATATGGCAGCTGCCAGTTGTTCGGAGATCTCTATGCAAATGGACAGTTCTTGTCCTGGAAGGAGGCATGGTACACCTTTGACCTAGGGATAGGCCAGTTTCTCCAATATGGTAAAATATCCAGTGTAGGGCTTCCCAGAGGAACCCCCCCACCACCAACATACTACAAACTTTACTCTCCATGGCACGGGGATGGCACCGGGGTAGACTAGTCTCACATTTTTACCAGGCACTCCGTGAGGACCTGCCCATAACGCTATTACCATTTCAGCAGAAAAGCTAATGGACGAATCCTTGACTGCAGATGAATGGAAAAGGGTGTATGAAGGGGTGCAGAAGGTCAGTGCAAATGTACAATTTAATTTCCTCCAATATAATGTAGTGCATTAAATTATTTTACTCCATGCACATTACACGCAATGTATCAAACCCGTTCAGATTGCTGTCCTAGATGTGGAACCTGAGGGGTAGATTTCCTCCACATGATTTGGCACTGTTCATTGTTACACCCCTACTGGGAGGAGGTATTGAATCTAGAAGCGGCAGGTTGGACTATGCTAAAAAAAGGTTAAACAGTTCCTGCTTGGACTATTGCCCACGCCCAAAAACAAAAAACTAAGCAGACGCTTTGTTAATCTGGTGTTGGTTTTAGCCAAAAGATGTATAGAATAACATGGATGCAGGCACAACCACCGAATTTTACAAATTGGATGATAGATATGAGTGAATGGGCAACCGTAGCGGTGGTCCAAATGAAATTTGTAAGAAAGGATGAAAAAGTTGAAGAGGACCGACTGGCATCGACCACGATGTTGATGGATCTACAGAAAGGTCAGGAGTCGATTTCTCAAGAGCACACAGGAAGGGAAGGCCTGTAACTACACTGTACAAATTGTGTGGCACATGAATAATCCAACAATCCAGAACAAACTGAAATAAATTTGTATAGGGTTGGGTCTCCGGACAGATACTGATCAGGAAGGGATGGGGTGGGGGGTTCAGGGGGGATCTTGTTAATGGTTGTTATGTTTATTAGTGATTCACTGTATGAGGATACTCAAAAGATATGTAATAAAATGAAAATGTTATCTATAATAGAATCTCTGGAACTACTAAATAGAACGGCCTGAGAACAGACCACAATACAAATAGTTGATGAAAAGTACACTTTGTATGCTGACATTGTTGTTCCAGAATATATTTCAAGATGTATACGTGTGAAATACCAATAAACAAATTAAAAAAAATATATCTTATTCAGACAAATTCACAATTTTCATTACATATTTACGTCAGGACCCTCAACTTTTCAAAATTCTTTGGTGCGAGTCACAATTTAGCTGAATCAGTGATTTCACTGGAATTAACATTGGATTACCTACCTTCTCCAATGACATCACAGGAAGTGACATCAACTAAAGTAGTACAATTCTGACCTCCTACTGAATTTAACACATTGTCAAAAAGTCACCAAATGGATAACACATGAAGGTATCCATGCTAGATGTACACAACAGACCATCACTTAAAAGGCAAATGTCACCCTAATGCAGCATGAGTAACAATGGTCTCAGAAAAGATATCCATCAAAATCCTCTATCTGCATATGGAATAATGGTTGAGAGAATGAATACATTGTTGGCTCTAGGCATTATTTTCACAAGTGGCACAAGGGAGTACATGCATCATTGTCTGTGGGCAGTGATGAGGATTTCCAACCACAGTAATATGTCTCAATGTGCAAAGACCTTATATGCACCTATTAACCCAGACTGTAATAAACATTTATGTACTCAGGCAGTAGTGTGTTTCTGTGTCCCCTTATAGCACTGTACACAGATGACCAAGTCAGTAATATGCCTTTGACCCCTACACATTATATGGATCTGTGGACCTAGGCTATATATGAATCCATTACCCTAGACATTTATGTGTCATTATTCCGGCAGTATACGCATAAATGGCCACAGAAAGGAATATGCATCAATTGGCTTAACCAGTAATGTGCCTTAATGGATATAGACAATAATCGTCACCAATGACAATAGAAAATAAGATTGTGACACTTATCAGTGGACCCCATTTGCAACAAGTATAAGTAGGCTCAGTAACGAGTGTCAGACTGTAATATGCATCAATAGTGCCAGTCTGTACCATGCACGAATGACCCCACAGAGTGCATGTATGAATGGCTGTTAAATACATTTAGGTAGCTGTGACAATAACAACATATGTCGCACAGTACTCAAACTAGTCAGGGTAGAATGTATACCGAAAGGATACTTGTTTAAAGACTGATGCTACCACAACACATGCCCCAGCTTCCTGCAGGGGAAATGATGGAGTTACTCCAAAGACGAAGAGCCACAATATCTTAAAACTATATACTGTAGCACTCCAACAATTTGTATACATAACAATGTTAGAGGACGAATAACCAGAAAAGTCAATCCACAAGTTCAAGGTTGTGATATATTTTCATTGTCTTTAGTGTGTTTACATGCTTCCAACTAAGTACATGATCATCAGCCGATACATGTTTCGTCCCCCATGGAACTTTTTCATGGCATGTTCGCCCCAAAGAGTTGGCGATTTCTTGCATGAAATTTTGAACTTCTGGGGCTGTATTAAATGTATGATGCATTTTCATTGTTTGTGCCAGACGCACCTTTTAAAAGGGGCACCTGGTGCAAATAATGAAAATGCACCATAATAGCATGAATATGCTGTCCCTCAGGGCAGTCGCGAACTCGCCCTGCCCTGTGAGCAGGGCATTCCTATGAAAAATGGAGTGGCTGCTTTGAAGCCACTCCATCTTTCACTGGGCAGGCAGCAACCCGCAAGCACTTTTAGAGGGGTTAGAGATCCCCTTGCAGGAGGTTGCAAATGAGGGAACGCCCTCTGATGATAACAGTGCCACTTTATGTGCGCCAGCGCTATCGATATTACAAGAGGGGAGGCACAAGAGTCTGTGGCCCCTTCTGTAATACCAAAGTGCCCCAGGGGTGCACAAAGTGGGCGTAAATACACATTGTGCCCGTGGGACAATCCGGTAATACGTCCCCTGAAGTTCTTGAATTAGTGGGAAAAGTCAATACAATGGACCTAGATAAAGTTCACCTTATGGACGTCTGACCGTGCACAAGTCTATTTTTCCTGATAATTGTTTTCTCTATTGATATATTTGTTGCTTTGAGATTATTTGATATTTGTTAGCCATCACTTTCTCGCATTTATATCACAGTTTTTGTGGTGTGAGTGAATCGCTGTCAGCATACCCTCAGCAGCCACATTGATAATACTTGTGTTTGTTTCCTTTTTCATCCTTAGGCCCTTGGATGGAGCCTGGTTCTGTTCTTCATCTTCCTTGGTGCCCTAGCACGCCTCCTAGGGCCCTTGTTCACCAGTACAGAGAGTATTCAAGCGCGTTACTGGGCTTGTTATACTGACCTGGAAGAAAAGTTCTTCGAAGAGGCCTGTGTACAGCAGAACCATTCATTTGCCAAAAAGTACATGAAGCATTTCTTTGAATCCTTTGGCAAACCCCGGATGAAAAGTAATAATAACTCTAAGAAGGCAATGGAATTCTTGGCAGAGAAAGAGAGCTTCTGCACAAGACCATATCCAGACCACCTAATGGGGATATTGGAAACGTGGTATAACTGTAAGCCACCTGTGTCCATCAGAAGCCACAACACGCCTCCACAGAATAAAACTCATGCTCCTTCCTGTGGCAAGGACTTTGTGGATAAAGTCGCTTAGTGGTGGACAATATTCTGCCATTGTTGAACCTGTACTAAATCACAGAGACTCCACACGCCTGGGGCAGAGGACAGTCTGAAGGGAAATTACTATATTTACTATTTACAAAGCTTGTCCTACTATTTCCCACTTGCACATGGACATTGGAGATCAGAGACGATATCATTAGCATGTATTAAATTTAAACAAGTTGGAATATTTGTCATCGCTGTGTTCTTAAATAAAAATAATTAGCAAAAGTGTACTTTGCGAGTGAAGCCTGTTCAAGCAGTGTCTGCCAAATGAGCCCTAGGCACAGATAGATTTGTACACTTTTTCCCAGCAATTTAAAATAACTGGGCAGTTTGGTTCCTGAGTAGGTTTTGGGGGCTGCAACATTGTCTTTCATGTTGCAGTCAGCCAATCAGATCCTTTTGGATCCATGGCTCATGCTGAGGATCCACAGATCTGAAATGGCCAAGGGGAGAAAAAGCTCCCTCGGCCAATAGGATTAGAATTTTCTTCGATTTCCTGTATTCAAAGACATCTGCGGATCCTTAACCGTACAGTTTTCACTAGCATTTTCTGAAGTTTAGCCCCAATGCCCAACCTAAGTCCCTCTTTAAATGCTAATTTCTCAAAACTTGTTTTTGCACTCAAATGTCAGCTTTAAATATATTTTGCAAATTCAACCATTTTCTCCAAACATCAGCTTCTGAAAAAAGTTCTGAAAATGCACACCCTTTCGCCTTGAATACATGCTTTTCAATTTTGGTACTCATATATTGACTAAACAAAGCATATGTTTCTAAGTAAGTAGGCTGGGCTGCACACAAGAAAGCTACTCACAGGTAGCTAGAGAGCTACCTGTAGGTCGAGAGGGCAAATAGAAGAGGTGAAAGGGGGCATCCCTGATGAGTGCCACGTAGGATTAAGAAATCTGGAGAGGTCAGGCCCCCATAGCTGGTGCAGGTCGTTGGATTATCATACAGCGCCTGTATGCCCCGCGAAAATTGCCCCCCGAACCCCATTTTGGACAGGACGCACCAGAGATAGTCCCACCCCACTCGGTCAAAAGCCTTCTCGGCGTCTAATAGGATCATGCCGAGTGGGGTGGATTCAGTCTCTGCTACATCAAATGCCGTGATGGCCATATTGACGTGTGTTGTAGTGTCTCTCCCGGTTATGAACACATGTTGCTGTGGGTTAATAATTTGAGGCATGATAGGGGCCAGTCTTAATGCTAAAATTTTTGCAAATATTTTTGCATCTGTATTTATCAGAGAGATGGGTCGATATGACCCTCTCTCCTCCTTCGGCTTGTCTTTTTAAAAAAAAAAGATTCTTTTCGCCCTATTCCATGATTTAGGAGCTTTTCCATTTGGCCCAACATATTGCATTACCTTCAGCAACAAAGATTCTAATTCCTCTAAACATGCTTTATATATCTCCAGATGTATTGTATCCTCCCCTGCCGCTTTTCCTGCAGGTAATAAAGCAATGGCCTGATGTAATTCTGCCATGGTTATATCGTCAGACAATGAGTCTATCCCTGAAATGTTCTGTATGTTTATTAAGTGCTCATCAACATATTCCCGTGTAGCGTCTGGGTTAGGCACAGTTTCTGGAGTATATAATGTTCTATAGAAATCAGCAAATTGTTCTAGTATATCTAGTGGCTGGTTATAAATCTTGTTACCGGCCCCCTGAATATTTGTAATCGTAGTGCCTGCTCTGTCCTCAGCAACTTTATAGGCCAAGAATTTGCCAATTTTATCCCCCCCCCCTCTTATTGTGCAATTTTAAATTTATGAATATTAGAGCTGCTCTTCTGGATAAACTTAGTCTTTTTAATAAACCAAGGGCCTTATTTATGAAAAGTGACGCATCGCTGCGTGAAAACAGCGATGCGTCAATTTTCACTGCGCACTCCCTGCGACACCAATGATGCGTCATATTTAATGTATGACGCATCATGTCGCAAGGAGTTACAGATACGTCAGTATTTCTGACGTATCTGTACGCGCAAAAGTGACGCATTGCTGGATTGTGTCACAAAAGTGAAGCAACTCCAGCAATGCGTCCTTTCACATGGGGAAAGCCCCATGTGAAAGGGCTTCCGTCAGTCTTACGCCTGCTGTGAGGCAGGCGCAAGATTTTGACGCAACAGCGTCCTAAAAGTGACGCAGTGAAATCTCATAGATTTCACTGCGTCACTATTACGAGGCTTTTTGCGGGGGAACGCCCCCTCCGCATACATTATACCTGACGCAGGTATAATGTGGCGCAGGGGTTTAAAAAGTGACGCATCTACCTAGATGCGTCACTTTTTAAATCTGGCGCAACAAGACGCATGTTTTACGCCGCCGATGCGTCACAAAAAGTGACGCATCAGCAGCGCAAAACTGACGCAAGGCCTCATAAATGAGGCCCCAAGTTTAAGGCCGATTTCTGTGGTCGTTGACAGATTTAGTCGAAGTGCTGAGGCCAGTATCTCTTCTTGAGTGGTTATTTTTGAAATCAGCATAGCGTTGTGCTTTCTGCGTTCCAGGTTTTGTCTAATCACATAAGCCTGAGTAAAGCCCCTAATACTTGCTTTGCAAGCATCCCATACCGTGCAGCATGCAGCTGAGTCCTTATTGATATCTATAAATTCTGTAAGATGCGATTTAAGCTGCATCATATAAAGTGAGTCTGAGACTAAATGTCTGGGGAAGGAGAACGGTCTTGGAGAAGTCCTAGTGTGTGTTATAGTGAAGATCAGCATTATTGCATTATGATCCGAAGAAATTCGGGGGCATAAAACCATGGAGCTGACCTTCAGTAAGTTATCGCTTATTAATGCCATATCCAGTCATGAACAGAGTTTATGAGGCGCAGAGTAGTAAGTATATCCCGGTGTTTTTGGATGTAAATACCGCCAAGCATCTTTAATGTTGTGGATACGGCATAGGTCAAGAATGGACGACCTGGTTTTTTGCATCCTTTGGTAACTGCCAGACCTAGTTGTGTCTATTTTGTACTCCATGATACAGTTAAAATCCCCCATGATGATAAGTTCTCCCTCCCAGTCCAAAAGTTTAATATTCAGCTGATCAAAAAGCATGGGTTAATCTGTATTAGAACCGTACACCACACATAGAACATATTTGTGATTCTTAAAGCTAATCTGCGCTACAGCCCATCTGCCACCCTTGCCACAAGCGGTCTGTAATACTTCAGCCTTAAATCGCCTATCCTTGAGGATGGCCACCCCTCTTATGGAGTACCCGAAGGTGGAGCAAACCACAATGTTTTATCCCAATTGATTGAGTAGCTTCTTGTCCTTCCCAGCAATATGTGTTTCGAATAGAAGACCGAAATGAGGGTTGTGTAGTTTTAGTTCTTCTGTAACCAGAGATCTCTTATTTTTGCTATTTAGCCCCGCTACGTTCCAAGCTAGGCACTTTATTTCATACATTTGTAAATAATAAAAACCTTAAACCCATCTCCAGGTGTCCTAGTGAGTTTCCTATTCCTCATACCAATAGTAAACCAGACAAAAAAAACTGAAATGTCCTCGCAACATTCTGCCCCATCAGCCTGAAAACAAATTCTACTAAATTTCCCCCCCCCCCAACCCCTCATCCTGCGGAGAAAGAAATCCCCCCTCCCCCCACCCCCCTAGCTCTCACCCCAGCTGGGGAAGAGCCACCCTTCAGCAACAGCTGCCGCTGGAAAGGCAGCATGCGTAACAAGTCACCTTAAGAGGCCCCCGCCCTCCCTCCTCTTTGAGCAATTTACCAAATAAAACAAAAAACAAAAATAAGCACTTTTCATATTCTCAGTGATGCGTAAAAAAAAACTCCGTACAACCAGTGTTTCTAAGTACCAAACCCTCCAATTGTGAATTATACTATGCGCATATAATTAGAGCTAATTCTTCAGATTAATTTTAAGTCTTGCTCTTGCCCGCACTGATGCTAGATAGATATGCTTCAGCTTCCTTTGCATCAATGAAGAAGTGAGTGCGTCCGTTTTTAATAACCTTGAGACGGGCGGGTTCCTGAAGAAACGCCTGACCTCCGCTAGCCTTAATAGGATCGATCAGTTTGCGGAGCATCCATCGTCTGTCCATTGTTTCCTTGCTTAAATCAGAGCGAGCAAAAATTGAGAGATCACCTATAGCTATAGGGGTGTTGGGACGAGCTCTCTGCCAAACAGCCTGGCGCAATAAGAAGTTACCAAAAAAAATTAGAAAGGGACGTGGAAACTGATTCTCCCTGTTTCTCTGAACCAAAGGCAGGCGATGAGCTCGCTGGATTTGTGAGTGCCAGTCCCAGTCTGCTAGGTCTGGAAAAGCTTTCTGAAGCAACCCCACTAAATAGGCCCTCGGATCAAAGCCCTCTGACCCCTCCGGTATCCCAAAAAGTCTCAGGTTGGATCGTCTCCGTCGGTTTTCCAAATCTTCGACCTTCAGTTGGAGCACTGACAGCTGAGCATCATGTTTGTCGACTGCAGCCGTCGTATTTGTGCTTGTTTCCTCAATCTGGACCACCCGTTGTTGAAGTTCGACAATATCCTGTGAAATCCCCCCAAATTTGGTAGTAAGCTCATGTAGGGAAGATTGCACTTTGCTGTTGTCCTCCCTCAGTTGAAGATAGTGTTCCTGCGCTTCAGCCCGTTGATTACTCAGTATCTGGAGTATTATATCTAATGGAGAGGAGTCAGTCGCTTCTTGCCTTTGTCCCTCTTTGGAGGCGCTCAGATGTTTGCCCATCTCTGGGTTGGCTAAAGGAGATGTCGTTACAAAAGAAGAATCCCCGGGGGAGGGGAGGGTGGCACCACCCGTCATTGAGGTGGCTACGATTGCATTAAGTTGTGAGGTTTCATCTTCCAATACTGGTGAATCAACCGCGTGTTCCTGCATCGAGAGCTATTCTTGACCAGTTGACCATTCCAATGACGGGTTAAGTGGGACGGTTAGGGCACTATTTTCCAATGTAATAGGGCTGCCGGTGATGCAGGGCACCTCTATAGTAGGCATAGATTCTGTAGGGCTTGCCCCTGATAGTCTCTGCGTCATATTTTTAAACAAACCCTTTGCTTCAATCCATTTTCTTAAAGGGCTTTTGTCCAGAAGAATCTTCTTTGAGGTTTGATTATTATTTGTGATTGGCCGATTTAATATGGCACCAACCTTGCCACCTCTCTTTACCCTGGGCTTGCTTTCGTGTTTGCGTCCTCTTCTCGCACTAGATTTTGCCATGTTATCTGTGTGGTCGTCCTTCTCCCCCTTCTCCCCCGACTCATCCTCTGTCTCTCTGTCATATTCCTCAAAGGAGCCTTGTTCGATAAGTTCAATAAGCTCAGTGTGATCCGTATGTTCGGTGGGTTCAATAGGCACCACACTTTCCTCTGCTAGCCCACCTATCCCGGCTGCGAGGCAAGGAATAGCGGGTTCAGCGAGAGATATTGAACCCGAGATGGCAGCGCTTACCCCTCCTACCGAGATCTGTGCACCTACATTTAAGCCAGAACATGGGTTTTCAGCCATTTCAACCCTTTCAGCAGTGATTGTCTCATCTGTCAGTGTCTGTTCCATTGAGGGCTACTAAGTATCCCTTCAGAATCTGCGAGAGTGTTGCAGGTAAGTGAGTTTAATTGTTTGTGCCCCGGTGTATCACATATTTTTTCATTATTCAAGAGCGCCTTCTTAGAACCGGGGATAGTTTTTAAGGGAGTAGCCTCTGAAGCGTAAAACGCACAGTCTACTTCATCCCCGGTCGCCCCCCCCTTCCTGACGGTGGTTTAGTCGCCGTCTTGGTTACGTTTTGACCGGATTTCTTAATGTGCGAGCCCGCTAATAAATTAGGTGGTCTCTGTACCTGTTTGCCGGTATTTCCTCTCCCCTGATGCAAGCCTCCCATCGCGTTAGGCTCCGTAATTGCTCCCATCGACCCAGCTGATGAAGATGGTGCTTCTTTTCCCGTCTTCTCCCCTTCCATGGCAGGACGCCCATCATTCTCTAGTGTGGGAATTCCGGCGGCTCCAGTAACCACAGTGATTGGGGGAAGCGCTGCTGCTGCCGCCGCGGCTTGTGAGATTACAGCCGGATGGGGGGAGGAGGAGGAGGCACCGCTGCTCCTGTCATTTGTTTGCTGTTCCGCGTTGTTCATGGCGGATTCTTTGGAGACATCCTCCTTGACCACCAGGTGTGTGAAGCAGCACGAAGATTGAGGCTTAGCCAGCCGAGCCCCGAGCTTCCAAGCAGACCTCGGATCGTCCGCCGGAAAAGCCAAGCCGTGTCCGGGAGTCTGAGCATCGGTAAGAAACGCCACCGCCACACTAAAGCTCCTGAGACCGCTTCAGTTTCTTTCTTTTTTTCCTCGAAAAGCCCCCGCTGTCTTTCTGGGGTTAAGCGCTGTGTTTAATGCAGCTTCTCCATCGCGAACGTTTCTCCAAAAAGAGGGAGAGAGAGGAGCCTCCAGGTGAGCTGCTCAGCACAGATCCTCACTCCGCCATCTTGGATCCCCGAGGCAAAACCGACTAGACCTCTTCTATTTGCCCTCTCACTAGAACCTTTTCTGTTTGCTCTTCAGTCCCAAACCCAGATTGCACCTTTTAGATCTGGCTCACAGGTGCTAAAAATAACAGCATATGCTGACGATATTGCGGTCTATTCACAGGATATTGTGGAGGCACTACAAGGAATCGCCCTAGAGGCTGGCAAACTCGGGAAGGTGTCTGGTTACAAACTCAACCTACAAAAGACACAAGTTATAGCTAACTATACCCCAGCCGTGGCGGTTCCTGAGATCTGTAAAGTTGCTACATATCTAGGGGTCAAAATAACGGCCAAATTACATGAAATCAACAATATAAATTACAACAAATTAACTAAATCCACTATTCTACTATTAAAAAAGTGGCACAGACTACCCCTGAATCTAATTGGTAGAATTAACCTAATTAAGATGAAGGTACTGCCTAAATTCGTGTACTTATTTCGATCCATCCCACTGGCACTAAATAATTTGTTTTTTAAGCAACTCGACGGAGCACTCAGCAGCTTTATCTGGGGCCACAAAAAAGCGAGAAGGTCGCTGAATCTTCTGAAAAACAATACGAGTGAGGGAGGGCTTAATTTTCCTGATTTTAAGATGTACTTTTGGTCTGCTTTTGTTATACGCCTCTACTCTCTACTTAATAGAGGAAGGGCACTGTTTTTCCACTCTTTTATGTTAAAACATGACTCAAATATGTTTTTGCTACGAGCAATTGACCCTAACTACTATAAAAGGGTCAAATTCAGGACCGCAAGGGACATAATAAAGATTTGGGGCAATAAATTAACTTTCTGTAAAACCACTTTCTTCTATTCAAAACTACCGCTGTGGGGTAATCCGGGTCTCCCGGGAATCTTTAATGACAACATCGCTTACGGTTGGTCTAGGTCAGGAATTAGCGTCTTAGGGGACTTATGTGGCACACAAGGGTTCTTAGACTTCAACACTCTAAAACTGATATAAGATTTACCTGAAAATACGAGGTATAAACACCTACAGATGCCCGACTACCTGATAAACAAAAAACAAGTTCAGGAGGTTTCTGATTGTGACATATGGACTTGTCTATACTCTCTAAAAAGCAAGTCAGTAATAAGCGAAGCTTATAGACTTCTAATCGATCTTAAATCAAACGACTGTCCTAAATTAGCTGACAAGTGGAGTAGACTACTGGGTTTAAATATAACATCAAAACAGATAGAGTGTTCCCTGTCAAATATTAATAAGCAAGTACGGTCATCTAGTTTAAGGCTCCAACAATTTAGAACGACTTGCATGCTATACTACACGCCCGAAAGAATCTCCAAATGGTCCTCTAATAACTCCTATAGCGATCGAACGAAATGCCCCAAATGCTCCATCGATGCAGCCGATCTGGCACATATGCTGTTTTCTTGTCCCAATCTTAAGGCCTTCTGGGGGGATATTCAGAAGGTTTTGAAAATTAAGCAGATCCAGTTGCCTATATTTACTGCTGCTTCTGTTTTGTTAGACACCTATCCTGTCTCTTTCCCACAGGCTGCCTTGGTTACTATACTTATGTCTTGTGCCAAATTAACCTTTGCCAGAGCTTGGACCTGCTCCGAACCAACCACGGTCTGGGACTGGTGGGCACTTGTAACTGAGATTCACTCGATGGAGTTAGCCTTAGCGAATCTTAGGGGAACACGCTCACTGAGCAAATATGAAAAAAACTGGGGAACCTTTGTGGAATCATGGTGCTTTCTTCCTCTGTTAGGCATAGGCAAACACTGTGCTTTAATGCTATTAATAACAAGTTTTTTCCTTCTTTCTTCTCAACGTGTCTCCAGGGCAATTTATTTTGGCTGTGCGCTGAAGAAATGCTATAACTTCTTAAATATGTATTAGTGAATTAATTTACTATCTTCTCTTTTTTTGTATCCTCCCTTTTTTTCTTTTCCTGTTTTCTTTATTATATATACATGTCTGCTAATATATGTATTAATGTATTTTTTCCTTGTCAGCCTGTTAACAATAAAAAAAAAGAAAAAAAAAAAGAGAGCTACCTGTAGGTCACGGGCCACTTGTTAGACGCCTGCTTTAAAGCCAGACCCGTTGGCATTGCCAATGCTTGTTTCTTTTATTAATCAAGTTTTTATTGGAATTTATGCAATCAGCAAACACATAGTAGAAGTCTTTGATGCTCAGCATGTGATCCACACATTACAAAGTTTCGACAGAAGACAAATGACAGCAGCACAAATAAGAGCAGTAGTGGCATTTTTACAGAAACAGTGATCATCAACTATGAGCCCCGCCACCCACGCTGGATTTTATTGCACAGATTGTGTGGTTCAGAGTGGAGCTGTGAAGTTCAGTGTCACGCCCAGATCTGTCACCCAGGATAGCAAATGTGGTGTTAACACCAGTCTGAGTATTAGGTAATGCCAGCTTCAAAACATTCCCTTCAAGTGCCCCAAATCCAAGAGGGCTTTTGTGGACAGTCCTGGGCCTTGTACTCTTCTTTCACCAGGGTAACACAGCGTACCATCCCCATCCTCCATTACATAGGGGGAGTTCCTCTCTCCGTGTCCATACAATGCCTCCCTTTGCAATTAGGCTACCCAACCCATCAGTGTATGAGCACTTCTAGGTCCTCCTCGTCCAACTTGTATTCCTATAAGGCAATTTTCAGTGTGAGGTCTATAGATCTATCACACTCCAAGGTGCGCTGCACATATCTCCAGAATGGTTGTTTCAGCGTGTACAGATGAAGGAGTATCTTGACCTCATCTTCCATTATCTTTGAGGAATGCAATATGTCTGTGTAAGTATTTGACTTGGATTAGACGGAGTCTAGATGATATTGCTAGACAACTTTGCGCCATTTTAGCTTCTGTC
This sequence comes from Lissotriton vulgaris, assembly GCF_964263255.1. NCBI lineage: Eukaryota > Metazoa > Chordata > Amphibia > Caudata > Salamandridae > Lissotriton > Lissotriton vulgaris. Next base: position 1,060,356,375 of record NC_141693.1, on the reverse strand, counting down.
CATTCCAAGTCATCTAGGAAGCTGAGTGTAAGGCAAAAGGGCCCCCTTCTATAAAATGAGAGTTTCTTTAGGCAGGGGTCAGTAAATAAGTGCAAGGCCCTAGGCAACTCAATTAACACTCAAAGGAACAACAATACTAAATAAACTGAAAGAACCAAATAACACAATAGTTCAACATATATTTTATTATCTTGAGACATTACAAAATCAATGATAATTAATTAAAGTAATCCACATGCTCACTCCAGTCATGTGCACATCTACTCAAACATCCACACAACTGAAAACACAATAGAAATATTCAATGCGTATGATTAACTCTGCAATAGCTAGTCAGTCTCCTATAGATGGTTAAAAAGTAAATTCAGCATCCCAGCAATAGATAAACACAACTGAAAACCAATAGGTGTCTGTGTTGAGACAAACAGGATGAAGCGTGGCTCGAGACCAGATGGTATCTAAGCGCGTTTTGGCACCCAAAGAGCCTTCATCAGGAGAAGCCACAAGCTTATACTCTTGATACCTGTAAATGCAAAAGCAATACACATGGTTCCTTCAGAAAATGGTGTATGATTCAAAGATAAATTGTAATAATTAATAGCTTCACATCTAATCGCAGTGAAATATAAAGTCCCAAATACCAAGAATTTCATGCCACCAGAGATTTCAAAAGATAGTGTCACAAACTTAGCAGCCGTCAATACCATGCTATAGGTGAACCAGATTAAAAAGATGTGCCCAAACGAGAAAGAAGAATCCTTACATGGCTAAGCCAAATGTTTCAAACACCCAACGTGCTAAAATATCTAGTGGGTTAGACTGACAATACCCTGAATGATGCAGGAGTCTATGAGATATGATGCAGGGATTGATCCTTTCCAATGGAACAGTATTTAAAAGACAGAAGGTATGTGAATACGGAAAGAATTTTAAAAGAGAGAATTACAAAAGTGACATGACAATGCATTTCACAACAAGGGCTCTTGAATTGAACATAACTACCCACCTAGGGGGATGGCCGAGAGTACAGCATCTAAATCACTCGCAAACTGCTGATTCCAAAAAGGGGCTGTCCGATAGATTCACACTGGCACCCGGTGTCAAGATAATGTCTCTAAAAGAATCCAAAAGGTATACGTTAGCCCGTAGATGAAGTCAAAATAACAAGGCCAAGCAGTACTACCCCAGAGCAGACTCACATTATGAGGCGCCTGCAGAAAGATTCAGTGTCTGAGTCACTCGCACAACTGCTGATTTAAACAAGCATTTGCAATGCAATAGGTCTCGTATTAGGAATGTTTGAGCTATTGGTATTGTAAATGACAAATTTTTTATTTAGGTTTTGTTTTTGAAAATAGTGAAATTAATAGCTTTGTCATTTACCATGCCAATAGTTATAACTTTCGCAAATGTGACACCTATAGCATTTGTAATGCAATATGTGTTGTATTTACGTGACTTACATGTATTGATATTACAAATAACAATGGTTTATAATTTTTTTTAATAATTAATACTTAAATAAAAGTTATTGTAATTTATAATGGCAATAGCTTAAACTTTTGTAAATAACATTTGTGAAGATTATGTTCAGTGTATTTTATTGTGACGAAAATCCAAGAACATATGTCAAATATTAACATCTTTTTCTTACATTTGTAATAAAGCTTGAAACATTGGGATAACATATTTGAACCAGTTGTTGTTGAATGGTTGCACAGATTGATGCTGTGGTGGAGCTCGTGATGTTGTGGTGCCACAGAGTGATGCTGTGGTGGTGCTGAGTGATGCTGTATGCTATGCTATGTTTTGTTTTGCTATCCTATGTTTTGTTTTGTTATGCTATGCTATGCTGTTTTGTTATGCTATGCTATGTTTTGTTATGCTATGCTATGCTATGTTTTGCTATGCTATGCTATGCTATGTTATGCTATGCTATGTTTTGTTATGCTATGCTATGCTTTGTTATGCTATGCTATATTTTGCTCTGCTATGCTTTGTTATGCTATGCTATGTTTTGTTGTGTTTTATTATGCTATGCTTTGTTTTGCTATGCTATGATTTGTTATGCTATGCTATGTTTGGTATGCTATGCTGTGTTTTGCTATGCTATGTTATGTTTTGTTAAGCCATGCTATGTTTTGTTGTGTTTTGTTATGCTATGCTATGTTTTGTTGTGTTTTGCTAGGCTATGCTTTGTTATGAGATGTTTTGTTAGGCTATGCTTTGTTATGCTATGCTTTGTTTTGGTATGCTATGTATTGTTATGCTATGCTTTGTTATGCTATGTTTTGTTATGCTATGTTTTGTTATGCTATGCTAAGCTTTGTTTTGTTATGCTATGCTTTGTTATGCTATGTTTTGTTATGCTATGTTTTGTTATGCTATGCTAAGCTTTGTTTTGTTATGCTATGCTATGTTGTGTTTTGTTATGCTATGCTATGCTTTGTTGTGTTTTGTTATGCTATGCTATGCTATGTTTTGTTATGTATGCTATGGTTTGTTGTGTTTTGCTATGTTTTGTTTTGCTATGCTTTGTTATGATATGCTTTGTTATGCTATGCTTTGTTATGCTTTGCTTTGTTGTGTTTTGCTATGTTTTGTTTTGCAATGCTATGCTTTGTTATACTATTCTATGTTTTGTTTTGCTATGCTTTGTTTTGTTATGCTATGTTTTGTTATGCTATGGTATGTTTTGTTGTGTTTTGTTATGCTATGCTATGCTTTGTTATGCTATGCTATGTTTTCCTATCCTCTGCTTTGTTTTGTTATGCTATGCTATGTTTTGTTATGCTAAGCTGGGGAGGGTGAGTGAGGGTGGGTGGGTGAGGGTGGGTGAGTGGGTGAGGGTGGGTGAGTGAGTGAGGGTGGATGGATGAGTGAGGGTGGGTGAGTGAGTGAGTGAGTGAGGGTGGGTGGGTGGGTGAGTGAGGGTGAGTGTGTTAGAGCGAGGGTGAGGGTGAGAGGGTGAGAGGGTTGTGAGGTTGTGTATCCTATGCTTTTTTTGTTATGCCATGCTATGTTTTGTTATGCTATGCTGATGAGGGTGTATGAGGGTGAGTGAGTAAGGGTGAGTGAGGGTGTGTTGAGGGTGTGTGAGGGTGAGGGCGAGGGTGTGATGGTGTGTGAGGGTGAGAGGGTTGGGCGGGTGAGGGGGTGTGAGGGTGAGGGTGTGAGGGTGAGTGAGGGTGTGTGAGGGTGAGGGTGTGTGCGGGTGAGGGGTTGTGAGGGTGAGGGTGAGTGAGGGTGTGTGAGGCTGAGGGTGTGTGCGGGTGAGGGGGTGTGAGGGTGAGGGGGGGTGACGGTGTGAGGGTAAGGGTGTGTGAGGGTGTGAGAGGGGTTGTGAGGGTGAGGGTGTGAGGTTGAGTGAGGGTGCGTGAGGGTGTGAGTGAGGGTGTGAGGGTGTGTGAGGGTGAGTGAGGGGGGTGAGGGTGTGTTAGGGTGCGTGAGGGTGTGTGAGGGTGAGAGGGTGTGAGGATGTGTGAGGGTGAGAGGGTGTGAGGATGTGTTAGGGTGAGAGGGTGAGTGAGGGTGAGTAAGGGTGAGTGAGGGTGTGTGAGGGTGAGTGAGGATGGGTGAGGGTGAGTGAGGGTGTGTGAGGGTGAGGGTGTGTGAGGGGTGAAGGTGAGTGAGGGTGTGAGGGTGAGTGAGGGTGTGTGAGGGTGAAAGGGTGTGTGAGGTGAGAGGGTGTGTGAGGAGGTGTGATGTTGAGTCTGCAAAGAAACAGCAAATACCTACAAAACGTACCATTTCTAAATAACAGTTTAGATAAAGGTTGCTCTCCCACACATAAAAAAAAACACACCACCCGAACCAGCTTTAGTATTAACTGCAGACATTTGATTTACAAATGGCCACTGAAGCGTCCCTTTATCAGCGCAGCTCAGTCTGCAGCACACATCACGTTTGCACCTACACGCTGGCCTGCCGCTTTTCACGAAATCGCTTTTCTTGGCACGAAAAGCAGGACATATTGTAGGGTGGAGGGAGTGACTGATGGGCTGAGAGCCCCTCCCTGCGAGGAGGAACCAGGCCTGCAGCTATTGCAGAAATGCGGTAGTAAATGCAGCACTCACTGCTATGGAGCCCGGCATTGCTTTCCCGCAGATCGCTCGCGGTGCACACGTCCGTTTTGGACGTTCTGTTTTTGAAGAAATGTATAAGGCACTGCCGCTCACTTAATGTCAGAACAAACCAAAGAAAAAGAATACAATTAGATGGGGTAATACAGGCGAGGCCCCTGGAAGTGGAATGGTGTCATGTCAACATGGACACAGTCACAGTGTTGGTGAGTCGCACGTTTTTTTTTTGTTAGTTATTTATTTATTTTGTTATCTTAACTAAGGCCGACAATTCAAAGTAGAATGATTTTCGGTTATTCTCACAAGAAATCAGGATGTGATCAAATACCAGATATGCGCCTTCTCCGGGATAAATATTCCTGTTTAAATGGTTTTTAAATAATTTCTGTACATGGCTGTTACAACAATGGCATTTTAGTAGCTAGTCGGATGCTTGAACTAAGTCTTAATTTCTGTCATCTTTTCTCCTACTCACGTCTCTCCCTTGTCCCTTCCTTCTTTATGGAAAACAAGGCAGCGCTGGGAGGTGGGCTGGGCATGAAGGAAGGAGAAATGTGAGTCACGGCGGCCGTGAAGTGTGAAGCAGATCCCTTTGAAGCTCTAGGAGGCAGGAGCAAATGGTAAGGGGAGGAGAAATGCTGCTGGGGTGAATGCCTGAGGCCAAATCCGGATCGTAAAAGTCAGCTTTGTGGATGGACGGCATTAGGTCTCTCTCTACAAGACCTAAAAAAGGGGGGCCTCCCGATAGATTTACACTGGTGCTCTATGTCAAGATAATGTCTCTACAACAATCCAAAAGGTATGCGTCCGCCCTACCATGCAGCCAAGATAATGAGGCTAAACAGTTCTGCCCCAGAACAAGACTTACATGTTAAATGGCGTACAGCAAGACTGATGTAGACCTTTGCACCTGCTGCTGTAACCATGAATTCTGTGGATCTAGAACGGTACTAGATGCTCTTAGATATGTGTTGAAAGATTTACGACAGCTAACAAGAGGTAAGCGCAAAATAAAATAATATCTTACCGATATTTATTTTACTGGATAGATTATTGATGTGCAAAAGCTTCAGCAGCCGGAAGACGTCATTATCCCTATTGCTATTGACACCAACCTGACCATAGAAGTAAATGGATAAAGAAAAAAGAATGAAAAAGTAATGAAAAAGTAGTCACTATCACAGCCACGGTAGCCAAATAATAAGGGAGTAAGGATGCCATACATAACTATCAGTATTAGTACAACCTGCTTCCAAGGTAAGTGGCAAATTGTTTTTTTAACATAAAGAACTATACTTGCTGGACATGTTCTCCTCAAAGAGTCAATGATAACGAGAAAATGATGGCATAGCTATATCCCAAGAAAAGATGTACCTGAATAGTGTTAAACTGGCATAGAACACTATACCAGTATTTCAGAAATATTAATACTGAAATATTAGAGATACAGCAGAGGAATCGGCGAGGGCCCAGTACCGGGCCACACAGAATCGGGTCTATGATATAGGCAACAAAGACAGTAAACTGCTTGCATGGCTTGATAAGAGAGAGATGACTAAGAGACGGGTTGCTCAGATTATCAGATTATCAGATTATCGACAGGGAGGGTAGATGTTGTATCTGATAAGAAGAATCCAGAGTCTTTTACGAGTAGAAATGAAGATTTATTCTCTAAAAATAGATACAGTGCTCCTGAGCTAACAGAGTGTCTCTCTAGATGAGCCTTCAGTCTCCAACTGCTGACCAAGCTTCAATGAACAGCATTCTATGTTGCTAAGTGCTGTTGCCAGGTAATAGAAAATACATGCATACAAGCATAACAAGGAACATTCAATGGCAAGACTTACAAAGAGAAATAAATAATGAGAAATAAATGATGAAGGATGTAACAGTAGTTTAGTACATGACAGAGGGGGATTGCGGAGGAATTTTTCTGACCATTTCAGGCGGGTTTATACTACAACGAATTCATCCACCCAAGTGGAGGCGGCAGAACTGTTATCAACTTGCCTTTGCAGGTCTTAGAACCACAAGAGGTAGAAGATCTTAATGCTGCCCTGACGGGCGTAGAGGTGTCAAAGGCAATTGGCGCTTTGCAGTCCAGTTAGGCCATGGGCCCTAGTGGCCTCCCCATTGAGCTTTATAAACCCAATGCCTCCTCAATTGTCCCATTCCTTGTGCGAATGTACGACGAGAGTTTGAAGGCCGGTGTGTTACCCGAGACACAACGTCTTGCGACAATTGCAGTCATTTATAAGAAGGATAAGCCTCCTGAACATTGCAGTTCATACAGATTTATTTCCCTCTTGGATCCGGAAGTCAAAATCCTAGCTAAACTCCTTGCCTGGCACCTTTCGCCCTATCGTTATAAACTTTACACCTGGACCAATCTGGCTCCATGCCGGCTAGAAACACAGCGTTGAATCTCTACACAGGGTGATGGGGCAGACCTTTACCATCCAAGAAGACTCCATCATTATGTCACCTGATGGCAAAATGGCATTCGACATGATTGAGTGGCCCTTTTTGTTTGCCGCACTCAAGCGATATGGGTACGGTCCTCAATTCTTGTCTTGGGTACGCCTCCTCTATTCACAGCCACGGCACGGGGTGCCGTAAACAGCGCGCAGTCAGCTTCCTTCCTTTTGCGGAAAGGAATCAGACAGGTTCGCCCCCTGTCGCCATTGCTCTTTGCCTTGACTCTTGCGCCACTGGCTTTTTGGATATGGGGAACCCCCTTATCAGAAGTCTCAACTGGCCGGAAGATTGGGGAGATAAGATCTCCCTGTACGCAAATGACATTTTGCTTTATCTAGCAAGTCCCCTCTTCTCAATTCACAGGGTACTACATATTTTTACTCTCATCCAAAAGTACTCCGGTTATACTATTAACTGGGATATGTGCTGACCGGAGCTCCCCCACTGCTTCTCAGGGGCTGTGAAGCCAAAATTGTAACGGCTTCCAGTATTTAGGTATCTACATTACACAAGATTCCTCTGTTTTTTTACGATAGGAATCTGGTGCACCCCTGAACCGCCTTCGGGTGGATGTACAGTACTGGAAATTATTGTTGCTCACGCTACTAGGTAAAGCTGGCCTCTACAAAATGATGGCGCTACCGCGCTTTCTAAATGTCCTACAGAGTACTCCGCACGTGGTTCCGCCTCGCTATTTTCAATCTTTTGATGCTGAGATGCGTGCCCTGCTTTGGGATGGTGGAGCTCCCCATATCGCCCTCACCAAGCTTACGAAAAGCTGGTATGACAGCAGCATTGCCTTGCCAGCCATTGAATCCTGCTAATGGGCCTCTCAGCTCGTTGTCTTGAACCACTGGACACATTGTCCTATTGAGGACCCTGCCTATAGGATGGACAGACATAATATGCTTCAAGGTAGCCATCTTAGGGCACTTTATGGCGATGCAAAACACTCTCCCAGATTCTTCCCAACCTCCACCACTGTGGCTCTGTGGAACAAAGCGACAGCTGCTCTTGGATGGAAAGACCGAGTTACACAGGTGACCCCATTGCTTGACTGGTACCAATTGGGGATGTTGTCTAGGAACCAGGGGTTCGATAAATAGGAACTAATCGGCATCTCAAAGGTTGGTGATATGTGGACGGCGGGTGGAGTGACTCCTTGAAGAGAGACTACCAACTGCAGAGTGGGGAGACTTTTCGCTACCTCCAAGATTGCAGTGCTCTTAGCCGGGCGATCCCAAAAGGAATGGACTTACCAGTTTAAGCACCCCTGGAGGACAGGCTCCTGGATGAGTACCTCCAGTAGAAGGCCACCTCACTAACCTATCGTAAAATCCTGAACAACACACCGGGCTCCCAGGATAGACTGTGTTCCAAATGGGTGACTGACATTAGGGACACAGACGATGACGACTGGCGGGAAGCCCTCGTCTCCCCCGCACGGTGGTGATTTGTTCCGCTTCAAACTATTACAGCTTAAATTACTCCATAGAGTCTATTATACAAGTGCCTCGCTGGTCAAGATGGGTTTGCTGGACACCCCGGCTTGACCTCGAGGATGCGGTTATGTTGGCACTCATTTGCACCAGTGGTGGAAATGCCCGGTCCTTCAACATTATTGGGAGAGGGTTGTATTGAATTTGTCCCGCATCAGTAAGGTACCTATTACTCTTTCCCCCTGGCTCTGTCTTTTAAAAAACTGGGAGGCCACTGACCTTTCCCGCTTAGAGAGATTATGGCTATCGTTCGGTTGCATGGTGGCGTAACGGAAAATTGCGCATACATGGAAGGGAGGGGTCCCACTGTGCCACACTGATTGGGAGTCCAATATGGACTGGTGTATGCAGGCAGAGAGAGTGATTTACAAGAGTAGGGGCTGCCTGCACAAATGGACGAAAATCTGGGGCACATGGAACGAAAGCAGGTGTTTGCTCTGTACCCCATTCCCCGACTCCCCCTTTCACACTGATAGACAACGAAGATATCTGACGTTTGAAAATAGAGGAAACTGTATGATATGTGATCGAATTGTTGACCCTATGTTTTAGCTTTGATAGTAACTGTATCCAGATCATGACTGCTTGTGATGGTTGATTATTGTACCACATTGTATTTGTTTTTTAATATTTGTTTGTTTGTTTTATTTCCAATAAAAGGATTTCCCCCCCAAAAAAATACTGAAATATTAATACTGAAATCAAACTCATAATGATTGCCCTATAACTCAGCGAATGTTATGACGAGTATCCTGAAACTCAACCAGCATTATAACGTATGGCTTGCTCCCATGGAATTTCCAGATTTAAACCACGGGACTCCGTGTCTAGAGTGAAAATACAATATACTTCTCTGCTTTTTCTGATAGCTTCAAGATCACAGCCTGGCGTGTGGTTTATTTTTTCTAATGTAAGTCAATCAACTTCCTCAGGTCGGTGCCCTAGTCCTAGATATTGCTTCACAAGGGGTGCCATGATTTTGTTGGTATGGATAGCGTATCGATGTTCCATGAGTCGTGTAGCTGAAGATCTAGATGTTTCCCCTACATATCTTAATTTGCATGGGCACAATAAAAGATATACAATGTTCTTAGTCTTAAAATTAGTAAATCATTTCATGACAAAATTATGTGCATTGTGTTTAAACGTTGCTGTGATAATGCCGTTGTCACTTGCTTTACATTGTGAACACTTGTAATTGCCAACTACTGCATGTTGGCCGTCAATTGTTTTCTGAATGTAGGGTGTCTTTGCTTTCATACGAGAATGGACTACATGGTCTTTCAGATTTTTGTTGCGCCTATGGGTAAACATGGGACGTGGCAGTATGTCACTCGGATCCGCATTGACATTCCAAATATACCAGTTGGCACATATAATCTGGCAAACTCTCTCATTGAGAGTTAAATGTCTGGTTACACAGACCAATTTAGGCTCCCCTTTGGGTGGATGGTTTCCCAGCAGATAATCTCTATCATGGAAACTGGCATATTTGACCGCCTCACGTACCAATCTTCTAGGATACTCTCTAGATATGAACTTACATTTCATCATGATAGATCTTGTATCATAATCTGGTAGGTTAGTACAATTTCGCTGCAACTGGAGAAACTGCCCAAACGGAATACTTTTCTTCTGAGTCTTAGGATGGTAATTGTTAAAGTGTATTAGTGTATTTCTGGTTTTTGGTTTTACATAAAGGTCAACTTCTAAAGTGTGGTTCTGCTCCTTAATTTCTATGTCTAGAAATTCAATTTTCTGATTACTGACGTTAGCTGTAAATTTCAGATTGGAATCAAACTGATTGATCCATGCAGGACATTTATCAAGAGAGTCTAGCTCACCACACCAAATAAAATAGATGTCATCAATATAACATACCCAATGATTGATGGATTCATGAAAGGGGCTATTTTGTTATATATGAAGGTAATCTCAAAATGAGCCATGTAGATGTTTGCAACTGTGAGAGTGCAAGAAGCTCCCATGCTGACTCCCTTTGTTTGTCTGTAGAGGCTTCCATTGACTTCAAAGGTGTTCTTCTCTAATACTACCTGTTGGATCTCTATAATGAAGACAGCACAACAGTCTATTTGATATTGTTCAATAAACCACTGTACTGCCTTTAAGACATCTACCTGAGCTGTGTTGCTCTATAGAGACTCAATGGCCAACGTGACTAGGGCTTAACTCATGGCATTGAAATGAAGACCTTCAACAGTTTTAATCATAGCTTTGGTGTCTTTAATGTGCAAGGCAGTTTTAGCTATATGTGGACATAGAATGCGATCCACATATTTGGAAACAGGTTCGGTGACAGAGCCTATTGTGGTAACTATGGGGCAATATGGGGGTCAGAACTGTTCTAATGGATCTTTGGTACTCCATATATGCTCACCATCCTAGGATGATCAATATTAAGAAACTCAACTTAATTTTGACAAATAGTGCCTGTTCCAAGGCTGTCTTAGGGAGATTATGGATCTTTCCTTTCACTCTAGAGGGAGGGTCTAGTTTTACGGGTAGATAATGCTCCATATCATTTAACAGGGCCTGAATTTTATTTACATAGTTGTCAGTATCCAACACCACTATACTGCCACCTTTATTGCAGTTTTTAATAGTTACATCTGAATTGCCCCTAAGATCACATAGGACATTCAATTCCTTCTTGTCCAAGTTGGGGGAATGACATGATATTTTATTATTCATGGTTTTAAGGCGAGTCAGTACTGCATTTTCAAAATAACTCACTTCCGTTACAACTTGGTCAAGAGTAGGGCTAAAGGAGGATATCGGACGCAACCCTGTATGATCGTCCAAATGATTCTCATTACAATATGTTTCTAAAAATAACTTTTTCAAATGTATTTTACGGAAAAAGATCAAAATGTCATGAAATAATTTAAAAAAATTTGCACCAGTGTATGGTACAAAAGAAAGCCCTTTAGATAAAAGCGCAATAGTGGATTGTTCTAAAGGCTTATTTGACAAATTGAAAATGTGTATTTTCTCTATGATCTCCAATACTGAGCATTCCGAGTCACTAAAAATTGTGGGTTGTTCTGTTGATAGCTGCCCCGGTTGAAATTGTCCCGGTATCTTGGTTGATACCTAGGTCTCCAGGGACCTCGCCGTGCTGCTCGCCTACCTAAAAAAGGATGGCCTGTTGTTTGGTTAGATGGATAGGCTGCTCAATCCCCTTCTGAGTTGAAATGATGGGAACTTCCTTCATTTTCTGAGTCAGATGTATCTGAAAAGGTTGTTACTTTAAGTGCAGGTTGCTGGTATCCTGCAGAATCTGATTCATGATATTCTCCTTGACTGTAGAAGTGTTCACTGAGATACAGGTACGTCCTCTCTTTGATGGTAAATCTTATGTCCTTTTTCAACTTATCTGTCTTTCTCTTAATTAGATAATGTGAATAAGACGTGAGCTTTTTTTGCCTCATCTAGGGCATTACTCTTCTGAATCTTGTCTTCTAATGCTATCATCTCAGTCAACAAGGTTTGAACAAGCTCTTTGGCTGTTTCTACTATAAGAATGATGAAGTCACAAGAGCAACGATTAACAATTAAAGACCATTTCTCCAGGAATACCTTACCTGAACAAATAGCCCTGGTATATTCTCCACTCGGGGGCCTTGTGGGATGACTCCTGTCCTTAAGTAGTCAAGCATGAATTGACTACATAGCTCTATTCTTCTGATGTTCTTCTTTAGTAGGAATAATGCATTTAAATCCTCATTATTTGCAGGATTCCCACAGGTTCCTGTCAGGTAGTTACATTGGGATCGATTACCTACTAATAGCGCACATTGCTCATCGGTAAACCCAAACATCTGTAAAGCTTCCATAGATAAACGAAGAAAAAACACAGATATGCACCTCGAAAAAACAGAGAAAAACACAAATATAAACCAATTACGATATAAAATTATATGTGAAAGACCCAAATAAAATAAAATGATGACAGAAAGATCAAGGACACAAACTGCAAACAGTATGCTATGCAAAACAAATGGTAGATAAATCTACCTATATAATGAAATCAGTGGAGGACGGTGACATTTGAAAGTGGTGAGGAGTAAAACGTTTGTCATACTCCAGGAGGTGCAAGAAGGATCCGATCTCCGACCCCAACGCAGGCCCAGGAGAGCTGGACCCGGGTCAGATGCCCAGGACAGCCGTGCTGTCGGCGCTGACATTTAGTGAAAGGCTGCGCCTGCAATATCTCAGCAGGATGGCTATATGTGCGTCCACTGTGCAGATATCGTCGGGGTGAGAATGAGGGGGGGAGGGAGGTGCCACCCTCCGACGTTATCTGCACGGTGCACGCACATATAGCCATCCTGCTGAGATATTGCAGGGGCAGCCTTTCACTGAATGTTAGCGCCGACAGCGCGGCTGTGCTGGGCATCTGACTCGGGTCCAGCTCTCCTGGGCCTGCGTTGGGGTCGGAGATCGGATCCTTCTTGCACCTCCTGGAGTATGACAAACGTTTTACGCCGCACCACTTTCAAATGTCACCATCCGCCACTGACTTCTTGTACACAGTCACTGACAGACAGTGACTGTATTAAAAAAAAATTACGTTCTATTCTCCATGACTATGGAAGTGCCTTCCCAGTGTGTTCGTGTGGTTTGAGAGACTGTCATTTATTGCAATAATACCCTTTACCTGTGTTTGGTCCTCTTTTGTAACATGCACACGTCACTGTTCTCTTATAACACACTGTTTGCTACCTCTTATATTTTGTTTGCTTTCGATACTTACACAAGTGCCACCAATGCCTACGTAACGTTTGTTCTTGTGTTTGAGTGTCCTCCATTACCTGCAGTATTAGAACTCTACTTGTACTGTGTACGCTTTTTGTAACCTGCACACGTCACTTTTTCCTCCTGCACCGTTTGCTACCTCTTGTATTTTGTTTGCTCACAATTGTCACTTTCGCCTCATGTAATGTAACTTTTGCTTTTGTAATTTGTTCACTTGTAATGTTCTCACTTCTCATGTTTCAGTTCTGTTCCTATTGTGAAGCGCCCTGACACCCTCGGGTAAAGTCAGCACTATATTTAAAAACCCATAAATAATAAATAAATAACCCCAACGCATGAACGCAGGCCCAGGAGTCAGGAGGAGAGCCGGACCCGGCTCAGATGCCCCAGGACGGCCGCGCTGTTGGCGCTGCAAATATCGGGGTGAAATTGAAAAGGAGGGGGTCGGGGGGGGTGCCGGGTGCCGGGGATAAGGGGCGCCTCCTCCCAGGCCTAGCTAACTGGCTGGCTGTGGCTTCAGTGCGCGTAAAATAAAATCTATCTGTGTCAAGTACCACTGCCAGCCAGTTCATCAATCTAGTATCATCGCACACCACACGCACTTCTTGTACACAGTCACTGACTGGTCAATACTATTACAAAAATAGTATGAATTTACCATTGAACCATCGATATTTGTATTAGGGAGACTGACTAGCTTTTGCAGAGTTAATCATACGCATTTAATATTTCTATTGTGTTTTCAGATGTGTGGATGTTTGAGTGGATGTGGACATGACTGGAGTGAGCATGTAGATTACTTTAATTAATAATCATTGGTTTTGTATTGCCTCAAGATAATAAAATATATTTTGTACATTTGTAATATTTGGTTCCTTCAGCTTATGTAGTATTGTTGTTCCTTTGAGTGTTAATTGAGTTGCCTTAGGACTTTGGACTTATCAAGGAAGCGGAGGTCAAACTCATAGTGAAGTCAGGCATTTAACACCAAAAAGCGATAAAGTTTCGATATGCTATCTCTACCCAAAGTTCCCGTCATCATCTTGGCCTCAAGATTGTTGAATTCTGGATAGTTGGCCACTTCCAGTTGGTACTACCCCAAAGCATGCCTTAGTTGGAGGAATTTAAAAATGGTGATAAAGCAGGGAGTATTCAGTCCTGAGTTTGTGAAAGAAGCACATATACATAATGCTCCACCCATTAGAGTAACTTCGGCTACCATGGAATCAGTTATTTATGTTGACCAGGTGAGCTGCCCAATAGTGTAGCTGCAAGTCAGCAGCTCCGATCTCCCTGTCATAGACTGATAGGGTACATGTGAGGAAGGAGATGCTAGACTGATTTCCAGCCCACAGAAAATCTCTCTCTTTGGAATTAAGTCTTGATGTTATTTTTTATAATGTAGTGGTAGTTTGTTTTCCAATGTAAAGAGCCACCTAAGTAGGATTTACATTTTGTAGACAGCGTTTCTGTATATTATCAAGAAAGACAGCCCCTAGACCATCGTTTTAGGTCCTCACTAGTTCTGATGAGCAGAGGAAGAATGTTGAGGTTCCAGTTTTCCAGGAGGGGTTGGGGGGACAACGTCACTACTTAGTATTAAAGTTTACAAGTATTGCAGGGAGCTTGGTTACCACAACTGCCCTGTCTGTATGTCCCCCGCAGTGGTCTCAGAGCTATCTTGCGTTGGTTAACAACCAGGGCAGATGCATATTCATATAATTTTAGTTCTAATTAATCGGTCCCTAGTAATTCGGTGGTTCTGCATGGAAATGAGGACATCCTCCGCATGGAGATAAATACAGTCTTACACAGGTCTATCCATTGGAATTCTCTCACAAGTGCATCTTTTCTGATCAGTTCGGCCAGTGGCTGCATCAGTAAGACAAACAGTAGGGGTGACAGAAGGCCCCCCTGTCTCATGACCTGCGCAATCTCAAAGTGCCTCGATAGAGCCTCCCTGTCTTCACCTGTGTCCATGTGTCACTATATAGCATCCTGATACACTGTATAACACCTGATTGCACAATACTGACGAGCAACAATGCTTGCTTTCAGAAGAAGTGTTGTCAGAAATGCAGCTTTCCCTAAAGGAATGCTTTAGAATGTTCGGTGTATCAACTGCAGCCGATGGGCACGTGACTTTATTTTACCACCCATTGTTTGACAGTTGCTGCGTCACTGCCACTCCCCTACGTCCAGCGTGGCTCCCTTTGTTGTCGGCCTTCATGCTGTTTGATCTGCAGCTGGTTTGAGGGTGGGGAGCAGTGAAAGAGGTACCCTCAGCTGCCTGGTCGCTGTATTGTTGTGAGCTATGCAAATACTCTGGGAGGAGGCACGAGCACAAACAAATCCGTGCATTTGAATAGCCGAGTCACTCTCCCAAAGCCTGCCGCCAATGGCTAATTTTCCATCACAACAAACTAGGAAGTGACTTGCTGAACATCCACTGGTCCCAGCCAGAGCCTCGAAGCCCAGAAGGGACCGCCAATTACTTGACGAGTGAGTATAGTTTAGGGGGGCTGTGATGCACCGGCGATACTTTGCTCGTCAGAGAGACAACTGCTCCCTCTGCACATGATATGAACTAAAATAAAACTATTACTTGAATTGAAAGGTGAGAGGGTTTTTCCTCACTCTGATTTACTGACGATCAACATGAAAATACTTGTGTTGTAGTAGAGCTTCACCAAGAAAATCCAAGATTGTCAAAGAAGGGTAGTATTTGCTCCTTCTTAAAAAAAATAGTGGATATTATCAGAGCAGCTGAAACATAAGGGAAAATCCAACCTGACGTAAACTTCAAGTAGTCATTTATCAACATCAACATCAACCAGCGCCATGGAGAAGTTCCGTATGATCTTCCAGTACTTCCAGTCCAACTCTGAGTCGGTGATGAACGGGATCTGCGCACTGCTCGCCCTGGCCAGCGTGAAGATCTACACCTCCTTCGACTTCAACTGCCCATGTCTGCCCCGGTACAACATGATGTACGGGATGGGCATCATGTTTGTGCCACCCACAATATTCTTCCTCTGTGGGATGCTGGTGAACAGGCAGACGGTGATCATGCTGGAGGAGTGGAGGCGACCCATAGGCAGAAGAAAGAAGAACTTTGCTATCGTCAGGTATTGTATAGATTACATCTTCTTTGAATGGTTGAATGAAGTAATTAATGAATGAAAGGTTGCACACATTTTTGCATAGCACTGCATCGTGAACAAGAAAGCTCTAGGCGTATTCTGTTTATTTCTTCATTCCCCATTCCACTATCTGTTAAAACTCAGACTTACAGGACCTCCATCCGGTATGCGTTTTGTTACTTCCAGGCATGCTTGTAAATTTTGATGACTGTATTCAGATATTTGACTGCAATTCCAGGTGTCCTATGGATAAGGTTTAAATATCATAATTCCATTCACATTTTCTTACAATACTACTGAATAATATTGCATTTCTGCCCTGGGATGTTCTGTGCCACTTTGATAACTACATTCCTATTATTTTGTACTAACCATATTGATGAGCAGGTGATATGCCTTTCATAGATTTGCATATTTTGGGATTTAGGTTTCCCTTTTTGACGTCTTGTTTTATGGTGGCACGAGTTCACAAATGTACCTCAAAGTGGGGCAAATCCAAAAAGCACCAAGTTATCTATACATTTAGTCTGCCCTTGCAATAAATTCGAGATTTGACAATTATTGCATTAGGTGCATTTTTCAAAAAGTGACCAGCATATCTTTTCCCAGTTCCTTGGGACAAATCAATGTACTGGAGGATGGATGTACAGGTAGTGGACGAGTGGAGGCATACGTGTTTAAATGGATAGATGCTCAAGTAAATCAAATGCACTTCGTCGCACAATAATACACAGATGGATTGGTGCAGATGTTTGAGTGGAGTGGTGGAATCAAAGTGCATTTACAGATGATATGATGTATGTGTGTGTGGACAAATAAATGGGCACAGGTGTGGATTGATACATGTACAGGCAGTTGAAAAGTTGATGTCTAGATATTGAGATATACAGGTGGATGGACGGAGAAATGGATGGAAGCACAGATGAATGAGCCAGAAGTGCAGATGTGTATATGTGTAACGGTGAATGAATGCAGAGACAGATGATGTACTGGTGCCTGGATGGATGGATAAGTTGGTGGGTCAATGCCAAGGAAGGTGGATGAATGTAAAGAAGAGGGGATGTGTGAGACCATCGGTAATTGTATGTATTTGGGTATAGGTTAGTGAATACTATGATGGCTAGACTGATTGGCAGATGCAGAGATGGTTGGCGGTGCTGGTCAGTGTATGTGTTGATTAAAAGGTGGGAGGATGAGTGGAGCCATAGCAATGAGTGTTCCAGAGAAAGGATGCCGAGATGAGTGTTGTAAATCTATGTAAATAGAGAGATAAGTGGATATCAACTTAAAAGAATGGATGGGTGGATATACAAGGGTGGGGGTGCTGAGATGAGGAGGTATGCAAGTTCACTGATATGGACCATTTAATGTTTATGTAAATGTAAAGATGCATGTCTTCTGTTGGGACAGAAAAGTCCCCCACATGGTAGTAGACGTGAACCCCTGCCCTCAGTTCACCAGCTGATGTGATATTTGGATCCTTGGTAGCGATTTTTGGTCATGAGTGAACACAGATCCTCACTCATGCATACAAGGCCCTGCAGAACACCGGACCAACATACCTGAGCAGCCACCTCTCCTACTACATACCCAAAATACACCTCCAATCAGCCGACCTCTCGCTGTCCACTGTCCCTGGCATCCACAGGACCAGGACAGGAGGAAAGTCCTTTGTCTACCTCATAGCCAAGGTCTGGAACAACCTCCCCCTCTAGCTCCGACAGGCACCCACGCTGTCCCAGTTCAGGAGGGACCTCAAGACCTGGCTCTTCAGCTGACCCCCAATCCACTAAGGACCTCAACCTGGCCCTTCGGGTGATTCCCACACTAAACAGAGCTGCCCCCAACACCTTGAGACCCTCACGGGTGAGTAGTTGCACTTTAACAGCCATGATTGATTGAAGTGTGTGCACCATAACCTAGGCCTGTCTCGCGGATTGGTGTCTGCTTATGGATGGATGCACCACAAGCTATCCTTGTAGGGCTACCATTGTAACAGGGAGCACGGTGGTGGGGCATTCTTTCTGACCTGTGTCATGGGAGTAGGGCCTACTAGGCCACTTGTAAGTGTTCCACTGCTGTGTGCTCAGCTCAACCTTGGCCTACATATGGAAAGATGTAGAGACATGTTATACATGTTTGAGAGCACCACATTGGCATGAGCCTGTGATTGCTACAGTACATGGGGACAGTCCATGCATGTGTCAAGTTCACACGCAGGTATGTGCATGAGCCTGATTGCTACAGTACATGGGAACAGCACATGCATGTGTGAGAGCATACATTGGCATATATGTGAACCTGAGAGAGCTACAGTACATAGAGACAGCGGATCACTGAAATAATATCGAGGGACAAAATATCGACTTGCCAAAATATCGTGGACAAAATATCGACAGTCAAAATATCGAGTTTGTATCTACAAACAGGTAAGTACAAAAATATCGAGTACAAAATATCGTTAACAATAATATAGATGTAAAAAATATCGACTTTATTAAAAACAGTGTTAAATTAAATTAATATTAAATTTTAATTACTAAAATATACTTAAAAATACTTAAATTAAATTATAATAATTAAATAATAAATGAAAATAATAAAAATAATTTTTTATAATCTTATTTGTTGACCCTGAACCCTAAAATATACCCCTTTACCCAAAAACCCAAAACTGACCCTGAACCCTAAAAATACCCCTTTAGCCAAAAACTAAAAACTGACCCTGAACCCTAAAAATGCCCCTTTACCCAAAAACTGAAAACTGACCCTGAACCCTAAAAATGCCCCTTTACCCAAAAACTGAAAACTGACCCTGAACCCTAAAAATGCCCCTTTACCCAAAAACTGAAAACTGACCCTGAACCCTAAAAATGCCCCTTTACCCAAAAACTGAAAAATGACCCTGAACCCTAAAAATGTCCCTTTACCCAAAAACTGAAAACTGACCCTGAACCCTAAAAATGCCCCTTTACCCAAAAACTGAAAACTGACCCTGAACCCTAAAAATACTCCTTTACCCAAAATGTATCAATATTATTTAATTACCAAATAATTATTAATTAACAATAATAATAAAGTAAATATATTAGCTCATTAGCTGTAATTATTTTAATAATGAATATTATTTTTTCCCAATTAATTACTTAACAATAACACAAAATTATATATATTAAAATGTACTCTAATTAATGTAATTAACTAATTATAATTAATTAATTACCAATTAATTACTAATACAAAATATGTACAAAATTATATTAATTAATTAACTAATTATTATTAATTAATTATCAATTAATTATTAATTATAAATATTTACAAACATATATTAATTAATTAATTATTATTAAATTACTTCCCACCCTATTCCCCTATAAACCCACAACCCGCTACAGAATTACATTACGCAATTATTAAAAAAACAAAATTCATTTAATAAAATATTTTATAACATTAATACACACTTTTCACACATATTATTACATAAAAATACACTATAAAATATTATATATTATTAAAAATTCGATATTTTTGCTATCTATATTTTACACAGTCGATATTACTTCACTTACCTGAAAAACGATATTTTTGTAGTCGATATTATGTCCAGTCGATATTTTGTCCAGTCTATATTTAAAACTCGATATTATGTCCAGTCGATATTTTGGAGTCGATATTTTGTCTGTGCACCAGAGACAGCACATGCAAGTGTTTGTGTATCACGCTGGTGTGCACAGGGGCCACAAGTGGGAGAGCACATGGAGGGCTAACAAGTTTTTGCTTGCAGCAATAAAGATGCAAAGGTGCCTGTGAGGGGTACAGTGCATGCAAGCCTGTAGTTTTCCCATTGGGAGATCCAGGGCGTGCTGGAGGATCATGTGCTAGAGAAGCATCAATACGTACTTGTGGATTGCTGCATTCTTGAGAGCTAGGTGGGACACCTAAACAAAGGAAGAAGGAAGAGGCAGGGTCTTCAGTACACTTTAACAGGGCTCTAAGATTCAGAAAGAGGTCACTGGTAAATGGGGCCTGATGACATATCAGGAAGTAGATGGAGCTGATAAAAGAATCATAAAGAGTATTTATTATTAACAATAGTTTATTAGTCAATTAAAACCATAAACAAGATCATACAGGACATAAAGTTTAAAAATATATTCAAAAAGGATTTAAAAAAGGGGTTTGTCATACATCTATTATGACTACTGAGCATCGTATCACGAGTCCTTCACTTTCTTCAGCTTTCTTTCCTAGGTTTTTAAATAGAGGTGCCAACTACAGATGTAGATTGGGTAAAAGTAGATGATCAGGGATGGGTCTTTTCCCTAGTGTATAATGTGTAAAATTGCCATATGGGTGACTAAAGTTCCCTTAAGTAAATTAATATAGGTAAATAAAGTACTTATGAGCAGGACTGGGGCAGGAATATGTACGATGCCAGAATGGACTATGGTTCCCCCTATGAAGGTGCAAGTGTGCAAGACTTCGCATCATTAAAATGCCAGGATAAACAAGGTAGTTGCCTGAGCTTAATGGGATAGGGAACAGCTAATTATAGCAATCCCTAGCAACCCGTCCTTGAAGATTATCTGCTCATATTAAGTTTACCTTAAAGGTTACTGATTTATCACATTTTGAAAGATCGAATTGGGAAACCCCTCCAGATAACTCATCGTCCAACCTGTAAGCTGATAATCTTTTTAAAAATATTCAACAATTGAGTTAGTCTAATGTTCAGCATTGTATTGCATGTGTCCATAGACTCCACCAGTGCAGGCCCGCACGCCCTAATTTCTTGTTCAAGGAACTTCCGTCTTAATAAAGATCTTTGTTGAACTATTAATGCAGGACAGATGCATACGTTGTGGAGCAATGGTTCATTCCCCTGGTGGCATAGACGGCAGGACCGGTCTTCACTTAAACTAGCCATCCTCCATTTTGGCATAAGGTCTGTGTGGTATTTCTCCGAATCTTAAGGCAAGAAATGACTGTTTGATCTTCCGGTAGAAAGGTGCTGCCAGCGAGGATGATTCTCTTAGAATGGAGTATGATTTCAACACCATTTGAAAAAAATGAAGTCCCAAAAGAATGGACAGTGTAGGAATGTGTCCAATTTCAATCAGTACTCTTAGGGGTAAAACCTATTGATCTACAAAACAGCATGCCATCAATTGGGCGGGAAAGGCAAAGGTACAAAGGTACAATGTGGTGTGTTCAAATTTCTAACATTTTCTTAAAAAACAAAAGGAATGATGAATTGTTATAAGATACTGCAACATTTACTAATTTCAAAATTCAAGGAGATAGTCATCACAATACATATTTGGTAAAATTCTGTTTGAATTTATTCTTACACACAATTAATACATTATTCATAATCACAATATGAAAAACAACATATTATACATTTTATTAAAAATTGAGAATTAAAAAACAAAGAATCAAAACAAGTCGACGCGGCGTTTCGGTTTTCTGCTAGTACACCTTCTTCAGGACTGATTCTGAATAAATTAAAAAAACACAGAGTTACCATCGCTTTTTGGTGCAGTTTTTTATATGGTAACTCTGTGTTTTTTAAATTTATTCAGAATCAGTCCTGAAGAAGGTGTACTAGCAGAAAACCGAAACGCCGTGTCGACTTGTTTTGATTCTTTGTTTTTTAATTCTCAATTTTTAATAAAATGTATAATATGTTGTTTTTAATATTGTGATTATGAATAATGTATTAATTGTGTGTAAGAATAAATCCAAACAGAATTTTACCAAATATGTATTGTGATGACTATCTCCTTGAATTTTGAAATTAGTAAATGTTGCAGTATCTTATAACAATTCATCATTCCTTTGTTTTTTAAGAAAACGTTAGAAATTTGAACACACCACATTGTACCTTTGTACCTTTGCCTTTCCCGCCCAATTGATGGCATGCTGTTTTGTAGATCAATAGGTTTTACCCCTAAGAGTACTGATTGAAATTGGACACATTCCTACACTGTCCATTCTTTTGGGACTTCATTTTTTTCAAATACTCTTCCCCCCAGTCCCCTACAAGTCTGCGTGGGGTCCTCCTTTCTCTTTACAATGATTTCAACACCAGCCACCCATGACGACATCTAGAAAGACTTTCCTTATCTGCCATCCAGCTTTGCAGTTTGATTCATTTGTGTACTAATGCCTTAAAGGTTTGCCCAGTGGTATTAGAGGTCCACGAGTCACTCAATCCTAGCATCCTAATGCTATTTTCAAGATATTTCTTGTAAGAAGTCATTACCCGATTGTTAATTGATTTCAGTCCAGACTAAATTAGCCAGGGTGTTTACAGCTGCTGCTCGCAGATTATGACAGAGCTTTACAAATGCCGACGGCCTAGCAAGTGTCTGTTTTGTCAGTAGGAATTCTAACCAGAGCTGTGCAGGAGAGGCCGACCTAGGGAGCCTGAAGGTTTGTTTGTAGGCTCTTATCATCAATTTGTCCAGCAAAAGAGCCTCATCACCTAGCATTATCTCTAATCCATATGCGAGGGTTGGCAGCAATTTGGCTTTCATACAAATCCCATGGGTTTCAGATCATGGCCTCGAATTGATCTGGCCAATGACAAAAAGCCATAATTAATGGCCTGCCCTTTCGCCCTGATCACCTTCTTCTGGGAACCAAAGGATCCTTTTGTGTCTATTTTCACTCCTAGGTATACGTATAGTTTAACCTTGTCAATTCTGTTTCCATTAATGAGCCATATTTGATTTTCCTAGAAGAACGATTACATAACATCACACTTGTTTTCAAAAGATTTATTTCCAGGCCATTCTTTTCAGTGTAAGCTCCAAGAGAATTAAGCATGCTTTGAAGGCCTATTCGAGTGTTGCTACACAGTACCAGGTCGTCGGCGTAGAGGATATGCAGCATCTGCCGACTGCCAACGCTCAGAGCGTGAGCCTTCAGTTCGTCGAGCTCAGTAGAGAAATCTGCCAAAAATAAGTTAAAAAGAATTAGGGCTAGGACACAGCCCTGTTTTACATCAGATGTTGTTTGCACCTTCTTTGATACGGATGAGCCATCTCCAATTTTGATCTTAACCCAGGTCCCGGAGTATACCAGCTTAATTGCTCGGATGATATTTGGTGGGATATCCCCAACGCTAGAGTTTGGCCCAAAGTTTGTCCTGAGGGACACCATCATAAGCTATTTTAGAGTCAACAAAGCACATGTAAAGAGAAGTCCCAGTTGCTCTATTCCTAAATAAGCTCAGGGTCATAAGATTGGTTAAAGTGCCTTTACCCAGTAAAAAGCCAGTTTGATTTAAGGGGAGTCTTCCTATGTCATGCAACCAAGATTCTAGATCATGCAATAGCAATGTTGAAAAATATTCTAACTGAACATCCATCAGTGCTATTAAGCTATAGTTGCTGGGTGAGCAAGCCAAGCCTTTTTTATAAATGAGGTGGAGTATTGAGACCCTCCAGCTGTCAAGAATAACATCGTTTTCCAGAATGAAGTTAAACATTGTTGCTAAAAAGATCGCCCATTGTGGAATGAGGTGTTTCAATATGCCTGTGGCCAGGGGTGCAGTCTGCCCGGGATTTTTTGATGACCTTCTATACCTCGGTCGCTGTTATTATCCACTGTGCCATACAGGTTTTATTAGGGCGGTAGGGGCTAGTTGTAAGCGTCAAACCGCTCTTGAAGTGTGATTTTAGATAATGTTTCCATTCCATCTCGCTAATATTTGCGTTATTTGCAGCTGCAGGACCTTTCACATTTCTATTGATTATCTGCCAGAGTCTTTTCAAGTCGTGTGTTTTAGAGGCGTGTAGTAACTGGGCCCAGAGCGTTTCTTGTTTGGATTGTTTATACATCCATATCTCTTTTCTTAGCCGCCGTCTCTCATTGCGAAGTTGTTGTAGTAGATCTGGGTCTCCAGGGTGTTGATGCCATTGTCGTAAAAGTTTGCCTGTTTCCTTTTTTTGGCTGTTCTTATTTAGATTTTTAGTAATATGATTGGCGAAAGTCTCCCATGTCGCTATTGGATTGGGAATGGGATCAATTTGGATTAAGACATGTAAACTAGAAACTGCATCTTCTGCTATTGCGTCGATGGAATCGGAAGTCCATTCAGGCGTTTCAGATTTTCTGAGTGTGTTTCTCCCAAAAACGTACAAAATGTCTCAAGTTTGCACAGGGATGCGTTCACCATGATGACCTGTGGATTGTGGTCGCTCTCCACATGATGGCGTATACTGTAAACCTGGTTATAAAAGGGCATTGAGATGAAGGTGTAGTCTATGATTGAAACCACGTTACCCCAGACCCTTGTCCAGGCAGGTGGAATGTCAGATGGTTTTCGACCATTTAGTGCCAGCAGCTCTTCTCCTGGTTTGTCCCTCCGTGTTTTCAATGGCATTGCTTGCTCAGGGAGGGGGCCAACTGCATCTGTGTGTTTCTCGGACGGACAGTGAAAAAGGTTGAGGTTGAAGTCTCCGGATACTAGCCAACGTGACTTGTTATGGCGATCTTTCAACTGAGATACATGTGCTGCCATTCTTCTAGATGATGCCTCTTTTTGCTTTGGATTGATGTACAGGTTGGTGATGATAATTGGATCTTTAGAATTCTTGCCCAACCTTCCAGTTTTAATACCAGCATGTTTGGGTCGTCCACGAAAACTTCCACTGTTTCACTTGCTAAATTGGTATTTATATAAATTGCCAAGCCCCTTTTGCCCTTCCATAGGCGCTCTTTCTTTCTGTTTGTTTTGTGTATTCTTTGTAGCCAATGAGAGGGATACTAGTCAGCGCCCAGGTTTCCTGGAACATGAAGATGTCAAAAAAGCTCAGGAATCCTGTAAATTCTGGATCTGAGTATTTTGTCTGTAGACCATTGATGTTCCAAGAACAAGGCTGCCCGGAACCTTTTCTGGTGGCCTTACCTCGCCTCAATCTTGAATGCTCCTGATTCGAGACAGGGCTTGCGGTAACCAGCCCAGGTGGTTTTTTGCTCATTAGTTGTTACGAGTCTTCGCAGCTGGCCGGTGACTATTTCGTTGATTACTTTAATTGTCATCTTAGTGAGGTAAGAGTCAGGTTTATGATGGACCGCAGAGGAGACCTTTCGCTGGCTCCTCTTAGTACAGACCTATTAGAAGCCAATTGCTCACCTGTGGAGATCCTGCTAGGAGCACATGGGGGTATCTATCCCCATGATAGATAATTACTTCAATGCCCCAATCTATTAAGTGCTTTTTCTTTCCCAGAATCTGAGCCGGAAGCATCATGGATGAAAAGGTGACCAGAATGGGATCGGTAAACTGTCGTCTTTTAGCAGCTAGGAACTTGATGCAAAAATTGTCTTCAGCCTTGACACGGGTCAGGCAACTTAAGGATGGTTGAATGGTTTAAGATGTCTTGCGAGCCCCTCAATTTAAATTCTGGGATCGATACCAGCATCTGACCAATGTTGTTTGAACCACTGAGGTGTTCATCAAAACCGACCTGACCTCTTGAAGTCAATAGGTTTTTATCAATTACCGCCTGCAACTGAGGTTACAGGAGAGCCTGCTCCACTGTGGGCTGTGTCTGAGTTTCTTCCTCCATGCACTTTGTCACTTGCGGTATCTCAGAGAGCCGTGTTTAATCATCTCAGCCGCATATTGGACCCTAGTTATTCCCTCTGATTGGGAGCTACATGACGACAAAGGCCCGCTGGGTGTGGTATATGAGTCCATTAAATTTACGGGGGGTACTATCTTGTTGTGGGCAATGTCAAGAAATGGGGCCACGGTGGTATCATGTACGTGCGGGTCCTTTTGAGCCATCGCTAGACAATCCTGGTTTTACCGTTGAGCAATTAGAGAAGGTTAAATGATGTCTAAGCTACCTGGGTGGGTTTTATTCCATCTTTTCCTGGCTTATTTCTTTTCCCTTTTGGATTGTCAGGGTAACACAGGAGCGTTCGTTTTTGTGCTTCTTTCAATACGAAATTCATAGTGGACCCTGGAAGGAGTTTCGAGGTTATCATCCACTACTTCCACAAGGTCTTCCTCTGCCTGTCTATTATTGGGGACTACTTGACTCCATAGGGTTGCCATCTTTGGATTGCATATTTCCTCTTTCAATGTTGCTCCTGGCCGAAACTCGGGCCCATGTTGTTTTTAACTTCACCCAATATAGCTTCCATGATTGCCGGGAGTTGCACTAATTTGTCGACTACCTCCCTGCATGAACATATTTTAAAGTCATTTAAATGGTTTGATTGGGCCCTTGCGACTAATGCGCCTAGTTTTTCGAGCTTCTCGTCAATTCCAGACACATATATCGCCATGGTGTTAAGTAAGTCCACCTGGATATCCATTTTGTAAGAGTGGTAAGTTAGAGGCAGTACTATTGCTTGCATTGAGTTCAATATAGCGGACCACAGATTAGAGGGTTTTTCTCCAGGTATCACCGTCCGTACTCTTTTGGTTAACTCCTCCTCTATAGTTGCTCACTGGTTGATTATATTTGCCCCCTCCTCGGGGATTAGAAGAGGAGGATCCTTGTTGTTGTTTAATTTAAATTCAGGAAATGCAGAAAATTGAGGTGCTCCTTTCGGTGCTCACCCATCGGCGCCTGCTGTTCCTGTATCCGTAAACAGCACATCTTCAGGGGCATGCAGGAGTGACCCGCCTGATGGTTGTAAGTTTGGAAGAGATGCTGAGTTAAGAAGTGGGGAGGTGTAAACATGATTAATAGCGTTCATCATTTTTTCTGGTCGAAATTTGTCATCCATATTTGCTTTTTCAGTAGCGTCATGTTTGCATGTTGGCCAGAAATAATCTGTTATTTTTGACAGGTTATGCTGATCCAACGATTTTATATCTACCTTATCTTTGCCTTTGTCAGTGAACTGGCCTGACCTCAAGCCCGCAGTGCAGTCTGAGGTAGTTAAAACCTTGGAGTTACCTTCTAAGTGTAGTTCTAAGTGTAGCTCCGGGTCCAGGTTTGAGTCCAGTTCCTAGTTATGTATGGCACTACATTTCCTCAAAACAGGGGGATCATTGACAACAGATCGACTCAATTGGATTTGTGGTTTGCTTTTTGCGATAAGGTCTCCCAGAGCGGTGTCCGTTCTCGCTTTCTTTTCATTGGGGTTTGCACCTTACACTGCACCTTATCAGATCTCATCCTTGTTAGTCTTCTTGTTGGTTTCAGGTTAGCGATCTCAAAACGAATCGTGGCTGTTACCTTGCTATATTACCTCCACGAATAAATGTTCCAAGAAATATATTCAGGTGCCCTTACCAATAGAATGGCACCCTTCTCACATGATTACTTTACCTCGAGGAGTATTGCAACTTTTTCCTGGGCAGTTATAATTGCAGGTTGACTCCCTAGCCTGGAAGAGCTGCCTGCTAGCCTGATTGATTGTTTTTACCATCCCCACCAGACCTAATTCAAGTTCATAGGGCTGGGGTAATAGGTGACTGGCAGGCTGCAATCCAGGCTGAATACCTACTGCCAGGTAACCCCCCAAGCATTTTTCAAAGGCCAGGGAATGTAAAGTTGTAACAAGAGCAGGATCACATGGGGGGAGAGGTGAGGAGCTTCAGGAGCTTGGTAGAAGCTTGCTACCATCCAAGTGGGAGCTCGCTAGTGCCCCCGTAAGCTGCACCCAAACCTAGCTGGGCCACTTCCACAGGGTCCTGGGCTCACACTCAGCAACAGCTGCTAAAAGCTGCCACGCTCAGGGTATAGGCAGACTCCCACACAGTCTCTCACTTAGACCCACTTAGTCACTCTTGGTCTTTCACTACAGGCTGCAGAAAAGTTGCTGTTGCAACTGGGGGTGCTGCTGCTGAGGTGGCCTTTTAACTTGTATTGTCCTATGTCAAACAATACTGGAAAAGTAAGATGGAAAAAGGGGGGGATCTGTCGGGCCCCAGGATCACCCCATGTTTTTAGTCTTGTTCTTAGTCTTATATCACCTCCAGACACACTAGGCACAACTGACTTTTGAGCAAGCGGCTTCATTCACCTCACTTCTGTTGCTGAGGCTGCTATTAAATGGCCTGTGCAGATGTAAAATCAAGGATGAAAGGTGAAAAATTGGGGCTGTGTCGCCAAGTGGTGGACTTCCCGGGTTCCAAAGTGGCTCGCAGACGAGGTCGACTCCTGGGCCTCAGCCCGCCCGCCCGTCTCCGGCTCCATCTTTTCAACGTCTACCACCGCTGCTTGTCTCCGCTTGCCCGCTTGTCTCCGCCGCCGCGCCCCCGTCTTCCCGCAACCTGCAACCGCAACCAGAAGCTTGCAGAGACACAGCGTGTCCAGACTCGATCAGCTGCTTTCTCCCTCGATCAGCTCCAAGGGAATAGAAAACCTTAAAGAGTAGGGTTACATCACATTTGTATCTGGAAATGGATCATATTGAGGGGAGGTTCAGCTCCTAAACTGTCAACCTGAAGCTGTATATTGGCATAGAGAAGCTCAGCACGAATTCTGCATGTTCTGACTAAGAGTGGGGACTAAGAGTCTGCCAATGCAGAATGAGGGTGTATCACACAGGAGAATCAAGAGCACTCGTTTAGAGCCGGTAGCACCAGCTTCTGCCCGACCCAAGAAAAGAGGGCCCAGTAAGGAGAAGGAGATCACCTGGAAGGAATGAGTTTCAGAAGAGATCCTGCATAGCGGGCACTGGGAGCATACTGTTAAATTTGGGTCAGGCGTGACCACTGCATCGATAGGGCTGTCTGCCCGTGTGTACTGTCATACTGATTGGGCTGTCTGCCAGTGTACGCAGTCCATGACCCCCATATGTCAGGTCAGTGTCACAGTGATGATTTAGGGGCATAGCCCTGGTGTAGCGCTAGACCAAGAAGAGGACTTCCACCCTGTGTGCCCCTGTAAGCTGAAGAGGCCATTGCACTATGCGTGCTGCTACGACAACCCCAGTGTATCTGGAATGGGTGTGGTGAAGTGAAGGACCCATCACCCTGAAGCAGCGTGCTGCCATGAAGAAGAAATAGGCTGTGACCTGCGGAAGAAGAACAATTATTCAACAATCTGGGAGCCCCCAAGACCTGCCACTGGACTCAGAGAGACTGACTACTAGGCTTCTGGAGGAAGTTGCTCTGACTGACGGGCTATGGCACAGGGACACTTTGGCTTCTGCAAAGCTATTATTGAACTCACTATCAGGGCCTAGCTTGGATGTTTCCTCATGCAAATGGGGAATAAAAATGTCCTTAAAATGGACTTGAGAGCTGACCTGGGAAACAGTTGCATACCTGGCTTACGAAGACTGTGAATATTATTTGTGGTGTACCATATTATACTTTCTGTATGTGTATAAATACTACTTTTTCAAAAAAGAAAATATTTGACTGGACAATCATTTATTGGGATTGCTAGGCGTGTTCAGAGTTGTGAGGCTGTGTTCAACCAACACCTACCACCTCCCTGAGAATCCTTGGACTGCTCAACTCACACTAGAACTGAGTCAAGTGCAGAAGGGGAAATCTCCTTTATTGTGTGGTCATTACCACGCAATACCGTTAACACACATCCATTACAACGCATATGTCTGTACCACACATGCCTTTACCACACATGTTTTTACCACGCATATGCCCTTACCACGCATACCTTTACAGCGAAAATTTAAGTATTTATCAGATAAGTAAAACCAATATATATGATGACATCACT
Source organism: Lissotriton vulgaris (assembly GCF_964263255.1). Classification (NCBI taxonomy): domain Eukaryota; kingdom Metazoa; phylum Chordata; class Amphibia; order Caudata; family Salamandridae; genus Lissotriton; species Lissotriton vulgaris. The sequence continues at coordinate 1,060,326,715 of NC_141693.1, read as the reverse complement.
GATGACATCATCAATTGAGTGTAAGTGTTTTCTAAGAGTTTACAAGTTCTAAACATATATACTAGCCTACTATAAAAGTTAGATTCGTTTACTAGGTGTACTAGTAATGAGAGATACTATGTCTAACATATGTGATCTGAGTTGCTGTGTGACTGTCTGTATCAGTGTGTGAGTGGGTGTCTGAGTGCCTGTATAGGTGTGTGAGTGGGTGTATGAGTAGTGTATGGGTGAGTGAGTGGGTTTCTGAGTAGCTGTGTGGTGTGTGAGTAGTTGTGTGAGTGGTTGGTTGAGTGTGTGAGTGGTTGGTTGAGTGTGTGAGTGGTTTTGTAAGTGGTTGTGTGTGTTTGAGTGTGTGTGTGTGGTTGTATGGATGCATGTGTGGATATGGGGGTGTGAGTGGGTGTGTGAGTGGTTGTATGGGTTTGTAAGTTGGTGTGTGAATAGTTGTATGGGTGTATGAGTGGGTGTATAAATGTGTGAGTGGTTGTATGGGTGTGTAAGTGGGTGTATGAGTGGGTGTGTGAGTGGTTGTGGGCATGTGTTTGTACATGTGTGAGTAGTTGTATGGGTTTGTAAGTGGATGTGTGATTGGGTGTGTAAGTATCTGTGTAAGTGTGTGAGATAGTGTCTCAGTGCCTGTATGGATGAGTGAGTGGGTGAGTCAGTGTCTGCATGGGTGAGTGAATGCATGTGTGAGTGCCTGTATGGGTACGTGACTGCATGTGTAAGTGGCTGTATGAGTGTATGAGTCAGTTTGTGAGTGGTTGTATGACTTGGTGTGTGAGTGGATGTATGAGAGAGTGAGTGGATGAGTGGGTACATCAGTGGTTGTATGGATGAGTGAGTGGGTGTGAGTAACTATGGGTCTATGAATGGGTATGTGAGTGCTTATGTGGACTGATGAGTAGGTTTATGAGAGACTGCATGGGGTTGAGTAGAGGTCTGTTGATGACATCATCAGTGATGTAATTCAAGATGTAATCAGTGATGTCACTGACCTGGTCATGACTGATGTAATATGTGAGGTCATAAGCAGTGCATTACGGGGCATAAGTTGTAGTTAGCTCAAGTAACTATAACTGCTGAATTTCAATGGTTTTGTCCAAGTGAAATCTAAGCCTAACTATATTGTCCCTGTAACCTGATTTTTTTGATTAATTTCTAAGGTTTTTTTGTAATGCTATTTCCTAACTATAATGCCCCTCTAGCCTTTAGTTTTGTCACTACATTTCTGAGGTTTTTTAAAATGTTATTTGCTAATCGTCCTGTTAGTTTTTTAAGGTCATTTCTAAGTTTTTTTTCAATTTTGTTCCCTAACTGTAACCTTTGAGAGTGAGTGTGTGAGCGAAAGCATGAGTTTCTCAGTGGGTGTGTGAGTGGGTATGGGAGTGTCTCAGTGGGTATTTGAGTGGCTGCATAAGGGTCTCACTGGGTGTGTGAGTGGATGCTTGAGTGGCTGAGTGGGTCATGAGTGGGTGCGTGAGTGTCTGAATGGGTGTCTGACAGGGTGCGTGAGTGTCTGAGTGGGTCAATGAGTGGGTCAATGAGTGGATACTATAGTGTCTGATGGGTCTGTGAGCAGATGCATGAGTGTCTCAGTGAGTCTGTAAGTGGGTGCATGAGTCTCTGAGTGGGTGTGTGACTGTGGGAGTACCCTCTGTTTTGCCCTCTTTTGCTTTATTTTGCCTTTTCTACTAGTTTTTCTGCTCTCTGTTTTGCCTTTCCTGCTCGTTTTTCTGCCCTTTGTTTTGCCTTCTCATTTTACTGCCCTCCGTTTTGCCTTTTCTGTTACTTTTTCTGCCCTCTGTTTTGTCCTCTTCTATAATTGGAAGAGGGTCTGTGCGGTCCCCCTCCCCAGACCGATCCTTGCCTCCTGTGGGAGCTGACATTGCTCCCGCATGCAGGAAGATGCTAAATTTGCAGCTCCCTGTGTGTGGGAATAACTGTGCCATCTGTTTCCAACAAGCTGGAGCAGATTGACAGCTCCAGCTTGCTGGAAGCAGAGTTATTTTTGCTCTCACTTGACGGGAGCTGTCAGCTCCCACCAAGCAAAAATAAACTGCTATGTCCCCGGGCTGGACATCACAGGACATAGCAGGAGCCGGTTGGGAGTGGCGGTCCCAAGGGCCAATAATGGCTCCAGAAGAGGGCAGCGCAGCCCCCCTTCTTTTGAATGCACAGACCTGCTCCATGAAAGTTATGGTCCACAGGGCAGTACATGGCCCAGGCGGGAGGGCAGCGTGGCCCCCTTCCCATTATTATATCCATGGCCCTGGAGAGATGGTGGTCCCAGGAGCCCAATCGGGCAACGGAAGGGGGTCCGCATAGCCCCCTTCTTTTTTTCATAAAGCCCTAGGGAGGTGGTGGTTTCCGGGGCTGTTAGAGTCTCAGGAGGAAGACTGCGTGGCCCTCCTCCATTTTGTTTAACACTCTGTCAGCCCCAGGCAGGTGGCGGCCCCAGGGGCCAAGTCTGGCATGGGGAGGGGGGCCTTGTGTGCCCTCTTCCCTTATTTAAGATAAAAATAAGCCCCCGGGACCTGGCCCACCCGGGGACAAATCTTCAAAAAAGCACAGGAGCCCACGATTCATTTTAAAAACATTTTTGCTGTGGATTGTGACTCCGTCACGATTTTGTGGCAAAAATTTAAAAAGAAATGTTTTTTTCCCTGGAGTTGAAGCCGAGTCCCAAGAAGGCTGCCAACACTTCCTGGTTGAAGTGTTTGCAGCCAATCAGATTTCAGTACTGGGACTGTCAGACCCCGGAGGATCCGCGTCTCTAGATATACAAATTTGGTTTTCCGTTAATTTCTCAAAAACTACTGAATGTATTCAAACCACATAACAGAAAGTGTGCTTTCTTTACCAAGAGCTACCTTTCTGCCACATTTGATGTAATTCCGTCCAGGGGGTTGGGCTGTAGTTGTGTTTCAAATCCCCATGAGAATTAACATGGGAAACACACTTTTTTTTACCCCCTCCCATTTTTCTTGTCCCCCGCTTGATGGATCACCCCAAATTTTCGATACACAGCTAGAATAACCAGTACGCTTTTATTGTTGTTGAGAATGTCGTAAAGAATCATCCTATATTTTCGGGATAGGTAAGGGTAGTGGGTGATAAGGGACATTTATAGTTTACCGGTGGATAGGGGTATTGGGTGGCAAGTGTATTTTTAGAAGTTAGGGTGGGTGTCCGTATTTGGGTGGCAAGGGTGTTTTTATGGTTTAGGGTGGGTGAGGGTATTTGGGTGGCATGGGTGTTTTTATGGTTTAGGGTGGGAGAAGCTAATTGGGTGGTAAGGTTATTTGTAGGATTTAGGGGTGAGTAAGGGTATTTGGATAGCAAGAGTATTTTAAGGTTTAGGGTGAGTAAGTTTATTTGGATGGATGGTAAGAGTTTTTTTAGGATTTAGTTTGGGTGAAGGTATTTGGGTGGTAAGGGTATTTTTAGAGTTTTGGTTGGGTGAGGAAATATGAGTGGCTAGGGTATTTGTTGGGTTTAGGATGGGTAAGGGCATTTGGGTGGTAATGGTATTTTTATGGTTTAGGGTAGGTAAGGGTATTTGGGTGATAAGGGTATTTTTAGAGTTTTGGTTGGGTGAGGGTATTTGGATGTTAAAGGTATTTATAGGATTTAGGGTGGGTCAGGGTATTTGGGTGGCAAAGATATTTTTAGGGTTTAGTGGTGGTTGAGTAAGGGAGTTGGGGGTTGATAAGGAAATAACACACACACACATTATATATATATATATATATATATATATATATATATATATATATATATATATATATATATATATATATATATATATATATATATATATATATATATATATATATATATATATATATATATATATATATATATATATATATATATATATATATACACAAAAACATTCCTCCACAAGAACGAAGCAGGAGCCCGAGGGGAACAAGTAAGACGGGTTTTATTGGCAAACAGGCAGTCCCAGTGGCGGCATATGCATTTCGGCGTGGAGCCTTCCTCAGTACCCAACACTGGGAGCCCTCATCTGTGTTGTATCATTCCTGCTGCCTCAGATGTAGTGTTGGTGTGATCCGCTCCTCCCCCTGGCGATAAGGCACACCTGTCGTAGTCCGTTTGACTTAGAGGACTACAACTCCCAAAAGGCCATATGATTGCGGCAATTCGGGTCGGTGAAATGGGAAAGGCGTGTAGGTAATCTTCACCGCGGTCACACAGCAGGACACGATGACCAAGCCTTCCACTGCCCTAGAGCCAACAAACCAGTCCTCAAGTCCCCTTATGACGCCACAGCCTCACATACAGGAGATCCAATGTGCAGAGATCAAATATGCAGTTAGCACAAAGTCCAAAACGAGGTAGATTACCTCACTGCTTCGGGTCCTCTGTTAGCGAAGCGGGAACTGGACTATCCCTCCCGGGAAACCGTAGATGCCGTAAAGCAGATGCCAGCAGTTGTCCAGATCCCAAACGTGGTGGTGCTCCTGAATTGTGCAACTGGCAAGCACAAAATATATAAACGAAAACCTTCCTCCACAAGAACAAAGCAGGAGCCCGAGGGGAACAAGTAAGACGGGTTTTATCGGCAAACAGACAGTCCCAGTGGCGGCATATGCATTTGGGCGTGGAGCCTTCCTCAGTACCCAACACCGGGAGCCCTCATCTGTGTTGTATCATTCCTGCTGCCTCAGATGTAGTGTTGGCGTGATCCGCTCCTCCCCCTGGCGATAAGGCACACCTGTCGTAGTTCGTTTGACTTAGAGGACTACAACTCCCAAAAGGCCATATGATCGCGGCAATTCGGGTCGGTGAAATGGGGAAGGCGTGTAGGTAATCTTCACTGCGGTCACACAGCAGGACACGATGACCAAGCCTTCCACTGCCCTAGAGCCAACAAACCAGTCCTCAAGTCCCTTATGACGCCACAGCCTCGCATACAGGAGATCCAATGTGCAGAGATCAAATATGCAGTTAGCACAATGTCCAAAACGAGGTAGATTACCTCACTGCTTCTGGTCCTCTGTTAGCGAAGCGGGAACTAGACTATCCCTCCCGGGAAACCGTAGATGCCGTAAAGCAGATGCCAGCGGTTGTCCAGATCCCAAACGTGGCGGTGCTCCTGAATTGTGCAACTGGCAAGCACAAAATATATAAACGAAAACCTTCCTCCACAAGAACGAAGCAGGAGCCCGAAGGAAACAAGTAAGACGGGTTTTATTGGCAAACAGGCAGTCTCAGTGGCGGCATATGCATTTCGGCATGGAGCCTTCCTCAGTACCCAACACCGGGAGCCCTCATCTGTGTTGTATCATTCCTGCTGCCTCAGATGTAGTGTTGGCATGATCCGCTCCTCCCCCTGGCGATAAGGCACACCTGTCGTAGTCCGTTTGATTTAGAGGACTAAAACTCCCAAAAGGCCATATGATCGCGGCAATTCGGGTCGGTGAATGGGGAAGGCGTGTAGGTAATCTTCACCGCGGTCACACAGCAGGACACGATGACCAAGCCTTCCACTGCCCTAGAGCCAACAAACCAGTCCTCAAGTCCCCTTATGATGCCACAGCCTCGCATACAGGAGATCCAATGTGCAGGGATTAAATATGCATTTAGCACAATGTCCAAAACGAGGTAGATTACCTCACTGCTTTGAGTACTCTATTAGCGAAGCGGGAACTGGACTATCCCTCCCGGGAAACCGTAGATGCCGTAAAGCAGATGCCTACGATTTACAAAAAGGGGGTGGTGATGAACAGAGTGTCTGAGTTAAACAGACCACTCTTACCCAGTCCAAAGATCAGGGCTTGATCCATCACCGTTATTTATCTCACTGCCCCATCCCAGCTCAGAACCTGGCTATATGCAAATCAGTCTGTCCCTGGCCCAGTGCATCATGGGAACAGGGCAGACTAAACTACCAAGCCAATTCTTCACCAGAAAGGAGACAAGCCACCGGGGACCGGTTTCTGGCATTTCAGCCTTCTTCGGCCCGGCTTGCTTGAATCCTGATGGAGCAGTGAGAAAGGGACTCATGTCTGAGTATACCCTGCCACACCTATAGTGGCCACAAACGATTTACAAAAAGGGGGTGGTGATGAACAGAGTGTCTGAGTTAAACAGACCACTCTTACCCAGTCCAAAGATCAGGGCTTGATCCATCACCGTTATTTATCTCACTGCCCCATCCCAGCTCAGAACTTGGCTATATGCAAATCAGTCTGTCCCTGGCCCAGTGCATCATGGGAACAGGGCAGACTAAACTACCAAGCCAATTCTTCACCAGAAAGGAGACAAGCTACCGGGGACCGGTTTCTGGCATTTCAGCCTTCTTCGGCCCGGCTTGCTTGAATCCTGATGGAGCAGTGAGAAAGGGACTCATGTCTGAGTATACCCTGCCACACCTATAGTGGCCAAAAACGATTTACAAAAAGGGGGTGGTGATGAACAGAGTGTCTGAGTTAAACAGACCACTCTTACCCAGTCCAAAGATCAGGGCTTGATCCATCACCGTTATTTATCTCACTGCCCCATCCCAGCTCAGAACCTGGCTATATGCAAATCAGTCTGTCCCTGGCCCAGTGCATCATGGGAACAGGGCAGACTAAACTACCAAGCCAATTCTTCACCAGAAAAGATGCCAGCAGTTGTCCAGATCCCAAACGTGGCGGTGCTCCTGAATTGTGCAACTGGCAAGCACAAAATATATAAACGAAAACCTTCCTCCACAAGAACGAAGCAGGAGCCCGAGGGGAACAAGTAAGATGGGTTTTTTTGGCAAACAGGCAGTCCCAGGGGCGGCATATGCATTTCGGCGTGGAGCCTTCCTCAGTACCCAACACCGGGAGCTCTCATCTGTGTTGTATCATTCCTGCTGCCTCAGATGTAGTGTTGGCGTGATCCGCTCCTCCCCCTGGCGATAAGACACACCTGTCGTAGTCCGTTTGACTTAGAGGACTACAACTCCCAAAGGCCATATGATCGCGGCAATTCGGGTCGGTGAAATGGGGAAGGCGGGTAGGTAATCTTCACCGCGGTCACACAGCAGGACACAATGACCAAGCCTCCCACTGCCCTAGAGCCAACAAACCAGTCCTCAAGTCCCCGTATGACGCCACAGCCTTGCATACAGGACAGGAGATCCAATGTGCAGGGATCAAATATGCAATTAGCACAATGTCCAAAACGAGGTAGATTACCTCACTGCTTCCGGTCCTCTGTTAGCGAAGCGGGAACTGGACTATCCCTCCCGGGAAACCGTAGATGCCGTAAAGCAGATGCCAGCAGTTTTCCAGATCCCAAACGTGGCGGTGCTCCTGAATTGTGCAACTGGCAAGCACAAAATATATAAACGAAAACCTTCCTCCACAAGAACGAAGCAGGAGCCCGAGGGGAACAAGTAATATATATATATATATATTTACCTACTGGCGGTCACCAGTGGGTAGATATAGGAAATCCGCAACATTCTATTTGAAACAACTTTGGCGCCGGTTGACGAATCTTCACAAATTTTTTAAAACTGGTGGGGCGCTTCTGTCCGCTCCTATCCTGTAAGCCTTGGGGTGATTCGTGAAGCAGGTGCCCGAAAAAAAAGGGGGGTCCCAAAACGTGTTTTCCTCATGCAATTTTCCATAGGTACCGTTCATCGCGGCTACAGCCCAAACAGCTGAACGTAATTACACCAAATTTGGCAAAGTTGTAGTCCTCAGTTTAGACTCATGCCTTTTGCTTCAATGGTGTAAAGCCGTTCAGTAGTTCCTGAAAAAATGACATTTAAAAGTACATATATATCTATGGCATCGGAGGATCCGCGGACCCTGCCGTGTACGAGCTGCATGCTAATTGGCTGTCAACACTCCAAACCAGGAAGTGTTGGTAACCATCTTGTGCCTCTGTAGAACAGTGGCACAAGAAACCTATAAAAAAACATGTAAAACACGAAAAATGGGCAGGGTAGAAACACCCTGACCCCCTAGGCCTGTTCAAGGGGTCCTACAAGGACCCCCAAGACCCTAATTTTTTAAAAAATCGGCAAAATCTGCGCAGGATGCGCGGATCCTGCCGATCCCCCCAAAAAACCGCTTCCAGTCTAATTAGCCCCTGAGGGGGCCAAATCCCGGGGGCTTGAGGAAAAAAGTGTGGGGTGGCCAATCCCCCCCACACTGCCCCGGCGACCGCCACCCCCGGGGCTTTAACATAATATATGCGGGGGCACACGGCCCCCCCACAGCCCCGGGGAGCGCCACCCCCCGGGGCTTAATAGTATAATTTTTGAGGGGCCTCTATGGCCCCTGAGCCCCGGGGACTGCCAACCCCGGGGCTTAATGTAATTAACATTGCGGTGAGGCACAATGCCCCCCTGCAGCCCCGGGGCTTATTTTTTTTTCAATTTAAAAAAAACCTGTGTGGGGGGTCTTGAACCCCCCACACACCCCAGTGACCGCCACCTCCACAGGGCACTAAATATTTAAATGGCGGGTGGTCCGTGACAGACCCCCAGCCCCGGGGACGACATCCCCTTAGGGCTTTGCAGATGGTGGGAGGGGGAGAGATATATATACACACACACACACAGTTTTCACTTACCTGCAATATACTTACATTTTCATTGTAAAGGTATGAGTGGTAAAGGCATATTCATGGTAATGACTTGTGTGGTAAAGACGTATGTGAGGCAAAGGACGCATGGTAAAGGCATGCAAGGTAATGGCATTGGCTCTTCCGTCTTACATCAATGCTGAAGTGGTACGTGGCCCAGTTGCTCAGAGCCCATAGTAAGTTGGGTCCTGGGACGTCAGGAGTGAAACGCCTCAACCCCCACGGTTGGGCGCAGGTATGCATGCTGCTCCATGGGCCTCTGAAAGGAGTTCTAACATCTACGTTGGTGTGTAAGTTGAGCTATAAATGGTTCGAACTGTGTTCTGTGCTCAGATGGATTGATGCATGTATAGAGAGAAGCTCAAATTAGTAAATAAAGAGCTGCATGTTCTTAAGGTAGACAGTTGATTATCATGAATGATGCTGCCAGACTAATCTTCAGAGTGCCTAGACAAACTCATGCCACCCCCCTTTTACGCCAGCTACATTGACTTCCAATCAGGCAGAGAACACATTTTAAAGGCCTCTGCATTGCACATAAAGCCATTTACGGTCAAGGCCCGAGGCATATTAAAGATAGCCTAGTCAAATGCAATCCAAGTAGAACACTACGGTCATCAGAGGCCAGTCTGTTGGTCTGCCCTTGTTTCTTCCTGTCCTCCTTCGGAGGAAGAGCCTGTTCTACTTGCATCCCCCTAATCTGGACAAGCTGCCAGAGAATGTACGTAAGGAGCATTCTCTGCTTCCCTTTAGGATGAAGCTCAAGACAGTACTATTTTCGGAGGCATGTGGCGCATTCTAGTGTATACCATTTTCACCCGGTGAAAGGCAGTACCTTCTCACAGCGCTTAGAGACCTGACGGTGATAACGCGCTTTACAAATTACAATTACAAATTACAAATAGTCCGACAGAAACAAGTCTAGCATGATGGATAGGGTATCCATTTGTAGATGGAGATACAGAGGAGTGTGGAAGTACATATGAGATGTTGAACTGGTGAGAGGGTGCCTGCGCACAACCACATGTGGGTTAGTACAGCTCCGCATGTGGGTTGATGTACAGGTGGAGTGATATATGAATGAACTGATGAGCATATATCAGGTTACCCTGTCTTCGGCTCCTTGCCAAATGCCCACTGCTTCTGCCTGGGCCATATTGCATTCATTGCCTGATCTCTCTTTCTAACTATCTTATGGCCCTTTATCAGACTTGGAGCACAAAGGTTGTGTCAGGACATAGAGTTCCTCAAAGTGGTCACAGTACTAGCCAAGATAATTGCAGTCACTAAACAAAAGTTCATCTTGTAGCATTCAAAGTTATCTTCCTCCCGCGGTGCATATTAACAAAGGGAAAGCACATGGACAGAGAGGAAGGACAAACCAGAAGACCACATTGTTGAGATACAATCAGGGAAATTCAGTGATAAGCCCAGACGTCATCATGGTGTCGAATGTAGTGCAGGATTAAAGGATGGTCCACGTGGACGTGCCTAACAACCTGAACTCCATGAAAGTGTGAGAGTTTACCAAACTTCAAGTCACATTTAGAGTTAGGTGATCATTCACCAAAATGCCTGGGTTATTGCAAGTGCCATCAAGCACAACTTTGTAATAATTATTAGGCTGTTATGTTCTCGAATCCATGGACTCTGCAGCGCAGATGGAGAAGTGGGGGTCATAAGGGAACAAAACTCTACCTCTTTCCTACACAATCATTTTACTGTAATGAATATTTTGGGTCAGTAATGGTTAGAAAGAAGAATTACTTTCCTGAAATGAAGGATGCTGTTCTTAATGATTGTTACACTCCTGTATGAATAGTTGGGACTGAAAAGATTTTGTATTATACAGCAATATGACCCTTGCACTCAGGAAGGTGTATCTTTTTGTACCTTAGCCAAACTTTTGCAGCTTTAACTGAGATGGTTTCACGCTGAACGGTGAGTTTATCCTCCTGTTTAAGGTTTCTTGCATTAAACGAAATGTTTAGTTTTCCTGGTGTTTTTTCTCTATTTAGGTCCATTCGTATTCCCTCTACATCCTAATAAGTAACCCAATCATTGCCAATCAGAAGCATCCATGACATGATATTGGCTCTTTACAGGACGGATGGTGTTCTTTGGGTAACATGCTGCGCTTGGTTTGTGCCAAACATAACCTCTTGCATTCTGGCACAAAATATCCATATTCATTTCATTTCTTCGGACCTTGAAGCATTTTGTAATACGTCTACAGTGTCTCCTGAGCATTTTTGCATTCTTGAAATGAGATTCAGTGAGGACGTTCTTGAGTAATGGCTTTTTTCTTCCCACCCTAACATACAGACCAGATTTGTGGAGTGCCTGGTGAATTATTGTCTCATGCGCACTTTGGCTAGTCTTGGCCATAACAGCCTTCAACTTATTCAAAGTAGCCAGGGGGAACATTCCCTTCAAGGTTATCAATTGACAGAAGCCAACTTTTACAACTGTTGAAATTTGTGGTGTCAAGTCAAAATAGGCTCCTATATTCTTGACCACTTCAAGACACTTTGATTAAGAGGTGAGGGGCTGGGTAGAGGGAGGTTTTACAGTGAAGTCACTAATAATAGTTACATTTTTCTTTTTTAGCACATAATATATTCTGGTATAAGCCATTCTGCAAAGGCTTTTCTTCAGAAATGACAACAGAAAGTGACAAATTACACTTGCCAATGCAACTACTTGTATGGTTACAAGGTCTAGTAATGATTTAAAGCTTTGTAGTAATGCACATGTCATCTTGGTAATTTTTGACTGACAAGATGATAAAGTTATGCACTGTATGTTCTACATAGTAGAATTCTCAAAACCAGATGGCATGACTCCTTTAAATAGCATTTGGTCAACAGTTTCAAACGTCATTGACAGATCTAGGATCCAGAAAAGCTACCTCTAAACTTTATCTCACTCTAAGGTCCTGCCATGTCATTTCCAAAATCACATTCATACATCAGACTCATTGAACACTCACTACATAAGAGAACTACAGATTGTTTTGTCTCAATGAAGACCAGGAGGGGTTTCACCTATGTCTATCTGTTGGAAAACGAGGCAGTATCTGTGAGGTCTGCACAAATAACATTACTACATTTTTCCTTCACTGGGAACCAAACACCCAATTATAGCGCCTGTCTCTCAGAGGGTAGCGTTGCAGAGCAATCTGAGGATTACTAAAAGGGAGGTGGTGTGGGCTAGTAACTGCCATTACAGGTTTGCCGCCATAACACTCAATAATTGATTGTCCAGTCTGTACTTTGCTTTATAAAGGTAAGAGTACATTTATTAAACACACAAACTACTCAATACTATGCTCCAATTTACAAATATACATAAGCTGTTGGAATTACTTTGTGACATTGCATAACATCCCCACCCCTCCCGCAGGGGGATGGGGTCTAGTACCACCACTCGCATGTATGCACATCATCTTGCCCCCAAATGCAGTTAGTCGAACATAACCTGGAGCTAGGCATCATCCCAGTGGTGACCCACCCCATTACCTTAACAAGCATTTTAAATAGGCTCACCTGCCCTGGTGACACACAACCCTGACTGAGCATTTCCTACTGACCACAAAGTATACAACTCTACATCTTAAAGGCTAACAGTCTAGGTTCTTCACCTAAGAACAGCAGCAAGAAAATATGTTTAAGCATCACTTCAGGATGATAGTACTAATTACATTTGTTGATCATTAGAAGGCATTTACAGCCCCTAAAGGCATCACAGATGAAATCAGAGGATTACACATATACAGCTAGACACCCTAGCAGGCATGTCTGGCAACATAACCCCACTTTGCTTATGACATCACAGGACTCAGTATTAGATTGAATGACCCAACTGTAGTCAAGATAGCGAGGAAAGAATATGTGAGGGCCTTGGCCTTGGTGGAGGTCAAACAAATCTGGGAGGAGGCTCATTGGCAGGAATTGAAGGAGGCATCGACGCAGAGGGATCCCACTCTATTCTGGAACATAATTAACCGTAGGGATAGGAAAATAGTGGACCCACTGCCCAATCACATTACATGCCAACAATGGCGTGAGCACTTCTCGAATCTCTACTCAGGGGAAGATTGCCCAGAGCCCCTATCCATGGAAACCGCTCCATTTATTTGAGAAGACTATGAAATAATGGACAGGTTTGATCTCCATGAGGTGGAGCAAGCAATACATAGCATTTCCCCAGGGAAGGCAGCAGGCCCGGATGGTCTCCCCGGGGACCTGCTTCTGTGTGATCCCATGCCATGGGCCAACTTATCCTCCTGGTTATGAATTTGATAGCAAGAGGATTTACCGTTCCGGACTCCTGGAAAGGAGCCGAGGTGGTCCCAATATTTAAAAAGGGCAATAGGGAGGACCCTGCCAACTACCGGCCAATCAGTCTAATTGACGTGATACAGAAGGTGGTTGGCAGGGTTCTTTTCTCGAGGTACAGAACCTGGATAGAGGATGGAAACATCCTGTCACATTTCCAAGCAGGTTTCAGGCAGAAGGTGGGAACAATGGATCAGGTCCTCAGATTCTTAATGATCTATTGGAAGTCAGTCCTTTTGGGTAAAGGGAGTTTGTACCTGGCTTTCATAGATCTGAAGACCGCTTTTGACCTGGTCCCCCGGGACAAGCTCTGGAAGGTGGTTCAGCACCTGGGTATGCCATCTTATATTCTTGACTTCCTGATAAGATTGCATACAGGTAATGCGTGCGTGCGTGCCACGATTAAGGTAGCGCTTAGGCAAATCGCCCTCTGACATTAGTACCGCTAACAGTGTGCTCTTTTTAAATCCCCGTTTTGTGTATTTTATTTTAATTGAGTTGCATTTCCCCTGATTTTAAAACTTGGACATCTGCATACTTGCACTGTAATAGTGACACTCACCGCTCTTTTGGCGGGTCCCTTTCCTCGCGTTTTCCTTTCACTGCGGCCATCTTGGGGGTAACTCGGGACACCCAGCAGCGCCGTCTTTGTCAGCGGGCTAGTGGTCCCTGGACACCATCGACAGCTACTTAAGGTGGCCATGCAAGCGCGCAGAGTGTGCGCGCAGCGTGTGCGCGCCGGAGTCGCGCCAGAGTCCAGCCCGTCTGCGCCTGTCCGCGCACGGACGGGCCCAGGGGCCTGGACTCTTGGTCGTAGGTTGATATATACATCGAGAGAGCTACACCAACTGGATACAGGTGTGCAGAGTCTGGATTCTACAGCCATGACCAAACTAAAGGAGAATAATATCCTACGACCTTATAGTGGTAAATCTAGGACCTAGTCTTCCTCATTGAAGCTAACTAGCCTGAATACGAGGTCGCTTCATAAACATTATTTGGAAATCTTCACCCTTCTTCAGGATGGAGATATTGATATTTTAACCCTTACAGAGACATGGATGGGTGATAACTCCCTGCCGGACATCATAGCCGCCCTCCCAAACAATTACGATGCGCTATGGCACAATCGTGCAGATAACGCCCGTGGGGGAGGAGTAGCAATCCTTTTTAAAAAACACTTAACAGTCGTTAAAATAATGGCTGAAACAGTGGACCTAGCGGACCTACTTGGGGTAAAGATTTTTTTGAACAACTCATGCCTCGCAGTCCTCACAGTCTATCGTCCGCCTAACTCCACCCCATCATTTAATGATTTATTTGCCCCTATTATGTCGGATATCTGTACAAGATATCAAAAAGTTGTGGTAACTGGGGATTTTAATATGCATTGGGATAATTCTCATAAAGATCTGGCATCTCGCCAACTGGAGACAACTATGACCTCACTGGGTATCAAACAACTTGTTGAAGCACCTACACACATCAAGGGTCATACCCTTGATCTTATATGGACCTCAGATTCAAATGTGGTCCTTATGGATGTTCTACCCTGTACGTGGTCGGATCATCATTTGGTGAATTGTGTTATCCATATTGATGCTCTTTCAGGCCACCCACCTTTTAGAGTTGGGAAAGTCCGCCAATGGAAAAAAGTTGATTTAAAAACTTTGACAGATACCTTTCCGAAATATGTCCGACCATTGGTCGCTGGAGGTGACCTGGATCAGAGTTACACGGACCTTACATGGAACCTGAGACAAGCAATTGACAAGATAGCACCTGAAAGGACACAGAAAATAAAAGGGTCAGGTAAAGGAGCCCCATGGTTTACCCCGCTTCTGAGGGAGCACAAAAGGAAACTTCGTGGTTTGGAGAGAAAATGGAGGAAAACTAAAGAGGCCATAGATCGGGAACAGTATAAAGCTTCTCTTCAATCATACAAAAAGCTTATCCTGCTAGCTAAAGCAGAATACTATGAGTCCCGTATAAATAAGGCTGAGAACATTCAGAAAGAAAACTTCAAAATTCTATCAGAGTTGAGTAAGAAACCAGAAAACTCTGAAATAACAATAGACTGTAACACTTTCCAACGTTACTTTTTGGAGAAAGTGGATACTATTCTCTCTGATATTAAAAATAACACCTTGAGGGGTCTCGTCTTACCGTCGGACCCCCAGAGCCCTTCGGAATTCACCATCTCGAAGTTCCCAGAGATAGATGCCTTAAGCCTTGAACAGCTGATGGGTAGAACCAAGTCAGGTTCTCCAGCGGATCCGTGTCCCCCTAGTGTTTTTCGCTTGGCACGCCCTATTTTGGAGGAGCACATCATCTCTCTCCTTAACAGCTCATTGGAGATCGGCCATATACCAGCAGGTTTCAAGGAGGCTCGAGTCAAGCCCCTAATAAAAAAGTCAGGTGCCGACCCTGCTGTCCTAAAAAACTATAGGCCGATCTCCCAATTGCCTTTTCTGTCTAAGATCTTGGAGCAGCATGTCCTGAAGTCCCTGTCCTTATACCTGGAGTCTCATCATCTACTCCATGAGCGGCAGGCAGGGTTCCGGGCACATCACAGCACCGAGTTGGTGATGCTCTCGGTGTTGGATGAATTAAGAGGTATGGCTGACTGTAAGAAACCGAGCGCCCTGATACTTTTAGATCTTTCAGCGGTGTTCGATACTGTCAGCCATACCCTGCTCCTGGACAGATTGGCTGCCTTTGGGGTTAGGGACGTGGCCTACAAGTGGCTTCAATCATTTCTATCGGGGAGGACGCAGAGGATCCAATTGGGGGACTGTACATCTGATGTGGGCACCTTGGAGTGCGGGGTCCCGCAGGGCTCCGCACTATCCCCATTACTGTTTAATCTGTACCTGCAACCATTGATTGATTATTTGGCTAACATGGGCTGCAAAGTATTTAACTACGCTTACGATACTCAGCTGCTACTTAGTATTGATAATACAGTTGCGGCGCAGACCCATGCTCAGAACATCCTTAGACACACGGTCGGGTGGATGACTGTAAATCTGTTGGAAATAAATCCGGATATAACGGAGGTTCTGGTAGTTTCAACTACTAATTCACCTTGGAGTGGCCTATATTGGCCACAGGAGTTAGGTCCTACCCCAAAATCATGTGCAAATGTGAAAAGTCTGGCCATTAAGCTCGACCACGAACTGCCAATGGGTAGTCAGATTTCCTCTGCCGTAGGGAGCTGTACCAACTTAATTAGACAGCTGCGCAAGCTAGTTCCCATTCTTTCTTCATCCATGCTCCGTTCGGTTGTTGTTGCAACCATTATCTCAAGATTAGACTATGGGAACGCCCTCTATTTAGGTCTCCCCAAAACCCTGACCAATAGATTGCAGGTTGTTATGAACGACGTGGCACGATTAATCTTTAGGCTCCCTAGAAGGACCCATGCCTCCCCTCTATTGCACAGCCTACATTGGCTCCTGATAAAAGAGAGGGTAGAGTTCAAAAGCCTATGTACGGCTCATAAGGCAATTTATGGGCAATCACCTGCTTATATCAAAGATCGCCTGGAGGTGTATAACCCCAAGCGAACACTTAGGTCCTCCGATACTCAGTTACTGGCTTGTCCCCGTTACAAGCTGGTAACTAAGGGAGGGAGATCTTTCTCAGTCCAAGTCCCTCAGTTACGGAATAAGCTACCAGAAGCCCTACGTAGAGAAGTAAATCTCTTGCGTTTCAGGAAGTTGCTGAAAACATTGTTGTTCAGGAAAGCTTTGGGCGCGATGTAAAATCCTACCTTTGTTGGCCTGTATTACGCATTAAGCCGTTGCTGGAGTTTTCATCTGTCTGAGCGCCTAGAGACCTGTCGGTGATTTGGCGCTATATAAACTCAAGGTAACAATAACAATAACAATACAGGTAACTATGCAAGAATTAGATGGGGAACCCAAGGGGAGGTTACAGAGAGGATCGTGGTGAACAGAGGGGTACGCCAAGGATGCGTGCTGGCCCCCACCCTATTTTCACTGTTCATCAATGGGGTGGTGGGCTACCTCAATAAGGAACCAACAGACGCTCCAGTGTTGGCAGGCGAGAAGACACCTACCCTCTTTTTTGCCAACGATACTCTCTTAATTTCCAAGTCACCGGATGGTCTACAGAAACTGCTGAATAGATTTGATTCATTTTGTAAGGAGCAGGGGTTAGCTATCAACACCAGTAAAACCAAGTTGATGACCCCTCCAAACGCTTTAGGAATAATATCACCCTAAACGATGTCCCACTAGATGTGGTTGAGTCCTTTGATTATCTGGGGATTAGAATCTCGAAAAGTATGAAGGGGTCCTCCCATTTAGATAAGATGCTTTTAAACCATAGGTGTCCGGGGCTATTGTTAGAGAGCAGAATCTCTCGGTGAGCAGGCCGGTCGCCCCGGCGCTTGCTATTTATGAAGGGAAAGCATTATCCTCGGCCCTCTACGGGGCTGAACTCTGGGATATGGAGAATCTTGGAGAACTATCCAGGTCCGAAAAACAAATTTTTAAGAGACCTAACCTCGCTTCCTGCCTCTACCCCCTTGAAGCCTTTGTTTTACGATACAGGAAGGAGACATATTCAGGATATTGCTATGCTTCGCCCCTTGCTTTTCTGGCCCCGCCTTAAGAGGTCTACTGAGCTGTCTAATTATGCTGCGGCTTTTGATGAGTTGTTGTCAATTGACACTGGGCGCAGGATAAAATGGCTGGCTGACCTTAGGCCTCTTACTGGCCTTATTGGATTAAGTGAGGCTTGGGCTAGCCAGATTCCTCCATCTAAACAGGACTTAAAGCGTGCCTACTGGGACTGGGTGTCGAAACGTGACCTATCCATCCAACAGACAGGGAAACAAACTGAGGGGTTCTTTGAACACAAAAACACCTGTAGACTGGAACCCTATCTCGACTTCATCCAGGTCCCTAGGGACAGGTCGCTGTATATGAAGATTTGGAACCCTGCAACTCAATACTCTGACATCATTATGGAAAGGGTCAAACTCAGTTCCTTCACCTTGCCCAAGCTGTGCACACCCTGAGGAGTCTATTGCTCACTTTTTTCCGGCATGTCCGGCCTACAAAAATGCTAGAGAAAAGTGGCTTAAGCCAGTATGTAAGTCATTGGGCTTCATGAGCCACGTCGCTGCCCTGCGTATCTTGAAAACTGACACCTCCTCTCTGACATTAGTTTGTGGAGTAGCCAAATACCTAGGGTGTGCTTGGTTAATACGAATAAAAGCCTTAGGAAAGAGCGTAGTGGGACCTTAAATTTGGAAGACATGGGGCGACTGATTTGATGTAACACCTTAATGTTGGGAAAACATTCGGCTCTTATTCCCTTCTTTTTATGCATTTGCGATAATGGATTTATGAAATTAATCATTAATTTTAATTTGTATATACTGTGGCTTTTTTAATGATTTTTAATTTATATGGTTATTATGATATCTGTGCTCCTTCTAAATGTGGCCATTTAACCCTGTGATTATTATTTTATTTTTTTACACGTGTATTGCTTTTATGATAAATCTTTTATCAAATAAAGCTTATCTACTACTTATGACATCACCTTACACATGTGACTTTCAGTCCCCTTAAAAGAAATAACGTGGTTAAATACATTTGTGGTGCAATTCCACCTCTTCGCCTCCAGGGGATGCCCTTCTCCAGACATCCCCAACTCAAGCCCTTCACTCCATGAAGCACTTCTCGATACACCCCCAGCTGTAGAACAAATGTTCCAGCCCAGGAGGTGATTCAATGCTGACTGAGCCCTTGAGGGGTTGTTTCTTTTAGGTTCCCATGAGACTTAAAGAGGGACTTTTCATTCTTCGTGCTGGGGGAGACTGCTTTGCTCCTGCAGCTCCCCCTGCACCATGGCACTTACTTGGTGGTGACCCCGTCCTCCTGGGGCCACCACAAACAGAGAAAACACTGTTTTTCCCTTGCCGGCCGGTCTAGACAACGTTGCAAATCCCCAATAATGCCCTATGGGACGTTATGGCATTATGGGGCGAATTGCCACGTTGTCATGCATGTTCTAGTAGCGGCTCTCCCACTGCGTCGGGGAGAGCCACGATCACCCCGCTGGGGGCTTCGCCGCATCCCGCTCGTCAGTGAGGGGCCCGGTCCCACCCGGACCCCCAGGGGATACATCGCAGCTCGGGGAGCCAACCCCCGGCTGCTCCTGCGCGGTTAGTGCTTCTTGCGGCCCGGGGATCTCATCCCCGGCCGCTCATCTTCTCGTGGGGCCCGGGCCTCCACATTGCTACCTTGATGGAAAGCCACCTGAGAAGCCCACCCCGGTCTTTCCTGCCTGCTCCTCGCACGGCCAGCACCCTCGCGTGCTGCTGAGGGAGCAGGCATCGCGTTTCTGGTCTGCCCGCTCCGGCGGGCAGGCATGGAGGCTCGCACTGGTTCCGCTGGCCTGGGGGGAGTGCGACGGCAATCCCCCCTCCTCTTGGCAGCCACTGGGGAGTGCGACGGCACTCCCCCATTCTTCCAATGCACTTCGGAGGCCTGGAGGTGGGGTCCCGGGAACCATGGGCAATTCTTCACGGGGAGCGCGACGGCGCTCCCCGGATTGCCTTCTTCTCCGCCACAGGCATTGCGGCCTGGAGTTATTCGTCCTGGGCCCCAGGGCTCTTCACGGGGGCGTTCATCTTCTCTGCAGGCAGCTTTGGAGCCATTCTTCAACGGGAGCACGATGGCGCTCCCCGACTTAGCTTCCTTGCGAGGGGGGTTGTGCGATTGAGTGCCCCCTCCACTCTTCTACCCTCTTCGGAGCCTGGAGTTGGGAGCCCGGGCCCCTCACACCATGCCCAGGGGGGCACGACGGCGCTCCCCTGTCTCTCATTTCGGTGGGGGCCAGGGTGGGCTTCTGGACCCTCTGCATGGCATTTTTACGGGGAGCGCAATGACGCTCCCCAACTTCACTTCTGCTGTCGGGCAGCCCCCAGGACTTAACCCTGGGGGCCCATTAAAGACCGGTGGCAGAGCTCCACGAGCTTTGTTGTCAGTCTTCTTGGAGGTCAAAGGTTGCCTACCTTCTGGGGGCATATCTTGGACCCCAGGCTGCCGATTTGCACCATTTTCACCTCCTCTTGCTCCTGGTGGAGCTCCCCAGCCACTGGAAGCACACTCCATCACCCTCGTGGTCTCAATGAGAGTGCATTCAGCAGGAAGCGTCTTCACTGGCTCCCTGCACCAGCCTTTTGCCTGGCTCTCCTCCTGGGCCTCTCCACTCCCTGCACAGAGCCTCCTGCTTCTGTGCACTGGCCCTGGTCTCTTCTCCTGGCGCTGTTCAGAATCCTGGGAAAGTCAGGGGGTTCCTCCTTCCAACTGCCCATGGGGCCAGGCTCCAGCACCCTCTGCCTCAGCAGACCACACCCCAGAGAGAGCTTATCTTCCTGTGCAAAGCTTTGTAAAGTTTGGGGAGGGGGCTGGCAGAAAGTTTATGTTTGTCCTATCAAACAGCGACACATCACTTCACTGCCCCTGCTCCCTCCTTCCTGCCCAGGCCTCTGGGTTGGTTCAAGATGGCATCATACAGGGGTCTTCTGCCACATGATCTCTGAAATCCCCTCCCCCCACGCTGCCTTCTCCCTCATGCAGCCAGGTGCTTGGTAGCTGCTGCTGATGGATGAGCCTGTAGCTCCACCCATCTTCTGTTCTTTGGAGAGGAGGCCTTTGCTCATGGAAGGAAGGTCATTAATCCAGCCTGCTGAGGTCAGCCCCCAGCCAGGCCCTGGTTATGGGCTAATTCAGAATAATGACCCAAAATCAGTACAAATATAACTCTGGGCAGAATACTTCTTCTCACACAAGTTACAGTGGACTTTAGTGCATGTCTGGAATTGGTAGGCCTTAGGAAAGTGAAACTAGCACATGGGCTCCACATCCCCATAGGAGAATAATGAAGTGAAAACAGTAAAACACACTGACGTTCCCTGGCATGTTTCTTCCAAGTGTATACAGCCTATTACATGTCACCACCCAATTCTGCATAAGTCCTGCCACACCATTCACTTTATAGCTTGGGCTGCTCATGCCAGGAATCTCCCCTACGCAGCCCCTACATGTGTGCAAACGCAAGTACACATGTGTCTTGTATTTGTATTTGTATTTGGTATTTGTAGAGCGCATATATCACCATAAGGTCTCATAGCGCTTGCTAGTGTTCACGGCAGGACAGAACAGAGAAAGGTTTGAATTACAGAGCTAAGTTAAACAACCGGGTTTTGAGTAGTTTACGATATTTCTTATGATCCGTCTCCAGACGGAGGGGTAGAGGTAAGGTGTTCCAGGTTTCTGGGGCCACCCTTGAAAAGGATCTACCCCCATTTCTGGCAGTTCGGATCTTCGGCACTGTCAACTGTAACCAGCCCAGTGCCCCCGACTCCAGCTGCTGCGCAGCGGCCTAGTCAAGCTAGGGGGACACCAGTAAAATCCACATGGAGTCTCTTTCATCATCACTTCGCTGTGGGTGAGTCCCAACTTAGGAGGCTCTCCCACAGTAAAAGCTCAACAAATAGGTGCTGAAAAAGCGAATAATCTGGGCGGCTCAGAGTGTCAGAACCACCTTCTAACACTATCATAATTGTTTGGACAATAATTCCTGAGATTGTGAAGATTCATTGAGGATTTTGCAAAAAAAAGGCACAGTTACTTCATATGTTTAGATCAAATGGAACTTTGCTCCATGCCAGCGATGTATTTTTTTACAAAAATCACGCAATATGAAATTTAGAGTCCAGTACCAGAATTTGTATGGTTTCAAGGTGAGAGGTCTTTCAGACACCTGAATATTTGCTGGTCTTGAGCTGATCTTCCATTAATGTCAGCAAATTCTACAAGATTGCTGAATTTGAAGCCAGGTAATGGGTTGTAGTTAAGGAGTTGGGGAATCATTGATGACCTCCTTGTTATGAGATAGCCCTGATGAAATATCTCAATGCAATGTACTGACTTTGGTCAAAATAAAACCTATTATCAGATAATTGTAAATTGTCTATGCCATTGTTCACTGCTGTGAGTTTAATACATTTATCTTGATTACAGAAAAGTTATATAATACTTTCTTGAGAATTCTAAATTTCATGGAATATAATGTGCATGTTAGATCCCTGAATATGCAGTCTGCAGTATCTAGAATGCTTACTGACCTGCAGTTGGTGAGTGGAGAGAACAAAGATAGCTGAACAGATTTCCATTCATTTCTTCAAATCAGGGAGTTCAGATGCATATGTTCAACACGTAACGCAATATACTGAGGCAATGAAACAGATGTTGTTGAGATATTTGATGGGAAAGAACTCAAAATTATATTTTATATATCTGATACCAAACAAATAGTAGGTTTTCAGGCATCTCCTTTTTCCTCAGCGTGGACCAAATAAGTGTTGGGTTGACTGAGTCTAAGGCTGTTTTCTTGTCTAAAATAGGCAGGAACAGTGGAAGGTTTTTTAACTTCACATATTTAATGCACATGAAACAGAGCCTTGTTGCCTGATCATTGCTGATCGAATGTGCCCACCACGGTGATGAAAACTTCCAGCAGCCAGCCAGGCTCCGGCCCCTTTCAACATAGTCTTGTATATGGTTTAGTAGTAGCTTCCTTTATATTTTCCCTGCTCCATCCAACAATGACATTGATAAATAGTTTGCACTGTCTGATCGTGAGCCTTTTTAGGTCGAGCCTAGACGTGCAAGCAATGCAAAGCATTGCTTGCTGTCTGCTCGACAACTATTGTTGCCCGTTTCTGGGAATGTAGACACGAGTTGGACGCGCGCTTTTCCAGTGTCAGTTTTGTCCGTTTGAGCACGCTTCTGAGATGCGCTTGCGCAGACGCACACACAGCCCCTGCTTTCGCTTGGCTCACACACACGCACACAAACACGCAGGCATACGCACACACGCACACTGCATACAAACACGCGCACACAGACACACATATCACCGCGGCGCCCCACTTACCGCGTCAGCGGCCTCAGCCGCCACTCCTGACTTCTGCTGTGCGTCCCAACTGCTCCTGGGCCATCCACTCCGTGGGCGCGGGCTTCGCGCAAGACGGAAGTCCGGCTCCATGACAGGCGTGACGCTCCCGAACTTCCGGTTTCGGGATGCGCACGCTCACGGCTTGTTGAAAATGTATTAAGCTTCCATTGAGACACAGAAGAGATTGAAGCAGTGTTACTTTTCATTGTGCTGTAGCAGTGTTGCTTTCCACGGATGGTGCTTTTATCCACAGAAAAGGATGGGTAGAGTATGTGGGATTCATTGTGATTTTATGAAAACCTCAAAACAAACAGCTGTGGAATGTTGTGGCATGTGAGTGCTATTTGTCCCTTCCTGCTCCTTTCTCCTTAAGCAATTAGTAAAGGATTTTGAAAGGGTTCTCGATTCGTTCACCGCTAGCAGTGCATCCAGTAGATAGCAGAATTATTGGGAGCATTTGTTCCTTTGGGTCTAATACAGTATATTACTGTACGGCCCGGGAGCCGCATGCGTCCAATGCGACACCCCCCCCCCCCCTAAATTAGATGGTAGTGTTATTGCGCAGAAGTGCCATTGACTTGACCTCTGAGAACTGATCCAACCTCCAATGCAACCAGACCAAATGCGCGAGCTGTTCAAATGTTAGGTTTGCACCATAACGAAATTCCGGTCTTCTTTGTCAGTATGCCTCCATTAATTCAGAGCAGTTGTGACATTTCTGGAATTTGCTCAGTCAAATGCAGTGGTTCTCACAGTTCATGATCAGAATCATAATGGTGTCCTTTCGTGTCTGTTACCGCCTGGAAAAGCCTCTTCCAGTAGCTGCTCTCCACGGATTCGTACACTGCTACTCATACCAGTAGTGGCAATTCCTTCATAGCCCTTAAGTTAGTATTTGAAAGAAGTATGTTTTCTCTGGCACGGATTCATTGGTTACACAATAGGTTTGGACCTTTCACATATTCCTTGCAGTTTTCTAAATCAGTTTTACTATGTTTTTGGCTCCTTTTCTGCGACTCATATGCCGTGCTACATAGAATTAGTGAGATTTCTTCAAAGGTATTGTGATTTATTTGCAGTCTCTTCTTTCAGTCACTAAGACTGCTACACATGCTTTTTTTGTTTTCTCAAAAGCAGAGGATTATCTTCCAATGAGGAATTCATAACAGATTGTTATGAATTTGTCATTGGCTCATAATTTCGCCATCCATTACACCAGTCTACTTACTAACTTTGTTACAAAGGAATTTTTCTTATCAGGGCTCACCCAATCCCCCCTCCCATCCCCCACCTTCCGTCGCGCTGAAATAACTCAGCGTCTACCACCTTAAATTTAGAAAAAGATTTTAAAAAACTTTTTCGGAAAGCCAATCTTAGTTCTTTTCAAACTCTTGCAACCCTCTGTTAGACTCGTTTTTCCCTTGTTTTTCTGCCCTTATGCCCTCTGTTAGACTCGTTTATTGTGCCTTTCTGCCCTCTGTTAGACTCGTTTTTGTGCCTTTGTGCCCTCTGATATACTCGTTTTTTGTGCCTTTGTGCCAACGTTTTTTGTGCCTTTGTGCCCTCAGTTAGACTAGTTTTTTGTGCCCTTCTGCCCTCTGTTAGACTCGTTTTTCCCTTGTTTTTCTGCCCTTATGTCCTCTGTTAGACTCGTTTTTTGTGCCTTTCTGCCCTCTGCATCACCACATCATCACTCAGCGCTAGCCCATCATCACTCAGCACCACCACATTATCACTCAGCACCACCACATTATCATTCAGCACCACCACATTATCATTCAGCACCGCCACATTATCATTCAGCACCACCACATTATCACTCAGCACCACCACATTATCACTCAGCACCACCACATTATCACTCTGCACCACCACATTATCACTCAGCACCACCACAGCATCACTCAGCACCACCACAGCACCACTCAACACCACCACAGAATCACTCGGCACCACAATATTATCATTCAGCACCACCTCAGCACCACCACAGCACCACTCGGCACCACCACATTATCACTCAGCACCACCACAGCACCGCTCAGCACCACCACATTATCACTCAGCACCACCACAGCACCACTCAGCACCACCACATTATCACTCAGCACCACCACATTATCACTCAGCACCACCACAGCACCACTCTGCACCACCACAGCATCATTCAGCACCACCACAGCACCACTCGGCATCACCACATTATCACTCAGCACCACCACATTATCACTCAGCACCACCACATTATCTCTCAGCACCACCACAGCACCACTCTGCACCACCACAGCACCACTATGCACCACCACAGCATCATTCAGCATCACCACAGCACCACTCAGCACCACCACAGCATCACTCAGCACCACCACAGCATCACTCAGCACCACCACATCACTCAGCGCAGCCACAGCATCACTCAGTGCAGCCACAGCATCACTCAGCGCAGCCACAGCATCACTCAGTGCAGCCACAGCATCACTCAGCGCAGCCACAGCATCACTCAGCGCAGCCACAGCATCACTCAGCGCAGCCACAGCATCACTCAGCGCAGCCACAGCATCACTGATTCAAATATGCTCTCTCAATGTTTCAAGCTTTATTACAAATGTCACAAAAATATGTTAATATTTCACTTCTGTTTTTCGTCACAATAAAATACACTGAACATAATCTTCACAAAAGTTATTTACAAAAGTTTAAGCTATTGCCATTATAAATTACAATAACTTTTATTTGAATATTAATTATTTTTAAAAATAGCCATTGTTATTTGTAATAGCAATACATGTAAGTCACGTAAATACAGCACATATTGCATTGCAAATGCTATAGGTGTCACATTTGCGAAAGTTATAACTAATGGCATTGTAAATGACAAAGCTATTAATTTCGCAATTTTCAAAACCAAAACATAAATAAATAAAAAAATGTCATTTACAATACCAATAGCTCAAACTTTCCTAATGCGAGACCTATTGCATTGCAAATGCTTGTTTGAAAATAGAGATGATATTCTCTGTTCTCCATTAGCAGGGAACTCCTTCGAATTTCCAGATCAGTTTGCAGACTGCCTAAAAAAGGGGGACCAATATGCCTTGGTTCGAAAAACATCCAATAACCTTTTATCTGGACCGGGTGCATAATGTGGCCATTGGCCTTAAATCGCATTAATAATTTCTTCTTCAGTAAATTGTAAATCTTAATTTGAGCCTAATAAGCTTACTGACTCTGGCCCATCTTCACATTCTTTCTCGAAGCTATTATTGTTCTCATGTAGAGCAGAAAACTTTCAGAGCCATTGGATACCCACGTTTAGGTTTGTAGGTGTCCCTCTGCAACCCCATTTGACTAATTACCAAAATCTACTTGTGTCACTTTGGTGTAGCCCACTTTGTACCAGATTCCAATCTTTGAAAATGTAGTAGTGTCTTCTTAAGTTTAGCTTATATTCTTCTCTTAAACTGTTTAGTATCATCTCCCCTGTCGGTTCTGATACCTATTTTTTAAGTCTTCCATTAGGGTTAGTATTTTTTTGCATAACATTTCTCATCGAACCATTTGAAGTTTTGCATGGAATCATTTCTTGATTTTAGGTTGGAGAGATTTTTGGATACCGGGGATGAATGTGAGCATATTCATGAAGGCTTGAATTAAATCATTCTTTGGAGCTTGCTTCTGAGTAATACTTTCTTGCAATTAATTTCTGAGTATTTTGTCTAGATGGCAGTATCATGTTTCAGGATTTCAAAACTAAGTTAGTGGGTGCCTCTTTAAGCCTAGAAGTTGGAGCTTTGCTATTAATGAATGATGATCGCTTTCAATTCTTGGTTGAACACTCATATCATTAAGACTTGATACTGATTAATACAGAATTGATCAAAGTTGGTCAGCTTTTATCCAAAAGGTATTTTTTGCAGGCATTGCAGGAATATCTAATATTACAAGCCCATTAGGAGTATAAAGGCCGCATGCTGCCATCTTTATTGCAAATGAGAGTCCTTTCTTCATCCCACCTTCTGGAGTGGAGGTGTTTTTAATAAGCCTTTAGAAAGAGAACTGAAATGTGAAAGAACACTGCAGTGTGTTTTACAGATATGGCGATAAGCCAGTCTTTGTGCATCGATTTCCTATTGTTATATCATCAATGGAGGTGCTTGTGGTTAACAGGATTTAAAAATGGAAGTCAGGGGTGTGATATAAATACGTGGGCTCCGCCATAGAAAGAATGAAATCACATTTGTTTTCTGTTTTCCCTGATGTGCCTCTGAGTAAAAAGGAAAGTCACACAATAATTTAACTATTATAGTTCAGGTGAGTCATTCGTTACCAAGTTATTAGTGAAATATCTGAAGTGTGTAAGAACTGGAAAAATACTCGCTAGAAAGATGTCGCATCTTCTGTAGTACACAGTGCCATTCCTCTCTTGTTCATTTGTTAAGGCAAGTGCTTTGAAGACCATGGACCCATATCAAACTGCAGAAGCAAGAAGAGACTACCAGGACCTTTTGGTGCAGGAGATACAAATGAGTCATAGGCAGCGCATTGTGCTAAACACAGTCGGTTTTGGCAGCAAGGCTAATTTTCTGATTGGTGGGTGAGATATTAGAGATTGAAGATAACTCTATTTCCCCACATCCACATTAGAATACACCTTTGGCTCGTGCCTGACATTTGCGTCTTCCTTCAGATGTCCAGCTCAAGTCCACCTCTGATATACCTTGAACAAATGGAAAATAGGCCAGTGTGATACAGATAATTGCATGACAAATACACATAGATATGCTTTTCAAATATTTCACAATGCATGGCATCATGTGTTTAGCTTTAAATGAATACTTTGTATGATTTGAGTCTAACCCTGGTCCCACACAGTTAAGATTCTGAGATGCCTAACGCGACCTCTTGTCTACTTCTTGTTGTAGGTACATGTGCACTTCTGTGATCCAGCGGGCAATGATCGCTCCTGTGGTCTGGATAATTGTCACCCTCCTCGACGGAAAGTGCTTCATCTGCGCCTTCAGCGAGTCAATTGATGCCGACAGATTCTCTGGCTTTGCGAATAAAACGTCCCTGGAGGTTCTAATCTTGCTCTCCAAGGTCCCGTGCAAAGAGGATGAGCTTGTGAAAAACCACACTTCCAGGAAGGCCATATCCAGGTACCTGCGCTGCTGGTCACAGGTAACACTTCCTGCATGCCTCTTCTGAACAAGGGCACCATTACAAGCCAATATATGAACTTTTGTTGTAATGGTTGGATCTGGTTCCTTTATATGTATGCATGGATGTAAACATATGTAAAACACACATGCAGGTGCCATCGCATATCCAGGTAGACCTTCAGAGTCAGGTTTATGAATGAATGCACAGATGATTGATGAATGTTTGGGTCAATAGCAAGATGGGGTTTGTGAATGGATAAATGTTGGTGGAATGCTGTATGGATCAATGTGTGGATGGATAAATGCACATGCTTGAGTATGTTGATAAAAAACATGCAAGACCTATAAATAGGAAGTTACCTCTAGGGACTCCATTTCTCCTGATATCCCATTCGATACAGGGCAACCGGGGTTTAAGGGTATTGATATCTTTTAAAGTACATATGCCATTGTCCAAATCATTTTAACAGTTTTAACAGTGGTCATTAAATTTCGAACTGGAATTGGATGTGTTCCATGGGTGTGGGAGTCAAAGACAGACAGGTAGGACCAGGGCTGGCTTTGGATTTAGCGCTGGTGGTGCCCGGTGCAAAATAATTTTTAGTGCCCCAATACCCCATGACCACCTTCTCGGATTTTCCCACTACCACCTGGCAAAAGTGCCCCTCATCTCTCTAATCATACGTTATTGCTAAACACAGTGCCCCCCCTCCAACCCCCGAGGTCAGCGCCCCATTCCAAAGGTCAGCGCCCAGTGCAGCCGCACCAGTCGCACTGCCCTAAAGCGGCCCTGGTAAGGACATCAGGGTAAGAGGTGGCCAAGGTCAGTGAATGGAGGATATTTAGGGATGAAATGTCTGAGATTAAGGTCCCAGTCATTGTGAAATCATCTCAGTATATCTGTGATTGTAAGATATGGTAGGGTATTGAGAGAAGAGTGTTATTAGGGCTTGACACAGAAGAAGGGGTGGTGTTTTGGCCATGCTGCCTGCTCTTGTTCCCAGTAAACTTCATATTCCAGAGGCAGAATGAAAGGGGACAAGTTCGGATTTGAAGAACATGCAGGTGGATTGGTGGAAAATGTGGACACGTGCAGTGGGGGAAGAAGCAGGGATAAACTGATCCCAGTGACTGATATAATGCATAGGGTGAGGAATAGAAGGAGGGTCGTAACTGGAAGAAGCCAAGTGGCAGAATATGGCTGCCGAATGAGTCAAAGAGAGACAGGGTGGTGGTGTGTGCCAAGATGCAGCATTTTAATAGTACTACCCAAAGGGCATGTCTGTGTGCCACATTGCACAGGTGTGCATGCACAGATGTGCATGCACACCTGAATTCGGTATTTTACCACCCAATAGGATTGGGTGGTAAAATACCGATTCTTAAGGGCCTGTGGCACTCTTAGGAGTGCCACCTACATGTGAATTTACCGAATCGGTAAAAATAACCGATGCGGTATTTTACCGATTCGGTAAATTTACCGATTCGGTAAATTTACAGAATCGGTAAAATATAGGCCCCCTACATCTGAAAACCCTAATACCGGTTGTTAACGGCCGAATTCGGCCGTTACCGACCGGTATTAGGGCGCCTACATCTGGCCCTAAGAGACAAAGAACAAGTATTAGCAATGAAAACTTTCCTCACACACACAGAGCATGGGCAACATAGGCTTCAGCAGGGTGGCAGCTTACAAACACACACACACCACCTACCAGATGAAGGACAGGCAAAACCTGTTCAAGATTGCCTCATACATAATATGTACCTACTGTGCAGTAACAATAAAATCTTCCCTCACATATTCAACCTAGTTACAGCCTCTGAAATTTTTAACTGGATAAATTCTGCTTTGCTGCTTTGGTAAAAGAGGTTCTGACATAAACAATACATTGAAGATTTATACAGCCAGCCAGTAGGCTGACCCTCAACTGTGTACTGCGTATCATTCAAGTTGAGATACCCACAGTTGAGAAGAGCTCTGCCTGCAACAGCATTTATTGGCACATGGATTTTTCCTACAGGCACCAGCAGTTGATGGAGATGGGGTATTTGAATCTCAATCTCTTGGTAAAACCATCAAACAGAATCCCCCACTGGTCATATAGACCTTTGGTTGCCAACTTGAAGTGTTGAGAGGGACCTAAATTCAAAAATACAATTCCAGTACAATAAACCAATGTGGCTTCACAATAACAACAGAGACAATGGTATTCAACTGTAGAGATTTGTTTTCCATATCAGTGAAATCATCACTCGACAAAATTGGCAGTGGTCGAGAAAATATAAAAAATCCAAACAGGATATTAAGATGTTCAAATACCCTACATTTTAGTATTAAGAAATACCCAATAGAAACAATCAAAATGTAAACAATGCAAAATATCCAAATGATGTCTTCCATGAAGAAACTCACCCTGTCTAAATTAAGAAATGAAAGAGTGTTGGGAATTTCTGAAGAGGAAGGTAAGAAGATGTTAGCATGCAATGAACCTCAGTAGAAAGTCAGAGGAAACAAAAGTGTCCAGCATGAATCCTCTACTCAGGGGGAAACCCAACAGAGAGATCTTCTCGCTTCTAAGTCGGGGGTAAGGTCTGCTCTAACTAACTATAGTGTCTCAGGGATTCTGCTCCTACACAGAACTGTGCACAGAGACCCAGGACCTCAGTGAATTGTGGTGTACCAAAAAACTCACCTCAGTGCCTAGAAACCCTAACCAGCTAGCATCAGTGTCACATTAGCTCTTCGTCCTATAGCAAAGGAACCAATGATTAGACAACCCAGAACATGCGACTTAGGTTATACTCAGGAATGGTGGGAGGCAAGAACACTCTTTTGTTATACTCTCATACAAGTCCACAACAGGAGTAAAAACAAGACACGGGAAAGGTTAAAATATTTATTTTAATGACGTGCTATAAGATGCTGTATCTTTGCTAACATAAGCAGACATATGATTAGAAATAATATGATCAGCATTGTTACAATTCCATAAAACACAAAGGGAGAAATCATATTATAATGATGGTGAAAATAGGTCCTATAGCGCCTAGTGAATCACCCTCCCTAGCTAGGAACTATTGGGCAGATATACTACTTCTGGCGCATCTCTGCTAATCAGCAGGGATGCGCCAGAAGAGTTGCGTCGCATCTGCCCACCCGTGCGCCACCACTGATGCGTCGCATTTACAATGTGGCGCACCGTGGCGCATGGATGGGCAGATGCGTGTCGCATCCTCCGTCGGAAAGGCGGCGCATTGCTGGAATCATGTCGCAAGCGTGATGCAGCTCCAGCAAGGCTCGGGGGTGTCCTATTCCTAACATGCTGCGTCAATCCTTGCGCCTGCTTGAAGCAGGCGCAGGGTTTTGACGCAGCATGGCCTTAAAAGTGACTGAGTGAAAATCTTGTAGATTTCACTCAGCCACTTTTGGGAGGCGTTCCTGCGTCGGAACGCCCACCCTGCAAAAGTTCTCTGTCTCTCTAGAAAAACTGGATTCTTCCAAATTTCTGCAATCATGCTTACAGTGCGATATTAAATACTCCAGAATCACATTGGCTGCAGCTGCATTTATGGTATGGCTAAAAACGTGAGCCGATTAGCCCGAACAATAGCCACCTTGTTATGATGACCTTGGAGGCTTTAAAACTCAGTGTGCAGACTAGAGTCACAATGTAAGTCTAGGGATGCTGAAAACAAGCCATTCTCATGTGAAGCCTTTCACGCAGCCTAACTTACAACAACAGTTCAAAGGTTCAAAAGTACTTTATTCGGTTAAAAACAGAGAATAACCTTGAAAGTAGCATGTAAAATACAGTTTACAATGGGTCAGATGACAATTATTTAAAATCACAGAAAAAAGACATATTAAAAAGCATGAATACAGCATAAGAATTAGTTCATACGAAGGGTTTTACGACAATTAAAAACCAGTTTAAGAAATTCAGAGAGTGAAGCTACCATAAAAACAGTTTCCATTTTTTGAAGCTCTAAAAACGCTAGGCGGCATCTATGTACATTTAGATCTTTAAGAATTGGGATGATAAGTTTCCTACGATAGAAAGTATAACATTTACAAAAAAATAAAATATGAATATCGGATTGCATGGACACATCGTCACATGGGCAAGGACACAAGTCTTTCAGCCAACAATTCATCTCCGGGAAAGATAGTAACCTAAAGACAATGTTAAGTCTAAACCGGGTTAAAAGGAAACGTTCATGGTTGGACATGTATAAAGATAAGTATGGCTGCAGTTTCTCTCCAGTTATGATCGACTGGTGGGCAAGGACAGTCTTTTTTTTCACCTCCTCTAGTCGTCTTTGTTCCTTGAGATGTTCGATACACAAGTTTTTTAATCCACTTCTCGAAATGTGTACCATAGATAATGGATCCTCAAAGTATTGAATACAGCTCGTTCTTCAAGAAAATTTCTAACATAACATATCCATTTAAATTTTGTTAATATTATCAAGTACTAATACGTCCTTTAAAATAGCCCGGTTGACCACACAGTCATCGCTTGTCCAAACCCTATGCCAAAAAAGAATCGGCTGGATCTTAATTGTGTCAGTAATATACACCAAACCTAATTCAGCGTGACATATAAAAGTTGCAGTACTTTCTGGGATGGACAAAATGTGCCGTAAAAACGTATTTTCCACGGTTTGGATCGAACTGATATTTGAATAACCCCATAATCCAGAACCGTATGTAGCTACCGCTATACAGTTGGCATTGTAGATGGTTAAGATTTCCCTTATGGGTTTTTTCCCCAACTTTTTTAGAAAACACTGTAAAGCCATAACAGTTTTAGAAAACAACAGGGTTCTAGCATTAATAGCACTAGTCCATGAGCCACTTTCATGAAACAAGATGCCCAAATACGGGAAAGTAGAGGTCTGCTCTAGGGGTTTGGAATCTATAAAAATAGGTTTCAAATGCCTGCGTGTTCTTGTCCCACAATACATAGAAAATGTCTTGGAGCAGTTGATTTTCAAGTCCAAGCTAAGCATGAAACTATTAAAAGAATCAACCAAAGTTTGAAGAGCCATTGGGGTGCGTGCCATCAGTACTGCGTCGTCCGCATACAGTAGTGCAGGGACAGGTCTCCTTCCCACCATAGGCATATCCCTGCCCTCCTGCACGAGGTGATGCTCCAGGCCATTTATATAAACTAAAAATAAAAAGGGCGCTAAAACGCACCCTTGGCGTACACCACGGCCTATCCCACAGTGTCTGCTACATTCACCTTCTTTACCGTACCGTTGCAGTGGCCCCAGAATATAAATCTCTCAGAAAGCATATAATAGCTTTATCTACCCACAGTTCAACCATTATTTCCCACAACTTATTATGGGACACACAATCAAAGGCTGACGATAAGTCGACAAAAGTGAGATATAGGCGTTGTTTTTTAACCCTTATATACTTCTGTTGCAAAATAAATAGGTTTAACCCTTGCTCAACGGTCCCCAAACCCCTTTGAAATCGGTATTGGAAATCACTTATCACCCCATTTTCTTCTGCCCAGCATTGAAACTTAGCTAAAACTACTCTCCCAAGAATTTTTATGGAGGAATCTAATAAAGAAATCGGCCTATAACATGTGCAATTCTGCCTGTCTCCTTTCTTAAAAATCGGAACAATAATTGATGTAAACCAGGTAGGGATTAGGCCTTTAGTCAGAGCAACATTAAAAAGCTGGACCAACAATGGCCCCCATAAATCAGTATTAGCCTTATAAAGGTCAGCTGGTATGCCATCGGGCCCAGCCGCCTTGCCCCCCTTAGTTGCCTTCAGACTTGCCAGGACTTCAGGGAGGGTCACGACCAAATCTTTTGATAGATTCATATTTTCCAGCATTGGATCAGGGCCTGTATCGAGCGCCAGTTCAGCAGTCATGTAAAGGGTGGAGAAATGGGCCACCCATTCATCTTCTGTAATGGCAATTTCCATGCGTGCTTTGTTATCATAAGGGAGCGGAGTATTTATAACCCTCCAGAAAGCAGCCTGATCCTTAGATTGTGACGCCGAACAAAGTTCGTCCCAAGCCTCCCTTTTTATCACATCCTTTCTGGCTTTCAGTACAGTATTGTAGTTCTTCCGTAGTTCTCTGATCAGAGTTACATCCCGTGGTCTCTGATGAATCGCATGTTTAAGATTTGTTAAGGCTTTAGTACACTTCTTATCAAACCATTTCTTATTAGTTTTTAGACAATGTTTACGTATAATCCACAAAACCTCCTTAATTGTAGCAGCAATAATTTTAAAATGCGCTAAAATGTCTTTACTCTCTGCATGTTCATCCAACAACAGCAGTTTTATGCAGTGTCGTGTGCAAATGCGGCAAAAAGGTAAAATGGCGTTTAAACTTCTGATAAGCCTATGCTAACTTAACAGTGTGCGCAACAAGGCCCAGCCCTTACTACAATAGAACACTAATTAGACGCACAATTGAAGGTTCCAGAACATCTATATCTCGCTCACACAGTCTGGAGCCAATCCCATGGCAGCATTTCATGGGAACTGGTAACTCCCTAAAATTCCCATACTCACACAATTAGGTACACATGTGCTTGCTCATGAGAGTTGCATCTTCCTAGTATGCCAAGCACAGGAGGCTGCTTTCACCGTCATCTTTCCAACTCTGCTGCTAGCTTTTCCTTCTCAGACCTCACTATCAGTCTAATATATAACAATAACCCTTTCTCTAACTAACGAGGAACCTGATACCACACATGTGGAAGAGACAAAACCAGCATACTGCCAACCTAAAAGCGTGCAATGCTCAGCTAAGACCTGACTCCAGGCTAGATTTCTTCGAGAATCAAAATGGAAGCACAATACCATATTATTAACCTTAGGAATCAAACAACTATTATTAAAGTGTAAATACATATTTGGTAAATGCAGTTACACTGATTATCATCTAACTCAGTACAGTTAAGTATGATTTCTTAACAAACTTGAAAGTGATAGCCAACCAAAGTTCTTATTAGAGTGGAACACACAGATTAATGAAATTAAACACATGTTGAATATAAGAGTTACACGTAAATGCATATACGTTATAAACAGAAGGTGGAACCTAAATGTATGCTGCTCCAAAGCTCCCCCCACCACTGATGGCTAGTATGTCCATCACAAATCAAATTAATCTTTCTAGAGACATCTCAAAAATCTGTTAACTACAACATCTTGCATCTGGAGTTTACCAGTTACTTAATTTCAGTGTAAATTTTACACTGACTCGCTTCTCTTTTTCTTAGCTCCCTTCCTCTCAACTACTTCTTCTTTGATCTCATATATGTGAATCCTTTAAACAAAGTAAACAAACAAATCAAACAAATTGCAATAAATCTAATAGGGTTCAATATAGAGCCTTAAAGCCCACTACCTGTATTACTCAATCAATTGCTTATTATGGCAAATCCCTTTCCAATTGCTTCCCATGTGCTGTAGTTTCTAAATCCTTCTAGTGCTGTTTCAAATCAGTGATGTTTTCCACAAACCCTCTTATCTCCTCACTCCTATCTGGTATACCAGTGTGGCATTGCTGAACCTTCAACAACTTTCAGACTCCGCCTTACTTTGCCAGCAAAATATGTAATGCAAACTGATTTTGCAATACCATGAATCTAATTGCTATGATTTTACTATCAACAGTCAGCAATGACCAAGCAGTGCTAATTGCTAATGTGTCAGATATTGTAGAAAGCTTCCTAATCTTGAGGTCATTTAAAACAACCCTGACAGAAGGAATCCTTGTGGCAAAAATATCTCCAACTATTTCAGAAGCACTACTACTATGCTCTGGCCTTGCAAAGAAACCCATGTCATGCTCATTTAACTTTCTACATGATAGAGCTTTGGAAATACTACAGATAAATAACAGGTATCAGCCAAATTTCTGGGTAATTCAAAATAGGCATGAGGTCGTACACATTTACGAGACCCCAGAAATAACAGAATCCTTCGCTCCCATAATCGGTTCTGTATCACCTCCTAACTCAAACGCATGTTCACACTTACTTGCTCTGATGAACTTATAATGTGCCACATGTAATCCCTATACACACACTCAACTTGCCTCTGTGTTGCTTATCTAAAGTTAATGTATTTTGAGTTCCCAACTGTTTATTTTCCTTCTTTGCCCAGTTATCTTTTCCCATTTCTTTTCTTTCCTCAATCACCCTTCTTCTATCTTTCAATTCATCGATAAATGTATCTTCAATTGCAGTCTTGGAACACATCACATTCTGTCTATGAGCAAAAGCAGTGTTAAGCCTAGTTACAGGCCGAAAGAAACCCCAAACTGTTTCAGTCTCATTGGCATTAGGATGTGAATTCAAATGTTTGTACATCGCAACCTCTGAAAAGACAGAGTCATATATGGAAAAGCAATACTCAGATTGGCGCTGTTAATATTAAAGATAAATAAAATACTATGGGTGATACCATAGATAAGAGGAATGTGGTGAGGTGTAATACCTCAGCTACTGAAGCATCAAATTGGGTGCAATCATAAGAATTCTTTATATCCATTGTGTCAATGTATTCATAAAGCAACCTAAAATAAGCATTTGAGGAAAAATCTCAGTTTGAAGCATCTTTGTGTAACAGTTCAAAATTAAAGTTGTGGAATTTTTCAATTGCAGAAATAGGTGCGGTAGGTTTAAGGGGGGACCTAATGGGGTTGGTGGGAGTAGGCAAAGTTAATCCTATAAGCAAAGCATATAATACTAGGATAGCAATGTTTAATATTCCAGATACTATCAGCCGGTGCTTACCAGGATTACAGACATTCATGGCTTCTCTACAATCAGACCATCAAAGTAGCAAAAGCAGCAAACTATCCCTACTCCGTCTTCTTCTAGAATGACAATTCTACTATTCTTTTGCAGTGTTGGCCCCAGGGAATCTTCTTAATTCAGTAAAGCAAAGTTCTTTGAAATCCAAAGTTCATAAAAAGTCAATGTTCATTTCAGGAATAATAAAACAAAAAACACAGTTCGTTTCTCAGTATATTTAGTCATTGAATCAATTTGAGATGCAATTTCTGTGGCGGGTTCAGTTTCACTGAACGTCGGTTAGAGCTGCACTGTTACCACCTAAATCATATGGAACTCAGGGGCTGAATATCTCCTGTAAGGCACCTGTGCTCTTTTTGATCTCCTAACTTCTGGCCGTTCTCCTTAATATTGGCTGTTTGTCTTCACTGTCACTTAACTCACTGTTTTCAGTTTCTTCCGTCACAGTTTGTGGTATGTGTTCAACAAAAAAACTTGGCCTCACTATCCCTTGTTCCTTTGGCCATTCGTCTTTAACTCGACCTCTGCTGGTCAGATCAGAATACCAGTACTCTCCCTGGCTACAGAGAAGTGCCAGTACTGAGTGCCAAAAAAATCAGAAGTGCTGTACTCAGTATCAGTGAGTACTGGCCCATTTAAAGCACTGATGACAACTAGGTATTTTATGGCTTTTTCCCCATGCAAATGCCACCAGATTTTATAAGGTGAAAATGATTGAGGGGGAAAAAACATGGAGGTGTGCTATTTACCTCAAATTTCAAAATCCAAATGTAGGTGCAAAAAATCAAGAATCCAACTGGATTTGGAAAGAGCCCAGAGATTATTCACCAAGCATTAGGTAACAACTTCCTTCCCCTTAGATGCTCTTTAGACAACTTCCACTGTTCTTCACATGCCCCAACCGTAGAAGAAGTCATTTGTTCTGCCTCAGACCCATTCACACCTGTTTAACAACCTTCCTTTTGTTTATATTTCTCTGTTTGTCTAGGCTCTTGGCTGGAGTATTTTGTTGTTCCTGATTGTACTGGCCTTCCTAGCCCGGTCCCTCAAGCCCTGCTTCAACCAGACTGCCTTCCTGCAAACCCGTTACTGGAGCAACTACATTGACCTGGAGCAGAAAGTTTTCGACGAGACCTGTTGTGAGCACGCAAGGGGATTTGCGCACAAGTGCATTGTTTACTTCTTTGAGAGTATGCAGAACGAGATGAGGTTAAGAAATTTTAAAACCAAAGTGTCGGAAGAGGAAGAGGAGGAAGAGGATCAGATTCGCGGGATCACCGACCTCGACCAGATGAACTGTCTCCTGAAAACCTGGTACGAAGATAAACCCCCTCTTGACATCAGTCCAGCCGCCAGGCGACCACACTGCCGGTCAACGGAATCAGTGTGCCTAGGGGGGTACAGCGAGTGTAATGGGTGGCATTTTTCACAAGAGCCAAGGAAAGCCAAGCACACAGATGTTTAAAATGTACAAGCCAAAATGCAATAGTCCATTTGTAGTTTTTTTCTTTTTTTAGAAAATTAGGGGTCTTATTTAAAGTTTGGCGCATGGGGTATTCTGTCATAAACATGGTGGTGGATGGACCATGTTGCAACTCAGGTCAGTACAGCCTGTGGCACTTGTAATATGGCAGAAGAGATAGCCATCCTAGTAACCCAACCACCAAACGTTAAGGCCTTAAGTGACAAGCACATTTTCAGAAGAAAATTATTCATTGAAAACATCAATTTTGTTTTGGGATCTATCTGAGTAATGTGCTTCTCATGCAAGTTGAAGGATAGTTAATGCATGAATACAGCAAAACTGTCTTGAATTCAATGATTCACTACATCAGACAGATTGTGGAGATGGAAGGTTGCAGAAGATTAGAATAATGAGAAGATAAGTATGGATGGCGGGCGTGCCCAGAGCATGGAATAGAAGTAGTTGCCAAAGTAGTGAGCCAGTTAAAATCCATCAGTGCAAGATTGGCGTGGCAAAGGTGGATATCACTGGCTCCTCATTGGCCATGCCTGCAGTGTTATCACCAGATTGGGGCCAACCGGGTCCCAATGCCCGAGCTGCATTCCTTCTGGCCCCTCTGTCTGCTCCATCATAATTTCTATTAGGAAAAGCAAAGACACTTCAAACCTTATGCTCCATCAACACGTCTAGTAAGGAAAGAGACCATAAAAAAAAGTCAAAAACCTGTACTATAGCTGGCTGTGAAGCCTGAAGGAGAAGGCAGGGCTGTAGTAAAAGAAACAAAAACCAAGATGTAAAGAAAATGGCGATGGGACACCATTAAAACAGAAACTGTGGAGAGGAAAAGATTTGGAGGAATGACAGAAAAGAGAAATAAAAAAGTGAAATAGAAAGAAATGTGAAAGTGAAAGGGGGAATGAATATTACATTTGGAAGAAAGGGTCACACACACTCTCACAAATACACACACCGATACACAATCTTGGTGTTTGCCCATTATAGGTGGCCTCACCAGTTGTATATGTGGTCCTTTGATTTCCACCGTAAATATTATGCCTAAAGACATAACTGCATGCTGGGTTTCAGAGGTGACAAAAGCGTAGGAGCCTCAAATGAGCATGAGAGAATTGTGAGTGCCTTGGTGTCCATCTCAGGTAGTATTTGTATTGTTGTTGTCTTCTATAGGAGCCTCATTCCCATATGTTGACCTAACGCATTGTGCTCATTAGCTCCTTTCTGATGTAAGACGGCTCACAGGCTGAGGCCATGATTAATCTGTGCCTTTTGCTAGTTCAGTAGCGAGATTGTGATGCTTCTCTTGAATGGACCATGTTATGGTACAAGAGTTCTTATGGCTTTGGTGGAGCAGTAAATCAAAGAACAGCAGGCAGGCAGTGTGCCCAGTACAGATCCTTCATGTACTCGAAAGGATTCCAATAAAATATTTGGGTTTGAATCTTAAAGAATTTGATGAAATCACAAAGGAGTATTGGGAACATTCAATGTAAGTTGTTTTCAGATTTTTGAGCTGACGAATAAAGTGCCTGGCCATAAGGCACACGGCCTTGAACATG
Source organism: Lissotriton vulgaris (assembly GCF_964263255.1). Taxonomy (NCBI): domain Eukaryota; kingdom Metazoa; phylum Chordata; class Amphibia; order Caudata; family Salamandridae; genus Lissotriton; species Lissotriton vulgaris. The sequence continues at coordinate 1,060,286,754 of NC_141693.1, read as the reverse complement.
CTATGACCACCTGAAGGCATTGGGAGACAAGGCAGAGAATTTAGGACTGGGATGACAGCCACATTTACCAGAGCCTGTTTTCAAGGTAAAGCGTGGGCCACTGTTATCTTGACTCTTTCTTGTGCGACAGTGACTCACACATTCTAATATGTTCCGTAGAGAGGAGGGAGTGGAATAGACTATTAGATTCCTTGAGTGATTCTGGATGTAGGAATCTGGACAAGGATGCGCCAGGACAAGATCAAGGGGAGGAGGTCAGGATGTCTGTTCTCATACAGCATAGATGTGTACGAGGAGCAGCAGTGGCTGCAAAGTTACCACCTCTATAAATCAAGCGCTGATAAAGCCAATAAGTGAATATGTGTATTGCTGGATGTGTTTGGGTGCCCGACTACGATGGTGGGTGTGTGTAGCTTAATTTAAATTGAAGTGGGTGGATATACAATGTGTTGACTTGTTGTCTGCTTGCATTTTGAAGGACGTTGGGTCAGTCCAGTAGCATTTTCCAGGGGACAATAGATTACTGGTACCCTAGTTGCTCCCCTCCAAGAAAGTTGTCAAAAATGAGTGCTAACTATGGCATGTTATCACACATTGGGGCTGATGCCATGTGCGGAACTGAGTGTGGCTCATGAACAAAATGTAATTAATGTATCCAGTGCATGCTAACTGCTGACCAGAGACAGGCCATGCCAGCAGGCTGGAAGCCCACTGATGGTAGTAGGTAGCAAGGACCCCCTGATGAGGATAAATATCCTGGGACAGGGTCAACAATATGTGAGAAATAACAATCCCAGGCATACACTGAGGAAAATACACAATAGATTCAACAAACAAACTAGCTCAGTTAGAAAAAATATTCATATTTTAATTTGATAAAAAGGGATAATAAAAATTAAGTACATTAATCACAATTGATAAAAATAATGATACATATTCACAAAACAGATAAAAAAGTGGTCAAATGGTATCCAGTCAACGCGTTTCGACATATACAATATGCCTTCATCAGGACTTTAACCATCAACAAGCTCTGTAAGACATAATTATAACATAGTATTATTGTTATTGTAAAGCTAATATCACATGATTACAACTGAACTAGTTTGGAGTTTGTTACTACATTCTATTGGTAAAAAGTACAATCTTCCTTCCAAGCTAATGATATACCGCTCTAATAAGACAACTAAACAGTTAAAATACCTATACATACAAGTTGGTCTTTGAAGCAGCACATAACTTAATTAACAAATACTAATAGTTATGTTATAATTATGTCTTACAGAGCTTGTTGATGGTTAAAGTCCTGATGAAGGCATATTGTATATGTCGAAACGCGTTGACTGGATACCATTTGACCACTTTTTTATCTGTTTTGTGAATACATATGTATCATTATTTTTATCAATTGTGATTAATGTACTTAATTTTTATTATCCCTTTTTATCAAATTAAAATATGAATATTTTTTCTAACTGAGCTAGTTTGTTTGTTGAATCTATTGTGTATTTTCCTCAGTGTATGCCTGGGATTGTTATTTCTCACATATAGCCCACTGATGGTAGACATAGAGGGGAGGAGAAGGAGCGACAAGAAATTCAAGAATGTAGCAAGAGGTTTCAATTGCCTCAACTCTCAACTATTCTAGTCTATGCAGCAGATTCAAAGTGAAGGCAGAGCTCTGTTGCAGCAGGCGTGAAGGATGTGCCATCACTGTATAAACGTTCACACTACTTTACTTATCACAAAGAAATAAAGAACATGGTAATTGTAAAGTTAAATATAACACAGAAGCAGGGCGCGACGGGGAAAGAAAACAGGCCCAGGCACCAAAATAAAAGTGGCCCCCATTAGCAAATCAAATAGCTAAATAAATTGTCCATCTTTGCAAATTGTGGCAGTTTTGAACTTTCAAAGACACTCTAAGTGTTTTTGCAAGGAATGTAAGACTGCATGGATTTGAGATTGTTGCAGGAAATGCTTTTTTTTTTAACAGGGAAGTCAACAGTAAAGCTGGCCCAGCAGACTATAAAACGGGCCCACAACCAGAAAAAAATACCATCCCATACACTGAACTGTCAGCCCCACTTGCCAGTCCAACACTACACATACGTGCTAAAGATTGAAGAAATTGACTGTTCAGAACATGGCAGCAATATCCTTAAATTAATCAGTATACATCCACTATTTGGTTGGTGTTTAGCACTGCATGGAGCAGGTGTCTCCAACCAGTCCACCACTAGTTACCAGTAGCTCCCAGACACCTTCAGATTAGCTCACAGACCAGTTCATTTATAAATAAGCACAAGGTCATATATTCCTTTTAAAGATAAAGGAACACTGTGCTTATTTTGTATTATTGTCATCAGGCTGCAGATAGCAGGCCCTGATAAAAAGCAGTGCTCAGTCATATTTATGACCCAGGCTAGGCCACAGAGGTGAACAACTGAAGCACTGAGGTATGTAACTCTTAAATAAAATTCCTTGTCAACCTAATATTGGAGCTGTGAACTAAATGATGTTTCTGAATGCTTTTAAATGGAAGAAAATTAAAATGGAAGTTACCTTAATGAGTAAGTTTCCTCTTCATTTCATTTTTCTCCCATTTCAAAGGCATTAGCAAACAGTTAGCCCTTTACTCCGAGTGGCCAGTAGACACTGTACCATAAGTATAACGAAAAAGTACAGCCATTTTTTTTATGAGAGAAATTTAAAGTGCATATTATGAACTTTAAAAAAAATATATTTTCCTGCACTTTTAATGTTGCCGATTTAAACTAAAATATTGTATGTTTGTGTTACACATGTAAGGTGTGACATATGGCGAAAGGTATTTCCTGTGCTGCAAGTACATACGACACAGGCTCTCAATCACCCATACAAATATAGCCCCTTCATATGCACATATGTTAATGCATCCCCAAAGACAACACTCATAACTTGCTACATATCTCTGGTGGACAAGGACATTTACACATTTTGCAGATTATTTCTGTTTAGGGGATCTTTAGTATGTGTGATAAGGAATATAAAAGCGCTATTGGTTATTTTGTTGATTTTTATTTTATCTTTTATTCAATGAATAGGTAAATGTATTTTATTGTAATGACTTGTTTCCCCCTTTACCTTCTATTTCTATCTAGTCTAAACATGATTAATATTTTAACATCAGTCTTTGTCTAAAGAGTAAGTTCCTTATCTTTCGACTGTATTGCAATGTGGTTGTTGATTTGTACTTCTCAGCACCTCTGACAGATTAAATTGTAAAACTCAGACCCACCTACTGTAAGAGAGAGTCAAGGGCACTTTAAGAAGGTCGTTTGCCCACCATTGTTTATGAAATGCTGGATTTAGGGTGCTGTGGAAGCTTAGCTAAAGTTAATTCACTCCCTTTAGCTGCTTTCCCACTGCTCACAGCTCTGGGGTGAGTGGTGAGCAGTGCCTAATTTGAGCCAGTGGTTTCCGGTGCCTGGCACCAGCCCTTAATTGTCAACACCGGTGCTTGTGACTGTATGTCACAAGTTTGACGCTGGCTGGCTAATTTAGAGATTACCACAACAAAAGGTAATTATTAATTAAATATACATTAAAAATGAGTATTTCCTGCTGCCCAAGTAATTCTTATACCTTTGGGGGCCTGGAATAGTCTGAATAGTCACACTTGTAGGAGTGTGACAGTTAATAGTTGCGTTGTTACTATCACTGGCAGCATGGCAGGAGCAATGTGTGGTCCAAGCTGCAGTGGCCTCCTGGCGAGAGCCCTGGCACTTATTGTTTTACAGTTTAAGCGCAGGTGGCGAGCGCATGCCGAGAGAGGCAGATGAAGCTGGATGAGGTGTGAATAGGTTATGGCTCGGTGGAGTACTGTAAAGAGGTCACTTCAAAAAACACCAGCAAAAAAATATTTGGTATGTTAGTGTAACGTTTATTTCAAAGGGCTGTGAGCACATATGACACTGTTTTTCTGCAATGCAGCTCTGGCAGGCAGAGGCAGATTTCTTCTTAGGTAAATCTGAAAATCTCCCAACAGGCTGGTAGTACTATTTGCCTGTTCGGAACTCATTTCCATAGAGGCAAGTGCGCCATCAATAGCTTAAAATATTTGTTTAGTTGAAGGCAAACTAGGGATGCAGGCAGCCTGGAGTAAGGGGGGCTTGTTGAATCTAAAGACTGTGAAATAATATACTGCATTCAGTTGGGTTAAGAGGTTTTTATACATTGGACTATGTTTGTAGACCTTTAAAGAGGAACATTTTGCTGGTTTGCTGGTTGGTGGGGGTATGCGAGACCATTATCTCCTAAGCTTTTCAGGGAAAGGGGCTGGCCACCATTGGCCATTGACCAATAGGGGCTGTTGACAGGGTGAGGCGGGCTTTCGGTGAGTGCTTAGGATAAGCCTGCTACGTTCTTGTCTTCCCTGTACACAGAGGACCACTGATGTCAATTGTGGGCCAAGCCACAAGGGAGAGTGAGAAAGGTGGGGGAGGCTCGCAGGAGGTGGCACCAGGGATTAAGCAAAGAGAGGAGCAGGTGTGTGAGTTGGGTGTGAAAAGAATAGGGGTTAAGGCACGGTGGAAGAAGGGTGAGGTAACAAGTAAGCCACGATATAGAGACATCACCCCACCCACATTATCTCACTCCTACCTGAATACTACCACCATCTTCATGTGGGCTGGAATTGGCACTTTGTGGCTGTGTGGGTCCTACAGCTTTTTGTGATCAAAGACAGTAGCGCCAAGCACCAATGTGCTGAGAATCAGAGAAGATATGTGATGGTGGAGTCAGCAAGGCTTCCAATCAAAATCTAGCCTGCAGCATGCAGGTTGTACCATTTGACCGACTCCCAAAGCCAGTGACACCAGGGGGCATTGTTGTGATAATGATAAGGTAGTCTCTAGGACGCACTCGTGAACATGCAAGGATGGGAGGTAGCAGTGGCAAGTGCATACTGGAGATGGACCTGCCTGTTGTCACCAATCAAGTCAATGTCACCGTGTGAGAAGGGGAGCTAGAAAGTCCATGGTGGAAGAAGCATGTTGTGCGTGCGTCCTACTGATGCAGTGAGATGTGGAGCTCCAGGAGCTGCAGTATTAAAAGAACGAGTGAAATAAGCAGAGCAGAAAGCAGCACAGGCATGATTGGGCACACTAGGAGGCGGGGATGTGTAGTGAAGTTGTATGGTGTGCTTTAGGCAGTGCGGTAGATATAAGGAAGCAGTCTGTGACCATCAAGGTGAAGACAATGGAAGATATAGGGTAGGATGGTAGAGTGAATTTTCTGGTGGAATTTGGGCAACTTTAGGGGCGACGTGATTCACCGTTGGGGATAGAGTCAGGGAAAAGGTGGGGAAAGAGCTCAGTGATGGAGAGGATGATTAGAAGGATGTCCTGTGAAGACCCAGTGGGGTCAAGCTTCGCCCGGGGGTAGGCAGACCAGGACTCATCTAGCTAACACAAAGGCCTATTGTGGAGGGTGGCAAGGAGATTCAAGGTTAGGATGATGCTGGAAGAGTTGGGACTTATAAGGGGCATCAGCTCCAAGAGAGGGATTGGTCGAATGCAGTCCGCCAGACTACCGTCTTGAGTAGGCAATGGACAACATAGTAATAACAAGGATTTTTGATTGACAGTGACAGATAATGAATGAGAGGGGTGCATAGGGAATAGGAGGATCAGGGTAGAGATAGGGGAGGAAAATAAGTTGTATGGGATGATGGGAAGGGAAGACAAGAAAAAGGTGTGGTATGGATGGGACAGTATAGGAAGAGCTCAGATTTTGATGGGTGGATGGTTTTGCAGCAGTGCTGCAATATCGCCCCCCCTGTAACAAAAGCGGGAGCGGTGCTTCTCACTAGCACCACCCCACACCCCGCTCCCAGTGCCGGACGAGCAGCAATCTGCCAGGGCTGTTTCCTGTGCCCAGTCCGGCCCTGCTCACAACACATCGGTCCAGCTGTGAGGAGTAATTTGGGAGAAATAAAGCACAGCACAACAGCACAACAGAACAACGGACTAATAAGAGGCAAGGGACTGGAAACATCAAGGGAACTAAACAGGAGGAAAACAACAAAGGTGAGCTCACAAAGTACGGCTTCAAACTAAGCATGAGTGAAGAGACCATGCAACTAATGACTCATTGCCAGGCTAGGTGCACAATTCTCAAGATCAATGTGGAGGGAGAGAGGAATTTGTGATCCAACCAATTTCCTCGAATTATATACTTATGATCAGGGGGGGAAGGATCACTTGTCCTGCATAGCTCTGGGTATGCCGTAACTGTTCCGAGTAGTCCCAATGTAAACCCTCATGCACGTGCTGGTAATCGTGTGGTATTGAGCGGTATATCTTATTCTCCGCCGTCCCTTGCACGTGTGTGCATAATCATCGGGTTGTTTTTTATGCAACCTCCATCCAGGAGGCATTACCCATTGTTAAAAACAGTAGTGATAAGTGATGGTGAGGTGAAGTGATAAAAAATGTCTCTTTTGATCAGAAAAATTATTTATTCGTTCTGTTTTCAGAGGCAATATAATTAAAAATATGTCGGTGAACGTGAGTTATTATGACTCGTTCACACTAAGTGAAAAAGGTCGACATGTTTCAGCCCTATTTTATGCCTAACAGGTCATGTGGGCTTTCTTCAGGACCGTGACGTGAAATAGAGACCTCTCACGTCTCTATTGGTGGTGAGAAGAGTTTTAAATAATGGAACAAAGCATTATGTTGCTCCAAAAGAAGGTCTAAAAGTACCTATGTTCTTGGCTCTAATACGCCTCTTCGGTATCAGGGTGGGTCAGGGAGGCACGCTCTGGCTCTCCATTCACTCCTTGTGCTGACTCTGCCACCTCTGTCCCGGAATACCACCTCTATTCCGGGACAGAGGTGGCAGAGTCAGCACAAGGAGTGAATGGAGAGCCAGAGCGTGCCTCCCTGACCCACCCTGATACCGAAGAGGCGTATTAGAGCCAAGAACATAGGTACTTTTTGACCTTCTTTTGGAGCAACATAATGCTTTGTTCCATTATTTAAAACTCTTCTCACCACCAATAGAGACGTGAGAGGTCTCTATTTCACGTCACGGTCCTGAAGAAAGCCCACATGACCTGTTAGGCATAAGATAGGGCTGAAACATGTCGACCTTTTTCACTTAGTGTGAACGAGTCATAATAACTCACGTTCACCGACATATTTATAATTATATTGCCTCTGAATACAGAACGAATAAATAATTTTTCTGATCAAAAGAGACATTTTTTATCACTTCACCTTACCATCACTTATCACTACTGTTTTTAACAATGGGTAATGCCTCCTGGATGGAGGTTGCATAAAAAACAACCCGATGATTATGCACACACGTGCAAGGGACGGCAGAGAATAAGATATACCGCTCAATACCACACGATTACCAGCACGTGCATGAGGGTTTACATTGGGACTACTCGGAACAGTTACGGCATACCCAGAGTTATGCAGGACAAGTGATCCTTCCCCCCTGATCATAAGTAGGTGCACAATTCCTCAAAGGTCCTATTATATAGGGCTCTGCCGTTAAGGATATGGAACTGACCTCAGACCATGAAGGGGAGTAGCGTCTATATGTTCTGATCTAGCATCCTTCCATAAATGACTTGACACAGATGAAAAGAGTTTAAATAACCTGGAAAGCAGACATGAGACTCTTGATTGAGGAAGTGTTATTTGGTACCTAAAAATCAAGGTCAGTCACTTGGAGAACCACACAAGGAGAGACAATATTCTTATCTACAGAGTTCCCCAGAAAATTAAAGGTGAAGACACAATTGGGCTGCTCCTCACTAACTTTATATCTAATCTGCTAGATGTTTCCTTCCCAGACTCACTAGAAATCTTTAGGGCATTGTATCAGGGTGCAGAACCAAGCAGCATAAAACACCATCATTCTATCATTGCCTGCTTTTGCGGCATCAGCTCACCTACCTCATGCTCCAAATGGCAAAAAAGAAGAATGCATTTCATGCTAGGAGATGACACCATATACATTTCAGTGGACTACTCCAGTGAAACTAATATCAAAAGGAAAATGTTCCTGGATCTGTGTCCTAAGCTGCACCAAAGAGATATCAGATACAGATTACTTGATCCTGCAAACATGAATGTGACCATAGTTTGAAAGACCACTGGGTTCTCTGAACAAGAAAGTATTGAAAGCTTCTCGGCAGAACTGGGGAGCAAACCCTTGGAGACTGTTGTACAACTAACAATTCAAAATCAGACAAAACATGGGAGCCACACTTAAACAGAATCATCAAGCACGGGCACAACTTTGGAGAGACACCGTTCCTCCAACATGGCCGGCAGTGAAAACACTTATGAAACAGAAACTTAAGTCCAGATCGCCCCTGAAAGAAAGCTCCTAATCCCATCCTGATTGTCCTCATTGGCTCTTAAACACTTCCCCCTTCAACTTAGAACCTGAGGTAACACAGTGTGAAACCCCCTACACTGACTCTTCTTGGCTACCCCTTCCACTAGATCATGCTTGCACTTTGAGATATAGAGACCCTTTCACACAGGTATTGCTTCTCCTGCTGGGTTATGCTTACATATGGAACCCGTATAGATACATGGAAGCTTTCCTGTTGCTATGTTAGCCACTCTATTGGATCTCCGTCACATCATCTTATGACCTGTCTGGACAGTAAATAACATTGAACCCTGATTTAGAGACTCCACAGCCTCACTTACATGTGCATGTGTCTCCCAGAGTAGTCTGCCCAGCAGAGCCCTATTGTGGAAGGAAATAGGATAGGTAGCATCCCCATACCAACCCACTTAGAGAGAAGCATGCAGAGGTTAGACTATTGGAGAGGAAGTGGAGACGCTCATACACAATAGAAGAACGACGAATTTATAAAGAAGCAAGAAATCAATATCATGTGCAGACGCCAAAAAAGTATTTTTTTTCTGAGGCAATTTCGTCGGCAGAAAATAAGCAGAAGGAGATCTTTAAAATAGTGGATGACTTCCTAAATCCAAAGATTACCAAGCAAGACATCCCCCCCTCTCAGACCCTAGGTGACTCCATTGCAAACTAGTTTGAGGCAAAGGTCCAGGAGCTCACAAAAGCTTTCCCTACACCATTGAAGGGATATAAAAAGGGAACATTAGACCCAGATACCAGAAGGGCGGAGTTGAATGAGTTTCTTCCAATTAGTTTAGAAGACAGCCGACAGGCAATCTTGACCGGAAGATCCGGATCTCCTTTTGATCCGTGCCCCCCCAAGGTACTACATTCTTTGATTGATCTAGTGAACCCGATTATTAATAACATAATAAATTCCTCCCTTGCATCAGCCACAATCCCTCAGGAATGGAGGTTAGCGGCGGTTAAACCTCGCCAGAAGAAAGCGCTGGCCGATCCCTCCATTCTATCAAACCTACGGCCAATTTCATTACTACCGTTCCTCTTTAAGCTCACCGAGGCAGTTGTAAATAAACAACTGACCAAATTTCTGGAGGATGAGGATCTTTTACACCACAACCAATCGGGTTTTAGAGCCTCCCACTCCACGGAATCAGCTCTCCTTTACACAACTGAGACACTGAGGGCCGCCATGGATCAGGGGGACAGGGCTGTCCTAGTTCTCCTGGATCTGTCGGCGGCCTTCGACATGATCTCGCATGAGATACTGATCAACCGTTTAGCTACAGTGGGCCTAGGGGGCACGGCCTTGGCATGGCTGGAAAATTTCCTTGTGGATAGGAAACAGATTACTGTTCTCGGACAGTATCTATCAGCTAAAAAGTTCAAATCCCACAGGTGTACCCCAGGGATCAAGGCTAAGCCCGGTGCTGTTTAATCTATATATGACACCTTTAGTTGAGCTAATAACATCATTTAACATCAATACAGTATCATACGTGGATGATACTCAGCTCATCTTAGTATTAGACAGCAAGTCCAAAAGAGCTGAGGAGAATCTTGGAAATTGCCTCACTGCAACCTTCAATTGGATGAAGGCTAACCATCTAAAATGCAACACGGGCAAGACTGAAATTCTCCCTGTGGGTTCCCAAAATCTGTTTTCCCCTCAGATGTGGTGGCCCCCTAATGAGGAAATTCCGCCAAAAACAGTATTATCCGCACGTAATCTGGGAGTCAGATTTGATGAAAAACTCTGTTTTAAACAGCAAGTGGTTGCAGTGGCAGGATCTTGCTTCAACATCATTCGTGGACTTCGAACGTTTTTTAACTTTCTCCCTTTGGAAGCAAGGAAGACAGTTACAGTGGCATTAATTTCATCACGCTTGGACTACTGCAATATCATATATGCAGGAGTGAATAGAGCTACCCTGCATAGGCTGCAGGTTGTACAAAATGCTGCTGCACGCCTGGTGCTTAATCTTCCTAGGAGGTCTTCTGCCTCTGCTGCCCTAAAACAGCTACACTGGCTCCCCATACATAAGCGAGTGCTTTTTAAGATACTGGTAATTACTTTTAGAGCGTACCACAAAAAAGGGCCTAAATATCTGCTCTCACGGTTCAAGCCGTACATACCAGCTCGGAACCTGAGGTCATCAGATATGTGTCTTCTGACAGTCCCCAGATTTAGATTGGCCACCAAAGGAGGAAAATCCCTGGCCGTTCTAGGTACCAAGGCCTGGAATAAACTCCCACAAAGCCTACGGTAAATCCCCACTGAGAGCGAATTCAGGAAAGCCCTGAGGACCTGGATTTTTAATTTACCAGACACGGTTAGCAAACTGCTAGTCTAGGCTCTAAATGACTCTCAGGGATAATGAAATTGATGTGAGTAGTTTTTCCGGCCCACCATTCTAGGCTACGGACTACAGCGCCAAGATGCTCCTTGGAGCGATAGAATGCGCTTTATAAAAACTGTTTTACATTTACATTTACATTTACTTCCTTTCCATCCCTTTTGTCCCTTTTCCTTTTTCCTTCTTTTGACAACAGAGTGAAGGAGTTTTGACTAACATCCTTCGCTCCTGTAAACGGTGGCCAGCACTGAGGGAGATAGCTTCTTGTCTAAAGTAGAATCATCTTAGACATTTCCACTTGCTCACTGGCTGGCTATTTCCATAATATTGACCAGTACAGTCAGGCCACTTCTCAAATTTTAGGGATACTCTGTGCCTTTTCCCTGATGTACTTGACAGTCTATCTTACTGTATATTGTTGATACTGTGTGTTTTAACATTCTTGTCCCATAGCCACATTATCTATTGTAGATCCCCCACCCACATCACTCATCATCCATCTGCCACCTGCTGAGCCCTCACTGACATCATCCCCCCATTTCATATCTATCTCCTATTTCTAGATGTTGTTTTACAGATCATATAACAGACAACAACTCAAGTACTACAACACCTGAAGACCAAATACACTGATAAAGCCCTTCTACAGGAAACACATCAATTAGTGGTGTAATCCCAAAAGCTGAAACATGACTAATTGGGCTTTGTTGTGCATAGTAACTGCACCCAAAGTCTCAGGTAGCCCCTTTGACACCCATTATAGCTCCATGAAATATACTATATGGCATAATCTAGCCACTATAGTTAACTCTATGTTCAAGACTGGCATTTACCCGATTATCTGGAAAAAGACGGTCGTTAAGCCTCTCATCAAAAAAGCCAATCTCGACCCCGCAGACACAGCCAGCTATAGACCTGCCGCCTCTCTACCACTCCCAGCAAAAATAGCAGAGGAAGTTATGAATAGCCAACTAGCTCATTTCATCGAACAACATCAGCTATTAGATAACACCCAATTTGGCTTCAGAAAGGGACACGGCACAGAAACTGCTCTCATCAAGGCCTCCGATGAGATTAAAAAAATTGGACACTGGAGGAGCCGCAGTGCTCGTCCTGCTGGACCTCTCAGCGGCATTTGACACGGTCGACCGCGCTACCTTGATCGACCGTGTCACCGCACTGTGCATCAGTCATAGAGCCAATGATTTACTCGCATAATTTCTGGCTGATCGATCACAATCAGTCAAGCTTGGCACTTTCTCTTCCCCCTCATTCACTTTTCCTTGTGGGGTACCCCAGGGATCCTCGCTAAGCACGACACTATTTAACATCTACATGTCGGACTTGGCGAGGGTCATCAAAAATTACAACCTGGGTGTTACCTCATACGCAGACGACACCCAAATAGTATTAGCAATACACAACAATGGCACCAGGATCGCTGCCAACTTCCAGATGGGAATGTGTGCCATAAGTTCTTGGATGGCAGCCAAATCCCTTAGATTGAACTCCAGTAAAACCGAAGTGATGATTTTCGGCAACCTCACACTGGCATGGTCCTCCCAATGGTGGCCAGTAGACTTAGGGACATTCCCTGTCCCGGTCTCAAAAGTCAGAAACCTCGGGGTCATCTTCGACACCAAACTCGCATTCTTGCACCATGCTAATGCTGTAGTCTCCTCAGCCTTCCACACCATTAAAATCATTAAAAAACTTCTCCCTTATCTCCCGCCACAAAAACCTTGATTAGCACTCTCATCATGTCCAAAGTGGATTACTGCAACAGTTTATTTGTTAATGCACAAGAAAGAGTTCTTAACAAATTCCAGTTGATACAGAATGCAGCTGCTAGGCTACTGACAGGCACTCCCAAATTCAGTTCAATCTCCAAAGTAATACAACAACTTCACTGGCTACGGATCAGAAACAGAACCAAGTTTAAGGCACTATGCATTGCCTATAAAGCCATTCACTCCCCCGGACCTGACTTCCTTAAACAATCCCTTCGGCCCTACAATCCCCCCAGACAACTACGATCCTTCACTGCCAATCTCCTGATTGTTCCACACACGAAGAAAGTCTCTTGGGGCGACAGATCTTTTCTCTGTGCCACTTCCAAACTCTGGAACAAACTCCCCTTCCACATTAAGACTAGTCCTACATTGCTCACCTTTAAGAAACAGATAAAGACATGGCTCTTTAATCAATACATTCAGTACTTTTACCCATCCAGCTTCAGTCCCTAGCGCCGAGACACCCTCGGGTAGTTGTGCGCTTTATAAATTGCATAAACATAAACATGAAATGTAGTGTTGCATCCTTTTTCATAGGACCCTACATATAAGATCATCAAGACTTTAACTAATTTAGAAGACAGATATGCTTTGCTATTTTAATGCTCAAGACACAAAATAGAATACTTAAAGTAGGAACAGAATTTGCCCGAACACCCAAAACAACACTTCTTCACAGTTCTAACATGAATACTGACTGAACGGGAACACGCCTTATTAGGGATAGGAGGTGATCAGAATATAGGGTTGACACCCTTTTGGACTGAAATGTGTAACAAGGAAAGGAAATGTTGCATGATTCATTGGCAGACCATAGCCAGACAGACATAGAGAGACTACTCCACCTGACTGACATAGAACACACCTTCCTCACCTGTCCCATGACACAACCTTGCACATTGATGACTTTGGGATGCAGGGCGCAATCCTATTTGATGTCTCATACTGCACCATCCTGGATAAAGGTGTTACATACCATTGAACTGAGTTGCACTGATCCTGTTATCTTTAGAGTTGGGACATTCCATTCCACCCTCTGCGAGTTGGCATAAGAGGGCTAATGCATATAGAGACCCACAAGATACACTCTACACTTTATTCTATGTAGAGTGAGGAATCTTATTTAGGACCCTTGAGAAAGACAGACTTGAGGATGACTTCCAAAGTAGATTAACTATAAGTTGCACCATTCACAACCATCATAGCAATACTTTCCTGTCCAGAGCAATAAAGGCAGGACTTCGTACCTGTAAGGAGTGTCCGCTGTCACCATGGCTGGACTGGAAACAGAAATCAGCCCTGGCAACTTCGCTCTACCAGCCCCAGGGGGATGGAGCTGCTGAAAAGCTCTGGCCAAGGGGAGTGGGGGGGGGGTGGAGCTAGTGTCAAGCACCGCTGCCACTTTTGTTACAGAGGGTTGATATTGCAGCACTGTTGCAAAACCAGGCCCCAGAGCAAAACCACCCCCTACAGGTCAAAAACAGGCCCCCCACTCTTTCTGCCCACCAGGAAGACGCCTGGTGCCTGCTATGGCCAGTCCAGCCCTGGCTGTCAGCTATGCTGTTCCTCCTCACTTTGGAACCTCTATCTGTTTGAATAGTCATGGGATACAAACCACATCAAGCCAAAATAAGGCATTTCTATACACCAATGACATCCTGTCAACGTACCGAAACCGGACTTGTCACTACCTGCTGTGATGTCTCTGGTATATGTTTTCTCCAAAGTATCTGGGTACAAAGTCAATTGAGGGAAATGCAAGGTATTAGCCATGTCCAACAATGCCACAAGACCTGCTTGGGTGACCAATATAAACAGTGGATCCCCGTGTGCCTCAAATACTTCAGAATTCAGCTTAACAGGGGCACTGAATGGATGATAGAGTACAATTTAGTACTTCTCATGCCTGAGAGTGATATCGTTTTTTGTTTTAGTTCCATATTAATTTAGTGATGTGGGGTAGAGTTCAAACAGGTAAAATATCTTTCACGCTCAGGTTTATTTATATGGAATGGTACATGGAATGCTGCCATTGCAAGTGTGGGAATGAGTGCTTACTCAAATTGGCCCTAGTATTAAATTGTACATCTAGGACAGAAGAACATCTAGACTGAAGTCCCAGAAGCAAATAGCACACATCACGTCCAGTGGCCTTTGCTTTCCACACATATTGACATATCATATAGTGCATCACTTAACGCAGGTGGCTTGCTTTTTACCCAAGTTGCAAGATTCACCTCAGTGAATAGAGACTGAATGAAACATGCTTAAATTCTAAAAATGGATTATGCTCATTTAAACATGAAAATCGCTACCAAAAAATGCCAACTATCTGGCCCTCATATACTTGTTTGCTACATGGGAATTGGCACATAGATGATTGGAAGTACACAAATCTGGGCACCACTTGGCATCTTTATAGCATAGCATGGGCATATAAAAAAAGTGAAAGATCACTGACTTGGCTAAAATGGGGAATGAAGGGGATCAACTTTCCAGTGGTCTGAAAAAAGTAATTTCAGCTCACACATGACCGCCTTACAAGGGTCCCTGATCATGCATTACCTCTACAAGTGGGGCCTGTCCTGGGGCCTGTATGGTGTCCTTATTATGGAATTCTTCCCCACAACAGTCCTTAATGTGTCTTGTCAGCTTTAGCAAACATCACTTGTCTCGTCTCTTCCCTATCATGTAGGAGAATCCAAACTGAAATTCCTATACTTTGAAGTATTCCAAAACTGGTATTGGACCGTCCTGAAATGTGGAGAGTCTCATTGCTAATTTTCTCAGACCACTGAAGAGGGGGTCAAGTATATTCAACCTAAATATTGACTCAAACATATCCTGCAGCCATAATATTGTGGGCAGAATATTGTGATTACAAAAATAGCATGCATTTTTAGTTTCTGACTTACAATAATATTGTAGTTTATAATTGTGTTTACAATGATCGTTTTTAACTGTATTGTTCTTGTTCTATTGTATTATGATTTTAATTTATTCTTTATGTTTTACAAATATGTGTGTATTTATTTTATAAATATATTATAGTATTGTATAGTTTTAGGGTATTGTTGAGTTCATTTTTGGATTGGGTAGGTAGTGTGCTTTTAAAAAAACTAGATATGAATTTATTTTTAAAAATCAAGATTTTAATTATTCAATATTTTATTTCTATGTGTTTACACAATTAATATATTGTTAATTATGTAATACATATAAATTTGGGATTGTGGGGTTTATTGGGGGATTGGGTTTTTAAATAAAATGTGTTAAAACTCATAATAACTGAATCATTTTTAATCTATTTTGTACTTGTTTAATTGCTTATAAATAATGAAACTGTTTGCCTGCTTTTTTTTAGAAAAATACTTTATTATTTTGTTATATGTTGACTGGTGCATTGGGATTTTGGTGGGTAGTAGTCTTTACTGCATGTTCATTATTGTTACCTAATAGTTATCATTTGTGATGTTTGCCATTGTTATTATTTCTTTACATGTCCTATCATTTTAAAATGATTTCATTTTTGGTGATGTGGGATTTATTGGTGGATTGAGTGGGTAGCCTTTCAATAAAAATATGAAATATTATGTATTTACAGATTTTTCTATAAATTAGGTTATGTTCAAAGTGAATATTTTCAGTTAACTTGTTTTTGTATTGCATTGAATGATGTGATTATAAAATAAATGTCTGTAAAAATTGTTTATTTCACTTTTTATTATTGGTTGTGAAG
Organism: Lissotriton vulgaris; assembly: GCF_964263255.1. NCBI lineage: Eukaryota > Metazoa > Chordata > Amphibia > Caudata > Salamandridae > Lissotriton > Lissotriton vulgaris. Next base: position 1,060,270,462 of record NC_141693.1, on the reverse strand, counting down.
TAATCTGTGGGAATCTGTAACATGTATTTTCTAAAAGAAATGATTAAATTATAAATTACTAAAAAGTTATGTATGCAGAATGCATAAATTGTTTTAGCTTGTGGCTTACTTGAGAATTTAAGAGGTCTGGTTTATTTTAGAATATTGTACTGAATAGTATGATCAAACAGTGTTTTAACAATTCTGGTATTTTTGTATTGTGTTTTTATTTATTCCAGTATTTTACTGTTATAAAATTTGTAGTTGAATTTTGAATTTTAGATTGTTAAAAGTGTTTAAAAGTTTTTTATTCAATTTAACCCCATATAAATGTGGGTGCGGATTGCAACACATTCAACTATCTGTGGTATACTCCCCATCCTGCATGCACAGCTTGGGTTGGGTTCTCTCTTCTCAGGCTAAATGAAGCAGCACTCAATTGCCGAAGTTGCAGGAAAAGGTCGAATCCCAGCTAACTTAATCAAGAATCCCAGACCCCGCAACCATCAAGCGACTTTGGGAACCAAGTACAAGAACCTTGGAAATGGTTCAAAAAGCAGATCTCAAATTTCTGATGGACTATAAAGAAGAAGCAGAAGGAGTGTGGAGTGTGGAGCATAATCAATGCCAAGGAAGACAAAAACAATGACAATAATATAAACAGGGAATGCCCCCACAATGGAAACTCAAAGCCCATGAGAGGGAGCAGTTGAGGCCACACAGAGTACAGGTATAAGACGAGATAACTCGAGAATGTTTAGTGACCTTAGCGTACTGTCTCCCCTTCAATGACCACTACTCATGATAATAGCTCGTAATTTGGCTACAATCCAATAACAATTCCAGGCTCTGTCGAATAGGTGAAGGGTACCCATATTTAGAGCTCGCTCCAATTTGTTTACCAACTGTTTTACCCCTCAGCTTCAAAAACTCCCCTGGTGGATCTAAGGGGCCAACAACCAATGACAAATAAAGACAATACATTGCAACTCTCCCATCTCACTAGTGCAGCTCACCAAAAGAGAGCCTCTGATATGAATGCGAAAAGTGAACAAAAATCCACCTGGAGGATGGAAGCCACACAACAAGATAAAGAGTTTTGGGATAGAAACATGTCCTTCCTGCTGCTGCCTCAAGTACAGCCTCCAGAGACTCTTCTAAAATCTGATTTGCTACATCCTGGCTTGAAAGCTGAATTATCAACAGGACAGCCTGCTCAGCTTACTTAGCTACTGCAACAAATATTAGGGGAGATAATAGATACAGACTTTGCAGGAAACAGCTCATAGAGAGCTACATGAACAGCTGAGTATAATAAACACAGGCCTACAGTAATTCAATTTCAGATAGGCACAAGCGGAGCAAAGAACCTCCAACCTTGAGGATTTTAAAACCAATCCAGATACTTCAATAATAAAATGCAAATCAGAATTAACTGAGCTACAATTTGATATAGAAGATATGGAGAAAAGATCCCGCCATTCTAATCTCCACTTCGTTGGGATTTCCGAAGGACGAGAGAATGACCAGGGTCTTATCAAGCTGATTTTAGACTTAGTCAAGCAGTACGTGATCATGAAACAACAATTAAAGGATGAGGTCCTAACTATTATGGAAGCTCATTGTGTTCTTCTTTTTAGCCTCCTAATGCAATATATCCAAGCACTTCTTTGGTCAACTGTGAAGACTTTTGCATAAAAGAATAAATCTTGATGAAAGATATCAGAACTAGACAGTCCCAGACGACGGACAATTCTCATTCCAAACTTTTTCAGATATGTTTTTTTGTGCAATTGTCGTTGCCGAGAATTCGAAGCAATGATCGATCCCTTTAAAAAGCATGCCGGTCAAGTGGAACTTGTCCAACAATTTAAGCTAAGAGCTCTATTTGAGGGGCAGTTCCATATCTTTGCCTCAATCGAGCAAGATAATGACTTTCTTCAGGTTATCACCGGAGAGGGGAAGGCAAACAAAGCTCCTAAAACCTGATGCGAAGATGATGGGACTCTCGGTGGCAAACAGTGAATGTTGGGATTATTTCCCAACGAGTTAGATCATGCCTCTTTTTCTTTTTATTACTGGTTGCATTTGGCTCTGTTTGTTCGTTTTTTAACGTGAGATTCTCTTTTTCCACAGTTTTTTTCAAATGTTCCTTTCTTTCTTAGAAAGGCCTTGATGATATGCTGCAGTTACCTGTGAAAGCAATTATGAGTGCTATTCCAAAGCACTCAACAATTGGGGAGTGGGGGCTGGGTAGAGGAGTGGGTGGGACTGGCCCAGGTAGAGAGTTCAGGGAAGCTGAGGCCTTCAGGGGTCCTAGCTCTACAGGAGGAGGGAAATGGGGTGATGGACAGGGAGGAAAAAAGGGGTTAGGAGTGTCACAAAAAGATGTATCAGAGGTTTAATTCGAATTTGTAACTTAGCTGTTCAATTACTTTGTAACAAATTATGGCTTCTAGATTGTTAAAAAGGATTTCATGTAATGCCAATAGCCTGAACAACAGAGTTGAGTTTTGGCCAATGCTATCATGATATAAGACCTTAGACACGTACTTTTCCAAGAGACTCCTCTTAAAGCCACAAGCCCTCCCTTAAATACATCAGGCTACATCCAACGCACGTTTTTTGTATCTTCAGATGCAGCAATTAGAGAGGTAGCAACTAAATCACTAAAAACCTATGTAGTAGGATATTAGATGTAACCAGTGACCCTGGAGATAGATGGAATTGGGTGAAACCTAAGGTGCAAGCCCATATAATAAATTTCATAAGCTATTATGGACCCATAGAGGATTTGCCCCTAGCCTTAGAGGCCATATATAATATTGCAAAAGAAGCAGTAGGACTGCTGGTAATTGGGGGTGATTTTAATTTTCTTCCCAATACTTGTATTGATTTCTCTCCTATTATTAAACAGAAACACAAACCTAAAACTAATAAGATGCTGAGATTATTAAAATATCTCAGGCCTTAATAGAACCCTGGTGCATCAATCATCTGCAAGACAGATAAAACACTTGTATTTCAAAAAGGTTCAGTTCAGCCTCAGGAATAGACGTCTTTTCAACTTCACACATTTGTTTGCCGAAGCCAAACAGATATCATAATCAATGCGTTCTCAGACCATTTGATAATTACGTTAGAAGACTATCTGGCAGCTTGTCAGAGCATAAGGTCTAGATGGGCATTCACTAAATCTTTATTAGCAAACGAAAACTGAGGAGAAAGTATGCAACAAGCTCTGGAGGTTTTTCTGGAGCCCAATATAGATAAAGCTTCTGATATATCGGTCTGGGTGTGCAGAAAGCTTTCTTTAGAGGTGAAGTTATTGCTTTTTAAGTGAAGAAAAACCAACTAGAAAAGGCAAAATTGCAACAGCGGCAGTTAGCCTCAAATCAGGCAACGATGGCAACTATCTCAACACCAACTTGGGCAACTAAAATGGAGGTTGCTCGTGCGAGACAGAATTTGAAAGAATATTTTACCTCAGTAGAAGTATTAAACCATAACACATTTCTTCAAAAAAGATACAAGGAGAGTGAGCACATGGATAAATATTTAGCCTGGTCAATTGAGCCGTGGTGCGTGCAGGTAACATCGGTTGGACCGTGCAAGGGGGGATTCCGAGGGACGATGCAGAGGGAAAATTGAATAAATAATTATTTTTTCCTCCGCCTCTTCCCTCAAAAATTCCCCCTTACACTGCCCCACTGCCATACTGCTGTTACCTGCAGAAACTGCGGCTGAAATCAATTTTGGTCCAGACCTAGGCAGAGTAGTTAACCAATCGATAGCTGAGAATTTCAGGAATCACTATACAAAGTTATAGGCAGATTCATGTTGTCCCACTACTGAGAAAATAAACAGATGGCTAGACTGTATCAGAATCCCAAATGTATCTTCAGAGATGCAGGAGGCCATTATCACTCCGATTACTATAGCCAAGGTCACCTGTGGTAAGGATGGGATACCTGCAGAGATATATAAATTAATTTCACAGCAGTTAAACAAGTTTCTAGTTATGCTGTTCAAACAAATTCTCTCAGGCTGTGAAATTCCCAGTAATTTTACTGAATCAGTGGTAGTTGACTTTTTCGAAAAAATAAACAAATAATGATATGAACTCTTATCACCCGAACAGTTTGATAAATAGCGATTATAAACTATTAAACAAAATTAAAGCAACTAGGGGGCCTATTAGGATGGCGGACGGACCAGCGTCTGTCCGCCACCCCAGAGGAGGAGGGACCATATGCAGGGGCAGCGGCGGTCCCTCCGTGCAAATTAGGATGTGACCGCCACCCTGGCGGTCACATCCTGTATTTTTAACATTGCGGTGGGTGCTGCTTGAAGCAGCACCCGCCACAATGTTAAAACTGCAAGCAGTGCATTAGCATGCACAAAGCGGCAGGCACCGCACTGCATGCAAATGCAGGGGGGTACCATAGGTACCCCCCATGTGCACCCCCACCCCCTCCCCCCCTTCACCCTGGGGGCCCGCAACAGGCCCCCAATGAAAAGACCGTATGCCTTTTCGTGGCGGCATTGCCGCCGCGGAAAGGCATGTCACAGGGCAAATCCTAATATGACTGGCGGTGTCTGATAGACACCGCCTCCATATTAGAGCTTTTCCGCCGCGGTCTCGTGGCGGAAAAGCGGCGGACGGTCTCCCCGTCCACCGATGACCCCCCCAGCCATCCTAATCTGGCGGGGGGTCTTCACACACACCGCAGCGGTGAATCCGCATCCTCCGGGCCTGTGGTGGCTTCCGCCGGCCCGGAGGATGCGGATTCACCGCAATCATAATCAGCCCCTTGATTAGGTCCAATATCCCAAACAATAGTTCATAAAGATCAGAACTATTTAATGCAGGCAATTGATTATTACTCTACACAAAAAATCAAAGCAACTTTTATTATTATGCTGGACGAGGAAAAATCTTTCGATTTAGTTCCGTGGGAAGTTTTATTTGTAATTTTTACAATCTATACAGAAACACAATAGCATATAAAGGGCCAGATGTACGACCTGCCAAATAGCGAGTCGCAAATTGCGTCGCTTTTGCGACTCGCAATTTGCGACTCGCTATTCGGCATGTACAACAGTGTCTTGGACACTGTTTGCGATTCCCAATGGAGTCGCAAAATGCGAGGCTCATGAATATTAATGAGCCACTCAAATTTTGCGACCCCATTTGGAATGGCTGGCCCTCCCAGGGATGGTGGCCTGCTGGGCTCAGCAGGCCACCATGTCTGGGGCTGCTTCTAAATAAAGTTTTTTTTAATGCAGCCTGTTTTTCTTGAAGGAAAATGGGATGCATTAAAAAAAAAAAAACTAAACGTTTTCGTTTCATTTTTTAGGGCAGGCAGTGGTCCCTAGGACCACTGCCTGCCTTAAAAAAATGTTTGCATTTGTGAATGCATTGCCACCTACTTGAAGTAGATGGTAATTTGTGAGTGTTTTGCGACCGCAATTGTGGTCGCAAAACATTAGTACATGGCTATGCAGTCGCTATTTGGAAGGAAATGCCCCTTCCAAATACTAAGTAGCAAAACAGTATTTGCGAGTCGCTATTTATTTGCTACTTGCAAAATACTGTTTGTACATGAGCCCATGGTTTTTAACGTTCGCAAACGGATCCAAGACCAGTATGCGCATACTAAAAACCGTCGTACATCTGGCCCATACTCATTAATGCCCAACCAGCAGGTAACATTTTTATTTGTAGGGGAACTCGTCAAGGATGCACCATGTCACCCATTTTATTTTCTTTATTCTTAGAACCACTAGAATGTGCCATATGCCAAGAGAATAATATTTTTGTATGCTGGTGATATGATACTATATTTAGCAGCAGAGCAGGCTAATATCTTGCATGCCTTTCATAAGATTAAACAATTTACGGATATAGGTGGTTATAGGATTGATCATCCTAAATCAGAAGACTTGCTCATTAATTGCACTCCAGACATGTTTCAGTAACCATGCAGGCCCATCACTTCCAACTAGCCCTACTAGATACGTATATGTCACCCCTTAAGTAAATGATTTGTTCCCGCTTAGTTAAAGCTCCACGCAAATGAAGATGTGCAATGTGCTTGATCAATGGCAGAGTCTCCCAATGAAGAAGATATCCTGGCCGTATCAAACTGGCTGTCTCAGTACTGTCTCCAGTTAAACTCATCTAAAACGGAGGTACTCCTAATAGGTAACGATACACAGAAATGGGACAAGCACTGGTGGCCCCCCACACTAGGACCACCCCCCATTCCTGAGGAGGCAGTCAAAAATTTGGGTGTGATGTTGGATAACTCACTTGCTTTAGAGACCCATGCTAAAAGAGTGGCAGGCACCTACTATGGCCGCCTACGCTCCCTCAAACCCATTCTTGGCTTCTTTGAGCCTCCCACTCGTCAGATCATAGTCCAGGCTTTAGTCTTATCCAATCTAGACTACTGTAATGTTCTTATGCTTGGCTCCAACCTGACAGTGATAAATAGACTACAAAGAGCGCAGAATGCTGCTGCCCGTATTTTGTTTGCGTTACCAAAAACCTGCCACACATCCCCGATCCTCCGACGCCTGCATTGGCTGCCGATCAAACAACGCATTAATTTTAAAACTCTCTGCTTCACCCATAAAATCCTTTACTGCGCTGGCCCCCAAACCTTGCAGGGACTCTGCTCCCTCTATGTTCCCACGCGTGCCCTCCGCTCGGCGGACCTCTCTCTTGCCCGCACAATCAAGATCCGGAGGAGTAGAGCCGGTGGCCGCTCCTTCAGGTATCTGGCCCGAAGCTCTGGAATTCGATCCCCCTAAGGGCACGGGCCACCACCAACCACATGCTTTTCCGAAAACAAATTAAAACCTGGTTGTTCTCTTCTATTTAACATACCCTCACTGGCTGCGGTGTTCTGCCATCTGGCTTGTCTGCAAGCGCTGAGACACCCCTTTGCTGGGGTAGCCATGCGCTATACAAACTAGTTTAACATAACATACCATAACATTAGGGCTTCCTTTAATCACAAAAATTCTGACTCGCTGGGTAAATTTGGGGCTTCAAAGAATAAATTATTTTGGCCAAAATAATGATTTTATCCCTTACATTGGTTACTAAGCATTCAACCCAATGTTAACTCCTCCCTGTTATTTAGCTACATTGAAATCAAACACTTCTGTGCCTAATATAAAAACAGGACTAAAGGTACTAGCCAACAGCTTTGATAAAGTTTTTTTTTATTTCCAAGATAACCAGTATTTGGTATAGAATACTATTCCCCAAAATTTGTGAAAATGTGAGAACAGATTTTTTTTTTGTGAAAATTACAATTTCAACTGGCTGTACAATCAATATCTCTTAATGCAGATTCCAAAACCAGCTGAGTTCTGAAGCCATACGAGCTGCTAACTACAAAAGAATGGCTTTTTTCAGCTCCATTATATCCTGGCTCTAATCCATGAGATGCACCCGTCGGCACCATCAGCCTGTTTCAGGTGTAAATATGAGAATGGGGACTAGCCCCATGTGATGCTCACCTGCCCTCATCTGTCTGCATTTTGGGTAGAGATCTTTTTAGAGATGAGTATAACATTAAAGGTAAAATTAGTCCTGGATGCCTGCTGTGCTCTATACAGCATTGTGTTTCAACAGCTCGAAATGTCAATAGGACAGTATCCACCATTTTTTATTTCCACTCTCGTGGTCAGATCACTAATTGGAAATCTGATATAATCCCTACACTGAATCCGAGGATTGCGAAAATGCAAAGGCTTAGATTACGTGAAAATCTCTATGCACACAGAGTTGGGTCTGTAAGGAGATTTTTAAGGATATGGAAAAGTTGGGATAATTACAAGGACTCTTTTTTATTTTTCCTTTGCTGTTTGGCTTTTTGAGTGTGTTTGGGGGAGGTTTAATTGTGTCTTTCTCTTCACTATTGATTGCCATGTAATAAGTCGAGATAACAAGTGCTTAGCATGTGATTCTTTCCTTTCTTCTAATGAATTTCTTGACATGTATGATCCAAGTATTCGCTACAAATGAAATTGTATGGTTTTTCAGATGATTCTCAAAACTCAAAATTAAAAACATGTATACTATTTGGGTATATTGAACCAGAACCCTCCAATACATGTTTTTTCCTAAAGTTTGATGGACTGAAGTTAAAATAGTAAAGGCATTCCCTCCCCCATCACCTCAATGTATGCATGTTCCCCGATTTAGACTGGAGTTAGAATAGTAACTCTGACCCTCCCAATGTTTGTTAGACTAAATTTAGAATATTAAATCTAACGTCTCCATGTAAACAATTTTCTCAATGCTTGCTAGATTTCAGTTGGAATAGTAAATTTGACACCCGTTTTTCTACAGGATTCGTAAACGTTAATAGCCTTCTAGAAGTTGGGAGCATGCTTGCGCCTGGTTACCTTCAGTGCCTTTTCTCCCCTACTCCCCCCTATTTCGCTCCAAAGATGGGCAAGTTATATGTTTAATTGAAATCCGTAGCGAACTGAGAAAGCTACTGTATTTATACTGCATTTGTTAAAGTTCCCATCTTTGACCCGGTGTGTTTTGTGTTGGATGACTCCTATTTTGCAAAATGTTAATAAAGAAATACAAAAATGTACCCCTTCATGTAAATGCTTTCCCCAGTGTTTAATAAATTGGAATTAGAAAGAATAGTAAATCTGCCCCCTCATGTAAACACTTTCTCTAATGTTAGTTACACTTGATTTAGAATAGTATATCATCTCCAGGGTATGCACTTTCACTATGATGTTTATGAATTAATGGAAAACAAAAACTAGAAACTACATTAGAGGAAACCAAATAATTGAAAACCTATTTTAAGAAAATACTATTTTAAGGAAAAAACAAAAAAATCTAAAACAAAAGGAAACCTTTTAAAGGATTGATCATTTTAAGGAAAAGTCCAAAATTATATTAAACTTGGGTGGAGTTTAGGACTACTGTGGTGTTTCTGGGTTCAGGGATGGATACTTTTAAGAGTAATGAAGGGTTTTTGGGGAGAAATAGCCACAGCACTTGCACTCTGCACTGACACATCCCTGCCACATACACGGAAAGTTTAAATTTTGGTGCTATATGCCAGGTCCAAGAAGAACAAAGTCACGTCACGATTTCGACACCTGGGGTTGATAGTAGCGAAGCGATTAATCACAAAGAGGTGGAAGCACAATGCCCCCCCCCCCCCGAGATAGTCAGTTGGGAAAGATCGCTAATGATATGGGCGAAGGCAGAAACTACAACGCTACACAGGGAGGAAACATAGCACAGTACTGGGATACCATACTCACAGCCTTTAAGAGTAGAGGAGGCGGGGATGATGTCGGTATCCCATCCGCCAAATACATAACCCAACCACTGAAGGTCCTAAGCCATGAGACGTGAGATATTCATAGTCAACACTGCAACCTATGATGCAACGCACCTGTGGCGGTTGGGAGTCCCCCCTAGTCCCTAACCAATCGATTAGAAGGCAGAGATTTCCGAAACCCTCATGAGCCTTAGTGCCACCCTGGCGAGCCACCATAATGACATGTACAAGATACACATTTACGTGCCCTGTCATGCTATACATATTCTCTTTGTTCTTATTCAATGGCAGTTTCTTTGTTTTATTATTGGTTTTGAAGTTTAGATAACATATGTCTTATTTGCCCATTCTTTTTTTTCCCTTGCACAGCCTCCCAGTGATACTGAAATCGATATGCAATTCTACCTCCCATGCACGCTAATGTGGGCACCCCATGTAACAACTGACTGGTTTAACTAGCCATGTCTGTATTTACACAGGCATTATTATTTGCAGGTTGGGAACTGAAGTGCACCAGTGCAAACAGGAAGTAGCATGCACCGTTTCATAAGCATAGGCCTCCTGTAACGACAAGTATGCATTACCATGTATTGCACTTATATTCATGTAACACGTCACAGATATGTCAATTATTCTCAGAATGTCGATTCAAATATACAGGCATGATGCCTCAGATAATCCTGAATTGTTACAAAATTTAAGAAAAACAATAAAGATATTTAAACTAAAAATGAAAGGTTTTTGGGGTACAGGAATAACTGGAGTTCAGCCATAGAAAGGGTTTTTTTTAGGGTTCAGAGATGGGTGGATTGTAGGGGTGGTGAGGGTTTTTAGGATACATGGATGAGTGGGGTTTAGATGTGTGAGATGTTCTTAGGTTTCAGGGATGGGTGTATTGTAAGGGTGTAGAGGAGTTTTAGGGTTCATGGATAGGAGGAACTTAGGGCTGGTGAGTGTTTTTTGAGGTTCAATTTTGGGTAGCAACTGGTGTGGTGAAGAGCTTTTAGGGTTCAAGATGGGGTGGAGAGTAGGGTAGCTAATGGTTTTAAGGATACAGTGATGGGTGGAGTTTAGATGTAGAAAGGGTTTTTTAGGGTTCAGGTATGAGTAGTTAAGGGTGATGAGGAGGTCTTATGGTTCATGGAAAGCTGGTGTTTAAGGGCAGTGATGGTTTTTTAGGGTTCAGGGATGGGTGGAGTTTAGATGTGCTGTGGTGTTTTCAGGGGTATGAGCTGAGTGGGGTTTAGGCATATAAAGGGGTTTTTAGGGTTCAGAAATGGGTGGAGTTGGTGATAGCCAGAGATTTTATGGTTTAGGGATTGTGGATTTTGGGGTAAAAACAGCTTTTAAGCTTTAGGGAAGAGTAGAATTTAGGTGTGGTGAGGGGGCTTTAAGGGCGCAGGGATTGATGGTGTTTAGGGGTTGTGAGGTGTCAGCGATGGATGGTGCTTACAGGTGGATATGGGTCAGTGTTTTTAAAGCATTTGAAGTAATTGTTTGACAATGTAAAATATATAAATATGAAATAGTTTCTCCTGAAGGAAATCACAGATATAAATATCTCAGGCAAAACTGTTTCTGAAAATAAGGCCTACAACCATTGTATTTACACTTAAAAAATAAGAAATCAAAAGGCAACTTCAACTAAAAAGACATTCTATGAATTGGTGTCTACGAAAAGGTACATGCTATTCATTCTGAAAATATTCATTAAACAGTTTAGATGATAAGGTTTCTGTTGAAAAATGACCCTCTCTGAATGGTCACCCAAAACTTTTTGCCTCTCTCCTCCTTTTTTTCTGACCTTTTTTTTGGTTTAGGACTTTGAGCACTTTACCACTGCTAACCACTGCTATGTGCAGTTTAAACTGCCATGCCATCAAATCATTTTTATATGAAATCACATACAATCCTTTCACTAATGGGTATTATATTGGCAGTATAATAGTATATTTCAACCCCATCCACTTTGTAAACAATGTCTCTAGTGTTTGTTGGATTGGAGTTAGACTAGCAATTATGACACATCAATGCTTGTACTTTCCCCCACTGTTTTTTAGACTGGATTTAGAATAATAAATCTGCCCCCCACTGTAAACACTTCACCCAATGTTATTCCCCCACCCGTCTGCATGTTTGCCCTTTATCCAATGTTGGTTATACTGGAGATAGAATAGCAAATCTGCCCCCCCCCCCATGCATTCACTTTCCCGAATGTTTCTTAGACTGAAATTAGAATAGTAAATCTGACCTCACCAAGGTTTGCACATTCCCCAACATTTAATAAACTGGAGTTAGAATAGTAAATCTGACCCCTTCCCCCCCAAATGTATACATTTTCCCCCTCATTTGTAGGATTATGGGTGGATGGTGTATTTGAACAGTTTTTATTTGTTTATTTCGTCATGTTTTTAGATTTGAGTTAGGTTACTATTTCTTACTTAATTCTGGATTCTTTATAATATATTTGAGGGCATTCAATTTAAACATATTTTTTTTAATTGTTTTATTTGGTTTGCTTTTTTTTAAAATGTATTATTATTTCCTAGTTTTTGTGATTTAGGTTCTTCTGTATTAACATATTTCACCATAGACACAGACGGGGTACCACGCTTTGAAACATCAAACCCATAGGGGTATATTCACAAGAATGTGTGATAACTACCGCAAGAGTAGCGTAACGCAACTTTCAACATCACAGCCCATCACGGGAAAATAACCCTGTGTCGATGTGGAATTCACAACAAGGCGGAAGCATGCGATAGTCACCAGATAACGAGTCAAATGCCAGCGTGAAAATCAACACCACGCTGCAAAAATACAAAACGCGAACTCAAAAAAACATGCGATGAGGCCAATCGCGGTACAAAAATCAGAGAAAACCAGTCACATGCATGCAAATCCCACGCGTCTGGTGGGAAACAGCACTATAAAAGAAAAGAAAAAAGCAATTCAAACTGCGCTGCAACATGGAAGCACCCGGACCGAGTGCAGAGGACAAGCCGAACCCCTCAAGCCCCACAAAGGTACTGCCAGGAACCCAGTGTTCTGGGAAGGGCAAGGACAAGAGGAAGACAGGGTTCAGTCCGCAGGAAGACCAGATCATCGTCATGGAGGTGATAGAACACTATCAATAACTGTTTAGTACCTCCACTACGGCACTGACAACCCAAACTGAAATATGGCAGGCCATCGTCACCAACGTCAATGCAGTCGGAGTGTTGAGGAGGTCACTGGAGGAGGTTAAGAGGCGCTGGCATGAAGTGCATTTCAAACCAAGGAGAAGCTCTCCGCCAACAGGATGGCAGCAAGGGCGACTGGAGGTGGGAGTCCTGTGACACAGGAGGAGATTGATGAGCTGGAGGAAATGGTGACCACAGTCAGCAGTGTGGAGATGGTGGCAGGAATTGGGGGCCTGGACACAGCACAATATGACCTGACCCAACAGTAACAGGGGGAGTAACGACCAGGGACGGAGGTACGGGGAGATGGGCATAATGGCACACATGCACAAACATGTGTAGCACACTGCACACCCACAATGATCATGGAACATGTCATTGATAGCCTTGGCACACTGCAGCACACATAGAAACGCCAAGTAGGCCCCCGTCCACAATGTGCACAAAGGGCCCCCCTCCAATATCACCAATATCACAACTGACCCATGCACATGTGCTGAATCCAGCAAAGCAGGAGCTCTGTGACCCACACTGACTATGCAAGTAACACTGCATGCCCGATAGCATGGCAGCAGCCCAAAAACATGAGATGGCCCACGAATTGACATAGAGGTATCCCTGTGCAGATCACTTCCGTAAAGGAGCAGGTCACACTCTGACATGTCCACGTGCATACACAACCCATGCCGTACAATACAAGCAGCAGACGAACAATGCACAATGCCACAAAATCTGTCAGAGAGCACAAATGACTCAAGTCAAAAACAAATCAGGCCCCGAAAAGAACGCACTTCAAAGGCACTCCACCTCAAAGGGAGAAGGTTACACAAACTCAGAGCTGCAGGGGAAACTCCCCCACAATGCAGCACACACACATAGCAATCACAGAACATCAGCAATGACGACAATGAGGTACAAAGTGCAACACCATAGGACACGACTCACAACAGGTCCTGCACGTTCGTAGTAAGTGCCCACTCACATCTGGCATTGCCTGACACTGTGTGATGATAATGCATGGGTACTACCACACATCCGTCATGTAGTCGTAAAACACACTGACTGCCATCAAATAGCCAGCCCCACCAAAACAGGGACAATGTACATTGGCATGCAGTCTGAATGTACACATCTGCAAATCTTCAACATACATGTGTAACTCTGTTAACCTGCATCTCCCCTTTCACAGTGCAGAGGGACAAACAACACCTACTGCCGGGCCCACCACACTTCACATCACTGATGATGAAGAGGACAACCTACACATATGTCAAGAAACCCTCCAACGGATAATGGACAGCCTCCGCACACCATCCCCAGGAGCAGGGCAGGCCAGCTGCCCTGAGGTGAGACCATCACCTGCACAGAGCACTCAGCAGGAAACACACACCACCATGGCTGTCTCCCAGCACCCCCAACCAAAACATGGAGTTCTAACAACGTGTGTGGGGTTGCCTTGTGGAGTTGGCTGAACAGCTGCGGTGGGTTTCAAACAGTAGCGGCCCGTGGAGGGAGTTCTGTGGGGCGGTGAGGTGGGGTGGGGAAGGGGCAGGGTGGGGGGTAGTAAACACCGGAATATGGATGAATGGAGGCAACAAAATTTGTTTTATTCATTTAAATGTTTATTTACCTCCATTCATCCATATTCCTGTGTTTACTACCCCCCACCCTGCCCCTCCCCTGCCTCACCACCCCATGGAACTCCCTCCATGGCCGCTACTAGTTTCGAACTCGTGACAGCCAAACTCGATGCCATACGTGGGTGTCTGAGTCCCATCAGGGACCATGTACAGTGCCTATCGGACACCCCCTGTACGCACCATGCTCCGCCACAGACCTTGGCTGACCTCGCTGGGGCCATGAATCGAATGCAAGAAATGACTGGTCAGACAGGCACCAGCGATAACAGCACAGAGTTGGCACAGATGCGGAGGTCAATGGAGACCATGGAGGAGATGCAGCCTGGAAGTATGTGTGCCACAGCTGGACACCAGCGAGTAGTATCTGGGAACTTCAATGCCCAGCAGTACTTCATCTTGCCATTGCTGTCACTGAGCCGCTCCCAGATGACTGCAGCGGGGACATCGACACACACAGCTCTGACCCCTGATGTGTCTGTGGCACACAGTGATGCTGCCCCATCATCTTCGCAGTCTGTTGTGTCAGTGGCACACAGTGATACAGCCATCAGCCCGCCACACACACAGGACTCGCCAGACACAAATCCTGTATCAGGGGAGTAAGAAGGGGATGGGAATTACTGTGTGAGGAAGGAGGCAGTAACATCCATCACCGCCATATGCCCTGTCCCTGCCTGGTTATGACCTATTCATCATGCATTGGGAAATACCTCCTACTGACCCCCGGAACACTCGGCGACATTCACCGGGACCCCGACACAGACTCCCATTTCATCACTGCTGGCCAATTACACAGAAATCTTGCTGCGGACTGCACTCTACCACTTCTTAATCACTTTTCGATCCCCAAAGGAATCTGGTTGGCCCACCACTGGGATACCATGTGATGTGGGCTTGAATGGCCGTGTATAGCTCCAGCTCCGTCAATCACCTGAATGTGAATAAAACATTCCAAATCACACAGATGTGTCATTACTATGTTCATACTCGTATGGAGGTATGGCTGGATGTAGGGACAATGATTGCACATGAAGGTACCCCATGGTAACTGACATCTATGTGCATGTGTATCCCTGAGACACATGGCAAATTGTATGACTGTGAAGGTGAGTACTATCTGGGTCCCCATTGCACATCAACAACAATCTCACGACCCCCCAAGTAAGCACATGTCCATGTGTTGAATAGGGCTGTGTATAGGTGTGACCAAATTGGTAGCAGGTCATCACATGCATCAACAGAACTTCACGACATATACCTACTTACACACATCTGTGTGGACACATTCTGTAATGATATATGACATTGCTCCACATGGTCAGAGATTGGACACCATACTCACATTGCAGAAGTCACGTAAGCACCAAACCCAAAACAATGTCTGGCTCACAGAGGTTGAGCTTGCAAAAGGACACACCCTCATTGCACATGCGTCAGTCAGTTCCTCCCTGTGTAAGGACGATGTTCATTGTGGCACCGAGTGGACAATGAAATCAACACACCTCACAGTTAGACTCCAGTGGGGTGGCATAGACTTTATTGGCATGTGCGTGTCAGTACAGACGGGAAAACGGCCACAACAGGCAGGGACATGCTTAAGACACTTACATGCAGCATGGGTACATGTCGAGGTCCAGAAAATGTTGGTGCAAACATGGACAATAATCATCACGGTTGGCAATGCTCCCTGCCCACCTTGCCTTGCTGGATGAGTCATGTGTTGTTTGGCGTCTGCCCATTGCCCTGTGTCAGGGGGCACGACTCACTGCTCATGGGATCTGCATAGTGCTCTGCCCTCGGAGTGCGTCGATTATCTGCTGTGCTGACAGTGATCAGGTGTAAGGATCTGACAGGTTCACATGTAGTGCTACATTTGCCATGTGTGTGCTTTCCACCAGCAGTGTGTCCAAATTGGCAACGTTGCCACACAACGCTGTCTTGCTGTGACCACGGACCTGCATCACCTTGCACAGGTGTGTGTACACACGCGTTGTCCCACACACATGCATCCAGAGTCCGGACGATGGCAGCCGTGTCCACTGTTGTGGTGGGATATGTGAGCAATCCCCATGATGCAACAAGTTGTTGGGACCTGTGCTGTGGGTCACAATCGGATGTGGCTGCAGGAACGTAGTTACTAATCCATGAATGCCCACGCAGCTTCATGTGCAATGTGTTCCAATAGTACGTCGGTGTCGTGTTCAAGGAACACCAGGGTGAGCCAATCCATTAACTGGTCCGGGCAGGTGGGCTCAGCCCACGCTGTTTCACCAATCCACAATACAGCCAAATAGGGGAGCGCCTCAATGTGGTCTCTGCACACGAGGAATTGTGCAATCTCTCACTCACAACTGCCAATACATATGCAATATGCCAAGGCATCCCATGCACGGCTGTCTCGGTTACACTCATCTTTGTGTTCCAAAAGGGGGCGCAGACACAAGTCATAGTCCAATTCATCTACGGTTGTGTTGGATAGGCAGACATCCATGGGACACTCGAATGTGCATGTTCGGCAGTAGAACCAGGGCTGGACGCAGGTGACGTAGGCAATGTGGAAGCTGAGCAGGTAACTGATCTGACGCAGTGCCAGTGGCACTGCGTCCAGTAAATGCAGCATACGTGCACGGTAGTGTTCCACGTGACGGGGTTGTGCATGTGCGCGGAATGGCCTGCCATTGCCTTGGTGCGTCTCGTGGAACCAGCACTCTTCTGTACTGTGGCAGTTGTGTGGAGGATATGCCACAGCTCTGAGCAATGATTCAAATGTGTGTGCAACGTTGGGCTGAATGGGTTGCTGTTTCCATGAGTGTCAAGGGTTTCCCATGTGGGGTTACCTCAGGAAGGGGCTTCTGTGTGTGGGGTGTGGATAAGTCGGATTCTTCATTTGTGCAATGGGTGGTGTGGGAGTCATCCACATCCGCCATGGCATCTCTCTCAGGGTGTTCCAGGCCTTTTGGACCAAGGTCAGAGGTGCAGGTGTCCTCCCGCTTTCTGCATTGGAACAATGGAGCCTTCATCCCTGATGTTTGTCTGACTACTACTTGTGTTTTCGGAATGTGACGTGGCTTTGGCGCTGAGATTGGGAAACGGCATTCGGCTCATGGTGTACGGATGGCGATACACACACACATGTTGGCATGTGGTGCCAGGAGCCCTGCAAGGCCTTGCGCTGCTTGTGCAATCTCACTCCGTCTCTCTCCCGCGCTCTCTCCCTCTCTTTCCTTTGTTGGGTGTATGGCACACCTTCTTCTGTTGGATTTAGTCTTCCAGGCTATGTCCTACGGATTGTCCAGTGAGGACCCGCTAGGACTCATCCGAATGGTTATTTTGGCTTTTGTTTGTATGGTGTTTTGTGTTGATGATTGCATTGCTGTATGACTGATTCTCCATTTTCTGGCCACGCATGTATGTTGATTTTCCTTGTAAAGCACAAGCAGTGGTTTGGTATAGGTAAATCGGCGCCACTTAGAGAGTCTCACAATTTAAATTGATGTGGAAGTTATTTCTTACGGTGCTATAAGGTAGGAGGAACCACTTAATCCTCCCAAACATGAGCATGAGCATACGCTTCTAACAAGAACAACTCCTTAGCACACGTATATCACAATACAGTTATGTTTAGGCGTTGCCACCCCTTTGACACAATCACAGTACGTAGTTCTTGGTAAGTATCGATCGAGCATACACGCCGATTACGAACGGGGGCACCGAAGGACATTAACGCTACGGGCGAAAGCCAACTTAAACAAAGTGCGAAGTGGAGTCATTTGGACAGGACAAATTGGATATTATAACGTAGGACCCCCATAGAACCCCTATGCGGGTTGGAATTATCACCGCATACCAACAATAAGAGAACAGATCTGGAAATAGCCTTGAAAAAGTCGTTGGGTTATACTCCCATTCACGACGAAACACTTGTCGGCTGTGTGGAGAACTTCCAGAATTCAAGAATAAATATAATACTTGTACTTACCAAGAACTACGTACTGTGATTGTGTCAAAGGGGTGGCAACGCCTAAACATAACTGTATTGTGATATACGTGTGCTAAGGAGTTGTTCTTGTTTATGTTGATTTTCCTGCTTGAGCGACATCAGGCAAAATATTTCTTTTGGGATTTTTGGTGTTGGTGTGCAGTTTCTAAGTCCGTGGTTGAGGGTGGGTCCGGGGGGTGGGGATGTTGCAGGCCTGGGTGTGGTGTCGGTGGGTGTTGTGGCCCTCTTGGGTGTCCGTGCTGCATGTTCAGTTGCTCGGGGGCATCAGTTGCCCTTCAGGTGTGGCTCTGGGTTGTGCTCCCTTTTGTGGTGCAGACTGTGGTCCAACTTTGCACCAGGTCAGAGTAGGTGTTAATTTCCTGCTGCTAGCACGCCTTATCGCCAGTTTTGTGTTCTTTTTGCCATTCTGTCTGGTCATTGTGAATGTTGTGGTGTGGTGTTGTAGCGGCTTTTGACACGGGAATGCCTACTCTGCATCTCATTAGCGATAGTTGCGGGGGTCCTCTGTGGCAATGTTTTTTGCGGATGATATCGCGGGTAAACTGGTGCTGTGGGCTGTTAACACCAGCTTGTGAATGGGGGGGTAAATTTATCACGACTTTGGCTGTGCTAAAGTGCAGTTAATTCGGCGATAGCTCTTTGTGAATATGCCCCTTAGTATTTAAAAGAACGTTAGTGTTTTTTTTTACATATTGATGAAGTATATTTTAAATAATGTAATAAATGTCAAATACAATTTTCTAGTGGTTTCACAAATTATTTATGATTAGAAATATGTATAGTGTTTATTATTTTATCAATATTATATTTTGTACATACACATGATATTTGTGTGTATGATAAAGGTAACTTATTTTTTTATTCAAATAGTTTTTTTTAATTAATTGTTAAATATACTTTAAAGTACTTGTATTTTAAAAAAAAATGACATTTTTAAAAGTTAATAAATGTTTGTTTACTTCTTTCTTTATTTACTTTTTAAATGTACTTATTTGTTTAGGAAAAAAAGTAATGTAACATTTTAAATACATATAAAACATATACTTGCCAATGCAGTGTCGATATTTTGGTTCATTATATGTTTATTCTTCTAATTTACATAATATGTTTGTAAAATCAATATTTTGTCGTTATTTTGACAATCATTTTGTACCATGAACGTTTTGTGGTTATCATACAACCCTATCGAAGACCACTATTTATGACCCTTCCCTTTAAACACTGGCAAATATCAAGCATAAACAGAACAACTCTCTGAAAAATGTAACATATTGAATTATTAAGTCAGCGTGATGTCTTTGAATTAACATCGTCGTATATATTTTTCCACTGAGTCACGCACAGCAAAGCCGTAGTTCATAATTACGTATTTGCACAAGAGACGGGAGATGTGCACTGCCCCCTGAATATTCTAAATTTCAACACAGGACAAAAGGAAGTGTGGGAGAACCCTCCAGGCATCAGGGTGAAAATTATCTATTGTCCTTATCTACACGCACCCAATTATTCGTTGTTTTTGGGATGACACCTCCGCTCCGAAGCATTCATGGTGCGTCACATCTTTCTGCTCACGTCTCAGAACACCTGCGGCAAACCATCAGTGGCGGGGAGGAAAGGCGGCAGAAAAATGCAATAATGCGCACCTGCCTCAGGAAGAGGAGAGGTGAAAGAACATACCACACTAGATACGGAGTGGGGGAGCAACATTCCAGCCTTTAGCAAACATTCTCTCACCATTAGAGATAGGTTTGGCAGGTAACAGGTTCCATTCCTCAAAATGACTCCTACCCACAGATGTGTCACGCACGCGCGCTGTCACTACATTTCATCGCCTAAGAAGGTCATTGAAACCGAGGTAGCCTAAGTAGCAGGCCAATAAATTAAACATTGGCTCGCAGGGGCTTATTTACAAGCCCCTTGCACCGCCACGTTACGTCACTTTTTCCCATATGAAAAGTGACGCACCAGCGGCGCAAGGAGCTTGTAAATAAGCCCCGCAGTCCTTGTAGCAAGGATTTTGCAAGAGAAATTAGATGATGGAGAGAAAATAGTTGTGGGAGTGGCCAATCAGAGACAGGCTACTGTAATGAGGGGGTGGTGCTCTTAACTGTTTGTTGCCTTTTGGAGTCCTGCATTGAGGTATCACTAAATTGCAAGGTACAGATTAACGAATATTGGTGCTGTTTGAAGATCTGCAGAGCTGCATAGTGTAAATGGGAGGTACACTGTGCAGTGTCAGATTAAACAAGTGTAAAGCGCCAGTGGTGTAACCGGCTATTCTAGCGCTAGAAAAACTGCTTCAAGGCCAGAGTAAGCATTGTCCTATGAGTCAAAGGAGATGTGAGGCTGGTAGGGGAGGCCCAGCATAGCCGGACCAGACAGAGGCCCGCAAGGACCACCTACCAAAGGTGGGAACATCAGAGCGCGAGGCTAGAAAAAAGTCCACGAAAATGACGCAGAGTGATTGGAGCGTGTGTTTTGGACAGCCCAATATTGACAAATGCGATGTGTAACAAGCAAAATGGGGATTTCGAATGACCAACCAATACGTTGCGACATTTAGATCCATTTATTGTGTAATCTACGACCTTCATGCACCATAAACTGTTCCCCGGGTAAATTAAAAGAAGGGGAGAGGGTGCACTGTGCAGCGGAGGAGAAGGGTGTGAGCTCGCACGTCTGGGCGGGGTTTCAGAAGTGCTGAGTTTTTTTTCCAACACATTTTTATTGTTTTTTAGCACAGCAATCAAGACATTATACATTGGGTCGGCTTTAGGGCTGGTGGCGCCCAGTGTGACAATGTTTGTTGGCACCCCGAATGAACAACTTTGCCAAAGATTCTCTCACTACCACCCTCTAACAGTGGAGTGCCCCTCAAGTCTCCATAGCCACTCTCTCTCAGATGCATTTAATTCGTTGTATAGCGCCACTCATACCATTGTAGGGTGTCAGAGTGCTTTACATCTCACAGAGACAATAAATCTTAGGTGTGTAAATCAGTGTATAGGACATGTTATGTAAGACAGAGGACTGGAAGGTGTAAGAGTCACATCACCCACACTGGTAGGCGGTATTGTTTAAGAGTGCTTGGTCTGGTGAAGCTCAGACTCAGAAATTAAAATGTAGCACTATGGTTGGGGGTTCTCTTTCATAATCAGAATTGATTTATATCCAAATTAACCCTGTTTCCAACATTAGGATAATGAAAGACTGGGGAAAAAATCATAACGCTGTAATCTGTACTTTGTAGTTTGTATGCAGCTATTCGTTGACAGTTAATTGCTCGCTCTACTATGTTAGGATTTTAACCTATAAATTGCAAGTAACAAAAGGATCTCTTAGACAACAGCAGTAACCCATTGACCTATTTACACTATATGCCTTTTGCCATCTGCATGGTACACGTTCTTAGCAGCAGGCATATTAACCCACTGCGCTACCTTACCATGAGTTATCTTGGCATTTTTATTGTTGCCTGAACATTGCTGGTGGCCAGAAATGTGTCAGCAGGTGTTTTCAAAACCATAATATACTTGCAAACAGGTCGCCCCCACCAAAGTCAGTGCTCTGTGCAGCCAGCCGGTTGCACTGCCGTAGAGCTGGCCCTGATTACACAGGATGGGGTTACAAATCTCCCCCTTTCCAGTCTGCGTCCACCCAGCCAGCTGCACCGCTAACAAACCGATACATAATAACGCCAACATTACCCCTGCCCCCAACACAGCGATGCCATCTCTATGGGATAGTATTGCGATGTGCGAAGTCCCAGTGCGGGCTGACCACAGCAGAGGAAAGCCCCCACAAAGATCTGGATGAGGCACCCCTCAACCCACTGCAGTGTCTTGGAGCATGTCTAATTTCCTCAGGCCTCTTCCCACCCCAGCAGGACGGCTCTTCCATGTGAGCTCACCAGCCCAGCGACGGATCCTCCGCTAAAGCAGAGGAGGGTCACCTCATTGCTTTTTAGCAGCACAAAAAAGCAAAGGAAAAATAAAATGATAACAACACGATATTATTATCATTTTATTTTTCAGAGCAAGTCAGGTTACGGCAGGGCGGGTCTGGGCTGGGCTGGGCGGGTCTGGTCTGGGCTGTCAGAGCAGGGGGAGGAGGAAATATATGCCCTTAAGAGCGGTTTGGCCGACTGTCTTGAGCCGGCCAAACAGTCATGCTCGGATCTATGACGTTACAACGCGTTATTTTACAACGCAGACCGTTACAACGCAATTTTTACAACGCAGGTACCATTACAATGCATGCCATTACAACGCATGTCATTACATAGCAGATACTATTACAACGCATACCATTACATCGTAAGTATAGGTAAGTATATCTTTTTTAAAAAAATGTAATAAAGTTAATTTAATTAATGTAAATTAATAAATATAATTTAAAATTTTTTTAAACAGTAATTAATTTAATTTTATTTAATTATAGTAATTTAATTGATATTAAAATTGTAATTAATTAAATATATTTAATATAATATAATTAATGAAATATAATAAATTTATAAATAGTAAATAATATAATGAAATTTATTACAATAAATATAATTTAAATAAAATTAAAATAATACTTAATATAATTTAATTTAATATAATTAAAGAAATTTAATTAATTTTAGAATTGTAAATAAAATTATTTAATTATAATAAATTAAATAAATAAAAAAAGTAATTAATTTAATTTAATTTAAGTAATGTAATTCAATTAATTTTATCATTGTAAATATTGTAATTAATTTATTAAATTTAATTAAATTAATTTAATTCATTTAATTTATTTAAAGTCGTAATACCCCTGTACCCCAAAAACCAAACCTAACCCTAAAACCTAAAAATACCCCTGTACCCCTAAAACCTAAAAATACCCCTGTACCCCAAAAACCAAACCCAGCCCTAAAACCTAAAAATACCCCTTTACCCCCAAAAACCAAACCCAGCCCTAAAACCTAAAAATACCCCTATACCCCAAAAACCAAACTTAGCCCTAAAACCTAAAAATACCCCTGTACCCCAAAAACCAAACCTAGCCCTAAAACCTAAAAATACCCCTGTACCCCAAAAACCAAACCCAGCCCTAAAACTTAAAAATACCCCTGTACCCCAAACACCAAACCCAGCCCTAACACCTAAAAATACCCCTGTATCCCAAAAACCAAACCCAGCCCTAAAACCTAAAAATACCCCTGTACCCCAAAAACCAAACCTAGCCCTAAAACCTAAAAATACCCCTGTACCCCAAAAACCAAACCCAGCCCTAAAACCTAAAAATACCCATGTACCCCAAAAACCAAACCCAGCCCTAAAACCTAAAAATACCCCTGTACCCCAAAAACCAAACCTAGCCCTAAAACCTAAAAATACCCCTGTACCCCAAAAACCAAACCCAGCCCTAAAACCTAAAAATACCCCAAAATTACTTAAATTAATATATTAATATTTTATTTTATTTTTAATATTAATTAAATTAATAAAATAATGTAAAATAAAATTAAATAAAAATGATATACTTACCTATACTTACGATGTAATGGCATGCGTTGTAATAGTATCTGCTATGTAATGACATGCGTTGTAATGGCATGCATTGTAATGGTATTTGCGTTGTAAAAGTTGCGATGTAATGGTAGTGAGTTGTAAAAGTTGCGTTGTAACGGTGCAATACCGTCATGCTCACCTAGCTTGTTCTCCACCTGACTGTATTGCACAGCCTGGGTGGAGAACATGCACAGTTTCCCACTTCCTTTATGAGCTCCGAACCAGGCTGCTCAGACCAATCACAACATGTGCTGTCATGCTGGTGACAGCAGCGTCGTGATTGGCCTAAGGGAACTTGTGTGATTCCTGCTTTTGGGGGTCAGGAAGAGACGTAGAGGAGAGACAACAGAGGAGAGATGGTGGCCGTGCAGAGGTAAGTGTTATACATGTATATGTTTTTACCCCCGCTCTCCCCCCCCCCGTTCTGTACCAGCCGCCACTGTTAGCAATATGCAGGTCTGGGTCTCTCATTTAATCAACCAAGTTCTCCCATGCTTGTGCCACATCAAGGGACCCACACCCACGTTTCGCCTCTCTGAACAAGACACCACTTTCATAGCTCTCCAATTTAACCATTTCTCTACGCCAGGTTTCTACTCTGGCACCCCTAGTTGACTTACAAATTCTGTGTAATCTCTCGTTTTGCAAAGACAACATTACGCTGGGTTACCTCATTGACACAGGTCAAGGTCTCTCCCCAGAATTCCACCAAGAAAGGGCAGGCCCGGGGGAGGAGCCTAGCCTGCAACCATGATGGCCGCCTGACTCCTCGGCTCCGCCGACCCGCCCGCTTTCTTTCCGAAACACCGCTTATCCTGATGTCCATCTTGATACAGCGTCGGCGTTTCGGAACCGGGTGGCGATCCTGATTCCGATGGTGTGCTCCCCGCTGATTATCTTGCGGCAGAACTGGCGATACGTCCCTGCCTCCGTTCCAGCGTGGTGCGCTGGTGTCCGGGTCTTTGTTCCCGGAGACGGCTGTTCCAGAACCCGACGACTGCGGATGCTTGCAGCGGAGAGACAGGCGACTGGCGAGCTACTGTAGCAATTCCTTTCTGCTACGTTGTATCGCCCGGCCCTGCGCACCTCTACGCTTGCTACCTTGCAATTGTGGCCGGCGCTTTATTATACTTCCCAATTGACCTGTGGCTGGCACTGGGAGCCTTATTGTTCCTCAGCACTACGGTGGGTGCCATCTTCACCGAGCGCTCAATATTTGGGACTGCCGACCCCGGAGGCCTGATCGGATAGCTCATCGAGGTGCATGCTACATTGTAGCCGGGTCTTGGTGGCCAGGGACAGATTCGCGGTTGTCAACCCCGCGGCTGCTGTGCTTCGTGGATCTACTACTGGCGCTTTGTTAAGGCGATGGGCACCGGTGGACATTTTCGAAGACGACAATATGGCGGCGCCCTCCGGGTGCATGAAATTGCTGCAGAGGAGCCTCTTGAGATTGCTGTTGTTCTGAGCGCTCTGAATAACCTGCGAGCCTCTATGCGCTTACATGCCCAGGACCTAGAGGGCCGACTGGATACTATATTACTCGGCGGTGCTGCTCATCATGCTCTGTGCGCCTTGCCCTATCCTGTGCCCGACGGTGGCTGCCAATCTACCCAGACGTATGTAACGGCACTGGACGCCCAGGGAATAGTGGCCGCTGCGCTACCCATTCAGGATGTGAAGAATTTGCGGACTCTAGACCCTATCCGTCGGCTGGAGGCTTCTTTTTGGACACCATGCTTAGGGTTTACTTTATGGCCCCTCGGTGGATCCCTTTGTCTCATCATGGGGTTGCTGCTATGGCCCTGGCCGGTCAACTTTCAGGTATTGCTGCTGTGTTTCCACCGTTACTGGGTAGTTCTGCTCAGTTTGGCTTCGCGTTGGACAGACCACTGTGGATGGTGTTTGGCTCGGTCATGGTCCTTACATTTCCGATTCCCGTCTAGGATGGCCGCTGCTCGACTGAACTTTATTGACTGGCTGGAACGACGGGGACAAGGCTGAAGATGTTTTCTCTTTCTCTACTTTGTTCTGCGGCGTACAATGCTGGCGATTACATTGGACAGCTGGGGAGGTGAACGTTGGTGTGGTGTCGGGTTGGGGTCGGGGGAGGGGTGGCCGAGGTGCGAATCCATTGATTGCTTATTTGTTCTCTCTGGCCCTCCTCCGGTTCTCCTTCTTCTCCGGGGGTTGTCTTTCCCCCGTCTTTTCCCTTATGTGGGTACTCTTGGGGCGACAGGCACGTTAGTAGGGGGGGGTGGGCCATAGCCTCTTCGACGTGCAGGGAGGGGGGGTTTGGGCTTTATTCCTTTCTCTTTTCGTTTCTATGGCCTTCTTCTTATCTTTCTTCTTATTTCTCTTCTTCTTCTTATATATCTTGGGTCAGACGGGAGGTTGGGTTTGGTTCTTTATGGGACGTCTTTTTTCTTTGTGTTTTGCGTCTATGTCCTTTTCACATGGTTTATTGATCCTATGATCTAGATATTGATTTTAATACATAGTTATTGAATGATTACAGAACTTGCTCTTCCTTCCTTTTTCCACTATCGTTTGAGGGCGCAGATCCTGTCACGAATTTTCCCATGTAACAAGTGTCCTTTTTATACGTCATTGGATCCTTTATTACTGCTATATAATGATCCCTTCTATATCCTATTATACCGTAGGCAAGCTAGATGTAACTCCTGTTGTATACACTGATTGGGCGGGCGCTAATTGGGGCGACATCTACTTCTGTGCTTATGTATCCTTATTGTGAATGATTCACGCCAGTATTTCGATAACGATCTATCACTTGTGGATATCCTTTATGTGGCTCACCCACTCAGCTACCCTGTCTGACTTTAGGACAATTCGTCAAAATTATAAAATGAAACCCTCTTTATCCTTTTCCTGTGGCTCCTTGCAAATCCATCGTGGTGTTCTTATTTTTATTTGCTGCATCGCAAGGTACCTTGGAATGGATGTATATTGTCATAGCAGCCGGCCCGCAGTGGTTGTAGGCAGACGCTGTGTACTATGTTTACGGAAAATAAAGGTTTTCAAAAAAAAAAAAAAAAAAGAAAGGGCAGGCCCAAACCATATGATACCTTTCAGCCGCAACTTCCCCACACCTAGGGCACGTGGCACCAGCGGTGCAGTAGAATCTGTTCACTTTGCCGGGTGTGAGATATGATCTGTGCAGGAAGTAGAAGTTAATCAACTTAAACTAAGCATTCCGAGACACTTTCAAAACTTTTTCCAGAATCTTTGCCCAGTCTGCCTCAGGGATCGAGGCTCCCAAATCCTCTTCCAATTTCTCCCTGAGCCTGGTCAGTGGCGCAATAATATCTGCTCTGAGCGCCCAATAGAAACATGTGACTGCCTTATGAGTGCCTGACGATGTGCAAATCAGGTAACAGCTCTGATGTGTGGGGGGTTCTGCCTTCATAGCTCCTCAGTGAGTCGTAATCGCCGCCAATACAGCTATATGGAGCAAGAAGTGGACCCCAGGGAGTTCAAATTCGAGCTGTAGGTCCCCAAAAAGGATCAAAATCCCTGCCCAAAACATATCCCCCACCTGGGCAACACCCAAGGCTGGCCACTCAGTCAACACTTGCTAGTTACCCTGTGGGGCAGCACCGCTAGCCACTACAGCTGTATATTATTATTATATCTGGGGAATATGGAGCTGAGTATTAGTTTTCTGCAAGCAACACAGCCAGCACTGTCTCATAACTTGGAGCTTCGCAGGACCCTCACTGGGCAGTCGATGAGGGATCAAGAGCACCTGAAACAACTGTCGGGCATGGGAACAATGTGCCTATCTCTCTACCCGGAGTATGACAGCAATCTATCCACTGTGTAAACCACAGTGTAGTATGTTGCATTATAACTTTGTCTCTCTTTTTAATTTATAGGAGGGAGATGTTGTAGTATGTTGCATTATAACTTGCCTTATTAATTTCTCCCTGCTCAGCATAGTGATTGTAGTTTAGAATGTTAGTATTCAGAATGTTAGTGAGAGAGTTAGGTCAATTGCTAATGGGCTGAGCATGATACAGGCTGCTCCTGGTGGGGTTCGTAATTTATATACTTAATAATCTAATAAACATCTTGGAAACATCTTCTACCGGATTCTACTTTGATTTGTCCTTCATACTACACACAGCATCTGGCCAGCTAAATAATAAGCTTCAAAATCCAGGGCCACTAGACCCCCATCCATAACTGAATGCAGTAGCTTAGTCAGTGCCACTCTATGGTGGCAATGTTAAGAAACTCAAGATGCCGAAAGATGCTATGATGCACCAGTAGCGAAGACACTATAAAAAAATAAAGCAGTCGGTGAAGTGCCACCATTTTGAAAATGGCAATATGGCCAGGTACCAATATTGGTAAGGAGTGCCACAGTACCAAGACAGCCCCGATCAAAGTCATCAACAACATCAGGGCCCTCCTGGACCGTGGTAAAATGGCAGCCCTCATCCACATGGATCTATCAGCCCCATTCGAAACTGTCTCCCATCACATCATAGTCATGGACTCCACGACATCGGAATCCAAGTAGACGCCCGCAAATAGATTGCCACTTACCTCCCTTAAAGAACCCAGAGAATCAGATTCCCACCTTTCACCTCGGAACCCCAGAAGATTATCTGCGGCGTTTCCCAAGGATCATCCATCAGCTCCACCCTCTTCAACACATACATTACTTTGCCAGCACTGTAAGATCACACTGACTCAGCATTATCTCCTACGCCAAACAACACCCAGCTCATCATCTCGCTGTTAGACGACCCGTCCACCCCCACAAATAACTTCCACAGATGTATGAAGAACGTCTTCGACTGGATGAAGGAAAACTGTCTAAAGCTCAACACGTACAAGACGGAGATCCTCATCTTCAGAAACGATGCATGGTGACTTGCTGAACTCGGCCCAGGCCCAGCCCCAACAGACCACACCTGCAACCTTGGCATCAACCTGGACAGCTTTTTATGAAGAAACATGTAAACGTAGTCTCATCCGCCTAGTTCCACACCCAATGCATGCACTGAGAGATCTTCAAGAGGCTCCCAGTCTACACCAGAAGGACCGTCATGCAGGCCCTCATCACCAGCAGGCTGGACCATGGGAATGCACTTCACGTAGGAATCACCACTCGCTTTCTGAGGAGCTTACAGACTGTACAAAACTCAGCAGTCAGACTCATCCTAGACTTACCCAGATGAACCCACATCACACCCCTCCATAAGAAGCAAAACTGTCTGACTCTCCAGAAGAGAAACCAATTCCAGAATTTGACCCACGCATACAAAGCCCCAAACAATGAAGGACCAGGTTACTTTAACAAATGCTTGACAATCCACCGACCAACCAGACACCTACGATCCCCCTCCTTCTTCCTCGCAAATACCCCCGTATCCGCAGAAGCAACAGTTTCCTTCTCAACCTGGCTGCCAAAGCTTGGAACAACCTGAAGGGGATGTAGGATGCAACAACGAAGGCCATTCCTATACAACAAAAGGCTTTTGCAACAAAATGTTATACAATTAATATGTTTTTCAAATGAACGCCTTTTCCATGAAAATGTAAGCACTTTAAAATATATATATGGTGGGGGAGATCCCACTATACAAGACACTCTACAATCTACGAGAGAATGCCCCATCAACAGAAATGACGGACACGCAGGCATTAATAGAACAAGAAGACATCAATATGAGCGCGCCTGGAAACAGCCCATTCAGGGCACCGTCGACCTTTGTCCCGACAATGCCCAGGGATGCCACAGATGTATTTCACGAGAGAGTAACGGATGAACTTAAAACCTTACATAGAAACACGTGCAACAGTAAATACAAGATCAAAAACAAGGACAAGGCATACTTTCAACTCATGAGCAAATTGAAGAACAATGATTCAGTGGTGACAAACAGACAAGGGGGGCAATATTGTCCTGTGGGACAAAAAAACTTACAGAACAGAGGCTTTCAGACATCTAAACGATATAGACTGTTATGAATTAAGCAATGGAGTAAGTGTACGCAAAACAAACGGGGATTACAAGAATGACCTTCTAAAATGGCTAAGGGAGGGACTTATTTCAAAAGACGAATATAAGTTTTTGTTTAAGGAACACCCTACACTACCCACGTTTTATCTAATACCGAAAGTACACAAAGGGACTGAACCATTGCAAGGAAGACCAATCATTTCAGCTATTAACAGCATGTTTGAAAATACCTCCAGATATGTAGACTATTTTCTGCAGGAATTTGTGGTCAAATTACCATCCTATTTGCACGATTCACGAGATTTTCTTTCTAAATTAGATAATATGCAATGGTGTGAGGAATATTTATTTTTTTAAGTTCAAATAAAATTTTATTAGGGTAAACAGAATGGTCATTACAAAAAGTAATATGCAATACAACATTAGCGATAGGAATAATAAGCTATTCCTCTGCCCTCACAGGAATATTTATTTTTAACGTTGGACATTGCCTCCCTTTACACATGTATCAAACATGAAGATGGTCTTAATGCTGTTGATTTTTATTTGAAACGCAGGAACATTGAAATGTATCATCATAATAAGATGCTGCTTAGCATGATACGTTGGTGCTTATACAATAACTTATTTCTGTTTGATGAAAAAGTGTATAGACAATCGCAGGGGGTTGCTATAGGGGCATGTTTCTCCCCCAGCTATGCATATTTACATGTAGGCTGGTGGGAGGAACATGTCCTCATGGGGGAACACCAGGCATTGTTTGATAAACATGTGATACAGATGTGGAGATACATTGACAACGTTTTTATTATTGTTGAAATCCTCAATACTAACGATTTAAACCTCAGATTTACCTCCCATATTGATTCCCTGTCCACTAGTTTTTTGGACATTCACATATACATTCAAGAAGGGAAAATAGAAACAAGTCTATATAAAAAACCAACGGCAGGCAACACATTGTTGTACGCCAGTAGTTTCCACCCACACCACACAATCGCTAGTTTGCCCTATGGCGAGTTCTTACTAATTCGTAGAGCATGTAGTACAGAGAATGCATCGAAGGAAGCTCAAGAATCTGCCAAATGTAGACTAATGGAACGTGGATACAATGAAAAAAAGTTGGATCAGGCCATCAACAAGGCCAACGAAAAAAGATAGATCCGCTTTAATTAAACCTACTTTAATATCCACAGGTGGTCTCAGCTCCGTTACTCAAGAGACAAATGAGGCCAACCAGTTATCAAAACCAGAGAATCCTTGCAGATTCATCACTACATATAGTAGACAATCTCAAAGCATACAAAAGATTATTAATACACAATGGCTCATAGTACTCACTGACACTGTTCTTAACAACGTTTTAACTTCCAAACCAAATTTTAATTATCGCAAGGCACACTCTA
Organism: Lissotriton vulgaris; assembly: GCF_964263255.1. NCBI lineage: Eukaryota > Metazoa > Chordata > Amphibia > Caudata > Salamandridae > Lissotriton > Lissotriton vulgaris. Next base: position 1,060,239,373 of record NC_141693.1, on the reverse strand, counting down.
TGAGCAGTGACTTGGTTAAAACAAGCCCCAAAATGTATCACAAAGAAAACTGGCTTTCGACTAAGAATGGCTTCTTTAAGTGTAGCACATGCAGGGCCTGCAAATTTGGGGTCAACACCAAATTTTACACCAATGCTTTCTCAGATACCCCTATTAAGATCAAGGGAAACTACACGTGCCGAACAGATTACGCAGTGTATGTGTTGAAATGCATATGTGGGCTTCTATATGTAGGCAGCACAAAACTACAAGTGCATGCTAGAATCCTGCAACACCTAAGGGCTACCGTGAATTCCGACCCCACATATCTAGTGGCTAGACACGTCAAATTACAACACGAGAACAATCTAAACGTGTTACAATACTTTGTGATTGACAGTGTACAACCCAACAAGAAGGGCGGAAATAGAGAAAAACTATTACGTCAATTAGAGACAAAGTACATTCTGGAGCTACATTCTGGAGCTGGACACAAAGACCCCTAGAGGGCTGAATATATGTGAATATATGTGAAGACTTACATCACTTTCTTTAGATATTGTTTACATCATCATTGTGATAATATATTATAATTTATGAGTTTAAGCTTGCACTTTCAATCTAATGGAAGTTTATTTATTTTACAAGATATATTAACATTCTTAAATCCTTTAAATCTTTTTATGAGGTCGTTTTAGCTCTTTGGCTTTTTAGCTCTTAATGTGTATTTTATTATGAATCTATCGATTTTTGATTTTATCTATATATTTTTTTATACCATTGCATGAACAGTTCTGACCACTTGAATTGATTAATATTAAAGGTACAATTTGCTCAGGAATAGGTTACATTTTTAAAATCATTATTGAATTTAAATAAACCCCCGTCTGGGTGGGGGTTTCTGCGCACTTTAATGTTAGGCACTTAAGCACATGCACTTTACTTGTCATTGACAGGGACAATTCAGAAAACAAGGTGGATACAGACGATTTGCAAGTCAGTGAAAGGGAAATTTGATATAATAATTCAGATGCTCTGTGTTAATTATGATGGGTGAGTTTTCTCATTTTTTTCAACACTCAGGGCAATGACATATAGTTAAAGAAATTTGGTAACACTAACTGACAGTCCCAAATAATTTTTATGCATTTATGCAGATATAATGAAAAATGTTTTTTAATGTTTTTCAATGTTTTTTATTGTTCCCATACAACGCACAATATTTGTTGTTTTAAACTAATGTCAATATGAAATTCTAACGAAGTCTGTTTTCCAGACATCGACAAGGTTTGCAATATAAAGTCTATTTTCTATGTCCATACAAATAGTACAATGACAAACACGAGTGGTGATTGGTAAACATGTTTTTTAAATACGAAAGGGGAAACTTTATGCAAATGACCGGTGAGCAAGGCGGCTGAGTCCGCCGAAACGCTTCTGGTGTTTGGGGCACAGCACAGTGCACTTTTGAAAATTGAAAAATAAAAATACCTGCAACTGAAGACATTGTTTGAGTCCGTTTCACCGTTTGTTGCTGAAACTAGCATCGTGGAGTTGGAGTTGGATATATATATATATATATATATATATATATATATATATATATATATATATATATATATATATATATATATATATATATATATATATATGTATATATGTATATATATATATATATATATATATATATATATATATATATATATATATATATATATATAACCTACTGGCGGTCGCCAGTAGGTAGTTATAGTTAGGATTTTTTTCAATGCAAAATCTCAAAATTCTATTGTGAATAACTTTGGCCCCGGTTGACAAATCTGCTTGAATATTTGCCTCGCGGAGCTCCGGTCCTTCCTTGAAAGTTTGGGGGGGATTCGTCAAGCGGTGGCCGAGATAAAAGGGGGGTCCTAAAACGTGTTTTCGCCATGTTAATTTCCATAGGGCGGTCGAACTCACTTTTAGCCCGAACGGCTGAATGGATTTCCACCAAACTTGGCAAAATTGTAGGGACTGGTAGCCCGATGTGCCTTTGCTATGTTTCAAGATATGTGCTCCAGTGGATTTTTAGTAATTTAGGTTCAAAAAAATATATATATCTATGGCCGCGCTCCGGTACACGCACCGGGAAGCACAGGGGGCACGACACGCGAGGTGCGCACGGAAAGCTGATTGGCTCTCGGGTAGGATAGAGACACAAGAGGTGGAAAAAAAGGGGGAAATGACCATAAGGGGGCAGGGTAGACCCCCCCTGACCCCCTAGGTTTGATGTGGGGGCTATAAAAGGGCCCCACGGTGCAAAATAATTTTTTTTTTTTGCACGGGGGGAGTGCCCGGTACACGCACCGGGGAACGGACCGGGGAGCGGCCCATGGGGAAAGAAGAATGACAGAGTTATTAAAAAATGTAGCCTTTTTTTATAAATTGGAGGTAGTTCTAAAAAGAACTGTTTTTTTTCTTCTTTTTGTTGTTTTATATTTTTTTGTGTTTTTGAACATTTTGTACTTTTTTTGGCTTTTATGAACTATTTTATATTTTTTTGTTATTTTTATGGGGAGAAACGAAAGAACAGGGAATTGAAAATGGCTCAACTGGAGCAAAAAAAAAAAAAAAGAAAAAATTAGGGTTTTTTGGGGCATTTGTGGTTGTCCCCAGCAAGGACGATAAGCTTTATGCTTAGTTCACCATATGAGATAGTCTTACCACAATGGATACATGTTATACGGAAATCCGCAAACCGTGGCTGAATGCAAGGGATTGTCTCCCTTACCTCTATTCTCGATGGAGTGGGGTGATTTCTTTTGGATGTGGTGCTTGAAGATTAGGGAGAGTTACTGGCCAGTTCCCTCATCTCAGCAGCAGAATAGTTCATCGGATGCCTGCGCAGCATGTGGCGAATCATTGTGTTGTTTCCAAAAGAGTATTTTTTATTAGGGTTCCCCCTGGAAAGTTCCATGCCACAGATTAGGCAAGTCACCTTGGCTGCATTGACTTTTTTCTTGCCCTCGGGGATTGAAAAAAACTCCCATACAATGTGTGGTTTTGGCTGGTATGGGGTATTGTGTTCTTGCAGCCATCTTCTCCTCCCCTCCTCCTCCTCCTCCTCCTCCTCCTCTTGTTGACCACCAATGTAATCTTGTGGTGGTCCTCTTGATGGTTGTGGTGGTGGTGGTGGTGCAGATGCTCCAGCTGTTGCTGCTACTGAAGTCATTTCAAAGTACAAAATATACTTCAAAGATTGCAAAAGAGGTCTTCCTAAGTCAAAGGACAAAGTCAGAATAAGGAAAAAAGGTGGGGTCTTTCATCATTTGAAAAAAAAAAAGGCCTGAACCAATGAGAAGTGTTATTTTCAGGTCACAAGACCAGGGATTTCATCATTATGAAACCAAAACTGTTCTGCACCAATAAAAAGTGTTATTTTCAGGTCACATGACCGACGAGCTTACGCGGCGCGCCCCCGGGATCGTCGCGTAAGTGCGTCACATGTTTATGTTGCGCGATCGAATTTGCTCGAGTGCGAGTGCTTCCGGGTGTGCTTACGCCGTGCGTATCACCTGGACGCAGCTACGCGATACGTCACGATGATGTTTTCGTTCGCGGCAATAGCGCTAACGGGACGCTCTCCGGAGCGCGCCCTGGGGCGCTTCAAAAGACTACGCTTTCCGGGGCGCTCACCGGGGCGCACCCCGGGAGCGCTCCAGGGTAAAAAAAAAATATATATATATATATATACATTAAAAAAATTGTTTTAAATACAAATAAAATATAGGATTCCTTCATTTTCAAAAATATTACATTTTATAGCTATACACATTTCCTATTAACAACATTTTGAAATTCAAAGAAAAAAACATAGGTTTGGGGCCTTATATATAGTTCGGAATTAGCATTTAAAAAACCTATGAAATTCACTGAAAAACCATAGGTTTCACACCAGTTATAGTTAGGAATTAGCATTTAAAAAACCTATGAAATTCACTGAAAAAAACCATAGGTTTCACATCCGTTATAGTTAGGAATTAGCATTTATAAAACCTATTAAACTCACTGAAAAAACCATAGGTTTCACACCAGTTATAGTTAGCTGGAAATGTTACTGACATAAAACCATTGAAATTCCCACGTTATAGTTAGTTGGACTCACTATAACTTGCGCGCCTTCAATGCACTGCTGATGACGTCACATATTACATCACTCATGACATGGTCAGTGACATCACTGAGGACATCACTGATGACACCATCTTTGTGACAGAGTGAGAGACCTCCTTTCAGTGTAATGTAACCCTTGAAAAACATAATCAAAAATAAAAACTAACATTTTCAAAAAAAAGGAGATACCCATACCAGTTACAACAACCAATTCAGTAATTCCACCATCTATATACACATCCTCTCATTCAGCAACAGTTCTATATAGTCACTCATACATATACTCACTCATCATATGTAGTGATACACGTATACATCCTGTTACACACCGAAAGTCATCCAAAAGTTACTCACACACATACTCACACAAGCAAATAAACTATTGAACATCCATTTATTTGAATATACAGCTATACACACACTACCACCTTACTTCTAAGGAAACTTACACATACTTGCTCTCTTAAACAATCACTTATAGAAACACATACTTATTTAAACAGGAACTCTTTCAATCTCTCACTCTCACATATACTCACTTATATACATCAATACTCACATATACTAGATTAAAACATATGTAGTTACTGATAAAGACACTAGTGAGACAGTCATTCACTCACTAACACACACATATACACACACATCCACCCATCCGGTCCTGCACATATGCTGTCTTTAAAAGACATAGAAACAATGAGTCAATCATTGATGCATCTATGTGTTAAGTAACACCCCCACCAAACCATACAGACACTCATACTGATACTAAAAAAACACCTAATAACCCATATACACACACATGTAGCTACTCACCAACCCATGCAGCCACTTATACACACTGATACAAACATTTAAGTACTTAAACAATACTCGCTAATATATGTATTCACTAAGATACACTTAAAAAGTCAGTTAACAAATCAATTTTAAAAAAAACATCCATTAAGACACTTATTTAAACATTTATTCTTCCATCGACCTTTACATATACATATATAAAACATATTTATTTTTCAGAAAGACACACATTCACTGGATGGTGTCATCAGTGTAGGCATTGTCCGGAAAATCCGTTCCGCTCGCGGATTTTGCGGATTTTCGGGAAATCCGCAATCCGCGACATTTGCGAATCTCCCGCAAAATCCGCAAATCCGCGAGCAGCGGATTTTGCTCGCACTGCTCGCACTGTTCGCGTGAGTTCGCGTGAGTTCGCGCCCCGCGAATAAGTGCAAAATTGCAGAAATACGATTTTAGCAAAACTGAAAGTAACTACTTACCAGGTTCAAAAGTTCAGGCTCATCATTAGTAGCCATTTCCTGTAGTGCTTCCTGAGGGGCCCCTCCAGAGTTCAGTTGCCAGTTGAAACTATTATGTGACCCTGCTCTAAACCTCAGAATAGTTACACATATGCCACAAAGGTCCTGAATTACAGCTAAGGGAGACAAGCAGGAGCCAGGCTGGAAGTTAAAATCCATTAATCAGCCCCTATTTCATTATTGTCAGTTGGGGCAGGGCAGGTGTTGTAACTAATTTTGCAACAATGAAAGCACTTAGCAAGTGCAAAAGATCACTAATCAGGGCGCACTAAGGAAGCAGGTGCCAGCTAAAAAAATATTCTGTGACACATTAATCAGCCCCAAATTAATTCAGGTCACTTGAGGCAGGGAAGGTGTGCTTTGCTTTGCCGAAAATAATGTACACTGGACAACCAGAGGGTGTGGTGATGAAACAGAGGGGGGCATGGGTGGGCCAGAGGGTGGCATGAGTATTCAGAGAGTGGCAGTGGTGACAGAGAGTGGCAGTGATGAAGAAGAGTGTCCCAAACAGGCTGGACACGTAGAAACAACAAGTTCGCGAAACTTGCGACCCGACAGGTAAGTTCGCAATTTGCGAAAGTATACAAAACCCTCGCGAACTGGCAGAAACACGGGCGAACACAAAAAAAAAATCCGCAAATTCGCGGGAATTCGCGGATTTTGCGGATTGCGAATCCGCAAATCCGCAAAATTCGCGAACGCGAGATCCGCAAAATTCGCTCATGCTTACATCAGTGATGTTATGAGTGATGTCACTGACCATGTCATGAGTGATGTAATATGTGACGTCATCAGCAGTGCATTGCAGGCGCGCAAGTTATAGTGAGTCCAACTAACTATAACGTGGGAATTTCAATGGGTTTAAGTCAGTAAAATTTCCAGCTAACTATAACTGGTGTGAAACCTATGGTTTTTTCAGTGAAAAATCGCCAGTAGGTATATATAGTTAGGATTGAATAGGGATTTCTGAAAATTCTATGTTGAATAACGTTGGCGTTGATGGACGGAATTGGCTGAAATTTTCAGGAAAATGGCACATTTTGTTTCTGAGCGTCCCCTGAAAGTTTGGGGGGGTTTCGTCAAGCGGGGGACGAGAAAAAAGGGGGGTCCCAAAACTTGTTTTTAACATTGAGTTTTCCATAGGGCGGTTGGACTAACTTTTAGCTCGAACGGCTGAATGGATTTCCACAAAACTTGGCAAAATTGTAGGGACTGGTAGCCCGATGTGCCTTTGCTATGTCTCAAGATATATGCTCCAGTGGTTTTTCCGAAAATTAACTTTGAAAAATATATATTGGGCTACATTGGGCTATATATATGTTAGAGCCCAAATGTAGCCCAATGTAGCCCAATGTAGCCCAAAGATGGCCACCAGAGACGAAAAAAACAAATGTAGCCCAAATATCAGCCAGATGTAGCCCAACTATAGCCCAGTGACAGAATGTCCCAGAGTGTTCTAAAGAACAACTAGAGCGCTAACAGTCTTACTTATGACAAACGTATGGCACACCTGAAGTCATCTTGATTGGAATAAAGTTTTAACACTTAAAACATTTAATTTTCAAAGGAACAAAATGAGGGGTTTCATTTTGCCATAGAAATGTTATATATTACCTACTGGCGGTCGCCAGTAGGTATATATAGTTAGGATTTTTTTGAATAGGGATTTCTGAAAATTCTATGTTGAATAACTTTGGCGTTGATGGACGGAATTGGCTGACATTTTCTGGAAAATGGCACATTTTGTTTTTGAGCGTCCCCTGAAAGTTTGGGGGGGGGTTCGTCAAGCGGGGCCAAGAAAAAAGGGGGGTCCCAAAACGTGTTTTTAACATTGAGTCTTCCATAGGGCGGTTGGACTCCTTTTAGCTCGAACGGCTGAATGGTTTTCCACAAAACTTGGCAAAATTGTAGGGACTGGTAGCCCGATGTGCCTTTGCTATGTCTCAAGATATATGCTCCAGTGGTTTTTACGAAAATTAACTTTGAAAAATATATATTGGGCTACATTGGGCTGTATATATGTTAGAGCCCAAATGTAGCCCAATGTAGCCCAATGTAGCCCAATGTAGCCCAAAGATGGCCACCAGAGACAAAAAAAACAAATGTAGCCCAAATATCAGCCAGATGTAGCCCAACTATAGCCCAGTGACTGAATGTCCCAGAGTGTTCTAAAGAACAACTAGAGCGCTAACAGTCTTACTTATGACAAAAGTATGGCACACCTGAAGTCATCTTGATTGGAATAAAGTGTTAACACTTAAAACATTTAATTTGCAAAGGAACAAAATGAGGGGTTTCATTTTGCCATAGAAATGTAATATATATTACCTACTGGCGGTCGCCAGTAGGTATATATAGTTAGGATTTTTTTCAATAGGGATTTCTGAAAATTCTATGTTGAATAACTTTGGCGTTGATGGACGGAATTGGCTGAAATTTTCAGGAAAATGGCACATTTTGTTTCTGAGCGTCCCCTGAAAGTTTGGGGGGGGGGTTTCATCAAGCGGGGGCTGAGAAAAAAGGGGGGTCCCAAAACGTGTTTTTAACATTGAGTTTTCCATAGGGCGGTTAGACTCACTTTTAGCTCGAACGGCTGAATGGATTTCTATGAAACTTGGCAAAATTGTAGAGACTGTTTGCCCGATGTGCCTTTGCTAGGTCTCAAGATATGTGCTCCAGTGGATTTTGAGAAATTAACTTTCAAAAAAATATATATATCTGTGACAGCGTCCCGGTTAGCGTCCTGGATGTCACTGACTTTGTCATGAGTGATGTAATATGTGACGTCATCAGCAGTGCATTGCGGGCGCACAAGTTATAGTTAGCTGAACTACCTATAACAGAGGAATTTCAATGGTTTTGTATGAGAGAAATGCCCAGCTAACTTTACCATGGGTGAAACCTATGGTTTTTTCAATGAATTTCTAAGGTTTTTTCAATGCTAATTCCTTAATATAACGTGGCTGAAACCTATGTTTTTTTCAGTGAATTTCAATGGTTTTTTAAATGCTAATTCCTAACTATAACGTGCCTGAAACCTATGTTTTTTTCAGTGAATATATAAATATATATATGAACAGGAAAACTAAACAGGCACTTCCCTTACAAAGAAGTACAAAGTTTGCAAGTCTGCAGCCTTTCTTATTTTTCACCTTCTTCATCTTCTGCTCAATCAACACATCATCCACACATACACACACCTACTTGCTCCCTTTCTTGGCTGGGGTTATCAATCATTATTCTTTTTTTTCAAATTCAAACTGCAGGCCCTTTATCAATGCTTTTTATTATAACAACTACCCCGGCCGAAGGCACTATGAAATTTGCACACTTGCTCCCTTTCTTGGCTGCACTTATCAATTATTCTTCAATTTCATATTTTGATTCAAACTCAAGGCCCTTTATCAAGCCTTTTTCTTGTAACTACTGTTGCAGTAATTCTGCTCCTACACACAACTGTGCATAAAGACGTACAACCTCAGTGAATTACAGTGTTCCAAACCCCACCTTAGTAACCAAACCCCCTAACAGACTAGCAATCAGTGACTTATTGGTTCTTCCTCCTATAGCAAAAACACCAATTATTAGTCAACCCACAACATGCGACTTAGGTTACCTCACGTAGTGAAGTAGTGTGGCTCACTGGTTAGAGGCGGCAGACCCGAGAGCAGAGGACGGCCCGGGACCAGGGTTCGATTCCCGACGCGGCAGGTTTCTGGACCAGTGTCAGCGGACTCGATAATTCTCTCGCCTCGGTGCCCACTCTGATCAGCGATCACACTCGGCAACTCTGGGCACTAGCTTGCCTCATCTTCACTAACGGCCCCATCAGACCGCCGGGGATGCCTGGTCTCACCCTGGAGATACCCATTAAGGGACCATCTCTCAGGGAAGCCAGGAAGGGTTTCGTAGCGGTCGAAGCGCGGGGACACGCCGGTGCGCGTAAAAACCCAGCGCTATATAAATGCCCCTATTACTATTACTATTACTATAAGGTAGATAACATGAGCACTCTTTTGTTACATTCTTACACAAGTCCAAAACAAGCACTTAATAAACACACTTGCAACTTTGAAATGTTTATTTCTAACTCTGTAATCTCATGCCCAGTACCTTACATAATACAAGCAAACATGTTATCAGAAACAAAGTTGTGAGCATTGTTACTATTCCATAAAATACAAAGGGAGAAAGCATCCTATAACGCAAAAGGGAAACAGATTTAAAATATACCTAAATTTCACCCTCCCTACTTAGCAGGTTAGTTTATAACTACAGAAGATCACATACAACTACATAGGCCGACCCATACCTCTGTTACTCAGCAGTAGTGGATCACATTGAGTTCTACACAAACTGTCAAGATACGAATGTTCTCAAACTGTGTGTAATCATGCCTGCACACTTCATTACTAAATGCGCAAGTATAAGAGATGCCACAGCTGCACATCTATTATGGCTCAAACGTGCGAACATCATTCCAAATAACACACACAGTATCCAACATAACCTTGATGTTTCATGCTCTCACTATACACACTAAAGTAGCGACACAGTCTACAAATGTAGTATATCAAATTATTCTCATATGTAGCAAAATACTCAGCCTTCTCTAAACAATATTGCAAGTGCATGTTGTGTACAAACCAGAGCAGGAAAACAAAAATGGAGTTTAAGCTTCTAATAAACCCATGCTAACTTAACACGGTGTGAGTGCAAGGCTCAGCCCACAACACATTTCCTTGACCAAAGCACATAATGTAAACATGGGCAAATTACGAACGCAGACCCCAAGCCTAAAAAGCAGAGCCAAGTTCAATTTTGCAAAAAGAAATATTCGATCTTTGATAAAAAGCAGTAACTAAATAATAAAGAATAGGTAGAAAAATCTAACAGTCTTATTCCACCAGCGTATAAGCACAGTATGTAGCAACAGCCTCCAACAGGAAGTCATTGTTCTCATCTGAAAACATTTCAGCCATCCAATTCAATAGTGGAAATTAACATACATGTTTCTCAATCACCGGAGCCTCTATCAGCATCGGAGGAAAACTCGGGTCATCTTCAATGTAACTGCGTGCCAAGAAGTCATGCGCCGCTGCAAAAACATTCCAACGTCCCATTATTCCATGTGTTGCTGCTAAGGCCATAATCCTGCCACCAGAACAGAGCAATTCATGAGCAACTAAGGGGCTCATCAACTGATCATAATCCGCGTTATGAGCCACCGTACTTCAGAGACACAAATCCAGGGCCCAGTCGAAATCGCAGCTCAGGCAATGGAAGACAGGTTGAACGCATGTGAAAAAGGAGAATCGAAACGATAATCCATAAACTGCACTCAACGTTGCAAGAGGCAGCGCTCCATAGTAACTAAGCATTTGGTTGCGGACCAGCAACAACCGAGAAATATTGTCGTCTGCTGCAAAATGTGCATTTATATTTAAGTAAACAAATTAATACAAGCACACCAGCAACTAATGTGAGCATTAAGCACAATTCACCAAAGATGCTGGAAAAAATCGAATGAAAAAACACTGACAAGACACCAAATATAGTTTCTACAGAAGTCACAAGGCCAATGCTTATAACTTTAAAAAAGTAAGCTAACCTCCTACTCGAGGACGCATTAAAGATAGTCTAAATTAACTTCCTAAAATTCCGGGGCACGTCTGTATTTAATAAAGCATACACTTCTGTGCGGGTGTTTACTACATGAAGGACAAATGTTTCTCTAGCAGATGTAAGAGCGACCTCTTTTTGAGACAATAGCGCTCTTATACGGCTCATTTGGTTGACTCTTCTTTCAAGGTCGGAATCCACGGCCAGATGCAAACATCCAGCTTCCCATACAAAGGACTAAACACACCTTTTTTATAGCAAACCACACGCTCAGTTACCGTAATCATGTAAGCAATGCCTGCTAACATCGCACAATAAGCCACACAGCTCAATTGGATCTCCAATAAGTGACCACTTATAACTATTCTCATAGCGCGCCCTCTGCTCTGATTTGACAGAGAGAGAGTGATCGCACCATAGTTTCTACTGTTAATCATTCTCAGCATACGCTACGAATACGATAAAACGGCAAACATTTTAACACCGGTCCTTGATAATATGGCCCGAATTTCGTAGCGCGCCCTGCATCGCAAAATGCGATGCAGGGCACGGAACGAAGAGGCATATTATCAACAACATAAGATGATACATTATCGCCGGTTTTATCGGCAGGAAACTGCCGATAAAGCGGCGATAATGGGCTTGATAATAGGCCCTTGCAAATTCCCTCAGCAGCCCAGGTTCTGGTGTTAACCTGGGCTGCCATGGGAATTCACATGGGCATATTATCAAGGCCATTATCGCCGCTTTATCGGCAGTTTCCTGCCGATAAAACCGGCGATAATGTATTGCCTTATGTTGATGATAATATGGCACGAAATTCGTTTTATTAATTTAATTGTTTACTTACCTACAATCATCCAGATTGCGTTGTTTATTATCACCCCCCACCCTGCCCCTCCCCGCCCGCCTGTCCCACCGCAACTCCCTCCACGGGCGTGTCTGGCCTTGATAATACGCCCTTGTTAATTCCCATAGAAGTCCATGTCAACACCAGAACATGAGCTTCTATGGGAATTAACAAGGGCGTATTATCAAGACCATTTTCGCCGTTTTATCGGCAGTTTCCTGCCCATAAAACGTCCATAATTTTAACACCGGTCCTTGATAATATGCCCATCAGTGCCATATCATCAGTAAAGGGCGATACATTATCGCCGCTTTTATCGGCAGGAAACTAAAGCGCTAAAGCGGCGATAATGGGCTTGATAATAGGCCCTTGTAAATTCCCATAGCAGCCCAGGTTCTAGTGTTCACCTGGGCTTCTATGGCAATTCACAAGCACATATTATCAAGACCATTATCACCGCTTTACCGGCAGTTTCCTGCCGATAAAAGCGGCGATAATATATCTCCCTTTATTGATAATATGGCCCATATTCCCTTAATGTACAGAGATGCACAAACTGATATTAAACAAAAAAACATAACAGCATGCATTATAGCAAAACACATTTACAACTATAAAACGTTTAACAACGGACGAATATAGGGCCATATTATCAAGACAGGCGATAACATTATCGCCACTTTATCTGCAGTTTTCTACCCATAAAGCGGCAATAATATTATCGCCTGTCTTGACATACCCCATAATTCCTTAATGTACAAAGATGCACTGCACACACTCCCATACAACTTATCAACTCACCTCTCAAATTGATTTGTAGATTAAGAATAATACCACTCACACAGTGGATATTCTTGTACAGAATCTCTCTAGTTCCGTGTTTGCAGCAGAACCGTCAAATGGAAAATGTTCCCCTCTCATTTTACACATACATACATATAAATAACCAATTAAAATCCTGCACACATTAATTCAAAACAAAATACACATTTCTATCGATCTAACATTCCAAACCTTTCAAACTGACATAACTTTCCACCCTACCCCAAACAGATCATGCAAAAGTCAACTGTCAACGGAGGTCAAAAGTTCAGCACTGTATAAAACACTGCTCCTCAGCAAATTTAGACTATGGATAAGCATTTACTTATAGGTACCAATAAAGTAAAAACGTCTCATTACAAGCAACAAAGATATACACACATAAACTTGATAAATATCTGTAAAATATTTATTTTTAATAAGAAAAATGAAGCCGGGTGGTGGCTGATATGGGGCTGGGGACCAAGATTAGCTGTGAGATAAGGTGCACGGTAGAAGGATGGTAGAAAATTGATTATCAGGCCTTGAAGGAAGTGTGTTACAGAGTGTGGTTCAGGTGGCTGTATTAATGAAGAGAGGTTCTCTCTGAAGGCTGGCAGCGAGGGAGGCTGAGTACTGTTACTTTCCTGATACTCCCACCTCAGAAACCTCCTCTTCCCATGAAAGAGACCTTAAATGGGGAACGAAACATTTTTTCATAGTGTTAACAATTAGAAAGATTTGCAAAATAATGCATTTTACTGGGCCTTGTAAGACTAAGGAAAGATAAAGAAGGGCCCGGAAGTAGGCCTTGCTAGATATATGGGCCCATCTCTAGGGATGGATGGGACAATAAATTAAGAGGAAGAGCCGAGGCAGTTGAGCTATCTGTTTGGCTTGGTTCAAACATCCTAGCAACAAGCCGAGAACTGAAAGTTTGCACTGTAAATTGTACAGCATACCACCTGGGAAATCTCTTCAATATTAAAAAAGTCCTTTCTTAAATGTTGAAGAGATTTTCCAGAGGGATAACATCACTTCTCTGAAGGAAATAGATTCTCTGCATAGAGAGTACCAGCACTTCTAAGGAGCAAATAGGTTCTCCGGAAGAGATTACTGCATATTCCCAGGAGCAAATAGTTACTCTGAATACAGAGTACTACACTTCTCTGGGCCAAATAAGTACTCAGAAAATAGAGCTCCTGCACTTCTGGATTCTTGAGCTCTTACAATGCATCTTAGTCCTGATTTGTAGCCCTGCTATTTCTGCACTAATAATCACTAAAGTCCTTTACATTACACTTAAATGGTGACTTGTAGTACTCCTGCTTTGCCGTCTTGAAAACTGCCTCCAGGTTGATTATTGCCCTACTGTTTTTGAACTTTTAAATACTCACATGTTAAACCTCACTCAAAATTCAATACCTGCACATCAACTAGGATTCTTGTCTCCAGTGCCATTTCTATATTAATAAAATCTGAACTAAAAGGCCAGCTGGTATGTGTGACCTACTTGTGGCTTAGATTCTTAGTGCAGAAGAAGCATTATTATACTATACTAAATTAAACTGAAAAGGTGTTTTCTATGGTGCACAGCTACAACACATGTATTTGAAGGTGCACTCTTATGTGATGATGAATAAAGGAGGCTGTTGGAAATAAAGATTTGGCTCGGATCACACAATCGGGTCAAGGATTGATCCCAGGTTTTGTAGTTTCACATTGTGCAATTCACTCAATGGATAGGTGTCTCATTCTCCTGCTTGGCATCACAGATTAATGCTTTACCTTTCATACTTGGCATATGACATCACAGCCTGGGCAGCAGGCAGGAGCCCAATGAAAGCTAGGCTTGTTTTGGAGCACGGGGATCAAAGAGGACCTTGAGCTAAACCACGCATCTGGCTCAAACCTTAAGCAGAACTAACTGTTTCAAAACCATTGTTACAAAAGAAAGTCTCAGATGGGGCAGATGTTGCCACCATTTGTGAACTGGTATGTGATATTGCTGAAGCTTTCACAGCACTTCATGAAATGTATGTATCTGCGCTGGTTATACCACTTTCAACCACAGCCTGTGAGAGCTCCTTTTCAAACTTATTCCGCGTCCTCACACCTTTCCGACGCACAATAAATCGTGATTGGAAACAGAATGTGACTATTTTACCACATGAGAAAGAGCTCACGGCAAACCTATATATGCATGAGTTTGTAAGGGAGTTTTCAAAGAACAATAGAAGATTACCTCTGACTGGAACTGGCAGTTTTGAAATGGTCGGTGTGACTACTGCTGGCAGTTTTCAAAAATATCCTTTCTCTTTTTTCAAATGTGTTACTGTTTTTCAAAATTTTTATCCATGAAAGTACTTTGCAAAAAAATGACAACAAAATAAGATGTATAAAGTTACATTTGTGCAGAGAAATAATTGTTGGGCAAATTGCAATGAGTAAATTGCCAGCCTTGCTAGTGCAATGGTCTGAAGGTTTTCGTGTAGTAATAAGGACTTCCCTAATCTTGAATGCTTCATAATATGCTTAGCATTCAACTACTTGTGTTGAAGCCTGGGAGCTGGAATTCGAGAGTTTGCAGTTAGGTACAGACATTGCTCTTACTGCCTGGCCAGATGGAATTCGAGGGTTTGCAGTTAGGTCCACACATTGGTCTTACTTTCAAATAACTCTCCACATGCTCTGGGTACACACAGAAGCAATCCGTTGTCTCATGCTGCCTATTTGCAAGTACATATGTTGTAATCTAGGGCTTGTAAGCTACCTCCAGAAGCGACAAATTGGTCCCACAGTGGCCCACCTGAATGCGCCCTTGGCCCACCCAAATAAAAATTTCTGGAAGCGGGCCTGCTGTTCTCTCAGACGAAAAAAAATCTGCTTTCCTACTTCAAAGAGAACTCTCGCCCAACCATAGCAAACAGCAGACTCCCACGAATAGGCACCCTATAACACTACAAGAGCCGACCTTCGGAGACGGTGCTCCCCAGGGCCATCAAAGGCTCAGCAAAGGCCATCAAAGATTTTGAACTTGGACATCATTGTAAATCCCCCTAAGCAGTCCTACGGGATCAAGAAGTCCTATAGCAAATAGCAAACTTTTCCGACCAAACTACACACTCAATCTACACACTTATACAAATAAATAAAAAATCACATTTATTCCCACATTAAATTCAAAACGAAACACATTTATATTGCTTAAATTTTTGCACCCTTTCCAACTGACAAAACTTTCAACCCTACTCCATTCCACAATCTGCCAGTTACCATAGAAACACTTCAGGGAACACCTAACTCAGCACACAGGTGAAAAGTTCATCATACATTGTTGCAAATTAAAACAACAAGTATGCTTCACTTGAGAATATACCAGCTTATTTTATGTAAAGTTCTTTGCTAACACTTATCCTTAACCAATAAAAATCAACAATTTAAAACACAGAAACATTCATCGTAGCTTAGTGCAGAATGTTCTCGAACAACTAATCAATCCTTTTCTTTTTCCAAAACTGCATGTTATCCACCATTTTAGAAAAAATCTCACTTTTCAAACTGCCACTTCATTTACAGAGACCTTCATAGTGCATCCAGACGTCTCTTCAAGATGCTTACTAGTGTGGATTCCCGAGGACCACATCGCCTGGAGCTCAAATCTAACGTTGCGGACCGTGGGAACAGCCGCAAGGCCTCCATGATCCCAACCGGCTCCCCACCTTCTGCGGGAGCCGGCATTGCTATTCTCACAGAGAGCAGCTTACATGCTTACATTCTAATTTCAAACATGATTTTAACAGTTTGTTATACATTTTATAAAATAATATACTACTGCACCCTAAAGCAGAAAAGTCAGCACAATTATGATAGAATACAAAATTGAAAAAAATAAATATATACTTCTACACTCAACAAACTGGTAACCAGAGTACACAGTTTAATTTAAGAAAACACCCTACCACAACTGCTTTTTCAAATGCATCGTACAATAAAATGCTTCACAAAGTAGGTCACATACATGGTGACTCTATAACGTCACATAGAAAAAAGAAGGCCACTCTTACGCTACCAGGAAAACACAACAAAAGTACAAGGCCCAAACTTCCATTGTAGTGATTTCTTAGTTGTAGGTCTAGTTGTCATATCGACACACACACTCCCTCATGGCTGGTATACACCCACACCACACCCATTCAGCGCATCACTCACTACACACGTGACCCTATCTATAAAAAAGATGGAGCGCACGTGTTTTACTCCATTTTACAGTTGTTCCCAAAGCATGCACCGACCAAAGGACCCACTACTACATGCGTGGCCTCTTTTGTCACTGAGTTAGTAGTGCCCGAAGCACTGAGCGGGTGAAGAACCTGCGATGATGATGATGATGGGAGCACGAGTATGTCGTAAGCCATAGACGTATCAAGGCTCGGCAACACGTATGACACTTCTTTGTTGAAGATCGCGACTACATCATGAAGAAACTCTTTTCCACAAAAGGTGAGCAGTGACACCTGAGTACGCATCAGAAGGAGTCAAAGGGTTGTAGCTGACTACATACAAAAATGAGACTTAATATTTTAGACGAATGCACTCCTATATAATGTATTAATTTACATATTTTTTTTTTCCCAATAGCAATAACGTTTTCATAATAGCTGAAATGTCCGCAATATATTCACGCACCTCAGTATACAATTACTAATCAAAATGTCCTTTTGTTTCCTTCAGCAAACATCCTTCAGAAGCAACCACGGCCTATCGAGCAACAGCAATGGAATTGTCTGCAATGTATTGAATATACTTTGAAGTATAGAAGCAGAGTTCAAGTAGAGTGGTGACCTCCAATGGCCGCACTGTTTATACAAGGTAAGCACAGCAGTCTACATATACAATGCCATCATACCAATGCATTAGAAATAAGTCGGCATAACGGGCGTCAGTAACGCAGTAGGCACTTCCATATAGACACCACTTGAACGCGGCACTATAACAAGTGAAATGTACCAAGTACACGGCACTTGTCAAACTGTAGTGTTACCTTTATTTGTGAAAGGAGAGAGGGCCATAATATCAAGCCTTGGCGACAAAATTATCGCCACTTTATCCGTAGGAAAGTGCCGCTAAAGTGGCGATAATGGCTTTGATAATATGCTCTATGGAGTTCCAATCGACGCTCATGTTAGATGTCCTTTACATCTATATATATATAATATATATATATAAATTCACAGAAAAAAATCATAGGTTTCACACCAGTTTTAGCTAGGTGGAAATTTTACTCGCATAAAACCATTGAAATTCCCACGTTATAGTTAGTTGGACTCACTATAACTTGCACGTGCAATGCACTGCTGATGACGTCACATATTACATCACTCATGACATGGTCAGTGACATCACTCATGACATCACTGATGACATCTCAAATGACATCACTGATGACATCATCCAGTGAATGTGTATTTTTCTGAAAAATTTGAGGACATTTTCAGGCAGATTTGTCAACCGACGGCAAAGTTATTCACAATAGAATTTTGAGATTTTGCATTGAAAAAAATCCTAACTATAACTACCTACTGGCGACCGCCATTGGGTAATATATATATATATATATATATATATATATATATATATATATATATATATATATATATATATATAGATATACACATCATTTCACTCCACAGGAAAGAAGTAGAGGCCACTCGGGGGAAACGTCGGGAGATCATTTATTCAAACCGCTCCCGCATAATGCATTTCGGCCTTTGAAGCCTTCCTCAGATGCAGCTGTATACAAGGTATGGCTCCACCCTCACCTTTAGTTGACCAAAGTCTCTCCAATTGGCAGTAGTCCGCTGACCAATGGTCACATGTTCACAACTTCACTATAGTTCAACTACAGCTCTCAGAATGCTATATATCTGGGTAAGTGTTGCCTGGGAGGGACTTTTGAAATTAAACCTCTGTGAGTGATGGTAATGAAACATGACCTGCATTCTCACTCGCACCAGCCGTCGGACTTCCATGGCAATTTGGCATTGTGAGTTGGAGAAAGAAAGGGAGATGAGGGAAGCAAAACCCTCCCTTTGGTAACTTTGCATTCCAAGTACGTATAGAAGCATGGCAGCTACCAGCACTATGCTTATTATTTGGAAGCTGCAGTGCAAATGCAAGAACTGACACGAGACAATGGCAGTAGATATCACGCTATTAAGCAAGTATAGAACTTTTTGCCATATCACGTTGCATTCGTTTGAGTGCATTCTGGGGCCTGAAGTTTGTATAGGGCCACGGGACCACTGGGACTTGAAATTATCAATGTGACTTTAAGGAAATGACACACTCACCTGTGAAGAAGGCATGACGCTGGAACTCGTAGGTGGAGTAAAGTGTTTTAAAAGCTTCCACGCATTAAGATGAATAAATGTCTTTTTGGAAATAAGACGAAATTGGGCTCTGTGGCTTTTTCGGGGAATTTGGCAGGATTCTCCAGTCTATTGATAGCCCGCCCTGCAGGGTTGGGGGCCCCAGTAAATTGGAGTCTTTGTGTAAGTGTATATATATATATATATATATATATATATATATATATAGAGATATATATATATATATACACGGCTGTCCCTGCACTACACTTTCCCTTTTGTCCAGCTGCGGCAGCACAAGGGGACCCGAGGAGGCTTTTTGGGACGATGCCACACTTGAAGATTCACGCCATCCGAACCTGCTACAGACATCAGAGCTGGTTTGAATATTAACTCACCCCCCACACCACCGGCCTGGCAGCATGAACATGTTGATTGCTGGGAGTTGGAGTCTGCGACAGATTTTCGCGGTATCCGACAGGTGAGCTGATTTAACCTGGGGAGGAGCCTAAAGTCGTTAACTGCACTACAAGCAAAGCAGGACTCACAGATTTATTGCATTGACTCTTTTGGTGTAGGGCGCTGAAGAAGGCACTTCTGCCGAAATGCATTCGCTGCAACCATATCTGTGCACCTGAGTAATAAAGAGCCTCTAAAAGGAACCCCCTCTGGCCTCCGCTACATCTTCTTTCGGGGAAGTAGGTTGTTGGATATATATATATATATATATATATATATATATATACAGATACTTTCCGCCTTCTCCCAAAAGGCAACACAGAAACAACGGACCACCAGGCGATGTGGAGCTTAAGCAGGTAGGTTTATTATCCCTCCTTCTCACTCAGCATGACGTGTTTCGGGTAACGAGTACCCTTGATCACATAACGGGCCAGCAGTACATATTAGTTTATATATACAAATTTTTTTCAAATTTCAAAACCACGTGCCCATAGACAGTGAAGAAATACTGATGTGCAGACACGCAATTACATGGAATCTTATATGGTTTAAATCTTCGTATTTTCACCAATTATATATTACATCATTTGACAGTAAAAACATTTCCATATTTTAATTGGAATATAGCAGCATAAATGCTTAGTTATCTGTGCAAATCTCGCAATTTGTATTGTGCAAAACTACGAAATAAATAATACACATTAACACACACAGCTAATTCTAAAAACCACATAATTCTATTTAATTTGTGCAACAACCGCAATTATTTAATTTATAGGGTCCACTTTAATAGATCCATGTACAACTAACTGCATAAATGCCGAAGCGTTGTGCAAAATAAGCTCATAATAAGTCCATTCATTTGTGCAAAATACGCAAAATTTAATTCGTGATCATATCTATAGATCACAGTGCACATTTACTGCCTAAATGCAGTAGCATATGTGCAAAGAATTAGCCAAAATGTATATAGCTGTATATATTATCTCATGGAATTATTTAAATCTTATACTGTCAAGACTAAAATTCAATTTAGTGAAACACTACGATTCCATTGAAATTGCCATAGTGCTTGGTGCTCGATCAAAAAGTGCAAAAAAAATATGAAAAAGGTAATTAAAACCAATGAACCAGCTTCAGAGGCTGCATGGTGGGGTTAAAGAATGTACATGCTCCTTACCATGTATAATTCTTCGTCAATGTATCAAGATCATTAGGATAACTCACTCATTACAAGCCTGTAAGAGTGTACTGATATTGAAGATTTCTAAAAAAGGTTCTCCTAAATGTCATCAACTGTCCAAGTGAATCATTAATCTACACGAAAGTATGCATGTCCTCCGTGTTGTTGAGACCATTTGGATATTTACTATCCAAATTTAAAATATATCTTGTTGCCAATTGTCTCAACAACTTTTCCCTTTTACCTCCTCTACGTGGCATGGGAACGGAGTCAATTACAAAGTAGGATAAATCATTAATATCCTTATTATGAACCGATTTAAAATGTCTTGCGACTGGATAAGTCGGATCGCAGTTTATGATAGCTCTTATGTGTTGTAAAATTCTCACATGCACCTGGAGCTTCGTACTTCCCACATACCTAAGCCCACAGGTGCATGTGAGAACATAAACTGCCAAATCCGTACGGCAGTTGTATTTGCCCTTAATGTCAAATTCTTTGTCTCTAAACTGAGTGCTGTATTTAGTAGTATTAACTCCGAATTTACATGCACGACATGTGATGCATTTGAAGAAGCCCGGTTTCGTTGTTTACCATGTTTTTACTGATATATATATATATATCTCCACAGCATTCCACTCCACAGGGAAAAAGTAGAGGCCACTCGGGGGAAACATCGGGAGATCATTTATTCAAACAGCTGACGCATAATGCCTTTCGGCATGTGAGGCCTTCCTCAGATGCAGCTGTATACAAGGTATGGCTCCACCCTCACCTTTAGTTGACCAAAGTCTCTACCATCGGCGGTGATCCGCTGACCAATGCTCGCATGTTCACAACTTCACTATAGTTCAACTACAGCTCTCAGAATGCTATATAGCTGGGTAAGTGTTGCCTGAGAAGGACTTTTAAAATTAAACCTCTGTGAGTGATGGTAATGAAACTAAAAGTTGCTGAGTGACAAAATTAAAGAGTCTTTGTGTAACGGTGTTCCGTAGATCGCCCTCGAGACCCCGTCAACGCTCCAGCCAATATGTGCGTGTGCTGGCCGGGCCGTGAGCCAGCATTTCAGTGAACCTGGCTCCCCGTTAATTACAGACTGCATTCCGCAACACCCGCTGGCATGGCCTGCACTCCAAGGTGGGCCGGAGTCATGTCAATCCCTTGACAACGTGAAGGCTGCAACAGCAGCTGGTGCCAGTGATACTCCAGCCTCTTCAGTGAACAGGGCCTCCAATGCGCCTCTGGCAAGCGCAAAAATATCCACAGCATTCCACTCCACAAGTAAGAAGTAGAGGTCACTCGGGGCAAACGTCGGGAGATCATTTATTCAAACAGCTCATGCATAATGGAGGAGTGTGGCTCACTGGTTAGAGCAGGCAGACCCTGAAGCAGAGGTCAGACCCGGGACCAGGGTTCGATTCCCGACGCGGCAGGGTGTTGAGCTAAAATGTCCACGGACTCGATAATTCTCGCTTCAGTGCCTGACCTAATCATGGTTTCACACTCCGCAACTCTGGGCATTAAGCTTGCTTAATCTCCACAACGGCCCCCCCCCCGCGGCGGGATGCCTGGCTTTCACCTTGGGGATGGCCTGTAGGGGCTATCTCACAGGGAAAAACCAGGACGGGTTCCCAAGGCAAGCGCGGAGATACCCCTTCGGGGGTCGATTCTGGCGCTATATAAGAAATATAATAATAATAATAATAATAATGCATTTCGGCCATTCTTTGTCTCTAAACGGAGTGCTGTATTTAGTAGTATTAACTCCGAATTTACATGCACGACATGTGATGCATTTGAAGAAGCCCTGTGTCGTTGTTTACCATGTTTTTACTGATATATATATATCTCCACAGCATTCCACTCCACAAGGAAAAAGTAGAGGCCACTCGGGGGAAACATCGGGAGATCACTTATTCAAACAGCTGACGCATAATGCCTTTCGGCCTTCCTCAGATGCAGCTGTATACAAGGTATGGCTCCACCCTCACCTTTAGTTGACCAAAGTCTCTCCCATTGGCCGTAGTCTGCTGACCAATGCTCGCATGTTCACAACTTCACTATAGTTCAACTACAGCTCCCAGAATGTTGTATAGCTGGGTACGTGCTGCCTGGGAGGGGCTTTTGAAATTAAACCTCCCTGAGTGTTGATAATGAAACTAAAAGGCGCTGAGTGACAAAATTTAAGAGTCCTTGTATAACGGTGTTCCGTAGATCGCCCTCGGGACCCCTTCAACTCTCCAGCCTTGATGCGCGTGTGCTGGCCAGGCCGTGAGCCAGCATTTCAGTGAACCTGGCTCCCCGTTAATAACGGACTGCATTCCGCAGCAGTCGCTGGCATGGCGTGCACTCCAAGGTGGCCCGGAGTCATGTCAATCCCTTGACAACGTGAAGGCTGCAACAGCAGCGGGTGCCAGTGATACTCTGGCCTCATCAGTGAACCGGGCCTCCAATGCGCAACTGGCAAGTGCAAAAATATCCACAGCATTCCACTCCACAAGGAAGAAGTAGAGGCAACTCGGGGGAAACGTTGGGAGATCATTTATTCAAACAGCTCACGCACAATGCATTTCGGCCTATGAGGCTTTCCCCAAATGTAGCTGTATAAAAAGGTATGGCTCCACCCTCACCTTTAGTTGACCAAAGTCTCTCCCATTGGCGATAGTCCGCTGACCAATGGTCACAAGTTCACAACTTCTCTTTAGTTCAACTACAGCTCCCAGAATGCTGTATAGCTGGGTAAGTGTTGCCTGGGAGGGACTTTTGAAATGAAACCTCTGTGAGTGATGGTAATGAAACTAAAAGGTGGCGAGTGACAACATTAAAGATTCTTTGTGTAACGGTGTTCCGTAGATTGCCCTTGAGTCACCTTCAACGCTCCAGATTTTATGTGCGTGTGCTGGCCGGGCCGTGAGCCAGCATTTCAGTGAACCTGGCTCCCCATTATTAAAGGACTGCATTCCGCAGCAACCGCTGGCATGGCGTGCACTTCAAGACGGGCCGGAGTCATGTCAGTCCCTTGACAACGTGAAGGCTGCAACAGCAGCGGTTGTCCGCGATACTCCAGCCTCTTCAGGGAACAGGGCTTCCAATGCGCCTCTGGCAAGCACAAAAATATCCACAGCATTCCACTCCACAAGGAAGAAGTAGAGGCCACAGAGCTGCGTTGCAGAGAAGTGTAAAAAGGGGCGTGGCCTTGACCACCTCTCTGCACAGCAGGCCTGTGGCGCTTACTGGAGGTACCTGGTGGCCTAGGTGGCCCCCAGGGGCCTTCAGGATTGAAAGGGAATTAATTCCCCAACCTAAAATGTGCCACAGGTCGTGTTTGCACACATGTCACCTCAGGCCCCGCCCCCTACCTTCACCACTGTGCAAACGCGCCCGTGGTGCGTTTTAAGTTGGGGGAAAAAGTCCCCTTGAATCCTGAGGGTCCCTGTAGAGTGTTGCTGGGAGGGGGCGGGCCTCAGCGAAAGAGGTCTTTTTTTTATTTTTTTTTATTTTTAAGAAGGGGAGCTGTGTGGCCCCCTTTCCTTTTCTATTTTATGGGCCTTGGGGACCCCATCCCCCAGGGCCTGACCCCTGTTTTTTTATTTTTTCAACAAATGGAAGGGGACCGTGTGGCCCCCCTCCCGAAGCCATATTCGCCCCCAGGGACCCCATCCCCCGGGGCATGGCAAGTGTTTTTTAAAAAATGTATTTGGAGGGGCGCTCGGTGGCCCCACCTCCTTAGGCCATTTATGGCCCCGGGGACCCCATCCCCCGGGCCGACCTTTGCGTGCTTTTTTTTCCTAAAAAAAGAATTTAATTATAGGGGAGGGGGCCACGTGGCCCCCCTCCCAGGCCACTCCTTGCCCCAGGGACCCCATCCCCCAGGGCCTGGCCTCTCGTTGGGGACCGTGGCGGGAGCCCCAATGCCCCCATGGTCCCAGCCGACTCTCACCTCCTGTGGGAGCCCGCATAGCTTTTCCACACGGGGAACTGCTGACATGGGCACCCCAGCACACTGCAGGAGCCAGCCCTGGGGGGTGGCAGGCCCCAGGGCCATCACGGGCTCTAGGAGGGGACCGCGTGGCCCCCCTCCCAATGTGATTAAAATCCCGGGGAGGTGGTGGTCCCCTGAGGCTCGGGGGTCTGTAACAGACCCCCATATTTCCATTTTAGTGCTGCTGGGGAGGTGTCTGTCCCCGGGGCGTGTGGGGGTGGCTCGAGCCCCCTGGACAGGTTTATTATTTCTTTTAAATCAAGTCCCGGGTGGCGGTCCCCAGGGCTTCGGAGGGCCTTGAAGGCCCCCCAAACATAAAAAAAAACAAGAATCGGGGGTTGGTGGTCCCCGGGGCTGCGGGGGGCCGTGTGCTCCCTGCAAATATTTGAGAAAAGCCCGGGGTGGCGGTCCCTGGGGCTGCGGGGGTCACCATACCCCCGGGACTTGGCCCACCAGGGGGTTAAATAATAATGAAGCGCGGAAGCCAGCGCTTCATTTAAAAAAAAATCTTTGGCCGAATTCGCGCACCCAGCACGAATTCGGACAATTTAAAAAAAAATGCTTTTTTGGGCACTGGAGGTCCTTGTGGGACTCCTGAGCAGGCCTAAGGGGTCAGGGTGTTTCTACCTTGCCCCCTTTTCTTGTTTTTCGCATTTCTTTTTCTCTTTTCTTGTGACTCGGTTCTACCGAGTCACAAGATGGCTGCCAACACTTCCTGGTTTGGAGTGTTGACAGTCAATTAGAATAAAGCTCGTGGTCGGGAGGGTGCGTGGATCCAATGCGCCTCTGTATATTAAAACTTTTATTTTTTGATTTTCTCAGCAACTACTGAATGGATTTACACCATTTTAAAAAAGGGCGTTTTCTGAAGCAAGCACTACTTTTTTTGCCAAATTTGGTGTAATTCCGTTTAGCAGTTCCAGTTGTAGCCGTGTCTAAAGTTTCCTATGGGAAATTCTTTTTTCAACCACTTTTTTTTAAATTTCTCAGGAACTACTGAACGGATTTACACCCTTTAACAAAAAGGGCTACCTTTTTGCCAAATTTGGTGTTATTCCGTTCAGCAGTTCGAGCTGTAGCCGTGTTTAAAGTTTCCTATGGAAATTAACATGGAGAAAACATGTTTCGGGACCCCCCTTTTTTCTCGGCCCCCGCTTGCCGAATCACCGGGAAACTTTCAGAATAGGAACTGACCAGAGCGCCTCACGAGTTTTGAAAATTTCGCAAAGATTCGTCATCCGCGCCGAAGTTATTGGGAAAACAAAAAATGCTTTTCCTATGGAAACTAGGTCCTAACTATAACTATCTATTGGCGACTGCCAGTAGATTATATATATATATATATATATATATATATATATATATATATATATATATATATATTCAGTGAAAAAACCAGAGGTTTTATAATCGTTATAGTTAGGAATTAGCATTTAAAAAACCATTGAAATTCACTAAAAAAAACATAGGTTTCACATTTGTTATAGTTAGGAATTAGCATTTAAAAAACCTTTGAAATTCACTGAAAAAACCATAGGTTTAACACCAGTTATAGTTAGCTGGACATTTTACTCATACAAAACCATTGAAATTCCCACGTTATAGTTAGTTGGACTCACTATAACTTGCGCGCCCGCAATCCACTGCTGATGATGTCACATATTACACCATTCATGACATGGTCAGTGACATCACTTATGACATCACTGATGATATCTCAAATGACATCACTGATGACATTTTAAATGACATCACTGATGACATCATCCATGTGATAATACGATGCACCTCCTCACACTCAATCTAACCTTTGATACACCCAGTGTTAAATACCACCGACCATTCCTGAAATTATTGACACACCAATACCAGTAACTACATACGCACTCACTGATTTCTAGGACTACACACACATCCACTCATTCACCCATACAATCACTCATACATACGGTCACTCATCAATAGAACACTATCATATCCAGTCATATACCTATACAGACACTTACACACTGACACTCATTCACAGAGTTACTCAAACACCTATTCAATTATGCAGAGAATCAATCACACTCCCATTTCCTCAACTACAAAGTTATACACACTAAACCTTACTTATTCAAATATATAGTAATACATACTTACTCTCTTTTACAATCACTGAAACAAGTACACATTGAACAATACAGTCTCTTACGCAATCACAGGCTCTCATGTATAGTCATTTATATATGGCAACTCTCACATGCACTGTGTTTTACATATGTACCTACTTTGACATGTAGCACTGAGATAGCCATTCACTCATCAACACATCCATGCAGACAGTCAACCCCCCATACAGCTCTTTCCACATGCACTCTTGAACCCATATACCAAGAGAATCAACTGCTCACATATAATAATAATCACTCACTCATGCAGTCAGTCACGCACCTACTCTAAATCCTTCATCCAGACACTCATACATCCACTCATTCTTCAATATGTAAATTATTAACTTTAACTTAATTGTATTTTTATTTTTCAGAAACACACAGACACTGGATGATGTCATCAGCGATGTCATCAGTGATGTCATTTGAGATGTCATCAGTGATGTCACTGACCATGTCATGAATGATGTAATATGTGACATCATCAGCAGTGGATTGCGGGCGCGCGAGTTATATTGAGTCCAACTAACTATAACGTGGGAATTTCAATGGTTTTGTATGAGTAAAATGTCCAGCTAACTATAACTGGTGTTAAACCTATGGTTTTTTCAGTGAATTTCAAAGGTTTTTTAAATGCTAATTCCTAACTATAACAAATGTGAAACCTATGGTTTTGTTAGTGAATTTTAATGGTTTTTTAAATGCTAATTCCTAACTATAACGATTGTGAAACCTCTGGTTTTTTCACTGAATTTCAAAGTTTTTTTAAAAGCTAATTCCTTTCTATATCGAGTTTGTAACCTACGATTTTTTTTATTTGCTGTTTTGTGTAAGTATTAATTAATAATAATTTATTTTTGAAATAATATTTTTCCAATGTTTTTTTTTTTAATCATTTTTTCCTGGGGCGCTCAGGATGGGTGCACCGGTAAGCTCTCCCGAGAGCGCTATTTCTGCGTTCGTTAAAAAAATATGTATGAAAAGTAAATAATAACGCAAGACATTTAGTACCATACTTATAATAGCAATATTTTTAATTTACGAAATGAAAATGAATTTACATTTCCGTAAAGCTATCACAACGTCACTCAGGCGCGCCGCGTAAGCGCCCCCGGAAGCGCCTACGTTCGCGCCGCGTAAGTGCCCCCGGAAGCGCCTATGTTCGCGCCACGTAAGCGCCCCCGGAAGCGCTCCGGTGCGCGCAGCGTGAGCGCGTCAAGTCATGTGACCTTAAAATAACTCTTTTCATTGGTTGCTAACAGTTTTTTTTACAAAGAACGAAATCCCCACCCATTTCCTTCACTTCTTCTTTCACTTTTGTGACTGAAAGACCTGTTTTTTGCTCTTGGATCTTTCTTGGATTACCATGGCTGCCAGAACATCCAGCAGTGATGATGACAGAGAGACATTTATTGATGAAGAGGTTCCTCCACCCCGGGTAAAAGAACACTTCATATGGAAGTTTTTTTCCATTCCACATGATCAAAAAAAAGTAAATGCTCCAAAGGTGGAGTGCCGGATTTGTCATACCGTCCTCTCATGGGGTGACCACACCAGAAAATATTCATTTTTGAACTCCACTATGATTCGCCACGTCGAGAGGAGGCACCCCCAGAACTTTGCCCGGGAGAGTGTCAGAACTCTGGCACAAGAGGCTCCCAGGGATGGTGCCTCTACTTCAACCGGAGGACCAACAACATCGGTGAGGGGGCGACCAGAAGAGCTGTTCCCCAACATTCAGCCTGCATTTAATGAAGCCATAATTAAATGCAAAAAATGTGATCAGCTACTTTGTTATGGGGAACAAAGTGTAATACTTATGGTTCGAGCAATAGACAACCACCGCTGCCAACCCCAGTCCTAATTTTGATTATTTTTGCTCCTGTTGAGCAGTTTCCAATTCCCTGTTTTTGTTTCTGTTGACAAAAAAGGAAAAAAGAAGAAGAAAATAAGTTCTTTCCAGAACTACCTCCAATTCTCATCTAAGAGCTGTATTCTTAAAAAAATGAAAAAGAGTAACTGAAGTGGAGTGCAGTGAGAGAAGAGAGGAAAATGAGTGAGAAAGCAAAGAAAGGGACGAGAGGGGAAGGGAAGTGAAGAAGGGGGACTGAAAGAAGGTGAGTGTGGGGAACGAGAGTGAGGAGAAGGAGAGTGAACATGGGGAATGTGTCAATTGAGTGTGAGACAAGGTGAGTAAGGCAGTGAAGAAACAGAGAAAGTGAAAAAAAAGTTAAAGTAGAAGACTGAAGGCCACATTTATGAGGCCATGCGTCACTTTTACGCCGCCGGTGCATCACTTTTTGTGACATACCAGTGGTGTAAAAAATGCACCTTGTTGAGTCATATTTACAAAGTGATGCATCTAGGTAGATGCGTCACTTTGTAAACCCCTGCGCCACATTACACCTGCACCAGGTGTATTGTATGCAAAGGGGGCGTATTGACGCAAGAAAGCGTCGTAGAAGTGACGCAGTGAAATCTATGAGAATTCACTGCGTCACTTTTATGACACTGTTGCGTCAAAATCTTGCGCTTGCCTCACAGCAGGCGTAAGACTGACGCAAGCCCTTGCACATGGGGCTGGCCCCATGTGAAAGGATGCATTGCTTGAGTTGCATCACTTTTGTGACACACTACAGCAAAGCATCACTTTTGCGCTTACAGATACGCCAGAAATACTGACGTATCTGTAACTCCTTGTGACATAATGCGTCATACATTAAATATGACGCATGAGTAGAAGACTGAAGGCCTCATTTATGAAGCCATGCGTCACTTTTACGCCACCGGTGCATCACTTTTTGTGAAGCACCAGTGGTGTAAAAAATGCACCTTGTTGAGTCATATTTACAAAGTGATGCATCTAGGTAGATGTGTCACTTTGTAAACCCCTGCGCCACATCATACCTGTGCCAGGTGTAATGTATGTAAAGGGGGCGTATTGACGCAAGAAAGGGTCATAGAAGTGACACAGTGAAATCTATGAGATTTCACTGCGTCACTTTTAGGACACCGTTGTGTCAAAATCTTGCGCCTGCCTCACAGCAGGCGTAAGACTGATGCAGGCCCTTTCACATGGGGCTGGCCCCATGTGAAAGGATGCATTGCTGGAGTTGCATCACTTTTGTGACACACTCCAGCAATGCATCACTTTTGCGCTTACAGATACGTCAGAAATACTGGCGTATCTGTAACTCATTGCGACATAATGCGTCATACATTAAATATGACGCATGAGTAGAAGACTGAAGGCCTCATTTATGAGGCCATACGTCACTTTTACGCCACTGGTGCTTCACTTTTTGTGACGCGCCAGTGGTGTAAAAAAATGCACCTTGTTGAGTCATATTTACAAAGTGACGCATCTAGGTAAATGCGTCACTTTGTAAACCCCTGCGCCACATTATACCTGCGCCAGGTGTAATGTATGCAAAGGGGGCGTATTGACGCAAAGAAAGGGTCGTAGAAGTGACGCATTGAAATCTATGAGATTTCACTGCGTCACTTTTACGACACCGTTGCGTCAAAATCTTGCGCCTGCCTCACAGCAGGCGTAAGACTGACGCAAGCCCTTTCACATGGGGCTGGCCCTATGTGAAAGGATGCATTGCTTGAGTTGCGTCACTTTTGTGACACACTCCAGCAAAGCATCACTTTTGCGCTTACAGATACGTCAGAAATACTGACGTATCTGTAACTCCTTGCAACATAATGCGTCATACATTAAATATGACGCATGAGTAGAAGACTGAAGGCCTCATTTATGAAGCCATGCGTCACTTTTTGTGACGTACCAGTGGTGTAAAAAATGCACCTTGTTGAGTCATATTTGCAAAGTGACGCATCTAGGTAGATGCGTCACTTTGTAAACTCCTGCGCCACATTATACCTGCGCCAAGTGTAATGTATGCAAAGGGGGTCTCCGGACTGTTTAGAATGTTGACAGACCCCCGACAGCCAATCAGCTTTCCGCTCACGCACTCCCGTAGCGCTCCCCGGTACGTGCAACGGTGAGCACCCGCAGCGCGCCTATAGATATATATGTGTTTTTGAAGTTAATTTTCTAAAAGACCACTAGAGCAATTTTCACCAAACATAGCAAAGGCACATCTGCGTACCAGTCGCTACAATTTGGCCAAGTTTGGCGTAATTCCTTTCAGCGGTTCGGGCTGTAGACTTGTCGGACCGTCCTATGGAAATTAACATGGGGAAAACATGTTTTGGGACCCCCCTTTTTTCTCAGCCCCCACTTCACAAATCCCCCCGAAACTTCCAGGGAAGGAGCGAGCGGAGCTGGCCAAAATTTTGGAAAATTACACACAAATTCCTCAACCGGCGCCAGAGTTATTCCCAATAGAATGTTGCAGATTTCCTATGGTAGCCAATCCTAACTATAACTACCTACTGGCGACCACCAGTAGGTTGTATATATATATATATATATATATATATATATATATATGTTTTCCAAGTCCCAGTTTAATCTAAACCGGACATTGATAGGTTGGAATGGTTGGGGAGCTGAGGAGATACCGTGTCCCAGAAGCATGAGGCACGGAGAGTAAACACCTTTGTAACACCAACCCGCCCTGCGTGACATCGCCCAGAAGTGCTTTCCAACAACTATGCATGCTGGGACTGGTAGTCACAGAACATGGAGTGACTTTCCAGTGATGGCCATGATAGGTATTCACCATCTGCGGTGGAGCGGTGTACAACCAATCAGCATAGGGCAAGATACTTTATCTGTGATACCCGCCCTATACCTGAAGCAACATACCACTGGCGCTGAGGAAGGCTCAAGTAACGGCCGAAATGCATCCGCCGATAGTGGCGGTGGAACTGCTCCTTTTACCTCTGTGATGGAATAAAGGTGTTTCCTCGTGTTCCCCTGCTGTGGCCTCGCACTTTGTCTTTGGAGGAAGTGGGAATTGGATTTACAGCGCGATTTCCAGTGTCGCGCATACAAGGTCCCCGTTTCTTCAAGCAGGCTCTGGCTCACTGGTCTCTACGTTTGTGGAACTTTGCAGCAGATCTGGGTTATCGGAATGACCAAAGCCCACCTGTCAGCCCGGGACGAGAGCAGGCGGTGTTGAGGCAATTCTGCTTCACACTGGGCAAGGAACAATTTGTTTTCCAAGTCCCCGTTTAATCTAAACCGGACATTGATAGGTTGGAACGGTTGGGGAGCTGAGGAGATACCGTGTCCCAGAAGCATGAGGCACGGAGAGTAAACACCTTTGTAACACCAACCCGCCCTGCGTGACATCGCCCAGAAGTGCTTTCCAACAACTATGCATGCTGGGACTGGTAGTCACAGAACATGGAGTGACTTTCCAGTGATGGCCACGATAGGTATTCACCATCTGGGGCGGAGCGTTGTACAACCAATCAGCATAGGGCAAGATACTTTATCTGTGATACCCGCCCTACACCTGAAGAAACATACCACTGGCGCTGAGGAAGGCTCAAGTAACTGCCGAAATGCATCCGCCGATAGTGGTGGTGGAACTGCTCCTTTTACCTCTGTGATGGAATAAAGGTGTTTCCTCGTGTTCCCCTGCTGTGTCCTCGCACTTTGTCTTTGGAGGAAGTGGGAATTGGATTTACAGCGCGATTTCCAGTGTCGCTCATACGAGGTCCCCGTTTCTTCAAGCAGGCTCTGGCTCACTGGTCTCTACGTTTGTGGAACTTTGCAGCAGATCTGGGTTACCAGAATGACCAGAGCCCACCTGTCAGCCCGGGACGAGAGGAGGCGGTGTTGAGGCAATTCTGCTTCACGCTGGGCAAGGAACAATTTGTTTTCCAAGTCCCCGTTTAATCTAAACCGGACATTGATAGGTTGGAACGGTTGGGGAGCTGAGGAGATACCGTGTCCCAGAAGCATGAGGCACAGAGAGTAAACACCTTTGTAACACCAACCGGCCCTGCGTGACATCGCCCAGAAGTGCTTTCCAACAACTATGCATGCTGGGACTGGTAGTCACAGAACATGGAGTGACTTTCCAGTGATGGCCACGATAGGTATTCACCATCTGGGGCGGAGCGGTGTACAACCAATCAGCATAGGGCAAGATACTTTATCTGTGATACCCGCCCTACACCTGAAGCAACATACCACTGGCGCTGAGGAAGGCTCAAGTAACTGCCGAAATGCATCCGCCGATAGTGGTGGTGGAACTGCTCCTTTTACCTCTGTGATGGAATAAAGGTGTTTCCTCGTGTTCCCCGTGCTGTGGCCTCGCACTTTGTCTTTGGAGGAAGTGGAAATTGTATATATAGCCGGTACAGTGCCTTCTGGGAGTTGAAGTCCAGTATTGCAACGGACTCTAACAGGATGTGTCGACCACATTAGGGGGAGGAGCGTCAGGTGCTGGAATTATGCATTAAGCAGGAAGGAACATTGATGAACAGGACATGCTGCAGTGCTGGGCGCTGAGGAAGGCTACAGAAGCCGAAATGCATTCGCCGCCATTGCTGGATTAAGAAATAAACGTGCTGTCTGACCTGCAATCCCCTTGGCCTCCGCGTTCTTCTTTGAGTGCTCTCCTGGAGGGATGTTATTGACATTTATTCTGTGTCAGCCAGAGACACAGTACGGAAGGCTCCACTGCACGCAAGCGTCTCGGAGATTTAACTGGCACCCAGCTGCTTGCAGCTACAAGACTGTATCGAGGGATCGATATTCTCCGAAGACCGCCAGAGGACCTGGATCTACGTTGAGGAGAGCGAGGTATTCTACTTTGGTGGGGCGCCCAGTCCGCATTGACTGCCCTGACCCAACAGCTTGCCTTGGTACACTGGCTGCAGCGGCTATAAGGGGACTCAGGACAGCGGCCGTTGACTTTCTTTCTTCCCGAGGCATTGAACCCTTCATCACCTACCTGTCAACCAGCGGGACCTACAGTCTGCCTCATTCCCCCACGCCATCAACCCAGCCGAGCCGGTACAGTGCCTTCTGGGAGTTGAAGTCCAGTATTGCTGGATTAAGAAATAAACGTGCTGTCTGACCTGCAATCCCCTTGGCCTCCGCGTTCTTCTTTGAGTGCTCTCCTGGAGGGATGTTATATATATATATATATATATATATATATATATATATATATATATATATATATATATATATATATATCAGACACAGTTGCAGAAACCCATTCGAAGAAATAGCCGTAAAAGGTTCAATTAAACACTCGGTTTAATGGGAGCTATGCTGACAGCTTGCCAAAAATGGGGAAAAAGCTTCTTACAAAGTCTTGCGCCAAACGCGTTTCAAGAGCTCCCTGCTCTCTTCCTCAGTGGCGTGTGAAGCATTTGAATACCAGCGCCAGTGCTGGTGCACCGTTAATATCATCACCTGTCCAAAAAGGGGGCGTGGCCGACACCACGGCCTTCTGGATCATGTAGTTAGTTTTAAAGTCCCCAGTGGGTGCGCTTTTATATCCAAAGTTATTTTGCCAATAGTTAATTTCCAAGTAGGCTGAAGTCATCCTCATCCGTCAAGCTGCCCTGCTTTGTTAGCTTCCATGTGCACGAGTAAGTGTCTCTCTGCTAGGACACCGACTCGAACCTTTTCCTTCAGTGAGAAAGGCGCCAAACAGGAATCGTCTCAGGACTCGCACAGAGGCGGTGGGCTATCTTCACGACCGGGTAAGGCCGTTTTAAATCAGACACAGTTGCAGAAATCCATTCGAAGAAATAGCCGCAAAAGGTTAAATTAAACACTCGGTTTAGTGGGAGCTATGCTGACAGCTTGCCAAAAATGGGGAAAAAGCTTCTTACAAAGTCTTGCGCCAAACGCGTTTCAAGAGCTCCCTGCTCTCCTCCTCAGTGGCGTGTGAAGCATTTGAATACCAGCGCCAGTGCTGGTGCACCGTTAATATCATCACCTGTCCAAAAAGGGGGCGTGGCCGACACCACGGCCTTCTGGATCATGTAGTTAGTTTTAAAGTCCCCAGTGGGTGCGCTTTTATATCCAAAGTTATTTTGCCAATAGTTAATTTCCAAGTAGGCTGAAGTCATCCTCATCCGTCAAGCTGCCCTGCTTTGTTAGGTTCCATGTGCACGAGTAAGTGTCTCTCTGCTAGGACACCGACTCGAACCTTTTCCTTCAGTGAGAAAGGCGCCAAACAGGAATCTTCTCAGGACTCGCACAGAGGCAGTTTCCTAAAGGGTTCCCTCACTGTGTTGTATATATATATATATATATATATATATATATATATATATATATATATATATATATATATATATATATATATATATATATATATATATATATATATATATATATATATATATATATATATATATATATATATATATATATATCACCACTACTCCTTCCCTGTGTCCCTGTGTATGAAAGCCACGGCACTCTCGGACTGAAGGAATTCAATTTTAATCCATCTGGTCACAACGGACAGGACCCGTTTCGGTGTACCCAACAGCCTTTGTCACCTGATAAGCACCATTTAAAATTTTTTTATATAGTCTCAATTGCCATAAACATAAACAAAATACTCAGTGGTTTCTTACTGCCATTTCACTTCGAATTCCATAAAGACATGGGGCCCATATAAAACAATATTATAGTCACTGCAGGCTAGAAAAAACATGTTCTTTCTATAGGAAGTTAGACAGTTATTCACTCCGTTGCTCGTCGAGCTCGAATTGAAATTCATCTACTGCATGTCATTGTTACTATTTAGAGTGCATTAATTCTTATTTTTGAATTAGCCAGAGTAAAAACATCTCAACAGTGTTTACAAACGGCCTGGGCCAGCCCGAGAGATGGGGGAAACACCTCTGTGACCCTGGCAGGACACGGAGGTGGTGACTGCGGGTGAGAGGGGAACGCGGGGCGCTGCTTATTTCTCCCCCTTGCTGCTCCTTACTGCCCTGGGAGGGACTGCCTATGATGGATTGTCGGCTTGGAGGTAACGGTGGTGGGCCTGGCGCGGGGCAGCAAAGAAGGAGGGACCTGTTGCCAAAACCGGACTGAACTCTTGGAACACTGAGCCTTGGCACCCACGATGCTGCTGATACTGGACATGGTGGCCTGAGGCTTTGGAGGTGTGGAGTCCCAAGGAAGGCCTCTCTGTGCAAGTGTGCAGGGAATCGAGGAGGGGCTGCTGCTGGTGGGGGAGAGAGAATTCACACGGCTGTGGGTGTTGGGGAGGCTGGACCCCTCTACCTTGGTTTGGCGGAGCGCTGACCCTCCCTCCTAGATCTACTGAGCTCTGGAGACTGTTGCTCATCGGAGGGCATTCTTGCGACGGACTCCTCAAGAGAGAACATTCCCCACAATAGCACTCTTCCCCCGCAGCCCCCACATTACTAAACACCACTTAGACACAAATACGGAACATCATGGTACGCAAAGGTGCGAGAGCGACGGAGGGACAGGGAGACCCCGAGACCACGCGCACTGCAATGACCGCCGGAGATGGTCGGATTCTACCTGGTGCCTCTGAGCCGAGCCGCGGCGGCAAGCAACAAGTGGACAAGCTGGACTTAATCCTCAAAGAAATACGGGATTCCAAAGCGGCGATGGAGCAGCAGATGGGAGCCCTCACCACAAACTTATCGTTGTTAAAAGCAGACCATAGTAAATTGGTGGATAAGGTGAAGGATCAGGGACTCCCCATAGCAGAACTCACGCTGACGGTTACGGACCACTCCACCTCTATCCAGCAACTACAGCAGCAGGTCACCTCCCTCATGGCTTGAGTGGAGTAAGCGGAAGGCCGCAATTGCCGCAATAACATCCGCGTCATAGGCCTTCCGGAGCGTTGCGAAGGGGCCCGTGCTGCGGACTTTATGGAACAATGGTTCCGGGATCATGTCACGGTGAAGGCCTATTGCCACATTTCTGTGTGGAGCGGGCTCATAGGATCCCGACCGGTAGACCCAGACCGGGCCGCCCACCCGCCCTCTGATTGTACGGATACTTAACTACCGAGACAGGGATGTTCTGCTGCAGAAGGCCCGAGAGAAATCCCTCATACAGTATGAAAACCAAAGGGTGTCCCTCTACCCGGATTATACCAATGTAGTTCAGAAACAGCGCTCTTCGTATATGGAGGTGAAGAAGAAGCTACAGAGGGCCAAGCTGAAGTACACGCTTCTTTTCCCCGCCCGCCTAAAGATCATACACGGCAGGAAAACACACTTCTTTGAGAGAGCCCCTCAGATGTCGAAGAGTCGCTGGAGGTGATGGGTATTGATGGGAGTCAGGACGCTACCCAAGAGACAGTCGCCAGTGGCTCGAGGGGAGGCTCAGGGTGCGAGGATGAGGGATCCCCAGGGTCAAGAAGGAAAGCGAGACAACACGGCCCGTCGCGGGAGCAACAAAAGGAAGCCCAACTGGGAGCTTTGGCGATGGTGGACTCGGGAAAGATTGCAACAGACTCGGACTCAGACCACAGTGTGGTCCTGTTCCCTACCATCACGCCCTGAGTGGCGGATGATATGTTGGACAACTGAGAAGGAGGATGGCTCCGTTCTGAGCAGACTGGTTAAACTACAGTATATGGTATCCTTTATAATATGATAATTGTCTATTGTTTCACTGCTTTATCAGGCTATGGAGAATATATGGGACTTGGGATATGTATTTACTGCTGGCCTACAATGTAAGAATCCAATGGTTCTTTACCCTGTTGGGACGACATACAGAGTGGGTGTTCCCTGGTTGGGCACAGCCTTAGTGGGTCAGCTGGTACATCCCGCAAGGATATCTGCAGTCAGAGATTAAAGGTACACTTTTGCAGTCATGCCCCCGGAACGGTATACCGTTGAGCCAGCTGTACCTGGTGCGACCGATAAGATGACCGAATTAGTGCTTGGCCACCCCCCCATTGGCGTATGCACTAGTGCTTAGAATGACATGTTTATTGTTCTTATGTTTGGCCCAGCACTGTTGTCTTGCTGCGCCACGTTTGTTCAGTTCTTGGAAGGGAGTTTAGGATATGAAGTCTCCTGGTCGTTAGTTATACAGGATCATGTTATGGGCCTATTGACACTCCTGCGCTCGACAGCAGATGATTATGGCTGACACTGTAGGATCCTATAGATTCACTACGTGGAAGGTGCGTGGGCTTGTGTTAAAGATTAGACTGCAAAACGTCAACATTATCGGCGCCATCTTGCCCCCTTTCCAGGCCCATTCGTGCGCGTAAGCGGCAGCCATTTTGAGCACCATGGCCTCCCGGCCCCTCGCTAATAGCCGGCGCGTCTCTCTCTCTCTCTCCTAACCTTGCAAACATTCCCCCGCACGCTGACAACCCCCGCTCTCTCATGCTTTGGGTCATAAACCCCCTTCAGCGCAGCTTCACCACTGAATCCCATCCTGTTCCCAGCGCGACACCTCCCCTCATTCCTTTCATGGCCTCAAACCCTTTTGATGCAAACCCCCTTTTTCCTGCGTCCTCGTTTGTCTTCCCTGTTCCCAAGCCGCCACCTGGCCCTGCGGATATTGTTTATTACCCGTACAGTAGGAAGCTTCCCCTCTCCATCAAAGATCCCCGAACCGATCAAAGCCCCCACCCCATGAGATCCGATCAAACCCCATGCATTCCGTGAATCGGCGGAATGCCCTGCTGTGCGACCACCACCACCTGTTGTGACCGGGGTGGGGAATCCAACTGTAAATGTATGTGGGAACGGGTCTGAAGGGGAGATTCCGAGGATGTCCTTTCAAGTACCAAAATATTACGAGAATGTGTTATGTGCAATAAAGGTTGTAAACTCTGGTATAAGAGGCCAGGCCTCAGAGATGTGGTTAGAGCACCTCGTGACGATACTTGCTGTCTGAATTGATGTGTTCTCCTCCGGAGAGAATAAAATCCTCGTTTCCCGCCTTCCAGTCTCCAGCGCCTGCTTCTTCATTGATTAATATTGGTGGGTCATAGAGGCGATACCGCCGGGCAACATAAAAGGGTCTTTGGTTACCGGTTGTCTTTGGAACCCTTTTTAACAATTGGCGTCCCAAGCGTGGGGCCCATCAGCGACTCGTGGATCCAGTGGGAGAGGTCCTGACGACAGAGTGAACGACTGCAACGATCGGAAGGTACCCTGTCCAATAGACCCTCGTCTGACAGCCGATCATCCGAACTTCACTGGTTCCGAACAGACCTCTCTCGAGTGATCTGCGGTCCTGACTGGGAACCATCAGGAGTGCCACGAGAAGTACGAAGAGAAGAGGACGATCGGGCGCTGGATTCGGAAGACGAGAAACTGTCCATGCGGTCCGGGTAAGGTCGTGTAAACACGACGAATTGCGAAAGTGATAGATAATTGAAAGAAATTGATAATTGTTGTGAAAATACTAGTATTACTCTTTGTTAATTTATTGGAGATTCACTGTCTACAAACGGAGAAACAACAGGCTCTCCCTTTATAAACAGCGAAGGATAGGTACGCACTCGTCGGACCTATTTTCCCCCTCCCCATTGAACAATTGCCCCCCCCCCCATTGATTAATTGTTATAGATCGTTTTCTGGAGATTCTCTGTCTACAAACAGGGAAGATTAGGTCCCCTCTTTGCAGATAGTGAAAGGGTAGGTGACGCGAACCTTTGCGAGCCTACTTATTCTCCCCATTGACCATATTGATTTTTTATTTTTTGACCTAACATTGATTAACTGTTATAGATTGTTTTCTGGAGATTCTCTGTCTGAAAACAGGGAAGATTAGGTCCCCTCTTTACAGATAGTGAAAGGGTAGGTGACGCGAACCTTTGCGAGCCTACTTATTCTCCCCATTGACCATATTGATTTTTTATTTTTGACCTAACGTTGATTGATTGCTCAGAATTGGTTCATGAGGTATTCACTACGTGCAAACAACGTAGAATAGAAATATTCTGTCTAGTCTTTGCGCGCAGTGATAAGATAGGTAGTGCTGATTATTATCCCATTGTGATCCGTCATGCCTGTCTTCTCCCCACTGGTCAGTAGCCTGTTTAACCCGGACCGCTTATTAGAGATGAACCATCCGGCTCCGCTGGAAGGCACCCCTAATAAGGACATGTTCACAAAGCATGGATTAGTCGCTATAGCCTATAGCCAACTGTGGCATAAATATACGAAAAAGGATCGAGAAAGTCAGTGGCCACTGATAGGATCCTTCGAAGACGATAGAATAATCACACTAGAAACAGCTCTTGGTAAAAACAAGACGACGTCCACTATGCTTGACAGCTTCGGCATGTGGCGAAAAGAAGCCGAACAACGCAAAAAGAGAACTGAGAGTAGGTTGGGAAAAGAGCTGCGGAAAGCAGCCCACCTAGCAGCCCAGAAATTAGAGAAAGAGATAAAAGAAAGAGAGGATACCAAACAGAAGCTAGAAATAGAAACATCAAGCCAGTGCCTGGTTAGAACTCCCTCCACGCTCTACCCTGATTTGCACTCGAAACAGCGAACCAACGATGATCTGCTGCTAGGTCCTCCGATCATCCACATGCCCCCTCCATATGCCCCTTCCCAACCCTTAGCCCAACACCCACTATCCCCAGGTACCAGCGAGAGCAGCCCCGCGGCTTCAGCCCCCATGGCCTCCGTGCCGGCTGAACTCCTCGTATTAGATGTTACGCAAACGACAACGCCGGGCGACCCAGAAGCCCGAAGGGTTGGTCCTGTTAGAGCATATAGACTAAGCATACATGAACGAGCAGGGGTCGATAAGATAGCGAAGATACTGGTAGAGAAGAGGGAGGATGAAGAATCCGTCATGGATGTGTTTAATTCTTATACTGGGAGTCACAGACGACACTTTACTGTACAACTGTGTTACCACGTCTTAAACGCATACGAGGACCGATATCAAGAAAAAGGTCCACAGAGCCTAACGACTCTGTACCGGAAGGTTGATATCGGGGATGAGAGTGAGAGTGATGTGACGGACCTCCTTACGCGTACGCTTGAGGTTTTCCGCCACCTCACTGAACAAAAGCCAAAAACCGAATCCACTACCTCCGTAGCAATCAACCCACAAACTGAACGACCTAACACTATGATGCCGATACGAGAGGCTGCCCCTTACTGGGTTCCTCCACGAGGTGAAGGGACTCACGATGATGCAAACAACAAAGACGCAAAGGGAAGGGTAGTGTACAATTGGGTCTACCAACCATGGGACCGGCAAGAGATTCTGACCTTCCGGAAATCTCTGCCAGACCTACGTAAAAACCCCACCTCCTTCTATACCGAGTTGGGTACGGCCCTAGGATCGACGATTATGACTCTAGCCGACATCGACTTGTTTTTCGGGTTATGTCTGCCAGCTGATGTGTGGAAGCAAATCCGGAAAGTCGACCACACTGAACTGTTTGGACATAACTGGTCACAACTTGATGGCATAGATAGACAACGAGAACCCGGACAAAAGCCTTTAAAAGCCATTTTGGACCTCCCGGATAAAATTGTGCAGAAATTAAAAACCATGATCCCAGAAAAGAAAGTGGACTGGTCGATAGTAACGGCTTGTCGCCAGAAACCCCAGGAAGATGTATCAGAATACTTCTCCCGGTTTGAAACGGTGTTCTCCGATTACAGCGGCCAGGACCTGACCACTGCAACCGGACACCATCTGTTTGTCCAGAATTACGTTAAGGGCTTATCACCTGAGGTCTCGCAGAAACTGCAGGCCAGTGAAAGTAGTTGGGCAGCCTCCAAACCTACGGCTATCCTTCAGATGGCCCAATATTATGAACATCAGAAAAACGAAAACGACAGAACTACAGAGAGAAAGAAGAAAGAATTAAAGGAGAGGGTGATGATAGCACAACTGCAAGGGGTTACTCTGGGACGAGACCAATACCGGGGAAACCATCAGATAAACGTCCCTAAAACGGCACCTCCCAAAGACCGTGCTTCAACTCCCCACATTGGACGTACAGACATTAGGGAAGACCAGTGTGCCTTCTGTAAAGGATCGGGCCACTGGAAATCACAGTGCCCGGTTCTTTTGGAACTTACCAGAAATAGGGATCCTAGAGATTCAGCAAACGAACCAAGAAATAGGGGACCACAGCGAGGGCCCCCAAACAACGCAACTAATGATAGATCCAGTAGACCGAACACATTTGATCGACCCCGACAAAACCAATGCCAGCAATCTGACTACGATGACGTTCATGACTTTGCATAGGACTGCCTAGGGCAAGGGAGGGATCCAGTCGAGCTCCATGTTGACCAGCAAGGCCCTTATGTCACTGCTAAGGTCTTGGGTACAAAGTCACCATTCCTGGTAGACACTGGCGCAACACGTAGTGCATTATCTAAACGACTGATTCCAAGGGCACCCTTGTCTGGCTTACTAATAACATCGACAGGTTTCGATGGGACGCCCTCCACTAACCCTTTGTCCGCCCCAATCCTCTTTGACTTAGAAAACAACACCACTGACACCACGTTTTTACTCTCCTCCAATAGCCCTGATGCAATTATGGGACTCGACCTATTGAAACACTTCCGAGCAACGATTAGATGTTCTCAAGATGGAGTCCGAGTTTTTCTTTACGACAATCCTGTTCTGCTTAGACAATGCCCCCCCAGACACATGTTTTCCATCACCGACGCCGACACTTCCCTGCTCGACACTCTGCCTCCGTATCTGTGGGCCAAAACGGATTCGGACGTAGGGCGCATGATGATCGACCCAGTACACATCACTGTTCGACCAGATGCAACACTCCCAAAACTTCCACAATATCGAATATCACCCGAGGGCGAGAAGGCATTGGTAGAAATCATCCAATCACTGATAGACGCAGGAGTGGTAGAGGAAGTAGTTAGCAACATTTGCAACAGCCCAATCTTGCCCATCATTAAGAAACAGGGAGAAGGAGATGAGAAAGCATACCGCTTCATCATTGACCTTCGAGAGATCAACAAAGTGGTGGTACCCCAGTACCCTGTGGTCTCAGACATTACCACCATCCTGACTTTGATTCCCTCCACTGCCACCACCTTCACCGTCATTGACCTCAAAAATGCATTCTTTTCTATCCCCATCCACCCAGACAGCCGATATCTCTTCGGCTTCACCCTAAAAGCCCGCTCATATAGGTTCTGCCGAGCACCCCAGGGCTACACAGAAAGCCCTAGCATCTACAGCCAGGCCCTCAAGAGACAGCTGGATCAAGTCCAGTTACCCGATGGAGTGGTGTTAGTGCAATACGTCGATGACATCCTTTTGGCGGCCGACACCACTCCACTAGCAGTCACAGCCACCATTCAGCTCCTGCGCTTCCTTGCGGAAAATGGCCACAAGGTCTCCAAAAAGAAGTTGCAATTCTGCCAACCCCAGGTCACTTACTTAGGCCACCTCCTGTCCAAGGACGGAAGGAAACTTACTCCCGACCGGATCCAAACCATTCTTGAAACCCCCGTCCCCAAGACTCAGAAACAGGTTCGCTCCCTACTAGGCCTCACCTCCTTCTGCCGACAGTGGTTACCAAACTTCAGTCTCATTGTGAAACCGCTGCTTTCTCT
Organism: Lissotriton vulgaris; assembly: GCF_964263255.1. Taxonomy (NCBI): domain Eukaryota; kingdom Metazoa; phylum Chordata; class Amphibia; order Caudata; family Salamandridae; genus Lissotriton; species Lissotriton vulgaris. The sequence goes on along the minus strand of NC_141693.1, from coordinate 1,060,195,999 downwards.
GCTAGCTAAAGATGTCCCCTTCCCACTCCCTTGGACCCCTGAGTGCCAAACCTCCTTCACGGAACTACGAGATGCCCTTTGTTCGGCCCCCGTCCTAGGTACCCCCGATTACACAAAGCCCTTCTCCCTTTACACCCATGAGAGGGAGGGGTGCGCTTTATCTGTCCTGACCCAGTCCATTGGCCCAAAGCAGCGACCATGCGCTTACTTCTCAGCCACTCTTGACCCCGTAGCCAGAGCCCTGCCTGCTTGCCTTCGAGCCGTAGCTGCTGCCGCGATCTCTATCCGACAGAGTGAGGGGATCGTGCTCTCGAATTCCCTCACAGTACTGGTACCCCATGCAGTTGACACCCTCCTAAACCAAACCAAAACGCAACACCTGACCAGTGCACGACTGACAGGGTACGAACTGACTCTGCTCGCACCCCACATCACACTGAAGAGATGCACCACACTGAACCCAGCAACCCTGCTGCCCTTACCAGAAAACGATCCCAATGCGCACCCTGTACACGACTGTGTGACCCTCACAGACGAACAGACCAGAAGTAGGGTTGACCTCAGAGACACGGCTTTCCCCGACCCCGACGGAGAGCTGTGGGTGGACGGTTCTTGCATCAAGCTCCCCGATGGCACCACTTCGGCCGCCTATGCAGTCACCACGGCTCGAACTGTAGTCGAGACAGCCCGCATAACGCAACGATCTGCCCAGGCGGCGGAACTGATTGCCCTGACACAAGCCTGTATTCTAGCAGCAGGTACCACAGCAAACATTTACACCGACAGCCAGTATGCCTTCGGGGTGGTTCACCATTTCGGGCTCCTTTGGAGGGAGAGGGGATTCTTGACCTCACACGGCACCCCCATTTTGCACGGGGATCTAGTCTCCGCCTTGATCGAAGCCGTCCTTCTCCCCAAAAAGCTTGCAGTCATCAAATGCCAGGCACACAAAAAGGTGACAGACATTATTGGACAGGGAAACGCACTAGCCGACCTCACTGCCCGAGCGACAGCTGAAAATAGGACGACAACACGCATGTACGTGACCAGGTCACAAGCAGAAAAATGGACTGACGCTAGGGACACTATCAGAGACATTCAAATGGCTAGCACACAACACGAACTGACTGAATGGACACGGGTGGGATTGAAAGATGACGAAGGCTGCTGGCGGACAAAGGACACAGACAAATGGTTTATTTATTATTTATTTATTTATTTATAGTGTTTTGTATAGCGCGGACAAGACCCGTGGGTATCAGAGCGCTTAACAAGGGAGGAATTACATATAAAGATAATAGAAGCAATACTAACAGCAAGAGACTAATGAGGTAGAAGGCGATAAACTGTATGGACGAGATTAAATATAAATATATTCATAATGGCTGTGCAATTAGCATTATATGTCGAGCAAGGCTTGGCTTGTATCATGGTAACAAACCATGCTCGATGAGGTAGGATAAAAGGCGATCCAGTGCATATCAAGGATAATAAGTATAAATAAATCAGGTGCGGTAGAGGTAATATATAAAGAATGTGACATATAGTTACAGTTGCACATCTAGGGGTAAATAAATCAGGTGAGAAAGAAGTTATAAAGTATGACTGTGAGATGTAGTTAAAAAGTTCACACATATAAGAGGTAGCAGTGATGTGTCAAGCCTCGGCTTGCGCACGGCATCAGTTCATTGTTCGATAATGATTTTCCAATTTTCCATGAAGAGGGGGGCCCTCAGTTAGCAAAATTGATCATCTCGGTGATCCTTGGGTTTCTCTAAGTAGGGTATTTACTCATCAAGTGGCTCTTCAGTTCTCGTTTGAATGTTCCTGTATTTTTAGTCTTCCTGATGTTTGGAGGGAGTGAGTTCCAGATTCTGGGGGCAGCTCCAGAGAATGCTCGGTTGTAGGTCTTTTTCTTGTGGAAAAAGGCTGGACGTAGTAGCAAATCATTTGCGCTTCTAGTTGTTCTGTTACCTCCTGAGATCTTAAGTTTCTTGGCTAAGTATCTAGGTGTGTTGTAGTGAACCGCTTTGTGCGTAATACAGGCCATCTTCATTTGAATTCTGGCCTCGTATGGTAGCCAGTTTAGTGCTTTCAGGTGAGGAGATATGTGATCGAATTTCTTCGTTCCAGTAATGAGTCTCGCCGCTGCGTTGAGGCAGGCTTTTAGTGGTGCTGTGGAAGTTTTTGGCAGGCCCGCTAATGTGGTGCAGCCGTATTCGATCCTCGAGATGACTAGTGATTGGATAGCCAGTTTTAGATCAGTCTCAGTGATAAAGGGTTTCAGTTTTCTTAAATAGTTCAGGTGGAAGCGGGCGCTCTTGGCCATTGAGTTAATATGGTTTTTCATGTCGAGGTTCTTGTCTAGTGTAATTCCTAGTGATTTGGCTGAGTCAACTAGGGTCGGGGTGCAGTTTAGCGCTGTCACCAATTTAGTCCATTCTATAACATCAGATTGGCTCCTTGTCGTTGAGATTAGCAGGAATTCAGTTTTCTGGGCGTTTAGTTTCAAATGGTTCATTGTTAACCATCGTAGAGCACTCTTGAGTGTCTTATTCATTAGGTCAATGTCCTCAAGGGAGGCGATCTTTATGTATAGTTGCGTGTCGTCCGCATACATATGATAGGATACCTGTGATTTTTGAAGGATCTCCGTGAGAGGCTCTACATATAAGTTGAATAGATCTGGGGATAGCGTAGAGCCTTGTGGGACCCCTATTGCGTTGGGGCTCGGGGAAGAGATTGCTTGGTTAACCAGGAATCGCTGAGTCCTGTTCTGTAGGAAAGAATTGAACCATTTCAGCACGTTTCCAGACAAACCCATCCTGTCTTGTAGTCTGGTCATAAGCACTTCATGCTTTACCGTATCAAATGCTGATGATAGGTCAAGGAGGATCAGTAGGCAAGATTGATTTCGGTCTAGTGCTTGTAGGGCGTCATCAACAATGTGTAGAATCGCAGTTTCGGTGCTGTGTCCTGTTCTGAAACCTGATTGGCAGTCATCAAGTAGCGAGAATTTAGCGATGTGTTGACTTAGTTGGCCCTGCACACATTTCTCAATGAGTTTGGCCAGTAGAGGGATGTTGGTCACTGGTCGATAGTTGTTCGGGTCTGTAGCAGCAGCTGTCGGTTTTTTGAGGATGGGCATCACCTGCCCTGTTGCTACCTGACTCGTATCTGATTCCCATACTGACTATGGCGCACTCCCCTGCCCACATAGGATCAGCCCCCATGATTGAACTTGTCTCCAGAGTTTGGCACAATGATAAGATCACAGAGTCCGCCAAACGCTTGGTCCAACAGTGTTTGATATGCCTGCAACACAATCCCGGGAAAGGAACTGTAGTACCCCGGGGAGGGTTTGGGGTCCCAAATCACCCGTTTGAAGTCCTGCAGATGGACTACATCCAACTAGACAGATGTCAAGGCCTGAAATATGTACTTGTGGTGGTATGCGCATTTAGCAAATGGGTGGAAGCATATCCAACCCGTGACAACACTGCTATGGCCACAGCAAAGGTACTGTTAAAGGAGTTTTTCCCCCGTTACGGCCTTTGTCGAATTTTGTGGAGCGACAATGGCCCCCACTTCGTAGCCGAAGTTATCCAACTCATTTTGAAGGGGTTGGGTGTAAAACAAAAGTTCCACGCAGTCTTCCACCCCCAATCTGCTGGACTAGTTGAACGACATAACGCCACACTGAAACTAAAATTGGCCAAAATAGTAGCTACCACAGGACTGAAATGGCCAGACGCACTCCCCCTGGCATTGCTCTCAATGCGTTCCACCCCCACCAAACACCACTTGACACCATACGAGGTTGTGTTCGGCCGGCCTATGAATGTTTGGTCTGCGCCGAAACCAACTTCCATTCATGACGTCCCGGACGTCCTAATGTCTGATTACTTATGCCAGTTGACTAAAACACTGTCTGTTATCCATCAACAGGTGCTGCATGCCATCCCTGACGCTTCCAGGGGTCCCGGACACACCATCCAACCTGGGGACTTCGTCCTGATCCGGAACTTCCAGCGTGCCAAGAGTCTGGAACCCCGGTGGACGGGCCCCTGGCAAGTCCTCATCACCACCCGAACAGCACTCCGGGTGGAGGGAAAACGCAACTGGCTGCATGCACACCACTGCAAGAAGATCTCCTCGACCCTGACCTCGACCGAAACCATCAACAGTCAAGAAGAGCTCCTGAACAAGGACCGACCGTCACTATCCTGCTATCCCGATACCGAAACACTTGAACTTTCAAAATTCTCTGATCCCACAGTGCCATCAAGAGAAGGGTATTTCCTGCGTCGAAAGGAGGGAGTTACGGCTAAGTAGACCACGGACTGAGTTAAATCTCAGAACGGTGACCTAAACACTACCAAGGGTTACCCGGAGAGAAGCAAAGCAAAGTCTGTGGTTCTGCCCGCTACCGAGCCCCTTGAAGATGATGGAAGCGCCAGATAAGAAGATGATGGAAGCGCCAAATAAGAAGATGATGAAGGAAACAGGAAATACCCACCGCAGGAACCCAAAAGCAGACAGACTCCATAGCCCAAAGACTATTGCGCTCTTCATCACAATCCTCTTCTGCTTTCTCCTCATGACCACACTCTGGATTGTGGAAGAAAATGCACCTGCTCACGAAACATTCCTGACCACTGTCCAGCCTACCACCATGAAGGAACATTATCTGATCTCGCTCTCTCCCCAACTCAGAGAGAGGCGAAAGGAATTTTGGAATAACTCCTTCGTACAACTACTTCACCAGCACAACCTTGCCACCAATGCCACCAACTGTTGGATCTGTGGGTTGCTACCCCACGCCACTGGACACTCGATACCATTCATCCCTTCACCTTTCTCAGTTCACGGTTCCTGTCTTGCCTGGCTGATGCTTCTGCAAGAAAGCTTTAAGGACAATGCCACCTCCAGCAAAACGGTAACGCATTTCTACCACGGGGTCTGGCGGAACAGAACAAAGACACACTTCTGCCCGCAGACCAACAACAACACCATCCACTTGGACATCCCTGCTAAAGAACAAGTTGAAATGCAAGTGTTCAATAATCCAACCAGAACCACCTTCTCCTACCTGCGAAAACGAACGGCTGCCACTCTGACTGTGGCCCTGTCAGTCATCAACGTCACTGGCCACATGTGCATGGAAGGGCTTGGGACTCAGCTGGTAGGCCACAGTGCCTGCCGGTTTTCCAGAACTCTGGACTCCATCGACCCGCCTTCCTTTGTGGCATCTCCAAACACGTATTTCGTCTGCGGCACAAAGGCTTACACCTGGCTCCCCAAAGGCTGGGGGGGCACTTGTTTCATTTCCTTCATTCTTCCTCCGACATATGTGGCACCAGCAAATCATCACAGACAAAAACGAGCCAAGGACATCGAACAAGCCGATTCAACAGGAGCGCAATTCATCGATGCTATGAAAGGACTGGTCCCCCTCTGGGGCCCGATGGCAAACAGCCGTGCCATCCGACATCTGACTCAAGCAGTTGAGACAACAATGAACATCACGGCTGGTATCCTTGCTAACAACACCGCTGAACTTCAAGCGGTCCGCTTGGTGGCTCTCCAGAACCGCCTTGTCCTGGATGTGGTTCTTGCGGACCGTGGTGGAGCATGCCGCATCATTGGGTCCAGCTGCTGTACATACATACCGGACAACTCACCCTCAGTGTACAAAGCCATCGAACATCTCCACAGACTCTCTTCAGAAGTACACCAGGAACAAGAAGAATGGTCGCTTGGTGGTTGGTTCTGGAACACCGTTAAGAACTGGGGTTGGAGACTGTTCACCATTATCCTGATTCCTGTAGTTGTGATATGCGGTCTATGCTTAGGAATTCAATGTCTGCCACCTCTGTGTTCATTATGTGCAAATTGTATTTGCCCTAAGACTGTGGACTTTGAAAACGAACGTATGAGAGCAATATATGATGCCGAGGTTAGGAATTTGATGAAGATTGACATTGAGTAAGCAAGTTGGCTAAGATATGTTGAAAAGGGAGGACTGTTAAAGATTAGACTGCAAAACGTCAACATTATCGGCGCCATCTTGCCCCCTTTCCAGGCCCATTCGTGCGCGTAAGCGGCAGCCATTTTGAGCACCATGGCCTCCCGGCCCCTCGCTAATAGCCGGCGCGTCTCTCTCTCTCTCCTAACCTTGCAAACATTCCCCCGCACGCTGACAACCCCCGCTCTCTCATGCTTTGGGTCATAAACCCCCTTCAGCGCAGCTTCACCACTGAATCCCATCCTGTTCCCAGCGCGACACCTCCCCTCATTCCTTTCATGGCCTCAAACCCTTTTGATGCAAACCCCCTTTTTCCTGCGTCCTCGTTTGTCTTCCCTGTTCCCAAGCCGCCACCTGGCCCTGCGGATATTGTTTATTACCCGTACAGTAGGAAGCTTCCCCTCTCCATCAAAGATCCCCGAACCGATCAAAGCCCCCACCCCATGAGATCCGATCAAACCCCATGCATTCCGTGAATCGGCGGAATGCCCTGCTGTGCGACCACCACCACCTGTTGTGACCGGGGTGGGGAATCCAACTGTAAATGTATGTGGGAACGGGTCTGAAGGGGAGATTCCGAGGATGTCCTTTCAAGTACCAAAATATTACGAGAATGTGTTATGTGCAATAAAGGTTGTAAACTCTGGTATAAGAGGCCAGGCCTCAGAGATGTGGTTAGAGCACCTCGTGACGATACTTGCTGTCTGAATTGATGTGTTCTCCTCCGGAGAGAATAAAATCCTCGTTTCCCGCCTTCCAGTCTCCAGCGCCTGCTTCTTCATTGATTAATATTGGTGGGTCATAGAGGCGATACCGCCGGGCAACATAAAAGGGTCTTTGGTTACCGGTTGTCTTTGGAACCCTTTTTAACACTTGGGGCAATACAGAAACGACACTGGATTCACTCATTCCTACTTAGACATCATACACAGGTCGCATTCCTCCAAGAGTCCCACCTCACGGTATCGGAAGCTCAGAAATTGAGGAAGAAGTGGAGGGGTACTATTTATTCCACGACATACTCAGCCTTCTCTAGGGGGGCGACTATTTGGCTCAGACATGGAACACCATTTGAGGAAATAGAGAGGAGGGTGGACGACCAGGGTCGATATATTCTGGTGAAGGGCACCTTAGATGGTGCACTGATAGTGATCGGCTGTATATATGCCCCGAACTTTGACCAGGATAAGTTTTTACATTCGGTGGGTCTGGCACTTTCGGATTGGGCGGGTATCCCCTGGGTCTTGGGCGGAGACTGGAACATGGTATTAGACCTAGGCCTAGACAGATCACATCCTCCCCTCCAGGCGGCTGGGGTCTCACGGCTGACTGAGGTATTCCTGGCATGGGCAGAGGGATGGGGACTCACGGATGCATGGCGTGAGCTGAATCCGGCTCTTAAAGAATATTCCTACTAGTCCCCCTTACACAACCTACATACCAGGATTGACCGATTCATGTGATCAAGACCATTAGCTTCAAAGATAGGAAACCCGGAGTATTTGGTCAAAACCTTTTCCGATTACAGACCCTTATCGTTCAGTCTCCTTTGGGGCAGGGTTCTGACCCCAGTACCTACCTGGAGGCTAAACCCACTTCTCCTGGAGGATGGCCCCTTCCGGGCAACATTGTCAGATACTTTGACTAATTACTTCGAAGAAAACTGGGACTCTGCTACCTCTAATTTGGTGATATGGGATGCCATGAAGGTTGTGGTGCGGGGGGCAGCCATAGGCCAGTTGGTAGGAGCCAGGCAGGAAATCCACAAAAAACTCTGTGAGGTAGAAGACCGCTTGGAGGTGCTTGAAAGGGAGGCGAGTATGGATCCTAGGAAGAGGGGGAGTTGCAGAAAGGAAACATTGATCATGCAGAAATACTGGAAACAATGAGAACCATTGATCACAAAGAATATTTACGCCGTCAGCATACTGAAATGGATAGATCTGGTGCCCTATTGGCCCGCCTGATACGAGATCAACCGGACCCCCGGGTGATAACACAGATATGCGATATGTCGGGAGACCTGGTCCGCACGCAATCCGAGATTAATAAAGCGTTCCACGACCATCTGAGAGCACTGTATGCTCCCTTTGACCGGGAGGACCCAGACCGAGTGTCCAGGTTCCTACACGATCTTCCCTTCCCGTTCCTGCCGGATGATGTCCGAAGGGAGATGGAAGGGCCCATCACCCAGCATGAGATATGGGCTGCCATCAAATCCCTCAACCAAAATAAAACACTGGGCACGGATGGACTCCCAGTGGAGCTCTACACGACTTATTCAGACACCCTAGTACCTGTCCTGGACAAGGTATTCAGGACGGTGTTTGAAGAGGGACACTTACCGGTATAGACCATGCAGGCTCTGGTCATATCCATACCTAAGCCCGGCAGAGATACTTTGGAAATGATGAATTATAGGCCTCTGTCAATACTCTCCACAAAGTATAAGATCCTTAGTAAGGCCATAGCCTTACGTATACAATCCGACCTTCCTATCCTTGTGCACCGAGACCAATGCGGGTTTCTCCCGGGACGGAGTACGTCCCTAAACACACGGAGGTTACTTGCACTTATGACGACCACGCCACGGGAATATCCTCGGGCGGGCTGCATAGCACTGGATCTAAAACAGCCGTTTGACTCCCTGTCATGGACATTTATGTTCGAAGCACTGAAACGATTTGGCTTCCCGGATTCCTTATTGCAGGGTATCAGATTATTGTACACAAATCCTTTGGCTAGGGCGCTCACGGGCCGGCATGTTTCAGATAGTTACTCGGTGTACAGGGGCACCCAACAGGGATGTCCCCTGTCCCCGATTTTATTTGTCCTAGCTCTAGAGCCCCTAGCTATAGCTCTTTGTGCCCATAAGGACCAGATGGCCATCCAGATCAGAGGAACGCATAATTTGATATCCATCTACGCGGATGATATCTTATTATATTTCAGTGACCTAGAGGCGGACAACACTGCCCTCTATGATATTTTCTCAACACTCTCTTGATTAGTCTTATTTGGGGTGTGGGTCCAAGACGCATTAGCCTATATAAGCTCCAATTAGAGACCAGACTGGGGAGCCTGGAAGACCCAGATTTCCTTGTTTATTATTATGCCAGTCAACTCCAGTGGCTTTCATACTGGTCAGCCGGCAGGAATCTCCATGAGATTGACTTCACGTCGGAGCGGCTGGAGCGAGGAGAGCTACAGTCCCTGTTGTTACCGAGGAGTCGACTCCCCCCGGATTGTCATCCGCTTCTGCGCACGGCCCTGTTGTGCTGGAAGAGAGCCCTGTCATACACCTCATCGGCAATACCAAATGCAGCGAACATCGCCTTATTGGGTATCCCAACACCACAGGGTAGGCTCACACGGCATGCACTGCGCCCTTGGGCGGCGGCCGGGATAGAAGAGGTGAGTGCCTTTTTTGGAGATGGAAATCTGTTGGATCACGAATCCTTCTTACAGATTACGGGTGCTCCCCCTAGATTTTATCTGTTACATGCCACAGTGGCACATTATATAATCGGAATACCTGGGCGCCACAACGACTCCAACCCACACAACACAAATTGGTTCACCTATTAGATTACATGGGAGCGGGGGGACATCTGGTGCACTGGCTATACACAGGAATCAGAGAACACGCAGCAATTCTTCTCACTACACTTAGGGATACCTGGGTTCAGGACACAGACACGGTACTAAAGGATAAATCGTGGCAGATTATCCTTGAGCATCCCAGGCAGGTTTCACGAATGTTAAATTTAGGTTTATACAAGTGATGGTACTGCGTAGAGCCTATCTGACCCCAAGAGGCTACACAGAATGTTCCTGGACTCCCCCCATTGCTGTCCACGTTGTGGGGAGGACGAGGCAGGATTACTCCACATGTTATGGTCCTGTACACACATACGGGGATATTGGGCGGAGATACGAACCACTACCCACTTGCCAGTGCCCGAGGAAGCTCTGTACTGCCTAGTGGGGTCCCGTAAACGGTCCAAAACACTGAAGGCTAAACTGAAATTCCTGGACTTGGCACTCCTATTGACAGTCAGGGCAATGACGATGAGATGGAAATCCCCAAGACCACCAAGAACAGCCCTGTGGCAGATGGAACTGGTGAGGTGGGGCTGAGCAAAGGGGACAGCTCTTAGAAGGGAGGAGCAACGAGGTCAAAGGAAGTATCCTATATCACAGGAATGGGAGGTCTTGTTGGTAGCTTTGGAAGAGATAGATCTTATACCATCACAAGGGGACAGACCGTAATGGCTATACAGTGCACAGAGCTTCATTGATGGGAAATACTAGTACCCGAGGCAGCGCACAGATTAGTTGAAACCCTTACATGACAGTGTAAATACTTGCAATGACCAGTAGGAGGCAGCCCATGGAGGGTTCCACTGCAACCAGGAGATGGGAGGGAATAGAGAGGGAGGGTTGAGAAGGGTGGGAAGGGGAGTTGTTAGTTTTTTTTTGTTATTCATGACGATATTGAAGGAATACTGCTGACCCTCATGAATGCAGAAAATGAGTAGTATATTAAATATGACTGAGGACATTATAGTATTTGCTCTGAAATGCGAAGTGTAAATGTAATTATGAGAACCGTCAATGACACTTGTTGGGGAGAAAACGGAAAACAATGACTGATGGATGCATATAATAATTTGTAACTGCTATATTTTGTCCTGAACAGTCTTGAATAAAGAGTTTTTTTAAAAAACAGTGTTTACAAAGCAAAGCATATTACCAACAGTTTTCCAATACTTGTAGTGGCTGCTCTCTCGGTTAAAATGTCTGCCACATTAAATAAGTAACAAAACACACCACTCTTAGCACTTTTAAAGCAGTGCCTTGAGAGTCCCAGTGAATAGCAATCATCTGTTTTTGCAGCAAGAACCTTAATAAAGTTTTCTATTCAAAACCAGTTAAATAGGGCAGTTCATGCAACCTTTCATAAAAATTCAATCTTGCAGTAGCGGTCCATGGTGGGAGTGCTGCTGGGCGCTGACGTGGGGCTGGATAGGGTGGCGGGTAGTAAACTACGGAACAGGGCCGATTAGAGGTAAGTAAACATATACATAAATTAAACGGATTTCGTTGAGCGTGGCGGAATCGCCAAATGTGATGCAGCGCACCCAACTAAATTAGTTTTATTTATTTATATGTTTACTTACCTCTAATCAACCGTAATCAGTAGTTTACTACCCCCCCAACCTGCCCCTACCCCGCCCCACGGCAGCGCCCAGCAGTACTCCCACCACGGGCCGCTAGTGCACGCTTGTCAAAAAATTCATTAATGCCTCTACTTCCGCAGCCCAGTCATTTTTCCCGAAATCTTTGGAATTTTTCCTCCTGTAAAGTGTAGGCCATTCAGTCCTCGACCAGAAACTCTGGCCGTCAGAATCACTTCAGTTCCGTTTTCAAGAGCTGGACACCGTGGCATTTGCTGAGCAGTGGGGAATGGAAGCGACACATTTGGGCTATTGGAACACACCAGAATAGAGCATGAGTTTATTTTGCAACCTTCGTAATAGAAACACTAGATGTCACTGTCTCAGTGTTCTAGTGTCCGTGTCCCAGTAGCAATGTCTCCATGTCAGTGTCATTGCATCAGAAACCTCTGTCAGCATCCACAAGTATGTAAAGTCTTGATGGGCCCTAGGCCCTCATGCTGGAATCAGTGAGACACAGGACACACTGGAGGTATGGTGCAACTGGCCCAGAGCATGTAGGCTCGGCCTCTTTTATTCAGGCTGTGTCACCTGACCAGTGACATCAGTGGTGGGTGGGTGTTAAGTGTAGATACATGCTCAGCACTAGAATGCTGACTTATGCTGGGGCACTACATCCCTCCCCAAATTGGTTAAAAATTAACCCAAACGGAAAAAGTAAAAAAAACCTGTGGGGGGAAAGAAAACAGAAATGTACCATTGGACTTGCGCTTTCAAACGAGTCTCCTTGGCTGCATGCAAGCCGCAGGCAGTATAGTTCTTGCGAGTTCATTTTTTTGTCTGTGCTGTCTGTCCGCTGTTCTCAGCCCTGCCTTTGCTTATCTCCGTTGGTGATGAGAGATAGATGGATGATACAGGTGTCAACAGTCTTCTGGTTTTGTTCTCTCTTCTGGCTTTGTGATGTTTCCGGGCAGGCTTTAGTGTTGACTCTTGGCAGGTGAATAGAGTAGGTGCAACATCCCTCTCAGTAGGATGCCCCTCTCGCCGGTATTCTTCTCTCACCAGATGTCCGGGAGGACCTCTTTGCCAGGTTTCCACTGGACTGGTGTTTTCCGTCGTGTTGCTCCACCATGGCCTTCGGGACATGAGCAGGGCGCTCCACGAGCCTCACCGTCGTGTCCTAGTTCCACCTGAAGGTTGAGTTGTCGACTCTTTTCATTGCTCGCGAGGCTTTCATCCCCTTTGGTCTTGCAGACGTGCATCTGCAGATCTGTCTCCCGTGCGGGACTTGCTGCCACCAGAGTCCCTTGAGGCCTCTGCTTCTTTGGTTGCCACGGGTCGGTGTAGAGTGGTCAGTTCATCAGCCGGATGTGTGAGCACTCTCGCCATCCAATCTTCCGCTCAACCTCAGAGGTAGATGTCGCCAACAGTCTATCTTGCTCTCTTCTGCGTTCGCCATGTGGATGGATGGCTCGTAAGTAGCTGTCTTTGATCTGCGCTGCCGGTGCTCGTGCCAGGTCTTGTCTTCCATTGCACTCAGGTGTTCCAGTGCCTGTCACCTTCCTTCTTTCCGCAGGGGCGGCTTCTTCTTGCAGTGGCAGCGTGCCATTCCGACTTCTCCTTTCTTCTTATCTCAGTGGCGGTGGCCACTCTGTTCTTTCTTCCTTCTTCTTAACCTGACAGTCGTGCCACTCTGATTACTTCTTCCTTCTTTTCTTTTTAGTGCCGGTGGCCACTCTGTTCTTTCTCCGTTCTTCTTGAAGTGACTGCGTGCCACTCTGACTTCTCCTTTCTTCGGTGGCGGCGTGCCACTCCGATCTTTCTTCTTCTCTTCTCCTCTTCTCGCGACGTACCCTGGTCCCCTTTTCTTCATCTTCTCTGGCCAGGCTTCCCCATGCAGCGCGCGCACTCCACACAGGTCTTCCTGGTCCTGTCCTAGTCCTAGGACACTGTCTTTCTTGTCACTCACTTCCAGGGTTAGCGTCACGACCTTCACTTCTTCTTTCTGTCGCTGCCATTAATTATGGGGTTGAAGTTCGTTGGTCCATGTCCACGGACCGCACCTTGGCTGTACTTCTTCGACCTCGTGCTCGTCCCTTCTGCCGATGTCCAGCAGGTAGGCTTCCTGGTGCAGAGCTTCTTGGACCGGGTGCTGGTCCCTTCTGCCGATGTCCGGTAGGTAGGCTTCGTGGTGCGACCATCTGTTGGTCGGATTCGTGCTTTGTGACCAGGCTGAGTGGTCAGGTTGCTTCTGTGTTGAATCTTCAATGCTGCGGGTTGTCTACGCAACCATTTTCGTTTCATCGCAGTTTAATTGCTTTGGTGCGCAACTGGGTGCGCTCTTCGGGTGTTCCCTTGTGACTTGCTGCTTTGGGCTAGTGCTGTCCGCACTGCTGCGCATTTGCGTCATGCGCTTTCGCACTTCCTAGTGCTGGGTTTCGAGGTCATCGTCAGTTCGTGTGGGGTACTCCTACTGCTGCAGCGATGACCTGTGGCCACTAGGCATCACTGTGTTCTCTTCCAGCGTGGCGTAGATGCTTCCTGGGTGTTTGCTTCTGGAGGGTTGCGTCACCACTCTATGGACCTTCTTCTGGTCTTGCTTCTTCTTTGCGTTGTCGGTTACGATTCTTTGGAATGTCCTGAGTGGAGTTGCTGCACTCCTGATGCGCTTCTGGGGCTTCATGCGCGTTTCTTAGGTTCTGTCGCGTTCTTGTGCTTCTGGCGCGCTCCTGCGCCGTCGCCTTTTGTCTGCTCAGGCTGTGTGGTGGCTTGGTGGCGTTCCGGTGTGGCAGTGTTCTTGCGCTTGGTCACGCTCACTGTTCTTCTTTGGTTCCCTTGAGACGGCGTTGCCTCACTCTGGCACCTTCGCGCGCTGTCTGTGGTGTTGGCGTGTTGCTGTGCATCGCCACCCTCTGGCTGTGTCGTGCTCTCGCTGCTTTCTACTTTCGGAGAACACTGGCAGTCTGTATTGTCCCAGTGCACTTGCTTTGTTCCCCTGGTACTGCTCAGTGTCTCTTGGGTTGTCTTGTGCTTATTTTAGTCCTCTCTCGCTGCAGTACCAGTAGGCTGCCTGTAGATGGTGGTGTTACTTTATGTTCAGGCCCTCACTTAAGGTCCTGCTGGTCCCAGTGCTGTTTAGTCTCTTGTGAGGGGCTCCTATCTTGACGGCTGCTGCCCGGGACATTCGAACCTGTAGCTGGGTTTTCCAGGACCACCACCCCCTCGATACGGTAGGAATTTTGCTTCTTTCTTGTTGGTGGTGCCGGCTGCCTACAGACATTGCAGGAACCCAGCACTTGGCAGCAGATGCTCTCGCGGGTCAGTCGCGTGTGGTGCTCGTGTCTTTTCCCCTTACGGTAGCCACCTCCAGCATTTCCTCTTCTTTTTTCCTGCCCTCGGCAGTTTGTCAGTTTTTACGTGGACAGGGGCTACTTGCACTTATGTGGGTCAAGCACTCGCGTAGGGATCGTGTCGGCACTGGTCTCCGGGCCGTTCCAGGCCTCAGTCACACACACATGGAGCAGCCGCTTCCTTCGCTCTCAGGGAGGGAGCAAGGCAGGCGGTCACCGCTGGACCGCTTCTCTTTTGCGGTGAGTGCTTACTCAGTTTGCGCAGGTGGGGGGGCAATTAGCGCTTTACTGCGGGTGGGCTCCGCTGAAGATTCAGTTCATTGCGGGTGGGCTCTGCTTCAACTATTTGGCGCCCGGCAGCTCTCCTCACGCTGCGGGCGCTCTACGCTAAGGTTTTTCACCCCGCCGCCGCACTTCACACACGCGGCGGGGGACGCTGCAGGCAGGCTACGGGTGGGCTCCGTGAGCCTTGCTTTATCGCGGGGGCAGTTGCGGCCGACGCCGTGTCACTGCAGACAGGCCGCGGGTGGGCTCCGCTGGCCTCGCTTCACTGGGGGCAGTAGCTGGCGTGCTCGCACTGTTGGGGGCACAGTAAATGTTCGTGGTTCATAGCGGGTCGGCTCCGCTTTTGGTTTGCACATACATCCGGGCTCACCTTCGGCCGACGGGCCTTTTGACCACGCGGGCAGGCACCGCGATGGTCTTCCTCGTAACGGGGTCAGTGGCAGCTGGTACAGGTGGGCTCTGGCTGGTCCGCGTTTGCTTCGGGGCACCGCCACGGCAGGGCGGCATACAGCAGGCTTGAGAGGTGCAGGGTGAGCTCCCGGTTACCTCCTCATTCTTCTCCAGGACCGGGGATCGACACACGCCCCACGAGCCTCTCGGCGGCCGGCTCGATTCTTCCTAGGGGGTGCCCTCAGGCGGGCAGCATTCTCTTCCCCTTTAAGTTTTCTTTTAGCTGGCACGCTGGGCTAGCGTACCCTCGTCGCCATTGTAAAGTCTTGATGGGCACTAGGCCCTCATGCTGGAATCAGTGAGACACAGGACACACTGGAGGTATGGTGCAACTGGCCCAGAGCACGTGGGCTCGGCCTCTTTTATTCAGGCTGTGTCACCTGACCAGTGACATCAGTGGTGGGTGGGTGGGTGTTAAGTGTAGATACATGCTCAGCACTAGAATGCTGACTTATGCTGGGGCACTACAAAGTACACTAGTGATGTGTTCCTCAATCAGTGTTCCTGTGTCAGTATGTCATGTCACAATCTAATATTATGTCTGACTGTTTAGTGTCAACATCCTTGTCCCTGGCATCCCTGTGTCAGTGTCCCAAAATAACTGTCCTGTGTAAGTGTCCCAACTTTAGTGTTTGGATCCCATGTCCGTGCCCCAATGTCACGGTTTCCCTGTTAGTATTGATGTTCCAGTTTTGGTACCTGCTGTGCCTGTGCCCTAGTGGCAGTGTTGATTTGACTGTTGGATTATGTTACTGACAGTGAACATTTGCTAGTACCCCTGTGCCAGTGTCCCACGTTAGCACCTGAGTGTAAGTGGCTATTTGTCACTGTGGCCATATCAATGCTCCTAGGTCTTTGTTGATTCTCCTGTAGCAGTGTGCTATTGACAGTGTTGTAGGCCCTTTGTAAGTGCGCTTGAGTCATTCTTACTGCCTCTGTGTCAGTTTCCTAGTTTCAGTGTAGACCCCATTGTGTCACTGCACTAGCCTTAGTGCCTCACATGAAGGCATTGTCTGCTTTTAAGCTACTTATCCCATCCCAGGTCCCCTAGTATCAAGCGGAGAGAAGAGTTACATGGCCTGGGGTACAGATGTAAGTGTGATTTGATGATAAAAAAAGTTGATCAGGGATGATGAAGTGCATTGTGAAGTATACATTGAAAAAACAAAATGTGAAATTGCTTTTTAGGAAGGAGACCATTTTCAAAATCTAATTTTTCTAGATAGCCATGCGGGAGCAGTTACACTGATAATTAGAAAATTAAAGAAACAGTGTGAGGTTTGTTTCGCAATGAAGTTGAGCAGTGCTTAATTTGTAAAAAATAAATATATTAAGAAGTATATGTGCCCAAAATGTGTTGTAGGAAGCCACCCACTTCTATCTCAAGCACTTCCCCCACCTACCAATGTTGCCGCCCATTTCCACTACTTCATGGAAAATGCTCAAAATAAGATTGTAGCAAGTGCACCTTCCTTCTTCAAGTAGGTCAAATAGGGCATTTTACAGCCCTAGCCCAATGTTCAATTAAATTGGCTGGAAAGCCAATTTATCTGAAATGGCACTCCTAAAGGAAATCAGTGCTTTGACTGTCAGTTTTTGTAGAGCGTGGAGAGCAATTATTTTTACACCACTTTTAATTCAACCATTGCGTGTATTATGAATGAGAGCTGACTAGACTTATCAGTATTAGAAAAGCCTTGCTGGAGGTCAAGACTGGTACACACCTAATTACCAGTAGATTCCTTTCTGACAGTAGATCTTCACTGAAAATTGAGGCTTTTCGACGAAGCATTAATAACTGATAATACATAGAAGCACTTTCTGCACCTGCATCAGTTAAGGCAAGAGACAAAGTGCAGCTGAAAATAAGGCTGAGCTTGATATGTGTGTGTGTGTGTGTATATATTGTTTGTTGTGTTGTAATCTGTGTGCTATATGCTTAGTGTGCATGGTTTCTATGTGCTGTAATCGTGTTGACTTAGTTGTGTGTCGGTGGCCTGTCCTTATGCTACATATGAGGTGAAACTTTGTGTTGAGCTATATGTTGACGTCTGTGTGTGCTGCATGTACGATTGGGTATGTAAAAGCTTGTTGATGGGATTCGTTGTAAAACCCTTCAGGAGTAGCTGGTTATCCAGCAGGCACAATAGTGTGCTTCTCATGAGTTCTGTCCCTCTTGAGGTTGATGATCTGGATGTGAAGCTTGCAGTGCTTACTGTTTTAAAATGAATGGCAGCTTCCAAATACTTTCTTAGCAAATCACTCTCAACTCTGCCTACTGCCAGTGTTGTGGAATATACAATGCACAATTGTACAGTGTAAAGTGCCTTAGTGATGTCTGTTAGAACTGGGGGTCTCTAGTTGGCAGAGGTAGGTACCTTTGACCAAATAGCGACCCTTACTTCTAGTCAGGGTAAGGGGTACACTTCTAAAATACCCTTGGCTCACCCCCTTGGTAGCTTGGAACGAGCAGAAAGGCTTATCTCAGAGGCAGTGTGTAAAGCATTTGTGAACAGATACAGTAATACAGTGAAAACACTACAAATGACACCACACCAGTTTAGAAAAAAGTAATCTTTACTAGACCTAACACGAGACCAAACGCCAAAAATCCACAATACCACAATCAGAAATAGGCTTTAAAATGGTAGAAAATAGTTCAGTTCAATTTAGATGGTAAATGCGACACTTTACTCTCAAAGTACCCTGGATGCGTCACGCAATACAAACAAAAGCGTCGCAGGGAAGTTGATGCATGGGTTCCTGGCTTCGGGGAAGGTGATGCGTCTGTTCCTTACTGCAGGGCAGGGGAGGTGATGCGTCAGTTGCTTACCGGAGAGGAGGTGATGCATCTGTTTCTTACTGTGATCCGGTGCGATGCGAGAAAATGGCATCTCGATGCGCTGCGACAACGTTGGATGTGATGCATGCACGCCCTACGGCCGTGCGGCGAACTCAGTAACTTCTGAGCCGCGACAGGCCCTGCAACACGCGTCTCCAGTGATGCGATGGTGACCTCTGCAGTGGCGACACACTTCTCCAGTGATGCGACATACTTTGTCGATGATGCGACGGTGAACAGCTGCAGCGGTAAACACTTCTTCTGCGATGCAACGGCACCCGCTGCGGCGGCGACGCACTTCTCCTTGTTGCGTCGCGCTTCCAGCTCCCAGCGACTCGCAGTCTTCTCAGAGGACCCAAACAACAGTAGTCTCCTCTCTGCAGGCATAATTCCACAGCAAGGGAACTCAGGGGAGCTGGTGGTGAAGTCTTGTATCCCTGAGACTTCAGGCAGGAGGCAAGCTCAGTTCAAGCCCTTGGAGATAATTTTTCAAGATTGCAAAAGTACACACAAAGTTCCTTTTCTCTTTTCCTTGGCAAATAAATTAATCACTGCAGGCCAACCCTAACAGCACAGCACAGGGGCAATCTCCTCCTTGCAGCTTCCTTGGTTCTTCTCCTTGGCAAAGGGTTGTCTTGATTCTCAGAAGTGATCTAAAGTTCTGGGGTCTGGGTCCCTTCTTTTATACACCAAAATCCTATGTCTCTGAAATCATAGAGTGTCTGTGCCCAGTCCAACCAATTATGTGCAGTCCTGGAGCACTTTGTTTACATGACTCCTTCTTTCCTTTGATAGTGTGGGTCAGGGTCATCAGACACACCACAGGAGGTGGAGTCAGCATTGTGGAATGTAGGTACAGCCCTATTCAGGCCCAGGTGCAACTCTTCCCACCACTCTACATGCAGATAGGTCTGTTCAGCCCTGTGCTGACTCACCCTGCCTCCTGGAGCCCCCCAGCCCCTGTCACTCATAAACCAGACAAGGAACACACAACCTAGCAGAGGCAGGCTTGGATAGTTAGGCAAGAAAATACCTACTTTCTAAAAGTAGTATTTTCAAACACAGAATGTTAAAACCAACTTCACTAAAAGATGTATTTTATCATTCTGAGTTCAGGCATACTAAACTCGAATTTCTACCTAGGTTTAGGGACTGGCAAGTGGGTGCACTTGTCAAGTCGGCATGGCAGCCCCAGGCTGCACACAGGCTCTGCAATGGCAGGTCTGACTCACATTTTACAAGCTGCTTCTGTGGGTGGCACAGCCAGTGCTGCAAGCCCACCAACAGTATTTGATTTACAAGCCCTGGGCACACTTGGTGCACTGTACTAGGGTCTGACAATTTAATCAAATGAACCAATCATGGAGTCACTAATCTTATATAATACTTTACAATAGGGAGCACTTGCACTGTAGCACTGAATAGCAGTGGCAAAGTGTCCAAAGCATCTAGACCAGCAAAACACATAGCAAAAACACAGTAGGCACCAGCGAAAAATGGAAGGGAGGCCCACACCAATGGTGCCAGGTCTAACAATGTCCAACTGGGTTTGAACATAAGTACCAATACACTGCAATCTGCACTTGTTTCAAAATCTGCAGAATTCCACATTCATTCAGTGTTGGATTAACCTAGAGTTGTTCTTTGTTTTGTGTAATTGCTTTTCAATTCCTGTTTTCCATTGCATTCTGGTATTTGTAGTCTGGAATATATAATAATAGCTAACCTATAATAATTGCTAACCTATTAGAAACTGGATTAAATTAAAAAAACAAATTAATAAATGACTTGTATTTCACAGATTAACTTGAGAGCTCCTATTTGTTTTAACATAGGTTTTAAATCTAAATTTAAAAACAACCTTGGAAATACCAGATCAGGAAGCCTCTACCATATTACTGATTATCCTGGACCACCCTTCCTGCTTCATGTGTCATGCCTAAAGGGGGGCGATTGGTGCTTGGCTGATACTGGTACCACTGCCGCTTCTCCATTCATAAAATAAAATGCGTACATGTGGCTCACAACTAGCTGTGATGTTGTGGTGGTTCATTTTGTTAGAAATATACAACTACTGAGCCATAGCCCAGTCATTGAAATCATTAATCAAGCATCCCAGTTTTGTCCTGGTGCTCTACAATGAATTCCAGGCAAACTGCTCAACTTTAGAGCTGCTAACATTTAACTCATATACTTTGCCATCAGATTGTCTTTTATTCTCCTGCATGAGAATCACGATGCAAGGCAGATTTCTTTTTGCATCCAGGAAAAGGAATGAGGCTGCAGATGGAGACAAGTCAATTTATGATGTTCCCTTCGTACACAGCCTTATTAAAGCATTCCCTTCACCATGCAAGGCTACAGTGGCAGGTTGAACACTGGGAGATTCTGGGCATCATCAACAGACAGAGGGTTCTTGTGATTAAGTACTCCCTCATCAAATACACAGGGATACCAGTGAACTGGGCAAAGCAGCTTTTTTTTTCCAGTCATTTTTTATTGAAAATTATATTTACATGGTGCAGAGGATATACATGGGAGAGAAAGTGAACAAATGACCATACACACCAGCATGTTGGAGTAGGTGAGAGGGAATCTACCAAAGAAATCATGGAAATGTATTTTCTCCATTAATTCACATTGAACTGGAGGATTTTTGTCAAAGTTGAGAAAGCAAAGATAAATCTTTTTTGCCTTAAAAATGATAGACTCAACAAAACTGGCAGTGCATACCTGTCTTAGGTTGGGCACGGAAAGACAGCCTATCCTCCCCGCACTCAACACACAGACAAACACACACACCACCACTCACCAGCATACATGTCAGTGGAGACATTTGCAGGCACAAACATGTTATATAGCACATAGTAAAGGGTATAAAGCGCTATATTACCACAATATACATACTTTAACACTGCCTTTAGTTTTACCTATTCCCAGGCCATAATCTGTATTTTCTGCAGCTGACATTGCTGTCTCCCTTCCTGCCTTCCCGTGTTCTCCTATGCAAGCAATTGCTTTGCATGTCTCTATCCACAAACTCTTAATGGTGCCCTCAGAAGAATATTGAAAGTTTTATTTTCATTGAGTTAACTAACACCATGCCCCAAACCCATAAACACTGTAGTTAGCCACACCTGTAGAGACATACAAGCATGTATTTCTCTGCTACAATAGGCTGTTGGAACAAGCATTTTTGACAAAAAAGAATTCTAAGACTAAGGTAGGGATTCCTTCTTCAAAGAGAAAAAGTCATGTCAGGTAGTATCATCTGTTCAGGAGTAAACAAAGAGGGACTCGAATGGCTAGTGGTTTAACACATATTCACTGCAGCACTACAAGAAACTTATCTCACCGACCGATTTTCTCATAAGAATGCAAAATAATTGTGCTTACTCGCTCATCCACCCACTTCACAAGACCTATTTTTCTCTTATAAAAGTTTTGAGGTCACGGTAATGGGATCACAGAAGGCAGAACCTCTGCCTCCCTTCTCATCCCCAGGGTTTGACTGTGACAGAAAAAAAGTTAGAGCACCAAAACAAACCTGGCAAGATTAGCGAATCAGATTGCTAGAAAACTCCACATTTGCAAATCAGAGCAGTTTTGAGCTTCCAGAGACACGCTGCATGGAAGACTGCATACATTTGTGCTTGCCGCAGGCAATTGTTTGGGTAATTCACGGAAATCAATTGAAAAAAACAGCTCTCCAGACGATAAAACAAGCCACAAACAGCCGAAAATAACCAACCCTCTCACCTCTCAGACCAGTTCTTCTGCTACTGGTAGAATGCCGCACATGCCAGACATACTCTGCTCATCCCCGATATACCAGCTACAGTCTTTTTGGGCTGAGTGTGACTCTTTATTCACTAAACGAATGCTACTTTGAACACACATGCGTAGGATTTAATTTGCTGTCAAACTAAAAATAAAATCGGAACCTGGGGGGAGTGGCTTGGACGACAAAGGAGATGGTCGTCTAGGTCCGTTAGCTCCGCGAACCCTGAGCAACTAAGGCGATTTTAAACAGCCAAACCCGAGGGTCTCAACCTCGGAAGACGAATCAACGATACATGAACGAAAGAGCTACAAGGGAAGCACCAAAGGAAGCACCGGGAAGGCGCAATTTAGGCAGAAAAGACCCTAAAGGAGTCAAGCCGTGAAGTGTGGAAGAAGGCAAGATGGCGGCCGGGTCGACAGCAGACTGACCCTAGTGCCAGCAGCCTAGCGCCAGCAGACGAGCCTGCAACGAGCGCAAGAGGGGGAAACTGCACCTGAGCAGCTAATGCGAGTTAAACAGCTCCAAAAAGCTGCAGAGTGTCACCGCGAGTAAGGACATACGAGAGCGAGCACTTCGAGACACAGCAACCAAGACAGACTAAGGCACGGAGGCACGGAGGGAGAACCTACAAGCGGGAACTTAAACAAGCAAAAGGTACGCGTAAGACAGTTACCGAGAGGTGATCAAGGAAGGAAACGAAACTGATCGCTGGGGGCAGCCATTACTGGAAGCGGAAGGCGGAGAGCGACAAGCTCAAAGAAGCAGGAAACGGAAATGCCAGAACTTGGGGGCATGCGCAGTGCAGAGAGCTGAGCGCGATCGGCGCTAGCGGTACTGCCAACACTGCCGCAAACAAAACAAAACGCGACCGGCGCAACTAGAAGGAACAGAGACACTGCACAACAGCGCGCGATCGGCGCTTTAACGACGACAATCCTGGGGCCCAAAGAGCAAGTACCACAAGCACGTAGACGGACGAAGCCCTCGGCCAAACAACATAGGAGCCGCCCAATCAAGGAGAAGCACAGAGTGGCACATGAGCAAACTCCGAGAACGGGGAGCTAAAGGGAGGTGAGCAGCCAAGCCTGAGGGCAACAACGAAAGAACAGCGCGCTAACGCCCTGGTCCTCAAGGCGCCCACACGGCGGACTGACAAGGACACTGACCCACAACGAGGAGGCCGTCTGGGGGACACATTCATTCAGGACTAAGGGCACGGGAAACAGAGGAAGCAACAGCGCCAGCCCCCTGCACCACTGCACGTGGGAAGCATAGCAAGGCAGCAACTGCTCAAGGTGACAGAACAACCAGCAACCAAAGAGGCCTAAACGGCGAACGAGACAAGGCAAGTGCTGGCAGGGACAAAGATTAAAACTAAGACTCGGCACATCAGGGAACCAAGCCGCTATCGTACAAACTATATAGTGCAAGCTACAAAACCGGCACCAGCCAGGGAGCGAGCGGTCGCAAGGAAGGCAAGCAGCCCATGTAAAACACAGCCAAATAAGATGGCTGAAGGGAAAAACACAAATGACCAGAAAAAACTGAGGAAAGACATACAGGACTCACCGGCGAAGCTAAAGTCAGAGACAGCCACCCTGGAAACAGTCTTGAAAAGAATCAACGAGGTGAAAGAAGTAGCAAGAGAGACTAAAATCACAATTGACAACATGCAGCTAGAACTGGCTGCAATCCGAGCCGACCAGCACAACACAAACAACAGACTGGAAACGGCAGAGGGAAGGATAAGTGATGTCGAAGACGCAACAAACAGGAACATCAAGGCCACAGAGGAGCACTCAAAGATTGCCAAGGCACTACAGAAGCAGCTGGCCGAGCAAGACGACAGAGCCAGAAGGGGAAACATCAGAATCCTGGGTGTCCCAGACGGTATGGAGGACAAGGAGAGGTCCTGTGCAGCCATGCTGGAAGATATGCTGCCTAAACTAACAGGCCTGAACTTCGAGAGGCAGTTTGAAGTCAACAAGGCATACAGAGTGCCGGCGGGGAAACCAGCATCGGGGAAGCCTCCCAGAGCAATAATCTGCTGCCCACTAAGAGCTGACCACACCGACGCGATCTTCGCATTTGCCAGAAAGAACCAAAACCTTACATGGGCGAGCAGTAAGATAGTGCTCACACAAGACTATTCAAAAACAACGGTAGAAGCCAGGAAAGGCTTCCTGGCCATGAGAGAGTCCCTGCGGAAAAGGAATCTCAACTACACTTTCACCGGCCCATCTCGCTTTAAAGTCACGGACAACTCGAGAACAATGGTTTTCGAAGACCCGGAAGATCTGAGAAGATACATGAGAGGACCACCGACGGAAGAAATGGACACAAAAGGACAAAGTGCCCCAAAAAGAAGCGCCTCGCCAAACGAGGAAGGGAAATCAGACTGAAATCGGACAAAAGGCCTAGAAATTGCCTCAGGCAAACAGAAACACTACCTCAACAGAAGCTACTTCAAATGCCAATATCCAGATACGAACGACCAAACGAAACAACAACCTACCTCAGAGACCCACGGAACAAAGCCTGAGGAAGTGCCCCTGACAAGCGGAACACTACTCCAGCAGAGGCTACCTCAATGCTACCTCAAACGGAGATATCCAGATACGACGGACAGAACGGCAGCGGTAGGGGAACATAATCCCCCGAAGCAACAACCTACCTCAAGCTCACAGACTAGGCTGTGAACGCACAAGCCGAGGCCCAAAAGGGGGGAAGCACCGTCAACAGCAGACAAATCTATAACGAGACGAAAAGAACAACGCCTATCTCACGAACTTGAACAAAACCCAGAGACATAGGAATGGCCGATCGTTGAAGGAATAAGGAACCAGCAACACGACCTCAGGATGACGCGGAGCAAAGGAACTTTGTTGTCGCACACCCATTATGCAAGTAAGGGGGGAGGGGGGCAAGGAGTGGGGAGGGGGGTGTGGGGAGAACACAAATGGGCTGATACTACTCTTTTCTCTTTTCCTTTCTTTCTACATCTATCACATAGCCGGCACACTGGAACTCTAAACACAGGAATAAAGGTAGTCACCGAACAAAACACAGGGACGAGCGTAGGACTAAGATAAGAAGGCGATCAGAACACAACCAGACAACACGCCAGCTTAGACAGAACGGAAAATGACACACAACACACACCATAATCTCACGACAGACATTAAGGTAGTGTCCCTGAACGTAAAGGGCCTCAACCACCCAGTGAAGAGGAGGAAGGTCCTAGATTACCTGGCCAAGCTTAAAAGCGATATATGTGTCCTGCAGGAGACAAGGCTAGAGGAAGGAGACATAGACCGCCTAAAAGCCAGCTGGATAGGACAGGTAATAGGATCGCCGGCAAGAAACAAAAAGAATGGGGTGATCACAATACTTAGTAAAAAGTTAAAACTCACGCTAGTTAAGTCACAGATGGACACAGAGGGTAGGTTACTAGTCACCAGCCTGCTCCGAGGGGAGGAACCTATACACGTGGCAAATATCTATGGCCCCAACACCGAAAACAAGGCATTCTGGGTACAGACGGGCAGGAACTAGGAACACTCCCACTAGGGGAACTCCTAATAGTAGCCGGAGATATGAACCAGGTACTGGACTCGGCCCTAGATAGACACCCACAAAGAAACAGCCAGACTACACAGAGAGGGAATATTCTACGGAACCTATGCACAAAACTACAACTCGGAGACCCATGGAGACTACAAAACCCGGATGGGAGAGAGTGCACTTTCTATTCGCCCCCGCACAACTCCTACAGCAGAATTGACTATATCTTCATGTCGGACACGCACACCCATCTCATAGATCACACAGAGATCGGTCCAAGGACCATCTCAGACCACTCCCACATCTGCCTCACACTGACGGGCAAACACAGTGAACGGCCGACACGCAGGTGGAGATTTGACGGCGACCTACTCAAAAACACAAACAACAGCACTGAGATAGAGCTAGCCATAAAAGAATACCTCACAAACAATGACAGCCCAGACATGGACAGGGAGACCCTATGGGATGCACTGAAAGCCACAATACGAGGAACAATAATCAGTATTAAAGGGAGACAGAACAGAGAAAGAAGCAAAAAGATAACTGACCTAGAGCGGGAAATTAAAAGACTAGAAACGGGGCATATAGCAAACTTAGAAGACAGGAACACCCTCACGACCCTAACAAAGACAAAATATGAACTGAACAAGATCCTTAGCGAGAGGGCAGGGACCTGGATCAACAAATACAAAGCAATCAATCTATGCACCGCCAATAGGGCAGGGAAGCCACTCGCATCCTACCTCAAGGGCAAACAGAGGCAACACACGATAGCAGCCTTTAGGGACAGTACGAACAAATCGCAGACGACGAACAAAGGAATACTTGACACCTTCAGGGACTTCTATGCGCAGCTTTACAAAAATGACGACACACTGAGGGAGGATGGGGAAAGAACTCCTGAAACACATCACAACACCAGAACTGACAGAAGCCCAGAGGGCGAGGCTAGACTCAAAAATAACGAGCGAGGAAATACAGCTGTCAAAAGCCTTAAAGACAGCAAAGCACCAGAGCCAGACGGTTTCACAGCCAAGTTCTACAAACATTACATCACCATACTCAGGCCCGCGATGACATCAGTGTTCACAAGCTGTGTGCATAACGGGCGCATGACCCAATCGATGGCGGAAGCAAATATCATCGTTATCCCAAAGGAAGGCAAGGACACACAGCACCCCAAAAACTACAGGCCAATCTCACTCATAAATGTGGATTGCAAAATATATGCCAAGATCCTAGCAACCAGACTCAACACATACCTGCCCACTCTCATACACTGCGCGCAGGTGGGCTACCTGAAAAACAGAATGTCCCACGACAACACTAGACTGCTCTGCCACATAATCAACCATGCAGCCAAAAGCAACAACGCGGCGGTCATGATTGCCCTTGATGCAGAAAAAGCTTTTGACAGAGTGTCATGGCCGTACCTGGACCAATGCATGCAAAAATTCGGATTAGGCCCCAACTACAGGAAGATGGTAATGGCCCTATATAACGAACCCAAGGCTCGAGTGGTAGTAAACGGCGGCACGTCAGAGCTACTAGACCTAAAACGAGGGACCAGACAGGGATGCCCGCTCTCGCCGGCCCTCTTCCTGCTTGCAATAGAACCCCTACTCAACATGATACGAGCAAACCCAGACATAAAGGGCATACCTATAGAGGGAGAAACCTTCAAACTCGTAGCATACGCTGACGACGTCCTCATTGTAACAGAAGACCCAGAGAGATCCATCAAGACTATGATGGACACTATAGAACAATACGCTCAGGTGTCAGGATACAAACTGAACAGAGAAAAATCTGAGTGTAAACCACTGAACATCCACACCAACAGAACAACGCTAGGGTCCTCAGGACTGACCTGGCAGAAGAAGGCCATCAAATACTTGGGCCTCCTCTTCGAAAGGGACCTGCGCACCACACTAGACCAGAACGAACAAGCAATTTTAACCAAAATCAAAGATAAGCTCGAAGGATGGTCTCCCAAATCCACCACATGGTGGGGGAGGGTGGAGACTATCAAGATGATGGTCACCCCAATGGTTAACTACATGCTCAACATGCTACCATTGATCAACACAGCAGATTTCCACAAAAAACTGGACAAGCTGCTTAACACATTCCTATGGAGAGGGAAGAAACCCAGAATTAGCCTCCAAAAACTCAGACCCCCCCAAGACATTAGGCGGTCTCAACATAACGAATTTCAAAATATTTCAAACAGCCTGCATAGCAAAACAAGGTTTGTACTGGCTCACTCAGAAGAACGACTACACCCCGGCATGGCTTTCATTAGAAAAGAGACTGTTAGGCGGCATGGAACCGATAGCCTTACTCACGGCGACCAAGCACCCTGCAATCAAACACAACCCAATCCTAAGGAACACAAGAGTGGCCCTACTAAGAATAGATAAGCTACTGGACACTAGTATTAGAAACACCCAACTAGAATCCATATGGCACAACCCCAGAATAAAATACAGGAACAGCACACTAGACATGCGTACATGGTACCGACATGGAATCACCACGGTTAGCCAGCTACAGCACAAAGGAACGCAAATCACCTTTGACACACTCAAAGAACAACATAAGCTAGACAGCACAGAGCTGTACAACTTCTTAAAGATCAGAGTGGAAATCACCAAAGCAGACATAAACAAACTCACACCCTCAATACTACAATACGCCACTAGCCTAAACATAATAGGACACCAAGTGGCACACCTGTACAAAGAGCTGTGCCCCAAAGCCTCTAAACTAAATGACAAGATCACGACCCACTGGGGTGCAGTGGCGGGTAGAGAGCTCAGCAAGGACAAAAGGGCCGACCTCTGGTCCTCCACATCAAGAAGGAAGGTGACAACAATCCTAGACCAGACAAAATTCTGGCTGATACACAAGGCCTACTGGACCCCAGCCCGCCTAGCCTCCATGGGTATCCGAGAAAACGACTCCTGCTGGAACTGCAACAAGCAAAAAGGGGACCTTGAACACCTCCTCTTCAGGAGCCACACTAACACTTGACTTCCACTATCTGGCCCTGGGATACACTGACCCATCCATATCATCAGAAGAAGACAGGGACCTGATTGACCTCCTGCTCACAGCGGCGGTCAAGACGGTATTGAATAACTGGAAAGACACAGCGAAAGCCACCTTCAAAGCCTGGTTCAATTGGGTCATATTCCTGCGGGGAGCTGACACCATAACGACCAACAGCCTACCGAACTCACGAAAGAAAAGCGAAATGTGGCTCTCGCTGGACAACTACCTGTCCTCACACAAGCCACCCTGAACGCTAGGGAACCCAGACACCGCAGCTCTACACAGACCGCCTATCCTGAAACACCCTGCGCTTCTCTACCCTCTATACTCTCTATATCTCTATATCTCTCTCTCTCCACGCCACCAGGGGTGCGAAAAGACAATCAGACAGTCCAAAGGGGGGAATGGGGGAAAGCCGGAAGGAACTGCAAGAAGAAGAAACATGAGTGAATGTGAATAATGGACAAATAGTCGCGAGCCAACACTTAGCTAACCCCCCCCCCCCCCCCCCCCCCCCGGGGCGCCTTTTCCCTGTTTTCTTTTGTCTGTGTTTTTTCAGCTATCTCCCATGTTTATCCTCTGCACCGTGTAAATATAATTTTCAATAAAAAATTACTGAAACAAAAAAAAAAGAATTGGAACCTAACCTTCCAGTTGATTCATGGCCAGTGTGTCTGCCCTGCTGTACTCTCAAGAAGGCCCGCAGATTTAAGAGAAATGTTGTTTCTGTTTTGGCTTGGGGAGGTGGCAGATAGGGCCTGAGAGAAGTCTGCTTCTTCCTCCTGCCGTCCTGTGCAAAATCATTATAATGCTGCTGCTTTCCATATCCAAAAGCCTCTAACCCTGGCTCTAGCAGCGCCTTTCCCTGCAGGCAGCTTCTTTCTCCTAAATCCTCATGAAAAGCGAAAGGCATCTGTGTAAAAAGTGAGGCCCCATTTTATGATGTCCTTAATCAAGACTAACTCTGGGCGTAGTTCGCGGAGTTGTACTACGCGGAGCTACGCAAAGTGCAAAAAAACCTCTGTTGCACTATGCGGAGCTCCACAAGAGGCGGAGTTCCATAGAAAAATGCAGTTCACGGTGATTGCACTGTGCGGATGCTTGTCCGCACTGTGCAATCATTGCGAAGTGCACCTTGCACAGCGCAAGCGGTCCCTTCTTTCTCTTTTCTGCCGCTCAAGTAAATTATTACTCGAGCGGCAGCTTTCTCAATGCAAACAAGCAGTTTATCATCGCGAGCGGTCGTGAGAACACGCGACCACTCGCAATGAGATACCTGACCAGCCTGCATTGAGAAATCTTGCTGGGATGTTGATTTTCCTCGTTCCCGCTCGCCAACTTGAAGTTGGTGAACGCGAGCGAGGAAAATAACACTGCTCTGCTGCGTGAAGCAGAGTTTTTTGTAACTCCGCGAGCTCTTTGTAACGCAGAGTGCGGGAAACTCTGCAAACTCCGCGAGCGGAGTTTACCGCCCAGGCCAAATTAGGACTCCTGACCCTGGGAGGACCTCGCCAGTGTCTCTGACATGCTGGTAGTTGCATACAGTGGGGACAGGCATTTTTATGGGGGTGCCCGGATCCTTCAGGCTCCCCCTGAAGGGGCTGCTGGCTGGATGAGACCACTGGAGCTACCTAATTTTAGGTTTACCTTACGTCATCTATAGACATTTATACACCTAGGTATGTCATTTACATTCAAAGTGTGGTTAAACCCCATTAACATGTGTGCTACATTTAAATATATTAATAGTATGCAATCATTGCTAAGAGTTCACATATAAGTGTATTAGGTTGATCAATAGATAGATTAACCGTAATCATTATCTATTCATGTTTAATAAATGATTTCTTACATTCCACCGATTTATAATACAGTAGCATGCATCCGTTTTGATTCTCGACTTAACTTAGCTTGATACTAGGCCTTAGCTGAATGTGTTTGCTTTAACACTGTCAGTATGATGTTTTCTCTCCTCTGCAGGTGTGATATTGTGTTTCTTGTTATCTAGAGGAAAGCTTATTGTTAGGCATTAGACTGCTGATAGTGAGGCCTGAGAGAGAAAGCAAAGGTTTGCGTATCAGCCCTGTTTCTCTCATCATCCATGCAAGAATGTAAACAAGTGTTGGTTGATGGCACTGGCACTGCTCTGCATTGGGCTGGATGATAGCATGCACAGGCAGGGGCCCCATTGCCGCTCCCTCCTTCCCACCTCAATGGAGAATACGGTACTCACCCTCTCTTCTGCACCCACATGGGTGCAGGAGGTGCAGCATAGAGGCTGCTTCGAGGAGCTCTATGATTCCCACATGCAGACGGTGGCAATTAGTTTTTCTAGCCTTCACTGGATCCAAAGGGGTTGGGGGCAGAGCAGCACTGGTGTTCCCCCTCTGTTGACTGGCACTCAGTGCCCCACACATGGACCGCCGAAGCTGCCCATCCAGCAACTATGAGAGTTCTGCACACAGAGGTAACATTGGGCAAGTCTACTCCCACACAGGTTGGATCCCTCTGTGTCGTAGGGTAACATAAAACAGCTCCACGGTTAGTTGTTTGGTTTTAAATGTGTTGGCAGCATCATAAAACAATCTGCAACTTTGTCAAAGGAAATTCTGTTACCGTACATCAGCATAACCGAATAGAGAGTTCAAATTGAGACAACACTGTTTGCCATAGGGGCTGTAAGAGTATTTTGCCTAGTCATATCCTTGTTGAACTGGTTTGTTTTTATTCACTTTTTTAATGGAGATAGAGCGTGTTATGATCAGATGGACTGTGCTGTTACTTTGGAGTCGGTAAAGGACAGTGCCTAGGGACCCTACAGCCTGTTCACCTCTGACAGATGCTGGATGGGCAGCTTTGGCGGTCCATGTGTGGGGCACTGAGTTACCTCAGTGTGCAGCGGCTCCACGCCTGCTATAGTATTTGAGTTCAGGTGCATGGTTCATTCGGTTGCCAAGGCTGGGCCGACAGCGACAGCCTGCGAAGTCTGAATTATATGTGTTCTTACATGCAGCACACCTGTGATTGATTCATTCTGTTGTGTTTTGCGGCTGTTCAACTCCGCCCTTTTAATGGCCACAGGTTGCTGGAGCAATGTGAGGGAGCCCTGCTAAATGGCCTTTCCTGAATACGCTGCAGGCTATGGTTCAGAGTCAGACCAATGACAAAATGTTACATGAAAATCTATGCTCACTTTTAATTGTTACTGGTGGACGGTAAACTCCTGCTTCGGGCAGTGGGCGGAGTTTTTGCCGAACTCCGTGCTCCAAGCGAAGCACGTAGTGGGAAAAACCCAGCTGGGGAACCGGAGTTTACTGCCCACATCAAATTGTTATAGCTTTCATATCTGTTCCTGCTTTGCTTACATACTGGTTGGATTAATGTTTTATAATAAACCTTTATTGTTCAGATAACGGATTCTTGGTCTTCATTGTGAAGTTACATTAGTTCCACAGGGATAGAAATGTATTTCCCTCATGACATTTCAAGTCAACTATCAAAGGTCCATACGACCAGTTGGGGATTCACTAAGATATTGAGGTTTGGATACCCACGCTCCATCACCATGACGCAACAGTTCAGTGGGATTGATTGGGATTGTGAAGTATATATACAATACACAAAAGAAGAAGTCATAGCACTAAAATCATGCACTGGTACTAGCATATTTATATAGGGTTGAACAATTATGGTAGTGCAAGAGCTGCAAACCTGACCTCCCTAGTTCCCTCAACTTTTGGATGACCAAAAACACAAGATTCATATATGCTAAGTACATACCCAAATAATATATAATGCGTATCACAAGATTAGTATCCACAAAACACAAAATTATTCCTGAAACAATAAACAATCCTCCAAAGAAAGTGTACAGAGTGCCAAAGTTTTTGTGAAACAGCTTATTTTCTTCTTTATTTAATGATTTGATGGACGATCATTCATTTAAAATACAGTGCAAAATTTACAGCCATCATTGCCTTAAAATTTGCTAGTCAAAATTTTAAACAGATCACACGAACAGAAATACTTTTTTGATTATGATGTGCATGACGTGCATCATTACAAGATGGTCGCCATGACTCCAATAAACACTATGTGACCAAAATCACGGCTTTGAAGCAAGACTCAAATTCAATGTGAGACAAAGCTGTCTAAACAGGGCAGTCGGACAGCAAAACATTTGCCCATTAGGTAAAAACCGCTCATTAAAATAGAAAAGGGATAAACAAAAAGGGCAAAATCATAATATTACTCAAATCTCAAATTACGAAACACCACTTCTGTGCGCACTATTGGTTCAGCCACCAATTTAGCAGTCTGTGTATTTCTACACAAAACAAAAAACAAATCTTTATTAAAACATTATAAAATGAAGACCACTACTTTGTTCATTTTAAAAGAGTGCACAACCTCGACCATCATTATTATAAGATGGCCGTCAAAATTGCATATCCATCTATAAATGGGAGCCCAACTTATTTAATGTCAGCAAATGAAAAGACAAACATTACTCCAATGTGAACTCGAACGGCAAACATTAGTGGGCTCAACCCCTATTACTGTTTATGCGAATTGTAATATAAAGCTGCCTATGGAATTTTACTCAAGTGCAGCACAATACATTTGAATTCAAGAGTTTAGACACCAGAATTCGCCGAAAAACTCTGTTTAGTGTATGTTGACCTTAATAAAGTTCCATGTAGCCGATTACAAGCAAAAAAGTGGCTCTTATTATTAAAAGAGCAGATTTTTTAAACTAAATAGAAAAAAAACCTTTACGACGTGGTAACTACATTTCACACACGAGCAGGAATACGAATTACCATCGATATGTAACCCATTTACATGCAGCTTTGATCAAGTAAACTTACTTTTGTTTATGCAGCATTCAGCGTGGCATCTGAGATCGTCAAAACAGCGAGCCGATATACTATTGGGCTATATATTTATACCCTTTATTATAATATCTTTCACCTGTGTCGGTTTGTGCACTGGTCAATATCGATGACGGTTATCTGTTTCAAAAATTTTAAACCGGAAAAAACGTCGGCCATTTTGTAATGGTTTTCAATGCACACAAGAAGAAAGAATTCTGGTGAAAAGCACAGAGAAGCTCACACATTGGAAATGGATGCAACAGAAAATCTTATACTATATAGCAGCTCGGTGTAATATAAAAAATAGGAGTACAACTTAGTGTAGAGCTATAGCCCATTCACGTATGGCTTTAATCAAGATCACTTTACCTCCAATTATATCGGATACAACAAGGCGTGCAAACTGTTCAAAAGCAACCATCAAAATTGGTTGCTTTATGCTATATCTATTTGCACTCTGGAATACCAATTCCTTTGCTTATGTCTAACACTCTAGTCAACAACAATGTCCTTTATCTATTCCCTAGATATTTAGTTGGAAAAAAACGTCGACCATTTTGGAACGGTCTCTAATGCACATAAAAGATAATGTTAAAAAGGGATTCTTTTCCTAAGTACCTAACAAAAAAAGCATTTCGGAAATTAATTCAACAAAAAATATTCTTATACTATGTGGCAACTCGGTAATCAAATACACAGTGTGAGTTGTGTTGCAATTATTACATGAATCAATTTTAAATTCCCTTGAGTTGTTATACTTGAAATTCACAGTTTTGTTTTGTCCCAGTTTGCATACACAACAGCCTCCACATATATAGAAACCTAAAGTTTTTTCAGGTAACCACGTGGAGGGAGTTTGACTATTTTCTTTGATGTGGCTCGGACATATCATATTCTTTATAGTACTACCTCTTCTATACACTACTTTCGGTTTAGAAGACACTATGCCTGATGGAAGCGAGTTTGATTTTAACAAGTGCCAGTTCTTTCTTAGACTATTAAACACATGGCCACTGTAGATGTTATAGTCAGTGATGAAAGAAACATCAGTATGATGAAAGTTTTTTCTGTCATTCTTTTTTCTAAGAGTGGTTCTGCAGTCAATCGTCTTGACTTTATTCTCAGCCTTTTCTAGATAGACTGGATAATATCCTCTTTGGCGAAAGTTGTTTTAAATGGCAGTCACATTTTTTGTGAAGTTATGTTCTTCGCTGCAATTTCGCCGAGCTCTAATCATTTCACCAAATGGAATGGCTGAAATGGTGGCTTTCGGGTGACAACTTGTTGCATGGAGAACATTATTGCTCGCTGTAGGTTTTCTAAAGACATCACTTTGTATGGTGTCTTTATCCATACTAATATAATAAAGAAAGAGCCCAAACCTTTGAGGCGGGTAATCTCAGGAACCACAGCACCAATCACAACACCCAATACAGCGTTGGAAAGGGCAGTTGCAGCAGAAGGACATAGGCTATGCAGACGCCCACCATATACATTTAAAAGGTAGAAGAACTGTGCCAGCAAAGTAGTCCCTTGTGGGCGTGTCTGCGTTGTGCTGTGGGCGTGTGCTGGGAGCGTGACAAACGCTGGGGGGGGTGTGGTACGTTCCGCCCTTCATGCCATGTCTCATATCGTGTGCTAATCCCACCCTGCTCCCTTTAAATACCCCTGCACCCCATAATCATAACCCACCCTTACTCCTTAAAATACCCCAACACCCTTAAACACTAACCCATCTTAACCCTATAAATATACCCCGTACCCCAAAACCCAAACCTATCCCTAAACCCTAAAAATACCCCTGTACCCCAAAACCCAAACCTAGCCCTGAACCCTATAAATACCCCTGTACCTCAAAACTCAAACCTACCCCTAAACCCTAAAAATACCCCTGTACCCCAAAACCCAAACCTAGCCCTGAACCCTAAAAATAACCCTGTACCCCAAAACCCAAACCTACCCCTGAACCCTAAAATACCCCTGTACCCCAAATCCCAAACCTAGCCCTGAACCCTAAAAATAACCCTGTACCCCAAAACCCAAACCTAGCCCTGAACCCTTAAAATACCCCTGTACCCCAAAACCCAAACCTACCCCAGAAGCCTAAAAATACCCCTATACCCCAAAACCCAAACCTAGCCCTGAACCCTATAAATACCCCTGTACCTCAAAACCCAAACCTACCCCTGCACCCTAAAAATACCCCTGTACCCCAAAACCCAAACCTAACCCTGAACCCTAAAAATAACCCTGTACCCCAAAACCCAAACCTACCCCTGAACCCTAAAATACCCATGTACCCCAATACCCAAACCTAGCCCTGAACCCTAAAAATACCCCTGTACCCCAAAACCCAAGCCTAGCCCTGAACCCTTAAAATACCCCTCTACCCCAAAACCCAAACCTACCCCTGAACCCTAAAAATACCCCTATACCCCAAAACCCAAACCTAGCCCTGAACCCTAAAAATACCCCTGTACCCCAAAACCCATACCTATCCCTAAAACTACCCCTGTACCCCATAACCCAAAACTATATCTGAACCCTTAAAAAAAACCAAACACCTGAAAACATATACCTCAGTACCCTAAAACTTATACCCCTATACCCAACATGCTATTACCATTTATGCATTTACAACGAATTTCGTTGTAAATGTATCCGTGGTAAAAGCATATAAAATGTAATGCCATGCGTTATAATGGCATTGCAGAGTCATCGTACTTTCGTAATGAAAGTATGCGGAGTGATGGTATGCGGAAAGAAAGTTGCGGAAAAATGGGTGTTTACCCTCCCCCGGTAAGTACATTGGTGGCACGGCGGCTCACATCTCCAGCAACATACTCATATTTTTTCACCACCCATTTGAAAAATGCACAGGTCTCTCTCTTTGATGGCCAGCACCGACATACACTTTTAGACACACCTCCCGCCACAAGTTCTAGAATTGCGAACTTTAGAGCTGCGGAGCTACGTTCGAATCTCGGCATCAGCTCAACATCCTGTGATTCCAGGCAAATCGCTTTGTCTCCCCATGCCTACCACAAATGAATGTGTTCTTCTGTAATGTAAATTGTGCTCATGCCATGTTGTCGAGTTTGCGCTATATAATATTGCAAGGAAAAATAACGTAGGGAAACTCGAGTTCACACACTACTGAACACGCACTCTTGAGTGCATCAGCAGTGCACTGTGAATCGGAGCGTTTCACAGGCCTGTCACAGATAAGAAATGCTATCAAAACGAAATCCTACAAAACAATATACTGCTGGCCGGCAGCAATTCATACCCGGACAACGTCGGGACGGGCTGCTAGTTATCATATAAACGAAGATCCAAGAATTCTATCTCCTGTTTCGAACTTTTAATTTTAAGTTTCACATTGAAACTATTAACACTCAGATATTGATGATATGCTATCAGTTCTTCATCAGTGCCTTTCCATATAAGGAAGACACGTCAATGTATCTTCCAAAAAATAAGATGTTGTCAATTCATTTACTTGCGCCAGGACCCCTGGCATGCTCCACCTCATACAAACCCATAAATAGGTTTGCATAAGATGGAGCAAACCTGGGGACAGAAATGATTGTGCCCATATCAATTCCCTGAGTATTGTGAATTTGTCGTCCAGAGTGTTAACGGAACAGGAAGCCTCTGTTTTAAGCAAGCGTTTGAATTTTTGTTTTACGAACAAACCTCAGTTTGAAAATGTACATCTTGACTTATTTAAATTTGTCAGAAAAATTAATTTAAAGAAATATATTGCAGAGCATCCGTCTGTCGATCACTCTGTACCTAATATATCTCAAAAGTCAGATTTTACTATCTCTGATCTCAATGTTTCATATTTAATCTCGACCTTAGACATTGATGGAAATTTGGGAGATGTAAGTGAGTTTGCACTGGACTTAGATATTTCTGAGGATTTGAATGTGGATAGTGGTCTACGTTGTAAATCCAAATGTATTCCACCCACAATAACTAATTCTGTGATAGATGAATTTTCAAATAGAGTGACAGAAGAGCTTTACAATCACGAGGATGAACACCATTTAGGCAATAAAGGTCATCATCAACATAACCTATCGAAGCATGATAAAGATTTTTTACAATCCATAAAGAAAGATCCAACCCTAGGGGTGTGCGTAGCAGACAAGGGGGAACATTGTTTTAATGAATCGCTCAGACTATCTGGCTGAAATTGACAGACAACTCAGCCATGTTGAATGCTATGAGAACTTAAGGAGTAACCCCACAGTGATGATTGAGAAAAACATCAATGCCCGATTAACGGAATGGCATGAGAGTTGTTCGATCATTGATTTGGAGTACAGATATTTACTTGCACGGAACTCGATATATCCATGCATTTATGCACTTCCCAAATTACATAAAGGGGCCACCTTCCCACCAGGGAGGCAAATTATATCTGGAAATGGGGGCCCTACTGAAAGAATTGCAGAATATGTGGACACATTCTTGCAATCTTTTGTTGCAATTTTGCCCTCCTTTCTTAAAGATAGTCGAGATTTAATCTGTAAATTGGAAGATTTCAGGTGGGAAGAGGATACTCTAACCTTTGTGGCCATGGATGTAGAGGGTTTATATACCTGCATCCAAAGAGAATGTGGCATGAGAGCTTTGAGATTTTATCTATACAAATGTAATGCGAAGCATTTACCACATACCCAAAGGCTATTGGAGATGTCTGAGCTTATACTCACTTTGAATGCTTTTCTGCATAATGGTGACTGGTTTCTACAGAAACAGGTGACTGCAATGGGCTTCAGGTTTGCTCCATCCTATGCAAACCTATTTGTGGATTTGTCTGAGGTGGAGCATGCCTGGGGTCCCGGCGCAAGTAAATGGATTGACGACATCTTATTTTTTGGAAGATACATTGACGATGTCTTCCTTATATGGAAAGGCAGTGATGAAGAACTGATAGCATATCATCAATATCTGAATGCTAATGGTTTCAATGTGAAACTTACAATTAAAAGTTCGAAACAGGAGATAGAATTCTTGGATCTTCGTTTATATGCTAATAAACACACCATACAAAGTGATGTCTTTAGAAAACCTACAGCAAGCAATAATGTTCTCCATGCAACAAGTTGTCACCCGAAAGCCACCATTTCAGCCATTCCATTTCGTGAAATGATTAGAGCTCGGCGAAATTGCAGCGAAGAACATAACTTCACAAAAAATGTGACTACCATTAAAACAACTTTCGCCGAAGTGGATATGATCCAGTCTGTCTAGAAAAGACTGAGAATAAAGTCAAGACGAGTGACCGCAGAACCACTCTTCGGAAAAAGAATGACAGAAAAAACTTTAATCATACTGATGTTTCTTTCATCACTGAATATAACATCTACAGTGGCCATGTGTTTAATATTCTAAGAAAGAACTGGCACTTGTTAAAATCAAACTCGCTTCCATCAGGCATAGTGTCTTCTAAACCAAAAGTAGTGTTATAGAAGTGGTAGAACTATAAAGAGTATGATATGTCCGAGCCACATCAAAGAAAATAGTCAAACTACCTCCACGTGGTTACCTGAAAAATCTTAAGGTTTCTATACATGTGGAGGCTGTTGTGAATGCAAACTGGGAAAAAACAAAACTGTGAATTTCAAGGATAACAACTCAAGGAAATTTAAAATTGATTCATTTATTAATTGCAACACAACTCACACTGTGTATTTGCATAAATGAGCATGCAACAAGGCCTATGTGGGCAGCAGTGTGCCGAGCTTAAAAACTCGCATACAAGAGCATGATCGTGCTATTAAAAACAAGGACAACAAATATCCGGTCTCTGTTCACATACAATCAGAACATCCAGAAAATGTAAACATTCCATTTCATGCGATTGATCATATATCTGTCAATGATAGGGGCGGTGACAGAACTAATCACTTACGACAGGTTGAGGGTCGTTGGATTTGTCATTTGCACACTGTCCTTTGTGGCCTAAATATCAATAATGAGTTGCATCATTTTCTCTGATAAAATATAAACATAAACACTGTGAAGCAATTGAAAATCAAATATTCTCTTTAGAATGGTTAATGTGCTAAATAAGATCAGTAAATATCACATACAATGTTGTGCAATTATTTTTTATGTATAATGAAAATCGAATTTTTTCATGTAAAGCACTTGTATATTCATTGATACAATGTAAAGCTGATATTTTTAGGTTGACATCGCTATTTTTTGCAACTCAGTCTATATTGGCTAACGTATTTTTATCAAATCTTTGGAACTGACAATGACTAGTGATGTCGACCAATCTATGAATAGACACAGGGTAAGGACACTTTAATTCAGGGTATAAATATATAGGGGATACAGCGATTATTAATTTTGTTTGTTGCATTGCACATTGCGAACATTCGGTGGAACATGATTATAATAGAAGTAAAGTTATCTTAAATATAACCTTATTTAAATGGGCTATCATTTCAGAAAAATTCAAAAATTCCTATGTTCTAGATGTACCGAGTTGCCACATAGTATAAGAAGATTTTTTGTTGAATTAATTTCCGAAATGTTATTTTTTTCGGTACTTAGGCAAAGAATCCCTTTTTAACATTATCTTTTGTGCGCATTAGAGACCGTTCCAAAATGGCCGACGTCTTTTTCCAACTAAATATCTAGGAATAGATAAAGGACATTGTTGTCGACTAGAGTGTTAGACATAAGCAAAGGAATTTGTATTCCAGGGTACAAATAAATATGGCATAAAGTGACCAATTTTGTTGGTTGCTTTTGAACAGTTCGCACGTCTTGTAGTATCCAATATAATTGGAGGTAAACTGATCTTGATTAAAGCCATACGTGAATGGGCTATAACTCTAGAGTAAGTTGTACTCTTATTTTTTATATTACACCGAGCTGCAATATAGTATAAGATTTTCAGTTGCATCCATTTCCAATGTGTGAGATTCTCAGTGCTTTTCACCAGAATTCTCTCTTCTTGTGTGCATTGGAAACCATTACAAAATGGCCGATGTTTTTACCGGTTTAAAATTTTTGAAACAGATAACCATCATCGATATTGACCAGTGCACAAACCGACACAGGTGAAAGATATTATAATAAAGGGTATAAATATATAGCCCAATAGTCAGTATGTCGGTTCGCTGTTTTGACGACCTCAGATGCCACGCTGAATGCTGCATAAACAAAAGTAAGTTTACTTAATCAAAGCCGCATATATATGGGTTACATATCGATGGTAAATCGTATTCCTGCTCTTTTGTGAAATGTAGTTACCACATAGTAAAGGTTCTTTTATTTCTATTTAGTTTTTAAAATCCGCTCTTTTTTGACGTTTAATAATGAGAGCCACTTTTTTTGCTTGTAATCGGCTACGTGGAACTTTATTAAGGTCAACATGCACTAAACAGAGTTTTTCGGCATCCCCCGGCAAACCCCCCCTTTGACGCTCCGGCGTCATGCTTGCGACTATGATCTCAGATCAGACGTGGCGACCCGCTGAATTTAAGCATATTACTAAGCGGAGGAAAAGAAACTAACCAGGATTCCCCCAGTAACGGCGAGTGAAGAGGGAAGAGCCCAGGGCCGAATCCCCGCCTGGAGGCGGGTGCGGGAAATGTGGCGTACAGAAGGCCGACTCCCCAGCGTCGCTCAGGGGGCCCAAGTCCTTCTGATCGAGGCTCACCCC
This sequence comes from Lissotriton vulgaris, assembly GCF_964263255.1. NCBI lineage: Eukaryota > Metazoa > Chordata > Amphibia > Caudata > Salamandridae > Lissotriton > Lissotriton vulgaris. Next base: position 1,060,154,880 of record NC_141693.1, on the reverse strand, counting down.
GCGGACGGTGTTAGGCCGGTAACGGCCCCCGGCGCGCCTGGATCGGGTCTTCTCGGAGTCGGGTTGCTTGGGAGTGCAGCCCAAAGCGGGTGGTAAACTCCATCTGAGGCTAAATGCGGGCGCGAGACCGATAGCCAACAAGTACCGTAAGGGAAAGTTGAAAAGAACTTTAAAGAGAGAGTTCAAGAGGGCGTGAAACCGTCGAGAGGGAAACGGGAGGGGTCCGTGCAGTTCGCCCGGAGGATTCAACGCGGCGGGAATGTTGGTGGCCCCGGAGTTCTGGATCCCCTCCGCGGGACCGGGGCCCGGGCCCTACCCGGCCCCCGCAGGGTGTATTTCCTCCGTGTTGGTGCGCGGGGGAAGGAAGCTCCAGAGCGTCTGCCTTGCCTCCCAGGCCATCTGGGCGCTGGGTCGTCCCGGGCCATTTTGGTCGACTGGCTGCGTGACCAGATGGCCCTGCGGGCAGGGTGACCAGATGGCCCTGCGGGCTGGGTGCTTTTAGAAAAAATTGGAATTTGCACTGGGTTATTTGCAAGGATTTAAATCACACAGTTAAGACGCTGAAAGAAGATTCAGGTACTAATGAATATTTGTATGATCTATTTTTTGATTAATTTTAATAATTATATCAAAAAGTTGGTTCACATTTTTATATCTATTTTTTTTTTTTTAATAAAAACTTTACATGTTTTGTGAATGTACAAATAGTATCCTGTTACAAGTGACCATGTTCAAATATTAATAAATTACAACCACAGATAAATCACAATAAGTTGATCAGTCTTTTGTTGAAATACAGAACCAATTCCTCTGCGGGCTGGGTGACTAGATGGCCCTTCGGGCTAGGTGACCAGATGGCCCTGCGGGCTGGGTGACCAGATGGCCCTACGGGCTGGGTGACCAGATGGCCCTGCGGGCTGGCGGCCGAGCTAACTCCAACTTTTGTCCCTCCCCAGAGTTTTGTAATCCCCCACTACGTGGGGGCTTTATAGTCGAGAAAAATGGGCTCCCCGGGCAGGCCGTCAGGGAGTGGGCATGGCCTGGGCTTAACCCTCCTTGGGTCCGGCCAAGGGTCCGTGCGCTGGGGACGGGGATTCCAGGGAGGCTCTCCCCGGCCTGGCTAGGGTTCGGAAGGTGGGACCGGGCCCAGGGCTTGAGCTCCGTCCGGCCGGCCCCGGGGTGCATGAGCCCCCCATCCTGCAAGCCATCAGAGGGTCCGGGCGCTGGGGATGGGCCTCCACCGGGGCTCGGGGAGGCTCTCCCCAGCCTGGCTAGGGTTCGGAAGGTGGGACCGGACCCGGGGCTTGAGCGCCGGCCGGCCCCGGGTGGCTGAGCCCCCCATCCTGCAAGCCATCAGAGGGTCCGGGCGCTGGGGACGGGGCTCCACCGGGGCTCGGGGAGGCTCTCCCCGGCCTGGCTAGGGTTCGGAAGGTGGGACCGGGGCTTGAGCTCCCTCCGGCCGGCCCCAGGGTGCGTGAGCCCCCCTGTGAGAAGTTGGCCTGATATATGATGCTCACTAGTTCTAGTGATCACCTTGTATCAGTCCAAACAAACCTTATGGTGATTGGTTGTAAGTCAACCTTATAGACCAGCTGGGGACAGGGATTCCAGGGAGGCTCTCCCTGGCCTGGCTAGGGTTCGGAAGGTGGGACCGGGCCCAGGGCTTGAGCTCTGTCCGGCCGGCCCCGGGGTGCATGAGCCCCCCATCCTGCAAGCCATCAGAGGGTCCGGGCGCTGGGGACGGGCCTCCACCGGGGCTCGGGGAGGCTCTCCCCAGCCTGGCTAGGGTTCGGAAGGTGGGACCGGGCCCGGGGCTTGAGCTCCGTCCGGCCGGCCCCGGGGTGCGTGAGCCCCCCTGTGAGAAGTTGGCCTGATATATGATGCTCACTAGTTCTAGTGATCGACCTTGTATCAGTCCAAACAACCCTTATGGTGATTGGTTGTAAGTCAACCTTATAGACCAGCTATCCTAATAGTAGCATGGACAAAGCAGTCTTAGGCTAAACTCTTTTGGCATGTTTACCACATATAACCCCTTGAACACCTCTGAACTCTTTATGAGATCAGAGGGCTAAGCACATAACAAGACTCTTAAGAAAAATACAGTAAGTCGCACAAATTACAATGGTGCTCTAGGGGCACGACAAACCATATACTAAGTAAATGGTATAAGGAAATCGATAGAGGAAATGAAGATGCCCAGAGGCTGTAGGATCACTGGGACTACACTACCCTAACCTTAGGTAAGGAGCAGGAGGCCCACGGGACGCGTGTGCAGAGTGTGAACTCACACTCGAGATGCGGAACAAAGTCAATGGGCACAACAAGTTACGAAAAAGATGAGTATGGACAGGTCCGAATGGTTATGACTAAAACTACAGGATACCTGGATACTAGGAGAGTCAATCTACCCTTGAGCACTGAAATGCTCTCGTTACCTCACCCACAGGCTGCGGGTGCATAGGTGTGAAAGTGTGTCGGGTTTCCGCGTCGAAGTCTATGGTGCCTTGAGGAAAGATGCTGCAGGCGACCAGGAGGAAGATGTCTGGAGCGATCCAAGGGTGGATCGAGGAAGATGGAGACCTGAAAGCAGAGGGGACAATGTTCACAGTCACAAGCCAGTGCCCGGAGTGGAACCAGGAAGGAACCAGATGCTGTTGTCGCAATCAGGTGAGGAGTGGACGCGTGACTCTGCAGCCACGTGGACCAGGAGGTGTCTTTGATGACCAGGATGGAGGTACAAGCTGTCCCACGCAGGCTCTTGCTGCCGGCAGTGTCTGATCCGGATTCGGAATCAACAGGCCTTGGCAAAGGCAACCCACGCAGTGAGTGGAGATGGCGTCTGGTGCGGACCAGGAGGGTCCGGGGTGCTTCTCCTTTGCAGGGAAGCAAGGGCCAGTCTGGGACAACCAGACCAGCAGTGTGGATTTCAAGGATCGTCGTCTAGGAGGCCACTAGCCAGCCGGCAAGTGACCAGACAACGCGCCGAGCAGCATTCAAGCAAAAGGGCCCCACGCAAATCTCGTGGATGCTGGAGGGCTGGTCTTCTGTGCAGGAGCTGCTCGGGGCTGGGGCCTCTCAATCCCCAAAGCACTTTCTCGAGGATGCCTCTGAAGTCGTGCTGGAAGCGAAGTGCAGTTTCTCCAAGATGGCCGGTCCCACGTGTCTCGTCGCACCCACGGATCTCAGCTGTGCTGCAGATGTAGGTAGAGGTCGGAGAGGTCTGGAAGTACGGGTCTCGTCGGGCTCTGAAGTCTAGTTCCACCAGGAAGGACAACAAAGTGAACCGCTAGGATGCTTGATGGTGCCTGCTTGTGCAGGGTGGTCACTCCTTGGCCACAAGGGAGATTTTCTTCAGTCTTCTGTCGAGCAGAACGTCGAAGTCCAGAGTTTCTTCTTTGTAGAATCAAATCAGGATAATCTAATTTGGAATGGGACCAGCTCCTACCTTTATTCTCCTAAAGGGGGCTGTACTGTGACTAGGTCCCTCCCCTGGGTGGAACCAGGAAGGGGGGTGGTTACACCCCCTATCCTGTGTCCGGTTTCACGCCAGAGCTGGGGCTGGAGTTCCCCAGCAACTGGTTTGAACCGGGGTATGCACAGGGACACCTTGTGTGCCCCAGGCATGTCTCATTCCTTTCAGCCCTGCCTATCTGGATAAACAATGTCCTGTCTGTGGTGCTGCTAGCACCTCCCCAGGCAGGAAATCCTTTGTCCAGGCCTCCCAATGCTGGAAGGACTCCCAGCAGCAGGAGGTCAGACTTGTGTCTGTGGCAGCAGCATCTCTTTTGTGATGCTGAGGCTCGGGTTAACTTTAACCGGGGTTCTCGTTACATACATGTCGGGTCCCTCTAACAGAGTGGAATGCTACCCCTGTCACCAGAACTGTTGAGGGGGTAGTATTCCAAAGCATATTACACCTTACACAACATGTTTTGATAATGCTATGCCAAAGTTAGCAATAACCGCGAGGATTATAATGCACTTAAGAGTATATGGTATAGCGTTATCATGGAACAGCTATAAGGACTTGGTCCGAAAGCTGCAGACAGGCTCAGCTCAGACTAGAGCACCATCTCACATAATTACAAGCACTCTGCCTTCAGGATTGATAAGGCCTGCCATAGGAGTGACTTATAGGAGTATATGTGTCCATTTTGGGTTAGATATAGGTATACTATATCTACAGCAAAGCGTGATTACACCACCTTGCCCCAGCTGTGTTACCAGCCAGTTGTGTCAGTTTGGATGGCCAGCCAGGGGTGGCATAATACATGCTACAGCCCCTGGTAGGCCCTGGGTGCACCTATGCCCTGGGTACCTAAGGTACACTGTACAGGGGCTGATAAGGTGACCCAGTATCCAATTAGATATGTACCTAAGGTACATGGAGTCCATTTTAACAGAGGGAGCAGGACGCCTGGGATCCTGAATAGCAGTATCCCAGACCAACTATGCCCAAAACCAGCAAAACACTAGGCATAAAGTTGGGGGCAATCATAGTCAGATATCCACCTTCCTATATAACCCCCCCCCCCCCAAACGAAAGGAGATAAGGCTATCCTTGTCCAGGTACGCCTCTATTGCCTAAGTGGCCATATAAGGAAGTAACAGCACTGGCATGGTTACCCCCATCTCATGGTCCACTAAGCAATCCCTCACACTAAGGGTATCTGAGGGTCTCCACCATAGGGAATCTCTACCTGTGGTGTGTTTTGGCAAAGTAAAAGGCTGGTGCTGGGATGGAGTACTGAAGTTAGGCTCCACTAATGTTGGGCTCAACTTCCTCCAATCACTATCCACCATATATCCCTTTCTTTCCAGGACTGAGTTGCAGTGCGCTCTCAGGGTCAACCTCTGGCTACCTAAAGCTGGAGGCTGGGTCCCTCTGTTTGGCTTACAGGAGGGACAGGTCAGGTTTGGGGCCCTTAGGTCCCAGGTTTGGCTGTGCACAACAGTGTCCATCTGTGGGAGGTCCCTAACTAAGTTTAAGGGGATCCCTCAGGAGTTTGTTTTATTTTCACCTGGCTAGTACAGCTAGCTTCAGTGCACTTAATCTGCTGATTGGGGGGTTCTTTTGGACAGGGGGCCCTTTGGGGTCCACCACTGGCCTCCCTGACCTCTACAGCCCTGGGCTGACTGAGGCAGGATAGAGAGGGGCAGGTTACCTGCTCCAGACTGGGTCTCACATTGGAAGGGTCCACTGACATCAGGGGCTCTGTCAGGCTAGGCCTGACTACCTCTGGGGCAGTTTCTTCACAAGGGGTAAGATCAGTTCCCTGAGGAGGCTGATCCTTGACTAAAGTCTGGGGGGAGGGAGATTTCTCTTCCTCCTCAATGCTCTCTGTTTGAGTGGAGTGATCCATAGTTTCAGGCTTCACAACACTATTATCTGTTTGAGTTTGGGCTGAGACCATCACAGCCCTACCAACCTTTTCAGGAAGGAACTCTGTTTGGGTTTGGGCTGTGGCCATCACAGCCCTTCTAACCTGTTCAGGGAGGAATGTGTCTTCAGCTGGGGCTGCAACTGTTACAGCCCCACTAACCTTGTTGGGAAGGCCTACCATTTTAGAATGGGTCTCTTGTTCGACCTCAGCCCAGGCTGAGATCTCTAGGTCATTCCCCAGTAAGCAATCTACAGGTAGGTTGGTAGACACTGCCACTTTCTTGGGGCCAGTGACACCTCCCCAGCTATGATTGACTACCGCCATGGGATGACTTCTCTGCACTCCTTCAATGTTGGTCACCTGGTAGGTGCATCCAGGTATAGGTTGAGCAAAGGGGACTAGATGGTCAATCACCATGGTGATACTAGCCCCTGTATCTCTGTAGGCCTCAACTTTCTGGCCATTGATGTGGGGATCCTGTCTGTACTTGCCCAAAGTGTTGGGACAAGCAGAGAAGTTGGCAAACCCCATGCCATTTTCACAGACAAGATTAGCTGTGATAGGGGACCTGGCTAGGCCAGAGTCCACCTTTGTTCCATGAGTAAACCCAACCAAATCCTTGGGGCACTCCCACCACCTGGGGGATTACTACTATTAGTAACAGGAGGCATAGGAGTTTTACCTGGAGGAACATTTTCCTTATTGCTGGCCCTATGGCAACTGTTATCAGTTTTCCAGTGGCCAGGCTGTTTACAGCTATGGCAATAAGGTTTCTTGACTACTGTGGGAGAAGTTTGGGACCCACCCCCCTCAGAGGATTTTTGGGGCCCTGTGGTTGTTTGATCTGAAGATTTATTCCCACCCTTCTCTTGAGGCCTGGTTGATTCTTTCTTTTGGTCACCACCCTGATTGATTTTTAGGCCTAATCCTGGTTCTGACCCATTTGTCTGCCCTCTTACCCAATTCTTGTGGAGAGGTCAGAGCAGGGTCCACCAGGTGCTGGTGTAGAAGCTGGTTTTGACAGTTATTTAAGATTTGCTCTCTCATTATCCACTTGGATGCTAATGACAAGGGTAACTCGTCATGCACTGCCCATTCATTTCAATGGAAATCTCATTAAAGGAGCTGAATTCTCTTAGCGTCCAAGTGGTTATAAGATTGTACAATCCTGTATAATCAGTAACTTTACTTCCCAGTAACCAGCCTTCCAAAGCCTTAGTGGCACAATCAACAAAGTCAGTCCAATCCTGAGCCTGAGTTTTCTGGGTGTCTCTGAACATTAACCTGCACTGTTCAGTTGTTAGGCCAAACCCATCAATCAGTGCATTTTTCAGGACTTGGTAGTCATTAGCATCCTCATCTCTAACAGTGAGGAGCTTATCTCTGCCTTTACCTTCAAAGGAGAGCCCCAATATAGCTGCCCACTGACCCTGGGCTACCTGTTGTACTTTGCAGGCCCTCTCCAGAGCAGTCATCCATTTGTGGATGTCATCCCCTACCTTATAGGGGGCACTATTTTACTCAGGTGTCTATTATCAAAAGTCCTGCCTTTATCCCTAGGGATACTGCTGCCATCAGTGGGTTCTATCCCATTTAATTTCTGTTCTCTGGCAAAAGCAAGTTTCTCCTTGGCAAGGGCCAGTTCTTCCCTTTGGATCCTCAGATTAACTTCCTTCATCTTTGCCTCGTGTTCTCTCCTCTGAGGGGAAGTCATCCCCCTCTGAGCAGACACATGAGAGACATGGGAGTGAATAGATTTGTTAGAGTCTGTGGAGTGAGACCTACCTCTTCTATTCCCAAGGTTAGAACTGCTTGTGGCTAGGTCTGGGGCTCCCCCAAACCCATCCCCATGTAGGCTTCAGTTGGCCCTTGTAAATCTGTTGACTAAAGCTTGGCCATTGTCTACCTCTTCCTCAGATGAGTTGCCATCTTCCCTACCATCTACATTTTCTGTTTCAGGGAGGTTAGAGTCAGGGTTCTCTTCTAAGGGGGGTATGCTTCCATCTGCTGGATCTGAGGGGCCTGGGTTAGAGGCTCTTCTAGCATCATATGTCTCTAAGAGACCTAACAGAAAAGGAAGGGTAGGGTTAGAACCCTGTTTCAGTTTCCTGGAGGTACACAATTGTCTCATCTCCTGGAAACTGAGTGCTGCATATCTGGAAAGGACCTGTGGAGGGTCACTAATCACAAGGGGAGTCACTGAGGCCTCTCCTGTGATAGACATGCTTTCTAGTTTAGGGGTGGTGTGTGCACCTACCTACACTATGGGTTTTCCTACTGATCCCTTGCTAAGAGTTGTAGTCAGGGTGTGCTAGGCCCTTTCTACTACAACAGCTGGTTCAGTAGAACTCAGAGTATTTCTAAGCTTTTTATATGTACCTATTGTACCTTATGTGATCTTTCAAATGATATCTCAAGATTATATTTGGTAAAAACAACAGCAAGCTCAAATCCCAACCGCTGCACACCAATGTGAGAAGTTGGCCTGATATATGATGCTCACTAGTTCTAGTGATCACCTTGTATCAGTCCAAACAACCCTTATGGTGATTGGTTGTAAGTCAACCTTATAGACCAGCTATCCTAATGGTAGCATGGACAAAGCAGTCTTAGGCTAAACTCTTTTGGCATGTGAAGCCAGCTGTTTTACCACATATAACCCCTTGTATACCAAGTGAAAGGACACCACACAGGTTGCTATGAAAATAAACAATATATTTATTACTAAAAAAACACCTCTGAACTCTTTATGAGACAAGAGGGCTAAGCACATAACAAGACTCTTAAGAGAAATACAGTAAGTCGCACAAATTACAATGGAGCCCTAGGGGCACGACAAACCATATACTAAGTAAATGGTATAAGGAAATCGATAGAGGAAATGAAGATGCCCAGAGGCTGTAGGATTGCCGGGACTACACTACCCTAACCTTAGGTAAGGAGCAGGAGGCCCACGGGACGCGTGTGCAGAGTGTGAATTCACACGCAAGATGCAGAACAAAGTCAATGGGCACAACAAGTTACGAAAAAGGTGAGTACGGACAGGTCCAACAGGTTACGACTAAAACTACAGGATACCTGGACACTAGGAGAGTCAATCTACCCTTGAGCACCAAAATGCTCTTGTTACCTCACCCACGGGCTGCGGGTGCATAGGTGTGAAAGTGTGTCGGGTTTCCGCGTCGAAGTCTATGGTGCCTTGAGGAAAGATGCTGCAGGCGACCAGGAGGAAGATGTCCGGAGCGATCCAAGGGTGGTTCGAGGAAGATGGAGACCTGAAAGCAGAGGGTACAATGTTCACAGTCACTAGCCAGTGACCGGAGTGGAACCAGGAAGGAACCAGATGCTGTCGTCGGGATCAGGTGAAGAGTGGACGCGTGACTCTGCAGCCACGTGGACCAGGAGGTGTCTTCGACAACCAGGATGGAGGCACGTGCTGTCCCATGCAGGCTCTCACTGTCGGCGGTGTCTGATCCAGATTCGGAGTCAACAGGCCTTGGCAAAGGCAACCCACGCAATGAGTCGAGATGGCGTCTGGTGCGGACCAGGAGTGTCCTGGGTGCTTCTCCTTTGCAGGGAAGCAAGGGCCAGTCTGGGGCAACCAGACCAGTGGTGTGGATTTCAAGGATCCTCGTCTAGGAGGCCACTAGCCAGCTGGCAAGTGACCAGACAACGCGTCGAGCAGCAATCAAGCAAAAGGGCCCCACGCAAATCTCGTGGATGCTGGAGGGCTGGTCTTCTGTGCAGGAGCTGCTCGGGGCTGGGGCTTCTTAATCCCCAAAGCACTTTCTCAAGGATGCATCTGAAGTCGTGCTGGAAGCGAAGTGCAGTTTCTCCAAGATGGCCGGTCCCACGTGTCTCGTCGCACCCACGGATCTCAGCTGTGCTGCAGATGTAGGTAGAGGTCGGAGAGGTCTGGAAGTCTGGGTCTCGTCGGGCTCTGAAGTCTGGTTCCACCAGGAAGGACAACAAAGTGAACCGCTAGGACGCTTGATGGTGCCTGCTTGTGCAGGGTGGTCACTCCTTGGCCACAAGGGATATTTTCTTCAGTCTTCTGTGGAGCAGAACGTCAAAGTCCAGAGTTTCTTCTTTTTTAGTTTCAAATCAGGATAATCTAATTTGGAATGGGACCAGCTCCTACCTTTATTCTCCTAAAGGGGGATGCACTGTGACTAGGTCCCTCCCCTGGGTGGGACCAGGAAGGGGGGTGGTTACACACCTTATCCTTTGTCCAGTTTCACGCCAGAGCTGGGGCTGGAGTGCCCCAGCAACTGGTTTGAACCGGAGTATGCACAGGGACACCTTGTGTGCCCCAGGCATGTCTCATTCCTTTCAGCCCTGCCTATCTGGATACACAAAGTCCTGTCTGGGGTGGTGCTAGCACCTCCCCAGGCAGGAAATCCTTTGTCCAGGCCTCCGTTGCTGGAAGGACTCCCAGCAGCAGGAGGTCAGACTTGTGTCTGTGGCAGCAGCATCCCTTTTGTGATGCTGAGGCTCGGGTTAACTTTAACCGGGGTTCTCGTTACATACATGTCATGTCCCTCTAAAAGGGTGGAATGTTACCCCCATTGCCAGAAATGGTGAGGTGGTAGTATTCCAAAGCATATGACACCTTACACGACATGTTTTGATAATGCTATGCCAAAGTTAGCAATAACCGCGAGGATTATAATGCACTTAAGAGTATATGGTATAGCGTTATCATGGGACAGCTATAAGGACTTGGTTCCGAAAGCTGTAAACAGGCTCAGCCCAGGCTAAAGCACCATCTCACATAATTCCAAGCACTCTGCCTCCAGGATTGATAAGGCCTGCCATAGGAGTGACTTATAGGAGTATATGTGTCCATTTTGGGTTAGATATAGTTATACTATATCTACAGCAAAGGGTGATTACACCACCTTGCCCCAGCTGTGTTACCAGCCAGTTGTGTCAGTTTGGATGGCCAGCCAGGGGTGGCATAATACACGCTGCAGCCCCTGGTAGGCCCTGGGTGCACCTATGCCCTGGGTCCCTAAGGTACACTGTACAGGGGCTGATAAGGTGACCCAGTATTCAATTAGATATGTGCCTAAGGTACATGGAGTCCATTTTAACAGCGAGAGCAGGAAGCCTGGGGTCCTGAATAGCAGGTTCCCAGTCCAACTATGTCGAAAACCAGCAAAACATTAGGCGAAAAAGTTGGGGGCAACCATAGTCAGATATCCACCTTCCTACACCCCCCATCCTGCAAGCCATCAGAGGGTCCGGGCGCTGGGGACTGGGCTCCACCGGGGCCCGGGGAGGCTCTCCCCGGCCTGGCTAGGGTTCGGAAGGTGGGACCGGGCCCGGGGCTTGAGCTCCGTCCGGCCGGGCCTTGGGTGCGTGAGCCCCCGTCCTGCAAGCAATCAGAGGGTCCGGCCGCTGGGGAGGGGGCTCCCCGGCCTGGCTAGTGTTTGGAAGGTGGGACCGGGCCCGGGCCTTGAGCTCCGTCAGGTCGGCCCCAGGGTGCGTGAGCCCCCCATCCTGCAGGCCATCAGAGGGTCAGGGCGCTGGGGACGGGGCTCCACCGGGGCCCGGGGAGGCTCTCCCCGGCCGGGCTAGGGTTCGGAAGGTGGGACCGGGCCCGGGGCTTGAGCTCCGTCCGGCCGGGCCTGGGGTGCGTGAGCCCCCGTCCTGCAAGCCATCAGAGGGTCCGGGCGCTGGGGACGAGACTCCACCGGGGCCCGGGGAGGCTCTCCCCGGCCTGGCTAGGGTTCGGTAGCTGTGACCGGACCGGGGTTTGAGCTTGGTCCGGCCGGCCCAGGTGGGTGCGTGAGCCCCCCGTCCTGCAAGCCATCAGAGGGTCCGGGCGCGGGGGATGGGGCTCCACCGGCGCCCTGGGAGGCTCTCCCCGACCTGGTTAGGGTTCGGAAGCTGGGACCGGGCCCGGGGCTTAAGCTCCGTCCGGCCGCCCTGGGGTGCGTGAGCCCCCCGTCCAGCAAGCCATCAGAGGCCCGGCTCTGGGGACGGGGCTCCACCGGGGCCCGGGGAGGATCTCCCCTGCCTGGCTAGGGTTCGGAAGCTTGAACCGGGCCCGGGGAGCAGGTGTGGCTGGCTCCATCCACTACGCTGTCAGAGCATAGTTTTCTGCCCACCCCTAAATGACCCTGTGGTTCCGGAGCCCCTGTCCTCCGGCCTAGCGAGTGTCTGGGTGCCCGTGATGGGGTCCATCGGGCCAAGGGAGGCTCCCCCAACCTGGCTGGGATCAGAAGCAGGGACCGGGCCAGGTGGGGGGTGGCTGGCTAACTCCTTTCCACTGCGTAGTAAGATTTTGGGTAAGGCTGGGCGTAGTTTGTGTAGCGCCACTATGCACACTACGCAGAATTTTTTGGGGAAAAAGTCGAAAACGGGGTCACGTCCTGAGGGTCCGTGTGCCCGGGACAGGCGTCGCTCGTGCCTGGCAGACTCCCTGATCTCCCCGGGCCGGTTGGAGCCCGGGAGCCCTGCAGCTCCGGAGACCTGCAGCCCCGGAGCCCCAGAGCCCTTCAGTCCCCGAGCCCTGGAGCCCCGGAGCCCTGCAGCCCCCGGAGCCCTGCAGTCACCGAGCCCAGAGCCCTGCAGTCCCCGAGCCCTGGAGCCCCCAGAGCCCTGCAGCCCCGGAGCCCCGGAGCCCAGCAGCCCCGGAGCCCTGCAGTCCCCGAGCCCCGGAGCCCCGGAGCACTGCAGCCCCGGAGCCCTGCAAGGGCAAGTGGGAGCCCTCCCGCGGAGGCTCAGGGCAAGCAGATTGGCGTCATTTCGGTCCCAGCCATCTGGTCGCCCCTCTCGCCTCGGCCATCTGGTCACGCCCAATGCTTTACTATGGGGCGACCAGATGGCCGGGCTTCCCTGGAAGTCCTGATGAGGTGCCATTCGCCTCCCGGATCCCAGGCAGGGCTACAGGAGGTCGGGCACGTTCGCGCCTAGGGTCCCCTGAGCCTCGCGGTGCACACTTATTCCCAGAAAGAGGGGTAGCCTTCCTCCGGATTACTAGGGACAAGGTTCTCAGGGACCCCTCTCGGCCTAGCGGTCCCTCAGCCGGCTGCTAGACAGGCCAGGATGCTGCCCCAGCCCTGGATCCGTCCCTGGGCCTGCCACGTGGCATGAAGCCCTGGATGGGGTCCGGGAGGGCCTGAGGAGGCGTCCCCTGTGCCTCCGGGCTCCCGGCTGGGGCCATGGGCCCGGTTGGGCCCCGGGTTGGGTGCCCCGGCTCTGGGCCCCGTCCCCCGGCCTGCCGCATTGCTGAAGCCCGGGACAGGGTTCCGTTGTGCCAGGGGAGCCTCCCCTTGCTTGGCTGGGTTCAGGAGCTCCGTCCGGGGGCCCTTGAGGGGCCCCAGGGAGGGTGGCCTCCCCACCCGGGGCTCCGTCCTGGGTCCTGCCGCAGAAGGATGGTGCCTGGGACGGGGTCCGGAAGGCCAGGGGTAGGCTGTCCCCCAGGCCCGCTGCACTGCCAAGGGCCCGGGTCGGGGTTCCGTTGCGCCCGGGCAGGCCTCCCCTGCTCATCAAGGTGTCCGGGGGCCCCAGGTCGGAGGGCCTGTCGGGGCCCCCTGACAGCCTCCATGGCTGGGGCCCAGCTGGGGCCTTGGGCCTCCGGTCCTCCATGCCCCGGTGCCCGCTCACTCCTTGGTTGGGGCACAGGGTGTCCAGACGGCTTCCCTTTCGTGCCCGGCCATCTGGTCGCCCAGATCCACTCGGCCATCTGGTCGCCCGCAATGCTTTCCTATGGGGCGACCAGATGCCGGACTTCCCTGGAAGTCCCGATGAGGTGCCATTTGCCTCCCGGATCCCAGCGAGGGCTCCAGGAGGTCGGGTACTTGCGCACCTTAGGTTCCCTCTCTCACCTTTGCCTACTATTTTTCCTATGTCGGGATCCCCCGATATTAGATGCCAGTATTTTTTTATCTAGCTTTTTATAATGCCACTCTCTTTGCTAAATGTTGTCACAAATCGTGGTGGTCCATGTGAATCTTCTTTTTGTGCTTGCGTTGTTAGTATCATGGATCTAGTTTTGAGTTCCACTCTTTTTTTTTGCTTTTTTCCAATATTCTTTAACTGTATCCACGGGACCTTAGTCTTTCCTTTGTTTCTATGATTTTGGTTTCTGCATCTCTTTCATTCGAACAGTTTCTTTTCATGCGAATGAATTCGCCATATGGTATACTTGCAAGTAACGGTTGAGGCTGGAAGCTGGTCCCATGTAATATACTGTTTGTGGATGTCTTTTTCCTGAAAAGCGTGGTTTGTATTTGGTTATTTTCGACATATACTTTCAAGTCCAGGAAATCAATTTCTTGTTTGCTGGTAGTATATGTGAACTGTAGTCCAACCTCATTGTCACACAGTGTGGAATAGTACATGTTGAAATCAGTTTCAGTGCCATTCCAAATTAAAAACAGATCATCGATATAACGGACTCATAGTATTATCCTGTCTAGGTCCATATGGTTTGTGGGGTTCCATGCAATGTTTTTTTCCACCATCCCATTGTGATATTAGCATAGTTCGGTGAGAATGAAATCCCCATAGCTGTTCCGCATTCTTGCTTGTATAATTGGTTGTTAAATAGGAATACGTTGTTGGTGAGACATAACCTAATCATGTTCATGAGCATTTCTGTATGTTTTCTCTCCCCAATGTTGCTCTGTTTCAAAAAGTAGTGACATGCCTTTAAGCCTATTTCATGTTTTATTAATGTATACAGTGAAACTGCATCGATTGTCACCAGTAGGTAGTCCTCACTCCACATGGGTCTCTTGTTCGACCTCAGCCCAGGCTGAGATCTCTAGGTCATTCCCCAGTAAGCAATCTACTGGTAGGTTGGTAGACACTGCCACTTTCTTGGGGCCAGTGACACCTCCCCAGCTATGATTGACTACCGCCATGGGATGACTTCTCTGCACTCCATCAATGTTGGTCACCTGGTAGGTGCATCCAGGTATAGGTTGAGCAAAGGGGACTAGATGGTCAATCACCATGGTGATACTAGCCCCTGTATCTCTGTAGGCCTCAACTTTCTGGCCATTGATGTGGGGATCCTGTCTGTACTTGCCCAAAGTGTTGGGACAAGCAGAGAAGTTGGCAAACCCCATGCCATTTTCACAGACAAGATTAGCTGTGATAGGGGACCTGGCTAGGCCAGAGTCCACCTGTGTTCCATGAGTAAACCCAACCAAATCCTTGGGGCACTCCCACCACCTGGGGGATTACTACTATTAGTAACAGGAGGCGTAGGAGTTTTACCTGGAGGAACATTTTCCTTATTGCTGGCCCTATGGCAACTGTTATCAGTTTTCCAGTGGCCAGGCTGTTTACAGCTATGGCAATAAGGTTTCTTGACTACTGTGGGAGAAGTTTGGGACCCACCCCCCTCAGAGGATTTTTGGGGCCCTGTGGTTGTTTGATCTGAAGATTTATTCCCACCCTTCTCTTGAGGCCTGGTTGATTCTTTCTTTTGGTCACCACCCTGATTGATTTTTAGGCCTAATCCTGGTTCTGACCCATTTGTCTGCCCTCTTACCCAATTCTTGTGGAGAGGTCAGAGCAGGGTCCACCAGGTGCTGGTGTAGAAGCTGGTTTTGACAGTTATTTAAGATTTGCTCTCTCATTATCCACTTGGATGCTAATGACAAGGGTAACTCGTCATGCACTGCCCATTCATTTCAATGGAAATCTCATTAAAGGAGCTGAATTCTCTTAGCGTCCAAGTGGTTATAAGATTGTACAATCCTGTATAATCAGTAACTTTACTTCCCAGTAACCAGCCTTCCAAAGCCTTAGTGGCACAATCAACAAAGTCAGTCCAATCCTGAGCCTGAGTTTTCTGGGTGTCTCTGAACATTAACCTGCACTGTTCAGTTGTTAGGCCAAACCCATCAATCAGTGCATTTTTCAGGACTTGGTAGTCATTAGCATCCTCATCTCTAACAGTGAGGAGCTTATCTCTGCCTTTACCTTCAAAGGAGAGCCCCAATATAGCTGCCCACTGACCCTGGGCTACCTGTTGTACTTTGCAGGCCCTCTCCAGAGCAGTCATCCATTTGTGGATGTCATCCCCTACCTTATAGGGGGCACTATTTTACTCAGGTGTCTATTATCAAAACTCCTGCCTTTATCCCTAGGGATACTGCTGCCATCAGTGGGTTCTATCCCATTTAATTTCTGTTCTCTGGCAAAAGCAAGTTTCTCCTTGGCAAGGGCCAGTTCTTCCCTTTGGATCCTCAGAATAACTTCCTTCATCTTTGCCTCGTGTTCTCTCCTCTGAGGGGAAGTCATCCCCCTCTGAGCAGACACATGAGAGACATGGGAGTGAATAGATTTGTTAGAGTCTGTGGAGTGAGACCTACCTCTTCTATTCCCAAGGTTAGAACTGCTTGTGGCTAGGTCTGGGGCCCCCCCAAACCCATCCCCATGTAGGCTTCAGTTGGCCCTTGTAAATCTGTTGACTAAAGCTTGGCCATTGTCTACCTCTTCCTCAGATGAGTTGCCATCTTCCCTACCATCTACATTTTCTGTTTCAGGGAGGTTAGAGTCAGGGTTCTCTTCTAAGGGGGGTATGCTTCCATCTGCTGGATCTGAGGGGCCTGGGTTAGAGGCTCTTCTAGCATCATATGTCTCTAAGAGACCTAACAGAAAAGGAAGGGTAGGGTTAGAACCCTGTTTCAGTTTCCTGGAGGTACACAATTGTCTCATCTCCTGGAAACTGAGTGCTGCATATCTGGAAAGGACCTGTGGAGGGTCACTAATCACAAGGGGAGTCACTGAGGCCTCTCCTGTGATAGACATGCTTTCTAGTTTAGGGGTGGTGTGTGCACCTACCTACACTATGGGTTTTCCTACTGATCCCTTGCTAAGAGTTGTAGTCAGGGTGTGCTAGGCCCTTTCTACTACAACAGCTGGTTCAGTAGAACTCAGAGTATTTCTAAGCTTTTTATATGTACCTATTGTACCTTATGTGATCTTTCAAATGATATCTCAAGATTATATTTGGTAAAAACAACAGCAAGCTCAAATCCCAACCGCTGCACACCAATGTGAGAAGTTGGCCTGATATATGATGCTCACTAGTTCTAGTGATCACCTTGTATCAGTCCAAACAACCCTTATGGTGATTGGTTGTAAGTCAACCTTATAGACCAGCTATCCTAATGGTAGCATGGACAAAGCAGTCTTAGGCTAAACTCTTTTGGCATGTGAAGCCAGCTGTTTTACCACATATAACCCCTTGTATACCAAGTGAAAGGACACCACACAGGTTGCTATGAAAATAAACAATATATTTATTACTAACAAAACACCTCTGAACTCTTTATGAGACAAGAGGGCTAAGCACATAACAAGACTCTTAAGAGAAATACAGTAAGTCGCACAAATTACAATGGAGCCCTAGGGGCACGACAAACCATATACTAAGTAAATGGTATAAGGAAATCGATAGAGGAAATGAAGATGCCCAGAGGCTGTAGGATTGCCGGGACTACACTACCCTAACCTTAGGTAAGGAGCAGGAGGCCCACGGGACGCGTGTGCAGAGTGTGAATTCACACGCAAGATGCAGAACAAAGTCAATGGGCACAACAAGTTACGAAAAAGGTGAGTACGGACAGGTCCAACTGGTTACGACTAAAACTACAGGATACCTGGACACTAGGAGAGTCAATCTACCCTTGAGCACCAAAATGCTCTTGTTACCTCACCCACGGGCTGCGGGTGCATAGGTGTGAAAGTGTGTCGGGTTTCCGCGTCGAAGTCTATGGTGCCTTGAGGAAAGATGCTGCAGGCGACCAGGAGGAAGATGTCCGGAGCGATCCAAGGGTGGTTCGAGGAAGATGGAGACCTGAAAGCAGAGGGTACAATGTTCACAGTCACTAGCCAGTGACCGGAGTGGAACCAGGAAGGAACCAGATGCTGTCGTCGGGATCAGGTGAAGAGTGGACGCGTGACTCTGCAGCCACGTGGACCAGGAGGTGTCTTCGACAACCAGGATGGAGGCACGTGCTGTCCTATGCAGGCTCTCACTGTCGGCGGTGTCTGATCCAGATTCGGAGTCAACAGGCCTTGGCAAAGGCAACCCACGCGATGAGTCGAGATGGCGTCTGGTGCGGACCAGGAGTGTCCTGGGTGCTTCTCCTTTGCAGGGAAGCAAGGGCCAGTCTGGGGCAACCAGACCAGTGGTGTGGATTTCAAGGATCCTCGTCTAGGAGGCCACTAGCCAGCTGGCAAGTGACCAGACAACGCGTCGAGCAGCAATCAAGCAAAAGGGCCCCACGCAAATCTCGTGGATGCTGGAGGGCTGGTCTTCTGTGCAGGAGCTGCTCGGGGCTGGGGCTTCTTAATCCCCAAAGCACTTTCTCAAGGATGCATCTGAAGTCGTGCTGGAAGCGAAGTGCAGTTTCTCCAAGATGGCCGGTCCCACGTGTCTCGTCGCACCCACGGATCTCAGCTGTGCTGCAGATGTAGGTAGAGGTCGGAGAGGTCTGGAAGTCTGGGTCTCGTCGGGCTCTGAAGTCTGGTTCCACCAGGAAGGACAACAAAGTGAACCGCTAGGACGCTTGATGGTGCCTGCTTGTGCAGGGTGGTCACTCCTTGGCCACAAGGGATATTTTCTTCAGTCTTCTGTGGAGCAGAACGTCGAAGTCCAGAGTTTCTTCTTTTTTAGTTTCAAATCAGGATAATCTAATTTGGAATGGGACCAGCTCCTACCTTTATTCTCCTAAAGGGGGATGCACTGTGACTAGGTCCCTCCCCTGGGTGGGACCAGGAAGGGGGGTGGTTACACACCTTATCCTTTGTCCAGTTTCACGCCAGAGCTGGGGCTGGAGTGCCCCAGCAACTGGTTTGAACCGGAGTATGCACAGGGACACCTTGTGTGCCCCAGGCATGTCTCATTCCTTTCAGCCCTGCCTATCTGGATACACAAAGTCCTGTCTGGGGTGGTGCTAGCACCTCCCCAGGCAGGAAATCCTTTGTCCAGGCCTCCGTTGCTGGAAGGACTCCCAGCAGCAGGAGGTCAGACTTGTGTCTGTGGCAGCAGCATCCCTTTTGTGATGCTGAGGCTCGGGTTAACTTTAACCGGGGTTCTCGTTACATACATGTCGTGTCCCTCTAAAAGGGTGGAATGTTACCCCCATTGCCAGAAATGGTGAGGTGGTAGTATTCCAAAGCATATGACACCTTACACAACATGTTTTGATAATGCTATGCCAAAGTTAGCAATAACCGCGAGGATTATAATGCACTTAAGAGTATATGGTATAGCGTTATCATGGGACAGCTATAAGGACTTGGTTCCGAAAGCTGTAAACAGGCTCAGCCCAGGCTAAAGCACCATCTCACATAATTCCAAGCACTCTGCCTCCAGGATTGATAAGGCCTGCCATAGGAGTGACTTATAGGAGTATATGTGTCCATTTTGGGTTAGATATAGGTATACTATATCTACAGCAAAGGGTGATTACACCACCTTGCCCCAGCTGTGTTACCAGCCAGTTGTGTCAGTTTGGATGGCCAGCCAGGGGTGGCATAATACACGCTGCAGCCCCTGGTAGGCCCTGGGTGCACCTATGCCCTGGGTCCCTAAGGTACACTGTACAGGGGCTGATAAGGTGACCCAGTATTCAATTAGATATGTGCCTAAGGTACATGGAGTCCATTTTAACAGCGAGAGCAGGAAGCCTGGGGTCCTGAATAGCAGGTTCCCAGTCCAACTATGTCGAAAACCAGCAAAACATTAGGCGAAAAAGTTGGGGGCAACCATAGTCAGATATCCACCTTCCTACACCCCCCATCCTGCAAGCCATCAGAGGGTCCGGGCGCTGGGGACTGGGCTCCACCGGGGCCCGGGGAGGCTCTCCCCGGCCTGGCTAGGGTTCGAAAGGTGGGACCGGGCCCGGGGCTTGAGCTCCGTCCGGCCGGGCCTTGGGTGCGTGAGCCACCGTCCTGCAAGCAATCAGAGGGTCCGGGTGCTGGGGAGGGGGCTCCCCGGCCTGGCTAGTGTTCGGAAGGTGGGACCGGGCCCGGGGCTTGAGCTCCGTCAGGTCGGCCCCAGGGTGCGTGAGCCCCCCATCCTGCAGGCCATCAGAGGGTCAGGGCGCTGGGGACGGGGCTCCACCGGGGCCCGGGGAGGCTCTCCCCGGCCGGGCTAGGGTTCGGAAGGTGGGACCGGGCCCGGGGCTTGAGCTCCGTCCGGCCGGGCCTGGGGTGCATGAGCCTCCGTCCTGCAAGCCATCAGAGGGTCCGGGCGCTGGGGACGAGACTCCACCGGGGCCCGGGGAGGCTCTCCCCGGCCTGGCTAGGGTTCGGTAGCTGGGACCGGCCCGGGGTTTGAGCTTGGTCCGGCCGGCCCAGGTGGGTGCGTGAGCCCCCCGTCCTGCAAGCCATCAGAGGGTCCGGGCGCGTGGGATGGGGCTCCACCGGCGCCCTGGGAGGCTCTCCCCGACCTGGTTAGGGTTCGGAAGCTGGGACCGGGCCCGGGGCTTAAGCTCCGTCCGGCCGCCCTGGGGTGCGTGAGCCCCCCGTCCTGCAAGCCATCAGAGGGCCCGGCTCTGGGGACGGGGCTCCACCGGGGCCCGGGGAGGATCTCCCCTGCCTGGCTAGGGTTCGGAAGCTTGGACCGGGCCCGGGGAGCAGGTGTGGCTGGCTCCATCCACTACGCTGTCAGAGCATAGTTTTCTGCCCACCCCTAAATGACCCTGTGGTTCCGGAGCCCCTGTCCTCCGGCCTAGCGAGTGTCTGGGTGCCCGTGATGGGGTCCATCGGGCCAAGGGAGGCTCCCCCAACCTGGCTGGGATCAGAAGCAGGGACCGGGCCAGGTGGGGGGTGGCTGGCTAACTCCTTTCCACTGCGTAGTAAGATTTTGGGTAAGGCTGGGCATAGTTTGTGTAGCGCCACTATGCACACTACGCAGAATTTTTGGGGGAAAAAAGTCGAAAACGGGGTCACGTCCTGAGGGTCCGTGTGCCCGGGACAGGCGTCGCCCGTGCCTGGCAGACTCCCTGATCTCCCCGGGCCGGTTGGAGCCCGGGAGCCCTGCAGCTCCGGAGACCTGCAGCCCCGGAGCCCCAGAGCCCTTCAGTCCCCGAGCCCTGGAGCCCCAGAGCCCTGCAGCCCCCGGAGCCCTGCAGTCACCGAGCCCAGAGCCCTGCAGTCCCCGAGCCCTGGAGCCCCCAGAGCCCTGCAGCCCCGGAGCCCCGGAGCCCAGCAGCCCCGGAGCCCTGCAGTCCCCGAGCCCCGGAGCCCCGGAGCACTGCAGCCCCGGAGCCCTGCAAGGGCAAGTGGGAGCCCTCCCGCGGAGGCTCAGGGCAAGCAGATTGGCGTCATTTCGGTCCCAGCCATCTGGTCGCCCCTCTCGCCTCGGCCATCTGGTCACGCCCAATGCTTTACTATGGGGCGACCAGATGGCCGGGCTTCCCTGGAAGTCCTGATGAGGTGCCATTCGCCTCCCGGATCCCAGGCAGGGCTACAGGAGGTCGGGCACGTTCGCGCCTAGGGTCCCCTGAGCCTCGCGGTGCACACTTATTCCCAGAAAGAGGGGTAGCCTTCCTCCGGATTACTAGGGACAAGGTTCTCAGGGACCCCTCTCGGCCTAGCGGTCCCTCAGCCGGCTGCTAGACAGGCCAGGATGCTGCCCCAGCCCTGGATCCGTCCCTGGGCCTGCCACGTGGCAGGAAGCCCTGGATGGGGTCCGGGAGGGCCTGAGGAGGCGTCCCCTGTGCCTCCGGGCTCCCGGCTGGGGCCATGGGCCCGGTTGGGCCCCGGGTTGGGTGCCCCGGCTCTGGGCCCCGTCCCCCGGCCTGCCGCATTGCTGAAGCTTGGGACAGGGTTCCGTTGTGCCAGGGGAGCCTCCCCTTGCTTGGCTGGGTTCAGGAGCTCCGTCCGGGGGCCCTTGAGGGGCCCCAGGGAGGGTGGCCTCCCCACCCGGGGCTCCGTCCTGGGTCCTGCCGCAGAAGGATGGTGCCTGGGACGGGGTCCGGAAGGCCAGGGGTAGGCTGTCCCCCAGGCCCGCTGCACTGCCAAGGGCCCGGGTCGGGGTTCCGTTGCGCCCGGGCAGGCCTCCCCTGCTCATCAAGGTGTCCGGGGGCCCCAGGTCGGAGGGCCTGTCGGGGCCCCCTGACAGCCTCCATGGCTGGGGCCCAGCTGGGGCCTTGGGCCTCCGGTCCTCCATGCCCCGGTGCCCGCTCACTCCTTGGTTGGGGCACAGGGTGTCCAGACGGCTTCCCTTTCGTGCCCGGCCATCTGGTCGCCCAGATCCACTCGGCCATCTGGTCGCCCGCAATGCTTTCCTATGGGGCGACCAGATGCCGGACTTCCCTGGAAGTCCCGATGAGGTGCCATTTGCCTCCCGGATCCCAGCGAGGGCTCCAGGAGGTCGGGTACTTGCGCACCTTAGGTTCCCTCTCTCACCTTTGCCTACTATTTTTCCTATGTCGGGATCCCCCGATATTAGATGCCAGTATTTTTTTATCTAGCTTTTTATAATGCCACTCTCTTTGCTAAATGTTGTCACAAATCGTGGTGGTCCATGTGAATCTTCTTTTTGTGCTTGCGTTGTTAGTATCATGGATCTAGTTTTGAGTTCCACTCTTTTTTTTGCTTTTTTCCAATATTCTTTAACTGTATCCACGGGACCTTAGTCTTTCCTTTGTTTCCATGATTTTGGTTTCTGCATCTCTTTCATTCGAACAGTTTCTTTTCATGCGAATGAATTTGCCATATGGTATACTTGCAAGTAACGGTTGAGGCTGGAAGCTGGTCCCATGTAATATACTGTTTGTGGATGTCTTTTTCCTGAAAAGCGTGGTTTGTATTTGGTTATTTTCGACATATACTTTCAAGTCCAGGAAATCAATTTCTTGTTTGCTGGTAGTATATGTGAACTGTAGTCCAACCTCATTGTCACACAGTGTGGAATAGTACATGTTGAAATCAGTTTCAGTGCCATTCCAAATTAAAAACAGATCATCGATATAACGGACTCATAGTATTATCCTGTCTAGGTCCATATGGTTTGTGGGGTTCCATGCAATGGTTTTTTCCACCATCCCATTGTGATATTAGCATAGTTCGGTGAGAATGAAATCCCCATAGCCGTTCCGCATTCTTGCTTGTATAATTGGTTGTTAAATAGGAATACGTTGTTGGTGAGACATAACCTAATCATGTTCATGAGCATTTCTGTATGTTTTCTCTCCCCAATGTTGCTCTGTTTCAAAAAGTAGTGACATGCCTTTAAGCCTATTTCATGTTTTATTAATGTATACAGTGAAACTGCATCGATTGTCACCAGTAGGTAGTCCTCACTCCACATGGGTCTCTTGTTCGACCTCAGCCCAGGCTGAGATCTCTAGGTCATTCCCCAGTAAGCAATCTACAGGTAGGTTGGTAGACACTGCCACTTTCTTGGGGCCAGTGACACCTCCCCAGCTATGATTGACTACCGCCATGGGATGACTTCTCTGCACTCCATCAATGTTGGTCACCTGGTAGGTGCATCCAGGTATAGGTTGAGCAAAGGGGACTAGATGGTCAATCACCATGGTGATACTAGCCCCTGTATCTCTGTAGGCCTCAACTTTCTGGCCATTGATGTGGGGATCCTGTCTGTACTTGCCCAAAGTGTTGGGACAAGCAGAGAAGTTGGCAAACCCCATGCCATTTTCACAGACAAGATTAGCTGTGATAGGGGACCTGGCTAGGCCAGAGTCCACCTGTGTTCCATGAGTAAACCCAACCAAATCCTTGGGGCACTCCCACCACCTGGGGGATTACTACTATTAGTAACAGGAGGCGTAGGAGTTTTACCTGGAGGAACATTTTCCTTATTGCTGGCCCTATGGCAACTGTTATCAGTTTTCCAGTGGCCAGGCTGTTTACAGCTATGGCAATAAGGTTTCTTGACTACTGTGGGAGAAGTTTGGGACCCACCCCCCTCAGAGGATTTTTGGGGCCCTGTGGTTGTTTGATCTGAGGATTTATTCCCACCCTTCTCTTGAGGCCTGGTTGATTCTTTCTTTTGGTCACCACCCTGATTGATTTTTAGGCCTAATCCTGGTTCTGACCCATTTGTCTGCCCTCTTACCCAATTCTTGTGGAGAGGTCAGAGCAGGGTCCACCAGGTGCTGGTGTAGAAGCTGGTTTTGACAGTTATTTAAGATTTGCTCTCTCATTATCCACTTGGATGCTAATGACAAGGGTAACTCGTCATGCACTGCCCATTCATTTCAATGGAAATCTCATTAAAGGAGCTGAATTCTCTTAGCGTCCAAGTGGTTATAAGATTGTACAATCCTGTATAATCAGTAACTTTACTTCCCAGTAACCAGCCTTCCAAAGCCTTAGTGGCACAATCAACAAAGTCAGTCCAATCCTGAGCCTGAGTTTTCTGGGTGTCTCTGAACATCAACCTGCACTGTTCAGTTGTTAGGCCAAACCCATCAATCAGTGCATTTTTCAGGACTTGGTTGTCATTAGCATCCTCATCTCTAACAGTGAGGAGCTTATCTCTGCCTTTACCTTCAAAGGAGAGCCCCAATATAGCTGCCCACTGACCCTGGGGTACCTGTTGTACTTTGCAGGCCCTCTCCAGAGCAGTCATCCATTTGTGGATGTCATCCCCTACCTTATAGGGGGCACTATTTTACTCAGGTGTCTATTATCAAAACTCCTGCCTTTATCCCTAGGGATACTGCTGCCATCAGTGGGTTCTATCCCATTTAATTTCTGTTCTCTGGCAAAAGCAAGTTTCTCCTTGGCAAGGGCCAGTTCTTCCCTTTGGATCCTCAGATTAACTTCCTTCATCTTTGCCTCGTGTTCTCTCCTCTGAGGGGAAGTCATCCCCCTCTGAGCAGACACATGAGAGACATGGGAGTGAATAGATTTGTTAGAGTCTGTGGAGTGAGACCTACCTCTTCTATTCCCAAGGTTAGAACTGCTTGTGGCTAGGTCTGGGGCTCCCCCAAACCCATCCCCATGTAGGCTTCAGTTGGCCCTTGTAAATCTGTTGACTAAAGCTTGGCCATTGTCTACCTCTTCCTCAGATGAGTTGCCATCTTCCCTACCATCTACATTTTCTGTTTCAGGGAGGTTAGAGTCAGGGTTCTCTTCTAAGGGGGGTATGCTTCCATCTGCTGGATCTGAGGGGCCTGGGTTAGAGGCTCTTCTAGCATCATATGTCTCTAAGAGACCTAACAGAAAAGGAAGGGTAGGGTTAGAACCCTGTTTCAGTTTCCTGGAGGTACACAATTGTCTCATCTCCTGGAAACTGAGTGCTGCATATCTGGAAAGGACCTGTGGAGGGTCACTAATCACAAGGGGAGTCACTGAGGCCTCTCCTGTGATAGACATGCTTTCTAGTTTAGGGGTGGTGTGTGCACCTACCTACACTATGGGTTTTCCTACTGATCCCTTGCTAAGAGTTGTAGTCAGGGTGTGCTAGGCCCTTTCTACTACAACAGCTGGTTCAGTAGAACTCAGAGTATTTCTAAGCTTTTTATATGTACCTATTGTACCTTATGTGATCTTTCAAATGATATCTCAAGATTATATTTGGTAAAAACAACAGCAAGCTCAAATCCCAACCGCTGCACACCAATGTGAGAAGTTGGCCTGATATATGATGCTCACTAGTTCTAGTGATCACCTTGTATCAGTCCAAACAACCCTTATGGTGATTGGTTGTAAGTCAACCTTATAGACCAGCTATCCTAATGGTAGCATGGACAAAGCAGTCTTAGGCTAAACTCTTTTGGCATGTGAAGCCAGCTGTTTTACCACATATAACCCCCTGTATACCAAGTGAAAGGACACCACACAGGTTGCTATGAAAATAAACAATATATTTATTACTAACAAAACACCTCTGAACTCTTTATGAGACAAGAGGGCTAAGCACATAACAAGACTCTTAAGAGAAATACAGTAAGTCGCACAAATTACAATGGAGCCCTAGGGGCACGACAAACCATATACTAAGTAAATGGTATAAGGAAATCGATAGAGGAAATGAAGATGCCCAGAGGCTGTAGGGTTGCCGGGACTACACTACCCTAACCTTAGGTAAGGAGCAGGAGGCCCACGGGACGCGTGTGCAGAGTGTGAACTCACACGCAAGATGCAGAACAAAGTCAATGGGCACAACAAGTTACGAAAAAGGTGAGTACGGACAGGTCCAACTGGTTACGACTAAAACTACAGGATACCTGGACACTAGGAGAGTCAATCTACCCTTGAGCACCAAAATGCTCTTGTTACCTCACCCACGGGCTGCGGGTGCATAGGTGTGAAAGTGTGTCGGGTTTCCGCGTCGAAGTCTATGGTGCCTTGAGGAAAGATGCTGCAGGCGACCAGGAGGAAGATGTCCGGAGCGATCCAAGGGTGGTTCGAGGAAGATGGAGACCTGAAAGCAGAGGGTACAATGTTCACAGTCACTAGCCAGTGACCGGAGTGGAACCAGGAAGGAACCAGATGCTGTCGTCGGGATCAGGTGAAGAGTGGACGCGTGACTCTGCAGCCACGTGGACCAGGAGGTGTCTTCGACAACCAGGATGGAGGCACGTGCTGTCCCATGCAGGCTCTCACTGTCGGCGGTGTCTGATCCAGATTCGGAGTCAACAGGCCTTGGCAAAGGCAACCCACGCGATGAGTCGAGATGGCGTCTGGTGCGGACCAGGAGTGTCCTGGGTGCTTCTCCTTTGCAGGGAAGCAAGGGCCAGTCTGGGGCAACCAGACCAGTGGTGTGGATTTCAAGGATCCTCGTCTAGGAGGCCACTAGCCAGCTGGCAAGTGACCAGACAACGCGTCGAGCAGCAATCAAGCAAAAGGGCCCCACGCAAATCTCGTGGATGCTGGAGGGCTGGTCTTCTGTGCAGGAGCTGCTCGGGGCTGGGGCTTCTTAATCCCCAAAGCACTTTCTCAAGGATGCATCTGAAGTCGTGCTGGAAGCGAAGTGCAGTTTCTCCAAGATGGCCGGTCCCACGTGTCTCGTCGCACCCACGGATCTCAGCTGTGCTGCAGATGTAGGTAGAGGTCGGAGAGGTCTGGAAGTCTGGGTCTCGTCGGGCTCTGAAGTCTGGTTCCACCAGGAAGGACAACAAAGTGAACCGCTAGGACGCTTGATGGTGCCTGCTTGTGCAGGGTGGTCACTCCTTGGCCACAAGGGATATTTTCTTCAGTCTTCTGTGGAGCAGAACGTCGAAGTCCAGAGTTTCTTCTTTTTTAGTTTCAAATCAGGATAATCTAATTTGGAATGGGACCAGCTCCTACCTTTATTCTCCTAAAGGGGGCTGCACTGTGACTAGGTCCCTCCCCTGGGTGGGACCAGGAAGGGGGGTGGTTACACCCCTTATCCTTTGTCCAGTTTCACGCCAGAGCTGGGGCTGGAGTGCCCCAGCAACTGGTTTGAACCGGAGTATGCACAGGGACACCTTGTGTGCCCCAGGCATGTCTCATTCCTTTCAGCCCTGCCTATCTGGATACACAAAGTCCTGTCTGGGGTGGTGCTAGCACCTCCCCAGGCAGGAAATCCTTTGTCCAGGCCTCCGTTGCTGGAAGGACTCCCAGCAGCAGGAGGTCAGACTTGTGTCTGTGGCAGCAGCATCCCTTTTGTGATGCTGAGGCTCGGGTTAACTTTAACCGGGGTTCTCGTTACATACATGTCGTGTCCCTCTAAAAGGGTGGAATGTTACCCCCATTGCCAGAAATGGTGAGGTGGTAGTATTCCAAAGCATATGACACCTTACACGACATGTTTTGATAATGCTATGCCAAAGTTAGCAATAACCGCGAGGATTATAATGCACTTAAGAGTATATGGTATAGCGTTATCATGGGACAGCTATAAGGACTTGGTTCCGAAAGCTGTAAACAGGCTCAGCCCAGGCTAAAGCACCATCTCACATAATTCCAAGCACTCTGCCTCCAGGATTGATAAGGCCTGCCATAGGAGTGACTTATAGGAGTATATGTGTCCATTTTGGGTTAGATATAGGTATACTATATCTACAGCAAAGGGTGATTACACCACCTTGCCCCAGCTGTGTTACCAGCCAGTTGTGTCAGTTTGGATGGCCAGCCAGGGGTGGCATAATACACGCTGCAGCCCCTGGTAGGCCCTGGGTGCACCTATGCCCTGGGTCCCTAAGGTACACTGTACAGGGGCTGATAAGGTGACCCAGTATTCAATTAGGTATGTGCCTAAGGTACATGGAGTCCATTTTAACAGTGAGAGCAGGAAGCCTGGGGTCCTGAATAGCAGGTTCCCAGTCCAACTATGTCGAAAACCAGCAAAACATTAGGCGAAAAAGTTGGGGGCAACCATAGTCAGGTATCCACCTTCCTACACCCCCCATCCTGCAAGCCATCAGAGGGTCCGGGCGCTGGGGACTGGGCTCCACCGGGGCCCGGGAGGCTCTCCCCGGCCTGGCTAGGGTTCGGAAGGTGGGACCGGGCCCGGGGCTTGAGCTCCGTCCGGCCGGGCCTTGGGTGCGTGAGCCCCCGTCCTGCAAGCAATCAGAGGGTCCGGCCTCTGGGGACGGGGCTCCACTAGGGCTCGGGGAGGCTCTCCCCGGCCTGGCTAGTGTTCGGAAGGTGGGACCGGGCCCGGGGCTTGAGCTCCGTCAGGTCGGCCCCAGGGTGCGTGAGCCCCCCATCCTGCAGGCCATCAGAGGGTCAGGGCGCTGGGGACGGGGCTCCACCGGGGCCCGGGGAGGCTCTCCCCGGCCGGGCTAGGGTTCGGAAGGTGGGACCGGGCCCGGGGCTTGAGCTCCGTCCGGCCGGGCCAGGGGTGCGTGAGCCCCCGTCCTGCAAGCCATCAGAGGGTCCGGGCGCTGGGGACGGGACTCCACCGGGGCCCGGGGAGGCTCTCCCCGGCCTGGCTAGGGTTCGGTAGCTGGGACCGGGCCCGGGGTTTGAGCTTGGTCCGGCCGGCCCAGGTGGGTGCGTGAGCCCCCCGTCCTGCAAGCCATCAGAGGGTCCGGGCGCAGGGGATGGGGCTCCACCGGCGCCCTGGGAGGCTCTCCCCGACCTGGTTAGGGTTCGGAAGCTGGGACCGGGCCCGGGGCTTAAGCTCCGTCCGGCCGCCCTGGGGTGCGTGAGCCCCCCGTCCTGCAAGCCATCAGAGGGCCCGGCTCTGGGGACGGGGCTCCACCGGGGCCCGGGGAGGATCTCCCCTGCCTGGCTAGGGTTCGGAAGCTTGGACCAGGCCCGGGGAGCAGGTGTGGCTGGCTCCATCCACTACGCTGTCAGAGCATAGTTTTCTGCCCACCCCTAAATGACCCTGTGGTTCCGGAGCCACTGTCCTCCGGCCTAGCGAGTGTCTGGGTGCCCGTGATGGGGTCCATCGGGCCAAGGGAGGCTCCCCCAACCTGGCCGGGATCAGAAGCAAGGACCGGGCCAGGTGGGGGGTGGCTGGCTAACTCCTTTCCACTGCGTAGTAAGATTTTGGGTAAGGCTGGGCGTAGTTTGTGTAGCGCCACTATGCACACTACGCAGAATTTTCGGGGGGAAAAAGTCGAAAACGGGGTCACGTCCTGAGGGTCCGTGTGCCCGGGACAGGCGTCGCTCGTGCCTGGCAGACTCCCTGATCTCCCCGGGCCGGTTGGAGCCCGGGAGCCCTGCAGCTCCGGAGACCTGCAGCCCCGGAGCCCCAGAGCCCTTCAGTCCCCGAGCCCTGGAGCCCCGGAGCCCTGCAGCCCCCGGAGCCCTGCAGTCACCGAGCCCAGAGCCCTGCAGTCCCCGAGCCCTGGAGCCCCCAGAGCCCTGCAGCCCCGGAGCCCCGGAGCCCAGCAGCCCCGGAGCCCTGCAGTCCCCGAGCCCCGGAGCCCCGGAGCACTGCAGCCCCGGAGCCCTGCAAGGGCAAGTGGGAGCCCTCCCGCGGAGGCTCAGGGCAAGCAGATTGGCGTCATTTCGGTCCCAGCCATCTGGTCGCCCCTCTCGCCTCGGCCATCTGGTCACGCCCAATGCTTTACTATGGGGCGACCAGATGGCCGGGCTTCCCTGGAAGTCCTGATGAGGTGCCATTCGCCTCCCGGATCCCAGGCAGGGCTACAGGAGGTCGGGCACGTTCGCGCCTAGGGTCCCCTGAGCCTCGCGGTGCACACTTATTCCCAGAAAGAGGGGTAGCCTTCCTCCGGATTACTAGGGACAAGGTTCTCAGGGACCCCTCTCGGCCTAGCGGTCCCTCAGCCGGCTGCTAGACAGGCCAGGATGCTGCCCCAGCCCTGGATCCGTCCCTGGGCCTGCCACGTGGCAGGAAGCCCTGGATGGGGTCCGGGAGGGCCTGAGGAGGCGTCCCCTGTGCCTCCGGGCTCCCGGCTGGGGCCATGGGCCCGGTTGGGCCCCGGGTTGGGTGCCCCGGCTCTGGGCCCCGTCCCCCGGCCTGCCGCATTGCTGAAGCCCGGGACAGGGTTCCGTTGTGCCAGGGGAGCCTCCCCTTGCTTGGCTGGGTTCAGGAGCTCCGTCCGGGGGCCCTTGAGGGGCCCCAGGGAGGGTGGCCTCCCCACCCGGGGCTCCGTCCTGGGTCCTGCCGCAGAAGGATGGTGCCTGGGACGGGGTCCGGAAGGCCAGGGGTAGGCTGTCCCCCAGGCCCGCTGCACTGCCAAGGGCCCGGGTCGGGGTTCCGTTGCGCCCGGGCAGGCCTCCCCTGCTCATCAAGGTGTCCGGGGGCCCCAGGTCGGAGGGCCTGTCGGGGCCCCCTGACAGCCTCCATGGCTGGGGCCCAGCTGGGGCCTTGGGCCTCCGGTCCTCCATGCCCCGGTGCCCGCTCACTCCTTGGTTGGGGCACAGGGTGTCCAGACGGCTTCCCTTTCGTGCCCGGCCATCTGGTCGCCCAGATCCACTCGGCCATCTGGTCGCCCGCAATGCTTTCCTATGGGGCGACTAGATGCCGGACTTCCCTGGAAGTCCCGATGAGGTGCCATTTGCCTCCCGGATCCCAGCGAGGGCTCCAGGAGGATCATGGATCTAGTTTTGAGTTCCACTCTTTTTTTTGCTTTTTTCCAATATTCTTTAATTGTATCCACGGGACCTTAGTCTTTCCTTTGTTTCCATGATTTTGGTTTCTGCATCTCTTTCATTCGAACAGTTTCTTTTCATGCGAATGAATTCGCCATATGGTATACTTGCAAGTAACGGTTGAGGCTGGAAGCTGGTCCCATGTAATATACTGTTTGTGGATGTCTTTTTCCTGAAAAGCGTGGTTTATATTTGGTTATTTTCGACATATACTTTCAAGTCCAGGAAATCAATTTCTTGTTTGCTGGTAGTATATGTGAACTGTAGTCCAACCTCATTGTCACACAGTGTGGAATAGTACATGTTGAAATCAGTTTCAGTGCCATTCCAAATTAAAAACAGATCGTCGATATAACGGACTCATAGTATTATCCTGTCTAGGTCCATATGGTTTGTGGGGTTCCATGCAATGGTTTTTTCCACCATCCCATTGTGAAATTAGCATAGTTCGATGAGAATGAAATCCCCATAGCCGTTCCGCATTCTTGCTTGTATAATTGGTTGTTAAATAGGAATACGTTGTTGGTGAGACATAACCTAATCATGTTCATGAGCATTTTTTATGTTTTCTCTCCCCAATGTTGCTCTGTTTCAAAAAGTAGTGACATGCCTTTAAGCCTATTTCATGTTTTATTAATGTATACAGTGAAACTGCATCGATTGTCACCAGTAGGTAGTCCTCACTCCACATGATGTCCTTGAGGATTCGTAAAAAATCTCCAGTGTCTTTAATGTAAGAGCTCATGCTCCTTGCAATGGGTGTCAACTAGGTATGGGCGGATTTTGCGGATTTGCGGATCGTAGATCCGCAAAATCGGCGGATTTGCGGATTTGCGGATCCGCGGATTTGCCCTGCTGAATGAGTCACTTCATTTCAGCTTACTAGTTTCAGCGGCCATGTGTGTGTTACTATGCAATCGCCCCGAGGGGCGCAGGATTCCCTTGGGTGAGCTGTCCATCATAGTGGGTCAATGGGAAGACGGTGCACACTGCGAGTGTGTGTGGGGGGGGGGGGCTTCCAAGCCAAAAGTCAGGCGCCCCGAAGGGCGCAGGGGTCCCTTGAGTGAGCTGTCCATCATATTTGGTGAATGGCGGGAAGACGGTGCAAACCGCAAGTGTGTGGGTGGGGCCAAACGGGCAGGGCTTCCATGCGAGTTCACACATGCTTCTTGTGTGTATAAAAGGTCAGAGAAAGATCAGTTCAGCAGATGAAGAGAACTATGCAATCGCCCCGAGGGGCGCAGGGTTCCCTTGGGTGAGCTGTCCATCATAGTGGGTCAATGGTGGGAAGACGGTGCACACTGCGAGTGTGGGGGGGGGGGGCTTCCAAGCCCAACGTCAGGCGCCCCGAAGGGCGCAGGGGTCCCTTGAGTGAGCTGTCCATCATAGTGGGTGAATGGCGGGAAGACGGTGCAAACCGCGAGTGTGTGGGCGGGGCCAAACGGGCAGGGCTTCCATGCGAGTTCACACATGCTTCTTGTGTGTATAAAAGGTCAGAGAAAGATCAGTTCAGCAGATGAAGAGAACTATGCAATCGCCCCGAGGGGCGCAGGGTTCCCTTGGGTGAGCTGTCCATCATAGTGGGTCAATGGTGGGAAGACGGTGCACACTGCAAGTGTGGGGGGGGGGGGCTTCCAAGCCCAACGTCAGGCGCCCCGAAGGGCGCAGGGGTCCCTTGAGTGAGCTGTCCATCATAGTGGGTGAATGGCGGGAAGACGGTGCAAACCGCGAGTGTGTGGGCGGGGCCAAACGGGCAGGGCTTCCATGCGAGTTCACACATGCTTCTTGTGTGTATAAAAGGTCAGAGAAAGATCAGTTCAGCAGATGAAGAGAAAGAAGCTCCTGGTCACAGGAACAGCACGGGTATTGCGCTCGTGAAAGTCAAGGATGCAAAAGCCTCTATCCAGCATCACAGCTGATTTTCCACTGTAGATTTGGGAAGAAGACACACCTGCCTCGACGACGCTCACGATTGTTTTTGGGCTGATGAATGAGTCACTCACAGGAAGGGCATGTTGTAAATATTTTACGATGGCGCCGACAAGCTGCCAGCGCCATCCTAAAATACTTACTAAATTAGCTTCAACAGGAAGCTCTAATAGATAAAATAAAGCAGGTGCGAGCACCTGCTTTATTTTATCTATTAGAGCTTCCTGTTGAAGCTAACTTAGTAAGTATTTTAGGATGGCGCTGGCAGCTTGCCGGCGCCATCGTAAAATAGTTACAAGTTGACAGGCCAGCCAGGCTTCAACTTTTGCCCCCGGAATCCGCCGCTCGCTGATTTGCAAATTCGCGGTAAATTCGCGGGAGTTCGCGGATCGCGAATTTACCGAAAATTCGCAAAATCCGCGAGCGGAACGGATTTTGCGCTCCCCCATGGTGTCAACTCAGGGAAGATCTACATAATTAGAGATTTTTCGTATAGGCTTTGGCATGATGACACAATTGGTCTGCCAGGTGGATCAATGAGTCTCTTATGTATTTTTGGCAGGAAGTAAATTGTGGGGATTACTGGGTATTCGTTCATTAGAAATTTCTTCTCATCTTCATCCAGTAATCCTTCCCTTTGCCAATCATGCAATATTCCATTTAATTGCAGCGTCATTTGATTTATGGGGTTTGTTTGTAGTTTGCTGTAATTCCCTTGATTCTCCAGTTGTCGTTTGACTTCTTTCACATAGTTCTGTGTGTCCATCAGGACAATGTTGCCCCCCTTGTCTGCCGATTTTATAGTTAGATTGATATCATCATTCAATGTTTTTATAGCATGTCTTTCTCCCTTTGTCAGATTCTCTCTGTTGTTTCCTTTTCTTGTATTTGAGAGTTTCTCTATCTCCTCCACTATGGCTTCTGAGAACATATCAATTCTGTTGCCTGGTGACAAGGTAGGGCAAAATCTAGATTTTTTCTTCAGGCCACTTTTGACCCTTCGGTCAGTTCTGATATTAAGATCCTCCAACAGCTGGGTTCCCGAGATTTCAGTGGTCTCTTGGTCATACAGTAGTCCGAATATATTCTGGAGATCAGGTATTTCTTCAATCTGCCAGTTTGGTCTATTGCCTGGTGGCTCTCCACCTTCTGTTTCCAACATTTGTTTTGGTCGCCGTGCATGAACTTTTGCTAATTTAAGCTTCCGTATATATTTATACAAGTCAATTCTGACTTCAGTTGGGTTGAAATGTTTTTCAGGGCAGAAGGAGAGTCCTTTATTTATTAGCGATCTTTCTTCTTCTGTTAGAACATGTTTTGATAAATTGATTATCAAGTTTTCTACTTTCGATTTCTGAGGGGTACAACTTTTTTTCTTTTGGCTCTTCTGGTTTTCTTTGTACTCCGACAGTGGTGCTTGATCCTCTTCCTCGGGTCTGGAATGATCCTCTCCCGCGGCCCCCACCTCTGGACAGGCTTTTGTCCAGGTTCCAGAGTTGCACTTCGTCTAAAAAATCAAGACCTGTGTTGCTAGCTCCACTGTCTGATCATTTAGTCTCACTTCTCTCTGATCCACTTGTGCTTATCGGTGTACCTAATGCAGTTTGTGGCGGAAAGTTCTTTTTAAGATGGTCAAACCGTCTGGCAAATGTCAAGATCCTGACTACTGCGTAATCTTTTTCATCCCTTTTGAATTTTCGCTCCTTTCGTTCTTCTATTTCAGTCTCGTATTTCTCCAGTCTGTCATCCATCTCTTTTCTCATTTTTGAGGCCTCATCTTTATTGATTTGTTGTCTTCTTCTATTTCCTTGATTTTGGTCGTAATATCAGCTATATCGATTTTTGCATGTTTTATTAGGATGTGCATCATGTTTAGTGAGCATTCTGTATTGTTTTCCACCCAATCCTCAATTAATTCTTTCTTCGTTTCTGGGTGAGTTGGCATTGTAAAAATCCTAAGCCCCCTCGGTATCCTTTTCACTTCGATGTATTTTTGTAATGCAATCCCTTCCCAACTTTTGTTTATTTCTTTTTTGTATAATTTCTCAGCTTGGTTAAACATTTGTTTTCCAACATTTACTTGTGATGTATTCACACTATTTGTGCTGGGCGGTTCTTTTCCCCTGCTTGTAGCACTTTTGAACATGGTGGTTCGCTTTATCGGTGCGTTTTGCTGCTCGCGCTTCCATGTTAACACAGTTTTCTTTTCTTCGCAATGGCGTTTACCTAATTGCATGTGAGTTTCAAATGCTCTCACAACCGAGCACCCGGAGTTAGTGAAGCAGTCTCTTTGTTGATCAAACCTTCTTTCCCCCGTTGGCCTCTCGAAACCGCTGTACTGTTTACGGGTCGATTTCACTTGCGGGCTTCACGGGGACACATCGCTTTAACACAGGTCGTATTCAAATGGCCATCATCGCCACTCACCTCCGGGAGACTCCCCATTCGGCGGCGTCCTCCGACTCCGTCTTAAGACGCTCGACCTTCGGTGATTTTCATCAGGTTTTTCCTTCACGCTGTGAAAGCGGGCGCACTGGGGTCCCTTGAATTCTCCCACCAAAGTGATCCTTCAACTCTGTGCACTCAACTGTGGGTGCTCTGCATAGGGGCCAGATCCTGGCCCAAACACAATATTTCCACCAAAGATGCGGCACTCAGGGTTTGAGTTTTAACAAATTGAGGTTTATTTACTTCTCCAGCTCGGACCAGGGCATTTCAGCCTTACACAGTCTTTGTTCACGGTAAGTGAACTTTCCTCTATGTCTACTATTTATCCCAGTTAGCAATTAAGGTGCATTATGGGATTAGTAGTTGTTACATTGTAAATTTCATTTTCGCCATGTTTAACATGCAATGTTTAAACGCATTCATTTGTATTAGTTATTTCATAATCATATTCATCAGTCTACTTGCGTGGCATTCTTTCGCGCCTAAAGCAGTATCTTGATATCGTCTTTTATATATACAATTCCGTGGTATAGTACCCATCGGTCTTTTACGAATGCACTCTTAGTGTATTTTATGTGTATTTGGGTATGGTACCCCATTATACCATAGTTACGTCAGTGTATCGTGTTTAGCCAAGTATTACAGTCATTAATCTAGATGTATATCAAGCTCTTCACCAAAGTTCATCCCACGTGGCATTTTTGTCTTAAGTCTGATTATGAATTTCGATTCAATTTGTCGCAATTTGCGCAATCTGTTAACTCCTCGTTCATCCAATTTGACCATATATATATCCCATAATATGACATCGCTCTCCAATCACTTTTTTGGCACATTGACATATGTTTAGCTGTGGCATATGACATATCCTTGTTTTTCACAGCCCTGATGTGTTCCAATATTCGTTTTTTCAAGGCACAAGTTGTGCTCCCAATGTAACATGACCCACATTTGCATTGTATGATGTAAACCACATATGTGGAGGAGCAAGTGATTTTTCGTTCAATGATTGTTTTTTTCCCCATCAGGTTCTTCAAAGGTGTTTTTATTTTGGCCAATCTTGCATGCCTTGCAGACATTGCATTTTATGAGTCCATTTTGCTGGTCAGTGAGCCAGTTGCTTTTGTTTTCTGGTGTTATGGACTTAAAGTGGCTTTTGACAAGATGCTCCTTTAGTGACGATGATTTTTTGTAACTTATCATTGGTCCTTCGCCTACTATTTTTCATATGTCGGGATCCCCCGATATTAGATGCCAGTATTTTTTAATCTTGCTTTTTATAATGCCACTCTCTTTGCTAAATGTTGTCACAAATCGTGGTGGTCCATGTGAATCTTCTTTTTGTGCTTGCGTTGTTAGTATCATGGATCTAGTTTTGAGTTCCACTCTTTTTTTGCTTTTTTCTAATATTCTTTCACTGTATCCCCGGAACCTTAGTCTTTCCGTTGTTTCCATGATTTTTGGTTTCTGCATCTCTTTCATTCGAACAGTTTCTTTTCATGCGAATGAATTCGCCATGTGGTATACTTGCAAGTAACGGTTGAGGATGGAAGCTGGTCCCATGTAATATACTGTTTGTGGGTGTCTTTTTCCTGAAAAGCGTGGTTTGTATTTGGTTATTTTCGACATATACTTTCAAGTCCAGGAAATCAATTTCTTGTTTGCTGGTAGTGTATGTGAACTATAGTCCAACCTCATTGTCACACAGTATGGAATAGTACATGTTGAAATCAGTTTCCTTGCCATTCCAAATTAAAAACAGATCGTCGATATAACGGACGGTCCATTTGGTTCGTGGGGTTCCATGCATATATAGCCTGCGTCACTCCACCAAGAGGTTGTAATTCATTGGCTGCTAAAGTATGGTAGGAGGCTGAGTGCTGTGGCTAAGAGACTTCAATAATTAGAGATCAGAGGCACAAAAACGTGAGTACATTTAACTGCAAGCTTTGATCCTCCTCTCGCTCAAACAAAACTCAACTATCAAGGACGCCATTTTGTGACAGGATCGTACATTATTCAAATGTGCTATTTCCCTGTAGCTGTTTGGTCCAATACACGGCATGGCTCTGCCTTCATCTTTACATGTTGATTTTACTGCTCGCATCCCAGCTCGTGTTCTTCTCTGGGTGTGTTGACGAATGCAAATTCTTGTTTCCGCTGCACAATCGGCTAATACATACATCAGAACATCTCAACACTATTTGCTTATGTTCAAATTGTTCAGCCTAAATTTAGACTGTGAAGCAACCGAATACCTCTGGTGCTCGGCGATGGTACAAAGAAAAACCAATCCATGCAATTTTATTTTGAATTCCAGTAATAAAACGACGTTTATTTTGTAGTTAAATGTTACAGTGTGTCGAGAGAAGTACCTGAGAAATTCTGTGCAAAGCAGTGTAAGGCCATGTATAGCTAATAACCAATGTAATTTGTGGGCGCCATTAGCTGTACAGTGCATGGAATGACAGGCTATGATAAGCACTTTAAGTTCAGACTTCAATATTTGCTGTCCAATGGGGCTTTTTTTCTGTTTCCCCAAAAAATAGAGACCGCCGTTTACCACCTAAAATGTCCAATTGTTTGGCTATCTAAGAAGCCACAGGAAAGTCTTCCTTGAATTGTGATGGGTGTTTGGGGCTCATTTAGAGTTTGGCGTAGTGGGAGCCCCGCCACTAACTGTTGATGCTCCAGCTGAACTTGTGGTTCAGTTGTGCAGGAAGTGCTGACTTTGCACTAATGGAGCCTCAGCTGACTCTGTCTATAGAACCCACTGACTCGGCAGGTCATCTGCCATGCGGCCAAACAGAGACACTTTAAGATATGGGCAAAGTGGGCAGTTGCCCAGAGTCCCCACCTTCCAAGGGGCAAATTGGGAAACTCACGTCTGTGTATTTTTGTATCTTAATCTTTAATATATAATTCAATATTGTTAGGCAACATAGGGCTTGAATTAGCAACAAAAGGTTGATAAAATTCAAAGTTGTTCCAAATAGGGGCACCCAAAATAGTTCTTGCAAGGGCCCCCCAAACCCTTACAATGCCACTGGGGCCACCTGTCACAGTGGCAGGGGCTTGCCCTATTTAGTGCAAATCTACTGACAACGATTTTCCACATCTATGTTGCTGTGTGAGGCATGGCTGGGCCAGGCTGGGAAAACAAGCAATGACCCTCATGGGTGTGGACTCCCTGAATGTCAGGGCCAGTGAATACTTGTTTTTCTCAAATAAAGTCCTGCTTTGGGAGTTTTTTTTAAATAAAAAGAGTATGACATACGAGATAAAATGTTGACTTGTCATCTGCTTAGCATTCAGCTGTGCCTGTGGTGCATCCACTGCACCGAGATTGTACACAGCGACATCCGCTTGGCAGACAAGGCAGGGCGGGTGATCCTTCACCAGGGGGCAGTGTGGAAGGCCTATGCCGACACGCCGTACTGGTGGGCTGCCTGCCAAACTCGAGACCAGCCCCTTGGACTGAGCTTCAAATATTTATTTACTGCACCCATGAGATAGTGTACATAATGTAGTGTGCATGTTTGGGCACCAAACTATACAATAGTCCCACAACAGTAGTCAAAAGACCCGCATCCAACATGCTGCCGAAGGTTCTTTTCGGGACCCTGACCAGCCATCACCGCAACGATTTGTCACCAAAGGAACTGCGGCCACCTGAAGGTTTTGTTCCATGATGGAAAGGCCACGGACATTTTTTATTATATTTCAAACCATTGCGTTATTGTTTTTTCAAGGGTTACAACAGTGCAAATGGACAGGCAAGTAAGTTAGGCATAATAAATCAGGTATCAAATCTCAGCAAAAGCTAACTTTTTTACATCTATCTTCCCTCACGATTACAGCATTGGCACTCTTAATATAATGATATACCCTAGTGCCAGTCTCTACTGCCCTACAATGATGAGCAGAGTCAAATACATGTCATGAAAATTTGGCACTGTCCACTCTACTTATGACATGAACATTAATGACCACTGCAAACTGTTGCCTCTCTCCTCCAAAGTACATGTAAGGTCACTTTCATTTCGGAAAGTGTGCCTGAATGTGTCAAGTCCTTAAACAGCTAAATATTGAATCATCAAAACAGTTTAAGAGATGTAGCCATGGTTTACACAAGGACACATGTTTACGAGTGGCATGAATAGAACAAACTGGACATTAATGGTGGACATCCTCTTGTTGTTATCATTAACAGATTATGTTAGATCTAATTTTTGGACTTCTGGTGATTAGCCTGACACAGAGCAAGTATGCCTGGCAATCCCCTCTTCCATTTTCTGCAATATTAGGTGGACCTTCCTGGCATGACTGTCATTAGGTGGGCCTCCCTGGCATCAGATGGACGTCCCATCATATAATGCGCGCACATGGACATTTAAGGGACAACTTTAGAAAGTTAGGAATTCAATGACAGTGTCTAAGCATATGCAATTGTACATAAGAATGTAAACATGCATCACCCTCCTGAGATTCTTGTAAATGTGAGTGCTTGATTACCATGACATGCTGATATTGACAACAAGAATGATTGATGGACAGAATGCTGCACAATGTCAAACATTCACCCCAGTACAGAGATCTGGGCTTAAATCAATCTTTTTTTTTGCTCCCCATGCCTTTCCAGTTCAGACCCAGCCATATGCAAATCAGTCTTGACCCTATTACCCATGGGAACTGCCAGGCCAGGTCCTCCCCGGACGGGAAACAAGCATCCTGGGACCAGTACTGGGGCATCATCGATCATCAGCCACTCTAGCTTGACTCCAGTTGCCTGGAGTGCTCAGGACCCACGTCTGGGCATACCTTTCCCACTCGGGGTGACAAATGCAAAAAAACAATTGAGAGACAGAATGCTGCACATTGTCAAACATTCCCCCTAGTACAGAGATCTGGTCCTAAATCCATAGTTCTTTTGTTGCCCATGCCTTTCTAGTTCAGACCCAGCCATATGCAAATCAGTCTTGACCCTGTTCCCCATGGGAACAACCCAGCCCGAACTGGCTGACCAGGTTCTCCCCAGACTGTAAAAAAGCATCCTGGGACCGGTTTTGGGGCATCACCCCTCATCAGCCAGGCTACCTTGACTGAGCGTCAGCACATACCGGTTCAGTCGGCGTGTACTGGGGAAGGTAATCCAACGCGGTCTCTCAGGAGTCTGTTGGCTTGTAGCCGAGCGCTACTTTTTCGCGCAGGCGCGTTGCGGAACCCAGCACAGTAATGGAGGGGCAGCGTCAGCACATACCAGTTTAGTCGGTGTGTACTGGAGGAGTCTATCCCACACGATCTCTCCGGAATCTGTCGCCGTGTAGCAGAACGCTACTCTCTCGCGCAGGCGCGTACGAGTAGCGTTCACGCCGACTATAACTACTGGTACTCTTTCAACACCGAATTATCCTGGCGCAATTATAGTCCCTTACTGTGTCTGAGGCCCTGATGAGAATCCCTGACGAATAATAGGGGATTTGAAACGCGTAGGCCATTTTTCTACTGGTCTGTTTGAGTGTCTAGGAGTCATTATTACGCCCAGGCTCCCTACCATCCTATGTACATTACCTTTTACTGTATTAAGTCCTAATGAATGGTCCTAAATTCATCAACAGACAGGAATGTAATTTCTTTAAATTGTACTAAATGATTGTATAATTTGTGCAGATCCAGTATATTCTTTGTTTTACTATAGTGGTAGTATGTGGTATGTCTGATTGAGATATGAATGTGGTGAATGTTGTGTTGATTGTGATATGATTGAAGGTCCAGAATGTATGAAGTTTCTATTGAATGTGGTTTTTTGATGTGTCCTTATTTCTTATTTCTTATATGCTTCTCTTTTTATAAAACAGATACATTTTTTAATAATTGTTAAATTTCAAAAAATAAAAAACTGCGAGTAATGAGCAATACCCCATTTTGAATTAGTTTTCTTGGTGTGGATGTTGAGTGTGCTAATTGAATAAATATTATCAGTACTGGCATTTCTTTCGTTATTTGATGTATAGGCTCAGCCTTGCTGATCAGAGCCAACCCCATTTTTGTTCTCACAGTAATACAGACATGGCACATTCATGTCCCCTATGTCCATTCCTCTTGCCTCCTCCTTTGCTTTCTGATGCTCCTGTGCCACACTCTCTGTTCTGCTTCATGTAATGTTTTATGTAGGGTAATCACAGCAACAAGCCAGTTGGGTGCTCAGAATATAGAATGGAGTCAGAGGAAGGATGGTCACTTATCTTTATTTAGTGACCGTCTGTAACAACGGGTCAAGTCATGTGGCATATCCTCTTCGTTCCCCTTTCTTCTCTATCTGCCCCTTCCCAGGAAGTTTCTGTTGTTCAGTTCCTGTCAGGGTCGGCTAGACCACTGACCAGCGTGTGCAGTCATGTCCTTTCCTAGAGGACATTACATCTCACCCCACTTAAAAAAGAAAAGTAGTAATTTCTTCAGTGCATCATTTGAGTCCTTAGTTGTTTCTTCTTCTTGCAGATGTTGGGAGTGGTTTCTTTTGCATGGTGTGTTTGTTGGTGAGGTGGGAGTTGCTCCATCTCCACCGCCCGAAGAGAGTAGGGGGTCAGCTCTTCAGCCCGTTACACTTGGCTTTATTGCCTTGTCAAATCCCAGTCACCCGTGTGAATGTTGCAGTCTTTGCCCCTCCAGGCATTTGCATGCTCTTTCCCCCTCCCACCTCAATCCCCCCATGGAAA
Source organism: Lissotriton vulgaris (assembly GCF_964263255.1). NCBI lineage: Eukaryota > Metazoa > Chordata > Amphibia > Caudata > Salamandridae > Lissotriton > Lissotriton vulgaris. The sequence continues at coordinate 1,060,113,401 of NC_141693.1, read as the reverse complement.
TGACACGTCTCTTCTAAGATCTCTCTGCTAGTCTAACAGAGGGATGCAACACCATTTACCCAACATTTCTGAGGTGCATTCCATATTTTTGCTCTGTCCTGTGAGTTATTTAAGTCAGTTGGACCACCCCTTTCATAGGGGAAGGTGTATTGTTCATGTTCTGGTGTGGATATAACTGACATGCCAGATTGTGTTGTGTTGCAGGTGATTGTTTTGAGTCATCAGAATATGATGTGCTGTTCTGGACTAGGAGAAGGTTCTCCAATTCGCCTGGGAATTTGGGCGACTAAGGGTTTTTTGGGCGACTGAGGGTATAGGTGTTTTTTCGATTGTGACATGCCTGATCATTCGGTTATTCTGCTTTCTGAATCAGTCAAGTTTTATGGTAGTTTCCTTTGAGGAAATTCCTTTGGGTGTAGTCCGATTGGTGATTCCCATGAGCTGGTGGACTGTGGGGAACCTCTCCTTCAACCGGAGATGTCTTTGGGATGTTCTTTTGTGGTCACCTCTTGGTGTGTCTTATGTGCTCTTGCACGGGGGGCGCCATTTGGTAGCAGAGTGTTTTGATCTAATGTTCGGCCCCAGTGTGTTTTGTCTCTGGTCCTCTCTTGTGATGTTAACTGTTGCCTGTCAGTGGGGGCGTGGCTTGCGCGCCGCTGCATGATGGCGTGTCGCGCTTGAGCTCCAGGGCGATTAAGGTCCGTTGGAGTATATCACCAGCTTTCTGACGGCCCCTCTTCAACGGGACAGCTTTTCTATACGGCGGAATATGCAGTGAGACGTTTGACTTTATTTTCGGCGAATTCCGACGACAGCTGAATGTGTTTCCCGTCAAGTTGAGGTGACGCTCGGTTTCTTCACGGGCGGCCGCCATTTTCCCGCTTGTGACGGAGACCGGTATTTCTCTTCAGAAGTGCCGCACTGGCTACATTCTTGCCGGCTCTGCAGGATATCCGTGTCAATTCACCTACAGTGACTACATTTGGTAACATTTTTCTTTTTTTCTTCTTTTTGTGCTGCTTGGCTGGTTATTTTGTTGCCCACGCTCTGATTACCTCAGTGCAGATCTCTGAAGCTGGCGCTGCTTTTTTCTTACGGTGTCTTTGCTTTGGCCTTTTGATTTATATGAGGCTCTGCTATACACTATTGTGCCCACATTCCATATAAGTCCGCCACTGTCATTAATTTGGCATTCCCTGCGCTCAGTGTGCTTCATTCCTTTATTTGTGGTGTGGAATACGCAGTTTCTGACCTCTCCTCTTCCTCAAGTGGCTGTGTATTTTTCTTGGTGACTGTTACTTCATGGCTGCAACTATGGGCCGTTCCTCAACTAATAAAGACTCAAAAGATGCTGGCACCTCTCTTAAAAGACTTAAGCCATTATCTCCTACGCCTGAGTCCGCTCAGTCTGACACCAACTCTACTCTTGACACAATATTAATGCGCCTTAATGAAGTGCATGATATTGCGCAGTCAACAAAGACTAACACAGATTTATTGCAAGTGGAGGTGTCCACTATTAGGAATGACTTCAAGGCCCTCTCTATTCGTGTTTCGGCCACAGAGACACGTATCAGTGGTGCAGAGGATCATATGCAGTAACAATCCAGGTCCTTCACCCACTTAGAGCGCTCAATGGCGGCATTGCGAAAAGATCTCACTGAGCAGGAGGACCGCAATCGTAGATCTAATCTGCGCATTTTTGGTCTGCCGGAGGATGCAGAGAAATCATCTTCATCTATGATTGACTTTTTATATCAATGGATTCCTGATACTCTACAAATCTCATTCCAAAGAGATTTTGAAATAGAAAGAGCACATTGTGTCCCCACTTTTCGTTCTAAATCTGCAACCCAGCCAAGAGCAATAATTTTTAAGCCACTGCGTCATCCACATACAGAGCAAATTCTTGCTCACATGCGGAAGGTTAAATCTGTTTTCTGGGAGGGACATCGAATTTCAATCTCTCAAGACTTTGCCAGGGATACAGTCATAAGAAGGAAGGGCTTCCTCAATCTTCGGAAACGTCTTTCTGAGATGAACATTCCCTTTTCCTTTTCTGGTCCATCGAAATTCCGCATTATTTTCAAGGGTCGTTCCAGAATTTTCGATGAGCCGGCTGATTTAGCTTCCTTCCTGGACAACCAGATGGAGATACAGATGGAGATTCAAAGGGCGACTTCGCAGGATCCTGGTGCTTCGGGCACTTGAAATGTTTACTTATGTCTCCTTTGTGGTGGCTTTCTGTATACCTATATTTCCGCTTCTCTCTCTTTTTTTCAGGTTTATTGACTTAAGTGTCTCTTATGATCTGTCTCCTTTGCTGCTCGTTTCTTGGTAATGTCTCTTTGTAACTCCGCTACTGGAGTTTTTCCATTCTGCTTCATATCTGCACTGTACTCTCTTTGTTCCACTTCTATTTAGCTTATCTCTTTAGATTTACATAGTGCTTCTATTTCTTACTATTGTTGATGTTTATTTTTCTATCTTAAATCTCTGTGTTCTATTTTACTACTTTCCTTGATATATCTTCTCTCTGTATTCTCTAACTCTTTCGTGGTCATGTTGTTTAATCTATGGTGTCTATACCATTTTTGTTCCTTGTATTCTTTGCTACTTTGTATGTATTGATTGATTCATACATGCTCAGTATTTACATTTCATTATCTTGTGTTCAGTTCTAATGGTTATGTAATTCATTTATATATTTATCTCAGGACAGTTTCATTGTTTGGTGCTTACCTATTCATATCAATTGCCTTTCTTTAATTCGTATCAACTGTTCTCTTTCTTTTACGTTTTCTACTCTCATCTCCTCTTCCTTTCTATTGTTATATTTTTGATATGTTCATGCATTTTCAATTTCAATTACATGTAGTACGTTCTATACAGTTCAGGATTGTTAATTAATTGAGTGTTTTTAGGCTTTACATATTCATCTTCATGGGATAGTGGTTTCTTCTTTACTCTAACATACTGCTTTTTTGATTATCAGATTGACTAGTTTTAGTACCTATAATTTGTATGACACTTGATATTAGTTTAATGACTAAGTGTGACTTTACAGATTTGCATGTTGGATTGTTCTTTTTTCTACTACTCTATTGATATAAGTTCATATTTTGATTGTTCCTATTTCCTACCTAAATGTAATCAGCTAGGTAATATATTGGGGCTGTTGATATCAATCATTTTTCCTCCTTGTACGGTTCCCTTTCTCGCCTTTCCACGTTCTCCCTAGTATGAATTTGGTCTTTTTCAGGCCTCCCCTGCTGCTTCTTCTCTCTCTTCTCTTTTCTTCTTTTCTGTCTTTTTTCTTCTTTCGGATTTCCCTCATGGATTCTCCCTCTTTGTTGTTTATGATTGGTGTTTGGTTGCTTGTACCTGTGCTGTTGGCTGTCTATCTTTCATCTATGGTGTCTTTTCTCTTTTTTTATGTATTTCCATGCCGGGTTTGAATGTATTATCCCTTAATGTTAAGGGTTTAAATCATCCGGTGAAGAGGTCAAAAATGTTAGATTATTGTAAATCTCTATCTTCAGACCTGATCCTTTTTCAAGAAACAAAGGTCTCTACCAGAGAAGCGTTATTCCTGAGGAAAGAATGGGTTTCTGATGTTTGCTGTTCTGATGCTTCTGGCAAACGTAATGGGGTCATTACATTCATTTCAAAGAATTCAGGTTTATCTATACTTTCTTCTGATCACGATTCTGAAGGTCGCTGGTTATTAACTAACTTGTCTGATGGAAATAACGATCTTTATGTGATGAATATTTATGCCCCTAACAATGATGATCCGGCCTTTTGGAAATCGATTACCAAAAAATTAAATGATACCCCGCATTCTGGGAATCTTATTGTTGGTGGTGATTTTAATTTACCAATGGATCCCATTTTAGATGGGAATTCAGCTTTTCAATTTCGTCCTCCAAAATCCCATAAACAAATGATTAACATGTGTTCCCTCACTCATCTTCAAGATATATGGCTTCTTCACAACCCCACTGGTAGTGACTTTTCCTTCTTTTCTTCACCTCATTCTTCCTTTTCTCGTATTGACTACCTACTTGTTCACTCTTCTCTTGTTTCGTCCTCCTCCTCTCCGCTTATTCATCCTATTCTGATTTCTGATCATGCTGCGGTTACTTTTACATTGTTGTCCTTTGCTCCTAAATCACGAGCTCGCTCCTGGAGATTAAATACAGAAGTTTTGCATGATATTGCTCAGGTTGATGAATTCTCTAGTGCAATAGAAACCTTTTTCCTTGAGAATGAAGGCTCAGTTTCTTCCCCAGTTGTCCTCTGGGATTCGTTTAAATGCACTTTCCGTGGCCAAGTTATTAAATGTATGTCCAAAAGGAATTCTACTATTAAAAAAGAGCTTACAGATTTATCAACTGAAATTAAACATCTGGAATCTACCTTTAGACAATCTAAGGATAAATCTTGTCTACAGTTAATAAAACAATTAAAATACAAATATAGGGGGGCGTGGCCAAGATGGCGACGGAGTAAGACGTGCCTGCGAGCTCCTCCGGCACCCCAAGCCTCTCATAGCTTTGTTTAGCGGCATTGGGGCGATTTCAGCCTCGGCTCTGACTCTCCTGGGTTCGCTGAGGTGTCCTGCATTGGTTTGCTCCTTCTCCTGTCGAGGTACGACATGGGACGGCGGACTTAGCCGAGGTGTTACTTTGGTGACGCACGAGCATCGAAGCGGCCTACGGAGCTTTGCCTGGGCGACACCGACTCTTCGCACGAGGGGACTCAGGACTTTTGCAAGTACCGATTGAAGCGCTTGCATTGCGAGTCCCCCATTGGGATGGTGGTGACCTGCCTGTGATCCCGGCGTCCTAGCTGGCTGATCGTCGAGCGGAGGTGACGAGGAGGCGCCGGCCTGTCTGGAGCTTTGCTGGACAGCGCAGAAGACGAACGGACGGGGAGGTGGTGCCATCTTGCCTCTCACCATCTGAGCTGAGGAGACGCACCATGTCGACGAGGAATCGCCTGAATAAACCGGGGAAGGATGGTCCCGGTAAGGGGGCATCTGGATCGCCCCCCGGACCTAGCTAGTCGCCGACCAAAGACGACGTTGATGGCCCGGTCACGAAGGCTTTCCTGATTGAGCTTTTTTCCTCCATCAAGGACGATATTACGGAGCTGAAAGCACAACTAGCCTCCGACCTCCGTGAGGTCAGCCGCAATGTAGACGGCATTGGCGAGCGTGTAGCAACCCTAGAGGACCACGACTTGGGCCTCAGTGAAGATGTCCATCAACTACAGCAAGATTTGCTCCAGCTCCGCGAGCAAAATCTGGATCTCCAGACCCACTGCGAGGACCTGGAAAACCGGTCCCGTCGCAATAACATCAGAATACGAGCGGTGCCGTGGGATGGAGACGGCGTAAACCTGCGGGAATATGTGGAGGCTCTCTTTTTGCACATTTTGGCGGAGGACGATCGCAATAAAGTCAAGATGGACAGGGTACATCGGGTGGGCCTGCCACGTGGCGCGCGCTCGCCGCCCCCGACATCTTGGTCTGTGTTCACGACTTTCAGCTGAAGGAAACAATCTTGCGGAAGGCGAGGGACACCAACAATTTGCTTTTTTGTGGGCACAACCCTCAACTTTTTCAAGACCTGGCGGCTTCCACCCTGCAAAAGCGACGGGACTTCCGTCCGATCACGGCCTTCCTGAGGGAGCATGGGGTGTCCTACTCCTGGGGTCACCCCTTTCGGCTTATCTTCCGGTGGCAAAATAGGCTGGTGCAAGTGCGAACATTAGCGGCCGCCAGGGAGCTACTCGGAATGGAGGAAACATCTGCGTCGGCTGACGCCAGCGCCTCTCCAAGAAGACGACGCCGTTCCCGATCCCCAGCATGGCAAAGAGTGGGCCGACTTGGCGTAGCAGAGGGGCCATCTCCATCGGCAAGCCAGTGAAAGGGGAGAGGCTTTGGCCTCGGTGGCCCAGGTGACTGATTTGGGCCGAGTGGACAGCTCCTCGGCGGCCTAGGCCCCCCCAACAGCGGCTCTATCAACTCAGGTACTCTGTGGGACGGTTCTCCGCTGAAGGGTTACCCCGACCCTGGATTCGGGGGGTCATTACCAGGGTCTTCTACCCCCGACCCTTACGGTCATGTCCGACTTTCATTGTTCTCTTTCCAATTTTTGCTTTTCCTTCTTTATGTTTTGATTCTGAGGCTCCGCTGGGTTTTGGTAGGCTTGTTGGGGATGGATCCCGGTGGTGGTGGCTGGGGACCTGGTATGGCTGTGGTATGTCTGGTGTGTGTCTGGCGGTGGGCTGCATTGATTGGAGCGATGGGGGGAAGTTTTGGATTCGATGTTACCTGTTACAATAGGCTCCTGGAACGTCAAAGGCCTTAATTCTCCTCAAAAGCGCCAGAAAGTGTGGAAGTATATTCTTGATCATCAGCTAGATGTGGTGGGCCTTCAGGAGACTCATTTGGCCCGTAAAGATGAATCTAGACTTAAGCACAAGCAGTATCCCCTGATTTATAAATCCTCAGCCTCTACTAAGCACCGAGGGGTTGCGCTTTTGTTCCGCTCTTCCCTTCAGTTTCAGCCTATGGGGGTGCGGGGGGACAAGGAGGGGCGGTGGATGATGGTGAAGGGTATGCTCATGGGTAAGCTTTGCACATGGGTGGCTGTTTATGCTCCGAATACGGGCCAACATGGGTTTCTTGAGGCTCTCCTGAGAGTGATTGGGGACTTCGGGGAGGGAGCCTTGATTGTGATGGGGGACTTCAATTTGGTTTGGGATAAATGTCTGGACTGTTCGCATCAACAGAGGACGGAGAGGGGGTTATTTTCCCCGGAGCTCCGCGATACTTTGTTGAGTCTGGGCCTTATTGATAGCTGGCGCTCCCTCCACCCCCGCACTAGGGACTACACGTTCTATTCTCATGTTCACCACACTTATTCCCGTCTTGACCACATTTTTGTGCATCAATCTCTACAGGGCGACCTACGCGATAGCAAAATTTTTCCACTTTCGGTTTCTGATCATAGCCTTTTGGCGACGTGCTTGACCTGGGCCCCAGAGTCGTCCCCTCACCGCAAATGGTATTTCCCGGCATCCCTTACGCGGGATGAGGAATCCTGCAAGAAGCTTAGGGCGGCCATTGGTGAGTTCTTTGAACTTAATAAGATTGGTGACACCTCGGTCTTCACCCAATGGGATGCCTTCAAGGCGACGACTCGGGGCACGTGCATTGCATTGAACTCCGCCCTGAACAGGCTTTGTCGCGAGGAGAGGGAGGCACTGGAGGCGGAGCTGACGTCGTTGGAAACTGCGCATAAGCAGAATCCTTCTAGAAAGACCCTTCAACCTCTTGCTGCGGTGTGGGGGAAGCTTAGGGCGCACTATAATAATCGAGCTGAATATTCCCTCCTGCGCCTGCGGCGCCTCTCCTATGCTCAGGGCAACAAGGTGGGGAAGCACCTAGCACGGCAGCTCCGTGATAAACGTAAGAGGGAATATGTGGGTGGCATTCGGACCCCCTCCGGGGTGGTGGAACACAGGGATGCGGTTAAGGCAAGAACTTTGGCGACTTCTATGCCACACTATACTCGGCGGACCGCTTGGTACCGGCTGCCCAACGAGCTTACTTGGAGGGCCTGTCGCTTCCGCAGGTTTCCAAGGAATGGAATGAGATCTTGAAGGCCCCCTTCACTAGGGAGGAGGTGTTGTCAGCCATTCGGTCCCTCAAACTGCAAAAGGCCCCGGGCCCGGATGGCTATACGGCTTCCTTCTATCAGACATTCGCATCCGAGTTGGGTGACCACTTGGTGACTCTTTTCAATAACATGAGGGAGGAAGGCCATACTTCGGGCACTATGGCGGAGGCTATGATTTCGATCATTCCCAAGGCGGGGAAGGACCCCTCTAAATGTGAATCGTACCGGCCTATAGCCCTATTGAATGGTGATGTCAAACTGTATTCTTCTATTTTAGCTACCCGGCTCAAGGACCTTATGCCTGCCCTCATCCATCCGGATCAATCGGGCTTTATAAAGGGCCGTCAGACCCATGATAACACTAGACGGCTGATCCATCTGATCGAGAAGGCTGAGCGTTTTAAGATTCCGGCTGTTTTGCTAGGCCTTGCCGCTGAAAAGGCGTTTGATCGGGTGGACTGGGACTTTCTCTTTGGTACTCTATATGCTTTTGGCTTCTCTCCCAAATTTATAGACATGCTTCGGGCCAATTATCATGGCCCACGCTCGAGAGTTATGGTAAATGGTCATGTCTCACCCTTTTTCGCTCATTCCCGAGGCACAAGACAGGGCTGCCCCTTATCTCCCTTACTTTTTGCGCTCAGCATTGAGACTCTTGCCATTAGGGTACGAGAGGACCCTGATATTGTGGGCCTCCCCTTTTCGGGGGAACAGCACAAAATATCTTTGTTTGCTGATGATGTCCTCTTGTCGCTAGCTGACCCCGGGACTTCCCTCCCGCGGGTGCAGGACGTGCTGTCCCAGTTTGAAGCAGTTGCTGGTTTTTGGGTGAACCCCGGCAAATCATACATTCTCAACCTCACGCTTCCACCCTCTGAGGTAGAGCGCATTCGACCGCTTACGCCCTTATCCTGGGCTAGCTCCTCCATACAATATCTCGGGGTTCGGCTGACCTCTTCCATCGCCACCTTGTATGCAGCTAACTTCCCTCCTCTGCTGACTCAGATACAGGCTGAACTGAATCGATGGAAGCCTATGTTTATCTCTTGGCTGGGGCGCGTGCATGCCGTCAAGATGACGCTGCTCCCCAAGCTTCTTTATCTGTTCCAGGCCCTCCCCATTCCCTTGGACGGGTTTTTTTTTCGTCGTCTAAAGACTATGGTTCTGCGTTACATCTGGCAAGGGGGCCGTGCAAGACTCTCCTTTCTTACGCTTCGCCGTCCATTGCGGAAGGGCGGGGCTGGCCTTCCAGACATGCTTCTTTACTATAAAGCGGCACAACTCAGGGTGCTAGCTGAATGGACCCAAATGGAGTCGGAGAAGCACTAGCTGCATATGGACAGGAGTGTGGCGGGCCGCTCTATATGGGATTTGGTTTGGAAGGCAAAAGGGGATCGGCCTCGCAACGCATACATTAGCACCCCTACGAGCACCACTCTAAAGGTCTGGGACTCGGTCTCTAGTGATGAAAGATGGACCTCCTTTCCCTCCCCCTTCACACCTATTCACTTTAACCCAGCGTTTCCGCCGGCTCTTGTTGAGGGGCCCTTTGATGGGTGGAAGGCGGGGGGCTGCCACGCACTTACACATTTGTTCCATGGCTATGAGCCGCTTACCTTCCAAAATTGCATGCGTGACTATGGGGTGCCATCTACTGAGCGCTACCGGCACGCTCAACTGCTGCATTGGGCATTGTCTCCTGAGGTGCGGGACGCCGCGACGAGGCCTCCCACGGACTTCGAATCTTACATCACACGCACATCATCTATGAAGGGGGTGATTTCCTTCCTCTATGATTTACTGTTAACCACGGCTGTCTCACCTCGGCCTAGATACATGGGTTTGTGGGAGGAGCACCTGGGGCGGGATGTCTCCGATGAAGAGTAGTCTCATCTTTGGCGAGATCTGCACAAATTTAATCATTCTGTCGATCTGCGTGAAGCACATATGAAGACCATGCTCGATTGGTATCTGTATCCGACCCAGTTGAAAAAGATTTTTCCTTCCGCGTCTGAAAGATGCTGGCGAGGCTGTGGTTTTCTGGGGGACTTTCGCCATATCTGGTGGGATTGCCCCATCATACGCCCCTACTGGGAGGAGATTCTGTCTCATATTAGGGAGATCCTGGGCTACCCGATTCCAGATTCCATTGGCTTCGTGCTCCTGGGCCTTCGGGACCCGCTTTTGGAGCACCAAACCAGGGCTGACAAGCACATTCTTTGGCTCTGTTTGGGAGCGGCCAAATTGACTCTGGCTGCTGCTTGGAAAAAGAAGGAGGCCCCAGCTCTTTCCCTTTGGTTCGCTAGGTTATGGAGGTTGCTGAGTGTGGAGCGTATGGCGGACATTTTTAGAAATAACTTTAAGAATTTTACTTTCAGATGGGGCCCACTGGTCCGCTTTCTCTCTCGAGGGTTGCCGTCAGCGGTTTGCCCGCCCACCATACGCGCCCTTCATCTGTTTCAAGTGTGAACTGTGCTTGTGTGAACGATTGTTGTCAGGCCGCCACCAACGGGGGGTAGGGTACACCAGGGAGGTTGGAGCCTCTGGGGGGCAGGGGGGGGTTCAGTTTGTTTTTCCTTTCCAGAGGGGGATGTAGACGATTTGATTTTTTATGGTCTTCTGTGCCTCGTTGCCTTCCTTTTGGCCGAACTGCTTGGAGGCGTACATGGACTTGGTCGATTGAGCCACTGACTTGGATAGCCTTGCCCGATGCCAGTGTGGGCTTTCCCCTACGGGTTTCTCGGGGGACTTGACATTGTCCCGGGCAGATTTTTGGACTCTTTTTGAACTCTTTTTTCCTTCTCTGAGTGGTGACGCTGTTCGGCCCTTCTTTATTGTTACTGCTGCAAGACCTTTTACATTGGCCCCTGCGTGGGCACTTCTTTGATTTGAATTCATGTGCTTCCATCCCTTCTCTCTGCTGTTTTTTCTATCTTTCTATTCTCTCAATAAAAATATCTTTAACAAAAAAAAATACAAATATAATACTATAGTTACCAAAAGAGCCCATATTGGTGTTCAAGCGCAGAAATCCAAGAGGTTATTGTTAAAGAATCGAGCTGGGAAGATTCTCGCAGCTACATTAAAATTTCAAGATTTCTCATTTAAGTCCTCTCAAATTTCTTCTATTACTGATCGCTCTGGCTCTAAAAAATTTCAGACTGGAGAAATTCTCGAAGTTTTTCGTGATTTCTACAATAACTTATATACCCCTTCTAATCAAACTTCTTTTGAGCAATGCTAGGACTTCTTAAAATCTGTTCCAGTACAGACAGTTTCCGTGGATGATCGTACTCTTTTAAATGGCCCGATTTCCCCTGAGGAAATTATTACCGCAATTAAAGCTACTCGTTCTGGGAAAGCCCCGGGCCCTAAAGGCTACCCTATTTTGTTTTGTAAAACTTTTCTCTCTGCGCTTGTTCCCAAATTGCAATCTGTCTTTGATACTTTTATTAAAGATGGGTCTGTTTCTGGTACTGCGGCTGATGCTACTATTGTAGTGATTCCAAAAGAGGGAAAAGATCATTCAGACCCCAAAAACGTCCGTCCTATTTCTCTTCTCAACATGGAGGCTAAGATTTTTGCCAAAATTCTGGCCAAGAGATTAGAATCCTTTATTCCTAAACTTGTCCATCCATCTCAAACCGGTTTTGTAAAGGGTCGTCTTGCGCGTGATAATATACGCACTTTTTGCCATATTCTTGGATCAGCTAAACGGTCTCAATTCCCTGCCGCAGCCTTGGCCCTTGACGCTGAAAAGGCCTTTGACAAGGTCTCTTGGCCTTTTCTTCGTGCTGTCTTGTGTGCACATAATCTTGGTGACTCCTTCATTAATATGGTAATGTCCCTATATTCTCAACCTAGAGTTAATATAAGAGTTAACGGTGCTACGTCGTCCTTTTTTAATCTTCGTCAGGGCACTAGACAAGGTTGTCCTTTATCTCCGCTTTTGTTTTTACTTTCCATTGATCCTCTCCTCCGATTGATTGAGATGCACCCAGACATTAAAGGTTTTTCTTTTGGGCCTCATTGTATTAAAACTGCTGCGTACGCGAATGATGTTCTTATTTTCTCAGATGATCTTGCCTTGGCTATTCCTGCTATTTCAGATACCATCTCCCTTTTTTCAAAGGTTTCAGGTTACACCTTAAATAAGGATAAGACTGAAATGTTCCCTTTGAATGCCTATTGTTTCCCTTCACATATGGGCTCTGCTGGTTTTAAATGGCAGCCTACACATTTAAAATACTTGGGTATCTATTTTTGTTCTACCTTATATGCCACTACTGCCTATAATGAATCCCAGACTATTCTTAAAGTGCGGCGTCTTTTGGGCACGTGGTCTCCGAAACATATTTCCTGGTGGGGTCGCCTTCAGACTTAAAATGATGATAACACCCATTATTAATTTTGTATCCTCCATGCTTCCGGTTAAGTTATCGGATTTCTTCTTTCATGAACTTGATGTTCTAACCTCTAAATTTTTATGGAATGACAAACGGGCTAGAATTGCTTACAAATTCTTGCGGAAACCTTATGAAATGGGAGGTTGCAATCTTCCTGATTGGGAAAAGTACCAAACTCCCTTATTGGCATCTCAAGGAGCTCTATGGTTCTCTTCTCCCCCTATTCATGTTCCCTCTTGGTTGTTAATAGAACAGGAATTAGCGTCTCCATTGCCGACTGCCTCCTTTTGTACTGCATCTACCTTGCACATCCTGTTCTCTCGCTCTATAATTCTTGATACTCTTGCTGCGGTCCGGAAAGTCGACAAGAAAGTGGCGATTCCACTCCATAAATCTAGGTGGTCGTCTATTTGGCGGAATTCTAAAATTAAACTTAATATTACTCCCACTCTCATGTACTATTGGGCAGCTAAGGGGATTTCACTTGTTAAACATCTTTATGGTTCTAATAATGAGCCATTACCCTTTTCTACCTTGGCTCAACAACATTCTTTAACTAACTTAGATTTTTATACTTTTCTTAAAATTAAAGTGGCACTTGCTAAGGTACGTCTTCATCCTACCTCTCCTGCCATTTCTCTCTTTCATATCTGGACTAAATCGGGTCACGTAGCCTCCAAAATGTACACATTTTTATCATCTGTTTCATTACCCACGCATACGGTTGCTCAACAAAAATGGTTACATCATTTTGATCAAGGACTTACTGATCATATTTCTTCAGACACCTGGCAGCTGATTGGTAAACTTTCTCTTCGCAATAAAATCGCCCCATCATTAATGCAATCTAAATTTTTCTCCGTCAACCTTCTTCATTGGACGCCTGTTCGTTTACACTCGCTCAATCTCAAAGATGATAATTTATGCTGGAGCTGTGGCTTATTGACGGGCGATTTTCCGCATATGTTTGTGAATGTTCCCTTCTCCAGCCTTTTTGGGACCTCATTCATAAACATCTCACTCTCATCTTTGGTATTGAGTTCCAACTCTCTTTTCCATTAATTCTATTAGGTCCATTGGCTGCCCCTGTTCCTCTTCCCTTGGATCCCATGGAATTACAGTTGATGGATCTCCTTTTGACTATTGAAGTGAAAGTCATCCTTATGGAATGGAAATCCTTTTCCTCTGTTTCCTATCATACTTGGTGGGCGTGGGTTTCCTTTTTGCGTAGTGCTCACACTTCGGTTGATCATGCTTACCTTTCTCCATCTATTTCTAGTGGGGTTTGGAAGGCATTGGATAACTATATGGATTTGTCATCAAAAGGGTTGGTTGCACAATATCCTTTTGTTTTGTCTGGTTGAATAGCGTCTTGTGTGTCGGGTTAGTCCGTTGGAAATCCTTCTTTCCCTTCTTCTTCTTTTCCTTTCCTGTCTTCTTTCCCTTTCCATCTTTTCTGTTATTCTCTCTTTCTTTCTTCTTTCTTTTTTCTTTCCCTCCCTTACCCTGATTATACCAGCTGATAGTGATACTTTTGATTATTGATTCTGTATAAGACACTCATTTTCCCTTACCTACTTCATTTTTCTGTGTATGGCAGGCTACGTTTATTTAGGACTACATTTGCTGTGCTTATTCTTAAAGTTTAGCCTCTGATTGCTTTTTTATCTGGTGTCAATTGTATCATATTTATTGTATTATGTACCTCTTCTTCTTTTTAGCTTCTTTATAAAATAAAATTCTTTGAAATAAAAAAAAAAACTGTTGCCTGTCAGTTTTCTCCTTATTGATGTGGGTGTCTAGGGTGTGTTTGTACACTGATTTCTGAAGTCTAGCCAAGCCTTCTGAACTTTGTTTCTTCTTCTTACTTGTTGGGTACACTGTTCTTCGGAAGTGTGTTTGATAAGCGGTTATTGATGTTGTTTCAATTTGGTTGTTGTGGACCCTGATTGTCAGGGACTTTTGTATGCTATCATCTTCTGCTGAGTGTGTTGTTGAACTCGGGTATTGCGTGCCATGCCGTCTGTTGTGATATTTTATCTCTGATCTGTCTTTGCCCTTGCTCTTTTGTTCTCTCTCAGTCTCTTGTGTTTTCCTCACTGACGTGAGAAACATATCATTTTTCTCGTCCTCCCTTCCTGCCTAGAGGCATGTGCTTCTTTTTCTTTCGCAGCATCTTCCTTCATGCCCCCACTGTCCCAACTTGCTCCCTGCGTTCCCATGTCCGCCACTTGGGGGCTGAACTGTGGGACTCTCCAGTGTCATAATAAGCTACTGGATCCTCCCGTTCATGCATACCTTGACTTTCATCCATTTGCTCACTATTTGCAAATTGACATCCATTCCCAATCCATGCCAGGTTTTGTAGAAGCCAGCCTGCGCATACCAGAAACTCCATTACCTAGAATTCCCTGCTCATAGTACCTTGTCTCACAGTGCAGTTAATCAAAGTATGTGTTTGAAGTCAGAATTCTTTTTAACTCATCAGGTGTTTTGTCTTCTAGTGCTAAATCACATCTAGGCACTACATGTGAGATGTGTCCCTTCACTTGTCAGGAACCCCAAATGCTAGGCAAAACCCAAAACATCTCGTTGCTTTCTTTTCCTGGTAGTGAAGTCAGTTCTATCTCAGAGATAAGCAGCATACAGGCCATACTGACAAAAACTGAACCTGTGACCGACATAATCCCTGATGTGACAATATCCTGTGATTCAGACCAAAACCTTGATTTAACTGCTGCAACTGAAGCCAACCTCCTAATTGAGAAGGAACAAAATCCTGACCCTTTGTTTGCTCTCTTGCCTTCAAGTACACCACATATTGAGAAGTCAAGAAATATTACTCTATGCTGTAATGCACCTGTAACACCTTGTAATATAGAGGAAATTGAAAACATTTCCAAAGACCAAGTAATCTCTGACCTGTTTCCTCGGACTAAGTTATGTGAACTGCCAAATGGTAAAGGGTGTCTGGTCATCAGAGACTCTAAGATAAGCAGTATTCTTAGCCATCCCGAAGAAAGTGTTTCTGTGTGTTTTAACGAGCCAAGGAACTGTGAAGATTTCACTATTAACAACAGGGAATGTATTGTTCACGGGCCATAGCCATTCCCAGAATTTAAAGGTTGTCATCCTTGTGCCTGCCTGACATCAGCTTGTCTGCTTGCAGAGTCTCCGGAATCCTCAGCTGACCTACTGCTTTCAGAGACTTCAGCCCGCCTGCTGCTGTAAGAGTCTCCAGAGTCCTCAGCCGGCCTGCTGCCTTCAGAACGTCAGCCTGCTTGCCATCTGAGCCTGCAGCCTGCCTGCCCTCTGAGCCCGAGCCTGCAGCCTGCCTGCCATTAGTACTGGAGCCTCCAGACTACCTGCATTCAGAGCACAAGCCCTCAGCTCACCTTCCGAATAAGTCAGTCTCCAGCCCGTCTGACTTCAGAGGCAGAACTTCCAGCCTGTTTGACTTCTGAACAAGAGCTTCCAGCCTGTTTGACTTCTGAACCAGAGTTTCCAGCCAGTCTGACTTTCGAACCAGAGCTTCCAGACTGCCTGCCTTCTGAACCAGAGCTTCCAGGCTGCCAGCCTTCAGCACCAGAGTTTCCTGGCTGCCTGCCTTCAGCTCCAGAGCTTCCAAGTTGCCTGCCTTCAGCGCAAGAGCTTCCAGGCTGCCTGCCTTCAGCACCAGAGCTTTCAAGCTGCCTGCTATCAGCACCCGAGCCTCCAGGCTACCTGCCTTCTGGCCTCGAGCCTCTGTCTTGCCTACTTTTTGACCCTGTTCTTCCAGTTTGCCAGCCTTCAGAGGTCTCAGGACGTATACATTCAGAGACTGAATCTCCGCTATCAGAGACAAAACTCTCAACATGTAAGCCTCAAGGACCTGGGTCTCCTGCATACCAGCTTCCAAAGGCTCCTGTATGTGAGTCTTTTGTAGGTTTTCCTCCAGGGCCAGAACTTCAGGTCTGCTTCCTGTCACCTCCTTCATTTTCAGCCTGTTTGCCTTTGACCTCTGTGCCTCCTGCCAATCCATTATCTGCTTTTGACCCTAGATTCAATCTGCCTTTGTTTTCAGAGTACTACTCTAGCCTGCCATCATCAGGACCTCAAACACCTTTAATTCAGGCTTCTATGCCCCTGTCACTGGATTTGGACTCTTCAAGTTCTGCCTTCAATACTGCTGTTAATTTACAGCCTATTATCCAACCCTCCAGAACATCACAGCTTTCCTGCAGTCCTCTGGTATCTTGTACTTCATCTATGATGGAAACAGACTTACTTCTTATGAGCAAAGACTTTGAATCCAGTTCTAGATTCCGGGTAAGGGTCTTCGGAGGGGGTGTACTGTCACAACTTGCTCCCTGCATTTCCGTGTCCACCGCCAGGGACCTGAACTGTGGGACTCTTCAGTGTCATAATAAGCTACTGGACCCTCCCATGCATGCATATCTTGACTTTCATCCATTTGGTCACTATTTGGGAATTGACAAGCAATCCGTAAAACCAGATGAGACCAAAGAGGGATGGACTGAAGTAAAACGTAGGCGTTATATTAACCTCCCACCTGATTGTGCACCATATGTGGTGGTCTTAACTAACGTACCACCATCTGAAACCCATACGAGCCAGGGCCAACAAGAATCCCCTGAATCGTTGAATAGACAATGTGGGTTCCCAATTGCTTATTCTGACCAGGTGTTGACTACCAGAAGGGTTAACTGGATAGGAAACTCAAGGAAGAACTGCAGGGGCGACTGCGTCATTCTTAATTTTAAACATCCACAACACGCTGCTACCGTCCTGCTTAGAGCAGCTTCCCTACCGATTCTTGATAATAGTGTGTGTGTGCGGTCACTTGGTTTCTTTTATAGCCACCTTAACAAAGCTCCTTATGGCAACAATAGTACCAGGCCTTATACGCCCTTGCTTTTTTTTTTAAATAAAATTTTAATTTATTGCAAGAGAAAATTAAAGATTGAAAATCACATTTGTTATACATATATCCTTACATGAATATCGATACATAAATATCTATACATAAAGTTATCATTGTAATAAAAAACAGAGGATTACAATACTAATATGCACAAATATCTAAAGCATGACAAAAAGAGTTAACATGCCGGTCTCTCAAAACAATTAAGAAATTAGCTGATAAACGTTCCCCATGTTTTTTCCCTCCCTTTGAGTGCCTTTGGGCCCCTAAGTTTAGCCAATGAAAACTCCATGGTATAAATTTCATGGATGAGATACCACCATTCCATGACACTTGGTGGTTCTTTCGATATCCAAGTCCGCGCGATGGCCAACCTAGCACAAGCGAAAACAATTGATACCACGTCTTTGAAATTACTATTGATGTCTTGTATGTCTAGCAATACTAAGTGTGCAGAAAGAGCAGGTGTT
The DNA here is from genome assembly GCF_964263255.1 of Lissotriton vulgaris. Lineage (NCBI taxonomy): Eukaryota > Metazoa > Chordata > Amphibia > Caudata > Salamandridae > Lissotriton > Lissotriton vulgaris. The sequence goes on along the minus strand of NC_141693.1, from coordinate 1,060,095,907 downwards.
ATTATGTGTTTTTTATTAAGAACCCTTAATTATTCCCAACCAAAAAGATGTGAGTTTCGGGCACTGATAAAGCATATGTTCTATGCCGGCGGCTTCCATATTGCATTTTAAGCATTTAGTGCGTTCGTTAGAGATGTTTCCAGAGGTCCAACTAGAGATTCTTTGAGGCGTATAGTAGATTTGTGTGATTGTCCTGTAAAATTGTAACCTTAAATTTGAAGACTGAACCACCCTATTTATTTGTTTAAGCGATCCCGCAATCTAGTTAGAGTTAATGTTAATTCCTAATCTATAGGTCCATTTGTCCGCCATTTTCACACAGTCTCCTACTCGGCCTTTGGTAAGGCAAACATAGCTCTTACTAATAAGAGATTTAGTATAGTTAGAATAGATACATTGTAAAATGTCTGAGTGTTCTACTCTCTCAATTTTCATTTTATTAATCAAGAAATCCTGTATCTGTATGTATTTAAAATACGTAGTGTCTTTAATTTTATATAGTGTTTTTAGTGCATTAAAACTTAGAAGGCCATCTGATCCGTATAGATATCCTAAAGTATTTATACCCTGATCTATCCATTGGACACAAGCGCCGTCAGAGAAGATGTTTGGCATCCCTGGATTCCCCCATATTGGAAGTTCAGCATTAAAAAATGAGATTTTGTCTAAACTCATAATTTGGTTCCAAATTCTTTTGATAGCTCTTGCGGTCCTAAATTTAACCCTCTTGTAGTAGTTTGGGTCATGTACACGAAAAAGGAACTGATTGCTTTGTGGTATCAACATGAATTGATGAAAAAATAGGGGAGCTTCTTTAGACAAAAGACTGCGTATACGCTGGATGAAAGTAGCAAAAAAATAAATTTTTAGATCTGGAAAGTTTAGTCCCCCCTTTTCGATTGATAGTTTCAATGCAGTCATTGACCTGCTGGCTTTTTTGTATCCCCATATATAGCTGCTACAGATACTTTCTTTTTTCTTTATATATAAATTGTTCAGTTGCATCGGAATAGACCTAAATAGATATAGTATTTTCGGTACAATCTTCATTTTAATTATATTTATACGTCCTATCAGACTGAGTGGTATTTTATTCCAATTTTTAAGAGTGGTAGTAATCTCTTTAAGTAGAGGGTCATAATTCAGTGCAATGATTTTCTCGATGTTAGCAGTAAGTTTGACTCCTAAGTAAGTGGCATTGGAACAAAGCCCTATTACCCGATGTACAGGTTTATAGTTCGCCATCACTTGGGTTTTATTGACATTTAGCCTATATCCCGAGATGTCACCAAAGTTATTAGCTTCCTCAATTATTTGAGGTGTGGCCAGTACCAGATCAGTAGAATATATGGCTATATCATCAGCGAAAGCTGTGATTTTTAGGCGCTTGCCTTCATGTTCTATTGAGATTATATTCTCTTGAGCTGTTAGCGCATTTAAGAATGGCTCTAGAGCTAAAGCGAATAACAGGGGTGATAATGGACACCCCTGTCTAGTCCCCCTTTTAATTGGGAAGTTAGCCGAGTTGTCTCCTAGATAGCTAACTATTGCTGTTGGTGACTCATATAAAGATTGAACCCAAACCAGATATTGCCCTTGTATGCCATACGCCTTCAGTGTTGCCCAGAGGTACTCCCACCCCACTCGGTCAAATGCTTTCTCTGCATCTAGCATGACCATTCCGAGTGGAGTAAGAGTAACCGAGGCAACATCAAAAGCTGTTACAGCGGTATTGACATGGGTAGTGGTGTCTCTTCCCACCACGAATCCATGTTGTTGACAGTTGACCAAGTCTGGCATTATAGGAGCTAAACGATTTGCTAATACTTAAGCAAAGATTTTTGCATCAGTATTAATTAGTGAAATTGGCCTATATGATCCCTGTTCCTCCGGTGTTTTTTTTTTTTTTTTTAAGAAAACAATTTTGGCAGTACGCCATGAAGTAGGAGCACTTCCAGTTTCCCCCATAGAGTCTATCACCTGCTGGAGTAGAGGGAGTAATTCCTGTTCACAAGTCTTATAGATCTCTATAGGCAAGCAATCTTCTCCAGAAGCCTTGCCTGTGGGGAGTGCTTGTATAGCTTTCCCTATTTCCTCGGTTGTGATTTTGGAGCCAAGTAGTCTAGTTATTTCTGGATCTAATCTCTCAGGTGTATGTTTCTCTAAATAAGATTTGATTGCTTCTAAAGTAGGTGTGTTTTCTGGAGTATATAGATGACAATAGTATTTGGCAAATTGTTCCAAAATCTGTTCTGATTTTCTATACACTTTAGAATCTAGCCCTTTTATTGTTTTAATAGTAGTTTTGACCTTTTTATCGGCTACCTTATAAGCCAAGATTTTCCCAATTCTGTCTCCCCCTTCATACTGTGCAAGTTTATATTTATGTATCTTGGAGCTATATTTTTCCCTAGGAGTTTTCTTTAATGCCACCCTTAATGACACTAATCCTAAACTTAACTCTTCAATGTTGGTTTTGCCTTGAAATATAGCCTCTGAGAGTAGTTGTTCAGCTAATAGAATATTAGATGTAGTTGATTTTTCTGCCCCACGTTTTTCAACATTGTCCCGAAAAATGTATTGTTGTACATAACCTCTAATGCTACATTTACACGCATCCCATACATAATTGACAGTAGTTGAATTAATATTCAGTGAAATATATTCCTTTATATGGCTTTTAATACCAAGGATGAATTTAGAATCGATTAGCAAGTATCTAGGGAATGTAAACATCCGGGTTGTTTGTTTAGAGTCCAAAACTTTAAATTCAAACAATATCGGATTGTGATCTGAGGTAACTTTGGGGCAAATTTCTATTTCACAATTCTCTAAAATATTGTCTGTTGCCCATATCATATCGATTCTAGAACAAGTTTTGTGTGGAGCTGAATAGTAGGTGAAACCAGCTATAGCAGGATGTTTAGTGCGCCAGACATCTTTCAGAATGTGTATCCTAGCCAATTCTACTATAGCTGATCTCACCTTACCCATCCTATTTCTGTTTCCTTTACTTGTTGAATCAATTGCATAGTTCATAACGCAGTTAAAATCCCCCATTATCAACAGTTCACCATCCCAATCTAGTAATTCAATATTCAATTGCTCATATAATTTGGGTATATCTAAGTTAGGTCCATAAACAATACAAAATACATAACATTTTTAGGTCTCGTGACCTACAATGCACGCAAGGGCATTGAGGGAGCGAGAATTCAAGTGCTCAAAATCCTCGTGGAACCACGGGCTTTTTGCTGCGGTTTTCATTAAGTTCACGTGGCCACAGGCACGCGCTTTTGGGCCATAAACTTGCATTTCTCCTCCCCCTCCCCAGCCAGCTTCCCCCAGGCCGTAGCAGCACTCCTCCCACACCTTTGAAGTGAAGCTTAGCTTCACTTCAAAGGCCCCTGCTGCTTCACACCGTGTCGCATTTCTCCTCCCCCCTCCCCTTCTCTGCCTTCCCTCCGTCTTGTTGTTGTTGGCCTTCCTCTGCTTGTTAAGTGTTCTGTTTGGTTTACTTCGTGCATTAAACTTCGGCAGCTTCATTTGCCCTTCCGTCACGTAATCTCCCTTTGTCGTCCCACCCACCCCCACACAACACTGCTTGCCCACCGCTCCGAGGTCGCTGCTTTTTTCTTTAAACTTAAATTATCGCTTCATTTGTAGTGCCGTCACTTAATCTCCCTGTGCAGTCTTCTCTCCATCCCCTCGCCCCTCCCACAACACTACTTGTCTGCCCGCATCACCCCTGCTAGATAATTGCTTTTTTTGTTTAATTTAATTTCGTAGATTGATATAGCGCTGGCAAGGCGGAGTGTAAGTGATTTTCCCAGAATCACAGGATGTTGAGGCGACGCCGAGACTAACATCGATCCCCAGCATCCGAGTCAGCCGCTCTAACCGCTGTATCACATCCTCTCCCTCTGGGGATCCATGTTATGAGTCTCCTTTTGTTGACAGCAGTGTCAGCAAAGACATGGTATCAGGTGCAAGGAACCACATGGTTAGATTACATCAAAATAATATATCTGAAAAGAGAAACATGCAAATATAATATTTGATGGAATCTAACCAAGTTACTCCTTACAACCGCTACCACGTCTTTTTTCCCACTGCTATATTGGTTAAAACACATGTGCGTGTCTTTCTGCATCTCGGACAGGTTGTTGTACTTTTGTGTTTGGTTTACATCTGTTGCCCGGACCTCACGATGAGCTTCGCAGCATGTCCAATGCAGTTTTGGTTGTTTTTTTAATTTTGCCAGATGGAGTTATTCATAAGTTCAAATGCCGCTCAAGTTACATTGCTATATGCGAAGATCTCTGTTATTTGTGGTTTAGAGTCACTCACACAGTCAATAAGATGGCCACATCAGAGCTCGACTTCTCGCTTCAACGGTGCTGCTCTTATGTCAGGGGACTGAAACCTGGGTCTGATGTCAGCACCCTGAAATCCCTCAGTAGACGTTACCCTCATTGACGCATGTGCAGTGCTCACCGCCAGCGGTACACATTCTCTAGATATATTTGTACCTCCACAACATATTAAGTGACCAACATATTAACTGAATGTCTCTTTATTTTGCTTCCTTTGTAATGATTCGTTTACATTGCCACTTGGGTGCTGTCAATTCTATCTTAGAAACTGTTCCCATTATTTCCCTGCCTGCCAACTTTCTCCAGCTGTGTACCCTGTTAAGGCGGCAGCTGCTGCGTATACTGACTTGTGACGAAGTCACGCAGCAAAGGTAGTTGCTAATTGGATTTCATGATTGTTAGCATTGGCTTGGATGCTTCCATGACCTGATTGGCACTGATGTCGTGGAGCACAGCTAACGACTGCACTTGTTTCCACACCAGAACGGAAACTGGGCATATTTCTCGCGAGGCCATCTCTCTTTGGGACAAGATAGTATCTTATTTTGTGCAGCCAGAGCTCTTAATTTGCACCCCTGTCCTCACACCGTAGAAATGGCATGTAGGTGCCTGGTACAAAGAAAGCTATATGCCTTATTACTATAATACTGTTCTTTTGTGAAGTTTTTTAATGTATTGCAACCTAGATTAAAAACTTTTACCCTTGACAGTTTCTTAGCTGCTCTGGTTCTCGGTTGTTCGAAGACACCCTTTGGAGTGCATGATTGAAAATGGTGTTGCTGGTAGTAAGATCTGTATGAGAGGTGTGTGAGGTTTGGAAATGTGCTTTAAACATAGTGCGACAGCAGCGTTGCACATAAACATGAGATAATAAATAGTGTGACATAAGAGACAGTGGTGTACATTTTACCTATGGTTATATTCAGGAATTAATAGTAGTTATGCAACTGAGCCTATTTTTAAGTGGTAAAAATTACTTAACAGTCGATGTACTGAACACAATCCACAGGACAGGTCTATAATTGCGCATTGAGGCAAAAGTATGACATTTGGCCGTGTTCTTTATATTTTAATAGTAATTTCGATTATGTGAGCTGGCCTCAAGCACCATGAGCTGATATGTTCTAAAATGGATGCCAAATTTTTAATTTACTGCTTTCACATATAATTTCTCTACAGAAAACATACAATATATTATTTTCCATAGGAGTCACTGTTGTATCTTAATATCATTCTAAAATGCTGATATAAGGAAATCACTAACTTACTAGAGTCCAATTTAAAAAAAATGAAAAAGTCTGAAAGGGATCATGATTTGTCTTAATTATATCACTGCAGATCACAACCCTTGCACAAAAGTGTACAGGTATGATTGTAGGGGTAGATGAATCATTTTGTGTCTCTTTATAAAAGCAGTTGACATATGTAAGTGGCTCTGTTTTGTTATAGATTTAGTACATTTTGAGGACTCCAGGATCAAGAACAGTAGAATTTAGTGGCACATTTATCTGTATGAAGAGTTTATTTGCACTATGAACATTTCAGATAGACATCACGGATCCTTATTTAAACTAGAGACAGGGTAATGCAGTTACATTTATTTTGAGACCAATACAGCGCAGTGAACAGTGGCAGTCCATAAACTCAGAGCATGATTCATGCACTGCTCAAACAATTATATGGCACCACCAGAGGCTTCAGATTAGGCTGTATCTTTCTCCAATTCATAAGGCTCCAGGAGCTTTACAAAGAACCACAATCAATATTAACAAGCACTGGCGTTGCCAATAGGTCTCGCAGTAGGAAAGTTGAAGCTATTACAATTGCAAATAACAATGCCTTTTATTTTTGTTTTCATTTTAAAAACATAAAGGGCTTTGTCATTTACAAAACCAATAGCTCCAACTTTCCTACTGCGAGACCTATTGGCAACGCCAGTGCTTGTTGATTAAGTTGCAATTGTACTATTGCCCACCTTCCTTTGGTATCCGCCGAGGTTTTGATAATATTCGTTCTTAACCATTTTTGTTTCAAGATAGCTGCCCCTCGGATTGATGCCCCTAAGGTGGAACAGACAACAAGGTCATAACCCATTTGTGATAAGAGCTTACGATCTTGATATCCAAAATGGGTTTCAGAAATAAATGCCATATGAGGTTTGTACATATTCATTTCTGCTTGTACCAATTTTCTTTTTCATTTATTATTGAGACCAGCAACATTCCAAACCAAGCATCTAAGAGAAGACATATCTTATGTTTGTATTATCAACCTCCTCTGTAGAATATACTGCTTGAAAACAAATTCAATAGCCTTGTAACCCGTTTCTATACATATTACACTACATATTACACTCTTGCAATAAAGGTTTTCCCACTTTTTATCCCTACCCACCCCAGAGTCACAGTCCCACCCCCACCCTCTCACCCTCAGATCCCTCAGGGGGAAGCACCCCTCTATCCCTTGCTGCCTCTGGAGGGGCAGCACGGTGAAGTTGTGAGCATGGAGTCTGCTCCTTCCGCTATCGAATCAAAATATATATATATTAAAGAGGAAAGCTTTAAAGTAATAGAAAAAGATAGTAAAAATTAGAAAGAAAAGAACTAAAGAAAAAAGAGAATAAAGGATGTATAGTGAAAAAAAGAAGGGAGAGCAAGAAGAAAAAGAAAAAGGTAAATAAGTTCCAATCAGAACATGTCTCCTTCAGTGATTTAGCTTCAATTAATTTTCAAGCTACTCAAATAATCAAAATTGAATCTTATTTAAGTCATTATTCTTTCTCTCTCGTAAGTTTCTCTAAATTTGTAATCGCCTCTTCTGGATCAGTAAAAAATAGTGATTGGCCATTCTTAATGACTTTAAGGCGAGCAGGTTCTTATAGATACGCCATACAACCAATAGCTTTAAAAGAGTCTATCAATTTGCGAAGCTCCCAACGTCGATCCATTGTGGCCTTACTCAGATCAGAACGTACAAAGAAAGTGATATTATCGATAGTGACTGGGGTATGGGATTTGGCTTTAAGAGCTACAGCTTGCCTCAGTAGAAAGTTCCCGAAATATATCAAAAAAGGTCTAGGAAATGTGTTATTTTGATTCCTTTGGAAAGGGGGCAATCTATGAACCCGTTGCAGTTGAGAGTCCCAGTCCCAGTCTGATAGATCACTAAAAGCTTTTTGGAAGAGTTTAACAACAAAGGTTCGGGGATCAGCCCCCTCAATGCCCTCGGGAATTCCAAACAATCTTAGAATATGTCTGCGTGCCCTATTCTCCATATCTTCGACCTTGGCCTCTAATTTAGAGATACGTGTTGAGTGAAGTCTTGTTGTTGACTCTGATCGTGTGGCACCTTCTTCGACTCCTACAACTCGTTGCTTCAGATCTTCTATCTCTTGCGTGGCCCCACCGAGTTTTTGACACACTTTGCTCATGGAAGCCTGTAGTTTAGTATTATCCTCTCTTAGTTGTAGATATTGTTGTTGACTTTCCAGTCTTTGTGCCATGAGAGTCTGCATAATTAGATCCATAGATGTAATATCTGAGTGGGTTTGCATTTCTTCCCCTGGTTTAGCAGTTGGAGTTTGCGAATGGCTTGTTGTATTGCTATGTTCTGACATTATGTCTGAGTTATTAGCAACCAAGGAGCTGGGAATGGTAGTTGCATTCGCTATTTCCGTATGGCCAACGTTTGATATTCCCAGTGGATGATTATCAGTGTCGATTTCAATCGACATTGACCTTGTCTTGGAATTTGTTGAAGCAGTGAGCAAATTAGTAAGTTCATTTGTTACCGGACTACTCATCAGATTGGTAGTTGGAGATGTAGTTAGAGTATCTAGCTGTATTGTTGTAGTGGAGCCAGTATTGACCAGTCCATTTTCAGTCGGTAAAGTTAGTAGAGTTATTACAGTTATTACATCCGGATTGGTTTTGGTAATTTCTGTTCTAGAGAGTATATTTTTATCACGTGCAGTCTGGTCTTCCTCAAAGCTTGCACCAAATAATCTTAAGGCCATACCCTTCACTCCTCCTTTTGCCTCAATCCATTTCCTCAATGGGCTATCGTCGACTATGGCCTTGCGCCCCTTCTTGTTTGCAAAAGGGTCTTTGCTCAAAAGTTTGCGAGTTGTAGGTTTTTGTTTAGTTTTTGCTTTCAATTTTGTTTTTCTTGTCCCAGTGGTTCTGCCAGCATTATTTCTATTAGCAGATGTTTCCATTTCTGTCTCGCCCTCTTCAGAAATTTCTTCATATTCAGGGTTGGAGCTTTCTTCTGCTCTTTCTATTTCATCGTTTAGTAAGCAGACATTCTTTCCAGATACATTTCCAGTAACTTGCTTCTCAAGTGTAGATTCAGCTACATTTGATTCAGTCAGTTGTGCGATCTGCATGTTATCGATATGGCCACTTATTTCAGCCTCAGTGTCTAAATTAATATTTGGTATTGCAGGTACACTGTCAAAATGAAAGTTGACATCCCCGTCTACTGCATCAGTATCGAGATACATGGTAGCGCTTTCCTTTCCCTTTCCCTTTGCGGTTGCTGCCTCGAATTCAAGGGAAGGATCACCATTTGTGTAAAAGTCGGATTTGTTGGCTTTATCTGCATTTTCAGTCTTATTTTTGCCTTTGTCTTTTCCTTTTGAAATCACTTGGCCAGTATCAATAATAGTGGGCAGGACAGGTGTAGCACCGGTTTTATCATTGTTCCCTGTCTTCACTAGCTCGTTTTGAGAAGAGAGGGTCTGGCAGTTTAGAGCCTCCCCTCGAGAAGCCAGTGTTTCATCATCACTGCTGGCGCTTCTATCGAGCATAACTAAGCAGGGTGTCCGCCCTTCTGCCGTGGCCACAACTATGCTCTTGCTTCCAGTACTGATAATGTGAGCTCCCGCCAAAGCTCCCGTAACAGCCTTAGTCTTTGTGGAAGACCCCCCCGATGTCACCTTAGCCTCGCTGGCAGACATACCTGTGTCATCCAGTTTCGCCGTCCTCCCTGCCCTGGCAGTTCTAGTAGAGCGGGTGGTTTGTCTCGATGTCATCGACGCAGCAACAGCAGAGGGGCTCGACTCTGTCAGTTCTAGTGATAACCGCGCCGTTCGGTCTTCAATCAGAGTGCACAGCTGTGAAGAGAATAGTCCAAGGCCCGCCCTATTGCACGCCCGGCCGAGCGTTCAGAGGGAGCCGGTATTCCTGAGCTTCCAGACCGGCAACACCCCTTTGCTTAGCCGACATACAAACTGCAGCATCCGGATCCAGCCACGGTAGGAGCAGCAACAGGTATTTACGAGTTTTTTTTTTTAAGGAAGTGCTTTTGAATCAGCGACTCGTAGCTCACGGTGGATGGCTGTTAAAAAACGGTTCCGCATAAGCACTTTCTCTGCTTTCTCTGCTTTCCTCTCAGTTTTCCTCGCATTTTTCCAGGTAAGCGGTAAACGGTACGGAGCTACTCCATGTGACCTCCTTCACCTGGCGGCTACAGCCCGCCATCTTGACTCCACCCCCGTACAACCTAGGCACTATCAATCGTGCTCTCCTCAACTCCACTCCCACGCATATTGCGGATCACCTAGGCCTTATACGCCCTTGCATAGACCACTATTTGATATACCGATTAAAAATCGATTCAATAGTTTAAACCCCCTGGATGAAAACGACTGACTTGCCCAGGATCATCAGTGTAAACCTGACGAAAGTCGAAGTGCCCAGCTATACAAGGTGGTTGATAATACCATTGCACCAGAGTCTAATGTGATGGCTAACTTAAGTCCGACCACCGTGAGTGGTTCCCAGAGTTCTGGTAACGGGAATGAGGAAAATGGTATCAAGTGCCCTCTGCCTCCGGATGAAATAGGAACAGGGGGCAAAGGGATTAAAATTGTTAGCTGGAACGTTGCAGGACTAAAATCTAAGGGGAATGTTCTAGGCTGGTCGAATTGTATTAACACCTATGACATTCTTTGCTTCCAAGAAACATGGTGCAGGGAAGAAGTCAGTTATGAGGGATTTGTCTCCTATAATTTGTCAGCGCAGGGTACTGGGCCAGGGAGAGCAAAAGGTGGTCTATTGATATTAGTTTCTTTACAACGCCCAATAGTAATAAAAAAGTATATCACTGTGGGGGGCCATGTTCAGATTCTTTGGCTCGTGGAAGACAAAGGGCGTAATATCCTGTTGTTAAATTATTACAATAATATTTTTGATAACCCCAGGGTGAAAATTGTAACTGACCTGGCCAGTACAATTGAAAATGTATGTCTAGAAGGGAATGTTACTTTTGATTTTATTTGGGTGGGTGATTTTAATCTCACATTATGCGAACTGTCAACACAAAAGGTCTGTGGGATCACTAATAATGCTGGATGGGACGATTTGCACTTTGGACATAACAGTTATGGAGAAGCATTACATAAATTCATGGGCTGCTATGACCTGGAAATTATGGATTACATGAAAGATGCAAACGGTCAGACCATTCTGACTTTTAAAAACCGACATTCTAGCTCTGTTATTGACCATGTGATTGTTTCCTCCGATATTACCTCGTGTTGTGCCCACCCCAGAATTGAAGAAACTACATTGAGTGACCACAATTATATCATACTGGACCAGTGCTTAATTTGTAAAATATGAAGTGCAGGTGCTCAAACCCACTTCCCTTGGCTCCACCCACTTTAACCAATGGCTCCACCCACTTACTCCACCCCAGTGCTTAATTTGTCAAAATAAATGCCAGGGCCCTTTTCGGGAGATCACGACAGCCTGCACCACACATTGCTCATGCCAGCGCTGCCAATGAGAGTTCCAACACAACTACATACCATCTCACTCCTAAAAGTGATATAATTCAGGCTTTTTTTTAATGTATTCTGACTTATTAAACACAGTTGTTGTGCTCTTGTGGGCAATATTTTGCAGGCATGGTTGGGATTTTAATTTTAAGGTTAATAAAAATAGAGAGAAAGAAAACAAATGTGAGCAAATCATCCAAAACCGGCGTTTCCCCTTTTGTAACATACTTTAAATAAAAAATATACAGGAATAATACAATTCAAATCTGTTTTAGACCTGTCTCATCTATCCATAAATGATTAGTAAGGCAAACAAAGACAGAACAGACGTGTAAAAAGGTGAGACAGGGAGAGGACTGTAAACAAGTTTGTATTTAACCTTCCAGAATTAGAAATTAAGTTCAAGTAAAGGAATATTTATTTCACTGTGTAAGGGGCAGTGCTGGCCTCAGAAATAGAAAGAGAGGGGCAGAATAGGGAGAAATAAGGGGGTTGTGATGATTGTGAAAAAGGACTGTGAAGAATAGAGCACTTGCAAGAGCGAGAAATATGAACAGAAGTGGAGCGAGGTGCAGAAAGAGGAATGAGGAAAATTAAGCAACCTTGCCATTGGGCTGCGCCGACAGGCCCTAGAAATTCTTGAGACCCTTGTGCTTAATAGTTTAGAAGACAAGCATTGAGCACAATGCACTTCAATCGTGCCCAGCATCAAAACATGACACCGACACGCAGCTCCTTTGCTAATGCACCTCAACAGTAAACTTGCTTTACTCTGGTAACGAAAGCATAGGACTCCCACAGTTAATGCAGGGCAGAATAGAATGGTAGAGAAACACAACGACGACGTGAAAACCAGCACAAACACCACCCGCCCAGTATGGCAGCATTACACTTTATTAATCAAATAAAAAACATCCTGTTCCACCTCAAATTGAGCCTGCACCCGTACATGCAAGGGAGTTAAGAGGGGGGCGTGGCTTGGGCGCCGATGGCGATGGTCGCCTGAGAGCTCGGCTCCGGGACTGAGCCCGTGATTATCCTGTAAATCGGAGGCTGCGGGGCACCCCGACCCCCGCATTCTGCTGATCGGCCCGACGGAGACCTGCCGGGGCTCTTGGCGCAGTCCGAACGAGCGGTGACCCGGCGAAAAATCTGAGTTTGTGGAACTGCGGAGTGCGACCCAACATGGCGCCCGGACTTCATTGTCCCCTTGGCCGGATCCATTAGACTGATGGAACATCACTAGCAGCGGCGCGCCCCCTGCTCTGCCGTCTCCCAGAGATGTGAGGAACTGGACATCGGTCAGATCGGACTCTTTCAACGAGGATCGCACTCGGACGGGCAGATGCCCCCGCTATAGTGGATCCCGCACGCGGGCGCCTGGAGGTCCCGACGGTGGCCCCACTCCCTGCACCGCACTTGGCTACTTTTTCCTGGCCGACCCACTTCCATGGGAGGCGCAACCCTTTGGCGCCGCAGATCATCCGGTGGAGTCGGTGACCCTCACTCCGGGACTCTATCGGCCGCACGGGCCTGCCCGACCTGGCGACGATTGTCTCCGCCTCCTCCTCGGTGCCCTCAGACGACGTGGTGGTGGCACGAGCCGAAGCTGAGGAGGTCCAACAGGCCCTGGAGACGGGGATTTCCGGCACTCGAACTGAGGCCCAGCAACCAGGAGTGTCATAGCCGGTGCCTGCACTCGGAGAAGCCTGCTCCTGGACCCGCACGGTGTGCTCCCGGCGACATGGGGAAACCTAGAGGAGCCAAGGGGGCTACCCCAGCCACCTCAGACTCGGAGTCCCAGGACAAAGAGGAACGTGGGGACCCGGAGAGTTCTGGTGGTGCGTCAATGCAGCAGCAATTTGACCGCGTCTTGGAGGCGATTGCGACCACGCGCTCGGCCCTCCAGCAGGACATTGCCCAGGTAGCGACGAGCCTAGGCCTCCTTAGAGCGGATCACGGCAAACTCTCGGACAGGGTCAAGGAAGTGGAGAGCTCGGTGAAAACCTTGGATCCGGCGCAGCGAACCCTGGCTGCAACTATGAAGGATGCCCTGTCCCGGATTACGGCCCTGGAGCAGAGAGCGGAGGATGCGGAAGGCCGTAACAGGAGGAATAACATTCGGGTGGTGGGCCTGCCGGAAAAGATTGAGGATGGCGACATGGTGGCATACTTGGAAGCCTGGCTCCGAGACACGGTGGCCCCGGAGGGTCTATCCTCCTTCTACACCCTGGAGCGCGCCCATAGAGTCCCAGCGAGGCCACCACAACAGGGTCGGGCCCCGCGACCGGTGGTGGCACGGTTGTTGCACTTTCGGGACAGAGACCTCATCCTCAATGTCTAATGTGATGGCTAACTTAAGTCCGACCACCGTGAGTGGTTCCCAGAGTTCTGGTAACGGGAATGAGGAAAATGGTATCAAGTGCCCTCTGCCTCCGGATGAAATAGGAACAGGGGGCAAAGGCCCCGGGCGCCCTGAATTACAGATACGCGCAGCGGAGGCGAAGGAGGCGGTAGCAGCGGAGGTCGAACGGCTTCGCTGTTTTGACTACAAGGCCTATACGGTTCGGTCCATCGCAGAGGGGGATAGGTCGAGCGCGCTGCTGGCATGGCTAGCCAACCCTACGCGCCAGTCCTCACTGACGACGTCCATGCGCAAGGCAGACGGGACTGTGGTGTGCACTCAGCCTGAGATTCTGAGTTGCTACCGGCAATACTACGAATGTTTGTACCGCAGTCGCTCTGCCCGAGACCCTGACTTGCTTAATAATTTTCTGCAGCCTCTGGAGCTCCGAACAGTGGAGCAGGACGTGGCGAAAGCCCTGGGGTCCGACATAGAATTGGGAGAGATCCGTAGCGCCATTAAAAAGATGGCGAGGAATAAGACCCCGGGCCTCGACGGCCTTCCTGTGGAGTTCTACGCAGCTTATGCTGATCTCCTAGCCCCTAGGTTATTGATAGTCTACAGAGAGGCGAAGAGGCTTGGGCGACTCCCGGGATCGATGTGCGAGGCCTTGGTGGTTCCCCTCCTCAAGCCCGGAAGGGACTCATCCGATCCGGGGTCTTACCGTCCCTTATCAATGCTGACGGTTGACTATAAAATACTGAGCAGCATCTTGGCCTCGAGGCTGCTGGGGCACATGAGCTCCCTGGTACATGAGGACCAAGCTGGATTCATCCCCAGGCGTAACACGACCATGAACATTCGCAGGTTGTTCCGCTTGCTGGGAGAACCGCTTGTGGACGCCCCGTGCCCGGTTGTCTTATCGGTAGACTTAGAGAAGGCTTTTGACAGCCTGGAATGGGACTACCTTGGTACTGTGCTACGGAGGTTCGGTCTCGGTGAGGGCTTCATCAGGTGGACCAAGGTTCTGTATGCCTCTGCTTCGGCCAGGGTTCGGGCGGGACCGCTAATTTCCTCACAATATCCGGTGGAGAGGGGCACGAGGCAGGGTTGTTCGTTATCCCCGCTTCTCTTTGCGCTGGCGGTGGAGCCACTCGCACTGCACCTCCGATCGGGAGCCCATTATACGGGCCTGTGGACTCCTTCGGGCCCGCACTACATTTCGCTGTATGCAGACGACCTGCTGCTCTTCCTCGAGGACCCGTTCGCCGCCTTGCATGGAGCTGCGACGGCGCTCACGGAGTTTGGGGAAGTCTCGGGCCTCCGGGTGAACTGGACTAAGACCTGTCTTTTCCCGGTTCGCAGGGGCACCCCTAGCCCTGCTCTCAGTAGGGAGATTAGATGGGAACCCGACTGCTTTAAATACCTGGGGGTGTACGTCTATCATGAACCATCTGACCTCCTGGACGGGAACATTGCCCGCGGCACTCGAGCACTTCGAGGCAGTATGGACTTCTGGGCCACGCTACCGCTCTCGGTGGCAGGGCGGATCGCTTTGCTCAAAATGGTGGCGCTTCCCCGGTTGTTATATTATTTCCGGACGCTGCCGATCTGGATCCCACCGGCCACGTTTCGGCTATTACGATCTATGATAGTCGGATTCCTCTGGGGCTCGGGCCGCCGGCGGGTGGCCCTCAAGACCCTGATGAGGCCGAAGGATGAGGGTGGGCTTGCAGTGCCGGACTTTGAGAAGTATTATTTGGCGGCGCAGCTCCAGACCTTCACCCAGGAGATCGCCCGGGAATTCCGGGGCCCAGAAGACAGAAGGGGTACGGGTATAGCCAGGCATGTTCTCTCCTTCATAGCGCTGCGACAACGTTTGGCCTTACAGGACTTGTCGCTTGAGGAGCGGACCGTTCGCCTGTGTTGGAACCGAGCTCACGCCCGGGGCCACCTGAGAATACCGTATGCGCCCGAAATACCTTTGGGGATGCTGACGGCTTTGCCCCATGGCGGCGATTGGTCACGGTTGGCGAACTGGGAGGACGCAGGCTTACAGCTGATAGGTGACCTATACGAGGACGGGGCGCTTTTGCCCTTTCAGGAGCTCATTGATCGCTTCGAGATTCCTCGCGGCGACTTCCTGCTGCACTCGGCCCTTATCCAAGCGATTCAGGCGCACTGGAAACATGGGCAGGAGGAACCCCCTTTATCTCCGGTGTGCCAATACGTGATGATGTCTGCGGGCACGGTGAAGGTGGTCACTTGCCTTTATGGCAGACTGATCAATGAGGGGCTGGCTCCCCTCACTACTCTGAGAACCCGTTGGGAGGAGGACATTGGCAAGGAGATCCCGGAGACGACCTGGTCCCAGCTGGTGCGGCGAGCCTGGAAGGGCACACGCCACGCCCGCTTTCAATTGGTCCACTACTACGTGCTCCATAGAGCTTATCTGACCCCGGTGAAAATCAGGCGATATTTTGCTACGAATTCGGCGGACTGCCCCAGGTGCCCGGCCCAGGAGGCGGACCTTCTCCACATGTTGTGGGCCTGCCCGGGATTATCATCCTATTGGGTAGAAGTGGGGAAGACCCTGGAGGAGGTGACGGGGAGATCCTTATCGATTGACGCGGCGGTGGGACTCCTGCACTAGTTCCCTCATACCCCCAAGAACAAAATGTCTAGCAAGTTCATCGATTTAGGGCTGCTCCTTGCTAAGCGGGAGGTGACCAGGAACTGGAAGGCACGAGCTGGTCCGACGGGAAGCCGGTGGCACAGCGAACTTTTGAAGTGGGCGGCGGGGGAGAGCACACTGAGATACCAGCTAGCTTGGAGGCAGCGTAATGAGAAGGCACAGGAGGCAGCGCTGGAGTGGGAAACGTTAGTGCAGGCCCTTAGGGATTATTGCACCCCCAGTGACTCTGACAGTGAGGGTGCAGCTCGCCCCAAGTCCCGTTAGATGATCGAACTTTTCAGCTCTGTTGCTTTCCCCATGGGTCCTTTAGCAGATCCTGTTGCGGTAGTTACCGTGCGCTGATGGCGGGGTTGGGTAGGGGTTACTTTGGTTCATAGCGTTTTGAGGGTGGGGTTTTTTCTTTCTGGGTATATAGGCTTGTTTGGAAAAGCAGATGACAGACAGTGGATCATCCGGACCAGCTTCGACATCCTGCTGAGCCCCCATTGACTTTCGCCGCCCGACCCCAGGGTTGTGGGCTGAATGGCTGTGTACGAGAAATACGGCGGGGGACGGAGGGTTGTGTCTCATTGATTTTGCTTGTTCTATAATGCTGGTCGATTATGTAACGATTTACTGATTCCTGCAATAAAAATATATTTAAAAAAAAAAAAAATGCAAGGGAGTTAAGATATGGCAACTCTACGCGGGCCTCCCATGAAATCGAAGACCAATGAAATATTGTGAGATACAGTTGAGTAGTGTAGCCAGTGTGTTGTGGGCCCTAGTGCAAAGAAGGAAACGGGCCTCTGGCTGCTTTTCGAATGTTAAAATATATTATTTCATTAAAGTGCAGTGGCCCCTCGTGCCTCTGGCTTGCTGCATCAATGGAAGCTACATTGCTGATTTGGGAATCTCAAGGCCCCTTCGTCACATTCTGCGAGTGAGCCCGGTCGCACAACCCATCACAATTGACTTGCCCCTCCAATGGGGACTCTTTTTCATGCTGCTCTCCTTGGAGATGTTTATCAAGGTAATTATGCTTTAAACGTCCTCTGCTGCGAAGCAACGGACAACAAGGTGACACCATGTACGTGGTGTTCAGAGAAATTTAAACACAAGCAAATATTTACATGTCAGCCAATCTGCTTTAAAGTGACTTCCCCTACTAAGAATAGATGGCACTTTGAATTCTTCTCGCCTTTAGAATTCAAAGTCCCAGTTTTTCATACTCCCCTGTCTTTTTACTCATACACACAATAACCACAGAGGACTCCCTAGAACCATAAACGTGTAAACAGATTGAATTAAAGCACAAACTTCCCGTCTCTCCCGCGCTTTCAATTACTGCCCCTGCACCCATCTTTGAGAACATTCCCTATGCCCACGACTAGACCTCGTTCCCTTCCCTCACTGCACATCAGAAACAAACACGACAGGCCTCTAGTCCACAAACACAACTCACGCTTTATTGGAAGTGAAAGACACCACGAAGGCCGGTCTCCCTACGTGCAGCATGGAATCTCCTGAGACCGCCTTCTGGGTTTAGGATGACACTGGCACAGGGAGAGAAACTACAGGGCCCTTATTTATGAAGAGCTTGCGCCGAAGATGCGTCAAAAATAATGACGCATCTTCAGCGCAACGCATGCGCCATATTAATGAAGTGACGCATCTCCGGCGATGCGTCACTTTCACCTCACTGCGCAAAAAAAACCACTGCGTCAGAATGCCCTGCGACGCGCAAATATTAATGTATGCAATGTGGGCGTTACCGCGGAAAAACTTGCGCAAAAATGACGCATCCGCATTTACTAACTTTCCCGCTTTTGACGCAACCGCAACGGAAATGGCGCAGCGTTGCGGATGCGTCGGAATTGGTGCGCCTACAAAACGGACGCGCAGGAAATGACGCATCGGCACATAGCGAGAGGAGAGGAGAGAGGAGAGGAGGCCAGTGAACTTTGCTGCAACCATACCCACACCATGGAGGTCGTAATGCTGCGAGTAGCTGCCAGACGGAGACGACTAGCTGCAGGAATCCCACCACACCCCCCCTGCACCACAAAATCCACCCCCCCCAAGGCAACGCCGCAGAAAGGAGCGGTTATTCCGTCCAAGGAGCGTCCTGAGAGGCCTCAGGGATGAGGAGGTCATATCTCTATTCCGCCTGAAGAAGGAGACCATTGAACATCTACTGGGACTCATTGGACCAAGGCTAGAGGTAGGAACCAACAGGCCTACCAATATACCGCCACAGGCAAAGCTCCTGGCTGTGTTGCACATGCTAGCGTCGGGCTCCTTTCAGACAACAGTCGCCAAACTGGCAGGAATATCCCAGCCAGCTTTTTCATCATTCCTGCCAACTGTCCTGGATGCCATCATCCATCTCACACCCCGCTACCTCCGTTTTCCCAACAATGCACAAGAGCAGATGGAGATAAAGCAAGGATTCTATGCCATAGCAGGCTTACCCCATGTGCTGGGTGCCATGGACTGTACGCATGTGCAATTAGTACCTCCGGCAGCAACTGCACATTTGTACATTAATCGCAAACATACTTATTCAATTAATGTACAGGCCATCGTGGATCACCGTGGACTATTTACTAATGTGCTGGCAAAATACCCTGGCAGTGTACATGATGCGTTCATCTTCAGGAACTGCATCATAAATGATCGCTTCAATAATGGCCAATATGGAAATGGACTACTTGTAGGTAAGTAAAAGAGTATGATACAATGCACCATCCATGCTACCATACTGCTAATATTGCTGTAATGACGCATAAATGAGGTTCTGGATGTAATAATGTTGTACTAGCACACAGGTACCCATAGTACGGCCCGCGGGCCGTCAGCGGCCCGGCAAGCCTTCCTGTGCGGCCCGGCAAGGCTTCCTGTGCGGCCCGCGGACCTTGCAGACATGTACCTCTGTTAAATTTAAATTTTTTGCAAAGTGTCTGCAAACACCACCGGTTGTTGATTTATGGGGGCCGGGTGATTTCAGGCATAGGGTGGAGATGCAGGGGCGCTAAGAAGAGATCAAATTCAACAAGGCCTCATTAACAATTAAATGGTCTTTCAAAGACCCGTGAAATACTCCGCTGACTGGCGCCAAGGGGGCTTTGGTCTGACTGCTGGGGGTGCCGTGATGGGACAAGTGGTGGGACACAGACCCTACAAAGCAGCAAATTCTGAAAGAAAACGAGCTGGCTTTTACATTACAGGGGGGGAGGCTGTCTCTGGGCTGGTGACGGGGACGTGTAGACACAGTATGTGTGCACTACCCGAGAGACAGAAGGGGCAGAGACAGAAGGGGCAGAGACAGACAGGGGCAGGGGCAGACAGGGGCTGACAGGGGCAGGGGCAGACAGGGGCAAAGTGGCAGAGACAGATAGAGGCAGAGGCAGATAGAGGGAGGGGCAGATAGGGGCAGAGTGTCAGAGACAGATAGTGTGAGAGACAGATAGGGGCAGGGCCAGAGAAAGGCAGAGACAGGGACAGACTGACAGAGGCAGAGACAGATAGGGGCACAGACAGATAGGGGCAGAGACATATGGGGGCAGAGACATATGGGGGCAGAGACATATGGGGCAGAGACAGATGGGGGCAGAGACAGATGGGGGCAGAGACAGATGGGGGCAGAGACAGATGGGGGCAGAAACAGACATACATAGACAGATAGCGGCAGAGACAGACAGAGATAGACACAAGGACAGAGAGACAGAGAGGGAGACAGAGGGAGGGGGAGGAGGGCCAGACAGAGACAGGGCCAGACACAGACAGGCCCAGACACAGACAGGGACAGACAGAGAGAAGGAGACAGAGAGGAGGAGACAGAGAGAGACATAGAGGGAGGGAGACAGAGAGGGAAGGAGACAGAGAGATAGAGAGGGAGAGTGACAGAGAGGGAGGGAGACGGAGGGAGAGACACAGAGGGCGAGAGAGGGAGGGAGAGAGACAGACAGAGTGAGACAGATGGAGAGAGAGGAGGGAGGGAGACAGACAGACAGACAGAGTGGGAGAGAGGGAGAGAGAGGGAGGGAGACAGACAGAGTGAGTCAGAGGGAGCGGGAGGGAGACAGAAAGACCGAGAGAGAGGGAGGGAGACAGAAAGACCGAGAGAGAGGGAGGCAGACAGACAGACAGAGGGACACAGAGGGAGAGAGAGGGAGGGAGACATACAGAGGGAGAGAGAGGGAGGGAGACAGACAGACAGAGGGAGAGGGAGGAAGGGAAACAGACAGACTGAGTGAGTGAGTGAGTGAGTGAGTGAGTGAGTGAGTGAGTGAGTGAGTGAGTGAGTGAGTGAGTGAGTGAGTGAGTGAGTGAGTGAGTGAGTGAGTGAGTGAGTGAGTGAGAGAGTGAGAGAGTGAGTGTGAGAGATGTGTATGCCAGGTCCGGTCGCTCAGTAGACAAAGGCGTCTGTTGCTGCGGCCTATGTCCAACCTCATGGTCAGTTTGTATTTGTGGCTCTAGCCCCGCCCGCTCCCCCACTGACCCCGCCCCCACCACTGCGGCCCTCGGCCACAAGCCACACTGTAAATTTGGCCCCGAGATAAAGTTTGTGAGTACCCATGTAATAGCATATACATAGACATTAATAGAAGGGCCATAATTAATGACGGTCATGCACTGCTGGTGCGTTAAAACTAAAATGGCAAAAGGTCACGCACCAGTGGTGCAAGTCCTCATAAATGAGGCCCACGGTCATGTAGAGGCATATAGGGAGTCAATGCATGTCCTTCCAAATACGTGAAAATACAAAAGGATGTGGGTGGTGCACAGCGGTAGTAAACGAAGTTTGTAGAATCTTGTTCAGCTGAGGGTGCTCCCAAGGGTGGTGCTTCCGTCAAAGCGCCAAAAGTGCAAGACAGGTAGTGTACACAAACCACTGCAAATACATCCCCTTGGCGAGGCACTCCGTATATGATCATGAAAATGATTCAAAGAAGTTGTAATCCAAGTTCTGTTTTTAATTCACAAGTATTCAAGTTAATGGGTTATCGATGATATCAACAGCATATCAATCCATAGCAAAAATTCATTTCTACAAGCCCCTTTGTCAAGGAGCGTTCATATCAACGCGTAGCAAGGACTGCTACTTGGCTGTTCTAAGACCAGCATTACAGAACACCGGTCTTAGAACAGCCGAGTAACGGTCCTTGCTACGCGTGGATATGAACGCTCCATGACAAAGGGCCTCCTGGCCAAAATGCATAGGAGGACTTCATAGTTATCTACTTGAAGAAATCAATTTATGCTATGGAATGATATGCTGTTAATATCAGTGGTTTGCCTACACTACCTGTCTCTTCCAAATATGTGTCCATTGCACAGCAGAACTATGTTGCAAAGGTGTCTTGCATGTGAGTCCCTGGGTGTGTTCTCTGCAACATCATGCCCAATGGACACTGACAAATGAAATATTACCCACAACATATGGCCTCTACTTTACCACAACCATATCAAACTTTTCATTGTACCTTCTCATTTATTCTATTACAGCTGACCAGGGGTATGGCATTCAGCCGTGGGTGATGACACCGTATGGAAAGCCACAGACACCACAGGAAGTTGCGTACAATCAAGCACATTGCCGGACAAGGAACATTGTGGAAAGAACATTTGGTCTGCTCAAGGCCAGGTTTCGGCACCTGGACAAGTCTGGTGGACGCATGCTGTATTCACCACAGACAGTGTGCAAAATAATTTTGGCCTGTGCAATACTGCACAATATTTGTGTTCTCACACGTGTTCCCTGGGATGATGATCCAGATTTGAATGCAGAAATGCCAGAGGATGATCAGGAGGATGGGCATGCTCCTGTAAATCCAAGCACAGCAGCAGGCATCCGTAGACGTGCTGAGATAGTGCGTAATTTTTTTTAAGAATGTCACTAATAACATCCGCATCATGCATCTACATTTGTGTTTGCACAAATAAAAATACTTCATACAACCTTTTGTACCTTGTGCATGATTATTTGACAATAATTCACACTGCAATTTGCATGACAATCTCATATGTGGAGTTCATACATTACACTTACTCTCATGTCTGGAGGCTGACATCAGACATACATCAGCCCACACATCCATTTACATTGTACTGCCTTGCAATTTCACCTGCAATGCGGACACTCACCAGTGTCTGGCCAACACAGGTACCCTGGCACCATAGTGCATGTGTCTCGGTGTGCAGGGTATGAATGCACATGTGTATGAAGGTGACCCTTCCTGTACAAAAGTATTCCTCCATGCAACACAGCAAACATACTGCAGGTAGGCAGGCCGGCCATTGCGCGTCAGCACACATGAAAAGCACATGAATCTCCCATATGTCATAGACACACCACCTTCCCACCCTATTTGCTTGCTGTAGGGAAGTGCCGCAGGAATGCATGCAGTAATATTATACGCAAATACGTCATAAATTAGGTTGTAAATTCACAATTGTCAAAAAGCAACATTTACCATCCATATGTTGTGGTGCAGAAATTTAATAAAGCACTGGTGAAGAGGAGTCCACATAATTAAATCACACAGCAGGAAAAATGACAACAAAGTACTTGTATGTTGCAAAGTCATGATGAAAGTAAATAAGTAATATGACAAAAATTACAATCATCAACATGTTACACAGTGGATGTGCGTCAAAATCTGACCATCCATCATAAAGTAGCCTTCAGTGCTCACACAAGTTTGCAAAAATAAACAAATGTGGTAGGCACATAAATGAAGTTAGTGTATCCTACTTCATAACCTCATTCATGATTCAACACACAAAAGTGACGTTGGGTCTGCCTACCTCAGTATCTGACCCATGCATTCCTGACTCCACGCACATAAGTGACGATAGGTCTGACAACGTCAGAATCTGAGCCATGCATTCCTGACTCAAAGCAGAAAAGTAACGTTATCTGATGTAATTTTCTCAGAGGTGTCAAGTCAAGTCAAAACCACTTTATTCGATTAGTTAAAATCATAAAAGTATTCTAGACATATTTAAAACAATTAACACATGTTAAAATCAATTAACAGTATTAAACATGGCATAGATTTAAGAGACAGTTTAAAAAAGAGTAATTACACAAAGTTCATTTCAGTTTGCGCTCAACAGTACAGTAGACAGGAATTAATTAGCTTTCGTCATTGGGAATCCAATCTTGACCTTAGTCTCTTACATCTTACAGATGCAGCCAGGAAACTAGCAGTACAATACATAATTACAGGAGAATCCATCATCTGTAAATATAACAGTGCAGGCTTGTACTGCGCAAAACCCATCTCCTTCAAAATTGGTTTTAGGTATCGAATCCGAGGTTCACAATAAAAAGAGCAAAAAAACAAGAAGTGCGCATTATCCTGGGAGGAGAAACCATCACATTTACATGGGGACGACTCCTCAAGCTTACACCAGTCTTTCTCGTCCCACAGGACCATATAAATTTGATTGAAGCGGAACTTGGTCAGTAGCCACCTATGAAAAAAATTTGTGACCACTGCCAAGTAAGGAGCCAACTCAAGAGATGTAGTTATCAGTACATGAGCCCTCACAGAGGGTTTGCAAAGCTCAACCGCTTCACGCTCGGCAACACATAGCCTAATAAAGTTAGTCTTAACCCACGTTAGATCTGCTTTACACAGGGATTCTGGGCTGTCAAAGATCTCAGGGTGTCCCAGCTTCGCAGCCAAGGACTCAACATAGGACAGCCACTGAATATCCCTCCTGTGGTCTAGATTAAGACAGTCTTTAATAATCCTATGGTTAAGGCTAAGGTTCGGATTTAGCCAGAGCTTGATCCACATCAGGAGCGGAGCCAGATTTATTGTGTCTAAAATGTAGCCCAGGCCTAGCTCAAGGTGTAGGGGATAGGTAGCAGTTGACTGAGGTAGGCCCAGCAGAGATCGAAGGAATTTATTTTCCTCTATTTGGATACGGTCAGATTTTGCATACCCCCAGATTGCAGCCCCGTATCTAGCAATAGCGGCAGTCTTGGCTTTATAAATGGCCAAGATTGCCTCAGTAGGTTTTCCCCCTAATCTCTTTGCGAACCCCAGGATTGCAGAGGATGAGCTTCTCACCGCGTTTGCTTTAGATGTTAACTGCGGTGACCAAGTACCCCTTCGATCAAAAATAACCCCCAAGTAGGTAAAAACGTTGACACTTTTGATAACCTCACCGTCACAGAAGAAGGTTTTTTCTTTAATTTTACTACGACCTGCTGACATAGTGTGGGATTTACTCTTGTTAACCACCAAGTCGAGACTAGACATGAAATTTCCAAATGAATCAAGTAGCTTTTGTAGGGCAATTGGGGTCCTGGCTATTAGCACCGCATCATCGGCGTAGAGGAGCACCGGAATTGGTGCACCCCCCATGCTCGGGATATCCTGCGTGACTGCCGTTAGGTCGTCCTCCAATGAATTCACATATAACGTGAATAACATTGGGGCCAGTATACAGCCTTGACGGACCCCTCTGGTTGATCTGAAGCTTGCCGTACATTTCCCATCTGTTGTCATTCTGATGCAGGCTCTCAGATCTTTGTGGAGCTCCGCCAGAAAATGTACCAAGGAGCTATCAAGGCCCAACTTCAGGAGCATTTCCCACAGCCTAGATCTATTGACAAGATCAAAGGCTGTGGACAAGTCCATGAAGCCTAGGAATATCATTCCCTTTTTTGCCCTTGTATATTTGGAGATTATAAGGTGGAGGTTGAGGCATTGATCCTCTGTACTCCTCCCTGACCTGAATCCATATTGTGCCTCGGACAGAATATTATTCCCTTTGGCCCAAGATGCTATTCTCGCCAGGACAACCTTCCCTAAAATTTTGACCGAGGAGTCCAGCAAAGATATTGGTCTGTAGCATCTAGGGTCTCCTCTCTGCCCTTTTTTGAATATTGGTATTATCGTGGCTAAGGACCAGGTGTAGGGGAATCCAACTACTGCAGAAGCATTAAAAACTTTGGTCAAGATATTAGCCCAAAACAGCGGATTTGCCTTAAACATATCCGCTGGTACACCATCGGGACCCGGGGCCTTTCGTCCCGCAGTGACCTCTATTGCTCTGAGCACCTCGGTTATGTCAAAACTCACAGGCTCCGGGGGAATATCAGAAGTAGGGACTACAAAGGGTTCCAGCACCATGTTGCTACCATAAATTATTTCAAAGTGACTAAGCCAATCTGCCTCGGATATATTAAGTTCCAGCACAGAATTTTGGTCACCTGAAAACAGAGGAGTATTAATAATTGACCAAAACTTTGCGCTGTTTTTTAAGGTGGCTTTGTCCATAAGTTCTGCCCAGGCATCGGTCTTTAATTTATTTTTACGCGTTTTAATTGCCATAGAATAATCCTTTCTTAGTTGCGCAACTAGAGCTTTGTCCCTTGGGCGTGAATTGAGTGCTTTCTTAAGGCGGTTATGGGCTTTACTGCAGTTGTTATCAAACCAGCCCTTCACCGATTTCTGTTTACCCCCCTGACATTTAGCTGTTAAGCTTATAGCCGCTGACCGACAAATACCTTCAAAAGAGGATATAACCTCCTCGCTCCTAGCGAGGGGATTTACACAAACATTCAAATCTTCAGCAGCCAAAGAGGTTAGGTTTAAGAAAAAGTCATCAGGAACTACCTTTTCCCATTTAATTCTTCTCCCCTGATCCTTAACCTTTAGTGACGATATAGCCTGGGGGGTAACAAACGATTTTAGCAGCAAAGAGCTGTTTGCTAGCTCCATCCCCACAGGATTATGATCACTCATTGGCATAGCAATCGCATTATAGGAGAACACATACTTAA
This sequence comes from Lissotriton vulgaris, assembly GCF_964263255.1. Taxonomy (NCBI): domain Eukaryota; kingdom Metazoa; phylum Chordata; class Amphibia; order Caudata; family Salamandridae; genus Lissotriton; species Lissotriton vulgaris. Next base: position 1,060,069,918 of record NC_141693.1, on the reverse strand, counting down.
GAAAACCTGAAGAGACAAAGATAAAATCAATTATCGAGTCACTGGCCCTTCCTGTGTATGTAGCAACCCGTGTACTGTTATCATAAAACTCTGCCTCATACAATTCATTTTCCATTAATAGATTTTCGGGGACCAATCCCTTCTGGGTATGTTCTAGATGAGGGGGGGAAACACTATCGGGCCCATCTTCATCCGTTAGAGCACAATTTAAACATAGATGTACATTAAAATCGCCCAACAAAATAAAATGACAATAAGTGGTTTGCTTTTCCTTGTAAAAGGTTAAAAAGTCTGCTAACCATGTAAGGTGCACAGTTTCTGGATATCCGTTCGGTGCATTATAACAGTTTACAAGAAGCAGTTTACAGCCATCATCCAAAGTTATCTCTAAAACAAGAAAATTGTGAGTGGCACAGTCAAACATAGTAATTTTGCCCTTGATATTCACTGATACCAACGTCAAAAGACCTCCTCTATTCCGGCCTGCTGGGGAGGGCAAGGCAGGTACAAAAAAGGAAGTAAAGCCATCCAACCAATAATCACACTCCGTGTCCCAAGTCTCTTGGATAGCAATAATATCATACAGCTTTACAAAGTTCGACCAGTTTGGGTCACCCTTCTTTGACCGTAAGCCAGCGATATTCCAAGATAGCAGCCTAACCATGTCCTCTTTTACAGTGCTAGCCTCAGTTGGAATGCTACTATTCTCTCCGGAAGAAGGTACAGGAGCCGTGGGGCTAAATTCCACTACAACTTCATCCACTGTACCCTCTCCGGCACCCCGTCAGTCGCAAAGATCGAGTCCTGAAAGAGCATCAAATCTATTGTGGGTTGCAATGGGGGGTCCAAAAATAAAGTGATTATCACTTCCCTGTCTCTGGTTTTGACATACCGACCTGGGCCCAACCGGAGTAAAGGGACTTAGTCCTTGTCTAAGGGTAGAGGCTATACTGAGGCGGTTGTAAAAATACCCCAACGGGCGCACTTGAATACCGTTGCCGTCATTCATCAATGATGCTGCCCGCAAAAGAACTGTGGCCACGTGTTGTGGGTATTTAAAGTTTACCACCACACAATCCCCTCTACATGTTTTTCTCGAGGGACCGATCCAATTTACCCTCCTGGTCGTGATGATTTCTCCGGCAAATTTTGTGGGAAACCCACAGTTTGAACTTAACCAAGCTACTACTTTGTTTTTAAGAGAGTCATGTGATTCCTCGTGGGGCTCGGGTATAGCTGGATTATAGGCCGGGACATTTGCCAGCACAACTACATAGGGAGTACAGTCCGGGGGTAAGTTGATAAAATTACTTCGCCTAGATGCTATGGCATTAGGGGTTTGTATGATGCCTGGCTTAGGATGTATAACAGAGGTATCTACTGGCGAGAGACAAGAAGCTGAGGGGGCAATGGAATCATTATCGGCTCTGCTGACCTGTCGGGATGTATGGAATGGTTTGGAGACCTTTACAGCATTTTCCCCCACAGCCTCTGAGTTCACTGTACTAGTTAAAGGGAGTGGGGGATTAGCCTTATCAGGAAGGGCCTTCTGTAGCTCTAACAGCCCTCCTAATCTTTTTATCTCGGCATTAGCATTATCCAGTTTGACCGTTAAGGAATTAAGGGATTCCTCAAGTTTTAATTCAATTTTGGCTTCTATAGTTTTAATTAGCAAGCCAAACTGCTCAGGGCTCAAGGTAAAACTTGTCTCTTTTTTACCCTCCAAGTTCGGGGACACCTTTGGGGAGATGTGGCTATCAGGCAAGTAAATGTCTCCCCTTCTCTTGTGGGTGATCCTACCCCCCCTTTTACTTTGCTGCTTTCTGCAGGTTCTGACCGGTCTCGTGCTTTTATTCTCTACTACCAACTCTTCCTCAGAGTCCGAAGATAAATTATCGAGCATTACTGTATCGGGGGCCTGATGGATCAGTGCTTCTACTGCGCTAGCTACACTGACTACACCTGGCCCGCATTCAGTGCTGTTTTCGATCTCTGGAGGAGCCTCCATTGGAGTTACACCTACTAAAGTAAGATCATGGTCCGATGAACCACTTTTACCCAATGAGGCCCTTCTATCATTGTTGATTTTATTCACCATTTTTACTAAGAAGTTGTCCATGGTACCTGCCCCCGTGACAATCTTATCTTTCTTTGAGCCCGACATGAGATTGGTTAATACAATGCTTTTTAGTCCTGAATGTAGAAGTCACAAAGCACTCAGCGCCCAGTATTTCAAAGTCTGAACGAGAAGACCCTCAGCCTTATCCGTCACTTTATCCTATAAAGGAAGGGCACAGTGATGTGCTCACAGGGTCTCTGGGCCAGCCCAGCCTCCAACGGCCTCAGACTCCAGCCGTGGGCCACGAGATGGAACTATGCGGCGCGGGGAGACTGCAGCGTTAGGGCCCCAGGAGTCGTTATCCGCCAGGTGGTAAGTCTCCTCTGCTCCTCAGTGCCTTGGAATTACTCTCCCCCAAATACACAAACTACAAACTGAATAGTAATCAGAAATCGAAATACTTTTAGAATAGATCGTGCAGGGATTCAAAAGCATTAAAGGTTTTCACCAGAACCACTGATTTCGGATACTTTCACTTTTTATTTCTTGCAGATTCAAGATTCAGGTCTAGATGACAAAGTTATAGCAGGTAGAGAAATAGCGCTGTTCACCTCTCCACCTCTCCACTTAATAAGCAAGTAGATCAAGTAGCATGTGGCATGCACAGACGTCGAAAAAAAAACCAGAAGAAGCTGGTTTTCCCTCCTTTCTGATATGTGACAGCGTTTTAACTCATGCCTCACCCTCCAAGCATAATTCAATTATAGCAGGGCTCGGTCGCCTCTCGCTTTAAAAGTACGGGAGTCTCGGAGTCTTCAACAAACAATGTGCAGCCGGTCCGATATCCGTGCTCCCCAGCTCACCTCACCTCGTCTTGCACAAATGAGCCACGAGCCGCAGCAGTGTTCTCTTTCCAGAGCCCTTGTCCACGGGGGCAGAAAAGTTACTGCAGCGTCCTTTTCTCAGCTCCGTTTTCCAAATCGAGGGCCATAGCAAACATCAAGGCAGGAGCAACAAGACGCCAGCGAAACGCCGGCCACCGCCATCGTCGACCTCGAGGGAGGGGGGAGGAGCCACAGCACCCAGGTGCTAGACGGAGGCGTCCCGTCGACCTCGAGGGAGGGGGGAGGAGCCACAGCACCCAGGTGCTAGACGGAGGCGTCCCGTCGACCTCGAGGGAGGGGGGAGGAGCCACAGCACCCAGGTGCTAGACGGAGGCGGTGAAATTTATAGAGTGCACTGAGACCATAGGCTTGCTGGCGCCATAAGACAGAGTGAGTGAGGAAGGAAGCGTGAGTGGCCGAGAGTTAGCCCATGGAAGGGAAAAGGTGTGTTTGAAGCGATTACCACAAGTCCAGAAGGGAAGGGGAGGATTTGAAGGAGAGAGAAAGGAGATCCCAAAGCCCAGGAGGCAGATGACAAATTGTGCAACCACCAAATTTCTGGGTTTTAGTATTGGGAGTGACTACCAGATGACGGTGAGCTGATTTGAGTGTTTGTGTTGTGCGGTGAGGGCAGATAAGATAATTGAGAAACGTGGAGCGGGACCAGTGGAGGGCTTAGAATGTGAGACATGTCACCTTAAAAGATGCCCTCTGGTCTATTGGGAGCCAGTGAAGACTGTGGAGTAGAGGTTTGGCTGATTGCCATCTGGGTGTAATGTGAATTAGACGGGCTGCTTGAATCTGGACAACTTGGAGGCGGTGTGGCAGGGATCGTGGGAGACCGTAGTAGATGGACTTAGAGAAGTCCAGGCGTGAGAGCACGAGTGAGAACACCACTTGGGTAAGTGCGGTGGGAGGGAGTAAGTGACTGACTGTAACGATCTTCCGGACCTGTTACATAGAGGAAGAAAGTAGCGCACCCACTTGTGCCCTGAGGGAGAGTTCAGCCTCAATGATGACTCCCAGACCCTTGACTGATTTTACCAGGGCTGGGGGGGAACCTAGCTCTGAGGGCAGAACTGAGGGCCACAGTGGCCATGACTGAGTCCAGGGAGGAGGAGCTCTGTTTTACCGGGGTCAAGCTTCAATAGGTTCTGGTACATCCATAATTGGATGTGGATCATGACAGCGTGGAACGTCTTGATGGCATGAGGTGAATTGAGCGGGAGGATGATCTGCAAGTCGTCAGCGTAGTAATACACAATAAGGTCCCATTTCTGTACAGAATGGATCAGCGGCCAAAGGTATAGATTGGACAGGAGTGGTGAATGGGAGGAGCCCTGTGGGACTCCACAGGACATGGGGGTATTTGTTTCACTATAGGGTCCTAGGCGGACCATTTCAGTTCTTCCAGTTAGGAAGGACTCGACACACTCAAGAGTGGTTCCCTGGATGCCTGCATGTTTGCCAAGGTGGAGAAGGATGTTATGGTCCACCGTGTTGAACGCGGACGACAGGTCCAGGAGTAAGAGGGCTTGGGGGGACCCTGCGTCCGCGTTGCCCCTGAGTGTGTACAAGAGTGGCAAGATAACTGCCTCTGTTGAGTGGGCAGGTCTGAAGCCGCCTTGATTGGGCTCCATGTGACAGGAGGATTCGATGTAGTGTGATAGACATCGGGTAACATGCTCCTCCATTAATGTTGAGAAAGACGGGAGGAGGGAGATGGGAGACGTTAGGTCTGCATAAGTCTGAAACTGACCCATGCTTTGCTGACTCTAGGCACAAAAGTGACATAACACAAGGCCCAAAAGTGACTTTGGTCAACATATGTCTTAGTCTGACTCAGCTGAATATACAAACACACATTTTCTGCAGGCTAACATGGTTTGTCCCTGTTGAGACACTTCCATGCTAAGCGTAAACATGCATCTTTTGCCCACCATCAAAAAAACAGCAGCTAATATATGCAACAACATTGACAGATATAAAAAGCAATGCCCCATTACTGAAGATTGTGACACATGCCAATAATGTTGCATGTACTAAAACTGGTCACACCTTGAGGAGAAAATATATCATCACTCAGCCATCCTTCAAATTTACAATGCCACGTAATAATGATTTGGTCACATGACAATAATGCGGCTTTGACGATAACTGCTCGCACCGTAAGGGGAAATAAGGAAGTAGCGTACCATGCAACAAATCAACGATGCGACATAATTACGTTTAATGCGCATGCCAATAGTGAAGCTTCTACTACAACTGGTCGCACCTTCATGGGAAAATATGGCATCAGTCACCCATGCTTCAAATAACGATGCAACATAATAATGATTTAGTCGCATCACAATAATGACGCTCCCACGATAACAGGTCGCACCGTCATGGAAAATATGTCATCACTGTACCATGCGTCTAATCTGCGATGCGACATAAATAGGTTTCAGTCGCATGCCAATAGTGACGCTTCTACTACAACTGGTCGCACCGTAATGGGAAAATATGGCATCAGTCACCCATGCTTCAAATAACGATGCGACATAATATTGATTTAGTCGCATCACAATAATGACGCTCCCACGATAACAGGTCGCACCGTAATGGAAACTATGTCATCACTGTACCATGCGTCTAATCTGCGATGCGACATAAATAGGTTTCAGTCGCATGCCAATAGTGACGCTTCTACTACAACTGGTCGCACCTTCATGGGAAAATATGGCATCAGTCACCCATGCTTCAAATAACGATGCGACATAATATTGATTTAGTCGCATCACAATAATGACGCTCCCACGATAACAGGTCGCACCGTAATGGAAAATATGTCATCACTGTACCATGCGTCTAATCTGCGATGCGACATAAATAGGTTTCAGTCGCATGCCAATAGTGACGCTTCTACTACAACTGGTCGCACCTTCATGGGAAAATATGGCATTAGTCACCCATGCTTCAAATAACGATGCGACATAATATTGATTTAGTCGCATCACAATAATGACGCTCCCACGATAACAGGTCGCACCGTAATGGAAAATATGTCATCACTGTACCATGCGTCTAATCTGCGATGCGACATAAATAGGTTTCAGTCGCATGCCAATAGTGACGCTTCTACTACAACTGGTCGCACCTTCATGGGAAAATATGGCATCAGTCACCCATGCTTCAAATAACGATGCGACATAATATTGATTTAGTCGCATCACAATAATGACGCTCCCACGATAACAGGTCGCACCGTAAGGGAAAATGTATTATCAGTGTACCATGCTTAAAATTAACGATGCAACATAAATCGGTTATATTCGCATGTCAAAAAATGACGCATCGCCGGAAACAAGTCGCATCGCAACAGGAAATGCTGTACCCAGCCTGCCCTGCTCACAAACAGGAAGTTATATGATACTTTCACTTTCTATTTCACTCCTTTGTAGTCTCTGAGAGGTGTAGGAGTGTGTTTGCAAAGTGCTTGAGAGTTTTGTCCTGTCCTGCAGTTGTTTTACAGTGTGTGTCTTGGTAACTGTGTCCAAATAGTGTCTGTAGTGTTGTGTATTGTCTAACTGTGTCTTGTGTGTCAAGGGGTGTCTGTCTGTTTAGGGGTTTTAATACTTTTTCATAGGGGGATTACTGTTCTGTTTAGGGGTTTTTACATAGTTAGTAATAGGGGGATTAGTGTTCTGTTAAGTGGAGAAATAGTGTATTATTAAGATTTCTGTGCCAGCAAAATTTTTTTGTGGCATTCACACAGCGTGGCTTGTGCTTTGTCACAATGCCACCCAGGTCTAGGAACCTAAGTGAGAAGGAGTATGGGGGGCTACTGTGGCTGATACTCCACTACCTCCCAAATATGATTGGGAGTGGAGGCAGGGTAGAGCAGGGTTACCCAACCCAAGAAAGGAAGCTGAGGTGGGAGAGGGTCCGGTACCAGATGTTGAGAATCTTTGGAGTGGACCGGACCCTGAGACAGTACAAACATCGGTGGGCAGATCTCATCAACCGTGAGCAGGATCTCCTGGACCACCTTGGAATTGAGGTTGATGGAACAATTGGTAAGTCAATATACATGTATTTCATGTATTAACAACGGTATCCTAAGGTAAAGCTAATCAAATGTCAAACCACAGGGGCCTCACTGATGATCCCCTTGTGCCCCTGTAAACTCAGACATAGGGCCATATCTATCAACAAACCCTTTCTCAACAAAAAAATGTAGGTTCTAATGGAATCGCTTTTTTTTTATCGCAAAATGGTATGTATAAAGAAAATTCACTACTTTGTAGGAATTCGATAATCTCCCATAGTTGCTACTTTGCATTGTCTAATTTGTAAGTAAGGGATCAATCAAAATTCATTCCCATGGCCCAGGAGGGACATAGGAATCACTTTTCAATAAATACTGTAATAGCAAATCAGCCATTAGCTATTTGCAAATTGTGATTTATCCAAAGGGTGCAGGGGTTTCTCAAAAAAAACCCTGCTGGACCCATCAAAATGATGTGTGTGCATATGGTGCACATACATGCACTATGGCCATGTGTGTGCATCACCTGGCACCTTCAAAAATGTGCAATGGAGCATATTTCACTAAAATAGCTACTTACCATCAAATACAGGTTGTTGTCAATTAGCTAAATCTGAAACATTATTTGATACACAAAACAAATACATACATAGGGCATCATTTATGAGGCCCCTTGCACCATCGAAAATTCACTTTTCATGAAGTTCCGTGGCGCAGAAGCCTGCGTGGTATTTATCAGGCAGCAGTACGCCAGTTTTTGTGGCGTACTGCTGCCTGATAAATATCAGTCCCTTTAACGCAGTGTTCTACATTAAAGGGGCGTGCAATGGGTGTTGCTGGGGGCCTTCCCAGCAACAACCATGCCCTTTTGACACTGCCCCACATTTACCAGAAATCGTAACTCTGAAGCAGTGCCAAAAGCTTACGCCTCCCCAGGGGAGGCGTAAGGAAGGCGCAACAGGGAGAAATGTCATTATTTCTCCTCGTATTTCCTTTTTTCCATGTGTGCTGCATTCTGCAGCACACATAGAAAGAGGAAAAGGCTCTTGTGCTTATTTTTGTACAGAAAGGTTTACCTTCCTGTACAAAAATAATCTTCCCCGCAACGCAGCCACCCTTGCACCATTGTGCAAGGGTGCCTGTGCTGGCGCAGGCAGCACATTGTGCACCGGCGCAGGGGAAAAGGACAGGAATGCGCCGTATCTAATAGATATGGCGCATTTCTGCCCTTTTCTTTTGCCGTAGGGAAGCGCAGCAGGAAGGCCTGCTGCGCTTCCCTACGGCAAAAAGTCATAAATGAGGCCCATAGCACTTAACTAATAGCAAATTTGCAAGTACCAAAATGCCAAGGCAAAATGAGGTTTTTAAAAATTTTGCAATTCCGTAAATGGCAAATGTTTCATACATCCTAAGCCATGGAAGTAGTCTGTTTGAAATGCTCCAACGGCAAAATCCTGCAATTGTCAGACTTAGCAATTCACAAAAGGCATGATACACTTGCCCTCTACTGACGTAGTGGTAACGCACAAGCAAGATTGATCTTCACCATGCTGGACTATGCCGCTCATTGAGGCATAATCATGCATGATAAAGGTCAGCACTTTCAATGCATTGTTATGTGTCAAAAGGGCGTGCAATGGGTGTTCTTTGGCATCTTCACACCAACATCCATGGACATTAGTCAATGCTCCAGGGGCCTCTGTAATGAAGGCCTTCTGCCGGCGCAGCAACACTCATTAACATGTGGTAAAGTTACGCTCTGGCGGCGCAAGCCCTATGAAGATAAGGCCAGAGATGTACGAGTGTGAGGCAGCGCAAAAAGCACATGCCTGCCCTGGGGAGGTGTAAGTGAGGCGCCACAGGGAGTGAAGTTTACATGTATCCATGTATGTCATATTTCTCTGTGTGCAGCTGCGTTGTGCAGCACACAACAAAAAATGTGTATGCAGTTTGACCATTGACGTACAGGAAGGTATCCCATACAGTACAAATACATTCTTCAAAGCAACACAGCCACCCTTGCATCATGGTGCAATAGGTATTGTCCTACTGCATGACAGCACTTTGTGGTCAAGGCCAGGGAAAGGCACAAATATGCTAGCTTAAGGGAACAACATGTTCCATCCTGGTATATCATATGTATGCATGAAGGATTCTTGAGACAATATGTCACGCAGTGACAATATCCTATTAAAAATGGGTCTAAACATACTAAGTATTGCATAACATCAACAGCTACTTGGATGCAAACTTCATGCTCCACACTCCATCAAACAGTGTAGGCCCTGTACATTGAGTAATAATCTACAGGGACATCACCTCAGAGGAGCATATGTCTTCCAACATCACAAGTAACCCTGTAGTGGTTCTAATTCTATCCACACACGTCTTTGTATGTGTTTTTCTAAATACACAATGTGCTACAGTACCATCTGTGTGCAAAGAAGATGCACAAGTGTCAATTGAGTGCAAAACATGCAATGGCATCAACCCTCCTACATGACTGTGTGCAGGAAGTATCACATTTCATTACTTGGATTCGACACAATGACTGGATGTACACTAACTACTTGTGATGTAAAATGCAGTGCAGAATGGAAAACAACATGATAATGACAATACACTCATGCAACAATGTGCACACATGATGGCATACCATGGGCTGAGTAAGGTTTGTTTGCATACCCAAACATAGGATACATCATACAGCTGGGATTATGTCCGGTGACATGTTTGTTGTGCCAAAACAACAACATCAATCATATTTGTAATCCACTCTTGTGCTTAGTCACGTTGGAAATAGGCACACATCTACAAGGCCTGGAAATTTGCATGTAATGTGAATACCGTGTACATGTTGTATTTGCACACACATCAATGTGTATGTGTGTAAATGCATGTTGCTTGCAGTTCTTGTCACATTGCACCCATCAATGAAGCTGACACACTGACACATCTAAGGGTGCCAGTACATCTGTGAATGGTGAATAAGCAAATGATAAGCCATATGTGTATTGGGGAGGAGTTAATTGTCAAAAAGGCAACGTAAAATCGAGAATTGTTTGAATACATATGGCGGATAGTTGATTTTTTGTTGTGTGACGCATTAATCTGCTGCCACATCTGTGAATACTCAGATGTTCACATTCACTATAAAAGCACAATCACATACATCTACATGACAATAACATATTTTCTCAATGGACCAAGTGTGCAGATTTTTAGCAAATGCCATCTCAATGTGACACCACAAACAAGGGATCACATGTGTGTAATACATGCAGTGCAAGAGTGTGCTTCACATGTGAAGCAGTTAGCCATAGACTGTTGTCTGATTGACGTTGCCTCATGGGACGCACGTAAGCCAATCTTGAAGATACAACTGACTCTCATGTAATGTCTGTACTGTGTGGAAATATGCTGCATACGCTGACATTCTGGTATATTGTCTTTCACTTGTAGGTGGGCCACCACCATACACAAGGGATGAGGTGGAGTCCTTCAAGAATCCTAAGGCCACTGGTGAGTGTGAAATCATTACTATCTTTGTCTGTATGCTTACAATGTCTCCTCATGCATGACATGTATGTAGACAGTCCAAAAGCAACAGTCTTGCATGCATCATGTTTACACATCACATGTGCATGGAAGTGTCAAGGACTCAATGGCACCATGTGGAAATGCATGAACACAAATATAAGGGTCACATGTATGAGGTGTTACAGTGTGCATGGAACACAGTAACACTTCTTGTGCTGCTGTAAGTATACATCACACAAAAATAGACCACAATCAAACAATACATCTAGCCCTCCATAGAGCACCATACTCAGGTGTGAGGGTCTCAAGTCACTGAAGGGAGGGGGTGTGCTGCTACTCTTGAAATAGTCAGGTCTTCAGTAATTAAATGAAGGTAAGATGGTCCTGGTCAGTCGTAGTTGTGCCACAAGGGTGTTTCATGTCTTGGTGGCCAGGTAGGAGGGTGATCTACCTCCAGTGGTGGAGCAGTCAATCCTTGGTATGGTGGCTAGTGGGAGGCTGGTGGAGCAGAGGTGGCCGGTAGGATCAGAGAACGAGAGGCGCTTGAGGAGTCATTCTGGGCCCATGTCATGTATGTGTGTGTGTGTGTGTGTGTGTGAGGAGCCGCAACGTGATCCTTGTGTTGACGGTGACCCAGTGTTGGTCATTATGGCCTGTAAAAATGCTGCAGTGGTGAGGGATGTCGTAGAAGAGTTGTGCCGATGCATTTACTATGGGTAGTAGTTCTAAGTGAAGTCTGGCATTGATTCCTGTGTATGGGGCATTCCCCTTGTACAGTTGGGTGTTGATGAGGGCCTGGGTGACCGTCTCACACGTTCCCATGGTGATCCACCTGAATATCTATTGGAGCATGCGCAGGGTGAAAAATCAGAAGGATGACATGATGTCCACTTGTTTGTTAGTTGTGAGTGAGTAGACCTGGAAGAATCCCAAGTGGGGTGTATGGTCCGTGGGTGTTGTTGCAGTGACCATTGTTGTGGACCAATAGGCGTCGTCCCTGGCGCTTGTTGATTTGCCAAGGATGATAACCTCTGTATTGTGTGTCTACAGTATCTGCTGACTGACCTTCTTCCATTCTGCAGTGCCTATTTTTCCTTCATGGAGGTTGTGTTTGGTTGTGGCTGGGTCTTGGGTGAGGCACAGTACCAGATGGGTGTCATTGGCATAGGATATTATGTTGTGGTGGTGTGTGCATGCAGTGGTGGCAAGTGTGCTCATGGAGATGTCGAAGACTGTTGTGCTGAGCAAGGACCCTTGGGGTACGTGACAGTCAGTGTATTAATACCATGGCTACATGAGACATGCTCATTGTAGTACAACATAGATATTCCTCCTACAAGTTCGATTTCCTTGTGCCCCACGTGTGTCAGTACTTGCCATTGTTAGAGGGATGGAACAGTGCTGCAAGTCCATCATTAATTAGCACAACAATCATGCACTTACCTATGCAACTAAAAGGGTCACCGGCACAATTCCCTATTGACATCAGTAGTTGATATGGTATGATGTATATGTGCATAAATGTCCATTGCATCAATGATCATGCATAGTCAATCCACATACCAGCCCTTAATGCTGTCTATATGTTGTCCCCTGTCAAGAAGCGTCTACCATGGAAGTGTTGTGCAGTGTGTGTTGCCTTGTGTGAAAACACACCACATATTTACTCCCAAGCAGCACCCCATGTACAAGAGTTACATGATAGGAGTCAGTCTCCAAATCTATTGCAGTGCACACCTGTGTTTCTCCTTGCAATACAATGCTAATGTGCCCATGTTTTGTTTACATGGTGCTTTTCACATGTGTGTTGCCTTGTGCAGCATACAGGGCTGATGGTCCATATACCTTGCTTTGTATCTGCGTATGAAGTGTCAAATTACAATGCCTAGAGAAAACTTGCCTGCACACAGATGCTCTTGCATCATGTTGAGAAGGAGCCTGCATATGTGAATGGGGGGCATTGGGTTCATGCCCAGGACAAATGCATTTGAATGTACCATCTCATATGTATTGAGGCCTTACATGTCATCTACAGTAATTATCATCTTAGGTATTACGCAACATCACTTAGCATCCCTGTGTATGACAATCGATGATGATGACCCCATGCTTTGAAATAGATGCCCTGTTAACGATAGGCCCTTGCCAAAATGTTCTGAAGATCGCATAATGTGCATGTGTACAGGTGTCAATGTGTAAGTGCAGACTGATGTGGATGTCATTGCTCCATTACAGACAACATGTCACAAGATGAGGAGAGGCATTATCGCATCCGTCTAGAAAGATACCGACACATACGCAATGTTGGTCGTGCATTCAGACAGATGGGACGCCGACATGAGGTATTACGTGCTGAAGGAGCCTGGAGATCACCTACTCCCACTCCCCCATGCAACATGCGGAGCAGGAAGCAAAAGGGGAAAAGGTCACACATTGACTCAGGACCAGCAACTGGATCACATGTAGATGTAGACCCCCAAATGGACAGTCAATCTGCAGGATCAGCAAGTTGTTCCACATCTGGACATGCCTCTAATCTGACCCCAGTGACAAGCACTCATCCAAAATCTGGAACCAACACTGCACAGGCCCTTGGGACAATGACAGGTGGAGCTGCAGTAGCGCCACCTAAACAGGCTTGTGCGCAAGCAGATATAGACGGTGTGCTCCTGATGGCCAAAATTGACAAAATTGAGGCCAAAATGGAAACTTTTGAAAAGGGCCAAAAGGAGTTGACTTTGAAGGTTGCGGGCATGCAACTGCAGCTGGCCACCCTGCTGTCAATGGTTGCCGACATGAAGGCCACCATTGCTCAAATGGACGAGCAGGAATAAACACATTGAACAACTGTGGTGGTTGTTGATGACATGGTGTTGCACCTGTCAAGTTACGGACCTTGTTCTTGTTTACATGTTTAAGTAGTCAGATAGTTTTTAGGATAGTTGTAGTACTTAGGAATAGTGTTAGTATAAGTGTTAAGTTATTAGGAGTGGGTGGGGGGTTGATGTATAGTGTATGTTAAATGTTTTGATTTTTTTTTTTTTTTTTAAGCAAAAAAATATATCCTTGTTTAGTTAGGTAGGTTAATTAGTATGTGTTTAGATTAAGTGTATGCGTGCCTGATGTGTGATTGTTGAATAGGGGGTGGGGGGTCATCTGTGTGTTGTGTAGTATGTGTGAGGTAGGTATAGGATCAGTTAGACAAGATAAGTGTAGATGTTAGCGCCTTAGATTAGCTTAGTGTAGGATTTTATTTCAAGTTTTGATAAGTGTAGTGTAGTTTAGCATAGATTTAATTTAGTGTGAACTTTTTTAGCAAATAAATTATATTTTTCTTTCACAATGAGTCTGACTTGTAGGCATATGAAGTTGTGAAATAAGCTCTGGGTGAGCGTTATCCTCGCTACACAAGAATGTCAACAATGATCTCATATCTGAGATTACCATTACATGTTAGCTATTGTAAGCCAGATGTTCTTACACTATCACTAATTCATATAGGCCAATACTCACCCTTGAGGGACTTTAGCTAAAGCTTCTCAGGTGAGCCCATGTGAACAACAATCATGTGTAAAGATTGTGGGACCTCTTTCAATAAGTTTCTCCATAGTGGAGCACAGCAGCCCTTCCTGTTGCGCTACCCTTTTGCAGGAGGGAGGGCAGGACTGTGCCATGTCTGCAAGATACAGCGCAGTCCTGTTGTTCTCACCATCACCGTTGTACAATGTCCTGTTCATCGCTAACGCAGTCACCTTTGCACAATGGGGCAAGTGTGTCTGCCTTGCGGGGACCATCAGACTTGTACAGGAACGGACACCTCTCAGTTAATCAATCATCACAACGGGCTCTTCCTCTTACAATATGTACTGCATTGTGTGAAAAAGGTGAGACAAGTAGACTTCATCATAATTGTCAACATTGAGCCTTCCTCAAGCCTGCCTTGGGTCTGTGTAATTTCTGGACAGAGCTTCCCATTTCATGTTCCTATTACATCTGGGGCAGTGTGAAAAGCAAATGGATTGTAGCAGGGTTTCCGTTCTCTCACAGAACTGTGCATAGAGATCTAGAACCTCAGTGAGTTAGGATGATCCAAAACTCATCTCAGTATCAGAAATCCCCTTACCTAGCTAGCTACAGTGTCTCATGGCTCATTATGGAATGATCCATGTCTTAGACAAACCAGAACATGAACTTTAGAATACCTCAGGAATCGTGGAACACATGAACACTCTTTCGTTATATAATCATTTCAAACCAAAACTGAGAGTCAAAGAACACAAGTGCAAGTTTGAAATATTTATTATTCAATGCAAAGTTCTCAAACGCAGTATCTTGTATAATACCAAAATGCAGATTATAAAAATCAGAGTCAGCAGCATAGTCACTAATCCATAGTAAGCAAATGGTGATAGCATGTTATAATGCAAAATCTATAGAAATCTATATCACCTATATTTCGCGCACCCTATTTATCATATTATTTTATATATATGAAGGTCTCATTCGGGCTTTAGCAGGGCGGCCCCATACCTCTAAATGTCAGTAGGAGTAGATCACATCAACAGCTACCAGCTCTCTTCATGCGCAGCACCAAGTGTGTCGTTCATTCCGTGTAACTCTATCTTAAACCCGCGTAGAGCCCAAAATGTTGGCATCAACATTATTTGTGTTATGTCTAATGTGGTGCGAGGATCAGGCCTTCTAGCAACCTTGTGTTAGGTTAATCTTAGACTGTTCAGCTCTCAGTGTGCAGACAGTTGTACCAAGTGTACCAGGCAAAGCTGATAGCATAGAAATAACATATTATTCCAAATAAACCACCTCACCGCTTCTAGGGTGAAAGCGACAACAACAAGTATGTGTCGTGTGCAAAACTGAAGCCAAAGGAAAAACGGCTGTTTAAACATGTAATACACTCATGCTAACTTAACGCAATATATGTAACGAAGTATCCATATGACAGGATGTTGTTGGTAAGGCACCCAGCAACACCCATTGCACGTGCCTGTAACGCAGAACAAGGCGTTTAAGGGTCAGATTTGATGCATGCAGCATTATCGCATGACCATGTGCCTTGGTGATGGATGATGACTATTAGGCAGGGTTAGGCGTCACACAACGTCACAACAAGTGAAGGTCAGATGGCACAATGGCCCTCATCAATTGGGCCACCTGGTATTGAGACTGTAGCTCAATGTTTGCAGTGTTTCACAATGCTCAGGGCCACTATGACCCACGTCTTTCCTGAAAGTGGAAAAGAAAGCCGGTTCACAAGCTGGCTATGTAGATGCAGGGAAATGTGACCATGGCTAGGTCTGTATTGCAGACGTATGTCTTGTGGGCCTCGAAGCAGATTCATTGGTAGAGGTTTGGTTGCCCAGGGTTGTGGCTGACTGTGTGTGTGTGTGAACTCCTTGAGTGTCAGTATATCTGTATTGGTGTGGATGCAGTAGTTATCCTGTATGTGCTGGCGGTAGTGGTATAATCATGGGAGCCACTGGGAACGTCTACCTACGGTTGTCTGGACGTTAATCATTTTTGTCCGGAGGGTATTTTTGATACTGATATTGAGGGCATTAACATTGAACCGGATGATGATGATGGATGTGTGGCAGGTCTAATCAATGCATCAGTTGACAATAATTTTGATGCTCTTGCACAGTTTGCAGAGGGTGAAGAACTATGGTGAGGATACTACTATTATCCGTACTGACAGGGTGAGGGATGTGTTCTGTACAATGTATAGTTTGTGTTGGACATATGAGTGGTGAACTGTTTATCCAGCCCAGGGTACCCTCAGGTATAGTCCCATGTGGTAGTGGTTGTTGTGAGGGTGATGACCTCTTTTGACAACAAATGGAGATTTGTCCAGCTGAGGCACATACTTGTTGGCACATCTTGCATCCATTGTGGTTAGTTGTGTCCTGTGATGTTGTGTACCTTGGTGAGGGAGAGGCAAAGCTGGGTGTATTAGGCGTAGGGTACTATGCAGAGTCCATGTCCACTGATGTTCTCAGCAAGTGGGGCCATGTACACATAGTAGACGAAGGTACTGAGGGACAGTCACTGAGGGACTCAGCATCAGTACTCTGTGTGTTGTACTGTGAAATGTGTTATGCAGAATCATCTGCTCTGGTCTGCAAGGGAGGAGACAATCCAGTGTGGTGTATTACCTTGCCGCATGCCATAGTGGAGTGTGGCAGCTAGTGTGTTGTGGAACATTGTTTCTGGAAATGAAGCAATGTATATTGTCTATGGATTGGCAGTGTGACCGACTTTGAGGATTGTGTGGATTTTGCTGTGGCGTGTAGGAGGGACCTCTTGATGCTGTTTGTCATGGAGCAGGATTGGGGATGTTGTATGTTCCAATGAACATCACTGGGTGGATGATGACCCTCTGGTTAATGACTGTCTGCTAATGTGTGCTGAAAGATGTTCCTGTGGGTCTTGACGTCTGTTTGTTCGGCAGGGGTGTAACTGCTAATGTCATTTACTTGTTAACATTTGCAATTACTGTGGAGGTGCATGTTCCAATGTTGGAGGCCATGTACTGTCACTGTTCGTGTGCAATGGGGGATGCAGCCCTGTGGAAGAAGTGATGTGGGCAGGTGTGTGCGGGTGCTCCTTAATGTATGTCCATCACGGTGTTTGTGGTGTAAAACATGTGGCCTCCAGAGGATGTTGTGTAGTGTGGCTTACTTGGGCTAAGGTGTTTTGTGGTATGGCTTGCTTATGTTCATCTAAGTTGACATTCAATTTGCTGATCTAGTGGTAGGAGACTGTACCAAGTGTGTATGATATTCCCGTGAAGTGAGTGAGGGCTGAGCTGAGTCATGTTGTTTAATTTGGTATGGAGTTTATGCTTGCCATGGATTGGCATGATGTGTAGAGGATTGTGCCCTTCATGATGTTGCATTTGTGTGGATCAGATGAGTTGTACATTTATCTGTGATGTTATCCCTGTAGGCGGAGTGCAATTCCTGGGGTCTGGTTGAGCCTCAAAGCTAAATCCAGCAGCCTGCACATGAGCATTGTTCGTTGTATGTCAGTGGATACACAGGTGACATTGTTGGTGTGTTGTATGTTGTGCTTCAAGTGAGTCTGCAGCCATGTATTTGCGTATGTACTACAACATCTATGATTGGGAATGATCTGAGTTAGTGTGGCACATGGTGGATGGAGGGGTGTGTATCAGTGCTAAGGCAAGGGGCTCTGTGTTGATGTTGCACCAGTGTCTGCACAGGGACTGTGCCCTTGACATGTGTATGGTATGTTTTCAGAATGATGAGAGAATGCATTTGGCCTTGGATCAGGGAGGATGTGAGGGATGGCCAAGGAAACAGTAGTTACCTTGGATGACAATGTGTGCCCGGGTGTGTTCCACCTTGTGACTTGTGTTGATGACAACCTGGGTATATCTGATGTGGGTGATGTTGTGTAGGAGTGCGGTGAGGTTGAATAGGCTGAGTTTGTCAATGAGTGACACTGGTGTCTGAGCTGTACATAGTCCACGTATTGTAGGTAGTTGTGCTGTCTGTGATCTGCATTGTAGTTGCCAAATGTTGTGGCACATCAAGTATGTCTGTATGCAAGGGTACAACATGGAGTTGTCCTGTAGTTGACTTTGATACAGGAGTGGACATGTTCAGGACTGTGCTATCACTTGGTCATAATGGCATTAGTCTGTTGGAGGCAGTTCCTGAAGATGATGGCAAGGCATCCCTCCATGGTGTTGGTGCCCGTATGTCTGCCTGATCTTGTACAAGTTGTGTATTGCGTATGCAATGCCAGTTGCAGATGTGACCCAGGCAACGTAACTAGTGCCAGCGGCTGTAGTTGGCATCACACATTTTTATGCCATATCTGTGGGCAGGACATGTGTGTAGGAGGATGCAGCTCAGGCAACACTGGGCATTGGCATACAGCTGGGTGTTCATAGCTGTAATTGTCAGCTGACGGGGTAAGGTGCTTCAGCAGTGTCAACATGAGACTGTTGCTTGGTATTTACACGGTGTCCTGAGCAGACAGTTGTATTATTTCACAAGGTTGCATACATGGAGTGCTGCATTTGTAGTGGGGGTGGTTTTCACATCCAGGCTAACTTCAGCTGGTCTTGCGCATGTTGTGTATGTTCACAGATGTGCTTCAACTCTGCACAACAATTGTCCCTATATACATAATCCATAGGATGTGCCTTTGATGCCAGCCTCGTACTGATGTTTTGCTTTCATATATACATGTGGTATGTCAGATATTTCATCATCACATACATACACCTTGGACACACCCACATTAATGGTAGTGTGCAAGCAGATCTGATTTTAACACTCACCCCCTTCTTGTACAAACTTGTAGTGTTAGTCATTCTAACTTATTACATCATTCGTTATGTAGCACATTAGCAATGCTGTAGTACACACGTTCCTAGTCACTTTCTGAACCTTTCCAGTTGGACATTGCATGTTGTGTTAGCAAATTGATGTAAGTGACAACTTAGCAAGTATCAAGGTATGAGAGGACTCTAATACTGAAGGGAGACATACAGTAGGGTTGAGGATGTACATGCACAGTCCACACATAAACATGAGTGAGTAGTTTTTAATTGTGTGATAAGGGAATGTCAACATCATGAGTTCACCTCTTGGAGGGAGGCCACAGATAATTTATTGTTCATCCTTTGCCTACCAGTAATGTGTTTATCGACATTACTGGGGTATGATGAGCACCAGACAGTGTTCATTTATTGTGCTGCTACTATATGTGTTATCCTCCAAGTCCTCGGGATCAGCGGGATGATGAAATTGGAGCCACCTCCTGATCTAACCGGACCCAGAAAGCTATGATAGCCTGGGTCGAGGAAGGATCAAGTGAGGGCAAAGGGGAAGGGAACAGGGAGGAAAGGAAGGGAACGGCAGGGAGGGAGATCTGGAACGACAAAATAACAATAATGATCGTATCTCTCTTTAAAGTAAAGGATGTACACATGAAATACTCTAGATATCAGTTCCCTATACCTGTAACGAAAATAAGAGAGGCCCTGAAGATAATTCTCTTCCCCTACTAACTGGTCCTGGATATGTGTATGAAGTGTCTAGGTTCTCCACCTGAAATACACAATCAGCCGTGAGTTTAGCTAGGGTAGACCTTTTCCCTACTTTACAAATGACAATAGTACTCAATAGTACATACCATAACCGAACAGATGAATGTCCGAAATCAGGTTTCACCATATCCTAACAAGGACCATTCTGCATACGGACCAAACCAAAGTAAAAGGTTGGGGTTATGTCACCCCTATAAGATGTAAGTACAGTACCTGGTCGAAGAGCTCACAGGTCTGGGTCCGAAGGACGGGTTCCACAAGACGTGAAAACCCACAACAGAGCTACTCCGCACAAGCCGTTGAAAGAAGGCTCAGCCAACGGAGAGCATTGAAAGCAGGAAAACTATACACGTCCACCGCACAAGCCGAAGAAAGAAGGCTCAGCCAACGGAGGACACCTCCAGGACTTGGGAAACCCGCCGAGGTTTGGCGAGCACGGAAACAAAAGAAATGTTCCCCGCACGAGCCGGTGCGATAAGGCTCAGCCAACGGGGAATCCTGCAAAATCGGCAGGTAGGAACAGAGAGGACCAAGACAAGGAAACACAAGGAACAAGCACTCCCAAGGATGAACGTCCTACTCCACCTCCGGGTCAGGTACAAAAATAATCCAACCTCTTTCTCCGAAGGTTCCGCCCTTATATACTCCACCCAGATCACAGGGTTTGTGGAACATGTAGTTTGTGATGACAACAATTGCTCCTGAAGGAGAATCCGACTCCTGACAATATGTGCTTCTAACGCATTGTTCTGCGGAGGACTGGGAAATCTTCAGATTGATCTTCATCAGATGTGTTTGTCACAGCTGATGGTGTGACCAGTGGGGCAGTCGACACAGTAGGCATAGCCACATCATGGACTGCAGATGTTGATGGTGTTGGACCTGCAACATGTTCGATGCCCATCAGGTACCGCATAAATGCATTCAGCATTATTTGCTGGTTCTCAAGCACAGCTGTCACATCTTGTTGGTAGTCAGCCAATTTTGTGAGGTATGCATCCTGTTTGGCTGTCATTTGTTTGAGGGTGTCCTGTATTTCCTTCAGAGTGTTGGCCACTTCAAAGCTGGCACTTGTGGTGGGCATTTGTCTGTGCCTCTGCTGCATGACTTCGGAAATTTCAGTCATGGCGTCAAACAAAGTGCGTGGTGGTGCTTCAGTGGTGCTACCAGTTTCCGCACTGGCAGTATTTGATGTTAGGCACCGGAGCACTCCCTCTAGGGTCCCTGCCGTGCTCTCAATGCCCTTACGCACCTCCTGTGCCAACTGACTCTGCACATCCACTACACGCTGTTCAAAGGAATTTAGTGTGTTTGGTGACTGGTGAGGCACAGATGTTGTGGGAGGTGGCATAGGAGTGCTTCCCTGTTGGCCAACCGGAGATCCCACTGGGCTGCTTTGCCTTCTTGTGGGTGGAGAGGGAGTTTGTAGTGATTGTATTATGTCCTGGATGATTCCTGTGCCCATACTTGTTACACTTTCACCACCCTCATTGTCCATTTCAAACATGGCTTCCAGCTCCAGAGTAGGTGTACCATGGCCTGAAATCAAAAATAGATGTATGTTTATGATCATGTCTGGCATGTGGTGTACAAATGCACAATTTAGAGTCATCTACCCTTTTTGACTTGGCTGTGTTTCAACATGTCAAAGTTCAAGCGACACATCATCACTCATGTGTACAAAAAGTGACATGGCATTAATCATTTGATGGATACAAAATGTTTACCAAAAAACATGGCACCTGGGCAGACAGTGCTTGCACACTTGCAACATTCAACTTGAGTGCATGTCCTGATGTCTGTTTTGTTGGTGTGTATTGGGGACACATTCCAGCACAGTAGGAAGTGCATGTGGCATTTTGCACTCCATCACCAGGGACCCACACACACCATGAACAAACCTCCACGTGGAAATGAAGTCCCTCACCAACTGGATGAGGAGCAGCAGTGTGAAACTGTACTTGGAGATGACACAGGTCCTCATCCTCGGACCCACACCCTGAGCCTGGGACAACTCCTGTCGGGCAACCACACTGGGAACAGCAACAACACTCACTGACCATACACGCAACTTACAATACTTCCAGTACTCCTCCCTCTCCATGTCTGAGCAGGTCAACGCCATCTTCCCCTCATGCTACAACTGCCTCCACATGCTATGCAGGATCCACAAGTGGATCCCCACCCCAGACAAAAATAACTGTGACGCAGGCCCTGAGCACCAGCAGACTGGACTACTGCAACGCACTGTAGGCAGGATTCCCTGACAAAGACCTACTACTACTGCAACACATCCAATGCACTTACGGCTCATTGATTGTCAACGTCCCCCACCGCAGCAACATCATCCCCCAAATGTGAGACCTACACTGGTTCCCCATCAGCAAGTGGATCAGCTTGAAGCTCCACACCCAGACACACAATGCACTCCATTAGGCCGGACCAGCCTACATGTGCAGCAGACTCAGCTTCTACACCCCCACACGCCACGTCCGCTCCACCAGCCTCCCCCTCACCGCTGACCACCGCATCGTATGACCAACCTCCAGCAGCAGTTCCCTGTCCTACCTCACCGCCAAGACCTTGCACTCCCGGGCCATCTACGGCAGACCCAGGACCTACTCCCATTCAGAGGACTCATCAAGACGTATCTCTTTGAGCGTTAGTGGCAGCCCCTTCCCATCAGAGTGGTAGATGCAACATGTGTTTTCACATGCTGAAGGAGTTGTTCCAAGGACACAGACTTCTGTATTCTCTGATTTTGATTACATGCAGCTGTGGTTGATGCAGACTGGGACGTACTGCATTCCTCACTGTTTTTCATGTGTTTAGTTGGTTTAGTCTTAGGTGTGAGAGAGTATGAGTTGTCTGTCATCAGCAATGGATACAATGTTGAGGCTGTATTTGGTTACAAATGGTTCTGAGGCAGCCCTGTTGATGTTGACAAGGGTCAGACACATGGATGATCCCTCTTGCATTCAGCATTGTAATAACGTGCATTTAAAGGCGAAGGTTGTCAGTCTGATCCTTGAACATCTTGCTGGGGTGAGTGACCCAGTTAAGCATTGTTCCTTAGAATCCTGCATCATGTAGTGTAGCAAATCTGTGTGGTGTTAGTCTGTGTTGGAGCACACTCACAGCTCCTGGTCCCGGAGGGTGCAGATGTCACCTGTGGCTGTGAATATGGTGATCTTGGTGCTGTTGTTGATATAATGAGGACAGGGCTGTAGTGATCCCACAGGTGGCTGTATCTCATGTTTGAGGGTGTGCATTGAGCTGTGACTGGTGTCCCGGTGGGTATGGTAGTATGGCTGTTGTGTTGTGAGAGGTTTGGGTGGTGCTGCCTGTGGCATCTCATTTGTACGGCAAAGTTATTGTAGTGAAATTGTTGTTGTTTATGGTGAACTTTGTTGGACACTTATCACAGGTCTGTAGTGCCAGGGTGATGTCTGTGGCTTTGCAGCATAGGTTGTTGTATAAATGCAGGACCGTGACTAGTTAGCAGGACTTTCCATTATGTAGGATTGTTTATTTGTGGTTCTCCCTCATTGGGTTCATGTATGTGTTTTACATTTCAGGTGTCTTGGTGTTTATACAGTTCTTACCAAGGTATCTGCTGGTGCCTCTTGCTTCTTAGAGATCAGTGCTCTACCATGCCGTGTCCCTGTAGTGCTGTTTGTTAGGCTTGCAGAGGGTGGAGGTGTGGTATGCACAGTTGTGTATCCAGGTGTGACTTTCACTTGCAGTAACGCTGGTGTAGGCTGTGTTTGAGACCAGGGTGGTGGTTGAGGTTTGTCAGCAGTGTAGGCATGTGCAATGTCTGTGGGTCATGTTTGGAAAGGCCTGTTGTCATTCTCAAATGTTTTCCATGTATGAGTGCATGGAGGCTGGCTGAGCTGCATCAGTGAATGACTGTATATCAGTTGCTGCTGGAAATTATTGCATTTGAGACCCAGATGGGCACATTCAGACTTCCCATAGGCGTGGCTTCAGCACACCATGTACATCCGTCTGCTGTGGGCTTGCACAGCGGCTGACATTGAGTAGGCTAATTGTGACTTACAATATTCAGTGATGACGGAACACATGAACACAGGGGTGGTGGCCTTAGTGGTAGTTCATAGACCATATGTGGAGTGTGGGCTCAGATGAGAGAACTGAAATGACTTATTATGGAGACCCAAGGGATGAGTGACTGATGTGATAATGATATGTGTCATCATGGCATGGGAGGGTGGGTAGGGGACATCTTAGATGATGTGGCTCATGTGCATATTGGCAAGATGACTCAGGTACCACCCATGATGACCAGAGCCATAATACCCACTTGCATGTTTGGTATGCAGGCTGCATTTCAGCCTCCATGGCAAACATGGCCAACATTCCAGCATGTATTGTCCCACTTACTATTACAAGTCACACCAGCACTTCACAGCATTGTGATTGACTCAGAGTAGTGAGCCTGGCTGGCTGATTCCTTTAACGTGACACAAAGGCAGGGTTGCATAGGCTGAAGAGAACTGGGACACATCTTTGAGGTGTGACTTCCCTCAATGTGTTCCAGATTTACAAAACAAACTTGAGACTCAATAGTAAACTTGATACATTTTTGGTGTTGACAGAATACACTTTACTTCTTTGGGCATTCACATAATGAACTTAGTACTTTTGGTATTCACAGGAGTTAGGATTTTGCCTTTAATCTATCTTAAGTCTGTCTTCAGAGACACTTTAGGCAAAATCCTAACTTCTGTGAATACCAAAAGTATTAAGTTCATTCTGTGAATGTAAAAAATAGTAAGTGCATTCTGTGAATTACAATATAGTAGTAAGATTAGAATTGAGTCTTGAGTTAATTCTGTGAATGGGCCTCAATATGTTTTGCAGCACACACTCACACACACATCCCTGCAACCATGAGACATTGATTGTTCTGTCCTGCATTTGTTAACTCACAGCTCTCCCTCCACAATTGCCAATGTTTGACACTGTGCCCCCATGGACAACAGGTGTGACACTCTTGTACAAAAAGGCACATACATTATACCAAAACATGCCATGTCATGACATTCCATTTCATTCATTGTTCATACTAGGCATGTTGCAACTGTAGAGTAGGTGTTGCACAGCGGAGACTTTAAATACACTGTTCAAAGTTCAGTGAGTACATGGATTAAGTTTCCTTGTCACCACACACCCACACCTGAAGCATTAAATACCTTTATGAACAACCACAACACACACAATGGAGTCAGATTAGTGAGTGATGCACACACCATTTTTCATAGCCAAAAATTATGTACACAGCATTAGTTCATAATCTGTAATGTTACCCCATATTTCTCATGATGTACACCTATCCAAATAATAGTTCAGACATATGTCCCCCATGACACAACCAATTGTTATTGTTTGACACATAAATGCACAACATTTTTCTTACTCTTTCACATTTGTCAATATTTCTTTTTTTACATACTGGCACACATTACCACATGTAGTACTTATATCACAACATAATTGGGGTCACAAAGAAGAAGAATTTCGATATATTATTCTGGTACACATGCATTGCATAGTTGACATTGTGCAGCATACATTGAAATGGTCATCACATGACACTACGGCAACCATACTGTACGCTGTTTGCATTTGACTGGCTCAGGTACACACTGTGAACAAAGGTTTATTCCTCTTGAACACTGCAAGAATACAATGTCAGGTACCTACTCACCTTCAACCCTGTATGCCACCTCACCTGCCAGGACATAACTCTGCTACAGACATCACCATCACTGTCACTGACAACTTCTGTGTCACCTGCATGTGGCAGCACGACAATCATCGAAGAGGCATTGTTAACCCATACACTGGTACACTCAGAATGAGCAGGCACTCTAATGTGCCATGGTTGACCATGTACTACGACAACTACATTATCGTGACCAGGCCCATGGCCATACTCAGCAGCACACCTGTCCTTCACAACAACACAGGTGCACAATGCTTGGCATGCGCCAACCCAGGCAGACTTGCACCATGTTGCAGGGGGTCCAGCGGTGCAGGGGATCAGTGTTTGTGTGCATGGAAGGGACACATTCCTGCATGATGCAGTCATGAAAAGATTTTTCACCTTTCTATGTGTCCACTTGAATGCAAAAGAGATATGTTGGTTTTATCATGGAGGGAAGATTACGTTTTAATTCAGGTTGTGCATGCCTTACACAGACCCTGTATATGCATATCTTTGTGGCGCAGCATGATAGTTACATTTTGACGTTCCTATTGTACATTGTCAATTGGACATAGATGTTTCTGGGTATACCCTTAGCAACAGCCCTGGAAGTGCGCTTTCTGACACTTTAATGTGGGAATGATGCAATGACATGATATGTTGTACTATGTTACATGGCTGTCTGTGGCCTATTATTGTGGGTGTGGCACATTGTGGCACCACTACATGAACAAAATAACATCCTGCCAGCACAGTGGTAGCAGTCCAAGTTATACAAGTGTGAAACTCGGTCTGTTGCAGGATGTTGTGTGATTTTATTTTCAGGAGGGTAGTTATATCTTTGCATCTGCGTGTGGCACTTGTCAGGTGCAGCAGTGGGCTGGGACTTCACTTTGGACATATATGTTTACTTACACAGGGGTAGCTGTTTCCCAAATGTAACATGTGCATGTCCCTGGTACAATACTTTTTGTAGACCCTTCACAGTTCATGAAATTGCATGATTTCTCTTTCCACAACACGTCAGTAATTGAACCAGCCACCTTAGTTTATGCACAGCACAACATTACCTTCTTTGCACATTTCCCCTTGTAGGGACTTACCCTGTGTGTCTTCCTGTGTGTCTTCCAGTTCCTCATGCAGTGCACTGTCCTGCCCTGGGATTCCAACAACCAACTCCTCTGGGATGACCGCTGCAACCCGCTCCTCAAGGTCATCCAGCTCTTCTTGTTGTGATGGGCTGCCTCCTCCTGTAAGCCCAGCGTCTTTCCGGTTTTTGGCCATTTTTTCTTTAGTGCGGCGCTTTATATCATTCCACCGTTTTTTGAGGTCAATAACTGTCCGCCTAGATTGGCCCACACAGTTCACCTTGGTCAATATGTCCTGCCAAATAGCCTCTTTTTTGGATAGTGGCAATTTGGAACTAGCAAACAGCTGGTGCTGGTGGTCTGTTACCTCACTTATCAGTGTATTGTTCTCCTCAGCACTGAAATTTGTTTTGCGCTTCCTCTTTCCAAGGGTTTCTCCCTGTGTTGCAGGCTGGGCATCCTGGCTGCCATGTGGAAGGTTTCCTTGGCTGCTGCTCTGTCCTTCAGGCTCCATGGTGGCAATTTTTTCCATTTGCGGGAGAATTAGGTGATAGATGCGCGTGTTTTTGGCGTTTTCCGGATTCTGACGCAACGTGATAGTGACGCAGCGATGCGTACACTTGCGTCGTTCCGCAAATGCGACTTACGGCATTTTTCCCGCACTTGCGTGTCTTTTCGATGCGTCAGGACGGCCGCGTCTGCGTCACTTTTCCCCGCCTTGCGCCTCCCCTTGCGGCATGGTGCGTCATTCCGTAGATATGACGCATCCGCGCCGCAAGTTTCTGACGCAGCGTGTCGTACGGAAAAGTGACGCATCCTTGGGTTTGCGCAAGGATGCGTCACTTTTCATAAATGAGGCCCCAGGAGAATAGCTACCCGCAGGCAGGTGACCCCTGGAGCCAAAGAGAGACACTCACAGTCTTTGATTAGACCAGGGTTTCTGAGTCCAAAAGTGTCTGCGATTCAGAAGAACGTGGCAGAGAGGGTTCGGGAGGAGCAGGTCAGGAGCCACTGCATTATTAAAGCTGCCAAGGTTTCAGTTTGCTATGTGTGACAATTTCATAATTTCACTGTAAATATGACTGACATTTCAATGACTATGAGTGACTGTTCCTCGCAAGCAAAATCCAGCAATGAAGAGGAGGGAAACCTATAATTATACGAAATTACACCGATTTGAGAACAAGAAACTCTAAGATGATCTTAAAAATCTTGGAAGTAAGTGCTTAGGAATAGGCAAAACATAAATGCATATACTTAAAAAGACGGAACAGTGGGTTTCCTTTCAGAGTTTTGAAACATATTTTGGGGATTTAATTATGTAGCAGATATTCTTGGAAGTAGTGTTTTGGACTAGGCAAAAATGAGTACATATACTTAAGACTACTACCCTTTCAGAAGCTCAGCTCTACCAGGGCATGAAAACGCATGGATTTGTGGATATTCAGCAAAACAGACGAGACTCTGGCATGGGTAAGGACTGGAGAGCCAATAAACACTTAAAAGAATTAGACTGAATTATGCGCCACAGAAAGAGTTTGATGAGCAATGCTTATTAGCACAAGCACGGCACCACTTTTTAAATATCGGGTGTTCCCGCCAAGCCCAAAATAAATGAAGTTATTCCTGTCCTTCATTACACATACCTGCGTGGAATCAGGGCTCCAGTGACCAGACCTCCGTTTTGAACTAAAGTGAGCACATGGTTGGCAGTTTATACCGGCGTCTCCTTGGCTCCCAGTGACACTCTGTTCAAATAAATTTACTGCCTCGAACTCCCCGGGGTCTCGACCCTAGGAGTCTGGGAGCAGACCTCCTCAATCTGCTGTCCCAGCCCCCGATAAAATAAGGAAGCCGGCTGCAGCGCGGGCCTGCCCTGCATTGATGCAGTGATTATTTGAAGGTACTCTCTGCTCAAAAACAAAAGCGCCAATAACACAAGAGCGATTATCACCTCATCCTGCCTCCCTGCTGCGGTGAGCCCGGCGAGGTCAGGAGGAGCCAGACCTTTGCAGAACTTCGAAAGCGCGGGCAGCAGGAAGTCAATTAACTTCACCAGTGGGCACTGCTGCAGTCACGTCCGTTTAATTTCGGCGCCACGTTCTTCTACAACTTGGATACTATTGAGTGATGTCAGGGGTAGGAAGCGGAGAGGCGGGTGGAAGGTAGAGAGTGGGGGAAGGTGCATGTTCCGGAAGGCTCAGTTCGCCTCGGAGACTACGCAGCTTTTTAAGCAGGACAGAGGAAAGAACTACATTACAACCGGAGAAAACGATGTTCAGCAGCCTTAGGCCAGAGCATGAATGCGCCTCATTAGTCATCCAATTTAAAATTTTTACGGCATTTACCGGAAAGACCCATGTGGAAGGTAGACCCGGCCCTGAGAATTAAGTGCCGGTGCTAAGCACCGGAAAGCACCGGCACAAATTAAGCCCTGTACTGGACACAACTTTCTGAGGTAGTAACTTGGTTAAAGTAGGGATCATAATCTCTAATGTCGAGCCTCACAGACCCAACGGAGTCAGATTAAGATGGGCAGGGGAAAAGGCCCATGACCTAATCAGTTCTATAGTGAAGGACAGTCTGGTAGAAATTCTTTTCATTCTTGAAAATGGTGCTGATTACGAGAAGATTTTAACCTCTTTTGTTGGCATTAATAATTCTATTGATGCCAGGTTCACTAAACACAATATTGGCCAGCGCAGAAATGAACCAGGTTGGTTCAATCATCTATGTACCATCTCTTTATCTAAACTTAAACAGGCACTTGCAAAAAAACCTAGGGACATTGATTCAATTATTAAATTACGAGCGGACTACAAGTTTGCACTGAAACAGAGGACTAGCGAATTACAGCAGCTGGCCTGGGATTCTCTTAACCAAGCAGCGGAACTATCCAATAGTACTCTGTTTTGGGCAACGGTCAACTCTCCTTTTCTTAAAGATGAAAAAACACCGGAGCTGACCTCTAATGTCCCGAGCGAAGGGTGGGTTTCTCACTTTTCCAACATCTTTGATTCCAATGGAAGTGTAGACACCGACCCTAGCAGGTGGCTTGTTTTATCGCTGGATATAACAGCTGATGAGGTTGAACTTGGCATACGTGCGAGCAAGGGCGGAAAAGCTTAAGGCCCTGACGGGGTACCAATTGATGTATACAAAGCAGCTCCAGAGATGTGGGGACCTCTCTTGGCTAATGTTTTTAATGCAGCTGTGTGTCCTGAGGCCCCTAAAACCTAGGCAGAATCCATTATTGTCCCGATTAATAAAAAGGGCAGCAGGTCTGATGCGAAGAATTATCGCCCCATTTCTCTTCTTGACTTCTCAGTTAAAATCATGAGTAGAGTCATGCTTGTCAGGTTAGAGGAATTGGACGAGCGAGAGGGCATACTGGCTGATAGCCAATATGGCTTTAGGAAGGGCAGGAGTACACTTGATCAGTGCATCAATCTTGACTTGCTGATCGGGAAATTTACCGAAGCAAAACCTGGCTCACTTTATTTATGCTTTGCTGACCTGAGCAATGCCTTTGACATGGTAGACCATTCTATCTTATGGTCAACCCTGTTACAGATGGGGGCTCCAGATGGCATAACTTTCTTTCTCGCCAGGTTGTACGGGAACATACAAACTTGTGTGCGCTTTGGCACCAAGGGCGAATGCACCCCAAACTTTAGTGTTAAACGAGGTATTAGGCAGGGCTGTGTATTGGCCCCCCTACTTTTTATATTATTTATTAACAGAATCGATGCCATTCTGAAAAAGACTAATTCAGAATACCCCCAGATCAACGGCGTCCCTGTTCCGGTGTTACTCTACGCCGATGACGCTGTTCTATTATCTAGAACTCCCCTGGGACTACAACGTTTGATTGATAGTTTTTCTACCTTTATTAAGGATAGGAAACTACTAATCAACAAGGGAAAAACATACACTATGACCTGTGGGGCTAAAAGCAAATCCTCAAATGCCTTTTTTATTGATAGCGAAAAGGTGCAGCAGGTAGATAAATTCTGCTACCTTGGTATCACCTTCTCCAAAAATAGGAAATGGACAGAAGGATTTAAAAATATTTGGAACAAAATGGCCAAAAATTGCTTTGGTGTTTTTAGATTTGCTGCCAAGGTTGGAGACCGACGAACCAGGGATATGCTTAAGATTTATCAAGCAAGATGTGTATCCATTGCATTATATGGGGCAGGTGTATGGGGCCATAGTTGCGATAATAATAATTTGCAAGTAGAGGAAAATTCCTTCCTAAAAAAGCTCCTGTGTCTACCACCTTCGGCCCCAACCGAGCTAATCCACCGGGAACTAGACATAAACTATTTGATAGACCTGTTATCCCTAAGGCCACTTATGATCTGGCGTTTAATTTGGCTTAAGGAGGAAAAATCTTTTAATAGGTCCATAATAGAGGATTGCTTGACTCTGGATAAATATCTTAAGATACCTTGGGTAACATATGTTGTTGGTTGTTTTTCCGAGATATTTAACCTGAATATCTTGCTTGATCCAAGTGCAGCATCTAGGATACCCAAAGCTGAGCTGAAAAGTAAATTTTTGGCCTTTAGGGCAAGGAAGCGGGCCTTAACCTACGGTACATTGACAACTGTTGTGTCCTACACTAGATATAATCTGGTAGAAGGTTTTCCTTTGTATTTAACCCTGGTGACCAGGACATCTCACAAGTTTGTACTTACCAGACTTAGATTTGGTATGGCACACCATTTGGTGGCTCTTCCGTCCATTAAGAAACATCTGTCGGGCCATGTTTAAGTGATGGCTTTTCTACCCAGAGCACTTTGCACCTTCTAATGTTTTGTAAACTGTACTTAAATTTACGTACTGCATTTCTGAAACCGATGTTTATTAAATATGGTGTCTGTACAGTTAATCAGGCAATGATTTTAATCTTTAATCTGGAATCGGCCGATATCTGTTTTTATACAGCCACGTTTTTAAATCATTGTGTTAATGCCAGGAAAAGCATGTGTTTTTAAACGAACTATGTCTGTAACTCTGTTTGTAAATCTTTTTTAGATATTGATGTATCTGTTATTATTATGTTTTTTTTTAACCTTCTGCTTTTATGGTCATTTTATATGTGCCGAATAAAGCTTCATGAATTGAATTGACATCCATTCCCAATCCATACCGGGTTTTGTGAAAGCCAGCCTGCTCATGTCGGAAACTCCATTACCTAGAATTCCCTGCTCACTGCTTAGTCTGCCCCCCTGCAGGCCAATGATGGGTGGAGGAATTCAGCTCACCTGTGGCTGGCTGCTGCTAGCCTGCTCATACCTGATGTATGTGATTAATGTGAGCTCTTTTAAGCCCCATCTCCCTTCAGGCCAAGGATGGCCATTAGAGCTGTATACCAGTGAGACTGATCCTTGTTTCCAGTGTTTCCTGGGGTTTAGTTATTCCTTGTTCCTGAGCTCCTGCTGTTTTCCTTATTCCTGAATTATCACTCCCTGCAGTGCTGCCTTGACTCCTGGGCCTTAGTATTCCTTGTTCCTGTTTTTAAGCTGCATCTATTTCTTATTCCTGATTTGTACTGCTTGCAGTGCTCTCTTGACTCCTTGTTTCCTGAGCTGTAGCTATTTCCTGTTTCCTTGAACTAGCACTGCCTGCTGTGCTACCTTGACTCCTGAGCTATAGTACGTTCATGTTTCTGAACCAACACTGCTTGCAGTGCTACCTTGGCGTTTGAGCTTTTGCTAAATTCTTGTTCTTGCTCCAGCACTGCCTGCAGTGCTACTTTGTTTTCTTGACTCCTGATCCAGCACTATTCTAGTGTACCCGTGTAGCCTTCCCTTCTGTACATCCTTTTCCAGTCCCTGCCTTTCTTCCCATTTCCTTGGTTCCAGTTCCTAGTTTGCTGTCTTTCTATTCTGCTGCCTTGCTTGTTTTACCTTGTATGTTTGTTACTTGCTTTCTGCCAAGTGTGCCCTGTGATTTCTTCCTTTCCTGTTAATCACTCCTCCTTGCTAGCTCCTTGTCTGTTGTGCTTGTTTTTAGCTCTACCCCTTTGCTGTTACTGCCTTCCATGATACTATTTGATCGCTAGGATCCTTGGGCACAGCTGACTACCTGGTTGGTATTTCTTGTTCACTGTATTGTCTTTGAGTTACATTTGTAACATCACCATAGGTATCAGCTCCACAGACCCTGCCTTTGCATGCATATCCTACATGTGGGTATTTGAAGTCAGTATCTGTAACAGCAATTGTAGGTGAGGAACTTACTGAGCTTCAGTCTTACCGTATGGAGCTCCTTAGTGCTTTTCCCCAAATTCCCTTTACTGTTAATGTTGTTTTATATATAAATGTATTGCACATCCGACCTGGGTGTAGTGTTTCTGAACGCTGAACCTCCTCATGAGTGCCTGTCCTTTCTGAGTCTAAGCCAGCTTGTTCGTTCATGCAGGGTTCCCCTTTGGATCCCTTTTCTCCTCTGACTTCCAGTGTGATCCTGGGCAGTGCTGTACTCCTTTTTCCGCTTCATGTCACTAGTCTTTGCCTAAGTCCCTGATTGTGTCCCAGACAGTCCCGGACATCAACATTTGAAGGAGCAGTTGCAGCCATTGTTTGTCCCTTTCCTCATCGGTTGCCACAAAAAAATCATGAAGCAAAGGAAGCCAGCTAGGTATGAATTACTGCACCACCCAGTATAGTCACATACAGAAGTACTGCATTTTCTCAACATTGCCCACCTCAAATGACCAGCTGCCACATGGCCATAAACCAGAAAGAATTTAAACAAATCAGAGAGGCAATATGACCCTGTCCCATTTAGACAAATGTATGATATCAACATCAACAATCTTAGTCCACAGCTTCCAGTTATGTCAAGATAGTCCTTTATTTTCTTTTTCAGATTCAATATCTGTAGCCAGATAATTCGCCCAAACACAGGAGCCTCTTCAGGGCACCGTCGCTAATGGAAGAAAATAATTCACAGAAGAATATGACAAGTTTTTGCCATATCTTTTCTACAATTTCCTTAACTTTAATGTCAGAACATCCGTCTGTTATCCTACATGTGAAACATCATCATAGGTATGAAAATTGG
Source organism: Lissotriton vulgaris (assembly GCF_964263255.1). Lineage (NCBI taxonomy): Eukaryota > Metazoa > Chordata > Amphibia > Caudata > Salamandridae > Lissotriton > Lissotriton vulgaris. The sequence goes on along the minus strand of NC_141693.1, from coordinate 1,060,036,403 downwards.
AAGTACATCCACATAAATGATGGAGCAGCCATAGTACCAACTGCTGTTTCAAAGCGATTTCCGGCCCGTCGCGTCTCCTCTACGCCATGCTTACAAAAAAATCATGCAGTGACTAGCCATCTGTTCCATTAGGGATGCAAGCTCTGAGTGCCACTGCCAGTGTGTGTCACTGGTGGCAGCACTTTGATTTAGAAGTTAGCCTTTTGTGCTCCTTTTCCCTCTAGCAGAATGGTGTGGTATGATATTGCCACACCATGGTGTTTGCCATGTGCGTGTACTTTGTTGTGTCTTATTTGTTGGCACTCTTAGGCAGAGGGCCTATGTGCTAGGTGTCTTTTTGTGTTTCAATGGTGTGTCTGCTACCGTCACACCTCATTTTGTTGCCTGTTATACTGTTGTAGCTTCTTCTTCTTTTTTGTGTGCAGATGTTGGCTGGTTGAGTTCAGCAGTGGTAAGACGCCCTAAAATCTCTGCTTTGCCTGAGCGAGCATGTGCATTTTTTTGTGTGCACTAATTCAAATGATTATGTTTGTGTCGACTGGAGTTTGCCTCAGCTGAAGTTGTGCCTTTGTTCTCTGTGCTTCAGTGACTTGCAAGCTACTTGCCTCGGTATTTGCTAGGTGTTCTTTGCTGTTCTTGGGTTTTTCCCACTTCATCCACCCCATTTCTGCAGGCAGTGTTCTACCGCTGTCCTTTTACTTTTGTTGCCAGTTTAATGTTTTATAGGGTCCTCACAGCAATGAGCCAGTAAGGCACCCGGTATTATTTAGTGCCTGTTGCTTCCCTTTCTTCTCTATCAACCCTTCCTAGGAAGTTTATGTGGTCCAGTTCCCGTTGGGGTCAGCCAGATTATGACCTGCTTGTGCAGCCATTTCCTTCCCATTCACCACCCTTCTCAAAAGTCCTTTTAAAATATTTTTCTTATAGAGGGCCCGGCAGCTGCATCTTTTTTGCCAGACCTCTCACTCTATTTTTGCTCGTCTTATGCCATGTTAGATCAGTAAATTAAAAATGGCTGCCTCCGCCACGAAGCATACTCAAGAATAGGTCAGAATGCATGCTCATGCAAGCTTGTACCAGTGTCACGAGGCATGCATGCTTATCAGTGGTCATCTTGGAATGGGTTTTCCTGCATATGCATGCAACCACAAAAATGCATTGGTAAAGCTAATAATTCGTCGTACTGGGTCTACCAATGCCTGTCACGACTAGAGTGAAGGAAATCTGCACATGCAGATCTAAGGGGAACAAAGTGCGGACGTGTGGATTTGCACCTCTGGTCCTCTGTGTTTACAAATGGTGCACTGCAACAGTAGCACTAAGAAAGTGACTCTTTTTGGCGCACTGCCATTTTAATCCCTGTCCTTAAAATCTTCAAGGCGCAACCTTTCTCCTCGTCGTGCAGGTTCTCAAAAGTCCCGTTTCAAGCAGCACAAAAAACAGGACAAAGGCCCCAGCCATGACAGACAATAGTGGATGCAATTTTATTTTGTAGAAAGCTTTGAACGGAGATCAAAGAGTCCTCTGAAAACATCCGTGAGCATTCAGTAGGTGTTCAGCGAGTCTTTGATGTGAATAACTCTTTATATTCAAGATCATTACCATCCTGCATGCTGTGATCAGGCCTTTTCTTCTTCAGCGTTGTCTAGTCATGGACTCTGTGCATCGTAAGCAACTATCCACCGGGCAGGTACCCTAGTACGACCAATGCCCAGCTCTTTTATCTACAGCCAGTTCCTGGCTTTAGCGTTTCATCCTTCTCAGACGTGCTCTGTTAGAGGAAAGCAGATTATAACGGTGTACAGCGGCAGCTGCTTTCAGCCAATCACAAATGTTTAGAACACTCGGACACAGATAGGTTTCAGCAGAATCCACTTTTACAAAGCATAAGAGCTGACTCTGTATGACTCTGCGTCCGATGCACAAACCCATTTTGACATGTATGTTCAAATTACAAGTGAAAACGATATGAATTATGACTGTAAATTCACTTTTACTATTCACTAATGGTGAATTTTCCTATATGTACATTTATTTTCCCATGCATATAGTATTATAGAATGGTGTAACATTACACGTGAGTAAACCCGTTAAGAAAGGCAGCAGAATTGTGTGGGGCTTTAACATCACATAGGCATGTGTGTTGCAGAGTGTAAGAGGCAGAGTCGAGCTTGCATATACTTGCCATCTAGATGTTTATATACAGAAGCAGAACCCCACAGTTTTGGGAAAGAATGAAGAGCCCACACTTCCTTTTCTAGTTCATCCTTCTGCATTTTGGACTTAACCCACAAGGGCCTTATAAAAGCTCTTGGAGCATGTTGATCCATTTGACCCATAGATTATTATATATAATCGTCTAGCGACTGAGGACGCTGTGTGGAAAAGCGAACAATTTGTATCTTGAAATGTCAGCAGAGGAAAACAAAAAACCACATAATTGCCCTACCTGGAAAATCAACAAGCATTCGTCTCCCCATGTGAGCACTATTGGCTTTGTCATGTTTTTTAGCCATGTTGAACAGCATCCCACCTGCAGTGCAGCATGGCTGAAAGTGAAAAAAAAAGTGCTATGACGCAGTCAACACTGACCAGGCCTAAAAAAAATTGAAAAGCCAAAAAGGGTACCTATAAGCCAAATAGGGTACCTATTTGGCTTTGTCGATTTTTTCGTTGCCATGTTGTACTGCTGCGTGGCTGCTGTGGAGTATGGTTAAAAGTAAAAAAAACTTTGGGAATTCATCGGTTTCGCCTATGTGATGAATAAAATGCTGTCATTGTCTGGGACAAAGATCAAAGAGCTCCCTGACAAGTACCACGGAGTGGAGAGGATGTGGCGCAGCGGCCAGAGCTGCTGACTCAAGCGCTGGGGATCCTGGTTCGAGTCAGGAGGCAAAAGATCCAGTGATTCTAGGTAAATCCCTTTGTCCAGGTGATAAGTTGCTATATAAATCTTCTGCAAGACAAAAAAGCAAAAAGAGGCAAAACTATGAAATATGTGTTCCAGCAAAGCGGATTTTAACAGTATATCGGCTACAGGAAACTGATAAGAGAAGCACATGAGGAACAAGCATTTGGTAAATGCAGGAAAATATGCTACAGCCAATAGAAATGGAGGAAAAGTAAGTGGCACACATAGTAACCAATACAATTGCAGGAAAGAGGGGGTGGGATGGAAGCCCCTTTTAAGTATATATTAAAAACAACAGACCCTAAAAAGGAGCACAAAAAGCAACCTGCGTTGACCGCTTCACAGGATATATACATATATATTTACTTTTAGCCATGCTGTACAGCTGATGCAGCAGACAGTACAATATAGCTAAATAATCATTGACAATGCCAGTAGATCTGCCATTGGTGAGATCTACTGGCATTCAGAAACTCTGTCCATCACCTTTTCCAAAATCGATTTTGTCCACACTAAGTGTGGGAGGGTATACTCAGACGTGAGTCCCTTGCTCATTGCACCATCAGGATTCAAGCAAGCCGGGCCGACGACGGCTGAAATGCCAGAAACCAGTCCCCGGAAGCTTGTCTCCTTCCCAGTATAAGAATTGGCTTGGTAGTTTGGTTTGCCCTGTTCCCATCATGCACTGGGACAGGAACAGACTAATTTGCATGTAGCCAGGTGGTTCTGAGCTGGGATGGTGCAGTGAGCTAAAAAACGGTGATGGATCAAGCCCTGATCTCTTGACTGGGTAGGAGTATTCTGCATCATTCAGAAACTCTGTCCATCACCTTTTGCAAAATCGATTTTGTCCACACTAAGTGTGGGAGGGTATACTCAGACGTGAGTCCCTTGCTTATTGCACCATCAGGATTCAAGCAAGCCGGGCGGACGACGGCTGAAATGCCAGAAACAGGTCCCCGGAAGCTTGTCTCCTTCCCAGTATAAGAATTGGCTTGGTAGTTTGGTTTGCCCTGTTCCCATCATGCACTGGGACAGGAACAGACTAATTTGCATGTAGCCAGGTTCTGAGCTGGGATGGTGCAGTGAGCTAAAAAACGGTGATGGATCAAGCCCTGATCTCTTGACTGGGTGGGAGTATTCTGCATCATTCAGAAACTCTGTCCATCACCTTTTCCAAAATTGAGATCTACTGGCTTTGCCAAGATTTGTTTTTTAGAATGGATCTACAAGAAGCCTCACCGAGAGCTAGGGTGAGGGGCCCTGGAGATATTTATTTACACCATTGGGACCAGGTAATTTTACCAGAGGCATTGGAAGGCCACACCAAAGGATCAACGCATTTGTAGATAAACAGAAAATTGTGTGCAAAAACTCTCTAGGAGCAAACAGTATTTGCACAAGTACATGTCAAACAACCAAATCACATTTCAAGGGTGTGCGCAGGCCCTCTGCGTCTCATTCACCATTGCACCTCTGCTGTGTACTCCTATTCCGCTTGGTAGCACATGACACAAGGCACAAAACATGAGTGGGCAAGCAACAATGCCTACCGGGGCGAGGGAGCAACAAAATAGGGTCATGTGCCGTTCAGGCGAGACCTAAAAATTAGGCACACAACACGGTTGCTGCTGCAAGCTCACAACTCCCTGCACGCCACACAAGCAGAAAAATGTTGCCCCATCAAGGACCATGAGAACTTGATATCTGCTGTAAGCAGGATCCGTCATCATGAAATGAGCCCAGGTATAAAGCAGTCAACAAGGCTTGGAAGGCTACAGAGAGATAGGTATAGAAATAGCTCGAGACGAAGAGCTTGGACTGGTACTGGCTGAGACACTTTTACCAATTTTCGGAGTATGGTTCCCTCCTTTACTTTTATAGATTGCCATGTTTTAATTTGTGTGTATTCCATAGCATATGATAGAATAGGTGGGATTTTCATGCCATAAACCTCCAGCATTGGTATAAAAGGCTGCAGATGACAGAGATGTGCTGTCATGATCATGGATATACAGAAAAATATCAATAGCTGCAGGCACAACAGAGGTGAGCAATCCTTCTAGACTGGTGTTTTAATGGCAATGATGAAAGCAGTGCTTCATTTTCCAACAAGCAGGAGAGTTCAGTAACACCTCTATTCCCACTGTGAGCATACAGAGTGAACCAGTAAATGTTATGCTACTTCCCACTGCTGGCATGAAGACACACTCTGAAGCACATAAATCACCAAGCATTTGCCCCCTCACATGCAGAGACTGTGCAGCACCCAAAAGGCTCAATCTGGAAAGGATTCACACAATCCAAAGCAGTGTCAATACTCAAACAAAGCATGTGGCCCCGGAAACGTCATTGTCCAACCCCAATCATTGACCTGAAATGGTTGAACAAAAGGACTGTACAGTGTGGACATACCATTTCCAACACTAATAATAAAGGTATTTATAAAGTGCATGGTTACTCCATCCCGGCGTGTCCCTGCGCTGGGGTGAGAGACAGTGGCAGCGGCCCGGACCACGTTCCGGGGAGCCCACCTGGCCATCCTGAAAACAAGTAGGTTTTAAGCGCCTCCCTAAACTTAACTTCAGATATCTCCATCCGGAGCAGATAATTACACTTTTAGGCGGTGCCGGTCTGTTCACAACTCTAATTGCTATTTTCACCATGTGCTTACTACCATATTGGCTACATCCTGAGTCACAGAGATACAAAACATGTCTAACTCTCAAATGAGTGTTCATGTTTCTCAGAATGTTGTTTAGTCTGGTGGCATTCTTGGGTGTGGTGAACAATCTAGTTAGATACCTTTTGTGTACAGTTCTTCAAAGGTAATATCTTTGAGAACATGATGAGAGGTTACAGTGTGCACTCCCTAGAGGGTATGTGGGGATATTTAGGGCCATACGTAAGAAGCATTTTTGCCATTGCAGGCGACTTGAATTGCAAAATTGGGCTGTGTGCGATGGCAAAAATGCTTTTTCTGATGTACAAACACTCAAACTGAGATTTTCCAGTTCTCTGGTTAAGGCGTCCCTTCCAAATAACGATTGTATCAAGGTTTTGTAACCCAAATGCATATTGTCATTCCAGGCAATAGCTGAGACGTTCTGTGACAAGTAAATATCTACCAAGTGCCTTGAAGATACTCTCAAGGTATGTGAATAACACAAACTATGACATTACTACCAGATAATACATACCATATAGATCCTAAGGTCCAATATATATTAGTCCTTAGGACCAGTGAATCAACAGCCTCCAGTGTGTCTAGTCAGCTGACAGACACCTGAAGAAATTTCTCTCCCAGAAATATACACAAGGTGAGCACTATGCTAGGTGCCCCATATACCAAACTGTATTACCACTGACCCTGGGAAAGCCCTGACATCCTGTTATTCTCACCCGTAGGCTGTCCACCTTTGTCCAAGTCCTGATGAAGACCCGCCCCTGATGCACGTAGTCAGCGCATCACCACTAGGGTCGAAACGTCGACGCACCATGTTAGAGATCTGACTGTACAAAGTCTGATAGGAACAAAAAAAATCAGTTTGCCTAATAACTATTGTGGTCACAGTTGACAATCTTGAGTAATTGAACCCCCATGTATTCATGTGTGTATGTTTTTAACCTGCACTAGTTATTCACAAACCACGTTGTATTGTATTGTATATGTTCACTTGTCGATTGGACAGCATAACTAATATTTGAAATAAGTCAAGATATTGAGAAAGTGTGTTACTAAAGATTTACTTTCTCTACTACTTGGGTCAGTGTGCTTCGTTTAGGGTTACTACATATGTACCCAGGCAGGGACATATCATTGAAGTCACAGAGTGGAATACCGTGGTGAATGGTATTTTCTTCCGACAGAACCATTATTGTTTGTTTAACTACCCGCCTAGGTTCTGAGGGTTACAGGGTCACCCTATTATACTAAATGACCATTTTTTTAAATGGCTTACCATCAGAGTTTCAGGGTGGATTTTGGTTGGACACGTGGGCAGATAGAAATAGAGCAGCCTATTAGCTTGTGTGCAAGACCAATTATAAGGTTGTGAGGGCCACTGTACCTCCCAAGTTAACAGTTGGAATTCCTGAGTTACCTCTGTGAAAATTTGGCTAGATCCATCGGATCATTTTGGACTCCAAAATAGCTTTTCTAAGCAGTCAAGATCATTGTAAGCACAGACATCTTAACGACATTAGCATATGTATGAAGAGCTGGTTGAGAAGGGCGGTTTTCCTAGTCTTTTTACTGATAGTCATGTCTAATTACAATTTTGGAAAATTGATATTTTTTGTAGGGTAAAAGAGTTGCTCAGAAAAGAGCTTTATCTGAATCCAGTGCTCATGCATAACGTTTCAATCAGACTTATACTTTGCATCATTTTGGCACTTGTTGATGGTGATGATTTGAGGACCATGTGAAGAGAGTAATCAGGCACTAGAAAGTATGTATGGATGAGGGCCAGTTGATGGGATAGCGTTAAACAAGATCCAACGAAAGCTGTTAGGTTTGTAGTGCAGTGAATGCGAATGTGAGTTATTGGGTGAATACCAAACTCCCAGGTAATCTCCAGAAAGATGTATGTAGTTTTTCTGAAAGCATCAAAGGTGGGGAGAACATGTGCAATCCCACACACTTTAATAAAGCATGTGGTCCTTCCTAAAACATTTGGAAAAGAGAATGTTGTAGAGGGGCAATCAGAAAACTGAAACTAGGTGGACTTTTGGGTTTTGATACAGCTGAAAAGTTGTACCCCATCTTAGGTACATGTAGGGGGGCAATATATTTGATTGAGATCCGTACCCACATATTATTCATTGTCAATGTTGAAATAGATTGTAGAAGGATTACAAATGGGTATGTGTTTGAGAAATCCTAATCAATTTGATCTAAAGCTTAAGGCTCATGTGTTATAAAAATAGAGGAATGTTAAACCATGTAACTTGTGTTTACACAGTGTTCATAGGAGTAGGAGGCGGTAGGAGTTGGTGGCAGCTACTCCCCGCTTGGCGCCGAGCCTGTACTAATCAAGCATTTCGCTCTGGGGCCATTGCATTTAGCTCGTGGCACCCGAGTGTATTTTAAATATTGTTACGCTCGTATTTTATACTGAAAGTGATTTTTAATAATGTCATTTGGATTGTGATGTGTTTTTAAGTATCACGCTGCACGTTGGAGCACTTACTTGCACTCACCAGGGACCCCAGTTAAAACTATAATATCAGGGCTGTTTTCTCTGTCTTGAAACGCAACCGGCACCTCAGCCAATCGCGGTTGTGGAGGGCGGGACAGGGGCGGCACCTCACGGAGAGTCGAGCGTTTAGCGCTCTAGACCTCCGCTTCCTGCAGGCTATTTAGCCCCTCGTCGGCTCCAGCGCGCAGCGATGGCGCGCAGGGTAGGCGCCACAACCTGCGCCAAAGACGAGCCTAAGACCAGCCCGTCTGTGCCCGTCCGGGCCAGGCCGGGTCACGGGGCAGGAAAAGCTGCTATAGGTATGATCTCTGCGGATCAGCTAAGGGCTTTACGCCCTAGTAGCAATAGGAAATGTACTGTTTTACAACCTTCCCTTTCCGGTCTACAAGCCTGTCTTCACTGTGCTTTTACTCTGTCTAATTTTCGGCCTCATCCTGAGGTTAAAATTAGTTATAGTGCAATTACTCAATCCTCTGACCTTGATCCCCGCGTTTTCACATTCTATACTGTTAACTGTAGATCCCTACCACAGCATAAACTAGATATTTTCCATCTATTATCTGATGAAAAACCATGTGCGGTGGTCTTAACTGAAACCTGGCTACACGAAAGTGCAGGTCCAGATGTAGCCGCCTCCCTGCCCACGACCTATGCCATTGCTAGAGTGGACAGAGTGAGACAAGTAGGGGGTGGCATTGCTGTGATCTTTAACAGGGATTTTAAGTGCTACCTTGAATTGGTTGACATACCTGGTTGCGAAGCAGCATTTTTTTAAATTTCACTTAACCCTAATTTTATGTTTTCTGGTTTTTTAATCTACCGACCACCTGGAAATAGTAATGCTTGGGCTGCTAATCTTGCCAATTTCATCTCACCTTACTATCTCAACGCCCAAAATTTAACCATACTGGGAGATTTAAATCTTCACCTGGAGGATAAATCAAACACTATTGTTACGAACCTCCTTGAGGACCTTGCCGCTTTTAATATAACTCTGCGAAATGAGGGCCCTACGCACAAAGCTGGCCATTTGTTAGACCCTGTCATATCGAATATAAAGGAGCTAAAGTGGCTAAAAACCGACCCCATTTGCTGGTCAGATCATTTTCTAACACTTTTTAGTATTACCCTCAGAGAACCCACACACTCATGTTCCACCCGCCCACCGACTCTCATGAGAAATTGGAAAAGGTTGGATTTGACTGAATTGCAGATTGCATTGAAGAAATCTCCCCCTGTTCTGGGTTGCGACATGGATAATAACGCGCTTGTAACTTATACATGGTTAGAGAAGGCGGTTGATACTTGCCTGCCCCTTGCTAGGTGTAGAGGGAATGTTCATCGCCCACCTGCTCCCTGGTACACTGAAAGTCTTAAAATAGAAAAATCTAAGTGTTAGGCGCTTGAAAGACAATGGCGTAAACACTATGACCCTTTAAAAAAAGAGACCTATCGCAAGGCTAGAAATCTTTATCATTCGGCCTGCACGAAAGCTAAAGCCTGTTATGTAACGGAACCATCAATACTGCTGCAAATAGATCACGTACCCTTTTTAATACGGTGAAAGAACTAGCTGGAGCTAATTCAATGGCTGCTGCATGTCCTCTTACTACCCAGAAATGTCAAGACTTGGCCACTTACTTTGTGGAAAAGATTGAGACCATCATCACTAACATTAATCCTCCTACTAAGGATGACAGATAGGACTTTCCTCCGATTACAACTGGAGGGTGTCGGCTTGAGTCTTGGCCTCTTACTACTGGACACTTTGAAATCTCTAGCTACCTCCATCAAGTCAGGTTCCCCATGTGATCCTCTCCCTATCAGCATTCTGAGCCAGTTGGATGACCCCGCCCTGACCATCGTTTCTGAGATACTCAATGCCTCTATTCGATTTGCGAAAGTTCCAGCGGCATGGAAACACGCCATGGTGAGCCCTTTGCTGAAGAAGCCTACCGCCGACCCTGAGGTGTTAGCCAATTACCGTCCTATCTCCCTACTTCCTGCCTTCTCAAAAATCTTGGAGAAGCATATTCACAGTGCTCTCAGCACATTTACGGAAAACAACGGCTTGCTCCATTTCTCCCAGTCAGGCTTTAGGGCTGGACATTCCACCGAGTCCGCCCTTCTGGGAGTCACTGAGAAGATTATGGAGCTCTTGGACGATGGGCAAACGGTTGCACTTGTCCTGCTCGACCTTAGTGCGGCCTTCGATACCATCTCTCACTCCAGGCTGCTTGCCAGGCTGGGTGAGGATGGTGTCGGAGGGGCAGCGCTGGAGTGGATTGAATCCTATCTTTGAAACCGTGCCTTCCAGATCGCGTCATCTCAGGCTCAGTCGGACATTTTCAGCTCGCCCCATGGCGTGCCTCAGGGCTCAATTCTGAGTCCGCTATTTTTTAATCTGTACCTTCGTCCCCTCGCTGACTTAGCGGAGCGAGTTGGCTTAGAATTAATGACTTATGCGGATGATTCGCAGATTATTTTTTCTCTCTCAGAATCTGACCCTTCATCTCCATCTGCGCTTAAACTTGGCCTTCATGAAGTCTTCAGCTGGATGTCAAATAACCAGCTAAAGCTCAATGGGGAAAAGACTGAGATTCTTCTCTTAGGTAAAAACAGGGACCTCTGGAAGGACACTCATTGGCCGCCATCCCTGGGTGCTTTTCCTACACCAGCTACCCAGGATAGAAACTTAGGGGTGCACATCGATGACACATTATTGATGAAACAACAGGCCAATAAAGTAGCTGGCATCTGCTTTACAATTCTTAAATGGCTGTTCAAGATTATATGGATGCTGCCCTCGGTCACCCAGAAGACCGTAGTCAATGCCCTCACTACATCACGGCTTGACTACGGTAACATCCTTTACCTGGGTTCCAATCAAGCTGTTATCAGACGTCTCCAGCTTGTCGAGAATTCTGCAGCCAGGCTGTTGTGCAAAATCCCCAGAACAGCGAGGATTTCTAAACACCTCAAGGACTTACATTGGCTCAGGGTGGAAAACCGGGTACGGTTCAAGGCCCTGAGTTATATGTTTAAAATAAAGGCAGGTACCGCACCAAAGTATCTGCAAAAACTGGTTAGGCCTTATCTCCCCACACGCAATCTCCGCTCCTTAAATGCAGCGAATTTTGCAGTGCCCAGATTCAGACTGGCTAGAGTCGGAGGGAGGTCCTTTTCCTTTTTGGGACCGACCCTCTGGAACTCCCTTCCTCTTGTTATACGAAAGGAGGAAAACTTTGCCAACTTCAGGAAAAGCATTAAGACCTGGCTTTTCAATAAAAAATCTGGTCTCTAGTCGTTTCTGCTTTTGTACAGCTCTGGTTCCATAGGCCTGGCGCCGGGAAACCCTTTGTGGGTATCTGTGCGCCTTACAAATGCAAAAAATAAATAAATAAATAAAATAGTAATGTGATGCATAACTATTTTGCATGTACTATAAATGGTTATTTGAAAACGAAGAAATTGCACTGTAGTGTATTCAATGTAGCTTGATGTAAGAACATTAACATGCTGAATAATATTGTGAATCCTTTTGGATATAATGTGATGCACTTGTTACGTTAGCTTAAGTTGCAGTCCTGAAATTGTACCCTTTAGAAATTGCGTTACTGAATCTAATAATTTGGGATTTCATGAAGTTGCACATTGCTGTTCTTTCTCATGTTTTACATTGCAGGTGGAAAAGTTTCTGTTACAGAAGAGTAGGGCTATTGCTCTCTTGGCTAGTTGAAGAATGAAGAAGATACAGTTCGGTCGGAGACGGTAAGGTGGACACAGTTCACATGGGAGAAGAAGGATCCAAGGACGAATTGTTGCAAGGGCATGTATTATATATACATGTATAGAAAAGACAACAGATAACTTCGCCTTAGTGGAAAATGGTGTAATGTAAGTCTATGGCAGAGGGCATGAAGTGGAGAGGAAAGTATTATCAGACTTTTGTTAAAGTACAACTTGAATATACGATGCAGGGAGAATATGGGCAGGGCCCTACTTCCCTTTTGCGAGCTTGCTATTGCTTGATGCAGCTTTATGCTGGATGACCCATCTGATGGTGACTTCTTAGGAAGACTTCATCACTGACACCTTTTCTCTTTTGAACCTTGTTTAATAAAGGGATGTCCCATAGAGATTTAGAGTAGGGCTAGCTTTCTAAGGCTTTTCTCTCACGAGGCCCTGATGCAGAACAATCGATACGTATGCTTTCTGATCTCTGGCATACTCGTTACTAAATTTGTTGTCATTTTTGTGCTACACTGTTTCGTAGGTTTGCATGCTTCATGTTTCCTTTGTATTTCTACACCCTCCTATTCCGATGCATTTATGTTCAGTTGTTTCTGGTTTTGTAATAAAATTTGACTAACTTTCATTTAGTTGTGTCACTGAATTATTGTGTATCTCCAATGAGTTACACTGTACCTAAATTGGAATGACTGAATTTTGACTCCCCTTCACACTTAAAGAACCACGAGGAAGTACTGAGACCAAGAGTCGGAATCGAATGGGCCCGGCTCCTTCATATTCAACAAGGAGGCTGGCCAAGAGAAAGAGTGAACATCTAGTGTTCTGACCGACTTTTTCGGCCCTCCTTTGAGGGAAGATGATTGGAAGTGACTCTAGTCTATTAACATTCTAGTGCATGGATTAGAACTATAGACAGGGCCTATTCATAAGGCACAATAATGCACTTTCGTATCCTTTTCCTTAGATCAGGGCTTATAAACTTATATTAGGGGATAGACTCATTAGTGTTAGTGATAATCCGTCCCTTTGCAAGAGTGTTAGTATACTTTCTATGGAGTTATGCTTATTTCGGGCCTTGTAGGCCTCAAACAGGAGAGACTCCATCTTGCTTTCTGCCCCGGCAGCTTGAGATGCTTCTAGGTCAAGTGTAATGTTTTAGTTTCGAAGTGTTGTTCGCTTGGAGAGAACCGGCTCAGGCTGGCCCTTATCGAAAGACTGTATTTTTCTCCACTCCGAAGACACAACATCAGGCCGGCCGGCTGGGAGCGTGTCCTTGGTACGGGGAGGTACAAGAATTTGGTGGGCGGCAGGTTACTGGCCGTAACTTTCCATGAAAGGACAAGCTTCCATATTAGCGAAAGCATGAGGCAGTGAGTCAGTCAGTCTGTAGGCGGCAGCTAGCCGTTAGCATCAATGCCATTAATTATTTCCAGGCAGACAGTCGCCATTTTGAAGTCCGAGAAAGATCACGAAGCTGATACTCTCTTAGAAAGATTGGAGAGGAGAGAGGAGTAGTGCAGAACGGCCAGAGAGAGAGAGAGACAGCAGCTAATAAAAAGAAGGTTCCAGTGACTTGGAGGGAAGCAGAGAAGACAGAGCATAGCGGTGCAGGCGTGTACTCGTGACTGCTGAGGTGTGATTCTAAGACGAGCCAAGGCACAGACGAGAAGGGAACCTAGATGACTGCCGAACCCCGACTTTGCGTCCATAAGGTGACTTCTGCCCATAATCTATAGTGTGCACATTCTAACCTTTCACTTTTCTTTGCAGGATATATTTTATAGTGTGGTATTGTGTTTTTATGATCATTGTAATAAAATACCCCAGTTCTTAGTGAACCAACATGTGCCTCGTATTCTTGTTCAATCAGGGTAACCTGTTCTTCTAGTCAGGCATTGTTTTCATGAACGGATGTAATTCCCGGTCAGGGAAGAGGTGACTGAGCAATGAGGGAGAGAGGGACCCCTTGATGTGAAGAATAGATCGTACATTTCCTAATTTGGTAAGTTGTGGTAATTCCTAATATTGTAGTATCATATCCCAAGTAGCCAATGAGAGATTCCTTCCAAAGGTATTCATAGGAAAGTGATCGTCGTTGGTAAGCGGCGTTAATGAGAACACCAGGTGGGAGACTGGTGCATAGATCCGCCGGATTGCGGATCGGGCTGTTAGTGAGAGAACACTAGGGAGGAACACTAGTGTGTAGGTCCGCCGGATTGTGGACCGGGCTGTGAGGGAGAGAGCACTAGGGGGGAAGACTAGTGTGTAGGCACGCAGGATTGCGATTTGCCGAGCGAGCACTGACTGTGGTCAGTGTGTAATGGTAACTAATCAGAACTGCCCTAGTGTAGATTAGTCTGGGCCTAAGTTGCCGCGAGACTAACTGGTATGAGTGGGATATTGTAGAAAACCTATGCATGTATATTGCTAATTCCCCATCCTTAGGTATAAGACATATATACATATATATCCATTATAAATACGTTCTAAGGAGGGAGGTGATTACGTTCCGGCTGGGTTGGAGGTGCTCTGAGGAGCTGATCCTATCTGGTCCGAGAATCCGGTCGTTATATCTAGGACAAGAAATACAGGAACTTAATGAAGCATGCAATACCTTATTGAACCTCTTCCCCTGTATTCTGTGGTTTTTCTTGTAGTATTTGTTGGAGTTATTTAAGCACTCTCCTATCTTATTTCCCTGTGCCTTATTCTGTATACTTTACGTTGTATTTTTTGTCACGTGGGGTATTTTTGGACCTATTTCCACCACAATTGCACTTGAACTGGTTGCCCTCCTTGGGAAGTACCAGATACCTTTGGAGCATATTAGGTTAGACATTGACAAACGTGCTTCATTGACTTGGTGCTGTTTTTTCACACAGAAGCACAACTGATCTGATATAAGCCACTGAACAATGTTTCCAGCGCTAGTACTGTGCAGGCTTCACCTGTGGCGCCTTGTGAGCGAGACCCAGGGCTCAATAATGCTGCTGCAAATAAAGAATGACAACAGAAGCTACCACTAACTGTGAGGATAAGCGAACAAACAAAGCACTTTTAATAGACTACTAAAACAACACATTCTTTACACCAAGTGGTATGCATGTGCACTCGCCTACACTATGTTTGGAAAGAAGATAAACAGGATTTGACATTTGCCGCTGGCTTGAGAATGGAATAAACACAACAATGCTGGGGTTTTAGATTTGTTATGAAAAGGTGGACATTATTTGTGGTAGCCCCAGGCGTCATTTCTATCAATCAACGCGTTCTCTAAGCAAACGGAACATCACATAATTGTGCTATGAACAGAAAGCCTAGAACGACAACACGTAGACTAGTTCACACCAGACTCTGCTGCAGAAGGGTTTAGTCTGCCCCTGTGCAGGAAACATCATTCACTTGGCTCTGTGCCTGACACCTGGCAACTGCACCGGACGGCGGCCATTAGGGAAGAGGCAAATGAGCCTCGTTCTCAGGTTGTGGGCCGAGAGGCTCTTATTGCAGTAGGTAACCTGAAACCTTGGAGTTAATAGGTGTTACTATGCTAAAACAATTTCATAATTTTGATTACTTGAAGAAAAGTCAGCAAATGACGATTTCTTTAAATAAATCACCACGTTGTTGTTTGTTGGTGATATATTAAGTCCTTTGTGTACAAGAGCAGTAAGAGGGACCTCTCCACGCCCTTAGGGTTCCCCTACCTTTGATAAAGTTTGTTCCAATGGTAGGCTGTCTCTCAGTGAATGGGCTGCAATGAATGACCCACCATAGCTGGGATTGAGAATGCATCCGGTGGTGGCAAAAAATACTTTGGGAAGTCTCCTCTCTCACTACATACGGCAAGAGATACACATGTTAGACTTCACTTGAACAACTCCAATGTTTATGAATCTACTAGTCTTTGCTCAATTATTTCCGGAGGCTGCAGGTGCCAGTCAGACTTACTTTTCAGTATCAGACTTTGATGGAGATAGAAATAGGAATGGGGGAAAAGGAGGAAGACAGCGGCAAGTGGCAAAAGGAGAAGCAGGGAAGAGAGAAAAAAACAGAACAGTGAGCTAAAGATACAGGAAGTGTCAGTTGGAGGTGGAAAGAGGCATGAAGAGGAAACAATTCTAGGCACCATTGATATTCCACTGCCTCTGCATTCATCAGCATCAAGGGCAGACTTTTAAGAAAAACTTTGGTCCCCCGCACTTTTGTATTTTTTAATAAACAAATTAATCGCTTCTCTACTTTCTTCCGTCAAAAGCCTGGCATAGAGGAAGACCAATTCTCAGTTGGATCAGGGTACAATGACGTGCTAGACGTGTGAGGGACACCTTGGAGCTCTACACGAGGCCTCTGGGTATTTCCATAAATGGTGGCAATACAGGGTCGGACTGGCAACCGGGCAGTTTGGAATGCTGTCGAGCTGCTGGCTGATTTTATTGCAGTGGGGGCTGATTTTGTTCATGGATACCTGCGTGTGCTTCGAAATAATGAAAGCAAAACGAATTTCGTTAAGTACACGCAGGTCCCCATCAACAAAATCAGCCCCCAGCTCAGCAGCATTCCAAACTGCCCGGTAGCCAGTACGGCCCTGTGGCAATAGATTATAAAAAGTAAGATAAATCATACATGAGCAATAATCTTACAGCAGTCTCACTGACCCCACCCCACTCTGTGAGGTTGTATGACACTACAACGCGGGCTATTACCACGCGTGCCATTACAACGCTGTTTTTACAACGCAATTCGTTACAACGACTTCCTCTTTAAGCGCTGGATAGTGGAATAGTTAAATTTTCTATTCCAACTCCAGCCCACGTTACAGTAGGGAAGGTGTTGGAATAGAAAATTAAACTATTCCCTATCCAACAGCGCCCTCCAGTGCAAGTCGTTGTAACAACTTGCGTTGTAAAAGCAGCGTAGTAATGGCAGCTCGTGGTAATGCCCGCGTTGTAAAGGCTTCTCACCCTTTGGGATGATGTTGGGACTGCTGCCTTCCCAAGCCTCCTGGAACCTCTGTGGCAGAGCTGGCTGCAGGTAAGTGTGTGTTTTCTTTTAAAGTAATGTTTGGTGCATGCGTGCGTGTATGTATAAATGTCTGATAAAAAGTGTTGTGAATGGATGTGTTTGTGTGTGTGTGCGTTCATGTGAATGCATGGCTGTGATTGTTATGTGTATGTGTGCGTGTGTCCCATCGCCTTCTTCCTCCAAAACCTACCTGCCGCCACTGATCAAGGGTCTCACTGGGGATGCTCTCTCAACCTTGCTCACCATTGTCAAAGCTTCCCTCACTCTAGGAATTTTCCCAGGAACTCTCAGGACAATCTAGACCCTTCTACTCCTAAAGAAACCTATACTAGTCTCTGATGACCTCTCCACCTATCAGCCCTTTATTCACCGACCCTTCATCAGCAAAATCATAGAAAAAGCAGTCTTGTTCAACCCCAAGATCACATTAATGCTATCAATCTCCTGCACAACTACTAGTCTGGTTTCAGATGACACTGCATCATGAAGACAGCCTCTGCCTCCTGATATTACAGGACCCCACTGCTGCCTTCGACACAGTCGACCATCTGAAAGGATGTCACAGCGAGGTAAGTTGGAGCTGTGTTTATATGATCTAAGAACCTCTGAGTCCCGGCAGCAACTGCCAGACCAGAACACACGTTCGACACTCGAATCAGTAAGTAGAACCTGACCACCAGCATGAGCAAACGCACAAGCCAGGGGCAGATCCCAACACTCCCCCCTTCCTTCATAACAAATAACGAGAAAACCAAGGTAAAGAAGATGGAAAGAAAAGAAAAGCAAAGGGGAAACCAGGAAGAAGAAAGAAGAAGCAGCACGAAACAAACAAAGCAACCTATAAAGAAGAAAATGGGATACAGCATGTAATAGGCAACCTGTAAAGCAGAAAATGGGTTACAGCATGTAATAAACAGAAAGAAATTTAACGTGAACAACCAAATCACAGCATTTTATAGTCTTGAAATTTGACAAAGGCAAATTTCAACCTGGAAGAAGTTTCTTTCAGTGGAATTCAGTTGGAGCGAATAACACTCTTGCGTGGCCATTAGTTGGTCCAACAACAATAGGGGAATGAACACCGAACCTCTTGTTGACACGTTCAACATGGGCTTGGGCACAATGGAAATAGTACTCTTGTTCCAAATCCTCCCATCATCCAACACAACAACATGATCTTTTACATCAGACACCCTCTTGGGAGATGAGAACCGAGATTCTCCCTTGCGAAGAAATCCAGGTTTTTTGATCCTCACCCAATCCCCCACCTTGACTTTGAGCGGACAGGAAGCGGGCGGCCTAGTGTCATACTTGGCCTGGACAGCAGCCCTGACATCAGTCACAACAAATAAACTTTCAGCATTCACAACTCTCCTCGACATCCATTCCTTGATAAGTTTGGAATCAGCCACTCTTCTCCGCAACAGAGTAAACAGAGCAACTCTAGTGGAAACATGTTGAGTGGTCCTTACTGCCCACAACATACCGCTGACAGCCCAGCGCCAATGCAAGCCATTTACCAAAGCTAGTTGCAGGTGCTCCTTAACAACACGGTTGAAGCGCTCAACCAAAACGTTGCTGCGGGGGTGATAGAGAGATGTAAGAATATGCTTAATCCCAGCATCCTTGAGAAACTTCACCATTTCAGAAGAAACTAACTGAGTCTCGTTGTCAGACACTAATTCCTCCGGGAAACCCTCCCTAAGAAAAACATACTGCAAAAGTTGATGACAGCAGAAGAGTTAACATTATCAACAAACCTGACTTCTGGCCATTTGGACATATAGTCAATTCGGACAAGGGTATACTTGGGAGAACTGCCAATGAGACCAAACGGACCAGCAATGTCAAATGCTAATTTGGACCAAGGAGTATTCCTCACAACGACAGGTTCAACAGGAGAAGGATGAGTCACCTGAGACTTGTCGCTAGTGACACACGCACAACAATCATGGACAAAATGCTTAACATCCTTGTCAAGAGCTGGCCACCAAAAATCCTGTCTGACCCTGCGTTTCAAGGCTCGGATACCTGGATGCCCTTCAAGAGCTAAATTTAAAATCTTTTTGCAAATAGGAAAGGGAACCACCAATAACCCGCCCCTGCTCAGCACTCCATCCACGCCGGAAAAATCATCCTTGACCCTTTTATAGGGCCCCAGCTCAGATGGGCAATCTTTGTCACAGGGCCACACACCACCCAAGAGATCGATAACTCTTACAACATCAGCATCCAGGGTAATTCCCTCCAACCATTCACGTTCGGAAAGGGCACAACCCACAGTATCGTCCAAAGAGCAAACAGCACAGACAACTTCTAAATCATCACACTCAGAAGCATCATCAACCTCACAGAGAGGCAGTCTGGACAGGCAATCAGCTACTAGGTTTTTCGCGCCAGCCACATACTCGAGCCGATTGCGAAATTCCTGTAACCTAAATTGCCATTTTGAGATCCGAGGAGTGGCTCTACCGCCACCTTTGGTAGTGAACAAGTCAACCAAAGGTTTGTGGTCATTCCTTAAGATGAATTTGTTCCCCCACAGAAATATTTTAAAGTGTTGGACACCCCCCACATGCCCTGGGCTTCTTTCTCTATGGTTGAATAAGTGCCTTCAGCACCCCTCAAGGTTCTTGAGGCGAAAGCTATAGTTTCTTCCTGTCCATCGCTCCTCCTTTGCAGAAGGACTGCCCCCAAACCCACATTACTGGCATCTGTGGATACAATACATAAGTCATTGATGTTAAACAGTTTCAGGGGGCGAGCATGTACAATTTCTTGTTTGATGGTTTTAAAGTTGCTATTACAGTCATCATCCCATACAAACTTGACATTTTATTTGAGTAAACTACGCATGGCAGCTGTTTTGGTGGAAAAATTACTGATGAACTTGGAGTAATACTCCACCAACCCAAGGTAAGAACGAAGTTGATCCTTATTCAAGGGGGTGGGTGCATTCTGTATAGCTTCGATTATTTTAAGCTTAGGTTCAACTCCCTTGTGAGAGATGTGATGGCCTAGATAGTCAACTGGTAAACAGACATAATATCGATTCCAAAATATCGTTTGGACAAAATATCGAGTAAAAAATATAGACTAGCCAAAATATCGACCAGACATAATATAGACTACAAAAATATCGAGTAATATCGATATTAATAGCCAAAATATCGAATAAAAAATATAGACTAGACATAATATCGACTAGATAGAATATAGACAAAAAAAAATCGAAAATAAGGTAATTCATAATTTTTAATAATTGTGTAATATAAATCTGTAGCGGTTTGTGGGTTTATAGGGGAATAGGGTGGGAAGTAATTTAATTATAATTAATTAATTATGTAAATTATAATTAATTGTTAATTAATTATTAATTGGTAAATAATTTAAATATAATTGGTAAAAAAATAATAAATAATTAATAATTAATTTTTAGTACATTATTTTCTGTAGCGGGTTGTGGGTTTATAGGGGAATAGGGTGGGAAGTAATTTTATTATAATTAATTATGTAAATTAATAATAATTGTTAAATCATTATTCATAGGTAATTAATTAAAATATAATTGGTAATTAATAATAATTATTTAATTGATAAATAATTAATATTTAGTAAATTATATTCTATAGCAGGTTGTGGGTTTATTGGGGGATAGGGTGGGAAGTAATTTAATAGTAATTAATTCATTATGTTAATTAATAATAATTGTTAAATAATTATTAATTGGTAATTAATTAAAATATAATTATAAATATTTAATTGAGGGGGGGCGTGGCCAAGATGGCGGAGCAGTAGGACGCGACCTCGGCGAGCTCCTCCGACCCAGGCCCCTGAGCACCTTATTTATCGCTGATCTCCCCCCACCGTCGCTAGCTGGCGGAGGCGGGTGCAGTGGAGAACTGGTGGACCTTGCTGGGAGAGAAATCTGCGCGCCAGAAGGCATTTTTGGCGGACTGTGGAAGCGGAGCCGCGACCTTCGAAAGCTGCGGCCCGACCGGAAGTGCAGTTGGGTCCGCCCTGTGAGCGAACTCGAGCCTGGGGCGCTGTGCGGAGGCCGCTGGCGCGACCTAGTGGGGAGCGCGGACCAGCTCGGGTCTACCCCCTACTGCAGTGCGGAGCTGCTGACTGTGGCGCTGAACGAAAGCGACCGGAGCGGTGAGAAGTTGGGGCCACGCCGAGATGACCGACCAATTTACGGCTGTGGATGGGACCGGGGCCGAGGATTTCGGAGGCCTTGTCGGCCTGGCTCGGGGCCCGAGATCGTCCCACCCATTGCCGCCGGACAGACAGTGGTGGGTGCCTAGTGGTGCAACTCGGGCCCAGAGGAATCTCAGGAGCCTTTTGAAGCGACCGCCGTGGGGACCTGGTGGCTCCCCTGTCAAGTACGGCCTGGGGCTTGAGAGGCAGCGTGCTATGGAGCGTGGCCGCCATTTTGAATTGGAAGCTGTACCCCGTCGGCCTAGTACTGAGGTGGAGTAAACACGAAGCGGTGGAGAACGGGTGCTGGACTGCGCTACAGGGGCGGCCCCTTCGGTCAGGGCGGTCACACAGTGGGTAGCTACGTGGTGTTGTGTGTATCGCTGGCGAACTTGAACACTCTTATTCGGCGCCCAAAATAGCCGGTAACAGGGAGAACAGGAAGGGTGACCACACCCTGCCGGAGATGCTGAACAGGAGCAATGCTCGACAGGATCGTGGACAGCCCTCCCCCAGTCAGTCTAGCAGTTCACAGGGGGCGAGTGGAGGGGAGCCACCAGTGACTAGGTCGTTCCTTGAGTCGCTCTTTAGCTCTCTACGGGATGACTTCCAGACTCTCAAGCAGGAAGTAGCGGGGGAGGTACGAGAGGTCCGGAGAGAGGTTGATGGCCTAGGAGAAAGGGTCTCATCAGTGGAGGAAGCGGGACATGCCCGAGACGAGGAACTCACACAGCTTCAGCAAGAAGTGATTAGGCTCCGAGACCAGCAAATCGATCTACAGTCCCATGTGGAGGACCTCGAGAACCATTCCCAGAGGAACAACATCAGGGTCCGGGGCGTTCCGCTCAGAGAAGAAGGGGAAGAGGCGGCCGCCTACTTGCAAGATCTGTTTCGGGAAGTCCTGGGTGAGCCGGCAGACTTCACTCTCAGGATCGATAGGGCTCATAGAGTGGGCCCACGACATAGAGCCCCGGCACCTCCCCCCGATCTTCACGCTTTCCTGCCGGACTATCCCCTGAAGGAAAGGATTCTGAGGGTAGCTCGCACTAAGCCCTCCTTGGAGTTCAGAGGCCACAGGGTGGCCCTCTTTCAAGATCTTTCGGTGGTCACCCTGCAGAAAAGCAAGTCTTTTAAGATTGTGACTGATTTCTTGCGGGAGCATGACATTCAATATTCTTGAGGCCACCCTTTCCGTATTATCTTCCGCTGGAACGGAATACTGCATCAGCTGCGCTCCCTCCAGGACACCTGTACTGTGTTGGGCATCACGGCGACTGACGAAGATGGGCCCACTCCAAGTCGCCGCCGGATCACCAGGGAGGGCTGGCAATCGATCCCTGGCCACAGGTCTTTGACCTCTTCGGTGAGACCGGACTCGCCTACCATCCGGGCTGAGATGGATAATGCTGTGCGGGACGTCGCTAGAGAAACAGCGACAGAGGAGGTTGCTTTGACCGCCTAAGAATTCTCCGGGGGGAGATCGACATCGCTTCTTCTTTTTTGAGCTGCAGGTTTGGGGGCCTGGGGGAGTGGGGGGGGGGAGCGGGGGTGGTGTTGTGGCTGGACGTCCACTTTCGAGACTTTCCCATAGGCTTGCCTTTTTGGGCCGGCCTGGACAATGGTTTCCTTGACTCTATTTTTGGAGGGACGGGTACAGTGTTTGGGGTTTGGAAGGGGTTGTTTTGGGGTGTTGGGGTACCGGGAGGGTTCGTGGGAGTTGGGTGTGGGGAATGAGGTTGTCCAGTGCGCTTTATTAGGAAATGTTGCTTTGCCTGAGTTTCTCCATTCTGCTTTGCTTTGTGGCGAGGGGTTGGTGCATGGGGAGGGGGTCTGTGAGGTTGGCGCGTCTATGACGGGGGAATTGGTCGCACTGGGGATGGTGGTTGATACTAGGCCGCGCTGCGCAAGGGGGAGAAGCGTTGCATACTGTTGGTGGGGGCCCGACTTGCTGTTTGAGTTTGAAGGGGTATGTTCACCCGCGGTATTCACCATGCAGGACACTTGCACCTTTACACACATTCTTCCTATGCCTCCTCATTCCTTTAAAATTGTGACCCTGAATGTCAGGGTTCTGAACAATCCCGTTAAGCGGTGAGCGGTGCTTTCTTTGTTGGAGAACACCCAAGCAGATATATGTCTCCTTCAGGAAACCCACCTATTGCCACAGGACACACATAGGCTACGCTCCTGTAAATTTCCGACGCAGTTCTTCTCTTCAGGTCCAACCAAGACAGCCGGGGTAGCGATTCTAGTGGCTCGACACTTCAGGGGAGAGCACATCCATAAATTCGCAGAAATTAAAGGGAGGATGTTGGCACATAGGTTTCGGGTGGGGGGCATGATCTTCACGATAGGCTCTCTTTATAGCCCTAATGACAAACAGGAGCGGTTCTTGCAGTCTGCGGTGGAAGAGATTTCAGCCTCGCTGGATAGGCATGTTATCCTCGGGGGAGACCTTAACATGGTCTTTGATTCGGTGATTGATAGATCGGCTCAGCGCTCCCCGCAGGTCGGGGAATTCTCAGCTGGTTGCAAGGCGTGACTTGCGGAGGTGGACCTCCAGGACCTCTGGCGTCATAAGCACCCCGCGGACAGGGATTACTCATACTACTCCCACGCGCACAAGACTTATGCGAGGCTTGATCACCTCCTGGTCACCTCCCCGGTGCAGGCCCTAGCGACTACCGTAGACATGGGGGTTATTTCCCTGTCGGATCACGCCCCTGTTGAGGCGTCCTTTTGCTTGCCGCCATCTGCCGCCCCGGCGGGGGTCTGGCGCCTCCGGGGCACTCTGCTCCACAGGAAAACAGTGACGGACCGTATTGAGCAGGTACTTCGTGAATATTTAGCACACAACGACAACACAGATACTACCAGAGCCACCCAGTGGGCAGCTTTGAAGGCGGTCCTCCGAGGAGAGTACATATCGATCTCTGCGGCCGACAATAGGGAACGCAGGATAAAGAGGGATGAGCTCACTGACAGGGTCCGGGAATTGGAACTGATTCACCGCAGAACTGGGGCCCCGAGGATTTGGCGGCAGCTTAAAGAAGCGAGGAAACTTCTTACCGCCTTAGATATGGACAGGGCGGAATATGCGGCCCTTCGACTACGCCATGCGTTTTACACTGGGGGGGATCGCTGTGGCAAACTATTGGCCAATAGACTGCGGGCCACTAGGCAGAGCCAGCTGGTGAAGGAACTCTCTGATCCCATGGGCGGAATGGTGACGGATGACGCCAGTATCTCGGCCGCGTTCCGGGAGTTCTACGGCAACCTCTATGCGGAGGACCCGCCGGACGTGCCGGCTATGTCCTCCTACCTAGACTCGATCACTTTGCCCTCCTTGGACCCGCTACAGGCGGACCACCTAAACAGGGACATTAGCATAGAGGAAGTAGTAACGGCCATTGCCAGGCTCAAGCATGGCAAAGCACCAGGCCCAGATGGCTACTCGGCCCTTTTCTACAAGACGTTCTGCGGATCGTTAGCCCCAATCCTCGCTCGCCTTTTCAATTCCTTCGCGGAACCTGGAGCCATCCCGCCTGATCTCTTGAGGGCTTCCGTGACGATAATCCCCAAACCAGGGAAAGACCCCAAACACTGCGGCTCTTATAGGCCGATATCTCTTTTAAATGTCGACCTGAAACTTTATACTGGGATCCTGGCAAGCCGCTTGGCGCTTCATCTGCCCGGCCTTGTTGATCCGGATCAGGCGGGCTTTGTTCCGGGACGGCAGACGGTGGATAATACAAAACGGGTGGTCCACCTGCTGGAGAAGGCGTCCCGGATCCCGGGAGAGAGGATGATGCTCACAGTTGATGCCGAAAAAGCATTCGACCGCGTGCACTGGCCTTTCTTGGAACAAGTACTGGTGAAGGCGGGTATTGGAGAACGGTTTCGCTCTATGATCCTCAACTGCTATAAGGAACCATCAGCGGTGGTCCGAGTTAATGGCCATACTTCCGCAGCCTTCCCCATTGAGAGAGGCACAAGGCAGGGCTGTCCGCTCTCACCCTTGCTCTTCGCTCTCTACATGGAGCCGCTCGCTCAGCCGGTGCGGACTCGACCGGTGGTGGAGGGGATACGGATGGGTGGCTTTACCCATGCGGTTAGTCTCTACGCTGATGATGTCATCTTCACATTGGCCTTGTGGAAAAAGGGTTGTGCACCGCCTGTTTGTGAAAAACTTTCACCGTGCTGACATGGGAATCACTCCCCTCCTGGAGTGTATGTCAAAATACTAACTGGTAGCACACCTATGAGCCCATAAGTGTATCTCCCATGGCACCAGTTTTCATTGCTGTTAATCCAGCTGTAGTTTTAATCCCAAAAAAGACCCAGGAGGGGACGCAACAAAAACAAAAGAAATAAATCCACCACAAACGAGGAATACCACGACCAGGAAAGAGAGAAAGAAACAGCACTAACCAAACAAGAAAATTTAGTGTTGAACATTTCAGATCAAAACCTCAACGACTTACAAATAAACACCTTGCAACGAGGGTTATCGTTCGTACCTACCACCCACACAAACAAGCTTGAATTGGAAGTGAGTCTTTTTAAACTCACACGCAAAATGAGACTAAGACACTTCTTCGAGAATGTAATAACAGAAAAACCACCTCCTAAAGAAGATGAATTGAAAGGATTAAAAACCTCCAGTAATTACATGCCACCTACATCACATAAAATGATAGACCTTTTTGAAAACTTATGTAAACAAGAAATTAGCAAAATCAATACCAACAAGAGGGTCAAAAATCCGAACATGTCTAAAAAAGAATTTGGGGCTATTGAAAGCATAGCCAACAACCAACAGATAGTTTGCCAAAAAGCAGACAAGGGAGGAGCAATGGTCGTAATGAACAAGAAGTTCTATGAGGAAGCCATGCAGACGCATCTAAGTGACATCAATACATATATGGAAATCGATCACGACCCCACGATGGACATACGCAAAAAACTACAAGCTATGTTGAAACAAGCCACAGACCAAGGAACCATCAATGAAAAAACCAAACAGTACCTCACGCAAGAGAACCCAAAGAGTCCCACCATATATCTAGTACCTAAGGTACATAAAGACCTGAAGAAACCCCCATGCCGGCCTATCGTATCAACCAAGTTGAGCATACACGAACCAGTGGGCAAATTCATTGATAAGCACCTGCAACCTTTGGTCATAAAAAACATCTCGTACATAAAAGACACCACAGATTTTTTGGTAAAGTTACAAGCAGGTAAAATAGAACCAGACTGCATCATGGCCACCGCAGATGTAAAAACATTATATACATCCATACCTCACAGAGAAGGCCTAGAGGCTATTGAAAAAGCCTTATTACAGAGTACTTATCCGCATGACCTACAACTTTTCTTATTGCAACTAATGGAATTCACCCTGTTGAACAGCTATTTCACCTATGAAAAACACTGGTATATTCAACTAAATGGTACAGCCATGGGAAATTGCGCCGCACCGGCGTACGCGAATCTCTTCATGGGATCATTTGAGGAGGAACACATTTATAACAATCAGGAGTGGGCGACACATCTGTTAGCGTACATGAGATTCATAGATGACATTTTTTATTTTTATTTTTTTTTATTTTTACTAGTAGTAAAATATCTTTATTCGATTGTTTACATGTAACAATCATAAAAGTACATATCATAAACATTAGTCACAAAGTACAGTTTGTGCAAAAAATAAAATATGTTACCACATCAACATAAGCATGAGCACAAGCGGAAATTTCAATATTATAGTTTAAAAACAGTAGAAAATATACAATATAAAAAAGAAGAATCACATCGGGAATAGAGTTGATTAGCCTTCCATGCTTTTCCTGTGTTTAAGTGCAAGTTTTAAGAAACTACATAAAAACAGGGTGCTGTCGCTATTTAGCATTTGAAGGTAATAAAGTGCCGGTCTGTATTGTGCAAAATGGAGCCGTTGTAGTAAGGGTTTTAAAAACAATTTACGAGGGACTATATAATATGAGCAGAAGAATAAAAAGTGTGCCAGATCTTGTGGAGACTTGTTGTCGCAGCCACAAGCTGGCAACACTTGGCCCCTGTGTGCCCCACTTGGTACAGCTAGCAAAAGATGGAACATGTCAAATCGGAACCTTGTGAGCAAAAAGCGTTCATGTCCCGACAAGGGCCAGACTAGGTAGGGTTCTATATGGAGGGTCGTTTTGGTGAGAGCGTGCAGTCTCACACTGTTTTTCGCATACTCTCTTTCCTCCCTTGCTAAGTACCTAGATGTCATAAAGGTATTCTTCACGAAAATGACATCGGATTTGGTTATATTCTCTGGGGCTAGAAAGAGGTCAGGCCGGCCTAATTCAGAGAGGCATCTTTTAATATATTTTAACCACGGGATCTTGTACTTCCCTTCCCACTCTAAAGCCTCTTGCAGGATGTTTCTAGTGAGGGGTATATCTGGATTTAGCCAGCTGTTTAGCCAGCATAGCAGGGGGTTTACCGCAATCCTGTCACTTAGATAAGGCATACCTAATTCTGTGTGGACAGAGAAGTTTGCCGCACCCCTAGGGAGCCTTAGAACTTGCTTTAAAAAGTTGTTTTCGATGACCTCAAGGGCATCTATGGATTCAGAACCCCATATTTCACTCCCATAGCATGCAACTGCAATGCTTTTGGCTTGGTATAACTTCAGAACAGCGGCCACTGGGCTATTTCCCATTTTCTTAGCAAAATCCATTATACCTGCGTTTACACGCACTATCTCGCCCTTTTTCTTTTGTATTGCAGGTGCCCAGGTTAGTTTATGGTCAAAAAGGACACCAAGGTACGAGAAAGTCCTAGTTGTCAGTATTTTTTCGTTGTTAATCGGTCATCATGGTGAAAGATTTTGAATTATTAATGCTCAGGCCACGGGAATTCATAAATACAAAAAAAGAATCAAGCAGAGTTTGGAGGCCGATCGCTGTTCTAGAGATTAGGACGGCGTCGTCAGCATATAGCAAGACGGGCACGCCCTTCCTCCCTATGTATGGGTAGTCTGCTCCAGTTTTTAGAAGGTGTTCCTCCAGGTCGTTAATATAAAGATTAAAAAGAAACGGGGCTAGGATGCACCCTTGTCTAACCCCGCGGCTTATCCTGAAGTCCCTAGTTACTGTCATATCCTGTGTGAGGCGAACATTTGCTCTGGTGTCCGAATGTAAAGCTGATAAAAAATTTATGAGATTTTGCTCCACACCCATTTTTTGCATGACCTCCCAGAGCCTACCTCTGTCGACGCAGTCGAAAGCGGATGATAAATCCATAAAGGCCATGTGGATAGACCCTTTTCTGGCCAAGGTGTATTTGCCGTTTATTAGATACAGGTTCAGACATTGCGCTATCGTGGAATGGCCTGGTCTAAACCCGTATTGGATGGGTGACAGAATGTTATTTTCCTTGGCCCAGTGTACTAGCCTATTTAAAATGATACCCCCCACCACCTTGGCAATTGAGTTAATCAATGATATTGGCCTATAACATGTTACACTTCTACGATCCCCTTTCTTGAATACAGGCACTATGGTCGAGGACCCCCATGATTTCGGGCAACCTTTGGAGATCCCGGCATTTATTACTGCAGTGAGGACTGGTGCCCATAGCTGAGTGTCTGATTTAAAAAGGTCAGGGGGAAGACCGTCAGGGCCTGATGCTTTGTTGCTAGTCAGGCCCTGGATACCCTTTACTACCTCCCCCACTGTAAAACACAGTAATTCTTCGTCAGGGGTATTAAAATCAATGTCCGCTTGTGCATCGTCACTTTGGAAGATTGTTCTAAAATGAGTTAACCACTCATCCTCGGGTATGTTTGTCCCAATCACAGAGTTACTGGGGTCATCGAACAGGGGCTGATTTATAATCTTCCAGAACTTAGAACTATTACCCAGAATTGCTGGATCGCTCAGAGAATCCCAAATGCTTGCCTTCACTTCTTTCTTTCGGGCTGCTAGAGATGTCTTGTAGATGTTTCTCAGTTCTTTTACAAGGATAGGATCTCTGGGGTTGGCCTTTAGTGCTTTTTTTAAGTTTCGTCCGGCCTTTGAGCAAGCTTGGTCAAACCATTTCGGGTGGGGTTCATGATGTCCCTTCGCTGGTATAGTTAACAGTTCACCAATTCTGTCTACCACAACTGAGAAGGCAGTTAAGGTCGCTTCAGGTAAGGTGGTGGGGGAGGCACAAAGTGCGAGTTCTTTACCGCAGCTGTTATTAATTGAATTATACAGGGTAACACTGTCGACTTTAGACCACTTCAAGCGACGATTTCCATTTATTGGCTTTAAACGGCCACAATCTTTCCTGGGCTTTCGAAGTTCGAAGATACCTCCTCTGATTTTCATGGAGATGGGATTATGGTCACTAAACAAGCTTGTTTGAATTTCAAAGTCAGTTACTAGGTCAGCGAGATCTCTTGAAAGGAGAATGTGGTCTATATAAGTACCGTTTCTAGGACCTTTATACGTGGGGACGTCAAAAATGTAAGAATCCTCTGATATAGTCATTGCAACTGTCAGGTTCCTGTCGTCGGTTAAGTTGTTAACATGAGTACCTCGTGGCGAATGATCAAAGTGGAAGCCAGATCTGTTATTGCATCCTAAAAGTCCAATTGGTGTTTCTGCAGGGTTACCACATGGGTGCGTATTAAGGTCTCCAGCAATGATGGTGCTGCGGGGCAGACTTGATGCTTTAACTTTAAGAAAGTTATGTAGATGAAGAATGTTGCACTCCCTATTTGATGATACAGCGTTATAGAAGTTAATAAGGGTCAGTGCCCTTTTGCCCCTCCTGAGTACCAGAGTTTGAATATGTCTATTGTTGGATTCCCTTTTTGAAACCTGACAGATGAGTGCGAGGCTGACATAAACTGCCAAGCCCCCCTTTGATCTTCCACTGTTCGATGGAATTGCTGGTAGGAAGAAGCTTTGGAAGCCTTCGATGTGGACATTTACGTCTTCCAGCCATGTTTCTTGGAAACACAGGATGGTATAGTTTTTTATATGTGATACCCATGTTGGATCCTTTACCTTGGAAGCCAGGCCTGCAACGTTCCAGGACATAAGTTTTATGGAGCTTGGTGATGTATCATTTGGGCTTACAACCTGGGCGTTGGTTATAGGTGGTGGTGTCACTTGGTTCCCTTGGTCAATTATTGTGTCTGGTTGTATATCAGTGCTGGGTAGAGAGTTTACGGCACCGACAATAGCGCAATGGACTTGAGTAGGCGGATGTGAGGGACTGGGCTCATGTAGAGGAAGTGTGCTCTCTGTCTGATTTACTAAAGAAGCTGCCACGTGTATTTCAACTAACCCTTGAGTGGAATTATGTGTACACTCTAGTATAGTACTCACTAGATTATTGGGAGCTGTTTCCATGCGTAGAAACTCTGAGTGTGTGGAAAGGGGGATTAGGGGTACAGTATGTCAATCGATCTCGTCCAGATATTCTGGGGCATAAAGCGTATCATATCTGTTTGAGACGGGGACCCCATAGTACATGTTTAACTGTTGTGGATATTGATAGTGCTGAAACTGTGGGCGGGGTAGAAACTTCCTTCTCTCCTGATGGTTTGTACGATGTCTATTTTGCCTGTTAAGCCATAAGGGTTCATCCCTCTGGTTAGTGTGGTCCAGCGGGGTAGACGGTTCATACATCCATGGGGTGTCCCTAGCTAGGTGAAACGCCATTTGCTCAGGCGGCCCCCCCTGTCCATGAGTTAGATGTGGTTGTTTTACATTGTGACCGGGATTATTGGAGGGGTAGAAATAGCTTAGATCCATTGTTCGGATGACATGTTCATCATATGGAAAGGTACACAGGAATCACTGGAACAACAATTGCAAATATTGGATGAAAAAAACGAGAGAATAAAATTTACATGGACGATCAACAATACAACTATCCAATACTTGGATGTGGAAATAACATTAAACAATGGCATCATCACCACGAACTTATACCGAAAATCCACAGATAAGAACAACCTATTACACTATACCAGTTACCATCCTTCTACGTTGAAGCAACACCTCCCTTTCACTCAATTTCTCAGGGTCAGGAGAGTGGTGTCTGAGGACCACGTATGCCAAGAACAGCTACAAAACATGGCAGAGAGATTTTCCAACAGAGGATATCCAGAGGAGATCATTCAGAAATCCCAGGAAAGAGCGTTCACAAAAACCAGACAAGAACTACTTACCTATAAAACCACCACTAAAACACAAAGAATAACGTGTGTTAGTAAATACTCTAATGTAAGCTCCCAGTTCAAAAAAATCATATACAGGAATTGGCAAATTGTCAAAATGGAGACGGACTTCAACGGTATATTTGATCAAGAACCTTTATTTGCTCACTCAAGAGGCAAGAACTTAGGAGAATTATTGAAGAAACCCAAGCAAATCACACCTCACCAAATATATAGAGGTACGGTACTGTGTCTAAATTGCGCTAACTGCCACAACATCATTAAGGGGATAACGATAAATCACCCCATGAAAGGACACAAAATACCACTTAGAGTCAATGCCAGTTGCGACACCACCAACGTGGTGTATCTTTTAAAATGCCCTTGTGGGAAAGTGTATGTGGGTCACACTGAGAGAAAACTGAAAGTGAGATTGAATGAACATAAGAGCAATATTAGAACCCACTCCACCAAATCCACAGTAGCCACCCATTTTACAGAACAGCGCCATAACATAAATCAACTGAGAGCATGCATATTGGAAATTGTACCGAGGAAAGAAGGAGCGCTGAACAAAAAAAACTTGTTAAAAAGAGAGAACCACTGGATTTATTACTTGAACAGCCTCAAGCCACATGGGCTTAATGATCGTATAGAACTTTCGTGCTATTTGTAAATAATCATTGTCATGGTATTATGCTGCATACATCTTGAGAACAGACACATGAATATATTGTTAATTTTGATTGTGTAGCCTTGATTGACCTCTACCTGTAGTAGATATACAAGATATGAAATCTTGTTTTGATATTTCGTTCACTAAAGTTTTCGGTTTGTCAATAACACGTAAAATTTTAAAAAAAAAACACACCTTTAACAGAACCACACCCTTTAAGTAATGCACAGCGCATGCGCGATTAACGCGGCGTTAGTTCAAACATCCTGAACCTGAGAGCGAGCACGCAGGCACAGCCGGGTAGAAGCGGCGAGATTTTGCACATTAGTAGCAAGGTGAGAGTTGATCAGAATCAGATAACCCGAGCGTAAGCGGTAACGCGACTTTAACATCCCGCTCAGGAGCGAGCATTTGATAAAGCTATACGGCCCGTTTAATTAACCGCCATAGTTCACAAGTGTGCACGCTGATACGTTAAAATCGACCATCCTTCACCAGTTGATCAAACTCGCTTAAACACGCTTTTATTAACGCTTTTATAACGCGCTACACATTCAGGTTAAACGTGTGTGAACAGATTGATTTAAACACGGTTCTATCACAAATTGTTACAATGTATACTTTTCCATTTGTTTGTAGACGTTCCCTGACGAAGGTGATTTACTCACCGAAATGCATTGGCACAATACAGGATTGTTGCTACATGTTATGAAACAATAATGTGATATAATTTGAACCAATTGGAAATACAATTCATTCGAATAAGAGAACATTTTCGTTTGGAACTTTTTTTGGGATTAAAACTACAGCTGGATTAACAGCAATGAAAACTGGTGCCATGGGAGATACACTTATGGGCTCATAGGTGTGCTACCAGTTAGTATCTTCACATTGGCTACACCCCGGACATCACTTCTGGCCTGTATGGAAGAACTGGCGGCATTCGGCACGGTCTCGGGCTTTAAAGTAAATCTGGGGAAGTCGGTGGCCTTGGATATATCCCTGGCGCCTGACACCAAGGCGTACTTGCAGAACAGGTTCCCGCTACTTTGGTCCTCGGAGGCGATACCGTATTTAGGGATTCAGATTGCCCCTACATTGCCAGCCATGGTTTCGACCAACTACTTGGCCTTGGGTGCCAAGATCAAGGCCGAGCTAAGTCGCTGGAATCGCGGCATCCTTTCCTGGTTGGGTAGAATTGCTGCAGTCAAGATGACGATCTTGCCACAAGTGCTCTACTTATTCAGGGTGCTGCCGCCGAAGGGGTGGATACAGCAATTGCAGTCAGA
Source organism: Lissotriton vulgaris (assembly GCF_964263255.1). Taxonomy (NCBI): domain Eukaryota; kingdom Metazoa; phylum Chordata; class Amphibia; order Caudata; family Salamandridae; genus Lissotriton; species Lissotriton vulgaris. The sequence continues at coordinate 1,060,003,141 of NC_141693.1, read as the reverse complement.
CGTAGCCCGTTTCATTTGGCAGGGGAAAAAGCCTAGGCTACGCAGATCCCTTTCTCTTTTGTCTCCTGACGCTGGAGGCTTGGGCATTCCCGACTTCCGGAAATACTTTCAGGCAACACAGTTGAGGTACTTGGTCGAATGGTGCAGGTGGGAGTCGGATAAGCATTGGCTTTTCCAAGACCAAGCGGTGGCGGGGCGGCCTCTGCAGGAGATACCGTTCCTGCACCGGACTCATCGGCCTAAGAATCTTTATGCATCCTTCATTACTAGGGTACCTCTGCGGGTTTGGGATGCGACCTACCTTAGGTACGACCTCACCACGTTTCCTTCGCCCCTTTCGCCGCTAGTGGATAATCCGGCCTTCACCCCCGGGATGGAGAAAGGAGCTTTCACACATTGGCGGCAGGCAGGATGCAGAGCTTTATGTCACATGTATGGCCCCGAGGGTATCATCCCGTTCACACAATTTCGGCAGGAATTCTCATTCCCTGAAACGGAGAGACACCGTTACTTGCAAGTTCGGCATTGGGCCCTTCAGCCACAGGTGCGGGAGGTGGCGGATAGGATGCTCTCACCGTGTGAGAGATGGCTGTTGTCCCGTACATCGGACTCAAAACTAATCTCGGACCTGTATAAGTTTTTGCAATTACTCTCCACACACTTCCACAATCCAGGGAGGGTTAGATGGGAACGGGAGCTTGGGAGGACACTGAGCCCCAAGGAATGGGACCACATATCTTATAGGGCGCGCCACTCAGCCTATCATACGGGCCTCACAGATACCTTTACTAAAGTGTCCACTTATTGGTATTATACGCCTGAGCGGATTCATGAGTTCGACCATAGTAAGACGGACACGTGCTGGCGGGGGTGCGGACATCGGGGTACACTCACGCACATTCTCTGGGACTGTCCTCTCTTAACTGACTACTGACTGACAATGAAAGAAGACAATCATTAGGACTGAGTCAGTCGCCTAATTTACAGTTACTAAGCCCAACCCAAAGCCCTCAACACTCAGGTTCTTTAGCACCTGATGACTCCATTAACTTAATAGACATTACAGTTCATCCAACTTCAAATTTGGATGACCAGAATAGTCTTATGCTGGATGATGTAGCAAATACAGTGCCACCAGATCAAGAAATTAACACTGACCTCGAACATGAGACTCTGGCGCATAATACTGACGAACTGTCATCCCCTGAGCAGGAAACTCGACCTTCGAGAAAGCATAGAAAAACCCAGCAAAGGCGGATGGGGTTACGCTCAGGAAATAGGAGGAAAAAAGCTACTCCAACAGGAAAAAATAAGGCAAAAATCTCTGATGATGGCGATAATAATGTTCTCGATAAAAGTTACCACGACAAAAGCTATAATGAGGACGATTTGCTTCAGAAAATAGCAGACATTATTGACTCTAAAATCAAAACCATCATTAAGCCTTTAATCGCCAAGATCGACAAATTGAATGCGGAGGTAAAAAAGATGAGTGGTCTTCAAACTAAAGCTGTGGAAGGGGTTGAGATGGTTAATACCTTAGTGACACAAATGGCGAAACCAACTGAACCTAAGGCGAGGAGCTCTATAGAAAAAGAGAGCAGTCCAACGCTCCCTGGAAGCCCAGCCCGAAATGAAATTCACCCTACCAACCGACCTTTGAATACTGCTGGGGTACCAGGGCAAACAGGTATTGCGCCAATAAACTGTCAGGAAATAGATCCCCTTCAATTTATTGAAGAAGCCTCCCCAGTTGTTCTGGTCCTGGCTAATGTTCCCCCGCCAACGGATGTACAAACTGAAACGCCAGCATCTTTGTCTAGTAAGCCACTCTATTGGCTAACAAACAACATGCAAATGGCACCGGGAGGAAAACACCAACTTGCATCCGAAATTAAATCCGTAAAGAGGGTTGCGTGGATTGGAAATCGACCGAAAAGATTCAAGGGAGACTGCGTCATAGTGACTTTTTACCATCCAGGTGTTTTGCCCAATCTCTTAAATCATATCTACCCCCCCCCAAAGAAGAGCAGGATCTGTTGTTCCTCTTACCTTAACATTTTTCTACGGAGAGCAACAGAATGTGACTTTTCCGAGGACTCCGGGTCCTCTGTGGAACACCGTGAGAAATAACAGAGGTCCAAGGGCTCCCCTTAATGAATGGGGCATGGTTCTAGGCAATAGATATGAAGCCTTATCAGGGCTAAATGATTGTGATTGACTGGGCAATAGTTCTGAAAAATTTCCAATTCCTTCTGGTGATCATGCTGCCAGGGAAATGGTTACCCAGCCAAACACTGGACTAACTGATGTTTTGATTAATGTAACCAATATACAGGATGAACTTGGTACTACGAATAATGCTTACCATTGTAATGAATGTTTTAATCATGCTGATATTAATGATATAAATGAGTCAAATGAAAATGTATCGCTTGAATTGGCTGTTATAGATAATAACACAAGTGAATATGATCTTACCCAGCAACAGTGTGAAGGCCAAACTGGTAGTATCAAATCTACCATTGACAATATCAATGTACAATGCACTTTAATGTCCTGGAATGTTGCAGGGTTAAAAAATAAGATTCTATCACAGGACTTGCTAACTTTCCTGGATTCAAAGGACATAATCCTTTTACAGGAGACTTGGCAGTTAGAACCAGATCCAATCCAGGGATATTTACATTATTTCATTCCAGCTACCCCGAGCTTAAGGGGAAGGGCAAAAGGTGGTTTGGTAACATGGATTAAGCAGAATAACGATCATTCAGTGTTACAAATAGATACCAATAGTTCTGATATATTGTTGGTCAAATTACAGCGACCGCCCAGTAGGGATCTTTTTATATTTAACATCTATTCAAGGGGCCTACCGGGTGGCAAACCCACTAAGGCGGTTGATCTGTTGGACACCCTATTAAAACAACACTGTTTGAATGTCAACATTATTATTGGTGGTGATTTTAATTGTTGTTTTGAACCACTTGATAATCAGGATGTAGACCTCACTACTGAAGAGGACTTCATCTGGGAAATCCCACAGCTTTCATTGATACCCATCAAAAAATGGTCTGAGGCTGCCTTACAGTTAAAAGTACTATGTGTCGAGTCTGGGCTGCGGGCCACTAATGGAAGAACATTATCAGATAAGCAGGGTGCCCCTACCTTCTCTAACGGAATTACACATAGTCGTATTGATTACATCTTGCCTAACAAAGAGAATTGGGCTAATGTTCTTGACATGTGGATCGAGTCAAGGGTGGAAAGTGACCATGACCCATTGATTTTAACTTTTAAATTGTTTGATCTGATGACAAAAGAGGAAGAGAGGGAAAATGTTCAAATAAATCTCTCAAATGATCAAAGACACATCAGATGGGCAACTTGTGTAGCCAATGAGGAAAGCATAATAGCTATGAGGGATCTAACAACCCAGGCCATCCAAGAAGTTCGGGGTATAACTGACAAAAATACCCCGATAGCTGAAATTAGCAGGATCCATGATGAATTTTTTAACAAGTTAAAACCGTTTTTTGTTAAGAAAGCTAAGAAGAAGCCACGTAGACCAATAAGAAAGGAGGATCAGTGGTATGATAAAACCTGTAGGACTGCCTATAGGCTCCTGTCAGATGCTGTAAAAACTAGAGATAAAACCAAGATAAGGGAGGCCCGAGTTATGTATAAAAAAGTGCAAATTAGTGCAAAAAGGGATTGGGAGGAAGGCTACTGGAGGGATCTCCTCGAAGCCAGTAGGGAAAGATCCATGACACCCTTCTGGAATATTGTTAAATGGGGAAGGGGGGCAAATAGAGGAGAACCCATGAATTATGTGTCACCAGAAGCCTGGGTATCCCATTATGCTACTCAGTTTGCCGCTGAGGATGAAGGTGAAGAGGAGTGTCTAGCCCTAGTAGATACTTTAACGAGCCCTTTACTCTTCTCCAAAGATGATGTCCTAAAAACTCTGAAGAATATACCTAAAGCCAGAGCTCCGGGCTTAGACTTTATCCCTGCAGACTTGTTTATGCACGACAAGGACTTATGGGCCACCTATATCCAGCTGTTAGCCAATGCTATTGCAAAGGGCTCGCCTATCCCTGAGACCTGGAAAGGAGCCGAGATTATCCCCATCTTTAAAAAGGGGGCATGCTCGGACCCAGGCAACTATAGGCCCATCAGCCTGATTGCATGTATACAAAAAGTTGTGGCAAGGTTATTATTACAGCGAATACATGGGTGGATAGATGACCGCGACATACTATCACCCCTACAGGCCGGTTTTCGCAGCCATATCAGCACCATTGACCAAGTTTTTAGATTTGTTTTATTGTACTGGCGCACAGTTTTACTAGGGGGCGGGATGCTTTTTGCGGCTTTTGTTGATTTAAAATCAGCTTTTGATTTAGTTCCCCACCATAAGTTGTGGAATATCCTACATGATCAGGGTATCCCAAAAGAAATCCTGTCCTTACTGATTAGAATGCATGAAAATAATTTTGCACAAGTACGGTGGAATCAGCAGGGTAGTGCCACTGAGAAGTTCCCCATTGAGAGGGGAGTACGCCAAGGATGCGTACTCGCACCAACGCTTTTTTCGTTATACATCAACAGGGTGATCAGTTATTTTGAACATCAGCCCACAGATGCCCCAAGGTTGGCAGGAAGACTGATCCCCCTGTTGATGTTTGCAGATGATACCCTGCTGATATCAAAGACCCAGCAGGGACTCCAAAGAGCCATTAGGGTTTTTGAAGCATTTTGCACTGACCATGGACTTGTAATTAATACAAGCAAAACAAAATTTATGGTTATGCACATGCGGAAACACATTAGAGGTAGAGTTACTATGGATGGGGTCCAGCTTGAACAGACCCAGGTCTTTAAGTACCTCGGTATTAATTTGTCCTACAATCTAGATTGGAAACAGCACACAAATGAGCTAGATACAAAACATGCACAACTCGCAGGAGTTCTCACAAAGGAGCTTTTTTCATCTCATACCAAACCAATTAGACCTGTCCTAAAAATTTACAACGCTAAGGTTGGAGCAGCAGTTCTTTACGGAGCTGAACTCTGGGGGTCCAGTAATCTTACCAAGTTGACGGTAGCACAGAACAAATTTCTCCGCAACATTACTGGTTTACCGATGTCAACCCCACTGCTACCTTTAAACTATGATTTAGGATTTTATAGTTTTAGGGACATGGCCAGGTACAGAATCGTGGCCTACTGGAGAAGGTTATGGGTAACCCCAGAACTCTCCCAGTATGCCCAAGGCTTCCTAGAGGTGAGAACCCTGGATATTGGCTGTAAGATAGTCTGGATGAAAGAGGTTAAATTTTTATATAGGGCACTGGGTTTATCCCAATTGTGGGATGATCCCCTAAATAATGTATTTCCACCTAAAAAGACACTCCGTGAACTTTATTGGAGCATGTTAGAGATTAAGTGCTTTAGGAACCATATTGACCGCTCCTTTACATACGATTACCTGGAGCTCAAGCACTCACTGGCCCTCGAATCCTATTGGGATTGGATCACGGTCCCAGGGGACCGGAAGAGATACCACCAGCTGAGGGTGGGAACACTACCTCTAAATGCCCTAATGGTGAAATGGAATAAGGTACAAACCCCAAGGTGCCCCTTTTGTCCGGATCATAATGAAAACATCGGACATGTGTTGTTTGCCTGTCCTGAATATAGAATGCCCAGACGCTCATGGCTTAAACCAATTTGCATTCAGTTAGGTTTAAGAACGGCAAACGAGGCTGTTAGGATCTTAAGAACAGATACCTCTCAGCCCGTTGTTATAGCTATGGCAAAATTTCTCCACTGGATGTGGATAATTCGGGCACGTAAAATGTGTCTGGAATAAATTTAGGATTGTTATTGTCTGTCGTACTGTCTGCGATTATTTGAACTGCTAATCAGTATTATTTAATGAAAAACTATGCAAACCATACAAGTAATTGTTACTTTCCTTTCCTATCAGCAAATCAAAAGGGAGAGAGAGGACTAGGTAAGCCAGTCCGGGTCCCCTGGTTATATGTAGAGATATCAATATAGGACTAGCTATGTTGTGTTAGAGGAAACTCAGAAGGTATATCTGTGGGCAAACCCTTAGGTTTGGTCATGAAGCCCTCACACACCAACCTAGTTGGTGTCATGCTTCATCATCGGGCCCACCACAGTGACACCGAATGTGTCCCGGGTGTGCTGCGACTCCAGATTACTGAGGAGCTGGTATTCTTACTGAGTGTGCAGTGTTGGTGAGAATGAAGGTGAAAGGTTTTAAAAGCTATACAGGTGGTCCCAGTTCCCGAGGGTAAGAGGTAAATTTAATACCTGGGCCCCTGTTAGCAAGATAAAAAGGCTGTGGACGATGTGGAGTATATTAGGGGCTCCTACGTCCTTGTGGTCTACATGTTTCAGCCAGGCCTTTTGATTAAAACTGGCTTTCCTCAGGACCAAATGAGTATGTGTGGGTGAAAATAAACTATATTAAGTGAAAGTGTGTGGTCAAAAAGTGTTGCACTCGCTAAGGTGCCGTACGTGTAAGAGGGGGATTCCCTCTGCTTTACTGTACATAAAACACAAAGACAGTACAGACATACAAAAAGAGTCATTGAGAATGGTATTAACCAAAACACAACAAATAGCCGGCTTCTGGTGTGCGTGAGCGACCTAGAGCGGCAAGTAACAACGCCATGAGTGTGCCATGGCTAAGGTGAACTATGGCGGTTAAATATTAAACGCAGTGGCAGTGGTGGGCTACACAGCGAAACAGGCATAGCGTGAGGTACAGGTAAGTATGGTACATAATTCCTCACACTTGCTACTTGCTGTTAAAGCCTCATGGGTCACTTGGCAGGGAGGGAAAGAAGATCCTAAATGTTTGTAGAGGATTACAGTTAGGATAGTACCTGTGGAGAGAAATTGTTGCTTACCCAGAGCGTTGTGCAGAGATCAAGCTTACTCACGGTATTTCCGATCAGCGGTTCCTGCGACCTATCGTCCTGCTCCAGTGTCCCGAATGAGCTTTGCCAGAGTCAGGTATGGGCTTAAATAGCCGGTTTGATTGTTATCACCTGGAGAGGGGAGAGGGCGCGGTCGCGTTTCTTTTTTAGAGCGCGGGCGCTGGGAGCTAGCGGTCTGCGTGTTGCGCATGCGCGATGTGAGGTTTCCAGCGCATGCGTGGTAGAGGTGTGTGCGAGCGCTATCCATTCGCGCATGCGCCATGGTACCAGGACTAGGTTAGCATAGGTAGTGGCATGTGCGCGCGAGTGCGTGCGCAACGGGAGCAAAAAGGGAAAGAAACCCGTGTGGGTCTTTTAAAGTTTAAAAAGCAACAACAGCGATTGCAAGGTATATAGGCAAAGAAGGCAATTACAGAGTAGGGACAGACCACGAGTCTGAGCGCAGACAGGGATACTGACCAATACTTTACATAGGAGTGTTTATCTCGCCAGAGCATTCCACGGGATGGAATCATTGAGCCCCTCTATATGGGTAGAAAGGCGGTAAATCCAGCGTTGCTCTTTGGTGAGCAGAGTCTTCTCATCACAAGCTGAAAGTGCGAATTGTTCGATGACCGTCCAGGTGAAATCATTCGGGGTGTGATTTTGCACGATGAAGTGCTGGGTCAGTTTGCTGATGTTTTTACCACAGCGCATGGTGCTCCTGTGTTCAGTCATCCTGGTTCTAACCTTCCTGGTCGTCATGCCTATGTATCTCAAGCCACAGCGACAGGTGATTAGGTATACTAGGTTAGATGAATTACAGTTCGTGAATTGTCGTTGTGTCCAGGTTTTTCCATCTTCCAACGACAATGTTTTGGAAGGGGTAGTCAGGTGGCAGACGCTACAGTTGTAACATGGTTGGTGGCCTGTTAGTTCTGGTAGGCCCCAAGTGTTTAAAATTGTATGGCCGGTTTGCTGTGTTTTTCTGGGTCTCGTGGTTACCAGCTGATCCTTCAGATTATGTGCTCTTTTGTATGCAAAGCGGGGGAGGTCCCAGTTCCTCGCGCCTGAATTGATGATCTTCCAATTTTTGCGAATTATGCTGGAGACCTGATTGGAGGCGGTGTTATAGGTGGTGACACACGTCATGATGGGTGTTTCTGGTGGTCTGACCACGGTCTCAAGAAGGGCCTCCCTGTTTTGGTTGCGTGCTCGTTTACAGGATTTTGTGATGATTCTGGATGGGTAGCCACGGTCTCCCAACTTGTGGACCAAGGCTTTTGACTGGTGTTTGAAGTCATGGAGGTTGCTGCAGTTCCGGCGAATGCGCAGGAACTGTCCAAATGGCAGGTTCTCTCTCAAAGGTCTGGGGTGGAAACTGTCAAAACGCAACAACGAGTTCCTGGAAGTCGGTTTGTAATGAGTCGTTGTGGTCAGACCCCCCTGATCAGCTTTTATGTTGAGGTCCAGAAACGCCAGTTCAGTAGAACTGCTAGTGCAGGTGAACTTTAGAAAGGGATCAAGGCTATTGATCCAGGTGAGAAAATCTTTCAATGTCTCCTCATTGCCTTCCCAGACAATGAGGATATCGTCAATATATCGACGCCAAATTGTTATATTTGCTGAGTAGGGGTTCGTGGGGGCTTCGATATTTGTCTGCTCAAAGTGGTGGACATATAGCCCCGCCACGCTCGGCGCAAAGACACTGCCCATCGAGGTACCATTCGTTTGTAAGAAGAATGTATCTTCGTATTGGAAATAGTTCTCTTTTAATGCCAGCGTGGCGCAATCCAAGATGAAGTGACGGGGTGTACGATGTTGCCAGTCAATCTCCATCAAGACATCATGGATGCCACACTGAAGGTACTCCATGATGTCTTGATGGAGATTGACTGGCAACATCGTACACCCCGTCACTTCATCTTGGATTGCGCCACGCTGGCATTAAAAGAGAACTATTTCCAATACGAAGATACATTCTTCTTACAAACGAATGGTACCTCGATGGGCAGTGTCTTTGCGCCGAGCGTGGCGGGGCTATATGTCCACCACTTTGAGCAGACAAATATCGAAGCCCCCACGAACCCCTACTCAGCAAATATAACAATTTGGCGTCGATATATTGACGATATCCTCATTGTCTGGGAAGGCAATGAGGAGACATTGAAAGATTTTCTCACCTGGATCAATAGCCTTGATCCCTTTCTAAAGTTCACCTGCACTAGCAGTTCTACTGAACTGGCGTTTCTGGACCTCAACATAAAAGCTGATCAGGGGGGTCTGACCACAACGACTCATTACAAACCGACTTCCAGGAACTCGTTGTTGCGTTTTGACAGTTTCCACCCCAGACCTTTGAGAGAGAACCTGCCATTTGGACAGTTCCTGCGCATTCGCCGGAACTGCAGCAACCTCCATGACTTCAAACACCAGTCAAAAGCCTTGGTCCACAAGTTGGGAGACCGTGGCTACCCATCCAGAATCATCACAAAATCCTGTAAACGAGCACGCAACCAAAACAGGGAGGCCCTTCTTGAGACCGTGGTCAGACCACCAGAAACACCCATCATGACGTGTGTCACCACCTATAACACCGCCTCCAATCAGGTCTCCAGCATAATTCGCAAAAATTGGAAGATCATCAATTCAGGCGCGAGGAACTGGGACCTCCCCCGCTTTGCATACAAAAGAGCACATAATCTGAAGGATCAGCTGGTAACCACGAGACCCAGAAAAACACAGCAAACCGGCCATACAATTTTAAACACTTGGGGCCTACCAGAACTAACAGGCCACCAACCATGTTACAACTGTAGCGTCTGCCACCTGACTACCCCTTCCAAAACATTGTCGTTGGAAGATGGAAAAACCTGGACACAACGACAATTCACGAACTGTAATTCATCTAACCTAGTATACCTAATCACCTGTCGCTGTGGCTTGAGATACATAGGCATGACGACCAGGAAGGTTAGAACCAGGATGACTGAACACAGGAGCACCATGCGCTGTGGTAAAAACATCAGCAAACTGACCCAGCACTTCATCGTGCAAAATCACACCCCGAATGATTTCACCTGGACGGTCATCGAACAATTCGCACTTTCAGCTTGTGATGAGAAGACTCTGCTCACCAAAGAGCAACGCTGGATTTACCGCCTTTCTACCCATATAGAGGGGCTCAATGATTCCATCCCGTGGAATGCTCTGGCGAGATAAACACTCCTATGTAAAGTATTGGTCAGTATCCCTGTCTGCGCTCAGACTCGTGGTCTGTCCCTACTCTGTAATTGCCTTCTTTGCCTATATACCTTGCAATCGCTGTTGTTGCTTTTTAAACTTTAAAAGACCCACACGGGTTTCTTTCCCTTTTTGCTCCCGTTGCGCACGCACTCGCGCGCACATGCCACTACCTATGCTAACCTAGTCCTGGTACCATGGCGCATGCGCGAATGGATAGCGCTCGCACACACCTCTACCACGCATGCGCTGGAAACCTCACATCGCGCATGCGCAACACGCAGACCGCTAGCTCCCAGCGCCCGCGCTCTAAAAAAGAAACGCGACCGCGCCCTCTCCCCTCTCCAGGTGATAACAATCAAACCGGCTATTTAAGCCCATACCTGACTCTGGCAAAGCTCATTCGGGACACTGGAGCAGGACGATAGGTCGCAGGAACCGCTGATCGGAAATACCGTGAGTAAGCTTGATCTCTGCACAACGCTCTGGGTAAGCAACAATTTCTCTCCACAGGTACTATCCTAACTGTAATCCTCTACAAACATTTAGGATCTTCTTTCCCTCCCTGCCAAGTGACCCATGAGGCTTTAACAGCAAGTAGCAAGTGTGAGGAATTATGTACCATACTTACCTGTACCTCACGCTATGCCTGTTTCGCTGTGTAGCCCACCACTGCCACTGCGTTTAATATTTAACCGCCATAGTTCACCTTAGCCATGGCACACTCATGGCGTTGTTACTTGCCGCTCTAGGTCGCTCACGCACACCAGAAGCCGGCTATTTGTTGTGTTTTGGTTAATACCATTCTCAATGACTCTTTTTGTATGTCTGTACTGTCTTTGTGTTTTATGTACAGTAAAGCAGAGGGAATCCCCCTCTTACACGTACGGCACCTTAGCGAGTGCAACACTTTTTGACCACACACTTTCACTTAATATAGTTTATTTTCACCCACACATACTCATTTGGTCCTGAGGAAAGCCAGTTTTAATCAAAAGGCCTGGCTGAAACATGTAGACCACAAGGACGTAGGAGCCCCTAATATACTCCACATCGTCCAGAGCCTTTTTATCTTGCTAACAGGGGCCCAGGTATTAAATTTACCTCTTACCCTCGGGAACTGGGACCACCTGTATAGCTTTTAAAACCTTTCACCTTCATTCTCACCAACACTGCACACTCAGTAAGAATACCAGCTCCTCAGTAATCTGGAGTCGCAGCACACCCGGGACACATTCGGTGTCACTGTGGTGGGCCCGATGATGAAGCATGACACCAACTAGGTTGGTGTGTGAGGGCTTCATGACCAAACCTAAGGGTTTGCCCACAGATATACCTTCTGAGTTTCCTCTAACACAACATAGCTAGTCCTATATTGATATCTCTACTTTCCTTTCCTACCCTTGCTTTTTGGCATTAATGAACTTAGCTTTCTAAATTTTACTGTTTGGTATTTTAATAGATATTTTAAGATTATGTAAAGATGTAAATAGGATATTTTTAAGATCATGTAAAAATGTAAATAGGATGAGATAGGAAGACGTTTTTTATTTTGTTATTTATTGTATTAAATCACTGTGGATCCTGTATACTTGTGGGGCTGGGGGGAGGGGGTGGGACAAAAACAACAAATTTTTTTGTAAAATGTCTTTTATGATTGAAATATATCGAATAAAGACTAATTAAAGTGAAAGTGACTACTGGAAAGAGGTGCTGGATGAAATTGACTCTCATTTCGGCATAGAGCTCCCGCGCTTCCCGGCATATACCCTGCTAGGACTCCCAAATGCCCTAATGTATCCCCTCAAGTCCAGAAGAGGTAGACAGATCGCCATTGCACTCGGCTCTGCTGTTCAGAATATCTTGATATATTGGCGTACAGACACAGTACCCACAATAACGGGCTGGCTCTACAAACTTTGGCACGTGTTGGGGATGGAGAAATTGTCTTTGGTTGTGGCTGGGGATGTAACGCAATTTAATGAACTGTGGCAACCATTTCACTCTTTGCTGATCACAGAGTTCAGGGAGCTCACTTGCCCGAGGTACCTCCGCCTCCTACGGCTTACGATCTCGCCAGCGCCAGATCAGTGAGAGGGATGAGATCCTCCTCCCCAATTACCTATAGCCTCCGGAGATAGGCTGTATGTTAAGTAGCGCACTGGACAGTGGGGGGGGCAGCGTGGGGGGGAGTTGGGCGGGCATCGGGACGTTGGGGGGGGTGGGGAATGTTTGGGTTCAAATGTTGTGACATGCCGGACTTTTGCTTCTTTTCATTTGCTGATCTTATATGGCTGTATATAAGTTTGGATGTGTCACACTGAATAAATAAAATACTTTAAACATAAATATTTAATTGATAAATAATTAATATTTAGTAATTTATTTTCTGTAGTGGGTTGTGAGTTTATAGGGGGATAGGGTGGGAAGTTATGTAATAATAATTAATTAATTATGTAAATTAATTAAAATTGTTAATTGTTAATTGATTAATAGTCATTTTAACCCCTACGCTATCCAGCGCTTTCCCTACTGTTGCACCCACTGGAGTGGGAATTGTAATTTTAACCTCTACGCTATCCAACGCTTTCCCTACTGTTGCACCCACTGGAGTGGGAATAGTAATTTTAACCCCTACGCTATCCAACGCTTTCCCTACTGTTGCACCCACTGGAGTGGGAATAGTAATTTTTACCCCTACGCTATCCAACGCTTTCCCTACTGTTGCACCCACTGGAGTGGGAATAGTAATTTTAACCCTTACGCTATCCAATGTTTTCCCTACTGTTGCACCCACTGGAATGGGAATAGTAATTTTAACCCCTACGCTATCCAACGCTTTCCCTACTGTTGCACCCACTGGAGTGGGAATAGTAATTTTTACCCCTACGCTATCCAACGCTTTCCCTACTGTTGCACCCACTGGAGTGGGAATAGTAATTTTAACCCCTACGCTATCCAACGCTTTCCCTACTATTGCACCCACTGGAGTGGGAATAGTAATTTAAACCCCTACGCTATCCAACGCTTTCCCTACTGTTGCACCCACTGGAGTGGGAATAGTCATTTTTACCCCTACGCTATCCAACGCTTTCCCTACTGTTGCACCCACTGGAGTGGGAATAGTAATTTTAACACTTACGCTATCCAATGTTTTCCCTACTGTTGCACCCACTGGAGTGGGAATTGTAATTTTTACCCCTACGCTATCCAACGCTTTCCCTACTGTTGCACCCACTGGAGTGGGTATAGTAATTTTTCCCCCTACACTATCCAACGCTTTCCCTACTGTTGCACCCACTGGAGTGGGAATAGTAATTTTAACCCCCACGCTATCCAACGCTTTCCCTACTGTTGCACCCACTGGAGTTGGAATAGTAATTTTTACCCCTACGCTATCCAGCGTTTTTCTACTGTTGAATTCACTATAGTTGTTACAATAAATTTTAACCAATTTGCTATGCTACGGTAAAAATATTGTATATGTTTAGTTAATAATATGTATTTATATATATATATATATTTTTTTTTTTGTAATTTACATTAATTATTTATTAATATTACATTTATTTAATCATTTTAACTAAGTTTATATTAAATATATTTATTTGTATATTAGTTTTAACTTAATTTAAAGACATATAAAAAAACAATATTGGCGTACAGACACAGTACCCACAATAACGGGCTGGCTCTACAAACTTTGGCACGTGTTGGGGATAGAGAAATTGTCTTTGGTTGTGGCTGGGGATGTAACGCAATTTAATGAACTGTGGCAACCATTTCACTCTTTGCTGATCACAGAGTTCAGGGAGCTCACTTGCCCGAGGTACCTCCGCCTCCTACGGCTTACGATCTCGCCAGCGCCAGATCAGTGAGAGGGATGAGATCCTCCTCCCCAATTACCTATAGCCTCCGGAGATAGGCTGTATGTTAAGTAGCGCACTGGACAGTGGGGGGGGCAGGGTGGGGGGGGAGTTGGGCGGGCATCGGGACGTTGGGGGGGGTGGGGAATGTTTGGGTTCAAATGTTGTGACATGCCGGACTTTTGCTTCTTTTCATTTGCTGATCTTATATGGCTGTATATAAGTTTGGATGTGTCACACTGAATAAATAAAATACTTTAAACATAAATATTTAATTGATAAATAATTAATATTTAGTAATTTATTTTCTGTAGTGGGTTGTGAGTTTATAGGGGGATAGGGTGGGAAGTTATGTAATAATAATTAATTAATTATGTAAAATAATTAAAATTGTTAATTGTTAATTAATTAATAGTCATTTTAACCCCTACGCTATCCAGCGCTTTCCCTACTGTTGCACCCACTGGAGTGGGAATTGTAATTTTAACCTCTACGCTATCCAACGCTTTCCCTACTGTTGCACCCACTGGAGTGGGAATAGTAATTTTAACCCCTACGCTATCCAACGCTTTCCCTACTGTTGCACCCACTGGAGTGGGAATAGTAATTTTTACACCTACGCTATCCAACGCTTTCTCTACTGTTGCACCCACTGGAGTGGGAATAGTAATTTTAACCCTTACGCTATCCAATGTTTTCCCTACTGTTGCACCCACTGGAGTGGGAATAGTAATTTTAACCCCTACGCTATCCAACGCTTTCCCTACTGTTGCACCCACTGGAGTGGGAATAGTAATTTTTACCCCTACGCTATCCAACGCTTTCCCTACTGTTGCACCCACTGGAGTGGGAATAGTAATTTTAACCCCTACGCTATCCAACGCTTTCCCTACTATTGCACCCACTGGAGTGGGAATAGTAATTTAAACCCCTACGCTATCCAACGCTTTCCCTACTGTTGCACCCACTGGAGTGGGAATAGTCATTTTTACCCCTACGCTATCCAACGCTTTCCCTACTGTTGCACCCACTGGAGTGGGAATAGTAATTTTAACACTTACGCTATCCAATGTTTTCCCTACTGTTGCACCCACTGGAGTGGGAATTGTAATTTTTACCCCTACGCTATCCAACGCTTTCCCTACTGTTGCACCCACTGGAGTGGGAATAGTAATTTTTCCCCCTACACTATCCAACGCTTTCCCTACTGTTGCACCCACTGGAGTGGGAATAGTAATTTTAACCCCTACGCTATCCAACGCTTTCCCTACTATTGCACCCACTGGAGTGGGCTCGATATTATTTCAGTGATCCAGTCAACTCCTTCTTGAAGGAATTTGCAATTGCCATCCCTTAAAGTTAGACCGCTGACTCTATTGATACTCAAAATCTGCTTGACTCTCTCATCATGCTCAGATTCGTTCTTCCCTTGAATAAGGATATCGTCTTGGAAGAATGCAACTCCAGGAATGTCCTTAAACAGATTGTTCATCAACCTTTGAAATACTGCTGAAGTTGAAGCAAGGCCGAAAGGCATGCAGATGTAACAATAGGTGCCCTCAGGAGTATCGAAAGATGAAAGGTGTCTGGACTCCTTGCACAGTTCAATCTGATGGTAAGCAGATGAGATATCGAGGAAGGTAAAAAACTTGGCACCTTCCAGAGTGGCCAGCATCTCATTATTATTCGGAAGTGGTTGACGATCAATCCAGATGTTAGCATTGAGGTCCCTCAAGTCAACACACATCCTGAGGCTTTTGTCGGATTTGCGTGCTTAAACAATGGGTGCGAGCCATTCGGAAACCTCAATGGGTTCGATAACCCCTGCCGTGCAAAGACGTTCCAGTTCTTTCTTGAGTTCAGGACGTAAACTCAAAGTCACCTTGTAGGCCACAGCTTTTGCATTGTCCTTGAGTACAATACAATGCTGAAAACCTTTGAGCTTACCGAGTTCACCATTGAATACTTCAGGAAACATTTGCGCCCACTGGACGTAGGAAATCTGAGTAACAGTTTGAGCAGACTATGCTCTAGAAAGAGTGGAATTATAAAATTGGCTTAGGGCACTGCGGGACACAACCATGTCAGGATGGTTAGGATCCAGAACAATGTTCAAAGCTCCTTGCTCATCCCAACCTAATAAATTTGCACCTTCTTTGACCACAAATACAGTTTCAGAGGCATGATCAGTATTGAAAACTAAATTGGCAGACAATTTTCCTAGTACTTCCACCCTTTTGCCACTGTATGCAAAATGTTTAATCTTTGAGGGTTCTAAATGTGCACCAACAAGCTGTGAGACAAAGAGGGGGACCGCGTTAACAGATCATAACACTCTTCGTCAGAATCCTCAGTGATGGCCTTCACTGTTTGTGTGGGACTTTATTTTTACAAAAGCAGCTTTGCACATCCTAGAATAGTGGCCTTTGTTCCCAAACTTGTAGCAAGTTAGATTGAGGGCGAAACAGAATTTGGCATTGCCTAAATGCGACTTGCTCCCACAGAGAAAACACATGAGATCATTTTGCTCAGGCTTGGTTTTGATGGAGAAGGACGTGGTGGAACGGGAAGCGCTGGCAGCAGGTACCTTTAGGTTTGGCAGCCGGTTTTGAGTTCAACAGTTTTACTTCAGTGGTAGAAGAAGTAGAACCCATTTGCTTTACCAAAACTGGGAATGCTCTATGCTTCTAGCTAACGTGAGTGCAGTCTCTAAGTCAGGATCACCAGAGGATAGTAGTTTTTCTTGAATCTTTTTGTTGCAAGTTCTTTCGATCAATTGATCTCGTATAATTTCGTCCCTAAACTCCCTGTAGTTGCAGGTGATGGCAAGAATCCGGAGAGCTGCCACAAAATCATCAATAGATTCACCTGGAGTTTGGGCACGCTAAAGGAACTTATGATGTTCCAGTACGACATTTCTCTTAGGACAAAATCTCTTATCTAAAGTTTTTACAAGGGAGGCATATTCATCTACTAAAAGAGAATCACCGTTGTCACCACCACTTACTAAAGTGCTTACGACTTAAAGCGGTAAAGTCTTCGAAATGTTCCTACCTTCAGTACCAAGGTTGTAAATTAAAAGTGCTCTTTTTTTCTTGGAAGTAAAAGTTTCACCATCAATGGCCTCTAAATACGCATCAAAAGTGTCTTTCCACTGCTCCCATTGGACAGGTGGTGTGCCAGCTGACTGTAAGAAGGGAGGAGGTGCCAAAACGCGATCCATATTCAAACGTGGGTGAGTTGCTGCCCCACACGATACAAATTGTATTGAGAACACTTTAAAACAGAGACGTGGTTAGAAGAACACAAAAAATTATGGAGACCAATGGAACAAGGGCACAAAAGAAAGATGAAAAGGAAATTAGAAGCGATGAAATGCAATGATGCACAAATGTTCCATGAAATAATAAGTGTGTGCATCACTGGTTAAGGTGGAATAAGGTGTGCGTATCACGGAATGCACAAAATCTGGATAAAAGTGTGCGTGTCACTGATTGGCAAGCACACGATGGTAAACAAGGCAAGAGCTTGAAAGAAGGGTGTGTGTATTCCCGGATACACTGATACAAAGAATGGTGAACATCTAGCGCAGGAGATGCAGGTTTCAATTTAAATGGGTGTGCGCATCTTTGGTGATGCACGTATCCATGGAAACAAACTGCAAGCTAAACTTCAATGAAATTCAAAATGGCCGCCGCGTAGCGTGATGACAAACTCATGTTGCGTGGAGATTGCTCAGGAAGCGAACGCGCTGATTCTCTGTGGCTTGGTAGCGTTCGCGCGTGCTGGGAGGCAACGCAATAAAACTGACTTACGGTTTGGGAATGACGTCAGCACCGTACAGGTTTCCAGGATTTCAAGATGAATAACTGCACCTCAAAACGGACCACAGGAATGATGTGCATGAAACTGCGCCAACACCGGGAAACAGCGGACAGCAGGCGGATCGCAGCACCAGACTTGCCCGCATAAAACAGAAGATTCAGGACACCAGGAACCACGGGGCACATCAGCGAGGCACATCAAGGGGAAGCAAAGGTGCCAGACCAGCTCGTCGCCACTGAAAGGATGACACAGCCAGGTAAGGTGGAGCTGCGTTTATAAGGTCTAGCAACCTCCGAGTCCGAGCAGCAATTGCCAGACCAGAACACATGTTCTACACTCAAATCAGTAAGTGGAACCTGACCACCAGCACGAGCATACGCATGAGCCAGGGGCAGATCCCAACACCATCCCACCCTCAAACACACTCTACAGTCTTGAATGAAATTCACTGGCCATGTCCTTCACTGGTTCTCCTCCTACCTTTCTGACTGACATTACTTTGTTCACATGGGCAGCTCCAGGTCCCAAAGATCACTGTTACCTGTGGAGTCCCACAGATTTCCATATTATTTCATATCATCTACACCCTCTATATGGAGTGGTGTGGTGCCCTACTCACAGAGAGCTACAGCAACAGGAAAAATGAAGGACGGAATGCTGAACAATGCAAAAATTCATCCCAGTCACAAAGATCTGAGTTTAATTTATCGTTCTTTTGCTCACCCTGCCACCCCAGCTTAGACCCAGCAATATGCAAATCAGTCCTGACTCTGTTCCTCATGGGAACAGTCTAGCCCGAACTGCCAAGCCAGGCCCTTCCTGAACCGGAAACAAGCATACTGGGACCGGTTTCAGGGCTTCACCCCTCATCAGCCTGGCAAGCTTGAATCCAGTGGCATAGTGAGCACAGGGCCCACATCTGGGCATACCCATCCCACTTAGAATTAGGGCTACTCACAGAGAACAGCATCAATATTCTCCAATATGCAGATGATACACAATTCTACTTGAAAGTCTCCTTTGTTTCAAACACGAAATGCTTCAAATTCTGCCTACACATTAGCCACCTGGATATCCGGCGTCTACCTGAAGCTCAAACCAACCACCACAGAGTTCCTGTTATTCGGAAAAGAACAACAAACAAGAAACAGTACAAACCTGGCTTAATAGCATGTACCTTGACATAGTTGAACACCAATATTCACTGAATGCCAAATCACTTGGATTCACACTGGAGCCACCATCATCATCAAGGAACGCATTGCCAAAAAAACAAAATGGCCTAAAACCAACACTCTACAGAAAACAAGTTCAAGACTGGTGTACAAGCTCTCATACTCTCACATATGGATGATGATAACGCCCTGCTTCATGGCGATGTAGCGGAAGCCTTACCAAAAATGTATCACACTAAACACTTTTATTCATCATCTCCAGCTGGACTCACATAAACGTTACAATTGTTTCACCATCCTAAATATCAAACCTTGGTCCTCCAATGGATCTTTTTGATGAGCTAAGAAGGACTAGGATATTTAGAGGACGTGAGGCAATTTCCTGAAATAAAGAAATGCCAAAACATATGTCTATTTCATCGCTGTTCTCTGGAACATCAAGACCACCTATCTTGAGACGAGAAAGTTATGACCCAAAGAAATGACACTCATACAAAAATGATTAGTCATAGAAACATTTATCTAAAGCCTCAATTTGAATGGATAGAACATGAATTCGCATTTCATATCAGATTTAATATTTGATAATAGTTCAATAGTGCAATTGCCACACATTACAAAGCAGGTTTAATGATGAACATTTGCTGGTTGTCAAAAGAGAGAGAGAGAAACAATAGAAGTTTGAGATTCAGTTATTATATCATACAAACCAAATATGGTTGAGATATAGTCCGTCTTTAATAAGGATCTGGCCAATTCAGAACTGTAACCCAGCGTGCCACAGAAGGAGTCAGTTAACCCTTCAGCCAAAATGTTATTTCTTGCTCAACTTTACCAGCCGGCAACGTGTAGGTTCTGGACAGTCAGGAAAGTTCAGTTCAAAAGGTTTGGCATTGAGGGGAAAACAAAGTTCAGTCTGACAGCATGCCAGGCAGGGCAAACGGAAAAACGACAGCCAGTCCCCTCCTCCAAGGGGCAGTTATAAGTTCAAATGTTAATGGTTTCCACCCACAAAGTATCTTTTCCTTCAGCCCATATGGTTTCCATTGATTGCTCACAGTGGGCTGCTCATGGTGTGCTCTATACCTCACTAAGAAATACGGAAGCATTAAGTAATCCTTTTCGAAATTCATTAAGTTCCAATTGTATTGTATTTCCGTCCTTTCCACTGAAGTAGGAAAACTTCACTTTTCTCACAGTCTGTCTGTTTCCAGGCGCTTTCCCTGGTTTGTAATCATATTGATACATTTCTGTCAAGAGGTTACTAAATCAAAAGTGAGCCTATTGTTGTTAAATACAGAAAAGAAACTTTAGGAAAAGTTCTCACAGCGTCTAAAGTTACTACTTCAGCTCGGTTCTGCCTTCTGAGCATGAAAGAAAAAGCATTTGACCATCAAAGACCTCACCGCACCCCATGCCATCACCTCCATGGACTACATACTCATCGGAGACCTCAACTTCCACCTCGACAAACTCAGCGACCCCAACTCCGCCACCCTCCTGGACAACCTCACCAACCTCGGACTGAAACAGCTCGTAAACACCCCCACCCACAAGGCAGGACAAATCCTCGATCCCATCTTGGTAGGAGGCAACAACATCTACTTCAGCCACACCACGCAACCCCTCTGGATGGACCACCACTGCGTACACTTCCCTTTTGACAATGCCACAACTCCCAAACCTACACCATGCCCTCAGCAAAGGATACTGGAGCAAGGTTACAGAGGATCAACTCAACTCCACCCTCATCCACGATCCTCCACACCTCGACCGATGCCAACTCCACCAACAAAGAACTTCACAGATGGATCATCAACTGCGCAGACAAGCTTGCCCCTCTCCGCAACCCCGACAGACAGTGCCCCAGGAAGGCCACCTGGTTCACCGCCGACCTCCAAGAATCCAGACACACCGGCAGACATCTCGAGAAGCTATGGAGAAACAACAAAACCTCGGAAGTCCATACCACCTACAAAAACGGCGTAACATAATACCACCAACTCATCAGATCCACAGGGAGCTCTAGAGGGCACCCGGCAAGATGGCTGCACCGTAGAGCAGCTCTGACGGCAGTCGTCATTATCTTTTCTATATCCTGCTCCCTGTAAGCCATCCGAACCGTCAAATGCAAGGCAGCTCCTTTACAACAGTTGTGCATCGGTTTGGCAGTGTCTGGATGTTGCTGACAACCCCTAACAGGCGTGAGGTGTGGAATTCCAACATATCATCTCCGTGGCAACATGGCGGCCGCTAGAGACGACGGACTGCAGTGGAAATTCCAGTGCAGCCTGATCAGCTTTTGTGTTCTCGAAGACACAGCACTAACTTCTTTCCTGTCTCTGCATCCCAGGAGCGGCTTGCTGCAAAGGAACGTCGCCCAGTGGGGCCGCTGGTGCAGGTGCGCACGCGGAGCTGGGATCGGCCCGCTGCACCCACAAGCAGTCTGTGCGGCTTGCGGTGTGTACCTGGCTTCCTCAACTAGGGGATATTGTGCCTGCGGCTCCTGTGACCCGGACGGCTTTGGGAGATTGACGCGGCCCATGACCGCGCAGTATGAAGCCCCCGCTGATTGTGGGCTGAGGCAGCGGTTGGGTCTGTGTCAGCGGAAGCGCGCTGAAGGGCCGCGGCGCTTTCAATCCTGACGGCTCTTCTGACAACAGCACGCCGGTGAGGCTATATCTTCACTGTGGGTTCCCTGACCGTGGGGGCCCGTGCTGGCCTAGTGGTTCTGACGTTGTGGAGGCCGGAGTGCAAGGCCAGGACCTAGTGGGGCCCTCCTGACCTGCGGGGAGTCCCTGGGATGAACTGGTGCAGGTGATATCTCACGGGCCAGATTCTACTTCCTGATCGCTGCTGGGCCTGGAGAGTTGGAACCTGGGGCTTCTTGAGCTCGTGCTCCTTCCGCCTACTCTCCGTACTGCTTCCCCACCTGGATTGCATGCTGGGGCCTAGTGTGGGATGCTGAGGTGCTTTTGGTGAACTGTGTTGTGTTGCCCTTGTCACCGACCACACTGCACTACCAGTTGCCTATTGCCACAGTTCTGGGACTTGCTGGGGCATTCTGAGCCATCGGTGGGCAGCTCTGCCGAACAACCCGGTCTAGCTGGGGAGGCCTATCCCCGCCTGCAAGCGTACTCCAACATTATGTCCAGAATTGGGGTCTGGTATGCTGCCCTGTGCATCAGACTTCGGGGAGACTGGCCAGGGGACACTGTTTGGCAATTCGCTGACAGAGAGTGGAGAAGTTCGCCGCATATGCAGCCTTCGCTGTGCACAGAGATCCACCCTGACTCCAACATCTCCTGGTGCACAGAGTGCCTACTGTATAAACAGTGTAACAACAGCACGTGCGCAAGCGACCCGGGGACGTTATCTTCGAGAGCAGGCATCAGCTGCTGCGTGTCTCCGCCGCCATGGACAAACCAAGCAAAAACAACCATGCCTTAACTTTGACTTGCGCAAAGCAGGGAAATCACAACAATCTGCAGTTTCAGACTCGGAACTGTAGTCTATAGACGGTTAAATTGAGGCCCTTATTACCCGTATGGACCACATATCAGCTAAACTAGACAAACAGATAGTTAGGATCGGCGAGGGAAAGCAACGCATTTCAGATGCGGATGATGGGCTACAACAGTTCACTACAAAAACAACAGACATGGAGAAGATTTTAGCGATCATTCAAGCTAAAAATGAAGACCTTGAACCGCTCCTAACGGCGCAATAATATACGCATATTGGGTCTGCCAGAATCCACAAATGTGGGCAGATTGGAAACCTATGTGGAGAACATGCTCCGTGACATCTGTGGCGCCAAAAACCTTTCTGCCCTGCTCATTGTGGGAAGGGGCCACCGGTCCTTGGCAGTCCGTCCACCTCCAGGCACCCCACCCAGACCAATCATTGCCCGTTTATTGAATATCAGGGACCGGGATGCCGTGCTCCGCATTTCCTGCCAGAAGGGCACCAACATGTTTTAGGGCAATACCCTGTCATTCTATCCTGATTTTACGGCGACGGTTCAGGCGGCAAGATAAGAATTTCAACAAGTAAAGATGATCCTGTTCAAGGAGAACATTCAATACAACATGCTATATCCAGCTCGTCTTCGGATAGGTACGGATGATAAGGTTAGAATTTTCACTAGCCCCAAACAGGCCATAGATGTCGTCAAGTCTCTTTGATGCAAGAACAAAATCCTCCTGCTGCATCGGGTATTGAGAACTGACCTACATGGATTGTCTCTTCGATTCTGAACTTGCTGTCCGTCTTGCGGCCCAGGTGATGTCGAGACCATTGTTGTCATTACTCTACTGAACACTATGGCACAGCTCTATTGATGAGCTGGGTTTGGTAATTGTACCACCATGGTATACTGATGTCTCTGGCTGCGTTTGTATACTTCTCTCCTTTTATTGTACGCCGCATTTTGCGCCATTGCGAGTGTAGCATTGTTTTAATCTGCATTGGGGGTATTGTCTTAACATGTTTCTGGCGCACGTCTAATGATCATGGGAGCATATGTTCCTAATCGGCGGCCACCTCCCTTGTTCACCAGTAAGTTGGATGTGCCGTGGCGTTCCCCAATGGGTGTACCCCATATCAGCTTTTGCTTCTGTTTCTACATGTTGGGGTATGTTTGAGTTCAGGGAATGGCTTTGGCAAATTGGGTCTGCTAAAGTGAGTAGGGGTGAGGGATTTCAATGTTATTCAGTGGGATTTGCTCAATGTGAATGCACCAATATGCTGGCTCCGACATTCATGTACTACTACTTGGGGGATGGGCGCTTTACCTGTTTTAATATAGGTATTGTTTATTGCGATTGCACCATTCCACTGGCTCTGGAATACAGTTTCTACATTCTATTCTCACCTAGGTTGGATATTCTGCTGATGGTCACTGTCTTGAAATCTATTGATGGATGACAAATGTACTTGTTTGACATGGAACGTCCGTGGGCTGAATTCCCCCCGACAAATTCTACAGGTTTTTGCCTGTCTTGGATCGTCATGGGATTCAGATTGCTCTCCTACAGGAGATGCACCTGACCAAGATATCTGAGGTAAAGATCGCCGCTCATAAATGGGCTGGCTACAAACTTGCCTCATCGAACTCTTCCTATGCCAGAGGGGTTATCATTATGTTTAAACAAGGCCTTCCCTTTACACAAATCAAAACCTATATAGACGATGAAGGACTCTGTGCTCTGGTCCCATAGTAGATGAACCAGAGGTACGCCACACAATCATTGTCAGGTACAAAGAAAAGCCCCTTATATTTCAATTTTGCCCTAAAGAAGTCCTTAGGGACGAAACGCGTTGGCTATGGTCGTTTTAAAAGAAGAAGTTAAATAAAGAAACTTTAAACCAGACCTGCTGAATGGATTGATATTCTTCGTCTTTTAATATTGTAACTGACAATGATTGTGTGGAGTGCTGGATCACAGTGTTTTGTTCATGATTTATAGGATCTTAGATCCTAGGGGGTTTAGAGGTATTGAACCGCAGATCCTTGACACCCAAAAGAGTAGGACCGACTATAACCCCACAGAATGATAGGTGCAGTCACCATTGCCTCATACCTCATTCTCTTTTTGCATAGTCAGTACCACAATGGGTATCTTAAAAGATATTAAGGGGCAGCTCGCGGAGACAGAAGCCGCATTGGCGGATCTTGAAAGCAACTACACAGCTCAGCCATGTGCAACCACACTTTCTCGTATTCATGAGCTAGTCTTGGAATATGACGCTTTGGCTGAGTCCGAAATACGTTATCTATTTCATAGACATGTGGCCTGGGCTTTCAGGGAGGGTGGGTGACCAGGCCACAACTTAGCTGCTAAACTTAAATTCCGAGCCAAACATCACCACATAGCTAAAATACTCGATCCTCAGGGTGAGGAACATTATACCCTTCAGGAGATAGTGGACCAATTTCGTACATTCTACGCCACTATCTATACATCACAGGGGACAGCGCCTGCTTCGGCTCTTGTGGGATATATATCAGACATTGCCTGCTCCTGACTGTCAGATGGTCATCGTGAATACTTAAGTCAACTGATTGACGAATCAGACATTAAGGTGGCTATACAAGCTCTACCCAACGAAAAGCACTGGGGCCCAACGTCTTTACGGACGAATTTTATAAAGAATATGCTGATCTAGCTACACCCCATTTGCTGGAAATGTACGCCGAGACACATGAATCTGGTGTGTTGCCGCCATCCCTGCGCCAGGCGTTGATTATCACCTTACTAAAAAAGGACAAGTCACCAGATCTCTGCGAATCATATAGGCCCTTGTCCTTGATCAACATAGACCCTAAAATATTCGCTAAGATTCTATTGAACAGGCTCCAGCCTTTGATACCTTATCTGGTCCTCCCGGACCAATCTGGTTTTATCCCGGAAAGATCCACATCCCACAACTTAAGAACTATATTTACGATGTTTCATGTCCTGGATCCATATTTGCATGCGGCTACGGTAATGTTAGCCACGGCGAAAGCATTCGACTCTATAGAGTGAAGTTACATGTTCCAAATTCTGCAATGTATGGGGTTTCCCCCAATATTTATTGGCTGGGTGAGATTAATATATGCTGACGCTTCAGCGCGTGTACGCGTGGGGGAACTGACGTCAGAGCCATTCCCGATCAACGGTCAGGGTTGCCCTCTGGCACCGCTACTATTCGGTCTTGTACTCGAGCCTTTGGCTTGTGCGATCCGCCAGCGTCACAGAGCGTCAGCCCTGTCGGTATATCCCTCTATGCCAAAGACATGGTGCTTTTTATTAGAGAGCCACAACAATACCTGGCGCAAGTGCTGAGAGAGTATATCAGATTTGAGTTGTTCTCTGGTCTCACTGTCAACTGGGACAAGTCGGTGATGATACCGCTGACACCCGCAACAACTCCTCCAAGTATGGAGTACCCTTTGGTGTGGGCCAAATCAACACACTTAACACAACTATTGTGGCCTGGCACTCTATAGGCAAACTCGCAGCTAAGCTCCCTATCTATGCCCTGGCACTGCCCCTAGCTGACCATGCTGCGCTCTCTGTGACACAGGAGGAGGGCCGGCTATGGTCACTGGAGGAGGCGGGTATTGATACCATGCAAGACCTCTACCCTGATGGGAGTTTCCTTACTCCGGAAGGGCTCCGATATATTACCAACCCTACTCCACTGTTTCAAGTTACTATGCATAGACTTAAGCAGGCTCTTAGAACACACTACACTACTTATCCAGCCAAACCACCAGCCTTGCAGTCACTACAACTGTTATTGGTTGTGCCCACAAGGCGTAATCTGGTCACCAAATTATATAGAGCTGTGCAAGATGAGAAAGCTGCTGCACCGGACAGAAGCCTTGCCCGCTGGAATGATAGGCTGACACCTCCCCTGACGTCATCAGAGTGGGAGCACATACGCAATCTCACTAGCACCCTCACACCTAATGGCAACCTGCGCATTATACATTTTAAGTATATTCCCTAGGTGTATCACACGCCCTTTAAATTGTATGAATGCGGGCTGCGCGATTCTAGTAAATGCAATTGCTGTGGCCAACTAGATGCTGACTTCTGGCACCTGGTGTGGGACTGTAGGCTGGTGCTCCACTTTTGGGAAGAGGTAGTGAAACATATACAAGACATGTCCGGGGTGCTATTTCAATGTACACCATTGATTTGTCTACTATGCTATGTACCCAAACTGAAGGGCACCCTGGGCAAATTTGTGCGGATTACATTATTGATGGCCAAGCGCATTGTGGCTCTAACATGGGAGAGCACCCTTGCGTTGAAACTCGAGCACTGGATTAAAGATATGGTGTACTGCAAGGAGAACCTCGAACTGTACGCAGAAGAACTTCCAACATAATCT
The DNA here is from genome assembly GCF_964263255.1 of Lissotriton vulgaris. Lineage (NCBI taxonomy): Eukaryota > Metazoa > Chordata > Amphibia > Caudata > Salamandridae > Lissotriton > Lissotriton vulgaris. The sequence continues at coordinate 1,059,976,183 of NC_141693.1, read as the reverse complement.
AAACCCAAGGACGTCTAGGAACCTCTACATCAATATCTCCAACAGCAAGCCCACACCAGTTCACAATCCACAGCAGACTAATGGAAAAGTATGTACACAACCTTTATATTGTGGACTTAATACACATCTATGGTCAGACACCTAGCAGTAGTGATATACGGAAAATGAGCAATCTCACATTATTTGTATGTTTGTTCACTGTTTGAGCTGCCTTGCACAGCAGTGTTGCTATGGATATCATTTTGAACCTCAATAAAAAGATATTTAAAAAAAACAGCAAGAAACAAACTCATCAGAACCACCAAAAGGACCTTTAATCCGAAACAAAATCCACGCCAACACCAGCAACTCCAAGGAACTCTTCAGCCTCATTCAGGAATTCACCGAGCCCCTCAGCGAAGCCACGGACATCACACCCTCCCATGACCTCTGAAAACAAACTCGGTTCCTACTTCCACCTGAAAATAAGATCCCTCTACGACAACTTCAATGAACAGACTCCAGACACTAAACCCATTCATCCCCCCCAGCAACGACAGCCAGCCTACCATCACCTTCTGGACCCCAGTCACCACCGAGGACACTGTATCGACCATGAAAGGAATTCACTCAGGAGCCCCCATGGACCCCTGTCCTCCACACATCTTCCACAGAGCCACCGCCGCCATAGCACCTGAGCTACAATGCACCATCAATGCCACCTACAAAGCAGGCACATTCCCTGATGACTGGAAATGCACTGAAGTCAAGCCCCTCCTCAAGAAGCCCTCAGCTGATCCAACATACCTCAAGAACAACCGACACATCTTTCTCCTCTCTTTCATGGCCAAAGTCACTGAGAAGATTGTCAATGCCCAACTAACGAACTTCATCAAGGCAAACTCCATCTTTAACCCCTACCAATCCGGATTCTGCAGCAACCAAAGCATCGAGACCACCCTACTCGCCGCCACACACAATATCCTCACCCTCCTCGACCAAGGCAACACCACTGCCCTGATTCTGCTTGGCCTCTCTGCAGCCTTCGACACCATCTCCCACCGCACTCTCACCGCCAGACTCCACGACGCTGGGATATTGGGAGCCTCCCTCGATTGCCTTCAGTCCTTCCTCATCGGCAGAACCCAAAAAATCAGACTCATACCCTTCCTCTCTGAACCCACAGAGATCAACTGCTGCGTGCCCCAGGGATCATTCCTCAGCCACACTCTCCTCACCATCTACATGTCCCCACTCGCCACCATCGTCAGACAGCATGGACTATAAGCTGCTTTACATTCCTTCAAGACTTAGCCTGAAAGCTGCTATCCACAGCTACCACTAGGATAGCTTTAAATAAGGTTGTCTTTAACCTACCATCAATAAGGGGTCATTTGGACTGATGCAAGGTGCCCACTAGAATAGTGGACAGCATATACCAGGCCAACTTCTAACAATCATCACACCATACTCTCCATGTTAGCTATGATTGTTTCTCAAAACGTGATTCCATACGTATGTAAATGTCACTTGTTTCTCTCTCTTTAATAACATTTTCATTTCGTCTTTATCAAACACTCTGCATGCTTTTACGATGCAGTATGAAACCTCACGTTTTTCTACGTATTTAGTATACATGTGTTTATCAATAACATATTGTCATAAATCTCTTTTCATAGTGAGAATTGATAGAGGCAAGCGTCTTTTAACATGTACACTCCATCAATGGCCATCTACACTCAACAATGCCACCCTTCAAGGGTATCCTATATGTGACAGAATGTCTCACCCAGGACCAGAATAAATATGATTAATTCACCTCAATCCTAATAGAACTCCATTGGCTCCCTTTGCCAGCCCACACCATAAAAAAACCCTAAAAACAACTACGTTATTTACAAAGCCATCACAAACAGCACAACTGTTTATCTTGCAGATGAGCTCACAATCTCTGGTGGTCCTTTGCACACCGGTAGCTGGGACACCATCAGGCTGCAGAATAAGATGTTTGCAAAGAAAAAAAAAGGCTCATGCTGTCACAGATGGCTTGCTCCTTGTGTTGCACCACCCAGGACAAAAGGAGCCATGGTGTCCAGAGAGAGACTTCAATCAAGGAACCCCTGTGTCTTGTGCCTGGTACTGGTTATTGCCTGTCTCCTGAAATGAATGACCTTGGTATATCCAAGCCTCTTCTCTCCCAAAAGGCCCACCATCCTCCCTTTCGATACATCCTGCAGTATTAAATGCTATATCTAAAAACAAAATGAATGTGTTGCTTTGTAAACAATGAGACAAATCCCTTAAAGGCCAAAGCTTTTTGTTCACAGACATCCGGATTGCCAAATGATGGTGTCAGAACATTGGGATATTGGCCTACTCTTGTTGGCCGGATCCTGGTGACGAGCTTGCCCTCGGATATGATCTGCTTCTAGGGAGGCGGTGTTGTGTGCCGGCCGCATTTATTGGTGGTGCAGATTTGTGTCATTGTGGTTGCCAGCAGCCACTTCCTGAGGGCATTGCTTTGGCAGTGTGGTTCCGCTTGTGTTACTAGCGATGGGCATTTTCGGCGATTTTCGGCGATTTTCGGCCTCGGCAAAACTTGACTGCTTGCGTCAACGCTTATTGATGGCCATTTCCTGGGATGAAGGTGTTGCCTTGGCAACGTGTGACGCTTGCATCCCATCATTTATTGGTGACCATTTAAGGAGTTATGGGTCTACGCAGCATTACTGCTTGCGCCAACGCTTATTGGCCACCATTACAGAAAACCTGGGTCTATGCTGTAGCTATTCCGAAATTGGTTGCCCTGACAAAGCAGGGTTGTTTGGGGGATGAACTACATTTGGAGCCACTTTCTGGTATGGCATGAAGATTTTATTATGCTTTTTTCGGTGAGTGCAACATTTTGGAGCTGATCTCAAGTTCTTCAACAGTGATTGCACCAAGTACAAGTGGGTAATTTAATACTACTGCAGTCATCTGCTCTGTGATTGGCACACCTAGTATATTTGCTTGGTTGTCAATCCTGCATTCACTAGTAGTATCAAGGAATACAATTGTGTGACTAAACGTAGTGAGGATGGTGGTGAAAGTGATTACTTGATAGCAAATGGAAAATACGCTGGTATGGGTCGGACAGAGGTTGTTGTGAGTGTGAATGGAGAAAGAGTAGAAATAAATGAGCGTGGTGAGGAAGTAGTTGATGAAGGCAGTCGAGGAAGACATAAGATATGTGTGGTGGAATGCGAGAGAGAAGAAACTACCTGGTCATTTCATTGGTTATGTGCTGGAGTAGTCCCTTAGGAAGGTTCTTTAGGGTTGCTTTAATTTTGTTGGACATAATGATTTATGTATAATTCCTTGCTTTGTAATTTTGTTGGAGTGTATTATTAGGGGAAAGTTGTGTGGGACACGTACATGGTATGGGTGGAATGTTGGCGGGCTTGAATGTAGAATGGGAATGAGGAGAAAGTTCTGTGGGTGTCAGTTGTTGTGGGACAGTTGTTCTGATGGTCGCTTCTGGAAGTGCCTGCATCACTTCTTATTTACCTACAATTTCTTGCATTTGGATATCCACTAACGTAAGTGGGCCTTGTCTTTCCGACACAGCTATATTTTACAGCACAGCATAATAGTGAGATAAAGCACCACTGCCATGCCATCCCCAAGCTAGCCTACACTGCACTATTGAGGTCGGAACCAGGAAAACATTATCCCCTTAGTCTTAGGTTTGTATGTTAAAAGTATATCAAAGTTTAAACGTTGTGCTATAAAAATGTTGCAGCCAAAAGATTGACTATGAAATATCTATATATAGATTTACTACACTTAACTATGTAATAACATATCTTGATGATATGCATATAAATATATTTAGATCACCAAGGTGCCTTGACAAAACCAATATATGGTCAAAGTATGTGGATGTGAGGTTAAAAATAGTAAATCTGTGCTGTTATCGTGTTCAGGACAATATGTTTGTGCTCGATGTTGTGACATAAGGCACTAGTCTTCAGCTGGGGATCAAGAAACGATTGAGACAAGAATTCAATATTCCAAGATCAGAACAGAAACTAAACTGCAAGTCAAAGAGCATTTATTCTTACAGAATGGAGGCCAGCCACCCTAGGCACATTCTTTTGATTAATCCTTGTGGGTTTTAACCCCTTTGATGCGTGTGACAAGGTCAGCTTGTCATGGGCGTTACCTGCGCTGTGCGTGTGACGAGTTGACCTTGTCAGGTAACGCTGGATTTTTAAAATCGCAGCGCTCAGCGGGAAAACCGCTAGCGCGCATGCGGTTAAATGCCTCCGTGCATCAACATGGGACAGTATCAGGCAAGTACACCTGAGGCTTGTTTTGTCAACTTTTCTTCTGTCATGGTGCTCTCCTGTGCCCTCTCTATCACAACTCCTTCCTTCCTTTGCCGCCCCGTAGTGGTCTAGCTCGCAGGGCTCATGTGGTATTGTCCCTGCGGCACCTTATGGCACGCTATGATACCATGACTGATATCCCCCTAAACCTGTGATTCCATTGTGCTTGAATCCCTGAAAGCTTCCCCCAGAATCACATGAATGAATGGCAAGCCTTGCTCCAGCTATTACTAAGACCTTGATGTTGTTATCCATTATGCACGTTCAAGCGAAACAATATATTTGTTTCCTGCTGTTTAGTTCTGATTGCCAAGTTGTACATGTCCTTTTTGTAAGGTCAAAGCCAGTGTACCAACACATGTTTTCTTCAAGGATTGGAGAACCTTCCTGACGGCCATGTGCCACACGGGATCCAGTTGCATCTGATAAGCCTTTGAGACAGTATGTGAACCCCGCCCAACCCTGAGAAATTGCTTGGCCTTAATCCCTGTGGAACAAGCTTCACCTTTCCCACTCACCTGAAGAATCTGGACAGAACAGAGAAGGGCTTCACTCTCCTTTAAGTACAAGTGAACCAGTTGTTCTAGTGGCTTCAGCTCCCTTGATTTATTCCTCATCTCTCCCACCTGCAGAGCTACTCTGGACTCCTGTGACTCCCTGAGTCAAAGCCTCGAGATCTTCTTCGAACTTCAGTCAAGTGGGAGAACTATGCTAAGTACTTGATATCAGGTTAGTGCACACTAATCTGCCATAGTAGTAACCAGGACCAACTATCAGTGTCTTATAAAGACCATAGACTTTTTCTCCATGCCCTCTCTTTACACCAGCACTTCTTGTGTGTTCATACTCCAGACCCTTCTTGCAACCTTGGCACTAGAATTGAGTTTGCGCAATGACTATAGACTTTAGCTCCGTGTTTCTTTGATGAACTGTGGTGCCAAGAGAATACACTTCAGACTCTGTGATATATGTATGAACCTTTTACCCAATCCTGTGTTCTGAGTTTATCCTTGGGAGTGCAAGTAACACCAACCTGTGTTCAGAGTTTATCCTTGGGAATGCAAGTAACTCCAACCTGTTTTCCGTGTTTTTCCTTGCCAGTGCAAGTAACTCCAATCTGTGCCCCGAGTTTATCCCTAGGAGTGACACACTCAATCTGTGATTTTGGCTATTCTACTCTCATGCCATGCTGCTGATGAAACCTGGGTATGTCACTGAAATTAAGGCATGGTAATTGTATGTAGAAACCTGTTAGTGTACTGATGATAACTGCCTCCTCTTGTTATTTCCAGTGCATTGCGTCATTGCAAAAGCAGAGGTTCCGGTCAAGTGCACATCTACCTTGCAAACGCAGATGGTCTTAGAAGTCACAAATCCTGTTACATAGCGGCACACATCTGCTGAGCAGATCTAATACTGCAAGTCTCTCTTTTCTTTCTTTATCCTAACCCCCCATTGATCACAAGGGCCGTGCCTGATCTAAGGAGTTTGGTTCCTTGATCTTGTGCAGCTATGAGAGGGATAGGAGGTCCAGCATCGGCTCAAGTGTCGTCTTGGGACCAGGTGAGTGCATGAAAGAAGGCCAAGCCTTGCATGCTTTCACCAGTTGTATGACATGGATAACCAGATACACATTCAGGACTAGTGTTTTAGATTTGGCAGGGGCTTTAGTGGATGTGCAGCACAAAGTTTAGTCCTTCCGACAGGCAAATCCGTTGCTTAAGGACTAACTGGTCCAATGTCACCCTCACCATGGTTATTTGAGTTGGGGACTGTGCAGGTGGGTTCCCAAGAGCACACATCACATTCTACAACCCCCACACTTCCGCGATTTGGGAAATCTAACAATCACCTCCACTAGTGGAAATGTTTATCGTGCTCATTCTGGAATCAGTGCCAGTTGCAATTTCTTTGCAAAGAGGAGCCTTTCCCTCTGATACTACTGGAATAGCCTTTATCATATCCTATCTCAGGGAAACAGATGCTAGTTGGGCTATTACACTCATTGAAAATAATGACCCGGTTTTACATGATTTTGAAAGCTTTAAAGAGGCAACGCATGGTTTCTTTGCTATGCACACATTTGTCCAGGACAGTGATAATGACTTGTTAAAACTTCGTCAGGACAGTAAGGACCTCCTTACCTACATTATTGCCTTTTTTGAGCTAGTTACAGAAACCCAGTGGCCAGTGGAAAATTGGAATACCCTCGTTTACAGAGGGTTATGGGATGACTTGAAGGATCCCCTGTCGCACATTGTAGATTACTCTCAGATTGTTCGAAGTTCAGTAACTTAGTTGTCAGGCTTGACCGTAGTTTAAAGGAACGCCCTTGAGGCAAACCTAGACTGATAGTTGTGCAGTCGGAGTGGAAAGAGACAGAGTGCAGATTGGGGGCTTGTGTGGTACTCTGACCGCCGAGGAAAATAAACGTAAAGAGAAATTAAACCTGTGTTTCTATTGTGGTAAATCAGGGCATTTTGCATGAGACTGCTCTGCCAAACGGAAGGGAACCCGGAAGGCTAGTGCCTTGACTTTTGAAACAGTGTTGACAAGGTTAGAGTGCCCAACTGACAAATTGCTCACTCAGTCAGGTGTGGTTCTTGACCTGACCCCCATTTCCCTGGCTAATAACTCACATACTGTTCCACAACCATAACAATACCAGTTACCCTTTTCATTGCACTCCGTCAGATCCAGATTTTGCCCATACTTGTAGATTTTGGGGGCACAAGAAACGTCTTAGATCTAGCCTTGGCCAGTTCCTTACAAATCCCACAGATTAGAAAAAGTGAACCAGAGCCTGTTACAGTTGTAGATGGCTATGAGCTCTCTTCTGGGATGATTGTATACCAAACTACTCCATTATCATTAGTATGTGAGAAAGGACATACAGAGACCTTGACCTTTGATCTCATTGACACACTTATCTTTGGCACTATTTTAGGAATCCCTTGGCTTCAGCTGTACAATCCTGCTATTGACTGGTCCCTCCATCTTGTCACCTTGGGATCCCGTTTCTCATTGCTATAATAATGCTCAGAAAGTTCCATCTTTCTTGACTTGAGCAACACCTAAACCAGACCTTACACAACTACCTCCTCATTGGGAAATTGGTTGTCTTACAGAGTTGATTCTAAATGCAACACTTACCTGTCATCATGATTACGCTTCCTCAGAGCCCGAGACAGAACATCCTCTTTTTGCCTAATTGGATAGAAAGAAGGTAACTTTTGAGTGGTCCCAGAAGGCCAATGATACCTTTCATTTATTCAAGGAGAGATTCACCATGGCCCTGGCACTCAGACATCCAGAACCCACGCAGCCTTCCCTTGTGGATTCAGATGCTTCCCAGGTAGCAGTGGGAGGTATGTTATCACAATATGACAGCTGAACAGGAAACATGCACCCAATTGCCCTTTTATCAAAAGATTATTGCCAGTAGAGCAAAATTACACAGTTGCCAGACTAGAGTTATTTGCCATTAAATTATGCTTTCAAGAATGGCAACACTACCTTCCGGCATACCCACAAGAGACTAAGGCTGATCTCCAATCTAGATGACATTACACAAATCAGGAAACTCTGGGACAGACACCAAAGAACTTTGTACGCTCAAAGTGCACTGTAGGACCCTGCTACCCAGAGTCCTTCTTGGATATAATTTGGCAGAGTATGAGACAAGAAGAAATGGGTTCCTAGATGATTGGAGAGGATAATCATGTGTAAAATGAGCTTCCTTACCATGGTACCACCATGGATGTCCCCATGAAAGAATTAAGACTGAAAGTCGTAACCTGGTGTTAAACAATCTATAAACAGGTCATCCAGAAATCCAAAAGACCTTAGAAAACTATCAGCTATGGGTTTGGGGGCCCACATTGTCCAAGAATGTGCATGACTACCTTCAGACCTGCCCAATATGTTCTCAAAACAAGGCATCCCAATCCATCCCATCAGGCTATATTCAAACTTTGCCAGTGCCCCACATTATTGGCATGCCATAAGCATGGACCTCATTACTGGTCTCCATAACTGCAGTGGTTATACACCCATTTGTGTTGTTCTTTTTCCAAGATGTTGCATTTTATTGCCCTAAAAGAAACACCTGCTACAAAGACCCCCACAATGCTGTTTACTCAACAAATCATGTGATTGCACAGACTCCCCTTGGTCATCATTTCCGATGAGGGCTTGAAATTCATTTCACAATTTTGGCGCAGTCTTTGCACATCATTGGACATTGATTCTCGGCTCTCATCTGCCTATCACACACACAATGATGGGCAGACCGAACAGGTAACCAGGCTTTGAAACAGGTACTGCGATTTCTATTGACCTCTATTCCTAAGGGTTGGGAATCCATGTTAACCTTCACTGACTTTGTTTGCAGTAACTCACAGCATTCAACCACTGGAATTTCCCCCTTTTACTGTTTAACTGGTAGACATCTGTGTATGTTACCCGAAAATGTTGTAATGTATTTCGAAAATGTACCTGTCATACGAGATTTTGTAAAACATATGGTTTATTCACAACAGCTGGTATTATCAAACTTACATCAGGCTAAGTTGCACATGGTAAACCTTTTTAACAGACATCGACAACACAGCCAGGCTACAAGGTTGGAGATCAAGTTTGGCTGTCCACTAAGCACCTGCGATTACAGGGGTCACGTATCGTAACCAGATATGTGAGTCCCTTTTCTATTGAACAAATCATTATCCCAGTAACTGTGAAATTACAGTTGCCAGAAGATTTACCCGTTCATCCAGTGTTTCATGTGACCCTGTTGAAGTCTTGGGAACCAGCTAGCAAAGTTCATGCCCTTCACCTGTTTCTATCCTTCTGGTATTCAGACAAAATATCAAAAATGCAATATCGACCTACAGAAATAAAAAATTGGAAATATGGTCATACAGAAATATCGTCAGCAAGAATATTGTTGGCAAGAGCATCGATTTTAAGGTAAGTAATGTCGATATTAAAAATATAGAATCGACCACAAAAATGTCTATGTTAAAAATATTGTTGTTAATAATAGAGTTTTTATTATTTTGATGTATTTTACTATACATTTTAATAGTATGTGTGAAATATTGTATTTATAAAAAATTTTCATGTATTTTAATATAGTTTGTGAATTTTTGGTAGGTTTAAAATGTTACTTAATCTGTTTTTGTCATTTTTAGTACTACAGCAGTTTGTGGGTTTATAGGGGTACAGGGTGGGAAGTAAATTCATTATAATGAATAATAATTTTTTTAGTTAATATTAATTACTAGCAGCCCGTCCCGACGTTGTCCGGGTATGAATTGCTGCCGGCCAGTTGTATATTGTTTTGTAGGATTTCGTTTAGATAGCATTTCTTATCTGTGACAGGCCGGTGAAACGCTCCGATTCACAGTGCACTGCTGATGCACTTAAGAGTGTGCGTTTAGTAGTGTGTGAACTCGAGTTTCCCTACTTTATTTTTCCTTGTTATATTATATAGCGCGAACTCGACAACATGGCATGAGCACAATTTATATTACAGAAGAACACATTCATTTGTGGTAGGCACGGCGAAATAAACCAACTTTCCTGGAATCACAGGATGTTGAGCTGATGCCGAGATTCGAACGTAGCTCCCCAGCTCTAAAGTTCGCAATTCTAGAACTTGTGGCGGGAGGTGTGTCTAAAAGTGTATGTCGGTGCTGGCCATCAATGAGCGAGACCTGTGCATTTTTCAAATGGGTGGTGAAAAAATATGAGTATGTTGCTGGAGATGTGGGCCGCCGTGCCACCAATGTACTTACCGGGGAGGGTAAACACCCATTATTCCGCAACTTTCTTTCCGCATACCATCACTCCGCATACTTCCATTACAAAAGTACCATGTCTCCGCAATGCCATTATAATGCATGGCATTACATTTTATATGCTTTTACCACGCATACATTTACAACCAAATTCGTTGTAAATGCATGAATGGTAAAAGCATGTTTTTTTAATGTTTGGATAAGGTAAGTATGGGTATAGGGGTATATGTTTTGGGGTACTGAGGTATATGTTTTGGGGTGTTTTGGGTATTTTAAGGGTTCAGATATAGTTTTGGGTTATGGGGCAGGGGTAGTTTTAGGGTTTAGGGGTAGGTATGGGTTTTGGGGTACAGGGGTATTTTTAGGGTTCAGGGCTAGGTTTGGGTTTTGGGGTACAGGGGTATTTTTAGGGTTCAGGGGTAGGTTTGGGTTTTGGGGTACAGAGGTTATTTAAGGGTTCAGGGCTAGGTTTGGGTTTTGGGGTACAGGGGTATTTTAGGGTTCAGGGGTAGGTTTGGGTTTTGGGGTACAGTGGTATTTTTAGGGTTCAGGGCTAGGTTTGGGTTTTGGGGTACAGGGGTATTTTTAGGGTTCAGGGGTAAGTTTGGGTTTTTGGGTACAGGGATATTTTTTGGGTTTAGGGATAGGTTTGGGTTTTGGGGTGCAGGGTATATTTATAGGGTTAAGATGGGTTAGTGTTTAAGGGTGTTGGGGTATTTTAAGGAGTAAGGGTGGGTTATGATTATGGGGTGCAGGGGTATTTAAAGGGAGCAGGGTGGGATTAGCACACGATATGAGACATGGCATGAAGGGCGGAACGTACCACACGCCCCCAGCGTTTATCACGCCCACAGCACAACGCAGACACGCCCACAAGGGACTACTTTGCTAGCACAGTTCTTTTACCTTTTAAATGTATATGGTGGGCGTCTGCATAGCCTATGTCCTTCTGCTGCAACTGCCCTTTCCAACGCTGTATTGGGTGTTGTGATTGGTGCTGTGGTTCCTGAGATTACCAGCCTCAAAGGTTTGGGCTCTCTATTATATTAGTATGGATTACCACACATACATTTACAACGAAATTCGTTGTAAATGCATGAATGGTAAAAGCATGTTTTTTTAATGTTTGGATAAGGTAAGTGTGGGTGTAGGGGTATATGTTTTGGGGTACTGAGGTATATGTTTTGGGTGTTTGCGTATTTTAAGGGTTCAGATATAGTTTTGGGTTATGGGGTACAGGGGTAGTTTTAGGTTTTAGGGATAGGTATGGGTTTTGGGGTTCAGGGGTATTTTTAGGGTTCAGAGCTAGGTTTGGGTTTTGGGGTATAGGGGCATTTTAAGGGTTCAGGGGTAGGTTTGGGTTTTGGGGTTCAGGGCTAGGTTTGGGTTTTGGGGTACAGGGGTATTTTAGGGTTAAGGGGGTAGGTTTGGGTTTTGAGGTACAGGGTTATCTCTAGGGTTCAGGGCTAGGTTTGGGATTTGGGGTACAGGGGTATTTTTAGGGTTCAGGGGTAGGTTTGGGTTTTGGGGTACAGAGGTATTGTAAGGGTTCAGGGCTAGGTGTGGGTTTTTGGGGTACAGGGGTATTTTAGGGTTCAGGGGTAGGTTTGGGTTTTGGGGTACAGTGGTATTTTTAGGGTTCAGGGCGAGGTTTGGGTTTTGGGGTACAGGGCTATTTTTAGGGTTCAGGGGTAGGTTTGGGTTTTGAGGTACAGGGGTATTTATAGGGTTCAGGGCTAGGTTTGGGTTTTGGGGTACAGGGGTATTTTTAGGGTTTAGGGCTAGGTTTGGGTTTTGGGGTACAGGGTATAATTATAGGGTTAAAATGGGTTAGTGTTTAAGGGTGTTGGGGTATTTTAAGGAGTAAGGGTGGGTTATGATTATGGGGTGCAGCAGTATTTAAAGGGAGCAGGGTGGGATTAGCACACAATATGAGACATGGCATGAAGGGCGGAATGTACCACACGCCCCCAGCATTTGTCACGCCCCCAGCACACGCCCACAGCACAACGCAGACACGCCCACAAGGGACTACTTTGCTGGCACGGTTCTTTTACCTTTTAAATGTATATGGTGGGCGTCTGCATAGCCAATGTCCTTCTGCTGCAACGGCCCTTTACAACGCTGTATTGGGTGTTGTGATTGGTGCTGTGGTTCCTGAGATTACCCGCCTAAAGGTTTGGGCTCTCTCTTTATTATATTAGTATGGATTTCATTGATAATTATTTATGTTTTAGGTGTGGATTGTGGGTTTTGAAGGTATATAGAGTGGGAAGTAAATTAAATATAATTAATTAATAAATATTTATTATTATAAATAAATATTTATTTGATAATATATTATGTAAATTGTGTACTAAATATATATTTTTATTTTGTGTAGTTTTTAGTTCTTGTATGTTAAAAGGGTGTGCAGGAAATTAATTATAGTATTTATTTAATGTTCAGTTATAAAAAAAACATTATTGAGAGAGAGTTTGTGTTATATATTAGGTGTGAGTTGTATTTGTAAGGGGAAGTTAATTAAATATAATTAATGTATTAGTTAATTATTCCTATTTGTTTATTTGTTTATTTGTTTATTTGATAATTAATTATGTAAATTATGTAATCACATTTTAATGTATTAGGTGTGGGTTGTTGGTTTTGTAAGACTAAAGGGTGGGAAGTTAATTAGATATAATTATTCTACTATTATGTCATTATTATTAATATTTTAATTGATAATAATGGAAAATGTGTAAATGTTATAATTTAAAAAAAATGTTTAGATGTGTGGTAGGTAGTTTGTTTAGGTATAGGGTAGGAAGTTACTTAAGAAATAACAAATATAGAAATATTTTGTTATTTGTTTTATAATTTTATGCGTTAATTGCTTTGTGCATTTGAATTTAAATATATTGTATTTATTGGTTGCTATTATTTGGGGAATATAGTATAGTATTTTAATCATAATAATAATATTTATTATGTATTAAAGATTGTAATAAATATGTAATGTGTTTATTTTTTAAATAAAAATATATATATAATTTTTCTTTTAGAATATTTAATTTTTTTGTTATTTAACAATGTTTTTAAAATGTTATTTTTTTTTCAAGTGAACTACTTTGTGTGTGCATGTGTGTGTGCATGTGTACACGTGTAATGTCATCTTTACAATGAAGCAAACACCCATGCCTATTGGCTTTGTCAATACTTGTCTAGGAGTGCTTTGTCATTCTGATCTGCACAAAATATGGCTGTCGCTTATCCTTTCATTTCCGACGCAGTAAATGAAGAAGCAGTTATTCAATATTATATTTCTCAGCAGCCTCGAATTAAATCTGCCCTGAGTATACACATCTAACTCGTTTTTCTAGATTCATAATGCATTCCTAAGCGGAAACACGTATTTTACCGTTTTGCAAACCACATTCCCTTTAAGCCACCGCAACCATTACAATTAATAATAAAACACAATGCTGTTGTTCTGCCTCCTACAGTAAATCGATATGTGCTTCGCCCTGGAGCGTTGAAAGCTCCAACAAAGAAGAGGCGCCCACAGATAAACTTTAGAGTAGGAGATTGCCAACGCGGCAGTCAGCCGTCACAATAAAATGCCCCGCTTATTTTTCATGAAACTTAAGACATCTATAGTATTTCACATAATGACAAAGAAAGGGAAAAGGTCACACCCCGTTTTCTGTCGGTATTGAAAGGCACCATCCACTGTACGGAGAGGGGAGCTTTGAGGAGCTGTAATGAGCCATGTACTTGTCTTACCTGATGAAGAAGGGCACAGGGCGGAGCTTCCCGCAGCACGGAAGGCCATAGTGCTCACCTGCTGAGGCGGAATGATGCGGATTTTTGCGCTGTCACTCAGTGCTCAAAGAGTGAAGTGTGTTGGGGGGGGGGGGAGACACAATTCACTGCAGCCGAATATCCCCAGACTTTCATCTGCAGGAAACTGGACGGCAGGGGCATAACTTGATCAGTAAAATTGGTGGGGGGTGGGGGTGCCTTCACATCCAGCTCAGGTCGAGCTTTCAGGCAACGACGGACAGAGCAGGGCCTTTTTGACCTGAGTTGTTACCAGGCGAGGTGAGGTCAAGGCCTCATACAAGACGGGATGTAGAAGGGTGCCTTCTACATCCCGTCAATACGGAGGATTCGTACTTGGCACAAGAGGTTATATTTATTCCAACCCTTTTTTGGATGTGTTCTTTATTTGTTCACTGTTCATGACACACTAGTTTTAATGCAGTAGCAACAATATTTACAGACAGGTCCTGAAGAAAGCCGTGGACTATCAGTCCAGAAGGCTGAAACATGTCTACCGTATTTATAAGCAGTGATGTTTGAAACAGCTTTTTGCACTGTTTTTAATAAGGATTACAATAGATACCCTAATAAAAGTTTTTCTCCCTTGTAAATCCTTTTTAATTTTCACTTACACAATTGCACTGCACTCATTACTCCCACATACCCTTTGGGATCCCTTCTATTGGTTCTTGAGAACCTGAATCCTCTCTTTTCTCTGTTCCTCCTACATGACCCTTTTAAGATACAATCCACTAAATAGCCCTCTATGATCAAGAGGCAAAGTGGATGGTAGGATGGACACCCAGATGATGATACTGATCACTTTGGTGAGCGATGAGAATCCAATCATGTGTAAGGGTCTCTTCACTTCATAATCTCTTTTTGTGGTACTCCTTATGACATAGGTGGTCAGTTATCCTTTTCCTCTGTTAGGTGGCTGGTACACCAGACCCCCTGATTATTTGTTTTGTTTTGATAATATTGATTGGGGACTTAATCCCTGGCAGGTCTATAAAATCCCTTGGAGCCTCCACCACATTTGTATTATTATTATCGATACGCCTTCAGATTTGCCAACGATCACGCTGGCATATATTGTACCAAACATTTGCAATGCAATAGGACTCACATTAGTTAAAGTTAGAGCTGTTGTCTTTGAAAATAAAAATCTTCTGTCACTTTTGTTTTTTTATGTGCAGTGGAGTTATTATATTTGCATAGCACTATTGCCAATGATATAAAAAAGCAAAAGTAAAAAAAATGTCATTTTCAACTCCAACGGTGGAGCGAAGATGGCGCCCTCGGCAGTTAATCAACCCCTTCCAAAACCCAGGGCAGAAGTCTATCTTCTAAATCCGGCCAGGTCAAAGGTTATCTTTGGAGGACACACTCAGCAGCTTCACTTTGGAGATACAAGCTCAGGAATATCTGATGGAACTGGGTCAGGGGAACAGCAACAGTAAATCTAAATAATTATAAAGGATTCACTCTTAAATGTATTACCTGGAAGAGGCACAGGAGGGCTAATGGGGAAAATGAAGTTTTTCTTTCTACTGTATGGAGAGAGGGGTGGCGGGGGTAGTGGCCTGGGGATACTTTGTTCAGACCATGCCTTATTGCTAATTTTTTTGTAGGGGGAGCGTGGGGGTGGGAGATAGGATGAAAGGACCACACAATTTGATTGCATTTGGTGTTTGTTTTGGGAGGCAGGGTACTGTTGCATCTTAAGGAGTAAGTGTGTTACATGTGGTTTATGGCTCAAGGAAGGTATAACATTATGTTGGTACGGATGACAGGTGTTGGGAAGCTTCGAATAGCCTCTGTTAATATATGTGGGCTGAACAATGCCAAAAAACATACAGAGGGTGCATAAATGAATGTAAACATTGCAAGCCGAAACCCACATAGAAGAGTCAAGGGTGGCTCAGGGGAGTGGACTGGTGTGCCGCGCAAGAACACCCACTATATGCGGCCAGAGGTTGCCCGAAAAAAGTTCGTCGAATGTGGGGCAAATGGGTTGGGGTGGTGGAGGACTAAAGGTTTTCAATTGCGCAACTAAAGACTGGGGTTGGAATTTCAATATCTCCTTTATGCTTGTCATTTTATATATAAATGCAATAGGGTGATTTCCTTTTTTTGTGTTCTTGCCTTGTCTTGTAAACTGTACCCATGACTGTTGATATTACTACGTTCTCTACCTTTTAAAATCAATAAAATTGGTTATTAAAAAAAAGAAGAGTCAAGGTGGGCCTGTTAAAAAAACTTGGGCTATCGGCTGGTAGGAGGAACCATCCAAGGATCAGGATTGCTATTTTAGCCCAACACAATAAAATGCAGTTTCCACAAATGTGATCGGATCCTATGGGGAGATGGGTGATCACTAAGTGCAGCTTAGCGGGGACTGACACTTTCACGCTTTGTTCTGTATATGGGTCTATAGTGGACGATCCTGGGGTCATTTATTGGTTGACAAATGAGTTAGCTAACTGGCCACTACCCATCATTCTTTGTGGAGATTTAACGTTAATTTACCTAATAACTGTGAGTCCAACCCAAAGTATGTAGGGAGGAAACCTAGAGTATTTCAAGCACTATCACATTTATGTAGTATGCATGATTTGATAGATTTTTGGGCAACGGTGAGGTCGTTAGAGGATGGTTTCTTTTTTTCTCTGCCCCCCTCCATTCTAAACATGCGAGACTGGATTACTTCTTTTGTATCATCTACGATTCAGAAAAAGTGTCAAATAGACAGACATCCCAGATTTTTATCCGACCACAACCAGCTTGAGTTGGACTGGCAGAGTGGGGAGTGAGGCAGAAAACCTCAACTTGCACCTTTGAAAGAGCGTTACTCCTTGATGAAAATTATAGGAAGCATATGATGGAAGGGGATACCGGGGTTCTTGAAGGTAAATGTTGGAACAGCTTCCCCAGTAGTCAGCATTTGGGACTCCCTTAAAGCGGGCATCCTGGGGAAAACCATTCAATTTTCCTTAAATAAAGGGAAAGATGAAAAACGGAAGATGCAAGTCCTCCACCTAAGTCTTGCAAAAGCAGAAAAAAAACTTGCAGTGACTGTACAGCTAGGGAACAGGGAAGAAGAGGCTCAAATTGAGGTAGCAATAGCCAATGGTGCAGTCAGTAAAATCCTCATGAAGAAATCAGTGGCCATTACCCATCAGGAAAAGATATACGAGAATAGTGAGAAAATAGGTCACCAACTCGCGGTACAAACCTGGCAGGAATATGTACGTAGGGTGATCACTAATATCAGGAATCGCGTTTTGGGTATAGTTACCGACTCTAAAGGGATTCTAGAGGCTTTCCAGAAATTCGATAAAAATCTGTACACTGAGAAATCTGAGGAGATAGGCCCCCAGAAACATGACTCCATCAGTAACTATTTAAAGTCGGTGCTCGTGGCTTATTGATGGAGGAAGAAAAAGAGGATTTAGAAACACCTCTGGCTGTGGATGAGATGCTTTGGCACTATCAAGCTTGTGTGATGGGAAAGCTGCGGGCCTGATTTAATACCCTCCGAGTTTTATAAGGTACTAGCAGCCCGTCCCGACGTTGTCCGGGTATGAATTGTTGCCGGCCAGTAGTATATTGTTTTGTAGGATTTTGTTTTGATAGCATTTCTTATCTGTGACAGGCCTGTGAAACGCTCCGATTCACAGTGCACTGCTGATGCACTTAAGAGTGCGCGTTCAGTAGTGTGTGAACTCCAGTTTCCCTACTTTATTTTTCCTTGCAATATTATATAGCGCAAACTCGACAACATGGCATGAGCACAATTGACATTACAGAAGAACACATTCATTTGTGGTGGGCACAGGGAGACAAAGCGATTTGCCTGGAATCACAGGATGTTGAGCTGATGCCGAGATTCGAATGTAGCTCCCCCGCTCTAAAGTTCGCAATTCTAGAACTTGTGGCGGGAGGTGTGTCTAAAAGTGTATGTCGGTGCTGGCCATCAATGAGAGAGACCTGTGCATTTTTCAAATGGGTGGTGAAAAAATATGAGTATGTTGCTGGAGATGTGGGCCGCCGTGCCACCAATGTACGTACCGGGGGAGGGTAAACACCCATTCTTCCGCAACTTTCTTTCCGCATACCATCACTCCGCATACTTTCATTACAAAAGTACCATGACTCCGCAATGCCATTATAACGCATGGCATTACATTTTATATGCTTTTACCACGCATACATTTACAACGAAATTCGTTGTAAATGCATGAATGGTAAAAGCATGTTTTTTTTAAATGTTTGGATAAGGTAAGTATGGGTATAGGGGTATATGTTTTGGGGTACTGAGGTATACGTTTTGGGGTGTTTGGGTATTTTAAGGGTTCAGATATAGTTTTGGGTTATGGGGTACAGGGGTAGTTTTAGGGTTTAGGGATAGGTATGGGTTTTGGGGTACAGGGGTATTTTTAGGGTTCAGGGCTAGGTTTGGGTTTTGCGGTATAGGGGTATTTTTAGGGTTCAGGGATAGGTGTGGGTTTTGGGGTACAAGGGTATTTTAAGGGTTCAGGGCTAGGTTTGGGTTTTGGGGTACAGGGTATTTTTAGGGTTCAGGGCTAGGTTTGGGTTTTGGGGTACAGGGGTATTTTAGGGTTCAGGGCTAGGTTTGGGTTTTGGGGCACAGGGGTATTTTTAGGGTTCAGGGCTAGGTTTGGGTTTTGGGGTACAGGGGTATTTTAAGGGTTCAGGGCTAGGTTTGGGTTTTGGGGTACAGGGGTATTTTTAGGGTTCAGGGGTAAGTTTGTGTTTTGGGGTACAGTGGTATTTTTAGGGTTCAGGGCTAGGTTTGGGTTTTGGTGTACAGGGGTATTTTTAGGGTTATGGGGTAGGTTTGGGTTTTGAGGTACAGGGGTATTTATAGGGTTCAGGGATAGGTTTGGGTTTTGGGGTACAGGGGTATTTTTAGAGTTTAGGGATATGTTTGGGTTTTGGGGTACAGGGTATATTTATAGGGTTAAGATGAGTTAGTGTTTAAGGGTGGTGGGGTATTTTAAGGAGTAAGGGTGGGTTATGATTGTGGGGTGCAGGGGTATTTAAAGGGAGCAGGGTGGGATTAACACACGATATGAGACATGGCATGAAGGGCGGAACGTACCACACGCCCCCAGCGTTTGTTCTGCCCCCAGCACACACCCACAGCACAACGCAGACACGCCCACAAGGGACTACTTTGCTGGCACGGCTCTTTTACCTTTTAAATGTATATGGTGGGCAACTGCATAGCCTATGTCCTTCTGCTGCAACTGCCCTTTCCAACGCTGTATTGGGTGTTGTTATTAGTGCAGTGTTTCCTGAGATTACCCGCCTCAAAGGTTTGGGCTCTCTCTTTATTATATTAGTATGGATTTGCAGAAGAGCTAAAAGATGTAATGATAGATCTCTTTACACGCATTTGTAATGGGGGTAACAAACCAAAATCTTGGGCAGAAGCAAAATGATTGTTTTTTCCAAAAACAATAAAGCAGTTCAAGAGCTAGGCTCTTATCGTCCAATTACCTTGGTTAATTGTGACGCAAAGGCTCACTCAAAAGTGTTGACCTCTCAACTGTCCCGAGTGATCGATAAAATGGTGGTAAATTATCAGCATGGATTTATCCCCGGGAGGGGGACTATCGACCACATTAGAAGAATAAGATCCTTATTTGATGCAGGACAGGTGTCAGGAGATCCTATGGCTGTAATCCTGCTTGATGCAGACAAAGCATTTGATAGGGTCTCCTGGCACTTTCTGTGGATCACAATGCAGAGGAAGGGGATAGGTCCAAATGTTATCAGGGCAGTCAGAGCCTTATATATAAATCCAGTAGCTAGAGTTTGCATTAGCTGGGAATTATCTAGCCCCCTGAGTATTCCAAATGGAACGCAGCAAGGCTGCCCCTGCTCCCCATTTCTCTTTGCACTGTATACATATATCCCTTTCTACAAAAACTGGAAGCTAACCCAAGCATACCTCCCGTAATGGCCATATTACCACCGTTTTGGCATATGCCGATGATGTGGCAATGGCTACTCCTAACACCGAGCTTGCTATAAAAGCTATAGAAGAAGAAGCAACGGTTTTTGGGGAATGTATAGGGTACTCCTTGACTAGAGGAAAAACGCAGATAGTTATCAATGAGCACTTTAAATTGATGGATGCTAGAGTAGTTGAGAGTGCTAGTTATTTGGGGGTTATAATTTGGGCTGACTTGGATGCTATTGTAGAGGAAAATCGAACACCTATAGAGGAAAAAAGCAAACATACATTGAGGAAGTAGGATAATTTGCACATAAAGTTGGTGGGTGGGTGCAATTTCATAAAAATGGTGTACTTTCCCATATTATTATACCTAATGAGAGCCATTCTCCTTTTTTTCTAATCCTTGGTTTAAAAATGTGAAAATATATTCTCACTATTTGTTTGGGCTTATTCGAAATCCAGAAGGTCGGTTAAACTGCTGACACTCTCCAAAGAGCACGGTGGGCTGGCATTACCCAATTTAAGGCTATATTATTGGGCCGCGGTTTTAGGATATTATATGATTCTTCTTAGGGAATTCCCCAGCGATGATCCACCGATGTACTCCTCTCCTTTTGAACTGATAATTGGGGTTGAGGCCTGGGGATGCTTATGGCGAGAGCTAGAGCTGGGGTACTTTCAAAGAGTCAGATTTAGTACTCTCATGGCTGCCTATAAAATATGAGTTCCTATTTGTTGTCTTTTGGGATGAGGCAGGCTCAATTTTTATACTACACTTCAGGGTAATGGAAATCTACCAGAGATATTCTCTGATTCATGCATGAATAAATGGCGGAGGTCTGGAATTAATAAAAATACATTGTTTTTATTCAGCCTTAAGTTTTGTTACATATGATGAACTTAAGACCAAGTTTAATCTTACACATAGAGAGTTTTTTAAACAAAATTAACAAATATTTCAACATCACCAATTCCAATTGTCCGAGATGTCGGCTTATAGATGCCGACATCCTACATATGTTATGGTCCTGCCCCCTACTACTGCTCTACTGGCGAGTTATAATTGAGACACTCACGAACTGCACTAACACCCAGGTACCTAACACGTCGGAGGTTTGTATACTGGGATTTTATACTTGCAATAAAGCTAATAAGGTAAGCTCCAGATTTCGCGACCTGGGCCTAATCACTGCAAAACGACTAATTACTAAACAATGGAAGCATGAGGATCCCCCTGAAGTACTTAGTTGGAAAAAATCCCTAGAGGTATGGGCGCAGGCGGAAAGCACTGTCCTTCACAGGGAAGAAATGGCGGAGCTGCGGAAGTACCCCATAGCACAATCCTGGGATGACATTCTCAAAGCCCTTACAAATCCACATGCTATGCCACTAACGCCCCCACACAACGGGAAGGTGAGATTGCTTGAAGTTTCGGTCGATGAGTACATTATGCCATGTACAGCGCTGCTTTCTACTGTAACTGCCGAGCTAGATCACAACCACACAGGCCTTAGTGACATTCCGTAGGTTCATATTTAGCCATAAGTTGCCCTGGCATCTACACAACTTTGATTAGAATAGAAAGTGCAGCCAGCACTCATCACAAACAATCCAGCATCCGATTAAGTGGTGCATACACGGGACACATACATTGATATGTCAATAGAGACAATAGTATAAGTATGCAGTTAGGACTTGTGATACATTATACATGCATACTGCTATGTGCGCTGCAGATACAAGTTTTGTAATAATTACTAGGTGGAAATACCCGACCTTATGTGCACAGACCCATGGCGGCATTTCTCTTACTGTAAGTCTACTATGTGCAATAATGTGTTATAACTGTAAGATAAAATGCAATAAAGATATTTTTTTTAAAAAGAGAGTTTTTTTAAGTTCCTCCAGATAAGGTACTTTTTACAGAATAAGGGGGGGCAGGGAATATAGTTAAAAATGAATTAGTGGAGAAATTAATAAATGGAGCATCCCCCGTATTGGGACTATATATTGTTTTTTAAATGGATTAATGAAGGAATGATATGAAGAAGTATTCTGAAAGGTGGCAAGTTAAACTTGATATTACAGATAGACTGTTTCATCAAGCTTTTTTAACGGCACAGACCTCACTGATGTCAGCTAAACTGCAGGTCCAGTTTTATAAAACGTGTTCCTTTTTATACTATACACTATACTGAATTTCAAAGTGGGGAGAAGAGAAAGGAATGCGGTGCCCACACTGTGCCCTTCACGAGGCTGATATAGTCCACATATTTGCAACATGTGTGTCTCTTTCAACGTTCATTAATCAAATGGGGGAAATCTTTAGAGATAAGTTATGCCTGAAGTAGTTATGACACCAGCCCTAATGATATTGGGCACACAAGAGGGTGGTAGCACCAATGAGGGAAGAGAGCTATTAAGTATTTAAATGGCTATATTTAGGCTATGTTTTTCTTCGGCCTGGCTGGATCCAGATCCCCCACTTTTCAGCAGTGGTTAGCCTGAATGTTGTCCATTTACAATTTTGAAAAATCTATTTATGACGGGAAAGGCTCTAGGGCACGGAAAAAAGGCTTACAAATATGGGAGCACATGTCCAGTTGGGTAGAGCAAATGAAGGGATGAAGGAATGAACTGCACATGCATTTATAGGATTGGCCAACTAGATTTTGTATTTTTACCAGCTGATTTAATTCTTTTTTTAGGAAAAGCCTACGTATGTATTCCACTTTTCAGCGCTGTATTGAACTTGGTCTTACTTTTGATTACTAATGGATCCCCGGTTTCCCCTATTTCTGTTTGCAAATTTACAGTGTGAGGATGGGTGCTTACAAGTGTGAAAAAATCTATTTTTGCCCAGAGGTTCTAGGATACGGGGAATAAGGCCTAAAAAATATGGGAGTACTAGTCCAGTTGGGCAGATTAAAAGGGATAAATTGCACATGCACTTGACTGATTGAATAGTATAATTGTGTATACTAATTAACTGAATTATTATTTTAGGGAAAGCCTATGTATTTATTCCTCTTTTGAGCTCTGTATTTAACTTGGTCATAGATTTTGATTGCCTATGGCTCCCGGTTCCTTCTGCTTTTATATGTAATTTCACTATGGGTGGGGAGTGGGTGTAAAAGGGGAAAAATTAGCACCTAAAAATCCTTTCAACAACATTTTTATTTTTTTAAAGGAAATGCAATTGGTCTCGCATTTGTTGGAGTTGGAGTAATTGGCACTATAAATGCTAATATTTTTTACTTAACCATGTTGCAGGGTGCAGTACCATATGTAGCCAAAAGAGGTCCCATGGGACCTCTTTTGGCCACATATCGTACTTCACCCTGCAAAGTTGGAGTTATTGTTATTATCTATGGCAAAGTTTTTTACCTAGCCATGTTGCAGGGTGCAGTACCATATGTGGCCGACAGAGACCTATTTGGGCCACATATGGTACTGCACCCGGTAGAAGATATGGAGAATCCAGCATACCCATAATACAATGCATGCAAGACAGTACCACAAGTACATCTAAATAGCTATAGCCATATATACAATTAGTATCTTTGAAATGTGACAAAATAATTATTATATTAATTTTGGATTAGGTTGAACTCTATGTGGAGCTGATGAAGGTAAATTTATAGAAGGTCTCATATAAATGTGAGATGTGCTAGTGAGTAAAGTAACTACTGCCGGCCTTGCTTACGACCAAGCGTGTGTCCTGCCTGAAGCCATTTAGGCTGTAATTAAAACCTAGAGAGTAACAACACATGTAACAGGGGTTGTCCTCATTGGAGGTTACAAGACGAGACAAGGCGGTACTAAGGAGGGACTACTAAGCCTATTGACCAATGAAAATCCACCATTTACAAAGCACAGGGACAGGAGCCAATTAAAAAGATGAGCGGAAAGTGGCTGGAGCTTTATGCCCATATCCTGCATTAAGCATATCTCGAAGAGACAGCGCAAGCGTTGCCTAGGCGAGACCTCAAAATATATTATTTGGGGGCAGGGAGCATGAGAGGGTCTTAAGGAGCAGTGGCAAGGAACAGCAATGCAAGTTGGTAGGGGTACTAAGTGAGGGAAAACACAGTATTTTGCAAACTTACCAACATTTGTTAAGAGTTTCAAAACAGAGAAAGGTAAAGAGTGTGTGTGCTTTTTTGTCTGTTTTGACTGATAAAATCTGACCAATATCTCACCATACATGACAGAAAGCAGCTGTACCGCTCAATTTAAAAGAAAATACATTTATTATGGGTGTGTAACACCACAAACACCCATCAGTCTCCGAAGCTACACCCCTGCTGAACAGGTGTGTTGCAAAACTTTGCCACTTGAAGCTTTGCCCGTCTTCATGAAGGACAACGTTTTCCCGCTTCAGTCGATTGCATTGGGTACGTTTATAGTTCACCACCCCTTGGTCAGCTCCACTTTCTCATTCACACACTGTGATGATGTAAGAAGAGCAAAAGGGGCTCCAGACAGCGTGAGCTACTAGGGTCTTAGGCTCAGGTAAAGAAAAGGAGTCTTCAGTGGCAGCCCAATGCCGGTGGAAGGGTTCATTGTGCATGCAGGGGATAGCTGGAAAGTTTCCACTCAGAATGTTGCATGGAGTGGAGGCTCCTCCATTATGGCGAAGGAGCATTGCCCTCCTGCCCCAGAGGCAAATAAGAATAAAATGATGATCATTTAATTTTTCGTCCTGTAGCTGAGTCTTGGGGGGCATGGCCACAGCACTGCAGCATGGGGAGGAGGGGTGGAGGCAGGGGTAACAAACGCCCCCGCAGACCCCTGGGGGGCCTCACTCTCTACAGTTAATGAAGGGGCCCCCAGGGGTCCCCGGCCCCCTCAGCTCTTCTGAGAGCTGTGAGCGAGGTCTGCCTGAAGCAAGCCTCTCTCTCTCTGCATCTGAAGCAGGTGCAGCCTGCTCGGAGCCCTTCGCCCCCTCCCTCTGACTGAAGAGAAACAAAGTATCAATATACATTGTTTCTCTTCAGTCAGAGCCAGAGGCAGTCCCGGAAAGAGGATGGGGGCCCCAGAGACAGCAGTCTCCACTGCTCCTCTGAGGCAGCACAGAGCCCGGCCCCCACTCTCTCCTCTCAACAAAGCGCACCCCACAAGAAAAGAGAAGAGACAGGGACAAGGATGGGGTGGGGGAAGAGAAGAGACAGGGACAGGCCCCCATCCGAGAAGAGACAGGGGCACGGATGGAGTGGGGGGCCCACCCCACAAGAGAAGAGAAGAGAAAGGGACAGGCCCCCATCCGAGAAGAGACAGGGACAAGGATGGGGTGGGGGGCCCACCCATAAGAGAACAGAAGAGACAGGGACAAGGATGGGGTGGGGGGCCCACCCCACAAGAGAAGAGAAGAGAGGGTGGGGGGCCCACACCACAAGAGAAGAGAAGAGACAGGGACAAGGATGGGGTGGGGGCCCCACCCCACAAGAGAAGAGAAGAGAAGAGACAGGGACAGGCCCCCATCCGAGAAGAGACAGGGACAAGGATGGGGTGGGGGGCCCACCCCACAAGAGGAGAGAAGAGACAGGGACCAGGATGGGGTGGGGGCCTCAGAGAGCAAGAGCAAGAGAAGAGACAGGGACAAGGACGGGGTGGGGGTGGGGGGCCCACCCCACAAGAGAAGTGAAGAGACAGGGACAAGGATGGGGTGGGGGGCCCACCCCACAAGAGAAGAGAAGAGACAGGGACAGGCCCCCATCCGAGAAGAGACAGGGACAAGGATGGGGTGGGGGGCCCACCCCACAAGAGAAGAGAAGAGAGGGTGGGGGGCCCACCCCACAAGAGAAGAGAAGAGACAGGGACAAGGATGGGGTGGGGGCCCCAACCCACAAGAGAAGAGAAGAGAAGAGACAGGGACAGGCCCCCATCCGAGAAGAGACAGGGACAAGGATGGGGTGGGGGGCCCACCCACAAGAGAAGAGAAGAGACAGGGACAAGGATGGGGTGGGGGCCTCAGAGAGCAAGAGCAAGAGACAGCACAGAGCAGTGCTCTGGACCCTGACAAGGGTGGGAGTGGGGGCCCCCAGACGGAGTATTCTCCAGAGCAAAGCTCACATGAGAAGGGACTAGGCAGCAAAATGGTGCCCTCAGGTAAGCCCTCTTGTTAGAACACACCATGGGCATCCGCAGGAGGGGGGGGAGGGGGGCCGAGAAGGGTGCAAGGCAGAGGGGAAAAGGGTGCAAGGCAGAGGGGGAGAAGGGTGCAAGGCATAGGGGGAGAAGGATGCAAGGTAGAGATGGGTGCAAGGCGGAGGGGAGAAGGGTGTAAGGCAGAGGGGAGAAGGGTGCAAGGCAGAGGGGAGAAGGGTGCAAGGTGGAGGGGAGAAGGGTGCAAGGCAGAGAGGTGAAGTGTGCAAGGCAGAGAAGAGAAGGGTGCAAGGCAAAGAGGAGAAGGGTGCAAGGAAGAGAGGAGAAGGGTGCAAGGTAGAGAAGGGTGCAAGGCGGAGGGGGAGAAGGGTGCAAGGCAGAGGGGGAGAAGGATGCATGGTAGAGAAGGGTGCAAGGCAGAGGGGAGAAGGGTGCAAGGCAGAGGGGAGAGGGTGCAAGGCAGAGAGGAGAAGGGTGCAAGGCAGAGAGGAGAAGGGTGCAAGGCAGAGGGGAGAAGGGTGCAAGGCAGAGAGGAGAAGGGTGCAAGGCAGAGAGGAGAAGGGTGCAAGGCAGAGAGGAGAAGGGTGCAAGGCAAAGAGGAGAAGGGTGCAAGGCAGAGAAGAGAAGGGTGCAAGGCACAGAGGAGAAGGGTGCAAGGCAAAGAGGAGAAGGGTGCAAGGAAGAGAGGAGAAGGGTGCAAGGTAGAGAAGGGTGCAAGGCGGAGAAGGGTGCAAGGTAGAGAGGAGAAGGGTGCAAGGCGGAGGGGAGAAGGGTGCAAGGCAGATAGGAGAAGGGTGCAAGGCGGAGGGGAGAAGGGTGCAAGGCAAAGAGGAGAAGGGTGCAAGGCAAAGAGGAGAAGGGTGCAAGGCAAAGAGGAGAAGGGTGCAAGGCAGAGAAGAGAAGGGTGCAAGGCAAAGAGGAGAAGGGTGCAAGGCAAAGAGGAGAAGGGTGCAAGGAAGAGAGGAGAAGGGTGCAAGGTAGAGAAGGGTGCAAGGCGGAGGGGGAGAAGGGTGCAAGGTAGAGAGGAGAAGGGTGCAAGGCGGAGGGGAGAAGGGTGCAAGGCGGAGGGGAGAAGGGTGCAAGGCGGAGGAGAGAAGGGTGCAAGTTAGAGAAGGGTGCAAGGCAGAGGGGGAGAAGGGTGCATGGCAGATGGGATAAGGGTGAAAGGCAGAGGGGAGAAGGGTGAAAGGCAGAGGGGAGAAGGGTGAAAGGCAGAGGGGAGAAGGGTGAAAGGTAGAGGGGAGAAGGGTGCAAGGCAGAGGGGAGAAGGGTGTAAGGCAGAGGAGAGAAGTGTGCAAGGCAGAGAAGAGAAGGGTGCAAGGCAAATAGGAGAAGGGTGCAAGGCAAAGAGGAGAAGGGTGCAAGGAAGAGAGGAGAAGGATGGAAGGTAGAGAAGGGTGCAAGGCGGAGGGGGAGAAGGGTGCAAGGTAGAGGGGAGAAGGGTGCAAAGCAGAGTGGAGAAGGGTGCAAGGCGGAGGGGAGAAGGGTGCAAGGCAGAGGGGAGAAGGGTGCAAGGTGGAGGGGAGAAGGGTGCAAGGTGGAGGGGAGAAGGGTGCAAGGCAGAGGGGAGAAGGGTGCAAGGCAGAGGGGAGAAGGGTGCAAGGCAGAGGGGAGAAGGGTGCAAGGCAGAGGGGAGAAGGGTGCAAGGCAGAGAGGAGAAGGGTGCAAGGTAGAGAAGGGTGCAAGGCGGAGGGGGAGAAGGGTGCATGGCAGATAGAAGAAGGGTGAAAGGCAGAGGGGAGAAGGGTGCAAGGAAGAGAGGAGAAGGGTGCAAGGTAGAGAAGGGTGCAAGGCGGAGGGGGAGAAGGGTGCAAGGCAGAGGTGAGAAGGGTGCAAGGCAGAGGTGAGAAGGGTGCAAGGCAGAGAGGAGAAGGGTGCAAGGCAAAGGGGAGAAGGGTACAAGGCAAAGGGGAGATGGGTGCAAGGCAGAGGGGAAAAGGGTGCAAGGCAGAGGGGAGAAGGATGCAGGGTAGAGAAGGGTGCAAGGCGGCGGGGGAGAAGGGTGCAAGGCAGAGAGGAGAAGGATGCAAGGTAAGTGTTACTTATAACGGCTGTATTGGTGACAGTGGCATAACAATCGCCCCGCATCCCCTGCAGTATGGCGGGTCGCTGGCCTGAGAGCTCTAGACCGGCACGGAGAATGGGAGGGGGGCCCCCTCCATGTAGTTTGCAGGGGGGCCCCCTCATGTTTTGTTACGCCACTGGGTGGAGGGCACTGCTGTCAGTGCACATGACGGTTTGGCCAGCCGTCTTAGGGGGGCCAAATCATCATGTGCACTGAAATCGTCCAATCAAGCAGTGTTGCTGGGTGGAGAGACAAGCAGGCACAGGCTGCCAGCCCCAATGAAGTTTTAAAAAGCCCACTCTGTCCAATCCCGATACTGCTCCCATGGGTATGAGAGGAGCATCTGGATTGGCCATAGGGGAGTCTGGAAGCTTGAGCCTGTGTCCGGAGGAGCAGAAGAGCAGCGGACATAGCAGCATGCAGAAGACTGGCAGGTACGTTTTTTTCATTTTGTTACAGGGCCCACCCCACACTGCCACACCTCATTTTCCTGGCACCAGCCGCTACTGTTTACATGGAAATTTGTGAAGGGTGGAAGACATTATAGAAGGACCCCAAAAGTTAAATTTTCTATATAAGTACTCAGAGAAATGTTAATAATTGAGGAAAAATAGACCATTGCCTAGTGAGACCTATTTATAGTAATATAACAATAACCTTTATTTCGGTCAATTGGCCATAAAAGTTGCAAATAAAAACAATCATAAAACACATTTCATTGTGAACAGACATCACATTCGTTTAGCAAACATTTGACAAGCAAAATGCAAATGGATGGATCTCTAACATCATATAGTAATGGGTCAACAAGTAAGGACCATTCATAGTCAAAAACCTATCATGGTCCATCGTGTCATATGAATTAAGCTGTGCCTGTCCCCAACCCAAATATTGTCCATGATGTAGGAGATAAATACACCGGATTTTCAGATTTCGCATTCCATCACAATAAATGCAAAATAAGAATATTAACGTTTGTCATCGTCCTGTCATATAAAGGGCAATTGCATAAAAATGCTCCACGCACAATTAAAAGGTTTCAATCTTAAATCATTACGTATAAAAAATATCATTGGATGTGAGCCTCGTTGAAATCACGATAGTAATAGCAGCGTGGACTCAAAAGTGCACAAGTTAGCATGACAACGAATATTAGTTGTTTTTTTTTAATAGTTTTTGTTAGCTTTAATTATAAAAAACAACAAAGAGGCAGAGGCCTTAAACGATCAACCGAGAGTGAGGAGGAACAGAAAAAGGGGTGGAAGCGTGGAAAGAATAGGGGGAATGAAGGAGGAGAGAGGCAGCTCAGTTCAACAGATGCATCACAGTATCTCAAGGTTACAAATAATGAGAGATAGATTTGACAGTATTACTGAGTCTGTAAGTTAGAGACAGAGCTTGGGGGAGTCCAGGCGCCCCCAAGTTGTAAAGTCGTGTTGCACTCCAACATTAGGGAACCACTTCAGGGGGAGGATCAGGCACCCCTACAAAGTGCATGATGTACCTATAGGGGGGCGGCCAATACAGGGTCGAGGGAATGGGTGTTGGAAGACAAGTCGCCATATGCCTTCGATCGAGGGGAGAGTCTCATATTCACAGATACAATAGCAGTGGTTCCCAGATATCTTTAGGACAGGATGCTGACAGCATTAGTTCCCAGTAGTAGGCCAGTTGCTCTTGACAGTAGGCTGCATCCTGTAGCCAGGAATCAACTTTGGGTGCACGTCTCCTCCCCCAGTGCATGGCAACTCGACGCTCAGCCAGAAGCACTAGCATAACTGTGAGACGTTGAGTTTCAGGAGGGATGTCTCTGACGTAGCCCAGAATGCATTTCAATGGGGTCTGCAGTATGGAGCGGCCAGTAATCTGTTACAAGGTATGATGCACTGCCCGCCAATAGTCTACCACCTTCGGCAGTACAAGGCGAGATACAGAAAAGAAGCCTGGGCGCTGAACTACTCACACAGCTCATTTCCATCACCAGCCCCATCCACTGTAATTGTGTCAGTGTAGGGTGGAGCTGGTGGAGCCTCAGTCTGTAGTTAGGTGAGAGAGGCGCAGTTTGCCCACATCACTAGGTCCACTGTTCATGCATGAGGTCCCGAGTAGCACAAGCTGTGGGGGACCAGATTGGTGCCTTGTCTTGCAGAACTGTATATAGGCGGGTGACCAGTTTGTGAGATGAGGCGTTCACCAGCATGTGCTCAAGAGCGTGTAGCATAGGTAGAGGTTCAGGGAACATGTTGTGTATTGCTCAACATGTGGAATGGATCTTGTGATAAAGCAGGATGTCTAGTGCAGTGGGGCGCAGGGGTTTGTTTAGGGTAGATGGATGGAGGGAATTTGCCATCAGGGTAAAGGTCGGCGAATGTGAATAGCTTTCTCTTGTGTGCATGTGCTTTAGACCGTCATCGGAAAGGGCTGGTAGCAGTGGGTTGCGCGCTAAGGGGATGGACTGGGCATAGATGCATTGCCATCAAGCAAGTCATAACAGACCATCTCAGGCCCACTGACACACTCCACTGTCTCAATTTCTGTGTGTGAGGGCTTTTAAGCCTGATAGAGCACAGTGGGCAGCGGCCAGGGGGATGCCATGTGCACCTCTACCGCTGCATGTGACTTGAAGTGTGTGTGGTATAGACAAAAATTAAGATATTGAGCCTTAGTGCAAAGTGCTTACAATTTCATGTCTGGTGCATTGAGGCCTCCTTGTCAAAACAGTAATCTGAGTAAATCCCATGCAGGTCTCAGCTGCGTTCCAGCCCACTCTAGTGATATCAGGTTTGAGCGAAGGTGCCGAAGAAATTGTGCAGTGAGCGGCATGGGGATGTTAAGGAAGAGGTATAGGAATTTGGGTAAGACAATCATTTTGGCTATTGTTAATTGCCCTGTCAGGGACAAAGGAAGCCGGTTCCATGTTGGGATTCTTACATCTAGCCAGGATATGGCCTTACTGTAATCAGCACGCCACAGCTCATCCATGACGCAGCTGAGCCAGATGCCGAAATAGCTCATGGGTTCTGAGACCCACCTTAAGGGGAACTCATTCAAATGACAGCATACTTGCAGTAAGTGGGGAAAGGCTGGATGTGCTCAGTTTATACGAAATGCCTGAGTGGCTGCCAAATCGAAAACTTCCCATATGATTGGGTCAAGATTCTCTTGAGGGTCCCGGACATAAAGAGCGATGTCTTCAGTGTACATGGAGGTTAAGATCCTGTGTGGTGTAAAGTGAAGCCCCTGGTGTGTGTGATGTTGTTGCAACTGGACAAGGCAGCCAGCGACTCCATCGCAATTGCAACAAGCATTTGCAATGCAATAGGTCTCGCATTTGCGAGAGTTTGAGCTATTGGCATTGTAATTGACAATGTCTTAGTTATGTCTTTATTTTTAAAACCAATAAATAAAAGATATGTAATTTACAATGCCGATAGCTTAAACTCTCGCAAAAGCGAGAGCTATTGCATTGCAAATGCTTGTTGTGTAGTGCTACCAGTAGTGAGCCCTGCAATGACTCTGGGACAGCTGACCCCAGATATCCTATCCTGCTCAGTTGGACAGACGCTTGCAGTAACTACTCCTGTGTGTCTCGCTCTCAGGGCTAACCAAAACACTGGCACAACAACCTTCACACATGCCAAATTGGCTAGCTTTTGTATGTATGACACAGAAGCCAAGCAACAAGTTATCTCTTTTTTAATGATCTACAACTACGGGTGTAGGATCCAAAGCTTATGCCATGGCGCACGTCAGCGCCTCCACTCGCCGCCTCAGGACCGGTCTCCCTATCACCAGGCCGGGGCCTTGGGTGGCGACCCTGGTGCTGCCCAGGTAGACGGAGATTCTGTGGTCTTTGGTGAGTACATGTGCTCATTCTTTTATTTGTAAATCGTTCCCAGATTGAGGACCCACTGCCCCAACAGCACAGACCAAGAAAACTGTTCGAGTTAGTCAAAACCCAAACCAAGACACAACCTCTACAATCTAACAGCACAACAAGTGCTATTCCAAGCTGTGAAGACTTTTCTGCTTTCTTCAAGCAAAAGACCGACAATATAAGAAGTGATCTCCTCAAGGATGTAAGTCGATACTCCAGCCCCATCTGCATAACTAACACTCAACCTAAAAACAACGCGTCATGGACGTCCTTCGACACCTATTCTGAAGAAACAATTCACAAACTGCTTGGCACCTTGAAGCCCGCTAATCACCTCACAGACCCCCTACCTGCTAATGCTGTTAAAGCCCTCACCCCCCTGCTCCTCCCACTCTGGACTAAAATCATCAACGGCTCCCTTCAACAAGGACTCATGCCAGACTCCCTCAAGATAGGGCAAGTCACGCCTATACTCAAGAAACATACAGCTGACCCGGCCGACCTAAACAATTACCGCCCTATCACCAATATCCCCACCCTGGCCAAACTGCTAGAAAAATGCGTACAACTCCAACTGACAAAACACATTGATCAGTTTGACCTCCTCAACCCTCACCAATCAGGATTCCGAGCAAAACACAGCACGGAAACGGCTATGACACACATAATTGATGACGCCCTCCAAATCCTTGATCACAATGAGTCCTGCCTCCTCATCCTTCTTGATCTCTCCTCAGCATTTGATACGGTCAAACATGAGAATCTACTGGAGCTGTTAAATACCAGAATGGGTCTATCCGGGACTGTTCTCAAATGGTTCACGTCCTTCCTACACAACCGGTCTCAGAAGTTCAAGATCAACAACGCATTGTCCTCACCTGTGCCCGTAACACTAGGCGTCCCTCAAGGTTCCTCCTTATCCCCCACATTGTTCAACCTCGTCATGGAACCACTCACTACCCTGCTTCAAGCATCAAATGTACACTTCCATATGTACGCCGATGACACTCAACTTTACCTCAAGCTACAATCCCCGGAAGACATCAAACTTCTGAACGCCACACTAAGAAACACCCAAGCATGGTTGGCCGATAATCACCTCAAACTAAATGCTCTGAAAACTGAGTTCCTTCTGATCTCACCTCCTGCGAAAAAGGCCATCACCCAAACCTGGCTCAATCATCTAACAGCACTCAATGTCCAGCCCACCATCGTGGACTCTGCGAAATCCCTTGGCATCACACTTGACTCCAATCTCAACATGCAGCAGCATATTAGCAAAGAAACTAAAGGAGCCAATTTCCAAATCAACACTCTGAGAAAACTCAAACCCTTCCTACCACCCAAGGACTTCAAAACTGCTGTACAAGCCCTATTCATTCCTCGCATAGACTACGGAATTGTGGCTCTCAGCGGGCTCCCCCTAACAACAACGGTACCACTAAGAGCCTCCCTGAACGCGGCCGCGAGACTCATCACTGGCTCAAGAAAACACTCGCATATATCCCCTGACTTAAAAGCCCTGAACTGGCTGCCTTTTGAAGCCAGAGTTCAGCTGAAAATTGCCTGTATGACACACTCGGCCGTACACCACAAGTCACCCAACTACCTCACTCACAAGCTGACTATATCAGGAGGCTCAAGATCCAACAGAAGCACAAAAAACCTCCTCCTGAAACCTCGTAGATTCCGGAAGGAAAAAACATACAAACGCTCCTTCTCAGGACTGGCACCTAGGATCTGGAATGCACTCCCGCCTGAAACCAGGCTTATCTCCTCCACTGCACTCTTCAAGAAAGAGGTAAAAGCCATCCTTATGGCTAAGTTCACCTGAACCCTATTGTTACTGGAACAATGATATTGCACGGCTCCTATATTATCGGCTACCTGAGTGTTTATCTATGCTATAATCTTTTTTTTTGATTGCTACTGGATCAAAGTCATTGCACGGATTCTATATTATTGGATTCCAGATTGTTTATTAGGGTTTATACTCTGATTTGATTGCTCTCCTAACTTGCAACTCACTTATTACTGACTACTATATTGTTTTCAACAGTTTGTTTACTCACCCCCTTGGGTGCTATAATCTTATTCGATTGCTACTGGATCAAAGACATTGCATGGCTTCTATATTATTGGTTTCCTGATTGTTTATTAGTGTGTATACTCTTATTTGATTGCTATCCTACCTTGCAACTCACTCACTACCGAATATTATATTGTTTTCAAGAGTTTGTCTACTCTACCTCCTGTTTCTGTAAAGCGCTCTGATATCTGCAAAGATCTTGTCCGCGCTATATAAAACCTTAAAAATAAATAAATAAATAAACAGAACATTTGGGAAAGCAGCCTCTATGAGCTGAGCAAGTAAGGCACTGTGTTGGTAAACACTAGAGTGATGTGGGTGTTCTTGGATTGTGCAGTGGGTTGTTATCAGAAAGGCTCTTGGAGAGAAAGGACAACAAGAATATGTTACAAGGTTGGGGGGTAGAATAAATACTACTGTAATGTCAGCGCGAAAAACTGAAATTGCAAAGAAAACAGCAGAGTAAATACATAATCCATTATTTCACGTAACTGGTTTGTGATTTAAACCCTCGGCGTGTGTTATCTGCAGGGGTTGCGTAATTAAACTTAAGGGAACGTTTTTGAAACATTACATTAAAGGAAATTCAAAGTGATCAAATGCAGACCGTAGCAAAGTGCCTCAAAGAACGAAATCAAGCGCTAAACTGTTGGTCTGTGGGTAACCGCATCGCACTTCAAAACTAGGGCAAAAGGTGCGCGAGGACCTAAACCTTCCTTCCCCAGCGAAGAGTGCATAGCTTCCAAGATTTCAGATTGCCATGTGTGACATTTTCATAAATTCAGTGTAATTATGTGTGACATTTCAACAACTATGAGTGACACTTTCTCGCAACCAAAATCAGGCAATGAAAACCAGGAAAACATATAAATATCAGCTGTCACACCCATAAGAAGATGTTTAAACTGCTGGAAAGCACCAGAAACTGAAGCACTTTAGTTCTCTTCTAAGCTGATCATACTGTTAAACAAAACGAGGACTCCGATCTGCACCACTCATTGACAGTGTGCGCCATGCCACTGCAAACAAAAGAATGTTTCTGTAAATTTTTGCGGTCAGTTATTGTAATACGGTCAGATTATCTATTGCAAAATCTGGCGCAGTGTGCTTGCCACTAGCTCATCTCAAGTACAGAGAATAAATAATGACTGCTATAGTGGGGGATAAGAAGAGAAAGAGGCGGATCTGTTTTCCAGATTTGGTCTCCTCACATGCAAGCACACATCATCGCTCGCTGGGGAACGGAATGTAGCCACGGTGCAGACTCCACTACAGAAATTTTCAGCAGGTATTCTTTAATTTCTTGTTTTGCTCTGACAAACGTAAAATAACAAGGTTTACCTAATCGCTTTCTTGACTACTCGGCCGCTATAAATCTGGCCAGTAAAATGGCCATCACTTTTATTTAAAAGAGTTTTTTGAGTTCACAGTTTATAAATTCACTTACTTGGATTTGAGGCAGGCGACGAACGAAGACAGCAACAGGTGTCTCCCCCCGGGCTGGTACATGCTCTCACAGCTGCAATGCAGGCAGCACGGCTTTGGTCGGGCCGGAGTTGGTTGATCCTTTGTCCACCACGGGACCATGATTGTACCACTCCGTACACTGCACAGAGCAGGCAGCGGGTCAAAAGTGGCAAGCAGCACCTAGCTCTGCTACAGGGCGGCAGCAGACTCACAACTGAGTCAGCTGCCCCCAACACTGGTTGGGCCGGGTGAGCCTCAAAGAGGCCGAGGCAAGACTGCGGTGGTGCAAGCGGTCACACAGTGGCTTGCACATACCCCTCAGCTGGCTCTGCCATGACTCAACAACCAATTTCACTGTCCAGTTGAACGCCGGCGCGCATTGTGGAAAAGGCACCTAAATAATGATTGCGGCGTCAAACAAAAAAATAACATAACTGCCGCTTGCCCTGCCGCACACTCGAAGAGTTATGGATACATTGTTTGTTGCAATCATGAGACCTCACTGTGTCACGTGATTGCCATGCCCCTGGACGGCCCGCAGTAGCTGTGCTCTAATGAAAGCTCATTGGTCACAGCAATGAGCCACCGGTTCGGCACAACACTCTTGACCTACCATATAGACTTAGCACACTTGAGACTATTCAAGAAACTCTCCTAGAGCAGCAGGTGGTCCGCTGCATGCTCATCAGAAGTGTTTGCCCAGGGCGTCAATTTCGGTACTGCTTGCCTCTTCCTCTGCACTGTGACCTACGGTGGTCTCAAGGAGGCGCTACAAATGCGTGACTGACATCTAAGTGCGGCAAAGCGGAACAGCGCACGCAAATGTGTGATACAGGATACTTGGCAGGACTGAGAGTGGTTTGCAGCCTGCTCGGGTCACGGCCGACACACCATGTGAGCTGCCTTTGCCATGCTCTTTTCCCAATAATGTCTCTAAGCACACCGAAGCCATCAAAGCAGCAGGCTAGCGCTACCCGAAAACACCCAAATGGACAAAAGCTGCACTGAAGCCGCTAGCTGCGGTGGTGAGACACGACGGAAGCCTCTGAGAGAAGTGGGTCTCGAGTGTGAAGCAAGGACACAACGCACACGTGACGAGCGACGGGTGGGTGGGGCCTAAGGGAGACCACTTCTAAAGAAGCCTGACAGAAAACAGAAACAGAAAGCAGCCCGGGCTAAGTGAGAGGGCGGGGGCTGCCCGCGCATGCGCGCTCCGAGTCCCGGCGCAAAAGCGGAGTGCGGCATCTGAAGTCCCGGGTCCCAGGAGGGGGCCCGGGTGAAGACCAGCGCTGCGGAGGAGACACAGAACACGCCGAAAGAGCCCGGTAAATGGTGGGGGGGTTGGGGGGGTAGTGTACGCGCGTGTGTCTGTGTGTGTTCGAGTGTGTCTGTGCGTGTGTCTGTCTGTGTGCGCGTGGGTCTGTTTAAGGGGGGGTGCGCGTGTGTATGCAGTGTGTGTGTGTGTGTCTGTGTGTGTGTGTGTGTCTGTGTATGCGTGTGGCTGTGTATGTGCGCATGCGTGAGTGTGGCTGTGTGAGTGTTTGCGCACGGGAATATGAGGCACGAGAGGGGCACGGCGCCGTGCGCGCCCACGAGGTACAATCTCCGGCAGGAGAAGCGCATGTCAGTCTGCTGTCCACATTCCCCCCAGAGTGATAGCATAAGTTGTCGACCTAGACAGCAAAAGCTTCGCTTTTGCTTTCGTCTAGGCTCGACCTAAAAAGGACTGGGAAAAGAGGACCACGCTGCCGGGTACCACGTGTGA
The DNA here is from genome assembly GCF_964263255.1 of Lissotriton vulgaris. NCBI lineage: Eukaryota > Metazoa > Chordata > Amphibia > Caudata > Salamandridae > Lissotriton > Lissotriton vulgaris. The sequence continues at coordinate 1,059,938,863 of NC_141693.1, read as the reverse complement.
TCAGAAACAGGTTTGATATCCTCCCGTTTAAGTGTAGTCTGGCAATTGGAGAAGTATAGACTAACTTGATAAGGCCCACAAAACACTGACTAAGGCCCAAATGAGAAAAGAGAAAGAATAGGACAGGTCATTCCAGTGAATTGAACGCCTTTGTGGTGTCTAGTAGAGCAGCAATCGCAATGAGACTGGGCTCCATGATGTTCATAATAGCAAACAGCATGTGAAGGTGTGTGCTGTGGACCGCTCCGGGACAAACTCTGATTGGTCTGGGCGTACTATGTCTGGAAAAAGAGCAAGGAGGGGGTTAGCAATTAGTTTTTGCGAGTATTTTATTGTCAACGTTTATCAATGACAGTGGCCTATAGGGATCGCACTGGTTCACTGGCTTGTCGGGTTTAAGTATCATACAGATGATTGCCCCACGAAGCGATGGTGGCAATTCAGCCGATTTCAGAGATGCCTCAAACATAGATAGTAAGTGCGGGATCAATAGAGAAGCATATTCCTTGTAAAAGGAAGTTGTAAGCTCATCTAAACCGGGCACCTTATCACTGGGAAGGCTCTGTAAGACCAGTAGTTCTCCATCCTCCGTGAAGGGTCACTCTAAGTATAGGCAATGAGCGCAGTTGAGCAAGAGTAATTGTATAGTATCCAGGTAAGCTAGGAGCTCCTCTCTGCTCAGTACTGTTGTGGACTGATAGAGTCAAGAGTAGAAGGAGGTCATTGTGTGTAGCTAAGCGGTGGGGTTAGACTGTCGTTCCAGTCGATCATCAAATAGTTCTACTGTCTGAGGCCCACTGCCTGCGGAGCATGTTCGCGCGAGTTCTACTGGGGTTATCGCACTCACCATAGAGATATGCAGTTGCTTCACGCATCAAGTAGTTTAACTCTTGCCCTGTCTCTTTGTCTTGCGAAAGGTTGCCATGAAGGTGGGATCCGGGTAGGTTGGCTCATCAGGAGGGGTTGCCTGCCCTGGGATCACCCGTGAGATAACCCACCATGTTGGCATATTTGTTATGCAAATAAACCTGCAGCAATATTCTTCACTAAAAATATGTTGTGTCTGATTATTTCTCTGAAGTATTGCTGTGGGAGGGATGAGGAGTGTTGCCGATATTGGCACTATGCAGGGCTGCCCCGGGCCCACGAAGGGGGCCTTCCTAAGAGGGCGACCCCACTTAGTGCCACAGGATGGCACACTGTTAGCCTCCCAGGTTTGGGGGAACCTCGAGGGTCCGCCAGGTCTGCGTCCCTTCCGGGCAGGAAAGGGCGGGGGAGAGGAACTTATACCTCTCCCGCCCACTGAGCACCTTCTTTCTCTTGCTGCCCTGATGCCGTTTCCCTCCCCACCGCATACCCGGCGCAATGGCAGGGGGGGTGTGTTTCACTAACTTATTATTTTGTGTTGCGGGCGGAGTTACAGGGTGATCCAGAGGCTGTAAGGTACAGAAGGGTACCCTCTGCAGGAGCACAGTAAGGGTGCGAAAGCTAAAAATCCCCAGGGAGATCCTCACGTTGGACCCTAGAGGAGCAACAGCGCCCCGTTAGTCCTTCGGGCGGTTGTGGACCTGAGCAACCGGGGGTTGCCTGCAATGCTCGGCCCCCCTGAGCTGGGAGGGGGGTGAGTAAGGGGGTGGACTGGCAGTCCGCCGGTGGGAGGGACTACCCCCTCTCCCAAATCGACAAACACCGGTTGGTGAGGGCCACCGGGTAGGTTGGCTCATCAGGTGGGCAGGCGGCGAGGGGCTGCCTGCCCTGGAATCGCCCGTAAGATAACCCACCATGTTGGCATACTTGTTATGCAAATAAATCTGCAGCAATTTTCTCCACTACAAATGTGTTGTGTCTGATTATTTCTCTGAAGTATTGCTGTGGGAGGGATGGGGAGTGTTGTCGATATTGGCACTATGTGCTGGTAGTTGCTCAATATGTAACAAGTCTCTTCACAGCAGAAAGTCCATGCTTTGTCCTGCAAGGGTTGACCCAAATCACTTTCCCACGCTGCCCTAGGCTTGCCTCCCACCTCCTGCCATAGTGTGAGAGCCAAATAGTACAAATGGGGAACAAAATGGGTTTCGTAAGATGAGACAATGACTATGGAGGCCGGCGGAAATTCTTTCGGTTCGGTGGCAGAGGACTGTAGTGCAGTTATAACTGAAGTTTGTACCCTATGCAGGAGAAAGCTGTCCGGAGGGAACGTCACGTCCCGCGGTCACATCGGATACCGATCGCAACTGCGCCTCATGAAATAGGCCCCAAACAGTGTGGAGACCACACCGGGTCAAAATTAGCTTTGTCATGGTTTCAGTAGTTGGGGATAGCCAGGGGTTGTCCAGTAAAGGTAAATTCAGGGAGTACAGGAGGTAGGCCCGGAGACAGCAACAAAGTGTCTCCCATGCTCAGTACGTGGTATGTAATGTTTATATCTCCGTACATGTCCTTGTGAGCCCAAGAAGAAAAATGGTAGCGAGGAGGCGGGGGTTGCGCCCATTCGGGTTTCAAATATTGTAGCCGCACGTCCGAATGGTACCACAAATAAGTGTAGTGTATTTGGGCGATGAGATAATATAAGTAGAAATGTGGTACCCCAAAGTCCCCACGTGTGAAGGGCATTGTGAGTGTCTGCCAGCCTATACGGGCCTGTTTGTCTGCCCAGATCAGTCTTATCAATATGCTCCGAAGTGACTCAAAGATTTTAGTCGTGAGGGAGATGGGAATATTTAAAAAGAGGTACAAGAAACAAAGCAGCACAACCATTTTAATAATAGCTATCCTGCCGGCAAGCGACAAAGGGAGCTTTATCCACCAATCTATCTGCGTGGATAGTCGGTCTATTGCTGGGCCGTAATTTAGGCGGATGACTTCGAAAAGGCTGCGATGTAATATAACACTGAGATATCGAGGGGGATCATCGCACCACTGCAGTGAAAAGTCCATTGTAAATGAGAGTGTGGCATCTGTTAACGGAAATAGTCCGGACTTATACCGGTTTATAAGCAGGCCAGAGAAAACCCCAAATTGTACTCTCAGAAGCGGAGGAAGATTGATCTCAGGTTCACAATCGAACAAGAGAATGTCATCTGCATAAAGAGAGGGCAGGAGAGGTCCTCGGTGGAACCTAAGACCGCAGTGAAGATGCCTCTCCTGGAAATGTCGCACCAGAGGGTCCAGAGCAATTATAAACAGTAGGGGTGAAAGTGGGCAGCCCTGTCTAGTGCCCCTCGATAAAGTGAACTGGTCTGTAAGTTCACCATTTATCCGCAGCCGGGCCAAGGGGTTAGTATACAGGAGACGGATGTGGTTACCGAAACAGCGACAGAATCCTAGCTTATTAAGCGCTGCATATAAAAAGGGCCATTCTAAAGAATTGAATGCTTTTTCAGCATCCAGTAATATCGCGGCAGCAGGGAGAGTGGGCTTGATTTGAGTGAGGACTGCGAATATGGTATGCAAATTGACAGAAATGGACCTATTCAGGACAAAACCAGACTGAAGAGGAGAGATTATCTGGTTTATTAGAACTGAGATGCCGATTGCTAGTATCTTAGCCAACATTTTATAGTCCTGGTTAAGTAGGGATAGGGGCCTATAGGAGGCACATCTATTAGGTGTTTGCCAGGTTGGAGCAGCCAGGAGATGATGGCTTCACACATTGTGGGAAGAAGTATACCAGAATCAAGAGCTTTTGCATAAACGTCCAATAGGTGTGGGATCAGCAAAGTCTTATATGTCTTATAAAAGACACCTGTGACATCGTCTGTGGCGGGAGCATGTGTCCCATTTACGTCGTCAATTGCCTGTGATACTTCACCGGCCGCAGACATATACTTTGAAGGCTTCCCATAAAGTGGCGTAATGGGACACCGAGCCTGTATTAAGTTGGAATAGACAGACCTCTGAGGCGGAAGCCGGAGGTGCAATTTGCTCGTTTTTTAAAAAAATTTGTGTGAATTGTGATTACTGTATTTTTAAACTCACTGCACCTACCTGAACTAGTTGGAGACTTTTCCCACCAGCAGGCACCTACAAAACAGCGGATTTTAGCGCTGTAGAAAGGGCAAACATCGGACGCCATCGCTGGTAACGCGAGGCCATGCCCACTTGCTAGGCCACGCCCACCTCCCTCCCTATGTAAGCGCTGATTGGAGAGCGCGACACAGTGGAATAGACAGACCTCTGAGGCGGAAGCCGGAGGTGCAATTTGCTCGTTTTTTTAAAAAATTTGTGTGAATTGTGATTACTGTATTTTTAAACTCACTGCACCTACCTGAACTAGTTGAAGACTTTTCCCACCAGCAGGCACCTACAAAACAGCGGATTTTAGCGCTGTAGAAAGGGCAAACATCGGACGCCATCGCTGGTAACGCGAGGCCACGCCCACTTGCTAGGCCACGCCCACCTCCCTCCCTATGTAAGCGCTGATTGGAGAGCGCGACACAGTGGAATAGACAGACCTCTGAGGTGGAAGCCGGAGGTGCAATTTGCTCGTTTTTTTAAAAAATTTGTGTGAATTGTGATTACTGTATTTTTAAACTCACTGCACCTACCTGAACTAGTTGGAGACTTTTCCCACCAGCAGGCACCTACAAAACAGCGGATTTTAGCGCTGTAGAAAGGGCAAACATCGGACGCCATCGCTGGTAACGCGAGGCCACGCCCACCTCCCTCCCTCCATAAAATGTGCGTCCCACGCAAGCGCAGCGGACGAGCGCAGCGGGAGCGCCGTTTGCGCGCCGAAGTCGCGCCTAAGGCAAGCCCGTCTGCGACCAGACGGGACCAGGGGCCACAACCCCTGCCCCTTCCCTCTCCCAGGCTAAAACCTACAGCTCGGCGGCCATCCAGAATATCAGAAATACCATGGCTGCACTCTGCCCACATTCCTACCTCCCAGCTGAACTCCCCACTCGCTGCCCTGGCTGTGACCACTCTTTTGAAAAACCTGTGTTGCCAGTCACGAAGCAGGAGTACCATATGTACATGCTCAACTGCCGTTCTCTACCGCGTCATAGCACTCAAATTGCCTTACTATTAGAGGAGCACAACCCAGACGCCGTCTTCCTGACAGAGACATGGCTCACGCCCCATTCACAGCCAGACATAGTCTCCGCCCTACCCCCCGGGTTCCAAATTCACAGACTAGACCGAACCAAGGGAAGAGGCGGAGGCCTGGCCATCATCCTAAAAGACAAGCACTGCTGCCGCACCACTACCGAAGCCATTCCTGAGTGCGAGAGTCTAGCATTTAGCATAGACTTCACTGCAAACATCTCCTTCTCTGGTACTCTGATTTACCGCCCCCCGGAACCAGCAAAGCTGTTTCACAAATCCCTACCAGATATTATAGCCAACCGTATGGTAACCCCCGCCAATTACACGGTTCTAGGAAATTTTAATTTTCATTTTAACTCTCCCACAGATCTCACCGCTATGGAATTGATAGACGACCTCGCAGCCCTACAGTTGACCCAGCTGGTCACAGCTCCCACCCATGAAAAGGGTAATCTCCTAGACCCAATATTTAGCAACTGCACGGAGCTAACAGTGGGGCAACCCATCCGTCTTCCGTGGTCGGACCACTGCCTAATCCCACTCACCTGGCTCACCAACAAGTCCTCCCCACCCATCCCCCAACCCGTAATTAAGCGCAACTGGAAAAAACTCCCTTTAGAGCCTTGGATAACCAACCTCGAGTGCTCTCGCCCACCATCCTGCACAGACCCCAACCAAGCAAATAAATACTATGAGAGTTGGGTCAGGGACTCACTAGACACTATCCTACCTCTACGGAAATCTATACCAAAGAGGCTAAACAAAACTGCACCTTGGTTCTCAGACACTCTGAGAGACCAAAAACGCCTCTGCAGAAAAAAAGAGAGAGCCTGGCGACTAGATTTTCACCCTGATAAAAAATCCCAATATAAAGAGGCAATCAAAGCCTATAGAAACGGGGTCAGGATGGCACAGACCTCCTACTTCGCAGATAAAATTATGGCAGCTAACTCAAAACCTAAGGAGATTTTCCACTTAATAAAAAACTGCATTAAAGTGAATTCTGCCCCCCCCTTGACAAAAACGTTGGTACAATGCAACGAGCTAGCAGATTTTTTTCATGATAAAGTTTCTCAAATTTACTCCTCTTTCCCGGTAGCAGCCAATAACCCAGGACCACCCAATCATTCTCCTGTAACCACTCCCCCCCCCAGATCAGCCTACTTTAGAACGCTTCCCTCCACTAGACATAGACACCCTTCACAAACTGGCACAGCAGGTTAAATCCGGCTCCCCCCGCGACCCGGCACCTCCGGAGATACTGCTCCAGGCTAGCCAAGCCATCCTCCCCGTGGTTCTTGACCTACTCAACTCCTCCATCTCCTCGTGTACAGTACCCACTGGATGGAAAAGAGCTATGGTTCGGGCACTACTAAAAAAAAACACTCTTAACCCAGAAGACCACTCCAGCTACCGACCAATCTCATTACTTCCTTGGGTAAGTAAGGTGCTGGAGAAGTACATAAATTCCCAATTAGTACAATTCTTGGAAAATAACTTGCTCCTGGACCCAACCCAGACAGGATTCAGGCCCAAGCACGGCACTGAAACTGCACTACTTGCAATCACCGAAGAGTCACGAAGGACACTAGATCAGGGAGGATCAGTGGCAGTGATCCTCCTTGATCTAAGTGCGGCCTTTGACACGGTCAGCTATGCCACCTTGCTGAACCGTCTATGTAACACCGGCGTCACAGGTGAGGCTCTAAGGTGGTTTGACTCCTTCCTCAACAATAGATCCTTTCAGATCTTTGACGGGGATACAGTGTCAGCCATCAAATTCCTGAACTGTGGGGTACCGCAAGGCTCCTCATTAAGCCCTGCGCTGTTTAACGTATATATGAGGCCGCTGGCTGGGATCGTCGAACCATACGGAATAAAAATTGTTTCGTATGCCGACGATACCCAGCTAGTGGTCTCATTGGCGCAAGAGGGTACCAGACACACGTCAGCAGGTCTGATGAAATGCCTTGAGGACGTCAAGGAGTGGATGACTTGCTCCTCCTTAAAACTTAACGGAGACAAGACTGAGCTCATGCTCCTGGGCTCAGTATCCCCAGTATCGCTCACTCCCCTGTGGCCTCCGTGCCTAGGTACCCCTCCAACTCCTAAGGACAGCGTAAAAAGCCTAGGAGTTTGGATTGACAAAAATCTTTCCTTCTCCACTCAGGCCACCAAGCTTTCTGCCACATGTTTTGGCCTACTAAGAACACTAAAGAAGGTTCTACCCCTCCTACCTATGGAAGCCAAACAGGTGGCTATACAAGGCCTGATTCAGTCCCGGTTAGACTCGAACAATGCCCTGTATGTCGGAGCCCCAGAGATGACCCTGCGAAAGCTACAGGTGGTGCAGAACTGTGCAGCCCGCACCCTGTTGCAGATCCCACGGACTCAGTCAGCTAAACCAGCACTGAATAAACTACACTGGCTTCCAGTGAGACAGAGAGTGGCATTCAAGGCACTATGTATTGCCCACCGGGCCTTCTGGAAATCAGGCCCAGTTATCATTGACAAACTAGTCACGTAATACCACCCTAAGAGAAACCTCAGATCTACAGAAGCCTTTCTGGCCATAGTACCCAGAGTAAAGAGAGCTAGGTCCGGAGGCAGGATGTTCTCCTTGAACGCCTCCAAGATGTGGAACTCACTCCCTTTACAGCTCCGGGCCAACCCAAACCTACTCTCCTTCCGCAAACAACTTAAAACCTACTTGTTTGCGAGGTCCACTGTACTCTAACTTCCTTCCGCTTACTCAGCTCTGTCTTAGGCCTCAGCGCTTGGACGCCCACTGGGCAGCAATCGCGCTATATAAATGACAATACAATACAATACAATACAATACAAGTTGAAAATATTCAACAATGTTGTCATTAATCTCGCTTTTAAACACTGCGTCAAGAAGAGCATCAGTAGGGAAGCGCCAGAGCAAGTCTGGTTGTGTGATGGAGGGGATCTTGAACGATAGTACCACCGGAGAATGATCTGATAAGGTGTGCAGTAGGTAGTCCGCTGAGTGTGTATAAAGTAAAAGGTCAGGGGTCAGGTAACGATGCTCTATATGGGACCACAAACCGTGTGGCGTAGAAAAAAAGGAAAAGCCACTATCAGCAGGGTGGAGATGTCGCCAAGCGTCTGACAATAAATTGGCTGTTAATAAGTCTGTAAGTTCACGTGTAGAGTGTACTTTAGTGATATGTCCCGGCCCTGTATTGTCAAGTATAGGTTGCAGCGTGAGATTAAAATCTCCACCTAGGATAATGGAGTCAATGGCAGATTTCAAATATGCATGGAGATACCAGAGAAAAAGCCCTTCACATCCACATTGGGGGCATACACATTTACCAACAGTATCTGTCTTGTGCCAAGAGTTCCTGCCACCAGTAGATACCGTCCCTCAGGATCCTTAACTACGGTATACGTCTGAAATGGTATAGATTTGTGGATCAAAATTCAGACCTCGCATGAGTAGGTGCTGTAACTGACGAAAAAGCGATTATTACCCCAGGAAAAGGCAAAGAGATTGTCAGCAATGGCAGTGTAATGGGTCTCTTGCAAAAAAGCAATATGTACCTTGAGGCGGGAAAGGTAAGCCAGCACCTGTCTACCTTTACAGGGATTAGCAAGGCCTCTAACATTCGAGGACTTGAATTTCAGCTCTAATGCCCCTGAGTTCCCACCCGTCTGTGCGGAAGAAGTGTTAGGCAGATGTGCGTAAAGATGTCAATATGAACAATCAAATTATGCCAGCTGAAAAAGTGAACCTCCTGCATGAAACTAACATATCATACAACATAACCAAACTCCCAACCCACCTCCCACCACCCACATCAGACATCCATCTAGCCTGTATCCGGTGAATCTCATTGTACCCAATAACATAGTAGGTGATCTTCTAGGGGAGACGCAACGCTCAAGGGGGGGGGGGGGGGGGGGGGGGGCAGGGGGGACTGCTAATATTAAGATAGTGATAGCAACAAAACATTTGCAGCTAATGACATAGACATAAAACAAAGTTATATAACTAAGGCGTGTCCCCTCAATGCATCAGATAAACCATCAACGAGCTCAAGTTCAATGGTACAGACCACAGAGGAATCGAATGTAGTACAGTGCATAAATAGTAGACCAAAGGGCAGTGACTCTACTTCCCGGGAGAGGAGTTTGGTTGCGGTTTGTGATGCTTTACCATTAAGCTGAAAGCACAGACGCGCTGGGTAAAGCATGGCAAATCGAACATTTGCATCTCTCAAGGTCCGCTTGATATCCTGAAATTTACGTTGGGTCCTCTTGGACCAGTAGAGTAAAATCAGGGAAGAAGGACAAAGACATGCCCTGATAGTGCAGGTCTCCCTTGTCTCTGGCCATGCATAGGGCAACGTCCTGATCATGATAGTTTAAAAGCTGAGCAATTATGAGTCATGACGGGCTCTAGGGGCCGACTTGGGGGCGAGTGCCCTGCGGGACCCTTCAATTGCGAATATGGAAGTGAAGGAGTCTCTACCAAAAAGTTCCAATTGGAGTCGTACCACTAAGCATGGGCGGAAAATCCGTTACGCTCGCGGATTTTGCGGATTTTCTGTAAATTCGCAATCCGCGAACGCTCGCGAATTTACTGAAAATCCGCAAATTCGCACGCAGCGGATTTTTTTTTCTTGGTGATACAATTTTGCGGCGCGCGGCGTTTACTTACCGTCATTCAGCGTTTGCCGAGTTGTTTTTCTTGATATTTTGCGAGTGCTGCGCCATTTTGGATCTTGCTGCGGGATCCCGCGGGAATTTGGCGAGCGCGATTACGTAATCGCGGCTTGCCAACTTGCACAGCGAGAGTTTGTCAACGCGAGTACGCCGTGATCACGTATCGCGGTACTTCGCAATTGCGAGCTTGTAGATGCGGCGAGCAGCAACAATCTCGCACTCGCGAAAATACAAAATTTGCAATTCTGCACAAGAAATCCACCAGCAAGCAGCATAAACCTTCTGGAAATGATGATTTTTATGTGAATAACTCCTCAGGTTGACATTTGCCTGCACTTTTTTTGCGAGGAGTCCATTTTGAGGAGGGGGGGTGGGAGGAAGGAAGTGCCCCACAGTCTTCAACTTCCTGTTCCTGTCCAGCAGGCTCCTCCCAGTGCTTTGTCCATCTCCTGGTCACTTTTCATTTGGATCTGGAGCTGGAAGGATTACTTTTTGTGGATGCTGCTGGATATTTGGATTTGAGGCCTTTTTGACTTTCTTTGGATCACTTTTGGATTAGAAATTTCCCAAGTAAGTTTGTTTGGGGCATTACAGTTGCTGCAACTACAATTTTGGAATTTTCGATTTTTGGGCTGTTTTAGGGCCTTTTGCCCAGGGGTACTCAGTGGTGGGTGCACTGAGTCTTTCTGTGGGGTGTTTTGAATTTAAACATCATGGAGGGGCTGGATGGCTTGGGATTGTGCTGATTTTTCTGTGATTTTCGTTTTTTTGGCCTGTTGTGGCCTTTTCACCAGGGGTAGTGAGTGGTGCATGGGCCTAGTCCTTCTGTGGGTTGTCTTGAATTTAAACATCATGGAGGGGCTGGATGGCTTGGGATTGTGCTGATTTTTCTGTGATTTTCGTTTTTTTGGCCTGTTGTGGACAGGCCATGTGGTTGGGGGCCATTTTGAGTGCTGCTACAGGCCCTGGCCATGTGCTGGGAGGGAGGGGGCCATTTTGAATCCAGGCAGTGTTCTCAGGCCTGCACCCATTTTGCCTAGCTTTCATCCATTATGCCCAGGGGTAGTGAGTGGTGCATGGGCCTAGTCTTTCTGTGGGTTGTCTTGAATTTAAACATCATGGAGGGGCTGGATGGCTTGGGATTGTGCTGATTTTTCTGTGATTTTCGTTTTTTTGGCCTGTTGTGGCCTTTTCACCAGGGGTAGTGAGTGGTGCATGGGCCTAGTCTTTCTGTGGGTTGTCTTGAATTTAAACATCATGGAGGGGCTGGATGGCTTGGGGTTGTACTGATTTTTCTGTGATTTTTGTTTTTTTGGCCTGTTGTGGCCTTTTCACCAGGGGTAGTGAGTGGTGCATGGGCCTAGTCTTTCTGTGGGTTGTCTTGAATTTAAACATCATGGAGGGGCTGGATGGCTTGGGATTGTGCTGATTTTTCTGTGATTTTCATTTTTTTGGCCTGTTGTGGACAGGCCATGTGGTTGGGGGCCATTTTGAGTGCTGCTACAGGCCCCGGCCATGTGCTGGGAGGGAGGGGGCCATTTTGAATGCAGGCAGTGTTCTCAGGCCTGCACCCATTTTGCCTAGCTTTCATCCATTATGCCCAGGGGTAGTGAGTTGTGCATGGGCCTAGTCTTTCTGTGGGTTGTCTTGAATTTAAACATCATGGAGGGGCTGGATGGCTTGGGATTGTGCTGATTTTTAGGTGATTTTCGTTTTTTTGGCCTGTTGTGGCCTTTTCACCAGGGGTAGTGAATGGTGCATGGGCCTAGTCTTTCTGTGGGTTGTCTTGAATTTAAACATCATGGAGGGGCTGGATGGCTTGGGATTGTGCTGATTTTTCTGTGATTTTCATTTTTTTGGCCTGTTGTGGACAGGCCATGTGGTTGGGGGCCATTTTGAGTGCTGCTACAGGCCCTGGCCATGTGCTGGGAGGGAGGGGGCCATTTTGAATGCAGGCAGTGTTCTCAGGCCTGCACCCATTTTGCCTAGCTTTCATCCATTATGCCCAGGGGTAGTGAGTGGTGCATGGGCCTAGTCTTTCTGTGGGTTGTCTTGAATTTAAACATCATGGAGGGGCTGGATGGCTTGGGATTGTGCTGATTTTTCTGTGATTTTCGTTTTTTTGACCTGTTGTGGGCTTTTCACCAGGGGTAGTGAGTGGTGCATGGGCCTAGTCTTTCTGTGGGTTGTCTTGAATTTAAACATCATGGAGGGGCTGGATGGCTTGGGATTGTGCAGATTTTTCTGTGATTTTCATTTTTTTTGGCCTGTTGTGGACAGGCCATGTGGTTGGGGGCCATTTTGAGTGCTGCTACAGGCCCTGGCCATGTGCTGGGAGGGAGGGGGCCATTTTGAATGCAGGCAGTGTTCTCAGGCCTGCACCCATTTTGCCTAGCTTTCATCCATTATGCCCAGGGGTAGTGTGTGGTGCATGGGCCTAGTCTTTCTGTGGGTTGTCTTGAATTTAAACATCATGGAGGGCATGGGATTGTGCTGATTTTTCTGGTTTTTTTCGATTGTTTTGGGGTGTATAACTGAACGGATGTTCCTCTGTCTTCCATTGCTTTTAGGTGCACAAGACTCAAGAGAACCACCAGTGCCAGGAAGAAGTCCTGCAGCGGTGTGTGTGTGCAGCATAACGTCACGCGGCATCACGTCTGGCCACAGACAACTCTGCAACTCGTGCAACTGCGGCCTGCTGTTCTGACCTGCTCTGAAGAAGATGGCCCCAAAAAGAGTTCCCCGTAGCTCCTCTAGCAAGAAAGTTGCCAGTAAGGAGCAGAAGAAGCGAGTTACCAAGGAGGCTGGTGTGCCGGCCGCCACGTTTTTTGGGAGTAAAAAAAAAAGTACGCCTGCAGCAGCAGCGGGATCTGTTGGGGACCAAGCTGGGAGCAGCACCCCCGCTCCATTGGGCTCAGTGCCGCCACCACCACCACCACGCCAACTTAAGTCCAAGTCCTTGAGTGCTGCAGAGGCAGTCAGTGTACTTCTTCAATCACCATCGACCAGTGATGTTGGCTCATCGCAAGAAAGTAGCAGCATTGTCCCTGAATCAACACAGGTTGTTGTAACTCATCTGACAAGTGTTGAACAACCACAGCCGCAACAACAACCACATGTGCAAGTACAAGCCCAAGTACATGTGGAAGGAGAGGCAGCGCAAGGAGATGCGCAAGCAGAGGTGCATGGAGGGTCACAAGTGCCCACAATAGTTGTTCCTCCCGAAGTAGGGGCACATCAGGAAATCGACAATCAAACCGAGGTATCATTTGAGGAAGCCACTCCTCCTGATGATCATTCATTGTCTTCCACATCCCTAGCAAGGAAAAGATCAAGGGGGGTGTCTACATCTTCTTCAAGCCCACCTCCTTCTGATGATCTGGATGAAGATTGGGAACCATCACGGCCGCCTGAGAGTGAGGCACACCATGATCTGACAAAGGTACTTAAGCGTAAAAGGAAGGTCGTCGAAAAACTCATCGTTATGGAGTGTGATGATGAGGCTCAACAAGAAGTGGCGGATACTGCTGCTGATGAAGCCTCTCACGACGACGAGCCAGTCATCATAAAGGTCACTGCAGCCCCAGCGGGCATGCAGCAAAGAGACATTTTGACCCTAGCCCGAGAAGCTGCTGAGCGTGATGATGATGTCGACGAGGAGGCAATGGAAACACAACAATCATTGGAGTTAACTAGTACACCAACACCTACCGCTTCCATATTTCTTCCTCGCAAGAAGGGACCTCCATCCACCTCGACCTCAATTAGTGGTGGTGAAAGTGCACAACGTACTAAAGTCCGGCAATCCACATCCTCCACTTCATCTGGCATTAGCAGCAAGACCACCACCACCAGTATCGCCGCCTCCTCCGGCCCCCACAGACAATTCAAGTCCCCAGCTTGGGACTTCTTTAGTGTTTGCCCAAAAAGGGAAAACTTTGCCATTTGTAGCATTTGTAAGGTTGCAGTTAGTCGTGGTAAGTTTGGTACTAACTATGGTACCGGAGGCCAGAGAGGTCATCTTAAGAGACAGCACCCTGTCCAATGGTTTGCGCACCTACAGGCGATCAAGGAAGCCCTAATTGCACGTAATGAAAATGTTGATTTTTCATCTGATGATGACGAGGAAGAAGAAGACGTGTCAAACACTTCTCTTACACCCAGTACCCCTGTCAGCAGCACACCCCATATGAGCCACACTAAGAGTGTGGGAGAGAGTGAGACACCAATGCGAAAAAGTTCATCAGCGAGCGTAACTGGGTCGAAGATATCATCATCATCATCATTATCCCGTAAATGCTTGGTCCAGGGCAACATTAAAAAGATGTTGTTTACAGAAGCGCAATATGAACGCAAGCACCCACTGACGCGTCTGTATAACACTAAGCTGGCTAAAATGCTAGCTATGGACCTTCTCCCTTTTTCTTTTGTAGAAGGGGTTGGTTTTCTAGAATTAGTGGCAGCGCTCTGCCCTAAATGGAAGGTTCCTAGCCGGTTCTATTTTGCCCGAGTGGCGGTTCCAGCACTACATGAAGATGTTCTGGAGGTGATTGGGGCAGCTTTGCAGAAGAGTGCTGTTCACACTATACATCTGACAACAGACATGTGGACCAGTGGCGCAGGCGCTGATTACATGTGCATCACTGCACACTGGGTCTCTTTTTCAGGGGTTAAAGCAAAGCTAAACGCAGGTGTTGACCCGGACCAAGTTTTTAAAGCTGCTCGGAAACATGCAACACTAGCCATGTTTGGTTTGGACATTTTGGATGTGTTTAACACAAAGGTCCTTGACTGGCTGTCCCCAAAAAAACGCCAGATTGGTTATGTTTCCACGGATAATGGTGCCAATGTAGTTAAGGCCATGGAGCTGGGTGAATATTTCAGAGTGCCGTGTTTGGCGCACTGTATAAACCTGGTTGTCAAAAAATTCTTGAGTGATAAAGACAGTGCAGCGTACAGGGTAGTGGACACCTGCCGAAAAATGTGCAACCATTTCAGCCATTCTTTTAAGGCCCGGAAGCATCTGAGGAGCCTGCTATATGAACTTCGAATGCCAGTGAAAGCACTCTTTCAGGAGGTGGCAACACGTTGGAACTCAACCTTCTACATGCTTGAGCGTCTGTATGAGCAGTATACGGTACTCAATCACTATTTCTTAACACAGGGTACAGCTCAGAAGGAGGACCTGAGGATGGGTGCGGCGCAATGGGACATAGTTAAAAGCCTGGCACGCATGCTTCGTCCTTTTGAGTTCTTCACGCGTGCAGTCAGCAAGGAGGACTGTAATTTGGGAAAAGCTATCCCATTGTTGTACATGCTGGAGCACCAACTGAAGGAGGTGTGTTCTGTGTTTCAAAAAGATGAAAAAAACCAAGACCCTTTTGTTCTGGCGGAGAAATTATTAGAGTGCCTACAAGGTGATGAACGTCTTAAAATGATCCACTCAAACCAGCATTACATTTGTGCTACTATTCTGGATCCACGCTACAAAAAGGCGCTGCCAGGCCAAGCATTCTTTCCTTTTGCTGATGAAGATGTTACAAAGTACAAACAGTGGCTAGCCTCCTCAGCCAAGAGGTTTGAAAGAGAACGGCAGAAAATTGAAGGAAAAGGCAGTACATCAGCATCAGCAGGCCATCCCCAGTCACAGCAATCCACTTCTGCACCTGTGGCTGCGGCACAAGTGACCTCTCAGCCGTTAAAGACACCGGCAACCGGATCATCTGCACCACCAGACACAACAGTAACATTGGAGGCTGAAGAGGATTGGCTAGCTCCGCTTGGGTTTGGTTCTCAAAAGGTCACAGCAACAGCTAAGCAAAGTGGAGGAACCTTGGAGGAGCACCTTGAGTCGATGGTGAAGGACTATCTGAATGACTCAACAGAGGTCTATGTTAATGCTGACCCATTGGCGTATTGGCATGGGAAAAAAGAATTGTGGCCACAGCTCTCCAACCTGGCTTTAAACTACTTGTCTTGCCCACTCGCAAGCGTGTCTTCTGAACGTGTTTTCAGTGCTGCTGGTGGCATTGTAACTTCCAAACGGAGCCGCCTCTCGCACAAAAATGTGGAGAGATTAACAATGATCAAGATGAATCAGCACCTCATACCACCAGATTACAGAGTACGAGAAAGCACGCCGGATGAAGACGAGGTGGACAGCAACATAGATGAGGGAATTTCTTCTCTGTCAGGTGACACTGAGCTCACCCTGCCTGAATTCGCAGAGTATGATGACGAAGCCTTATTCTTATTCGTGGACCGTGACACCGAGCCCTGAAAATGAGACAAGGAATCAATAACTTTCTTTTTCGTCCTTATTCACTTTTATTCCTGTGTGTCTGTCTTTCTTTGTTGTGCACAGTTAATATAATTCAAACTTTAATCACCTAATCACAAAAACAAGCCCATCAGCAGAACTGTCTTCACTTGTTTGCTTATTGATTTGAAGGTGCCGCAGTCTGCATTCCTCAGGTTCACAAGTTCAGAAGAACATGCTCCTCTATCCTCCTCCTCCAGACTCCTATTTCCATCAAAGCAGAGGGCTGGTTTACGCCCAATGAAGAAAGACTCAGCACTTGTGGAGGTGTTCTACTTCTTTGCGGGTGAGTTGACGGCTCTGGGGCCATTGCTGGGAAGCTCTAATACCGGATAAAAGGGGTTTGGACCAAATCCGAGGCGGAAATTTTTGGGTGTTTTTGCTGACTTGCTTGCCTTTGAGGTGCTCTTTGGGGGCGTTCTGGCTGTTTGTGGGTGGGTTTCGGGGTCTGGGAGCACTGCTGGGACACTCTAATCTTGATTGCATTTGCTTTTCAGGAAATCCGTGGTGGTAAACCGGAGTTATGGCCTAGCTACACAGCGCGTTTGGACCGAAGGCCGAGAAATATTGTAAGTATGAGATTTTGCTTTTGGGCTGTTTGGGGGTGTTGTGCTTTTTGGCCGGTGGGTTGGCGGGTCTTGGGGCATTCCTGGGAAGGTCTAATACCGGATAGAAGTGGTTGGGACAAAATCCACGCTGATTTTTTTTTGCTATTTCTGACATTTTTCTCAATGTAGCGTTTTCGGGGGCCTGTTCGGGGGGCTTCCTGGTGTTTGTGGGTGGGTTTCGGGGTCTGGGAGCACTGCTGGCTATGGATACTTTACTTTGCAAGAGGTTTGAAGCAAATCCATGGTGGCAGAGGGGAGTTAGGGCCTAGCTGCAGAGCGCGCGCGGAGTGATTTTGGAAATTGGCAAAAAAATTACTAAGTTCCCATTTTTGTACTTTTGCTCTTTGGCTGTTTGGGGGTCTTCTACTCGTTTTCTCCTGGGTTGATGGCTCTGGGGCCATTGCTGGGAAGCTCTAATACCGGATAAAAGTGGTTTGGACCAAATCCGAGGCGGAAATTTTTTGGTGTTTTTGCTGACTTGCTTGCCTTTGAGGTGCTCTTTGGGGGGTTCCGGCTGTTTGTGGGTGAGTTTTGGGGTCTGGGAGCACTGCTGGGACACTCTAATCTTGATTGCCTTTGCTTTTCAGGAAATCCGTGGTGGTAAACCGGAGTTATGGCCTAGCTACACAGCGCGTTTGGACCGAAGGCCGAGAAATATTGTAAGTATGAGATTTTACTTTTGGGCTGTTTGGGGGTGTTGTGCTTTTTGGCGGGTGGGTTGGCGGGTCTTGGGGCATTCCTGGGAAGGTCTAATACCGGATAGAAGTGGTTGGGACAAAATCCATAAGGAAAAGCCTTTTGGCACTTTTTGTAACTTAGGGTTCGTTAGGGTTAGCCCTAGCAGCAGGATTGCATGTGTTTTGGGGTGTTCTAGATTTTTGCAACTGAGTTCTGGGGTCTTAGAGCACTCGTGAGAATGTGTAATTTTGGTTGCAAGTCATTTGAAGAAAATCCATGGTAGGAAAGGGGGGATTTGGCATAGTTAAAGAAAGCCTCTGCCACTATTCTTAACTTAGGGCTCATTAGGGTTAGCAGTATTTCTATTGCATGTGTTTGGGTGGGGGGGTTTTCGAGTCTTGGAGCGATGCTGGCTATGGATACTTTTGCTTGCTTGCAAGTGGTTTGAATACAATCCACGGTGGGTAAGGGGGTATTTGGGCCTACTTTTACTTTCGAAGTACGTTTTGTCACCAGTTTTCTGCTAGGCCTCGTTTTTTGAGATCTGATTGGGGGTCTTCTACATTTTTGCAACTGGCTTTAGTAAGGGTCTGGGAGGAAGCACTGCTGGGAAGGTCTAATTTTGCTCTAAAACGCAGTTTACAGTACACCTAGCTTGAGAGGAAAGATCCGCTAAATTATTTCGCCCATACTTATTTATCCTTGAAAAGGTGACTCAGACAGAGTACGCACTTTCAAAAATGTTGTACTGTCTATTAGGAAAATCAAAGTGTGACTTTTTGCACTACACAGCGTACATACCTTATATTTATTTATCAGTGCTGTTTTTCGTTCAATAATTACAGGCCGGGTTTCAGTCTGCAATGGGGAAAAAAGGATGGAGTCAGGCTTCACATTAGCGAGCCGCAATTCAGCATCCGCCAGGCAGGCAGTGTACAGGGTGATTCAGAAAAGGGGGCGGTGATGAACAGAGTGTCTGAATTAAGCAGACCACTCTTACCCAGTCCAAAGATCAGGGCTTGATCCATCACCGTTTTTTAGCTCACTGCACCATCCCAGCTCAGAACTTGGCTATATGCAAATTAGTCTGACCCTGGCCAAGTGCATCATGGGAACAGGGCAGACCAAACTACCAAGCCAATTCTTATACTGGGAAGGAAACAAGCTACCGGGGACCGGTTTCTGGCATTTCAGCCGTCTTCGGCCCGGCTTGCTTGAATCCTGATGGTGCAATGAGCAAGGGACTCACATCTGAGTATACCCTTCCACGCTTGTGGTGGACAAAAATGATTCAGAAAAGGGGGTGGTGATGAACAGAGTGTCTGAATTAAGCAGACCACTCTTACCCAGTCCAAAGATCAGGGCTTGATCCATCACCGTTTTTTAGCTCACTGCACCATCCCAGCTCAGAACTTGGCTATATGCAAATTAGTCTGACCCTGGCCCAGTGCATCATGGGAACAGGGCAGACCAAACTACCAAGCCAATTCTTATACTGGGAAGGAAACAAGCTACCGGGGACCGGTTTCTGGCATTTCAGCCGTCTTCGGCCCGGCTTGCTTGAATCCTGATGGTGCAATGAGCAAGGGACTCACATCTGAGTATACCCTTCCACGCTTATGGTGGACAAAAATGATTCAGAAAAGGGGGTGGTGATGAACAGAGTGTCTGAATTAAGCAGACCACTCTTACCCAGTCCAAAGATCAGGGCTTGATCCATCACCGTTTTTTAGCTCACTGCACTATCCCAGCTCAGAACTTGGCTATATGCAAATTAGTCTGACCCTGGCCCAGTGCATCATGGGAACAGGGCAGACCAAACTACCAAGCCAATTCTTATACTGGGAAGGAAACAAGCTACCGGGGACCGGTTTCTGGCATTTCAGCCGTCTTCGGCCCGGCTTGCTTGAATCCTGATGGTGCAATGAGCAAGGGACTCACATCTGAGTATACCCTTCCACGCTTGTGGTGGACAAAAATGATTCAGAAAAGGGGGTGGTGATGAACAGAGTGTCTGAATTAAGCAGACCACTCTTACCCAGTCCAAAGATCAGGGCTTGATCCATCACCGTTTTTTAGCTCACTGCACCATCCCAGCTCAGAACTTGGCTATATGCAAATTAGTCTGACCCTGGCCCAGTGCATCATGGGAACAGGGCAGACCAAACTACCAAGCCAATTCTTATACTGGGAAGGAAACAAGCTACCGGGGACCGGTTTCTGGCATTTCAGCCGTCTTCGGCCCGGCTTGCTTGAATCCTGATGGTGCAATGAGCAAGGGACTCACATCTGAGTATACCCTTCCACGCTTATGGTGGACAAAAATGATTCAGAAAAGGGGGTGGTGTACAGGGTGTCTTCTGGTCACCAACTTTGATGGACGAAGCGTCAGCTGGAATGGAGGAGTGCCGCTAATAAGAGGAATTGTTTGCTGCATGCAACTTACTTACCAAATTCAACAGGACTACTACAACAATACAGATACAGTATCCATTATTTTATTCAATGAGTGTGTGTGACTGCATTTCTTGGATCTCTCTCTGCTTCTAAATTGATCCCTACAGCCATTCTATATGTTTTACTTCGGCTATTTTTTTAACCTAATTTAATGTAGCCCTGTACTGTCGCATTCTGGCATTCACGGTTGTCGAAAGTACTACTTACTTTTCTGTAACAATGCATTCAGTAGTGCATGCACTTCCTTTATGTCACGTAAAAGATTTATGGTTAGCTTTGTAACTAAAAATGTCTTTGTTCAATTATTGTTTGTCCATGCTGTGCTTTTTTTTTCTCTCAACAAAACCTACCCAAAAGAAACCCCCATTCCTATCCATTTTACAAACCCTAACCCTCTTCCCCCGGGTTGTGTGGTTTTGCTTGATGTGTGACTAACTGACATCAATAATTCCACACACTTGCTGGGGAGGATAAGGTCATAGCAACAGGCTGGTGAAGGAATCCGAGGATATATTCTAGACTTACTCAGCTTCAGTACTATTTCTTGTAGTATTAGCCAATGTCAAAGAAATCCTACGCAAGTACAAGTTATACTATAAATACTTTACAATTTGTTAGGCTACATTGTGGCACTGTTGTAGTCTAGTGTACTGTCACCTGCTATATTCTCTATCGTACTGTTGTAATGCTACAGTAAGGACAAACCAGGTTTAATTTCCTTTTTTTCGATAGCCATGCAACTGCCACTGTGTCACACCACAAGTACCACCACAAGGAGGAGTAAATTTCAGCCGCCCTGGATTGCAACCTTAATTGCCATTTCCTGTGGAGGCAGCCCTGGGCCTAGCCCTACTTTCAAACAGAAATTACAGGTAAGATAAGCGTTTGGTTAGAGGTAGAATAATGGAGTATTAGGAGAGACGAGAGATTGACAGTAGTACTACTAAAGTCCTAGGACTATTCAGGAAAACAAACTTACTGTTAAACCCCCACCCACCAGACTCAAAAGCAGTAAAAAACAGGTATGGTCAGATAAAGTTTCAAAAAGTATATCTTTATAGCCCTAACAAAATAATCTCCCGCAAGACCCTCCCTAACCCCAACGATTGTCCTTCAAAAGTCCCCAAAAACCCAACTCCCAGTTCCCACCCCCCAAAAGTCTCTAAAAAAGGGGCAAGGGACACTATTGCAGGGTGCTGTTGACTTTAGCAGCCAGGGCATCATGCTCCTTGCGGAGGGTGGCATGTTCGAAGCGGAGGCCCTCCACCAAGTTCTTATAGTTCAGGACCTCCTGCTCCAGGTAGGACAGTCTGAGGGATAAGCGGCGCCGGCGTGCCTTGCAAATCCTGTGGGGGGCAGCTGCTGTCTTTGCTGCTCGGCGGTGGCGTTTGGCTTTGGTAGCCCGGCTCCGTACCGCTGGAGCACTGCGCTGGCTGGCAGCCCGCACGGAGGAGGATGCAGCTGTCCCAGTGGACGTTGTTGTAGTAGCAGACTGTGTCTCCTCCTCCTCCTCCAGGGCCACCAGCCGCCGATATTCAGCGACAGTGGCATCCAGCCTCCGTTGCCGGGCCATTTGAGCCAGCTCCTTCCTCCTTGATGGTCTCTTGGATTTGGAAGGAGCAACTACATGAAGAAAGAAAGACATAGTCTGTAACCAATGCTCCTTAAGATTAACACAAAATGATTGAGCAGAAAGTTGTCACAGTACAAGTAGCAAATTGAAAGCATAGTACATAACTATTGAGGACAGTATCTATGTAACCTCCGACTTCTTCATCCTTGCTCTAACATTAGTGGGAGTTTAAGGAACAAATTCTACTAGCACTATGGACTTCCATTACAGTCGACTATGACAGTACACCAGTCTTATTCTTCTTCTTCTCTCTTGTTTAGGAAAATTGGTACGTTATCTTATGCAAGCCGGCATAATGCCAGCGCAGTGAACTTGCACCCGAGAAAAACAGACGCACACCATGGTGAGTGAGACAGACTTGCGTTACTGTACCGGTCCAGTACATGCAGGTGGTGAAGCTCTTACTTTCCTATTACAGGTGGCACTGAGAATACTCTGTTAAAAGGGCTACTGCTTAATTAATTTAGCTTTCACCCTACAGTGCAAATGAGTATTAGAAAAGGAAAATGAAGAAGCTAAATAATCTGATTATCTATCACTTCACATGGGATGTATTTGATGACATATGGGATGACTTTAGGTGCTTTGCTTATTATTGAGTGAACAGTGATACACCCACACATGAATGACGTACTACTACTAAACTAAAGTTATTAAGAGAGGTAGGGAGTGTCCACAGTAATAACCGGAATATGCTGTGCTTGCAGTTGCAATACAAACTACTGCTACTATTCATGGTAGTATTTGGACAAAATTACAACTTCTTTTCCTTGCCTTTCCTGCACTGGAACGGACGTGCGGGTGCGGTGTTACATGCTCTTCAAAGTAACACTTAGTTCATCCAGTGACCGTCTACTCTCTCTAGATACACATATGCTATCTAAGAGTCAGATAGTACCATGAATGATCCAGGCATCCATCCATTCAAAGTATATGCACACATACAGTTTCTGTTTCACCCACCCAGGCTGTTCTCCTTCCACCCATCCTTGCTTCATCATTCACCCAGCCATGCACCATACCATATTCTTTCCTTCCCAGCCACCTCGGGGACCAAGCAAACACATATCATTCTTCTTTGCCAGTCATCATTACATTTCTCGTCCTTCCACACTTACTTACACCCTTCTTTCGCTTTTCGTTCATCCCATCCATCAAGTTCATCTCAGATCTGATTGGGATTCTTCTCGCCAAAAACTTCACAGCTAAGTCGAAGTACATTTAGAGGAGGCTACTAGCTGGTTTATTTATAATACACCCGTGCAGAAAGCACACTCTGCAGTCTTCAATCTCAATGAGTAAGGAATATATAGCTTACCTCTGCCCGCCACCACCGTGTCATCCCCCACAGAATTGTCCGGCACTTCCACCGCCTCCTCCCCAGAGTTGTCCTCCTCGTCCAATGCCACCACCACCTCCGCGCTGGCCCCGCCTCCAGATGTTCCACCTACAAAGTACATTTAATAATGTTAGAATACACCACTCACTACTATATAATATTTGGTCTAGGAGGAAGAAAGAAATGTGAAAAAAACAGTACATAATTTAATAATTTGTGACTGTCTACTCTAAAGTAAAAATGTCCCTTTTTCCAGGGAAGGCTGTTGTCTTGCTGCACTTTTTGGCACAACTGATGAATGCTTGCTTTTTATTTTTAACACGCACCACTTTTTCTCCTAACAGACAGAAGCTTGACTTCTAAGAACACGAGCAGGATCAAGTTCAAACCAGGTGAGAGCTCGGCTCGACCACAAGAAATGTGTCCAATTAATCGTCAGCACTAAGCACTTTTCCATTTTCAGTTAAACGTTTACTTTTATGACAAACTTGATTTTAATAAATGTGTTTACTTTTAATAAAGCTTTTAAACTTAAATAGACTCTGTGGTTTTTGGTCCTCCAGACTAGAGTGGATGAGCTAAAGGTTTTGCAATTTTTTCAAGCATAAGTCCGTGCCTCTGACATCATTGGGGAATAATCATAATCATCGGTGACTTTGGGAGATAAATGGCTCTGCCACACTATCTTGTCAGTAAGGAGATTGGGGGTTCAACTACAAAGTCTGTTATCACTGAGGTATGTGGAAAGTCTAACAGCACCTATTATAATTGATAAGCTAAGCAATGCATTATTTAGTGTCCATAGTTCTGTTTGTGCAGATTTGTCCCTGCAACACTAGTAGAATGGATTGTCCTCCTATCCAAACCAAAAGTAAAGTAGTATCTTATTCTTTCTTGGTGGTCATTCACCTTTTTATTGTTGGCAATTGTCAAAGCATAAACATTTAGAAGACTTGAAAAGACATTATGGACAATCCCAGAGGACTGCACTCTGTGCATAGAGCTATTGCTGACTAGAATGGGAGTCCAATGGAATTGCCAAATGTGCAATCTTAGTTAGCTACACAGACAGACTAATAAGAATAATCTAGGGGGGCGTGGCTGAGCGCGAAGCGAGATGGCCGCCTAGTTTGCGAGCTCCGCTCGCCACGGAATCAATCCTGCTACTATCCTGCCTTCCCCCGCTTGCACAAGCTCCGGGCCGACTTGCTGCGGCGTCGGAAGACCAGGGGATCCGTTTGCAGGGACTCCCGCGTCTGGATGGGTCCGGTAACCCTCCTTCCCGGCCCGCTTTGCCCAGACCGTGACTGAGCCCAGCTGCTGCCCGAGGGGACGGAAGTTGTTGCCGGGGGCCGGGATCACTCGAGTGGGCGGCTCTGCAGGCCGTGACAACCCTCGTTCATCTTCGCGGGAGGCAGCATTACCGCTGCACTGGTTGCCTTCATCGACCCGTGCTGCCGAGGAAACGGCCGCATTGGGGGACCTTGTCTCATTGATCAGTGAGACTTTTCCTTTGTTCTCGGCTGCTTGTTTGTGCCGGCTGGAAGGACGGAGGGGCGCCATTTTGGGTCGGTTAAGACGCTGCATACGCTGGAGCAGATCTGTGTTTCCTTTGCGGACCCCGGTGCCGGGCTTCTTGGAATGCTAGTATGTGTCTGGCTGAATCGCCCGTGGTGCTGTGATTCCGCATAGCCCAGTGTGTCTGCTGCATACGCTTCCTACCAGGTGCCCTTGGACGAACTAACACAAGTGCAGCCATTGCGGTACAGTGGATTACCAGTGTTTTTACAGTGTGGCGGACACCCGTATGCTACCTTTACCGCCAGCTCCCTGCCCGGGCGCGATCGTGTGAGCTGCGGCCACCGGCTGGGTCGGGCGCTATATTAAGTACTGGTGGATCTGTGCTGGCCGTGCACTATGGAACCCACGGTTCGGGACATTGTTGCTGCCCTGGGGTCTCTTCGCCTTGCCTGGATGAGGGAAGGCATGGAGCTCGGACGTAAACTGGATGTCATTCATGCTCTACTGACTACCGTGGACTTTGACGGTCCAGGGGAGAGTGCTGCTACTCATGATCTCCCACTGCCACTGGATGTCCCTGACGAATGCTTACAGATGGCTCAGCGGGAGGCCCTGCTTAGTGTTGAAGACGCGCTAGAGCCGACTGCTTGTGGTTATGAGACTTTGGTGCCCGACACTGGTGAGCAGAAGGACTGTCCTCTTCGTGCTGCTTCTTTGTCCGTTCACTCCACGCTGCTTGTACTGGGCCGTAACTTGGGAGCTGGGCTCGCTTTCTTCCTGCAGCGCCTCTGTGCTTGGAATGGTGGTCTTCTCGGGCCCCGGACTGTGGTGTCTCACAGGACATCGGCTCTGCCTTGTTTGCCTAACGATCCTGACTGTCTGGTGCTGGACTGCGTTGTTGACTACCTGGGGCTGCGCATTGATGGCAGGGTCAAGGTGGGCCAGGGTTGAATTTCATTTCTCTTCCTTGGATTGCCTGATAGATACCCGGTTTGATGTTGAACTAAGGACGCTTCCCTGGTCTGTGATGTCCGCATTTAGTATTTGGTGCACTATGGGTTTTTTGCGTTTCGAGCCTGAGCAACTTTGTGTAAGGGGGGGGAGGGTGGGCAATTGATCTTTATGATTCCCCCCGGTTTTTTCCCCTTTCATTGGGGCTCTTTGGGGGGATAGGCACGTTCATAGGGGGGGAGGGCCGCAGCCCCTTAGAATGTGCAGGGTGGGGGGTCGGTGAGAAGGGGTTCTTGAGCTTACTTTATCTTTGATCTATGGTCTTATCTTGTTTATGTCTTCTTCCTACATTTCGGGTTCGTTTTGAGGGCGACAGGCACGCTGCTAGGGGGGGATAGGCCGTAGCCTCTGCAGGGGTGCAGGGTGGGGGGGTTGGGGGTTGGGGTTCTTGTTTTGTTTTCCTTAGTTACTATGGTCCTTTTCTCTTCCTTTCTCTCTTTTGTGTCTTCTTTCTTTGTCTTTTCTTTCTGTTTTTTTCGGATCGGAGAGCTGGGTTAGTGGGACTCTCTCGCTGTTCTCCGCTTCAGGCGGTCCTGTGGGAAGTACCGGGGTTGCCTATGGTGCCGGGATGGGCGAGGGCTGGTATGTTGCTTGTATAGTATTTTGCCTACCTAATGATTGCTTTTAGACCAATAAAATGAAAACGCTCGCTATCCGGTTGCTCTATTGTATGCCTTGCCCGCTCGGTACCCTTGCTAGACTGTTCGGCTTTTGATCCTTCATATTCTATATATTTTAAAATTAACCTTCATTCATCCTGTCACTCAATAGACGCTCTGGTAATGGTGTAACTTGCGATGCTTGCTGATTAGATCAATGTTCTATTGAGTGGGCGTAAATTTGCTAATGTTTTCTAAGTCATAGCCGAGGCCGGCCAGGTGGTTGTAGGCCCGTAACTGTTTGCTGAAACTGTGAAATAAAGGTTTTCAAAAAAAAAAAAAAAAAAAAAGAATAATCTAGTAATACCACACGGAGTCATAGTCGAGGCAGGATAAGAATTTAGATCCAGTGTACAAGAATATCAAAGACGATTTAGAAAAAATCGAATGAGGAACTCTGGGAAAAAATAAGTACTCTATATTAAAATTAAAACTTACTGGGGCCAGCAAAGGAGCCCTTGCCTGCCCGATCCTGGCCTGCATCCTCAACAGCACCCTCCTCCTCCTCCTCCTGTGTCCTCCTCTTGCCCCTGGGGGAAGCTGATGTACAACATGAAAGAAAGAAAAACAGAAAACATGGATGATATTTGTCAACCAAATCAAACTTTTCAAAAGAACTAACAAAATATTTTGGCAAAATAGCAAATAGACAACTATTCAACGGGATATATTATTGACCAATCTTATGTGGTCTACTACGTTATTAGTATTGCTTGATTTGCGGACCGTCGAATTGTAAACTTCTTATGTAACTCACTACACAAAGTACTAAAAAGGTTTGCCTAGGATTGGCAGGCAGCAGTCCGCAGCACGCGAAGTGACAGCCAAAGTCCACCGTGATTGCAGATCAGCGCCAACACTAAAGTTTCCTACTACATTAACCAATCATTAAAATACTCAAACTATCAATCCACCACCACTATTTCTTCTTATCGCCATGTGTACAAAGGAAGGACTGGACTTGAGTCTGTAGGGGCTGATTTAGAAGCCCCTTGCGGCTCTTTTGCTCCATTGTTTCGTGACTTTTGTGACGCAGCGGCAGCACAAAAGAGGCGCAATGGTGCAGCGTATATTAACAACGTGACGCATATGGGAGATGCATCACGTTGTAAAGCCCTGCGCCATCAGGGGACGTTCCGGCGCAAGGGAGGGTGTTCCTGCGCAGGAACGCATCCTAAAAGTGGCTGAGGGAAATCTACAAGATTTCAATCACTCACTTTAACGACAATGATGCGTGACTCAAACCCTGCGCCTGCTTGAAGCAGACGTACGGCTTGACGCAGCTTTGGGGAGATAGGGCACCCCAGAGCATTGATGGAGCTGCGCCATCGTTGCGACGCAACTCCAGCAATGCGCCGCCCTTACGGCACAGATGCGTAACGCTTTGGTGACGTTTTGGGCCCATGGTGCGCCGCATTGTAAATACGGCGCACCATGGGTGATAGTGGCGTGGCGCACAATTACTGGCGCATCCCTGCTACTTTGCAGGGATGCGCCAGTAATTAAACATCTGAACCTTAGTGTGTAGCATTACGCAGTTCTTTAAACTACACTCATACATAATTTCACTGGCCAATGAAAGGAACACAAAATCGGAAACAAATAAGCATAGTAGCAGCACTACTGAGAAGGAGAGCAGTGCACCTGAAATGCACAGAAGATTTTGAAATATAATATACCTACAATGTAATGAGCAGCATTATTGCTCTTGGTAAAAAAAAATTGCAATATAATAACACAGCAGGAGAAAACAGAGTAGTAAAGAAATAGCTACTACTACTACTCACCAAGCCCGGGGATCTCGAGGCCAAGCAGGTCGAACAGATCTCGTTCACGGGTAAGGACATCCGTCCAGCGGTGGGTGGCCTGGTTGTAGGTGCGCCGGACCCGAGAGTGGTGGTACATGGCCCGGCACACCTTATCCCACCGCTTCCGGCTATCCCGCATACCGTACCCGCCTCCGATCTTGCCGCCTGCCATTATGGTCCTGGGGAGGTGGCGCTGTACATAGAACACTAGTGCGCCCACCTCCTCCGGGCTGAAAATCTTCCGGGGTGCGACTGTCTCCCCCCTCAAACGCCCGCACGGGAGCCGGGCACGGGGTGCGGGACCCTTCCCCTTCTCGGGATGCTTCCCGGCTCCCTTCACCATGGTCTGGGCGGAAAGGAATAAAGAAAATAGAATAGGGAAGAGAAGAAAAGAAAAGAGTTTAAAAAAGTAGTTTAAAATTAACAAAAAGTAGCAGTAAACACAAAAATATAGGGCTAGAAAAATAGAGGGGTAGATAATAAGTAAAATAGATCAAAAAAAACTTCAAACAAGCAAAGGATGGCACAGATTTAGAGAGGATACAAGAAGCATGCCCAGAACCATAGCAATGAATGAGAAACAAGAATGCCGCGCCCGTTCACAACTGCGCGGGTAAGTTCGCGCGAGATGTTCCTCGCGAACACTCGCGAAATTGTACTTGCGAGCCGCACACTTTGCGAGATTACACTTTGCGCCCGGAAACGGAAATACGTCATGCAAACAAGATGGCCGCGCACCTTGAACGACCGCGAGGGTAACTTCGCGCCTTGCGCTACAAGCGGCTCGCGAAAACTCACAAAACCTTGCGAACTAACACGCTGCAAAAAAAGAAATCGCATATTCGCACGAATTCGCGGCTTCCAAATCCGATCTCGCGCGTGTTCGCGCCCCGCGAATCCCACGAAATTGCAGAAAAACGAGTTTTGCAAAACTGAAAGCAATCGGCAGGTGCAAGAGTTCAAACTCATCATTAGTAACAATTCCCTGTAGTGCTTCCTGACTGGGGTCCCTCCAGAGTTCAGTTGCTAGTTGCAACAATTGTATGACCCTGCTCTGACCCTCACATCAGGCTCATAGAATAGCTATAAGTAGGCCACAAAGGTCCTGGGAAAAAAAATTGCACTGCAACAGAAAGCAAATTACTGATAAGGAAGCAGGTGCCAGACCTGGAATTTTAAAACAGTGACACATTAATAAACTAACCCCAAATTATTATTATTATTTTTTTTGCACTTATAATGCGCGCAGATACCCACAAAGGGTTTCCCGGCGCAAGGAATGGAAGGCTGAAAACACAGAAAGCGCAGAAAGCAGCCCATTCAAAGACCGCGATTATTTATCAAAGAGCCAGGTTTTAACGCCTTTCTTAAAGCTGGCGAGATTTTCCTCCTTACGCAGGGCTAAGGGAAGGGAGTTCCAAAGAACTGGTCCCAGATGGGAAAAAGGCTTTCCCCCCATACAGGCCAGTTTAAATCTAGGAACCACAAAGTTTGCTCCATTTAAAGAGCGGAGGTTGAGTACAGGAACGTAGGGCCTAACCAGTTTTTGCAGGTACTTTGGTGCGGTCCCTGCCTTGATCTTAAACATATAGGTCAGCGCTTTGAACCGAACCCGGTTCTCAACTCTGAGCCAGTGCAGGTCCTTTAGGTGCTTCGAGATCCTAGCTGTCCTAGGGATCTTACATAGCAGCCTGGCTGCGGAGTTCTGGACCAGTTGAAGCCGCCTAATCACAGCTAAATTGGAACCCAGATATAAGATGTTACCGTAGTCAAGCCTAGATGTAATCAGTGCATTGACTACGGTCTTCTGGGTATCCACAGGCAGCATCCAGATGATCTTCCGCAGCCATTTAAGGATAGTGAAGCACGTACCAGCTACTTTATTGACCTGCTGTTTCATCGATAAAGAATCATCGATGCATACCCCTAAGTTTCTGACTTGGGTAGCCGGGCTGGGAAAAGCACCCAAGGATGGCGGCCAATGGGTATCCTGCCACAGATCTCTCTTTTTACCTAGGAGAAGAATCTCCGTCTTCTCCCCGTTGAGCTTTAGCTGATTTGTTGACATCCAGCTGAAGACTTCGTGAAGACCTAATTTCAGCGCAGATGGGGATGAAGGCTTTGAGTTGGTAAGAGAAAAAATAATCTGCGAATCATCCGCATATGTCATGAGTTCTAGACCTACTCGCTCTGCTAAATCGGCGAGAGGGCGGAGATACAGGTTAAAAAATAACGGGCTCAAAATTGAGCCCTGAGGCACGCCATGGGGTGAAGGAAAGGTGTCTGACTGAGCTTGCGAGGACGAGATCTGAAACGTCCGGTTGCTCAAGTAAGACGCGATCCAGTCTAGCGCTTTCCCTCCGACACCATCATCACTCAGCCTAGCAAGCAGTCTGTTGTGTGAGATGGTGTCGAAGGCCGCACTTAGATCAAGTAAGACAAGAGCAACCGTTTGCCCCTCGTCCAAAAGTCCCCTGATCTTCTCGGTGACTCCCAAGAGGGCGGACTCGGTGGAATGGCCCGCCCTAAAGCCTGACTGAGAAAAATGGAGTAAGTTGTTATTCTCCGTATATATTGAGAGTACACCGTGAATATGCTTCTCTAAGATCTTTGAGAAAGCGGGCAACAGGGAAATTGGGCGGTAGTTGGCCAGCACCTCAGGATCAGCAGCCGGCTTTTTCAATAGAGGGCTGACCATGGCGGGCTTCCAAGCCGCTGGGACGGTTGCCAGATGAATGGAGGCATTTAAGGTCTCAGCAATAGTCCCCAGAGCTGAGTCATCCAGTTGGCTCAGGATGCTAATGGGGAGAGGGTCACAGGGAGAACCTGATTTAGTGGAAGCAGCTAAGGATTTCAGAGTGTCCAAGGAGATGGGTGGCCAAGAGTCAAGCCGTTGTCCTGTTGGGTTTACAGAAGATGGAACTTCCCTGTCATCCCTCACCAGGGGATTAATATTGGCAATAATGTTCTCGATCTTTTCCACAAAGTACGTGGCAAGATTTTGACATTTTTGAGGGGTCAGGGGGGGTGCGGCCGCCATAGAATTAGCTCCGGCCAGTTCTTTGACTGTATTAAAAAGAGTCCGTGCTTTATTGGCGGCAGTGTTGATGGTCTCAGTTACATAGCATGCTTTGGCTCTGGTGCAGGCCATGTGGTAGAGGTTTCTGGCCTTACGATATGTTTCCTTTTTTAGAGGATCATAATGTTTGCGCCATTTCCGCTCGAGTGCCTTACACTTGGTTTTTTCTAGCTTTAATTCATCATTGTACCAAGGAGCTGGGGGACGGTGAACATTCCCTCTGCACTTGGTAACGGGCAAACAAGTATCGACTGCTCTCTCCAGCCAGGTATGGGCTTCCCGCGCAATCGTTTCCATATCAGTGCCCAGAGTGGGGGGGTGTATTTTTAGTGCATTCTGCAACTCGGTCAGGTCTAACCTTTTCCAATTTCTCATAAGAATTGGAGGCCGAGCAGAGTGTGGCAGCTTAGATTCAGTAAGAGTAATACTAAAAAGAGTTAAAAAGTGGTCTGACCAACAAATAGGGTCAGTTTTCAACCATTTTAACTCCTGTATGTTGGATATAATAGGGTCCAACAAATGGCCAGCTTGATGAGTAGGGCCCTCATTCCGCAGTGTCATGCTCAAAGTAGTAAAATCTTCCAAAAGATTGACAACTGTGCTATTGGATTTGTCCTCCAAATGGAGATTTAAATCCCCCAATATAGTCAGGTTTTGGGCATTCAAAAAGTAAGGTGAGATAAAATTAGCCAAATTCGCAGCCCAGACATTGCTGCCTCCAGGAGGGCAATAAATTAAAAAAACAGAAAACGTAAAGTTTGGGTTCAGTGCAATTTTAAAAAATGCTGCTTCGCATCCGGGGATGTTGACCATTTCAAGATCACATTTAAATTCCCTATTAAAAATCACAGCAATACCCCCTCCTACCTGTCTTTCTCTATCTACTCTAACAATAGCATAATTAGAGGGCAATGCGGCCGCTACATCGGGACCAGCACCATCATGCAACCAGGTCTCCGTTAAGAAAATCGCACATGGTTTTTCCTCTGCTAAAAGGTGGTAAATATCTGCTTTGTGTTGGGGCAGTGATCTACAATTAACAGTGTAGAATGTGAAAGAACGGGTATTTTGAGCCGAGGTTAGAGTAGGTGTCTTAAGTTTGTTTGATGCGTCTGGGTGGGGCTGAACATTGGATAAGGCAAAAGCACAGTGAGGACATGCTTGAGAGCCTGCTAAGGAAGGGTTTAAAATGGACATTTACTATTGTTACTAGGGCGCAAAGCCCTTAGATGGCCCGCAGAAAACGTACCTATGACAGCGTTTCCTGCCCCGTGACCCGGCCTGGCCCGGACGGGCACAGACGGGCTGGTCTTAGGCTCATCTTTGGCGCAGTCAGAGGCGCCTACCCTGCGCGCCATCGCTGCGCACTAGGGCCGACGAGTGGCTAAATACCCTCCAGGAAGCGGAGGTCTAGAGCGCTAACCGCTCGACGCTCCGTGAGGTGCCGCCCCTGACCCGCCCTCGACAACCGCGATTGGCTGGAGTGCCGGTGCCGGTTAATTCATGTCAGTTGAAGCAGGGCAGGTGTGCTTGCTTTTCCCCCCCATAATCTACAGTGATGATGAACCAGAGGGTGGCATTGATGTAACAGAGGGTGGCATGGGTGATACAGAGGGTGTCAGTGGTGAAACAGAGGGTGCTGGGAGGCTGTGATGATGAACCAGACAGAGAAACAACATAGTCGCGACCGTTGCGAGCCGACAAGTAAGTTCGCAATTGCGAACTAGTACCAAATCCTCGTGAACTGGCAGAAACCCTTGCGAACACAAAAAAAAAGCCGCAAATTCGCGAGAATTCGCGGATTTTGCGGATTGCGAGTTCGCAAATTTGCAAAATTCGCGAACGCCAGATTCGCAAAATTCGCCCATGCTTACGTACCACATATGCCTCCATGTGCCCAGTGTTAGTGGATTCTGCTACCCCTGCAATTCTTACATTATTGCGTCGGGACCTGGCTTCCAAATCTTCTGCCTTGGTTGCTGTAGTCTTGAGTCATTCCGTTAGCTCTAGGCACTTAGTGATTGCCGATTGAGAGCCTTCCAATTCCGAAATGCAGTGTTCAGTCACGTCAATGCGAGACTCATGCTGTTCATTCCGGCCATACATGCTTTCCAATCTGGCTTCCAGGGTGTCAAAATGTGTGTCTATGGTCTGCAACCCAGCTCTCAGTTCAGCTACCACGGCAGGCTGATCGGGGTAGGTCAATAATTGAAATGGATGCAGCAGGGCACCGTAGCAGAGACTACAATGAGGTGGAGGCACAGATGTGCCTATAAGGGGCCCATTGTAGTGTCTGAGAGTCAGGGCAAAAAACAGTGTGTAGGAAGACACCACCAAACCCAGTGCTAGCAATGAGCAGTAGCATGGTGTGGGAGAGAGGCTTCGAATAGGGCCTGTACATTAATTCCTTGTCAGTTTGCCATGGGCACGTATGGGGTCATGTTCGATGGTGATGAAGGCGAGAAGTGGAGGCCCCCCACGGTACACATGCACAGCTGCAGTGGTCCAAAAAAGAAAAAAAAAATCCCGGCCCTGGGGCCCAGCGGCAGCAGGCTCCCACCAGGAGGCATACACCAGAAACATGCGATAGAGAGCTGGGTGGGGGGGGATGGCTCGCAGGGTGGACCGAGGGCAGGGAAGACTCACCGTGCCACATCCCCAATCATTGGAAGAGTGCGGGCCTGGATACTCTGGATCCCCACGCCAGCTCAGTCACCACTTCTGCTCTGGGCTCGATTTAAGAGGAGCCACTCTGTCAAGGCCGCAGCCCCTCCCTCAGGCTCACCCAGGGCCTCCAAGGGCTGCCTCAGGCCGCTGCCAGCGAGCTGCTCCGCACAGGGGCGTAGGACACACTAAACTTCTGGGGGGGACAGGGACAACCTTGTGGACTTCTCAGTGACCCTATATAAATCACCGCCAGTTAAACAAATACAATTGCATACTTTCGAAGTGAAATATTGAGAAAAGCAGGCATGTTGTCACAGTTTACATGTATACTTTATTGCTATTTACAGTCATATAGTAATCAGACCAAATGTTAAAAAACATGTATATGAATCTTTCATCTTCATGCACCAAGCAAACAAAGGTCGCTGACTTAAGGTGGGGCGTTGTGTTTGCAAGTGCATTACAGTTTTAAAAATACCTGCTGCTGCTGCATTCCTGGTATCCAGCAATTTTCAGGCAACAATAAAAATGTGAATATAACTTCGGTGATTAATGTTCTTTATTGAGAGAGATCGGAGGTTTGTCTAGTGGAAGTTTAGACTCTTGGTAAGGTAGCTACAGTGGGGTAATATGCCTGCTGCAAAGAACGTGTACCACGCAGATCACAAAATGCATATCATGTAAATAGGTCAGTGAGTTACTGCTTTTGTCTGAGAGATTATTTTGGTATTTGCAGTTTATAAGTTAAAATCCTAACATTGAACAGTGAGCTATTAACCGTCATCAAATAACTGCATGAAAACTTCAAGGTATAGATTAGAACGTTACGAGTTTTCCCCAGTCTTTCCTAATCCTAATGTTGGAAAATGTGTTCATTAGGATAGAAATCAATTCTGATTGTTTAGGAGAACCCCCCAACCATGGTGTTATGTTTTACATTCTGAGTTTGTGCTTCTTAGTTTTGCAAAGCCATCCTGTGCCCTTGGCACTCCCCAACGTTTTGCTGACTGGTACTGGTGGTACCTGACTCTGACTGACCCTGGCCTCTGCCTGAACAGGCACAGAACCAGTGCTATTCTGAAAGAGACACTTAAAGATACCGTGAATACACCTACATTCACTAGGGTGCACCATGGGTTAGGGTACCGCTATGATTGGCATGAACTCTCTTATAAGGCCCTAGTACATAATAGCGCAGGGGGATTAAAACTACCTTTAAGTCCCTATAATATAATAGGGCAAGGCAGTTTAGAGGCCAGCAGCCCTTTCTGCGTTTGCATGTGTGCGCTGCTGAAGCCTGAGGTCAGTTTAAAAGTAGCCCTGTGTTGTAGGACTGCTTTTAAGATGCAAATTGTGCCTAAACTTGACTTTTGGGTTTGGGGAACTTACAAATTGATCAACTACAATGTTGGGGCAAAATTAAGTTAAGTGGGAAAAAAGTCCACCTAACTATGGCTGTATCATAGTTGGCTCATAATACATCATCTGCTGGATAATCTAACTATTTCACCCAAAA
Organism: Lissotriton vulgaris; assembly: GCF_964263255.1. Taxonomy (NCBI): domain Eukaryota; kingdom Metazoa; phylum Chordata; class Amphibia; order Caudata; family Salamandridae; genus Lissotriton; species Lissotriton vulgaris. The sequence continues at coordinate 1,059,903,824 of NC_141693.1, read as the reverse complement.
CAATTTTGCAGCTGAAACGGATCAAAAATTACTAAAAGAAATGTGACTTATGTTGCTGTGAAGTGTAGGGCCTTTTGCAAAGGTTGACTGGTCACCTTTCCCACTGCTGCATTTATATGTTACACAGGTACTAATGAGGCAAAAGCTTTGCAGAGGCTGTAAGTATGTATAAATATGTCAAAATAATAAAGTATCAAAAATGCACCGCATTACGTTGCAGCCTTTTTATTGTTGCATAATTAGACTGCAACATCATTTTGGCCTCCATTGCTGCATAACTCTAGTGGCCCGAAAGCAGGCTGGACAGGTTAAAAGTGTTTGTGCATGAAGCAGAGACCATGAAGTTTGCAAATTTAGGGGCTGATTATGATGGCAGGCAGACTTTAGTTCGTCCGCCATCGAATCAGGGAATAGGACCGCTGGCCTTCAAGGTGGCGGCCCCACAATAGGCATTACAATGCGACCGCCACTATGGCGTTCGCAGTGCCTATCTTTTACATTGCAGCAGGTTCTGCTAGCTGCATCATCCGCTGCAATGTAAAAACTGAAATGTTACATATATCACTGCACTATGTGGCAGGCACAATGCGGCGCCTGCCATATGGTGCAGTGATATGTAGGGGGGCATCTTAGATGCCCCCCGGGTCCCATGTCTGGCGGCTGTGGGGAAAGGGGACTGCTACGGGCCCCCAATGTCCCTTTCTGCTAACTTTTCCATGGGGGGTGAACCGCCATGGATAGGCTGGCTAGTAAAGGGTATCGTAATCCCTACTGTGGTGCCTGGTTGGCACCACCAGCATTGTAGGAACCACGAGCCCCTCCGCTGCAATAGCGGGATCAAGGAGTCAGTTGGGTGTGTGGCGGTTGGTCTTTTTGACCGCCAGTGATCTACCCGCCATTGTAATATGGCTGGTGGTGATGCAGTCACCGATGGCGGTGGGTCCGCCACTGACGGGGTGACGTGGCGATCCCACCTCCATTATAATCACCCCCTAAGTTTGGTGTACATGCAAATCCTTCATTGTCGATCCCTGGTGAGTTGCACCACTACTGCTGAAAAAGGCCAATGGAGGTACCAATGGGTGCTGTGGACTGGCCTCAAGGATCTTGTGACCTCAGAGTCACTGTCGATCTAGGGTGTGCTTCTGCGTATGCCTGCTCTCACGACTAGAGGTGAACTGCAGTATGGATTGTGGTGGACAGGCCTTCAAGGTTAACTCACACTTGCCACCGTTAGAGTCCACCTGCGGGTGCTAAGACACCAGGGCTTTTTAGGTCTATTGGGCCTTCTAAGGTGTAGCATCGGAATGAGCTCTGTCAGGAGTGTGGGCTCAGTGGACTGGTCATGAAGGCTGAAAGTGGTGCTCCAATTCCAAATTCAGCAGCTCTGGTCAGAGTGCCACATCCTATCCCACACTGAACACCATACTGCCCCATTGAGAGAAACTTGCACTGCCTTCAGCTACAACTCAATTGTGCTGCGACTAAATTCAAATTATGCACTAGACAACAGTAAAGTGCTGCCTGAAAAAAACGAATAACACCCTGGAAAAAGCAAACACTCATAAGGAATGCAAGAATAAGCAAAGCATGTGAAATGTATTCAGGAACAACATGGTTACCTTAACAGTTTTAAACTCATTATTCAGAAATCAGTAAGTGATTTTGCCTGAAAAATTCAGGACATGGTTACAGGACCAGGAAGGGACCCGTTTCAATGCCCATTGCTTATATCCTTTCAAAATGTAAGCAGTTTGGTTTAAAAAAGACCACATCCCGAACACAGAGCCACAGTACACATTTTATGAGCTAAAATAATTAAAATAGTTGAAAACGATCATATTAAACGTCTCCACTCCACCCATCAACCAGGTATTGCAGTCCCTTTAGGAATGGTGCACTTCCCCACCCTGAAAAAACAATGTTGTTCAAAGAAAGAAGAAAAAAGAAAGTAGCGCTTTCACTGGCAAACTCTGTAAAGTGGCGCTAATGTGTGTGGGTGTAAATAACAATCTGGTCTGTCTGCTGACCACTCTGTATCTCTTTATTTAGGTATTTAATTATTTTTTCTCTCCGTCCCGAGGTTTTTCTTTGGAATGGGAACATTTCCAGCCAAAATGTTCTGCCTATTTTGAATCCATTTCACAGGGAAACAAATAAAGAAAAGGAGAGGCACGAGAGAGTAGTAAGAGCTGTCTCGAAATCAGAACTTAAGGAGGAGCGTGACAGAGATAGAAAGAGATGGAGGAATAAAGAAAGAGAGAGGGGGAGGACAGATGATCGAGGCAGATCAGGAGAAGTGGACACTGTCCTTGCCTTCTCTGGGTATGAAGGAAAAGAGACACGTTTTTTTCCCACTCTGCCCTTCCCAGAACTGAGACTGACTGCAGAACAACAAAGGGCAGAGGGCGGGTGGCCTCTTTGACTCCAGGCAGGTCAAGTGCAAGGCCATTAAGTAGTGCTTTCGTGTGCTAATGGCCCTGCACATAACAGAAGGGAGAGGGGAAATTATTTTTTCGCCTCGCTCCCCCCACCCTTGTCCCCTGTGTCCCCCCCACTGTAAGATCTGGGGGGATATGTCCCCCGCACCTCCACCCCAACAACACGTGCAAGCGCAGATACCAACCCAACACTCATCACACGCGCAGGTGCAAGCATTACCACCATTCAGTGGACTGGCAGACCCGTCGACGGCAGCACCTAGGTGGGCTATTTGGCTAGGGAGACTAAATAACTATTTTATAGCCACCAGGGAAAAAGACAATGAAGTGAAGCGTTCACTACTACTTCACTTTGGAGGCGAAGAAATATACAAAGTATTTGCACATCTCCCGAACACAGGAGAATCAAATAACTACGATGCCGCAGTGCAAGCACTTAATGCGCATTTTGATCCTCAACTTAACCCACATTATGAGAGATTCAAACTTAGGCAGTCCAGGCAAAGGGAAGGTGAAAGCATGGATGCATTCCACGCTCGCCTACGTGAACTCGTCAGCACGTGCACAGAGGATGACTCGAACAAAGAAGTCACCGCCCAGCTCATACGAGGGTGCAAGAACAAACACCTAAGGACGCTGATCCTACGCCAACCAAACATCACCTTAGAGGAAATCCTCCTACTGGCTAGATCGTATGAGTTGTCAGATGTACGTTCATCAGCAATGGAAGCAGCCTTGAACACCAATACAAACACCGGAGCAACAATCAAGGAAGAGAGAGTTGATGCGATTAGCAAGTCCAGCCGAGGTGGAAGAGGCAGATGGCCAACCAGAACACAGAGACAACCACAATGTGGATACTGTGGGCGGGAAGCACATGAGGCAGGGAGTTGCCCAGCACGCGGAAAAACCTGCTCAAACTGCGGGATCCCGAATCATTTCTCCAGCGTATGTCGAGGAAGAGGCAGAGGAAGGGGATCGTTCAGGAAGAAATCATTATCTGGAGCGATCCGCCAGCTGGAAATTGAAGAACAATCACCACGAAGCGTGAAATCAACATATCAAAGACATGACAGGCTTGACGACTCCTCGGACGAAGAAGATGAAGAGTGCTATTTCGTCTCGTTCACAAGTGAGCTGAAACAAAATCGGCGGCCGCAACCCAAGTGCAACATACTCATAGATGGGTCCCCGGCAACCGGGGTGATTGACACAGGCGCAACAGTGAATGTCATGGGCATCCAACACTATAAGGCTTTAGATCCTAAACCGAAACTAGTTCCATCCAAGGTCCGAATATTCACATACGGCGGAAAAGAGCCACTCCTGTTGTGAGGCAAGATGGTGGTACAAATAAAAGCGGAAGAACACGAAGTCACTGCAACGTTCCACGTGGTGGACAAAGAAGCCGACCTTCTGGTTGGAAGCCACACGGCCGAAGACTTGCACCTAATTGCATTCGCCAATGCCGTCAGAAGCATCCAAGTTGATGAGTTACTACAGCAATTTCCATCACTGTTCAAAGGATTAGGCATGATCAAAAGACCGCCGATAAAGCTACATATCGACAAAACAATACAACCCATTGCTCTCAGGCACAGACGAATACCTTTCCATCTCAGAACGGCAGTAGAAAAAGAGCTAGAAAACCTGGAAAAACAAGATGTAATAGAAAAAGTCACTGGCCCAACTCCTTGGGTCTCACCAATGGTGATCGCCGAAAAACCCCGTCAGCCCGGGAAGATACGCATCTGCATAGACATGCGCATGCCAAACAAGGCAATCAAACGTGAGAGGCATATCACACCGACGGTCGATGACATTCTAGCTGATCTCAACGGAGCACAATGGTTCTCTAAGCTCGATCTCAATGCTGGATATCATCAACTCCGGTTAGCGGAGGAAAGCCGCTATATCACAACATTTTCCACGCACCTGGGCCTGCGGCGCTACAAACGCCTTAATTTTGGCATCTCGTCAGCTGCCGAGATTTTCCAAAACGCTGTCAAAGAGATTTTATCAGGATTGCAAGGCGTACTGAATGTTAGCGATGATATCCTCATCCACTCAAAGACAAGTGAGGAACACCATCAGCGATTACGTGCAACACTCAAACGGCTGTCGGAGCATGGAGTCACACTTCATCAGGAAAAATGCAAATTCTTCCAGAAATCAGTGGAGTTCTTTGGATACATATTTGACAACAACGGAGTAAAAGTAGATCCCCGCAAGTCATATGCAATAAAACATGCGCCAGCCCCGTCCACAGCGTCAGAGGTGAGGAGCTTTCTAGGTATGGCACAGTATTGTGCGCGATTCATCCCCAGACTGGCCACCATAGCAGAGCCGCTTCGCAACTTGACGAAGAAGGATGCACCGTGGAAGTGGGGTTCAGAAGAAGAGAAAGCATTCACAATGATCAAGACAGCTCTGCTAGACTCAACAACACTTGCATATTTTGACACCACCAGAAAAACGGAGATCCTAGTCGACGCTAGCCCGGTGGGGCTCGGAGCATTACTGACGCAGGAAGCAGAGCCAGGTGTATGGACCCCACTGGCGTTTGCCAGCAAAGCATTAACAGCCACAGAGTCCCGATACTCGCAAATTGAAAGAGATGCACTGGCAGTAAAATGGGCCTGCAACCATTTTCATTTATATGTGGCGGGATGCCCGTTTCGATTGGTCACCGACCACTAGCCACTGATACCACTGTTCAGAGGAACCGCTCCACATCCACCCCCCTAGGATAGAGAGGTGGGCAATTCAAATACAACAGTATCAAATGGACTTGATTTACAGACCTGGTGAAAAGAACCCAGCCGATTTTCTCTCCCGCCATCCAGCTGCAGATGGAATGGTACCCGAAGAACAAGAAATCCTGTTCGAAGAAGAAATCAATCTCCTGGCTCAGAGTGCATGCCCTCAAGCCATGTCCATTCCAGTGATAATCGAACATTACCTTCAAGACAAAGTGTTACAAAAGGTGGCAAACACCATCCGAACAGGAACATGGGGTGGATTCTTAAAGGACAACAATGACTGGTCAGAAAGTGAACGATCCAGGTTGGGCCAAATATGGAAACGGACTAAGCATGGCAAAAAACGGACTGATCCTCAGGGGACGCCGCATAGTGTTACCCCTCAGCTTGCAAGAACAAGCAACTATGTTGGCGCATGCAGGACACCAAGGAACGCGGCGGATGAAGAGCCGAATGAGAGAGAAGGTGTGGTTCCCAGAGATGGAGAACAGCATCGACACCCTGGTAAAGAATTGCAGAATGTGCCAACTCACCAGCACTCCTGAAACCCCAGCGCCTGTCATCACAGAGGAACATGCCCCAGCACCCTGGTCTTGGGTAAGCATGGACTTTGGGAGTTTCCCAGATGGGAGAACAACGGTTGTATTAATAGACTCATTCTCCAAATATCCCATTGTGGAGTTGGCTGAATCCACTAGCTTCAGGAATGTTCAGCCCATATTGAACAAAATATTCGCCATGTTTGGTCGCCCTCAGATCCTCAAGATGGACAATGGTCCTCCTTTCCAGGGGAGTGAATTCCGCGACTTTATGAGTACATTAGGGATCAAACATCACTGCATAACACCACAGTGGCCGCAGGCCAATGGTGCGGCCGAAATATTTATGCGAACCATCAACAAGGCATTACGGATAGCAAGTATTGAGAAAAGCGACCCAGAATCAGCACTACATCCCCCACACTTCCTACGCCCATGGCTCCGCGTCAGCGATGGGTGCATGGTCATACCACCCCAAAGAGCTCAGGATGTTCCGTAGAGCAGCAGGGAGCAGCGGAGATGATCAGCTCCAAATATTACACCGGTGAGGCGAAGTAAGGCTGCATGACCAGCGCAGCCTCCCCAGAGCTCCTCAGTCAAGCCGGCACCTTGGCGCTCAGCCAGGCCACACCACCTCCCCAACGGTGATGATCACTGCCTCTCCCTTAACAAAAGCTGGTTGGCTCGGTTTCTAACAGAACATTTTAATCAAGTTTTGAATGCCAACCTGTGCTCTATCCAAGAAACACACCGTATAATGAATCAGACAAATCAAGATGAATATAAATTTGCTATCTCAGAAGAGCAAGTATGCAAGAGCAATAAGAAAAGTATACAAGAGGGGGCACCTGGCCTGAACAGAATCCCACATGCCCTGTACAAGGGAAAAAACTACCTTTTGGGCAGGATACCTGACGAAAGTCTTTAATAATGCTCTTCAGTTGGCAAACATATAGGATTCATGCAAAGGCTTCATAAAAACACCCATTTCTAAAAGTGGAGATTGGTCGCAACCAGCAAATTATTGCCTTATTACGCTGCCAGATACAGAGGCAAAACTCTTTGCAAGAATCCTCCGGAATGAATTATCACAATGGGCAGTAGCAAGGCAGAATATTCCGCCAAACCAATTGGGTTTCGCTAAAGGGTCAGGTCTCGTGACCAATATTTAGCACTTTCAATAATTATAGATATATATAGTCAAGTAAGCAACCAATTTACCTTTGTTTTTTAGATTTTAAGATCAGCGTTTGACTGTGTATAGCAGCACGTTCTTTGACGAAAGCTGATTAAACAAGGAATACCTGCTGTCTCTTAAAGGTAATTCATTTGTTGTACTCTGACACCTGGTTCAGGGTGAGAATAGTTGACGGTTCGAATTTATCTAGGAGAAATGGAACCTCCCAGGGGCTAAAGCAGGTGTGCATACTTGCTCCATATTTATTTCATCTATTTTTGCCCGATTTTACCCAAGCATTGACAAAGCAAATGTCATCCTCATACGTTAGAAGACAGTATATATCGAACCTATATACGTCAAAGATGTCATTCTGTTAAATCAAAAAAACGTTGGTTTGCAAATACTTATAGACATAATATCAAACCATTTATTAGCTAAAGGCATGATTATAGATGAGAAAAAGACAAAAGTTATGGAAGTAAGTCACATGATACAGAGAAAGCATACTTGGTACTTACAAGGCCTCCAACTAGAGAAGGTTAAAATAACAGGTATCTGTGAGTACTTTTTGATGACACGGGTTCCTTCCAGCAGCATAAGATGGATGGGCCGAAGAACGGTAATACCCTACTTTTATCATTTAGCACTTTACAGAGGTCTCTGGGTGGGCCAAGCCAGCGCTCATTGTTAAAGGTAATAACTGAATAATTACTGCTTAGTTTCCATTATGGAAGCGAGGCACTGCGTGGTAGAGACTTTGCAATTTTAAAACACATGCATTGTACAAATATTTAGATCCCTTTTTCATCTCTCCAGCAACGCCTCACTCGACCAGATAAGGCTAGAATTTTGATTAATTAATCAGATTGCCACAAGGAAAGGAGATTATATTAAGGTTTGGAAGAGAAAAAAATCACCTCAAAACAAATGTGCCAAATTATTTGGCAAGAAGTCTCAACAAATCGAAACTCTCTGTCGTGCCTGTTAAGAGGATGTCTCGGAAACACCATGAAGTTGAATCTCTTTCCTGACCTCCCCCACACCGGTTCACTCTACACCAATGATATATATATACTTGGTGAGAAGAGTAGATGCCTGTGCAAGGGACACAGGGGAACAAAACAAGGAAAGATGGGGAAGACACAGGAATCCAAAATCCAGGATGCCAAGAGAACTGGTCAACACTCACTGTCTCTTCTGAACCCCTCCTGTGGATAAAGAGAGAGTGAGTAGGAATATGATGTATTATATCTGTGAGTGTGTATGCTATAAAGCAGAGATGTATGGTACCTGGCGATTACTTGCAGTGCTTCTACCTGTAATCAATCTTCCTTCTGTTGACCTCACAGTAAGGTAGGTAGGGTGATACATGAAAAATGAATATTCCTATAAAATAGGGGTCATAGGTTATCAATGAGGGTGAGTCCACATAATGCCTATATGTATAAGAATAGGTGACTGAGCGTACCTAATGTTTCCAGTGCCTTTATGAATATTGACTCCCTGTTCTCCACAAAAGTAACTCCCGCATCAAGTAAATAATTCTCTGCAATTATAAAGGATATACTCAGTAATCCTATACCACGTCTAATGCATCTTTATATCTTTAGGGTATCGCCCGTACCTGTTTTGTCTTATCAAATGAAGTTAGAAATAACTTCAGGAGCTCCAAGTACTAATTTTCTGATGCTCTGTTAAACCAAAGAGATAAACCTCACCGAAGTAAAAATAAAGCGCTAACAATAAGTTCTGCAACAAGTGTCTGCAAACGAAGACGCCCCCATGTAAACGCTACACGGAGTAGAAAACACTAACGAGTGTTAACTCCAGAAACAATAATCAACTCTTGAACTTATCTCATCAGTAGGAGCGCGCTCACAACCGAAGACCGTCACCGAGCCAAGAGGAGATCCGCCGGAGCCCGAACGCCACCACCGTGACCCGGAAGCGATGCAGGAAACCCGAAGGGAACGCAAAGCGTCATAGGAACGGAAAGGGGAAACTATATAGCGATATCGCGCATGCGCGAGACTTGCGCATGCGCTTTCCTGACACACTCTCTTCCGCCAACCATGTCTTTGCCAACCACGGCTTCCGTGGATCGGCAGGCATGACACTCTCAATCCTGGAAGCCAGTTTGGGCTGTTACCCTGTAATGGTAAAGCGATGATAACTGTATGTATAAAACATCTAATAAAATACTCTGAAATAAAAAAAAAAGTAATCAACGTATTAATGCAAAGAATCTCGATCTTGAAAGATGAAGAGTCCCTTGTGCAAAGATCACATGCCTGGATGAAACTGAATTAGTGAAAAATTCTTAAATCGCAGCCCTATCTAGAAACTGGCTGGTCAATGAAGCTGAAAGATGTTTTTATTCGACCACGATTGGTCTTACCCCAGGCCTGGCTCACGCGATGCCTTGACTGCTGGTAACAAACACCACATGCTGCTGACTATGTACAAAGGGAGAGGAAAACATTGTTCATCTAATTTGTCTTTGCCCTGCACTATTGGAAGAAAGAAGGGGGTATATGTACATGCAGGCAAGCAGTAATAGCATGTTTTAAAACATCTGATACAGCTTTGATTTGCACTTTTACAAAGTTCTTGATACTTGTGGCTAGAAAACTGGATTCCTATGATGCTATTTTGGTTTAACTTTACTGCAAGTAATGGAATTTCATGTATTATATTGTATAATATTATATACCCACGAATTCTTTAGCGGACATTCATGTATTTGCTGAACTATTTAAACAAAATTACAATATACGTACACATGAGATGCTAAATCTTCACTTGTTTTCGGTATTTAAGATTTGTATATGAGCCACTATTCAGCCGGGATATCAAAAGAGGACCAGTGTATAAGTTTGCTAATAGCAGACACCTGGCGTGCAGGTGGTATTTTAGGAATTTTAAATTGATTTTAAACTGTAATTTGAAAGTATTTCATTTAAATTTGCCTGAGTGATTGTAATATATTTTACTGTATAACATGTTTTTAATGGTTGACTATTGTCTGATTTTAATTATTCAGCAATATAAAACATTTCTCTGAATAATGTTTCCTAGAAATGTTCCTTTAAGTTAGTGGGAGTGCTGTTTGACATTTCAGTTGGAGATTGCCATAAATGCTCTCTTTTAATAGATACACATAGCTGCTTGATCTTTTTGAGCCATGGGGTACACAAATTTCTATCTAGGGTAATCAATTTGAATGGTACCCAGACAAAATATCGATTTTTAAATATCGATATACAAAAATATCGAAGTTTAAATATCGATGGGACAAAATATCGAAGGTAAGTAATATCGACAGTCTTAATATCGATATTGGTATGATATCAGTAATATCGAAGTTGTAAATATCGATGTCAATAATATCGAAATTAATAACTTTGATGTTACTAATATCAATTTTTAAATGAATTTAGTGTATATTATATTGTATTTATTATGTTTTATTATTTATTTTTAATGTAATTTAATTAAATATTGTCTTTTACTACTGTAGCGGGTTGTGGGTTTATAGGGGAATAGGGTGGGAAGTAATTTAATTATGTTTAATTAATTATTAATTAGTAGGAATTATTAATTAATTAATTGAGAAATAATTTTAAATTATTTTTAATTAATTGATTAATTGATAAATATGCTCTGTAGCGGGTTATGGGTTTATAGGGGAATAGGGTAATTAATTAATTGATATATGTTTGTACATATTTTAATTAATAATTAATTGGTAATTAATTTCTATTAATTAGTTAATTAATTAATATAATTTTGACATATTTATAATTATTAATTAGTTGGTAATTAATTAATATTAATTATTTAATTACATTAATTATAGTAATTTTTTTATATATAATTTATTGTTATTCTTAATTAATTAATTGGGAAAAATAATATTAATTATTAAATTAAATTAATTACAGCAAATGTGCTAATATATTTACTTTATTGTTATTGTTAATTAATAATTAATTGGTAATTAAATAATATTAATTAATTTTGGGTAAAGGAGTATTTTTAGGGTTCAGGGTCAGTTTTCAGTTTTTGGGTAAAGGGGTATTTTTAGGGTTCTGGGTCAGTTTTCAGTTTTTGGGTAAAGGGGTATTTTTAGGGTTCAGGGCCAGTTTTCAGTTTATGGGTAAAGGGGTATTTTTAGGGTTCAGGGTCAGTTTTCAGTTTTTGGGTAAAGGGGTATTTTTAGGGTTCAGGGTCAGTTTACAGTTTTTGGGTAAAGGGGTATTTTTAGGGTTCTGGGTCAGTTTTCAGTTTTTGGGTAAAGGGGTATTTTTAGGGTTCTGGGTCAGTTTTCAGTTCATGGGTAAAGGGGTATTTTTAGGGTTCAGGGTCAGTTTTCAGTTTTTGGGTTAAGGGGTATTTTTAGGGTTTAGGGTCAGTTTTCAGTTTTTGGGTAAAGGGGTATTTTTAGGGTTCAGGGTCAGTTTTCAGTTTTTGGGTAAAGGGGTATTTTTAGGGATAAGGGTCAGTTTTCAGTTTTTGGGTAAAGGGGTATTTTTAGGTTTCAGGGTCAGTTTTGGGTTTTTGGGGTACAGGGATATTTTTAGGGTTCAGGGTCAGTTTTGGGTTTTTGGGGTACAGGCGTACAGGGTAAAAACAAAAAAAAATTACATTAAATCAAATATATTACATGAAAAAAATTAAAATTACTTTAAATTATTAAGTGTTTTATTTATTTTAAATGTATATGTATTAGTTGAAATTTTGTTTTAATATTTTTATTTAATAGTTGTAAAATTATATGTATTTTAAATTTATTTTTACATTATTATTAATACATTCAAAAAAACGATATTTTTGATTCCGATATTTTTGTACTTCGATATTATTTTTTCGATATTTTTGTACTTACCTTAATGAAGATAGGATTCCGATATTTTTGCTGTCGATATTTTTGCTCCGATATTTTTGCATATCGATATTCTGTCTGTCGATATTATGTCAGACATTCAATTTGGATAAGGCTTCCCTTTCGAAAGTCAACTCCGGTGTAGTCCAGAGATGTACCCAGTATTGAAGGATTTTCAAGAGGGCTGATAAATCCACCTTATTCATAGCCAAATCAATGCGTAGGGGCAACAGGGGAATGCTTGATGGCAAACAAAGTAGTGAACGGATGACCTTGTTTTCGGTTTGGATTAGAGCAGAAAGGCGGGCATAGCCCCAGATCTCTACCCAATAAGTGATCCCAGCCACTGCAGTGGCCCTATAAACTTCCAAGGCTGGGGTAACCGCATCACTGTTGGTGACCCTTCACTTCCTTTTTACCTCAGATTCCCTTTGACCTAAGACAGCTCTACTTTTTGCTATTTGGGTGGCCCAAGACATATTGTCTGCCAGACTGGCTCTCAGATAATCAAAGTGGCTCACTTGCTCCAAGGGCGACTCATCCACCATCATCCTACCGCTAAAGGATTGGTGAGGATTCAAAGCCATGAATTTTGATTTGCAGAATATATCTCTATCAAAAAGAGTCAAAGCCATTCAAGAGAACCTGGAGATCCATGGGAGTTCTAGAGAGGAGCAAAGTATCATCTGCAAACATCAGGATAGGGGTCATTTTGCCAGCAGATGTAGGCACATCATGCCTGCAATCCCCCAGCCAATTGACAGCACCATTGATATACAGGCTGAACAACATAGGAGCAAGGACACATCCTTGCTTACTCCATGGTTCACCGGTGTTCTCTGTGTTGGGGCACCTCCATGTTCTTCCGGACTTGAGCATATGTTTCCTGGTGGAGAACCCTCAAAATCCTCATGAGATTTCAAGGGATTCCATAGTCCTCCTGGACCTTCCCAGGCCATCCCTAGTGACCAGGGCAAAGGCGGCCCTCAAATCCATGAAGGCCACGTAGAGATGGTCCCACTTCAAGACGATCTATTTCTTGAAGTGGAAGACCTGGTCCACTGAGCTGACCCTGCGCCTGAAGCCAGCCTGGAAATCTGAAAGGTCATGATTGTCATTCACCCACAGGTGTAGTCTGCACAGTACTTGCCTGCAGAAGATCTTTTGGCGGCTGTCAAGAAGGCTTATCAGCCTATAATTAGAGGGAACATCACGCCTGCCTTCCTTATAAATAGGGATGATAGTAGCACCACGGCTGGAAGACGGAATGTCCTCCCCTCTCACAATGACATTGCCCAGTGTGTTAAAGCAAGGGACACAGATTTCTGGCTGTGATAAAAACAGGTCCCCTGGGATGCCATCTTGTCCGGGGTCTTTATCCCTGTGCATTTGACACACAGTCTTTTAGATCAAATTTCATGTGAGTACTATCACCTTCCGACTCTGTGGGTGAGGCATAAGTTCCTGGTGACTCGCCCCTGAATGACAGGAGACTTAGTTGTTACTGGGGCGTTGGGTGATGCCTGTAGGCAGGTCTTTAATTTGGATGGGTCCCCCCAAGTCTCAAATCAAGTAGTAATTAAAAATGAACTTTAAAATGGGTCCCTATTGGGCCCTTTATTCATGTCCTTAACTTTAATGGTGAAAAACAGTAATCGATTGCTGAACAATCAATGTAAAAAACGTTACAGTAATCTATATCAGCTGTTTGGTTCTGATTTATCTTTCAGGTTTTACTTAACCTTGCATTCCCTAAGAGTGTTAGCTATTTACAGGATGGATGCTGTGTTTTTTTGTGTCACTTATTACTCTTGCATAGTGCATAATTTTGAACTATGGGCCATATGTATGAACACATTTTCCCCATAGACACAGAATGGGTAAAACCCTTTGATACATCTGGTACTTTGTCACCTCCAGGTGTTTATAATGGCTCTCACTTATGAGGGCTGGAGTTGTTGCTGAATTGCGAGTTTCTCATAGTGCTTGTCAGTGGTCAAAATGGAGTTCAGAATACATGGTCATCCAATGCTTGGCCTCTCTGCGAAGAACACAGAGCAATAGTCACATATTCCAAATGCAATTGTGATTCGCTGCAAATTTGTGTGAAGGAGGTACACAACTGTCTAAATATTGATAAGGCAAGAGTAAAATAAAATGCAGTGTTTACAGGAGAATGGGTCTGTTGTGTGTTTGGGAGCTGGTGAAGTGAAGGAGATGCCACGAAGTGCGTTCAGGAGAGAGTGAAAAGAAGATTCTGAAGAGAAAGAGATGAGGTTAATATATGCAGATGGCATAGATATGGAGAGAAAATATTTGTGCATGTCTAACATAAATTGAACATAAAGGGAATGATAGAGACACTCTAAAGACAACTGCCCCTTCTACAGATCTCTGTAATGTTTAATTCACAGTCTCATTTTCAGAATTGAATTTTTTTTATATTATTTATTTACAACAAAATCTTTGTTACTTATGTATCCTAAACAACTCACAGATATTGACAAAGCCAATAGTCCTGGCTGGTTGAGGTTAACATGTTTAAGCCACGCCTTTAATTACATAGGCCACACCTGTTTCAGAGCCCCCCTCTCTTTTTTATCCCACTTAAAGCCCTGCCCGCGGGTGTGGTCAAAGGTAACTCCATAAGACCACACCTGTGTAAAGATAAAGGCCATGGCCGGCCTGAGTTGTTCTTAGTAAATGGCTGAAAAGCACGCCACACACCCAGTATCCACGGGAATAATTAAAATACGCTGTAGGCTCTGGGGGCACCGGATCTTGATAGAGTGGATATTCAAACAACATGCTCTGTGACCAAAACATTTGGGCCTGCCGAATGAAAAACCTCTGGTGGCTCAGTAATTTGCTACGGCCAAATGTGACAAGCTACACCACGAAATTCTCTGCAGGGTATTGTTTTTCAGGGGCCCGATGACGCTCTCACGTAAAAAACTTAGGAGTTAGTCAAGGTATTTTTGATCAGTTTATCAAGAAAGTGTGACGTTGGCAGCACAACACTGAAAACCTGTCAGAATACGTTTCCTTGTGACTAACCCAGTTAAAACCTCCTGGTTCACTCTCTTCTATGGAACTACTATGCTTACCTGCGTAAAAAAAAGGTTGTCACAAAATAGTTATCTGACTCCATGACCAACCTTGGACTGACTGGGTAGCACTCTTTAAACTCAACCCCCTCCTACGCCGCGGTCTTCCTCCATTGTAGGTAGGGTAAGAAACATGTCCAATAAGTATTGAACCAACTCGGAACAGGGAACCTGTAATGGACAAGCCAGGGTCAAACCTCTAGAAAGAAAACTCCATGTGTGAGGTTATAACTGGGCATTGAGGTAGAGGCATGGAGCAGTTCATACCTGAACTAGACATGGGCGAAGTTCGCGGAGTTCCACCTATGACCAATAAAACCCCGCCGCACTACACGGAGTTCCACAAGCGGTGGAGTGTGCTAAGTCATGCTGTTCGCACTGATTTTTAGCACCTGGTTTTGTTCCGCGCTGGAAAATCACAGCAAACTGCACAATGTGCAGCACAAGAAGGCACTGCTTCTTTCTGCTGCTTGCGTCGATGTTCTACTCGAGCAGCAGCTTCCTCAAGGCGAATGGAAGGTTTCACAACGCGAGCCGTTATGACCATCCGCAACCGCCCGATTTGAGAAATCTCGCTAGAAGGTGGTCTAGCATTAGATTTTCCTCGCTCACTCTCACTAACTTAACATTGGCTAGCGAGGAAAAAACTCGGAACTCTGTGTGCTCCACGGAGCGTGGAGTGTGGAAAACTTTGTAAATGGGGCAGAGTTCACCCCCAGGCCTAATAAGAATACAAGGGGTTAGTCTGTTGGGCGACATCAGATTTCTTTAAATAAGTCTTATGAGCTCGTGCTACATCGTTTCTATTGTTAAGTGGTTGACACGTGGAATTTGAGAGGTAGAAGGCAGTCTGTGGAAATAACACTTACTTTTTTTGAGTTTAGAAAGCTTTATTAAAATAGATAGAGAAAACATGGTACAGAAATATAAAAAAGAGCATGAAGTACAAATCCATAGAATAACGTAGAATAAAAAGTAAGAATCAAATGGTGAAAAACCAAATACATCATACAACAACGAGAGTCAAAACCAATATAAGAGGAAGAGAAAATCATATAGTACCATAATAAAATGAGCATTTTTGCTTTTGAGTTTCAAGAACAGAAAAAGGAGGAAAGAGAGAAAAAGGAGGAAAGAAATGGAAAAGAAAGGAGAATAACAATTGCTTTGACCTTTTCACTGTAGCAATAACTGTGCTACATGTTATCAGTATAATTGCTTCCAATAGCATGTTTTATCGGGGAACATTTATTTTTACGGTCATGGTTTACACATGTAAATAAAAGTAAAAGGATGTGATGGCGTGGGTAAATATTTTTTTCTTTGAGGGTTTTAAACCCGATGTAAGTTGCAGTGAGTGCATTAGTTGAGACAACACACATCTGCCCTTGCAGTGTGTTTAAACATCCCATCTTGTTTCAGTTCAGCAGGCGACGGTGCAGCGCCTCGAGGGTCGGTGGCTTCAGATGCCAGCAAGACGCGCACCTTCGGCTAAAATGTCACAGGAACCAGTTCGGTCGAGATGTTTGCATGAGCATTCCCTTCTATGCAGATGAACGAGGCGGGGCGGGCTTGTCTTGTTTACTGACGGCCGTGTCAGTGGGCAGCACGCCTCTGCTTTTGCAAACAAGCTTTCCCCGAGCAGTCAGGTGGAAGGAACCGAGCTTACCTGCAGACAGGCGATAAACGACCAACTTCCTACGCACGCAGCCAATGTTCAAAGACCTGCCAGGCAACGTCCTTGCCAGAAGCTGTGAGGAGACCGGGACAGAGCCAACTTTCGAAGTCACCTCAGTTTGAGGAAAGACAACCACCTCAACTATTTTCTCTGGTCTTTAGAGAACCATAGCGTTCATCTCAGATTTTGGTAAGCAGTTGAGCATTCTTGACCCATTGAAGTGTGTAGGCATCCGACACCGCCCCATTTGGTCGCCAGAAGAAGCCGAAGAGCGCGCCTGTGAAGATGGATAAGTTCCGCATGATCTTCCAGTTCCTTCAGTCCAACCAGGAGTCCTTCATGAATGGCATCTGCGGGATCATGGCCTTGGCCAGCGCCCACATGTACTCGGCATTCGACTTCAACTGCCCATGCCTGCCGAGCTACAACATGTCCTACGGCATGGGCATCCTGATTGTGCCACCCATCGTGCTGTTCCTCTTGGGCTTTGTGATGAACAACAACGTGTCGATGCTGGCGGAGGAGTGGAAGAGGCCCACGGGCATGAGACAGAAAGACCCGGCTGTCCTGAGGTACATGTTTGCCTCCATGACGCAGCGGGCACTGATTGCGCCGGCTGTCTGGATCTCAGTGACGTTACTGGATGGGAAGTGCTTCATTTGCGCTTTTAGCACCATGGTGCCTCTGGATAAGCTTGGGAACACGACTGACATCGGCCTATCGGAGAAGGACATCATGAAGATCCTGGCCCGGCTTCCATGCAAGGAAATTTATGAAGGACATGAGATTATTGCACGAGAAGTTGCGACCAGATACCTGCGCTGCATCTCTCAGGTAAGAGAGGCACATGCATGTTACATGGGATGGGACCTTAAAAGATAAGTTAGGTGGCACAGGTAACAGGGGATGAAGGAGAAAGAAGCATCTCCTGAAAATGCAGGATTACTGCTATGAGACGCAATGGGAACACAATGTGAAGGTGGTACCTGCCAGATGTACAGAACCATTTTACAATCAGAAACCCAGATATCTGCAAAATCAGAGCTTTGTAACTGCAAAAGTAGTGTTTTGCAATCTAATACACCCATTTGAGATTCGGTAAAGACTTTCCAAATTGCAAAATAGATTTAACAACTCATTCCTGTTTGTATTATGTAATGAAGTGTATCACTGGTTTGTGACCTCAATGGCAGTTGTGAATCATTGAAAAGTTACCGGCTCCTCAAAGAAGGTGGTAAGGTGACCCATTTGTAAAGGGAAAGCTCTCCCTGTTGGACAGCTTTCACTTTGGGAATTTTGTTGGGTGGCATTGCCAATGACCTTTTCCTCCAATGTGTTGCCAAACAGGAATACTTTTTTTTAAAGCGGCAGTGCTTCCTTTATATAACACAGACACCATTAAAAAAAAATTTGGTGGTTAGAACTGTATTGGAAGATATGGGGGATCTGCTGTTCCTTGCAGGCCAATAGCACTTTGCTTACAGCCAAGCCAGCCAATTGCAACCTGCCTAATTAATATTCATGAAGTGAGATTTTGCGACACGACCTAGTAGTTCCTAGGTCAATTCAATTTAAATCTTTATTCGGTACTTAAAAAGATACCATAAAAGTACATACACAATACATACTTTTTTTTATATATTTTAAAAACGAGTTTAAAAATGAGTTAAAAAATAAGCTAAAAATTCATTTCATTTACAAAGAGGGAGGAGAAATTTCCATACTTGGGTTCCTAGGTCACACTGCAAAATGACATGTCTCAAAATGTCGGTGCTCAGTTTCTGACCACTATTTATGACGGGTTTGTGTACATGAAGCCCTAAGTTTGCTATTTGATTCTCCTTGGTTGTTAAAAGAAAAAAGTAATGGAGTGGAATACTTTAATTTATCTGAAGTATGATTCCATTCCACCATTTTTTTTTATCATGCCTCTACATTACACAAGGATCAACCATAGATAATTCAATGTTTGTCACGTTCCAAAAGAAGCATTCCAGCACCCCCCCCCCCCCCGCGAATAAAGCACTAGCAGCCTAGACACCTTTCATCCTCCCCAGCCCGCGTGAGGGAGGTAGAGCTTAAGCCCAGAGGCAGAGGAAGAGGCCCAGCACTTCAAGATTGATTTAACAATTTCCATCTTACACTGTTTGCTGTCTCATTGGGTGTAGCCTGTGTTCTTTGCCGTCACTGAGTGTGATCTTGGAATGTTCATTTCACAGTTGATTACCCCAATTAATTCACCTTATATTACAACGTGAAGTATGGCTTGCTAGTAAGGCATGAGGCTTTCCCTTTAGAAATGCTAACATTCTCCTCTGTATACAGAATTTTACAGAAGTAAACAGAAACACAAAGACAGATAAGAGCTGCTGTTGACATCACTACGCGCGGACTAGTGGTCTGGGTGGCTTCTTTCTTACCTCAAATCATAAGATCTAGTTCCATCACAACCTTGACGTAAGGTGCGATTTTGGGAACATGAAACCAACAGTCTTTGCCTCAGTTCCTCGTAGAGTAACAATAGAGAGCGCTTGGAAACAGGGTGACTTGATTTAGCCACTCACATCTTTCAAGTAAAACGCTGGTGGCGTGACTGCTTCAAGGCACTGTGCCCTACCTGATTTAATTAGACAAGTGGAGAGTGCTTAAAGGGCAGACTTTCAGACTGCAGACCTGGGCTCTAACTCCAGCATCTTTAATAGGTCAAGATTGTCATTCTGGATAAATCATTTTAGCTCTGACATCAACAGTTCAATAATCAAGCACATTAGAGTCACTTAGAAAGGCATTGGTCAGCAGTATTTAGCATCACATAAAAAACATAAATACACTGTAAAACCCGGAAGTCTCAAAAAGCAGATCACTTCTGGTTGCACCATACAGGCTTCCTCGGTCACTCAGGGGGTCCTTCAGTGCACCTCGAAGTGTGAGATGGCAAGCGAGACAAGGGACTGTCAGCGTCAGAAAGGAGGATCAGAGACAGAAGGGATAGAGAGAATAAAAAGGAAGGGTCAGCGAGCGAAGGGACGGTCACTTACAGAAGGGACGTCGATAGGAGAAGGGATGGCCACTGACCAAAGGAATGATCAGCGACAGAAGGGATGGTCAGTCACTGCAGAACGGATGGCCGGCAAAGGAAGGGATGTCCACAAGATGAACGCTCTCTGGTTGGTGTCACAAACTGGAGAAATTGTAAACTCCTGAATGAGCACTGGGAAATGCAGGAACTGTTAGCAAAGGCACAGGTGCAGAGTGAGTGTTGAAAGATGCTCCCAACATCAGTGCAGTGGAGCTCCCCCCGCAGAGTGCTTGTGCGCGAGCCTGCCAGACTGGATCTTACAAAAGCCTGGATCAGCAGCCACTGTCGTTCCATGGTGGCCGAGGGGCAGATAGTCACTTCCTTTGTCTGGATCAGTATTGGACAGTCCTGGCCTTTCGGAGTTCAAATCAGAGATAGCTGACTTAGAGCCCGATGTAGGTAATCCCAAATTACTGATTCTTAAATACCGAATCGTACCGATTCGGTATTTAAGAACAGGCAAATGGGATGTAGGTAATTTTACCGAAAAAGTTACAGAATCGGTAAGTTTCGGTAATTACTGAATCGGTAAATACCGATTCGGTAATTGCCATTCATTCCTATGGGCCTGGAGGCCCATAGGAATGAATGCCAATTACCAAATCGGTATTTACCGATTCGGTAAAAGGGGGAAACATTGAAGGGTGGCAGGGTGTCACTTTGGGCTCGATGTAGGTAAATTCCATTTACCGATTTTGAAATACCGAATCCTACCGATTCGGTATTTCAAAATCGGTAAATGGTATGTAGGTCCCAACATCTGGATTCGTTACCGAATCCTTAGCAATTCTTTAATTACCGATTCGGTAAATACCGAATCGGTAATGCCCATTCATTCCTATGGGCTTTGAAGCCCATAGGAATGATTAGGCTTTACCGATTCGGTATTTACCGAATCGGTAATTAAAGAATTCACAAGGGTGCAGGGGGTGTCACTTTGACACCCTCTGGCACCCCCAAAACAGGCACAGGTGCCATGTGGCAGGCATACCTGCCCTAAGGGCAGGTCTGCCTGTCACATGACATAGGTGTGCATGCACACATGTGCATGCACACCGGAATCGGTATTTTACCATGGATTTGTTTTCCATGGTAAAATACCGATTCTGTAAGCCATGTGCAGAAGGTACATAGCCTACCTACATAGCATTTTCGGTAATTTTACCGAATCGGTAAATATTACCGAATCAGTAATTATTTTACCGTTTCGGTACATATTACCGAATCGGTAAATTTACCGATTCGGTAATGATACCGATTCGGTAAAATTACCGAAAATGTGCCCCTACATCTCGGTAGCCCTTTACCGATCGGAAACGGCCGAAAATCGGTATTTTCGTCCGTTTCGGATCGGTAAAGGGCTACCTACATCGGGCCCTTTGACACCCCGTTGCACCCCTCAATTGTGTATGGGTGCACATGTTGCAGACATACATGCCCTAAGGGCATGTATGTCTGAAACATTGCACTGTTGGAAAAGCAAAAAAAATGCTTTTGCCGAGGTTTAGATTATTTACCACCAACTTGTAGTTGGTGGTAAATAATGAATCCCAAAAGGGGAAAAGCACTCATTTGAATGCTCCCTAAATCGGTAATTTACCGAATCGGTATTTTAAGGAATCGGTACTTTACCGATTCCTTAAAATACCGATTCGGTAAATTACTGAATCAGTAAAAAGCCCACCTACATCTCATTTTCCAAATACCGGGGCCTGCAGAGACTTTCAAAGGCCTGGAAACAAAACAGTCTAAAAGAGATGTTGATAATGAAGGACGAAAGTATTCCTATGTGGGGCAGCCATGTTTTCAGAAGCAAGGATGAAGTGCTGCGTCCCTGAATCACAGTAAGTTGCTTGGCAGTTATTTTGGGTACAAATTTGCCTCCAGAGAGGAGGCAGGCCGAGGGAAGCCTGCTCCACACGACCTAGTAATAGCACTGAGCAAAACTAAACCTGAGCCCGAGGGCTGATGGGGGTCCCTCCGGGTATTACTCTTTGCCATAGCAATGCTGAGATAGCATGACAGCATGTGTGAAGATGCATAGCACCTGACATTGAGTGAAAGGGGGCATGCAGTGCAGAGCAAACAAGCAGTGTTGATTACTAAGTCAGTCCTGCCTCACCAACAATCACGGACAATAAACGTTCTAGAATGTTCCTCTGTTTGATGATGGAACTTGAAATCACAACGGAATTTCAGAAGAAAAAAAGGAAGCCAATGTTCATAGACAATGGGTTCATAATCAGTGTTGGGGGCTTCCAATTTTCTTTCTTCTGCAAAGGTGTTCTGGCATTACTGCTGAGCCTTGAGACCCTCACGGGTGAGTAGCCACACTTTATAAGCCCCTGATTGATTAACTGATGACAAATTACTTTCATCATTTTAAGCAACTAAAGAAATGCTGCCAGTGATGAAGACATATGTTTCATGGGAGAGAGTGTGGCCAGTCATCCAGGCGCCTGCATTTCACATTTCAGTGCTGCATCTGAGCTAGTGCTGGAATCACAAATGCCCAGCAGTGGCTTCCCTATTAAGGCGGAGGAGCGCCGCCCCACTGCTCTCTGAGAAGGGAAAAAATGAAAAATAAAATGATGATAACACAATGTTATTATCATTTTCTTTTCCAGTAATGAGCCAGGGCGGGAAGGGGCTGTGCTACCCTGATGGACCCCAGCTGCCAACAGGTAGGAGGAGTGGTGAGCACCATAAGTGCGCGTGAGCGTTTGGCCGGCTACCTTAGGATGGCCAAACCGTGATGCACAGTTAGCATTTCTCTACTCATCTGTGTTGCACAGTCGGTTGGAGAACACTCCCAGGCTCCCAGTTACTGTCTCAGCGGCAAACCAGTCCTCTCAGACCAATCACAAGACCACTGTCATACTGGTAATACTATGAACAGCATGACAGCAGCCTCTTGATTGGCTTAGGGGAGTCTCGAAGCCTGTGTGCTGCTGGGAGTGAGGAACAGAAGAGGTGGCAGCTGTATACAAATACGTGATCTTTCTTTCTTATTAACCCCTCCCCCCGCTGCTCCTCCACTTCTGGCCCCTAGCAGCTGCCACTGCAAATTCCCATTTTTTGCCCATCATGGAGGACGATGCAGGCTGAGGGACAGCAGTGTGAAGGGGTTGACACAAACAGCTGTCTGGAAGACTGGAGTGGTCTTGTCAGATGTCCCAGCCCTGGTACTGTGTCCAGAGGAGCATGTAAGGGGACATGGTACCTGGTAGCGACGAGCTGCAGCACAGCTGACCTGTGCAATGATGCTTTAGAAACACAATTACCTTCGGATGAGCCAACACAGAGGAATGTGAGCACCTGAAGTGAGGCGATCCTCAGGCATGAGTTATCCGCCCTAAAACCTGCACCTTAGCCTGACTGAGTTAAAGGCTAGTCAGTCCCTAAAGACTACATATTCTGAGACTCTTTCTTAATGCGAGTTAAGAATTTCACCAATTTACCATTTAAAAAATAGAAAAATACAAATGAGTACGTTCAGGAATCTTTGCTTTGGAATCTATGTTCCACTACTGTGGTTTACGATGAAAGTTTGATTTGCTTACATGTGTTTCTTGTAATTATAATTAAGACCAAAGACAGCACTTGAATCAAAACAGTGTGGTATAGTGTATCATTAACAATGGCGGCCGTCGCAGGTAAACGCAGTGGGGCAGAGCGGAGTGGGAGGGTGGGGAGTCGACAGACGACGGAATACATATAATTAAATAAATAAATAATACCTATTCCATCATCTGTCGTCTTCCCCCACTGCTGTGCCGTGCCCCGTCTCACCGCGCTTACCTCAGCCGGCCGCCAGTTTTTATAAATCAGACACAGTGGCAATCAAGGTGGTCATTAACTGTTAATTTACTCCCATTTAACCACAAGATTATTATGAATTCATAAGCATGAAAAGAGTTCCTGGGACCTGTCCTGGGAATAGGCTCTTAATGCTCATTTGCTGTGTTTAGCCTGTTTCTAAGCACTCACACAATGGTAAATAAATGATAGGGAGAACATGATTTGCCAAAGATGAAGCAATTTGATCAACTTAGAAAACACATAGTGCAATGCAGAACTGATCTTGCAAAGGTCGCTAACTGCCCCACTATACCTGACACCAAGGGACATATTTACAAGCCTGCACACATCCAACGCGTTTCGTTCCCAGTGGTGCCAAGAGGGAACTTCATCAGGGCTCTTAAGTACATAACCAATTGGTGAAGATGACGTAGATGCTTGAACAGGAAACGTCCTAAAGGGCACAGAACGCCTCGCCGGTTAACATGCTGTTTTTTAAAATCCTTCCTTGGAGAGTACCAGTTAGGATCTATTGACATATCAGTGGTGCTTTGCACTTACAAGACCGCAAGACCGCTTTAGAGACATTGTCTCAGTGACGTGAGGCATATTGTGCCTTTTAGGACGTTTCCTGTTTAAGCATCCAAGTTATCATCATTGATTAGTTATATAATTAAGAGATACTTACCTATATTGATCCAGGTGAACTGTGCCCTTTGCTCAAGGATATTATTCTTCATTGCTGATTGGTTGTATCACCACGAAGCGTGCTGTGCCCTTTAGGACGTTTCCTGTTCAAGCATCTAAGTCATCTTCACCAATGGGTTATATACTTAAGAGCCCTGATGAAGTTCCCTCTTGGCACTACTGGGAACGAAACGCGTTGGCTGTGTGCCGATTATTAAGGATTGACTTAATAAAAGAAGTATTTTTGGATCTACTGCTTACGTGTCTAACTTGGCTACGAGGGTACCTTCCACCTTCTTTCGAAAAATTGTGACTGTGATTCGCACCTTTGGACGACGGGTGTAGGAAGTGTTTTTCACCACTGTATTACTGATTGTACATGTGGATTGGTTGAGCCGGACCTTGGTCTGTCGTTTGTCTTTCTTGTGCTAACATATTTACAATCCCCTATCGCCACAAGAACGTTACTTTTAACCACGCTCCTGTGGTGTTAGGGGCTTCGCCTTATTTACAAGGTGGCAATAAGCTACTTAACAGGGCTTAAGCCGCCTTGTAAATAAGGCACCCTTTCACTCTATACTTAGCGTGAAATGGGTGGGCAATGGGTGTTGCAGTGGGCGGTCTGCTCCAACACCCTTTGATTTTGATTATGCCCCCTATTTACATGGGTGGCGTATATAGGAGCCAAAGCCAAAATTAAGACCAGAGAAAACTACGTCTTAAAATGGTGAATTGAGAAGAAATGCTCTTTCTCCTCCTTTTTGCTGTTTCTATCTGTGCTGCATTGTGCAACACACATGGTATCTAATATACTCAAAGGGGCCCCCCCTGGTTTAAATAAAGGGCAAGCTAGCAGGGGAAAAATGAATATTAACTAGCAAGGAGAAAGCCTGCCCTATCTTAATTAATTACAGGCTCACACAGAGTCCAGCGTTTTTAAATCACCACCACTTTGAGCTCATCACATTTCAGTGCCGCATCAAATTATTTATCAAACAAATGTAACAAAAATATATGTTTGTTTTATTTTCATTTTTTAACACATAAACAAAACTTTTTCATGTATAAATTCATATAAAAAAATACATAATTCATGAATGTTTTAGAGAACATAAACACAAAGATAAAAGCACCCCCATGGACCCACACATCATTCACTCATCAAAAACACGAAATCATTCCTCACATACAGCTGGGTGTATATTCACCAATCCCTCCCACACAATCACAAATCATCCAATGTATTCAGAGCACATTTTAAACTAATGCACTGGGAGCGTCCTGCGTGGTCCTCTAAGTAACATGTCAAGGACCCAGAATAGTACAATCAGGACGAGATGTCACAACGCCAACGCGCTTTTCGGTGCCAGGCCCGATGACCGGCCGCACCTTCGTCAGGGCAAGAGCATGTAGGGGAGCACGGGGGAAATAGACAATGCTTCAAAACAGCGGCAACTGTGTGGTAAATGAAGAACATATTCTTAAACACAGGATTAAGTAACACTTTGCTAATACATAACATACAAACTCATAATACATATAACACGCTTATCATATTTCTTTTTTCTTTATACCTCCTTTTTTTAAAGAAAGAAACATATATGTTTAATATCGGTCTATGTAGGACTCAGATGTGGAGGGAGCTCAAAGTTAGCGGTTATCAAGAGTAACACAATAAAACGATTCTCAGCAAGAACAGTAGACAAAACCAGCTAGGCTAGTATTCATAAGGAACCTACAAAAACATACACATCGTTGGTAAATTGAATGAGTAAACACATTCACAGCATTCATGAAAAAACACACCTGCACTCATTTGGGTTCGGGGAGTGGGAAATCCATTCTGACACACGTACATAGCATGGCAACACATATGGTAACAGCAAAATGCCATGAATGATTGTTAATGTACAGGAAGGTGTCCCTTTCTGCACATAAACAATCATTACAAAAAATGCTGATTTGCAACTTCTATGTGTGCTACACAATGCAGCACTCATAGAAATTTCAAATCACCATTTGGGATTGTTTATGTGCAGGAACGGTCACCTTCCTGCACATAAACAAGCATTCCCTCAATGCAGGCACCCTTGCACTATGGTGCAAGGGTGCCTGCATTGGCACTAGGCGGCTTAATTTAGCGACGGCGTTAGGGAAAACGCAGGGATGTGCCGTATCTTTGTAAATACAGTTCATACCTGCATTTTCGGGCTGGCGAAATGTGGCGTTAGCATTTTGTGCTTAACTCCACGCTCCACCATTCCCTTGCAAATATGCCCCAAAGTTCTTCTAACCTTTGTAAAAATAGAAGCAGAGGTAAAGGAATGTGAAGTATTATGTGGTGATGTTGGTTAGGCTTCACTATACAATACTCTCACAAACCCCAGAGATGGTCCTTGGATTCATACTAATAAATTCTTAGCTCAGTGATGGTAGAGTGGCAACGAGCAGTCAGGTTTTACTAGAGTAACATGTGTTCAGCATTTCAGAGTAACAACATGGATGATAAGTAATTGACACAACTTGAGAGAAATCTGACACAAATTCATAAAAATAGAGTGTATTTCATCTTAATTTAGACACCAAAACGAATATAATAGCATACACATAACCAGAGTTTTAGATTTTAGAAACAATATGAAATCAGTGCAAAACAATACAGTGAACCTTTAACATTGGGGTCAATAGGAAAAAACACTATTTTTAATTAGTCACTTGCAGGTCGATTTGCTTGGTACCCATGCAGGGTAAAGGTGATGCTGGTCCCCGGACCAGTCCACAAGAGTAAGTTAAATTTTACCTGGCCCGTGGAGCATAGGTGCAGAGTTGTTGCGGCTGTCCCTGGTGCTGAATGGGAGCGCTGCTTTTACCGCTTACACAGTGCTGCGGCGGAACAAGATGTGAAAACACAACAATGAGGTGGCTGATGATGTCGGTCAAAGGTTCAAGTTCAAGTTCAAGTTCCAAAATTTGTATGGCGCACTACTCACCCAGAGGGTCTCAAGGCGCTTGAGGGAGGGGGGTGCTTTACTTATCGAATATCCAAGTTTTTAGTTGTTTTCTGAAGGAGAGGTGGTTCTGTGTAAGGCGGAGGTGGGTGGGGAGAGAATTCCAGGTTTTGGCCGCTAAGTAGGAGAAGGATCTTCCCCCCATGGTGGATCTATGGATGCGCAGAATTGCGGCGAGGGCTTGATTGGACGATTGTAATTGGCGGGAGGGGGTGTAGAAGGATAGTCGCGTGTTGAGGCATTCGGGTCCTTGGTCGTAGAGGGCTTTGTGTGCGTGGGTGAGGAGACGGAACGTTATTCTCTTGTTGACAGGGAGCCAATGGAGGTCTTTCAGGTGGTCGGAAATGTGAGCTTGCCGAGGGATGTCCAATATGAGTCTGACTGAGGAGTTTGGGATGCGTCAGAAGGAGATCCCTCTAGATGCACTGTCGAGTGAAGAGGTCAGTTACCAGACTGGTAACCAGCAAGCCTTGGCAGCAGTAATCCTTGGAAAAAGGTACTTCATTGTCCGGTGGTCCTGGGGAGCATGGTAGGTGCTGGTTACTTCATGGAAGTCAGGACTACAGTTCCCAGGATGTACTAGACCATCTGGATTTGGGCGATCCCACAGAAAACCCAATGGCTCTTCAGATCCAGAGCGTTGTTTTATGTGCAGTTTGCAAGGGACTAGGGCCACTTGTCCAGGGGAATCTGAGGGTGCTTCAGGTTTCCACAGGAGTCCCTCTGTCTGAGGAAACTGAAAGTTAGCCCAGGACAAGTCTCAGACAGTTTTAGGAGCGTTGCCACATGTGCAGAGTATCCTTCTTTTACTTTGAGATAGTCCTGTTGCTCCAGGCACTAGTCTCTTCTTCTGACCTCTTTGATTCAGGTTGTTCAGAACTGAGATTCTGGTGTCAATGGTGTCCCTTCAATTCTTGATTTAGGGGAGTTAAGGATGTGGGAGCACATAGCAAATGGGCTATGTGTCTCTACTGCTAGTCCATCCAAGGAAGATTATGACATACGGGGATGTGGGTCAACTTTTCTACAGTGGTTCTGCCACTTCTAAAATGGCAGAACCCTCCTTCCAGTGTACAGACTGGGTTACCCAACCTGGAGGTGTGGCTAGCCTTCTGGGGGTGTGACTATCTAGGCCGGATGCAATATTGTCTGTGGCAGGGGGAGGGTTGTTTCCTCCTCTGGAAGTCAGCCTGATGCATATCAGAGTTGGTGGAGCCTTTGAAACTTACTGCTTTGATGTGAGACTTCACTAGCCTGCCTGGGACGGAGGAGGTGTGACCTCCTTCCTGCCCTGTCCTTTGTTCCTGATTTCTGGAAGTGATCACACTGCCTGGCAGGAGGTCAGAAACCTGTCTTGGTGGCAGCAAGTGTGGGAAGCATGGGCTTGCCAGCCAGAGCACAGAGAAGCCGGGACAGCCAGGTGGGAAACCTGTAAGGTAGCCACCTGGGTGCATTCCATATCACCCTCAAATTGAGATTCCTCTAAGAGGCCTTCCTTAGGGGTGACAGGCATATATCAAAGACAGCGCATTGACTTTGCCACACATGGTGTGGACAAAGTCACGTTCGAGCAGTTTGCACTGCTCCTGCAGTGTGCAATGGCAGGCCTGCTGTCAGTACTTTACTTAGGTCACTCAGGGTGGCACAAATAGTGATGCGGGTCCTGGAGACACCTTTACCACCCATGTCCTGGGATCCCAGGACCATATACTTGGAAGCTATAAGGGGGTAAAGTAATTGTCAATTGGGTATGCCAATTTACACATAACAGTTTTAGGGAGACAGCACTGGCACTGGGATCTGGGCAGCAGACTCCAGTGTACCATTAGAGTCATAACTATCAGCATTGGAGCAAAACGTGGGGGTTACCATACAAATAGGGCACTTTCCTGCAGAGGAATATATTCAAAAAGTGACTGACAAAAAGCACACAGTTAGAAGCAAGGATTAAAAACCACATCTCAATGATCCACAGTTTCTAATTTTCCCGCTACAGCACTACACCGATAAGAGTAACAGGAATGCAAAGCTCTCGGAGTGCCCTCTCCTGTGACATGTTTCTGTTGGCAAGACCCTGGCCCAGATTTCTAAGTGCATTTGCAGCATATTTTGGTAACATTGTAGCTCCAGAATTAGATGTCAGGACTCATTCCTAGATGGCTAAAACCTACCCAAGTGACGAAATTTAATGCTAGGGTTGGTGATGTCTGCCTGCCCCAGTGAATTGCCCATCCAGTTGGAGGAACTGTTAAGTTTTTTTTTGCACATATAGCGCATATTATCTGCCTCCATCTAAGCAGCCTTACTCTGTGTCCTGTGGGAGTATATGGTTCCTAGGCAGCATCAGTGGTGGGTACTCTAGTTTGCCATGGGCCCACATTATACCATTTAAAATAACGAAGTAACTCTCTTTATACACTTGACTCTCCAATGATAGAGATATCGAGCATCAAGATAATTCCATGAAGTGAGAGACAGCTAACAACTATGGTACAGGTTGACAGCAATCACACTTGCTAAACTCAATGTCCGGTCATATCTTTTTTATTTTAAAAGTACTAGAAGCCTGCTTTAGAAAGGAGTGGCATGGAATGAAACTCATAAAATGGGTTTGACGAGCCAACCTCCCTAATTAATGCTTTTTGATGGCTCTGCACACCCAAAGTGTCTAATTGTATGTGCTGTGTCTTGTGAAAAAATAATAGAAAGCTGGCCACCCTAAAGGTAGACAAACATTGATGCCCATAAATGAGGTGGGATTTGCTAAAATATTGGTAAAATCAGTCACCTATCAGTGTTGGAGTATTTAAAGAGCAAAACTAACCCACATTCACTGTCTCAGGAGCTGGTTTTGACTTTTATAAAGACAAGCCTAGATCCTAGTTTGGTGGTAATAACACATTTTTCAGCGTTTTCTTAAAAGGCAATTCCAGCTATTAATGTGTTTGCTTACTATTGGTAATGTATCTTTACAGCTGGTAATCTTCTAAGGTCAGTAAGTAACAGAGTGGATTTTGCCTATGGGTGGTATTTCATCTTTCTGCAGCAGGTGGCATATACAAATACTGCCAGCAGATCTCATGTTACCCCTTCTGTAATAAGGGCCATTGTCCCTTACCGCTTAGGTAGTGCTGTTTCACTGAATTGAAAAATGTGACTCATATGCCATGTCAGAGCACTGAAATACCTTCAAGATGATATCCCTTGAGATATCTCATGACCTGCTGCACCAATTACCGTGCTACACATAACACCTTCCAGGACCAAAAATCCTGCAACTGGTGGTTTTTGTAAACTACATCCTGGCTACTGAGGTGTAACTTGGCACGGCCCTTTAAACACCTAGGGCCTGAACATGAAGAGCTGAGCTGGCTCAGAGCAATCAAGCACCTGTTCTTTTACTTTTGAGCAGTGCTTAATTTGTAAAGCAAATAAATGCCAGGGCCATCGTCAGTGGTCACTACAACTTGCGCCACCCATGGCCCTGCCAGTGCTACCAATGAGAGTGCCAACATAACGACTAACTACCACACTCCTACAGGTATGCCAATTCTGACTATTCCAGGCCCCAAAGCTGTGAGAATGGCTTGGGCTACAGGCCTTAGTTATTTTTAAGTCTCGCCTAGGCAGCGCTAGCGCTGTCTCTTCGAGACATGCTTTATTCAGGATATGGGCATTAAGCAACACCCATCTTTCTGATTGGCTCCTTTTACAGTCCTTTGTAAATGGCTGCTTTTCATTGGTTATATGGTCAATACTCCCTCCTATTTTACTTTCATAACCTCCCACGAGGACTGCCCCTCTTACATGTGATGTTACTCATTATGTTATTTATTAGTGCCTAAGCACTATTTTTCTGTTTAACGCTCGCTCCCCTGCCTTAGCTACAGCTGCTTTGGAGGTTGGGTTTGATTTGGCTCTTTATATTTTTAAAAAGCGCTCGCCGCACATCGCAACGTCGCGCTTGAACTTAAAATATGGTAGCAGCACCTCTTGTGTGGCCACTTCATATTTACAAAAAGTGCTCGCCGCAACGTCGCACTTCAACTTTAATTATGTTTATTTTTACAATGCACCACACCGCGCTTCACATTAAACATTGTGGCCACGCACCTTTCTTTTGTCCTGTGCAGTACACCAAAATCAACTTTTAAAACATTCTTTTTTTGTCAACAGCCCACCATGCCATGCTTTAACTTTAACAATGGCGCCTGTGCACCTATTCAGCAGATCGCCATCCCTTTTAGTATGCACGCTGTCCTCCCAGCCCGCTCGTCCAATTGGCCACTGCTTGCGCCTATAAATACGCCTGACTTACGTCCTGCTGCAAAGACCACCCACAGCACATACTGCAGCAGATTTTCAGCATTTTTATCTTTGTCCATTTTGGTGCTTATGAGCAACTAGGTACAAACAGTTGGAGCGTATCGTTCAATAAATTAATTCCTTTTCTGGAAAAAGCTGCAGGATGCATCACACATTGCTTTCATTCTGTCACACATTTCTTCATTCCATTGCAAATCCATATGGTCCCTGGACTAGCGCCTAAAAGTGAAAATGTGGGTATTGCTCTAGCCATAACGGATGCTGTGAGTCACAGCGGCATCACACGCTGAATTAGTGCACACTGCAGGCCTGAATGGATGTTTCGGCGGCTGTGTACCCTTAAATCGCCCTTTATATGGCCTGCAATTAGTCCATTGTGCCCTGCCCATTGCAACTCACTGAGCCGCTGCCATACCTGTGCCACTTGCAATTAACCCCACTGCCCCTCATCCTATGCCGCAGCATACCAGGATGTAACTTGCCCTTAGTCTGGGGTCCAGCAGACACTGGACTCTTATGAGTCACCCCTCAACACAGTGCTCCTGGACTGGTGTGCTTGTTGTGCCCCATCTCCTTTGCCAGTGCTTGTTTAAAATCTTGCTGCCCTGCCCATTCGCCCATGGGACCCCCTTCATATGCTGCTTCTCCATAGGATGCATTTTTCACCTCACGGTCTACTGGTGTTGTCAACAGCAGCTTAGTCTGGTTCAAAAGTTCCATGTTGATACTGTTGGATCGTTACCGGAGTGAAGCAAATGATGCAGGTCAAATTCAGAATCTCGGAGGACAGACTGCATGTGAAGGGAAAATATTTATCTACCGACAGGGAAAGAGAAACTTAGTGACGGATAAAAACTGGCATGTGGTTAAATGATACAAGGCCACTGTTGTTTAGGCATGCCTGAATTATTGCTTTTCAGCTACAGCAACATTTTTGAGTGAGCACACACTGGTGACTGTGTAGAGAACATATGTCTGGTGGGGATCCGTGAGTAAAGAAGTGCCTCATGCATCAGTAACTCAAGATCAAGAAAGCAAACAAAAAGCCACTTAAAAATCACTCTGCAGGGGCTTGACTCGGTGCCCTTGGGAGACTTACCAGTCCTTGGGCTGTGATGAGAACAAGAGGGGTTCCGTTATCTTGGAATACAGGTGGCTCCGACAGACACGCAGGTGCTAGCCTGGAATGTGCATCATATACTCACGTCCTTACAGCAGTCGGTGTCTTTTTGGAATTCATTGTCACTCTCATTGATGGGACGGCTGGCCGTTGCCAAGATGGTAATGCTTCTCAGGATGTTATATGTTCTCCAGAACTCAATATGCTGCTCACATCCCTGCTGTGGGCGGGACGGCGCAGTAGGGTAGCTCTCCACACTGTTGTCCGCAGCCACGCTTCGACTTATATTACTATGCGGCACAGTTACAACATGCAGCCCGTTGGTTTATAGATGCGGACAACTGGGAGACGCGCCTCTTTTCTGGTAGGGCAGACATCCAGACGCTGTAGGTCACCCTAATGCAGGGTAGAGGGATAGACGCGTCGCTTCTTTATGTTGTGTGTCACACGGTTGGCATATGGCAGTGGTTTGTTGAGAGGGTCTTACGGAGGTCACTCTTTCACGGGGAGCTCCCGATATGGATACTGGCCCCTTTCATCGACATGGGGAAGTACATGTCCTTTCACTCCTGGAGGGAGGATGATTGCGAGGTTCTGGCTGACATTTACCCCAATGAATCCTTCCTAACTTATGAGCAAGCAGATGAGGCCTTTGGCCTTGGGAGGGGACAATACTTACACTTCCTGGGACTCCAAGATGTGGTGACTGCCCTTCAGTCAGGCGTTTTTGGGTGAGGGTGGTGAAGTACATAGTCACAGCTACAGGCCTTCAAATGGTGATCGACCCCCTGCATTGTCTGCTTGCATTAGTCCCCAAACCCAAGAAAAATAAACTTTCGTATAAACTCATACAATTAATGTTGGTGCTAGCCAGATGCAGGGTGGCGATTAGTTGGATGGGGCAGAGGGCTCCGGAGGTGCCCATTTGGCTCAGAGATGTACGGGAGTGGTCCCTGGCTGAGGAAACTCACATGCAACTCACTCGGAGGGATGAGAAGCTGTAGGACGACTTACTGGCCTGGCGAGCCATGTGTGCATTGGGGCTAGAAGAACAGGAGCTTTCCTCCCATAACGCGTCTGACAGTGGAGGGCAGTGGGTTGAATACGCCAGTTGGGTCTGGGTCTGACGGGGAGCGAGGGGTTGGCCCCTAGAGATATTCGCCACCTGCAGAAGTGCCGTGCTTGGTTCCTTCCACACGATGTTTTAATTGTCTAAATCCCCATGAGTCCTTTCCCCCCCTGATGCTGCCTGTAGTCCTAAGTGCCGCTAATGAGGTTGTCAATCTGTTTACATACACTGATATGATGCCAGTTTGGTGTTCTTGTTTATGTTGTGTACACTGAAAAATAAAATTATTTAAAAAATAACAAAAAAATCACTCTGCAGGCATTTCATTGCTACCTAACCAACAATCTGATCTGTGGTTCTCGTTTTATGTGCTAACTTGCTGAGTCTCTGCTTCTGTCCGATGACTATTTGCTTGGCGTTTTGCAATAGGCCTCGCATCACTGAAAGTTTGAGCTATTTGCGTTGCAAATTATAATGTTTGCTTTTGTTGTCAAGAAATATACTAGCAGTGGCATAAGTAATAAAATAAAATCCACAAAGCATGAAAAAATTGCAGTAGCACAGGCTGTTACTAGGTGTCCTTGTGGAGTTGTAAAGGGACCTCTTTAGCCACATAAGGTACTGCATCCTTAATGCAATTATAAAGAGAAAGATTGCAGCTGAGCATGTTTCCATTTCTTTTATTGGAAGTCAGATGTTTGTGAGCTTGAGTTTAAAAAATGCACCATTGTTGTTCATTTTAATAGTGCATTTTTTAAACACAAGGTAACAAAAATCTCTCTTTCAAATTAAGCACTGCGTTTGAGGTGTCTAAAGTTCGTACTTATAGCTCAAAATGTCTTTTAGTTAAGGCATGAACTTTAAGCATAATGAGTCAAATAGATAAAGAGACAATCCATGCTCACTGTTTCCAAGTTCTGCTGTCTGCATTTCATTCATGAATTCAGAGAAATTCCAAGTTATATATATGAACTTTAGGTACCTGTAATGCAAAAAAGGCACTTGGCTCTAGGATGAACAAGCGTAGCTGAGCATGATACGGCCCAAGTTGTTCTCACTTGAAGTGGCTAACAGTATACACAGAGACGGTTTTTGTGTACTTAAGACACAGGGTAGAATCGAGTTTAGAAGCTCCTGCTGGCTGCTGGTGAGATAGCGCTGTACACAAGCACGATTGACGAACATTATGGATGAGTGGGCGGCGACACGGAACCAGTCATAGTAGATGGATGGACCAATGAAGATGTGTAGCCCAATATGGTCACAGTGCCCCACTCAGATCTTATCATGCACTTGCCACCTATGGGCACTAACTAGGTCCTTTGGTCCTAGGGTGCATTGAAACCTGATTTTTGCTGTATTTTACTATTCCAACAGCGGGCAAATTAGTCATTTCCCTTTGCTTGCACCGATACCAATGGCATCATTGCTACGCTATTGTGCTTAATGTGTGCTGTTCGTCTTGTGTGGTGGGCAACAGCGCTTGTTTTTAGAAACTGGGATCTTTTTTCATTAGAATTTCATTCCAAGCAAAAGAGAAAAAAGATGAAAAGGGAAGACGAATAAGGAGGAGAAAGTCCCAAAAAATTGCAAAGGGAGAATCTGGAATGAAGAACAGCAATCAGGTCATCTATCTTCACAGAAGACAATCTTACTACTAGCCCAGAACTGGCCTTTGCTAAGATAGCGCCCTGCAAAAGACACACATTTGATGGACGGAATGTAGAAAAAATCAAAACATTCACCCCCAGTCAAGAGATCTGGTTTAAATCCATAATTCCTTTGCTCACCATGCCGCCCCAGTTTAGACCTGGCCATATGCAAATCAGTCTTGACCCTGTGCCTCATGGGAACAGTCCAGCCTGAACTGCTAAGCAAGGTCCTCTCTAGACAAGAAATAAACATCCTAGGACCGTTTTCAGGCTTTCACCCCTCTTCAGCCCGGATAGCTAGATTCCAGTGGCCCAGTGAGCCCAGGACACACAATTGAGGGACGAAATGCAGAAAAAATCAGAAAATTCACCCCCAGTCAAGAGATCTGGGTTCAATTCATCATTCTTTTGCTCACCATGCCACCCCAGTTTAGACGTGGCCATATGCAAATCAATCTTGACCCTGTGCCTCATGGGAACACTCCAGCCCGAACTGCTAAGCCAGGTCCTCCCTGGACCGGAAACAAGCATCCTAGGACCAGTTTCAGGGTTTCACCCCTCTTCAGCCAGTAGATGGTATTGTGAGCAAAAAACGATCCTGGGTCCAAACTGGAATGGCATATTCAGCAAAAAGACGATGTCTGAAAGCCCGAAACTGGTCCCAGGATGCTTGTTTCCAGTCCAGGGAGGACCTGGCCTGGCAATTCGGGCTGGATTGTTCCCATTGGGTGCAGGGTCAAGACTGATTTGCCTATGGCTGGTTCCAAACTGGAATCGCATGGTGAGCAAAAAACTATGAATTTAGGCCCAGAACTCTGAACTGGAGTGAATGTATGACATTGTCTGGGAGTTGAGACATTTGGCACCCTTGCTGATGGTAGTGAATTACATGAGCAGCAAGGGGTCTCTTCCGTGTTCACTGGTCACTATCCGGAAGAGCAGGAACTGGCCCCTGTACAGAAACTTTTCCGGACCTCCCCCAGCTCACGTAAATCACCCATAGCTTAGCTGTCTCACGTAGATGATGGTTTGCTTGAAGTGTGTCAGAGAGTGAAGGGAGGGCAAGGAAGGGGGTAAAGGAGTGTTAAAACATCACCTGCTGTATGATAATGAAGGACTAAAACCACTTTAAACTGGGAAATCAGACAGAAAAGAACAGGTAGGGACAAGGACAAGGCTGGAGCAAGATGAGAAGTGTGTTTCTCTTGGCATAATCTTAAAGCACACAGCTCCATGCACCCCTCAGATAATTGGCGCCCTGTGCCTCGGTCCAGCTCGCCCATGCTAAAGGCCAGCCCTGACAGTGGGGATTCCTCACCCTTGTTGCATCACAAATGCCAACAGCGGTAACATTTTCCTCATTGGACTAAACGTCGCGGTACGCGCTTCAATGAGGAGCGCGGTGTTTCCAGAGTCGGCCATTTCTGCAAGAGTCACGTGCTGCAGATCCCCCTGGGACACCATAGGAAGGCAGTAAGAATTTAGAAACGAGCAGAAAAACGTGAAATACCCCAATGAAAACCCTCTGCTTAGTTCGCCAAGTCGGACTGCCCACGTGAACAAAGCCAGTTGAGAGATGAGGTGGTATGTGGCCTTGGGTGGCACAGATGTGCGTCACTTAGTGTTAACAGCTTCTGTAACCTGATAACATCAGCAGGATTAAAAACGTCAAAGGCACTTTCAGCAAGCTGGGAGGAGAGAGGTGGCTTCCAAGGTGCACGCCTGTGGGACTTCACAAAAGTAGCTTGATGCCAATTATGAATGGTATTTTTCTTACAGGCTTTTGTTGTAGCCCAAGGATTGCATACTGCTTTATATACCTGCATAGTGCTGAAATGGAAAAACATGTACTCAGGGAGCCCATAGATTGCAAATCAGCCAACTCACACAGTGTCATTGTGTGTCACACGATGTCGGCTCCCTTCACATAGTCGCCTGGCAAGGAGCCGAAATCAGACAGTGGCAGGGAAAACAAGCTAAAAACCACTGTAAACAGTGGATTTCCAGCCCATAAAAGGTGCGAAAACACCCCAGGACATCTGTGACCGCCTCAATGTCCCTTTGTTTTGGGGTTTTTTAGTAGGTGGTGTGGGCCTTGGGGAGGGGCAGAGTGCCTCTCAATTAGCTTTCGACACAAGGCCTCGCACCCTCCAAAACCCCACCTCCTCCTCACACAGTGGAAATATTGTATAAATTGGCAGGTGTAAGATTGGGGTTCAAGGTGTCGCAGTGGAAAGGGGGGAGGTCACAAGTGGTGGGGATAATAAAAAGCAGAGTTTGACAGTCAGCTTACACATTTATTTTTAATAAATTCTGCCGCAAAGAAATTGCCAACAAGAACACATGTGACAGATCAGTAGGTTCTACCCAGCAGTTTTCAGGTGATTATAACAAAGTGGGTTAAAGCACATTGTGTAACAATCAGATCACAGATGTGTATTTTATGTAGATAGGCATGTGGGTCACTGCTTTTGCCACTTGCAAATTGCAAGGCATAGGTTTAAAACTTTAATACCTTTTTTTCTCTCTCTTTGAATATTCTAAGGTTGCTAAAA
Organism: Lissotriton vulgaris; assembly: GCF_964263255.1. NCBI lineage: Eukaryota > Metazoa > Chordata > Amphibia > Caudata > Salamandridae > Lissotriton > Lissotriton vulgaris. Next base: position 1,059,865,935 of record NC_141693.1, on the reverse strand, counting down.
GCCTTCCTTTGGGTAATAATAAAGTCTTATAGGTACAGACAATACCAAGCACTGCGATATCCTAATTTTCTGGTTCTCCCAGCTATGCAATCCTAATATATAAAGCCTATCAGTAAAGACGATATGTATTTCTTATACCTTGTGACCCTCATTGTCTTATGTAACATTTCTTGTACATTGATTTACACACGCTTACTTTCTCTTTATAATGTGTGCATATGATGTAAAGTGCTCTGACACCCTGCATCCGTATAAATAGCACTATAACAGAATACATAAATTAATTTTTTTATTTGTTTTTATTTATGTCATTTGTAAAGCGCCTGAATCACCCCACATGGGGTATCTCCGCGCTGAAGACGCAAGCAAATGTAGCAGTAGGAGTTATTTAGAAGAGGGAGGTTTTCAATTTTTTTCGAAAGCTAAGATAGTTGGTGCAAATGCGAATCTCCAATGGAAGCTGATTCCAGTATTGGGGTGCCAGATGGGAGAATGATTTGCCTCCCAGTCTGGTTTGCTTGATGCGCGGGATGATGAGAAAACCTTTCCCCTTGGAGCGAAGGGTACGCGAGGGTGAGTGCCTAGTCAGCTTGTTGGTCAGATATGAGGGACCCAACTGGTTGAGGCCCTTAAACACCACGCAGCAGATTTTAAATTTTATTCTTTTTCGAATGGGTAACCAGTGGAGTTTGCGAAGCAAGGGCAGTGATGGAGTGCGATAAGGAGAGCTGGTTACCAGGCGGGTGGCAGTGTTCTGCACCACCTGAAGGCTGTTCAGGGCAGATTCTTTGGCAGCGATCAGCAGGGCATTGCTGAAGTCTAGACGGCTGAGAACTAAGGCATGAACCAGAGTTTTACGGGTGAACGTGGGAAGGAAGTGAAAGACTTTGCGAAGAAGACTAAGTGCTTGAAAGCAGGCTCGTTTTGTGGTGGCTATATGTTCGTCGAGGTTGAGTTTGCTATCGATTAGGACTCCTAGGTTTTTGACTACTGGCTTAGGGGATGGTGCCTGGCCCATTTCTTCCGGCCACCAGCTGGGGGACCAGGTGGACACTGCTTCTCTGAAGAGCATTATTTCAGTTTTACCTGCATTAACTGCAGGAAGTTTCTACTCATCCATGATGTTATTGTCCTCATGCCTTCTAGGAAAATGTTCTTGATATTCGGGGTATCTTTATCGAAGGTGAGGAGGAGCTGAGTGTCAGTCAATGAGTAGGTGATATTTAAATTGCTATTTGCCTAATTACTCATGCAGCTGACATTCTTACAGTTCATACTATACAAAGGTTGGACAGTCATAGATTCTCTTAAGTACTTGTGAAGTGATAACAAGCTGTGTGCCTTTGTTACCTTCCATTGCATTGGCATCTAGGTTTTAAGTTCCAGATAGCTCCCAGACAAGATGATACTCCAGCACAAGAAGGGCTCATGGCCCTTTAAACCTGGCCCAGCTGGAAGTGAAAATAAGAAAGACCCTTTATTGCCTGCATATTGCTGTTTTGAATGGAAAGCAGGCAAAGTGCGGATGCTGCTGAAAATATCCCAATGTCAGCAAATTACACCGGAACAAATTCAGCGTATTGGACTGGGGTCAACCCTGATCCTGGATCCAGATTAAATCAGCCAATCACCTCCAACCATGCCGCTTTGAATCTCACCCTTCAGTGGCACTTGCCTGGTGTATAGGTAGAAGAAATCTAGTGTTCTGTGCCTGGAACCCGGTATGGGCACATCATTTCAGTATTAGTACTAGCGTTCACCAGCGCCAGCTCTGCGTACTCGGCCTGTGCTCAACAGGGAGGTTGTGGTAAACAAGAGAATATGTACAACGCTCACTTCCCCTGAAATGAAGCAGTTTCCTTCCTAGTATCTCCAAAATGAACAGATGGGGGAGTGGGGGGCAATAAATGGGTATTGGCTGCCATTGCTCCTTGTACGATGGAAAACTGTTCAAGTGCCCTTGGGGGAGGGGCGACTTTTCTCACATTTTCACCTCCCCAACAGTAACAACAAAATTCTCACCAGAAAAATTAAATGTAATTAAAGTAAATTGTACCTGCCCTGAGAGGGAGAGGGAGAGAGAGAGAAAGTGGCGAAAAAGAGAGGGAGCAAGGCGCGTAAGGGAGCGCTATCCGTTTTAGCGTTTTTCCCAGGCTGCTTTTCATTTCCTTGTCCGGCCTTGCTTCATCTGCTGAACCTTGACTCTTTCATTAACCCTAACTGTAAGACAACTGTTGCTCCGCTCTCTTTGAGCCTAAGAGAAGCAGCTGTCCTGCCTATCAGATGCCCTTTAGGCTTGTGTTGAGTCATTCTTGGTCACAGTAAAGTGAGCTATGCAATACAAAAAAAGCCTAATAACATTTCCTGGAGATAACCAGCCAGTAGCGGCCCATCCCCTGCCAAAGTAGGGGGGCGGGTGGGCCAGAGAAGGAAAGTGGGGATGAGGGAGGTGTAGAGGGTTTTGGGGGACAAAAAAAGAAAATAAACTTCCCTTGCAGCCCCCGTCTCCCGCGCATCGCCTCGTCCTTCTTCTGGCCCAGGGCACAGGCTCCCAGCCAGCCCTGCCCCCGTCTCCCGCGCATCGCCTCGTCCTTCTTCTGGCCCTGGGCACAGGCTCCCAGCCAGCCCTGCGGCCAATCCTGAAGCTACTCTCGCATGAGAGCAGCTTCAGGCTTGGCCGGAGCGGCCGCAACCTGTGCTCCTAGGCAGCCTGGGAGCCTGTGCCTGCTCTCTGCAGCCCAAGCAATGCAGCTGAGGCTGGAGAGAGCTTCACTGATCGTGACCTGAGACGGCCAGCCAAACACCTCATGTGCAGTGAAGTGAGTGCCCACCAGTTGAACCATCCCCTGGATCCACCCCCACGACCCGTCAGAGTCCTGAGGGCGGGTCCAGGGGATTAAAATAAAACAATATTAAAACGGGTTTAAAAGCCATTTTGTTATTGTTTTATTTTTCTGCTGGTGGCGGGGTATGGCGCTCCTCCGCTCTAATGGAGCGGCCGCCCCTGTTTAAATCAGCAAGGAAGTATTTAACCCTGGAGTTCAGACAAAGCTGTCACTTGGGGGAAGGGCACCTTCTACCTGCAGTTTGACCTACAAATAGGCATAATTCTGAGATACAGTGCATGAGATGGCCGTTCTATCAGAACTGCCTTTCATAGGCTCCTCCAGAAGAAGAGAGCAGATGCTCCAAATATCTAAAGGGCCATCCAGGAAATGACGTCAGAACTAGTCTCAGTTCTTAGGCACATTCTAGAACTCCTTTTATCGTTAAGTGTTGTTGGAACAGAGGTGGCTGAATGGGACTGGTTTTTATTCTTATTACCTGAAAGCCCTTTTCAAAGTGAGACTCTGGGATACACATAGATATTGGTTCCTCAACATTCTGAGCAATCCATCTCTGTACTACCTCTCAGAGACAATTCAAGTACATTTAGGAATGAAAATCTAAGGCCTGCAAAAAAACTTTATGAACACTTAATAGAAAGAAATGTATTGCAGTCTAGTATTTTGACGTGACCTGCTCGGTCATGCGTCCTGCTTCAGAACAGTAAAAGTAAAGCCTGACAGGTCCACCATGTCCCGGAACAGCTTGAAAATAGTGCTGATGAAAGAGAATGTTGCAAATATGTTGCAATTAAGGCTGGCATGCTAAATACCACAGAATACACTCCGTCATCAGTAGACTTCATTTACCATGTAACATGTTCATTTCAGAAAAACACCATGGGCCACATGTATGAAACAATTTTGCATTCGCAAATGGTGCAAATCGCAAAATTTGGCCATTTTCGTAGGCAAAATAGCCTTTCATGGTATATGAAAGGCTTTGCAGTTGTAAATGTAGGTAATCGCAATTTTTTGCGATTACCTAAAATTGCAAGTAGGGAATCGCAATTTGTGATTCTGAAAGCACAGGTATTAAGCATTTTCAAAATGCAAACTGTGCATTTAGGAAAATGCAAATACCATCGACTTCAAGCCGATGGTAAACATGTGAAAACTTAATTTTTCAAAGTGCCATGCAGCCACACATGCCACTAGGGCATGTGTGCGCTTTACATGTGAACATAAATTTGGGGGGGGACTTCAGGGGGGCCTTAGGCCCCCGGGGACCCTTGGCTTTGCATTTGCCAATTTGCAATTACTAATTAGGTAATCACAAATCATCTAATGCAAAACCATTCTCACCAATGGGCCTTTTGGTCCATGGGAACGAATAGAGTAATATTACCTAATAGCGATTCAGTATTTACAAAACGCTATTAGGTAATATTAAGGAATCACAAAATCTTTGGCAATTACATACATAGAATTTTGTGATTATGAAATAGCGATCCATAAAACATCACTATTTCATCATTGCAAATTGCTATTTTGATACATGTGGCCCCATGTTTTTAGCTTAACGGTTTCAAACTTTGCATACGTTTGGTAATAGTCATGACATCTATTCCCCAGAGTTTTAACAAGCCATATGAGTGACAAACTCAGTGAATTCAAAACACAGTTTCAATTCATACAGGATAATTTATTCGGACGTGAAGAAGAGCCTAAAAAATGGCTTCACTTTTTAGGTCTAGCCTGGACAGTGCTTGGACTTACGCTTAGTGACCTGTTGTATATGGTTTTTGGAGTTCTCTCTGCCCATTTCTTGCTATTGCTTTTCAATTGTCTATGTCAGTGTCTTTTAAAAAACCTTTCTTCCTAGTGGTCAGTCCTACCTCTTTGTCCCCTCCTTTTTCTCTTCCGTTCCTCCCATGGAGCAGGGACTAACCGCCTGATTCATCATGCTCCCGTTTTGCGAGGCCCTAATAGCGATTCATAGCGAATCGCTATTAAGGACTCGCAAAACGGGATTCAAGTAGGAATATGCAATAAAAATGCGATTCCTTACAATTCCTTATTTGCGATTAGCTAATTGCTAATCGCAAATAAGGAATAACTCGCCATTCATTCCTATGGGCCAAAAGGCCCATAGGAATGAATGGGGAGTATTCCTTATTTGCGATTAGCAATTAGCTAATCGCAAATAAGATTGTGATTTGAAGGGTGCCAGGGGTGTCCACAGGACACCCTGTAGCACCCCTCAAATGAAATTTCACACAGGTGTTGCACACACACATGTCCAAAGGACATGTGTGTGCGCAACATGCAACTTAGAAAAATGCTTTTAAAAGCATTTTTCTAAGTTTTTGCTATTTACCGAGAGGTCTGACCTCTCGGTAAATAGCGGCCCGAAATTGCGAATTAGCAATTTAAAAATGGTTGATGAATTGCATTTAAGGAATCTCAAATAGAGATTCCTTAAATGTAATTCCTCGCAATTTAGCGAATTAGCAATTACCGATTTTTGCATTTGGGATGATGAATCCCAAATGCAAAAATAGCGCTCGCAAAGGGCCAGATTCTCAGAATCTGACCCTTTGCGAGCCGATTTCAGCTTGATGAATCAGGCTGTAAGTACTGTATCATTATGCTATGGTTCTTTATCTTTTCTATGGGGGGCTATTTGTTTCAAGCTTTCCTGCTCTGTTGCTGTCTGCCTGTGTTTAGCTTCAGTGCCATAGTTGCTTACATTTTAATATAGCATTCCTCCCTCCCACATCCTCTTAATGACCACATTTGTGTTAGTGCTGCCTCCTGCTCCGTTGATTGTATTTCTTTTGTGCCTTGTTTTATTCTTTTTGAAATTTTCAATGTTGACAGTCCGTTGGTAGGATATTCGTTTTGTTTTTGGCTTCCTTTTAAGGGAGATTGGGCTTGTTGAAGCCTTAATTTAAAAATTTGACTGAGACAATCATAGAAGGAAGGCCATGTTGCAGCAGGGCATTTTTACTAACAACTATGATAACATTGAGTATTACCTATAAACACTAGTATTTAAACTTTACTCCACCTAAGGCGTTTCTTTATATAAATTGTTGGGTACACGGACGCTGCGCTTCATGTTTCAGCACGGCGCCCACTCTTATATTTTTCATGTTACAATCATTGTAGGATGCGCACTTACTGCGTGCACATTGTCTTCCCCCAGCGCACACTCACTCTCACAAAGCGCACACATCACTGATACAGTTTATCAGAATCTGGTTTACTCTTTTTGCAATTTTCAATGTCGACCAGCAGTTGAGATTTTCTTCGTAGGATTTCCTTTGGTTTTAGGATTCCTTTAAGGGGGATTGGGCTTGATTACTTCAGTTCTGACTTGCATGGATTTAACCCACAGCAACAAAACTGCCCAGACAGCTACAACCGCGCTCATGTTTGGTCATTATTTCCAACCTTAACTAGGGCTACGTAATTCAAGGAAGTGATGCACTTTCAACTTGTTTTTTTGGTTGGCTTTGGTTCCAGGCTGGGGTTGTGAATGCTTAACAACTTAATATATAACTGTATTATCATGAATAGTCTCGTAAAGAAAACTGCAATAACAACTATGAAGGACCTGCTACAGGGCGCAGCATGTTTACTACAGCATTTAGCTTTCCCAACACTACTCAGTAATGTAAACTGTAGCGCTTTCTAATTAGCATGAATCTAACTTGCAATTATACATCATGATATTAACTAGGATCACTTTCAGCTCACTCTGCCACTTATTAGTAGTACTTTTCCATTAACAAGACGAATGGATTAACATGAAGATCGGATGCACAGAGATGGTATCTTTAAGTATGAGTTCTGCCCAATCCTAGGAGCTAAGAAGGGCCTGCTTTTCGGTGCTACATGTTAAGTTTTAGATTGGGTGTTAAAAGCTCACCACAGTAATTTAAACTGCAGCGCTTTATAATCAGCATGGGATTCAAAATTAAATATACCTCAAGGTATTATCTTGAAGTTCTTCCTGTATGTGACGCTGTCCCAGCTTTTTAAATTCACTCAGTAACTGGTGTAACAAACAACAAATAAACTTCCTCCCAGACAGCAATAAATATAGGGCTTTGAAGTCTGTGCCTCTGTTGGGGCAGCAAGGGCTTGGGCTGCCCATCGGATATGTTATCTCAGCCAGGGGCGGCCTTAGGCATGTGCAAGCTGTGCACCTGCACAGGGCCACCAAACCCCAGGGGCCGCCATGCCAATATATATCCTTAATATAATAATCCTCTTGGAGTGTTGCGGGACTTGAGTGTAGTCTTCATCGCACCTTGCAGACACTCGCTTCACCCACCCAGCACGCCTGTAGTAGCCCTCTCAGATATCTGGGCATTTGACGCAGTGCCTGAGAACTGCCTTCATCGGCGCCATTCCCTGTGACCTACATCACACCTTGGGACACAATGGGCAAACAGGATGCCCGCCAATCAAAGCTCTCCTTTGACAGTTTGAAAATTGTTTAACATCCTTTTGAAATGTTTGTTTCTTGGATGCGTTAGGAAACCTTTTTAGTCTGTCATTTCCCTATTGATTTCTGCTAGTCTTTTTTTGTGAAACGCAATTCTAATTGTTGTGCTAAGATGACTCTTGTTTGTTTGTATTTTCACTGCTAATGACTCAAATAACCCTTTGGTAGTTTTGATTATCAGGATGAGGCAATCCCTGGTGCAGGGCCAAGCGATTAGCAACCAATCGTTTCTAAAAGTTGGGTCCACTGGAACTTTGTGAAGAGCATTGGAAACTAAAATTCCCCTGACAGGCAGCGTTAGATCTCAAATATTTAATGATTATTACCCCATGTAGATTTGTCTTAATCTGGCTGCGGTTTGGCTCCTTAAGTGTATTCCAATCATTTGTTTGAGCTGTAGTTTATGTGATGTTTATATCATTAAGTAATGGAGGACCTAAGAGGATCAAATTAAGGTCCTCCTTTGTGCAGGCACAAAATTTCCACCAAACGTTGGAAATGTTTAACCTTCAACAAAGGGTTAAGCATCCCACCCATCAAGCCGGACACACACTGGACGGGGTCTGTACTAACTCTCCCCTTCTAGAAACCCAAACCCCTGTCCTACAGATTTGGACAGACCACAACCTGATCCCTTTCTCCATCAGAACCCCGCGCCCTATAAACACAATCAAACCCAGCCCTCTGCCAGAGAACCACGTCAACTGGAAAATGATAGATGACACCTTTAAAATCAAGCCCACCATCGAGACTCAGATCCCTAGTCTGACGGGTAATGTAGAACAGGACTCTAAACTTTTCCATAATTGGATACAACACGAAATCAGAGCTCGTGCCCCACCTAAACGCACCAGGAAAACAGATAAGAAAGGCAAAATAAACGCCCCCTGGTACACACCAGAATTAGCCAAGGCCCATCTTCTCTGTAAAAAAGGGGAACGCAAATGGCGTAAAACCTATGACAGTACGGACAGAAACTCCTATGTCCAACTAAGGAAAAGCTACCACTCCATCATAAAAAGCGCCAAAAAAGATTTCTACATCAAAGCCATTATTGAGGCTAAGCAAAAACAAAAAACTCTGTTCGCCATAGTTAAAACCTTCACTCACCCTAAAGCACTACAGCCTGAAATACCTCCCTCCCAAGATTTCTGCGATCAAATAGCAGACTTCTTTGAAGAGAAAATTAATCTTATCCAAAAAGATTTTCCCCTATACCAAACCTCCCAGTGCCCTATCCCCTTGGAACAAGCAAGAAAAGCAACTGGATATCTAAAAACTTTCTCACAGGTCAGTCTAACCCAAACCCGGGAAGTAATTCTAGCGTGTAAGTCAGGTGCCCCCTCCGACTCCTGCCCTCCTAGTATTCTTCACCAACTGATTGATGATGTCAATCCCATAATAAACAAAATAGTAAACACCTCCCTCAGTACAGGCATTGTTCCTAGAGAATGGAAACATGGCATCGTAAAACCTTTAATGAAAAAAACGAATAAATCCCCCTCAGACCTTACCAACCTCCGCCCAATCTCACTCCTCCCAGTTCTGGGAAAAATCACGGAACAAATAGTCTACAGGGAACTCAAACACCACTTAGAAACCAACAATATCCTTCACCCCCAACAATCAGGTTTCCGCCCCCAACACTCGACGGAAACAGCTCTGATTGAACTGACTGATTCCATAAAACAACTACAGGATCAAAGAAAGAACACTTACTGATTTTATTAGACCTTACAGCAGCGTTCGACACAATCTCTCACTCCATACTCCTGGATAGACTCAAGGACATCGGTATCTCCGACCTAGCATTGGACTGGATTACATCCTTCCTAACGGAAAGATCACAATCCATCACACTAGGACCTTTCAGCTCTGCAGAGAAAAAGATTCGATCTGGAGTACCACAAGAATCCATTTTAAGTCCTCTGCTTTTTAACGTCTATCTTATTCCCCTCATGTCCCTGATAGAATCATTTGGCATAACTGTTACATCATACGCGGACGACACCCAACTTATCGTCCCGTTAGATGAAAACTCAACGAATGCCGAACAAAATCTTAAAAACTGCTTGAAAGACGTCTTTCTGTGGATGGAAACAAACCATCTGAAGTGCAATACAAGTAAGACAGAAATCCTACCCATGGGGAAAAATGTAAACTTCTGTCCTAACCAATGGTGGCCAGAGAACTCCACCGCTCCCCCCCTCACAACAGCAAGAAACCTAGGAGTCACATTCGATACTGACCTATCCTTTGACCAGCATGTCAGGAATGTGGCAGGAAGCTGCTTTGGGATTATCAAATCCCTCAAAAAAAAATTCGATTTCCTACCTACTGAGGCCAGAAAAGCGGTAGCTGTCGCGCTAATCCTATCGCGCCTTGACTACTGCAATGGTTTAATGGCAGGTGTGAAAAAAACCACACTCAAAAAACTGCAGAGCGTCCAGCATTCTGCCGCCAGATTGGTGCTTAAACTCCCCAGGAGGTCCTCAGCTTCCACTGCTTTGAGAACTCTCCACTGGCTGCCCCTGCACAAAAGGATTCTTTTCAAGATCCTTGTCGTTGCCTTCCGGGCATATAATTACACTGGCCCTAAATATCTTATTAAACGTTACCCACACTACATCCCCCAGAGGACCCTGAGATCCTCCAACAACAACTTGTTAAAACTCGCCAATTTCAACCTAAAAACCAAAGGGGGTAAAACCCTGACCTATCTATCCGCTAGGGCTTGGAATGCCATGCCCCACCACCTGAGGTCACAGACTAAAGAAACCCATTTCAGGAAACAACTAAAAACATGGATCTTCGGCCTCCCAGATGAATATGTCTTGGCCGCCATCTAATCCTGCCTCCGTAAAGACAACTGTCTGTGGAACTTCCAGTTAGCGCCAGGATGCTCCTTCCGGAGCGATTGTCGCGCTTTACAAGTACCACATACAAAATACAAATACAAATATGGTCTTCCTTTGGTGAGCTTTCTGGATGTGTTTGCTAACTTCTGGTTTAGAGTTTTTGTTAGCTCATATTGCTAATTAGAAGAAAACTGGTTTACCTGTGTGTGTGTATCTCCTACAGCTGTGGTACCAATTCTCAAAAAGGGAAGAGAAACATAGTTAAGCCTGAGTTTACTCTTCTTCCTATTTAGTATGTCTTAAAATCATCTGAAAGAGGGAACCCACTTATATTCTTTCCAGAAGCCCTCCTTACTAATCTAGTGGGGGCATCTCCATTTAGTTTGAAAGGACCCTCACCTTCGAGGGTTAGTCAGTGGCGTTCTCAATCCTGTCGACCACACTATTAATATGCTATCTGTTACCATTGTTGAGTTTCATGAGGAGCCATGGCTCACAAGAAGAAAGCTAGAGTGGGCAATTATGTGCCGTCCTTTCTTCATGAATAAATGGGATATTACACTTTGCATGTAGAAATATGTGGTATATCACATTCTGTTATGTCACGTGTAGTAGTTACAGGTTAAGGTAACTACAGAGAACCGGGATACAAGTGCTAAAATGTATGCACTGAGATAAAAAAAAACACTGATTAGCTTCAGGACTGCTAGTAGAGTGCTTTTCCTGTGTAAACTTTGTATAACATACAATCAGTCAGAGAGTAAGAAATGTTTTTTCTTAGCTGTTTCCCTCGACTATGTTAATAAAAATGATTTAACCTTTGCACTGTAATAATTCATGTATGCGTATTTTAGAGGTGCTATAAAGAAAACAGCTTTTTTTTCAATCTAACTACCTCAAAATATAAATGTATTGTGAAATAAACTTTTGTTATTAATATCGTTCTTAAAATAAACCATGGAAATTCAGTGAAAAAACAAAGGTTAAAGTGACGTTATGGTTAGGCGAAAATGTCAATTAAAATGGTACTTTTTAAACTAAAAAAAACACTGAAATGCACCAGTCATTGTTTACTGAGCTAACTAGAACTTGTGCCCCCACCATGGTCTATTCATGACCGCACAGACTGCAGCACTCGTGACATGTTCAATGACATAATTGATGACATCACTGATTATATCTCAGATATATATATATATATATATATATATATATATATATATATATATATATATATATACACACATATATATTACTTTTCCAGTGAAAAGCTGCAGCAGTGTAAGAACATTTGGGTGCATCATGATTGACATTGAGTTATGATGCCTAGTGCTTAATTTGTGCTAGTGGTTGCAGGTGTTCAGCACCAGCATTTGGTTTTGTAGCCCTATATTTTTTCATCTGCAGGCTTTGGCTCACACCAAGGAAGAGTAAGACAGAAAAGGGAGAAAGAAGAGTCAGAGATAAAATCAGCAAAAGGCAAAGGAAAATGTAGGATAGTGCACAGAATATGACTGAGGTGGAATCAAGACTAGGCATCCTCGGGATTTAGCAATGTGCGCATTCTGCAGTGCTGGTGGCGCGTTGTTAGGAAATCTTTGGGCCCTGCACTTATTTCTGACAAATTAGGCACTTTCCATCACAGAATCCAGTCACTTCCACCCTGCATTTATAGATTGCACCTGCACAGCACTTGCGATGTGCTTTAGAAATCTCTTCTAAACCACAAAAAAATCTCATAAACAGGCATAAAGCCAGCCATCACTTACCATTACTTACCATTGATTGGATTCCACAGCACTCTCATGTCCTTGCTTTCTATTGGTCAGCACCTCTTCCTCACCTCCTGCTTCCTCCTCGGGCTGCAGAGTGTGTCCCTGCTATAGCGCATGAACAAAGTATAGCTTCGTGTCTGCAGCCAGTGTCCTTACGCTGCCGGTAGGGCTCCTGCAGGTACTCTTTTCTAACTTTTTCACAGGCACTCTTATAAAGTGTATATCTCTGCACTCCTTATCCCTCCCCCCTAGTTGCTGCTCCCTCCCTCGTATTGCATTCCCCTCCCTCTTTCATTGTTTCTTTCCTCCCCTTCCGTCCCACTGTCCGCTGTTGTTTCCCCAATCCCACCCTCCTTCCACTGTCTGTTGTTTCTTTGTTTGGTTGGTCCCCACCCCAAACCCTCCTCCCGCTGTCTGTTGTTTGATTGTTTGGTTGACCCCCCCCCCCTCATCCCTCCTCCCACTGTGCCATATGCCACCTGCCCCTCTCCCACTGTTCGTTATTTGGTTGACTGCCCCACTCCTCACCCACCTACTGCTGTAGGTTGTTTGTTTGGTTCTATCTCTGTTCCCACCCCTGCCCTCCTCTTGCTGTCTGTTGACTATTTGGGTTCTTCCCCACCCCACCTGCAATCTTTCTGCTGTCCATGTTTTTGTTCCGTTTGTTCCCCACCCCTTCGCCCTCCTCCTTGGGGTTGCTTGACTCCCCAACCTTCCTGTACACTGTTTTTACAAATAAATATTATCAAAACTATTTTATATCCAAGTGCTTCACTACTGAAATAATGAGGAAAAGATCAAATAAAAAAAAATAGTTATAAAAATACACAAATAAATTAGCTTTATGTGCAGCAATACTTGAAAGTCTGAGTTTATAGATTACAACTTTAAATCTCAATACTTTATCTTCCATATGCTTGTATACCCTTTCTGTGTAGTTATGTATCTATATATTCATTACTTTACTCCTACTGTAGAAGAAGAAAAAAAACACCTCTAGTTCTCTCCATTGAACTACTCTGTCTCACCTTTTACCTCTCTCAATATATCCACCACCTCCACTTTCTGACTCATCCCAAACCTCATTCTACTGCTTTCAAGTCCAAAATAACCCTTTCTAGACAATTACCCCTCTATCCCTCTTTGACTCACCCCAAACCTAATTTTACAACTACAATCTCCCAAACAACCCTTTTTAAATTCTCCCCTCATGTGTCTCTCCTTGACTCATCTCAAATCCCATTTTACTACTAAGATTTCTCTAACACCTTTCAGGAGAATCTTCTTTCCTCAATCTCTTCTTTTACTCATCCCAAACCTCATCTTCCGACTATGATCTCTCAAATAACACTTTCTAGACTCTAATCTCTTCTATCCCTCCATCATCCAATTCAATTGAACAAACAGACTTGCATGTCCTCCGTTTAAATTGGCTCATACTTTCCTATGCTAATCCACCACTAATCCTTTTTGGGCTCCAGAGTAGCGTGCTACTCGCCAAAAAGCAATTTGACGCCTCGTCTGAGGTAGTGCTATATAAATAAAATTACAAATGCAATATTCCACAGCAGCCCGGGCTTAAAGGCAAAAAAGTGCTCCGACGTGGTCAACGCTGCCATATCATATCACTTCTTTTTTTACTTTAAGCCATGTTCAACAGCAGTTTGCGCTGCTATCCAACCTGTCTAAGAAAAAACATTGACAAAGCCAATAGACGTTGCACAGGTGAAACCTATTGACTTTGTCAATGCTTGTTCTGAACTGCCGTGGAATATTCCCGAAGCTCTGTGTATGTGACCATAGACGTCAAAGGGATTGCTGCTTTGACGTTCAGAAACCAAAAACTCTGTCCAGCGCCATGTCTTTTGCATGCCAAAGCTGAAACTTGACTCCTTGGCAAATCCAACCTCGTGGCCAACATTCAAAAGAGGAGTGCTGTGCTGCATGCACATGCTAAGAAAACAAGTGCTCGATATAGAACATTTGAAATAGAAAGGGCATGTTCGGACTTTTCAACAAATAGTCCCATGGACAAAAGATTTCTTTTGCAAAAGAAGGGATAACTGTAACAATAGTTCATAGTGCAGCAGAAACCTGAGAGCCGAACAGAATCGAAGAATACACCAGTGGGAAACAGAAAACAGAAGATATGTTTCCAGAAGAAAGTATAAGCTTCTGGGAGGCACACACCTCTAACATGGTTTACCTCTTACATAAAAACATCAAATGTTCTGTTGCAAATTACACAATAGTAACGCAATTCATTCGTTTAAAATATCTCAATTAAAACCACAGATGTGTTTAAAATCATCTGTTGGTTTATGATTGTGCAACTAAAAAAACAGAAATATGTTATTCACATAGATAAATGTTACACCTAACAGGATTGTTTCAACAAAGACGAGCTCAACACCTTATACCGTTCCTATCTTTTTCTTTTTATGTCACCTGAATTAATGAATGTTTTTCATATAGGAAAATTCACAAAATTACTGGATGTAACTTGTTACCATAGTCAATACAAACTAACAGAAAAACTAATTTGATGGCCCAGGACTGACAGGCCTAAAGTTGTACACAAGCTTTCCCCCTTAAGGTAAATTAATACGAGAGGAAGGGGTCACAAAGTATATTAGTAAGAAAAGAGTTAACAAGCATTGGCAATGCCAATACATCTGGTGTATAACCATAACTGCCTCTTCGGTCACTGTTGATGGTAGGGATTCAATAAGTCATACACACACATGTAGAAGGGGGGCTTCGCACTTGAGATCCCTGTGATCTGGGGGTGAGAAAACACACCAGGGTGTTAATACTGCCCACCTTCTACATGTGTGTGTAAGTGTTTATATGAGGTCGAAGTGGGGTGTTTTTCCTCCTACCCCTTCACTTGTGTATGTGTTGGGATTCAATAAGTCAACACACTTGCAATCTGTCACTTATCCTTGTACTCCTGAATCCATTCATTCATCCACTGACTCACTCTTGCATTCACCCTTTCTCACAATAAAGACAATCTCAAAAAGGATGAGCAAAATAAAGAAGAAGAATGCAAGTAGAAAAAAAATTAAAATTCAGTTGCCTGAACATGGTGGGCATAACCTTGCAGTAAAAAATAAGCGAAGGGTATTCTGAATCATGTACACATAGTGTAGTAACATAGTGAATGCTTATCTGTTTGCATAATAAACATATCAGACCAATGTAATCTGACATACCTTTTCCCAATTAATAAGGCAGTGCTATAGTGTTTATCAGTGGTTTGTCACCATAACCAGCTCAAGGCAATTGTATTTAGCAGAGGCTTCCCCACGATGCAACCACGAGGTTTGCAGTAATAAAATGTGAAATATGTTCAAAACTACAATTGGCAAAAATGTATACTAACGCTTCTAGGAGCACCTAACAAAGATGATCACAGTTCAAATCTCCTAAAACCAGTGTTTGTTTATTTATTAATATTTTATTTGTCGAATTTGTAATGCGTATAGCTGCCCCGCGACGAGGTGTCTCAGTGCACCCACATACTCCTCAGCGAGAACCAGAAAAAGCTAAAGGTGACACAGGGAAAAGCCAGGTCTTTATTGCTTTTCGAAAGGCAAGGTGGTTCTGAATGGCTCTGATGGACACAGGGAGCGAATTCCAAAGTTGCGCAGCCAAGCTGCGAAAGGAACGACCACCTGTTCCGGCTTTTAGAACACGAATAGTGCAGACCAGCGCTAAATCAGCTGGTCTCAAAGGACGCCGTGACATATAGAACTCCAACAAATTAGCCAACCCCTGGGGCGCTTGTGACGTCAAAATCCTATGCGACACACAAAGCGACTTGAATTGAATGCGCTTCTCAACAGGCAGCCAATGAAGTTGCGAAGCACGTGACACTGAGCAGGCTTTCAGGAGAGCCACCAGAATGCGAGATGCTGCATTCTGTACTCTCTGTAAACTCTTAATACTAGCCTTGTTGGCTCCCAAATATAGGCAATTGCCATAATCCAGTCTGGATAGAATTACAGCCTGGATAATAGTTTGGCAGACCTTTGGAATAAAGAAAACCAACAACGGCTTCAAGCCTCGCAGAAGCCCAAAACACGCACCAGCCACTACCTTCGATTGGGAATCAAATGTCAGGTCACTGTCAAACCCCACCCCCAGGTTTTTCACAGTCACCTTGGGCAGGGGGGCAGGTTTAAGGTGGTCCGGCCAACAATGCTCGACCACAGTCCCTGATCCTTGCTGGAGGGAGCAACCAATAACAAACCCCTTGCCAACTAGGGTAATCTTTAGATTTCATGTGAGAAAGCCCCACTTTAAAGGCTTTCATACAATGTAATAATGATCCACCCGTTAAGGCCTCTTGAGTTTAATATGTCAGATCTACTACATTACCTACTACATGGATTTACTTAATGGAGTTAGTTAAAAATATGTTCTGTAATATAAGTAGGACCAATAATGAGTGGAAATATCATGCAGCTTTAGATAAACACTTTGGCCCTCATTATGATGTTGAGCGGAATCACTTCTGCCCGACACCGCTTCGGTCCTGGGACCGACCTACGACCTACACCCAGTCGTTGGGGGAAACATTGTTTAAATCGCATTCCATTACACCACAGGTTTTTACAACGATGCGTTGTTACATTGTATGCCATTACAACGACTTGCTGTAGGGGGCAGAAGGTGTTGGATGTATTGGATTTTCAATCCAACACCTTCACTACTGTTGCACACACTGGAGTTGGAATAGTAAATTATACTATTCCAAACTCCAGCGCCCCCCCCCCCCCCAGCAAGTTATTGTAACGGCTTGTGTTGTAATAGCATGCGTAGAAAACGCATGCTTTCTAACGAGTGCTATTCGTCAACGGTCCCAACCACCACATTCCTTTATTTTACAATGGGATCATACATTACGGCTGTAAACCGGACGTAATGCAGGCTCCCGTTGTAAAACTGGAGGTGCGATTCATCCATGCCCTCATGACAAGCACCTCAAGGTGTCTGCCACAAGGTGCAGGGATCAACTGGGGAGCCCAATAAATGCCCCTCAGCCTTCAACCGGCGGTCATGCACCCAAGGGGGCCTTGCTGGGGGCACCCAAAGACGCTTTCCAACATGGTCCCATGTTGGACAGGCCAGCAGGGCGACCATGTCAGAAACCGTCACTGTGATCACAACGGCAGAAAGGCCCTCCCTTGAGATTACTTGACACATTCGTACTAGCAGACGGGCTCTCCGAACTCGTTGGAAGCCAGCAGGAATGACCGGTCAGATTCCTTTCCAACTGCCTCAATCAAAATGAGGTGGTCGGAAAGGAATCCAACCATCACTTTACGATGTGGTTAGGAAGGGTCCACCCAATGGTCTTCCGAATTGCATTGTAAATGGGCCCTTTATGTCCAGATGTGTTATTGCTGCACAAAAGCCAATTGTGGGTTGCTTGTGTTCCAGTTCAGGGATGAACTGACCTGGTAGCTCAGGCTCAATTGTTCCCATACGAGTAGAGTCAAGACTGATTTGCATATGGCTGGATCCAAACTGAGGTGGTATGGTTTGTAAGATAATAGTGGATTGGGACGCAACCCCAAGTAATTATCAGTGGCTGAGATTGATTCAAGCATTCTATCCACCACCTTTTTGTATACTTTATATTTGCGTCTGTTAGTGCAGCCCATAGCAAAGGTGGCTACCTTTTTTAAGCATACATTAAATCAGAATGTAATTATATAATTTCAGTCATGCAAGCATTGAACTTGATCTGGGCATCTTGTCTGTTGAGTAAAAGAACGAATCGTGTGTCGTCCGGATAGGACATGGCGTTGATATAGTGAGAGCGGATGTTACCATCAAGATTCTTAAAACAATACATTAATGAAGTTACATATTTAATTCAGAATTTTATCTGGAACTGTCATCATGACTGTTTAAAAGGATGATGACTTGAGTACTGTTTTAAAGCCTGAAGTTAATTAGTTTGTTAATTTTGTAAATGTATTGATCTTTTAATTTCTACCACAGGTCAGCAATGTATATGATATTAATCTGGGTGGTATAGTATGTAATGTGGAATTTATACTTACACGTACATATAAGATTAACTTCAGTATCCTGTTTTTAGGATATGAGCTTTCAAGTGAAGGGAAAATCCTGGCAGCAAATTTTATAGAAAGATGTGCGCTGCTCCAACCTCCAAAATCATTAAAAAAATTTACAATCAATCCTGGGATTCCTACATTTTGGTAGAACATACATTTTAGATTACGCAGAAATCCGTATAATTGCGGGTCAATCTGGGTACACCTATCTGACATACAATGAAGATGAAACAGTACCAATTGCATACAAATCACATTTGTAAACAAATGCTGAGATGCGATTCGCATCTATAGAAAATATTCTAACAGCAGTACAAACTGCTGTAGTGAGAGAACGAGCACTGGCTCAGGGGAAACACATAATAATAGTGACTCCAGTCCCAGCCTTAGAGGCTGTGACAAAGGCAAGCATTCCAAACGCTAAAGCCTTACATCTGAGATGGATACAACGGGTTAATTCTCTCACTGCGACAGATGTAGAATATAGGTACGCCCCAAATGTAAAAACACAAGCATTCCTGCAATACGAACAAGAATATCTTCTACCAAATGAAATACTGCCTCTAGATCAGTATGAATATATAATTTACACTGACGGATCTGCTCAACCCGGCATAGGAAGTAATCAACAATATAGCACCGCATGTACAATCGTTAAAGGTCGCATGCGGGATGAAAAGTTCCATCCAAGTTGCACTAAAATGCAATCTCTAGGATTAAGACTAATGAATGAGAATATCTGCTATAAAGTATAATGTAGCAGATTGCCGTGATTCTCTAATGCTGAGAGATTGCAAAAGTTTTAGTTGTGCACTCACAAGCAAGACAATTTCAAAATGGAATAGTTTGGGATTTCAAACAGTAGCTGATTTAAAAAATTACCCCTTATGAAAAATATGGGGGCAGCTAGGCTTCTCAAATGTAATAGTGGGTGGGTGACTTTGGTTCAGCTATTTGAAAGCTACAACTTGTTCCAATACTATTCAGCCTTGACTGGCGAGAAGGCTAAAATGATTTGTAAACATAAGCTTAAAGGCATCTGATGTTGCTATAGATAATCAGGCACATCCCTCTTCTATTTCATCAATTGAACAGAGTTGAGAGAGAAACAAGGTGCAAACTCGCATTGAACGAATTGAGGCAAATGTTTCAATATGACTACAGTTTTTTTGAGAACCACAGCGATCGATTTTAGAAGGATGGATTTTTTCATTAGGTAGTTGCTCTATTATACCCAAAAGGTACTGCCTACATGTCATAACCATCTGCCTTTTTCTCTCTACATTGTGGAACTGGCTGTTCTCTTTTACAAATCTTAAAATGTACAGAAATGTTCCAGCTGATGTGTTTACCATCCTGTCTGGATATATAAGACACAAAGTTCCCATTTCAGTCTCAGGTCGAAAATGTGTCTTTATACTTATATCTTTAGCTCGTTCTCTCATTTTACAGGGTTGGAAGTCAACTTTTTGTTCAATGGCAGCTAAAAATTAATAGTGTGATTTTTTAAAATTAACTTATACAAAAAGAATTAAGTGGTCAAATACAAAGAAATATGGCAGAAAGACTTTCTTAGCAATTTGATGTATTGTGGGGCATGGAGATTGAATATAAAGTGAAAACATAACTGAATTGTATGAATTTGAGATAATTGTCAAATTAATTTTCCCTTGGTTGTATATTAAATAGTATATACTTTTTCTCACAATTGAATTTTGCAAAAATATATTTAAAAGCAATCTATCCTTAAAGGTCTACTGCCTTTAACATATATTTTTCTCAATAGTTAGGTCTGTATTACTGTCTTTGTCAAAACATTCCTGGGTAAAGAGATCAGCCTTGATCATTGGCTAGTCCCTATAACCATCTCATGTCTACTGTATTGAATAGAAACTTTTATGCCGAATTGCAAATGCATGCAATTCAAGCATTCTTTCTTTTTTAAGTGGAAACAGCCATCTACTTGCAAATCAAAAGATTGATGAGACGAAGATCAACATATGGGTGGAGCCTAAGCCCCCTCTCTCAGTACTGCTCCTTAAAGCGCTCTTTCTGGTCATCACATAAGGCAGAGGTCTTCAATCTGTGGAGAGCGACCCCCAGGGGGGTCATGGAGTCCTGGGAAGGGGGTTGCAGATTCCCCAGCTTTACTTGTCCCTGCAAAAAAGACAGCTGTCCTGAAAGGCCAATTTAGATTGTTATCAGCGGCTTGCCTGAATGAAAGGCAAATGTGCTTTTCAGTTAATCTGCAAGTGTAAATGATGCTTTGGGATTAGTTCTGGCTCTTTGTGATGACAAAGATTCGTTTTTTTGAGTGGAAGTGCAAAGAGTTAACAACTGGGCTGGAAAGTTCTTGCTTTTAATTTTAACTGCATTTCCACAGCCCTTGGTGCCCCTAAAGAGGTGTTGAAGGGACAGTTATGTAAAAAAGAAATTGCATTACATACACTCTAGTATTATTCACATCTACATTTTGAAAGCACCATTTTATCGTAAAACTATGTGCATGTTTTGCAGCATTCTATCTTACCCTGTGTGTAATGCAAGTATAAATAATTGACTTGCATATTGGCAGTTCTTTCTGTCACAGGCTGTGACTTCGTAGCACTAAAAATGAACATCACTATTCTCCACTGCACCAACCAAGCTTTAATTCTATAGTTCTCTAGTTACACACAGACCTCTGCAGTGCATTAACTAATAGAGGTTTCATAAAATGCAACTCCGGAAAAACAGAAATACTGCCCATTGGGAAAAATGTTAACTTTAGTCCTAACGATTGGTGGCAAGAGGGAGCCACCCCGCCTCCGAGTACAGTAGAAACGCCCAGGAATTACGTCACTATCTTTTGACCACAAGTGGGTTGCCAGGTCGACATGGCAGTTACAAACTGCATGCAGACACTGCAGTGGCAGGTCTGATAACCCTTTACAGGGATGCTTGGGTGAGTGGCACATTTAGTACTGCAGGCCCACTAGCAGCATTTGATTTACAGGCCCTGGCACCCTCAGTGCACTTTACTAGGGACCTACTAGTAGGTCAAACATGCCAATTATGGAAACACCAATCCATAATACAGTTTACAATAAGAGCACTTGCACTTTAACACTGAACAGCAGTGAGAAAGTGCGCAGAGGCACTAAACCTGAAAAAAAGAGTCAGAACCGGGAGGTCAGAAAGGAACAAAACAGGGGAAACATGCTAAAAGATGCCAAGTCTAACAGGGGCGTTTATGGTTGTCTATAGATGTTGATGATGAGGAGTACCAGTTTCTAGAAAATGTTGTCAGAAGGTGTTCCTTACGCCTAAAAAGGTTTGGCAAGGGGGTCTCGGCATCAAAAAGTTTGAAGACCTCTGACATAAGGTGTAATGGCAGTTTTGCTGTCGTGCCAGACCTAAAAAGAAGAGAGGGAGGGTTGGAAGTAAGAGCACACCAGAGAAGAGGTCAAAGGCTGAAAAAAAGGCAATGATGAGAGTGCTCAGATGGGTGGTTATTTGGGGCCTGATTACAATGGCAGTCGGACCACCACCAACAGGCCGTCTGCGGCGTTCCGACATAATTTCAGTCAGACTGTCAATTAGAGAGTCCCCGCCCAGGGACTGCAGCACTTGTCTTGCCACCCTTGAGTACCTTAGGGTAAAACATGACTCCCACTACAGACTGGAAGGGCAGCTTTTAACTGCTAACTCTCAACTTTGCTATTTAGGGATTTGAGGTAATGGCAAACCCCAACATTCACTTTTTAATGTATGTAAGTAATCTCTTTGACAGGCTCTAAGGCAGGATGTTAAAATGTGGAACATGTATTTTACATTTTCTAGCAGTAAAAACCCTAAATTGACTTTTTTACATGTGCAAATATAGAGTTACAGGGTGGCACCCCGGCCCTACTAATTTTTGATGAGACTACCAAGGTTGGTACTGTTTGGTATCAAATGAATCAGTACATTAAATATGAATTAATGGCCACATCTAATTTAATGCCACTGGTGGGCAAAGGGCAAATTTAGAAGTCGCTGCTTTAGTTGCCCAAGGTTTCCAGTGCTGTTTACTGATGTACACAGAGCTTGTCCTGTAGACAGCTTTCTGCCCTCCTGGGGAGACATTCTAATGACTCCCTGGAAAGGACACAATATGGGTGTGCATGAAAAACAGGTGTTCCCTTCCTCCTGCAGGAAGCCACAGAGGTGTTAGCCTAAAAGGAGAGCTTCAAAGGAGAAGTCGCCTTTGAGGGGCAATTGGGCTGGGAGAAGGGCTGCTCTATTGTTTAGGTAGACAGACTGGCACTGGGGCCAGGAGGGGAGAAGCCACTTGTCAAATCAGTTTTTCCAGGGGCGAGTAGCACCTTGGTAGTCACTACTCTGGGGGTCAGCTAAGGAGCTCTCAGTGTTAAGAGAGGGGTCTCAAAATGTTGGGAGTAGGCAGACTGGTGCATCATAGGATATTCAGATGCCACACTTCCCAGGATGTGGCCATTAGGAAGGAGAGAACCGCGCAGTCCATTGGCTACCAACCGCATCCTACCCTGAGTGCAGTTTCTGAAGATGAATAGGGCACCCGTGGCACCCAAACTCAGATCTCATTCAGCTTGGAGAAGGACAGAAGAAGGAATGCCCTGCTGCACCAAGGGACCAGCGAAGAGAGGCTGCATTGTCGAAGATGGCACCTGCTGCACCTGAAGGCTAGCTAAGAGAGGGACTGTGTCTGTCATGTCCTGCTCAAAGAGAGGCTGTGTCCAGACTCTAGTCAAGTCAAGAGACTCCATGGGCCAGTCCACAGGTCTCTTGTTCGCAGCACAGGGACGCAACAGCTGAAGAAGCCTGCTGGGGCAAGTTGGTAGCTCAAGGAATTCAAGCTTCTACCACCACCGCTGTGCAGCACCAAGGGCCAAGTCCCAATGCACCCGAGTTTGCTGAGCCCAGGAGTGCTATCGGAAAGTTGCTAAGACCCACAGAAGGTGAGTTATTGACTCAGGAAAGCTTGCCTTGTGACTGCGACACCAGGCGACTAGTAGTTCAGCGGCTACTGGACTTCAGCCAGACTGTAGAGGACCTCATGGGACCTTGACCCTACAACCAGGACCCCCTTGCTATCTTTGTGGACTGAGGCATCCATGCAGGAAGACCCCCGTCAACCGCGTTGCATCCACAGCATCCTTGGAGCAACTTCAGCATCCTTCTTCCAATGCATACATATACAGTTTATCTTTATATATGGGTATTGGATTTCTTGAGTGTCATGTCGATTTCATCTTCAATTGTATTGGTGCTATTTAAATGCTTTACACTAGTCGCTCTGTTTTACACGCACAACCACACCACGTAATACACCCGGTCTCCTCACAGGAGCTCTCAGTGTTAAGAGAGGGGTCTCAACATGTTGGGAGCAGGCAGACTGGTGCATCGTAGGATATTCAGATGCCACACTTCCCAGGATGTGGCCGTTAGGAAGGAGAGAACCGCGCAGTCCATTGGCTACCAACCGCATCCTGCCCTGAGTGCAGTTTCTGAAGATGAATAGGGCACCCGTGGCACCCAAACTCAGATCTCATTCAGCTTGGAAGAAGGATCGTAGTAGGAATTCCCTACTGCACCGAGGGACCAGCGAAGAGAGGCTGCATTGTCGAAGACTGCACCTGCTGCACCTGAAGGCTAGCGAAGAGAGGGACTGTGTCTGTCATGTCCTGCTCAAAGAGAGGCTATGTCCAGACTCTAGTCAAGTCAAGAGACTCCATGAGCCAGTCCACAGGTCTCCTGTTCGCAGCACAGGGACGCAACAGCTGAAGAAGCCTGCTGGGGCAAGTTGGTAGCTCAAAGAATTCAAGCTTCTACCACCACCGCTGTGCAGCACCAAGGGCCAAGTCCCAATGCACCCGAGTTTGCTGAGCCCAGGAGTGCTATCGGAAAGTTGCTAAGACCCACAGAAGGTGAGTTATTGACTCAGGAAAGCTTGCTTTGTGACTGCGACACCAGGCGACTAGTAGTTCAGCGGCTACTGGACTTCAGCCAGACTGTAGAGGACCTAATGGGACCTTGACCCTGCAGCCAGGACCCCCTTACTATCTTTGCGGACTGAGGCATCCATGCAGGAAGACCCCGTCAACCGCGTCGCATCCACAGCATCCTTGGAGAAACTTCAGCATCCTTCTTCTAATGCATACATATACAGTTTATCTTTATAAATGGGTATTGGATTTCTTGAGCGTCATGTTGATTTCATCTTCAATTGTATTGGTGCTATTTAAATGCTTTACACTAGTCGCTCTGTTTTACATGCACAACCACGCCACGTAATACACCCGGTCTCCTCACACATACCATTAATATGGCGGAAATATTTTGAAGTATTTTAGCATTTTTTTAAGAAGACATCAGAAAATGTAAACAACTGAGTGCTTAGCATTGCGGTATCTAATAGGGTCCATATTTGCTGTGCATTGTGTTATTTTAATTACACATTGCGAATGGGCATTAGTAAAATACGATAGAAAGGATTGTACTCAAAATAATTACAAGTGGTTCAGGGTACTTCAAGAATTTGCAACCATCACAATGTGAAATCTGAGTGAGTTCCTGTTATTGGCACAGTTAAACCCAGATGTGGGTGTTGGGTTTCTGTGCCATAGGGACTCAAAAGACACCTCACTAATAAGGCCAGACTGTGCGTTGGATTGTTTGGGCTTCCAGTCAGAAGGGATAGCCTAACGATTTGGGCTGTGCTGTACTGTAGTGGCAGGATCAACACTGATTTGCAAATAGTTGGAGTCTATTTTAAAAGCAAATATAATATAAAAACAATGGAATGGAATGAGCACATACTATGTACCCATGCTTCAAATTAGTGCAAGCATTTCCGTCATCATTTTTATTTGACTTAAATGGAACTGAGGACCCTGCATCAGAAAGTCAGGGCATTTTGTTAGTTTGCAGATAAATAAATGTAATAATAAGTAAGACAAATGCATTGAGGTACAAGTGATTTTTCTGTGCAGCTGTGACAAACCTTTTACTTGCCCCAAATATGAGTGGAGTGATGTTTCATCGTGGCATTGAAGAAGTGTTTTGCAAAGCTCTGAAATTTAAAGCAAACCCAGGTCCCATAAGTAACAAGTTCTAAAGATGGAGGGTGATCAACTCTTCGCCCCAGGCTTGTACAGCCTGCAACAAACGACCAGAGCACTCAGGCTCCACAAAATTCCTACAAACAATACTATTCTCGGGGTGTCCTGGCTCCCGGCAAAATACAGGTAATCCATCAGCACCAGAACTTGATCTGAATTGGTTCTGGAGCGATCCTTGACCCTTTGCCAGTGTCTCCATCCCAGCTGCTGCTGAGTGTTCGAGGCCGCCTCCACCAGCAGGCTACCACCTGCGCCTCATCCCTGGTGGCCAGTGGTAGGCCTTAGGTCTGGTATTTCACCCGCTTTTATTGTACTTTATAACTGTTATTCTGTGCTCGTTTTTTGCCTTTGCCTGTGCTTTGTGACTGTTATTCTGTGCTCGTTTTTTGCCTTTGCATGTGCTTTGTGACTGTTATTCTGTGCCCGTTTTTTTCCTTTGCCTGTGCTTTGTGACTGTTATTCTGTGCTCATTTTGTGCTTTGCCTAAGGCAAGCCCGTCTGCGCCCGTCCGCGCCTGGACCGCGCCCAGTGCCAGAACCCCTAGCCCCCGCGAACACCACGACACCTGACTGCACTACGATGCCAGCACCCTCCACACACTCATCCCCGGACGATAACACACTTGCTACCGGGCCACCCCGAAGCGCACCCAGGGACCCTTCACCTGCCGGAACTGCAGCTTCACCAGCATCCGCCCGCCAAACCTCCGCCCAGGAAAGAACTCAACTACCTCAGATGCATCCTCCTCAACACCTGCTCCGCCCGCAAACACGCCATTGAACTCTGGGACCTTCTCGACTCAACCTCCCCAGACGTCGCCTTCCTGACAGAGACCTGGCTGAACTCCGCCTCAGCACCCGACATCGCCATAGCCATCCCAGGCGGCTACAAGATCACCCGCAGGGATCGCACCAACGAACACCTTCAGAATCTCGACCAACACCGCCGACACCCTCAGCACCGCCGAACCTCTGCACTTCCAGATCCACACCGACCCCAACACCACCCTCAGAGGAACCCTCATCTACAGACCCCCCCGGACCCCGACCACAGTTCAGCGACTCAATCACCGACTTCATCAGCACACACGCCCTTGCCTCCACGGACTACATCCTCCTCGGGGACCTGAACTTCCACCTCGAGAACAACAACGACACCAACCTCAGACAGCTCGTGACAACACCCACCCATGCCGCTGGCCACACGCTTGACCCCATCTTCTCCGCAAGCCCCCACGTCTCCTTCAGCCACACCACAGAACCCCACTGGACCGACCATCACTGCATCCACTTCACCTTCAGGAAGCCCACCACGCACCACCGCACCCAACAGATGCCTGGAGCAAAGTCACCAAAGACAAGCTATCCACCACCCTCGCCCAGAGCCCACCCGCCGACTACACCGACCAAGATACCACCGCCCGCAACTTCAGACAATGGATCAACGACTGCGCCAGCACCTTCGCCCTGCTCAAGAAACCTCCCAACAGCCACACCAGCAAGAAAGCCACCTGGTTCACCAAAGACCTCCAGGCCTCCAAACGAACTTGCCGAAAATTGCAGAACTGGCTCCGCGAATGAACACCGAACTGCTACGCAGCCCACAAAGACGCCACCCACAGACACCACCACCTCATCAGATCCGCCAAAAGGACCTCATTCAAAGACCGCCTAGATAACAACGCACACAACAGCAAAGAGCTCTTCAACATCGTGAAGGAACTCTCCAACCCCAGCTCTAACACCAACGACATCCCACCCTCGCAAGACCTGTGTGACTTGCTGACCACCTTCTTCCACTGCAAGATCACCGACATCCATGACAGCTTCGATGCCGCAACCGCCACGACAACCACAGAGACCTTCACCCCCACGACCACCACCCGCGCCAACCGCCTGCTTGCCTGGACCAACATCAACGACGAGGACACCAGCAAAATCATGAACACCATCCACTCTGGATCACCGCTAGACCCTTGCCCACACCACGTCTTCAACAAAGCCAGCACAGCCATCGCACCCCATCTCTGGAAAGTAATCAACATCTCCTTTGAGACAGCAACCTTCCCGGGAAGCTGGAAGCACGCCGAGATCAACACCTTGCTCAAGAAAGCCAAGGCAGACCCCAAGGACCTCAACAACTTACGGCCCATCTCCCTGCTCCCGTTCCCGGCGAAGGTCATCAAAAAAACCATCAACAAACAACTGACCTGCTACCTCGAGGAGAACAGCATCCTGGACCCGTCCCAGTCCGGATTCCGCAGCAACCACAGCACTGAAACCGCCCTCATCGCCTCCACCAATGACATCAGGTCCCTGGTAGACAACGGAGAAACAGCGGCCCTCCTCCTCCTGGACCTGTCAGCAGCCTTCGACACAGTCTGCCACCGCATACTACAAACACGCCTACACAACGCCGGGATTCAAGTGAACGATTCAAGAGAAGGCCCTGGACTGGACCACATCCTTCCTCTCTGGCAGAACACAGAGCGTCCGCCTTCCCCCCTTCCGCTCCAATGCCACCGAGATCATCTGCGGTGTACCCCAGGGCTCATCCCTCAGCCCAACACTGTTCAACATCTACATGGCACCTCTCGCCCACGTCGCCCGACAGCACGAACCTCAACATCATCTCCTACGCCGATGACACCCAGATGATCCTTTCCCTCACCAAAGACCCTCTCACCGCCAAAACCAATCTCCACGAAGGAATGAAGGCATTTGCTGAATGGATGAGGAACAGCCGACTGAAGCTGAACTCGGACAAGACGGAGGTCCTCGTCCTCGGATCCACCCCTTCAGCCTGGGATGACTCCTGGTGGCCGACCACACTGGGAACAGCTCCATCACCCACCGACCACGCACGCAACCTAGGGGTCATCCTCAACTCCACCCTCTCCATGACTAAACAGGTCAACGCAGTCTCCGCCTCCTGCTTCAACACCCTCCGCATGCTCCGCAGGATCTACAAATGGATCCTCACCGCAACGAGAAGAACGGTCACCCAGGCCCTCGTCAGCAGCAGGTTGGACTACGGAAACGCCCTCAATGCAGGAACCACAGCCAAACTCCTAAAACAGCTGCAACACATCCAGAACGCCTCTGCACGCCTGATCCTTGACATCCCTCGACGCAGACACATCACACCCCACCTGAGAGACCTGCACTGGCTCCCCGTCGGTAAGAGGATAACCTTCAAGTGCCTCACCCGCGCACACAATGCACTCCATGACACTGGATCAGCATACCTTTAACAGACGACTCAGCTTCTACACCCCCACCCGCAAGCTCCGCTCCACCGGCCTCACCCTCGCCGCTGTCCCCCGCATCCAAAGAACGACGGCCGGTGGCAGATCCTTCTCCCACCTCGACGCCAAGACCTGGAACACCCTCCCCACCCACCTATGGCAGACCCAAAACCTACTGACCTTCAGAAGACTCCTCAAGACCTGGATCTTTGAACAGTAGCAGCACCCCCTACCCCCAGCACCTTGAGACCCTCACAGGTAAGTAGTGCGCTTCACAAGTGATATGATTGATTGATTGATACCTGGTAACTGGCACACATCTCTTTGAGAATCTTCATGATTACGCGATCTTTGAGAATTGGCTGATCCCAGCACAAAAATAATTCACTATAATGCTTACTGCTTTCCTGAGAGTTCTCCATATCCTCAGGGTGCTCCCTAATTACTAATGTCTTTTGCAAAAGTACACACTGTTCAATGAGTAGATTCATTCTCTGCCACTCCTCCACCCTGTCGAACACTCATTCTAAAGCCCAGGCATGTGATATTTCCAGTTCTCATGTTCCACTGCACAATGATCATTTCCACTCTGATGTGCCCTTGGGGGATGTATTGCTCTTTACCAGTCAAACCCTTATCCTTTGTTTGCAGTTGCGATAGCATAAGCAAGGCTCTACTGAAAATGTCTCCTGAGTCAATTCTGGCTTTTTGGCCAATTAGATCATCTTTGACAAAGGAGAGAGCCTGCATCTTTCACCTTAGAACTGGAATTTTATTTCCAATTGACGGTGACCAGGAGGCTGAAGGTTAAAATCTGTGATAATGCCTTATGGGGCTTGTGACGTGGCATTGAGTTACCCAACATAGAGTGTTGACAGGGGGAAGTTAGACATTGATGCAGTTGAGGAGGTACTAAATGAGTTACCTTGAAGATGATGAATTTGAAGAATGTCCTGGTAGTCTGTGGCATGCAGAGAACGAGCGCCCACCGGGTGGCATAGGAATCAATAAACATAGACCAGAGCAGATGATATAAGTTATTGACGTCGCCCAGAATAATGAATCAGGATTATAGCAGACCAATGGGTAAGCTACAGACATAATAAAGTTTGTACGGTATGAAGCCTTTGACTGGGTTCTTGTGTTACAGGAAGGGGAGTTGGGACTATTATATGAGAATAACAATCAGGCACTGAGGAGCTTGACAGAAATAATGTAAGGACCATCTTCAGATTGCTCAGATTAAAGTCTTATTGTTTGCCTGATGACACAAATTGAAGGAGTTATATCACTAGACACACCTGGAACATAAACAGGCCATGAAGCGTAGATTGAAAAAGGTCAAGCTAATCCTATCCAGACCATGGTTTGTTAACACCACAACCTTTAGGGTGGTCATAGTTCAAATTAATCCCACTCACACTGAATCTGTTTGTTATACATCTGCTTTTGCTACTCAGATACTTTGAGTAATGATTAATGAAGAACGTCAAGCTATCCAAATTGTTTAAAAAACTATGCTTCTGGGGGCGTGGCTAGCAGCCGTTCATGGCGGCAGCTTAACAGAGAGGCTCCAGGAGCGAGGCGACATCCCCCGGCAATCCGGCACGTAAATCCGTAGAAAAAAACACTCTGAAGGGGCGAACCAGGTCGAGGACCGAGCGGTGCCCAGCAGGGGAAGTATAAACACCGGTGGACACCGGAAACCGCAGCAACAGTATCCTACGCGGCGAGGCCTGAAAGCGGCTGCGAACAGCGAACTGTCCCTCGGCAGCTGTCCGGGCAGAAGTGGAGGTGCGGTGGGACCCAGGCGCCGGAAGCTAGCGCTGAAAGCGAAACCACGAGAGGAGCTGGAGACGGAGGGGGCCAAGCAACATCGGCCGCCGACCAAAAGACCAGCGGAGAGAGAGGACTTAAACGGAGACCGGTCGGGCGGCAGGAAAGCGGCGCGACTGCTCGGAAGCCCCAGGAAAGTGGTGAGAAAGCAGCACGACCCGCACTGACAGCCAGAGGGGAACCTGCGGGAGGCCAATAATCGGCAGGAGAGTGCGGCAGCGCTGTAACCCCCCCCCACACACGGCAACTTGGAGAAGGCATCGGGGTGGAGGGGAGTGGCGCAAACTGAGGCACATTAACAGGAAGGACGGTGAGGGACTGCTACGGATCTAGGCCCAGTAGATAAGGTGCGAGACGCCTAAACACCGTCTAGCCAGCAATTGGGTCCATTCTCCCACTCGGCCCCAGGTGTGAAGACATTGGGCAGGAACGTGCCGGGGACGGGGCGCTGGGGTCGCGCTGACTCGGACAGTGGCCTGCAGAACAGGAGGGAGGCAGTGGAACCTGCAGTGAAGTTATAAAACCTATGAGCGGGCCGGGGACTCCTAGCCGTATGCTCCGCCTGAAAGACGGTGAACTACCACGCCGCGGTGGGGTATGGAAAAGAAGCAGAGGTGGCCATAGTGGACGGAGTTGTGGGCAGGTAGAAGCACACTAGCGCTAGGGCATTGCTAGTGGCCCCACATCACAAGGACGCAGTAATACTGGGGACCTTCCCCACCCCCCCTCCCCCCCACATGAGACCGTGGAAGAAACGTTGGTGAAAGTGTCGCTACCACATCCACGCAACACGAGAGGAGGAGCACTCCCTGAGAACCCGGCACATGTCCCATAGTGCCAATTTGCCACACGTCTAGCACTGGTAAGCAAAGGCCCTCGAGCGACCCGGAGGCTGCGGTCGGAGAAGGGGGAAAGTGGATCGCAGGAGGATCCTCGAGACACGGCAAACACACAGCGAAGGGGTGAGGCAGACCCAGGAAAGGACATGACGGGCAGGGGCTCTAACCATAACTCAACGCAGGCCAAATTAGACAAGTTCGCTTACGACAGGAACAACCCCCCCCCCCCCCCCCCCCCCCCCCCAGACGGAACCTCGCAATTCCACGGGGAAGGCACAAGAAGGAGAAGGGGCGAAAAAGGCAACGTTAGAAGTTGTGATGTGTGCCCTGACACAGGTACAAACCACGGTGGGATCCACAGCTACAGAGGTCACCCTGATTAGAGCAGACCTCCAAAAAATGAATGAGAGAGTGAAACAAGTGGAGGTGGTGACGAAATCCCTGGTGGAGGACGTGTCGGAGCTGCAAGTGGCGATGGAGAAGATGGTGACTGAAAACAAATCCCTCAGAGACAAGATGGATGACCAGGAAGGGCGCTCGAGGAGGAACAACATCCGAATACTGGGGGTTCCGGAATCAGAAGGTAAAGGCGCAATGGATCTCTACGTGAAAGAACTGATTAAGACACATTTAAACCCCAAGGGCCTCTCACACTTCTTCTCGGTGGAAAGGGCCCATAGAGTACCCGGTGGAAAACCGAAACCGGGGGCTCCCCCGACACCAATCCTGGCGAGACTCTTTAATTTTCGCGACCGGGATACAATTCTACAGGCAGCGAGGGGGTCTCCAGCCATTCAAATCCAAAATTCTACGGTTGCCATTTTCCCGGATTATACTGCTGAAGTGGCGCGCCGGAGAAGAACTTTCCTGGATGTCAAGAGGGCGCTACGAGCGAAGGAGTTGCCCTACTCCATGCTGTTCCCGGCACGTCTTAGAGTGGTAGCAGAGGATAAAGTCTGGTTCTTTGATACGCCGGAGATGGCTCAGGACTGGTTAGAGGGCTGGAGGTCCGCAGGGCAACCCCACCGCTCAAATAAAAATACCCGAAACCACCGAGACAACAGCCAAGCGGGTTCACAGTTGTCAGGAAGAGGTGGTGTGAACAGGTCACCAACGCTTGAATCCCAGGGAGCGGAAGGAGGAGTAGAATCCTGACTTCTCGGTGTTAGTCACAGTTCTGTAAACTGAAGAACTCTGCAGAACGGACACGCTTGGACACTGGCCTGGGGAGCTCGGAGGAGGGCAGGGATGTCGCCTGCTCCGGAGGACACTCCACCCCAGTGCGCAAGTAAACTGTTAAAGGGATGGGTTAAGCACTCTGCTATGTTGGGGAGGCGGGCGGTTGAAAGCCAGTTAAGCAGGGAGGCAGGGAGGAGGGAGGAGGGGAGGGTTTGTTTAGAAGTTATTGAAGTTCCACGTGTAAGGTCAAATATTGTAAAAGAATACATGTACTGTTTAGGCTATGCAAACGGCGGGTGCACCCCGGGAGTGAGATCCGAATTCCACTATCTTAGGCATAGGACCGACCATGCACAACTCTCAAATACAGGCAACTGAGGAGGGGTTGCTGAGATCACGAGTGGTGCCTCTCCGACTCATGTCATGGAATGTAAGAGGGCTGGGAGATAAGATAAAGAGGGGGCTGGTGATAAACGCGGTGAAAAGGCAGGGACCGGCTTTGGTACTCCTCCCAGAGACACACCTCACCGGGGGGCACGACCAAGGCTCTCAATAGGAAAGGCTATAAAATGGCGGTACTTTCAGAGTTTACCACGGGTTCAAGGGGCACAGAATATTAGTTAAGAAATCTGCACAATTCATCGCATTGAGCACTAAGATAGACTCACAGGGTTGCTTCGCAGCGCTCCAGGGGCAGTGGGAGGGGAGACTCCTGAATGTGGTTTCTGTATACGTCCCCCCAGCACTACACTCGGTCACGCTACCAGTGCTTGGTGAATTTTTATTAGACCTACCCGATGGGGACATAATAATCGGAGGGGACTTCAATGCAACGGTGGATTCACTAGTGGATAGGTTCCCGCGGTGCCTCAGACTGGAGGCCCCTCCCGTATTCAGAGATTCTTGACTGCAATGTGACTAGTCGACATATGGCGCCACACACACCCTGCAGTACACATACCACTCCACAGTCCACAATAGCCTGTCACGGATCGACTATTTCTTAGCGCTGGGTGGTGGGGTGCAACACGTAGATAATATTGACATACACCCTAGGGGGATATCAAATCACTCCCCGGTCACGCTCACACTGTCCACGCAGGAGAAATCACATAGAAGAATTTACCCGATACGGGGCGTGGCTTGGACGCCGATCGGGATGGCGGCGTGAGCTCGCGGCTCCGCGCGGAATCCCGCTAATTCTCCTGTTTTTGGGACCCTAGGCGACCCGAAGACGACGTTCCTGCCCTCTGAAGTGTAAGGGGACAGCTGGGCGCAATCGGAGAGTCGCTGGGGGACTGCTGGCCCCGAGAAGATCGAGAAAAGAGGCGGCCGAGGTGTTGCCGAGGGTGAGAAGAAAATGGCGGCGTGGAGGTCGGACGGTCCCGAACTTCAGCCCTGAGCCAAGTTGTCGCCGAGTGGCAAGAGATCCTGCACTCGGCTGCCCGAGGCACTAGGATTGGCGGTGCTGTGTCCTGAGACCAGGGGACGCTGACCTGATTCACCCAGGAGCTCGGGGACCCTCGCTGGCCACCGCCCTGAGACTCATCCTTCCCCCCTCAGGCCGGAGGGGGGTGACAGAACGGAGCCTGTCCACCGGGCCATTGTTCCTGAGAGCGTCGGCGGGGACATTGCGCTGCCCGGTGCCCGGAGATCGGCACGGAACCACGGGCGTAATCGCTAAACGGGCGACTGGACTTGTGACGCAGCACCCTGGCATGGCGGCGATCGGAGGGCCGATGCCCGGGAGTCGCGAGGGGGACTCAGCGACATCGACTCGGCTGAGTGAGAGTCCCTCCCCGGAGCCTGATCAGGAACAGCGGCTGAACCGGCGTCTGGATGCCATCCTTGATGCGATCACCTCCACTAAGGAAGCATTGCACAATGACATTGCCCAAGTGGCCACGGGCCTGGGGCTGCTACGCGCGGATCACGCGAAGCTGGCAGACAGGGTCAAGGACCATGACCAGCTGTTGCTGGACCTGAAGCCATCGGTGGTGACCGCGGAGCACAGGATCACGGACATTTTGGCCCGACTGGACTCACTGGAGCGGAGGGCGGAGGATGCCGAAGGCCGCAATAGACGGAACAACGTGCGGGTCGTAGGCCTGCCGGAACGGATTGAGGGGGAGGATGCGGTGGCCTACATGGAGAACTGGTTCCGCACTGTGGTGGCACCGGAGGGGCTTACTCCTTTTTTCACTCTGGAGCGAGCTCACCGGGTGCCTGCTCGCCCGCCGGGGCTTGGCCGCCCCCCCCGACCGATGGTGGTGCGGCTCCTTCACTACAAGGATCGGGATCTTCTCATCCAGCGGGCCAGGATGTCGGGCCCGTATGAGGTGGAGAACAGTAAGGTAACGATCTTTCCGGACTATACTCAAGCGGTCCAGAAGAACAGGGCATCGTTCCTCACTGTGAAGAAGGAGCTCAGGGAGGAAGGCATCCAGTACTCCTTGCTCTACCCAGCCAAGCTGCGGATCATTATGGACGGCACTACGCACTTTTTCCAGACTCCGGACGAAGTTTGGCAATGGCTCGAGTCATATAGAGCGGGGACGGACAGATCACACCAAAGTAGGCGAGACCAACCCAAGCAGCCCCGGGTGCGGCAGTCACAACGCATCAGATCCCGCAACAGGCGTCAGCGGGAGAAACGGGAAGCTCAAATGGCGGCGGAGAAGAGGGATGCGCTCGCAGCGACGGCGGCCATTACAGGGTCGCAACAGGACAATGAACGGGCAGGAACGGACTCGGGAGGGGAAGGCAGCAGAACAGGAGAGGAACTTTCAGAGGCGGAAAGCTCGAAGGGGCCGATAGTAACCCCACAGACATCGGATGGTATTTTCTGCGGCTGAGATAGAACTGGGACTAGATCGGGACTTCATGGTAGGGTGATATCCTGTTGATGGAGGGCGGGTTGCCGGGAGGGGGAGCTGTGTGCTTTGGAGGGGATGAAGGTGCGGGGTGCGGGCTCCGCTAGCTGGGGTCGGCGGCGACTCACCCCCCTTGGGCCCTTAAGGTCGACTGTGGTGGAGACCACAGGGTAAGAGTGTGAGAAGTTGGTTCAAGGTTTGGATGGGGGCGGCCATT
Source organism: Lissotriton vulgaris (assembly GCF_964263255.1). Taxonomy (NCBI): domain Eukaryota; kingdom Metazoa; phylum Chordata; class Amphibia; order Caudata; family Salamandridae; genus Lissotriton; species Lissotriton vulgaris. Next base: position 1,059,830,551 of record NC_141693.1, on the reverse strand, counting down.
GGGTTCGTGTGCTCTGTCCTGGGGAGTGGGGTTGGGGAAGTGTTTCAGTTTTGGGAATGTTCGGGGGGGGCAACTGCAATGGGGGGGCCATGGACCTTTGTTATTTGATTCGGACTGTACGAAGTTGGAATGGGGACATTACCTAACTTGAAATGCCTAACGTGGAATGTCCGGGGGCTGCGGACCATGGTGAAACGTCACAAAGTCCATGCATATCTGGTACGCAGGGGGGTTCAGATTGCTATGCTCCAGGAGACTCATCTCACCAAAAAAGAGTGCGCTGCCTTGCAGAAAAGATGGCGGGGCCAGGTGTTTGGCACCACTTACTCAGCGTATGCCAGGGGGGTGTTGATCTGGGTGAGGGCGGGGGTACCCTTTCAAGTGCTGAACCAAGTAGTAGATCCGGATGGCAGGTTTGTGGCGGTGGAGGGGAGGTTATATGGACGGGATGTGGTTTTCTGCTGTGTCTACGCACCGAACACTGACCAAGGCCGATACTTTGATGGTCTCTCGGGGTCCTTGGCCTCTTTCCTGGCGGGCCCGATAGTGTTAGGGGGGGACTTCAACTCGATTACGAATGTTACTCTGGATAGGTCCCATCCCCCCCTAGTAGACTCTCCGGTGCGCAGGCTGGCCGCGCACAGGAAGGACTGGCAGGAACGATGGGGGTTGCTGGATGTCTGGAGGGAGCGGCACAGGGGAGCCAGGGATTATTCCTTTTATTCCGCTCTCCATGATCTACATGTCAGGATCGATTCGGTGCTTTGCGGGGGATCCCTAGCCCCATTGATTACCCATGCGGAGTACCTGGCTAGGACTATATCCGATCATAACCCCCTATTGGTGCACATTCAGTGGCAGAGGGAGCGCTCAGTGATACCAACATGGCGGCTTCGGCCGGAGACGCTAGAGGATTCTGTGTTCAGCGATGCGGTTCGGCAAGGCATTGATAGTTATTTCGGAGTGAATGAGGGCACGGCTGCGAGTAGGTCTACTGAATGGGACGCAATGAAAGTGGTGGTGAGAGGGGTGTGTTTGGGTAGGTTCTCAAATGCTCGTACGACTGTGCTGAATGACCTAATGAAAGCGGAAGAAACTTTGAGGGACTTGGAGCGCCGCAGGCCGGCTAGGCCAGGTCTACAGGCCCAGTTGTTGGAGGCGAAGGAAGTGGTTGCCACCGAGACGGAACGTTTGAGGTGCTATGATTATAGGCAGTACATCATCAGGGCACACGCAGAAAGGGACAAGGTGGGTACCCTCTTGGCCAGACTAGCTAACCCGGAACTAAGGGGCTGCCCGATTCTCAGCATTAATAACGCGCAGGGAGAGATGGTGTACTCCCAGGCAGCGGTATTGGAACGATTTAGGGGGTATTATGAGGAACTATACCGGAGTCAGCTGGGAGTAGGGGTTCAGGACATCGCGGAATACCTGGGGGAGAGGCAGCTTCCGGTCCTGGACGAGGACGACGTGAGGGAGCTGGGTAGCCCGATCACGCTCACGGAAATACGGGTGGCCATCAAACATATGGCCCGCAACAAGACGCCCGGGGTGGACGGACTGCCAATTGAATTCTATCAACAATGTGTGGACAGCTTGGCGCCCAGGCTGCTGGTGGTGTATACGGAAGCCTTCGAGACAGGGGCATTGCCTGGGTCCATGCGGGAGGCCTTGATTGTACCGCTCCTCAAGCCTGGCCGGGATGCCGCGGATGTGAGGTCTTATCGCCCGCTGTCCATGTTGACGGTGGATTATAAGATCCTGAGCCGAATCCTGGCCACCAGGCTGGCCCCGCATATGACGGGCCTGGTACACAGGGACCAGGCCGGGTTTATACCCACGAGGAGCACAGCGCTGAATATCCGCCGCCTGGTGGGAATAATGGACGCCATCTTGGACAGGGAGGGAGCACCGGCGGTTCTGTCTGTGGACATCGAGAAGGCCTTCGATAGCTTGGAATGGCCTTTTCTGGATGGAGTGCTAGAGAGGTTTGGCATGGGCGAGGGGTTTCGGAGGTGGACGAGGGTCTTATATACCTCGGCGACGGCGAGAGTACGATTGGGCGGCCTGGTGTCTGCGGCGTACCCGGTGGGCAGGGGAACACGACAGGGATGTTCTCTCTCCCCCCTATTGTTTGCCCTGGCGATGGAACCCTTGGCGGTCCATGCGAGGTCAGGTGACCGATACGCGGGGATAGTTAGTGGCGGGCAGTGGCATTATATATCGCTATACGCGGATGACTTGCTCCTGTACCTAGCTGACACCTCGGGGGCATTGGTTGGAGCGATGGATCTGTTGTCTGAGTTCGGCCGGCTGTCGGGCCTTAAGGTCAATTGGGCGAAGACTTGTGTGTTCCCGCTGCGAGCGGGATCGCCAGCCCCTAGCAGCGATTTGGGTGTGGTATGGGAACCCTCTTGCATCACCTATTTGGGTGTCCGCATTTACCACACGGCTGCGGACCTATTGGAGGGCAACATTGGCCGCTGTGTCCGGGCGCTGCGGGGCAGCTTGTCTTTCTGGTCAACCCTCCCGCTGACAGTCCTGGGCAGGATAGCACTGTTGAAAATGGTGGCGCTCCCCCGCTTCCTCTATTATTTCCGAACGCTGCCTGTCTGGATTCCCCAGGGGGTGTTTAGAGAACTGCGGTCCATGATAATTGGCTTTCTATGGGGGCACGGCCGCCATAGAGTAGCCCTGAGCACGCTACTTCGCCCCAAGCTGGAAGGGGGCATGGCGGTGCCCGATCTCGAGCTGTATTATCTTGCAGCGCAGTTACAGGTCCTTACACAGAACGTGGCCAGGGTGTTCCGGGGCCCGGAGGAGGACCGGGATCGGGGAATACAACGCCACGTGCTGTCCTACATCATCATGCAGCAGCGGCTCGAGTTACGGGCCCTCACCATGGAAGAGCGGACGCTCCGGCTGTGCTGGCAAAGGAGCCTTCGGAGAGCGAGGGCATCGCGGCCTTATGCCCCGGAGATCCCGATCGGGATGTTGACGGCATTGCCGCACGGAGGAGATTGGTCCCCGTTGCTGGATTGGGAGGAGGCGGGACTGCAGGTGGTGGGCGACTTGTACATAGATGGGGCTTTGGCGTCGTTCGAAGTGCTCCGGGACCAGTTCAGGCTGCCTGCTGGGGGCTTCCTCCTACACGCGGCAGTAGTGGCTGCCATACAAAAGCATTGGAAAGAGGGGCTCCTGGAACCCACGACGACTATGGCGTGCCAATATGTGGTGATGGCGGCTGGTACGCTCAAAGCTGTGACGTGCCTCCATAATAGGATGCTGAACGAGGGGCTGGAACCACTCCAAGGGCTCAAGGCTAAATGGGAGGTGAGCGTCGGCCGGCCCATACCGGATACGGCATGGGGTCACATCCTGCGACGCACGTGGAAGGGCACTAGAAACGCGCGTTTTCAGCAGGTGCATTTCTATGTGCTCCATAGGGCCTATTTAACTCCTGAGAAATTACAGCGGCACTTTCAGGTGCCGGATGCCTGCTGCCCGCGGTGTTCGTCCCAGGGAGCGGACATGGACCACTTGTTTTGGGGGTGCCCACAACTGGGGACCTATTGGGCGGAGGTAGGGGAACTTCTGAATGAAGTGACTGACAGGGAGGTGGAATTCGACATGGCGGCGTGCCTATTGCTCTGGTTCCCGCATACTAAGCACACCAGGGTGACAAGCAAATTCATAGATCTGGGCCTGATATTGGCACAGAGGGAAATATCGTGGCATTGGAAGTCCAGGGGGGGACCCTCACTGCGTAGATGGAAGACTGAGCTGCTGCGGTGGTCTGACTGCGAGAGTGTGCTCCGGATGAAGCAAGCTGTGAAGTTGGGGAATGAGAAGGCACTGGATGCGGCGCGTGCATGGGAGTTAGTGGTACAGGCTTTGCGTGATTCTTTGGTAGAGGATGAGGATGGCGAGAACTAAGCCGCTGGACACCGCGGGGCGAACACGAAGTATAGTACCACACACTGTAGTGGACCCATCCAACTCGACAGAACGAGGCACACACCTTAGCAGTTGCCAGGGGAGGGGGGGCTTTGGGGGGGTTGGTTGTAGGGTGTTTGGGGAGGGCCAGAAGCCATTAGTTGGTCGCTTGTTAGGGCCTTGGATCTACTGGGACGGTGGATACTATGTGGAGGGTAGAATGGCTGGGTAGAGCGGCCAGGTGTGACGACCCATAGCGCCTAGGGCAGGTCCCGACAAGGGCGACATCACTGACTATCACTGGGATGGCTGACGGGAATGTTGTTGTGGGTGGGGGGGTAAAAGCAGATACGCAAGACGATCTTTCAACCAGGGTCCCTACGGGACGTGCACTGGGATGTGTTCCTCTTGAGCGATATAATATGCCGCCCGGCCTCCGGGATGCGGGCTGAATGGCTGTGTACGACTGGGAATTCTTATTGGACGGGGGGATCCCACAAGTGTACTGGCTGAATAATTGTATCCTGTGGTTTATAACTCTGCAATAAAAATATATTTAAAAAAAAAAAAAAAAAAAAAAAAAAAAAAGAATTTACCCGATACACGCCTCGTACCTTAAGGTTCTCAAGGTACGAAAGGCACTCAAAACAACAACATCACACTATTTTGCGGAAAACACGGAGTCAGTACAGTCATCAGCTATCCTGTGGGAGGCGTACAAGGCGGTGCTAAGAGGACAGGCTATAACGTCCATAACAGGACATAAAAGAGAGCGACAGCGTGAATTGTCCGAGCTGGAGCTGGCCCTATGTGACGCAACTGTGGCGCATGAGGCGAGCCCTACACCGGATACGTCCCACGCCATGCTCTTAAAGCAACAGCAATTTAGGGACTACGTGAAGCAGCAGTCAATGACCCAGATAGGAGAGACGACCCACAGAACCTACGACATAGGGGATAAGGCAGGGAAAATGTTGGCCTGGCTAGATAAGAAGGGAGGTAGTGCCAGAGGTATACAGCGCATTTATGACAAGCAGGGGATGGTGCACACAAGCCCCGAAGAGATAGTGGAGACCCTAGCTGATTATTTTGATGGAGTGTACACACCGGACACTGAAGTGTCAGCGGAGATGGCCCGCGCAGCGCTAGGACACATCCCTACTCCGACACTGACGCAGGAAGCAATAGCGGACTTGGAGGCAGACATCACAGAGGAGGAAATACAAAGGGCTATTCATGCTATCAAGACGGGTAAGGCATCGGGACCAAATGGTATCCCGATAGAATGGTATCAGGCCGGGTCGGAGGGACTCAGTGGGCCCTTGTTGGCTATGTACGCAGACAGTCTGGAAAGGGCCGAACTTCCGTTAGATCAACGGATGGCGACCATAGTCACAATCCCCAAGCCTGGAAAACCGCCGGAAGAGTGTACAACATATCGCCCTATCTCCCTTCTCAATGCTGAGGTTAAAATCTTGGCTAAGCTCCTCGCCACCCGGCTGATGGCACACCTCCCGCAACTCATACACCCCGACCAGTCAGGTTTTATGGCACATAGGAACACCGCCCTCAACTTACGCAGGGTACATAGTGTGCTTGCCAGAGCGGACACATTATCAGCGAAAGCAGTCATAATGGCGCTTGACGCAAAGATGGCATTCGACATGGTAGAATGACAGTATTTATTCGAAGTCCTGGTATATATGGGAATTGGCCCTAAATTTGTTGCCTGGGTCCGGCTATTATACACTAAACCTGTAGCACAGGTGGTGGCGAATGGCCATATTTCTCGAACATTCCGGCTAGAGCGGGGAATCTGTCAGGGTTGTCCCCTGTCGCCATTGATCTTTGCGATCGCACTGGAACCATTGGCGATTCAGATATGCGCAACCTCATTGCTGAAAGGGATCACCTGGTCAGAGGGGTGGGAAGACCGCCTATCTCTATACGCAGATGATATGCTGACCTGACGGAGCCGGAATGCAGTATACCGGCGCTGCTGGTGCTGTGCGACGAACAGGAGAGAATATCGGGATACACTCTGAACTGGAATAAGTCGGAAATATATGTCCTACAAGGCCCGACCCCCGCACTGCGCAAAGATTGCCCCCTAAAAGTGGCAGGGTCCTCCTTTCGATATCTAGGTGTCCATATTACGAAAGATTCAACTGAGTTCTTTCAGAAGAACCTAACACCGCCGTTGGATCGACTGAAACAAGACGTTAAATTCTGGGCAGCGCTGCCACTGACATTGTTGGGTAGAGCGGCACTATACAAGATGATGTCATTGCCCTGGTTTTTGTATATCCTAGAAAACACACCGTACCGGGTAGACACGGGCTACTTTGAGCGGGTGTCTGCGTTGATGGCCGGCCTCATGTGGAACAATCGCCCGGCACGAATAGCCCAGGCAAAATTGCACAGGGGATGGTACGATGGCGGGATTGCGTTGCCGAACCTGCAACTCTACTACTGGGCCGCCCAACTAAAACCCATTAACCAGTGGTTGCATGCACCTCAGGAAGACCCGGCATAGAAGGCGGACAGGGAGCAATTGGGTACCAACAACATATTGGCACCTCTTTATGACCAGAGAAGAGTGCGCTCACTCACGGGACCCACAAAGCTTACTGCATCACTGTGGCACACAGCACAGGCAAAACTGGGGTGGAAGGGAGACTCACAAAACTCACCCCATTGTGGGACACGCGGGCCCTGGGTAACCTGAGACGCAGTAAGGGTTTCACGCTGTGGGACAACATTGGTCTGTCCACAGTGGGAGATCTGTGGGAAAAAGACACGGTGACCCCCTTTGACCAGCTGCGGCAGCGGTATGAGCTGGGGCACACAGAATTGTTTCGATACATACAGGTGCGACACGCTCTTCTGACAGCCATTCCACGTGGCACAAAAGTCCCAGAGGCATCTCCCCTCGAGGATCGCCTCCTCACGGAATATATGCAGGAGCGGGCGACATCACTCACGTATCGTAAACTGATAAATAACCTAGCGGATCCAACAATAAAACTGATAGCCAAATGGGTGGAGGACACAGGGGAAATGGACGAGTCCGAATGGAACGAAGCGCTAGCGTCGCCTAAGGAGGTGGGCATATCGGCAAAATTTCGACTTATACAGCTTAAAATCCTGCATAGGGTGTATTATACGAGGAAGATGCTTCACACAATACAGAGGGCGCAACATTCATATTGTCATCGCGGTTGTGGAGAGGAGGGGACACTGTTTCACACTATCTGGGAATGCCCACGCATTCGGGAGTTCTGGAGACAAACCATGCGTACAATATCACAAACACTGGGGGTATCCCTGGTTCCTGAACCACGGAAATGCTTATTAAACATATGGGAGCCCAACGACCTTTCCAGACACGGCCAACAGTGGTCCATGATAGGTATGATGATAGCAAAACGCGCCATAGCACAAAAATGGGGAGCAGTAGATACCCCAACACTAACACAATGGTGCTCACATATGGATAGGGTCATGATAATAGAGAGGACAGTATACACCAATAGAGCATGCCCACGCAAATGGAATAAGATATGGACCCCATGGAACGTCTTCAGAGGGGAAATATGTGAACCTCTGGAGGAAGAAGACACATTGACATCAGATGAGGAGGGTGAGGATGACTAGGGGGAGAGATAGTGGGGGAGAGGGTAGGGACCCAAGGACATAACCAGATACATGAGTGGGAAGGGGAGGGGAGGGTGGGTGGATTCATTTGTAACAATTGATCGCCATATAGAATCACCCTACCGTGACACAGCAAACTAAGTTGTCGTAGATCTGCTCACACAAAATAGACGCTTGGCGAATACAAGCCGGATTAGGGGTTGTACACCCGTTACTTGTAGAATTAATGACCGAATGTGGTAACTTCATGTTAATATTGTTTAATGTTATAAAATAAAAATTAGACCTACACCAATCCGCATTCTGAACGCGAACCAGCTACACACATAAATGTATAACGCCGCCGCACCTCCGGAATGGCGGCACATGGGCTGTGTAATCCAGAAAATACTACGTACATGAGAAAATGTGGCAGCCGGCCCCAGAGGTTGTAGGCCAGAAGCTGTGTACTTTTTGCAAATGGTAAATAAAGGTCTTTAAAAAAAAAAAAACTATGCTTCTTTCATCTACCAAAATGCAAAAAGATACTACCCCTGGAATGACGTAGCAAGTGGTCGATAGCGACTGAGACTTTTATTAACAATCACGTTGATTACTGCAACACACTGTCCTTGCGCCTGCCGGGAGACATATTAACACCTTCTATGTGTTCCAATATGCAGTAGTAATATGGAGAGAAGTGGAAGCATATTGTCCAAAAGGCAGTCTGTTAACTTGCTGCCAGAAGCCATCAAACATGTCTGTAAATCTGTTCTTGAATCATAAATGCTCCATGATATCCTGCACAACATATCTGACATCACCCGATGGTAAATTCTTTAGATTTTCCATCTTTAAGAAACTTGTCAGAGGGGATCTCAGTTATCTGCCCCTCTCTGTCAGAGGCACTCACTTCATCACCTCAAGACTGCAGTGTCACTGCGCCTTGAAGGCATATTTTGAGACCCATGCTGCTTGATCCAGGAAACAAAACAGTCCATAGAGGTTATTAGACACCTAAAATGAAAATGATAAATTTAGCGTTCCTGAATAACAATCCAATCCAAGAAAAGATGGGAACCGTCCTTCTGGGTACCTTCAGATGAAACCATGGGACATAGGACTATCCTGGAGGAGGGATGTTTTAAGATTCAGTAAAAAATTTCCAGAGACACAAACTTTTTTGGGTTCCACTAAAGGACACTATGCTGACACAGGCAGTTCCAGATCCCAAATTGCAGAAAAATACATTGCATCACCAGATGTGCAAGCGAAACAAGCATTTACAATGCAATGGTTTTGCCTTTACGAAAGTTAGAGCTATTGGCATTGCTCTTGACATTTTTATTTATGTTTTTTTTTAACATAAATAAATGGCATTGTCATTTACAATGCCAATAGCTTAATCTCTCGCAAATGCCACACTCAAACACCCACAGAGAGCCCCCCACACACACAGAGCCCCCCCTACACACAGCCACACAGAGCCCCCCACACACACAGCCACACAGAGACCCCCCCACACAGAGCCCCCCCACCCACACCCACACAGAGCCTCCCTGTCCTGTCCCAGTAGCAGTCCCAGGTGGTGTCCCGTGTAGACGTACCCTTCCCGGAATCTGGTCCCCATACCTGAGCGTTCCCATGTCTGAAGTTCTTCCCGAACCCTGATCTAGGTAAATATGATAGATAGGGATTAACCATATGTTTTCAATGTTTTCAGGTGTACGTGCCTAACCAATATTTGCTTCCTCCTAGGAAATGTCATTATATGTTTTCCTGCATATTATAACTTTTGAGAATCCATCAGTATGGGACCCAGGCTAAAGTCGGCCTGTGGAGGACTATGATGCAATCTTGCTTGCCCCAAAGATAAGGCTGTTTCATGCTAAGTACAAACCGGCGGAAGCGCTCTCCCATTTTCCCAGCTAATGGACCTCCAAACACAACCATTTCGGCACAACAAAGGAAAGAGGTAACTTCTTGATAAAGAAAATACCCTAGGTGGTCGAGGGCACACCCACTGCATTGCAAATGTAAAAAAACGTATGGGGACAGGAGGGGGCCCAAATACAATGGTGTGATTAATTTATATTCACATACTGCAGGGTGCGTGAAGAACGCAAAATCGGTAGCAACCGGTTCCTTAATGTATTGCGCCTTTTTCAACAGGATATGGGCGTTACATTCCTTTTGTCAATTTACCTAAAAATTCCACCGGGCGCCGGTAAAAACACAGCAGCTGAAGATGTATTATCTTAAAATGCACAGATTGGATTATTATGCCGAAGTTTTCCTTTAAAGAGTACTAAAGGCGAGAATTATCATAATTTGTTCGGCCTCATTTGAGTTTTTAAAAATGCACAAAATCCTTCACCAGAGAAAAATAGAACGTTCACACAATGTCCTCCAAAGTAAAATATAAATTGTCAGGTTATGAAAATATATCACCCGAACAAAAAGTTATCAATTCCGTAAACATGCTACTCTTGCATATCTGATCAAAGGTACTTGCTTTACGTAATACAATTCTAAAGAGCAGCAAACTGTATGTATGGCCAGTTATAGTTCGTTAAACTTCAAATTCAATTAAGTTGACTAACATTGCAAGCACCACGGAAGGACTCGACATTATTCGTGCTGCAGAAAAATAATCAGCAGCCCAGCCTCACATGAGGATTTCCTGTTTCCTTCACTCGAGGCGCATTGACCCCGCTGCATACATTTTTGTAATATAGATCTTTCCTCCAAAATTGGGCTGCTGCGGAACTTGGAAAGGGATAATTCCATTAGACAAAACGTTATTTGTTTCAAGCACAGAAAGTTACACTTATTTTACAGAGTTTAGAAGAATTGGCTCAGTGTGCGGTTGTCTTCAAGCATACAGAGTAAGTACATTAATGGCGTATGTATACAAGTACTGGGAAAATATTTGCTAAATGTTTATTTTAGCATTTCTGTAAGAGCTTTCCTGCCTAATTTTCTTGCCTCTCGGGTCGTTTGCTTCCATGTGTCTAAAGCCAGGTTTCAACGATTCGGACTTCTCCACCCTCTTTGAGCTTTTATTCCTTAAATGTATGAGTTTTAGAGAAAAGAGGGACTATAATGACCCAAAGGAAGACAGAAGGAAACACGGTCAAAAAGTGTCCATGTGTGATAACTTTTGTCAATCCTGATATGTTAGTCAACAGAACTTTGCATGTTGGGACTTGTAGTTTCGCTTTTAACATCGCACTGTGTCAATATTTAAATGCGAAAATGCTACAGGCTAAAAAGGTTCACTGGCACCGCCGCATATAATAGTGGGCATCTAACCCGCATGCACACACTTGTCGCCTCTTTAGACGCACTTGGTTGTGTTGAGGAGGCATTAAACGTGAGTTGAAGGCAGGGGGATCTCCCCCACCCCCTCTGCCAACTGGACGCAGCAGCCCAAGAGACACACGTGGCCATCTTCTCTCCACACACTTTGCTTTACAAATTAACCAGAGCGGGGTCACATGCGTTAGGAGATTACGCCCCCTCTCCCCAAGTACTCAAAACACACACTGCCAGGACCGACCTTAAGAAAATATTGATGCAAACGCAGATTGTAGCGAATGCATCTGATGTTCCATCACACCCACCCATCTTCGCACTGTACTACTGCCAGCCCTCATGCAGGACCCTGCTTGGATTCTGCTATGTATGTACCGACACTACACCCACCTTAGTATTATCCAAGCACCTCTTACACCCTTGTGTTCCTGATACTGTACGGAGTAAAGGAGGCTGCGTAGGGTTCAAGACAGGATCACAGACACTCAGCAGAACATTACACACCTCAGCAGTAACAACAGACACTCACCTGCTCTTCCTGGAGCAGCAAAGGGAGCTCGACTAGGCACAGATGCTCCGGTAAATTCCAGTGCGTGGAGGGAGTTCAGTTGACTGCATCAGTCTGTCCGCGCTTCACCCGCCTGCCCTACCCCGGCTGCTCTTAGCGCCAGCAGGAGTTTTGACCCCTGCGGATCGCCGTCTTCCCCCTCTCTCTGCCTGCTGAGCTTCACTGGGGCGTTACTGGCCGCCGGGCCGGCTTCTCCTCCGTGCTGGGGAGATTCAGTAAGAGGTCAGCCCTCTGTCTGTCTGTCCTCCTGTGCCCCGTCCCACGTTGCTCTAGGCTCAGTAGGAGTCCATGTTGCGTCTGTCTATCTTCCCTCCTCTGTTGCCCAGCACCAGGACCTCTGAGGCAGCAACAGCTTCACATATCACAGGTGCATTCTGGTACACGTGGTCCAGCTGCTCGCTGTTAAAGCCTCGGTACACCTGGCAGAGGCGAGGCTGCAAAGTTGGACATTGGACAACACAGCGTATTGGTGTCACCCCATGTGCTGGTGTCACCCGGTGCGGTCCGCACCCCCCAAGTGACGCCACTGCTACTACCGTGGGCTGACAAAGGAGAAATCGTACAAGTTCTACTTCGGACTTAATTTCCGTTACGTCTTTTTGTTAAGAGTGGCAACACAGGCTATACATTTGATATTGTAGAGCGTGTTGATTGTTGGCACAGAATTGAGACGCCTCCGGCCCCCACATACCCTCTACTAGCCCTTTGACCCTCCTACATTCTCATTTCCAGCCTACCACCTACAACCACGTTAAGGGCTCTTCTCTTGACATTGTGATGAGTGCCAGCGTGGAGGGATGAGTGGCGCTAGGACTATCTCTGCAAGCATCTAAGTCGGTGTCACAGAGAACAAATTCATCAGTGACACACACACAAGTTTGCAGTCTGGTGCAAAGTACGATACTGCACAGCATGTTTACAGCTAGAACGTCAGATAAAGTAGGTTTAATGGCCATTTATAACTTCAGACCGATAACCAGCAAAGGAGACAATTTCATGTGCAGCAGCTGGATCGAGGGAATCGACTTGAAACGACAGAATGGTCGGAAAGGTTTTGTAGCACACGGACAGCGGGAGGGGGGGCGGGAATGGACAGCGGGAAGGCAGAATGGTCGTAAAGGTTTTGTAGCACACGGACAGAGGGAGGGAGGGAGGGGGGGGGCGGGAATGGTCGGAAAGGTTTTGTAGCACACGGACAGCGGGAGGGGGGGGGGGCGGGAATGGACGGCGGGAAGCAAAAACAAGCACTCACCTGGTCTTCCTCCGGCGGCGGACGGCCGCAGAATGACCAAACCTGGAGGACAAACCCCGCCCACCGCCGCATGACGTACCGAAAAGCCAAAAATTCTCGGGAACGCCCCCGAATCTGGTCCGGGATTGACGGACAGAGCCGTCTCCCAATGGCTAGCCTCCATTTATGGGGCTAGCCAATGGGAGACTGGGGACGTTCCAGTCCCCACACACAGATATCATTAAGTTTTTCCTAGCGCATGCGTACTTCGTACGCATTGGCTAGGCAAAACCTAAAAAGGGAGATAGGGGGAATACAACTCACAATGATTGAAAACCATCGCTTGTCAAAGAACAGACTCAAAACTCAATTGATTGTCAAGATACTTCAGAAGGTGATTTAAAGGCTTTGTGCGAATAATATATTTAGCGAAAAGTTTAAAATATTGTATTCTTTCGACTCAGATGGACACATTTCCTATAGAAGATGGATGTTTTTCAGACAGTGTGTATTTAGATTCAAAGAGGCATTTAGAAAAAAGATGGTTCTAAAAGTTGTTGATTCTTAAAGCATCGATAAATAATAAATTGAACAAAACATTTTTAGAAAACAACACACAAATCTGCACATGCAAACACTGGGCAGGCACACCAAATTACTGGTGGTGGCCAAGTGCCAGGTGAAATGGCCAGATGCCTTGTGTGCCCGTGGAATACCCTGACCTCTGGGCCCGATGCCCCGTGGAAGCCACCTGGAAGTTAATATGCTGCTCCCCCCTGCCCAGACACCCATCCCGAAATCCGGAGGTCAAATTTTAATATACACATATAATAGATGTAAATACATGTATTATTAATGTAATGTATGTATTCATACATAAATCATGCATTCATGCCTCTATACTGATCTGGCTCTCGATGCACAACATCAGTGTCTGATGTGATACATACATCTAATTTAAAAATAATGCAAGCATTTTTAACATTGAATCGTATGCCAAAAGGACAAATTAAGGGATGTGAAGAATACTGTAAGTAGCTGTGCACACCTTTGCTATGATCAGTAACACAAAATATGGAACGCTTCAAGTTAATATGAGCTATTAAGTAGCATGTCAACTGCACATCCGTGTGTACATTCTTAAAAGTAACCTTGCAACGTGAAAAGGAATTTCTAGCTGGGATTCACAGATGTGTATTAGAGTGGTATGTTTACATTAGTGCTCCGTAGTGGCTTTCTGGCTCTGAGAGCAGTATAGAAAAACAACAAATAAACCGGATATGATCTGATATAAACGTGTTTTAAAAAAGTACAGGTCATTTTAGAAATTGTTAATTCACGTGTGTCTTTTGCACACATTTAGGAATAGTTGAATTTAATAATATCTCAAAGGAGCAGCATTTTAAAACCAACATTGACAGAACAGGTGAGCTTGGTTTTAGTGCACTAACACATGCAAACAGTATTTGATCATGCTTGTGTTTGCAAGTGTTAGCACATTAAAATCTTTTGGGTTTGCCATTACTTGCTTTGTATACATCAACAGGACTTTAGATGAGCAGTAGAACAGGCAAAAGCATTGTTCTTGGTTGTCAATCAATCAATCAGGGTTTTGTAGAGCTCACTTCTCAAGGGTTAGGGTCTCAAGGCGCTGATGGGTGGGTGTGAGCAAGCTCCGTTGGGGTCATTCAAAGAGCCAGGTTTTGAGGTCTTTCCTGAATTGGTGCAGTGTCTGGCTTCGCCCGAGGTGAAGGGGTAGATCGTTCCAGGTCTTGGCTGTGAGGTAGGAGAAGGACCTTCCACCCACTCTGGTTCTGTAGAAACGTGCGACAGTGGCTAGGGAGAGGTCAGCTGAGCGGAGGTTTCTCTTGGGGGCGTGGAAAGAGAAGCAGTCATTGAGGTATTGAGATCCGATGTTGTGGGGGGCCTTGTAGGCGTGCGTGAGCAGCTTGAATGTTATTCTTCTTTCAGGTGTTGGGTGATGTGTTTGTGCCGTGGGATGTCGAGGATTAGTCTGGGTGTGGCGTTCTGGACAGTTTGGAGTTTGTGGAGGAGTCTGTTGTTGATTCTGGCATGGAGAGCGTTGCTGTAGTCCAGTCTGCTAGTGACGAGTGCATGAGTCACCGTCTTCCTAGAGTCGGGGGGAATTCACTTGAATGTCTTATGTAGTATGCGGAGGGTGTTCAAGCATACGAAGGAGACGGTGTTGATCTGGCGAATCATTGCAGTGACAACTCGAAGAATATATATCTATAAAAAATTATAATAATGAACAAACTATAGCCCTAGAAATCTGATTCACTTGAAGGTGGAAATCCAAACAGGACAGACTTAGAAGAACTAAGCCATGCAGGCAAATATTGGTGTGGGCATCACATGGGACGGCAACACCACTTGCTGCTCTGTTTTACAGTAATTGGTGCAGTAACAGGCAGGGCTTGAATTGACATGTATTGCACCTCATGCATGCAACACAAAAGCCTGAAGAGCTTTGTCTGCAGCAAAGCAGATAGCAAACAACAAGCTTGGATATTGTTCTGCAGGTCTAGCAATGGCAGTGCGCAGGGCTGTACTCTGACAAACTTGTATTTAACTACAGGAGTATGACCCATAAACCACGTTGAGATTAAGGTAGGTACGTGAGAACAAAGACACAATATCTCAACTGGCATCACTCTAAATGGCAATTAGAAATGTATGTACGAAACATTACGTGAACAGAAACAGGGAGACTCTGTAATGATTTTCAAATGTGCTCATTGCATCGTATAATTAAGCTCAAAGATAACAAAAGTACTGTTGTAGCAGAACTGTAGGTAAATACATTTAAAACAACCCGAATTGGACTTGGTGCTCTAAATGTGTATGTGACACAGAAGGGGGCGACGCAAGTAACAATTGTGTAATCAGCGGAGAACGGCGCGTGGTGCAGAAATGTATGAATATATACAGTGTATCCAGTGAACGATGTGGCTCAAAACTGCGATTTACAATGCGAAATAAACAAATTGGAGAACAATTTTAGCAGAGCCACTGTAGGGTACGCTCCATCAGTTGCGCTGAGGGGTCGACAGCGTTTCGATCCTATCAATCAGGATCATCTTCAGGACCGGGTTGTGGATAATAATGGTGCTGGGAGGGCAACGAAGCCTCAGCGGTGAAGAGCCGGGAGGGCAGGCGGCGAAAGTCTCGAGTCAATACCAGAGATCCTGGAGGCAGACACAATCAGACCGATAGTGTCAGGCGAGTGCTGGGGTCCAGGAGGACATTAGCGGGGGAGAGTACAGCTCCTCAGTATCCCGCGGGTTCGTCAATGTTCTAGGGAGGCAATCAAGGACACGTCACGCTCGTGTACTCTGACAAACAACACAGGCCTTCGACTGGAAACTAACCTCATTCTGGGCCATCGTGCAGAGCAACTGTGATAAGAATTGGTGACTTCCCTTGAAGCCCTCTTACTCAGATGTAAATTAAATGTTCTCTGAGCTTTAGCTTCATACCTCATGCATGGGCATAAAAACAAGATGAACTCAGAAAGTGTCGGCCATCTTGAAAGAGCAGAAGTTTATATTGTTCATGGACATACGTATAGATGTGTTATTCTTAAAAATTGATGCTATTGTGGTTTTATACCTGTGTGATAAAACATGCTTTGGCATACGTCCGGCCTACTGAATGCAATGGCTATTTTTTATTTTTCATTCCAATCACGTGCCCCAAAATGGAAAGAAAAGCACAAGCAGCCACCTCCACCTTACCTCCATATGGTTGGTATAACAGCCAAAAATGGAAAACATTCTCTGATGTGGCCATTTTACTAGTGATGGCTATTAAATAACAACCCTTTTAGTTGTGCCATGCATTTTATTATCATTTGTGAAGGAGATAAGAATATATAGTCTCTAAAACGAGTTCACATTTGAGACAGCTAACAATGTTACAATGCCATATAAACCCTTTGTAACAGCACCTTTAAAAAGGAGATGGAAAATAAATCACCATCTAAATGGACATCTAAAGTGCATCAAAGTAAATTGCCATCACTTAATGTAAACATTAGTCAAATAAAAAACACTTTCAACCAGATGTATCACTGAAGAGAAGGAAACTACTTTATCTGGATGTAAACCATGTTTTCCAACCTCGTTCAGTCACTCAAGGTGAAGGGAGCAATGGGTAAAATATCCCCGTGCAGCATGATGTAGATGTCGGGAGCAAAATATAACAGACAGTTTAATACACCAATGGATGAAGCCCACTGACCAAAAGTCCATCTGTATACGTATATTATGTATGGATTTTTGGGAAATGTAATCTGGAGAAACAGCGAAAGCTGTCTCAAAGTCCAGATCTGAAAAGCATGATAATGGCAGATTTTTTTTTATTTTCAAGTGATGTCAGGTTTCTATGGAAAGACACCTGCAACATTTTACATATGGAGGGGACAATGACAAATGAACATGCAAGAAGGAAGATGGAGTGGCGGGGCGAGAGCAAAGAGGAGTACACACTTAAAGAGAAAGAGGGAAGCCAAAAGGAAGAAAACACATTAGAGGAATGATGGAGGAGCAGGAGCAATGAGAATCAAACACATGCGGCTAAAGTCACAGCAACACAAGAGAAATAATAAAACAGTGTTTGCTTGAATTAAGGTGAAGAAAAGTGTGATATGCATTTCAGGTCTTATTTTCAAAGCAAATTATTTAGTTTGATGTAGTAATTATTTTTACACACAAAAATTACCTTATTTTACATTAAACCTCAAACGGTTTTATTGCATTTAAATACTTATCAGCATCATACTTCTAGCAAATATTAGGGTACTATGCACCTGTTGGCAGTGAAAGCCTTCATTCCAAGATGGACTTTCCATTTACCAAATAGTCCCTGCCAGCTGGTAAAAAAACAGCATCTCGTGAATTGCAATGGAAGCACCTCTTTGAGGTGGAATGATACATCAAAGAGCATGTCATATGGAAAGAGAGGTATTTAATGAATTAGTGACAAAAGCTGGTAGACAGCTGTGCTGTCAATCCATACCTAAAAAAGGCAACTTCCAAATAGCAAAATAAATGTTCTAAGCATACTTGCTTAACTTCTTCGCAGCGGGGCTAATTCCCCCGCTGAGCTGGAGGGCGGGGGCACACACAGCGCCACAGTGCTCGTGACGAGCTGAGCTCGTCACGCAGCACGGTGGCGCTGTGCTCATGATGAGCTGAGCTCGTCATGACCGCGCCCGTTTTCATGGAACGTTCAGCACAGCAGGGGAATTAGCCCCGCGTGTGAGCCTTCCACGGCTCATGACGAGCTCAGCTTGTCATGAGCACCCGAGCACTGTGCGCGAGCACGGAAGGAGTTAAATTTATAATAAATGAGGCCCTACCTTGAAGTAGTCCTACTGGGCCACTACAACTTGGCTCTTACATGTTTCTACAAGTCAGCATGAACTTCCCTTGCACGTAGGAGTAAATTTACACAAAAGGTATGGAACAACCTTCTTTTTCTAACCCACTTGCACTTCATCTTTCAGAAATCTCTCATATACATTCTTATCACTAAACATAACTTTCTAGGAAGCAATTGCTGCCATAGTGAAAAACAACACATAGATGTGATAAGTTGTGGAAACGACTTACTCAGGCATTATAACTCAGAATAAATTGTTAAAAAAGGTGATATAAAATATTGTCTGCCAGCATTTTAGAACACGTTTTCACTTCGGTTACCCAACAGAACTAAAGCCTACATACATATCTTCAAAGCTGGGATACCAGGATAGGTTACACGAGAAGGAAACAGCAGCCCTAGAGAAGCAAAAAACATCCACATGTGTACATCTGGCTAAAGTCAACATAGAGGAATGACAGAAAATATATGGTTGTTAGATTCTCAAAGGGGGCAGAGGAGGAGACTACAGTGAAACTATGAACTGGTTTGACAAATCCTTTGATATTTTTGATTATTTTTCAGTTAAAAAGGATGTTACTCACAGCACTTGCTTGAGCGATATATAAATAACTAGGTATACATTTACTCACTTCAATCACCTTACACTACAAGATCTTACCTTTCAATTGACCCTAGTGTTGGTTCTCAAGATGTAAAAGAAGAGTCTAGGTTTCTCCTGAAGTCATCCAAAATGGTGCAAATGCCATTATCTCCCAGGTGCTCCAAAAGACATTAGTGTTACTTAGGTTGTGGCCGGTTTAAAAGCTAGTTTAGTCGTTGGTTGCTTCTACTGTTATCAAGCATGGTTTCTTTTGATACTGCAGTGTCATGATCTATTGCAAACTAAGGCCAGAGAAACCATGTTATTTCAAACATACATATTATACATTTTCAAATATCATAGTGATGTGTTTTGTCTATGGTAAAGCAAGCAAATACTTTGCAAAAACAAGCATTCGTTTTATTGTCCTATTTTTAATGAAGTAGCGGGTACATCCTGTAGTACCTTGAAAGTTCAGCCAACACGTGTTTCATTCACCCTGTGCAGCTTATTAGCGTAGGGCTTAAAGTTTATTACACAGTTAAATACACAGTCCTGTGTTGTTCTGCTCCAAAGGTTTATATTCCTTAATAAGGGTATATTAGTCGTGTTGCATCTGAGATTGGCCGTTATGTTTGTTGGGAGATACACAGTAGCTTCTGAATTCATTACGTTTGATAAGGTCCGGAGTTTTCCTGAAGCTCATAGAGCCTGGACAATGTGGCATACAAATCCCCAAATTACGTACAAAAAAAATTGGATACAGCAAAGTCCAGTGGATATTGGTGAGGTTACAGTGACATATCTCCCTGTGATTATCCTTAAACTAATGGCAGTAACTTATAGATTATGAGAAAAATTTATTTTTACAATGTATGTAGCATCCTAATTTTGAATACTTATGTGTTTTTTTCAATATGAGAAATATCATTTGCTTAATTTAATATTTGCTCTAAAGAAGTATTGTTGGATTGGGGAATCTGCTAAATAACAAGAATGCTCTCTAGACAATTGCAACTGTATTTTATTGATGCTTTGTGGGATGTCTTCTGAGTTGCTAAGCAACTGACTGGCTATTTAAGTAAAAAGAAATAGTAGGATAAGTTACGGTGCGTTATGTAATTGTTTTGAACAGAAAATCAAAATTAACGAAACATAAAAACACTAGAACCCAGCATCATCTTGCCCATTGTCAAGAACATATTTTAGAGAAATAACAGGTGACTCGCCTGCAACTCCAGCTAAGTCCTTGGCTCTAGGCAGAGCACCCGTAAAACAGTGATAACAGCACCTCCGCGAACAGTGGGATGACCACACCACGTCCAGGCCACTGTGATAACTAACACATAGCAAATTATTTTCTCCTCTTCAGGGGAGTTGACCATCTGATTTGGCTCAATCTTTTCCGAAAAGCCGTACATGTTGTGAAGGCGGTGCCCCTGCTCTGGGGTCCCAATAATGTGTCAATTTCCACGACAGCCCACTT
Organism: Lissotriton vulgaris; assembly: GCF_964263255.1. NCBI lineage: Eukaryota > Metazoa > Chordata > Amphibia > Caudata > Salamandridae > Lissotriton > Lissotriton vulgaris. Next base: position 1,059,810,387 of record NC_141693.1, on the reverse strand, counting down.
CCGAACATCTATCAGCCAATCACTAATGAGTGGTACTACCGCTGCCATCCAAGACACAGCGGTGCATCTCTTCGCCACCAACAAAGCTAGGTCTAAAAATCAACAGACATGTTTAGACTTTTTTGAGCGGACTATCAACCCGAGGATGCAAGCCATTTCTTTCAGTATCAGTCTAATTTAGCGAGATGTTCGAGTACCATATCCGAAAACTGAGAGATTTCTGGACAATGGCACATCATATGTGCAAAGTCTGGATCCACCTCTGCACATCTGGGGCAATTAGTTGATGCCCCAAATGAATATGGTTTTCATCCCATGATGTTGTAAGATTAAGAATAAGTGATTGCTTTCCTTCAGGGACCAAGTGTTAGGGAAACATCACTTACAACGCATTTATTACAACGCACTACCATTACAACGCAACCATTACAACGCAAACCATTACAACGCATTGCGCTGGGGGGCGCTCTAGGATAGGGAATATATTTAATTTACTATCCAACACCTTCCCTACTATCCACGGGGACTGGAGTTGGAATAGTAAATTAAATTAATCACTATCCAGCGCTTAAAAGCACTATGCGTTGTAGTGGTATGCGATGTAAAAACCGCGTTGTAACAGCAGGCGTTGTACTAGCCTGCGTTGTAACGACACCAATCCCAAGTGTTAGTATAACTTGAAGAGGATGTGATATGCTAGGTTCCTTGGTACCAGTCCCCCAGATTTCAGTCACCTGACTTATAAGCACATTATACAACAAAAATTGTCCTGGACCTATCTTATAGACTTCTCAAATATTCTTGAATGATCTCAATGCCCCTTCCACTTACATATTATTCCTGACCCAATGGTCGCCTCCGACCAAGGATGCGTATCATTTGTGAAGGTCAGATGTACACAGCCAGGAAGAGACCACAAGGGCAACTTCGGGTCATATGGCAACTTTGTTGACCTTCCCTATTCAAGTCTTGCAAAACCAATGAGCTAATTTCAAAAGTACATTGACTTAGCTTATTTTACACCCGTTCCCAATAGCAATTCTATTATCACTGCAATAGGCTACCAAAATTAAGTGTTTCAAAAATGAACAGGCCTCCGAGACACCTTGCAGGCCACAGCAGTTATCATAATTATGGACTTCTAGTACACCAGGGGGGTATGTAATTTTGCGATCACTCCCTTAAGTCTTCCCTTTCCCCAAATCACAGAGATAAGATGGGACTGCATTTCCAGAAAAAATGCTTTCCTTAATATCACTGGAAAGGCTGAAAAAAACATAGCATAGCAATCTTGGAAGTATCAATGTCTTAGAAACTGCCACTCTCCCTAGCATCAACAAAGGCAGTGTGTTCCAAAACAAAGCACTTGTCCGATCGACAGGTTGTTGTCAAAATCTTTAGCTCCTGGGTTCCCTGCCCGAGTTTATTCATTCGGCAGACTCAGAAAGGATGATATACGCCACTATCCTACCCTAGCATATATTTCCTATGACATAACTCTTCGATACAGGAATCTCCACCATAAAGGGTGCCATCTCTACTACCTTGCTTTCTATTGAACTGGTCACGGGCACTACCGGGTCGGAAGTATCACCGGCGGAGCGACCTTTTCTCTTAGACACAGCCAATTGGAGCCCTGAGGATTCGCAGAAGCGATGAAACACGTGTCGGCTGGCTGCTTTCTTGTGAAAGGAAATTAAAGAAACCATATGAACTAATACTGAACAGGAGATCCCTGAATTTCTGCAGCCTTATTTGCTACTTTGTGTATATTTATCTGTATACTTTGGTTTTGGATATAATCTGTGTGTGCATAGGGTAGTTTTTCTTTGTATCTTTTGTTTAACCAGCTTGCTGGCTAACCTTCGAGTGGTTGTTAAGGTTTTTCCACTCACCCAGTTGCACCACCAATGTATTGCTTCCTAGAGACAATCTTTTATGCGTTCACTTTTGGCAGAGCGCCCAGTGCTTTTCTGACACTAAAAAACCTTTCTGTGTTAATCACTTGCTACTTCATCTTCCCACTGCACCCCCATTTACTTTTTATGTTTCAGGTAACTCTTATGTCTTCCTATTGTATTGTACTCATGCTGTTTTCTTATGTCAAGGTTTCCTTGATATAGGTCATGTGTGTACAAATGAGTCCCTTAGGCTTGCACTTTTCTTAAATACGAACAGTGGTCTGTCTAGATTTAGACCCCCAGAATTGAGAATCCGCCAATTATTGTTCACTATTTTCTTTACCTGGTTGGAGGCAGTACTGAATGTGGTGACACAGATGTTTTTGTCTTTATCATGTTTTTCATGAGTTTCCAAAAGGGGTTCCCTATTGTTGTTCCTTGCTCGTTTCCGTGCATTTTTAATCACTCATGCTTGTAATTTGTCTCTCAGTTCTTTTGCTTCTTCTTCAAAGTTGTCAATCTCTGAACAATTTCTCCTAATCCAAGACGAGCCTTCCCTGTAGTATTGAACGCATTCCTCACAAGTGGAGTCTGATCGAAGCCTTCTATTTATGCTGGCCACAAAATTTCTGTGTTCGTATTATTTATTTTTATAATGATAATTTTAACTACACAAACAATCCCAACTAAGCAGTACGATTTGAGTTTATCAGAGAATTCATCTGAAAATATGCTAAGGCTGTTTGAGAACAAATGTAATCTTAGCAGGGGATTTTACTGCTAAACTTGGGGATTCCCTTTTGGACAATCAGAATAATTCATTCTAGCCCGCCTGGGTTGAAAGGGTATCTCAAGGTACTGATTGAAGAGGGGTGGTGAGCTTTACTCTCATTTAGCTGCTCTGTAATGTCATGGTGGTGGCTCATCCACCTCCTTCTACAGCTGTTGCTTACATGAGAGAATGGCATGTCACCACCAATTACTACATTTTTATTTTGAATTTCCTTCTGAACTGGGTCACTGATGGATTGGTTAAATATTCAGCTTTCATTGATCATAAACTTCTGACCATTGTCTTACAGGAGCTTGGGGATAGCCATGAAAGGTCCAGGGTGGTGCCTAGGTCTTACTCTATTCTAGATAGGGGTGAAAAATGGGCTGGCACTCAGTTAACATGAATGAACCCAGTAGGAAACTGTGCATAAATCATTTGGCTTTGATTTTCAGCTGTCTCTCAGGTACCCAGGAGTGCTCAAAATGTATCCTGGATTTTCTTAGATTGGGCTCTGCAATTAAGGTATTCCTCACTGAGCCATCTAGGAACAGGCCTGATACCCAACCCTCGTAGTTCGATGGAAGCTGCATGTCAGATAATAAATGACTCAGGGAGGGCTTACACTCCATCCCCCAAAACAGGGGTCTGATTGCCAACTGCAGCAGTTCTTACAAACAAGACCTGCGTAAGAGGAATGTGGAAGTGCAGGCTGACATCTGGTATAATTTGGTCACTGCGTGCAACATTTGAAACAATGGTATATTTTGGCGAATTTCATTGATAACAATTTGCTGACTGGCAACAAGCATAGAATGTGCACTGACATTAGTTTGTGCCAATGGGAAGATCACCTCCATAACATTTACAATCCTACAAATAGTCCTACCTTGACAACTGACACCCCTGCCACCTTTTGTCCCATTGGAATAGTTTTTTCCTTGGTCGAGGTCCTTGACACTATTTCTATCTGTCCTGCCAATGAGGTCCCCATGGATCTCTACAAGGACAAACCATACTGTGGTCACCTTTACATACCCACTGTATTAATGCTGCTTGTGCCTCTCGGTTCCGCACTCCATTATTGTTTCATTTTTAGGTCTTGGCCTGCGTAGGCTGCGCTTGCGCAGTCTCGCTGGGCGAAAAATTATGTCTTAGAGTTGGGAGGTAAACGAGTCAGCTCTTCTCCATTGGCTGGCTTCCTAAACGGCAGCCAGCCATTGGAGAAGAGCCCTGCCTGTCACTCTAAACCTCGTCCATTTTGAATTGAGGGGCGTGTTTTTTGCTGCCCTATCTATTAGTGACGTCATCCGTCACTCAACAAAAAACACGCCCCCCAGTCTGAAATGGACGGGGCTTACAGACTCCTGCTGCCCGTCTGCCCAATGCTTGTTTTTAATTTAATATACCACAAACGCGGCCCGAAAGGCATTGGAGTGCTCTCCAGGGGAGAGGACAGTTCGTCCGCACCGTCCACCATGCGGGGGGGCCTCGGCGGCAGGAGCGCTCTCCAGCTTGCCTTGCGTTTCCACCAGGCGGGCCTGCGCATGCCGCAGTTCTCCCCCACCGTCAGTATGAATGTGTCCTTGTGTAGCGTAAATGGTGCTCATTCCTGTAAAGCACTCCAATACCTTCGGGTCGAGTTTGCGCTATATAAATGTACACAAAAAAAAATTGACCACTCACCTATATTTTTAAGACTAGCGCATATCATTATCCTCGATCTCACCTTGTAAACCCCGCCCTATGCAAAGCTCATTCCCCCCCGCCACCCGTGCCGGATTGGCAGTAGGAACCATCTCACCCCGGAAGCTTTCTTTCGCGCTCTCACAGGCAGCGTACAGCCTGGACGCTGAACAGCGACTCCGTGTTAGAAAGCAGAGGAGAACACAGCATGGCAGCTGCAGGACTGAGCAAGGGAGGACAGGTGAGGGCGCGAAAGAGAAGGGGTGCAGATGAAAGCCCCAGAAAAGAGAAGGAAGCAGTTGAAGAAGATCGGACTAGAAAAGGAGGATATGAGAGTCCGTGGGAGACCTGATGAAAAAGCCAGTCTAGTTCTAGAGGAAACATAAGCAATTGAAAGTGGTGAATGGCGTTGGGGGGGAAGATACCGAGGTATTAGAAGAGGAGAGTACAGATAAGAGCTAGTTGGAGGGTGGTGGTGGGGGGAGTCGGGCTGGTCCTGGGGTATACGGGATAATGTCTAGGGGTTGTGTATCCAGTCCGTCTTTCATTTGTTGTGTTTTACGAGGGTTTACTTTTCCCATTGCAAATGCAGGAATGCAACTAGTAAAAGTAACAACTGGATGAGGTACTCCAGCTGGCCGTGATACAACTTGAGATCTCTGTGAGGGGATAGTCGAAGCCGGAGGGCAGTGCACCAGTAAGAGCAGCTGATCTCTTAAGAGTGGTCTGATGGGGGTGTGGGGTGAGTGAGAGGACGGAGGGCTGAGGAAGAGTACAGCACTTCGGCGATGATAGCAGTGTTGCTGCCTCACTCCAAGTCGTCATTATTTAACCAGGTTTCCAGTTAGGCCTGTTCATTTGACAACTTGATGCCTTCTGGGAGTTGTAGTGTTGGTTTGTTTCAAATGAACCAACCGAATGAAGGCACCAGGGAACAATACTCGTAATACAAAAGCCATGGACAGGAAATAGTATACTGATGACATACAGAGAGAGAGAGGGCAACCGTACAGCCTAGAACAGGAGAAACAGATGAACTGTGTAGAGGGGTGATGAGCAGGGGGCTGGAGGGGGATGCAAGTGCGAGCTTGGCATGTATTTTGGAGGAGGCGAGGGAAGATGAGTAGGAGCCAGAGAAAGCACAGTGTTGTACACACTGTGTGCGAGCGGTGTGAAATAAACCCATACTAGGATATTTTTACAGGAGGCATCTGCATTTAATTTGCGGAGATCAGTAACCACACCTCAGACCTTCCCAGCCAGGATCGGACCCGATAGAAAAACCTGCATCACAGGTCAATCAATGTGTATCATGTTCTGTCTTCACGTCAGTGCATACCTACACTTCCAATATCACTCTATGGGAATACGCTCTCTCTGCAGAGGTAGACTCAATCTCGCCTCAAATACCTGTTTTTTGCTTGGCTCTGTTCCCTGCTTGTCATCGTTTTTTGCTTGCTTCTGTTCCCTGCTTGTCATCGCTTTTTGCTTGCCACTGTTCTCTGGGGCATTACTGGGCAGAGAGCTCTGTGTGTGTGTGTGTGTGTGTGTGTGTGGTGGCTGTCTGTGTGTGTGGGGGCTGTGTGTGTGTGGCTGTGGTTGTGTTTGGGGCTGTGTGTGTGTGTCGGGCTGTGTGTGTGTGGGGCTGTGTGTGTGTGTGGGGGGCTGTGTGTGTGTGTGTGGGGCTGTGTGTGTGTGTGGCTCTGTGTGTGTTGGGCTCTGTCTGTGTGTGTGGCTCTGTCTGTGTGTGTGGCTCTGTCTGTCTGTGTGTGTGGCTCTGTCTGTCTGTGCGTGTGGCTCTGTCTGTCTGTGGGTGTGGCTCTGTCTGTGTATGTGTGTGGCTCTGTGTGGGTAGCTTTTTTTGTAGGTGGTCTATGTGTGGGTGGCTCTGTCTGTGTGAGGGTGGCTCCGTGTGTGTGTGGGTGGCTCTGTGTGTGTGTGTGTGTGTAGGTGGCTCTGTGTGGGTGGCTCTGTGTGTGTGTGTAGGTGGCTCTGTGTGGGTGGCTCTGTGTGTGTGTGGGTGGCTCTATGTGAATGACTCTGTGTGGGTGGCTCTGTGAGGGTGGCTCTGTATGTGTGTGTGCGTGGCTTTGTGTGTGTGGCACTGTGTGGGTGCAAATGCAATAGGTCTCGCATTTGCGAGCGATTAAGCTATTGGCATTGTAAATGACAATGCCATTTATTTATGTTTTAAAAACCAAAACATAAATAGAAATAATGTCATGAGCAATGCCAATAGCTCTAACTTTAATAATGCCGAGACCATTGCATTGTAAATGCTTGTTAAGAAAGGCGATTGCGCCTGTCCCAGCTGTTACTAAACAATTTCATTATTGAACTCTGGTGTGAATGTAATGGGCAGAGTGATGCTCCATCGTCTGACCCCAGAGATAGATGAAAACTAAATCTACGGTACAGTTCGTATTCCATGAGGACCATGATACAATGGAGCAGAGTCTTAACCCCTTGCATGCGCATGACGGAACTACGCCGTCATGAGCCACGGGCGGCTTGTGCTCATGACGGCGTGGTTCCATCATGCGACTGCTGCTCCGCCCACGCGGCATTAATTTCCCGCCTGTGCGGGCAAATTAATGAGCGGGCGGGCTATGATGGAACCGCGTTGTCTTGAGCACAGGTCGCCCGTGACTCATGATGGCGTGGTTCCGTCACGAGCACAGCGACACCATGCTCACCCCCCACCCCCACAGCGCCTCAGCGGAATTCGCGCCACGGCCAAGAGGTTAATCTCCACCTATTGATTAGTAAATACTCCATCACTAAGTGTTGATCCATCTACTTGGCCTTCATGGACCTCTCCTGTGCTTTCGTTTGCATTATGAGATCCAGTTTCTGGAAAATCCTGGAGGGGTTGGGGGTTTACCAAGGCATTGCTACCTTTTTGCATGCCCTTCACTATGACCTGGAAGCCTTTGTAAGATATGGTATCAACGTTGAATGTACAGATCCCTTTAGTATTTCTCGGGGCGTGAGATAAGGATGCGTGCTCACCCTTGTACTTTTTTCTTGCACATCAATGGGTTAGGAGTATCTTTGATTAAGCAGGGTAGAGACATGCCAAGGTTTAAGGATAATTTGGTTCCTATCTTACTGTGTGATGATGATGATGATGATGCCACGGGCTTAAAATCCTGATGAACATATTTGTTGATTTTATGTCCAAATTCAACCTCAAAACCAATTTAACCAAGACCTCTGTTATGGTCTGCTGAGCTAAGAACCTCAAGTGCTGCTGGTTGGCCCTTCAGGAAAAGCCTAGTGCTGGAATGCACAAATTCCACTTCTTAGGTGTTACTTTGGATTCAAAAGGTAGCTGGAGTTCTTGCCTGTCAAAACTGGCACTGAGGTTTTCTAACGTTATTGGGTTTTTATTTAATTTGGCTTCCTCTATCAACAGAAAACCCATTGCCCCTTCTAGAAATTTATCATAGGAAGTGTCTACCTGTTTTAACATAGGGCTCTGGAGTGTGGAGTTACAAGGATCTGATGACTCTGCAATTGGAGGGAAATGGAGTCTACAGACACCTCCTGGGCTTGCCCCCCAGCTGCCTCACTTTTGCATTCTAATTGGGTCTTGCTTAAGTGGAGGACTCAATCAATCTTGCCCATTATTATTATGATGCTCAATTTAGTGCAATACGCTGGCAGCTCTTTACAGGGATATCGTTGAGGATTGCCAGTCTTTGGGGTTCGAATCCCATGGTTTGCATAAATCCGAATAGTCACTAATACCTGGGACCGGATCCTCCTTCCTAAATTTAGATTCAGCATTGTTGGATGTCATTTATGTTTCCCTCTGTAGCAGTTTGATCAGTCGTCTATTATGATTTGCCTATGTGTTGCGTCCTCTACCCAAAGTCTACTGCACTTTAACTTCTTTTGTACATTGTATGCTGTATATACTAAACCCCGTTCTAAGAAGTTATGGTTTTGCTACCTGCAGGCCCACTCTGCTATTTCTCCAGCTACTGAGCCCAGCCTTTGTTTGTTCAAGTGTTAGTTTTTTTTATTTGCCCTTTGTCATAGGAAAAAACTGCTGTTTTAAGTATACTTTAAGCCTATTTTATTTATTGATTAACACTTTTTTCTATATTCAGTGTCTATATGCCTTGCCTGCTTTTATGGCTGTTTTTAAATGATCGAAGAAAGCTGTGAACAATGAGTCAAATTCCGATGCACCAACTTCACTTTAAAAGACTTCTGGGGAAAAAAAGATCTTGAGCACCCTCTTCTTTGAATTATCCAAGCAACTGACGAAACCATCATCATCGAAAAAGAGTGGCATCATCAAAGCAAGAGAAAACAAAGAGAAAAATAAAGTTGTGCTTACAAAATGGGGACGTTGAGCCCGGCTTAGTTGTAAATGGCTTCCCTCAAGTTAACTTCTCCAAAGCAATCAAAACAACACTAGGCTTTCTTTTTCGTAGCTTTATATAGCACGAAATTGACCCGAAGGTATCACATTCATTTTTTTAAAAAAAATTGTAGACTTGGGAGATTAAGTGATTTGCCCAGAATCAAAGAATGTTGAGCATCATTGCCAAGAAGCAAATCTTGTTCCCCGGGATTAGAGATGGACTGCCCTAGCCTTTAGGATACATCCTTTCCCCTTAGACTTATTGTCCAAATGCTATAAAGAATAAATCCATAATGAATTGAGGGGAGGTAACTCAAGCTGAATAGTCTTCGATTTTCTTGTTAGCTTGAGGAAAGCAAGGTGCATTTTGAGGCTCTGAGTGGGAACTCCTCCATAATCCCTGCAGTCTCCTCCCAGTGTGCCCTTTCATGATTAAATATGGTGTCACGGCAGGGGGCTGACTCGTCCTGATTCTGAGACCCCTTTGTGCGTGTTCTTTTCTTTGTCATTCCCATCTGGGACATGTTTTTACAGAGATCACTGAAGATATTGGTGTAAAATTGTTAGCAGCTAGTTCACACTGTAGAATCTTAGACTGACCATCCAATGGGGACATTTCAGCACATGAGTCCCCTTCCAAATCCATTTTTAATGCTTTTTCAGTAACATCTGAGAACGATAAAAAAAACTCTCATTAAGTAATGCTTCCCGACTTTTATCTTTGCGGCATCTCTCGGCCAGGTCTTTGGGGAGGGGGCTCCACCACCAGCTCTACCGGATAACTTTGATCCCTGCCAAAACAGTTTTTACAAGTGATGCAGCCTCTATCACACCCAATACGTTTGGCAGGTAAAACCTCCTGAAATTTAACATGGGGCCAATGCTCTTTAATTATTGGGACATGTGGATTTTAGTGAAAATATAATGTGGAAAATCTCGTAGTAGGTGTTATTCAACACACACTTCTCCAGGCCACTCGTAAAGACGACTAGTTGGGGCCCTTTGGCCGTAGTAAAGAAATGTAGAAGAAATGTACAAAAAGTTGGTTGTGTGTTAATAAAAGTGGTATCAGCGTCAATACATAAAGGAAGAAAGGTAGGGGCTTCAAGAGAAGCAGGCACTATACCTTGAGCTAACTCCAGCGCTATGGAAGCTGCAAACTTCAGCCTGGGTTTGCCTATATGGTATTTCCTAGCAGTTCTGGGAATAAGTTAGCTAGCTTTTCCTCCAGCTGCATTTTCTACCTCCCACTGAAGTAAACTCACTACAAACTGGAATGTGCAGGTCCTAAACACCAGCCACCTTCCCCGCATCTCAGCAACCGCCCAGAGGTAGCACCGTTTAAGCCTGAATAGATTGGAGCGAGGGTAAGGCTCCTGCCAGCCGCTCCCAACGCCAAACAATAATCCAGCCTGGCTAGCCAGTGGTCTGTGATATGGCTTAAGAACTCCAACACTCAAACAAAGTGTGCCATCCACAACAAAGAGTCTTAAAAACCTCTGGACCACCAACTGGAAGCGAGCGAGGGTGGCAAACATCATCGGGTTGGGGGACCATGTGGTGCACAGAACCACCTCTCCACCAATTGCAAACAATTTAGGAGGCAACCAGAGGAGCAAGTAATCTTGTGCATTTATAAGCACCATAAAGCTTAACCAGCCACCATTCACCCCTTACTCTACCGCTGCTGTTGTTCTCAATGCCATTGACTCCATGAGTATTTTTACTCTCATAAATCATGGTGTGCTACTGAATTTCCAGGCGGAAGGCATACTTAAAAAATCTCTGCTTAGAGAAATGGATTTACAAGTTTACCATGCTTGGCTTTCAGACAGACACGAAGGGGAGCAATGAGTCAGCCACTTGAACCCATGCCTTCTTACCCAGTGCTTTCAACTGAAGACCAAGTCCCCTCCCACTAAGTAAAGGAGAACTTGTGTTCAGGTTCAGTCACATTCTTGCATATCTGCCCCAGAGCATACTTCAAAGACAGGCTAAAGAGCATGCTTCTCAGTGTCAAGGTAGCACTGATCATCCAAAACGAGATTACCTTACAATTGTACGAGTGCCTTTGACCTTTCCAATCTACCAGTGAACGAGATGTTGCCTTTGAGACATGATGGACAATAGAACGCCTCGGTGAAATGTGCCCTTTGAACCTCTCCTGTGCGACAACTGCATCTGTCGGCGCCACTGACTTGTCGAGAATAAATTGGTGCCTCCGGGTGGTTGAAAGGTACTCATGAACTTGTGAAATAGAGACCTTGTCACGTATCTGGTTTTCTCCAAGATTCTTCTTGTTCAAACCGCTTGCCACAAAAGCACATAACCCACCCTAATTCTACCTGTATCACCACCAAACTATCATTAATCCCACAATCCTCTCTGAAATACCACAGAAGAAAAAACAAGCATTTGCAATGCAATAGGTCTCGCATTATTTAAGTTTGAGCTATTAGTACTGTAAATGGCAATGTTTTTATTTATGCGCTATTTTAATTTTCTTTGCATAAAAAGGTACATATAAAATATGTGTTGTAGAAAAGTCATTTATGCAGTATTTAAATTTTCTTTGCATAAAAAAAGTACATATACAATATGGGTGACCGTAGCGGGCACCGGGGCACTCACCTATATTGAAGCCAGGCTCTGGGTGATAGGGTCATAATGGGCTTGGGGGGGCTCTCTCAATTAAAATAAGATACGGCCTCGGGGATGGGAATACCGGGGCCTACTGAGGCCATGCAGCCTCCCTCGTGATGAGTCGTCTGTCATCCATGGAACTGGGAAACCTGACAAGACTAATTGTTTCGAGTATTTTCAGACCTCTCAAATTTCAAGGAAAAATCGTAAATAGCGCATGCCGTCTAGGTGTTTGATTTACTTTACTCTGCATTTTGGATCGAGGCATCAACAATGGTTTATGCATACTACGGTTTATGCAATAAGCATGAAGCTCGCGCACAGTGAGCTTGGTTGCTTTTATTTGAGGGAAAAAAGCTGAATGAAGCCTTTGCCTCACTGTGTTGAACAGGTGGCAGCTGAGCCGTCGTGCCCCTGCCAGAGACGCCATGGCAGTGCGTTCTTGCTTCCCTGGAGAGCCGTGGCTCAGGAGCGCCTGCCGGCGGGAGGACGCTGCCGGCTTTGGTACTGGCCCCGCGGCTTCTTCCCTGCCCCTAGTTACGACCGAGGAGTCTGTCAGAAATGGACAGGAAGAGCGGAGTTCACTCACAGAGGGAGTGAGTAAGCGCCGCCGCTCAGCTGTTTCCGTTGCTGGGGGTGGGTTTTATTGGAAGCCGACGAGCAGAATTTAAGGAACGCGCCTTTCTCCCTGTCTGGTCTCCGCTCCGTATCAGATCATTGCGTGGCATGGGGCGCCAGATGTAAATGTCCACCGTCGGTCCGTGTTGTATGGTGATTTGTAGGGACATACAATGAACCAGGGAATTTTTCTTGGAGTGCTGATTTCAGTTTATTGTTTTCATTGATCTCTACTGAGGACCAACAATTGTTAGGTTGCATTCGTAAGTAGCTTATCCAGGCCAGGTTTTTTCTTTGCCTCCTGATTGTAGTCACTGCTTGGGTCATTAATTCAAGACTGCATGTACCATAATGCACAGAACACAACTCGACTGGATAAGATTCAGAATTTACCAGGGGAGACGTTCTGAAGCAAATGTGCTGATGCATGCTGTCTCTTGTACTGGGCCGAAGATGCCGGGCTGAATACAGATTTACATTTACATTACATAGCTATTTAACATGTTCTCAATTGAGATAAAAGTACATATATATTTGATGCTATAATTCACATTTCAGGAAAAATGCAGCCCAAGTTAATTAGTATTAAAACTTCTTACTTTCACTTTAAGGCATAGCTGGGAAGTGGCTGCAGGTCATGCGTGACGCCGCCTTCCCGTGGCGTGATCGCTTTTCAGCCATCACTTTACACGCAGGGATTTATAATGGAAATATATGATGCTAAACCACTGCAAAGCTGCTCTTGCCGAAAAGGCCACATGCCATGGAGGAGCTTGTCAGTTATGCACTCTTAAAATAAAAAAAAGAAACAAATACATCCTCTGTAGGCAAAAATGGAATGTATAAAGATGAGCAATCCGAGGCGAATCATATCTGCAAAGGTCTCTTAAGACCATCCGTGCCCAAAGTTGGAAGGGGCCAATGTGTCTAGCTGTCTAATGACATTTGACACGTTAGACAAATTGATATATGTACAAAACGATTCATGTTGGGCCTCGCATGATAGTGCAGAGAGAGATGCTATTTAAGATGTACGCTACTGGCCAATTTGGAAGAAAACGTTGCCAGTCTCCAGAACAACCCCTGCTTAAGGGCGTGCTGCAGTCCGCCGCCGGCCTGCGACCAGGAAGTCAGGCAGGCCGGGCGGGACAACCGGAAACAGGAAGTAGGAGGGTGGGAGCCTACCCCGCCTCCCACGGAAGAGCCGCGATTGTTTGGAGCACCGGACAGGCAGAAGCCTACCCTGTGCCCCGGTGCCGAAGAAGGGAGGAAGAGTCCTGCTGCCGGCGAGAGCCGCTGCACCAAGGAAGCCGGTGAGTGGGACTTCGCCTTGTTGCTGGGCTGCGAGGGCGGGGGGCATGTGTGTGCGCACGGCGGCGGGCTGTGTATGTGTGAGCGTGTGTGTGTGTGTGTATGTGTCTTGGAGTCTGTGTGTATGCATGCGTGTGTGTGACTGTGGGGGGGGGGGTGTTGCCTGTCTGGGTGCCTGCGTGTCTGTGTAAGTGTAAGTGCGTGTGCGCGTGTGTGTGCATGCATGCGCGTTAGGCTGACTTGCTGGGAGTATGGGAGGGAAGTGCACGGCGCGGCGCAGGACGGAACGTGCGCACCCAAATCTGCTCGTGACAGTTTCTTGTCCTCCATTCCCCCGTGTCCGATAGCTATAAGTCTCCGACCCTGGACGCATCCTTCGGATGCGAATTCCAGGGCGAGACCTAACAAAGGAGGTGTAAACAAAGAAATAAAAAAACAGATTTGGGTGTTGGATTCTAACACTACGCAAGACAGATCAGTAGCAGTGCTTAACATCCAGTGTTTCCACTGTGTTCTGTTTCAGTGGTGTCGAGTAGTTCCTAAAAATACAAAGAATCTGCAAGTTCAGACAACATAAACTAAGGGATTGGTGTCCAGACTGATTTCAGACACCCCCAAAAGATATGTTAGCCTTTAGACCAGCTAGCTCACAGTGCCAGCATAAGCCCCCTAATCTTACCAAGGATCGAATAGTTTCTGGCAACCATCGAACATGACAACTCTTGGCCCTTCAGGGATCGTGGAAACAGTACAGTACTTTTCGCTCAGTCAATCGTGCTCACTTAGTCTCAGAGAGATGCATAGAATAAACTATGGGGACGTTTTCAATAAGCATTTATTGAACCAGCGTCATTCTAGTATAAAACATGTTTGCTGCAACAATCATTAGAAAGAAACAGATATATAAGATTACAAGCAACAACAGATTAAATAAAAGGTAGAATCCTACCATGATGCTAAAACAGTGAATATATATAGGCATATAGATACAAGACAGTAATCAATCGTACTCCTAAGATGCAAACCCTACCTAAGTGTACCTAAGTATGCCTAGCATGTATGTGGGTGTAAAGCCAAGAATCCCCTAGGAAAGAGCCAACCCCATTACCTGTTGGGAGAGAAAGAGGGGCCCTGTCTTGGTCTCAAGTTGGACACTCCGTGAGGGATTGCATCCTGCTGCATGTTGTAGCTTCTGCAGGCTCGGACCTCATCATGTAGTGTCAGCGTGAAGCTTCTCCTCTGCCTATCTAGTGGTGGGATATGTCTTTTATACCTTAAAGATAGCTTCGGAGTTCCTTACAAAATGGATATGCTGTGAATATGAATATGCAAATGAGCCTACAACAATACCTGTGATTATGCAAAGTAGTTCTTTTGTCCTAGCATGAAGACGACCATGACTTTTACAAAGAGTAGGTTCATGCTGTTACATACGTCATTTGTAGGGACTTTTCTAAGAATCCTCATGCATAATAAATGAGGCTAGTTTCAAGGAAACTAATCGACATTTATTCAGCACATAACTGGGTAAAAGATTTTAAAAAACATGAGCTTGCCTGCTCAAGCCTGAGACCACCTTCCCCGGTGTTCTCCTCCCACTTTGTCCTTGTTTCATTATCTCCTTTTTACTGCTTAACAGGTACTTCACATGATGGTATGTTGTCATAGTATATGTTTTTTATTGTTACCCTTTATATTACACATCCTCATCACTTTAGGGAGAGAGCTTTATACATGTATTAAATTAAATTAAATTCCTACTTGTAATATTAGTTAACCCATAATCAATTGCTCTTCTCGAGCAGTAAGTACTCAGAAAACTGTTCTTTTCAGGGTGCTGGTCAGTTTTCGGGGAAAGAGGCCATCTTAGCTTACGGCTAACCCTACTTCTCCTGTCCCATATTTTTCCAAAAGACTGGTGATTGGAAGCCTCCATAACACCACATTAGTGTGCAACTGTCTCCTTTTCAGGCAGCAGCCAATCTTCAAAAAATAAGACTCGCACATACAACAATAATATTAGTCTATTCTTTAGGTGATATTTTCATCTCTTTATCCAGACTATCCCAGGCTATCACCATAGAGAAATTTGTCAGAAAGGAAGCTAACATAACACCTCCAACTTCGATAAGTGACGCCTTATTTAGAGTTTGTGAGAAGGATACTCCGTCAAAACATGGTGGATATCCCATCTACAATTATTACAAGTGCCATAGGCTATAATCCACCTCTTTTGCGATGGAAAATCCTGTCCACCAAACTCAAGATAAGGCCCATAGGGCTATATGTATGAACACATTTTCCCATCAACACAAAATGGGTAAAACTCCTTGATACATCTGGACCTTAGTTTCTTAGAGCCACTTCTTACAAAGGTGTTCACAGGGACATGCCTGTAAGATGGCCTTGGACGGATATGTGTTGTGTGCTATTCTCTCTGTTCCTGTATATGACAATTGTCTATCTCTCTTTCTGCTTGCATCACTTTGTCTTTCCCTTAGTTTTCGATATCTCAAATCACAACCGGTTTAGTTGGATCGGCTCTTTACCTTACAATTAAATGTATCTCTGTTAAAAGTCTTCACCGGTTAGAAAGGCTTCAGACAGACACAAGTGGTTTATTTGTGATAAACAAAGAGTAAAGACCTGGCAGCTCTGTCTGGATGACTAGTGGTGATTCTTATCAGCCACCCACGTCTGGACTTCTGTCCTGACAGTAATAATTTAGTCTTACAACATTGCTGCATTGCCCGAGGGAGGTATGCATTACCTGCGCTTTTGCTTCCTGAAGCAGAACTAAAGGAGTATTTGGTAGCTGACTAATACTATCTTCTATTAAATCTCAATGGATGTAAACGCCACAACATTCTGGACTGTAGGGACCACATTAAAGACTGTCGCAGTAGGATAAACACATACTCCCTCAACAATCAGTATACATTTGCGTTTACTATTTTTCTACCACTGGGGTCAGGTTAAAGATTGCATGAGAAACCTGCCTTACCGCCCTCTGCTGATAATCATCTGTCGCAATAATGACTAGGCACACCTCCAACACCTCTGTGCATTCTTCCACCAGGCAGTCATGTAGCAGATATTTAAAAGATCATTTAAGCATTTAAGCATTTTTTCTATGATAAGAGTGAATTTTTAGATATTTTCACAGATTTTTTGTCCCATTGGTACAGTAAAATCTGTGGTCTTAAAATACTAATTGACAGGAGCAACTTTACCTGTAAATGTGGTGCGCAGGGTAGGGCTGTCGGTAGCAGGTACCGGGCGTTTCCCCGGCGGGCCAGCAGGGTGGGGGCGGTTTTGGGCCCCTGGGGGCCGTTTTGTTACCGGGGGTTGGCAAACAGCTCGGCCGTACCCCCAACACCCTCTAGGGGGGCCGGCCGGGCAGTTTGCCAGGGCTGGTTTCAGTTCCCAGTCCGGCCCTGGTGGTGCAAGAAGATTTTGGCTGTCAACTGGAAACAGCAAAATGTGTCTTGACTGATTATGCATGGGCTGGAGTGGGGTGAGGTATTTACCGCAATGATACATAATACTCCGAGAGCCAGTGTTTAACTGGAGTGGTGCATATATCATATTATGGGCTGACAATTGTAAAAAGAGGAATGACATGTGAAAAGTGGTGCTTCCCATTCCTATTTCTGCATGTAAAAGAGATTTTCCCCATATTTTCCTGCAGGAAATGTCAGCAGGTTACAACTGCCGAAATTTACCGAGAGAAATATGCATGGGAGTGTGGTAATTACCACAATGCTCGTATTTCTGTTAGCTTTATAAACTCTTGTTAGTGAAGGGATCAGGTTTATTTTTGTGCCTGGGTGCCTTGGTGGTAAACAAGTAGGTAGCAATATGTGTAAATGGTTCCTGGTGCTGGCACCACTTATGAAAGATAGAGGTTTCCTACATCTAGGGACACTGCACTTAAGACCTATAAGTTGCCCCTACAGCAGGCCTTTTCCATCCTGAGGGCAGGGTGCTCGGTTTTAAGTGTGAGAGTGCCCCTGCATGAGCAGGACACCCCTACAGCCTTCAGAGTCCTTTCTCCTGGGTTGTATGGGAAGACAGTCATATAACCTATAGAGGGATACTGCGTCATTACGCAATGACCATCTCGAAACTGGCTGTAACGAACTCCGTTGTGTTTGGTATCAAACATGTTGGAATCATACCCCCCCCCCCCCCCCCCCCCCAAACCATAAACAGTGTTGGAGCTATGATTCCAAGCACTGTAAATTCCCTCCGTCAGGTCCTCAGTGCTCCCGGTACAAGTCTTCTCGACCCGGACAGCAGAACATGGCTGCTGCCGACCATAACACGATTCTGCCCTCCTGCTGCTGAGCCAAGCTCAAGCAGGGGAAGGCAGAACAACAGGCAACTTGTCACAAGAGGTGTGACCACCTCCCAGACAGGGTTTAGTGTATTGGGGCAGGGTGGGAGCAATTGCCAATTGCCACATAGTCTGCATGCAAGGCACATTTGGTGCCCTCCATGCATAGTCCAGTTCAAACCAGTTCAGGGAGCCGTTGGCTCCCACTCTGGTGTGAAACTAGACAAAGGACAGGGGAGTTTCCTCCCCCTTGTCCAGCACCTCCTTAGGGTGGAGGAACCCATGTATCGTCCCAACCCTTTCCTTAGGGTATTTAAGGGCTTACCTGTGGGTGGGTCCCTGTATTCATCATGGACCACAATACAATTCAGACACCATTTCATCTTCGACTGTCTGGGCACTCTGGATTTCGTTGGACTTTGCTCTGGGCATCAAGGCTTCAACTGGGAAGACTCCTGCTGCTCCTGATCTCTTTGCCCTACTCGTGTGCTGCAACATCCGTGCCTGTGCTCCATACAGGATTGCATCCAGGGCCTGTAACACATCTAAGACACCTGAAGAAATCTCCCTTGAAGAGAAAGAGTCACTTCCCTGCATTCGCAGGCACCGCAACTAAGCTGACCGGTCTGAGGATCCTGAGCTCCTACGGACTTCGGAAGGCTCAGCAACACAGGCGATGGTTCTTCATATCCCTCAAGGCCTACCCTGTCCTCTGACCAAGTTTGAGGCCAGTATCCCTTGTCGGAGGGGCGGGAACCAAATCCCTGTGCACTGCATCGACTTGCAGTTGCAACGGCTTGCTGGCTTCCTTCCATCAAGATCTTTTGGCTCCAAGTAGCTACAATCTCAAGCATCTCCAGCAACCAAGATCTTTGTCCTCACCACATCACTTGTACCGTGGGCATGCATCTTTGGTGAGCTGTTCAAGGTACTCTGCGACTCCAGTGCCTCCAGCCTGTGGGTCCTCTTCAGGGTCACTTTTGTAGTCTCTTGGGCTTCTCTGATTGCTCAGGGTCTGCCCTGACTCCTCTGCTTGTGGTGAGTCTTCTGGACCATGTTGGTCCCGACATTGCACCTTCATCTACTGCCTTGTTGGTTGCAGTTACCAAGGCTTGTTGGCGCTCCCTCCGGACACCAACTCCTCAACTCCCAACAACCAACGTGGGAAAGCTTGTGAATGACTCCTGGTCTTCCACAGCATCACCTAGACCTCCCAGCTGCAGTTCCAAGGACTTTGTCAACTCTTTTACAACACCTGACATTGGTGGGCATTCATCTTCCATGCCTCCTGCTCACTTCCAAGTGGCATAGACTCTGTCCCCTCTGTTTTCAGGTACTTCTCAACTTGAATGCACTTTTGGGTTCCGCCGGACACTTTCATCTTCTCCAGCAGCGGTACCTTCCTAAAGTTTCCCATTGAGTTTGACAACAGTTTCTGACACCACTTCACACCAATGCACCCAGCTCCCCTGGGGAAGGTATCCTGGTTCCTAAGGTATCCACGGGTGGGGTGGCTCTACAACCTTCTGTCTTCCACAAGGTTTCTTCAGGCTCCACTGGGAAGGGTCCTTCTTCTTTGAAATTGCAACTGTGACTTACACTTTGATTTGTACGGAGAACGCAGTTGTGTTCTTACACTGCACAGACCTCCGTTGGGCTCCTAGATACTCGCCTTGGGTCCCCTTCACTTCTACGTCCTCTGACTATTGTCTTTACTCGATTCGTGGTTCGCATACCAATATTTTAGTATATGGTTTGGTCTCCCCCTGGAGATCACTGTGTATTCTGTGCTACTTACCTGTTTCTATTTTAAAGTATTGTGTGTATTGTGTATATCTTCGTCTAGGAGATATCTGTATGTGTTAGTGAGTGCCTTATAAAAAATGCAAATTTACATTTAATCTATATATATATAATATTGTATACTGGACTAAGCCTGGAGGCTGCTCTACACATCTACCACTTAGAGAGCTTTCTAAGGTTGTCCAAGACCACAAAAATCACTATAAAGGTTGTCTGGATCTGTGCAAGGTGTCCACTTACATAAGTGTACATCATGTACTAAGCCAGCCTCTCACAAATCCTTAGAGGTGTTTTCCTCATTCTAGGTGTACTGCAGAATACAGCACACTTAGAAAGAGGAACCACCCTCTGAGGATAGCCAGGTCCAGACCCGTGAGTTCTTGGGCTTGGTCACATTACAGGTGTGGAGCCGGAGCAACTAGGGGCCATATGTAGGTGGCAAAATACCGGTCGGTAACGGCCGATTTCAGCCATTACCGACCGGTATTTGTACTTCCAGATGTAGGGGGCCAGAAAATTACCGATTCTGTATATTTACCGAATCGGTAATTTTACCGAATCGGTAAATTACCGAATCGGTAAATGTACAGAATCGGAAAATTGGGATGTAGGTGGCACTGGAAACAGTGCCACAGGCCCTTAGAAATTCGTTATTTACCATGAAATACAATGGCATGGTAAATAACGAATTTCTGTGTACATGCACATCTGTGCATGTACACCTGTGCCATGTGGCACACATACATGCCCTAAGGGCATGTATGTGTGTCACATGGCACACAAGCCAGAATCAGGGGTGCAACAGGGTGTCAAAGTGACACCCTGTCCCTCTTGACAAATCGGTATATTTACCGAATCGGTATTTACCGAATCGGTAATTGGCATTGATTCCTATGGGCCTCAAGGCCAATAGGAATCAATGGCAATTACCGATTCGGTAAATACCAATTCGGTAATTACCGAACATTACAGATTCGGTAATTGTTAAAGAATTGTTACCTACATGGCATTCACCGAATTGTAAATACCGAATCGGTAAAATTCGGTATTTATGATTCGGTAAATGCTATTTACCTACATATGGCCCTAGAGGATCTAAATTCCCGATTAAGAGAACAGGAACTCTGAATGTGTGATTCAAAACTTCCTCACTTGTAAAACACCCGGGATTAGTTGAGCTGACTATTGAGTTTTATAAAGCTTATGAGGCACCACTGACCCCCAAGCTATTAGAGCTGTACACTGCTATTCTTACTGTGGGACGGCTGCCTTCAATCAATCAATCAATCAGGTTTCTTAAAAAGCATTACGACTCATCCAAGGGGTTTCATTGCACTGAGTGGTGGGCGGGGGTAGATCTGCGGTTCAGTGGAAGAGCCAGATCTTGAGGTCCTTCCTGAATTGCTGCATTGATGGTGATTGCCTGAGGTGCAGAGGCAAGGAGTTCCAGGTCTTCGTAGCAAGGTAGAAGGATCTTCCTTCAGCCGAGGTCTTGCGGATCCGTGGGATGGTGGCCAGGGCCAGTTGGGCGGAGTGGAGATATCTGGTGGGAGTGTAGAAGGAGAGGTGTGGTTGAGGTATGCAGGTCCGGCATTGTGGAGGTCTTTGTAGGCTCGTGTGAGGAGGTTGAATGTAATTCTTTTCTTGATAAGTATCTAATAAAAGTCTCTCAGGGGGCCGGTGATGTGGCTGTGGCATGGGATGTTCAGGATGAGTCTGGCGGAGGCATTCTGCAGTTTATTTAGGAGTTTCTGGGTGGTGCTGGTGTAGAGTGCATTGCTGTAGTCGAGTCTGCTGCTGACGAGCGCATAGGTGACCATATTCCTAGACTCAGTGGGGATGAACTTGAAGATCTTACAAAGCAAGTGTAGCGTGAGGAAGCAGGAGGATAAAACAGCATTGATTTGGCAGTTTATTGAGAGTGAGGAGTCTAAGATGATGTTGAGGTTTCGTGTGAGGTCCGTGGGTGAGGGGGGTTTCGAGTGCTGTGGACAACCAGGAGTCGTCACAGACAGAGGGCGTGGAGCACAGGATAATGACTTCGGTCTTCTCTGAATTAAGTTTGAGGCAGCTGTCCTTAATCCAGGTGGCGACTGCCTTCATCCCATTGTGGAAGTTGCTCTTGGCGGCTGTGGGTTCGTCTGTGAGGGAGAGAATCAGCTGGGAGTTGTTGGCGTAGGAGACGATGTCTGCACGCTGCGCAATGTAGATGTTGAAGAGGGTGGGGCTCAGAGAGGATCCCAGAGGCACTCCGCAGCTGATCTCTGTGTGTTTTGAGTTGAAAAGTGGAAGCCTGACACTGTGTTCGGCCGGTGAGGAAGGAACAGATCCATTCTAGGGCTTTCTCACGGACGCGGGCGTCGGGGAGTCTTGCATAGAGGGTGGGGTGGGTGATGAGGTCGAACGCTGCTGAGAGGTCCAGGAGGATGAGAGCAAGAGTTTTGCCTCAGTTGAAGAGGTTGCAGATGTCATCTGTAACGGCGAGGAGAGTGGTCTCGGTGATGTGGTTGCTTCTGAAGCCCAATTGGGAGAGGTCCAGGATGTGGTTCATTTTGATGAACTCGGAGACTTAGGTGTTGATGGCTTTCTCAATGACTTTGGCTGGGAAGGGGAGCAGAGAGAGGAGTCTGTAGTTCTTGAGGTGCGTTGGGTCGGCAGAGGGTTTCTTCAGCAGAGAGTTGATATCTGCGTGCTTCCAGTCTTCGAGGAAGGTGGAAGACTCAATGGAGCAGTTGATGGTGTGGCAGAGTTCAGGTGCAATGGAAGTGCTGACTCCGTTAAAGATGTGGTGAGGGTAGGGATCAGAGGGGGCTCCGGAGTGGATGCTCTTTGTGATCCTAAGGGTCATGAGAGGTGAGGGTGGTCCATTTGAGCAAGGTTTGCTGGGGTCTGGAGCCAAAGGGTGCAGTGGTTGCCGATGGGGTGGGTGGGTCTTGGGTTGCGAAGCTGTCATAGATCACCTAGACCTTGCAGTGGAAGAAGGTGGGGAGGTTGTCGCAGAGGTCTTGAGAGGAGGGAATGTCTGCTGTCTCTGTGCTGGGCTTGGTGAATTCTTTGACCACAGCGAAGAATACTTTGCTGTTTTGTGTGTTGGTATTGATGCATTCCTGTATGGCTGCTTTATTTGTTGTTCGGATGAGGTGGCGGTGTGCCATGATGGTGGTTTTGAAGGCTGCATGGTTTGACCCAATCTTGCTGCTCCTCCATCTTTTCTCAAGCCGTCTGCAGATGCACCTGGACTCTTGGAGGGCGAGGAAGATCCAGCTGGCTTTCTTGGAGGGCTGCTAGCCTAAGGGTTTCCTGAGGGGAGCAAGTGTGTCGATGCAGTCGAAGATCCAACGGTGGAGGTTGCGTGCTGAGATGTTAGTGTCTGTGGATGTCAGTGGTGGGGTTTTGCTGAGGGAGATGGTGAGCTGGTCTTCAGTGATCTTGTTCCAGCTTCTGCGGGGATCGCGGTGGGTGTGGTGGCATACAGTGGGTTTGGTGAAGGAGAAGTGGACGCAGTGGTGGTCAGTCCAGTGTGGCTCAGAGGTGTGGCTGACATAGATGTTGTTGCTTTCAAAGAATATGGGTTTGAGCAAGTGTCCTGCTGAGTGGGTTAGAGATGTGACCAGCTGTCTGTAGACGAGGGTGCCACAGAGGGTGGCTTTCAGGTTGGTCTGGATCTGGAAGTGGAGGTGCTCCATGTCGGATGAGTGGTCTGGGAGCTGGTTGTGAGGTGGAGGGTGTTTTTGTGTATGATGGCGAAGCCTGGAACCCATAGCAAGGGTGAAAATTGTGCAACAAGCATCGCCCCTATTCCCAGTCCGCAGGGGCACATGTCAGGGCTGAGCCCCTCTGTCCCCTGCTCTTCGCCCTGGCAATAGAGCCTCTGGCGCACAGAGACTCCAACAGGCAGGTTATGAATTGTGCATAGAGATAGAAGACTCACATAGTCTCCTTATATGCCGATGATGTCCTCATCTGTGTCAAGGACATCAGGTCGAGCATTGGTGAGATAGCAAACATCCTACATGCCTTTAGATCCTCTTTGGGACTGGGGATAAGTTGGGCAAAGGCCTGCTTGTTTCTGATCCATCAGGATTGCCCCCGCAGCATGTTGTGGTTGGCTCTCATGCCCTTCGCTGGGAGCCCTGCGCTTTCCTCAACCTGGGCATCAATGTTTAACACACAACCGAGATCTCCTAGATGGAAATCTAATAAAGGTGATCGATTCTCTCTGTCCTCAAATCGCATTCTGGTGTTCCTTCTTAATTTCAGTGCAGGGAAGAGTTTCTGTCTCCAAGATGGGGATGCTTCTGTGTCTATTGTATTATTTTACTAACTTACCAGTGAGCATCCTCCGCAGCACATTCCAAATATTACATCCTCCGCAGCACATTCCAAACATTACACACTATGCTCTGTGACCTCATCTGGAATAAGGGCAGGTACAGGGTAGCCCTGCCCCTGCTGCAGCTTCCCATGGAGAGGGGTGGACTCGGTGCCCTGAACTTTGAATATTAATACTTGGTGGCACAACTACAGTGGCCCACCTACCGGCTTGCGGGGAGACACATGGAGAAACTTGGACTGGTCCCTAAGAGGAAATCGCTATGGTTGGTGCGGGAATTGCTTCTCCCTAGGGTAGTGCTCCCCTCTCCCGCTAGTGATCTACTATGGGTGGCATATGCCAGCTGTGGGAGAGCCCTGCGTCTCATCCCAGATAAGCCTTAGTATGCCCCTGGGATCCACTTGAGTTCCATGCAAGGAGTTAGGGAACAGATCAGTTGGGAGGGAGTGGAGCTTTGGGATTTGGCAGGTGTGAGCATGCTGGGTCACCAATTCGAGGATGGGGCCCCCATCCTCTTCGATCAGCTGGTGGACAATGCAGACCGTCTGGAGGGCCGCTTCCTGCTCTATGGGTGGCTGGCAGGTGAAATGGAGAGAGTATTGGGTATAGTGAGCACGGAACCTGACCCACACCTGTTGATAGATGCAATGCATACAATGGGTGCCAGCCATCGGGTGATTACCTAGCTGACTAGGGTCCTCTCCCACATATACAGGATCCCCTGGAACCACTCAAATGGACTTGGGAGGAAGACATTGGCCATTACTTGATTAACGTCCACCCTACACTACTACAAACCTAACCACCCACAAATAACATATACCATAAATAAATCAAGGATCCATAATTTACATAATAAATAACAGCCATATAATTATATACAATGTATTAATTAATTTACAATTATTATTACTAATTAACTTCCCACCCCATCCCTCTATAATCCCAACTACTCACTATGACACCATAAATTACTATAAACAATATAATAAAAAATTCTAAATCACTTAAACTATATTTAAAAACAAAAAATCTTTATATAAACAACATAAAATTAATATATCAACTAAAAAACATTTAAATAATTAAAACACAATATTTTTAACCATTATGGTATTGAAAATGATTGTACAAACATCATTGTTAATTAAAACAATATTAATTACCTAAAAACAATATTCTTGCAAACAATATTTGTGCATCATAATATTTGTGTATCACAATATTTATTTTCCGATATTTCTGCCTCCCGATATTTTTACATCGATATTTTGTTCTAACACCGGTTTCCAGGGCTAACCCTACCCACTTTGGGCATTTTCAGATGGCTGAAGCCTTCAGCTGCCCTAAACTTGGGCTCTGAGGGCTGGATGTGTGTATGGGGAGTGCACTATACTAATATTGTTGTCCTTTTAAAGCTAGCACTAAAATCTAGTTTGACGCAATCCCTAACAAACTCAGAGACAAATGTCTGTTACTATCAAAGCTGAGCTTTCAGCAACCAGACAGTTGATGCACACAAAGTGTTTTGGAATTTTGTTTCTCTCCTTTAAAGTGTGCCCCAAATCATATATGTAAAACCAGCAGATCCATCAAACAGGCTGCAACAATGTCATTTCAAAAAGGGTGCTCAGCCCCACCCGGTGGTCACTCTAAACCAGTTCTGTGGCAGCTCCTCTTCCTGCTGGGGTTGATGTCTGGCTGACAAGAACAACAAAAGAGGGGGCAACCCCACGTGTGAGCTACATCTGTCCACCCTGTCAAGGGTAGGGCAACTCCTCCCAACACCCAAGGCTCATCGCCTTTATCTTGGAAGCAATTCACACCTCACCACAGGGAAGTCATCAAGCTGCCAGGTGACTACTTACAGAAAGGCCTCCAAAGGTTTTAGGAAGACAAAAGATAATATTTCTAAAATACCTTTTCTGTAATACTTAGATAAAATTCAACTTTAACTTCGAATTTGATTTGTTTAACTCCTAAGTCTATCCTGCAGCTGCTGAGGCTCTAGGATGCCTTCGGTGAAGTCCCCGGTCTCAGGATCAATATCCGCAAATTATTAGTGTTCCCATAGGGAGGGTTAATTGGGAAGCAGCCGCATCAGTTACCAGATGTGGGACTCCAGTGGGAACTGGAAGGATTCTGGTATTTAGGGATTTGGGTAACTAATTCTGAAGCCAAACACCAGCTTCAGAATGTGGATAGGGTACTGACCAGACTGGAGAATTTCATTACATTTTAGAATAAGCTCCCTTTATCCGTCATGGGTAAGACAGCCATTGCAAAAATAGTTTTCTTCCAGAGATGCCTGTATCTAGTACAGTATCCCCTGTTTCCGCTGCCAGATCGTTTGATTTTTTTTGCGAGTTGCATAGCCTGCTAGTGACTCTTTTATGGGCAGGTAAGCGCAGCAGGGTGGCACTTGCAACGCTAAAGAGGGACTTGAAAGATGGGGGGCTGGTGGTGCTGGATGTACAATTCTACTACTATGCGGCTAACCTGAGGCATACCGCCCACTGGCTCACAGGCTCAGATAACTGGCAGAAGCGACTCCTGGGGGTTGGTCAGGAGGGGGACACCTTGCCCCAGTTACTGAGGTTGGGCAGAAAATCAGAGCACCCACTCCCGTATCTGGTTATTCATACAGCACAGCTATGGGAAAAAGTGGTCCAGACGTTGGTTCGCAGGACTCCCTTCAGTAGGGCATTGAAGCTGTGGGACCTGGCACTCTTTCAAAATAGAGACTCTAGCATGTCAATGGAGCAATAGAGAGAGGGCGGCTGTCGAGAGGTGGGGGACCTGTATCCAGGGGACACCTTCATATCCTTTCAAGATGCACAGGATCCTTTTGGAGTGGGGCCAGCACATTATGCCGAGTTGGAGAATGTGGCAAGGGAGTTATGGACAGATTTTCTGGCAGCCCCTTGCCCCTCAGGAGTCCTTGATGGGTTAATAAAGTGGAGGGAGAGGATCCATCTCATCACACATTTTTACAGAGCCTTTAGAAGTGATATGCAGCCACGACATTACCCGGTACGGAGAGCCTGGGAGAGGGAGCTGGTCACACCCATCTTTGATCTTGAGTGGGAAATTGCATTACATCTTGTTCGCAATGTGTCCTGTAATAACAGGTTTAAGCTTCTGCATTTCTCTTATCAGCATCATGCATACGTTACTCCATGTGGCCCTAATAAAATAGACTCAGGGAGGGGCGCAGTCTGGGCACAATGTGGGGTGGTTGGGGCCACTTTTTGGCATCTGGACTGGGAATGTGCCCAGGCGCAAACGTATCGGGCACATGTGGTGCCACACAAAAAAACGGCTAAAAGAATTAGCATTTCACTGAAACCACAGGCCTGCCTCCTGGGCATGGTGAAGCGACCCAGTGGATGCAAGATTCCCGATCGGCTAGCCCAGCTGGCCTTTTGATGGCAAAGAGACAGGTAGCCATTGTCTGGTTGGGGTCAAGGCCCGATGCTAACCCATTGGTTGAGGGATTTGCTACATTGGGGAGTAGCAGAGGAACAGCACATGTGGCTTTCACATAATGATGGGGGCGTCTGAGGCTCTAATGCAAAAATGCTCAACTGTTGGGTTTGTTTAACGATGATGATAATCATTCCAGTGAGGATGGGTCTGAGACAGAGGATTGAACAGAAAGCTCTGTACCTGTACTTTTTGTTTCCTAGACAACCAAGTGGTCAATGTTTGTTTATATGATACTAGCAGCCCGTCCCAACATTGCCTGGGTATGAATTGCTGCCGGCCAGTAGTATATTGTTTTGTAGGATTTCGTTTTGATAGCATTTCTTATCTGTGACAGGCCTGTGAAATGCTCCGATTCACAGTGCATTGCTGATGCACTTAAGAGTGTGCGTTCAGTAGTGTGTGAACTCGAGTTTCCCTACTTTATTTTTCCTTGCAATATTATATAGCGTGAACTCGACAACATGGCATGAGCACAATTTACATTACAGAAGAACACATTCATTTGTGGTAGGCACGGGGAAACAAAGCGGATGAGGTAGCAAAGGCCCAAGGATTTCAAGGCTTTAGACAACACTTAAATAAGTGTGGTTAGTTGGTGGATGGAGACACACTCGAAGCTCTGGACCTCTTGGGCTTCAGGGTTAGGGAAACAGTTTCGAGAAGTTGTAAGTGTGATCTCCACATAAGATTGGTTTAATTTGCCAGGATTAATATCCGTTTTTTTCAGCTCGTAATATATTCAGGGACAGAGACATTTCTGTTTGCAGCAAGGTTTCTTTATTTTTATTCAAACGACAAGGACAGCCGACACGTGTTTCGCCCCCTCTTGGCGATTTGCGCCGGGGCTTTCTCAAGGCTGTTGAAGAGGAATAAGAGAAAGTTTTAAAATGGTGTGGTCTAAAAGCAGTTGACCCCAAGAGAAACCAGAAAAACACCAAATGTGTGGAAGTGATTAGATTAATTCTTTGATACCAAGACGCCTAAAGAAACGATATCTGTGCTTAGAGAATATTGGTGCCTGAGTACAATGCAGTGGTCAGGAGAATCCCAAAGAACCGCGAAACAAGATTGAAGAGAGAAAAGCGTGGATGAATTGATAGTACTAATTTGCAAATAGACAGCAAGATTTGGGTGAACGTGAACGGCAGTGTGAAGAGGGAATGTCACTCTGTTCAATTGGTCAAACAAAGGAGCCCCCAAGGTATTAAAGCAAAGAAAAATGAAGGAGAAGCGATAAACAGTGTAATCAATAAGATACAGTCATAATACCTAAATGGGTTAAGTCACGTCGAAAGTTCCTGTTTCAAGATTTGTACATTGTCCGTATAAATATAGTTCTTCAGTAATAAAACATTTCCTGTCAATTTAAACAGAACAATTCATAAGTGCAATAATGTTGACATCCAGTCTTGACACCACCTCTACAAACGGCCCCCGTGTAGTGATTTTCCGGTGTTTTTACACTAATACACCCGACGGCATGTCAGCCAGTTAGTCACGCAGTATCTATCAATGGGCGGATCATGTGGGGCGATTATGCCTCTCCGGACCACCCTGATATATGCCCGGTTGCAAGACTTGGTAGTCATCACTACTCCTTCTGTCCCACATTAACATTACCATGCAGAAGCAACCTAGCTGTTAAGTAATCATGAGTATATATGGTTCCAATTATGTCACAGAATGCGAGAAAATGTGTTAAATGTATGAAAAAATTATGTACAAATAAGAAGTGTAGACTATGCAAACATTTATTTACATGAGTCGTTCTGAACATAACTAACCAGATGCTGCTGAGGGGAGGCAAACATAGGTTTCTGTAACACAGATGCCCCAATTCAAATGTAAGATATTAAGAACAACCAGATGTTTGTAGCATTTGTTGCCACATGATCGCTTGGATGGTTGGGTTTCCGTGAAAAAAGTACAATATATAATTGCTAGACATTATTGTCAATGGGCTAGACTAACTTTATGTATTGCTAGCATTAATTCGGGTATCTCGGTTTGAAATTTGTTTCTTTTTAACTTCTTTGACTTCACATAGTACGAATCCGCTTGACATAATGTCTTATTTAATATGTTACATACATGACTGGATGTCAACATTATTGCACTTATGAATTTCGACGTGACTTAACCCATTTAGGTATTATGACTGTATCTTATTGATTACACTGTTTATCGCTTCTCCTTCATTTTTCTTTGCTTTAATACCTTGGGGGCTCCTTTGTTTGACCAATTCCCTCTTCACACTGCCGTTCACGTTCACCCAAATCTTGCTGTCTATTTGCAAATTAGTACTATCAATTCATCCACGCTTTTCTCTCTTCAATCTTGTTTCGCGGTTCTTTGGGATTCTCCTGACCACTGCATTGTACTCAGGCGCCAATATTCTCTAAGCACAGATATCGTTTCTTTAGGCGTCTTGGTATCAAAGAATTAATCTAATCACTTCCACACATTTGGTGTTTTTCTGGTTTCTCTTGGGGTCAACTGCTTTTAGACCACACCATTTTAAAACTTTCTCTTATTCCTCTTCAACAGCCTTGAGAAAGCCCCGGCGCAAATCGCTAAGAGGGGGCGAAACACGTGTCAGCTGTCCTTGTCGTTTGAATAAAAATAAAGAAACCTTGCTGCAAACAGAAATGTCTCTGTCCCTGAATATATTACGAGCCGAAAAAAACGGATATTAATCCTGGCAAATTAAACCAATCTTATGTGGAGATCACACTTACAACTTCTCAAAACGGGGAAACAAAGCGTTTTGCCTGGAATCACAGGATGTTGAGCTGATGCTGAGATTCGAACGTAGCTCCCCAGCTCTAGAGTTCGCAATTGTAGAACTTGTGGCGGGAAGTTTGTCTAAAAGTGTATGTCGGTGCTGGCCATCAATGAGAGAGACCTGTGCATTTTTCAAATGGGTGGTGAAAAAATATATGAGTATGTTGCTGGAGATGTGGGCCGCCGTGCCACCAATGTACTTACCGGGGGAGGGTAAACGCCCATTATTCAGCAACTTTCTTTCCGCATACCATCACTCTGCATACTTTCATTACGAAAGTACCATGACTCCGCACTGCCAAGGGTTCAGAAATAGTTCTGGGTTATGGGGTACAGGGGTAGTTTTAGGGTTTAGGGATAGGTATGGGTTTTGGGGTACAGGGGTATTTTTAGGGTTCAGGGCTAGGTTTGGGTTTTGAGGTACAGGGGTATTTATAGGGTTCAGGGCTAGGTTTGTGTTTTGTGGTACAGGGGTATTTTTAGGGTTTAGGGATAGGTTTGGGTTTTGGGGTATAGGGGATTTTTAGGGTTCAGGGGTAGGTTTGAGTTTTAGGGTATAGGGGTATTTTTAGGGTTCAGGGGTAGGTTTGGGTTTTGGGGTACAGGGGTATTTTAAGGTTTCAGGGCTATGTTTGGGTTTTGGGGTACAGGGGTATTTTTGGGGTTCAGTGGTACGTTTGGGTTTTGGGGTACAGGGGTATTTTAAGGGTTCAGGGCTAGGTTTGGGTTTTGGGGTACAGGGGTATTTTAGGATCCAGGGGTAGGTTTGGGTTTTGGGGTACAGTGGTATTTTTAGGGTTCAGGGGTAGGTTTAGGGTTTGGGGTACAGGGGTATTTTTAGGGTTCAGGGGTAGGTTTGGGTTTTGAGGTACAGGGGTATTTATAGGGTTCAGGGCTAGGTTTGTGTTTTGTGGTACAGGGGTATTTTTAGGGTTTAGGGATAGGTTTGGGTTTTGGGGTACAGAGTATATTTATAGGGTTAAGATGGGTTAGTGTTTAAGGGTGTTGGGTATTTTTACGGAGTAAGGGTGGGTTATGATTATGGGGTGCAGGGGTATTTAAAGGGAGCAGGGTGGGATTAGCACACGATATGAGACATGGCATGAAGGGCGGAACGTACCACATGCCCCCAGCGTTTGTCATGCCCCCAACGTTTGTCACGCCCCCAGCACACGCCCATAGCACAACGCAGACACGCCCACAAGGGACTACTTTGCTGGCACGGTTCTTTTACCTTTTAAATGTATATGGTGGGCGTCTGCATAGCCTATGTCCTTCTGCTGCAACTGCCCTTTCCAATGGTTGGTGCTGTGGTTCCTGAGATTACCCGCTTCAAAGGTTTGGGCTCTCTCTTTATTATATTAGTATGGATTTGCTTTATGTCTTGGTTCACGTATTATTATTGTCTTGAAAGAGCCTCGGGCCAATGGATATTTCCACATAGTCTTTAATTGTCTTATTCAATCTTATATGCTCCCAGTGTATGTCATTTGATGGATCCAGTCTAATACTGTCATGGTGCACTGTATGGCTTGTTGTTTTCATTCAAAATCAATAAAATATAGTTTTAAAAATAACGATTGAAAAGAGTCCTCAAAATATTTCCGTAGCTGTTTTCTAGGCAGAGATAACATTTAGCAAACGTAATATTGTATCCTGATGCTCTTGCGTAGGCTACGACTTTGGCATAGCTCTACAAGGTGTACTTTTCCACCCACAGGTGAACTTCTTTCAATGCACCAGCGATGAATGTCAAAGACAGGTTATTGTAGTCCCGCAAAATACTATTCAACATGTTATTGAGAATAGAGATGTTGCTTTTGGGTTACTAATAGTTCCATAAAGGGATTAGTGGCACCGTGATAACAGTAACAAATCTTATTTCATTATTCACAATATCACACACACTGTACCAAGAAGAACTAACTATTTTAAGTAAAATGTATTTATCACTACAGGAATATTCTGTTACTTAGTACATCTAAAACAAATACACAAAATATTATCAAAACAGCAAAAGACACGTTATAAATAACAAGAATATAATTAACATTTCTAACATGGTTAACATGTCATTAAAATGTCATCTAGAACCTAACATCTACTTCTATTTGCCACACTAAGAAAGCATGGAAGGCAGAGAAACTTGTAGGCTAGAGTTTCTTAGGAAGATGCACTGTACACCTTGTTGACAGCAAAGGCTGTTTTATCAGTGGAGGCGTGAAGACAGTGTTCCCCGTAAAGGGCAAACACACGCTGGGGTCTTTCTCCAGGAGTCTTGGTTTTATTGGCTGTAGGCGAGATGTAGCTTCTATAAAGTGCAAAGTGTGCTGGCAGTAGGCGAGCCCATCTCTGGCAGAATCTCGGTGATAATCTGGGTGAAGAACCTCTCGTGACAATTGGTCAAGTGATAATCCTTACATGCAAAATCTTATCAGAAACTGAAATTTCTGACATAAGTTTAGGAATGTCTGACATTGATTAGGTGCATCAAGGTGTGCGTCCCAGATGTTTTCTTATGAACTTATAAGGAAAAGAAATGTTAATTCAGACACATTATTTCAGCTATATGTCTGTATGTGTGCCTAGTAAACCGATATGGTGGAAAGTAGACATTTGACTCAAATGAATGTCGTATTTAAGTTATCCATCGAATGACTTAACGCTTTCGCAGTTTTTAGAAAGATAAGGTCAGACAACATCTGCTTCTAATAGCAGACACAACAATGATTCTGCATAAATTAAGAAAGATTGTAAAGATGGCGACCTCTATTAGCCAAGATGGAGTTGGGCCTACATATGATAGAGTCAGGCCTTGAGCGCTTTACGCCAGTGCTTTCTATAGAACAGCCAGCCCTACTTCAGTGAAAACAGTTTTGAGGAGCTAGTTGCTATAAGGACATGTTTAACAGTGACCTTTACATGTTCTACTTTTAAATATCATCACCCTGCCATAATCTACAGTAAGGCTTAGTCAGAGGTTACTTACAAATATTTAAAAGGAGGGATTTAGGCCTGTCAAAAGTGGTTATTTTGACAGGTCAAATTTGCAGTTTAAACGTGCACCACTGTGCTACTCATGACATTAAGGGAGTAGCCAGAAAATGTAAATCCCTCCCTCGAGCCAAAGCTATGTTCGCACCTAGCAAGCACAGCAAGTGAGTCTGAGCCTCCATTGAAGAACTTCCTTGTCTCTTCCATCCAAGCATCAATCCATTCACCATTTTACCCTTCCATTCATGTGCTGATATCCACCATTTTAACTTTGCATCTATTCATTCTCTCATCCATCACACCTTTCACCATTCCATGCATGAATTGGCCGTTACATCCATTCGTTCACGCATCTATTATGCATGCATCCATCCACACATCCATCTACCGCACATCCATCTTTTGACTTACCCTTCCTTCAATAAACCTTTCCTCATTAAATTGATCTTTTTATCCAACCATACATCTATCTAACCATCCAGTCAGATTTCTATTTGCTCTGCCGTTGTTTCAATTGTCCATCCACTCATCCATCCTTTCGCCACCTCCATCTACCCATCTACCCATTCACCCCCACTCTTCTATCCATCCAACCACCAACTCATTCATCCATTCTACCACACTTGCTACCTTTCTTTCACCTTACCTTACTTCCACCCTTCCTCCCTTCCACCCTTCCATCCTTTGTCTGTAAACCTATTGTTTGTTATTTTTACAGTATTAAATAAGAGCTTTTGTCTGCTGAATTGCAGACGGAAGAGGCCTATAAAAACCCTACTCTCGCTATAGCTGCTAAAGCGGGGGATTCATTATGCCCCTGCATGGCATACTGCAGTCAAGTTTGTCCTGTCACTGCACTGTGTACCACAATGTGTGCTACAGCACACTGGTGACATTTAACGTACAGGCAGAGGGTAAGCTGTGACTACCATAAACTAGGAACTTATTGGGAAATTAAACAAGCCAGTCTGGATTATACTCATTTTACCATGTTGAAAGGAAGGGCACAAGTACTTTACTGCTGGTTAGCAGGTGTAAAATGTACAGAGTTCTTTAGCCGCAAGAATAGGGTTCAGCAAAAAGGCCAAAAAAAATGGGATGATCCTGCAGTAAGGGCAGATTAAGAGCAATAACGACTGCACTTCCACTCACTAATATAAGGGCCCTACTGATGCCCCCCAAAAGAATACGTACCCAGCTGTCCCAGCTACTTAAAGTGGCGAGATAATGTTAGATGTGATACTTAGAAAACGACAAAGTGTAACAGCGAACCAGCATTATTCTCTGTAGTGGCTTTGATTGAAAAATGTGGGTCAGACATTCCAAACTGGAATGAACATGGAATTCAAACATTGGGAGACCTGTTTCGAGAAGACACCTTACTGAACATCCGAGTCCTGGCCCAGGACTACAGAATCCGAAAAAGACACATTCTGAAATGTAGCAGACTAGTGGGATCCCTACAGGAGGAATTGGGGGGGGGGCGGGTGGGGGGATGTCAGGGTTGAATCTCCTAACCTCAAAGTTCTGCAATATACACATTGGGAATTGAGAAAATATCAGTTAGTCTCCAATATAAAGCACAGCTGATGGAATTTAAGGCAGACCTGAGTGGGCAGCGAGCGCAATGGGCTATACGGATAGAGAAATAAATGAGACCACCTGCACTGAGGTTATACAAAAGTCAAAATGGTTCCAGGAATGCCCAACTTAAACTATGTTCTAAGTGTTTGCATCACACATGCTTACTACCCAAGACATTTTCTAAAATGTACCTCATCATGTCTTCAAATTGCATTAAATGCAGTAGGTGAAAGCCATCTTCTTGCTCATGGTATAGGTTTCAGTGGCAACTCCTTTGCAATGGCGGAGGAGTGTCGCCAACCCCCGCCTGGCACAGATGCAGCAAAGGAAAAATAAAACGATGCTCTATAGCATCATTTTATTCTTCGTTTGCTTGCTTGTGCATGGAGGGGCAGAGCATGGGAGGGGGAGGAGGCGTGCTTGTGCACTCCCTAGTCTCTAAGTGCTTATGTGTGTTGGCCGGCCATCTCAGGCCGACCGAAACACACATGCGTACTTAGGTTTCTCCAACCCGGCAGCATTCAGCAGCCAGGATGGAGGAACCCCCACAGACTCCCTGATCTGAGCAGGGCATCTTTCCCACCTGCTCAGAAGAATCCCCGCGCTGCTCTGCAGCACAGTGATTGGCTGGGAGTCTGTCTCAGGTGCTGTTGTGACACAGGAAACAGCCAGCAGGAGCAAAGCGACGCGGGAGGCGGCGTCAGGTAAGTTTTTATCATTTTTATTAACCCCCCCCCCGTTCGTCTCTCCCACCCCGAGCTCACCCCACATGTCCCACCACCCTTTGTAACTGGCGGCCGACACTGTCAGGTTTTTCTGAGTATTACAGATTATAGCGGCTGACGATGGGCAGAACCCCACTCCTAAAAGCCTATATGTGCATTCTAGGCCTGCACACACACACAAAGAAAGATAAACTAGGAACTAGGAAACAGATTTTTAGGCCATGCCCTTGTGGCTGCCAAAAGATGCAAACCTCAAAGTTGGAGGTCATTCATGAATTCGTGGCATGAGAAATGGCGTAAAATACTGGAACAATGGACAGACATAGAGGGAGAAGTCTTGCACTACAATAACTTAAGGGCAAAGGCAGCGGCACTGGGTTGGAAAAACAAATTACAACCTACAGAAAGACAGCAAATATTGACAGGCCACCTTAAACTTGACATTAGAGACGAGATACCTTAAATCTTTTATGACAAAGCAACATTTACATCAATAGGACACCGTTATTAACCTGATTCTCATCTGCACAGCAATATATAGCATAAAACAGGTACCACCTATGTACCCATGCAGATACATATAGACGCTTTGACAAACCCATGTTATTAATTTGCCTGTAAACTGTCTATTATGTATTATCAACATGTATTCAATTGTACAAACCAAAATAGTCAATAAAACCATGGAACTCTTGGGGCCTCATTATGATGGTGGTCACAGTGGGATTGGGACCGCCCGACAAGTAGCCGGTGGTCCCACCCGCCAGATTATGATGCAACCGCCTTTTTCTATAGTGGCTTGTGCTGCGGCTTTGAAAAGGGCCAGCACTTTACACAATAGTAAAAAGGATGTTTTTAAACATCCATGCACTGTGTGGCAGGCATCATGTGGTGCCTGGCACACGATGCATGGATGTTTGGAGGACACCACATGTGCCCTCCTGACCACATAGCGGAGGCCCACAGGGGACGGAGAGCCTTGTAGGGGCACCCAAATTCCCTTTCCAAAGGCTGTGGGTAATGGACATTGTAATCCCTACTGCGGTGTCTGCGCACGCACCGCCCTCATTGTAGGGATTACGGTCCGACTGCCTCCCTGATGGGCTCTTTGAGCCTGTTGAAGGCAGCAGTCTTTCCCCGCTCTCTGCAATCCGACCGCTGACATCATAATCCGGCAGTTGGGCTGCTGCTCTATATGTCAGTAAGAAAAAACAATGGTAATTCTTTTCAGCCTGATTCAATCAGTGTATATTCAAACAATAGGAATGTTCCTGGGCGTTCCAACAGGATCCGCTCCAAATCAATTATTTCACATAGTCAAACAATTATATATATACCACTACAACAGCAATTCAGAGTACAATATTTAATTTATTGTCTCTACACAAGTAGATGATGATATACAAAAGTATTTTTTGCTTTTTTGAAGTAAGAAGGTTGCCCGAAAAGGCGTGCACAAAGAAGTGATCAAAAGAGTGTATGGTGAGTAAGGAAAAGAAAAGAATTCAAAGTAATAGGATAAAGGTATTCACATTTTAATTCTATAATCACGGTCTCACAATTTTCCGTGTCGGAACCTGGTCCACAAAATAATGCTAAATACCAAATGATGTCAGTATAAACTAAACACAGACAGCCAAGTAAATTTTTTTGTGCACATTTTTTGGCAAGTGTGGATCCTAGGTTGGAAAAGTATTGTCGGCGTTTCGACTCGACTTATGGTCAGCCGGTAAGTTAGAACAGGACCGTGCGGTTCTTACTCAGGACAATTGGTAGGGCAACCAAGGGTTAAAGATGACCCTATAAAGAATAAAAGGGGGAATTACCCTGTTGTAGTGATATAAACTAAAACTAAATAAAAACTCCCCTGCGGGCAGTATGCTTACCCTAGGGAGCAGGGCCGAAACCAGTGTATCCTCGGATCAGCCAAGTAGGAATAACTCCTGCAATACATAATGATGCAAACTAAGGACTACTAATGCTTTTGACCCTAATGTGCCAATTAATCGCAATGGTCTGTCCATTAGATTACCTTATTTGAGTGGGGGATTCAATCATCCATCAACATGTCGTCCAAGCTTATGTTGTAGAAATAAATTCCAATTGGATGTACAGAGAAACCTCAATCCCTGTCCCCAATGATCGTGGAACTGTTTAAAAGACAGAGGGGGATTTTTTAATATAATTAGCCAAAAGCAATGTTTTGACATTTATTAATTGCAAAACATAAGTTAAGTTACCTTAAAATCAACACTTCAATCGAGAAAGGCTCCTGTCGCGCACCGATCAGGAAGCTGTGTGACAAAAGGGGGAAGAGTGGTAACTGGTTACAAAAGGGGTTTAATATCGTCAAAACGACTAACGTTTCACCCCCTAACGTCAACACACGCTGAGAGAAACGGGTTCCTTATCCTATTTGCGCGGTTCCTGTCTTCTATTGCTGATCTTTAGTGAGGATTCCCAAACGCTTATATGTCAGGCGGACCGCCATCGATGGGCTGTCAGTGATGGTCCGCCTCACATCGTAATGAGGGCCCTAATGTTGCAACGTAATGTAAACATCTTAAAGAAAAATATAACTGAAGATCCTTCATGCTTGCAGGTTAGATTGCATGCTTTCTAGTGCAAAACGCAATAAACATGTGAAATAGTGTGCAGCAGTGAGGAGAATGGAAACCAGTGAAGTGGCAATTTATGTTGTGTAGTCCAATAAGTGAAACAAAATTTGCTGACATTCTTCCCTTTATTCTTGTATCTTCCAGGCTCTTGGCTGGACATTTGTGCTGCTTATGACGATGATGGCCTTTCTTGCGAGGTCAATCCGTCCATGCTTCACGCAAGCCGCCTTCTTGAAGAGCAAGTACTGGTCCCATTACATCGACATCGAGCGCAAGCTCTTCGATGAAACCTGCACGGAGCACGCAAAGAGCTTTGCCAAAGTATGCATTCAGCAATTCTTCGAGACCATGAACAAGGACATGAAGCTGGTCCACCCACACCTCCAGGAAACGAAGACCTCTGAAAACGAGGAGGAAGACAAGCTCTTGGGCATCACGGACCAGGGGACCATGAACAAGCTCCTGCAGAGCTGGCATATCTGCAAGCCCCCGCTCGACCTCAACCAAGAGGTGCACCAAAATGGCAACGGGTGCATCAAGGAACACAACCAGCTCAACAACTTGACGCTGCCCAAGAAGGAGATAATAACGTACTACAGCAAAGTCTGAACTACTAGCCAGAGACACAACACAGTGCTAGGCTTGCATTTCAATTGTGCTTACGACTGACATGATGAAGATGTCAACACAACTGCACTGTGGCATCACCAGTGCCACATTCAGAAGACAGCGCTCAATGATGATCTCATGATGAGATGATTTCTTGGAAAAACTCAGTAGTAAAATTATAGGAGGCCTCCTGGAACTGATCTGTTTGTGCCTTTGGAGTGGGAGCTAGTGATATTTTCACGAGGAATGCTCTGATTTCACGTTGCGGAGGGTCAGGCACACGTGAGCTGGGATGCGGGCTGATGTGTGATATCGAAACAGACGGATTAGAATAGTGAATTCATGAAAATTCAATATATTTAAACTGTGATAAATGATTCAGCATCGTCAATGAAAAGTGGCCACTTTTAGGAGGGAGTCTATGAAATAAACTGAGAATGACTTTGCAGTATTACATAAAAATATATAAAACCTAAGAAAGTGGCAATATGTTGATAGGTGCTTCATCAATGTGCAGGGTGGAATAGTTGTGTGAGTACGTCTGTCCTTGCGTGGTTATGCTGGACTCTGTATTGCTTAGTACATGCCAGCTCTACTTTCTTTTGCACAATGAAGAATATTAAACATGTCAATTTAATTGGACAAATCCCTCTGCCAACACAGCTTTTTCATGGAGGCTCATTTGGAGCATGTCCTATTAGTTCCATGTGCCATTTAATGCTGCCAGCTGATGATGCTCTAACAATGCATAGTTTATGTGAAATAGCACAGAGCCTAGAACACAGGAATTCATTCAGTGGCTCACTTGGCAGCTGAGTACTTCAGACCCAGGGGGTGGTGGTGGGGCGAACATGCGGAGAAACAGTGATTGTTCAAAGAAGCAGAGTCTGGTGAAAGCAAAGTGTCTTGGGGACTTGTTGATTCCCACGCCTTCTCCTATTAGGTGATTTCATGATCTTTCAATAACTTTGTTTTATATATTGCCACTGTTAGGTTTAAGGTGATTTCAAATAACGTGGGTAGGTTATGTTCATACGCCGATAAAAAGATAATAGACAGGGAGCAGGTATTGATGCCTGCACAGAGCCATGACGCTTAACAAACACCTCACCTTCTCTCCTCTGCTGACACCACACCTTCTCTTCTCTACTGATACCACACCTTCTCATCTCTGCTGACACCACACCTTCTCTTCTCTACTGATACCACACCTTCTCATCTCTGTTGACACCACACCTTCTCTTCTCTGCTGACACCGCACCTTCTCTTCTCTACTGACATCGCACCTTCTCTTCTCTAATGACACCGCACCTTCTCTTCTCTGCTAACACCGCACCTTCTCTTCTCTACTGACACTGCACCTTCTCTTCTCTACTGACACCGCACCTTCTCTTCTCTACTGACACCGCACCTTCTCTTCTCTGCTGACACCGCACCTTCTCTTCTCTATTGATACCACACCTTCTCTCCTCTGCTGACACTGCACCTTCTCTTCTCTACTGACACCGCACCTTCTCTTCTCTACTGACACCGCACCTTCTCTTCTCTGCTGACACCACACCTTCTCTTCTCTGTTGACACCAGACCTTCTCCTCTCTACTGACACCGCACCTTCTCTTCTCTGCTGAAAAAAACACACATTTTCTTCTCAGCTGACACCACACCTTCTCTTTTCTGCTGACACTGCATCTTCTCTTCTCTGCTACAAACACCACCACTTATTTTCTCTGCTGACACTGCGCCTTCTCTTCTCTGCCGACACCACACCTTCTCTTCTCGGCCGACATCACACCTTATCTTCTCTACTGACACCACTCCTCATCTTCTCTGCTGACACCGCAGCTTTTCTTCTCTGCTGACACCACACCTTCTCTTCTCTACTGACACCACACCTTCACCTCTCTGCTGACACCACACCTTCTCTTCTCTGCTGACACTGCACTTTCTCTTCTCTGCTACAAGCACCACATCTTATCTTCTCTGCTGGCACCGCATCTTCTCTTCTCTGCTGGCACCACACCTTCACCTCTCTGCTGACACCACAACTTCTCTTCACTGCTGACACTGCACCTTCTCTTCTCTGCTACAAACACCACAACTTATCTTCTGTGCTGACACTGCACCTTCTCTTCTCTGCATACACACCTTCTCTTCTCTACAGACACCAAACCTTCTCTTCTCTGCTGACACTACACCTTCTCTTCTCTGCTAGAAACACCACCCCTGCTCTCCTCTGCTGACACTGCACCACCTTCTCTTCTCTGCTGACACCACACTTTCTCTTCTTTGCTGACACCGCACCTTCTCTTCTCTGCTAGAAACACCACCCCATCTCTCCTCTGCTGACACTGCACCTTCTCTTCTCTGCTGACACCACACTTTCTCTTCTCTGCTGACACTGCATCTTCTCTTCTCTGCTAGAAACACCACCCCATCTCTCCTCTGCTGACACTGCACCTTCTCTTCTGAGACCACACTTTCTCGTCTCTGCTGACACCTCACCGTCTCTTCTCTGCTAGAAACACCACACCTTCTTTTCTCTGCTGACACCACACCTTCTCTTCTCTGCTGACACCTCACCTTCTCTTCTTTGCTGACACCACATTCCTACAATAGCTTTTTTTAATGTGTTCCTGCTGTTACATATAAAGTGCTCTGGTACAAATTGCTTAGGCTGCGTTCACAATGTGCTTTCATAAATAATAAGCAAATATTAAATTTAAAATGTTTTTTTAAATAAATTGCATACCACTGTATTAATATAACAACAGTTGCTATGGATTATTAAGCTTGTTGTTATTTGACCACAAGTGTATTAACTTAACAGTAGACACTGTGTGATTTATTCTGACCCATGTGAAATTCTGCAAGGTTGCTTCTGGTGAGAATATGAGGTAGAGTATTCATTAGTACTTTATTAGTGACCCAACCCCAGTTCTCATATGCCAAAGGATATTTTGGCCCACAAACAGAGAAAATAGACTGGTATCTTACTGGCTGTGGGCTATCGCCCATTGTAGGTCAATATGGAGATTGCAGAAGAGCCGGCAGAGTCTCAGCGGAAATTTATAGGAGAACCTGACAGACCCTGGTTCTGAATATCAATTACAATTAAAAAAAATATTGGTCGGCCAAAATATCGAGGTGAAGCTATTGACTACTAAGATATCATAAACACAATTTTTATTAGAAATATAACAAGATTCCAAACTCTTGTCCTATAAAAACATCTACAATAAAAAAAATCCAGTACAAAAGTATAGCTTGAATATTTTGAGATCTAAAATTAACATTAGAATTTAACAAAAATATAAAAATATATATATACTGAAAAACAATATTGATAATATAATTTTAAAATAGGAAATGTATTAAGAACTACTTTTTGAATCATGAAAAGTTGCTTCTCTTTTTATAAATATATTCTATATAATTAACATTTATTTTGCAAGTATTCTTTCAAAAATATGCATTTAACATTGCAAATAATGATAAAATACTAAAATAATTTTACATTTAAATATTTCATTTACAAAATGAAGATCTATCCAAAAATATTTTTAGAAACATCTGTTTTTCTGGAAAAATCAAATTAAATATTTTCGCAAATGCATTTATTTTTGAAAATGTACAAATATAAAGTAATTTCTTATACATTTATGAAAATGTAATACTATTTTATTACATTTGAAGGTTTGGCAAATAAATATGTAGGGGCCTATTACGATCTTGGTCGGAAAGCCTGAGGTCAGAGGCTTTTTGACAAAGATCGTCGGTTTCACTTCTGACCGCCTACTTACAATCTAGGTCATGGGTACTCACAAACTTTCTCTCGGGGGCCAAATGTACAGCTTGGTTTGTGGCTGAGGGCCGCACCGGTGGGGGCGAGGTCAGAAGGGGAGGGGGCGGGGCTAAAGCAAAAAAAAAATTGATCATAAGAACACAGGTCCCTGCAGCAGACGCCTTCGTCCACGGAGCCATCAGACCCGGCATACACACATCTCTCTCCATCTCTCTCCCTCCCTCTCCCTCCCTCTCTCTCACTCTGTCTCCCTCCGTCTGTCTCCCTCTGTCTGTCTCCCTCTGTCTGTCTCCCTCCGTCAGTCTGCCTCCGTCTGTCTCCCTCTGTCTGTCTCCCTCTGTCTGTCTCCCTCTGTCTGTCTCCCTCCGTCTGTCTCCCTCCATCTGTCTCCCTCTGTCGCCCTCCCTCTGTCGCCCTCCCTCTGTCACCCTCTTCCCTCTGTCTGCCTTTTTCTCCCTCTCTCTATCTCTGTCTCCCACTCTCCGTCCCTCTGTCTCCCTCTGTCTCTGTCCCTCTGTCTCTGTCCCTCTGTCTCTTTCCCTCCTCTGTCGCGCTCCTCCCTCAGTCACCCTCTCTGTCTCCCTCTGTCTCAGTCCCCCTCTGTCTCCCTGCTTCTGTCTCCCTCCCTCTCTGTCTCCCTCCCGCTCTGCCTCCCTCCCTCTCTGTCTCCCTCCCTCTGTCTCCCTCTCTCTCTCTGTCTCCTTCTGTCTCCCTCTGTCTCCCTCCCTGTCTCTCTCCCTCCCTCTGTCTCCCTTCCTCCCTCCCTCCGTCTCCCTCCCTGTTTCCCTCCCTCTTTCTCCCTCTGTCTCCCCCTGACTACCTCTCTTGATATCACTATCTTTTTCACCCTCTGTCTCCCTCCCTCTGTCAACCTCTGTCTCCCACCCTTCCTCTGTCTCCCTCCCCTCCACTCTCTCCCTTCCTCCCTCCCTCTCTCTCCCTCCCTTCCTCTCCTTCTCCCTCGGTCTCCCTCTCCCTCCCTCACCCTCTGTCTCCCTCCCTCTCCCTCCCCCTGTCTCCCTCCCTCTGTCTCCCCCTGACTGCCTCTCTCTCCCTCTCTGTCTCCCTCCCTCTGTCAACCTCTGTCTCACTCTCCCTCCCTCCCCCTCCTTCCCTCCCTCTCCCTCTTTCTCCCTCTACCTCGGTCTCCCTCTCCCTCCCTCTGTCTCCTTTCCTCTGTCCCCCCCTGACTGCCTCTCTCTGTCTCCCTCCCTCTGTCGAACGAACGGTCTCCGTTGCCTACTTGGACTACACTCTTTAAATAGTGTATGCTAAACAAAATGTGTCATGACCATCAATATTTTCCTACCAAAATAAACTCTCCAGGCCCCCAAACTCTGTTTTCTCTTTTATCCTGCATGTATTGTTTATTATTCCCGTCTCATTTGCGTGCCGCCATATTTAATCTTCGTGTTAGAATGATGTGAATCAGACACTGTGATCAGAAAATGTTGTTGATGATCCTTTTGTGGCAGGCCCCTGCTGAAGAAATGAGCA
The DNA here is from genome assembly GCF_964263255.1 of Lissotriton vulgaris. NCBI lineage: Eukaryota > Metazoa > Chordata > Amphibia > Caudata > Salamandridae > Lissotriton > Lissotriton vulgaris. Next base: position 1,059,766,501 of record NC_141693.1, on the reverse strand, counting down.
TCAACATCACTAAGGCCCCATCGTGTGTCCTGTGGAATTCTGGATTCTGTTTCCAGACGAATTGGCAATTGTTATTAATAGATGAATACTGCATTTGTGATAATCCCCTCTGAAAGCCTGTGAAGTTGCTGGGTGTGAATAGGCTGAAAAATGGAGGATTTCTGTGGAAATGTTGTATTGCCGGTTCCAGCAAGGTAATTCACTAGTATCCATAATATTGGTAATTTAATGTGTGATGCAAGAATACTGATGCGGAATTCCAGAGACACCAGTAATTGGGACCAAAGTATTTCTGATGAATACATTTTCGAGGATTTAATCCCATCTGATGATTTATTCAGAAGTTGCGAATGCCTTTCCACTGCACGGGAAAACGTGTTGCCAACTTTTTTTGGCTAACTTTTGATCCGTTTTAAGCCCCCTCCTTCCCTCTGTCTCCCTCTCCCTCCCTCTCCCTCCCTCTGTGGCACACACACGCACAGCCTCACCCCTATACTTCACAGGTCTTTAAAAGACCATTAACATGTTAATGAGGCTTTGTTCACCTCCTAGGCCCCTGCAGCTCCACTCTATCACTGGAATCGCCCGCCCCCCACAGAGCAGAGTCTCTGAGAGTCCGGGCTGCTGCAAACTGCGTGTATCCTGACACAATATAAATTATTTTTTAAACAAGGTCCCCGGGCCGCCAGGGAAGGCTTGCCGGGCCGCTGACGGCCCGCGGGCCGTACTATGAGTACCCATGATCTAGGTGGTCAGAATTGAAAACGGCCAGTCATTTCGGCTAGATTCCTGCAGGCTCAGGAGCTCGTTGGCCAGTAGGAAACCAGTTTTAATACCAATGGACGGAGTTTCCGCCTTTGGGATTAGGATGCTCGGTTTCCCACAGGATTTCCATGCCGGGTTTTCTGAAATGGAAAGCCTGTCGACCCTGTCTTCTCCTCCAGCAACCACATCTCCTTCAGCCACACCAACGAGCTCCACTGGACCGACCACAGCTGCGTACACTTCAACTTCAGGAAAACAACAACCCACCACCGCCCTCAACAAACCCCCTGAAGATGCTGGAGCAAGATCACCACCGACCAACTCAGCACCTCCTTGCGCCTAAACCCTCCCACCAACACCACGGACCCCAACAAAGGAGCCTGCAACCTCACACAGTGGATCACCGACTGTGCCAACACCCTTGCTCCACTGAAAAACCCTCCCAGCAAACTCAACAGCAAGAAAGCCGCGTGGTTCACCAACGATCTCAAAGACTCCAAGAAATCCTGCCATGACCTCGAGAAAGCCTGGCTCCACAACCAGTCAACGGACAACATGACAGCCCTCAAGAACACCACTCGCAAACACCACCAGCTGATCCGCACCACCAAAAGGTCATCCTTCAGAGAACGAATGGACAACAACACCCACAACAGCAAGGAACTCTTCAATGCCATGAAACAGCTCTCCAACCCCAACGCCAGCAACAACGACATCACGCCTTCTCAAGACCTCTGCAACTCTCTGGCCACTTTTTTTCACCGTAAGATCGTCGACATACACAACAGCTTCGGCGCTCGAACACGTACCCCACCACCGAACCTACACCCCCCACCACCACCATGTGCGCCTGGACTCAGGTCAGCACGGAAGATACCACCCACACGATGAACACCATCCACTCGGGCTCCCTAGCCGATCCCTGCCCACACTACATCTTCAACAAAGCCGACTCCATCATCGCACCCAAACTTCGGGACATCATCAACAACTCCTTCATATCCGCCACCTTCCCGGAGAGCTGGAGGCACGCAGAGATCAGCGCCCTCCTGAAGAAACCCACCGCAGACCCCTCAGACCTCAAGAACTTCCGCCCCATCTCGCTCCTCCCCTTCCCTGCAAAAGTCATCCAGAAAACCGTCAACAAACAGCTGACAGCCTTCCTGGAGACGAACGGCTCCCTCGACCCATCGCAGTCCGGATTCCGAGCGAACCACAGCACCGAGACTGCCCTCATCGAGGCCACCGACGACATCCGGACCCTGCTGGACAATGGAGAAACCGCCGCCCTCATCCGGCTCGACCTTTCGGCTGCGTTCGACACGGTCTGTCACCGCACCCTGACAACCCGCCTCCGCCACGCCGGGATCCAAGGAAAGGCCCTGGAATGGATCACCTCCTTCCTCTCCGACAGAACCCAAAGAGTCCGTCTCCCAACCTTCCTCGCAGAAGCCACCAAGATCATCTGTGGCATACCTCAAGGCTCCTCGCTCAGCCCCACCCTCTTCAACATATACATGACCCCATCGCAGCCATCGCACGCAAGCACAACCTCAACATCATCTCCTACGCCAACGATACCCAACTGATCCTCTCCCTCACCAACGACCCCACATCCGCCAGAGCCAGCTTCCAGGACGAAATGAAAGACATCGCAGACTAGATGAAGCTCAGCCGCCTGAAACTGAACTCAGACAAGACGGAAGTCCTCATCCTCGGCCCATCCATCTCCGCCTGGGACGACTCCTGGTGGCTCCCTGCTCTGGGCCCCCCAACCAAGCCCCTGGACCTTGCACGCAACCTGGGCTTCATCCTTGACTCCTCCCTCATGATGGCCAAGCAAGTTAACGCCGTTACCTCCTCCTGCTTTAACACTCTCCACATGCTCCGTAAGATCTTCCGCTGGATCCCCACTGGAACCAGGAAAACGGTCACCCAGGCCCTCGTCACCAGCCGTCTGGACTACAGGAACGCCCTCTACGCTGGGACCACCGCCAAACTACAGAAAAGACTCCAGCGCATCCAGAACGCCTCAGCACGACTCGTCTTGGACATCCCCCGACACCTTGTGCTCTCCTCTCCATGAGTATTTAGTTGTGGACAGAATGCCCTTGGCTGATTTAACTTCCAGTACAGTAAACAATCATTTTTCACTATGTACCATGCACTGCACTCACTGCAAACGCCTCTAGGATGAGAGTGTATATCATATTTTTATTTAATACTTGATGAAAATATCGCAGTGATTTCAATTGATACTTGGTACTTTTGATGGCTCCCTAATCGGTAGATACACGCCAGAGATATCTGTGTGTCACATGAGTTTTAAGCCTTGTTCAGTGTCATCTGCCGGGCGCATGCCTTAGGGAACAGTGTCTCCCGGTGTGAGCATGCGCGTGATCTAAGGGTGAGCTACCGAATTGAATATAAAAATATAAAATTATACAACATTTTTTTGGGAGGCATATAACGCTACATGTGCATCAGTGATTGAGCACAGCAATCTCTTTGACAAGCGACGCGATGTGTGTAAATCTAAATCCTTTTACCTTCGGTTTCCAACGGTTTGCGCATTCGCGAGGGAGTAGTGTCTCTCCTCGCGCTGGTTCCGACAGTTGTGTCATGTTGAACGCCCCGGACGCCTCGTTATCCTCCGTTTGATGGGTATTTAAGGGTGAAGGGCGGCCTTCCCACCACCTCCACTTCCGCTTGGCTCATGGACAGGGGCACCGACGGACAGGTGAGCGTCCTATTGGACTTTCCTCATTTTGGCCAATCCCCGCAGATGAGATAGGATCGGTGGGTTTCTGCTGATAACATAGGATTGGTAGTAACCTGGCTGGTATTTGTTTTTTCACAGGACTGGGTTGCTTAAAGGGGACTTCACTGCTCTAGATTCCTTTATATTGCAGGAGCCCTTAACTGTGGGTAGCCCTCTTGGTCACCCTTTGGCTATTATAAGCTTTTCTCACTATTGTCATTAGATCTGGTTTTAGAGTAAGTTTTTGTAGCAAGCTTCTATTGTAAGCTTCTAGGCTATAAAACTGAACGAGGAGTCATAACACTGTCTATAGGTAGGATGTTGTGTGTTGGCTTGGCAGTTGTGCACCTATCACACGTTCGTTGGGTTATGTGTGTAGAGCAATTGGCTTGGGCATTGTAGAGCAGTGTGCTTACTGTGTCCCCTTTTTTCTACACCACAGAGCGGGGCCTCATACTCCCGAGCGGTTGCCGGCTGAGGTGAGGTCTTCACCCACACAAGGCTGGGTGAGTATCACTGTGAGGAAATTCCTCTAGGTGATAAAGCTATTATGCTTTTTTTCAATATATGCAGAATGTCAATTATTCATGCAGGTGTGGTTTCTCTATACGGTCTCTCTGTATTCAGATGGTTGTGGCGGTGTAATCTAGTGTTGTTATACATCAAAACTTTTTTGTTTGTTGATAGGAAGAAGACATGCTTCTCTCCCGCCAGTGGACGTCTAAGCGTTAAAGTTCCTGGTAGATATGTATTTGTCTATTAGTATACTTTTGGTTATTTTCTATTCCACACATCACCTGTAGTTATAGTTGCAGTAGCCACTCTACATACAAGGTCCTGAAGAAAGCCGGGGAAATGCCCCGTTGGCTGAAACATGTCGACCGTCCTGCACCGCGCCACAAGGTAGCCTTCCTACCAGGCGTGTTTTTAACCCTTGACACACTAACCTCTGTATGTACGCTCTTTCAGAGGTTGTGTAGCCAATTTTATCCATCACAATCACTCGAGCACTGCACATTATCTAGTCCACTTAATGGTAAAACATCATGGCTAGATTCCTGACATCCATCTTCCACACCGGCACTATATGGCCGGACCTGGTATGGATTGATCAGACAATTCCCACGTGACGTTAACTCACCATAAGGGTGGGCTGATGGGAATTGTTCCAGCTTTGTTTTACCAATAGTTTTCGACAGCATTGGTCTACATTTGCATCCTACTGTTTCATAGTCACTGATATAGTCACACACCACCTCTTGACCTGTTCTGCTCTGTTGTGTGTTTTGCATCCCCCGACACAGCCACATCTCCGCCCACCTGAGGGACCTGCACTGGCTCCCCGTGAGCAAAAGGATCACGTTCAGACTCCTCACCCAGGCACACAAGGCTCTCCACAACTTGGGCCCCGAATACCTTAACAACTGCCTCACGTTCTACACGCCAAACCGCCAGCTCCGCTCCGCCAGCCTCGTCCTCGCCACCGTCCCACGGATCTGCAGAACCACCATCGGAGGTAGATCCTTCACCTACCTGGCGGCCAAGACCTGGAACACCCTCCCCACCCACCTACGACTCACCCAGGACCATCTCTCCTTCAGTAAGCAACTCAAGACCTGGCTTTTTGAGCAGTAGCAGCCCCCCCCCCCCCCCCAGCACCTTGAGACCCTAGCGGGTGAGTAGCGCGCTTTACAAATACTCTTGATTGATTGATTGATTGATTGTCGAAAAGCGAGTTAGGGTCCCTAGTTGGGCCCCCTTCTCTTTGGGCCTTTGGTTGGGGGCTGAGGGGGTACCTATGCTGCCCCCCCTGTTGCTACCTGCACTGAATGGCAGGCACCAGGAGGTGCCTGCCATGCAGTGCAGGGATGAAAACAAACTCCCATTTCCCTATAGGATCTTGTGCTATGGCCGGTTCACATAGGGAAATGGGAGTGTGCGACCACACCATGTGCTGTCGCATTGTAAACAGGAAGTCAGGACCACCGACCAGAGGTTTGCAGGTCCCGATTCCGCAATGATGTTGCTCGAAAGACAACATAATCAGGCCCATTAGTTGGGGGGGCCTAGATTTACTATTCAAACTCCGGTTCTACAGAAATTGGGGGCAGTGCATCTATTTTGGGGTGGGAGGCTTAAACCATTCTAACTCCAATTCAACTAACATTGGAAGAAATGCAAAATGCAGGAAGGTCAAATTTACTATTCTAACTCCAGTCAAACTAACATTGAGGAAAATGCATCTATTTGTGTGGTCAGATTTACTTTTCCACTCTAAACTAAACAACACTGGAAAAAGTGTTGGACGCTAAGGCGAGGGGGGCAGAACTGCTATTCCCCCTTCCAAACTAATCAACACTGTAGAAAGTGTTGTAATGTAGAGTTTGGAAGTCAAATTTATTAATCCATCTAAAATATAACCAACATTGAGGGTTGGGCTGGGGTGGGAATTTACTATTCTCACTACAAATTAAGAATTATTGAGGAAAGTTTTGGACTCTTGACTGGTAATATTTATTATTTCTACTCCAAATTAAGCAACATTAGGGAGAGTGCTGGAATCTGTGGGAAGAGAAGAGTCAGATTTACCACACTCAGCCCAAACTTAACAATATTGGGGAAAATGTTTGACTCCTGAGGATTAGATTGACTATTTCCACTCCAAACTAAGCAATATTGTAGAAACTGTTGGACTCAGTAGGGTTGCTTATTCCCACTCCAAACTAAGCAACATTCGGTAATGTATTGGATTCTGGGGGCGGTAAGGTAAGTGGAGCCATCCCAATAAAAAAAAACATTGTAGAAAATATGATGGAAACCATGTGGTTCCCTCAACTCTAACAGAAACAGAACTATCGCAAGTCTGATGGGGCAGGATGTTCACCAATTTTTGGTTGTGCTACTATCATTCCAAACTCTAAATTAGCCCTATTGCGTTTACATTCATGAGTATACCAATAATTCACATAAAAACATCTGACAAAATTGGCTTTTCATTTTGGGGAAATCTGCGTATATAATACCTGTCAGATGGCAGAGAGATCCTCATTTTTAAAATGTGGTAAAGTCCAAGCCTTGTGTTCAAATTTGGTGCGTAATTTTTGATGCATCGATGAACTGTTATAGCTTAAACAAAAGAAATGACAAGGCCATTTAGCTTTCTAAAAAAGAGGCTTTCTGAAGACAGGTCAGTGGGGTCTGGAACACGTAAAATCACTGCGGCAAGAAAAACATTTTACAAGATTATTGCATCCTATCATGGAAGCTGAAGCAAGGGTCCATATTTGGAAATCTTGTTTAATTCTGGAAAATAGTTGCCCATAGCTTGTACACTACAGATTCGCAACTGCCAGTTGGAACTCCACATATAGCAGAATGAATTGATAACTGTGTAGCTGTAAAACTTTGGGAATTTATTTATCAAACTGAAAACCTTATGGGTATTCCCTCATCAGCCTCTAAAAAAGTGTGTTGTTGTGCATACATCCTGATTTTTGAGGGCCATGAGAGATTTCAGTTGGTGCTTATTAACACTGCATTTCTTATACAGCTAGCAAATGGTTCCAAAGAATATAGACAAGAGAATAGGGACAGAGGTCAACACGGGAGGTCCATCCGTCAATCTCCTCAAAGCCAAGGTATTTCGCATTAAGGACCAATCCAGTGGAGGCATCCTGCTAGACGGATATCATAAACCTGGTATACTGAGGCAGTGCATTCGTGTCCTTCATCGAGAACTATTTAACATTTACCACGTCGGAAACCTTCTTGGAATCCAAGAACAAAATGGCCCCTTGTGTTGATGTACAGCTGAACTAGTCTATTGCCTTGAAAAAATAGTGTGTATTTGCTTCTAGTAAGAGACCAGAAACAAATAGGGTCTTGGGGTAATGTAGCCAATCTCATAGACAGAACCTTCATAAGTATGTTCAAAGTTTAGTCATTTGATTGTCTTATATGACCCACAAAGCTCTGGATTCTTCTCCAATTTCTAAAAAGTTAACAAATTCTCATGACTGAATTGCATGATTCAAAAATGTGTTAAACAAGAAAACACTCTGTGCTCAAAGCAGGTCCCCATCCACCCGAACGTATCCAGGAGGCTTAAGACGGATGGAACCCAGTGAGTCCATTACAGTAGCGGTCGGAGACTTTTGAAATTGGTGAGGCAGGTGTAGCACTAAAAGTGAAATAATCATGTAAAGACAGACAAGTATTGCAGAGGTGATCAGGTCACATTCTATTTATAGGTAGGTTTTACTCATATAGAATTACCTCTGCAATACAAGTTACATTTATCAGCATACTGGGACCATTGACACACCACACACAATAACAGAAACCAGACATTATAGTTTTCATGTGCACATCGTTAAAGGTTCTAGCACTGACACACACTGGAAGACGCACACAGACATGGATGCTGTCACACACTTATTTTCACAATCAGCAGCACATAAAGGTCACGGGTGCATAAACAGACAATCAGAAAAACAGGATTGCCTGTATTAAAAAAAGTAACATTCTTATCTGGATCTAGCTTGATTGTCCGACACTCAGCCTCGCGCTGCCAAGCAAAGATGGGCTTCATTAAGTGTATGAAGAGGAAAAGGGAAGGTCTGTGGCTGGAAATTAGACAAATGTAAAAAAAAATCCCTAAATATGAAGTGCTGCTAGTGCTAAATTGAACAATGATGTCCTTCTAACAGGCAATCAGGGTATTTATGTATTTATGCCATATGATTGACGTAATTCACCCAGGGTAATTGATACCAATGTCAGTGTCTTCCGGAAAACAGGTAACGCTTACGTTTGTTTTCCAAAAGAGAGTGCAGTGCATTAAACTAAAACACAAACATTAAAAAAAATACTTTTTAAACAGTGTTGTCATGTGCATGCTGCAATAAAAGTACGTCCCATGTTTCCAAGCTTCCTCAAATCTCAAGATTTAAATTTAGGAACTGGAGTCTGCTGAATGTTGATGCTATCTGGGATATAAACAAGCCCTAGAAAATGTTAGCTACAACACACGGAACCACTTACACAAGTTCAGGTTCAAGTTCAAGTTTATTTGGTTTAGTTCTCTACTGAAAACATCAGATTTTCTGATAAAACAGTTAAAATATATAGTATACAATGAATTTTTCAATATAATTTTAAAAATGATTTATAAAATGTAAACAGATTGTGACAAACAAATTCGTTTGGTGGAAATTTACATAACATACTCAATCTTTCCACTGATGAACTATTGTATCTAAATTGAATCAATCTTAAATAGCGCTTTCTGGCCTCAACTACTATCGGATTTGGACATATAGATAGAACATGCTTTAGATCTTGGATTCCTCCTTTACATTAATCACATTCACTGGTAGCATTTTCTTTATAGTTCCATTTAGATGTCAACGATTTAAGAGGGAGTATCCCTAGAAGTAAAAGTATAATTTATATATTTATTTATTTATTTATTCCTTACTTCCTGCTCGAAAGTCTCACATTTTATTAATGCTCTTAGGGTACCTGGATCAGAGTGTAAGATATTATAAGCCCATTTTAAGATGTTAGTGATGGCTTGGGCATTGAAACTAACTAAGGAAAGTTCTAGACGTAGTGCGTAATGATAGACTTTAATCATTTTGCAAATAATTTTCCCTTCCTTAATTTGCACTTGATGCCAGTGTTGTATTGGGATATATTCCAAAGCATATGATAAAATTGGCAGGGATCTTAGAACTATAGACCTGTAATAGTGGGAAAAAAATGCCTTTCTCCTGAAGAGGAATATAAGCGTTGGAGTGCCCCAACGTGGACGTCTGCTTTTCAGCTAATGTGCTGCAGATGGGGAAAGTTTTATAATGCTTGAGTAAATATTCGGTCCAGATATGTGTACTCTTTTACCACTTCCAGCGATTCACCCCCCAATGTCCAGTTGAACATTGTGTAGTGCTTTCTCCCTCGAAACGGTGAAACTTTTCTTTTCAAAACATTTTTATTGAGCAGAAAGAGGTTAAAATACAATTCATGAATGAAGAATTTGAGCAATGGAAATGAAAACAAGGTTAAAAAAAAGCTTCTTTGTCAAATAGAGTCACGCAAGAGTAAAACATGATTGAAGAACAAGATAAAAGGGGGAGAGATTTAAAATACATAAAACTCGAAAGCAGTCATTATTGTAATCCTTATTACACAAAATATTAATTAATTTTCAATTACAAGCAATGTGCATCATCCGCAAACTTTGATCATAAAGTGCAAGTGCAATACAGTACAATCCAACGTAATACAGGCAATGTGCAACATCCGCAAGCTTTGAACGTAAAGTGCAAGTGCAAAACAGTGCAATCCAACCTGAAATAAAGTGCTTGAGCTATGAAATTTGCTTGTTAAATTAAGTTTAGCAACATTTCATGACTGCTTTTAAAATCATATAGATTTGGTTTTAGTATTCAGTCTAATTTTTAACTTAACCCCTCTTTTATTGCCTCCAGATTCTCAACATACTTCCATTTTCTTTCAAAACATCTGACTGCTCCCACTCTACAGGCATATGCTTTTTCGAAATTCCGGGACCTCCTCATTTTGTTAAACCCTTTTAGATGGGATGGAGGTTCCTTCGATTTCCAATTTTGGAGTATTAGGGAACGAGCAACTGTACAAGAATTAAACACAAAAATTTCATCATTATCATTGAGAGTACCTCTATCTTTGGATATACCAAAGAGGGCCAATTCAGCTGAAGGTATTAGTGTTTTCCCTATAGCCTCCTCAATGTCTATGAGTATGGCCTCCCAAAAAGATTTCAGTAGAGGACAAGAAAAAAAGGTATGAAGCCAACCCCTCTGACCAGCGGCTTGGCATCTAAAACATTTATTCTCGACCTCTGGGAACCTTTTCTCGAGTGCTTCCGGCGTCCAGTACGCTAGCCAACGGGACAAGAAGGCCATCCTCTTAAAGTTAGCGGCACGTAGTGATTTATAGCCTAACAAACGTATAGTTTCCCATTCCTTGTGTGTTAAATTACATTGAGTTTGACTAAGTAATTTCTCAAGATGGCTATCTACCGTGTCTAATTGACCGGCACAATGGAGCCTTTTGTACCAATTTCCTATGCCCGTGATTTTGGCCTCATAAAGGAGTGTTACCGGCTCACCTATTGTGAGGGGATGTCCACCAATTGTTTTTCTGAGGAAGTGAACGATTTGTAGATATTCAAAAAACGTTGGTTGTATGGGTGTGGTTATTCTAGCTAGTACTTCTTGCCATAAGATAATTCTATTCTGGACAAAGAAGTGTCTTAACTCCCAAAATCCCAAATTCTCCCAATTTAGTATTCGGCTATTACTAATTTGGAGGCCCAAACAGAAACACTCTCGTAAGCTTAAAAACTGGGAAGCTGAGGAGCTCAGATTTTTCTTGAAAAAGGACTGTAATCTAGATAGATGTTCTTTTATGGTCTTATATCTCGTCCTTTTAGGGAGTTTTGTGGTCTTTAAAAATACCTGGGTTTGAGAATTGGACTCTTGAAGCATTTTTACTAAGAAGAAGCTATCTCGTTTGTTTTTTGGACCTATCAGACCTGCCACCAAATCCAAAAAGGCTGCCTCATAATATGTTTTTATGTGTGGAAGAACAAGTCCCCCCTGGTCAACTGGGAGTTGGATCACAGATAGCTTTACCCTAGGGGTTTTCCCCCCCAAACAAAGCTTCTGATCATAGATTCAATATCTTTGAAAAAAATAGATTTCAATTGAATAGGGACATTGCTAAACAAGAATATTAGTAAAGGTAGAATCGACATCTTGATCATAGATATCCTACCAATCAAGGAGAGAAGGATTAAAAGCCGTTGGGAGAGAAGATTCTTAATTTTATTCTTCATTCTCACATAGTTAAGGAGATAGAGCGGATGGTAATCACAGGTCACGTATATGCCTAAATATCTAATAGGGTCTCGACTTACGGCCTGGACATGCAAGCATGATGGAAGATGGATAAGACTGGTGTTTAATGCGAGGACCTCTGTTTTTTTTGTATTAATTTTGTAACCTCCTATTTGTTCATATGCTTTAAATTCTTTTAATATGTTTCAATATTCTCCTTGTTTGGTTTTGCATAAAGGATAATATCATCCGCAAATTGCTTAAGCTTCGCCATCCCAGAGATAGGGGGGAGGATGTCGGGGTTGTTTCTAATTTTAATAACCAAGGGTTCAATAAAAAAAGTAAAAAGGAGAGGAGACAAAGGACAGCCCTGCCTGGTCCAGCGGTTAACTTGGAGTGAGCCAGCTTTTTCTGAATTTATTGTAATCTGTGCTGAGGCACCTTGATAGGATGTTCTGGAGCATCTTAATCACTTGTTCTGGGAACCCGAATTTGGTAAGAGAATGGAACAGGGTTGTCCAGTTAACTAGGTCGAATGCTTTTTCAACGCCGACCATTAGGATACAGGCGGGGGTTGAATTAACATTAAAATAGTCGTGCCTGAACTAAGAATTCAGTGTTAGAAGCCATAACACGGCCTGCTATGAATCCTGACTGATCGTTATGTATGACTTCTTGCGTCGCATACATAAAACAATGGGCCCAGATTTTCATTAAGATTTTATAGTCAGAATTCAGAAGGCTTATTGGCCTATAAGAATTGATATCTTCTGGACTTTTATCTTTTTTTACAAAAGATATTATTATTGCTTCTTTAAAGGACGCGGGTACCATTCCTCCTAGTTTGATGTAATTAAATAAATTCATTAGAGGAGTTACTAGTTCTTTTATGAAGATTTTATGGAATTCAATTGGGAACCCGTCTTGCCCACAGGCTTTCGCCCCTGGTGTTGCCTTTATAGCATCAACTATTTCCCCTGTATTAATTTCTAACCCTAGTTGTAAAGCCTGATTGGGCGTGATCTTTGGGATATCTAAGTTTATAAAGTAATCCTGAATCAGACCCTCCTCAACTTGATATTCAGTGGAGTAAATGCGATTAAAATGCTCCAGAAAAGCCCTTTGAATCGAACTATTGTCTACTATCTCTTGATCATTTAACGGATTTCTGATTTTAACTATCGCAGCAGATTCTTGTTTTTTCCTCACAGAGTTCGCCAAGAGCTTTCCTGCCAATTGGCTATCCTCATATATCCTTTGTTGGAAGGTTCTAGAACTGTTGATCTCTTCCAATATAAAGAAATCCCTTAATTCTGCCTTTGCTTGCTCCAGGTGATTTGGGCAAAGAAAGAGCTGTAAAGCATATTCTGTATCTACAGACTTTTGGAGCGTAGATATCTTTTGTCTCCTCTTTTTGGCCTGGGCGGATGTAAAAGATAATATCTGGCCACGTGCTGCCGCCTTGAATCCCTCCCAGACCGGGAATGGTTCTGCTGAATCATTGTTAATTTTAAAGTATTCTGAGATACATTCTCCGAAACCAGCCACCCAGTCGTGATTCTGGAGCAGGGTGCGATCCAGCTGCCACCTGGACTGGTCCCTGCCCCCACCACCTAAATTAACTTCCAACTCTATTTTCCCATGGTCGGAAAAGGGATTACAACCAATAGATGAATTTAAAATCTGAATCGATCTTAATATCAAAAAGTAATCGATTCTTGATGCCGTCTGGAAGCGGTGTGAATAGCAGGTGAAGGATGCCCCTTCTGGGTTTAGGGCACGCCATGGATCTATAAGCTGATATTCTGTAATAAAGGCGCCCACAACTTTTTTAGTATTAGGCTTTAGTTGTTTCTTATTTTTGTTAGATGTGTCTTTTTTTAAGTCTTGTATGTAATTGAAATCTCCTCCCATGATGATCTGTCCAGGGACCCCCCTTAGAAGGTTGTTGATTTCTAAAATACTAGATACCTCGTCGGATATTTACCCATAATAATTTACGAAATTCATTACTTTCCCTTGGATTTTAGTTGCTACCCATAACCATCTCCCTTTGGGATCCCTTCTTATTTTTAAGATTTCTCCGGATAGTCTCCTTGAAAAATAAATTGCAACACCTCTCTGGGCCACCCCAGCTGAAGTGAAAAACACATGGGAGAAATATTTCGGGATAAATAAATTGAGGGTGTTGGTTTTTAGATGGGTCTCTTGGAGAAATATCACATGGGGACTTAGAGAGACTGCCCATTTTATGAGAGCACCGTATTTTTGTTTATTTAAAACACAATTGGCATTGACTGATAGGATATTACATTTGTTCAATTCCATATTAAATTTTTGGCGTTGTTAAATCCTTCATTCAAAATTGGATACCCACCCTGCCTACAACTTCTGCTCTTTTTTACTGCTTTCACCGACCCCCCCTCTCCCTCCCCGAGTGGACCCCCACCCTCCCCTGGGAAGTGGCCCTTTCCATTCCCCCCACGCTAACCATATTCCCCCCTTCAGATGGCCTGGGTGTCTTCTTGTTACACCCTTAGTGACCCTATAAGCCCGGTGCCCCCCTCGACAGGCAAAATAATTTTATCCTATTCTATTTTATTACAGAGAAAAACAAAATTTTTGAACTAATTGCAATTTTTCCTTCAAGCTCTACCATTATTGCTCAGCGGGCTGGTTTTAATTACTCAAACATTTGTTTCCGGAGTTATCTCTTTTAAGAGATATTGAGCTTCTTCAAGATTGGAAAACATATAAAACTTTCCCTTTACGAGAACTTTTAACTTAAACTGCTGAGCGATTGAGGCTTGGGCGCCGTTCATTTTAAACAGGTGGAGAATTTTAACAAATTCTTTCCTGCGGCGAGCAGCTGCAGCAGTCATGTCTGAAAAAATTCTGCATTTAATTGTCTCAGTAACGGAAAATTGCCTTTGTTGAAATGCTTTTGATAGAATCTCTTCCTTGATCCTAAAGTCAGCGAAGTTCATTAGGATAGTTCTAGGAAAGGTTGAATTGGCGAACCTCTGAGCCGGGACCCGATGTGCTCTCATGATGGACAGATCACCTTCAAACTCTGGCAGTACTTTTTGATGAAAAAGGAGTTGACCCACTGGAGCATATTTGAACCTTCCAGTCCTTCAGGTCCCCCCACTATCCTGAGATCTTCGGGAATGGTCTCAAGCTCCTCAAGCTTGTTTTCAAGTTTGCTTTCCAAGAAGCTCTTTTTAGTTGCAGTCTTTTCGGCCTCTATTCTTGCTTGATTGATGTGGTCCTCAAGAGCCGATATTCTTTCCTCCGCCTTGTTCAATTTATTGGGAAGTCCTTGCATTGATTCTTCAAATTTTTCCAATCTAGAATGTAGAGCGGCTATCTCAACTTGCTGATTTAACTTTATCTCCCGGATCTCGTCCAGAATTAGGTTTAACAGCTCGCGGATGTCCATTTGATAGCTCACTTCCTTCTCGGGGCTACAACTTTCCCCCTTTTGAAACACCTGGGACGCCAAAGTTGGGATTGCAGGTGTCAAACCTTTTAAGTTCCCTACTTAATGCACTTCGACATGCGAGCAAGAGGGAGATGGAAGAGCTGCAGCGGATGGTGAACTCTGCACAGAAAGAGTCTCTAGATTAGGATCTTCACTAATCAGGATCGAACTTGCTTCCATTTCAGATGCTATACTGCTTGGTTGAAGCTTTTCTGCCACCACAGAGCCACTTGACCTTGACGGTGAGGGAGCTACACATATCACTTGTGGGACAATCTCGGGCAGTTGTATGAGAGAGTCATTCCCTACCACTGGTACTGAGGATACAGCTGAAGTTTCAGTTTCAATTTCCGTTTCTGGATTTTTTTCAAGCGGGGTAGCTGAAATTTGGGGAGTGCGCACGGTCTTTTTTTCAAATAAGGGAAAGTCTCTTTTCTCCTTCACTATGTTCATATTTTTCTCGCCAGGGGGTGACTCGAACCCCGCTCCTTTTTTAATTTGTGCTGGAGTATTTTCCGTTGCATCATCTGTCGCATCATGCATGTGGCTTTCTCCCCCATCTTTTTCTCCTACTTCTCCTAGAACTCCTACCCTTCCATTAGGGGGAGAAATTAGAGTGATGTGAAGTTCATCCTCGGAGCTATCAACCGCAGAATCCTTCCCCAAAATGGGCGAGGCTGAGCTTCCCTCTCCTTTCTTAGCCTTCTCCCTTTCTTTAGCAGCTAACCATGCAGCTTTTCTGGCAAGTGCTAAGCGTGTTTTACTTTTGAGACGGGCAGTTAACTCCATTTTCGCAGTTTTACTTGCTTCCTCACTGTCTTCGTTGTCTTTCAGTTGCCTCCCCATTTTATCAGGGCGGATACTGTAAATAGCGATAGTAAACAGCAAACAGTCTTAATGTACCGCCCTGATGTCTCTTTTTTTAGCTACCCCTTGCCTCACCTTTAACTTGCAGAAGGTGTGCAGGACACGGTGAACAAAGATGAAGTACATCCTGCCTCACTGCTTGTCACTCCAGGGGGCAGGAGCCTTCCTTCCTTCAGACGGTGGTGCAGGAATAAATCTTTTATCCTGTGCAGAAAGCGGTCATAAATCCGACAAAGTCTCCTCACGGGGCAGCCAGGGACAGGGGGGAGGGTGAGGCAAGGGGGGCGCTTGCACGGGAACCTTCTCTCTGCCGCAGATTCTTAGGGACTCCAGGGAGCTCCAACTCAAAAGAACAGCGAGCCGCAATTCATTTTTCCCGCAGCTCTGCACTTCAAAAACGCCATTACCGCGGCGATATACTGCCGCAATTCACTGCCGCGCTGCCGAGATGGGCGGGGCCAAGGGTCGTGACGGCTATCCGGAGGCGTGGAACTCCGGAGCCATCCGCAAAATTTTCGTTTTTGTTGTATTAGGAATCAAGTCATTTTCCTTTGTACATTTGGTGAGAGCTTCAAGATTCCTTTGAAGTCCAATTGGGGTAAGTTCAAATATTACAACATCATCAGCATACATCATGATATAAATTTTACAAGAAGTTATCTTTGGAGGGAAATTAGTGACCTGCGAAAAACATGCCGGTAGGTCACTAAGATATAACGAAAAGAGGGGGGGGCAACAGACAACCTTGCCTTAGTCCATTAAATGTATCTATTGGTTGTGTAAGACCCTTCTCTTTTCCCATTTGAACTTGACACCAAGTTTCGGTATGGAGTGATATAATTATGTAAAGGAGATTTGATGGAATTCCCTGGTTTCTGAG
The DNA here is from genome assembly GCF_964263255.1 of Lissotriton vulgaris. Taxonomy (NCBI): domain Eukaryota; kingdom Metazoa; phylum Chordata; class Amphibia; order Caudata; family Salamandridae; genus Lissotriton; species Lissotriton vulgaris. The sequence goes on along the minus strand of NC_141693.1, from coordinate 1,059,749,861 downwards.
CTTATTCCAAAGTGTGGGTCCGTCCACTCTGTCGAATGCTGTTGTAAAATCGTCGAAGATAGCATGAACAACTTGAGATTTTGTAACCACATATTTATCTATGATTGACTGTAATACTGCGATGTTGTCAGTAACAGCATGTTTTGGGCGAAACCCAGCCTGATTAAAGGGGATTACTCCAGTGGAAAAGGCCCAGTCTTTAAGATGATCCAATACGCTAGCCGCAAAGATTTTCCCTGTTGCATCCAATAAGGCAATCTGTCGGTAGTTACGGGGACGTAAGCGAGAGCCCTTCTTAAAGATGGGAATCACTGTGCTCCCCTTCTATGATTTCGGAATTTTCTCTGTGGAGTAGCAATAAGAATATAAGGGAACCAAAAATGTACTCCACATTTCTGAGTTGTTTTTAAGGGCATGTATCGGGATCTGGTCCAGACCCATGGCGGCTGTAGACCTTGCGATCTTTATATATTGCTCTATTTGACGTGTAACAGGGGCAAGATTGTCTTGAGTATTTTCCTCCAGTTCACTTGGTGCTTGCCTCCGATTTTCGTAACTTGGGTTTGGCTTGTATAAATTGGTTAAGTATATTTCCCAGTCAGTTGGAGGAACTGGTGATGCTTGCAAGCATTTATTTGTTCCTGTTTGTTTAGCTATTAGATTCCAGTATGTGCGGATATCACGATTATTAGTTGCCATTTGGATGTCAACCCAATTTTGGTCCTGGTCCCTTTACCGTTTTTTCTTTTTCCCTCCGTCTGCAGTTTTTTAGATATTTAATTTCTTTATCTCTTGCCTCTGAAAATTGTAAGAATTGCTGTCGGATTAATTTGTTTAACGCACCAGTGTTTTTATTCAGATTCTTTTTTGTATATTTTATTACCGGAGTATCTCGGTGTTTTGAGGTCTCCTCCAGGAGTTGCATTATCTTGATAAGGGCCATTTTGTAATTTACCATTGGATCTGAAGAGTAGTTTATTTGTAGTACTTGAATTTTAGTGATTGAAAAGTTGATTTTATTACATACGGTAGAAGTCCATATTAATCGCCCTTAAGCCTGATTCACCATTACAGTACTATGAGAATACACAAAAGTTGGAGATGAAGTAAGTTGCAGCATAATTTCAGTTTCAAGGCTTAATATTGCTTGATCACTTCCTAGGACAAATGATGTAGTTAGTATTAATACTCTTCCAAATAAACCCTGACTACACATCATATAGTCCAGGCTCGAGGAACTAAAGCTACCCTTTCTTGTAAAGTAAGCGGGATATCTCTTTCTGTGCATCCATTTAATATGACGACGTTTATTACTGGAAGAGAAGATAGTAGAATTTTCCCACGATTATCTGCTTAAATCCCTGCAGGGAATAGTGGAGTAGGGATTAGCAGTACTTCCTCTTGTTCGTCATATTCCCATTTCTCGAGAAGACCATTGGAGATCTTCCCATTAAAGTCACCTAATAGAAAAACAGAAGGAAATCCTTCAGCTTCCATCACCTTTTCTATTTCCTCAAATGCTTTGAGGACGTAGATGTCTATTGCGGAACCTGGTGGGAAATAACAGTTAAAAATTAGTAAATTGGATAAAGTGTCTGTGGGAGTCCTTCAACATTTGACAGGGTACAGAGCTAGAGCCACGGCCCGGAGCTCACCAGGGTCAACACACTGGGGTTACTGCAGTATTTAATGCAGAACAAGCAAAAATAAGTCAAACCCTTCTCTCTACGAGCAAAGAGCTCCTCAACAGGCTGGAAGGAGCAAGGCTTAATTTAAGTCTGTGGGTGTCGGTGGGACTCCCCGGCACTCATGTTGGGGGACCTGGGCTTATTTTTCTTCGTCGGAATTTGACCCAGAACAACAGAGAAAGGCAGAACAGGGGGAAAGATTGTAAAACAAAGGGAGAAAGCAGGGATGAAGAAGAATGAGCAGCGATAGTAAGAGAAAGAGGCAGAGAGTAGAATAAGGAGCAAGAGTGAGAATAATGGGCAGACAGCCTAGGATGGTGTATGAAAGAGGCATAATGTGGAATCAATTTTAGACTGCCTTTGTATTTGCCCGCCCCAAAGTTCGGCAACGCAAGCCAGGGGCTCCTGAGAAGACCTTGGAACCTTGGCACTTATTCTTTTGGAAATGGAGCCCGGTGGAACACAAAGCAACTAGGAATAGCAAAGGCCGCCCCCCTAGAGGGCCGGCGCAATAACGGCCGCCAGAGCCCACAAGGAACTAATCCGGTTTGTGCTAGTTTGCACCGCCTGGCGAAACGTGCCAGAGGCCCTCTCCCCCCTTCCAAGAAAAAGGGAAGAGAGGAAGGGGGGAGGGGATATAAGGCGACGCTCCCCCTGGGCAGCGCACCTTTACATCAGGGACTGGGGGAGCGACGCCAGCAATTTTCACTAGAAGAGGCGTCAGAGAGCCCCACAAACCTTTTGCCCAACAGCCAGGGAGGGAGCTGCTAAGGTTTTAAACCAAGGGGGACTTTGAGCAGCCCCTGGAATCCTTAGTAGTGTAGAGAATGCAGGACGTTCATAGCCCCATAATATGGTGTAGCCAGTCCATTGCCCCAATGGGCCTCTCATTGGTGTTAGGGATACATACATAAAGTCCCACTCTCCAGTAAGAGAGTCCTAGTGCCTGCTATACTCAGCTCAGTTCTGCTAGGGCTAGATGAAGTCAAAAGGGGGGCACCTGAGGCCGGAATCGGAGGTCGGCCTCCTCACGGGGAACAAAAATAAGCGAGGGTCTCTGGGTGGCATGACCTTGATGGCAGAGAAACATCACCACCCCTTTTGTACCACTTTGTTCGCCATAAGTTGGCAGGGTATGCTCAGCCGTGAGTCCCTTGCTCACTTTGCCACTGGATTCAAGCAAGCCAGGCTGAAGACGGCTGAAATGCCAGAAACCGGTCCTCGGAAGCTTGTTTCCGGTCCAGGGAAGGCATGGCTTGTTAGTTCGGGCTGGACTGTTCCCATAAGGCACAGGGTCAGACTGATTTGCATATGGCCATGTCTGAACTGGGGTGGCAGAGTGGGCTAAAGAACGGTGATGGATTAAACCCAGATCTGTTGACTGGGTGTGAGTGTTTGTTTGGTTCAGATACTCCATCCATCACCACCCACTTTTGTACGGCAGAGAAACAATAGCATTGCACATAGGTCTTAGAGCTTTCGAACACCAGTGCTAGAAGTGGATGAGGGCCTGACCAACAGGCTACCACCCCAGCAAGAGTATGTGGGGCAATGGGGCGGCAGGCGGGCGTAAGATGAATACAGGCGTAGGGAAATTAATAATATTAACATATTGGTAGGCATGCGTCCCGCACCCCTGGCAGGGTACACTCGGGTTCCCATCCTCCCAGAGTAAGAAAGATGTACAGCTGAGTGATTAGTTCAGCCTGGCAGCTACTAAGCAAGGCTACTGGTTTTGCAGGGGGGCTTACCGGGGGGAGCCTGACAGGAGCATGGGTGGAGTAGAGGACGTTATTTAAATAAGGTATGTTGTATCACGCCTCCACATGCAGGTATCTGACTTTCTCCCAATTTCTGATTTCATGTGTGAGCCATGGCGAGAGTAGACAGTGCTGTAAGACTCTAAAAAGGACACAGGCTTGCCACTACATAATGGCAAGGACGGAGCAGAGCACACCATGGCGTTTGTGTGAAGATTGCCGTCAGAGCTTACCAGATGTCAGCGTCCTGGGGACACAGCTAGAGGTTAGTATCCTAGCGCTCAAGTCGAGCAACTGCATGGGCAGGCTCCACAGAAGGAGCAGAGGGAGGCGCAAAGGGACGACATAGGTTTGGGGTCGCCACAGGAAGATGGAAGCCTCCCTGGTGGCGTGGCGGAAACAAAAGGTGTATTGGTTTGGTTATGGAAACACACCGACAGGACGGTGTGTAGGAGGAGGGCTACTCACTCTGGGTTGCCTCACTGCTGGGTGAGTACGCCTGACAAAAATCGGGGTAGCAAACGGAGACGGCACTCGTGGCCCAGCCCCCGCCAGACGGCAGGGCACAAAAGAGACTAGCAAGGTAGAGAGTTGGGGCCTAACTCCGGGGAAAGGCTACCCCCCACACGCAAGGGGCATGGAAAACAACAAAGAACAATCTATGAGCTGTCAGGTTGATTTACGACCATCGGAGATGGTCATAATTCAGTGATTTATGGCCAGCAGATGATTTATGGCTGATGGATTATGATTAGGGCTCCCGGTTTTATGGTATTTATTTTTTTTCCATTTCCTTCTGTATTTATCCATATTTATTTTTTGGGCATTTTTTCTGTATTTATCAACATTTATTTTTGCCACACGCAAAAGACGCCGCCACAGCTAGTATTTTTCCGCATTTATTTAAATTGACAATGCACACCAGCGCCCGGTTGTTATTGGTCAACACAATACATTCACCTGAAAGAAATGCTAAAAATTGGGATATTTTGCTCTTTCTCCCACACTTCTGACTCCGCCCACTGACCCAATCCACCCCCTGATTCTCTGCCCACAGTTCCCCTACTTTTTTTCCCCCACTTCGACCACTGGTGTGACAAGAGCATGAAACCGCGTCTTGACCTTGGAAAACCAGTGATATCTACATACTGGCCTCTGCTGGACTGAATTTCCCTTTAATCAGTTATCATCATGCATGCAGCAACCAGTGAAAAAATTGCTTGTGCGTAGTTAAGCCATGTAAATAGCTCCTGCTACAAATCTGCAGGCCAAGACTTTCCCAGCAAGATGCTGGTGAGGCTGTGAAGTCCCAGCCTTAGGGCAGATAATTAGGGCTATATGTGCCGCTGGAAATTAATGAGAACTCTGAAAGAATGTGCCTTTGGAAGCATGCTGCAAAGACGTGTCACGGGGAAGCCTGGAAAATATTTAATTCTGGGGCAGGTTAGAATAAAGGGAACAAGTTATGAGGGCGAGGCCGGAGCTGTGTTAAGGCAGTTGGTGTGAGATGACAGCCCGAATCCAAGACCACAAATCTCGGACATTCTCATCTCTGGCTGCAGCAGGAGGACGTTTAAAGCAGCAGGGAGGCTTTTCATGGGTGAAGAGGGATCTCTGAAGGGCGAACAGCTGAGGGAGACACACTGCATCCCAGAGGGAGGGAATCATGGCTCTCGAGTCGGTCCGACCACTATCCCACTCACCCCCCCTCCCAGTTCGTTAACCTCATGCTAAGTAGGCAATCAATCATGGAATGGCGTGACAGCGGGTCCGCTATAAACTATTAGGCTTTATGTTCTTGAGACACTGCAGGCTCCGAGCCTTAATGATACTATGGGACACATTTGGGGTTTCAAAAACGTACATTCAAACAAGCCTTCAGCAGAAGTTTCAAATCATTGCAAAATACGTGGCATGAAAGGACCAAACTCATCAGTCTGACTTCCGTGGCGCGAGGTTAGCCAAGTCCTGATACTATGGGACACAAGGCACCCTGTGGCATTCACACACAGTAATTAGGGAAATCAATGACAACAACCCCCACCTCCCCCTCACCCACATGACGACGGAGAACACGGTCCTCTGCTGCAGCCGGGGCATACGGGGCGGGGCAGGGGAAACCCACTTACCTTGCCAGTAGAAACGGTGGCGGCCAGGTGCAGGGCTTGAGTGGCGGTGTCCTGGAGATGCAAACGTCAAGAGAAGGGCCGGTGCAGGTAGAAAAGCGGATGGTGGCAAGAAGGCATTGTCAAACCGGGTAGGGAAAGAAGAAATACAGTCAGGTGAGCCCCCAAATAAAGGGAAAAGGTTATGAGGGCGAGGCCGGAGGTGTTGGCAAGCCCACACACATATGCTTGATTCTGACGAGGATTGGCTCAGGGGAACGGCCGTCCCTGAAAGACCCTGTGCCTATAGGTCCACATGAGGGCACTAAAAGACCCTGATTCGAAGGAATAAAAATGAATTTCCAGGGGCGTGGAAAGGAAACAGCATGCAGCTTCAGCGCGGCAACATTTGCCAGTGTTTTGCGGTTTCTAAATATAAATACAGACAAAGGAAATATCTATTTCCGTCTGTATTTATATGTAAATATCCTTAAAAACGGAAAACCGGGAGCCCTAATTATGATGCTCATGCAGAATGATTTATGAAAACAAAATGATGACAGATTTGTGACAGAATGATTTAGGGCATCCTGATGATTTTTGACCATGATTTATGACCACTGATTTATGATGCTAAGCCAGAGTGATTTATGCCGACAGAATAATGGCCGATTGTGGCAGAATGATTTATGATACCCAATGATTTATAACCCATGAATGATGATGACCAAATGACACTGAGTGATAACCAATTTTGTGACCATGTATGATAATGATTTATGACCCCGGCCCCAAGAAGGCGTCCAGGGGAGTTGTACAAATATGATGTATGTAATGAGTAATAAAACTGCGGCCAACAACCACCACAAAATACAATGACTGTTGGCTGTGTGTAGTAATGCAGGTACACAAGTATGAGACGGTTCCTGGAATGGTCGCAGTGCAGGTGTTATAGCAAAGACCGCCCACGAAGGGGGCCTAGAGGGCCGGTGCCATAACGGCCGCCAGAGCCCACAAGGAACTGATCCAGTTTGCGCTAGTTTGCGCCTCCCGGCAAAACACGCCAGAGGCCCTCTCCCCCCCTTCCAAGAACAAAGGGAAGAGAGGAAGGGGGAGGGGATATAAGACGACACTCCTCCTGGGCAGCTCACCTTTACATCAGGGAGCTGGGGAAGCAGCGCCAGCGATTTTTGAGTCCCCCCACCCACACCTACAACAGCAGCGTCGCAGTGCTGACAGGGACGAAATGAACTAATGGTACAATGGTTGGCGATGGAGACACACCGGGCAGTGTGTAAGAGTAAGGCCACTCACTTTGGGATGCCTCACTGCTAAGTGAAGTGGGGCCACTCACTTTGGGATGCCTCACGGCTAAATGAAGTGGTCTAGCAAAAGGGGGCGGCAAACGGAGACGGCACTTGCAACCCATCCCCCGCCGGATGGCAGGGCACAAAGGTCTAGCAAGGTAGTGAGCTGGGGCCTAACTCCGGGAAGAAGCTACCCCCACGCGAAGATAGCACAAAGAGAGCGCAAATCCAGCTAAAGAGGGGCGGAAACAAAAGGTGTATTGGTTTGGTTATGGAAACACACCGACAGGGTGGTGTGTAGAAGGAGGGCTACTCATTCTGGGATGTCTCATGGCTGGGTGAGTACCCCTGACAAAAATGAGGGTAGCAAACGGAGACGGCACTCGCGGCCCAGTCCCCGCCAGACGGCAGGGCACAAAAGAGACTAGCAAGGTTGCGAGTTGGGGCCTAACTCCGGGGAAAGGCTACCCCCACACACAAGGGGCGTGGAAAACAACAAAGAACAATCTACAATCAATTTTGTGATCATGTATGATAATGATTTATGACCCCGGCCCCAAGAAGGCGTCCAGGGGAGGTGTACAAATATTATGTATGTAATGAGTAATAAAACCACTGCCAACAACCAGCACTAAATACAATGACTGTTGGCTGTGTGTAGTAATGCAGGTACAAAAGTATGGTACGGTTCCTAGAATGGACCCAGTGTGGATGTTATGTTCTGTGCAGTCCTGGGGGTCAAACGGAGGCTAAAAAACATTGAGTGCCTGCTGTGCTACAGCTTGAACTTGGGTGGCTGGGAGCAACCTGGGTTTCACATTTGCTGGGACTTGCTGTTGTGGTTAGTAAGGCGTGCACGTCATGTTAATCACACATGCACCCCAAATCCATGTTGAATCCCTAGTTGAGGCGCAATATGATGTTGCTGCTGCCTCCCTATTAGAGTGTTTAGTTGTATTTAGAAACAGCAGATAGAGTGCTATTCTGGCACTGAATATCAAGTGGTTGTTTGTTATTAATGATCATTGTTGTTTACTGTGATTAATCTTGTCTTCTTAAGGACACAATTCTATGTGTTTATGCTAGTTTCTTCTTGGTCGATTAAAAACATTTAGGTGCCATCATTAGTGAGATAATGCACATGATTGGTGGGATGAATAGATAGTCTAGATGAGATTAGTTACTGTGAGGTTGCAGGGATCTGGTTCCAAAAAAAGGAGTGGTTGTGATCTATGAGGTGAGGTGTGGACAATTCCAGAAATACAATAGAAAAGAACAAGGCAGACAGGTATGCAACTTAGAATAACCTACTCTCGAACAGAGTATGGCATGCTGAGGGCAGAGGGGAAGGAAGGCTGTTCCCAAAAAAATGTAAAAATTTAACTTTTACCGGTATTGCCTTTATACACTCCTTTGTAGCCCAGTGTTAATCACAACATATATAACCAAGAATGTGCCTATATTTTATCATGACATTTGGCTGTCTTTTTATAGCAGTTTGAGGCTTCCTTTGACATTGAATGCGTTTGAATTTTCAAGGCCCAGAGTTGCACATTTACTCATTTCCTAAAGGTGCAACCTCACTTACAAACTTGGAATGTGAAAGCAACATTTGGGAGAATAATGAACCTAGTGGACACCCAGCCCTTTCTCGAGGAGAAGATCCTGACACCTCATTAGATATGATTTTGCTGAGAGTAACACAGTTCAGTCACGCATTTATGCTCTATTTACTTGTATTCGTAGAAAATATTTATATATACTGGCTTGATTTTTGTATATGTTAGCTTTATGCTCCTAGTGACTGTTTTCTGGTGAGAGCCCGGTCAGTTGAATTGACAATTGACTTTGAGCCTTTGGTGTCTACTTGCTAATCTGCACGAAATATTAGTTATACCTTAGGCTTCCCAACTACGTGTTGTATTTTTAACAATTGAATGGAGTTGGAAACAATAGCTCTAAGTCAAGGGCGCTTTTTCTTACAGGACTTAAGGAATATAACATGAGGAGACTGTTATACACAAAAGATCCTTGAGCCGGGTGTATAAATAGGATAGCTTTATTTAAGTTGAGTTGCAGGTTAGGTTCTTAAGATGTAAAGGTAAAACCCCACCAGGAGTGACCTCTCTGTCGCTCAGCCTGCCTGCCATCAACTGTCAGTTCGGTTCTTAAGATGTAAAGGTAAAACCCCACCAGGAGTGGCCTCCATGTCGCTCAGCCTGCCTGCCATCAACTGTCAGTTCACACACAGGCAAGGCATGTTACATTCTGAGATGTCCCCAAACATTCCAGCAGTCACACCATGTAAGCCACAGGGAAATCCCAGCCAGGGAAAAGAGACAGAGATCAAATATAACAGAGACTTTTTGAGACATCCTGCAGTCTGATGAGCTAGCACTGTAGAAAGAAAAAGAAACATCAGGTACTTGTGAGACATCATATTGTACTGCATCATTTGCATAGCCCTTACTGCCCTCAATAGGGGCGTCCAAGCGTCTATCCAAACGGATGGCATGCTACACCGAGATATGTGAAATGATGCCCACAAATGCCTTCGCTGAAACAAAACCTTAATGTAAACAAAGCAAATGCTTAAACATGTAAGAGAATAACTAAAAACACAATGTACTTCAAAATAAATAAGATGCGGAGCCAGGTATTATCTGTTTGTTGTCATAAAGAAAGGCACACAAAGAAGGTAAATGCCATGCATTTGAACATTGTATATCACAAAAAGAGAAATCATCACACATCCTCCCTTTATGTAACACTAATCCACGAATAATGTGATGATTCAGTATTGGGCACCCTTAACATCCAAGTTATTTGGCAAGCAAGATAATTTTTTACGAAAAAAGCCTCACCCACATTGTAGTGGTGTGCTTCATTATAGGCAACCTCACCCCACCCTGATAAGATAATATTTATTTTTACATCCTGTCAGATTCACCTCCTGGCTGACCAACAGTTTTGGGTATTGGCTCAGTGCTTGAATTGCTATCCTGCTCTTGAGCCCACCAGCCTTATCTACAAATGAAATACTAAATATGCAGAAGGGCATTGACCATGAGAATGAATCAATGATCAGTATGGACTATGAGCACTCTATACGAGTATCCCACAGAAAGAGATTTATACTGTGATAGATTCCCTTCTGTTGTACTCCAGTGGGGCCATTTGACACCACATGAATTTGTGCTAGATTGCGCCTATATGGCTCTGGCAGAGAATTATCTTGAGTTTGAAGGCAAGTTTTTCCTACATACACGTGCTACATCGATGGGCAGTGCATCCACTCTCACTCTGGCCTGCTTGTAGAGGATGAAATTGAGACAATGGACATTTACACCAACAGCAACCCTTTCCCTAAACACATTAGGGTCTGGAAGAAATACATAGATGATATCTTTGTGATATGGCAGGGCTGAACTTGGCAGCCAGAGAATTTGCTCGTTGGCTGACCGAAATAAATACATTCTTAAAACTCCCTTTTTTCTATCACTGCCAAGGAATTGTCCTTAATAGATTTAAGAATTGGTGCACATAAGAATACAGTTAAATTTGAGGTATATTAGAAACTCACCGACTGAAACAATCTCTTGAGGTTTGACAGCTTTTATCCAATACCCCCCAGAGAGAATCTGCCATTTGGCCAGTTTCTGAGATTAAGACGGGACTGCATTGACACAACCAATTATGAAAGACATGTATATATACTGGCAGCTAAACAACGAGATAAAGACTATCCAGAACAAATTATTATAAAAGCTAGAAAATGGGTACCCTAATAACAGATATGAGCAACTGTTCCAACACTCTGCCAAAAGCCAAACAGACCACTTAATCTGTGTAACAACTTTTAATCATTATTCCAACAATGTCAAGAAGGTAGTAAACAAACATTTGCGAATCTTGACATCTGGGGGCCTGGCAATAGACAACCCCATGTTCTCTTTCAAAAAAGGAAGGGGCATTCGCAATAGGGTAGAGCACACCGATCATCCCTGAGGAAAGAAGTTCTCAAAGGACATTATGGGACTTACCTTCTGTTAGTGGCCATTATCATACAGACACACTCTCAGAAGGAAATGCAAACACACTGACTGTGCCAAATGCCTAGATAAAACAAAGAAAAACACCCAGAAGGAAACAAAGGTGCACTTTCAGGTGGAATCACAGGAACACTTACAGTAGAAAACACTTACAAGTGCACTCACATGAATTAACAAGAATTGGCAAAGCCAATAGGTCTCGCCTATGCCAGAGGCATTGGCTTTGCCAATATGTTTTAGCAATGTTGTACACCAGAGTGGCTGCTGTTCAGCATGGCTAAAAGTTAGTGAGGTAGGGGGGCGTGGCCAGCAGCATGGCCAGTTAGGAAGTGCCTTGCTGGAGCTCCTGCCGAGCTGCACCTAGATCCATCGTTAAACTAATCCCCACAAAGCCCAAAACAGATCAGCGGGAGCTGTAACACCCTGGGAGCTGGCGAGGGTGCTTTTGTGGCGAGAACCGCGCTGGGGTCTGCAGAAATTCCAGATTAAATTCCCGACTCAGCGCGACCCTGTGAGCCCAAGATGGCGGCCGCAACGCCCGATGGTCACGAGGCACCTAGGAGCCCGCCCGAGACCCTGCGGTACCGGAATCCAGTGCCTGGGACGTCGCCACACGAGAGCCAGTCCGCGGTACCGACTGCCCGGTGCACAGGGGGGCGATCAGAGAACCACTGAAGACCGGCCGCCTTTACCAAGATGGCGGCCGGCGCGACTCAGAGCCGGTAAGAGAGAGCCGGAGCCAGTCACCACCATCTCCCCTTTGCCACACGACCAGCTGATGGCGGGGTTGGGGAGCGGAGGAGCTCCGGTGCGATCCCCGAGAGGAGGCAATCCCAGGGGAGGGCCGTGAGGCACTGGAACAACGGGACCTATGCATAGACCCTGAGGCGGTGATCGGAAGACACCCGAGGGGGATACTTGCCACGGGAACACCTAGAAGTCGGTAGGGGACCTGGGGGTGCCCCGCCGCCCCCCGGAGCGCTGCCCGATCGACATCCTGATTGCCTGGCCATTTGGAAGGGGACCCGGAGGACCAGAGGAGGAGACCGGTGTGGAGGCCCTGGGCGTCTGGCGGCGCTGTGCCCCTCTTGGGCGAGGTGGGAGCAGTGAAGGAGCCGCTCTCACTCTGTGACATCCGGAAGGGACACTTAAGAACGGGCCCAGAAAGCGGAGAAGGTGGCGAACAGAGGAAGCTGCGACCGCCACCAGCGGAGAGGTAGTCGACGGGGGAGGTTGGGGGCCTACAAACTCCACGATAAATCAGCATAAGGGGAGGAGGAACCCCCTCCCCCGCCCCCATCGTTCGGCTCCAGCCATACTTTCGGCACTCCAGAGGTCTGAGCTTACGTCCTGCTAAGGGATCCAAGGAGTGGACAGCCATGGGGAAAAGAGACTTGGTACCTAAACCCACGAAGCAAGGCCCCATGGACAACTTTGCGGCACCGAGAAACACAGCGGAGCAGCAGTCGGCGGCATCCGGAGCGCGAACAGACACAGCACTGTAATTGGAGGCCATCCAGGCATCCGGAACGGATATACAAGAGTCTCGGGCGGCCCTGGAGGTGAAGATTGGGGAAGTAGGCTCCGAGGTTACACTGCTGCGGCAAGACTTTCGGAAACTGTCCGATAGGGTGACGGCGACCGAAACGAGAATCAGTGACAATGATGCATCGATATCCGCCTTGAAGAAGCATATGGCGGAGTTACAGGCCTCGCACCGCCAGCTGCAGTGGAAGGTGGATGATGCGGAAAATAGATCGAGACGCAAGAACCTTCGTTTCGTGGGATTTAGAGAAGGAATTGAGGGGACGAACATGTCCTCATTCCTCCACGCTTGGTTGAAGGTTGAAGACCACCTTCCCGGCAGCACAGTTCTCCCGTCTTTTATCATTGAAAGAGCGCACAGGGCCCTCCTGGCTAAACCTCCGGAAGGGACGAGACCGAGACCGGTCATAGCGCTCTTCTTGAACTTTGCGGACAGAGATCTGATCTTGAGGGAAGCCAGAAAAATGGGGAAGACCATAATGATTTTCCTGGACTACAGCCAGGAAGTTTCGAAACAGCGCCGCTCGTTCGACTCAGTGAAGGCAAATCTGAGGACCTTGAACATTACATATATGCTCCTCTTGCCCGCTAAGCTCAAGGTGCTCTACAAAGACAAGTCCATCTTTTTCTCTCACCCGGAAGACGCATGGCAGTGGCTCGAGGAACGCCCTATATTGAACAGCAGGGAGGTCGTGGGCCGTGAAGCACTGGATAGGTCACTGCGGGAAAGACGCGCTGGGAGGTGCCGAAACCACAGTGGCGGAAATCACAAAGGGTGAGGAAGCAGACGCCAGCGACACCGTACCAGACCCATGGCCCGGGTGACAAGAGAGGAGGAAGATCAACATCACCAGGTAACGACTCAGTGGCAGGCTCCAGGTTCAGCTGCCTGCGGAATGGAATCCGCTCGGAAGGTGATGACGAGGAGGAATCGGAGGGCCGCGCATCCGGAGGAGAGGGAGAAGTGGAAGTGGGGGACTCTGTCCACCCGCTAGTCAAGGAAATCCAACATTTGGAGCAGGACTCCTCGGGGCAGTCCTGCGCGCCCGTAATGGACACACAAGACTCACACTCATGAACGATGGTGCTCTGGGACTTTGGAGATGGCAGATCGACATATGGGAGCACGCAAGTTGACACGCCCTTCTCTGTTCTTTAAGTTTCTCCTACTGTTTTTTGGTTTGTGATGGGAGGGATGTGTGGGAGGGCGACAGATCTTCTCCCGTGGATAGTTTGGTCCCACGTTGGGATGCGACTGGAAGGGGAGGGAGGTGGGGAGGAGGGTGGGTGGGGGGGAAAGTTTTCAACCTCTCTCAAGTTGGGGAACGGGAGGGTCAGGGGGAAGAGGGGGGCGTCAGTTAGTAAGAAGCAGCAGCGCACCTTAATACACCATGCCACTCATCCATCATTGGGACACACCATGAAAGAGTGTCACTTTACACCATGGCAAGTACATTAGCAACCCCGCAGCAGGGTGACAAGGGAGTCACCATCTTAACATGGAATGTGAATGGCCTAGGGTCAAGGATCAAAAGGGGACTGGTGAATGCTTACCTCAAGAGAGTAGCGCCGGATATCATCCTGCTGCAGGAGACACATCTTAGAGGCAATAAATGTGCGTTCATAGCGAGAGGCCGTCATGAGGTACTGGCACATGCAGGGTACACGTCAGACTCTAGAGGGGTGGCGATCCTAATTAAAAAAACAGCCCCGTTCAGCATCACACGCACATGGCTGGACCCCCAGGGGACATATGTGGGAGTGCAGGGGACATGGAAAAGACGCAGGTACACTATAATTTCGGTCTATGCGCCACCGAAACTCCAGGCGCGCACACTCAAAGCAATCACTTTCATTCTCATAGATACAGCGGATACCATACAAGTAGTGGGTGGCGACTTTAATGATGTTATGTGTGAAACACAGGACCGCACAGGGACGACGCGTAGAGGAGGCACTCGATCGGCTTTGGCACAGCAGATGACTGACATAGGACTTACTGACATTTGGAGGTGGCTCCAACCTACACAGACAGCTTACTCTTTTTACTCAGGGGCACACAGGGTCTTTTCGAGGTTAGACTATATATTCACATCAAGACAGAACCTAACCTCGGATGACATGGCGGAATACAAAGCGAGGGGAATCTCGGACCACTCTCCCCTATATGTTCAGATGGGACAGGTGAGGAGGAGGGGGGGGGGCTGAATGGCGTCTAGAGGCATGGGACCTTCAAACACCTGAGATAATACGTGGCATTAGAGCTGACATTAGGGTATACGTGGCGGAGAATGAAGGAACGGTCGACTCACGGGTCACCTTCTGGGAGGCAATGAAGCCGGTCCTACGGGATAGAATACAGAGTAGGCTGGGAGAGGTACGACGGGTGCAACAGGCCGAGGTGGCGGGCATGGAATTGACAATCCTGGCCTTGGAGGCGGAGTATCAAAAGCAGAAGGAGGCAGGGACTCTCCGACAACTGTTAGATACCCAAAGAAGCTACAGGGAGATAGTCTCCAACGAGGCGCGGACCCAATCCTTGGCAACCCTCCACCGTCTATATGATGTGGGGGACAAGTCCGGCAAACTCCTGGCTTGGCTCAGCAGAAAGGAACGGGCAGCAAGGTGGGTGGACCAGATCAAATCGGCTGAGGGCAGACGGGTACACACAGATGAGGCAATAGCAGACGTGTTTGCGTCACATTATGAACACTTTTATGAGGCCAGAGACCTGGGTTCTAGTGAGGATGCAATGCAATACATAGGATGCACGGAGGTGCCCGCACTGTCCTCCGAAGCATGCACAGCTCTGGAGTCAGATGTGACACTGGAGGACATATCTGACGCCATTGCCACACTGAAACTGGGGAAGACACCCGGGCCGAATGGTTTTCCGGCGGAATTTTTCAAGCGGGCGACTGATCTATTGACACAGCACCTTAAAAACCTCTTCTCGGAGGCCTATCAGATGGGGAGCTTGCCACCGGACCTCGCCCTGGCAACAATTGTCTCGATCCACAAGGAGGGCAAACCGAAGGATGAGTGTGCCTCGTACCGCCCCATCTCCCTCCTCAACATGGAGGTGAGGATCATGGCGACCATCCTAGCTAAACGCTTGCGGTCGGTCATACCAGACCTCATACACATGGATCAGTCGGGGTTTCTGCCGGATAGGGCGACCAAGTTGAACCTCTGCCGCGCACACAATTGGTTGCAAGAAGTCAAAGGGAGGAGTGAGCCCCACTGGTTCCTTTCCCTCGACGCGGAGAAGGCGTTTGACGCAGTACACTGTCCGTTTCTGATGGCGGCACTACAGAGGTTTGGCCTTGGCCCTAAGTTCCAGAAGTGGGTTCAGCTCTTGTACACGGCGCCGAGAGCGCGGGTTCGGGTGAATGGGAGGTTTTCCCAACAAATTCCAGATCGGAAGGGGTACACGCCAGGGCTGCCCTCTGTCCCCCCTTCTATTCACGCTCACCATCGAAATTCTGGCAGCAAAGATTAGACAGAACCCAGAGATCTGTGGCTTCTCCCAGGAAATCTCAGCGTCAGCACAAGAAAAAATATCATTATACGCGGATGACGTGCTACTGTTCATCACTAAACCTGAAACTACAGTCCCGGAGCTGTTCAGGGAGTTGGATGGCTATGGTGCGAGGGCGGGTCATACCATAAACTGGCACAAATCGGTTCTCTATGATCCACAGGGACTGGAACAAGGGGGAAACCTACCGGAGCAACTAGTCCATACCCCGGAGGGATTCCAGTACCTGGGTACCTACATTACCCTGGATAGGAAACTTTCCTTCAGTAAAAATATAGAACGGATTATGGAGAGCGCGGTGACGGATATGACCAGGTGGCGGCAGCTGCCGCTCACTCTATTAGGCCGAGCGGCAATGTACAAAATGATTGTACTCCCTACGTTTCTATATGCGCTCCAAAACGAGTATTACCCACTCCCGGCCAAGACGATACCCAAAATTTATGCAGACCTCCGTACCTTCCTGTGGCTGGGGAAACAGCGGCAAGTGGCCCTATCAACGCTACAGCGCCATCAATATAGTGGAGGGATCTCACTCCCCAACCTAGAGGCCTACTATTGGGCGGAACACCTGATACCAATAAATGATTGGCTGCATGCACCAGTGGACCACCCGACCTATACGTTGGAAAGGTTCAAAATGTCCGCCAAAAACCCATTGTATTATCTCTACGGAGGGGCGGTGCGGGCACCGCTTCTACCGGCGACGGTGATCACTCTGATCGCCTGGACCAAGGCTACAAGGCGAATGGGGTGGGAAAGGAAACCTACCCGACAGACGCCGCTGTGGCACTGCCAATAGTTAAGAGAACTCAGTAAGCTGCGCGGCTTCCGGAGATGGGATGATATAGGTATCTCAACTATAGGGGATGTGATTGCAAAGTCCTTTCAGGCGCTTAGGAACGAATTTGGGTTGCAAACTACACAATTCTTCAAATACACACAGTTGAGGCATGCATGTAGGGCCCAAAACATTACGCTCACGGAGATTCCGGAATATGCACCACTGGAGGGTAGGCTGCTTCAGGAACAGGTTATGAGCCAGGCGGTATCCCTCACATACAAAACTTTGGCAAATAATATGCTAGGCGACTTGGTAGGGCTGAGGGGCGTGTGGGAGGCGGATGTGGGAGAAATGGAAGATTTGGATTGGGAGATCGTCCTCATGCATCCCCGGGAGGTGGCGATCAAATCGAGACTACGCCTCATACAGCTGAATGTGCTCCACAGAACCTATTTTGATAGGGTACGACTCCTTAAAATGGGGAGAATAGAGGGCTCGACCTGCCTTAGATGCCGCCACCACCAAGGGAACTTTTACCTCACAATATGGGCATGCGACATAATACAGACATATTGGTCGCACATATTCACGGAGCTAGGGGAGGTCTTGGGAGTGACTCTGTCGCAAGACCCAAAATTGGCGCTATTGGGCATGACAAACGAGGTGGACCTGCCACGCCCCCTGCTTATCTTTCTGGTACTCGCATTGGTGGTAGCGAAAAGGGACATTGCAAAGTACTGGGGGGCAACGGAAATGCCTAATATAGAGGAGTGGAGGAGGGGCTTGGACTTATATATGGCTGCAGAAAGAGTGACTTATAAAGCCAGAGGCTGCCCAAAAAAAAAAGTACCGGAGAGTATGGGCAAAATGGAGGCAATACCATGGATTGGAGGGTGGGCAATAAGGGGGGAGCACGGGGTGGGGAGATCTAGAGCACAGTGGACCTAACAGAGGACACAATGCGGTATGTGTGCGCACTGATTAATCTCACTATAAAAGGGAGGGGACATGAGTCCCAGACTGGGATGATGTACTGTCTGTGCTTGGTGGTGGGAGGGGGGTAGAGGGGTGTATGCTGCTTTTTGATTTATCTGTTTTTTGTTAAATGTTATGGATATAAATTGCAAACTAAGAGTTGTAGAACCAAAAAGTTGCGCAAATGGCTGACAGTGGCGGAATGTTGACGCCATGCCGGCTGATGACTGTCTCTATGCATATACGTATGGATGCAACAATAAAAACAAACTTTAAAAAAAAAAAAAGGTAGTGAGGTAAAGGAGAGTGGAGTGTCATAAAGTGAAGTAGAGTGGTGTGGAGTGGCGCACAGTAGAGTTGAGTGGCGTGGAGAGCAGTAAAGTGGGGTGTCATGGAGTTGTGTACAGTGTTTTGGAGTGTCTTGGAGGAAGTATAGTGTCATAGAGTGGAAGGGCTGAGTGGTGTAGAGTGGAGTACAGTGTCAGAGTTGAGTAGAGTGTTGTACAGTGGAGTGGCATAGAATCTGGTGGAATGGTGTAGAGCAGAGTGGAGTGGAGTAGAGGGTGTTGTGTGGAGTGAAGTAGAGTGTTGTTAGAGTACAGTGGAATAGATTGTCATAGAGTTGAGTGGTATAGAGCGGAATGGACTGGAGAAGAGTGGAGGAGTGTGTCACAGAATAGAGTGGAGTAAAGTGGCATGGAGTGACATAGAGGGAGTTGCATAGTGTCGTAGAGTGCAGTAGTGGTGTAGAATGGTAGAGAGTATTGTAGAATGGCATAGAGTGGAGTAGAGTGATGTAGAGTGGAGTGGCATAGAGTGGGGTAGCGTGTCAGTGGAGCAGAGATTAATGGAGGGTGTTGCGTAGAGTGGAGTAGAGTGTTGTTAGAGTACAGTGGAATATATTGTCATATAGTTGAGTGGCATAGAGTGGAATCGAACGGAGAAGAGTGGAGTAGCGTGTCACAGAATAGAGTGAAGTAAAGTAGCATGGAATGGCATAGAGGGAGTTGCATAGTGTTGTAGAGTGCAGTAGTGGTGTAGAATGGCATAGAGTGGAGTAGAGTGAAGAAGAGTGGAGTGGCATAGAGTGGGGTAGCGTGTCAGTGGAGCAAAGATTAATGGAGTAGAGCATCATAGAGTGGAGAGGAGTAGAGTGAAGTAGAGTGGCCTAGAGTGAAGTGGCGCAAAGTTTAGTGGTGCAGAGTAGATTGGCATAGAGTGCAGTGGCTTACAGTGCACTGGTTTTGAGTAAAGTTGTGTAGAGTACATTGGCGTAGAGTGCAGTGACGCAGAGTAGCGCAGAGTGCAGTGGCATCGAGTAGAGCTGCGCAGAGTAGATTTCAGTAGGGTAGAGTGCAATGATGTAGAGTGGAGTGGTGAAGAGTGGAGTAAAGTTTTGTAAAGTGAAATAGCATAGAGTGGAGTAGTGCAGGTTTGAGTGCAGAGGTGTAGAGTAGAATGGCATAGAGTAGAGTGATGTAGAGTGCAGTGGTGCAGAGTAGAGTGCAGTGCATTGATTGTAGTGGCATTGAGTGTCATGGCATAGGCTGCAGTCATGCAGAGTAGAGTGTCAGAACGCAGAGTAATAGAGTTCAGAGTCCCGGAGTGCAGGGTCATAGAGTGCAGAGTAAAGTGGCACAGAGAGCAGTGACGTAGAGTACAGTGGTGCAGAGTAGAATAGAGTGGCATAGAGTGCAGTGATGTAGAGTGAAATGGTATAGCGGGCATAGCGCGCAGTGGCATAGAGTAGAATGTTGTAGAGTATAGTGGGGTAAAGTGCAGTGGTGCAAAGAAGTTAACATAGATGCTGTGGTGTAAGGTGCATCGGCTTTGAGTAAAGTGGTGTAGAGTGCAGTGGTTTAGAGAACAGTGGCATAGTATAGACTGCAGAGGCGTAGAGTGGCACAGAGAAGTCAGTGGCATAGAGTGGAGTAGAGTAATACGTGGAGTACATTGTTCAGAGTAGAGTATAGTGGTGCAGGGTAGAGAGCAGTGGCATAGAGTAGAGTGGTGCAGCATTGATTGCAATGGCGCAGAGTGGAGTACAGGAGTAAAGGGAAGTGGTGTAGATTGGAGTGGTGAGGGTAGAGTGGAGTGGTACAGAGAAATGGCATGCATTGGTGTAGAGTGCAGTGTTCAGAGTGGAGTGACATAGACTGAAGTGGTGTAGAGTGCAGTGTCGAAGAGTGAAGTGGTGAATAGTATAGGGCACTTGCATATAGTAGAATGGTGCAGAGGCAGGTAGAGAGGCGTAGAGTGAAGTGGCGTAGAGTTCATTGTCATAG
Organism: Lissotriton vulgaris; assembly: GCF_964263255.1. NCBI lineage: Eukaryota > Metazoa > Chordata > Amphibia > Caudata > Salamandridae > Lissotriton > Lissotriton vulgaris. The sequence goes on along the minus strand of NC_141693.1, from coordinate 1,059,729,819 downwards.
AGTTGCAGTTGTGTACTGTAGCTTAGAGTGGTATAGAGTGCATTGGCGTAGAGAAAAGTAGAGTGGTATAGAGTGGTACAGAGTACAGTGCAGTGGCAAAGAGTAAAGTGACATAAAGTAGAGTGAATAGAGTAGAGTGGCAGAGAGTTCAGTGGCAGAGAGTGCAGTGCTGCAGAGTAGAGTGTCAGAGAGTGCAGAGGTGTAAAGTAGAGTCACATAGAGTGCAGTTGCATAGAATAGAATATAGTGGAATACAGTGCAGTGGTGCAGTGTAGATTGGCATAGAGTGCAGTGGTGTGGGTGTATTGGTTTTGAGCAAAGTGTTAAAGAGAGCATTGGCATGGAGTGCATTGGCATAGAGTGCAGTGTTGCAGATTGGAGTGGCATGGAGTGGAATGGTGCAGAGTGGAGTGGCCTAGAATGGAGTGACGTAGAGTGCAGCGGCGAAGAGTGCAGTGGTGCATAGTACAGTGGGGTAGAGTGCACTGGTATGGAGTAGAGTGGTGCAGAGCAGATTAGAGAGGCATAGATTGAAGTGACATAGAGTGCAGTGTCATAGTGCAGTGGTGCACAGCAAGTTACAGTGGCATAGTGTGCATTGATGTAGAGTGCAGTAAAGCAGCATATACTGGTGCAAATTTAGAGTGGTAGAGAGTTCAGTGGCAGGGAGTGCAGTGCAGCAGATTAGAGTGCAGTAGAGTGCAGTGGTGTAGAGTAGAGTGGCATAGCCTGCATTGGTGTAGAGTGCAGTGGCGTGCAGTGGTACAGAATAAAGTTACATAGAATGCAATGGTGTAGAGTGGCATAGAGTAGAGTATAGAAGTGTACAGTGCAGTGGCGCAGAGTAGATTGGCATAGAGTGCAATGGCGTAGAGCATGGGTACTCACAAACATTTGCCCAGGGGCCGCAAAGTGCAGTCTGGGGAGTGACCAAGGGCGACACTGATGCCAGCAGGGTGGTGGTAGGCGGTCTGGGTGGATTAGGGATTTTTTAAAGAGGTGTAAAATCATGCTAAATAAGCGGAAAAGCATTTATTTGCAGGTTAATAAATGATTGGCTGTTTATTTAACATTTGTTTCTGTATATTACTCCGCAACTAAACAGCAGCTTGTGAAGGTCAAGAGGGCAGCAAGCGGCCCCAGGCCGTACTTAGAGTATCACTGGTGTAGAGTGTATTGGCTTTGAGTAAAATGTTGTAGTGTCCAGTGGCGAAGAGTGCAGTGCCATTGAGTGCAGTGGCATGGATTGGCACAGAGTGGAGTGGCACATAGTGGAATAGAGTGGCGTAGACTTCAGTGGCATAGAGTAGATTGTTTCAGAGTAAGGTGAAGTAGAGTGTAGGGGTATAGAGTAGAATGTCACAGAGTGCAGTGGTGCAGAGTAAATTAGAGTAACGTAGAGTGGATAGGCATTGAGTGTAGTGGCATAGAGTGGAGCAATGCAGAGTTCTGTGGCGTAGAGTTCAGTGGCATAAAGTAGAGAGGCATAACGTAGAGTGGGATAAAGTAGAGTGGCAGAGAGTACAGTGTTGCAGCGCTTACTGTTTTAGAGTGCAGTGGCATATAGTAGAGTGGCATAAAGTAGAGTGGCAGAGAGTGCAGTGTTGCAAAGTATGCTGTCAAAGAGTGGAGTGCAGTGGTGAAGAGTAAAGTGACATAGAGTAGAGTGGTGCAGATTAGAATAGATTGGCGCAGAATGCACAGACAGTACAATGGTGCAGAGTGTTGTGGCGGAGAGTACAGTGGCGTACAGTGCAGTGGTGGAGAGGAAATTAGCGTAGAGTGCATTGAAATAGAGTACAGTGGTGTGGAGTGCATTGGCATAGAGTGCAGTGGCATAAAGTGGTGCAGAGTAGAGTGGAGTGGTGCTGAGTGCATTTGCACCCAGTGCAGTGGCGTACAGTAGAATATTTCAGAGTGGAGTGCACTGGTGCAGGGTAGCTTAGAGTTGTGTAAAGGGGATTTTCATAAAGTGCACTGGTCATACAGTGGAGTGGTACAGAATAGAGTGCATTGGCATAGTAAGTAAGTAATTTTTTATTTGCATAGTTAATGAAAACCATTGCAATAAAACCATTAAAATTACGTCTACACGCAAAACATTTCTCACTATAAGCATAAAATTACATCTGCATATTTAAAATGATATGAATTCTGTTTCAATTTTCCATTTAAAATCGTAAGCTTGACTATTTTTTTTTTTACGATAATTGTTAAAAACGAGATATAACTTGTATTTTAATGTTATCTGAGAGTCAATGAAGGGTGAAGTTTCGACATTTTCTTTTCCACCACCTTCATAAACTTCACGAAACTACAGTTCAACTACGGGTCTTTGGATGCAAAGCAGGTAAGAACTGCTTGTCTTCGTGACCGTATTCCTCACTGGTTAAAGTGAAATTTTAACAAACATTTCCGTTCCTCCAGCAATTTGTCACAGGAACACAACAGATGCGGCATGTCCTCAGGCGCCATGCCACATAAGCAACAGAGGGATCCCGCCTTATCCTTAAGCCAGTGTGGAAAATGGCAGATACATGGTAAAAGGCCCAATCTATACTTTAAAAACTTCAACTTAGTAGTTTTTGAGTATCCCAAGTCAAGATAACTCTGTTGTGCTTGTGCGGGGTAGGAGTTTAAGGTCATCCATCCATTCCGACCATAAATATTCATTTACGGTTCCCTTCTTGGCTTTCCGGACTTTATCCCAAGCGGTTATGTACGCCCCCTGTCTTGCCAGAAGCTGTCTCTGGCCGCCAAACTCAAGCCTAATTTGAGCCAAGGAGGTATGTTTGGGCAGGCTAAAAATAATCCTATATACAGCTGTAACTGTATTGTCCAAAATCACTGCATCTCTGCCTCTCTGTACTTCACTCCCATAAGTAATTGTTGGCAAGAGCTTGGCTCGTATTACTTGTGACAGGGGCAAGAGAGATGGACTGCATTGACATAGAGTGAAGTGGCATAGAGCGCAGTGTTGCAGAGTAGGGTGGCATAGATTAACTGTGATTTATTCAACGCTGATAAACCTGCTACAATTCAAATTTCCAACAGCCATTACTTACTTACTGCGGACCCGCAAAGCAACCACCGGACTCACTCTGGACCATCTGCTAGAGGCATCCTGATTTATACAACTCTGACTCTTCCAGACCAACACATGCGTCTTTTACCTGATTTACACAGGATTTCCGCATACCTACTATTGGAATTCCCATTGTGTACTACGCCACTGTCATTAATTATGAGTAACCTGGTCCTGATGATGGCCTTACCACTTCAACAGGCCGAAATGCCGTCGACTATTGCAGCAAAAATCTCGGAGCTAATTCCATGAAGATACCTATCTTGATTCCTCTTGTATATATTATAATTTATTGTTTGGGTATCTCCACTTTGTAAATGTCACCACCAACTGTGTGTTTTTTTGTTTCGCCCTTCGTATCACTGTACATACTTCCTAACGTGACACTTGCACCATCACCATTTCACGAGCACTTGTGCACAGTATCCCACAGGTTACATGCCATTCAATGTAACTCAGTGCTGCTCTTTTCTACATGTCAAAAATGTATCAAGTCATTTAAAACAAATATATATAAATTACAAAATCTCATTTCTTGGTTGTCAAATTATATTTTTGTCTCCCTTGTTTCTCCCCGTGCTTCCAGTAATTAGTTGTGCTGTTTTACAACTGACCACTAACTAATACCCTTACAGACATTGATTGCTGTATGATATAAACATTCTAAGGGTGGCATTTTCAAAACAGTAATTTAAAACCCGATTTGACCATTAGTTCAATTTAAAATTCTTATTCCAATGAGCCCTCAAACCATTGTTCTAGTTAGCCCAAACTGAGGTTATGCATTATAAGGAGTTATAATGTAACCCAGTGCTTTTCTATGGCAGAGCCAGCCTTGCTGGAGTTAAAAACTACTTTGGAGGTTTTTCACTGCCAGGTCATGTAAATCTTTAAATATGCATGTCCTACTTTAAATACTTAAATACCATGCACTTCACACTATGGGCATTTAGGGCCTACCCTAGAGGTGACTTATAAGTATTAAACAAGTATTGGCATTGCCAATAGGCCTCGCCTTTGGGACCTTCTAAGTGTTGAGTTATCCAGCACAATATCCTTTGTGCAACAACATCAACCATTGCATGGCCAAACACGTACAAGGTCCCAGAGGTGAAGCCTATTGGCTATGCCATTGCTTGTTATAATTGCTACTTTTTCGTCCTCCTGCCTGCTTTCTTTGCGCCCTCTCACCTCATCAACACATGCACAATAAGACCTCAGTCTGAACAGCGCTCTGTTATTTTGCAGCTACAATTAGGTGATTCTGATCAGATAAACCACAGTAATTTAAATTGGGAAATTCTTCTAAACATATCTCAGTTACTACAGCCAATAGGCTCTCGGCTGACTACATTTCCTGAATAGCAGGTTAACCTAGATAGACCCTCGAGGGATCTAAAGATGGTTGACTTTGTGCTACTTCTTCTTTACCAGGTGGTTTCTTCTGGTGGCCCCCCTCATAGTTTATTCCCTGCTTGGACAGTGCTCGGAGGTTCTGCTTGAAACTTTCAATGGAAGTAAGCACTTGTGCTGTTCTGGCCACAACTCTGGTGTGAACTCCTGGAATAATTAACTGTGCAGGAGACGTTGGCATGAGTGATGGGGAGAATCTTTCATCCAACTGTCCATCTGAAATAAATTACACTGCCGATCTTGCACATTTAATTTCAGTCACATAAGGTTCTAGCTCACAGACTACCGCATAACTGAGATACATGCATGGGGTAACCTTCCTCCTTTTGCAGCCACACCTGTGGCAGTCCTGCTAGTTTATATTAAGCCAGTGAAGTCAAATAATCAATGGGTAAATCATAGCTGGCACCGAAAAGCTTTTAGAGCCTGGGGTGAAATTCGATAACCGTTTTGGTTTGCCGCTGTGTATCTATACGACTTTCCAAGAATTCACTCATTCTGGTTCACCAGCTTGTGACAGAGGTCGTTTAGCAAGCACTATGTTTACTGCGAATAGAGTTAACCACTAACAAACCACGAAAACATGTGGTGAGATGTTGACCTTGTGAGAAAAAAAGTGCACTTTGATTAATCGTGCACACAATGTCACACCTCCTCCCAATGTAGGTCTAGTGAAGGAGATTCAATTGATTTAAATGTAGTCACAACTATAGATCCTCAGCATTGGCCCATTTTCGGTCGCAAAATTGAAAGGATGAACTTGCAGACATAAGGCTTTCTCAGGGGAAGGCCTGGATAACACCTTGAATTGAGCACCTCCGATTCTGGGTACATCACTTCATCTCCCCGCGCCTAAAAATGAACGTGCCTGTCTCTTATGCAACTGGTGCTCATGTAAAGTGCTCTGATACCTTTGGGTTGGGTTTGTGCTATATAAAACTGGGGAAAAAAGAAAATAACGCCTTTAGAGACAACTCCTTACACACACAAGCAACAGCTACACAACAGATAAGAACTTCAATATGCACCACACTTAGCCTAAAATGGCACACCAATCATACAGATGGCAATGTGAAGCTGCCGGACTAACAGTACATCCCATTGCTCACACATTCACTCCCAAGGTACCATTTTAGTTACACGAACAGCACCAGAACCAACGAACCAAAGGGTGGAAACGAGCATCATTGTGACTAGGGGTACACCTTATGATGCACAGACCCCAAAGGTTCAAACAAGGCCCACACAGGGGTTATTCGGTACAAACAAAAGAAATGTGCACTAAGTACAAGTTTGAGCTTACTGATCCACTTACAAACTTCACACAGTGACACCTTGCCACTGGGACTACAGTCAACGCAAAACCCCAGAACCGATGAGAAGGGCCAAGACTGCCCTGAGCTACACCAGGCCACAAGGCCAAAACTCACTAAACAAATGTGCAGAGCTTAACCCAAAAGGTAACCTCTCCAGACATGGGATCACTACAGTGGCTTACAGGGAGAATGCAATCGACATGCCAAATGGAAGACTGAACAGCAACAGGTCTTTTAAAACATTCATTATGCAAAAGCTCTTTAAAATTGGGAATTTCTAAATGAAATGATTCTTAAATAAGTCTAGGGGGCGTGGCTAACAGTCGACTAAGATGGCTGCTTGACCCACAAGCTCCGGGGAGAACACAGGCCTTCAATCAATCTGCACATGAATCCGGGAGCACACGGACCCCCAAGAGCCAGAGCCTGAACCCGCGGCTGGGCGGCAACAGCCGGTGAAACTCCTGTACAAATCCAAAGCCGGGAAGTCGGATTACCACCGACTACGTAGGGGCGGCCTAACTGCACAGAGGAGACCGGGGGCTAAAGTACACACCAACACCGACACAGGACGCAAGTAACCCGGCCTGCATCTGGGGGCATCACACGCAGGAAGGAAGCAACCGCGAGGAGCGGCCGCGGGAAGCTCAACGAGGAAGCGGCAGTGAGTAACGGCCAACCTGAACCACCACATCATACGCGGTGTAGTGAAGGGCCACAATTTCAGACACGGGCCGTAAATTCAAACAGAAACCATATCACCCAGGTCGTAAGGGCTTGGGACCACAAAAAGACCCAAACAGCACCTGAACGCGATGCAAAGGCTCGGAGAGGCCGACCCGGCATATTAAAGGCGGAAGGTACGTGACAGCATTTCCCGCAACAGTAACGTGCTCATAATCCACCGGGCCAGGCACATTGCGGCTAGAACATTGCAGAAACCCCTATTGAAATATCTCTGCACCTAGGAAAGGCAGTCTGCGAGTACTACTGCACGCATAGATTAGAATAAAGGCCACTCTGGGGACAATTACGGCGAGCGCCATTCACCACCTCACACGGCGAGTAGGCGGAGTAGCAGAAGACACCGAATACGCTGCAGCCATAATCCACCATCAGAAAGAACAGCCGTAAAATGCTCTGAAGTACACAGAGTGCAATCATGCGACCAGGGCTACTGCAGAGAACGAATCGGACACAAGTTACCCACTGCCATAAGGGAAGACTCTGCAAGACAACTAAGGGGAGAGCAGTGGCATTGAGAAGCGCAGGGGGTGAGCTACTGGAAGAAAGGACACTACTGATGCGGAGCCACATTTCCTGATACCGCCAAATAACGCAGGAATAGTGGGGAATAAACGTTAAAAGAGAGGTCGCCATATCCAAAGCTGACCACGCAGACTGATGCTTGATAGCCTCCTTAAAATCACGCTACAGGAAAAGTGCTGCACCACCACACAAGCCACAGCTCACTCCACATATGAAGAAGCAATGGCGGGCAGAGGACCTAGGAACGCCGCCGCCCAAGCTAAGTTGGACAAATTCGCATTCGAAAAAAACTCCACGTCGCAGTCAGAAGGACGTACGTCCACAGGCAAAAACCAGGAAGGAGAAGGGGCAAAGAAGATCACTCTAGAAGACATTATGACGGCCTTAACGAATGTCCAAACCACGGTTGGAGCTATCTCCACTGACGTCTCCCTCCTGCGAGCGGACCTCCACAAAATTGCGGACAAGGTGAAAGAAGTTGAAATAGTGGCAAAATCCCTAGTGACGGACACATCAGAATTACAGACTGAAGTCTCCCTACTTAAAAAAGACAATAAGCTGCTTGCAGACAGAATAGACGACCAGGAAGGATGCGCACGACGCAATAATGTGCGCATAATTGGAATTCCGGAGACAGAAGGCAAGCAAGCAATGGACCTGTACGTGGAATAACTGGTGAAGACGGGACTGCAACCCAAGGGGCTCTCAAACTTTTTCACAGTGGAGCGAGCACATAGAGTTCCTGGCGGCAGACCGAAACCGGGCCCCCCCCCCCTCCCCCCCCCCCCCCGAGACCGGTACTCGCACAACTATTTAACTACAGGGATAGAGATGTCATACTGCAGGCCGCAAGAACCTCTCTGCCTATACGGGTACAAAACTCAACAATATCCTTCTTTCGGGATTACACGGCTGCAGTGTCCAAGCGCAGGAGGAGCTTCCTGGAGGTCAAAAAAGTGCTAAGAGCAAGGGAATTGCCCTATTATATGCTTTTCCCAGCAAAACTTAGAGTAATGGCTGACGAACGGACATGGTTCTTTGAGACACCAGAGGCAGCGCAAGACTGGATAGATGGATGGCGACAAGTGGGAAGCAGCAATCGGGGAAACAGACATCACCGCCGGCGTGAGGGAGAAGAGGAGTCAGATACGCAAGAAACCAGAAACCAGGACCCAGGTCACTCGCCAAGACATGAAGAAGAGTAGGCTGCTAAGCAACATCACTAAGACAAGAGACTACCGGCAGAAAGTACCATCGTACTGAAATCACGGCTGGGGCAGCTATGGAAGCAGACTATGGCCGGCCTTGGAGGGCAAGACGGTCTGGGGACTCCATTGGTCCTTTTACCCCGGACACGCAAGTACTATAATGTTGGGAGGGGGAGAGCGCTCTGCTAAGTTGGGGTGGCGGGAAGTTGCAATACTGCGAAGCAGGGAGGCAGGGAGGGTGGGGAGGTTTAGGGAGGGGAAGTTAACAGTTCACGCAATTTGTTTGCACTTGTTAGAGGCAATAGAGACAGTGAAGACCGACGATCAGTAGATAGGTTTCTAACTCAAACACACATTACACACTACAGACACTGTTCTATCGTACTCACGATGGAAGGACACTGCACGAATACGCATACTGACACAACCCTTTATGTTCTCCTCATTAGAACATCACACTTATGGCCCACTACACACTGCCTAGTAACGCTGATGTGACGACGCAAGAGACCTCGGTCATCCCCCTTAAAATCGTAACTTGGAATGTAAGAGGACTGGGCGACAAGATAAAGAGGGGATTAGTCCTACAGGCACTAAAGCGACACAGCCCAGCACTGGCACTCCTACAAGAAACGCACCTCACGGGGTCAGCATGTAAGGCAATGGACAGGTGGGGATACAAAATGCCTGCACACTCTGAATTCTCCACGGGATCTAGAGGCACAGGCATTCTAATTAAAAAGACTTCAACATTCATAATCCTCCAGACTAAAATAGATGATCAGGGATGGTTTGCAGCGGTGCAGGGTCAATGGGAAGGCAGGCTCCTGAATGTTGTATCGGTTTACATACCGCCGGCACTTCACACAGTGGCTCTACCGGCGCTCGGAGAATTCCTACTGGCGCTACCAGAAGGGAATCTCATCATAGGAGGGGACTTTAATACCACAATTGATGTGGCACTAGATAGGTTCCCAACTCGAACACAGACACCTGGGCCTTCACGTTTCCGAGGGTTTCTAGAAGCAATGGGCCTCGTAGACGTATGGAGGCACACACACCCGGAGACTCAACAGTACACATACCATTCCACAGTCCACAACAGTCTATCCCGCATAGACTATTTTCTAATGCTGGACTCTAGACTCCAAAATATTGAGGACGTCGACATAAAGCCTATAGGCATATCGGACCACTCCCGATGATATTTACACTTTCCTGTGGAGAAAAAACCCGCAGACGCCTATACCCCATATACCCAAGGAACCTTACGGTCCTGACTATCAAAAAGGCACTCCGCAAAGCGACCAAACTCTATTTCGAAGAAAACACGGCCTCAGTAGACTCAGCAGTAATAGTATGGGAGGCTTATAAAGCGGTATTTAGAGGGCAGGCAATAGCGTCAATCACTGGGTATAAACGAGATCAACAAAAGGAACTGACAGAGCTGGAAGTGGCTCTTCTGGCGGCGGAAACAGCACACTCTGCAATCCCGACCCAAGACACAGCCCACACCCTAAAATTACGCCAGCAGCAATATCGAGATTACCTGAGAATACGGACGGTTGGGAACATTACGGCGACGAGAGACAGAGTGTATGACGTAGGGGACAAAGCTGGTAAAATGCTGGCTTGGCTAGATAGGAAAGGGGAAGGCGTAAGAGGAATACAGCAGCTACGAACGAGGGATGGGACACTAGCATCACACCCAGAAGACATAGTACGTATCCTAGCAGATCACTTTAGGGAGGTATATACCCCCACTGTAGACCTAACAGAAACGGACATATGAGAAACCCTCAGGCACATTGAGATGACCACCCTTACACCGGAAACGGCCTTGGAGTTGGAAGCGGACCTAACGCTTGAAGAACTCCAAACTGCAATACACTCTGTAAAATCAGGGAAAGCACTGGGACCGAACGGAATACCCATAGAATGGTACAAACTAATGGCGGAAACGATGGGCCCGCCTCTCTTGGCTATGTACGAAGAGAGTTTAGAACAGGCCGAACTTCCATTAGACCAATGTATTGCGACGATAGTGGCGATCCCGAAGCCTGGTAAACCACCAACAGAGTGTACATCCTATCGCCCAATCTCATTGCTAAACGCAGAGGGCAAAATCCTAGCAAAACTATTAGCTAAAAGAATGATAGCCCACCTGCCACAACTGATACACCCGGATCAATTGGGGTTCATGCCCCACAAGAACACAGCCCTCAATCTTAGACGAGTGCAAGGAGCAATAGCACGGGCCACAGATCTAGCAGAACCGGCTGTGATATTGTCCTTAGACGCAAAAATGGCGTTTGACATGGTGGAGTGGCAATATTTATTTGGCCCATATGGGCTTTGGCCCTAAGTTCTGTGCTTGGGTAAGACTCCTATATACTAAACCGGTGGCTCTAGTGATGGCTAATGGCCACATATCAGAGGAAATAGCCCTGGCACGGGAAACACGTCAAGGATGCCACCTATCGCCGCTGCTATTCGCAATAGCGCTGGAACCCCTGGCGACACTGATTAGAAAAACCCGGTTGTTAAAGGGGATCAGTTGGAAGGAGGGGTGGGAAGACCGTCTCTCACTCTACGCGGATGACATGTTGGTCTATCTCACAGAGCCAGAGAGCGGCATACCAGAACTACTTAATATATGTAACACCCATGGAAGATTCTCAGGGTATACGATAAACTGGTCTAAATCGGTTATGTACATCCTGCAGGGACCGAAGCCAATACTTTCGACAGAGTGTCCATTGCTGGCTACAGAAGATTTGTTTAAATACTTAGGAATACACGTCACTAAATCCACAACAGACTTCTTCTCTAAGAATTTAGCTCCCCCACTAGAGCGGCTGAAGGGTGACGTGACGCACTGGGCATCACTACCCCTCACACTCCCCGGCAGAGCAGCACTATACAAAATGAAGGCCATCCCTAGGTTCCTATACGCCCTTGAAAATACACCCGATTTGATCCCACCCCGATATTTTAAGCAGGTGGCGGCACAGGTTTCAGTTCTTCTTTGGGGCAACCGTCCGGCACGCATAGCTCAGGCGAAACTGTACAACAGCTGGTACGACGGAGGGATAGAATCCCAAATCTCCAACTGTACTACTGGGCCGCACAACTCAAAGTCATAAATCACTGGATACACATACCCCACGACGACCCAGCCTACAGCGCAGACAGGGCGCAATTGGGAACGAATAACATGCTAGCGGTACTCTATAACAGAGGTTTAGTCGCGAAGCTAGTGGGACCTACTAAACATACAGCGCTGATTTGGTATGCAGCGCAAGCCAGACTGGGATGGAGAGGGGTGATCACGAAACTGACCCCACTCTGGGACGCCAAGGCATTAGGACAATTACGGCGGAGTAAGGGCTTTACACAGTGGGACAACATAGGCATCTCCACAGTGGAAGATCTATGGGACAAGGGAACAGTGATACCATTTACACAGTTGCAGCAGCAATATAATATAGACCCGAACGAAAAATTTAGATACATGCAAATACGACACGCTTTACTAAGGGTACTCCCACTCGATACTGAAGTCCCTGAAGCTTCCCCGTTAGAGGACCGACTACTGACGGACCATATGCCCCAAAGTGTCCCTTCTCTCACATATCGAAAACTACTTAACAATCTGCCAGACCCCACAGGTATATTGAAAGAGAGTTGGACTGCAGAGGTAGGTGACATGGATGACCCAGAATGGAGAGAGGCCTTAGCATCACCTAAGGAAGTAGGCATCTCTACCAGATTGAGGTTAGTGCAACTTAAAATCCTGCATAGAATATATTATACTAGGACGACCCTACATAAAATACAGAGAGCACCACACCCTTTTTGTCTAAGAGGATGCGGGGACGAGGGAACCTTTTAACATACAATATGGGTTTGTCCAATAATAGCAAATTATTGGAGACAGGTACTACGCACTATCTCAGACTACAGAAACATCACTCCTACCAGAACCAAAAAGATGTTTGCTAAACATATGGGAACCTAACGACCTCACACGCTATGGGCAGTTATAGACTACACTGGGTCTATTAATCACCAAGAGAGACATCGCACAGAAATGGGGAGCGGCAGAGGTGCCGACATTGTCTGCATGGTGCAGAATCATGGACCTAACAATGATCATTGAACGTACAGTATACGCCACCAGAAAGTGCCCGCGGAAATGGAATAAGATATGGGTGGCATGGAATGCTTTTAGAGGGGACATTTGTGATCCGCTCCCAGAATCAGATGGAGATAGCTCAGATGACGAGTTAGAAGGGGAATAAGAGGGGATTAGAAATAGGATGAGGTACTGACACAGTAATAAGGTACACATAGATTTAATGGGACGATGTATTATAGGAGAAATGTGACCTAAGTCAATAATGGAATGTAATTGATTGCGGCCTGTATTGCCAATTTTACTGCTATTGTAATAAAAAATAGTTTGAAAAAAAAATAAAAAAAATAAGTCTAGCGGCATTCATTGGCCACATGTTCACGCTATGTTTTAGTTTACTGAAAAACACAAAGGCTTTGAAGAGCGGGAACGAGGTGTTTCTTATTTTAACAAAATGGCACCACACCCCCAACATTCCACAATCACTTAATTGCTAATTACGTGCCGTACTTTGGGATTGTCTCCGGAGAAAGGAGCCACTAGCACGAGGTAGGCCCCAAATTCTGCACAACTGAGTAAACAAGTGCAAGCTGTGGAACCCGAGGCAGCTTTACCCTGGCCCTCCTGGAGGCAGGAACATAAAACTAAGTGCTGCTGCTAACCTCTAGTGTGGGGGTCACATTCCCTGCACAGCCCACGGGACAGCTGGGGCTTGTATTTAAAAGGATGTCCTGTCGCTGCCACTGTGCTGGGGGCAGGGTAAAAAGGCAGGGAGTTTTACCGGGGTGCTGTGTTGCGTGGGTTTTAATTGCCCGTTTGGCTCCATTTAAAGACTTGTTCTGGGCTCTTTGTGCAGTTAGTAACTTTTCATAGTATCAGGTGGGGCACAGGGAGAAGACTTGTTATAGTAGCTGAATTGTCAAACCTGGAACAAGGAGACTTGCGATATAATGCCGGCTTCACCATTTCAGCAATTCTGTGTGATCTTGTGGAGATCGCATGATGTTCCTGTGCCTCCATCTTCCAAAAGCTGAACACTTGCATTACATGCAAAGAAGAAAAATGCACATTCTTCAATACACATTTGTGTAATCCTTACGCATGGCAAACAGTGAGACAACGTTCTCCCAAATCCTGCGTGTTTCATTCCACTTCTTACGCAGTTAAACTGATCAGGTTGTCTTTCTCCCCCGCCGGGTTTTTCTTTTCCTCTGTGAGCGACCTTTCTTCTCTTTCCTCGCTGTAATTTTTCGGTAGAACGATGTGGTCTATCGGCCAAAGCTGCCGACTTTGAAACTGGGGAACCAAGTTCAAGTCACGGCGTTGTCTCAACATCGTGTGGTTCTGGGCAAATCACTTAATCTCCCTGTACCTAAAAAAAATCTGATCTTGTGTAAAGTAATTTGGTGATCATGGTAAACCAATGCCCTTGGGCAGAGTTTGCGGTATATATTAAACGGTAACCTCTACATGCATATGCTACTTCCATAGGACCTTTTGACTGAAATTGACATGTTATTTTCTTTTTTATCACCTAATAATATTGTATTTATCCTAAGCGATCTTAATTTTTCCATTTGCATTTGACACGTTTCATATTTACCTAACTCGTTTTTGATCTCTATGTAATACGCTCGAAGGAGTTGCAATGGACCAGCACATTAGTGCTTACTGGGAACAGCCCACTGATTTCCACAAGCTACCAACACCTTTTATCCAGGACACGCCATCCATCACCTAGGAAGAAGAGCCTGATTGGTCATGTGTAGCTCTGTCCAGGGCGTTTAAAGGGTCAGCCCCATTCAATCCTAAAGTTCTCTGGAGACCATTAGCTCTAAGTCTGTCTGCGGAATCTTGAAAGTACAGATATGACAAAGGGGTCTCCTGGATACAGCAGTACGACTGAGTGGAAGCTGAAACATTGATCTGCGCCACCTTCTCCCACAGTGCTCGAAAATGAAGTGTCTTGCGGATCAAGCAAAAACGAGAGGTGCGTGCACGCGTCACAGCGAGCCATGTGTTTTGAATAATTGCGCACGCATCTGGGCACGATAATTCAAAACACATGGCACTCATGTGGGTAACCGCAAGCATTAGGCCAAAACACATAATGGAAACTCACCGTTTTTGTTAGAATGCCATAATGTCCGCAAAATTATGTTTTTGAAATCATATATCAACAATGTACTTTCACGGCGGAGCTAGCCGGCGTCGATGGCGGACGCGTGAGCCTTCGGCTCCTCGCATAGCCCCGGAATAATCCTGTTAAACTATCCTTAATTGTGCCGAACATGCCATAGCGGGCTCTCGAACATCTGCTGGCACCCCCTGCTGCCTTTGGAGAACTTTTGGACCGATTGCGGGCGAGCCTTCCCAACCACTTGAGGGTGCTGCTCCCGGCGGCGCGGCGGTGGAGAACTAGGCCGGCAGCCGCGCACTATCCTGGAGAGGTGGCCGGGCGACGTCATCGGGCGTGCGGCCTCAGCGCTGAGAGTGATCGGGCTGGGCGCGGACCGGACCGTAGTTTGGATTTGTCACTGATTGAGGCGTCCTTTCCTTCCTAGTCGGCGACTGCCCCATGAGTGAAGGGCCCGGAGGCTCTGCGGCGGGGGGCAGCATACAACACTGAACTCCTGCGCCACGAGGTGGAGCGTCCGTTAGCTTGGTGCCATAGCCGACCTGTCCGACGCCCCCTGGTCAAGGAGGGGCGAGATCGACCGGGGCAGGAACTGTGGTTCTGGCTGCCTTCTGGGCTGTGAGGGTGAGAGACTTGCTGCAGTGAAAGGAAGGGCTTCGTCCGCCATTGCAGACGCCATCTTGGTCGCGTCGGACACCCGGAGACTGGTGGCAGTACTTCGCCTGCTTACGAAGACCCCAGGGTTGCATACGCGGCCTGCTGCCGTAGAGGGGCTCCCCGGCTCTGCACTTCTACACATTAGGAACTACGATGGGGAAGAACGACACGGCCCAAGGGAAGCTCTCCTTTGAACGGCGCCGGCCAAAAGGGTCGGAGGTGGCGGCGCCGGAAACATCGCCGAAGGGAGCCATGGCGACAGCCCCGGCACCCACGGAACTCCGAGAAATGTTGGCTGCAATGGAGAAGGGCATTCATGGCGGAGCGTGTGGACAAACATACGGAGCGCCTAGACATGGCGGAGCGCCGTCTCACCGAAGCTGAGGAGGCTCAAACAGAGTGGGACAAAGAAAGAAAGCAGTTCGATAGACTACTACATTTTATCCGGGACAAGACAGAGGACTTGGAGGCGCGCTCCCGCAGATCCAACCTCCGTATCACAGGCGTAGCGGAAACTACACAAACGGGGAAGATGGAGTTGTACGTAGAGAAACTGCTGAAGCTGCTATTGGGTGAGGAGGTGTTTTCCCCATGTTCATTGTGGAACGAGCCCACAACCTCAGCCTGGCGCGCCTCCTCGCCCCATTATCGCGAAGCTACTTAACTACCGCTACAGAGACACAGCTTTACGAATGGCGAGGGAGAAGGGCAAACTACAACATGAGGGTATGGATATATCCATCTACCCGGACTTCACAGCCAGGGTGCAGGAAGAAAGGCGACAGTTTGCGCCATATAAAAAACAACTCCGAACTCTGGGCCTGGACTATGCAATGTTGTACCCCGCCAAGCTCCGTATAAACACCGGTGGGAGGTCGTATTACTTCACGGACCCTAAGGAACTTCATAAGTCCCTGAAGACTTGGAAGCGGGAGCGGAAGGAGGCCCGGCGAGGCCAGGAAGACGAAGCCGGCTCGACATCGAACCTGGAAGAACAGGACTAGAGGTCACTGTAGCGTGGTTTGGAACTCTTCAATGACGGCAGTCACCTGACCCTGGCACCATGAGGACTCCATGTTTGCAGAGGCGCGAGAGGCCTACATTCGCTCCACTAGGGTTGTTTGGTTAGGGGGTGGAGATGCTGATCGGACACAGGTCTCACGCGCTGCTGGTAAGGTAGTAGTTGCAGCGGGAGAAGGTATCCTGGACAAATGCTGCAGAATTGGGGGGACTGGTATGGGTGGGAGAGGGCTGTTACACTTGCTCTTCGAGGGGCACTGTTATGTAAGTGGGGCCGGACTGAGGCGCTGATCACACATTCCTTCGGAACAGTTGGTGGTGCAGTATTTTGGCGCGCTCTGCCCTGTTGCCTTTGGTTGTGATACTCTCTGAGGGGTTAGTGTTGAACTGTTGAACGCTACACTTTTTGAGGGTTGATGGGGGGGGTTCTTGGGTCCTGTCTGACCAGGTTGGGGGAGGTCGGCTGTGGGTGGGTTGGTGCTCGA
Source organism: Lissotriton vulgaris (assembly GCF_964263255.1). Lineage (NCBI taxonomy): Eukaryota > Metazoa > Chordata > Amphibia > Caudata > Salamandridae > Lissotriton > Lissotriton vulgaris. The sequence continues at coordinate 1,059,713,091 of NC_141693.1, read as the reverse complement.
GGGGTGGGGACTAGGATCTGGTTTGTTGGGGAGTGTTGTTGCCTGGGGTTGTTTGTGGGGTTTGATTGTACGGAGTGTGAACTGCGGTGTGGTGCTGTACCTGTTCAGAGACGCCGGCTGGCGATTTTGAGATTATGTGAACTGCTGTGTCCTTATTTGCCTATCCTTGCTACTTATGCACGAGTGTATTCTTGTAATGTCTAATGCTGCACCGAATTTGCTTACACATGCCCCGGATACGCTGAAACTGATGACTTGGAATGTGAGGGGTCTGAACGACTTCCGTAAATTAAGGAAGGTCCTTAGCTATCTTAGCAGACATCACGTGGACCTAGCCCTGTTACAGGAAACGCACTTACCACACTCCAGTAGAATGCTAAAAGGTAGGGGTTTGGCTGGGAACATAGTCGCCGCGGGCTTCACGACACACGCCCGTGGGGTGTTAATCTGGGCCAATCCCTCATCACAGCTGAAGCTCATTCCAGTGCACTCTGATCCGGAGGGCAGGTACGTCCTGGCTAGATGTGTGGGTAAGGGCCTAGATCTATTGGTGGTGAATGTTTATGGCCCCAATTATGACCACCCTGAATTCTACGCGACTCTGTCTGCTCTTGCCAGGTCATATGCACAGCCTTGGACGTTATGGGGCGGGGACTTTAACTTTGTATTTGACCCAACTATGGACCGTTCTGCGGGCATTGCTCGGCGCCCGGTGGCTTCGGCCTCATATATGAGAGCTGAAATGACTAAATCAGACTTGGTGGATGTTTGGAGGGAGAGGCACCCCACGAAGGGCGGTTTTACACATTACTCGGCCTTCCATGATGTCCACACTAGGATAGATTACTGGTTGGCATCCCCCCAGGTACTTGGTAATATTAGCGCATGCGAGGTCCTTCCACGCACACTCTCGGACCACTCCCCTATCCTCCTACACCTCTTAACAGCCAGGAAGGGGATCCCGGCCTTCACTTGGAGGTTCCCCCCTTTCGCGTTGCTGGATGACGCCTTCAGGGGGGGGCTCGTGGAAGACATAGAACAATACTTTGTGACAAACATAGGTACAGTAGACGACTTCTTTACGGTCTGGGAAGCTTTTAAGGTGTACATCAGGGGGGTGGCTATGTCAAAGCACTCAAGTGTGTTACGCTCCATCAGACGGGACCTCACCACTTTGGAGAATAGGATAGCGGGGCTGGAGGCTAGGCGACTGAAGTCAGGCGGCGATACTGAGGGACCGGCGATCACCCAACTTCTGTCCGAGTTTCAGGCTCTGGCGGACAGGGAGATCCTTTATATGGGCAAATATGCCACCGCCAGAGTGTACGGGGAAGGGGAAAGGCCTGGTGCGTTACTAGCGCGCATGGTCCGAAGCTCTAGACGCCCACTGGTCGTTGAGGAGCTGAGGACTCCGGAGGGAGACACAGTCACAGATGAGGAGCAGATACTAGAGACCTTCAGAAGATATTACGCAGGGTTATATCAGTCCAAGACGCAGGGAGTAGAGGACGAAATGGAGGACTATTTAGATCATATTGCTATGCCGTTTCTCAAGAACTCGGACAGGGAATTCTTGATGGCCCCCTTCCACCAGGACGAAATACTGGAGGCTCTAGCGAGCATGAGATCGGGCAGTGCCCCGGGCTCGGATGGCCTCACGGTTAGTTTTTATAAAGCCTTTAAGGACCTACTGCTGCCACACTTGGTTGCCCTCTTTGATGCAGTTTGTGAGAATGGCGAAATGCCGCCTACTATGCGCGAAGCGCTGCTCATCACTATACCTAAACCGGGGAAACCGCCTGACCTTTGCGGCTCGTACAGACCACTCAGCCTGCTGAATGTCGATGCTAAGATTTATGCAAAGGTCATAGCCACTCGGCTGGCCTTACTGGTCCCTGGACTGGTCGCCCCGGAGCAATCCGGGTTTGTCCCGTGCAGAAATTTGACCTACAACATACGCACGGTACTGGGCACTAAGCAGCATGTCAAGCAGGAGAACAGCGCGCTGGCAATCTTCCTTGACATGGAAAAAGTGTTTGACTCGGTTGAGTGGCCCTTCATGGTACGTGTACTGCGAAAGTTGGGTCTGGGCGAGCCATTCATGCAAGGATTGGGGCGCTGTACCATCGGCCCTCGGCCAGGCTACGTTTGGGCGATAGGGTGACGGAGCCGATATACATTGGAAGGGGCACGCGACAGGGTTGCCCCCTGTCGCCGTTGCTCTATGCACTGGTGGCGGAACCCCTGGCATGTGCCATACGGGAATACCACAGCCTGGAGGGTATTAGCTTCCCCACCTATAAAATAGGGATATCGACTTATGCAGATGATACATTATTGTATGTCAGAGACCCGGAGGCTAACTTGGCCGCGGTTCTTCGTGAGGTGGTCCGCTTCGGCTCACTGTCGGGCCTGAAGGTGAACTGGGATAAGTCGATTGCTTTTCCGCTCACCCCGGTGACACGGCCGTTCGCTATGGAGTACCCGCTGCAGTGGTCCTCCGACTCTGTTCGTTATCTGGGCATTCGCCTTCATACAGATCCTGAGATCCTAATTCGGGACAATTACGGGGTGGCATATAGCAAATTGGTCGATGACGTTGATACCTGGATCAGGCTTCCGCTCTCCCTTTCTGGTAGAATCGCTTTAATGAAAATGGTGGTGCTTCCCCGATTCCTGTTCCTCTTCCTGAATTTGCCTGTGGTATTGTCGAAGGTCTTCTTTAAACAACTTACTAAAGTCATGATACGACTGGCCTGGGGTGGCAAGCAGCCCAGAGTCCGATGGACGACCCTGATACTCCCCTGCGAGATGGGAGGACTGGGAGCACCGGACCTAGAACGCTATTATAGGGTAGCACAGGCAACGCATTTACACTCGTGGATTCATGGTGATGCTCGGACCCCGCACCTCATATTGGAGCGGCTGTTTGCGGACCCGCTCCCTCTGCCTGCCACTGTCTGCCTGCCCACGGACCGCACGGTTGGCCAGATGGACTCACTTAAAGCGACCAACCATGCCTGGAACCACTTGGTGAGTTCTCGTGGCTGCACATTGCTATACTCCCCATTGATGCCTGTCGAGTGGGCCCTTTGGCTTGACCCGTTGGGTGAACAAGGAGTGATTAAAGCCTTGCGGACCCTTGGCATAGTGAGAATGGAGGACCTATTCGCGGATGGCACGCTTAAAACCTGGGACCAGTTGACGGCCACGGAGTCAGGCCACACCCCGCTACAGAAATTCCAATATCATAGACTCCGCTCTACGTTCCGTGAAACATTGGGCCCTGACTTAGAGGAACCGGAGGAGGTCCCGGAACTGACCTATGTAATTAAATCCACCTCGTCGGCGAAGCTCATTTCGCAGGTTAACAAGTTGGGTGTAATGCATCAGCGCCTACAGCCTTCTAAGGCCAGGGAGGCCTGGCAGGTTGATTTTCAATCCCCCATAGACGATGTTATGTGGCGATACTGTTGCTCCAGCACGCGTAAGATTTCATTGAATGGCAGGCACCGGTTGGTGCATTTTAAATATCTACAGCGGGTGTACTATACACCTGAGCGTCTGCACCGCTATGGCCTTCGCCCCACAGCTGAATGCGAGCGCTGCCGGACAATGGTGGCGGACTTTTTCCATTTGGCGTGGTTATGTCCTGGGGTGCAGGCATTCTGGGGGGAGGTATTTGCCGAACTGGACCAGATTCTGGGGGAGACTCTGCCCCGCACACCGGCGCTGGCGCTTATTGGTTATTCTAAGCCACTGGCCCCCTCTCTGCGTCGTCTGGTGGACATGGCACTGCTGTTGGCGAGGAGGGTGGTGGCGGCATGCTGGATGCGAGGGCCCCTGCCAACCAAAACAAGATGGATGCGAGACCTACAGTATTGCTGCACCCAGACAGAACTATACAGCGACCTGTTACCGCCCAGGAGTAGGCCCAAGAATTTCTGGGATCTTTATAAAGAACACCTGCAGAAGGGGGAGGAGGAAGGCTCTGACACATCCGAGGCGGTTGAACTACAGGATAGGGTGGAGGAGTAAGGTCCTGACTGTGTTCTTCGCTATACAGAAGGGGGAGGAGTTGGGAGTGCTCCGAGTTAAGTGGGGGGCTGATGAGACTGGGGGCTGCCGGGGGAGGACCGTTCACTGCGGGAGGATAGACACTGGACACAGAGTAGGCACACATGGGGACATGATAGTTGGGGCTGGGTTGGCAGACACACAGACACACTCTAGAGGGTGGGGTTGGAGGTTAGTTGGGGTTGTTTCTTGACCTTGTCTCGGTACTAGATCTGTTGACCGCGATTGCAGTAGTAAATTGCCAGTTGCCACACCGTACCAACACGTGGCTTGTGACATAACACTTCTAATGGCACAGTTATACAATCGATGCATTACCACGTCGCCGGGCCCCCGGGATGCCGGCAAAAAGGCTGTGTACGAACTAGTACTTTGCTGCTCATGTGATGATCATAATGTATGAAGAGGTACACTGTGCTCATGTGTTACACTTGGTGGTGTCAATGGCTTTACTATCAATAAAGGTCTTTTTAAAAAAAAAAAACAATGTACTTTCACACTGAGAAACGTTAAGTTTTGATATAGAAAATAATACCAATAATACAGATTTAGAAAGGCTTCAATTTTTCTTGTCATGCTCTTTGTCTTTTGAGTTTGTTAAGTGTACATCAACAACAGGATCACTTTCCACACTTTCTATGTATGTTCTTTTTAGGTCTCGGCCTATTCCATTCCGCAGGAATGAATAGGACGAGTCTATAGCAGTGAAACCAAGAGTTAAACTAAGCTCTCCCAAAGAGGATTTCCACGAGTGCATGTGCTCTCGTGCACGAGCTTGCCCGAGCCTTCCTCCTGCCAGCAGCATTTCTCCTCTACTTACCATTTGCTCCTGTGCTTCCCCGCCCACTGCTTCACACTTCACGGCCGCCAGGCCATGACTCGCATTCTCCATGAGATTCAAAGCTCCCCTGGGCGTCTTCCTAGATCAGGATTATGCATGCCGCTCCCCCTTGTTAATTCCTTCTCGTTTTGCCTCTCTCTTTCGCAGACTCCCTTGGCCTACCTCCTCTATCTCTCTCTGCCTGTGCTCTCCTTTTCTCTCCATCTCTCAATCCCTCCCATTTTCTATCTCTGCCTGTCTCTCTCTGTTTCCTCCCACTCTCTGTCCCCATCCCTGCCACCCCTCTCTCTCCCTGAGTGTCCTCCCCTCGCCTCGCTCATTGTTGCTTCTTTTGCAGCCATTCTGTAAATCCCTCATTGATATCCCGCTACCTCCACTTGTCCTCTTGAAACCCTTCTCATGTGCGCCTTTTAAAACCTCTCATGTCCCCCCCCACCCTCCACCTCTCCTTCCCTTGCACCCCCCTTTCTTTGCTATTCTTGATTGAAATGTAAATGCATTTCATGCAGCAGCGAAAAAGCACCTTGTTTACAGAGTACTTCTAGTAAGTGATAGCTCACAATGTCCCACTTTGATAGCTGCGTCTAAAGTTTCTCAGTCTACACCTCTTGTAAATGCCCGCTGTCAGATGTCGAATCTCAAATGCCATCGCATATAAGTGTAGGTCTCGGCCTATTCCATTCCGCAGGAATGAATAGGACGAGTCTATAGCAGTGAAACCAAGAGTTAAACTAAGCTCTCCCAAAGAGGATTTCCACGAGTGCATGTGCTCTCGTCCACGAGCTTGCCCGAGCCTTCCTCCAGCCAGCAACATTTCTCCTCCCCTTACCATTTGCTCCTGTGCTTCCCCGCCCACTGCTTCACACTTCACTGCCGCCAGGCCATGACTCGCATTCTCCGAGAGCTTCAAAGCTCCCCTGGGCTTCTTCCTAGATCAGGATTATGCATGCCGCTCCCCCTTGTTAATTCCTTCTCGTTTTGCCTCTCTCTTTCGCAGACTCCCTTGGCCTACCTCCTCTGTCTCTCTCTGCCTGTGCTCTCCTTTTCTCTCCATCTCTCAATCCCTCCCATTTTCTATCTCTGCCTGTCTCTCTCTCTGTTTCCTCTCACTCTCTGTCCCCATCCCTGACACCCCTCTCTCTCCCTGAGTGTCCTCCCCTCGCCTCGCTCATTGTTGCTTCTTTTGCAGCCATTCTGTAAATCCCTCATTGATATCCCGCTACCTCCACTTGTCCTCTTGAAACCCTTCTCATGTGCGCCTTTTAAAACCTCTCATGTCCCCCCCGCCCTCCACCTCTCCTTCCCTTGCACCCCCCTTTCTTTGTTATTCTTGATTGAAATGTAAATGCATTTCATGCAGCAGCGAAAAAGCACCTTGTTTACAGAGTACTTCTAGTAAGTGATAGCTCACGATGTACCACTTTGATAGCTGCGTCTAAAGTTTCTCAGTCTACACCTCTTGTAAATGCCCCCTGTCAGATGTCGAATCTCAAATGCCATCGCATATAAGTGACCTCCAATGTCCTAAGGTCACCCCCTCTGTCTGATGTCACATGCTTCAATGCCTCTTATAAGCAGCCCCCGATGGTCCAATCGGACACCCTCTCTAATATGTCCGTTTTAATTTCTCACAATGGAATTTACAAATAGCCACAGATGCTTCTTGCTTGCCAACTGGAATAACTGTCTGATGTCACGTATTCACGCCACTCCTTTTAAATGGTACCCAACGTCGTATGCTTACTCTACATTTAATAAGCTGTGCCAAATGCTCATGCAGCTTCTACAGCTTTTATGATCTTTTCGCTGCAAAGTCATACACTTACACAGTATTCGTATGTACTTGTGAGACGCCGCATATCTTGTATGTAAATCACTCTGTTCCAGCCAGGAAAAGGCAACGTTCTGAAGAAGCATCTTAACTACAGGCTGCTGCAATCAGACCCCCTGGGTCGCAATTGTTAGCTGGCTGCCATCCATACATCATGTTTGGAATTCACAATGATCAAAGTGCTCTCCCGTAACACCAGTGTGCATAGGTGATTTCACACAATCTCTGTTAATCTCAGCAGAGCGTTTTTGACTTGGTTCATTTACACAAATAGCCCACTTCTGCTGCTGCACCAGGTATGACTATCTTGCCACAACCAAACCTATCCGCCACCAGTCTTCCTTTAACATCTAACCCATGTTTAACAATCTTTAAAAAAAACATAACATACAGCCTAACACTGGCTGCTTGGCTATAATTCGTAATCCATAAGCATCAAACTATTTTATAAGTAACTGACTCAGTCCTAGCCTTACCAGCCCTTCACACCAAAATGCACTCTGACAGGCATCTGTTGCTTCCCCAGCGTCTTGGCCTCACTTCATCTCCCCCCTAATTACATCCCGCTTTCACTTGAAAGGGACCGCCAATGCTTGTTTCATTAGCTCCCCATCTCTCATTCTGTCATCCTCCCCCTCGTCCCTCCCCCCCACCAGGTCTCTTCTTTCCTTTTAAGAAGGCCCGGAGTTCACTAATGGAAATGTGGCATTGCATGGCATTTTAAACATTTTGTGTGTGCGCGTGCACGCACCACTGGGATGTGCATCTTTGTATTGCAGATATAAGCAGCAGATTTAGGGCATTGTTTCTGCAAAATAAGAAATTCCAATGGCAGTCTGACTTCATTATGTTTCTTGCGGGAGCACCAGCTTTGGTTATGCCGCTCGGATTTCCTCAATATCTCGCACGCACAATCAGCAGGTTGCTTGTCAGAATGCTGTTATAAAGAATAACATTATCCCGGGGCCAATAGAGAAGAACCTTCAGATAGTTTAATATGCAATTTGACGGTAGGAAAATTAACAAGGATAATCTTGTACAAAGGTACACCACATATTTGTATACGCAAACAGACCTACAATAATACTCACATGCGTGGGAATGCGCACATCAAGGCACAGGCTCATGCATGAGCACAGGTGCCTAAATAACTACATACATGCAAATAGACACGCACTCACATTTCTATAAACATGCACATTCATATAGGACCCGGATTCCCCAGCATGCTCCCCGCTCCCTCCTTATAACCTGACAACCCACATGAGAATCAACAACAGGGATTTGTGTGGGTGTAAAACGGCCATGTTTAATATTTTGACATTTCATAAACATGACAAGGCATTTCAAAATTCATTACATACAGTTATCAACACAATTTTATTCTTGACTTCTTGATCTTCTTCCGCCAGATTAAGATTCTAATCCTCCAGCACTAAGGGGGCTTCCGGCTCCCCTCTTCCATGCCGTGCATCCACGCGAGGTGGAACCCACCTGCGCCCCATGAGGAGTGGGCCCCCAACCTCTGATCCTTGTCCGCCTTCTCCAGGGGCCCACCCTCTGACCACCAGGCTGACCGGGAACCCAGGAGGCTCGTAACCTGTCGCCCTAGCCTCCCCAGCCGGGGCCCTATTTCACAGCGGAGAGCTTGCCGTCTCCCCCCTCAGTGCTGGCCTAGGGAGTACGCAAGGCGGACTCCCGTCCATTCCGTCGGTCAATTGTACTGTTCCAAGGTCTTTCTACCGCAACAAGCCCCTCTAATCCACTGAGCTACAGGGACGGGTGGGTGGGAGTTTAAAACTATACTAGGGGCTGTAGGAGGGGGGACGCTTCTGGGGGGCCGCCACCGATCCGGTGCGACAGAGGAAGGAGAGGCCGGGGTCCCTGCCCCTAGAACCTAAATAGGTCACCAGGCTCCGCCCTCTGTCGCACCGGAAGTGCGTCCTCCTGCCCCGGAAGTGTTAAGCGGCCGGTCGCCCATTGGGGCAGACCGGCCGCCCCTATCTAGATACGGTAGGGGGCGGGGGACGGGTCCTAAGTGCGCGCTTGCCGATGCTCTGCTCGCGCTTGGCACATGCAGTCTCATATGCATACATGCATTTCCATACCAAACACACATGCAAGCCCACACTGCACAATCACACGTGCACCCTCACAAACAGCCTTCTTCCTGTTCCTTCCTAAAACACAGCTTATTTTTGTTATTGGCTTTTTTTATATGTGTGTCTGTGGTGTTAAAAATGTCAGCATAGCATTCCCCATAGCTCCCCGTGACCCCGTCCCTCCCTCTTCTCTCCTCGCTCCTTGTGCTCCCTCCTTCCACTCAGCATTGAACATGTGCCCTGGTGCCTTCAGAGAAAACCACGACTCTTCAATCTTTTTAGAACAAAGTCTGCTCATCTCATTCTGTCTCTCCCCCCTCCCCCTCCTCCACCCCGTGTTGGTCCGTCACCTCTTGCTTTCGGAGACAGTTATATGGCTGCAATAAAGCACAGCAGCAATGCACCATTCTCAGCTCTTCACAGCGCACTCTCTAGCTGTGCTGTGACAAAAGGAGAAGGAAGGGCCCTCAGCCCAACCCCAGGGGGCAGCCACTTATCCTGATAGCGGGGTACTTACTGGGCAATAGTATCTGCATCCCAAGGGGATTTACAGAAATGAGGATTTAATGGCAGATAAGCATATGCAGCCTGCCCAATTCCGGTCCAATTGGACATCAAGGCCCCATATAGGCACAAAGCTTTAGCACACAAAGCTAGAAACTACTGCACAGGCCAACTGGATATGGCAGGGGCCACATTTCTATTCGTTCAACCTTTCCGTTCGCTTCCTGCCCTACCTGTTACGAAAAACTAACCTCCCTGCCTGTGAGAGTGTGTGAACATAATGTGATTCTCTTGTAAAGCGCTCTAGTGCCCTTGAATGAAGTTGGCGCTACATAGAGCATCAATATATATATATAATTGTATTATTAAAAAGTAAAACCACAATAACCAGTTTGTAGCTGGAATGCCAGAATTGGAACACCTCACATCTACAATTGGGACCGTAGCAGAATTCCACTATATGGTTGACTGGTAATGCGTAACAACGTCAGCCTGGCTTTAAGCCAGCAGCAAGTTGAGGTCTATGACTTGCAGTTTTACTTTCAAAATAACCAGTTTGCTAAAATATTGAAAGGTCTGACTGAAAGTGCCATTTACAGCTTTTCGGCTATCACCGGGCCAAGCGTGTTCCTGAATTAAAGGGTGTCCTCCTTTAATTCTAGACACATCTTCAGCGCCTGGATACCCTACTGGGTGATTAGCCGCTATGCAAGTCTTGAATAATTGATTGTAAATAGCTTCTCTTTAATTCCCCCTCCTGAAGCTACATGCTTATTACTTGATGGCTAGAGGAAACATTAACTTTTCACTAAGTATAACCTGTAACCGGTCAGCCGGTCCGTCCCAGAGTCTTTCATTTTTTCTTTTTTATTTATATAGCACCTACTACCTCCCTGACGAGGCGATACATTTGGAAACTAAACACTGTACTTTCGTCTCTATATTTCTACAGCATATGGCCTGGGCAGACCAAACCTCGCAACAGGGGAAGCATGCATGGCTTAGAACTGCTTAAAAAATGCTAATACTCCCAAACTTGAACGATAGTTCTGTAGGAGAATGTGCCAGCAGCAGAGAGCTACGTGCCACCTTCAGCCACGCACTTTACCGCCCTCACTCTACCACCCTCACTCTACCACTCTACCGCCCTCACTCTACCACTCGACCTCCCTTACTCTACCACTCTACCGCCCTCACTCTACCACTCTATCGCCCTCACTCTACCACCCTCACTCTACCACTCTACCACCCTCACTCTACCACTCTACCGCCCTCACTCTACTGCTCTACCGTCCTCATTCTACCACCCTCACTCTACCACTCTACTGCCCTCACTCTACCACTGTACTGCCCTCACTCTACCACTCTACCGCCCTCACTCTACCGCCCTCACTCTACCACTCTACCGCCCTCACTCTTCCGCCCTCACTCTACCACTCTACCGCCCTCACTCTACCACTCTACCGACCTCACTCTACTGCTCTACCGCCCTCACTCTACCACTCTTCCGCCCTCACTCTACCACTCTCCTGCCCTCACACTACCGCCCTCACTCTACCGCCCTCACTCTACCACTCTACTGCCCTCACTCTACCGTCCTCACTCTACCACTCTACCGCCCTCACTCTACCACTCTACCACCCTCACTCTACTGCCCTCACCCTACTGCCCTCACTCTACCACTCTACCGCCCTCACTATTCCACTCTACCGGCCTCACTCTACCACTCTACCGCCCTCACTCTACTGCCCTCACTCTACCATTCTACTGTCCTCACTCTACCGCCCTCACTCTACCACTCTACCGCCCTCACTCTACCGCCCTTGCTCTACCACTCTACCGCCGTCACTCCACCACCCTCACTCTACCACTCTACCACCCTCACTCTACCGCCCTCACTCTACCGCCCTCACTCTACCACTCTACTGCCCTCACTCTACCACTCGACCTCCCTCACTCTACCGTGCTCACTCTCTGCTCTACCGCCCTCACTCTACCGCCATCACTCTACCGCCCTCACTCTACCACTCTACCGCCCTCACTCTACCGCCCTCACTCTACCACTCTCCTGCCCTCACTCTACCACTCTCACTCTACCACTCCACCGCCCTCACTCTACCACTCTACCGCCTCACGCCCTCACTCTACTGCCCTCACTCTACCATTCTGCCACCCTCTCTCTAGCACTCTACTGCCCTCACTCTACCGCCCTCACTCTACCGCCCTCACTCTACCGCCCTCATGCTACTACCTCACTCTACCGCCCTCACTTTACCACACTCACGCTACCACCTCACTCTACCGCCCTCACTCTACCACCCCCACTCACTCTACCACCCTCACTCACTCTATCGCCCTTACTCACTCTATCGCCCTCACTCACTCTATCACCCTCACTCACTCTATCGCCCTCACTCACTCTATCGCCCTCACTCACTCTATCGCCCTCACTCACTCTATCGCCCTCACTCACTCTATCTATCGCCCTCACTCTATCTATCTATCTATTGCCCTCACTCTATCTATCTATCGCCCTCCCTCACTCTATATATCTATGGCCCTCCCTCACTCTATCTATCTATCTATCTATCTATCTATCTATCTATCTATCTATCTATCTATCTATCTATCTATCTATCTATCTATCTATCTATCGCCCTCACTCTATCTATCTATCTATCTATCACCCTCCCTCTATCTATCTATCGCCCTCCCTCTATCTATCTATCCCCCTCCCTCTATCTATCCCCCTCCCTCTATCTATCGCCCTCACTCTATCGCCCTTACTCTATCGCCCTCCCTCTATCTATCTATCGCCCTCACTCTATCTATCGCCCTCACTCGATCCATCGCCCTCCCTCCCTCTATCTATCGCCCTTCCTCCCTCTATCTATCGCCCTCCCTCCCTATATCTATCGTTCTCCCTCCCTCTATCTATCGCCCTCCCTCAATCTATTGCACTCCCTCTTTTGCCCTCTCTCTATCTATCGCCCTACCTCTATCTATCTATCGCCCTCCCTCTATCTATCTGTCGCACTCCCTCTATCTATCGATCGCCCTCCCTCTATCTATCGCCCTCCCTCTATCTATCGCCCTCCCTCTATCTATCTATCGCACTCACTCTATCTATCGATCACTCTCCCTCTATCGCCCTCCCTCTATCTATCGCCCTCCCTCTATCTATCTATCGCGCTCACTCTATCACATCACCACAGCATCACTCAGGGGCACAACAACATTACTATGCGCTACCACAGCATCACTGAATGCCACAGCATCACTCGTCGCCACCACAACATCACTCATCGCCACCACAGCATCATTCTGTGCAACCATTCAACAACAACTGGTTCAAATATGTTCTCTCAATGTTTCAAGCTTTATTACAAATGTCACAAAAATATGTTAATATTTAACTTCTGTTCTTGGATTTTCGTCAGAATAAAATACACGAACATAATCTTCACAAAAGTTATTTACAAAAGTTTAAGCTATTGCCATTATAAATTACAAGAACTTTTATTTAAGTATTAATTATTAAGAAAAATGAAAAGCAATTGTTATTTGTAATATCAATACATCTAAGTCACGTAAATACGACACATATTGCATTACAAATGCTATAGGTGTCACATTTGCGAAAGTTAAAATTATTGGAATTGTAAATGACAAAGCTATTAATTTAGCTATTTTCAAAACCAACACATAAATGCAAGATTTGTCATTAACAATACCAATAGCTCAAACTTTCCTAATGCGAGACCTATTGCATTGCAAATGCTTGTTTCTTTATCTGTTTATGAAGACTTTTTAATAGCCAACATATGAAAAACATACATCATGTATATATGAAATAATATTTTTTCCCAGTGTAGGAAACTAGCTCTCAAATTGTTATATAGATCAATTGAAACAGCCAAAAAGTGTTTTCAGAGGGGTGCAGGGATAGGGACAATTTCATTTCTGGTGAGAACAGGTCAAAATGATATCAACAAATGTTTTATAGCATGCCCACAGTTACTTCCAGAAAAGAATGTTGAAGGTGAAGACACATAGCTTCATGTTTCTTTATCAAGGCACTTTGGTACCTTCCTCCACAATTTTCCCTCAACCATCTCTTTCCATGTTGATTTGACTCCATTATCTCTGAAAAAAAATTAATATGAATGCATTGTATACGGATCACAAAAGCTTTGCAAAATGTTGTAGAATGTATAAGAGTGAGCGACAAACCATTTGCCCATTAATCGAGGATGTCATCTTCAATTATAGAAAATATATTCTTTTTCTAGTGGTGGTAGAATATGAACAGACATACAATAAATATCCCCTACAGCATAACACATCCCCAAATATCACAAATATACTCTTGACTTTTCTTGAATCTGTAGCTGCACTTCCTCTGTTGATTGACCTGACCAGGTAGCACAAAAATTAAATGACTAACAATCATACAGGGGTTGGAACTGCGGTACAACCGCCATTGGGAAGCAGGCTGATGTGTACTTCATCAAGTTGTTTAAGGATATTTCCTGCAATGAATCTGAATGCTCTCACACCAACTACCACATTAGCCTATCAGGTCTCTTCCCTTTCCCTTTGCCAAACTCCTCTCTTCCGGATAACATGCGGAGACTGGAACAAGGGAGTTTCAGCTTCTCGTGATCAGTGCTGAACTGTATCCTGTCAAAGCAAATCAATTCACTGTTCCCTAGCTAGGTTTGCATTATGTGAATCCATTTTCACACATAGCAAGGCCCATATTTACTAAATAAATTATGCAACGCAGTGCAGCAAGTAAAGTTGCTGCACACTACACTGATTGAACAGGAGAGAGCTAAACTGTGCCATATCTACTAAGCTGTGGTGCTGGTATGCCCTTTTCCTGCGCTAGCACAAGTTTGGCCTACTTCTGCCTTATGGTAAGCATCATTTTTGTACAGGAAGGGGTCCACTCCAGTACTGAAACTATGGTTTAAGTCGTTTCACACTTTGTTTGTGTTATGTAGATGCAGCATACATGCAAAGAGGGAAAAAATGAGGAGAAATGAAAACATCTGTCCTCATTCCGGCTGCCTTAAGGAGGCACAGAATTTTGGCACAAACCCCTTTATGCAATTCTCTGTAGATAGCGATATGTATCTAAGCACCAATATGTGGGTGCATGGGAACGTCCAAACATCACCCATTGAACGCACCCTTGACACAAAGTAACGTAAGGCAATGGATTGTGTAGCTTTGTGTTACTTTTAGTTACAATCCAACACATATCGTGTTGGAAATGTAAATTCCACCGCTACACTTTGTATCGGGTTTGCTCTAAAAAAGTAACGCAAACCTGGCGCAAAGTGTTTGTAAATCTGGGCCTTGATACACTTACATCTGGAACAACACACAATTTCATACAGAAATGCTTTAATTTGCACCGAAGGAAGTCAGGAGTCATTGTTGCTCTATTTACACCTAACGGAGAGTGTGTACTGAAAAGGAACAGTTTTCTTTGTTTGCAAGTGAATAACAAAACAAATTCTGGGTTCATAGTGGGAGTGGGATCATTCTGAGGCATTCATTCTCAACATTTAAAAAAACATGAATCGCAGCATCCGCAGAACTGGGACCATTATCTTCCATAAGGAAATCAAGGTAAAATACACTGCTAAATGCTCACCCCTCATGCATGAACGGAGCTTTGCTTTACAGCAAATGAGCTCAAATGAAAACCTAATGATTCACAAAATAACGCAAAATAACATGATTGACAGAACTTTATTTCTTTGTCGAATTATGTTTCATATAGATAACCCTCACTGGCCACTAGAGGGCGTATGAACCTTGTTATTGAAAAAGTATTGTCCAGACCAAAAAAAAACAACACTATTACCACTTTTAGTTCGTCCTCATGGCAGGCTTTGTCATTTCACGTGTCCCAGCCCTCCCTGAAGTACAGAAGGAAAAGTGCTCCACATAGCTGGCGACGGCATCCCTCGGATATTCAGTTTTTTCTATTTGTAGGGTGCACATATCACCCGGGAGGCTATCCTGGCACCTGTGAAGAAAGGGAAAGAACCAAGGGGCATATTATCAACAACTAGCGATATTTATCGCTAAGTAGGCTTAGCTGCAATTTTTTTATCGCCGCGCATCGCCGGATTTTATCGCTGAGATAACGTGCTATTAGCAACGTTTATCTCAAATGCGATAAAAATTTCCGGCGATAGCGGCGAAATCCGTGAATATCGCTGAGAATACAACGATATTCACGCATTATCGCTAACAGGGTCTTAGCCATTATATCCACCTCCCATTGGATTGAATGGCTAAGAACTGGTCTGAGCAGGCGTTAGTTTTTGGAGATATTCACGCTTAGCGTGAATATTTCCATCGCTACGCCTGCGTTGATAATAGGCGATAGCGATGTTAGCGACTGTTTTCAGTCGCTAACAGTTTGGGTACGCCCACTTTGCATGTCATTAGCGATAAACATCGCTGACATGCAAAGCGTGCCCCAAACCGCTCGCTATCGCCTAAAAGCTGTCGCTAATTGATGTTAGCGACAGCTTGCTAATCAGGCGATGAAATTATCGCCGCTTAGCGGCCGAAAACGGCCACTAACGCGGCGATAATGTCATTTCGCCTGCCTTGATAATATGCCCCCAGATTTTTAGTTTCTTCCCGAATTCAAGCATGGAACTGGCAGCGCTGATGTGATAGCGGGGGGCGTTCCAGGTTTTGAGGGTGCAGTAGGAGAATGCCCAGCGGATGCGTGGCACGTGACGTGGGCGAGCATCAGGTTGGCCGAAGGGAGCAGACCCATCCAAAGGGATTTTGGGGACCCCAGGCAAGACGTTTTTTGGGGGCCCATGTACTCATGGGCGTCCGCAGGGGAGGGCAAGGAGGGGCGCTTGCCACCCCCTGGAGTGACCCTCCTTGCCCCCCCTGCGGACGCCCATGAAAACCGTGACTTCAAGACGGGGTTCTAACTCTCTTTCCTCTCCATTCTTTTATTTGCTTCCCTGTGAAATGGATCCAAAAAAGAAAGACGCTTTTGCTGGAAATGCCATATTTTTCTGACATTTTAATTCCAAAGTACAGCCTTGGGAATAAAAGGCGAAAAATATATAAATCACTAAATAAAGTAAGACAGAGTGGTAGCAAACTGGCCAAACTGATTTGATTCACACTGAAACACATTAGCGCCACTTTTACAGAGTTTGCCAGTGAAGCGCTATTTTTGTTTTCTTGTCTTTGTTTTCCCTGGACTTGGAACTAGGGCACCAATCCTGGAGGTACTACAATGTGTGGATTGGAAAACAAAATATGTGCTGCGGCTCTGCGTCCAGGGTTGTGGTCTTTTTACCATACTGCTTACGTTTTGTAAGGATAGAAGCAATGGCCATTGAAATGGGTCCATTCAGGGCCCTGTAGTCGTGTCCTTAACCTTTCAGGAAAAAGCACTCACTGATTTCTGAATAAGTGCAAAAGCATTAAGGTAACCATGTTGTTCCTGCTTACATTTCCCATGGTTTGCTAAATTTTGCATTCCCTATAAGTGTTTGCGTTTTCCAGGATGTACTTACTTTTTTTTTTGTAGGCCGCATATAGCTCTTGTCTAGTGCGTAATTTAAATTGAGCCGCATCCAGGTGTTTATAGTGGGCAACAATTGGGTTGTAGTTGAAGACAGTGGGAGTTTTTCTCAGTGGGGCAGTACGGTGTTCAGTGTGGAAGAGGATGTGGCACTATGGTCAGAGCTGCTGAATTTGAAACTGGGAACCAGGTTTAGCCTTAATAACCAGCCCACCAGACCACTCTCCAGCGATAGCACAATCACATGCTAGACCTTAAAGGGCTTCGCAACACCTTAGAAGTCCTGGTGTATTCGTACCAGCAGGTGGACCCTAGCATGACAAGTGTAGGTTAACCTTCAAGGCTTGTCCACCACTATCCATACTGAAGTTCACCTCCAGTCTTGCGGGCAGGCCTATGAAGCAGCACATCCTAGAGAAACAGTGACCCTGTCACTGAGGTCACAGGAGCCTTGAGAAGGACCAGCTCTAGGGCGGTGCAACCAGTGTGACCGCACCGGGTGCTGACTTTAGGTGGAGGCATCATGTTTGCAAATATTATTGTTTTAAAAACACTTGCTGCCTCCTTCCTGGCCTCCAGCAATTTTCGGTAACAATAAAAATGTCATGATGACTCTGGTGATTAATGTACAACCTAGAGAGAGATCAGAATTTTATCTAGTGGAAGTTTTGACTCATGGAAAGGTAGTTCAGTGGGTTAATGTACCAGCTGCAAAGAACATGCGCCATGCAGATCACAAAGTGCACATAATGTAAATAGGTCAGTGGGCTACTGCTTTTGTCAGAGAGATCATTTTATTACTTGCAGTTTATACATTAAAATCCTAACTTAGAACCGTGAGCTAATAACTGTCATCTAAGAGCTGCATACAAACTGCAAGGTATAAATTTGAGCGTTATGTTCCCTCCCAACCAGTCTTCCTCCCCCAGTCTTTGATTATCCTAATGTCCCAAAAAGTGTTCTTTTGGACAGAAATCAATTCTGATTATTAAGGAGAACCTCCAACCATGGTATTACGTTTTAAATTATGGGTATTGTGTTTCTCCAGACCAATCACTATAAAACTATACGGGCTACTAGTATGGTTGTCATGTGTTCCTACACCTTGTAGTCCTTAGCCTTATGTAACATTTTCTATACAGTGATTTACACACATATTGATTGTCTCTGTGTAATGTGTGTGATGTAAAGTGCTCGGACACCCTGCAATGGTATGAGTGGCACTGTAAATCAAATTAAATGCACCTGAGAGAGAGTAGTTATGGAAACTTTGGGGGCACAGTTAAAGGGTGGTAGTGAGGGAATCCATGGCAGAGGTGGTCATTGGGGGGCACTAACAAACATTAATGCACAGGACACCACCAGTGCTATGGCTGGCCCTGCCCTTGAGGCCAGTCTGCCTCACCCATAGGTACCTCCATTGGCCTTGTTTCAGCAGTAGTAGCTGTAACTCACCAGGGATTGGCAATGCAGGATTTGCACGCACACCAAACTAAGTTTGCAAACTTACAGTCACCCGGCTTCATTCACAAGCACTTTTAACATGTGCTGCCTGCTGTGGGGCCACTGGAATTAATTATGCAGCAAAGGATGACAACATTATGCCCTAGTGTTGACTAAATTATGCATTAAAAAAAAGGCTGTAGCGTAATGCAGTATATTTTCAGATATTTTATTATTTTGACGTGTGTACACATGCTAACAGTCTCTGGAAAGATTTTGCCTTATTAGTACCAGTGTAACATACAAACGCAGCAGTGAGAAAGGAGATCAGTCAACCTTTACAATAGGCCATCCACTCCACAGCAACACAAGTCACATTTTATATTAACTTTTGATATGTTTGAGCTACAGACAATTTATTAGTTTAAATGGTCAGATCATGCAGCAGATCTTGCATTACGAAGCAAATATGGCAGAGCCATAATTTTAGAGAAAACATTTGCAAACTAGGATATTTTGCCATTCATGTTTGAACTGCTGTTGTGGAAAAAGGGAGTAGTGCTGATGACAAACTCCATGGCTCGGAGACAAATGGCTTGTGTTTCCACAGTTTATCCTATTTGGTACATTCTGTGATTAGAAGCATATCCCACTTTGTGAATATATTTTAATGTCAATAACTCATTATAACCTTAAATAATCATGTGTATCCATTGGTTGATTGAACTGGGCAGTGAAATGCCAAACAAATACTAAAAATTGGGATGTCTGCGCATTCTGGCCACACCTCTGGCTCCACCCACAGATCCAATCCTTGGGTTATTCCCACCCTTTGATTCTCCGCCCACTGTTCCCCTACTTTTCCCCCCCCACTTCGACCACTGTGCAAGACTCAGCATTTCTGGACCTATGATGTGCTGCCGCTGAGGGCGCCGCATGTGCCACACATTTACGGTGCCCGGCTTCCTCATAAGGGAGCTGGCCATTATTGTATCCCTAAACGTGGGCCCGTTGTCAGTTTGACATTGACTACACGTAGAGGGACTCTAAGTTTCTTTTCAAAAATATAGCTAACATTTGGACCTATACATTTTATTTTGTATAAATTAATTGAATGTATGTAAAATTTAGCAATGCCCGGGGAATTCTAGTAAAGGGAACACCCACTGGCGAATCACTAGCGTGTGTGATTGATGCATTATTTATGACTACCTTTGACGTTGTGCTTTAATTTTGGATAAAAGTTATCATGAATTCTAGCACCAAGAAGCCAATATTGGTAAATATGTGTGCTACAAATAATCCCTAACATACACTGTGCATACAGTATATTTAATCTGGTGCTTTAATGATAGGCTGCTTTAAAGTATTCTGATAAAAATCGAATCGTGCTGAAGAGAGCCTTGATTGGTGTTGGATCGAGGACCCGGAAGTCTGCACACCTAGCAGACAGAGATAAAGCACCTTGTCAGAAAGTTTAGCGTTTTCCCTACAGGTGGTATTTGGTGGCCTGTGGCAGGGTCACTCACATGTCCTGGATTCCTGGCATTTAATTGAGTCTATCCCAGTTCTGCCCCCCAGTGTTTCTTGTGCCCCACCCGGCACACATCATGTCGGAGGATGGTGATAACGTTAACATTTTGCCCCCCCCTGGAAAAATGTCTGCGGACGCCCATGCATACACTGAACAAATGTGAATGGTATTTCCTATTTCTTGCTAATTCAGGCCCCCTATGCCAAACAATACTAAATTACAAGTTTAACGGTAACAGTCACACAAAACCAGCTACAAATATCTTGCACTTGGCTCCAAAAATCATTCAGGTGATGCTGGATAGAGAGAGTCAGATAAAGAGACAGTCCGAGAGAGGAAGAGGTTTAACTAAAGAAATATAATAGACAGAGGTCAAACAGAAAGAAAGTTTACTATTCCAGTGGCCTCCTTGGAAGGTGGGGACCCTGGGCAAATTGCCCACTTAACCCATGCCTTAAAATGTCTCTGGAATGGAGGTGTTCTGCAGAGTGTGGAAGAGAATGCTTTTGTTGAGGTATGCTGGGCCTTGGTTGTATAGTGCTTTGAAAGTGTGTGTGACGAATTTCAGAAGGGCGGTGACTGGATTGGAAGTCAGTGGAGTTTTTGAGGAGTGTTTAAGTCTAAGTTTTGCAAGCTGTTTACAAGTTAGAACCTTTGGGGAGTTGGGCAGTGATGCCAATGAAGAGGGTGTTCTTGTACTTGAGCCTGTCAGTGACCAGGGCTTCATGGTGGTTCTGCGGGTGTAGAGGGGTAGTCATTTGAAGTTTTTTCTGATTAGTTTAAGGGTGTAGAAGCAGGTTTTTTTTTTCTCCAGAGTTTTATATAGCGCAAACTTGACCCTAAGGTATCGGGTATCAGAGCGCTTTACATAGCACCAGTTGCATGACATGAGGACACATTCATTTTTGTAAGGCACGGGGTGATTAAGTGATTTGCCCAGAATCACAGGATGTTCAGCGTCGTTGCCGAGAATCGAACCCGGTTCCCCAGATTCGAGGTCGAAAGCCCTAGCCGCTAGGCCAACTCCTCTCCCGGTGGAAGCAACCGTGCTGACTTGATTCACCATGGAGATGCTGTTGTTGATCATAATGTCCAAGCTTCTGGCCATGTTGGATGGACGAAGAGTCGGACCTAGCACGTGGGCCACCAACCCGGGGACCAGAGAGAGGTGTCTTTGAGGACCTCCTCTGTTTTGTCGCTATTGAGCTGTGCCACTGTAACCAAGCTATACCTTGCTGATGAGCGCTAATAAGAGCAAAAACGGTCCTGGGTTGCTTGGGTTCCAGTTCAGGGAAGATCTGGCCTAGCAGTTTAACCTGGACTATTCCCATTGGAACAGGGTCAAGATTGATTTGCATGTGGCTAGGTCCAAACTGAGGTAGCATGGTGTGCAAAATAACGATGGACTGGAAAGCGGACCCACATGATTACCAGTGGCTGAGATTAATTCAAGCATTCCATCCATCACTTTTTTGTATACTTTAGTGTGTCACCCTAATTGTGGCAGGTATGCCCAGACTTGTGCACCATGCACACTGTGTCACTGGAACCAAGCTATACTTGGATGATGAGTCCTTTTCGGTAACAGCGGCTCTAGGTTGCTTGTGTTTGGATTCAAGGATGACCTGACCTGGCAGTTCGGGATGGATGGTTTCCTTTGGTGTAGGGTCAAGACCAGGCTTCTCCAACGAGTAGCTCGTGAGCTACTGGTAGATCTTCAGCTACCTGTAAGTAACTCTCCTGTGTGCAGCACAGTCTACTAAATTAGACGTCTTTGCTTAGTTCAATTAATATATATCCCAAAACTAATACAAATATATGTATTTGTTCGGGACTCATTAGCTGATGTTTGGAGAAAATTGGCACAGGAAAAGGGGTTTACACAATATAGTCACTGGGACCTGGGTGCTTAAACGGTACATTTAGAAAGGGGTCCCAGTACATAGAAACTTTAGATCAGAAATATTGGAAAGTAAACACAAAAATACATTTATAGCATAGACACACTTGTTATTTAATCTCAGTGTGTGTTCAAGGTACAGAACATAGCGCAAAGAATCATTTTGTCATCATCATAATAAAACAGTGCCCCAAGTAGTGAGAGGGTAAGGAGGGGGGGCAGTGCAGTGTGAGAAAAATAGTGTGAGATTTCAGCACAATCTAAAATGCAATATCAATTTTGAAGCTACGCAAAAATACATAACTAAACCCTGGCTTCACCTTAGAGCCAGCTACAAGAGAGGTCATACAATGTTCGTATCTTATTTGGTTGAACAACATGCTGGAAACGCTGGTATGAATATCATGATTAGTTAGTTGCGCAAGCTGTTGAGAAGGTGGAAAATCAGTCATGGTTTGGAGAAAATTAGCTGAGTTTTCGAAAGATATTTTAAATCTGATATTTCAGTGAAAAATAATGATGAGTTGTGCAGACAATACTAATATTAGTGTCGGGCATTGTAGCCATGGCTGGTATGCATTACCCACAAAGAGGCATGTCACATTAACAAAGCCTATTTTACATAACTGCTTTTTTACATTACTGCTTACATTTTTATCAATGAATAATGTAATTATAATGTCTGATGTCATTATTACAACACTAATAATATTAGTAGTTCAGGATGATTTTCTTACATCGTAAGTAGCTCTTAATATAGAAAAGGTTGGAGTCTCCTGGTCAATACTGATTTGCATATGGCTGGGTGCAAACTTAGGTGGCATGGTATACAAAATAACGATGGACTTGGATACGGCCAAGGGATTACCAGTGACTGAGATTAATTCAAGGGTTCCATCCATCATTTTTTTACAAACTTTTACAGGAAGTTCTACTAGGCATAATAGCCGTAGGCCTCATAATGCACTGACACTGGCAGACAAGCTATAGGGTCCCTTAGCACTTCTTACTGTCTATTTTAAAATGGCCTTTGACCCGGTATCATGGGATTATTTATTTATGGTTCTTCTGAAAGCTATCTTTAGGAATACCTTTGTTTGCTATGTCCATCTTCTCTACATGGACCTAGGTACAAGAGCCAGCCTCAGATTCAAGCTCTCCCTGGAGTTCCCAGTTGAAAGGAGCTCTCCGCGGAGTTCCATGATGAAAGGAGGATGCAGCAGGGTTGCACCCTCTCAACCTTTCTTGTTGCACTAACCTCTTGCGGCTTGACTTCCTGTTGATGCTCTAGTAAAGGAAGTCGCGGCCGGAATGGCTCTCGGGTGGGGGGTGGGCATGGGGTCGGCCGGGTTGGAGAGGACACAGGAGTGTTCGTGAGGGAAGAAGGGTCGCGTGGGGAGGGAGGGTTTAAATAATAAAAAATAAAATTTACCTTTCCTGTGTTGCCCATCTTCACCACTCGGTCTGCTCCTGCTTTCCTGCTTCCGCAGGAACAGGAAGCAGGCAGCCTTCCTCCTCTCCCCAAACCAATCACAACGCTGCAATGGCAGCGTTGTGGTTGGTTGGGACGCCGACCACACAGGAGTCAATGGAGAGGCTATTTTCTCTATGTAGGCTGCATGCAGCCAACATGGAGAAAAGGGAAAATGGGCATGACTGGTTTGGTCGGCCCCATAGGGCCGACCAAACAGTCTGGGCCCACAGCATTGGGCAAGCCACTCCTCCCCTGCCCTCAAGCAGACCCCACCACCCGCTGCCCCCAACCAAACACTTCTGCTTTCTCGCAGTGCGAGAAGCAGAAACATAAAATGGTATTTATAATACCATTTTATGTTTCTGCTTCTCGCACTGCAAGAAAGCAGTGGGGGTGACACTCCTCTGTCCACATGGAGGAGCCGCCCCTGAGTACAGGGGTTTGAATGAACAAACAGGGGAGATTTTGGGGAGGGTTTGACTTTACGCAGATAACCTTTTGATTTTTTTACAAGACCTTTGCGAATCTGGATTTAGAGCCTTTCAGATACAAATACATTTTTGGCAACTTTACCAGACTAGGTGGGTGTTGGAACTCTGGGGATCGACCTTTAGAGACCTTAGAAACCATACTCAGAGATTTTACAGCCCTCAAGGGTTTCTGGGTTTGGAACCTGAGAGGTATATCCAGTCGTGGCCGGCACGGCTGACGGGTGGGATGGGCGGGCGAAGGGTTGGGCGGGGTGGGGGGACGAACGAGTGGTCGCGAGGGACGGGCGAGTGATCACGAGGGAAGGTGGGGTTGCATGGGGCGGGGGGTTTAAATAATAACAACATAATAAAAAACGTACCTTACCCTGGTCCCGGTCTGCTGCTGCTTTCCTGCCTCTGCAGGAACAGGAAGCAGGCATCCTCCCTCATCTCCCCAAAGCCAATCACAACGCTTCAATGGCATGCAGTCTACATGAAAAAAAAGGAGAGTGCGCATGACTGATTTGGACGGCACCAGAGGGCCGACCAAAGAGACAGGGCCCACAGCATTGGGCAAGCCACTCCTCCCCTGCCCTCAAGCAGACCTGCCAACCCGCCCACCCGCAACCAAACCCTTCTGCTTTCTTGCGGTGCGAGAAGCAGAAACATAAAATGGTATTTATATAATACCATTTTATGTTTCTGCTTCTTGCACTGCGTGAAAGCAGTGAGGCAACACTCCTCCGCCCACATGGAGTAGCCGCCCCTGGGTATATCTATGTTGGGAGATTGGATGAGGGGGACCCGTTTTGCCTCATTTGACCAGTTGCAGACATCCTTCCACCCATGTAAATGGCAATTTTTCTGCAACCTCCAACCCTGTCGTGCCTTGAACTCACATATTGCTCATTTGCATGAACTTCCTGAGTACAATCTCCTAGAAACCAGATTGCTGACAGGTGAAGATGGGTGTAAACAAATATCATTGCTTTATCACACTATTGTCGCCAATTTATCGAACACATTCCCTGCTGTTGGCATGAGCGAGGGGTCTTGGGGAGCTTTCGGATGCGGATGCTGGGATGCCAAGATAGCTTGTCATCATCACCATGAAATTCAGGATAACACAGTTGCATAGAATTTATATTACTCGATCTACTCCTGTGGTGCTTTGGGAAGGTTCTCTTTCCTGCCTGTCTTAGGTGTGGGTGCGGAAAGGGTGACTTCTTCCACACTAGCTTGTCTTGCTCTGCACCTTGATCCTTCTAGGCAGTGATGCAGAGCACATTGGGTGAGGTTTTGGGCTGGTTCTTACCTCTGGAACCTAAACTTGCACTTTTTGGTGCCACTGAAGACATTGACTCCTATAGATATAAAGAGGCTTTCCTTCACATAGGATTACTATTGGCAAAGAGGGCGATCGCAACAGATTTGGGGAATGCATTGCAACCATCCCTGGAGAGGCAGGACAGGGGAAAAGACTACTGTACAGTACGGGGACTCCCCATTTATGAATCTTGGGGCTATCCGAAATACCACGCCAAGATATGGGCAGACTGGCAGGATTATAGCGGGATTTCTGTAGGGAGGTGGGATCTGAGGAATTCTGGGTCTGCAGTATCCTGCTGATTCATTGAGATGCTGTAAATATTTTATGAGGATTAAGTGGTGTATTGCTAATGCACATTTAAATTATTTGATCTTGTGTCATGTTAACGGTGCGAGGTGAGACATCAATTCTGGGGAATGTTTTGTATGTAACATATTTTAAGAAATGTGAATAACATTGTATTATTAAAATGTATATCTGTGCATACTTGATCTCACAAAAGCTGTGTCCATAAGCAGATGTTATATGATGTGACAACCTTCCAATGATTCAAGTCTTATAAGGGTTAGAATGCAAAACTGGGGCCCTGTGCCCCTTCTTAACGCCCCCCACCGGCTGCTTGCCGCCTTGTCCCCTTATTGGGGGCCAGCGGCTACCTCGGGGGCTACCAATCCAGTGCGCCCCTTTTTCGCAGGCTTTATCACAGAGGTGAGGGGAGGGCTCCCTCCTCCGGGCTGTGTTTGACCCGGACCCCTATAGGGTCCGGCTGCGCCTCCCCTCCCAGCCCATGTTTCAAGTCTCCTGTCTTGAATAAGCCCCCGGCCTGTGAGCCACAGGGGTACAAACACATGCTAGCTGTTGCTGCTCAGAGCAGTCTACTGGTGAATTTTTTGTGAAAGAGTCCTGAAAGGTGATGTGGAACGAGACACCCCCTACCTTGATAGCTGGATCAGTGAGACAGTTAACTCGCTAACACCCATTAAAAAGATATCTCAGGCTAGATCTTGCACTACCGCCCCATGGTTTAATGCTGAGCTTAGCACCTGTAAAAGTCACTGCAAGAAGCTTGAGAGAGCATAGAGATGGAATTCTCACACAGATGACAAAGCCGCATACAAGAATGCACTAAAGGTGTATCAGGGGAAAGTGCACCTTGCCAAAAAAAGCTTCTACGATACTAGGGTTATGGTAGCGGACAACAAAGCAAAGGAAATCTTCAAAATCGTAGATTCCTTCCTGCACCCCACTGTCACTTCTAGAGCCTGCACCCCCACAGCGGAGTGGTGCAAAGAACGCAACCAGTTTTTCTATGAAAAATCATGACTATCCAAAAGAGCTTCCTTAGCCCAGCACCTCTAATACTGAGTCAAGGGCCATGATTATCTCCTTCCACACCCACGTATGTCACTTTAGACGTCTTCGTTTCCATCTCCCTTGCTCAGTCTCTCAAAGCATTAAAAAGCATTAAATATGGCTCCGCCCAAACCCCTGCCCCATCAGGGTGCTAAATATGGTGGCACCATCTATCAATTTTTCTGTGAACCACATTTTCAATACCCCGCTGGCAACAGGGGAGGTTTCCTCTATGTGCTAAAAGGCCAAAGTTCTACCACTGCTAAAAAAAACCTGCAGCAGAACCCAAGCAAGCAGTAAGCTACAGGCCTATCTCCCTTCTCCCCGCTTTATCTGAAATTCTGTAGAAAGAAGTCAACCGCCAACTCTTCAGTTATCTTGAAGATGACAGTATTCTTCACCTTACTCAATCCAGCTTCCGCTACCGATTTAGCACAGAGACTGCGCTCCTCGAAGTTGTAGAGCACGTCCGGAGCCCCCTTGAAAGGGGAGGTAAAGTCATGCTAATACTGCTCGACCTTACGGCGGCATTTGACACTGGGACACATCTTAAACTGCTTGAGCACCTACTCGAGATAGGGATCAGACACTGTGCCTTCAGCTAGTTAGCATCATGCCTGGACAAATGGACTCAGGAAGTCTGGCTGCCACCGTATACAGTTCAAGCCAGACCCCTGTCAGTGGGTGTTCCGCAGGGTTCGCCCCTCAGTCCGACTCTGTTCAATGTATATCTGACACCCCTGTCTACTCTCGCAGAGTCTCTTGGTGCTAAAGTCATCTCGTACGCAGATGACACGCAGCTGCTGTTTACTTGCGAGAAAGGCATGGACTTAGACGGAAAGCTTATTTCTTGCTATTTTACCAAGGTGCTTCTGTGGCTGGGGTCGCACCATTTCATATGCAACCCAGATAAAACAGAGATTGTGACCTTCAGAGCTGTCCCCCTCAACTTTGTGGAAGCCTGTTGGCCAAACAACCTGCCACACCCTGGCTTCCTGCAAAACTGTGTCAAGAATCTCAGAATTAAAATAGATAGCGCCATCTCCTTCCTTCCACAGATTCAAGCTCTTGCTGGGTCTTTCTTCAGCATTTATTTTATTTATTTAAAGAGTTTTATATAGCGCTGGCTAGACCCAGAGGTATCAGAGCGCTTTACATGAGAATAAACAATGTAACAGAAAAAGTTCAACAATTACACAATAAATCCCAAAAAAAGAATAGGCAATACAATTAGGAGAGGGGAGAAAGGAGAGAGAGAGGTAGGAAGTGCAACAATGTGGTTTAACAGTATAACAGAACAAGATCAACAATTATACCTTACAACGAACAGTCAGCAATACGTTAGGCGAGGAGAGAAAGGAGAGAGAAAAGAAGTGGGGGGTAGGTGAGGTGAGAAAGTGAGGATAAGGGAAGAGATAACCGTAGAGACGAGAGGTTGCGTTCTTTGCACCACTCCGCTGTGGGGGTGCAGGCTCTAGAAGTGACAGTGGGGTGCAGGAAGGAATCTACAATTTTGAAGCATTCCTTTGCTTTGTTGTCCGCTGCCATAACCCTAGTTTCGTAGAAGCTTTTTTTGGCAAGGTGCACTTTCCCCTGATACACCTTTAGTGCATTCTTGTATGCGGCTTTGTCATCTGTGTGAGAATTCCATCTCTATTACGGATAACACAGTTGCTTATGTTGCATAGAATTTATATTACTCGATCTACTCCTGTGGTGCTTTGGGAAGGTTCTCTTTCCTGCCTGTCTTAGGTGTGGGTGCGGAAAGGGTGACTTCTTCCACACTAGCTTGTCTTGCTCTGCACCTTGATCCTTCTAGGCAGTGATGCAGAGCACATTGGGTGAGGTTTTGGGCTGGTTCTTCCCTCTGGAACCTAAACTTGCACTTTTTGGTGCCACTGAAGACATTGACTCCTATAGATATAAAGAGGCTTTCCTTCACATAGGATTACTATTAGCAAAGAGGGCGATCGCAACAGATTTGGGGAATGCATTGCAACCATCCCTGGAGAGGCAGGGCAGGGGAATAGACTACTGTACAGTCCGGGACTCCCCATTTATGAATCTTGGGGCTATCCGAAATACCACGCCAAGATATGGGCAGACTGGCAGGATTATAGCGGGATTTCTGTGGGGAGGTGGGATCTGAGGAATTCTGGGTCTGCAGTATCCTGCTGATTCCTTGAGATACTGCAAATATCTTATGAGGATTAAGTGGTGTATTGCTAATGCACATTTAAATTATTTGATCTTGTGTCATGTTAACGGTGGGAGGTGAGATATCAATTCTGGGGAATGTTTTGTATGTAACATATTTTAAGAAATGTGAATAACATTGTATTATTAAAATGTATATCTGTGCATACTTGATCTCACAAAAGCTGTGTCCATAAGCAGATGTTATATGATGTGACAACCTTCCAATGATTCAAGTCATAAGGGTTAGAATGCAAAACTGGGGCCCTGTGCCCCTTCTTAAGGCCCCCACCCCCACCGGCCGCTTGCCGCCTCGTCCCCTGATTGGGGACCAGCGGCTACCTCGGGGGCTATCAATCCATTGCGCCCCCTTTTTCGCAGACTTTATCACGAGAGGAAGTCTGTCTAAAGACCGACTGGGTAGGTGACGACCAAGGAGGGCATCCACGGTCCGTCTCCCCTATAGCTAAACCAGGTAGCTCCATCGGGCATCAGACAAAGTAGTTCGGTCTCAGGTGTCAAGGGAAGAGGTTCGCAGAAAAACAGGATGGGAGGGGAATACGGCAGAAAGACGAAGGAAAGTCTGCCCAAAGACCAGCTGGGTAGGTGATGGTCGAGGGGGAGTCCCAAAACCCATCTCCTCTATAGCTATCAGGTAGCTCCATCGGGCTTTGGCCAAATAGCTAGGTCTCAATAAGAAACAATTTAAGGAACATGGATGGCACAATAAATGGAGCGTAGAGCGGAGGGGACAGGGAAGGTGAGAAAGGGAGGATAGGGGAAGAGACAACAAGGAGAGACGAAATGAAAACTGTCTAAAGACCAACTAGGTGGGTGACAACCAAGGAGGGTGTCCACGGCCTATCTCCCCTATAGCTAAACCAGGTAGCTCCATCGGGCATCAGACAGAAAAGTTCAGTCTCAATACATTGAGAGAGGAGAGAAGTAGGGATAATAAATAGAGGGAGGAAGCGGGAAGAGACGACAGGAGAGACGCAAGGAAGTCTGGCTAAAGACCGACTGGGTAGGTGACGTCCAAGGAGGGAATCCCCGACCTGTCTCCCCTATAGCTAAACCAGGCAGCTCCATCGGGCATCAAACAGAATAGCTAGCTCTCAAATGACACGGGAAAAATTCACAGGTAAACAGGGTGGGGACTAGAGCCAGGACAGGTAAGGGCAGAAATCAGTAGCAGGAAAGTGGAGAGGAGTAGAGCGGTGAGGGGTAGGGGGTACGTAGTTCAGTAAGAGTTACATGATTATAAACAGATACTGGATGTCTTGGCTGAGGTCCTTCCGAAGTTTTGTCTTAAAGTCCCTAAACATGCTCAGAAAAACGTCTTTCATCAGGGCCATGTTGTCCACTACCTCCGCAGGGTTCGGCGAGGGGTGCTTTTCCGCCGGTGCGAAAAAATTTGAGACCTTGTTGGGTGATTTGCTGGTCGTCTTCTTTGGCGGCATATGGGTGGGCCCAGGAGGACCCCGCTGTGAAGGCAGAGAGATGTTTTGGGCTCGAGGGAAGTAGGACTATAGAAGATGGCCGTGGGATGATCAATAAAGGCTGGCTTGGTCCTGGCGCAACAGTGAATAGGGCAATCACACATCGTGCGGCACTTCGCCTCTTCAAACCGTAGAGGGTCTCAGGGATTGCACCTCCTTAGTTGGCAGACAGGTACCCGCAAGGAGAAACTCGGAGCAGCAGAGGTTGATACATATTTAATTTGCCCTCATGAGGCGGGCTGTTTGCAGCATGGATGGTCAGACCTTCATATCATGCTCTGTACAGGACTCACGGAGCGCCGTCCTTTTGCCAAAAATCCATTGAAAACCTCATATACCAAATATCACATTGACTGTAGTCAAATCGTCCAAGGATGGTCACATTTGACTCCTGGCTTCCAGCACACAATGGCATTTCACAAGACTTTGACAAAAGAAGGTCTCCAAGCCACCGCACGCAGTCCGCGTTGTTCCTGTGCATGTCACTTGTGGAAAAGTCAGGAAAGTGAATCTTTTGAGAAATAAATGGCCTGTTTGTTCTTTCTCCATCATCACAGTCCTTACTTTGTGAGGGCGAGTCCACCTCTGGAGATGGGCACTGGTTTGCACTCCTGTTACTTTTGTTGGGATTATATTCATACGAGTCCTTAATGGCGTTTGGCATTCTCTTGGAGTTGAGCCTCCAGAGCTTGAGGGAGTGATCCATACCACAGGATATTATTTTCTCTCCCAGAAGGTCACAGTCTGCACTTAAAACGTCATCTCTGTGACCTTCTACACCTCCAAACATTACAACAAGGTTATCTGTTAGGATATTCCACAATCTCAGTGCATGGTCTTTGCTTACCGACAGAAGTAGATTCGGGTCTCGCGGATGGAATTTGAGTTCATTAATGGCATTTCCATGGTCAACATAATGCTTTATACACTGCATAGTGATAGGATTTATTATCCTAATGATGCCCCTTGACCCATCCACAGCAAGGAGCGGGTGACTGGTGTTACTGTCATATGTCCAGGCACTGGTGTAGAAGTTTTCATCTGCGTCAGCGTTCACATATGACTGTAGCAGGCAAATATCTCCCTGTGAATGGTACTCATACAACGTAACCCTGTTACTGCCTACAGTAGCAAACACAAGTGTCTCTCCTTCCTTGCTGTGCCAGTTAAACTGCACTCCAAATAAAGGCTGCCCATGGTCCTCCTTAAGGCTGTTTACGCAACTGAAGGAATATTTACATTTCTTGGACTTCCTTTTCCCCTTACCCCAATTCTTCCTGCCTGACTATCTCCTTAACAGACTACAGGTGGTTCAGAATTCCGCTGCAAGACTGCTGCTCAGACTTTCTCCCCGGTCCCACATGATAGTGTCTTCCTGAAGGTGGATACCTTGCAGTCAGCAATTATTTGTGACTTCAGGGTTTATTCACATTTGAATTTTTCGTACGCACAGTTTTTGACATGTGATGGAGCATGATTTTTGTGAAAAAAATGTGCTCTATGTGATTCACCCAAATGCATGCTTTTAATAAAATGTGCTGAATTACTAACATGTAATACAAGTGTACAACACTTGAAATGTGCCCAAGGCACAACAGTTTGATGTTTAAAATAATAAGAATAATGCTAACTGAATGTTATTCTGTCTTTCTAACTGCAGAAAAATAAACGACAAATGAAAAGTTTTATTCTTTGTGAAAGTAGTGTAGGCTTTTAGAAATTATTCTCTGTTTTGCAAAAATAATGTGGCCTTAGAATTGATTGAGGATGTGCTTTTCTGGGCTCCTGTCCATCAAATGTTACAAATGCTTCCTTAGAGTACAGATATTTAGCCTTTCTAAAAAGTCATTTAGAGTTCTTTCCCGTTTAGGCGAGGGTTGTAGGTGACATGAATGTAACTATTTCAATGTTTAAATACATTTGCAAACAAACAAGAGAGAAGGAGAAGAACGTGGCAGAGGCGTAAAGAGATACTTGAGCAGAACATATCCAGTTCCCAAGCCAAGAAATAATGATATATGCCCGTTCATGAGAACGTTTTAATCCCTATAAAGATATTTGTACAAATCGATAAAAAGAGGGGATCCACGTCCACCTGACTATAGAACAGGAAAAAGACTTTCTTATCCTGAGAAGCATTATCACCCCTGAGGTATATCAAAACCTAGAACAACAGTGATCGTCTAGAGGAGGCCTTCCTGACGGCTGTTTTTCCTGGGGGACTCCCACAATACCTACAGGAGATTTTTAAGTATAAGCCTAGAAGCCGGTGAACCCAAAGAGACGGCATGTTCTGATGAAGGTGTTACGACATCAAGTAATATAACACCGAAACGCGTCGACGCACTTTTTTACTGGAATCCAAACAAGGTCAAGAAAGTAACAGATATTCATGCATTATTGACACTGTTTACTGTGCCACCAACATCAAAGAAAGACCAGTGGATCTACAATAATAGTGGCGGGAGAATTTTAAGGCCACAATGTTAGGGGGTTTGTGAAAAGGATCCAATTTCTTTTTTATATTGTATTTGTATTGATTATTCCTCTCCTTTATCTTTTGTCGTATAATTCTTATGATTGCGA
Source organism: Lissotriton vulgaris (assembly GCF_964263255.1). Lineage (NCBI taxonomy): Eukaryota > Metazoa > Chordata > Amphibia > Caudata > Salamandridae > Lissotriton > Lissotriton vulgaris. The sequence goes on along the minus strand of NC_141693.1, from coordinate 1,059,680,366 downwards.
TATTGTTTTTGATCATGTGTGTAACGATTTGTCATTAACTGTCTATTTAATTTTATTGTACCTGTTCAAAGAGTTTTCTTTGAATTTTTAACTTATTCCTTTGTGAAGAGAGGTCTTCACTTTTTACAAACATTAAAAAGATTGAGAACGTTCATTTTTAGTGTGGAAATCTATCTCTAATGTTTAATTTCCATATATTTTTCCCTTGATGTATTTAGAAGGAATGTGTGTATGATTGGGTAGAACTTATATAGCAACATAACACGCACCCGCTTTAGTGCACACCCAGGGATTTCCCTTTGACTAAATACATTTGCAGCCAGGTACTTTTCCCCTTCCTCTCTTGTAAATTATACAATATTTAGACAAAGAGTGTTTAGAAAATAGTAGTAAAGTCACTGTCAGTAGACCGTCACACCATTGTGGATAACCAATAGAGAGGCTTGCTGAAAAGAGAGAATCTAACATATTGACGGAAGAAAGAAAGTAGTGTACTATAAAGACTCCTGAGGGAAAGTGTTCCTCGGCTCATTCACAAGATTGGTGACCTGTCCCTGCGTTCGTGGTATGCTGAATGCCATGCCGATTCATGAATTCTCTGGCTGGTGAAACCTGCAAAACCTTAGAGACTTTCTTAGAGACTCTGCACATCTTCGGCTGGTGATGCTGCTCTCGCTATACCCTAACAGCCGTGTGGTTAGCTTTTCAGACTAATTGCACGCTGTGCATTAGTATTTCATTTTCGTAAGTGAACTGTGTTTCGCTGATGTTTTCTCTCTCTCTCTCCTCTATATCTGATGGTCTGATATTTTTATAAATGAATGGTAATGATTATTGTGAATATAATCTGTATTTTTATGAACAAAAATAATTACATTTTAATTTGCATTTGTGCTTGACCATTCATATTATGAAATAACAAGAAAAACTAATAGAAGAGAATAGTGTTTGTCTTTATTACTGAGTCACTGAGTTATTTGCCTATGTTTATAATGACAAAGGTTTAGCGTATTTCTTCATTGTAGGTCCTCGTGGAGAAATAGCATTCCGCCTTTCATTATTTAGTCCCTTTTAGCTTTACCAAAGATTCATCAGAGGACCTTTGGTATTGCTAACTGAGTAGAAATGACTTATGGGCCCGTCATTAGAGTTATGTTTCCGATTATTATATAGTGGTTGGTGTGGATTAGTAAACTGACAAAAAATCCCCTAGTGCTTCCGCTGCATCATATGTGTCTTCAAACTTTTAAAAGAATCATCTGTTCATTCAGCAGGCTTCTGATACGTGGAGTAACACATGTGCTGCCTGTAGCCAACATTTGACTGGGTCAGAATATACCTTTAAGTGCTATCTTTCAGACCCCGCAGAGTGTCAATATGTCCACAGTGTCAGGACCAGCACAGTCCAGCAAAAGCCGCTGTTGCACTCGTCATCTTTGACATTGATTGTGGCCAAGTGCATTTCAAAGCCCTTGGTTCTCTGTACCCATTTCAGACCTGGCTAGAAAGTTAGGCTCACCTATATTATATAGATGAGTCTAACATTCTATAGCACCATCCGGTGATATGCCCAGTGCAAGGTCATCCATCGAGGCAGGGATGCTGGAGGGCTAGTAACGCGAAATCTCCGCAATCTCATAACTGGGGTGCTGGCTTAAAGCTTTTTTTAGTCCGGAATTCAGTGAGTCTCCTTTGGAGGGTGACATCTCAGCAGGACAGCACAAGGCATTGTGTTCAGAACAGCTCATCTGCACCTAGGGGTCTTATTATATACATGGTGCAGTAGCCCTGTGTGTTGGGTGTACGAGAAGGAGACTGGGTAGTGCGCCATTTACTATTTAACGTTCACAGTGCAGGCGCAAGCTCACGCCTGCACTGTGAACAGCACATCAGTGAAAGGCAAACGGCGGTATGAAGCCACTGGTCCGCCTTTCATTGGTCATGATTCAGAAAAGGGGGTGGTGATGAACAGAGTGTCTGAATTAAGCAGACCACTCTTACCCAGTCCAAAGATCAGGGCTTGATCCATCACCGTTATTTATCTCACTGCACCATCCCAGCTCAGAACCTGGCTATATGCAAATCAGTCTGTCCCTGGCCCAGTGCATCATGGGAACAGGGCAGACTAAACTACCAAGCCAATTCTTCACCAGAAAGGAGACAAGCTACCGGGGACCGGTTTCTGGCATTTCAGCCGTCTTCGGCCCGGCTTGCTTGAATCCTGATGGTGCAGTGAGAAAGGGACTCATGTCTGAGTATACCCTGCCACACCTATAGTGGCCAAAAACGATTCAGAAAAGGGGGTGGTGATGAACAGTATTTCAGTAGTTTGGTTTGCCCTGTTCCCATCATGCACTGGGACAGGAACCGACTAATTTGCATATAGCCAGGTTCTGAACTGGGATGGTGCAGTGAGCTAAAAAACGGTGTTGGATCTAGCCCTGATCTCTTGACTGGGTGAGAGTATTCTGCTTAATTCAGAAACTCTGTCCATCACCACCCCTTGTTGTTAAATATTTTGTCCACCCTAAGCGTGGAAGGGTATACTCAGATGTGAGTCCCTTGCTCATTGCACCATCAGGATTCAAGCAAGCCGGGCCGACGACGGCTGAAATGCCAGAAACCGGTCCCCGGAAGCTTGTTTCCTTCCCAGTGTAAGAATTGGCTTGGTAGTTTGGTTTGCCCTATTCCCATCATGCACTGGGACAGGAACAGACTAATTTGCATATAGCCAGGTTCTGAACTGGGATGGTGCAGTGAGCTAAAAAACGGTGTTGGATCTAGCCCTGATCTCTTGACTGGGTGAGAGTATTCTGCTTAATTCAGAAACTCTGTCCATCACCACCCCTTGTTGTTAAATATTTCATTGATCATGGCAAAACTGCCTGCATTCCAAACGGCCAGGGCCACTGATTTAGTGGACTAATGCGTCCACTGTAGGGGGCCTGTGTTTAAGCCCCGCAGGTCCACTCAGCCTTTCATCCTTCTGAGGTCGATAAAACGAGTACCATTGAGTTGGGTAACAATAAACCTCTGTTAATCTGCACCAAGATACTGGGATGAACATGAGCTTTACAAATACACATTTTATGTTAAAAGGGTTCAAAAATCCCCCTGCAGGTAAGTGTAGTGAGTAATTGCACTGGGCCACAGGTGAATGCCTGGGGCATCCCTGGAACCTTCGTGACCCATTCTCGGGATATGCCATCAGGTAGTATATTGATTGCTGTTTTTTGGATCAGTTCCCAGATCTGTAATACTGTGAGGGTACAAATGCAAGGTGTTCCATCACTTGCCTAGTGCAACGAACCCATGAAAATGAGGACGCACTCCCTTGTGATCACACCAGCACTAAACGTGCACCAGCGCAATCTGTTTTACAGAAGGGGTCATTTAAGCACATATGGGCCCCTTCTATAAAGTCAAAAGGACCTGGGGTGCACAAGCCTGTTTGAAACCTGGGAAATGTTTTGAACAGCCCTAACTTGCTTTCAGGCACACGTGGATCTACACTACCACCTCATTAACCATATACTGTCAAAGCTACACAGATACTCACATATTGAAGGGCCTGAAATACAAGGTTTTGTTTATAAATACAAACAAGTTTTTACATTGAGCCCTGCAGGACAAGTTTGCCTAATTGTAAGGAAACAGGCTTTTTGCAGGTTTACCCCCACTTTTTGCCTTCATTTTACCTACCTAGAAATACCCTGAGCTCTGCTAAACAGGACTAAGAGCATGTGCTCTGACCCGTAAAATTGTGCATGTGTAATTGGCTTGTCTCCATTTGGCATAGCCTAACTTACTTGTAAGTCCCTGGTATATGGTACCTGGGGCCTGGAAGTTAGGGTCTGCAGCATTTTTTGTGCCACCCTGAGTGGGACAAGGTCTGCTACTGCAGACTGGAAGGGCAGGTTTAAACTGCTAAATTGACTTTGTCATTTAAGGCAATGGCAAAGCCCAAATCTCCCTTTTTAATATATATAAGTCACCTTCTAAGGTAAACCTAGCGAGCCCCAAGGCAGGGCGCTGTATGTTAAAAAATGGAATTGGTACTTTCACATGTTCCAACAGTAAAAACCCAAACGTTTTGTTTTTACTGCAGAAAGGCTACTAGCCTCATTGATAAGTACAGAGTTACAGGCTGACACCTCAGCTCTGCTAACTTTTGAATGGGACTACTAAAGTTGATACTGTAAGGTATCAAAAGAATCAGTGCATTAAATTCGATTTGGTGGTTACATCGACTTTAATGTCACTGGTAGGCAAAGTGTAACTTTAGGAGCTACCACTTTATTTGCCCAAGTTTCCCAGTGTCCGTTTAATGTTGTACTCAGGGACTGTCCATCGGACAGCTTTCTGCCCTCCTCGGGAGACATGCTAATGACTCCTAGGAAAGATAACAATACCACTGGAGGAGGTGTTAACTCTCCAACCCAGGAAGCTACACGGTTGTTATCCCAAAATGCGAGCTTCAGCGGTGAAGCCGCCTTGAAAGGGCTAATGTGGAAAAAAAGGGAGAGGGGTTGCTCTACTGTTTAGGTAGGCAGGCTGGCACTAGGGACAGGGAAGGGTAAGCCACTTGTCACACCAGTTTTCCAGGGGCATGTAACCCCTTGGTAGGTACACCACTGGGTGGGGCTAGTGACCTCTGGATGCTCTGCCATCTTAGAAGTGGGCAGAATGGTGCATCCTGGGATAGCCAGATGCCACACTTCCCAGGAAATGGTAATCAGGAGGGAGGGAACCTGGTAGCCCATTAGCTACCAACTGCATCCTACCCTGTGAGCATTTTCTGTATGTAAATAGGGCACCTCTGGCACCCAGAACTCAGATCTCGATTGACTGGAAGAAGGACTGCCCAGCTGCACCTAGTTCCAGGCAAAAATAAGCAGCACTGACATGGACTGCACCTGCTGCAGCTGGTGGCGAGCAAAGGAGAGGGACAGTGCCAGCAGTGTCCTGATCAAGGAGAGTCGTCTCCAGAGCCTAGCCAAAGCAAAGATACTTCAAGGATCAGTCGACAGGCCTCTTTTTCACAGCAACGAGACATAAAAGCTAAAGAAGCCTGCTGGGGCAAGTTGGTAGCCCAAAGTCTTCAACTCGCCGCCAACCGCCTTCGAGCATCACCAGGGACCAAGACCCAATGACCCTTGTTCGCTGAGCCAAGGAGTTTTGTCGGATTGCACCTGGGATCCCAGAGGCTTAGTTATTGACTCAGGAAGGATTTGCCTGTGACTGCTATACTAGGTGAGTGATAGGCCAGTGGCGACAGGACTTCTGCCAGTATCAAGTGGATTTCGAGGGATGTTGAACCTGTGACCAGGACCACCTCACCTCCTTCGTGGACCAAGGAGTAGTTGCAGCAAGACAACCTGTCGACTGCGTCACACGCACAGCATCCTTGAGCATCTTCAGCATGCTTCATCCTTTGCATCGGGACCTCTTCCATAGGAAAACCTTGCAAAGGATAAAGCACCTGCAACTGTCTGGAGCCTGCTTCTTCTGTGGATGTAACTGTTCCTGAGGACTTTGCTGGTTCACCTGACTGGCTCCCTACTGGAGATAGTTGACCCAAGTGACTCCAAATGACCGCTTTATAACTTGCCCAACTTTTTGCTCAAAAAGTTTCAAATTAATGGAACCTGTCAGTGCTCGTTCAAGGTTGAGTGAAATGTTTTGATTTACAATATCTTATAAATTCTATATCTCCAGAACCCTCCGGTGGATGTTTTTTGTTGTGTTGTCTAAAAGTACATAAGAATACAGTCTATATTTATAAAGTGGTGTTGGGTTTTTGTGGTGTCTTTTTTATATCTTCTGCAATTGTTTTGGAACTGGTTATATGCTTCACACTTTTTCCTTTGTACAGCCTTGCTGCTCAGAGCCACAGCTACCCAGGGTTGAGCTGAAGGTTTGACAAACAAAAACTAAGGATAATGATGAGGTCTCCAAACTACACCATATAATACACCCCTTTTCTCATAGTTAGTCTCTCAATCGGGAGGCATGGACAGCATGCTGTCTGCTTCTCACCAGGCCCATATTAGAGTGCACTGGCTTGGTCTAGACCATGGCACACCTTTAAGTGAGAGTGGCAGGCACAGTGTGAGACAGTGCACCCTATGACAATGAATGCTGTGTCCCCAATGAGGCTGCTAACTCATGCCTGCCTGGGGGCAGTACATTAGTGACAGAAAGTTGTGCTATTTGTAGCTGCCACTCCACCTTTCATTGTCCAGGTGGAAACGCAACCTGCATTTGAATGGGGGTAGTGGTCTGCCAGCAGAGGGATTTCTGAGGCGTCCAGAGGCCCATTGCAAAGGCAGTGCCTGTCTGTAATAGGCATGGGTGTAGAGGCAAAGAGTTTCATCATTTGCATGGGGTCAAGCCTCCATGAAAATGAGGGAATGCCCCATAAGTGGTGCTACACATGTACCTTAGCAATGTGTTTTACAGAAGGGTCAAAGCAAGCGTTTTCAGCCGGTGCTGAAATACCAAAGTGTCTTGAGGGCAATAGGCAGCGGCGGTTTCTGGAGGTGAGGGACCACGCCTTTCCAAATATTTGCCAAATGGATGGTAATTGCAAAAAGGAATGTCCTTGGCTTGCCCATTCCTTTCTCCAAAGCGAACATCAGGCAGTTTCAAATAGGCAGGTGCACTATTGCGCATGTGCCAGATGGCAGCAGTGAATGTTAAAGCAGGGTACGGGCTGACATGCTGCCAGCCCGGTTCTGCAATACTTGGGGGTCCTATGGAATGCCCACAAATGATGCAATAAAACATCACATTCTGAAGCAGCCCCGGGCGTGTACAGCATACGCAACTTTACTCCCAGGGCTGCTTGTCAATTATCAGCTGCCTCACACTACCCCTCACTTTCCAAGATGTCACAGGGTGGCGAGTTGGAAAAGGAGGGGTTGCAGCTTTTTCAAGAGGGCTTGATGTCACAGAGTCATGAGACTCAACTCATGGCTCTGTAAGGCCAAATCACGTGCTGTAAACAGATGCACACTGCATGCTTCTGTGCCTCATGTATCTGTTTAGAGCATTCTATAGAGAAGATTTCAGGAGCCACCAGCTCAGCTTCATGGAGAGGAAGCGCCGCAGAATGTTGGTGGGAAGTACCTCCAGTCAGGGTCGGCTTTACCATTGGTGGCGCCCGGTGGGACAATCACTTTTTGTGCCCCCACGTCCCATGAACGCATTCTCAGATTCTGTCACTACCACCTGCAAAAGTGCCCCTCTTCCCTCTTATCATAAGATATTGCCCAGCCCAGTGACCCCCCCTGAGGTCACTGTGCCCCCCTTCACAAACCCAGATCAGTTGACGGGGGGGGTGAGTGTTTGATTTGCTCAAGCGCTCCGTCCATCATCTCCTTTGGTGCCACTTCACAGGTCAGCGCCCAGAGCTGCTTCACCAGTCGCACTGCCCTAAAGCCGGCCCTGCCTCCAGTGCAGTTTGACACCATCTGAACATCAAGACTGTTGGGGTAAGTGATCTTGATTTCTCTTGTCGCTCCGTCATGGTCGAGTTCACTTTCCCGTCCTTTCTTCTTTCTCTTTCCTTTGCCCCACTGTCCTTGCTTTTCCAGTCGCCCAACAATGTTTATTAAGCCTTATCCCGACGTGCCTGGCGTGTCTACAAAGCAAGTTACTTAAGTAAATTGAATTAGGTAACTTGCTTTTTAGACATAAAATGTGCTTATTTCTGGGTCATTTATACTGTGCTATGCATATATGTTATATTTAGAAAGCAAGTTTCTAATTTAATTAGACAACTTGGGAGCATATTACCAAGAATAAGCGATAATTATCGCTAAGCTTGGTTAGCGGCTATAATTTTATCGCTGTGCTTTGCCTATTTTTATCGCTTAGAAACCTTGCTATTATCAAGGTTTATCTCCTAAGCGATAAAAATCGGCCGAAATGCCTGAATATCGCTGAAAAGTCAGCGATATTCATGCATTACCGAGCTAATGCTCTTAGCCATGTTATCCACCTACCATTGGATAACATGGCTAAGAACTGCTCTGGGCAGGCGTTAGCTTTTGGAGATATTCGCGCTTAGCGCGAATATTTCCAAAAGTAGGTAATAGGAGATAGCGATGTTAGCGACTGTTTCCAGTCGCTAACATCTTGGCACGCCCACTTTGCATGTCATTAGCGATAATTATCGCTGACATGCAATGTGGGCCCCAAGATGATCGCTATCTCCTACTAGCTGTCGCTAACTGGTGTTAGCGACAGCTAGGTAATAGGACGATAAAATTATCGCCGGTTTAGCGGGAGAAATTCCTGCTAAAGCGGGGATAAGGCCCTTGGTAATATGCCCCTTAGTTTCTCAAAACAGAGCGTAAAATGTGCCGGATCAGCAGCATAAATCTTGGTTGCTTCACGGTTTCTACCAGCTATCATGATCACTGCTCTGTGCGCTGTACTGAGAGGCCAAGGACTCGCTGACAATGGATTCAAACAGCTTTTTCTACCCGCTGCTGGGCACTATGAAAAACGTGCACTGATTCTAACGGTATGTTCTTCCTCAGCTTCGGCCAGGCAGAAATTTTCAATTCATATTCTTTTCTTAAGATTCTTCCGGCTTTATTTTGGAAACTAATGGTTTCCCCCCTTAGTGCAGATTTGTAGCAATCCCATACAATATTTCTTGATGCACTAAAGCGATTCATATTGAAAAATTCCTCTGTCCAGGCTTTAATATGATTAATGTACTCATTGTTAGATAGCAGCTTTCTATCAAAAGACCAAGAGCATTGCTGAGTGAAACTGGCATCGTGGGTGGTTGACAATACTAAAGGATTATGATCCGAGATTATTTTAGGCGGTTTATTTATGAATGAATAGGATGCTAGATCACCAGAGGTAAACATGTAATCGATCCGGACATGTTTTTGATGAGGGTGGGAAAAATAAGTATAGCCTGGGTCATTGGGATTGTTTTGTAACCATATGTCAATTAAGCCCAAGCTACATACCAAGCTTTTAACAGCGCGGTACACCCTTGGTTTCCGACCCACATATTTCTGCTTCGGCGCTAGCGCCGTAAATGATGGCAAAAGTGAGATGTTAAAATCACCGCAGAGGATTAGCGGACCTTGCCACGTAGCTAATTCAGTTTCCAGAACTTCGAATACTGCAGGGTCATCATAGTTTGATCCATAAACAGAGCAGATGATAATACCGCTGGCCAATTTAACAATTGCCCACCTTCCATGTGAGTCAGACAGAAAACGTACTCCCAGGCAGAAACAGGATTTTGTAAAAATTGCTACACCCCTGGTATTCGAAGATTGGGATGATGTTATCAGGGGATTATACCCCTTGAGGCTCAATAAAGCCCTTTTTCTCCAGGCAACATGCGTCTCCTGAATGCACAATATATCTACAGGATTTAATTTCATTAATTCGCCCAATCGAAGACGTTTGTCTCTGGATAGGAGCCCCCCAACGTTCCAAGATTGAACACTAAGTCTACCCATTGTTTATGTAAAAAGATTGCAGAGTGTCCTTAATCAAATAATATTCCTTGTCTTGCTTTACCTCCTTTCGCATTGTTTGCAAAGTTAACATTGCTCTGGCTAATAGACCTGGTTCATTTTTAAGTTTTTCTCCCACTCCCCCACCCCCCCCCCCTTCCCACCACCCCAAGGAACCCTCCCCTGAACCCTCCCCCATTACCTCTCTCCCCCTTACGTAGGCATTCAGACTCAACCAGAGTCTGGGTGATGTAGTTGCTGCACTTCTACTGAGCTACCGCTCACCAACAAGAAAAGACTAGTAGAGAATTAAGTACAAAAATATAAACCATGACCGAAGTGGCCCCTATATCTTACATAACAACCTAATAAATCTTAGCTCATACCTAACAATTATTACGAGATATCCACATGTACACTACATAATGCAAACCGACCATGATTACATGCTGTTCTTTCCTAAACATGTACAGGTTATTAATAGCAATACCTATAATTTATCTAAGATAATTCATCAAGATAGGCTTTTGCTTTCATTTCAGACTGGAAGAACTTTATCTGACCACCATATACAATTTTGAGTTTAGCGGGATTGTTCAGGAATGCTAGGGCTCCCTTATCTTGAAATGGTTTAATCAATAAACGCAACCGCCACCGTCTCTCCATGGTTGTGTGACAGAAATCGGGCCTTGAAAAAAATGAAAAGTCATTGAATGATAGTTTGCGATCAGATCTCGCTTTCTCCGCCACCGTCTGCCGTAACAAAAAATTTCCAAAATATACTAGAATAGCACGGGGATACACCCCTGGTTTAGGTGGCAGGTTGAACGGAACTCGGTGGGCCCGTTGTATTTCTGCATCCCAATTCCAGTCTTGTAATTCAGGCATAGATTCACTGAATAGTTTGATAATAAAGGCCCGTATGTTCTCCCCCTCCATCTTCTCTGGAACCCCTAAAACACGTACGTTATTACGCCGCTGCCTATTTTCGAAGTCCTCAAGCTTCCACTTGATATCCATAAGCTACGCCTCCTGAAGCTTAATTTTCTCGGAATTCTCAGAGGAGTCTTTTTCAGCCGACATTACCCTTACTTCCATCTCTGTGACTCTTTCACCTATGTGACTGCAGGTTTTAGAAAGCTTCTTAACAACCCCTTGCATTTTGCGCAAAGCTGCACAAGATCTTTTGCTGTCCAGAGCTGTCTCTTCTCTATGTGCTGCTATAGCCTGTAAGATAGTCTCGACCGCCTTGGGGGGCATCTCAGAGATACCAGAGCTGACACCATGGCTGACACCATGGCTGACACCAGGGCGGCCCTTGGCCAGGCCACATTGTATGACTCTAGACCCTGCTTTAGTCTTAGCTTTAACAGTGTTGGCATTCTGTCTTCCTTCCCCATAACTATCTTCTGAAGAATTAGGGAGAGGTTCCGACTCCTCATCCTCCTCTGTAGACTAATAGCTCTCCGACCATTCCCCCACGACATCGGCTCCGACCTCACCGGTCTCGTCAGAGAAGGAATAAAACTTGCTAAAGTCTTTTTCACCCTCCGGCAGCAAGGCGGTTTGTAGCAAGCTTACACTAGGCATTAGCACATTGACACCTCCGTTCACTGCAGTCACTCCCGAGGGGCTGCTAGGATGCATATGTAGGGGTGTAGTCAACTGTTCTTCAGGAGCAACAGGGTGTGATGTAACTGGTGTAGCTGGTGTAACTGACAAACTTGCGGGTACGGTCTGATTTGTGACTGATGCACCCTCCACAACCAAGCTATCTAGCTCACTATGTACCCCTAATATGTTTCCACCAGGGCCTGTAAACGACATGGTGCGCCCCTTCGCACCTCGGACCTCGCCAGCTTCCAGCCTGCTCACTCCATCAGTTTCAGCCAACTCACTAGATTGTAAAGACTCAGAAGTCTCTGTAACAATCAAGTTATTTACCATAGCCATAGTTGTGGGCTGGGGTTTGGAAGCAGCTCTTGGGGGGCCGGATGACCCATTAATTAAATCCAGAGTGATATTTGTTTGAGGCATGGGGAGAACTGGGGAGCCCTCGTCAAGCATACTATTCTGAACATCATCTGGAGGTATAGCTAATAATAACTCAGCCTGAGGACTAGCCTGAACCAATTGTTTCCTTAAGAGTAAATCAAGTACTGTGCCCCCCCTGTAGTACTTAGCTTCCTTCGTGAGGCGAGGACCTCCTGTCTTGGAGTATTGTTCGTGGGTACAACTGTTTGTTGCTTCTTCGCCTTAGCTTTCACCATTTTGGCCGAGGCGCTGTCAGACTCTTCCCCATCCAATGAGTCCTCTCGTTGTTGCCTTTCAGCCTCTTTGCGTAGAACTCTAGCTGCCTTCGCAACCCGCGCTCTGGCCGCGGCAGCTGAAGCAGCAGAAGCACTCTTCAGCGGCATGACCGGTGATTCCTGAGATTTCCGCGGATATTTCTGCACACGCGGCTGAATCAGAAAAGTGAAGCTGCCACACACTATGAATCCGGAATTCTGTAGCAGCGGCTGTATCGGCTGCGATGTCCACCGAAGCTCGGCTACTGAAGAGGCAGGAATCTGCCCGGAGCGTTACTGTGAGGCGGAGCCACGGATTTCCGCATATGCCCAGGTGAGTTCAAATGTTTTTCGTGGCTTTTCCTGTAACTTCTGGGCTGAGACAGCCCCTGTATCATAAAGCCACGTATTTTCTGAGCAAAACGGGAGCAAGGTAGAGATGTAGAACACTGGTTCAAAATGAACAATTTACAAGATTCTCAGCCTTCATCATTCAGAAGTCGGTCGGCAGTCATTACAAGTTCCATCCGATCGAGCGTTGAGCGCTGAGAGCATGGGTCATCTCCGGTCTTGGTCACGATGAAGCGGAGCTCAGTGAAGTGCTGCAGTACGGTCTAACGCTAGACCGCAATCTTGCCTCCCCTCAAATTTTCCCGTCCTTTCTTCTTTCTCTTTCCTTTGCCCCACTGTCCTTGCTTTTCCAGTCGCCCAACAATATTTATTAAGCCTTATCCCGACGTGCCTGGCGTGTCTACAAAGCAAGTTACTTAAGTAAATTGAATTAGGTAACTTGCTTTTTAGACATAAAATGTGCCTATTTCTTGGTCATTTATACTGTGCTGTGCATATGTCTTATATTTAGAAAGCAAGTTTCTAATTTAATTAGACAACTTGGGAGCATATTACCAAGAATAAGTGATAATTATCGCTAAGCTTGGTTAGCGGCTATAATTTTATCGCCGTGCTTTGCCTATTTTTATCGCTTAGAAACCTTGCTATTATCAAGGTTTATCTCCTAATGCATGAATATCGCTGAAAAGTCAGCGATATTCATGCATTACCGAGCTAATGCTCTTAGCCATGTTATCCACCTACCATTGGATAACATGGCTAAGAACTGCTCTGGGCAGGCGTTAGCTTTTGGAGATATTCGTGCTTAGCGCGAATATTTCCAAAAGTAGGTAATAGGAGATAGCGATGTTAGCGACTGTTTCCAGTCGCTAACATCTTGGCACGCCCACTTTGCTTGTCATTAGCGATAATTATCGCTGACATGCAATGTGGGCCCCAAGATGATCGCTATCTCCTACTAGCTGTCGCTAACTGGTGTTAGCGACAGCTAGGTAATAGGGCGATAAAATTATCGCCGCTTTAGCGGGAATAATTCCCACTAAAGCGGGGATAAGGTCCTTGGTAATATGCCCCTTAGTTTCTCAAAACAGAGCGTAAAATGTGCCGGATCAGCAGCATAAATCTTGGTTGCTTCACGGTTTCTACCAGCTATCATGATCACTGCTCTGTGCGCTGTACTGAGAGGCCAAGGACTCGCTGACAATGGATTCAAACAGCTTTTTCTACCCGCTGCTGGGCACTATGAAAAACGTGAAATGACTGTGGCCTGAACCTCAGAGCTCTCAACAAACAGTGACAAATAGTCTAACAAATCAAGCCCAATAGATGTTTGTACAACTGGTATTCTGAGCTCACATATTTAAAAATGCTTCTAGAAAATTGAGTTTTGGTCAAATAAAATATTTGCCTCTGCTCATATGATTTAAGTGGCGAAGCTGTATATTTATACCAATTTTTTTGTTTCACTTTGTACAAATCAGCCACAAAATGGATATCTGTCGTTCGTTATGTTAATGCTTCTTTTTTAACGTCCGTGTGCCATTTTCGTGTAGTTCAAACTTGACCTGAAGGTATTGAAGTACTTTACGTGACCACCAGTCACATTACAAATGGTAACATTCATTTTTTATAGACACATGGCAGTGATTTGTCCAGAATCACCGGATGATCAGCCAAGGCAGAGAATTCAACCTGGTTCCCGAGTTCTAAGGTGGGCACCTCTGGCCGTAACACCACAACCTGGATAGAGAGAGAGTGGCAGGCTAAAGGCAGTATAAGAATTATATTTTTGGTTCATTTATCGCAGAATTAGTGCAAAAATTCCAATTTGCAATTGTTTTCACAACAGGAGGCCCCACATGCCCCACTATTAACCAGAGACTTCTCTCATGCACCATGATAGCAGTGTCTGGATTGGATGAGAACCTGTGGGAGCTTTGGATGATGTCTCTTAGTGTTTCCTTGAATATTTGGTCCTCAAAAAGGGTGGCTTGCAAATTCCAAGTCAGAAAATACTTCATACCCATTGAGAGGGGATTTTGGTCTGATAGAGTTTTGGCTATGTATTATGTGTTTGATACAAGTGTCTGGAGGGAGTTGGAGCCAATAGAGGAAGTGGGTGGAGCCGTGGAGGAAGTGGGTTTGGTCTCCGATAAACATTTGAGCACCTGGACTTCATATTTTACAAATTAAGCACTGTCAGGTCAGCGACACCACAGATTCAGAAATAATGCTATTTCTGACTGTCATTGTTGTTCAAAATGTGAGTCTGGCTCGGAGGAGTCTGGAGCCGAGGACTGAAGAACACCGAGGACATGCTGCAGGCTCAGGTAAGTGAAACTTTCCTTTTCCATATTTAAAATGTTTATTTGTATGTATGTTTTTTAATTCTATTTATGTTGACACACCATTTTTGTGGGTCACCAACCGCGACTGTCTTACGCCGCACCATTTTCAAATTCCGCCAACCGCCACTTCATTGATAAGAAGGTCTCAGGTGTCTCTGAGCCAGCTGCAGCCCAGGATTGGGGTTCTAACTCTCTGGTGAGCAGGTACACCGGAACCAGCATCAGCACCAGCTCAACAACCCGTTCTGGTGGTCCAGTCCTTAATTGGTGTCAGTGGTTTCAGGTGCTTAGCACCGGCACTTATTTATTAGGGCCTGGTCTACCTGTGCCGTGGCCAATTTGGTGTCGTGGAGCTGCGCTGCAGTATGCTTAACGTAACCTTTTTAAAATTCCACTCCCGCCTTGCCGCCCCACCCTATCATCATGAACACATTGCGCATGAGTCAGTTCACCGGCAAAGGCAGTCTGTTCGGCACGACGACGGGCGGCATTGTAAGTTTAAACAGCATGTCGTTGTGAACTGTGCATCAGGTCTCTTAATAAAAACTGTAACCAGTCCAGTCCATAACTGCAGTAAGTAGTAACCAACCAACACTGCCTTTTCGTTCGAGTAGTGGTTGTGTTTGGTAAACCAGGTATTAAGCCAAGTACGTTACGCGGTGACTGTGAGTCAGTGACTCCAATCCAAGCAATCATGCCCCTGGATCCGGGCATAATGTGCAGTGAAATCCCCCCAGGCCGGGGCAGACTGGTTTTGTTACTGGGGCCTATTTTTTTTTTCCAAAACCGGCCTACAGTAACAAAATTAGAAGGGCGCTTTTCCAGTTGTGCTGCCTCTGGGCCTTAGAGTGTCCTCTCCGGCGGCCTTGTCAGTCACTGCCTCTGGGCCTTGTTGTCCTATCTGTTCATTAATCCCTTCCATGCGGCCGCGATTCTGCGCCTGTGCGGCAGGATTGCGAGTGGGCGGGTTCATGACGGCCCCCAGCCGTCATCAGCACACGAGCACCGTAATGCATAACGGCTGGGGGCCGTCATCAGCATGGAAGGGGTTAATATGCGAGTCTTCTGCGGCTAGAGTTAGACCTGCTGCAGCTCCTGGTGATGGTCTGCCCTCTGTTGAGAATATTGCAGACGTACACCTCTGTGTTTACTTCAGTGGTGCATGCTTTCTTTTCCCTAATGAGCTTCTGGATTGCCCAGTGGTCGAAGTGGGGGGATCCTCGGGCAGGGCCCCATCTTCTTTAATTGAATTGAATCCGTTCCCCTACTTGTTTATTTTACAAATGCGTCCTATGATGGCAGAAATGGCTAAGGCCTATAGATATGGCTTGGCTATTCGTGGCCGATCGGGGACATGCGGGGTGGGCAGAGAAGGAAAAGGACTCCATCTCTTCCTTCCTGCCCAGAGGAGACATGGACAGTGTCCACTTCTCCTACTCTGCCTCTGGCAGCTGCCCCCTCTTCTCTCTCGCTCTCTCTTTCTTTCTCTTATTCCCTCTCTTTCTGTCTCTGTCTCTGTCTCGCTCCCCCTCACTTGCTGAAAACCATAACTCAAGACACGGTGCTTACCCTCTTGTTCCTCTCTGTTCCTTTATTTGTTCCCCTGTGAAATGGATCCAAAAAAGAAAAACACTTTTGCTGGAAATGTCTTTTTCTGAAAAATGTTTCTATGTCAAAGTGCAGCCTCTGGACAGAGAGAAATAAACGGTTCAAAATATGAAGGGAAAAAATGTGGCCAGATTGATTTTATTCACACCCAAACACATGAGCACCACTTTACAGAGCCTGCCAGGGGAACATTACTTTTGTTTTCTTATCTTTTTTTGAACAGCATTGTTTTCCACGGGTGGGGAAGTGGACCATTCCTGGAGGTACTGCAATACCTGCTTGATGGCCTAAGCATAATTCAGCTCGATAAGAAAAGGCCTGTGGGTGTTTGGTGTGTGTATGAGGGTAGGTCCAGGCTTGTGTGTGAGGATAGATGCACATGTGTGTATGAGGGTAGGTCCATGAGTGTTAGTATTTGAGAGTGAGTTCATGTGTGTGTATGAGGAAAAAGGGACATGTGTAGGCGGAAGGTCCAAGCATAAATACCCACGTGTGTGTGAGGAAGGCCCTAATACGGCACAGGTGAAACTTATCCACCACAACAACCAATCATGTTACATGATAGCATTAAACAAAAAAACATCAGCTGGGAGTGGTAGGGGGATGAAGTGGTCACTGAATACACAAGCATCTGCTCACAAGGAGAAGTTTGATAGCAATCTGGTAAGTTCTGCAGTGAAAAAGTAGTACGTGGATAAAAGGTACAACGAATAATGTGCTTGGCCAAAATAGGCCTAGGCCTCAGAAGGCAAGGAAGCCTCATCCTTCTTGAAGGTCTGAGGCCACCTGAGAAGAGTAGAGAGAGCTGCACTCCAGGAGCAGGGTAGCACACGCAGGTTTGTGGGTCAGAGGCGGGGTGTGTCTCATATTCACTGGAGTTCAGTGGAATGAGAAGAGGGTCCTTGAGAGGCACATGGATAACATCGTTAGGTCGGAAAGAGACTTATGTATTGCATTTAAATAGGGCTCCATTAACAAGTGTTCAACTGACAAAATAATGAAGTGATACTATCATAAAATGTACCTCATTATACTGCATGTTTTGCCTTTTCTTCCAGCATAATTCACTCAACCCTGCCGCATAATTTGTCCCTTCCCTGGCGCATAATTACAGTGGCCCTGCCTGAATGCATTGCAAAATGCAACTGGTAGGCCATATGGTCCTGGAACTTTTCTCATTGCCGATTTTTTTATTGCCTACTGAAGCTTGAATCCATCATGGGCATATTCAACGTTTTTTGCTTCTCTGGAGGGAATCCTGTCAGGCTCACTGTATAAAATCCAGTTAGGAGCTGAGTTCTTCAGGTGATTCAGGGCCCTGTGCTCTATATAGGTCAGTGTAAAAGCCTAAACAGGCTGTTCATGCTGTTTTGTGCAGTTCATGGCCTACCGTAGGTATGTGTCCTTTGTGTGACGCTCATTTCGGGTTTAAACAGCCACACAAGTAGTTTGCCTCCTTTATCTCCCTTATAGTCTTTGTGGATTAGGTTTTCAGTATATATGAGGCAGCACAGATTTGTCTGCAGCACTGCATTTAGTGTTGATCCGGTGTTGTCAGTATACTACCCATTGTTTTCCTGGCACCACACCGAACTAATGTTGAGTACCATAGCCACCACTAAGAAGGGTGAACAACCTTTACAACGCAACTTTTACCACGCAGTGCCTTTACAACGCAGTATTTACAACGCAAACCATTACAACGCATTGCGCTGGGGGGCGCATTAGGATAGGGAATACGTTTAATTTACTATCGAACACCTTCCCTAGTGTCCACGGGGACTGGTGTTGGAATAGTAAATTAAACTTTTCACTATCTAGCACCCCAAAGCGCTATGCGTTGTAATGGTTTGCAATGTAAAAACCGCGTTGTAAAGGCATGCATGGTAAAAGCATGCGTTGTAATGTCATACATCCCTAAGAAGGCTTGCCATTTGATTAGCATGCTAGTAGCTGACCTCTCGTTTTCCTAGGACTTCTGGATGATGTCTCTTAGTGTTTCCTTGAATATTTGGTTCTCAAAAAGGGTGGCTTACAATTTCCAAGTCAGAAAATACTTCATATCCATAGAGAGGGGATTTTGGTCTGATAGAGTTTTTGCTAGGTATTATGTGTTTGATACTAGTGTCTGGAGGGAGTTTGAGCCAATAGAGGAAGTGGGTGGAGCCAGTGAAGGAAGTGGGTTTGGCCTTCGATAAACATTTGAGCACCTGGACTTCATTTTTTACAAATTAACCCCTTCACTGCGGCGGCTATTCCGCCGCAGTGCTAAGGGGGCGGGGCGGCCACGCGGCGGTCCCGTGCTCGTGACGGAACAGCTCCGTCACGGCACGCGGGTGAGCTGTGCTTGTGACGGAACGGTTCCGTCATGGCCCGCCCCACTCAATAGAACGCTCAGCGCAGGCGCGGAATTCGCGCCGCGCATGAGCGGCGAGCGGGCCATGACGGAACCGTTCCGTCATCAGCACAGCGCACCCGCAGCTCTTGACGGAGCGGTTCCGTCATCAGCGTGCAAAGGGTTAAGCACTGCAGCGACACCACAGATCCAGAAATAATGCTATTGATGACTGTCATTGTCGTTCAAAATGTGGATCTGGCTCGCAGCTGTTGCACTTTGAATGCATTTCGCACACTAAAATATTCAGCCTTTCTGATTTCGTTGGGATTGAAAACATGTTAGGGGTGGCGACTGACGTTTCACTGCCTTCATGAACGCCTCACAGCGCGCTTCCTCTTTTCAACATAACAGGAAGCAGACCTAACCGGAAGGCTCACAGCCCTCTACCATGTGTTGTATGTTTTTTAAATCTCTTAAATCTGCTTCCATTTCTCAACTGCCACGTACTTTATACTGAGTCACTCTGACTTGCATACAATCTCCCAAAACCAGTTAAAATCAACAGTAGGGATTTATGCCACAAACAGCAAAATTGTTCTGACATTGTTCTGTCAACGCCCATACCTGAGAGAACTGAGGGGCAGATTTATGAGGGACTTGCGCCGCCGGTGCGTCACTTTTTCCCATGTTAAAAATGACGCACCGGCGGCGCAAGGCCTTCATAAATCTGCCCCTGAGTATTTTTGTATTCACTTATTCTTCAACCTAAAATACAATTCAGTTACTTAATATTTTCATCTACTTTAGGTCAAATTTTTTTTAAATTTAAATGTCGTGGTAAATTCGTTTTTGAACCACTCCTTTAAGGTCTGATGATTTTGACAGAAAAATAAATTCGGACACAAAGAAATGGAGTGATTTGCCAAGGTTCGTATACTCTGATCAGTCATAGAAACAAGGATTAGAAATCAAATAATTTAATTCCTCATACATATATGTATCTACAGCACCGGTCTTCCACTGTGTGTTAATTGGGTTTTTTTTCATCGAGATCTAGTGTCTTTGAAATAGAATCGTTTTAGGAAAAATCGGCATTTACAATCGGCATTAGTGAGATTGTTAATCAGCCAGGAAGCAGTGTTGGATGAGAGGAGATTTAGTCGGATTTTGAGCTGGAGTGCACACCCCAATGAAATGTGCTAGCAGGGCAGTTTGCTGCCACTAGGCCACTTTCAGCAGCGCCAGCAGCAGACCCAACACTGCAGACACCCCGAATGCCCCAAAAAGTAACCAAACCATGCACAGATTAAAAAAATACCACCTCTTAAGTAGAAAACATAACCTTGCCAATGCAAACATCAACCTATGTAAGATGTCCACGGTGGAGTGCCTAAATCAAACAGAGTTCAGAAACTCACAAGCCCAGCCTTCTCAAATTCTACATCCCATTTTCCCAGGCTAGGATCGTAACCCCAGAACATGTTGCTGTACAATGCTATACCTGCCAACTTGCTCGCAATAGTCAAAAGAGACAGCAAGTGCTCTAGACAACAAAATAAACCCATTATACCTCCGCTGCCCACCCCTCAACTCTAACACGCTACTTAATAGCCCATACTTGCGAATAATGTTTGGCTGACGGCGCAAAGGAATCACCAATGAGCTGCAACACCCACAACTCCTAGATCCTATAGCTTTTGAGGCCTCCCTGTCTTAGACTCTAGTGCCAGACTACGGAACCTCTGATACTATGAATTAGATAAAAGATCGACTATGTAATTTTCCAGTCCAGAAACATGTCTTGCTCTAAAAAGCTGTGTAGTATGTTGTGCTCACCTTTTTCCCTGCTCAAAAAGCCAAAACAATCCACTCTGACTGCAACTAAATAAATCTGTACTCACCATCCTATCTCCTCTCTGAGGTCCCACAATGCTACTCATTAAATCCCTCAGAAAGGCCATCCGTACTACAAGTTAGCCGTCATTCCTTTTTTCATCCTCGCTGGATGTTGCGCCAGTGAATCCCCAGACAAACCAAAGCCCAATGTTACAAAAGGTCCTCCCCACCATCACTACTCCACATGCAAAGTTAAGGTGCAGCAACAGTTCCCTAACTGTCCCGAACCTTCTTCGACTTCAACACCTCTACCTACAATTCAAGAATCTTCTGTACTTTGTCTAAGGAAAAACACACCTCCAGTCCCTCCGAATTCAGCTCCACACCCAAAATTTCAATACAGTAGACAGCCCCTTCATATTCTCCAGTATCAGAGGAAGACCCAGGTTCTCCAGCAACCCTGAAAACAGCCAATGCCTTACTATAGCCCATTGAACCACCACATCTACAAAGAAGCAAACCAAATAATGTGTCACAGATACAACGCTTGTGAGAAATGAAAACACCACTGCAAGAATGTACTAAAATCTCAACTAAAAAAACAGAAAAGCTTTATCAACTTAAATCTGCCCCTCAGATTGCATCCATAATCCTTTGGATGTACCAGCAAGAAACAAAAAGCGGACTTAACTTCACTCTCAGCCATTTCCTTCCCTACATCTTTTCCCTGATCAACCACACAACTTTGTGTATTGCAACATACTATACTGAGAACAACTCCGACAATATTAAATTATTGACCGATGGTCTCTCCAGCCAAGTCCAATGATGTATTAACCAAAACTCAGCTTCAGGAGCAGCAAATAATCCTGTCCTCTAGGGGCCAACTGTCACAGTGGCCCATCACTCTACCCTCCTTCACTTCTTTCAGAAATTTCCATCTTACCACCTTTGAGTTAGCCCTTGTCGATCTCAAATTGTCTGCTCATCTCTGATACAGATGCCTCTCGTAACCTAACTTAAAACCTTCCTGAATACTGCAGTCCAATAACCAGACTGTGTCACTATCACGGATAAAACTATAACCAGAAATTGACGGTCTGCACATATGTTCATATTTGCAGTACTCCCTGATGTAAAACCCTCTGTTGAATGGGCTATTCCCTCCCTGAATTAGCTGCCCTCTTGCAAGTCCCCAATCCCCAAAAATGTAGAACGATGTAGGAAGGGCTGAAAAAGCAATGGCAAACCATTGGTTATAAATACACTAGGCCCAGGAATAGAGGGATCCAAATAGGTCTTGTTCACCCTACTGCCCCTCCAAATCCTCATCATCATACCCCGCTGATGCTAAATCATCCAAAGCTAATCTGTGCCTTTCTGATAACATCCATATACTTAAACAATTCCAAACCCCTATCCTGATAGCTCTCAGAAAATACAATTGCGAAAATCAAAACCACTGTTTTCCAATACTCAATTGTCACAGAAACTCCGGGTCTTTTGCTTTGATCCCTCCTTTGCCTTACCTTCCCTATGTAACCTGGAAACCGTCACATGTTTTTCTTTCCATATTTTTTTTTATTGAAGTGATCAGATGAGCCAGTAAACACTTGGTAACCACCATGTAAGGCAGCCTCGTCACTTTGGACTCTACCTCTCTAGCTTCACCTTCTTCCTTACATCCTTTCTCGACCTCCTGCCAGACCAAGACTAACTAATTGCTTTTTAAAACCTGGCACCCTCTTCCCCTTCCTGAAGTCCCTCAGCTTTCGCCAGCCCGACTCCTCTACCTTTAACTCACTTGCTTTGTCACTCATAATCCTCCTCCTCAACCACAGTTGAATCCTGACCAACACCTACTCACCAGCACTCCCTTTTTCTATGTCCTGCACTTTACCCTGCTTAGCCCAACTGTTAGATCTGAGGGTCTCTAGTTGGTAATGGTATACACCTTTGACCAAATAGGGACCCTTGCTTCCAAGTCAGGGAAAGGGGATTACACTACTGGATAACCCCTGTTCACCCCCATGGTAGCTTGGCACAAGCTCGTGATGTGTTTCGGTTGCGATGTGACAAGATGGCGCTTCGATGCGATGCGACAATCTGTTGCGATGCGATAAGATGTCGCCCTTGATGTGACGACGTGAAGACGATGCGTGCAAGCTCTGACGGCCGTGCAGCGAACTCTGTACTTTGGATCTGGGACAGGCCCTGCACTCTTCTTCGGTGATGCGACGGCGACCCTCGCGGTGGCGACACGCTTCTCCGGTGATGCAACGGCAAACAGCTGCGACGAAAGCACGCTTCTCACGAGATGCGGCTGCAGCGCGCTTCTCCGGCGATGCAACAACAACAGCTATGGCGGCGACACGCTTCTTCGCGTTGAGTCCCGCTTCCAGCTCCCAGCTACACGCAGGCTTCTGCAGATAGAATTCCCAGAAAGGAAAATCAGAGGGGTGCTGGTGGTGAAGTCTTGTAACCCTGACACTTCAGCAGGAGGCAAGCACAAGTGCAAGCCCTTGGAGAAATATTCTGCAAGATGATGAAGTCCTTAAAAAGTTCCTTCTCCTTTCCTTGGCAATGAAGAGACCACTGTAGGCCAACCCAGCAAACAGCACACTGGCAGAGGGGCAGTCCAAACTCCTGCAGCTTCCTTGGTTCTTCTCCTTGGCAAAAGGTTTGTCTTGTTCGCAGAAGTGATCTAAAGTCTTGGGGTATGGGTCCCCATATTTATACTCAAATTCTCTTTGTTCTCTGAAGGCAGAGAGGCCTCTGCCTACTCCAAGCCAGTTCTGGTCAGTCCTGGAGCACTTTGTTGACAATACTCCTTCTATCCTTTCACAGTGGAGGCCAGGTACATCAGATGCACCACAGGAGGTGGATCCAGCATTGTGGAGGGAAGGCAGAGCCCTATTCAGACCCCAGGTGCAGCTCCTCCCATCCATCTAGATGCTCATCTCTCTACTGTGCTGACTCACCCTGTCTCCTGGAATCCCCCAGCCCCTGTCACTCAAACTCCAGACAAGGAATACACAACCTGGCAGAGGCAGGCTTGGATAGTTAGGCAAGAAAATACCTACTTTCTAAAAGTGGTATTTTCAAACACAGTATGTTAAAACCAACTTCACTAAAAGATGTATTTTATCATTCTGAGTTCAGGCATACTAAACTCGAATTTCTACCTAATTCCCTGAGTCAGTTAGGATTATAAGATGTAATAATCAAACGGCTCATCCTGGCCTATGGGGAACAGGTAGCCTTGCAATAGTGAAAAACGAAAATGGCTGTAATTCACTATTAGGACATGCCACACAAACCAGGGCATGTCCTACCTTATACTTACAATGCACCCTGCCCTTGAGCCTACCTTAGGGGTGTCTGCTGTGCAGAAAAGAGAAGGTTTGGGGACTGGCAAGTGGGTGCACTTGCCAAGTCGACATGGCAGTCAGAGACTGCACACAGGCACAGCAATAGCATGACTGAGACACACTTTACAAGCTGCTTCTGTGGGTGGCACAACCAGTGCTGCAAGCCCAACAGCAGCATTTGATTTACAAGCCCTGGGCACACATTGTGCACTGTACTAGGGTCTGACAAGTAAATCAAATAACCCAATCATGGTGTCACTAATTAGTACAACAATTTAACATAGGGAGCACTTGCACTGTGGCACTGAATTGCAGTGGCACAGTGCCCAAAGCGTCTAACCAGCAAAACAGATCAAAAACAGAGGAGGAAATCAGAAAAAATGGAAGGGAGACTCACGCCAATGATACCTGGTCTAACACCAACACTCCCACCACATCCATGTACCTGGTAGCAAATTCGAGGACCTCTCCTCAGAGCCAGCCAAATTCTCACCTCAACTCTTATTCCCTAACTTTGTTAGCCAAGATAACCTGCCTTTCACCCCTGTTGTACTCCTGATGCCTCCAACTGCAGTTCCTAACCAACCTTGCACTCACCATAACACCATTGTCTTCAATCTCCCTTTCCTTAGTCGCCCTCTGCTCATAATTCTTGTAATCCAAAATCAACCCCTTTTCCCCAATCTCTCTTCACTTTGGCTACACACCTCACTTGTACCAGGCATCTTCTCATCCTCCACAACCTCCCACAAAACATTCTTTTTCAATAGGGGGTATTCCTCACAGTCTGAGAGGTCACACAGAACTCACCTCCCCTTCTTCAACCCGCTGTGGGCAAAACTGAAGATCTGGCCACACCAAACCGAGGCCCTCCTTCGTATTGGGATCCAAGAGGCGCATCAGTGTTAGAAACATTTGCTGCTCCGTTTTACTGGTGAGCACTGGCTACCCATCTCCTGCGAGCCTGCACAAGTCTGAGAGGTTTCAGTGCCTCTTTCTTGCCTCCTAGATTGCTCTGCTCCTAAAGTCACTATGTTGTCTTCACAACCAAATCTATCCCCATGGGGCCCTTTCTTATTTCTCCTATGCCCTCCTGTCCTATCCCGGCCTTCTCTCTGTACACCCCTGAAAGTACCTCCAATAAAGCAGCCTGAAACCCCATCTCCTGCCCCTCAGCCAACCAACCCACTCTCCCATAATCTCCACCCATCCCCACCTAGAGCCGCCGGATACTCTGGGGCAAGCCTTGTGGCCCAGTCCCATCAGAGCACTGCCCTAACAGAACAGCACCAGAGCCCCCTCCTGGCAAGGACTACTTTGATCCCCCACTGAACTGTTGCTTCACTGACCAGGCCCGCTCCTCTCCCCTTTGCTTCCCCCTTGATTTCTGGGCATGAAATCTCCCTCATGGCAAACTACTGGGTCGCTGACAGCCACACTCACTCACCACAAGGAGTGTCTGCCACTCGCTCCCAATAGCCGTGTGACTGCAAAGGGCTGGCTCGACACTAGTAGCAGCCAGCCGCTGAAACACTTTAGCCTCTTTTGCCCTAAGACGCTACCCTTGCAGGTCTGCGGCTGGAACAGCTCCCACTAGCCCTGGATGTACTGCTGTGGAAGCCCTCATTCCAACCCCCAAGTGACCCTTCCCAGACTACCTTATGACTCTTGCCTCTTCTACCCCAACCTACCTCTACTGTGGTGTCAGAGCGGGATAGAACTACTGCTTCTCACCCTTTACCTCCTTCTGGAAGAGTGGTACTGCGACCAGGCCTGCACCAACACCCAGCCCTACCAAGTATAACAGGATAAACAGAGTTTAATAAATATCCTCATTACCGCACGGTCTGATGTTTACCATGCCAGTAATTTCCATGTATGAAGTCACTATGTGCTCAGTTACATTAATGTGAACAGGCTGAGCATAACCTACAAAAGTCAGTATTTAATTTAATTACCCATTTGTCACTTCCACACACTTCTGTGTGCACAGGGCTGGACTGCTGCTATGCCGCACACACCGCGTTATGTTAGGCAACAGGGTCCCGGTTCTCAGGACATTCTGTAGCATTTTTGCTCCCCTTTTCATAATCCTTTTCCAGACACATATATGATGTAGTGTCTCTGTCTTTGAAGCTCATGTTTTTGGGTTACCCACTTTGAAGTGCCCATTTCTCTGTCTTGCTCTTCCTCCAGAGATCAGTCTATCACAGCAGGAGTGTCTCCAAATCTAACAGCTCCAAACACGGCCAAGGGACCAATGAGAGGATGACACCTGGATGTTGTGGTAAATGATTTCTATATCTTTTCTCTCTCTACCACTTCATCAGAATGTCCTGTGACATCATGGAATGTTTGAGTGCCTTACTGTGAGGAGATTGTCAGTTGGTCATCTCAGGCTGAGGAGCTGGTAGCTCGCTCCTGGTGGGGTTTCTCCTTTGTATCTTCTTGCCTTATAACTTGCCACCTATCTACCTGCTAATAAAGAGGGATCTACTACTACACCTGGACTACGCATCATCATTTATGTACCACAGTTTGGCGACGTTTCATGGACTAACCTACACTGCAAGGAAAGAGGATTGAAACTCAACTTTCAGTAAACCTAGCACTGTATTGAGTCTCAGTAAAAGCCAAGACTGGAGAAAGCTAATCAACTGGAGATCAGAGAAACTCCCAGTAAGCCCCATCAGTGTCCTTTTCAGCTTGGACAGCCTGCACCCTGGGCGTTTGTTTTGTGTGAGAGCCAACTGCCATTTCGGTGTCATCTGGAGACTGTCTGTCTCCAGCTACAGGAGCCTCTGACTCAGCGGGCCTGATCACCCTGCTGCGTTTTCCGGCTGCCTTTTGCGCCTTGACAGCTTGCCCTCAACCACTGTGGAACTGGTGTCTTTTCCCACGGTGGGGGCACTTCTCCTCCTGCGAGTGCTTGCTGTATTTGCTCTTCTGGAGGTGCCCCGGCGCTAGCAGTACCCTCTCCTTCACAACGGCCAGTATCTGTGTTGTCGTGCTATTGTGTCTCTACTCTCTCCATCACGGGAGCCACCCATCATCTGTTTTGTCAAGCTCTGTTGTGGCCTTTGTGTATTGGGTATGTACTCCCACAGTGTGGTGTTTCCTCTGCCTTCCTGTGACTGCTCACAACTTGAAGACATTCAGAGTGACCTGACGCTCGTCCTTGTGGAAGCCTAGTTGTATTTTAGCAGTGAGTGGGGGACATTTTTGAGGTGTTTTTGTCTGCTTTCACCATGCGATCTACTTTGTGGCAGTTAAGCCTCTACATTTTGAACAAGCCATCTGCCATGGCACGCACACAATCTTAACCGTCTCGTGGAGCCTGCATCATGCCCTTTGTGACATCTGCCCCTCTACCACTGCCTTCTCCTTTGCGAGTCCGGGCAGCACATCTTCGCCGTGAGCCTTCCGGCGCCGACGTGACGACGTGCCTCCATTTTGATTGCTTTCACTGCGCAAGTCTGCGTAGTGTGTATGGGTCCGTCTGTTGCTGCCACTGGTCTAAGAGCTTTACTGTTTGTCTCCTGGTCCGCTCCAGCTTGCCTTGCGGTGCCAGTCCCATAACTGTTTCAGCGAAAAGTAGAACATGAGGAGTGTATGTCTACGGAGTTCTACCGAGAATAGTTCTCATTTTGTGACTTTTATGACGTTATTCAGCATTTGCATTCGGATGGTTTCAAGCTTTCTCTGCATTGCTCGGTGCATTTGAGACTTGCCACTTCCAGGAGAAGCTGCTTACAGGAACCTTGGTGAGAGATCGCTCACCGGAGCTATTGTCTTTTGTTAATTCATTTGTTTATACTTGAATTTCTTAGCATCACTGTGCATGTTGTGTGTGGGTCAATTCTGCGTTACATTAACCTACAGCTTGAGTTTTACCGAACTCTCTCTAATGTGTCTTGTATTTTATGTTGTATTGATTTCCTAAGGCAACATGTTAACCCTACGGTGTACCCTTACTTAGGGGCGGTTGTGGTGCCAGTCTATGCCAAATTTTGGTTCCTAGGGTCATGTTACCTCATGGTGTACCCTATATATCCATAGGGGATGTTGCCGTCTTGGTTTTACAGGGGGTGTTTCCTGTGTTTAATCCTGCTTGGTGAGCTAGGTTGTTTGTGTTTAATCAATGCCCCATTCATGTACTCAGGGTTAGTACCCTACGGTGTACCCTTATTTAGGGGAGGTTGTGGGGAAGTTGTGGTGTCAGTCAATTCAAAAATTGGTTTGCTAGGGTCATGTTCTTACCCTTTGAATATGTTACGTCTCACTTTTTACATGGTGTACCCTTTTATTAGGGGAGGTTGTCCGTATGTAACTACTATGTTCTGAAGTTCCATGGGTCTATGTTCTGAAGCTCCATGGGATGGTGGTGGTGTGCGTTGTCAGCGCCATCATTAGGTGAACTTGTGTTGAACAATTATTACATTGTTCCATGGTGTACCCTTTTGTTAGGGGAGGTTGTCAGTGATGGTCAGGAAGTTGCATCACTCTATTTTTGTGTTGTTCCACCATTAGGTGAAATTGCGTTGAACAATTTTTACATTGTTCCGTTGTGTACCCTTTTGTTAGGGGAGGTTGTCAGTGTTTGTCGAAGTTGCATCACACTATTTGGGTAGGCGGGGTGCGTGGTCAGCGCATCCTCTTGGAGAAGTTGCGTCACAGTTGTCAGTGTGTGGCTACTGTGTTCTTTGTTCCAGGGGCGTTAGTATCCTCTGGTGTACCCTTTCTTGGGGAGTTGTTTTTTTTTTCTCCAAAGTTTAAGGTTGCCTTTCTAGGTGTACCCTTGGAGGGGAGGTTGTTAGTGCACGTCATGCACTAGTCTTTATTGCAAGGCATACCCTTTTTCTGTGTAGGTTGCTAGTTCTTTCATTGCACCGTTGCAAAATACTTATTTACTGTACTTTTAGGTGCACCCTCATTCTTGAAGGGTGTTTGTTCATCTTGTTATTTTTACTACAAGGTGTACTTTTCCTTTAGGGACGTGGTTGTAGCTCATAGCTACTTTTCCCTTGGACATCTGGACCTGGCGTACATCTTATTGTGCTTACTTCCATCTGCACACATTTTGTCTCTTGGTTGTTACACCCTTTTTGGCTTACCAGGATCGCTACCTTGTTTTATTAAGGAGGGTGGATGGGCTTGTAATGTAATTTGCATTCTTGTGTTTTGACCAACCATGACCATTTGTGCATCTTATGAATATCTTTCTACATGCCTCTTTTAATTTTCTTTGTTTCTGCTTCCATGCTTAAGTTTCCTGCTTTTCAAATTATTTCTTTGACTTGCACTTGTGTCTACAGTTTCCTCTGAATCCTTCTGCTCCGCTTTAACTTCGTACTTTCTGTTGTTCGCTAACGGAAGAGGATGTGTGGTAAATGATTTCTATATCTTTTCTCTCTCTGCCACTTCATCAGAATGTCCTGTGACATCATGGAATGTTTGAGTGCCTTACTGTGGGGAGATTGTCAGTTGGTCATCTCAGGCTGAGGAGCTGGTAGCTCGCTCCTGGTGGGGTTTCTCCTTTGTATCTTCTTGCCTTATAACTTGCCACCTATCTACCTGCTAATAAAGAGGGATCTACTACACCTGGACTACGCATCATAATTTATGTACCACAGATGTCAGCCTCATATGTGTATCGATAAGTTACAAAGGCCCCAGCCCTAGTTTTTATGATTCCCGTATTAACCCCATCTCCTTTCTGAGATGTGCCCAGGCCTCTTCTCAGTGACCCCTCTGAATCAAATAGCACCCTCTGAAGTGTACTTAACCCCTTCGATGCTCATGACGAGCTCAGCTCGTCATGAGGCACGGTTGAGCTGTGCTCATGACGAGCTGAGCTCGTCATGAACAATGGGAACTCTCAGAGTTCAGCACCGGGGGGAAAACCTCTAGCAGCCGAGGTGTTAAGAGCCTGGCTCTCTCCTTCTTCCAGCCTGTGCCTCACCCAGCTCACAGGAATGCAGCAATCCAAAACTCAGTCTGGGGGGCTCCTCTACTTCACAAATTCCTCCAGCAAGCGTGGCATGCCTAATATGGCACTCACAAACCCTCATGCATCCTGAGCACTGCATGCGAGCACACAAGTGTGATGCACTTCAACATGCATGTACTGTATCCACACATCTGTCCTGATATAAGCCAAGGCTGAGCTGAGCACACAGCTGCAGAACTACCTATGATTGGAACAGTAGGCCCCACTCCCATGACACAGGTCACATGGCCTGACCATATTACTTGATTACTTACTATATAACCAGTATGCTGCTACCACTAACTAGAGGTGGGGGAATAGCGCTTGCTGTCAGGTCCTGAGGACCCGTTGGTCCCGCCAGATACTGTGGAAACGGGTTATGACCTCTTCTGGGAATGGATCACTCGGGCTCTCAATTCCCTCATTCCGGTGACTCTGGGCAAATGTGGTTCAAGGGACCCCAGCCCTTGGTATGATGGATCCTTACGTGCACTAAAAAGTACGTGTAGACGCGCAGAAAGAGAATGGCGGAAAACATACGATACCAGGAAAAAAGCCCTGTATCTCGCCACCATCAAATCCTACCACCGCGCTGTCTGCAGAGCTCGTGCGGCGTTCTATGCTCTTGAATTCCGCAATAGCTCGAATCCTTCTAAAACCATTTTTAAGGCTCTTAAAGATCTGATGGCAAAAAAGGCCTCTGTGAATGAAACTTGCTCCATTTCACATTGTGAGACCTTGGCGGCCTTTTTTCTTGAAAAAGTCCAAGCCATTTATCGAGCCTTTCCTACTACTATGCCGCATGGTGGAGTCTCACTCAGCCCTCGAGTGCATGATGTCTTGCATACTCTTCCCTGCTTGCTACCTGAAAGTTTTAAGAAACTGGCTCAGCAAATTAAGTCGGGATCACCGGCAGACCCGCTAAGACCGGCTTTGTTCAGAGACCCTTCATCTTTCGGTCTTCTACCGGTCTGTTCTCTGATTAATCTCTCGCTTGCCTCAGGTTTGGTTCCCGCCAAGTGGAAGCAGGCGGTGGTTATGCCCATCCTGAAGAAGCCTTCTCTGGACTCTCGTAAACCCGAGAACTACCGTCCGATATCGCTTCTTCCGTGGCCTGCAAAAGTAGCGGAGGCTCATGTGAATATGGCCCTCTCAGACCATCTTTTGTGGGCCAATATCCTGGACGCCACGCAGAACGGTTTCTGCGCTGATCACAGCACGGAGACAGCCCTCCTCTTTATGGTGGAACACCTGCGCACTGTGCTAGATTCGGGTCAAACGGCGGCGCTTGTTTTATTAGATCTTAGCGCCGCCTTTGACACCGTTTCGCACAGGATTCTTCTTCAGCGCCTGGAGGAAGCTGGCGTCGTCGGCCCCGCCCTTCAGTGGTTCCACTCTTTTATTGCCGATCGATCTTTTTGCGTGGCCATTCCGCCCCACCAGTCAAAATCACATCCTCTGGACCTCGGGGTCCCTCAGGGATCCTCGCTGAGCCCCACATTGTTCAACCTATACGTGAGGCCGCTGGCTGATGTCGTCAAGCAGTGGGGCTTGACTATGGTCTCATACGCTTACGACACTCAGCTGGCGGTCACGCTCAGCGGGGACTCTCGTTTGGATGCCCCTAGATTCCAGAATGGACTTCGGGCGGTTGCCAGCTGGATGAATTCCAACTGTCTCCAGTTGAACGCAAAAAAAACAGAGATCATGATCATCGGCAAGCAGGCGGAACTCTGGGGCGATATGTGGTGGCCTCCGGAACTTGGGCCCACCCCGACTCCGGTTACGGAGATAAAAAATCTCGGGGTGTGGTTAGATCCTGCCCTTAGCTTTGTCGGCCACACTAAGAGAACTGCTGCATGCTGTTTCGACATCCTGCGTGGTCTAAGACCAGTGTTGAAATTCTTTGACGCTTCGACCAGGCAGCTTGTGGTGCAGGCGACGGTGATTTCCCGGCTCGATTATGCCAGCTCCCTCTTGGTAGGGATTAACCAGGCTGAAATCACCCGTCTACAGCGTGTGCAGAACGCGGCAGCTAGAGCAGTGGTGGGTTTGCCCAAGTTCTGCTCCGCTGCCAACACCTTGCGCTCCCTCCATTGGCTGCCGGTTAAGCAGAGAATCCAATTTAAAGTGCTTTGTCTCTCTTATAAGATCCTCAAGGGCTCCTCTGCCCAGATTCTTTCGAATCTCTTGTCTCCTTTTGTGCCTGCCCGCTCTTTACGCTCCTTGGGCCATGAACTTGCAGTAGTTCCTCGGTTCAAGCGTAGTCGAGCTAGTGGCCGCTTATTTCGAGTACGTGCTGCGGTCCTGTGGAACTCCCTTCCTTTAAAGATCCGTGCCCTGGATGACCTTCTTTTATTTCGTAGGGCCATTAAGACCTTTTTATTTTCTTAAACTGTCACTATTTTTAGTTTGCTGCCTCTTTTAGCTGTGTTATGTTGTTACCTTGTCAAGCGCCAGGACGCTCCTTCACTGGAGCAGCTGTGCGCGTTATAAATTTTCATAACATAACATAACAACACTGCACTTGTGCTACTCAGCTACCAGACAGGGCGGTATCCCTCCACCACTATGAGGGTAGAGCATGGTCGAATTGAAATCTGAACATGCCTATTGGGTGTACATTGTAAAACCAATAAAGTTTGTTTAAAAAAACAAATGAGGGTAGAGCATGGTGCGCCACTTTCATTATAGCCAGGCCTCAATTTGTGAGACAGGTCATAGTGCACACACATGATCCATGTCCCCCCATGGACAAAACCTCGTTACCTAGGATCCAGATATCACCGTTGCTAGGGCACTCAGGGGTTCACGTATACTACTACGTGAGGGACTTTTCCACCCAAACAGTTCTACGCTTATGCCTTACAGTTTATATACAGTTCATTGGTGCCAGTTAATAACTCACTCAGCTATGTTACAAGGATTGTAAAGTGCAACCTGCAGGTGATATAAGAATCTCTACAGCAAAATCAGTAACCACCTGAGCTGTCTACATAAAACACACATTTAGGGCCTGCTTGTTACATAGTGTGCTTTGCAGCAGACACATGAACACTCTGTGTTATTTTATGATGAGGAGGGTGACCAGATGACTCCATGTCAATGGGACACCAGTTTTCCAGCCATGGGCTTACCTTAAACCAGTAATTACCTTTAAGTGTGTTAGCGCAATTGACACAACAGGTTAATTCACATCTCTATTCAGAATGCACCAATTTGTTATAATAAGTACCAAGACTGGAAAACTGTTGTCCGGTGACATGGAGATATCTGGTCGCCCTAATGATGAGCTCAACCTGGGACTACACTGCACACAAACCTCTCCAGTAAGAACATTAACCACTAAGTTATCTTACCACTATTGTACCCTTGAACTAGCTGGACACACCATGGTCTCTGCAACAAGTGCCTTAACCATGCAAGACAGCTTAGTAAGCTAATGTTCATGTGTTAATGATAATTTATGTATAAAGTGCGCAAATCACACCAGGAGGGGTATCTTAGTGCTCTGCAGCTCATAGACAGAAATCCAAACTAATTAGGCCAGAAACAATGATGTTTTAAGAAGTTTTCTAAACTTATAATGATCTGCTCATTGACATATATGGAGTGGGAGCTTGTTCTAAAACAGGGGGGCTAGGCATGAAAAAGATCTGCCTACTGATGAATATTCTTAAAGATCCTAAAGATCTGCCTGGACGGTACTGGAAAAGGTTTGGGGCCTTTACCGTGCAAGGACGTGTGCGTCAGATTACAGACTTTGAAGATGATTCTTTTATGAATCAGCAACAAATGGAACAAGTGCAGAAGAGGGGCAGAGGCTGCCCAGCCTGCTAGATTATTGATGAAAAGTGCTGCTGTGTTTTGAACGACTTGCAATTTATTTAAGATAGTCTCATTTATGAACACCAATAAAGCATTACAGTAGTCCAAGGGGCTAATGGCCAGCGCTTGTACTCGTGTCTTTCTCACCGAATGTGGGAGGAGGGGGAAAACTCTCGATAGTAGACGCAGTATATGAAAGCATGTGCCAGTGGTGGTACCAACCTGTTCTTTCATAGTTAGTGCTTGATCAAGGCGAACGCTTAGGCCTTTTATGACTAGTTTGGGAGTTGGAGCTAGGCCATGCTTTCAGGGCTACCAGTCAGGTGTACAAATATGTCGAACCTTGCCCAACAGTATGATTTCTGTTTTGCTGGCATTCTGCTGGAGAAAATTATCTGTAATCCGGGTCACCAAGCCTGTTATACCTAATGTCATACCTAATGAGAAGCGAGCTTAAGCATTGTTCAAATCTTGGTCAAGAGTGATGATTAGCTGCGTATTATCAGCATATGATAGTGTTTTGAAACCAAACGTTTGTAACAAGCTTGGCAAAGGTGGCCATGTAAATGTTAAAGAGTGTGGGGCTCAGACGCCCGGTGGCACCCCCTTTTTAAAGTTTCAAAGTGCGCGATTTGTAAGAACCCAGATTAATAGTCTGGGTTAGGTTGGTTAGAAAATCCTTGAACCATGAAAGTGCTGTGCCATGGATTCCTGCCTCCTCCAGTCTTTGCAGCAATCTGGAATTAGATACAGTGTTGAATGTTGCGGAGAGGTCCAACTAAACAAGTAATAAAGGAATGTTTTTGTCTAAAGAGCATCTGATGTCTTCAGTGACTGCAACCAATGTAATCTCGGTACTGTGCATGGGTATAAATTCTGATTGAGGCAGTATGTAGTCTGTTTGTGACCTGGTAAGTAAGCCAAAACAGATTTACTCTCATATTTGTCCCAATGGCGTAACGCAAAATGACGGGCCCCGTATAAACTATGTGATGCCCATGAGTCTATACAGATATTAATGGACCATGGGCTGAATACCCTCCCTTTGAAGGGTTAGGAGTACCCTGGAATATGGGTGGGCCCCCTGCGCCACAGGGGCTGGGTTACTCCCCCATAGCTGCCAAGTTTTCAAGGTCCATGTGTGTAGATCTGCTCCAATCCAGTTCTTTTCTTTTAATTCTCTTACATGATGTCCAGGTTTTATAGTAGAATAACAAAACTACAAGTCCCAGAATTCAACAGAAAAAGCTGGACTGAAGCAGCTAGTTATACATAGACCTCGAAAACTTGCAGTGCTGTGACCCTGATTTGTTCTTGTTGCCAATTGCCATGGAGAAGAGTTTTCCAAAAATTAATGCATATGCTGACCATCACTCAACAAATCATGACTCTGCGCCTAGGGACTCCCAGAGTATTTTTTTGGTGAAACCTAGCAGCGTGCATATGCTGCTCTGTGAGCCATGCTGTATCCAGTGTATGGGCATTCAGCACTCCCAGCGCTTTTGATTGGCTCCTTCGTGTGCTTTTCAAAAATCTTTTGTGTTCATTGGTTTGTAGTTTATATTTTTCTCTCCTTTTGCTGGTTTGGTCTCACCCTGGAGACTGCCTCTCTTACATACAATTTTTCACGATGGGATAAATAGGTTAGTGTTACTTGTTTTTGTTAATTTCCTGTTCGGCGGCGCACACTTCCTGCAGCTTTGCCATAAAGCGCGTCCATGCCTCAGACAAGCTTGTTTATTACCAAAAAGCTGTGGAGAGAGTTTTATATCGCAGCTTGCAGCTGATATTCCTTTCTGTTCACAAATCTCCCCTATCCTTAATCCTATCCAGGACGGCCAGTACATCACAGCTTCTGAGACAGGGGAAGCCTCTATTGCTTCTACCCACAGGTGTGGGATGACATCAGCAGCCAGCTGCTGGTCCCCGCCTCTTCAGACTCCTACAAGTTTCTTCTTGGTTTGGGTCCTGGGCCTCTATAATGTCGGCCTCTGTGCCTTGCCATCCCAGGTCCTAGCTTTTCCAGATCCTGCACGTCTTCTTGCTGGACCTAGATCACATCGCCT
The DNA here is from genome assembly GCF_964263255.1 of Lissotriton vulgaris. Taxonomy (NCBI): domain Eukaryota; kingdom Metazoa; phylum Chordata; class Amphibia; order Caudata; family Salamandridae; genus Lissotriton; species Lissotriton vulgaris. The sequence goes on along the minus strand of NC_141693.1, from coordinate 1,059,644,846 downwards.
GCCATAGCTGACCGTTCCCCATCCAGACTCCAAAGACTGCTCCCTTCGTTATTGTACCTTTTCTACAGTGCTCCTATCTGCTTCTCTTGTTCCATCGGTAATTCCTCATTCTAAGTCCTCTAGGTAGTGCTGCTAGCTGGTTCTCTGGACCCAGAGGTAATTCATCATTCTAAATCCTGTAGGCAGTGCTGCAGCTGTGTCTCTGGTCACAGAGTAAATTCCACATTCTTAGTCCTCTAGGCAGTGCTGCAGCTGTGTTTCTGTCCCCAGGGGTAATTCCTCATTCTCATTCCTCTAAACAGCCCGGCAGCAGCTTCTCTGGTCCCAGTGGTAGTTCCTCATTCTAAGTCCTCTAAACAGTGCTGCAGCTGGCTCTCTGGTCCTATTGGTAATTCCTCATTCTTTGTCCTTTACGCAGTTCTGCTAGCTTCTTGGTCCCGTTGGTAATTCCTCAATCTAAGCCGTCTAGACAGTGCTGCTAGCTGCTTCTCTGGTCCCGTCTGTAATTCAACATTCTAAGTCCTCTAGGCAGTGCTACAGGCTGCTTCTCTGGCCTCAGTGGTAATTCCTCATTCTAAGTCCTATTGACAGTGCTGATAGCTGCTACTCTGGTCCCATCCGCAATTCATCTTTCTGAGTCCATTAGGCAGTGCTGCAAGCTGCAACTCTGGTCACATTGGTAATTCCTCTTCTACGTCCTCTAGGCTGTGCTGATAGCTGCTACTCTGGACCCATTGATACTTTTTCATTCTAAGTCAATGTTACACTGCTTCTATGGTCCCAGCCGAAATTCGCACATTGGCAGTGCTGCAGCTTTGCCTCTGTTCCCAGGGGTAATTCTTCATTCTTAGTCCTCAAGACAGTGCTGGTAGCTGCTTCTCTGGTTTCATCGATAATTCCTCTTCTGAGTCCTATAGGCAGTGCTGCTTGCTGCTTCTCTGGTTCCAGTGTTAATTCCCATTCTAAGTCCTCTAGACAGTGCTGCTAGCTGCTACTCTGGTCCCATCGGTAATTCGTCATTCTGAGTCCTCTAGGCAGTGCTGCTTGCTACTTCTCTTGTCTAATTGGTAATTTCTCTTCTAAGTCCTCTAGGCAGTGCTGCTAGTTGCTTCTCTGGTCCCAGTGGTAATTCCTCATTCTCAGTCTTCTTGACAGTGCTGCTACCTGCTTCACTGGTCTGATTGGTAATTCCTCATTCTAAGTTCTCTAGGCTACGCCCCAGTGGTGATTACTCATTCTAAATCCTCTAGACAGTGCTGCTAGCTGCTTCTCTGGTCTCGTCGGTAATTCCTCATTCTAAGTCCTCTAGACAGTGCTGCTAGCTGCTTCTCTGGTCGCATTTGTAATTCCTCATTCTAAGCCTTCTTGACAGTGCTGCTACCTGCTTCACTGGTCTGATTGGAAAATCCTCATTCTAAGTACTCTAGGCAGTGCTGCAGCTGTGTCTCTGTCCCCAGAGGTAATTCCTCATTCTTAGTCCTCTAAACAGTGCTGCAGCTACTTCTCTGGTTCTAGTGCTAATTCCTCATTTTAAGTCCTCTAGACAGTGCTGCTAGCTGCTTCTCCGGCCCCAATGGTAATTCCTCATTTTTTGTCCTATATGCAGTTCTGCTAGTTTCTTGGTCCCGTTGGTAAATCCTCATTCTAAGCCCTATAGACAGTACTGCCAGCTGCTTCTCTGGTCCCTTCTGTAATTCAACATTTAAGTCCTCTAGGTAGTGCTGCTAGCTGCTTCCCCGGCCCTAATGGTAATTCCTCATTCTAAGTCCTCTAGACAGTGCTGCTAGCTCGTACTCTGGTCCCATCAGTAATTCCTCATTCTGAGTCCTCTAGGTAGTGCTGCCCGGTGTCTCTGGTCACAGTGGTAATTCCCCATTATTAGTCCTCTAGGCAGTGCTACAACTGCTTCTCTAGTCCCAGCGGTAATTCCTCATTCTAAGTCATCTAGACAGTGCTACAGCTGCTTCTCTGGTCCTAGTGGCAATTCCTTATTCTTGGTCCTGTATGCAGTGCAGCTAGTTACTTCATTGGTTCAGTCGGTAATTCCTCATTCTAAGTCCTCTAGACCAGGGGTCTTCAAACTGTGGGGCGCGACCCCCAGGGGGGCCTTGGAGCGATGCAAAGGGGGTTGTGCCTTCACAGTGTCACTTCTGCCCTGGCCTCCAGGGCTTCAGCCCCCCTCCTCCCCCATCCTGCAGTGCAGCTCGTGCTCCTGGGGCCTCTGCTGGGCAGTGTCTGGAGTCTTATCTCCGGCCAAATTTTTCACAGTTCTTTAAAGACCATTAGCATATTTACATGCCTTTGTTAACTGATTACCAAAGCTTAGTTTTTTATGGTTCCAGTACCCCCTGGGCCCCCACTCTGCCTATTCCTTACATTTGTATTTTTACACTTACTGCTGTAGTGTGAGAATACATTTAATGCAAAGAAATATAAAGTTGGTTGCCAAAAGAAAAATGCCTGCTATGTGTTTGTTTAAAGATCCTGCAGAGACCTGCTCTTGACACTAAATTGAGTTATACATAAAAAAGTATGTATTAATTAGTGATGTGACTTTTCTGTCTTTATTCTCTTTAATTATTAGTCATGGATCATTGAGGCATCCCTAGAACACAATTAAAAGTGCTTTCTATTTATTTTTGCTGTTCTAAGTATTTGCAGATAAGTGCAAAAAATACAGGTATAGGTGATTGCTTATTTCTGGGCCATCAAAATAATGAGCTGGTAACCCTAAACATTAGACTGGAAGTTTGTTGCAGGATCAGCACATTATTTATTTCCTCCACCCTCGAACCCTGATTAATGCTATTATAGTAATAGTTTAACTTATATCTGAAACCCTACGCTTCAAGTTTCTGGGAATGCACCCTGCTTTCAAACTACTCACTTCTCATTCTCGCCTTCACTTTCACGTTCACCCTGCACTCACAGCGATCACAATGCACTCACACTGATCACCATGCACTAATAGTGATCACCATGCACTAATAGTGATCACAATGCACTCACACTGATCACAATGCACTCACACCATTCACCTGCTCACCCTGCACTCCCAGCGATCACAATGCACTCACACTGATCACCATGCACTCATAGCGATCACCATGCACTCATAGCGATCACCATGCACTCACACTGATCACAATGCACTCACACTGATCACCATGCACTCACATTGATCACCATGCACTCACACTGATCACCATGCACTCACACTATTCACCCGCTCACCCTGCACTCTCACTGATCACCATGCACTCACACTGATCACCATGCACTCACACTGATCACCCTGCACTCACAACATTCACCCGCTCAGCCTGCTCTCGCAGTGATCACTCTGCACTAAATATTTGCTTGCATTGTTCACTCTGTACCTCACCCTGCAGTCACACGAGCACACTTCTCACCCTGCACTCATGTGACACTCCACTCACCTGTCCCCCCCTTACTGCTCAATCTGTAGCTCACTCAAACAAGACCATCACTAACCATGCACTAATTCGTCCCACTCTGCACTTACAGCCGAACCCAAATTCATATGGTCACCTCACTCACCCTGCAGTCACTCCTTTTACCCTACTCTCACACTGTTGCATTGCTCACCGTGCAGTCACATGGGTACTCTTGTCACCCACACAGTGCAGAAGGTTAAAGTGCCTGGTACAAAGAAGATGTACCATGCACATCACAGAACTGAGTGTGAGTAAACTATGAGTAGAGCTATAAAAAATGAAATGTTTGTCAGACAGGTGCTATAGAGAGATGAGGTGTATTGTTGGTGAGTGGTAGTGAGGGAATTCATGGAGAATGTGGAAAGATTGTTGCACTGTGTGCGACCAGTGCTTGGACAAGCCCTGGCTGGGAGTGTTAACCCCATACCCTCCCCCCCCCCGAAATTCGGGTCTAGTGGATCTCCTGCTTCTGCCTATTATTTACATTTGTAGTGCGCTACTGTTACCGAAAGGTGTCCTGGGGCTAATAACCATCTGCCTGCAATGTGAGAGAGGGATCCGGGGTTGGGAGAGGAGAGAAGAGAGGGATGGAAGGAAGGGGTGAGAGGAAAGGGGCATGGGAAACTGCTTAACTCTGCACAAGACGACCAGGGTATGAATGCACCCTTGCTGCTCCCAGCCATGGCCAGGTGAGCTTCTAATGTGGCAGCGCGTATTCCTGCGGATTGGGAGGCCCTTCACAGAGGTTGACTAGACATCTTTCTGATGTTAATTGCTGTATTTTGGTTATAAACTGGTACTAATGAGGTGAAATCTTTCCTCAGAATTACTGTGTTTAAAAAAATTCAAAATAATAAAGCAATGCTACCCCAAAATACGCAGCATCACAGAACATTATTTACATTTTCTACTCACACAATTTAGTGAAGCCTGTCGCATAATTTGGTCCTCACCTTCCTCATAACCTAGAGGTTTAGACATTTTGTCAGGAGGGGGTCCTTACGCTTGAAAATGTTGACAGGGGGGTCTCAGCATCCAAAAGTTTGAAGACCTCTGCTCTAGTCTATGCTGTTGCTGTGACTTTGGTCACAGTGGCAATTCCGCATTCTTAGTTCTTTAGGCAGTGCTGCTAGCTGCGTCTCTGGTCCCATTGGTAATTCCTCATTCTAAGTCCCTTCAACAGTGCTGCTAGATGGTACCTTGGCCTGTTGGTAATTCCTTATTCTAAAAATTCCAAACAGTGCTGCTAGCTGGTAATCTAGTCCTGTTGGTAATTCCTCATTCTAACTCTTCTAGACAGTGCTTCTAGCTGCTACTCTGGTCCCATTGGTAATTCCTCATTCTAAGTCCTCTAAGCTGTGCTGCGCTATGTCTCTAGTCACAGTGGTAATTCCTGATTCTTAGTCCCCTAAGCACTGCTACAGCTGCTTCTCTGATCCCAGTGGTAATTCCTCATTCTAAGAGCTCCAGACAGTGCTGCAGTTGCTTCTCGGGTCCCAGTAGTAATTCTCCATTCTTAGACCTCTATGCAGTGCAGCTAGCTACTTCATTGGTTCCGTCTATAATTCCTCATTCTAAGTCCTCCAGAGAGTGCTGCTAGCTGTTTCTTTGGTCCCAGTGGTAATTCCACATTCTAAGTCCTCTAGACAGTGATACAGCTGTGACTCTGGCCATAGTGGCAATTCCTCATTTGTAGTTCTCTAGGCAGTGCTGCTAGCTGCTTCTCTGATCCCATTGGTAAATCTTCATTCTAAGTCCCTTAGACGGTGATGCTACATGATACCCTTGGCCGGTCGGTAATTCCTCATTCTAAATATTCCAAACAGTGTTGCTAGCTGCTATTCTAGTCCTGTAGGTAATTCCCCATTCTAAGTCTTCTAGGCATTGCTGCTAGCTGCCACTCTGGTCCCAGCAGAAATTCACAGATAGTCAGTGCTGCAACTGTGCCTCTGTTCCCAGAGGTAATTCCTCATTCCTAGTCCTCTAGGCAGTGCTGCTAGCTGCTTCTCTGGTCCCATTGATAATTCCTCTTCTAAGTCCTCTAGGCAGTGCTGATAGCTGCTTCTCTGGTCCCAGTGGTAATTCCTCATTCTAAGTCCTCTAGACAGTGCTGCTAGCTGCTACTCTGGTCCCAAAGGTAATTCCTCATTCTGAGTCCTCTAGGCAGTGCTGCTAGCTGCTTCTCTGGTCTCATCAGTAATTCCTCTTCTAAGTCCTCTAGGCAGTGATGCTAGCTGCTACTCTGGTCCCATAGGTAATTCCTCATTCTGAGTCCTCTAGGCAGTACTGTTAGCTGCTTCACTAGTCTGGTTGGCAATTCCTCATTCTAGGTCCTCTAGACAGTGCTGCAGCTACTTCTCTAGTCCCAGTGGTAATTCCTCTTTCTTAGTTCTCTTGGCAGTGCTGCTAGCTGCTTCTCTGATTCGGTCGGTAATTCCTCATTCTAAGTAATCTAGACAGTGCTGCTAGCTACTTCTCTGGTCACATTGGTAATTCCTCATTATAATTCCTCTGGACAGTGCTGCAGCTGTGTCTCTAGCCCCAGCGGTGATTCCTCATTCTTAGTCCTCTAAACAGTGCTGCAGCTACTTCTCTGGTCTCAGTGGTAATTCCTCATTATAAGTCGTCCTCTAGACAGTGCTGCAGCTGCTTCTCTGGTCCCAGTGGTAATTCCTCATTCTCAGTCTTCTTGACAGTGCTGCTACCTGCTTCACTGGTCTGATTGGTAATTCCTCATTCTGAGTCCTCCAGGCAGTGCTTTGCTGTGTTTCTGGTCACAGTTGTAATTCCTCATTCTTTGTCCTTTACGAAGTTCTCCTAGGTTCTTGGTCCCGTTGGTAAATCCTCATTCTAAGCCCTCTAGACAGTACTGCTAGCTGCTTCTCTCGTCCCTTCTGTAATTCAACATTCTAAACCCTCTAGGCAGTGCTGCTAGCTGCTTCTCCGGCCCTAGTGGTAATTCCTCATTCTAAGTCCTCTAGACAGTGCTCCAGCTGTTTGTATGATCCCAGTGATAATTCCTCATTCTAAGGCCTCTAAACAGTGCTGCCAGCTGCTACTCTGGTACCATCAGTAATTCTGCATTCTAAGTCCTCTAAGCAGTGCTTCGCTGTGCCTCTGGTCGCAGTGGTAATTCCCCATTTAGTCCTCTAGGCAGTGCTATAGCTGCTTCTCTAGTTCCAGTGGTAATTCCTCATTCTAAGTCCTCTAGGCAGTGCTGTAACTGTGTCTCGGTCCCCAGTGGTAATTCCTCATTCTTAGTCCTCTAAACAGTGCTGCAGCTACTTCTCCGGCCTCAGTGGTAATTCCTCATTCTAAGCCCTCTAGACAGTGCTGCAGCTGCTTCTCTGGTCCCAGTGGTAATTCCTCATTCTTTGTCCTTTACGCAGTTCTGCTAGGTTCTTGGTCCCGTTGGTAAATCCTCATTCTAAGCCCTCTACACAGTACAGCTAGCTGCTTCTCTCGTCTCTTCTGTTATTCAACATTCTAAATCCTCTAGGCAGTGCTGCTAGCTGCTTCTTCGGCCCCAATGGTAATTCCTCATTCTAGGTCCTCTAGACAGTGCTGCTAGCTGCACTCAGACCCATCAGTAATTCCTCATTCTGAGTCCTCCAGGCAATGCTCCGCTGTGTCTCTGGTCACAGTTGTAATTCCTAATTCTTAGTCCTCTAGTCAGTGCTACAGCTGCTTCTCTGGACCCAGTGGTAATTCCTCATCCTAAGTGCGCAAGACAGTGCTGCAGCTGCTTCTCTGGTCCCAGTGGCAATTACTCATTTTTAGGCCTCTATGCAGTGCAGCTAGCTACCTCATCGGTCATGTTGGTAATTCTTCATTCTTAGTCCTCTAGACAGTGCTGCTAGCGGCTTCTATGGCCCAATCGGTAAATCATCATTCTAAGGCCTCTAGGCAGTGCTGCACCTGTGACTCTGCTCTCAGTGGTAATTCTGCATTCTTAGTTCTCTAGGCAGTGCTGCTATCTGCTTCTCTGGTCCCATTGGCAATTCCACATTTCAAGTCCCTTCAACAGTGCTGCTAGGTGGTACCCTTGGCCTGTCAGTAATTCCTCATTCTGAAAATGCCAAACATTGCTGCTAGCTGCTACTCTAGTCCTGTTGGTAATTCCTCATTCTAAGCCTTCTAGACAGTGCTACTTGCTGCTACTCTGGTCCCATTAGTAATTCCTCATTCTAAGTCCTCTAGACAATTTTGCAGATGCTTCTCTGGTCATGTCAGAAATTCACACACTTGCAGTGCTTCTGTTCTCAGTTTTAATTCCTCATTCTTAGTCCTCTATGCAGTGCTGCTAGCTACTTCTCTGTTCCCAGTAGTAATTCCTCATTCTAAGTCCTCTAAGCAGTGATGCGCTGTGTCTCTGGTCACAGTGGTAATTCCCCATTCTTAGTCCTATAGGCCATGCTATAGCCCCTTCTTTGGTTCCAGTGGTAATTCCACATTCTAAGTGCTCTATACAGTGCTGCAGCTGCTTACGTGGTCCCGTGGTAATTCCCTATTCTTAGTCCTCTATGCAGTGCAGCTAGCTACATCATTGGTTCTGTCTGTAATTACTCATTCTAGTCTTCCAGACAGTGCTGCTAGCTGTTTCTCTGGTCCCAGTGGTACTTCCTCATTCTAAGTCCTCTAGACAGTAATGCAGCTGTGACTCTGGTCACAGAAGTAAATCCTCATTCTTAGTTCTCTAGGCAGTGCTACTAGCTGCTTCTCTGCTCCCATTGGTAATTCCTCATTCTAAGTCCCTTAGACAGTGCTGCTAGGTGGTACCCATGGCCTGTCGATAATTCCTCATTCTAAAAATTCCAAACAGTGTTGCTGGCTGCTACTCTCGTCCTGTCGGTAATTCCTCATTCTAAGTCTTCTAGACAGTGCTGCTTGCTGCTACTCTGGTTCCATGGGTAATTACTCATTCTAAGTCCTCTAGACAATGTAGCAGCTGCTTCTCTGGTCTCTGCAGAAATTCACACAGGCAGTGCTGCAGCTGTGCCTTTGTTCCTAGGGGTAATTCCTCATTTTTAGTCCTCCAGGCAGTGCTGTTAGCTGCTTCTGTGGTTTCATCGATAATTCCTCTTCTAAGTCCTCTAGGCAGTGCTGCTAGCAGCCCCTTTGGTCTCATCTGTAATTTCTCATTCTAAGTCCTCTAGACAGTGCTGCTAGCTGCTTCTCTGGTCTCAGTGGTAATTCCTCAATCCAAGTCCTCTAGACAGTGTTGCGAGCTGCTACTCTGATCCTGTCATGAATTCCTCATTCTAAACGTTCCAGTCAGTGCTAATACTCTGTTCCCAATCAGTAATTCCTTGTTCTAAGTCCTCTGGACAGTGATGCAGCTGCTTCTCTAGCCCCAGCAGTAATTCCTCATTCTTAGTCCTCTAGGCAGGGCTACTAGCTGCTTCTCTGATCCGGTCGGTAATTCCTCATTCTAAGTCCTTTAGCTAGTGCTGCTAGCTGCTTCTCTGGTCACATTGGTAATCCCTCATTCTGAGTCTTCTAGACAGTGCTGTTAGCTGCTTCTCTGGTTGACTCGGTTATCCCCATTCTAACATTCTTGGCAGTGCTGCTACCCGCTTCACTGGTCTGATTGGTAATTCCTCATTCTAATTCCTCTAGACAGTGCTGCTAGCTTCTTCTCTGGCCCCAGAAGTAATTTCTCATTCTAAGTCCTCCAGACAGTGCTGCCGCTTTGTCTCTGCTTCCAGTGGCAATTGCTCAATCTTATTCGTCTAGACAGTTCTGCTAGCTGCTTCTCTGGCCTTGTCAGTAACTCCCCCATTTCAAGTCTTCTATGTAGTGCTGTAGCTATGTCTGTGTTCCCAGTGGTAATTCCTAACTCTAAGTCCTCCTGACAGTGCTGCTAGCTGCTTCTCAGGTATCATTGGTAATTCCTCATTCTAAGTCCTCTAGACAGTGCTGCTAGCTGCTTTTATGGACACATTGGTAAATCCTCATTCTAAGGCCTCTAGGCAGTGCTGAACCTGTGACTCTGGTCTCAGTGGTAATTCTGCATTCTTAGTTCTCTAGGCAGTGCTGCTATCTGCTTCTCTGGTCCCATTGGCAATTCCACATTTCAAGTCCCTTCAATAGTGCTGCTAGGTGGTACCCTTGACCTGCCAGTAATTCCTCATTCTAAAAATGCCAAACATTGCTGCTAGCTGCTACTCTAGTCCTTTTGGTAATTCCTCATTCGAAGCCTTCTAGACAGTGCTACTTGCTGCTACTCTGGTCCCACTGGTAATTCCTCATTCTAAGTCCTCTAGACAATTTTGCAGATGCTTCTCTGGTCATCTCAGAAATTCACACATAGGCAGTGCTGCTAGCTGCTTCTCTGTTCCCAGTAGTAATTCCTCATTCTAAGTCCTCTAACCAGAGCTGCCAGCTGCTACTCTGGTACCATCGGTAATTCCTCATTGTAAGTCCTCTAAGCAGTGCTTCGCTGTGCCTCTGGTCACAGTGGTAATTCCCCATTTAGTCCTCTAGGCAGTGCTTTAGCTGCTTCTCTAGTCCCAGTGCTAATTCCTCATTCTAAGTCCTCTAGACAGTGCTACAGCTGTTTCTATGATCCCAGTGATAATTCCTCATTCTAAGTCCTCTAGGCAGTGCTGTAACTGTGTCTCTGTCCCCAGTGGTAATTCCTCATTCTTATCCTCTAAACAGTGCTGCAGCTACTTCTCTGGTCTCAGTGGTAATTCCTCATTCTACATCCTCTAGACAGTGCTGCAGCTGCTTCTCTGGTCCCAGTGGTAATTTCTCATTCTTTGTCTTTTACACAGTTCTGCAAGGTTCTTGGTCCCATTGGTAAATCCTCATTCTAAGCCCTCTACACAGTACTGCTAGCTGTTTCTCTCGTCCCTTCTGTTATTCAACATTCTAAATCCTCTAGGCAGTGCTGCTAGCTGCTTCTTCGGCCCCAGTGGTAATTCCTCATTCTAGGTCCTCTAGACAGTGCTGCTAGCTGCACTCAGTCCCATCAGTAATTCCTCATTCTGAGTCCTCCAGGCAGTGCTGCGCTATGTCGCTGGTCACAGTTGTAATTCCTAAGTCTTAGTCCGCTAGTCAGTGCTACAGCTGCTTCTCTGGACCCAGTGGTAATTCCTCATCCTAAATGCACTAGACAGTGCTGCAGCTGCTTCTCTGGTCCCAGTGGCAATTCCGCATTCTTAGGTCTCTATGCAGTGCAGCTAGCTACCTCATCAGTTCTGTTGGTAATTCTTCATTCTAAGTCCTCTAGACAATGCTGCTAGCTGCTTCTATGGCCCCATTGGTAAATCATCATTCTAAGGCCTCTAGGCAATGCTGCACCTGTGACTCTGGTCTCAGTGGAAATTCTGCATTCTTAGTTCTCTAGACAGTGCTGCCATCTGCTTCTCTGGTCCCATTGGCAATTCCACATTTCAAGTCCCTTCAACAGTGCTGCTAGGTGGTACCCTTGGCCTGTCAGTAATTCCTAATTCTAAAAATGCCAAACATTGCTGCTAGCTGCTACTCTAGTCCTGTTGGTAATTCCTCATTCTAAGCCTTCTAGACAGTGCTACTGGCTGCTACTCTGGTCCCATTAGTAATTCCTCATTCTAAGTCCTCTAGACAATTTTGCAGCTGCTTCTCTGGTCATGTCAGAAATTCACACACAGGCAGTGCTTCTGTTCTCAGTTTTAATTCCTCATTCTAAGTCCTCTAGGCAGTGCTGCTAGCTACTCCTCTGTTCCCAGTAGTAATTCCTCATTCTAAGTCCTCTAAACAGTGCTGCTAGCTGCTACTCTGGTACCATCTGTAATTCCTCATTCTAAGTCCTCTAAGCAGTGATGCGCTGTGTCTCTTGTCACAGTGGTAATTCCCCATTCTTAGTCCTCTAGGCAGTGCTATTGCTCCTTCTTTGGTTCCAGTGGTAATTCCTCATTCTAAGTGCTCTATACAGTGCTGCAGCTGCTTATGTGGTCCTGTTGTAATTCCCCATTGTTAGTCCTCTATGCAGTGCAGCTAGCTACATCATTGGTTCTAAAGGCGGTACAAAAGGGGGATGTGATGGACGGAGCATCTGAACCAATCAAACACTCACACCCAGTCAAAAGATCTGGGTTTGATCCATCACCGTTCTTTAGCCCACTCTGCCACCCCAGTTCAGACATGGCTATATGCAAATCAGTCTGACCCTGTGCCTCATGGGAACAGTCCAGCCCGCACTGCCAAGCCATGCCTTCCCTGGACCATAAACAAGCTTCCGAGGACCGGTTTCTGGCATTCCAGCCGTCTTCAGCCCGGCTTGCTTGAATCCAGTGGCAAAGTGAGCAAGGGACTCACGTCTGAGCATACCCTGCCACACTTATGGCGGCCGAAAGTGGTCCAAAAGGGGGTGGTGATGAACAGAGCATCTGAACCAATCAAACACTCACACCCAGTCAAAAGATCTGGGTTTGATCCATCACTGTTCTTTAGCCCACTCTGCCACCCCAGTTCAGACATGGCTATATGCAAATCAGTCTGACCCTGTGCCTCATGGGAACAGTCCAGCCCGAACTGCAAAGCCATGCCTTCCCTGGACCGGAAACAGGCATCCGAGGACTGGTTTCTGGCATTCCAGCCGTCTTCAGCCCGGCTTGCTTGAATCCAGTGGCAAAGTGAGCAAGGGACTTACGTCTGAGTATACCCTGCCACACTTATGGCGGCCAAAAGCGGTACAAAAGGGGGTGGTGATGGACGGAGCATCTGAACCAATCAAACACTCACACCCAGTCAAAATATCTGGGTTTGATCCATCACCGTTCTTTACCCCACTCTGCCACCCCAGTTCAGACATGGCTATATGCAAATCAGTCTGACCCTGTGCCTCATTGGAACAGTCCAGCCCGAACTGCTAAGCCATGCCTTCCCTGGACCGGAAAAAAGCTTCCGAGGACCGGTTTCTGGCATTCCAGCCGTCTTCAGCACGGCTTGCTTGAATCCAGTGGCAAAGTGAGCAAGGGACTCACGTCTGAGCATACCCTGCCACACTTATGGCGGCCAAAAGCGGTACAAAAGGGGGTGGTGATGGACGGAGCATCTGAACCAAACACTCACACCCAGTCAAAAGATCTGGGTTGGATCCATCACCGTTCTTTAGCCCACTCTGCCACCCCAGTTCAGACATGGCTATATGCAAATCAGTCTGACCCTGTGCCTCATGGGAACAGTCCAGCCGGAACTGTCAAGCCATGCCTTCCCTGGACCGGAAACAAGCTTCCGAGGACCGGTTTCTGGCATTCCAGCCGTCTTCAGCCCGGTTTGCTTGAATACAGTGGCAAAGTGAGCAAGGGACTCACGTCTGAGCATTCGGGTCCAGGGAAGGCATGGCTTGGTAGTTCGGGCTGGACTGTTCCCATGAGGCACACGGTCAGACTGATTTGCATATAGCCATGTCTGAACTCGGGTGGCAGAGTGGGCTACAGAACGGTGATGGGATCGAGCGCTATATAAGAACATACAAAACAAACAAACAAAAACCTAGATCTTTTGACTGGGTGTGAGTGTTTGATTGATTCAGATGCTCCGTCCATCACCACCCCCTTTTGTACCGCTTTTGGCCGCCATAAGTGTGGCAGGGTATGCTCAGACGTGAGTCCCTTGCTCACTTTGCCACTGGATTCAAGCAAGCAGGGCTGAAGACGGCTGGAATGCCAGAAACCGGTCCTCGGAAGCTTGTTTCCGGTCCAGGGAAGACATGGCTTGGCAGTTCGGGCTGGACTGTTCCCATGAGGCACTGGGTCAGACTGATTTGCATATAGCCATGTCTGAACTGGGGTGGTAGAGTGGGCTAAAGAACGGTGATGGATTTAACCCAGATCTTTTGACTGGGTGTGAGTGTTTGATTGAATACGATGCTCCGTCCATCACCACCCCCTTTTGTACCGCTTTTGGCAGCCATACGTGTGGCAGGGTATGCTCAGACGTGAGTCCCTTGCTCACTTTGCCACTGGATTCAAGCGAGCAGGGCTGAAGACGGCTGGAATGCCAGAAACCGGTCCTCAGAAGCTTGTTTCCGGTCCAGGGAAGACATGGCGTGGCAGTTCGGGCTGGACTGTTCCCATGAGGCACAGGGTCAGACTGATTTGCATATAGCCATGTCTGAACTGGGGTGGCAGAGTGGGCTAAAGAACGGTGATGTATTAAATCCAGATCTTTTGACTGGGTGTGAGTGTTTGATTGATTCAGATGCTCCGTCCATCACCACCCCCTTTTGTACTGCTTTTGGCCGCCATAAGTGTGGCAGGGTATGCTCAGACGTGAGTCCCTTGCACACTTTGCCACTGGATTCAAGCAAGCCGGGCTGATGACGGCTGGAATGCCAGAAACCGGTCCTCGGAAGCTTGTTTCCGGTCCAGGGAAGACATGGCTTGGCAGTTCGGGCTGGACTGTTCCCATGAGGCACAGGGTCAGACTGATTTGCATGTAGCCATGTCTGAACTGGGGTGGCAGAGTGGGCTAAAGAACGGTGATGGATTAAACCCAGATCTTTTGACTGGGTGTGAGTATTTGATTGATTAAGATGCTCCGTCCATCACCACCCCCTTTTGTACTGCTTTTGGCCGCCATAAGTGTGGCAGGGTATGTTCAGACGTGAGTCCCTTGCTCACTTTGCCACTGGATTCAAGAAAGCCGGGCTGAAGACGGCTGGAATGCCAGAAACCGGTCCTCGGAAGTTTGTTTCCGGTCCAGGGAAGACATGGCTTGGCAGTTCGGGCTGGACTGTTCCCATGAGGCACAGGGTCAGACTGATTTGCATATAGCCATGTCTGAACTGGAGTGGCAGAGTGGGCTAAAGAACGGTGATGGATTAAACCCAGATCTTTTGACTGGGTGTGAGTGTTTGATTGATTCAGATGCTCTGTCCATCACCACCCCCTTTTGTACTACTTCATTGGTTCTGTCTGTAATTCTTCATTCTAGTCTTCCAGACAGTGCTGCTAGCTGTTTCTCTGGTCCCAGTGGTACTTCCTCATTCTAAGTCCTCTAGACAGTAATGCAGCTGTGACTCTGGTCACAGAAGTAAATCCTCATTCTTAGTTCTCTAGGCAGTGCTACTAGCTGCTTCTCTGCTCCCATTGGTAATTCCTCATTCTAAGTTCCTTAGACAGTGCTGCTAGGTGGTACCCTTGGCCTATCGGTAATTCCTCATTCTAAAAATTCCAAACAGTGTTGCTGGCTGCTACTCACGTCCTGTCGGTAATTCCTCATTCTAAGTCTTCTAGACAGTGCTGCTTGCTGCTACTCTGGTTCCATGGGTAATTACTCATTCTAAGTCCTCTAGACAATGTAGCAGCTGCTTCTCTGGTTCCTGCAGAAATTCACACAGGCAGTGCTGCAGCTGTGCCTCTGTTCCTATGGGTAATTCCTCATTCTTAGTCCTCCAGGCAGTGCTGTTAGCTGCTTCTCTGGTTTCATCAATAATTCCTCTTCTAAGTCCTTTAGGCAGTGCTTTTAGTCTCATCTGTAATTTCTCATTCCATGTCCTCTAGACAGTGCTGCTAGCTTCTTCTCTGGTCCTGTCGGAAATTCCTCATTCTAAATCCTTAAGGCAGTGCTGCTAGCTGCTTCTATGCTCTCAGTGGTAATTCCTCAATCCAAGTCCTCTAGACAGTGCTGCTAGCTGCTACTCTGGTCCCGTCATGAATTCCTCATTCTAAACATTCCAGTCAGTGCTAATACTCTGTTCCCAATCAGTAATTCCTTGCTCTAAGTCCTCTAGACAGTGATGCAGCTGCTTCTCTAGTCCCAGCAGTAATTCCTCATTCTTAGTCCTCTGGGCAGTGCTACTAGCTGCTTCTCTTCTTCCATTGGTAATTCCTCATTCTAAGTCCCTTAGACAGTGCTGCTAGGTGGTACCCTTGGCCTGTCAGTAATTCCTCATTCTAAAAATTCCAAACAGTGTTGCTGGCTGCTATTCTAGTCCTGTCGGCAATTCCTCATCCTAAGTGTTCTACAGTGCTACTTGCTGCTACTCTGGTTCCATTAGTAATTTATAATTCTAAGTCCTCTAGACAATGTTGCAGCTGCTTCTCTGGTCCCAGCAGAAATTCATACAGGCAGTGCTGCAGCTGTGCCTCTGCTCCCAGGGGTAATTCCTCATTTTTAGTCCCCCGGGCAGTGCTGTTAGCTGCTTCTCTGGTTTCATCGATAATTCCTCTTCTAAATTCTCTAGGAAGTGCTGCTAGCAGCTTCTTTGGTCTCATCTGTAATTTCTCATTCTAAGTCCTCTAGACAGTGCTGCTAGCTTCTTCTCTGGTCCTGTCGGAAATTCTTCATTCTAAATCCTCAAGGCAGTGCTGCTAGCCGCTTCTCTGGTCTCAGTGGTAATTCCTCAATCCAAGTCCTCCAGACAGTGCTGCTAGTTGCTACTCTGGTCCCGTCATGAATTCCTCATTCTAAACGTTCCAGTCAGTGCTAATACTCTGTTCCCAATCAGTAATTCCTTGTTCTAAGTCCTCTGGACAGTGATGCAGCTGCTTCTCTAGTCCCAGCAGTAATTCCTCATTCTTATTTCTCTAGGCAGTGCTATTAGCTGCTTCTGTAATCCGGTCGGTAATTCTTCATTCTAAGTCCTTTAGCTAGTGCTGCTCGCTGCTTCTCTGGTCGCATCGGTAATACCTCATTCTGAGTCCTCTAGACAGTGCTGTTAGCTGCTTCTCTGGTTGCATCGGTCATTCCTCATTCTAAGTCTTCTTGACAGTGCTGCTACCCGCTTCACAAGTCTGATTGGTAATTCCTCATTCTAATTACTCTAGACAGTGCTGCTAGCTTCTTCTCTGGCCCCAGTAGTCATTTCTCATTCTAAGTCCTCCAGACAGTGCTGCTGCTTTGTCTCTGCTTCCAGTGGTAATTCCTCATTCTTATTCGTCTAGACAGTTCTGCTAGCTGCTTCTCTGGGCTTGTCAGTAACTCCCCCATTTCAAGTCTTCTAGGCAGTGCTGTAGCTATGTCTGTGTTCCCAGTGGTAATTCCTAATTCCAAGTCCTGAAGACAGTGCTGCTAGCTGCTTCTCTGGTCTCATTGGTATTTCCTCATTCTAAGTCCTCTAGACCAGGGATCTCCAACCTTTTCTGTAGTGAGAGCTACTTCTGATTAGTAAAAATCATTGTGAGCTACTAAATGCCAAGCAACTCGCACATTTTTACGAGACACCCCCCATACCCAGCTTCATTGACTTTAAGCCTAATTTCTTTAGAGACCACACTGTGATTTGAACATGCACTGCAGTGAACTGATTCCCCGTGGACCGCAAAATGAAAAATTCAGTTCAGCAATTGTTGATTGTCACTTGTTTTCTTTCTATTACATCTGACAAATTCTGTGTTGGAACACAAAATATTATTTTGGACCTTTTAAAAAACATACATAAAGGGTGGAAGAATATGGACTCTGGGCTAACTTATGATGGCTGCATGAAAGCAGTGCTCAACCAATCAGTTTGTACACACTGTGAGGTGCACAGCAGATTCCTTGTGATCAAAACTTGCTGCTAGTGGTGCCTGGGGATGGTGATCTAGTGATTCTGAATTAGTTGAGGGTTCTGCTTGGTGACTTGATGGTGCATGGTCTCAGAGGCCTGACAGCAACTAGGGCTGTTGGTGAGGCTGGGGTTATATATGTGTCTCTTTTGCCATGTCACCCAAACCTGCTGCTGGCGCCCCAAGAGCCTCTTAGCTCCACAGATGAAAGTGCCTACCTGACACAGCATATGGCTGTGTGTGTGAGATTCAAGTGCCCTCAGGGAGAAGAGCTGCTACACTGCCAGTCACGTGCTGGACCTGGATGCCACGGGTGAAAAATAATTGCAAGGGTCTCATATTTGCATGCCAGATGAAAGTCTGCAATTAGAAATTATGTTTTTTAAAATTGCCCTCACTAGCCACACTTTCTGGAAAGGAGCCCTTGTTTACCGCCCACCAGGACCAAACCCTGATTTTTCTCTCCTTCTCCAAGAATTACTAGCTCCCCAACTCAAATCCAATGAAGACTTCATTCTTCTAGGGGATTTCAACATTCATGTAGACTTACCAACTTTACCTGAATCTCATACCCTAATCACTGACTTGCTAAACATAGGTCTAGAGATAAAAAACACTGGACCCACGCATAATGGTGGCCACACGTTAGACCTTGTCCTCTCCAATTGTCCCAAGGTCATCTGTCTTCCAGCTAGAGAGATCTTATGGACAGACCACTTTCTTCTAGAAATCATACTCTCAACTCCCAAAAGACCGGAAAATAAAGGACCCTCCCTTCCTTCTTGGCGCCGTCAATGGCACAAAATTTCCCTAAGCAATCTACAGGAAATGTGGGTACAACCCACCATATCAGCAGAAGATACAGTAGATGTAGCACTGGCTAAGCTTACAGGCTCAGTCAAACAAGCCATTGACACTTTGGCCCCCTTAAAACTATACAAAGAATATCCTGCCTCCAAACAAGAAAGCTGGTACACTCAGGAGTTAAGGGAGGAAAAACAAAAATGTAGGCAAGCCGAAAAAAATGGAGGAAACATAAGACCAAGGAAACAAGAGCGGTCTTCCATCATGCTCAATCTCAGTACTATAAAAACATTAGACAGGCTAGGAAAAATCGCCTTCTGCAACAACTAGAAGAAGCTACTAACTGTCCCAAGGAGCTTTTCAAAATCCTCCAAAACTTTGTTAATCCTGCCGCATGTGAAAGCTCGGAGGAGTTCTCACAGACCTTATGCGACGAGATATCGTCCTTTTTTGAGAGTAAAATTGATACCATATACGAAAAAATAGTGGCTGCCAATAACAGTACGAATGGCGCTAACAGGATTATACCTCTAAACCTGCCCAAAGACAAAGACAGTGGAAGTCCCATATCACACTTCCCCCTCATTGAAAGTGCAGATCTCCCTCACCTCATTACTCACATCAAATCAGGGTCTCCAAACGACCTTCTCCCTGCTAAGATGGTTCCTCCCCTGCTCCCTCTCCTGGGCCCCTTCATACAGAATGTCATTAACACATCTCTTACTCAAGGACAAGTCCCAGCAGACTGGAAGAGGGCGGTAGTAAACCCAATACGTAAGAAAGCTGCTTCCCCGTGGACCGACCTTTCCAACTTGCGTCCCATTTCACTCTTACCATACATCAGTAAGATAGCTGAGAAGCATGTGAACACCTATCTGTCACAACATCTAGAAGCGACGGAGGGCCTGGACTATTCCCAATCTGGGTTCAGGCCAAACCACAGCACCGAATCTGCCCTCCAAACAGTGACCAATAACATCAGAATGGCACTG
The DNA here is from genome assembly GCF_964263255.1 of Lissotriton vulgaris. Classification (NCBI taxonomy): domain Eukaryota; kingdom Metazoa; phylum Chordata; class Amphibia; order Caudata; family Salamandridae; genus Lissotriton; species Lissotriton vulgaris. The sequence goes on along the minus strand of NC_141693.1, from coordinate 1,059,626,108 downwards.
GATGGGGCCAATTCCATGATTCTGGTGCTCTTGGATCTCTCCGCCGCTTTCGATACGGTGTCTCACAAAGTGCTTCTTGAGCGACTAAAAGACGTAGGTTTGGAGGGCACAGCATTGGCATGGATGGAAAGCTTTTTGTCAGGACGCTCTCAAGAGGTTAGGCTGGGCTCCCACAAATCCATCCACAGGGAGCTCAATAAGGGAGTGCCACAGGGCTCTTGCTTAAGCCCTACACTTTTCAACGTGTATGTGGCTCCCCTAGCCAACCTAGCAAGATCATTTGGGTTTACACCAGTGTCGTACGCTGACGACACCCAACTCCTCTTTCCCTTTAAAGACCTGACACCTGCGATAAAAAAATCCTTCGCAGAGGGAATGAGAGCAATATCTGCTTGGATGTCAGCAAACTGTCTCCAATGCAATATAGGAAAAACGGAGGTCATGCTGTTTGGACAAGCAATAACACATTGGACTCCGGACTGGTGGCCCCTGGAATTAGGTCCTGTTCCTAGTCCCAAAAACACAGTGAGAAACCTAGGAGTGTTAATAGACCAAACACTTACTTACAAGGACCACGTAAACCAGGTGGCAAGCACCTGTTTCCAAGCCATCGGTATGCTAAGGAGAGTGTTTCCCTACCTGCCAGACTGCCATAGAAAAACACTAGTGCAGGCATTAATCATCAGCAGAGTGGATTACTGCAACGGCCTTCTTTTGGGAGCAAATGAAGGGCAGCTCAAAAAACTGCAAGTAATCCAAAACACGGCAGCAAGGATAGTCCTCAACGCCCCCCCCAGGACTCCCTCCCTCCCCCTGCTGACCAAACTCCACTGGTTACCAGTGAGGAAACGAGTGCATTTTAAGACCCTATGCACAATTCACAAAAGTGTGATAGGCAAAGGCCCCAAATATCTGGCCAATATCTTCCTGCCTTATGCCCCTGGGCGAACCCTGCGCTCTGGGAACCAACAGCTTCTGCAGGTGCCTAGAATAAAAAAGGCCAGACAAGGAGGGCGAGCCCTGGACCACCTTGGACCAAAGCTTTGGAACTCTTTGCCTCTTGAGATGAGAACACTGACCAACCATCTGACCTTTCGTAAGGTCTTAAAAACCCATCTATTCCCCATTAACTGATCTCTCTCTCTAAATGCACCATTCACCTCTTCACTTAACATCTGAGGATATTCTCACTGGCAAAGCGCGGAGATACCCCTCCGGGGGTCTATTCATGCGCTATAGAAGAATATAAAATAAATAAATAAAATAAATGAAGCTTGCGGACAATTAATGGAGCATGATACCTGATGATATATTTTTTTATCACATATCACTGGGGTGACATTGGGTCATGCACCTCCCACTGTTCTTCTCTGCCGTGATCCTCCTCAACAACTTCGGCCCACCAATAAGTAATCCAGAGTGTGTACTGCGCAGGAACCCTCTACTGTTGATATGCCCGCTGAAATGTAGTTTTGAGAGCAAACCATTACCTGGGCGACTAATGGTAGACTGATAAGGTATCATGACACCATTCTGTGCAATGTATTTATTCATTCCCCTTTCAAAAACAAATCCCTTTACACCCTTGCCATGCAACCAAGCACCAAAACCATACTCATCACAGTACTGCCAGCTGACCTGCTGAAAAGTACTTTTCTCTCTTCGCACCAACATACATCTAAGAACCTTTCAAATAAAGTTACCTAAATATATGACTCCGGCAGGGGAAACATATTACGTAAGCGCTAACTGCCTGACTAGCAATGTGATATCGAAAACAACCAGTACAGGAAACACAATGGACAACTGACTAGCCATGGAACTCAAAGGGGCACACCCATCCATGCACACGACACACTACACATGTTTAAAATTATCGGACTAATTTTATTTTCACATTGACCAGCAGACACTGATACTAGGTCAGGCGCTTAACAAGCCTCTTGCCAAGAATACACAACCAAAGCACATCTGGTTGAGGGAAGTCCCAAATGCCATAACAAGGGTCCCTAGAATGTAAAAGTGCTTATTTGCCAAACTATTTGGAGAAGGGGCTGATTACGCATTTTCTGTCCCTTGCTGCTGGGAATACATGAATAATGTTATTCTCTAATATGTAAATACATATTTCTGTTGCTCGATTGCTGTCAATACCTGGTGCAAATTAATGTTAAGAGTTCACAAGATGAGTGTAAGAATCACAGGGCAAGGGGACACCAAGCAGGGGTAAATACCCTTTGAGGTCAAGCAGACTGCTTTTGTTATTTCCCCCCGCGCTGCCCCGCCAGCTGCCACTGTTCACAACTAAAAAGCATACACAACTATTTCACGACGTGTCTTACTGATTGATCTGCTGCTTCCCACGCAGATCAGAGATTCTGTGCCAGGCTGGAAAAGGCAGGTGGCGCAAGGTTAGGTAGGTTATCAGCCCAGCACTGCCTGCGCCACGCCACTGCCCATGCTATCAAGATTTCTGGCCTCTTTCTGCACCGACACATGTCATGCAGATTGAAAACACGGTGCTACGCTGCGAAAGGCAGGTGGCGTAGTGATAACTCAGATGACGAACAACGTCGTCATATTCAGCCCGCCTCCTACTCCCCAGCTAAGCTCAGTTAAGCCTATCAGAGCAGCTGATTTGGGTGAGGGCGGAAACAGCTATTAAAAATGTCCAAAAACGGCAAAAGGAAATAAAGGGTTACAAAATCAAAATGCCGGGGAGAGATACTCACAGGGCCTCGGCGAGCTACCGGTAGCTCGCGATCGACCTGTTGGAGACCCCTGCTCTAGACAGTGCTGCTAGCTGCTTACCTGGTACCAGTGACAATCCATCCATTCTAAGTCCTCTAGGTAAAGGTGCAGCTGTGTCTCTGTTCCCAGTGGTAATTCCTCATTCTTAGTCCTTTAGACAGTGCTGCAGCTGCGTCTCTGTTCATACATCCACTCAGTGGAGGCCGGCATGGATCAGTGGTGGTGAGGCTGGTGGTATAAAAAAAGGGAAAAAAACCACCTTATCACTGTTTCCTACCTCTGTCTCTCCTCCACGTCCGGTCAGAACAGGAAGCACCCCTAAGCCTTGTAGCATTGTGATTGGTCAGAGCGCTATGGTTCGGCGATCAGACAGGGACTGGAAGCCTGGGCATGTTCTCCACCCAGGCTATAATGCAGCCTGGGTGGAGACACGCAAATTGCGCATGATGGTTTGGCCAGCCCGAGACAGAAAAACATTAACACACACTTACATAGTGCCTACCACTCCTGCCCCTTCTCTGTGAGCAGAGCAGCCCCGCCCCACAAACCTGACACAGCAAGGATAAAGAAATTGATAACATTGAGTTATTATTGTTTTATTTTTCCTTTATTTATGCTGCTGAAAAGTAGCGGGGGAAACCCTCTTTCGCCTTAGCGAAGGACCCGCCACACACTACCCTCCAAACGGAAACACATAGGTAAAAGACATTGGGCCTCATTTATGAGGCCGTGCGTCACTTTTACGCCGCCGGTGCGTCATTTTTTGTGACTCATCGGCGGCGTAAAACATGCCTCCTGTTGCGCACTATTTTCAAAGTGAGACATCTAAGCAGATGCGTCACTTTGTAAACCCCTGCGCTACATTATACCTGCGTCAGGTATAATGTATGCAGAGGGGGCGTTCCCCCGCAAAAAGCCTCATAATAGTGACGCAGTGAAATCTATGAGATTTCACTGCGTCACTTTTAGGACGCTGTTGCGTCAAAATCTTGCGCCTGCCTCACAGCAGGCGTAAGACTGATGCAAGCCCTTTCACATGGGGCTTGTGTGAAAGGACGCATTGCTGGAGTTGCGTCACTTTTGTGACACACTCCAGCAATGCGTCACTTTTGCGCTTACAGATACGTCAGAAATATTGACGTATCTGTAATTCCTTGCGCAATGATGCGTCGTATTGTAAATATGACGCATCATTGGGGTCGCAAGGAGGTCGCAATGAAAAGGGACGCGCTGTTTTCTCGCAGCGATGCGTCACTTTTCATAAATGAGGCCCTTAGCCATTTACAACGCCAATAGCTCTAACTCTAAAAAATGCGCGACCTCTTGCATTGCAAATGCTTGTTTTTCCATTTCCAACAGTAAGATGCCCTCGAGTTCCGGGAAACAGACAGCTGCGGTTACGAAGTTTGTGGTGATCACCAGGTTTTAGCAGCTCATCTCAGAGCACTTTGAATAATGGTAATGGTACTAGTTACATGCGTCCCTTTAACACCAGGGCGCCCGCAGCACAATGCAACGGCAAGTAAGCTGAAAGTAATACGGTAGCAGTCTGCGAGCTGCAGATCGTGGGAAAGTGGTTCGTTTTAAATGGATTTGATCGGCAGTGGGTCGGCCGGACTTCCTGCTTCTACCGGCAAGAGCTGCATCTTCAGCAGCACCCCCCTCAGCGCGCGATCCAGGCTGCAAGCGAGCTGCTACATCCTTCATGCTGGGGGAGGGGCTGGGAGGAGACAGGCCGAAGAAAGAGAGCGCCCCGCCCCCGAGGCGATACATCCACACGTCCCTTCGGATTGGCGGGTTTGGGGTTGAATAGAGTATTGTCTCCACGGGAGGGAGTGTTGTTTTCCAGGAATATATTTGTCAGTCTTGAGTTGTTTGGCAAACTCTAGGGACGGTCATTTTGTCTGTCATATAATTTAACTAAAGATAACGGAAACTGGTGATATGAGCCTGGTAAGCTCCCGATTTACAGTCCGTGCGCGCGGCTTGTATTTTGTGAAGAGGAACTGTTTTGTTGACGAGAGCATGTTTATGAATGTATTGAATGATTACCCCATCTACTATTTGTAATATTGCTAAACAAAAACGAGGCCAATGGACTACCCGTATAGCGAGCAGTGGCATGCATTTCCCTAACAACATACTCGACGTTTCCTTTATGTACAGTGGGAGTGTCCCTCTTCAATGCTGATATTCCGATATGATCATTTTCTCTTGGTGATTTGTCTCCTATTGCCGCTAGTGTCAAAGGATTACTTGCGCATCTATAGATTACTGTTGATTTGGCTCACACCAGCGCCCCTTTGTCTGTTTATACTCGTTAAACCATTCAAAAAAATCCTGTTGGTGGCATTTTGAGCTTCTGTGCATGCATGAATTTACTAGGGTGCAGGGCATGTAGTTGGTAGAACTCAACCGAAGTCACAAAATAATATGCAAAATGCATGATACGCTTGAAATGAATGTGCAAGTTCATTGAATTTTCAGCGTCCCGAGCTTTTTTAAATGATTGTTTTCTTTCTTTGTTTCAGAGATCTCTCCTTTTATACACTGGATATTGGTACAGGTAACACCATAAGACATGTCTTCTGTGATTTCAGAAAATCTCAAATTCCTCGCCTTGATTTTTAAGAACAAAGATGTGGTCATTTTCAATAGCCTGGTGGCTTTGGGCACCCTAGGCAGCCAACAACTGTACTCATTCCTTGCCTTCAACTGCCCCTGTGCGAAAGAGAGAAACTACCTCTATGGACTGGCGGCCATTGGAGTTCCTGTCCTGGCGCTGTTCCTTGGCGGTGTGATTCTGAACAACCACACCTGGAACCTAGTGGCAGAATGTCGGCGGAGATGGTTCAAAATCTGCAGATCTCCCAGCAATTTCCTACTGTTTGGGTCCATTATCGGACAGGCCCTTGTGGCCCCAATCACCTGGTCTGTCATTTCACTGCTCCAAGGTGATGCCTACGTCTGCGCCCTGAGCGAATTTGTCGATCCTTCCACCTTGCCAAATTTTCCATCTGGTAATGGCCCAGAGACAATGGCGAAGTTTCCTTGTAAGGAAATCCCCGCTGAAGTCGTACAATTTAAGGAGGAAGTAATTAGAAGGTTAAAATTTGAGTCTCAGGTAATACATTTTCTATTTGTCTTTTAAAGTCCACATTGGTGTAAAGGCCTTTCGACTCAAATAGATTCACTGCATTCTATGATAACTCAGTACTCTAATTTGGTTGCTTCTTCAGATTCATTTGTAATTTATGGCAGTAAAGCCCATCATGTTTTGAAACTATGCATGTCCTTGCCCTTGTTTCTCTATAAGGTGCTATCGTAGCAGGTAATATACCTCTGGAGTCACAACATATCTAAAACCCCCTATAACTGAAAGTCGATATAGAATAATTTATTTGTATGACACCTTTATCATAATTTCCCTCCTGAGAGAGTTGTGGGGAAAGTGACTGGTTATCAAGTATATAGTCCTGCGGCCGTATTACACAAGTGACCCTTGGGTGGAACATGTGTGTGTGCCTGCTTTCAGCTCTCCCGAGGTCCTTTGGTTTTACAGAAGGGGACACAGACGCTTGTGCGGCCCCTTGTGATTTGTTTGTGTGCCAGAATGATCTGAAGGTGACTTTTCTTCATTGCATGGGGGCATGGCTCCATGCAAATGAAGCACAACTTTGCTGCTGTTAATTCACAGTTTTTAGGTCTCTTAAACAACGCTTGTGCTGTCTCTTCAAGACATGCTGTATTTAGAATATGGGCGTTAAGCTCCTCTCATGTTCCACCCATGTTTTTAATTGGCTCTTTGACTGTCTTTTGGAAATGCTTTTTTTTCTTTGGCTAATTTCTGAAATAGTCCCTCCTTTTCTACTGTTGTAACCTCCCATTAGGACTACAGTTACATGTGATCTTAGTCTGTATGTTTCATTTAGAGTTACAGAGCACTTTATTGCTAATGACTGGCGTTGCAGGCACGACAGGACAGCTACGCACTTCACCAACATGTTGTTCCTGTAATTGAAGTATTTTTTTTTCATTTTCTGTTGATTAATGTGTGCAGCTTAGTAAGTGTGCCTACATTAACCCCTCCCCTGCTGATGACGGAACCGCTCCGTCATCAGCTACAGTTGGGCTGTGCTGATGACGGAGCGGTTCCGTCATGGCCCGGCCGCCGCGCCTGCGCGGCGCTGATTTCGCGCCTGCGCGGCAGTTTTAATGAGCGGGGCGGGTCATGACGGAACCGCTCTGTCACCAGCACAGCTCAACCGCGGCTGGTGACGGAGCGGTTCTGTCACCAGCATGCGGCCGCCGCGCGGCCTCCCCGCCCCTTTAGCGCTGCGGCGGAATAGCCGCCGCAGCGAAGGGGTTAAAACATTATCTTTTTATTTTGTAGCTCCCATGCCACGCTTTAACTTTAACAATGGCGGCGCCGTATTCCAGTTGTACAACATCTTTTTATTTTTTGCAGCGCGCCATGCCACGCTCTAACTTTAACATTGGCAGCATTGCGCCTTCTTTTTGTTCTGCATGGCTCCCGTATTCAACTTGGCAAACACTATCTGTTTATTTTTTGCAGCCAAGCGCTTTAACTTTAACAATGGTGGCCACGCGCCCTTCTTTTGTTTTGCCCAGCTCGCCCTTTTCAACTTTCACAACATTCTATGTGCCTTTCCAATCGTCACCAGATCACCATACCTTTATCTGTTTATCTGGCGTGGTGTTCTCCTGGTGCGCTCCTCCCATTTGCCTGTGCCTTTAAAATACAGCTTATGCGCTCCGGATTTGTGAAGTGACATCCTCTTTCACAATAACATCCTACTGTCAGTGCGGCTGCATATGGGCTTGCTGTAAAAGCTTGTAATATGGTATACTGAGCACTTATTTTACTCTATAAACACTGCACTGCACAGAAGTAGATTATTAAACTGTGGCCCTTTAAAAAAATTAAAAACATAATGAATCAATTTTTTTAAGATCGCAGCATGTTTTAATGTACATTTTAGGTATAAAAGCACTGTACATTAACACCAGTTGTCATGAAGGGCTTGTTTTTTTGTTTCTGATGTGGTTCAGCTTCGCCCATCACTTACTCTCCCGTGCCGTCCCTAAATCATCACTCCACTGCAAACAAACAAAAATAAAAAACATTGTCATTTAAAACGCCAATATAAATGGTTTGAGATTATTAGTGTAATAGATATGGATACCCGTATTCTTAACTTATTAAAGTGTTTGTATTGTACTCTAAGGGCCAGATGTATTAATAAACTGTTTTGCGATTCCCTAATTGTGAATCCTTGCGATTCGCAATTAGGAAACCGCAAAATGCCATGCATGAAAGTGTACAATTTCTGCGATTACTATTAGGTTGCAAATGACCCACCTTAATAATGAGGTAGGTCGCAATTTGCGACCTATTAGGAATCGCAAAAATGACAGGGATGGTGGCCTGCTGAGATCAGAAGACCACCATGTCTGTGGTTGCTTTTAAATAAAGCAATCTTTTTTTTGTCGAGCAGCCCATTTTTCTTAAAGGAAAACTGGATGCTTCACAAAATATAAAATGAAAAGTTTTCCTTTCATTTTTTAAGAGCAGGCAGTGATACATGGGACCCCTGCCTGATCTTATAAAATGTATTATAAACATCCACAAAGGGATGGGTTACCATCTACTGGAAGTAGGTGGTAAAATGTAAATGTTTAGCGACTGCATTCAAGGTCACAAAACATTAATACATACCGCAGCGATTCGGTATTTGGAAGGGAAACCCTAAACACACGCCTTCCAAATACCGAATCGCAAACCCATTTTGCGATTCGGTAACAAGTTACCGAATCGCAAAATAGGGTTTGTTACATTTAAAAAGCAGTTTTTGCGTTCACAAACAGCCGTTTGCGAACGCAAAATTGCTTGTTGCATGTGGCCCTTAGCGGCAAAGGGAAGCAATCTGCTTGGTTTCTAGCATCTTATGGGGAACAGTAAAGATGTATCCCAATTGATGCCTTTTCCTTTTCATATGTTATGTTGTGTCGATTAGTAAAATGTACTAATCTCCTTTGAGGGTATCCAGGCGCTTGAGCAGGGGTGTGTGTGTAAGTTCTCTATTAAGTTATCCCAGTAGCCAGGTTTTCAGCTTCTTGCAGAACTTCAGAATTGAGGTGGAGGCTCTGATGTGTAGTGAAAGGTTGTTCCTTGTTTTGGGTGCGCTGTAGGATAACAAGCAACCTCCTGCTTTACTTTTGTTTATGCAAGGGTGTTTGCTAGTGAGATGGAGGCTGAACGTAGGTTCTGGCAGGTTGGCAAAAGTGTTTGTGACTGTTCGGGTAGCCTGGCCCAGTGTTGTGCAAGGCTTTGTATGTGTGCCTGAGAAGTGTAAACTGGCTGCCTTTGCGAATGGGATGTCAATGGAGCTTTCTGAGGTGGGGTGAGATGTGAGTGTTGTGTGGGAGGTTGAGTATGAGTCTTGCAACAGCGTTTTGGATGGTCTGAAGCCTGTGTAGGCTGCTTTGAGATTCTGGCGTAGAGTGTGTTGCCATAGTCAAGTCTACCTGTGATGTGTGCTTGCGTGATGATGAGGCTGGTGTTCTGTGGCAGCCACTTGAAGATCTTTCAGACTATACGTAGAAAGCAGAATTAGGCAGCGCTGACTTATTCTGTCATGCTGAGCTTGTCGTCCAGGATTATCCCCAGATTTATGGCGTGGTCAGTTAGTGTTGGTGTAAATCCTAGCTCTGTTGGCCACTTGGGGTGTCCCACTGGAAGGTCCTCAGTGCTTCAATTTTGTCGGAAATGAGGTTAAAGCAGTTGATTCTCATCCATTCTGCTACTATGATCATGCTATTTGTGAAATTGACTCTGGTGGAGGTTGTCTAGTCCGTCAGGGAGAGGATGAGTTGGGTGTGGTCAGTTTAGGAAATCAGGAGGATGTCTTGGGATTGGATGGAGCTTTCTGAGGTGGGGTGAGATGTGAGTGTTGTGTGGGAGGTTGAGTATGAGTCTTGCAACAGCGTTTTGGATGGTCCACCTTTGTTTGTTGGTTAGCAAGTGGAGTTATGTAGCTGTTGAACAGGGTAGGGCAGATAAACGAACTCTGTGGCACTCCACATATCAGGCTGTGGGTCAATGATGTGAAAGGTAGCAGCCTGACCTTTCGGGTTCTTCCCCTGAGGAAGGAGTAGATCCATTTGAGTGCAGGTTTTTCGGGTGCTGAGTTCTTAGAGCCTTTTAATGAGTGTGTTGTTGGATATGGTGTTCAATGCTGCAAAGAAGTCGAGCAAGATGAGGGCCACTGTTTCTCCTCGGTCTCGGATGGTCCACTGTCATTCGTGGCTGCTACGGGTGCTGTTTTTTTTCTAAATCGTGATTTGAGTGTTGCCCAGTAGATGGTGGTGTTCGAGGTGAGTTGCTTGTTGATGGCCTTCTCTATCACTTTGGCTGGGTAGGGAAGCAGGGAGATAGGACAGAAGTTGCTTAGGTGGATTGGTTTGGCAGGCGGCTTCTTGAGGAGGGCATTCTTGTTTCCAGTCTTCCAGGAATGTGGTGGATGGGATGGAAATGTTGATGATGTGGGTAAAGGCCGTTCTGACCAGTGATGCTCCAAGGTTGTAGATGTGATGGGGGCATAGGTCTGTAGGAGCTCCTGAGTGGATGATCTGCATGATCGTTGCTTTGTCTTCTCTGGTGAGAGTTTTCCATTCTGTCAGGTTACGGTCTTCGTTTGTCATGGGCAGGCTTACGATGCGATCGCTGTGGTCTGGTTGGTGTGCGAAGTTGCTGTAGATGTATGCGTTTTCGCTGTAGATGTATGCGTTTTCGCTGTAGAAGAAGTCTGATAGATTCTTTCAAAGTTCTTGGGAGGGGTGATGTTGTGGACTGAGACCAAGGGCGTGGTGAAGTCCTTGATGATGGAGAATCTCTCCTTGCTGCTGTTGAAGCTCCCTTTAATGTGTTCATCTAGCGCTGTTTTCTTGGCGTCTCTCAGTTGCAGGTGGTAGAGTCTGAGTGCAAGCCAAAAAGAGAAATCCCTGGAGGAGAATTAACAAGGCTTCACACTATCCTTGCAACTTTACCACTCATGTATTACGTCTTGCACACCACTTTACCAATGAACCAGCAACAAACCCAAATATACTTCTAACACGGAAATGTAATGCTTACACTGTTTTATTTATATAAAAAGTATTTGTTTCTCAGGATTTAAAAGTTCAGGAAAAAAGGGGGGATTTCCAAATTACATACAATCAAAATATTGAAACATTTTATACAGTCCACTTTATGTGGTCCTAAGGTTAAAAAAACAAAAAAAAACACAATATTAAAAAACAGAATATTAAAAAACACAATGTTAAAAAATAGGCACGATCATTAAGCAGTGCATACAATATACAACCCCAAAAAAAAGGAAGCAGTTATAGTTGTCTAGTTTAACTTCAGACGGATCCAATAGCCCTATATAGATTTATAAGGAACCACTTGTACAGGAATATCCCTTGTATCTAGAAATTCCTCTGCTTTTTTGGATTTCTTAATTAGCACAGGCGGCGATGCGTTTCGGTGGTAACAAGTGTGGAAAGACCCCATATGAAATCCTGTCCTGAAGAAGGTGGTCCTATATTTATTGAATGTTACCACCAAAACCTGTTTTTTAATATTGTGTTTTTTAACATTGTGTTTTTTTTTTTTCCTTAGGACCACATATAGTGGACTGTATAAAATGTTTCAATATTTTGATTGTATGTAATTTGGAAATCCCTCCATTTTTTTCCGAAATTTTAAATTCTGAGAAACAAATACTTTTTAATAAATAAAACAGTGTAAGCATTACATTTCAGCGTGTAGAAGTATATTTAGGTTTGTTGCTGGTTCATTGGTAAAGTGGTGTGCAAGACATAATACATGAGTGGTAAAGTTGCAAGGATAGTGTGAAGCCTTGTTAATTCTCCTCCAGGAATTTCTCTTTTTGGCTTAAGCTATTTAGAGTACTCTGTTCCCTGGAACGCGTTGGGTCACCTCTCTCTTTTTTAACTAAACTAGAGTCTGAGTGCATCCTTGTAGGTGGTTCTGTTGGTGTTTTCATGCCTGGCTCTGTATTTTTATTCTACCCGTTTACAGTGTCATTTGAAGTCTTGAAGGTCCTCTGAGAAGCAGCGGCTCCTCCTCTAAGGCAGCGGAGCATCACCCCACAATATAAATATAATGATAATAACACCATGTTATTTTCATTTTATTTTTCAGTACTGGCTCTGTAGGTGCAGAGCAGGGTGGGACTAGGCTGCCCACAGAGCATGGGGAGGAGTGGTGGACACTTTCTAAGTGCGTATGACAGATTTGCCAACCTTCTAGGACCGGTCAAACAGTCATGCGCACTTAGCATGTTCTCCACCTGGCTGTATTGCACAGATGAGTGGAGAAAATACACAGACTCCCACTACCTGCCTGAGCATCGAACCAGGACGCTCAAACCATTCACAACACTGCTATCATGCTGATGGCAGCAGCGTTGTGATTGGCTTAGGGGAGTCTGGGAGCCTGTGCGCTTCCTGCTTTGTCCGAAGAGGGCAGCAGGTAAGTCAAATGTTCTTTTTGTTTCCTTTTCATTCCTTTTTTTTTTTAACCCCCCCCCTCCTCACCTCACCACTACTGCCAAATAGCAGCTGCTACTGCCTCTGAGGACCAACTCATATGCATCAATATTTATTTAAGCCTGACAGGGGATTCCCATGGGCTTATTATGGATATCAGCATGTCTTTCGAGTACAGCGAAATGTATTCAGCCCAGTATTTAACCTATACCCACCCTCTTATGTGGACATCCCTTCGTATCCACTATGCCAATGGCTTTATTACAAAGCCAACTAGTACAGTGACAGAGAGCAACCATGCATTGTCCTCAACAAGTAGGAAAGGCCCTGGACTGGGCACCATTGACCCTCTTTGGTTTGTTGTACAATTTGACCAGGACAGGAAGCGAGCGCCAAACACCATCTTTTTCCGTTTCTGAAACAGAAATTACGAGTCTACTGAGTCAAATGCTTTTGATGCATCTAAGGAGGCCACTGAAATTGTGGCCCAGTCAATGACCTGGTGACGGCCAGGTCATTGAAAGACCTTCCTAATTTGAGCTTAGTGGATCTTTGAAGTAATAAAGAACAAGCATTTGTAATGCAATAGGTCTAACATTTGCAAGAGTTTAAGCTATTAATATTGAAATTGACAATGCGTTTTATTTATGTTCTAAAACCCAAAACATAAATAAAAGGCATTGTCATTTACAATGCTAATAGCTTAAACTCGGATGAATGCGAGACCGATTGCATTGCAAATGCTTGTTTTGAAAATTGTGTTCCCTTTCTGAGCGGGAGTTTTGAACACCAGATGACCCAGCTAAACATTTGAGCTGCTACCCCACTGCGAGAATTGATAACTGGGGGACCGCGGAACTGTAGCTAATACAATTAATCATTCCATGGAAACAGCGTGCAGTGCAGACAATGGCAAACAGTGTCTGGGAAATGTGTGGTAAAGCACTGGGTGGAATCCAAACACTGCAAGCCTTGGGCCTTAACTTTTCTCATTTTTTGCCTTAATGAATCATATTTCTTAAATCATTTAAAGCAGGCAATTGTGGGCACGTGAGGCTGGGAAATGCAGCCTAGTTTCAAAATCAGCAAGAGTTGTACATGGGGAAATGTGTAATTGACTTTGCAAACTTTGCCCATCCACTGTTTTCATTTTACACTTAATGCAACACAATGTTTTTTTTACCATTGTCAATTAACTGTGAAAGGAAGATAAGCTCTTCAGTAGTTGCTATAAGTGCAATAACTGGTAAAATAAGAGTTTTAAATTTAATTTTGTTACAAAAATCGTAAATATACATTAACTTTTTTTGTCATTTAGCACATATTGCACTCTACGGTGCTTCAATTTTTAAGGCACTGCTGTAAAGGGTGGTGTTTGGAATATTGTACAGTACTGGTGATGAGGCTGTAAAGAAAAGAATAGTAAAGACGCAGTCTGTGGAAACACAGCGACATTAGATTTGAATAACCAGCAAAAGCGAAAGCACTTTGTGCTGAAACGCCACAACCCGTACGCGTGCACATGACCCGTACGCATGCACATCTCCTGTTCGTACGCATGCACATCTCCTGTTCCCCTTCGGAAGAAAAATCGTCGACAATAGATCGCGCAAGCGAGCAGCGCATGCGCTGCCTCGCTAGGCGAGAACTAAAAACAAGGTTACCCCAATATGTGAACCTGGGGTGGTAAGGCGTTTTGGGAAAACAATGGTCCATTCAAAAGTGATCCTGTGGGGTGGGCACTGCGTTTAAGAGTAGGAAGTTAATTCTTTAAGGGAGCAGTAAGTAATATACAGAGGGACATGTAGGTCAGTTTATGACAGGTATTTATTTAAAAAAACAATAGTATTCAGGTGCTCACACAGTAAGTGACAATAAGCATGACGTGAAAAGTGAGGGTGATATTAAAATGAAGACATTGCATTGACAACAATAGTAAGAACTCCTCAGAAAATGTTTACAGAGTGACAGGAGTTTATGTTGTAGGGGGTCAACGGCGTTTCGATCTCAATTATTCCAGATCATCTTCAGGACATACAGTAGGTGAGCAAGCTGAATTGGGTATTTAGGCGGTTTTGACAGCATCAATTGGGGCAAGGGCCTGCGAGCCGCTGCAGTGGTGTTCATGGGAGCGCGTGATCGAAATTTTGTATCAGGAATGAATCGCCAGATACTGGAAGGACAGCTGGGTTGTTTCAGAGGCGTCGCTTTGGGCCGATAAATTATTTTTGGACGAATACAGGGCACTAAATGAAAGCCTTGAAACGGAGAGCAGAGCTTGTCCTGCTTCTTCGGAAGCCTGCACACTCATATGTAAGAAAGATTGCAGGGATGTTCTAGTTGGGCTCATATTTCACTCCTACAAAACCATAGAAATTCAGCAGTTATAGTCACCTGGACTAACTATAACGTATGCCCCCGCAATGCACTGCTTATCACCTTATGTATTACATCACTCAAGACATGGTTAGTGATATCACTGATGACGTCTCAAATGGCATCACTGATGGCATCATCCACAGCACTATTCACACTCCCATACAACATCTCATACACCCACTCACACACAACCACTGACATACCCATTCACAGCTCCATACAAACACACACACCTACTCACTGATCCATACAGTCACTCACACATCAACTCACCTGTGCAACCACTAACTCATATATACAGCCACTCATGCACCTACTCTCTGACCAATCCAGCCACCCACACATCCAGTCGTACAGACACTTACATACCCACTCCTACACCCATACAGCCACATATACACTGAATTAATCACCTATACAGCTACTCACCAATCACCCATACAGTCACTCACCCAAACAGTTACTCACACACCCACTCATACATATACTAACACATGTGCTCACTCACAAATGGTCACTGACACAAGCTCATACTCTCCCATACAGCCTCCCACACACTCACCCATACTGTCACTCACACACCCATTTACGCACCCATACAGCTACTAACACACCCATTCATGCAGTCACTTATATACCCTGTCAATCATCCGTACAAACACTTATGTCCCTGCTAAGTCACCCATTCTGCCACTCATTTCCCATTTATAACCACGGACACATCCGCACACTCACCCTTACAGCCACTCATTCACCCTATCATGTACCATTAAATCCACTTACACACCCATTCACCCATACAGATACTCACACAGCCAATTACTCACTCATACACCCACAGACGCACCCACTTGCTCACACATACAAAAATTCCCACACCCACATACTCATGTATACAGTGTCTCACTTACACACTCACTCTTCTAAACACCAGTAACATTCCAATTTACTCACCCATACAAGTACTCCCACAGCCACTTACCTTAATATATATGTCTTACACTCAGTAACGTTTAGAAAACACTCACAATCACTGGATGATGTCATCAGTGATGTCTCTTGAGATGTCATCAGCAAGCTCTGCTTCATTGGGGTTACGGTAGCTATGATCAGCTCTGTGCAATTGGGCCTTGTTTTAGGCATTCTCATACACTGCAAATCAAAGAGCCAAACCTTTAGCCTCGAAGACAGGTTCCATGTTAAGGATCACATTACAAAACTAGTACACAATCTTTTCAGAGTGCAATCAAAGTAACACAGCTGTACATGATGCTACTATTTAAAATACTTGTTGGTGTTGTGTGAATTTATGTGGTACTTATCAGTTTATCAGGATTATACTTTTATTCTAAAAGATGAATGTTGGACAAATGTGTCAAACGTGCGCCTGAAAAACGCATGTGCAGCTGCGTAGTTTCTTAAACAATTATTGCCAATAGGTCTTGCGTTTTGGACCTATTGGCCTTTTCAGGGATATTGTGCAGAACGACGTGAAGAAAAAAAAAACGATGACACGATCTGCCAACATTTCATAGGTGCACGCATGTTCACATGAAAAAATGGCGTGGACGCCTTTTTTTCATTCTGTTTGCCAATCTGAGACGGACCAGTAAACACAAAAAAGCTATGCCAGGTGGGGGGAAAGCAACGTAGAAGAGTGGTGAAACAACACACAGGGTTGGGGTCATGCAACACTGAGAGTAGGGGCATCAGGGCTAAACAGCACAGAGTACGTGAAGGGTCAAGCAACACAGGAGATGGGAAATTAACATTGAGGGCACAGGTGGGGTAAGTAACTCAAAGCGTGTGGGGGGAAACGGAGAGCACAGGTGGGCCGGAGAGCAAGCGGAGCAGAATGCACAACATGGAATGGGGGAACCGAAGAACCACATGGGCAAAAATGAATTACGGGAGTATACGAGGGAGATATCTGGACATGCAGTCTAGTCGGGTGCCTAAACAAAAAGAACAAGTATTGGCATAGCCAATAGGTCTTGCTTTTGGGACCTTATAAGTATTCAGTTATGCTTCAGTATATCCTTGGTGCAACAACACCAACTGTTGCATGGCTAAACACTTATAAGGTCCCAAATGCGAGACCTATTAGCTATGCCAATGCTTGTTATTAGGAATTGCTGGTGTTGAACTGAAAGTGAGAAGACATGAAAATTAGAGCAACAAGCAAAACTAGATTTCATGTTCTGACAGCACTGTCTTTAACCTGGCTCTAGAATTCCACCCCATGATTCTAGACCCCTTTGTATTGTCATTTAAAGGGACCATCATGTGATGTTGCAGTGTCTCTCAACGGCACAAAGCAACACTCTGAAATGCTTATTGTTGGTGGTTGTTAGCGACGCAGGGCTGGGCAAAGAGAAATGTTTTTATATAAATTCTAAATGGCCCCTTTAAACGACTGCTTCTATTTGTATGTAACCTACATGCCATTTTAATCACATCTGCGTTTTGGTCGTGATACAACAGCAAATCCCCTCATGACATTATTAGGTCTCGGACTAGCGTCGCACTGGCAAGTACAATGTTTTCAGGTGCTATAGAACCTGCATGAAATGAAACTCTGAAGTGAACATGTATTACTGGGAAAACTCCAGCTGTGCCAAGCCATCAATTATGTGGCATTTATCTTTTTAGGTCTCGGACCGAAGGCTGCGCTTGCGCAGTCTCGCTCAGAGATTTAATGTTTTCTAGAGTGGGGCTTGAACCCGCCCCTCTTTTCCATTGTCTGGCTTCCTAAACGGGAGTGCGTCACTCCGTTCAAGCCCTGTCCTTTTCGGATTCGGGGGCGTGTTTTTTGCGTTCTTTCTCGCTGTGATGTCATCCGTCACTGAACTGCAAAAACCACGCCCACGAATGTGAAAATGGCACCGGAAGAAGTCAAGAAGCTGCCGAATCCTCCGGTGAGTGCTTGCTGTCCTGCCCCCCCTCGTTTCTTGTGCTTGCTGTCCTGCCCCCCCTCGTTGCTTGTGCTTGCTGTCCTGCCCCCTCTTTGCTCGTGCTTGCTGTCCTGCCCCCCCCTCGTTGCGTGTGCTTGCTGTCCTGCCCCCTCGTTGCTCGTGCTTGCTGTCCAGCCCCCCTCGTTGCTTGTGCTTGCTGTCCTGCCCCCTCGTTGCTCGTGCTTGCTCCCCTGACTCCTCGTTGATTGTTGTGCCTCTGTGCCCTGCTTGTGATCGGTTTTTGTGCCTCTGTGCCCGGTTATTGTGCCTCTGTACCCCCTGCCCCCTCGTTGCTTGTTGTGCCTCTGTACCCTGCTTGTGATCCAGTTTTTTGTGCCTCTGTGCCCTGCTTGTGATCCGTATTTTTGTGCCTCTGTTCCCTAGGGCGTTACTCGGCAGAGAGGTGTGTGTGTGGCTCTCTGTGTGTGTGTGTGCCTCTGTGCATGTGGCTCTGTGTGTGTGTGTGGGTGCGTGTGGGTGGCTCTGTAGGTGGCTCTGTGTGTGTGTGGGTGGCTCTGTGTGAATGACTGTGTGGGTGGCTCTTTATGTGTGTGGCTTTGTGTGTGTGGCTCTGTGTGGGTGCAAATGCAATAGGTCTCGCATTTGGAAGCGATTAAGCTATTGGCATTGTAAATGACAATGCCATTTATTTATGTTTTAAAAACCAAAACATAAATAAAAATAATGTCATGAGCAATGCCAATAGTTCTAACTTTAACAGTGGGGTCCTGCCCTCTGCTGTGCGGGGCTGCCCTGCTCTTCAAGCTCCTGACTGTCATGCCTTCGCGGCTCATGGATATGCTTCGGGGGCCCTGATCGTGGCTTGTCCGTGGGGCCTGACCGGCTGCTCATGCTCGTGGATCGGATTGCTGCCATTGTGATCCTTGCCAGCTTAGCTGTAGTGCTTCTCCTCCGTGCCCGGGTCATCGTGCCAAGGTGCCTGGGCGCGGGGCCTCCCACTATGTCTAATATGCGTTTCTGGCTCAAGTTCTCATCTCTAGATAAGGTGAGTGTTCCTGCCCCCGTGTGCCCCTTGCCCTCGTGTGCCTGACCCGGGTGCTCCTGTCCCTGTATGCCCTTGCGTGCCCCTGACCCCTTGTTCACACCCCCCTACCCACCGCTGTTCATGCCCCTGGGTACGCAGCCGGTGTCTGTTGAAGGGGTGAATTTAGCGATGGTCTCTGTGCCCATTTGCCTCTGGGCCACTCAGGTAGGGAGAAGAGGTGACGGTGCCACCCGTCAGTGAATGCCACTCGTTGGGGCCCCCTCCTTGACTCCATGGCCCCCTGTCGCTGCTCCTGCGGCCCCTACTCAGCTCCGTGGCCCCTCTCGCTTCTCCCGTGGCTAGAACACAGTATAGAAAACAATGTCTACACACTGGTGAAGCGCTGACCGTGTGTAAACATCATTGTATTGCAGTTTGTGTAGCGCTTCCCTGCCCTCTGCTTGGCCCAAAGCGCTGTCTTGGTTGTGAAATTATTAGCTGTCTGCATGAATTATGTGTCTAGCGCTTCAGTGCCCTGACAAAGTCATACAGCACAGCGATTGGCATCGGGCGCATGGTGAGTCCTGTGTGCATGCAGGCATGTTCATGTGTGTGCGTGCAGGTGTGAAGGTATGTGAGAGACTTTGTACAGGTGTGTGCGCATATTTGTAAGTATGTGTGTGACTGCAGATGTGAGTGTGCATTTACAGGTGTGTGCACAATTGTGTGTGTGTGCATGTGTGTTTTTGTATGTACTGGTGTGCGTCTGAGTGCATGTGTGAATGAATGTGAAAGGCTGAGTGTGTGTTCACTGGCGTGTGTACTAGCGTGCGTCTGTGTGAATGTATGTGAGAAGCTGGGCGCAAACAGGTGTGTGTTTATATGTACTGGTGTATGTCTGTAGATGTGAGAGTATTTGAGAGGCTGTGTGTATTTGGTGTGTTTTTGTATGTACTGGTGTGTGTCTGAGTGCATGTGTGAATGAATGTGAAAGGCTGAGTGTGTGTTAACAGGTGTGTGTACTAGCGTCCGTCTGTGAATGTATGTTAGATACTGGGCGCAAACAGGTGTGTGTATGTACTGGTGTGTGCGCAGGTGTGAGTGTATTTGAGAGGCTGTGTGTGTACAGGTGTGTATTTGGTGTGTGTTTGTATGCACTGGTGTGCGTCTGTGTGCAGGTGTGAATGAAAGTGAAAGGCTGTGTGTGTATATGTTTACAGGTGTGTGTGTGGACTAGCGTCTGTCTGTGAATGTATTAGATGCTGAGTGCGAGCAGGTGTGTGTATGTACTGGTGTGTCTGTAGGTGTGAGTGCATTTGAGAGGCTGTGTGCGCGCAGGTGTGTATTTGGTGTGTGTTTGTATGTACTGGCGTGTGCGCAGGTGTGAGTGTATTTGAGAGGCTGTGTGCGCGCAGGTGTATATTTGGTGTGTGTTTGTATGCACTGCTGTGTGCGCAGGTGTGAGTGTATTTGAGAGGCTGTGTGCGCGCAGGTCGAGAAGCTGCTGCCGAGTCCTCCGGTGAGTGCTTGCTATCCTGCCCCCTCATTGCTCGTGCTTGCTGTCCTGCCCCCCCTCGTTGCTTGTGCTTGCTGTCCTGCCCCCTCGTTGCTTGCTCCCCTGACCCCTCGTTGCTTGTTGTCCCTCTGTGCCCTGCTTGTGATCCGGTTGTTGTGCCTCCGTGCCCGGTTTTTGTGCCTCTGTGCCCCCCTGCCCTCTCATTGCTTGTTGTGCCTCTGTGCTTCCCTGCTTGTGATCCGGTTTTTGTGCCTCTGTGCTCACCTGCTCCCTCGTTGCTTATGTGCCTCTGTGCCCCCCTGACCCATTGTTGCTTGTTGTGCCTCTGTGCCCCCATGCCCCCTCTGTGCCCTGCCCGTGATCCAGTTTTTGTGCCTCTGTGCTCACCTGCTCCCTCGTTGCTTATGTGACTCTGTGCCCCCTGACCCATTGTTGCTTGTTGTGCCTCTATGCCCCCATGCCCCCTCTGTGCCCTGCTTGTGATCCGGTTTTTGTGCCTCTGTGCCCCCCGCCCCCTGTTGCTTGTTGTGCCTCTGTGCCCCCCTACCCCCTCGTTAATAGTTGTGCCTCTGTGCCCTGCTTGTGATCCGGTTTTTGTGCCTCTGTGCCCCCCTGCCCCCTCGTTGCTTGTTGTGCCTCTGTGCCCCTCTGTTCCCTGCTTGTGATCCGTTTTTTTGCCTCTGTGCCCGTTTTGTGTGCCTCTGTGCCCCCCTGCCCCCTCGTTGCTTGTTGTGCCTCTGTGCCCTGCTTGTGATCCGTTTTTTGTGCCTCTGTGCCGCCCTGCCCCCTCATTGCTTGTTGTGCCTCTGTGCCCCCCTGCCCCCTCGTTGCTAGTTGTGCCTCTGTGTCCTGCTTGTGATCCGGTTTTTGTGCCTCTGTGCCCCCCTGCCCCCTCATTGCTTGTAGTCCCTCTGTGCCCCCCTGCCCCCTCGTTGCTAGTTGTGCCTCTGTGCCCTGCTTGTGATCCAGTTTTTCGTGCCTCTGTGCCCTGCCTGTGATCCGATTTTTCGTGCCTCTGTTCCCTAGGGCGTTACTGGGCAGAGAGGTGTGTGTGTGGTTCTCTGTATGTGTGGCTCTGTGTGTGTGGCTCTGTGAGTGTGGCTCTGTGTGTGTGTGGGTGCATGTGGGTGGCTCTGTGAATGACTGTGTGGGTGGCTCTGTATGTGTGTGTGTGGGTGGCTTTGTGTGTGTGGCTCTGTGTGGGTGCAAATGCAATAGGTATCGCATATGCGAGCGATTACGCTATTGGCATTGTAAATGACAATGCCATTTATTTATGTTTTAAAAACCAAAACATAAATAAAAATAATGTCATGAGCAATGCCAATAGCTCTAACTTTAACAATGCCGAGACCATTGCATTGTAAATGCTTGTTTTTATTTATGTTTTTGTTTTTAAAACATAAATAAATGGCTTTGTCATTTACAATGCCAATAGCAGGGCAGGAGAGCAAGCACAACGAACAAGGAGGCAGGACAGCAAGCACAAGCAACGAGGGGGCAGGACATCAAGCATGAGCAACGAGGGGACAGAACAGCAAGCACAAGCAACGAGGGGTGGGCAGGACAGCAAGCACAACCAATGAGGGGGGGCAGAACAGCAAGCACAACCAACGAGGGGGTCAGGGGACAAAGCACAAGCGACGAGGGGGCAGGACAGCAAGCACAAGCTACGAGAGGGTAGGGGAGCAAGGACAACCAACGAGGGGGCAGGACAGCAAGCACAAGCAACGAGGGGGCAGGGGAGCAAGGACAACCAACGAGGGGGTGGCAGGACAGCAAGCACAAGCAACGAGGGGGCAGGGGAGCAAGCACAAGCAACGAGGGGGGCAGGTCAGCAAGCACAAGCAACGAGGGGGGCCAGGACAGCAAGCACAACCAACGAGGGGGGGGCAGGACAGCAAGTACAACCAACAAGGGGGGGTAGGACAGCAAGCACAACCAACGAGGGGGGGGGGCAGGACAGCAAGCACAACCAACGAGGGGGGCAGGGGACCAAGCACAAGCGACAAGGGGGCAGGACAGCAAGCACAAGCAACGAGGGGGCAGGGGACCAAGCACAAGCAACGAGGGGGCAGAACAGCAAGCACAAGCAACGAGGGGGCAGGGGAGCAAGGAGAACCAACGAGGGGGGGCAGGGCAGCAAGCACAAGCTACGAGGGGGCAGGGGAGCAAGCACAAGCAACGAGGGGGGCAGGACAGCAAGCACAAGCAACAAGTGGGGGCAGGACAGCAAGCACAACCAACGAGGGGGGGCAGGACAACAACCCACAACCAACAAGGGGGGGCAGGACAGCAAGCACAACCAACGAGGGGGGGCAGGACAGCAAGCACAACCAACGAGGGGGCAGGAGAGCAAGCACAAGCAACGAGGGGGCAGGACAGCAAGCACAAGCAACGAGGGGGCAGGACAGCAAGCACAAGCAACAAGGGGGCAGGACAGCAAGCACAAGCAACGAGGGGGGGCAGGACAGCAAGCACAAGCAATGAGGGGGCAGGACAGCAAGCACAACGAACGAGGGGGGCAGGACAGAAAGCACATCCAATGAGGGGGGGCAGGACAGCAAGCACAACCAACGGGGGGGCAGGACAGCAAGCACAACCAACGTGGGGGGGTAGGACAGCAAGCACAACCAACGAGGGGGGGCAGGATAGCAAGCACAAACAACGAGGGGGCAGGACAGCAAGCACAAGCAATGAGGGGTCAGGGGAGCAAGCACGCGCAACGAGGGGGCAGGGGAGCAAGCACGCGCAACGAGGGGGCAGGGGAGTAAGCATGCGCAACGAGGGGGCAGGGGAGCAAGCACAAGCAACAAGGGGGCAGGACAGCAAGCACAAGCAACGAGGGGGCAGGACAGCAAGCACAAGCAACGATGGAGCAGGGGAGCAAGCACAAGCAACGAGGGGGGGCAGGAGAGCAATCACGAGCAACGAGGTGGGGCAGGAGAGCAAGCACGAGCAACGAGGGAGCAGGACAGCAAGCACAAGCAACGAGGGGGCAAGACAGCAAGCACAAGCAACGAGGAGGGGCAGGACAGCAAGCACGAGCAACGAGGGGGGGCAGGACAGCAAGCAGGAGCAACAAGGGGGGGCAGGACAGCAAGCACGAGCAACGAGGGGGGCAGGACAGCAAGCACGAGCAATGAGGGGGGCAGGACAGCAAGCACGAGCAATGAGGGGGCAGGACAGCAAGCACTCACTGGAGGACTCGGCAGCTTCTCGACTTCTTCCGGCAGCGGTCGGGCAGAAATGGTGTCCGAAAAGTGCCGATATTTTCGCATTCGGGGGCGAGGTTTTTGCTGTTGAGTGACGTATGACGTCACGGAGAAAAAAACTGCAAAAAACACACCCTAATCTGAAAAAGACGGGGCTTGAACGGAGTGATGTCCCTCTCTTCCAATGTCTGGCCTCCGTTTAGGAAGCCAGCCAATGGAGAAGAGGCGCGGGTTCAAGCCCCACTCTAGAAAACATTAAATCTCTGAGCAAGACTGCGCAAGCGCAGCCTTTGGTACGAGACCTAAAGAGATAAATGTCACAAAATTGATGGCTTGGCACAGCTGGAGTTTTCACAGTAATACATGTTCACTTCAGAGTTTCATTTCATGCAGGTTCCATTGCACCTGAAACAAACATTGTACTTGCCACAAGACATGACGAAAGGTGCGTCTGGCATTGAAAGCATCGCTAGTTCTCACAAGGATTTAGCAGCATGTCACCATGACCATTTCTTCATTGCCTTGCATTCCACTGTACTTGACAGTGTAAAGTCAAGCAGCAGTGGCACCGAAAACGTGCTAGTGATGGTAGGAGCATTAGCAACTTCATTTTGAAAAGCTGTTGCAAGCTTCTAATAATCTGATCGAATATACCCACTGTCCTATTAGCACTTCGAATAGCTCAGGTGAAAGGGAGGCAGCAGTATTAGACCCTTTGCCTCAAATAAAAAGAAGTGCTGCAGAAAAGGCCCAGAACATGATAGCTAAATAAGGAAATGTTTGCCTTGAATGGAGAAGTGTGGCTCAATGGTTAGAGTGGCGGACCCTGATGCAGAGGTCTAGTCCGGGACCAGGGTTCAATTCCCCGCCTCGGCTGGTCTTGGGCTCAAAAATTCCACGGACCTGATAATTCTCGCCTCAGTGCCTCTTCCAATCATGGAGTCCCACTCTGCAACTCTGGGCAATAGCTTGCTTAATCTCCACAACGGCTCCCACAACGCTAAGGAAGCCTGGCCTCCACCTTGGGGGTGCCCAGGAGTGGACGCCTCATAGGGAAAGCCAGGATGGATTCCACAGCGGTATTCGTACAAGTGCCTTGAGACCCTTGCGGGTGAGTAGTGCGCTATACAAATATCAATTTACATTTACAAATATCAATTTACATGATCCCGCGCATTCTCTGCCTCATACTGCACACACTCCTAAAAGAAAATACAAAAAACAGACAATGCCAACACGGTTATTTCATCTGAACTGCTCCGAATTAAGGCCTGCACATTTTTTATTCCAGCTCCAATTTCGCTATCTACTCAAAAAACCTCACTTGTGCTCATCTTCCAACCGGGCTTCCTGCACCTGCTTTACACCTAGGATCTTCACCCAGTACTCATCTGGACAAGTTTAACTGTGCCCTGAAAATTCCCAGATGTGTTTAAGAGCATTATATAATTAAAGTTAGGATACATATACTAATGACTTCTGACTTTGTAAGTGTGCCTTTTCACTCAAGCGTTATAAATATCTCAGGATTACATTAAAGACCAGATATTTGTTGGAAGGTATGATGATATTTCTCATAGGTGGTGACATCAGCTCCTGGAAGCTGGAATAAGCTGGTTAAACACATCTGGTAAGTACTGTTGCGTCAGGTATGTAACTTCCCTACTGTGTCACAGCCAAATGCCACGGAAATCAAGAAGCTCAATTTTGTTACATCAACATATGATGGATATAAGCACATTAAACAGCAAACAAAGCGATACGAGGATATCTGAGAAAATAGCGGTGATCAAAATTAGAATTCAGAGAAAACACGTATTAATTGTTACCCATACAAAACAACAATAATGAAGAAAGTGGGCGTCTCTTGGGCCTCAACACTGCATTAATTGGCAACATGTACAACAACACAGAACTACAGTGGATGTTCAGAAAGCACACATTGTATGCAGACACTGTATGCAGACATTACATGCAAAAGACAGAAACAAAGCAGTGGTGTGGTTTGGCCATAAATATTACTGGTATATTAAGTTTATCCTTTCCTAAAACGGTCTGGGAAGCATAACCACCATTAACGCCAACATCCGAAAGTGGATACAGCGGGAACAGTCTGTTTTTTCTTGACTGGATATTCACTCGAAATTTAAAAAATGTAAAACGTCAAAAGCAAAACAATATAAAAATCAGAACAAGCGAAAACAGAAAATAAGAATAAGAGCGCATGCAAAAAACACAAGAATAAACCACCAGAAACGTTCCAGTGTGCTTTTTCTATATTTTCATAAAAAGTCACGATTTGATTTTGCTAGTTGGGGAGGGAAAATTGGATTAGACACTTAAAAAATATGTGCATACCCACTGGTGGCTGCTCCTTCGTGGTGAAATGCAAGAGCTGGGGGCAGTGGCGGCAGGCGGAGGTACTGGGTGACTACAAATACTGAACATCCAAGCTATGGCGGCTGTATTAAGTGGGAGACTCTTATTTATCGGGTAACTGAAGGCAACTTTAGGACCAAGTATTTTTCAGAAAACACACACACACGGAGTTCTGGCCAGAGTTCTCATTACGTTAGCAGTGCATGTACATGAAGAATAAACATTGAGAATGTTAATAAAGCTTGATTTTACCTTTAGCTGGATTCACTTTTATTCCTGACCGGTACAGCATTTCTTCATTTTGCCAGTCATCATTGCGGACAACATCCCATAGAAAACAAGCATTTGTCGCGCACGCGCGAGAGGCCGCAAGACGCGATCTGTGGTGCAGGAGGGGGAGAAGCGGGAGTTGTGTGTGCGCGCACAAAAGGGAGGAACAAAGCTCGGGAGTTGTGCGTGTGCGTGGGCACGCACTAAAAGAACATTTTTAAAAAGCGCGCGAGTGGCAAAGCTGGCGGCTGCGCGCGCGCTCGTGTGCGTAACTGCAAGTGCTAGGCCGGCAAAAGTGTGTGGCAGCACTTTTAAAAGCCACTCACTAAATGTCTCGCTGAGCAACGCATGCGCTAAAGCTAGCTCAGACGAGACCTAAAAAGTAGCACCTGAAAAGGAAGCAGTGGAAGGACACAATTCGTTCATGCTCCAGGGCAAGAGCAAAAACAAACACACCAAGCTTTGAACTTTATTTGATTATTCGGAGATGAACATAAAAGCATGTACAAAATAGCGCAGAGAAAACAATGATGAGAAGAACCACTGAGTACTCAAAATGCAGTAGTCAACTTTGGTTTTGTTTGCTAAAATAAAGATAGAATATTCTAATTTTTCATGGTGCCTTAACGCCGACTTTAAAACACACCCCAAAGATAAACATCGGGGTTGGACAACATGTACAAAAAGTTTAAATCAGGTTTAAATTTGAAAAATCCATACGTTTTAAATAGAAGTAATAAATAATCTTGCGTAAAAGGTTTATAAAATTTGCAAAAAAAAGAATAAAGTGCATGAGTTTTTGTGTAGAGGATGCATCACAGGGACATTACAATACAGTTGATGAGTCACATTGTCCCATGGTATAGCAAAGATTGATACTGCCGAGCCGAAATCTTGTCAGTAACAATCTTTCCCATGGGTTATTTTCCATGGTCAAATAAGGCTATGTGTTAAATGTAGTTTGTATGATCGCATATCCCATATTGCAGCTTTATTCATCTCTTCAGGCTCTCTTAGTATTGATGTTAATGTAAAATATTTTTTTTACACCCTATGTTCTTTCCCTTTAGCAATCTGACAGGGAGCAGTAAACAGGTTGGATCTGCCAAGGGCATAAACTCTCCGCCTGATGTGTCTCAGCAAGGGAACCTTATGGCCTAAGTCGCGCCTGAGGCAGTCTGCATTTCAGCGGTGGCCAGCGCAGGTGTAGCGTGGTGAGGCGGGGTGTTCGACAGACGTCAGTATAGATTTTATTGATTTAATTTTACCTATTTCATCGTCTTTCGACTTTCCGCACTCCCTGGTGCTACAATTATCCCTCAGTTGAGGGCAGCATGAGAGTTTCCCTACATTGTAACCCAAAAAACGCATTGGTGCTAATTTAAAAAGGTCTTCTACTTAAGTGAGGCCTAGGTCTTTGAGGAGGCAATAGTGAGGGCTGCAGTTCTCTTCTTAATTGTTGGTGTTACAGAATCCCCATATAGCAGCCCCATACATCAATACTGGCAGGCACATACACTTCAAATCTCTAAAATTGGTATGATCTGTTTGTTTCTCACATGCTTTACAAAGTTAGGCAGCGCTCCAATGGATTGATTAGGCCTGAGTCATCTGTTTAAAAGATAAGGAGACCATGTGCTTATGGAATCAACAATGACCCCTTAAAAATGGAAAATATGTCCCTTCTCTACTTGTTCCTCTTAATACCAATTGAAACGACGTACAGGATTTTAATGGGTTTTAGAGATGTTAGTCCCAAGATCCAGAATATCCATAAATTCAACAAAGGTGTCAATTAGGCTCTTAAGGCCGTTTGGTGTTCATGATATAAGAACTGCATCATAAGCATACAGTATAACTGGGACGTGGGTAACGTTAACCTTGCCGATGACAGTGTCACGTGACATGCACGTACCATCTCCCTAAGCGCAAGCGCAGTCGGTTGCTGTTATGTTCACCTGTATTTCTGCTCAAATTAATGGTGGACGCCGAAAGAGACTAGAGAAAAGTGAAAGCTAGGTCGCAGCTCACGTAGTACTTGATGGATGACGAAAGCTTAACCCGAGCCGTAAAAGAAATGTCTCGTCAATTTTACAGCAACTACGTGATTTTGGTAAATGTGCGTTATGTAGAAAAAAAACAATACCAACAGCGTGTGAGGTGATGCGGCGGAGCCTGTAGCAGCAGAAAGAGCCCGGTGAGTGGGGGGGAGGGTGTGTGCGCGTGCGTGTGTGTGTGCGCGTGTGTCTGTGTGTGTGCGCGCTCTTCTGTGCACACATCCTGATACCATTCCGGCATGCTGTTCACAGGAGCAATGGGCGCGCAACCTGGTCCGATTCCTGAGGCTGCACGTGCCCATCTCCTGTCTGCTGGGAAGCAGAGCCGGTGACTATAGGTCTCGCAGGCGAGACAGCGCTTTCACGCTGTAATCGCCATGTGCGTGACCTAAAAAAACCAAAGAAATTAGATTGACAAGGAAATCAACTGATAGAGCGGGGTTTCTTGAATCTCTTAGTAAAATCATCAAAGATAATCCCCATTGGACGCATGGACATTTGATTGTCGACTTGAAGTGGTAGAGTGGAGCTACCATCAGCAATCCATTTTATGTACTGTCAAACTAATGTGTATCCACAAGAACAACAGAGGATTGTGTTCAAACCTTAAGAGTTATATTAACAATTTTGTTCCCGTTACAAGTTAAATCAGTCAGCAAAATTGAAAAAATATATTGTAAAAGCATACATATTTAAAGGATCATGGCATCTGAGTTTGTTTATTATAAGGAAAAAGATGAAAAATCAAATCACATACAGCAAGTGAAATATCAACCAAACAGGTTCCATAAAGGAAATTCCCTATTCTAAATAAAGTATTGAAAGTGGCAGGGGAAATTCAATGAGAAAGGTGTCAGCTTTAGATAAACCAAGTTTAAGGTTCAAGGAAAAAAGTATGAATGCTAAAGCATAAAGCTCAACACTCTCGACAGGGAAAATCACCAGAGTCGAGAAGGAGGCTTCTCTCAGCGAAGTCAGGACAGGGTCTGCTCTACTATTCCAAAGAACACACTAGAAATTCTAGAAGGCTTTTCCATATCAGTTTCCACCAAACTAACCAACCCGAAACCATGTTTTCTAGGAGCAGATAAACACTCTAATTATCCCAGCTCTAAACAAATAAGCAGTCATCTGGGCGACCATTGATTTAATATCAGTCTGGTCTGCATGGTACAAGAAGATCTCTCCCACTGTCTCAGTCTCCATGTGATCAGATCTGCCATTGTCCAATCATGAAAGGGTCCCGCCATCCTTCCCTCTGAGACCTATTTTTCCAATTTGTCCTGCACCACCTGAATGTGCGCTTTTGCGAAGTGCAATTTGTCTGCCCACCACTGAGTCCGAATACCTCGTACCCCAAATGAAAACCCCAGTGAATCCTTTCCCCCAACAACTTTTCCTCTTCTGTCTGCTTGTAGAAACTAAGCCAGTACTCCAACCTCTCTAGATTATTCCAGAGTACGAGCCTTTTGCACCAGATCCCTGGGCCCACCCTCCTCCTCGGGGACCTGAAAGTTGCTGCTGATGCTCCGCTTGGCTACTCCTGTACTGCTGCAACTGCCCAGTGCCCTGGCTGTAAGCTGCATTGCCTGTCCCGTACCTGCTGACTCATGGCGAAATTTACCGTATTCTCGTTTGCATATACTGTTGGAAAACGAGGCAGTATCTGTGAGGCCTACACAAAGAACATGACTACATTTGTCCTTCACATGGAACAAAACACCCAATTGTAGCGCCTGACTCTCAGAAGGTAGCGTTGCAGAGCAGTCTGAGGCTTACTCAAAGGAGGTGGTGTGGGCTAGTAATCGCCTTTACAGGTGCACAGCAATAACACTCAATAATTGATTGTCCAGTCTGTACTTTGCTTTATAAAAGTAAGAGTACATTTATTAAACACACACACTACTCCATACTATGCACCAATTTACAAAAATACATAAGCTGTTGGAATTACTTTGTGAAATTGCATAACATCTCCACACCTCCCGCTGTTTGCCCTTGCAGGCTGGTCCTGGCCTGCAAGGCCAAACAGCGGTTTTCCTTGCTTGTGGTGGCCCCAGGAGGACGGGATCACCACCACACGGGCACAAAGGTGCAGGGGGAGCTGCTTGAGAAGCGCAGTCTCCCCCAGCACGAAACTGGAAGTCCCTCCTTAAGTGTCATGGGGACTTGCTATGGGAGTTTGTGCATACTTTAGCAGCGGCTCCTCCGCTGCTACGGGGAGAACCCCGCTGCCTTTTCTCCTGTCGCTTCCTTACGGACTCGCTGGGGGGCCCGATCCCACCGCACCCCCAGGTGGGTGCTTCCTGGCAGCTCAGGGATTCTACCCTGGGCCGCTCCTCCTGCCGTTGGGAGCCCGGTCCCACCTAGACCCCGTATCAGGTGAGGCGGCTCGGTGTGCCCACCCCCGGCTGCTTCCTTCCGGTGGGGTCCTCTTCCCGTCTAAGAGGGCTCAGGGAGCCCACCCCCGGCCGGCTCCCTGCCTGCACCTCCGTGTGCTGCTGCCGTATCCGGCACATCACTTCTGGTCTGCCCGCTCCGGCAGTCAGACACGCTGACTACCGCTGGCCCAGCGAGGACCCGGGGGAGTGCGACGGCACTCCCCGTCCGCACCTCATCACACGGGGGCCCGGAGTTGGGGAGCCTGGGCCCCCTGGGGGCCATCTTTACAGGGAGCGCTACAGCGCTCCCCGAATTAGAATCGGGGTCCAGGGTTGGGGTCCCGGCCCCCTGGTCATCTTCTGACGGGACCAGGGTGGGCTCCTGGCACCCCGGACTTTGCTTTGGGCCCAGGGATGGGGTCCCTGCCCCCTTAAGACCTCGTCACGGGGGCGCGACGGCACTCCCCGCTCACCTCTATCTTCGGTGGGGGCCAGGGTGGGCTCCTGGCCCCCTGCAGGGCATGTTCACGGGGATCGCAACGGCACTCTCCAGCTTCCCTTCTGCTGGGGGCACCCCCCGGGACCTGACCCACCCCGGAGGTATGGTTGAGTCTGGCGGCGGAGCCCCACACGCTTCGTCGTCGGTCCACTGAGGGGTCAAAGGTCGCCTACTTCTGGGGGGCCTATCTCTGCAACCAGGTGGCTGATTGATTTTCACCATTTAATCTCTTCTTGCTCCTCTTGGCCAGCCCCAGCCGCTGGGAACACTCTCCTTCGCCTTCTGGGTCTCTGAGAGGGGGGATTCATCAGGGAGCTGTCTTCACTTGCTCCCTGCACCAGCCTTTCGCCTGCTCTCCTCCTGGGCCTCTCTTCTACCTGCACAGAGGCCCCTGCTTCTGCGCACTGGTTATGGACTCTTCTCCTGGTGCTGTTGAGGACCCTGGGGGCAGTCAGGGGGTTCCTCCTTCCAACTGCCCATTGTGTCAGGCTCCAGCACCTTCTGCCTGAGCAGACCACACCCCAGAGAGAGCTTCTCTTCCTGTACAAGCAGGCAGGTCGCTCCCCTCACCTTAACAACAGCTCCTCCTGATGTGAGCACCGCCCCAGCTCGCTACCACTGCACTTGGTCTGTACTGTCTTGTGTCTTGCCACCTGTATATTTCCTTTCTTCCCCTGTGATCCTGCACCCTGTTTATTGTTTTTTGTGCCCTGTATTGTCTTTTGCCCCCTGTGATTCTGTGCCCCTCTTCCCTCTGCTTCCCCCTGCCTCTCCTCACCTGTTTTTCCTGTTGCTACGTCCCTGCGGCCCCACCCCCTTGCTCGCCCATTAGCCACCCGCTCCCGCCTCCCAGCTGCTCCCACCTCCCCATATATGCCGGCCGCTGCGCGACCACGTGCAGCCGGCATGCCTAAGGTAAGCCTGTCAGCGCCCGTCCGTGCCTGGACCGCGCCCAGCGCCAGTAACCCTGACCCCCGCGGACGCCACGATGCCACTCTCCGCAACAATGCCAGCACCCTCCACGCACTCAACACCCAACGCCCACACGCCTGCTTCCTGGCCGCCCCGAAGCGCACCCATGGACCCTTCTCCTGCCGGACCTGCATCTTCACCAGCATCCGACCCGCCAACCCACCGACCAAGAAAGAACCCAACTACCTCAGATGCATTCTTCTCAACACCCGCTCTGCCCACGAACACGCCGTTGAACTCTGGGACCTACTCGACTCAACCTCCCCAGACGTCGCCTTCCTGATTGAGACCTGGCTGAACCCCTCCTCAGCACCCGACATCACCATAGGCATCCTGGAAGGCTACAAGATCACCTGCTAGGACCGCTTCAACGGAGTAGGTGGAGGAATCGTCATCGTCTGGAACACTCTCAGAGTCTTGACCAACACAGACGACACACTCAGCATCGCCGAACACCTGCACTTCCAGATCCACACCGAACCCAACACCACCCTCAGAGCAACCCTCGTCTAGAGACCCCCCAGACCCTAACCACAGTTCAGCTACTCCATCGCCGACTTCCGTCAGCACACGCGCCACTCGCCTCCACGGACTACATCCTCCTCGGGGACCTGAACTTCCACCTCGAGAACAACAACCACACCAGCTCCACCACCCTGATCGCCAACCTCGCCAACCTCAGACTCAGACAACTCATCACAACATCCACCCACTCCGCCAGCCACACGCTTGACCCCATCTTCTCCGCAGGCCCCAACGTCGCTTTCAACCACACCACCGAACTCCACTGGACCGGCAATCGCTTCATCCACTTCACCTTTCAGAAACCCGCCTGGCACCACCGCACCCAACAGATGCCTCGCCGCTGCTGGAGCAAAGTCACCGAAGACCAGCTAACCACCACCCTCACCCAGAGCTCACCCACCGACCCCGACTCCGCCGCCCGCAACTTCAGACAGTGGATCGACGACTGCGCCAACTCCCTTGCCCCGCTCAAGAAACCCTCCAACAGCCACACCAGCAAGAAAGCCAGCTGGTTCACTGAAGACCTCCAGGCCTCCAAGCAAACATGCTGAAATCTAGGAAAGAACTGGCACTGTGAACGAACACCGGACAGCTACGCAGCCCACAAGGACGCCACCCGTAGACACCATCACCTCATCAGATCCGCCAAAAGGGCCTCCTTCAAAGACCGCCTAGACAACAACCCACACAACAGCAAAGAGCTCTTCAACATCATGAAAGAACTCTCCAACCCCAGCTCTAACACCAACGACATCCCACCTTCGCAAGACCTGTGCGACTCGCTGACCTCTTTCTTCCATCGCAAGATCACAGACATCCACGACAGCTTCAACGCCACGACCGCCCGACAGCCACTGAGACCTCCTACCCCATGAACACCATCCGCACCAGCCGCCTGCTCTCCTGGACCAACATAAACGAAGACGACACAGTCAAGATCATGAACTCTGTCCACTCCGGTTCTCCGTCAGACCCTTGCCCGCACCATATTTTCAACAAAGCCAGCACCACCATTGCATCCCAACTCCGGAAGGCCATCAGCATCTCCTTCGAGACAGCTACCTTCCCGAAGAGCCAGAAGCATGCCAAGATCAACTCCCTACTCAAGAAACCCAAGGCAGACCCCACAAATCTCAAGAACTTCTGGCCCATATTCCTGCTCCCGGCGAAGGTCATCAAGAAGGACGTCAACAAAAAACTGACACGCTACCTTGAGGAAAACAACATCCTAGACCCGTCCCAGTCCGGGTTCAGGAGCAACAACAGCACCAACACTGCCCTCATCGCCGCCACCGATGACATCAGGACCCTGCTAGACAACGGAGAAACCGAGGCCCTCATCCTCCTGGACCTGTCAGCCGCCTTCGACAGAGTCTGCCACTGCACACTACGCACACGCCTCCACAACGCCGGGATCCAAGATAAGGACCTGGACTGGACCACCTCCTTCCTCTCCGGCAGAACACAGAGCGTCCACCTCGCCCCCTTCCGCTCTGAAACCACCAAGATCATCTGTGGCGTAACCCAGGGCTCATCCCTCAGCCCAACGCTGTTTAACATCTACATGGCACATCTACATGGCACCACTCGCCCATGTCGCCCGACTGCACGACCTCAATATCATCTCTTACGCCAATGACACCCAGCTGATCCTCTCCCTCACCAAGGACCCCCCACACCGCCAAAACCAACCTCCACGAAGGAATGAAGGCCGTCGCCGAATGGATGAGGAACTGCTGGCTGAGGCTGAACTCAGCCAGGAGGTCCTCATCCTCAGATCCACCCCCTCGGCCTGGGACGACTCCTGGTGGTCCACCGCACTGGGAACAGCTCCAACACCCACCGACCACGCACGCAACCTAGGGGTCATCCTCAACTCCACTCTCTCCATGACGAAGCAGGTCAACTCCGTCTCTTCCTCTTGCTTCAACACCCTCCGCATACTCCTCAAGATCTACAAGTGGATTCTCACCGAAACGAGAAGAATGGTCACCCAGGCCCTAGTCAGCAGCAGGTTGGACTACGGATACGCCCTCTACACAGGAGTCTCGGCCAAACTCCTGAAACTGCTTCAACGCATCCAGAACACCTCTGCTTGCCTGATCCTCGCCGTAGCCCCATCACACCCAACCTGAGAGACCTGCACTGGCTCCCCATCAACATGAGGATAACCTTCAAGCTCCTCACCCACGCACACAAGGCACTCCACAACACCGGACCAGCGTACCTCAACAAACGACTCAGTTTCTACACCCCCACCGCCAGCTCCGCTCCTCCGACCTCGCCCTCGCTACAGTCCCCCACATCCGAAGAGCGACCTGCGGCAGCAGATCGTTCTCCCACCTTGCCGCCAAGACCTGGAACACCCTCCCCACCCACCTACGGCAGACCCAAGACCAGCTGACCTTCAGAAGACTCCTCAAAACCTAGCTTTTTGAGCAGTAGTGGCATTCCCCACCCCCAGCACCTTGAGACCCTCACAGGTAAGTAGTGCGCTTTATAAATGCTATGATTGATTGATTAAAAGTTGAGTAGGGGGCTGGCAGGAAGTCTCTGTTTGTCCTATTAAATAGCGACACATCACTTCACTCCCCCTGCTCCCTCCTTCCTGCCCAGCCTCTGAGTTTGTTCACAATGGCGTCGTCCTGGGTCTTTTGCCACATAGTCTCTGAAAAAGCCCCTTCCCCCCCTTGCTGCCTTCCCGCCTTGGTGCAGCCTGGTGCCTGGCACCCAGTGATAGCTGCTGATGGATGAGCCTGTAGCGCCACCCATCTTCTCTTCGTGGAGAGGAGGCCTTAGCTTGTGGAAGAAAGGTTATCAATCCATCCTGCTGAGGTCAGCCCTCAGCCAGGCCCTGGTTATGGCTAACTCAAAGAAATGTGACATTTCTAGATGACCCAAAAGCAGTACGAATATGACTTTGGACTCTGCAGAATACTCCTTCTCACATCTGTTACAGTGGACTTTAGTGCATGTCTGGAATCTGTAGGCCCTATGAAAGTTACTCTAGCCCATGGTCTCCACACCCACATAAGGGAATAATGAAGTGAAAAACAGTAAAACACACTGACTTTACCTGGCATGTTCCTTCCCAGTGTATAAGGCCTATTCCATGCCACCACCCAATTCTGCATAAGTCATGTCACACCATTCACTTTGTAGCTGCTCCTGGACTGCACACGCTAGGAATCACCCCTGTGCAGCCCTTACATGTGTGCACACACATGTATAGCTGTGTCTGCATGTAACCAGCCTGTTGTCTCTTACTCCAGCTGCTGCGCAGTGGCCTGGTCAAGCCAGGGGGCGCCAGTAAAATCCCCATGCAGTGTCTTTCATTATGAGTTTATGAGGCTCCCCCACAGTAAAAGCTCAATAATTAGGTGCTCAAAAAGCGAAAAATCAGGGCGGCCCATAATGTCAGAACCACTTTCTAACACATCCCTTTATTAAAATCCCAACAGGTGCCCCTTGGTTGCGTCTTCAGTGCCCCTCCCAATCCACGCCAAGTGGGACGTCCCCGAAAGGGGCAATACACTATTAGCAAACCACTTTCTGTAAAGATGGTCTTACCAAGCTTTGCGGCCCTCATGGTCTGCTGCCAGAGGTCTGAGTCTATTCCCCCCATTTGGCCTCTGAATCCCAGGCAAACTGTGCCCTAAATTCCTTGTCGTATTGCACCCACTCTTCACCCCCTCCCCATCTCAGTTGGGCTTTTCTACCACATCCATGTATTTGACCATGCCTACGCATCGCTCTGGATATTTCACGCAGTATACGCTGGCATAAATTAGAAATGCTGCGGTCCAATTTTCTATTGTGAGGGGTACCCTTGGCTTCTTTGCAACTCGCACTCCTCCTCTTGTGAATCCTCCTTCGATCGCACCTGTTTATGCAGGAGTTTTAGCATCTCGAGTTACTCCCCCTTTCAAATTCACTCTTTCGTGGCAAACATTAAATGAGGCCGCAGTGGTGTAGTCTTGTCCATATTGGGCAATTTCTTTATCTTAAGATCCTTGCTTTCAGGTCCCTCGTTCCTCTCACCTGCCACATCTGACGCCCCCCCAGGTAACTACCCATGAGCCCTCCTTTTTGCCTTTGCCACTGCACTGACCGTGAGCGCTGTCTTTTTTTCAGTACCTACTCCCACATCTATCATGTATTGCCCAGCTTCCCCCTCCCCCTACCAACGATCTGCTAGTATGCACGTCTGTGGATACAATCTTTGGTGCATTCCCCATCTCCTTGTCCTTACCTAGCGCGAAGGCTGGTGTCCGTGCAGTTGCAGTCTTCCTCGCCAGTGGCTGCTCCTCCTTTGCACTCTTATTTGGCTGTTCCTTGCGCTCCTTTAACATACTGGACAACTCAGTAATGGACCCAGTCGTAGTGCAACGCGTGGCCCAGGGGGACAAGTTAACCCGTCCCTTCAGATCCACTGGCGCCACTCGCCTGCTTGCTGTTTCTCGTGTGCTAGAGGCAGTCCCAGACTGATCAGCTGCTGGAGCCAACGTGGTCATCCAGGACCTTCGTACTTTGGCCACGCCAGCATCCTCCGCTGTTGTCAGGCGAACAATGCTGGGCCCAGCCCTTTCTCCCCTTAGGTACTGATGAGCTTCACCCAGCTCTACTAAGTCTGAAACGCTGCACCACCTCTGCACCTGAATGAAAGCTAACAGGACTGGTGTGCTGGCACTCTGCGCCTGACCTGAAGACCTCTTCTGTACCCCAAAAATCCTTCACCCACACTTGAAATGCCTTCACGCGATTTGCGAACCCACTCCTTCCGCCAATCCACCCGCATGCCACCCAAGATGGGGCTGGCCCGACGACCCCAAAATCCTTATCTACCAAGCCGCCCTCTTCTAAAACATCCTCCTCCCCACTCTGTTCCAGCATAGCCACCACTATTGCGGATGTGGGGCCCCACCCACCTCCCGCTGCCTCCCCTACCACCTCCTCTGGAAGAAACCTCCCACTCCTCCCCTATAGACCCCAATACAGGAAACCTCCCCAACCTATGTATGTGTCCACCTGGGCCACCATGTCATGCTCTGCACTCCCCTCGTGATCTCCTCCCAGTGCTCAAATATGTCCAACTTCACCCCCCGCAGTCTGCCCTGTCCTTCACAGAGCTGTGGGACCACTCCACTGTGTAGTGTTCTCGACTCCTCCCCGCGCTGCCTGTAGGCCTTCTGCCATTCTTTCCCCTCCCACTGGCTGCTAGGGACTCCCTCCGCCTTACCCGGCCCCTCTCTGCTCCCCCCTCCCATCATGCTTGTGTACAAACCCCTCCCATTCCACGTGCCACCAAATGTGTGTTGCTGCTCTGATGCCGCCCCCTTCCTCCTTTTTTTTTTTACTGGTGTCCCTGTAAACAGGCATACCACATGGCAGGCTGCTTTGCCGCTGACTGTCAGCGCGGACCTTGCTACATGGACCTTATCCATGCTGGCCTACTCCATGCCCCCCTCCACTTCGCTCCTGCCCCTTCCACCTACAGCCTCCAGCCCTGTCCACGCCACGGCCTGGCCGACACCAGAGAACCTGCCCTTCTCCATCCGGAACCCTGAGAGGCAGCCCCTCTGTTCAAGGAGCGGCCCCTACACTCACCTACTCAAATGTGGCCCCCTCCTCCCACCATTTCCTTGGCGGGGAGTACGCGGCAATGGCCGCCGCGGCTCCAGCAGACACTTGGCGGGTTGGTGCGGGTCAGGGCGGCATCCACCTCCCCTCCCAGCATAAGATCTAACTTCTCGGCCTCCCTTAGCACCCGCAAAGCCGCAGCCACTCATGCATCATTTGACACCATATGAAGTAAGTCAACTGTTCCAGTTAAACTAATATTAGTACAACCTAATCTTCCTCCTCAGGGACTTATAAGGTTCTAGAAATTTTGCTACAGCTAAGTTGCCTGCTACCAGCCACCAGGTCACCTGAACCTAAAATGGTGGCTGGTAGCCCAACTTGACCCCCAAAATATATTTTGGGCTACATTTGGGCTATAAACATAGCCTAATTACCAAATGGAAGCCGCTGGAATGCACCACCCTATCAATCTGTCCAGGGGGCAAACTTCCTCTGGTCAGCAGCCACCCAAACCCCCTTCACATATCAATGTTTGTCCTGAAAGAGCTAGATGTGTGTGCTCCTGGAAGTTCTGGAAATTCCATCAAATATCCAAATTTTCATAGGGAATACAGGGGCGATTTCTCGGGGGAAAGGGAGAGTAACAAAAAAACACATTTCCATAAAGCCAAACATGAGTGCTTTACACTTTATTTCGATATGCATATGTAGAGCTAGGGAATCGCTTTGTGCTTACCACTCACTTGCAGCAGTT
Organism: Lissotriton vulgaris; assembly: GCF_964263255.1. Lineage (NCBI taxonomy): Eukaryota > Metazoa > Chordata > Amphibia > Caudata > Salamandridae > Lissotriton > Lissotriton vulgaris. The sequence continues at coordinate 1,059,587,306 of NC_141693.1, read as the reverse complement.
TTTTCTGATGTGTAAGTTGTTATATGTCCAAAATCGGTTTCATTATAAAAGCCAATGTTCAATATGTCTGCAACTTGCGCTTGTTTTGGGGATTTGGGCTCTTCGTGTTGAGGTGCACTGGCACAGCAGTGATCTGACACTGGGGTTCATTTACTGGCCTCTCTGGGTTGTAGAGAATTTGTTTGGAAAGGGGTGCATGTCAAAACAACTGCATCACCAATACTGTTTGCCCCAGTACTGGCTTGGCTGATGCTGCAGCAGTCAGAAGAGCCTGAGCAACATTTTAGGAGTAGAGGGAGAATTCCAGTGCTGAAATATCAAGTGAAGTTGCAGACCAGGATTAATGTCATCCTCAATATAAGCGTGGGTTTTAAACAGACTTCCCCAGAATATTGTGGCATAGATTTGCACATTTTGCGGCACATAAATGAAAAATTTTCCGGCATTATTGCAGCACTTTATTTTACTCGAAATCATTCCCTTTCAGCCTTAAATCAGTGGAGCCTGTATTCCAATTTGAAAAAGGCATGTTTCAAGTTTCTGCTGCTCTACGGAAGCAACGCTCCAATCATAATCTTGTAGGAGGGGGGCCCTGTTTCTCACTGGGATGTTCTAGTGCCCATGTATGAACCCCTGCCGGGCACTGCTGCCTCCCAGCTCCATGAGGGGTGACGTGACGTCTCCATAGGCACCCTAGACGCAGGATCATAGTGGGTGGAGAAATTTGTGGTAGTGGAGTACGTTTTCCATAGTCAAGTAGGCATATGGTAAATCTTATACAAATATTACTGAGTGATGGTCTGACCAGAAATCACAACTCTGCCCCAGTGATCACAAAGGAACTCATAATGATATCCCTGAAAGGAAACTTACATCTCCATATATATATATATATTAATTTTCAGTAAAGTAGCGGAGAAATTACTCCTTAACCCCTTGCGTGTGCACGACGGAACCATGCCGTCATGAGCCACGGGCTCATGACGGCGTGGTTCCGTCATGCAGCTGCTGCACTTCCTACGCAGTGCTAATTCCCCGCCTGTGCGGGCAAATTAGTGAGCGGGCGGGGCCGTGACGGAACCACACCCTCATGAGCACACGCCGCCGTGACTCATGACTGCGTGGTTCCGTCACGAGCATGAAATCGCCGCACTCACCCCCCCTCCCCCGCGAAGGGGTAAATGAGAGTCTTGCCGCCCCTCATGGTGGTCGGTTTGGTTGTTTTCCTGGTCCCCTTGGGGCAAAGATAGTAGGAGCTCAAATAACTTTTATTTTGAATGTTGGATGGGTGCACTGTACCCTGACTGTTCTTCGACAGAGTGCGGGAGAGAGACTGCTCTGATATGAACAGTGAAGCGAAAGGAAAGCATAGAGAACAGTTATGAAGAGAGGACACTAGGTCACTTTGAAAACGATACTTAGGGTAAAGTTGGCAGGGAATAAGATTGGGAGCAGCGACGCTAAAGAGAAAATATATTTCATCGGAATTGAGCGCTACAGAGAGCCTGAGAAAATAACTTGACTTTTTTACTCAGTAGCAGGGCCATTTCTGGCAGTGAGAAACAGGATCGTTACATGCTACTCCCACATCCGTATTGTCTTCCTTCTAATGGCCTCCATCTTCTTTGTACCAATAGTTAGTTTACCGTATACCTAGGAATAACTGGGTTCCAAGAATTGTGGCTCCATCAGAATTGTTCACTTTAACAGTAGAGGTTTTCATGAGTAAGATTTTGTCAATACTTTACTTTTACCACTCAAAATGACCACTAGTCTATAGGTTACAAAATATTGTGTTTTCCGATGGCACCTCTAGCTCCTGGCACTAATTTAGAACCATGCCCCCAGCTTATTCTATAGGGCCTCCTGACCTGGAGCAGCATTGCCAACCAGGTGCCCAGCCTCAGTTTGTGCCTGTGTACACCCACAAGATGGCCACAATATGTCCTCGTTTCCCAAAAGTTAGGAACATGGGGAAGAAAATATCTTGTCAACCCAAAAAAATCTGATCATAAGTCTCCAATTTTTGAGGGCGGTTGTGTAAAAAGTGCGTCAAATCGCGGAATCTCGGGGGTGTGGGGGCGAGGGGGGGGCGGGTTGTTATGTAGTGTCGATCACTGCAGCGTTTTCCATTTCGATCCGATGTGAAAATAAACTTTTACACGTTCCAAAGGATGAACACCCGAATCGGTCAAAATTAAAACCTGTGACCTTCCTTTTGCAGACAGACTTGATTAGCACAAATGAAATGACAGGAGATAATCTAGGTCGGAATAGAGACTAAAGGGCCAACTAACTCCATTTCATTTGGGAAACACATGGAAGGTGTTTCTACTATAGCTTTTTTTTTTTAAAGATCTTTTTATTGCAAGAAAAGTAAACAAATATAACAGTGATAGTAAGCATCGCACAGCGCAGCATCAGGACATGAGGCATATTACCAACAAGTAGCGATAAATAGGCTTAGCGACGATTTTTTTGTCTCTGAGCATCGTCGGAATTTATCGTTGAGATAACGTGCTATTAGCAACGTTTATCTCCAAAGCGATACATTTTCCGGCGATAGCGGCGAAATGCGTGAATATCGCTGAGAATACAGCGATATTCACGCATTAGCGACGAAATGCTCTTAGCCATGTTATCCACCTCCCATTGGATAACATGGCTAAGAACTGGCCTAGGCAGGTGTAAGTATTTGGAAATATTCGCGCTTAGCGCAAATATTTCCATTGCTACGCCTGCCTTACTAATAGGAGATAGCGATGTTAGTGACTGTTTTCAGTCGCTAACAGTTTTGGTACGCCCACTTTGCATGTCATTAGCGATAAATATCGCTAACATGCAAAGCGGGCCCCAAACCGCTCGCTATCACCTAAAAGCTGTCGCTAACTGCTGTTAGCGACAGCTTGCTAATAGGGTGATAGAATTATCGCCGCTTAGCGGCTGAAAACGGCCGCTAAAGCAGCAAAAATTCCCTATCGCCACCCTTGATAATATGCCCCACAACTCGGTGAATTTGAACCCCCTTCCCACCCACCATCAGTTCACAGTACAGCATTAGGGTCTGGGCGCTCCAGACCCACAGGATTAAAACCAGTACTGTCAATAGGTACAACCGCTTTTTGATCATTGTAAGCGCAGGTCCCCCATCATGCCCGTCGCTGGTGTTACTCTCACTACGATGCGTAAAACAAGGCCCACATAATGCAAGGTGGTGCACGCATACTGTGTATTTCCAGCCCTGTGCACTGGGTTCTCTTTATTTTACTTTTGTCTTATTATTTTATTGTGGAATTTTCTACAGTATTTACTGGACCCGATGAGCGTCATGGCACTCAATATAACAATAGTTACAATACAGATTGACTTCATTCTGTTGAAGTGGGTTTCGATGGGTACATAGTTTACAAGTGTAAAGTCACAGTTACGCAAAGACTTTTGTTACAGGCAGTTTAAGGCTGAAGGCTAAGAGAAGAGTGCAGGCCTCGAGGCACAGTCGGTCCTTCCGCAAGGCTGGAATGTCCACATTCATGGAAACGCCGTCAGTCCTGCCTAAGCTCTTTGTCTGCTAGTGCTGCACTGACCCTTGTCTGTGTAAGATTCACAGCACTATAAAGTGTTTGGCATGAGGTATTGCAAGCAGGGTTGGATTGGGATTAAAAATCGGCCCGGGCACGCAAAAAAAAAGTGGCCCACATTTGAATATTGCTGTTCCGCAAACCACTGGTTCTGCGAAATTTTATAAAAATGGGGGGGTGCGGGCTTAAAAAAATGCACAGATTATTTTTCACTGGTAAAAAACACATCTGAAAACAAGTGAGGCCACTTTTGCTCGGGTCCCCTGCCCCCGCTCAATCTGGATATATTAATGGGCCGGCCCAGCTAGAAAAAGGGAATGACACCTCTGCCTGTTGATAAAAGAGAGGTAATGGACGATCATCTACCTCCAGAAACACCACTCAGGTGCCCACTGGGCCGCTAACGAAATCGAACAATGCAGAAACCGCCCAAATCGGCACCCCAAGCTGCTCAAAAAAGCAGCCCACAGCTGGAATTTGGATACCGGCCCCTCGGGCTTTGCCCAAGTGCCTGCGTTACCAATCCGATGCTGATTGCAAGTAGGTCAAGTCTGGCTTTGATTCTTTGGTTCTCCCACACAAAGGCGCTCAACCCTTTGTTTTGTTCTTTTGTTGATTTACCTGCAGAGCTCGGAGGCAGCCATTAAACAGTGAATTCGGGTGTCAGTGCGTAAACCCATCCTAAATGATCATACCAGAAAGGCGTGCCATATGACTGGGAGTGGTGTAGTACCTATAAGGACTTAAGTGCCCCCCGTTTGGATCCGTCACTGCTATTCAAGTTCAATAATCACTGCTGAAGCAGTCTCACAGAATGACAGACAAAGGTTGTTGTTTGAAATTTTATATAAACAATTAATAGACCATTACATGACATATGCCATCAGCAAGTTAGCAGCAAAAGCGTGCAGATCACAAGTACGAAGAACGCCCGCTGCAACAGATGGTTAAGGCACTTCAACCCTTTAGAAATAATTGTGAGACAAAGCATTTAGATTCCCTAGCTTTGATAGAAGCAGGCTGTGGTCTCATCAATGTTAGATCGCTTGCCAAACACAAGTATGAAGTAGCAGACATTATGTCCACATACAAGCTTGATGCTCTGTTTCTTACAGAAACATGGCTGACTCGGCCTCTGACCCGGACTTTGTGATAGAAGCCCCTCATGGATTTCTATTGTTTAGGGTAGATAGGCCTACTAAGAGGGGAGGCAGAGTGGCTGTTATATACTGGGAAAAGTTCAAAACTACTTTTGCCCCAGCTTCCACCCCTTACTATGAAGCTCTTTACTTTGCCTTAGAAGCAAATGCTAAAAACACATTTAGGGGCTTACTACTTTATCGCCCCCAGGCGCCAGAAGCACTTTTACTAACAATGTAGATGCTCTCATGGAGCTTATTCTCTCCGCCAATGAGTTCACCATTCTAGGCGATTTCAATCTATACCTAGAAGATAGAGGGGATAAGGACACTATCTCTCTCCTCGAGACCATAGGGACACTAGGTTTATCTCAGATGGTGCTCAAGCCCACACATGAGGCAGGACACACACTTGATGGCATCTTTACATCTACACCTGGCCTAATAGTAAAAAATACTCACCCTCTCACATGGTCATATCACTCCTTAATTACATTTGACTACACTATCCCCAAAGTCCAGAAGGAAGGGGTAATTAAATCCCACTCATTAACATATAATGCCTGGAACAAGGTTAATAAAGACCTGCTTCACTGCCAATTGAACAGGACACGACCACTTTTTAATAATCCCCCTGACCTAGCAATTAACAAATATACGGATTGGCTAAAAAAGGCCATTAGGGCCACAGTAACCACCGGTAAAATTTCAGGGAACCGTAATTCTCCACCGCCCCCTGGTTTACCAAGGCCCTACGTCAGGAAAAACAAAAATGTTGCAGTCTTGAAAGACGCTGAAGAACCAAATATGATATAGCAGACAAAAACATCTATAAATCTGCACAAAATCAATACAAAACCTTACTGATTGCAGAAAAAAGGCCTGTTTTTCCAGGCAGATTGAGAAAGCCAAGAGTTCATCTAAAGAACGGTTTGGGGTAGTATAGAAGCTTTCCTCTCTACCTAAGAAAATGTGCACTAAGCACAACAACAGTTTTTGCGAGGTCATTGTAGAGGCCTTCAGAAATAAAGTCAAAGACATCTAAGAATCTTTTGAAGTAGCTCCTGTTCGAGCTCCTAATGAGTTATTCCCATGTGTAGACCCTAGTGGTAAGATCTTTCACTGCTTCTCACAGGTTACTCCTGAACTAGTGGAAAAACACATCAAATAAATTAAATCTGGATCCCCATGTGATCCATGCCCACCTGCATTCCTGAAAGAGTCCACAACTCGCAGAAATGTTTTATAATCTGTTCATGTGTGGTATTTCTCCAGCTCCTTGGAAGGACGCGTCAATATTGCCACTGTTAAAAAAAAAATAACCTGGACGATTCCAATCCCAACAACTATCACCCGATAGCCGGCTGCCCATCCCAGGCAAGATAGTGGAGAAAATAATGAAAAACATTTAGCTCAGTTCATACAGGAAAATGACGTCCATGAGCCCTCCTAATTCGGGTTTCGAACAGAACATAGCACAGAAACAGCACTAGTCAAGACCACCGAAGAGATCAGGAGGGTGATGGACGGAGGGGGGGGGGGGGGGGGGGGCTGCTGCCCTCATCCTCCTCGATCTGTCGGCAGCTTTAGACACTGTGAATCACAACCTATTCTGACGGCGGCTAGAAATGTTAGGGGTTAAGGGTCTGGCACTGACCTTGCTATCCTCCTTTCTGAGGGATAGAAGACAAACAGTGACGCTGGACCAGTTTAAATAAACAGCTTATGCCCTTTCTTGTGGAGTCCCACAGGGCTCGTCACTTAGCCCAACACTTTTTAAGTTTTTTTTTCAGTTTATGTATCAGAACTCGCACCTTTGACACAAGACTTCGGTTTTAGTCTCACCTCATACGCTGATGACACCCAGATTGTGGTGGCAGCGTATACAGATCAAGCCTCCCTATTTCTGCAGTTTCAAAACTGCATGGTGGAAATAAACAGGTGGTTGGGAAAGCACTGTAAATTCTGAGAAAACCGAAGTGGTGATCTTTGGGAATATGCAACTCAGTTGGGACAATATTTGGTGGCCGGCGGAATTGGGGGAGCTGCCAAAACCAGTCCTTAAGGCAAATATCTGGGGGTGCTGATTGATTATAAACTCACCCTATCTCAGCAAACCAATAGTTTCAAGTTTCAAGTTTGTTTTTATTGTTTGATTAATTAAAATCATTACAATACCCCCCTGGAACAGATAAAAGAATTACATAGGCAATAGCATTATCGTTCTGTAAAAAAATACACATCACTTTTTTTTATAAAAGGTACATAGCAATAAAATTCAGAGGTAAAAGATCTTGCGTTGGCGACTTTTGAACTCGGAACAGCAGAGTTAACAGAGTGTGAACCCCTTAGAGAGGATGTTAATGTCATTATACACGTTTTATTTAGGATCTCCGTCGGCTTGCCGTAGAAGTCTGCTAACTAATTTCATGTATTTAACTCCTCGGCATGCCAGGATGTTCGACGTGCCCTCTAACCAGCGTATCACCGCTTGCCTGCTGGACCGAATGTTCAGATCATTAAAAATTGATTTCAAGTACTGTCTCCTTTGGTCTTGGATGGCTGGACAGGCACATACATATTAGATGGATTAAGGTTTCTTTTTTGAAGCCGCATAGTCGGCAGGACTCTGATTTGAAGGCCTTTTTCCACAGTGGGTATAAGTCCTTTGAGACATGCGCACCCATTTGAAACTTTATAAAGCTCATTTTTAGCTGTGAGCTAAAATGGGCAGATAAGTATGCTTGTGGCTTTGAAAATCTGTAAGAGTTTATGACTGTCCACCCGTGCCGCCGCTTGGTGAGCGCCTTTTTGTCCTCCCAGGATTTCGTTTTGGTTGCGATGTTTACTATTTTGCAAACCCTTCCTCTGTCCAACCCTTTGTCCCATGCTGTTTGTAGATCCATCTCGGCCAGAGAGTCTCTCAAAAAGCTTCCCCAGGAGTTAGGTGTTTCCTGATCCCCCATGAGCTTAATTTCATCCCAGCATAAACTATTCAGAGTGCCCGGGTCTGAGGAGCGAAATGTATGACAAAGTTTTATAAAGCCGCTCATTCCCCGGAACTTCTGATGCTGGAGGCCGAATTCCAATCTGAACTGCGAAGGTGAGGCAAATTTGGTAGGTCAAAGACGGCTTTGTAGATCTTTGTCTGCAGCTCGTTCAGTAAGTGCACTTCTTTACCGCACCAAGGGGCCAAGCCATAGGACAAACTGGGCTGGATTTGGACGGCCATTACTTTTATCAAATGAGAGTAATTCGGGCAGTCCATTTTTTTACGTAATAGTCTGTATGCGTAGATTAACCCCTTCAGTGCTGATGACAAAGCCAGCTCGTCATGGGTTTTACCTGCGCTGTGCTTATGACGAGCTGGCTTTGTCATGAACAATGGGAATCTCAAGAATGCAGCACAGGATTGGAAAACCCCCTAGCAGCCAAGGTGTTAATGATTGTGCCTTGGCTTTCAGTGCCAATTTATGTTCTTTATGAGTTGCACCCTGCCCGATTATTATGCCCAGGTATTTATATGAGCTAAGTTCTTCAACATTTGCCCCTTTGGCCGTCCATTTGAACTTAGGTTCTTTACAATCCACTAGGCGGACGGTTTTTGTTTATCTTTGTTTAGCTCCAGTTGTTCCTTGTCTAACTAGGCTACAAGGTTATTTATTGATCTCTTGAAACCAATGGGAGTTTGGCTCAGCAAGACTATGTCATCTGCATATTGTAGGATGGCAACTGATGCATTGGGCATTTTCGGGGGGTGAGAATCTGGTATTTCAATATGTGGTGCAATATCAGATAAAAACAAGTTGAATAAGCTGGGGGCAAAGACACAGCCTTGTTTCAGGCCTCTTTGCGTGTGAATACTTGCAGTAGTACTCAACCCATCGCCCAGCTTGACTCTTGCCCAGGTGTCCGTGTACAGAGAGATTATGGCGTTGAGTATTATGCTTGGCAAGCCCCATGCGTTGAGTTTCTTCCAGAGCTGGCTCCTGCTCACTCTGTCAAAAGCGGATTTGATATCCACGAAGCAAGCAAACAGCCGGAGTTTCCTTTTTTGCGCTTTTTAGGTTTCGCCTCGTCGAAAGCTGCGCACTGCGCAGCTTTTTGGCGCAGGCGAAATCTAATGTTAGAACAGTGTGGCCTTCGTTCTGCCTCTCTCTTCCATTGGCTAGCTCCATAAATGGAGGCTAGCCATTGGAAGAGAGAACTGTCCGTCATTTCCCGAGGCGATTGGTGGGCGTTCCGCCGATTCTTTCCCTCTCCGCAACGTCATGAAGACGTGGCCACTGTGGGCGTGTACTTTTTTTTTTGTTACCACAGATGTTTGTGTTCATTGTTCGTCTTGTCCCTGTACTGCTGGCTGTTTCCTGACCACCCTCCCGCTGTCCGTGTGCCTGACCGCCCCCCTCCCGATGTCCGTGTGCCTGCCCACCCCCCCTCCCTCTGTCCCCGCTCCCGCTGTCCGTGTGCCCGCCCGCCCCCCCCCCCCCTCCCGCTGTCCTCTGTGAGGAGAGCCACTCGTCTTTACCCCATGATAAAGACTTCAACAACTAGAAACTTTCTACCTGATGGTCTGTGGAATAAACATTCCAATGTTCGGGAAAGAGCGGACTTGGCACGGATTTAAAACTGGTCTGGCAGCCCAGTTCGGACATCGGCAGTTTAGGGTGGCTTTATCGGGGTCCTTTATCTTGTCTAGCTGCCCCTTCACGCCTGGCCCATGCCCCAGGCCGCGCCATCAGAAGAATTACACTTTAGTTGGCACTACTCGCCGAAAAGCGCTGTGGCGCCTCGTCAGCGGGAGTAAGCGCTATATATAAATACCAGCTACAAAGACTCGACGTCTTTGTTTTCAGGGTGGCTCTGTGTTTTACTCTTCGTTCCCGTAGTGTTTGGGATGATAGTGTCCGCTGAACCGCTGCTGGAGCCCTTGTGAGTTACATAATATGTTATTTATTTAGACACAGCGCCGAAGGTTGCCGTGCTAGTGTGATGGAGAGCTGGATGGGCCTTCCCAGCCCACACTTTTGGGATCTCCCACTGGCTGCATGGCTGAGCTCCGAGGGGCATCCTGCTGGATATCTCCTGTGTGTGCGCTCCCTCCCGCTGTCCGTGAGCCCGTTCACCCGCCCCCCTCCCGCTGTCCGTGTGATATTTTAGTAAACGGTTTCTAGTTTTTCAGTGCCCCCACACCATCGGCAGAAGGTGGTGAGAGATTAAACCAGTTTTATAAGCGGGCTCGCATTGTTGCCAGACTGGCTGTTCTCGGTGCCCAGTCCCAGGACATGCCCCCTGGCACATGACACAAGCACTCTGTGAGGAGAGCCACTCGTCTTTACCCCATGATAAAGACTTCAACAACTAGAAACTTTCTACCCGATGGTCTGTGGAATAAACATTCCAATGTGCGGGAAAGAGCGGACTTGGCACGGATTTAAAACTGGTCTGGCAGCCCAGTTCGGACATCAGCAGTTTAGGGTGGCTTTATCGGGGTCCTTTATCTTGTCTACCTGCCCCTTCACGCCTGGACCATGCCCAAGGCCGCGCCACCAGAAGAATTACACTTTAGTTCGCACTACTCGCCGAAAAGCGCTGTGGCGCCTCGTCAGCGGGAGTAAGCGCTATATATAAATACCAGCTACAAAGACTCGACGGCTTTGTTTTCAGGGTAGCTCTGTGTTTTACTCTTCGTTCCCGTAGTGTTTGGGATGATAGTGTCCGCTGAACCGCTGCTGGAGCCCTTGTGAGTTACAAAATATGTTATTTATTTAGACACAGCGCCGAAGGTTGCCGTGCTAGTGTCATGGAGAGCTGGATGGGCCTTCCCAGCCCACACTTGTGGGATCTCCCGCTGGCTGCATGGCTGAGCTCCGAGGGGCGTCCTGCTGGATATCTCCTGTGTGTGCGCTCACCCACGTCACCTGTTACACCTTCTGCCCAAAGCACATGGGTGCGACGCCTCTCTGTGCAGAGGAGACAATGCCAGGTATAAATAATACAAACCCCCCTTTCCTTGGACGTGTGCTTTTCCCGAAGAAGTGTGCGCCTTGTTTGTCCACACCCACCCAGAATCCTCCCTGCACACCCTGGCCCTGTCTGACCTCAGAGCTGCTTTAGGGAGGGTAAAACATAGATACCGGAGAGCTTCCAACACAGTTTACTTTTTTCTCTTTTCTCTGATAACCTTAGTTCCTAGATCTGTCCTTTAAATCCCTGACTGTAGAAGAATGGTCACACCTCTAGGATTGATTCAGGAAGACACTGAAATGGTTCTCCTTGAGGTTTCCTACCGCTGGGTCATCATTCGTGTTCCAAGTTCAAACGAGAAGGTAGTTTAAATGAAAAAATACGATTTTGTTCCTTATCTTGTGGTTAGAGAAGTTAATACGTGCTTTACCAAACTGTAAAGGCTAATAAATAAGGCCACACTGAAACACGAGCAGAATGGATGCGAGTGGTCCCCATTTATTAAATAACATTTACTTTTCTGAATCTTTGTCTTTAAATTCTGCGTTGATTACTCCAGAGCCAAGTCTTCAGAAAGTGTAGTTTCCATGTGAGATGGATTCTATGTAATCTTACATTTTCCCCTTGTTTCATACAATAATTGCCTATATGTCTTCTTTGCTTTATTTGGCATATAGTACATTAGTTTTGGATCGTTTCTTGATTTTACTTAATTCTTCTTGACAAATGTTCTACCGGCACTTCTAGCTTGTGAGAACAACCCAATCCTCTAGAGGCGCGCTGTCCCTCTTGTGTCTAGGAGCACAAGTCCCGCCACTAGGCTTCCTTAGAGCTCCATGTATTATGTGCCCTTCAAGAGGGGACGTGGAAGTGCCCCAGCCGGAGCTGCTGTTGCCCCATTACTGGAGGAGGCGGTATGATCAGTTTGTTGTCTTTGAGTAGCACCAGTCCAGTGCCTTGCTTAAGTCTGCACTTTATTGATTACCAGCATGGTGGTAGCTACCGACGAGGAGGGATGCGAGGTAAATTGCTGACGAGTGATCAGATGACGCTTCTGGGTTTTATGGAGGCGATGGCCCCCTCTGAAGCTTGGACTGAAAATGATCCCACTCTCTTGGTACCCTTCAGACACAGGCAGTGGGTGGGCGGTTCCTGCCTGCTGTCTGTGACTTCTAGTCTGTGCTTGACATCTTTTTGTCGGCTTTGTGTTTTAAGCTTCCAATTGAGTTGATGAATGTTCATCTTTCCACAACCCTAACTACTGCCATAGAAATTAAAACCAAACTACCTTTCTTTATTTCTCACTGGGCCCTCCCGAGTTCGATCCCAAAACATTTCAACCAATTTGGACTGTACACTTGCAGTTCAGCGATCTGGTATCACATTTTTATTTGACATACGTGTGGCTCTGTGTGTGTGGGGGGCGGGCTCTGTGTGTGTGGAGGGGGTTCTGTGTGTGTGTAGGTGTCGGTCTGTGTGTGTGTAGGTGTGGGTCTGTGTGTGGCATTTGCGAGAGATTAAGCTATTTGCATTGTAAATGACAATGCCATTTATTTATCCGTTTTCAAAACCAACACATAAATGACAATTTTGTCATTTACAATGCCAATAGATCTAACTTTTGCAAAGGCGAAACTGTTGCATTGTAAATGCTTGTTCTGTTAGAAGTGTTAGGATAGCAAAGTTGGATATGGTACCCATTCCTTGCCTAAATCCTGTCTGAAACTTTGGGATTATGTTTTTTTCTTCCATCCAACCTTGCAGCTGAATTAGCAGGCACGAGGCATACAGTTTTGCTTCTACATCTATCAATGAGATTAGTCTATAATTTTCCGGCTTGCGGTGATCTCCCTTTTTGAATATGGGGTGGATGATATTCCCCTTCCTGGAAGCCGGGATGTTGGACTGAGTGTAGATCTCATTGAAGATTGGGGTAAGGTAGGAAGACCAAAACTCTGGGTTGTTCTTAAAAATGGCGTTAGGAATGGCGTTTGGCCCAGCCGCTCCCTCGGACTAGAGTTTCAGTATGAGCCCTCTTAGCTCCTTCGCATTAGTCAGGGTGTTTGGCTCGTTGGTGGGTGACTCTGATTGTAGTGAGCTACCTTCCGCATGATCCGGGGTGGGGAAGGCTTGTATTTCTTTCTGATCGAGAACTTGCCCGTGGGGCCTTCCTTCGAGACCCGTCTCTGCCTTATTATAAAGGGATTGCACATGGGCAATCCATGTTTCTGCACCAATTCCTGCTTCTTGCCGAAATTTTGGGCCGGTTGATAATTTGTTTATTATGCCCCAAAAAATGCTGCTATTGGGCTTTTTACTAGCCGATAGTAATTGCAGCTAGATGGACCCTTTATGCGCTGTTTTTGCTCTCCCCAGGTTCCTCCTGTAAGTACGCCTTAATGCGTGCAGCTTCGTTTTTTCTGATTTATGACCCATTTTTTCTGCTTGTAATTGAAGTCGCACTTCTCTCGCGATCTCTCTTTTTTTAATTCTAAGGTCTTGGTTGAACCATGGGTCGCTTCTGGTCACCATTCTTGGGATGCGTCCCGGAGAGACTGGAAATTTATGAACTAAAAACTGAGCCAGCTGCTCCCAGGTGTTGACGCAATCATTCTCTGATTGGGAGTCCTGTGTATCCAGGAAAGCCTTGACTGTCTCCTGAATGGATAGGGGTGCCACTGCCCGCCATTTTAACTTTCGAAGATTGAATTTTTCAGGCGGTTGCATGATGGACTTGATTTTTTGTGCAAACTTAACTTTATTGTTCATGTTTAGGATGAACGGAAGGTGATCACTTTCGGCTCGTGGAGTGATTCTAAAGTTGTTGATTTGTGGGAGCAAGGTATTACTAATAATTATAAAGTCTATCGTTGAGGAGACCTTTCCGCTCAGGTATGTTACAGCAGCTGGAATATCCCCCGAAGCGTTGCCGTTCACAATTGTCAGGTCGAGAGCTTCTAATTTGCTCACTAATGCTCTCGCTCCCTGAGTTGCTTTTCTTTTACTTCCCGGCTGAGTCACTAAAAGGTTGCTGTTGAAGTCGCCTGAGATCACTATTTGGCAGTTCTCATGGCTTCTCTGCAATGATGTTAATAATTTAACTAAGGTTATATGTTTTCCCTTCTGCTTTTTCTTTCTGGGTGGATGTAAACGTTGATTAGTAGGAGTTGCCTCTTTGGTTCGTTGCTGCTTACTTTAGTTGCTTGGATCCAGTTGGCCCCCGTGTCTATTTCTTCCGTTGCCCAATAAAATTTTTGTATGATGAATGTTGATAGGCCCCCTCTCGGATGTCCAAAACTTGAATGTCTTTCTGCCAGGCAATGATGATCTATGAATCCTGGATTTGGGCTTGCAACCAGGTTCCAGGTTTCCTGGAGCAAGATTATATCTTGTTGGGTGAAGAACGATACGGTTTTGTGGCCTTGCCCCATATCATTAAATCCGTGAACATTCCACGAACAGAGCGAGATGTTGGCTGAACACGCGTCTTCCACTATGGGGGCCGTCCTCCTTTCTGTTATTTTGCTTTTCTTTGCTTGGTTAGGAATGCTTATTGTTTAGTGTTCTGGGAATCCAGGACCAGTCCCTTGTGTCCTGTGAACTGCCCTCAGTTTTGCCAGGGCTTTCTCTTGTGAAGTGCCTATTCTTGCTGAAGGGAGCTTCTGGTGAGTTGACACGCGCACCACGTACGCATGTGGACTGACTTTTACCTGAGCTATTCACTTCTTTTGGATTTCTGAGGAGGGGGTGCGGATACCTTTAATATAAGCCTTTAACATAATTCCCCATGCTCCGAACCTTCCAGTCGTTGATACTATTTTATCCACCAGGTCCTTAGATGACCAGGTTGTCAGGGTCTCTTCAGCTCCCCTCCCGGTTGTTTCTTTGAATTCAACCGATATTAGGTCACACGAGCGGATTCCTTTTAATTCTTGGATTTCGTTAAACAGCCTCAAGAGGTTTCCTCTGTTTAATGTGTCTTGTGTTCCTTTTGTCGAGTATTCGGGAATGAAAGACAGTTTCAGTTTGAACTCATCTGATTGAATTTGATCATTGTGCGAGAGGGGTACGTTTTCCTTTCTTCCGCCTTTGAATGTTGAAGTTAATAACGTGTTTTGTCCACATTGTGGATCATACTGAATGGTGTCTATAGTTGTCGCCTCTGATCTCAATTTAGGTGTTCCCGGAGTTTTTTGGACTGTTTTCCCTATTTGCGACTCCGCTTGATCCCGGTTGAGGAGCTTACAGTGGCAATCCTTTCCCCTTATCGTTACAGCAATTAATTTGGAGAAGTTTTGAGGCTTGAGTGGTGTTGGAGCCTCCAACGCCTTCACTAGAGGAGGTTTCTGTTTTTCTAATTCTGACCCCTTATTTATTTCTTCTTGTTGGAAATCACATTGTTGTGTACTCGGGCCTTTGCAGCTCCCCGGGATTCTATTGCCCGATGTATGCAAGATTTTTTTTCCTTGCCCCGCTCCTTTGTTGGATAATGCTTTTCCTCCTTGTTGCTGCACTACCCGGATGGCTTTTTGAGCTACTTTGTCCTCTAGAGGAGGCTTCAGTCCCCTTGTATGACTTGGGGAGAATTTTGAAATGTGGAGGTATGGCTGGTGCCCTGTTGCTTTGGGATGGGAGGCTGGGTAGCTTGAGGTTGGTCACTTGCAGGTCGTGCCGCCCCGGAAGGGGGGGACGTAATTTTTTTCTTTTCCCTAGGTGATTTTACTATGAATAGTGGTGAAAAAAATTCCGAGGCGGGCCTAGGCTGTTTTTTGTTTTTGAGCCGGGCCTTTCTTGCGTGCTTTCTTTCCCGTTTTGTCGGTTTGACTGCCACAACTGCTGGTTTAAAAGGGTCCTCTGGGGCGTCTGGTTGAAAATCTATTAGATTAAGTTGTGCCTCTGGCTCTATTTTCACTGATTCTTCGTGGGTATCATTTATTCCTTTTGTTATTACTTCGATGCAATTAGCTCTTACCTCTTGGTCGACGCTTTTTTGGTGGTTTGTGTACTGTTTGCTGTTGTAAGATTGTTTTACTGCCCCTAGGACGTCTTTTAAAATTTCAGGGAGGGTTGCCAGTTTCTCGATTATGGGGCTGCAACAGCAGGTGGATAATTGTTTGTTGGTGTGTCTTTGTTGATCCAAATTTTCCCTTTTTGTTAGTAGGGATGTTATTAAATCTATTTTGCTGTTTACGCCTGAGATGTGGCTGGCTATAAGATTTACAAGATCAATTTGGATGCCCATTTTGTCTGAATGAAAATTTAAAACCCTTATGGCTTGTTCAAGGGTGTGGATCAGAGTTTGAGCCCATTGCATGTTGGAATATTCTTTAAAGTGCTGCGACGGGGCCTCCGGCCCAAGGCTTGACCCGCTTTCAGAGGAGATTTTTATTGGTGAAGAAAGGTTTGGTTGCTTAATTGTTATGGAGCTATGACCGGCCTCCACTAGTTCTGAGTGCTGGAGATCTTGTTCGCCCTGTGGGCTTAGAGGTGTAGATGAAGCCAATTTGGATCTTCTTTGTGATATTCTTTTTCTTGATCCTGGGCTTTGGCATTCATTATCCTGACAGTTAGATTCTAGTGATTCCAAGATTTCTATCAAGTTTGAGTCATTTATGTTGGAGAATGATTTACTGCACGCTGCTTCCTTAGGAGCTGCATTTGCTGCAGATTTAATTAGGTTTATTTTTTCCTCCTTGGTTCATTTTATGTTTGATCTGCCCACTTCCTTAGGACCAGGTGGTAGCTTACCGACCTTTGGGTCCGTGGCAGTTGTTAGTCCCTTCGGTGCTGCTTTTGATGGTTCGAAACTGAGGTTGAATTTTTCGCATTCTCTATTTTCCCCCGTGGGGTTTTTAGTCGTTTCCGTTGGTTCTACATTAGTAGCTGTCTTTGTTCCGATCACATTGAGAGTTTTAGCAGGCGCTCCGGTTTTTGTTATGAGGGTTGTGACAGGTGTTGTAGATGCTATCTGATGCACCTGGGCTGTTATTGTCACGAGTTTCCTAACACCTATTTGAGCCGTGTTTTTCCCCAAAAGTAATTCATTTTGAGATGAAAATGATGGAATTTGCAGGGGTGAGTGGAGCGGTGGCTTGTGATTTGTCAGGCTGCATTGGACTTGGTAGCTGGGAGGATTCTTTTGAGGGAGCGTATATTGCCGCCATTGGGTCTTTTAGAAAAAATAATTTTCGAATCCCTGTTTAATTTTTCGGGCTTGGCGTTTTTTGTTGTTGTTGGGCTGGGTGCTGAGATCAGCCTCTTCCTTTGGCCTGCTCCGTATACTGTTTTGTTGGATAGAGAGTCCTCCTCTTTTGATGGTTTGGATTTGTTTTTTTTGTTTGTTTTTTTGTCTGTCGCCGCTTGACGGACTGTTTCTGATATCATTTGTGAGGCCCTCCTCTTGGCTTGGGGTCTGATCTTCTTCTTACTTTTTTGAGCTCCTGCGTGAAGAAGCGCGTGCCCTGGCTCTGTGGCCGGCTATGGATGGTAATTTGTTGGGTTCTTGTTCTGGCAGGGGGTTTGCTTGGTTTCCTGAAAGGTGCGACGTTTATACGGATGAAGATGTTTGTTACCGTTGTCGCTTTTAGAATTGTTCCCTGTTCCGGCAATGCTTCATTTAGCAGAAGTTGTTTTCCCCTGTGGATCCCCCTCCGAGATTGCTGTGTGGTTTAGAGATTTAATTCCACACTCACTGACTAGGGTTTTTTTTTTTTTTTTTTTTTTGGCAGAACCCTTTACTTGAGGACTCTGGGGGCTCTGTAGGCAGAATGATGGATTGGTGGACTGGAGGATTTGAGGGTTTGCTTGGGCCCCTGCTTTCGGTCCGGACGGTCTTGGCCGTGCAACCACTACGGCAGGCGGACGGCGGCAGGGCCTGCGCAACTGGCCGCAGCGCCCTCACCTCTCTCCTAACCTCACTCCTCCTCCTCCTTCACGGTGCACGCGGCCCGGCTCCCACCCTTGCCACCCTATTCACCGCTGCGGGTGCGGCTCAATCAGGGGGGCTCGAGGGGGAGCTTGCTGCAATTTGGAATACGGAGCTTTGGGGCTTGGCGCTTAGGGCGCCTGGGGCCAGGTGATTTCTCTGTGACCCTGGGTGCCACAGCTTCGAAACGCTTCAAACCACCACTGTCAGCTGCCCCCCGACGATGTGACTGCCTCACCAGCCTCTCTCGGCTCTGTGGCCCTGGTGATGCACCAGCATGGACTCCTGGTTGACCTGGTTGACCCCCAGGCTCGGGGGCGATGAGGTGTGATGCCGGATACTTTCGCACTGCTTGGCTTCCTGGTGCTTGGTGCCCGTTGCGGCCGCCGACGCCGCTGCTTTCCCGATCTCCCGCTGGATATCTCTAGGGCGGCACTCGTAGCCGCCAGTCCGAGCGCGGGGTGAAAGCAGGCGGGTGAAAGCCGGCGGTCAGAAACGGCTGAATGTGGGCGGCCGCGACCGAGAGGCGGGCGTGCGGGGAGACAAACTGAGCCCCCCGGCTGCTGCGGCTCAACCGGCTTCGATTCCCGCTGTAAAAGCCATCTCGAGCAATGCCTCAGCAGCCTCCCGCACACCACGCTCCGATAGACTCAGTAGACTCGTCGACGGGCGGGCTCTCTGCAAACCAATACCATTGTGTCCACCTCCCATTTCTTGATCAAGAAACTGAAGAAGATATTACCTTATATTCGACTCCCAAAGAACGGTAGTGACCGAACTTGTGAAGATTACTGCAACAGACTCTACCTGAATATGCAGAAACAGTGCCTTAAAAAACTACAGATGGTACAAAATGCTGCTGCAAGACTAATACTGAATGTCCCTAAATACGAGTCAGTAGCTAAGGAAATTCGTAGACTCCACTGGCTTCCGGTAGCGCACCGTATTAAGTTCAAGACATTATGTTTAGGTTACAAGGCCTTGAACAACACCGGACCAGTGTTACCGAGAAATCTTTTTTCTTGGTACCATCCGGTCAGACAGCTACGCTCCACTGACGCTAAACTTAAGAGGGTGCCAAGGATTCGAACTACATGCTGGGGAGGCAGAAGTATTTTGTATGGTACAGCAAAGCTTTGGAATACTCTTACAATTGATATCTGAAAGGCTAGATCACTGACCTCTTTTAGAAAGGATCTAAAAACCTGCCTATTTCAGAATTAGATCCTCTTCCTGGCTTACCTCCGTCCTAGCGCCAAGACACCTCCGGGTATTTGTGTGCTCAATACATTTTATTAACATAACATAATAGTATAGTTTAGAAGGCATTGATTCGCCTTCTAAAGGTGGGGAATAAGGGCCTTATCCTGTACAGATGATTACATGTCCTTTTATAGAGCGTTCGATAAAGACTATCGTACATTGTATACAGGTGTTTGGTTCTTAGGATATGCACAAATAGTCAGGACCAACGGAATTATGTGGCAGATGAGGGCCAAATTATGTGGCAGGGTTAAGTAAATTATGTAGCAAGAAAAGCCTAATTATGTGGCATGATTAGTATTATTTCTTCATTTTAAACTTGGTAACATTGTCTGGGCATTGGTCGCACCGCTTTAGTGCCATTTTAATACCCACATTTAGCAATAAGCAACAAAAAGGTGGCAAGTGCACCATTGCAAAGGGCCTTTCACTGCACTGCAACACGTCTCACTGCATATCTTATCAACTTTTTAACCATTTGAGCTAGAAACACAAAATTAAAATCTGCAGCTAATGTGGCAGATGATGTATTATGTGTCAAATGCGGCAAATTTGTATTAATGTGAAAATCGCAAAAGCCGCACAATGACATAATTCCAGTGGCCCTGCCAATAGGGAACAAGCAAAAGGAAACATTTTACCAGAAAATATATTTGAAGATTCTCTCATGGCAGTATTACATCGGACCTCTCTGTCATTCTCACAGTTTTAATAGAGCTTGTAAATTGATATAGTGTACAGTTGTATCCTGGGAAGTGGAAATCTCCTTGGTTAGGTAATGCGAGGGAAACCTTCTTGGAACACTCATCGTTTATTGATGTGAATCTCCCAAATCTTTATATAGAACGTAAAAAGCACCAGCAAGCTCTACGTGATGTACTGTGACATCGATCTATAGATGGGGGACAGTGAAAACACAGCCTTGGTTAGCATAAGCTCCATTCATAATGCAATTTGATATGAGAAGGGAAAAACCACTCCCTCATGGGGACAAACTAGTGTGCAAGTGATAATACGTTTCTGGATGTGCCGAGTTCATGATAACCGTGATTCTTAACTCTGTGCTACGTCAAATCCACAAAACGTTTTAATTAAAAAAGCTAAGATATCTGTGTTTTTTGTAGGAAAAATGACCACATAAAATGCCGCAAAATTGACGCTAAATTTCCATATTTGTACCGCTAAATTTCCATTTTTGTGCCGCTAAATTTGCGAATCCATGCCGATATATCCTGGGGGGTCTGATTAGGCAAATGTGTACTGAAACCATATTTTAGGGAAATGTTTATTATTATAATATACAGTATTATTACAATTCGACTTGTGTAATTAAATGACTTGGCCTATGAAGCATAGTGGGCAGATGCTTATAAAAATCAGGATTTATTTGATAGAAAATGTCCATTGGAACCATTGTTATCCATTCATACACAAGCACCAAATCAAAAAATATACGGTCACCCCAAACCGAATATATTCTTTACATCTTAACCATCAGTCTTACATCCTCCTCGTTCAAGATTTAAAATAGATGTAAGTGCAACAGATCCTAAATAAAAAAACTCACAAAGGCAGTGGTTGGTCTGAAACGTGGGCATTGACCTACAGTGTCAACCCTTATAAGTCTGATAGATTAACTTCCCCAAAGTTGACTAAGTCATCCTTCTAATAACATATCCACAACTGGAATCACTGGCCCTAGCATTCTCCTGGTTCTATTCTCTGCTGCTGCGGGCTGCCTCTCCCTGCTTCCTTTTGTTTAGTTGTCATGAGAGAGGTGGTGAGGAAGTCCATGGTTTGTGACTGTATATAAAGTCCATCTGCATGCTTTAATTCAGGTTGATCCTTTATAAGGAACAGACAAGCTGATTAGTGTCATTGCTGTTGACATGCTACAATTTCATTATTGCTTCATGTTGGGACCGCGGACACACGTGTACCTGCTGCTCACTTACCACTCGCCTACATAAATGCTTTGTGATGTTGCCACCTATCCCTATACCTAATCCACTCCCCGCAACCCCCATTGAAGGAGCTTTGTCATATAAACTCTGTAGATGAAAATTAATCTTCAACTGCCATTTTACTTTGGCTTTCTTGTCTTTCAGATCATTGGATGGCTTTTGATCGCATGTGTTGCAGTTAGTGGTTTCATCATGAAGTGTTTCAAGCATTGCAGTTCCAAAATTAGCTTTCGACAAGAAGAATATTGTTCCAAATATAACTCCGCTGAAAATACACTCTTCAATCGTACATCCGAGGTCCATGCCAAGATTCTGGCTGCTGCCAACGTGAAGCAGTTCTTCGGAATGGTGGCCCTGGACAAAGATGAGAAGGAAATGATCAAGGAATTCCCAGTGGAGAACGTGCAACCAACCTTCCAGTGGAACGACATTACTGGGGTCTACACGTACAAGGAGATCAATGGGTTTCCAGTTTACAGCCGGCTCCACAAGTGGGCCAAGAAGGCTACTGGCGAGGCATCTGATGCTAACGGCAAGGAGATGGAACTTTTGGCTGTCTGAGATATTGTAAAGAGGCTTACATAGAAGCAGGGCATGGTGTTTTTTTGGGGACACATTTCAGTTCATGGATAATTATACATAAGGTCTGTTTTTCTTTTAGCTCAGTCTTTTTCTGTATTGTGCTTACCACCAGTGGCATCATAGTTACCTCATTAAAGACTGTAAAACGTCCATATGTTCTGTGCTAAATTCATCTGTTACTGTTGCTGGTATGGATTATGGTTTTATATACCTTTTTAACTGATTTAAAAAAAAATATTGTCAACATTGTTTTTTTAAATGGGAATCATTTTTTAGAACTCCGGAGGAAATGTAAATTGTTGGCACACTGTCAACTTGGTTTCTATTGTGATAAGAATCAAAACAATATTCCTGGCCTGCTGCTCTTACTGGAGGTTTGCGCTGAGACTTAAAGTAGAAGAGGGCAGGTTTCTCAGGGTATAATGGCCATATATTATGAGACTGTTCCTTTGTGGCCTAGGCTAGAAGGTTTATCCAAATAAACCTGTGTCAAACGGTGCTCAAGATGAAATAATTGTTGTAGATTGTAATTCCAGCCAATTGTGTACTTGAGAAGCAGGCCATATATTAGTCCTGCTGTACATACCAATTCCTTTTGCATGTTCACTTGTAAATATCTGTTTTTTACAGTTAATTGTAAATAAAACATTTAAATCTAAGCACTGCTGCTGTGATTCTGTGACCCATGTGTGTAAATTAAAATAACATAGTTAATGATTGAAGAAAGCTAGGAGGAAGTAATTCAATATCTATTTAGTGAAACAGTAAACTGAATTAAAACAAATAGTATGTGTAAAACTCTTCCATCTGGTATACGTCCAAGAGCAAGCATATTGGCTGACCATGTTTCTAAATTCAGCTCCTGTCTGGGTCCCTAATTGGTATCCAATGAATGTGGCAGTGTGGCCCTTACTTATTGATTTTCACTACAACACCACCCCTCTGACCGTTAAACACATAGGGGTCGATTATGATGGCGGACGGACCTGCGTCCGTCAGCCACCCCCGAGGTGGAGGGACCGTCTGCAGTGGCAGCGGTGTTCCCTCCATTGCAATTAGGGTGTGACCGCCACCCTGGTGGCGGACGGCCAAGGATGGCCGACGGATCGCCACCGCCTACATGGCGGTGGCGATCCGTCCGCCATCCTAATTGACCCCTAAGTGTCTCCAGCAGTTCCACAGACCCCTCCTAGAACTGTATTCCACCCACACCACAGCATTGTAAGGGCGGCCCATTGTGGTCAGACAGGCCTGTATTGGAAGGTCTCCCCAACAAAGTCTTGTCATTTGCCCCTCGTTTAAGGCAGACCATCAGGGGTTGGGGCTCCCTCAAGACCACTCTCTGCATTATTCTGCCTCTGCAGTGCCACAAAGAATCAAAGGATCTTCCCTCTGGTACTAGTGAGAGCAATATGTAGCTTCAGGGCCATTCCTAATCTTGTGAGCCAGCAGCACCTCAGCTTGCAGTGACTCCCTGTGCAGATCTAAGTTTTACTTGAGTGCCTGGCTTTATGGAGGTTGATGAATAAATAGGCCTCAGAAAGGGAGACCATGCATGCATGGACAGGTCTGGGAACATAACACACTGTAGCCTCTGGGGTCTGCTGCATCTGTTATGGCATAATGGACTTTACAGGACAGAGAAGGAGATTTTGGACTGGGAAAGCTTACATACCCTGGAAGGAATGTGAAAGGGATAGTCCCTCATTGGATACATGCCCAAGGCCCCTTCTCCATTCATGGTAGTAACACACTACATTGGAGACCCTTTAAAAAATCACCTAGGGGTACTATCCCGTTTCAACAGACCCTTTTTACATAAATGTTATACTACACCCTGGAGGATTGCGGGGTGGATGTTCACATTTAGTTAGTGCGTATTCCCTGTTGTAGTATTATCACTCTCGTACCGCTGTTATACTGCACCTTTACTCCCCTCTATAACCCTGCCACAGCACAACACTAATCCCCAAAGCAACAAACTGCTGCCTTCGAAAAACTACACATAGAAAGCAAGGTTATGGTCAACACACAAGTGCTTTTAACCACAAAAGACCCAGATCTATTCGATTAGTCAGTGTTTGTAGGAGCTCTGTAGAATTTCCTTTAATTAATTGAAAGAGTAATCCATACTAATATAATAAAGAGAGAGCCCAAACCTTTGAGGCGGGTAATCTCAGGAAATCACAGCACCAATCACAACACCCAATACAGCGTTGGAAAGGGCAGTTGCAGCAGAAGGACATAGGCTATGCAGACGCCCACCATATATATTTAAAAGGTTAAAGAACCGTGCCAGCAAAGTAGTCCCTTGTGGGCGTGTCTGCTTTGTACTATGGGCGTGTTCTGGGGGCGTGACAAACGCTGGGGGCGTGTGGTACGTTCCGCCCTTCATGCCATGTCTCATATTGTATCCTAATCCCACCCTGCTCCCTTTAAATACCCCTGCACCACATAATCATAATCCACCCTTACTCCTTAAAATACCCCAACACCCTTAAACACTAACCCATCTTAACCCTATCAATATACCCTGTACCCAAAAACCCAAACCTATCCCTAAACCCTAAAAATACCCCTGTACCCCAAACCCAAACCTAGCCCTGAACCCTATAAATACCCATGTACCTCAAAACCCAAACCTACCCCTGAACCCTAAAAATACCCCTGTACTCCAAAACCCAAACCTAGCTCAGAACCCTAAAAATACCACTGTACCCCAAAACCAAAGCCTACCCCTGAACCCTAAAATACCTCCTTTACCCCAAAACCCAAACCTAGCCCTGAACCCTTAAAATACCACTGTACCCCAAAACCCAAACCTACCCCATAACCCTAAAAATACCCCTGTATCCCAAAACCCAAACCTAGCCCTGAACCCTAAAAATAACCATGTACCCCAAAACCCAAACCTAACCCAGAACCCTAAAATATCCCTGTACCCCCAACCCTAGCCCTGAACTCCAACAATACCTCTGTACCCCAAAACCCAAACCTAGCCCTGAACCCTTTAAATACCCCTGTACCCCAGAACCCAAACCTAACCCTGAACCCTAAAAATACCCCTATACCCCAAAACCCAAACTTAGCCCTGAACCCTAAAAATACCCCTGTACGCCAAAACCCATACCAATCCCAAAACCCTAAAACTACCCCTGTACCCCATAACCAAAAACCATATCTGAACCCTTAAAATACCCAAACACCCCAAAACATACACCTCAGTACCCCAAAACATATACCCCTATACCTATACTTACCTTATCCAAACATTAAAAAAAACATGCTTTTACCATTCATGCATTTACAACGAATTTCGTTGTAAATGTATGTGTGGTAAAAGCATATAAAATGTAATGCCATGCGTTATAATGGTATTGCGGAGTCATGGTACTTTCGTAATGAAAGTATGCAGAGTAATGGTATCCGGAAAGAAAGTTGCGGAATAATGGGTGTTTACCCTCCCCCGGTAAGTACATTGGTGGCACGGCGGCCCACATCTCCAGCAACATACTCATATTTTTTTCACCACCTATTTGAAAAATGCACAGGTCTCTCTCATTGATGGCCAGCACCGACATACACTTTTAGACACACCTCCCGCCACAAGTTCTAGAATTGCGAACTTTAGAGCTGGGGAGCTACGTTCGAATCTCAGCATCCGCTCAACATCCTGTGATTCCAGGCAAATCGCTTTGTCTCCCCGTTGAATGAATTGTGTTCTTCTGTAATGTAAATTGTGCTCATGCCATGTTGTTGAGTTCGCGCTATATAATATTGCAAGGAAAAATAAAGTAGGGAAACTCGAGTTCACACACTACTGAACGCGCACTCTTAAGTGCATCAGCAGTGCACTGTGAATCGGAGAGTTTCACAGGCCTGTCACAGATAAGAAATGCTATCTAAACGAAATCCTACTAAACAATATACTACTGGCCGGCAGCAATTCATACCCGGACAACGTCGGGACGGGCTGCTAGTTTTCTATAAAAGGATTCCTATTATTTTGTTCATGGAATATTTTGGGTTTTATTACTGTATATTTTTCAGATGTACCCATTGCGAGCAGTAGATATGAGGCATACTGTATGAGCTTAATCTACATTCTTTTTGGTGCAAAAATCACTTGCCAAGATATATCCACTTCTACCCCAGAACCCTCCTATTCCATTAGCCCATTTTCTTGCAAAAGACACCAACTCTGTCTCTGACAAATACCCTCATACCCCCACCTCAAGTGTCCCCAATGTTACCCCTTCCATGCACATTTATCAAACCCCCCAGGATATTGCGACATGGAGTAGCAAATTTAGCGGTACAAATATAGAAATTTAGCGGCACAAATATGGGAATTTATTCGCATTTTTGCGGCACTTTATTTTACTCATAATCATTCATTTTCAGCCTGAAATCAATGGAAACTGTTTTAGCAGAGTATTCCACTTTGAAATAAGCATGTTTAAAGTGTCGGCAGCAATACGGAAGCACAGCTCCAGTCCTAACCTAGTGGGAGGGAGCTGTATTTCTCCCTGACCTGTGGGCACCGCACTCCGCACCGCCTCATTTTACTTCGCCGCCCTGGCTCACGACGTCATCACTGCCTGCTGACTTCAACACCTGTAACCACATAGTTGCTGGGGGCACCGCTCGTAAGTTTCACGACGCACCGAATCATCCAACACCGCAGTCTGGGTTAACACTAACCGGCTCTGTCGCTTGCACCGCGCAGTGCCCATTTCATTTATACCAGACAGCAGCTGAACAGGCAGTACTTGCATTTGTAGTAGTTTGAGGACCACCTCTGCTTCACGGTGCTCACAATCACTTTTAAATGGCAGCATCTCCCAAAGCACATTGTTATTTCAGACTGGAATTGTGACTTTAAACTCAGCACAACATACAGTGTTAAAAAGGCGTGGGGGCTGCAGGGTGCTGCAGAATGCCTCAGCATCCACCCTTTTCCACTGAGTACAGCTTAAGGTTGTGGGCAGGAATACTAGGCACAGTTCAGAGCCAGTGGCATAGGGCAGCGCTTAGAGTGCACTGTGCATGGTCAAAGCGCTATGCAGGACCCTTTGCAGAATGTACCCACTGATTGTGTCTTGTGCCCAGTGGTGCTGTGTAAAGCCAAAGCCTGCGCATAATGGGTTCTCTGGAATATGGACTTGGGACAGGGCATGTAAAAAGGGCGCAGTACAGGGCATTCAGCCAGGCTCTGGGCCCAGTGACCAAAGCACACTGCCTAAGGTTACTCACAGTGAGTTCAGTGTCCCAAGGACGGACGACAAAGGTCGAGCCCTACATCTGGCGGCCAATGAGCTCAGTGGCACAAGGACAGACGCTTAAGACCAGCTTGTGGGTGCCCAGCGGCTACTGCACACAGACAAAACCAAGCCCAGTCGATTCCAGGTTGTGACGACCGGATATAGGATGTGGCCGAAAGCCACGCTCTGCACCCAGCAGCCACTGCACACATCTGAGGCTGTACGGCGTGGTACTGGGCAAATGGGAACTGGCTGTAGGGAGTGGCCCTAAGGTACAGCAGAAGCCCATGTGAGGTGGGGCTCGGGCAGTGAGAACTATTCCTATCTGGGGAAAAATAAAACACTGGCAAAGCCGGTAGGTCTGCCCCTGTGTCACAGGCGAGACCTATTCGTTTGAGAATGTTTTTAAGATTGTGCATTTAGAAATGGAAATCGCATTTGTGCAAGGTAACATTTTTGGGGGAGAATCAGTCCAAGAGCGTGAAGGCTACAGTGCAGCTGCAACCTAGACGAAATCAGATTAAAGGGCCTGGAGATTTACAGAAGAATCATTGTGTTAGGACCCCTCGGCTCAATCAAACCCTCTGAGGCTGTGAAGAACCTGTTAACCTTCCCATAGTGTATTTTGAATGGTGCAGCTTCCTGGTTAGTGCTCTGGCAAAATATTAGTAAATTAATGTTATAGCAATTGGCTCCCTTTTTTTTGACTATGGTGACCTGTTTGTCAGCCATGAGATAAGGGCCCCTATCACCTTATCACAAGCATCGAAGCAAGAAAGAAGTAATTCACGCCTGGCTGAGGCCTGTGCTGGGAGCTCAGTTCCACTCACAGGGGCCTAACTCACCTGAGAAGCTGCCTGCTGTGAAAGGAGACAAACTAAAATGGCACTAGTCTATTGCTGTTTAAGTTTGTTCTCCACATTCCTTCAATTTGCGGGCACGTTTGTAAAAATCGCGGCATTTTTGCAAAAGTGCCAAATCGCGAAATCCTGGAGAGTCTATGTAGATAACTGTCTAAGAGCAAAACCAAGAACAAGGCTCTTGGAAACAGAATAATTTTTATGCTTCTCAGTTTTGAGCAGACTTCAGCCATAAGAGAAGATAGACTTAGGAATCAGTGAGACTAAGCCAGCGTTGGCCAACAAGTAGCTTGTGAGCTACTGGTAGCTCGTCAGCAACCTGTAAGTAGCTCTGATGTAGGTAGTCCAGCCTCCCAAATTTGAAGCTTATCCTTAGCTAAATTGATATATGAATACCATACTTAAAGCTTATATTCGAGATGAAAATGCAGATGTTTGGAAAAAAATTGTTGAATTTCTAAAATATATGTGGAAAGCTGATATTTGAGTGATAACTCATGTGAAGGAGCGAAGACTTTCTAATATTATTACTTTGGTGCCCACGACATTACAGCTCTGGCTATTAAGTATTACCCATGTAAAGGCATTTTGACTGGACAAAGCCTTTTAAAAAAAAATCTTTTTTACAGTACTGCAGGCAACCCTGTGGCACCCTGTCTGATGCACTGAGGTGATCAATGCTGCTAATCTTTCAGAGGGTGGCCGTTAATGTAATTTTGTTTGACGTGGTCTCTAGTACATCACTAACAATATTTGTAGCTCGAGATGATTTTCATTTAACATAAATAAAAAACTCTTGTTACAGAAATAGTTGGAAATTCCTTGACTAAGATATTGGGCCATACAGAACGAACGTGGCGGTTCATGGATGACAGACGCGCCGCCCCCCACCGCCTGGATTCACTCCTCTCTTGTTGACAGGATCTGGCACGCTCGCCCCAGACAGACGAGGACCTCAACCTGCCAGCCCCCGGGAAGCCGTCCTCCTTCCCGTGGTGCCCCACTCGCACTCTTCTCTGCCCCTCCAGGGCCACTCGCTCGCTGGCACCTGCCCAGTTCGATTTGCGTAGGACTACCCACGCCACACGGTGCAGTACTTAACCACGTCAGCTTGATCCCTACATTCCTCTGTGGACCTTGGTTCGCGCCCTTCACACACAGCACTTCCAAAAAAAGCCGCCCCTTCCTAAAGATGATCCGTACGTAGTTCATAGCATCGAAACGTCGTCGACCCCTCAGCACAATTGAAGGCGCCTCTACCTGGGGTGGTTCTACCTAAGTCGCTCCTATCTATTCCTAAGCAACCTTTGTGAATCAATCCGTCCTGAACCACACAGTCACCTGTATATATTATTTCACTTGTCACTAAACGCCGTTCCGCTGTTTTCACCTTGTCACTTGCGTCGCCATGTATATGTGTCACGGGCACAATTGTGCACCAAGTCCAAGTTGGGCTGCCTATGCATTTCATGCTTGCAGTGCTATTACAACTGTACCATCTCTAACCCTTTTTTCTAAATATGTGAGGCCATGTGCACTTCTGGTTAACTCCACCTTGGCATCATCTGCTGCATGCCTTTCCACCTAATCCCCTTATCCGTCTACTGCTTCTAAAGATTTAACATTTCTTCCTTTCTGGCCCAGTGATCCTGCTCCCCCCTACTGAGCTCGATGGCTCTTTCACCACCTTGGAGAAGTCCCTTCCCTTAATACTTTGTCCTCTTTTTGCACTACGGTGCCTTTTGCAGAGATTGGTTATGTCAATCTTGAGGTTAAGAGTGTCAGGTTTCAAAGTAGTGGGATACCAGAATATTTAGCAAAGGGTATTCAGTGCTCGAGACATCCTTCTACTGCGAAATCCAATGCTGAGCATTGGAAAAGGTTTCAACATTGGTGTTCTCTTAGCTCTTTCTCCTGTAGAATGTGACAATTACTTCTATCCTTCAATTCTTATCTGACTGTTTTCACAAGCAGCTGGCAGGAGCTACTTTGAGAGCACAGTGGTCTGCAATCAAAGCTTTCAGAGATGCTCTGGGACGAGTTGGTAAAGATGAGGATCTTGTGGTGAAATTGCTGAAGAGCTTTTATTCTTCAAGACCAATTTCCTGAACGGATCCTCCTTGGAACCTTCTGGTAATGCTAAGGGTCTTTAAGAGTTGCCTTTTGAATCTTAACCTCTGCCTTTGGTTGATGTAAATTATCTGTCAACGAAAGAAGTATTTTTGGTGGTAGTGATATCAGCCGGAAAGATTAGAGCTTTGATATGTTTACCTCCATTTCCTATGATGTTGAATGATGGGAGCATTGTTGAAACCTTATTGTGCTTTCCTCCCAAAAATTGTGTCTGGATTTTGTTACAGATGTTCTTCCCGGAACCATGTTCTAAAGAGGAAGAACCTTTTCAATTGTTAGATGTTGAATGAGATGCTCCTTTCTATCAGGAAAGGTGTGAAGTTTATAGAAATTCTGATTACTTGTTTATAAACTTTGTTGGTGTGAATCAATGAAATAAGGTATGTAATAATACTGTGTCATGGTATATGTGCTACTATTTCAGTGACTTACACCTTAACTGAATTCGCATACCAGAGGGTGTTCAGAGCATATCTACTCGAGGAGCTGCAACACCATGAGCAGAAGTTCAGAGTGTTCCTTTATCTGAGACTTTTTCTTGCTGCGTCTTTGTCCACAGTTTTGTCATGTATTACAGAATTTAACAATTGGTTTGGAAAGACATTCTTTTGGTGAAAGGTTTTTGAATGCCTTGTTTTTACATTCGATTCGGCTCTGCTGGAGACTCAAATAAAAGAAAGAAGTGACTGTCTACCGGTGGTCATGACTTTTGACCCCATGGCCACCAAGATCCGCCAATCCATCAGGAAACATTGGTCCTTACTATCTACGGGAGACTTTAAGAATCCCCCCCCCCACGCTTTGCCTTTCGTAGAGCTAGTAATTTGAAGGACAAACTAGTCCACACCAGGACTAATGCAAGAGCTGAGACAGAAACGAAAACCATTCCAAATGGACATTTCCCCTGTGGAAATTATTCTGTGTGCCCTATGACGAAAAAAGCCACCACAGTGACATTACAATCTGGCAAGATATGGACACTGAACCATTTCAGTAATTGCAACACTTCTAATGTTGTATATAGACTGAGATGTGAATGTTGGTTGGAGTATATTGGTCTCACTACGCGCAAAATCAAACTCCGTATCCAGGAACATGTCAGTACAATCAGGATTGGGAAACTGACCACCAAGTTAGTGCAGCACTGCCACCGCAATAAGCACACCTTCACGTGGGTGGTATTAGAAAGAGTGATGGGTGACATCCAGACCATTGAGAGACGTTTGATTACCAAGGAGGCACGCTGCATATATCAAGAACAAAGTGAGCAGAGCGGATTAAATGAACTTTTGGAGTGGAACAAGCTACGTTGAGATAAATGACGTGAATGCTCCTTGGCCCAGCTGGTTGCTGGATCCTCTAGACATCTCTTTAGTATTAGATAATAAATTGACCTGTTTTTTCACATTTTATAAACTAACATTTGACACTGCTTTTCGAATCTAAGCAGGAGATGTGATGGAGGTTATGCACGGTATCTGAAATGGCCCTGGCCATCCAACAGGGCCCGCAATGTTAACCCTGTCTGTATAGGGATTTGAGGACTTGGTCCCGTTGGATAGGGAAATGAGATACTCTTGTTACTAAAAACAGATGTATATCGGCTACTAAGCACTCAGTCTGGTCTCTTACTCTAGCAATATGCAGTGCTTAAGGCTAATACTATTGGGAGCGATATAATTCCCTCTTTATACATTGGGTATTTAATAACTGGGTACCCAAATACATTAAGGCATGAAATTTGTACCCCTTGAATGAGTAGTGCTTGAGACTAACACCTTCTGTAGGGCTGCAGCTTATTCCAGTAATGCTGGATATATTTTATATACACACCATTCCAAGATGGCCCCCACGTGTCCCACAAAACGTCATTAGTATGGTGGCTAGTCGTGAATCATGACATGAGTATTTTAAGACAGATGCAGTGGACATATTGAATAACTTAACAGGGTCCCACCAAGCAAAAGATAAGCCCCCACGTTTGTTGTTCTTTCAATGTTGAAAATTTAACTAGGAAAATAAATGCTTACAAGTTGTCCTGAATGAATAAGGACATGAATCTGTGAAAGTGTAGAGTCATAATACTCAGAGCGAGGTGTTCCCGCCCCTCGAGCAACATTGCAAATATTGAGAGCTACTAGGAAATGTCAGAGGAATCCTTGAAATCAAGGGTGGGTTATGGTATCCGGCACCGTTCAGTCATGGCCGCGGATGCCATGTAATGATGTGAACCAGCTAGGGGAGCCGTAATCTGGCCAATGAGAAAGCACGAAAATCGGCGCGTCTAGCCATGAACGGGGATGCCACGTGATGAGCAAAACCAATCAGGTGGGCCGAATTCCGGCCAATGAGAGATCACGAAAATCGGCACCGGGAGACACAAAAAGATCATCTGTGACACTCGTTCGGCGTTCGAGTAATGAGAAGACGCCGAACGAGTATTCTCCACGGGTGAGATCAGAGGGTCTAGGAGACAAGGGGGGAAGCTTTGCTAATGCGTGTGAGGGCTGCGCTGTAAAAGAGGCTAAACCCTTGTGCTTAATATTTCCTTGCAGTAACCTCATTGAAGGGAGATAGGACTTCGCTCACCATTGGGGGCATTTTCCTAGCGTTTTTTCCTCTCGGCTGGTATGAGGGGTTAAACCACGCAAAGGGTAATTATAATATCTTCTAATTGGGACAGCATGAATGTTAGACTGCATTAGTGTTAATATCTGCACTTCAGTTAGGTGGCCAGGAAGGTAACCCCATATATTTCTGTCTGTTTTTATTACAGCATTGGCAGCACAGTGCCTCTAGCAGTGGCATTCAAATTGAGTGGCCCTGAGGAAATTGCCTGATCTAAACCACGGCAATGAAACATGTCGGCTGTAAGTGGGGTGTGAAGTGATAGGTAGTCTTCACACTCTCCTTTTTTATATTCAAGTGTTTACTGTTTGCAACAAAGAAAGGAACATAAGTAAAGTTTAACATCCTGGTTGCACAGTATCTTATATGTCTAAATGTTTTATGTTGTTAGTTTTTGTTGCATATAAGTTGTGTTCACTGCACCACGCACTGTTTACTTTGGGTTTGAGACACGTTTCCGTTAAAGCTTGATGGCATCAATGATGATAACAGGGCCATCCTGGTGAGTACCAGCCAGGGGTCCCATTGGTGGTGCGCCCGTGAGGTGCCATCTCGCTCTTCACACATTTTTTGTCCGTTCAAAGTGTTTGTGAGTTCTGTGTTGTCTCGTATTGTTGAGATCAGAGCTAGGCTGCTTTTTATTTAAGCAATAGATTGAGACGTCGCGAGTATCCCTAGATTAAGGAACTCCCTGGTGTGATCATCTGCTGCATGCCTTTCCACCTAATCCCCTTATCCGTCTACTGCTTCTAAAGATTTAGCATTTCTTCCTTTCTGGCCCAGTGATCCTGCTCCCCCCTACTGAGCTTGATGGCTCTTTCACCACCTTGGAGAAGTCCCTTCCCTTAATACTTTGTCCTCTTTTTGCACTGCGGTGCCTTTTGCAGAGATTGCTTATGTCAATCTTGAGGTTAAGAGTGTCAGGTTTCAAAGTAGTGGGATACCAGAATATTTAGCAAAGGGTATTCAGTGCTCGAGACATCCTTCTACTGCGAAATCCAATGCTGAGCATTGGAAAAGGTTTCAACATTGGTGTTCTCTTAGCTCTTTCTCCTGTAGAATGTGACAATTACTTCTATCCTTCAATTCGTATCTGACTGTTTTCACAAGCAGCTGGCAGGAGCTACTTTGAGAGCACAGTGGTCTGCAATCAAAGCTTTCAGAGATGCTCTGGGACGAGTTGGTAAAGATGAGGATCTTGTGGTGAAATTGCTGAAGAGCTTTTATTCTTCAAGACCAATTTCCTGAACGGATCCTCCTTGGAACCTTCTGGTAATGCTAAGGGTCTTTAAGAGTTGCCTTTTGAATCTTAACCTCTGCCTTTGGTTGATGTAAATTATCTGTCAACGAAAGAAGTATTTTTGGTGGTAGTGATATCAGCCGGAAAGATTAGAGCTTTGATATGTTTACCTCCATTTCCTATGATGTTGAATGATGGGAGCATTGTTGAAACCTTATTGTGCTTTCCTCCCAAAAATTGTGTCTGGAATGTACAGGGGGCAAGAGATTTTGTTACAGATGTTCTTCCCGGAACCATGTTCTAAAGAGGAAGAACCTTTTCAATTGTTAGATGTTGAATGAGATGCTCCTTTCTATCAGGAAAGGTGTGAAGTTTATAGAAATTCTGATTACTTGTTTATAAACTTTGTTGGTGTGAATCAATGAAATAAGGTATGTAATAATACTGTGTCATGGTATATGTGCTACTATTTCAGTGACTTACACCTTAACTGAATTCGCATACCAGAGGGTGTTCAGAGCATATCTACTCGAGGAGCTGCAACACCATGAGCAGAAGTTCAGAGTGTTCCTTTATCTGAGACTTTTTCTTGCTGCGTCTTTGTCCACAGTTTTGTCATGTATTACAGAATTTAACAATTGGTTTGGAAAGACATTCTTTTGGTGAAAGGTTTTTGAATGCCTTGTTTTTACATTCGATTCGGCTCTGCTGGAGACTCAAATAAAAGAAAGAAGTGACTGTCTACCGGTGGTCATGACTTTTGACCCCATGGCCACCAAGATCCGCCAATCCATCAGGAAACATTGGTCCTTACTATCTACGGGAGACTTTAAGAATCCCCCCCCCCACGCTTTGCCTTTCGTAGAGCTAGTAATTTGAAGGACAAACTAGTCCACACCAGGACTAATGCAAGAGCTGAGACAGAAACGAAAACCATTCCAAATGGACATTTCCCCTGTGGAAATTATTCTGTGTGCCCTATGACGAAAAAAGCCACCACAGTGACATTACAATCTGGCAAGATATGGACACTGAACCATTTCAGTAATTGCAACACTTCTAATGTTGTATATAGACTGAGATGTGAATGTTGGTTGGAGTATATTGGTCTCACTACGCGCAAAATCAAACTCCGTATCCAGGAACATGTCAGTACAATCAGGATTGGGAAACTGACCACCAAGTTAGTGCAGCACTGCCACCGCAATAAGCACACCTTCACGTGGGTGGTATTAGAAAGAGTGATGGGTGACATCCAGACCATTGAGAGACGTTTGATTACCAAGGAGGCACGCTGCATATATCAAGAACAAAGTGAGCAGAGCGGATTAAATGAACTTTTGGAGTGGAACAAGCTACGTTGAGATAAATGACGTGAATGCTCCTTGGCCCAGCTGGTTGCTGGATCCTCTAGACATCTCTTTAGTATGAGATAATAAATTGACCTGTTTTTCACATTTTATAAACTAACATTTGACACTGCTTTTCGAATCTAAGCAGGAGATGTGATGGAGGTTATGCACGGTATCTGAAATGGCCCTGGCCATCCAACAGGGCCCGCAATGTTAACCCTGTCTGTATAGGGATTTGAGGACTTGGTCCCGTTGGATAGGGAAATGAGATACTCTTGTTACTAAAAACAGATGTATATCGGCTACTAAGCACTCAGTCTGGTCTCTTACTCTAGCAATATGCAGTGCTTAAGGCTAATACTATTGGGAGCGATATAATTCCCTCTTTATACATTGGGTATTTAATAACTGGGTACCCAAATACATTAAGGCATGAAATTTGTACCCCTTGAATGAGTAGTGCTTGAGACTAACACCTTCTGTAGGGCTGCAGCTTATTCCAGTAATGCTGGATATATTTTATATACACACCATTCCAAGATGGCCCCCACGTGTCCCACAAAACGTCATTAGTATGGTGGCTAGTCGTGAATCATGACATGAGTATTTTAAGACAGATGCAGTGGACATATTGAATAACTTAACAGGGTCCCACCAAGCAAAAGATAAGCCCCCACGTTTGTTGTTCTTTCAATGTTGAAAATTTAACTAGGAAAATAAATGCTTACAAGTTGTCCTGAATGAATAAGGACATGAATCTGTGAAAGTGTAGAGTCATAATACTCAGAGCGAGGTGTTCCCGCCCCTCGAGCAACATTGCAAATATTGAGAGCTACTAGGAAATGTCAGAGGAATCCTTGAAATCAAGGGTGGGTTATGGTATCCGGCACCGTTCAGTCATGGCCGCGGATGCCATGTAATGATGTGAACCAGCTAGGGGAGCCGTAATTTGGCCAATGAGAAAGCACGAAAATCGGCGCGTCTAGCCATGAACGGGGATGCCACGTGATGAGCAGAACCAATCAGGTGGGCCGAATTCCGGCCAATGAGAGATCACGAAAATCGGCACCGGGAGACACAAAAAGATCATCTGTGACACTCGTTCGGCGTTCGAGTAATGAGAAGACGCCGAACGAGTATTCTCCACGGGTGAGATCAGAGGGTCTAGGAGACAAGGGGGGAAGCTTTGCTAATGCGTGTGAGGGCTGCGCTGTAAAAGAGGCTAAACCCTTGTGCTTAATATTTCCTTGCAGTAACCTCATTGAAGGGAGATAGGACTTCGCTCACCATTGGGGGCATTTTCCTAGCGTTTTTTCCTCTCGGCTGGTATGAGGGGTTAAACCACGCAAAGGGTAATTATAATATCTTCTAATTGGGACAGCATGAATGTTAGACTGCATTAGTGTTAATATCTGCACTTCAGTTAGGTGGCCAGGAAGGTAACCCCATATATTTCTGTCTGTTTTTATTACAGCATTGGCAGCACAGTGCCTCTAGCAGTGGCATTCAAATTGAGTGGCCCTGAGGAAATTGCCTGATCTAAACCACGGCAATGAAACATGTTGGCTGTAAGTGGGGTGTGAAGTGATAGGTAGTCTTCACACTCTCCTTTTTTATATTCAAGTGTTTACTGTTTGCAACAAAGAAAGGAACATAAGTAAAGTTTAACGTCCTGGTTGCACAGTATCTTATATGTCTAAATGTTTTATGTTGTTAGTTTTTGTTGCATATAAGTTGTGTTCACTGCACCACGCACTGTTTACTTTGGGTTTGAGACACGTTTCCGTTAAAGCTTGATGGCACCAATGATGATAACAGGGCCATCCTGGTGAGTACCAGCCAGGGGTCCCATTGGTGGTGCGCCCGTGAGGTGCCATCTCGCTCTTCACACATTTTTTGTCCGTTCAAAGTGTTTGTGAGTTCTGTGTTGTCTCGTATTGTTGAGATCAGAGCTAGGCTGCTTTTTATTTAAGCAATAGATTGAGACGTCGCGAGTATCCCTAGATTAAGGAACTCCCTGGTGTGATCATCTGCTGCATGCCTTTCCACCTAATCCCCTTATCCGTCTACTGCTTCTAAAGATTTAGCATTTCTTCCTTTCTGGCCCAGTGATCCTGCTCCCCCCTACTGAGCTTGATGGCTCTTTCACCACCTTGGAGAAGTCCCTTCCCTTAATACTTTGTCCTCTTTTTGCACTGCGGTGCCTTTTGCAGAGATTGGTTATGTCAATCTTGAGGTTAAGAGTGTCAGGTTTCAAAGTAGTGGGATACCAGAATATTTAGCAAAGGGTATTCAGTGCTCGAGACATCCTTCTACTGCGAAATCCAATGCTGAGCATTGGAAAAGGTTTCAACATTGGTGTTCTCTTAGCTCTTTCTCCTGTAGAATGTGACAATTACTTCTATCCTTCAATTCTTATCTGACTGTTTTCACAAGCAGCTGGCAGGAGCTACTTTGAGAGCACAGTGGTCTGCAATCAAAGCTTTCAGAGATGCTCTGGGACGAGTTGGTAAAGATGAGGATCTTGTGGTGAAATTGCTGAAGAGCTTTTATTCTTCAAGACCAATTTCCTGAACGGATCCTCCTTGGAACCTTCTGGTAATGCTAAGGGTCTTTAAGAGTTGCCTTTTGAATCTTAACCTCTGCCTTTGGTTGATGTAAATTATCTGTCAACGAAAGAAGTATTTTTGGTGGTAGTGATATCAGCCGGAAAGATTAGAGCTTTGATATGTTTACCTCCATTTCCTATGATGTTGAATGATGGGAGCATTGTTGAAACCTTATTGTGCTTTCCTCCCAAAAATTGTGTCTGGAATGTACAGGGGGCAAGAGATTTTGTTAAAGATGTTCTTCCCGGAACCATGTTCTAAAGAGGAAGAACCTTTTCAATTGTTAGATGTTGAATGAGATGCTCCTTTCTATCAGGAAAGGTGTGAAGTTTATAGAAATTCTGATTACTTGTTTATAAACTTTGTTGGTGTGAATCAATGAAATAAGGTATGTAATAATACTGTGTCATGGTATATGTGCTACTATTTCAGTGACTTACACCTTAACTGAATTCGCATACCGGAGGGTGTTCAGAGCATATCTACTCTAGGAGCTGCAACACCATGAGCAGAAGTTCAGAGTGTTCCTTTATCTGAGACTTTTTCTTGCTGCGTCTTTGTCCACAGTTTTGTCATGTATTACAGAATTTAACAATTGGTTTGGAAAGACATTCTTTTGGTGAAAGGTTTTTGAATGCCTTGTTTTTACATTCGATTCGGCTCTGCTGGAGACTCAAATAAAAGAAAGAAGTGACTGTCTACCGGTGGTCATGACTTTTGACCCCATGGCCACCAAGATCCGCCAATCCATCAGGAAACATTGGTCCTTACTATCTACGGGAGACTTTAAGAATCCCCCCCCCACGCTTTGCCTTTCGTAGAGCTAGTAATTTGAAGGACAAACTAGTCCACACCAGGACTAATGCAAGAGCTGAGACAGAAACGAAAACCATTCCAAATGGACATTTCCCCTGTGGAAATTGTTCTGTGTGCCCTATGACGAAAAAAGCCACCACAGTGACATTACAATCTGGCAAGATATGGACACTGAACCATTTCAGTAATTGCAACACTTCTAATGTTGTATATAGACTGAGATGTGAATGTGGGTTGGAGTATATTGGTCTCACTACGCGCAAAATCAAACTCCGTATCCAGGAACATGTCAGTACAATCAGGATTGGGAAACTGACCACCAAGTTAGTGCAGCACTGCCACCGCAATAAGCACACCTTCACGTGGGTGGTATTAGAAAGAGTGATGGGTGACATCCAGACCATTGAGAGACGTTTGATTACCAAGGAGGCACGCTGGATATATCAAGAACAAAGTGAGCAGAGGGGATTAAATGAACTTTTGGAGTGGAACAAGCTACGTTGAGATAAATGACGTGAATGCTCCTTGGCCCAGCTGGTTGCTGGATCCTCTAGACATCTCTTTAGTATTAGATAATAAATTGACCTGTTTTTCACATTTTATAAACTAACATTTGACACTACTTTTCGAATCTAAGCAGGAGATGTGATGGAGGTTATGCACGGTATCTGAAATGGCCAGTGACTTACACCTTAACTGAATTCGCATACCGGAGGGTGTTCAGAGCATATCTACTCGAGGAGCTGCAACACCATGAGCAGAAGTTCAGAGTGTTCCTTTATCTGAGACTTTTTCTTGCTGCGTCTTTGTCCACAGTTTTCTCATGTATTACAGAATTTAACAATTGGTTTGGAAAGACATTCTTTTGGTGAAAGGTTTTTGAATGCCTTGTTTTTACATTCGATTCTATTTTTTTCTTTATTGAATCATTAATTAAAATGACAAATGTTGTGCATTATTTTCTTGGATGCTCTGGTGCTTGAAAGCCAGTCTAGCTTTGGATTACTTAAACATTAAAGACTTAGACTAGGGACAATGACCCAGTTAATTACCACTAATCTTCATTATTGTTAGCCCTACTCATCTTCCTCACAGTCATTATGTTACCTGCCCACCCTCCCTGAAAGCTTGACTTTATTAGGCTTGATATTATCAGGAAGTTCCTTGGATAAGCTAGTAGTTATAACGCCCAGATGGTGGGCGGAGGTATGATATAAGTTCCTGTTTCTTTCTCCTGTGTGAGGTGGAGCCATCTCAAAAGTAATGTCTGTGACTATAACGTGCAGAGCTAAAAGTAATGACATTACCGCTTGGCAACCGGGGGCATTATCTTTAACCCCTCCCCTGCTGGTGACGGAACCACTCCGTCATCAGCCACGGTCGCGCTGTGCTGATGACGGAGCGGTTCCGTCACGGCCCGCTTGGAACGCCTGCGCGGCGCAGATTCTGCGCCTGCGCTGAACGTGACGGAACCGCTCCGTCATAAGCACAGCGCAACCGCAGCTGGTGACGGAGCGGTTCCGTCACCAGCATGCGCCCGCCGCGCGGCCGCCTTGCCCCCTTAGCACTGCGGCGGAATAGCCGCCGCAGTGAAGGGGTTAAAGGACCTGTAGCCACAGTTCACACACATGTTTAAGATATTGAGACTACTGTAATGCGTATAGCTTTTAAAACAAAAACATTACTAGCTGAACTTGAGTGTTCATCTATAAGTGTGTCAGACCACTGATGCCTTGTCCATGAACTAAACATATTTTAGTTGTGTATTCCATGCTTAAGACAAGGCCTACTTTATTGAAATCACACACTCTAAACCTACCTTCATCATCGGAACAAGGAACAAGTGAGGATTCCAGGCTTACTGGACTCATTCAGAGTATGGACTTGTTGGCGCGGGGAACCATGCAATACTGATGACCCAAACTTTACCTCAACCAAACACCCACCATTTCGATGAAACTGAGATAGTATTAAACCTCAGTTTCACGAGGCAATGTCCCCCTGAGGTAAGGCACCTCTTAGCACATCAATAATATCAGAAACACAGTCAATTAAGTAAAAGGACGCACTCAATATTCGAGTTCTAGATCAGTGGAATAGGTT
Organism: Lissotriton vulgaris; assembly: GCF_964263255.1. Taxonomy (NCBI): domain Eukaryota; kingdom Metazoa; phylum Chordata; class Amphibia; order Caudata; family Salamandridae; genus Lissotriton; species Lissotriton vulgaris. The sequence goes on along the minus strand of NC_141693.1, from coordinate 1,059,546,883 downwards.
AAAGATTTGTAACAAAAAATCAAAGTATAGTACAGGTTAATTACCATGACGGCTCTCAGGAAATAGAGCACCACATGGAAAAACAAAATCAATCATATTCTAAGCCCAAGTGGGCACCAAAATCCAGAGAGAAACCAACAGCATTTCTAGTAGAACAGGAAACCCCCAAAATAGGGGTTTTATACATTACTTTTGCATATGGAATTAACAGAAAAGCAGAATCATTGTGGTATGATCAAACATGTTACATTGGGCACATATCAGCACACAGTCTAATAAACCGTCATATTTCCTTAGCACCTAAGCACAATCCCTCTACATGGATAATTATTCTGCCCCCTCTATGATATTGTCATCTGGAGATGGTACAACACACTATTTACAGTTTTTTACATGAATGAATAGGGTACTAGCGGAAAGACTGAATACATAGTTGCAGCTTTGTGACTGAGTTGGGGAAACTTAATAAAAAATAGCATGAACAATGACAATGGAAATAAAAAATAATCTAATAGACTTGGTACTGTGGAAATGAGAGGCAGCGACGCACAGGCGAAGGACAAGGATTACATCCATTTTGGAAAACATGACTGCTAGGCCCAAATTGGGGCCTAGTTGGCAAGAGTCATGAAAACGTATTTCTACACATCATAGGAAATTAGTTTCAAATACAAAAGCACTATATTCGTGTATACTTGCGAAATTGAGACTGAAACTATTTTCTGCACATTGCTAATGATGCACCAAAATATAAATGCGCAAAATTCCTCTACAGACTCTGGTCAACTGAATCCACGGTAGGTGGGTTCATGTCATTGACTGAGGTTTGTAGATAGAACATCACCCAAGACCTCCTCTTGGAATCTGAAGCTGAAACTTCGGATGCTGTAGCTGGAGCACATTGTTTGTACAGTATCCAGCACATTGGTGGCAGACTGCTTTTTAACTTCCTGCTGAAAGTGACTCGAAGCTTGTCTTTGTTACTCACCAAATGCCCTGCTGCTGAAGGAATGAGCCCCAGCCTTCCCCAAGATATGTAAGTGATTATTTGTGATAGCCCAAAGTGTGGGCACCCTGCAAGGATCCTGCGGAAGTATCTGGAGGCCTCGCACCAGAGGGGAGTACTGCAGGGCCTGTTTAGTTGAAGTGTCACTGTGGACAACCAATAAGTGACCAGGGCATCACAGGCTCTGAGGAGTACAAGTATGTGAACATTATGTGAACTGCATGTGTTTCATCTGGCCTCCTATTAAGAGTTATGGAACTTACACGCCTTTTAGGCTATGTTTATGCTTTTAATTTTGTTGTAGACTTGAATAATGTTTGTTTCATTTTAATGCTTTGCACCTATTTTTGCCTCACTCGTGTGTTAAGTATGACACTATTAGAAATGAATGGACTGTGATATGTGATATTTCTGTTGAAAACGACTTTGTAGGAAGAATATGACATGGAAATTAATATGAAATGAATTAAAAAGAATTACACAAGTGACACATGTTGAAATATGTATGACTTATGTTGGCATGAATGTTATTTCTCAAAATGAATGTCACATTGATATGAATATACCACAACGAATAAGACATCCTTTGAAATAAATAATGGCTGTCTTGAAACGTACGCTGTAGCTTTTGCTCAAAGGTATGTGTAAGCCAACCATGATTTCCATGAAACTTACTTTTAACGAGACATTGTGATTTCTGTTAAGGGAAAGAATTAAACTCAAGCGGTTTTCAAACATTTGCACCTAGTGAAATATTTCTTCATTATGTACCGTTAACAATTAAATTCAGGCATACATCTTTGAATGTTATAAATAGTGTGATGAATAAGCATCCATATCACATAGCTCTATCTTTCCAAGCCTGCCCCTCCGGTTCGTAGGCTTCTGATTTCATGATTCTGATTTCATGAACGGGTTACTGACCTGCATTGCAGCAGGTAGGTCTTCCCTGGTGCAGAAGATGACTGTCCTTTCTTCTCATAGTTCACTATTTTAGTGTCTTTTCAAGTTGTTAACATTTGTTAAGTTTTGTCCAATCGAGACCTTTAACGTTATTATTTATTTTGACATTTTAAAGAGGTCTACAAACTCACAATGTGCCACAGTGTGTCGCAAGGTATTGGCACTTTTTTTTCGACCGATTTCTGGTGAAAAGTGGATATCACACTGTGAATTCAAGATGACCTTGAAACCCCTAGTGAGAGTAGGTTTCCAGTTTGAGTGTGGGGCCTCTACACAGTTGAGGACCATTACTTTTTTGCTAACCTTCCCAGGACGTCAGACTCGGAACCCTTTTATCTTTGGCGATGGTAGTGGCTGGTCAGGTGTTCTAACCATCCAGGCCCTCCTGTCTGTCCATGACTCTCGAAATGTCCATACTTCCATGCTTACCCAGAAACTTGGATGTGAGGTGAGCACCAGAGACTGCGGGACATTGACAGAATGAGTACTTCAGCAGATGCAACACTAGCAGCAAGCCCCCCCTCCCCTTCCATGGCCCCAGCACGGATGCTTAGGCACTGCTTGGATTAAAGGCCTGGCCCCCTTTCCATGCTTCTCCCAATCAAGGTCCAGCCTCTTCTCCATTTGTGGTGCAAATATTTTTAGGTTTGGCATGTGCACTTTAAAAAGTTAATGCCCAATTTATCAGCCGCGCAAGTCGAGGCGTATGCCAAGTATGAGATCCAATGGTAAATTCACACCAACGTTCATGCAAATCTTGCGTTTAGTAGAAGAATTCTCCTGCAAAAACTTTCTTTTGCAGCAAGCCTGAATTTGGCCAAGTTTGCAAACTTCAGAAACTTCTCAAAGTTCTGAAGTTTCTCAAAGGTCAAATCTTTTCAACTTTGCAATATTTGAGGGATATTTTGCACTTCCTAGTATGATGATTTGACTCGCTGGGATTTGAGCTCACTACCTCACATCAGCTGTTCAACTCACTGAGCAATCTTGCCGGCATAGGCGCAATTTTGCTAGCCTTTAGGGCAGAAGTCTGTAAACCTTTATAGGTGGAGCCCCACTTCTAAACCTTTTCAAGCGTTGAGCCCCCTCCACACCACCTGACGACATTTTTGGAAGCTGGTACTCTGCATCATCGACAGCCATCCTCACCTGCAAAGTCCTAATTGTGTATGGCAAATACTATTATACAAATGAACAGTGTTTAGTATACAGAAGGTCTGGGAGCGCCTGTGGTTAGGCAAATGCTTATTACACAGCTAAAATGAAAAGTCTCCAAGAAAAATGTTGCACAAAACAATTTACAATGGTGCTCTGTTTTTCACACAAAACACATAATTTGACATAGATTGATGAACACACTTCCAAAACTAATGTGACAGATGTGCCTGTCTCTCACCACAGAGACAGTCTATTTGTGGATGGATTTTTGCTAATGCTATCCTGAGGTTGTGCTGCACTACCAGCCTTGAGCGTTACTAAGTCTTCAAGTACAGAGAACACAATCTTGCATAAATATGACATGCTCAAAGGCAAGAGAGTTCTGACTGCAATTTCCCTCACAGATAAATGTTCTGCAGACATCTTCTGCCAAAACGCCCCCAATGAGAGTTTACTAAATTGCATCTGCAATGTGCGGTCACTCTGGACATCAATAAGTACATCCTGCATGTGAATCGGGAGATGGTCGCCCGCATCTGCCTGAAATTGTTTAAATACCTAGTCATTGATATGAATATTTTCCTCAGGGAAATACTTTTGAAAACTGTCCCTGAGAGATGACAGGTGATTTTTCTATTAATTCAGAAACATTCGGAAGTTCATATTCTGTTTCTTCAAAATCATCTGCTAAACATGGGAATGACTCAAACAGGCCAGCATCAATTATTCTTCTTCATAGCGCCAGCTTCTTCTTGAAAATAAATATTATTTATACATGGTAAAATACGTTATTTCAGCTTCTTTCAAAGACAGAATCAGGGAATTTAATTTCTCAAAGATGTCATCAAGGTATGCGAAAAGCTCAAGCCAGCGGGAATTGCAGAGTTGTTCATCTTTCATATTTGCAGGAGTTCAAATCCAGAAGAAATTACTGTACATCATTCCTTAATTCAAAAATTCGATTCAGCACTTTTCCCCGGGAAAGCCATCAGACTTGTGTGTGAAGCAGCTAGCTATTTTTGTTCAGTTCCCATTACTGCACATAAAATTACAAATAGTTGAGCTCTTGTTGGGTGGCTCTTTATGAAATTAACTATTTTAACAACATAATTTAGTATATCCTGAAGTTTAACATCCATGTTTTGGTCAGCAAGGGCTTCCCTGTGTGCCATACAGTGTATCCACAGAATATGTGGAGCGACTGTCAACACTTTAACTTTTAAGCCAGCCCTAGTACCACAAATGGAAGAAGCACCATCTATTTATTTATTTATTTATTTATTTATGCGATTTTCTATAGCGCGAACTTTACCTGAAGTTGTCAGAGCACTTTACATAAGCACCAGTTGAAAAACATAAGGATTTAGGATTACATGCGTTACAAAAAGGATACACACGGAAAAAATTGCAAATGTACAAGATGTAAAGTCACACAAGGAGAAGATACAAGTGGATATACTCTAAGAGTCACATAAGAATGGTAGATAGCATAAAGGTCTACCGCATATACTAGTGATTAGAGTTATCTCTATATACATAGGGAAGGGATACGAATGGATATACTCTAAGAGTCACATAGGAATGGTAGAAAGTACAAAGGTCTACTGCATATACTAGTGATTAGAGTTATCTCTATATACATAGGGAAGGGATACTTATGGATACACTCTAAGAGTCACATAGGAATACAAAGGTCTACAGTATGTACTAGTGATTAGAGTTATCCCTATATACATATATATACACACATAGTAGAATTTCTTAGGCAGAGTTCCCTTAAGTGGGTTCGTAGGGGGGCATGTGGTCACAACACCAAGGGAGTGCCCCTGGCCATTTTGAAGTCAGAATGCTCTTCGTGCGTACAGACTTGCTGACGGGACGATGGACAGAGCGATTCGTTTTTTCCAAGTGGTTCCCCTTGGTGCTCTCATGAGTGTATGTGCTCCGCTTAGTCAAATTGGGGGCATTGGGAGTCAGCGAGCTTCATTTGTTGTTGGTGAGGTCGCGCGTGGCGGCCATTTTGGGGTCAGGCGTCCTACCTCAGGCGCTGCTCCGGTGGAGAGTTGGACTTGAATCCTTCCAAAAATAAGATCAGCAGTCCGTGCACATGGCTGAGTATTCGGTCGGACTGGGGTCTCACTTGGTGGTTTCTCGTGGGGCTGCAGAGAAGGTTCCAGGCGTGCTGCAGGGGGATCCTGGTCGGGCTGTTGTTTCATCAGGGGAGTGGCGTAGGAAGCATCCATTAGTTTTCAGCGGACGGTGCCAGGTCCGGGCGCGAGGGCGCCTTCTGCCCCGCTTCCTCCTGTCTCCGTCCGGCTCCCTCCGCAGAATCTGCCGCAGTGCCTTTGAGATGCCCCCAAATCTGCCTCCTTCACCAGGCGTCTACTCGTCCGTGCAGGGCCGCCATTTTAAAGTCTCGGTCAGACGGGCTGCTGCGGGCGAGAAAATGCACTTTTCTTCCGTGCCGATCTCGCTACTGCCCCGATCTCGCTCTCAAGTGGGCTCCGGCTGTTCCGCAACTGAATGCAGTGTCTGGAGCCCGGGGAAAACAACAGGATTACTGGAAACGGAGGGTGGCCGCGGAGGAGCTCCGGGGACCGCTTCCGACACAGTTTTCCCATTTTAAGCCTTGAAGATCCACAAAGGTATTGACAGAGTTGAATGCATAACAGTATCAAACACAAGCAATTAAATCTGCTTCCTTTGAAAAGTACGTTGCTTCATCCAACTGCAAAGCATACAAACTCAATTTCAACCGGGCTATGAGCTGTCCGTGGATATCTTCTGTCATTTCAGAGATGCTGCGGCAAACTGTTGTGTCTGAGATGGGTATTGTATTAAACTTATCTGCTGCCTTTTCACCAAGCATTGTCTTAGCCATGTCAAGAATTACTGGGACAATTACTTTTTCTCCATTCTTAAATGGCTTTTTGTTTTTGGCAATATGGTATGCCGACTGATGAAATGAGACAAGAATGGACAGAAGGAAAGAAAGAATGAAATACACATGAAAGCAAACAAAAAGATGATAAGAAGAAGAAAATAAAGAAGCATAAAAAGAAAGAAGATGGAAAGATGAATGAGAGAAATAGGTAAATACAGGTAAATGTACAGTTTTTGGCCAAATTCCTTTAAAATCATGCTATAATAGTCATCCTTTTGCATAATGTTCAGCAAATTTCCACAGGGTACAATTCCCAGGATACTGGGAAGAGTTGGGATTCCTCACGTTACTCTTGCATTTATTACTATATAAGAGTCAAAGTGCAGGGACTTTTATTCTTCTGGCTACTCCTTTGTGCCAAGAATTAAAGAAAAAGCATCATCCTTTGGTGTGAATTAGGAGAGGGGAAGAGATATCCATCTGGGGCCATATTACATAGGGTGCCCGGTGCGCAACTGGCATTTGCGCCCTCTTTGCGCGCCCTCCCTGAGCACTTTAGTATTATAGAAGGGGGCGCAGCCGTTTGTACGTCTCCTTCTATAATACCGATAGCGCTGGCACACTTAAAGAGCCAGCGGTATCGACAGTGCTATTCCCTCATTTGCATAGGGGCGTGCCCTATGCAAATGAGGGAATTCCTTTTACTCTGCCCCCATGCCATATTACAGACACAGGCACAGAGTCAGAGAAGCCCTCAGAAGGCACACTGACAGTGCACCATTTAAAAGGTGGTGCACTGTCTGTGTGCCCCTAAAGAGCAGCCCTCTGCCGGTGTTAAAGGGGTCCCATGGACCCTCCAGACATCCCCTTGCAGGCGAGTGCGGTCACTGACTGCATCCGCCTGCAAGAGGATCTATAATCCCCTGTGAAAGTGCAGGCGGATGCCGCCTGCACGGTGAAAGCACGGAGCGGCTGCTCCATGTTTTCACATGAATGCACTGCCCCCCAGGGCAGCGCAAGTTCGCAGCTGCCCCCATTGAATCCCATTCACCATAATGGGGCACATTGGCATTGTTTGCTCCCAGCGTACCTTTCCAAAGGTGCTCTGGGCGCAGACAATGCAAATACGTATTACGGCCCCTGATGGCTGCATGGCACAATGTGATAAGGTGGAGAAGTGTGGAAGCAGAGGTCAGCCCGGGACCAGGGTTCAATTCCTGGCTCGGTGGGGTCTTGAGTCCTAAAATGTCCATGGACTCGACAATTCTCGCTCCGGTGCCTACTCGATTCATGGGTTCACACTCTGCGACTCTTGGCAATAGCTTGCTTAATCTCCACAATGGCCTCGCGGTGGGATGCCTGGCTTTCACCTTGCGGTTACCCTGCCGGGGTTATCTCACAGGGGAATACCAGGACGGGTTCCGTAAGCAAGTGCTTAGAAACCGCTCGGTGATTTGCGCTATATAAATTCCTGTACATTTACATTTACATACTAGAAAACATCTGATTTATCCCGGCATCCCAACTTGAACAAATCGTATGATCCTCAGCAAGTATTTTATTTCCCCATGCCTCCTTTGTTGCCAATATTGCATTTGAGAGCACTTTGAAATACCCAAGTTTAGGGTGTGATATACAAACACCATGTAGGAATCTAGACCACTCAAAGGGTGCACGTGGCAACTACCATGCCTCTTAGTTAACTAATGCCATCGTTGCCATGACCGGAGATCGTGTGACATTAATATTTTTATGGTCATGTTTAAAAATGTTCACTTTTAATATATGTTTTTTAAATTTAGGTATATAGGGCCCGATGTAGGTCGGTCGGTAACGGCCGAAAATCGGTATTTTCGGCCGTTACCGATCGGTATACATGATTTGACATGTAGGTGCACTATTTTACCGAATCGGTAACTTTACCGATTCGGTAAAGTTACCGATTCTGTAAAATACAGAATCGGTAACTTTACCGATTCGGTAAAGTTACCGAATCGGTAAAATACCGATTCGGTAGTTTTACCGATTCGGAGCCACCCATATGTAGGTGGGACTCTTCAGAGTCCCAGGAGCCTTAACGAATCGGTATTTTACCATCAAATCCTATTTGATGGTAAAATAACGATTCCGGTGTGCATGCACATGTGTGCATGCACACCTATGCCATGTGACAGGCAGACCTGCCCTTAGGGCAGGTATGCCTGCCACATGGCACCCGTGCCTGTTTTGGGGGTGCCAGAGGGTGTCAAAGTGACACCCCCTGCACCCTTGAGAAATTCGGTATTTACCGATTCGGTAAATACCGAATCGGTAATGTCCATTCATTCCTATGGGCTTCAAAGCCCATAGGAATGAATGGGCATTACCGAATCGGTATTTACCGAATCGGTAAATACCGAATTCATCCGATTCGGTATTCCAGCACATCTGGAATACCTACATATCGGACCCATTGATTTACCGATTTTAAATTACCGAATCGGTAAAATTCGGTAATTTAAAATCGGTAAATCAATTTTACCTACATCGGGCCCATAATGTGATGTACAATGTTGATACACTTCTCCATATTGTAGAAAAATGCTTTTTTTTATTTTCAAGAGTCTCTACATGAAGTATTGCACAATGTATGCGCAAAAAATGTAAGGGTTCGGCTGTGGATGGGCCAGGCCTCTGGCTCTGACTTTTTATTTGTTTGTTTGTCCTTTTCTGCTCCCTATCTCTTTATCTCAGTTTTTGCAGGTCCTTTTTCACCCCAGCTTTCTCCCTTTACTATTGACTACATCCTTCTCTTTCTCCTTCTGTCCCCTTTTGTGTTATTAGGTCGAGCCTGGGCTGCGCATACGCTGCTGCGAGGCATGAGGTAGTGAAGTATGGCTTTGAAGCCCCACCCACTCTCCGCCCTTATTTTTAATTGGCTTGTGTCATTGTCCTTTATAAATGCTGGCTTCTGACCATAAATAGGCTTGTTAGTCCCTCTTGATATCGCCTTGTCTGCATTTGTTACCTCCCATAAGGACTGGACCTTTTACTTGGATTGCTACATGGTCTGCGTTATAAATCAGTGAGCACTATTTTGTTTATTGACTAATGGGGACAATGGCGGCTGCTTTTTGCATTTTCAGCGCGCCCACACAGGACAATGGCGGCTGCTTTTCATGTGGAGCCCTATGTCGCTTAAACTTTAAAAGTGGCTGCCCACTACCCCCATAGCATTCACAGCACAATAGTGGCGCTTTAAAAAAAATGCTTTTAAGAAGAACGTGGCGTCCACTTCAGGTACACCGCGCTTTCTTTTAGCTTTTATGTTTTTACTTTAATGGTAAGCACGGTGCCCGCTTCATGGACACCACGCTCTGCAATACAATAAGTCTCGATTTTGCTGAAGTTTGACCAATTGGTATTGTAAATGACAATGCCTTTTAATATTATGAAAGGCATTGCCATTTACAATGGCTATAGCTCAAAATCTCACTTTTGTGAGACCTATTGCATTGCATATGCTTGTTCTTTCTCTCGCTGTGAGTCCAAGTCTGTTGAGGCAAAACAAGTGACCGTCCCCGAAAAACGAGTGCACTGGCCCATCTGCAACAACCGGCTCAAATTAAGAATTTCCAGACTGGTTTCACAAACTTCTTTCAACAGCCGTGTTTTTTTTAGGGAAGGTTGCAAGAACCGGTTTAGCGATTGCCACCGTTCATTGACATTAGCCATCTGTGGTTTTGTTTTTCTTAGCTTTCTTTGCTTTTCTTTCTGTCGCTTGGTATTGTGAGCTGTGCTCACTTCACAATCTAGGCTTTACTATAAGTGCTTTATACTATACTTACATTTACAGTTCTACTTAACATGCATTATATGTGTTATATTGTTGTCATACTTAACTAATATGTTTTCTTTAGTGTCAGTCCAATAAATAGGCAAGACAAGAGGAAAGAAACTAGAGAATATCGATAGATCTTTTACACGAGGCCCATCTGATTATGCAGCAGAAAAACTCGGCGGGTAGGTGGAGGTCAGAGTCACCACTCACTCAACTCTAACTCTAGAGCTGTCGGGACCTGATTCACAAAGCCTTTTTCATGCTTAAGCCCAACTTAAGTGTGCAAATGTCTAAATTTCTGGGTATGAGAATTCATCAAAGGAGGAATATGCTCTTGTAAATGTATTCATTCAAGTTTATTATATAACCCATCTTTCAAAAACATTACACTTGAATAAATCTCCTAAGGGGGCAGGAAGGGTCATTCCAGGGCAGGATGACTTTAGATATTTGGGAACAGTGGCACACGTTTGTGGGTATTCACAAACTTGTCTGATCCATTCCAACCACCCTGAAACATTTAGAGATTTACTTCTTTCAAAGGCAGTAAATCCCTTTGTAGGGTGGGAATGGACTGGCAACACCACCACTATTGGCAGGGATGTACAGAAAGGAGTATCCCTATAGGGAAAAGTGCTTTCACTGAGGAATAAACAATAATCAGGTCCTCAGCAGTGCTGGAATTGGACAGAATTTACTCTGGGAACAATAAATTGGCTTTTAAGGTGTGACAGAGGACAGGGGGTGCAGTCACAAGAGGCAGAGCTTGAAAAGCAGAGTGACACTAAACGTATGCATTTATTTATTTTTTAAATCTGCTGCAAAGAAATTGACAACAGAGGACATCTGTGACAGTAAATTTGTTCTAGACTGTTTAGTTGGTCACAAAGAAGCTGCAATTTAAAATATCCTATATGGTTAATACACCTGGTATAGAGCTCATTGTGTGCTCAGCAACTCTCAGGTGGTTATAATAGCGGCAAGATAACTCTAGTTGTTAACACAGTCCTGGGAGAGTTGTGTGTTTTGTCCAGTCACAGTTTTGACTTGTAAAGTAGTATATAGAATTGCCTGCTGCAACACCGTGTAACATGCAATCACAGATTTATATTTTATTTAGATAGGTAAGTGGGCTACTGCTTTTGACATTGAGTTTAGATCCTTAGTGTCTTTTTTCTCAATCTGTTGTTAGTCTAACATTCGGTTTCTTTGAGCAGTAATAAAGTCTTATTCACAGTTTTGACTTGTAAAGTAGTATATAGAATTGCCTGCTGCAACACCGTGTAACATGCAATCACAGATTTATATTTTATTTAGATAGGTAAGTGGGCTACTGCTTTTGACATTGAGTTTAGATCCTTAGTGTCTTTTTTCTCAATCTGTTGTTAGTCTAACATTCGGTTTCTTTGAGCAGTAATAAAGTCTTATTAGTACAGACAAGCACAATCACGATGTTAACCATTATATCCTGACTATGCGTTTCTCCTGACCATTCACTCTTAACATATAATGTTAACAAGTATGGATGATATGTGATTCCTACACCTTATAACTCTCATTGTCTCATATAGCATTTCTGGTAAATTGATTTAAACACTTGTATGATTTATTGTGCCTGTGTGTGTGATGTGAAGTGCTCTGACATCCTACACTGGAATGAGTAGAGCTATATAAAGGATTAAATAAAAAAATGTAGGTACCATTTAAATCCATAATCATTTAATTACTTGTACGACAGAGACATCTTGCATTCTTAAAGTGCTAGCACATCTCTTACATAGGGAGTTGAACAAAGATAAAAAAATCTGCCTACAGTAGTTTTTCTTAACTACTTGTGAAGTGATACGTTATGTGCCCTTGTTTCCTTCCATTGGATTGGCGTCTAGGTGTAAGGCTCCAGATGGCTCCCAGCTAGGATGATACTTGAAAGTACAGGAGGGGTGTTAGAACTGGGGGTCTCTAGTTGGCAGAGGTAAGTACCTTTGACCAAATAGGGACCCCTACTTCTAGTCAGGGTAGAGAGATACACACTGTAGATAACCCCTGCTCACCCCCTAGGTAGCTTGGCACGAGCAGACAGGCTTATCCCCAAGGCAATGTGTATAATATTTGCACTTAACACACACAATGACTCTAAACACACCACAAACTTAGACCACACAGGTAGATATATAAAATATATTTATATCTTTATCTAGAAAAGCAATGCAGTACATCATCTCTTTATATTCTTGTAAGGTTGCACTATTTTCAAGGAAGTCTTTATAACATTTAACTCTCAGTCTCACAAGGTTCAAACAGCAAGTTTAGCATGCTGTAACTCTTTAAAAGTGTCTCAATGTCGTTTTTAGCGCTATTCTACTGAAGCGCCTCCGCGGTCACACAAAAAAAATCTCTCCTCACCGAGAGAGACCCTCAAGTAGTCCCCGCCGATCTCGCTAGCTCACAGCCTGCTCTCGACAATCCAACGAGCGGCTGGGAGCGGAGTTACCTGTAAGCGGGGTACGGGTGGTGACGAGCGGAACACGCAGGTCACTCTGCAGGGACAGGGCGTTCATCGCACTCAAACGCGGCTCTTCTTCTTGCCCAGATCGCCTTTGGTTGCGAAGGGGGAAGCGTCACTCTACTTCAGCTCTCCTCACCTTCCAGCGTCGGCTCCTGGTGCAGTCCAATCCCTGCACGGCTACTCAGACAAGCCCTTCGTGATGTCACGGCTCCTTCTTTCGGCCAACCAATACCAGCGCGGCGTTGACTGAGGGGGCTCGTCGCTCTGAGCCAATCAGGGCTCCGCTTCTTCGGTTTCTCCTTCGGCGGCCCCGGCCAGGCACAGCGAGATTCCCAGGCTGTTTCTTGCCCTGGGCAGCGGCGGTGAAAAGCGGCACGGTGATTTTCAAGTGGCCAGAGGCGGGCAGAGTGCTCGGGAAGCCACCAAAGCTTTTTAAAGGATAAGTCACGAGGGGAGGCACAACGATCCTCCGGTCTTCTGCCCTGAGGTGCCGATGAGCACACCGATCTTCTGGCACGGCCACTAGTTAACTCACGCACCAAGGAGCAACTGGAGCACGGTCTCCACAGCGTCTTATTGTTTCTGGGGACCCTTTTGACCCTGGGTTCCATGACAGGAGGCCAGCTCTTCTCAGGCCCTTGGAGATTCTGATAGACACAGCACACAGCAAAGTCTTGAGGTCAAGCAGGCAGGGGTCACAGCACACAGCAAAGTCCCCTTCTTCTCTCCTTCAGTTGAGCAGCAAAACAGGTCAGCCCCAGAGCACACAGCAAGGGCAGTCTTCCTAGTTTCTTCAGCAGTTCTTCTTCTGGCAGAGGTTCCTCTTGATTGTAGAATCTAAAAATCTGTTGTCAGGGGTCCTTCTCTTATAGCCCTAAAAGTCTTTGAAGTCTTTGTGCAAGTGGGCCCTGAGCCCTGTCTAAACCAGTTCTGGGTGTTGCTGGAGTACTTTGGTTTCCTGGCTTCTTACTTCTTTTCAGAGTGAGGGGCAGAGTCTTCAGCCGCCCAGCAGGAGGTGGAGCCAGCATTGTAGCAGGCAGGCACAGCCCTATTCACTCCCAGGTCCTCCTCGACCTAAGCGCGGCGTTCGATACCGTTAACCACCAACTCCTTATTGAAAGACTCAAAAGAGTTGGTGTGGAAGGCTCAGCCCTATCCTGGCTTTCATCCTTTTTAGCCCAACGGACCTACCAGATCTGGGAGAAGAACGCCCGCTCCTCCGAAATGCCCCTCCAATGTGGTGTGCCTCAGGGCTCCTCCCTGAGCCCCACATTATTTAATATCTATATGTCCACATTGGAGGAAGTCATCACCCCATTCGGAGTGAGCGTCGTCAGCTATGCTGACGACACACAACTAGTGGTGTCTTTGTCCCACCCCAGACAACAAACAGCTGACCTATTCAACTGCCTCACGCAAGTCCACGACTGGATGAATAGGTCAGCCCTAAAACTAAATGGGACGAAAACTGAAGTCCTTCTTCTTGGCCCGAAAGGAATCTCACTCTCCCCGAACATCTGGCCAGCCTGTCTGGGCCCCCCCCCCCCGACCCAAAAGCCGAGGTAAAGAGTCTGGGTGTGTGGATCGACACTGACCTCTCATTCACTGTACAGGCAAAGAAGGTAGCCGGAACCTGCTTTGGGCTCCTGAAATCTCTGAGGAAAGTCCTACCCCTCTTACCCTTCAGCTCCCAAAAATTACTAATCCAAGGCCTAATAATATCGAGCTGGATTACAGTAATGTGATCTATCTAGGCGCTCCTGAAGCGACCCTCAACAAGCTTCAGAGAATCCAGAATACCGCGGCCCGGATTATCACAAACACCCCTGCCAGAACCTCGGCTAAACCGGCTCTCAAACTCCTCCATTGGCTCCCCATAAGGGAGCGAGTCAAATTCAAGGCCTTATGCCTAGTCCACAAATCACTGCAAAATCAAGGCCCCCCAGTCCTCAGTAAATTCATCACTCCCTATAAAGCTACAAGATCCCTCCGTTCAGACACAGAAAATTTCATTATCACCCCCAGATTCAAGAAAGCCCGATCAGGAGGAAGACGTTTCTCGGTCCAAGCTGCACGCCTTTGGAACTCGCTCCCCCGCGGCCTGCGACTCGAATCACAATACCTGCGCTTCAGGAAGCAGCTAAAGACTCATCTTTTCCCCTAATGTTTTATGCTTTTCCCTTATTATGAGTCTCTGTTCCCCCCCCCCTTTTTTCTGCCCCTGGCCCGCTGAACTGTAGAGTTAGGGTTCCTAGCGCTGGGATACCTCAGGGTGACTATGCGCTCTACAAAAATAAATAATAATAATAATAATAATAATAATCTCCTCCCACCACTCTAGTTGCAGATGCAGTCATTCAACCAAGGGCTGACTCAACAACCTCCTGGGGGCTCCCCAGCCCCTGTCACCCTCAAACCAGACAGTCAATCCACAAGCAGGCCCAGGCACACAGAAAGGTTAGACAAGAGAACAGCCACTTTCTAAAAGTACTGTTCTCAGCCACAGAATTTAAAAACAACCTTTCCTAAAAGATGTGTTATTAAATTCTGAGTTCTTATGTCATATCTTGTTCTTGTGGGAAGATAGGCTGATATCCATTTGGACCAGCCTCCCCCATGTTAGTCTTTGGAGCAAGATAACCTTGCAGCAGTGATCACACAAAATGGCTGCTGTTCACTACCAGAGCATGTTACCTGCACTAGTACATGCTCTACCTTTCATATACACTGCACCCTGCCCAAGGGGGGACCTTGAGCCTTCCATAGGGGTGACCAATGTGTACACAAAGGGAAGGGTTAGGCCTAGCCAGTGGGGACACTGACCAGGAGGACATGGCAGTTCACTGACTGCACACAGGCACTGCGGTGGCAGGCCTGAGACACCATTTTAGGGCTACTCATGTGGGGGGCACAATCAGTGCTGCAGGCCCACTAGTAGCATCTGTCATCACCAGCCCTGGCACACCCAGTGCACTTTACTAGGGACTTCGTGGTGATACAAATATGCCAATCAGGTACATCCAATCAATATGATAATTTCCATAGGGAGCACTTACACTCTGGCACTGATCAGCAGTGCCAGAGTGTCCAAAGCATCTAAACTAGCAAAAACGAAATTCAGCACAGCATCAAAAATACAGGAGGCAGAGGCAAAAAGATAGGGGAAAACCACGCCAAGGGTGTCAGGTCTAACAAGGGGTGATTGCCTTTGTTATGCTCCCAGCTCTATGTTAAACTAAGAAAACGCCCCTTGCCTCCTACATGTTACTGCACCAAACTGAATGCAGACAACGTGTGGGCGCTGCTGAATTATGGTGTTGGAATATGACACCTGGGCAAATTCAGCTTGTTTCTCTGGGGAATTAGCTGCCAGAACCGGAATCTGGTGAGTTCCCTCTCCTTTCCAGCTCTGACCCTCAATAGAATATTCCATAGGTAAAAAGTACAAATGTTTAAAGACAAAAAAGATCCTGTGATTCCATTCTACTTCTGTTAAACATTAACAATATGGCTTTCAGGTCTAACGATGAATTTGAGAACATTACGATGCCGGTCAGACTCTTGCTCGACCAGCAGCGTGGCGGAAGCACGACCGTCTGACTAGAAGTCAGTGGTCCCACTACCCGCATTACAATGCGACTGTCTTCACAGCAGTCTCAATGTGTATATTTTGCATTGCAGCGTGTTCTGCTGGTTGAAGCGCACACTGCAATACAAATTATACAAATTTAAAACATCCCTGCACTATGTGGCAGGCAAAATGCGGTGCCGCCACATGGTGCAGGGATGTTTAGGTGCAGCCCCATAGCGGAGAGACAGGGGGAAAGGGGGCCTTCTAGGGGCACCCAAAGTCGCTTTCCTCCTGCCTTTTCATGGTGGGTGAACCACCATGTAAGGGCAGGCGGAAAGGGAAATCCTAATCCCTATGGCAGTGCCTGAGCATGCACCGCAGTCTTTGTAGGGAACAGGAGTCCGACCGCTGCCCTGATGGATGCTTGATCCTGTCGGACGCAGCGGTCTTAACCCCAACAGCTGAGCTCCAACCGCCTGCATCATAATGCGCCAGTCGGATCCAATGGGCTGGATGGCGGTGGGACCATCACCGATGACCTGACAGTGGCAGTCCCAGCACCATCATAATCAGGCCCATAGTTACAGGAGGGTACTTCAGTTTATTGACTGACACACCATTTTATAGAAATGTGAGCGCAAAACCTAGTGACCAGAAAGACTGCTTAGTCTTAAGAAAACAGATGATAGCCAAGGCAATTTTTATCTTGATGTATTTGCATCTAGGTTTGGCCACAGCATAAGCAGTACACAAATACAAACATTTGAATAACTATTTTGTAAAGAGGTGATTTTCAGAGTGAATTATTATTTTTTTTTAAGTAAAAAGGTTTTCACTACAAATATATGTTTATCTACATCGATATATTTATTTAAAAAACTCTGTAAACAAGTTAGCATGTCCCACCTATAAACAACAAAAAACAAGATGTTTGTCAACGCTATGCACTATTACCAAAGGGCGGATTAGACTGGTTGGACCATGTGAATCCCCAAGGACAAGGTCCAAGCCAAATAAAGTGAACCTACGCAAGACAAGATTCAAAATCCAAACCATGAATGTTTATTTCAAATTAAGAATTATTACAGAAAGAAAAAAGGTTAGGTAGGCAGTTCAATAATTCACCATAATAAGGAAGAGGATAACATAAGTTCAACCTTCAGAAATATTCGAAATATAGAGTCAGTCAGTCAGTCAGTCATATCACTTTATTCGGTTAATAAAAACGATAAAAGTACGCTACAGAGAATCTTATAAAAACAACAATAAAACACATACAACATTAATTCAACATAATCCTATGGTCCATAAAATATCAAAATAAAATCATCCCCATCTTTATAATGTGAAAAATGAGCCTTAAAAATATTTCTTTAAAAATTCATCTTCTGCAAAATAACATCCAGATAAACGATCATTTCATTACAGTTGTAAAAAAACTAAAATGTATCATATTGTAGAGGCCCTTCTTTTCCTTTCCCTGACGCCACAACTAAAAAGCTAGCAATGTTAAAACTTTCCCATGTGTTATTCAACATCTGTTAATATACTATCGCCGGCCTTACCTGCATAAAGCCTTTACCCTTTAAAATAGGCACTAAAAAGCATTTGGAAATATAATGATAATGGTCGCAGAACATAGTAAAGTGCAAAGTGTCTTGGGTAGAGAAATGATCACAGGAGCAGCGGCCCAAATCTTTCAACTTTTGTCACCCATGAGGTTCTGCAAATGGAAGGTGCAGGAGGTTAAAACTGAATCTTGTTAAAAGAAAGCGGTGGGAGGGCTTTTTTATTTCATTTAACTAGGGTTCTATGGCTTGGGCTGTTTTCAGAAGTAAATAGGCTCATACGGTGAGCTTCATTAACTCTGGCCTCTCTTTCAATTTGCATCATACATAAAAAATGTTTTTTAACCCACAGTAAGTCTTCCTTCATCCGCTTGTTTGGAGGATCAAATAGATCGGGGCGCCCTAATTTCTTAAGTTCTTGAGATAGCCCAGCCAAGGAATGCAACTTGCTCTATCTAGAGATGAGCAATCCAGGGTCATCTCACGATTCAGCTCTAGTTCTGGGTTGGTCCAGATAATTATCCATCTCAGGAGCGGGGCCACTCCAATCAAATCTGATACAAAACCAATACCTAATTCTTGACGAATGATATAAGAAGGTGTTGATTGCGGGACCGAGAACAAATTTCTAAGAAACTCATTCTCCACTATTTGGAGTTTCTCAGCCTCCTTATATCCCCAAATGTCAGACCCATAGTTAGAGATAACAATACATTTGGCTCGTATATATTTAACATGGCTTAAACTGGCTACGCACAAAATCAAGAACCGCTACTATTGATCTTGCCATAGAGTTTCTTTTTGCTTTCTTTTGCGGTGCTCATGTGCCCCTTTCATAAAAAATACCCTTAGGTACGAGAATGTAGCTCCCTTGATATTTCATATCCTTCACAGAGTTGCGTTTTTAGTTTTCTGGATCTGGGGCCCATAATCCTAGTGTGAGATTTAGAAAAGTTAACACTTAGATCCCACGAGCTCATAAATTCTGCAAAGGAAGTTAGGAGACACTGGAGCCCAACCGCTGTTCGAGCTAATAAAACGGAATCATTGGCATGTAAAAGCGCAAGGATTAACCTGTACCGTGCTTGAGGGATATCTTTACAGGCTGCAGACAAGGGGGAGTCTAGGTTGTTAACCCCTTGCATGCGGCGCATATTTTCGCGCTGTTCTGGCGATTTGAATAGTAGGCAGGATTCGGACGGTCCCTGGCCATCCTCCGCACGCGCATGATGGCTGGGGGCCGTCACGTGCATGCAAAGGGTTAATGTATAAAGTAAACAGTAGGGGAGCTAGAATACATCCCTGTATGACTCCTCTTGTAATACGGATATGTTGTGGATTGTTTCCACTTTGATCGTGTCTCACCGTGGCAAAGAGGTCCCTAAGCAAATCAGACAAAGAATTAACTATGTTCCAGTACATTCCCATTTCAAATAATAAAACCCATCATTTGGATCTGTTTACTCAGTGAAAAGCTGATGACAGATCCAGAAAGGCCAGTTGTAGTGTCCCCTTCTTGGCAATAGTATATTTCCCAGCTAGCAAATCTAACTTTAAGCACTGATCCATGGTACCCCTACCTTTCCTGAAACCATACTGCAGGTTTGATGGTACATTACACTCTTCCAACAATCTGTTAATTTTCTAAGGATCACTCTACAATTACTTTAACTGCTGAATCAATTAACAATATGGGCCTATAACATCATGAGTCTCCTCTCTGCCCCTTCTTAAACACTGGTATGAAAGTAGATTGAGACCAAGACCTCAGCAGAACATACAGACCAGCCACATTGAACATGTGTTAGTATTTTAGATTAGAGTGTCACGTATAGCTTAAAAAGATAGGCTGGAACACTGTCTGAAACGGGGGCATTATTACTTGTCATTTGCGTTATTGTCTCACCTAATTACTCTTCATTAACAACCAGACTGTATATACCCACATCTGAAGGCAGGGTACATAAGGATCCCACATCGCCCTGATCACCATATATGTGTTTTAAATGGCTAAACCACTAATCCTCTGGTATATAACATTCCAGTGAGCAGTTACTAGCACCAGAGAAAAAGAGTTTATTGACAATCTCCCAAAACCTGGCACTATTCTTAATTACATCCACAGACAGTAAGTCATTCCAGGCTTTTTGATTAATTTCTGCTTTATGTTTTTCTAAAGCATGCTTATACGTTTTCCTAAGTACAGCTATTAGAGCTTTATCTTGGGGTGCTTAATTTAGAGCATATAGCTTTCGGGCATTATTACATTTATGATCGAACAACTTCTCCCCTCATCCCTTTATTTTCCTCATTGGTTGTGAGAGAACTCTAGCCACCTGTTGGAAAATCCTTTCAAAGGCTGTAAGGGTTTCTACCCCCTTCTTTGTACTATCCAGGCAGAGTCCTATATCATCCCTTGAGGTTTTAAGTAGATCATTAAGACAATGTTCCGGTACTGTCTTGCTCCATTGGAGCCTACAGCCCTGATCTTTTAACTTTACAATTGGACCAGTAATGGCCGGTTTTCCCCCCTCTGCGGTCAATGGACCCTGTGAAGGGCCCTTGGATCCTAAAGGAGTAAAACCCTGCGTCCCTTGTGTACGAGCACCCTGCTCAATTTCTGGGTCAGCTGCCTCACCCGAGATTGCCTTCAGTGTAGCCTCAACAGGTAACGTGTTCGAGACTACTATCTCAGCCCCCAGGCCTAACTGTTCCTCTGCGTTTTGAATCTCCTCTGTCAGGACTCACACAGCTCTTAAGTACGATTGAGTAGAGTAGAGGCACAGTTCAGAGGTACTTTTACGTTTACTTTGTCAGAGTCAGAGCTGCATGGTTGTTTGCGCTTGCCCATGATGTCTTCTGGACGGTGGGTGGCCCATCCTCTGTCAAGAGCTGACGGGCACAGATGGGCCAGCCCTTGGCCCGGGCATTACCAAAGGGATCACATCCCGCGCTGTGGGAATGCAGCAACGCCTTTCTGCATTTGGAAGGGCTGGCTGCACCTCCCTGCGCTGAAGGTGAATGCTCGGGGACAGAGTCCCACCCCAGTGATTGCCGCCAAGAGTCAAGTGAGTGCTTGGGCCTCGGACGGCCCCTCTGAGAGTCAAATTACAACCTGTCATCAATTCTGCTCACTAAGAATATGAAAAAAGCTATGTCAAAGATATTCTAAGTGCAGGATTAAAAACTGTTTTATAGAGAGACTGCTCGGTATGAAAGCAAAGCAATGTCTGGCACATATCCCAAATAAGAGGCTTTTTATAGGTTCAGAGGAGTAGAGAATTATATCATTTGCATTGTGTAAAGTGGCACCAGGGGCTGTACTAATTAATACATGTTACATTGACAAAAACCATTCAACATTACAGCAGTTGTATTATTTGAAATAGGCTTACTCTATAAGTCTACCGAAACAGCAATAAGCGCCTTTTACCTACATACAAGGGGAAATTACATTACACTGCTACATAATGAACTGGTAAATGCTGAATAGGAGCACTGCTGAAACAGTAGGCAGCATTAGCCTTTGAACATTTGCAACATTTCTGAAATGTCTCTGCCAGGCTTCCTTAGAAGCACCTTAGTTGATACAGTGCAAATAAACAGCACCACAGAAAAGATAGCATTTGTGCTTCTTTTATTAAAAAGGGAAGACACAGAATGAGCGAGAAATCAAACACACAGTGCAACTTTTAAAATCCATGTTGCTTTAGCCCTCAGTGCAACCAGATCACCGACTCAGTAAATTAGGTTTGCTACCGACATGTGCTAATTTAAATACATGAAAATGAACAATGAACATCAATCTGCTCTGACTTCTTATAATGCCATATTGGGTGGCCTTCTTAAAAGTGTTAAATCGAAACTGGCCCCTTTTAAGGTTAAGTTCAGCACACACATACAAATTGGAGGGGTGCTACTGAAGTAACATAATTTAAGGACGTCTCTGAAAAGTAAGACCTCATAGTCTCTAAATACCTGTACTAACCCGTTTCTTCTTCTGTGTAAATAGAAGGCATAAACATATGAAGCACAAAATAGTTTCTAAAGAGGTACTTACATTCACACCTACACACTGCTCAAATTCTTTGGTAGAACCTCTCCATTTATCCATTCATGTATTCAAAGAGATTACTTCTAAACTGAACACACAGTGTGCATTTCATTTGCGGAAGAAGTTCATATATTTGTGAACATTCATCAACCATGTTTGGAATATTTATCCACATGTGGAGGCATCTTGTGGTTTGCTGGTGTGTGACTATCATTTACTCCATTATATCTCTTGTATCTGAGCTTATGAATTTCTACCGATTAGTCCAGGTACCGTCAATAAATAAGTGCATCCAATTACTCTTCAGTATTTGGAACAGGAAGATACCAACTAACACCAGACTAACAGATCTTTTTCTCCATGAAGGGTTCTACATGAGGATTCACATTAGATGGTTATTCAAATATGCAAGTTAAGTTATTTTAATCTATTTTCATGTGCCATTCGAGGATTGATGACTTGATGCTAAACAAAATGTTTGTCATTCACTCTACCTGTAATAGAAAATCAACTCCTCTCTAACTGTTCTCTTGTGGTTTTGGTTTCCGACTTGGATGATGAGGTAAAAATACAAACCAAGATGGAAGGTCAGCACTACTTTGATGAAAGATCAGCTTTACTGGACGCATTGAGGTAGTATATTAAATAATTCTTACATGTCAATAAGATAAGCTGTCTAGTGTTGGTAATGGTGGCTTTCTGCTGGCGGACTTTTTTTTTATAGATAATCTTTTCTTTGAGAAAGACATTTTTTTAACCTGATAAATGGGTGTCATTTGGAATCAAATCAAAAGATCTACATATGTAGTGTCTGAAGGAATGTGAATTGTTGACGAAATTTACATTGACTACTTATGGAATCAATAAACAGTTCTTGCTGGATAAACATATCTTTTATTTGTTTATTTATCGTTTTTTGAGAATACAGAAATAAAAGAAACATGTAAACAAGAAAGATAAAGGGTTACCAAGTAGTAATAAAGAGAAAGAAATATTACAGAAATGGTTTCCAAATAAACCATTATTTAGCATTTCTTGCTAAAATTGAGACTGTGGTATTGTGATGCGGGATATGATTGTGATAAGTTGTTGGCTTACAAAGTCAGAATAAGACAAGTGGAAAATACCATTTGTTTTACAAATCGCTGTATTTGATTTTGTATACAAACAATGAGAGAACAGTTTGTCGCCAATCCTTCTTTGTTTTTTATCTGTGACAAAGATTCAGCCCCTCTGTGCGTCGAAGTGTGGTGTCTCTTCACAACTTCCCCTCTGTTCGTCTCCCCAAAATGGATTTGAGGTATATATGGTTCCCCACGGCCCCCACCTGGTCATATAGCCCCTAATACAGCCTCCAGGCCCCATCATACTTTTTCCCATTTTTGCGGTGCAGCCTCTCCCTTCATGCAGCACTCTTTCCCACAGCATGCACTGGTCCATGTCTCTTTTCAAGTGAGCTAGGTCTGGCACTTCACCCTACCCCACATTTCGGGGCAATGTTACACCTCACCACTATCAGGCCCAGTGACGCCCACAATTTGGAGTACTTTGGTGTATCTTCCTCACCCGTACATTCAGTACAAATCGCTTGGCAGAACTTGTAATTGGCATTTCTGTGACTCGTGTTATGCATTCCTTTATCTTCCCCCAGAAGTCCTATATCTTTGTATAGGCCTAGGCTTTGTGGATAAAAGAGCCTTCTTCATTACTGCCCCTGACACCTATCTGTGAGGTACTTTTTTTAAAATTTGTATCGTAGAGTCCTGGAGTAACATGATTTGTGCAATAAACAGAGCTGTATAAAGCAAAAGTTTGACCTAATAGCAACATTTCCCCTATATCTTGTTCACAATCTATCTTGAGTTTCTGAAGGATGTCTGAGGAGTTATTGATTATCTTTTTATAGATCAATTTTACCATCACTTTAGTAAGTGAAGCTGGCAGCATGCCATTTTCAGTGGTGTAAATTCTTTCAGTATCATCCCTTTTTAGGTCTCGCCTATGCACATGCGCTGCATAGGCAAAAGACCTTAAACAATGGCTCCGACTTTTCAGCCAAAAACGTGCATGCGTTCCATTGCCTTCAATGGCAACGCGTGCATGTGTGGCGATTCACTTGCGGGAGCGAGCGGCGCCATATGGTAGCAATTATCACTCCCGCAAGGGAATCGCGCAGGCACCCCTCCCTCCCCTGCTGCCGCGCAAGGTCCTGCTGTTCTTTGCATCTCATGCTCACAGATGTGCTTTGGGGGGTTTGAACTCATCTGTCTTGTGGACGAACACAGATCATACCAAAGTCGGTGGGTTTCAAGCTGGTATTGCCTTTCATTTCACACAGGTGAAATGTGAGCATTAGTTTTCCACCCTGCAGGTTCGGCATGAACTGGGCAATGCTTATTAGAGCATTCTTTGACGTGCTGACTGGCACCGCCATTCGCATCGCTTGGGAAGTGGGACCAATACAGGTCTCAGCTGCTGCCCGGGCAGGGGGGACACTGGAGAGCTGGTGCATTTATTTGTAATAGCATTATTGACCGTGGAGTCCTTAATTGAGCAGTATAGCCTGGACATGCAGGCAATAATGGCTGTTCATTACTCGCCCCACTTGCCCACTCTGGATGCTGTCACTCATGTTTGGTTGGGGGAGAGAAATGTGATGCCCGCGTTTCCTGTGACGCAGCTGTGCCTCATGCAGCCTGCAGGGATGACTTCACTACTAAACAAAGAAGCTCGTGGGACCTCAGCACGAACGGGCTTCAAGCGGACGCTGCAAAACTACGGACAAAATGCAGACATGATCATCAAAGGAGTCCGCTGAAGCAGCTCGGCGTCCCCAGCCTCCCTGCGAGGAAACCTTTGAACTTCCATGAAAAAGGCACCCGTGGTGAGGAGGGGGTGTCCCGGCGTGCAGCATGTCCGTCCACTGGAAGAGCTGGCTTTCCAACGAGGGGGCAAATCATCTGTTTTTGGTAACGTGATTTGTGAGTGGAGTTAAATTGGGCGAAGTTTTAGTTGTGGTGCTAGCCGTTTTAATGTAAATAATTTGTTTGATAACTGTGCTGGGGCGCGTGCATCATTACACCAGGCGAACATCTGAAATCTGCAAGTTTGCATTTGTGTCCGCTTTTGTGGAGCAGAGGTCTCCACCCTGCACATCTAACATGTATGTCGCCTCTCCTCTGCCATGTACATCGGCATAGTTTTGTTTGGAAGTGGCCGCTTCATAAAACGTCGTATTTTGGAAACGAGGATGATCACTTAAGTTTCAGCCTTGGTTGTCCAAACTGGGTTCGAGTATACAAACAAATTAGGTGCCCCTATAATTTCTCACAGTTGCCAAGTGCTCCTGCATTAGGTCAGAATATGAGCATACTCTGACAAAGTCGCACATCACACATTTTCTGTTTTTTTTTGTGCAAGCTGACCCAGAAAGCATCTTTTTCAGGGTTGTTCTTTCGTTTTTAAGAGGGTGGGATTTCTTTAATACATGTTTACAATGTTGGAAGCAAATCCCAGAATGCAAATATCTGGGTTGCTGCATTCTAGGACTTGAAGTTTCACCCAACATTTTTTTTTGCATATTTATATGGTGCGAACTCTACTTGAAGGTAATGGGGCACTTCGCGTGAGCACCGTTTTTACATTACACATTCAGGCACGGGGAGATAAAGTGATTTACCCAGAATCACAGGATGTGGACACTACCCCGAGGCTCGAACCCTGGTTTCCAACACCAAAGTCGGCAGTCTAGCTGACGGACCACATTCTCTCCCATTACATAATAAGTACTGATCAACAGACCCAAACTGCAAAGTGCAGTGAATTAAAAATCTAGAACTGGCCAGATGTGTCACTTACAGCTAAACATTTAAATGGCTGATGTTAGTTACAAAATAAATGTTTTGTTTTTTAATTTCCTGCTTGCCACACTAAGAGGTCCATTATGATATCGGGCGGATTGCCTCCGCCAGGCTGGCAATAGCCACCGCCAGCCTGGCGGAGGCAATCCGCCCGATATCTTAACCAGATTTCCCCCCGCCATATCAGGATGGCGAGGGGGACCACGGCGGACGGAAAGACCGTCCGCCGCTTTTCCACCCCGGTCGCCTTCGGCCCCCAGAGTGGAGTACAGGTGGGGGGTGACCGCGCGGTGCCTGCCGCTTGTAAATGACAATGTGAAAGTGCATTTTCAGCATTGTGGCGGGCGGTGCAGAGAGCACCGCCCGCCACAATGCTGAAAATATAGGATGTGCCTGCCACTGTGGCGGGCACATCCTAATAGCACCCTCGGGACCCCCGCCCTCGTGGCGGGCGGTCCCGATTTACGATGGGATGACGGGCGGGCAAAGTCCGCCCGCCATCCTAATAAGGCCCCAAGGCTTGACACTGTAGTTCTGGATTCCTACAGCCTTGTTCTCTTCCTTGCAGGCTTTCTGGCTAGCGCTCAATCTATGGCTCTTCTGTGGGAGCTTCCTCTATACCGAGGAACACAGTATTACTATCTGCTGCAGATGATAGGGGTAAGTGATGCTCCACACCGAGGACGTGAATGAGAATAGGAGTGGCGGGGGCAAGTTTACATGAATTGAAATATTGCATGATTGACAACAGTGTGGTGTAAAATGACACATCTCTCCGGGCAGGCCACCCTTTAAGCTTAAAAATCAATAGAATGACAAGAGGAAGGTGATAAAGGTGGAACTCCCTTCTACTCCCACAATAACAATGGGAAAAGAGAACATGACTGCAATGAATTTTTGTTTCTCACTAGAAGTGAATCTGACACTCAAAAATGTAAACTTGTGTAGACGTAGAGCACTCATCTTTAGGTATTCCAAGTTTTTTGTCCTGAGCTGCGCCCTTAGGGCAGCACTTTCTCCCATTCAAAATCACTACTTTTCGAACCCTTGCTGCAAATAGTTGGGGAATATATTTATTTATTTTTTAGTTTTATATAGCACTGGCTAGATCCAAGGGTATCAGAGCGCTTCACATGTTAAAAGATTACATTTACAAAATGTACATGAGGAGACTCATAAGAATCAAACACTTATAAGGTCCCAAAGTCGAGACCTATTGGCTATGCCAATGCTTGTTTCAGTTGGGAGAGCAGGGCATGCCTGATCTGTAGGTACCTATATTTTCCAGTTTCATCTAATTAGTATTCTTCTCTTAGGGTGTCAAATCTGATCACGTCCCCTGCAATTAATAGGTAATCCAGCTTTGAGATCCCTCATGTCCCATTTTGCAAATCCCTCCAGGTTTTCCACTTGCCTCACTGTGCAACTAGCCCATAAGGCGTTTGTTCCATTAGGGTGTCTTTCCATTCCAGGTATGTCGTCGCCTCTCTTCAGACTGTGGCCACCATTTCTGTCTGGGATGGCAATTTCCCCTTTGGGTGGGTTTCAAACAGCAGTGCTAGGTAGCCGCTATTTCCCATTGCATATCTGTCCATCCTGACTGCTGAGTCCTGTTGTGGTCGTGAATGCCCAATCATTACCTGCTCTTAAATGGGTAGCCCAGAAGTATATTTTGATGTTCAGTAGGACTATACCTCTATCCTATATTCCCCTTATTAACTTTTGTAGTGCGATGCGGGAAGGACCTCCCTCCCAAAGTAGTAATCATAGTTCAACTTCTAGTTTTTTGAAGAATTTTCCCGGGATGTGGCGAGGGGTATTTTGTAGGGCATATAGAAACCTTGGTAGGGACATCAGTTTGAATAGGGCCACTCTGGCAAGCAATCACAGCAGTAGTGTACGCTAGTGTTTTGCCTCACCTTCGAATCTTTCTAGCAGATACTATAGGTTTTTTTGTAGGAAACATTCTAGTGTGAGGATTGTGGTGTATTATATGGTATGGTTGTGTGACCTTACTGTGTAATACACTTTCAAAACAGTTTTGGGTCCAGTTAGGCTCATATGTAAAACCTTTAGCTTGATGCTGGGTAGCTGTGGCTTTGAGTAGCAAAGATTAAACAAAGGAATTCGTGTAAAGCATTTAGAAGCACGAAACAACAAAATAAGAAAGTCACACAACAGAAAAGGAATCTGCCACCAATTTATAAAAGTAGATTATATTTTTTATGAATGTTTAGACACAAAGACAAGAAGAATCCACCAGAGGATTCCGAAGATATAGATTTTTAAGTAAAACGAAAATCTAAGTTTTTTTAGTCCAAAGTGCAAATAACCATTTGGTAACCGTAAAGCATAGAAACTTTTGAAAAGTTTTAAAGAGTTGTGTTCAGCTACTCCAGCCCTAGTGGGGCAACCAAATCTGGCAGGGAGAAGGTTAGGGGGCCACAGCAAGGAGTAGATGGATAGTTACCTGGTCACCAAAGCAGTCTCAAGTTCAGTTACCCACTTTACATCATGACTCCCATAGATTTCAATGGGGTGGTCCTGATGATGCAGGATGCTGAGGATGCTGAAAGATGCTCTGGGTGCTGTACGGTCGATGAGGTATCCTTGTGGTTATTCCTCTGTCCATGGGTAAGGTGGGACAACTTTGGCCACATGAGTCGGTGTCCTTGGAAGTCTTTTTTGAACCAGTAGGTCAGCTGCAGCTAGGCGACCGTTCTCCATACACAGTGAGTCCAGCTGTATCCTTTGGTGAAGACTGGTGTCCCTCTTTGGTGACCAATCTGTACTCAGAGAGCACTCCCGGATCGAGCAGACTCTTGGCAGATTTTGGCCAGCTAGGATCGGTCTCTTGGGTTGCCCAGCAGCTCTCAGTGGTGATTCAAAGAATGTGACTACTGACTTGCCGGTGTGCGCTTCTTCAGCTTTGCTGGTTTCAGGGAGTCAGTCGACTGACTCTTGAGTCCCTTCTTTGGGCAGATGCTGATTGGCCGAAAACGGCATGGAGGTCAGGGCTGGATCATGGAAGAAGAGGGACGAGAGTGGCGAGAGGAGAGTCGAGGCAGGAGACGTCGGAGGGCGGGGGAGTACAGACGGTAAACGCCCAAAATATTGAATTTTTAATATTGACTTTCCAGAATATCGAATCAAAAATATCGAGAGGCCAGAATATCGAATTCCCAAAATATAGTTGTATAGAATAACAAATTTGAGGTAAGAAATATCCATTTCCATAATATCTAATTTAAAAATATAGTTTTCCATAATATCGAATTTAGAAATATCGTGTTCCATAATATCGATTTGTTTTGTGTGTGTTATGTATGCTAGTATATGTGTTAACATTATATATAATTTTTTTATGTATGTTTAATTTTTTAAGTATTCAATTTTATGTTATTTAATTTTTGCGTAATTTAATTCCGTAGCGGGTTGTGGGTTTATAGGGGAATAGGGTGGGACGAAAGGCAATTGTTATTAAGTAAATATTTATTTTTATTTATATGTATTGTAAATTAATTTATTGTTAATTATTGATTGGTAATTATTTTTTATTACTTGGTAATTGCTTTTTATTAATTGATTAATTGATAATTGTGTTAATTGTATTAATTTATTATTTGGAGTGGATTGTGGGTTTATAGGGGAATAGGATGGGAAGAAATGTAATTGTAATTAAGTAAATATTTATTTTTATTTATATGTATTGATAATTAATTTATTGTTAATTAATTATTAATTATTTCGTATTAAGTGCTAATTAATTTTAATTAATTGTTTAATTGATAATTATGTTAATTGTATTCATTTATTATTTGGAGTGGGTTGTGGGTTATAGGGGAATAGGGTGGGAAGTAATTTAATTGTAATTAAGTAAATATTGAAATTATTTTTGTGTATTGAAAAATAATTTATTGTAAATTAATTATTAATTGGTACATTTTTAATTACTTATTACATTTTTGGTATTAATAATTAATTGGTTGTTAATTATTAATAGGTCATTATTTGTTGATAAATAATATTTATTGCTATTTATAATTAATTAATTATTAAATATTCTGTGATTGATAATTAATTTCAATAAGTTCTTTTATTGGTATTGATAATTAATTTATTCTTATTTAAATATTAAATCATTACTTTCCCTACTGTTGCACTCTCTGGAGTGGGAATAGTACTTTTTACCCCTATGCTTTCCAACACTTTCCCTACTGTTGCACTCACTGGAGGGGGAATAGTAATTTTTACCCCTCCGCTATCCAACGCTTTCCCTACTGTTGCACTCTCTGGAGTGGGAATAGTAATTTTTACCCCTACGCTATCCAACGCTTTCACTACTGTTGCACTCTTTGGAGTGGGAATAGTAATTTTTGCCCCTACGCTATCCAATGCTTTCCCTACTGTTGCACTCGCTGGAGTTGGAATATTAATTTGTACCCACTCGCTATCAAACACTTTCCCTACTGTTTCACTCACTGGAGTGGGAATAGAAATTAGTTCCCACCCGCTATCCAACAAATTCCCGGCTTTTGCAGTTGTTGGAGTGTGAATATAATTGTATTCCCTTAGCTATGCAAAGTTTTTAATTTTGTTATATTTAATGTTGTGTAAATTATTAATTAACATAAAAATATGTACTTTAATTGTTTAAATTATTATATATTATTTATTTTTATATTTACATAATAGGTTTATATATAAAGCATGGGCTCTATTCTCTCGAAAAACAGTGAGGAACATCTTGGAAAAGAACCGTGGCGGCCTACCAGTAGGGGTTTCTATAAATGCCTGGCATGCAAGGCTTGTCAACATGGTGTTAATACCAAGAAATACACCACAGTAATTCCCAGAATCACCAGGGAGATAAAACAACATTTAACCTGCAGAACAGAGTATTGTGTGTATATATTGGAATGCGATTGCAAACTCAGATATATTGGCAGCAGCAAACTACATATTCATAAACGTATTTTACAGCACCTCCGCGCCATCATTAATAAAGATCAAAGTTACCCGGTGGCCAGACACTTTGAGGCATGTCATGATAGTAGACCTCAGTGTCTCAAATATTTTGCCATAGAATCAATCCTGCTAACAAAAAGAGGGGGCGACAGAGAGGCATGTATGCGTAGGCTGGAAACCAAATATATTCTTGAGTTCAATTCCAAGTGGCCTGGGGGCCTCAACACTACAGAGGACCTCCACACATATTTATGATCTGCAAATACATACACCTTGCATGATTGATGGATTGTAGACAAACATCAAATAGCACCTTCACCATAGTATAAGAGGAGTTGGACTATACATTGCACTATTTGCACATTATGTATTTATACTGTGATATATTGTGTAATATTTATAAATAATTGTGATGTATATATATGATATGATTGATTTTAGCCGTCTTTTAAATATTGGGGTAATTTTATCCTAGTGTTTTTTATGATAGCTGATTTTAGTTATGTCACCGATTCACCTTTTTTATAGATTGGTTTTATGGTGTTGATATTTTTGTCTGCTTCATTGGTACTGTATGGTTTTTTCTAGTCCTGAATCAAATGATCATGATTTCTTGCTGAATACTATGAAATGTTCCCCTCCTTGTATATATCAATTTCTTCCTCTTTAATCTCTACGCACCAGTCACTTTAATCTTATTGCACTAATTGACACAAAGTCACTTTATACTTTAAGCCATTTTTTGTGGCAAATCAGTATGTGCAATAATGTAGATAAAGCTGTGAATACAAAACATAAGCTAAATGATACTTATTGGTATTACACCATTAATCTAATATTTAGTGGCTGGAAAAAATATCTAATACTGAATCATCTCCTATGCATGGTCCTTTTAGATAAATTTGGATTATAAATTTTCTTTTTGGATCTTTTTTCTATTATTATGAAATAATAGATACTATTATTATTTTTGATTATGATTTAATACACGTTGGTGAGCACCAATTTTTGCACTATAGTTATGTAATATCAGATGGACAAGGTTGAAACAATCATATGTGCACTTCTTTGCGGGAGGAATCAGCATTCATGCTGTTATCTGAATGTTTAAAAATTCAACTTTTTCTCCCGAAGTGTATAGAGATATGCTACTATTTCTCTAAATGAATAATGCAGGATTGTTTTATGTATTTATACAGTCAGTAACTGTTAATAGTAATGTGAGAATATACGTATTTATACATGTAGTATTTTGTTTATGTCCATCATTGAGACATGTGACTGCACAATATCACTTTAAAAAGGGCTAAAGCAATCTGTAATGCCATGTGACCAAGGCCGCTGGGACATCCGAAACGCGTTATGACATTCTGTCTAATGGCTGAATAAAAAGAATGCTGAAAAAGATGGTCCTTGCCTCGTGTTTCGCCAGGGGAAGCGTCGCTGCTGCGAGGTATTTGCAGATATAAATATATATGTTTATCTAAATATATTTTAAATAATGTTTTAAATATTTTATAATTAAGATGAATAATTATTTTATAATATTATTAAGCAAATATATATGTTTTAAAAAAATCTTTTTTTTTTACATTACATTAATTATTTGTACATGTTAAGGTTTTTTACATCATTTTAGCTGTTTTATTTAATTTTTTTATTATTTAATTACTTTTATTTAATCTTAATAAATTTTAAAAAATCGATATTTTAGTTAACTATATTGTAACTATCGATATTTTGTACTCAATATTTCAGTACTTACCTGTTTGTAGATAGGGATTCTATATTCTGTCCCTCTTTATTTTTAAATCGATATTCTGGACAGTCGATATTCTGTCCCTCAATATTTAGTCACTGAACCAGTACAGATGGAGGTCGTAGTCATGAATGCGTCGAGAGAGGAAGCCAAAGTCCTGACAATGAAGTGATGGAAACTAAAAAACAGGTAAGTGGAGGACCAAGTGGCTACCCGGTTTGTGAAGTGACGCCGAGAGCCCCTGAGGGAAGGCGTTCTGGACGAGGCTGCCATGACTCCGGTCTGGAGTCACGGCCTCAGACAGGTGCACTATGTGTGTGTCTAGTTGGAGTGAGACTCGCACTGTAGGTCAAAATACTTGTGTGCTCGCTACTCGGGTCTTCAAGTCGAAGTGTCAGCTGGGTTAAAAAGTGGCTTGTCTGTATCCCACTCTTCCAGCTTCTCCCACAGAAGAAGGGTGTTTCTTGGATTGTATCCTATGGCTGCTACTGATTCAGTGTGATGAGTTTTCTTTTTGTGACCTACAGTGCACAGAGGTGTATGGTGGAAGTCAGTTTGAGTTTGAAAGGACAAAACTAATAGCCTTATATTTATGTTTCAGTGACGATGTCATAAAAGAGAAGATAGACGGACTATAAGGAGAAGAATCAGAAACCCTCACTCATTGAAGGAGTGACTTTAACTCTTCATCCCAGTTATTGTTTATTAATGGATGTGGATTCATCCTCCCAATAAAAACTGAAGTGACGTAGCATATTTTAGTGGTTATCAACTTTCTTGTCTTGTCACATGACATTAGGACAAACAGCCCAAAAGCCGCAAGGAAGCTAGACAAAGGAAGAGATGTTCAATGGGTCACTCCCACTGTCTCTCAGTCCTAGGTTTCATCAACTACTGTATTAAAGTCACCCCTCAAAACTAGTATTCCCTGGGTAGCTGTAGTCTGGGATGGAGAGTGCTTGCAATTTTGGTGGGATGTAGGCTGAGCATAGGTTTATTGTAGGGCCTTTTATATGTCTCGTCTGTAATGCATATCTGTCTTGTTGGTCTAACCATGGCTCTTGAGGAACCAATGGGAGCAATTTTTTGGTTTCACCTAGACAGCACATGTGCTGTCTCTACGAGACATGTTGTTTACATACAGTGAGCTTACAACCCGCCCATAGCTTTCCATTTATTAACTTCAGCTTCACTCTTGTTTCCTCCGTCCCTGTTTGTCATGAATGCAAAAATCATGTCTTCTTCTTGTGTTTGGCCCGCCCCTGGAGCATGGTCCAAGTTCTTGTGTCCATCCACTGCTCCTGTTTCTGGAGGTACTTTTTTCTTTGTGTTCAAGCACTCTATATGAGAGCTTGTGCACTCTACTCCATTCTGCTCTTCTCTGCACCATTCTACTCTACATCACTGCACACTACCCTTTGTCACTGCACTCTGCATCACTCTATTCTAGGCCACTGCACTCTATGCCCCTCTACTCTACACCACTCCACTCTACTACACTTTACGCTACTGCACGTTATGCCACTGCACTCTACCATACTACTCTGCACCACTCTACTCCATGCTTACTACACCCTAGGCCCCACCATTGTACTCTAGGCCACTCTACTGTGCATCACTCCACTCCACTGCATGTTATGCCACTGCACTCTGCGCCACTCTACTCTGCACCACTCTACTCTGCACCACTCTACTTTACGCCATTGCACTCTACTGTGCACCACTGTACTTATTGGCCTTTCTGGTATATTCAAGGTGTGCAATCCCCTGGATTAGGTTGTTGTTTCATAACCTGTGCTTGGATATTCTTCCCAGTAAGTTGTCAGCTACCCATAATATGGGGGGCTCTAGTTGCCGCACAACCAAGATCGCCGCACGCCTGTGAGGCTCCAGCTACTTGGCTCGCACATATTTAAAGTATCCGCTACCCCTGCTGAGAAATCTGCAAAAGAACACTGGGAACCGGTAACTTAAGCCCGGCACAGACACCGGTGCCGAATTCAGCTGCAGCATCTGCTCCGTGTGGAGGTCGGAACCCTGCGACGTGGACTGCGGAGAACTTCTGTGTCCGGCCTGGAGCCCTGCCCGGCAGCGAAGACAACCCGAGTGCCGGGTCTTCACACGTGAGTGCCAGGCTGCACTGCATTTGACCGCAATTGAGATGGACGCTGCCTCCGCCATTGTACAGAACATCGGCGGCTGACGGCGGTGAGTGCACTGGATGTGTGTTTTTGGCCCTTTGTGCGGACTATATTATGCGACCCTTGCTGCCGGAATGGGAGGAATGGTGAGAGACGGGCGGGTATCTGAGCCCTGCAGGTCTTCATGAGTGACTGCTCCCCAGGCTAAGAGCAGACGGAATGATGGGACTTTTCATGAAGTAAGAACATGTAAGAACTGAGTGAGTGCCTGCTGCGGGGCAAGAGATTTGTTTGCTGGTACCCACTACAAAACTCATTAGGCGGCCCACAACACTGCTGGTGAGATTGATTCCCCCACACTTGGTAATTAGGTCGATACTGAACCTTGGCTGCGCACAGGGGCTGGCGGTGGGGCCTAACAACCTCCACTGGCCTCCATTGAGATACCGTGTGTTGAGGCTTTGCTGAAGACTACGCAAAAGGCTCATTGCATAGAGAGTGACCGCAAGCCTTTACTATTAGACGTCCCCTGGAAACGCAGCAGGCATCACACCACACGAGAATCCAACTGCTTAGTTGGAGGCCATGGACGTTTCCCCCCACAGAGGGATTGACTCATGGGGGGCTGCGCTCTGGTCGTCGCATTTTCTCAGTGTTGGCCGTCGGGAAGGGGGGGAGGGAGCAGAGAGGACTGTGTGCTTCGCTGCTGCAGCCGGTGGTGACGGCATACAGTCGCATTTACTGAGCCATGTCTGGCCCCCCTCCCAAGTCCTCCTTTAGCCCAAACATGCGTAGTCCTGTTTACATCGCCTGGGGCGGAACACAAGACTACTGTGTCAGTCATGGGCAAGCCAGATGGTTGACAATCGAAGCTGACATTCGACGCCAAGAGAGTTGCCACAAGCTCAAATTCTGAAGACTCTACTCAAGTAACAGGAGACATGGCACACACACAACCTCCAATGCAGGGAGATGAGGTTAAATCACTGCTACTAGCCCTGCAACATAGCATCACTGATCTGCCCGTGAAAATGGACACTATGAACACGTGCCTGGATTTCCTGGTCCAGAAGGTTGACAAGCACGACGGACAGTTAAAGGAAGCGGAGCGGCGTATATCAGATACTGAAGACTCCACTCTGAAGCTACAGCAACAGGTATCGCACATGGACAAGCTTCTTGAAGTTATCGCAGCCAAGAATGAGGACCTGGAGGCCCACAGTCGTCGTAATAATGTTAGAATCATGGGAATTCCAGAAAGCACCAATAAGGGCCGCATGGAGGAATACGTGGAGAGATAGCTACGTGGCGCCTGTGAAGAAGACCCCTTTTCCTCCCAGTTCATAGTGGAGCAGGCACAACGCTCTCTAGGACCCAGGTCACCTCCTGGTGGGCCCCCCAGACCATTCGTAGCACGCCTCCTCAATTACCGTGATCTAGATGCTGCTCTGGAGCTGGCTAGGGAGCACAAGAACTTGCAATATGATAGAGTGGAATTTACCATCTTTCCCGACTTCGCGGTGCGGTTCAGGAGTCCCGACGCAAATTCATAGGTGTTAAACAAAAGCTCCTGAAAGCTCAGATTGAATATGCCCTTCTGTACCCGGCGTGCTTGCGGTAACTCATTGAGGGAAAAGCTACATCTTCACAAACCCGCACCAGGTGAAGGAATTCCTCAAAACAACCCAACGTCGCACTCCTGGAGGGGCGTTGGAAGATCGGCTTTCAGGTCGCCCTCCCCTCAAACTGACTGATGACCTTCTCTGGATAGGTGTGGTGCAAGCTGCTGTGCAAACTTTCCCACAAAGCTGTCACTCCTTGACAAGCCTTGCCACACAAGGTCCCTGCGGTCGGAACCAGATGGCCTGATGGCGACGGTGCGGCAGTCTTGAGATGATATACGACCTGCTGCTGGTGGAATCCAGATAAGTGACTTTAACTGATGCGCACAACCTGTCCCCCCACTTCCCCCCCCCCCGTTGTAGACTCTGATTGTACTCATTCTTCAATATGGCAGACGGTAACAAACTACGATGAGCCAAGTGACCCCCCTCCTCCCCCCTTTGGCCGGCTCTATCCACTTCCAGTCACCAGGTACACCCAGCCTTTGACGGAGAGAGGAGTGGGTTTTTTTTTGTGTTGCCCTAACGACCCCTCAAATGGGAAATCCCCCTTACCACTTGTTGGTCCTAATTGCTTTACGTTTACAAAAGGTATCCATTTACAAAGCAATCGAATTGCTGAATTGGGGTTTGGGTGGGTAAGTTACTCCCAGCATGATTGGGGTGCCGCGTGGTTGGGGGTGAGTAGACTTCTGTTAATGTATTTTAGATGTTCCAGTATGTCACATCACCAACTGTACACATTGACGCACATGGCAATGCTTACAACCCGATCTTTCAATATGACATCATTTATTACCCATTTACATCATAAGCATGGCATTGAACACTGATCCCTTGCGGATACATCTACTCATGTGGAATGTCAGAGTCCTGGGAGACCATGCAGGGGACTTCTTCAGGGCTGTTAAAACAAACCAAACATAAAGAGAAACGTAAAACATAGATTCATATGTTCTTATTATAACTAATGACCACTTCTGGATACACAATTTACATATTTGTGAAGCAATTTGCTTCAATGTTCCATAAAAAAACAGAAAGTGTTATGAATAAAATACAAACAACCAAAGAAAGGGATATTTACAGGGCATCCAGACTTTAAAACAATCCCAGGTTTAGACACCCCGGGAGAATCATGAAAATAAAGGACAGACAGTACATAAGAAAAGATATTCAAAAAGGGTTCAAAAATGCTTTGCAAAAGAAGGGGGCCTATACATCTTGCACCTCCCTGACTAGGAAACAGAGGGTAATTGATCATGCTTAAGTTGAATTACAAAGCGACCATTGGATATGGAGATATATCTCTTGAAATGTGGTTCAAAGACAATGAGGACATATATCATGGATACAAGTATCTCCTGTGTAATAGATCAAATGGAGGGGAGTGAAGACTATCCAATTAAACAGGTCTGAGAGAGATTGGCAAATGGTTGTATTCTCAAAAAGAAAACAGTGTAAGGGTGATTCGAAAATATAACTTCCAGATAAGAGACGACCAAGGAGAATCAAAGCTAGTAGTGGGTGGTTATATATAGTAAGCACCCATTCCACCAATTTTTTACTATTTGATGGAATGTCATCATGTGATGTCACCATCAAATGGTCCAAATCGCAGATATTCCCACTCACTGCAGCTGCGCAGCTTTCCATACTGACTACCCCATAGAATGGTGTGACGAGAAGGTAAAATATCTAGGGGTACAGGTCACTAATGACCGTGTGGAGCTCCTACGTTGTAATTATGGGTGTACACTAAAACACGTCACAAACTGCATCACTACATGGATAGCCCTTCCTCTCACAATGATAGGACGCATCTCGCTTATTAAAATGATTATCCTCCCTAAGTTTCTATATCTCTTTTCAAACATCCCGCTCTATCCTGGGCGACCCTTTTTTAACATGCTCAGATCAGAGCTCATAAGATTGGTCTGGGGAGGCAAGCAACCACGTTTACAGTGGGAGATACTAATTAGGCCATATTCACAAGTAGGCTTTGACGTACCTAATTTCGAATTGTACTACCTATGCGCCCAGGCGCACTTTGCACACTACTGGTTTCACCCCCCCAGATATACACCCCAGGTCGCCACAGAGTATTGGCTGGCACATCCTATCCCACTAGACGGGATTATCTTAGCCGATCCTGAAAGAAGGCTTGAAGGGCCGTCTTCCGTAGATTGCAGTATTAAAGCCTGGCAGCGCCTCCTTCACATACTCAAGGCACCAATGCTTTACTCTCCGTTGCTCGCCCTTACATATCACCCGAAGATGCCGCTGCTTGTAGAGGGGATATTCTCCAAGACCAAATCCAAATTCCAGATTAATAACTGGGGTCATCTCTATCTCAATGGTAAATTTAAGGACAGGTCACAGCTCTTTCAAAAAACACAAGCATCCTCTATGGATGTATTTCTATACATGCGACTGAGACAGGGTATTAAAGAATACACACCGTCCTATCCCCAGGAGCCCCCCAAAGTTACCCCACTTCACCATATGCTGCGCACCCCTGAGGCCTCACATCTGGTGTCGGCCCTATACCACAACCTATATCCAGATATTGATTACAAGCCATGCCTGGCCCAGGCCAAATGGAGCGTGGAACTGGAATGCGATATCACAGACCAGCAGTGGGATTACTGTTGCAAACAGACTGAACTTGTCTCTTCGAACAGCCGGATCCATATCACATGTACAAATTCTTACATCGTAGATACTACACCCCTGCCCGACTGCTTTGCTATGGGCTACAAGAGAATGTATGATGCGATGGATGCAAAACAGACAGTGTAAACTTCCTTCACTTGGCATGGACATGTGAGGTAGTATATAAATACTGGCAGCAGATATTTGAAGCCCTGGCACACATGACCCTACTGGAAATACGGATGTCCCCAATGATGGCTTTGTTGGGGTAAGCGGAGGCAATTCCAGCCGCCCACTGTAAATTCGTCAACTGTAGCATAATACTAGCCAGACGTAGGGTTGCTTGTAGATGGGGTAGGGGAACGGCTCCAAAATTTAAGGAGTGGCTCAGTGACCTGATCCTGTGGCAAGAGCAGCTGAATACATATGCTGAGTTGATCCCCGCACCCTCCAGACCTCGGGACATATGGGCTCCTCTCACCATGTACCTCATGGAACACCCACTCACGTAACATGCTGACAAATACCCAATGC
The DNA here is from genome assembly GCF_964263255.1 of Lissotriton vulgaris. Lineage (NCBI taxonomy): Eukaryota > Metazoa > Chordata > Amphibia > Caudata > Salamandridae > Lissotriton > Lissotriton vulgaris. The sequence continues at coordinate 1,059,507,814 of NC_141693.1, read as the reverse complement.
CTGCATGGAAAGATGGCACTAAATCGCATTGGACTGGAGAAATCAATCTGTGTAATGTACAAAAAACAACCAATTGCATAGTAAATTTAATCCCTACAGATAAATATGTGTGCTTCCTCGCCTGAGATGTAGTTCTATTTTTACCTGTCTAAAAAATGGACATGATTGTGTACAGGCCCTCTACTGAACATCAGATGCCTAGAAGGAAAACCCCAAAGACTCTTGCCAACAATGTAGAGATTGATATGTGATGTATTCACAAGCTTAAATGATTATAATTTTGCTGGAACTAAGGGGTCCATTAGGATGGCGGGCGGACTTTGCCCGCCCGCCCGCTATCCCCGTGCAAAACGGGACCGCCCGCCATCAGAGCGGCGGTCCCGCCTTAGCCATTAGGATGCACCCACCACAATGGCGGGGGCATCCTGCATTTTTACCATTGCGGTGGGCGGTGCTGAAAGTGCCGCCCGCCACAATGGTAAAAAGGCACGTTGTGCATTTCAAATCAGGTGCACAGTCAAAATATCGATTCCCTAATATCGACCTACAGTAATATCGAGTTGTAAATATCGAAGGTGAAGAATATCGAGGTCAAGAATATCGTTGGACAGAATATCGACTCTAAGGTAAGTAATATTGATTTTTTTTATATCGATGTAAGTAATATCGAAGTTAGTAATATCGATATCAATTATATAGATGTCACTAATTTCAATGTTACTAATATCGATATTTGTTTGTTGTTGTGTATTTTATTATGTATTTTATTTGTATGTGTTATATGTTTTTGTTAAGTTTTTTATTTGTTTTAAATTACATGTGTACTATTTATTATATATTAAAAATGTTATTTTTAGGTGGCTTGGCGGGCGAAGATGGCGGTCGCAGCCTTGTAGAGCTCCCGCCGGCCCGGACACAATTTGCTCATTTATCCTGGCCCCCGAGCCCGCAGTTGGTACCACGTGAGTGGCATCGGTTCCATTGAGTGTTCTGACTCCTCCGGTGTCTTGATCCCGCGATTCCATCTCTCCCGGGGACCGGAGGCGCCGACGGCGATGCGCGGCCTAGTGACTGGCTGTGGACCTGGGACCTCGATTTTCAGGACGCCGGGTGGCGGTCGCTGGCAGGCTGTTGGAGGTCGCATCGGCGACGCGGATTCCGGCCTGGCCTTGCAGCCCCAGTTGCCCACGGATCGCAGAGGTGTCCTGTACTCCAGTGCTGTGCCTTGAGAGAACATTTACAGGTGACACGGCGTGGTTGAGGCCTGCCCCGCCCTTGTGAGGCCGGGGCCTCGAGTTTCGCGACACTGGGACTGGCCTAACCTGGGAGCAGTACTTGTTGCGCCTTATCCTGAGGACACCAGAGCCGTTGTCCCGGCCCAGGGCCTGCGGCTTCCTGCGCCCATTGCTGTGGGTTTGCTCCCGAAGATCTGCTGAGGATTGTCGCGGAGGGTGTCCGCCCTGCCCACGGAGTGACGCCGCTGAGCCTGCGAGCGGCCATGACCAGGGGTGGTGGAGGAGGCCCGCCTAAGCAAGGCCCTATCGATAAATTTACGGGGCCCAGTGGTGGATCGAAGGCGCCCAGCGGCAGCGGCGGGACAGGGCCGGACAATGCAACGATCCTAGCTGCCATCTCCCAATCCCGGGACATGCTCGATGCCAAGATCGGGGCTGTGGGAGCGGACGTTACACTGCTGCGCCAGGACCTCCGCAATGCGGTGGAGCGGATCACTGAGACCGAATCCCGAATCTCGGTGACAGAAACGGACATCGGCGCGCTGAAGCAGAGAATGGCGGAGGTGGAGCGTATCCAAAAGACTCTCGCTGCCCGAGTGGAGGATGCCGAAGGGCGCGCACGGAGGAACAACCTACGCTTTATTGGTTTTCCGGAGCGGTGTGAGAAAGATGGTATGGAGCAGTTTTTGACCCGATGGCTGGAGAGCTGGCTCCCGGAGGGAGCACTGTCCGCTTGTTTCGTGATCGAGCGGGTGCACAGGGCCTTGACTCAGCGGCCGCCCGAGGGTGAGCGTCCTCGGCCTGTTATTGCAAGACTTTTGAATTATCATGACCGCGATGCTATACTGCGAGAGGCGAGGAACAAGGGCTCGCTCACCTATGAAAACCACACCATTATGATCTTCCCTGATTATACGAAACTGGTGCAGCAGCAGCGACAGTCCTTTGTGGCCGCCAAAGCCAAGTTGCTGGGCCTGAAGCTCCAGTATTCTCTTCTGTACCCGGCCCGCCTGCGGGTGGTGTACCAGTCCCGGACGCATTTCTTTGATTCGCCCGAGGAGGTCTTTCGGTGGACCGACGAGGCAGTGAGAATCAGGCCGCATGCCCAGCCGGGGCTAGACCCGGGCGGGTCACGGGGATCATCGCCGGAGCAGACGAACCGCCCAAACCGAAAAGGACGACATCGGAGGTCCAGATCGCGTAAACGGTCAGCCTCCGCTAGTGCGACACAGACCAACGGCACGATGGACTCTGAACATTCCGATGCTGGCAGTTGAACTCTGGTGGGGCCTGGACCCTGGTTCTGTCCGGTAATGTGTTGCCCTACTTTGTGATGGATCGGCTGGTGGGGCTGTTGTATTGGGGCTTCGTTACTGCCAGACTGTATACGCTCGAGACATTTTGGAGCTACCTCTGGGAATGCTGTGGGGCTCGGGAGGCAACTTCTATGGGCCTTAGACCCTCACGAGTTGTGGGTGTTGTCGGGGGGGGTGAGTGTGTGCTGACCGGGGGTGTGGGGATCCCTTGGTATGGCGGGCCCTGGGTCCTCCGTTTTGGACCCGGGTCTCCCCATGCCGCGACAGATACTTCAGTGTTCTATGAGGTATAGGGGTGGGGGGAGCGGGGTCGGGAGGGGAGTTGATCTGTTGTTCTTGGGGGGGGTTCGGGCCTGGGGTGGGGTGGGGGGAGTTGGGGCTGGGGGGATGGGACCACACGTGTATATTGATGTTGGATCGAGTGGATGGTGGGGTGCGCCGGGGTGGCGCGGAGGGCCTAATGGGGGGGACTGCTTAGATGATGGCTGATCGGACTGCCGTGCCTCCTAATAAGGCCATTCGCGTTGTAACGTGGAATGTGAGGGGGATGCTTGATAAAATCAAACGTGGAGCTATATTGCGCTGGGGGAAGAAGGAGGCGGTAGACGTGCTGTTGCTCCAAGAAACTCATATGCTGGGCTCCAAGGTCCTTAGCCTCCAGAGATTCGGCTTCCAACAAGTTTACCATGCCGGCTTTGCGAGGGGTTCACGGGGGGTGGCTATCTTGGTTCATCGCAGGGTGGCGTACGTTCATGAAAAGCAGTGGATCGACCCTCAGGGCCGCTATGTTTTTATTAAGGGACTGACGGGTGCCGAACCGGTGGTCTTTGGTAGTGTCTATGCCCCCCCTCCCATGCAGTGGGCCCTGTCAGAGAGACTGTTTACGTTGTGGGATGAAATTCCGGATGTGTTGACGGTGGTTGGGGGCGATTGGAATGAGGTCATGGATGTGGGCTCGGACCGCCAGAGACGCGTGACTGTGGCTGTAGACCCCCCCCCCGCCACCGCACATACTAGACTGCGTGCAACAGCGGATAGCCTGGGCTGCATTGTCGGCGGTGCATGGCTCCTTCTCGAGACTCGATTATATCTTTATGCCTGGTGCCTGTTTGAGCCGTGTGAGGGACGCTGCAATCCTACCCAGAGGTCTGTCTGATCACTCCCCAGTTGTGGCTACCATAGACCTCCCCTCGAAACGACAGCCGTTTCGTTGGCGGATGTCTTCGTGGCACCTACAGCAGCCTGAGTATGTGCATCACTTGCGTGAAGCGGTTGATAACTATTGGCGCGATAACCTTGTGGGGGACGTGGATGCAGTGGTGGTATGGGAGGCGCTGAAGCCCACGATACGGGGAGTTGACATCGCTTGGTGTGCAGCCGCACGGCGGAAGCATTAGGAGGCCATTACGGCCGCCGCTGCTCACGTGGAGACGTTGGAACTACGTGGCCGGGATGGGGGTGATGAAGATGCGGTACGACAGCTCTTGCAGGCGCAGCAGTCCTACGCCTCGGTCCTACATGATGAGGCCAGACAGGCGTGGCTCGCCACGCGTAGCAGGATTTATCAATGGGGCGACAAGTCCTGTACGATGCTTCACAGATTGTGCCAGGCTACCTTCCAGCCTCTCACATTTATTTTATTTATTTTTTGGTCTTGTATAGCGCAGGAAATCGATCTCCGAGGAGATATCTTCGCGCTTTGTTACCGACAGCAGAGCAGGTACAGAAAAATGTCTGTGTAGCATTATTGGAGTTACTGGGTGGAAAATAAGAACGTCTTCAGGCATTTCCTAAAGGTGGTAAGGTTGGAATTTAGTCTGAGGGCTAGGGGCAGTGAGTTCCACAGAACAGGACCTTTGTAGGCGAGGGCTCGACCTCCCTGTCTTTCTCTTTTTATCCTGGGAATCTGGAGTAAGGCTTGAGTTTCGGAGCGTAGAGCTCTACCAGGATAATAAGGCTTAAAGATCTCAGTCAGGTATCTAGGGCCAGTTCCAAACAAGCACTTGTGGATAGTACAACAGATTTTGAATTTTATTCTCTGACAGATGGGAAGCCAGTGAAGTTTATTAAGTAAGGGGCGGGAAGAGGACCCAGCAGGGGCATTGAGAATCAGCCTAGCAGCCGTGTTTTGGGCCACTTGTAGCCTCCTTAGCTGTTCTTTGTTGGCAGACAGGAGTAGTCCGTTGCAATAATCCAGCCTGCTAATCACTAAGGTCTGTACCAATGTTCTCCTGTGGTGGTCTGCCAGATAGGGAAGAGCCCTTCTGAGTAGGCCAATCACCCTCATACATGTTCCTGTCACTTGTATGGCATGATCTTTGCCGGGTCTCACGGCGGAGGATGGTTTGGTGGTGACGGACCCGGCCCGTCTCGCAGCTAGCTTTGCCCATTACTATGAGACACAGTATGCCCCCCGGGACTCCCTGGAGACGGAGGAGATATCCACATATCTCGATGACCTGCCGTCTCCGATGAAACTAGAGCTGCACTGGACGTCCCGCTCACGGCTGAGGATCTCGGGGAGGCGCTGGGACAACTGAATACAGGGAAGGCGCCGGGCCCGAGTGGCTACCCGTGCGAATTCTATAAGAAGTTCCACCTCCAGCTGGGAACTCAGTAAAGGCGCGCGCTTGAGGCGGCACGGGCCCAGGGGGAACTACCGCCCGATTGGCGCCACGCTGAGATCGTGGTCTTTCTGAAACCGGGCAGGGCGCCGGACAGGCACGACTCGTACCGGCCCATTTCACTTTTAAACATCTAAGCCAAAATCCTAGCAAAGGCCTTGGCAAACCGACTGCTGCCCTGTATTACAGACCTGGTCCATCCTGACCAGGCCGGATTCATGCCCCGTAGAGCAACTCGCCACAATATCCGGCGGGCGCAGGCAGCGGTTGATGCCATGGGGGCTCGGGATGAGCAGGCGGCGCTCCTACTAGCGGATATGGACAGGGCCTTTGACTCTGTGAGTTGGGCATACTTGTTTACACTCCTGGCCCGCCTTAATCTTGGCCCGGTGTTCCTGTCGTATCTGAGACTCTTATACACCAACGTCACGGCCTCAGTCCGGGTGGCCGGGGCCACGTCCGGGCGCTTTCGGATTGGTCGGGGCACCCGGCAGGGCTGCCCACTGTCCCCGTACCTGTTCGCCCTTGCGATGGAGCCCCTGGCGTCCCGGGTGCGTGCTGATGCCCAGATACGCGGATTTGTCTGGAGTGGTGATTTGGTGGATAGAATCGCACTCTATGCGGATGATATCCTTTTCTTTCTCACCGACGTGCAACGCTCGGGTCCCCGGGTTCTGGAGGTCATGCGCGTCTTTGGCGAGATCTCCGGCCTTCGACTCAACCTCCACAAGTCGACCCTATGGGTGCTGGGCGGTGGGGTCGTGATTGACCCCTGGGCTGCGGGACTGCGGGTAGCGACGGATGGACTGAAGTACCTTGGCGTATTTCTTTCGGAGTCGCGCGCCGTGGCCTGGGATCGTGGCATCCTGCCGGTGTGGGAACGGGTCCAAGCCGATGTGAAGACTTGGTCCAGAATGCCCCTTACTATCTTTGGAAGATCGGCCATCTTTAAAATGGTGGCGCTCCCGCGCCTGCTGTATCAACTTCAGAACTTCCCGTACCCTATCGGCCCGCAGTGGTTTCGCCAGGTCAACTCGACGCTGGGTCGTTTCCTATGGGCTGGTGGAGCGGCCAGAGTGGCGTTGAAAACATGTTTCCTGTCTACTTATTGCGGAGGCTTGGCCACCTCTGACCTCCTTTCCTACTACCAGGCTTCCCAACTGCTTATTCTTAACGAGTGGTGGTACAGTGACAGGGGAGACCCGGCGTATGCCTTAGAACGGTCGCTTATGGGCGATAATACGCTCCACACCATTTTGTATTCAGCCCGCCTGCGTCGTGCACTACCGTCGGTTACCAGAGTGGTCTTCGCTGTGTGGAGGCAGGCCCTACGCCGCATGGGCTGGTGGGGCAGGTTGACGGCCGAGACGCCGCTCTGGCACAATAGTCTGCTCCCGGAGCTGGCGGCCCTGGCCGGTTTTGAGAGCTGGGAAGCGATAGGTATCAGGCTACTGGGCCAGGTCATGTCCGGCACTACCCTTAAATCGTTCGAGGACCTTCGCACGGAGTTCCAAATGCCTCAGTCCCAATTTTTCCGCTATTTGCAGCTGCGCCATGCCCTCACCCCGAGTATTGCCAACCTAGACTCCCTACCAGAGTTCAGCCCAGTTGAGGAAAAGGTTTTTATGGGGGATCTGGGGGATAGAAAGGTTTCCAGGATATACCAGACGCTGGTCATCCATTGTTCCTCTACCCTGCATTCTCATCGGGCGGCATGGGAGGTGGACGTCGGCCCCCTAGACGAGGACGATTGGAGGGAGGCGCTAGAATCCCCGCGTGGAACCACCATCGCTGTACGGCTCTGACTCATTCAGTTCAAATACCTGCACCGGGCCTACTACACCCGTGAACGATTGTGGAGAGCTGGGTTGATTGCATCCCCGGAATGCCTGCGCTGTGGGACGGTGCCTGGATCCCTGATACACACTGTGTGGTCGTATGGTCGGCTGTCTGGTTTTTGGAGAGGTGTGTGGAATTGTCTGTCCGAGGTCCTAGGTTGGGACCTTCCCCGCACCCATCGGCTAGGATTATTGCACGTCATGGAGGGCATTGGTGGGAACATCTATAAGCGTCATCTGCTGCTTTTGGGGCTTGTTGTTGCCAAACGGGACCTGGCCCGGGCGTGGAAGGCTGTGAGGGCCCCTCCCCTGTCTGCGTGGAAAGCTGGACTAGATTACTTCATGGGCTTGGAAAGGCCGATCTTTGAGGCGAGGGGCTGCCCACGCAAACACTACAAAATTTGGAAGCGGTGGGCCGATTACCGGGGGCTGTCACTGGATCCCCCAGCGGAGCGAGAAGAAGACATTTGATTGTGCAGACATTGTTGGCCCGAGTCTGCGACACTCCTGTCGCGCTGCACCTACACCTTTTCTCTGTTGCTACATGTACACGTGTGGGAGGGAGTTCTGGGTGTTGGGGGGGCCGGGGTTGGGGGGTAGGGTGGGTTGGGGGTTTCTTCATACTGAGCCTATTCTTGATACATACTTGGACACTTGCTACTCATGTGATTTACTGTACCGGTATTGTTGTGGTGATCTCCGGCATGTGGGGTGCCACGATTTTATTGCTCACTTGCTCAATAAAATTGGTTGTGAAAAACAAAATGTTACTTTTAATTTAATTTTATGTTTTAGTACTGGAGTGGGTTGTGGGTTTATAGGAGAATAGGGTGGGAAGTAATTTAAATATATTAAATTAATTATAAATTTTTAGTAATTGTAAATTAATTTTAAATAATTGTGCGTTTAAGTCCAGTACCGGGTTGTGGGTTTATAGGGGAATTGGGTGGGAAGTAATTTAATTGTAATCAAGTAATTATTTATTTTTGATTGGTATTGAAAATTATTTTATTTCTAATTAATTATTATTGGTAATTAATTATTTTAATTGGTAATTAATTTTATGAATTGATAATTAAGGTTTGTAATTGGTAATTACATTTTTTAATTGGCAAATATTTTTTAATTGGTAATTAAGGTTTGTAATTGATAATTACAATTTTTAATTGCCAATTAATTTTTTTAATTGGTAATAATTTTTTGAAATTGGTAAATAATATTTTTTATTGTTAATTAATTTTTATTAAGTGGAAATTTATTTAAATAATTGGTAAATAATTTTTATAAAAAATACTTTTTATTCAAAAATAAATTTACTGTTTACCATTTTTTAATTGTTAATTAATTTTTAATTAATAATATGTTTTTTGTTGTGAAAAATATTTTAGTGTTCAATATTATTTGGTTATTTATATTTATTAATTAATATTTATTGGTATTTATTGTTACTTTATGGTTAATTAATTATTTAATTGTAATTATGTTTTTAGTAATTATCAATGGGAATTTGCAAATGATGTAGTTATTTAAAAATTTAAATTTTAATTATTTTATTTACAACAATTATTTATAAGTATGTTATATTTAACTTCTACACTATCCAATGCTTTCCCTACTGTTGCACTCTCTGGAGTGGGAATAGTAATTTTTACCCCTACGCTATCCAACGCTTTACCTACTGTTGCACTCTCTGGAGTGGGGATAGTAATTTTTAGACCTACGCTATCCAATGCTTTGCCTACTGTTGCATTCTCTGGAGTAGAAATAGTAATTTTTACCCCTACGCTATCCAACGCTTTCCCTACTGTTGCACTCTATGGTGTGGGAATAGTAATTTTTACCCCTACGCTATCCAACGTTTTCCCTACTGTTGCACTCTCTGGAGTGGGAATAGTAAATTTTACCCCTAATCTATCCAACGCTTCCCCTACTGTTGCACTCTCTGGAGTGGGAATAGTAATTTTTACCCCTACGCTATCCAACGCTTTCCTTACTGTTGCTATCCAACGTTTTATATAATTAATTGTAAAAATATTAAAAGTATATTTAATTTTTTTAATGTATTAAACTTAATTCTTTACTTTTTATTTATGTTTTTGTTTTATGTTTGTAAATGTATTTGTAATTTATAATATTTTGTATTAATTTATAAATTATTAAAATAATTATTATAACCTATTGTTGAGTACATATATATTATATATTTTCTGTATATGTTTAATTAATGTATTATTATTATATATGTATTATTTATTAATTTTAAACATTAGTAGATATTTTTAACTGTGTTGATTTTATTTATTAGTGTTATCTACTTTATTTTACATTTATATTTTTACAGAAAAAAAAGATATTTTTAACATCGATATTTTTAACATCTATATTTTATTTTCGATATTTTTGTACTTACCATGTTGTAGATAGGATGTCGATATTCTTGCCTTCGATATTTTTGCATCGATATTCCTGTAGGTCGATATTTTGTAGGTCGATATTTCGTCAGTGATCCCCACAACATGAGGCACCGCGCGTTGCCTGCCATGTTGCACTTTGAAATGCGGGGGTACCATAGGTACCCCCCATGTGCACCCCCCACCCCCTCCGGTGTCCCAGGGAGCCCGCAACGGGCCCCCACAGGGAGTCTCCGCCTGCCTTTCCATGGCGGCATTGCCGCCGCGGAAAGGCATTCCCCAAAGCCCATCATAATATGGCTGGCGGTGACACCGCCACCATATTAAACATTTTCCACCCCAGCCGTAAGGCGACCGGGGCATAAAAGCGGCGGGCGGTCTTTCCGTCCGCCGCGGTCCCCCCCTCCATACTAATATGGCGGGGGAAATGGGTGGCGGGCGGCAAAAGATGTCAGGCGGATCGCCACCGCCCGCATGGCGGTGTCGATCCGCCCGACATTCTAATGGGCCCCTAAATGTTGAACATGTTTATTATCGCTGAATAAAACATAAATAAATAAAAAAAGAAGCTACCCACAATATGTCCCTTTGCCCAATGTCTCAGTGCTTTTAGGCAGTCTCCGCCAGCAGATTTCTTCACTTCCTTGTCAAAATAGTTGGTCCGAACATCTCAGATGTGATCGATTCGGTGGTGGGTCTTCTCGACATGTCCACTGCAGTGAACATCATCTTGTATTTAATCATGTTGGCTTTTAGTACCTTTTTAAGATCTTCAAAGATGCATTGTTGTTTCTGGACATTTACGGGCCGATAACTATGCGGCCGGTAAAGGCTTCTACCGAAGGCTTCTATCCCGCATTCTACTCACAAATTGCAGTCCTCGCACGATCTAGCAGTCTTGGATGGGACACCGTTCCTCTCCATTAGAATCTTGTTCCACTCCCTATACCTATAGCAACTTCTCAGGAATTCTGATTCACTAGTCCTGATGATGAGCTCATAACCGTTGTTGGGGATCGAAACGTCGTTGACAACCACCTCTTAAACTCTAACCATTATTTATGATTTATGCGGAGTACAATATGTCTTTTTATTGTTATCTCTTATCTCACTAAAAAGTCACTTTGAAGTTACATGTCTGAGGTCAGGAAATCTGTTGATTTCCAGAAACCCTGTCACTTCCTGCTCACTTTATGTTAATGTATTTTTTTCCACGTTTTATTTTGTCAGGTAAATACATTGCAATACCTTCCATTTGGATAGGAATAGACCCGATCCTGATTGAAGTTTTGTGGCTATGATTATGTATCTCTTTTGAAAGGGACCACTGTCTCCAATAACTGACGACTTCCCTTAGTCCCTTCTGACGATAGGGTTCCCTTGATCTGTGTTTATATAGCACAGATGAAGTATAGCATCTCTGTTGTGATAGTTCAAAATGCAAGCAGTTATCGTTCTAGATGGGGCACCTGGGCAGGGTGGTGGCACAAGGGCCCTTTGTGCTCTCCCGATGAAGAACTTTGAGAGTCTTTTGGGTTTCACTGTTTGCCTAATGAGGTCCTCCAAGATTAATTTCACTCTGGGTCCCTCTGCCCTTTCTGGAACCCCCACTACTCTAATGTTGTCGTGCCTCTCTCTTCATAATCCTCCAGTTTAGCCATTATTTGCTCATTCATTTTGGGGAGTCAGGTTACAGTGGCCTTCGGTGATTTGAAGGGTGCTTAGGGTATATGTTGCATGTGTCACCCTTTCATTGATCTTTTGTGGATCTGCTCACAAGAGAGTGACCTCAATGGTCACTGAGTCAATTTTAGGTTCTATTCTGCCCTTCGTATCTTGGTTTGCTGTCATAATTTCTTTTAGTGATGGTTGTAGGTCGCTGCCTGATACTCTAGGCTCAATGTTTGGTGTATTTGCCCTGGTATGCTGAACTCATTTGGCTGCAAGCATGGTTTTACTGTGTATTTGTCAAGTTTGGGTTGTTCCGTCTCCTTCATGCCTTTGCCACCTGCCATGTCTTCTGGGCCTGCTCTCATGCATTTTGTAGAATGGGCAACTACCCTGGGGCCTGCTGGCAGCAGGAGGAACCATGTGTCTACGCACCTCAGCCTCTGTGATGTGTGGTACTACCCACTAACTGACTGGGGTACCTATGGTGGTTGGTTATTTCTGTCCCCAACAACCTTTGGGTTTTCCCACAAGAGTGCTTCATTATTGAGCCCTATGTTGTCTACCAAGGGAGGCGAGGGTTTGGTTTGAGGGGGAGGCGCCGCACTGGGATTCTGTAGTTTTGCTTCTGCTTGTGCTGGTCGCCAAGGGAGTAGGAGCCCCCACAGGAGAGAGGTGTTCCGGCGTTCAGGTAGAAATGCAGAGTTCCCCACCAGTCCCCCTCAGTATTGGGGCCTGTGCCCTTCAGGGTATCCCAAGCACCACTGGGTGTTTCCCAAAAGCATTCTTATCTCACTTGGGGTGAATCACCCCATCTAGCTTGCTGGTGCCGGCAGCAGTGGATATGACTGTCCACTTCCTCCGAGTGCTCGGGGCTCCCCTGCCATGATGGTCACTGATGACAGTCTGCCCACTATGGGGTCCCTCCCTCACACAGCCCCCACATGTTGTTGCAACACCTTCCCTCATTGGTAGTTTCAGAGTGGATCCTCCCCACCCATCTCTACAGCCACTGCCTCAGCTTCCACATCTGATTCAACTCCTCCACGCCAGCCAAGTCTGGTCTCTTCGCTACTCGGCACTGGTGATTCGTAAGTGGCCCTGGGTTCTGGAAGATCTTGTCCCACCTTGACCTTTGTTGATCCAGATCCTTGCGTCCCAGGTGTTGCAGAACTTTGCACCCTTGTCAGGCATTGCAGCAGAGGCAGTGGGGGTCGGATATTTCTATGGATTGGGAGGGATTGTGTTGCTAGGGTAGTGGATGTACGTTAGTGGGTGGAAATGTTCTTTGGGCAGTCGGCCACCAGAAAATAATTTTATGTTATTAGACAACAGCTTTTCAGGTTGCACTAGAATAGATGTGTCAAATAATCTAAATAAAAATAGTTAAAAGTATTGCACTTTGGAGTGTTAAGGTGTCTCCAACCTGCACAGTAGTAAGGAAAATATTGGACTTTGGAGGGGTCAGATTTACTATTCCTACTCCAAGCTAAGCAACAGTAGAGAAAGTGTTAGACTGGGGAGGGGTCAGACCTATTATTGCCACTTGAACCTGAGCAACTGTAGGTAAGATAATGGACTTTGGAAGGGTAGGGTGTTGGATTTTAGAGGGATGAGATTAACTATTTCTCTCCAAACTGATCAATAGCATGGAAAAGCGCTGGACTTTTGGACTTTGGAGGGGTCTCGACTCCCAGGCCAACCGAAGCAACAATAGGCAAATTGTTGGACTTAGGAGAGGTTAAATTTAATATACCCACTCTAGTCCTTGCGACCGTAGGTAATATGTTAAACTTTGGTCGGATGATACTTACTATTACCAATTCACACAGGGCAGCAGAGGAAAATGGTTTCACTTCGTATTCCCAATTCTAGATATGGAGGAAAAGTAAAACTACATGAAACCCAACTAACTAAATTTAAAAATATATAAAAAATAAAACAAATACCATAAACCTTTTATCAAACACAATATAGTAATTATTTTTAAAAAAAATACATTAATTATTCATAATGAAATTGTACATTTTAATTCATACATTAAATAAATATCAATATAAACTACTTGCAAATTATATAAAAAAGTATTCAAAAGATAGACATATGGAGTTAAAAATGATACTTAGTTAAAGAAATATATAAACGATCTATAACAATGGTAAGAGAAATATATGAACTCAATATAAAATATTTAAACACATAATTCACAAAATGAATACATGATTTCTTCAAAGAATAATTTAATAATACATTTTTAAATAATTACATATTATATATGTATATGTATATATATATATATATATATATATATATGCAATACCTCGCAGCAGCGACGCTTCCCCCATCGAAATACGAGGCAAGGACCAACTTGTATCAGCATTCTTTTTATTCAGCCAACAGACAGAATGTCATAACGCGTTTCGGCCGTCCCAGCGGCCTTGGTCACATGGCTTTACAGAGTGCTTTAGCCCTTTTTAAAGTGATAACGTGCAGTCACATGTCTCAATGATGGACATAAAGAAAATACTAAATGTATAAATACATGTAATTTCACAATAATGCTTTTCAGTTACTCACTGTATAAATACATAAAACAATCTTGCATTATTTGTTCGAGAAATACTAACATATCTCTAATGCAATTTGAGAAAAGAACTTGAATTTCGGACATTCAGATATCAGCATGAATGCTGGTTCCTCCCTCAAAGAATACACTTTTGATTGTTCCAACTTCGTCCATCTGGCATTACATAACTATAGTGCAAATACAGGTGCTCACCAACGTGTATTAAATCATAATCAAAATAATAATAATGTCTATTATTACATAATAATAGAAGAAAGATCCAAAAAGAAAATTTATAATCCAAATTATCTAAAAAGACCATGCAGAGGAGATGATTCACTGTGAGATATTTTCCAGCCACAGTATATATCATTGGAAAAATGTTGCAAGTGTGTATCATTTGGCATATATTTACATTCTCAATCTTATATACATTATTGCACATCCTATATTGCCACGAGAATGACTTAAAATATAAAGTGATCTCGTGCAATTTAGTGCAATATAATTAAAGTGACTGGTGCATTGAGATTAAGAGGGAGACAATTAATGAGTTATATACAAGGAGGGAATAATTTCATAGATATTCAACAAGAAATTGTTGTTCATTTGATTCAAGACTTCAAAATAGGCCCATACAGTACCAATGAAATAAACAAGATATTCACAACATAAAATTAATTATGCCTAAAAAAAAGAATTTTACATCAACACCATAAAACCAGTCTATAAAAAAGGGAATCGGTGACATACTAAAATCAGCTATCATAAAAAACACTAGGATAAAACTACCCTAATATCTAAAAGACGCTAAAATCAATCATATCATAAATATACATCACAATTATATAAACACAATATATCACAGTATAAATACAAAAAATGTGCAAATAGTGCAATGTATAATTCAACTCCTCTTCTATTCTGACTAAAGTGCTGTTTGATATATGTCTATGATCCATTGATTATACTTGGTGTGTATGTTGTCAGCTTATAAATATGTATGGAGGTCCTACGTGGTGTTGAGGCCTCCTGGCCACTTGGAATTAAACTCAAGGATATATTTTGTTTCCAGCCTACGCATACATGCCTCTCTATCGCCCCCTCTTTTTGTTAATGGGACTGATTCTATAGCAAAATATTTGAGACACTGAGGTCTGCTGTTGTGACATGCCTCAAAGTGTCTGGCCACCGAATAACTTTGATCTGTATTGGCGATGGCATGGAGGTGCTGTAAAATTCGCTTGTGAATTTGTAGTTTGCTGCTGCCAATATATCTGAGTTTACAATCACATTCCAATATGTACACACAATACTCTGTTCTACAGGTTAGATGTTATTTTATTTCCCTGGGGATTTTGGGAATTACCGTGGTGTATTTCTTGGTGTTCACACCATGTTGGCATGCTTTTGCATGCCAAACATTTGTAGAAACCCCTACTGATTGGCCGCCAAGGTTCCTTCCCAAGATATTCCTCACTATTTTTTGAGAGAATAGTGCCCATGCTAAAACCTTTACGGTAAGTTATCAGTGGATTTGAGGGCATCAAATCTCCAATTATAGGGTCATCCTTAACAAAGTGCCAGTTTCTTCTGACAATACTCCTGAGTTCTTTTTCTTGCTTTGAGTATGTCAATATTAATCTGACATGATTGGCATTGCCACTTTGCAGTGTATTGGGTTTCTCTTTGTAGATTAACAGATCACCTCTATCTTTAAGCCGTGACTTTCTTATGGCGATATTTAATATCTTGGCACTGTAACCCCTAACCACAAATCTCATGAAGCTTTCTTGTTGCTTAATGATCATATCATCAGTGTTACTACAAATACGGCGGATGCGTAGCATCTCACCGTAGTGTATTGATTTGATCAAATGTTGTGGATGGGCACTCGTTGCATGTAAAAGAGTGTTACCTGCAGTATATATATACATTACTAATCTTAATTCCCCACAACCATAGCACACCAAAAAAAGAAACAATTTTAGAAAGTTGTCAAACATAATAAGCACAGACATAATTAAAAATATTAGTAAACACTAATAACACATAATAAAACATATATATTTACAGAGCCACAGTATTTAAGCCAGCAGCCCCGGTTGTGGAAATCTACAAAGTCCAAGCGAGGGGGGCCACGCTTTATGGAGCAGAACTGTGGAGTTTTTGCTCAACTGCTGATCTAATGAAGATTGAGTATAATTTTATGAGGCAGCTTATAGGTCTCCCCCGCAGCACGCCTCTAATTCCTCTTCGCTTGGATTTGGGTATGAGGCTTATTGAGGAAGAGATAGCACTTAGATCTCTTACATTCTGGCGGCGGATTTGGGTGACCCCGGAATTGTCTTCTTACAAAGCCGAGCTCAAGGAGATTTTGTCATTCACCGCCTCCAAGCAAATACCCTGGCTTTGCCATATCAGGGATCTTGCGCTGAGGATGGGCAGTTCTGATCTGTGGCAATTTCCTGAAGTCTCCTGCCCAACTCTAGCCAGGATGGAACTGTTGAGACTTTATAGGCAAGCTAACATTATGGACATCCAGAGAAGCTCAAGGGGAGTTGGCTGGATGACTGATGAGTTCCTCCAAGATAAAAGATGTATACAAAGGGGAACCCTTCATGGATCTCATCCACTGATCTGTGGCCAGAAAACGGTATGTACAGTTTAGATTAGGGAATCTCCCACTAGCCACACATACAAGCAAATGGGATAAAGAGTCCAAGGCTGAGTGTCCTGTCTGTAATTACAAGTTTGAGTCTGAGGCACATGTTTTGTTTTTCTGCCCTGCATACCAACTGCCCCGCAAACGCTGGTTAATCCAAATTTGTAGAAATGTGGGTTTTGGGAGACACGCACCAGCCAATAGTGTTCGGTGTCTCTCGCTTTTTGAACCGTATGTGGCACATACGCCGGGGAGTGATTAAGACTCATTCTGGGAAGACAGGGTTGTAGGAAGTTTAAAATTCTTTTCTATGGCTACATGGCAGTGGCTCCATACCTCCCTGAATTTGTATTTTATTGCATACTTTTAATCATTTTTATCTCATGTTTTTAGCTGATATTAGCAGTATATGAAGACAACTGTGTTCCAATTTTGTTATATGGTAACAGTGGGAGAAATTTGCTACTGAAGGGTATTTGTAATAAGTGGATTCACAACTGAAAGTGTTTGCTCAGTCAGTCATATACTTTATTTGATAACTTATTATCATAAAAAGGCACAGATACATATTCAACACATTAATACCATATCGTAATCAGAACCATAAAAAAAATTCTTAAAAACTATTATGTTTAAAAATCATTTCATAGGACTACAATCAAGAAACAGTACTAACACTCAAATATTTCCCTACATGGGTAAGTATTAAAAATACTTTAAAAATGTATTCGAAATACTAAAAAATAAAATTAACAAGCAGTACCATAAACAAATGACTAAAAGACAAACCACATCTTCCTTCATTATCGAACTCAAACTACAGCTCCCATAAGACCTAATCTTTTCTTCATCCCTTTAATACGTACCGCTGCCACTAGAAAGTTCGCAACATGAAAAGTGGTTCTAATACTTCCCAGAAGCTGCAGAAAAAGGAGTGCCAGCCTAACCTGTGCAAACCCCGCTCCCCTTAACACTAGTACCAGATACTTTTTCCTGATGTCTGCATAATACTCGCAGAACATTATAAAATGCATGGTATCTTGTAAAGAAAAATTGTCGCACTTACAAGGTTCGAAAATTGCAAAAACACAGTTGATGGACAGAATGTAGAACAATGTCATACTTTCACCCCAGTCATAGCCAGTGTCTAACCCAGGGTGGTGTGGAGTGCAAAAAAACGATGGATTTAGGCCCAGATCCTTGTACTGGGGTGAATGTTTGACATTGTTCTACATTCTGTCCATCAACTGTGTTTTTTGCAATTTTTACCCCGAGTGTGCTGGGTATACTCAGACGTGAGTCCCAGGCTCTCCACACCACTGGAGTCAAGCTATTCAGGCTGATGAAGGCTGATAGCCAGAAACCGGTCCATGGATGCTTGATTCCGGTCTGGGAAAGACATGGCTTGGTAGTTCGGACTGGACTGTTCCCATGAGGCACAGGGTCAGAGCTGATTTGCATATAGCCAGTGTCTAACCCAGGGTGGTGTGGAGTGCAAAAAAACTATGGATTTAGGCCCAGATCCTTGTACTGGGGTGAATGTATGACATTATTCTACATTCTGTCCATCAACTGTGTTTTTTGCACTTACAAGGTTCAGAATCCTCCGGTATTCCCCATTTAGGGAAATCACCCAGTGTAAGGTGGATTATATTGAGTCGGAATCTGGTTAGTAAATGCTGATGAAAAGGGCGTGTCACTAATGTCAGATAAGGCTCGATTCCCGGTGAGGACACCAGACCATAATTCGCTCTTACCATAGGTTTTTTCAGCTCTACTTCCTCCCTTTCAGAAGAATGATGGTTTGCCATGGCATTTTTAATCAGATTAACATCTTCTTTCTTAATGGTGTCCGGTGCTACAAAAAGCCCATGATGACCACGTTTTTTAAGGGTGGATTCAATGTATACTAGCCATGGTATTTTTCTAACCTTATCTACAGCTAGGCAGTCTTTTAAAATCATATGGTTCAGGGAGATCTCCTGATTGAGCCAGGTTTTAAGCCAGCATATAATCAGGGCTATTTTCAATAAGTCAGTTACATAACTCAGCCCTAATTCTGCATGAATGGAAAAAGTGGGGGTGGACTGAGGTACCGACAGCAAAGATCTTAAAAATGTATTTTCAACTACTTGTATTGGGTGGTATTGTGCACTATACCCCCAAATGTCGGAGCCATATGTAGCCTGTGCTAGGCACTTGCTCTTATAAACTTTCACAATGGCTTCAATGGGTCTGGCCCCAAGACGTTTTGAAAATCCCATAAGGGCTAAAGTCAATCTGGCAAATACATTCCTTTTATATTTCATTTGAGGGCCCCAGGCCCCTTTTTCATCAAACAAGATCCCTAGATAGGTGAACACAGGGACCCTTTTGACCTCATCAGTACCACAGAAAAAAGATATTGTTCTTTGTTTTTTCCTACTGTGGTCCCCCAAAATCATTACATGGGATTTTTTAGTGTTTATTTTCAGTTCTAAAGACTCCATGAATTTGCCGAAGGTGTCCAGCAGTTTATTTAGACCCACACCAGTGCGCGCCAACAAAACGGCGTCATCTGCGTAGAGGAGAACCGGTATAACGGTACGTCTAATGTAGCTCCCTTCGGGCGGGTTCTAGAGCATTTATATAGAGCGTAAAAAGTAGGGGGCCAAAATGCACCCCTGCCTAACCCCACGTTCTGAATTAAAATACCTTGTACATCTCCCTTCCTGAGTGACACGAATAGAGGCTTGTAAGCCACAATGAAGGTCCGCCGGGAATTTAACTAAGGAACAGTCAATGCCAATGTTAAGTAACATTTGCCACAGCTTCGACCTGTTTACCAGGTCGAACGCAGTTGAGAGGTCCATAAACCCCATGTAGAGGTAGCACTCTTTCGCTATGGTAATGGAGGCGGGAGCACCCTGCTTGTCATCTCAGCGCTGTTAGACCCCGTTGCATCTTGGTAAATGCAGTTAGTTCGTACTTTCAAGTCGCTGTAGTTTTTAACCATTGTTGGTTCTGGCAGTGCAGATATCTCTAGACACTAGTGTTTCAGGGTTTAGCCCATCGTCAGTAGAGAGCATGTAGTACTTAGGAACATGAAAAAAGTCTTTGGGGGTTGCTGAGAAGGAGCCCAGGTCGTCGCAGGTCACAGTACCTATCCGAGGCACACAGGTGCTACACCGAAGAGCTCGTCAGCTTGAAGCCGAAGAAAACAGGAAATGGAGGCGGGAGCACCCTCCTTGTCATCTCAGCGCTGTTAGACCCCGTTGCATCTTGGTAAATGCAGTTAGTTCGCACGCTCAAGTCGCTGTAGTTTTTAACCATTTTTGGTTCTGGCAGTGCAGATATCTCTAGACACTAGTGTTTCAGGGTTTAGCCCATCGTCAGTAGAGAGCATGTAGTACTTATGAACATGAAAAAGTCTTTGGGGGTTGCTGAGAAGGAGCCCAGGTCTTTCGCTATGGTATATTTGCTAATAAGGAGCTGGAGATTAAGACATTGATTTATTGTGCTCCTTTTACTTCTAAAGCCATACTAAGCATTAGACAAGATCCCTCTCCCTTCAAGACAATCTGCCAACCTCGCTAGGAAAACTCTCCCTAAAATTTTCACTGTTGAATCTATCAGGGAGATAACATGATGGGTCATTTCTTTTACCCTTTTTAAAAACCGGAATAATGGTGGATTTGGACCAGAATACAGGGGAAGAATTCACCCCCGAGGCATTAAAGACATTTGTCAGAACCTTGGCCCAAAAACTCAGGAAACTTTTAAATAGGTCCGCTGGAACCCCATCCGGACCTGGCGCCTTGTTTTTCCTAGTCTTCTCGATAACTCTTGCCACTTCTGTCTCCTGAAAAACCACTCCGGGGGCTAATTCTGAATTCAAAGGCACCTCTTGGGAGCTCTCTGCTGTCTGTATTCCATAAATCTTCTCAAAATGAGCAATCCATTTATCATCAGGGATGATACAGTCAAGTGGAGAATTCTCGTCCTCCGAGAAAAAGGGCTCATTAATGGTGGACCAGAATTTCCCACTATCACTCAGTACCTCCGGGGATAGAAGTTTCTCCCAAGCCTCTTTTTTTATCTGGTTTTTCCTGTCCCTGATGGCCTGGTTATATGCCTTCCTTAACTTCTGCACAAGCTCCCTATATCTGGGGTTTCCTTTCAAGGCTTTTATTAGAGCTGAATGTGCTCTTGAGCAATTGCTATCAAACCATTTTTTCCCGTTGTGAATTATAGGGTGACTGTTTACCGTCAAATCTGTTTTAATTTGTTTACAAATAACATCAAAAGCTCCCACTATCATTGAACTCGAAGCAGCGTTATCCAGGCAAATAGCAAACTCATTCTCAACCTTGGTCAGGATTTCCCCCATAAAGGTTTCTGGAACTTCTTTTGTCCATTTTAATCTTCTACCCTGGTCCATTAATGTCACCTCCCGCCCAGTAGCCACAATCGCTGATTCAAAGAAACTTAGGTGGGGCCCGGGTGCCA
The DNA here is from genome assembly GCF_964263255.1 of Lissotriton vulgaris. Taxonomy (NCBI): domain Eukaryota; kingdom Metazoa; phylum Chordata; class Amphibia; order Caudata; family Salamandridae; genus Lissotriton; species Lissotriton vulgaris. The sequence continues at coordinate 1,059,487,003 of NC_141693.1, read as the reverse complement.
CTTCTAAAATCACAGGATTATGGTCCCTAAAGGTGGAAGACCCCACCTTATATGTTAAAACTCTTGGTAGTATTCTCGCTGACCCGAATGTGTAGTCTATGACTGTGCCTAACACCGTGCCCTTAAAAGTAGGAGACCTAAAACCTCCCACGACACACGCCGAGTCGTACAGATTCGTTGTGGCCAGAAGGTTTTCAAGGGCCTCCACCTGCTTAGTATGCTCAAAATGCGTGTGAACTGAACTTGGGGGACCATCGAGGATATCATAAACACATGCATCGGCACATGGGTGAATATTAAAATCTCCCATGAGGATAACCTCAGAACTTGAGTATTTAGCTCTGTATGTTACCACAAAATCCTCCAATCAGATTAAAAATTGGTTTAAGAACTCACTCTCAATGGAGCTATAAAAATTAACCAAAAGAAGCTTCTCTGACTGTGACAATGAAATATCTACTACCTGACAATTATGACAGCCTGCATCAAGCTGTTTAAGTGAGCCGGCTAGTTTCAGGGTGCAAAATATTACTAAACCACCCTTTGCTCTACCAGACTCTTTTTAGTGAATTTTATCTTTTAGTGATTTTATATTGCTGTACTTTTATGGCCCCAGGGGTCGAAATAAAGTTTATACTGAAATATATATTTATGTTTTTATAGCAACCAAATATTCATAAGGTTTTATCAAATATTGTAATTTAATTATTTAGTTAAAAAAATAACCAATTATCAATGAGTCAATTAAAAAAAATTAAATCTATGTATTTAAAACACTTTCCACCCTGCTCCCCTAGAGACCTGGCAACCTCTCAAAAAGTGTGTTAATTTATAATATATATAAAAGGTCCAAAGATTACTATAAAAAGTACTAAATAATAAAAAGTATAAAATATGTTAACAATGCACAAAGATGACATTTTGAATAATTGATATTCTAACTAATTAAGAATACAAAAGTAATTAACAATGTATTAAATGGTTTAATATATAGTTTAATACACTTCCAATCCTACAAATCCAACAACCTACCCAAAAAAAGAAATACTATTTAAATATATTACCAAACCAAACAAAAGTATACAAAACAAATGACAAATGAATAACAATAACATAAAAAATACAACGTTTTGGTAAAACCTAGTGCAGTATTTTATTCACCAATATGAAATAAAGCTATAATAAATACTTATTAATATTTTTAAGTATATTCATACATGCAAAATTATGCCCCACAATATTCTGGACAACACAATATTTTTGCAATGATTGAAGGCCTTAGGGTTGGGAAACATTAGTCTCAATATTACGGGTGAATTGGTGTCTTACAAACACTTACAAACAGATGTATGTGCTGGGGTCCCAATTACAAGAGTTTCCTTCCGTAAAATGTTGTAGTTCAAACCTTCTGAATTTTAATGGATGAAAAAGCCCAAGAAATCCTGGGACATGTTAGTTTTTGTACAGAAATCACTAAAGCGCCGGGTATCAGATTTTACCCAGTAGAATAATTATCAGCAACCCTTCCAGGGCATGCCTTATCACTGCTGTAGACAGTATCATCATAGTGATTTTTGGGACCCCGGGCAAGAAGTATTTTGGGGCACCCCTTTTTGGAACAACTTTGAATTTATTCCCAATGTTATGCTACTTCAAGCGCTTTTGATGCCAAGCAGTACTGAATTATATGTTAAATTGTAATGCTAAGTTCTCTGAAACTCATACACCCAAAAGTTCAAGTTGGCAGGGCCGGACTGGCTACCGGGCATTTTGGCATTCTGCAGAGCTGGGGGCTGATGTCACTGCGGTGGGGGCTAAATTCGTAGATGGAGACCTGCGTGTGCTTCGAAATCAACAATGCAAAACCAATTTCGTTCAGCACTCGCAGGTCCCCATCAACGAAATCAGCCCCCAGCTCTGCAGAATGCCAAAATGCCTGGTATCCAGTCTGGCCCTGCAAGTTGCCCGTGGTCTGCTAGCCAATTATCACCCCAAAAATAATATTTATAAGCTTTGATGAAGCCAAATATTTTGGTGCTGGAATCTAGATTTGTTTTAGTCTTGCAACAATATTTTTTGAAAAATTCAGTATCTAACCAGCCTATTTCTCCTATTTAAGCGAAGAGATGGTCAGAGTAACTGTAGATGTCTAGTGGAGTATTGTATTGTATTGTATTGTAATTGCATTTATATAGCGCTTACTACCCCTGACGAGTAATATAGCGCTTACTACCCCTGACGAGGCAATTAAAAGAAGACACATGCCCAACGTGCTTGAATTGTAATTTTCAGTTCCATATAGCAAAGACTATAGCAAAATACCCCTTCGCAACGAGCATGCATGCTGCAGCAGTGAACGAGCTGAACTCTGTGGATTTTTGACATTCTGTCTGACGGGCTGTAATCTAATAATTATCTCTTTAATTCTCTTCCTCTGTTTTGTCTCTCCTCTTCTATGTGTACAGAACTTTGGGTAGACGGTGACCTCTGGCCCTAAATAGTAGGGGAAAGATGAATGGTGACTAGAGGACAGAATGTAAAGTGAGACAGGTGAAGTAGAGAGGGAAGGGATAAGGTAGGTGGATCAAGACGTAAGGAGCGAGATAAGGTAAAAACAGTACGTGAGGTAGCCATAAAGAAAGATACAATGGTAGAAAGAGGAAGAGGTAAGTAGAAAAAGAGAGTAAGAAATAGAAGTAAGCTGGTAAAGTGAGGTAGAGAGAGCTAGAGATGGAGAGAATGAAAATTAGAGAGAGGGAGATTGGTGGGCTACAAAAAGAGGTGAGATAGTGGTAAGGAAGAAAGATATGCAAGTTAAAGAGAGGTAGTGGTAGAGAGGTGAGCCAGAGAGACTAGTATTGGTAAATGCAAAGTGAAATTAAGAAAGGGGCACAATGATGAGAGGTACAAAATAACAGGTTAGTTAAAAACTTCCGAGCTGAGAGGCAGGTAAGGTATAAAGAGATGGAGGGATAGAAAAATGAGTTTGAGAGAGGTGAAGTAGCAGGAGGAGAGATAGAAGGAGGTAGACGAAACAGAGACATTAGGTGCAGAGATTGGTGGTCGGTGGAAAGTGTTAAGTTAAAAGAGGGGGCTAGTAAGGTAGAGAGGCAGAGCTGTAGAGGTGGACACAGTGCATCCTAGAGATAGAAGTGAGAGTGAGAGGTAGAGGCAGGTGTGGGTAAGAGAGGTCTATTGTGAGCTAGGTGAGTTAGAGAGAGGTGGGGCACGCTCAAAGAGATATAAACATTGGTAGACAGAGGCAAAGAGAGGTGCCAAGTAGAAGGGGTGAAATAAGGAGAGAGAGAGACGGAAATTGAATTTTTTAATTTAATTGCAACAAAGGGTTAAGTTTGGACAGGCCGGAGATGATGAGCTGTCAAATTAACATAGAATCTGGTTTGTATACACATCATGATCAGGTACCTGGGGCGCCCTTGAGCAATTGCCCACTTTGCCCATGGTGCTGGCCATAGAGGGGAAAAGGCCTGGCAGGACGTATTTGGGGAAGACACGGTTCTGACAACAGGTCGCAAATGTGCAGGTAACTATTGAATCATCCTATGGCAGAGATGGAACTTGACACGGAGAAAAGCGTTGGATCATGTGAATGTGGGATTATCGATCTCAGCTATTGAAGTGTATCAGGCTGGGTGAAAGGTTTATAGTAGGTATCAGTTTAATGTACGATGTTCATTCACAGGGGTTGGTGCAGCGGATTTCCATGGCGAGCTTGGCTCTAAACAACGGTGTCCAGTGTTATTTCTATCATTAGATCGTATATAATCTTAAGGATTTGGGGGCTCCCTGGCAACACATACTTTTGGGCCCCTGTCTGGAACTACTTTGTATTGTGTTACCCATTTTCTGATAATTCACGCCCCATGATGCCACACAAAGTTGAATAGTATGTTAAAGGTTGAGATGGAAACATAGATAGGTGTGTGGGGTGGAGAGAAAGTTCACATTTTCGGGGGCCCCTTGGAAAGTGGGGACCGTGGGCAATTTACCACTTTCCCCATGGGCCACTCCCTTCTTCTTTTTTGGGGGGCGGGGGGCACTGCTGCATACTTTTTTTTAACTTTAAATTTAATGCATTGAAAAATATGGCTGTCAGCCATGTTTCGATGTTAAATTAAAAACAAAATGTCCACCAGTGCATTATGATGCATGCACGTGGGTGTCAATGCATCAGCAGCTGTCTTGGAATGGTTTCATTCACATGCGTGCATCACGATGTAGGCGTCAGGACACATGCAAACACATAACTGGCTATATTGGTATGCTTTTCCTTTAATCGAAAACCCATTCCAAGATAGCTACCCGTGTATCAACAAGTGTGCACCTGCATCAGATAAGTGAGCATGCCCTGTGCTTACAGTGTAACAGAATGAGTGATGGTGCCCAAGTTCTGCTCAGAATCCCACGGCCAGCGCTATTAAATGTCGGCGTGCCAAATACCAAGGCTGCTTAGCACTGAATCTACCTCATGCCTCATTAATACTTTACCAGACACTCTCTGCACCTTTATCTCACTCTTGCAGGTTCCTTCTTTCTCCCTTTGGGACGGTTTCCCGTCTTTTTCTTCCTTCTTTCCCATTTTTGTTATTCCCTCTCTTGCTCTGCAGTAATGTTAGATGAGGGAAAAAGAAGTTCTGGTCCCCAAAAATGAGTGCTGCGGTCCTACCACCAACCACCGGCACCAATTAAGCACTGCACCTGCGTCGTGATGCTGTGGCCATGTGGCATTAGCTAATGGCATTACCAAGTATTACTGGCAAAGCCAGAAGCTCGATCCTTTTACATGTGAGATGGCTTTGCCAGTGTTTGTTTTTATTTTGATATTTACATCGTCCAATTTTGATGATAATTTAGGCTAATCTTAGAGGCACAACAGTGGAAGGTTTGGTCCGATGTTACTCTGCTCTTTGTTGAGGATGAGATGGGATATCAAAAGGCTCCTCCATCTAATGTTGCCTAATCTTTTCTTTTGTTCCAGGAATCAATCTCATTTTCTCTTGTGTCCTGTGTTATTTTATTTCTTTCTTGTTCCCTCATTCCGACTCTTTTGATCCCTCCTCAGCTCTCGCCTGATCCCTCCAGCACTCTGGAGCAGCCTGTGGGAGGCACACACAAGAAATCGACATAAGATAGGTGGCTATACTCTGACATCATGCAGTCACTTGAACCGATCACACATTGTGTACAGGCATAAGTACATGTGTGCGCCCCTCGTTCTCTGGGAGACCCCTGTATTCTGCTGGCTGGCACTCTGGGCAGATGCAGCGTGTGTGAGAGCTGGAGGCCGAACGGGCACTTTCAGCTGGGTTTACTTACACCATTCATGGCACTGACTCGAAGACCTTGAGGTGGGCATGGAGAGGGCCAAGTGTCCAACATATGAGCCCCAGGGACGGAAATAGCAGCAATTAACACAGGCATTAGATGTCACTGGACAGTACTTCAGTCACACTGCAGATGGTCAGTGCATGTAACTGAGTTGTTGAAAGTGCTGCAGAGACATGTGATGCCTAGCCAAAATGAATATTGGGAGTCTGGGTGAAATTTGGTCTAATACGCAGGCTTTTTTTACAAGACACAGCTGAAGCATTGCTAGGAGATGCAAACTCATAAGGATTGTTTTACAAAATGACCACCAACTTGAGAGCTCCTTATGTGTGCACAATAACTGCTTGATATATTTTCTGTATGTCTAAATTTGCTAAAAATACATACTTGGTATCCTTAGGTTAACATTTGACCTTTTGAACAACTACCTAGGACAATATGTTGACAGAAAATACTGAGAAGATTTTGCTGTGTTATATACTTAAATTAGTGTGTCTGCCCAAGAGGAGCAACATTGGACCATCAATGGCAGTCTTTGGCAAACAGCTACCTCATTTTTTTTTATTTTTAAAGGGCAAATGCTGTAATATTATATCCATGACGTTCACACAAAATACCCCACTGACAGATACCGCTTGTCGCGTGCCTTTTCGGCCCGCCCCTCTTTTCAGTACTTGTTTGAAGATTGAGCTGCAACAAGAATCGCCGAGCCCCGCCCTTTGCGCGAGCCACCCAGGACGAGCCATTGACAGAGGGGGGTTTACTTTCGAGAAGGTGAGCCCCGAGGTGTGGGTGGGGCGCGCGCGCAGGCTCCAGCAACGACTCCTTCAGCTTTATTGATGAGGAGGACCTGCAACAACGACAACAAATCCAACGGGATCTCACATTAGGAAACTCATTTAGGGAGGTCTCGAGATTCTGGCGCGCGGTGAGTCATGCACGGAAAGTACTGTAACTTTGAGAAAAAGTTTGTCGCCCTGTGCATGCCATCTCGTTTACTAACAATCTATGCATATTTAATTGAATGTAAAAGGCATGTTACGGTTCTAGGTCCTTACATTTTCTGCATAACAAGTAAGAGTTTTCATCATGTGTTTTGGATTAAAATGTGTTTTTTGTGTGTTTCTGAATCACGCAGTATATTAGACATTTTTTCCTTTCAGTTTTCCAGCTAAAAATGGAAGCAGCAGTTCCGGACTTGAGCAGCTCGGCTGCTTTTTGTTCTCTGCTTGTTTTGAATGTTGCATGGAGTCAGTAAAAGGGACACGTTGCCTCCAGTGCCTTGTGCATTAAATATACATGCATTTTAGTTGCTCCTGTATAATGTGGCTGCAGAAAGAAGCAACCTGGAGCTGGCTGCATCTGAGGTTGCCCTGGAGCCTTGTAAAGCTGTTTGTAACAAACATGCTCATCTTTCCAAATGTGTGCGCCCTCTATTGTCCCTGACAAGCTGTTGGATACCAACTGACTTTGAAGGCTGTACAGTAATTAGTTACTTAAATAGTATAACATATCAGTTTATAACATAGCAACGTAACAGACCGTCAGAGCTTCATATTTGAATGTAGCATAACCTAGCCGAATACTGTATAACATGACATGCAGATAAGCAAAGCATGGCATACATAAGTAGTTACGTTAGGATAATATACGGTCACCTAACCTAATATAGTGTAGTGTTCTAACATAAGACAACATGACATCTTATAGCAGGATGGTATAACAGATGAGAATGATGTAACACCATGGCATGGCATAACTGCTTACTTAAGATTACATATATTGGGGCCTGATATAGCAGAGCATATCAATATAACGTAACACAGCATCACATAACCTGACAAAGCCACTAACTATTTCAGGCGGCTCAGGAGGGTCTCAGAAGTCACAAAACCTTTCTTCTCGAAACTCCTAGATTCAAAACATTGGCTGTTCAGAAGCCATCTTTCTCCGGAGTAGCCACTGTTGCCCTGAACTCTTTACCTCCAGTGCTTAATTTGTGCCGGTGCTCAGCACCAGCATTTAAATCCTAACACTACAATTTTTTAATGACAGTCCACTAAATGGTGTTTGTCTGCCTGTTTTCAGGAGACTACATCTATTTGGCAACGCGATATTTAGCAAGGCAGCGGGTGGTGCAAGCTGCAGTTACATCCTTGGCGACACCCTGGGCCCTGGCTCTATTTTTTTTAATCAAGCACTTTTTACCTCCCAATCTCAGAACGTTGAGCCCCTCTTAATGTTTTACATTCAACTCAAGGCTCACCCTTTTCTGACATTTCCTAGGCTAAGATCTTTAAAGCAACCTTTTGTGTTTTGGAAATCCTATCCCTTGCTCCATGGAATACCAACATTTTAATATATTTGTAGTGTAAAGCCTCCTCATATCAACCGGTGCAGGCATGCTATATAAACGGATCAGTAAAATATGAATATGCTCTAACTGGATGGGGCACAACAGCAAAGAATGACATCACAACATAGTTTAACATAAAAGGCATGACACAATAGCTCTGTTCATCATAACAAAGCGTAATAGCATAACACGGTATTATAGCATGGCATGTCATAACTGCATAGTTTAGGCTTTCCGCCGTACAACATGGCATGGCCTACGAGCATAGTTTAACATAACATGGCATAATATAGAATAAAAAGACAGAATGGCATAGACCAGTTTTACACAGCATAAGATACCTTCACGGCACAGGACAGTATGACATGACCTGCCGTGATCGAGCACAGTACCTGGCACCATGAAGTACCATTTCCCAGCGTAGCTCACCGTGTGTCCTGTCATGGGCACACATGAAACCCAGCCTTCTGTGCGTGTGAGCAGAGGCCGCTTAATCCTCTGCTGTCACCAGCGTGGGCAGCGGCTGCTCACACGCCCCGCGGCTGTCCGAGGTGCGCAGCGTCGCATTACACGCTTACTAACAGCATTTATACCTCTTCCTGGAAATCCCTTCGAGGTTTCCCCTGAAACCTCAGCTCTGTGCGGTTTGTAACGTTACTACCCGCATTACAGCCAAGACGCGCTTTGTAAAACAATGCAGAGAATGTGTAGGTGCTGTGGTTTGATGCCTGTCTGTCTGCAGGCTCCTAAAGAGACTTCTGCTCATAAGCAGGTCTGCACAGGCCTCTGAGAGCAGCGACGGGGAGAACAAGGAGGCAGGTGGGATCATAGCTGGGGGCAGTGCTCTGTGTCACAAGCAGGTCAGGCCTGTGGGGTTTGGTGGTATCTGCATACCTCATATTACACACACAGAAATGGTTTCTGGGACAGGCCTTCTGAGGTGTTCGTGACACCTATGTTCTTGTGCAACCTAATATCGTTGTTGGATTTAGCACACCACACTTTGTGGAGAGTAAAGTAGGCTCATTCACACCCTGAAGCTCACACTTCTGATGAGGCACGAAGGACGTGACCGGCATGAAAACCACTTTAGAGTTAAAAAATATAGGGGCATACATATTATCAAGGGGTTTTATCTCCGCTTTTTTGGCTTTAAAAGCCAAGAAAGCGGAGATAAAATTATCTCCCTATTACCTAGCTGTCGCTAACACCAGTTAGCGACAGCTAGTAGGAGATAGCGACCATCTTGGGCCCCACTTTGCATGTCAGTGATATTTATCACTAATGACATGCAAAGTGGGCGTGCCAAGATGTTAGCGACTGGAAACAGTCGCTAACATCGCTATCTCCTATTACCAACTTTTGGAGATATTTGCGCTAAGCGCAAATATCTCCAAAAGCTAACACCTGCCCTGAGCAGTTCTTAGCCATGTTATCCAATGGGAGGTGGATAACATGGCTAAGAGCATTAGCTCGCTAATGCATGAATATCGCTGACTTTTCAGCAATATTCATGCATTGCGGCCGATTTTTATCGCATTTGCGATAAACCTTGGTAATACCAAGGTTTATCTGCGATGAAAATCGCCGCAGCTCGGCGATAATTTTTTCACGCTAACCAAGCAATAGCGATAATTATCGCTATTGCTTGGTAATATGCCCCATCATTTTCTAGTCTTCACTTTGAAAATGGCGAAATCAATTTATCAAGAAATTGGACAATCGACTGTACATCCTCATTTGGTCACATATAAAGAGAGTAAAACATAGGCAACTACTGTATGATTTGAGTCCGAGTTTTTTTCTTATAAATGAAGCACAACCACTCAATGTCCAACATAAGAGCTTTGAAAACTGAAGTAAATGGGGCATAAAAGTCATGCAAAATCAATTAAACCAAGTCAAACAAGACCACCATTTGGAAAATTGGCGCAGGTCCTCACCCCTAAACAGCAAACATGTATGCCTTTGCTTTGAAATGAAAGTAGTTTATTTTTCTTTTCACCACACAATAATTGTTTATTACTTGTTTTGTTACTTTGCTAATTATGTTGTTTTTCGCTACACTGACAACGTCGACAAAGTTCAACTTTTTGCCTACATCACTGCTAGTTAACTATGAGTGAAGACAGTGGCTCAGGTAAAATCCCAGACAATACAAGTTTGCATCAAACACGGGAGTGTGGGCTTACTGTGGGCAAACGGGGTATAATTTGCCGATTTGATGTCCAGTAAAGTTTGATCCAAGGCAGTGAGGAGGAATTCATCCCTGAGTAGGAGTATGTAGCAGGAATCAGCAGAGTATGCTATTGTATTTAAGCATGGGCTGAAAATCCGTTCTGCTGGCGGATTTTCGGTAAATTCGCAATCCGCGAGATTCCCCAATTTCCCGCAAAATCCGCGAACGGAAATCCGCGAACGGGGATTGGGTCAAAAGTTCAAGCTGACTTTTGTAACTCTTTTAGAATGGCGCCAGCAAGCTGCCAGACCCATTCTAAAATAGTTACAAAAGTCAGCTTCAACAGGAAGCTCTAATAGATAAAGTAAAGCAGGTGCTGCTCAAATTCAGTTACACAATCATTAATCACCCCCAAACTTGGTGTGATTAATGATTGTGTAACTTAATTTGACCTTCAACTGGAGCACCTGCTTTACTTTATCTATTAGTGCTTCCTGTTGAAGGTATTTCTAGCTATTTTAGAATGGCGCTGGCAGCTTGCCGGCGCCATTCTAAGTGGGGCTGAGGGCAGAAGGGCACAAAAGTGGGACAGAGGGCAGAAGGGGACAAAAAATGAGTGGGGCAGAGGGCAGAAGGGCACAGAAACAAGTGGTACAGAGGGCAGATGGGCATAAAAAACAAGAGGGTGGCAGTGATTAAGCAGGCAAAACCCCCCACCCGCGAAATTGCAAAGCGCCTCGCGAACACCCGCGAACACGCAAAGCGCCTCGCGAACACGCAAAAAAATCCACGAATTCGCGAATTTTGCGGATTGCCAATTCGCAAATTGGCAAATTGCCAATTCGCAAAATTCACTCATGCTTAATTGTATTGCTCCTAGTTCGTTCTCACTCTCCTGTGATCCTGACATGGCGAGTTGTTGCCTTGAAAGACCCAAGCAATGTAGTGTTTAGGTCTGGCTAGACAGCTCAGTTTTTTCAAACTTATTGTTACTAATTCTTTAAACTAAATGTTGGATGGGATTTGGCTCCGTCCCTGGTGAGTGTTTCCCTGTCACCTCATGCTATTGGCTGTTTAGTTTATCAAGGCCCCCTTTGTTGCCTCTCCGCCAGTGGTGGGCCCAACCGCCATGAAATGGGCAGCAGACGGGTAACTCGTAATATGCTTGGCGGCGCCTTACTGGCACGCCACCATATTGCAGCTCTCTGACCGCTGCACGACCACAGCAGGATCCTGGATCCCTGGCGGACACAGCAGTCCTGCAGAGGTTGTAATACTGCGGGCGTGCCCGCAGTGTGGCGGTGGTCGGACCTTCAGCATGAGCGCGCCGATGCTATTGACCGCCGTACACGTAATAAGGCTCTTAGTCATCACACTGTTTCATTCATGCAATAGACCTGATTAAGCGGGAGACTCATGATTTTTTAAAGCAAAATTTACTTTATTTTAGGTGTCTCCTGCCTAAAATTGTCATTACTACAATATAAGCCAGTGGAAAAAATGAATTCCCTCGATTTCTTTTCAAAATCCCCAAGTTTGAAAATGTTGGCATGTATGCTGTTTGCCACATTCAGCTATTTATCTCGTATTTGCATTATACTCTGAAAACATTTATTTTTTGCTACTTTTCTCAAGCATTGGCTTCAATGTGCTAGACATTATTTGTGAATGTATCTCAAACAGCATTTGTGCATGCAGTGGCAGTTTCTCTGCTAAGGCGGAGGAGCGTCGCCCACTGCTCTCCAAGCAGTAGTTAAAGGAAAACCAAAATTATAATAACCAGCGTTATCATTTTAGTATTCGGTTAACTGGGATGGGGCTGGACTGCCAGAGCAGGGGCCCGGAGGAAGAGTGGTTGCTCCACTCTAAAGTGTGCATAACTGTTGGGCCGGCCCTCTCGGGCTGTCCAAACAGTCAAGCGCACTTTGCATGTTCTGCACCCAGGTTGCATTACAGTCTGGGTGCAGATCATGCCCAGGCCCCCATCCCCGTCTGAGCGCCGAACCACGGCGCTCAGACCAATCACATCGCTGCCCGGCAGCGTTGTGATTGGCTAGAGGAATCAGGAGCCTGGGTGCTTCCTGGTTCCTGCTTCCGGGAAGCAAGAGGCGGCGGCAGGCAGACTGAAAGCTGCGGCCGGGAGTGGCTACCCTGAAGGTAAGTGTTATATTTTTTGTATATATTTTCATTTACAACCCCCGCTTCCTCCCCTCGCCCTGCCACCCCGGTAAATTGCGGGCAGCATTGTGTGCATGCCCATGTTTGCCTGTCCTGTCATATGAAAGCTAGACCTGTTGGTTTTGCCAAAACCTGTTCTCCTGTTTTAGCTGGCTATATCACAGCTTGGATCATGCACTGACTTTTCTCTAGGAGAAGCTGGGAGAATGCTGTCGATCAAACTTGCCAACCTGTCCCATTTTTATCCACTTTATGCTTTTGGATATTTAAGCCATACGGTGTTAAAGGCCTGTTGTGTGTGCACTCTCATAAGGAAAGATATGTCGTGATTTTTTTTAAAGGGATGCAAAGTAAACTCATATTGCATGCTTTGATGGAGAAAGCTTAATGGTTGATATAGACTGTTTTACTTTCACTTAACTGTCAATGGGTTAGATCATTGGTTCTTAACCTTTTGACTTCTGAGGACCCCCATTTAATCATTCCTGGAATTAGGGGACCCCACTGATTCATTATTGGAATCCAGAGACCCCCAATGAGTCATTATTGGAAGCAGGGGGCCCCCACCTAAGTATTTTCCGATGATTTGAACACTAAAACAATACACACAAACAAGAGGCAAGCATTCATCAAATACATACATGATTAAATGTATTTAATTTACAAACAAACATGAAACATTTCAACATTTTTAATTGTAATTGGAAGGGTGGAGTATTTCTATTCAACTGAGGACACTAATGGACCATATTATATCTGATGCAGTGGCACCCCTCCCACTCATCAATCTAAAGATACCAACTTAATTTATAGCATCCAATTTTAAATCCCCTCACATATGCAGAACGTTTTACATTTTTAAATTCTACATTTTGTTTCTTTATTTTGTATACACTTTATTAATCTGTTAATAATATATGCAGTCACAGCCGCCCTGAATAGGCTTCATGGACCCAGTAGAGGCTGCTACCGAACGAGGGTGGTGAGGCTGGGGTGGACAGAGGAGTGGTAGGGCATGGGAAACGGAATTAGGGGGGGAAAAAATACTGACACTTATCCGAATACCGCTGGCCGCCACCTCTCTCACGCCCCCTCTGTAGCAGGACGCACACAGCCTTCCAGAATCCCCTGACCAATCCCAAAGCTGCCTTAAAGCAGCATTGCGATTGGTCTGAGCGCTGTGTTCGGTGCTCAAAGAGGGTCTGGGAGGGTGGGCATGTTTTCCACCAAGGCTGTACAATGCAGCCTGTGGAGAAAATGCACAATGCTCATGACAGGTTGGCCGGCCCAAGATGGCCGACCAAACTGTCATGTGCACGTAGCTGCCGCTACCACTCCTCCTCTTTGTGATGCGAGGAGCCCAGTCCCGCCCGCTCTAACAGCCTGGCTTCAATTGCAAGCTCAATACAAAAAATAAAATGATAACAACGGAAAGTTATTATCATATTATTTTTTGCATTAAGCTTGCAGTTGAAGCAGTTGGACGACGCTCCTCCACCTTAGTGGTGGAGCCGCCCCTACATGGACCCTCACGGGGTGCCAGAACCACACCTTTAAAACCACTGGATTAGATCATTTAAAGATTTCTGTATAACTTCAATGTGAAACAAACTTATATTTTTTTAATGAATACCTACATTAGAATTAAAAATTACTGAAATGTATTGTTTATCGTAGCAGCAACATTTACATACAATCTGTAGCCAATAATTGTTGACAGCATTTTGAATACCAGATTATATTTTGTAGAAACACAAGCCTGTGTTTGGCCAGTTCACTCTGATTCTCATGTGGAGAAACATACGTTCCCATAATCACAAATCCTATTACTACTAGTGTGTACGTAAATGGTCATTCACTCTTGAATATAACAGTGTAAAAATAAATTGATACTACCATATGTACAACTACGAGTGTAAGCTTGCTTATTGATATGCTTGAAAAATGGAATGTAGCAAATTAGAAAAAACACATTGCTTTCTCTCATATAACAACAAACAAGTTAAAGATTTTTTTTTTATTTCTTACAACTGAAAATTCAGCTTTAAATGCAATTGTTGGTCTTGTCAGTATCCAGAATAACCTCCTGATGTGCTGGGGAGGTTCATTCTTTCTTTGTTCACAGTAAGGAAGTTCATTATGAAAATACGTTTATTAGGGACAATGTCCCTTAAACCAGGTATTAACAATTCCTCAAAACAGGCTATTTAAATAGCCTTAAAATGCAGAATGTTCAAATACCATAGGATCAATTAAATACTTATAAAATGCTTCAGCAGGACAGAGAGCCATATGAAACCATTAAAAATCTAGCCAGAGCACATACTATATCCATATATTGTGTATGGAAAAAGAGCTCCCTGGCTGCATTTCGCACCCTTATATTGTACTTTTAAAAATTGGGTTTTAAAAATGTATGGCACAGGTTTTAAGAAATAGAGGCAGTCCAGTACTGTATGTACGGTCGTTAATTGCGTATTTAGCCCACGACTACATAAACCCTCTGAGTTCTTAAAATATATTATCCCAGTCGGATGAGATTGCAATAGATGAAGACGAAGTCTAAAGGTTTAAATTGCATTACGCTTTGCAGGGTTAGGCAAACAAAGCAAATGCTGGAAAGAGGTATTGGATTCCCACGAATCACCATGATCTATGACTGAACGATTTAATCTTTTTCCCTACCATCCCACTTGCCCACTTCATTAGTTCATACCTTGAAAGAGCAATGGGCACTATAACATTATAACTGTTTATTTGAAGAGTTTTTTCCATGCCTTGCAGTCGCTTCTTAATCTCTTGAACCCATTCAAGATCAATTTTTATTATTTCTTCTCTCCTAAGATTTTCTATGTTTGGTTGGTCAGATAGATTTAGTTTTTCCCAAAATCTCATTCCGTGAGCAAGAGAGATCACTCACTGCCCATGATTTCAGATCAGTTTTCATGTGTATAGCTCTAACCTATGCACATTTCTAAAGGGAAAGCAATTAAACCCAGGACCTCAACCCCATAAAAAAATGTGGGGGAACCATTGCGCTGTATGCAGCAAAAACTGCCTGAAGAGAGGGACCACCTTAATCGATTTAAATGTGTTTAAACCTCCAGTGGTTGAGAGGGCTTTAGATTTAAGTGTATCTGCATGCAGGCTCCAGGAAAGCGATTTCTTAAAAATCATTTCTATCACTTATATTATGTTATGTGAACAGGTAAATTTCCTATGGACCATTCACACCGCACTTGCTTTTTGCTGAATATAATAATTTTGGTCTTATCAAAGTTTATAACTAAATCATGAATTCCACTATACTTCTTAAATCCTGCTAATTTCCTTTTAGGGCCAATAGGAGTTCTATCCAATATTAATAAATCCTCTACATAGAGAAGGCACAGGATGTGACGGCCCCCTATTCTGGGTGTTGAGTGTAGCCTTTAAAATTGGAGGTAAATCAGCAAGATACAATGCAAATAATGTTTGGGCCAACACACACCAGTGGCGTTAACCAATCTCCATAGTTGTTTTCCTTGGAGAGCTCCCCCTTTATCCACTATTACTCTGGGACAATTATTTCTGTGGAGTTCTCTCAAGATTCTCAACATACCTCCCGAAATGTTGATGGTTTTTCATTTTGACCACAAGTTTTTTCGATTTACCAGCTCAAATGCAGACCAAAATTGACAAGACAAACGTAGAGCACCCCTCCCACTTCCATTGCTTCACAAGCAATTGCCTAAAGGCTAAAACACTGATCTATTGTGGAACGCCTTCTTTAAAACCACCCTGCTCTATTGGAATCAACATCCCCTCTTTAATCCATATATTGAGACTATGTAAAAGTATTTTCGCATAAATATTAGCCCCTACATCTATAAGACTAAGAAGTCGATAAACTTTAAGAGCTACCGGGTAACTTTTTTTTTTATAAAGGCTTAATATTCTCCCCTTTCCAGGTCAAAGGGTAAATACTTGTTGATGTAAATACTTTATATGCCTCAGAAAAAAATGTTGCCCACCAATCAGAAATGGATTTTGTTTTGTTGTTATTGCCAGCAGATCATCAGGGCTTGCTGCTCGAGTGAACCTGATTTTGGTCAATATATCTTTCATTGATGAAACAGAAAAGAGAGCTAAAACCTAATTTCCTATAGGGCTAATGACCTGTGGAGCACCAACACCCTTTCCCACAAACAGAGTGGTTATAAACTTATTCCGCAGGTACCATGCAATCTTCACTTTTAACATCACCTTTAGTGCCAAATCTTTCAAGCCTCCAAAATTTGTGGACATCTTTTGCTAAAATTGCAGACATCATTTCCTCCCAGTTTTCTTTGCAAAAGATAACCATATTGTGCTTAACTCTTGCTATACACTCTTTCAACAGATCACAGAACAGCGTACTATGTTTTACGGGCTCCAGAGAACACCATAACTTCCTTATCTTTTGTTTCAACAATAAATATTCAGTATCAAATCAACTATTTGTTTTCTGCTCTTCTGTCTTTAAAGGTTTTACTTTCATATATTTCTTTTGCCAATACTTAACCAAACAAGCAACCACCGATTATTTACCGGGTCATCATTACTTGATTGCATGAAGCGTGGAAAAATATTATCTGAATAGTAAGGTGCCTTGGAAATTCGATATCCAGTGGTAATACTACATTTCTTCATGCCATTTTTAATAAAAGCGTGCGCTCAAAAGGAAATTAGCGCTCATTCGATATAGAATAACGTTAATATCCTCAAACAAGAAGAAATACCAAGGATGGGTAAATATATAATCTGTCGACCCTTCTATATTCCCTTGAGTGAAAGTCGGTGGGACAATATGTCCGAACCAAAGCGACTGTAAAGGCAGACACAACTCCAACCCTGCAAAAAATATTGTAATTTAACAGTTTACTTAGACTTTTGGCATCGGGAAAAAGACACAAGCAGTATTTTAAAAGCGTTCAGTAGGTCCCAAACATTTGCTTCTTCTTGTTAGTGTTTTGAACACATATTAAAATTTCCCAAAATTAATATCAAGCTGTTTCAATACAGTGCTAGAATAGGACCTAGATCATCTTCCAGCAATGCATATTGGTCTGAATTGTACTATTTTTTTCTCTCCAATTTATATACATGTTTGCTATCACCATACTCCCTATTAATTCAGCGAGATTTAAGAGATCTATTTTAGCAGCATGCAGCCACTCAATTTTCGGAGGTGCCTGCTTTCTTTATGCTTTTATCTATTTGCATAGGGATTAGAGTGATTAATCCACCTGAATTGTGCCCTGAAACATTTGGCGTAGTTTAGGAATAAATCTGCATGAACCCTGGGAAAAAGGTTTTGTTCCCTGACAACCAAGTCTCTTGCAAGCATAAGATTTTATATTCTGCCATAAGTGTTACCATCTTATCATATGCAAGAATGTGTCGCAACCCATGCACATTCCATACCAACAAGGAGAGGCTGTCGGTAATTTTTATCCTAATCAATGTGGACCAGGTTCTAGCATTCCTGCCAAAACAACTCATCTGGGTTAATCAGGTCAAATCTATTGTACCTATTCACTGCAAAAGTCATTCACAGATTATCTCTATTATTCCCCACTCTTCTTTCAGATTCATTGTTGATGCATTAATCTAAAACCAGATTTACCGGTCTTGCATCTAGACCTGCATGACATTTTAAAAATGATCGTGTGTGAGGGATTTTACCTTCTGGGCAGGATATCACATTAATCCTTTCTGAGACCATTTCCTCTCTAGCAGCCTTTACAGCTTTCTTGATTAGTGTAGAAAATAATGTAACTACTGTTATTTATTTTGAGGAGATGCCAGGCATATATCTCACTTGTTTAAGATCACTAGAGATGATGTCCTTTAAGGCTGGACATGCATTAAATACTTCTTGTAACATTGACCTATTTAAAGGTTTTATCTTTCCAGCCCTCTTTCCTTGCTTAGTGACAATAAGATAAAGTAGTAAGTGTTACTCCTGTGTAAGTAATCCCTCTGGATAAACAGGGTCATTCTTTTTGTGTATTTTAACATTGATTACCCTATCTCCTTACCCTTGACCTTCCATTTGCTGATCGTGATACCTAGAACGACGGTGCTGGTTAGATGTTAAAACTAAAATTGGACTCGGAGCACCTTTATTAGTAAGAACGCCATTGCCCAAGGAAAGAGGTACCCCCTCCAGCAACCGCACCAACATAAGGTTCAGAAACTTCATTAACCTTCGACACACAAGCTGGTTTTTCATATTCCACTGTGTAGTGGGGTGATTTCGTTTTAGGGAAGTTCTGAGCGGTATCCTTCTTTTTAACGACAGCCATACATTATTACATGTTGTTTATGTAAATGAATACACAAACTAAAAAAACTATCAATTAATTAAGTTAACATTTATTGATGGAATTCATAACTAATCGGAACTTGGAGTAATTGGTTACCTCTTTAAAATATTTGCTAATATATTCACTTCATTGATAAAAACAGTGCTTCTACAATTTCCCAACAGAAGCAGCATCATTGTGCATGCTTCAGAATTGCATACCAGGGACCAATGGCGTCTAAGCACAAAATATGGCCACATTTGATGTGCATATTCATCAGATTTGCGGTGTGATCCTTAATATTAGAGCTCCCATTATATACGGAATACTAACTATGTAGATCGTTTGTTTGAGCCGGCAGTAGTTCAGCTCCTATAGAGCATACCATCAATGTCTTCTTTATATTGTAATCAAATATAAAGTAGTGGTTGTTTCTTAAAACAAGTGCTGAAGTACCAAAAATAAGACATGGAGTGCAAAACTAGCCATAAAGTGTAAAGGCAGCCTGGTACGGCTAAGAGATTTCACCATATATACTCAATCGGTCCTTGTTTAGTAGAGTACGCCTTAATATGCAGTCTAAATCGAGACTGCCTTATGTAAGTCCAGGAGTGTTGTATCCTTGCCGGATTTAGCTGTCTGTAAATCCATCTTAAATTGATAGCCTGAAAATTTGCCATTGATCTGGGCGCTCTGAATTTACGTTAGAGACATGCTGTATTACGAAGTTACCATTACATTTGGTAAATCTGTGAAGTACGTGCACTTTGCTTTTGATAGTTGCTTTCAAGATACATTTCTATTGAATAATGCTGTCAAATATTTGTCTTTTATTTTGGCAAGGGAAGCTTCCCTTGAAGATAAGTACCCCCTGAATTCAGAATTAATTTGCAAAGGTAATAATTTGACTTTCATCAAAATGTATCTTCTGTGTGTACTGGTTGACATGACTTGCAAGTGTGTTTGACACTCTCTGTAAGTCTACTAAGACATGATCAATTGATAAATGATCACCTGTATAGCATCACAGTATACCTTCCTGGGGGTGGCAGGGCTGTTTGTAATGCCTACCAATGCATCATCAAAATCAATATTATAGATGTTGAACAGATACGTTCTAGTTCTAATTCTCGCTGAAGTCCGAATTACCATTGAATCTCTTTTGGAATGCGGCATTCTTTAAACAACTATCCATTTGCAAAAACACAATGCAATGTAAGCACCCCAGGGCATATAAGGTGGGTAGCAATAACTGCCAGTGCCATTGCATTATGCATCTTTGGCATACCTTGAGCTGGTGAAACACTTTCACTTCCAATGGGTTCAGGCATCATCAATTGTTCCAATATTTTGCAGGCTCAACATGTCTATTAGGCACTAATTTGGTGAATTAATTTTACCACCTTCTTTAGGACTGGGATTAATATAGCTCCTGTCTATAATTCTGGTATTTTCCATTTCTCCAATAGTGCTATATTTCACGTTGAAGGTAATAAGTGCAGCCACCATCAAGCCTCTTGGTCAGCCACATCAGGTGCCCATGCATATGCTTTAGGTAGAGTGCCATATATGTAATGGCGGGGGCATTTAAATATACATGTCCATAGTGACTCGTTATGTAATTTGACCATGGATCCAGTCTTTTTTTTTTTACGTGTGAACCTTCATACCACTAATGCCCAGATCTGCACCTCACTTTTTTGTGTGGATTTATCTATACGATTATATTCTTTAACGCTGTACATCCGGCTAAAAGATATCGCTAATGTTTCTGCTACCTGAAATCTTCACACCAGCCTTGCCAAACTATGCCGCTGTCTGCTGTTATATCTTTTATCAGCATGAAATTGCCTGGAGTTTAACTACTTTCCTCCTGTGCTGACTGGATATAGGTTTTACATACTTGCAGGCAGCATTGCCTTGAATCTGCTTCAAATGATTGCATGCGTCCTCCCTGATTGTTTTCTATTGCCGAAATGAATCAATTATAATGCAAAATACATGCATAGCTGAAAAATACCATAGTTAGTTCCTTTGGCAATGGAATGCAAACAGCAATTCATCCACCAATCCATGGGCAGGTGGTTGGTTGAATTTGCAGCTCTGTGGAAATTGATCACACTTCCATGCCTTAAACACATTGAAAATGCACAGGTCACTAGATGTTTTGGTCACCCTACTGGAATCCCAAATAATTTCAGAGAATCGCCTAACCCGCAACTTATTGTGGCTTGCTTCATCATAAGTGATTTTCCACCCTTTGGTAGGTAGATGCCATGGCGGACAAGACCATTGTTGGGAGTTCTAAAATAAGTAAATTCTGGATTGTAGCAGGGATCCAGATAAAAGTTAAACAATATCTTGGTATACCCAGGAATTATGTTTTTTTGTTGGGAATACCAGTTATAATTAAAATATTGTCATTTTGGATATCAGACGAGGTGTAATGGCTCGTTCACCCGTATAATCATGCATGTTTCGACCTTTGGCCAGGTCTCCGGCTTTTGTCAGAGCTCCTATAATCCCTGCGTAACTACGCATTCAGACTATGCATTTATAATGAGGCTAATGCTGTCACCTTCGTGCATCTATTCTGTAAGTGAGGAACCTGTTGAAATAAATATCACAACAAGGGGAAACAAGTGGAACCATGAGATTACTTTAATCAGGAAAGTAGGGCACTCACCCAAAACGCTTTGACTGCACAACTCCCTTTCAACGAGTTGAATTATCACAAGAAGCAGGATAACCAATCCAAGTCTCAGTTGAACTAACTTTGTGAGATTGTGAGTAAGGCGCAAGTTACTGCAAATACACTGTCATATAAATATACATTGCCTATATGCTGTGTTAAGTTAGCATGAGCTTATTAGGAGTTTAAACACCATTTTACCTTTCTGCTGCTTCTGCACACAACACATAGCTGTTGCTTTAGCTTTGAGCCTAGTAGAATGTTTTGATTCATGCGAGAATAAGATGTTGTTACTCTGATATCAGCCTTGCTTGGTGAGCTGTGTCTGTACAGTGAGTGCAGAAACCTTCAAGAATATCTCAACACAGTGGTTGGTATGAGGTCTGATCTTCGCACGTTCCTAGACATAACATACATGCAGCTGCGGCCAAGTTCTGGCTTTAGGCGCGTTTTATATTGCTTTGCACAAGAGCTTAGAAACACACTTGATGGTGCTTCGCATGCAGAGAGCTGGTGGAAGATGATGTGATCCCTTACCACTAGGATCTTGAGGTATAAGGCCGCCCTGCTAAAACCCAAAGAGACCTTCTTAGATATAATATATTATACTAGCTAGGGAGGGTGAGAATTAGGTCTTACTGAACCCTATTCTTTTTAGCATAATACCATGCTTTCACCTTTTGTGTTGTACGGACTAGTGACTATGCTGATTACTTTGTTTCTTATAATATGTTTGCTTGTATTAGCTAAGATACTGCGTTTGGGAACACTGCATTAGTGAATAAATATTTCAAATATGCACGTGTCCTCTTTTACTCCTTGTTCTGGATTGGAATGATTGTATAACGAAAGATTGCTCATGTGTTCCACGTTACCTGAGATGTACTAAGTAAGGGTGGGCGGCCAGCTACGCTCCTTGCACGGAGTGTGCGTAGTGCCGCCTACTCCGCATTTTGCGGAGCGGGCGTAGCCAGGCGGCACTACGCACGCTCCGCAGACGGAGCGTAGCTGGCCGCCACCCGCCTCCCTCCCGCCCTCCCTAAATACTTTCAATTAAAGGAGTCAAATAATGAAAACGCACTTACCTTGCCCGCCGCGTCCCCGGGGCTCGCTATCTTCCGTCTTCCGTATTCTTTACTAATGCGCATGCGCGGCCGCCCGCGCATGCGCATTAGTAAAGAAGACGGAAGACGGAAGGAAGATAGCGAGCCCCGGGGACGCGGCGGGCAGCGGTGGGCAAGGTAAGTGCGTTTTAATTATTTGACTCCTTTAATTGAAAGTATTTAGGGAGGGCGGGTGGCGGGGCTGGCGGCCAGTGGTGTTTGCGTAGTGGGGCTACGCGGAGTGCGGAGGTGGGCGTAGTTTCTCGCCCACTTCGCGTAGCTCCGCGAAGCCCCACTCCGCCAACTCCGCCCAGGGTTAGTACTAAGTCCATGTTCTGGTTTGTCTAAGCATTGGGAGTTTGTGATAACCAATGAGACACTGTAGCTAGTCTGGTAGGGGATTTTGGGTACTAAGGTGAGTTTTGGCACACCCTAATTCACTGAGGTTCCAAGTCTCTATGCACAGTTCGGTATGAGAATCCCTGCGACAACACTGCATACAAAAATAAAAGACTTCACTCGTGAGCATGGTTGTGTTCATTCACACACAAGTCTGTGTTAACATACAACTAACTTATCCTAAACCTAGGGTGATTCAGGATTCTACAGGTCAGATCAGCGAGACAGTACAGTCCCCTGTAGTCATCCACTTAAGACTGAAGAGAAGACAAAGTAGAGATAAAGACATACCGTGATCTTTGTTGTTATCTTCTCATTGTGTAATATCCAGCGAGTGATGTACCAGTGGTCATGCCCAATACTCTGACAAGGTATTTTTAATTTTCTCTCTTTTCAATAAAATATATCTCCATTTCAGTCTATTTAGTGCTCTGGGGCTTACTACATGTAAGCCAACATTTAGACATGTTACACAGACACACAAGTTAGTACTCAGGGCACTTTTATTGTTTAGACGTCCTCTAATAGAGGCAGAAACGCATATGATGGATACGAAGAATTGTCAATCTTTTCAGCCAGGACATGAGATTAATCCTTTGTAAAAAGGTTAAGATCTTAAAACACTGGCCGCGTTGACTACGGTTCTCAAGACATCCAATCCCCTTCTTACTTCATCACTGGGATGGGCCTGTGTGTCGTTTTTTATATACAGCACAGGTGTGCGATTAATCCCATGAGTGCGTTCTGTTTGACTTCAAAACAGTGCCTGTAGGTCATCCAAGCAATCCACAGTGTCCTTCTCAAGATGTCATGGGCTAACAATATAAGTGTTTCAGTTCCCTGCCTCTCCTGACAAAACTGAAGCCACCGCTATTCAAAACATCACATGGGACCCTTGCATGATGAAGTAATGCAAGGGTTCTGTGGACCCACTCTAGCAGATACAGTGAGGAAGGGAGGGTTAAAAGCCCCTCCTGCATTTTCTGAAGACCAGCAGCAATTAGAACTGAGCATGATTTTTGCCAAAATCACTGAAATATTGTATTTCTTAAAGGAAGAATTGTGTTAACTGCAGCTGATGAAAGTACATAACTAAGGGCCTAATTTATATGTTGGTGATATGTATACTCCGCTGCAACTGCAACAGAGTATACATACTGCAAATATAATGGTCCGCCCGCCCAATTTAGATGCAGGCAGAGCCATTGGTTTGGCTATAGTGGTGAGTGCTCCATCATCGCCATAGCCAGACCTCTCCAACGGCTGAACGGACTATGGTCTTCAGACAAATGGCTAGATGTCCACACACCCAACTAGGATGGGCGGACAAATAGTCTTTTGTTTTCTTCTGTCCGTCACTGCAAGGCAATCCCTGGTAGAGAGGAGCAGTAAAATGGTAATAATGTTCCCATTGTCATAGGAGGAGACACCCGCTTGGCGGACTTTGATTTTGAAAAGAAAAAAGAAAACTGTTTGGTGCAGGGTTCCGTTGGTGTTTTTTTTTTATATAAATGTGGTGGGTGGTCCCTCCACCAGGGGGGTAGACTAATTTACAATGTGCCCTTGGCAGAACAACAGGCCATTCATCCACAATTAAACTAGGCCCTAAGATTCATGGGTTTAGGATTTTTCCAAATATGTTATTTATGTTGAGTTTCTAGTAAATGAGTAAAATTCAGCAAGTAGTTTAAATGAGCCTAACTAGGTAACTTCATGTCATTTGTTGAAAAAAAATGTGGTCCAAATAGTCTCTTTATTGTGTGTGCTGTCTAAAAATCTAAATATTTCACTGGAGAAAAGGTAATCTACTGTTTGTTTTACAGTGTAAAGGAAATTAAAGCTACCCGTGCACTGAATGTGGACTGAAAATGGCTGCGTTGTTGGCAGAAAATTTCAAGTTTCTGTCCTTGTTCTTCAGAAGCAAAGATGTGGTGATCTTCAACGGTTTGGTGGCTCTGGGGACTGTTTGCAGCCAGGAAGTGTTTTCGGTGGTCGCTTTTCACTGCCCCTGCTCTCCAGCGAGAAACTACCTCTACGGGTTGGCTGCAATCGGAGTACCTGCTCTGGTCCTCTTCCTTATTGGAGTGATCCTGAACAACCACACGTGGAACCTGGTGGCAGAGTGTCGAGGTCGAGGGGTGAAGAACTGCACAGCCCCAGCCACATACTTACTGTTTGGTAGCATTGTGGGACGGGCTATTGTGGCGCCCATCACATGGTCTGTTATTTCTCTTCTGCGCGGTGAGGCGTATGTTTGTGCCCGCAGTGAATTTATCAAACCTGAGAGCCTGCCAGGCTTCCCATTTGAACAAGGACCTCAGACATTGGCGCGGTTCCCATGCAAAGATACTCCAGTAGAAGTTTTGATCTTCAAGGACGAAGTCATCCGAAGATTGAAATATGAATCTCAGGTACTTCTTGCATTGCATTTCAGAGACATAATTTTGTTAGAGGGTATATTATGAATCCAGTTTCCCTACCCTATATTAACTAAATGCTGTTTAACACTAAAGTAATATGATCTTAGTAGGATAACTCAGATCTGTTTTTTGAATAAAAAATCAGTTTGGATGTCAAAATATTTTGCCATAGAGCTATAGAGACAATGAAACATACAAAGGATGCACACACCTATCTGCTGCAACAAAATACACTCCATCTTTTTAGAAACTTCCCAAACTCCTATCACCAAACTTAGGAAACCTGCTGAAACTTCTAGGCATTAGAAGAATCCTGGTCACGTCAGTCTCCAAGTGGGAAGCAAAGATCTTTCCAATGAACAAAGCCCTACCATAATCAATTGCAGATCAAATACATTGCTGTCAGTTAGCTGTGTTGCCTAGACCTTCGGGGTATCGAATCAGCTCTCGCGAGAGTGATCTCAAGATATATCCCAACTGACCTCTTCACTTACCAGGGAGTTATTTACTAGTGATCAGACAGACGCTTTTGATCCATTACACCACTAATGTGTATAGCGGCAGACCTTACTAATTATATGTGAGCAAACAAATTCTTTAACTTCCTATACTTAATCGACCCACGTATTATATTTGGATGGAATTGTTTTATTCATGTTATCAATTTATACGTTTTATTTGTCTTATGTTGCATCCTTACCCTGCTTTGCACAACTATAGATGCCGTGTAATTGTGAAGCGCTCTGATACCCAAAGGGTAATGTTTGCGCTATAGAAAACACTGAACAAACAAATAAATAAATAAATAGCACTCACAAACTCCCAGAAAGGAATTCTCAGAGGCTTACAAGACTTCTGCGCTGGTCTTTACACCGAACCCGCAGGCAACATACCCCCCCTTTTCGGTCAGAACTGCAGCTCCCTGTAAAGACTTGTAAGAGCCAATCTCCTCTCAGGACATCCAAACCAATTCTATTCAACTGACCTCTAATAGCGCTGGGAGTCTATAGGCATTCTAAAAATGATTAAGCAGATTCATGACTCGCTAACTTATCTCAAATCCTTTCAAAGATAGCAGTCATTTCTCACTGGAAAACCAAAAGTCAGCAAAGGCCTGTTCAGGTAAGAGTGAAGAGTGAAGAAATTATTTAATTTTCCCTCATGGTCGTCTGTCGAATCGCCCCCGAACTCTGTCCCACTGCTCTTACCTGCAGGGGCCGCACCTGCCCAAAGTCCCTCCCTCTGTGCCAACCTGGTTTCGAAACCTGATTAACTAGTTACATCAGAGAGCTTTGTACTGCAAAGAGAAGAGGCCAGAGGGCTTAGAAAAGCCTCTTGACGGCGGCTTGGGAACTGTACGTAGAACACTTAGCAGCCATTATGGCTGAGGGTGCTCACTGCTAAAGCTTCCCCTCCAGCATAACTTAGAAAGGCAATAACACCTGCCTCCCTTAGGCTTATTGATGCTTGTGATGCGACCGACAAAGACTTGGTGCTACAGTATTTTTAATTTACTCCTAATTTGATAGAGCGGTGGAACCTCTGTCTACACATCCTAGTAGCTAAATAGCACTAGCACCAGACTCCATCCAGACAGAGCCCCCCTTCTCCTTCCCCTCCCCATTCCCTGTTGCACCATTGTTCACTTTTGCTAGTCTATTGTTTTTATTTCTACCCAGCTACTCTTAGCGAACCAGACACATTTTGTAATGTAAACTTTGTCATTGCAATGAACCTAAAAACAGTACTGTTTGTATTGATATACCAGAGGTCTCATGTATCATAATATTAAACCTACATGGCTAGAAGCTCTGTTTGAAATGCTGCTCATCGAATAATGTCTGCTAATCTGTTCAAACCGCAAAATGTCAATAAAGTTAAAAAAAATAACGAAGTTAGAGAAATAAATAAATCACAAATACAATGTGCTGCAGTTGAATGTCTGTTACGTTACAAACTATTAAATTGGGAGTCATTACATCATGGTAATTACATCGGGGGTAGTAGCTTTACGTTGCATCCTTTGCATCACAATAACTTTACTTTGCAGGTAAGGATGTTAGTATAGTTTCATAAATATATAGATGTGTATAAATATGTGCGTGTATATTTTAACACCAATATGCATACACAAACATAGATATACTAGAGGCCCGCCCCGACGTTGTCCGGGGATGAAAATGAAAGTCTAGAACGTTCTTTTTTACCTGTGTAGTCGAGCAGTGCATACACGGTAACGCTAGGTGTCCATTGCAGCCGAACATGTGCCTCCGCTTGTCCAGCCAGTGTGAGGAAGCGCCACAGTGATAGGTGCCTCTGCAGCGCCAACGTTTAGCGCGTGTGGGTGCAGTTTTGCCCCTGGCCTCACAGTGTCCAACAGCGGTCACGCGATGCTGTGCGTGTGTCGCCAACAGTCCTTGACTTTTTTAATAGCGCCCCAGCGATGCTCAAGCGCCTCTGCACCCTCAGATGAATGCGCAGAAGTTCCGTCTGTGTGGGCGCTCAGAGTCCGTCAATCGTTTGCGCGTTTCCGCTGAAGGTAAGCGTGTGCTCTGCGGTTTTGTGTCCTTGCCGCGGGAGGCGAACGTGTGTGTCCGCTCCCGGCGCCCCTGTTCGGTCCTGGCATGCACAATACGCACTCCACAAACACAGCTTGGTGCACTTAGACGTCACACAGCGCGTCTACGTCAAACGCCCCAGAACGCTAGCCCCCCGCACGACACGCCCACTTCAAGCACACGCCCATCTCTTTATAGCACAACGCCCACGCCCACAACAGACTACTTTGTCCCCAACGGTCTTTTTCCCTTGTAATGTATATGTTGGGCTGGTGTATAGCCTATGTCCATCTGCTTATACTCGCCTTTCTGAATCTGTATGCAATGTTCCGGTTGGCGCTGTGGTTCCGGAGCTTACCCGCCTCAACGGTTTGGGCTCTCTCTTTATTATATTAGTATGGATGGGAACATATATATGTAACATCCAATTAAATTTTCAATAAGTTAATATAATACTTTTCAGCTAATCATATTTTAAAATATGCTCTAATATTTCATTTTTAATTTATATTTACATTAAATTACATTTAACTCTTTGAAATACCAATCCATGAACTCCTTACTACTACTATACTTTACATATTCCTGAAAACTAAAACCTACTTACCACTCTATACACTAAACATGCCTAAACCCTAAAAACTTCTTAAGGAACAGGGTCAAGACTGATTGGCATATGGCTGGGTCTGAACTGGGGTGGCGAAGTGAGCTAAAGAACGATGTTGGATTCAACCCAGATCTGTGACTTAGGGTGAGTGTCTGAAAAGTTTAATCTCTCAGTCCATCATCTCCTTGTGTTTGCTTTGTTTGCCCTAAGTTAGTAGGGTATGCCCAGACGTGGGTCCCTTGCTCACTTTTTACTGGATTCAAGCAAACCTGGCTGATGAGGGGTATTACCCCAAAATCAGTCCGAGGATGCTTGTTTCCGGTCCAGGGAAGACCTGGCTGGCTAGGCAGTTCGGGCTGGACTGTTCCCATGAGAAATAAGGTCAAGACTGATTTGCATATGGCTGGGTCTGAACTTGGATGGTGAAGTGAGCTAAATAATGATGATGAATTCAATCCAGATCTGTGACTGAGGGTGAGTGTCTGAAAAGCTTCAGCGCTCCGCCCATCATCTCTCTGTGTTTGCTCCTTACCACCCTTATAGACTACCCATCCCTGAACCCCTAACATTCCTTACTTCCCCTATACCCTACTTATCCCCGAGCCCGAAAAACTTGTTTGTATTGCACCTATCCCACAACTTTTAAAACTCCTTACCACCCATCCATGCACCATAAAAATTCCTAAACACCCCTATTCACTACCATCTGACATCCCCAAATAAAAAAATATATATATATATGCACAATCCTTTTTCTCCTGCTGGTCCCTGCCACCTGGAACCCGAAAAGGGTACGGACTCTGCTTTCTTTGTGCAAATATTTTACTTTCTCATGCGCTGTGGCACCATGACGCCTCTATATATATCCGAAAAAGAAGTTCACCTGCTTTGGAAAGTTTCACACAGATTCCTCAAGCAGGGGCCACGAATATATGCAATATCCCATGTGAATTTCCTTAGGAAAGTTTGCTCTCCAATACGGAAAAAAAGTGAACAGAATTACACCAAGTTGGCAGAAATTTAGAATTTTACTCAGAAGTCGTATTTTAAAAATAATTTGGTTTAAATCCGTTGAGCTACTTTAAAAGAAATTAGCATTTAAAAAGGTGTTCGGTAGGAGGTAAAATACTACATATATCTGGACCATTGGCATCCAAATATGCTTGAATTGGCCTACTTGATGTGAATGGGCGTATCCAGATTGGCTAGATACACCAACATGGAGTAAATGTTGTGGCAGCCTTCACTGGGCTTAGTCCTGAAAAAAGAACCATCAAAAGTCACATAATGGCTCATGGTGAGCAGGCAGAGTAGCCCCATTAGTACTGTGGTACTGGTGACGAAAAATAGAAGGGTCTGGGGTCACAGACCAGACCGTGTGGCCAACCACTATTTTGCTAGCCATATGATGTGCACAATGGCATAACCCACCACCACCACCACTGTATGCTGTGAAGGCTGCGCAGATCCCAAGGGGTTGGGTGCCCATGGGAGGGTGGGAGCAGAGTCTGTCTGCAGGCCTGGTTTCATGGCCAACCCTCCAAAGGCAGTGCAGGAAATAGGCAGTGTCTACTGGGGTTGGCAGTCTACAGTGTTTTGGGCGCAGGCCAAAACAATGCTGTTCCCTTTACTGAAGGCCATGCACAGCAGGTAGTTGGGTGCTTGCAGAGTTTGGGCACAAGGCCTGGCTAGGGGCCCAGGTCCTGCAGCCAGCCCCCTTGGCTACCCATGGCCAAAGGCAGTGTGCAGTGGCGGTGGGAACAGGTTGTCTGTGGGGTGGGTTTATACTCTACTAATCACAAATGTAGTGTTGTGAGACTAAGTGTGCTAGGACCCTTAAAGTTATAGGCGGACTCAAGAGAAGTTATGTTACATGCTGGGAGGTGTTAAAATGTGGGTATTAATGGTTATGACATAATCAGAAGAGTAGTTTGACATTGTAAGTGGAGTAATAAAGACGTAAAATCCAGAGCTCCATGTGTGGCATATTTCATTTGTATGCTCCCGGGTTTAGGAGGAAGTTATAAAAATAACATAGATTCACTGAGAAAACCAAGGGTTACAGTGACACTATAGTTAGGTGTTGAAGTGAGATAAGAACTAATAATTGAAAGCCAAAAAACCCACTGAAATTCACCTGGTAGAGTTTAGTGAATTAACTGTAACTTGTGCCCTTCTGCACTTCTTATGACCTCACATATTACATCACTCACACCATTTTAAATTACTTCATTGATAACATCACAAATGACATCAGTGATGCTGTCACTGATGATACTGCTATTCACATTACTCCATAAAATCTTATATCATTTTAAAATTAAAAGTTGTTAGTAAAGGGCCTATGGTCATATACAGCATAGAGGTACTGTGTTTTAGATGTGTGGGTGTATACATTGGAGATAATGTAAGCCAATTCCAATTCCAATTCCAAAAATTCTTTATTTCGGCCACATGGGCCATAAAAGATGCAATAAAATACAATACATATATTAAAAAGACAGTATTTACATATAAAAATTTCCTGCTGAACCCACATGGAATAAAAGCTGCAAGATAGTACCAGTTCAGGGGGACAGTTTCTTTCTTATTATCCATGCTGCCATTAGGAATTTTGAAACAGCAAAGACAATGTGGCCCAGAGTGTTAGTTTTCATGACCCTGTAGGCCTGCAGGTATTTCCTGAAGCCCAGGTTCCGACACAACGGTGCTATCCAACGCTTCCTGGGACTCTGATAAGCATAGCAAACAAACATTATGTGTAGGTCGTCTTCATCCAGGGCTTTACAACATGGGCAAAGTTTGTCACCCCCTGAGGACCATTTGCTGGTAAATACTTTGGTAGGGAGTGTACCAAACCTCCATTGGAGGAACAATTTCCTTGCCAGGAGAGGGAAAATAAAATCCATGAAGGGTTCAAAAGCATAAGAATTTTTGGATTCCAGAAAACGTCCCGTCAGGGTGCCGCTGTTGTGAGCATTGTCCATATGAACAAGGTTTTTATTTTTATACAGCTGTGCAAGAGATTTGCGCGTGATCCTTTGGCAGCCCTGGGCTGGGTCATCCCATAAGTCTGGCAAGTTCAAGCTGAACAGTTCCGCCTTGATAAAAGCCAACCAGGGAATTTTGATGTTGCCATTCAGCCTCATTACATGCATAAGGTCTTGTCTATAGTGAAGCAGTTCCTCGGTGGTCCATATCCGATGCCAGAACTTCACAGGTTTCGACAAGAGGTCTTCAGCAATAGAGGGAAGGCCCAAGTCAAGTCGTAAAGGGAGGAGTGGCGTGTAATGTAAGCCATAGACGCAAGTAACAGGCTGCACAGTGTAAAAACAGTGCATATAATACTCAATGTTAAACAAGGTAAAAGCAGAGCACACTTGATTGTGACTAAAGCCTGTTGCGAAAGCTTCTATTGGCTAGATTTCATCAAATTATGGATTATTGTGGCAAATGCATACCTGTTAACCACTTGACTCAACAATGTGAATTCTGTAAAGTCTTTAAGAGAGTGATTCTGTTAAGGTGAATAGAGTGCAAACTCTTTTTTGGAAGGTGTTTGACGTTTAAAAAGTGTGCGACTCCCATTGAAGTCTATGGAGACATAAGTGTGTGAATACCAGAACACGGGGATTCCATCTGCCAAAATTAGTTAGAGTTGCTGTGTGATCCGGGTGGGACTGGGGCACCTGAACAAAAAAAAAGTGTGACCACCTACTCCGCTCATGTCATAGTCACTGCTACCATCAGGGAACACCCCATAATGCTCAGCGAGGGCTTTTTATTTGTATTTGTTGTTCTTAATGGTGCCCCAAGAAGGGGCAGTGCACCACCAACCATATAAATTAAAGGGGGTCAGATTTACTATTTTAACTCCAGTGCCCCAAACATTGGATAAAGCGAGTATATGAGGGGGCTAGGGGGGTCAGATTTACTACACTAATTCCTATCCCACAAACATATGTGTTCCAGACTCAGGCCCTGACATGCTATCACGGCAGTCAGGAGCCTGGCCGACAAGCAGGCGTCGGTCTGACGGCCTGTTTACGATGCGACCGCCAGGCTGTCAGTCGCAAAGTGATCCTTAACATGGTGGCTTCTGCTGCAGCCCAGGAAAAGGGCTGCAGCACAAGCCGGCGTGTAATGTAAAGGAGCACTTTCTGCACATCCATGCACTGTGTGCCAAGCACAATATGGTGCATGGCACACGGTGCATGGCAGTGCGTGGGGGCACTACATGTGCCCCCTGGGGCACTTTACAGTGGCCAAGAACGGATGGGGGCCTTGTTTGGGGCCACCACAATCCGTTTCCGACAGCCCTTTCATGGCGACCTTTTCGATATGAAAAGGCTGTCAGAAAGAGATATTGCAATCCTAATGGCGGTGCCTGCCTCTGCACCGCCTCCATTCAGGATTAGGATTCTGACCGCCACCCCGACGGGATCACCTGCTGTCAGAGGCGGCGGTCTACCCACCGAACACCTTGGGTCCGACTACCAGGATTGTAAACACATGTATCTAAAATGAATAGTTTGGTTTATATTTATCAATACATTATTGTGGTGACTTTTTGACAAAGCTAAGAAGTCTGTTTTATATATGTTAACGTTCTTTCCCCTGTAAACCCAATAGGCCTCCTTTTTACATTTTGGTGTTCTCATCATTTGAAAATGCTAGTAGGTCTGCCTCTCTTAAAATGTCACCCTTTTCTACTCTACACTAAAAGTGAAATTCACTGGAAAAAATAAAAGTTAACATGACGTTATAGTTTCTTATGGTAATAATATCTTACTTTCGATTATTTTTAAACTCAGATATTTACTAAAAAAACAAAGGTTAAAGTGACGTTATAGTGAAATTAATGATGACATCTGAAATGACGTCATGCATGACAACACTGCATAGTAAGGGTGCAACTTATAGTTACTTCAGTTAACTTTAAAAGAGAATGTCCGTGTTTTTTTTGTTCACAATGTTACGTTTTAACTGATATTTTCACCTAACTGTAACTTTATTTTAACCTCTGTTTTTTTCACTGATAAATTTTGCATAGTTGTGGTCGCCAGTGTGTATTTATACATAAGTAACAGTTTCCATAGAAAGAGCATTTGTTGTTTTGCTCATAACTTTATTGTTGTTTGCCAAATCTTCATAAACTTTACAAACAATGTTCCAGCAAGGGCTGAGAAAAAGAGCAGGGGGAGGTGGGTCCAAAAACACTTTTTCCCCATGACTTTCCGTACAGAAAATTAAACAAAGAAACAGAAAAAATAGCTAAACAAGAGCACACCAACTGGCGCAAAAAGCTAGATATTTACCCAGAAAGAGTCCTTTTTTGCAAAGCGGTGTAAATGGTTAAAAAATTGCAATCTCTCTTGTTGCAGGACTCCTGTGAGGGAAAGACATTAAAACAAGCGTTTTGATGGGTCACTCCAGCAGGAGCACTCGTGCTGTTGTAGGACTGAGAACTCTGATTGGACGTCCACAACATGAGAAATGTTGTGGCCTCCATTACTGGGCTCGGGGACTTGATCCCAGAGTCCTAAATACAAATAAACAATACAAGGGGGCATGGTAGGCATACCCAGACGCCGTCGACATTATGGAGGTGTCCTAGGACCCGCAGTCAACCCACTGCCTTTAACAGCCATTAAGAGCTGAAGGGCGTGCAAGGTTGGTCAGACTTGGGGTGTTGAGTGCAGGCAAGGACCTGTGGCAATCCTTATCTTTGCGCAAGGCAATTGGCTGTACTTGGCAGGTGATTGGCCGTAGATATATCATTATCAGACATTACATTACATTTAAAAAAACTGAGAAAATATACAGAAACAAACAGTGGAGTTAAACATACGTAAGATAGTAAGAATGTATCTTAAAAAAAAGTATCTTGGAAATTTACTGAAAAAAACACTACTGTTTTAAAACTAAAAAGACCACTGAAATCCACAGGTTAGTTGTAACTAATTTAAGAACTTGCATTGCCATAGATTATATATGTAACTTCTGTGTTTTACCTGTGACATACTGCAACAGTGCCCTAAGGTTTCCCTTGGCAACCATCATTTGGAACAAATCCCTTATTTACCTCAGATCCAGCAAATCCAGAGATTTTCTTAGCAAAAAACCTGGAGCCGCCTCTGACACACCTCCGAAGCGACATACAACACTGGAGGACCCTTCCCTTGTCTTGGGGAAAGCCACCCTGTTTAAAATGATGGTACTGCCCCGCTTTTTGTATGCACTTCACAACACCTTACCTGGTCACACCCTCCTATTTTCAAGCCGTTGACAAGGAAATCTGTACACTACTTTGATATGGGGACCTGCTCGCATTGCCCTCCAAACCAAAAATTGACAAGGGTATCGTACGATGATGGTATCGCCCTTCCTGATATACAAAGTACTACTGGGCAGCACAGCTTATCACAGTTATTCAGTGGGCCTATCTCCCAGAGGGGGAACCAGCCTGTCATCTTGACAGGCTGGCCATGCCTCCAGGGGGTTACCTCAGGGCATTATACAGCACTTAGGGGCCTATTACGATGGAGGATTTTCCGCATCCTCCGGGCCGGCGGAAGCCACCGCTGCCCCGGAGGATGCGGAAAATCCTCTGCGGACCCACCAAAGACCCACCGCCACATTAGGATGGCTGGTGGGTCCTGGTTTCCGTCCGCAGCTTTTCCGCCACGGTTGGCTTACAACTGCTGCGGAAAAGTTCTAATATGGTGACGGTGTCTCTCAGACACCGTCAGCCAGATTAGGAAGGGCAGTGAAACATGCTTTTCCGCTGCGGCTTTTCCGCCGTGGAAAAGCATGTGTAACTTCACTGCGGGGGCCCATTGCGGGCCCCCTCGGTGAAAGGGGGGTGGGGAGTGCACATTGGGGGTACCTATGGTACCTCCCTGCATTTGTATGCAGAAAGCGTCAGGCACCGCGCGGTGCCTGCCACTTTCTACATACAAATGCAATGCGTGCATTTTTAGCATTGCTGCGGGTGCAGCTTGAAGCCGCTCCCACCGCAATGTTAAAAATAGAGGATGTGACCGCCAGGGTGGCGGTCACATCCTAATTGCACAGGAGGGAACTCCGCAGTCCATGCGGAGGTTCCCTCCTACTCTATGGTGGCGAACGGACTCAGGTCCGTCCGCCATCATAATCGGCCCCTTAATGCTCCAAAGCCTTTCCAATCCCCACAGCAACCACACTCACCATCTGGCCCTTGGTGGAAATGTAACGGCTTCTGAGGTGGTATATGTAAATTGACCGCTCTCACTGACTCTGATTTCCTTCATTTGGAGCTGCCTACTAGTGATGGGCTCGGATGTCTTGCTGCAGGGTCGGGGTGGAGGGAGCGGAAGAGTTTCAAGACTCAATGTACGTCAGTGCATACTTAATTGTGCTCTGATGCTACTATGGTTGCAATTCAATGTTCATTTTTTATTGCTTTTTCTTGCAATAAAAAATTCAAAGAAATGTATTAAACTATTTTATAAATAAACAATAAATATTTCATGTTTATAATATTTTAACATTAAGTTATATTAATTTATATTTTTAACTATTTGAAATAATGTCATTTATTTTAATGCAACATTATTTCCTATGGGGTTTTATTTTACATTCCTATGTCCATTATTTACTATGAGAGGGTGTTGAAGTACCATGTGTGGTGCTGGCCCTACTCCAGCTCTGAGCTGGAGTAATTTGCTACTGATTTCCTTCCCACATTTTACTACTAAAAAGTAAATTTACAAGTGTGAGGATCTCCCCACTGTGAAGTAGATACCATTGGTGCAGCATGTGTAATGGTACCGCGGCCCAGAGCCCCGAGGAGGCCATTGAACCCTGATAATTGTTGTATTTTACAATCTCAACATCAGTCAAAAGGCCATTTTTCCTTCCTTGCTCGAGAGCCCACTACATTTTTGCTATTCTACTGTCTCACTATAGCAAAGATGGGGGAGGTGGAGATTTACACTCATAGATTTGTGATTACCATTTTGTAGTACTATATGAGTCCTATTGTACTAGAAAATGCAGTTTGATAATAGGCCCTTTAGTATCTATGATAGTCTGTGGGAGAGCCCCAACTTGTAAAATCGTAATACATTTCAAATAATTATGGTGCTAGGCTATAAGAAAGAACCTAGGTTTTTTTGCATAAAAATGTCATCTTACCACATAAGTGTTCCACTGTACTCACTAATCTCCTAGCCTTCAAGAGAAGAAATAATCGTCTTCTCACAAATAGAGTTGGAAAGGGTATTTTAATCTGGTTGCAAAATCCTCAATACATTAATTCTGCTAGGGACAGTACAAGCATCAAAAATTCATATTTATACAAATGCAAACTTGGATCGTATATAGAAAGACTGATTAAGGATCATTTGGAGAAAAACTCTAAGTAGAAAATTTTAGCTTTTGTACTAATTATTGCAGTTTGGTAATAAAGCTGCTATTCACGATGTAGATTAGTGATAGGAGAGTATGTTTATATGACAACAATGAGTGGGGGCGATTGTATTTGATCTAACTGAATATATGGTTGTTTCTTTTTACAGCTCATTGGATGGATGCTTCTTGCAGCGATTGCAGTTGCGGTCTTCCTTGTTAAGTGCCTGCAGCGGTGTTCTTCTCCGCTGGGCTACCATCAGGAAGCTTATTGGTCGCAGTATCGCTCCACTGAGAGCGAGCTATTCAGTCGCACGGCCAATGTGCATGCGAAGATCCTAGCGGCCAGTAACGTCAAGCAGTTCTTTGGCTTTGTGGCTCTGGATAAAGATGAGAAGGAGTTGATCCAAGAAAATCCACTGAATGAGGTCCAATCAAGCCCGCAGTGGAACGCCATCACTGGAGTTTACCTCTACAGAGAAAAAAATGGCATCCCACTGTACAGCCGACTCCATAAGTGGGCAAAAGGGCTCATGGGAAATGGGACAGACCTAGAGTACAAGGAAACTGCACTCCTTGCAGTATGAAACAACCTATGTGCGGATCCACCACTGAAAATTAACAATATACTCAGTGCACTTTCCAGGAATTGCATATGTGTGGCCATGTGCAGCAAATCCAACACTTTTATTCTAAAGCAAGGTTTTAAAAAATTGCACCACAATGCTCGGCAAGGGAATCAGATGAGAATAGCTCAAGAGGGTCAAAATAAAACAAACAAGTCAGGTTTCATGTTTAGGTTTGATTGTTAAGACTTTCCCATTCCTTATTTAATGTTCTCGAAGCACAGTCACCTACAGAGGTTGTTTCCGCCATGAGCACTAATGACAAGTCTGAAATCAGTGCCCGTGTTATCAGTTAGGGATACATGGCAAAAGGTCAAGCAAGTGATGGTCCCTTTCTTTTCTACATACAGTGGGCAGCCATGGAGATGAAAAATAGACAAGGTACAA
Organism: Lissotriton vulgaris; assembly: GCF_964263255.1. NCBI lineage: Eukaryota > Metazoa > Chordata > Amphibia > Caudata > Salamandridae > Lissotriton > Lissotriton vulgaris. Next base: position 1,059,449,429 of record NC_141693.1, on the reverse strand, counting down.
CAAAGAAATTATTATAACATATATTTTGAATTGAACTATGCAAGTTTTAGAACTGCCTGTACTATACTTTGAGAGATGAGTTGCTGTTCTAAGTAGGAAAAGACACATCTTTTTTGGTTTACCAAAAATAAGGATTGCAAAAATCTCTTTATTTCTTAGTGAATTCTCACGGTGGCTTTTCACCATTTCATATAGAAAGTAAGTGCCATGGTCACAAAAAAATGAGAAGGTAAGGTGGGAAACCCAAAATACCCTTGGAGGCTTGGGCAAAATCAATATTATCGGGTAAGGTGTGCCAGCAAGGGATTTCACTTAAGCAATTTTCTTTTGACTTATGTTTAACAAATTAATAAAGTTCAGTTATACAAAATCTTGAACCAATAATGTAACAAATCACAGCAGTTCTACAATCATGCACAAATTGATCAAATCAATTATAATAAGTGCTGTATTCCAAAGTGATTTTGTATATTGATTTTGGAATACAGCACTTATTATATTTGATTTGGAATGGATGTTTTATACACATGAATTATAGGTTTTTATGATGATTGCCTTTTTTCATGTGTTTGCTTGAGATTCATTTTCATTATGATTGTACCCTTTTCAATATAAATTGTTATAAGAAAATACATTTCTTTGACTATACAATATTCCCGTGTCTATGTTTCTTTTTCTTTTTCCTTCTGATTTGATCAATTGGTGCATGATTGTAGAACTGCTGTGATTTGTTACATTATTGGTTCAAGGTTTTGTATAACTGAACTTTATTAATTTGTTAAACATAAGTCAAAAGAAAATTGCTTAAGTGAAATCCCTTGCTGGCACACCTTACCCGATAATAATGGTCACAAAAAGGCATGACTTTGGACTTGTAGGCTCCCTACATGTGTCCATTACACAGATATTTACACAAAAGGTTCCCATGGAGAGCGATGGAAGTAGTGAAGGTAGACAGGTGCTAATGGGAATTTATACTTTCGTGTTTGTAGTTTGAAATCTTGTTACGAGGAGCCCAATTTTGAGATTTTATTTTTGCTCGGGATCCTGTATGATACATGTATGAAAAATGCACTGAACCAGATTTAAAAAAACACTTTTGATAAGGTTTGTATTAAAAAGCCAAATAAGAAATAGCGTTCTTTTAGAAGAGTTGGAGAGACTGTAAGATTGTATTTTCCCATATAGCAAATGACAAAGCACACATATAGAGCAATTCTGACTGCTTGCAAAACATATCTGTTCTCCCGTTTCCTGGGCCGGCCTTGAGTTTTAATAATATTACAATATTTGGCCTCCTGAAAACTTTTTTGGTAATTTCGTAGGTTTACTTTAAATTTTCACTGATAGACACATAAATCTGATATGTTCTCAATTTGAAATGAATTAAACTTGCATTTACACCTAAGGTGCTTCTCCATATCAAATATACAATCTACAATGAAAAGGTAATTTTAATCTACTTAAACATGCATTGGTCAAAGCACATGCACTTTGAGCCGCTCCATGGATTGATATGAGAATGGAATTTAGGTAACTATCCATATTCACATTTTATTGTCTTAAATGTGTATTGCTTTGTGTAAATTCAATTTTCTGTTATTCTAGCTAGTCTAAATTGTCAATGTTGCAATTTTGTAACAAATTGAGTACAGTGTGTTAGTGCCATTCATTGAAGTGAATTGATCTGATACACATTTTTAAATGTAATGTAGTGATTATTTAGTCCAAACAGCACATATGAACAAATGTTTTATACTATCTAACAAAGATAATTGCCACGTGAGATCTCACAGCCTGAAATTTGATATTAATTGAGGCAGATATATTTTTGTTACTATTGAGCAGATCAGTGGAATGGCAATAAAATATTAATCGTTTGTGTCCACTCTTACAACTATAAAACAACTTGGATGCTCACCGAAAAACACTTGACATGCCTAAAGGCCCTGACACATAAGCACAGATGTTTCCATAGCATTTTACAAAATATTATTTTAAAAATACTCTTTCGACTGATTTCTCCTTTTGCACAATTGTGTCACCCTTCTAAATACTGTGTCAAAACTATTCAGCTGCCAAACTTCTGGACAATCCGTTCCCCTTACAACTGCCTGAAAAATACTGGTTATTACTAGACTTGATGCTTTCACTTGGAGCAACAACTATTCTATCAAAATGAAAATCCCCATTGTAGGAAGGTGGCTACCTGACTATGGTTACCCCAGATTTTTTGCCTTGTGTTTAGCTGGTTTTCGACTTAGTTGGCCTGGTTCCCTGCTAATCAGGGCCCCAGGCTATCTGCTCTCTCTGTAAAATGGATTCCATGTACCCTAGGTGCATAACCAGATTGGCTTGGATCACCTTATCAGCCCCTGTACAGAGCACTATAGGTGCCCAGGGCATAGGTGCATCCAAGGCCTACCAGGGGCTGCAGCATATCTTTTGCCACCCCTGGCTGGCTATCTAAAATTGACACAACTGCCTGATCACTCAGCTGGGGCAAGGTGGTGTAATCACCCCTTGCTTAGATATAGTATGCCTATATCTAAACCTATCTGGACACATATAAACCTGTGAGCCACTCCTATGGCAGGCCTTAACAATCCTGAAGGCAGAGTGCGTGGTTTAATGTGAGATGGTGCTCTAGCATGAGCTGAGCCTGTCTGCAGCTGTCAGGACCAATTCCCTTAGCTGTTCCGGGATAATGCCAAACCATATACTATTAAGTGCATTATAATCCTCACGGTTATATGTCAACTTTGGTTTGGCTTTATCAAAACATGTCGTGTAAGGTGTCATACGAATTGGAATACTACCCCCTCGCCAGTCCTGGCGACGGGGGTAGCATTCCACCCCTCTAGAGGGGACGACATGTTACTTTTGCTAAAACGCGGTTGATTTTTAAAAGAGCCTCAGATCCACAAAATGGATGCTTCTGCCACAGACACATGTCTGACCTCCTGCTGCTGACCGAAACTCAGCAGAGGAGGCCTGGACAAAGGATTTCCTGTCACAGGGAGGTGTCACACCACCCCAGACAGGAGATAGTGGATTGTAGTAGGGAGGTTTCAAAGAAACCAGACAGTGCCTGGGGAGCACAAGGCTTCCCCTTGCATAATCCGGTCAAACCGGTTCTGGGGCAGCCCAGCCCCAGCTCCAGTGAGACCTGGACAAAGGAAAGGGGGTGTAACCACCCCCCTTCCTGGTCCCACCCATAGGGGAGGGACCTAGCAGGAGATCCACCCCTCATATTGGAATAAGAGTGGGAGCAGTGCCAATGCAACTCAGATCATCCTGAAGAAACATAAGAAACGAATTCTGGACCCTTCGACATTCTACTCAACATAGAAGACTGAAGAATCTCCCTTGTGGTCAAGGAGTGACCACCCTGTGCAAACAGGCACCATCCAGCCCTCGACCCTTGCTTTGTTGCAGTTCCCGCCGGAACTCGAGCGACAGAGATCGACGAGATCAAGCTTGCCTGCCTTCTCCCTGCCCGATCCACAGTCCCTGCAGAGCTGAGACCAGTGGAGGCGACCGGAAGCGTGGGACACGCCATCTTGAAAAGGCCACGAGACGCTGACCGTGCAGCCCACGAGTGATCCTCGAAGCTGTGCACCGGGGTTTGAGAAGCCCCCACCCCGAGCTACATTTGCACCAAAGCTACCCCCTCCACACTTGACGAGTGCTGCGTGGGGCCCTTCTGCTTGTTTTGGCTTGACGCGTTGGCCCGGTCACTTGCCCGCTGGCTTGTGGCCCCTGTGCCGACTAAACTTTGAATACGACTTGCTTTTCTGGTTGCTCCAGATCTGCACCAGCTCCTGTGAAAAGGAGCCCCCACTCTGACCCTCCTGGTTCGAGTGATAAGCAATCTCCCGGTTCCGCGTGGATTGCTTTTGCCAAGTGCTGTTTGCTGCAATCTTGAAGCCGACGGTGCTGACGGCGAGAGCCTACGTGGGACAGATCGTGACCTGCTCCTGGACGTCGCAGATGCCCCAGAGCCCACGTGACAACGGAGAGAAGCCTATCGACAACCACCTGATTGCGCCCGACATTGCCTGGTTCCGTCCTGGTTCCACCCTGGTCACTGCTGAGTGACCCAGACTCTGTCCCCTCTGCTTTCAGGTACTTTTCTACTTCGATCCACCCTTGGATCGCACCGGACACTTCTGCTTCACATCGCCTGCAGCTGCAACAGCTTCAAGCACCAAGAGCCTGCGTGTCAAAACCCGACGCCACTTCGACCCTGTGCACCCACGGCCTGTGGGTGAGGTAACATTGCAACGCCGGTGTTCCCACACTGGTACACACCTCGAGGGTCTGTGTCTTGAGTTTGGTTCCTCTAGGTTCAGCGGAAGTATCTTTTAACTCACTTTGTGTAACTTTTACGCACCATTGACATTGCATTGGTGCAAGCCGCACTTTCCGTGCTGCACCCGAGTTCCGTGGGCTACTCCCGACTTCAGCATTGCTAGTCCTGACTGCTCCCAGCGATTCTCTAGGCCCTAGGCCTAACCACTGTTCGATTGGTATCTCTTATACCACTTTTTTAGTATATGGTTTGAGTGGCCACCGGCCCTCATCCAAAATTGTGCAACTTTGTATGTTATACTGTGCTTTTGATTTACCGCTTGTGCCCCTTTCCTCATAAAGAGTACTGGGGAGTAATTTAGAAATAAATACATATATTTTTACAATATAAACTTGTGTGGTGTCCTTTCATTTGATTACAGGGTTGTATGTGGTAAAACAGCTCGCTTAACACGACCTCTTAAGTTAAGCCTTTAAGGCTGCTTAGTCCATGCTACCACTAGGATAGCTTGTCTAACAAGGTTGACTTACAACCAGACATCTTTGGGGTTTGTTTGGACTGATACCAAGTGGTTCCAGAATTGGAAACACTACATATCAGGCCAACTTCTCACATTGGTGTGCAGCGGTGCGGATTTGAGCTTGCTGTTGTTTTACCATTGCAATCTTTACATCAAATTGAAAGATCACATCAAGTACCTTAGGTACATATAAATCAAAAGCTTAGCATATTAAGTTTTACTGAACTTAGTAGTTGTAGATTAAAGGGATTAGCACACCCTGACTACAACTCACTAGCAAGGTACAGTAGGAAAACACTTAGTGTAGGTAAGTGCACCACTTACACCTCACTAGCAGCCATGTCTGACACAGGAAGAGCTTCAGGCTCTGCCCCTGTGATAGTTGACCCTACCAAGGCAACTTCCAGATATGACAACCTTAGCCACAAAGACTTGAGTGCCTTGTGCACAGCAAGAGGGCTAAAAAGGGGCAGAGGCCCTACCATTCCTTCCCTGATAGCCATCCTGGAAAAGGATGACTTAGATAAGGTGAGTCAGGCTCCCTTAGAGTTAGGAGAAGGACAGAACTCCCCTGAGAATGAGGATCTTCCAGAAGAGGAGGAGGAAGAGGAAGAGGAAGGCTCAGATGTAGAAGAGCCTGAAGATCAGGATCAGAGGGTGACCCAGGTACAGGTTGGCAGGCTTAACCAGGCCAATCTAGACCTACATGGGGGTGGAGAGGGCCAGCACCTCCCCAGATCCCATAACCTAATTCTCCCAGGCAACAGGAGGGTGAGATCTCCATCAGGGGACTCTCATGTTTCTAGTGTCTCAAGAGAATCTCAAAGGGGAATGACTTCCCCCCAGAGGAAAGAGCATAGGGCCAGGATGAGGGCTGTCCAACTCCAGATAGAGAGGGAAGAGATAGCCTTGGCTCAAGCTAAACTTGCTTTAGCAAGAGAAAGAAAAATGTGTGGATTAGATTCCACTGGTGGCAGCAATATTCCTAAAGAGAAACCCAGGTCCTATGATAGTAGAAACCTGACAAAGATTGTGCCCCCCTACAAGGAAGGGGATGACATCCACAAATGGATGACTGCTCTTGAGAGAGCCTGCATGGTACAGCAGGTTCCTGAGGAACAGTGGGCAGCAGTCTTATGGTACTCCTTTTCAGAGAAAGGGAGAGATAGGCTCCTCACTGTCAGACATGAGGATGCCAGAAATTACAAAGTCCTGGAGAGTGTTCTAATAGATGGGTTTGGCTTAACCACTGAACAGTACAGGTTAAAGTTCAGAGACACCCAGAAGACACAGACTCAGGACTGGACTGATTTTGTTGATTGTGCAACTAAGGCTCTGGAGGGTTGGCTAAATGGCAGCAAAGTACATGACTTCACAGGATTGTATAATTTGACTATGAGGGAGCAGATCCTAAGTAATTGTCAGAACCAGCTCTTACACCAGCACCTGGTGGACTCAGATTTGACCTCTCCCCAAGAATTGGGAAAGAGGGCAGATAAATGGGTCAGAACCAGGATTAGGCCTAAGAATCAGGACAATAACCAGAAGAAGGAGTCTACCAAGCCTCAAGATAAGGGTGGGGATAAAAGTAAAGAAAAGACTTCCCCAGGGCCCCAAAATTCCAATGAAAAGGGTGGGCCCCGCGACACATCTTCAACAGAGAAAAAGCCTTATTGTCATGCCTGTAAACAGGTTGGGCATTACAAAACAGACAGCTGTTGTCCCAAGAATGGCAATAAAGAAAACATACCTCCAAAGCCAGCTCCAACACCTCCTGTTACTGTCAGCAGTAATCCCCCAGGAAGTGGGGGCACACCCAGGAATCTGGGTGGGTTTACTTTTGGAGCCCAGGAGGACCCTGGCCTATCCAGGTCCCCATCCCCAAATGATCTTGTTTATGAGACTGGCATGGGGTTTGCCAACTTCTCTGATTGCCCAAATACCTTGAGCAAATATAGACAAGAACCCATCATCAATGGTTTGAAAGTTGAAGCATTTAGAGACACAGGGGCTAGCATCACTATGGTGGCTGACTGTATAGTCCCCTCTAAGCAACTTTTACCTGGTGCCACATACCAGGTAACAAACATTGATGGAATCCAAACAAATCATCCCATGGCAGTAGTAAGTCTCAGCAGGGGAGGTGTCACTGGCCCAAAGAGAGTGGCAGTGTCACCAAACTTGCCTGTAGACTGTCTACTGGGTAATGATTTAGAAATCTCAGCCTGGGCTGAGATTGAACAGGAAATCCATTCTAGAATGGTAAACTCCAATGGAAAGGTTAGTGGGGCTGTACTGGCTATAGCTCCAACCCAAGATGTCCTTCCTGAAAAGGTTGGTAGGGCTGAGCAACTCTCTGCCCCATCTTTACCAGAAGCTCTTCCAAAACAGAATAGCAAAGCTGTTATGATAACAGCAGAAACCCAAACTGAGTCTCCTCCTGAAAAGGTTGGTGGGGCTGTGATGGCCACAGCCCAAACTCAAACAGATACAGTTGTTGTGAAGCCTGAAATGATGGATCACTCCACCCAAACTGAGAGCATGGAGGAGGAAGTTAAATCTTCCCCTCACCAGACATTAGGACAGGATCAGCCTCCTCAGGGAACTGATCTTACCCCTGATGAAGGAACTGCCCCAGAGGTTGTTAGGCCTGGCCTGACAGAGCCTCTGATGGCAGTGGACCCTTCTCAGGTGGGACCCAGTCTGGAGCAGGAAACCTGCCCCTCTCTACCTTGCCTTAGTCAGCCCAGGGCTGCAGAGGACAAGAAGGACAGTGAGACCCAGAGGGCCCCCTGTCAAATAAAGCACCCCCATCAACAGATTAGGGGCACCAAAACTAGTAGCCCTAGTAAGGTGAAAACTTTAAAAACTCCTGAGGGAGCCCCCTTAAAAGTAGTTAGGGACCTCCCACAGATGGATTCTGTTGGGCACAGCCAAACCTGGGACCCAAAGGGCCCAAACCTGAACTGTCCCTCCAGCAAACCAAACAGAGGGACCCAGCCTCCAGCTTTAGGTAGCCAGAGGTTGACCCTGAGAGCTCAGTGCAACTCAGTTGAAGAAAGAAAGGCACACATGGTGGAAGATAATTGGAGGAAGTTGAGCCCAAAATTAGTGGAGCCTCACTTCAATACTCCATATCCAAACCAGCCTTTAACTTTGCATAAACACACCCAAGGTAGTGATTCCCTATGGTGGAGACCCTCTAATACCCCTAGGGTGAGGGACTGCTTAGTGGACCATGAGACAGGGGGTACCCATGCTAGTGCAGGTACTTCCTTATATGGCCACTCAGGCAATATAGGCTTACCTGGCCAAGGATAGCCTTATCTCCTTTCGTTTGGGGGGGGGGGGGTTATGTAGGAAGGTGGCTACCTGACTATGGTTACCCCAGATTTTTTGCCTTGTGTTTAGCTGGTTTTCGACTTAGTTGGCCTGGTTCCCTGCTAATCAGGGCCCCAGGCTATCTGCTCTCTCTGTAAAATGGATTCCATGTACCCTAGGTGCATAACCAGATTGGCTTGGATCACCTTATCAGCCCCTGTACAGAGCACTATAGGTGCCCAGGGCATAGGTGCATCCAAGGCCTACCAGGGGCTGCAGCATATCTTTTGCCACCCCTGGCTGGCTATCTAAAATTGACACAACTGGCTGATCACTCAGCTGGGGCAAGGTGGTGTAATCACCCCTTGCTTAGATATAGTATGCCTATATCTAAACCTATCTGGACACATATAAACCTGTGAGCCACTCCTATGGCAGGCCTTAACAATCCTGAAGGCAGAGTGCGTGGTTTAATGTGAGATGGTGCTCTAGCATGAGCTGAGCCTGTCTGCAGCTGTCGGGACCAATTCCCTTAGCTGTTCCGGGATAATGCCAAACCATATACTATTAAGTGCATTATAATCCTCGCGGTTATATGTCAACTTTGGTTTGGCTTTATCAAAACATGTTGTGTAAGGTGTCATACGAATTGGAATACTACCCCCTCGCCAGTCCTGGCGACGGGGGTAGCATTCCACCCCTCTAGAGGGGACGACATGTTACTTTTGCTAAAACGCGGTTGATTTTTAAAAGAGCCTCAGATCCACAAAATGGATGCTTCTGCCACAGACACATGTCTGACCTCCTGCTGCTGACCGAAACTCAGCAGAGGAGGCCTGGACAAAGGATTTCCTGTCACAGGGAGGTGTCACACCACCCCAGACAGGAGATAGTGGATTGTAGTAGGGAGGTTTCAAAGAAACCAGACAGTGCCTGGGGAGCACAAGGCTTCCCCTTGCATAATCCGGTCAAACCGGTTCTGGGGCAGCCCAGACCCAGCTCCAGTGAGACTTGGACAAAGGAAAGGGGGTGTAACCACCCCCCTTCCTGGTCCCACCCATAGGGGAGGGACCTAGCAGGAGATCCACCCCTCAGATTGGAATAAGAGTGGGAGCAGTGCCAATGCAACTCAGATCATCCTGAAGAAACATAAGAAACGAATTCTGGACCCTTCGACATTCTACTCAACATAGAAGACTGAAGAATCTCCCTTGTGGTCAAGGAGTGACCACCCTGTGCAAACAGGCACCATCCAGCCCTCGACCCTTGCTTTGTTGCAGTTCCCGCCGGAACTCGAGCGACAGAGATCGACGAGATCAAGCTTGCCTGCCTTCTCCCTGCCCGATCCACAGTCCCTGCAGAGCTGAGACCAGTGGAGGCGACCGGAAGCGTGGGGCACGCCATCTTGAAAAGGCCATGAGACGCTGACCGTGCAGCCCACGAGTGATCCTCGAAGCTGTGCACCGGGGTTTGAGAAGCCCCCACCCCGAGCTACACTTGCACCAAAGCTACCCCCTCCACACTCGACGAGTGCTGCGTGGGGCCCTTCTGCTTGTTTTGGCTCGACGCGTTGGCCCGGTCACTTGCCCGCTGGCTTGTGGCCCCTGTGCCGACGAAACTTTGAATACGACTTGCTTTTCTGGTTGCTCCAGATCTGCACCAGCTCCTGTGAAAAGGAGCCCCCACTCTGACCCTCCTGGTTCGAGTGATAAGCAATCTCCCGGTTCCGCGTGGATTGCTTTTGCCAAGTGCTGTTTGCTGCAATCTTGAAGCCGACGGTGCTGACGGCGAGAACCTACGTGGGACAGATCGTGACCTGCTCCTGGACGTCGCAGATGCCCCAGAGCCCACGTGACAACGGAGAGAAGCCTATCAACAACCACCTGATTGCGCCCGACATTGCCTGGTTCCGTCCTGGTTCCACCCTGGTCACTGCTGAGTGACCCAGACTCTGTCCCCTCTGCTTTCAGGTACTTTTCTACTTCGATCCACCCTTGGATCGCACCGGACACTTCTGCTTCACATCGCCTGCAGCTGCAACAGCTTCAAGCACCAAGAGCCTGCGTGTCAAAACCCGACGCCACTTCGACCCTGTGCACCCACGGCCTGTGGGTGAGGTAACATTGCAACGCCGGTGTTCCCACACTGGTACACACCTCTAGGGTCTGTGTCTTGAATTTGGTTCCTCTAGGTTCAGCGGAAGTATCTTTTAACTCACTTTGTGTAACTTTTACGCACCATTGACATTGCATTGGTGCAAGCCGCACTTTCCGTGCTGCACCCGAGTTCCGTGGGCTACTCCCGACTTCAGCATTGCTAGTCCTGACTGCTCCCAGCGATTCTCTAGGCCCTAGGCCTAACCACTGTTTGATTGGTATCTCTTATACCACTTTTTTAGTATATGGTTTGAGTGGCCACCGGCCCTCATCCAAAATTGTGCAACTTTGTATGTTATACTGTGCTTTTGATTTAACGCTTGTGCCCCTTTCCTCATAAAGAGTACTGGGGAGTAATTTAGAAATAAATACATATATTTTTACAATATATACTTGTGTGGTGTCCTTTCATTTGATTACAGGGTTGTATGTGGTAAAACAGCTCGCTTAACACGACTTCTTAAGTTAAGCCTTTAAGGCTGCTTAGTCCATGCTACCACTAGGATAGCTTGTCTAACAAGGTTGACTTACAACCAGACATCTTTGGGGTTTGTTTGGACTGATACCAAGTGGTTCCAGAATTGGAAACACTACATATCAGGCCAACTTCTCACACCCATCATAAATCCCATTCAATAAATGGTGGAATATGTTATGCTTTACCAGAAGTGCCGACAACATGATGTATAAGAAACTACACAACATGTCTAGCTCATGCCGGTTATGGGATTCTTTTCATGTATATTTACAGAAATCCAAACCAACCTAAGGGGTGTTCCAATGTACAGTTACACGAAGAGGTTGTTTCCCTGATGAATTATACCACTTTTATTTTGCTTTCGCCGTTGGACCTGTCAATCTACTCGTTTCTCCTAGTTATTACACAATGTACTTAAGTACGGGCACTGGTTTGAAAATCTTTTGAAGAGCTACTCACTCAGTGTTGGTATCTTACATGATTGTTCTTGCGACTCCTCATTCGACTTTATTCAACCCTTCTGCATATATGCTACGCGAAATGTATATGTATATTATTTATCTCTGATTGTCATAGCTCATTCACGCCTCGATATTTACTGTTGAATCTTACAGAAATTGCATCATGTATTTTCGGTTTTATTTAAAACTTAAATAAAACTGGTTGAAATAAAAAAACGATTAAGCTGCAAATTATAATATAAAGGCCCCTTAAAGGTTACTGTGTAGTTTGTATTTAGCATCTCTTTTAAAACAATGCTTATTTCGTCCTTGCAAAACTTGGGATGCAGCCTTCTGCTGTGCACTATTCAGCACAGGACATTTTCTAGCCTGTAACTCATTGCAGAACAAAAAAGCGCAGCAGAGGTAGGCTTAGAAATGGCTGAGAGTATGTAAAACAAACAATTGCAATGCAATAGGTCTTGCATTACTGAAACTTTGAGCTATTGCCTTTGGATTATTAATTACAACGCCAGTAGCTCAAACTTTTAGTTTTGCTTTTTTATATATATAGTGCTTATATTAGAGGGCGTTATTCAATTGCAACATTTTTTGCGTCATCCCTCACCCCATAACAAGTTTGCTTTTTGAGGTTATCTCACGTGTGCCATTTCTCACACTGTCATCAAGTAATTTTTGGAATTACTGATTGCATCATAGCATTAGTATATTTTTCCTTTCCGTTTCTTTGCCGTTTTCCTCTTTCTTTGGGTATGTCTTTTATTGGTATGTTATGTCTACATGTGCACCTTGTGTTTATTAATTTTGCTAGTATTCTGTTCAATTACATTACACAAGGGCACATTTATTTTTTGTAGGCACGGGGAGATTAAGTGATTTGCCCAGAATCACAGGATGTTAAGCCGACGCCGACACTGGAACCTGGTTCCCCAGCTCTACCAAAACCGATATTTGAACCTGGTTGCCCCAGCTCCAAAGTTGGCAGCTCTGGCCATTACGCCACATCAGTCAAGGCCTCGTTTATGAGAGATGGCGTGAAGAATGAGCCAAATACAGTTTGACACACTTACACTGCCTCAGTCCTCACTACTGGGACATATTGGGGGCCTAAAACCACATAGATGATAAACGGTGACGCTCCTCCCTTAATGGGGGAGAGGTAGGCAGCAATTACCGAGGACTTACTCGAGGAGTTCCTGCTCCATTTGTGGTGATGATACCGCATAGTTTTCATTTTGTAAAGCCACTGCACCTCTGCCAGCCCTCTCCTTTTGGACCATCTTAAGCTGGACCCATTCTCCCATCCAAGTGGTCTAAATAATCTTATTGAGGGTAGAGTTACAGGGCTGTTCAAAACTCAATAATTGCTCAACACCTAGTCAAGTCAAGTCAAGTCAAGTCAGAGAATTTATATAGCGCACTACATACCCAGAGGGTCTCAAGGCGCTTAAGGAGGGGTGGGGAATTACTTGTCAAATATCCACGTTTTAAGTTGCTTTCTGAATGCTAGGTGGTTCTGGGTAAGGCGAAGGTAAGTGGGAAGTGAGTTCCAGGTTTTAGCTGCCAGGTAGGAGAAGGATCTACCTCCCATGGTGGTCTTGTTGATGCGAGGTACAGTGGCAAGGGCTTGATTGGAAGATCGAAGCTGGCGGGAGGGGGTGTAGAAGGACAGTCGTGTGTTGAGGCATTCTGGTCCGATTTCGTAGAGTGCTTTGTGTGCGTGGGTTAGGAGTCGGAAAGTGAGCCTCTTATTGACGGGAAGCCAGTGGAGGTTTTTCAGGTGACCAGAGATATGTTCTTTACGCGGGATGTCTAATATGAGCCTGGCTGAGGCGTTTTGGATTCGTTGGAGTTTTTTCTGGAGTTTAGCGGTAGTCCCGGCGTAGAGGGTGTTTCCATAGTCCAGTCGGCTTGTGACCAGAGCGTGGGTGACCGTTTCCCTAGTTTCGGAGGGGATCCAACGAAATGTTTTTTTGAGCATGCGAAGAATGTTGAAACAGGATGAGGAGCCGGCGTTGACTTGTCTGTTCATTGAAAGTGAGGAATCCAGGATGACGCCCAGGTTCCGTGCGTGGTCTGTCAGGATGGGTGCTTTTCCAAGGGCTTCTGGCCACCAAGAGTCGTCCCATGCGGAGGGGGAGGTACCTAGGATGAGGACTTCTGTTTTATCTGAGTTCAGTTTCAGACGGCTGTGCTTCATCCACTCGGCTACTTCTTTCATACCTTCGTGTAAGTTAGTTTTGGCGGTGCTAGGGTCATTGGTGAGTGATAGGATCAGTTGAGTGTCATCCGCGTAGGAGATGATGTTGAGGTTGTGTTGGCGGGCGATGGCCACGAGGGGGCTCATGTATACGTTGAAAAGGGTGGGGCTGAGTGAAGATCCTTGTGGTACGCCGCAGATGACTTCAGTGGCCTCTGACTTGAATGGTGGAAGGCGGACTCTCTGGGTTCTTCCGGTGAGGAACGAGGTGATCCATTCCAGTGCTTTTCCTTGGATTCCGATGTTTCTGAGGCGCTGTAGAAGGGTGCTATGGCAGACTGTGTCGAAGGCTGCGGAGAGGTCGAGGAGGATGAGGGCGACTGTGTCTCCATTGTCCAGTAGAGTACGAATGTCGTCTGTTGCTGCGGTGAGGGCGGTCTCAGTGCTGTGTTTTGCTCGGAAGCCGGACTGTGAGGGGTCGAGGGATTTGTTGGCTTCGAGGAAGGCGGCGAGCTGGTTGTTGACAGCTTTCTCGATGACTTTTGCCGGGAAAGGAAGGAGCGAGATGGGGCGGTAATTTTTGAGTTCGGTGGGGTCCGCTGTGGGTTTTTTCAGAAGGGCGCTGAGTTCAGCGTGTTTCCAGCTTTCCGAGAAGGTGGCGGATTTGAAGGAGCAGTTGATGACGTCTCGGAGGTGTGGTGCTATGATGGAGTCTGCTTTGTTGAAGATGTGGTGAGGGCATGGGTCTGTGGGGGATCCTGAGTGGATGGAGTTCATCAGGCGGATGGTGTCCTCGGTGGAGATTGGGTTCCAGTCATTAAGGATGTTCGCGGGGGGTGAAGGTCCAGCAGATGATTGGGTGGGTTGGTCTCCGGGTTGGTTGTCGAAGCTGTTGTGGATGTCTGCAATTTTGTTGTGGAAGAATGAGGCTAGGGAGTCGCAGAGGGCTTGAGAGGGGATGATGTCGTTAGAGTTGGCCGAGGGATTGGTAAATTCCTTGACGATGTTGAAAAGTTCCTTGCTGTTGTGGGTGTTGTTATCTAGTCGTTCCTTGAAGGCGGTTTTCTTGGCCTTTCGGATCAGTTGGTGGTGTATGCGGGTGGCGTTTTTGAAGGCGTCCTTGGTGCTGGTGGTTGGGTCTTTTTTCCAGGCCTTCTCAAGGGAGCGGCAGAGCTTCTTGGATTTCTTAAGATCATCGTTGTACCATGAGGCCTTCTTGCTGCCAAGTTTGCTTTGTCGTTTTTTCAGTGGTGCTAGGATGTCGGCGCTGTTGGATAGCCATAGGGTGAGGTTGGTGGCGGCTTGGTCGGGGTTTGAGGAGTGGGCTGGGGGGTTTAGAAGAAGCGATGAGGAGATCTGGTCGATGGTGATTTTGTTCCAGTTTCTTTGCAGAGTTGGTTGGGGGTGGTTGTTGGGTTTGGGCTTGTTGTAGGTAAAGTGAACGCAGCTGTGGTCAGTCCAGAGGAGAGCCGTAGTGTGGCAAAAGGAGACATGATTGCTGGAGGTGAAGATAGGGTCGAGAGTGTGACCTGCGATGTGGGTGGGGGAAGAGACCAGTTGTTTAAGTCCGAGGTTGGCGAGGTTGTCCAGAAGGGTGGTGGAGTTGCGGTCGTTGTTCTTTTCAAGGTGAAAGTTGAGGTCTCCCAGAAGGATGTAGTCTTTGGAGGGGAGCGCGTGTGGAGTGATGAAGTCCGTGATGTCCTCACTAAATTGTGCGAGGTCTCCTGGTGGCCTGTAAAGGAGGGTGCCTCTGAGTGTGGTCTTGGGGTCGATGTGGATCTGGAAGTGAAGGTGTTCAGAGTTGGCGAGATTGACGTCAGAGCTGGTTGAGATGTGGATGGATTTCTTATGGACGATAGCGATTCCTCCTCCTGTGTGGCCGGTGCGGTCCTTGCGTATGATCTTATAATCTTCTGGGATGGCAATGGTGATGTCTGGGGCGGAGGAGGCGTTCATCCATGTTTCTGTAAGGAAGGCGACGTCCGGAGAGATGGTGTCTAGTAGATTCCATAGGTCAATGGCGTGCCTGTGGACCGATCGGGTGTTGAGCAAGATGCATTGTAGGTGGCTGGTGTCGGGAATCTGAGGTGTGATCGTAGCGGAGTTGTTGAAGGTGCTGATGAATTTGCAGGAGTAGCATGAGAAAGGTCCATGGGTGTGTCCAGGAGCGGCTTGGACGCAGTTGGGGAGACGGCCGGGGTTAAGGGCTAGGAGGGTGGTGGCATCGTAGGTAATGCGAGAGGGCGGGGCAATGCGAGGGCCAGGGGGTCTGGCGCTGGGCGCGGGCTCGGCGCGGACGGGCGTAGACGTGCTTACCTTTGGCGCACCTTCGGCGCGGCCGTAGCGCGTGGACGCTGCGCGTGGGACCATCTGCCATTAATACACTTTGAGGGGGGAGGGGCGTGGGAGGGGCAGCAGGGAGGCGGGAGGGGCAGCAGGGAGGCGGGAGCGGTGCGAGGAGGAAGGGCTCTGAGCAACAACAACAAACAAAATGGAGGTAGAGACAAGTCGAGTGAGGCTGGGGCACAGAAAAAGGTCACAGGCGCTTTAAATATGCAGATAAAGATTGAAGTAACCAGGTAGAGCGCAGCTCCGTTTCCGTCGCGCTAATTAAATGGCCTGAATTATGTTGCGCTGCAGAATGCCTGAAACGTGCCACACACAGAGCGGACTGAGCAGTAAATCACTAGCGCTGAGACAGATTCCCAATTACAAGCGCTAATGCAGAATAACAAATCGCCAATCTCAATTCACAAGCGCTAATGCAGAGAACAAATCACTAATGTAGATGCACAGGTACACAGATGATTAGAGGAGAGGGTAACGATACCGTCAGGAGCCAGGGAGCGTGGGAGCGACCGTGTCTGACGAAGTCAGGGCGGTCACAGCTGGAAATCCTACGGGGTCTACAGTAAGGGTCAGTGGGTGGGAGGGGCAGCAGGGAGGCGGGAGCGGTGCGAGGAGGAAGGGCTCTGAGCAACAACAACAAACAAAATGGAGGTAGAGACAAGTCGAGTGAGGCTGGGGCACAGAAAAAGGTCACAGGCGCTTTAAATATGCAGATAAAGATTGAAGTAACCAGGTAGAGCGCAGCTCCGTTTCCGTCGCGCTAATTAAATGGCCTGAATTATGTTGCGCTGCAGAATGCCTGAAACGTGCCACACACAGAGCGGACTGAGCAGTAAATCACTAGCGCTGAGACAGATTCCCAATTACAAGCGCTAATGCAGAATAACAAATCGCCAATCTCAATTCACAAGCGCTAATGCAGAGAACAAATCACTAATGTAGATGCACAGGTACACAGATGATTAGAGGAGAGGGTAACGATACCGTCAGGAGCCAGGGAGCGTGGGAGCGACCGTGTCTGACCAAGAATGAAAGACAGCTACGTACAGCACAGTATCCTTGGGCCTCGGAAGTCCAACACTAATGGGGCCTCTGGCAGGACACCATGGGGCCTGCTCAGCCTGGACAGCTGAGGGCACTGAACAACTGTGAGGGTGGCCTGGGATCAGGTCAGAGAAGATGACCCGGAAGGAAAGGGTTTCTCAGGCGGTGGTGCCAAGGAAGAACCTGAGGCGCTGATGTGAACTGCGTCACCTGGAAGTAAATGATTGAATATAAACAGTCAGTGTAATCAGCTTGTGTTAAAATCCGACACTGCGTATTGATGAAGGACATGTGGCCTAGCGACTAGTGCTGGTGACCTGGGAATGATCGAAGCCGGCTCCAACCCCGGCCTTCATTCGGCATCCTGTGATTCTGGGCAAATCACTTAAATTGCCTATGTCCTCCTGTAAAGCGCTGCAATGATCTCGGTTCAAGTTCACGCTGTAAAAAAAGCCCAAAAAACAATTGCCCGTAGGGTCACAACACATACTACTGTTTGTAATAAAATCTGCGGCCTATCCAACTTCAATTCTGTACAATAATTTGTGTATTTCATTTACGAGGAACTAAAGAAGCAATGAAACTGCTATTTATCTGTGGCAGCGATAGACTGAATGCTTGTTTTTAAGCAGACTGCATTTCTTTTTACATTGCACGCATTTTTAACACATTACACACACACTGTCTAGCAAGAAATGAAGAACAAAATGCATTCAAGTCTGGGAAGGGTTGTAAATGCTGTATGAAGGGGTAGGGGCAATTAAAAGAACAGCCAGCCCCTCTGTACCACTATAGTAAAACTGCCCTCTGGGCCCCTCCCCTTTCCATTAAATAGTTGCATGAGAGGAGGCATCACCCGGCTGTGACATTCTTATTTCCCATGACAGCGGGGAAAGGTTTGATTGATGCAGGAAGCGAGGTTCCTTTGAAGTGGCGACAGCCCCTGCCCCCTCACCTCTGGATAAAATGCCAGATCCAGTCAGAGGTAAGCAGCGGCTGCGGCTAAGAGCGTCTCCAGAGAGGTGCAGAGCACTTACTGGTTATAACAAGCATTTACAATGCAATAGGTCTCGCAGCATTAAAGTTTGAGTTATTGGCATTGTGTATGACAATGCGTTGCATAAATTTTTTAGCAAACTTTGAATTGGTGAGCAGTGAGAGTGTGTTGAAGAGTATGCTGTTCTTGAAAGCAGTGTGGTAGAGAGTGCAGGAATTTGGGTGACTTGAGCTATGTGGATGGGGTGAGATACAGGACTGAGTGTAACTCGACAAAATGTGTTTAATTGGATACCAGTGAGATATGGAATGTGTGTGTGGTGTGTGCATCCGTGCATGTGTCTGGTTGTGTGCTTGAGAGTGAGAGAAAGAAAGAGAAGCCTCTGAACGTTTAGTAGAGGGTCTACAGTGGTGTGTCTGCTTGGAGACAGTGGGGGCGATATATTGGCGAAAGGAACGTGTTTTTCCTCTTCAAGCATTGACTGAAAGGAAGAGATAGAAAAATAAACATATGGGAAGGAAGGAGGAAGAGAAAGACCTAAAACGGTCACAGAGAAAGCAGAAAGCTGTAAGAGTGAGATAAGGCGTCGGGGAGTGTCTGGTAGTGGACTAAAGAGCCTGAGGTGGATTCAAGACTACGAATTCAGGGCGCCGACCTCTCAGCACAGGAACTCATAGAATCAAATTGTGGACCGAAATTGTTGAATACTGAGGATGTGTTAAAGAGGTATATCTATTCAGGGAAGTGAAACTAGAGGTCAGCATTGAAGAGGGAACCCAGTTAAGCTATAAAGCAAGAAAATTACATTTTCCCTTCCAAGGTAATACTGCAAAGTAGGTCAGTGAGACAGTTGAGGGGATTAGGCACCTGCCGTAGACCTGCCAGCCAGAGTTTCAAATTACGGCAGGGCCAACTCTTCTGTTTATCCTTCTAGTCAATAAACATAGTACTGTTGAGTTGTGTAACATTTATGAGTTATAAATGTTACACAACTCAACCGTACTTGTTTTATTGAGAAATTATAACACCAATTGTTCAAGCACCAGAGGCAGTTGCGTTTGGGAATATGAGCTATAAAATTATTCTTTATTTTGTTACTTAAGGTGTTTGAAATATGCCCTTTAATTGCCCATGCTTTGGTGTGAAAAGTATGCAAAGTTGATCATTAGAGGTGGAATTTGGGCAGCACAGTGAACATCTAAGCACTCTAGCCGCTTAATAGGACAAAGTAATATGGAAAGATGACATTGTGCCCTCTCTATTATCTGAAGGAAGACCTCCCATTACTGATAATTCTATTCTCCATGACTATGGAAGTGCCTTCCCAGTGTTTTCTTGTGGTTGGAGTGTTTGCCATTTATTGCAGTATTATCCTTGTACATGTGTTTGGTACTATTTTGTAACATGCACACGCCACTTTTCTCTTGTAATACACTGTTTGCTACCTCTCACATTTTGTTTGCTTTTGATACTTGCACAAGTGCCACCATTGCCTACCTAACGTTTGTTCTTGTGCCTGAGTGTCTAGCATATATTGCAGTATTATACCTCTAATTGTACTTTGTTTTCATTTGTAACCTGCACACTTGTCACTTTTTCCTCCTGTAATGCAGTGTTTGCTACCTCATGCTTTTTGTTCGCTCACAATTGTCACTTTTGCCTCATGTAACTTAACGTCTGCTTTTGCCTCCTGAAAGTGCCTGCATTTCTGAGTCTCCCTTGAAACTCGAAAGAGAGGCAAATAAGTTCCCTAAATATTATAGGAGGGGATACATTACTATTCTACCATTATTCTTCGTTTGCTTGCACAAAGTGTTTGTGGGTCTTGAAGTACTTTGGCCAAATGGGGAGACTAAAAATACCAGCATGCAAGTGCCCATGCCATGTGTGAAATACTTTCAAGTGCACGTCAGAGTCTGGGGGCATTGACACATAGTTGCTTTTCCAGACGGAGCACCAGCTCTGAGAACAGATGGAGAGGGGTGTCCCTGGAATTAGGAGCTTTCCAAGTTAGCTTCAGTTGCTGTGCTGAGTAAATATAGGCCTTGTTCCCTAGGCCTTTGTAATGGAAGTCAACAGACATAGTCAATGACCACAAGTGTTTAACTTGCAGCAGTGCAGAGTGATATGGTTTAGATTGTATGCCTTATTTCCCATATAAATACTAATATGTTTTGTTTTTCCTGCAAATGGTGACAGGTGAATTACTTAATCGTGCAGCTAGCTGCCAGACAACAGCCAACTGGTTCACACCATCTACTTATGTGTGGTCTGCTCATTACCGGCTTCTCGTTTTTTTTAAAACTGGTTCACTCTTGCCAGGATGTCCATCATACAGTTTTGTTTTATGGGTTAATCTTGCCCGTGGTCAGTCCCTGTGCCTTCAATGTGCCAGATTATTGAAGATGTGTGCTTGGATCTGGTGACTGTGATTTATAGGACCGCCCGATTCTTTGGCTGCGTCCGATTCTTGCCTGGAGCAAGAATCAGACGCAGCCAAAGAAGTTTAAAAATGGGTATTTCTGGTCTTAACAATAGCCTGCTTTTGTACTTTGTTTAATTTTCTCCTCATGTATCATTACTGATCCTATTGTGAAGCGCTCTGACGCCTTCGGGTAAAGTCTGCGCTATATAAAAACGCATAAATTAAATAAATAAGGATAGGGCTGCTGGGCCGCTGAACCTGGCGTGGCCTGGGGGCCGAGGCTGGTGTCGGCTTCATCTCGCCTACCTTTGCTTGCTGAGTCAGTCAGTGCATCACGCCATCACCGTGTCTTGTGCTGCTCTTCAAGGGCTAGGGCTGAGGCTGGGGCTGGGGCTGGGCCTGGGCGCTGCCGCAAGTTGGCTGTGGTGTAGCCTGGGTGGGCGGCAGCGGCCGGCAGCAGCAGTGTGGCACACGACGAGTGTCACTCACCTCACGAGTCCTCCTGCCGACCTCTGCTCCTCTCCAGTCACCTGCGCAGGCACCACCAGTAACATCACCACACACCGTCCGCCACCCCGGGGCTCGCGCCGAAACCAAAGAGAGTGTGCACTACTCACGTGACGTCAGCCCCCAGCATATATGGGAAGCGCGAGGGAGTAGCAAATGAATTAGTGTGACAACCAGATTAGATAACACACTCACAACAAGCAAGAATGTAGCAAGGAGGACTGAGCCAGGCCTGCAGGCCCCAATCATTTAATGGATGCCAGACCTATGCTAAGGCTGCCTTCTGCTCTAGGGGTGGGCAGGGTCATCATGTGCCTGCGCAGAGGCAGGCCTATCAATCATCGGACTGGCTCCCCCTCCCTCCAGTGACTGTGGGCGATGCGCTCTGAAAGACTGACTGTGTGTGTTGGAGCTTCCCAGGAGACAGGAGATGTGCACACGTGCGTGTGGCCTGCTCCTATCCGATTTGCTTCTTGAAGATGCATGTGGCCATCTTCTGTCTCCTGGGAAGCAGAGCCGGTGACTATAGGTCTCTGGCGAGACCGCGCTTTTGCGCGGTAATCGCCACGAGACCTAAAAAGGCGTGCGGCAGCCAATGGCTCCTTCTCCAGGCAAAAAAAAGGTGCGCGGCCACTATAGTTAAAGTATGCTGCTCTGCCAAATAAAAAACAAATTACTTAGTTGAAAAGGTGCAAGTTGGCCGCTATTGTTAATAAAAATGTGAAAGCGAACACTGTACTGCAATCTAAAGCACAGCGCCCGGAAGCAAAGCAGGCTACCTCTCAGGAAAGCATGTTGTTCTGCAGTAGGAAAAAAACATTAAAGAAAATAGTGCTCACAGAATGTAAATACAACATACTGTGTGAAAACACAAGTAAAAGGACCAGTCCGCATGGGAGGTTACAAATTTAGAAGAGGCGGTCCTAAGGAGAGACTAATAAGCCTATTTATGAATAATAATCAACCAATTAGAAAGGACAGTAACAGGAGCCAATTGAAAAGATGGGCGGAAAATGAGAGGAGCTTCAAGTCCATACCTGAATACAGCATGCCTCGCAGAGCAGTGCATGCGCTACCCAGGTTTGACCTAAAAAGAATGGCAAACAACAGCAAGGGGCACCACAATCTCCAACCGTAAGGAAAAAAACGGAAGCAGGCTAAGGGGAAATTCAAGTAAATACATTTAGAAAGGAAAAGGACGGAGGTCGGCTACGTTGACTACAACAGAAAATCTGGCTTGCAGCTCACCCCCTTCCAAAGAGATTGAGCCACTCAGCACACCATTTTTGCCAAAATATATAGAAAAGTTGCGAAGAGGCACAACAGTACCCAAATAAAAAAATAGGTAAAAAGAAATTAGACAGGTAAATCACTGCATAACAAACTCTGGTAAAAACGGTCACTGTTGCATGGTGAAATATCCTAGAGCTGCAAAACTGTTCATGTAGACAGTTTGCAGGAAATTCTAATACATGACAGATCATCTCTAAAAAGAAATTGTATTTACAATTTTACCTCAAAGTATGTCAGTGATTTCTATTGTATGTTTATTGGTGTTATTCAGGTAGTTTGAGAGATGCCGTTGCTAAGGATCTGTGTGATGAGCTGAAGTGCAATGTGGCAACACTGATAAATTGTAATTTTCTTGTGGTTCTGCTCTATTAAGTATAGCTTTTCCAAAGGCTCTAGTGACACTGGTGGCCCAACACAAACTCAAGCTTCACATCAAGCACGAGGGTGACCTGCCTGGATTTCAGTACAGCCTTGGACACGGTCCGACACAGAAGACTGACAGACAAGACAAGCAACGTTGGTGTAATTCTAATGGGAGCAACTTCACTACATTAGAAATCACACAAAACATGGCAACATTGGACGCTTTGAGCTCAGGGTTTTCGTATCAGATATCGAGCAGATCCGTGAAGGGTGGGTAGAGTTATTTGTGGTGATCTAAAATAGTCTTCTTGTCATGTAAACCTCTAAGGAATATTGGCTCCCTGATACAGCAAGAACCGCTGAAATAAATGACTTAATAATTGGCATTTAAAATCTGGCATGGAGATGGAGTTTTGATCAGAATAGGTTTGTTTTGTGGTTTGCTGTAAATCTGTTGAGTAATGTTTGATGTATTTACACTAAAAAGGGTGGGCTTCAGTGGTTAAAACAGTAGAGCTCGGTCTGGTCAGCCAAGGTTCTTTGTTTCGAAATTCATTCAGATTGGTAAATATTGGGGAGAATAAATAATAATTTCCAATTTTAAGTTGTACATTATAAGGATATCGCAAGTCACAGTGGATTTCAATGACCATATAGAGAAGCAAGGCTGAATGCCTTTATAAGGATATGGAACTCTAAAATGACGTGAAAAATCCTCATTATGTACGGTGGGTGTACTGTATTCCTTTTAATAAATGGTCACACCGTCATCTTTCCCTCAGCCACTTAAATCTTTTGTACATGGATCTTTCATATAAAAGAGAGAGTATGTTTGCAAACATGAAGAATAAAAATAGAATCTCTAGTGCAAAATAAACACATCAAAAAGCTGTGAGACATTTGTTGCAAGAAGATTCTAGGATGAGATGAATACAAGTCAGCGTTATATTTTTCAACCACAAAAAAGGCGCAGTAGCTCGTAATGTGTAGAAATATGCCGAAAGATTCTAAGTGTTCTATAATTCTCTAAGGAATGCAAAAGTATACATGTTAGCATACATATCTCCTTTCTGGTTGTCACTGTACAGCTAGAAAAACGGCAGAAGAAAAACATTCAAGTTTTGTTTTAGTTTAACCGCATCTTAAATTACGCTCCGTGTCCTGACCTGCATTTCTCCTCGGCTGCTGGCTAGGACAGCAGATGTTGTGACATCAGAATGCAAATGTAATAACTTACTGAAGTTGAGTTCTTATGTAATTTCTTTATAATCAGCAACTGGGTGCGTAACAATCAATCAATCAATCAATCAGGGGAATTGTAAGCGCGCTACTCACCCCTGAGGGTCTAAAGGCGCCTATTATAAAGAAACTAGAGATGGATTTTCGACAATGATTGCATATTCCTATGTATAATATATAAAGACCATTATTATAGTATTACATGCAATACATACCATTTGTAAAAAGCCATATTTTTTAATATGATGTAGGACGCAAAGCCTTCGTGGTGCCCTGTTTCTCAGCTGTAATTCTGTTCACTCACAGTCCACTAACCCTGTTGCCCTCGACACCTTTCATTTCAGATATGACCCTTCCCCTGTTTCACACTTACGGTCAATTTCCAAAATAATACCCAAGGTCGCTGTTCTATTGACTCTTTGGGACAAATATTCCACAAGGTAATAATTGTTTCTGTAATGTTACTCCTGTGGTGCTTACGAACAAATGCGTTTTGTCTTATCATAGTTTGAATTTAAATAAAAAACAGGGAATAAAGCATTGTTAAGGCATCATAAAAGTTCCTAAACTACCCAAACCTCAAAACTCCAGATCTTAAGACACAGAATGGGCCATCATCATATTTTCCTGTACTGATAATATTTAGCACCATCAAAGTCATTACTTCATTCCTCATCAGTTCATAAATAAAGGTGCTAAATTAAATTTTAGTGTTTTCATTAATTTGTACATCATGATGCTATTAATGAAAGCACATAGCGCTGATACTCCAGTTTTCTTAGAAGCTATTTTACATGAGAGCTTTCACATGACTTGCATTTGTGTGTTTCATATGTATCTTCCGTTATTTAACATGTTAATAACGATCCAGTTTTTTATAGAATACGTTGTTTATGTCAGAATATCATATTTGGAATTTAAATCTTGAGTGTTTTACAGGTATAGATATGTTTTGGGTAGATATTGTGTCCTGTAGTTATATTAGTGTTGTGTTGCCCTTGCACTGCGCAAAGGCGACACAACACTAAAGTCAGATTTATCAAGCCATGCAAGGCCACTTTGCAGGACTCTGCATGACTTGATAAACCTGGTGTAATGCAAGGCAACGCAAATCTCAGCCTTGCGTTACTCTGCTGCTGTATTCCACGGGTGGAGAGTGGGTGTTCCCAGGTTTACCATTAGTGGTAGACCTGGGAATGTATCAAATTGCTACACCTCCCCAGGCATGACGAGGAGAAATATCTATTTCTTCTTGTCTTTTCCTCTATCTGTGTGGGCCGCATTTTACACAGGAAACAGGGCATCATGAAGGCTTTGCGTCCTACATCCTATTAACCCCTTCACTGCGGCGGCTATTCCGCCGCAGTGCTAAGGGGGCGGGGCGGAAATGCGGCGGGCGCATGCTGGTGACGGAATCGCTCCGTCACCAGCGTCGGTTGCGCTGTGCTTATGACGGAGCGGTTCCGTCATGGCCCCGCCCGCTCAATAGAACGCTCAGCGCAGACGCGGAATTCGCGCCGTGCAGGAGCGTCGGGCGGGCCATGATGGAACCGCTTGTCATCAGCACAGCGCCACCGCAGCTGATGACGGAGCGGTTCCGTCATCAGCAGGGGAGGGGTTAAAAAACCTGACTTTTTACAAATGGTATGTATTGTATGTAACACTAAAATAATGGACTTTATATATGTATATCATACGTTTTGCAGCACACAAAGAAAGAGGAAAATGCCTCTGGGGATTGTTTTTGTGCAGGAATGTGTTCCTTCCTGCACAAAAACAATCCTACTTACAATGCAGTCACCCTTGCAACATGGTGCAAGAGTGCTTGCGATGGGGCTAGGCTGCCATACGTCCCCACGCGCCAGGTTAGGAATGCACTGTATGATGTTAAATACAGCGCATTCCTGTTCTTTCCCTTTCAGGTAGTGCAGCGCAGCAAGGTGTTTTTTTGTGCTGTGTGATAAATATGCCCAAGTGTTTACAACTGAAAACAACTGCAAACAAAAACAACATCTTTTGCCAATGTCCTTGATAACTTGTGTGACAGGACTACTTGTTGCATATTGTCTTAGTCGTCTTCTTTACAATGCCTTTTAAAACATCTAATGTGTGTTTCTGAAATTCTGAATTTCATTGAATTAATTTTTTGAATAGCTGTTTTTAATTCAAAATGTATGTAGCTGGACATTCAGTTTGTCACTCATTCTACGACAAAAATCTGCCTTTGTTTGCTTTTACAATTGTGATCTGTGAAAGATGCATTAAACAAGTTCCAGCGAGGAGGAGCTACGCCGTGAACCAAGATGGCCGCATAGGCTCCCGGCTCCGCCGACCTCCGCCGGCGGCCCGTCTATCCTGTTGTCTATCCTCTACCCACGCCCTGTGCTTGGATATATGAAGGTTGCCTGATGCCAACGGTGCTCGCCCGGATTTCGAACCTAATTCAGCGACGAAGTTATGTTGTGTCCCATTTTTGGCCTACTCCCGGGCTGCCGCCGGGACCTCGATTTTTGAAACACCCGAGAGGGACCTGACCAACATCGGCTGCGGGACCGCGATTGTGGCCGGTCTTCCAGGTTTGAATAATTCTTTCCGCTTTTGAGTCTCTTGTCCTCGTTGATGGATGGTGCCGGAGTAGAGACACTGTGACGTGCTGCGATCCTCCTGCACCGTGGCTGTGGGTTGTGTGCCTGACCCTCGTTTCCCGGTCCGGGGGCTGACGGGCTGCACCCACGGCCGGTGTCTGTGCTGAGTGTGCAAGTTCGGGGCGCCCTTGTTGTTGCGATCGCCAAATGTGTGCCTGGAGCCCGGTGATGTGGGCTGGAGATTATGTCCCCCACCGTCCTCTGGACCCCGGGATGGAGGGGGTGGATGGCGCAGATTCATTGAGATCCGTAATGGCGGCGATTGGGGCGCTCCGCTCGCAATTCACCGGCGCATGTATCTCCCTGGCGGCGAAACTGGATGATGTCTGCTCGCGACCGGCCACGGACGCTGCAGCGCCTGCACAGAAGTCTGCGGTCCAGTCGAGCGATTTGACCCGCCATCTTAAGGGGCCCGAGCGGCAGCCGGACTTTGCTCTCTCGGGAGTCGGCCTCACTTTTCCTTCATCTGCAACAGTACAAGGTCTTCCCTCTACGTCTACTATCCGATGGTGTATCGTTGTTGGATGTCCTGTTCTTCATTGCCGAGTCTCAGGATCCCGTCGAAGGGGATCGCCATTTTCCTTTGTTCCGGCCCGTCTCCATAACGTATGCCGCCATTTTGTGACCGGACTTTGCTCCATCTTCAATGCCTTGGTCCGCCATGGACGCTTTGACTGCCTCTGGTTGGATGTGGCTTGGTCGGGATGTGCTCCGGAACGGATTCGCACTGGTCAGGGCTGACTTTGACTTTGAGGTTTTCTTGCTCCTCGCCACTGCTTTGGACCATCTGAGACGCTCCCTTTGTTTGCAACTGATATGACTTTGGTGATAGATCTCCTCGTGAGGCTTGCAGGGTTGACTTCTATTTCCCTGGGGTTGCTCCGTTTACTTTTGCCGGGACTGCACCGAATTCCTTACCGGGCCGGGGGTAGGATGGGGGGGGGGTTTCCTGGTGACTGTCCTCCCCGTGCTATTGCTGACTGTTTAGCTTTGCTTGATGATGATTGTGCTATGGGGGGGTCACCGCCGGCGGGGGGTACCAGGTGTCCGGGGGCTTGTTTGTTTTTCTCCTACTCCACTTCTTCTTATATTTTCCCTTCTGTGGGGCAGTTCCGGGGAGACAGGCACGCTGTTAGTGGGTTAGGCCGTAGCCATTACAGGGGTGCAGGGTGGCGGGTGCGGGGGGGGTTGTTATTTTAGTTTGTTTTGTTCTATGGTCCCTATCGCTCTTTTCCGGCTTTGGGAGGGTTCTTTCCTCTTTAGTAGGGTTGGCTGTCTCTTGGTCTTGCACCTTTCTTTCTTTTTCTGGCTTTTCGATAAGCCTCTGTTTTTCTGTTCTTGGGGGGTAGGCTCTCTGGGGTAATCTTTAGAAATGTGGATTATTGTAATGTGGTTTATTGTCCAGTATTATCGCCGTGGCTGCCCAGATTGCATGGTTGCTTTAGTCATAGCCTATCTCCGACTGTACTTGGGGTAAGTCCCAATCGTCTCCTTTGTGCTTCTATCCTTTAAGGTGTGATGTCCTTGTTGTTGCAGCCCCTTCTCCTTTTCTAAAATTTAAAAATGAAAACCTCAGGGGAGGAGCTACGCGGGCATCCAAGATGGTCGCGTGAGCAGAGAGCTCCCGAGACCCGCACCGTCCTTCTTTATCTATCCTTCACCTATCCTGGTAATTTTGACGGGCTTTTGCAGCGCCATCATCGCTGATGCTACTGATCCTTCTCTGGTCAAAATCGGACCCTGGGGACCATCTTTCTGAACTTTGCAACTTTCTGGCCTGCCCGCGGGCGCGACCGGGGACTCGGCTGCCCACTTTGGCCGACCTGTAATTGAACAACAACGGCTGCCTGGCATCTGGCCCGCCGGAGGTGTATTGCTTTCACTTTCGGTTTCCTTTTCTTTGTTCCTGTCTCCTCCTACTCTGCCTTGCCTGCGGCCCTCTCAGCCTGCACTATCCTCCGTTGGACTGGCAAGGAGGCTGCGACACCTCTGTCTCAGTGGCGCATCGGAGTTTCGAGACTTTTCTACCTTCTCGTCACCTCCCCTGGCTATCTGACCGACACTGAATGCGAGATGGCGACGAAAGTGGAGGCCGAAAAACGCCGGAAGGCGGCAACCCGGGGGGGATCGATCCAGTCAAACATGATCGAACGCTACACCCAGCCGAGGGGCTCCCCCGGGACCGTATGTATGGGTGCTGAAGGACTTCCAACAGACACATCGTCTACTTCGGAAGTGTCGCTCCAAGACCTAATGGCTGCCATTACTGGACTCAAGGCCGACATGAGTCAACAATTTGAAGCCGTGGTGACCAAAATAGACACGGTGGCGGTGGATGTGACTCTGATTCGGGCCGACTTGGCCAAAACAAATGAGCGGGTGAAGGCACTAGATCTCAAGACGTCGAGCCTGGTGACCGACATGGCTGAGGCGCAGTCCGAAATTGGCAATCTGCGTGCATCGCACGACTTACTGCTTAAGCGGATGGAGGACTATGATAACAGGGCCAGGCGGAACAACATACGCCTTGTCGGAGTGCCGGAAGGTGATGGTGCTGTAGCGACCGATCTCTTGGTCGAGGAACTCATAGTCGCCCAATTGGCTCCGGCGGGACTTAGTAAGTTCTTTGCCGTGGAGCGCGCCTATCGTTTTCCTGGAGGTCGAGTGAAGCCGGGGAACCCACCGAGGCCTATCATCGCCAGGCTTTTTCACTACCGG
The DNA here is from genome assembly GCF_964263255.1 of Lissotriton vulgaris. Taxonomy (NCBI): domain Eukaryota; kingdom Metazoa; phylum Chordata; class Amphibia; order Caudata; family Salamandridae; genus Lissotriton; species Lissotriton vulgaris. Next base: position 1,059,420,398 of record NC_141693.1, on the reverse strand, counting down.
GACAGGGATGCTATCCTCCAGGCCGCCCGTAAACATGGTCCCCTGAAGTACGACAATAACTCTGTCTCCATCTATCCTGATTTCACTCCTCAAGTGCAGCGACAAAGATCAGGTTTCCTCGGAGTGAAGCGTCGTCTACGGGACCGGGGACTGAAATATGCCATGCTGTTTCCGGCCCGGCTCCGGATCGAATATCGGGAGCGTGCCTATTTCTTTGATCAACCTGAACGTGTAGCCGGCTGGCTGGACTCGTTGCCGGCAGATGACTTTGGGAGCGGAGGCCCTGGTGGTGCGGAAGGTGGTGCAGCGGCCCAGGAGTAACAGATGCCCCAGAGGTTCCGATTGAGACTATGAAACGTTCTGTGTACATTGACTTATTCCCTAATGACTCTGCCCGTGGCGGTGCGGTAACGGGTGATTTCTCCCTTCCTCCTCGGGGGGTTCTTTGTGTAGAAGTATGGGGCGACAGGCACACTGCAGTTGGGGGTGGCTTTTTAGTCAGCAGGGGTGCAGGGAGGGGGGTGTTGTAACGGGTTTGGGTCTTGGGGTTGGTGTTTGGGGACTTGGTTCTGTTTTGTTTAATCTGTTTTGTTCTTTGTTTCATGGTACTTCACATCTTGCAATGACTTTTCATAGTGGGTTCTGCTAGGGGGTGGGTGTGGAATGTTTTCGTCGCAATGGGGGGGGGTGAAATGCGGATTCTTTCTTGGAACGTAAATGGTTTGGGTGACAGGATTAAGCGGGGCATTGTACTGCAATTCTTGAGGCGCCACGCCCCTGATGTTGTGTTTCTTCAGGAGACCCACTTGATTGGCAATGCTTGCAAGGCCTTAGACCGCCGGGGTTATCGACTGGTTGCACATGCGGGTTTCACCTCGGGTTCCCGGGGTGTGGGTATTATGGTAAGGTCTTCCCTTGCTCTTGCTATCGACGATGTTATCCTTGATGAACGTGGGCGGTATGCTGCTGTTTCGGGGAGGTGGGAGGGTAAGCAGGTCGTGTTTGTTGTTGTCTATATCCCCCCGGGACTGCAGGCTACCACTTATGCTGATTTAGGCAGGACTCTCCTTGGGCTGCCAGACGGCTTGCTGGTCCTGGGCGGGGACTTCAATTCTGTCATGTCCGGCGACTGCGACAGGCTACCCCCTAGAGTATTGCCACAGTCCCAGATGTGGCTCAGTGAAATGGCTGACACTTTTGGTTTGGTTGATGTCTGGCGCTCACTACATCCCACACTCCACCAATACACTTTTCACTCTGGTGCGCACGGCAGCCTCTCCCGCATTGACTATTTTCTTATGTTAGCCTCCACTTTGTCCACTGTTCGTGAGATTCGACATCTCCCCCGGGGTATCTCGGACCACTCCCCCCTGCTAATTACGATTTCTGTGGGCGGTCTTCCTGGTAACAGAGTTCCCCCGATTCCTCCATGGCACTTTCGAAACCCCCGGCTCCGCTCAGACTTGATTAAGGCAATAGATTGCTATTTTTCTGAGAATATGGGCTCAGTCACTTCCCCCACTGTTCTCTGGGAGGCCTTTAAGACGGTTATTCGGGGTTCCGCCCTGTCACTCATTGCCACTGAGCGTAGGGTCAAGAGGGAGGCTGTTGTGGCTCTTGAAACTGAAATCACTGCGCTTGAAAGCGAGTTGGGTGGGAATGACACGCCTGCACTGTTGCATGAATTGGAATTGAAGCAAGCAGACTATAAAGCCTGTGTCACGGATGCTGCTAAATTGATGCGGTCTAATCAACTTGGTCGACTGTATGATGTGGGTGACAAAGCTAGCAAGCTTCTTGCGTGGTTGGATAAGACTGAGCGTGCGAGTCGTGTTGTTCCCTCCATTGTTCGTGATTCTGGTGTGACTGTCTCTGATCCGGGTGAGATTGTTGAGTGCTTTGTTGACCACTTCCGTACGGTTTATACGCCTGTTAGTGACCGAGATGAGGCCGACTCCAGGCTACTCCTACGTGACATTGCTCTGCCTACTGTGTCTGATGCGGACTGCCTTGCTCTAGAGGCCCCCTTTACTGTCGATGAGATTGCCCTTGCAATCCGTTCCCTTCGCTCGGGTAAGGCAATGGGTCCTAATGGTCTCCCCATTGAACTCTACAAGCTTTGCCCCGACAAGATGGCCGCCCACCTGCGTCGCATGTTCCTCGAGGCGGTTGAGGCTGGACGCCTCCCCCTTGAGCAGCGCCTCGCTACTATAGTGGTCATTTATAAGGATGGCAAACCTCGTGACCGGTGTGCCTCGTACCGCCCCATCTCCCTCCTTAATGCGGAACCCAAAATCCTCGCTAAGGTGCTGGCCAATCGGATGCTTGCTGTGATTTGTGACCTGATCCACCCGGATCAATCCGGCTTCATCCCCCACAGAAACACTGCTCTTAATTTGCGTAGGCTCCATAGTGTCCTCGCGAGAGCTTCTATTCTCGCCGAGCCAGCAGTAGTCGCTTCCCTTGATGCCACAATGGCATTTGACACTATTGAATGGCCCTACCTATGGGCAGCCCTCGCTAAATTTGGCTTTGGCCCCAATTTTATCGCTTGGGTCAAGCTTCTCTATGAGCAGCCGCTAGCCCAGGTTGCGGTGAATGGTCGGTGCTCAGACCCCTTCCCCTTGGGCCGTGGCACACGTCAAGGCTGTCCTCTTTCTCCGCTTTTGTTCGCTTTGGCACTCGAACCTCTGGCCGCGTGGCTCCGGTGGGAACCCTCGATCAAAGGGATCCGATGGTCCCCTGACCTTGAGGATCGTGTCTCCTTGTACGCGGACGACATCCTCCTCTATCTCACTTCCCCACAGAAGTCGCTCAATGTTCTCTTCGACGTCCTCACGTCCTTCGGTAAAAACTCGGGACTTGTCATTAACTGGACCAAGTCCTGTGTCTACGCCATAGCTGGTACTCTGCCGCCTCTCCCCCGCAGATTTCCCATCCTGGTAGCGACGGACGGTTTCAAGTATCTTGGGATCCATGTATCCATGATTTCTTCGGTCCGCTACGAGCGGAACTTGTATGCCCCACTCCGCAGACTGAAGCAGGATGTTCGGCGTTGGCGCGATCTGCCTTTATCTCCATTGGGCCGGGCGGCGCTCTTTAAAATGATGTCGCTCCCTCGATTCCTCTACGCCCTGCAAAATTTCTTCGACCCTGTTCCAGCTCGTTACTTCCATGAAGTCGAGAGTTTACAGCGGCAACTTATCTGGGACGGCCGTGCCCGCATTGCCTTGTCCAAGCTAACGCTCTCCTGGTACGACGGAGGTATTGCGCTGCCGGACATTAGACGATACTACTGGGCCTCACACCTGAGTGCCATCAACCATGCGACATACGCTCCGGAGCCCGCTCCTGCCTTTGCTTTGGATAAATTGCTGTTGCCCGGTGGCAACTTTAATAGGGCGCTGTACTCTAAGGCCCCCTTCCGACTTCTTACGGGCCCAACGAAATGTGCGGTGCGGGCATGGCGAGACGCTACGGTGGCCACGGGCTGGGGCGGTAGACTGACACGTATGACGCCACTGTATGATTCGGAACGTCTGGGCAACCTGTGGAAGACGAAAGGATTTGAGAAATGGGACATGATTGGGATTAGCACTGTGGGGGACCTGTGGACACGTGGCGCGGTTAAGTCCTTTGAATCGTTGAAGCTAGAATACCGGCTCGATGATAGGGAGCACTTCCGGTACATGCAGGTGAGGCATGCCTTGTCTTCTGTCTTCCCCCCCGGTACGGACGTTCCGCAGTCCTCCCCTTTGGAGGATCGGGTTCTAGATGGCCACGTCCCAGACAGTACCATCTCCTTAATCTACAAGAAGCTCATTAATAATAGAACTGACCAGCTCGAGAAGCTCCGGGCTGCCTGGACGGCCGACGGACTTGAATTGGACGACGAGGACTGGCAGTCCGCCGTGTCCTCCCCTAAGGAGGTGGCTATTCCTGCACGACTTCGCTTTGTCCAATTGAAAATCCTTCATCGCGTGTATCTTACTGGAATGCGTCTGGTGCGAATGGGTTTGGTTTCGGATGGTCGATGCAAGCGTGGGTATGGGATGGATGGTACCTTTCTTCACGTTCTCTGGGAATGTCCGGTGATTGTAGCGTACTGGTCTAGGGTGCATGATGTGATGAGCCGTGTCACGGGGGTCCCATTGATTCCTGAGGCGCGTCGTTGTCTCTTGAATGTATGGGAACCGTCTGACTGCACTGCTGCCCAGACACTTTGGGTCACCCTTGGCAATATGATCGCGAAGAGGGATATTGCGCAGCTTTGGGGCTCCCCTAGACCGCCAGTGTTAAGTGCCTGGAAGGAGAACATGGACTGGTCCATGTTCCGAGAGAAGACGGTATATGAGGCCCGGGGGCGTCCGGGGAAGTGGTCCAGAGTTTGGGCTCCCTGGAATGCTTATCGTGGAGATATCTGTTCTCCCTCACTTGACTACAAGGTCCCTCTTCCCTCCTCTCCGTGATTTACGTTCCTTTCCTATTCTCACCACATGCTTCTCTTGCGCGAGCCACCCCCCCCGCCATCGTCGTTTCTCCTACATTCATTCCCCCCCCCCACCTCCAGCAACCCATGCCACTATGATACCATGTGTTTGTTTGTTAGTGTTCACTTCGACAAAAACATAAAATTAAACCTTTTTTATCCTATTTGTATGATGTTACGCTCTTGCCGACAATGTTGATGTGAGAGATTGCTCCAGCAACGTGCTGCCTCATATTGCACTTTTCGCTCAGCCTGTTTTTTTGTCATAGCGGCCGGCCCTGCGGGGTTGTAGGCAGACGCTGTGTACTGTGCATTTGTAAATAAAGGTTTAAAAAAAAAAAAAATAAAAAAAAAAAAATGAAAACCTCATATCCAGTTTGCGAGCCCCACAACCACATCTGATGTACTTTGATATACTCTGTTTACTGATTGGCTCCAGTTTCTCCTGTTTTTATTGACTGTCTTTGCGGCCGGCCATGATGGTTGTGGGCCTGCGCATGTATCTCCTTTTTTTAATAAAGGTTTTAATAAAAAAAAAACAAGTTCCAGCGTAAAAAAATATAACATTATGTCCAGAGGCTAATCCTGTTGGGCATGAACCAATGTTTCCATCTGTCTCATGAATGACTGAGTGATTTATTCAGTGCCATTTGCCTGAAAAGTGCTCACTGAAGTGCTTCAGTGAGCTACAGATGTGTAGAGCAATAAACACCGAAAGACATGCCCAACCTTAGGATTGTAATGGTGTCATTACATCCTGCCACAGTAGAAGTGTAACTGAGGCAAATATCTGGTTGGATATGATTAGGTAAGCTATACTTTCAAGCCAGTTAAGAAGAGAACATCAACTGTTATTTTCAGATGTTTTATTGGGGTTGATAAGGAGGAGACAGGTATTAAGAGTGAAAATACAGAATACCTAAAGCAGGGGTTAACCAAGAAACTGAACAGAACAAATTAAAATGTGTCTCACAAACAGTAATAATAACTGGTGTGAAGACATACTACATAGGGTGACCTTCTCTGGGGCTAGGATATACAAACCCCTTATGCCGCCATTGCGTCACTGTTTTTTACGTAAAGGCGGCGCAGACAATGTGGCCTACTTACAATGTGTCGCATCTAGGTAAAGCCCTGCGTCACATTATACCTGCTTCAGGTATAATGTATGCAGGGTGGGCGTTCCCATCCAGGAAGGCCTCGTAAAAGTGACGTAGTGAAATCTACAAGATTGACTTGTGTATGTTGAATTTTCGTTGATTTGGTCTTGTTTTATTCAGATAAATATATGCTATTTTTCTAAACTGGTGTGGGGTCCTTTGTAGTGTTTTCAATGTGTTGCTGTGTGTGTACAAATACTTCACACATTGGCCCTGGGATAAGCCTGATTGCTTTGTGCCAAGCTACCAAGGGGTTGAGCAGGGGTTATCTTAAGTGTGTAACTTACCCTGACCAGAGTAAGGGTCCCTGCTTGGACAGAGTGGAAACCACTGCCAACTATAGACCCCATTTCTAACAGTGTTGAACTCCATTTCACTGCACATCCGAAACAACATATTTTAAGAATCCCTCAACGGCGAAATGAAACGTTTAGTATTCTAACGCCACTACTAATTAAAATTAGTTCCCTGAATACTCTATCAGAGAGTTGAAATTTCTGGGCCACTCTATTTGTTATGTTATTTGCATTGCCAAAGTGACAACAACTATTACTATGTCATCACAGCATATTTTCAGGCAGATCTGGGAAGGTCGTCAATTGGTTACTTGTTTGTAAAAGTACGTATAACAAATAGCTAATGTTATTTTCCTCAGTTTTTACCTATTTTGAGCTCTTTTATCAACACTTAGAATAGGACATCCTGCTTTTGTGTAGTTGCCTTGTGTAACTTGTTTGCAAGTAAAGTGCGTTTGTACCAGTGGCGTAGCACAAAAGGATGTGCTCCCCTTACTGAATATGTGGAGGTGCCCCGAGACTGCCAGATATTACAGAAGTTCAAAGGCCTAGGCTGAATGGGCCCCCGGTTCTGTAGGGGATATGGGGCCCTGCGTTATGCCACTGTATTCTATCCATTAAGTTGTGGTTCGTGCTATATGAAATCTCAGATCAATAAATAAATAAATCATACAGGAGATGGCTGGGGGGACGCTCCTGGGAGGTCTGGCCAAGGGTCTGTCAACAGTGCTCTCGCACACCATGAAGGCTCCACTGACAGCCCCACACTAAAATAGAAAAATGTGAAATGTGAGGCGGGGAAGACGCGTTCACTAAGAAATTTAAGAAAGTGCCAAGGAAGTTAACTATGCTGTAGCTTTTCTGGTCAGTGTAAAGTGCCATTGTATGAAAGAGCCCAAGTGTGGGCAGTTAGGGTGACTAACTGTCCTTAAATTTCACGGACCGTGCGTAATTTGGACCTCACGTCCGTTGTCCCTGAGGATCCTTTTTACGGACGCCTTTTGTCTGTAATTGTTGGCCTTGCAGGGAGCAGAGCTGTTCCCCTGCTAGAGGCCTCAGCTCCCTGATAGGGCCGCCTCACCTCACACTCATCCTCAGAGCACAAGGGTTATATAGAAGAAATGTACAAAACAAATGTACAAAAACACACATGCTGCTATGTGCCAGTTCAGGGAAAGAAGCCGGGGAAAGAAGTTAAAAAGGAAAAGGTTATAGTTCTTACACAGTCTCATCATTTCAGAGCTGAAGCATTTTTTTTTGTGTTGAAATTTTTATTAGAAATATTATATACATTTTATGCAACTAAAATCCATTGATAAAGCCAATACCTAATGCGGTGTTGTAGGTCTAATTTTACTGGATGCAATGATAGTAACTGGAAAATACCAGTCGGGCGGCATATTATGCTCAGCATCTATTTTTAGTTTAGGTGTTTTAAGCCACACCCTTAATTAGATCAGACACGTCATTTGGAGAGACCCCCAGTTTTTCATCCCACTTAAAGCCCTGGAAACAACACCATGTCACAGTCGCCTCACGTCCTGGCACTGTGCATCATGCATGACTCATGACTTCCACGTTTTCAGATTGCCTATGTGCAGGGGCATAGTGAACCCTCTCCCACCCCACTCCTTGTCTTAGGAACTACAGCAAGGGTGAAGTTTTATATGGGCCTCTTCTGTCTGCAACTCAGTAGACAAAGGCTCAGCTCATAATTAATGTGAAAAGGTGGGTGAGTGAATAAGTGAAGAAATGGGTAAATGTCTGGATGGATTAGTGAAAGGATGAATGGATGGATAATGAGAGAAAGGATGGATGGATGCGTAAGTGGAAGGATGGATGAGGGTAAATAGATGGCTGTAAGGGTGGAAGTGTAAATGGATGGGTAAAGGGGTGGATGGATCAGTAAAAGGATGGGTGGATGAGTTAATGGGTGGATGATGGGCAAGTGAATGGGTGGATGTATTAGAGAAATGATGGATGGACTGATAAATAGATAAGTGAAAGGGTAAATGAATGGATGGATGAGTGAGTGAGTGAAAGGGAGAGTAGATGGATAAAAGGATGGATAGATGAGCGAAAGGGTAGATGGATGAGAGAAAGAATGGATGGATGAGTGAAAGGATGGATGAATGATAGGGTCAATGGATGGATTCATGAGTGGATGAGTAAATGGATGAGTGGGTGGATTGGTGAATGGTGGATGGAAGGATGGGTGGCTTAGTGAAAGGGGAAGGGAGAGAGAAAGTGAGGATGAATGGATGGATCAGTGAGCGGAAGCATGGATGAATGATTGGCAGAATGAATGGGCTCATGGGTGCCTGGATGAATGAAAAGAAGAATGTAAAGATGGATGAGTGAAAGAATGCATACATGAGTGAAAGGGAGGGTGGAGATGATTGGTAGAATGGATGGGCTAATGGGTGCCTGGATGAATGAAAAGAAGAATGTAAAGATGGATGAGTGAAAGAATGCATACATGAGTGAAAGGGAGGGTGGAGAGCTGGAAGAAAGGATAGATGGATGAGTGAAACATTGATTGGGTGGACGGATGAGTAACTGGGTGGGGGTGGATGAGTAAGTGAAAGGATGGCTGGATGGGTGGAGGGGTAAATGATTGGATGGATGAGTGAATGAATGGATGGGTGGAAGAGTGGAGGGATGAGTGAAAGGATGGCTTGGGTGAAAGGGTAAATGGTTGGATTGATGAGTGAATGGAAGGATGGGTTGAAGAGTGTATGGATGAGTGAAAGGATGGATTGGGTGAAAGGGTGAATGGAGGGATGGATGAGTCAAATGATGGATGGAAGGATAGATGATGGATAGATTTGCAAATGGTTGAAAAGGTTTGAATATGGATGGACACACAGATGAAAGGACAGAAATGAAAGGTGAAAGACTGAATGATGGATGAAAGAATGTACATTTGAAATGGTGGATATCAAGGGTTTGATGGAAGGATAAATGGCTAGATCTTTGGACAAGACAGCTCTTCTTTTTTTAAGTTTGAGTCTATTAAGAGCAACAAGAAAAAGAACAGCGATACAATAAATATAATAAGTCCTGTTTAGCACATAAATTATAGGAAAAGCAAATATATATGAAAGATATAACTATCATGCTGAGTACAAATGAAAAATACAAAATATAAAACGATAAAGGGAAAGAACGGGGGAGTGGAACAATATACAATTGCTTTATAATCTTTTTTTCAGTTTCAAAATAGCTTTATTAAAAGACTGGGGCCAGATGTAGGTAATCCCAGTTTACAGACTCTTAAATACTGAATCATACCGATTCGGTATTTAAGAACAGGTAAATGGGATGTAGGTAATTTTTCGTTAAAAATTACCGAATCTGTAAGTTTCGGTAATTACCGAATGGTATTTACCGATTCGATAATTGCCATGGCCCATAGGAGTGAATGTCAATTACCGAATCGGTAAATACTGATTCGGTAAAAGGGGGAAACATTGAAGGGTGTCAGAGTGTCACTTTGACACCCTGTTGCACCCCTCAATTGTGTATGGGTGCACATGTTGCAGAAATACATGCCATAAGGGCATGTATGTCTGCAACATGGCACTGTTGGAAAAGCAAAAAAAATGCTTTTTAAAAGGTTTTCATTATTTACCACCAGTTGGTGCTAAACAACGAATCCTTAACTGAGGAATGCACTAACTTGAGTGCTCCCTACATCCTGGATTCGGTAATTTACCTAATCGGTATGTTAAGAATTTGGTATTTTACAGAATCCTTAAGTTACTGAGTCGGTAAAATACCAAATCCTACAAAAAATGCCACCTACATCTGAAAAGCCCAATACCGGTCGGTAACGGCCGAAATTCGGTAATTTCGGCCATTACCCACCGTTATTGGGCGACCTACATCTGGCCCTAAGTGTGTCAGAATACAATAAACAAGATTAAATGCAAATCATTACATAAAATTATCTCTCCAACAAGAATATGTGAATTGGATTAATGCAGAAAAGATCATGTAAAGACAGTAATAAAGAGAATAAAAAGAGCAATACATTGTTTAAATAAAGCAATTAAGGAACATCTAGGGATTCATGGGGGCTTAAGTATTTCTTGCTGAGAAGGTTGCAGCAACAGTGAATTCTTAGTCCTTGCATCAAAATATAATGTAATAGGTAACCATAACTGGGTGCGTTTCACAGCCATATGCACAGGATAAACAAAGGAAGTGTCTAACCTCTGATTATGGCAAATAGCATACCACCAAGCCTTGCAAGAGATTTTTGAAAAATCTTTCCAATTCTTAGTAATCTGAAAAGCAACCGCCAATAACAGATCAATTATTTTAACATTAAGTCCATGATTGTTCCACACAGGTGAAAGGCTACCTAAAAAAATATTAATAAAGGAAAAAGAAACACTGGTTCCAAAAATGTAATTGATTTGAGACCATACACGTTTCCAGAAGCTTTATACAAGCCAACAGGAGAATAACATGTGGAACAGATCAGCATGTGGGGACTAACATGTCCAACAAGGATCTGGTACCACAGAAAATCATTTGCCTAGAGTATTCGGGGATAATAAAAGCCTATTATATACAAAGAACAGTGTTTGCGTTATGTTTGCAGCTCTTGAGGATTTTCGTATCTTACCCCAAATCTTACTCCACATGGGAATTTGCCACAAAATATTAAGATCCTGCTCCCACGCATTTTCTATCTTTGATTTTTGCCTAATGCTTCCAGTGCATTGTAAAAATGAATATATGGTAGATGCTTTGGGTGTAGTGCGCAGTAGTGTAGATAGGTCTGGAGATGTATCAGGAGTATACACATTTAAGGTTGTATTGGGGAATTGAACACATGCATCTAACACTGCTTTCTTGAGAAGGTTGTATTAAGAGTTGAATGAGGCAGGTAAACTGAATAATTGCCTGAGAGCGGGCAAGGATATAAATTCCTTTTGTGAAAATAATTGATAAATCCAAATTAAGCCTTTTTGCCTACATGATTTCCAATAAAAGGTTTATTGCATATTAACAAAAGTTGATTGTGCCAAATAGTAGTGCTAAGAAAAGAGTCTAGAGTCTCATTGGTCGAAGGGTTAAGTGACTTGAGGAGTTTGGAGGTAAGTTTGACTATAGGGGTAGAAACGGATTGGGGTGTGCGTGAGAAAGAGGTATTCTTGAAAAGAAAAAGGGTGCAGAAATGATTTTTCGACTAACGTCCATAATGGGCAATCATTAGTGGAGTCAAGCAAACAATAAGAGGGCTGACAAAATAAAAAGGCTTTTTGATAAGTAGAAAAGTTGGGAAAGTTGTTAGACCTGTCCTCCTTGGCGTGGGCCTTCTTACTTCCCGGATCCCGACCGTCCCCGGTGAGCGGCCGCCCCCAGCGTAGCCCTGTCCTCTGTCCTACCTACATCCCCCCCTGATCCCAGAAGTAGCGTAGCCACCCCGACATAGAACCCCCAATTCCCCCCAGTAGCAGGAAGCCTAGTGCCCTGCCCAACGATAGAAACCGGGGTCCACCAGCGCCTCCCCCACATCGCCCCCTGCCCAGCTGTGGGTCGCGATCCTTATCACAGTGGAAGGGGGCGGAGGAGTTTCGTTCGCACCTCCTGCCCGAAACGGCTCCGCTCCCTGCCAGGCGGCGGAAAAGCCTACCTCCGGACTTCAAAGGAGACGAGTGCGAGATCGCCGGAGGACCGACATTCAGCCCCAGACTCGAGGAGCCATCTGGGAGGGCTGGAACTTGAAAGGGAAGAGGAGAGATATAACGGGTGCCACCTCAGGAGAATAGTCAGTTGTATCCTGGAACAAGAGGGCCCTGCTGACGTAATCGCGGCCCGTCCGACGAGATGAAGAACGTCGCGCCCCCACCACAGACCCCCAGAGCCCTTCTGACTGGATCACGGCTCCCCTGACCCCGTGAGGACGCTTCGTTGCCCCCGACTCGAGCCCTGCTGACTTCGTCGCGGCTCGAGCCTGCACTGCCTCTACAGCGGTACGTCCCGTACCTGGAAGCGCTGAGAACCTGTGCGCTCCAGCGTACACTCCGCATCTGCCGCGGTACGTTCCTTACCTGGGGGCGCTTGAGGGCCGTGCGCTCCAGAGTCCGCACCTCGACGACATCAGCCCGTCCCGTACCTGGAGGCGTTTGAGAGCCTGTACGCAACAGGGTACGCACCGCATCGACCGTTGTACGCCACGTCCCGGGGACTGCTAGGTCAGTGGCGCTTCAGGGTGTGCCCCATAACGGAGACCGGACCACGGAGCCCTTCGCGCTCCAGAGTTCAAGCGGCACTGGCCTGTCACCGCCAGGAGAGGCCATCCAACCTACAGCACTCAGAAGTACGAGTCTTACCCGGAGCCCAGGGTGCGGACAACGTCAAGTGGCCGAATCGTGGTAGCGGGTACGAGCTGCACACAAACCCACCGCTCTAGACCCCATCTGTATCATGCGACTCGAGGATTGTGAGTCTTACGCCTGATACCTCTACACTGCAGCCCTCCGTATACCACGGCTCGAGGATTGAGAGCTGTGCGCCGGATACGTGGCCTACATCACCTGTGGCAGGAGCGCTGAATCCCACAGCCCTCCCGAGCAGACCGAACTAGAGACTAACCCGGAGAGACTGTGAGTACCTAGAGAATTCCCCCGAAGTCTCCCGCATATCCCCTCCATGAGACCCGACCATTCAAGAAGGAAAGCTGGCCCCTAGCCCAAGTGTACATAATCCCTGATCTGATGAGAAGCCATATATAAAGAACTTGTTTTGCCTATAACCCATTGGTTTGGTGTCCCTTTGTAGTGTGCTGGTGTCTCTGTGTCGTTGAACATAAATGCGTAACCTTCCCCTCTAGAAGGTCTGACTCTAGTGCTCGGTAACGTTCCTGGAGGAGAGGGGTCCCGGGGTGGTCAGGAGTACTTACCTCTGCCCGCAGAGACCTCCCCCTCTAACACAAGTTAACACCCCCTTCCGTCTTAGGACAAATTAATTTTGAGAGAGACATGTGGGACCTCTTTTTATTCCATAAAAAGGAGGTTAGTATGGAATTGATTTTTTGAAACAATTTAGCAGAGTTTGGAACTGGAATGTTGGAAACAGTGAATAATGCTATAGGAGAAAGCATCATCTTGATAGTGTCAAGACGACGCCACCAGGACAAATAAAGAGGGTGCCATTTGGTTGTAAGTTCTGTGAGTTTTTTAATACAGTTGTTTATGTACAACGTCTCTGTATCTTAGACTGTGGTTGTGAATTGCAAACCCAAATATTTGATATGATTGGGTCTCCATGTAAAGCTAGAGAGGGCAAAGTCTGTTTTAAAAGTAAATTTAGTCAGAGGTAAAATCTCGCATTTATCGCTATTTAACTTATAACCCGATATTGAGGAAAAGGTTTGTACGTCTGCTAAAAAAGCAGGAATCGTATCATAGATCGTGAGGTAAAGAGTAAAAGGTCATCGGCATATGCAGCAAGCTTAATGTGAGAAGTTGGTGTTTCAAAACCATAGATATGTGGGTTTTGACCGATTTTTGAAAGAAAAGGTTCTAGTGCCAGATGAAAATGAAAAGGGGACAAGGGGCTACTCTACCTAAGTCGAAAAATAGAGATATTAGGCCATTAGTGCAAACAGCAGCATGAGGATTAGAATAGAGAAGGGAAATTAGGGAAATTAATTTAGGTCCAAATCCAAACCAATTAAGAGTATAAAACAGATAAGGCCATTCAACTCTATCGAACGCCTTTTCTGCGTCGAACACTATTACTGCAAGAGAGTGTTTTAAATGCGATGATTTAGATAAAAACGTTGAAAAAAAGTTGAGTGTTGTCAGTGATAACTCATCCCTTTAGGAAGCCAGATTGTTCTTTGCCCAATATATGTGGTAGATGGAAGTCTAAACGAAGGGCTGGTGCTTTGGAAAATATTTTATAATCAATATTAACAAGAGAAATAGGTCTATAATTTTTACAATACCTCAAAACTTTGCCATCTTTAGGAATGAGACAGATGTGTGCTCCTGAAAAAGAGCCAACTGAGTTTTTTGTAGAGCAGAAAGAATTAATCAGGAGATGTAACTTGGGTAATAATAATTTAGAAAAATCAAGATAGAATTCAACATTGAAACCATCTGGCCCAGGTGCTTTATCTTTTTTAAGGTGCTGAAGAGCATCTAACAGTTCATTTTGTGATAGGTCAGACTCCAGGGAGGATAGATCAGGAGGGTTATGTTGAGGTTTTTGTATGGTTGAAAAATATTGTGAGAGTGAAAGCTCTGTCGGGTTCACTTCTGAAGAATACAATGATTTGTAAAACAAAGAAAATGCATTTAAGATTTCTGTGTCTTTGAATTTTAGGACAGATTGTTCATCGTAAATAGACTCAATATTCAGTTTATTATTCCGAGTTTTTAAGTAGTTGGCTAAAATTTTCCCTGCCTTATTTTTACCTCCATAAAATGTTGTGCTTGATTTCAACAAATATAATGAGGCATTGTCAGTGGATGTTGGACAGGCCACATGAAGGGCCGCTCTCCCCCGGCCCAACCAGGCCCGAGCCCGGACACGCAAGTACCACACACCACCATTGTACGTCCTCCGTCCCCTCAGGGACCCCTGCCCCCGAACACGTTAACCTCGTGGATCCGATTCACTGCCGGCCCACGCGCCCAGCCCGGGCCGCCATCTTGGACACTTCACCACGAGGCCGCCTGGCCCCCGATCGACCTCAACCCTGGGCCTAGCCCGGCCTCAGACATTCCGGCACCACCCTCCACCCAGGAGGTGAGCGGGCTACTTGGCAAGTCAATGGGAGGAAGAGGTGCCGATGGCTCTCCCCCGCCAAGTGCCGCTCGCCCATCGCCTCCCCGAGCGCTGGCTCCACCCCCCTGCTGGGTGTCTGGACTCCCTCATCCCGGACCTCCCGACCCCCAAGTGCGAGGGTCCGGACATCAAAGCACACCAGCCCTATAACTGGGGCAGCTCCAGAACAGGAAGGCAGTTGTATCTTGGAGTCGAGAGACGTAAAGAGGAACTCATCCTGGACGGACTACTGGCGCTGCCGTAGCTCTGTCCTGTGCACCATCGTCCTGCCTGTTGGCGCTGCCACAGCCGTCGTAACCTTCATCCTTCATCGTCGTCGGGATCTGCTGGCGTGGCCGCGGACCGTTGTAACCGTCATCTTTCACCGGGACCTGCAGGCTCCGCCGCGGACCGTCGTCCTTCCTTCATCCATCTCGGGACCTGCTTGGCTCCTCCACGGCCCGATCATCCAGAACGCCGAGCTCGAGGATTGAGAGCTATTTTTGTACTCATTGGTAACTAAGACTGTCCCGCTACCCCTTTCCTCAACCAAAGACTAGAACCGAGGGGACCCCTGAGTCCAGACCTCCTTGTATCATACCAACGTAACCTAAGAATTGCATATAAAGTCTCGTTAACCTTCAATCTTGTGTGGTGTCCGTCTGTGGGGGGGAAGTTACTTATCTGTACAGTCGTTGGAGACGGCTCTCCCTGGAGACCTCTCCCCGTAATCTCGGCC
Source organism: Lissotriton vulgaris (assembly GCF_964263255.1). Taxonomy (NCBI): domain Eukaryota; kingdom Metazoa; phylum Chordata; class Amphibia; order Caudata; family Salamandridae; genus Lissotriton; species Lissotriton vulgaris. The sequence goes on along the minus strand of NC_141693.1, from coordinate 1,059,404,921 downwards.
GACCCTCCCGGTCCGTCTAACATTGGTGGCCAGCGGCGCGATCCGAATCACCGCATAACGTACAGAGAGTAGCTCACCCCACAACGAACCACAATGACAACTAAAGAGAGCGGATCAACTGAGAAGTTCCAAATGGAAAAACTAGAGGAGTACAGCCAATGGGTGAGCATCAATGGACAACGGGCCGAAGCCCTTCGGGACACCGGGGCCAGTGTGACAGCCGTCCGCTGTCACCTGGTGACCCCAGAACAATATCTACCGAACATTCTCTGCCCTGTGCGATCAGCCGACAACTCGGAAAGTCTGTGTCGGATGGCCTGCGTCCCCTTTGAGTGGGGAGGGGTCTCCGGCATGTTGAAGGTGACGGTCCGAGACAACGCCCCCGTGGACTGCCTCCTCGGAAATGACCTGGAGAGCTCCCCGTGGGCAGCCGTGGAGCGAAAAGAACACTTGGGGATGCTGGGCGTCCCGGACTGGGCGTGCGTCACCACCCGGTCCATGGCCGCCCGTGCCAACCATCACCCGGAAGAACCAGAATGGCCGGCGCCACCGCCTCCGGTCGCCCCAGCCGAGGCCCCCGATCATGACACCCCCCTCGAACCTGCTCAACCTTCCGACCTCGCTAACCTTGACCAGTGGGCTCAAGAGGGGGGACCCACACAAGAACAATTCCGCCAGGAACAGAAGACCTGTCCCTCCCTCGAGGGACTCCGCCAACAAGCGCTCGCCCAAAGCGCAGGGGATACCTCCGGAACTCATTGGGTCTACTGGGACAATGAGCTGTTGTACAGCGAGCAACGAATCGCCGAGCTGGGGGCCAACCGAGTACTAGTAGTGCCCCTCCGCTTTAGAGACTTCCTACTAAACCTGGCCCACGATGTCCCCCTGGCAGGGCACCTGGGACAAGATAAAACCTACAGTCGCCTAGTGACCCACTTCTTCTGGCCAAAAATGCGAAACGATGTGCACCAGCATTGCCGATCTTGCCCCACGTGCCAAGCCAGTGGGAAGAGCGGCCGCAAACTAAAGGCCCCCTTGCAACCTTTTCCAGTAGTCACGACCCCCTTTGAGAGGGTCGGAATAGACATTGTGGGACCCCTGGACCCGCGTACAAGACAAGGCCATCGCTTCATTCTGGTGCTAGTGGACCACGCCACCCGCTACCCGGAGGCTGTTCCTCTCCGGACCGTGACAGCCCCAGTGGTCGGCCGGGCCCTGATGGGGATCTTCTCCCGTGTGGGGTTCCCCCGAGAAGTCGTCAGCGACAGAGGCACGAACTTTATCTCCAAATACATGAAGTCCCTCTGGCAACAGTGTGGGGTCACCTACCGATTCACGACCCCCTATCACCCCCAAGGGAACGGACTTGTTGAGCGGTTCAACCGCACGCTAAAAGGGATGATCGGGGGATTGGAAGAGCCCCTCCGTCGCCAGTGGGACGTGCTGCTGCCGTGCCTCCTCTTCGCCTACCGAGAGGTCCCACAGAAATCCCTAGGCTTCAGCCCATTCGAACTGCTATATGGGCACCCAGTGCGGGGGCCGCTCAGCCTGATCAAAGAAGGCTGGGAGATGCCTCCGGCCAAGAGCCCTCCAGATGTCTTCCGGTACCTCCTCACCCTCCGCAACCAGTCCCGGCGGTTCAGAGACCTAGCAAAAGCCAACCTAGAGGCCAGTCAAGAGGACATGAAGAAATGGTATGACCAGAACGCCTCATCTATTGAATTCGAGCCGGGGCAACAGGTATGGGTAATGTCCCCCACGGAGCCATGCGCTCTCCAAGACAAATGGACGGGACCCTTCAAGGTAATCGAGCGCAAGGGTCCTGCCACCTATCTGATCGATATGGAGTCCTCCCGGAACCCACTCCGAGTCCTCCACACCAACAGACTGAAACCCCACTTTGCACGAACAGAACTCAGCCTACTGATGGCCACAGACAATGGGGTTGAAGACGACTCCGAGCCTCTCCCTGACCTCCTGCGGACCCAGGAGCAAGACGGCTCCGTGGATGGGGTCCGACTCTCAGAGACCCTCACCAGAGAACAACGCCAAGAGTGCCAAGCCCTCCTGTCACGATTCGCCAGTCTGTTCTCCCTCACCCCAGGTGTCACGTCCTGGTGTGTGCACGATGTGGACACCGGAGACAGCCCTCCAATCCGCCACCGGGCCTACCGCGTACCTGATCGGGTACGGGCCTGCATCCAGGCGGAAGTGGCTAAGATGCTCACGCTCGGGGTCATCGAGCCCTCAGACAGTCCATGGGCCAGCCCGGTCGTACTGGTCCCCAAAGCAGCCGCCCCCGGAGCCACACCAGAACTCCGGTTCTGCGTCGACTACCGGGGCCTGAATGAAGTCACCAGAACGGACGCACATCCCATCCCCCGGGCAGATGAACTGGTCGACCGAATGGGAGCTGCCCGCTACCTCAGCATCTTCGACCTGACAGCAGGTTATTGGCAGATCGGCCTCACACCCCGAGCACAAGAACGTTCTGCCTTCTCCACCCCCGATGGCCACTACCATTTTACGGTCATGCCCTTCGGCATGAAGAATGCCCCAGCGACTTTCCAACGGCTCGTCAATCAGGTCCTGGCGGGGCTCGAAGGGTTCAGCGCCGCCTACCTAGACGACATCGCTGTGTACAGCCACCATTGGACCGAGCACCTCCACCACCTCCGAGCAGTGCTGCAAGCCCTTCAGCGAGCTGGCCTCACGATCAAGGCTAGCAAGTGTCAAATTGGACAAGGGTCTGTGACCTACCTCGGACACCAGGTGGGAAGCGGCCTAGTGGCCCCTCTACAGCTCAAAATTGCCGCCATCCAGGACTGGCAGCCCCCTATCACCCAAACCGAGGTACGAGCCTTCCTGGGCCTCACGGGCTACTACCGAAGGTTCGTGAAAGACTATGGTACCATAGTGGGGCCCCTCACCGAACTCACGTCAAAGAATCAGCCCAAGAAGGTGAACTGGACCCCAGAGTGTCAAGCGGCATTCGAACAGTTGAAGGCCGCCATGTGTTCCGCTCCTGTGCTCCAGGCCCCAGACTACAGCCGGGAGTTCGTCGTCCAGACGGACGCCTCCGACCAGGGCATTGGGGCAGTCCTGTCTCAAGTGAACACCGAAGGCCTTGATCAACCGGTGGCCTTCATCAGCCAGAGACTCCTACCACGGGAGCAACGCTGGAGCACCATAGAGAGGGAAGCCTTCGCTGTGGTATGGGCCCTCAAGAAGCTCCGGCCCTACCTTTTCGGCACCCACTTTCGGGTACAGACCGACCACCGACCCCTGCAGTGGTTGATGCATATGCGGGGGGAAAACCCAAAGTTGCTACGCTGGTCCATCTCCTTGCAAGGTATGGACTTCACAGTCGAACACCGGCCTGGGTCAGACCACGCCAACGCGGATGGCCTGTCCCGGTTTTTCCGCCTCGACGAGGAGAGTCCCCAAGAGGATGGGTAACTCTCCCCGCCTTCAGCTGGGGGGGACGCATGTTGGACAGGCCACATGAAGGGCCGCTCTCCCCCGGCCCAACCAGGCCCGAGCCCGGACACGCAAGTACCACACACCACCATTGTACGTCCTCTGTCCCCTCAGGGACCCCTGCCCCCGAACACGTTAACCTCGTGGATCCGATTCACTGCCGGCCCACGCGCCCAGCCCGGGCCGCCATCTTGGACACTTCACCACGAGGCCGCCTGGCCCCCGATCGACCTCAACCCTGGGCCTAGCCCGGCCTCAGACATTCCGGCACCACCCTCCACCCAGGAGGTGAGCGGGCTACTTGGCAAGTCAATGGGAGGAAGAGGTGCCGATGGCTCTCCCCCGCCAAGTGCCGCTCGCCCATCGCCTCCCCGAGCGCTGGCTCCACCCCCCTGCTGGGTGTCTGGACTCCCTCATCCCGGACCTCCCGACCCCCAAGTGCGAGGGTCCGGACATCAAAGCACACCAGCCCTATAACTGGGGCAGCTCCAGAACAGGAAGGCAGTTGTATCTTGGAGTCGAGAGACGTAAAGAGGAACTCATCCTGGACGGACTACTGGCGCTGCCGTAGCTCTGTCCTGTGCACCATCGTCCTGCCTGTTGGCGCTGCCACAGCCGTCGTAACCTTCATCCTTCATCGTCGTCGGGATCTGCTGGCGTGGCCGCGGACCGTTGTAACCGTCATCTTTCACCGGGACCTGCAGGCTCCGCCGCGGACCGTCGTCCTTCCTTCATCCATCTCGGGACCTGCTTGGCTCCTCCACGGCCCGATCATCCAGAACGCCGAGCTCGAGGATTGAGAGCTATTTTTGTACTCATTGGTAACTAAGACTGTCCCGCTACCCCTTTCCTCAACCAAAGACTAGAACCGAATGGACCCCTGAGTCCAGACCTCCTTGTATCATACCAACGTAACCTAAGAATTGCATATAAAGTCTCGTTAACCTTCAATCTTGTGTGGTGTCCGTCTGTGGGGGGGAAGTTACTTATCTGTACAGTCGTTGGAGACGGCTCTCCCTGGAGACCTCTCCCCGTAATCTCGGCCGACCCTCCCGGTCCGTCTAACAGTGGATTCTTTGTTGAACTGTAATTTAGCTTTTATCAGAGCATCAAGAACGTCCTTGCAATTAGAAGGGTAGTATGAGTGCTCTAGTTTCTTTATGTCTTGAAAAAGTTTGGTGGTGCGGGTGCGTGCAGTTTTACGTTTCTTGGAAACATAATGTATGATGAAATCTCTTGCAGAGGCCTTGAAGGCATCCAAAATAGTGGAAAAGGGTAACAAATCATCTTGATTTAACAGAAAGTATTCATTTCAAAAAACAGTAAAGGAAGAGGTAAATGACGGATCTAAAAGAAGAGTAATATTGAAACACCGTCTTCTGGGAGCATTAGCCTTAGGTATTATATCTAGACCAATTGAAATGGGGGCATGATCCGATAGTAATATGGGACCAATGTCTGCATTTATGAGTTTTTGTGATATGTTATGGGATACAATAAAGTAATCTATTCGTGATTGGGTGTGATGAACAGGGGAGTAAAATGTATATACTCTTGTATCAGGATTGCATAGTCTCCATGCATCTAGGAGCTTGTGTTGCTTGATAGTATGAAGAATAGATTTATGGGGTTTATTCGGGATGAAAGAAATCCTGGAATTACGATCAATAAATGGATCATAAATCTGATTGCAGTCACCTGCCAAAATAAAATTTTCCTCAATACATGGAGAAATTTGCTGAGCTAATGATGTCCAAAAGGGCGAGTCACCTTCAGTCTGAGCATAAACATTCAAGAGAGAAACCAATGCACCCTTCAACAACAATTTAACGTTGACCCAAAGATTCACTGACTCAGATTCCTGGCTATGCATTTAACAGGTAATGACTTACGACAAAGTATCATAACACCGTTGCGCTTACCATCACCTTGTGAAAAGAAAACTTTACCTACCCAACCCTTCTTTAGTTTTTTTGATGGGAGAGTTTAAACCCCTAACGTTCCATGAAACCAGTGGCGGCTGGTGACATTTGAAAGTGGTAAGGCACACCACGGCGAGCGAGCCCAAACGACCTAAGGAGGGTTCCGCTCAAACTATCATCAGTTCCATAATATGTTAGTGATACTGGTAGGCAATATAGTTTAAGAGTCGATATGCTGGAAAAGCACAAATTCTGAATTTAAATCGTAACTCCATTGTTAGGGGCTGTCTTTAATAACAATAATTGTTTTCTACCCAACTGAACCTTTTTGTCAATATTAGGATAATGAAAGACTGGGCAAAAAAAACATATCGCTCTAACATAATGTTTACAGTATACACACAGCTGTTTGATGGCAGCTAATAGCCTAATGTTCTATATTACGATTTAGACTTACAAACAACAAGTAACAAAAGGAGCTCTCTTACAGAAGCAGTAACCCACGGACCTATTTACATTCCATGAACTTTATCTGCATGGTACACATTCTTAGCAGCAGTCATTTAAACCCACTGCGCTACCTTTGGATGAGTCAAAACTTCGCTAGACAAACATCCATCTCTTTCCAGGAAGACATTAATCTCATGAGATTTTTTGACATTTTAATTGATGCCGGATAATTGCTGGAGGCCAGGAACGCGGTAGCAGGTGCTTTTTAAAGGACAATATACATTTGCAAAAATTACCCAACATTATACACCTCGCCGAGAGAATACTGTATTCAGCTCTGTTCAGTTTACAAGCGATCTATTCAGTCAAGCAATCAACCAATCAAGATATTTGTAGAGCATGCTACTTACCCGTGAGGGTCTCAAGGCACTCAGAGGGGGGGTAAAGTGCTACTTCTCGAAGAGCCAGATCTTGAGTCTTCTGAAGGCGAGTTAGTCTTCTGTCTGCCGTAGCTGGGTAGATCGGGTGTTCCAGGTCTTGTCGGCGAGGTAGGAGAAGGATCTGCTGCCAGAGGTTATTTGTTGGATACGGGGGACGGTGGCGAGTGCGAGGCTGGCGGAGCGGAGCTGGCGGGTCGGGGTGTGGAAGCTGAGTCTGCTGTTCAGGTAGGCGGGTCCGGTGTTTTGGAGTGCTTTGTGTGTGTGGGTGAGGAGTTTGAAGGGGATCCTCTTGTCGACGGGGAGCCAGTGTAGGTTTGTCAGGCGGGGGTGATGTGGCTGCGGCGGGGGACGTTGACGATCAGTCGGGTGGAGGCATTTTGGATGGGCTGTAGTCGTCGTAGGTGTTTGACTGGGATTCCGGCGTAGAGTGCGTTGCCGTTGTCCAGCCTGCTGCTGACTAGGGCCTGTGTCACCGTTCTTCTTGTTTCGGTCGGGATCTACTTGTAGATCCTGCGAAGCGTGCGGAGGGTGTTGAAGCAGGAGGAGGAGAAGGCGTTGACCTGTTTGGACATGGAGAGGGAGGAGTCGAGGATGAATACTAGATTGCGTGCGTGGTCGGTGCTGTCCCGAGAGTGGTCGGCCACCAGGAGTCGTCCCAGGCGGAGGGGTTGGGTCCGAGGATGAGGACCTCTGTCTTGTCCGACTTTCAGTTTCAGCTGGCTGCTCCTCATCCAGTCGGCGATGGCCTTCATTGCGTCGTGGATGTTGGTTTTGGCGGTGCGCGGGTACTTGGTGAGGGAGAGGATGAGCTGAGTGTCGTCGGCGTAGGATATGATGTTGAGGCTGTGGTGGCGGGCCACTTGTGGGAGGAGGGCTATGTAGATGTTGAACAGCGTAGGGCTGAGGGAGTAGCCCTGGGGGACGCCGCAGAAGATGTCGGTGGCTTTGGATCTGAAGGGTGGGAGGCGACCGCTCTGAGATCTGCCGGAGAGGAAGGATGAGGTCCAGTCAAGGGCCTTCTCTTGGATACCTGCTTCTTGGAGGCGTGTTTTTAGAGTGCGATGGCAGACCCTGTCGAAGGCGGCCGAGAGGTCTAGGAGGATGATGGCTGATGTTTCGCCGTTGTCTAATTGGTGCCTGATGTCGTCTGTGGCGGCGATGAGGGCAATCTCGGTGCTGTGGTTTCGTCTGAATCCGGATTGGAACGGGTCCAGTATGTTGTTGTCATCGAGGTTGCGGGACAGTTGCATGACGATTTTCTCGATGACCTTCGCCGGGAACGGGAGTAGGGAGATGGGCCGGAAGTTCATGAGGTCCTTGGGGTCCGCCTTGGGCTTCTTGAGGAGGGCATTGATTTCGGCGTGCTTCCAGCTTTCCGGGAATGTCGCTGTTTCGAAGGAGATATTGATGACCTTCCGTAGTTGGGGTAAGAGGGCTGCGACTGCCTTGTTGAATATGTGGTGTGGGCACGGGTCTGTCGGGGATCCTGAGTGGATGGAGTTCATTACCTTGCCTGTCTCGTCGTCGCCGACGTTGGACCAGGAGGTAAGGCGCTTGGCGTTGTTGGTGTTCGGAGGAGGGGTGGAGTCTGGCGTGGTCCGGTCGGTCGTGGTATTGAAACTGTCGTGGATGTCAGCGATCTTGCAGTGGAAGAAGATGGCCAGTGAGTCGCACAGTTCCTGTGAGGGCGGGATGTCGTTGGTGTTGGCGCTGGGGTTGAATAGTTCTTTAACGATGCGGAAGAGCTCTTTGCTGTCATGTGTGTTGTTATCCAGGCGGTCTTTGAAGGAGGACCTCTTGGCTCATCTGATGAGATGGTGGTGTCTGCGGGTGGCATCCTTGTGTGCTGCATGGTTCTCCGGTGTGCGTTCATGGAGCCATTTCTTCTCCAGTTTCCGGCATGCGCGTTTGGAGGCCAGGAACTCGTCGGTGAACCAGGTGGCTCTCTTGCTGGCGTTGCTGTTGGGGGGTTTCTTCAGTGTGGCGAGGGTGTTGGCACAGTCGTCGATCCACTGTCTGAGGTTGCGGGCTGCGGCGTCTGGGTTGGTGGGGTCGGTGGAAGGGTTCTGGGAGAGGGTGGTGAGCAGCTGGTCTTCGGTGACTTTGCTCCAGCCGCGGCGAGGCAGCTGTTGGTGCGGTGGTACGTGGTTAGTTTTTTTAAGGTGAAGTGAATGCAGCGGTGGTCGGTCCAGTGGGGTTCGGTGGTGTGGTTGAAGGTGACGTGGGTGCTTGTGGAGAAGACGGCATCCAGCGTGTGGCCGGCGGCGTGGGTGGGTGCAGTGACAAGTTGTCTGAGGCCGAGGTTGGCGAGGTTGCCGATCAGCGTGGTGGAGTTGGCATCGTTGTTGTTATCAAGGTAGAAGTTCAGGTCCCCGAGGAGTATGTAGTCCGTGGAGGCGAGTGCGTGAGTGCTGGCGAGGTCGGCGATGGAGTCGCTGAACTGGGCCCGGGGTCCGGGGGATCTGTAGACGAGCGTTCTTCTGAGGGTCGTGTTGGGGTCGGTGTGAATCCGGAAGTGCAGGTGTTCGGCGCCGTGCAGGGTGTCGTCTGCATGGATTGAACGGAGTAATGTAGAGCACAAACATATTGCATGCAGAGTAGCAAGTGTAGTTTCAAAGTAGCATAATACAACGTAACTCACATGTCCATATATCCGGGAAGCAGTACTGGCGGGAAGTGAACGGCTCTTTACAGGGCGGGCGCAGACTGTAATTTGCACGGTTTGGGCCTTACAAACAAAACAAAAAAAACGGACAGGACTCATATGGAGAGATTACAGAGTCCTGCATATGCACCGGGCAGAAAAGAAAGGGGTACGGGCAGAAAAGAAAGGGGTACGTCCAGAGCGGATACTGCATGCACGAAGTGGAACCTATCAGACCAGGCTCAAAGGGATCACACGAAGGTTAAGGCAATAATCATGCAGGATTGGGGCATACGAGAAAGTAAAAGCAAGGTATACCAGTACCACCGTTAAGTTAGGAGCACATCTGGCATCAGCATCTACTATTGTCCACACTGGAAATGCTGTGCAACCGTGCGACCTTGCCGCAGCCATTGCCAAGGAAGAATACCTGCTGCACCGCGCCACTTGTTAATGGGTGTAATAATGGCAGGAACTCAGCGGACCAGCCACGCGGACGGGCAGTGATGCTTTCACACAGCTGACAACCTCAAGCACAGTGCTTGTCGTGTTTCATGACATTAAGTCTGTCATTTACCGAACAATGGTGGCAAAGTTCACTTCAATTGTGGGCTCATGACGCTGACAAAGTCATTCGTGGCCGGCATTTCGAAGGGGGTAGAAATGGGGTAGTCACGGGGGAATGAAAGGAGGCGGGAGGTGTTTAATTAAATAAAAATATGAAATAAAAGTACTTACTCAGCTAGCTTATGAATGGGCACGACTCCCGACTCCCGCCGCCGAAGTCCTGCGCCAATTCCTGTAGCTCTCCTCGTGACCTAAAAAGGAGCCTCCCTCCCTCCCCTCCGCCTCTGCCAATCACAACATGGTGAGGCGCAGGGGAGAGCGCCCCAGCCTCGCCATTTCCTCCTACATAGAGGAAAAGGGAGAGTGGGCAGTCGCATTTGAGGTCAGGGGGAGTGGCTTACCCACTGTTGTGGGTACTGACTGTTTGGTCGGCTCCAGGGGCCGACCAAACAGTCAGTACCCACAACAGTGGGTAAGCCACTCCCCTCTGCCCTCAAGCACGGCTGCCCACCCTCCTGCTCCAACCAGACACTCCTGCTTTTTCGCAATGCGAGAAGCAGAAACATAAAATGGTCGCTGTTACTATTTTTTATTTCTGCTTCTCCCGTACTGCGAGAAATCAGTAGGGCGACGCCCAAACACCCCTAAGGAGGAGCCGCCACTGCATGAAACTAATTTTAACGGCATGACATGTCCGGAAATGAAGAAAGTAAAAGAGTAAACCAACAACAATCTTTATTCTGCATCACAAGAATAAAGAAGAAAAAATATCACATACAAATTAAATTTAACTATGAAATGTGAGAGTAGGGACAGAATAATTAAGAGAAAAGAACAGGAAAATTGATGAGATATAACAGTTGGACTTTTTAAGACATTAGGTAAATTGTGAGTGGAGAGGTGAATGAAGAAAGGGAGAAAGGAAAAGAAAAAGGGAAATTTAAGACACCTGTGAAGAAAAAGAAAAAACATAAAAACTAACATACCTATACGAGGGAGATTCAACGATACGAAAAGGGGGGGAGGTGGAACCACATGGAGTAGACAATACATCCGGGTATGATCACACGACAAGACACGGAGGAAAACCTCACAAGTTTGAGACAACTGTGGAAGCACATGAACAACAAATATTAAAATGATTATACAACTTACATTGAAACACAAAACATCATGGATAAACAGAATAACTCAACATACAAAAAAAAACTTGACTGGACCTATTAAACTGTGTAGAGCCAGTAGAGCCAGCGGAGAGCATGTAAAGCTCTATAGGCTTTTAGAATTATTGAAAAGGGAAAAGAGTAATTTAGGAATGTAAAACATTGCAAGAAATAGAACCAAGCAAATAAAACCTGCAAGAAAAAACAATTGGTTAAGCAACAAGCAAAAACTAAGATCCCTATGTGTCCATGACATTCGTCTTGCACGAGTTGATGAAGCTTTGTAGAAGTATTGGATCTTCATACGTTGTTGTTCTGTTGTTGTATGTTACCTTAACACCTTCGACGCTCATGACGAGCTCAGCTCGTCATGATGTACACCTCTCATACACTCATGACGAGCTGAGCTCGTCATGGAGCATGGGTTTCTGAATATTTCAGCACCCAGCGGGAATTGCTCTAGCAGCCATGGAGTTAAAAAGGCATGGGTGAAAGAGGCCATAACGGGCCCCCATCGAACGAAGATCAGCTTGCATTTTGAGAAATGTTTTACGCCTGTTTGCAGTTGCCTTGGCATAATCCTGTGCAAAGAACATTGTGGAGCCAGACCAAGTTATTAGTTGAGCTGATTTGACCGCTGCCAAAACTTTTAAGAGATCTGAGTACTCTAGAAAATATAAGATGACTCCTCTTGGTCGCTGAGTAGACGAAGCATTTGATGAAGGACAACCCAATCTCTGTGATCGTTGTATTTTGAGAGCTGTATCCTCTGGAAAGTGAAGCCATTTGGGGAGGAAGGATTTCAAAAAGTGAGAGAGTCCATTCCTTCAACTCCCTCTGTCAAACCATAAATGCGGAGGTTATTCCGCCTATTGCGATTTTCAAGGTCCTCAACTTGTTTTTGAAGCAGAGAAACTTGAGACTTAAGTTGAGCAACATTGGTGCAGGTATCTCCCAATGAGGACATGTTATTTTCAACTGTAGCGAGCCTTGTGTCGAGTTGAGACCATTGCTCAGTGAGAATTTGTATGTTTGCATTGGTTTCTTCCACAAAGGGTCGAAGTGCTCTTATTTCATCTACTAATAGCTCCATGGAAACAGGAGATACTGTTTTAGGTGGTGAGGGAGGATCTTTTTTCAGACGTTTAGAAAGTGTCTTCCCTGACGGCGCAGGATTGTTCATTATTACTTCAGAACTCAGTGATGAAAGAGCCAGAGAATCTTCTAATCTGGAAAATACAGAAAATATTTTAGAATTTTTGACAAAATCGTGTTTTGGTTTGGAGTGCGCAGAAAGAGCTCCTTTCAATCTGCCCATAGATTACAAAAGGAGCGCTACGTTAGGCAATAACAGAGCTGCACCTCGTCTTGATAAGCATGAATTCACCTTGACAATAAGAAGTGTGCAACGTTTTGATATCATCCAAACAGGAGTGTTTCATGTGTGCAGCACGTAAACACAGTTGAAATAAACTTAACGTGCTGCGTCAATATGGTCACATAAGGAGTAGTTAGTATTCACATGTTCGCATGACAATAAGATCCTGAATGAAAACGTCCAGGAGACCAAGGATAAGTGACCAAAACTTCACCCGCTGGTTCAATAGGAAGATGCACAAAATGGCTGCTGCATTATTTCTCCTCAGCGAGTTCAGACGATTGGGCAAATTAAAAGCTCACCACAAATCAGCAAAGTATCAGAAAAAGGCAGCGCCTTTAAAGAAATTCAGGATGCTAAGAGAAAGTTAGGGGCTTTTTTAAATTAGCTTCGCTAAATTAGGGAAAGCTTTGTGAATTGTAAGCTCCGTTCCTCATCGGTAAAAGAAACCAAAATGGCGGCTGCGCTATCGCGGCGCTGTGGACTAAGTTTGAATCACAATTAAAGTCCCTTTCAGTGATGCAGCAGAGTCACGGAAGGTCACTTTGTGCTCACAGGAGCTCCCAACGTGCCTGGATTGTAAAATCTCTGTGTTGAGTGAGCTGCAAACGGGAAGCCTCCGTGCCATACCGGAGAGCTTCACCCGAAAGGTGCCATACTTCTCGGGCGCCAAGCCACGCCCTCAAGACAAGACAGCTCTTCTGAGGGGATTGTGATGACTTAAATTGCTTTCTTTGGTGCCATAGGAGCTTTAGTTCAAAGTGGAAGGTATTTACATTTTCAGACTACTACCTTGCCGATGTGTTACTATTCTGTATTTTCTGTGTGCTTATGTGTGGGACCTATACATCTTGCAACAGACATTTTGAGTGACATCCAATTGCTGCTTGAATGTTACACTAGTAATTGTAAATGTTTGCATGTTTTGTTTTAGGTGTAAGGTTTAAGGGAGAGCTCATAGTGCCATGAGCTGTGCTTGAGATGTATATTGTGTTTGTAGCAATAGGCAGGGTGTCCAAAATAAACTAGGTAATAGTGTATTGACAGTACGTTCTTTAAGAGAGCTGCAGGGAAAAGCACCTTTGTGACTTCCGTCAACTAGTGCAACTCTCTGCGAAGCCCCCATAAGCAAAGTCACGTTCCATATTTTAAGTTCCACTTGCTGAAACACCTATAATGCGTTTCCTATAGTGGGTTCATCACAGCAATCCTCCCTTTAGTTCACCTATACGTGCTGCTTTACATCTCACAATGGCACTCAGATATGAGATGCTAGTAACAAAGACTATCCAAGCAGATCTTCCTGACCACCAAACATGCCTGCACAGGACCATGAGTTGTAAACAAAATATCAGACCGGACAACCCAGTGCAGTAACCATTTAAATTGATTATTATTATATGAAATATCATAAAAAGACCTGCACAGTTGCTCAAAGCTGCGCTCATACCGAAAAACTGAAGTGCACGATTGTCTCAATCTGAAATAGAAATATTTTGACTTGTACTTAAGTGGTTGTCTATTTACTTACTTTTATACTATTGCGCAACATTCTCTGATGTGTCCGTAAAACTTACATTTTGTCTCAAATTTTTGTCCTGAATTTTCACCTTCTGTCCTGAATTTTTGTCCTGAATTTTGACCCTTTAGCCCAGAGGTCTTCAAACTGTGGGGCGCGACCCCCAGGGGGGCCGTGGAGCGATGCAAAGGGTGTTGCGCCTTCACAGTGTCACTTCTGCCCTGGCCTCCAGAGCTTCAGCCCCCCCTCCTCCCCCATCCTGTGGCTCAGCCCAGGCTGCTGCAGTGCAGCTCGCGCTCCTGGGGCCTCAGCTAGGCAGTGTCTGGAGTCTTATCTCCGGCCAGAGTTTTTCACAGGTCTTTAAAGACCATTAGCATATTTACATGCCTTTGTTAAGTGATTACCAAAGCTTAGTTTTTTTATGGTTCCAGTACCCCCTGGGCCCCCACTCTGCCTATTCCTTACATTTGTATTTTTACACTTACTGCTGTAGTGTGAGAATGCATTTAATGAAAAGAAATATAAAGTTTGGTAGCCAAAAGAAACATGCCTGCCGTGTGTTGATTAAAGAGCCTGCAAAGACCTCTTCTGACACTAAATTGAGTTATAAATAAAAAAGTATGTATTAATTAGTGATGTGACTTTTCTGTCTTTATTCTCTTTAATTATTAGTCATGGGTCATTGAGGCATCCCTAGAACACAATTAAAAGTGCTTTGTATGTATATTTGCTGTTCTAAGTATTCACAGATAAGTGCAAAAAGTACAGCTGTAGGTGCCTGCTTATTTCTGGGCCATCAAAATAATGAGCTGGAAACCCTAATCATTAGTCTGGACGTTTGTTGCAGGATCAGCACATTATTTATTTGCTCCACCCTCGAAACCTGATTAATGCCATTATAGCAATAGTTTAACTTATATCTGAAACCCTACGCTTCAAGTTTCTGGGAATGCACCCTGCTTTCAGACTACTCACTTCTCATTCTCGCTTTCACTTTCACGTTCACCCTGCACACCCAGCAATCACCATGCACTCCCGGCAATCACCATGCACTCACAGCAATCACCATGCACTCACAGCAATCACCATGCACTCACAGCAATCACCATGCACTCACACTGATCACCATGCACTCACACCATTCACCCGCTCACCCTGCACACAGTGATCACAATGCTCTCACATTGATCAGTGCACTCGCACTTATCACCATGCACTCACACTGATCACCATGCACTCACACTGATCACCATGCACTCACACTGATCACCATGCACTCACACTGATCATCATGCACTCACACTGATCACCATGCACTCACACTGATCACCATGCACTCACATCATTCACCCGCTTGCACTCAGTGATCACAATGCACTCACACTAATCACTGTGCACTCACACTGATTACCGTGCACTCACAACATTCACCCACTCACCCTGCACTCACAATGCACTCACACTGATCACAATGCACTCACACTGATCACAATGCACTCACACTGATCACCAAGCATTCACATTCACCCACTCACCCTGCACTCACCCTGATCACAATGCACTCACACTGATCACAATGCACTCACACTGATCACAATGCACTCACACTGATCACCATGCACTCACACCATTCACCCGCTCACCCTGCACTCACAGTGATCACAATGCACTCACACTGATCACAATGCACTCACACTGATCACAATGCACTCACACTGATCACCATGCACTCACATTGACGCACTAACATTCACCCACTCACACTGATCACAATGCACTCACACTGATCACAATGCACTCACACTGATCACCATGCACTCACATTCACCCACTCACCCTGCACTCACAGTGATCATAATGTACTCACAGTGATCAAAATGCACGCACACTGATCACCATGCACTCACAACATTCACCCGCTCACCCTGCTCTCACAGTGATCACTCTGCACTAAAAATTCGCTTGCATTGTTCACTCCGAACCTCACCCTGCAGTCACACGAGCACACTTCTCACCCTGCACTCATGTGACACTTCACTCACCTGTCCCCCCCCCCCTTATTGCTCAATCTGTAGCTCACTCAAACAAGGCCATCACTAACCATGCACTAATTCGTCCCACCCTGCACTTATAGCCGAACCCAAATTCATATGGTCACCTCACTCACCCTGCAGTCACTCCTTTTACCCTACTCTCACACTGTTGTATCGCTCACCGTGCAGTCACATGGGCACTCTTGTCACCCACACAGTGCAGAAGGTTAAAGTGCCTGGTAAAAAGAAGATGTACTATGCACATCACAGAACTCGGTAAACTATGAGTGGCGCTATAAAAAAATGAAATGTTTGTCAGACAGGTGCTATAGAGAGATGAGGTGTATTGTTGGTGAGTGGTAGTGAGGGAATACATGGAGAAGGTGGAAAGACTGTTGCACCGTGTGCGACTAGTGCTTGGACAAGCCCTGGCTGGGAGTGTTAACCCCCCACCCCCGAAGTTCGGGTCTAGTGGATCCCCTGCTTCTGCCTATTATTTACATTTGTAGTGCGCTACTGTTACCAAAAGGAGTCCTGGGGCTAATAACCATCTGCCTGCAATGTGAGAGAGAGATCCGGGGTTGGGAGAGGAGAGAAGAGAGGGATAAGGAAGGGGGTGAAAGGAAAGGGGCATGGGTAAACTGCTTAACTCTGTACAAGACCGCCACGGTTTGAATGCACCCTTGCTGCTCCCGGCCATGGCCAGGTGAGCTTCTAATGTGGCAGCGCGTATTCCTGCAGATTGGGAGGCCCTTCACAGAGGTTGACTAGACATCTTTCTGATGTTAATTGCTGTATTTTGGTTATAAACTGGTACTGATGGGGTGAAATCTTTCCTGTTGGACTGGCCTCGTGGCGTGGTCCGACCCCTCCCGCATGGCGGGTCCCGGACTACTGCTACCCCTGTTCCCTGGACGAGAACCACACCTGCAGCCCTCCGGGTCACCCCCCAGCTCTTCCCCGACGGAACCCGGACCCGTAACCACAACCTTCTCGGCTGGCCCGGGCCCTTTGCCGAACCACCGTCCCTGGCCCAGCCGCCATTTTGGACCCTCCACGGCCAGGCCTCATGGCCTCGGGTCGACATCCACCTCAGGCCCAGCCAGGCCCCGACATCGAGGCACCACCATCCACCCAGGGGGTAACGAGACCACTTGGCGAGTCAATGGGAGAAGAAGTGTCGATGGCTCCCCTCCGCCTGGTTTCGATCGCCCCCAGCCTCCCTGGGCGCTGTCTCCACCCCCCTGCTGGGTGTCTGGACTCCCTCATCCCGGACCTCCAAGTGCGAGGGTCCGGACATCAAAGGGCGCCAGACCTATAACTGGGGTAGCTCCAGAACAGGAAGGCAGTTGTATCCTGGAGTCGAGAGACCCTAGACGAACTCATCCTTGGAGGCCTGCTGGCGCTGCCACGGCTCCTCTTCGTGAACCATCCTTGAAGGCCTGCTGGCGCTGCCGCAGCTCATCCTCGTCGTGAACCATCCTTGAAGGCCTGCTGGCGCTGCCGCGGCTCATCCTCGTCGTGAACCATCCTTGAAGGCCTGCTGGCACTGCCGCGGCTCATTCTCGTGAACTATCCTTGAAGGCCTGCTGGCGCTGCTGCGGCTCATCCTCGTGAACTATCCTTGAAGGCCTGCTGGCGCTGCCGCGGCTCATCTTCGTGAACTATCCTTGAAGGCCTGCTGGCGCTGCCGCGGCTCATCTTCGTGAACCATCCTTGAAGGCCTGCTGGCGCTGCCGCGGCCCCTACTTGAGAACCCTCCAGCTCGAGGATTGAGAGCTATACGCCTGTACCGGACCGGTACCGAGACTGTCCTGCTACCCCTTTTCCCCCCAGAGACTAGAATTGAAGGAATCACCGTATCCTGGTCCTACTGTATCGTCCAGTATAACCTGCTTAAGAATACCGATAAAAGTGTGCAGAACCTATCTTTGTGTGGCGTCTATCTGTGGGGGGGTAGTTGCTCGTCCGTACGATCTACGGAGAGGGCCCTCGCCAGGAGGCCTCTCCCCCTTGCTCGGCTGACCCTCAGGGTCCCCGTCTAACATTGGTGGCCAGCGGCGCGATTCGAGCCAACGCATAATCGTATGGCGAGTAACTCACCCCACGACACACAGCAACAATGATGACAAAGGAGACCGGAACAACCGCAAAATTCCAGATGGAACGGCTAGAAGAATACAGCCACAAGGAATTAAAACAATTCTGCATAGACTTGGGCATCGCTACCACGGGACTGAGCACCAAAGACGACCTCAAGCAAGCCTTGGAGTCTTGGGTGGAGACAGGAGCGTCCCCACCCCAAAACGAAAGCATCGAGACCACAGAAACAATTGCAATACCCGAAGAAGAAAGAAGAGCGGGCCTCTCTTCCGAGGAGGCCCGAGAACGAGAGAGGAGCCGGCTCCACGAGCTGGAACTGGCTCGACTCCGCTTAGATGGGGAACTGAAACTAGCCGAAAAAAAAGATAGCCCTCGAACACTTACGGCTACGAGAAGAACGAGAAGAAAAAAAAAGCCAGAGGGAGCTAGAAGAGAAGAAGCTAGCGTACGAACACGAGCGCAGTTTAAAAGAACTAGAGAGGGGGGCGTGGCCAAGATGGCGGGGTGAGCGGACGCTTCCTCCCGTAGCTCCCCCGGCCCAGCTCAGCTCGAGCCCCGATTCCTGCGCTTCTCTCCCCCCGCGGCTGCACTGCGGGCGAGAGAACTGTGCCGGAGTTCTTGGGGCACATTTTGATACCAACTTGACTCCTGTTGCCCCGGGGGAAGTCCCCGAAAAGTTTGCTCAACGATCGCTCCGGGGAGCAGAGCCTGGGTCGCCCCGAGGAGAAGGGCCTGGAGGCAGAGCATATCGCGGCGCTGTCCGCGCGCCTCGGCTGGCCCGAGTGCTGAAAAGCTGGAGACCCCGGGGAGCGGATTAGACGGACTCCGCGGAGTGTGGAAGCTTCCTGGCCGGCGCCCTGGTGGCAAGAACCATCGCTGGACGACGGACCCCAGCCCGGCGACGGCGATCCACCCTCCTGCCTTCGGTGTCGGTGTGTGACGCTTTGCTGACCCCGAGCTTGGAAGTGAGGGACGTTGGAGTCTGAGCGGGGCCCGGCCCGGGCATACTGGCCGGTGTTCATGGGTGGCATTGGTTTCGCTCCTTCCCGACCCATTGCTGTTTGAGGGTCGCCCATGGACTTGCTGGCCTAGGCTGCCCTCCCGGGTTCCGCCCTCCCGCCATCTTGTCTTGGCGGAGCTGACACTGGTGGCCCTCGCCCGCGCCCTTATCACACGGGCGCCTTGGTTCCTCCTGGTGCCTACACGTCTGCTATCCTCCCTGGGAGCACACAGCTGGAAGCCTCCGTTTTGAACATTGCTGACCACCCTAACTGGCTCGATGGTCGTCTCGCTCTGGCCCGGGCCGCCATTTTGTCGCCTGTGACGCACCACCCTCGTCCTCGGTGAGGCCTTCACATCTGGTGCCCTCGAGTGGTTGGGCACATTCACAGCGGCTGGCTCTGGGCCTCACCCACTGCGGAGGCCAAGATGACTGGGAGACGAGGCGCGGCACGGGGAGATCGCACTCTGCCGGAAATGCTTGGCAGGTCCCAGCAACTACGTGACAGGACGCAGCCGTCCCCGGGGTCCTCCCGGGCCTCAACGGACGCCACCGGAGGTGAACCGCCAGTCACGAGGTCCTTTATGGAGGACTTATTCAGCTCCCTCAAGGAGGAATTCCAGACTCTCAAGACCGAGGTGGCCGGAGAGGTACGTGAAGTGCGTAGGGAGGTCGAAGGCCTGGGCGAGCGGGTCGACACTGTGGAAACGGCGGCCCAGCGTCGCGACGACGAGATAGTCCACCTCCAGCAGGACGTCCTCCGCCTACGGGAGCAGTGTGTCGAGCTCCAGGCCCACTCGGAGGACCTCGAGAACAGGTCCAGGCGGAATAACATTCAGGTGCGAGGCGTTCCGTCCGCGGATGAGGGTGCGGACCTAGTGGCCTATCTGCAGGACCTGTTCCGCGACATCTTGGAAGAAGGAGCGGACTTCCAGATCCGCATTGACAGAGCGCATAGGGTGGGCCGCCAGCGCCAGTCATCGGCGCCCCCGCCTGATATCCTGGCATTCCTGCCGGATTTCCCCTTGAAGGAGCGCATCATGACGGAGGCCCGCAGGAAGCAACCGCTGTCCTTCCGAGAACGACCCGTGGCGCTCTATCAAGACTTGTCCGCCATCACACTGCAGAAGCGCAGGTCTTTCCGCATCGCCACGGACTTTCTGCGGGAGCATGAGACGGCCTATTCCTGGGGTCACCCCTTCCGTCTTATCTTTCGATGGAATGGGGTGCTACATCAGCTGCGCTCCCTACAGGATGTCAGTGGGGTGCTGGGACTTACAGCCACGGAGGAAGAAGGAGCTACGCCCGCATGGAGGCGCCCCGAGCGGCGAGGCCGACGGAGATCGAGGAGGCGTCAATCGTCGGCGACAGTGAGTCGTCCTGACTCCCCTACCATTAGGGCGGATATGGCGGAGGCCCTGAGGACTGCGGCCAGGAACTTGCCTGAACCTGACGGCGTGGCCCTGACGGCCTAACTTTACTCCGGGGGGAGAGATTCTTAGCTTCTATGATGCTGGGCTGGGGCTGGGGGTTGGGGGGGAGCGGTTGGAGGTGTGTGGCTGGACGTCCACTTGACTTTTTTTCTGCAGACTCGCCCTCTTGGGCTGGACTGAGACAATGGGGTGTTTTTTCTTGTTCTTGGTTTTGGCTGGTTGCCACGGGTTGGTTTTGGGGGGGTTTAAGAACTGGTTTGGTGCTGGGGGGGTCCCGTCCGATACTGTCCGAACACTTGCGAAGTCGATCCTGGCTTTCCCTGCTCCCCTGCCCCGCGTACCCCTCCCGCTGATCCCTCGCTTGCTGCATAGCGCTTTGCTTCCCCGTGAGCGATGCCGCCCCTGAAAGTAGTGACCCTTAATGTTAAGGGTCTGAATAACCCTGTTAAGCGTAGGGCGATCCTTTCCCTGCTAGAGGGGTCGCAGGCGGATATTTGCCTCCTGCAGGAAACCCATTTACTCTCTAAGGACTGCCATAGGTTGCGCTCTGCCAAGTTCCCCACGCAACTCTTTTCCTCGGCTGCGACTAAGACTGCGGGGGTGGCCATTCTTCTAGCTAGCTCCTTCAGGGGTGAGGTGTTATATAAACATGCCGAGCAGAAGGGGAGGCTTCTAGTGTATCGCATGCGTCTGGGAGGTGTTGCCTTTACGGTTGGTTCCGTTTACAGCCCGAATGACCACCAGGATCGCTTCCTGGACTCTGTGTTAGTGGACGTTACTGCCTCGCCCGACCGCCATATTATCTTGGGGGGGGACCTGAACATGGTCTTCGACTCCACCCTGGATAGGTCTGCCCAGCGCTTTCCGCAGACGGGGGAGCTCTCTAGAGCGGTGCAAGACCAGATTGCTGAGTTGGATCTACATGACCTCTGGCGAACCATGCATCCCACCGACAGGGACTACTCATATTTTTCCCACGCACACCGCACTTATTCGCGGTTAGATTATCTCCTGGTGAGCGGCCCGCTTCGCTCGGCCGCCACGGCGGCGGACATCGGGGTCTTGTCCTTGTCCGATCATGCGCCGGTTTCCGGAGTTTTTGCTTGGCCGGCGGCCCCCCCCTCCAGAGGGATGTGGCGGCTTCGGGACACGCTTCTACATAAGAAACTAGTGGTGAAGCGAATAGAGGAGGTCATCCGAGAGTACCTGACCCACAATGACAACTCCGATACGTCCCTGGCGACGCAATGGGCGGCTTTGAAAGCTGTCATCAGGGGGGAGTTTATCTCCATTTCCTCGGCGGAGAATAAGGAGCGCCAACGCAAGAGGGAGGAACTAACGGCGCAGGTCAGGGAACTTGAACAGGTTCACCGCCGGACGGGGGCTCCTCGTGTTTGGAGGCAGCTGAAGGCGGCGCGGAAACTCCTCTCTGCGTTGGACCTAGACCGGGCGGAGTATGCGGCGTTACGCTTGAAGCATGCATATTACACCGGCGGAGATAGGTGCGGTAAGCTCCTGGCCCATCGGCTCAGAGCTGCGCAGCAACGCAACGTGGTAAAAGAGCTAGTGGGAGTGGATGGGGTCCCGGTTTCCGGTGACGCGGAGGTGGCGGATTCCTTTCGTGCCTTTTACGAGGCGCTGTACGCTGCAGAGCCCTCCCCACCGGGAGAGGCTGAAGCCTATCTGGACTCCGTAACCCTCCCGACCCTGGATTCCGCCCAGGCGGACCACCTGGAGAGGGATATTCACGTGGAGGAAGTCATCTCCGCTATTGCTCGGCTCAAGCACGGCAAGGCTCCGGGCCCGGATGGCTATACGGCCTTGTTCTACAAGACCTTCTGTCCCACTGTCGCGCCTCTCCTAGCTCGCTTATTCAATTCCTTCTCCGACTCAGGAGCTATCCCGCCGGACCTTCTCTCGGCGACTGTGACGGTTATCCCGAAACCGGGAAAGGACCGGACTCAGTGCGGCTCGTACCGGCCCATCTCGCTTTTGAATGTGGACCTCAAGCTTTACACGGGGATCTTGGCGGCCAGGCTGGGTCTATACCTGCCAGGTTTGGTGGAGGCGGACCAGGCCGGTTTTGTACCCGGTAGGCAGACGGTCGACAACACCAAGAGGGTGACGCACATGCTAGAAAAGGCCTCACGCGTTCCGGGGGAGCGGATGCTGCTATCGGTCGACGCGGAGAAGGCCTTTGATAGGGTTCATTGGCCGTACCTCGAGCTGGTGCTTGGGAAACTGGGGATCGGCGAGAAGTTCCGCACTATGGTCTTCAATTGTTATAGGGGACCGTCAGCATCTGTGCGTGTCAACGGACACAGCTCCGGCAGCTTCGCCATTGAACGCGGCACGAGGCAGGGTTGCCCCCTTTCGCCGCTCCTGTTTGCCCTCTATATGGAGCCGTTTGCCCAGAGGATTCGCGATAACCCGAACGCTATTGGGGTGAAGATGGGGCAATACACGCATACTGTCAGCTTATATGCGGATGATGTCTTGCTGACCCTGGATGACCCCAGACGGTCGCTCCCTGCCTGCGTCCAGGAGCTGGACTCCTTTGCCCGCGTGGCGGGCTTTAAAATGAATATGACTAAGTCGGCTGCCCTGGACGTGTCGCTCTCTGTCGACACCAGGCGGGATCTCCAGCGTCTTTTTCCTCTGCAGTGGTCCTCCTCCACGGTGCCTTACCTGGGTATTTTGCTTGCTCCCTCCCTGCCTGCAATGGTCGCCGCTAACTATGCCTCTCTGGGCAAAAAAGTCAAAGATGAACTCGGCCGATGGAACAAAGGCCTGCTCTCGTGGCTGGGCCGTATCGCAGCGGTGAAGATGACGATACTGCCTCAGATCCTGTATCTTTTTCGCGCTCTGCCTCTCCAGCCTCCTGTAGGTTGGATACGGCAGACGCAGGCAGACATCTCCCGCTTCGTGTGGCAGGGTCGTAAGCCGCGGATGAAGCGGGTCCTCTCCATGCTTGCCCCGGAGGCGGGGGGTCTCGGGGTCCCGGACCTCTGGAAGTACTTTCAGGCGGCGCAACTTCGGTACTTGGTGGAATGGAGCCGGTGGGAATCGGACAAGCATTGGCTCTTTCAAGATCAGGCAGTTGCGGGCCGTACCCTCCAGGAAGTCCCATTCCTGCGGCGCACTCACCGCCCGCCTAATCTCTACGCCTCTTTCATCACTCGGGTTCCGCTGAGAGTGTGGGACGCGGTGTGTGAGCTTCGTGAACTCACCACCTTTCCATCGCCATTCACTCCCATTGCGGGCAATCCAGACTTCACTCCCGGTCTGGAACCGGGAGCCTTTTCTCACTGGGTGAGTGCGGGCTGCAGGGTGCTTTTCCAGATTTACGGGCCGGAGGGTGTGCTCCCCTTCCAGCAGCTCCGACAGGAGTTTGGCCTGACGGAGGGGGACAGACTGCGTTATATGCAAGTCCGCCACTGGGCTCTTCAACCCTCAGTACGCGACGTCGCTGCCCGTTCGATTACGCCCTATGAGCGATGGCTGGTGACCCGGGCCTCGGATGCCAAGCTTATCACCGACTTGTACAAGTTTCTCCAACCCCCGCCATTTCATTACCATAACCCAGGGAGGGAGCTTTGGCACAGGGAATTGGGCAGGATCTTGAGCCACAAGGAGTGGGACAGGATTGCGTATCGGGCGAGGCACTCTGCGTACCACACTGGGCTGACGGAGACCTTTACTAAGGTGTCCACCTATTGGTATTACACCCCGGAGCGGCTTTACGAGATGCGCAAAATCGGTGATAAAGGTTGCTGGCGCGGCTGCGGACAGGAGGGCACCCTCACGCATATTCTCTGGGAGTGCCCGGTGCTGTCGGCCTATTGGAAGGAGGTCCTGGATGAGGTAGATAAACATTTTGAGGTCGAGCTCCCGCGCTTCCCCGCGTATGTTTTGCTAGGCCTCCCCAATGACCTGATGTACCCGCTGAAGTCTCGTAGGGGTAGGCAGATTGCGATTGCGCTAGGTTCCGCGGTCCAAAACATCCTTGTACTCTGGCGCACCCCTACTGCCCCCTCCATCACTGGTTGGCTACATAGGCTCTGGCAGGTACTGGGCATGGAGAAGATGTCGCTCACGGTGGCTGGGAATGTTGACCAGTTTGAAGAGCTCTGGCACCCCTTTCTGGCACTGCTATCCACGGAATTTCGCGAACTCACATGCCCACGGTACCTGCGACTCCTTAGGCTGACACCGCCGGCAGCTACAGCGGAGTGAATGTGTGGGCTCGGGGGTCTGGGGATGGGGGTGGGGCGCGGGGTCATATGCTTTTCATGCTGATTTTCGGACGGGGATGTTGGGGTATTGTTTTCTTCTTTTTCCTCCTTTGCTTCTCTTTTTTCTCCTTTTCTGGGGACGGGGGGTTGGAGGGATGGTGTGCTTTCTTTTTATTGTAATGCGGGACGTTATTCCAGCTCTGCCTTGCTTAGGGAGTGGGGGTCTCCTGGGGGGTCACTCACAATACTTTATTGCTTTATGACTTTTGCCTTGTTACCCTCTGGGGCTTCCTGCCTCCCTCCTTCTCTTCTGAATCACTGCAACGTTCCGCTTCTTGTACTGTGTATTCGCTTGACCTCCTATTCCCTTCCCCATGCTCTTTTTGTACTTTAATAAAATACTTTAAACCTAAAAGAACTAGAGATTCGAAGACAAAACAAGGACCTCGGCGTCCCCAAAAACCAGAGCTCCACTCCCCCTACGGACACCAAGGTCCACATTCCCAAAGACGTCGTCCGAGAATACTACCGGAACGACGACATCCAGCAATGGTTCAAGGCCTACGAGGTAGCCATAATCTCCCACCGTATTCCGCGGAAAGACTGGGAAGCCGGGTTGGGGGGGAGATTCGTCAACGAAGGAAGAGATGCCCTGCTACAACTCCCCGACGCAGAGATGACCTCCTACGAGCACATGAAAGCCGCCCTTCTCACTCGCTATGGGCTCACCCCGAGATGTACCGGCAGCGATTCCGAGACTGTAAAAGAATCCCCGGTACCACCTGGGTGGAATATGTGAACTTTTTTAGCCGAGCCTTAGAGGGGTGGATCAAAGGCAGCCAGGTCACCACCTACGAACAATTGGTCAATCTCATCGTGTGGGAGCACCTCTCCAATAATTGTTTCATTGAACTAAGGCAGCATCTCCTCGACAGCAAGCTGACCGAACCCCGGAAACTCGCCATCGAAGCGGATCGATGGGAGAGCACCCGGGTCCCCCGGAATTGGCCGGGCGAACAAAACAGAGCCTCCCAGGGGTCCCACCGTCCGCGAGGAGGAGGAGGAGGCCAGGGTCGGGGCAGGGACACCGCCACGGTGCCCCCCACCAGCAACCCCCCGTCTCCGGCCGGATGAGGAAGTCCTCCGACGCGACCGGGGTTCCGCTCCAACATTGTCTGCCACAAATGCCATTGCCATTGCCACGCCAATGACCCCAACTGTCCGAAAAGCCAATCCAACAATACCCCTGGTCCCTTGAACCGCCAGATCACCGCCATCGCCCTCGGAGAAGAGCAAGGCGAAGAAGAAGCCGAAGATTGCGAACAATATCAGACAGAGTGGGAACCTGTAGCCATGTCCCTGGTATGTCTAGGAGAAAGGGACATGGTCCCGCGGGCCCCCATCCCAGCCAACACGCAGAAGTACAGCCAGTGGGTCACCATTAATGGACACCGGGCCGAAGCCCTCCGCGACACGGGGGCCAGTGTGACCGGAGTCCGTTGCCATCTGGTGACCCCCGATCAAATCTTGCCCAACGTACTTTGTCCAGTACGGTCTGCGGACAACTCCGAAAGCCTGTGCCAGATGGCCCGTGTCCCCTTCGAGTGGGGGGGGAGTGTCGGGCATGCTGAAAGTGACCGTCTGAGATGATGCCCCCGTGGACTGCCTCCTGGGGAACGATCTCGAGAGCCCCCCCTGGGCAGCCGTTGAACGAAGACAGCACCTGGGGATGCTTGGTCTCCCTGAATGGGTCTGTGCGACGACCCGATCCATGGCCGCCCGCGCCATCCTATCCACCGAAGAACCCGAGTGGCCCGAACCTCCACCGCCCGTCGTCACTGAAGAGACCACCCCTGAACCCGGTCCACCGGGGTCCGACAACGAAGAGCCTGACCCACTCCGAGACCTTCCGGAGCTGGCCCAGTGGCGCCAAGAAGGTGGCCCCACTCAGGAACAGTTCCGCCAGGAGCAAAGAACGTGTCCCTCCCTCGAGGGGCTCCGACAGCAAGCCATAGCCCAGAGCGCAGGGGATGCCTCGGGGGCCCATTGGATCTATTGGGACAATGAGCTCCTCTACAGTGAGCAGAAGATTGCCGAACTGGGGGCCAGCCGGGTGCTGGTGGTCCCCCTCCGATTCAGAGACTTCCTCTTGAACCTGGCGCACGATGTGCCTCTCGCCGGGCACCTGGGGCAGGACAAGACTTACAGCCGCCTGGTGACCCACTTCTACTGGCCTAAGATGCGGAACGATGTGATCAGCCACTGCCGGGCCTGCCCCACCTGCCAGGCCAGCGGGAAGAGCGGCCGTAAACTAAAAGTCCCCCTGCAACCCTTTCCAATTGTCACCACTCCCTTTGAGCGGGTGGGGATCGACATTGTGGGGCCCCTGGAGCCCCGGACAGCGCAGGGTCACTGGTTCATTCTCGTCCTGGTGGACCATGCCACCTTCTATCCCGAGGCCATACCTCTCCGGACCGTGACAGCGCCCGTAGTGGGCCGAGCCCTGATGGGGATCTTCTCGTGGGTGGGCTTCCCCCGAGAGGTCGTCAGTGATCGGGGCACGAACTTCATCTCCAGATACATGAAGTCCCTATGGCAACAGTGTGGGGTCACCTACAAATTTACGACCCCCTACCACCCGCAAGGAAACGGACTAGTGGAAAGATTCAATCGCACCCTCAAGGGTATGATCATGGGCCTGGCAGAGCCCCTACGCCGCCAATGGGACGTGCTGCTACCCTGCCTCCTGTTTGCCTACCGGGAGGTCCCACAAAAGTCCCTGGGATTCAGCCCCTTCGAGCTCCTGTATGGGCAC
The DNA here is from genome assembly GCF_964263255.1 of Lissotriton vulgaris. NCBI lineage: Eukaryota > Metazoa > Chordata > Amphibia > Caudata > Salamandridae > Lissotriton > Lissotriton vulgaris. The sequence goes on along the minus strand of NC_141693.1, from coordinate 1,059,377,739 downwards.
CCCGTCCGGGGTCCCCTCAGCCTGGTCAAGGAAGGGTGGGAGGTGACCCCCCAAAAGGCTCCCCCCGATGTATACCGGTACCTCTTGACCCTCCGGAATCAGACTCAGAGGTTCCGAGAACTCGCCAAGACCAACCTCGAGGCCAGCCAAGAGGACATGAAACGCTGGTATGATCAAAACGCCTCGTCCATTGAATTTGAGCCAGGACAACAGGTCTGGGTCATGTCCCCGGTCGAACCTTGCGCCCTCCAGGACAAATGGACCGGACCCTTCAAGGTGGTGGAGCGCAAGGACCCCGTCACCTACCTGGTGGACCTGGAGTCCCCCAGGAACCCCCTCCGGGTTCTCCATGCCAACAGACTTAAGCTGCACTTTGTGCGATCAGAGCTTAGCCTCCTGATGGATACCGACAGTGGGGCTGAAGAGGACTCCGAGCCCCTCCCCGACCTCCTAAAGACTCTAGCACAAGACGGCTCCGTGGAAGGAGTCAACCTCTCTTCCACCCTGACCCCAGCACAACGCCACAGCTGCCAAGACTTGTTGCAACAATTCGCCGATCTGTTCTCCCTCACACCCGGGGTCACCCCCTGGTGCCTCCACGATGTCGACACCGGGGATAGCCCCCCTATCCGGCACAGGGCCTACCGAGTTCCCGATCGGGTACGCGCCTGCATCCAGTCGGAGGTCTCCAAGATGCTGGCTCTAGGAGTAATCGAGCCCTCCGACAGTCCCTGGGCCAGCACAGTCGTGCTGGTCCCCAAGGCCGCTGCCCCTGGCGTCGCCCCAGAACTCAGATTTTGTGTGGACTACCGGGGCCTGAACGCCGTCACCCGAACAGACGCTCACCCCATCCCCCGAGCTGATGAGTTGATCGACCGTCTGGGGGCCGCCCGCTACCTGAGCATCTTTGACCTGACCGCGGGCTATTGGCAGATCGGCCTCACCCCAGGCGCCCAGGAGCGATCCGCCTTCTCCACCCCGATGGCCACTACCACTTCAAAGCGATGCCCTTCGGAATGAAAAACGCCCCCGCCACCTTCCAGAGGCTCGTGAACAAGGTATTGACGGGGCTGGAGGAATTCAGCGCCGCCTATCTGGACGATATCGCCGTGTACAGTCTCCACTGGGCGGAACACCTCCAACACCTCCGGGAGGTCTTGACCGCCCTCCGGCGGGCAGGACTGACAATCAAGGCCAGCAAGTGCCAAATCGGCCAAGGATCCGTGACCTACCTGGGGCACCAGGTGGGAAGCGGCCAGGTGGCCCCTCTCCAACTCAAGATCGCTGCCATTCAGGCTTGTGAGCCCCCGGTCACCCAAACAGAGGTCCGAGCCTTCCTGGGGCTCACCGGATACTACCGGCACTTCGTGAAGGACTATGGCAGCATTGTGGGGCCCCTCACAGAACTCACATCCAAGAAAAAACCCCCGAAAGTACACTGGACCCCTGAGTGTCAGGCTGCCTTTGAGAACCTCAAGTCTGCAATGTGCACCGCCCCAGTGCTCCAAGCCCCCGACTACAGCCGGGAATTTATAGTACAGACCGATGCCTCCGATCACAGCGTTGGGGCCGTTCTCTCCCAAATCAACACAGAGGGAGTTGACCAGCCAGTGGCCTTCATCAGCCGACGCCTGCTGGCCCGAGAACAACGCTGGAGCACCATAGAGCGAGAGGGCTTCGCCGTGGTGTGGGCCCTCAAGAAGCTCCGGCCCTATCTCTTCGGTACCCACTTCCGGGTGCAAACAGACCACCGTCCTCTGCAATGGCTGATGCAGACGCGGGGAGAGAATCCGAAGCTGTTGCGTTGGTCCATCTCCCTGCAAGGGATGGACTTCACTGTGGAGCATCGCCCAGGCCAAGGCCACGCCAACGCAAACGGCCTGTCCAGCTTCTTCCGCCTCGGCGAGGAGATTACCCAAGAGGATGGGTGACTCTCCCTGCCTTCAGCTGGGGGGGGAAGCATGTTGGACCGGCCTCGTGGCGTGGTCCGACCCCTCCCGCATGGCGGGTCCCGGACTACTGCTACCCCTGTTCCCTGGACGAGAACCACACCTGCAGCCCTCCGGGTCACCCCCCAGCTCTTCCCCGACGGAAGCCGGACCCGTAACCACAACCTTCTCGGCTGGCCCGGGCCCTTTGCCGAACCACCGTCCCTGGCCCAGCCGCCATTTTGGACCCTCCACGGCCAGGCCTCGTGGCCTCGGGTCGACCTCCACCTCAGGCCCAGCCAGGCCCCGACATCGAGGCACCACCATCCACCCAGGGGGTAACGAGACCACTTGGCGAGTCAATGGGAGAAGGAGTGTCGATGGCTCCCCTCCGCCTGGTTTCGATCGCCCCCAGCCTCCCTGGGCGCTGGCTCCACCCCCCTGCTGGGTGTCTGGACTCCCTCATCCCGGACCCCCCGACCTCCAAGTGCGAGGGTCCGGACATCAAAGGGCGCCAGACCTATAACTGGGGTAGCTCCAGAACAGGAAGGCAGTTGTATCCTGGAGTCGAGAGACCCTAGACGAACTCATCCTTGGAGGCCTGCTGGCGCTGCCGCGGCTCCTCTTCGTGAACCATCCTCGAAGGCCTGCTGGCGCTGCCGCGGCTCATCCTCGTCGTGAACCATCCTTGAAGGCCTGCTGGCGCTGCCGCGGCTCATCCTCGTCGTGAACCATCCTTGAAGGCCTGCTGGCGCTGCCGCGGCCCTTACTTGAGAACCCTCCAGCTCGAGTATTGAGAGCTATACGCCTGTACCGGACCGGTACCGAGACTGTCCCGCTACCCCTTTTCCCCCCAGAGACTAGAATTGAAGGAATCACCGTATCCTGGTCCTACTGTATCGCCCAGTATAACCTGCTTAAGAATACCGATAAAAGTGTGCAGAACCTATCTTTGTGTGGCGTCTATCTGTGGGGGGGTAGTTGCTCGTCCGTACGATCTACGGAGAGTGCCCTCGCCAGGAGGCCTCTCCCCCTTGCTCGGCCGACCCTCAGGGTCCCCGTCTAACATTTCCTCAGTATTACTGTGTTTAAAAACATTCTAAATAATAAAGCAATGCTACCCCAAAATACGCAGCATCACAGAACATTATTTACATTTTCTACTCACACAATTTAGTCAAGCCTGTCGCATAATTTGGTCCTCACCTTCCTCATAACCTAGAGGTTTATACATTTTTGTCAGGAGGGGGTCCTTAAGCTTGTAAATGTTGACAGGGGGGTCTCGGCATCCAAAAGTTTGAAGACCTCTGCTTTAGCCTGAATTTTTACACTTACCGTCCTGAATTCGCACCCATGCCAGTTGGTCACCCTAAAGGTAGTGCCAGATAAAGCGCATTCCGAGGGAACTGCTAGTTAACTGCGGGGTTACACCACACTACAAGACTCCGAGACTATTCAGTGCACTAGCTGCTGCTATCAACCCCACAAGAAAAGAAGAAAGGTGTGGGTGTGAGAAATAGCTACCGATCCTTCTTGTAAAACAAAAGTATTTTTGTTTCTATCCTGCAGTCCCAGAGAGGATTCTTACATAAATATAACATTCAAAAATAAGTTGTCAGGACGTTAAATGTGACACCGACCGTACACGTACATAAAAGCTCCTCTCTGGAGTCCGCAGAATCCTTTCATGTCAAGCGAGCGCTCGTGCGTGCTGGGAGTGCTGCAAGGCGCGGGGCAGCTGGTGTGCAACCCTACCCCCCGCCAAGACATCCAGCTCCGATAAAAATGTGAGCTATGAGCACTGAGGGTAAGGAAGCCGCAGAATGTACGTGGATTGCCATCGGTTCTTCCAAGTGATCTTTGAATACGAATGGTGTGAAAGGCCGCGCGGAGTGCTGACTGCCGACGCTGGACCTGTGCACAGTCACAGCTTTCAGAACAGAGGAGAGGGCGAGGATGTATGTTTGGGGGTGAGGAAAGCCATGCTAGTCCCACGTGTTTTTATTTTTAACACTTTATTTTAACCATTTATACATCGTACAAAAATATGTTTGATTGCAGCCACGTTTCCCATCACATCAGAATGTACAATTTATACCTACCTACTTACAAATGTATTCTCTCACTGGCGGCCTTCGCTGGGTGGTACCTGCTGCACATGCTACCTGAACCAGAATGTGTCTGATAGAGATTTGTGTCTGATAGAGATTTCTAATTACAGATTTCTCACCTTGTGAATTTCCCCCATGCTGCAGATATGAACCGGAAACCTACTTAGTAACTCCCTCGTGCTTCGATCGGTGGTGTGCGGCCCCACAACAGGTCCGGCCCCCTAACTCAACGGAAATGACGTTGAGTTCACTATAACTGCGCCACCTCTGCACACTGGCGTCAATTCCTTTCTTTCCACGCCCGTCAATGCGGATTCAGAGCTACTTGTATCCTGTCACTCCTGAAAGATTTTCCCTCAAAATTTTCACAAGTGTGCAGACAATGTGGCCTCCTAAAATCACTGCATTTATACTGTGTTGTAACTGTCAGTGACAGACACCCACAACATATGTTTGTGGTGCCTTGGCTCCCTAACACGTTGTGTCCATGCTGTGCAAAAATTAACAAGAAAGCCATCCACGATGGTGAGGCCAAACTCTAGATCGAAGTCAAAGGCGCAACGGTCTCGGTTGGTACTCCCTAGGCCACTGCTGTGACCGGTCATCATCAAGGTCACCGGGTTCAGGTAAGTCATGGATGTCCCACAGCACCATCAGGTCCATGCAGAACTGATTCCAACACTACTCTCACTTAGTTCCAACCCCAAACAGACAGCAATGCCTCAATAGCTCCAGCAACTGAAGGTGGCCTTAGACCACATTGTCAATGCCACGCAGGTTCCCTTCTGAAGCACCTCTGGGTCCCACGTCCGAGGGGGCCTTCATTCGGTCTACTGTTGCTGGATCTGTCATCGACATCAACTGTGTCCCTTGACCTTGTATTGTGACTGATCCCGTCTCAGACTTCTGGTCTATCTAATCCAGGCCTAACGCCATCCATGGTCCCATATTTGGTACCATGCACATGACCCCGTGTGGAGCCACGACTGACGCCATCGGCTCACGTATCAACGTTGATCCTAATGTCATCGACGACAAGAGAGTCGATTGTATTGTTAGATTCAGAGGCCCAAGCTCTACCTCCCAGACCAAGACAATATGCCCAGTCTGAACCGGACTATGCCCGCATTATGATTTCGGTAATTTTGATAATGACAATCAGTACGATGAGGGCAATGTTTTTGATGATCTCTGTTAGAAATTGGGTTTCTGGTTGGCAGAGGTATGCACCCTGTCCAAGCAGGAACCACTATCCTAGTCAGGGAAAGTATGATACACTGTAAAAGGTAACCTGTGCTCAACGTCTGGCGGCTTGCACAGAGCAGTCAGGCTCATCTAAGAGGCAATGTGAAAATTATTTGTGCAACACACAAAGTAATACAATGAGAACACCACAAAAAATATCCACACAGGTTTAGAAAAATAGACAATAATTCTACAAATAAATCAAGACCAAAATAACAAAAATCTAATGAGGAGAAGTCAACATATGAATTTGTAAAGAATAAAAGTGTTTCTAGTGCTTAGAAGCAATAAGCGCCTATGGGGTTTATCTGGCTGTGCTGAACCAGGTTAAAGTCAAGAGTTCAGGCCGCCCATGATGAAGTGCAAGAAGGCTAGAGGACCTACGCAGGGCCCACTGAACAAAGTACTTTAAACTTTGTCACAGCACAAGATGCGTGGATGATCCCCACACAGTAGGGGTGTTGTGCTGGATTTCTACACGCAACTGCTGCGATGTGTGGGGTTCGTTGAGTGAAGCACCAGTTTCGAGTGCAGCGGTTGCACATGGTTAGTCCATGTTAGAGTGGCGATGCTGTCTTCTCCACGCAGTGGAGGCGATGTGTTGGTTCCGTAGCGGTGGTTCCAGATGCGATGTGGCAGTTCCAAGTGCAATGTGCCAATTCTGCTCCCGCAACAGGGTTGATTCGCTAGTACTGCTCCAAGCAGACTGGAGATGCGTTAATTTCTCTGGTGCAAGTATCTGGGTCCAATTCCAGTTAACCAGGCACAGGAGCAGGGGTAGAGACTTTGATATCCCAGAGTCTCAAGCAATAGGAGGCAAGTGGAGATCACTTTGGGTTCAAGCAAGAGTACAGCTCTCCCTCAGCAGGGTCAGAGAGCAGCAGGACATCACAGCAGAAAATCAGTTCCTCCAGAGCAGCAGTCCAGCAGAGTGACAGTCCTTGTAGCAGCACAGCAGTTCTGACAGGTTATTGACAGGTCCAAAAGTGTCTTATTTAGTGGGGTCAGAGACCAAGTACTAACACCCAGTTGTGCCTTTGAAGTGGGGGTGACTTCAAAGAAGGGTCTTTGAAGTGCACAGAATCCCTTTCTTCCTAGCCCTGGATCCAGACCAGCTACAGGGGGTAAACAGCGCAATTAGGAACCTGCCTATTCAGGTGATTTAGCTCCTCCCTTCCTGCCCAGAAAGAGCCATCAGAATGCAGATGAGTACTGAGACAAACCTGTATTTGTGGCTGTCTAGCACAAAGTGTAGTTGTCTCCCACCACAGACATGTATTGGAAACAGGCTGCAGGCCCAGACACACAGAGCTGTAACAGCAGAGAGATTTCCGCTTTCTAATAGTGACATTTCTAAAATAATAAAGTCAAATACAACTTTACCAGTAAATAGGGTTTCTTATTATCATCCTAAAGATATAAAACATGACACAGCAACTCCTTTCTAATAAGAAATTACAGCTTAAAAGTGTATCAATGAATTCTCAATGTTAATCTATGAGAGGAGTAGGCCTCACAGTAGTGAAAAACAATCTTAGGTGTTTTTCACTATGAGGACATGTAACTTAAAAGTACACGTCCTACTTTTTACTTACTCAGCATCCTGCCCTACGGGGGAGATAGGGCCTACCTTGGGGTGACCTATGCGTAATAAAAGGTGAGTTTTGGGCTTGACACAGGGTTTTAAATACCAAGTCGAAGTGACAGTAAAACTGCACACATAGGCTCTGTAGTGGCAGGCCTGAGACATGTTTAAAGAGCTACTTGTATGGGTGGCACAATCAGTGCTGCAGGCCAACTGGTGGCATTTAATTTACAGGCTCTGGTATATATGATATATAACTTTACAAGGGACTTACAAGTAAATTAAATATGTCAGTTGTGTATACACCAATGTTACCATTTTTAGAGGGGAAGCACATGCACTTTAGCACTGGTCAGGAGTGGTAAAAGTGCTCAGAGTCCTAAGGCCAACAAAAAGATTCAGCAAAAAGAGGAGGGAAGCAGCCAAAAAGTTTGGGGGAAGACCACCCTAAGGAGGACAGGTCTAACAATCTCTAGGATGCTGGTGGTCTATCTACCTCCACATACATTGTCCTCTTTTCACTAAATCTCACTATGGCTACTATAGTGTCCACCTCCTTCACTACAGTGAACCAGTAGGCATCTGAGACACTTCATCATTCTGCCAAAGCAAGACGTCAATACTATTCTCCTGACAGAGGTCCTTAACCCTGCACAAGCCACTCAGGAACCTCTGCTTTCCTTTAACAGAGGTTCTGGTGGCCATCTGGTCAAAACAAGTATCTTGCCCTCCGGTCAATAGACGGACGGTGAGGTGGTGATCCCCACTTCATATTACCATATCCTTCCCCGGAGAGTCTTATCGTCCAAGTATCTTTAAGCTGCTTGAACCTCACCACCTTTCTGACAAGGCATCAAAAAGGAGGAAGGCATTTGCCAAATTAATGTTCTCCTCTGCCATGCTCACCCTCAGGTTGGTAAATACCACATGCCTCCCAGGCAAATATTTACATGCATTATGGGACAAGGTGGCGGATATTGTGCCTATGGTCTCAGACAATGTCTGTCAAACCTTTCAAAAGCTGAATGGACAAGAAGCAGTAAAATACTTTATTAAATCCAGGCTGGACACACTGACTGTCTGAGTTGGGCAGACAGCGCCAGTTTGGTGCTTAGGCATCTCATCTGGATTCACGTCAAACAGTCTCTTATGGTAATGCCCTTCGTCAGGCTGTATAGTATTTGGAGCGAAGGCGGACTCTGCCCTAGACAGGTTTAAGAAGGGTAAAGGCACCGTTCGCTCACTGGACTTAGCTCCACCAGCGTGGCAGTTACCCCATCAACAGCGCTCCATTCAAGACTTAAGAAGGGGCTATGAGCAGAGACAGGGGAGCTTTGCGCCTCAGCATAAAAAGGCCTCCCACGCCTTTCGAGGTCAAGGTCGGGAAACAGGCCAACAGCGTTCAGCCTCCCGCAGCTGCCACAAAATTCCTTTATTTTGCACTTGGTGTGGCACTTGGTGGCACATGATCACCTAGATGGAGGTCAAGTCACCTTTCAAGTCCTCAGATGGAGGAGTATCACATCAAATGAGTGGGTGCTCTAGATGGTGGAACATGGACACTCCCTATCTTTCTGTGATATCCCCCAGACTTGCCGCCTACGGCGAAACTCGGTTGCATGATGGAACCACATATGCATTTACCCTGCATGCCTTTACAACGTAGTCACTACCCCAACTGCGAAATTACCACTCGCTACTTTACCACATTACAACAACTTGCTTTAAGGGGGCGCTGGACTTTGGGATAGTATAAATAACTATTCCAATTCCAGTCTACGCAACAGTAGGGAAGGATCTGGACTTAAAAATCTAACACCATTCCAAAAACGCACCTCTAAAGCAAGTCGTTGTAGCGACGTGTGTGGTGAAGTAATGCATGGTAACGTCACGGTCGGGGTAGTGACTGCGTTGTAAAGGCAGGTCATTGTTGTGACTGTGAGGTAAAAGATGTTTTCAGACAACTTCAGAGATCAGGACAGGTTGCTACTCCCATCATTTCCTGGTGCAGAAAAAGTACTGAGGTCTTTGTCTTATCTTAGTCCTCTGAAATTCTTTCTTTGGAAGTACAAGTTCAAGATGTGCACTCTAGCAAAAGTTCTGTCTGCCCTGGATCCAGAAGACTGGATAGTAAGGCTGGACTTGCAAGATGTATTTTCACATCCCTGGCCTACCCTCCCAAAATAGGTTACCTGCAGTTTCAGGTAGGTCAAGAGCACTTTCACTTCACCATGCACCCCTTTGTCCCTACCAGCGCACCTCAGTGTTCACAAATGTAATGGTGATGCTCGCAGTCCATTTCTGGAGGTTGGGAATGCCAGTCTACCTGTTACGGAAGGCGGACTCGCCTGAAACAGTTGTAAGCCACCTCCGGATCAACATGCACAATTCACACCTGACTCCTTCACCATGGCTCTCCTTCTTTGGACCCATTCCATACACAGTGCTTCTCCGAGCCATCCCTCTGCCTCAGCGAGTCCAGGGCATTCAGGATATGATCGCCATGTTTCAATCCTTGACCAGGGTCTCAATGAGAGCAGCTTTGCATCTCCTGGGTCTGGTAGCCTCCTGCTTCCTGCTTGTGGACAATGCCAGGTGGCACATCAGGCTGTGCAGTAGGATCTGAAGTCTCACCACCACAGGTACCTATCAAAGCTCATCCTGGTGTCAAAGGATACAATGAAAGATATGCAGTGGTGACTACTCAACCCCAATTGGGCAGATGGCAAACCCCCCTCCCTACCCTACCTGGAATTGACAATTGCAATGGATGCATTGTTGCTGGGCTGAGGAGGTGGCGATCAGAGAACTCTGGTCTCTGGTGGAGGCTCACTTCAACCTGTTAACCTGCTGGAGTTGCTAGCGATTTGCTTGGCATTGAAAGCATCCTTCCTGGCCATCAACAGGGAACTGGTGCACGTTCTCACGGACAACACAACCACTGTATGGTATTGGAACAAACAGGTCGGAGTGGGGTAGTGTGACCTCTGGCAGGAGGCCCTGTATCTCTGGAAGTGGCTCATCTCCCAGGACATCTCCCTGATTTCCCAGCACCTGACAAAAAATGATGGACGGAATATTGAACATTGTCAAACATTCCCCCCCAGTCACACATCTGGGTTTAGTACATCGTTATTTTCCTCACCACACCATTCCACTGTGGACAAAGCCATATGCGAATCTGCCTTGACCTTGTTCCCCATGGGAACAGTCTAGCCGTACTGCCAAGCCAGGTGCTCCCTCGACCGGAAAAGGGGCATCCTGGGACCGGTTTTGGGGCAATACCCATCATCAGCCAGGCTAGTTTGAAACCAGTGACGTAGCGAGCACGGGACACATGTCTGGGAAACCCTTCCCACTTAGGGTGAAAATGCAACACAAAAAAATGATGGAGAGAATGTTGAACATTGCCAAACATTCACCCCCAGTAACAGATCTGGGTTTAATCCATTGTTATTTTGCTCACCATGCCATTCTACTTTGGACCAAGCCGTATGCAAATCAGCCTTGATCCTGTACCCAATGGGAAAGGTCCCGCCTGAACTGCCAGGCCAGGTCCTCCCTGGACCGGAAAACAAGCATCCTGGGTGTCAGGTTGGACTAACTCATTGGACAGTGCCTTGTGTATCCCAAATTATACTCAGAGGTGGCACAGGGCATTTTCCAAGAATATGGACATTCCTGGCTCGATTTATTCACCACGGCAGAGAACGCACGGTGTCCAAACTTTTATGTATTGGAGTTCCCAAGGCAGCTTCCCTTCGAGACCCCTTCAACCTGCATTAGATAGTGGGACTCCTATGTGCCTTTCTGTCCCTTTCCCTCTCCTGCCCAGAGTGCTGAAAAAGATCAGAAAGACTAGGTCATCCTAATGGGCTTGGAGAGTGTGGTACCCAGTACTCTTGGCCATGAGTACATGTCCTTCGATTTGGCTGCCCTTGCGGAAGGACCTTCTGTCATAGCAGCAAGGTTGAGCCTTCCACCCAAGCTTGCAAAACCTAAACCTTCATGCATGGAGATTGAGTGGTGGCAGTTGATGGCCTTCGACCTTCCCCCTGAAGTGATTGGTGTCTACTTGGCAGCCAGGCACGCATCTATTAAATCTGTTTACTCAGGACGCTGGGAGAAGTTTGTTGTCTGGTGTTCTTCTCGGCACAGTCCATCCCTGAATACACAGTTATCAGATGTTCTACTATGTTGTCTGTCTTTAGCCTATCAAAGCCGTGCTGTGGCAACAGTTAAAGGTTACCTTTGGCCCTTTTCAGGGTTCTTATGTTCATTTTATTAAGGGACTCATCCACAAGTTTCCCTCCCACATCATTTGTGATGCTGCAGTCTGGCCTTAATTTGGTACTCACCTACATAAAGCACTCCACTTTAAACTGATGTACTGTTGTCCACTTCACCTGCTTACCATCAAAATGGCATTCTTTATCGCCATAATATTTGCAAGGCTAGTAAATGAAATTCAGCTGTTTCATTTAGTTCCACCACACAGATCTTTTTTCCTGGATAAATTGGTCCCCCATCAAAAAGAATCATTTCTACCCAAAGTAGTCACAGTTTTCCACATAGGGCAGTCCATCACATTGCCAGCTTTCTATGCTCTTCTTCATCACCACAAAGAATAAGAATGGCACCATTATCTCAACCATAAGAAGGTGCTTAGCTTCTACATGGACCAAACCAGGGAATGCCAACAAGATGACCAACTTTTTGCTTTTTTGTGTGGCTAAGAAAGGTCAATAGAGAGCCATCTCCTGATGGATTGTGTTATGCATTAAGATCTGCTATGGGTGGACTAATTTATCTTATTTATTTAAACTTATAAGGCGCACAGCTACCCGCAATGGGTTTCCCGGCGCCAAGGGATAGACTGGGGAAGAAAGAAACTGCAAGGCTTTAAGGAATGGGACAGCTAGAAAGAGACTGTTCTGAAAGATTACTGCTGAAAAAGCCAAGTTTTTAATCCCTTGCGGAACCTGACAAGATCAATTTCCAACTTCAGCCTAACAGGTAAGGCATTCCATGTTTTGGTGGCCAGATGCGAAAATGAGCGACCGCCCATCTTCACCAGCCTGAATCTCGGAACAACAAAGTCTCCTTTACCTGAGGATCTAAGGGTACGAGTAGGAGTATAGGCATGAATAAGACTTTGAAGGTACCTAGGGGCAGAGCCCTTTTTTATCTTAAATATATAACATAGAGCCTTAAATGTAATTCTATTTTTAATTTCTAGCCAGTGTAAGTCGCGAAGGGCTGAGGATGCGGATGCTTTCCGGGGAACATTACGTAACAACCTCCGGCCGCATTTTGAACAACCTGAAGTTTTCTCACAGTTGAGTGGCAATCAGAAGCATCCACAGAATATTTTGTAGCCATTTTAAGGTAGCAAAACAAATAGCAGCCACTTTAACGGCCTGTTGTCGCATCGTAAGTTTTTAATCTATTAAAAATCCGAGATTGCGAACCTGGGCCACAGGCTTGGGAGTAGGACCCATACTCTCAGGCCAATGTTGGGGGCCCCAAAGATCTTTGTCCTTGCCCAGGATTACAATCTCGGTCTTGTCACCGTTTAGCCTCAAGAAGTTTGCCTTCATCCAGCTTGCCACCTGTGACAAACGCAGTTTGAGAGCAGAGACATTGCTGCCGTCCCCTCCAGATAGAGAAAAAAAATTTGTGTATCATCGGCGTACGAAAATAAATTTAAGCCAGCTTCTTCCACAATAGTGGCCAGGGGTCTAATGTAGATGTTAAAAAGTAGTGGGCTAGGGATAGACCCCTGGGGCAAGCCGTACGCCGATGCACAAATTTTAGATGATGCTTTGGCCGAAAAGACCTGGAAGGTGCGCCCTCTCAAAAAAGAAGCTATCCAAGTTAGGGCCGAACCCCCAACTTCCAGGGATTGGAGGGATGAGAGAAGAATGGAGTGAGACACAGTATCGAAAGCAGCGCTTAAATCCAACAGGATAAGCGCCGATGTCTCCCCGCGATCGATACTGTGTCTCAAATTCTCTGTAACCCCCAAAAGTGTAGTTTCAGTGGAGTGATGAGCCCTGAACCCAGATTGTGATGGAGGCAGGTAGCCCGAACTCTCCACTAGATGGGATAGTTGGGAATTGATATGCCTCTCTAAAATTTTGGAGAAAATAGGCAGCAATGAAATGGGCCTATAATTGGATAGATTTGAAGTATCCGCGCCTGCTTTTTTCAGCAGGGGAACTACCATTGCATGTTTCCACTTCTGTGGAACACATGATTCGGTCTAATGAGATGCTTAAGTGGGCAGCGAGTGAAAGTACACTTAGATACCAGCTAGCCCGCCGCAGGTCAGATGACAAAGCAATGGAGGCGGCTATGGAATGGGAGATGCTAGTGCAATCTTTGCGGGACAGCACAGTGGAGGAGGAAGAGAGTCTCTCTGAATCAGGCGATGAAGCCCCCAGACACACACCGGGAGCACATTCCCAATAGTGCATTAGTCACTCCTGATAGTACACATAAACCTATACCAACGTAGAGCTCAGGCGCAAGGGGGAAACACTTGGGGGCGGGCGGGAAGGTTGGGGGAGGAGGGGGGGGATCAGGGTGGAGGGGGTTGAGGGACAGTTGGAGGCAGGGGCGGGAGGGGCGAAAATGTTAAAAGCGGAATGAGGAACTCCTGGCAAGTAGAATAACCATATTCAAAGGATATCATGAAGGGGGATCTACTGATTGACGCCGCCCGACCTCCGGGTTGTGGGCTTAATGGCTGTGTATATAACATATGTGATATGAGAGTGGTGCATTAGCGCCGGAGGTCCAGGAGTAATGTAAGAATATGTTGTGAACTGTGTTTTCTGCAATAAAAATGGTTAAAAAAAAAATTAAGATCTGCTATGGGCTAGCCATGAAGGAGTCCCCAGAAGGCTTGTATGCTAATTCCACCAGAGCGAAGCCTGCTTGTGCATGGTGTACCAGTTCTGGACATTTGCTAGTCTGCCACATGGGCATCTCTCCACACGATCATGAAGCATTACTGCTTGGATAGCCAGGACCTGTCCTACAGTTTTTCCTGGTCTGAACCATTCCACAGACTGACCACCAGAGGTAGTGTACTACTTTTGTATTTATTCACAAGGTGAGAAATCTGAGGTTAGAAGTTTGTATCACAAAAACAAGTTACTTCGGTAATGCCTTTTCTGGTAGAGATTCTATCTAACTGTAGATTACTAGCCAATCCACCTTACTATTCTGTGGAATGTATTCAGATGTTAATAAGATTTTAATTTGAAAGTCTGTACACTGCTGTATTTGGATTTCAATGTCTCCGCGTCCATCAGTAGGGACAGAGGTCAGAAATAAATTGACATCAGCACACTGAGTTGGTGCAGATATAGTGGCCCTCAACAATACGTCTGGGGCGGGCCCCAAGGGAAACCTCACAACGCCACCTGGTGACTCGCTCAGGAAATGTTATGAAAGCTTTCGGATCCAATCTGACACCTGGGGAAATTCATAGGATGAGGAATCTGAGGTTAGATAGAATCTCTATGAGAAAAGGCATCTTCCAAGGTAAGAAACTTGTTTATCGCAGCCCTAGCAGATGCCTTACAGGATAAACATATGGCCTTCACTATACATCTAATTCCAAAACACCCACACCTACAAACTTTATATTTACTGATCATAATCATTGCGACCTCCTCCAAGCTGTCCGCACTCACCCCCCCCCCCACCAAACGATTTGATCCATCCGACTAGTAACAGGACTAACCGTAAATGTATCATATACCTGCCTCTCCACCTACTTATCAATCACTCCTTACTTCTAACACTTTACTCCTAGCAACACCGCCAAGGTTTCCGAAACTCCATTAAGTGCACTTCGATGCCCATCAAGGACAAGTGCACTTTGTTGTCCCTAAAAAATACTGTTTGTCCTCAAAACAGACCTCTGTATGACGCACCCTGCCTACACCTTGTTCTCTGCAAAAACGTTGCATTTTCCTATTAACTTTCGGACACGCCTTATCAATCGCCTTCTGTTTAAATGTTTGCTCCACACGTGCCTTCGATTCAGCTTCGCCCAACCTACCGCAGTGCCTACCCATAAAGCCTTAATCTGTTTATTGTCCCTTTTCATTTTTTTGAATAAGGCCAGACTTTTAAGCTGCAGCAAGTTGTTTCCCCCAAGTGAACAACTAGCACGTCGAGACAACTTCCTTTAGACAACTTTGCAAGCATTGGCAATAATCCCCCCCCCCCCCCACATGCCCCCTTAACACCTTCGATGCTCATGACGAGCTCAGCTCGTTATGAGGTATACCTCTCGTGTGCTCATGACAAGCTGAGCTCATCATGACCACACCCATTTTCATTAGGGACCAGCACAGGAGAAGGATACCATCATCAGCGATGGTGTTAACCCACCACTGTATACATATATACTTGTATTATCGAACCCTATCTGTTTGCCAAACACCCTTTGCTCGTTTCACTGCCTGTTTTACAAACGAATGCCTGTAGATGCATACTAAAATAACTATCAATGTTGTGCAGTAACACAATCTATGAAAAAAAAGCAAGGAAGAAAGTCATATTACTCAACCATTACTCTCAAGTTAAGCTGCAGGTATCGCTCAAAGCAATCTGACCACCATCTTCCCATATTTCCAATCACTTCCTCTGAACAGCCCCTCTCACTTGCCACGGTGTTCGCTCCAATACAAAACCATTCTCATCAGCCTCAAAATTTAAAAACTTGTCAACAGCAACCCATTCTCATGCAAAAAACGTTCCTATGTCCGATCAATTTCCTCCTCACAAATTCTTGCCATCTTGTCTCTGGGCTTAACAAACCAAAAGGGTATCGTGTCACGCGTAACTCCTTACGTGCATCTCTGGGCCTGAATTGCCCTTCAACAGCCACTGCCATACATCATCCCTCCTCATATGAACATCCTGCATCATCAAACCTCCTTCCAGTCTCCCCTCCATCAACACTGAAACGCTGCAAAAACCAACCATGTCATTGCCAAAGCAAAACCAGCCACCTCATTCTCATTAACACAGACTACCGACAGCTCCACAATCAGCCTAGCCAACAAAGCTACTGTCATAGGCGTACTTGTGTACTTTCTAACAGTACCTTCTGTAGCCCAACCCACAAGAATATGCCTACAAACCTGGCCTTTTTGAGGGCCATATCCCCACCATAACTTGCAATAGAACGTTTTCACTGGAATATTGACCAGCAACAAACCTTTGTCTACCATATCCATTATTAAGTTAAGCACCACTAATGACCTTACTATTAGTCCAATAACCTTCAGCGATCTATCTAACACAGCTCAGTGGGCATCTCTGTTCCCTGGGCAATAGTTTCACAGGCAAGCCCACGGCACTTTGACCACTGAAAAGGAGACAATGCGGGCCCGATTCACAGAACTAACTTAAGACAAAATCCTAAACTTACTACCATTTTCGTATTCACAGAAGGCACTTACTCATTTTGGTATTCACAGAAGACACTTACTCATTTCGGTATTCACAGAAGTTAGGAGTCCTAACTTTAGGACTCCTAAATGCCTTCTGTGAATACCGAAAGTCCTAAAGTTAGGATTTTTCTCAATTTAGTAGTAGTAAAGTTAGGACTCCTAACTTTAGGACTCCTAAATGCCTTCGGTGAATACCGAAAGTCTTAAAATTAGGATTTTTCTCAATTTAGTAGTAGTAAAGTTAGGACTCCTAACTTTAGGACTCCTAAATGCCTTCTGTGAATACCGAAAGTCTTAAAATTAGGATTTTTCTCAATTTAGTAGTAGTAAAGTTAGGACTCCTAAATGCCTTCTGTGAATACCGAAAGTCTTAAAATTAGGATTTTTCTCAGTTTAGTAGTAGTAAAGTTGAGAAAAATCCTAATTTTAAGACTTTCGGTATTCACAGAAGGCATTTAGAAGTCCGAAAGTTAGGAGTCCTAACTTTACTACTACTAAATTGAGAAAAATCCTAACTTGAAAACTTTCGGTATTCATAGAAGGTATTTAAGAGTCCTAAAGTTAGGACTCCTAACTTCTGTGAATACCGAAATGAGTAAGTGCCTTCTGTGAATACCAAAATGAGTAAGTGCCTTCTGTGAATACCAAAATGGTAGTAAGTTTAGGATTTTGTCTTAAGTTAGTTCTGTGAATCGGGCCCAATGCAACCACAATTTAATTGTTTAATCCAGCGAAATGGCACACCCCAAATAGAATATTGGACTGCAGACACCCTCAGACAGAAATGATCAACCGCTTCAACACTCTCACTGACTGTTTATTCACAA
Source organism: Lissotriton vulgaris (assembly GCF_964263255.1). Classification (NCBI taxonomy): domain Eukaryota; kingdom Metazoa; phylum Chordata; class Amphibia; order Caudata; family Salamandridae; genus Lissotriton; species Lissotriton vulgaris. The sequence goes on along the minus strand of NC_141693.1, from coordinate 1,059,360,564 downwards.
TTCATGCCACTGCCATCTTGTCGAAGTTAAAAGCCACTCTCTTAATCTTGAAATATCGTTGTGCCAGTGACACCGCTAATGGGAAAAAATCCAGGAACACAATGCTTCTTACCTCCCTCAAACATGCCTCAGGCCAGCGCTCTGCACACTGCCTCCACTGCCAGTAGTACACACCCGCCCCCACCTACTGCATCAGACCAAATCTGGACACCCCCACTCTGTTGCCTCACCTAAATTTGGCAATTCCGCCCCATTAAAATGTCTCAAAAATGCAAGCCACACTCTTAGATTGGCTTTAACACCTACTGTCAAACATACGCTGGGATGAGGTGAGCAGTGCCCCAGAAAGACTAAGGGCCAGATGCATCAAGCTAAAAACCGGTCGCAAAGGGGCAGATTCTCAGAATCTGCCCCTTTGCGACCGGTATTTTTGCATTTGGGATGCATCATCCCAAATGCAAAAATCGCAAATAGAGAATTCGCTAAATTGCGATTGTTTGCATTTAAGGAATCTCAAATTGAGATTCCTTAAATGCAATGCATGAAAGTTTCAAAAATAGCGAATTCGCTAATAGGGCACGCAAATTACCACGAAGTACAACTTCATGGTAATTTGAAAAACTTTGAAAATTGCACTTTTGTGCATTTTTCAAAGTTTCAGGGGTGCAACAGGGTGTCCTTTGGACACCCCTGCACCCTTGAACTCGCAATCTCAATTTGCGAATCGCTAATTGCGAATCGCAAATTGAGTTTGTCTTTCCATTCATTCCTATTGGCCTCTAGGCCCATAGGAATGAATGGGGAGGTATTCATTAATTGCGACTCGCAATTTGCGAGTCGCAATTAAGGAATTCTAAGGAATCGCTATTTTTGTAGTGATTGCTTGATGCATTCCATTTTGCTATTCCTTATTAGCGATTTCTTATTTTTCGCTAATAAGGAATCGCAAAATGGATGCTTGATGCATCTGGCCCTAAGCCCATTATTCTGCAAAAGGCCCTGTCCGCTCTCACTACTCTGCACACAAAATATAGATGTCCCAAGAGTACTTGCACTGTCATCCCCTCAATCTTTCTTATCCCTAGCGAACAATGTTTTCAATGTCTCTAATTTGTCCTGAGAGAACCTTTCCTCAATGGCCAGTAAATCAATTTTAATTGATACAGGTGGCCTGTGCACACGCAATTATGTGCCTGTAGAGCGAGTGCTGCAAGTCTAGAGTACAGATATACAGATACACAACAATCACAGTAATCCAATGTTGCGTTTGTTCTTTGTTTAATGCAGCTCAGATGCCCAGCCAACACGTGTTTCGTCAGGATATTGGACCCACGACTTCTTCAGGGCTATTGGACAGATGGGCTGAGTGGAGATCTATCTCTGCGCCGGTAGTACTTCCGTCCCGGCTGCAGTGGGTGAGTATCTCCGAAGGAATGGTCATCAATGCGTGGTGTGGTAAATCAATTTTAATCCCCATGAATGTAATCACTGTTGCTGGCCCCACCATCTTCTCCCTCACTATCGCTATCCCTACTTCATCAATCAGAACCTGAAGATTTTCTAGTGCTCGCTGACAGTCCTCTTTTAGTAGTGAGCTTCTGACATCCAACCTGACACATATGTAAACAGTGATTGAAAAAATGTGCTGAACTTTTCAAACAATGAGCAAGGCACTGCACACCCTTTGGATAACACTTTATCTATATAAAACTGTCTTTAAATTGTATCCCCAGCAACTCAAAACCATCCAGGTGAACTGAAGGCTAGTGGAATACAGTGTTTCTATTGCACTCCACTATGACAACTTCTTGCCCTGTCTCCTTACCAATTCTATGGTGTCATCAAGCAATATCTAATGTCTGTTGTAGATTACTCGGTTATGAAATCATCTATGAATGAACCCTCCAGCCATGACAAGTGCTAAATCACTCTAAATTGACCTTTTTCTTTCTTAGCCACAAAACCAATTAAGGATACCATTAAATTCTCCATGAGTCAGTCCTCAATGGACCCACTATTCTCCCGTCAGCCACCTCTTTGTCTAGCTTCCCTTTAACAACCTCCACAGGCTTGTTTGCGGACCATACATTTTTTGCCCGCCCTATAACTTTTGGACCTTCATTCCCAAACGAAACCTTCAACAAAACCAATCCAGAATGTATTGGTAACATCTAATAAAGGATAAAACTGCAACCAAAAGCTCAATGCCTTCACTTATATGGCATATGAGATTTCCCAATTTGCTCTTGACTTCCCCTCCCTTTCCCCCCTTGCACCTGAACTTATTCGCTATGTGTTTCTAGAATTTCTGCCTCAAGTAGCCTCAGCACTGTGCATGCGGGTGTTATGCTGCACATATAGAGCTTAAACTTGCCAAACTCTACGTTACAGTGGCCTCTTTTATAGGTCCAGTAAGCCACATCCTGTGAGTTTAGGCCCCTGCCTGCATCTCCTACCACTGGTGTCTGAAAGAGCTGGTAAATTAATGGAAGGCCTCTGGCCATATAATGCTACAACCAAAGATCTGTGTCTAATTCTCCTCACTTAACTTCTGCATCCTCGGCCATACAAGCTGTAAATTACTCATGATACCTGACCCAAGTCAGGCCACAAAAAAGGTCTGCACCTTCCTGATCCCATCAATGTATTTTAATAGCACCTCACTGCACTCAGGGAATTGTTCACAATACACACTAGCACATATAAGAAATGCCGCCATCCAATTCTCTATGGTGAAGGGAACCTTTGGTCTCCTGCACAACTCCCATTTCTCCTCCTCTTAACCTTCCTTCAATGTAACCTCTGTGTGTAACAATTCAAACACTTCCACATATTTCCCTTTCCAAATGTTATCTTTAGTGGTCGCCATCAAATGTGCCCCCAAAGACTTATCCCCACATACGGCTCCTTCTGAGGCTTTAGCTCATTATTCAGTCTTATTCTCTAAAGTTTTACTCTCTCTCTCCCTTGCTTCTTCACTTAAAACAAGTACCTCCTCCATGGCTATGCCTTTGTCGACACCTGCCTTTCTTCAATTCACCCTCAAGCTTGTCTTTCTCACAATACCCACCCACAACAATTGAGTGTGACTGGGAATTCACAGTTTACATTTCACAGTTAGCCTTCCTTGATTCAATGTTGGCCCCACTCCGAAGTCATCCGTCCATGAACAGCTTTCCTTATATCACATCCATCCCACTTCGGCACAGCCTTCGTCGATTCTGGCACCTGTAAAACACCAATTTTGCTGCATTAGTAACTTCCATAGGCCACCTCTGGCTTGACATGGCCTCTGACCGCAGTGCCATTCCTCCTGCTCCACAGTTTTTCTTTGCCCTCTCACCGGCTCAGCAATCTCTCTTTCTTCAATCTCATTTATGTCCTCATCATAATCCAACTGCGTCTCCTCATTGACAGGCCAACCCTGCCACACATGTACTTCACCTTCCTCTACACCGAACCTCACAAGAGTCTTAAAAATTTGCTTCTGATTGGACCACGTTCCACCGCCCTCCAGGCCTTTCCCCTTAATTTGCTCACAAATTAAGGGTCTATCTACCTCCTTTGCCACTTCCCGCACCCACTGGCATGTCCACCTAAACCACCATCTGCTTTGATCCCAAGGAAATATCTTGTCCTCCTCTCTTCACACCTACACTTGCACCGTCTTACTGAACCCCGTCTACTCTTCCTACAACTTCTTGCCCTCTTACCCCTCTCTCCTGCTGCACCATTTCCAACCCACCATTGCTGCCTTCCACCACAGAGCCACTCTACTAGTTGAGGTACAAACTTCTAAATAAAGTGTATTTTGTATCGTTTTCCTTTACCACATCGGATTATCTCACTGCACTACGGTCTTTATTGTAGAATTAATGAACCACACCTGTTCTGCTGTGTCAATTGTATTAACGACTTAAGAATCATATGTCTGATTTACCCGCTATAAGTCTTTATTTTTATAGATGGGCCAACATTTTGGTCGATTAAACTCTATACAAGAGAGACTTTTGAACAGGTCACATGCTGAACTGAGTTGTTTCAAGGAGCTCTCAGATGTGATTTTCTCGGAAGGGAAGACAGGTACAACCAGGGCAGTAGCAGTGCAAGCTTTCCCTATCACAGGACAGGTATCCCATGTCGTCGCTTCAATAATGACAGACAAATATCTATTATTTACAGGAGCTTTATTCTCTGCTTCCTATCGTGTCCCTGTCCCTACTCTAACTGCCCCTTTCCTGTCACTGCTCCTCCTCTTCCTCCAACCCCTGGACTCCTCCCAACCCAATTACTAGAACGTGTACATCATCACAAGGTACAAATTAGACCGCAGCAGTGCTGGCTTCCCTTGCTCACAGGACAGGTACAGACTGGACAGTTTGTCACGTCACAAACATGGACAGCGTGGCAGTCACAAAGCAAGTTTTCCACTCTCACAAAAGGCAGAAAGCTCAAACTTCAATTCCTGGTTGAGCAGATCCAGCCGGGCAGAGCAGTAGAACCTTTCATTGCTCTCAGCACATCAACAGGCAAGGCTCGAGTGACATGTAGGTTACAAACAGATGTCTGGACCTGGTGCTCAATCACTGAGAGAAATGTATAGACCAATGAGTTAGTGAAAATACGAGTTATGTCGCAATTCAGATTCAGATCATAATTCTGAACGTTCTGCTGCTGTCCTTTGGAGAATTGCAATTTGTGTGACTCTTTGGTTTTCCGCATATTGAGAAGTAGCCTTCACCCAATAGGTCGTTGTCATATGGAGTAAATGAGCCCCAGCCTCAGGTGCTAGGTGCCAAAAGCTTCAACAAGCATTTGCAATGCAATAGGTCTCGCATTAGTTAGAGTTAGAGATTTTGGCATTGTTTATATTTTGCTGGATTTGTTTGTTGTTTTCTGTACTGAATGTGTTAGCTAACTACAGTTTTTTATGTATCTGTGGAGTAAGTATGTGTATTATACTTTCGCATTGAATATTTGCTGGTGTAATAGTATATGTAGCATAAGCTAGGGTAGCAATAATGTGTATTTGTAAACCATAAAAATATTATGGAGAAAAAAATCAAAGTGCCAAAATGTATAAAGTAAAAGCACCACGAACACGGATAAAGGCATATATTGGACACTAAATAGAAAAGTAGGTAAGAAATAATAGGCAGATGCTGCATGTGGCTGTACCCTGCAAGGCACCGGAAAGCGCATAGAAACATATAACAGAACTTATAAGGGCATCTGTTTGTACACTATTATTTGTAAAACATTGCAGAAGGTATCAATAAAAATTGGTATTTGTTGCCTCTGTTTGTTGTTATATGTGTAGTGGGATAATATTTATTAACAAATGGTATAAAAATATAGTTGCACATTTAAAGCGCTGCTTATAAACATGCAAAACAAACACTAGTTAAATATGTCCTGTGGCCCGGGGTGGGAGGTGGGCACTGGGCGATAGAGCGGCCTCGACCCCCTTAGTGCGATGACGGCGACCATTCCCACTCCCCTAAAGATCCTGTCGCTCAATGTCAAAGGACTTAACTCCCCCAATAAGCGGAATCAGGTATGGCGCTATCTTCTACACCACTCCCCCGACATCATCTTTCTCCAGGAGACACACCTTATGCGGGAGGACACTAGGCGCATGGCGCACCCTAGGTACCCACACAATTCTGGGCGTCAGCTGACACTAAAACGGCGGGGGTGGCTATCTTGTGTAGAGCTGGCTTTAGGCGGGGACCTACTAAACCCTACAAGAGTAATGATGGGCGTTTCCTCCGGGCCACGGTACAGTTGGGGGGCACGCAGTTCACCCTGGGTTGTGTATATGCACCCAACCAGTCGCAAGATAAATACCTCCAAACGCTTCTGCGAGAGCAGTTTAGACCTGGCGACCTGCATACGATACTGGGAGGGGACTTCAATCTCGTGTGGGATCCGGAGCTGGACCGTGCGGGGGCTGCGTTTAATGGCGCGGTCGCGATGTCCTCTGCTCTTAGGGCACAGATCGCGGACCTAGGACTCGTTGACGTGTGGCGCTACCATAATCCAGGATCCCGCGACTACTACTTTTACTCGCACTCTCACAGGACGTACTCCCGTATCGACTATCTCTTCACTTCCCTTGAGCTGACTCAAGATACGCTGAAGGCCGCCATCTCAGACATCTCGCTATCGGATCATGCGCATGTGGAACTCCTACTACAAGACCCGCTGGCTCACACCCCTCAGGAGCGGCGATGGACCCTCCCTTCGAGCACCCTTCGGGACCCGGAGGATGTTGCCAGCATCCGGGAAGCCATAGACTCGTACTTCGCCGTTAACGACAACTCGGAAACGCCCTTCCCGATAGTCTGGGATGCCTTTAAGGCCACCATCCGAGGCCACATTACCTCCCTGGCGGTAGCAAGGAGACGAGAGGCATTTAAACTGGAGAACGATTTAACGAGCGAGATCAAACAGGCGGAGATCCAGGACAGAGAGTGCCCCTCTCAGGCGTCTAGGAGAACCCTTGCCAACCTTAGGGGGCAACTCCGAACACTGCGCACCAACAAGGCGGAGCACTCTCTGCTAGCACTTAAACAAAAATATTACGAGGGCGGGGACAAGGTAGGGCGCCTTCTGGCTGGTAGACTGCGGGCACGAACGGCTAGAGCCCATATAGCCAATGTACAACGGCAGGATGGCACCTGTGCCACTACTGAAAGAGCCAAGCAGGATGCCTTTGTTGCCTATGACTCCTCCCTATATACGGAGGAAGCTACATCAGTGGAGGCACGAGCGGCCGTCCTCGCTGACTACGAAGGGACCCCGTTGCCGCCGGCCTGTGCGGCTGAGCTGGAAGAACCCATACAGGAAGAAGAGATCTCTGCGGCTGTCAAAGACCTCCCCACCGGGAAAACACCGGGACCGGATGGCCTACCGCTGACCTTCTACCGAATCTTCCTGACTCAGCTTCGCCCGTATCTACTGAGGCTGTACCGCTCCTTCTCAGACACCTCTGGCCCGTCTCCCGATATGGGTTTGGTGGAAATCACCTTGATACCTAAGCCAGGGAAAGACCCCACCCTGTGTGCTTCCTACCGCCCTATCGCCCTTCTAAATACCGACCTAAAGATATATACCAAGGTACTGGCCAAACGACTCGACCCGTATATGCCAGGACTGGTAAACCCGGACCAGGTGGGGTTCATTCGGGACTGACAGGGGGCTGATAATGTGCGCAGGTTGGCGCATCTGGTAGGGAAGGTGCAACACTGGGACATCCCTGCTTGTCTTCTCTCGCTCGACGCGGAGAAGGCCTTCGATCGGGTCGACTGGGCCTTCCTGAGGGAGGTTCTCCAGAAAGTCGGTATCGGCCCCAAAATGATCGCTAGGATCATGGCCCCTTATATCGAGCCACAAGCCAGAATCAGGGTCAACGGCCAACCAACACCGCCGCTCGTGATACACAGGGGCACGAGGCAGGGGTGCCCGCTCTCGCCACTCTTGTTCGCTCTCGCGGTAGAATCACTGGCGGCGCTGATAAGGCGTACTCCTAACATCCACGGAATACCCCATGGGGGACGAGACAACAAGGTGGCGCTGTTCGCAGACGACCTGATCCTCACTCTTACGCGCCCTCGCGACTCCCTCCCATCGGTCCACGAGGTGCTTTGCCTGTACGAGAGGGCATCTTGCTTTAAAATAAACCATACCAAATCCTGGGCGCTCAACCTCACCATACCTGAGGAAGAGATCCCGTTCCTAAAGGGGGCTGTGCCCTACCAATGGGCGGAGAACCACATCATGTACTTGGGCCTTGACTTGACGCCCCATTTAGAATCTTGGTCCTCTGTAAACTGGACGGAATGCCGCAAAGAGGTACTGGCAGATCTCCGGAAGTGGAAACCCCTGATAGTCTCGTGGCTAGGGCGCCTTAATGCGGTTAAAATGCCGATTCTCCCCAGAATTCTTTACGTCTTTCAATGTCTACCTACCCCGATCCCACTTCATTGCATTAGGAGTCTCCAGCGCGAAATCACGTCTTTCATCTGGGGCGGAAAACGCCCCCGGTTCTCCCAGAAGGTCCTTATGGAACCGAGAGACAGAGGCGGCCTCGCCTGCCCAAACTTAATACACTACTACCGGGCGGCACACCTCCGGTTCGTGGTGGAATGGGGTGCACGTGAAAGCGACAAGCACTGGTTCCACATGGACCGAGCGGTCACAGGGCGTACTATATGGGATTTACCCTGGCTTCCGCGAGTGGCGCACTCCAGAAGTGCGTACATGGCGGTCCCGACAAAAACGGTCCTGGATATCTGGGACAGGATAGCGGTGCCTAAAGGTCTAACTACGCTCCCATCCCCACACACCCCAATCGCTGGCAACCCGCACTTCCCCCCGGCCACCCGGACTCGAGCATTTGAAAGCTGAACGCAAGGAGACTGCAGGGTCATAGGGGACCTCTTCATCGGAGGCTCGCCCAAAACGTGGAAGGACTGCAGGGAGGAATTCGGAATACCTTCGACCGCCAGCCTACAATACGCCCAGCTATGCCATTGGACTATGGGTGACGACATGTACCAGGCGGCCACCAGGGCCTACACACCCTTTGAGAAACTAGCACGTTCCCTAGGGGGACTGAAGAGGCTTATTTCTCAAATATATCACATACTGCAACACCCTACCTCGACACCTACACATCCCTACCAGAGACAATGGCAGTTGGCAGCAGGCGTAGACATTGAGCCCTCCCAATGGAACAGGCTGTGGAGTGATATCCCCAAAATCTACCGCAGCATCCCCCAGAGGGAAAACGCTTACAAGTTGCTCACCCAATGGTGCTATACCCCGCTGCGGCTTAGCAAGATGTTCCCTAACACCTCGCCGCTGTGCTGGAGGTGTGGATCTGCGACTGGTGACTTTGTGCATATATGGTGGACGTGCCCGAACCTAGCTGTCTTCTGGAAGGAGGTACTTAGCCACATTAAAAGGGTGCTGGGCTTTCCCCTACCTGAGGAGGCGAGCACGATATTGCTTGGCGTCCGACCCCCGCACTTAGGGCGCTCACGCGCAGCGACTGGATCCTTACGCTCCAAATGCTAGGCGCAGCTAAGCAACTCATCGCTTTGTACTGGAAGCGGGCCGAAGCACCGCCAATAGCTTCCTGGTAGCGTCTCTGGCAGGTCCTGGCAATGGAAATGCTTACGGCGCGGATACAAGCGAGGGACACACGCTTCAAAGCGGTATGGGAGCCCCTAGTGCGCCACCTTTGCTCTGTCAGTTACGCGCGACACATGACTCCGTGCTCTGCACCTCTTTGAAGATGCCCTTATCCCTGCGGACCCCGCTAGACTTTGCCCCTGACTACCGTTCTCCCCGCAAACGCTGCTGCAGCTACGCAAGTCCTCTCACACCCTGCCCCCTGACCCGCCACACGAAACTGCCGCACCTTCTCCTTGCCCCTCCTTACTCTCTGGCTAGCTACCCTCTGATTCTTCCTCCTTTCCTACTTGCCACCCTGGCTCTCGCCTCACTACGAGGCAGTTGTGCCCTGTTGGCCTTAAATTTCTGTGACATTACAGTCAGCTATTCACCATACGCCTCCCTCGCGAAGCAGCACAGCATCCGCGCGAGACCAACCTCTGCGTATTTCACCCTTAAGCCACGCGGCCGGCCCCCCTCGAGGGGTTGTAGGCAAGGCGCTGTGTTAAAGCTTCTTCCCCGCCTCAGTCGGTATAAGCACACAAGTTCTCATATGCGCGGCCGGCCTCGGCATGAGGTTGTAGGCTTATCGCTGTGTTCACAATAAAAACAGATTTAAACAAATATGTCCTGTGAGTTGCCTTAAACAGTAACCTAATGTTAGAACAGCAAAAGCGGCACGTAAATATAAGTGAAACGGACTCAAAATGTATTGCTGCGATAGCAGAAGCAAAAGCGCCAAGTATGTAAAAAATAAAAGCATTGGCATAGCTAATAGGTCTCGCCTTTGGGACCTTATTAGTGTTTAACCATGTACCAGTTGATGTTGTTGCACCATGTTGCGTTACTGGAATTTAAATAGCGCTTAGAAACATTGGACTATCACCGCATAACGCTCTTATTCTGGGCACGCTTTCATACGGTTCTTTCAAGGCCGTTATTTGTGGACGTTGCTTGATAGCACTTTGCTGTCTGTGGTTAGTAGACCGTTGCTGAGTGTTGTGTAGGTTAGCCTGAAAGTACAACCGGTTTGTTTCGTCTTAGGTTGTGTAAGGCTTACTATTGAAGCGCCACAAGCTAGTGTTGGGCATCGCGGGGCGCTGTGGGGAAGGGCAGGCCGCGCCCTCCCTTGCTGAACGAAGATGAACCGAACATAGGCACATAATAGGTTTCTGACGTTTTGTTGAGGGGGTGGTGGGCGAGCGTTGCCTTCAGAGAGTTGGCTCAGTCTCGGAGACCCTTTGATTGGTGCCTCTACCTGAAACCCAGCAAGGAGAGACCTGGGCTGCCGTGTGTTCACAAGAGCCGATCTGCACACGCACAGGGTCTATTCAAGGGACACCGAAAGGAGGGGCAGGGGGTTGGAAGACATTACCTGCTGCCCCAACTGCTAAATAAAGATTCAGGGTGTTTTGTATTTAGTTAACTGTAATGCAGTATTTCGGGGGTACTAACGATGCTACCGTTGTGTGCTTTCACATAACATGTTATCCAGGGGTCGGTGAGTGGAGGCTGTGACGAAGCAAGGTGGGCCAAAGCCAAGCAGGAAAACTGGACCCTTCCCCCATCGACTAATTAGGTGGTAACAAAAAAAAGCCAAGTAAAGAAATAGAAAAACAATGTATTTCTTTACTTTTGGTATAATCGTGGCACCCGTGCTTTACTTTTAAGGTTAAAAGTAAAAAGCGGGTGCCGCGATTCAACAAATAGTGGTGCGTGCGCACCACAGGGGCGGGGGGAGTGCGGCAGGCACACCACAGAGGAGCGGGGGGGAAAGGCACGCCCATTCCCACCGGTGGCCAGCACGCGTGCTGCTGTGCCTGCGGGGCAAAGGCGGGACATGCGCCTTTGCCCAATAGCGTGTGTTTCTTTGTTTTTTTTTCAAAGGGGAAAGCCAATTAAGGACGGGCAAAGCAAACCCACACGCACAAATGTGTGGGTAGCTTTCTGAAGGCCTTTCAAGAGGTCTTGCGCTGTGCGCGCAGTGCTGCGCACTGCAACGCTAGACGAGAGACTCAAACAGGTTTTGAATTCATGCACGCTAGGTTCTGAGTGATCACTGTCTCGGTGCTTCGCCTGTTTAAAATGTCGAGGGATGTCAGTGGTTATTACCCTGTGCCCTTATTTTTTTTTTAACATCGTTTTTATTGCAGAACCAAATCTTACATACATATTACGGTTATGGGCATTTCATCATTGCAGCAATTAAATGGAGAATTTGCTCTTGCAAATCATTTACACAGCCAATAAGCCCACAACCCGAAGGCCGGGCGGCGTCAGTTCAGTATTCATTCTTCACAGTTGCCCCCGATTTCTTGTATTCCGTATGTCAGGATATCAGCGGTCTGCTTTTGCATTTTCGCCCCTCCCCCTCCCCCTAATTCCAAACCCGCCCAGAACCCCCAACTCCCCCCCCCTCTCCCACCTTCCCCCCCGTGCCTGCGCCTATGCCTGGATTTCTAAATAGCGTATGTTCTGGTGTTTGCAAGGAGGAATGTATCATTCGCTAAGAGTGTGTACCCGGTGTGCTAGTGGGATCTTCCATTTCGGAGTCGGTATGTCCCCCCTCCTCCTCTCCCGTTCATTCGCGGAGCGCCTGTACTAGTGACTCCCATGTTGTCGCCCTTTCTAACGCCTTTTCGTCTGCAGTGTGTCTGGCTAGTTGATACCGCAAGGTGCTTTCGCTCGCCGCCCATTTCAAACATTCATTATACCACCGCTGATATGTGGGCCTTCTCCTGGATTTCCAGTTCCTAGTGATTTCTCGCTTTGCTAGTATCAATCCCATGTCTACATGTCTATAAACTTACTTGTCGTCTTATTCTTGGGTGTGTGAGGAAACCAGTGCAGTATTCCTACCGTTTTAGTGTATTTCAATTCCCTATCCGTAGCGTTATTCAATGCCTCCTCGATCTCCTGCCAGTAGTCCCTCAGTTGGGGGCAATCCCACAGCATGTGTCCCAAATCTGCCTCTACAGTATTGCATCTAGGGCAAGCCGCTTGCTCAACTCCAAAGTATTTCCTTAGTTTCCCTGGGGTGAGGTACGCCCTATGGAGGTGTCGCGATCTCTCTCGTCGTCACAGCCAGAAGAAGGAGACGTCGAATAGAGCGTCCTCTCCAGACGGACTACATGTCCCAGAGGGCTATGCGGTTTTGGATGGCCGGAAAACGGGCTGAGCCTATATAGGCTCCTCCCCTGCAGCGGGAAGTTGCTTGACAATTGTTTTTGCAGTTTTGGTGATGGCGGAAGGTGTTGTCCCCGCCGGATGTATGACCTAGAACTCCTGCGCCGACGAAGAGCCTGCGAGGTCAGAGTGTTCAAGCCCAGCGCCGACGAAGAGCCTGCGAGGTCAGAGTATTCAAGCCCAGCGCCGACGAAGAGCCTGCGAGGTCAGAGGAGAAGCTGTTTTCCTGCTGCAAGTCGCAAGTATATTAAAGAAGAACGGGCTTGTTCTTCTTTCTAAACCTTTTACTTTCTTGATTCTAAACCGCGCATCCTATGTTTCTTTATCGCACCAGAGTTTCCCGACTCGAAAAGTATTGGTCCTTATTTTGTATACTTTCCTTTGATACATTAGCCATCTTATTTGTTCCCAAGAATTATTGAGGGCAAAACGAGACGGGCAATAAACGCCCATAACAAAAAGCACCTTTCAGAGCCGGAGGGTAGAAGAGTCTCTCTGGAACCAACATACTCTATTGAGGGAAGTGCCTATAACTTTTCTTTCAAAGTATCTGGTTATCTCGGATTCAGGCACTGCACGATTACGCTGTACGAACCTTACAGTGTTACCTTTGGTAAGTGTAGTAACCCAGGGGCAGGGGGGATTGACATTAGTAAGGTGAGGTACTCACTCCTGCTCTCTGTCTCTCCACGCTGCAGTACGTTCCTCGACCGAGATCTCGCGGATAACACAGACCAGACCCAGAAGATAGTGCAGCAAACCCCGAATCTTCTACACCTTACCACCTCCCGGCTTCTCGCAATACACGCTCAGAAAGTGGCTGGTACATCACTAGTGGGTGTGGTGTTGGGACAAGTCGAGGGAACTTTCTCCAATCGTCTCTGCTGGTCAATCGCATAAGGTTAGTGGCACGCGTTAGTTCTTGCGCTGCTTACAATCACGACAGGAGGATGTAGAAGTGTATCAATTGGAATCTGTCATTTCTCGTGCTCTTTCTCGCTCGCCGTAGTAATTTTGCACAGGTGGTGTTGGGGATCTCCATCTGGAGATCCAGTTCCCATTTAGCTTTCAAGGCGGTGACTGGTTGCAGGATTTCTCGCAACATCCGGGAATAAAGGCAGGTCACTGCCTTGTAAGTACCGGCTGCCATCATTGTGTACTGACAGGCTATAGAAGTGGCGGGTTCCTGCAATCCCTCCCCTCAGTGCTCCTGCATGGCTCAGGTCACAGCAGCATGCATCAGGTAGTCCCCTCCAGGCAAATCGAATCGTTCCTGCAGGGTCTGGAACGGGAGTAATACCCCGTCCTCATATAGGTCGCCCAGCATCTGTAAATCTGCATCTTCCCAACCCTGCAGTCTCGACCAGTCTCCGCCGTGAGGGAGTGCCGTCACAATCCCCAGCGGGATCTCCGGTCCGTACATTCGCCGAACCCCCGCTCTCCGGCGCGCTCGGTTCCAGCAGAGTCTAAACGTCTGCTCCTCCATGGATAGGTCTCTGACGAGGAGCCTTTGATGGAGGGTAATGTACGCAAGCACATGCCGCGGGGTGCCCTCGTCTCTGCCCGGTTCCGACCCCGGTAAACCTTCGCTATCTCTTGTGTGAAGGTCTGTAATTGAGCCGCCAGGTAGTAGCACTCAAAGTCAGGCACTGCCATGCCCCCTTCATCCTTGGGCCGTAGTAAGGTGTCAAGCGCTATCCTGCGTCTACCTGCACCCCATAGAAATGCTATCACCAGTGATCTTAACCATCGGAAGATGGAGCTCGGTATCCACACCGGTAATGTGCGAAAGTAGTAGAGCAGCCGCGGAAGCGCTATCATCTTTAGTAGGGAGATACGGCCCGTCACCGAAAGTGGAAGAGTGGCCCAAAAGGCCATGCTTCCCTTCAATGCATTAATGCAGCGGACCACATTGCCATCCAGCATGTCTGCTGCCGAGTGGTATATATATGCACCTAAATACTGTAAACAGCTAGGCTCCCACTTGAGTGTCCAGAGGTTGGCAGGTTGCACCTCCCCTCTTCGCAGCGGAAATAAACAGGATTTGGTCCAGTTAACCTTCAGGCCCGATAATCTCCCGAAAATTCCAAGGAGCCGCTTTGCTCCCTCCAATGTCTCTTCCGCATTCGCTAAAAACAGCAAAAGGTCGTCCGTGTACAACGAGATGGCTTGTGGCCTACCTCTATAAACGAGGCCCTTGTAGTATCGCCCCGTCCGGCCCTCCGCCGCAAAGGGTTCCATCGCCAATGCAAACAACAGGGGAGATAGCGAACACCCCTGTCTGGTTCCACGGCCCACCTGATACTGACTCGAGATGAGAGAGCCTATCCGGACTCGCGCCGTGGCCGCCGTGTACAACACTTTGGTCCAGCCGATATAGTTATCAACCAGCCCAAAATGCTGCATCACCCTGTAGAGATACCCCCACTCCAGGCTGTCAAACGCTTTCTCAATATCAATAGAGAACACCAGGGGCACAGGCGCTTCCGAAAGTTGGTCCCCGAGTAGTCGGGTCAACCGACGGATGTTGTTGGTAGTATTCCGCGTGGGAATGAATCCTGATTGGCCTTTGTGTATCAGCTCTGTCATATGGCTCAGCAGCCTGTTGGCCAATATTTTGCTCAGGATTTTATAATCCGTCGTCAACATGGACAACGGGCGATATGAGGATAGGTTACTGCTCTCCCTTCCAGGCTTCAACAGCGGGATCATTAGAGCTTCACGCATGGATTGAGGCAGTCTCCCTCTCGACTTTGCTTCATTATATACCGCTTGTAATTGCGGAGCTAGGAATTCCAGGTATCTACTATAAAACTCTATCGGTAGACCATCTAATCCCGGGGCTTTTTTCCGAGCCATCTGTTTCACTGCACTCCCTATTTCCCCATGTGTGATGTTTCTGCCCAATTCATCTGCTTGTTCTTGTTCCAGCTGTGGCAATTGCAGCCCTTCTAGAAAGGCATCAATTTCAGCTTCTTGGCCCTCTGACCCGCTCTCATACAATCCTTCGTTTTATGCTCGGAACCTATCTAGGATCTCTGGTTGGGTATGGTAGACATTTCCCCCTTCCTCCTCAATAGACAAGATCGGGTGGCTGCGCCTAGTCGGATTGGCAAGCCAGGCAAGCATTGTTCCCGCCTTGTCGCCCTCTGCATGCGCCTTAGTCAAGTAGACCTTGTGATCAAAACTCCGTAATCGTTCCAATTCCACTGCTACTGCTTCCTTGGCCCTGCTAACTGCTTCCTGAAGCTCGGGATGATTAGGGTTCTCTCGTTGTAATTTCTGCAACTCCTTTTCGGCTCGATCGAGGTCATCCAAGAGCGTCTTGTGGGCGCCCACAGACGCCCCCATGCAATGACCCCGGACCACAACCTTGAAGGCATCCCACTCCGTTGCCTGGAAGACGTGGTACCACTGTTTTCCTCAAAATAACGAGTCAGCCGTTCGCCTAAGGCTTCCCTGAACAGTAAGTCATCCAGGGTATCTGGTCGTAGTTGCCAGGTTGGGACTCGCAAGATTTCAGTCATCCAGTTCAGGGACAGCAATAGGGGGTTATGGTCAGACAACGTGCGGGTCAGGTACTCCGCGTTCGTTATAGCGGGGAGTATGAGTGAAGAGCACAGAAACACATCTAACCGGACGTGTAGTTCGTTTATACCACAATGAAATGAGTAATCCCTCATAGTAGGGTGTAGTGTCCTCCAAGCGTCTTCCAGACCCCATCTCCCCTGCCACTCTAGTCTGCGTTTCACTAGTCTATGTACCGGTGATGTATGCAGAGGTGGGTGAGACCTATCCAACGTGGTGTCTGTTACTGAATTAAAGTCCCCTCCCATGAGTATAGGGCCTGTCAAATAGCTCGCCAGCTTGCCTGAGAGCTTCGTCAGAAAGGCAGGTAGATCTATGTTAGGAGCGTACACGCTACATAGTGATATGTCTCGACCTCTGAGCTTCCCCTCCACGGCCACAAATCTACCCTCCGGGTCTATCACCTGTTTAGTCATCTAGAAGGGAACCCCAGCCCGGATCCATATCAAAGCACCCCTTGCAAATGCAGAGTACGCCGTGTTGAACAGCTGCCCTATCCACCTCCTTTGCAGCGCTATGCCCTCCTGCTTCGTAAGGGGCGTTTCCTGTAGCAGCGCTATGTGAACCCCTCTACGGACTAAGTAAGCATGTATCTTGTGTCTCCGCGCCATGGTGTGTAGGCCCCGCGCGTTCCAGGTCACACATTTCAAAGCGCCAGCACTAGCCATTGCCCCCTGCATTCTCGAACATGGTAATAACAGTCTTCGTCCAGGCGCTTATGTTGGCACATCTCTGGTCCCCCCTCCCTCTCCCAACAACTATTCCCCAAACCCCACCTCCCTCGCCTCGAGCCCCCCAAACTACTCTTGGCATCCACACCCCCAGAACAGGACCTATCTTAACCAAAGTAGTTCCCATCCAAACTTTTATCAACTAGGTGAACATCCCCAATCGCCCACACTATATTCCGCAGTCTCCACTGCGGTGACCTTAGGGGCCAGTAGGGCACAGCTCGATTCACGAGTCTCCATATTTCTGCCTGTTAGCCTTTGGCATCTATGGGCATGGCCCCCCGTGTTCAATGTGCGATGCCGCTTCTCAAAGTCACCTCCCTCAAGCTTCTACAATTTCTTCCGACGTTTGTGGTGTTACGATTGGCCCTCTACCTCCACCAAGTTCCGAGAGGTCCGTTTCTGACCCTGTTGCCTGTTCCTCAGAGTCTGAGCCCTTACCAGACTGACTGCGCACTGTTCCCGATAGGACCACCACCGCTTGAAGTGCTGCCTTCCTCTCTTCTTCCGTTTGCGACGCCGTTGGTTTCCCATCCTTTGCCGGCGCTGCGATTTCCTAGTTGGTTGTTTCCGTTGTTCCTCCTCAGCCCTGAACCGAGCTCCATCCGGGCCTTATAAGTATCCCACCACGCCCAGGCATCCGCCGACGTAGGGAAAAAGAGGTCCACCACAATTCTGAGCTTGGCTGGGAAGAGGAGTGAGTACTTGATGCCCTCCACACGTAGCTCCCGTTTAATCGACAAGAAGCTAGCCCGAAGTTTCTGTGTCTCAAACGTAAAGTCCGGGAACAGTGTCATCCTGTTGTTGTCAACCTGGAAGGGGCCTGCCTCCCTGGCTCTCTGCAACAGCCAGTCCCTGTCCTTATAATGCAAAAGTTTGATCACCACAGGACGGGGTGGCAGGCCAGGGGCAGGTGGTCTGGCCGGGACTCTGTGCGCCTGCTCCAGCAAAAAGAAGGGGGAGAGCCCCTCCGGTGCCACTTCAGTTCGCAGCCAGTTATCAAGGTAACCAACCATGTCGTCGCCCTCCGTTTTCTCCGGAAGGCCTACCAGGCGGACGTTGTTGCCCCTGCTACGATTTTCAGCGTCCTCCGCCCGTCGTTCCAGCACCTGTATTCGGTCCAGAGCATCACCCAACCGACCTTCCATAGTTTTGTGCGCCGGGACCATCTCTTGGAGGGTTACCTCTGTGCTCTTGACCCTGTCCTTTAGCTTATCATGATCTGCTCGCAGGAGCCCCAAGCCTGTCGCCACCTGGGCAATGTCCTGCTGCAGGGCTTCCTTCGTGGCTGAGATAGCTTCCAGAATGCGGTCCTGCATTTGTTGTAGGTCCGTGTGACCTTGATCTGCCCCATCCGTTGGTTCAGAGCTAGCAGCCCCGTCCCCTTTACCCTTCGTCTTCCCCATCTTAGATTGTTCTTTAGACGATGAGATTTCTCCAGGGATCTAAAGATGATGGGTGGGGGGTTCCCCGTTAGGCCAGGGCAAAAGGTAGGTCCCACTTTCAATAGCAACTAGCGGCTCGATCAGCCCTAGGCCTCGAGCTTCGGCCGGCTCCTAATGTCACCTCTCCCGCTCGGCCTCTTCTCCACTCAGTGCCCAGTTCTCAATCGGCCTCTCCGCGCGCCAGCGCCGGCTGTTCCGGATAGTCGTCCAGGACGATACAGGCTCCCCTCCAGTCGCCTCAAGGTCTGCGCCTCTTTAAGGAGTAGAGGATTCTCCAGCCCAGTCCAGTGTAGGCCTCCAGCAAGCGTCGAAGCTTCGAGTTGTGTAGGGTCTCCCCCTCGCGAGGTCCGGCTTCCCAATCTGTTTTACCACCTTCAGGGTCTCATGGTCCACCGCTCGGAAGCTCCCCTCCTCAAGCCGCAAGTCTCTACCAGCTCACGATCGCACTCAGGGCTGCTCCTATGACCTTTGGGTCTACTCCCAGGCCCAGTGTGGTGCAGCGGAAACACCGGGCCTCCACCAACCCTCAGACAAGGCCTCGCACGTGCTCGGTTCAGATAGAGCATCCAGTCTATCGCGGCCCTCGCAGGTTAATGCTTGGGGAGCACGTCATCCCAGGTCTGGGGTTCCTGTGCTTGACGTCCCCTTTTTAAATTTGGGCTGCGCTCCAGGTGCAGGGCTCGGTGCAGACTGCTCCTCTGGGCAATCAGGGGGGGAATCCAAATCTCTCCAGCCGAAGCAGTGTCGCTGGGGTCCCCGCAACCCCACTTTGTTCGCGAGGTCTTCAGCTTTCGGTTCTCGAAGTTGCCGCCATCTTAGGTCCGTCCTGAGGAAGTCCTCCACTCGTTTATCGCCGTCTCCCCAAAGCCGAGAGTGGGATGTCGTGTGTAATCCCCTCAATTATGGGCTCTTAGCGTCTTCTCCAGCGACTTCTCCGATTTTGCTGGTTCTCTTAAGGTGAAGATCGTCGAGCTTCCTTTGTCTGCGACATCACTGGTTCATATCTCAAGCCGCCATCTTGGATCGAAGTGTTTCGTTCCGCGGGCACATCTCAAAGTCGGTTTTCGCGGTGATTAGCGGCAGATAGCTACGAACACAGGGTTCTGTCGCCCCACCGATGCCTTCAGCCAGCAGAGCGATCGTTTTCTGTCGGAATTCGTGCAGTTTAACAGGATTTTAGCCGGGATCGGGCGCGGAGCTCCGGGATCACGCTGCCTAACTCCTCTGCATCCAAGCAACGCCCCCCATTACCCTTTTTCGCTTATGAGTGTTGCCCGTCCCTACCATGCGGACTAGTATTCATGGTTATTGCATTAAGCCAGGCTGGTTATTGTTCTATTGCTCTGGCACACATTCACTATCAGTTTCCAGTATGCTAACATGCCTACTGGTCATTATTTCACTCTTCATTTGTAGATAACAGGTAAGATTTTAGTGGGTCCCATAAGCCACATGGTCTGGCAGCTGGGTGCAGTGTACCAGAGCACGGCTCCATCATCTCATTGTAATATACCATGTCTTGAATCCAGTTCCTACAGGTGGGCAGCCCCTCCTCATGCAGCAGATCGCCTCTCTTAATCAGGACTTAGGACATTGTCACAAATTGGGGGTACATTTTTGGGATCTCCTCTACATAGCCAACTAAGGCAAGCAAACCGGTGTAGAGTAGGTGTTCCCCAGATATTTTCAATACTTGCCCCCAGCATGTAGCGGACTCCAGACACTGCCAGGCTAAGTAAAGAATCCACCCCCCATCTGCTGCATCAACGGGAGGCATCAGACAGTGTACCGTCATATTTGGCCGTGAGTTGTGGGATGACATAGGTTCTTTGAAGGTATTTTAAATGTATCAGTTAATGTCGAATAATTAATGGTATAACCTTTAAAGCTCTTTGAAACTCCACAACTATATTGCCAGACCTTGTGTGTTAATCTAGGCCCTATATTGCTTAACCATTGTTGCTTAGCTGTGGCAATCTCAGTGTTAATGTCAATGTACCAGAAGGCAAATAGTCTCTTTGAGCGTTCCCTTTCTTTACTTTGTTCAGAATGTGATATTCTTATGGTGTCCGAGGGAATGTTACCTGCACTAAGGGTCTTATCCTGTACTAAAGTTTTAGATCCAATGGTGACTCCCATTTATCCTTATGGGTTTGTGATGTAAGGATCGTGATAGGTTTCCAAATGCGTTAGATTCAGTTTCTCCATTGTGTGATGTGCCCTATTTTTTGCTGGGGTGTGAATTATGGGTTGTCCATTGCTGGCGTTAGTGAAGAATAGATCACTGCTGTTTCCAACAAGATAGTAATACTGTTCCAGGTGCTTAGTGTGTTTTTAACACTGTGGATTTCTAATCTGCGCTCCTGAGGTAAGTGCATGGTGCAGTCTCCATGCTCCTTGCATTGATTGATTGCTGTTCTTATATTACATGTTTACAGTGTGAGGGGAGGGGTTCGTACCATTAGTAAATCTAGCCTGCTTGGGTTGCCAAGAAATACAGGTATAGGTCCAGGACCTCCCGTCCTCTGGCCTCTGCCCAGGTAGTTGGCAGGTTGGTGTATTGTAGCGTAGTGACTTGTATGTAGTATTTCCCCATCCATACTCTACTCGGGACTTCCAGTAGGGAAGACCTTTCCGAGGAATCAAACGCCTGTTCTGCATCAACAAATAGCTCAGCTGGGAGATTTGGGTCTATGAGATGTAATATCTTGGTAAGTGTATGAATGATTAGTAGTGTGGACCAGCCAGGTGCACATCCTGCTTGGTCAGGAAGTACTAGAGAAGGCAGTAGTAAGGGTTGCAGTCTATTAGCCAGCAGCTTGGCTAGCATTTGATTGTTTACTAATGATATGGGTCTGTATGACGAGCAACTCCCTGGAGGTCTGCTGGGTTTGCGCATGGCTAAGACAGTCTAATCACACTTAGGGGGCCCATTAGGATGGTGGGCGGATTGCCCCCGCCGGGCCGGCGGTAGTCACCGCTGGCCCGGCAGGGGCAATCCGCCCGCCATCCCTGTAGAAGAGACCCCCGACATATTATAATGGCTGGGGGGTCCACGGCGGACGGAAAGACCGTCCGCCGCTTTTCCGCCCGGTCGACATGTCGACCGGGCGGAAAAGGGTTCAATATGGTGGCGTTGTCTTTCAGACACCGCCAGCCATATTAGTATGTGCATTTGTGAATGCCTTTCCGTGGCGGGGTGGGGGGTGCACATGGGGGGTACCTATGGTATCCCCCCTACATTTCAAAGAACAACGTGATAGGTACCGCACGGTGCCTGTCACATTGTGCTTTGGAAAGCACAACATGTATTTTAGCATTGCGGCGGGCAGTGCTTTCAGCACCGCCCACTGCAATGTTAAAAATACGGGATGCGCCCGCCACTGTGGCGGGCGCATCCTAATTGCCCCTGCGGGACCCCACCCTTATGGCGGGCAGTCCCTTTTACCGTGAGGATGCCATCCTAATGATGCCCTTAGTTAGGGGTGGCTCTCCTTTACTTATTGCCTCCTCAAACATGTGCAGCAGGTGGGGAGTCACAGCATGGTCATATGCTTTGTAAAACTCAGCTGTGAGTCAGTCTGGGGTGTTATTGCTGGATAATGACTTATCTCTATGGCCTACTGAATACCACGCTCCGCTCACCCTCAGCCCATGGCAATGTCAGGTTATTGAAAGTATTCTAAGGTAAGCCGTATGGGTGTAGTGCCTCAATATGCATGGTTTGGTGTAAAATGTGTAGGATTTCCTAGGTGATAAGTGTGATCAGTCCCTCCTGAGTTTGAATACATTATATGTTGCTGTTTCCACACTGTCCTTTAGTGTTTGTGGTAATCTTTCCATTTTTAGCCCCTTTCCCGAACTTTCGAGCCCTAGTAGATCTTTCTAGCGCCTCAAGCTCAGCTGTTTCTCTGAACCTACGCAGAGCATCACGGATCCCCAGCACTGTCCACCCCATGTGGTTTTGGGAGAATTCCATCTCTAGTTGAGTAAGTTTTGTCTTGAGGCAGTTCAGCATCTCTTGAGCGCTGGCAAGGCTCCAGACTCCTTGTCAATGCAAATATAGCTGGATATATCCATTGAATGTTTTACAGATGTGATGGAGCAAGGATTCGCACGTATAGCGCCTTGCTCGTATGCAAAACCCTTGTCTGAATTACATAATAATATTAACACCATTGTTCGTCATTTGTAAAGTGTTTTCCCCTACACGCGGGTGTCCCTAGGATGCTTGCTTGTTTGTCTTTTCACGTACTAACGAAGCTTGCACTGAAAATGGCTGCTTTGCCGCAAATTCAGTCTGCGCATGCGTCGGTCATACCCATGTGATGTGACGCACTCGCATTCTGGAGGGATTCTGTGCTCATGCGCATTGATGCTAAATATGGCCGCTTGTCTCTTACCACGCTCTCTGCTTACTGCAGCAGCTTTTAGCCTATCTATTCTTTCGCATTAATCCTTAATGCTATAGTTATTATAAAGTAAGGGTTGGTTATCTTTCATCATGGTATACAGTGCGATCATTTTTATGTATGATTCTAATTTGTCTTCGCTTACTTTTCATGTACCGCGTCTTTTGGGCTGGGGTGATCATGAGCGGAGCCATGCTTGAGGCTCTGCTGGGCACCGTCACATGACCGGAGAAAGTTCCAACTGCGCAGAAGCTAAACCTAGCCAGCTGGCACCTGAAGCACAATGCGCCTGGGAACATCGCTGGGAATACGGCGTCTCACCTTGGAAAATGCAATACTGTTGCTACCTATTGTAGACTAGCCTGTACTGTTGTATTCTATGCATGGGAACGTGAACCAAGGGGGCGGGTATGAAAATTGAATAATTATGATGGGAACGTTGAATTTAGGAGGTGGTAAAGACCACACCACCTCTCCTGACCAATCACAATATGGGAAACTGTCACTTGCAACATTAGGGGGTGGTCTGAGGGTCCCCAAAACTGTATAACTACCCTAGTTTAGCTTAGGAAAATTGTCCGACTTGTCCGAGTAGCAGACCTGTCACTGACCCTACGATCTCAATAGGTGTTCAAGCCTGAAAAGTGCTGCGGAGCACTTTGTCCATACTTTCCACAAACTCCCAAGGGGTGGAAAATCCTAAGTGCTGGCGAAGCACTTTGCTGGGGAATTCGAAAATCCAATCGGGGTTTCTGGCGGATTACTTGCAGGAGGGGGTAACGCAGGCGTTGCTGTCCGAAGCTGTGGGTGTTGGTCGTACCCTGGGAGGCCCAGTCCTTGATCCGAACCTGAGGGGTATCCTGTCCTTATTCTCCGTGAGCTGTACCTGCTCACAGTCTGGCATTCCTTTTCTGAGGGTCCCTGTCCCCGTCTTCCCAACTGACCCGTGGCCAGGGTTGGTCTTCAATCTGAATTAGGTAAATATAGATTGTGGGTTTGCGTATCTCTTTTTCTCTCTCTCTCTCGTCTGATCAGTTAAACATTCTTACCTGTGTTATTGCCTTATTGCCATTGAACTTATATGTGCCTGAATTTTAGTTGGTTCCTTCTCTCCCCCTCTCCTTTAGAAATTCATTGATTTTATAAACCATAGCATGTTCCCGTTTTTCCCTTTCCTTTAGTGGTTTGCAGTGAGCTTAGCAAGAATATTCTGAACCCTTAGGTTAAGTACATGTTCTAGGTCCCATCCCATTCCTATGTTCTAGTATAACGTTGCAGTGAATAGTATGTGCTAAAACTTCTCCCTGTAGTTTTCCCATATATTCTAAATGGTCATATTTTTTGTGCAAAGTTACCTTTTGGTACTGATTTTGATGTTTGATATATTACTCTGTGTATCGCTTATTATTTTGGCTTCTTCACTTTGAAATCTTATATAAAAACTCGAACTTAATCAGGTGTCTGTGGTCATTTTACAAAACTGTGGAAAGTATTTTAAGGATTTTAAGGTGTATTGGATGTTAGGCCTGTCTACTTTTCTTTAACAGCTCCAGGTCCGTCAAGGAATTGCGCCTGTGGTAAGTCGGGTGCATGGTAAGCAGAGGTAAATCCAAACTTGATTACTCCTAGCAGCGTGCAGGAGGAGAAATCCTCACCCAGTTTCACCCAAACGAAATTAATGTGTTCTTCACGCCAAGGGCCCAGTGCGTGTTAGAGAATTGGTATCCCGGGTGACCTGGGGAAAACTGCGCGCTCTAGCAGTAATTTCTGGCTAGCAGAGGATGGTTTGGACTAGTTAGATTAGGTAGGCAGGATAGTCATAAACAAACCGTGAATGCAAAAACGTGCTGCTGATTGTTACTGTATTTTTACAATATTTTTGAAATGTGTTTTTATATGTAAATGTTCATGAATTTGCATTGCTGTTATAAATACTGCATGTTGAATTAACCCAGAATTGTTTGTAAATGTTCAGTGTAGTCTGAATCCCCGGGGAAGTATTTTAGCTAACGGTGAGTAGAATCCGGTTAGCTGTTGAAGTCACTAGGTTTGAGGTATTAGTGCAGGGTTAAGGATAACTGGAAGCACTAATTAGGACCTTTGTTTCTGGAGTGAATGATAGCTACGAGTCCATTATAAAACTTTCATTGCGATATCACCTAGTAAGGGTCGCATACGGAAGGAGTAATAGGGTCTCCGAGGCTTGTCTGGTAAGTAAAATAGTTCGCTGGTGAAATCCTGGCTCAGTACATATCCCCGATCAAGGTGGATGAGTCAGAAGAATAACGGGTTCTATGTTACTAGTGTGTAGGGACAGGCAAAGAAGTCTATCCAGAGTGAATGAAAAGTAGACAGAAGTGGTTTACTAGTAGCGAAAGAAAAGTCTTTTCTCTTTTTAGAACACTCAGACATAGTGGCAAACGTTGTGTATTGTTAACTAAGACCTGCACTCGCACTTTAGAGAGAGTAAAAAGTTTCCGTTACCTTGTGAAGGCGGGAGTCAGTCGGAGAGCTGCTCTGACGTCACTCCGTGCCGCGCTGGTATTGGTCAGGACAGCGGGCGTGTAGCGGAGCTGAATTTGTGAAGGAGGGGTGAGTGCCGAAACGGGAGACTCTGTCTTGCGAAAAGGCCGCGCACCCATTGGTTGACCGTAGTTGTATTTTCTGACCTGATTGGGTGGCGCGAAATAAAAGTCGCGCTAGCATTGGAAGCACGAGAGTAAACAAAATTAATCAAGCCGAGTTAGAAGCGAGTCTGGAGAATTGTATGTGGTATCCAGACTTCATACCGAATCCAAAGTACCTAGGATTTCATAAGGATCAGCTTATACGAGGTAGACCGCACATGATGTTTGGAATAAAGAGAAAATTGTCATTCTCGGATAAAGTGAAGAACTTTTTCAAAACTGACAAGCCCATTAGAACGAGAGAAGGCGTACTCATTCCCCCGCCAAATACCCCTGCCTCTTTTATGATGTTTGATAAAGGGTATCACACTTGTATCTGGCTAGAAAATTGGGCAAAGTATACTGCAGATGACGGAGTCCTGGCATTCCCTGTTGAAGGTACATTTAATGGTCGGATCCTGTTTAACTTAAGGACCCGCATGAATGAGTTACACCCTAGACCTAGGTTGACCCAGTACGAAGCTTTGGAGGAATGGGAGATTGAGGCTGCAGAGCGAGATAAACCCCGAATGGATAAAGGAGTGAGTAAGTGGTATCCCAGACTTCCAACGCCAACCAAAGAGCAGAAATTGAAACAGTGGAGGCAGTCTATGTTAACTGAAGGGCTATTCCCCATGATGGGAGTATTAGAGGAGAAAAGAGGAAAATGTAAAGCAAAAACCCATCACTTAGCACCTATGGGGGATGTAGAAGATGAACACCTGGAAGACTTGTTAATGAAGGATCCACCTCCCTATGTAGCGGAATCAGATTCGGTGCATTCCCAAAGTTCTGTTACCAATTACCCCCGGAGTGGGAGGGACAGTGATACAGACAGGACAGCTACAAGCAGTAAGCATAGTGGAAGGGATGAGTTTTGCAGACCTAAGTCCACAGTCCCGAATTATCAACCATTCGGGGAAAGTCCCCCTCGATTGGTTGCCCCGACTGCCCCGAGTATTTATCCATCCTTGGTACCCCAGGTATTGCATGGCAATTCTGCTGAAAGGGGGTTGCAGGAAAAGGAGAGAGAAGTCCTGACTAGACAGCGAGAGGACTTAGCCAGAACCATTGCACAGATGCATCCCCATCCTGAGGCCTTGACCATTCCGGTAACTATTGGTCCTGCTATCCCAATGTATAAAAATGACTTGATTAGTCCCCTTCCTCCTGTCATCACCCCAATGCTGCCTACTACTAGCTTCCAGACCCCGAGGAAAGAAGTGTTCATAGATGAGGATCAGGAAAGTGAGTGTGAATCTGGAAGTTTAATGGATTTGCCCATAAGGGAGCCGAGGGCTAGTATAGTAGGGGCAAGAAGTCAGCCTAGGCAAAAGGAAGTGGTGATTGAAAGTGCATCTGGAATCAGGAACGCCTCTTTAGTTTCCCCTGAAGAATTAGACAGGTGGACAAAGGAGATAGAGAAAGAGACCACTTCTCAACCTAAAACATTGGAAATATATAAATTAAGAATAGAAATAGAAGAAATGATGGCTGGGAACGTGGGAGTTGAGCGCCTGAGCTCGTATAATGAAGAAGAGTTACTATTCATCAGTAAAAATCTTACCCGGAGTGCTAGGGTGCTCCACGAAAAGATAATGGATGCCGCCACAGAAATGGGAGTTGATGTTAGTCGCTCCAAAATTCTTCAGAAACCCTACAGAGTGGACTTTTCAGACAAGGACTTAGAAAGCCTGAATGTGATGGGGAAACAGATCCAAGTAAAAGAATTGTTGAAACTCCTGCAGAAATGGGGCGAAGTGGGGAAGTGGAGAACAAGGTGGGCAAAGAAAAAGGAAGGCAGCAGGGCTGGGTCAGTAACTTCAGAATTCGTATTAAAGGAAGTAACCCCAACAGAAAAATTGTGTCCCATGAGAGAGGTCCCGGGAGGGAAGTACGTCCATGTCCCTTGGTCCAGGCAAGACATTGTGTCATTTACAAATGACTTCCCGAAATTACGCGAGAAACCAGTTGACTGGTACCGACAGGTAGAGCGTTTCATAAAAGTTCAGAAATGCCTGCTGAAAGACCTGGATGGGTTTTTCGATATTGTGGTCCCTGTAGATCTGTGGACTGAATGTAAAATAGAGATTGATTGGCCTAATGATGAATATCCCAGAGATGAGAGAACGGGAGCCCCTTCACCGGATGTTATGAGGAAATATGACCAGGTCATACAGTATCTTAAGAAAAAGGTGCCAGCCAAAGAGACAGATTGGACCCGAATAGATAGAACAACCCAAGAACGTGATGAGACAGTGCATTCATTTTACGAAAGGTTACTACAGGTATTCAAAACTTACAGTGGTATTGATAATGTGGACATGAAAGACATGACCCATTTCAGTTACAGATTTGTGCTAGGATTAAGGCCTGAAATATCACAATGGATTCGAGATAACAAAATCAGTTGGCAGGGAAAGCCCATAGATGATGTCCTGAAATATGCGAAATACTGCGAAGATGAAATTGAAAATAAAAAGAAAGCCCTCAAGGAGAAAGTGATGTGGGCACAGGTAAAATTAGCCGAACAGCAAGAAAAACAGTTAAGTAAAATGACTTCTGATAATAATGTTCCGAATACCAATTCTGGGGGGGGAGGAAAGCCCAGACCTAAAATGAGTCGTGAGGAGGCCATGAAAAAGTTTCCGTGCCATGGGTGCGGCCAGATGGGGCATTGGAGAGACGAGTGTCCACACCTACAGGCTGGTAATGCCCCTGTAAATGGTTTAAATCCACAGGTGCCGAAAGAGGGGACAAGGAAAACCCAGCAACAGGTAAAATTACCTCCAGTACCTCGTGCTCCTAGACAGAATTTTAAGAGTCAGGGTCAGCAGAATGAGAGGGCGGAAGTATGGGAGGTTGAGAGTGAAAGAAATGCAGTCATTCCACAGTACTTGCTAAGTGATACCTTCCTTTGTGAAGATCAAGATTGACGGGGCCTGAGAGGGGAGGATGAGGAGTGCGTACTTGGCGCCTCCTTACCGGTAGACCAGACTGGACCATACATTGAAGGAAAGGTTGAAGGCAAAGACGTCACCTTTCTGTTGGACACTGGTGCTACCAGATCTACTGTAAGAACAGTGGATGTTCCTAACCTACCCCTCTCGGGAGAAGCGATCCAAGTAGTGGGCGTATCAAATCAGATAATAAGTACCCCTGTAACTGAACCAATGGAGATTTCTATAGGAAATTTCAAGGAAATGCACAGATTTGTGGTTTGTGATTCCAGTCCTGTAAATCTACTAGGACGTGATTTGTTGTGCAAGATGCGTTGTACCATTTACTGCACACCAAATGGCGTTGAAATTCAGACCCCCGATGAAGATGGCCTGTACAAACTGATGTTAGTCAGACAAGATGCTGATATCAAGCCTTTGACAATTGAGGATTTACCTGAGGAACTTCAGCTAAGAGTAGTACCTGAAGTGTGGGATTTCACGGGAAAGGATGTAGGCCTGATGGCAAATGTGGACCCGGTTAAAATAGCAATAAAAACAAATGCTGTATACCCCAAAACCAGACAGTACAAAATGAGTGCAGAAGTGAAGGCAGGAGTAGCGACTGAAATCACGAGGCTGTTAGAAGCAGAAATAATAGAAGAAGTGTTGAGCAGCCCTTGTAATTCGCCTATCATTGGGATCAAAAAGCCTAGTGGGAAGTACCGGGTGGTGCAAGATTTGCGCAAGGTGAACCAAATTGTTGTGCCTTGCTGTCCTATTGTACCCAACCCTGCAGTAATACTCTACCAGATTCCTTGGAACGCAGAATGGTTCACTGTCATCGATCTGTGCCACGCATTCTTTTCCATCCCATTGCACCCAGAAAGCAAATTCCTTTTCAGTTTTGAATTCGACAGCCATATCTATGTCTGGAATCGTGTCCCTCAAGGGTACACCGAAAGTCCATCGATTTTCAACCAGATACTGAAAAGGTGCCTTGAATCCCTAGTGCTGCCGAGAGAGTCTGTTTTGGTGCAGTACATAGATGACCTGTTAGTGGCATCTAAAACCCAGTCTGACTGTGTCACTGACACGATTGCCTTGCTGAATCACCTAGGAAAAGGAGGACATAAAGTGTCGCCTGACAAATTACAATTCTGTAAAAACTCAGTAAAATATCTGGGGCACCAGATAGAAAAGGGAATCAGGAAGGTCACTACCGAAAGGATCAAAATAATTAAAGCCATGGAACTGCCCACAACCCAGAAAGAAGTGAGAATGTTCTTGGGAGTTGTGGGTTACTGCAGGCAATGGATTGCAGGATTTGCGGCTCTAGCCCGACCCCTGATAAATATGACAAAGAAAGGAGTGGAAGATCCCGTCCACTGGGACAGTGAGAGCATGAATGCTTGGGTAACTCTGAGAAACTGTCTGTGTACCGCACCTGCATTGGGTATGCCTGAGTACAATAAACCCTTTGAACTGTTCTGTGACACCAGAGAAAATTGTGCTCTTTCAGTCCTGACCCAGGAGCACGGATCAGTCAGAAGACCAGTCGCCTACTTTTCGGCCACCCTAGATCCAGTGGCGGCTGGACTGCCTGGCTGCTTAAAAGCCGTTGCTGCTACTTGCGTCAGTCTAGAACAGAGTGAGAGCATTGTCATGGGACATCCCGTCACTGTCTATGTTCCTCACTCTGTTGTCATCCTACTGACTAGAACTAGGACCCAGTACCTCACACCTAGTCGGCTGACTAAGTATGAGAGAATTTTGATTGGTGCTGAAAATATAACTATCTCCCGGTGCAATGTCCTAAATCCTGCGACACTGTTACCTGTCCCTCTGGATGCAGAATCGGATGAGGGCGGGGAACATAATTGCATTGATCTGACTGAATATAGCACCAAGCCCCGTCCTGACATCCGTGAAATAGCACTACGGGACGGGGATAAAACAATGTTTGTGGATGGCTCGTGTTTGAGACATGAGAGTGGGAGTCTGAGTGCTGCCTATGCTGTGGTTACTCTGACAGGAGTCGTCGAGGCATCTTACATGCGCGAGGTGAAATCTGCACAAGTGGCGGAGCTTATAGCGTTAACTCGAGCATGCAAGAGGGGAAAAAACAAAAGAATTACTGTTTACACAGACAGTCAGTACTGTTTCGGGGTTGTTCATGACTTCGGCCAATTGTGGTTGCAAAGAGAATTCATGACTTCCTCTGGCACACCTATCCGAAATGGGAAAGTAGTGCATAACTTACTGGAAGCCATCCAATTACCCAAAGAATTGGCTGTGGTCAAGTGTGCGGCTCACAGATCTGGAAATGATGATGTGACTGCCGGTAATAGGTACGCTGACCAAATTGCACAGTTTTGTGCCCGACACCAGATGTCCCTACAAATTGCCCGGTGGGATGGAACCAGCTGCCAACTTATGTTGTTTGATAATGTGTCAACGTGGGAAGAATTAAGAGAGATACAACAAGCCACAGACAGGCAAGAAAAAGGCAGGTGGGCCGCAAAGGAGTGCGAGTTGCGAGAAGATGGTGTGGTGGTAAATCCGGAGGGGGTGCCTGTACTGCCTGATAGCTTGATCGACCCCATGGTCAGAATGATACATGAGCCAACACATATGGGAAGAGATGCGATGTGTCGGGTGTTTGAACAAGTGTTCTGCAATTCAAAGTTCAGGGACCAGGCGGACAGGCTTTGCCAGAGGTGCCTAGTGTGTCAGCAATTCAATGCAGGAAAGAAGACTGTAGTGAAACAGAGTACTATTGGAAAGGCAGTAGGTCCCTTCGTAAGAATCCAGGCAGACTTCATAACCATGCCCAGATGCAACGGATATAGATATGTTTTAGTCATAGTTTGTCTATTCTCTAGGTGGGTGGAAGCATATCCAGCTAAGAAAAATGACGCTATAACCACAGCCAAACTATTGCTCAGGGAGTTGATACCTAGGTATGGGATCCCAGAGACGATCGAAACGGACCAAGGTGGGCATTTTGCCAACGATGTCCTATTGGAACTCTGTAGAGCATTCAAAATGAAGCAAAGACTGCACTGTGCCTACCACCCTGAGGCTTCTGGGGTAGTGGAACAAATAAATGGCACTCTGAAGTCCAGACTGGGAAAAATGTGTGATTCCACAAAAATGAACTGGATAGAAGCTTTACCCCTGGTGCTGATGAGTCTGAGAAGTATCCCGAATCGAAAGACTGGCCTAAGTCCCCATGAAGTGTTGATGGGAAGAGTGATGCGCCAGGCATGGGTACCCGGAAACAAACTGCTAAGCATTTCTGATGATATGGTGCTAGAATACTGCAAGCAGCTGGGTGACCAAGTGCGTTCTCTCTCTCAGCAGATTGGAGAGACTGAAGACGAGTGGCCAAAGACTCCAGCACACAACCTGCAGCCAGGAGACTGGGTGGTGTTAAAGAAACACACCCGGAGCAGCTGCTTGAAGCCAAGGTGGGGAAAGCGACGACAAGTGATCCTCGTCACTACCACTGCTGTGAAGTGCGCTGGTGTACCGAAGTGGATCCACGCCAGCCACACAAAGCGGGTATCTGGAGAAAACGCGACTGGAGCTGAAGGCAGCACAGCTGAAGAGACCTCCGAGGAAGAGAGTCCGGAGCTAGCTGACATCGAACTGCCGAGCACAAGTCGAGACGTTGAATGGTATCCCGCCGACGAACCAGTTCATGATCCAATACGAACAAGGAAATATTCCTACTTAGACAGTGAGTGGGATAGTCCAGGTAAGTCAGGAGTAGAAGGAGAAGGTCAGGTCAATGAAAGCCATAACCCACCTGATCAGGAAGTAGGCCAAGTAGGGTCAGATCAAGACATCGACACTCCTCCTGAAACTCCCGAGAGTGGAGAGGGACAGTTAGAAATTAGGGCTGACGTTCATGCAGAAGAAAGCGAAGAGGTCGAAGAGCATGAACAGGAACAGATAGAACTAGATCAAAGTGCTCAGACAACGGAAACAACAGTAACAAAAAGTAAAAAGAAAGTGCGATTTGAATCTGAGCAGGGACAGATTAGCGACCAGGCAGAAGAGATAGACGAAAGACCTGGAACTAGTCAGACAGGCAGAGAATCAGAAGTGCCACAACAAAAAGTGAAAAGAGTGCACGAAGAGGGAGAAGTCTCCTCAACCACTGGGAGGCACGGAGGAAGAAGTACACCTCGGTACGTCAAAAGACTAAGGCTCAGACTAAAGACAGTCGAAGAAAACGATAAAGACCGAAAAAGGGCTTTAAGTGAAAGGAATGCAGCCCAAGGCAAATCGCTGAGAAAGAGCGACAGAATAAAGAAACAGAACCGACTGTATCGGAGCCCTGAGTGGACGTACTTTGTGTTGGAAGAGATTGACGAGCCTCACCACAGTGGCAACAGTGACAACGAGTCCATTGCTGATCGGAGTTCGGACGAAGACCCTCCTTAAGCGAGCCCTGAAGTGAGCCTTTGGTGCAAAGAAACGAAGAGGGGTAGCAAAAGCCACCTGTAAGCTAAAAATGTCTGATCCGAGTGTCTCTGGGAGATCCCGCTGTGGGTGTCTCAAAACATGTTGTAAGATATGCTTGTGTAGTGTAGCTATGCTAATAGTAATGTGGATAGGACTAACAGTTTTTCTACCTTTTATGATAAGTAAGAATCCTAACTTGTCCCCTACTGAACCCGAAGCAGTAGATGTAGGGGTTGTACCGACTGCAGAAACACCACGAAGACTAGAAAGACGCGACAAAAGAGTAGGACTGACACACACACGACCTGATTTAGAAGCACCAGATGAGGATGGACTACACTTTCACAAAATGAAGAACAGGACGCACTTAAATGTTTTTGCTAACTTGTTAGTGCATTATGTAGAAGCTATGGAAATAGAGGACTGTTATGTCTGCATGAAGCTGCCAACTTCAGTGGCTGAAGGCGTGACATACCACCATCTACCTTTGACCTATGGAATATCCTGTAGTATATTGGCTAGCTTGTTCTATAGAAGCACCTTGCAGTACTATTATTCAAATGAGGACGTAGTATTTTCTGAACTTCCTATTAGAAGACATTTGAACCGTGTACATACTACAAGTGACGTGACCCGCTATATGGGAGAATATTTCCTGACTATAGGTAACATAGACTTAGATCAAGCAAGAGAAGACAATCTGACCTGTTCTCTGCAAGAGCAGGAAAAGATGTTTATAAAGATGGCAGATAGAAGGAGAGAAAAGTTTCAGAAGAAGGCAAATGACGAGAAGGAAAGAGTTCCTAGGTGGGCTGAGCACATGGATAACACCTCAGAAGGAGAAGCCAGTCCTGCCTTGTTGCTGGATTTTGAAGGAAAAGGGAAACTTTGTATCCATAGGGAAAGGACAGAGTACTATAACAATGTATTCATCGGTTCCAGCGAGTGTGAACATAATTATAAGGTAATTGGAGGTTGGGGTTTTAAAAACGGGTCAGAACCTGTGTTTCCCGGAATATATTATATATGTGGGAACAAGGCTTATTTCAAATTGCCGGATCACTGGTATGGGAGCTGCTACTTTGGCATTGTTTTCCCGAAAATATACCATGTGAACAATGCAGCTGGAAGCGATGATGAAACTAATGGCTTAGTGCGTAGTAGACGCGAAAGTGTAGGCGAAATTGTAGGTGATATTTTTAGTGCACTGATACCTGGAATGGGGGTAGTTCTGAACACCCATAGAATCTGCAAATTGTCTACAGTAGTGGACCGGTTATCAACGGACACTGCTGCTGGTTTCCTGCTGGTCAATACTGAAATGGTTGCGATCAGATCAATGGTTTTACAAAACCGTCTTGCCCTTGACACCCTATTAGCAAAAGAGGGCGGAGTCTGTAGAATGCTGAGAGCGCAACATTGTTGCACCTACATTCCTGATAAGAGTATCGAATTAAAACAATATGTGAAGAACATAACTAATTTGGAAAAAGAACTCAAACCATTGGAGGTTGACAGTGCCTGGACGAGACTGACTGGAGGTCTCTCCTCTATAGGTAGTTGGTTTACTAATCTAGGTAGAAATATTTTGTGGAAAATACTGATGCCAATAGTCATAATAGGTGTGATTGTATTGATCATTTTTATCTGCTGCAAATGTCAGAAGTGTAAAAAGAAATACACAGTAAATCCGAGGGGGGTGAAAAGAAACATTGATGAGTTAGAATTAGAAGAGCTGAAGAGTGCAATTTATAAAAAGGCGAAAAATCACCACTCTCATAGGGAAGCTGAAAGAAAACTAAACAATAAGTTTATTGAAATCGAAATGGACGATATGAATGAATGAGAAAAGTTGGCATCTGTTTCCTTCATGTAGTGATGATAGTAAATATCATCAAAGAGGGGATTGATGGAGCAAGGATTCGCACGTATAGCGCCTTGCTCGTATGCAAAACCCTTGTCTGAATTACATAATAATATTAACACCATTGTTCGTCATTTGTAAAGTGTTTTCCCCTACACGCGGGTGTCCCTAGGATGCTTGCTTGTTTGTCTTTTCACGTACTAACGAAGCTTGCACTGAAAATGGCTGCTTTGCCGCAAATTCAGTCTGCGCATGCGTCGGTCATACCCATGTGATGTGACGCACTCGCATTCTGGAGGGATTCTGTGCTCATGCGCATTGATGCTAAATATGGCCGCTTGTCTCTTACCACGCTCTCTGCTTACTGCAGCAGCTTTTAGCCTATCTATTCTTTCGCATTAATCCTTAATGCTATAGTTATTATAAAGTAAGGGTTGGTTATCTTTCATCATGGTATACAGTGCGATCATTTTTATGTATGATTCTAATTTGTCTTCGCTTACTTTTCATGTACCGCGTCTTTTGGGCTGGGGTGATCATGAGCGGAGCCATGCTTGAGGCTCTGCTGGGCACCGTCACATGACCGGAGAAAGTTCCAACTGCGCAGAAGCTAAACCTAGCCAGCTGGCACCTGAAGCACAATGCGCCTGGGAACATCGCTGGGAATACGGCGTCTCACCTTGGAAAATGCAATACTGTTGCTACCTATTGTAGACTAGCCTGTACTGTTGTATTCTATGCATGGGAACGTGAACCAAGGGGGCGGGTATGAAAATTGAATAATTATGATGGGAACGTTGAATTTAGGAGGTGGTAAAGACCACACCACCTCTCCTGACCAATCACAATATGGGAAACTGTCACTTGCAACATTAGGGGGTGGTCTGAGGGTCCCCAAAACTGTATAACTACCCTAGTTTAGCTTAGGAAAATTGTCCGACTTGTCCGAGTAGCAGACCTGTCACTGACCCTACGATCTCAATAGGTGTTCAAGCCTGAAAAGTGCTGCGGAGCACTTTGTCCATACTTTCCACAAACTCCCAAGGGGTGGAAAATCCTAAGTGCTGGCGAAGCACTTTGCTGGGGAATTCGAAAATCCAATCGGGGTTTCTGGCGGATTACTTGCAGGAGGGGGTAACGCAGGCGTTGCTGTCCGAAGCTGTGGGTGTTGGTCGTACCCTGGGAGGCCCAGTCCTTGATCCGAACCTGAGGGGTATCCTGTCCTTATTCTCCGTGAGCTGTACCTGCTCACAGTCTGGCATTCCTTTTCTGAGGGTCCCTGTCCCCGTCTTCCCAACTGACCCGTGGCCAGGGTTGGTCTTCAATCTGAATTAGGTAAATATAGATTGTGGGTTTGCGTATCTCTTTTTCTCTCTCTCTCTCGTCTGATCAGTTAAACATTCTTACCTGTGTTATTGCCTTATTGCCATTGAACTTATATGTGCCTGAATTTTAGTTGGTTCCTTCTCTCCCCCTCTCCTTTAGAAATTCATTGATTTTATAAACCATAGCATGTTCCCGTTTTTCCCTTTCCTTTAGTGG
This sequence comes from Lissotriton vulgaris, assembly GCF_964263255.1. NCBI lineage: Eukaryota > Metazoa > Chordata > Amphibia > Caudata > Salamandridae > Lissotriton > Lissotriton vulgaris. The sequence continues at coordinate 1,059,324,532 of NC_141693.1, read as the reverse complement.
TTTGCAGTGAGCTTAGCAAGAATATTCTGAACCCTTAGGTTAAGTACATGTTCTAGGTCCCATCCCATTCCTATGTTCTAGTATAACGTTGCAGTGAATAGTATGTGCTAAAACTTCTCCCTGTAGTTTTCCCATATATTCTAAATGGTCATATTTTTTGTGCAAAGTTACCTTTTGGTACTGATTTTGATGTTTGATATATTACTCTGTGTATCGCTTATTATTTTGGCTTCTTCACTTTGAAATCTTATATAAAAACTCGAACTTAATCAGGTGTCTGTGGTCATTTTACAAAACTGTGGAAAGTATTTTAAGGATTTTAAGGTGTATTGGATGTTAGGCCTGTCTACTTTTCTTTAACAGCTCCAGGTCCGTCAAGGAATTGCGCCTGTGGTAAGTCGGGTGCATGGTAAGCAGAGGTAAATCCAAACTTGATTACTCCTAGCAGCGTGCAGGAGGAGAAATCCTCACCCAGTTTCACCCAAACGAAATTAATGTGTTCTTCACGCCAAGGGCCCAGTGCGTGTTAGAGAATTGGTATCCCGGGTGACCTGGGGAAAACTGCGCGCTCTAGCAGATGCACTGGGAACTGAATCCTCATCATGTTCAAATAACTCAGATACAGACCGATGTATTTCTGCTTTAAATGAGGTGTCTTGCAATGCGATCTGAATCGCCATGTTTTACTGTGTGTGATGCTGCAGGGGGATCAGGGAATGGTTAGACAGGGTTCTTGGAAGAATCTGTGTGCTGTCTACCCACAGGGTCAGATTTCCTGATATATGCGCTAGTAATCTGTACGGTGCTGAAGTCATGAACTGTGGGATACTATGTGCATTTTTTTCCACAGATGTGCCACATACATCTATATGGAGCTCTCCCAGGGTCTGTGAAGATCTGTCCAAGTTTATGTCCAGGATTAAATTGAAATCTCCCCAAATAATGCCTCATGTTTGTAGAGCGTTGCAGATATCCTGAAAGTTGATGATGAATTTAGGACTAGCTATAACATTATTATGGTTACCACAGCCGTGTGTATTCTGCCAAATATGAGAACATATCGTCCCTATTTTCCCCAACGTCTGTAAATCTAGGCTGTTTCCTATGAAGGTCACTACATCTCTGGAGTTGGTAGTGTGTACTGAGTAGCACATCATCGGACCCTACATGGCTGCAAACGAGGCTGAGGTGGATCTTTAGGATCATAACTATGTCTATTTTATGTGGGTCTAGGTATGCCAGGACCAACCAGAGCCTCTCTGTTGTTCACGAAAGTGATGGCAGTGGTTGCCATCCAGCCTAAGCACTGATGGATCATAAAGATGGAGCCACATTTTTTTTTATAGGCAACATTAACCTAATCCTTCGTACAGATAGCTTCTCGAATAACATACATTTCAAAGTTAACCAGTGCAGGAACCTCAGATGTGAGTCGATGAACCAACTTCCCTTCCTCAGTAGGAAGCTAGGGGTGAGAGGGAGGTACTTAGATGAAGAGTATTTTGGGTGGAAGGCTGGGATTTCACCCACATTGAGGTAACAGTTCTTCCCTTGTTTTGCCGCACTGACATAGTATCTGCATTGCTGCTACTCACAATTACAAAGAAGAGACGCCAGGAACAAAACTTGACTTACCGAGCACAAGTATTCCTACCAGAATTCACATAATGACAGTCATTCACATTTTTATCCAGTTTGTGCAATCCGGTCTAGTTTCCATTATGTTACATTGATGTTCCTTTTGCTTCATATCTACAATTAAATCAGCAATGAATATATTTGTGGACCATCTTCAATGCTGAAGTTTTTTGTTTTTAAATGTTTCTTCTTTCTGTGTGCGGGACTCTGCAGACACAGCCCACAGTCTAACAGGGCTTCTGGAGGGAGCGATCACTCCGACTGAAATCTACTACCAATACACATCACGATAAACACTGGTAAAGCAACTCGGTAAAAGCTTTGATATGTTTATGATTCATGAAGCACATATTGTCAAAATAGTCCCTGGCCTTGAGTGGAACTACTTTGTGTCTGGATGTGCTCTTTGTGAAAGGTTAAAATGCTTTACTCACAGTAAATTTAGATAGTGGCTGTAGGCGGCTGATCCCGTTGCCCCAACCTGTATGATGTAGTGGGCAGACATACAGACCAATGGGTGAAGGGGACTGGATGAAAGTCTCTATAAGTATGTGATACATATAAATTCAGTAAAATCAAAAAGGTCTTGGGTAACGCCAGACCCAAAAAGGTCTGAAGTAGGGGCGTGTACTCCCATAGGTTTCCAAATGGGATTATATCCTGTGTCCTGCAGGCTATGAAAAAACAGACATCTGTACATTATGTGCTGAATTCGCTTAGGCAGTAACCTGCAGATTACACTCTGCAGTAAGGTCAGTATCATATACAACACCTTATGCACACTTTAGTTTGTAACATTCAAAGCCTGTTATTTTTTTCTGCTGTTTTATTTCTATTTTATTCCTTTCCACTTTCTTATTCCAGCAGAGTTAAAATTGATGTTGGTGTTTGTGTCAACAGCGGTTAGAGCAAAGAAAACCTAGAGGCATGAAATTCGCAAGTTTTGACCCAACCAAACGAACACGATTTGCTCTTTAGCATGGAATTAGAGGAGCCTGGACTACCTTAGAAACTTTCACCGGGCTACTTTCAATCCTGGGTGGATGACTGTTACACATTTTCCGGGCGGGGATAGAAACAAGCCATCTTGTTTTCTTCCAGTTTTTTTGGTGAGATATCATCAGTTTATCACTGAGGGGGACCAAGGAGCCACCAAATGATGTCCTCTAAACATACTTAAGGGAGTCAGCACCCGGATGACAGACATGTCTATGGACAATTCGTAGTACCCTGCTATTAATGTGTTTCACTGGAAGAAAACAGGGTGTTCAACAAATGTGAGATTTCTGATCAATATTTAGGCCATCACTGATCATGGTGAGATTTTTATTCCTTTAACCAAATGCAACTATTTCACATTGTAAGCAATTATGCACATATAGAGTTGACCATGACCCTTGTTAAGTCATTGAGACTAATGGTTTCATGATTTTCTCAACATTCAGGGCTAATGGAAACCAGTGTTTGACACAGCCTTACCTTTCGAGCAAAGGCAGGGACGAGGTTTCTCTTGACAAAAATGGAAGGACCAGATATCTTTCTAATCTCCAGCAACTATGAGTCCTGTCTTGCCAAGTTCAACGTTAGCCAGTGGCTATTCATGCCCACAGTCATGATTGGTCAACATCTTGGTCACAGAGCAAACGTCTTAAACGCACAGATCCTTCCACCCTTCCTGCACTATCTTGAGGCGGATTTACGTGTTGTTCACAAATGTAAAAAATAGTAGCACTGTGATAAAAAGTACTTACAAAAGGACGGAGGGTAAATGTTGAATATGGTAGGGGAGAGATGATCACTGGACATGATGCCCACAAGTATGGAAGTAAAAAGTTGTGGGGACACTGACTGAGTTTGTCCATTAGATAAGAGACTTTAAGATGCTCCAGGATGAGAGCATGGTCGACAGTGTGAAAAACAACATACAACTCCAGAGCAGAGCAATGACACAGAGGCCATCCACATCCATTAAGAGGTTGTCAACCAGAGAAAAAAGAATTGAGTGTCTTGATAAGAATCCTAGCAGTTTCCAGGGGTAGTTACTCTGTCAAGCAGGAGAGCTAGGCTGAAAACTGTTGTGGTCCTCACAGTTCAATAAATGGGCCTTTAAAATTATCTCCTGAGGAACACAGTCAGTTTGCAGCTACCCCTTCTGATTATATGTTCATGGAATGTATAATTACAGCTACCCCTTCTGAATATGTGTTCATGGAATGTACATGGTTTGAGTAACATCTTACGAAAGGAGGATGCAAGATCTTTTTTGCAGAGTTACGATCTTCTCATTCTGCTACAGGAAACATGGTGCCTAGAGGCATTGCACATGAGGGATATGTAGGGTTTCATTGCCCAGCGGAAAAATCCCAGAAATATGGTCATCTAAAAGGAGGTCTCACTACCTATTGTTCAATCAAATACAATTGGGTTACAGCATTTGGATATGGGGCACAATTGGCTTCAAGGTATTAAATTGACTCCACAAAGACAACAAATACGTTTTGTAAGGTTCTGTTACTCCTAAATGTTTATTTACACCCGAATAAAGTGAAGAAAGAGGCTCATATGGCAATATTGATTAAAACAATAAAAACATTACAGAAGCAATACAATTACGCAACATAATTGATAAGTGGTGATTTCAATACAAATCTTAGCAAAACTGGTGCAAAAGGGAACAGTCGGATTGAGGCTATGTTTAGGAACAAATTTGATGAACTAGGATTCGGAATTTGAAATGGAAATTCAAGGCGTGATTCCCCAACATTTATTACTTTTGTAAGTTGCACAAAAAGTTCAAAAATTTATTACATTGCAATTAATGAGACAGCATTATCAGATGTAGAATATTTTCGCATCCATCCATGCTCAGAGAGTTATCACTTTCCGCACTTAGGCCCCCATTAGGATGGCGGACGGACTTTGTCCATCCGCCATCTTGTCGTAGGAAGGGACCGTCCGCCACAGGGGCCGAGGTCCCGTGCGTAGAATTAGGATGCACCCGCCACAGTGGCGGGTGCATCCCGCATTTTTAACATTGCGGCAGGCGGTGCTGAAAGCACGGCCCGCCACAATGCTAAAAATGCATGTGGTGCGTTTCAAAGCACAACATGACAGGCACCGCGCGGTGCCTGCCATGTTGTCCTTTGAAACGCAGGTACCCCCCATGTGCACCCCCCGTCACCCTGGGGGCCCGCAACAGGCCCCCAAAGCAAAGACCGTATGCCTTTCTACGGCGGCAATGCCGCCGTGGAAAGGCATAGGACCGCTGGCATTGTAATATGGTTGGCGGTGTCTCGCAGACACCGCCACCATATGTAAGCACTTTTTCAGCCAATCACGAAGGCGACCGGTGGAAAAGCGGCGGATGGTCTTGCCGTGCGCCACGGACTCCCCCGCCATCCTAATGTGGCGGGGGTCATTTCTGTGAGGATGGCGGGGGCAATCCGTCTGCCATCGTAATCGACCCCTTAATTGGGATCTATTCCAATAACACACAGATCCTATTCACAAATAATTGAATGTCTCCGCCGATAACATTTGATTTAAAACGCTTCAAATGGTGAGGTGAGACGATTAAGGAAATAATGGCAGAAGTCTACCACATTGCCGGACCAATTGAGTGAATAGAAAGTAAATTAATCATGGAAAAGACAGTAGAACCAGAATTCAACAATCGAGTAATAGCATGGCAATATCTGAGAGATTCACTATTAGCTAAATTTCCACTAAATTCCCAATGGCTAAAATATATCGATGGATTTAAATTAGGAGGGGTAGCATAAAGAATCCCTGTAACAACAAGGAACTACGCAGGCAAAATGCTCAAATAACAAGAGAAGCCAGACTAGTGGCACAGGCTCTAAGACAAGGAATGAGACACACTAATACCTTGCTTCAGAGTTTACAAAAACTAAAAATCAAATACCAGAAAGGTTGCTGGGAAGAGAAAAGAAGACACACCGAAGATCTATAGACTAAACTTCTTGAGTCTAGTAAACAACAAAATAGCACACAATTCTGGCAAATAATACATGGTTTATTATTAGGAAAGGAGAGACACGACAATGTTGGAATAAATGCAGTATCCTGGGAAGCCCACGTGTCTACAATGTACGCAGTTGTAGAAACAAAGAATATTAATGATATACTACTGTCTCAAGAAATCTGCAAATCAGTGCCAGGAACAAAACACAACCATGATTTACTGTTGTCTGAGGCCATCTGTAATTCACTCAAGGGACACAAGAAAGTAAAGAGGAATTAAGGTCTCATATATAGGAAAATGGAATGACCCTTTTGGGCAATGCAGATGAACTCAAAGGAATAATAAAAAGATAAAAATTTGAGGCAGCACCTGCTCCAAACGATATCCCAAATGCTTTATTTAAAACAGATGTAGAATGCTTAATTCCAATATTCAATGATTTATTTTACACTAATCAGATACCGGAGTCCTGGAAAGGTAACACTATTCAACCCATATTCAAAAACGGCAATCCAGCAATACCTCTCAATTACAGGCTTATAGCTTTAAGCGATGTTGAGCCTAAACATTATGCATCCTGTTTACTAGACCACCTAAAAACATGGATGGAAGATAAATAACTAATACCAAAATTCCAGACAGGACTCAGAGCAGGAATGGGGACATTGACCAAACTTACAGCTTTAACTTTGCTAATAGAGAAGGCGAAACAGAAAAGAACTTGTTGGTTTGCATGTTTATCGATCACAAATCAGCCTTTCTACCATTTGCCTAGAGGTCGATTGTGGAAAAAAGTGGAGGAATGGGGAATACTGGCAGACTTATGAAGGGCAATCGTGGAATTATATACACAAACATGGGCCTAAGTCAAAATAGGGGACGGAAGTCGTGTAACATCCAAGATCAGGACAAATATAGGTCAAATATAGGGACAGACAAATAGGCCATGACTCAGAAGGGAGTGGGGTTTAGTATTTTTTAAAGATTAAGTTACCAGCAAGAAAGATTATAGCCCTTGGTGATAGGAGGAATCCCTCCTGTGTGCCCTCAGGTTCTCAAATATCTAGTTTAATTCTGAGGATCTGTTCAGCAAGACTTGTTTACATTCACTAATGTCAGTCCTATTGGAAACTATTTTCTGTTTATTTTTTTTATCTTTGAAGATATCTGAGTGACTAGGCTGGGATACTACGAAACATTATCCACATTTAAAATATATCAGGGCATGGGGCCAACAGTCCAGGGTAACTGGCTTGCTCAGCTGCTAGTATTATCCGTTTGTGGGATAGGATCATCACAGAGGGACAAGCACATTTCAAGATGGCTCTGGGGAGGCAGGAAAAAAGAAATCTGCTGAGAAGAAATATAATGGATAATTCCACTGCAGACCCTGTATTTTGGAAGAATTTACTCAGTAATGGCCAACACATTTGAAAAGAGGGTCCTCAGAAATATTGCATAAAAATAACATGAAATCCAACAACAATATGCAGAGGCTGTCCAACAGTCAGTATGGAAAGGAGCCATTTCCAAAGAACTTCATCTAGTAACATCGCTATTCCCCTTTCCAACTGCCACACCCGCTGTTGAAGATTGTTCAACATCTCTGTTAAGGGAAATGGATTGACTGTCTGATGATCTCAAAGTCGCCAGGGCCAATAATCTTGCAAAAATGGCTTTCAAGTCTGATGGAAGCATGGGAGAAGCCAGGGAAAACCCAAACCACAATTCTTCTCCTAAAGACACATGGAGAGTCCTTTCCTGGAACTTGCCAGACTTAAAATCTAAGCTCATTGACTAGTAGTAGTCTTTTATTGACAACTTTGAAGTTTGTGCATTCCAGGAAACATGGGGTGTGGAGCCTTTTTTTAGATGTGGATATTATACTTTATTTTGCCTGGCTATAGCTCAAACCAGAGTCCGACCAGCTGGAGGCTTATTTGTCTGGGTTAAAAGCTCACTATATTGCCAAATCAATCAGGACATTTGTTAAGCGCGATACATACCTGTGAGGGTCTCAAGGCGCTGGGGGGGGGGGGGGGGGTTGCTGCTACTGATCGAAGAGCCAGGTCTTGAGAAGTCATCTGAAGGCAAGGAGGTCTTGGGTCTTCTGTAGGTTGGTGGGGAGGGTGTTCCAGGTCTTGGCGGCGAGGTGGGAGAAGGATCTACCACCGGCGGTTGTTCTTCGGATGCGTGGCACTGTGGCGAGGGAGAGGTCGGCGGAGCGGAGCAGAGCTTGCGGGTAGGGGCGTAGAAGCTGAGACGTTTGTTGAGGTACGCTGGGCCGGCATTGTGGAGGGCCTTGTGTGCGTGGATGAGGAGCTTGAAGGTTATCATCCTGTTGACAGGGAGCCAGTGTAGGTCTCTAGGTGGGGTGTGATGTGGCTGTGGCGGTGGATGTCGAGGATCAGTTGTGCCGAGGCGTTCTGGATGCGTTCAGCCGTTTCAGGAATTTGTTCGACGCTCCTTCGTAGAGGGCATTTCCATAGTCCAGCCTACTGGAGATGAGGGCCTGTGTTACTGTTCTTCTCGTTTCGGTGGGGATCCCTTGAAGATTCTGTGGAGCATTCGTAGGGTGTTGAAGCAGGATGAGGAGATGTAATTGGCCTGTTTTGTCATGGAGAGGGTGGAGTCGAGGATGACCCCAGATTGCGTGCGTGGTCAGTGGGTGTCGGGCTGTTCCCAGCGATGTTGGCCACCAGGAGTCATCCCATGCTGAGGGGGTGGAGCCGAGGATGAGGACCTCCGTCTTGTCAGAGTTCAGCTTCCGTCGGCTGTTCCTCATCCACTCGGGGACGGCCTTCATTCCTTTGTGGAGGTTGGTTTTGGAGGTGTGAGGGTCTTTGGTGAGGGAGATGATCAGCTGGGTGTCATCGGCGTAGGAGATGATGTTGAGGTTGTGCTGGTGGGCGACGTCGGTGAGGGGTGCCATTTATATGTTGGGCTGAGGGAGGAACCCTGGGGTACGCAGCAGATGATCTCGTGGCGGTGGAGCTGAAGGGGGGAGGCAGACGCTCTGTATTCTGCCAGAGAGGAAGGATGTGGTCTAGTCCAGGGCCTTCTCTTGTATCCCGGCGTCGTGTAGGCCTGTTCGTAGTGTCTGGTGGCAGACCGTGTCGAAGGAGGCTGACAGGTCAAGGAGTCGGTGGCGGCGAGGAGGGCGGTTTCGGTGCTGTGATTGCTGCGGAAACCGGACTGGGATGGGTTCAGGATGTTGTTGTCCTCGAGGTAGCGGGTTAGTTGCTTGTTGACGATTTTCTCGGTGACCTTCGCCGGTAACGGGAGCAGGGAGATGGGATGGTAGTTCTTGAGATCCTTGGGGTCCGCCTTGGGTTTCTTGAGTACGGCGTTGATCTCAGCGAGCTTCCATCTCTCTGAGAAGGTTGCTGTCTCGTAGGAGGTGTTGATGACTTTCCGGAGGTGGGGTGCGATGATTGTGCTGGCTTTGTTGAAGACGTGGTGAGGGCAAGGGTCTGATGGAGATCGGGAGTGGACGGAGTTCATGATTTTCATGGTGTCATCATTGTTGACGTTGAACCATGCAGTCAGGCGGCAGGTGATTGCGGAGGTGGGGGTCTCGGAGGTTGGCGGGGCGCTCGTGGCATTGAAGCTGTCGTGGATGTCTGCGATCTTGCGGTGGAAGTAGGTGGCCAGTGAATCGCACAGGTCCTGCGAAGGGGTATGTCGCTGTTGTTGGAGTTGGGGTTGGAGAGTTCCTTCACGATGTTGAAGAGCTCTTTGCTGTTGTGTGCGTTGTTATCCAGGCGGTCCTTGAATGCGGTCCTCTTGGCGGTTCTGATGAGTTGGTGGTGTCTGCGGGTGGCGTTCTTGAGGGCCGTGTGGCTGTCTGCTGATTGTTCGCGGAGCCAGTTCTTCTCCAGTTTTTGGCAAGTATGCTTGGGGGCCTGTAGCTCTTCAGTGAACCAGGTGGCTTTCTTGCTGGTGTTGCTGTTGGAGGGTGTCTTGAGCGGGGCGAGGGTGTTGGCGCAGTCGTTGATCCACTGTCGGAGGTTGAAGGCGACGGTGTCCGGTTCGGTGGGGTTGGCTGGTTGGCTCTGGGTGAGGGCGGTAGCTAGCTGCTCTTCGGTGACTTTTCCCAAGCAGCGACGAGGCATCTGTTGTGTGCGGCAATGTGCGGTGGTCTTCCTGAAGGTAAAGTGGACGCAGCGGTGGTCGGTCCGATGGGGTTCGGTGGTGTAGTTGAAGGAGACGTGAGGGCTAGCGGAGAAGATGGGGTCTAGCGTGTGGCCGGCGGCTTGGGTGGGCGTTGTCACGAGCTGTCTGAGACCGAGGTTGGCGAGGTTGTCGATCAGGGTGGTGGAGTTGACGTAGTTGTTGTTCTCGAGGTGGAAGTTCAGGTCCCCGAGGAGGATGTAGTGTGTGGAAGCGAGGGCGTGGGTGCTGGCGAGGTCGGTGATGGAGTCGCTGAACTGTGGTCTGGGTCCAGGGGGTCTGTAGATGAGGGGTCCCCTGAGGGTGGTGTTGGGGTCGGTGTGAATCTGGAAGTGCAGGTGTTCGGCGGTGCTGAGGGTGTCGTCGGTGCTAGTCGAGATGCTGAGGGTGTTCTTGTGGACGATGGCAATTCCACCTCCTGTTCCGTTGGTGTGGTCTCTGCGGGCGATCTTGTAGCCTTCCGGGATGGCTATGGCAATGTCAGGTGCTGAGGCGGGGTTCAGCCAGGTCTCCGTTAGGAAGGTTTCATCTGGGGCGGTTGAGTCGAGGAGGTCCCAGATTTCGGCAGCGTGTTTGCGGGCGGAGCGAGTGTTGAGGAGGATGCACCTCAGGTGGTTGGGTTCGTTGGTTGGTGGTTTCGTGGGTTGGATACTAGTGAAGCTGCAGTTCCGGCAGGAGAAGGGCCCTTCGGTGCGCTTCGGGGTGGCCCGGGTGCAGGTGTGTTCTCGCCCGGTGTTGAGTGCATGGAGGGTGCTTGCGTCGTAGTGTAGTCGGTTGTCGTGGTGTCTTCGGGGTCTAGGGGTTCTGGCGCTGGGCGCGGTCCAGACGCGGACGGGCACAGACGGGCTTGCCTTAGGTGCACCTTCGGCGTGGCAGCCATGTAAGGGGATGTGAGCAAAGCGCAATGCGCATAGGCAATAAATGCATTTATTTGCTCAAGGTATACAATAGACCGATTAACAAACAGAATCACCAACCCTCGCACTCCTCGACAACTAGTTGATACTGCTCTCCTCTGAAGCATCTATAATAGTTGTTGGGGACTTTAATGTGACCTTCAAACCACTGGCCGTGACATTCAAACAACTTGCTAAAGGTGATACATCCCTAACTGACGAGGAAGACGAAGAGTGGTCCATCCCAAAAATTGGTATCACCAAAACAACCAGAAGCTCGACCCTCGCACTTCAACTATTGGGTATTACATTAGAGGGGGTGCTGAAAGCGTGCAATGATAGATCTTCATTGGCCCAACATGGGGCCCCACATTCAATTGATCTTACAGTGGAAGTAGAATTGACAACATCTTCCTATCGCTGTGTTTTTGGTCAAGCATGGTAGATATGAAAGTCCTAGAAAGATGGAACTTGAATTGACTGGCTTGATTATTCCCATTCCTGAACTACTAAAACCTAGCCTTTTGGGCAACATTGCTGAATCTAACAACAAAAAGGCCATAAGGGGGAGTTTATGGAGGACCAAATGCACCTCTTAAGTGCATATAAATGTGTTCAATGCCTTTGAGAAGATGGGTATATTGTTGGATAGTGGAGAACCTCCTAATTCAATAATAAACATTCACAAAGATCTGTTTATAACATTGAGGGACATTCTATCCAAAAATCCCAGGAGAGAAAAAAAATCTAGACCTAACCCACGCCCTTGGTTTAATGCACAATGTAGAACAGCAAAAGCACTTCTTTTGGATCTTATAAAATCCAAAGATCAGGATGGCATTTATCAGCCAGGCAGGAATTACAAGAGAGTGCTAAAACAAGCTAATGCTAGTTGGGAGAAGGGGATATGTGCAGACCTACTGCATGCAGCGAGAACAAGAGATCCCAAAACATTCTGGAGTATAATTGCGCATGGCAGTAGCTCACCAACAGATGTAGTTGCTTTCCATGTACAGCCAGAATTGTGAGTGGAACACTTTGAAAAGCTATATGCTCTGGCAACTGTTGAGGGGTACAATAAAGGGATGGCTAGCCTTCCCTGTGGTAATATATTAGATCAAGTAGACGCACTTGAAATATCCTTTACTGATACCACTTACCGCACTTAAATCGCTCGCGGCCAAAAAAGCACCAGGCCAAGACTGTGTACAGGTCGATCTTTATGCCTCTGAACCAGACATCTGGGTGAACTACTTAAGCATCCTATCTAGAGCAATCATAAATGGAGGGCGGTCCCAGCTTCCTGGCGAAGGGCCGAGATCGTCCTGATTTACTAGAAAAGACGCTGAGACAAACCAGGGAACTATAGACCGATCAGTTTGACGGGTTACAGAAGATCTTTTGTAGGCAAATTCTGGCCAAACTGAGTGATTGGTTCCAAACTAACAACATTCTCTCTAACCTCCAAGCACGTTTTAGATAAAAAATCAGCACTCTGGACTAAATCTTGAGATTTAGCATTGCATATTGGAAGATAGTAGCTCTGGGGAAAGGCCATCTCTACGTTGCTTTTGTAGATTAAAAATCTACGTTTGATATGGTACCTTGGAGCAAGATGTGGGAAGTATTGAAAAATATGGGTGTCCCAGAATATATCTTAGATAGCCTTATAAGCCTCCATGAAAACAACGCTAGAGTCAGATTCAGCAAAAATGGAGAGCAATCAAATCTATTCAGGATAGAGAGGTGGTGAGGCAAGGCTATGTTCTAGCTCCAACCCTCTTGTCTCTATTCAATAACGATCTGGCAGAGGTACTCTATTTTTAGAATAATGATGCCAATAAAGTTTGTTCCAGAAAAATACCCACGCTGCTCTTTGCAGATGACACTCTTCTAATCTCCAAGACACCTAGGGGATTACAAGCTATTTTAGATCTTTTTTAACTGTTTTGTACAGATCGAAGGTTAGAACAGAATGTCAGTAAAAACCAATTGCATGGTGTTCAACCCCCATAGGTCTTCCCAGCCTAAGTTGCTGGTTAATACCGTAACGCTTGACTTGGTCAAGGATTTCACATAGCTAGGAGCGACACTTATCCATAATTTCAGTTGGAAGGTCGATGTCAACAAAAGTGCAATCAAGCTACAGAAAGAGTTAGGAGCAATATTAAAACTGGCAAAAAAAACATAAAATCTGGCCATCTAATGGCAGCACTAGAAATATACAAAGTAAAGGCAAAACGCGCAGCTCTTCATGGCGCAGAGCTCTGGGGCCACGCAGAAACTGCAGAGTCGAGTATGGTAGAGAATAGATTTCTCAGATATCCTACCAATCTCCCACAGAGCATGCCCATACTCCCACTGCAGCAGGATATGAGTTTGTAGCCGATCTCCTCTAGCATAACGTCGAGATTTTTAGTATTTTGGCATAGGCTCTGGTCAACACCTGAACTAGAGCCTTATAGGGAACCAATGAGGGAGCTTTTAAAAACAGCAGGCCACTCAAAAATCCCTTGTCAGTCATACGTAAAGTAGAAAATCAATGCTAAAGCCCTTGAAAATCTTTGGGCCAACCCAGAAGAGACTCCCTGCTACTCACGACAAGTGATGAAAGATGGATGTAGGTATTATTTCTGGGCCGACAAGATTAAAGCATGTAAGACAGGTAGCTTGACAGACCACTTCCTGGATTTCAAGATTATGCCATCATATGAAGCGGCACTTGCCACAAACAAGGTTCTTTGCCTAGACAGCTGTATTTGAAGTTCAGGTATGGGGAACACCCCCTGGCCTAACTTACTTCTACATGGGAGAAGTCCAACAGCACTTCCAAAGCTTGTCCTGTTAGTAATAACCCCCTCTGAGTCTATTTCCCACTTTTTATTCTTTTGTACTGCATAACGAGCCGCATGTAAGAAATTGATTATTCCATTATGCAATCTTATTGGTTTTAGGACCCTTGATATAGCTCTGAGAATTCTTAAGCCGACACAAGGGAAGTGATTGTGGTTGGTATGGCCAAATATCTACAGGCAGCTTGAATAATCCGTAAACGACTAGAAGGAACATCAGCATAATTGTTTGAGGCTCAGGTTACTGGGTTATGAGAGGGTGGGTTGTGCAGTTGCTCTATGTGCTCATCCCTCGTATGCTCTATTCAAAGTGTGCTCACAAAATGAGCTGAAAGCAACTGTGTCAACCACTTTGGAGAGCCTCTGCCTTGTTTTAACAGATAGAATGCAGTAAAAATGATTACACTAGTACTGTAAATATGAGCAAGCTGCAATAGATAATTTTTAGTGATTAGAATGTGTATATGTTTTATAACCATTTATTATTCTTTATTTTCAATAGTATTTTGCTTTGTTTAATGGATTTGTAATCCGAAATAAACCATATCGATCTAATAGGGCACGCGACCAGTAGTCCAGGGTAACTGGGCTGGGTGCTCAGCTGCTACTATTATCTGTTTGTGGGATAGGACCAACACAGGGGGACAAGCACATTTCAAGATGGCTGAGGTAAAGCAGGAAAAATAAACCTGCAGAGAAGAACTATAATTGATATTTCCACTGCAGACCCTGTATTTTGGTTGAATTCACCCAGTAATGGCCAACACTTTTGGAAAGAGGTACTTCAAAAATATTGCATAAAAAGAACCTGAAATCCAATACTGCTCTGGAACCCTAAAATGTGATGAACCCTAATCTCCTAAATAACGGCCCACATCTCACAGTCAGATCTCTTATATTGGAACTCCACCTCATAAAAAGCTGTTGCACAACTCTTATCCAGTGAAATCAATAATAATCATGTGAGGGGGACTTCTCATAAATTGTTATGAAAATATCATAGGGAGAAGATTACATACCTGGATTATGTATCTATTTAAGCTATACTGCCTTGTACAGGTAAGCACTGAAAACGTCCCGCTTGGGTGTTAAGGACATGCTGGACATGTCCTTAGCATCAGTGCTTGCGTGCTGACGACATGTCCAGCACGTACTAGCACATCCCATGGGGGAAGCACTGGAGCTCCCACCCCGTGATCCCCATCCCTCATGTCCCCCCCAGGGATGGCAGCAGAAGTGCTTCCGCTGTCACCCATGACCCCTTCCCTGGCGACTTAATGTCAGCGCATGCACCGCATGCCGACGCCATCAAAACACGCCGGGAAGCGCTGGAAGCATTTCGCTTCCAGCGCATCCAGGAGGAAGGTATGTTTTCAGTGGCGGCTGGCACGGATCGGGGGTGGAGGGGTAAGTGGGTAAAGAAAAAATAACTAAAACTTACATCTTCGCCACGTCTCTCCTCCATTTTCTCTCCCCGCCGGAACAGGAAGCACTCAGGCTCCTCTAAGCCAAACACAACGCTGCAATGCAGCGTTGTGATTGGTCTGAGCGCCCTGGATCGGCACTCAGACTATTCATGCTGATTGTGCCTGTGACTGTCTGGCAGTGTGTGTGTGTCTAGTGACCGGCTGCTGGTCACTACACACTACACACAATGCAAGGGTTGGGGCCAGTATACGTAAGGAAGAAAGTAATTCTGTATTTCATGGGCCGCCAGCTTAGATCAACCAATCAGAATTTACTATGCCTGTGCAAGATTAATAAAGCAAGAATGGGAGGGCGTGCATTCACCTATTTTGCCCCCTTTCATTGGAACAGGTTACCGGAAGAGATCCGACGCTGCACCTCCTTGGGGCATTTTAAGAAATGTCTAAAGACCTGGATGCTTTAGAAGGTATGAGTGGGTGAGTGCCTTGCCATGTGCTGCCAAGCGCCAAGAGATCCCCTGGGGATGATTTGATGCGCCATATAAGTGTTAAATAAATAAATAAATGGAATGGTTTGTTGATGTGAGTGTTGTAATGTTCTGGGCCGGGGGCTGGCAAAGCGAATGGTTTTGTGCCTGTGACGCATGAAAGGTGTGTGACTGGCCTGTAAAGCGGTTGGTGCCTTGTAGCTTCACAGCTCACGAACTGCGAGGTACTGGTTCAGTATTAAAAATTATAATTATCTCATTATCAGTGATTTCCAAATTTGAATTTTCATGAAATATTTTGTTAATAAAATTTCCATTTTGAACATTTCACTTACCCTCCTGCCGTTTCCAACCAGTATGTGTGTGTACTTGAGTAGTAAATGTTGGTGCAGTGATATTTGTCTTTTCTGTCTTTCTCTGCCAGGGTGTACATTGTTTCTAGGGCAAATCTACCACCCCCAGATATTTTCATTAACTAGACACCAGAGGGACTCCATGGTGGTGAGTCTTGCGTGGATCCCACAAGGTTTTCTTACCCAGAAGCCCTTGCAATGCTCAAACATAGGCTAAAAACACACCTTTTCTGCATATTTATTTGACTCAACAGTACTGGAACTGCACATTTCCTGCAATCCCACATGTTTCCGGATAAAGATGATACCGCACCTATGAGGGTGGGACTACTGCCCGCAAAAGGGCAGAGTCTAAAGCGCTATGTGGCAACATCAACAAAAAGGGTAGCTGCAATTTGTGCGCCTTGGCTTGGCTACCACCCAGGGAAACCTACCAAAACAGGCAGTTCTTGAAACTAGACAACCAGGAAAGTACAAGGTGGTGCCCCTGATTGATCACACAAAGTTTTCTTACCCACAATGCCCTGCAAACCACACAATTTGAATAAAATCATACTTTTTCTGTGCATTTCTGTGATTTATTCTTCCTAAATCAGAAGGAATCCACAAAATTCTTACCACCCCCATTCATCACGCTGCCCCAATTGTGTGTCAGAGTCTAGTGCCCAAAACAGGAACGGATAGAACTAAGGTCAATGGAAGTCCTCTCAAAGGGACACTAATTGACCTTGGTTTGATCTGTTCCTGGCACGGTCACTAGCCCTACTCACACAAGTGTGGTATCATTTTTATCAAGAGACTTGGAGGTATGGTAGATGTAGGGAAAGATGTTGCTCCCTACGGATTCCAGAACTTAGTGAGGAAAAGGTATTTTTATTTAAAGTTTGAGGTTTGCAATGGCTTCTGAGTAAGAAAAGCTGGTGAGAGTCAGGCAAGTCACCCCACCTTGGATTCCCCCAGGCGCCTAGGTTTAAAACATTAGTAGGTTTCCCTAGGTAATGGCTGAGCTATGGCCTAAAATCCACAGCTCGCCACATTGCAAAAAAAGGGTCAGTCTCAGCAGAAAAATGTGGTGTGCATCTTGCGTTTTGGTGCCTTTCTTATTGCGGACACTAGGCCTACCCACAGAAGAGTCTTACTGTTTTATCGGGAGACTTAACAGAATAGTAGAACAAGCATTATTACCAATTTTATTTCTCTGCATTAGGGGATTCGAAATGTAAGCCAGTGTGCAAAAAAGTTGGCATTTTGAGAAATGCCCTCTAAATCACATGCTAGTATGTGTACCCACAAATTCAGGGATGTTCATATAATCACTGCTTTAAAACTCCATACCTTGTGCCTATTTCAGAAAAACAGAGTTTTCCTTGATACCTATTTTTCACTCTTTATATTTCACCATATGAATTGCTCTATACCCGGTACACAATGAAAAACCATTGCAAGGTGCAGATCAGTTATTAGGTACCTTGGGTTCTTTGACACCCCACAAACCCTATATATGCCTGACACCAGGAGGGTCTAGCATATGTAATGGTATATTGCTTTTGTAAATCAACTATTGTGATAAAATGTTACAAATGAAAACATTGTCACAAATGGACTTTTTTTGAACACATGTTCAATACTCTTATTTCAACAGTTAGTTTTTGAAGAAAACCTTGAGGGGTCTACACAAATGATCCCTTGCTGAATTCAGAATGTGGTCTACTTTTCAGAAATCTATAGCTGTCGGAGATCACCCATGGATTTCACAGTAGTTTCCACCACAAACTTGAAGAAGGTTGAAAACACAAAAATTAGGGAAAATGGGCTACCTCTTTGAATAATGTCAAAAGTGTGGTACAAAATCGTATTTTTGATTCAGCTCTGCATTTTCCTGAAAGCTGGGAAATTGGTGACTTTAGCACAGCAAACTTTTTGTTGATACCATTGTTAGGAAGAAAAAAAAAACAGATACTTTTTGCAGAGCACGTTTTTCCTATTTTTGCCCAAACAACTCAAAATGTAGCTATATTTTGCCTATTTTCTAAGTCCCCTCCAGGGAAATCCACAAATCCTAGGTACCTTTGGAATCCCCAGAATGTTGGAAAAAAAGGAAGCACCTTTGGTGTAGACACCTTATCTAGAAAAAAAAATTGCAGCGACCTAAGCACGAACTACTCCAAACAGCCCAAACAGGGCTTTACATTCTAGGGGGAAAATGCTTAGCAGCCAAGGAGTTAATAATAATAAAAACAATAATAATGTCAACTGATATACAGCAGTAGATGAGTGTGAAGTTCCATTCTGGACTGGAAAAGGTGGCATCCATTTTGTGAATTGGTCAAACTGTGTAAAATCCAGTTTGAAAGTGACAGGTGTAAGCTAACTGATCCTTCATGTAATCGTCCTCGGTGCTTCATAACATGCTATTATTCACCACATTATTATCTTAGTTTGCTTTGTTACAGCTATCTGTTAACAGCTTCGCCGCGGCGGACATTCCGTGGGGGTGTGACAGAATCAGACGCGTGCGCAGATTGGACGGCCCCCGGACATCCGACGCCCACGCCCACCGTGACGCGTCGAAAATGTTAAAGGATCCATCCGTGAATGTCCATTAGGTCTACACGAGCAGCTTTCACACCACAAAGATGTCTAGCTGAAGGATCCACTTAGGAATTGCTTTCCGTCCCTAAATAGCATTTAATCATAATGTCGAACGGAATGTCACAAAGCCATAGCACTATTGCTTCCCTAGATAAAATCACTTCTTGCTAAATATTAGTTTACTTAACTCACAGCCATAGTCTGTCAGCACTAACCATAAACTATGCTGAACTCTTGAAAGGGCGAAGTCAAAGTCACATGATTTGCTCCTAATGTGAAAATATTCACATTGAACAATCTCGGTCAGTCTACAGTAATCCACGGCACCCTAACAATGAGCATTCATGATCACCTGGATAGAAAATAGGTTGTCTGAAAGACTAAGTCTGCTCTCAGCTGAATGTCTCCACTACTGCAGGCCTTGGCCCCAATCTGACCCAACAAACTAAAGAATACCAGCAGAGCAGTAGGCCCCTTTCTGGAAGAAAAATATTGATATACAACGAACGAAAAAAATGTTTTGAACCCTTATAGACAAACGCAGAAAAGTCTGTGTCTATCTTCTCAGGTAGACGTTTCTGTGTCCTCAGGACAAACTGCCAAAGTTAATTAAATAAAAAAAGCGCATAGCTGAGTTATTGACGCCATTTGGTCATAAGGTTCTATGAAAATGCCAATAACAATAATGAAATGACGAGTTTTGCAAGGGCACCTTCAAAACACGGTCGGTATACAGTAAAGTGGAGACATAGGGAGAGGAGAATACTACCATTCAGTCTCTATTTTCCCCAAACTGGATGCTCAGCGGTCAACCATCAGTGCTCAACTCTGCCTCAAACATGTTTTCCACCTTCTGCTCTACTCTTTCAGGCCGGTGGGAGGTGCCCCTGCATACCCATCATTCTGGATGAGGGACTCGATGAAGCAGGTCATGATAAACCTGAGGGCGAGAGTCTTTTCTTACCCTCCGGGGGGTTTCTTTACAGGCCTGTTTAGAGGCACTTCCCACCGGTCTGGCAGAAGAGAGCGACTTATCTTTTTTAATCAGTTGTCTCATTCCTAAAGTCTGCTATGTGACTGGCACTGGGAATCAAACTCCTACTAGCACTAATGCTATAAGTGGGCAGGTTGTATTGCGTTGAAGTTTTAAAAATAAAATTGCTGTATCAATGTGATTTCAAAGCAGATTATGTATTTACATGTTTTGATTTTAGTATATACTTCCCTAAGGTTCTTTGGTGAAAATGTGCATGTTAAGTAAAAATGGAATATCATTTTAAATCACTATTTTATGGTTGAGGCAGGATGGGTAGGTTTTCCACACGGAGTGTTGGGGGAAATGAATGTACAGTGGTGTACATATAGCATGTAAGATCAGTAACCATCATCATAACGTTTTAATGCAATTTGGGCATTCCCCCACAGGCGTTTGGACTAAGATTCTTGGTGGATGATGCATCTTGAAGCAGTTACAATAGCCTATTCTGTATATAATTAATATACAATTGTACAGGAGATTTGGAGATTCTCCCCAAAAGATAAAAAATTAATACCTTGTGGTCTGTCTGTATGTATCTGTGTTGTATGTAACTTTAGGTGTGAATTGTGTTTGTTGCTAAAGTGCCAGCCTTTGTCTTCTCATTAGTGGTCATCGTGCCCAGCTCTCTTCGGCATCTTTGGTAGCATTTGTCCCCACACCGTTGGTTTCCTCTCCCTTGATTTATACCTTCTGCCTTCTTTACCGACATTTTTCTTATACCTCAGACTATTTTACCTTACAGCGTTTCTGACAAGCAAATGCCTACCATCTACTGCTCCGCTTTCAGGAAAGTCATTTTGTATGAAAGGCGGATTCGTCACTCCTCTCCCCCCTATTCTCTCTTTCAACTCTTCTGTTATGTCAACCTCTTTTACACAGCCTTACTGATGTTCTGTATAAGCCACCTATATATCATATCACATGTCTCTTGCTCTGTATGTATCAGTGACTAATTGTCAGGTGGTCTGTGTATACAGGAAACTTTAGAAGATCTGTGGACGTGGGTGCACGTGTGCCTAGTCTTTGTGCATGTTTGTTTATTTGCAGTTTGACTTTTGTGTGCCTGGATGTCTGGAGTGGTTTTGTTTTGTTTACACATTTGTAGGTATGCACCTATTTTGCAGTTTGGATTTCAAAATGCTGTAAATATCTGGTATTACTATTTCAGTTTAACCATACGCAAATGTTCGTCCTCAGAAGGATGAAAGATTGAGTTGCCTTTGTCAGCCACTCAAACTAATGACCTATATATTGCAACATTCTCAAGGGACCTCAATAAGGAAAATACTACTTACTCAGTATGCATTTGTTCTTGGCAGACAGAGCTGTAGAGTCATATGCTATGCATAGATCGCCATCTAGTGTTGGGTCCAGATGTTTGCACTTTGTTTATTCTTCGAAGAAGTCTTTCCAGTCACAAGGTAGGTGTCTCCTCCTTTCGATGTTAGTGTGCATGGGCATCGACTCCATTGTTAGATTGTTTTCCCGCAGAGGGCGATAATGTCGATAGAAGGAGTAGTAAACGGAGATGTCCATAAATGCATGCATCTAAATAAGATTTTATTGCAACAGGTATAGGTACCCGGGGAGGTGGGTGAGCGTATACGACTCTACAGCTCTAAATGCCAAGAACAGATGCATTCTGTGTAAGTAGCATTTTCCGTCCGAGGCATATGAGGCGTAGATCATATGCTATGCACAGACTATATAGCAGTTATCTCCCAAAGCAGTGGCTAACCCGTATCTGTTGCAGAGGTCTGAAATAGTGTACATAAAACTGCCTGGCCAACTCTAGCTTGTTTTAGTGCCAACACATCTACACAATAGTGTTTTGTGAATATGTGAGGTGTAGACCATGTTGCAGCTTGGTATATGTCAGCTATGGGTGTATATATACTAAGAATGCCATAGAAGCCCCCAGTTAACGTGTAGTGTGCTCTAGGGGGAACTGTTAATGTTCTTTTTGCTTTTGCATAGCATGTTTGAATGCACTTGACTATCCACATCAAACACCTTGGATCATAACTCCACACCAGCAACTGGTGCGGGAGGTATGATTCCACCCTTCTGAAGGGACATATGTGGGTCACAGGTCTACAAGTAGCATCTCTCTTGACCTGGGCAGCACAAAATGGATGCTGCCAGACACAGACACGGGTCTGCCCTCCTTCTGCTGCTGCTGAGCCAATCTCTTGCAGAGGAAGGCATGCCAATAGGCACCCTGTCACAGGGAGGTGTAACCATCTCCCAGACAGGATTTAGTGTATTGGGGCTGGGTGGGTGCACTCTGAGTGCCAGAAAGCCTGCACTGGGGGCACACATTGTGTCCCTGTGCATAGGCTAGCTCAAACCAGTTCTGGGAGCCATTGACCTCTGCTCTGGCACGATACTGGATAAAGGATATGGGTATAGCAACCCCTCTGTCCTGCCCATCCCATAGGAGGGTCTACAGAATCTTTCCAACCCCTTTCCATGGGTATAAAGTGGGTTACCTGATCACAGGACTTTAGATTTTACCTGGCAAGATTCTGCCTGCACGATGCTGGACGACTGAAGAATCTCCCTTGGAGTAAAGAAGTCACTCCTCTGCAAAAGCAGGCACCTAAACGCAAATACCCAGTTTGCTTCTCCCAAGTTTCTGAGGACTCCGAAGATTTCAGCAACACAGGAGGTGGGTTCCCAAAGGTCCCACAGAGGTCGATCTGCCCTCTCATCGATTCTGAGACCAGTATCCCTCATGGGGACCGTGCAACCCGAACGCCTATGCACCGCATACTTTTGCATTTGCATATGCTTAGTGACAATTCTTGAGTCTGTGCTTTGGACTCCGTGTAGTCCAGATGCAGAGCAGTATTTGCACTGAAGATTTCCGGCTTCGACTCTCCGAGTGTCCTATGGGCTGGTGCTTTGCAGACTTGCTTGAGGTCTCCTCGTGATCCCTGGTCCGTTGGCCTGTGGGTCCTGGTGAGGGTCACCTTGCTAATTCTTGGGTTTACCTGGTTGCTCCAGACGTGCCCGACTCCCCATTGCTTGGAGAGTCCCCTGGATCTTGCTGGTCCACACTATAACCTGTTTCCTCTGACCTTGTGGGTTGCAGTTGCCAAAATGTGTTGGTGCTCCAGCCGGACATCGACCCCCCAGATCTCGACATCCTTCGTGGGAGAGCTCACCTCCAGATTCTGGTTGTCCTAGACGTCTCCTGGTCCCCGTGGCTGCAGAGTCAAGCAACCCTTCTTCTCACCTAAAGCACCCAACATTGGTGGACATTCGACTACTGAATCCCTGGTCACCAGAAGTGACCCAGACTATGTCCCCTCTACTTTCAGGTTCCTCTCACCTTGAATCCAGGCTTGGATTCTACCGGACACTCTTCGCCTTCCTGGCAGCAGTACTTCTTTGCAGCTCTCCATTGAAAACAGTGAAGGTTTCCGGCTCCTCTGGCATAGGTAACACGGGTACCTCGGTACTCACTGGTGGGTTGGCCTTAGAACCTCCTAACTTCCAAAGGGTTTGCCCGAAGTCCTCTTAGAAGTGTACTTAACTTGTAATTTTCTGACCCCGACTTTCCTCTAGATTTGTACAGAGCATGCGTCTGTTTCCTCACTGCACCTGTCCTCCGTGGGTTCCCTTTGTCACTCCTCTGGGTGGTTCCATGGGGTCCCAGCGATTCTAAGTGCTCTAGGCACTGTGTCTAGTCAAGTCATCGTTGTTATACCATTTTAAAGGTCTCGACCTACAGCATTGCTTTAGCAATGCTTGCTTGTCGAGATTATAGTAAGCGGTCCGAAAAGTCTACTTAGCTGCGGATTGCGTACAGTTCATGTGAGCCAGGCGCGTGCACATCAAACACAATCAGCCTCAGCATCAGACTTCAAATGAAGCCGCTCCCCCCGCCCCCCCATCAGACTTCAAAGGAAGCCGCTACCCTGCCCCGCCCCACCCCTCATCAAACTTCAAAGGAAGCCGCTCCCGTGCCACGCAATGCCGAGAGCTTGTTCTAGATAGGCGCTTTCGTGATATCAATTGTCCCTTTTACCTGAGCTTAGTTCATCCTCGCATTAACGTGCTTTGACTAGCTAGTTGTCTTCTTGCTAACTTTTAGATCAGCAGTGGCGCTGCCGTATGCGATCTTCTTTTACTTCTAACACATTAACGGCCACCTTGTTTCCATTTATTCAATGCTTCCTTTATTTGTATCCTACACAAAACTCTAGCCCTTTAAGAAACTTTGCCGATCCCCTTGAGCTCGACACGCCTTTCTTAACTACACGATTTTGCATTGGGCTGTTTAAACACCCCTATTTAATTTGCTCTTGTTTCCTGGACCGTTTCTAGCCGTGTTACCAGAAAGACATCGAAGTAGGAATGTTCCTGACCAGCCGCGATATATTTTTTAAATAAACAAGGTACGCCTATTAGCTCTGTGTTCCTAAACGATGACCGTTCTTTTGCTCCTTTGTTTCCTCTTATTCAGCACTTTATATTAAAGTATGTCTGCCTTTGTATTAAGAACTTTTCACATAGCAGACAGATTATCTGGAGCCACGGATTCATGGCCGTAACTCCCTCACCCTCTCACCCTCACTCACCCACCCTCTCACCCTCACACACCCTCTCACCCTCACACACCCTCTCACCCTCACACCCTCACACACCCTCTCACCCTCACCCACCCTCACACCCCCACACACCCTCTCACCCTCACACACCCTCTCACCCTCACACACCCTCTCACCCTCACCCACCCTCACACCCCCTCACCCTCACCACCTCACACCCCCTCACCCTCACACCCCCTCCTTCTCACACCCACTCACCCTCACACCCCCTCTCCCCCCCTCACCCTCACCCACCCTCACCCACCTCCTCACCCTCACACCCCCTAGCCATCAACACAACCTCACCCATTCCCTCACACCCCACACCCTCACCCCCCTTACACCTCCACACCCTCACACCCCCTTGCCCTCACACAACCTCACCCATTCCCTCACACCCCCTCCTTCTCACACCCCCTCCTTCTCACACCCCCTCCTTCACACCCCCTCACCCTCTCACCCTCACACCCCCTCACCCTCTCACACCCCCTCACCCTCTCACACCTCCTCACCCTCTCACACCTCCTCACCCTCTCACACCTCCTCACCCTTTCACACCTCCTCACCCTTTCACACCTCCTCACCCCCACACACCCACACCCTCACACTCCCTCACCCCCTCACACAACCTCACCCATTCCCTAACACACACCCACAACCTCACCCTCACCCCCTCACACCCCCTCACCTTCACACCCCCTCACCTTCACACCCCCTCACCTTCACACCCCCTCACCTTCACACCCCCTCACCTTCACACCCCTCACCTTCACACCCCCTCACACACTCACCCCCTCTCCCTCTCACACACCCACACCCTCCCACCCCCTCACACCCCCCTCACCCTCACACCCCCTCATCCTCACCCCCCTCACACCTCCTCACCCTCATACCCCCTTGCCCTCACACAACCTCACCCATTCCCTCACACACCCTCACCCTCACACCCCTCACCTTCACACCCCCTCACCTTCACACCCCCTCACCCACACAAAACCCCTCACCCACACAAAACCCCTCACCCTCACACAACCCCTCACCCTCACACAACCCCTCACACACCCACACCCTCACTCCCCCTCACACACCCACACCCCCTCACACCCCCCCCACCCTCACCCACCCCCACCCACCCCCTCACATCCTCACCCTTACATCCTCACCCTCACACCCCCTCACTCACACACCCCTCACCCCCTCAACTTCACACCCCCTCACCCTCACCCTAACACCCCCTCACCCAATCTCATCCCTCAACACAACCCCTCACCCTCACACCCCCACACCCTCACACCCCCTCGCCCTCACACCCCCTCGCCCTCACACCCCCTCACACTCACCCTCATCCCCTCACACCCACCTTCACCCTCACACCCCCTCACCTTCACACACCCTCACCCTCACACCCCCTCACCCCAACACCCTCAGACCCCCACACACCCTCACCCTCAACCACCCTCACACCCACCCTCACACCCCCTCACACACTCACCCCCCACACAACCCCCACACCCCCTCACCCTCACCTTCTCACCCACCCCTCACCCTCACGCCCGCACCCCCGTCACCCTCACCCTCACACCCTCACCCCCTCACCCTCACACCCCCTCATCCTCACACCCCCTCACCATCACACCCCCTGACACACTCAGCCCCACACCCCCTCACACACTCACCCCCACACCCCCTCACACGCTTACCCCTCACCACCTCACCTTCACACCCCCTCAAACACCCCCTCACACCCGTCACCCTTACACTCACACCCCCATCACCCTTACCCTCACACCCCCTTACCCTCATACCCCCTTACCCTCACACCCCTTCACCCTCACACCCTCACACCCCCACACCCCCTCGCCCTCACACCCCCACACCCCTTCACACACCCTCACCCATTCCCTCACACACCCACACCCTCACACCCCCTTACCCTCACACCCCTCACCCTCACACACTCTCACCCCCTCACACACACACACACTCACCCCTCACACCCCCTCAGCCTCACACATACTCACCCCCTCACACATCCTCACTCACACACCCCCTCACACATCCTCACTCACACACCCCCTCACTCACACCCCCTCACTCACATACCCCCTCACCCTCACACACCCTCACACCGTCACACCCTCTCACCCACCCTCACACAACCTTCCCCTCACACCCTCTCACACCTTCACCCTCACACACCTTCACCCTCACACACCTTCACCCTCACACACCTTCACCCTCACACACCTTCACCCTCACACACCTTCACCAGCTTAGCACAACAAAACATAGCACAACAAAACATAGCATAACAAAACATAGCATAACAAAACATAGCATAACAAAACATAGCATAACAACAAAACCTGGCATAACATAACAAAACAAAGCATAGCATAGCAAAGCATCGCAAAACAAAGCATAGCATAACAAAACAGCATAACAAAACATAGCATAGGAAAACACAACAAAAATTAGCATACCAAAACACAGCATAGCAAAACAAAGCTTAGCATAGCATAACAAAACATAGCATAACAAAGCATAGCATAACAAAGCATAGCATAACAAAACATAGCAAAACACAACACATAGCATAACAAAACATAGCAAAACACAACAAAGCATAGCATAACAAAACATAGCAAAACATATAATAGCTTAGCAAAACATAGCATAGCATACCAAACACAAGAAAACATAGCATAACAAAACATAGTATAGCAAAACAAAGCATAGCATAATAAAACACAACAAAACGTAGTATAACAAAGCATAGCATAACAAAACATAGCATAGCAAAACAGCATAGCATAACAAATCAAAGCATAGGATAGCAAAACATAGCATAACAAAACAAAACATAGGATAGCAAAACAAAACATAGCATACAGCATCACTCAGCACCACCACAGCATCACTCAGGGGCACCACAACATCACTATGCTCTACCACAGCATCACTGAACGCCACAGCATCACTCGTTCGCCGCCACAGCATCACTCAGTGCCACCACAGCATCAATCTGTGCAACCATTCAACAACAACTGGTTCAAATATGTTCTCTCAATGTTTCAAGCTTTATTACAAATGTAACAAAAAGATGTTAATATTTCACTTCTGTTCTTGGATTTTCGTCACAATAAAATACACTGAACATAATCTTCAGAAACGTTATTTCCAAAAGTCTTAAGCTATTGCCATTATAAATTACAATAACCTATTTAAGTATTAAATATAAAAAAAACGAAAAGCCATTGTTATTTGTAATATCAATACATGTAAGTCACATAAATAGAACACATATTGCATTACAAATGCTATAGGTGTCACATTTGCGAAAGTTATAACTATTGGCATTGTAAATGACAAAGCTATTAATTTAGCTATTTTCAAAAACAAAACAAATAAAAAATTTGTCATTTACAATACCAATAGCTCAAACTTTCCTAATGTGAGACCTATTGCATTGCAAATGCTTGTTTAGTATATGGTTCGGCCTTTCCCTAGAGCCTGCTGTGTAATTTGCTATTTACGAATGTTCTATTGATCCAGTATTGTGTGCTTTGTGCCCTAGTCTCAAATAGAGACTTGTAGAGAGTGTTATATTAATAAATACATATTTTTATATACACACTGTGTGGTTCTCCTTTCATTTAGTCATTTAGTAGGTGATATTCTGGTAAAACAAGCTGCTTTACATTCCTTCAAGGATAAGCCTGAAGGCTGCCCTCCTAGCTACCACTAGGATAGCTTTCAATAAGGTTATCTTTGAGCTCATACATCATAAGGGTTGTGTGGACTGGTATAAGGTGCCCACTTTAACTAGTGGACAGCATTTACCAACCTACCTTCTCACACTCGATAGTTCGGAGTCTTGGTTGGTTTAAGCTGTGATTTTAGCACGTTGACTGTGAAGCCTAGTTCATGTAGTAACCGAATAGTTATGGAAGTATGTTTGAGACATTGTTGGTTTGTGGTGGCCTTGATGAGCCAGTCGTCCAAGTATGGGAAGACATGGATGCTTTGTCCTCTCAGGTGAGCAGCTACTTCTGCCAGACACTTTGTGAAGACTGGGAGCAGTGGGGACTACAAATGGAAGTACTTTGAACTGGTAATGTTGACCCGCTAACATAAATCTGAGAAAATTGCGATGAGCAGGGTGGATTGGAATATGAAAGTAGGCGTCCTTTAAGTCTAGAGTAGACAAAGTCGTCCTTGTGCAAAAGAGGCAGTACCTGTTGAAGTGTTACCATGTGGAAATGATTTCACTGTATGTTAAAATTTAACTCCCTGAGATCTAATATTGGTCTGAGTGAGCCGTTTTTTTGGGGTATTAGGAAGTAAAAGGAGTACACGCCCTACCCTTGTTGATGAGGTGATACGGTTTCTAAAGCTCCCTTTAGAAGTACGACTGTACCTCTTGTTTGAGGAGGTGTATGTGATCCTGTGAAAGTTTGTGTAACTCTTTAGGAATGATTGAAGGAGTGTTGATGAACTTCAGGCAGTAATCAGAACGGATACTCTATAGAACCCATTTGTCTGTTGTTATTGACTGCCAAATTGGTAGGAAATCTGACATTCTTCCCCCAACAGGTGTTAAGTGGTTGGGAGGAAGTACAGGTCAGTCACTGCTTTGTATTGGAGGGGGAGGTTCATGTGTTTGAACCGCTACCTTTGCTGTTGTTTCCTCTGTAACCCCCTCTGTAGTAATATTTAGAGGCAGAGGGTGGGTTATTACCATTGCATGTGGATGTAGTGTCTGAGGATCAGTTTTGGACCCTGCTCGATAAAATGAGCGCCAAAAGGAACCACAGCCTTGTGTTGACTAAAGGGCTCCCTTAGATTTGGCCACTACGGTGTCCTTTTTCATTTTCTCTAATGAAGAATCTACCACTGGGCCAAAGAGGTGTTCATTATCAAAAGCTGTATTTAGTTTGGACCTCTGGTTTGAACTCAGATATACATAGCCAAGCGTGCCTTCTTAAAAGGACACTGGTGTTTACCGCTCTAGCAGCTGTGTCTATAGCATCTAGGGACCATCACATTTGATTATTCAAAATCAGTTGACCCTCTCTCACTAGGTCTTGAGTTTTAGTTCAATGCCCTTGTGGTATAAATGCACAAGTTACTTACTTGTGTAACGATATATCTGTAAGAGACATTAGTTTGTGATAGATTCCTTACCTTAGAATATCCCCAGGCGTCAGGCAGGATCCGGAAAATTTTTCTGCTAAGTAGTACCTCTGCCCGCCAGTAGGTGGCGCCCTGCAGCTCCGCGTCCATCACTGGCATCGTAGGCGCCAAGATGACGCCAGGGAGAGTACTTAGGCATCACCCATGCGCACTGACGTCAGTTCTGTGCACAACTATTCCGCGCTGAAACGCAGTCATGCAAGAGACTGACCATTGGTGCATACAACTAGGGCCCTAAAAGGGGATGACCGTAACCCTAATAATCAGTTCGCAGACGGGGAGGATGGACGGGGCGCTAAGGAAGCTATCACCAACTAATGTCTCTTACAGATATATCATTACACAAGTAAGTAACTTGTGCATCTGAAAGAGACACGTTAGTGATAAACTCCTTACCTTAGAATCGATACCCCAGCAATACCAACCCCAGTGGAGGGTCTGCGAACAGGATTACACCAGAAAGTCACAGAACGGCCGAAGAAGCCATCTGCCAAGGCAGTAGTGCTTGGTAAACGTGTGCAGCGAGGCCCACGTTGCTGCCTGACAAATATCCTGCAGGGGAACACCGCGTCACAAGGCAGCAGTGCCAGCTGTTGCCCTGGTGGAATGGGCACGCAGCACCACAGGAGGCTCCTTCTTGGTCAAGGAGTAACATGCTTTTATGCACAGTACGACCCACCGGGAGAGGGTTCGTTTGTGCACCGCCAACCTTTTTTGGCACCTACGTATTATTATTATTATGTTTCTTATATAGCGCCAGAATCGACCCCCGAAGGGGTATCTCCGCGCTTGCCTTGGGAACCCGTCCTGGCTTTTCCCTGTGAGATAGCCCCTACAGGGCATCCCCAAGGTGAAAGCCAGGCATCCCGCCGCGGGGGGGCCGTTGTGGAGATTAAGCAAGCTTAATGCCCAGAGCTGCAGAGTGTGAACCCATGATTAGGTCAGGCACCGAAGTGAGAATTATCGAGTCCAGGGACATTTGTGCTCAAGACCCTGCCGCGTCGGGAATCGAACCCTGGTCCCGGGTCTGACCTCTGCTTCAGGGTCTGCCTGCTCTAACCAGTGAGCCACACTTCTCCACACAAAAAGAGGATAATCCACCCAGAACTGCTGTGTATGCTGCAGATAGAATGCGAGCGCACGTTTTGGGATCAGACGGTGGAGCCTCTCCTCTTCCCTTGAAGGATGCAGAGGCGGAAAGAAGGTGGGTGTTGGACAGGCCTCGTGGAAGGCCCGCTCCCTCCCCGCATGGCGGGGCCCGGACCCCTGCTCTACCTGTATCCAAGACAAGAACCATGTATCCAAGACAAGAACCATCCCGGCAACCCACCGGGGCAACCCACGGCCCGTCCACAACGGAACTCCAACTCCTGAACACCCCGGTATCGGCTGGCCCGGGCCCCCGTCAGTACCACTGCCCCGGCCCAGCCGCCATTTTTGGACACTACACGACAAGGCCGCGTGGCCTCGGATCGACCCCAACCCTGGGCCTGGCCAGGCCCCGACATCGAGGCACCACCATCCACCCAGGAGGTGAAGAGACCACTTGGCAGGTCAATGGGAGAAGGAGTGTCAACGGCTCCCCTCCGCCAGGTGTCGATCGCCCCCGGCCTCCCCGGGCGCTGGCTCCACCCCCCTGCTGGGTGTCTGGACTCCCTCATCCCGGACCTCCTGACCTCCAAGTGCGAGGGTCCGGACATCAAAGGAGGCCAGACCTATAACTGGGGCAGCTCCAGAGCAGGAAGGCAGTTGTATCCTGGAGTCGAGATACACCGAGACAAACTCATCCTTGGAGGCCTGCTGGCGCTGCTGCGGCCCTTTCTTGTGAACCATCTTCGAAGCCTGCTGGCGCTGCCGCGGCCCTCTCTTGTGAATCATCTTCGAAGCCTGCTGGCGCTGCCGCGGCCCTCTCCATCGTGAACCATCGTCCAGGCCTGCTGGCGCTGCCGCGGCCCTCTTCGTCGTGGACCATCTTCCTAGCCTGCTGGCGCTGCCGCGGCCCTCCTCATCGTAAACCATCCTCGAAGCCTGCTGGCGCTGCCGCGGCCCTCACCACCTCGAACCATCTTCGTAGCCTGCTGGCGCTGCCGCGGCCCATCTTTGCGAACCCTCAAGCTCAAGGATTGTGAGCTCCATCTCTTGCTGTTCCAGTACCGGCCCGGTACTAAGACTGTCCCGCTACCCATTTTCCCTACAGAGACTAGAATTGGCAGGATCCTCGTATCCTGGCCCCGCTGTATCGTTTATCACCTTGCCTCAAGATTCGTATATAAAGTGTGTCGAACTCATCTTTGTGTGGTGTCCATCTGTGGGGGGGAAGTTACTTGTCTGTACGATCACCGGAGACGGCCCTCACCGGAGGCCTCTCCCCCTGTACTCGGCCGACCCTCCAGGTCTCCGTCTAACATTGGTGGCAGGGCCGCGGCAGCGCCAGCAGGCCTGGACGATGGTTCACGATGGAGAGGGCAGCGGCAGCACCAGCAGGCTTCGAAGATGGTTCACAAGAGAGGGCCGCGGCAGCGCCAGCAGGCTTCGAAGATGGTTCACAAGAAAGGGCCGCAGCAGCGCCAGCAGGCCTCCAAGGATGAGTTCGTCTCGGTGTCTCTCGACTCCAGGATACAACTGCCTTCCTGCTCTGGAGCTGCCCCAGTTATAGGTCTGGCCTCCTTTGATGTCCGGACCCTCGCACTAGGAGGTCGGGAGGTCCGGGATGAGGGAGTCCAGACACCCAGCAGGGGGGTGGAGCCAGCGCCCGGGGAGGCCGGGGGTGATCGACACCTGGCGGAGGGGAGCCATCGACACTCCTTCTCCCATTGACCTGCCAAGTGGTCTCTTCACCTCCTGGGTGGATGGTGGTGCCTCGATGTCGGGGCCTGGCCAGGCCCAGGGTTGGGGTCGATCCGAGGCCACGCGGCCTTGTCGTGTAGTGTCCAAAAATGGCGGCTGGGCCGGGGCAGTGGTACTGACGGGGGCCCGGGCCAGCCGATACTGGGGTGTTCAGGAGTTGGAGTTCCGTTGTGGACGGGCCGTGGGTTGCCCCGGTGGGTTGCCGGGATGGTTCTGGTCTTGGATACATGGTTCTTGTCTTGGATACAGGGAGAGCAGGGGTCCGGTACCGCCATGCGGGGAGGGAGCGGGCCTTCCACAAGGCCTGTCCAACAGTGGGCAATGTGATGGTCTGCCCAATGAGGAAGGGCGTGACATCCTTTGGCAAGAAAGAAGGACAAGTCCTGAAAACCACCTTGTCCGGATAAATAGAAGGAAAGGAGGTTTAGAAGAAAGAGCTTGGAGCTCACTCACTCCTCAGGAAAGGTGATAGCTACCAGGAAAGCCGTCTTGAGAGTAAGAAGACGTAAGGGACAGTTATGAAGGGGCTCAAAGGGAGCGCACATCAGAAAAGTCAAGACAAGATTCAACTCCCACTGAGGCATTATGAAGGGTACTGGTGGAAACGTATGCGTAATGTCTTTAAGAAAACGGTTAACAACCGGGGACTTAAAAAGAGAAGTCTGATCTGGAAGCCGCAGAAAGGCAGAGATGGCCAAAAGATAACCTTTGATAGTGCCCAGAGCAGAGCCCTGCTGGGCCAAAGAGAGAAAGAACAGAAGAAAGGGGAGCCACAGCCTTTGCTCTGCACTATGCTACAAATCTGTTCCACCTGCAGGCGTATACCGTTTTGGTGGAGGGCGCCTAACTGCCAGAATGACATCACAGACTTCGGCAGGAAGATCGAAAGGTGTCAATTGTCGCCGCTCAATCTCCAAGCATGGAGGTGGAGGCTGGACAGGTTCGGGTGGAGGACCGTCCCCCGCTGCTGCGACAGAAGGTTCTCCAGAAGAGGCAGACGGCGGGGATCAATGCTCATACTGAGTAGCTCTGGATATCAAACTCTTCAAGCCCAGTCCGGAGCCACAAGAATGACTTGGGCCTGGTCGCGCTTGATCTTCTTCAGCACTCTGGGCAGAAGTCATATAGGCGGAAAGGTGTACAACATACCGCAGCTCCACTCACGATGAAAAGCGTCGCTGAGCGAGTACCACCTTGGAAATTCCAACACGCAAAACCGATGACATTGCGCGTTCTCTTTGGTGGCAAATAAATCTAACCAAGGAAGGCTCTCCCACTGCTGAAAGAGATCTAGCGCCACGTCCGAGTCAGACGCCATTCGTGATCCATCAAGCACCGTCGGCTGAGTTTGTCCGCACTGGCGTTCAGAGAACCTGCCAGGTGTTGTACCACCAATGTAATGCCTTGACGTTCCAGCCATGTCCAGAGGCACAGAGCCTCCTGACATAGGGCCCAGGACCCCACCTCGCCTTGTTTGTTGCAATACCACATGGCGGTGGTGGTGTCCGTGAACACCTGCACTACACTTCCACTGACAGAGGAAAGGAATGCTTTCAGTGCAAGCCGGATCTCCCACAGCTCCAGAAGGTTGATATGGAGCCAGGACTCCTCCGGAGACCAGAGGTCTCTGATCTCCCCTCTCCCATGTGGCCTCCCCATCCCAGGAGGGATGCATCTGTCACCACTGTATGCTCCAGTTGGGGAGGGGAGAGGGATCTGCCATTGACCTAATCACAATTCGTGAGCCACTACTTCAACTCTCGTGCAGCGCCCTCCGAGATCTGGACGAGATCTGACAGGTTGGCCGGATACTATGCCCACTGGAACTTCAGGTCCCACTGCAGAGCCCGCATACGTCATCTGGCATGCATCACTAGCAGGATGCAGGAGGCTATTGGGCCCAGAAGCCGGAGGGTCATCCTGACTGGAACCCGGGATAGAAGCTCAAAGAGTGGAAACATAGCCCGAATATCCCGGACTTGCTGTTCGGGAGGATAAACCCGAAACAGTGTCAAATCCAGAACTGCTCCGATGAAGGGGAGCTTCTGAGAGGGACTCAGGTGCGACTTCGGCACATTGATGGAGAACCCGAGCAAGTGCAGGAGGTCGGCCGTAGTCTGGAGGTGGGTGACGACCGCGTAGGGCGAGCCCGCCTTCAACAGCCAGTTCTCGAGGTAGGGGAAGACAGGCAGCCCTGACCTGCGCAGATGAGCTGCGAACACCGCCATCACCTTCATGAACACCCGAGGGGCATTGGTAAAGCCGAAGGGGAGCACGGCAAACTGAAAATGCTCCTGGCCTACCGTGAACTGCAGGTAGTGCCGTTGGGCCAGCAGGACGGGATGTGGAAATAGGCGTCCTGCAAGACCAATGCCACCATCCAGTCTCCAGGGTACTGGGCAGCAAGGACCTGAGCCAGAGTTAGCATCTTGAACTTCTCCTTCAGGAGGAAGCAATTGACGTCCCGGAGGTCCAGGATGGGGCGTAGTGGAGGTGGACTGACCCGCTCGCTGATTACGGGACTCGCCCCTGTGGAAGCCATAGCCACGCTGGGGCTGGTTCTGCACAGGCTTAGCGGAGGAGCGCGCTTGGGTGCTTTTACCCTGGCCATGAAAGGAACGAAACCCAGACGTGGCAGGGGCCTTTATGGAAAGACCCAAAGACTTGGCTGTGGCGTGCAAGTCTTTAAAGCGCTCCAGGGCATTGTCCGCCTTGTCACCAAATAGACAGAAGCCATCAAAGAGCATGTCCATAAGCGAGCTCTGGACATCGGGTGAGAACCCAGTGGAACGCAACCAGGCGTGGCGCCGCAACGCCACAGTCGTGGAAATCGCCCTGCCCAACGAATCAGCTGTGTCCAAACCACACCTGATGGCAAACTTCGCCGCATCCTTGCCCTCTGCAATCGCCTGGGAAAGGACAGCCTGGACCTCCTCAGAGCACTGAGGCAGAACCTCCGCCACCGTGTCCCACACTGCGTGGGAGTAACGGCCCAATAAGCAGGCGGTATTAACCGAACTGAAGCCCAAACTGGCCAAGGAGAACAACCCCTTGCCATATTGGTCCAGCCTCTTAGAGTGCTTACCCGGCAGAGCCGAGGGAAAGGCACTCTGTGATGTCGAGGCCTGAATGACCAGACTCTCAGGCGTAGGGTGAGGGGTCAAGAAGGCAGGATCACCAGGCGCCAGATGATGACGTCTAGCGACGTTCTTATCCACTGGTGCTCCCGAGGCCGGCCGCAACCAAGTATCCAAGATGACTTCCGAAATGGCCTCATTGAAAGGGAGCAGCATCTCTGACGACATGGACGCCGTCTGGAGCACCTCAGTAAGAAGGTTTATCTTAAGGCCCACCATAGGGAGGTGGAGGGCCTCCGCAGCTCGACACAGCACCACAGTATAGAAAGCGCCCTCCTCCATTGTAGGCGGAGGGGAGGCAAACCCCAGGTCAGAAGACACATCAAGTACACCTGCATCTTTAAGGTCATCAACCCAATCCTGCTCGAAATCACATTGCCGCGCAAGGGGGTCCTCAGAGACGTCCCTGTTGTCGTCCGGCTCCGGGGTAGAAGGAGCCAGCCGCGGCGGCAGGGCCGGACCCAGAGACGGGGTCAACAGCGCCGGGAGCGATGCCAGTCGGGGCCGCGCCGGAGCCGCATCCCAACGGGAATCCCAAGCCGGAACAAAATGGTGCGGGAACGGGGTAGGGGCAGGATAAAGGGCAGCCAGTGCGGCGCCTGTGGCGGAGTCAGGGGGGGGCGCTGGGGCCGGATCCAAGGGTGGTGCCGGGGCCGGAGCAAGTGGTGCAGCACCTTGTGCCGCCGGGGACGAGGGCGCTGGATCTAGTGGCTCCGAGGCTGGCACCAGAGGTGGTGCCGCCAGGCCAACAGGATCTAGACACTGGACCGCGGGGCCCGAAGGTGCGCCGGCGGGAGCCCGGGGCCTGTAAAGGTGGTCCAAGGCAGCAAGGAACTCTTGCACCTCTTTGGGAGCCGCTGACGGACGCGGGTATAGCGGGTAAGCCGATGGGACTCCCAGGCTCTGGAGGAGCCGCAGGGGCAGAGCCCCTGTCCCCCACCGGGGAGCAACGGGGGGGACGTCGGAGAGCAAACGTGCTTAGTAAATAGTTGGGTTCAGGTGATTTCAGTCGGGCATGGTGTTCTTCGACTTCTTATTATGGTGTCGCTTACCGGAATCTGAAGGGGAAGACTTAGAGTCCGAGGAGTGACAGTTCCGGTCCCGCAAACGGCTCCTAGACCAGGAGACGCAGTGAGAGGAATGCCAGACCTCCAGCAACTTCCGACGCCGCACCCACAAGGCCTTCGGGGCCATGGCACGGCAGTCCCGGGAGTCATGGTCATGCTCCAGGTAGTAGAGGCAGACATCACGTGGGACCGCCACCGACATATTACGGTGGCACGACCCGCAGGACTAAAAGCCGGGCATCCCTGCGTGCAGCAAGAACAAGAAAAGGAGACAAAAGTCTGGAAAAAGTGGTCAAAAAATTACCGAGGTTCGTGTTCAATCCGTATCTGCGCTTTTCGGCGCGGAAAAAGAAAGAACTGACGTCAGCGAGCATGGGTGGCACCTAAGTACTCTCTGTGACATCATCTCAGCGCCTACGACGCCAGTGACGGACGCTGAGCTGCAGGACGCCATCTACTAGTGCGCAGATGTACTGCTAAGGAGAAAAACTTTCCGGATCCAGCCTGTCTGCGGATATTTTAAGGTAAGGAATCTATCACTAAGGTGGCTCTTTCAGATTGGAGTGATTGTTCCATTTCGTTCCAGTGTGCACGGTCGTATCTGGCTAGCAACGCTTTTGTGTTAGATATGCGCCAGAAGTTTGCTGCCTAAGAGGCCACCCTTTTCCCGGAAGCATCGAGGAACTTAGATAGTTTTTCTGGGGGTGGAGCATCTCCTCTAGTTTGGGAGTTGGCTCTTTTACGTGCATTGGAAACCACTAATGAATCTAATTTTATGTACATTGGATCAGATGGTGGAGACGTATATTTTTTTATCTACCCTAGGGGTAATGATACGTGCCCTGACCGGATCATTAAATATATCGTCGACATGCCTAATTTTGTGTATGGCTAAGGGTGTCAAAGATGAAATCCTCTTCGAGGGACTTTTATGGAGCTGCACCCCATGATAATTAACCGCTCAACCCAGCAATTCAATGTACACTGTCATCTGGTGGAGAGGGCTTGGTAGGGTATAAGTCAGGATCATTGCCTGGTGGCGAGTCAGTGTTGTAGTCCTCTCATGGGTCTGTAGGAATTGGCTGAGTATCATCATCCCCATCATCCTGATTGCCAGGTGTATGTGGCGGTGAATTCTCTGGTGAAGTTGGCACAGGTAGAGACAGAGAATGGGGTGATGGAATATTACAAGGAGGAGGGGAAGGGTTAGTTCCTACTGTTCTCTTCTTTCTGCATCAGTTCTTTTTAAAGTCACTTTTGTGGTAATATGTCCAGTAGTGGGATAAATGTACAACACTTTGTTTCGGGTTCGGTTTATCGAGCGGTTTGTGAGCGCATAGGTGCATCAGGCAGTTTCGACGCCGAAGATTTCGGTGCTGACGGCTTAGGGGTTGGGGTTTTCAGATCCGAAGTGTTTCGGTACCTGACTTAGAGGTTTTCGGCTCAGTGCCCGATTTGGTTTGAGGCTTATCGGAGCCGGAAGGCTTTTATATAGGCTTTGGTGCCGAGCCTGAATTCGGGGCTTCAGAAGCATGGTCTCGGTGCCGACAGGAGCCCGAGGGCCCGTGTTGGTCCGGAGCCTTCTTTTTCGGTGGATTTAGGGGCGAGGGAGGATCTGTACTTACAGTTCGCTGTCCAAGTGGGATGTCTTCATCCTGATCGGTTTCTGTTCTTCCTCGGCCCGATGGCAACGCCGGCTTCTTCCTCCGATTCATGTCCGAAGAGGTCTGGAATAGAGCCTGTGTGCTGGCTCTGCATGTTGTGACAACGAGCCAGATGGTCGCGAAGCGTCTTCTTGGAGCGGAAAGATCTGCACTCCTGTTCACTGTGCTCAGGGGACAAGCACAAGTTACACAATTCGTGTGAGTCGGTGCGCGGATACTTCCCGTGGCACCGAGAGCAGAATTTAAATTGAGTTCGTTCTATCGACTGCGAGTCAAACCGACACGGGTAGGCCTACCACGAGCTCTGAGTAACACGACACGCGAAGAATGGAATACGCGATTGGAAACCATACCGTCAAGGTAGAGATACTTGCGCACTGAGGGAACCCGAAGGAACGGTGTCGAACTGGAGCGTAGCGACTAACATCCAAACCCGATGGCAGAAAAAAACAATCTATCAATGGAGTCAATGTCCTTGCGCACTAGGAGTCACCTACCTCGCGACAGGAAAGTCTTCTTCCAAGAAAAACACAGTGCAAAGATCCGGAACCAACACTAGATGATGATCTATGCATAGCATATGATCTACAGTTCATATGCCTTGAACATAAAGAACAATAAAGACATTAAACAGCCTACATTAGGGGGATGTTCTCCGTCCACATAATATGCGTGATGATTAAAAAGTTCAGGTATAGACTGTCTACTAATATGTATGTCCTCAGTGATGCTGTTGAACCCATACAGAACACACACAAATAAGATTACACTCCTACACTAAGCAACCATGTAACTAGTGCTCTTTTTATGCTTGCTTTCTTTCTCCTATAATGATCCACCAATTACGAATACAATTTTCAAAACACAAAACCTTGACAATGCTGTGCAAGAACAAATATTCTATTTCTGTTGTGCATATCATAGTTTGTGTAGTCATGCAAGGGAGCCAGGAATCACATCTACTAGGGCCTTCTTAGAGACCTACTAGACTTGCACAAACGTGGTCCAGCTAGTTACCAGACTGCAAGGAACACACATTCCAAGCATTAAAAATGACTGAGGAGTAGGAGAAAGGGAAAGATGGGAGAGATAGAAGGAGGGCAGGAATAAAAAAAAAAGAGAAGAAAGAATGATAGGAAGAGACAAAGTCAGATAACAACTGAAAGGTAAGAAAATAGAGTGAGAATAACATATAAAGATAGTGAACAACAGAATGATGAAGAGGTAGAGAAAGATGGAAGAGAAAACATGGAAATGCAGAAAGAGTGGAAAGATACATCAGGAGAGACACGACACAGACAAAACACAGAAAGACAAAATTGAGATATAGACAGTGAACGAGTGAAAGAAAAAGGCCAAGATAGACAAGTGGGAAGAGATAAAGACTATGAGAGATGAATAAAGGTGGAGTAAAAGTAAGATACATGGGGGAGAGAGAAAGATTAGAGACCTAAAGGTCACAAAAGACACTGAGATACTTAAAGAGATAGAGAGACAAGTCAGTTGTCAAGAGAAAGAAAGACAAAGAAAGAAACAAAGACAAACTATAAGAGAAAAGCTAAGAGAGGCATAGAAAGAGAGAACTGAGAGTCACAGACAGACAGAATGTGAGACAGATAGAAAGTGAGGGAAAAAGAATGTGGGGAGAGCTAACAATGGAGAGGTCAAGAAAAACAGAAGAGATATCAGCTTAAATTTTTATCTAGTTATCCGACGATCTATAATCTATTTACCTAGCTCTGTTAATATATTTCTGTACCTCTATCTATGTCTATATCTGTTTCTGTGACAAAGCCTTTCTTTATATCTGGCTGTCTATCCATCGGTAGCTGATTATCTTTGTTTATCAAGCTGTTGATATCGATCTACCTATCTATCTATCTATCCTACATACATGGGTGATTTTACTGCACAAAATGCAGTGACATAGAAGCACAAGTTACTTACCTCACGCTCCGATATATCTGTAAGAAACATCAGTAGTGATATATTCCTTAGGTTAGAATTACCCCTGCGAAGGTGGCATTGTGCGGCTTCGCGTCCGTCGTAGGCATCATGATCGCCGGGATGACGTCTCGGCAGCTACTTAGACGCCACCCTCGCGTGCGGACTTCAGATCTGTACAATACTTTCTGCGCCAGGAACGCAGAGCCATGCAAGATACTGACCACTGGTGCCTTGAAACTAGGGCCTTGAAAGGGATGACCTTAACCCTAAAAATCAGTTCGCAGAACGGGGAGGATAGGTGGGGCGGTATGGAATCTATCACTACTCATGTTTCTTTCACATATATCGTTACCAAAGGTAAGTAACTTTTGCATCTGAAAGAAACACGTAGTGATCGATTCCTTACCTTAGAATAGATACCCCCGCTATACCAACCCCAGAGGTGGGTCTGCGAACCAAGGTCACAATCTTAAAGTCCTGGAGAACAGAACGGCCAAAGAAGCCGTTTCACCGGACTTGTCTGGCCAGGCAGTAATGCTTGGTTAACGTGTGCAGCGAGGTCCACGTAGCTGCCTGACAGATGTCATGCAAGGGATTTCCCTGTCCCACAACAGTAGTGGTTGCTGTCACCCTGGTAGAATGGGTGCGTAGCCCCACTGGAGGCTCCTTTTTATCCAAAGAATAAAAAGCCTTTATACACAGAACGACTCACCGATGGTCCGCTCGTGTACGGCCCGAACTTTCTTCGCGCCCACGTAGCCAACAAAGAGCTGGTCATCCACCCGGAACTGTTGAGTGGGGTTCAGGTAGAATGAGAGCGCACATTTTGGGTCCAGGCAGTGGAGCCTCTCTTCCTCTTTTGTGGGATGCGGAGGCGGAAAGAAAGTGGGCAACGTGATGGTCTGCCCGAAGTGAAAGCAGTGACAACTTTAGCAGAAAAAATGGACGAGTCCTTAGAACAACTTTGTCCGGATGGACAGAGAGGAAAGAAGGTTTAGAAGAAAGCCTGGCGCTCACTCACTCTTCCGGTAGTGGTGATGGCAACCGGGAAAACAGTCTTTAAAGTAAGAAGACAAAGAAGGCAGTTGTGAAGTGGCTCAAAGGGATCACACATCAGATATGTCTGAACCAGATTCAAGTCCCACTGAGGCATTATGAAAGGAACAGGAGGAAAAAGAGGAGTAAGGCCTTTTAAGAATCTACTTACAACTATGCAAAGGGAAGGCCGTTCTGGAAGCCGTAAAAAGGTTGAAATGACTAAGAGATAGTTCTTGATAGTGCCCAGAGCAGAGCCCTCCTGGGCAAAAGAAAGTAAGAATAGAAGAACCTCTGAAAGAGGGACGGAAGGGGATCCACAGCGTTTGCTGGGCACAATGCCACAAACTTATCCACCTGCAGGCGTATACGGTCTTACTGGCCGCCAAGATTACATTACAAACTTCGGGAGGCAGGTCAAAAGACGTCAACAGCTGCTGCTCAATCTCCACGCAAGGAGGTGGAGGCTGGACAGGTGCGGGTGGAGGACCGTCCCCTGGTGTTGCAACAGACGATCCTCCAAAAGAAGCAGTCAGATTGGCCGATTGGCCAGATCAATGGCCATGCCGAGTAGGTCGGGATACCATACTCTTCTAGCCCAGTCCGGAGCCACAAGAATGACATGGGTCCGGTCGAGCTTGATCTTCTTCAGCCCTCTTGGTAGAAGTGGTATAGGCGGAAAGGAGTATAGTAGACCGCAACTCCACTCGCGACGAAAAGTGTCGCCTAGCGAGGGTCGCCTTGGAAATTCCAATGCGCAGAACTGATGGCATTGCAGGTTCTCTTCGGTGGCGAATAGATCTAACCAAGGCTCTCCCTACTGCTGAAAGAGACCTTGCGCCACGTCCAAGTTCATACGCGATCAATCATGTACTTGGGGCTGTGTTCGTCTGACCTGGCTTTCAGAGAACCTGCAAGTGTTGAACCACCAGGGAAACACCCTGGTGTTCCAGCAAAGTCCAGGGGCACAGAGCCTGTTGTGGTGTTGTCCAGAAGGTTGATGTGGAGCTCGGACTCTGCCGGAGACCAGAGGTCTCTGATCTCCGTCTCTCCCATGTGGCCACCCCAACCCAGGAAGGACGCGTCCGACACAACTGTATGCTCCGGATGGGGAAGGGAAAGGGATTTGCCATTGACCCAATCGTGATTTGTGAGCCACCACTGCAGTTGTCGTGCAGTGCCCTCCGAGATCTGGATGTGATCGGACAGGTTGCCCCGATGCTGTGCTCACTGGAACTTCAGGTCCCACTGCAGAGCCCGCATATGCCAACTGGCATGATCCACTAACAGGATGCAGGAGGCCATCAGGTCCAGGAGCCGGAGGGTCATCCTGACTGAAACCCGGGATAAAGGCTGAAAGATCGGAATCATTGCCTGAATATCCCGGACTCGCTGCTCGGGAGGATAAACCGGAAACTGCGCTGAGTCCAGCACCACTCTGATGAAGAGGAGCTTCTGAGAGGGAATCAGGTGTGACTTCAGCTCATTGATGGAGAACCCCCCAAATGCAGGAGGTCGGCCGTAGTCTGGTGGTGGGAGATGACTGCCTGGGGCGAGCCAGC
Organism: Lissotriton vulgaris; assembly: GCF_964263255.1. NCBI lineage: Eukaryota > Metazoa > Chordata > Amphibia > Caudata > Salamandridae > Lissotriton > Lissotriton vulgaris. Next base: position 1,059,282,036 of record NC_141693.1, on the reverse strand, counting down.
CTTCAACAACCAGTCGTCAAGATCGGGGAAAGACTAGACAACCTGATCTGCGCAGATGAGCTGCAACCACCGCCATCACTTTCGTGATGAGGGACGCTGGTTAGGCCAAAGGGGAGCACGGTATACTGAAAGTGCGCGTTGCCTACCGTGAACTGCAGGTAACACTGTTGAGGCCGGTTGGAAGAGGATGTCGAAATATGCGTCCTGCAAGTCCAACGCTACCATCCAGTCTCCAAGGTCGAGGGCAGACAAGACCTGAGCTAGTGTCAACATCTTGAACTTCTCCTTTCGGAGGAAGCGGTTGCTGTTCCTGAGGTCCAAGATAGGACGCAGGCCCTTGTCCTTGTTGTTGACCAAACAGTAGTGCGAAGAACAACCACAACCTACTTCTAGCCCAGGAACGCGCTCAATGGCCCCCTTGGCCAAGATGGCCATGACTTCCTGCTGAAGATGGTCCCCCGACATGCGGTGGTATTGAGGTGGCGTGGCTGGAGGGGTAGTCTTGAAGGGGAGGGAGTAGGCCCTTTGGACTATTTGCAGCACCCATCTGTCCGAGGTGATGTTGCGCCAGTGGGGGCGATGATGGCGAATCCTGCCACCCACTGGCGTCTGATGGGGATGAAAGCTCGAACTAGGAAGGCTTGGAAGTGGATGTTGCGAGGGTGGAGGTGGACTGACCCGCCTGCTGGCCCCCATAACCACCTCGGCGGTTCCCACATCCGCGCTGAGGTTGTTGTTGCGCAGGCCTGTGACTCTGAAGAGAATGTGGTGGGCACCCCTTCGGTGGCCGCGAAAGGAGCAAAAAGCAGAAGGCGGAGGAGAGCGAGTGGCCGACAGGCCCAGTCCATAAAGTGGTCCAACGCACTATTTGCCTTATGGCCAAAAAGGCGAATGCCATCAAAGGGCATGTCCATTAGAGTGTTCTGTACATTCCCTGGGAAGCCAGTTGTCCTCAACCAGGCGTTGCGCCGAAGCGCCACCATTTGGGAAATTGCCCTGCCCAGCGAGTCGGCGATATCAAGCCCTCAACGAATGGTGAACTTAGCTGTGTCTCTCCAGCTGCTATAGCTTGGGAGAGTACTGTCCGTGCCTCCTCCGGACAGTTGAGCAACACCTGCGCAACTGTGTCCCACACAGAGTGGGAATAGTGGCCCAAGAGGCATGCAGTGTTCACCGACCGCAGCCCTAAGCTGGCAGATGAAAACAGCTTCCTGGCAAGCTGCTCCAGCTTCTTGGATTCCCTATCCGGAGGTGTGGAAGGGAACGTGCTCTGTGAAGCAGAAGCTTGAACAACTAAGCTCTCAGGAAAGGGCTCCGAAGAGGTTGCCGCCAGCTAAAGCACTTCTGTTGGGAGGTTAGTCCTGACAGCCACTGTAGGGAGTTTGAGGTGGAGGGCCTCAGCCGCCCTATGCAACACCTGCGTAACAGGCTCTCCCTCCTCCATAGTCACGGTAGGAGGAGACAGCATGCCAAGGTCAGGTGAGGTGTCAAGACCACTGGCTTCCTCAAAGTCCTCTGCCCAGTCCGGATCATAGTCACACTGTTGTGTTAGAGGATCCTCAGACCCCTCACAGTGCTCCCCTTCCTTCAAAGTCTGCGAAACAGGCTAAAAATAAGGAGGTCGGACATAGGGGTAGAAAGGCCCCATCGGTGTCTGGATCGGCATCAAGTGACGCCGATCCGGCGCCATGTCCGGGCTGAACCTGGGGCCGACATCGGGGTAGCACCGGACAACGTCGGAGGTGGTACCGGAGGAGGGGTCGACACCGGTGGAGGTGTTATTAGGTCAACCAGTGTCGCCCGCGATCCGAGCCCGGATCCAGGGGGGTCCTGCGGCGCCAGGGCCGAAGTCGACGGTAGCGGTTTAGGGTAGTGTTTGTGTAGTGTAGGATAGTGTTTTAGGGTCGGGTTGTGGGTGTAGTGTAGGGTAGTGTTTGTGTAGTGTAGGGAAGTGTTTTAGGGTTTAGGGTAGTGTTTGTGTAGGTTAGAGTCATGTTTTAGGGTAGTGCTGTAGTGTAGGGTAGCGTTTGTGTAGTGTAGGGTAGTGTTTTAGGGTTTAGTGTAGGGTTGTGTTTGTGTAGTGTAGGTAGTGTTTTAGGGTTTAGGGTAGTGTTAGTAGTGTTTGTGTAGTGTAGGATAGTGTTTTAGGGTCGGGTTGTGGTGTGGGTGTAGTGTAGGGTAGTGTTTGTGTAGTGTAGGGAAGTGTTTTAGGGTTTAGGGTAGTGTTTGTGTAGGTTAGAGTCATGTTTTAGGGTAGTGCTGTAGTGTAGGGTAGCGTTTGTGTAGTGTAGGGTAGTGTTTTAGGGTTTAGTGTAGGGTTGTGTTTGTGTAGTGTAGGTAGTGTTTTAGGGTTTAGGGTAGTGTTAGTGTGGTGTAAGGTAGTGTAGGGTAGTGGGTAGTGTTGTCGTGTTGGTGTAGGGTAGTGTTTGTGTTGTGTAGGTTAGTGTTCTTTGCAGGGTACTCTCACTTGCCTTTAAAACTTTTACTAGGAGTATACCTTTACCACGCATGCCTTTGTGATGTAATGGCATGCGTGGTAAAAGTATAGTCGTGGTAAAAGTTTGCATTGTCATAAATTGCGGAGTGATTGTATTTGCGTGATAAAAATTTTATGGTGATGGTATGCGGAGTGATTGATAGCGGAGTAACGTCATATATTAAACATGTGCTTAAGTCATCTAGCAAAATAGAATAAGCGGCCAGATGGCCTCACATTACATTTTTGCTCCAGAACTCGTCACACTTCTGACATGCCTGAACACTCGGAAGAGACTCTTCTTTTGTTAGCGTTTCACAAAGCATTAAAACTGTACGAAGTAAGACAGAAAATAACCCTCCACCAGACAGTAGCAGGTCATCCACTGCAAGAACATGAGTGAGTGGTCCAGTGTAGGGAGAGGATACATAGTGTGGTGAACGCCTGGTCTAAAGTCCACTTGTGGTGAGATTAACAATTCCAAAGAGATCTCACTCCAAAATATGCTGTAGATTCACTGCCTGCCATTCAAAGAAAGAGGTACAAACCCAAGCAGGAAACCGAGATCAGCAATACTCATGTACATTCTCATGATCTCGTGATGTAGATCCTTTGTGAGCGACTGTGCAATTCCACAAGGAAATTGAAATTTCCCTAGTATGACTGTACTATAAGTTACACTATATGAAAAAAAGTCCTACTCAGGTGAACAAGTACTAGTTTAGATGCACAGCAAGATCTCTTTGCCAACCCAAGTTCCTAAAGTGACAATAAGAAAAAGGCCATGTGCAAGACTTCTAGGAGTTCAATTGCTAAACAATATTTAATGGACTGAATATTTCTCAACATCACACCTGATGCTACTATTATCACGTTTACACATATATTGGGCACCTGAGGGAATCCTCAAAACGTATAATGATACTCTATGCACATCATGTTGTGCATGTAATTATTATCCCTGGGAATGGCGGTAAAAGGCGATCTGACTGGTTGATTCAGAAGGTATGCTTCATGCCATACCTAGAAATGGGGAGAGGGACAAATTACAAACCTAGCCCAAGAAAAGCTGCTGGTACGTTTTGAGGTGCAACCTGAAAGTGTCTTCAAGAATCAGCCTTCATGATCAACCGAGGATTCCTGCATTAAAAACGAATAGTTTCTTACCTGTCGGTGTAGTTTTGCAGCTTTAAGATCTTTCTGGATTCCCTATGCTGTGCATTATTCCGCGGTCTGGTGGTTGGGTCCGGAATCGTAGTCTTTTCTTTGCTGTTTTTTTGTTTTTTTTGTAGCTCAGGTAGGCGTCGACGTCCCACCCTTTGGTGTCCTTCCGGTGACGTCAGCATGCATCCTGTGGAAGCTCCCACCCTTGGGCGCCATCTTCGGATTCTTTTTTCCCAGTTTGTGTTCTGTTTCCGAATAGTTTGGCAAAGTTTCAATATTTTGTTTCACCGCTTTTTCCTTCAAAAGTATGTTAAGTCTTTTCCCCGTTTTTACAACCTCTTTCTCCAGTCTCATCTTTCTGGCCGAGGTGGATGGGTTCGCTAGTGAATCCAGAAAGATCTTCAAGCTGCAAAACTACACAGATAGGTAAGAATATTTGTTTTGCAGCGTGAATCTTTCTTGATTCACTATGCTGTGCATAGACTTTGTAGCGATTTGTTATCATTGTGGCGGTTGGGTGGAAGATGAGCTTTGGGTTTTGAATATGTGTTGAAGCACTTTCTGTCCTACTTGTGCTCCCTTGTTCATCTGTATGTCCACACAGTGGTGTTTTGTGAACGTGTGCACTGAGGTCCATGTTGCCGCCAGGCATATGTCCTTAATGGGAGTGTTAGCCAGGAAGGCTATTGTTGCTCCCTTTTTCCTGATCGAATGGGCCCGCGGTCCCTCCGCTAGTTCTTGCCCAGCTTGCTTGTGGCAGAATTGTATTGCTTACGCAAGCCATCGTGCAATTGTCCCCTTGGTAACTGCTTTTCCCATGAAACGGTCTGCGAATGACACAATTCTTTTTTTGTTTTTCTGTGATTCTTAGTTCTTTCTATGTAGTGCATGACTGCATGTCTGGCGTCCAGAGTGTGCAGTGCCCTTTCTGCGTTTGTTGTTGGTTTCTGGAAGAAACTAGGTATTTGAATAGTTTGGTTGATGTGGAACTTAGACACCACCTTTGGCATAAAGTGTGGGTCCGTTCTCATCACCACCCTATAGTTGTGAATTTGTATGTAGGGTTCTTGTAGCGTTAACGCCTGTAGCTCGCTCACCCTGCGTAGCGAGGTGATTGCCACCAGGAAAGCTGTTTTGAAAGTTAGCATTTGTAGGGATGTCTTATGGATCGGTTCAAAGGGCGCTTTCATGAGTTCTGTCAGTACTAGGTTGAGGTTCCACGCGGGTGCTGGTAACCTCTTTGGCAGTGCGATCCTCTTTGCACCTTCCAAGAAATCTTTTTACAATCTGTGAAGTAAAAAAGCTTTTCCCTGTCTCTCCTCTAGTGTAAGCGACTATGGCTGACAGGTGTACCCTTAGCGAGGATGAGCTCAGCTTAGCCTCGAGCAGGTGCGTGAGGTATTTTATCACTGTTGAGTCTCTTGTCATCTTGTTGTGCAGTTCTTCCTTTCTGCACCATAGTGTGAACCTCTTCCATTTGGCCACATAGCACTTCCGCGTGCTAGGTCTTCTTGCCACTCGAAGTACCTTTAGGGTGCTCTCCGGTAATTTAAGGTGTGCAAACTCTATGTCCTCAGGAGCCAGGCTGCCAGGCTGAATCTTTCCGGCTCTGGATGCAACACCTCTCCGTTTTGCATGGAGAGTAGGTCTTTCCTTCTCCCAAATCTGTGTGGTGCACTCTGTGTCATCTCCATAATCTGCGAGTACCAGGTCTGTCTGGCCCACTGTGGTGCCACCAGTATCAGGGTCATGTTGCTCGTCCTGCACTTGCTGAGTACCTTGTGTATCAGGTGGATCGGCGGAAAAGCGTAAGCAAATGTCTTATCCATAGGGCATTCCCCAGTGACCCTTCCCCTGGTTGCCTGGATGCGAATTGCTGGCATTTTGCATTCTGGTGTGTTGCAAATAGGTCTATCGATGGTGTTCCCCACCTGTCGAACAGTCTCCTTGTCTCTTGGGCATTAAGCTGTAAATGTAAATGTATTGTAAATGTATTGGCATTTATATAGCGCACTACTTACCCGTAGGGTCCCAAGGCGCTTCGACTGCTGCGAAACCCTTCCTGGCTTCCCTGAGAGATGGTCCCTTAATGGGTATCTCCAGGGTGAGACCAGGCATCCCCGGCGGTCTGGTGGGGCCGTTAGTGAAGATGAGGCAAGCTAATGCCCAGAGTTGCCGAGTGTGATCGCTGATCAGAGTGGGCACCGAGGCGAGAGAATTATCGAGTCCGCTGACCCTGGTCCAGAAACCTGCCGCGCCGGGAATCGAACCCTGGTCCCGGGCCGTCCTCTGCTCTCGGGTCTGCCGCCTCTAACCAGTGAGCCACACTACTTCACTACTTCACTAGCTCCCATTCGTGTGAAGCCGATGTCTGTCTGCTTAGCCAGTCCGCTTCCACGTAGTCCTTCCCTGCCAGGTGAATCACCAGTAGGTCTATTTTCAGTGGGATGGCCCATCTCCATATTTCCTGCACTAGTTCTGACTGATTGTGTCCCTTCCTGCTTGTTTATGTAGAACATCGCTGTTGTGTTGTCTGTCTGGATCAACACTGTTTGATTGTACAGCTTCGTCTGGAATGCCTTTAGTGCGAGGAAAACGGTCTTTAGTTCCAGGTAATTTGACCGCATCCGTCGGTGTCCACAGACCCCTCACCCTGAGTTTTTTCATGTGTGCGCCCCATCCCTTCTGGGATGCGTCTGTGGTGATGGTTACAGTTTGTGTTGGTGGTGTTAGAGGCTTCCCTTTTGTTGTTTCCTTTGTTCCACCATGATATTTCCTCGTGCACTGCGTGCGTAACAAGCACCAGATCCTCCCAACAACCTGTAGCTTGTGACCATTGGTCCTGTAGCCACTCCTGGAGTGGTCTCATGTGGAGTCGTACATTTGGCACTGTGTATGCATGAGGCCATCATGCCCATCATCTTACTCGCCGGCCTCACTGTCAGAGCACGCCCCTTCTGGTAGAGGTGTGCCTCCTTCAACAGCGCCTCCGTTCTCTTCCAGTTGGGGAACACCATCTCCTGTACGGTGTTGATCTGTGCACCCAGGAACATTTTTACTTGTTCTGGGTTCATTGAGGATTTTTCCCAGTGGATGGAGAAACCCAGGGCCATCAGCGTGTCGGTCACTCGCTGTGCGTGCCATTTACATGTCTTGTATGACCTTGCCTTTATTAGCCAGTCGTCCGGGTAAGGGTATATGTGGATCCCTTCCCTACTTAAGTGTGCTGCGACTGCTGCAAGGCACTTTGTGAATACCAGTGGTGCTGATTTCAGTCCGAATGCCAGTGTCGTGAATTGATAGTGATCTGTGTTGCTGACAAATCTTAGCAGATATTTGTGCCGCCTGTTCATTGGGATGTGCAGGTAGGCATCTTTGAGGTCTATGGTCACCATGAAGTCCCCGCCTTGTATCTGTGGAAGGACCACTTGCAGGGACGTCATTTTGAATTTTTGGGTTTTTATGTATTTGTTGAGGAACCTCAAGTCCAGGATGGGTCTCATTGTTTCGTCTACATTTGGTACCAGGAAGTACGTAGAGTACACCCCCTTGTTCCTCCCCATGGGAGGTACAAGCTCAATAGCCTTTTTCTGCAGGAGTTCTTGTGTTTCCCTTTGAAGTAGCTCTAGTTCCTTCCTTGCTAGTGCTCTTCTTTTTGTTTTTTTGTTTGGTGGTGTTCTTCCCAGCTCTATGCAGTAGCCGTACTTATGGTGTTGAGAATCCATCTGTCTGTAGTTATTTTCTTCCACTCCTGGAAGAAAAGGTTCAGTCTTCCTCCCAACGGTGTTACGTGCTCTTGGATGTTTAGTCTGAGCCACTCCTCTTTGTTGTATCTGTGCTCCACCTGTGGAGTTTTTGAAAGGGTGTGCACTGGTAGTGTGGCAGAGTCACTTGGAGGTGGGTTGTTGGCCACCTCTTCTGTTTCCACGTCCATTCCCCTTCCCGCGAAAGGACTGGCCCCTCTGTTGGTATTGCCAGTGTAGTTTTTGCTGGCCTTGTTGCGTCTGGGTGTCGCCCTGGTGGGTCTGGTGGAAAGTTTGGTGCAACGTCCCCGGCTGGTTTCCCCCTCTCCAGTTTGGTCTCTGTGACGGGGTTACCCGCTTATTTCCCCTGAATTGCAAGGCCCCCATGGATCTTTCGGTGTCGTTGTCCTTTTTCAACTGGGTGAGCTTTTCGTCCACTGGTGCTCCTAACAGTGTCTCACCGTTGAATGGGGTCGGGGTGTTCAGGATGTTGTGTTGCACCTCTGGTTTAAAACCCGATATTCTGAGCCAGGCTTGTCTCCTTTCCGTGATGCTCATCATCATATGTCTGCTGGCTGTGTCTACACCGTCCAGTGCTGTTTTTAGGCATGAATTCGCCACGTTCTTCCCCTCCTCTACCAGGTGCGTAGCTCTTTGCTGGTATTCTTGTGGGAGGTGTTTGATTAACTGGCCCAGTTCGTCCAGGATCTGGTATTGGTGCCTGTTCAGCAGGGCGTTGGAATTGGCCATGCGCCAGTGCGTTGTGGCATTCCTCTCGATCTTTCTCCCTGTCAGGTTCATCCTTCTGCTCTCCTTGTCTGGAGGTGGTCCTGACGTTGTCGGGACATTTGCCCTTTTCCTTGCAGTTGCAGCAATGATGGAGTCTGCAGTAACCGTCCCCTGGATGTAGGGTGGGTCCTTGGGGAAGTGCTTGTACTTCTTCTCCGTCCTGGGTGTGACGGGTTTACAAGTTGCAAGTTCTTTGAAGGCCTCTCTGCCTTTTCCTTTGATGCTTTCGAGCATTGGCAGGTACTGGCTCCTAATTTGTATGGGGAGCAGTGTTTCCACGAGGAAATCCGCCTTAGGCTGTTCCTTTTCGAGTTTTACTCTGAACACTGATGTTGCGTTCTTGATGACTTCATTGTAAAGTTCAATGTCGTCAGGCGGCGAGGGCCTCGCCAGATATGTGTCCACTCCCTCTTCTGGACTCTCGGCTTCGAGGTCCTGCCACTCTAGGTCCTGTGTGTCAGAGTATGTCGAGCCCTAGAAGGTCCTCTGGTTGTCATCTTCCTCGTCCTCGTAGTAGGGAGTGTCATCTTCCCGATATTCTAGATCTTCCTGGCTTTACGGGGGTGCCTCAACCTCGAACTCCTCTTCTTCCTCGACGAACTCGACCAGCGATGGCTTTGGCTTTGACAGAATTGTATACTCTTTCATCCTTTCGTCAAAGTCTTTCTTTCGCTGCAAGATGTTCTCCATCTCTGCCTTGAGTCTTCTCTTCTTTCTTTCCATCTCGGCCGCCTGTTTGGCGTCGATTGGTTGTGCCGGTCTCTTTGTCTGGCTTGATGACGTCGAGACTGTTTTCGGCGTCGAGACAGGTCTTGCGTCCTTCGTCGACGTTGAAGAGGTCTTCGGCGTCGAGCATTCCTTTTTGTGGACGTTTCTCGACGACCTTGGCTGGTCGACGCCCTTCGGCGCCTGAGTGTCCTTCTGTGAGGATCCGCTGGCCCTGGGTGTTGCCGCGGACGCCTGAGTTTTCGGCGTCGGCGCTTTAGGCGTCTTGCCCTCATTTTTTCGAGAGTCTTGGGCAGAATGTCGAGTCTTTCGGGCGTCGAGTCTCCTACCGTTTCTGGAGTCTTCGTATTATCGGTCTCTAGGACCATGTAGCTGTCGTCTTCTTCGGCGACGTAATCCTTCTAGTCGGTCGAGAGTCCCAGGTCTCGAAGGGACGGTGGCTGGCCCTTGCCCTGCATGGCGAAGTTAGCTCTCCTTTGCCTCTCACTCACACGAAGGGTCTTCGGCGTAACGGCGGAGAAGGCTTTGCAGTCCCTGCTTTCGTGGTCGACCGGCAGGCAGAGGTTGCAGACTGGATGTTGGTCTTTCTGTGCGTACTTGTAGTGGCAGTTCTTGCAGAATTTGAATGGTGTATTGTCCATCTCTTGCGTTCAGGGGGCCCCCTGATTGCGCATTCTCTTCTGGACGTTGAAGTTCTTCGAAGATCCTCTTCCTTTGTCATCCCCTTCGCTGATGTAGTCTCACCTCGTCTTCTCTTCTCTTTTCTTCCCACAACTTGGCTTTTGGCTTCTCTTTTCTCCAAATCTCTGGAGCCCTCTCGGGAACGATCCAGACCCAACGGCGGAAAAAAGAATCTCAAGATGGCGCCCAAGGGTGGGAGCTTCCACAGGAAGCATGCCAACGTCACCGGAAGGATATCCAAAGGGTGGGACGTCAACGCCCACCTGGGCTACCAAAAAAAAAACAAAAAAACAAAGAAAAGACTACGATTCCAGACCCAACCACAAGACGACGGAATAATGCACAGCATAGTGAATCCAGAAAGATTCACGCTGCATTGTGGAACAAGAAAGTTAAGAATTAAGAGCAGTCACACAGCTACTTACACTTTGCATGCATCATGATCTATGTGGTGCTTTTCACCATGCGATTCGGAAAAACCTATCCAGAACCCTACCTAGCACAGCAGTTAGGATATTTTCAGTCAAAGAATTAGAGAAAATGGGATTCATAGATTCACATGGTTTAAGATGGATTGCAAGTGGGCAACATACCTGTAGAATGTTTTATTTTATAGAGATGTAGACCCCAATCAAAGTTGGCAGTCGTATGTTACTGACGCTCCCCAATGCAATTCTTCAGTGCGAAGCATTATCCTCCGAGCTTGTTTCACCAGCTCGTTGGCCATTCCCAGGAAGGCTTAAAGGAGAGTCCAGTTTCCCTCTGAACGAAATCTAAGACTACAGCACTTACATATTCTTGTACCTTTACTCAAAGATGGCTGAAGCTCATCAGTGCTAGGTGTGCATTGGGGTAACAGACACCTTTTTAAAATGTGTTGAAAATCTTTGCCAAACCCTAGCACCTATACTCGAACTCCAGGCTTGGAAAGGGATGGTTGCGTAAGGCGTTTGCCAAAAGACTTACCAAGTTCCAAATGTAATGACATCATTTACTAGTTACACAACAGTATTCTTCTGAAACATGTATTTATTATTTAACCAACTGGTCTCTTCCTTCAAAGCCTTTTACTTCTCTCCGAGGCTATTAATTAATATTAGCAGTTAGTGATTGGACAGGGGACCCAGGTGCCATCTTGGAGGCTGCAGTGTTTAGCAGGAAACGTACGCTTTGCTTTTGTTGATGCCATTGTCAATCAGAAACTGTTCTTTTCTGGAATAAGAGTCACCCTGTGTTCCATTGTGCTTCCATAGCAAGCGGCTGCATTTAGCAGTAAATGCAATAAACTATTTGTCTTTTACGCCATACAGAAACAAGACTGTCTTTTTGGACATCGCCATATTTAATCATGGGCCATAAAATTGCATGTGCAAACTGATCTCAAAACACATGACCTTGAAAATACAATACAGACTTCAAATAATATCTGTACATGGATAGCTGGAGCACATATAACAATTTGAGCTATCATAGCGTGTTAAAATATATATTGTACAAATTATATACAAAATGCTGCACTTTGTCAACTGCTGGGCCGCGGAACTCCAGCGTGCAGAAGACCACAGTCTTGAGACAGCACTTGCTGATACCAGATTGTAATATTCCTGTAAGGAACTTTAGTCTTTTGGTAAATCATTTGTGCATTAGCTCTCGCTGAGGGAGCGCTTTGATTCCACATACTCCAGGGCCTTTTCCTTCACAGCTTGCACGCTTTCTGGGCTGCCATGTTTCTTTTCATAATCTAGATATCGCTTAAAGAAGAATTTCATCCTCTTGGCTGCCAGACTCAGATGAATGACGCGCTCAAAAATGTTCCTATTAGGAAAGAAGACATAAATACATTAAGTTATTAAATGCAAATATTTACATTCTCTTTCAACAGAAAAATATCAATTTAAGCTTTGGCAGCTGTAAAGTACAGTACAATTAACTTGAAGTACTGACTACCGAACTAGCCCTTGGTCCAGTTACTTCCAGACTTAAGAGATGTCCATACATGTATAACAGTTACTTCTAAACTTAAGAGATGTCCATACATGTATAACACTTGTCCACACGTCCATCAGAACCCCCTTTTGTACTACTTTTGGCCGCCATAAGTTTGGCAGGGTATGCTCAGACGTGAGTCCCTTGCTCACTTTGCCACTGGATTCAAGCAAGCTGGGCTGAAGACGGCTGGAATGCCAGAAACCGGTCCTCGGAAGCTGGTTTCCGGTCCAGGGAAGGCATGGCTTGGCAGTTCGGGCTGGACTGTTCCCATGAGGCACAGGGTCAGACTGATTTGCATATAGCCATGTCTGAACTGGGGTGGCAGAGTGGGCTAAAGAACGGTGATGGATCAAACCCAGATCTTTTGACTGGGTGCGAGTGTTTGATTGGTTCAGATGCTCCGTCCATCACCACCCCCTTTTGTACTGCTTTTGGCCCCCATAAGTGTGGCAGGGTATGCTCAGACGTGAGTCCCTTGCTCACTTTGCCACTGGATTCAAGCAAGCCGGGCTGAGACGGCTGGAATGCCAGAAACCGGTCCTCGGAAGCTTGTTTCCGGTCCAGGGAAGGCATGGCTTGGCAGTTCGGGCTGGACTGTTCCCATGAGGCACAGGGTCAGACTGATTTGCATATAGCCATGTCTGAACTGGGGTGGCAGAGTGGGCTAAAGAACGGTGATGGATCAAACCCAGATCTTTTGACTGGGTGTGTGTTTTTTTTTTTTTTAAACCTTTATTCGCAACAAGTAGTGGAAGACAAGCATGAGATCAGCAATGACGTACATACAAAGCATACAAAAGATTCAGGTGTAGTGTAGTGCAGCGGCATACATATAATGTCCAGGCGTCATATTCAGATGAGGAAGCACAGTGGGTAGAAATGAAGTCATGGCAACAGCAGTGGCTTGTGACGTAACACATCATTACAGAGCATATAAACACATCAATAATACGAATAACAAGCATATAGCTGTCCAAAGAGGAGAACAGCGGCAGGGCCGCGGGTATGTAGTCACAGTGCAGTAGTCCCTGAGGCAAGGCATCATGAGCAGCACCACAGGAGAGAGGGCTGTAAACCCCCACTCCTCCGCCGGTGAACATAGCGTACTCCCTATATTGAAAGAAGCAGAAGTGCAAATAGAGGGGCACTCACAGCGTGTAGACTGGACAAGTGGCAGAGAAGCGTGTAATTCCAACAAATGAGGCCCCATTAACCCACCCCAACTCGGTCAGCACTGTCCGAGTCAGAATCCTGCACAGCCCTGGTAAGGAGGTACACCTGCAGTGGGCTCCAAAAGTCTCTGGGCCTACAGCGCATAGGCATCATCTCTGCGTAAACATTATATTGGTCCTGACAATAAACGACATCTTTCAACCAGTCCTCGAACTGCGGTATCCTGCCCCTTCCCCAGCAACAGGCCACGCGCCTCTTAGCCAGCAGCAGAGTTACATCCACAAACCTATGATACAACGCCGGCACCGCCTTGGTATAACCTAACAACAGGACCATAGGGTCAAGTGACACTCCATTGTCGGTCATAACCTGGAGAGCATCATGGACTCGCACCCAGTACTCCGAAACTACCCCACACTCCCACGCCAAATGAAGAAAATCGGCACCTGGCATATGACAACGAGCACACCTATCATCCTCCGCTAGTCGGAACCTGAGCTTCCTAGCCGGGGTGTAGTAAAAACGCTGTAGGAACTTGTAGTGTATGATCTTTAGGCGGCAGCTAGAGGAGATGTTGGCAGTCACACCACAACAATATTTCCATTGGTCATCAGAAATGGAGATGCCAAGCTCAGCATCCCACTGGGCTCGCGCCCGTCCAGGCGAGACAGCACGTTGTTTCCTGATGGCACCATACAATCTAGACACCAAGTGACGTCCATCAGAAAGTAACAGCACATGAAGCGGTAGGGTCACACCCGGCTCCCCAGGGAACTCAGGCAACAGTGATCTCAGGCCCTGTCGCAGCCGGATATAATAAAACATTTCTAGCGGGGAGTACGCACCATCCCCGAAGAACTGCTCCGGGGTACGGAAGGTGCCCTCACGAAACAGGTCACCCCAGGTATGTATCGCTAGGCGACTGCACAGGCGTTGGAACCCAGTTTCCTGCAGAAGAGACAGAGCAGGGTGATATATCAAAGGCAACGCAGGCGAGTAGAGAAAAACAACATCCAGCGCCTTTGTGATACGCTTCCATGCATCAACAGTGCAGGTGACCGTCGTTTGGTGTGTGTCAATGTCCCCAGCATTACCCAGGACCATGCCCTCCAATGGGAGAGGATGAGCAACCCACTGTTTAGCGGCCACCTGAGGCATAAACGGCGTGGGGCGCATCCAGTGGTAGGCGTAGTGCGCTTGAGCGCTGACATAATACAGTTCAAACTCTGGGACATCGAAGCCCCCGTCAACATAAGGCAGCGTCAGCGTAGTCCACGCTACTCGTGGCTGTTTGCCCCCCCAGAACAGCCGAAGCAACTCTGAGCGGAGACGTGTGAAAAAATAAGCCCCAGGATAATACGGAATGTTTTGAAACAAATATAAGAAGCGGGGTAATACCACCATTTTAATGAGAGATGCTCTACCCGCCATAGACAATGGTAAAGACATCCACCTCGTGATGCTATCTGCCAACTTAGTTATAGCCACACCGTAATTAAGCCGTAGCGTCTCCTCCTTGAGCAATGACACCACAATACCCAGATACCGCAGTTCCGAGTCACACCACTCCAGGGGATAGTCAAGTGGGAAACGATGAACTGCTGCAGTGAGTGGAAAGAGTTGGGATTTTTGCCAATTGATATGAACACCAGATATACCGCCAAAGACAACAATCTCACGTAGCAACGCATTAAGATTCGACTGCGGGTCCTTCACATAAAGGGTAACATCATCAGCATACAGGGATATGCTAATCTGTCGCTGAAGACAATTAAACGCGCTCTGTTGATGCAATTGCCGAATTCTACATGCAAGAGGCTCTATAGCAATGGCGAACAAGAGGGGAGAGAGTGGACACCCCTGCCTGGTTCCTCTCGTGATCGGGAAAGGGGAAGACAACACACCATTTACAACCACTCGGGCCATAGGGTCCGTGTAGAGTAATTTAACCCAGGAGATAAATATTCTGGGAAAGCCCATTCTGCACAGAACATCTATTAAATAACCCCATTCCACCGAGTCAAACGCTTTTGTCGCGTCTAGAAAAACAGCAGCCACTGGGAGCTCCGGGGATATGGTTGGGATCAAGGAGAATAAAGTGCGAAGATTAAGGGACGTCGCCCGTCCAGGTACAAAACCTGACTGGTCAGGCAGCACTATAATGGGCATAAGTTCAGAAAGACGCATTGCCAACACCTTGGCCAGAATTTTAACATCGCAGTTGAGTAATGAAAGAGGCCTATAGGAACCCACGTCTAGGGGATCCTTTCCGGGTTTTAGCAAAGAGGTGATAGCAACTTCCCTCATAGACCCTGGCAGGCGCCCCACCTCAAGGGATTCCTCGAATACCTCCCCCAACACCGGAGCCATAATATCTATGTAACATTTATAAAATTCGGCAGGGAGACCATCAAGGCCTGTAGCCTTGCCATTATTAAGAGACATGATGGCGCTCCTGACCTCATCGACCTCCAGGGGCCTACCCAGAAAAGCCCTATGATCGTCAGAGAGCCAGCAAAGCGACAACTCATCCAAAAATCCCCCATATCGCACATCTCCTGAGTGCTGGGAAGTGTATAAGTGTGTGTAGTGTTGCAGAAACGTGTCCCGAATAGTCGTCGTGTCCGTACAGCGCGTACCATCAGCCAAGACCAGTTCCAAGACATCCGAGCTATGCCTCTGGTGCCTCGTAAGAGCAGCCAGTACCTTCCCCGGTCTCTCACCTTCACAATACCGTCTAGCCACCCAGTATTTTCCTCTATGCTTCGCTTCCCTGGCCGCTTCCTCCTCGTATTCCGAAAGTTTACCTCTAAACTGGTGCATGAGATCAGGGTCGGAGCCAGCAAGTAGTCCACACTCTAGGCGTCGTAGGTCGGCTTCTAAGTCAGCAAGTGTACGAACAATAGTCCTGAGTACCCCACAACTCTTGGAAATTGTGACCCCCCGGATCGTAACTTTGAATGCCTCCCATATCACCTCCACACTGTCCACAGACCCCCTATTCCTCGGAAAGAAAGCCTCTATTTCCTCGCCCAGCTCCGCCTTAAAAATGGGGTCCAGGAGGGCCGATGGGAAGAGCCTCCAGGGTGGGCGCGGTCGGTGCAATCCAGGCACCGATACCACAACCCGCACCGGACAGTGGTCAGAGTATGTCCTGGGGAGGTGTGTCACCCCATGCAATCCAGCCACTAGTCCTCTGGAAAGGAAGATATAATCCAGCCTCGCCCAGGTACGGGCCTGCGTCGTGAAATGAGTGCCCTCCTTAACAGTGGGGTGTACATATCGCCAGCTGTCTACCAACCCTGCCTCCTCCACAATGCCCCGCATGACATCCCTGGCCTGCATGTTGTACTGATGGCTCCCCTCCGATCTGTCCTCAAGAGCCCCCATTGCCAGATTAAAATCCCCTCCCCACACAATATGGGAAGCATCCACAGCAAGAACATGACCCCACAGTGCAAGAAAAAAAGCAGGAGTATCAACATTCGGTGCATAACAGTTCACAAAAAGCACAGTGATCTGCCCAATCCTCCCCCACAACAGTACATATCTCCCGTCAGAGTCTAAGTGTGATCCCAGCTCCTGGAAGGCAAGTGATCTTTTAATCAATATTGCAACCCCCCTTGCATAAGAGGAGTATGATGAGAATTTCCTCACAGTGGCCCACCTCCCTCCAAACGCATGTGCCGGCGACCGGCGCAGATGCGTTTCCTGTAGAAGCGCCACCTGTATGGCATGTCGGTCAAGATACTGCAACACATTACGACATTTCCTGGCATCATTGAGCCCACGCACATTCCAAGAGAGAATCGATATCTTATCCAACACTTCGACCGACATTACTCATAAGGAATACGTGCCAAGGAACCCCGAAACCCCGCAACAGGCACACCACACGAGCCAAAACAGTAGGCCGTAGCCGCCTTACAGTCACTCCACCTAGTAACACGAAAAGCACAACCATCCACGTCGTCTTCCAAACCCAGAACCAACCCCCCTCTCCCAGAACCAAACAGAGCACAACCGTGCAACAGGCATGCAGCGCCACACGAGAACATTCCGACCGCAGCACAACCAGCAAGTGAAAGTAAAAGTACCAAAGTGTCCCCACCTCCCACCACCCACCTGACCAACCCCAACCAGTCAGGACCCCCTACCACCCTCCCTCCCCACACCCCAGGCATCCATCCATCCGTCCAGAAAAGCAGTCGCACAACAAAGTAAAGTGTAAACATAGAAGGGGAATTCCCGTTGGGGGTGCCCACCAGAGGTGCACTTCACCACCCTCTCACACTCTGCCGCCCTTCCAGCCGAGTAGGCAAAGATACGAGGCAGGCACAGTGCTGGGGTGGGTGCCCGGAGCAAAGAATAGAAAAAATCAACCATCGCCATCCCAATAGACACAACATACAGCCTCTCGGAGAGGTCCGGAGGACCATCCATCCGCCCACAATAGCATACGTCTGTGGAAAGACAGCCGTCAGCGGCAGGTGTAGCAGTATTAACATGAAGTGTTCAACACCGTCATCAAGCCATCAAAAACCTGGTCAGGAGTCCTCCTCCTCTCCCGCCGATTGGCGATCATTCTGTCCCAGTCCATCCTGGCGGCCAGCAGCAGCTCGTTCCCTCTTCAGCCGCTTCACAAATTCTTCCGCCTGCTGCGGATTCGTGAAAAAAGTCTGCTTCGCCTGATGAGTGATCCTTAATTTTGCAGGGTAGAGCAAGGCGTAGTCCACCTGGAGGTCCCTAAGCTTCTTCTTAACCGCCAAAAATTTGCGCCGCTGTTCCTGCACCATCGGAGTGAAGTCTGGGTATACGGTGAAGTCTACCCCCTCGAAGGAGAGTGAGCGGGAAGTGCGAGCTGCACGCAGAGCCGCATCACGATCCCGATAGTTCAGGAGGCGAGCAATGATAGGGCGCGGGGGCGCACCGGGGGCCGGTCGCGGTCCGAGCGAACGGTGTGCCCGTTCCACAATAAACTGGGTAGAAAAGGCCTCCGCTCCAACTGCCCCAACCAAGAGCCTCTACACATACGTTTCCATCTTTCCAACATTCGTCGTCTCCGGCACGCCCACTACGCGAATGTTGTTGCGCCGACTACTCGCCTCCAACTCCTCATTCTTGGCGGCTATCACTCGCAGGATATTGTCCATCCTCGCCAATTGAGTGGTATGAGTGGCCGCAGTGGCATCGTGATATGCGCTGTTCCGCCGTGGTCAGGCGTTCCTCACGGACATCAAGTTTTTGCACCACTGCGTGCATGCGCGAGGATAGTTTGTCCACTTTGTCCACAATGGTAGCGAACCCTTGCCGCATCTCTAGCATCAGCTGCTGAAAATCCGGGGCAGTGGGCTGCGTATTGGCATCAGCAGTGGGTGGGGGGGGGGGAGCGGGAGCTCCCAGCCTCCTGCGCTAAGCGAGCGCCTCTCCTAGAGGCCGCAGAGTCAAATGAGAGCTTAGGCTGCTTATTGTCCGGCTTGCCCATGGTCAACCACACACAGTCAGTCGCGGTCACCTCAGTAAGAGCAGGCGAGGGGATCCCTGGGTACAAGTCCCCGTACACAAATCAATGGGGCAGGTAGCAGAGCAAAATCAGGAGCGGAGCGCAGTAGTAGTGCGGGTACGCAGTCTCACCAGTAGATTCCAATGGTCACACCACGCGGCTGCATCCAGGAAGGCAGGGGGCAAATACAGTAATATCAAGCAAGGGAGGGGTTGAGAGGAGATGGTCGTGGTCTGCCACAGCACCGCAGAGACAAGTGAAGGCAGCGCTGCTTACCGGGCGTAACGGGATCAATGCGCAGGCCGCAGCAGCTATGCCGGTCACCAAGGATCAGTGCTGTACAATCCGAGACAGGCCGGCCCAGATGAATCACCACAGGGGGTACTGGTGTGTAGAGCAGGTGGATGGGACCGGCCCCATGACAGCCAGCACCGCGTTCCGTCGCAGGCCCTCGCACAACAGGCTCCGCCACACAGCAGCCTCCGCGTCGGTTATGGCGCCAAATGAGGGAAAAAAGAGGGCCCCCCAGTAACGCGACCACCTCTAGATCGTACCTTCAGCCACGATCCGCCTCCGGTCGCAGCACGCAGTGTCCAAGTGTCCAGGGATGTAACACCGACGGGGGCACGAGCAGGCAGACATGCCCCGCCACTCCCTTCCGTGCAGCAGCAATGTCCCAGCCCTGGGGGTGAGATCGGCGCCCCCGGTGCAGCTCCGCCACCGCTGCACAGGGTGGCCACAGTAACGACGCTGTGCTCTCTCCGCCAGCGAGCACGGGTCACCGGTACAGCGGTCGAATAGGTCCGCAAAATCCCTGAGGGGGGAGGGGATCAGGCCTCCACCCACGTGTGAAGCAGCGGTCCACAGTAATCAGAGTCGCCGGGTCGCGGAGCGCCTGTCCCCCAGAGCGCCTGCCGGTGAACACTCCGGACCTCCTATCTCCGCCAGGAACCACCGATCGGGCCAGGAGTTGGACCGAGTGTAGCATGTAGCCCTCCAAGGAAGATTCCGGTGTCAGACTAGGGATCGGCGATGGCCAAAAAGGATAGATGACCGGATGAAAGCTCCGGGCTGCAGGAGCCTCACGGCAGCGCAGCCATGCTGCAGTGCGCCCTCTAGCGCCCCCGACTGGGTGTGAGTGTTTGATTGATTCAGATGCTCCGTCCATCCCCACCCCCTTTTGTACTAACACTTGTGCCCAGCGTAAAAATAGATAAAAAATCGTAGCCTATAGCCCCATAAGAAGAATGTAAAGGATCAAAATTTGGAAGGCAGGAGAACAACAAGCACTACTCTGAACGACAATTCTTTCACCCTTGATCATGAGCTGTAGGCACTATTTAAACAGCTCCACTATGCTTTAGTGTGGTGAGTGCGCTGTTGACGCGTCAAAGTCATGCCTGCCTGTGTCTGTCCGCACCCAGAACCCCTGGCCAAAATCATGAGGACCGCCTGCTCTGCTTCCAGGAAGAGATCCTCTCTATAGCTCCTACAGCCATCAGACTCAGTAGGTAACATTTGCTTTCTTCGCACAAGATCCCTCCCAACTTTACCTCTATTACTCCCCTTGAGGCTGTATGCTGTTATTCTAAATATTTGATCGCTTGCTAAACACAATCAAGACAATAACAAGTTCATGACATACCATGTCCTCAATACCTTTTTTATGGCTTTTCTTCCCTTTTATTCTGTGCTATTTGTAGGGCGCTACAAAAGGGGGTGGTGATGGACGGAGCATCTGAATCAATCAAACACTCACACCCAGTCAAAAGATCTGGGTTTAATCCATCACCGTTCTTTAGCCCTCTCTGCCACCCCAGTTCAGACACGGCTATATGCAAATCAGTCTGACCCTGTGCCTCATGGGAACAGTCCAGCCCGAACTGCCAAGCCATGTCTTCCTTGGACCGGAAACAAGCTTCCGAGGACCGGTTTCTGGCATTCCAGCCGTCTTCAGCCCGGCTTGCTTGAATCCAGGGGCAAAGTGAGCAAGGGACTCACGTCTGAGCATACCCTGCCACACTTATGGCAGCCAAAAGCGGTACAAAAGGGGGTGGTGATGGACGGAGCATCTGAATCAATCAAAAACTCACACCCAGTCAAAAGATTTGGGTTTAATCCATCACCGTTCTTTAGCCCACTCTGCCACCCCAGTTCAGACATGGCTATATGCAAATCAGTCTGACCCTGTGCCTCATGTCTCAGGCAAGGGGTTCCTCAGGGCTCGATTCTGAGCCCCACTTTGTTTAATCTGTACATGGAACCCCTTGCCAAACTGGTGGAGTCATATGGTGTTGCAATAGTCTCCTATGCAGACGATACACAACTGGTGATCAATCTATCCCGTGATCCAGTTGTGGACGCTGAGAATTTCTCGGCCTGCTTGGTGGCACTTGACGGCTGGATGAAACAGAACTGTCTCCGCCTTAATGGTAATAAGACGGAAGTTCTTATCATAGGCCCTTGTCCTTCCATCTGGACCTCTGCCTGGTGGCCCATGGAACTGGGCCCGGTCCCGGCCCCGGTAGACACAGTTAAAAACCTTGGCTTTCTTCTTGACTCTAAGCTAGCATACACCAATCATGTTGGTAAGGTTGCGGGAAAATGCTATGGACTCCTGAAGGTCCTGAGGAAAGTCCTGGACCTATTGCCCCCCAGCTCCAGAAAAACTATGGTACATGCCTTGGTCACCTCCCATCTAGACTATGGGAACTCCCTCCTATGTGGTCTTAGCAAAAAAGGCCTAGCACAGCTACAACGCGTCCAGAACGCAGCTGCTAGGCTGGTCCTTAACCTCCCTAGGAGAGCCTCTGGGAAACATGCATTACGTTCCCTTCACTGGCTCCCAATAAAGGAACGAATCAAATATAAAACAATGTGCATAACCCACCGTATAGCTCACAAAAAAGCACCTCCATATCTTCAGGACCTGCTTCCAGTCTATCGCCCCTCACGTCCTCTGAGGTCGATGGGCAGCATGCTATTAGTGGCGCCTCGGATACATAGAACAAGGATGGGAAGACGTTCCTTTAGACACCATGCCAGCAATGACTGGAATAACCTACCCATCGAATTGAGGATGGAGCTGTCTGAAACCAGGTTCAGACAGAGGCTGAAAACCCACCTTTTCCCCAAGTTAAATTCAGCATAGTAGGCCCGGCTCACCCTCTGCGAACTAAGCTGAAGAGTTGTAGGTAGGGCTGTCAGCGCGGGGACGCACTGTTCTCTGTGCAACCAAGCGCTTAACAAATGTCATTAACTTAACTTAACTCATGGGAACAGTCCAGCCCGAACTGCCAAGCCATGTCTTCCCTGGACCGGAAACAAGCTTCCGAGGACCGGTTTCTGGCATTCCAGCCGTATTCAGCACGGCTTGCTTGAATCCAGGGGCAAAGTGAGCAAGGGACTCACGTCTGAGCATACCCTGCCACACTTATGGCGGCCAAAAGCGGTACAAAAGGGGGTGGTGATGGACGGAGCATCTGAATCAATCAAACACTCACACTCAGTCAAAAGATCTGGGTTTAATCCATCACCGTTCTTTAGCCCACTCTGCCACCCCAGTTAGTTCAGACATGGCTATATGCAAATCAGTCTGACCCTGTGCCTCATGGGAACAGTCCAGCCCGAACTGCCAAGCCATGTCTTCCCTGGGCCGGAAACAAGCTTCCGAGGACCGGTTTCTGGCATTCCAGCCGTCTTCAGCCCAGCTTGCTTGAATCCAGTGGCAAAGTGAGCAAGGGACTCATGTCTGAGCATACCCTGCCAGACTTATGGCGGCCAAAAGCGGTACAAAGGGGGTGGTGATGGACGGAGCATCTGAATCAATCAAACACTCACACCCAGTCAAGTGTAAGGCGCTAGCATTTATCCCTGGAGTGATATCACAGCGCTAATACTGCCATTCGTTTAGTCAATAGGAAAAACTGGGGAAGGTGAGGGTGGATAAAGGTCCATTAATCTCGGAAAATACTATTTTAAGCTTTTTCCTAAACCCAAAGTAGTTCTCAGTGAGGCGAATAGCCAAAGTAAATTCAAGTGGGTTGTGGCCAAGTAGGTGAAAGAGCGGCCACTAGCTCTGGCTTTCCCAATGCTTTTTTATTTTAGCTAGGACATTATTTGTAGAGCTTAGATTTCTAGTGGGGGTAACAGAATTCCACCTTAGGTCTAAGAATCAAAGGGCCGGAGTGATGAAGATCCCTATGGCATGGCAGAGAAGCTTTAACTTTTCTCTGTTTCGCATGGG
Source organism: Lissotriton vulgaris (assembly GCF_964263255.1). Classification (NCBI taxonomy): domain Eukaryota; kingdom Metazoa; phylum Chordata; class Amphibia; order Caudata; family Salamandridae; genus Lissotriton; species Lissotriton vulgaris. The sequence goes on along the minus strand of NC_141693.1, from coordinate 1,059,259,546 downwards.
CAGCCAATGAAAAGTTTTAGACAGGTGGAGGCAGAGCGATATCGGTTTTTATTGCAGATGTGTTTCGCGGCTGACATTTTGCATTACCTGCAAACGCATACACAGATAGTCAGCCATCCCCATATAAAGGGCGTTTCCCTAATCCAATCTGCTGCCAAATAATGCCTGGATCACAGTGCAGCACCAGTCAATCAGAATCAAACGGAAAAGTTTCCTAAAATGTTTTAACAGGCCAAAAAATTTACAATATGTTGCCTTGACCTGCTCCTGCATGGATAGAGATCGATCAATAAGGACTCCTAAATAATTAACTTTTTTTTTGTGGGTGCCGGTGCCTAGAATTGATGGCCGCCGTATTTCATTGTTTTCGGCATTTCGTTTTAGACAGTTAGCTCTAATCCAGCTGGCCACCTGCAACATTTTTCTTAGTCTCTGTCTGTTTCACACCCATCAAGATGACCGATTGGCTAAAGATCTAGCCTTAATATACATATATTTAGGAATCTGATCAGCTGAGTGGTTAGTTATGCTTGGTGAATGGATGGGAGGTCCTTTTTTGGCCAACCTTCTCATTTACAGTTGCGGCAGGCGTATTGGACTTCAATCAGTCCTGTTGAGCCCACTATGCAGGAGCTTTGCTTGTGCGCTGGAGATTTATTTAGCTGCAAGAGCATTTTTTCATTACAATGCTGCAGGAGTTAGGGAGGTTGCACACAACATATGGCAGGAAAAACTATCAAGCATTCCAAACTCATTCCCCCACCTTGTGGTCAGTCTGCTGTAAAGCGCCTAAGTGCTGTAGTGTGCTTTGCATCTGAAACCTGGGTCTCCGCCTCAGCACCCCCCCAAACTGTGTTTAATCATCAATCTTGGTGAAGCTCAGGATGCGTAGGTATCGTGGGCAGGGCAGGTCTGTTCGTAGTAGTCAACAGAGAGCAGTGGAATATACAGTTGCCAGAGTTCCTGACAGATGTCTAATTGAGAGGTGAGCGCTAGGGTCAAACATGCCATTCCCAATATACACCATATCCTATGGAGCCATGCTGTGCGCGTCCTAACATGACACCCTCCCCAGAGTCCATCACAGTTTCTACCCTAGCGCCTGGGTCTGCAACTGGCCATTAACAAAACCTATTAAATTGTTGTGAAATCTCCCTTGAGATAGCCCCACACTATCGAAGAAGACCTGCAATGTGGGCCAGGCTTTTTGGAACTGCTACATTTGCAATCATACCATACAATGCCAAGTGCACTGCAAAGTCTTCTTCTTTCCATGTACTTCAGATCAGGCAACTCCTGGATATTTTCCCTCCGATGTAAGGAGGATAAAACTGCATCACCACTATTCAGTAAGCAGATCACACAACTTTCATATTGGCTGATAATTGGATCTACTCTTCTTAGAGTTATGCTTTTCTAACCACCCAATAAACTAACCACTTGCGATAGGTAGTTTCCAAGTGACACATTACTTGCCACATCCACCAGCAGTTTTTTTCTTCAAAAGCATTAAACTCTGCCCATTCCTGTGAAGTCTTCGTATACAGTCCAATTTTTTCACATGCAAAGCACTGGACATGACAGCAGCAAGACACATCTGAATTCACTATCTTCGAGGCCGCCTGCTTGATAAAGATGCCGGTGAGGCATCTAGCTTTTATTCTGGTCACATTCTTCATTGCCATTCCTGTACATTTAGTTTCTTTAACTCATCACCAACTTTGTGCTGAAGTGGTTAAGGAATTCCGCAAAGCCACTTGTAGCGTTCAATTCTTAAGATATAAAAGGCAACAGGGAAAAGCCTTACCAGGGCCCAGAATTTTACAAATTCAACCTTTAGGTCTTAAGTCCCTAGGCAACAAAAGTTGGTGGAACACTGCACACAATGACATCACACAAATACCCCAAAGGGCCCACAGAATGCAAAAGCTCACCCACATCAATAATAACAAATCACCTTTCCCCTAATGTTCATGTCTTGCTTAATGTAATCTCTGCTTCGCTGGCTAGGCCCAGTGACACACAAATTATATTAAGAAAGCAAATTGAGAAATCTTGTACATGGTGCAACAGTTAAACATTAGACTACGAAACTAACTAGCTCACAGCTGCTTGTCTTTCTGGTAGACTTTTACAACTTCCATTTACTGGAAACATTTTCCACTTACCTTACTTCCTTTTGGTGCCCATGTTTGATCATCATATCAATGTACACGGACCACAGGTCAGTCCGTTTAGGATAGTTGCTGAGTGTGCTCTCAAAAATGGACTTAGCACGTTCCACGTCACCTAAGTGGAATTCCAGTTGGGCAAACTTTGAAATGACATCCACATCTTAAATGAGAAGACAAAGAATTAAGGGATGAGACTTTCAGCAAACTCGCAAGATTTTCTACAAAAAAACAAGCCATTATTCAGGAGAACCTTTTAAAATGATACTTGCATGTTGTCTGAGAAGTGGAATTATTAACTGGCAACATCAAGGTGAACGCTATGTGTGGCTAAAAATGCTGAAAGGAGTAACTAATTAGGGAAGCTCCTAAGGTCACAACCTTTTCTGTAATAAGAGTGACTTATGTTCAATGAAAATCATCCCGGGCTACTAATATTATTAGTGTTGTAATAGTGATGGCATCAGGACAAGATTATATTTGCGGTTATTATATGGAAGCTCGTGAGCAGTCATCACCTCAGTGCATCAGGTAGGGTTACAGCTTCAATGTAAAAAATACTTTGGCACTGTGAAGTGTCTATGCATAGGTCATGCATAACAGCCACAGCTGCAGTGCCCTTGGTACTGTGTTGATATTTGTAATGTGTCTCCCAGGTGCAAAATGGCTTCTCTGCAAAATATCAGCTTTAAATACAATTTGGAAATTCAAATATTTTTCTCTAAACATCAGCCTTTTTAGTCTCATAATACATGTTTTTTAATTTTGGTATACATGTACTAATTCAACTAAGCAAAGCTTCTTATTTAACAGGATGGGCTGCACACAGGAGCGCGACTTTTAGGTAGCTGGAGAGCTACTCGTTGGAGAAGCCTGCGGGTCTAAGCCTACTATTAATGCAAGTACCAATAAATTGGAGAAAAAAAATTAGTTATGCAGTGAGATTTCCAGTGAAGCCTGTTGATTGTATGGTACAGATAACCCCCATGAGGCAGTGTAAATCTTTGCAAAGTGTAAAGGGGCAGCAAAAAGTCAAGTGTCGCAGAACCTTCATACACATCTCAGTGACAGACGAGTGGTGACACAAAGCATTCAGACTAGGGTTTGACAAACACGTAGCTCGACAAATTTAGTGGACTTTGCTTCATAACTTAACACATACTTGGTGGCTCAGCTGGTGTAATCCTTAAAATATAGATAAATACAATAGATACATACGCTCTTTATCTGGTAGACATTTGAGGGCGCGCTGCAGCAGTCGGTGTGCTTCATCCTTCTGTCCCTGTTTGAAGAGGTATGTAGCATACTTCAGCCAAACGGACTTCTCTTTCCGGAAGCGCTTCAGCATGGCATTGTACAAGTCATCCGCTTGCTTAGACAAAAAACAAGTAAAATATTTTAGCGTTTAATCAATATGATGCAGCATCTTAAAGAAAACTAACATTGATATATATTAGTATGTACATTCAACAGTTTACCCCATCCAGCTTCGGGAAAGTTAACTTAACATTGAAAACTGCACGATCTGCACCCTATGTGGTGAGGTATGGGCCACTCTTGACAACAGAAGATGTGAATACCACCTGGATATTTAAGGAACAGTGAGTAGCAGGCAAGTGAATAAGGCTGGACTTTCAGATCTGACATAAAATCACAAGCTAATTAATGCTGCTGAGGTACTGATAGTGCACCATGCCACAGTATAGTAACACTAGGGAGGGGAAAACTTCAGAAAATGGAGTAAGGCTGGTACCTGCACTGAAGAGAAAGTCACTCCATCCTTCATGTGCAGGATAAACATGTTTTAGCAAACACTGAATCAGCACCAGAAAAGGAAGGAATACGTAGAGCCTAAGGCTATCTATACAGAATAATATTGAACAAACATTCTATCTAATTCTTTATCCATAAAACATGAAACTTTAAGTGCTCTGCCTAGCCCTGGGAGAATCCTGTTGGCTGAAGCATCATCTCTCAATTACCTATTGTGTGAACAAGGCTTTGCACTGCAGTCTGTAAAAAGCACACATACTTCTTTAAATAATCAATTCATGCCACAAGGTTATTTCAATACACAAAAGGAGTTTAAAGTCTTTAAACTGCATGCACACACACACACACACACACACACACTTGAGTCTTGCCCTACAAACGTCAACCATTGTTCAAAGGACAATTGTAGTAACTGATACAAAAGTGGAAACCACACTTTAATACAGACTCCGCCTTCTTTTTGGCTGACAAGGTGCAAGTACGAAGAGAGATAAGCAAAGGTATGCTGTTGTGCTCAAATACTGTACTGGATCTCTATGAAATGAGCTCCTAACCCCAAATAAAATGTTAATGTTGGTCACCTTGAATTTCTCCGCATTACTGTAGATATCGCCAAGCTGCATGAAAACTTTAAGTGGCTCATTGTACTGGACAGCCCGATCGAAGACCTTCATGAGCGTCTCTTCTGTTCCATACAGGTTCTCCAGGTTCAGGAAGGCAACCCACACATTCAGTTTCTCCTGCTCCTCCCTGACAGAGAAAACAAGGATGGTAAGTAAGCATACAACCGCTGAACTTAGAGCCTGTAGATGCATTCATGATGTCATGAGCATCATGACAACTACGAAGAATTTCCTTTAGTTTGCTGAAAAATGTATTTTGTTGCCCTTTTGTGGATGAAGTAACTCTGTAATGGAAAAGCAGTGTGACAATCCAACCTTTTTTTAGAGGTTGTGTTTAAATACTCAACAAAGGGCAGATGGAGAACAAATCTCGAATATAGTAGTAGAACAAATCAACGGGGAGGTAAAATCAACAGGCAACTAATTTTGAGCCATTACTAGTGCATGCTGATATTTTGAGGGAAACTACCATTGTTAAAATACCAGACCACTCCAGAACCGAGTCCCACAAATCCTAATGAGGGAAAAGAAAGCATTCAAATCTCTGGTGACCACAGGCTTGAGTAGGCAAATGCCAAGCAGAGGATGCCAAGCTGGCACAATCGCCACTGCAGAGCATGTAGGACCTCAAATGAAATCAAATGTAATGTTATGTTAGCAGGTTTGCAGATGCAGGTAGTATTAGTCCAGGGTTGGTGTGCTCCTTTAATGCGGATGCAGCATAAACTTAATGGGCCCTAGGTCGCCAGGCTTTGAGAAGGTGCCTCTATCAAAACTCAATGCTCGCTGGTGAACTTTCAAGAGACCCTCGAAAATGTAAAACAAGTCTGGTGGAGAGGATTACATAAGACGAGGGAGAGATTTTTCGTCATGGACCAACCCATTTAAGAAGGGTGTCTAAACATCCGTACTGCACTACTTTATGCAAGCTATTCAAATTTGTCACTTTTCTACCACAAGAAGAGGACCATTAGAGGAAAAACAAACAACTCTCGAATACAGAACAGTCAGGCTTCCTCCTTCACGTCACAGTACAAAAAAGAAGAAAACCAATAGTTCTTGGTTGTTGATAACAGTCTTTTCTACCACATCATCAAGTATCCCAACTGCTTGGCTTTTAACCAATGTTAACTAAAGATAACAATTTCCTTTGAAAATAATTTTTTTCCACAAATCAAAGAATACCTGAAAGATATTGTTTTGAGAGCTCTTTCTGCTACTGCTCTAGCCTTTTCAATCTCGGTGGCATGAAGGTGAAACGCCATGTATTGCAACCAGAGGATGGAGCTGTTGGGAGAACTCAGGACCAAGCGGTCAAAATCATCAGCAGTCTGTGGTTGGCGCGAGGGATCCATAAGTGTGGACTCAATTTTCGACAACTCCTTCTCTGCTTGTTGCTTCTCAACTTCCTTATCCTTCTTTGTTTTTTTCTTTTGCTAGAGAAGCAAGAAGAAGCAATGGTTGGCATACTGAATTGTCATACTAAAAGACACGATATCCATGTTACAGTGGAATTTTGAATGCCAGTTAACCCCTTGCATGCTGATGACGGCCCCCTTCCGTCATACACTACGGCGCTCGTGTGCTGATGACGGCTGGGGGCTGTCATAAACCCGCCCACTTGCGATTTTGCTGCACAGGCGCAGAATCGCGGCCGCATGCAAGGGGTTAAATCTGCTTGTCAGAAACGCTCACCACAACATTAAAACACCAACAGCTTCATTCATCTTAAGGATATTGTTACCCCATATTGTAAACTCACAATTGAAATATTGAGCTAACCATAGGAACAGTACTGAGAAACACCACTATCTTTGACACAAAATTACAGTCACGGTACGGTTAGAGAACATCAGTGAAACTTCATAGAGGAGGTGGGGGCAATTTAGTGTTTATACACAAACTTGACGGAGGGGTGGATGCTGCTTCTCTATAATAGTGTGGGACCAAAGCTGCAATGCTGAGACAGGTTTGAACTAGCCTATTGCAAGTCATTTTATTGCAAGTTGAGGACAGAACTTGCGTTTATCTAAAGCGTTGATACAGGACACCACCTTGCTCATAACAAATTAATGGAATTTGCAAAAGAAACTGGATTGCTTGGTTCTCCACCTTTCCACTGGTACGAGCGGTGCATATTGGGGGACAGTGAGAAAATTGAACAGATGACAAAAGTCTTTCCCCTCTTAGTAAGACTCAATATGCATTAAATCCACAGTCTATGTTTCGTATGCGCCAAGACAAGATTCAGTCTGTTACTAGCCTTTACAAGAAAATTCTAATTCTTTCTACTGAACATTTCAGGTTGATAAGCTGCCATCTCAAATGAAGCTTGGATTTGGGGACAAATATACAAGTTTTTCGATGTGAAACACCTTTATTGTTCTGCTTTCAGTTTCAGTTAACTTCTAGGTAACTGGATTGAACTTGGTAATAAATACTACAATACATTACTGTGTGGTTGTACCTGCGACCCAGTGAAGCCTGATAACTTTAATACTCAAACATATGAAGCATAGCCTATCTTTTCAGATCTTCTTGGAAGAGGTCATCGCAATTATCAAAGGACTTATCAAGTAGTTTGTCCAAGAGATACAAGTCTCTCACAAATACTTATAAATTATGTTAAGAAGTCAGTGCAATCTTTGTTAACAAACTAATCCCCCTGACTTTTTAAGGAAGGAGCAATCTAAATACCTCCAAAATACTTTGTAAATACCATCTCCTTCACATGACGGTGAACACTTTTCAGTCTTCAATGCAATTTCCAACAAATTATTACTTGTTAATATTTGTGACAATCCCAAAACCAATGCAAAAGAAAATACTATTTAATCTGAAATCTAAAACCCCCCAAAAAACTACTGGTTACGTAGAACATCACTTTAACATCCACCTAGACCACATATAAACCTTTAGTGAAGAGCCAAAAAATAAAATATGAGCTTAAAACCCTCTACTCAGGCACTGATTTGAATTCTACTTTTCGCTCTTGCCTGCACCTTTGGATATAACACTTAAATATTTGTTGGTGGGAGCTCCTTAAAAATACCACATAAAAAAAGTAAAATGATAATATAATAATAATATCAGTCTTCAAGAAAGCTTTAGAAAATAAAAGGGTACCGGAAAGGGAGGGAAGCCCGGAGACGACCCATCGAGCTCCGGGCACGGAGCCGCGGGAGTGGCACCACCCACGTGCCTCATCAGATTGGCCGACCGACAAGGAGGAGTCAAAGAGCGGCGATGCTTCTTCGACTACTTCTAATGCTTTGACTTACCCGACCCCGAATGCGAAGACTTCGATGATTTCGAAACGGAATGATGGTGGCTCCGCGACCGGTCCCTCGACCTCCCTCTCGACCGGCGCAGAGCCGGCTGTCGGCGTTTAAGCAGCTTTCGGGACCGCTCACACAAAGCCTTCGGGACCATCGACCAACAGTCTGAGCACAACTCAGGGTCAGGCCCGGCTGGTGACATTTGAAAGTGGTGAGGCGTAAAAGTACAAAGTGTCCTGTGGGGGAGTGAGCGCAGCAAGCAAACTAGACAGTCATGAGGGAAGTTCGGGGGTTTGAGGAATACATTCACTCAGTCACCCTGACCCCGAATGAATGTCAAGGCCCGAGTCAGAAACGTCCGTGCCCCACATTAAAAATGTGCGTGAGACTCCGTATCCTGACAGAAATGGCAGCACCTCACCTAGAGGTTTGTGCCACAAAACACACGTGCGAATACATAATAACCAAGTCCACAAACAAGTGCACCAACTGCTGTCTGTGTTTGTACCAATGACACTATATGGACGTCCGGTCTCAGTCAGGTCCAACCTCTGCCATCTCCCTTCAGGCTTTTTTTAACGGTTCTGGAGGCCACCCCTTCGTCGGAGTTTTGTCATATGTAGGCTGCAGAAAGCTGGGCTTGGCCCAGGCAGGAAGGCGCGAGGCTTGTCTGCCAGATGATCTACAAAATATAATGTGCCAACATGGGCTTCCACAGCCTCCAAGCGCTTAGAGTTTTTAATAAAAAATCAATGAAGCGGACAGATTGTGGGTCTGGTTCGCGGAAGAGGGTGGAGGTGCCAAACTCCCTCGGGTGCGACCAGACTCTTCTCGCCTCACCAAACCACCAGGCGCCCAAGTTCTGCTTCCCAAAACAACCTGCCCCTTTCCCACAAGGAGCCAACACTTTGGGGCCGATCTCCGACGCACCGGTTTCCAATCTTTAGATCTCCCGCCCCCTTCATCTCTTCGTGGAGCCAGAGGTGAAAAGTGCCTCTTGGCCAATGCTTATTTAAGGGCTCTGTTCGCCTCGCGCGTGATCCACGGGACGTCTCATGGTCAGGAAGGAAGACCACCGTACAGACCAGAATGCAAAGCTGTCACCCTCTGTAACTTATCCCTCCGTCTTACAGACTTGGTTTACTTTAAGCATGTTTCAAATTCGAATACATTTAGAAAACATCTCCGCCTAACGCTGGAGCCGGAAGCGCGCTGTGGTGAGGCATTTTGGACAGGACACTTATGTGACACAACACAAAGATAACTGTCATTTACACACCACGAGCGCAGTGCACGATTGTTCTGCACACACAGGGGCCCAGGTAAATGGTAGTAAATAAACCCCTTTGTTTCCTGGAGATAGGGTGCCACACTTCCCCATGCACACAATGGGCGAAAATATGACACCAGTGTTTCTAAAATTAAAACGCCCCCTCCCTTTTCCGATGTTTTCCTCCCCTGCCTCCACACATATTTCGAATGGCTTATCAGGCCTTACAAATTTAGCGACGCTTTTGTTTTCCAGAAAGTGCCTCTTACCCCAGGTGGTGACAGCGTAGACAAACGACTCGAGTGAAGTGCTGTGTCGGATGCCATTGCCAACGGATGTCTGCTGCTGCCTGCGCACACGTGGCAACGATTAGAGCCCCTACACACTAGAAAGTACAAGTACAGTAAAAACCTAAAGTACTGAAAAACGTCACAGCGCGCGTCCCAAATGGCCAATCACTGCATGGCTTCACCTGCTGAAGTCACACAGTGATTGACCATGATATGCAGTGCTGAGGCAGTGTGCCACCACCCACGCGCTGCATCCAATATTGGATTGCCTGCCCTTCTGCGCGGTGGCCCAGTCAATCATGGCGCTGCATGCAGCGCCAGGATTGGCTAGGGGGGCACACTGACTGCTCGCCCTGGCGCCTTTGAAGCCCCGGGCCCGGCTAAAGCAGCACCCCCGGCCCCTTCGGTCCCTCTTTAATGTGAACTTCACACTGTAGCCACTAACGCGCATGCTCGGGCTAGATGCAGCCCAAAAATTCTCATGCGCAGACAGTACTGTACTCTGCTGCTGGCCTGCTGCAGACAGCCAGCTCCATCCCCTGTGCACTCAGGTGTGTCCCGGAATTGAAGCGCTGCTGCGCTTTATTATTTGTGAACTATAATTGCAGGCAGCAATTATGCTCTTGTCACGGTGCGTCCAGGCTTAGTGGGGCTACGCCCCTTCGCCCCAATGGATGCACCGCGGCTGCTCAGGGTCGTGTTCTCGCTTCAGGCAAAAGAGGCACATGCGGTGCGTATCAGTACAAGAACCGCAGACCTTGAAACTGGGTATCCCTTGTGCACCTGTTCAGAGTCGGACACTCGAAACAAGAAGTCGACAAAAGTCGAGAAAAACTTGACTGAGGTACCGCTCTTCCCGAATCTGCGCTAGCTGGCGTAGAAAAAGAAAGAACGGACGTCAGCGTGCGAGGGCGGTGTCTAAGTAGCTGCCGCAATGCCATCCCAGCACCCACGACGCCGACGACGGACGCGGAGCTGACGGACGCCACCTTTCGACGCGCAGAGTTACTGCTGACGAAAAAACTTTCCGGATCCAATCTAACGCCTGGGGGTAATTCTAAGGTAAGGAATCTATAACTACTGTGTTTCTTTCAAATCTATACAACAGCCAGGTAGGGAGTTCAGAGATCTGAAAAATCTGGGATGATAATCTCGAAGAGGCTTATACCAGTTAATGTTATATTTCTGTATCATTTCAACGACTGTAATCGCATCTCCCTAAAATAACCTACCAATAATCACCTGCAAGTGTTGCTTTGGCAATAATGGTGAAAGAGGAGGAAATGTAGGTCCTGACAGAGCATGTAACTCACCAGGGATCAATGAATGTAACCAAACATTATTTCTCCTGGAATAAACTATGTTCTCTTAATTTTTATTTTTTCTAAACTTATTTATTAACATTTTTCAATATTTCCTCCCAAGGTATCAGCACAAATCATCTCAACAAAGCATTGAATACGCAGGCTTAAATCAAAGAAAACAGCAGGAGCAAATACAATATGCTAAATAAAAAAAATTCATACATTCATCAGCTAAAGCTTAGATAAACAGAGTTATATACTTATGACAGTTGTAGAGAAATAAAAGGAAAAGAAGGGAGATAAAAAATAATGAGAAAATTCAATGATATCCATGTCCCGTTTCCATGTAATGTTTGAACAGTTTCAGCTAGGCTTATCTCTATCTGGTTTCTCTTACTTAGAATGACGCCTTCCACCTTATAAAGGGTGCCCAGATCTGCTGCCCCAGGTCCTTCGCTTTCTTTCCCTTCTTTTCAGATATCGCTTTCTCAAGCATAAATATGGAAAGAAGTGGAGCCAGCCATTGCTGAAATGTGGGGGGGAAAGGGTCTAACCAGGCAGAGGCAATGTTGATCCTTAACACAGCCATGGCTACAAAAAGAAAACGATAAGCAGTCCCTATTTGATTCATGCTGCTTATTCCTAACACAAATAATTCCGGATTCAGTATAAACTTCTCCCCGAGAGAGCGATCAAGATATTCAGTGATAGACTCCAAGAGTCCCTGCAAGCGAGGGCAGGAAGTAAACATGTGAACCAGATCTGCATCCAGCCCACCACATCTGGGGCATGTAGTCCCAGATACTCCACCCCACTGCGCTATTCTTGCCGGGGTATAACATAAGGAAAACAACGTTCTGAAATGTTGGGCCTGGAGGCCGCCAGAACATAGAACCGATTGAACTAACTCCAGAGATTTTAAAACTGCATTAGGAGCAGCATCCGCCCTCTCTGCCCATTTAGCCTCATGTTTAGGCAGGTCATTCAATTTTAAACTTATTAATTCCCCATATATCACCTTTATGGCCCCCTTAGTCCGACCTCTAGCAGTATCAACAATTACACTACTGCAAAACCCGCTCACCCCACCGATTTTCTAACTAAAAAAGCTACGCAGTTGTAATTATTTACAAAAATTGGCTCTTTCTAACCGGAAAACCTACATTATTAATCAAGTCCACAACCTTTCGAATCCCCTTGCCAGCCCAATCTGCCATAATAGCATCTGAGAAAATGTCTGGAAGTGTGGCATTTATATAAAGAACTGTGTAAAAGTTAAATCTACCTAATCCAATCTTTCATATTAACCCCCCCCCCCTCCTCCCCCACATCTTAAAGGCAGCGATCAAGGTCTTAAATGTTGTCCTTTTATAATAGCTTGGCTCAGTACCTTAAAAAAACAGTTCTCTGCGTTTTCACCCAACAATAGTTTGTAGACATCCGGAAGATCAATGTGGTCTTCCCCAACCATATCCCTTTGGCATGATCCAACCAGTATCCCCATATATTGTAGGGCAGCTGCACAATAATAACTTCGAAAATCAGGAACTGAAAATCCCCCTGTCCCACAAGGTAATGACGTGAATCTAAGTGCCCGCCTAGTTTTCCCCTGTGCCCAAATAAATCGGTTGACCAAACCCTCCAAAATAACAAACCAAGATGTGTGAAACTCCAATGGGATTGCCCTAAAGAGATACAAAATCTTAGGTAAGAACAACCTCTTAATGATGTTACATCTACCAACAAGAGACAAATGAAGGTTGTTCAATCTATCAAAATCCCCCCATGCTTTCCTAATCACCTGTTCATATTTTTATAAACCAATTTTTCCAAGTGAGTGGTGATCTGAATACCAAGATATACTGAAGAGTCAACCACACGAACATCCTCACATCTCGCCCATCGGTTCTTTATTACTTGGGTCTTACAACTATTAAGTGCATACCCTGAAAATATGCCATACTCCTCAGCAATTTACTCGACCGATTCCAACGCCATATGTGGAGCATCAGAATAGGCGAGAACTTTGGTTTCGTGCCCCTGACTCACGACTGGGCAGATTTGATTATTAGCCTCAAGTAACCGTAAGAGAGGATCCATATAAATAGCAAATAACAGCGGGGAGGAAGGGTATGCCTGCCGTGTCCCCCTCTGTATATTAAAAGACAGAGTATAGTTACCATTAATTTTTAGCCGGGCTATGGGGGCCCTATACAGCACTTGAATAAATTTAATAAAGCCCTCCCCCAACCCAAACCATCTCAATGCTCCCCAGAAGAAATCCCAGGAGACCCTATCGAATGCCTTTTCAGCATCTAGCAACAAGACAGCCATAGGGTCTCCTGAGATCTCCATCACGTCAAAAAGGGGGATCACTCGGCGTAGATGCTGGGTTGTACCACGTCCCATAATAAACCTGTGCTGGGTCGGGTGTATGGTCTTCCGTAAGATGCCATTTAGTCGGGTGGCCAGAAGTTTAGAAAAGATTTTAACGTCACTATTCATGAGGGTGATCAGGCGATATGACCCCGGTTCTCTGGCTGGTTTGTCCTTTTTCAAAAAAACAATGTCGGCATTCGCCCAGGATTCAGGAGCAGGTCCGCCCTTTTGAGCTAACATCATTACCTCTACGAAATCTGTTTCAATAGAATCTTTAAAGATCTTATAAAACTCTAAAGGAATCTGGTCTGGGCCAGCAGCTTTCCCAGAGGGGAGATCCTGCAGGGCCCCCATAATCTCATCCTGAGTGAAAACCCTCTCGAGTTCTTCCCTATCTATACAATCTACTTTCTTAATAGGTACCTTATCCAGGTACTCACCAACCCTGGCTGGAGCTATAGCTGAACCTGCAGCATATAGCTGCTGATAGAAGAGCCTAAACGTTTCCCGTATTTCAAAAGCATCTGTAATAACTTTCCTTCCAGAATAATAAATTTCGGGGATCTCCCCAGCAGATGTTTTTTGCCTGGCTCTTACATCCAAGGTATGCCCAACCCACTCATTAAATTCATAACAATGCTGTCTTTTAGACAGATATGTCTCAGCAGCCTTTTTAGCGAAATGATCTATTGCCTCAGATTTTTTCAGGGCCAACTACAGTAATATCCCATCCACCGCTTCCCCTGCACCAATAACCCTGGCCAGCACTTCCTCCAGCTTGTTTAATTCCTCTCTCACCTCTTGCTCCCTCAGTCGCTCCTTCTTTTGACGACGCAAACTATAACTTAGTGTCTCCCCTCTCACCCCCGCTTAAAAAAAAAACCCAGACTGTACCCAGACTAGTGCTCCCCCGATTAAAATCCCAAAATTCTTTAATCCATCTCTTCATATATGTAACATAATCAGGATCAAATAACCACCTTCGTCCAGACAATATTCTTTTTCTCCATCATAAAATTAACAGTCAAAAGTAGAGGGCAAACCACACCTTTTTTTCTCCTGAATAATTCCTTCTTGACGCTCCCCATTGTGCCCCTAGTCCGTTTACGTTAAAATCCCCACACATAATTATAGGAGCGGGCCAGATTGCTAAAATAGAATCCAAGTATTCTAGCAGCTCTGGATCATCACGTGTTGAGCCATACACTGTACAGTGTGTAAACTTCTGGTTATATACCAGACATTCAATCATAGCCCAGCGTCTCCATTGATCCACTGATTTTCTATAAACCCTAACATCATTTCTCCAAGTGAGAATTGCCCCCCCCACCCCCGAGTTCGGGATCCCTGTGTTATGTGTGCCAAATGTTTGAACCCAAGTTGTTCTATAATGTGTGCTCTACATCCTTCTACATGCGTTTCTTGAATACACAGAAAATCTAGCCGAAGAGTTTTCAACCAAGTCGCTACCTTATTTCTCTTATGCTGATGGTCGAGTCCACATATATTAACTGACAAAATCCATAAGCTCATATTGTAAAATGATTAAGTTCTCTGCACCTCGACCTATCCTTTATTGATTTCACACCACACAATTTTTTGTATATGCTGATAGAACATAACATACTAGATGACCAAATGAAACCAGCATACCTCCAAAAATAACATTCCTCCAATAGCCTAGCATCTTGATATATTCCTTTCTGTGCTGATTCCTTAACAGACCCCTCCCTGAGAACCTCCCTTCTACCGCCCCCCCCAAACTCCCATACAGGCAATTAGGTCAAACATGACCTAGGTGTGACCACTGAGTTTGCTCCACTACAGCGCCAACCACCGCCCCCGAAATGAGCGCACAGCCACTTTAACCCCCCCGTGAAAGCCCTATCCCCATAATAGCAAAACAATAAAACAATAAGCCAAAATTATCTATTAAATTGACGACAAAAACGTACGGCTAATACCCAACCCAGACACCCCTAAGATACCGTAGTAGCTAAATTTAACTTCAGACTTTTCTTAATTAAAGGTTCAATAAAGTTCAGTCCTTTCCTGTGGCCCCCTTTCCCATTGCATTACCCGGAGACCTTCCCCAACGCGATTCAGTATGGAATAAGGAAAATGCTATTTACCAGTATGCATCTGTTCTTGGCATGTAGAGCTACAGAGTTGCACAGTATGCATAGATTGCCAGCTAGTGTTGGGCCCGGATGTTTGCAGTTTGTTTTGTAGAAAAGTCTTTGGAAGTCACGGGATAGGCGACTCCTCCTTTGGATGATACTGCGCATGGTCATCGGCTCCATCCCCAGATTGTTTTTCGCCATTAGGGAAGTGATGGAGCTGTATAAGAGATAGTGATGTCCATGCGATATGTGTCTAAGTAGGATAATACTGGAACAGATAAAGGTAGCCGGGGAGGCGGGTGGGCGTGTGCAATTCTGCAGCTCTACATGCCAAGAACAGATGCATACTGGTAAGTAACATTTTCCGTTCGAGGCATTTGAGCTGCAGATTGCACACTATGCATAGATTACCCAGCAGTTCCCACACCTAGCGGCGACCACCCGTATCTGTTGCAGTGGTTTGAAACAGTTTTTAGTACAGCCTGGCCCACAGTAGCTTGTTGCTTAGTTTGCACATCTACACAGTAATGCTTTGTGAATGTGTGCGGTGTAGCCCATGTGGCTGCTTTGCATATGTCATCTAGGGGAATGTTCCCTAAGAATGCCATTGAAGCCCCTATTTTCCTGGTAGAATGGGCTTTTGGTAGGATTGTTAATGTGAGTTTTGCTTTTTGATAACCTATTTGTATGCATTTAACAATCCACCTAGCGATCCCTGACTTTGAAATGGGATTGCCTTTATGTAGCGGTGAGAAAGACACAAAGTTGTTTTGTCTTACGAAAGGTTTGTGTTCTTTCAATGTAGTATAGTAATGCTCTCTTGACATCTAAAGTGTGTAGAGCTCTTTCTGCGACTGTTTGAGGCTGCGAGAAAAACACAGGCAGCTCAACAGATTGATTTAGATGAAACGGGGAAATGACTTTTGGGAGACATTTTGGATTTGTACGAAGAACCACCTTGTTATGATGCATTTGCAAAAAGGGTTCCTGAATGGTAAATGCTTGTAGTTCCCTAACCCTTCTGAGAGAGGTAATGGCTACTAGGAAAGCTGCTTTCCAGGTTAGAAATTGCCATTCGCATTTATGTAATGGTTCGAAGGGAGGTCCCATTAACCTTGTGAGAACTACATTTAGATTCCACACTGGTGCGGTGGGGTTCTGGGAGGAATTGTTCTTTTGAGTCCTTCCATGAAAGCTTTAATAGCTGGCACTCTAAAAAGAGATAGTTGTTGTCTATTTTGCAAGTGTGCCGCAATAGCTGCAAGGTGTAACCTGATAGATGTGTAGGCTAAGTTACACTACTGAAGGTGCAGTAAATATCCAATGATGTGTTGAATAGACACATCTAGAGGATCAATTTGGTTGTTTTTGGCAGTATACGACAAATCTTTTCCACTTAGCAGCGTAACATGCTCTAGTGGTGTGGCGTCTAGCTTCCTTGATAACGTTCATACAGTCTGGGGGAAGGTTGAGGTAACCAAACTCTATGACCTCAGGAGCCAGATCGCTAGGTTGAGCTGAGCTGGGTCCGGGTGCCTGATCTCTCCACAGTTCTGCGTTAATAGGCGTGGAGATAGGTTTCGTTTTTGGTGTGGTACTACAGACATTTGCAACAGCGTGGTGTACCACGGTTGTCTGGCCCAAGTTGGAGCGATCAGAATGAGCGTTAGGGAACGTTGCTGTAGTTTGCGCACCACTAATGGAATTAGTGGGAGAGGAGGAAAAGCGTACGCAAATAGTTTTGACCAGTTCATCCATATCGCATTGCCTTTGGACAATGGGTGTGGGTATCTGGTGGCAAAGCTTGGGCATTTTGCGTTTTCATGGGTGGCAAAGAGGTCTATCGGAGGATGTCCCCACATTTGAAAGAACGGATGAAGTTCCCACTCGTGGATTTGCTGAGTTTGTCGACTTAGCAGATCTGCCATGGTGTTTTGTACTCCTGGGACATGTTGGGCTAATAGGAAGATGTTTAGTGGTATAGCCCATCTCCATATCTGCTGTGTTAACTGAGAGAGCTGCAGAGAGTGTGTCCCTCCCTGTTTGTTTATGTAGTACATAGCTGTCATATTGTCTGTGCGGACTAGGACAGCTTTGCCTGACACTTGAGTTTGAAAAGCTTTTAGGGCTAGAAACACAGCTAGTAACTCTAGGTGGTTTGATGTGGAGTAGCTTTTGTAGCGGTGTCCACCTGCCTTGCGTGGTGGGATGCAGGACTTGAGCTCCCCAGCCGGAGAGCGATGCGTCCGCTGTTAAGACTACTTGAGGAACTGGCTCTAGAAACGGTTGCACTTTGGAAAGATTTTTGGTGTTCCACCATTGCAGAGAACGATGAGTCCCACCATCCACCAACACTAGCTCTGTTAGTTGACCTTGAGCCAGGTTCCATTGGTGTGCTTGGCGCTCTTGAAGTGGACGCATTTGCAATCTTGCGTGAGGAACTATGAATATGCAAGATGCAATCATTCCTATGAGCTGCATGAACACTCGAGCTGGTAGTGTGTGTTGCGGCTTGAATTTTGTTAGAAGAGTTTGTACACTTGTTATCCTTGCTGGAGAGGGATACGCTAGTGTTAGCTGTGTGTTTATTGTAGCGCCGAGATACTGTTGTATATGTGAGGGTTGTAGATGCGACTTGGTGTGATTTACTGTGAATCCCAAGTCGTGAGTTGAATGGTAGCAGGAGTGTGTTGTACACACTGGCTGTATGAGCTGGCTTTTATGAGCCAGTCGTCCAGATATGGGAAGACTTGAATGTGTTGTCTTCTTAAGTGTGCTGCTACCACTGCCAGGCATTTGGTAAACACCCTTGGCGCTGTTGTGACTTCGAATGGGAGCACTTTGAACTGGTAGTGCTGCCCGTCTAGCACAAATCTGAGATATTTTCTGTGCGCTGCGTGGATGGCAAGGAAGTCGTTTAGTCCCAGTAGTGGAAGGACCTGTTGAAGTGTGACCATATGAAAATGGTCCGACTGAATGTAAATGTTTAGAGGTCTGAGGTCTAGGATGGGTCTTGGAGATCCGTCCTTTTTTGGTATTAGGAAATACAGTGAGTATACTCCTTTGTTTTTCTGGTGCTCTGGAACTATCTCTATTGCATTTTTCTGCAGGAGGGACATTACCGCTTGTCTGAGCAATGTTAAATGTTCCTGTGACATTGGACGCTGCCTGGGTGGTTTGTTTGGGGGGGGGGGGGGGGGGGTAGATTGTAGTTCCAGACTGTAACCTGATTGAATAATTAGTAACACCCACCTGTCTGATGTTATGTTTTCCCAGGCTGGCAGGTACTGTTCGAGTCTTCCCCCGACCAGAGTGGAGTGGGGCAGGGGATGGGGAAGCGAGTCATTGGGCAGGGGTGGAGGCAGAGCGGGAATGGTTATTTTTTACCTCTGCCTTTGTTATTGTTACCCCTGTACCCGCCCCTTTGGTAGCCCTTGCCGTAAGTGGATTGTGTGGGGGCTTTGTATGAGGCGGAGGCTGTGTCTGAGGAATATCCTCTGGTGGCACCTCTATAGGATGAGCGACGAAATGAACGTCTGGGAGCCTGCGACTGCAGGGCTCCCATACATTTGGCGGTGTCTGTATCTTTTTTCATTTTTTCAAGAGATACAACTACGTTGGGTCCAAATAGGTGTTGCTCATCGAAAAGTTGATTTAGAATGGCATTTTGTACCTCAGGTTTGACTCCTGATATACGCAGCCAGGCATGTCTGCATAGCAAGACGCTGGTGTTAACTGCTCTAGACGCAGTATCAGCTGCGTCAAGGGCACATCTAATGGAGGTATTTGTATTGTTTTTACCCTCTTGGATGAGTTCATGTGCCCCATCTTTGTACTTATCAGGGAGGTGTCTCATTATTGACTCTAATTCGGCATAATGTGCTCTATCATATCTGGCTAGCAATGCTTGTGTGTTGGCGATACGGCAGATGTTTGCTGCTTGAGACGCAGTTCTTTTCCCTGATGCGTCTAATAACTTAGACTCCTTATCTGGTGGGGCAGCATCACCTGATGTTTGCGAGTTAGCTCTCTTGCGTGCGTTGGAAGCGACAAGTGAGTCTAGTGGCACTGGCCCCTTAATGTATTCTGGGTCTGAAGGGGCGGCTTTATATTTCTTCTCTATACGAGGATTAATGATTCTAGTTCTGACTGGGTCTTCGAAGACTTCAGCAGCGTGTTTAATTACTCCTTTGAGAATTGGTAAGATGGATGCTGACCTTTGTGTGTTATCAAAGGTATCCATGAGGAAGTCTTCGTCTACAGGGTCTGTGATATTGTGCAGCCCTGTGTATTAGTTAGTTAAACCCTATAGTGTTTTCAGGTGGGGTAGGCCGTGATGGGTATAAGTCCTCCTGAGGGACATTTGGGACATCTCGAGTGGTGTAATCAACCCATGGGTCAGGGGATCCTGTAGGTGTGTCTGGATCAGGCATGTTACCCCCCCCCCCATATCATCAGAACTATCATCTGTATGAGAGGGTGTAGGAGAATGCTGTGGTATGGGAGAGTGTGGTGATGGCATAGGTGGAGGAGAAGGGGAAGGCGGTCTTAAAGGCGAGGTAGCCATGTCCTTCGTTGCAAGCGGAGCTGGAGCTGGCTTGTCCAGTGGTCGCTTCTTTGAGGCCAAAATCAACTGTCCAGTTATTGGGTCCTTAGCCAGAGTCTTTTGGGCAGGGTCCGGAATATACAAGTCCTTTGCCGGAGGCCGATCTTTTGGTGCTATGGAAGGTTTCGGCACAGAAGCAGCTTGCTTTGGTTTTTTGACAATGTCCTTTGTCGCGGAAGCAGGGGTCTTTTTCGGCTCCAAATGTTTTTTCGGGTCGGGTGCTGTTTTCGGATATGGTTGTTTCTTTGGATCCAATGCTTTTTTCGGTTCCGGTGGTTTTTTGGAATCCGAAGCTTTGCTTGGTTCCAACCTGGGTTTCGGTGCCGAAGGAGTTGTGGGTTTCGTCGCCGATGGTTTGGACGTCGGCGTAGCCGGTGTTGATGTCTTTTTCGGTGCCGGTAAGTTGGCGCCGGCACCATGGGGAGGCTGACTCGAGCCCGAGTCGGCCGAAGGCTTAATTGGCTTCTTTGCCGGGCCCGCAGGTGGGGCAGTTGAAGCGGAGTGTCGGTGTGCACCCAAGCCCGAGGGCGAGGGTGTAACCTGGGCCTTCTTTGGGTGTGTCGAGGAAGGGTCGGGGTCGACGGACTTACTTACGACCCGTTGCGCTGGAGTGACGTCCTCGACATCCGAATCTTCTTCATGTTCGGAATCGCGGTCGACGCCTTCCGCAAAGATGTCGTCCTGAATGGAGGATGAAGATCGAGCCATTGTTCTTCTCGCTCTTCGGTCCCGGATAGTCTTTTTGGAGCGAAAAGAGGAACAAGCTGAAGAGTCCCTTGCCTCGTGCTCCGGAGAAAGGCAGAGGTTACACACCTTGTGAAGGTCGGTGTGGGGAAACTTCGACCCACATTGAGGACACTTTTTGAATGGCGTCCTTTCCATGAGCTGGAGTCGGCGACGGCCAGAATCAATGTATTAGACGTTGAAGAATAGCGTCGAGTGGAGAAGCGTTCAAAACTTATTTTCTGAAAGTTGGTGAGGATTGCGCGCCAAAGGAATTCGGTTTCAAGACGGAGCGCTGGAAACACATCCGAGCCCGGTGGCGGAAAAAAACTATCTGGGGATGGAGCCGATGACCATGCGCAGTATCATCCAAAGGAGGAGTCACCCATCCAGTGACTTCCAAAGGTTTTTCTACAAAACAAACTGCAAACATCCGGGCCCAACACTAGGTGGCAATCTATGCATAGTGTGCAATATGCAGCTCATATGCCTTGAACACTATGTTCTCTTCAATCAGACACATTTTTAAAAACATCTATAAAAGCACTGTTTACCCCATGATCATCACTGCAGATTTCTTAAATCAGGAAGTTATAAATAAACATCAATGGCCTGACCAAATCTGCTAAACTTCCCAGTGGGAACAAATATCAGTAAGATTTTTCAATAGTTTTAAGGATAATGTTTATTTTTATGGTGAATCTTACTCTTCTTTCATAGGCTGTTTCCTATTATCAACTAGCAATCTAACTGGAAAATGCTAAAATATCTGTTATTTCAGACCTTTGAGGTAACATGGTCCTCCCTCACCTTCTTTGCACGTATACACTCCCTCTACCAGTCTCTCTTTTAAACAGTTTTTCGACTGACTGACAAGGAGTTTATGCAAGTACTAATTGGGAAAGATTAGCATTCTTTGTCCTCCTTTTAGGTTTCGTCTTTTTCAATTAACTCTGTGGGTAAACTGCACAGCACTGAGAAGGAGAAAGGGAGGAGAGGGAGGAGAAGGAGCCTCTGGAAGTTAAGGTCTAGGCCAACAGGTTAAGCAGAGCTTCCTGGTCTGAAAGTCTCGGTCAACTAATTACAGGAAAATATTTGTGTAGTAGCCCTCACTGAGAAACGTATATATCAGTGATAAATACATGACTGTAGAATGACAAGGCCACCAATTGAGCCTTGAGTGTGTTTTCCAGAACACCAGACAGAAACAGTCTTCATAGAGGTTTTAGAAATCAGTAATACATGATGTCGTCCATCAGATAATGGTAGCTTTTATAGCAGCTTGGCCAGCATTGAGCCTACAAAACTCCCAAACTATTGAGCAGCCGAACGTAGGTCCCAATTTCTCAAAGAAGAGGGCTGCAGAACACACTTTATGGATCACCATCACTTTGCACTTAACAGCAGAGGAAAATCATTCAACATTAGAAAATCTGCCTTCAATTCCAACGTGTTTATGTTAAGGGACAAAGTTGATACTCTGCCATCGACATGGGAGTTGGAACAAAATCCCACCAAAATGCTAGGAGGATTTGCTTTCAATCACAAGGTTAGAACCAGGGAAGGCTGGACTTGGGGGTCAAGATTGCATGGAACACATTAAAGCTTGGTAGAGGGTAGCATAGTACCAGAAAAAAAACTGGAACACGTAGACTGATGCTGTCTAAATGATCATGAAGTGATCATTAAATCACTCCATGAGTAACCACACAATAAGCCTACTTTTCAGGGTAGTCCTGATGAAACCGATCCTCAGAGTGCTCCAATGAGAATTTGGGGCACTTTCTTGCCTGCATTTGGATGAGACAATCAGTCAGCAAGGAAAAGCAAAGGCTCTGCTGCCACAAAAAGGCTGATCAAGCTACTTGGCATTGTCCTTCGCTGATGAGAGCTGCATTTCCTGAGTACTCGAGGACTGGTAAATGAGTGTTGGCATCAGTTAGATCCACCATTCAGCTGTTGTGGCACTGTCAAATGCTGAGCCCAAATCAGCATCTTAGGGAGGAACCAAAGTAGATTATATGGATCCAAAATAGGACAGTGTCTTCTGCCTTTGTCTCCTTGCAAGGTAGTAATGGGACAGTATTCCTTCCACCTTCTGGGGAGCATGTGCATTTTTCTTCTACCTTAAAGGAGGAGACTCTTGACCACCTACAGACATTCTTCAGAAGGTGACTGACACAGAGTTGGCAGGAATGGAGCAGCTGTTTGAACTGTAGATCACAGACTTTCACTACTACAAAAGGAGCAATGGATTTGTACTGATTAGGATCCAACAATGGTATTGGAGTGCAGGAGGCAAGGAGGGGGGCAGATTTCCAGGCAAGCCACTGATGTGTCTAGCTGTCTGCTAAAGCTGTGTAAATGGGCATGCTCTTCTATCTAAAATATTTCCCCTTTGATGGCCAATTGCATCCTGAAGGAGAAGGCTCCTGTCAGTGGTCCAAAGAGAAAAGAGGTACCTGTCTTGAAAAACTGGAATGCCACCGCTGGCTACATGAGGAAAAATGGTCTTGGCAAACCAGCCTGGAAGGGGTACACACAGTGATTTTACTGTGATGATCCGAGTACATGTAATGCTGGAGAATACCTCACATTAGCGCTTGGACGCCCACGGGCAACAATTGCGCTCTACAAATCCCCAAGTTTACAAGTTTACATTGAGGGGATTCAGGAACTAAACTAACAATTTAAATCAAAAGGGAGGACTCTAACTTAAGATACAAAATGTCATCCACAACTGTGGGCACAACGGTACTGGTTTCCTGGAGGCAGTATCAATGAGGACCTGGGACATGAGCCGTTTTGGTTCTAGACCCCCTATGACAAGTCCCAGTAAAAACAACTGCCAACGATAGAACTTGTAGGTGGCTTTGATAGCATTTGTCTATTTAACGGAGAACACACCTGAGGGACAGCATGCCTGACTGATAAATGTACTTTATGCATTTCACAAGATTCTTTGCCATTTTGTTCAGGTCATAGGACAACAAACTGCCCTTCAGTGTACTAACATTCACAACAAGAGAACAAGATGAAGGAAGGCTGGATACTAGGGAAAAAATGGAAATTGTATTGTAGGTTGGTTTTAGTTTACGTGGCGTTTGACATTGCTCCCTCAGAAAACACCTTTCTCAGATATTTAGAGCTTTCCTAAAGACTTGGGCCTGGAAGGCCAGGACAGGCTCTGATAGGGTTACACAGTATATGTCCTCATCTTCTGGTGGGTGAGCCGCCTCTCAAAGCTCAAAACTTACAAAACCTTGCCCATGACCGGGGAGCTATTGCTGGAATGCTGCACTAGAGTTACTGGGAGCTGCACTGGGCGATGAGAGATCAGGACAAACTTCATAGCCTTCAGCTTCACACTAGGAGCATTGAAGAAGTAAAAACTGAAGCCCGAGTGCTGCATGGAGACAGAACATGCATATTGATTCCAGGGGACCTGTGTACAGTTTGGTAACTCACGATCCAGCTGCTCCTGGTCACATGAGCCTCACCTGTCTGTCATGGAGATGAATTGAACAGAAGGAAAAAGAAACAGGCAGCCTGCATTGAACGCAGAAGAGACAGAGTCTTTAGGAAACGGGCTGATTTTACAGAGGGAGACTGACCCATGTGGGCCCTGAAATTGTACTTAAGAAACCAGCACCCCTCTTCTTCCCAAAAAATGGGACATCTGAGTGTGACACAGTCATATATACCTGAGTGGTGTGCACCTTTGGAGTTGGGGCATATTCTCAACTAAACTGATGTGGTTGTGTCGCCAGGGTTTGGTGCATTTGCTTCTTTTCATCTTTTGTGTTTCAGGGGAGAAGGATGGCGTGCCAAACACTGGGAGGACACACCTCTACTGCTTCACTGTGATGTGAGGTTGTTCATACCTGAGCATGTGGGTGCCCTCGACCTCAACTACCACCTGTACAGTAATGGAGGTGAAACCTCCAAAAAGATTTCAGAAGGAGTCTGGGGATTGGCATACCTGGTCATACTAGAACTGAGAGAAAGTATGCAGTTCAGGAAGACTACTCAACCACTTGATACAGTAGGCTTGCATCACCACACCCAAAGAGGACAGGCTGCTGTAAGAGCTGCTGTAAGAGCTTTGAATTAACAGCTATGAATGTATTTTCTGGTCTTGCCACTTGGTAGCAGAGTACCTGCAATGTTGAGAATGGGAACGATCTAGGACATACAAGTAGCTCTATTTATGTTGCCTGAGTCAACACCTCGTAGGGAAAATTAGCTTAAATGTATAAAGATAAACTTTTAGAACACAATACATTACTGATCCTAGCATTGGCATTGAGCCCTGGCATGATGTTTGTAATGAAACTGCATTTTCTCCAACTACTATTACTCCAAGTGCCACTGTCTTAATGGTACAATTGTTCGAAATCTTGATTTTCTTCTAGGGTTTATATTGTCATAATCTTTGCCGCTTTGATAGTTCAAACGTACTACTTTCATTTCTTAAACAGAGACATCAATGCTTTTCTTCCTTGCACTTTGAAAAAAGAAGGTAAATACACTCAAAAACGAGTGAAGATGTCAGACAAGATATAAGCAATTAACCTTTTTTTTAATTATGTAAGACCACCTCTACACTGACCCCTAAGATGAACATTTCATTGCAAAAAGATGCAGAAGTCTAAATCCAAACAAACTGTGGTGGTAGTTTTACATCAACTTATCGGATTCAAAGCAAGAAGAAAAACATGCAAATCGTGGTTAAATAACATCAATACTGTAATCTATTTGTTAACCAATGCACCTTGGATTGTTGTTCTTCATCCTCGTCGCTGTCTGAGTTTTCTGCTTCTCTCTCGTCTGGCTGGGCAACCTTTAAGGTGTTCAAACTGACGTCCCAGGTGAAATCGGAAGAAATCTGCAGCCTCGGAACCGTATCCTGTGTATGCTTTTGCGGCTGCTTAAAGAAAAAACACAAAATGCATCATGGCACCAAATCTTTCTATTTTGTATTTCCCTTCACAGTTCTTTGTACCGTTGCTAAATAGATGAGCAGTGTTAGTAAAAACATACTACCCTCACACAGCATCATAACCCAATACCCTCCTGAAATTAGCAGCACCACTTTTAGGCACACTATGACCCCTTACTTCTCATACTTCTTCCATCCAAGATAGATTTGCACTTTTTCTTTATATCCTTGCAGTGTTTTAATAGCTCAAATATGAGTTCTTAATACTCGTGTATTCACAGCCATCTTAAGAATTTTTGGGACATGCACATGACCTACTTTCAGGGTCCCTTTTCAGAACAATTTCGAATGTACTTCCCATTTTCAGTTAACCCAAACCCTCAAGATGTCAAATGATATTGAAATATACCTTAAACTTTTAGAAACAGGACCATGCATATGTAGCCGTAAGGTCAAGCTGCCCAGCACCAATCAGCAAAACAGTACAAAAAGCAAAGATAAACAAGCCTAGATAAAGACACTTCTTGTTGCTCCTTGATTTAGAATTGTTTTGTCTTGCAGCAACAATATATTTAATATAGTGACTAACCAACCTGATTCACGCATTGTAAGAATGATATGGTAATTTGGCCATTTAGTGACCTGGTTCGTAATGGACAAATTACTTACCTTTGATAATGCCTTATCTGGTAGAGACATGATCCAGCCGTAGATTCCTTACCTTTGAATTTCCGAGGCGTGAAACATGATCCGGATGATTTTTCTTTGAGCAATACCCCTGTGCACCCGTAGGTGGAGTCAGTCGGCCCTGCGTGATGTCAGCGCATAGTGACATCAGCGTCACCTATATAGGCACCAACGCATCACGCTGACGTAAGTACTTTTCATGAGTTTACATGCTAGGAGCGTGGAGCCATGACATGCATGGACGATGGTGTTTCTGATCAACTAGGGCCCTGAAAAGGGATCAGTCCTGACCCTAGAAACCTGTCTACAGTGCGGGGAGGAAGGGTGAGTCAGTAAGAAATCTGCGGCTACATCATGTCTATACCAGATAAGGCGTTACTGAATGTAACAAACTTCTTCATCTGATAGAGACATCTAGCTGCAGATTCCTTAGCTTTGAATAGATACCCAAGCAATATCATCCCCAGAGGAGGGACTGCGGAAAAGTTTATACTAGGAAGTCCTGCAGAACAGAGCGGCCAAAAAGGCCATCCCTGCGGACTTGACTGTCCATGCAGTAGTGCTTGGGAAACGTGTGCTGGCATGCCCAAGCTGCTGCCTGACAAATGTCTAGGACTGGAACTCCATGTTGCAACACCGTGGTAGCAGCCTTAGATTTGGTGGAGTGAGTCTTCAGGAGGCTGCTTTTTGGCCAAAGCGTTGCAGATTTTGATGCAGAGGATGATCTATTGCGAGATAGTCCTCTTCTGCACCTCCAGACCTTTCTTCATTCCAACATACCCCACGAAGAGTTGGGTGTCCACCCAGAACTCTTTAGTTCGGTCAAGGGAGAACAACAAAGCTCTTTTCAGGTCCAGATGGTGGAGTTGCTCCTCTTCTTTAAAAGGATGCGCGAGAAAGTGGGCACGGTGACAGATTGCCTCGCATGGAATGGCGTTACCACTGTCAAGAGGAAAGAGGCCCTAGTGCGAAGCACCAGTCTGTCAGGTTAGGAGGCTTGTATGACAAAGCCCGCAATTTGCTCACACTCCTGGCAGATGTGATTGCCACAAAAAAGGCAGTTCTGATGGTAAGCAGCAGGAGGGGGGCAGTTGTGCAGAGGTTTGAATGAAGCACACTTCAATAATGAGGGTTGGTCTGGCAACCTCAGGAAGGCAGACCGGGCCGAAAGGTACCCTTTGAGAGTGCCAGTTGGACAGCCCTGCTGGGCAAGGTTCATTATAAAAAGCAAAACTTGAGAAAAGGGAGCAGAAAGAGGATCAATAGAGCTTTCTGTATATGTTACCATTTTTTTCCACCTGCAGGCATACACAGTCCTGGTGGAAAGCCGCCTGGCCACCAAAATAACCTTGCAAACTTCGGGAAAAAGGTAAAATGCTGTCAACTGCCGCTGCTGAAACTCCACATAAGAAGGAGTAGAGTTGACAGGTTTGGGAGGAGGACCCTCCTCTGCTGCTGGGACAGAAGATCCTCCAGAAAAGGCGGCCTGGTCGGAAGATTAAAGCTCAATTGGAGAAGCTTGAGATACCAGACTCTCCGTGCCCAGTCCAGACACACAAATGACTTGGGCCCAGTCGGTCCTGATCTTCTTGAGCACTCTGGACAGGAGTGTTACAGGCGGAAAGGAGTTCCACTCAAGAGGAAAAGCATCTCAGAGCAAGAGCCGCTTGGAAACCCCAGTGCGAAAAACGACAGACATTGAGCGTTCTAGGAGGAGGCAAACAGATCTAACCAAGGCTCTTGTCACTATTGAAAGAGACCTTGCGCCACCTCCGGATGGAGCCACCATTCATGATCCGCTAGGCATTGATGGCTGAGTTCGTCCACCCAGGCATTCATAGAACTTACAAGGGGTTTTAAACACCAGGGATATGCCCAGCTGTTCCAGCCATGTTCAAAGATACAGGGCCTCTTGCCAAACGGTCCACGACCCCACACTGCCCGGTTTGTTGCAGTACCGCATGGCGGTGGTGTTGCCTGTGAACACCTGAACAAGCTTTCCCTTGAATGAAGGAAGAAAAGCTTTCAATACCAAATGAATCACTTGGAGCTCCAGTAAGCTGATGTGGAGTCCAGATTACGCCGGAGACCAGAGTCCTTGATCTCCACATCTCCCAGATGGCCGCCCCATCCCAGGAGTGATGCATCTATCACTACTGTGTGATCTGTTGGGGGACGGGAGAGAGGTCTGCCTCTGACACAATCGCCGTGGGTCAGTTACCATTGCAGGTCCTGTGCAATTCCCTCAGAGATCTGGGCCATGTCGGAGAGATTCCCCTGATGCTGCACCCACTGGAACTACAAGGCCCACTACAGAGCCTGCATAAGCCATCTGGCATGTGTCACTAGCAGGATGTCCAGCAGCCTTTGAGTCATTCTCAGTAAAATTCAGGATAGAGGCTGAAACATCAGTATCATAGCCTGAATATCCTCCTGAAGCAAAGTTAGGTAAACCTCCGTCATCCGGTCATAAGATGGAGTCATGGAGGGAAGGGTAATCTTGAAGGGGAAGGAGAAGCCCCTTCGGATTAGTGGGAGAACCCACCTATCCGAAGTGATGTTCTGCTAGTTGTAGAGGTGATGGGTGATCCTGCCACCAACTGACCTCCCATGAACTGGAAGGGCAAAACTAGGAAGGTTTGGAAGCTTAGGCTGCAGGGAGGGTGGGGGTATGACCCGACCTCTGGCCGCCTGACCCAAGTCACAGCTGATGCACCACATATGTTTTTCTTGTTTCCAAAATTGACAAATGTATTTTCTTCTATCAAGCAATTTTTGGGTGTACTGTTGGGGTCAACAGTCATTATAACGGGGAGCTGGTATTGATAGGTGTAACGTCAGATATAGTTTCTGAAGCTAGGAAAAGCTTTTTGTTAATTTGTATGGCGCGAATACGTGCTTGTATTACGCATGACTGGATTAGTCCTACTCCCCCGTCCTTTGAGACATGGTGTGCTCACCTGTTAGCTATGTATAATTTGGAAGCGGCTATATATAGGACTAAGGGCCGGAAAAAAAGGACCATGGGAATGAAGATCTGGGGACCAGTTATGGATTGGATTCAAGGGGAAAATGCTTGATCATTCCTTTTTTGTATTTCTCATATATGTATTTTCATGATGTGGCATTTTATTATGTTTTTATGTATCATCTGTTGCTTTCTGCTCTGCTCTTCTTGCGTAAAATCGGACAAAAATCTAATAAAAATAATTTTAAAAAAACAAAAGGAATAGTAAATTATACTATTCCAACTTCCAGCGCCCCCCCCCCCCTTCGCAAGTCGTTGTTACGACTTGCAGAGTAAAGGTATGCGGAATCACAATGCGGTCGTGATAACGACCGCATTGTGATTCCCCGCGAGGCTGCGGGATTAGATCATACAGTCCACCGAGGGAGGTAGAGGCTTGGACCACCAAGCTCTCTGGGGTAGGGTAGCTGGTGAGGAAATTCGGGTCACCCGGTACAGCGTGATGGCAGTAGGCGATTGTACTATTCACAGGAGCCCCTGTGCTGGTCTTGGGCCATGTTTCCAGTAGGATATCAGTTAAGGCCTCGTTGAAGAGCAGCAAGCAAACCAAAGAGGAGACACTTGGCTGCAAAGGCTCTGTCAGGATATTCGTCTTGACCACCACAGAAGTGAGCTGAAGGCCCTGGACCTCAGCTGCCCGTTGCACCCCCATAGCATATGATGCTCCCTCCTCTGTAGCCACGGTAGAGGGAAAACGCAGGCCAGAATCTGGAGAGGTATCTAGTCCACTGGCCTCACCCAATTCCTCATAAAAGCCCATTTCTTCATAAGGCTGTTCTTGTGAAGGGTCCAGCAACCCCTCAATATTCCTCAATTCCAAGCTCTACAGAATAAGGATGAAGAAATGACCTAGGACCTAAGGGTTCTGTCGGTATTGCTAGACGCTGATCCGGTTCTGGGTCGTCGGGGATTAGAATGGGGCTGGCACCACTGGGGAGCGCCGGAAAGCGTCAAGAGTCTCTGTGTCAGATCTGGGGAAGGATGCAATGGCATGAATGGCATTGGTCTGGCCGGCGCAGGACCCAGTGGAGCTTCCTGAGTGTTTCCAGGGCCCAAAGGCACACCAGTAGGGTCACGTCACCCAAATATGAGACACATGGCATCATAAAATTCCTTAAGTTGGGCGGGGGACACTCCGGCTCTTGGAAAGGCGGGTAAGCACGGAGCCGACCCAGGTGAAGATTCAGAAGAATGAGGCCTAGAATGCCGAGACTCCTCCGTTGGCTGGAGAGAAGTCGAAGCACACTTCGACTTCTTATGTTTTTGTGCCTCTTACCTGACCTACACGATGACTGAGTGGGAGGACTAACACTTGGGACTCCCGGAGCGGTGTCCGGACCTTCCTCTCGACTGGGACCGTGAACAAGACCTCTGAAGAGAGCGATGTGGTACAGTGCACGGTACCACAAGCACCTTTAGGGAGCACTCCCTCAAAGCTTCTGGAGCCATGGCCCGGCAGTCAGAGCACGACTTCCAGTGGTGGTCATGCTCCAGGCACCAAAGGCAAATCAGGTGTGAGTCCGTAACTGACATGGTGCATTGACAGGTGTCACACGGTTGGAAACCAGAAGTCTTTTTGGTCAAGATGGAAAAAACCTACACATCAAAAAGGGGGTCGACAAAATGTCGAAAAAAGCCAGTCAAAAAGTGACGGAGGGTAGCGCTCCACAAAGATCTGCGCTGACTAGCGTGGAAAGTAAAGAACTGATGTCAGAGCGCCTATATAGGTGAAGCGAATGTCACTACAGCATGGACTATGCTGACGACATCACGTGAAGCCATCCATTGCCACCTACCGCACGCAGGGGTGTTGCTCAAAGAAAAATCTTCGGTATCCAGTCTGACACTTGGGAAATTCAAAGGTACAGAATCTCCTTAATTCGGCTCCACTTCATAGACCTCCCTCTCATATTACCATCTCCACATTTCTCTGGCTACACAGGGACCTCCAAGCTTTGCTGAGTCTGAGAAATGGGAGGGAAACACACGGGTAAATAGAATAGTATAACAAGAGACTTGAAAAAGAGGCAGAAAAGAAGCAGTGATGGATTCGAGTTAGAGAGCGAAACGAGGTAGGGGGAGGCACAAAGGTTAAGAGAGGAAGACGAAGAAGCCCGAAAGAAAGGGAGGCAGAAAGAGGAAGTAAGGTTTCAGAGTGAGGTAGAGAAAATTATAGAGAGGGAGAATGAAATGTAGAGATAAGGAGAGAGATGGAGTAAACAGAATGTGAGTTAGAGACCGAGATAACACAGAAGGAGCCCTTAAACTGATCACCTTGGCGATGGTCATCTCCCGCCTGGATTACGGCAACGCCCTGTATGCTAGTATACCTGCATATAGTCTTAGGCGGTTGCAACAGGTCCAAAACCAGGCGGCCCGCCTGGTGTTCAAATTACCCAAATTTCACCATGTCACCCCCCTCCTTAAATCTTTACACTGGCTCCCCGTTCGCGAGCGTGTCCAGTTCAAGCTAGCTTCCATCACTTTTCAAGCGAGACTGGGCACGGCTCCAGCTTTCATCTCTTCTGAGATTACCTCCTACGTCCCCACTAGAGACCTCCGTTCATCCACCCAGTCCCTTCTTACGGTCCCACGTTTTCGGAGGAAGAAATGGGGCGGTTCGAAATTTGCGACCCTTGCCCCTCTCCTCTGGAATTCCCTCCCCCTTGAGCTTAGGACCCTGACTCTTTATCCCCAGTTCAGAAAGCAACTCAAGACCCTTTTGTTTTCTAAAGCCTTTAATTAAACTACTCCCCCCATAATCTGAATTATTTATCATGTATGGGCTTGCCCACCCTGTTTCTGTTTGTTGTAGCGCCATGAAGCCGCTGGCGAACGTGCGCTTTAAAAGTAATTTTAAATTCAAATTCAAATTCAGAAGGAGATGAATTATAGAGAGCTACATGCAAAGAGTGGAATGGGTAGACAAGTGAGGTAGCAAGACTGCATACAGAGATACACAGTACAGGAAGAGAGACTGGAAGGGTAGACAGATTGGGAAAATAGGAAACAAGGTGTAGAAAGTCAGGTAAAGAAATTAGCAATGCAGAGAATGTTAGAGTGATCGGTGTGAAGGGCCGAAAAAGATTAGGTGTAGATAGAAAAGAGGTTAATTAGAGACAAACAGGAGAGGCAGAGATAGAAAGGTGAGGATGATAGAAAGGTAGAGAGAGGATGAAGTGGAAAGTGTGCTGAAGCAGACAGGTAGAAACAGCGAGTAGCAGTATAAAGTTGTGTAAGAGATTGAGTGAGGGGTGAGTTTGAGATAGTGAATTGAAAGACAGAAGGCGGTAAAGCGAAATGGGAGACTGGGAGGTAATGGTAGAGAAACAAACCTATGGGTCGAGAAAGAGGTAGAGATAAAGGAGGAAGGTATTGAGAACTGTGAACTAGAATGAACAGATTAAGAAAGAAGGGGTGCTAAGGCAAGGAATGAATGTTGATGTAAATGGTTAAGTAGTGAGGAAGAGAAAGGGGACATGGAGAAAGATGAGGTAGTGAGTGTGGTGTGAGGTGAGGATGTGGAGAGGTAGAGAGTAAAGGCAGAAAGAGAAGGTATATGGAGGTGAGCTCAAGAGCGATGAGGCTGTTAGAGAGGTGAAGTAAAAGAAGGCTAGATAGCGGAAGGTGGGTCGGAAACAGCTGTAAGGGACAGAGAGAGAGAGGGGTGAGCTATAGAGATCAGTTACATGGGGGGTAGATATGTAGAGAGGTGGGCAGTGGGCTCAGAGTGGCAGAGAGAAAGAGGCAAGGTAGAGACAGAAATACAGAGACATCTGTTTCAGAAAGAGTTGCTGTAAACAGATCCAGGATAAAGTGCGCTGGGGTGGGTACACAGAGAAACAGAGAGAGAAGGAAAGAAACTGGAGTGAGCTAGAAGAAGTGAAAAACAGCAGTAAGCTAGAAGAAGTGAGGTGAAGTAAGGAAAGAAGCATGAAACAAAGATAGATGTGGCAGAAAAAAGATGTAAAGGGTGGTAGGGACAGGTAAAATGAGTAGTTAGAGGGGTAGATAGAGAAATGAAATAGAGAGAAAGGAAGGGATTTAATGACTGGTGAGGTAGGTAGATGAGAGGTGAAGAGGAGGGCTTGAAGAAGAGAAACAGAGAGGGGTTAGAGGAAGTGTAGGTTAGAAGGAGGTAGACAAACA
The DNA here is from genome assembly GCF_964263255.1 of Lissotriton vulgaris. Classification (NCBI taxonomy): domain Eukaryota; kingdom Metazoa; phylum Chordata; class Amphibia; order Caudata; family Salamandridae; genus Lissotriton; species Lissotriton vulgaris. The sequence goes on along the minus strand of NC_141693.1, from coordinate 1,059,226,200 downwards.
AGTATAGAGAGGTAAAAAGGGATAAGATCAGGAAGATGGATAGAGATGCTAGAGTAAAAGAGATGTGGTGCAGAGAAATGTAGATGTGTGACTAGGCAGAGAAAGGCATGGTTAGAAGTAGGTGAAGTAGAAGTGAGGTTGAGATACAAAAGGAGACATTTGAGAAAGAGATAAAGAGATCATTTTACCAGAGGACCCTGGGGCTATTGCTCATTTTGCTTGTTTCTTGAATTGGCTCTGCAGGTATCCACATATCAGACCTTTCCCTTCAATGATGAGCTCATCCACACTATGAATGGAGAAACCGTGTCCACGCTAGGCAATGAATTGCTTACTACATGGTTCTTGGAAATTCAGGCAGTGAGTGACATTATTTGGCAGTCCTCTACTGGTTTCTCTCTACCTCAGAGGTGAAGTCTAAATATACATCATCAGATGAATTATTATTTACTTTGTGCATGCAATCCGAAATTCCTCATCACGGTGCAAGTTCTCTGTTCCATATCAATGCAGCACCAAGCATGACCAACAACCCACTCAAGAACTGACTTATGTTCCACCAATATTAAGATTTAAAACACATTTAACAAACCAGGAAAGACTAATGCACAAGTGGAATTAGAAAGGTGAAAATGTATTCTTGAAATTGTTCAAGGACAGCAATGCGTTTAAAACTTTCACTACCCAAATGTTTTTTCTTGCTGGAGGGTTTCACTGTGTTGTCAAGTTTCTATTAGAAGCATGGCAGATACGTTTCTGATGGAAATATTAATGCAGGTAAATAAAATAAATGGGTTGCTTTGGTTCTCAAACAAGGTCAGTGGCACATATATGACCTATCAAGCTTTTGGTTGCTTTATAGTTTTGACTCCAATGGGATGCTTTACAATAAAACCATTATCACCAGAACACCTTCAATGCTGAAAATGGTTATTCCATTGTGGAAGATATGGAACAATAATTTTGGAGAGTTGTCACTCAAATCAAATCATCTTTATTCGGTTTCCATTTTTTGAAAGCCATAAAAGTACATAAAAAACAATAAATATTAAAAAAATCACATTCATTCTGTATCAAACAGTACTTTAAAAGCATATTTTTAGAAGTCCATCTTATATCAAAAAGGATACTCAATCAGAGTTCATAAGTTCATTCGATGCCTAATACATGATTTGAGATACTGTGCAACAGATTTTGTCATCAGGTTATTTTCCAGAAATTGTAGTGCCAGGTAGGCAGGGCGACATCTGCGAATTTTTAAAACTTTTAATACTGGTATTATCCACCGCCTGCGTAATGGTGTATAGAATTTGCAAAAAAAGAAGACATGAATTATGGACTGTGGAGACATTAAATCGCAGGGACACACTGAGATATTATGTGTCCAATCATTCTGTTTAGGAAACAAAACCAGATAGTGATATAAATTAAACCTAAAACGTGTAAGAAGGAATTTTTCGTATTATGTTAGATCATACTGCAAGTACGGTTGGATGGTAGGGACCAGCTGAATTAGTAGGCAATGCTGGACTGATGGCTTCCCTATTTCACTCAACATCCGTAGTTGAGATAAATGAGACATACAGATTGTTTTTAGTTCTTTTTTCGATATGTCTGTTACTGACAAGGGGTCGTCAAAAAATCTCGGAAAACCAATGTCTGTAAGAAATGATTTCACGTAGGCCAACCATTTTATCTTTATCATGTTATCTAATTTCAGACAGTCCTGAATTACTGATTTTGTGAGATGACACTCGTCTGTTGCCCATATTCTGCGCCACAACATGATCGGTTGGATTTTGATGGTGTCAGAGATGTAGTCCACCCCGAGTTCAAGGTGACATCCGTATGTAGTTGTACTTCTTGGGACAGCCAATAGAAATCTAAAAAAAGAGTTTTCGACTTTTTGTAATTGTTCTACGTTTGTCGTTCCCCAAACCCCTGCTCCGAAGGTGGCTGTGCTTATGCATTTGGCATTATATATCTTGATCATCTCGGTCGGGGGTCTTTTGCCGAGGCGTAGAGAAAAGGCCTTTAATGCACCAATTGTTCTTATAAGGGACAGTTTTCGGGAGTGGACTGCTTCCTTCCAGTTGAATGCCTCGTCAATAGTGATGCCTAGGTAGGGGTACGTGTTTGTTCTTTCAAGGGGTAGGTTATCCACGTAAATTTTCTTTACTTTTTTCCCCTTGGTACCCGCATGCATCACATATGTTTTCTTTATATTGACTTTTAAGTTCAGACTGGTCATAAAAGAGCAATAGTTATTTAAAGCCCGTTGAAGTTGGACTGGAGTTCGGGCAAGAATTACCGCGTCGTCGGCGTATAGTAGTGCTGGAATCTGCCGACGACCGGCTTCTAGGAGATCTTTTACATCCTTTAACATTGCTATCTCAAGACCGTTAGTGTAGAGCGTAAATAAGAAAGGGGCCAGCACGCACCCTTGTCTGACCCCCTTCTGAATTGGAAAACTGTCTGTCAATTGTCCACCTGTCCCGAATCTGACCTTTCCCGTGGCTCCTGTGTATAGTTCGCGGAGAAAGTCGACTATTGGTGATTCAATCCCCATTTGCAGCATTATTGTCCAGAGTTTTGAGTGTTCCACACAGTCGAACGCTGCTGTGAGGTCGACGTAAACCATATGTAGACAAGATTTTTTTGCGTTTACGTATTTACCGGCCAGTAATGTTACGTTTAGGACTTGGTCTACTGTACTCAGTCCTGCCCTAAACCCATATTGTAGGTCTGAGAGTACACCATGTTCTTTCGACCCCTCCTGGAGTCCATCAAGAAGTATGCGCCCTGCCATTTTTCCGATCGAGTCCAGGAGGGAGATGGGACGATAACAGGAGGGGCTTTCTCTGTTACCCTTCTTAAAAATGGGGACGAGTATCGAGAAGGACCAAGAATCGGGGAGATTAGTGTCCTTTGCCGCGTTTAAAACTTTAGTAAGGAGAGGGGGCCAGAGATCAGGTAGGAGTTTGTAGAGGTCCATTGGGACCGAGTCTGGTCCTGGTGCTTTGCCTGTTTTGGCAGTCTTTATGGCTTTTATTGTTTCATTGATTGTAAAATGAATGGCAATTGGTTATTTCACCGGCAGAAGGGAATCCTGGGAGGTTGAGTCTGTAGATTTGACCTCACCGAATACCCCTGAGAAATGTTGCACCCAGTCCTGTGCGTTTATGGCTACATCCAGGGAAGGGTCGTCATTATTTTCTGTTAAAAAGGGGTTTTTAACTATCTGCCAGAAAGCTGTGCTGTCTTTTAAAGTGCTGCTTTTTAGCAGTTGGATCCAGAGGTTTGCTTTTAGGTACTTTTTTCTTTTCCTGATTGCAAGCGTATAAATCTTTCTTAAGTTGATTACCTCTTGTCTGTTTCTTTCTTTTTTGGTTAAGGCCCTCTTTAAAATCGGAGTAAGCTTTTGTGCATTCTGTGTCGAACCATCCCTATCTTATTGTCTTATTATGTTTATAGGGCTTGGTTAATTCATTTCTTATGTTTTTCACGATCTCTTTGTAGTTAGTCATGATCTCTGTTGAGATGTCGAAGGATCTAGGCACTTGTCTATTTCATCTCTACATGTTTTAATTATTCTTGTTTTGATGGCTTCCTGATCTATTTTGCTCCATTTGAGGGTATAGCCATTTAATCTATCCAGTGTTAATGCTTCCTGATTGAGCATTCCGAGATAGGCCTTGTCTATTTTCTTTCGGTGGGTCGGTTCTTGATAGGTCAGTCTTAGTGGGAAATGATCGCTGAGTGCGTTGTTGTGCACCTCAAAGGTCTTAATGCGTGTGGCTTTATTAGTAGATATTAGTATATAATCGATTATAGTTTCGAGACCTCTTCCGTGAAAAGTTGGAGTAAATTGGGTTATGGGGGTTTTGATCATGTTGGCAAACCCTATGTCTAGTTCGGACATAATGGCCTGCATGTTATTGCCTTCAATAGTGTGGGAAAAATGAGTTAGACAGTTTCCTTGTTCGTCTGTGATCCCACAGATAGAGGTGTCACTTTTGTTGCATATGTGGAGATTGAAGTCTCCTCCCCAGATTATTGTGTGGGAGACCTTGGCGTACTTTGTTTTGAGATCGTTGGTCTGGTTAGAAATTTTGATTAAGGCCTTTATCAGCTCCATCGGGCTCATGTTGTTGTAGAAATTTATGATGGTATAGACATCTCGATTTGTTCCTTGGAGATTGATGATCCAAAAGTTCTGAAGTAGTATTGTAGGAGTTCTTTCGTGGCATGGCCAAAGGTTGGAAATATATACTGTTAGGCCTCCTTTGCTTCTCCCTGAGTTCGATCTTATTGCTTGGGAGAAGAATGTTTTGTATCCCAGTAGATGGATTGGGTTGTTAAGCCACGTCTCCTGGAGACAAATTGCATCGTTCGATTCGATCAGTTCAAGGAAACTTTTTTCAGAGTGTTTGGTCGCTAGTCCCGCAACATTCCAAAATAGCACCCTCTTATCGAGATTTTCTAGAGTTGCGACGGATGGCGTATTCTGAACGCTGATTTCTTCAAGTTGGATGGGTTGTAATTCAGATGTCATGTTTGGAGCGTTTGCCTGCTCCTTTTGGGCTATTTGTGACAGAGTCGAGGGTCTCATATGAGCCTTGAGAGGGCGTTGTGAGTCTTGTGTCATACTTACCTTAATTTGAGTTTTTGTCATCACTGTTGATTCGTATGTCCTGGTTTTTGACACAAGGTGATCGTTATTGGGTGTCTTACTTATGGGGTGACTAGCTAAGTTGTTTGGTGGGACTCTGTTTTTAGACAAAGGAATCTTATTATAGATCTGTGGTGATGGTCAGTCGACCATCTCTAGACAACTGTAGCTATTGAAAGTTGGTATTCCACCCCATGGTTCCCTGTGTGGTTGTTGCTGTGCCCTCCTGCCATAGATATTCCAGTCATCCCGGTCTTTTTGGTCATACCCCCATTCTCCCTGTAACCTACTCCTTTGGTTATTTCCGTAACCCCAGTCACCCTGGTTCCAACTTCTCTGCCCGTAATCAGATTGATTCCAGGACCAATTAGACGGCCAGTTAGGGTCCTCAGCACGATGACCTTGTCGGGGGTAGAAAAACGATAAGCGTTTTACGTTTATTCCTCCACTACTTTCCAATGAGTCCCAAGAGCATATATAATCCACAGCACGGGGATTTTCAAAGTTGACTATTATACAGTCACCAGGGATGGTTTTTGGTTGATGGCCTATCCATGGAACCCTTCTGACCGTAGTGATTCTAGTGATGTTATTGGGGTAATTAGGTCTATTAATGTTCAGCCAATAACGGGTTTTGTTTAGCAGGGACCAGGTTGGTTCATCTGTGTCGTTGCTTAGTTCTGGGACCCCTGTTAAAATAACTATGAAGGGAGCTGCCTCCGGTGGGAGATTTGCTGGTTTAGACCATCTTTTTTTTGGTCGTTCTGGTTTGTTGTTGTGCCTTTGTGTTTGATCGGGCTGGGGGGCTGTAGATGCGGATGGTCTGGGTGAAACATTTGCTGGGGAAACTTTTGCTGAGGGAGCACTTGCTGGTGGTTGATTTTGTGTACCTGAAGCTGTTTTAGGGGGTTCTTGAGGGGGCTTAGTTTTTGTTAAAGGAGTTGGATTATTTGGATTTTTCGCTGGGTGACCTGGTTTTACGATTGGGGTATTTGTTGTAGCCGTGTTATTAACTAATTGTTTTGGATTGTTAGTAGGCTTTGCATTACCAACTGAGGCTTTGGGCCCGGCCAAGATTGAGAGGTCTTGAGGTCTAGAATTTGTGGATTTTTTTGAGGTAGCAATTAATATCGCTACTTGCTTCTCTATGAGCTCTAGGCTTTTTTGGATGGGTTGTAACTGGTATTTAACTATTTCCGCTGTTTCTTTTAATAGAGAGGTTTGTGTCTTATCATTGTTCAGATTTCTTACTAGAAGTGAAGCTGATTTTTCTTGGTGGGTTTGGTTAGAATTAACTCCGTCGTTATGATCTTCGATTGTAAGTACGTCAGTGTTGATATTGCTGTTAGATTCTGTGGCTACTGTAGGTTTGATATTATTCTGACTTTGACTCGCAGAGATTAGGATGTGGGTTAGATTCAGAAGTCGCTGCGTTTATTTTTGCATGATTTCCTGAATGTGTTTCTTTGAGTGTTGGATGTTTAGGGATTGCTCCTTCCCTTATCCCTCTTATTTCGCTCTGTGTGAGGTCATTTTGAGGTAACTGGGGACTTGCAAAAATATCGGGGGTTTGCTCAAGGCCCTGAGTCAGTTGTGAATCGGACAATTGTGAAGATACTGAAAGGTCAACTGTATTCGGAATTACGTAAATGTCAGTGTGTGTTTCCAACGTTGTGACGTTTTGTGATTGTACGTTTGGTGTTCGTGCCTGTGCCAACAGACCCATTGATGAGCGTCTTGCTTGCTCTAGTTCGTACGAGACACGTCGATCAATCAACACTACAGTTTGGTTTATAGTTTGATTCACTTTAGTAATGAATTGGTCTATGGGGCCAGCGGAGGTCGCCATGTTTTTGAGTGTTTTACTTCTGGAACCCCTTGTGGACATTATGTGGGGTTTGACCAGGTGAATAACTGATGACGGTTTGCTCGTGGTAATAAGAGGTAAATACTATACGGTCCCTCCCCGAACAGCGTGTTAAGTCTTTGTTTGGAATTTACCTTATGACAGTTGTTAGGGGGGTGGGCCCAGCCCAGTCTTCTCCGGTCTGTGACGGGCTAGAACGGGCCCACCCTTGGCCCAGGCTTCGCCCAGCGTCCCGCTCGCGTCCCGCGAGAGGGAACAATGAGCACCTTTATGCGCCTCCTGGCGCGGAGTTGTGACGGTGGGGCTGGAGACCTCGAGGGCTGCCGGGAGTTGTAGGCCGCCCCTCGCCTCACTCCACTCGGCGGCCCCGCTGTCAGAAGGTAGGAAACAGCAGGGCGGTGGGAGGCTGGCGGTAGGAGGTCTCAACAGCCCGAGAAAGGTTGCTTTTAGATTCTCCTCTGGGCGCTGTGCAGATACTAGTTCAGGAAAAGCGGGGAAATGACAGCGTGACACCGCTTTTCCTGAACTAGTATCTGCACAGCGCCCAGAGGAGAATCTAAAAGCAACCTTTCTCGGGCTGTTGAGACCTCCTACCGCCAGCCTCCCGCCGCCCTGCTGTTTCCTACCTTCTGACAGCGGGGCCGCCGAGTGGAGTGAGGCGAGGGGCTGCCTACAACTCCCGGCAGCCCTCGAGGTCTCCAGCACCACCGTCACAACTCCGCGCCAGGAGGCGCATAAAGGTGCTCATTGTTGCAGCGAGCGGTGTCACGCTGTCATTTCCCCGAAAATGACAGCGTGACACCGCTCGCTGCAACAATGAGCACCTTTATGCGCCTCCTGGCGCGGAGTTGTGACGGTGGTGCTGGAGACCTCGAGGGCTGCCGGGAGTTGTAGGCAGCCCCTCGCCTCACTCCACTCGGCGGCCCCGCTGTCAGAAGGTAGGAAACAGCAGGGCGGCGGGAGGCTGGCGGTAGGAGGTCTCAACAGCCCGAGAAAGGTTGCTTTTAGATTCTCCTCTGGGCGCTGTGCAGATACTAGTTCAGGAAAAGCGGGGAAATGACAGCGTGACTTAATCATTTGTAACATAAGTTTATCTCAACAGTAGCCTGGCCAACTGAAAAATTGCACTACAATTAAAGGGCAATAATCACTTTTGGTACAAATAATACTTAAAAGACTACCTGGACAAGTGCCAATGGCCTCCAAATCTACACAAGAAGTTCCATCAGAGAGTTGCTATTTACCAAATTGAACAAATGCATAGAACATTGAATGATTAACATAATTAAAGGTCTAACAACTCTATGTACTTCAAATACATGAAAGGACACCAAACTCAGATGTATAGCAATACACAATGTCACATATGAGACAGCAAAGTAAAGCAAAGGATGTGTGAGAGAGAGAGCGGGCCTCATATTATCCGTTTGGTGTTTTGCAGTTTTGTTAAACATGGTTTTTGTCCTTAAACCCATACCTTTGATTTCTCCTTTTTTGTTCCTTCTTCGTCTTGCTCTCGGAAGTACACCTCAACTCCACTGTCATCCTCTTCTTTGGACACATTTGATTTTCTTTTCTTTTTCTTTGGAACATCAACCTGGCAAATTAAATTTTTTTGAGTCAATCAGTTGCAAATCATTAACATTTCTTCTGCATAGATGTACACGCTTAAGGAAGTGTGTCCCACCTAATCCCGACAAGTCCTAGTTTATTTTTTACACAAACATTATTGCATTTTCAATATATAAACAGACAGCCCCTGTTGGTAAGAACTAGATTATAACATCATACAGAGCAGTTATGATGGCGAGTTCATCAATACAATAGAAATTGATGATACAGTGTAATAAAATACATCATTTTCGGACTTGCTATTGATCTGCATGTAATACAAACTACTAACTAAACAACCTCTTCCCTCTCACCCCTGAGCCAGTCATCGTGGATATTAATGCTGTTGTATCCTTTAGATAGGGAATAGTGATGATATGGGCATGTAGCTAATGGGCACATGGAGTTTGCCGTATCTCGGTAGTGGGTGCATTGAACACCAGCCTGTGTCAAGATGCACTGTATCAGTGTGCATTCACAGGGTGGAACACAGGCATCTCTCTGGGAAAACATTGTTTCCCATCAAACAAAAACAGAAAAAGGGGGGGGCATGAGGTAGGTGGGTCCAGACGGTGGAGTTGCTCCTCTTCTTTTAAGGGATGTGGAGGAAAGTAGAAACTGGGCAAGTTGAAGGATTGGCCCACGTGGAATGGTGTTACCTCTTTCAGGAAATAAGAGGCCCTACCATGAAGCACCAGTTTGTCTTGAAACACAGACAGGAATGGAGGCTTGGATGATAAGGCCTGTATCTCACTCACCCTCCGGGCAGAAGTTTTTGCCACGACAGAGTCTGTTTTGATGGCGAGCAGCCAGAGGGGACAATTATGAAGAGGCTCGAAATGAGCACCGAATAAGAACGTGAGAACTTATTCAAGGTCCCAACGAAGTGCAATGAAAGGCGAAGGGAGGAACATGTTTACAGGACCGTTAAGACACCTATTTACAATAGGGTATTTAAATAAAGAGGGTTGATCAGGCGGCCGCAAAAAAGGCAGACAGAGCAGACAAGTTAACTTTTAAAGTGCCCAGAGCAGACCATGGCTTGTCAAAGGTAAGAATAAACAAGCATTTACAATGCAATGGTTTCGCCTTTGGAAAAGTTAGAGCTATTGGCATTGCTCACACACAGAGCCCCACACACAAATACACACACACAGAGCCAGACACACACACACAGAGCCAGACACACACACACACAGAGCCAGACACAGACACACACAGAGCCAGACACACACAGAGCCAGACACACACACACACACAGCCAGACACACACACACACACACACACACACACACACACACACACACAGACACACACACACACACACACACACACACACACACACACAGACACACACACACACACAGCCAGACACACACACACACACACACAGCCAGACACACACACACACAGCCAGACACACACACACACAGCCAGACACACACACACACACACAGCCAGACACACACACACACAGAGCCAGACACACACACACACACAGAGCCAGACACACACACACACACAGCCAGACACACACACACACACACACACACACACACACACACACACAGCCAGACACACACACACACAGCCAGACACACACACACACAGCCAGACACACACACACACACACACACACAGCCAGACACACACACACACACAGCCAGACACACACACACACAGAGCCAGACACACACACACAGAGCCAGACACACACACACAGAGCCAGACACACACACAGAGCCAGACACACACACACACACACACAGAGCCAGACACACACACACACAGAGCCAGACACACACACACAGAGCCAGACACACACACACAGAGCCAGACACACACACACACAGAGCCAGACACACACACACACACACACAGAGCCAGACACACACACACACAGAGAGCCAGACACACACACACACAGAGAGCCAGACACACACACAGAGACAGACACACACACAGAGCCAGACACACACACACAGAGCCAGACACACACACACAAAGCCAGACACACACACACACACAGAGCCAGACACACACACACACACACACACACACACACACACACACACACACACACACACACACACACACACACACACACACACACACACACACACACACAGCCAGACACACACACAGAGCCAGACACACACACACACACAGAGAGCCAGACACACACACAGAGCCAGACACACACACACACAGAGCCAGACACACACACACACAGAGCCAGACACACACACACACAGAGCCAGACACACACACACACAGAGCCAGACACACACACAGAGCCAGACACACACACACACACACACAGAGCCAGACACACACACACACACACACACAGAGCCAGACACACACACACACAGAGCCAGACACACACACACACACAGAGCCAGACACATACAGAGAGCCAGCCAGACACACACAGAGCCAGACACACACACACACAGAGCCAGACACACACACACACACACAGAGCCAGACACACACACACACAGAGCCAGACACACACACACACAGAGCCAGACACACACACACAGAGCCAGACACACACACACACACAGAGCCAGACACACACACAGAGCCAGACACACACACACACACACACACAGAGCCAGACACACACACACACACACACACAGAGCCAGACACACACACACACACAGAGCCAGACACACACACACACAGAGCCAGACACACACACAGAGCCAGACACACACAGAGAGCCAGCCAGACACACACAGAGCCATACACACAGACAGAGCCAGACACACACACACAGAGCCAGACACACATTCCTAAATATTATATTTCTACCATGAATAGTTTGCAGGTTTGCTCTGAAGCATCTGGATGCGACATACCATAGCCAGACACACACACACACAGCCAGACACACACACACACACACACACAGCCAGACACACACACACAGAGAGCCAGACACACACACACACACACACACACACACACACACAGAGCCAGACACACACACACACACACACAGAGCCAGACACACACACACACACACACACAGCCAGACACACACACACAGCCAGACACACACACACACACAGCCAGACACACACACAGCCAGACACACACACACACAGCCAGACACACACACACACAGCCAGACACACACACACACACACACACACAGCCAGACACACACACACACACAGCCAGACACACACACACAGAGCCAGACACACACACACACACAGAGCCAGACACACACACACAGAGAGCCAGACACACACACACACACACACAGAGCCAGACACACACACACACAGAGCCAGACACACACACACAGAGCCAGACACACACACACAGAGCCAGACACACACACACACAGAGCCAGACACACACACACACAGAGAGCCAGACACACACACAGAGACAGACACACACACAGAGCCAGACACACACACACAGAGCCAGACACACACACACACACAAAGCCAGACACACACACACACACAGAGCCAGACACACACACACACACACACACACACACACACACACAGCCAGACACACACACACACAGAGCCAGACACACACACAGAGCCAGACACACACACACACAGAGCCAGACACACACACACACAGAGCCAGACACACACACACACAGAGCCAGACACACACACACACAGAGCCAGACACACACACACACAGAGCCAGACACACACACAGAGCCAGACACACACACACACACACACACAGAGCCAGACACACACACACACACAGAGCCAGACACACACACACACACAGAGCCAGACACACACACACACACAGAGCCAGACACATACAGAGAGCCAGCCAGACACACACAGAGCCAGACACACACACACACAGAGCCAGACACACACACACACACAGAGCCAGACACACACACACACAGAGCCAGACACACACACACACAGAGCCAGACACACACACACAGAGCCAGACACACACACACAGAGCCAGACACACACACACACACAGAGCCAGACACACACACACACACAGAGCCAGACACACACACACACAGAGCCAGACACACACACAGAGCCAGACACACACACAGAGCCAGACACACACAGAGAGCCAGCCAGACACACACAGAGCCATACACACAGACAGAGCCAGACACACACACACAGAGCCAGACACACATTCCTAAATATTATATTTCTACCATGAATAGTTTGCAGGTTTGCTCTGAAGCATCTGGATGCGACATACCATATTTTTCGTGAAATTGTAAAATAAAGCAGTCTAGCGGAGGAACAGGCGACCTTTCTGCAGCATCCGTCTGGGATTTAACTCCTGCCGCTCTGAAGCACAGCAAAAAGAAAACAAAGGGAGCGGGTGCGGCGTAACAACCAGAGCTGGCGACTTTATAACGGAGGAACCAGGTTGCAATCTTGGCGTGGGCTCAACATCCTGGGACTCTGGACAAATCACGTAATCTCCCCGTGCTTACAAAAATTAACGACATTCACAAAGGGAACTTTACGGTAGTCGGCGCAAAAAGGGTGCAAACCTCAGGAATGTGAGCATGTTAGAATATATTATGTGTGAATAAACCACGCTCAAATAAGATCCATAAAACAATCCGAATTATGAGTGAAAATTGTTTCTCGCTCAATTCGGAAGCGCTATTTAATTAGAAAACGAATACGAGACACGGGTTGATGGTGCTTGGGGTCACACAGACGTATTTCAATGGGAATAGGCTGCTTGTGGGTCTTCCATCACCCGGACACAAAAAGCACAAAGGGACACTGCAAATTTTGGACGTTACACCATTCAAAATGTTATAAGTCAGCATGACTGTCACAAAACGCTTTGAGCACGAGGCAACTCTGCTCAAATGCAAACTGAAAGTATAAATAAATGTACAACACATTAGTAAATAAGAAACTGACACTGGTGCACTGTCTTGCTTCAGCGTCCATCGCACTGTAAGACTGCTGATCATTCTAAAATGAAATTTAAAAAATCTGCCATTAAAAAAGCCGGGTTCTCTACAATAAATAAATCAATTGAAAAGCATTTCATTTGACACTGCTGTAAGGAATTGGAGTGAAAGGAAAATAATTATAACCACAAATCCAGTCACTCCTTTCCACAATTGTCTTTGAAAGACATGTGATCAATAAGAACATTGCCAAATACTTTTTGGCTTCATTTTTTTATACATAACTGGGCACTTTTCTTTTTCAGGCTTGCTTGAGCATTGCTGCCGAGGGACCTCTATCACAACAGCTGATGGGCGTGGCTTTGACCGACAAAGGTACAAAGGCACCTTCAGGCATTAAGTTACTGGGAACTACAATATTTCTCATTTTTCCAAACAATCCTTCGAAGGTGATTCCCAATATTGACATCTATGATTAACTCAAGCACCAAAGCAAGATCACACTCGCCAAACGCACCTAAAAGGATCCAACTGTTTAAAACGAGATTAGGCACTCTTCTACCCTTTTCACTCAGCAATTTTCTAATTATCTTATAAAAATATATACCACGTTTGCACGAGTAGTTGACTGCTACAAAACGTAAAGGAAGTGGGCTAGAAGGAAGGTTCTGTGGCGGAAACACAATAACACGTAGGGGTTAATGTTACGAAACGAAGGCACCCTTGGGCAAGAACCCCCGAGTTCGGCGCAACAGTTTCCCGCACTGTGTCAAGACGGAACCCCCAGACTCTGGTGTTAATAACTTCCACTGCGCACTGTGTAACTAAATTAACGTATAAACCAGGCCCTGAGGTGTTCCCGCGCGGGCGACTCAACGGACACTTACTTGTGGTAGTCAGACCAGCAGAGGCGGCTCCGCAGACCGCCAGGGACAGCACCAGGAGCGCACTGCCCACCCCGAGAGCCGCGACCCTCCGCATCATGGCCATCGGCAGGTCCTCTGATCTGCTGCCGGCTCAGGGAGCTAGAAATCCTGCTGAATGGACCAAGTCTTCCTCCAGAGAGTCACAAAGGAAACCTCCAGCGTCTGTTGCAAACTGCTGCGAATGACTGCCCCCTCCGTGAGTGCCTCCCTCCCAACCCCAGGCCGACTCCGCCTGCCTCTTCCGGGCCTCAGGTAGCCTCCGCCCGCCGCTCACTCCAAAGTTTCAGCAGAAACCCAGAGTCCACGACCGAAGCCCCGCCCTCTCTGACGGCAGGTGAGGCCCGGGGCTTGAATCATGCGCGAGGCAGACATTAGCACCGCTTCACGGCTGCGAAGGGCCGTTCACACAGGATCAGGTAACAATTGGAGGGTCATTAGCTTTTCCAATGACTCAACCTGCGTTTCGGGGTAGCCACTTTACGCTTAGGGCCAGAGAATTGAGCCTAGGGAGGAGCTGATTAAAATATGTCGAGCCCAGGCTTGCCTGACTCTGGTGTGGCCTCGGAAGTTGTGGCTTTGTGAGGAGGAATTCTGGAAGGGGACATGGTAACCGGTCTATCGCCTGGCTGGTATTTTACTGGCATGTCTGTAGGTGATTTATTAAGTTCTTGCACACATTTTGCGAAATACAGTGACATCCCGTAATTTCTATCTTCTGAAACATCGGGATCAGCTGCGGCTCGGGAGGCGGGGATCTGCTGTGGGAGGGGAGGGGGAGGCGGGGATCTGCTGTGGGAGGGAAGGGGGAGAGCGGAGGCCGTGTTACAACGGCATCGGCACCGGCTGCGGCTCGGGAGGCGGGGATCTGCTGTGGGAGGGGAGAGGGAGGCGGGGATCTGCTGTGGGAGGGGAGAGGGAGGCGGGGAGAGCGGAGGCCGTGTTGCATCGGGATCAGCTGCGGCTCGGGAGGCGGGGATCTGCTGTGGGAGGGGAGGGGGAGGCGGGGATCTGCTGTGGGAGGGAAGGAGGAGAGCGGAGACCGTGCAGATTCGGGGGCGTTCCCGGCTTTTGGCTGACATAGCCAAAAGCCAAAAATTCCCGGGAACGCCCCCGAATCTGGTCCGGCCATGACGGACGCCTCTCTGTTCCAATGGCTAGCCTCCATTTATGGAGCTAGCCAATGAAACAGAGGGGCGTATTCAAGGCACCCATACTGGAAACTACAGATTTCTCTGGGGGCGGAGCTAAAAGCTCTGTTCCCCAGTCGAAACCTAAAAAAGGACATCAGAAAGGGAAGCAGAAAGAGGGTTCATAGACTTTTCTGTACAATTTAGTATAAATGTCTTCCACCAGCAGTTGTATACCATTTTGTGAGAGGAACGCCTGGCTGCCAGAATAACACTGCAGACTTCAGAAATAAGGTTGAAAGCAGTCAACTGTCGCCGTTCAATCTCCACGCAAGAAGGCGTAGAGTTGTAAGGTTCGGTGGAGGACCCGCCCCTGCTATTGCGACAGAAGATCCTCCAGAAGGGGCAACCTGATCAGAGGATCGATGCTCATGCTGAGAAGCTTGGGATACCAGAAACTCTGCGACCAGTCCGGAGCCATAAGGATGACTTGGGCCAGGTCTCCTTGAGAACTCTGAGCAGGAGTGGTATGGGCGGAAAGGCATCCAGAAGGCCTAAGCTCTACTGGAGACAAAAAGTTTCAGAGCGAGAGCTGCTTTGGAGACCCCAACTCGCAACACTGCTGACATTGCGCTCTCCCCACTGCTGAAAGAGACCTTGCGCCTTCCACGGTTGCAGATGCCATTTGTTATTCGCTAGGTCTCGACGGCTGAGTTTGTCCGCACTGGAGCTGAACCACCAAAGATATGCCCTACTATTCCAGCCATTTCAAGAGATGCAGGTAACGCTGATGGGCAGGCAGGTTGGGAATATGAAAATCTTCATATCCAAGTCCAACACTACCATCCAGTCTCTTGGGTCCTGGGCAGACAAAACCGGAGCCAATGTGAGCATCTTAAACTTCTCTTTTTTGAGACAGAGGTTGAGGGTTCTTAGGGTGAAGCCCTTTGTTCTATTTGGGAATCAGAAAGTAGCAAGAATAGCAACCACTGCCTATTCCTGACACTGGAATCCTCTTTATGGCTCCCTTGGCCAAGAGAGCAGTGACTTCCTTGTGGATTAAGGACAAATGATCACCCGTCAGCCGGCCGTGAGATGGAGGCAAAGGGGGAGGGGAGGATTCAAAGGGAAGGAAGTAGCCTCTCTGAATAATCAGTAAAACTCACCTATACAATATTATGGTCTGGCAGTGTTGGAGATGATGGCTGCTTCTGCCACCTACTGAACACCCATTAACTTGTAGGGAATGATTTGAAGGGCTTAGAAACTGCAGCTGCAGGGGGACTGGTGTTTGTGGCAGACCACTGGCTACCTGACCCATAGGGTCGGTGAGAAACACGTCCTCACCCCACAGTGTCTGAAAACCTTGCATGGGGCAGTGATTGGAATATGGTTGGCGCATTGAAAGCCCTTTCCTTAGCCACAAAAAGTGCAATAAGCAGACTGGGGAAGACGCTGGACAACTGCGAGGCCCAATGACTTGTCAGTAGCCTGTGAGTCCTTAACCCCTTCGCTGCTCATGACGAGCTCAGCTCGTCATGAGGCACAGTGGAGCTGTGCTTATGACGAGCTGACCTTGTCATGAACAATGGGATTCTAGTAGGAGCAGCACAGGAGGGGAAAACAATTAGCAGCCAAGGTGTTAAAGCTCTCCAGCGCCTAGTCTGCCTTGTCTCTGAAAAGACTGTTGCCATCAAAGGGCATGTCCGTGAGGAAGCCTGGACATCCCCTGAAAAGGCAGATATTCTCAGCCAGGCATGGTGTCTTAAGTGCCGCAGTCGACAAAACCGGTATGCCCAGCTAGTCGGTCGTGTCCAAACCACACCTACGTAAACTTCGTTGCGCCTCCTATCCTTGACTGCTTGGGAGAGAATGGCCCGGGCCGCCTCTGGGATCTGTGGCAGCACTTGCACAACAGTGTCTCACAGAGTGTGGGAGTAGCGGCGCAATAAGCATGCAGTTTTGACCAACCACAATGCAAGGCTGGTGGAAGAAAACATCTTCCCTAAGCTATCCAGCCTCTTGGATTCCCTGTTCGGGGGTGCAGCAGGATACGTGCCATGCGATGTAGAGTCTTGGGCCACCAAGCTCTCAGGGGTGGGGTGTTGAATGAGGACGTTTAGTTCCCAGGTACGGGGCATTGACGGTGGGCAACTGTCCTGTTCACAGGAGCCTATGTGCTGGACTAGGTTTCTAGTAGGACATCTGTCAGTGCTTCATTAAAAGGGAGCATGGGTTCTGAAGCTGAAGCTCCCAGTTGTAGCAATTCCTTCAAGATGCAAGTCTTGAGTGCCACCGAGAGCAACTAACGATCCAGCACCTTAGCTGCCCTCTTCACCACCAAAGAATAAGATGCTTCCTTCTTTTTCGCCACGGTAGGGGTAATAAGCATACCAGAATCTGGGGATGGGTCCACTGGCATCCCCGAGTTCTTCACACTAGTCCATACTTTCCTGGTATTCTAAAGGAACCAGTGAACCCTCCCAATCTACCCCGAAGCCTAGCCCATCAGAATAGGACTCAGGTGCCAACCTGGGACAAGTGGGTCCTGTTGCCGCTGGAACTGGAGTCTGTCAGCTCTGTTCCAACTTCATGTAGAATTTGTCAATGTAAATGGGACTGGTGCTGTCGGTGGGTGCTGATGGTGCTGGGAGCAAACGCGTAGGGGAAGGTCCCCGTGGCACGACTGGCGCTAGTCCGAATCCATGATCAGATCCACAGGGCCCACTGGAGCCGAAGCCACCAGCGTGGAACCAGATGGGACACCCTACAAACCCTGCGGGACCCAAAGGCGCAACAAAGTGGTCTGCCTGCTCAAATCAATCAATCAATCAATCATAACACTTGTATAGCGCGCTACTCACCCGGAAGGGTCTCAAGGCGCTTGGGGGAAGGGGGCCGCTACTGCTCGAACAGCCAGGTCTTGAGTTGTCTCCTGAAGGCGAGGTGGTCCTGGGTCAGCCGAAGGTGGATGGGGAGGGAGTTCCATGTCTTGGCAGCCAGGTAGGAGAAGGATCTGCCTCCGGCGGTGGCTCTTCGGATGCGTGGTACGGCGGCGAGGGCGAGGCTGGCGGACCGTAGCTGGCGGGTGGGCGTGTGGAAGGTCAGGCAGTCATTGAGGTACTTGGGGCCCAGGTTGTGGAGAGACTTGTGTGCGTGGGTGAGGAGCCTGAACGTGATCCTCTTGTTGACGGGGAGCCAGTGCAGGTTCCTCAGGTGGCCGGAGATGTGGCTGCGTCGAGGGATGTCCAGGATGAGTCGGGCGGAGGCGTTCTGGATGCGTTGTAGTCTTTTCTGTAGCTTGGCTGTGGTTCTGGCGTAGAAGGTGTTTCCGTAGTCCAGCCGGCTGGTGACGAGGGCCTGGGTGACCGTCTTCCTGGTTTCGATCGGGATCCATCGGAAGATCTTGCGGAGCATGCGGAGGGTGTGAAAGCATGAAGAGGAGACGGCGTTGACTTGTCTGGTCATCGAGAGGGAGGAGTCTAGGATGAAGCCCAGGTTGCGTGCGTGGTCTGTCGGCTTTGGGGCGGTGCCCAGGGCTGGGGGCCACCAGGAGTCATCCCAGGCGGAGGGTGATGGTCCAAGGATGAGGACTTCCGTCTTGTCTGAGTTCGGTTTCAAGCGGCTGTTCTTCATCTACTCGGCGACGTCTTTCATCCCTTCGTGGAGGCTGGTTCTGGCGGTGTCGGGGTCTCTGGTGAGGGAGGGGATTAGCTGGGTGTCGTCGGCGTAGGAGATGATGTTGAGGTTGTGTTGGCGTGCGATGGCTGCGAGAGGTCTCATGTAGACGTTGAAAAGGGTGGGGCTGAGTGATGATCCTTGCGGGACGCCGCAGATGACTTCGGTGACCTCGGAACGAAACGGGGGGAGGCGGACTCTCTGTGTTCTTCCAGCGAGGAACGAGATGATCCACTTCAATGCCTTCTCTTGGATGCCGGTGTTGCTGAGGCGTTGGACTAGGGTGCGGTGGCAGACAGTGTCGAACGCGGCAGAGAGGTCCAGGAGGATGAGTGCCGCTGTTTCCCCGTTGTCGAGAAGGGCTTGGATGTCGTCGGTGGCTGCGATGAGGCCGGTCTCGGTGCTGTGGTTGGCTCTGAAACCGACTGCGAGGGTTCGAGGGATCCATTCGTCTCGAGGAAGGCGGCAAGCTGTCTGTTGGCGATCTTCTCGATGACTTTGGCAGGAAAAGGGAGGAGCGAGATGGGGCGGACGTTTTTGAGGTCGGTGGGGTCCGCTGTTGGTTTCTTCAGTAGGGCGCTGAGCTCTGCATGCTTCCAGCTCTCCGGGAAGGTGGCGGTGTTGATGACGTCTCGGAGTTGGGGTGCGATGGTGGAGTCGGCCTTGTTGAAGACGTGGTGGGGCAGGGGTCAGTCGGAGATCCGGAGTGGATGGTGTTCATCGTGCGGGCTGTGTCTTCGGTGGTCACTGCGGTCCAGGTGAGGAGGGTGGCGGTGGGGTGCGTTGGTTCGGCAGTTGGGTGCGAGGATGGTGCGCCGAAGCTGTTGTGGATGTCGGCAATCTTGCGGTGGAAGAACGAGGCGAGGGAGTCGCAGAGATCTTGTGAAGGGGTGATGTCGATGTTGCCGGTGCTGGGGTTGGAGAACTCCTTGACGATGCTGAAGAGTTCCTTGCTGTCGTGGGTGTTGTTGTCCAGTCGATCCTTCAGTGATTTCTTCTTGGTGGTGCGGCTGAGCTGGTTGTGCTTGCGGGTCGCGTGTTTGAGGGCGGTCATGTTGTCAGTGGTCCGGTCGAGGAGCCAGGCTTTCTCGAGGGTGCGGCAGGTCTTCTTGGAGTCCTTGAGTTCGTCGGTGAACCAGGGGGCCTTCTTGCATCTGGGTTTGCTGGGAGGGTTCTTCAGTGGTGCGAGGTCGTCGGCGCAGGCTGTCAGCGACTGCGTGAAGTTGCGGGCTGCTTCGTTGGGGTCCGGTGTGCTGGCAGGTGGGTTCTGGCTGAGGGAGGTGGTGAGTTGGTCGGCGGTGATCTTGCTCCAGCTTCTGTGGGGAACCTGTTGCGGGTGGTGGTTTTTCTGAAGCTGAAGTGGACGCAGCTGTGGTCGGTCCAGTGAAGTCCGGTGGAGTGGCTGAAGGCGATGTGCTTGCTGGATGAGAAGACGGGGTCAAGCGTGTGGCCGGCGTAGTGGGTGGGGGTGTTGACCAATTGCTTGAGTCCGAGGTTGGCGAGGTTGTCCAGCAGGGTGACGGTGTTGCAGTCCTTGTTGTTCTCCAGGTGAAAGTAGAGGTCCCCTAGGAGGATGTAGTCGGCGGAGGGGAGGGCTTGTGGGCTGATGGAGTCCGTGATGTCTTCGCTGAATTGTGTGCATGGTCCCGGGGGTCTGTAGATGAGGGTGCCTCTGAGGGTCGTCTTTGGGTCGGTGTGAATCTGGAAGTGGAGGTGTTCGGCGGCGGTGTAGGGGTCGTCGGTGTTGGTCGTAATGCGGATGGTGTTCTTGTGGACGATGGCGATGCCTCCCCCAGTCTGGTTGACACGGTCCCTCCTGATGATCTTGTAACCATCCTGGATGGCGATGTTGGGGGCTGAGGAGGCGTTCATCCAGGTTTCAGTGAGGAACGCGACGTCTGGTGATGTTGTGTCGAGCAGGTTCCAGAGTTCGACGGCGTGTCTGTGGACGGAGCGGGTGTTGAGCAGGATGCACTTGAGGTCGCTGCTGGGGTTTGGCTTGGCGGGCGCGATGCATGTTCGGAGGCAGGTGAACTTGCAGGTTGTGCAGGTGAAGGGCCCGTGGAAGCGTTTCGGGCGGCCCGGCAGCAGGCGGGGTTCCGGCCGGCATTGAGTGCGTTGAGTGCGGCGGCGTCGTAGGTGTGTCGGGTCGTCTGGCGCCGGTGGGGGCCAGGGGTCCTGGCGCTGGGCGCGGTCTTACCTTTGGCGCGCCTTCGGCGCACAATCGGTTCGCCCGCTGCGCGTGACCGCTGCGCGTCCGCCATTTATGGCGAAGTGGGAGGGAGGAGCAGCTGGGAGGCGGGAGCGGGGAGGGCACAGAAGGAAAAGGGGGCGTGGCCGCTAGCACGGCGGCAGGAAGCGAGGAGCGGGGCGGGCAGCCACAGGGGGGCAGAGAGACAGCACAGGCAATGACAAAAATATCAACAACTGTAAATGGGAGACAAAAACGGATAACAAAATGCTGGGAAAACAAAAGCAAACCAAATGTAATTGACAGTACACGCAAATACGGCGGGGCGGGATCGGCGAGGCTGGCTCAGCGAGGCTGCGGGCAGGAGCGCGGCAAGTCACACACACAACTTCTGGTGGCCGTGCGGCGCGGGGGTGTCCTGAGAACAGGACACCCCCGCTGCACATGGTCTCGTAAGACTCATACTTGAGTGGTGGTCGCTCCGGCCCTTAGAAAAGCGGGGAGGCTGGAAGTACACCCGGAAAAATTGTGCCTCAAGCGTCGATGCTCTTTTGCCGCTCTAGCTGACGGGCGAGAAGTCGAAGCACGCTTCCACTTCTTATGCTTTTCCTCCGAATGTGCCAAGGACATGGAGTGGGGGAGGAAGAAGACTAACCTCCCTCTAGTTAGGGACCAAGATCTCGGAGGAGTCGCGCGAGACAGTGTTGCTTGCCGGGCTGCTAGCTGCTTCTGCGCCATGGTCCGGCAGTCCGAGCACAACTTGCGAATTGTGGTCACGGTCGAGACACCACAGACACACGAAGTGTGGATCTGTAATCAACAGATGTGTTGACCTGTCCGTGCCCTTGCTGTGAGATAAGCATATAGTAACTGTACCGAGCGTATATAATTCGGGAGGATATCAAAACGCTTATGTATAAATTCCCAGCTGAAAGTATCAAAGGCTTGCCAGATATCTAAAGAGAGTCATCCGGAACTCGGATAGTGATCTCGGGCGAAATTCATGATCTGGTGTAAACGGCATATACGGAGTGAGGTGTTGCGGTTTGGGACACAGCTGCACTGATCTGTGTGTAGGAGCTTGGGGAGCATCTGGCGTGCCAGGACATTACTTAGGATTTTATGTTTGGTGTTGAGCAATGATAGAGGTCTATATGGTGACATGTCAGTTGAGGGCTTTACAGGTTTTAATACAGAAGTAACCAACACCTGTTCAGTGTTGGGGGCAGCCTGCCTTCTTCGAGAGAGGTCTTATAAAGTCGCTCCAATTGTGGGACCAGGCGTGTGGGAAATGTGGCATAAAACTCTACAGGGAGCCCGTCGGAGCCAGGTGTGTTATTGCAAGCAAGTTTTGTAATGGTCCCTCAAATTCCGCTGGTGGTGAGGGAGGCTCCCAAGGTCACACTGTCCATGGCTGGTACTTTGGACAGTACCAACTGTTCCAGAAAGGAATGAATGGTTGAGGGGGTCTGTAGCAGGGGAAAGAAGGGCTGAATATAGGGTAGCAAAAAAATCACAAAACACTGTGTAATCTCAAATTGGGTGGCAACCTGGGTACTGTAACGAATAGTTTCTTACCTGTCGGTGTAGTTTTGCAGCTTGAAGATCTTTCTGGATTCACAATGCTGTGCATTATTCCACGATCTGGTGGTTGGGTCCGGATTCGTAGTCTTTTTTTCTCTTTTTTTTTTTTGTAGCCCAGGTGGGCGTCGACGTCCCACCATTTGGTGCACCTTCGTGACGTCCCACCCTTGGGCGCCATCTTCGGATTCTTTTTTCTTTTTCCTTTGTGGTGAATCCATGGCTATGTGTATTAAACTTTCCTTCAACGTAAACTTCTTCACGTATATGTGTCTTTGTTAAACGTTCCTATCTTGCTCCATGTCCTTCCACCTTCTCCAGCCTCATCTTTCTGGCGGAGGTGGGTGGGTTCGCTAGTGAATCCAGAAAGATCTTCAAGCTGCAAAACTACACCGACAGGTAAGAAACTATTCGTTTTGCAGCGTGAATCTTTCTGGATTCACTATGCTGTGCATAGATTTCGTAGCGGTTTTGTCACTCATGTGGCGGCTGGGTGGAAGATGAGCGTTGGTTGTTAAAGATATGTTGAAGCACTCTTTGGCCCACTTGTGCTTCCTTGTTCATCTGCACATCTACGCAATAATGTTTAGTGAAAGTGTGCACTGAAGCCCATGTTGCCGCCAGGCATATGTCTTGGATGGGCGTGTTTGCCAGGAAGGCGATCGTTGCCCCTTTCTTTCTGGTTGAGTGGGCTCGTGGCCCCTCCGTGAGCTCTTCACCAGCTTGCATGTGGCAGAGCTGTATTGTTTTGGCAATCCATCTTGCTATGGTGTTCTTAGTCACTGGTCTACCCAGGAGACTCCTTGCGAAGGACACAAAGAATTGTTTTGTCTTCCTGTGTTCTTTCGTCCTTTCTATATAGTGCATTACTGCCCGCCTTGCATCCAGAGTGTGGAGCGCCCTCTCCGCGTTTGACGTGGGCTTCTGGAAGAAGCTAGGAATCTGGATACTTTGGTTCATGTGGAATTTAGATACTACCTTGGGTATGAAATGCGGGTCTGTCCTCATCACGAACCTGTCACTGTGTATTTGTATGTACGGTTCCTGCAGCGTCAAAGCTTGTAGCTCGCTCACTCTGCGTAGCAATGTTATTGCTACTAGAAAGGCTGTCTTCATTGTCAGCATTTGTAGTGACGCTTTATGGATGGGTTCAAACGGTGGCTTCATGAGTTCCGTCAGTACCACGTTCAAGTTCCATGCCGGCGGCGGCATCCTCTTGGGTGGCGCTATTCTCTTCGCTCCTTCCAAGAACCTTTTCACTACTCTGGAAGTGAAGAAACTTCTCCCTGTTTCTCCTCTTGTGTATGCCACAATCGCTGCCAGGTGAACCCTCAGCGAGGACGAGCTTAGTTTGGCTTTGATCAGGTGCGTGAGGTATCGGAGTACTGTAGACTCTCTAGTCAGTTTTCTCTCCAGGTTTTTCCTACGGCACCACTGCGTGAACCTCTTCCATTTCTCCCCATAGCACTTCCGCGTGCTGGGTCTCCTTGCTTCTCTCAGCACCCGAAGTGTGCTCTCTGGTAGTTTTAGATGTGCGAACTCTAAGTCCTCAGGAGCCACGCTGACAGGCAGAGGCTTTCTGGTTCTGGGTGTAGAACTTGTCCCCCTTCCATGGAGAGAAGGTCTCTTCTTTTTGGGAACTTGTGTGCTCTGCCCTGCGACATCTCCATAATCTGAGAGTACCAAGTCTGCCTCGCCCATTGGGGGGCCACCAGGATGAGAGTCATGTTGCTCGACCTGCACTTGTTCAGGACTCTGGGGATCAGTGGCGTCGGTGGAAAAGCGTAGGC
This sequence comes from Lissotriton vulgaris, assembly GCF_964263255.1. Lineage (NCBI taxonomy): Eukaryota > Metazoa > Chordata > Amphibia > Caudata > Salamandridae > Lissotriton > Lissotriton vulgaris. The sequence goes on along the minus strand of NC_141693.1, from coordinate 1,059,201,836 downwards.
AAATTTCTTTGACCAGCTTATCCATAGGGCATTCCCATGGGACATTGGTTCCTGTTCCCTCGATGCAAAGTGTTGGCATTTTGCATTCTGACGTGTTGCAAACAGGTCTATTGTTGGTGTGCCCCACCTCCTGAACAGGTTCTCTGTCTCTTGGTTGTTCTGTTCCCATTTGTGGGACACCGATGCTTGCCTGCTGAGCCAATCCGCTTCCACATTGTCCTTCCCTGGCAGGTGTATGGCAAGCAGGTCTATCCTGAGTGGGATCGCCCATCTCCATATTTCTTGAGCCAAGCTCGACAGAGGGAATGACTGAGTCCCCCCTTGCTTGTTGATGTAAAACATTGTTGTGGTGTTGTCTGTCTGTATCATCACCCTCTTGTTGTAAAGGTGCTTTTGGAAGGCCTTGAGGGCCAGCAACACTGTTTTCAGTTCCAGGTAGTTGATGTGCTTGACCGCATCTCCTGGGTTCCACAGACCCCTCACTCTGAGCCTGTTCATATGTGCGCCCCTTTCTTTCTGGGATGCGTCTGTGGTGATGGTCACAGTTGGGTCCGGTGGCGTTAGAGGCTTCCCCATCATTATATTCTCCTTCGTCCACCATTTCATCTCCTCCTGCACATTGTGCGTAACAACCACTAGATCTTCCCAACTTCCTTCTGCTTGTGACCATTGCTGTTGCAGCCACTCCTGTAGTGGTCTCATTTTTAGCCGAACATTGGGGACCAGGTGGATGCATGACGCCATCATCCCCAAGATCTTGCTCACCGTCCTCACTGTCAGAACTTGCCCCTTCTGGTAGTGACGTTTCTCCCTCAGCAGGCTGAGTGTTCTCTTCTCGCTGGGTGTCACTCTGCATTCGATCGTGTTGATCAGGGCTCCAAGGAAGATTTTCACTTGTTCTGGGTCCATGGAGCACTTCCTCCAGTGGATGGAGAAGCCCAGGTTCGTGAGCGTTCTTGTGACCTGTTCTGCGTGGGCTTTGCATCTCGTGTAAGAGCTTGCTTTCACGAGCCAGTCGTCCAGGTAGGGGTACACGTGTATACCCTCCCTTCGTAGGTGTGCGGCCACCGCCGCGAGGCATTTGGTAAAGACCCTTGGCGCTGACTTGAGCCCGAAAGCCAGGGTTGTGAACTGGTAGTGGTCTTTGTTCACCTTGAATCTTAACATGTGTTTGTGTTTCCTGTTCATGGGGATGTGCAGGTATGCGTCTTTTAGGTCTATCGTGAACAAGTAGTCCCCGGGCCTTATTTGTGGGATGACCTCTTGCAGGGAAGTCATCTTGAACTTTTGAGTTTTTACGTAGGTGTTCAGGAAGCGTAGGTCCAAGATGGGTCTTAGGCTTTCGTCCGCCTTTGGTACTAGGAAGTAGTTTGAGTACACCCCCTTGTTCCGTTCTCTGTGCGGGACTTGTTCTATGGCCTCTTTGAGGAGCAGTTCTTGAGCTTCCTCTTGGAGCAACTGCAGTTCTTTGCCCTTGTGACCCCTTCTCTTTGGCTTTCTGCTTGGTGGATATTTTTCCAACTCTATGCAGTATCCGTGCTGTATAATGTTTAGTATCCACTTGTCTGTGGTTATTTTTCTCCATTTGTGTAGAAAAAATCTCAACCTTCCCCCTACTGGTGTTGTGTGTTCTCTTGAGCCGTGTCCGTGTGAGCCTCCACTTAGCTGTTGGTGCTCTCCCCCCTGAGGCTTTGGGTGGGTGAGCGCCTCCTTCACGGAGTCACTTTTGGGGGGTTGATCACCACCCTCTCCGTCTCTGGCCCCGTCCGTTTCCTCTCCCTCGAAAGGACTGGCCCCTATTCTGGGAGTTCCAATCCTGCCTCTGTTGACCCTGGTGCCATTGGTTGTCACTCTGTTGACGCGACTGTGGTGCGTGCGACTGTTGCGAATGTGATTGCTGGTTTCCCCCTCTACCATTTGGTCTCCTTGTGGGGGTGCCTCCCCGCATCCCCTGAATTGTAGGGCTCCCATCGATTTGGCTGACTCATTGTCCTTCTTCAGCTGAGCCAGTTTGTCATCTACTGATGCCCCGAACAACGTCTCTTCGTTGAAGGGGGTGTTCAGGATGTTATTTTGCTCTTCTGCCTTGAAGCCTGATATTCTGAGCCAGGCTTGCCTTCTCTCAGTGATGCCTATGGCCATCAGCCTGCTAGATGTTTCTGCCCCATCTAGGGCTGTCTTCAGGCATGTGTTTGCTATGTCCTTTCCCCCCTCCACGAGGTGGGCTGCCCTCTGCCTGTACTCCTCAGGCATGTGTTTCAGCAACTGGCTCATCTCATCCCAGTGCTGATATTGGTGTCTATTCAGGAGTGCATTGGAGTTTGCCATCCTCCAATGCATAGCAGCATTTCTTTCAATTTTCCTTCCAGTGAGGTCCATCCTCCTGCTTTCCTTGTCAGGTGGTGGCCCAGATGTGGTTGGCACGTTGGCCCTTCTTCTGGCCGTTGCCGCGATTATGGAGTCAGCTGCCACGGTGCCCTGGATATAAGGGGGGTCCTCGGAGAACTTTTATTTCTTCTCCGTCCTCGGTGTCACTGACCTGCATGTGGCCGGTTCCTTGAAGGCTTCAGTCCCTTGGGCCGTGACGCTCTTCAGCATGGGCAGGAAGCTGCTTTTCGTCTGTGAGGGGAGCAAAGTCTCTAGCAGGAAGTCAGCTTTTGTCTGTTCCTCCTCCAACTTCACATTGTAGACTGCTGCAGCCTTCTTAACGACCTCATAGTAAGCCCCAATGTCGTCTGGCGGCGAAGGCCTCGAAGGGTATGTCTCCACAGGTTCCTCGGGGTTATCGGCTTCGAGATCCTGCCATTCTTCCTCTAGCGACGCCGAGGATTCTGAGTAGTAGCTCTCGCGGAGGTAATCTCCTTCCGAGCGGTAGAAATCCTCCTCTTCTCCCTCATCTGCGGGGTTTGGAGTTTTCGGTGGCTCCTCGGCTTCGAAGTCCTCCTGCACCTCTACCTCTTCGGCGGTCGCAGCGGTCTTCGAGGGAGTCGAGTAGGTCTTCGAGGGAATCGTATAGTTCTTCATTGTTTCCTCGAAGGCTCTCTTCCTCTGGAGCATACTCTCCATTTCGGCCTCGAGCCTTCTTCTCTTTTTCTCCATCTCTGCTGCTTGCTCGGCGTCAAGCTTTTCGGCAGGTCTCTTCGACGGTACCTTCGACGTCGAGGCCGTTTTGAGCGTCTTCTCGCTCGAGGGTCCCTTCTCGAGGGCCTGCTTCGACGACCTTTGCTTTTCGCTGTTCTTTGCCATCTGGGAGTCCTTTTCGAAGGATCCGCGGGGCCTTTCGGAGGATGCGGCTTCGGACTTCGAAACTTTCGTCGCCGGCGCTCCTTTCGAGGACTTAGCCTCTGCTTTTCGGGGTTCTCCCTCAGGCTTTTTCGGCCCTGTCAGGGTTTTCGGGGTCGTAGACTCTCCTACCTTTTTTGAAGGTCTCACATCGGTCTCTACGACCGTGAAGTCATCTGGTCCCTCGGCGATGTTCTCCTCTTCGTCGGAGGAGGCACCCAGCTGGTAGAGGCTCGGCGTGGTCCCTTTCCCTTGCATCGTGTGGTGGGCCACCCTCTGTCTCTCTCGAACTCTCTGAGTCTTCGGCATGAAGATTGAACAGGCGTTGCAATCCTCGCTGGAGTGGTCGATCGGCAGGCAGAGGTTGCAGACCGGATGCTGGTCCTTCTGCGCGTACTTGTGGTGGCAATTACGGCAGAACTTGAATGGGGTGTTGTCCATGTGCTCGCTCAGGGGGCCCCCTGCGCGTGCTTTCTCCTTGGCCGTCGAGTACCACGAGGAATTTTCCTCTTCCTTCGTTCTGGCTCTAGGAGGTCTTCTTCTCCGACTTCCCTCGGTCCTTTTTCCTCAAAAACTTGGTGTATTTCCTTCTTTTCTCCTGAAACTTCTCCGGAGCTTCATGCGACGATCCAGACCCAACGGCGGAAAAAAGAATCTGAAGATGGCGCCCAAGGGTGGGAGCTTCAGCAGGAAGCGTGCCGACGTCACGAAGGTGCACCAAATGGTGGGACGTCGACGCCCACCTGGGCTACAAAAAAAAAAAAAGAAAAAAAAGACTACGAATCCGGACCCAACCACCAGATCGCGGAATAATGCACAGCATAGTGAATCCAGAAAGATTCACGCTGCAAAAGGTGTGGTTATGGTAAGGATAGAGGTCGGTGGGGGCGTTTGTCGAATCATACGGGCTAACTTACACTTAATTTCTCTGCATTAGTGAGGGTCTTCCACAGATAGGTCCTATAGTCAATAATGCGCTAGTGCTCAAGAAGCAAACCATATTCGATCTTGGCTTCTTTTAACTTGGGGGCATGTACCTAAATTTCTGCTGCAGCCCTCTCCAGGAGGCCCAGGCTTTCCTCTACGCGGGTAAGATTGCAGAGAAATGTTTTATGGGCTCCCACAACCGCACCTGTGGATGTCCCTCACACTACTACCTTAAACACCTCCCAATTTACTAACGAAGAGGATGCCGTGTTGAAGTTTTCAGCAAAATAGGAGTCCATTTTGTTGGCTATGGTTTCTCGAACCACCCCATCTTCTAATAGCTGAGGTTGCAAGCACCATGTGGGAACGGGATATGGCACATGGCCCCATAATAGTGCAATCTCTAATGGATTATGGTCGGACAGTGTTTTCCCCATGTATGTTGTGTGGGTAACATTATACTGAAGGATTCTATTGAGGCTTGCATGTAGTGCATGTGGGGGTAGCAGTATGGTTACGACTTTGCCAACCATCTGACCCCTCCACCCATTGTTGCAGGGTCTTGGCTTGTCGCACCGAACTAGCACTTGGCAGGGGTTGTGCGAACTATCAGAGCCAACATCTAGTACAGCATTAAAATCCCATCCTATGACCCAGGGATAATGAGCCCATCTGCTCGGACTGCGGACAAGTGCATAACAGAAAAACATCCTGTTCCGTGTTGGGGATGTATATACTACCCAGCACCACAAGCACGTCATCTGAAGTACCCTTAAGGAGGACATAATGCCCATGCATGCCAATTCTTGTGTCTCAGCTTGCAAATAGAATCCCTGCGCAGATCCATATTGCAACATCCCACGTCAAGGCAGAAAAGGAAGGATGAAACAGCTGGTTCCTCCATTTCTTGCACAGTTTGAGGGTTGTAAGATTGGTCTCCTGCAATATAGATAATCACGCTCAGCAGATTGAAGTACCAAATTCTCTGAACTGAGTCCGGTCCCTTTTGACCGTAAAAACTTGGAGAAGGAGCAGCCGAGGCAGAAACATGTAAAGGAGACTGGAGTCCCACAGAAGTCAGACTGTATCTCACAGAGAGCCCCGGAGGTAAAAACTCCAGAGCGCAAAAGGCTCAACAATTCTTAGTAACTGCAAAAAGATCTCCCCCAGACTCGCCGTCTGAGCAAAGATGCCTTGAACTACCTTTGGGTGCAGATGTCGCTTGTGATCAGCTAGATCATCTACCGTAGTATTTAGGGAGCCTACCATGTGGTTGACTGTGAGGTAAATTCCCTGAAGGTCCAGAAAGTGCTATAGTTTTAGTGCCTCCTGGCACAGCACAAAAGATCTCACATTGCCCGGCTTTCTGCAGTACCCCATCGGGTTTGTGGTTCCATCAGAACATGCGCAGATCTACTCTTGATGGTAGGCAGGAGGTTATTGAGGCAAGCAGCTCTCGAAAATTGATGTGGTGCTTTTGCTCCATTGGAGACCACAAGCCTCTGACCGCCACCTCCACAAGCTGGCAACACCAGGCCAGAAATGATGCATCTATCTACACCATGACACTGGATCAGGAAGGGAAATGACCTGCTGCATGCTTCATCCAACATTGAAGGTCGTTGGCTGCCTTATCAGAAAAGTAGTTGTTGCAGAAGACACTTCAACTGCTGCGCCCTTTGAAGCCGAGGATTTCAGTCCAGACCAACATATGGCAAAGGACAGGAAGCACCAGCAGGATTCATGAGAACAGGAAGTCAAGAAGCCTTAGAACAAGCCGGGTCAGAATACAGGACCAATCCTGAAACATCAGGATTATATCCTGAATATTCCAGAGTCGCCGTGGGGGGACAGAGGGCTGAACACCACTGTGTTTAGACTGGCCAATAAAATGGAATAGTCTGGAATGGCCAAAAGTGACATTTCAGCTCACTTATAGAGAACCTTAGGAAAAACAGTAGTGAGATGGTAGTCCAATGGTGACAAGCACACCTTCAATTTAACTGTAAGTTTTTGAGGTAAGGTAATACAGGTACCTTATCCTGCAAAGGTGGGATGTGACCACCTTCATCATCTTCATAAATATCCAGAGAAGGTTGAGATGAGGCTGAAAGGCAAGATAGCCAACTGAAAGTTTCCATCGCCACAACGAAGTGGAGGAAGCGTCTGTTGGACTGCCAGGTGGATACAAGAAAGTATGCATTTGGTAAGCCCAAGGCCATGTTCCAATCCCCATAATCTAGGGTGGCAAGTACCCACTCAAGAGTGAACATCTTGAATTTTCCCTTCCAAAGAAAAATGTTCACGGCCCGAAGATCAAAATAATTCACTTAAACTCACCTTTCATGAGCACGAGGAAATAAAAGGAGGAGCACCCTTTGCACCTCTCTATTGCCCTTTTGGCTCGCAATGACAACCTCTTTGGCAAGGATGGAGACAACCTCTTGTCAAGAGACATGTTCTAGAACACCTAAAAGGAAATCAAAGTGGCTTGGGAACAGCAGCACGAGAAGAGGAAGAAGAGGATTGATCTTGCTGGTGGCCCAAGAAGCAGGCCACTGTAATGGCTATACCTGCTCCAATGCCGAATCTGAGTCGCCTCAAAACAGCCTTGATCCATCAAAAGGCATATCCATAAGAGATGCCGGCAGGTTTTCAGAAAAACCTGTGGTGTGCATCCAGGCGTGACTGCAAATCACTACACTACTGCACACAGTACAGTTCACACAGTCTGTGGTGTAGGGACCTGCCTCAAAAATTTACTTGGCATATCCTGTTTGTTGTGGACAGGTATGGTGAAGGTCTTCCAGAATTCCTGAAGAAGAGTGGGCCATATCGTACTTGCAATATTTCCGATGGCCTTAATGTATCTTCCCAATGAGCAAACAACCATTAGGGACCAAGGTACCAAGTGGCACAAGAGAACACTATCTTGCCAAGCATATTAATGCGTTTAAATTCTCTGTCAGGTAGATCAGTATGGAAGGCATTCAGGGTTCACTTTACTGGCTGAAAAACTATAAGGCTTTCTGGCAAGAAGTGCTGCATCAAAATGGCCACTTGACCGAGAGCAGGTCTAAGGCGCATAGCGATCGGGTGACTTAACTGCAGTGCGGCACAATGTTTCGACCTCACTGTAATCAGGGTTTCCCATCAGTGTTAACGAATGGTAGATAAAGCACTCCCAGTGAAGGGCCAGGTTACACGATTTCTGTAAGCACATTTACTTCAGTTTCCACAATTGGCAACGTTAGTTTTAACATCTCTGCAGACGAACACTACAAAGAAGGTGCTTTCCTCAGTAGCTGACCCCAATGGGAGTCTAATTCAGTCCCTGGTGGGGTATCGAGGCCCTAGCATTCTGAAAGTCAAAATACAGGGCACCATCAGTATAGTTAGTACGAAATTATCATCCTCATTAGGAAGAGCATTCTGAAGATCTAGTATCACATCTGAATCTGAACCAAACAAGTCTTCAAGTTACTAAAAAGACTTATGTTGATGTAAAGCCACTGCCTGTGAATAATAATAATAATAATAATAAAATCATGTGTAGAGCGCCTGGTTACACTATATCAGTGTGTCCCTGCGCTATGGATGCAGTCCACCAGTTGGGCAGAACTTCAGAAAATCTGCAGCATATGGAGGTGGAAAAACACCACTCCAGGAGTTAATCCTTAGGGAAGAGGTTCGTTTTGAGTTTAAGGTGGAACCTTGCTTCCGACGGCGCCATTCGGAGTTCAATGGGGAGTTCATTCCATCGTTTGCAGCCTAAGTATCTAAAAGAGCGACCTCCCATTCTTGCTTTGTAGATGCAGGGGACCTGGAACTGTATGCTTCCAAGTGATCTCAAATTGCGTTATGGGCAGTGAATGGTCAACAGCTTTTGGAGATAGATAGGGCCTTTTCCTTGTGCAATGCGGTGGGTGATGCGCATTGTTTTGAACAAAATGCATCCCCGTATGGGAAGCCAGTGAAGAGTCGCCAAGGCCAGCTTCCCTGATGTCCTTCTAGGCAGGTTCAGGACAAGTCGGGCCGCCGCATTTTGAACACACTGGAGTTGTTGTAACCCTTTCTTGTTCAGACCAACGAGCAAGGAGTTCCCATAGTCCAGATGGGGAGTGACTAGGGCATGTATCAGCGTTTTCCTTGTATTGATGGGAAGGAGATCTAGAACTCTGCGTATGGTTTTCAGGATGCCATAGCATTTGCCTGACAGCCTACCAATGTACTGCCCAAAAGAGAGACTAGTGTCCAGGAGGACGCCTAAGTTCTTCACCAACACTGAGGGGGTAGGTGTAGGCCCAAGCTCAGAAGGCCACCAGACCGATGACCAGATAGAGGGTGCCCTCCCGATCACCAATAACTCGGTCTTATTCGCGTTAAGGCGAAGGCAATTATTGTTCATCCAACCGGCTAAAGCCGTGAGACAGGTGGAGAAGTTGGCTGCCGCCTTGGCCTCGCTTTGGGATAAGGTAATCACCAATTGAGTATCATCGGCGTATGATACAATATCCACCCCGTATGATTCCACAATCCGTGCAAGGGGCTCCATGTAAAGATTGAATAACGTCGGCCTCAAACTGGAGCCTTGTGGAACCCCTTGCCTTAGCCATCGAGGGGTAGATTTGAAAGGGGGGCAGTGCACTTGGAAACTTCTATCCCTTAAGAATGAACATAGCCACTTATGAGCTGGTCCCACCACTCCGATTTCAGTGAGGCGAGTCAACAGCATGGTGTGCGAAACGGTATCAAAAGCCGCACTCAGATCTAATAATACCAATGCCGCTGTCTGTCCCTCATCCACTTTTTGCCGGAGGATCTCCGTAGAAAAGAGGAGGGCTGTTTCTGTTAAATGCCTGGCCCTAAAGCCAGATTGTGACGGATGGAGAAGCTGACCTGCTTCCATAAACTTCATGAGCTGGGTATTGGCTATTTTTTCCACTACCTTCATGCAAAATGGAAGGAGCGAGATGGGTCGGAGATTCTCTAATTGAGATATGTTAAGGTTTGCTTTCTTTTTTAAAGGGATAACCTGAGCCCTTTTCCAGTCATCAGGCACATGGCTTTCCTGTAAAGAGAGTGAGGCCATATGACCAATATGGTCAATCAGAACTTCTAACTGGTTCCTAAAACTCTTGGGGGGGGGGGGGCAGCATCATTGGGGGATCCTGATTGAATGCTGCATGCAATGCTCAGCATTTCCCGTCTAGGAGGGACTTTGAAGCAGTTCAAGTATTTGTCCTCTGTGTGCTTTGTGCAGCCCTCAGGGTCAAATGCTTCCTTACCCGCCCCAGCCGGGAAGAAAGCATATATCTTCTCCACGAAGTGGTCTGCAATAGACTCACAGACTTCTTCGGAAAAGGTGTCTTGGGCCACTATCCTGGTGGGCACCGTAAGCTACTTATATATAGCGAATAATTCCTTGGAGGAACTCTCAGCTGACTCTATTCTCTCCTTAAGGAATTCTCTTTTCGCTATTCTTATCAGTTTGTGATAATTCCTCAAACTGTCCTTATATTGCTGTTTATGGGATAAGCCATAATCTTTACGCCAGCTACGTTCCATGTTTTTGCAGGTTGATTTGGCTGCCATTAGCTCCTTGTTAAACCATGGGGCAGTTTTGGTGTGCCTTACCGGGGCCTTATTCGTCCATGGTGCCACTTTGTCTGTGAATCCACTCAAGATGGGCAATGCTGCAGTGATCTTGTAACGATACACTGTCCAAGAACTAGCTGAACTCATCTACTGTTCAAAGATCAGCATCTGGGTCAGATCTGGTACCCAGTGCAGGAGCCAGCCAAAAATGGCATGGTGGAGGAATGGCTAGGTGCCAGCAGAAGACTGGGCGGAGGATTAACAGGGTCTGTCAGTGGAGGAGAAGGTCCCACTGATGGAAGTCAACTGTAATCCTTAGTTAATGCATGGGACTCAATGGTGCTCCAGGGAGACACAGAATTGCCCAAAACCATTGCCTCCTGGAAGGCCTGTCCCTGCTGTGGAGTTGAGGACAAGCCAGGGAATTTGAGGTTCATGGGCTCCAGCTAGGGAATCTGTTCAGTCTTTGACGACTGTTTGAGTAGTGGATATGTTATTCAGTTATTTGGGTAGTATATTAGTATAGTTTAATATGGAATTTGAGAAGTGAACACGTTAGTTTGTTAATTTCGATTGAAAAGGATAGTGGAGGGATAAAAGAGTGAAAGATTTTTGAAAAATTTATTTTGGTCTTAGTAGTAGGAGGAGGCATTTGGATGAGTAAAAATGAGTTTTAGGTATTGCTAAATGAGAAAAAGGGCAGCATTTCTGGCCCTAGTCCAGACCAGTCTCTAACAGGCTCGAACAGGCAACTGCCCTTGTCCTCTCAGCCCTTAACAGGCTCGAACAGGCAACTGCCCTTTTCCTCTCTGCCCTTAGCCTCGACGCCCGGGCGGAGACGCCCGAAGCCTGGCCTTTTTCATAGTCCTAGTAATCAGGTGACCTCTTCAGCCAATGGGAACTCAAGGACTAACACTATCCAATCACCACACTAGCCCTAAAATCTAGAACCAATAGGAGACCAGGACCTTACAGCCAATCTTATCCCTAGTCCAAGCACCTAATCAGTTCAAAAACCCTGATCTCTACGTCCAATAAAGGGCCCCGCCCTACCAGTAGTCCCAAAACAAGTCCATGCAGCCAATGGCACAGGAAGCCCTAGTCCCAGAACCACAGGATATTCAGCGTAATTGCAGAGACTCAAAACTGGTTCCCCAGATTTGGGGTCAACTGCCCTAGCCGTTAGGCCAACCTGTGGGGCGACGCTATTCCGCCTTAGCGGAGTACTGCCACTGTTTGAGTAAAGATCTACTTTCATGCCAAGTCTGTCGGAAGTCTGTTCAGCGTATTTTGCTGTAGCTACGAATAAAATATCCTATTGGGAACTAAAATAGAAAACACATTGCTCTGACCCCCCCCCCCATTACCCCCACGCCCCCCCTTTAACTTCCTCCCTCATCATGCATAAGTATTTGCACTAGCAATGTGTGTCTGTTAAAGGTGGACACCTCAAATCCAAACAAATCTCATTAACCTCAACCACCGAAACTACGAATAATCTTCAGGAGACAGGGGAAACTGAGTTCAGTAGGACGTCTAAGAGCATATCAAATGTTATACAGATTGGTCACATCAACTTGGGGAGGAGGAATTTGAAGCAGAGATCATAAAACAAGTGCAGTAGCACTAAAAAACGGATTTACCTTAGGACATCTTTCTCCAAACTTAACTCAGAAACCATTAAACAGTCACCAAAATGTGTGGCTTGAATGCCTTTCCATTATTTGGTTCCTTTTCTTGGTTTGGGCAAAATTCCTTCAGCTGTTTGAGGTCGAAGGTAAAACCGGAGTGTTCAGTGCGCATGCCAACGTACATTTGCAAATAGTTTGCAATTTGAAAGATAATGGACACTATGGCACATGCAACACTGTTTGCACTGGATTATCCCCCATTTGTTTGTAAATACCGGCAGGTAAACAGCGAAATAAAAAAAAAAAGCAGCACACGGCAGTGCAGATAAGCCAGCCATCTTATGCATCTCTCTCCAAGGTCTCACAAGCTAAGGAGAGAGAAAAATCAACAAGGCTATAAAGCTTCCAACACCTGGGTACTAGCCAAAACCAAGGCAGCTCTGCTCTACAACCCCGTGCCCAAGGGGTGTAGAGCCAATAGCCTCAACTGCTATATCTAAGGGCTGTGGAGGGGTACAGTGTGCACATACAATGCAACTTTTCACAAGGACGGCTTTGCTGCACCAGTGTGAGCCCTTGACTCCCCCACCCAATAGGCATTTTGTGGGCCACAGAGGAGCAGGTATAGGCAGCTGGTATCTGCACGATATTTGCAATTGGGAGATTTCAAACAAACGAACAAGGGGATTGTGGGGTTAAGAAAAAATAACCCATTGAACCCTAGGCACACTACCACTACTACCATGACCCCCAGCATTACTACAGCCAACACAACCAATACCACCACCGTTTACCCACTACTACACCATTAACGCCCCTACCTTCACTTCTACTACCGTGATTACTGTAGATACCGCTATTACAGCCACCAGGATAACCACCTCCAAAACCATATTCACCACATTACTTCCACCACCATTACTAATACCATTATAACCACAATCTTTATCACCATCATGACCAGCATTTCCATCACCACCACCACTATTAAAGTAATTACCATCACTACAACAGTACTGTCTGCTTCAGAATCAGGGACAGAAAAGCGTAGGCTTGAATGTGACATTTCACACATCCTTGAGTTCAGGATAAAACTAAACAACTTTATATGGACAGCTCTCCCCCTTTTCATATCCAAAGTAAATGCCTTCATCCATTTTTCCCTGAGCTAATAAGAAGTGACCAGAGGAGAAGAAGAATCAAATATGATTTAGCTTCAGGCAATAGTGGACCATACAATTTTCAGTAAAGCCCAACAGTACCTCAGGTGATTAATGTCTAACTGATGCCATGGAAGGATATGTTGCTTGGTGCCGGACTACTAATACAGGGAAATCAACGGCCACGCTGCAATTACCACCAGTGGCACTGTATATTGTTTGAACTCTCCCCCTCTCTACCAAACCCCTCAGGACAGTGCCTCCAGAATGGAAGCGGACAATCATGATACTGATCAGTGATCCATGATCCACTTCGTGAATGCCATCAGGAGATACAGAAGAACCAGCAACTGTATTTATAGACATTCATGCATCACCTGCAGAGTAGCAGCTCTCATTACCTCTGCATCCTTCTCATAGGGCATACTGCACCTTACAATGAGGAGATTCATTGCCTTTTAGCTTTCTATACCACTTATGAACTTGTCTGGACTGCAAAAACAACACTACAAAACTGTCAGCAAGATTCATTTTAATATAGACTAAGAAACATTAACCAGTTTAGATTCTAAAATACAAAATGGATGGGACGCAGGAGTAAAACAACCACATTGTCTGCTGCCTCCTATATGTTTGAACCTAATTATTAATTCGTTCACCCCTTTCCCAATACTGCAATGTGATGCTGGATGAAAAATACTGAATATACTGCATTTCCTGAGCAAGAAACCCCCTACTAAGCATTCAAGAGCAGCCGCCAAAGCTAGGCAATAGTTAAAAGCGCAAAAAACAATAAATACATTAAAAAAAACATTGCCCTACACTCCAAAACTCAATAGGCAGTTTTTTTTAGTACAAATTCAATTTGATACCAGCAAGTATTACAGTAGAAACAACTGTAACAAGTGCTGACAACTTTGGTATTAGTAAAAAAAAAAAAAAAAAAAATTATTTAATCCAATGACATTTTGAAAAACAATTTAACAAACGATATGATAGAACCTAGTCCTTATCTTTCATGGGAGCAACATGAATTAGTTTAACAGGCTGTATATAAGATAATCTATTAGAACTGAACACTGTCCACAAAAGGTAGTAACCAGCATATATAGTAATGCGACATATGCTGTTGTTTTTGACTCAAGCTTGTAAAAAGAGCTATATAGGTCCTTGAAGAGGTAGGAAAATGTACACTTAAATAACATAACACAAAGCAGAAGGTTACAGTTCCGCACAAATGTATGAGGAAAAAATACATTTTTAGGATGTGCTGCACAACGGCATTTGAAGAGCGAGGAGAAACAAAGGCATGCAATCAAAAAACTGAAAAACATTTTTCTGATCCGTGACATGGGGCAACAATACTCCAGCTGAGGGTTGGCATAGAAGAAACGGGAGGGACAACTTGCATTTATTTATCAAACAATACCTGTTCACTCTCTGAATTTTTTCTTTTTAATTTCTCTTTTGGCTGTTTGGCTAGCTCCCGCATTTTCTTTTCACTCATCGTCTTGCAAAGAGGTAGGCCAAGAGACTCTGGGATCACATCAGGCTTCTCAGTGTGTTTAGGGAGAAGGGACAGGGCAACATGGTCCGCACTGGAATCAACACTGTGGAAAGGTACAGAATATACAGCTGCTAATAATATCCTTTTTCTGGCAAGGTCAACATTATTAGTCCCAACCAAATACCCCACCCGTCGATAACCCCCCACCTCCCCACCCCGCTTTGCATCTTTCCCATATTTATAATTTCCTGCAAGTCATTGACTCTCAAAAGGGGCAAATGAAGGATTACTATCAAATGACGTCACAATTGGGTCTGGTACTGAAGACAGATCATACTGGTGACAGAGATTCTGTCCGGTGATCTGTGGGCAATCTTTTATTTTGGGGGTATTCACAATAAGAAATAATTAATAATGAAAATAACCGTATTGTTTAGACAGTGCTCACCACAAAATAAATCAGCTCATGACACTTAACCACCAGGTTAACAATGATTGATATTTAAAATTTAATTAAGCAGAGAATCATCAGAAAGAATGAGTTGTTCATTTGGCCCTGCCAAGATCTGAACCTGTGACCTACAGACACACACACAGGCACCATGCGTACAACCAGATGTACCATCCAACCAGAAATGGACCGTAATACAGAATGTGACTGTGAGGAAAATGGACATGCAACAACTGTAGCTTCTTTTGCATGTTTTCCGAGTGTGGAACCCTCTAAGTCCACTGAAAGGAAAGGTAACCCAACATGTTGGGTAAGGTGCAGGTATGAATGTTAGAAGTATGGTGCTCCACACCTGGTGCTGTAACCAAGGCCTGCCTATCCCTTATGGTGTTCACTTTTTAAGGAACTTAGGTAGACCGACTAAGGGTTTAAAGACAATGCTTCAGCGAACCGGCCATTACCAAATAATGGGGTCCAAAGCGCAGCAGAGGCTTTCAAACAAGGATGTTCATTTTGATGCACTATAGACACCAGAAGCACAAGTTACTACTTGTGGAACGATATATCTGTAAGAGACATTAGTTAGTGATAGATTCCTTACCTTAGAATATCCCCAGGCGTCAGACTGGATCCGGAAAGTTTTGCGTAGCAGTACCCTTGCGCGTCGGTAGGCGTCGTCTGCGGCTCCGCGTCCGTCATCGGCGTCGTGATGACGTCGTCGGAGTACTTAGACGCCGCCTCCGTGTGCTGACGTCAGTTCTTAGCCACAGCTTTTCCGCGCCAGAAGCGCAGAGCCATGACAAAAACCGACACTGGTGCCAAGAAACTAGGGCCCTGAAAGGGGATGACCTTAACCCTAGATATCGGTTCGCAGAACGGGGAGGATGGGTGGGTCGGTAAGGAATCTATCACTAACTAATGTCTCTTACAGATATATCGTTACACAAGTAGTAACTTGTGCATCTGAAAGAGACACGTTAGTGATAGATTCCTTACCTTAGAATAGATACCCCAGCAATACCATCCCCGTGGTGGTGGGTCTGCGAACCAATATTCACACCAGAAAGTCCTGGAGAACGGAACGGCCGAAGTAGCCATCCCTCCGGACTTGACTGTCCAGGCAGTAGTGCCTCGCAAACGTGTGCAACGAAGCCCACGTAGCAGCCTGGCAAATGTCCTGCAAGGGCACACCTCGGCCCAAGGCAGTTGTAGTGGCCGTGGCTCGAGTGGAATGAGCCCGCAGCCCAACAGGTGGTTCCTTCTTAGCCAAGGAGTAACACGCCTGGATGCACATGATAATCCATCGAGAAATGGTCCTCTTGTGCACCGCTTTCCCTTTCTTAGCGCCCGCGTACCCATCAAAGAGTTGATCATCCACCCGGAACTGGCGTGTGTGATCCAGATAGAACGAGAGCGCACGTTTTGGGTCCAGACGGTGGAGCCTCTCCTCCTCTCTCGAGGGGTGCGGAGGCGGAAAGAAGGTGGGCAATGTGATGGACTGCCCCATGTGGAAGGCCGTGACCACCTTAGGCAAGAAGGATGGCCTAGTCCTCAAAACAACCTTGTCCGGATGGACTGAAAGGAAAGGAGGCTTACAAGAGAGGGCCTGGAGCTCACTCACTCTCCTGGCAGAGGTGATGGCTACCAGGAAGGCAGTCTTCAAAGAAAGAAGGCGAAGTGGACAGTTATGAAGCGGCTCAAAGGGAGCGCACATCAGAAATGTTAGAACCAGGTTCAAGTCCCACTGAGGCATCACGAAAGGAACAGGAGGAAAGGTATGAGTGATGCCTTTCAGAAATCTGTTTACTATAGGGGACTTGAACAAAGAAGGTTGGTCAGGCAGCCTCAGAAAGGCTGAAAGAGCCGAAAGATAGCCCTTGATAGTGCCCAGAGCAGAGCCCTGCTGGGCAAGAGAAAGAAGGAAGAGAAGAATCTCAGAGAGAGGGGCATTGAGAGGATCCACAGCCTTTGAATTTGAATTTAAAAATGCTTATAGAGCGCACGTACACTGGATCAGTTTCATGGCGCTAGTGAGGTCCCTGAGTGAGAAGGGTGGGGGAGCTAGGTATCAAAGGCCTGCTGGAATAATAGCGTTTTTAGTGACCTCCGAAACTCCATATAGGAGGAAGAGAGTCTTAACGGTAGGGGGAGGTCATTCCAGAAGGTGGGAGCAAGCACAGCAAACTTCTGCCCCCCTGCGCGCTTCTTTTTGAACCGGGGCGTAGTCAGTAGGGCTAGGCTAGAGGAGCGGAGGTCCCTCGAGGGAACATAGGGAGAAATTGCCGAGTTGATAAAGGCAGGGGCTGTGCCAGCTCTTGCTTGAAAAGTCAAGCACCCTAACTTGAACCTGGCTCGTTGTTTTATGGGGAGCCAATGAAGGCTCCTAAGCAAAGGGGTCGAGTGGTGGGACCTAGAAAGGCCGAAAACCAGGCGAGCCGCCTGGTTTTGTACTAACTGTAGGCGCTGCAAAGCATAAGCAGGGACTCCGTTGTAAATGATATTGCCATAGTCAATCTTTGACAGGACCATGGCCATAAGGATCAGTTTTAGCGCAGAAGTGGAGAAGAATCTGGCCACTTTCCGAATAACTCGTAATGTGAAGAAGCAGGAAGAGACCACCGAGTTAATGTGTGAATGAAGGGTTAATTGGTTATTGAGGATAATCCCGAGAGTTTTAACTGAACAAGAAGGGAGAGGAGGGGGTCCAAGTGACGGGGGCCAGAAGGAAGGGGACCAGGGATTGGCGGCACCGCCCGTTGCTACCAGTTCTGTTTTATCCGGATTAAGTTTTAACTGATTGATGTTCATCCAGTCTCGGATAAATAGCATGACGGACTGGAAACTGCCAACCCCTGAGGGGGAAGAAAGATCAACAAGCATTAGAAATGCAATAGGTCTCGCAGCATTAGAGTTAGTGCTTTTAGAATTGTTTATGGTTTTTTTTGTAAATCTTTAGCATGAGGTTGAGGGTGAGTGAGGGTGAGTGAGGGTGAGGGGTTGAGGGTGAGTGAGGGTGAGGCTGAGGGGTTGAGGGTGAGGGTGAGTGAGGGTGAGTGAGGGGTTGAGGGTGAGTGAGGGGTTGAGGGTGAGTGAGGGTGAGTGAGGGGTTGAGGGTGAGTGAGGGTGAGTGAGGGGTTGAGGGTGAGTGGTTGAGGGTGGGTGAGGGGTTGAGGGTGGGTGAGGGTGAGGGGTTGAGAGTGAGTGAGGGTGAGGGTGAGTGAGGGTGAGTGAGGGGTTGAGGGTGAGGGTGAGGGTGAGTGAGGGTGAGTGAGGGGTTGAGGGTGAGTGAGGGTGAGTGAGGGGTTGAGGGTGAGAGGGTGAGTGAGGGGTTGAGGGTGAGTGAGGGGTTGAGGGTGAGTGAGGGTGAGGGGTTGAGGGTGGGTGAGGGGTTGAGGGTGGGTGAGGGGTTGAGGGTGGGTGAGGGTGAGGGGTTGAGGGTGAGTGAGGGTGAGGGTGAGTGAGGGTGAGTGAGGGGTTGAGGGTGAGGGTGAGTGAGGGTGAGGGTGAGTGAGGGTGAGTGAGGGGTTGAGGGTGAGGGTGAGTGAGGGTGAGGGTGAGTGAGGGTGAGTGAGGGTGAGTGAGGGTGAGTGAGGGTGGGTGAGTGTGAGTGAGTGTGAGTGAGGGTGAGTGGGGGTGAGTGTGGGTGAGTGTGGGTGAGGGGTTGAGGGTGAGGGGTTGAGGGTGAGTGAGGGTGAGGGGTTGAGGGTGAGTGAGGGTGAGGGGTTGAGGGTGAGTGAGGGTGAGGGGTTTAGGGTGAGGGGGGGTGAGTGAGGGTGAGGGGTTGAGGGTGAAGGTGAGTGAGTGAGGGTGGGTGAGTGTGGGTGAGTGTGGGTGAGTGAGGGTGAGGGATTGAGGGTGAGGGGTTGAGGGTGAGTGAGGGTGAGGGGTTGAGGGTGAGTGGGGGTGAGTGAGGGTGAGGGGTTGAGGGTGAGTGAGGGTGAGGGGTTGAGGGTGAGTGAGGATGAGGGGTTGAGGGTGAGTGAGGGTGAGGGTGAGTGAAGGTGGGTGAGGGGTTGAGGGTGATTGAGGGTGAGGCGTTGAGGGTGAGTGAGGGTGAGGGGTTGAGGGTGAGTGAAGAATTACAATACAATACAATACAATATACCAAGCCAGCTTCTCACACTAACTTTGAGGAATGTTTACAGTCTATAAAATACACAGAGTGAAGATAATGTATTCCAAATACTCTAAATCTGCTGTTCTCTAAACTATTAATGTATGATTTTGCCAGCATAACCAGTTAGAAGCCAGCAATGGCATTACAAGCAGGCAACGCACACATGCAGTACAGAGGCAAAACTCAGCCATTGCACAACCTGCACTAGCTAGAATCCAGCCAGCAGTTAACCAACCAACAACCTACGTGCAGCGCGGGCCCGCGTGCACACAAACACACCCACATAACACATAGAGTCAACCAACACACAAACAGACATCCAGCAAAGACTAAACACACAAGCCAACACACCCGGCACAGAACCGGCAACAGACCAGTAGTTTTAAATACAGTCGGCGTTTGGTGAGTGATTGGGGCACCATTTGGAAATGGTAATCTAAAATGGGGTACCAGCGTTTAATAATTAACGGCGCACTGCGGGGGGAGGCATAAGCATGAAAGACTGGTACACAGGCGAAACACAAGATGCCCTATGTGCGCCCCTACTTCTGATCCCCAGGCGTAGCCACACTGCAGACCGCGACACCGAGGGGACGGCATTGCCCACAGTGAGGTAGTGGTGTGTGGGACAACACACTGCTCCCCGGAGTCAAGTGTGCATTGTGACACAGGATACGACCTGGGGGATTCGTTGGCGCTGAACTAGATACTTGCTGAGGGTGTTGTGAGGCATAGCCGGAGACCTGAGGTGGGAAATCGGGGGCTCATCTGTTAACGGGTTCCTCTTCCCTGCCAAACTTAAAGTGATTTACTAAGCAAATTACCTATTCTTCAATACTCCGGCAGAGGCGTGGCACTGGCTGGAAGAGCGCCCCCTACCGAGGCTCTCTGGTGAGTTGATGCCGCACTTTGGGACAGCTCTGCCACGCTGCAGTACCAGACCCAGATTTAAGCACCGTATCGGAAGAAATAATACACGGTCGCAAACACAACACTTAGGCGCTTGTTGCCGTAGGGCATCGATCTGACAGTGACCGCTTCACAAACACTGGATTTGGAAAACTTGCAATGCCGAGACGGCGTCGGAGGCATAGAGAGATCGAAGGAACCTGCCGTGCGTCACTCGGCGGACTGTACTGATAAGGACAATACAACGGAATCGCAGGATTGGGGTGAGCCGCGGGGGAGGGGAGGGGAAGGCACACGTCAGAGGACATGGTGGGGAAGCAAAGCAAATGAGAGGAGCAAGGGAGAGAGTGGGGTGACAAGGGAAGAGTGAGGCGAGTGATGGAATGGGGTTACAAGTAGAAAGACATTGGCGAGGAGAGGCAGGAGAGAAAGAAAACAAGACGGACGGACGGAAGAGAGGGGAGGGGGGAGGAGAAATGCGACACGGAGGGAAGGGGAGGGGGCGGAGCGGGTTAAAATATACAAACCAAAAACAAGCCTTTCGCCGTAACACGGCGGGCAGGGGAGGGGGCGGGCAGGGGAGGGGGCGGAGAGGGGAGAGGTGCGACACGGCAGGATGTGACCGTTGCGGCGGTGTTACGCGGAAGGAAGTTAGACGGCGTTAGACGGAAGGAAGAGAGGGGAGGGGGAGGAGAAATGCGACACGGCGGGAGGGGGCGGAGCGGGTAAACAAAGACGGACGTGCACGCGCTTTTAAGGTCAATGCGCATGCGCATAAGCTCAATGCGCATGCGCATTGACCTTAAAAGTCACGGGCACTGCAAGGAATCGCCACGATTCCTTGCAGTGTAGATAAAGAGTGGATAAGTCGCAATACTCTCGCTTGCTCGATGCGCATGCGCATCGACAGGCGAGACCTAAAAATGAGTTGAAGATCATCTGCATAATTATATACAGTGACCTCCATATTCTGTAAAGCAAACACCAGTGGAAAAACATAGAGATTGAAAAGTAAAGGGGAAAGAGCAGACCCCTGGGGCACACCACAGTTGACATTACGTGGAGGGGCCGAGAAGGTGCCAAGATGGACAGTCTGAGTGCGGTCCTTCAGGAACGACTCGACCCAGGCTAATGCTAGCCCCCCTATCCCCGCCGCCCTGACACGTGATAACAGAATGTCGTGATCCACAGTGTCGAAGGCGGCGGATAAGTCCAGTAGGACCAGAATCTTGGGGGTATTGGTGTCGAGTCCTTCCCTGAGTTGGTCCATGACCGAAATCACCACCTTTGCTGTGCACCATGCCACAAATCTGTTCCACCTGCAGGCGTATACCGTTTTTGTGGAGGGACGCCTGGCTGCCAGAATGATGTTGCAAACTTCAGGAGGCAAGTCAAATGGCCTCAACTGTTGCCGCTCAATCTCCATGCATGGAGGTGGAGACTGGACAGGTTCGGGTGGAGGACCGTCCCCTGCTGCTGCGACAGAAGGTCCTCCTGAAGAGGCAGACGAACCGGGGGATCGACTGACATACCGAGTAGCTCGGGATACCAGTACCTTCGTGCCCAGTCCGGAGCCACAAGGATGACTTGTGCTCGGTCGCGCTTGATCTTCTTCAGCACTCTGGGCAGAAGAGGTATAGGCGGAAAGGCGTAAAACAGACCGCAGCTCCACTCGCGACGAAAAGCGTCTCCGAGCGAGTGCCGCCTTGGAAATTCCAACGCGCAGAACTGATGACATTGCGCGTTCTCTTCGGTGGCGAATAGATCTAACCAAGGCTCTCCCCAACGCAGAAAGAGGCCTTGCGCCACGTCCGAGTTCAGACGCCATTCGTGATCCATCGAGCACCGACGGCTGAGTTTGTCGGCCCTGGCGTTCAGAGAACCTGCCAGGTGTTGAACCACCAGAGTCACGCCCTGATGTTCCAGCCATTGCCAGAGGCGCAGAGCCTCCTGGCATAGGGTCCACGACCCCACACCGCCCTGTTTGTTGCAGTACCACATGGCGGTGGTGTTGTCCGTGAACACCTGCACTGCACTCCCTCGGACAGACGGGAGGAATGCTTTCAGTGCCAGACGGATCGCCCGCAACTCCAACAGATTGATATGGAGCCGGGACTCCGCCGGAGACCAGAGTCCTCTGATCTCCGCCTCTCCCAAGTGGCCACCCCAGCCCTGGAGGGACGCGTCCGTCACAACTACGTGCTCCGGTTGGGGAAGGGAGAGGGATCTGCCGTTGACCCAATCGCGGTCCGTGAGCCACCACTGCAGCTGTCTCGCAGTGCCCTCCGAGATCAGGACATGGTCGGAAAGGTTGCCCCGGTGCTGGGCCCACTGAAACTTCAGGTCCCACTGCAGAGCCCGCATCCGCCACCGTGCGTGATGCACCAGAAGGATGCAGGAGGCCATCAGCCCCAGAAGCCGCAGCGTCAGCCTGACCGAAACCCGGGATAACAACCCGAAGATCGGAATCAGGGCCTGAATATCCCGGACTCGCTGTTCGGGCGGGTAAACCCGAAACTGCGCCGAGTCGAGAACCGCTCCGATGAAAAGGAGCTTCTGAGAGGGGCACAGGTGTGACTTCGGCACATTGATGGAAAATCCCAGCCTGTGCAGGAGATCCGCCGTAGTCTGGAGGTGGTTGACGACTGCCTGGGGCGAGCCCGCCTTCAACAACCAGTCGTCTAGGTAGGGGAAGACTGAAACCCCTAACCTGCGCAGGTGAGCTGCAACCACCGCCATCACCTTCGTGAACACCCGTGGGGTGCTTGTAAGGCCGAAGGGGAGCATGGTAAACTGAACGTGCTCGAGGCCTACCGCGAACCGCAGGTAACGCCGGCAGGACGGGGATGTGGCAATACGCATCCTGCAAGTCCAACGCTACCATCCAGTCTCCTGGGTCTAGGGCAGCCAAGACCTGAGCCAGTGTCAGCATTTTGAACTTCTCCTTCCGGAGGAAGCCGTTGACGTTCCTCAGATCCAAGATAGGGCGTAGGCCCCCTTTGCCCTTCTTGGGTACCAGGAAGTAGTGGGAGTAGCAACCACGACCTACTTCTGGCCCAGGAACGCGCTCGATGGCCCCCTTGGCCAAGAGGGCCGAAACTTCCTCCTGCAGGAGCCGCAAATGATCCCCCGATACGCGGTGGTGTTGCGGTGGCATGGCTTGAGGGGTCGTCTCGAAGGGGAGGGAGTAGCCCCTTCGGACGATTTGCAGCACCCACCTGTCCGAAGTTACTGTGCGCCAGTGAGAGTGGTGATGGCGAACCCTGCCCCCCACTGGCGTCACATGGGCCGAAAAGCACGGACTAGGAGGGTTTAGAGGCGGATGCTGCGGGGGCAGGTGTGGACTGATTCCGCTTGCCTCCCCGACCGCCTCCACGGCGGTTTCCACGGCCGCCGCCGCGCTGGACGACAGTTTGCGGCGAGTGGCTGGCGGCACGCGTGGGGACGCCCCTTCCTTGACCACGAAAGGAGCGAAAGGCACCCACTTGCTGGCGCGGGGCCGAGAGGCCCAAGGACTTGGCCGTAGCCCTGGAGTCCTTAAAGCGCTCGAGCGCGTGGCCTGCCTTGTCGCCAAAGAGGCGACGGCCATCGAACGGCATGTCCATGAGGGTATTCTGGACATCAGCCGAGAAGTTGGCGGATCTGAGCCAGGCGTGGCGTCGAATCGCCACCGTCGCAGCCATCGCTCTGCCCAGCGAGTCAGTTGTATCCAGTCCGCACCTGATCAAATACTTTGCTGCGTCCCGGCCCTCCACTAGGGCTTGGCCGAGTTTGGCCCGTACCTCCAACGGACACTCTGGCAGCACTTCCGCCACCGTTTCCCATATATAATGGGTGTAACGGCCCAAGAGGCATGCGGTGTTGGAAGACCGCAGTCCTAAGCTAAGGGACGAGAATACCTTTTTGCCAAAGGCCTCGTACCTCTTGGATTCCCGGTCAGGGGGAGCCGACGGGAAGGCGGTCTGGGAGTTAGAGGCCTGGATAACCAGACTCTCGGGGGTGGGGTGGGTGGACAGGAAACATGGGTCGCCCGGAGCTGGGCGGTGGCGTCTGGCCACGTTCCTATCTACAGGCGAACCTGTAGCGGGCCTGGACCAAGTGCCCAAAAGAACATCCGACAAGGCCTCATTAAACGGCAGCATAGGCTCCATGGAGCATGACTGCGGCTTAAGGACCTCAGTGAGGAGGTTAGTCCTCACGGCCGCGACGGGGAGCTCAAGGCCCAACGCCATAGCAGCCCTCATCAACACCACACTATATGTTGCGCCCTCCTCCGAAGCCACGGAAGGAGGAGAGACGAATCCAGTGTCTGGAGAGGTGTCCAGGCCACTGGCCTCCCCAAGGTCTCCTGTCCAGTCCATGTTAGACTGACATTCCCTTGTCAGAGGGTCCTCAGACCCCTCCCAATCCTCCTCTCCCCCCATCTCCTGAGACTCAGGGTCGTAAGTGAATGAGGATGGTTCATAGGGATGGAAATCCCCGAACGGCGTCGAGATCGGCGCCGACAGGCTCCGTCCCGACGCCGGAACCCATACAGAGGAGGCATTGGGGACGGCGTCGGCCGAGGCCGACGCCAGAGGGGACACCACATGGACCGACCCCGGGGGGGTCGTAAGGTCCACCGGGGACGATCCAGCGCCCGACGAGGGCCGAACGGCACCCTGCGGCGCCGGGCCCGAAGGCACCGACGACGCCGGGACCGCTGAACCCTGCGGCGCCGAGCCCGAGGGCAGCGGCAACGTCGGGATCGTGGAGCCCTGCGGCGCCGGCGCCGAAGACGCCGGCGGCGTCGAGGCCGAAGCACCCGACGGCGTCGGGGTCGCAGCCCCCGACCCACTAGGGCCCCCAGACGGGTTCGCTGGGCCCGAAGGCGCCGCGGAACCCGTCTGAGAAGAAAGGGACCTCATGGCCATGAGGAAGCGCTCTATCTCCTCCGGCGTCGCGTTCAGCCCAGGGACCGGGGGTTATGGGGCCGAACGCGGCGCCCGCGACTCCTGAGGAGCCGCGTGGGCGGTGTCACCCGAACCCCCGGCCGCATCGCGCGAGCGTCGGGGGGGGGGGGGAGTCGGAAGAGCGATGATGTCTCTTCGACTTCTTATGCTTCTTACCTGACGACTTGGACCCGGAGGAGTGGCGCCGACTCCCGGAGCTGTGACGGCTCCGCCCCCGCGACCTGTCCCTCGACCTCCCGTGGGACCGGGACCGGGACCTCACACGGCGCGGGGCCGACTGGCGGATCTCGAGGCGCCTGCGGGACCGCTCCCGCCTGGCCTTCCTCGAGAGGGCCCGACAGTCGGAGCAGGCCTCGTCGTCATGGTCAACGCCCAAACACGTCAGGCACAGGCGGTGCGGATCTGTAATCGACATGAGGCGTTCGCACCCGTCGCAGTGCTTGAAGCCGGGCATCCCTAACGGCACCGTCGGAGTCGTGAAGACTTCGAAATAGATCAAAAGATCCAAAAAGTTAGTCAAAAAATGACTAGGGAACTGCTTTTTCCAGATCTGCGCTGGCTGGCGCGGAAAAAAGAAGAACTGACGTCAGCACGCGGAGGCGGCGTCTAAGTACTCCGACGGCGTCATCACGGCGCCCACGACGCCGACGACGGACGCGGAGCCGCAGACGACGCCTACCGACGCGCAAGGGTACTGCTACGCAAAACTTTCCGGATCCAGTCTGACGCCTGGGGATATTCTAAGGTAAGGAATCTATCACTAACGTGTCTCTTTCAGATGAAGCCTGAGCTAATTAAATGAAATGTACCCAGACAGACTACTTTGAGCTTTCCACCAGCTGGGTTCCGTGCAAGCCGCATGTTCCTACTATCCAGACTCAATGGAAGTTCAACTTCTAGAATGGTACATAGGATGAACTTATCCAAGTCGGAGCACAGAAGCATCAGCGCACTCTTCAATGGTTAAACAGCATCCCGACTCTAGAATTATTTGGGCGCAGATTAGAGGAAGTTTCAAAAGATAACTAAACCAACAGTTATGAGAATTAAGGTATACCTGGAAGATACATCCTCTACTCCAAAGGAAGATCATTCTCCTCCAAGTGCCCTTCTCATGATATGATTGAGGCCAGGTCTCTTCTACCCTTATGTCCCTACTGCGCCTGCTAACTTAAATCCAAGGTTGGGGTGAGATTCTTTTTGAAGGCCAGTGGTGATCTTCAAAAACCGTCATCCATTGGCTTCAGCCCCTTGAGAAATGCCCAATAAGTAAAATGGCAAGTCCTGCCCTGGATGCACCTACTTATAAACCGAAAAATATCCTGCTATTCTAATGAAGCTCCCAACAGCCTCCATATCACAGGATTTGAGAAATATTTCAAAGATATTTTCAGTTATGTGTGTTAAGTAACCCAACAGGACCAAGTATACAAAGAAAACGATAAAGTCAGCTACTCCTTTGTGGGCTTCCTCAAACCCTCAAATATTTATCCAAATTATTCCCAACTGAGGGTTTCACACTGCTAAGTCCTAAAATCCCAGACAAAAGGCACCCACTGTTGTTAAAACCATGTCTAAAAGTAACCCAGCATTATTTTGTGGTGAAACCTGGAACCATACGAGCCACCTAGCTGAGAGCAAGGTCACTAAGTGACAAGCTCATGTGTCTACAGTGCAAAGCTTCAGAAATAAAACTAAAGTTCAAAAACAGAAGTGGGCAGAAAAATTCACTGGTCATTTGGAGACTAAGTTTAATTCCCGCTATGATCTTTTGCAAAGGAAAGAAAAACTGTGAATTAAGTTTAACTAACCCACTGTGGGGGCTGGAGGGTAGAGTGGTTGCAACCATTGTAAACTATTTGAAACAATAAATGACAGGAAGGGCAGAAAGAGGGTAATGGAACTGACCTCATCATTCCAAGAGGTTTGTTTTTTTGAAACTTACATTTGTCCTATGACATTGGGGAATGGCTGGATCAGCCCGGTTTTATTGTTTGCATTCTGCTGCTTATGTTTTTGTTTTTCCAACTACAAACGTGCGGGACTGCAACTATCAGAATGCAAAGAATAAAGCAATACTAGATAGGCTACTCACACGTGACAGTGGACAAAACGAGAACTCTGGAAGCATTCACCAAGACCCATTTAAGATTCGTACAAACCACGTTTGAAGATTAGTTGAGCAGAGTAACAATACATGTGGTCATTCCCTAGTAATATCAAAACTGTTTAATTCCACTTTTGCTGTCCATTGGAGCCTTAGATTCTGCTATATTTATCACCCAGCAAACTAACCTCTATAATAGAGATGATTGTTGTGGTTCTGGTCCCCTTTCAAACAGGGCCATACCCTAGATCCCATTTTTGCTAACTCTGGTCTCATGGTCAGACCACTTTGTTCTCGCTTTTTAGGTCTCTGCATGTCTGCTTTGGCACACACTCCATCAGTAGGCCGATGTTATAAAGCTCAAATGTGGTCCAGGGTTACCCTTGCCACTTTTACGACTACTTTGAGTGCAAATTGCCCCTTTCTTAGTAGCTGTGCCAATTGAGCCAACTCCCAGGTAGAAGTATGAATTACGGAGTTTTCGGAGGGCATTGCACCCATGAAAAACTGTAATGCTACTCGCTCTCCGCCATCAGCGGAATGGTTTAGTGAGGAATTAAGGTTCATGAAGAAATCGCCTTGAGCATCTCTGGCACAGAAACAATAGCACATTCGACAAAGCTAAATACAGTGAGTCCCTAAAAGGACATCATTAACAAATCAATCACACTTGGAGGCAGTACTACGCACAGAAGATTGAGCATGCTCAGAACTCTTCACTGGAGCTTTTTCGGATTGTGAAATCCTTATCCTCTTCGAAGTGG
This sequence comes from Lissotriton vulgaris, assembly GCF_964263255.1. Taxonomy (NCBI): domain Eukaryota; kingdom Metazoa; phylum Chordata; class Amphibia; order Caudata; family Salamandridae; genus Lissotriton; species Lissotriton vulgaris. Next base: position 1,059,174,431 of record NC_141693.1, on the reverse strand, counting down.
GCTTCTTCCTCTATCAATCCCTTAGTAGTGAACTGTAACCAGATAGCACAATTTTCATTCAGAGAAGGTCACAAATATTTATGACTCCTTTCCAAAAGAAGTCAGAGAGTTCTCGTTTCCCAATATTTGGCCTTCACCACCTGTCTTGATGGATGGTTTCCTTAGTATCAACACCGCATCTGTGACAGAACTTAATGCCTTAGTAGCTAAAGTGAAATCTGGCTCTCTAGACCCTGCCCCACATGTGATGGAGTGTGGTTTGGAAGCCATTCTACCGACATTATGTGAACTGCTCAACCTATCGTTTAGGACCGCTCAAATCCCCTCGAAGTGGAAACATGAGACAGTTGTACTTCTTCTGAAGAAACCCACATTGAATCCTACCAAACCAGAAAACTGTAGGCCCATATGCCTGCTTCCGTTTTTCTCTATATTATCGGAAAAACATGTTTATCAGCATGGGATGAGGTATATGGAGGATAAAGAGTTTGTGCACAAGACCCTATCAGGGTTCTATCTTCAATACAGCACTGAGTCTGCATTATTGCTTGCTTCAGAGTCACTGAGACTCATTGCGGCTGCTCTGGTAATGCTGGATCTGAGTGCAGCCTTTGACACCGTATCCCCTGGCCTTCTTCTTAAGCTCTTTGGCGGTATGGTGTCGGGACATAGTTCTGAGATGCCTGGCCAGTTTTGTACAGGGCCGCACCTTCCATGTGATCCAAAAGCTCTGTGAATCTGACATCTCGTCACTGCAGCAGGGTGTGCCACAAGGCTCTGCTCTCATCCCAACCTTGTTCAATTTATATATGCGTCCCCTTGCTGATGCAATTGAGCTATGGTTTTAAAATCGCGTCACATGCCGATAACACACAGCTAATCATCACCTTGACACAAGATGAAGGCAGATTTGCAGATAGGTTTAGATCATGTCTTCTGGGGTTAGCAGAATGGATGGACCACAGCTGCCGTAAGTTGAATACTGAAATAAATGAGGTCCTGGTCTTGGGGAAACAACTCTGGATCTGGTCCACGGCATGGTGGCCTGATGACTTCGGACCAACCCCAACTCAAACAGAAAGTGAAGACCCTCAGAATCTGGTTTGATAACATGCTCTCTTTTGATAGCCAGCCAGCCTTATCAGGGGTCTGCTTTGGCATTTTAAAAGTGCTACGCAAGATCCTGGGTCTGCTCCCTGATGTGGCCAGGAAGACAGTTGTCTAAGCCCTCCTGATCTTCCGTCTGTACTACTGTCACGTTTTCTATCTCTGGACCATTGAAAGCAGTCTACATTTGCTTCAAAGAGTACAAAATGCTGCAGCTAGGCTGCTCATGAACATTCACAGATACTCTTTGAAGGGCTCAGCCCTTGCTAAACTCCATTGGTTTCCAATTTGGAAAACAATATCCTTCAAAGCCTTATGCGTTTGTCACAAGATTTTAAACCTGAAAGGACCCCAATATCTTTGTCCCTGATTAAGCCGTATCATTCTAGCAGATGTGTCAGGTCTACAGGAGCCGCACTCACTGTGATCCCTAGAGTAGAAAGAGCGTGAATGGGAGGTTGCTCGTTTAGCTTCCTGGCAGCTAAACTGTGGAACACCCTCCCAGCCAATCCAAGACAGCAAAACTCGGAAGTGGTCTTTCTGAAGAAACTTAAGACCTGATTTTTTTTAACCAATCCTAAATTGGCTTAGCTATGTGTTATCGAGCATTTTGGTGTTGGCACCATAGCAAGGGAAAACTCTGTATGAAGTAACCAGGCTTTACAAACTCACTAGCATAACATATCGACAGCCTGGGCACCTCTACATTTCAGGAGGAGCAACAGCCTTTTGCTGGCCGGTAAACCATAACCATTATCAGCAGCAGACTAGAAGAAACATATATTAAAATGTAAGTAAAGCTAATTTTAGTTGAAGGATATTGGATCTAGCGTCCTATGTTCTCCACCAAGGCTTCTAGTAAGCAGTTCCCTTGTACTCGGAGGGACTGCTGGCACTCAAAATTTGCATTTCTAGCATCTATCAGTCATGAAACAAGAGTAATGTGATGCCCACAGCGAGCCAGTGAGATAATAGTTACAATTGGATTTTCTTATGTGCTTTAACAGCTGGTATATACAAGGCCATCAGGTCTAGACCACTATTGAATATCAATGCCAATAGTCATGATGGCTGTGGAACTGGAGTATACCATGGGGAGGGGTCAGGACCATATCTGTTGGTGTGCAGCCCTTGCAGTAACTTTGACTGCCTTAATTAGGACCTTGAGGATCTCAATGACAGAATAATGCACAGAACCAGGTGTGGGCTCTATAGTGACAGAAATGGTTAACATACATTGATTAACACATCCTCTTAGTAACAACAGGCAAAGATCTCCTGCCAACATAATTAAACTGCCTAAGAAACACATTTCTACTGATATTGTTTATCTAGCACAACACCTATGGTCCACCTCAGGGAACTTATTTTGGAAGATTATCATCTCAGTGGATGAATATATAAACAAATAAATACTGGTGAAAGATCAGAATCAGGACAACCATGGCCCCAGTAAACTGGGAGCCCCCGACCCATTCATCGATGCAACTCCCAATACCTCCTAAGCAGGCCACATTTCTGACTAACTCTTGTGCCAGCTAACCAGCCTTTGCATTTGCATTTTTGGGTATCCAACGCTTTCAGATCTGATCATGCCCTTGTCCATTTCACCCTCAGATAAGGGCATTCCTAAAGTATAACCTATGACCAAGGACAGCTGTGCCGGACTAGAAATGTCAACAGACCTAAGGCAAAACATCTACTATATGCGCTCTGGGATAAACAAATCTCAAACAACAATCTCTGTCAATTCTTCCAAAACACTTGTAATAGGAACTGATGGTTGCTCTCCTAATCACCATCTTGGAGACAAACATACTGCTTGCTTTCCAAAGAAAGCAGCCTCTTGGCAAATCTGCAAACCCACTGTGAAACTCTGCCACCATATCTTTAGTTAGGAGCAACTCCATCATGTTTGCAGAGTTCATAGCCAACTCAAAACATCCCATCACTAAAGGTAACCAAGCATCTAAAGTCATTAGCTGTGCCTGGCAACATGCTCTTACTAATACAATTTACTTTCTCATCTTCTGTCCACTTATAATATAGGTCTACAATGAATACGTTTCATTTGGTGAAGGTTCCATGGGACCTCATGCATGCCCTCATTTCCTCGGTGCCCACAAAGCCCTATGCACATAAAGCCTAGAAAATAATCTTAGCTCCCATCCCTGCTGGAAATCATTGAAATTATGGTGTTTAGGCAAATGTCAGCACACCTGAACTGTAACTTTTAGTCAGGTTTTGTGGAGATCATGAAACTGAAGGAAAACTGCCTTGTTTCAGATACTAGGTCAATCCAGCATACTCAACCTCCATACCCCTTTTGGTGCGTTTGATACTGGGGGACCAAATTTCCTGGCATTCTTGACAACTTTTGACAATTAGGTGGTACAGACATATTTAGGCCCAAGTCTTGTCACTCAGACCACATCCACTAGGTCAAATTGAATGCCTTCCTAAATGAGTCATTTGAAATCACCTGTGGTTTTCCAAAGCCCTACATTGTTCCCAATACTTTTCATTACCTGCAGGATACCCAGTATCACATTCTGTTCCGCAGAAAGATTAGCTCACATAGAGGCAAAACAAATATCTCTACTCTACAAACGTAGATGGCACACAAAACACCACAAGATCATCTGTCACATGCATGTCTAACAACAATGCAGAGTAGCTAGCTGTGCCTTACTGCCATCAGTCCTAGGGGCTGAAGGCACACCCTGTAGTTGTTAGACTGACCTTTCACTAATAATAATAGAAGATTTGTAGAGCGCATTGTTACTCCTTTCGGAGTGTTCCTGTGCTGTAGATTCTGTACAGGCCGAGGAGAACAAAGCTGCACCCACGACTAAAGAATTTTGTTTGTCTAAAGAACCAGGTTTTGATTTTTTTTCCGGAAGATAGGTTCTGAGCACTCCAGTCTTAGAGATGGTACAGAGAGTTTCACATTTTAAATGCAGGAAAGCTAAAAGAACATCCTCCTAATCAAGCCTAATTGGGCAGGGGGATCTCAACAAGAGCAGCTCATGTAGATAGCAAGCTTCTTTCAGGATAGTGAGGTTTCACTAACAGAGTCAGGTATTGGGGGCCTTTCCCGTGAAGGATTTTATGGCAAAAGCACATAGGCTTGAAAGCTTTTCTTTTGAGAATAGGGTGCCAGTGGTGTTTGACAATGGCAGAGCTCATGCAAGAGCTCCTTGAAAGATTAAACAGCAGACATGCTGCTGCATTCTGCACTCTCTGAAGTTTTCCTGTTGTACTTTCTGAGAAAAACCAAAGTAGAGCACATTACCTGGCTATTACCAGTGCCTGGACTATAGATGTCCTAGCTGCTACTGGAAGGAGACTCGAGATTTTGCTCAGTGTTTTCCAATACACCAAAGCATTTTTCAGCTAGGCAAGACGCCAGGCTATCAAAACAGAGGTTGGCGTCAAACTCAAAGATGAGATTTTTTACTTTTGCCTTACGGGATAGAACTAGTCCAAGGGCATCTGGCCACCAAGCAGTGGACCAGATAGTAGGCTGTTTTCCTAGAACCAGTACCTCCATCTTTCCATCATTATTTTTAAGGTAGCTGATATCCATCCACTCCGCTACTGCACCCAGGCAGGATCTGGGTCGAGCTGCCGTGGCTCCCTCAACTATGGGTTGCATCACCATCACTTTCTCTCGAGTCCACGATATGGGGGTCACGGTCGATTATGAACTTTTATTCATACGCAATTTTTCTACCATCTACTTTGTTCCTGAGTTGGATGAAGTTAAAGTGTGCAAAGCTCTCTTACCCTCATGTCTGGCTTACTGGATGATTCCCGTCTTCTTTCCATCCTAGAGGATTTAATGCCCACCATCAGCAGCAAGACTTGTCCAATCCTTAACATCTCATTCTCCTTCAGGCAAGCACCGGAAGTTTGCACAAAAGTGCCTTCCTACTTCTCGCATTCCCAAAACAAAGGTTCAAGTGCCTTCTTATTTGAAGAGTTTCCACAATATCATATTGTTCCGTAGTCAGGTCAAGTAAATAGAAAAACACCTTGTCAAATAGTTGGCTAATTTCTTGAAATAGCAGGAATTTCTAGATGGCTAATACAAGTTTCTGGGCATGGCTCAGCATAGAAACTGACCTGCATGAGCTACAGGCTTGATATGACAAAGGTGTGACAGTTGGCCTGCTATTGTTGGACTTCTCAGAAAGTTTGCAAGTGAACTTAGTGAACAAAAAACCTGGCGATATTAGTCCTGACGAACTGTATAGCAGTTTTCTCAAACGGCTTCAAATGGAGAGGTTGAATATGATCACATGATGGTCAGTCTAGGTGACAGTAGGCGCACCTGGGGTGTAGGGCTGTCAAAAAATACTATGGAGTGCTTCATAAAATGCATGAAGCTAGGCAGGGGATGCTCCGGGAAAGGGAGGGAAGCTCTGAGCCATCCACGTCGGCCGACAGACAGGCGAAGGTAAAGAGCGACAATGCTTCTTCGCCTTCTTCTTGTGCTTCGACTTACCGAAGGAGAGTGAAGACTTTGAGGACGAGTGGTGGTGATTCCGCCATCCGGTCCAGCGAACTTCCTCGCGACCAGGACCTCGAACAATGCGGAGTGGACTGCTGGGTCTCCAAAAGCTTTCAGGGCCGTTGCCACAAAGACTTCGGGTTCATGGCCCGGCAGTCGGAGCACGACTTGGAATTGTGGTCGCGCTCCAAGCACCAAAGACACACGAGGTGCGGATTAGTGACCGACATCAGCTTGGGACAGGAATCACAGGGCATGAATCCGGTCCGACAAAGGGACATACCTCGTGCACCAGGAGTCGAATTCTTGAAAAAGATGTCGGCAAATGTCGTAAAAAATGTAGTAAAAAAAGACTAAGGGGCACGCTCACTCCAGATCTGCGCTGGCAGGCGCAGAAAAAAAGAACTGACATTAGCAGGCAGGGGCTGCGTCTAAGTAGACACCGCAATGTCATCCTGGCGACCAAGACACAGACGACGGAGTCGACTGCCGCCACCTACTGACGCGCAGGGGTACTGCTACGAAAACATTTAGCCGGATCAAGTCTGACGCCTGGGGGTAATTCTAAGGTAAGGAATCTATAACTACAGTCTCTTTCAGATAGAGGAGGCTAATTTTGTATTTAATTTGTGCCTAGCTGCATGAGTTGAGGGAGACAGGAGCAAAATGTACATACATCACTATTCGAAGCTGGCTCAGACCATTGAGTCTACAGGCTGTCAGGCCAAGTGAGCAACAGCGACATCTTTTTGGATATTTTACCTAAGAGGTGGTGTTTCGGGGAAGTAGAGATATATGTTCAAAAACAGGTTTGTTTGTTTTGAATTGGAAGGACCAGACTAAATTAAAGACAAAAGCTAATATGTTTGAAGTGTAGCAGGTATTTTCTGAGGAGTAAATAGGAAGTGTGGTTATAGTACAAGAATTTGCTAATGTAGTTTCGGAAAGTTTCGGAAATCCACACAATCGTGCACGCAAATTCTGCCTTTAGCCAAGTGATGAGATAATTTAGACCAACAAAAATTAAATGGTGAGTGCCCCTTTCTATTAGATATGATTTGAAAAAAGAAGCTGGATGAAAGTGCACAGAAGGTGTTTTTGAAGAACTAGAATCAATACTGTAGGTGTTTTCACTTGTTCTACCAAGGGTGACAACAACTGGCACTCATGCATTACTCTGAGAGATTTAAATGGCAACATTCAAGCCAAACACCTATTACCTGACATTAATCGTTTGATGGGTATGTGTGGATGCTGCTAAGGTGTTTTTGACTTTAGATCTGCGACTGGTAGAACAATGGACTGAGCTGGATCAAGATTTGAAGAACCATGTGAATTTTATAACAATGGAGTGTGATTTGCGGTTCAAAGGGGTATCTTTCACATTGGCAATCCAGTGGTTTTCAATGTCACATGCCTGAAAAGGTATGCACAATGTTTCTAAGATTATATTTCAGTGTTTTAACAGGATAATGAGTGTCATACCGAGGTTTAATTGTAAGTGTATAAAAGAAAGAGCAACTTGTTTCTCACTTTATATATAAAAGGGATACTTTCAGGTTTTGTTGAAAAAAGAAGAAGTGTAGATTTGAAGAGTTGCACAAAAAGGCATAGCTTTGAAGAGTTGCACAAAAAGGCACAGTTCCACATTCTTTGCATTACATTTCTTGGGCTACTGTCTTCTACAACAGTTCTACAAGTTCTGAGTAATCCTCGTTTAAACTCCTATTCCAAATATAGCAGCCCCCCAAATCTCCAGGCAGCTTTTTCTCCCACTTTACCATTACACATATTATCACTATTAGCCTTTTATTCCCCGTCATCTGACATACCATTCAACATACAGATGCGGGTGTAATGAAGCAATAACAGTCTTAAAGCACAGATAATGCTGTATAACACAAGCTGCAGCATACACAGATCCTTACCTCAGAACTTTGGTTGTGAGGAGCTGCCCTTTCTTTATATAAGACTTGTACACAGAATGGTCACTGACAAAGAACTGCGAAACATGCTTGAACTGGGCACGACCCACAATAGAGGCAGACAAACTAAAAAAAAAAAAAAGCTTTGTTATTGGTCACAGGTAAATCTATAAAGACTATATAGCTGAACAATGAAATTGAATTGACTTGAAGGTAACATCTTTAGACTTTTGGTTATGTTCATTAAAAACTACACTCCCACCTGATAAACACGCCTTGATCCTGGACCGATTTCACATAGCCTCTTATCAACTGTCCTTCTTGAATATCAGTAATGCATGTAATCTCACGATCTACCACTTTCTCAGTGCTCTTTGGATTTGTCCTGAGAAAAAACAATTATAAAATAAATATCAGTTAAAGAGCACACATTTTCCCATCACTGTGCTTTGCGCTTTAAATGTATGTGGCGAGAAGTACTTGGAATAAAACACTGATTTGGTATTGCCTAAATTCAAAATATCGTGTATGTCCCTCTAGATGGAACTTGTGAATTTTTATGTGAACAATACAGACCCTCTAATATTCCTTTGGAGCCAGATGGAACATCATTCAAGAAGAAAAAAGAAAGGGTAAGGTTTGGCCATGTTATGTGATGGAAGTGGTCTACACATTCTTTGAGAAACCTCATAGTATTTTGATTTATGAGATTCAGCCTTTTTAGGTCTCGGCTAAAAGACGCGCGTAAGCCGAGATCTTATGTCAGCGAGTAGCAGTCCCAGGAGACACTCCTGGCCGCGCGCAGGCGATTCTAAACTGGCACGCGCATTAGCACGAGCGCTGCGCGAGGCTCCCACACAACACACGCATACATAGAAACAGAAGCGCTCACGCACGCACATACATACAGAACCCCCCCACTCATATACACACACACACACACACACACACACACACACGCGCGCGCGCACCGGCCCCCCCTCTCCCCTTTAACTTACTGCTCCGCACCGGCAGGGAGAGTTGACGCTGCGGCTCCTATCCCGGGACTCCCTCTTGGTCAAGGGAGCCCCGCAACACGCGTGCAACGTCCTGTTGTCGGCCCCGGGGGCTCTCCACGCTCGCAGGAGCCCCGGGCCGCTCCACGCATTTCCTCCGCCTGCCTCCTCTTCCGGTCCGGACGCGGCTCCGCCCCCGTCGCAGGCGACCTTGCCTGACTTCCGGTGCGGCCGCGGCGGAATTCCGGGGGAAGTAAGTTATTGTATATTTGGCTGCTAAATGAAAGCGTGTCCATCTGCCACTGACATTTAAATTTACTAAAAATATGTGAATATGCCCTAAATCCAAATGTAAATTTAATTTAGCTAAAAACTATTATTATTTTAAGTGAAATTAATGTTTTCATGTAAATCAAAACCCATGCTGAACAGTTTGTTTCGGCATTACTGTTTGCATGTCATATTTTTATCTTTTTGAAGGAAATGTACTACTTTTGAGTAGAGAAGTAGTCTAAAGCGTGATTTAACACATGCTGCTCGAAATGTGAACTTGGCGTGGTACAGACAGCTTCAGTGTGTTTCCTTGTTTTCTCTGTTGTGACATTATGCACTAGTTCTAGCTGTGGAAGGAAGCTGTAGTGAGTGCAGAGTAGTGAGTGTGAGTAGTGAGTGTGAGTAGTGAGTGCAGAGTAGTGAGTGCAGAGTGCAGAGTAGTGAGTGCAGAGTAGTGAGTGCAGAGTAGTGAGTGCAGAGTAGTGAGTGCAGAGTAGTGAGTGCAGAGTAGTGAGTGCAGAGTAGTGAGTGCAGAGTAGTGAGTGCAGAGTAGTGAGTGCAGAGTAGTGAGTAGTGAGTGCAGAGTAGTGAGTAGTGAGTGCAGAGTAGTGAGTAGTGAGTGCAGAGTAGTGAGTAGTGAGTGCAGAGTAGTGAGTAGTGAGTGCAGAGTAGTGAGTGCAGAGTAGTGAGTGCAGAGTAGTGAGTGCAGAGTAGTGAGTGCAGAGTAGTGAGTGCAGAGTAGTGAGTGCAGAGTAGTGAGTGCAGAGTAGTGAGTGCAGAGTAGTGAGTAGTGAGTGCAGAGTAGTGAGTGCAGAGTGCAGAGTAGTGAGTGCAGAGTGCAGAGTAGTGAGTGCAGAGTGCAGAGTAGTGAGTGCAGAGTGCAGAGTAGTGAGTGCAGAGTGCAGAGTAGTGAGTGCAGAGTAGTGAGTGCAGAGTAGTGAGTGCAGAGTAGTGAGTGCAGAGTAGTGAGTGCAGAGTAGTGAGTGCAGAGTAGTGAGTGCAGAGTAGTGAGTGCAGAGTAGTGAGTGCAGAGTAGTGAGTGCAGAGTAGTGAGTGCAGAGTGCAGAGTAGTGAGTGCAGAGTAGTGAGTGCAGAGTAGTGAGTGCAGAGTAGTGAGTGCAGAGTAGTGAGTGCAGAGTAGTGAGTGCAGAGTGCAGAGTAGTGAGTGCAGAGTGCAGAGTAGTGAGTGCAGAGTGCAGAGTAGTGAGTGCAGAGTGCAGAGTAGTGAGTGCAGAGTAGTGAGTGCAGAGTAGTGAGTGCAGAGTAGTGAGTGCAGAGTAGTGAGTGCAGAGTAGTGAGTAGTGAGTGCAGAGTAGTGAGTGCAGAGTAGTGAGTGCAGAGTAGTGAGTGCAGAGTGCAGAGTAGTGAGTGCAGAGTGCAGAGTAGTGAGTGCAGAGTGCAGAGTAGTGAGTGCAGAGTAGTGAGTGCAGAGTAGTGAGTGCAGAGTAGTGAGTGCAGAGTAGTGAGTGCAGAGTAGTGAGTGCAGAGTAGTGAGTGCAGAGTAGTGAGTGCAGAGTAGTGAGTGCAGAGTAGTGAGTGCAGAGTAGTGAGTGCAGAGTAGTGAGTGCAGAGTAGTGAGTGCAGAGTGCAGAGTAGTGAGTGCAGAGTGCAGAGTAGTGAGTGCAGAGTAGTGAGTGCAGAGTAGTGAGTGCAGAGTAGTGAGTGCAGAGTAGTGAGTGCAGAGTAGTGAGTGCAGAGTAGTGAGTGCAGAGTAGTGAGTGCAGAGTGCAGAGTAGTGAGTGCAGAGTGCAGAGTAGTGAGTGCAGAGTGCAGAGTAGTGAGTGCAGAGTAGTGAGTGCAGAGTACTGAGTGCAGAGTAGTGAGTGCAGAGTAGTGAGTGCAGAGTAGTGAGTGCAGAGTGCAGAGTAGTGAGTGCAGAGTGCAGAGTAGTGAGTGCAGAGTAGTGAGTGCAGAGTAGTGAGTGCAGAGTAGTGAGTGCAGAGTAGTGAGTGCAGAGTACTGAGTGCAGAGTACTGAGTGCAGAGTAGTGAGTGCAGAGTGCAGAGTAGTGAGTGCAGAGTAGTGAGTGCAGAGTGCAGAGTAGTGAGTGCAGAGTAGTGAGTGCAGAGTAGTGAGTGCAGAGTAGTGAGTGCAGAGTGCAGAGTAGTGAGTGCAGAGTAGTGAGTGCAGAGTAGTGAGTGCAGAGTAGTGAGTGCAGAGTAGTGAGTGCAGAGTAGTGAGTGCAGAGTGCAGAGTAGTGAGTGCAGAGTAGTGAGTGCAGAGTAGTGAGTGCAGAGTAGTGAGTGCAGAGTAGTGAGTGCAGAGTAGTGAGTAGTGAGTGCAGAGTAGTGAGTGCAGAGTAGTGAGTGCAGATTAGTGCGTGCAGAGTGCAGAGTAGTGCGTGCAGAGTGCAGAGTAGTGAGTGCAGAGTAGTGAGTGCAGAGTAGTGAGTGCAGAGTAGTGAGTGCAGAGTAGTGAGTGCAGAGTAGTGAGTGCAGAGTGCAGAGTAGTGAGTGCAGAGTGCAGAGTAGTGAGTGCAGAGTGCAGAGTAGTGAGTGCAGAGTGCAGAGTAGTGAGTGCAGAGTGCAGAGTAGTGAGTGCAGAGTGCAGAGTAGTGAGTGCAGAGTGCAGAGTAGTGAGTGCAGAGTGCAGAGTAGTGAGTGCAGAGTAGTGAGTGCAGAGTAGTGAGTGCAGAGTAGTGAGTGCAGAGTAGTGAGTGTGCAGAGCAGTGAGTGCAGGTTCAGAGTGGTGTGTATTGGCAATGTAAATGACAATGCCATTTATTTATGAATTAAAGAAAAAAAAGAAATGTCATGAACAATGCCAATTGCTCTACCTTTAATGATGCAGAGACCATTGCATTGCAAATGCTTGTTTTAAAATTGGAAATAAATAAGAGGGACATCTCTTAACTGTAGCCTCTTAACAGTGGGAGAATCTAAATCCAGCTAAGATGAGGAACATATGGCTTGTATTTTCTGAAAGCTCTTCCACAGTCTCACTAAGTGTTACAAGTCTGATAGTTTTCACCCTAAACAAAAGGATGGGATGGGGACTATGGTCACCATGTGGGAGTAGGTGGGCATTTGTCCAAACTCTGAATGGCAGGTTATAACACAATGAGTCTGGTGTCTGCACAGTCACCACCTGCGCTCATGGAACCAGACAATATGAGATTGTTTCTCAACTGTTGATGAATTTCTGCTCACATGATAGTGCTCCCTCTTCTTTTAACTACTCCTAGAAAATGACAGTGCATGGTGAAGATGGCACTAGAGTTGTGGATAAGTGATCACCATCTCTTCCTACTGTAGCTTGCTTCTGCCAGAACCTGGATTTTCATTGATTGGGGTTACAGAAACTGAAGTAGCATTGGAAAAGGAAAAGACAAAAAGTGCCACTTGGCAGCATGAAGGCTGTATAAAACATCAAATTATATTATTAGTTTAATTTAACCATTGCAACTGGATCTGATAACATTCCTGTAAGACAGCTTGGAGAACCTGATAACTAATGATTCAGTGGCCACAAACATGTTATTTGTACTTGGGTAAGTTAAAGCTGAACTTAAAGCTCAGTGTTCAACTCAATCTGTTCTTAAATAATTTCAGTGGCTTGTGACCACGTAAAAATGGGTGCGTAAATGTACCTGTCCCTATTCTACCCTACATGAATGTTTGGGATTTTTTGTACCGTGCTTCTTGGTCATTTAGATACACAGATTTCATGATAATCTGAGTTTGTCGAACATCACAAATGTTTAGTTACAGAAGTAAATAATAGCTGCAGCCTGCTGAACATTTCTTGAACTTCAGATATTAAAAGAGCTGAAGTTCACACTATTAAACTTTTGGAAACTGCATTCGATGAAGGACTAATAGCCTTTAGCTGCTTTTTAGGTCAAGCTTTTGAGAGCTGTTATACAGTTTGTATATACTTCCTTGTGGGCTTACAGCCTGCCCGCTGCTTTAGATTTGTTTGTTTCAGGGTCCTTTAAAAACCCTTGCTTGCTTGTGGTCAATCTTCCCTCTTTGTCCCTCCTTTTAGTCTTTCGTTTCCGCCCACAGAGCAGGGACCAAGTAATATATCTTTATGCTTTGGTTGTTTGTCATGAGTGGTCAGCTGTGGATGCGTGTTCAGCTTTGGCACCTGTATTTTATTACATTTTCCCTTCCGCTCTCTCCTTCCCCCGTTGTTGCTACAATCCTTCCGGCACCTCCCACACCATTGCTTGTTTATATCTGCCCTAATTCCTAAATTATTTGTATTAACGAAAACACGCAATTGTGCTGGGAAATGTCGTGCTGGAGGTTTGTCTGTGGTTGGTCAAACTGGAAACTACATTTCTCATCAGCTTTCAATTCCATGCACAGGCAATGATGCTGAGGAGACTCGTAAAGTGATGACACCAACGTCCCACTGCACACCAGTGAATGTTAAATACTGGTTGACTGAACGTACCGATCGTTCATCGACCGGCAGACAGGAAATAGTATAGGTGTGCATGCAGTAATCATAGGGCCCGATACAAATCTTAACCCTCTCCCTTGAAGATATAAGTGGGGGAGGGTTAAGATTTGCATCGGGCCCTATGATTACTTAGTGGTCTAGGACAAGTGTGGTCCACTCGTTTTTACATTAAGGCAACTTGCAGCTAACAAGCACAGCAGGGAGGAGTTTGTCCATTTTAGTCACTACGGGCAGATTATGATAGACAAAGGATACGACTGGGTTTAAAAACACGATAAACTCTTCCCTACAACCATATATATTTCCTTCGCATATAATACAATAAGTACCTTGAATATGTTTATGTATGCTTGGTCTACATGTTTCAATGGTTTAAGTCCATGAGTAGCACATCCATGAAGTGGCAATGTAAACCATAATCTTACACCTTAGCTGCTTTGGAACGTCCAGCTCCAGTGCTGAACGTTCCATTGCGCAGGTGCAGTTGGAACGTCCAACGGCCGACGGCAGCACTCCCGAGGTAGTGGTGCAGTCGGCCGCTAGTATAGGCGCAGCGCTTAAGAGGCTAAACATCAGAATACGCCTAAAATTAAGAAAAGCATGATTCCTCTACGAGCTCTGTGGTGACTGCTACTGACATTGGCCATGTCCAGATATTACTTTTTTCAATAGATTGCCCTGCCTCTCCTCCTAGCCCTTTTTTAGTGTGTGACTACATGGGAGTATCATGGGAAACAACTGTTACAACGCATGCCTTTACCCCGCATGCCATTACAATGAAATGGCTTGCTGTAGAGGGGTATAATGTGTTGGATTTAACTCCAACACCTTCCCTACTGTTGCACAGACTGGAGTTGGCATAGCAAATTATACTATTCCAAACTTTAGCACCCCCCGACAGCAAGTCGTTGTAACAACTTGCGTTGTAATGGCATGCGGGGTAAAAGCATGCATTGTAACGTCATACAAACAAGTATCATTGGTGTGCCAGCATACCCAGCTTGGACCTACCGTGTTTGAAGTAAGCTTTCCCAAAAGGCATCCATCAGGTATAGTCATTAAATTTACAAATAATACAAAATTAGATTTGGCAAAGCAAAATACTATCTCTTCTAAGAAGCCAAGGATTATCGGAGTGCAAATCTTCCATCCCAAAGGTTTGTTAGAGGTGGGTAATCACCACCAAAACCCTTGCCTACTATGGATTGCAGTACACATTGACATGGTCTTTTGTACAGATTGTTAATCACACTATCAGTAAGCTGCAGTTTTATTCAGCAAAATTGTTTGTGCACATCTTCAAAGTTACTTCATAGTTTAAAATACAGTATCAACAGTATTTCTCAATTTTCTGCACTCTGAATAGGTTTTTGAAGTGTTTTATTTGCAGATTTGTTTTTAAAGAGCTTCAGCAAAGGGATTGTTTCGTTTTTAATGCTTTCGGGAATGTAATATGTCTTGGCTTAACATGCCCCTGTTATATCTAATCTCACTAAAACTCATTTTTTTTCCATAATCACAAATGAAAGCACTTCCAGATATCTAAGTTTAGACTACCAGTTGTACAAAAAACACTTTAATAAGTACTTCCCAATGCAGTGCTATATTGCATCGATTAGTGTCGAAGCATATTTGTTAAAGAAATACACTTTTTTGAATTATAAAGAGACAATATAATATTTTTATTAAATAGCACAGAAGCCCATCCTTATTATACATGGGCTTAACACTGCCACATTTACAAACCCTGCCTTGTCACTTCTTATATACTTATACTTCCTGGTTCCTCAATAAAATACACTTTTCCCACTTTTGTGTGATTCCCTTCCCCCTTTGATCATTGATCCCTTTTCATATTTATAACTATCAGGTTTATATACCAGTCACCTTTTATATGCCCACCGTGGTTCCTTGGATATATTCCTCCTAGTTGTGAGTGCTTCACCTCTCTATTGATACACAGTCCCTGGTTCTTTCATGGTAGCCCCCTGCCTAGTCCACTCTGGTAATCCTAATAGGCCTTCTGGCATACTCCCCCTTATTAAATGGAATATGTTACTTACCTTGTAAGCATCTATTCGTAGTGCGTTGTGCTGTGTAGTCATATGCTGCGGCCATTGCTCTATTGGGTGAGATTATGGTCTACTCCGGAACTTGCTGATTATAGAGCAGGCTTACTGGAAGTCAGGGAGTTGGACTCTTAACTCAATTAAGTGGCTGAGACATGTATCCTATTGGTTCATAAAAATAGGTCTATCACACTTCTGGGAAACACCAGCTACATCAATTACCTCGCCAAACATCTGTAAGAACCAGGTAAAATCTGCCTACTGGAATTATGTGAACACCCATGTATACGAACGTGCCACTGGTATCTTAACGCACACATTCCTGCAATTTAAGGATCACCCCTCGTTTGAACATTTTATGGACGAAATTGAGCCACCCCTGGCTAAATCCGTCTACCTCCAATTTAGATACGGGGTTTTACAGATAAACGCAAATACTTGCCGGTGGGGAGGGGCAAGTAAAGATCCATATTGTAATTCTTGTGACTTAAAACTGAAAGAAGACGAGGCTCATATCCTCTTTTTTTGCCCGTTATATGTATTATCTCGCAAAAATGGATTATACCCCTTTGCAAAAACTTGGGGATACGTTCATACAAAGAGGCAGAGCGTATACTTAGATCCTCGAACAGTAGGCTAATAGTATTTGGCTTGAGTAGGTATCTCCACGGTGTTTGTATAATTAGAAAGAAACTTGGAATGTTAATGTAGGAAAAAACTGTTTTTACTCTCTGGCTTTTTAACTATTTATAATTGTATATAATTGTTCTTAATATTTGACTTGGTCTAGTAAAAAACCTGGTATGTATATTCTCTTTTAAACACATGAGCAATGAATCACTTTACAAATTTTTTCATGTAATGATGGCCCTGGACCTACCTTATGCATCTTGCACCTATTTGCACTTTTGCACATTATGAATGATTGTAAAGTTTTATCAATTGTAACAAATTTTTTATGACAATTATGTGTATTATATGTGTGTGTTGGCTTTATGACAGTGTCGAATAAAAGCTTTTACAAACAATATGCCTAGCATTATATTGTCATCTAGTGGTGGGCTCGGAAGATTACAAGTTGCCTTTGAGTTACGAGGTATAGTGACCCCATCTCCGGTGTGTGTATAGCGCATTTTGCTAGATAGTTTTTTTACACCATCGGGTCGGGTTCGGATATCATTATAGCAGCTCTGGGACCGAAGCTTCAGTCTACACCTAGGCCTTCTTAGGCTTTCGGTATTCTCTCCGAACTGATAAACCTCAGATCCGGAAGACAGAAACTGGTGATATCTTTATATGCATGATGCCCGCCCGGGCCCGCCGTTTTTCAACTTCTTCATCTCTATTCTACAGGACTAAGTCTACGAGCGATGTAAAGTACACCCTTTAGTTTTTGTCCTAACTGCCAAGCTAAATATTCTAGACAGGGCTTACATAAAGTATGCAATCTATTTTTTATCTACCGAGCACGATAAAAAACATACTTTGAGGCGTGCTTAGTGTTCAGATCGAAAAAGAGCAATTCCCCATTCTAAAGCCCGTACCAGGGTAGGATGGGTGGTACCTTCATCTTAATGAGACTTGTTTACTTTGCTTCACACGTCATGTGACTGCAATTTGACAAACTTTTTATTTTGTGTGCAGTTTACTAATTTTTTTTAAATGGATGCAATTTGGACTGGATATAACCTTACACATATTCAGGAATTAAGCTATAATTCAACCAATAGGGATAATGAGCTGCATAGCTTCACACTTATAAGGTCACAAAAGCGAGACCTATTGCCCATGCCAATGCTTGTTCAATTTCGGACAGGAAGCAAAAATAAAAATATTTAGACACTGTTAGACCTTGCATCTTTTGGCAATGATTCCCAGCCTTTTTGTTTCTGACCTCCTGCTGTTTGACTATGTGCTGAACTTAATTTTTGCTTGAGTGAGCACTTTTTCACTGTTGACCAGTGCTAACGTACTGGTGCTCTGTGTCTAAACTGTAATGGCATTTGGTTTCTCTGTGATTGACATATCGGATTTAGTATTAAGTTCCTAGTACAGTGCATTGTGTGTACCCAGGGCCTGTAAATTAAATGCTACTAGTGGCCAGCAGCACTGGTTGTGCAACCCACATGAGTAGCCCTTCAAAACTATCTCAAGCCTGCCACTGCCCCCAATAGATTGGGGGCAGGTTTGTGGAAGCATTTCTAAGTGGAGAGGAGTTTACTGGACCTAGGGGGAAGTGGACATGACAAGGTACCCCGCCATGAAGGAGGCCCTGATTAGGGGATATGGGCTGACCTCAGAGAAAGCCCGGCTGGAGAAACTCTGTGACCAGCCTGACTCCGTGTGAAGCGGTCGCTCCACCCTTCCTCCTGAACCCATAGCGCTGCTACTGGTATCGTAGCGCTGCTCCCCCACTACTGCCATACTTTAAAATCATTTTAATCGAATTTGTACCCGCTCTGTTGCGTAGCGCTCCGCTTTGCTTTGTGTGTTTAGAAAACTTAAACTGTGATCGCTCCGCATTGCTTTGCCTGTTTTGCATATTTGAGCTGTGTACGCTCCGCATTGCTTTAACATTTTTATTTAATTGGAATTGTGCCAGTGTGTTCCACCGCCAGCTCGCATTGCCCCTGAGCACAATCGCTAGCAGATTGCACCCACAGCGTCCTGTTGGCCTGTTGTTGTCTCGTCCATTTTGTTGTGCCTGCAGCCCGTCCCTCCCCTTACGCTCCCGCCTCCCAGCCCCCCCTCCCACGCTCCGCCCCCCTCCACTTCTCCACTTATGTCAGATGCACCTACGCGCAGCTATCGCGCCCCAGTCGCGCCGAAGGTGCGCCAAAGGTAAGCCCGTCTACGCCCGTCCGCGCCTGGACCGCGCCCAGTGCCAGACCCCCTGGCCCCCGCCGTACCCAGCCCACTAGAGTCACATATGATGCCGCAACTCTCCTCGCCCTCAACCCCGGACGGACACCACAATGCTGCAAAGCCATCCCAGGACGCACCCACGGACCTTTCGCCTGCCTCTCCTGAAAGTTCAACTGCTTCAGGACCCTCACCAAATCCACTTCCTCCAAACATAGCTCCGACTCAAACCGCCTGAAGTGCATCCTGCTGAACACCCGCTCGGTCCACAGACACGCAACGGAACTCTGGGACCTACTCCACTCTACGTCACCGGACATCGCCTTCCTTACAGAAACATGGATGAACACATCATCAGCACCCGACATCGCCATAGCCATACCGGACGCTTACAAGATCACCCGTAAAGACTGCTCCAATCATACAGGAGGAGGCATCGCCATCATCCATAAGAACACCATCAAAATCACGACCAGCTCCGATGTTAATCTTGCAACCACCGAACATCTCCACTTTCAGATCCACACCGACCCTAGGACCACACTTAGAGGCACCCTAATCTACAGGCCCCCAGGTACCCGCAGTCAATTCAGCGATGACATCACCGACTTCGTCAGCCCACATGCCCTCGCCTCCGAGAACTACATTCTTTTAGGAGACTTCAACTACCACCTCGAAAACAAACACGACAACACCACCACCCTCCTTCTGGACAACCTGGCCAATCTCGGACTCAAACAACTCGTGGACACCCCCACCCATGTAGCCGGACACACGCTCGACCCTATCTTCACTTCCAGCAAGAACAGCTCCTTCGATCGCACCACAGCTCTCCACTGGACAGACCATAGTTGTATTCACTTCAGCTACAAAACCACCCTGACCCACAACCGCCCACAACCTATTCCTCGGAGAAACTGGAACAAAATAACCTCCGACCAACTCCTCACATCACTCAACCAAAACCCTCCCACCCTCTCATTGGACCCAAACCAAGCAGCCACCAATCTCAAGCAATGGATCACCCACACTGCTGACGAATTAGCACCCCTGAAAAAACACCAGATCAAATCAGCCAACAAAAAGGCTCCCCGGTTCAATGATGACCTTAAAAAATCCAAGAAGCTTAGCCGCACCCTGGAGAAAACATGGAGAAAAAACCCAACCACCGACAACATGGCCACCCTCAAGGCAGCCACCCGCAAACACCACCAACTGATTCGATCCGCCAAGAAATCAGCATTCAAGGATCGTCTCGACAACAACACTCACAACAGCAAGGAACTTTTCAACATCGTCAAAGAATTCACCAACCCCACTGCTGCATCCAACGACATCACTCCCTCCCAAGACCTCTGCGATGCGTTACCTCATTCTTCTACAAAAAAATTGCCGACATCCACAACAGCTTCGAGAACACTCCCAGCGTTCAACCCTCCCCACCCCTCTCAGATCCTACTCCGCCAACTAACAACCTTACCGCCTGGAACCCAATCACCACTGAAGACACCATCCGCCTAATGAACTCCATCCACTCTGGCTCGCCAACTGACCCCTGCCCCCACCACATCTTCAACAAAGCAGACTCCATCATCGCACCCCAGCTCCGTGATGTCATCAACTGCTCGTTCAACTCTGCCACCTTTCCAGAGAGCTGGAAACACGCCGAACTAAGCGCCCTTCTGAAGAAACCCACAGCAGACCCCTCTTAACTTAAAAACTACCGACCCATTTCCCTCCTCCCATTCCCGGCCAAAGTCATCAAGAAAGCCGTCAACAAACAACTCGCCGCCTTCCTTGAATCCAACAAATCCCTCGATCCATCTCAATCCGGGTTCCGAGCCAAACACAGCACCGAAACCGCCCTCATTGCAGCGACTGACGACATCCGAACACTACTGGATAAAGGAGAAACAGTGGCCCTCATTCTACTCGACCTCTCCGCCGCTTTCGACACAGTCTGCCACAGCACCCTTATACAACTCCTCAGCAACATCGGAATACAAGGAAAAGCATTGGACTGGATCACCTCATTCCTCGCTGGGAGAACCCAAAGAGTCCGACTCCCCCCATTCAACTCTGAAGCCACTGAAGTCATCTGTGGCGTACCACAAGGATCTTCACTCAGTCCCACCCTCTTCAATGTTTACATGAGCCCACTCGCCTCCATCGCGCGTCAACACAACCTCAACATCATCTCGTATGCCGACGACCCCCAGCTAATACTTTCCCTCACCAAAGACCCTAACACCGCCAAAACCAATCTTCACGAAGGCATGAAAGAAGTAGCCGAATGGATGAAATATAGCCGCCTAAAACTCAACTCAGAAAAAACGGAGGTGCTCATCCTAGGATCTTCCCCCTCTGCCTTGGACGACTCTTGGTGGCCCTCCGCTCTGGGCACAGCACCCACGCCCACAGACCACGCACGTAACCTTGGCTTCATCCTAGACTCCTCTCTCTCGATGTCCAGACAAATCAACGCAGTCTCATCATCCTGCTTCAACGTACTTCGCATTCTCAAAAAGATCTTCCGTTGGATCCCCCTCGAAACAAGAAAGACTGTCACCCACGCACTGGTCACGAGTCGACTGGATTATGGTAACACACTATACGCCGGAATCTCAGCAAAATTACAGAAAAAACTCCAACGCATCTAAAACGCATCAGCGAGACTCATATTAGACATCCCTCGCCAAGATTACATAACCGGACACCTAAAAGACCTCCACTGGCTTCCCGTCAACAAAATAATTACATTCCGCCTTCTCACCCACGCACACAAGGCCCTCTACAATTTAGGACCCGAATGCCTCAACATTCGACTGTCCTTCTACAAGCCCACCCGCCAACTAAGATCGTCCAATCAAGCCCTCGCCGCTGTCCCGGCGCATCCGAAAATCCACCATGGGTGGCAGATCCTTCCAGGGCCGGACTGGGAATAGAAACCGGCCCTGGCACACTGTCAGCCAGCCCCCCCTGGGGTGAGGGGGAGTGCAGCAAAGAAGTGAGCGAGGGCCGGTTTCGGCCGATTTTGTTACTGGGGGCCGATATTGCCGACCCCGGTAACAAAAAAACGGCCCCCCAGGGGTCCAAAATCGGCCCCCACCCTAGCGGCCCACCGGGGAAACGCCCGGTGCCTGCTATGGCCAGTCCGGCCCTGGATCCTTCTCCTTCCTTGCTGTCAAGACCTGGAACTCACTACCCACTCATCTCCGCCTTACTCAAAACCACATCTCCTTCAGAAAAGAACTTAAAACCTGGATATTCGACAAATAATGAACCCCTTACCCAAGCGCCTTGAGACCCTCTGGGTGAGCAGTGCGCTATACAAATACTCGAACTTGAACTTGAAAGTAACGTTTGAAACTTGGTCCTCAGACTTAGGTAGAACGTGCTTTTTGTAGAGCACTGGATGGTTGGCTGAAGGGCAGTAAGGTAACAGATTATCAGGGGTTGTGCAATTTCATTGCACAAGAGCTCATGTTTAGTCTTAGTTTTCCAGAGCTGCGCAAGCACTTGATTGATAATAGGATTTCTGACCCCAGGAAGCTTGCTAAGAAGGTGGACCGCTGGCTCAGCACCAGTGTACATAAGAAGTTGTATGTGGGAGACTCAGCCAAAGGTGATCAGGGTTCCCAACAGCGTTGGCGGGGGAAGAAGGGACGACAAAATCAAAAGTAAGGAGTTCCATAAAGGGCCCTAAACTAGTTCCCATGGTAAGGATTCCCAATGCCCTGTTGAGAACAGATGATTCCCTACAGGATAGCCTGCAGGGAAGGGACCCCTGAAGTGTTTTGAGTGTTATAAGGAAGGGCACTTCAAGGGGGATCCCAAGTGTCCTAAGCGAGCACCTACCCTCACCAGTGGGCAGTCACTGGTGACAGAGAGTGTAGCGCTTGGGGAGGAGTTGGTTCCAGTTAGTAGTGGGGGCAGCTGAGATAACCATAGTGTTCCTTGGTGACAGCGAGATGGTCCAGAGAACACTCATGCCTGACAATACTAGGAAGTACAGGCCGTGGGTGACCATCAATGGCAAAAGGTTGGAGGGTATAACAGACACAGGAGCCAGCATGACAACCACCTGGTAGTGTCTTCAGTGCAGGTAGTCCCTAATGTGGTTCACCAAGTGGTTGCTGTAGACAACAGTGAGTGGCAATGCTTGGTGGCTCAAGGTCCCTTTGAAGTAGTGTAGTTGGTGGGTCTCAGGTTCCTTAAGGGTAGTTTTAAGTCCATCCATGCCTGTGGGTTGTTTGCTAAGCAACGACCTGGAGCATATCTTCTGGAAGGAGGTGGAGCCCATGTTGCACTGTTGGGATTGCCCAAGTGGGTGTGCCTGGCCACACAGTCCATGGCAGCACGAAAGGGTGATCAGAACAACCTGGAGCCTGAAAGAATAGCCCTGGAGCCTGAAAGAATAGCCCAGGTGCCTGCCAAGAAGAGGAAAGGCAAGTAATGTGGGAAACCTTCTACTAAAATTGCCACGGTCCGGGATGAGGCTCAACCTGAGGGGGGCATCCTGGAACCTATAGGGGAAGATGTGGCCGAACTGGGGAACCTGCCTGAGCTGTCCCAGAGGCAGCAGGACGGAGGTCCCTCCAGGGAGGAGTTCTGCACAGCGCAGAAATAATGCCCTACTCTTGCCAGGTAGATGGTGACGCCCGTGGAGCTCCCCTCATTTACTGGGAGAATGATCTCCTGTATATTGAGTCTAAGGTTGCTGAGCCTGGGGCTGCCCATTGGCTGGTGGTACCCCAACCCTTCAGAGCTTTCCTACTGGGTCTGGCTCATGATGTGCCCCTGAGCAGGTCATTTAGGGCAAGACCAGACCTTTGACAGGCTTGTCACAATCTATTATTGGCCTCAAATTAGGAAGGCCTCCGATCCATTCTGCAGGTCCTGTCCTACATGTCAGGCAAGTGGTAAGGCAGGGGGGTGATGCAAGGCTCTCCTGCAACCTTTTCCTATTGTGAGCATCCCTTTTGAGCAGGTGGACATTGGAATTGTGGGGCCTTTGGATCCCAAAACAGCCATGGGCGACAGGCTCGTCCTGGTCTTGGTGGACCAAGCTACCAGGTACCCAGAATCTATCCCTCTGAAGAGAGAGACTGCGTCCACCGTGGCCAGGGCAGTGATGGAGATCTTTAGCCACGTGGGTTTCCCGAAGGGGGTTGTATCTGACCTCTGTACCAGCTTCATGTCCTGGAACATGAAGGCCATGTGGAAGGCGTGTGAAGTAACCAACACGTTTTTCACCTCCAAACCAGTGGGATGGTTCAAAGTGTCAACCGTATCCTCAAAGGCATGATTATGTGCATCTCTGAACCCATAAGGCGCAAGTGGGACGTCCTCTTGCTATGTCTTTTATTCGCCTATAGTGAGGTACCACAGAAGGGGGTTGGCTTCAAGCTCTTTGGAACGTCTGCACAGGCACCCTGTGAGATGACCTCTCAGTTTGGTGGAGGTCTGGAAGAAAGCTTCTAGGGAGCTACCACCAGATGTGTTCAGTTACATGCTGGCATTCCGCAACTAGACAGCCCACTTCTGGAAACTCGCTCAGGAGTAGCAACTAGCAAGTTACTTACTTTCGGTAATGATATATCTGTAAGACACATTAGTTAGTTATAGATTCCTTACCCTAGAATTACCCCCAGGCGTCAGACGGGATCCGGAAAGTTTTTTCGTCAGCAGTACCTCTGTGCGTCAAGAGGTGGCGTCGGTCGGTTCTGCGTTCATCGTTGGCGTTGTGGTCGCCCAGGTGACATCGCAGTAGCTGCTTGGACGCTGCCCTCGCGCGCTGTCAGTTCTGTACACGACTTCCCGTGCAGGAAACGCAGAGCCATGCAAGACACTGACCACTGGTGCACAAAACTAGGGCCCTGAAAGGACATCCTTAACCCTAGAAATCAGTTCGCAGAACAGGGAGGATGGGTGGGGCGGTAAGGAATCTATAACTAACTAATGTTTCTTACAGTTTTTACGTTACAGAAGGTAAGTAATTTATTCAACTGAAAGAAACACGTCAGTTATAGATTCCTTACCTTGGAATAGATACCCTAGCAATACCAACCTCAGAGGTGGGTCTGCGAACCGAGATCACACCAGAAAGTCCTGGAGAACAGAACAGCCAAAGAAGCCGTCTATCCGGACTTGATTGTCTAGGCAGTAGTGTTTGGTGAAGGTGTGCAACGAAGCACCATGTAGCTGCCTGACAAATGTCATTCAGAAAAACTCCCCATCCCAAAGCAGTAGTTACTGCCGTCGCCCTGGTGGAATGGGCGCGCAGCCCCACTGGAGGCTCCTCCTTTGCCAGAAAACAACAGGCTTTGATACACATTACGACCCATTGGGAATTAGTCTGCTTGTGTACGGCCCGACCTTTTTTGGCCACCCAGAAATGTTTTGTGCGATCCAGATAAAAAGAAAGCCTGCATTTTGGGTCCAGACAGTGGAGCCTCTCCTCCTCTTTTGAAGGATGCGGAAAGAAGGTGGGCAAAGTGATGGTCTGCCAGATGTGAAAGGCAGTGACAACCTTGGGCAGGAAGGATGGATGAGTCCTGAGAACCACCTTGTCCGGATGGACAGATAGGAAAGGAGGCTTGGAAGAAAGAGCCTGGAGCTCACTCACCCGTCTGGCAGATGTGATGGCTACCAGGAAAGCAATCTTAAGCGTCAGATGCCTCAAAGGGCAGAGGTGAAGCGGCTCAAAAGGAGCGCACATTAAATAGGTTAAGACTAGATTCAAGTCCCACTGAGGCATAAAGAAGGGGATAGGAGGAAAGATCTGAGTTATGCCTATCAAGAAACAATTAAAAACAGGGGACTTGAAAAGAGAAAGCTGATCTGGAAGCCGAAGGAAGGCAGAGATGGCCGAAAGATAGCCCTTGATAGTGCCCAGAGCAGAGCCCTGCTGGGCTAAAGAAAGGAGGAACAAGAGAACCTCAGAAAGAGATGCAGAAAAGGGATCCACAGCCTTTGCTGTGCACCATGCCACAAATTTGTTCCACCGGCGGGTGTATACTATCTTAGTGAAGGGACACTTGGCTGCCAAGATTACATCACAAACTTTGGGAGGCAAGTCAAAAGACGTCAACTGCCACCGCTCAATCTCCACGCAAGGAGGCTGGACAGGTTCGGGTGGGGGACCGTCCCCTGCTGCTGTGACAGAAGATCCTCCAGAAGAGGCGGTTGGGTCGGAGGATCGATGGCCATGTTGAGCAGCTCGAGATACCAGACTCTCCCTGCCCAATGCGGAGCCTCAAGGATGACTTGGGCCCGGTTACACCTGACCTTCTTCAGCACTCTAGGCAGAAGTGGTATGGGCGGAAAGGCGTACAACAGACTGCAACTCCACTCAAAACAAAAAGCATCGCCTAGTGAGTGCCGCCTTGGAATTTCCACCGCCCTAGATCAGACCACGCCAACCCTGATGATCCTTCCGGGTTCTTCCACCTTAGTGAAAAGAACTTCCCAAGAGGTGGGGTAGTTCTCCCCACTTTCCGATGATGGGGGGCATCTTCGGACATGGTTTCCTTCTATCTTTTTGCTTCTGCCCTCCTGTTTTTTGACTATTTGTTGAAATTAGTTTTTGATGGCTTTAGGACTCTGGGTAACTTTTCATTGCTGACCAGTGCTTAAGTGCAGGAACTCTGTGTCTATAATGTAATTGCATTTGTTTTCTCTAGGACTGGCATATTTGATTTACTAATAGGTCCCTAGTACAGTGCACTGTGTGCGCCCAGGGCCTGTAAATCAAATGATACTAGTGGGTCTACAGCACTGGTTGTACCACCCACATGAGTAGACCCTCAAACCTGTCTCCGGCCTGCCACTGTAGTGCCTGTGTGTGCAGTTTTAAAATGCAATTTTAACCTGGCATGCTACTTGCCAGGCCCAAACCCTCCCTTTTATTACCTGTACAGCACCCCTGTGGTAGGCCCTAGGTAGCCCCATGGGCATGGTGCAATGTATTTGTGGAACCCTTCTATCTTTATACCTTTGCACATCAACAAGATATCATATTAGTGCTATGATCAGTAGCCAACAGTGGATTTAATAGTCTTACGAGAGTGACACACTGAATGCCTACAACCCGGAGGCTGGCAGCGAAAACAGTGGGAAGCAATAGGCTACGTATCCAAAGATTTGCAATGATATCTCACTCCCTTTGAGCTATATTTCGGGGAAACGTGACAGGAGAGAAAATATCATTTAACTAAGCTTAATAATATAGGCTGAGAGCCACAAGAAGACAAAAAAAAGAAAAACCCACAAGAGGAAAGCCCTCCCTCCTGCCCCTCCGACTCATCTTCTCCACACCTTGTAGTGTTCCTTTATCATGTCTCCCGCAGGGACTCCAGTTCGTTCTTTATCAGCTCTTTTGGAGATCAGTGTGTTGGGCGACATCAGTAAGATGCAGAATTTGCAAGAGCTTAGGGCAAGTTATTTCTCTGAACTCCTTGCTAAGAATAGTGATAAATGGAGCCCACATTTTGGGGAATGCGTCCGCTTTGTTGTCCGCCAACATAGATAGTCGCTCCATTCCCAAGACTAAATCCGCCTTAGCCAAGCAATATGGTCTGGGACCTTCTCAGTGGGCCAACAGCTCTAGTCGAGCGACATTCAGGGCTAAGGCTATCTGTCTTCCTCTCAGAGAGCGCAGGGGAAATGTAAAAGAATTGGAGAGACCTAGCAGGATATCGGCAGGGAAACATGGGATATCTGTTTTAAAGGCATCATTTATATCTTGGAGTATAATGTCCCAGTATCTCACTAATCTGGGGCAATGCCAGAGTAAGTGCACTAGTGAGCCTTTCAGACCACATCCCTGCCAGCAGTAGGCCGAGCGGTCTTTGTTCCAGTGGTTTAGTCGGGCCCGTGTTAGATACCAGTATGTAGCTACCTTGTATGCTGATTTTGTATCCGGGATGTCATGTGCTGTATGATGGTATCTGAAATAGATGTCCTGCCACACTTTGTCTGTAAGGGATCTGTCTAATTCCTCCTCCCATCTTAGCTGACCTTTTGTTTTCGTGGGAGAGGTGTCTGCTGAGAGGAAGGCATATAGTTCTAAGGCGCTTATCATCTTCCTTAGTAATCTCCACTATTCAATCTGAGTTAAGTGGCGAGAAGCCGCTGGTCTCATCTCCGGAAAGGTAACCCAGTGACGTACTTGGTTGTATATGTAGTGATCAGAAGCAGGGGTTGGGTAGTCTTCCTGAAGCTCATCGAAAGAAATATATCATCCTGATCAAATAGGGAACCTACCCTTTAGCAGCCCTTCTCACGCCACTGCTGAAATAGTTCTGATTTACACTCCGGCTGGAAGTCAGGGTTATAGACTACAGGGGTCAACAGGGAGGGAAAGGAGGTGAGACCGCAACAAGTCGCAGATGCATCCCAGAGTTTCAGAGTTGTCGCTGTGACAGGAGAGGAGTACAGCCCCTCTATGCCTACGCCGAAGCCAAATCTCTTGCCAGATATTTACTCCTGCTATAGTTTGGTCCATAAACGACCAGTGCTTCTCCGAGAAGGGACGATTCCACTCCAGGATGAAGCGTAGTTGAGATGCCTGAAAATATTGTGATACTACCAGGACCCCCAGCCTCCCTTCAATTTGAGGCTTTGTTATCTGTGAGAAACTAAGTCGCGGTTGCTTCCCACCCCAGAGGAAGCGGTTTATGGCGGGATGAAGATTCTGCAGTGTGGCCGGGGGTGGGGTATGGGGAATAGTTTGAAAATGTTTAAGTATACGCAGCATAATTGTCATCTTGATTGCAGCAATACCACGCCCAAGAGAGACCCGAACATGTCCAAGTGGCTAGGGTTTTATTAGTCTGTTTTAAGAGTGTGCCATAGTTCACTTTCAGTGTTTTGGCAGGTGTTCGCACCAAGAGAATCATCCCTAGGTATGGTATAGGATTGCTAGCCCAGGAGAATGGAAATGGTCTAGCCAGGGCCTCCGTAGTGGAGAGGTTTAGTATTTGCGACTTCTGAAGGTTCACCTTAAATCCTAATGCCTGACTAAAGCAAGTGAACTCGTCTACCAGGGCTGTGAGCGAGGCCACGGGTTCGTCAGGGATAGGATCACGTTGTCTGCATATAGGCCGATAGTATGCGGGTCTGCCCCCAGGCGAATCACGGAGATCGATGGATGGTTTCCAACTCACAGGACCATTGGCTCCGTATATAAGGCGAATAGTAGGGGGTAGAGTGGGCCTCCCTGTCAATTTCCTCTGCATACAGGGAAAAGCCTGGAAGAGTATCCGTTGACTATGACCAATGCCTTGGGTGCTTTATATGTGCATCCTATCCAACCAAAGAATCTTTCCCCAAAGCCGAAAAGGGGGAGCGTCTCCACCGGAATGGCCAGTGGACCCTATGAAGGCCTTCTCTGCATTGACTGACAGCAGGAGGGCCTCCATTCGAGAGCGGTCAGTGAGATCTGTGAGATGTACGAGGCGTTTGGTGTTGTCCCAGCATTGTATTGTAGGAATACATCCAGCTTGATCAGGGTCGATGAGCCCTGACATATATGGGTTGATACGAGCAGCCAATATGCCTGTAAATATTTTAGCGTCAATGTGAAGTAAAGAGATTGGGCGGTAGGACGTGCATTCCGGTGGTCTTTTGAGGGTTTCAGGATCACAGATATTGAGGCTTCCATAAAGGAATCAGGTAGTGCCCCGGTATCAATAAATGAGTTGCAGGGCCGTGTTAGTATGAAAGCGAGGACTGGGCAGAATTTTGTATAGAACAAGGGGGTGAAGCCATCTGGGCCGGTGACTTAGCAGTTTTGAGACTGGCGATCGCTGCAACTTCCTTGTCTACTTGGATATGACAGTCAATGTGAGATGCAGTGGCAGTCGGCAGCGTGGTCAGCTGCACGGATATAAGCAGCCAGGTCTCCACCGGGGGAGTCTCAGTCCACGTACAGCCTGGACTAGAAGGCGCAGAAGGGCTCTGTGATTTCTGAGTCTGCATGGACTATTGTCCTGAATGGGGCTTTAATTGCTGGAACCGACCCGGTGACCTGCCTTTGGGGCAATTTGTGGGCTAGAATGCCGCCTGAGCGGTTGCCGCTGACTAACAATTTGTGCCGCAGGCGTAGTAGGGCGTATTCTGCTCTGTCTAGGTCTAGCCTGCGGAGGATGGGTTGTTTCCTTTCTAATTCATTCCATATACGGGGAACACAAGTGCGTTTGTGTACGGATTCTACCTCCGCTAACGTTGCCTCTATTTACCTTCTGTGCTCCTTTCGGAGCCTAATTTCACCTGCTGATATAGCTATAAGTTCTCCACGTATGACTAATTTTAAAGCTTCCCACAGGGAGGCTGGACGGACCTCCTAGCAGTCATTATCGGTGAGATAGTCTGTGACTGACTTATGGATTGCTTTTTATTATCTGGTTTGACTGAAGTATTGCGTCTCGGAGACACCATTGTGACGGTCGTGGTTGGGCAGCGCCCAGGTTCAGCGATAACGTGATCAGTGTATGATCAGAGAGAAAGAGCGAGGCTCGATTGTTGCCTCAGCTACGCAACCCACTAGAGCATTTGTAATGAGGAAGTGATCAATACGGGCATAGGTTTTATGGGCTGCAGAAAAGTATGTGTAATCTTTAGTGGAGGGGTGTGTCTGCCTCCATATATTGTTAAGAGAGCTATTTGTAAGCCATTGATGTCGGGTCTGTGAATGAGTCCCAGCTTGTGCTGTGCTTTGTCTGGAGCGGTCTAAGTCTGTATTCATTACTAGATTCAGGTCCCCCCCAATCACCACCCCTCTGTCAGGTGTGGCCAACACTGTGTAAGGTAGTTAAGTAGGAAGTGCTCCTGGTGCTCATTCGGTGCGTATATGGACGCCACTGTGAACTGTGCATGGCCCCATTGTAGTCTAAGCCCTAGCGCTCTGCCTTTTTGCTCAGCTTGAATTCGGTAACCCTTTCCTGGAAGCTCTGTGCAAGCAGAATGGCTACCCCGTTCTTTTTGGATGAATCCAAGGTCCAGTATTGTCTTGGGTACCTGGGGGAGCGCATGCGATGGGTGTCACTGGCAAGCAGGTGAGTTTCTTGTAATAAGCAAATGTCCCCCCGGAGTGCTCTAGATAGGATAAGATTGCTTTGCGCTTCACCGGGTTATTGAGGCCTCGTACATTGATGCTCACTAGATGGATGTTATGCAGGCTAGTAGCTTAATGTGCCCCCTTACCACTTGGTCGCTATGCCTGTGCCGCAGCGTCGCAATGGTATGCCCTGTTGGATTTTATTACGTTTGCCTCCCATTTAGGGCCTTGGTTAGTGCGGAGGAGAGGAAGAGAAAGAAGACAGAGAGACCCTCCTAATTAACACAAAGGATACTCTGGATAAAAGGAAAAACTGCAATAGGAGACCAAAGTCAGACACGTCGAGGTGAGGCGTGTTCAGCCAAGAGAGGACTGTTCTGGAGAAGCACCTCTTAAGAGACCCAGTGTGGGTCCTCTGGTCACATGAAACACGGGTCATCACGAAGGACAACTGTCCATCTGCTCCTGCGCCACCTCACTTAGGGCTTCACTGGACCCACTCCATCCCCGGGGGCAGAATCGTTGCCAGATCAGGATGCCGTTGAGATGGTGGATTCAGAGGATAGGGCCTGCAGCACTACTTGCCTCTCGTTATTAATGGTATCTGAGTTGGGGCTAGGCCCGTGGCGGTTGCTTGTCACCCTCTGCCAGGTGGATCGTTGGCGTTTAGGAGAGGTAGGTTGTTCCTCAGAGTCTTCCTGTATAGCGATGTGTAGGAGAGCACAGACCTCTTTGAGGGATCTAATCTTGTGCAGCACTCCTTCATATCTGAAAATGATGCAGAAAGGGTGACCCCATGCATAAGATATCTTGGCTTTCCACAGATGCTCTGTGACGGGGCAAAAATCCCTGCGTTTATGGAGGGTGATCCTGGAGAGATCATGGAAAAAAGGTCGGGGAGCAGCCTTTGAAGTGGACGGGTTTTAGTCCCTGGCTTTTCTGAGGATGTCTTCTTTAGTCTGGAAGTCGTGGACAAAACCATAATATCGGCTGGGGGTCCTTATCCTGGTCTTTCAGGACCCACCGTATGCACCCGGTCCAGTTGTAGTGGAGAGGTCTCTGGGAGGCCTGAGACATGTCAGAAGAGGTCTGTGACGTACTTGCGTAGAATGGGGCCTTCGGCTTTGGTTGGCACACCTCTTATCCTTATGTTGTTCCTCCTAGATCTGTTCTCCAGGTCCTCATTGTGTGCTTGAAGGTCCAGTTGTTGGTCTTTTAGCCTGAAGACCTCTTGCTGGAGCCAAGCGACCTCCTCCACCGGCTCAATTCTCGGTCTTCAAGCTCAGCTACCCTCTTGCCCACCTCGTCTATATCCTGTTGTACCCCTCGGAGGTGGGAGGCAATTTCCGTTTTTGTCGCCTGCACGTCTGTGCGCAAGGAGAAGAATAGTGATTCCATGTATGCTTTGGTGATTGGGCCCTCACCATTGTCTGAGTCCAGCTGGGTCTCCGATCCTTGAGTTGTGGGTGTATCATCTGTCCCTGAGCTGCTTGCTTTCCCGAACATTTCTTTGAGGGATCGCTCCTTTTTGGTCCTGGTTCCAGCCATTATGTCCAGGTTTGAGGTCATGATTTTCGCTGGGCGTGCTATTCAGAGTGCTCCTATAGTCCGGGCAGCTGGCCGAGTCCCTGGGCCCGCACGTGGATGCTGTCTCTTCCCCATGGCCTATTCCTGATTAACCTATTGTGAAGGGGGGGGGGGTGCTCCGGCGCGTTTCAGGTTGCTACACGACTGAGGGAGTGGTAGCGGTGTCCACCAGGGCTCTTTGTTTAGTCTGGGTGTGCAAGGGCCACCCAATTTGCCCTAAGCTCCGCCGTCCCCCAAGCTCTGCCACCGCTAAGTGTCTACCACAAGGCGGGTCCCCACCAGAGTGGCAGTTGTCTGTTCGTACCCCAAATGCGGAATCCGGTCTGGAGTGTGAGCAGATCCCCACGTAGCATATATCCTTTCACTCTGCCTGGGGCATCTGGCCACTTGTCTTGACAGGCCCCTACCCCCACCCCACCTTTGCGAAAACTGTAGTGGGCTGGCTATCGTTGGGCCCTTGTCGGAAGTGGAGATGAAAAACTGGGCTTACCTATGACTCAGCAGTCCTCTTGCATCTTACCTCTGTCCCGATTAACACCACCGGGGGCCCTCATCCATAGTCTCTGAGCTTATGTGTGTTTGATGGGCCCCTGTCGCAGTATTTTTTTGTCATCTGCCCGCTGGGGGGGGGGCATTCTCTGGTGGGGGGGCCTTTGCTGCTGGGGAAAGGGGCCTTGTTCAGTGCCTCCAGGTTCTCCACCTGCGCCGGGGGCACCGCCTCTGCTACTGGAAAATTTGCCTTGCTGTTGGGAATGAGCCACGTGTTGTAGGCCTCTGCGGTGAGCCTACCTATGGTCTTGTGCGCAAGGCAGGCCTCTAGTGAATCTCGGGGCTCTGTCCTTTCGTGCTCCCGGGCCTAAGTACTGTTGCCGGATCCCGGTCGCTGCTTTCTTTAGGGACCGGAGTATCAGCATCATGGGGGAGGTGGGGGGGCGGAAGCAGTCTCTTTCCCCCGGCTCCTCAGCCCCCTATGTCATCTTCTACGGCACTGAGATTCTGCCCAGTGTCCGTGTCGGGGATTTAAAATATGCTGCAGGCCACATTCTGCAACTCCACTGCTCGCTGATTTCTAGGGGCTCCGGCTAGCATGTCCCGGTGACCCGGTCATCTCCTCTGGGTCTGGGCCTAGACACATATGCTGGGTCCAGGCCGCGGCTGTCTTTTGGGGACAGGCTGGTGAGCACCATGGGGGAGGGGAGCCGTACCGCTCCCAGCCTTCGCAGTACTTTATTGGGTCTTCTACTACCCCGCAGGTCCGTTCACACTCCGATTCGGGACTGCGCATGAGCTGTAGGCTGCAGCCACGCCCCGCAGCTCTGCTACACGTTGCTTCTTGGGGCTCTGGGTTGTGAGTCTCGGGCCCCTGTCATCTCTGCCGAGGTCTGCTAATGCCTCCTACCTTCGGGCACCAGTATTTACTCCCGGGGGCACTGGAAGTGGGTCGGCGGATGCAAATGATATGCTTTATAGGCAGCGGCACGGAACGATAGAGAAACGCGTCCTAGCCGTCGGCCATCCTGGCCAAGCCAATGTGCAGTGTATTTAAAAGGTAGGACATGTACCTGTGAGTTTTACATGTCCCGGTATTGAAAGAACAACTAAATACGTTTTTCACTACAAGGCCTATCTTCCCCGTAGTTTAGCATTGGAGCTGCCTTGTTACATTTTGCAATTGCAACTTCCAATTGAAAAAGATAGAAAATTGAAGTTTGTTGTCTCTGGGCTCACAATTTAAAAATACATTTTAGGGAAGTTAGTTTTTAAATTGCAGGACTCCAAATGGCACTTCCAGAAAGTTGGCATTTTCATACATTAACCATTCTGTGCCTCTACCTGTCCCTAGAATATGTCTGGATTGATGACAGCTGGGCTTTGGGAATTTACTTTAGACAATCACATACAAAGGGAGCTGAGGTGTGCCAGGCATATCCTGATGACCCATCACCAGGTTGATGAGCCTTCCTGAGCTAGAGAGTGGTTGAGGAGCGGACACCTGAACCTGAATAGGGCTGTGCATTCGCCCACACAAAGAGTTGCACACCCCCCTGTAGTGTCTTTGGAGCATGGGCCAGGAAGGGCAGGGTCTTGTACACTATAAAGATCTTTCTTTGAGGTTTTCCTACTTCAAAGACCAAAATGGGTATAACTACTGGACCTTTGACACCATATCTCCCTCTCGTGGTCCGATCATAAGGCAGTTCCCTTTGAGGTTGATCCTGGACTACGAGATCCGCCTCCAAAGGAAAATAGTGTCTGGACTCTCAAAAGGAACTATAGAGGCCTCAATAAAGTAGCCCTCAGCCCCTTTATCGCTAACCTCATCTCCTCCTCCAAACCCGATACGGATGCTGCCGCTCTGGAGCGGATTAACACCATCTCAGAAGCTGTCAATACTTTAGCCCCTGTGAAACCCCACTACTGCGCCAGGAAACGCCCTTCGGCCCCTTGGTTCTCTGACTCCCTCAGATTACGTAGGCAGGAATGTAGGAGACAGGAAAGACTCTGGAGAGCTCACCTTGAGCCTGAGGAAAAGACCAAACATAAAAATCTTATCATAGGTTATAAGGCCGCAATTCTAGCGGCCAAACAATCCTATTTCACCGACCTGACCACCTCCCTCAGCTCCCCTAGAGATCTTTTTAAAATTGTGGACTCTCTTTCTCTCACTCCGTCTCTGGATCCCACTGTCCCGACACAAGAACTCTGTGACCAGATCTCCACGTGTTTTTACAACAAAATTGTGGATATTCACTCTGGTTTAGAAGCCCTTAATTCCACCCAAGTTCTCGCTCTACCCTCAGACCCCATGCCCCACCCCGCCTTGCCTCCGGCAGCTCCAGGACGCCTGTCCAATTTTCCCCTCCTCTCCCATGAAGGCTTAAATGCTCTTCTAGATAAACTTAAATCGGGCTCCCCCCTGGACCGCTGCCCTCTCAAAATTTTGAAAGACTGCAGAGAAGTCCTTCTCCCCCCTTACCTTGAGGTTATGAATCTGGCAATTTCTAATGGTGTCTTCCCTGCATCTTGGAAGCTGGCTATCGTAAAGCCCTTTTTGTAAAAGCCAACTTTAGACCCTGGTACTCTTAAAATTTTTCGTCCCATAGCCCCAGCCAAGATGCTTGAGGCCCTCCTCAATCACTATCTTAGCACCTTTCTGGACAAAGCTAGCCTGCTTGACTCTTCACAGCATGGCTTCCGAAAGGCGCACAGCACCGAGTCAGCCCTCACAGTGGTAGTCAACAACATCCGCGCTAAGGTCGACAGAGGTCATTCTACCATACTGATCCTGCTCGACCTTAGAGCCGCCTTTGACACCCTGTCCCCATACATCTTGTCTAGGCGGCTTGGTGAGATGGGAGTGGAAGGACCAGCCCTTAGTCTTCTGACATCCTTCCGTAACCAACGTTCCCAAAAAGTCAAACTGGGTGACTTCCTCTCCTCTGCTAAGCCTTTGCATTGTGGGGTCCCGCAGGGCTCATCTTTGAGCCCTACGTTGTTCAACATATATGTGGCTCCACTTGCAAGGCTTGTTAGATCCTATGGATTGGAAGTCCTATCGTACGCTGACGATACCCAGATAATGGTCTCCTTATCCCATTCGGTGGAGTCCACGGCCCTCAATTTTAAGAATTTCATGGAAGCAGTGGCAGGCTGGATGTCCTCGAACTTCCTTAAGCTAAATGGGGAAAAAAACGAGATCCTCATCTTTGGTGGCAAACAAGATCTCTGGTCGGCGGATTGGTGGCCACCCTCCCTTGGAACCTGCCCCTTGCCGTCCCTAGTTGCCAGAAACTTGGGGGTCACCTTCGATACCACACTGGCATTTGATAAACAAGTTAACAAAACTGTGTCAACTTGCTGTGGGGTTTTGAGGATCCTCAGGAAGTTAGTACACTACCTCTCCCCCGATGCCCGGAAACAGGTGGTTGTTGCCCTCATTTCACCCCGCCGCCTGGATTATTGCAATGCCCTCTATCTTGGTATTTGCAAAAAGCTCATCCACCGCCTACAGACTATCCAGAACGCTGCAGCCAGGTTTGTGGTGAATGCCCCAAGACGTGTTTCTGTTACAGGAATCAGAAAAAATCTCCACTGGCTACCTGTTCAGGCCAGGATCAAATGTAAGGTCCTGGTTCTGACCTACTGGGCTCTACATGGCTTGGGTGCTGAGGACATTGGGTCTCTCGTGTCCCTCTATACCCCGGGCAGAGCCCTGAGATCGAGTCACAAAAATCTTCTGGCGACCCCCCAGATCGCCAAGGCCAGATGGGGAGGGAGGGCTTTTTTCTCCCTTAAACTGTGGAACACGCTTCCTGCTGACCTTAAAGCTCAGCCATCTCTTGCCCTTTTCCGGAAAAATCTTAAAACCTGGCTATTTGCTGAATCCTACCTTTAAGTTCTGCTTCTTTCAGATGCCTCCGACCACTCAGTTGTTTTCCATCTGATGCGCCTTGATGCCGCCGGGTTAAGTTGCGCTCTTACAAATCTCCAATTCAATTCAATTCAAATCAATATACTCGGAGCACATCTGGACTGAGGAGATTCTGCCAGAAAGAAGAGCTGCTATGCTGCCAGGAGGGACTGCTGTTTTGCTGGTTGCTCTGCAGTGCTGGCTTGCTGCCATTTGCCTGGGGGTGAGAGGACTGGACTTTACTCTCTACCTCCTGCATCTTAAGGTTCTCCAAAGCTTGCCTTGACTGAGCTTGCCTTCTACTGCTAAAGTCTCAGGGACAACAAAGATTTTGCCTGCATCTTGTTACCAGCACCTGGGCTCCTCTGCTGTGAGTCCTGTTCTGACAAGTGGTGCCAAATCAAGTCCTGGGCCCTTGGAAGTGAGTTTTGGTGCAGCAATTAATGCATTGACTCCAAAGCGTAATTTCAGAGCCGGAGCATCCCTGTGAAAGTTTGATGGATCATCGCTGCCTGCACCGGAGCCATGGACCTCGCTCACAGAGTCTGACACATCGACCGCGACTTACAATGCAGCCTGACTTTGCTGCAGTGCCTCCAGAGGGCATCCCCTGCATGAATTTTAAACAACGACTCACCAAAGTCTGTGACGCACCATTCAGAGTCTGATGCAGTCCTGGCCCTTCTTGACTTCTATCTGACGCATGCATTCGGCCACCTTTTCGACATCAATGCTGTAGAATCAAAGCATCATCGACGCCTTCAGGAACTGATGCCTCACACCAGCAACCAACGCATCATCTCCTCTACGCACTGCATCATCCCCGGCTGTTAAAGCTTCAACGACCTTGCACCGCCTACAGAAACTGACACATCACCTACATCAGCGACGCCTCACATTCTCTGTGCCTCGCATCATTTTTGATTTCCAATGCATCCAAGGTGCTGTCAGCAGGTCTGCGTGACTCCTGTATCCGGACTGCACTCCATCGGGGACGGAGGAAACTTTTGGATCTGTCCTGGTAAATCGTGACCAGCTATCGCTGGTTGGAGCTATTAATCTTTAAGTACTGATTTTTGATTTAATCCTCACTTGTGTACATTGGCATTTTGCCATTTCGGTATCGTTTTACTAAGATAAATATTAGCTATTTTTCTAAATTTGGCATGGAGTACGTTTGTGGTGTTTTCATTGTGTTACTGTGTGTGGATGCACAAACACTTTACACATTGCCTCCTTAGTGTAGCCTGATTTCTCTGTGCCAAGCTACCAGAGGGTGAGCATATGTAAACTTTTAGTATGTACCACACTTACCCTGACTAGAGTGGTAGTCCCTATTGGACAGGGTGCATACCTCTGCCAACTAGAGACCCAATTTTTTCCCCAAAAATACCAGCATCCTTAAAACAAAGTACCCACTGCGGAGATCTAAATGTGCAAGTCCTTTAACAGTTGCCATGAGGCCTAGTATCGTTTGACACACATTCAGTCATATTTAACTTTCTAAGGAACATGAGTTTGTATCAGGGATCTTGTAATGTTTGCCTTTAAAAGCATGGTTTTATCAAGCCTAGCATGAAAGGTGCCATTAGCTGCAAAGCCAAAAGGATCTGCATTTGGAAGACATGGCATGGGGCTGTTGGCCTGGGTTTATATAAAAGGGAGATGATCCCAGTTACAAAGAAACTTCCCTTTTTACAGTTGTATTGTGTATAGAAATGGGTTCTGCCCATTTAATCAGCCTGGATTTTTCGCTTTTGGATTACCTGATTTTGAACTTTTTACTGTGGGTGAGCTTCACAACTGGTGTCTCACCTGTGGTAATCAGATGGTAAATTGACTGCACGTGTTTACCACCAGTGTCTGCCTTTTAAGGTAATGCAGCTGTGGCATAGCAAAGGTAAGAGTCACTTGGCTGGTTACATATGCACACTTGTGTACGCCTGTGTGAGGGCTACACATGACAGACTAATGTTGTGCGCAGCCTGGTAACTACATAGAAGATGCCTGGCACAGAGTGGACTCTGCAGGTTTAGATATTGACTTGGGGTAAGCCTCAAAATATTAGTGGGCACTCACAGGTAAAGTCAGTATGGTTTACGTTTTTGTCTGCAGTGACACTTTATTATACAAATAGAGGGAAATCTGCCTTACAGTGCAGTTTTGCTTCCTATTTTTTGCCAACAAAAGTACTGCATATATCAAACTGGGGCGAAACATGTGCGCCAAGATGTATTATGCAAGTCGTAAGTAGATAGATATATATATACACCTTATGGGTAATGCAGAAGTTTCATATTTCTTTGTCTCAGTTCAGATTCAGAGCCCAGGCTTTTTATCACTCTGCTGGGTCGAGTTAATTACACTGCTCCCTAGAGGAAGAAACAAAGGCCTTTCCACATAACACACTGCTTCACTCTACTCCTAAGGAGGAAGGTGTGGGAAAGAAAATCTGAATCTGTAAATTAGCTGTCACAATGCAGTAGGGTTGGGCCAGCTCAGATCCACTGAACAAAGGAGGATTCACAGACATCTGGAGTCAAGGCAGGGGGTCTCCTCTGAACTTTTGGAAGGAATGGCCCTGGCAGGGATGTCAGCAAGGGGCGGAGCTGGAGCTCCAGAGGAGATGTGAACAGTGACTTCTTGATGGTGCTATCTTAAATTGTCCCAGCACACTGTGCAGGGGGTTGGGTCAGGGGTGGAGAGGTGATGTGGAACCCTTTGATTGGCCAGGGGTGCCTGACTTCTAGAACTTTCCACCCCCTTTCAAAACCTCTTGATCAAGGGAGAAAAATTGTAGTTTGAGTTAAATACTGGAACTGGATGGCAGCAGCACCAGGGACTAGTGGAAGGACCTACCCCCCCCCCCCCCCCGCCCCTATCACCCCCACCAAATGACCTAATGTACCAAGGACAACAGTCAACTCCAGGGCCAGAGGATCTCTCCAGGACCGCTGTGGCTGGTTCCATTAAAACCCCCAAGGACCAGTTGGCCGAATAACTGGACGTCTGCACCCAGGTAAAAGGAAAGGAGCATTAAAGGACAAGGAAACCGATAAAGTCTGGCAAAGGGAGCCACTTGATCTAGCTTCTTGCACAATGTGCCACCTTAGAGGTCAAGAGGCCTGTGGAGAGGTTTCCTTTCCAGGTGGCTTGGCTCGTCACTAGGAGCAAAATGAGCCCAACAGGGACTAAGACATTGCTGTGAGAAAGATTTAAGCTTCGACTCCCAGACGAGAAAACTGATCCAGTGGTACTCTGCTGCAAATGCTCAAGATACCCCTGAGGTGGGCCAGGGCCCGAAGTTTACATCAATAGACTGAAAACCAAAATGCCATACAACCTTATAGAAAACCAAGAATTATAGCAGCTATCCAATATGGGTTTTCAGAAATGATTCATTGAATGCTAATGAGAAATTCGATTTTTTTTGGTATATTGCACACTGCAAATTGTCTCTAGGCTGCTTTGCCGAATAAACAGATATTTGTTTAAAAAAAAAACTTACCTTGAAAGTCTCAAGGATACATCTATTCTTTTATCATCATTGTAGATCACACAGCACCTGCAATGTGATAGGAAGAAGCAACCATCATGTTAATGGCACATGAATATTAAATAGCTGTTGATTTATAGCATTGAAAAGGTGCAATTCAAAGCATAAATGAGTGTAGGCTCATATTAACAAACTAATAACATGTGTTATAAGTTCTCTTGTGCTTGCTTTCAGCTTTGTTTATTAAACAAGATTTATTGATGGTGTTACACTTGGCAAGGAACCACTCAACTGTAGGAAGCTGGCTCTTTACATAGTGGACCAAAAATAGGTACACTGTGTAAAGAGTCCAGGCTAACACTGATTGGTTTAGAGAGGCCAAATTATATTCCAAATGCTCTTTTTTGTGGTAGTGTGGGCAAGCAATTCGGCGTATCAGAGGGCAATGCTAAGCACTTGTTGACACACACAGAGGCAATAAATGAGACACAAACTAAAGAATAAATCTGAAACCAATTTGGGAATATAGAAGTCGTATTTTTATATACATTTTGATAGCAAGAACTTCGTTATCAAGTAAGCACTTTTTAAAATATTTGTATTAGTAGCTAAGTAAAATGTTCAAATAAATGTCTTTACACACAATGCCTTCCTATGGGAGAAAATAAATGTACAGTATACAGTTAGCTATGTGCATTCGGTTTCTGGGGTCTCCTTTGGGACTTAGGGTCGTAGGGGGCCAAGGTCCAAAGTACCACCTCATTACCTGCCCTGGGGCGTCAGGGTGCGGAGGTGCTAGTCGGGTTGGAAGCTGTGCGTCCTACGATGGTAGAAAGAAGGGGGCCACCTAGAAACAAGTTGCAGAAAGGAACTTGCAGACAAGTGTGGGAGCACCACACGGGGAGGTGGGGGGGTGGGGTAGGTGGGGATTAGGCCACACTGGTCCTGGGCACAGAGGGACCAGTCAGTTTGTCAGTACCCAGGCTGGGGTGCAGAGTAGAATGGTCAGCTGTGCTCTGTGTGTCCTGGAGCCTTCGGGTCGTCTGTCTCGCTGGTTGAGAGTCCAAAATCAGAACAGCCTTGCCACTCTGAAGTGGGTCTCTGAGGTGCAGACATCGCTCGATCGCTGCTTTGTCCTGGAGTTGTTGGAGTCCCGTCTGGACTATTACGGTCTATGCTTGCTGCAAGGGGTTTGGCGCCCCGGGTATTGGTCCTGTGTGGCTCCGATTAGTCCTGGTGTCCTCTCACTTGGTGGGTGGAGGGGGGCAATGAGAGAGGGTTCTGGATTTTATCTTCAGGAGCACAGGGTCATCTTCCTAGAGAGCTGCTGCATCGGGCTGGCCGGGGAGCAGCAACTCGGTAGACCACACTTTGGGTTTCGGTGCCTGCGGACTGAAGGGGAGTAGCTCCTCTAATTCAAAGGATATTTGCTGACAATTTACAGAGTGCTTGCATCCCACTGGGATTCTTGGCAGGATTTTAGCTGCAGAATGAGTTGCTGGGTCATGAGTGTTGAGACTTCCTGTGGTTGTCAGGATTTGGCTCCAAAAGTCCACAGCAGTTTTCAGTTCTCACTTTTTCTAGCGGCTCTCTGTGTCCTTCTCTTCTAGATCCATCGAATTTGAGTGCCTGGTGTAAGGGGTCCCACCTAAATACTCAATTTAGGGGTGTTACAGGGAGTGACAGATAGTGGCTAATGGGCTACTTACCTTTAGGGAGACTACACCCTCTATATGACCACTTCTGTGAGAAAAGGGCATAACCCTAACCCAGAAAGCCTAATTCTATCAAAACTAAGATAGTGGGACATGTGGAAATCAAGCACCCAGTGTGCACTGGCAATGGTAGGCACACACACAATGTGTGCATGTCTCATGCTGTGCACTCAGTTAGACACAGAGTATGCACAGAGGGCTGGAGAGGTTTTAACTCAAAAGCAGAAAGCTAGTTTGTGCCGG
This sequence comes from Lissotriton vulgaris, assembly GCF_964263255.1. NCBI lineage: Eukaryota > Metazoa > Chordata > Amphibia > Caudata > Salamandridae > Lissotriton > Lissotriton vulgaris. The sequence goes on along the minus strand of NC_141693.1, from coordinate 1,059,132,761 downwards.
TATCATGAACGTAAGCGCCCTCATGTTTGCACACCCTGTGCATGCAGGTATCCTGACTGTGTGCAAGTCTAACACCCACTGTCCACCAGCAATGGCAGGTACACACACAATGCCTACATGTTTCCTGGCAGTGTGAACACTCGGGCAGCAGCAAAGCATTACCAGTCGCACACAAATCGTACACACAAGGCACTCTGCAAAAGCTGCCTCCCCTAATACTCTGTAAATCAGTGTATTTGCATAATGATTTGCGTATAGCTCCCGTTTATAATTACACTGAACACGCTAATTACTGCAGCCGATAGCGCTGGCAGGAGGCAGGACTTCTGTTTAGAGTGCTTCTGTGACAAGCCCAACCAGCTGAGAGGCCTATGCTAATAATGTGCGTGCTGTTTTTTATTTATTTTTTCTTAAGTATAAACGAAAGTATCCAGGTCCAGAAAAACGTCACCTGGCGAGCAGCTTTTCCAAGTCCTGGGATGATTTATGTCGGCTTTATGGCTGTCAAAAGCTGTAGTTTACATTAGGCCACAACGGACTGGTTTTCTAATCAATATGTGGAAATGATGTACTGAGGTGTGCAAGCATTCACATAAACACACCTCTTTCTGCAGCAGTGCTCAAATCGTCAAACCATCGAGCTCCACTCCCATACCTGCATTTCTCAAGAGTTGCCACTTTTTTTACTTTTATCCTTTCAAAATGTCGTCACACTTTGATAAAGTCACCTGTTATATTACCTTTCAAAAAAAATGTTAATTCCCCACAGAGGGTCTCTTTATAGGACCATCCTCTTATACACCTCAATTCACCTTTTTGAGTCAAGAGGTTGACAGGTATCCAGAACTGTCAGACGTGGAGATACATTTCTGTGAAGTGAACATTCAGTGCCGCATCGCCTAAACATTTAAACATTTCCCAGTTTTGTTGCATCATCAGACCCGTCAATAACTCGTTGAGGCTGGCGCTGACTCATACCGAAAAAAAGCCCCAGCGTCAGCGCAGGCTGGGGGCGCGAGCCTCCTCACTCCCACGCCGTTGCTAAACAATAGTGCTGAATGGATGTTTGTTAAAAACGCTTAAATGCTGCCTAAAGCCCATCGCAATCATCTGCAACAAAAAGCTCATCAGAGAAGAATAAAAAGAAAGCCGTCAGCCTCGTGTAAACCGAGAATCACCTGGGCCCAAACTACTTTAGTTATCGGCTAGAAGCCCTCGCCACATCTACTGCACTGCAAAGCCGGCCCACCTGTGTTAGCAATTCCGGAACTCCCCGCTGCTCCTAATTCAGCCAGAAACACTGGCGCCCCTTGAGTACAGTTACGCTCTTAAGCATGGAGAACTCTCAGTAACTATCTTAAGTGCCTGGAAGTCGCGGCTGCTCTCATAGGCGCCCAGAAGTCAGCTACTCGCGTAAACCATTTGGTTGCCGCAGAAGATTTCGTCACCAATAAAAGCGTCAGACACACTGCTCAGTATTTCAAGCGTTGCTTCTCTTGGTTGTCGCCAATCGCGCTGTTACCTCTAAACATCTCGGAGACACAATTATGGTTAAACAAGACGTGCGCGTGACGAAAACTGCCGTGGGGCGGGACTTCCGTTTCCTGCTAGAAGCTCACGCCCACGGAGTGGCTGGCCAGGAGAGGAGCAGTGGTGACGCGGGGCTCCAATGCCCGAGGGAGAGCTTCGCGGTGGCGGCTGAAGTCCGGAGTTGCGCCGATGCGGTAAGTTGGGCTTAGTTGTAGTGGGGGTGGCGGCTGGGGGGGGGGTGTGCATGTATGGGTGTAGCTGTGTGTGTGTATGTATATGTGTGTCTGTTAGCTGTGCGTGTGTATATGTGGGTCTGGGGGGGTGCGTGCGTGGCTGTGTGTGCGTGAGCCCGTGGGGGGGGGTGCGTGTGCATGTGTATGTTCGCGCACTTCAGGAAATATGAGGCAGGGGATGTGCACAGCGCCGGCCTGGACGTGCGTGTCCAGACACCAATCGCCGCGCGTGCCCGACCCCTATCTCAGATTCCCAGGAGACGGGCGACATTAGTTGTCGAGCTGTACGCAATGCTTCGCATTGCTTTTCTCCAGCTCGACCTAAAAATAACTAATACATTCTCCTTTGTCAAATCTATTCCCCATCTTTGGATCCCTACTTGAAAGTCTACTACACAAACATGAAATCAAGAGCGCAAACATAACTAATGCACAAAGAATAAAAGTCAATTTTTGTTATTGATCTTCTAACTATTAAACTCTAATCTTGGGTTCTGGAGTAGCGTTTTACTCAATGCAAAGTGCTTGAATGTCTCACCAGGGGTAGTTAGTGCAATCTAAGGAATATGCTTCTTACCAGTATGTAAATGTAAATGTAAATGTATAGGCATTTATATAGCGCACTACTTACCCGGAGGGTCCCAAGGCGCTTCGACCGCTGCGAAACCCTTCCTGGCTTCCCTGAGAGATGGTCCCTTAATGGGTATCTCCAGGGTGAGACCAGGCATCCCCGGCGGTCTGGTGGGGCCGTTAGTGAAGATGAGGCAAGCTAATGCCCAGAGTTGCCGAGTGTGATCGCTGATCAGAGTGGGCACCGAGGCGAGAGAATTATCGAGTCCGCTGACCCTGGTCCAGAAACCTGCCGCGCCGGAATTCGAACCCTGGTCCCGGGCCGTCCTCTGCTCTCGGGTCTGCCGCCTCTAACCAGAGGGCTGCAGAATGGGCTGCAGAATGGTACATTATGAATAGATCGCCATCTGGTGTTGGGCTCAGATGATTGCACTTGTTTTTCTCTTGGAGAAGTCTTTTGTCGTCACGAGACTGGTGACTCCTCCTTTGGGTGCTAGTGCGCATGGGCATCGGCTCCATCCTTAGATTGTTTTGCCATAGTAGGGTTAGATGGAGTAGTATGATAGAATACAGATAGAATGCCCATGTAAGTGTATCTAAATAAGATAGTGTTGGAACAGACACAGGTTTCCGGGAGGCTGGGAGGGCATGTACCACTCTGCAGCCCTCTATGCCAAGAACAGATGCATACTGGTAAGTAGCATATTCCGTTCAAGGCATATGGGCTGCAGATGGTACATTATGAATAGACTATACAGCAGTTATCTCCCTAGCGGTGGTCACCAGTGTCTGTTGCAACAGTCTGAAATAAAGTTTTTAGTACAGCTTGTCCCACTCTAGCCTGTTGTGTTGCCTGCACATCTACACAGTAGTGATTTGTGAAGGTATGCGGTGTTACCCAGGTAGCTGCTTTGCATATGTCATCTAGGGGAATGTTTCCTAAAAATGCCATAGATGCTCCTAGTTTACGTGTAGAGTGAGCTCTAGGAGGAACAGTTAATGTCCTCTTTGCTTTTAAGTAGCATATTTGTATACATTTTACAATCCACGTGGCAATGCCTGCTTTAGAGATAGGATTGCCCTTATGTGTAGGAGAAAACGGTACAAATAGTTGTTTTGTCTTTCTGAAAGTTTGTGTTCTTTCTATGTAGTACAATATCGCCCTTCTGACATCTAATGTATGTAGGGCCCTTTCTGCTACCGTCTGTGGTTTTGGAAAGAAGACTGGTAGTTCCACTGGCTGATTGATGTGGAATGCTGAAATTACTTTAGGCAAGAATTTTGGGTTTGTTCTAAGAACCACTTTATTTTGGTGTAACTGCAGAAATGGTTCTTGTATTGTAAATGCTTGCAATTCACTTACTCTTCTGAGTGAAGTAATAGCTATAAGAAAGGCCACCTTCAATGTGAGGAATTGTATTTCACACCTATGCATAGGTTCGAAAGGTGGTCCCATTAGTCTGGTAAGTATTATGTTGAGATTCCAGACTGGGGAAGGCGGTAGTCTTGGTGGAATGACTCTTTTGAGGCCTTCATGAAAGCTTTTATTGCTGGTACTTTAAACAGGGAAAGATGTTGTCTGTTTTGTAGGTACGCCGCTATAGCTGCAAGATGTACTCTAATAGAGGTGTAAGCAAGGTTACATTGCTGCAAGTGTAGTAAATAGCAGATAATCTGTTTAGTGGATGCGTCCAAAGGGTTGATGTTGTTACTGTTACAGTATACAGCAAATCTTTTCCACTTTGCTGCATAGCATGCTCTGGTGGTAGGACGTCTTGCTTGCTTAATGATTTCCATACAGTTTGGAGGCAAATCTAAGTATCCAAATTCTATTACCTCAGGAGCCAGATCGCTAGGTTCAATTATTTGGGATCTGGGTGCATTATTTATCCATGGTTCTGTGTAAGGTGCATGGGTGATAATCTCAGCTTTTGATGTGGCACCTGTGAGAGTTGCAGTAGCGTGGTGAACCACGGCTGTCTTGCCCACGTGGGTGCTACTAGTATCATTGTCATTGAATGTTGATGCAGTTTCCGAACCACTAATGGAATTAGCGGGAGAGGGGGAAAAGCGTAAGCAAATTTGTTGGACCAATTTATCCATAGCGCATTGCCCTGGGATAGGTGGTGTGGGTACCTGGATGCAAAGTTTTGGCATTGTGCTTTCTGATGAGTGGCAAAGAGATCTATCTCTGGTTGTCCCCATCTTTGGAAGAATGGCTGCAGTATTTGGTTGTGCAGTTCCCATTCGTGTATTTGTTCTGACTCTCTGCTTAGGATGTCTGCTATCTGATTTTGAACTCCTGGTAGGTGTTCGGCTAACAGATAGATCTTTTGAGGAATGGCCCATCTCCAAATGTCCTGTGCTAGTCTGGATAGTTGGAGAGAGTGTCCCCCCCCTGTTTTTTTTTAATATAATACATTGCAGTCATGTTGTCTGTTCTGATCAGGACTGCTTTGTTGAGGATTTGCATTTGAAAAGCTTTTAATGCTAGAAACACTGCTAGTAGTTCCAGATAATTGATGTGCAGTCTCTTTTGCCGTACACTCCATTTTCCCTGCACTGTATATTTCTCCATATGTGCTCCCCATCCGGTGAGCGATGCATCCGCTGTTAGTATCACTTGTGGAATCGGTTCTAGGACCGACCGCCCCTTGGAAATGTTTGTTGTGTTCCACCACTTCAGAGAGCGATGTGTGCGCTCTATAGGTGGACCTACGAAAGGAACCCCTTTGAGTTGGCTGTTGTAATGCTCCCATTGATTTAGCCGTTTCTGTGTCTTTTTTCATCTTTTCTAAAGTCTCATCTGTACCTGAGCCGAAAAGTGTTTTTTGATCAAAAGGTTGGTTCAATAAAGAGGTTTGTACTTCTTGTTTGAACCCTGAGACCCTAAGCCATGCATGTCTTCTTAACATGATACTGGTGTTGATGGATCTTGCTGCAGTGTCTGCCGCGTCTAAGGCGCACTTAATGGAAGTGTTGGTTATTTTCTTCCCTTCCTGTATAAGCTGGTCTGCCCTTTTTTGATGTTCCTTAGGGAGAAGTGTGATGAGTTTTTGTAACTCATCATAATGCGCTCTATCATAGCGTGCAAGTAGCGCTTGTGTATTAGCTATGCGCCAGCTGTTTGCTGCTTGGGAAGCTACCCTTTTGCCTGATGCATCAATTAGCTTGGACTACGTATCAGGAGGAGGAGCTTCTCCTGTAGATAATGAGTTTGCTCTTTTACGAGCGTTTGTAACTACAAGCGAGTCCACAGGTACCTGTCCTTTGATCAATATTGGTTCCTTTGGGGCTGCGTATATTTTTTTATCAATTCTTGGGTTTAATACCCTAGCCCTCACAGGGTCTTTGAATATGTCTGCTGTGTGATTGAGAAGACCCTTTAGCATAGGTAGCGTGCCTGATGTTCTTTGTGCAGCAGGTAGCGTTTCTAAAAGGAAATCCTCTATTTGAGGTTCTGTATGTAAATCTACCTTATGGTATTTTGCTGCCCTATTAATCAACTGCACAAAACCTGTATTATCATCAGGTGGTAAAGGTTTTGATGGGTATAATTCTGGGTCATTATCATCTGACCCTGCATCATAATTCTCCCATGGGTCTTCCTCATCTGGGACATTGTCGTCATCCTCATGAGGTTCTCCCTCCCCTGTATCACTGTCTACATCTGTTTGAGGTGTAGATGGTCTTGGTGTAGAAGGTGGAGGAATAGCTGGCATAGTGTGAGGAATAGGAGAAGAGGGTGTGTCTCTAAGCCGAGGAGAAAGGGGAGGAGTTGTATTTGTCCCCATTGTTCTCTTTTTAGGAAGAAGAGCTTTGTCATCTAGCTGTTCATTCTTCCTCTTTTTCGGTGATTTTGTCACCACTTTGCCAGTTTGCGGATCGATAAACAAAGTCTTTTGTTTTGGATCTGTCTGCTGCTCATGTGTCAGTACCGAAGTTCTTGGTTCCGAAAGGTGCCTTTGCTTCTGACCGTCAATGTTCTGTGTTTTCGTCACCGAGAATTTGCTCGATTCCGATTTTTTCGGTGTCGAGTAAGTCTTTGACGTCGAAGCATGTTTCGGTTTCGACATGGAATGTTTCGATGCCGAGCTTTCCTTTGTATGGAGCTTCGGTGTCGTTGTCGACCGTTTCTCGGATCCGACATGGTGGGAGGCCGAGAGTTTCGGTTTCTGTTTCGGTTTCGTTGCCGGGCCCGAGGGCGGGGCGTCAGAAATTTTCTTCGGTAGTCTGACCGGGCTCGAAGGCGGGGTCGGTACCACATGGGGTCGGTTTTTTGGTAAGGGGCCGTCGTCACTCACGGTTTGTTGAACGTCGATTTCTTCGACATCAGACTCGTCCACTTCCGACCCCGACTCGTCTTCATGTTCCTCTTCTTCTTCGAGGTGCTGGGCCTCGAACAGCTCCGGGATTAACCTCCGACTGCATTCTCGAAACCTCGTGTCTTCGGGCTCGACGGTTTCTAATCGTCGACTTGGAGGAGAATGCTGCGCAGGCTTCGCAGTCCCTGGATTCATGTTCAGGTGATAGGTAGAGGTTGCACACCTCATGTAGGTCCTTGTGTGGAACTTAGCACCACACGGTGGACATCTCTTAAATGGAGTCCTTTCCATGGACTCCGGGCTGGACTACGCCGAGAAAGGCCTCCCGGTCTCGTCGAAGAAAATGTTTATTGTTGGAGTCGAAACGCGTCGGAATGGAAATGAAATCGCGTTCGATAACAATACCGTCGAATTGGAAAGGGAATACGCGCCGAAATATCACTTTTTCTCGAAGTCGATCCGGAGCGCTTCGATCCTCATCCGAACCCGATGGCGGGAAAGAACAATCTAAGGATGGAGCTGATGCCCATGCGCACTAGCACCCAAAGGAGGAGTCACCAGTTTCGTGACGACAAAAGACTTCTCCAAGAGAAAAACAAGTGCAATCATCCGAGCCCAACACCAGATGGCGATCTGTTCATAATGTACCATCTGCAGCCTATATGCCTCGAACATACAATTTACAATTGCATATAAGTTATTATACCCAGGGCAGGGATCTTGACATTTTAGCAGGTACTCAATCATTGTTGTCTCCTAAAAGGAAGGCAATACTAACACCATGCATCCTTGTACACAAAGCATGTACAGGCTCACCTGCTAGGTTTGGATGGGGGATGGGTTATGCTGGAAAAGAAAAGGGGGATGGAAGCGGAGCAATGCAGGGTGGTGTATCAGATACAAAGTAAAAAGACAAAAACATGAACACATGGTAAGAGCCCTTTTCCAAGATCCCAGCCAAAGACTGTTTGCCATTTACTACACTTTCAGTCTGTGTACACACTATGATGAGGGCCAGCAACCTGTCCCACAAGCCCAGAACATACCCTAGCAAAAATGTGTTCAGAATTAATAACACTTTTAACTTGTATACAATACTTTGATGATTTCGCCAAATAAGCACAGATGGCGAGGGAAATATTTATTTCACCCGTTTTAGAATTATATTGGTATATCACCTCAAAGAGCATTCAATAACCAACTGAAGATGAAGACTGTGTGCTAACTTCAAGTATTGCTACATATCTCCAACCTGAGCCTGGAGATTACTGATTTTCATTTGCATCCAGATGTATTTGATGTATGATTTCAAAGAAAGGAAAATGCTACTTACCAGTATGCATCTGTTCTTGGCATGTAGAGCTGCAGAGTCCTACACTTAGCAATAGATCGCCACCTGGTGTTGGGCTCGGATGATTGCAGGTTGTTGTCTTCTTGGAAGAAGTCTTTGTAGCCACGAGATAGGTGACTCCTCCTTTGGACAATACTGCGCATGGTCATCGACTCGATCCTCAGATTGTTTTATCGCCATGATGGGAAATGATGGAGTTAGTAGAAGTAAAGAGAAAGAATCCATGCGTGTGCATCTAAGTAAGATGAGTACTGGAACGGATACAAGTCCCGAGGAGGCGGGATGGCGTGTAGGACTCTGCAGCTCTACATGCCAAGAACAGATGCTTACTGGTAAGTAGCATTTTCCGTTCGAGGCATATGAGCTGCAGATGCTACACTTAGCAAGGATTGTGCAGCAGTGTCTCCCCTAGCGGTGGCTGCTTGTATCCGTTGCAGCATACTGAAATAGTGTTTTAAGGACAGCTTGGCCCACTGCAGCTTGCTGCTTGGCTTGCACATCAACACAATAGTGTTTAGTGAAGGTGTGTATTGTAGACCATGTTGCTGCCTTGCCATAGAGGCTCCTAGTTTACGAGTAGAGTGTGCTCTAGGAGGAACTATTAGTGTACGCTTAGCTTTTTGATTGCATGTTTGAATACACTTTACAATCCATCTGGCAATTCCTCCTTTAGAGATGGGATTGCCATTGTGTGGTGGAGAGAAAGATACAAATAGTTGTTTTATCTTTCTGAAGGATTTGGTCCTGTCTGTGTAGTATAGTAGAGCTCTTCTCACATCTAAGGTGTGTAAAGCCCTTTCTGCAACAGAGTCTGTTTTCTGAAAAAAACACTGGTAACTCTACTGATTGGTTAAGGTGAAACAGAGTAATCACTTTTGGCAGGAATTTAGGATTGGGTCTAAGAACCCCTTTGTTAGGATGTATTTGAAAAAATGGTTCTTATATTGTGAATGCTTGTATTTCACTAACTCTTCTGAGAGAGGTGATGGCAACAAGGAAAGCAGTTTTCCATGTTAGGAGTTGCAGTTCACACTTATGTAACGGCTCAAAGGGGGGTCCCATGAGTCTTGTAAGGACCACATTCAGGTTCCATACTGAAGCAGGTGGTAACCTAGGTGGGATTATTCTCTTTAATCCTTCCATAAATGCTTTTATTGCAGGTACTCTAAAGAGAGATAGATGTTGTCTATTTTGTAAATACGCTGCAATTGCTGCTAGATGCAGGCGTATTGAAGAATAAGCCAAATTGGACCTTTGTATGTGTAGAAGGTAGCAAATGATATTTTGGATGGAAACATCCAGTGGATCAATGTGATTGTTGTTACAGTATATTGCAAACCGTTTCCACTTAGCAGAATAGCATGCTCTGGTAGTGGGTCTTCTAGCTTCTTTAATTATATTCATACAGTCTGGTGGTAAGTTTAAGTAACCAAACTCTAGGACTTCAGGAGCCAGATCGCCAAATTCAGTTGGCTTGGTTCTGGGTGCCTTATTTCTCCATGGTTCTGTGTTAACAGGGATGGCGTGAGCCGTAATTTCTGATGTGGAACCAGTAAGAGATCTAGTAGCGTGGTGAACGACAGCTGACATGCCCATGTGGGGGCCACTAGTATTAGTTTGAGAGACTGTTGTCTGAGCTGGAGTACTACTAGTGGAATGAGTGGGAGAGGCGGAAAAGCGTACGCAAATCTGCCTGACCAGTTCATCCATATTGCATTCCCCTCCGACCCTAGGTGTGGAAACCTGGCGGCGAAGGTTGGGCATTTTGCGTTCTCGTGGGTGGCAAACAGGTCTATTTATGGATGCCCCCACATTTGGAAGAATGGTTGAAGAACTTGTGGGTGCAACTCCCATTCGTGAATCTGTTGTGACTGGCGACTCAACAGATCTGCTATCTGGTTGTGCATTCCTGGAAGGTGTTCTACTGTCAAATGTATGTTTTGAGGGATGGCCCATCTCCAAATGTTCAGTGCAAGTTGGGACAGTCTCAGAGAGTGTGTCCCCCCTGTTTTTGTATATAATACATGGCTGTCATATTGTCCGTCCGGACTAGGACAGCTTTGGTTTGGATTTGTACTTGAAAAGTTTTGAGTGCTAGGAAAATTGCTAGCAACTCCAAATGGTTGATGTGGAACTGTTTCTGTTGATTGTTCCACTGACCTTGTGTGGTATAATGCAAGAGATGGGCTCCCCATCCTGTGAGGGATGCATCTGTCGTGAGCACTATCTGTGGAACAGGATCTAGGAACGGCCGTCCCTTTGTCAAGTTTTTGGTGTTCCACCATTGCAGAGAGTGATATGTACGGCTGTCTACCAACACCAGGTCTATGAGCTGACATTGAGCCTGATTCCACTGTTGTGCTAGACATTCCTGTAGTGGGTGCATTTGCAGTCTTGCGTGAGGAACTATAAAGATGCAAGACGCCATCATGCCTATTAATTTCATGAACACTCTGGCTTGGAGAGAGTAATGGCATTGAAAAAGGGAGACTAAGTTCTAAATACTCAGAATCCTGGCTTGACTGGGATACGCTAGAGCTACAGATGTGTTTATAGTAGCTCCTAGATATTGATGAACGTGCGAAGGCTCTAGGTGCCTCTTGGTGTAGTTTATCGTAAACCCCTAAGTTGTGCAGTGTTTGAATTGTTTGTTTTGTGTGTTGTGCACACTGGTTGAACGATTTTGCTTTCATGAGCCAGTCGTCGAGGTAGGGGAAGACATGTATTTGTTGTCTTCTAACATGTGCTGCCACTACTGCTAAGCACTTTGTAAACACTTGTGGTGCTGTTGTGACCCCGAATGGAAGGACTTTGAACTGATAGTGTTGTCCTTGTATGACAAACCTTAAATACTTCCTGTGTGCAGGATGTATTGGAACGTGAAAGTAGGCGTCCTTTAGGTCTAGTGTGGACAGAAAGTCTCCCTGTTGTAGTAGTGGGAGTATTTGTTGTAAAGTGATCATGTGAAAATTATCTGATTGTATGTAGTGGTTGAGGGGCCTGAGGTCGAGAATTGGTCTTAATGTCTCGTCCTTTTGGGGAATTAGGAAGTACAGGGAGTAAACCCCTGTTCCTGTTCCTCAAACGGAACTACTTGAATAGCATCTTTTTGTAGAAGTGCTAGAATTTTCTGTTGAAGCAGAGTTATGTGTTCTGCAGACATTGAATGCTGCCTGGGTGGTATGTTTGGGGAGGTTGCTGTGAGTTCTAGGCAGAAGCCATGTTGGACAATTTGTCTTACCCACCTGTCTGTTGTGATGGAGTTCCAGACAGGTAGGAACTGTGAAAGTCTGCCCCCCACAGGAGTGGAATGTTGAAGGGGAGGCAGAGGGAAGTCACTGTTTAGGAGTGGAAGAGGAGCGGTTGTTGTTATTACCTCTACCTCTTCCCTTGTTGTTATTGCCTCTGTATCCTCCTCTAAAGTAGCCTTTATTAGAGGAGGTTTGTGTGTGCGTTTTAAAAGATGATGTTGTATCTGCGTCGGTCTGCTTGGAGCCTCCTCTATAAGAGGAGCGGCAAAACAAACCTCTAGTTTGGTTGGATTGTAATGCCCCCATAGACTTAGCTGTGTCTGTGTCTTTCTTCATCTTTTCTAGTGTATTATCTACTTCCGGCCCGAATAATTGGTTCTGATTGAAGGACTGGTTCAGGATGGTAGTTTGTACTTCTGGTTTGAAACCTGAAATGCGTAACCATGCGTGACGCCTGAGAATAACACTAGTGTTAACTGCTCTGGATGCTGTGTCAGCTACATCTAGTGCGCATTTAATTGAGGCATTAGATATTAATTTGCCTTCCTATAAAAGCTCTGCTGCCAGATCTTTGTGTTGATCTGGTAGGTGTTCCATTAACTTTTCTAGTTGGTCGTAATGAGCCCTGTTGTAGCGTGAGAGTAAGGCTTGTGTATTTGCTATGCGCCATATGTCTGTTGCTTGTGCAGCAATTCGCTTCCCTGATGCATCAATAATCTTGGATTCTTTGTCAGGCGGGGGTGTGTCCCCAGAAGTTTGAGAATTGGCCCTTTTACTCGCATTTGACACTACCAAGGAGTCTAATGGCAGATGTCCCTTAATGTATACTAGATCAGCTGGTGCTGGTCTATACTTTTTCTCTATTCTAGGATTTAGCACCCTACACCGTACTTGATCTTTAAAAATCTCTGGAGCATGTTTAATGACTCCTTTGATCATTGGTAACATTTGGGTAGACCATTGTGACTGTTCAAAAGTGTCTAACAAGAAGTCCTCCTCAATGGCATCAGAGTGCATAGGAACCCCATGGTAAAGTGCAGCTCTGTTTAATAAATTATTAAACCCAATACTATCTGTAGGGGAAGGTTTTGTTGGGTAGTACTGAGGATCAGGGATGTCTGGTGCATTGTTTGGTGCAAAATTATATGGATCGTCATCCTTGGGATATTCTGTGTTGATATCCTCATCTAAAGGGTATGCATGTGGCTCTGGTACATCATCCCCTGCACCTAAATCATACTCCTCGTCAGTGTGGTGTGATGATGCAGGAGATTGAATAGGAGAAGTTATAGGTTCAATATATGGAGTAATAGGAGAGGAAGAAGGTGAAGGAGAGGAAGGGTGCATTGGAGAAGTTGCACAATCCTTTTTGGCAGGAACCACAGGTGTAAGTGGTGTGTCTGCTGGTCTTTTTTTATAAGGAATTGCTTCCACATGTCCAGTTTTTGGATTAATATGGACTTTTTTCTGTCTAGGATCTGGTCTAAACAGCTCTTCCTCTTCTATAATCTTCTTCGGCGTCAATTTTTTCGGTGCAGATAGAGGTTGTCTAGTGTTCTTTGCCTTAGAAGGAGTAATTGAGTCCCGTGGCAATGTTTTTGGTGCCGAAGGTTGTTTAGTCTTATCTGGGGTCTTTGGCACCGATATTGGAGGTTTCGGCGTGGAGACAGGTTTTGCTGGGCCTGTGGCGCCGGAATCTGGCATCCCCTCTTTGTTTTTGGAACCGGAAGGTTTCGGAGTCTAAGCTTTTGGGTCCGGTACGGGTTTTGGCTTTGGCACCGATGTGTCTTTTGGTACGGGTGCCGAAGTGTCCTTTTGTCTTTGGGCACCGAAGGGCGTTTTGTCTTCGGTGCCGACGAGTCGTTCGGTATCGAAGGATGTTTCGGTGCCAATGGAGGAGGTGTAATTGGCACATGGTGTTTCTTCGGTGCCGAGGCACCGGAAGGCGTATTCTCTTTCCTCGGAGCCAGGCCCGAAGGCGGGGCGTTGGAGGGTAAATTTCGGTCTCGCCTGGGCCCCATGGGCGGAGTGCTGACCGTTTCCTTTTGTTTGGGTAGTGTCTGTCGTGCAGGGGCAGATGTACTCACGGGTTGTCGAGATGGAATCGAATCGTCCGAATCCTCTGCCCCCGATATGATCTGGAGCCTCGTCCTCTGAGATATTTTCGATTGGATCTTCGTCCTCGGAGAAGTCTTCTTCGACGATCTCCTCCTCAAAGATGGCCTCCGGTGCTGGTGCTGATCCCCTCATCTCGTGTTGACGGGCCTTCCGATCCCGGATGGTCTTCTTCGATCATAAGGAGGCACAGGCTGTGCAGGTCGACTCGTCGTGTTCTGGCGAGAGACAGAGGTTGCAAACCTCGTGATGGTATCTATGAGGGAATTTTGCTCGACATACCGGGCATCTCTTGAATGGAGTTCTGTCTATGAGGCGTAGGCCGTATGGCGCCGATAGGCCCAACGGCCCGCGTCGACGCACAAGAATGTAGCTGGTGATGTCGAAAAGTCTATTTGATGTTGAAATAAGTTTATTTAAAGTTTCTCGCTTCGAAAATGAAGATAAGTCTTTTCTAGCCGGAGCGGAAAACTTTCATCCGAACCCAGTGGCGGAAAAAAACAATCAAAACAATCTGAGGATGGAGTCGATGACCATGCGCAGTATTGTCCAAGGGAGGAGTCACCTACCTTGTGACTACAAAGACTTCTTCCAAGAAGACAACAACCTGCAACCATCCGAGCCCAACACCAGGTAGCGATCTATTGCGAAGTGTAGGATCTGCAGCTCATATGCCTCGAACATGCATTTATTTTTTAAACCAGATTTAACCATGATTAACCCATGAAAATGGTGGGGTTCTCCATTTGAAACAAATACAATGTACATTAAATAAGAGCCATTTGTGGTAATAATGGGAAAGGGAAAATTTTACTTAAGCATCTGCTCGTAGCATATGGTGCAGTGGATTCACATGCTCTGCATACTTCCGTTATCTAGTGCTGGGCTCAGGCCAGATGGTGTCAGAAAAACAAAGTAACATGGAGACGATGTCCAGGCGCATTGCCAACTAAGGGAACAAGCATTTGCAATGCAATAGGTCTCGCAGTTGAAAGTGTTTAAGCTATTGCCATTGTTAATGACTTATTTATGTTACAAAAAAACAATACATAAATAAAAGGCATTGTCATTTACAATGCTAATAGCTCAAACTCTCGCAAATGTGAGACCTAGTGCATTGCAATTGCTTGTTACTAATTAGTATTATTAGTCATAGTCTAACAAGCATACCACAGTATTGTGTGTTTTGTTTTTAAGAGGGGCTCCCCAAATGTGCTGTGGGGAACTTAGGGCTGCGTTTAAGCATGAGGAGATGTGGAGTGGTCTTGCTTAGATATGTTCATGTTGGGGCGGTTGGGTGACGTCCCTGCTTGGTGGGAACAGTGTGAGCGTTTTGGCTGGTGTAAGTGGGAAGTGTTGGACGGCATGCATGGCTGTACTGGGTGCTCCGTGCACCAGCTGTTTCTGTGTTTGCATTCTTCGCACAATGCCTCTATTGTGAAACCTTCTCCGCCCCTGGTAAATATGAGGTCTGTTCTACCGGCGGTGTGTTTATTTACCCAGCCCGTGGTGCGTGTAGCAACTCATGGCTGCCTGTGCCGATGGAGAAGAGGTGTTTACTTCTTTTCTGCAGGGGGCGGCTCTGAGGTGAGGAGGGGGAGCCTGCTGCGCAGTGTGCAGCATGGGTAGGCATGAGTAGCACGTACCTGCACTCCCCGGGGCTGTGGGATCTCCCGCGGGTGGGGAGGGCTTCCCTTCGTGCCCGCACCATTCTTGGTATGCTCGGGCTGCGGGGGCGAGAGACACGGATGTGCACGGAAGTTGCAAGCGAGACACGGAAATGGGTGGCAGAAAAGTCTCACCCACAAGTTGGAACTCGTTCCTGCAGCTACGGAAATCAACATGAGAGTTTTTTAAAATGTTAATATAAATGTTTGGGAAACAGCCGTGCCAATGTGCAACGTCTCTTAGGGCTTCTCTGATGGAAACTGCAGGCACAACGGATTGGTGGGAAGACAGCCTTGCAGAGCAGGGGGGCTCGAGCGTGAGGCAAGGACACAATGCACGGATGACCAGCAAAAGACGACGGATTGGCGGACCTAAGGGAGACAGGGCGGTTACCAACCCCACTTCCAAAGAAGCCTGACCGAAAATCATCGACAATAGATCTCGCAAGCGAGCAGTGCGTGCGCTGCGTCGCAGGCGAGACCTAAAAATCACCATACCATATGACTTGAATGACTTCTTAAAAGAAACACCACGTGCAAACTTCCGAGCCCAACAGTAGATGTCAGGAGTATGCAGAGCATGTGTATCTACAGCAACATATGCTACAAACATGTATTTACTGACTGAAAGGCTTTCTTTCATGCAGACCAGACCTACTTACGTATAAAAAGCACTTTACATTTCAAAGGAACACTGAATGAATGTCTAAAGTACTGCCTTTTCAATTATTTATAGAGACAGAGGAAATTCAAGTGGGACAATGATGGGAAATGTTGATTAACACCTTTCTAGGCACAACAGAAGGATATTTCCTCCCAAGAAGGCATGCACACTACCTGCAGTAGGCTTTAGTTTCCTGCTTTGAATAGCTTCATAAGAACAAACAATTTTGTGGTATGATCGCACACAAATTTAATCAGTTGCCCAGAGTGGATTGCTAGTCAGACCCCTCCTCCTGTCCTGCCTTAGACAAGTGCAGACATTAGTACAGACTTTACGGTAGCTGGGAACTGCACTCAAGAACTGAGAGACACAGGTTTGCATGTCTCTGGGGAGCATGTCTAGGGTTCTGGGTGAGAAAGTCTTTGGCTTTATTGAAGTAAGCAATTCAAGCGATCGATTGTGTGATATATCAGTGCGTTATACTTTTCTCAACTTGATCATTTATGATAGCTGTATGGAGAAGGTCCTGGTGTATTAACAGTGTGACGACAAACACCAACCTGGCAGAAACTTTTTCCCTATGTATAGTCTGAAAATGCCAAACAAAGGGAAAGCAAACAACCAGAAAGGCCTAGACAAACACTTATTATTTTGACAAACATAGTATCAGAAGTAGAAACCCTTGTTTTATACATTTGTGGGTGAAAATAAAAAAAGAATGATAATTTCTTACTTTACAGCTTTTTTAGCGCTGAAACTATCCATTGGTTTCACAGAGTAGGAGTCACTCAGGTCAAAAAGGCTGGCATTACCAGTCTTTCCAAATGGAAGAGCGATTTTCAAGCCAATATGAGGAATCATTTTCTTCACACGTCCCAAGACAACAGAACCTTTAGCCAGGGAATTGACTCCTGCAGAAAGAAGTACTGGGTGTTACAAAAGAAAATGAACATATGCAAAAACCGACATCAAGAGGCGATGTGGTCTAATAGCTAAGCAGTGGATCTGGAACCTGGGTCCTAATCCAAAATCCAACACTTGACTGTAATTCATATATGTTTTTGGGCAAATTATTTAATCTGTATTTGCTTATGGAACCAGTTACAAAGCCTTTCATCACACTCTTTCTAGTGGCTACTCTAACCGAAGAGTCCACACCATGAAAATAACTGAGGTGCCAGAGTGGATCGAGAAATTCTCCCAGTAACCACTCTTGAGCATGGACTGGTGAAACAGTGTGGTTCCGCAGTGATCTTAGACTGCCTCTATAGTGATGGAGCTGGGCCACCCCTCCCACTGATGTCTGTTCTTAACTTCCTATTTCAGGGTCCTTAGATGTGGAACATTGTAAATAAATTGTAGGTGTCAGTTTATGCTAAATCTAACTAGGGACCTTACTAACATGTGCAGATATCCATTCCTCAGAAAGGGAAGAAAGAAGGGCTCTGAGGAGTCCGCAGTTAGATAGTGTGTTACCAAAGGTAATTAACTTGTAGTTCTGATGCATACTTCTATCCACAGATTCCTCCCCTTTAGAATGGATACCAAAGCAATACCTCCCAAAGGTGGAGGGTCGGAGGAGTGGACTCAAAACAGGAGGTTTTTCAGGACAGAGATGGCAAAATGACCAATTACGCAAATCTGGCTATCAAGGTAGTAGAGCTTGATGAACGTATACACAGACGCATAAGTCATAGCCTGGCAGATGTCCAGGACAGCCCCTTTCCTTGCTAATGCAGTTGTTGCAGGTTGTGCCCTGTTGAAATGTGCACATGGTTCTTCAGAGGGCTCTTTTCTGGCCATGTCATAACAATCTTAATACTAAGGATTATCCACTGGGACAGAGTCCTCTTCTGTACCTTTTTTCCTTTCTTGGTCCCAGTGAAATCCACAAAGAGCTTAGTGTCAACTGGATGGCCTTTTGTACAATCAAATTAAGAGCTCGGGCTCTTTTAGGTTCAAGCCAGTGAAACCTCTCCTTCTCTTTCAAGAGGTGTGGAGAAGCAGATAAGGATGGTAGAGTATTCAACAGTCCTGATATCAATGGAGGACATCACTTCTGGCAGGAAGGCAGCCCAAACCCTTGGCAGACATTTGTAAGGAAAGAAAGTGCTGTTCAGGAGGGTACAACAAAAGTGCCCGTAAGTTCATTCACATGGACTAATTCCCATTGCAGATGGAATGCATCTCCCAATGACTCTAGCATACAAAAGGGAACTCTAGCATACAAAAGTTTTGACACTGCATGTTCTTAACTGTAGCACACAGACATAGCAAGGGTAAGTGCCATTGTTTGAAGATACCTAGGGCCACTTCTGGCTGGAGACAATTTGTGTGGTTCTTCACATGACTCGTTCAGCTCATTGGCTCTGGTGTTCAGGGACCTTGCCAGGTGGTTGGCAATCGGAAAGATGAGCTGGTGGTCTAGCCATCTCCAAGGCACATGGCCTCGGTCTAGATTCTACTCCGTCTTGTTTGTTGCAGTACCAGTTTGAAATCTTGTTTTCCATGTGGAGCTGCATCAGAATACCTCTCTCATTTGGCAGGAAGGCTTTAAGAGCCAACTGGACAGCACACAGCTCGAAACTTCTGATATGAAGATGATGCTCCACTGTGGACCAGAAGCGACTGATCGTCACCTCTCAGAGAAGACACCTTCCCTTACCCTCACGTCAGTAGTGATGCGTCTATTACAACTATGAAGTCTGCATGGGAAAGAGAAAGTATACGTAGGCCAGTTCTCTCCTGAGCCATATCTTGAGAGATCTATATGGAGTCGGAGAGACAGCCCTGCTAGGCCAACTGAAATCTGAGGTTTCACAGTAGGGCATACATGTGCAATCTGGCCTATAGTACAAGGAGGATGCACATGGCTATGAGCCCAAGAAACCTCAGACCATCCTCACCAAGGCATCAAGGTTATATCCTGAATGTCCCAAACTTGCCACAGTGGTGAAAAGGCCTTGCCATCACTGTGGTCCAAAATGACCCTATAGAGTGAATCCTCCATATAGGCCTCAGGTGGGACACTGTTTCACTGATGAAAACTCCCAGTGAGGTCCAGTATAGGCCTGAGGCCTCTGTCCTCCTCCAGCACCAGAAAGTAGCGAGACAAGCATCCAGCGGCAGCAGCCATAAACAATGGGTGGTATGGCGTGTAGGGTCGCGTGTGAGGCCTGAGGGTGGGGGGGTATTTGTGTTGCATCTCATAGTGTCGCATCACATTGTGCCACCTCTCCTCTTCTTGCTGGGGCCTAGCAGCCCCTGGGACAGGCATTGCAGAGGAGCTGCCACTACAAGCATCCTTTTTTTCCCTCATAGTTTGACAACTATTCACTGGCACCCTTCACCAGCAAAAGGTTGATTTCCACAATTAAGAGTAAGCCTTGGTCTTCTGTCTGTTGCTGTGACATAGGAGGAATATGAGGCTAACAAGAAATGGACAGTAGGCCTCTTTAAACAATCTGTAAACCCACTGGTCTGACTGGCTGCGGGTCCACAAGGACAAATCAAAACAACTTTGAGGCCACTGTAGAAGTGAAGGAAGTAGATGAATGCTCGCCCTGCTGATGTGAATGGGTTCAATCACCACCACATCCTCTACCTCAAAAAAAGGCAGAGTTGGTTGCTGCACCAGGGGAGAAGGTTAACATTGCAGGTAAGCTAGGCCTCTGGACAAAACCCTACATTTCCTATACTGCTAGTGGATATGGCAGGCTAGTGACAAACCCCCCAAATGTGTGCTGTGGCACATAGTCTTTAAATTGGTTAGTCACCAAGTCAGGTTTTTCTCAAAACATTTCTCCAAATATTCCTCAAAGAGTATGTTGATGGGAGATACCAGGATGTCCACAAATAACACACATTCTACCATCAAACTGTTTTTCTGTGACCTAAACTGGGTCTGATAGACCGGCCTACACCCTCTGTGGTGTCCAAGCAAATGCGCAGTACATATTTTGCTGCATCTTGGCCATACTGAATCATTTGTGCAAGAGATACTATATTATCAGTATGTGTAAAGCATTACTTATCACCCAAGGGGTATTCAGAGGATGGAGTAGGTGTGAAGAGATGCCCTCAGATCTTTCGGGATGACAGAAAAGATCTCAGGAACTATGTCCCAGAAAGAATAGATGTACCTGCCCAGAAGGGACACTATATTCAAAAAGCATAAGAAAGCCAGGGTAAGCCGACTAATACATATTTTTTGACAAAGGCACTATATTATTTGATTCTTTGTCTGGTTGGTTAAAGGGGGAAGAGATCTTGAAGTTACTTTACTCAATAATGCCTACACTACTAGGATTTCAGGCCTGGGGTGTTTTGTCGGGAATTTGTCGCCGGGATACAAGTTGACTGACAGAAGAGTTGAGCATCATTTTTTACAAGGAAAGTGACTAGCGTAGTCCTTGAAGCCAGAGGGAAAGCTGGAACTAGTGTCAGTAAAAGCCCAGAAGTGGCTTCTCAGAGGGCAGGTGCCTCTGAGGGAGGACCTCCTGGCGAAGTCCAACTGGACACCCCTGCAGCCCAATGAGGCCCAAAGGCACAGCACATGGAGCCAGTAAGGTCTATGCAGCACAGTCTCATTGAAGGCTGGGTCGACAATGGGCCAAATAATTTAGGGTGCAAAAGGACCAACTGTGGAACCAGATCAGATCTGGAAGGCTCTGGAGGCGATAGGCTCCTTGAGTGTCAACCTTGGGACTTCTTGTCTGCTTTTATATGGCAAGATGAGGTGGAGTACCACTTGGATTTCTTGCGCTTTTTGCATATTTTTGATGTTGACTTACCTGAAGACTCTAAATAAGAGGAGACTTGGAGCGGATGCAGTCCTGTGAACTTCAGTGGCTCCGCAACTTGGAAGACTGTCTCAAAAGCAACCTTGTATTACGTTTGGTCACAAGAGCTGTGTGACCTCTGATGTTCAGCAATGGAGAGTTGCACCTCCCGCTCTTGGATTGCTGTCTGGTACATGAGCGAACATTCCTCTTATGAATTTGAGTCGGGACCAAAGTCCAGGCACCAAAGACCCAGATCATGTAGGTTGATAACTGACATCTACTTCATACAGTCATGGCACAGGCTGAATTCTGATGTGTTCAGGGGCAATATGTTGTCTGGTATACTCTCTGAATGTATTTTGGAGTTGTCAGAGAACTGATAACGTTCGGAGTCAAGCTGTGGATCCGCACTGAAGAGCGCAGAAAGAAAGAAACAGACGTACAGGCTAGCGACTATACACTGGCCCACTCCATCAGGGTGCTAAGAGATTGTCATAGAGCCACACTGAACCACCTCCAGAGGAGTCATTGCTGGAAGAATTTTCCAAATTTAATCGGGCACCTGGATATTCTCAAAGTGAGGAATATGCAGTTAGCAGTATCCACCAGAAACTTTTAATATGTAACAAATGTAATACAACTGTATATATGTGAAAAGAAAGATCATTGCGGCATACAAGTGTGAAAATTCCCAATTGATGTACGGTGTTATTAATTTCCACTTTATAAAGGTCATTATTTACATATATAATATAGTCGGTCCAGAACAGGTTCTGTAGTGGTGTAAGCTTAAATTATCATTGTTCGCCACCTCCGATAACAGTTTAAAAGAATAACTGACTGGTAACTAAACTTTTAGCATTCATGGTGCCTCTTTGTGCATTAAAATATCTCAAGTGGCAAAACTGGTTTCTGAAAAGTATCCATCCTGCATATGGGCCTATGTATCATCATGGGTGCAATAGCTGGAAACTGATAAACCACAGACATTTATTTTGAATAGTTTTTTCAAAAACTATATCAAGAGAATGTTAAAAAAAATTTTTTAGCTCAAGCGTTTACATGTTTCTCACAATACTGTTTTTTAGTGGAGTGTCTATAGTGTTTTTGCAAAAGCAGTTAACAACCCATTTATCGAGATGAGGCAACAAATATGTGAAGGTTTGAGAAAAGTTAAGAAGCAGAAATTAGACAATAGAAGAAGTGGGAAAAAACTAGGTAGACTGTAGAAAGAAAACCAATTCATGGATGATACATAAACGTGAAATAGACGCACAATATTTAAATTTACGGATCCATATTCATTTCTCATAATTAGCTAAAGATGCAACTCTCTCAAAATAACACTACTGGTCTTTCTCAATCACAAAATACATTCATAAATGTTTTCATAGCATTTTAGCTGGACTACATTTATGGCAAAAAAACAACAAGGTGATGAAAGGAATACCTCATTTGGTCTCAGCAAACAGCAATCACTAGGTCCATTGTTATTGCACACTAAGCCACCACAGACTTATACCAGCCCCAAGGAAATCAGCTTTGTTCCTGCTCCAACCGCAGCTGCCCATCCTGAACTGCCAAGACACCTTCAGATGGGAAATGTTTGACTTGGCCCTTCCTGCAGTGTCATACCCATCCATTTTGCCTTAACTCCTCTATTTTTGATTAAGTCATTGTTATTGGTCTTAGGACTCTGCCCACTTTACCACTTCTGACCAGAAACAAAAAAAGGGCTTGTGGTCTCTCTCTAAAACATGATAGAATTGGCTTATACCCAATTGGAATATTTTTTGTGTGTAGGTCCCTAGTAAAGTGGCACTACCTGTGCCAGGGTGTGTAAATTAAACTCCACTAGTGGGCCTGCAGCACTGATTGTACCACCCACTTAGGTATCACTTAGAACATGTCTCAGGCATGTCATTGAAGCCTGTGTGTGTGTGGTTTTAAACTGCCATTTTGACCGGGCAAAATAAACCTTTTGCCAGGCCCAAACCTCCTTTTTAATAGGTCACCCCTGCACAACCCAAAAGGCATGCACTTTTAAGTTTTGTGTGTCTTGGTAATGAAAGACTCTTAAATTCATGTTTCTCTACTGCAAGGCCTACCTCTCCCATAGGATAACATTGGAGTTACATTATTACATTTTGTAAGTGTACATTCCAAATGGGAACAGGTAAGCGGTTCATGTTTCGCGTCTCTGGAATATCAATTTAACATCCTAACTTATGGTGAAGTTGGATTTTAAATTTAAATTCTGAAAATGCAATGTTTAGAAAGTAGGCATTTTCTTGCCATAGCCATTTGGTTCCTGCAGCCTGTCTCTTGGACACATAACTGGGGGTGGGTGACAGCTGGGCTTAGTGTATTACTCTAATAGATAGCCACACTCAATAAGGAGCTTAGGAGTGAGTAGATGGGCCATCACTGGCAGGATGAGAGGGAGGAGCTGAGCCCAGCGCCAATTACACTTGAATAGACTCCGACCTGTCTCACAAAGGGCTACAAACCCACTGAAATTAGCCTGTGCCAGAGCCAGAAAGGCAAGGCAGCCGTGCACTTCAAAGACATGCTTCTAAAAGCTTCTCCAACTTCAAAGGCACGACTAGGAATAAATACTGGACCTCAGACAGCACCACTTCAGTAAACTTCTGGATCTGTGGATACTCTGCCAGGAAGAAAGATTGCTGTGCTGCTGAAAGAACTGCTGCTCTGAAGGACTGCTGTCCTGCTGCCCTCTTACCTAGATGAGAGGACTGGAACTGCATCTTTTGAACACAGAGTGACTTCAGGGTCTAGTTGCTGGGCTCCTGATCTGACGCCTCAGGAACACAACAGGCTTCCAACATCCCTGCTCTTGCACCTGGATTCCGCCATCTGCAAGTTTACCCTGCCAAGCAGTACCACCCCGGTCCTGGGCCCCTGTAAGTGAACTTAAGTGATCTGCTGGCCTCTGTGGATCCAGTGGAACTGACCTCTCCTCTGCAGCCCGGTGCAAACCCAAGCAGAAATTATGCACCAGCACTACTGTGTGGACTGGACCAGTCGCAGAGACCAGCATCTGTGCTGCTGACCATCGGAACCGCCACTGCTCAACGCATTCTTGAGGTAGGCCCTTGAAAAGCATCCTTTTTCTTAAACCTTTATTTTTTAGTTTTACAAAACAACACAATATGAACAAGTCAGCAGACAGACGTTTGCATGACGAGAGGCACAGTACACATGACACAATGAGATTGTATTACACACAGTTTGTTTCAGGGATACAGGACAATCGATATTCCCAGGTATTGACTGGGCACTTCGGACGTGTGTCATAGGCATCTATTGTTGCTCAGGGTGTTGGGATCATTGTCAGGGTATCACGCCTGCCTCATCACCCATGCAGTCACTGTGCATCGAGGTCGTATCCTAGTAAGTGCTGACTAGGGCCTGCAGTCAGCTAGGTCATCATTCACCTTCCTTTTGCCATATGACTGGAAAAGGAGTAATGTAGAGCATGCCAGATCAAGATCAGTGTCTGGTCTCTGGCTCCCATCAGTCACCACTCGGAACCGCCCTTCATCATTTGGGGCTCCGAGGACCAACACAATACTAGATCTTGGTTCTCTAGCAGAAAGGAATAAACCTTCCTGTTAGTTAGTATGTGTTGGTATTATGGTCAAGACCATGTGTGTTGGTAAAGTAACTGACAGGGTTAAAAAGAGGGTGGTGGTGTGCGGTGCAAGGAAAAACCAAGGAAGACAATAAAGGGGGTAAGTAAAATTGGTTTTAAGGAGCAATAGAAAAATTTTAATAGGGTATAGCTCCTAGCACCAATATTAAAAATAGCCAAGACAGGGTAATAACTATGACCTGTCTAGTGGTGTAACGTGGTCGACATGTTTCAGCAAAAACCGGCCAATAGCCTTGCTTTCTTCAGGACCTTAAATATACAGCTACTGCAAACAAAGAAACCAAATGTGACAAAAGTGTAACAAATAAGTGAAATATAGTATAGGAACAACACTGAGAAGTCACCTGAACCTCCAGGTGTGTCTGTTCCAGATCTTCTCACATAGTCAGCAGTGCGCTGAAATAAAAAAGGCATGGCATGAGCTAATCCCTCCATACCTGTCCGAAATGAGCCTGCTCGTTGCACCTGTTGCAATCATCAACATAGGTGTAGTTCACGTCTCAGGATCTGAACAATCACACTGACCAGACTAGTGCACAACAATAATCGTGGAAATTGAACAATTTCAAGTTTCACAGGATGCTTCTTACCTGGCTAGTAAGAAGTGTACACCTCACCCCGCCTGGCTGTACACTTCTTACTAGCCAGGTAAGAAGCATCCTGTGAAACTTGAAATTGTTCAATTTCCACGATTATTGTTGTGCACTAGTCTGGTCAGTGTGATTGTTCAGATCCTGAGACGTGAACTACACCTATGTTGATGATTGCAACAGGTGCAACGAGCAGGCTCATTTCGGACAGGTATGGAGGGATTAGCTCATGCCATGCCTTTTTTATTTCAGCGCACTGCTGACTATGTGAGAAGATCTGGAACAGACACACCTGGAGGTTCAGGTGACTTCTCAGTGTCGTTCCTATACTATATTTCACTTATTTGTTACACTTTTGTCACATTTGGTTTCTTTGTTTGCAGTAGCTGTATATTTAAGGTCCTGAAGAAAGCAAGGCTATTGGCCGGTTTTTGCTGAAACATGTCGACCACGTTACACCACTAGACAGGTCATAGTTTTTACCCTGTCTTGGCTATTTTTAATATTGGTGCTAGGAGCTATACCCTATTAAAATTTTTCTATTGCTCCTTAAAACCAATTTTACTTACCCCCTTTATTGTCTTCCTTGGTTTTTCCTTGCACTGCACACCACCACCCTCTTTTTAACCCTGTCAGTTACTTTACCAACACACATGGTCTTGACCATAATACCAACACATACTAACTAACAGGAAGGTTTATTCCTTTCTGCTAGAGAACCAAGATCTAGTATTGTGTTGGTCCTCGGAGCCCCAAATGATGAAGGGCGGTTCCGAGTGGTGACTGATGGGAGCCAGAGACCAGACACTGATCTTGATCTGGCATGCTCTACATTACTCCTTTTCCAGTCATATGGCAAAAGGGAGCGTTATACCTTCTCTGTCTGCGATAATTAGCCTGTCTTACTATTGACCCTCTGGTACTGTTTTGTGATTAATGTAAGGAGGGCATGTATTCAGAGCAGGTCATTAAATTGCCCGTAGGTCCCCTTTAATGTATGTATTCTGGACATCATTCACCTTGCCATCCAGTCTACTGAGCTTCATGTGTCTCTCCTCTGCTAAGGACTATTCATAAACATCTTTATGCCAGTGTGTCATCTCGGGTGCCCTCTGCCCCATCGATGTTGGTGGAGACTCTCTGTCATGCTAAAACTAAGACCAACTGTAGGAATTTGGATGGTATCTTCCTGCCCTTCCATCGCTTTATGTTACCTAAAAGACAACATTGAAGGGAAAGTGTCATGTTCAAGTGTGTGGTTCTGGTAATGCAGACTACCTCCTGTCTCCAGAAGTCCTGTACCTCTCGGCACTGCCAAGCTGAATGCATAAAGCCTGCCAACTGGCGCCACAGCATGGGTAACTTTTGGGGCTTGTCAGAGACATACGGAGCATTACTCTAGGGGTAGGATAAGTCCCATGGAGGACATTGTTGTGTACCAATTGAAAGTAGGCGTTGCAAGAGACAATGTAGGTTAGTTCATTAACTTAAGCCCAATCACCGTCATCCAATGGATTGTCGAAGTCCAGGTCCCAGGCTGCACAATCCCCGGGTCCGCACACATAGATCAATACAGCAGCTAAATCAAATGATGACCCAAGCCGCAGCCTATGAGGGTCTCAAGCATTTGTGAAGGTCTGGAAGCGGAGGAATAAATTGACCAAACCACCCAGCCCATTTATGCCAGGGCTGCATGGTGCAGGAAATGACCAGGCCTAAGTGCGAATTCCTGGCGGGCCTCCTTGAAGGAGATAAAGGTCTCTCCGGGGTAAAAATTGCCGAAGAGGTTGCACCCTTTCATCTGCTGATATGACATGTTTTCCATTATCTAGTTTTAGTGTCCAAATCAATTGTTCTTTGTGGAATGGGGCACATTTCAATAGGGTTCGCACATATTGGTGTCATGGCAGAGCCATTAGTCGAACTATGCAGGGAAGTGCCTGCGAGATCCCTGCGCACTCCATCAATAATTCTTCCCGACGTTCTGCCTTGCCTCTGCCAGCCAGTAGGCGTTTCTCCCAGTTCTCATCTGGGTCAGACCAACGAGCTACATGCTGGAGTTGTACTGCATAATAATAGGGGTCAATGCGCGGAGCTTCCAGCTCCCCCCCCCCCCCCCCCCCCCCCCCACCACCACCATCCTTATTTCTACTCCTTAGAAGGGAGGGGTGGAGCATAGAATGGCAGCAGAGTGATGGTTTGGCCAACATGGAACAGAGTCACAACTTTTGGAAGAAAATGTTGTAGTACGAAGAACCAGCATGTTCTCGAAAAAGGTGGTGTATGGTTGATAAACACACAGAGCCTGAAGCTCACTCACATACTGAGCCTATGGCAACAAGGAACACAGTTTTGATGGTGAGGGACAACATCAGAGCCATAGGCTTATCAGAGAGGTGTGTTAGACATCTGCTGCATGCCCACAGTCAATAAATGATACGCACAACTCAATAAGAAGATTCACACCAATTTATAAAACTAACACGCATCTTTATATAAATTTAGGAATTAGATTACAATTAGTTAAGTATGTTTCGAGATAGAAATATTTACATTTAAAAAAAAGGAAAATGCTACTACCAGTATGCATCTGTTCTTGGCATGTAGAGCTGCAGAGTTACACACTGTGCATAGATGGCCACCTAGTGTTGGGCCCGGATGTTTGCAGTTTGTTTTGTTGTAGAAAAGTCTTTGGAAGTCACGCAATAGGCGACTCCTCCTTTGGATGATACTGCGCATGGGCATCGGCTCCATCCCCAGATTGTTTTTCGCCACTAGGGAAGTAATGGAGCTGTACAAGAAGTAGTGATGTCCATGTGATTTGTATCTAATTAAGATAATACTGGAACAGATACAGGTAGCTGGGGAGGCGGGTGGGCATGTGTAACTCTGCAGCTCTACATGCCAAGAACAGATGCATACTGGTAAGTAGCATTTTCTGTTCGAGGCATATGAGCTGCAGATTACACACCGTGCATAGATTGTATAGCAGAACCCACACCTAGCGGCGACCACCAGTATCCGTAGCAGCAGTTTGAAACAGAGTTTTTAGTACAGCCTGGCCCACAGTGGCTTGTTGTTTAGTTTGCACATCTACACAATAATGTTTTGTGAATGTGTGCGGTGTAGACCATGTAGCTGCTTTACATATATCATCTAGGGGAACGTTCCCTAAGAATGCCATTGAAGCCCCTATTTTCCTTGTAGAATGGGCTTTTGGAGGAATTGTGAAGTAGTGTGGCTCACTGGTTAGAGGCGGCAGACCCGAGAGCAGAGGACGGCCCGGGACCAGGGTTCGATTCCCGGCGCGGCAGGTTTCTGGACCAGGGTCAGCGGACTCGATAATTCTCTCGCCTCGGTGCCCACTCTGATCAGCGATCACACTCGGCAACTCTGGGCATTAGCTTGCCTCATCTTCACTAACGGCCCCACCAGACCGCCGGGGATGCCTGGTCTCACCCTGAAGATACCCATTAAGGGACCATCTCTCAGGGAAGCCAGGAAGGGTTTCGCAGCGGTCGAAGCGCCTTGGGACCCTACGGGTAAGTAGTGCGCTATATAAATGCCTATACATTTACATTTACATTTAACGTACGTTTAGCTTTTTGGTAACATATTTGTATGCATTTAACAATCCACCTAGCTATCCCTGATTTTGATATGGGGTTGCCTTTATGTGGTGGTGAAAAAGACACACAAAGTTGTTTAGTCTTACGAAAAGTTTGTGTCCTTTCGATGTAGTACAGTAATGCTCTTTTGACGTCTAAGGTGTGTAGAGCTCTTTCTGCGACTGTTTGTGGCTGCAGGAAAAAAACGGGTAGTTCAAGAGATTGATTTAGATGAAATGGTGAAATGACTTTTGGAAGGAATTTAGGATTAGTGCGTAGAACACTTTGTTATGATGCATTTGCAAAAAGGGTTCTTGAATGGTAAATGCTTGAAGTTCACTGACCCTTCTGAGAGAAGTAATAGCTACTAAGAAAGCTACTTTCCAAGTTAGGTATTGTAATTCTCATTTATGTTACGGTTCAAAGGGAGGTTCCATTAACCGTGTAAGAATAACGTTTTAAGTTCCACACTGGCGAAGGTGGTGTTCTGGGAGGGATTATTCTTTTGCGTCCTTCCATGAAAGCTTTTATAGCGGGTACTCTAAACAGAGATAGATGTTGGCTATTTTGTAAATATGCTGCAATGGCAGCAAGGTTTAGTCTGATAGACGTGTAAGTTAAATTACACTTTTGAAGGTGTAATAGGTATCCTATGATGTGCTGAATAGACGCATCTAAAGGATTTATGTGGTTGTTTTGACAGTATATTACAAATCGCTTCCACTTAGCAGCATAACATGCTCTTGTAGTGGGACGTCTAGCTTCTTTAATGACGTTCATGCATTCTGGAGGAAGGTTAAGGTAACCGAACTCTATGACTTCAGGAGCCAGATCGCTAGGTTGAGCTGAGCTGGGTCTGGGTGTCTGATCTCTCCATGGTTCTGTCTCAAGAGACGTGGAGATAGGCTTAGTTTTTGGGGTGGTACCACAGATAGTTGCAGCAGTCTGGTGTACCACGGTTGTCTGGCCCAAGTTGGAGCTACTAGAATGAGTGTTAGGAATGTTGCTGTAGCTTGCGTATTACTAACGGAAGTAGTGGGAGAGGAGGAAAAGCGTACGCAAATTTTACGGGCCAGTTCATCCATACAACATTGCCTTTGGACAGCGGATGTGGATATCTGGGGGCGAAGTTTGGGCATTTTGCGTTTTCGTGGGTTGCGAAGAGGTCTATCTGAGGTTGTCCCCACATTTGAAAGAACGGTTGAAGAACTTGTGGATGAAGTTCCCACTCATGGATCTGCTGTGTCTGCAGACTTAGAAGATCTGCCATGGTGTTTTGTACTCCTGGAACGTGTTGGGCTAATAGGAAGATTTTTAGTGGTATAGCCCATCTCCATATCTGCTGAGCTAACAGAGAGCTGCAGAGAGTGTGTTCCCCCTTGTTTGTTTCTGTAGTACATGGCTGTCATATTGTCTGTGCGGACTAAGACAGCTTTGTCTGTTACTTGTTTTTGGAATGCTTTTAGGGCAAGGAAAACAGCCAGTAACTCAAAGTGGTTGATGTGGAGTAACTTTTGTTGCGGTGTCCACCCGCCTTGCATGGTGTGATGCAGTAGGTGAGCGCCCCAGCCGGAGAGCGATGCGTCCGCTGACAGGATTATCTGAGGAACTGGCTCTAGGAACGGTCGGCCCTTTGAAAGATTTTTGGTGCTCCACCATTGCAGAGAGCAATGAGTCAGACTGTCTACCAACACTAGGTCTGTTAATTGACCACAAGCTTGGTTCCATTGGCGTGCTAGGCACTCTTGAAGTGGACGCATTTGCAGTCTTCCCTGAGGTACTATAAATATGCAAGATGTCATCATTCCTATGGGCTGCATGAACACTTGAGCTGGAAGCGAGTGTTGCAGTTTGAATTTTGTTAGGAGAGTTTGTACACTTGTTATCCTGTTTGGAGAGAGATATGCTAGTGTTAGTTGGGTGTTTATTGTAGCGCAGAGATATTGTTGTATGTGTGAAGGTTGCAGATGTGACTTGGTGTGATTTACTGTGAATTCCAAGTCGTGAAGCAGTTAAATAGCGTGTGTTGTACACACTAGCTGTTTGAGCTGGCTTTTATGAGCCAATCATCTAGGTATGGGAAGACGTGAATCTGTTGTCTTCTTAAGTGTGCTGCTACTACTGCTAGGCATTTGGAAAACACCCGTGGCGCTGTTGTGACTCCGAATGGGAGCACTTTGATCTGGTAGTGCTGCCCGTCTAGCACAAATCTGAGATATTTTCTGTGCGCTGTGTGGATAGGAATGTGGAAGTAGGTGTCCTTGAGATCTAGAGTGACAAGGAAGTCGTTTTGTAACAGGAGTGGAAGGACTTGTTGGAGTGTGACCATATGAAAATGATCCGACTGTATGCAAATGTTTAGAGGTCTGAGGTCTAGGATAGGTCTTAGAGATCAGTCCTTCTTTGGGATTAGAAAATATAGGGAGTATACTCCTTTGTTTTGCTGATGATTTGGGACTATTTCTATTGCATTTTTCTGCAGGAGGGATATTACTTCCTGTCTGAGCAGTGTTAAATGTTCTTGTGACATTGGACGCTACTTGGTTGGTATGTTTGGTGGGGTGGATGTTCTCTCTAGATAGTAACCTGATTGAATTATTTGAAGCACCCACTTATCTGATGTGATGTTTTCCCAGGCTGGTAGGAATTGTTGTAGTCTCTCCCCGACAGGAGTGAAATGGGACGGGGGAAGGGGAGTCATTGGGCCGGGGTAGAGGCAGAGCAGGAGTTGTTATTTTTACCTCTGCCTTTGTTATTGTTACCCCTGTAACCACCCCCCCTTTGGTAGCCCTTACTGTAGGTGGACTGTGTAGGGGCTTTGTACGAGGTAGAAGGTGTGTCCGAAGAATATGCCCTGATGGCACCTCGATCGGACGAGCGTCAAAATGAACGACTGGGAGCCTGCGACTGCAGGGCTCCCATAGATTTGGCGGGATCTGTATCCTTTTTCATTTTTTCCTTTTTCATTTTTTCAAGTGATACCTCTACATTAGGTCCGAATAAGTGTTGCTCATCGAAGGGTTGATTAAGTATGGCACTTTGAACTTCAGGTTTGAACCCTGATATGCGTAGCCAGGCATGTCTACGTAATAAAACACTGGTGTTAACTGCCCTGGACGCAGTGTCTGCTGCATCAAGTGCACACCGAATAGAGGTGTTTGTAATATTTTTCCTTTCTTGGATAAGCTCATTTGCTCTATCTTTGTACTTATCGGGGAGGTGCCTCATAAGTGATTCTAATTCGTCACAATGTGCCCGTCATATCTGGCCAATAATGCTTGTGCATTGGCAATACGCCACATGTTTGCTGCTTGAGATGCAGTTCTTTTCCCTGATGCGTCAAGTAGCTTAGACTCTATCTGGTGGAGGAGCTTCACCTGATGTTTGTGAGTTTGCTCTCTTGCGTGCGTTGGAAACTACAAGTGAGTCTAGTGGTACTGGACCTTTAATATATTCTGGGTCTGTAGGGGCAGCTTTATATTTTTTCTCTATACGAGGGTTAATGACCTGAGTTCTGACTGGGTCCTTGAAGACTTCAGGAGTATGCTTAATCACTCCTTTAAGCATTGGTAAAATGGACGAGGACATTTGTGCATTATCAAAGGTATCCAATCCTTCTGGCCAATGATAAACCGTTATGCCTGATGCTGACAGAGACATGGCTAGGAGATTCATCTAACCCCGATATAGCCATAGCAATTCCCCCAGAATATAATATCTACAGGCAAGACAGATCGAAAGGGAGGGGCGGTGGTGTGGCACTGGTAGTGAACAAACTCGTCGCCTGTTCTATTATCCCTATGGATGACATCACAGGATCAGAATTCCTTGCTTTTACTATAGCATTGGCGCCCCATCAATCTTTTAAAGGGCTTTTAGTTTACAGGCCCCCTGGACCAGTGGGATCCTTTTTTGACGAGCTCCAGTCGGCAATCTCGACGCTGGCTCTGAGAGCTGAGCATTGTATACTGGCTGGGGACTTTAACTTCCATATGGAGGAGAAACAGGACCCTGAAGTGATCAAATTGGTTGATATCACAGCCTCCTTAGGTCTTGCCCCCTACCTTTCCGGTCCAACGCATGAAAAGGGTCATACCCTGGATCAGGTTTTCTCCACGTCTCCCTTGGAGGTGTTGGCACTTTTGCCGGTGCTTTGGTCAGACCATAGGCTGGCTAAATTCTATATATTTGGCACAAAGAAACCATCTAGCATTGCTCCTAGGCAGCAGGGTCGAGCCACTAGGGCTCTTCATTGGGTGACTCCTGAAATGTTAGCCCAGGCGGCCCTTGATCATCTTTGCCCTGTGACGGGAGACTTGGAGAGGGATCTAGAGTCCTTGCAAGCATGGTTCATGGATAGGCTGAACGATCTAGCCCCTGAGATGGCCCCCCGATTAACATCTAAGCGGGTTTCGGCTCCTTGGTTCACTGAAGCATATCGGTCTCTCGACGGCAGTGCAAGGTGGCGGAAAGGGCATGGCGGTCTCAATATGATCCCATGGCTAGGCTTGCCTATAGGACAGCGGTTAAAGCATACCATCGGGACATTCTCCTTGGAAAGAAAGATTACTTGGCAAGGAGGATAGAGGCCGCTTCAAATTCCTGCAAAGAGATGTTTACGATCGTCAGGGAGTTTACTGCCCCTCGACCCAATTCAACCCAGGCTACCCCCTCTGAGCCGTGGGTTTCTGCTCTTGATGATTTTTTTACCACCAAGATCAAACTGATTCAGGATTCTTTTCCCTCGGAGGTGGTTGAAGTACCCCCTAGTTTTGAGGACGGCTCTGCTTTGGTGGCCCCGGTGGGTCCAGTTCTGGCGGATTTTCCGCCTATTTCAGCTATATCTTCACTGGCACTTATGGCCAATCTTAAATCTGGGTCGCCTCTTGACCCTTGTCCGGCCAAATTTCTGGCTAAAATAGCTGAAGTGGTGAATCTGCTGGCAAACCCACTTTTGAATCTCTCCTTGAGTCGGGGGTGGTACCACAGGTCTGGAAACAGGCGAATGTTATCCCCCCTCCTTAAGAAACCTGGTCTTGATCCTGAGGTTCTGGCCAACTACAGGCCGATTTCTCTTCTTCCTGCGCTGGTCAAGATCTTGGAGAAGCATGTGCACACCATGCTCTCCAATTTTCTGGAATCGTACAATCTGCTGCACCCCACTCAATCTGGCTTCTGCCCCAATTTAAGCACCGAGACGGCGCTTTTGGAGGTGTCTGAAGCCATTAAAGAGGCACTGGATTCGGGAGGCAAGGCTATGCTTGTGATGCTAGACCTGTCGGCGGCTTTTGACACCGTCCCCCATGAGGGTCTCCTCGCCAGACTTCATGAGATCAGTCTGAGGGGGATGGTGCTCAGCTGGTTTAAATCTTTTTTGGCTGACCGTCGACAAACGGTCTGGGTCCCACCTAGCTCTGCCATGATGCCGCCTTTGGGAGTCGGAGTTCCGCAGCGTTCTGTGTTGAGCCCGACTCTTTTTAACATCTTTATGACCCCTCTGGCGGCACTGGCTGAGTCTTTTGGGGCCCAGATCGTTTCCTACGCCGACGATACTCAGCTCCTCTTTACGTGCAGGAAAGGAGAAGATTTTGATGGAGAGAGTATCCGTGAGTGCCTTGGGGCTGTTTTCAAATGGTTCCAGCTTAACAGCCTCAAGTGCAACTCAGATAAATCTGAGGTAATCTTCTTCGGCTGTTCATCCGATCCAGATTGGCAGAAATGGTGGCCGGTCAACATGTTCCCTCCAGCGGGCTCGTCCCAGCTGGCAAAGAACTTGGGGGTCAAGAATGACAATGGTCTGGCGATAAGATCTCAGATCCTTAGTCTTACGGGAACATGCTTTGGCCTCCTCAGGATGCCCCGTAAGTTCCTTCCACTGCTTTCTGAGGAGCACAGGAAGACGACGGTGCAGGCCTTAATAGGCTCAAGACTGGATTATTCAAACGTCCTGTATCTTGGCCTGCCGGAATATCTTCTACAACGGCTGCAGGTGGTCCAGAACTCGGCCGCAAGGGCCATTTTTGGTCTGCACAGGCGAGCCAGAGTTTCTGGTCTTCTGCAGTCGTTGCATTGGCTGCCTATCCGTAAGCGGATAGTTTTCAAGGCTTTGACTCTGGCCCATAAGGCGCTTTATGCCTCGGGAGCCAAATATCTCCAGAAGAGGCTCGCCTTTTACCATCCGGCCAGATCTTTGAGGTCTGAAGCACTGTTCCTCGCTGTGGTCCCACGAGTAAAAAGGGCTCGGATTGGAGGTCGCTCTTTTAAGCTGTTGGCGCCACAGCTTTGGAATACTCTGCCCCTAGCATTATGTAGTACCTCTAATCTGTTGAACTTCAGGAAGGGCCTTAAAACTTGGCTTTTCGCCCTTTAGGTTGCTCTTTCTTCTATTTGCCTGGTCTGTTACTTTACTGTGTTGTGTTTTTCTTTTGTTACTGGTTCGTCAATAAAAGCGCCGGGACACTCCATGGAGAAGCCGTGCGCTATAGAAAAACCAAAATAACACAACACAACACAAAATAACATAACATAACATAACATCCATGAGGAAGTCTTCATCCTCAGGGTCTGTGTGCATGTCTACCCCATGATATTGGGCGGCTCTGTGTATCAATTGATTGACCCCATAGTGTCTTCTGGTGGGGAAGGCCTTGAGAAGTATATGCCATCTTGAGGGACATTTGGGACGTCTGGGATGTTATAATCATCCCACGGCTCAGGTGAGCCTGGAGGAGTAGCTGGATCATGTATGTTACACCCTATATTGTCAGAGCTATCACCCCTGTTATCATCGTCTGGTATGATAGAGGATGCAGGGGAATGTTGTGGAAGGGGAGCAGGTGGAGATTGTATAGGTGGAGGAGAAGGGGAAGGAAGTCTTAAAGGAGAGGTAGCCGTGTCCTTCTTTGGATGAGGAGCTGGCGTATCCAGTGGTCTCTTTCTGGAAGCCAAAGTTAGCTTTCCAGTGATTGGATCTTTAGCCAGGGTCTTCTGTGCAGGGTCTGCAGGAGGCCGATCTTTTGGTGCGGAGGATGGTTTCGGCACCGAAGTGGTTTCTTTTGTTTTTTTGGCAATGTCTTTAACTGGAGAAGTCGGAGTCTTTTTCGGCTCCGAAGATTTTTTCGGTTCCGAGGATTTTTTCGGCTCCGGTATATTTTTTGGATTCGATGGTTTTTTCGGTTCCGGTGGTCTTTTAGAATCCGAAGCGGTTTGCTTGGTTCCAACCTGGGTTTCGGTGCCGAAGGTGTAGCGGGATGTTTCGGCGCCGGTGGTTTGGATGTGGGCGTGGTCGTTAACGTTGTCTTTTTCGGTGCCGGTAGGTGTGCGCCGGCATCGTGTGAAGGCCGACTCGAGCCAGAGTCGCCTGAAGGTAATGCCTTACCTGTTTTCATCTCGGATACCGCTGGACGCTCTGCCTCGTTATTGCCACGGGATGCCCTAGAGCACCTGTGACTGGAGGATTCTTTACGAGCCTCCGTCAGCCCGCCACGTTTATGCCCCTATCTATGGGACCTTCCGTGATTGTGGCTTTTTCTGTGTTTTTCCTATCTGACTATAAACTGCCCCCTGCGACCTGCAGCCTGCTGTTGAGCTCTCTGCCAACTTTTTACTAATTAGGACGATCCTGCATACAGCCCCTCGATATTCCATACCCCTTGCCTGACTTCTTTGATCTTCTAGCCATCGTTGAATCGTGCACTCCTTGGATTTTCATGTCCTGCACTCCATCTTTTTGAGATTTTTGTGCCGCTAAACTGCTGTTGGGCTATTTCGATTGTATATAATAGCCATTTTTCATCGTCCTGATACCCCATCTTTTGTCTCTACGGAGACCCGTGTCCTGAGGAAGATGAGACCTGTCATAGGTCACGCACCGAAACGTACGTCGGCACCATTACAGCAGCAACCTGGTGAAGTCAACCACGTATTGCTCTTCCATTTGATTTATTGTCCTTTTTGATTTATTATCTTAAAGTTTTTTGTCTCTTGATAGTTTATCTGTATCAATTTCACCATATACTTTCTGTTACTTTTTTTATTAATTTGGATCTTACTGTTAACTTTGAGACTAAACAATATTGTTTTCAGTAGGGCCAGTTGTCTCCTATTCCTACCTATGAGAATTGTGGTCCTTTGCCTTGTGGATCTTCATTTGTGGTTATTGAATTTGAATGTGTGGATCCCTTAGGATCAGGACGAATGTGATTGAATGAGTAAGCGTTGGAGTGATTGTTTGTATGACTGTACTTGTGGGGGGTCTGTAATTATGCTTTATAGGTTTGTCTTTTGATATTTCATTTGTTGAAACCAATGAATTGTGTATATATGAATATATATATATATATTTTTTTGAAAAACCTTTATTGCAACATTCAGAAGGTACAAGTATGGGCCTACAACCGCAGGGGCTGGCCGCTAGTCATAATTAGAACCCAGCATTTCGCGGCATAACACAGCTCATCAGCCGTCAACCCTGAGGTCCGGCAGAGATTCAGGATTAAACTTGTATTGGAATGCATGAATAGGTCACAGGATATAATAAAGGTTTTATTTTATATTATCTAAATAAACTGATCAGGTGCCATACAATCAAACAAAATGATACGGGGGACAGGCCAAGAAACAGGATATACATCTAGAAACAACCATATGAGGAACTCTGGCGCCAATGCTTATGGATCGAAGTAAACAACAATACAATATACAGTTTCGTAAGCGCCGGTTCCCAGGGCCTGCCCACCAGGAAGTCCGATTAACGTAAGAAGCATGAGCACAAAATTCCAGAACACAGTGTAATCAGAATAAAGCACAGACTATACTGACCCGAAAGGAAAGAAAGGGAAGAGAGAAAAAGGCCATAAAAAATAAGAAAGGCAAAATAAAAAAAAACCTCCAACTCTCCACCCTGCACCCCTGCCGATGACTATAGCCTAACCCCACTAGCAGCGTGCCTGTCGCCCTAAGCAACTAAAACCCTAAAAGAAGGGAAAAGAAGAAGAAGAGTGGAGGTGGGCCTATTTGTACGTGCTCCCAGCCCCTTAGTCCCCCCACCAGAAACAGACACCCCCTATCGCAAAGAGACGGATGTAGAACGACCCTTATAAAAGTAATTAGGGGGCACCGTGATAAACCGCCCAGCCTCTTAAATCAAACAATTGCAGATCGAACATTCATAATGCCATTCCAAACCGTCCCGAGTTAATTGATCTTAACCTTGACCCTTCCGAACCAGCACACAAACCCTCCCCAGCGAGACCCATAAGCATACAAAGGAGTAATAGAGGAGAGGGAAGTCATCGAGAGGCAATCCGTTACCACTTGCAGCAAGTAAGTCCACGAGAACTTCAGGCGCAGGAAGTCTCCCTCTCCCAACTGGACAGTCCTGATGTTTCTTGCCCCGGGGTCGTAACGTCTCCAAAAATGGGGGAGACGACCACAAGATGAGAGAAGAGTCTACAACACAAGTCTCCGGGGGTGGAATGCCAGTCAATACCTCCAAAGTCAATAAAGGTGGAAGGTGCGGTAGCACACTCACGACCTCTGGGACATCATCTTCCAGGGCATCATCCGATGGTTTCAATACTCGCTCCCCCACTGGGTCCTCGCAGTGAGTCAAAATGGCCGCGGCTTGAATGGCTGCAGATTGCTGTTCCAATAGTGGGGCAGGGTCCGGTACAATAAGCAGCATTCCAGATAGGCTTGCATCCATTTTAGTCAATAAAACAGCCACTTGTGAGTGAAACGCCCAAAGTTCTGCCAATATTGACCTCAGTGATGGCTCAGACACATTTCGATCCATAGTCTCACGCCCGAAACCAATCACAATCACCTCCCCGGGTGAATTGGTATCTCCGGGGGGGACAAACGGGATCACGAGAGGGCAAGCGTGGACGGTGACCCGTCGTTCTCTACAGCCGCGATCACCCGGCTTAACGCCGCAGGCCGGGGCCACGACCCGCCAAACCCCGGCGGGAGCCAACACCGGGTCCGCGGAACGGGACCCCCTACCCACTGTCAGTAGCAAGCAAGGTCACCTCCCCATCAATGCTGAGCAAAGAAAACAATCGCTGCCAAATTCGGGCGCAAAAGAAGCCTCCACTGCGATTGACCGGACCCTGCCTGGGTCTCTCAGCCGTTGTTGTTGCACTGCCGCCCGGCCTTGCAGATACTCGAGGCCCCGCTTCACCGCTGGAGTAGGCCACAATCTTCAACTCGGTGTAACTCCGTGAAACCAGCCGATAAAAATTCCCGGATTTCACCATCGGAGTGAGGAACAGTTCATGCACACAGGGGCTGGGCGTAAAATCAGGATATTGTGCAGGATCTTGCGGCGGGATACGGAGGTCGGCGGAGCCGGGAGCCTAAGCAGCCATCTTGTTTGCCGTCGTAGCTCCTCCCCCCTGTATATATGAATATTGATTAAAACGTATTCATGGCTTTGTTTCTAAATTTTGTCTATTGATTGTTTTCTCTTGTGAGGGAGATTGTTTCCTTGGTGACTTTATCCAGCACCTTTTGATTTATTTAAGGTGAGACATCTCTGTACATTATATTGCCTGTTTTCCACTGCGTCTCCGCCATTATTGATATTCAGGGGCCCCCTTGTTGTAGTGGAAATCTGTCAAAATCAGATCAGCTTCAGAAAGGACGATGTGAGCCACCATTTCGGGCAAAGTAGGCATCAGAGTCGAGATACCCTATCCAGGTATGGTGGTGGTGCCGTTGGCTTTTTCACTGCTGGAGGGCCCTGTTGGCACCGAACACTACGTAGGGCCCAAAGGCAAGCCAGAGGAAGTTGGCAGATATCCAAAGAGCATGAGTATGTGCGGAATTCTTCGATCTAGTGCGGTGTGTCTAAAGGCCCAGAAAATTTGGGTTGTGTCAGAAACAGCTGCGGAATCGGCTAAGAAGTCGGCCAACTTCGGGAGCACGTACAAGACAGTTTGCATTGCCCACGTGTACTGTCAGGTGACCGGGAAAGGTAAGAAGAAGCGGAACTTCACTTCGACTTTTTATGTTTCTTGTGCTTACCTGAAGATTTGGAGCGCAACCAAGACTAAAAACAACTGCTTTCATAATTGATTTTATTATTTATATTTGCAATGTTGTTTTTTGTATGTCAGATTTCTTTACCAGTAACTTGCTGTCCACAGGCTTGCAGCCTGCAGAGGCTTGTTTGGTTGCTGGACCCAAGTTTGTGTTTAAGTTATCGAACCAGTTTTTTTTCAGTCTCCTGGATTACGATCCTGCAGCTGGACCGGACCACGCCTTACGGCCATGCCCCCCGCTCTAGGAAGTCTATAATTTTCACATGACAGCATGTCAGCGCAGCCTGCAATCAGAGGTTTGAACCTGCACCTCATTTTCTTTCTAGGCACAGCTTGAGCCATTTTCAGGAGTCTAGTTGCTCCAGTAGCTAAAGGGCTATATTTTAGAGGATTAAATACTAGGTTTTAATTGCTTTTATTATTTACATTTGCACTGTTAATTTAATTTCATATTTCTTTGCCAGTAACTTGCCTTCTGCAGGGGAGCCTGCGGAGGATTGTGGGGTTGCTGGACCCCAGTTTGTGCTTGAATTATCCCACATGTTTTCCGATCTCCTGGATTATGATCCTGAACCCGACCAGACCATGCCCTCTGGGCACGCACTCTTCGCTAGGATGACTATAATTTTCAAATGACAGCATGTCTGTGCAAACCGCTGGGGAGCGAAGGGTGCGCCCGTCAGTTCGAGGCATGTGAGCTGTGAATCACATGGATTGCATAGACTATATAGCAGTATACTCCCAAAGCGGTGGCTAACCTGTACTTGTTGCAGTTGTTTGTAACAGTGTTTTAAGGACTGCCTGGCCTACATTAGCTTGTTGCCTCGCTAACACACCTACACAATAGTGCTTGGTGAATCATTGTGGTGTAGACCATGTTGCTGTCTTACAGATGTCAGCTAAGGGAACATCCCTAGCAAGGCCATAGTAGCCCCTATCATGCAAGTGGAAGGCGCTCTAGGGTTTATTAGCAAAGCTCTTTTTGCTTTCATATAACACGTCTAGATACATTTCATAATGCATCTTACAATGCCGGATTTAGATATGGGATTGCCATTGTATGGTGGTGAAAATGCAACAAAAAGCTGCTTTGTTTTAAGAAATGTTTTTGTTCTTTCTACATAATATAGTAGAGCTCTTCTAATGTCAAGTGTGTATAGAGCTCGTTCTGCTACAGAATAAGGTTGAGGAAAGAACACAGGTAACTCAACTGATTGATTGATTAATATGAAAGGCAGAAACTACTTTAGGAAGAAATTTAGGATTGGTTCAAAGAACCACTCTGTTTCTGTGAAGTTGAAAGAAGGGTTCTTGTATAGTTAATGCCTGGAGTTCACCACCTCTCTTTAGTGAAGTTATTGCAATGAGAAAAGCAACCTTCCATGAGAGGAAATGTAATTGACACCTGTGCATTGGTTCAAATGGTAGACCCATTAGCCTTTTAAGGACTATGTTTAAGTTCCATACTGATGCAGATGGGACTCTTGGTGGTATAACTTTGATTAATCCTTCCATAAAGGCTTTAATCACTGGTACTCTGAATAGAGGTAAGTTTTGTCTGTTTTGTAAGTATGCAGCTACTGCTGCTAGATTTAAGCGAATGGATGTGTAGGCTAGTCCAGAGGCTCTGCTGCAACAACACCCCTGGTGCCAGCCAGGAAGCTCCGGACCAGCCCACTCTACACCCGAAGAGCCCGGCCCCTGCCCAAGTGATCCAAGACCACGAGGACGTCCCCCCGGCGACTGGGACCCGCAGTCCAGTGCCCAATGACCCTCCTCGACGAATCAGACGACGCCTGCAGACTCAGAACCAGGGGCCCCTCCAGCCGCGACCAGCTGATGGTAAGCTTTCCCGACACCTAAAGACACCCCTGCGCCCTACAGCCCCCTGTGCCTTCCTTTGGGGTACCTACCTGTGCTCCAAGAACCCAACTTACCTCTCGAAGCGGTGGTCGCTCCTGAAGAGTCTCCGTCCCCGAGCCTGCCGCCTTTGTTTGTTTGGTACCTTTCCCATTGAATAACATTGAGGACCCAACGGCTCAAAAGCACCCTGCACCCAGCCGCCCGAGCGCCGCTGGCCGTGCCACCTTTGCCCTATCCTACTTCCCCATTTGCCCTGAGCAAGTGACCAGGAGCCCCGCTCCCACAGCTGCGTGGCCTGCTAGCCAGCAGCCACCAATCGGAGGCCCCCTGATCCTCAATGGATAGCATTGGGCCTAACTACCTCTGCACCCGGCCGCCCCTGTGCCGCTGAGGATGAACCAACTGTACCTACCTGACCCTGAGTCTATGCCCACAACCTTAACTTCACCAGTCGAGTACTCACCTGGAAACCGATAACTCACTTACCTGCCATTGGATAACATTGACTGACTTGACTCGAAAAATCTTTGCGAAGTGTTAAGTGTGAAGTTTTGGAAACTTAAAATATTCATATAAAATCAACTGAATTCCAAAGTACTCACCTGTGATCAGGAGAGAAGCCAGTACTGTACCTTGTAGCCCAGTACTGAAAAGCAAAAGCAATCCTTACCGGGTTTACTAGGAACCTGTATTTTCTCCATATGAATCCATTGTCTGCTTTTCAATGAAATTTCTTCTAAGTGTCTACTTTTGAAAACTTGAAATATTCTTTAAAAATCATACGAAATACTGAAACCTATTTACTTACCTGTTTTAAGTTGAGACCTTTGTTCATCTTCCAAGTTTTGCCATTGAATAACATTGAGCGCCCTAAGGCTCAAAAGCACCCTGCACCCAGCCACCTGAGTGCCCCTGGCAGTGCAACCTTTGTCCTAATCTACTTCCCCATTTACCCTGAGCAAGTTACCAGGAGCCCAGCTCCCACATCCGAATGGCCTGCTTGCCAGCAGCCACCAACCGAAGGCCCCCTACCTCTTATAAAATAACATTGGGTCTAACTACCTCTTCACCTGGCTGCCGCTGAGGGTGTACCAACTGTACCTACTCGACCATGGGAGACCCCTGAGTCTATGCCCTAAACCTTAACTCTGCTAGTCGAGTACTTACCCAAAAGCTGA
Organism: Lissotriton vulgaris; assembly: GCF_964263255.1. Taxonomy (NCBI): domain Eukaryota; kingdom Metazoa; phylum Chordata; class Amphibia; order Caudata; family Salamandridae; genus Lissotriton; species Lissotriton vulgaris. The sequence continues at coordinate 1,059,090,311 of NC_141693.1, read as the reverse complement.
TAACTCACTTTTCTTCCATAAGGTAACATTGACTGGTTTCACTTGGAAATTCTTCTGTGTGTGGAGTTTTGAAACTTTAAAATATTCATCTAAAATCAGCTGAACAACGAATTCCGATTTACTCACCTGTTATCAGGAGAGAACCCAGTGCTGTGTCTTTTAGCCAAGTGCTGACCCTGAAAAGTAATTTTAAACGTACTTACCAGTAACCTGAATTTCCTTCCATAGGAATCTATTGTCTGGTTTTCACCAGAAAAGTTTCTTAGTGTCGATTTTCAAAAACTACAAATATTCCTTAAAAATCGCCTGTATGACCTAAACGCATTCTTTCAATTGTTTACAGGAGATAAACCAGTGCTGGATCCAGGATCCAACACTAAGAAATAGAAAACAAGTTACTTACCTGTAACTTTGGTTCTCCAGTATTGGTAACTTTCATAGATTCCCATAACTTGTATCATTTCCCGTCGTCGGAATGGGAGTCTCTGTAACAAAAATAACATAGCAGTAGATACAAAAGAGAAAGAACAAGGCCTAGGCCTCATTCCCTTTTGTAGCATTTCCATCTCTCTTTGTAAAAGAGACCAAAATAATGAAACAACCAATCAGATTAGCCTCACCCCATAGAACCCTCCTGAGAGAACTTCAGAGCCTCAGATTTTTGTAGCCGTTGTGTAACAGTATAATAATACCTGCTAAAGGCTGAGCTTTCCCAGGGGAGGAGGGTGGGCGCATGGGGATCTATGAAAGTTACCAATACAGGAGAACCAAAGTTACAGGTAAGTAACTTGTTTTCTTACTCCAGTCTTGGAACTTTCATAGATTCCGACAGCTTGTATCAGAGTAGCAAGCACGTTTTGACTTCTCATCGACGTTTCACCTTCTTCTTACTCTTTTTTTTTTTTAGGTTTAAAGTATTTTATTAAGGCACAAAAACACGGGGAGGGGAGCAGGAGGTCAAGCATACATACAATATAAGAAGCGGAACGTTGCAGCGAGTCAGAAGAAAAACAGGGAGGCAGGAAGCCCCAGAGGGTAACTAAGCAAATACAAAGGGCAATAAGGTATTGTGAACAACCCCCCTGTTGACCCCCACTCCCTAAGCAAGGCCAAACCGGAATAGCACCCCGCAACACAGTAAAGGAGAAGCATACCGTACCACCAACCCCCCATCCCCAGAAAGAAAGAAGAAAGAAGAGTAAGGAAGAAAAGAAAGAAAACAATACCCCAACATCCCCGTCCGAAAGGCAGCAATAGAAGCACATAACCCCTCTTCCCGCCCCCAACCCCCGGCCCTCAATCCGCACATTCACTCCGCCGCAGCTGCCGGCGGTGTCAGCCTAAGGAGGCGCAAATACCGTGGACACGTGAGCTCGTGGAATTCCGTGGACAGCAATGCCAAAAAGGGGTGCCAGAGCTCCTCGAACTGGTCGACATTCCCAGCCACCGTTAGTGACATCTTCTCCATGCCCAGTACCTGCCAGAGCCTATGCAGCCAACCAGTGATAGAGGGGGCAGTAGGAGTGCGCCAGAGTATCAGTATGTTCTGAACGGCTGAACCTAGCGCAATCGCAATCTGCCTGCCCCTGCGGGATTTCAGCGGGTACATCAAATCATTGGGGAGGCCTAGCAAGACATACGCGGGGAAGCGCGGAAGCTCGATCTCGAAATGTCTATCCACCTCATCTAAGACTTCCTTCCAGTAGGCCGACAGTACCGGGCACTCCCAGAGAATGTGCGTGAGGGTGCCCACCTGTCCGCAGCCGCGCCAGCAACCTTTATCGCCTATTTTGCGCATCTCATAGAGCCGCTCCGGGGTATAGTACCAATAGGTGGACACTTTAGTGAAGGTTTCCGTCAGACCAGTATGGTACGCAGAGTGCCTCGCCCGATACGCAATCCTGTCCCACTCCTTGTGGCTCAGGGTCCTGCCCAGGTCCCTGTGCCAGCGCTCCCTCCCTGGGTTATGGTAATGAAACGGCGGGGGTTGGAGAAATTTATACAAATCAGTGATGAGCTTGGCGTCCGAAGTCCGGGTTACCAACCACCGCTCGTAGGGCGTAATTGAACGGGCAGCGACGTCACGCACTGGGGGTTGAAGAGCCCAGTGGCGGACCTGCATGTAACGCAGCCTGTCCCCCTCCGTCAGGCCAAACTCCTGACGGAGCTGCTGGAAGGGGAGCACGCCCTCCGGCCCGTAGATCTGGAAAAGCGCCCTGCAGCCCGCGCTCACCCAGTGGGAAAAAGCTCCCGGCTCCAAACCCGGGGTAAAGTCCGGATTGCCAGCGATGGGAGTGAACGGCGATGGAAAGGTCGTGAGCTCACGCAGCTCACACACCGCGTCCCACACTCTCAGCGGGACTCGGGTGATAAAAGAGGCGTAGAGATTAGGCGGGCGGTGAGCGCGCCGCAGGAACGGGACCTCCTGGAGGGTACGGCCTGCGACTGCCTGGTCCTGAAAGAGCCAGTGTTTATCCGATTCCCACCGGCTCCACTCCACCAGATACCGAAGCTGTGCCGCCTGAAAGTATCTCCGGAGGTCCGGGACTCCGAGACCCCCCGCCTCCGGGGCCAGCATGGAGAGGACCCGCTTCATCCGAGGCTTACGGCCCTGCCACACAAAGCGGGATATGTCCGCCTGCACCTGCCGTATCCAACCCACAGGGGGCTGGAGGGGCAGAGCGCGGAAGAGATATAGGATCTGAGGCAGGATCGTCATCTTCACCGCCGCGATACGGCCCAACCACGAGAGTAGGCCCTTGTTCCATCGGCCGAGTTCCTCCTTGATCTTTTTGCCCAGAGAAGAGTAGTTAGCTGTAACCATGGCAGGCAGGGAGGGGGCAAGCAAAATACCTAGGTAAGGCACCGTGGAGGAGGACCACTGCAGAGGAAAGAGACTTTGAAGGTCTCGCCTGGTGGAAGCAGAAAGCGACACGTCCAGTGCAGCCGACTTAGTCATGTTCATTTTAAAACCCGCCACACGGCCGAAGGCGTCCAGTTCCCGGACGCAGGCAGGGAGCGACCGCTTGGGGTCGTCCAGGGTCAACAAGACATCGTCCGCGTATAGGCTGACAGTGTGCGTATATTGCCCCATCTTCACCCCAATAGCGTCCGGATTATCACGAATCCTCTGTGCAAACGGCTCCATATAGAGGGCAAAGAGGAGCGGCGAGAGGGGGCAACCCTGTCTCGTGCCGCGCTCAATGGCAAAGCAATTGGAGCTGTGTCCATTGACACGCACTGACGCGGACGGTCTCCTGTAGCAGTTAAAGACCATAGTGCGGAACTTCTCGCCGATCCCCAGTTTCCCAAGGACCAGCTCGAGGTATGGCCAATGAACCCTATCAAAGGCCTTCTCCGCGTCGATTGATAGCAGCATCCGCTCCCCCGGAACACGTGAGGCCTTTTCCAGCACGTGCGTCACCCTCTTTGTGTTGTCGACCGTCTGCCTACCGGGTACAAAACCGGCCTGGTCTGCCTCCACCAAACCTGGCAACTGTAAACCCAACCTGGCGGCCAAGATCCCGGTGTAAAGCTTGAGGTCCACATTTAGGAGCGAGATGGGCCGGTACGAGCCGCACAGGGTGCGGTCCTTCCCCGGCTTGGGGATAACCGATACCGTCGCTGAGAGAAGGTCCGGCGGGATAGCTCCCGGCTCGGAGAAGGAGTTGAACAAGCGAGCCAGTAAAGGCGCGACAGTGGGGCAGAAGGTTTTGTAGAATAAGGCCGTATAACCATCCGGACCCGGGGCTTTGCCGTGCTTTAGTCGTGCAATCGCGGAGATGACCTCCTCCACGTGAATGTCCCTCTCTAGGTGGTCCGCTTGGGAGGGGTCCAGGGCCGGGAGGGTCACGGACTCCAAATAGGCCTCAGCCTCTCCCGGTGGGGAAGGCTCCGCCGCGTACAATGCTTCGTAAAAAGAACGAAAGGTTTCTGCCACCTCCGCGTCACCGGAAACCGGGATCCCGTTCATTCCCACCAGCTCCTTCACCACATTGCGCTGCTGCGCAGCCCTGAGCCTATGGGCCAGGAGTTTACCGCACCTGTCTCCGCCGGTGTAAAAGGCATGTTTCAGGCGCAGCGCAGCATACTCCGCCCGATCGAGATCCAACGCGGAGAGGAGTTTCCGAGCCGCCTTCAGCTGCTTCCAGACACGAGGAGCCCCCGTCCGGCGGTGGACCTGCTCGAGCTCCCGAACCTGCGCTGTCAGTTCCTCCCTCTTGCGTTGGCGTTCCCTGTTTTCCGCCGAGGAAATGGAGATAAACTCCCCTCTAACTACCGCTTTCAAAGCCGCCCACTGCGTCGCCAGGGACGTGGCAGAGTTGTTATTGTGGGTCAGGTAGTCCTTGATGACCTCCTCCACTCGCTGTACGACCGATTTCTTATGGAGAAGCGTGTCCCGGAGCCGCCACATCCCCCTAGAGGGGGGGCCGCCGGCCAAGCAAAGATTCCGGAAACCGGTGCGTGGTCGGACAAGGACAAAACCCCGATGTCCGCTGCCGTGGCGGCCGAGCGAAGCGGACCACTCACCAGGAGGTAGTCCAACCGTGAATACGTGCGGTGCGCGTGGGAGAAATAGGAGTAGTCCCTATCGGTGGGGTGCAGGACGCGCCAGAGGTCATGCAAATCCATTTCCGCAAGCTGGTCCTGCACCGCCCTAGAAAGCTCCCCTGTCTGCGGAAAGCGTTGGGCAGACCTATCCAGGGTGGAGTCGAAGACCATATTCAGGTCTCCCCCCAAGATGATATGGCGATCGGGCGAGGCAGTAACGTCCACCAACACTGATTCCAGGAAGCGATCCTGGTGGTCATTCGGGCTGTACGCTGAACCAACCGTAAAGGTGACACCTCCCAGACGCATGCGATACACCAGAAGCCTCCCTTTCTGCTCAGCATGTTTATGCAACACCTCCCCCCTGAAGGAGCTGGCTAAAAGAATGGCCACCCCAGCGGTCTTAGTCGCAGCAGAGGAAAAGAGTTGCGTAGGGAACTTGGCAGAGCGCAACCTATGGCAATCTTTGGAAAGCAAATGGGTCTCCTGCAGGAGGCAAATATCCGCCTGCGACCCCTCCAACAGGGAAAGGATCGCCCTACGCTTAACGGGGTTATTCAGACCCTTAACATTAAGGGTCACTACCTTCAGGGGCGGCATCGCCTCCAGGGAAGCAACGCGCTATGCAGTGGGCAAGGGATCAGCGGAGGGGGCGCGCGGGGCAGGGGCGCAGGGAAGGCCAGAGGCAACATTGCACATGTTCGGACCACTTCGGACGGGACCCCCCCCACACCAAACCAACAGTAAAACCCCCCCCCAAACCAACCCATGGCAACCAGCCAAAATAAGAAAAGACAGAAAACAACACCCCATAGTCTCAGTCTAGCCCAAATGGGCGAGTCTGTAGAAAAAAGTCAAGTGGACGTCCAGCCACACGCCCCCCTCCCTCCCCCCCAGCCCCAGCTCAGTACCGTTAAAGCTAAGAATCTCTCCCCCCGGAGAAAAATTAGGCCGTTAAGGCCACACCAGTAGCTTCAGGCAAGTTCCTGGCCGCAGTCCTCAGGGCCTCCGCCATTTCTGCCCTGATGGTGGGCGAGTCCGGACGACTCGCAGGCGCTGACGATGGGCGCCTCCTCGACCTCCGTCGGCCCCGCCGCTCGGGGCGCCGCCATGCAGGTGTCGCCCCCTCCTCCTCTGTAGCAGTAAGGCCCAAAACTCCACAGACATCTTGCAGAGAGCGCAGCTGATGCAGAACCCCATTCCATCGAAAGATGAGACGGAAGGGGTGGCCCCAGGAATAGGGTGTCTCATGCTCTCGCAGAAAGTCCGTCGCGATGCGGAAAGACCTGCGCTTCTGCAGTGTGATGGCGGACAGATCCTGGTAGAGCGCCACAGGTCTTTCACGAAAGGCCAGCGGCTGCTTCCTGCGGGCCTCCGTCATGATGCGCTCTTTCAGGGGGAAATCCGGCAGGAAAGCTAGGATATCAGGCGGGGAAGCCGACGACTGGCGCTGGCGGCCCACCCTATGTGCTCTGTCAATGCGGATCGGGAAGTCCGCTCCTTCCTCCAAGATGTCGCGGAACAAGTCCTGCAGATAGGCCACCAGGTCCCCACCCTCAACCGCGGACGGAACACCTCGCACCCGAATGTTATTCCATCTGGACCTGTTCTCGAGGTCTTCCGAATGGGCCTGGAGCTCAACACATTGCTCCCGGAGGCGGAGGACGTCCTGTTGGAGATGAGTTATCTCTTCATCGCGACGTTGGGCCGTCGTCTCCACAGCATCGACCCTCTCGCCCAGGCCCTCGACCTCCCTGCGCACCTCCCGGACCTCTCCAGCCACCTCGGTCTTAAGAGTCTGAAATTCCTCCTTGAGGGAGCTGAATAAGTCCTCCATGAAGGACCTCGTGACTGGTGGCTCGCCCACGGCTGCGTCCGTTGATGTCCGGGAGGCCCCCGGGGACGGCTGCGTCCTGTCGCGTAGTTGCTGGGACCTGCCGAGCATTTCCGGCAAAGTGCGATCTCCTCGTGCCGCGCCACGTCTCCCAGCCATCCTGGCCCCCGGTGAAGTCTAGGGTCAGTCGCTGTAGACGAGCGCCACCGCTCGCGGGCACCAAACGTGAGGCCTGCGGCGGGGACAAGGGTAGTGCGTCACAAGCGACAAAATGGCGGCCCGGTCCTGGGCAAGACGACCCCTGGGCCAGCAGGGCAGGCAGCAACGTCCAAAGTGGAGGCCACCAGCCTCGTATTCCCAGAGAGGGCAGTAGATGAGTCGGTGCCAAGACAAATCGAGGCTCTCGTAGAAGAAGGGTGCGGGCGAGAGCCACTGGGCGCAACTACACAAAGACAAGATGGCGGGAGGGTGGGACCCAAGGAGGCAGCCCGGGCCAGCAAGTCCGTGGGCGACCCTCAAACAGCAACGGGTCCGGAAGGGGCGAAACGGCGGCTCCCTTCGCCGCTAGTTAATTCGCCCGGCATGGGCACAGCTCGAACTCCGCCATCTGGCGACTCCGGGCGCGGAGTTCGCAAGGCGTCCCCCCTCAAAGACCAAGGCAGGGGGAGGGTCGCCGGCGCAGGGGTGAGGTCCGTCGCCCATCAATGGTGTTCGCCACCAGGGCACCGATCAGGTAGCTCCGGCACTCCGCGAAGTCCGTCGAATCCGCACCCTCGGGAGCTCCGGCTTCCAGCTGTTCAGCACTCGGCCTAGCCGAGGCGAGCGGACAGCGCCGTCGTATGCTCCGCCTCCAAGCACTTCTCGTCAGGACGACCCAGGCTCCGCTCCCCGGAGCGATCTTCGGATAAACTTTTCGGGGACTTCCCCCAGGGCCACGAAAGTCAAAGTGGCATCAAAGTGTGCCCCGGGAATTCCGGCACAGTTCTCTCGCCCGCAGTGCAGCCGCGGGGGGAGAGAAGCGCGGTGATCAGGGCTCGGGCTGAGCCGGGCCGGAGGAGCTACGGGAGGAAGCGTCCGCTCACCCCGCCATCTTGGCCACGCCCCCTTTTTTTTTTTTAAAGAATGCATTAAGCCAAAACATTAACAAACCATGCAATAATATACAGAATAAATATCAATGCATATATAATCCAAAATCAAAATATGCCAATAACAAGAAAGAAAGGAGGAGGGAAGAAAGGAAAACTCACCATTCAATGGAAGAGGTTCCTCAGTACCACCTGGCCTACAGCTGTGTCTTCTTGCGTCAAGACCTCCAGGCAGTAATGTCTTGTGAAGGTGTGTACACTGCTCCAAGTTGGGCACCAGCAAAGAGGGCCGTAGAAGAAGCCATGGACCTTGTAGAATGTGCTCGGACTCTACCCTCCAGGAGTTTGCCCACTGCTGAATGACAAAAATATATAGCACTGGTGATCCACTGAGCAATACCCTGTTTGGACATGGGCAAGCCCTATCGGGGAGCGCTGAACGAAAAACATATGAGAAGATTTCCGGAATTCCTTATTACGGTCCAGATAGAATTTCAAACATCTCTGCACATCCAGAGAGTGGAGTGCCCTTTTCGCCGGCGTAGAAGGCTGAGGGAAGAAAGCCTTATGTATCAACGGCTCATTTCAATGAAAGACTGAGGGCACTTTAGGTATGAATCTTGGATTAGTCTTTAGAATCACAGTATTTCTCTTGAATTGAAGGAAGGGTTCCTGGATCGTCGGAGCTTAAAGCTCACCAATTCTTCTTGCAGAAGTGAGAGCTATACGGAGTGCCACCTTCCAAAAGAGAAATTTCAAATCTGCTCGATGAATTGGTTCAAATGGATGCTTCATCAGCTGTGTGAGAACCAAATTCAAATGCCACATAGGAGGAGGAGGCCTCACGGGAGGAAAATCTCTAAAGAGGCCTTTTAGAAACTGTTTGACAATCCTGGTCGACCATAGAGAAGGTCCAGACGCAGTGCATCTATAGCAAGAAACTGCTGCCAAATGAACCTTTATGGATGAATGAGAGTCCTTTTTTGGCCAAAGATAGGCAATATGGAAGAACTTGATGAGGCTGAGACAAGAAACCCTTCTGCTGACACCAAATACAGAATTGTTTCTATTTTAAACGGTATGTCTTATTAGTAGAAGGAGCTCTAGCCTGAGAGAGAACTTCCCCTAACTTCCTCTGAGAGATCTATCCCAAGAAACTCTCGCTGCTCAGGAGGCATGCTGACAGATGTAAGGAGCGAGGATCCGGATGCCAGACCTGGCCCTGGGACATTGTGAGAAGGTCTTGGACCATCCGTAGAAGCCGTGGAGGTTCCATGGAGAGGAGGAGAAGTTCCGTGAACCAGAATTGTATCGGCCACTTTGGAGCTATTAGGACCGTCTTGCCAGGCTCCGTTTTGATCATCCTGAGTATTCTTGGTATCAATGGAATGGAGGGAAAAGCGTATACAAATGCGCCTGACCAGGCTATCGAAAGCACATTCCCCAGTGATCCATGATGGTGTCACCTGCTGGCATAGTACCAGCATTTTGTGTTCTCTGGGGTGGCAAGGAGATCTATTGAGGGTTTTCCCCACCAGTGGAAAATTTCCTCCAAGACCGTCTGGTTCAGTTCCCATTTGTGGCTGACTAAAGACAGTCTGCTGAGCTTGTCAGCCTTCTCGTTCAGTACTCCAGGAACATGTTCTGCCTTCAGGGATATTCCGTGTAGGATAGCCCACTCATAAATCTTCTGGGCTTCCTGTGACAACGGAAGAGATCTGGTACCCCCTTCTTTGTTTATATAGTGCATGGCCGTGGTATTGTCCATGCGGACGAGAACCGCCGACCCCTGCAGCCGTGGAAGAAAAGCCTGTAGTGCCAGACAAATCGCCCTGAGTTCCAGGAGATTCATATGGAGAAGGCGGTGCTGTGGCAACCAATGACCGCTTACATGCGAGTCCTACAGTACTGCACCCCAGCCTTCCAGTGAGGCATCTGTAGTCACTACCTGAGGAGCTGGACTAATTACGAAGGATAGACCTTAGGATATATGCTCTTCTTTCGTCCACCACAAAGCAGCCCATCTCATAGTCGGAGTGATCACCACTCTGTCTTTGAAGGATCCGTCTACTTGTCGCCATTGTAGGTCGATCTGCTCCTGAAGTGACCGCATCCGCAAACTGCAGTGAGGTATCAAAGGAATGCAAGAGGAAACTGTTCCTAGCAGGGATTTGTAGCGGCAAACTGAAAGTTACTTTCTTCTTCGCAACAGCGGAGCCATGGACTTCAGTCTCTCTTGCCTTGCGAAGGATGGAAAAGCCTTGTTGAAAGGTGTGTCCAAGATGGCCCCTAGGAATCTTGCTTCTTGGGACGGGCAGAGAGATGACTTCTCCCTGTTAAGTCAGGCCCAGATTGCTGAATAGACGCGAACATGCATCGACTGTATCCTCTGCTGCACATCTGGAAAGGGCCTTCAGCAATCTGGAAAGGGCCTTCAGCAACCAATCGTCCAGGTAGGGGAAGAGGTGGAAATGCTGCTTTCTGAGGAAGGTGGCCACCGGCGCCAGCACCTTGGTAAAGATTCATGGAGCAGACCGAAGTGCAAATGGAAGAACGCTGAATTGAAAGTGGCTCTTGACTACTGTAAACCATAGAAACCTCCTGTGGGCTGGATGAATGGGTATGTGAAAATACGCATCCTCGAGATCGAGAGTGGCCATAAGATCCCCAGGATTGAGGAAACTTATAATGTCCTGAGAGTCACCATCCGAAAAGATTGTTTTAGGAGATGGGTGTTTAGCTCCCTGAGATCTAATATGGGGCACCATTTCTCCAGCATCTCCTTGACCAGAAAAAAATCTGGAGTAGAACCCCTTTCCCTTCTGAGAAAAGGGGACCGGCTCTATCGCTCCTTTGAGGAGCATCTGATGAACTTCAAGCAGCAAGAGACGCAGATGTTTCGAAGGCATGGCAGCAAGGGGCTTGGAAGGTGGAAGACTAACAAACTCCAGTGTATGGCCATATTGAATGATGTTGAGTACCCAACAGTCCGATCTTATCCGTTGCCAGTTGTGGAGGTATTGATATATCCTGCCTCCCACAGATGTTGTCGGGGAGGGGGGACAGCAGGATGAGCCAGAACACCGCTATTGCCGTTTAGCTGTGTCATGTCCTTGGCGATTCTGTTTCCCCCTTAGAGTTAGACCTAGAGAAAGAAGAGGTCTGGGCTTGTCTTTGATGGTAAGATGGACGAGAAGACTGAGGCGTTGAACTATAAGTGAAAAACCGTTGTTATTGGTATGAACCTCTATAGTTTGTAGTACTTCTTCCTCTGGCTCCATGGAAAGGAATCTTCCGATATTGTAAGGTTCCCAATGATCTCCCTGTCTCTGTACCCTTTTTGATGTCTTGGAGGGCATCATCAATATGTTTACCAAATAATGCTTCTCCATCAAACGGAAGGTCTAGGATTTTGTTCTGGACCTCCGGCCGGAACCATGTCGCTCTGAGCCAGCCTTGGTGACGAAGAACAGCTGCGCCTGCCAGAGAGCGGAAAGCTGTAGTGGCAATGTCCATTGCACAATCGATAATTTCACCTGATGTAACCTCTCCCTCTTGCAAGATCTTCTTTGCCTCTCCCTTGGCTTCTTGTGGCAGCTGGTCAAGATATGGTGAGAGATCGCACCACATCTGGCGATCATATCTACCAAGAATTGCCAACGCATTCGCCGCTCTAACCAAACGACTTGCCATGTAGGAAAACCTTTTCCCAGCATTATCTAGGCTTCTGCCTTCTTTGTTCGGAGGAGTAGTAAGGGGCGCAGAAGGGTTGCGTGATTTCCTCTGAGCCGCCTGTGATATTACTGAATCAGGCTTCAGTTGACCTATTAAAGATGCTGGACTGTCGTCAGGGGCCTTGTATTTCTTATCCAAGCGTGGCAGGACTGGAATGACAGTAGCCGGATTCTTTATTACTCTTATTCCTTCCTCCCAGAGGTGATTGACAATAAGAATGGAACGGATCGTCTTCCTATAAGGTTCTTTAAAATCATAAAGAAAACACTCAGATTGAACTGAGGGCATGGGAAGCTGAAATCTGTGTGAGGCCCTCTCCATTAATTTGTGAAACCATCCAATGTCCACCAGTGGAGAATCAACTGCTTCCGGAGTAGGGGAATCTGGGTCCGGAATTACATAATCGTCCCATTACACACACACTGGTCTGGCCTGCTGACATCACCCTGATCCTCATCCGAGGAATCATCTTGCACCTCTGGAACCACCGTAGGTGTAACAGAGCTGGTAATTAGTGGCTGGGATACCATCGGTGAAGGTTGCCATGGCGAGGCCACAGAAGAAGCTGGTGGCGCAGACACCTCCTGTGTCAAAGGAAGCGAAGGAGGAGGAGGCTGGGAGAATCTCCTCCTATAGTCCAGTAACATGCCTTGGAGATCCGCTAAGAGAGAAGTAGGGACGGAAACCATCTCCTGGCCGGCGTCCTGACGATAAAAAGATTGATAATATGAATGTCCCTGAAGGTATTCACCTTCAGAATCAGTGTCCTGGCACTTGACAAGATGCTGTGAGGGACTATTGATATGGCCAAAAGAATCATCCTCTCCTTCTCACTCCTCTTCCTCTTCCAATAGCTGAGCGGGAGGCACGGGGGCCACCCTCCTAGGAGAAGTCATGTCCGGCGTAATTTTCTTGAGGGAAATTGTAATTCTTTCTGTCGCCGAAGACGTCGTCAACGGAACCGTCAGCGGCATAGAAGAAAAGTAAATCATCATCAACGAGGTCATCGATGGAAGATCCATCGACGACGAGTGAATCGTCGACGAAGAGATGGGGGTCCTTGACACTCCTGCTGTCATCGTCGTCGTAGCTATTGTCGTCGACACCCTCGTCGTCATCTTCGTCGACAACATAGTCGTCGACGGATGGAGACTCGATGGTACCATCTACGGTGAAACTTTAACTTGTACCTTTGTCGCCTTTGTCGACTGAGTCTTTCGCTGCGTCGTCGACGATTGATCATCCTGGTCAGACTTCTCAGATGTTTGAGAAGGCTTCTTAAAAGGTCAAGCAGACTCCACCACTGTTGCTGTTGAAGACAGTCCTTCCCTCTCCTTTGCACCGTGCTGAGGAGATTTGTTAGGACTCAGGCTCTCAGACTCACGGGAGTGTCTTTTTTGAGGCCTTAGCATGACGCTCTGTAGATGGTGATGAGGTAGTCCTACCTCTCTTGACTGACCTTCTAGACGATGTGGCAGATGACGAATCTTCGCTGTCACTTGACAGTGTTTCCTTCCTCGACTTTAGCTTTTGGAGCCAGGTGAGGAGGCGACCCTCACGGTCGCGGAGAGTCTTTGTTGAAAAGGTGCGGCAGATTTTGCAGTCCTCTGCCTTGTGGTCAGGATACAGGCAGTAGATGCAGTCTTTATGCCTGTCCTCCACATACAACCTTTTCTTGCCACAGGTGGAACATGCCTTAAAAAGAGCTTTTTTCTCTTTGTCAGACATTCTCAGAAGTAATATCCAACAATCCTGAAGAAAAAACTGCTGAAAGACCAGTAAAATAGAGTCGAAGTGAGCAGAGCTCAAAGGAGACTCCCTTGAACAAAGTGCGGTAGAAAATCTGAGGCTCTGAGGTTCTCTCAGGAGGGTTCTATGGGGTGAGGCTAATCTGATTGGTTGTTACATTATTTTGGTCTCTTTTACAAAAAGAGGTGCATATGCTAGAATAGGGAATGAGGCGTAGGCCTTTTTCTTTCTCTTTTGTATCTACTGCTATGTTATTTTTGTTACAGAGACTCCCATTCCGACGACGGGGAATGATACAAGCTATGGGAATCTATGAAAGTTCCAATACTGAAGTAAGTAACGTTAAGACTACTTACCTGATAGTTGAATTTCCTCCCATAGGATAACATTGGTTATTCTATGTGAAAAAGTTTCTAAGTGTCAACTTTTAAATTACAATATTATTCCTTAAAATCACAACTGTAACCAAAACGCTTTTACTCAATTGTTTGCAGGAGAGGTCCCAGGACTGAATCTAGGATCCAGTCCTGTGGTTAGAAAAGTAAACTACAAAGTAACTAATTGCATTTAACTAGAAATTCCCATTGAGCTCAATGTAACATTGTGTTTGAAATTGTGTTGCCCATGCCAACAACTGTAACTACTTTAATCAAAAAGTCTATTGCCTATTTGAAAAGTATTTAACTAAAGTAACTCATTCTGAGAAAGTATATTTTGATACCATGTTGGTTCTAAAATAAAACTATAGATTGATACAAAACAATTGGCCTAGAGTTCAGTTCGTGAGTGTGTGAGACCATTTGCTGAGTGAGTGTGTAAAACAAATGCTTTACACTGTCCTTTGATACTGCCTTACTGCTCGACCAAGCTACCACTTTAGAGAGTAAGGTATATCTAACTTTAGCCTCTGCCAAACCTCTGGGGACTGTGAACTCTGTACACACTGTACCTTACTTTGGTCCAATATATACCGAGCCACTTTCTTACGCTGCAAGGTCACAAGGAGTAGCTCTAGGACTTGCACCTTTGCATCCTCGCCCCTTCCAGGATGCTACCGGATTTCGCTGTAGGTCTTGCCACCCATCTTTGCTACAAGCCCTGTCCTCTGAATGGTACCTCATCAAAGTAAAGTGCAATATATGTGTTGAAAACAACTGCAAAGACTCAAGGTATTGTGCCTACTGCAGTCCACATTGCTGAAACTGATCATGGCATAGTCTGCAAGACCACAAAAGGCAGTGTCTCTGTTGGCCAGAGAGTGAGACATCATTCTCAATGATAGCTCTGACTTTGAACCATTTGAAACTCTTTCTGAATCTCTTCAGGAGTCTTGTCGTATCACAACCAATCCATCAAGGAGTTTAGAGCATTCTATGTCTGAGGTAAGCAAGGCAATGCATGGTTGCTCAGAGACAGGTCAGAAGTCTGATGCCCAGCCAATGTGGTTTCCGTCATTCATCATACGCCTGATTGATTCACTCATTGAAAACAACTGCCTGAGCGATCTGTAAAACATCAATTCTCTTCTATTATCTTACTTGCATAGGGGATAGGACAGACTGTCCATACAGTTTCAACCCATGTCAAGGTTCTTGAAGAAACAGCCAAATCAATAATGATTGCACTGGGACTTATCTGTGATAAACAAGAGGTTCACAGAACCAATGTTTTGCAAATCAGAATGGCTCTGTTTTTTGTCCTGGCTGACAAGGATACTGTGCGTCTGCCCTAGAAGGTGTTGAATAGTGTCCATCCATATCCAATCCTTCTCTCAATATTCATGAACAAGTAGATCATATGAAAGACGTCATTAAAGAGATGAATAAATTACATGAAGGATTTTGCCTGAAAGGAAACAGTATTTGGTCTTGGTTGGGAGTTATATTTAGGGGGTGTAGAATAAGGATTTTTTAAACAGTAATTGCTTTTTTTCATCTCCTATTGCTTCTTTAAAGTCTCATACAGATTTGCTTGTAAACTGTTTACCAGCTCACCAGAAATAAAAACCCATTCCTTTCCACTGACTATTCCTGAAGACCGTGAACAAAAGTACTTATGGCTGTGTAACTGAACTATGTCAAGAAACTGGTGATTTTGAAATCATAAAGAACAGTTTGATGGCAATAAATCTGCTTACGTTTTTCAGCTGGTGGTGGTACTAAATGGAAGAGATTGTTAATTGATGTAATTTGTGTTGATATATTGCATATCTACTGAATGTTATGTTGTTTAGCCTGCAACCATTATGTATGTACTTGTTAAACGAAGCAGTTAAGCCTTCTCACTTTTGACGTACCCTGCCTCACATTCATGCCCGACACAGCAAAGCGAGAATTTTCAATGAACCTAGCTAATCACCTGGATGCTCCTTTGCTGTATCTTTTTCAATATATTTTTTCACTCTTCTGATGAGAAAGGCATGCACTGATTAACACCACTACCTAGGTTTTGGTTTCTGTCACATCCTTCAATTTCCTATGTGAAGAAAATCTCCAAATGCTGAGGAAAGTTGGTGATAGGGTTAGTATTTGAATACTGAATGTCTTAGAGACGTGAATCCATGTTTTAGTCTTTAACTAGGCTTCTATTGATTTTTCTTCCACATATGTAGGCTTCAGTCTACAAGGCCTGTGAACTTGTCCTCCTGGTTAGGGGTCACCCCTTCTCCACAGATGGAGTGGCAAAGCTCCCTCTTCTATCATAGGATGTTAAAGCAACTGTGAGGCAGTGTGCTCCCAACCCCAATTCTGTTTAAAAGGCTCCCTTGAGCCAGCAAGCTGACGAGCTTTGGAGATGCACCTGTGTGCCTGTGAGTGGTACTGTGACCTAAGAGGAACTTAGCAGCATTTCCAGCAACCACAGATGATTTTGCTTTGCTCTCTAAAACTGCAGCTCTCTACTGATGAAGGGTTCCACCCAGAAACACGTGTCTAGAGATATACAGCAATGTCTACACCAACTTTGGTGAAAAACTCCAGCTAATTTTGAAGTAAGTTTGAACTGTGTACTGCATTTACCAGGATGCAAAGGGGCGAACTGTGCTGGGATTGTGAGGCAGTGTGCTCCCAACCTCCATTATCTTCTATCATAGGATGTTAAAGCAACAGGGCTTCCCCCAGAATACTAGTCTTGGTGGGAAACGGGTAAATGGAAACACACTCAATCCAGTTCCCTTTCACACGTTTCACTTAGCAGATGTTGTTGAGGTTCTCTAATAGCTCTATATAAAACTATTGTCACCGTTTTGAAGGGGAAAAGCAATATTCAATAATCATACTCCTAGCAAACCAAATGAAGAGAGGATGCTGGCTCTTGCATTATTTAATGTCAGTGTAGGAGAATAAAATATAAGTAAATCATGCATACTCTTTTTAAATACGTGTGTTTAGATTTTCTTTCTAGCAGTTATGCATCCTTCATTTTATCACTGTAATGTGCAGTTTATTTGCCATTTTAGCTCCTGATAAACTTCTGCAACCAATTTTCTACTTTACCACATCTTTCCAATTGGTATTGTTAAGAAATTAGTAGACACACTGTCGTATGTACCCGTGCGTGAGAAAGTGTATTTGATTTAATTATAATTAATGAAGCACTGTTAGTTAGTAAGGGTCCGAGCAGCATGTTCAGTTTCTGTAAATTATTCTAGCTGGGAGCTTTGCTCTAGGTCTCATACAGAAACACTTCCACCCTGGTGTATGTCTACCTAATGGATGGGAGCTTTCGATTTTCCTGCTCGGATGTCCCTGTTTAGTTATCCTAGCTGTGTGGCAAGAGTCGCACCAGGCACTCTTGTGGCTGGTGAGATCAAGGAGGTCAATGCACGAAATTCTAACCATACACAATAGGAGTAGCGCAAGCCACTGAGCATGTAAACCAAACCTGTGTGAGATGGCTATTAAGTGAGCAAGAACAGTCCCATGCACTGGACACAAACTTGTGTCTATTCTGATCACAGGGTTATAATGAGAAGCACACAGAGTGATTGTTACGGTGTCAAAGTATTATTAAATAGTTACAATTGTGAGCCACAACGTTTTAGAGAACTTTCGAAAATGTGGGGAATTACAGGTAACAAATGGACAAAAGAAATGTGCATCACTAGTGAGAGCGGGCCAACAACCCCAGGTGTTAATCTCTCCTGACTCCGGCGAGCGATCGTAGCTGGACAAAGAGGAAAGACCGAGCTTGCCAGGGGGATGTTGAGGATACAAGTGATGGACCATGCATTGGAAGTAGCAGTACATTATCTGGAAGGAAAGAAAAAGGCAGCCACACTGGTTGTTTTTGGTCCTTTATCTCACCTGCAGAGCTCAGTCTGGCAGGAGGTGTAATTCCTGGGTGTTGCTCATTGGTATTGCCATATTAACAATAAAATGTCCTTACTTTTACGGAAGTACCAATGTTAAAAACTGTGTGGTTTATTCCACCCAATGAGTGCCTTCGTGGACATAATGCATTTCGATGCACTGCGTTCGGGTTGAACTAGAATGGGTTAATAAGTTACTCTTTAGCAAAGACAGTGAGACATCACCAACTGCAGGATTTCCAACACATCTAATCTGATCATCTAACATTCTGTGGGCTAGTTTCATGAGCGAGGAAGAACATTAGGTGGCAGCACTAAAATACGCACAGAGAATGCCAAATGTTGTTGTGCTTGGAACTGCAGCTGAGAGGCAGGAAAAGAGTAATGTGAACTGTCGTAGGGAGTAGAGTGAGCAGCCCAAGAAGGGCCTGTGAATCCTGGCTTAGTGAGGCTGGCTGAAACAATCACTATGAGGCCTGGCAGAATTGAAGACCCTCACATAAGAATTGCTTAATTACTTGCTTTCACCTAGGGTATAAATAATAGGGTCTTGCCTCCTCAGCCACTACCGAGCCCAATAGCTTGGATACATGCCCAGCCTCAGCTGTAGATGTAGTGAATAAAAAACACATCTAAGTTGAACCAATGTATTACTGGCGTTACCTAACTTTGTGACACTAAAGTATGAGTATTTCTCTCATAAGACTCATTAAAGTGGGACCTAGAGTAGTGTCCGTTAGTGGCCTCACATTTAGGGCCCCCATATTATCCCAAAAATATGGGGTGTGTGGTTGCTCCACAAAATTCTAAAGGTCCTAAGTGACCATAACCTGTTGGGAACCTGAACCTTAGGTCACAGAAGCAAATGTATATTCTTACAACTTTTAGAGAGGCAATGGAGGAAGGTACCTTAAATATGTTACGTCAACCTGCATGAAGTCAACTTGGATGTGAACCTCTATTTCATGCAGCATTCACTATTGGCAAGAAAATAGGCTTTATCAAAGAATACCAATAGGCTTTTCCCCATTAGGAGTACAGGTAAACATCTTTTGTGTCTGAACTGTATGTTAGGCTGCATTAACTACTAGTGGCAAAGCTCAGTCTGAAAGGATAGCAACCACCAGCTACTGTGGGTGTGATTATCGTTTAGATGACCGCCGTACCCCCCAGTACAGCCATGTGTTCAACTGGAAGAACTTCAAAACATGCAGTGAACTCAATTATCAACAGCACTTACGGAAACCATACAGCAGGACAGAAAGAGTCAAATGAAGCCAGAGAGGAATGCTTCTACATGTGAAGCAAAGACCCGCTCCTTCTACACTCAATACACTATAAATCTCAAAACCATTCCTATTAATTGTTAGTCTGCTCGCCTGAAAACGAATTGAACTTGTTAATAAGTGTTGGTGCAGTATATCTGCTCACTTAGAGCAAGATCGTTTTCAGCAGCCAACAAGTTAACTATAGGTAATCAAGCATTGACTTGCCTTGTGCACGGCACAGCACATAAAACTGAACAACGGCGGGTCCGTTTAAGCTTGGGCTAGTGACTTCATCAGCACAGTAAATGAAGGCCTCTGTAGCATTGAATCAACCAGCAATTCTACTATGACAGTGCTAAAAAGGAAACAGAACAGTCAATTCTGGAGGGTGTAAACGGGAGATGACTTTACCTGTAAGTGACAAATGGAGACGCATCTTGGAGGCATCTGAAGCCACAACAGTGGCAGACATAGCCTGTCCCATTTTGAACTGTTTTTCTGGACGCTTTAAAATCTACATAAACACATAATTAGAATTAATAGAGTATATATTTTATAATTATCTTGTTTTACTTTTTGATGCAAGCAACAGGTACATGTAACTGAAACTGCTTAAACATTTAAGTGAAATATACACAACAGCTTCATGCTGCTAAGGGTACCGTTAATCTTGCTTGTACTGTGCTTTTCATTAAAGGCAAAATCACTAATTACACTTAACAGTTTATATGCTCAAAACACACTACATTGGTACATATGTTAAAAGTGGAGTGCTTGGAAAATAGTATTTGATGTATAAGGTGTGCATCAAACTCGGTAGTTTTGTAAAAATAGAGCATTTCAGACAAGTAGCAGAGCTCAGAAAGATATTAGTGAAACAACTCTATTATTAAGACATACCGGTGAGCAAAGGAAGGAGTAGACAGCTTATTGGATCGAGAAAAATGCTAGTTTAAAAATAGGAAACAAATTTTATTCCCCTCCTCCACCAGAATGAATCAAGCCTCTAATCACAATTCTATATGTAACCTTTAGCTAGTTGTGTAGATTATTGTGGCATAGTCGAACAAGTTACTTACGCTCTGTCTAGTGGATACACTATTCAACCACAGATTCCTCACTGTAGAATACTCCGCAGGCGCCAGCCAGACTAGATCTGGAAAGTTTTCACTAGCCATGCTCCTGTGCACCACTAGGTGGTACCATGTGGCTCCATATGGGCTGCATACTGATTTGGAAGTGACAAAGCTGAGTTGAACATAAATGCCCCTCAAGGAGCTGGGAGGGCAGTCAGGTCTCTGCAATTACAGTATCCACTAGAACTAGTGTTAAAGAAAGTAACTTACTTGTTCTTCTGATGGATACTTCTAATTTCAGATTCCTCATCTTAGAATAAATACAAAAGCAGTACATCCCCATGGTGGAGTGTCTAAGGCAACAAGATTCCCGCAGGACTGAATCTGAGAAATATCCTTCCAGTCAGGCCTGGCTGTCAAGGTAGTAATGCTTCCTACATGTGTGCACTCATGCTCACGTCACAGCCTGACGGAAATCAAGAAGAGGTACTTCATGTGCTAAGCAGCAACCTTGGCTCTGGAGGAATGAGCTCCCAGATCTTCCAGACTCTGCTTCTTGGCCAGTGCATAACAGATCTTAATGCATGAACTACCCACCTCAACATGGTCCTCTTCTGCACAACCTTCCCTTTCTTCAACCTGGACAACCCCACAAAAAAGCTGATCATTCACACATCACACAGTGTCCCCTGGTACGATCAATGTAAAAGTCTAAAGACTCTTGGGATCCAGCTGATGAAGCCTCTGCTCCTCTTGGAAGGGTGCGGAGGAGTGCAGATACTAGGGTAATGGACTGCCCAATGTGAAAGCGAGTCATGACTTTAAGGCAGAAGGTTGCCTGAGACCTCAGCACACATTTTTCTGGGGGAAAGATGGTGTAGGGCGGTTGCACCAAAAGTGCCTGATGTTCACTCGGGTAACAGGCTGAGGTGATAGAAATGAGGAAGGAAGTCTTTATTACAAGACGCAACAAGCAGATATGCAGCGGTTTTAACGGTGTACACTTTTGAAACGTCAAGATCAAGTTAAGGACCTATTAGGGCATTACAAACTGTTTGGCAGGAAACAAGTTTCAAATCTTCAAAAAATCTCATCACAATAGGGGATTAAAACAAGTGCAGTTGGTCCGGCAAACACAAAAATGGCTAAAAGGGCGGATGAATAGCTTTTAACAGTAACCACTGAAAAGCTTTGTGGGACCAAAGACAAAGAAAGTAATAAAACGTCTAATAGTTTGGCTTGTAAAGGGTTTGGACTTGCATACTCCACACCAGGCCACAAATATGTCTAAGTACCCAATGTAAAGGGACTGGGTAGAAGGGCACCTGACGGCAAGGATGACATTCACCACTACGGGTGGCAAATAACACGCACTTTACACCTGCCACTGAATCTCCATGCATTGGGGTGTAGACTGTACAGAGTCAGGTGAAGAACCCTGCTCTGCTGGTGCAACTGATGATCCTCCCGAATGAGATCAGAGAGCACATAATCGTGCCCAGAATTTCCAGCTATCACGCTCTCCTGGCCCAATCTTAAGCCACTAGGATGACTTGGGCCTAGTCATTTTTCTATCTTTTTTAGAACGTGTGATAGAGGCAGGAAAGGGAGTGTGTTCATGAGTCCAATGTTCGCTTCCAGACAGAATTCATTTATTACTGTGTCACTTCGCCGAAATTCCAACATGCAAAATGTTTGACACTGCACATGCAATGGTGAAGACAAGTTCTAGCAATGGTTCTACCCACTGCCAGAAGATTGCCTGTGTGACCTCAGAATGTAGACGCCATTCTTAATCTGCTAGATGCCGCCAGCTGAGCTCAATGGCCCTGGCATTTAAAGATCCCACCAGGTGGTTCACAATCAGAAAAGGCCCTAACGCTCCAGCCAACTCCAGAGATGTAGATTCTTCTACAACAGGACACTGGACCCCACCCCTCCCTGCTTGCAGTCCAAACTCCACCATGGTTGCTGCAGTACCACATGCCAGTAGTGTATTCTGTGAGAACCTGCACAAGCCCCACACTGAAAGCAGAAGGCCTTTAAACCGGGAAGAAGGTCTTCTGTGTCTAAAAGGCTGACATGGGGTGGAGTTTCTTCCTGAGGCCAGAGTCTTCCCCAGATGATTTACCCCAACCTAGCAGTGACCCATTTGTCACCAATGTCAGCTCTGGGCGAGGAACAGAGTGGGCCTGACACTGGTCCAATTGCTGCTGAGCAGCCACCACTGCAGATCGTGTGAAGTCTACTTTGAAAATATGGATAGTATCCAGTTGGTTTATTTAGTGTTGGGCCCACTGAAACTTCACATTAGATGTTAGATTGTCTTAGGCTCATTGCAACAGAGGCAATGTCTTGAACTGTACAGTATCCATGACAGCTCAAATAAAAGATAGCCTCCACAAAGGAGTCAGGTGCGACTTAACTTGTTGATCAAGAACCCAAATGGTGTCAGGAGGCTCGCTATGGAATGAAGGTGGTCTACAACTGACGGTGGCAAGCCCGCCTGCAACAGACAACCATCAAGATAGGGGAGAACTGGCATTGCCATACTCCAAAGATGGGCAGTAACCACCAACATCACTTTCATGGATACCTGAGGAGCACTGGGAAGGCCAAAAGGAAGCACAGCAGACAGAAAATACTCCTGGCCGACTCTGAACCACAATTAGCATTGTGAGACTGCAGGATGGGTTTATGAAAATACAAGTTCTGCAGGTCCAAGGACACCATCCAATCACACGGGTCCAAAGCAGACAGAATATGGGCCAGCGTGAACATTTTGAATTGGTCCTTCAGTACGAAGGCATAAAAAAGGTGAAGATCTAAGCTGGGCCGAGGGTCACATCCTTTTTCGACACAAGGAAATAGTGTGAATAGTGATCCTACCAAATTTCCAAATCCAATATCTCTCATGGTTCCCTTGATCCATTGAGTGTGTGGTGGCTCTACCTTTTTTGTAAAGTTCCAAAGCACAATAAACTTTTTCAACAAGCAAGAGCCATCAAAAGGGATATCCAGGACAGATGCATGTACGTCTTCAGAGAATCCTGTGAAGCACATCCATGCATGGTGGTAGAGCACCACAAAGGTTACAAATGCCCTTCCCAGACAATTAGTAGTTTAAAGGCCATTAAGAATGACATAGTTGGCTGCTACTTGAACATTCTGAATGGTTAGCGCCAGTAAGATCTTAAGGCCTTTCTTCTGAGACAGTTAGCATTATTTTGCTGGTCATGTTCCAGAGGGAATGCATATATCGACCCTATAAAAAAAGACTACATTGACTGGTCTCAATGCTAGACTAGTCGAAAAGAACATTGATTATTAGAATGCCTCACTCCTCTTAGATTCCCTTTTCAGGGGTGCAGTAGGGCTTAAATTTGGGTTTATATTGCTGGTTGAAGACTTAACAACCAGACCCTCTGCTGATGTCAAGTTATGTGGATCAGTTGCAGCTGAACATACATCAGCTGTTTCGCATTATTACACTGGCGAAGAGCGGAGAAGAGAGCATATCAACAACTTTAATCGTCAAACCTAGGATTTTGTTTTTCTATTCTTCCATCACTTTTGAACTATGTTCACAAGGAGGGTCGTCAGTTGGAGGTATGAAGTCTGGCCATCTGCCTAAACACTGGTGGGCAAGGACAGGGCTACGACCAGGTGCCCATTAAGAAGTTTGTGAGGGCATCAATTAAAGAGAGCAAGGGCTCAAATGGGGCTGGCCTAGTTTTTAAGATTTCCGTAAGGACATCTGTCTTAACCTCAATTGAGGGTAGTCTCCCGCTGCGCGTAGAAGGATCACTGCAAATGATGCACTCTCTTCCTTGGAGGTCGAAATGGGAACTTTAATATCGAATAAGGAGAATTATCTAGCCCACTGGCCTCTTGTAAGCCAAGAAACCTATTGCCATGAAATCATGAGGGAGAAAATTCTCCCCATTCCCAATGTTATCATCTCTGGGTGATGGCAAAATCGGATCTGCATCTGAGCCAAAAATATACTGGAGGGAGTTACAACTCTAATAGGAGCATAGGATTGGAATCAGGCCGTATGGTGACTGGTTTTGCCTTAGTATGTTTTGCATATTAAGGCCCTGTTGGATGTACATTAGGAGTTCAATATTTTCCACTGAATGGTTCTGGGTGGCTCATCATAGTGTGAAAACCTGCTGTGAACTATATGATAGCCTGCTAGCTGGTGTGAGGAAATTCCTCTTTTTTACATGATCATCGCCAAACCTTTGGCCTGATGCTGCTGATTTGCGACTCTGAATGTGCACTGGAATCTGCTAACCAAGCCCCAGAGACAGTGGTCTAACCCTTAAAAAAAATTATGGGACACCCAATTGGCAAAAGTTAATTTACTACAAAGTACCATCACTCATGGACTGAAGAACTTGAAATGCCACCACATGAGTGACTGAGTAAAACAGGACTCCCAGGCTGCCATGGCAGACTAACGAGAGTGTTTTTTAAACTGCTAACTCTACTTTGCCTTTACAATCCATGGCAAAGTCCAAACCTTCCATTTTAATGTTTATAGGACACCCCTAAGGCAGGCCTAAAGAGCCCTAAAGGCAGGGTATTGTGTTATGTAGATTTTATTGCGCACTAATTATCCAAGAGGGTATCCAGGCACTTGATGTCCTCCTTATATTAAAAAGAAGGACACATTTTTTTATGTTTTAAATGTACTGAAAGTAAAAATCGTGCATTGTTGTTATTAAAGTGTGAAGTCTACTAGCCTCACTGGCTATTATGAAGTTTTACGGTGACAACTCAGCAGTGCTAACTTCTGAATAGGACTACCAAAGTTGATACTTCAAGGTATCAAAAGAATAGTCTCATAAAACCTGACTGTAGGAAGCTGGCTCTTTATATAGTATACCAAAAGAGGTTTGCTGTGTAAAAGGTCCACGTATCTCTTATAAGTGGAAGGGGCTTGCTCTGGCAGTCCCCGGCTGCTCTATCTAGGGTTGTGTGGTCAAGCAGAATAAGGTTTATCAGAGAGGAGAGTTACACATTTGTTGCACACACAAAGCCAGTAAATGATGCACACCCTCAAAAAGGAGATCCACACCAATTTCTGAAAATAGCAGGCATTTTATATATATTTTGAATCCAAGAACTTCGTTATCAGCTAAGTACTTTTTAGTGACATACTTTTTACAGTTTTAGCACTGTTAACCAACAGTGCATTTTTACGCGTGATGCTTTCCTACGGGAAAAAGAACATTCACTGCATGCATGTACTTGCAAGGCGTTTCCCTGGGAAACCTTTCGGTGGTGAGGTGGTAGAGGGACAAGGACTAAAGTTCCATCAGCAGATCGGCTGTAACTGCACTGGTGAGTCCTGGTGCAGAGGTGCTGGACGGGTTGGTAGACTTGCACACTACACTGTAGAAAGGAAGAGGGCCCCCTGGAAATAGGCTACAAGGGGGGCCTGGGAGACAAATCCGGGAGCTTCCAACAGAAGACTCTGGTCGTGAGGGTCGTGGAAGCAGACTGTTTCTTCAGGCCTGGGCCAGGCAGCTCGGTACAGAGTGTTTGTGGTCAGCTGGCTCTCGTTCATCAAGACGCTCTCTGGTGTCGGGCAGGGCCAGCATAGGGAACAAAAAAAGGATAGCTGAGCCACTCTCTGTACTGGCATTTATTGTGCTGACATCACTCGGAGGATGGTCGTCGATGATGCCTTTGGAGCCCGGACTGGACTTTCAACAAGCGTTGGTCACAGCAAGGGTCCAGTGCCCTGGGTATTGGTGCAGGAAGGCTCATGGAGGTTCTGGCATCTTCAGGCTTGGCAGGAAGATGGATCTGATCCCCTTCTCCTGGGCAGCTACTGCTCAGTGGACCCAGTGGACAGCAGCTCATTTAAAAACCAGATGTCGCGGTCGGTACTTCAACTACAAAGGACATGCTGGCTGCTGGGAGAAGTGCTGGCAACATTTTGGGGCTTGTGGAGGATGCACAGATGCAGCACGAGTTGGGTCTTTGCAATTGTCGAGTCTCTGTGCGAAAGGCAGAGTTTGCCAGTCTTCAGTTCTTGCAGGGTCAGCGCTTTAGTGTCCTCTTCTTTTCAATCAGTTGAATCAGATGTTCTGGATTCATGGAGTTCCCTAAATACTAAATTTAGGGGTGTTATGAGAGTGGAGAGTAGTAGCCAATGGGCTACCTACCCTCAGGTTCACAACGCCCACTATATGCCCACTTCCTGTGGAAAGTGGGCATAACCCTGTCTGGGTTTCCTAAAATCTTTTACTACCAAGATAGCCGAATTTTCCTAGAGTGGGGCACATCAGGCAGCTCACATTATGTGTATGACTGTCCTCAGTGTGCTCCACGCCTACTTTGCATAGTTATTTCCCACCTGTCCGTGTGCCAATTGGCCTCAGGGCAGGGGTGGCATTCTCTCATGTCTAGGGGATGCTGGGCTTGTATATCAAAGGCGGCATTGCTTTGATATGCCAATTGTTAGCCATCCTGTTTGGATAAGGTGTAAACCACCTCCTGCAAGAGCAGGCATTGTTTTTGACCTCTGCCAGTAGGACTCCCACCCTTTAGGGCGTCAGAAACAAGTTTGTGGTGGCAGGCTGGACTGGACCAGCCAGCACACTAGTGGACCAGTGAATGGGTGACTGTATGAATCAATCCATCACTGGAATCAGTGTGGGTTTATTTATATGAGGTGTTGGATACCAAACATCTTTGGTTTCAGTGAAGCCATCATGTAGCTGAGAACTTGTTATCACCAGTGCCCAGTACATATACTCAAGATGGCTTCCCTGTTTAGTAATGTCCAAGAATCGACCTGGACATCACAGAGGCAGGTCTGCTTATGCAGATACGTCCCCACATGTAAAATAATGCACCCTGCCTTAGGGCTGTAAGGTATCCTGGAGGGGTGACTTACATATATTGCATGCAGTGTCTGTAGGCATGGCACACAAGGTGTGCTATGTTGTTTCTTCACTTTTGTCTGCACTATGTCACGCAGCCTGCAATGGCAGTTTACATGCGTTTGGTGCAGGGTGGCACAATACATGCTGCAGCCCTTGGGGACAATCTTTAGCATCCATGCCCTAGGTACCAGGGGTACAGTTTACTAGGGATGTACAGGGGTGCTAAAGCTTTTACCAAGTGGAGGAATAATTGTACAGTTTTAGGGAAAGAGATCTGGAACTGGGTACCTGGATAGCAGGAACCTGGTGCACTTCTGTCACAATTGCATCATTTACCAGGCAAAAAGTGTGGGTGACCAGGGAAAAAAGGGGCACTTTCATACACTGACATGTTGCACAAGTCCTAATTAAGGTAAATATTTTTTAAAAGACAACTTTAGTTAGTTACACACGGGTGCCAGAACAGAAAGAGTGACCCAAAAATCAGTAGTCTGACTTCCTGTTTTCAGTAATGTCTTGGTTTAGTAATCTTCCCTGGGGGTTGACCGAGCTCTGGCTCAAATACCACAGCTAGCCACATCACCTTAATGGGTCCATTTGCAAGGAAAAATGTTGATATTGCCACAATACGTTTTGAGGCCTTTCACGATGATAGCTACATATGTGGGGTACAGCTTTTATCAGAAGAAACACGTGAAAACAGAATAGTGGAAAAGTTGCTATTATCAATTACATTTCTCTCCATTCTTCGCTTCTAACCGTCAGCCAGGATGCAAGACAGGACATATTTTGCTAAATGAACTCGGAATCACATGACAGAATGGGCAACCCCAAAATCAGAGTTCAACAAATAAACACAGCGATTCTGCCACATTTAAAAAATGCAGTGCATAGATTTCCTTTATACCCATTTTACTTTCATTATATAGTACAATATGAATTGCTGAATAGTACGTACTAAATATCATAGTAAGCTGCAGTTCAGTTATTGGCTGTGGGTATCGCATGTTTTGGACAATCAATAAATACTAGATATCCCTATGACCAAAAGGATCTAACAGACATAACGGAATATTACTTTTGTATATCAGCCAACAGGGCAAAAAATTCCAGATGAAAACGTCACCATTTTCTTTTTTCTCCTTTTTTAACAGAAATGTTCATATGAACGATTGGACTGTTTGGGAACCCATATTCAATCTAAACAAATGACTCCTTAATGAATTTCAAATGTCTACTTTTTATAAATGTACTAGTTTCAGGTTCACCCATGGATTTCACACCTGTTTGCACGACAAACTAAGTAGAAATCACAAAAACAAATAGGAAAATTTGACTACCACTTATAAAAATGTAAAAACTGTGGTTAAAAAATTAGATTCTGAGCGTTCCTGAAAGCTGGCACATCAAACCTTTAGTTGATGCCATTAAAAAACATAAAATAAATAAAAGGTACACATTCTATATTTTGAAATTTTCTCTGTTTCCTCCAGGGAATGCCACATATCCTGGGTACCTTCGAGATCCCCCAGCATGTGGGTGAAAAATAATGGAAATTTAGCTGGATACCTTGTGTAAAAAAAAGTTATGAAGGCTTAAGTGTAAAGTGCTCCAAACACCAAAAATGGGCTCAGTGGGAAAAGCATCAGCAGATAAATGGTTGAAGGCATCTACAATGTTTTCGCCTTTTTTTATAAACCGTGCCAACCACATTGATTTCAGATTATTCACAGGAAAAAGGATTGCAATTTACAAATCAATATAGCATTCATCCTGGAGTGTCCTCCAAAATGATCACTTTCAAATGTGGACTCACCCTCGGATTAATGGAAAGTAACATTAAATCAATCCTCCCTCGAATTTCCGGGGTGACCTCCACATCCAAGCATTTCCGTATGAGGTTATACTGACGGATTACAAAAAAAAAAGATAGAAGTATATTACACATTAGGTAGAAAGAAGTTCAGGTCCAACTAATTCCGATTTATAGACAATCTTTCAAATAACTGATGTATCCTGCACATTATTGTAGACTATGAAAAAACACCAACAAATCTATGAAAGTAGTGAAAGAAATACAGGATTTTAAAGTCCTTTGAAGCTCTTGCGCACGCTTTGATGGTCAACAACAATCATACTTAAGAACTGGTTAACTCAACGAAAATCAATTTGAAAGAGTTAGAGCACTTCTGAATAAACTGACTGTTAGACACTGGTCATCACACTGACTGAGCTGAGCAGAGAGAAACTCAATGATGAACATGAAGAAAGGGAAACGGGTCCCATTCTCTTAACTACTGCACAATTAATTTTGAACTGTTAACAAAGAAAATCTTTTGGGGTTTTATTGACAATTTTTATTGTTTTCTATTTTTCACCAAACTTGACATCGAACAAACAGTTGAAATACAATGAACGACACAGACAAGATGAATATATATCCCCCGTCCAATCCACCTTGCAGTCAGAGTCTGTTGTTATTACTGCTCAACTAAGATATGCAGAGGAGGACAGTTCACACCAGGTCTTTCCCCTGTAAGTAGTCAATCAAGGACTGCCCTTGAGCATCATATTTTTTACAGTAAGATCGGAGATCATGAGTTTGACTTTCCATTGACGTCAAAGTCTATAATCAACAGGCCACAGCGTGCAGTTGTGTGTGTGTGTGTGTGTGTGGTGGGGGGGGGGGGGGGGGGGGGGGGGGTTCTGCGAGCTCTTTTTTGCAATATTTGGTTATCTCTAGCTTTGCCTCTAGATGAATATGTGTCATTACAGTCCACTGAGCTCCTTTCAAAAAGTTCCAATTTTATAGTCTTATCCCCCAAATGATAACTGCAGTGTCCATAGGGATGAGTAGCCCCACTACATTTTTATATGGCTAAGAATCTCTTTCCAAAACGTAGACAGTACCGGGCAGGACCACCAAACATGGAGATTTAATTCCTCTGTGGGATAACCTCTCCGGTACTTCCCAGCAGTGTTAGGATTGATGCGCTTTAATTTCTGAGAAGTCAGATACCAATCATAAATTAGTTTGTAGCAAGTGTCTGTACCTTGTATGCTCCACATCACCAGATCTTTCCATGTTATGTTATTTTAATTTGATAATCGTGTATGAATCATCCCAGCGTTGCATCTCTGAGATGAACGTGACATAACCTGGACAACTCAACTTCAGCCACCCACTGACTCATACAAGCAATCCCACAACCACTCACTCATCCATACAGCCATTAACTCACTATAGGAAAGTGCCACTTTTTGACATGGTCACCCCCACTTTTGCCTGTAAACTGATGTTATTTCTACTGGAAGTGCGCTGGGCTCCTACTAACCAGGTCTCCAGTGCCAGAGCACTTTCGCAAAACTGCACAATTGTTTACCCAATTGACAAAACCTTTAGCACCCTCTGTCATTGCAGGCTGTGGGTCTCAGTGCAGACAAAAGTGAAAACACAACATGTCACACAGCCCTGTGCACCATGTCCCCTAACACTGAATGTAATATTTCTAAATCACCCCTACAGAAGGCCTGAAAGCCTTAAGGCAGGGAGCTGAAAATGACATGCTAAGTTTAAGAAAGTGACTCGGTATATACTGGATCAAAGTAAGGTACAGTGTGTACAGAGTCCACTGTCCCCAGAAGTTTGGCAGAGGCTAAAGTTAGATATAACCTTACACTCGAAAGTGGCAGCTTAGTCGTGGAGTAAGGCAGCATCAGAGGACAGTGTAAAGCATTTGTTGTACACACTCAGTCTGCAAATGGTCTCACACACTCAAGAACTGAACTCTAGGCCAATTGTTTTGTATCAAAATATATAGTTTTATTTTAGAATCAAGAAGGTATCAAAATATACATTCTCAGAATGAATTACTTTAGTTTAAATACTTTTCAAATAGGCAATAGACTTAAGTACAGTAGTTACAGTTGTTGCAATGGGCAACACAATTTCAAACACAATGCAACATTGAGCTCAATGGGAATTTCCAGTTAAATGCATTTAGTTACTTTATGGATTGCTTTTCTAACCACAAGGCTGGATCCTAGATTCAGTCCTGGGACATCTCCTGTAAACAGTTGAGTAAAAGCGTTTTGGTTACAGTAGTGATTTTTAAGGAATATTATTGTATTTTAAAAGTTGACACAAAAACTTTTTCACATACAATCACCAATGTTATCCTAAGGGAGGAAATTCACTTAGCAGGTAAGTAGTGTTATTGTTACTTTTTCTTACTCAATGTTGAATCCTGGATCCAGCACTGGTGCATCTCCCGTAAACAATTGAAAGAATGCGTTTAAGTCATACAGGAGATTTTTAAGGAATATTTGAGGTTTGTGAAAATCGACACTTAGAAACTTTTCTGGTGAAAACCAGACAATGGATTCCTATGGAAGGAAATACAAGTTACTGGTAAGTACGGTTAAAATGACTTTTCAGGGTCAGTGCTGGACTAAAAGATGCAGCAGTGGGTTCTCTCCTGATAACAGGTGAGTAAATCGGAATTCGTAGTTCGGCTGATTTTAGATGAATATTTTAAAGTTCCAAAAATCCACACTTATAAGAATTTGGGGCGCCGGTGCAGGGGTGTCTTTTGACGTGGGAAATCTTACCTTCTGCTGGTCGTGGTTGGAAGGGTTCCTTGTTGTGAGGCTGCAAGTGTCATCTGGCTCGTCGAGGAGGGTCCTTGGGCACTGGATTCCAGGTAACAATCGCCAGGGGGACGTCCTCAGGGTCTTTGTCCACTCGGGCATAGGCCGGGCTCGGCGGGTGCAGATTGTGCAGGATTCGCGGTTCCTGGCTGGCACCAGGGGTATTGCTATTTGAGCAGAACCACTGCTTATGGGAGTCCCAGTCTTTAAGTTGTTCAAGGCAGGCAGGTACTCCGGGGTTTTGAAGGGTGCTGCCCGCAGGAGACACCGGGATTTAGCAGGAGCAGGTTCAAGGATCAACAGACCTGTAGGGCTGGGGCTAAGTCAGTCGCTGTCGTCCTCTTGTTAGAAGCTGCACAGCAGGTCTTCTTGATCTTCCTTCTTGTTTTCAAATCGGGATCTAAAGAAGGAAGGTACAGGGTGCCCCTAAATACTAAATTTAGGGGCGTTACCGGTAGGGCAAGGGCACCTCGCCTCTCCCACCTGAGGGGTGCCATTTCGACTCTTTGTTTAGTTCTGTACCCGGACACTCAGCCTGCAAAGGCAGTGTGTGTGTGTCAGAGTACAGGGCCCATAAGGGTGGTACCATAAGTGCTACAGCCCTTAGGAGTCTTCTCTGGTTACAATGCCCTGGGTACCTAGGGTACCATTTACCAGGGACTGACATATGGCCAGAGACACCAATTGGGTTTTAGTTTCAACACAGTTTTAGGGAAGGAACACGGGCCCTGGGCACCTGATTGGCAGGAGTCCAGGGCATACTCAGTCAAAGCACATCAGCAATTTAGCAAAAAGTGGGGGGCATACCATGCAAGAAAGATGGCACTTTCCCACACTAGGGTATGCCTGCATGCACAGATATGTACCTGTGCTGGTCAGTCCTATTACAGCCAGTGCAAGTAGACAGTGATGCCATTTCAAAGCATGTGCTGGACACTTCTGAAAACAAGTTTCCCAGATACATGTTGCTTTCACTGAAAAGAGGGATATTTGGTATCAAACATCTCATATTGATAAACCCACACTGATGCCAGTGATAAATTTACCAACACATGCACCCAGAGGCACTGAAAACTTACCAGCCTCTGGTGTGCTCGGACTGGTTTGTGCACACCTGCCACCCGATACGCTGTTCTGACCCCCTAGGATGAGAGCCTCTGCTCTCTGGGGGCAAAGGACAAAAGCCTGTCCAATAAGAGGGTGTAACACTTCCTTCAACAGGATGACCTGCTGATTAGCCTTCCTAGGCTAACAAGCTTTAAAGAGCTGCCGCCTTTGGAATGTGAATCTGGCTCCCCTCACAGGAAAGGAAGCGACCCCCTTCGTCCAGGACCCCCTTGGCACCTGGACAGGCAGGAAAGGAGCTAGTCAGGTAGGATTGCCACCTCCAGCCTAGTACCAATCCTAAGTTGGTCTACACTGAGGTGATACGATTTTTCAGAGGCAGCCATCTTTGTGATGGCATACTTAGGAATTTTGGGACAGGGTTATGCCCACTTCCCACAGGAAGTGGTCATATAGGGGGCGCAGTAACCCCAGGGTCAGTAGCACATTGCTACCTCCCTACACCCCCTAAGACCCCTAAAAGCAATAATTAGGGGGGTGCCTGGCATCAAAGAAGCCGATCTTGATGACCTAAGAGAGAGGACACCAAAGAACTCGGAAGCAAAGACTCTGAGGCCTCCGGAACCGCCAAAACCAGACACCTGAACCCACCACTGCACCCATCACTCCCGCCCGAGTTGAAGAGGGCCAATGGTGTAAACAAGGTCCCCCAGCCCTCCAGTGCTCGAGTCCATTTTGGTTTTGCGCCTCGTGGACCCACAGATGTTGCTTGCATGCACTGCCCCTCTACCTCGATTGCGACAGGTAAGAAAACCTGATGCCTAAAGCTACCTCTGCTCCGGTCACCCCCGGGAAGTGGAGAAGGGAACCAAAGGTGTCTCTATGTCACATAGTATTGTGAGACCTGAGCCCCATTGTTGGTTCAGCCCTACTGGCAGCCTAGGCAGAACCTGTAGAGTCTTTTTGCAGAGACTGACCTCAATAGAATACCATTGGGCTCCCAAGCAGTTTTGCACCCTGCAACTGGCCACCATCAGTGGTGTACTGTTTGTGCTGCCTTGGACCTTACGCACAACTTACTTGAACTCATGGAGATTGGCGCTGTAAGTGGCTGTACTATACCTGTTTGCAGAACTTGTTCTTCCTTCCATAGGATAACATTGCATAACTCAAAAATTGCACTAAATGTCCACTTTTTCAACTGAAAAGAATTTAAATATAAAAGCGTACTAACCTGGATGATTTCTTTTCTGATGCCTAAACATATATAAAGATACATGCTATTTTGAATAAATTGGTGTGGATCTCCTGCTCGCGTCACGGGTGTCATTTACTAAACATTGTGTGTATTTGCAGATGTCTTGCACTCATCTCGGTTAAGCCTAAGGCTGCACAATCACACTATCCATACCCCTAATAGAGCACCTTGGGATTGCTAGAGCAAACTCCTATCCACTTATAAGGGAACCCCTGGACTCTTCACACAGTATATCAGATTACTGATACATCTCAAAGTGTTAGCTTCTTACATTGGTGGTGCAGCGGAGGGATACTCCATCACTATCCCTTCAGACAGTATTTTACCTGGGAGCCCTCCTAGTGGTGTCCCAGAAGAGATAAGACATTGAAGATGCAGATCTTCAGAAAATAGCAAAGAGTGTAGCATTTGAGGCGAAACTCATGGCTATAGAAAAGGAAATAATTGAGATAGGCCCAGGACCTCTCTCTGGTGGCAGCAAAATTATAAATAGGGATGAAGCTTTTGAACCTAAAGAACGAGTTAATTACCTTCAGTAACAATGTAACTGGTAGAAACACGGTCTAGCCGCAGATTCCTTAACTTAGAATATCCCCCAGGCGCCATTATGGATCCAGAGATTCTTCAGCAGTACCTCTGCGCGCTGGGGTAAATTGTAAATTGATACTTGTATAGCGCACTACTCACCCGCAAGGGTCTCAAGGCGCTTGTACGAATACCGCTGTGGAACCCATCCTGGCTTTCCCTGTGAGGCGTCCACTCCTGGGCACCCCCAAGGTGGAGGCCAGGCATCCTTAGCGTTGTGGGGGCCGTTGTGGAGATTAAGCAAGCTATTGCCCAGAGTTGCAGAGTGGGACTCTATGATTGGAATAGGCACCGAGGCGAGAATTATCAGGTCCGTGGAATTTCTGAGCCCAAGACCCGCCGAGGCGGGGAATTGAACCCTGGTCCCGGGCCAGAACTCTGCAGCAGGGTCTGCCGCTCTAACCATTGAGCCACACTTCTCCATCCATTGAGCATGCCTCCGCCCTGACATCATCCACGGATATGACATCAGTGGAGCCAAATAAGTCCCTACCGGTGCGTTGAGTGTGTGGGAACAGTGTGCCAAAAAAGATTAAACATCGTTGCAGCAACCCTGACAATAAAATAAAGTGATGAGAAAACATGATGCATGTGAAAGAAAAACACTTTATACTGTAAGGGACTGAGGGGAGAGAGCAGAGCACTCACCTCTAGAAAGTCCCCGCACAAGCGAAGAACCTTACCCTCCCATGAGGCAAAACAGCGATGGAAACTGATACAATGGTAAAAGACAAGCAGTCTGCAATCACATGAATGCCACGGAAATGGACAAGAAGACTGTAAGATGACTGTCATGGCAATTGACAACATTTTCTGGGACAACAGAGAATGAGCAACCATACATACTACAAAGAGACATGATAAATTGACTCATAGCCTCATCAAATAGATCCCAAACCAATGGAGAAAGGTATCCGGGGGGAGGTGGGGAGGGAAAAAGGACATCACAAATCTCCATACCGGAAGAACCAGGTGGCAAGAACGTAAATGGATAAAAGGGCCCATCACCCAAAGCAAGAATGGGTGGAGGAGAAACAAGTAAAACAGAACAAGACATCCTGATCTAGGATTTTCTCAGTGAATACTTATTACCTACTGGCGGACGCCAGTAGGTTAGTTATAGCTAAGACCTAGCTTCCATAAGAAAAGTGTTTTTTGACTTGCCTATCTTTGGCAACGTTTGACAAATCTACACCAAATTTTCCCAAAAAGTGTAAAGCTGAGTTTTGTTGTGCATGGAAAGTTTCAAGGTGATCCGTCAAGCTGGGGTCAAGATAAACGGGGACACTTAATTTGGCAGAAAGATAGCTTTTAGTCTAGAAAGAGTGCTTATTTCTTTCCCCCCAACAAACTTCATTGCATTTTATCATAATAAACAGTCATAATTACAGGAGTAACCTGGCAACTGATGCACTCCCATGCTATTGTAAAGGATGTAACCTGGTTCTGGGGCACGCTAGACGGTCCCAGGGCAATGTGTTGCAGTGAGGGGGGGGGGGAGAATAAGCAGGCTGGCAAGCTTAAAGCATGCCTGAACAACTGTAGATATCTGCCTAAACATGCAGAAGATATTTGGCCATTACTGTCCGACAACAAATGGGATGTAATGTTTTTGACAGAAACTTGG
Source organism: Lissotriton vulgaris (assembly GCF_964263255.1). NCBI lineage: Eukaryota > Metazoa > Chordata > Amphibia > Caudata > Salamandridae > Lissotriton > Lissotriton vulgaris. The sequence goes on along the minus strand of NC_141693.1, from coordinate 1,059,054,611 downwards.
CTAAAAGATGAAGCCTTTTCGGCAGTAGCCCTGGCTATTCCCCCAGGTTTTAATAAATGACTCCTGGGAGATCTCCACTTAAGCGCTGCGCAATATGGGCTTGATAGAAGGTTTGAACTTCTGTATTAAGATCAGCCCCACGATCTCCTTTGCGGGAATCTTGTTATACAGACCTCCAGGCTGTCCACCTGGCATAATCCCTGATCTCTGCAACTTTGTTGCCCAGAAATCACTGCAGTATTCCAAGGTGATTTCAACTTGCACTTTAATGACCCGGGATGCACGTATAGATCTCAGCTCTCCTTTTCTCTCAATGGAGCAAACCTGAGTCAGCATGTAAAACTCCCCAGCCACAGGGCAGGTCATACCTTAGATCTCCTGTTTTCTAATATTCCGACCCTGGTAGCTGAGACCCCATATCAACTGGTCTGGACAGACCACTGCCTGATCCCGTTTTCTTTCAGTCTGGAAAAATCTTACCAAGGCGAGGGAACTCAATCTGCCAAAAAGGAATTGGAAAAATGCAAAAACAACAGGTGATGGACAGAATGCAGAACAATGTCATACATTCACCCCAGTACAGAGATCTGGGCCTAAATCCATCTTTTTTTGCTCACTATGCCATTCTAATTTGAGCCCAGTCATATGCAAATCAGTCTTGACCCTGTGCGCCCCATTGGAACAGTCCAGCCCGAACTGCCACGCCAGGTCCTCCCTGAACTGGAAACAAGCATCCAAGGACCGGTTTCGGCTTTCAGCCCTCATCAGCCTGGATAGCATGATTCCAGTGGCATGGAGAGCACGGAACTCACGTCTGAGCATACCCGTCCCACTCGGGTGACAAATGCAAAAACAACAGGTGTGGACTAAAGAACGGTGATGGATTAAACCCAGATCTGTTGACTGGGTGTGAGTGTTTGATTGGTTCAGATGCTCCGTCCATCAGCACCCCCTTTTGTACCGCTTTGTTGGCCATAAGTTGGCAGGGTATGCTCAGACGAGAGTCCCTTGCTCACTTTGCCACTGGATTCAAGCAAGCCTGGCTGAATACGGCTGAAATGCCTGAAACCGGTCCTAGGAAGCTTGTTTCCGGTCCAGGGAAGGTATGGCTTGGCAGTTCGGGCTGGGCTGTTCCCATGAGGCACCGGTCAGACTGATTTGCATATGGCCATGTCTGAACTGGGGTGGCAGAGTGGGCTAAAGAACGGTGATGGATTAAACCCAGATCTGTTGACTGGGTGTGAGTGTTTGATTGGTTCAGATGCTCCGTCCATCACCACCCCCTTTTGTACCGCTTTGTTAGCCATAAGTTGGCAGGGTATGCTCAGACGTGAGTCCCTTGCTCACTTTGCCACTGGATTCAAGCAAGCCTGGCTGAAGACCGCTGAAATGCCTGAAACCGGTCCTAGGAAGCTTGTTTCTGGTCCAGGGAAGGCATGGCTTGGCAGTACGGACTGGACTGTTCCCATGAGGCACAGGGTCAGGCTGATTTGCATATGGCCATGTCTGAACTGGGGTGGCAGAGTGGGATAAAGAACGGTGATGGATTAAACCCAGACGCCGTTGGTGTTGTGATTGTCGGGATGACGTTGCAGTAGCTACTTAGACGCTGCCATCAGTTCTGTACATGGCTTTCCTCCCCAGAAACGCAGAGCCATGATGCAAGACACTGACCACTGGTGCACAAAACTAGGGCCCTAAAGGGATATCTTTATTTTTTTTTAATTTGCATTTCATCATATATCAACATAAACCTCACATCATGTTCGAACCACATTTTCTCCCACTCCACCCTCCACCCCCCCAGCAGTACATCATCATGAGTAACCTGTTTGTGTCGTTCCATCCTCTCGTGTACCATATTGTGATAGCCTGGTGTGCCCCACTCCACCCATATCCAGTGGCTCCCTTCCCGAGTTCTTACCCCTCTTAACTTCCTGTCGACCCTAGTTGTAGGAAGGTGGATATCTGACTATGGTTGCCCCCAACTTTTTGCCTAGTGTTTTGCTGGTTTTCGACCTAGTTGGCCTGGGATCCTGCTATCCAGGACCCCAGGCTTCCTGCTCTTTCTGTTAAAATGGACTCCATGTACCTTAGGTACATATCTAATTGGTATTGGGTCACTCTTGTAAGTCCTTGTACAGTGTACCATAGGTACCCAGGGCATAGGTGCACCCAAGGCCTACCAGGGGCTGCATCATGTATTATGCCACCCCTGGCTGGCCATCGAAAACTGACACAACTGGCTGGTAACACAGCTGGGGCAAGGTGGTGTAATCACCCTTTGCTTTAGATATAGTATACCTATATCTAACCCTAAAATGGACACATATACTCCTATAAGTCACTCCTATGGCAGGCCTTAACAATCCTGGAGGCAGAGTGCTTGGAATTATGTGAGATGGTGCTCTAGCATGAGCTGAGCCTGTCTGCAGCTATCGGAACCAAGTCCTTTAGCTGTTTCCATGATAACGCTATAATATATACTCTTAAGTGCATTATAATCCTCGCGGTTATTGCTAACTTTGGCATAGCATTATCAAACATGTCAAGTAAGGTGGCATACGAACTGGAATACTACCCCCTCGCCAGTTCTGGTGACGGGGGTAGCATTCCACCCTTTTAGAGGGACACGACATGTATGTAACTGTGAACCCCGATTAAAGTTAACTCGCGCCTCAGCATCACAAAATGGATGCTGCCACCACAAACACGAGTCTGACCTTCTGCTGCTGGGAGTCCTTCCAGCGATGGAGGCTTAGACAAAGGGTTTCCTGCCTTGGGAGGTGCTAGCACCACCCCATGCAGGATTTTGTGTATTGAGATAGGACAGGCTGAAAGGAATGAGACATGCCTGGGGCACACAAGGTGTCCCTGTGCATACCCCGGTTCAAACAAGTTGCTGGGGCACTCCTGCCCCAGCTCTGGCGCAAAACCGGACAAAGGATAGGGGTGTAACCACCCCCCTTCCTGGTCCCACTCATAGGAGGGACCCAGTCACAGTACAGCCCCCTTTAGGAGAATAAAGGTAAGAGCTGGTCCCATTCCAAATTAGATTATCCTGAATTGAATCTACAAGAAGAAACTCTGGACTTCGACGTTCTGCTCCACAGAAGACTGAAGAAAATCTCCCTTGTGGCCAAGGAGTGACCACCCTGCACAAGCAGGCACCATCAAGCGTCCTAGCGGTTCACTTTGTGGTCCTTCCTGCCTGGAACCAGACTTCAGAGCCCGACGAGATCCGAACTTCCAGACCTCTCCGACCTCTACCTACATCTGCAGCACAGCTGAGATCCATGGGTGCGACGAGACACGTGGGACCGGCCATCTTGGAGAAACTGCACTTCGCTTCCAGCAAGACTTCAGAGGCATCCTCGAGAAAGTGCTTTGGGGATTGAGAAGCCCCAGCCCCGAGCAGCTCCTGCACAGAAGATCAGCCCTCCAGCATCCACGAGATCTGCGTGGGGCCCTTTTGCTTGATTGCTGCTCGACGCGTTGTCTGGTCACTTGCCGGCTGGCTAGTGGCCTCCTAGACGACGATCCACGAAATCCACATCGCTGGTCTGGTTGCTCCAGACTGGCCCTTGCTTACCTGCAAAGGAGAAGCACCCCGGACCCTCTTGGTCCGCACCAGACGCCTTTTCCACTCACCGCGTGGGTTGCTTTTGCCAAGGCCTGTTGAAGCCGAATCCGGAACCAACACCGCCGACAGCGAGAGCCTGCGTGGGACAGCTCGTGCCTCCATCCTGGTCGTCGAAGACACCTCCTGCTCCACGTGGCTGCAGAGTCAAGCGTCCACTCTTCACCTGATCGCGACAACAGCATCTGGTTCCTTCCTGGTTCCACTCCGGTCACTGGCTAGTGACTTTGAACATTGTCCCCTCTGCTTTCAGGTCTTCATCTTCCTCAATCCACCCTTGGATCGCTCCGGACATCATCCTCCTGGTCGCCTGCAGCATCTTTATTCAAGGCTCCATAGACTTCGACGCGGATACCCGACACACTTTCACACCTATGCACACGCAGCCCGTGGGTAAGGTAACGAGAGCATTTCGGTGCTCAAGGGTAGATTGACTCTCCTAGTGTCAAGGTATCCAGTCATTTTTGTCCTAACTAGTCGGAACTGTCTTTTACTTACCTTTTCATAACTTGCAGTGTCCATTGACTTTGTCCCGCATCTCGCGTGTGAGTTCACACTCTGCACACGCGTCCCGTGGGCCTCCTGCTCCTTACCTAAGGTTAGGGTAGTGTAGTCCCAGCGATCCTACAGCCTCTGGACATCTTCATTTCCTCTATCAATTTCCTTATACCATTTACTTAGTATATGGTTTGTCGTGCCCCTAGGGCACCATTGTAATTTGTGCAACTTAACGTATTTTTCCTAAGAGTCTTGTCATGTGCTTAGCCCTCTGATCTCATAAAGAGTTCAGAGGTGTTTTGTTAGTAATAAATATATTGTTTATATTCATAACAACCTGTGTGGTGTCCTTTCATCTGGTATTCAAGGGGTTATATGTGGTAAAACAGCTGGCTTCACATGCCAAAAGAGTTTAGCCTAAGACTGCTTTGTCCATGCTAACATTAGGATAGCTGGTCTATAAGGTTGACTTACAACCAATCACCATAAGGGTTGTTTGGACTGATACAAGGTGATCACTAGAACTAGTGAGCATCATATATCAGGCCAACTTCTCACACTAGTCACAGCCCCCATCCAACCCATGGTACCTTCTCCATTTACCCCAAACTTTACGAAACTTCCTTGGGCAACCTCGCGCTTTATATGCGACCCTTTCCACCGCCATAAGAAGATCCAGACCTCTCCTCCATTCTTCCGGCTCAGGTGACTCAGCCGCTCCGCAGTACTTAGCTATATCTCTTTTTGCCACTACTAGGGCCAACACCAAGAAAATCAGTAAAGGGCGGGTCAAATCCACGTCATTCGTCATACCCAGGAGGGCTATCTTAGGTTCCACCTGGGGAGGAGATTCCAGAACGTCGCTCAGCTTAGCGAACACTGCCTTCCAATAAGTCAGAATTACCGGGCATAACCAGATGATGTGATAGAAATTCCCCCCTACGGCCCGACATCTGAGGCATCTCGTGTCGTCCGTCCTGCCCATCTTATGTAACCTTTCTCTGTCATAGTATGTTCGGTGGAGCACGTTAAATTGGATTAATCTCAGTCTGGATTTTATGGCCACCTCCCGAGGGTGCATTAGGACCGTACCCCAGTCTACATCGTCCATATATCCTACGTCTCCTTCCCATTGTTCCATAAGTTTGTCCAGGCCATCTGTCATGTTGGTCAGTAGCGTTTTATATGTGAATGAGATTGCCTTTTCTTGTATCCGCTCCTGTAACAGCCTGCCCTCCAGTGGTGCATATTCTGGGAGTGTGTCCGCGGGTATCCGCTCGGCTCTCCACGCATGTCGTAATTGCATATATTTAAAGAGCTGCGTATGGTGCAGACCAAATCCCGCCCTCAGGGCCGCAAATGTCTTCAGCTCCCCCTTCGCCACAATGTCTCCCAGAGTCGAGATCACTATGTAATCCGACCTCCGGAAGCCCCGCAGTTTGTTCAGGTCTGTCAGCCACGCACAGTGCCATATCGGCGTTTGACGAGTGGCCTTTTCCCCCATCCAATACGCTTAGTTGCCTTGTCCCACAACCCTAGTGTGAGCGTTGTGCCGGAGAGCGGTTTCCTGTCTCTCCTCCCACGGTATAAATAGTTCATCATCTTCTGCGTGGGCAAACAAGATCTCTCGAGGGCATATGTCGGATGGTCCGCCTGAGCATGAAGCCAATCGTTAATTGGAGCCATTTCTTCTGCCCAGTAGTACGCCTCCAGATCCGGTAATGATATCCCCCACTGTTCTGATGGCGCTGTAACGTTTTCAGCGCCACCCTTGGCTGTTTGTCCAGCCACAGGTAGGACCGAAGTTCCGCGTAATTCCTGTTGAATACCTTTCTAGGTAAGGGGTAGTATTCATTTTGCATCGCGTATAAAAATCTAGGTAGCGTGATCATTTTGAACAGCGCCGCTCTCCCTAATAAGGTGAGGGGCAGTTGTCTCCATTGGGCGGCGTAGTCATTGAAATTCCGAATTATTCTAGCTATGTTAAGCTCAAACGATAGTTTCCGGTCTAAGGTAATATAGATTCTGAGGTATGTAAACCCCTCTGCGGTCGTCAGCAGTTGTCTTGGTAACGTCGACCATTGCTCTCGACCCTGAGGGTCATAGATGACCGACTTGTGCCAATTTATCTGATATCCCGCATACTGTCCGTATTTTTCCAATTCTTTGAAAAGTTCCGGGACCGTGGTCTCCGGCTTCGTAATGTACAACAGGACATCATTAGCGTACAAAGATATCTTCTCCTCCGACCGGTCGCGTTTCCCCCTACTAAATCCCCTGATCACCTCATTTTGGCGTATCTTGGCTGTCAGGACCTCTATCGTGAGTGCGAAGAGGAGAGGGGACAGCGGGCATCCCTGTCTAGTCCCTCTCCAGATAGGGAAGTCCCTGGAGACCACCCCGTTCACCCTTACCGCGGCCCTAGGCTCTGTATAAAGCAGTCGGACTCAGTTTTGGAATTTCAGGCCAAAACCAAATTTAAGCAGTACTCTCTTTAGGAACGGCCAGTGGACCGCATCAAAGGCCTTCTCTGCATCGAGGGATAGGAACCAATGGAGCTCCTCTCTCCCTTGTACTTCCTGTAGCCAATTGTGTGTGCGCCTGGGGTTAAATCTAGTGGCTCTGTCGGGGAGGAAGCCCGTTTGGTCCAGGTGAACCAGGTCGCCTATTACTGTCCGCAGTCGTATGGCCAGTACCGTGGCTAACCGCTTCACCTCAATGCTAAGGAGGGAGATGGGGCGGTACGAGGAGCAATCCTCTGGCGGTTTCCCTTCTTTATGAATCGGAATGATGGTTGCCATACATAGATCCGGTGGAAGTCTACCCTCCAATGTCGCCTCCTTGAACAGCCCTTTGAGGTGGCGCAGCAGGAGATCCGCCGTCAGTTTAAAAAACTCTGACTGGTAGCCATTCGGGCCCGGTGACTTCCCTGATCGCAGTTTAGCCAGGGCCACTTTGATTTCATCGAGAGAGAAGTCTGCCTCCAGGGCCCGTTGGGCTTCCAAGGACAAAGCCGGTAACACAATTGCTTCCATATAATGCAGGGCCTGCTCACAGGTTTCAAGATCTCTAGCCTTATAGAATAATTTGTAGTGGAACGCCTCCGCAATCTGATCATCCGATCGGAGCAGCTCCCCCCGGGGGTTTTTAATGTGCTCCACCCACCTCGCCGCTCGCTCCTTTCTGCTGAGCCATGCCTTCAGTTTACCTGACTTGTCCCCCACGTCATACAATCTGTGTAGTGTTGCTAACGCCTGCGTTTTAGCCTCACCTGTCACAGCCTCCCGATACTGTTTCTGCACATCCGTCAGTATCCTAAGGGCCCTCATCTCCCCCGACTCCTGGTATCTGTCATCTAAGTTTAGAAGTCGCACCTCCAGCGCCTCTATCTCCGCAGTGAGCTTCCGCCTTTCCCCCGCCAACCTATTCTGCACTCTGTCTCTGAGGACTGCTTTCATCGCCTCCCAGAAAACTGTCCTGGATTGTACCATCCCCTCGTTGTCCGCTATATAGACTTTTACATCCGCTCTGATACCTTTCAGGATGGCTGTGTTCTGCAAGTCCAAGGCCGTCAATCTCCAGGTTCCCCTATTGCCTTGTCTCCCTCCCCCCACCTTCGCCAGGAGTGGAGAGTGGTCCGATATCCCCCTTGCTTTGTATTCAGCTGTGTTCCCTACTGTCAAGATCTGCCTGGGCAGGAAGAGATAGTCCAGTCTTGAGTATACTTTATGAACGCCTGAGAAGAAGGAAAAGGCCCTGCGCTCTGGGTGTACCCACCTCCATACATCTATCAGCCCCATCGTGGACATTGTTTTAAAAAGTGCAGTTTGAGTCAAGTCTCTGAAGCCCACCCCCGCTCGGTCAAGCGTCGGGCCCATGACATCGTGGAAGTCCCCACCTAGTACCTGTATTGTGTCTGCAGTGTCTAACAGTACCGCTGCCACCCCTCTAAGGGTGGCCGCCTGCAGCTTCGGGGGGGGGGGGCATATACTGAGATGATCGTGTGTTCTCGTCTCCTCCACATTCCCTTCACCCCCACGTACGTTCCCAGAGGGTCCGTCCATGTCTGAGCCGTGCTGAACGGTGTGGTCTTCTTGATGAGTATGGCCACTCCCCGTGAGCCCATTGTGTATCCCGCATGGGCCAGCACATGGTACTGACCTCGAGTCAGGAAGGCACAGTGAGTGCCCTTAAGGTGCGTCTCTTGTAGGAGCACGATATCAGGATTCAGCCTTTTTATATATGCATTCACTAAACCTCTTTTGACCTTGCTACCAAGGCCGTTCACGTTGCACGTTAATACAGTAAAACCTTCCCTCTCAAGAGCCTGTCTCCTCATATCACCAGTCATCTTGCAGTAGTGTTTGGGTTGTGCCGCCGGTCTCTCGCATGTGGGTGGTGTCTACGGTGGTTGCGAGTGCGTCCTCCATGATATGGTTCCCCCTCCCCCCAACTCCCTTACCCTCCCCCCTCTCTGCTGCATCCAACCTGTCTAATCCAACTCAGTGAACTGCCCCAACTTGTCCCCGCTCCCCCACCCCACCTTATTCCCCATCAGACCCATCATCCACCTCCCTCTATGAAAGGACTTGTTGGCAGGAAAAGGTCTGTCGCCCCCCCCTGGTATCTCTCTTCCCTGCCGAACTACCCCAACTTGTCAATCAAACAGTAGCCAAAGAGGCTATATTCCACAGAGTCCACAGTGCTGTGCGGTAGTTCGATATAAGAAAAGAAATCTACAAGAACAAACAAAGAACACTATATCAAATAAAATTAGGAGGCGTGTGAGTCACTTGCGTGCTGTCATGCGGTCTAGCCGATATCTCGTCCATCCAGCTTTTTTTCCTGCTCAAGTGTTGAGGGGACTGCCCTCTCCCCGAGTTGGGGCCCTGTCCTTGGCGGGTCCACACTTCAACTCATGGATGGCCGCCACCAGCGGATGGAGTGACTGTTCCTCCCCTTCCTCAACCCCGGACGTGTCACCTCCTGTTTCACTCTCCCTCTCCCTCTCGGTGTGTTCCTCGATGGCCTGGGCACAAAACCTAGATCCCGCTAGAGTGTCGGGCTGGGGAGAGCCAGAATCCTGTTGCCTCCTTGGGGTCCTGTTCTGCGAGGGGTACGGCGTCGTTTGTGTCTTCCTCATTCCCTGTGGTCTGCGTCTCCTCTGTGGCTGCACCCTCTCCCAGAGGTGTCCAGTGCCGGGGCCCTCCATTGCCACGTTACGCTCACCCTCCTCTAGTCTCCGGGGGGACGGACGTTCCTCCAGCCACTGCCATGCGTCATCCGGATGCATGAAGAAGTGCGTCTTTTCCTTATATATTACTTTAAGTTTAGCTGGGAAGAGGAGCATATATTGAATCTTTAGGTCTCTGAGTTTAGCCTTTACGGTGTCAAATGAACGCCTCATCTTCTGCACCTCCTGGCTGTAATCAGGGAAAATCATTATTTGTGAGTTTTCGACCCTTATCTCGCCCAGCTTTCTAGCTTCTCTCAGAATTATGTCTCTGTCGGCAAAGTTGAGGAACAGCGCAATGATCGGTCTCGGCCGTCCCCCCACCAGAGGCTTGGCCATAAGTGCTCTGTGCGCCCTCTTAATGATGAGATACAAAAGGGGATGATGGACGGTCCAGCGAAGACATGGCTTGGCAGTTCGGGCTGGACTGTTCCCATGAGGGACAGGGTCAGACTGATTTGCATATGGCCATGTCTGAACTGGGGTGGCGGAGTGAGCTAAAGAATGGGGATGGATTACACCCAGATCAGTTGACTGGGGGTGAGTATTTGATTTGCTCAAACGCTCCGTCCATCATCCCCTTTTGTATCGCTTTTCTCTCAATGATGAAGCAATTGGAGAATGTCGCCTGGGGCAATGTTTCGAGCAGCCAGGAGCGCAGGAACTCCGCCATATTGGTCCCTTCAATTCCTTCCCTAAATCCCACAAAACGGAGGTTGTTACGCCGCGCCCTGTTTTCTGCGTCGTCCACCTTCCACTGCAATTGTTTGTGGGCTTCCTGCAGGTCTTTACCGTCTTTGCGCAGGTCGTGTATGACATCCTCCTCCTCTCCCAACCTCATCTCCGCTGTGGTGACTTTCTCTGTGAGGTTTCGGAATTCCTGTCGCAGCAAGTTGACCTCCACTCCCACTTCTCCTATCTTCACCTCCAGGGCCGCTCTAGAGGCCTGGATATCTTCACTAGAGGTCTGTATCGCACCCATCAGGAGGGCCGTGTCCGAGCTCACTCCCACCCCTTCCATACCTCCGGTTTGTGGCGCCACCGCAAATCTATCTATTGGGCTTTGCTTCGGGGTCTTCGAGGCCGCATCCTTCTTCCCCATGGTGGACTGGCTACTCCGTTGCTGGGGGGGGGGGGGCATGGTCTGCGGTCCGACCACCACTCCGGCCCTCCACCGCGCCGTCTTGCTGCCAGCCTGTCCGGTGACGCAGGGTCGGACGCTGTCCGTCGTGAGGTACTGGCCTGGCTGGCAAGGGTTGTAGGCCTCAGCAGACTCCCTCCGGGTGTTGTGGTTTGGTGCTGCGGCGAGGCCGCGGTGACCGGCGAGGCTTAACCGTAGTCAGTGCTTCCCGGTGCAGGGATGGCGCTCTGCGTGTGCGCGGTCGTTTCGCAACCCCTCCAAGGCGGGTCCGCCAGTCCCGGTAGTCCAGATGGCAGTGCGACCCACCCTCTGGCACCTCCTGGTCCGGCGCCGGCTCCACGCTGGTCCGGGTCAACAGGGCCTATACCCAGCCTCGCAGGTCCACCAGGGCCGCCAGACTCAGTTGTGGCAGCAGGTGGCATGTGGGGGAGCACCATAGTTTCCAGGCCAATGCGCGTTGCAGGGGGGGGGTTGTGCTCGCGTTGCCTCCGATCCGTGGCTCCTCGGTTCTTGCAACCCGTCCCTGCTCCCCAGTCAGTCCCCCTGGGCTAACTCACTGTCCCCAAGGCGTCTGGCGCTGCGGGACCGCTTCCTCTATCTCCTCCGGGCAGTCTCCAGTTCAGGTCTCCGGGTCCCTCTTCACTCCGCCATGGGTTGCCGCCATTTTGTTTCCAGCTCCGGCTCCGGGCGTCTTGGCTGTTCCGACGGCTTCTCTCCCCTTTATCGGCCTTCGGGAGATGTCAGGTGCGGCCGCCAGGGTCTACAATCTTTCCGCTTACGTGTACGGTACTTTTAAAAGCCACTGGATGGGTTTAAGGATGTTGGATAATTTTGGCTAGCCGGAGCTGGCGTAGAGTGCGTCTCACTCGGCCATGCTGCTGGCCACGCCCCCCTAAAGGGATATCCTTAACCCTAGAAATCAGTTCGCAGAAAAGGGAGGATGGGTGGAGGGTAAGGAATCTATAACTAACCTATGTTTCTTACAGATATATTGTTACCCAAGTTAAGAAACTTGTTCATCTGAAAGAAAGTTAGTTTAGATTCCTGACCTTAGAAAAGATACCCCAGCAATACCAACCCCGGAGGTGGGTCTGCGAACCAAGATCACACCAGAAAGTCCTGAAGAGCAGAACGGCCCAAAAAGCCAGCCGTTCAGACAGTAGTGCTTAGTAAACGTGTGCAGTGATGCTCACGTAGCTGCCTGACATGTCAAGTAGAGGAACTCCTCTTCCCAAGGCAGTAGTGGCTGCCGTCGCCCTGGGAATGGGCGCGTAGCCCCACTGGAGGTTACTTTTTAGCCAGAGAATAGCATGCTTTTATACACAAAACCACCCATCGAGAAATGCTTCACTTGTGTACGATTGACCTTTCTTGGCAACAACGTAGCCAACAATGAGTTGGTCATCCACCCGGAACGGTTTTGTGCGATCCACATACAAAGAAAGCCCACGTTTTGGGTCCAACGGTGGAGCCTTTCTTCCTCTTTTGAAGGATGCGGAGGCAGAAAGAAGGTGGGCAAAGCGATAGTCTGCCCGATGTGGAAGGCATTGACAGCCTTGGGCAGGAAGGATGGACGAGAACTAAGGACAACTTTGTACGGATGCACAGAGACAAAAGAAAGCTTAGAAGAAAGCGCCTGGAGCTCACTCACTCGTCTGGCAGAGGTGATGGCGACAAGGAACACAGTTTTGACAGTCAAGAGCCTTAAAGGACAGTTGTGAAGGGGCTCAAAGGGAAAGTGTATTGTATTGTAATTGCATTTATATAGCGCTTACTACCCCTGACGCGGGGTCGAAACGCTTTTTCAACGGGTAGCACGCTACTCCAGGACCCATAGAGGATTAGTGTTCAATTAGTATAGTGAAACATGCAAGTACATTTTAAGTGGTGGATAGGTTAGTCAGTTATTTGGATTTGGAATGATAGCAGACGAATAGAGGAGGAAAAAAGGTTTGTATTTATATAGCGCTTGTTACCTCTGATAGGGTGTTGAAACATGCTATTCAGGAAGCCCATAAAGAATTAGTGGTGAATTAATATGGTGAGATATGAAAGTAATTTCAGTGGTGGATATTAGTCAGTTATTTGGAGTGAGAAGGATAGTGGAGGGATAAAAGGGGAAGAAAGGTTTGCATTCATATAGCACTTGTTACCCCTGATGGATGTTGAAGCGCTTTTCTGGCGAGTAGCACGCCACTCCGGTACTCAAAGGATTAGTGTTGAAAATTAGTATAGTAAAATATGAAGTAATTGGAGTAGTGGTTATGTTATTCAGTTATTTGGGTAGAGAAGGGTAGATGGGGGGATAGTGAAGGGAAAGAGGTTTGTATTTATATAGCGCTTGCTACCCCTGATGGGGTTTTGAAGCGCAAGTAGCACGCTACTCTGGAACCCATCAGGATTAGTGTTGAATTAGAATGGTGAAACATGAAAGTAATTTTAGTGGTGGATATGTTAGTTATTTTGATTGAGAAGGGTTGGAAAGGGGTAGAAGAGAGGGAAGAGTTTAGAAAGGTTTGTTTTGGGGGATCGGAATAGTAAAAGGGGTGTAAGATGATGCAAGGAGGGGTAGAGTAGGAGAGAGTCTAGAAAGGGTTATTTTATGGATCATAGTAGTGGTATGGGGTTTGGCGTTAAATGAGAGTGGATGTAGAGGATATATTGAGCTAAGTATAGGATGAGAAATAGAGAAGTGCATTGGAAATGCTAAATTAGAAGAAAGTGATAAATATATAGATCCATAAGTACATTCAAAGTATATAGATGCATAAAAAAGGTATGTATAATGGGCAGCATTTCTGGCCCTGGCCAGTCTCAAACAGGCAACTGCCCTTGTCCTCTCCGCCCTTGGCTGAGACGCCCGAACCCTGGCCTTTTATAGCCCTAGTAATCAGGTGACCGCGTCAACCAATGGGAACCCTAGCCCTAACACTATCCAATCACAACACTAGCCCTTAAAATCTAGACCCAATAGGAGACCAGGACCTTACAGCCAATCTTAGTCCAAGTCCAAGCACCCAATCAGTTCAAAAACCCCAATAGAGGCCCTAGCCCTACCAGTAGTACCACCCAAAGGCCAAGCAACCAATGGCACAGGAATCCCTTGTCCCTACTTTCAATAGAAAGCCTAACCCTACTCTTACTTCCACAACCAGTCCAGCAACCAATCACACCAGAAGCCCTAATCGCTACTTCCAATTAAAAGTCTGACCCTATCCTTAGTCCCACCCTAGTCCCAACAACCAATAACACAGGAAACCCTAGTCCCTACTTCCAATAGAAATCCTAACCCTAGCCCTAGTCCCAACCCTACCTTGATTGAATCGCAGACTCAGAAAGAAATCCGAACACTCAAATACCCAACCAATAAGGACACTAACCCTAATCCAATCAGATACATCAGATACAACCACCAATCAGTGTACACATGTACCAAACAATATCAGACCATATAAGGTCCCAGCGACCTCAGACAAGGTTTGCTGGTCAGCAGCAGTTGCTCAAGTTTGAATGCCCTGAAGTGGAGTCAATGAGGAGTTGCCGGCTGATTTGTTGCAGCGGATGCCAAGCTTTCATTGATTATGTTGGAACCCCGCCATTGAAGTACAGGAATGGTGTGAGGCTATTTTGAATAATTGGACGTGCCGCCCTAGAAAGAAGGAGACACCACTCTCGGACTATTGTGGATTTCGAGCGTGTAGGAGAGATCGTAACTGCTGCCCTATCTTTCGATTATTGTGTGTAACCCTGTCCTGAAGATGTCAAAGAAGATAAGGCTGAAACGTGATCGTGTCGACACTTATGTGGAGGAATCTTGGAATAATTTTGAATGTTTAGAATTGTTGTGTGCTACACTAGAGTTAGGCTTATCAAGGGAATAGCCATTTAGTGTTGCACTTTTAAGATTACCTCTGAGTGGTTCCCCTACAAATATAGGGGGGACACTTGCATGTATAATTTGTGTAGGGTTATTGTTATGTGTTATATTGTTTGTCATTTATTTGTAATGTATAAATATTTGTGATTTATGTTAACAATTTCGCTGCTGATAGGCGTCAGTGCCTTTTGTGTATGAAAGATTTTGATATATTCGTTATGAACAATGGTCATTGCTGAGAGGGTAATTAAATGTACTCTACTCATGAAAGTATCCAGTATTGTTTCCTTTGATACCAATTTTGTTTGTATAATAGTACGTCCCATACCCAGGTATTAAAGGCTCATTTGGGTATAACCCTGTTGTTTATGCACCAACTTGAAATCCAACAATACTGTTTGAATAAAACTTTACTCTCTCTCCTGGCCAAAAAACGAAGTGCACAGTCCCTAGCAAACACAGTTTAAACATCTCACAGTAGCACCCTCTGATGTAGAATATCCCTGTTGCTGGGGGGGGGGGCTGGCTTCACTGTCTTGTGAACACAAAATGGTGGCTGGGGGGGGGGGCACTGTTCTAACATACAGGTCCTAGCACAGAGCAAAGGAGAAATTTGGAGGGAAAACTGAAAGGCATCAGCAATGAGAGGGAAAAACTAGAGTTTGGACTGCAAATCCCACAATTCAACAGTTAAATGGTAGCAATCATGGGCAGGAAAAAACATAAGTTTAAAACACAAAACAGGTGATAAAATATCCAATCCCAGGCAGGTTAAAACTACAATTTCAAACTGTAACAACCACAGGCAAAGACAGACATCACAGAAAGGGAAAGTCGTTTCTTTTAAAAAAATTGTTTTGCGGAAGAGTCTGCCTCCTTACCACCTCCTGGACTCTGCTCACTGCAATCTGGGGCATAGGGAGGCTGCAACTCACAAGATGGAGGAGAATGACTTGGGGCATAACATCTCAGGAAAGAGATGAGTTATGCATTTCAAGAAACAACTAACAGCTTGAAAAGGGAAGGCTGATCTGGAAACCAAAGGAAGACAGATGGCAGAAAGATAGCCCTTGATAGTGCCTAGAGCAGAGCCCTGCTGGGCTAGAGAAAGAAGAAACAAAAGAACCGCAGAAAGGGGATCCACAGCCTTTGCTGTGCACCATGTCACAAACTTGTTCCACCGGCAGACCTATACCATCTTAGTGAAGGGACTCCTGGATGCAGAGATTACATCACAGACTTCAGGAGGCAGGTCGAAAGACGTCAACTGCCGCCGCTCAATCTTCACACAAGGAGGTGGAGGCTGGGCAGGTTCGGGTGGAGGACCGTCCCCTGCAACTGCAACAGAAGTTCTTCCCGAAGAGGCAGTCGGATCAGAGGATCGATGGCCATGTTGAGCAGCTCGGGATACCAGACTCTTCGTGCCCAATCTGGAGCCACAAGAATGACTTGGACCTCGTTGCGCCTGATCTGCCCAGAGTGCTGAAGAAGAAGTGGTATAGGCGTACAACAGACCGCAACACCACTTGCGACAAAAAGCATTGCCTAGCGAGTGCCGCCTTGGAAATTCACATGCGCAGAATTGCTGACATTGCGTGTTCTCTTCGGTGGCCAATAGATTTAACCAAGGCTTACCCACTGTTGAAAGACATCCGACTGAAGACGCCATTCGTGATCCATCATGCACCTGGGGCTGAATTTGTCCGACCTGGCGTTCAGAGAACCTCCCAGGTGTTGAACCACCAGAGATATGCCCTGATGTTCTTTCCATGTCCAGAGGCGGAGGGCTTCTTGACATAGGGTCCAGATGCCACCCAGCCCTGTTTGTTGCAGTACCACAAGGCGGTGGTGTTGTCCGTGAACACTTGCATTACTCCTCCCTGGACAGAGGGAAGGAATGCTTTCAGTGCAAGACGCATCGCCCGTAGCTTCAGAAGGTTGATGTGGAGCACGGACTCTGCCGGAGACCAGAGGCTTCTGATCTCCACCTCTCCCATGTTGCCGCCCCATCCCAGAAGGGATGCGTCCCGTCACCACAGGGTGGTCTGGTTGGGGAAGGGAGAGAAATCTGCCATTGACCCAATCCTGGTTCGTAAGTCACCACTGCAGTTGTTATGCAGTGCCCTCCGAGATCGGGACGCAATCGGACATCCACCTGATGCTGCGCCCACTGGAACTTCAGGTCCCACTGCAGAGCCCGCATATGCCACCTGGCATGATCGACCAGCAGGATGCAGGAGGCCATGAGGCCCAGCAGCCTCAGGGTCATTCTCACCGAAACCCGGGATAGAGGCAGGAAGATCGGAATCATAGCCTGAATATCTCGGACTCCCTGTTCGGGAGGATAGACCCAAAACCGTGTTGTGGCCAGAACCGCTTCGATGAAGAGGAGCTTCTAAGAGGGAATCAGGTGTGACTTCGGCACATTGATGGAGAACCCCAGCAAATGCAGGAGGTCGGCTGTAGTCTGGAGGTGGGAAACGACTGCCTGGGGCGAGCCCGCCTTCAACAGCCAGTCGACGTGATAGGGAAAGACTGAAAACCCTGATCTGCGCAGATGAGCTGCGACCACCGCCATCACTTTCGTGAAAACCCAATGGGCGCTGGTAAGGCCAAAGGGGAGCAGGGTAAACTGAAAATGCTTGTGCCCTACTGTGAACCGCAGGTAACGCTGGTAGGCCGGCAGGACGGGGATGTGAAAATAAGCGTTCTTTAGGTCCAACCATACCATCCAGTCCATCGAGGACAGACAAGACCTGAGCAAGCGTCAACATCTTGAACTTCTCCTTCCGGAGGAAGTGGTTGACGTCCCTGAGATCCAAGATAGGACGCAGGCACTTGTCCTTTTTATGGGGGACCAGAAAGTAGTGGGAGTAACAACCAAAACCCACCTGTCCACGTGATGGTGGGCCAGTGGGGAAGGTGATGGCAAATCCTGCCACCCACTGGCATTTGAACAGTTGGACTAGGAGGGTTTGGAAGCTGCTGCGGAGGTGGGGGTTCATGGACTGGCCCGCCCGCTGGCCCCCTGAATCACGGCGTTGGTTCCCACGTCCCCGGGCGAGTGAAGGTTTGGCAACCTGCTGCTGCGGCCTGTGGCTCTGGGCGGGATGTATGGGAGCGAAGAGCAGACTGCGCTGGGTGGCTGGAGAGGCCAAAGGACTTGGCCATAGCCTGTGAGTCCTTGAAACGCTCTACAGCGTGGTCCACTTTTTTGCAAAAAAGGCGACGGCCGTCAAAGAGCATGCCCATCAAGGTGTTCTGGACATCCCCTGAAAATCCAGTTGATCTCATGCAGGCGTAGCGACGAAGTGCTACTGACGTTGAAATTGTCCGGCCCAGAGACTCGGCGGTATCCAACCCACAACAGATGGTAAACTTGGCCTCATCACTCCTGGCGGCGACAGCCTGGGAGAGCACTGCCCGGCCTCCTTTGGACACTGGGGCAGCATCTGCACAACCGTATCCCACATAGAGTGGGAATAATGGACTAATAGACCTGCAGTGTTTAACGACCGCAGTCCCAAGATGGTCCAGCTTCTTGGATTCCCTTACAGGGGGTGCAGTAGGGAATGCGCTCTTGGAAGTTGAGGCTTGGACCACCAAGCTTTCCTGGGTGGGGTGTTGGGAGAGGAAAGTGGGGTCACCCGGAGCCGGGCGGTGGTGTCGAGCAATCATCCTATCCACGTGCGCCCCCGTGATGGGCCTGTACCACATGCCCAAAAGGAAGTGTGTAAGGGCCTCATTAAACGGAAGCAGGGGCTCCGAAGAGCTTGCCACCGGTTGAAGCACCTCGGTCAGGAGGTTAGTACTGAGCGCCACCGTAGGAAGCTCGAGGTTGAAAGCCTCGTCCCCCGTACGCAACACCACTGTGTATGACGCTCCCTCCTCTGTAGCCACGGTAGGAGGAGACAACATCCCAAGGTCAGGAGTGGTGTCAAGACCACTGGCATCCCCCAGTTCCTCTCTTCAGTCCTGCTCAGATTCCATATGATCAGTTAAAGGGTCACCTGACCCTCCCAGTCATTCTCCTCAGGTTGCCAATCTGGGCGAAAAGGGACCGCAGGAGAGGACAGGGGCCCAAAAACCCCACTCTGTGCCAGATCCGGCATCAGGCGATGCCGGTCTGGCTCCGGCTCCACTTCGGGGTGGAGGTCGGGGTCGACGCCGGCTGGAGACACGACTGGCGTCTGTTGCGGTGCCGGAGGAAGCGGCACTGGTGGAGGTGTAATCAGGTCAACAGGCGCCGATCCAAGCCTGGATTCACGGGTGCCTGGTGGCGCCTGGGTAGACGGCGGAGACGGCCTAGTCCCCCAACCGAGTCCGCGGTGCCCAAAGGCATGCCGGCGGGTTTGGGTCACCCAACGATGGCATGCATCACTTCGTAGAATGTACGAAGTTGGGCGGGAGTCGCTTCGGGACTCAGGAAGGAAGGGAAGCCCGGAGTCGAATCGTCGGGCTCTGCCCACGGAGACGCGGTAGGGGCACAACCCGCATCCCTCGTCGCGTCAGCTGACCGACGGGAGAAGTCGAATAGCGACATGCTCCTTCGACTTCTTTTTGTGCTTCGACTTACCCGACCTCGAGTGCGAAGACTTCGATTAATTGGACGCGTGGGGATGGCTCTGCGACCGGTCCCTTGACCTCACTCGCGACCGGGACCTCGAACGCAGCAGCTCTCAGGACTGCTCTGGCAAAGCCTTCGGCACCATTGGCCAGCAGTCGGAGCAAGACTTGGGGTCGTGGTTGCGCTCCAGGCAAAAGAGACATGCGGTGCAGATCTGTAACCGACATCAGCCGGGTACAGGTACCGTAGACCTTGAAACCGGGCATCCGTAGTGCACCAGGAGTCGATGGACTCAGAAAAGTAGTCGACAAAAGTTGCAAAAAGTTCAGTCAAAAAGAGACTGGAGGTGCCGCTCTCTCCGGATCTGTGCTGTTTGGTGCAGAAACAGAAAGAACTGACATCAGCGCGCGAGCGCGTCGTCTAAGTAGCTACTGTGACGTCATCCCGACGCTTACAACGCCAAGGACGGACGCGGAGCCGACCGATGTCAACTTCTGATGCGCCACGGTACTGCTGACTAAAAACTTTCCGGATCCAGTCTGACGCCTGTGAGTAATTCTACGGTACGGAATCTATAACTATTTCTTTCAGATTTTAAACTTAATGCAGAGAAGACAGAAGTGTTGTTCTTCGGCAAGGCTCTTCTGCCGGCAGCTGGTGTTTGGTGGCAGGCTGAAATAGGCCTGCCACCTACTCCAGCAACTACGGCAAACAATTGGACGTGAAATGGGAAGTAGATCTCTCTTTCAAAGCGCAAATTCGCCAAGTGACAGCCTCATGCTTCAGCAAATTGCCGGAGGACTGTTGCAGAGTCATTGTCCATGCCACAGTGACATCTAAGCTGGACTATGCTAACTGCCTATACCTGGGCCTGCCCGCCTATCTAGTCAGGGGACTGCAGATGGTACAGAATGCGTCTGCAAGATTGATTAGACTTGTGCCATTTTGACATCACATCTCTCCACAAATAAGACAGCTCTACTGGCTGCGAGAAGGATGGAATTTAAGGCCTTAACTTTGGCCTTTTGGGTGATAAATGGCAAATGTCCTAGTTACCTTAAAGAACGAGTTACATACCTTCGGTAAAGATGTATCTGGCAGAGACACAGTCTAGCAGCAGATTCCTCAACTTAGAATATCCCCAGGCGTCAGACTGGATCCGGAAAACTTTTCCCCCAGCAGTACCTCTGCATGCCGGGGGGCGGCATCGCCTGGCTCCGTCCTGACTTTGTCCACGGAAGTGAAGTCAGTGGAGCCATATAAGACACCCTCAGCATGCTGACGTCCGTTTTCTGCAGTGAAACCTTTCCGCACCACAATGTGGAGCCACTACAAAAAATGTAGGAACAGGGTGCCAAAAAAGAAACAAAAAATCTTTGAAACAACAATTATAAAAAACCATCCCATGTTGAAAAGCACTCAACACTTGGAGAGACTGAAGAAAGCAGACAAGCACCTGCTACAAAAATCCCACCAACCAAAGAACTGAGCCCCACCGAAAAAGGAAACGGCATTGGAAATGAATGACCTGACAATCAAAGGACAGAACACAGCTACAGGATGGAACTGTATGACCGAGTCTGTGAGCAAGGATGCAACTGAAAAGGGGTACAGGACTGAAAAATCGTGACTTATGGCCCGTGACCAGAAGTAAACAACCACATAGGAGTGGTACCAATCCCCCACAATGACGTATGCACTGAGCAAAGTCCAATAGAAGCGCAACCCAAGCGCCTGCAGCAGAGACAAGGAGACCCCAAAAACATGGGGAGACAGGCTAGGGTGGAGAGAGGGTTAGAAAACATGATAAACTCCATACCGGAAGAACCAGGATGGAGTAGCAGCAAAAAGCACATAATGTAGACACCCAAACGAGAAAGGGTGGTACACTAACATGCCTAAAGCAGAAAGACACACCCTGCCCCTGTGGGTTAACTAGAGCACCCCTTAGGAAGGCCATGGCCACCTGAAGGAGGCAAGGTGGTTAGAACCCCGCCTGAAAAGGACCACGGAGAGTGGGGAGGATGGGTGAGCTTTAAGGAATCTGTGGCTAGACTGTCTCTCTATCAGATACATCGTTACCAAAGGTAAGTAACTCGTTCATCTGATAGAGACATCTAGCCGCAGATTCATTAACTTAGAATAGATACCACAGCTATACCCCATGGGAGGAGGGCCTGTGACCAACCCCCACTATGTTCCCGAAGGAAGCAGACCATCAAGAAAGTTGACGGAAACAAAGTGTGGTCCGCAATGCCGGCGCAGCGGACACCAGACCCATAAGGCTCCGTAGTACTAGCATAGCTGACACCTGACCCTGAATGTCAGGGAAGAGCATGAGCAAGGTACCACAAGTCATCAGAGGACAACACAAGTCCACTGTCGGCCAGACAGGGACGAAAGAAAGGCACAGGACCAGAAAGGACAGTGCACAGTGACAGAATGCCAATGATTTCCACGAAAACAGGGAAACTGAGCATAGGAGCCCAGGGTCCGAAAAGACAAAGATCCAACGAAGGGATGGCAACAGATGACTTGTCAGGGCAGAGGACATCATGCTGAAACACACAACTATGACTACCAGGAGGTGCAGAGATGTGAATGACAAGAACACACAAAAACAGGTAGGGTTTACCTTGAGAACCACTCCACACAATGGAGAGATCAATGAAGTGTAACAACATGTGCGGGCCTACCAGGAAGACAGGACAGCACCAGGTAGCCAACCAAGCAACGGTACCCCTTGGAACAAAGACCAAGGGCGACCGGCATGCCGAACATGCCAGAGACTAGCTCCCCAGAGGGAGAGAGTGGATACAAGAGATAGAAACAAATGAGGGACCTGGGAAAATCCCCAGGATCCACCGCAGGTAGACTGCAAGCCTAACCCCTCGTGTGCGAACACAGCACACCGAAATGCTGGAAGTCAGTAAATGACAACCAAGGGGGTAAACCAGAAGGATGCCCTTAGAGAATGGACAGGCGTCCGAAATGGAATTGCCATCTGTGAACCGTAGCGGAACAACAGGCCAACCACAAAGAGGGGGGCCCAAACCCCCGATCCGGGAGTGAGACCAACCCCCGCGACACAGGCGGTAATACTGACTATCACACCAAGAAGAAGTCAGTAACATGCATACATAGAAAGTCCGAAAAGGGAACAGATGTAGACAGGATGAATTCAGAGAACATCCAGAGAATCTGTTGAAACTCGTTGCAGCGGCCAAGAATACCTGAACCGTGTGCGACAATGCCAGGCCGGGGCCCCTCCGAGGGAGACCAGGAACACAACGCAAAATGGAACAGAGGTCCGTTCTGGTATTTTACCACTCATTGGCCAGCCCCTGACAGGGTGTACTCAAGAATTTTCAACCCCAGTGAAGGAGGCCAAAGCAAGAAAGCGCATGCAAGACAATGTTCCAAGCTACCCAACAGGTCCCCTTTGAACAAGACATACACATAGGACGGGTCACAAGTGATGACAGAAAGAACCGATCCGGAGCGGACGGAGCACCCACAGGGACGCGTACCCACGCCCAAGACCGCCAACTGCGCTTAGGGTAGAAAGAAGGGAGATGAAGAGCCAAGGCAAGGGAGACGAGAAACCCCTCTGAGGTGAGCCGGAAATGGAAATGGAAGAGCCCCAACAAAACACCAGAGCCAACTGTGTCCACAGACACCTGAGAATGCCACAAAGCAACCGTAGGCAGTGATACAGACGCACCAGGAGAGGACCACTTCAGTCTGTGGGTCTCAACCAAGTGTACGTACCACCACAGCAGTAAGACAATAAAAAGAGAGCTCCAAGGGAGCCTCTGAAACTTCCTGACAAGGAAAAGCTACACAATAGCAAACAAATACCCCACATAGGGTTTGTCACATCTCTATAAAAGCAAGTGCCACCTCTTGAGGCAAGCTCATAGGAAGACGTCAAAACAGCTGGCCCAGGTGAAGTAAAGTAAAGGAAAAAAGCCTTTGGCTGAATAGCGATACAATCGTTCTGAGACAACCTCTTGGACCCAAAGACATAACAGAAAAACAGTGACAACACTGTCACACGAAAACATAGATCCACCATAGTGGACTAAAACCCAGGAAGTCAACGAAATCCTGAAAACAGACACGGTACTGCCGATTCGGCATGGTCGTTAAACAAATGAGCCCCATCAAATGGCAGATCTGTGAGTGGCTCATAACATTTTCGGGGTAACTGCCATCGTGTACCCAAACCTGTTGACGCAGGGCAACTATGTTGGCCATAGCACGATCCAATGAGTCAGTGGTATCCATGGCTGACCGGATGGTAAACTGTGCCATTTTGCAGCCATCCCGAACCAGCTGGAGCAGTTCAGCACGAGGGTCCTCCAGCAAGGAGAAGCTCAGCAGTGTCCCAAAGGGACAAAAGTAGCACGAGCAAACACGAAGATCGCGTTTAGGGAACGAAGGCCGGAACTGTTGGTCACAAAAACCTTGCAGCCACACTACTCCAACCACCTAGACTCCTGAGTAAGAAGAAGCAATGAGAAAGGAGAGGAAGGATGCGCAGCCTGGACTACCAGCCCATGAGTCCTAGGATGAAGGGACAAACAGGCAGAGTCATCTGGAGCCGGTGATGAGCCATAGCACGAGCCACAGGGTCACCAGACAAGGGTCTGGCCCAAATTCCCAGAAGGACATCATATAATGACCTGCCAAAAGGAAAAAGAGGCTCCACATCTACCGAGCCCCGGTGAAAAAGATCCAACAAAGGATCCAAAGGCAAGGAGACAGAGGGCGGCTGCATGTGTAAGACACGGGTAGCCCTACCAACTGCCCGCGCAAAGTCAACGCTGGCCTCCGTGACAATCCGAGGTGGAGACAGCAAATCATCCTTTGGGGATGGCTGCAGGCAAATCTGTCCAACCAACGACATTGGCTCTGCTGAGAAATGAGCCGGGGTGTGCCGCATGGGATTCTGCACCGTGGCGCATGAGAACACCAGTGTGGGCGGGAAGCCCACTGGGGTCACGTCCTCCAACAGGGAAAGACAATCCGGGCCGAATCGGCATTGGAACGGTGTTGGCTCGGCGCCGATGGCCCACCGAAGAGGGCTCGACAACGGGTGTCAGACCGGCATCGACTCGGCCTCCACCAAGGCCGGAGCCGGCGGGGAGGAACGAAGCCAACTGGGAGCAAACACGGCACGGCAGCCATATCCAGCGACGACACAGGGTGCCCCGCAGGAATGTGAGAAGATGCGTCAGGAGGGCCAGATGTCAAGACTGGGATGCCCATCCGGGCCGTGTCCCGAAGTCGCAGCGACTCCGGAACCGGAGTCAAGGCACTTGGTCTGCGCCGAGGGCGAACCCACCGGCGAGCCCCCTACCTAAGTACCTAGCCCCAAGTGTGGGGCCCGAAGTCGCACCAGGGAGAGGGGGTGACCCAAAGATGGCCTAGAGGGTCCTAGAATAGTCTTTCATCTGGGTCCGAGTCGCCCTAACACAAGGAAACGGTGGATAGGTGGGGGTCGACTCCTGAGGACTCGCGTCCGGTGGAGACCGGCAGTGGCAGTCCCCAGTGTCACGCTTGTGCTGGACCGACGCCCTCCGTGGCTTCTTCCAGTGCCTACCTGAGGCAGACGTACGACATACGCGGGAACGACTACAGGATCTGTCCCAAGGAGAGGCCTCAGCGTGGGAGGAAGAGCTGCGCCTTTTTGGAGCCCTCCACTTGAGACGTCAGCCGGCGCCGCGAGGACTCCGACCGGGACATCCGGGCAAACAACAGTTTCATCCGTCGTTCCCGCAGGGACTTTGGCTTCAGCTGCCGGCAGGTGTCGCACTTGGCGGAGTCGTGGTGCTCGCCCAAGCACCACATGCAGATCTCATGTGGATCAGTCGCCGACATCTGCCGCAAGCAGGACACACACAATTTGAAGCCCGCAGGCATCAGCACACTATTCCAGACTTGAAAGGTGTTGCAAAATACTGAAAAAAATACAGCTTTGTTTTGTACTTGTACTTGTAATGTTTTGAGTGCTAAGAATATTGCTAGCAGCTCTAGATGGTTGATATGGAACAATTGTTATTGAATGTTCCATTGTCCTTGAGTTGTATGATGTAGGAGATGGGCTCCCCATCGTCTGCTGGGAGCACTATATGTGGAACAGGTTCGAGGAACGGCCGCCCCGTTGTCAAGTTTTTGGTGTTCCACTACTGCAGAGAGCGATGTCTGCGGCTGTCTACCAACACCAGGTCTGTTAGTTGCCCTTGAGCCTGGTTACCTGTTGTGCTAGAAATTCCTGTAACGGACGCATTTGCAGTCTTGCATATGGTACTATGAAAATGCAAGATGCCATCATGCCTATTAGTCTCATGAACACTCTGGCTTGGAGAGAGTGTTGATGTTGGAAGCTTGTGACTAAGGCCTGAATTCTCTGAATCCTTGCTGGACTGGGATACGCTAGAGCTGTAGACGTGTTTATTGTAGCCCCTAGATACTGATGTGTATGAGGGGGTTGCAGGTGCGACTTGGTGTAGTTTATTGTGAACCCTAAGTCGTGCGATGTTTGAATTGTCTGATGCGTATGTTGAACACACTGATTGAATGACTTGGCTTTTATGAGCCAATCGTCTAGATAAGGGAAGACATGTGTCTGTTGTCTACTGAGATGTGCTGCTACTGCTGCTAGGCACTTTGTGAATACTCTTGGTGCTGTTGTAACTCCGAATAGAAGGACTTTGAACTCATAATATTGTCCTTTAAGTACAAACCTTAGATACTTCTTGTGAAAAGGATGTAGAGGAATGTGGATGTAGGCGTCCTTTAGATCTAGTGTTGTAAGGAAATCGCCTTGTTGCAGCAGTGGAAGCACTTGTAAAGTGATCATATGAAAATGATCTGATTGTATGTAATGATTGAGGGGCCTGAGGTCGAGAGTTGGTCTAAGTGTCCCGTCCTCCTTGGGTATTAGAAAATAGAGCGAGCAAACCCCTGTTCCTTGGTGTTGTAAAGGAACTATTTCTATTGCGTTCTTTTGAAGAAGTGACAGGACTTCTTGTTTGAGCAGAGTAAGATGTTCTGCAGACATTGGACACTGCTTGGGTGGTATGTATGGAGGTGTTTCTGTAAGTTCCAGGCAGTAGCCATACTGGATAATTTGACTTACCCACTTGTCTGTTGTAATGGAATTCCAGACAGGTAGGAACTGTGTTACTCTGCCACCCACACGAGTGGAATGCCGTTGGGGAAGCAGAGGAAAGTAACTGTTTTGTGGTGGAAGAGGTTCGATTATTGTTGTTACCCCAACCGCTTCCTTTGTTGTGGTTTCCTCTATACCCCCCTGTAAAATAACCTTTGTTAGAGGATGTTTGTGTGTTAGATTTGAAGGATGTTGTATTGTCTGCTCCAGTTTGTTTGGAGCCTCCTCTGTAGAAGGAGCGACGAAAAGAACTTCTAGCTTGTGTGGACTGTAAAGCTCCCACAGATTTGGCAGTGTCTGTATCCTTCTTCAACTTTTCAAGTGCTGTGTCCACCTCTGGTCCAAACAATTGATTTTGATTAAATGGTTGATTTAAAATGGTAGTTTGCACTTCCTGTTTAAATCCTGAAATGCGTAGCCACGCATGTCTTAAGTAGGACACTAGTGTTCACAGCTCTAGATGCAGTGTCTGCCACATAAGTGCCCACTTGATTGGGGCATTGGAAATTAGCTTGCCTTCTTGTAGAAGGTCGTTTGCCTGCATTTTATATTGGTTAGGTAGATGTTCTAATAGTTTCTCCAACTGATCATAATGAGCCCTGTCCTATCTTGAAAGGAGAGCTAGTGTATTAGCTATACACCATATGTTAGTAGCTTGCTCAGCTATTCTTTTGCCTGAGGCATATATGACTTTAGATTCTTTGTCAGGTGGGGGTGCTTCACCTGACGTTTGCCCTTTTCCTAGCATTTGATACAACTAGTGAATCTAATGGCAGTTGTCCTTTAATGTAGGCTGGATCGGCAGGTGCAGGCCTATTATTTTTTCTCAATTCTAGGGCTTAGTATCCTAGTACGTACAGGGTCCTTAAATACCTCTGGGGCATGTTTGATGACCCCTTTAATCATAGGAAGAATTTGAACAGACCTTTGTGATTGTTCAAATGTGTCTAATGGAAAATCCTCCTCTGCCTCATCAGAGTGCATAGTGACCTCATGGTAAATGGCATCTCTGTTCAAAAGGTGCCCAAAACCTATGTTATCTTCTGGGGGAGAAGGTTTTGATGGGTATGACTGTGGGTCATGAATATCTGGTACATCCCTTGGGTGTGTGTACTCCCAGTCTGGATCATCTAAAGGGTATGGGAAAGGTTCATCTGGGTCTATCCCTCTTCCTAGGCTATACTCATCATCATTCTCAGGTGAGTGTGAAGACAGAGTAGGAGAATGTGGAGGATAAATCTGTGGTTAAATGTTAAGAGGAACAGGGGATGAAGGAGAAGGAAGTATAGGAGAAGGGTGCACAGGAGATGTGGCAGAGTCCTTCTTCTTGGCAGGTACTACAGGTGTGGGTGTTGTATTTGCCTTCCTCTTCTTGTGTGGTATAGTGGATACAGCACCTGTTTTGGGGTCAATGTAGATCTTCTTTTGCAGAGGATCTGGTTGGAAAAGTTCTTCTCCTTGTGGAACCTTTGTCGGCGCCGATTTTTTCGGTTCCGGACGAGGTTGCTGCTTCTCTTTAGCCTTAGGAGTTGTTACATTGTCCTTTGGCGTAGTTTTTGGCACCGAAGGTGTTGTTTTCGGTGTCATAGGCTGTTTTGAGGGCTTGGGCGCATCGGAATCAGGCTTTGTCGGTTTCGGTACCGAAGACGATGTCTTCGGAGTGGAAGCTGGTCTTGTCGGCTTTGAGGCGTCGGACGCTGGTTTCTCACCTTTGTCTTTCGAAGTCGACGGTCTTGGAGCTAAGACTTCTTTCGGTTTCGGTGCCGAGGGATCTGGTGGGATCGGCACTTGTGGCTAGCTCGGTAAAGAGCTACCGGAAGGCTTAACTGCTTTCTTCGGAGCTGGGCTCGATGGCGAGGCTTTCGAAGTGGTTTTTCGGTTGCGACTGGGCCCCGGAGGCGGAGTGTTGACCTTTGCCTTCGATCTGGGTGCTGTGTGTGGTGCAGGGGCAGTAGTACTCACGCGCTGACCCGATGGTATGGAGTCATCTGAGTCGTCTGCCTCTGCTACGATTTGGAGATCATCGGAATCTTCTTCGGTAACGAGCGGAACCTCCTCGAAGATGTCCACCGGTTCCGGAGCTGATCTCTGCATGTCAGGACGACGGGCCCTCCGATCTCGGATGGTTTTCTTGGATCGAAAGGACGCGCAGGCTGTACAGCTGGATTCGTCGTGTTCTGGCGATACGCACAGGTTGCAGACCTGGTGGTGGTCACTGTGTGGAAACTTTGCTACGCACGCGGAACATTTCTTAAATGGGGTCCTTTCCATGAGGTGTACGCCTCACGGCGTGGATAGGCCCAACGGCCCGGTTCGGCGACCGGAATCGAGCTGATGGAGTCGAAACAATGTTAGTCGATATCGAAGTTAGTTAAGTAAAGTTTTTATGATTTTTTGCACTTCAAAGTACTTGAAAAGTAGATTTCGATGCGGAGGAGAAAAAGTTCATCCGAACCCAGTGGCAGAAAAAAACAATCTAAGGATGGAGTCGATGCCCCTGCGCACTATCGTCCAAGGGAGGAGTCACCTATCTCATGACTACAAAAGACTTCTTCCAAGACGACAACAACATGCAATCATCCAAGCCCAACACCAGGTGGCGATCTAATGCAAAAGTTTAGAATCTGCAGCTCATATGCCTCGAACGCTAGAATTCTATTGGTCAACAGCAGCTCTAAATGCGAAACGGACCAACCTCTGCACGCGGAAAGGTTACCGTGAATCACACATGTTAAGTATATTTTTACACCGGGAAGACAGTATTGTTTAATTATGGCCTGGAAATTAATAGAGGTGACAGGTTAAATGGCAGCATTTTATCTCCGCGTTTCAAGGTATTCAACCTTCTTTAAAGGTCAGCATTTTAAAAACATGAGTCCTCGGCAGATCAAATACTGGGAATTATCTGAGAGTGGGAGGGTTGATAATCTGTAAAGTGACCCAGGATTGGAGCACTGATGCTTTCTCAACCAATCCCAGTGTGTCGGACCAAATTTCGAAGTGTTGATTGGATGTGGAGTCACTGTCCGAGTAGAACTCTAGACTCCAACAATTTCGGTGCTTGCTGCCTAAATTGGAAAAGGTTCGGACAGGGTTGAAGGCACGGGGCAGGGTGGAGATGTAATGCACAGGGCAACAGCAGTTTATGTTGACTTCTGCAGGCGGGTCTGCTGTTTTGAACAAAAAGAGGGCCGGAAGAGGGAAATTACTGATCCCCGGGTGGTCAGAGTGAGCCATGGTTAGACCATGTCAATGGGACCCATGTGACGGTCCGCCTGTGCACAAACTAGAGCCCCCCACGTGGTTGCTCCTCAGATTACAGGGACTCAGAGGAACAAGCGTGGCCGCTAAAGTGAAAGCGGCACTGCTTTCTCCCGCGGGCAAAACGCAGTGATATGCGAGGAATGCAGCTGCCCCTGCTCGCTCCCAACAGCAAAACGCTGTGGGAGTGACCAGTAAACAAAGTGGGACATGCACCCGCCTTTGGCCAATTGTGTGCTTTCAGCCACACGCAAAGGTCAATAGGATTTCACAACCAGATGCACAAGCTTTCGGAAAGCTTTCTGAATGTCTGGAGTGAAGAGGCCCTCACCTAGAGAGCGCATGCACACTGCGCTAGGCAAGACCTAAAAAAACAAAAGTGTCCCCTCTTCCAAGGCTCATTTGAGCCTTGTTGACCACCACCTCCCCGGAGCTTTATTATTTTTTTTTTTAGGGAGAGGGGCCATGCGGAACCCCTTCCTGGGGCTGGCTGAATCCCCAGGGACCACCACCTCCCCAGGGCTAAATTAAAATATTTAGAGGGGCGAGTCGCATGGACCCCCCTGTGCTAAGGGGACTACAACCTTCCTAGGGACTATAATGTATTTAAAGTGGCAGAGCCGCAGAGCCCCCTGCCGGGCCATATATGGTCCCAGCGACCACGACCTGCCCAGGGCCAGCCCATGCTGTTTAAAAGAAGGGGGCCGCATAGCCCCCCGCAGCCTCTCCTGGAACCATTAATGGTCCTGGGGACCGCCACTCCACAGGACCGGCTCCGGTTATGTGCCCAGCCCTGGGACACTGCTATTTGCTTTTACATGGCGAGAGCTGTGACCGATTCCGCCAGCGAGAAGAAACATTTCCGCACCCAGCAAGCGGGAACTGCAAAACCACTCCCGCTTCCTGAGAGCAGAGTTTTCATTTGTTTCCCTACCCACTAGTATGCGGGCAGGGAAACAGATGAAACAATTGCTCCTGCACACAGGGAGCAGCATTTCTAGCAGCTCCCTGTGTACAAGAGCAATGCTGGCTGCAGCAGAAGGCTTCAAGACCCCGCAGTCCCCATCATAGCACAATGGGTACCATTGGTGGGCTCAAGGTCACCCACTGAGACATTGTTGGGGCCCCTGGGATTGGGGTGCCCAGGGCCGAAATGGGCCAGGGGAGGGGAAGCGGCTTGTCACCCACTGAATTTCGACCGGGCCCTGGGGAATGGAGTCCCCCTACCCTTTTAAAAATAAAAAAAAGTGATAACTTCTTGGGCTTGGGGAAAGCAAAGCAAGTGTGTTTCCTCTCGTATTCCACAACGAAAAACAATCTGATATCCTTAATGAAGGTGACTGCATTGTTGATTTATAGGAGCATAGTCTGGAGTGGACTGTGACGAGTGGTTTCATTCTCGTCGTCTCCTTCGGAGTCAGTGATTCTCCCTTTTAATTACCCCCGAGTATGCAAATGCCCCAAATAATCTGCAAGCTTTGCCTGTCATGCCACACCTGTTCTCCTTAGTTGTATTCAAAGGTCTTCCTGCCTTTTCCCATGTTGATGGACAGCTTACCAAAAGGCCTGTGCGCATTTTCAGTTGATTTTGGTGACGTGTCATTTATGAAGAGCAATATAAGGAGATGCCCACCAAACAAGAAAGCACTTACTTCATTTAGTTAAGGGAAGTACCTCTGTTTGAAGGAGATTCACCTATTTGTGGTCTTGTTGTCTTGAAGATATTACAGATTTTGGATGAAGATGCTCGAGGAACAATCACATCGTCGAAATTACATGCATACCTCGTGGTCCTTTATGCAGCTGTAGTGTAGAATATGCAGACATTTACACAACGAGGTAGGACTTTTCCAATTAACCGAATGAAAGTGCTCCAGTTGGGTAGACTTTTTTGACAAAATGGGGGTCTCTTGGAAAAAATGATGTTCGATTCTGACCCTGGTGCTGATTAAAATAACCTCTTCCATGCTCATGCCGAGTTCAGCTCGTCATGAGCCGCGGAACGCTCATACGTGGGGATAATTCCCCTGCTGTGCTGAGCTTTCCACGGGAACGGGTGTGGTCATGACGAGCTGAGCTCGTTATGAGCACACTAGCGCCGTGCCTTATGACGACCTGAGCTCGTCATGAGCACCGGGGCGCTGCGCGCACCCCACCCAGCACAGCGGGGGAATTACCCCCGCACGGAAGGGGTTAAACCTTAACAGGAGGCACTTACAAATATAAACATAGCAGGTGCCCCAGTTGAAGATCCACTTCAGTTAAGCACAAGCGAACCAAACTTCTTGAGCTTGGCAAAGCAAGTGTTTCCTCTCACATTTCATGTTGTAAATCGACATGAAATGCTTAATGGATGTGAATTCATTGTTGATCTACTGCAAGACAATCTGATGTGTAGTGACTGATTTCTTTTTTGTCCTCTCCAGTTGAAAGTCCATGGTTCTCCCTTTCAAATATCCCAAATCAGCAAATGCCCAAAATGCATAGCACTACAGGCACTCACACACCCACTCACAGACCCACTTACAGACCACACAGGCACTCACACACAGAGCCACACACACACTCACCAACCCACACAGGCACTCATAGACCTAGTCACAGACACTCATGCACCCACTCACACAAGTACTCATCCACTCACAGACCCACACAGCTACTCACACACCCACTCTCAAAGGTGACAGGTTACAGGTAGAATTAAAAAGTCCAAAAACCTCAGAAATTTACTGAAAAAAACAAAGTTTAAAGGGACGTTATAGTTCGGCTCAAATTTTACACGACCACACATTCAACGACTCACACACACCCACTCACTCACTCACTCATACCGCCTCCCAACACAGCCAAATCATCCATCCATACAGCAACGTACATACCCACTCACTCATCCATAGTCGCTCACACTAGCATTCACTCACCCATAGAGCCACTCGCCGAGCCACTCGCACACTAATACAGCCACTCACATAACCACTCTCACCCACCCATACTAGCACTCACTCACCCATACAACTACTCACACAGCTGCTCACACATGAAGCTACCTGCACATCCATTCACTAATCCAGTTATTCACTTGCATACCCAATCACACACCCATACAAGCAGTCACACACTAACCCGCTCACCCATACAGCCAGCCACAGACGCTTACTGTGCAAAACAGCCACTCACACAAACTCACCTACCCATACGTCCATTAAAAGAGCCATTAACTTGCCCATACAGCCACTAACACACTCACTCAAAGCCACTCACATAGACACAAAAATGTTTCCACTTGGCTTTATATGAATGTGTGGCTGCTGGTATGTGTGTCTATGCCAGGATGGCATCACATTTTAACAGCAGATACAAGTGACTGAACTAAATGTGGTCAGGTATTGTTTTATCAGGCTCAGCAATTTTGGGTAGTGATGGAGTCCTTCTTAGTTGTGGCTGGTGAGAAACCTGGTGTGCTTTTTCATTGGTATAGCTGGAAGTGCTGATAATTGCAGGAGGACGATGTACCAATAGAGACAAGGCCACCGCAAAGGCAATGAGAATCAGGTTATAGTGATCCACCTTCGCCTTCCTCAGTACCCTGAGAATCTACTACCTGGATCATCAGGAGGACTTCTTGGCGCTTAACCAAGTGCCTGTTCAGTTCTCCAAGGCCCATTACTAGTCTTCATTGACTCCTTGTTTTTTTTTTTACTTAAAAAAATTTAGAATACAATCTCTGCTTTCTCTGGCTCCCTTGACAAGTAGGAATAGAATTTCCTCTTGGAGCTTTCTTAAGTGGAGATGATGTTCTTTCTTGAGGTGCAACAGGTACTCTTTGTACGAATTTCAATATGTGCAATCTACCTCACTCACTGCCTGATGTAATGACAACCATGCAGGAACAAAAAGGGAAATTCACAACCTTGCCCTACCTGCTGAGATTGGGATGAGGGTAGCTGCGAAGAGTCAAGCTCGCTTTTTTTCTCATTGGTGCACGATTGAGAGGCACTCCTTCTCAGCCTAGTTGATGTCATACTCTTGCCTTTGGTTGCAGTTGAAAGTATATCTTTAGTTTGTCTTGTGCATTAATGATGGTTGTAGATGTTAGTATTCCTTCTCTAATATTTGCCTTCATAGTCTAGTTTTGTTTTCCAGAATGAGTTAAAGATGTGGCAAGATGTCGTGCCACATCAGGCAATAGTAATAGCCTAATATTGCTAGCACATTAGCAGCCTTAATGGAGGTCGCTACCATCAAACGAATACTGCATCCCATAATATCTATCCGTCAGTCATTACTGTTCGGAGGCACTGAGGATGGCGTGCACGGGTTCTATCTGCGCTGGGCTGCTGACAGTTTCACAGAGTCCCCTTTCAGATATTGGGTAAGGCAGGCAGGGGCCCTGTACTTTCCTTCAGTCATGGCACCACTGCTGG
Organism: Lissotriton vulgaris; assembly: GCF_964263255.1. Taxonomy (NCBI): domain Eukaryota; kingdom Metazoa; phylum Chordata; class Amphibia; order Caudata; family Salamandridae; genus Lissotriton; species Lissotriton vulgaris. The sequence goes on along the minus strand of NC_141693.1, from coordinate 1,059,020,790 downwards.
AGCCATAGCAGTGTTTTCATCAATTTGAGGAATTCTGGCCAGATGAAGTCCAATAATGGTATAGATCAGTTTGCCTTGTTTGACAAAGGAAACATTGCTACTCCACCAAATCCACCTGCAAATTGAACTTCTTGGAGGCTCTCTCCATTAGAGTATTAAACTGAGCTATGCCGGGCCGAGGCGAATCGGATTTGAAGGGTGAGTTACCCTCATCCTTGTGTATGATCTAGTCATTCCATTTGTCATCCCCCTATCAATGTTCACCAAATCCGAATACACATACCCCCTCCCCATGTCCTTAGATGCTGGCAGAAAAACGGCTGGTTGACAACTCTGGGAGGTGTATCTTTTGTTGGTGGGCGAGATGTAGCTAGTAGACTTGGAAATGTAGGTGTAGCTAGAATAGGCATGGCAGGTGCTGGGGCTGTACAGGCATAGGTTGTTCCACAGGGTGCTGAGGAAGTCTTTTGAAGGTGTCCGTCATGTGCCACAAAATTGCTAAAAATGCAACAAGTACCTGTGAGACATCTGGCTCTCTACTGTAATGGGGAAGACCATAAGAGCCTTGTAGGTCTGTGGCTAATATTCGTACTCCTGGTAACTATTCTCTTATCTAGGGGCTCCTCAAAGTCAGACACATGACATGCATCCAGTTGGGAAGGACTGTAAGCAGTCTGAGGAGTCTTGATTGCTGCCATCGGCCTTTTGTTCCAACTCAAGAATTTTTGTGAACACACTGGGTGAAAACAAAGGTGAAGGAAAGGTTGTTCTCGTTGTCAATGGTGTCATAGTAGATGAGGTCAGTGCTAAAGTTGCTGATGGTGGTGGGAGCAGGTGCAGACAGTGATGTCATCGTCCGCAATGATTTTTTCATGGTTGTCATTAAGACCTGAGATGCTGGAAATTCAATCAAAGGCAAACGCTTTTTCTTCATCACTGGTGAGTATAATTGAAGATCCAAAGGTGAGGTTTCAGAGAGGACATCACCAAAATTATATTTTCCAGGTTTCATCACAGGTACATTCATTTCTGGAGTGTTTTACAAAGGAAGCTCAAGTTTTTTTCTGCGAGGAGGTGGCTTCAGGTGCTTTAGACAATATGTCTCACTCTGGAAAACACTAGGTATCCTTTTCTGTGGTGCCTTCAAGGCACATCTAGAAATGCCACATCAGGAATTTAAGAACTGAATAAAATACATTTTTAATAATGGGATTTCTTTATAGTAAAGCCCTTTTGAGGCACCTTTTGTAAGTGCAGGTAGAGTGACTGCACTCCTAGAAAGGAACACTCTAGTGTACAACTTGTATCACATTTAATCCACATTTATTGATCTGCAAGGAAGGGTTTAATGAAGTTAAAAAGCAACTATACTTCATGGTTTACATGTTGTAAGTGGTCCAGTAAGGTTGGTGTACTATGTTGAAGAAAACAACTGCCTTCACTGACGAGAGGATCCAAGGAAGAGAGCATTCAATTTTAACTGGTACACTTTTAGCCTTCATAAAATGTCCTATCCAGGTTAAGCGACAGTCATAGGACTAATCTTTTATTGCCACCATCCATTTTATTTTTCACATTGTCTAGGTCTTTTTTTCTATGAAGTTGAAACCTTACCTTCCATACAAAGCAGGTAACATTCTGGCCAGGTTTGTATGAATTAATTTGATTCACAAGGTCATCTTGAGTGGGTGCCAATTTTGCGCTGCAATCACTCTTCATGATACTAGAGGCAAATGTCAGGCAGAGAAATGTGTTATTACTAGTTTTCACACTTTTTAAACTACAGGTCATGTAGTAACAGGGAGAACAGATGGATGTTTCAATTATATAAAGCATGCCAAATACTATAACGTACGAGTTACTTACCTTCGGTAACGGTGTATCTGGTAGAGACGATTCTAGCGGCAGATTCCTTCATGTAGAATTATCCCCAGGCCTGAGACTGAATCCGGAATTTTTTTTGCCACAGCATCCCTGCGCGCCGGGGGCGGGGCGACGTCTGCGCACATGACGTCAGCGAGGTCACATAAGCCCCACCCCTGCAAGCCTTTGTCAGTTTTTTTCGGAGAACTTTCCCGCACCACAACGCGGAACCACCAAATAAAAAACTGTGGGAGCATGGGAACAGTGTGCGAAGAACAAGTTACTTACCTTCGGTAACGATATATCTGTAAGAAACATTAGTTAGTATTAGATTCCTTACCTTAGAATATCCCCAGGCGTCAGTCTGGATCCGGAAACTTTTGCGTAGCAGTACCTCTGCGCGTCGGTAGGCGTCGTCTGCAGGCGTCCCATGCGGCTCCGCGTCCGTCGTTGGCGTCGTGCGCCGTGATGACGTCGCTGGAGTATATAGACGCCGCCTCCGCGCGCTGACGTCAGTTCTTTGCACACAGCTTTTCCGCGCCAGAACACGCAGAGCCATGTGAGAACCAACACTGGTGCCATTTGAAACTAGGGCCCTGAAAGGGATGTCCTTAACCCTAGGTATCAGTTCGCAGAATGGGGAGGATGGGTGGGTCGGTAAGGAATCTAATACTAACTAATGTTTCTTACAGATATATCGTTACCGAAGGTAAGTAACTTGTTCATCTGAAAGAAACACGTTAGTATTAGATTCCTTACCTTAGAATAGATACCCCAGCAATACCAACCCCGGTGGTGGGTCTGCGAACCAATACATTCCTACACCAGAAAGTTCTGGAGGACAGAACGGCCAAAGAAGCCATCCCTCCGGACTTGACTGTCCAGGCAGTAGTGCCTCGCAAAGGTGTGCAGCGAGGCCCACGTAGCCTCCTGGCAAATGTCCTGCAAGGGGACTCCCCGGCCCAGGGCAGTAGTAGCCGCCGTGGCCCGAGTGGAATGGGCCCTCAGCCCAACAGGAGGCTCCTTCCGAGCCAAAGAGTAGCACGCTTTGATGCACAGAACGACCCACCGAGAGATGGTCCGTTTATGTACTGCCCGTCCCTTCTTCGCACCCACGTAGCCAACAAACAGTTGGTCATCCACCCGGAACTGGCGTGTGCGATCCATATAAAATGAAAGCGCACGTTTTGGGTCCAGACGATGGAGCCGCTCTTCATCCTTTGAAGGATGCGGAGGCGGGAAGAAGGAGGGGAGGGTGATGGACTGCCCGATGTGAAAAGCAGAAACTACTTTGGGCAGGAAAGAAGGTCTAGTTCTTAGAACCACCTTGTCAGGATGAATGGACAGGAAAGGAGGTTTGACAGAAAGAGCCTGGAGCTCACTCACTCTCCTGGCAGAGGTGATGGCAACCAGGAAAGCCGTCTTTAAAGTCAGGAGACGGAGAGGACAAGAATGAAGGGGCTCAAAGGGAGCACACATCAAAAAGGTTAGAACCAGGTTCAAGTCCCACTGAGGCATCACAAACGGAACAGGTGGATACATGTGTGTGATGCCCTTCAAGAATCTCGTTACAATTGGGGACTTGAACAAAGAAGGCTGATCAGGAAGCCTTAGAAAGGCTGAAAGGGCCGAAAGGTAGCCCTTGATAGTGCCCAGAGCAGAGCCCTGCTGGGCAAGAGAGAGAAGAAAAAGAAGAACCTCGGAAAGAGGGGCAGAAAGAGGATCCACAGCCTTTGCTGTGCACCATGCCACAAATCTGTTCCACCGACAGGCGTATACCAACTTTGTGGAGGGACGCCTGGCTGCCAGAATTACATCACAGACTTCAGGAGGCAAGTCAAATGGCCTCAACTGCCGCCGCTCAATCTCCAAGCATGGAGGTGGAGACTGGACAGGTTCGGGTGGAGGACCGTCCCCTGCTGCTGCGACAGAAGGTCCTACTGAAGGGGCAGGCGGATCGGGGGACCGACTGACATGCTGAGTAGCTCGGGATACCAGTACCTTCGAGCCCAGTCCGGAGCCACAAGGATAACTTGGGCCCGGTCGCGCCTGATCTTCTTCAGCACTCTGGGCAGAAGTGGTATAGGCGGAAAGGCGTATAACAGACCGCAACTCCACTCGCGCCGAAAGGCGTCGCCGTGCGAGTGCCGTCTTGGAAACTCCAACGCGCAGAACTGATGACATTGCGCGTTCTCTTCTGTGGCGAATAGATCTAACCAAGGCTCTCCCCATCGCAGAAAGAGGCCTTGCGCCACGTCCGAGTTCAGACGCCATTCGTGATCCATCGAGCACCGACGGCTGAGTTTGTCCGCCCTGGCGTTCAGAGAACCTGCCAGGTGTTGAACCGTCAAAGTCACGCCTTGACGTTCCAGCCACTGCCAGAGGCGCAGAGCCTCCTGGCAAAGGGTCCACGACCCCACCCCGCCCTGTTTGTTGCAGTACCACATGGCGGTGGTGTTGTCCGTGAACACCTGCACTACACTCCCGTTGACAAAGGGGAGGAATGCCTTCAGTGCTAGACGAATCGCCTGTAGCTCCAACAGGTTGATATGGAGCCGGGACTCCGCCGGAGACCAGATGCCTCTGATCTCCGCCTCTCCCAAGTGGCCTCCCCAGCCCTGGAGGGACGCGTCCGTCACGACAACGTGCTCCGGTTGGGGAAGGGAGAGGGATCTGCCTCTGACCCAATCGCGGTCCGTAAGCCACCACTGCAGTTGTCTCGCAGTGCCCTCCGAGATCAAGACGTGGTCGGACAAGTTGCCCTGATGCTGGGCCCACTGAAACTTCAGGTCCCACTGCAGAGCCCGCATCCGCCACCGGGCGTGATGCACCAGAAGGATGCATGAAGCCATCAGCCCCAGCAGCCGCAGCGTCAACCTGACCGAAACCCGGGACAGCGGCTGAAAGATGGGAATCAAAGCCTGTATATCCAGGACCCGCCGTTCCGGAGGATAAACCCGAAACTGCGCCGAGTCCAGAACCGCTCCGATGAAAAGGAGCTTTTGAGAGGGACACAGGTGTGATTTCGGCACATTGATGGAGAACCCCAGGTCGTGCAAGAGGTCTGCCGTCACCTGAAGGTGGTGGACGACTGTCTGGGGCGAGCCCGCCTTCAACAACCAGTCGTCTAGGTAGGGGGAAGACTGAAACCCCTAACCTGCGCAGATGGGCTGCGACCACCGCCATCACCTTTGTGAACACCCGTGGGGCGCTGGTAAGGCCGAAGGGGAGCTCGATAAACTGAAAGTGCTCCTGGCCTACCGTGAACCGCAGGTAACGCCGGTGGGCCGGCAGGACGGGGATGTGAAAATACGCATCCTGCAAGTCCAACGCTACCATCCAGTCTTGCGGGTCGAGAGCAGCCAAGACCTGAGCCAATGTCAACATCTTGAACTTCTCCTCCGGAGGAAGCCGTTGACGTTCCGTAGATCCAAGATAGGACGTAGGCCCCCTTTGTCCTTCTTGGGCACCAGAAAGTAGTGGGAATACCAACCACGCCCTACTTCTGGCCCAGGAACGCGCTCGATGGCCCCCTTGGCCAAGAGGGCCGTAACTTCCTCCTGCAGAAGTGTCAAGTGGTCCCCCGACACACGGTCGTTCTGCGGTGGCATGGCTGGAGGACCGGTCTCGAAGGGGAGGGAGTAGCCCCTTCGGACGAGTTGCAGCACCCACCTGTCCGATGTGATTGTGCGCCAGCGGGCGTGGTGATGGCGAACCCTGCCACCCACTGGCGTCACATGGGCCTGAAAGCACGGACTAGGAGGATTTGGAGGCAGATGCTGCGGGGGGAGGTGTGGCCTGACGCCGCCGTTGACCCCGACCGCCTCCACGGCGGTTTCCACGGCCACCACCGCGTTGGAAGGATAGTTGCGGCGCGTGGCTGGCAGCACGTGTGGGGACGCCCCTTCCTTGGCCACGAAAGGAGCGAAACAAACCCGTTTGCTGGCGCTGGGTCGAGAGACCCAAGGACTTGGCCGTGACCCTGGAGTCCTTGAAGCGTTCCAGCGCGTGGTCCGCCTTGTCACCAAAGAGGCGACAGCCATCAAACGGCATGTCCATCAAGGCATTTTGGACATCTGCCGAAAAGTTGGCGGATCTCAGCCAGGCGTGGCGACGAATCGCCACCGTTGTGGACATAGCTCTGCCCAGCGAGTCGGTCGTATCAAGACCACACCGTATGGAATATGTGTCTCGGCCCTCAGCCACAGCTTCGCCCGCACCTCCATGGGGCATTCTGGCAGCAGTTCCGCAACCGTATCCCACACAGAGTGGGTGTAACGGCCCAAGAGGCAAGCGGTGTTGCAAGACCGCAGTCCCAAACTCAGGGACGAGAAGACCATCTTGCCATACTGGTCATACCTCTTAGATTCCCGGTCGGGCGGGGCCGACGGGAATGCGGTCTGGGAAGTCGAGGCCTGGATCACCAGACTCTCAGGGGTGGGATGGGTGGACAGGAACTTGGGGTCGTCCGGACACGGACGGTGGCGTCTGGCCACGTTTTGATCAACAGGCGAACCTGAAGAGGGCCTGGACCACGTGCCCAACAGAACGTCTGACAAGGCTTCGTTAAACGGCAGCAGTGGCTCCTGTGGGCATGACTGCGGTTTGAAGACCTCAGTGAGGATGTTAGGCCTCACGGCCGCGACGGGGAGCTCAAGGTGTAAGGCCTTGGCAGCCCTCATCAGCACCACTGAATACGCAGCTCCCTCCTCCGATGCCACGGAAGGAGGAGACAAAGCCAGGGTTAGGAGAGTCGTCCAGACCACTGGCATCCCCCAAATCACCTGTCCAGTCCACGTCATACTGACACTCACGTGACAGAGGGTCCTCAGACCCCTCCCAACCTTCCCCGTACTCTTCATCATCTCCATATTCGGAGTCAACGATGTAGACCGGCTCCTCGGGGTTCACAGGCCCCATCGGCGTCGAGCCCGGCGTCTAGCGACGTCGGTTCGACTCCGCGTCCGGATTCGGGGAGGGTATGGGGACAACGCCGCCCGGAGCCGGCGCCGGAGCACCGGCGCCGGCCGGAGCAGGCACAGGAGAAGCGGCGCCGTGCAGGGGCGGCGTCGGGGCCAACCCCGATGGAATCGGCGCCGGAGCGGCCGGCAGACCACCCGGCGTCGACCCCGAAGGCCCTTGCGGCGCCGGGGTCGGAGCCGTCGGCGGCACCGGGGCCGGAGCACCCGATGGCGTCGAGTCAGGGACACCCGAGCCACCAGGGCCCCCAGACGGGTTCACTGGGCCCGAAGGCGCCGGAAGCCCCGTCGGAGAAGTGAGCGCCCTCATGGCCATGAGGAATGCCTCAATCTCCTCAGGCGTCGCACCTTGCCCAGGGACCGGAGGGTATGAAGCAGGCCGCGCCGGCGACTCTCGCGGAGCCGCTGGGTTGGGGTCACCCGAACCCCCGGCCGCGTTGTGCGAGCGTCGGGGGGAGTCGGGGGTACGATGACGACGCCCCGACTTCTTGTGTTTCTTACCTTAAGAGCCCGACGAATGGTGGCGACTTCCGGAGCGTCCGGCGCGGCTCCGCAACCGCTCCCTCGAACGCTCCCTGGACCTCCGGCCGGACCGGGACCGCTCCCGACGCGGGGCCGACACCCGGAGCTCGAGTAGCTTGCGGGACCGCTCCCGTCTAGCCTTATTAGTCAGAGCCCGGCAATCGACGCAGGCGTCCACGTCGTGGTTGGGGCCCAGGCACCGGAGGCAGAGTCGGTGATGGTCCGTGACCGACACCTGCGGTCACAACCGTCACAATTCTTGAAACCGGGCATCCTACCAGGCACCAAAAAGAGATACAGAAAGTTAACAAACTTGGTCAAAAGACCGGAGTACTGCTCTTCGGATCTGCGCTTACTGGCGCGGAAAAAAGAAGAACTAACGTCAGCGCGCGGAGGCGGCGTCTATATACTCCAGCGACGTCATCACGGCGCACGACGCCAACGACGGACGCGGAGCCGCAGGGGACGCCTGCAGACGACGCCTACCGACGCGCAGGGGTACTGCTACGCAAAAGTTTCCGGATCCAGACTGACGCCTGGGGATATTCTAAGGTAAGGAATCTAATACTAACGTGTTTCTTTCAGATAGAGTATACTAAAAAAGAAACCCTATAGAAACAGTGCAACACCGCAGTGTTCAAGGGCAGAGAAAGAGAGGAAGAACAGAGCAGAGCCCTGAGCAGCCACCCAGCCAATACATATACAGCAACCCCCCACCTCTCCCCCGGAGACAGGGAACCTGCATAAACGTCATGTCACATGCAGCAGGCCTACAACCACACCCTAAAAGAAGGAAGGGACGACAGTTCCAACAGGCAGGAACAACCAACCTCCAGCCCCCTTAGCCTAGAGGGCACCCACCCCCCCAGAAACAAGGGTAAGGCACGACCAAAGGGCCCCGACTCAGAGGTAGTAGAGGGGCCAGGCCCGTAGAAGAGGAAGGGAGAGATGGGAGGAAACCTCCCCGACCCGGAGCAACCAAAGCAGCGGGGTATATGAGCACCAGAACCCCACCTTCCCAGAACCAAAGTGGAGGAAGAGTAGCCACCAGACGGAGCCTTCGTCAAGAGCAAACGAAGGTACTCACAGAGGACATGGCCCCCCACCGGGAGGCGAGAACCAAAGAGCAGCCCAGGGGTTCTCGCAGAATGGGGAATAAGAGCGGGCCGTGAAGGAATCTGCGGCTAGAATCGTCTCTACCAGATACACCGTTACCGAAGGTAAGTAACTCGTACATCTGATAGAGACTACTAGCCAAAGATTCCTTCACGTAGAATAGATACCCTAGCAATACTCACCGGGAAGGAGGGTCTGCGAAGGACCCCACCAGCCTGGACGGGACAGGAGGCCCTAGGGGACCAGCCCTGTGTACCAGGGAGGCAACCTCGTTCCTACCAGGCAAGAGGACCACCACCAGTCAAACGCCAGCAGCCCCAAAAGGGATGTAGGAGGAAGAAGGAAGAGTGGAGGCCCATACACTCACAACAGAGGAACTAAGGGCAAGCCGAAGAGGCCGAAGCACCCCACTCCACCCCCAGGGCAACCAAGCCTCCACTCAATGCCTAGACAGGCAGAGGTACAAGAAGAAGACCAGGAAGAGGCGAGCCCTCCCAGAGGGAAGGCAACAGGCCAGCCAAAACGGCAGCCATAACCAGAAGCCGCCAGAAGCAGGAAGGACACTGAAGCATCCCAGCTCTCAGCACAAGAGCAGGAAGGAGAGCAAATGGCCAGGCCTACCACTACAAGGGCCACGCACACAACCTCAAGATGCAATAGCAACATACAGAGACGCCATGGAGAACAGGCACCTGAAGGCAACCAGCACTCCCCAGCATAGCAGAGCTATAAAACAGCTACCACTGCCCCACATAGGGTACGGTAAGTCCCAAAACATGCAAGCCCTCTTTGGAAGAACTTCCGCAGCGGAGGAGAAAGCATAAGAGTAACGGGGAAAAAAACAACCCCGCAGAAGGCTTAAGATCAGGCCAAAGAAAAAAACAGAATGCCTAATCTCAGAGCCAAGTCTGTGGAACTACTCCAGCAAAAACACACACACACAGGCAACAAGGGCCGTCCAGCAGCCAACAACGCCAAAGTCCCATCAAGGAGGATTCAATGGCCAGGAAATACCATCCATAGCAAGGGCACCACAAGGCCCAAACCCAGCAGTCACTGAGGAGGGGAAGGAGGAGGAGGAGGAGGAGGAGAAGGAGAATAAGGTGGAGGAGGAGGAATAGGAGGTGGAGGAGGACGGAGCCCCGCCACGAACCTCTGGATGGCAAAATTAGCCAGGGCATGGAACAGGCTACGATCAAACGGAAGATCGATGAGCCGCTTCCGAAAATTCTCAGGAAACACGCCGTCCCGAAGCCAAGCATGGCGACGGAGGGCGACTGAGGAACCATGGCCCGGCCCAGCACCTCTGAGATGTCCAGAGCAGAGCGGAGAATAAACGCTGCTAGCTCCCGGCCATCCAAAGCATGATGCAGTAACTCCACCTGAACGTTTTCCTGGTAAGTCGCGGATCCCAGAGACTCAACCGAGTCCTACAAACAAGAGGAGGCCCTCGCCAATGCATACAAGGTGTTAAGGGCCCGCAGGGCAGCACTGGTTGAGGCGAACATGTTGCGCCCCCAGAAGTCCAGCCAGTGGGCCTCCCGGGACGGAGGAGTCAACAGTGGCGGCAGGGAGGCTAAGGCGGTCCGCAAAAGTGGATTGCCAGCAGAGGGGTGGAGGGAGAGGCATGCCAGATCACGCGGTGCCGGAAGGGGTCGGTGAAGAAGGTGTTGAGGCACCGGATCCCGCAAGGCGGGACGCCTCCAAGCTTCTGTCAGGGAAGAAAGGAGCGAACCCTCAAAGGGGAGCAAGATCTCCCTTCCATCAGAGCCCTGGTGGAGAACCTCCAAGAGATGGTCCTCCGGGAAATGAGCTAACCGGTCCCCCATGCGCAGAATGCCCACAGCTGCGGACATCGCGTGAGCGAAGGCCGCAACCACCTTTGTAGGGCCCAGTGGAGAAAAAAAAAATCAGTTCCTCCATGGGTGACGGCTGCAGACTAAGTCGGCCGTCTCCGAAGCCAAGCAGGACGGACAAAGGCCAGACCTGGAAGCCAGAAGGCACCAAAGAATGGGGAACCTGCCGCTCCTTCGACGAGCACCTCGGTTCAGAAAAGGCGGGGAGCCACCTTTCGACAACGCCAGTGAAAAAAAGACACCACACAGCGGCCGGTCTCCGGGGAAGAGGGAGCATCCGAGGACAAATCCGTGGCACGACCTCTATGTGGAGCAGTGGAGTCTGCAACCTGAGGTAGAACGCCTGCACCATCCAGCGCTGAAGGAGAGACCGGATAGGGCTCCTTCAAGTCACACCGCACCGGGGACCGGAGTGGGGCCGGTGCCTAAGAGGCCACGGGGCGACGCCAGAACGGCGCCGGCTCGACCCCCGCTGAAGCAGCCGCCTGAGTGGAGGGACGAGAGGGACCGGAGGATTGTATAATGGTTTTGTGTATACTTGTTTCTGTATTGTACTATATTGCTTTGAGGTTCAAATTATAGAGAGGGCTTAGGCCAGGGTCCCCAGCTTCCAGTTGTAATTTAATGGGGTCCTCAGAAGTCAAAAGGTTAAGAACTGCTGGCCTAGAGTTCATATACTATTAAACCTTAAAAATAAAAGTGGAGACATTTTTAGTTGGTCAGGCCTGGGGTTGCATTGCTTTGTGTTTCTGATAGAGACTAATAGCCACAGATTCCTTCACGTAAAATTATCCCCAGGCGTAAGACTGGATCCGGAAACTTTTTTGCCACAGCATCCCTGTGCGCTAGGGGCGGTGCGACACCAAGCGACTCCGCCCAGGCGTCGTCCGCGCACGTGACGTCAGCGAGGTCACATAAGCCCCACCCCGGCGCACCTACGTCAGTTTTTTCCTTTTCCGCATGCAACGCGGATCCAGTCTTGCTGCGGGACTGTTTGGGGCCCTTTTTTCTTCACCAATTGTCTTCTGTCTGGTGGAACAGTGCGTGAATGCCTTCAGGCTTCAAAACTTGCATGCAACATTCTGGGCTGAGGCTGGCGGAGGACTTCGGGGATGACACCAGAGCCCTGGTGACCTCCCGCGACACCACAGGGACTTTCGCTGGAGTTTGCGGCATGGCAGAGGCGCCGTGGCCTAAAGGAGGGCGCCTAGAGGGGTCGCACCCACGAAGCACCATAGTCTCCAAGCCTAGATTGTTGCGTGCTTATCTAGGTTCCTGATCGATACTGTGACCTTATGCCCCTATTCGGCTATAAATCCATTTATTCCCTATATTGGCATAACCGTTCAAGTGCGATTTTCTGAAAAGTCATCTCTGGCCTCACACGAACAGAGCCACATTCCAGCATGACTCTCTGCTACTTCCTTTGCGACCAATTAGTGCAATGACAGAGCAGTAGTCACTATCTGATATTCCTAGATAACACTCTGAGTTCTTCAACAAGATAAAAACTCAGCAAACCTGGAAATCCCCGCTTGCTATGTTTTGATTAGTAATGGAACTCTAATGAGCAACTGATAACTGTCACTTCCTAGTGACATCTTTAATTGACGTCTTATGTCCAGCAAACTTGCGTCAAACCCGGCACCTGTCAGGTATAAATATTACCAACGTTGCCTTAAGCAATGCGAGTTCGTTGCCTGTTGCTGATGCCAGCTGCCTGCATGACCCTGTGTTGGTAAATCTAGCACTCTGTCGCTGCAGCCTGCTATCCTGTGGTGGTGAAGCTGCTGATTACCATTATCGCCGCTACAGCGCGAACTATGGTGCAGTACGCTTAAGGAGCTGAACAGCCGTCCTCTGCGAAGACATCCAGCAGATTCCAGCTGCCCGCGGACGCTGTCACCCCTCCTTCCTCGACGCGCTGAAGAGAGCCGCTGCCTTTCTCGTGCAGAGAAATCCAGTCCCGGCGCTTCCGGTTTACCCTCGCGGGTGACTGGGATATCGAGAGAGACCCCTGAAGGAGATACCAATCCTCCATAATTCTATTCAGAGGTATGGTGTTGACTAAACCCTTAGACGAGAATTCTTGAAACAAACCTTGGCAAAACCAACTTAACTTGAAGCTACTTACTTACTTCCCTTTCACGTGTTAGGCTTAGGTCAGGCACACTGGGGTAGGCTTAGTTAGAAGCACCAGTTGAGTATGTTAGCCTAATGTATATATGACTGTATATATGTTTTATTACTTTTAAACCATTGTATGGCTAAGAAACCATATCAATGCTTTTACAGTTCTATTTTGCAATCCTTATCTTACTGTACGTACTTTTTATAATAACAATTATTGCAATTGTGGCAATACATTTCTCTTGTACGAGAAGAAAGACTGTTCAATAAATGTTAACCTTTTATTGACAAACGCCCGTCTCTCTATTCTCTACATCTCGTGAAAGTAAACTGCACTAGACTGACTGAGTGAAATACATGTCTATTGTTTCACACGACCCTAGAGATCGACTCTTGATCTGAGGAGCAAAGTTGTCATGTTGCACGGTTGTTGGAAAACTGAATCCCTTCTTGTCTGTGCCAAGGAAGCTGATCACTTCCTATGCAGAGAAGAAAGTTTCCAGTGACCTCTGAGCTAGTTGGTAACACAACCCAATTAAGTTTAGCATAGTCAGTGGAGGCCTGGAATATCCGCAGTTCCACGTCGATACTACTGTTTATGTTATTCCAATGCGCAGGGCCTAGTGGGAAACTAGGAACTACACTACAAGATCCGAACCAGTCGGCGCTGGTGCCGGAGCAGCTGGCGGGGGCGCAACGGAGGGCCCCGCATGAGGCAAGGGATCTGCCGACGCTCCAGGAGGGGAAGGAAGAGGAGACGCCAGCGAGGCCTGCAAAGCCGCCGCGTATGTGTCCATCTGGACTCTCGACGCCCCAGCACCGGGAAGTGGTGGATAGGAGGGCGACACGCGGGCCGCATCACCCGCGGAGAGTCCACGCCCCCGGAAAGCCGAACACCAGCCCCCGGGGACAAACTGCGACACTTAACCACCGGGGAATGACGCTCTCGCGACATCGGAGAAGGATGGGGACGACGACCATGGCCGTATCTGAAGCAGTCTGCCGGAGCTGATCGAGGGGAGGAGGTCGACCTGGAGAGTCGCGCCGATAGAAGTTTCATGCGGTGCTCCCGCTGCGACTTCGGCTTCAACTGTTGATACGCCTCACAATCAGTGGTGCCATGATCCTCCCCCAAACACCACATACAAATGAGATGAGGGTCTGTCGCCGAGATAAGACGCCCACACGACGTGCAAGTTTTGAAGCCCGAAGGCATTCGCACACTGTTCCACCAGACAGAAGACAATTGGTGAAGAAACAAGCATTTGCAATGCAATAGGTCTCGCATTGATGAGAGTTTGAGCTATTGACATTGCAAATAACAATCCCTTTTATTTTTGTTTTCTTTTTAAAAACATAAAAAAGGCATTGTTATATACAATGCCAATAGCTTAAACTTGTGTAACTGCGAGACCTATTACATTGCAAATGCTTGTTTCACTTGCAGGGGCCCCATTTACTCTCCCCGGTCCTCTCCTCCCTTCTCTGACACTTTCTTCCCTGCTGCCCGGCTTATTTTGGGCATACGGCATTGCTGGTATTAGGCTCCCCTCACTGCCTCTGCCCCCTCCTCTACAAACACTATCGGGCTGTGTCTCCTGCGGTCCCCGCTATTCTTTTTGTGCCAGACAGCTCATGCTCTGGCAGCAGGGACTCGCTTCTCACAATCTGCGCTGGTCCATTCCTTTTGTCTTTGCCCGGTGCCACCTTGCTCCCATGGGCCCCTCCGTCCTTCCCCTTTACAAATGACAAATCTAGACCGTTAACCACAGTGCAGACACGGTGCGTGCCGTGTGTTGGCCAAGAGGCCGCTCTCCTGCCTCGGGGACATCCCCTTAAGCTTACCTAGATGTGCTCCTGCCCTGCCATACCCCCAGCGGCAAACAATCCCTCACCGCCATGGCAACCCCACTCGCTGCCCGTTATAGCACGCGCACCGTCACCCGTGTTCCTGGGGAAAGTAAATCCATGTGACCTGCCTCAGCGAGGCGTCGCATGTCTTCTTTTACACATACTCCTCCATACTTTCACTACCATCAATATCAAATTTCTCCTACTGATCAAAATTCGCCTACTGCAACCGCTGTGTCACCTTGTCATGCCACGGTCCACCAAATACGCACTGCGATGCCATGGAAGCTGCAGATTGTGCGCTGCACAAAAGCGAATTAACAATAACAGCCCAGATGGAACCCCACACATAACCCAGTTGTGGTTCACAGACTCAGGATGTGCACACATCTGCGAGCACACGGGACACTTGAGTTGTATATCTGTGTTGGGTGTGGGAAAATGTGTGTCTCAATGAGAGTGCCACGTCAGGAACATTTGAAAAGTGCCTTTTATCAATAGTATGGCTCTGAGGCACTTTGTATTCTTATAGACCTTTTTGATCAGTTCTGCAACATCCATCGAACGTCTTATGTATGTTTTTTTTCTGCTTCTGCACTGATTTTTTCTATTCCTACAATGGTTGGTGAGGGTAAATGTGCCGCGTCACTCGCATCGGCCCAGGGTGCACCCCCGGGCGCGAAACCAAAACCACGTAGGGAATGCATGAGACGCCGTTGCCGTGCGCGTGCACGTCTGCTGTCCCTGCGCAAGCTGTGGATGACGAAGAAGACACGTCGAGCCTGCTGCCGCTGAGGGTGACCCGCTGCGGAGGGAGAGGGACATGCGAGAAGAGCCCGGTGAGTGGGGGGGAGGGGGGGGGGGAATGGGGAGAAGTGGGGGGAGGTTGAGGGAGGGGATGTGTGTGTGCGCGCGCGGCGGAGGGGGGTGCGGGGGGTTCTCTATGTATGTGCGTGTGTGTGTGTGTGCGCGGCAGAGGGGGGGGTTCTCTATGTGTGTGTGTGTGTGTGTGTGCGTGTGTCTGCTTACAAGGAGCCATGGGAGACAGGAAGCGCGCGCGACCTGATCCGTTTGCGCGTGTGCCCATCTCTTGTCTCCTGTCTCCCTTGACTCCTTGTAAGCAGAACTGATTGCAATAGAGTCTCGCAGCGACGATCGCTTCGCGATCCGTTCGCAGGTGCGAGACCTAAAAAGGGCCCCAAACAGGCCCGCAGCAAGACCGGATCCGCGTTGCTTGCGGAAAAGGAAAAAACTGACGTAGGTGCGCCGGAGTGGGGCTTATGTGACCTCGCTGACGTCAAGTGCGCGGACGACGCCTGGGCGGAGTCACTTGGTGTCCCCCGCCCCCGGCGCGCAGGGATGCTGTGGCAAAAAAGTTTCCGGATCCAGTCTCACGCCTGGGGATAATTGTACGTGCAGGAATCTGCGGCTAGTAGTCTATCAGAAACACAAAGCAATGGAACCCTAGGCCTGACCAACTAAAAATGTCTCAGCTTTTATTTTTAAGGTTTAATAGTACTCTAGGCCAGCAGTTCTTAACCTTTTGAGGACCCCATTAAATTAAACTGGAAGCTGGGGACCCTCGCCTAAGCACCTTCTATAATTTGAACCTCAAAACAATATAGTACAATACAGAAACAAGTAGACAGAAAACCATTATAGAAACTATGAGCTATTTTATTTCAAATCACAAGCATATATACATGTATCAGAAGTTTCATTTTAATGGGAAGGTAGAAGCTTTTCAATATTTGTCTTTATTTCTTTAAAAAAAATAAAAAAAACCTCTTGCATATCACTTTGCTTTTCCTGCTCTAAACATATGTTTCCTTTATGGCAGTGCTTGGCAGTGCTTTGAGGCTACCAATCATCCAGTCAGTTTGCTGTATTTTCCCTGCTACCACATTTCAAACTAGGGATACCAACTTAAAGTTAAGACTCAGATTTACAATTCCTCCACATTTACAGCTTGTTGAACAAGTTACTTACCTTCGGTAACGATATATCTGTAAGAAACATTAGTTAGTGTTAGATTCCTTACCTTAGAATATCCCCAGGCGTCAGTCTGGATCCGGAAACTTTTGCGTAGCAGTACCCCTGCGCGTCGGTAGGCGTCGTCTGCAGGCGTCCCCTGCGGCTCCGCGTCCGTCGTTGGCGTCGTGCGCCGTGATGACGTCGCTGGAGTATATAGACGCCGCCTCCGCGCGCTGACGTCAGTTCTTTGCACACAGCATTTCGGCGCCAGGAGACGCAGAGCCATGAGAGAACCAACACTGGTGCCATGTAAAAACTAGAGCCCTGAAAGGGATGACCTTAACCCTAGGTATCAGTTCGCAGAACGGGGAGGATGGGTGGGTTCGGTAAGGAATCTAACACTAACTAATGTTTCTTACAGATATATCGTTACCGATGGTAAGTAACTTGTTCATCTGAAAGAAACACGTTAGTGTTAGATTCCTTACCTTAGAATACATACCCCAGCAATACCAACCCCGGTGGTGGGTCTGCGAACCAATACAAAACTACACCAGAAAGTCCTGGAGGACAGAACGGCCAAAGAAGCCATCCCTCCGGACTTGACTGTCCAGGCAGTAGTGCCTCGCAAAGGTGTGCAGCGAGGCCCACGTAGCCGCTTGGCAAATGTCCTGCAAGGGGACTCCCCGGCCCAGGGCAGTAGTAGCCGCCGTGGCCCGAGTGGAATGGGCCCTCAGCCCAACAGGAGGCTCCTTCCGAGCCAAAGAGTAGCACGCTTTGATGCAGAGGACGACCCATCGAGAGATGGTTCGCTTACAAACCGCCCGTCCCTTCTTCGCACCCACGTAGCCAACAAACAGTTGGTTATCCACCCGGAACTGGCGTGTGCGATCCATGTAGAATGAAAGCGCACGTTTTGGGTCCAGACGGTGGAGCCGCTCTTCATCCTTTGAAGGATGCGGAGGCGGGAAGAAGGAAGGGAGGGTGATGGACTGCCCGATGTGAAAGGCCGAAACAACCTTGGGCAGGAAAGAAGGTCTAGTCCTCAGAACCACCTTGTCAGGATGAATGGACAGGAAAGGAGGTTGGACAGAAAGAGCCTGGAGCTCACTCACTCTCCTGGCAGAGGTGATGGCAACCAGGAAAGCCGTCTTTAAAGTCAGGAGACGGAGAGGACAAGAATGAAGGGGCTCAAAGGGAGCACACATCAGGAAGGTCAGAACCAGGTTCAAATCCCACTGAGGCATCACAAACGGAACAGGTGGAAACATGTGAGTGATGCCTTTTAAGAACCGAGTTACAATCGGGGATTTGAACAAAGAAGGCTGATCAGGAAGCCTCAAAAAGGCTGAAAGGGCAGAAAGGTAGCCTTTGATAGTGCCCAGAGCAGAGCCCCGCTGGGCAAGAGAAAGAAGAAACAGAAGAACCTCCGAAAGAGGGGCAGAGAGAGGATCCACAGCCTTTGCTGTGCACCATGCCACAAATCTGTTCCACCGACAGGCGTATACCGACTTAGTGGAGGGACGCCTGGCTGCCAGAATAACATCACAGACTTCAGGAGGCAAGTCAAATGGCCTCAACTGCCGCCGCTCAATCTCCAAGCATGGAGGTGGAGACTGGACAGGTTCGGGTGGAGGACCGTCCCCTGCTGCTGCGACAGAAGGTCCTCCTGAAGAGGCAGACGGATCGGGGGACCGACTGACATGCTGAGTAGCTCGGGATACCAGTACCTTCGAGCCCAGTCCGGAGCCACAAGGATAACTTGGGCCCGGTCGCGCCTGATCTTCTTCAGCACTCTGGGCAGAAGTGGTATAGGCGGAAAGGCGTATAACAGACCGCAACTCCACTCGTGCCGAAAGGCGTCGCCGTGCGGGTGCCGTCTTGGAAACTCCAACGCGCAGAACTGATGACATTGCGCGTTCTCTTCTGTGGCGAATAGATCTAACCAAGGCTCTCCCCATTGCAGAAAGATGCCTTGCACCACGTCCGAGTTCAGACGCCATTCGTGATCCATCGAGCACCGACGGCTGAGTTCGTCCGCCCTGGCGTTCAGAGAACCTGCCAGGTGTTGAACCGTCAGAGTCACGCCCTGACGTTCCAGCCATTGCCAGAGGCGCAGAGCCTCCTGGCAAAGGGTCCACGACCCCACACCGCCCTGTTTGTTGCAGTACCACATGGCGGTGGTGTTGTCGGTGAACACCTGCACTACACTCCCGTTGACAAAGGGGAGGAATGCCTTCAGTGCCAGACGAATCGCCCGCAGCTCCAACAAGTTGATATGGAGCCGGGACTCCGCCGGAGACCAGATGCCTCTGATCTCCGCCTCTCCCAAGTGGCCCCCCCAGCCCTGGAGGGACGCGTCCGTCACGACAACGTGCTCCGGTTGGGGAAGGGAGAGGGACTTGCCCCTGACCCAATCGCGGTCCGTAAGCCACCACTGCAGTTGTATCGCAGTGCCCTCCGAGATCAAGACGTGGTCGGACAAGTTGCCCTGATGCTGGGCCCACTGAAACTTCAGGTCCCACTGCAGAGCCCGCATCCGCCACCGGGCGTGATGCACCAGAAGGATGCAGGAAGCCATCAGTCCCAGCAGCCGCAGCGTCAACCTGACCGAAACTCGGGATAGCGGCTGAAAGATGGGAATCAAAGCCTGAATATCCCGAACCCGCCGTTCCGGAGGATAAACCCGAAACTGCGCCGAGTCCAGAACCGCTCCGATGAAGAGGAGCTTTTGAGAGGGACACAGGTGTGATTTCGGCACATTGATGGAGAACCCCAGGTCGTGCAAGAGGTCTGCCGTCATCTGAAGGTGGTGGACGACTGTCTGGGGCGAGCCCGCCTTCAACAACCAGTCGTCTAGGTAGGGGAAGACTGAAACCCCTAACCTGCGCAGATGGGCTGCGACCACCGCCATCACCTTTGTGAACACCCGTGGGGCGCTGGTAAGGCCGAAGGGGAGCACGATAAACTGAAAGTGCTCCAGGCCTACCGTGAACCGCAGGTAACGCCGGTGGGCCGGCAGGACGGGGATGTGAAAATAGGCGTCCTGCAAGTCCAACGCTACCATCCAGTCTTGCGGGTCTAGAGCAGCCAAGACCTGAGCTAACGTCAACATCTTGAACTTCTCCTTCCGGAGGAAGCCGTTGACGTTCCTTAGATCCAAGATAGGACGTAGGCCCCCCCCTTGTCCTTCTTGGGCACCAGAAAGTAGTGGGAATAACAACCACGCCCTACTTCTGGCCCAGGAACGCGCTCGATGGCCCCCTTGGCCAAGAGGGCCGTAACTTCCTCCTGCAGAAGTGTCAAGTGGTCCCCCGACACACGGTGGTTCTGCGGTGGCATGGCTGGAGGAGAGGTCTCGAAGGGGAGGGAGTAGCCCCTTCGGACAATTTGCAGCACCCACCTGTCCGAAGTGATTGTGCGCCAGTGAGCGTGGTGATGGCGAACCCTGCCACCCACTGGCGTCACATGGGGCCGAAAGCACGGACTAGGAGGATTTTGGGGTAGATGCTGCGGGGGAGGGTGTGGTCTGACCCCGCCGTTGTCCCCGACCGCCACCACGGCGGTTTCCACGGCCGCCACCGCGTTGAAAGGATTGTTGCGGCGCGTGGCTGACAGCACGTGTGGGGGCGCCCCTTCCTTGGCCACGAAAGGGGCGAAACGAACCCGGTTGCTGACGCTGGGTCGAGAGACCCAAGGACTTGGCCGTGACCCTAGAGTCCTTGAAGCGTTCCAGCGCGTGGTCCACCTTGTCACCGAACAGGTGACAGCCATCAAACGGCATGTCCATCAGGGTATTCTGGACATCAGCCGAAAAATTGGCGGATCTCAGCCAGGCGTGCCGACGAATCGCCACCGTCGTAGACATAGCTCTGCCCAGCGAGTCGGTCGTATCAAGACCACACCGAATTGAATATTTCGCTGCATCTCGGCCCTCAGCCACAGCCTGACCGAGTTTTGCCCGCACCTCCATGGGGCATTCTGGCAGCAGCTCCGCGACCGTATCCCACACAGAGTGGGTGTAGCGGCCCAAGAGGCAGGCGGTGTTGCAAGACCGCAGGCCCAAACTAATGGACGAGAAGACCTTTTTGCCAAACTGGTCATACCTCTTGGATTCCCGGTCGGGCGGGGCCGACGGGAATGCGGACTGGGAGGTCGAGGCATGGATCACCAGACTCTCAGGAGTGGGGTGGGTAGACAGGTACTTGGGGTCGTCCGGACAAGGACAGTGGCGCCTGGCCACGTTCCGATCAACAGGCGCACCTGAAGCGGGCCTGGACCACGTGCCCAACAGAACGTCTGACAAGGCTTCATTAAACGGCAGCAGTGGCTCCTGTGGGCATGACTGCGGTTTGAAGACCTCGGTGAGGATGTTAGGCCTCACGGCCGCGACGGGGAGCTCAAGGTTTAAGGCCTTGGCAGCCCTCATCAGCACCACAGAATAGGCAGCTCCCTCCACCGATGCCACGGAAGGAGGAGAGATCAAACCAGGGTTAGGAGAGTCGTCCAAACCACTGGCATCCCCCAAGTCACCTGTCCAGTCCGGGTCATACTGGCACTCGCGTGACAGAGGGTCCTCGGACCCCTCCCAACCTTCACCGTACTCCTCATCCTCTCCGTATTCGGAGTCAATGATGAAGACCGGCTCCTCGGGGTTCATGGGCCCCATCGGCGCCGGGACCGGCGTCGAGCGACGCCCGTCCGGCGCCGCGTCGGAGAAGGTAAGGGGACGGCGCCGCCCGGAGCCGGCGTCGGAACCCCACCGCCGGCCGGAGCCGGCACTGGAGAACCGGCGCCGCGCGGGGGCGGCGTCGGGGGCAATCCCGATGGCAACGGCGCCGGGGAGGCCGGAAGACCAGCCGGCGCCGATCCCGAAGGCCCTTGCGGCGCCGGGGTCGGAGCCGTCGGCGGCGCCGGGGCCGGAGCACCCGACGGCGCCGAGGCAGGGACACCCGAACCGCCAGGGCCCCCAGACGGTAGCACTGGGCCCGAAGGCACCGTAGGCCCAGTCGGAGAAGCGAGCGCCCTCATGGCCATGAGGAACGCCTCGATCTCCTCAGGCGTCGCGCCATGCCCAGGGACCGGAGGGTATGAGGCAGGCCGCGCCGGCGACTCTCGCGGAGCCGCGGGGTTGGGGTCACCCGAGCCCCCGGCCGCATCGCGCGAGCGTCGGGGGGAGTCGGGGGTACGATGACGACGCCCCGACTTCTTGTGCTTCCTACCTGACGAGCCTGACGAGTGGTGTCGACTTCCGGAACGCTCGGCGCGGCTCCTCGACCGCTCCCTCGAACGCTCTCTCGACCTCCGGCCGGACCGGGACCGCTCCCGGTCCCGACGTGGGGCCGACACCCGGAGCTCCAGCAGCTTGCGGGACCGCTCCCGCCTAGCCTTGTTGGTGAGGGCCCGGCAGTCGACACAGGAGTCCACGTCGTGGTCGGGGCCCAGACACCGGAGACAGAGGCGGTGATGGTCCGTGACCGACATCGTGCGCTCACAGTCATCGCAATTCTTAAACCCAGGCATCCTATCAGGCACAGTAAGAGAAAAAACAATCGAAAAACTTGGTCAAAGACCGGAGTACTGCTCTTTAGATCTGCGTCCACTGGCGCGGAAAAAAGAAGAACTGACGTCAGCGCGCGGAGGCGGCGTCTATATACTCCAGCGACGTCATCACGGCGCACGACGCCAACGACGGACGCGGAGCCGCAGGGGACGCCTGCAGACGACGCCTACCGACGCGCAGGGGTACTGCTACGCAAAAGTTTCCGGATCCAGACTGACGCCTGGGGATATTCTAAGGTAAGGAATCTAACACTAACGTGTTTCTTTCAGATCTAGCAGATAGGCTGTGGGGAGTTTTAGTAAGTCCAAGGCAAAGACACAGAAAACATATGATTAGAGAAGTAGCTGGTTTTTAAGATCGAAAGAGGATTGCAACTTAATCATGGTGTAATCAGCTCTTTACTAAACTGAAGTAGGGTTGGGGCAATGCAGATGGATACTGGGATTTAGTGTTTCAAATTCGGAGGGCATAAATTTAAATTTATTTTTATTTTCCTGCTCTTCATCTCCAGTGTGGTGCTGTTCTGGCTGCGGGTGTGCAGAACGCCACAGAATATGGTGAGCTTGGAGGTTATTAGCCAGACAGGCAGGTGTGCCAGTTGTGATGGCTTGATAGATGAAGTTGCTGTTCTAAAGGTACTGTGGGCTGTCAGTGTAGTCCCATCAGGGAGGGGGTAATGTGCTTGATATTTATTAGGATGTGTGCTTGCTTAGGGGCAAAGTAGGTGATTGTTTTCTTCTTTAGACAATTTAACAACTCATCTTGTGTGTTCTTTGGGGCTCTTACATACATTATGCCTAATGAGTTTTTAATTAAACCAGTAAGAAGATAACAAGCTGCCCGTCATTTCCTCGTAGGCTTACAGTTAACATAAGTGCACACATATTACATTAAGGTTTTTAAAAAAAAACATCATACCTGGGTCGAATACTAAGTTCAGGAACAGAGCAACTGAAGAACGGATGGGATATTGGCAAAAACCTAGCAATAGAGAAAACAATGCCATTATTCAATAGCCAAGTTACAATTTGACTTTTATGTTAGATGAGAAAACTAAGTCTGTCAGAACCCACAAAGATCATTATATTTTAAACTCCACTTCTACTGTCGGATAGAAGTGACCAAAAACGTTTATTCAGAGAATACATTACCTAGAACTATAGGAAAAGGAGACAAGGAAGAAAACTACAAAACATCCTGGTATGCTGAACAATATCCCCTACCAATAGCAGCTCACAATACTTCTTTGTTCCTTTTGGCAGAGAGAAGTATGGGGTTATTTCCTTTCTTTGATGTAGTGTATTGAAGAATTCTATTTCAGTAGGAAACATTTATTTTAATGATAATGTTCGCATGCCATGCCCAGCTGGTCCTGAACTCAGGGCAGGGTGGGCACAGCCGTATGGGTTAAAGGTATTGCAGTTTGTAAACACTGAGTCCAGAGCACACATAAAGTTAATTGTTGTAAAACATGTAATGTGTGAGTATCACAGTCTTTGTAATGAAATAGCAAGAGTAAGGAAACAAGATCGACAAACAAAAGTTGATTCTTTTGGTTTTATATAAGATTGTGGTCCTCCTTCAAGAGGCGATCCAAAGAAAAAGCCAGCCGACACGTGTTTCCTCAGACGGGTAGTTACCCGTGACTCTTCAGGACTGAATCTATTTGAAAAATGCGGTATTGATGGACTGGTGATATTTCCAACCCGGTCCTGATCGGGGCAAAGGGTTGCGAAAAGCCACTGTGGGCCGGTATCGTACAGGTAAAACCAATGCAGTGAGAGTTCACAACGACGGACGGGTACTGCCGTTAATTGTACAAAAGTGTTGGCACGCTGGACTGAAGCACGGAGTGCCGAGTGATGTGCTGTAACCGGATACGGTCCACCGATACCGCATTTTTCAAATAGATATTTTAGAGGAATGCGGACTCTTCTATTGATGATAATCTGTTTATTTCCACTGATGTACCATCAATGGTTAAATCTGTAAATAAGCAGACCATTTCTAGATGGGTTTCCTTGGATATGCAGCACTGTTACAAAATTGCAGGTAAAGGCCTTCTCTCCAGATGGGTCATCTGCTCACTCTCGAGGTGGAAAAGTATCCTCCTCCTCTTGGAGATATTCCTATATAATTTGTCAGGCAACTTGCTGGGGCTCACAGCAGCAACCTTGTCACAATTAGCATGCTGTTTGCCATAGGTTTAGTCTGAAACATTTGTCTCCTCAGACCTCTTTTTTTCTGTGGTGCTTTAGGAGGGTTTTATAGAGGGCTGAGCGGCAGCAAATATTCTTCAGAAAAACGTGTTATCTATCTGGTAAGGTTCTTTTTGATGGATATGGTGCTCCCACAGATTCTCGGTCACCATCCCTCCTTCCCTCTTGAGGATTATGTTCTCACATGCCATATTTTGTTACCTCTACTAGTTGCATTCTTAGCCTTTTCAGGGCTAAAACAAACAGGATGGAATGGACATTGCGGGCTCCAGTAGAGCCACAGACTAAGTACTCAACCTCACTTCTCATTTCCCAGCTCAAACGATGTTGCTCGGTGTCGCCTGGTGCTGCTGAAGAGAAACTTATGAAACATTTCTAGATCCAACATAGCAATAACATACAGTAATGAAATCTGCTAAGTGTTCATATCCCTCAGAGAGAACGTTACATAAGTTAATTAGCTTGTTTATTCATAGCATGGGACTAGACCTTCTGAACAAGATGAAGTTACCATTACGTAGCCCCGGATACTCTTAGTTTGTAGACATTTTACCACTTATAACTTGTGGATATTGTGACACGTACTGATGAGACTGGCAATTACTTTTAGGACTTTGTGTCATACATGTCATTTACCCTTCACTGTTCATGTTAGTTCTCTTCTTGAACAAAGGAGCCAACATGGGGTATTTTCTGGACAATGACCAAGTGTTGACATGAGAGAACTGATAATGGGAAGAGATATGGACATACACAAACATAGTCACTATAAAAGGTACCGTTAATGCTTTTCTTACATCCTTCAAGTTTTTTGCATTCTCAACATATGGTGGATTAAAGAGCAGGTGAGAACAAGAAATTGAGATGAGGAAGGCATCAAGGGGCAGCATAGATCTTCAAAGACATATTTAGAGAACCTTCTTGGCCAAATTCTGTGCTGCTCCGGGAGGAAGCCTTGAGAATATAATGTCAGTAGAATTATTACAAGCATAAATCACAGACCCACTCAACATCGCTCTAATATTAACATGACTGGTGAATGCCTGGTTACTTAACAGTAATCTTCATTACTTCGAGTCCTGGTCTTCTCATTCCATTCTTTACACATGAGCAATTTGCCTGCTCCACAGAACGTAGTTGAAGTCAAAATTCATACCCCAATATGGCGCTGATTACTCAGCATCCATAAAGGGGGAAGCACATCAGCAAGACAGCCTGAGAATACCAAAGAAACTCAAAAGAAAAACAATCACCAGAAACAACAGAATATTCGGAGGGAGGGACAGGATAAGGGATGGAACAGAAATAACAGGACTCAGAGTATTGAAGATTACCATTAAGTAAGCAATCATTACCTCCTTGTCCATTTTCCCGTTCCATTCCTTACATGAGCCCAAACCCAAGCACATGGTGATTGAGCCACACTGAAACCAAAATTGATGCAACACACTTGATGTGTTTAATTCAAAACTACAGCATAGATCACATATTGAGTACAACTGATAAAAAAAGAGCAGCAAAGTCTGATGATGTAGCCATCCCAACTTAAGATGGTAATGGGAAACAGGTGTGTTGGGAGAAGCCCATGTAGCAGCATTACAAATGTCACGGAGGGACGCCCCTTAAACACTGCCCAGAGTTGACCGACCCTGGACTGAGGATGGAAGAGAAAGGTGAGAAGCCTCGTATGACAAAAGAATAGCATACTTGACCTACGAGTCACAGTGCATGAGAAAGGATATAGACCCTTCCCAGAGACACCATAGGTAACAAACAATGAACCCACCTGCTGAAAAGAACTGGTACTGTTTAGGTGGATGCGAAGGGCCCTCTACACATCCGGAGAATGGAGAATCTCCTCCTCCAGTGAGGAAGGGTTAGGACATAAAACCGTCAGGACAATTTCTTCCTGACAGCAGAAATCAGACAAAACCTTGGGCAGAAAAAATAGAGTAGGGCAGAAATTCATCTTGTCAGGACAGAAACCTGAAAGGAAAAAAGGAAATAATTTAGCAAAGCCCCAGTTTCACCAACCCTGTGCCCAGAAGAAACCACAGCCAAAAACAAAACCTTAGTGGAAAGAAACTTAAGGTCAACTGAAAGAAGAGGTTCTAAGGGAGGAACTGTCAATGCCTGAAGTATGAACGGATGATCGGGGGAGGGGGGGGGGGGGGGGGGGGGGGGGAGGGTTGAGAGGCGGGAAACCACCCATCTCCGCTGTGGGAGGAACCCACAGCGGAGATGGATGAATGGAAAACCTCCAATTGGGATGCACTGCCAAACCCTGAAGAAGTAGAAACCAAAGATCTCCTAGGCCCTTCTAGGATGACTAGAAGAACCACTGCCTGATCCACCCGAATTTTCATGCGAACTCTGCGGAAACGGGGGGAAAGGCAAACGGAAGCCCCGGGCCACGGATTGGAGAAGGCATCTATCATCTAGGCTGACCTGTAAGAAACCAGGGTGCGAACTGAGGGAGAAGGGAAGTTTGTTCCAAGGCACAAAGATCCAGCCAGTGGAAACTAGAGAGACTGTGCTGAAATAAAAGGCATGACAGACATAAGTTCACAGACAAGGGGAATGCCCTGCTCAAAGAATCTGCGGGCCCATTCTCCTTCCCCGAAGATAGACTGCCTAGAGAGAGGAGATTCCTCTGAGCCCACAGGCCAATCTTCTAGGAATGGAGAAACAGAGCCCATCGCATCCCCCCTTGCTGGTTGACATATGCACGTACGACCTGGTTGTCTGTCTGGACACAGACAGTCTGGTTTCGATGGAGAGGAGTGAAGCAAAGAAGTGCCTGCCAATGCCAAACCGCCATCAAATGCCTCCAGTTCGTTGACTGAAGAGACGCGAAGTGGGATATCTGCCCTGGGCCTTGGAATTCCCAGATCTGCCCCCCCCCACCCCTTCACTCCCCCATTTGGAGCTAGCATTGGTCATTAAGACCACCGAGGGAGTAGGATTGAGACTGAGACCCCTGGAGGGATTGTGGAGCGACAACCACAATTGGAGAGACTCCTGAATCTCTGGGGTAACAGGAATGAGCGCCTTGTATTCCTGAAAAGCCGGATAACAGTGACGAAGAAGGTGATACATGAGGAGATAACAATGAAGCTGGGCCCAGGGGATCACTTGCAGAGTGGAGGTCCTCTCCACCTGACTCCACAGATAGGCAGACACCTGAGGTTGGTAAAGAACCCAAGAGAGATGTTGGAACAGAGACAATTGTCTTTCAGGAGACAGGAACACCATCCCCAGATCAATCCTGAAGGCGGCCTGATTAATTTTAGAGCAAAAGAGGGATGCGGGGCGTGGCTAGCAGCCAGTGGGAATGGTCGCTTGTTAAAGCGACTCCTGGCCCTCGTACGAATATCCATGACAAAGATCCGCTTTAAGCTGGGGGACTCCCCTGAAACTGGGAGCCCCCAATCTTTGACCTCCGTAGCACGACTGGTCGCGGTGCTGAGCCGATCGAAAAAGCTGTGCCGGGGATAAAGCTGCTGTTACAGAGGGTCCCCCCAGAGCTCGCAAAATGGCGCCTGGGCTCGAGCTCCGACCGAAGTACGGGGACGCAGTTTTTGATGGATTGCGGCTCAGAGAAAGGGCTTTTTGCCAGCAATGCACCCCCCCCCCCCCATGATGTATTGGAGCCTGTGAGTGGACCGTGGGCCTATTAAGGTACATCGCAGACCGGCCGAGAATTGTTTTCCGCGACACTCAGGCTTTTGGGACTACTACCGCTGGAGATCCGGTGAGGGGGTCCCGAACCCGTGAAGAGCTGCAAATTTTTCATGTACGACCTCTGCAAGACTACATTTTGACACCTGCCTATTTGCTTAATTTGAGCACTGAACACCGGACTTCCCAGCACAGACCCGACCGTGTACTGCTGCAGTCGTGGCGCAGACCCAGTGGGAACCCAGAAGTGACTCCTTTACCTGCAGCGGCGCCGGGCCTGTCAGTACAACGGTGAGTGCATTGCTGGCAAAAAGCCCTTTCTCTGAGCCGCAATCCATCAAAAACTGCGTCCCCGTCGCAAGGAGCGAAATCGCTCACACTGGAAGACGTCATGGAGGCGATTGCTGGAGTCCGCTCCTCCCTGGAAACCCGAATTGACTCTGTTAACATTGAGGTGACTCTCTTGCGAGCTGACCTGCGCAAAATGGACACTAAGGTCAAGGATGTAGAGGTAAAAACGGCGGCCCTCATTGACGACACCTCCACGCTTCAACAGCAAGTTGCCCAGCTCCAGAAACAACAGAAACAAATGTCTGAATTGCTAGACGACTATGAAGGGAGGGCGCGTCGAAACAATGTCCGCATTTTGGGAGTTCCGGAGAAAATGGAGGAGCCATCAGCGGACCTGTTCGTTGACGATTTGGTCACGAAACATCTCCGACCCAAACAACTCTCGAGCTATTTTTCCATCGAACGGGCACACAGGGTTCCGGGGGGGAAGACCGAAACCGGGGGGCCCACCTCGCCCCATCATTGCGAGGGTCTTCAACTTTAGAGATCGAGACACTATCCTACAGGCCGCCCGATCTGGACCGCCTTTACTTCTTGAAAACGCTTGCATCTCGATATTCCCGGATTTCACCATGAAGGTGCAGGCGAGAAGACGCAGCTTCCTAGAGGTCAAGAATGCCCTACGAACTCAAGGCATTAAATACTCCATGCTTTTTCCTGCTAAGCTCCGCCTAGAGATGGATGGCAGAGCTTGGTTCTTCCTATCGCCGGAGGAAGTGTGGGACTGGCTAGAGGGCTGGCGCCGAGCGGGGAGGTCTCCGCGAGACGCTGGAAGTCAGGAGGACCCTCCGAGAGAAGACCATATGCCAGGGAGCCAAGACTTATTTACCGGAACTACTGATGATGTATGGGGATGATCCCCGAGCCCACAGGGGCCACTTATATAGATGTTGACTGGTTTATTATTACTGCCGGGGGTGGCGACCCTCTGTATTTCCTTGTACACCTGCTCTTGAACTTTGCCCTATTCGGCCCCGATCGGGCTGCACCGGCTGCCTAACAAGTAACTTTTCTAATTTGTGAATGTTAAACGGGGTCTATCTGTAGTCTTACACATGTATATTATTTGTATTGCTTCTAATATCGGGCGAGTGGCTCTACCAGCCAACCAAGTACCCCGATTCTAATGGGGAGAGCGACAGGCACTCTGCCTAGTTGGGGTGTGGATAGTTCCAAGTCCGCGGGCAGGGAAGCAGGGAGGGGGGATTGGGGAGGGGGTGAAGAATTATGGGGTTGTTTTATTACCGTCTTGCTGTTTCCTTTTGTTCTCAGTGGAGTCCTCTCTGGTCGTGATTTTCTGCTCACACGTGGTTCCTTTCTGACAGATTGGCCACCTCGGTTGGCCTCCGGCCCCCCCGGGGCCAGAGATCCGTCCTCTCCTATACTACGATGGGTTCCGGGGTTCCGCCGCAACGAGCGGCTCCCCTCCAGCCCTTCCTCATATCGGTTCCATCACTTCCGCTTCTATGACAGACTCTCTGTAAGACCCTTAATATCCTATCCTGGAATGTCAATGGGCTGGGTCATAAAATAAAAAGAAGTGTAGTCCTCCAATTTCTTCGGCGCCACTCCCCTGACATTGTCTTGCTCCAGGAAACACATTTAGTGGGTAACACCTGCAGGCACTCCAACGCGGGGGATACAAACTATTAGTCCA
Organism: Lissotriton vulgaris; assembly: GCF_964263255.1. NCBI lineage: Eukaryota > Metazoa > Chordata > Amphibia > Caudata > Salamandridae > Lissotriton > Lissotriton vulgaris. The sequence continues at coordinate 1,058,991,028 of NC_141693.1, read as the reverse complement.
CGCAGGGTTCTCCTCGGGATCCCGCGGCACTGGGATTCTGATCTGCAAGACTCTTGCACTTACTCACACTCGGACTTGGGCGGACCCACTGGGCCGATTTGCGCTAGCCGAAGCCGCCTGGGAAGGGCGCCCCCTAAATATTATCTCAGCATATCTTCCGCTGACGTTGAACCGAGACTCCCTTAAGGAGCTAGGCGCTCAATTGTTAGGCCTTTCCCCGGGTACTCTCCTGATCGGCGGGGACTTTAATGTGACGATGTGTGACGACATTGATCGTAAACCTAAACGTAGTTCCCATCGACACAGTTCAGACTTGGCGGACTTCGCCCACAGATATATGGCGCCTTCATCATCCAGACGTGCCGTACTTCACTTATTATTCCAATGCACATAATAGTATGTCTAGGATCGACCATTTATTTTGCCCCACTGCGGACGTCGGGTGCTTCGTCTACTCGAGAGGCCTCCCCCGCGGCATCTCCGACCACTCACCAATTAGTGTGGACCTCACCTATAATCGCCAATTTACACGGAGCCCCATTGTCATCAACCCCTGGCTAATGCAAATCCCCGACATTAGGGAAGCAATGCAGAAACGTACTGAACTCTACTTCGCTGAAAATACTGGGTCTGTGAACTCTACGATCACACTCTGGGAGGCATACTTGGGGGTGATGAAGGGAGAGGCACTGGCTCTAAAGAAGGGTTACCTGAGGAAGCATAATGAACAGATCCTTCATGCTGAATCGGAACTCATCAACCTCGAGACGTCCCATAACATCGCCCCGTCAGATGCTACTGCTGCCAGGCTCCGTACCCAACAACTAGTCTATAGGGCCCAGTCCCAGGAAAGGGCGCAGGCGAGGCTGCTCCACACGCGCCACCGGGTCTACAAATTTGGTGACAGCGCAGGTAAGATGCTTGCCTGGCTGGAGCGTCGGGATCAGGGGTCTAGATGGGTATCGCCCATAGTTAAGCCTGATGGCTCCACGGTGACGGACCCTCAGGACATCGCAGAGGCCTTTGCTGACCATCTAGAGCGGATCTATACGGCTGGAGAGGGCTACACGACTGATGAGTCCAGGCAACTCCTGGACGAGATGCGTCTCCCAACTGTGTCAGACGAGGATAGGCTGGCCCTGGACGCCGACATCACGGCGGGGGTATTAACTGCAGCACTGTTTGCTGTTAACTCCGGTAAGGCTATGGGCCCGGACGGGTTCCCTATCAAATTTCTGAAGGGCATGGTCCCAGACGCTATCCCTCATCTTCGAAATATGTTTATTGAAAGTCAAGAGATCGGAGTCCTTCCGCTCGCCCAACGGCTGGCCTCTATAGTGGTCATCCTCAAACCCACTAAACCACCCAATGACTGCGGCTCCTACAGGCCTATCTCCTTGATCAGTGCGGAGGCAAAGGTTTTGGCTAAACTTCGCCTCCTCCTAGTGCTCCCCTCCCTGATTGATGATGATCAATCCGGTTTTCATCCGGGTCGCAATACCGCCTTAAATTTCCGCAGGGTGTACAATGTAATGAGCCGTCGACCCATTCTGCAACAAGATGCAGCCATTTTGTCCCTCGATGCCACAATGGCATTTGATTCTATCGAATGGCCATATCTGTTCGAGTCAGAAAAGGGGGTGGTGATGGACAGAGTCTCTGAATTAAGCAGAACACTCCTACCCAGTCAACAGATCAGGGCTTGATCCATCACCGTTTTTTAGCTCACTGCACCATCCCAGCTCAGAACCTGGCAACATGCAAATTAGTCTGTCCCTGGCCCAGTGCATCATGGGAACAGGGCAGACCAAACTACCAAGCCAATTCTTTTACTGGAAAGGAAACAAGCTTCCGGGGACTGGTTTCTGGCATTATATCTGTTCGAGGTCCTCCGCCGCTTTGGCTTTAGGCCCCAGTTCATTAGCTGGGTGCGACTTCTTTCCACGGACCTCTGGAGTCAAGTTCGAATTAATACACACACACCCAGGACGTTTCAGCTTCATCGGGGCAACAGACAGGGCTGCCCCCTATCCCCATTATTGTTTGCCCTTACCCTAGAACCCCTAGCCCATTGGATCCGCACAGACGCCTCTATCGGAGGCCTACAATGGACTGAAGATGTCACGGATAAAATTTCCCTATATGGGGACGACATATTAATATACGTGTCATCCCCTCGGTCCTCTATTACCAGCCTGTTTCATGTGCTTACCAATTTTGGGAAGTACTCAGGATATTCCATAAATAGGACTAAATATGTGCTTTATATGTTACACGGCCCCCCACCCCGACTGCCTAGAGGGTTTGCCATCACAGAGGCCACGGAGGGCTTCATGTATCTAGGCATCTTTGTTACGCCAGATTCCAGGGTGTTTTATGACCGCAATTTGTTGGGCCCCCTGCGCAGGCTTCGAAGTGACGTCGTCCACTGGCGCTCCCTCCCACTATCGCTTCCGCGTAGAGCTGCGCTGTTTAAGATGTTGGCACTCCTGCGCTTCCTATACGTCCTGCAAAACTGCCCTTTCTTGGTTCCAGATTCCTATTTTCGAACAGTTGAGAGCGAGCTTCGTCTTTTGCTATGGGATGGGGGAGCCACTAGGATTGCCCTCTACAAACTCTTTCAGGGGTGGTATGACGGGGGCATCGCCCTTCCTAACCTCTGTCTATACTACTGGGCCTCTCAGCTAGTGGCTGTGAACCAGTGGTTACACGGCTCGCCCTTGAACCCGGCCTTCCTCCTGGACAGATGTCAGACTGGTCGTGAGGGTTACTTGGGGGCTCTTTATAGTGAGCCCTCTAGAACTAGATATGTCGGGCCGATGGCACACATGGTGGCTATTTGGCACAAGGCTACTAAGAGTTTGGGATGGGCAAACAGACTCACTAAAGCAACGCCTCTGTGGTCTGCGCAGAGTCTGGGCTCCCTATGCTTCTGTCGGGGTTTCGATAAGTGGGACATGCTTGGGATTTCGAAGTTGGGAGACCTTGTTCATAAGGGTAAACTGTTGACCTTTAATGACCTACAAGCTAAATACGCCCTTGCACCCACCGAATTGTTCCGATATCTGCAAATTCAACATGCTATTCTGGCGGCTGTCCCGGATCTTGCCAGCCTTCCTGTGGCTTCTCCCCTGGAGGATAGGTTACTATTGGAACCCCTCCCTGAGAAGGCCATCTCCCTCACCTATCGTAAACTATGCAATAATCTCCCTAATCCCTTTCAATCACTGCGCTCCAAATGGGAGGCTGACTTGGGCTCCTTAGACGAGGAGGATTGGCGCTCGGCATTAATGTCCCTGAGGGAATCGGCTATTTGCCATAGATTTAGATTGATTCAATTGAAGGTGTTACACAGAGCGTATATGTCTGCCCTTACCGTGGCCATAATTGGGCGATGCCCTGATTCCCTGTGTCTGCGGGGCTGTGGCCTCCCGGGTACCTTCTACCATATTTTATGAGATTGTCCAGTGGTGCAACAGTTTTGGAATGGAGCAATCCGAAACATGAGTAGCTCCCTAGGTAAACCGCTCTTGCCAACACCCAAGGAATGTGTCCTTAACATCTGGGGAGCCAATGACCTAACTAACCCTGAGCTGCAATCGGCGGCGTTAGGCTTCCTGCTGATTAAGCGCTCTATAGCAATGAAGTGGGGTTCGCCGGACAGATTATTGGTGGTAAGCTGGATGGCTGAAATTGATCGCTGCATGATCGCTGAAAAGACAGTGTACAAGATTCGAGGATGCCCCAAGATGTGGGACAAGAAATGGGGGCACTGGAATGCTTATCGGGGGGAACTATGTGACTCTCCTACGGAGGAATTGGCCATGTCCCGAGGTGGCCATGTGGGAGGACCTGTCCCATAAACAAGTGACATTGATTGGTTTGTGTGTGTGACTCGATGTGTAATGCAGTGCTCGCGACTGATTTCTGACTCTGCTTTCTTTGTTCCAGTTTAAAAAACTAAAAAACCAAGTCGTTGGTACATCCTTGTTGGAACTGATAATTCTGTATGCACATTACTCAACTACGCCGCCGGACCCCAGGGTTGTCGGCTGAAGGGCTGTGTTGCTTTGATGCGGCTGTGACTATGTCTGCCGGCCCCTGGGTTGTAGGCTTGACACTATGTTTTACAGAACTGAACAATAAAGGTTTAAAAAAAAAAAAAAGAGGGATGCAAGGAGGACTTTCTGTAAAGGTATCCAGAAGTCTGTAGACCTGTAGCGCCTACTCCGTTGCCTTGGAAAAGGAAGAAGATACAATTAGCCAATCATCTAGGTAAGGGTAAAGGTACACTTGAAAACCATGAGAATAAAGAATATCTGCCAGGGGGACAAGAGTTTTGTAAAAACCCTATCGCCGATGAAAGGTCGAAAGGAAGTTAACTGGAATTGGTAGTGCATCGTGCCCACCGCGAAGCGCAAACATTTCTGATTCCCCAGATGGATGAGAACATGCAGGTGCACGTCCATCAGGTCTAGGGATGCGAGGTAGTTTGCCTGATGAGCCAACTGGATGATTGACAGTAAAGTCACCATCTTGAAGTGATGATATGATATGTGCATATTCACACCTTTGAGATCCAAGACTGGACAAAATTCGCCTGAGGATGGAGTAATATCCTAGTCTCTTCTCCTGGGGTGGGACCTCAATTATTGCTGCCTTCTCCATAAGAAGCCGAACATCTTTATGCATTACTGCTTGCTTCACAGGATTAAAGGACAGAGAAGACTGCTTGAAAACCAGAGCTAGGCGAGAAATAAATTCAAGCTGCTTATTGTCTGAACTGCTCAAGCAAACGTTATTCCCTGCCAGTGGTGACAAAAGAAGCTAAGTCGAACTCTAACACAAGGGATGGATAATCACTACTTTGGAGAAGAGTTGGTTGAGACAGCAGTTGACTGAGACTGGGATTTATTCTACTCCACGACCCCTGCTTCGAAAGGGCTGGCTTAGTGCCTCTAGCCTGAGAATAGACAAAGGCACGGAGATATCCAACACCTCTCCCCTTGGACAGAGGGCGAACAGGAGCACCCAGCTTCCTAATTTTCAGCCAACTGCTTCAACATCTCCTCAAGTTATGGACCAAACACCTTTGAACCCTCAAAAGGCAAATTCAAGAGGACAGACTTCTGTGTAGTGTCTGTCTTCCATGCCTACATCCAGATATGGCGACGAGACCAATAAAAGGCCCTGATGCTGCTGCCACTGCACACAAATTATCAGAGGATATGTCGGACAAGTAGCAGACCAGAAGTTCCATCAAAGCCAGAACAGAGGTAGTAGCCCCTCCGTCACTCATCGCTGTGCCGGAGTTTGAAAATCCTTCAAAAGGGACTGGACCATATAATTCTTACAGGCTGTTGCCTTGATGGAGAAATTGGAGGCGGCGTACAATTTCTTCACCGGCCCTTTCACCTTCTAAGCCACAGGGTCAGAAGGAAGGGCGTCCTCTGAAAGAAAACCCAGCCCTCAGGTTATCTAACTTGATGGACTGCAGTAATTTTTCTGAAAACCACTCCAAAGCACACCGATTGCTCAAAAAAAGAGGTAATGCAGACTTTTCAATCTCCATCCACTCATGTGAAAGTATTTTGCATACTGTGCAAGGGTAAAGAGTTAAGGTTAGGGCACTGATACTGCGTAAAAAAATAATCTTCCTCCAACTCCTATTCCACTGGCGTGAGAGATGGGGTTAGAGAGCTCAGCTTCATCCACAAAAACACCCTGCCTCCTTTCCTAATCAGGGTCCTCCGTGTCATTCAAGGGTAGAGTGGATTGCCTACCGAGGGGAACCCGAGGATGGTTTTAAACCGGAGCGCAGCAATACACGTCCGAACCAGATGGCGGAAACAAAAATCTGACAGTGGAGTCGATGCCCATGCGCACTATCACCAAAAGGAAGAGTCACCTTACCTTGTGACTAGGAAAGATTTCTTCGAAGATAAACAACTTGCAAACATCCAGACCCAACACTAGATGGCAGGAGTATGCAAAGCATGTATATCTACAGCATAAATGCCTTGAACAAATAGTTTAAGCAAATAATGCAGCGACAAAACTTACCTCTGACCCCGAAAGGCATAGTTCTGCAGCACAGAATGAAAAGAACAGGCTGCCTTGCTGATGCGCTTCCCCCTTTATGCATTCTGGGTAATCTGTGCCATATTGGGGTGAAGAATTTTGACCTCAGCAAGGTGATAGGTTCTGTGGAGTAGGCAAACTCTTCATGTGTAAGGAATGGAACAGGAAGAGGGACGAGGAGGTAATGCCACAGATACCACCTTAGCACTGATGGAGTGTGCCTGGACAAAGGATGGAAATTGGTCTTTGTAGGAAGCTGGCTCTTTATATACAGGACCAAAACGAGGTTCACTGTGTAAACAGTCCAGGGAGTTCTTATTGGTTTACAAAGGCAAAGATGAAAACACTAAATGCCCTCTTTTGTGGTAGTGTGGGTGAGTAATTCGGGCTTATCAGAGGATAGTGGTAAAGCATTTGCTGTACTCACAGAGGCAATAAATGACACACACCCACGAATAAATCGGAGACTAATTTAGAACAAGTTATTCTGAAATATTCGCATACCTAAATGAGTTTCTAGAATGTTAAATAGGATATCAAAGACCTGCTTCTTAAAAAAATAAACATGTTTTTATAACAAAAGCACATTCATGATATGACTCCAGAGGCCATATCACCATCAGGGTCTGGCTCAGCGCAAACCCGAGCACCTGTGTTTTTTGCAACATGCGTTTACTAAAGTTTACAGATGCCTCAGAATTTCTTCGTGTTAATGAATGAACTTTAGGCATAACCAGTCAGAAACAGTAAGCGTAGATTGCCTGTCTTTGTTTCCGACGTCTCTAGTTCATGTGTTAACTTTGAGAAGTTCTGAGCCTTGTGTTTGAACTTTGGACGCCTCAGTCGCAAAACGCACAGGAGTCGGCTCCGTGCTGAGCCGATGCAGATCATCACGATACAGCACCGGTCCCACAGATAAACCTCATATGCAGTTAGAGCCGTCTTAACAGCATTATTGTTCCATGGGCAAAGAAGTGCACTGGGCCCTGCCTACACAACCACTCACAGAAATAACAAGCATTACCCCTTCCTCCAGCGCTTCCGCCGCCTCCGTTGCTGCTCGTTGTGGTTCCTCCGCAGGCGCCGACGCTCGGCCCCAACTCACCGCTGCCCTGTTCCTATTGACACCGGGTCTCCGAGGAGGGGATCTCCGCCGCTCCTTCCTCCTCTCCACAGGCCTCCTCCTCCCCCGGAGGCACCTCGCCGCACACGCACGAGTGAAAACGAAACCGAAACTTACAAGGCGCGCGTCGTAAGCTGTCTACGGTAGAAGCTCACGCGCACAACCAAATCCCAAGGCGCGCGTCGTAATCTGACTCTGCCATGCTGTCTCAATGCTGCGCGTGGCCATCTCTTGTCTCCACTCGTTGTCGGCTGAGCCGACGACTATAGTCTCGCCAGGGCGAGACCTAAAAACAAGTCAGACTTTTACATACATTTTGATACCAATAACTTTGTTAATAAGCAAGTGTTTTTTTTTAAACATGAATTTTTACAGGTAAGTAAATATTTCACTTTAATGCGTATTTACATAGCAATGCTCCTCTATGAGAGAAAAGGCATATGTAGCACAGTTATTTATGGTTGATTTCTGGGGGTCTCTTTTGGGACAAAGGGTCGTAGGTGGCCAAGGTCCAAAGAACCACCAGCAGTTACTAATTACCTTTCCTGGGGCATCCGGGTGCAGAAGTTCTGATCGAGCTGGTAGCTGTGCGTGCTACGCTGGTGGAAAAAAGGAGGGGCCACCTAGAAGCCTTGGGTTGCATATCAAAGGTGGCAGAAGCCTTTAAAGACTCCTACCTTGATATGCTGATCACTTAGCCATCCTGCTTGGAGGAGGTGACAACACCTCCGGCCGGAGCAGTCATTGTTTCTGCCCTCAGAGAATATCGGCTCTCACGTACAGGGGGTCAGAAACCGGTCTGTGTTGTCAGGCTGGTCTACACCAGTCAGCCAGTACAATAGTAGCCAGTAGGGTTTCATGGGGCACCTCTAAGGTACCCTCTGGGTGCAAGTATTAATAACTCCAACACTGGAATCAGTGTGGGTGTATTAATATGAGGTGTTTGATACCAAACATCTCTAGTTGCAGTGAAGCCATCATGTAGCTGGGGAACTCTGGAACCCCAGTGTCCAGCACATGTTCTTAACCCCTTCTACGCTGATGACGAGCTGGGCTCGTCATGGCGTAGCCCGCTCGCACGCTGATGACGAGCCCAGCTCGTCACGTAACATGCGGTTTTAAAAAACTCAGCGTACGAGCGGAATTCCGCCCGCACGCATACGGTTAAAATGGCTACCCTGTTCACTTTTAACGTCTAAGAATCGACCTGGACATCACAGGGGCATATTTGTTTATTTTGCTATATCCACCCATGTAGTATAGTGCACCCTACCTTAGGGTGTAAGTCCTGATGTAAGGGTGACTTACATATGGTGCATTCAGTGTCTGCAGGCATGTTACACAGGAGTTGTGCCATTTCATGTCTTCACTTTTCTCTGCACCTTGGCTCGCAGCCATCAATGGCATGTGGCATGTTGGTGCTGAGTGGTCACTTATGGTGGCACAAGCCAAGCTACAGCCCTTAGGGGCACTCTTTAGCTTCCTTGCCCTTAAGTACCAGGGGTACCATTTACCGGGGTCTAAGAGGGGTGCTAAAGATATTGCCAATTGGGGGACAGTTTTAGTGAAAGAAATCTAGTCCTGTGGACCTGGACAGTAGGAAACCAGAGCATTTTTGCCAAAATACGAGGCAATAAGTTTGGTTGGCCATGCCAAAAAGGGGCACATCCCTACTGTTAAATTGAGATATAAGTGCAAAATGTGCCCTGCAAAAGTGAGTTATTACTTCAGCCTGTGAGAGAATGGAATATGGACCTCCTCAAATAAATATAATCCTGCTATAACAAAAATCTTCTTATAGCTACACATACATTTGCTCATGGCCTTAGCTGGGATGTATCAGATGCAAATACAACTTGTCAGAACCCCGTCTAGAGGACCATGGGGCAAGTGGGAGCAACTAGCGTAACCGTGGTGGTTGAGCCCTTTTACACCTGATGTCCCAGGGCCCAACCTACTATGGATCCTGAGCAACTGGGCCAAGTACCCATCCAGCACTTGACTAAGTGGTAGACTGTGTCGAGCAGGCCAGGGCTTCTTGGGGGAGGAGTGAGAAGGGGATAGGAAGGTAGACACCGGGAGGTAACAACTCAAAATACATTTTGCAACAGCAATAAATTATTGTCTTGTCAAATACTAGCTTTTATGAAAAGGGGAGCATTTATATACCAACAAAGTAAAATACGAAATGTATAAACCATTCACATAGTCCTCGGAGGTAGCGCTCTAGAGTTGTATAGGTGCATTCCTGAGTCCCACTACCCTCTCGCTATCTGTAGTGGTTCTTCCCCATTCATTACAGGCGACATTCAGTTTAAGCCCCAGTAGTAGTCCAAATCTCAGGAGTCCAACTCTTTATTAAAGTCAAAAGTGTTACAGCGCCAAAGACCTATATGGCAGACAAGTTCCCCTGGGGTAGTCTATCCGTTATTCAGTCTCCCTGCCTTCACTTTCCTACAGTCTCCATGTAGTTTGTAGCAATAGTTAATACATTGTTATCTACGTGGCAATGATGCTGCTTGGTCAGAATCATTGGTTCCAATATCATGAAAAGTTGGTCACCGCACCCAACAGATACCACGCCGATGCTGGGGCAAGGTCACCAAGGACCAACTGACCACCGCCCTCGCCCTGGAACCACCCGCCGAACCCACCGACCCAGACACCGCCACCATCAACCTCAAACAGTGGATCAACGACTGCGCCAACACCCTCGCCCCACTCAAGACCTTCGCCACCAATCACACCAACAAGAAAGCCGCCTGATTCACCGAAGACCTTCGGACCACCAAGCGCACCTGTCGGAAGCTGGAGAAGAGCTGGCTCCACGACGAAAACACCAGCCAGCCACACAGCCCACAAGAACACCACATGCAGACACCACCAACTCATCAGGACCGCCTTCAAGGACCGCCTAGACAACAACGCACACAACAGCAAAGAGCTCTTCAACATCGTGAAAGAACTCTCCAACCCCAGCTCCAACACCAACGACATTCCACCATCACAAGACCTGTGCGACTCACTGGCCACCTTCTTTCACCGCCAGATCAACGACATCCATGACAGCCTCAACACCACCACCCCCACCTCCACCGCCAAGACCACCACCACTGCAACCACCACGCGCACCAGCCGCCTGACCACCTGGTCCAACGTCAGCGACGAAGACACCATCAAGACCATGAACTTCATCCACTTCGGGTCCCCATCTGACCCATGCCCTCACCACGTTTTCAACAAAGTCATCACCACCATCGCACCCCATCTCCGGAAAACTATCAACATCTCTTTCGAGACGGCAACCTTTCCAGAGAGCTGGAAGCACGCAGAAATCAACGCCCTACTGAAGAAACCCAAGGCGGACCCCAAGGACCTCAAGAACTTCCGGCCCATCTCCCTGCTCCCTTTCCCGGCGAAAGTCACGGAGAAGATCGTTAACAGGCAGCTGACCCGCTACCTCGAAGACAACAATATCCTGGACCCATCCCAGTCCGGCTTCCGCAGCAACCACAGCACCGAGACCGCCCTCATCACCGCCACCGACATCAGGATCCTTGTGGACAAAGGAGAAACAGCCACCCTCATCCTTCTGGACCTATCAGCAGCCTTCGACACGGTCTGCCACCGCACCCTAACAGCACGCCTCCACGACACCGGAATCCGAGAGAAGGCCCTGGCTTGGACCACATCCTTCCTCTCTGGCAGAACCCAGAGCGTCCACCTCCCACCCTTCCGCTCCAAGGCCACCGAGATCATCTGCGGCTTTTCCCAGGGATCATCCCTCAGCCCGACGCTGTTCAATATCTACATAGCACCACTCGCCCACGTCGCACAACAACATAGCCTCAACATCATCTACTACGCCGACGACACCCAGCTGATCATCTCCCTCACTGAAGTCCCCCACACCGCCAAAGCCAACCTCCACAGAGGAATGAAGGCCGTCGCCGAATGGATGAAGGACAGCAGGCTGAAGCTGAATTTAGACAAGACGGAGGTCCTCATCCTCGGCTCAACCCCCTCAGCCTGGGACAACTCCTGGTGGCCAACATCGCTAGGAACATCCCCAGAACCCACCGACCACGCACGCAACCTGGGGGTCATCCTAGACTCCGCCCTCTCAATGACCAAGCAGGTCAACGCCGTCTCCGCTTCCTGCTTCAACACTTTCCGCATGCTCCGCAGTATCTTCAAGTGGATCCCCTCCGACACGAGAAGAACCGTCACCCAGGCTCTCGTCACCAGCAGACTGGACTACGGGAACGCCCTCTACGCAGGAACAACAACCAAGTTCCTGAAACGGCTGCAACACATCCAGAACGCCTCGGCACGGTTGATCCTCGACGTCCCCCGACGCAGTCACATCACATCCCACCCGAGAGGCCTGCACTGGCTCCCCGTCAACAAGTGGATCACCTTCAAACTCCTCATCCACGCACACAAAGCCCTACACAATGCCGGACCATCATACCTCAACGACCGACTCAGCTTCTACACCCCCACCCGCAGCCTCCGCTCTGCCAACCTCGCCCTCGCCACATTTCCACGCACCCGGAAAACCACAGCCGGCGGCAGATCCTTCTCCTACCTCGCCGCCAAGACTTGGAACACTCTCCCTACCGGCCTACGACAGACCCAGGACCTGCTGGCCTTCAGAAGACTTCTCAAGACCTGGCTTTTCGATCAGTAACAGCCCCCCTCCCCCCCTCCTCCTCCCCCCCAGCACCTTGAAACCCTCATGTGTGTGTAGCGCGCTTTACAAATGTAATGATTGATTGATTGATCACGGATCACTGCTTCAGCCAAGGTAAAAGTTGTATCTAAGGTCCATTGCATGATAGTCAAGTCAAGTCAAAGGATTTATATAGCGCGCTACATACCCAGAGGGTCTCAAGGCGCTTGAGGAAGGGAGGGGAATTACTTATCAAATATCCAAGTTTTAAGTTGCTTTCTGAATGCTGGGTGGTTCTGAGTGAGACGAAGGTGAGTGGGGAGTGAGTTCCAGGTTTTAGCAGCCAGGTAGGAGAAGGATCTACCTCCCATGGTGGTTTTATTGATGCGAGGTACGGTAGCAAGGGCTTGGTTGGAGGAGCGTAGCTGGCGGGAGGGGGTGTAGAAGGAGAGTCGTGTGTTGAGGCAATCGGGTCCAAGTTCGTAAAGTGCTTTGTGTGCTTTGTGTGCGTGGGTTAGGAGGCGGAAAGTAATCCTCTTATTGACGGGGAGCCAGTGGAGTTTTTTCAGGTGACTGGAGATGTGGTCTGTACGCGGAATGTCTAGTATGAGTCTGGCTGATGCGTTCTGGATGCGTTGGAGTTTTTTCTGGAGTTTTGCGGTGGTACCGGCGTATAGGGTGTTTCCGTAGTCCAGGCGGCTTGTGACCAGTGCATGGGTGACCGTTTTTCTGGTTTCGGTGGGGATCCAGCGAAATGTTTTTTTGAGCATGCGAAGAATATTGAAGCAAGAAGATGAGACGGCGCTGACCTGTCTGGACATCGAGAGTGAGGAGTCTAGGATGACGCCCAGGTTCCGTGCGTGATCCGTCGGGAAGGCATTAGGATGAGAAAAACAATTCAAAAGAACTATTCACCGATTTAGATGCTGCTCCAATTTTACCTGCATAACAAGGCAGTTGAGTCCCTAAAACAACGTTGACTCATGGATAAAAAGGTTTGCTGCACAGAGAGAACACATAGCAGTTAAAAATACCGCTCAAGTGGACTAAGCTTTAACTATACTCAACAGTAGATAATAATAATGGATGCTTAGCGCTGTATTGGAAGGAAAATTAAAATGAAGAGCAGTAAAACCACAACAAAAGAGAAAAAGATTATAATGGTATTAGGGGCAAGACCCTTTGTCAGCTTTTCTTTTGAATGCAATAGAAACTTGTTCCAGCCAACACTGTTTGAATGAAAGGGTGTACTTATAACACACATAATTGGTATGGTACCCACAAGCTGGCAATGGGAAACAGAGTACATCAGCTATTCGAATGGGATGTGCAAATATACAAACTCAATTTTTTCTTATTTTGGAAGGAGTTCAAGGGGGACGTAGTAAAAAATGGCTCACTGAGATTTTTCTTAAAACCCCTAGCAATTCCTTAGTGTAGAAAGTTCCTTGCAAGAATAACATAAGCTGTTACAGGGAAATGGAAGACTAAGACACTGCTGCAGCTCAGCATTTTATACTGCAATTACGACAAACCTCAACAAAAGCGCACCCCAGCCGAAAGCTAACCATCAAAGAATTGCGTTGACAACTAGAAGCTGAAATTCTTCCCAAAAATATGACAAGACCGTTACCTCTTTTTATGTATAATAAAGGCCTTGTACTGAAACAAACTGGCAGTGCAGAAAGCAATAGTTGCGTATATCATGTTTTGCTCAGTTGTCTGAATTATATATTGCCGCATGTTGATTTCCCTCTCCAATAGATGTCAAGTCACTTTCATCACAGCAGTAGAGAGTGACAAAAGTTCATTAGTCCCTTATGTACTCTTGGTCTCTAAATGAGACTGGCACACATACCAAATTAATATGCAACAGTCATTTTAAAGAGACAAAAGATCTGCAAATTGGAACTTGTGTGGAACCTACATACTCAATGAAACAGTGCCATGGCGAGGAGTCTAAGTTAACTTTGACACAGACAGGTTTGAAAATGTGAAAAGGGGCTCCACCCCTGTGCTTAATTACTAAACCACCTGCACCCACTTCACTCTCAATCACAATTCACTTCACTCGAGTTATCAGGCCTGCTTTCCAACAAAGAGCTGAATGTTACCTGTGAGTCTTCATGTCTCGACCACCAATGACTTTAGCAGCAACTGTTTGCTTCACTTTCAGCCTGGACGTAGGAAATGTCCCAATTGTGACTTCATCGAATATCTGGGATGCATGGATAAACCCCACACGTTTATCACAAATGGAAACAACCACATTGTTTGGTTTCACAGACTTGACAGTTCCAGTGACTATGTCACCAAAGGACAGGCTGTGGCGTCCTACCGATGGCGGCTCTGCCAGGTTGTCCGATTTCTTCCACTGTTTCTTGTTAGCCCGTGAAGTCACAGGACCTTGCAGTGCTAAGAGAACCCCATGATCACTGGAGGTCTCTGCTTTTAGTACAAGGGAGATGGTTTCTCCAACTGTCAGTTTTTCTGAATCAAAGCGGAAGGTGTCATTCAAATGGGAAGCCACAGGGACGGCAGCGAGCTGGCCCGTTTCAACTAAGGAGACCACTGCAAATTCTTCTGCAACATGTTGTACAACTGCTGACGTGGAGTAATTTTCATTAAACTGTAAAAACAAGACAAATACACTTAGGAGCAGGAAAGACTTCCATTCAGAATGCAAAATACTTCAAAGCAACTGCATCGTAACACAGTAAGATGACTGAAAATGATCTCCTTCATGTCCTGACAGTAGCAAAGTGAGGAGATGGCATGTGCCACATTAAATAAATAGAAGTCAATTCCACTGAACTCGCACCAAATTATAATGGCTAAAGGTGTCATAGATGACAAAAGGGAATTTGGCTATCAAGCTCTTTCACACCACTGCCCACCAAAAACACAAAAACCACCACCACAAATCGCACAAAAGTGCTGCTATTTTGTCAGTCCCCAGAGGTGAAAAAGCTCTCATGGACGTTGAGCACTACAGATTCTAGCGCTCATAATCCTGCATCTTTCAAGAGCACCACATGTTTAATGCTACTGAGTAGGAGGGCCATATCATTTCATGTAGACACGGACACTGTGGCTGATGAATTCTGGATGTTTTAGTTTGAGTTTTTCCACACTGTACTAATCTTACTAACATGCCTCATAGCAATAATATTAGGTTAGATTCCTATGAGCAGAAACAGTGTGCGTGATCATTAAGTGCGGTGGTGCCTAAAGGTTCAATGTGTTGCACGGCTTGTCCATACTGGCATATTTCCATAGTCTCAGTCTATCTATCAGATGTTTTTTGCAGGTGAACAAAGGAAAGGGGAATAGCTTCTGGAATTTTCTTTCAGGCAGACATGCACAGCATCGTATTCCCCAACCTGAGGCCTTTGGAAATCTTGGACCGGTGAATCATAATACCATGGAGGATGAAAGCTTATAGTGAGAGTGTCACAGTCTGGTCCTGCTGACAAGTTGGCAGCTTTCAAAACTGTTGGTCACTGTCTCCAGAATCCAATAGGTCAATATCCATGACACTGCCTTGGCCTAGGTAACTGGAGCTTCTCAAATACTGCTATCAACTTGTTACAATTCCTCCCTTTGACTCAAGCACAGCCCTCATGTGTGAGGCTCCCAGGGGCTCTGCTGTGGTGACTTTCTTGTTAACATTCATGTCTCAGCTCTGGAGTATCTGATGCAATCATTTAAGTCTGCATTATATATTTGTAGATTTGATCCTGATCCCACAAAAGGTGGAGTGGAATTGGTACAGGCACTACTATTGCTTGCTAATATTCTTGGCCTTGAGCCATAAATGCTTCGATGTAACAAAAAATACAGCAACTAAATCAAAGCAAACATTAATTCTGGCATCTTACAATTAGAGTATAATGTTGGCTAAAATATTTTGTCCAGCACTCGCGATAAAATCAAAATGTATTCTGAGTTGATCTCCCCAGATCAGGTCACAGCAATTTCTAAATCGCTTCTTAACCTTAATTTTATCCTCTGTAATCCCTCAATCTCCTTTCTGCACAATGTTTCCATAATTAAAGTCCCGGTCTCTGTATCTAGGCTAGAATTCAAAGACTAAGTCTATCAGAAATCTGCCCTTCTTTGTTGCGGACATTTAAAAGAGTAATCACTTTTGGCTATCACAAAGGACTTCGTATT
Organism: Lissotriton vulgaris; assembly: GCF_964263255.1. NCBI lineage: Eukaryota > Metazoa > Chordata > Amphibia > Caudata > Salamandridae > Lissotriton > Lissotriton vulgaris. Next base: position 1,058,974,973 of record NC_141693.1, on the reverse strand, counting down.
CGTTTTTAAGGCAGGAGAGAGTAAAACTATGTTGTGTGCCTGGTTTATAAAGTCCAATGCCAAGCACAACAATACTTTTTGACTACAAAATATATTGTTTACAATTTAAACTAACTGCTCTGGTTCTCAGATACTAAGCAACTTGTAATACAGACTAACGAGAACAAGCATTTGCAATGCAATAGGTCTCGCATTAGGAAAGTTTGAGCTATTGGTATTGTAAAAGACACATTTTTTATTTATGTTTTGTTTTTGAAAATAGCGAAACTAATAGCTTTGCCATTTACAATGCCAATGGTTATACTTTCGCAAATGTGACACCTATAGCATTTGTAATGCAACATGTGTTGTATTTACGTGACTTACATGTATTGATATTACAAATAACAATGGCTTTTAATTTTTTTCCCAATAATTTATATTTAAATAAAAGTTATTGTAATTTATAATGGTAATAGCTTAAGGTTTTGTAAATAACTTTTGTGAAGATTAACCTCATCCATGCTCATGACGAGCTGAGCTCGTCATGAGGCACGACACTCCGGTTCTCATGACGAGCTCAGCTCGTCATGAGCCGTGAAACGCTCACACACGGGGATAATTCCCCTGCTGTGCTGAGCGTTCCACGGGAACGGGTGTGGTCATGACGTGCTCAGCTTGTCATGAGCACCGGGGCGCTGCGCGCGCCCCCCCGTCTGTAATAAAGCTTGAAACATTGAGAGAACATATTTGAACCAGGTGTTGTTGAATGGTTGCACAGATTGATGCTGTGGTAGTGCTGAGTGATGTTGTGATGGCGAACGAGTGATGCTGTGGCGTTCAGTGATGCTGTGGTAGCGCATAATGATGCTGTGGTGCCCCTGAGTGTTAGGGGCCACTGCGCGCTGTGGAGGCACAGACAGTCGCGTTCGGTGTTTCTGAACTACATTTCCCAGAAGCAGAGAGTCTCGCGTAACGTGACCCTGGCGCTTGACGTCACGTGCGCGGAACTGCACAAATGCGGTGAGTGTCGACAGGACGCTGCCGATAATTCCGGATTTGGAGGTTTGAAGCGTTTGACTTAATATCTGCAGAGTACTGGTAAGAGTGTCATAAGACACGTTCTATATTTCTCGGTACGGAGAGAACTTTAAGCTGGGAGACTCCTACTGTGAATTCCTACGTGACGAGTATTGTGGCCAGTGTCGGGTGTTCGGCAGGACTGCCGTCATCGTTCTGGTGTTTGTTTATATTGCCAAGAGTTCGGCGGCAATAAAGACTCTTCCGAAACAGTAGTTTGGAAATACGTACCTACAGAAAGACATTTCCTACGGGTGGTTCCTCATTGCATTAAAGGAAGTTAACCTGTTGTTTGCTCTTTTCCCTACGTTGGCGAGCTTCCAAAGAGAGGCATGATTTGGAGCTCATGCGAGGGGGGAAAGTGGTTTCCTGTTGTAAGGATATAAGCGCTGTGTATTGAATGAAACTGTGTTCCCAAAATTGCAGTAGCGCTTTTATACAAAAGTGGTATTTTGTTATCTAAGAGTGAACTTATCTATTCAGAATGGAACCGATGTAATATGAACATTAATACTCCTTTTGGTTACTGAGTGAGGAAACTCAGGGATAGGATTATCCAGTGACATGACAAGCTGCAAATAGGATTCTGTCAAAGAAAATGCTTATGCTTAATAGTGTTTAATGCCATATATGTTTTATGATTTATTTCAGGTGTAGTGTATGGATAAGGAGATGCTTCTCGTTTAGTCAGGTACATGAAGGTTATATTTCAGCGTTACTTGAGGTGTGTTCTAGAGTGAGACAAAGACTGATAATGTTATCATATGTTTCAGATGTTCTGACGGTTGAGAAGCATTATATACACTGCTCCTGAATTTGGTCTATGTTATTTTGTTTTAACAGGTTAGTGGGTATAATAGCATTGTTATATTAGAAAGAAACATAGAGAAGGAAAGGATTATTAATTCTTCTTTATTTGTTCTTGTGTCTTGGTACAGGTCTCCCTCCCTGCAGTCCCCTTCCTTTCCTTCCCTAATACAAACAGATTTTCCCTCGCTTTACCATCCTTTAGTCTGCGTAATATATATATTGCAGATTTGGGGCGGTGGAGAGATGGTTACCCAATAAGCATCGAGTCTACCCTGAGGATTGGATTTGGAGCTGAACACTGAGTGATGCTGTGGTGGAGCGGAGTGATGCTGTATGCTATGCTATGTTTTGTTTTGCTATCCTTGTTTTGTTTTGCTATGCTATGTTTTGCCATCCTATGCTTTGATTTGTTATGCTATGCTATGTTTTGTTATGTTATGCTACGTTTTGTTGTGTTTTATTATGCTATGCTATGTTTTGTTGTGTTTGGTATGCTATGTTTTGCTATGCTATTATATGTTTTGTTTTGCTATGCTGTGTTTTGTTAAGCTATGCTATGTTTTGCTATGCTATGTGTTTTTGTGTTTTGTTATGGTATGTTTTGCTATGTTTGGTTATGCTATGTTTTGTTTTGCCATCCTATGCTTTGTTTTGTTATACTATGTTTAGTTTTGCTATCATAAGCTTTGTTTTGTTATGCTATGCTATGTTTTGTTATGCTATGCTATGCTTAGTTGTGTTTTATTATGCTATGCTTTGTTTTGATATGCTATGTTCTGTTATGCTATGTTCTGTTATGCAATGCCAAGCTTTGTTTTGTTATGCTATGCTATGCTGTGTTGTGTTGTGTTTTGTTATGCTATGTTTTGTTATGCTATGCTATGTTTTGTTCTACTGTGCTATGTTTTGTTTCCCCATGTTTTGTTTTGCTATCCGGTGCTTTGTTTTGCTATCCTATGCTATGCTTTGTTATGCTAAGCTGGTGAGGGTGTGTGTGTGGGTGAGTGAGTGTGTGTGTGTGTGAGAGGGTGAGGGTGAGGGGGGGGGGGGTGAGGGGGGTGTGAGGGTGAGGGGGGTGAGGGGGGTGAGAGGGTGAGGGGGTGAGGGGTGAGGGTGGGTGAGGTGTGTGAGGGTGAGGGTGGGTGAGGGTGTGTGAGGGTGAGGGTGGGTGAGGGTGTGAGGGTGAGTGAGGGTGAGGGGGTGTGAGGGTGAGGGGGTGTGAGGGTGAGGGGGTGTGTGAGGGTGAGGGGGTGTGTGAGGGTGAGAGGGTGTGGGGTTGTGAGGGTGAGAGGGTGTGGGGTTGTGAGGGTGAGAGGGTGTGGGGTTGTGAGGGTGAGAGGGTGTGGGGTTGTGAGGGTGTGGGGTTGTGAGGGTGAGAGGGTGTGGGGTTGTGAGGGTGAGAGGATGAGAGGGTGTGCGAGGGTGAGAGGGTGTGTGAGGGTGAGAGGGTGTGTGAGGGTGAGAGGGTGTGTGAGGGTGAGAGGTGTGTGAGGGTGAGGGGGTGTGTGAGGGTGAGGGGGTGTGTGAGGGTGAGAGGGTGTGTGAGGGTGAGAGGGTGTGTGAGGGTGAGAGGGTGTGTGAGGGTGAGAGGGTGTGTGAGGGTGAGAGGGTGTGTGAGGGTGACAGGGTGTGTGAGGGTGAGAGGGTGTGTGAGGGTGACAGGGTGTGTGAGGGTGAGAGGTTGTGTGAGGGTGGGAGGGTGAGTGAGGGTGGGAGGGTGAGTGAGGGTGGGAGGGTGAGTGAGGGTGGGGGTGTATGAGGGTGAGGGGGTGTGAGGGTGAGGGGGTGTGAGGGTGAGGGGTGGGAGGGTGAGGGGTGTGAGGGTGGGAGGGTGAGTGAGTGAGGGTGGGAGGGTGAGTGAGGGTGTGAGGGGGGTGAGGGGGTGTGAGGGTGAGGGAGGGTGTGAGGGTGAGAGGGTGTGTGAGGGTGAAAGGGTGTGTAAGGGTGAGAGGGTTGGGTGTGGATGAGAGGTTGGGTGTGGGTGAGAGGTTGGGTGTGGGTGAGAGGGTGGGGGAGGGTGGGTGAGGGGATGTGAGGGTGAGGGGATGCGAGGGTGAGGGGATGCGAGGGTGAGGGGATGCGAGGGTGAGGGGATGCGAGGGTGAGGGGATGCGAGGGTGAGGGGATGCGAGGGTGAGGGGATGCGAGGGTGAGGGGATGCGAGGGTGAGGGGATGCGAGGGTGAGGGGATGCGAGGGTGAGGGGATGCGAGGGTGAGGGGATGCGAGGGTGAGGGGATGCGAGGGTGAGGGGATGCGAGGGTGAGGGGATGGGAGGGTGAGGGGATGTGAGGGTGAGGGGATACGAGGGTGAGGGGATGCGAGGGTGAGGGGATGCGAGGGTGAGGGGATGCGAGGGTGAGGGGATGCGAGGGTGAGGGGATACGAGGGTGAGGGGATACGAGGGTGAGGGGATACGAGGGTGAGGGGATACGAGGGTGAGGGGATACGAGGGTGAGGGGATACGAGGGTGAGGGGATACGAGGGTGAGGGGATACGAGGGTGAGGGGATACGAGGGTGAGGGGATACGAGGGTGAGGGGATACGAGGGTGAGGGAAGGTGAGGGTGACTGGGTTGAGGGTGACGGGGTGAGGGGATGTGAGGGTGAAGGGATGTGAGGGTGAGGGGATGTGAGGGTGAGGGGATGAGAGGGTGAGGGGATGAGAGGGTGAGGGGATGAGAGGGTGAGGGGGTGAGAGGGTGAGGGGGTGAGAGGGTGAGGGGTGAGAGGGTGAGGGGGTGAGAGGGTGAGGGGGTGAGAGGGTGAGGGGATGAGAGGGTGAGGGGATGAGGGGATGAGAGGGTGAGGGGATGAGAGGGTGAGGGGATGAGAGGGTGAGGGGATGAGAGGGTGAGGGGATGAGAGGATGAGGGGATGAGAGGGTGAGGGGATGAGAGGGTGAGGGGATGAGAGGGTGAGGGGATGAGAGGGTGAGGGGATGAGAGGGTGAGGGGATGAGAGGGTGAGGGGGTGAGAGGGTGAGAGGGTGAGGGGATGAGGGGGTGTGAGGGTGAGAGGGTGGGGGTGTGAGGGTGAGGGGGTGTGAGGGTGAGGGGATACGAGGGTGAGGGGATACGAGGGTGAGGGGATACGAGGGTGAGGGGATACGAGGGTGAGGGGATACGAGGGTGAGGGGATACGAGGGTGAGGGGATACGAGGGTGAGGGGATACGAGGGTGAGGGGATACGAGGGTGAGGGTGACTGGGTTGAGGGTGACGGGGTGAGGGGATGTGAGGGTGAAGGGATGTGAGGGTGAGGGGATGTGAGGGTGAGGGGATGAGGGGGTGAGGGGATGAGAGGGTGAGGGGGTGAGAGGGTGAGGGGGTGAGGGGGTGAGGGGGTGAGGGGATGAGAGGGTGAGGGGATGAGAGGGTGAGGGGATGAGAGGGTGAGGGGATGAGAGGGTGAGGGGATGAGAGGGTGAGGGGATGAGAGGGTGAGGGGATGAGAGGATGAGGGGATGAGAGGGTGAGGGGATGAGAGGGTGAGGGGATGAGAGGGTGAGGGGATGAGAGGGTGAGGGGGTGAGAGGGTGAGGGGGTGAGGGGATGAGGGGGTGTGAGGGTGAGAGGGTGGCGGTGTGAGGGTGAGGGGGTGTGAGGGTGAGGGTGAGGGGTGAGAAGGTGAGGGGTGAGAGGGTGAGGGGGTGTGAGGGTGAGGGGTTGTGAGGGTGGGTGAGGGGTTGTGAGGGTGTGTGAGGGTGAGAGGGTGTGTGGGTGTGTGAGGGTGTGAGGGTGAGATGGTGGGTGTGGGTGAGAGGGTGGGTGGGTGAGAGGGTGGGTGAGGGTGAGGGGTGTGAGGGATAGGAGGGTGAGGGGATAGGAGGGTGAGGGGATAGGAGGGTGAGGGGATAGGAGGGTGAGGGGATAGGAGGGTGAGGGGATAGGAGGGTGAGGGGATAGGAGGGTGATGGGATAGGAGGGTGAGGGGATAGGAGGGTGAGGGGATAGGAGGGTGAGGGGATAGGAGGGTGAGGGGATAGGAGGGTGAGGGGATAGGAGGGTGAGGGGATAGGAGGGTGAGGGGATAGGAGGGTGAGGGGATAGGAGGGTGAGGGGATAGGAGGGTGAGGGGATAGGAGGGTGAGGGGTTAGGAGGGTGAGGGGTTAGGAGGGTGAGGGGTTAGGAGGGTGAGGGGTTACGAGGGTGAGGGGATACGAGGGTGAGGGGGTGAGTGAGGGTGAGTGAGGGTGAGTGAGGGTGGGTGAGGTGGGTGAGGGTGTGTGAGGATGATGGGGTATGAGAGTGAGGGGGTGTGAGGGTGAGGAGGTGTGAGGTTGAGGGGGTGCCAGGGGGTGTGAGGGTGTCAGGGGGGGTGAGGGGGTGTGGGTGTGAGGGTGAGAGGAGGGTGAGAGTGTGAGGGTGTGTGAGTGTGAGAGGGTGTGTGAGGGTGAGGATGTGTGAGGGTGAGGATGTGTGAGGAGGTGTGAGGGTGAGGGGGTGTGAGGGTGAGGGGGTGTGAGGGTGAGGGGGTGTGAGGGTGAGGGCGGGTGTGGGGGTGTGGGGTGTGAGGGTGAGAGGGGGGGTGAGGGTGTGTGAGTGTGAGAGGGTGTGTGAGGGTGAGGAGGTGTGAGGGTGTGTGAGGGTCCGAAGTAAATGGTGGCAGGGCAGACATAAGACAGAGAAAAGAGACTGCGTGGTGACTGCGTTGGCCAGTTTCAGAATCAGGAGGGGCAGAGTTAGCACAGTCTGCGAGGGATCAACGTGTCTAGAGGGAAAGCATATCGGATGTAGCATTGCAGTTAGTCAAGTGTTTTCAAGCTGAGTGTCCCTAGGGAATTGGCAACACAGCAACAGCATGTGAGGAGCAAGGCTACTGTAAACAAGCACGGTAGGCTTTTACTTCCGTCCAGAAAAAAAACCGAGAAAGGTGCAGAGAACGCCGAACAAAACACGGCTTGCCCGCGAAATGGATGCAAAAAAAACCCAAGCTCTCGGCATTGGTGTGGCGGGGGTGGGTGCATTCTTTTGAAGTCTGATGCCAAGGCTCAGACAAATGGTGGTGTGCAATGTGCACACGGGGGAGCGGCAGCCTTTGAAGTCTGATGCCGAGGCACAGACAAATGGTGGTGTGTGATGTGGCTGGCTCTGTGCACGCACATAGCTAACATGAACTGTATGCCATCCGCAGGCTAGGTAGACTTTTCTTTTCCGTTTACTATAATCTTGCCTATTTATCCTCGCGGGATATAATAGGCGAGACCTAAAAAACACTGAAGAGAACATTTTCTTTGTTCACTGAAGAGAACATTTTCTTTGTTCATTCTCAGCTATGAAATGAACTATGAACTGACTCATGCAATCATGCAAGACAGTCTTAAATTCAGAAGCGCATTAATAACCCATTCTCTCTATATACTAAATGTAAATGTAAATGTAGGATACTTGTTAAGAGCACAGCTGCCCATCACCGGGGCGTCCCTTCGCTGTATAATGCTGTGGAACCCTTCCTGGCTCTCCCTGTGAGATGCCCCTCCTGGGCACCCCCAAGGTGAAGCCAGGCATCCCAGTGTTGTAGGGGCCGTTGTGGAGATTAAGCAAGCTATTGCCCAGAGTTGGAGCGTGGGACCCCATGATTAGAGTAGGCGCCGAGGCGAGAATGATCTAGTCCGCAGATAAATGAGCCCAAGACCCTGCCGCGTCGGGAATTGAACCCTGGTCCCGGGCCAGACCTCTGCATCAGGGTCTGCCGCCTCTAACCATTGAGCCACACTCCTCCATTACAAGCTTGAATGTATGCCGCACTGTATAAATTCAATAAACTTACCATTTAAGATTTCTGTATCTCAAATTGTTCCTCATCAGCACTACAAAGTAGGAAAATAGTTGGAGCATATTCAGCCTCCCTCCCATGTGCATAATGTCTGCAAACAATGCATCAATTCACATATTTCCATGTGCACTGGAAAGTGACTGGATACTAACTCCATCAACTCATTTGCTCAATGCTTGTATAGGTTGTACTTCATTTATTTCCCCTGTTACAGTAATTTTGTAGTAGCTAAATAGCATGGTGTAAGCAGTGTCACAGGGACAGGCAAGACAATTAGCTAGTCAGGAGGCATGTTCTTCCATCAGTCTAGTTCCACCACTAAGGTGAGCTGCCTGATGTGAACACAAAACTTAGAATGTCACAATCTTGGTTTTGGTGGAATTAGTCTTACTGGGTGACGGTTATGCTCACTTCTCACTGGAAGTGGTTACACAGTGGGTGTTGAATATCCTAAAGGTAAGTAGCCCATTGGCTACTACCCATCACTCCCTGTAACTCCCCTAAATTGAGTATTTAGGGGAACCCCTGATTCCAGGAATTTCGTTTCGATGGATCAAGAAGAGGAGGACAAAGAAGAAGAGCCACAAGAAAAGTGACAACTGAAGACTTGCTGTGGACTTTTGGTGCTAAATCCTACCTGCACCAATCTCGACAATCGTGACCCAGCGACTACTCCTGCAGCTGAACACCTCCCAAGAACCCCAGGAGACCGCCAGGCCTTCGCAAATTGCCAGCAATCTCCCTTGGAGTAGAGTAGCTACTCCCCTGCAGTCCACAGGCACCAAATAAGCAAAATGTGGTTTACTGTGTTGCGCTCCCTTGCCAGACCGATACAGCAGTCCCCCAGGAAGAGGTACCTATGCTCCTGAAGGTCAGATTTGTCCCCCCCCCCCCCCCCCCCAACCAAATGAGGACACAAGGACCAACCGGTGGCACACAGGACCAATACCCGGGGATCTGGTCACTTGCAGAAAACAGAGCCTGTGAGAGCCCAATCGAGACACCCACCACACAGAGACCGAGAAGTCGTTGAGGGCCCTAGGACACACAGGATACTGACGAAGGAGTAGTTTCTGTCCTGTAACTCCAGTTCTGTAGTAGGGGTATCTCTGTTATAGTCATAATCTAGCGAATAGTCCCGCCCATGTGCGTGGACCCCGGCAATCAAAAATAATCTCTTAAGTTGTCAAAATAATGCAGAAACTGCAAAGACACTTAAGAGAGAATTTAAAGACAAATAATGCAGCCTATATCCACAGGCTACACTGTCCAGTACTTCAACTAGAAATTCCACCAAAAAAGCACCACACACAGCACAGCCTGCTAGTTTCTACCATAGAGAAACCTGCCTCCCCCAGTCAAAGACACAGGAATGATAGAGAGTAAGGTAGGGACAGACAAGCCCCATAGGCTGCCATTATGTGGCTTAAATAGGATACTGTGCCTTTAAGAGAACTTTCCAGAACTTCTCCGAGTATTCCAGAATGCATAGCAGGTCCCTCTACCCTCCGTTCTTTTTGAAGGCGAAGCACGCCAGACCTGTCGCATTCTTTACATGATGAAAAATCTCCACCGGGGAGGAGGGAGGGCGCTTATGACTATAACAGAGATACCCCTACTACAGAACTGGAGTTACAGGACAGAAACTACTCCTTCTGTAGTAGGGGATCTCTGTGTATAGTCATAATCTAGTGAATAGAATGGCAAGCCCATCCCCACACCAAAGCGGCGGTGGAGAATAAATACATAACGCCACTACTGTGCGAACAAATTCCGCAGCGAAGCCTGGCCAACCTGAGCGTCTGCCCTGGCGTCAGTGTCCAGGCAGTAATGCTTAGCAAAGGTATGAACCGACTTCCAAGTGGCTGCCTTGCAGATTTCAGCAATCGGCACGTTACGGAGCAGAGCTGTCGTGGCAGCTTTGCCCCTGGTGGAATGAGCCTTAGGCTTACCTCCTAAGGTCTTATTAGCCTTTTGATAACACAATTGTATGCAGGACACAATCCACCTAGAGATGGACTGCTTCGAGGTCGCAAGACCCGTCCTGACCGACCCATAATTGATGAACAACTCGTCAGACCTACGAATATCCTTGGTTTTATCCAGATAAAATTTCAACACCCTCCTAACATCCAGGGAATGGAGAGACCTCTCCGCTGGGGATGAAGGGTTCTGAAAAAACGTAGGCAAAGTTATAGTCTGGTTGACATGAAAATCAGAAATAACCTTGGGAAGAAATTTAGGGTGAGTACGCATAACAACCTTAGCAGCATGAAATACAGTATAAGGTTCATTACAACACAACGCCTGAATTTCACTCACCCTGCGGGCCGATGTAATGGCCACGAGGAACGCCGCCTTCCAGGACAGGTGCTGCAACGAAGCCTTATGAATAGGTTCAAAAGGCTCCTTCATCAATCTGGACAGCAACACATTCAACTCCCATGAAGGCGAGGGAAGCCTGACAGGAGGGAATACTTTCTTCAAACCTTCCAGAAAATCTTTGATCACAGGGATCTGGAAAAAGGAAGTCTGTGAAGGGCATTTCCTGTAGGCAGTCAATGCAGCAAGATGTACCTTAATGGAATGGACATTAAGGCCAGACTGCGCCAAATGTAAAAGGTAAGGAAGGATGACGTCTTCCTTGCAGGTCGTAGGATCATGGTTCTTAGACTGGCACCAGATACAAAACCGCTTCCACTTGTAAGCATATGAAGTCTGAGTGGAAGGTCTCTTAGACTCCTTCAGTATGTCCATGCAATCTTCGGGCAGATTCAAATGGCCATATTGCACTATCTCAGGAGCCATGCCGCCAAACTCAAAGACGAGAGGTTGGGGTGTAACATCCGTCCCCCGAACTTCGTGAGAAGGTCCGGCCTGCACGGCAACCGAATGTGAGGAAGGAGAGACCGGTGAAGTAGGTCCGTGAACCACCACTGCCTGGGCCACTCCGGGGCGATGAGTATCATCCGAGCTCTGGACCGTGCCAGCTTGATGAGCACCGCCGGTATCAGGGGAATGGGAGGAAAGGCGTACAGAAAGCTGTTCGTCCAGTTGATCCATAACGCATTCCCCAGAGTCCCTGGTTGGAAGTATCTGGAGGCGAAGTCTCTGCACTTGCTGTTTTCGGCAGTGGCGAACAAATCTACGTCTGGAGTTCCCCACCTTGCGAAGACTTCTCCTAGTACTTCGTCGTTTATGACCCATTCGTGGTTTTCCTGGAGCAGTCTGCTCAGTGCGTCTGCCTGAACATTCTGCACACCTGGTAGATGGGTGGCCGTTATCGTCAGTCCTCTGGCCAGGAGCCAGTGCCAGATCGTCTGCGCCTCCTGCGACAGAGTGCGCGATCTCGAGCCCCCCTGCTTGTTGAGGTAATACATCGTGGTGGTATTGTCCGTCTGTACAAGCAGAGAGTTGGTCTGGAAGGACGGAAGAAAGGCCTTCAGCGCCAAGTGAACAGCCCTGAGTTCCAGGAAATTGATGTGATACGTGGCCTCCATCGGTGACCACGTGCCTTGAATCTGTAGAGTCCCGGAGTGCGCTCCCCATCCCAGAAGATGTCCTTGTGAAAGGGAACCCCTCTGAGGAGATTCTCCGCCGAACACCACCACTTCAGAGACTGAAGAGCATGCAGTGACAGGCGAATCTTGTCGTCCCAAGATCCTTTCCTCTGATCCCACTGGTCCTCCAAGCACTCCTGCAGCGGTCTCATGTGCAGCCGTGCGTGTGGCGTCAGGAAGATACAAGAGGCCATCGATCCCAGTAGAGAAGACACCGTCCTCACTGTTGTAGATGGAGTCGTCATAAGAGCCTGAGCCTTCCGAAGGAGTGATATTCGTCGCTCTTCCGAAGGAGACACGCTTGCTGACAGCGTATTGATGGAGGCTCCCAAGTACTGTATGCATTGGACCGGAGTCGGGACTGACTTGGCCATGTTGATGTGCAGCCCCAGCTTGTTCAAGAGAACGCACGTCTTCTGGAAGTGTGCTCGCGCTTCCGAGAAGGAGGATGCCTTGATCAACCAATCGTCCAAGTACGGGTAGACGAACACCTTGTGTTTCCTCAGGTGCGCTGCTACCACCGCCATGCACTTCGAGAACGTTCTCGGCGCAGACTTCAGTCCGAATGGGAGTACTGTGTATTGATAGTGATTGGTGCCGACTTGGAACCGCAGGAACTTCCTGTGTTTGTGTGCAATGGGCACATGGAAGTAAGCATCCTGTAGGTCTATAGCGCATAGCCAGTCTCCCTGTTGCAACTGAGCGTAAATCTGATGCAACGACAGCATGCAAAACTTTTCTCTGCGAATCCACTTGTTTGCCTGTCGCAAATCCAGAATGGGCCTGAACTCGTTCTTGTGAACCAGAAAGAACTGGGAGTACAGACCTCTTCCTCTCTGAGACCGAGGTACGTCCTCTATCGCCCTTTTCCTCAACAGGATATCCGCTTCCGCCTGAAGCTCGCGCAGCTGAAACTGCGAGCTGACCGGGGGAATAGCTGGAGGAGGGCTGGTGAACCGAAGACTGTATCCATTGCAAACAATATTCAGCACCCACTTGTCCTGAGTAATTTTTCTCCACTCTGCCAGAAAAAATTGAATGCTTCCCCCTACCGGAGTGGGTAACAGATCCGGGGGAAGTAGGTTCCTAGGGCCTAGACCACGCCTGGCCCTTGGGCGCTGGAGCCGACTGCTGGCCTCCCCCTGCCCTTCTGGCGCTTCTGGAACGGCTTACGGAACTGGTGTTGCTGTTGCGATTGCCCCGAAGCCTGTCCCCGTCCTCGGCCTTGTCCGCCGAACCGCCGTTGGAATGGGCGGTACTGCTTCTTGGTCTCTTTAGGCTTCTCCAGGCCTACAGCCGTCAGCGTCTCGGCCTCCGCCTTCATGCGGGCCATCTCATCGTCCGCATGCTTCCCGAAGAGGGTCTCACCGGAGAACGGTAAATTGGCTACCCTCTGCTGAGCGTCCGGCTTCAGGGACGTAAGCCGGAGCCATGCGTGGCGCCGCTGGTTGACTCCGTGGCAAAATCCGTGAGCAGCCAACAGGGAAGAGTCCGCTGCCGCGCTGATGATCTGGTTGGCCACCAGCATCCCCTCACTCAGTACTTCCACGAAGTCTTCCCGCTGCTCCCGAGGTAAATGCTCCGCAAAGCGCTCGAGGGAGTCCCAGAGGGCGCGGTCGTATCGGCCCAACAGTGCCGTGGCACTCGCCGCTTTCATGGCGGTAGCGGAAGTGCCACAGACCTTCCTCCCCGCCGAATCCATCCACCTTGACTCCTTATCCGGGGGAACCGTGGAGGACGGAGTGGTGGCATGCTGCTTGCGGGCCGCCGTCACAATGACCGAGTCAGGAGGAGGTTCCGTTCTTAAAAAGGTCGGATCCGAATCGGGGGCCCGGTATTTCTTCAGTAATCTCGAAGGGGCCGCCTTCGTCACCGCAGGGGTGAGAAACAAGGCCATCGCCGGTTCTTCCAGGCCCGGCACCAGAGGCAGGAGAGGACGAGACAGATGTTTCTGATGTAAAGTCTCAAAAATGACTGATGTTTTCGGAGTGGGCACCGTCAGGGATATGCCCAACTTCGCCGCGCCCCGTAAAAGGACGTCATGGAACGCCACCAGGTCATCTATCGGGGACACTCTCGTGTCCGGTGACCCCGATAGGGTGGGAGAATAGTCCCTGGTCCCAGAGGACCTCGTTTGTGAGCGAGACTCGCGCCTCCTACGGCGGTGTCTCGACCTCGTGGATGATCTGAGTCGCGATCTCTCCTTCCTCCCAGAGCGAGAGAGAGATCTGCCTGCATGTGGCCGCTCCTTCGGTTTTCGTGGAGGGGTCTTCCTCGGTTCCTCACGGGGTTTTGTCGGTTCCTCACAGGGTTTCGGTTTTGGGGTCCCCTTAGGAGGAACAGGTAGGGACGGCAGGGAAGTGGACCTCGGAGGAGGAACCTTCGGCTGCGGGGTGGGCCCATGCGGAGGGACCGGAGGCGGAGGAGGGTCTCCCGAAGGCAGTGGCGGTTTGGGTGGAGGATCCTCCTTAGGAACAGGAGGAGGAGTAGGAGTCCTGGGCTGAGACGGTGTGTACACCTCCGAGTACACCGAGCCCGGTGACCCTTTCGGCGAAGGGTGCGGAGAGCCAGTCCCATCCGCAGGTGACCGCTTCCTCTTGCGTCCTCCACTCGAAGCAGCGTGACTCCTGGGACTAGAATCCCTCTTGCGCCGTTTTGAAGAGGCTGACCGACTCCTAGACGCTGACCGCTGTCTGCTGGACGCAGAGCGACGCTTCTCCGGCGTCGAGCGACGCTTCCTCGACTCCGGCGTCGATCGCCGTCTCCTCGGCGTCGACCCTCTTTTCCTCAACGTCGACCTCCTCTTCCGTGACGTCGCACGCCGCCTTCTCGACGTCGAGCGTCCCGTCTTCGACGACGAACGTCGCCGTCGTCTTGATGCTCTCGACGTCGAGGAGCCCCTCGACGTCGATCGGCGGTGTCGCCTCGACGGCGATCGACGGTGTCGCCTCGACGGCGAGCGTCGGTGCCGCTTCGACGGCGAGCGCCGATGTCTGTCACTTTGCCTTCGGCGTCAGTAGGAAGACCTCGACGTCGACGAAGACGATGACGTCGACGGCGGCTTCTCCTTCGACGTCGAGCCGTCACGCCGTCTCGACCCGGAGCCCCGGGGAGAAGGGGAGCACACCGCCGTCATCCCTCTCGACGTCGTTGTCGATGCAATCGACGTCGATGGAGACCAGGACGGTTTGCTGGACTTCCTGCCCCTGGGGAGCCCCCCAGGGGCCTCAGCTGAGGCAGCGGGAACCTTCCCAGCCTGCCCAGACCCACCTGCAGCCTGCAGACGCCTCTCCTCCAGGCCAGCCAGCCTGATCTTCAATCTGTCCCTCAGAGTCCGAGCAGAAAGCTGCTGGCAGATGACACAATCCTCAGGGACATGATCTTCTGGGAGGCACACGATGCAGACATCATGGGGGTCAGTCTTGGCCTTCTTCCTCTCACATGCTGGGCACTTAACAAAAAGGCCAGGCATTCTAGAGCCCTAAAACGCCTAAAACAGCACAAAACAGGAGAAGAGAACACCAAGAAGTAAACTGCAACACTTTTAGAATTCAAAAGTGCCAAAAAATTCCAATAAACCCTTGAAAAAGGGAGAACTCAATGCCAGGGTCCTGTAAGCAGGAGCCGGAAAAAAGAACTGAGGGTAGAGGGACCTGCTATGCATTCTGGGATACTGGGAGAAGTTCTGGAAAGTTCTCTTAAAGGCACAGTATCCTATTTAAGCCACATAATGGCAGCCTATGGGGCTTGTCTGTCCCTACCTTCCTCTCTATCATTCCTGTGTCTTTGACTGGGGGAGGCAGGTTTCTCTATGGTAGAAACTAGCAGGCTGTGCTGTGTGTGGTGCTTTTTTGGTGGAATTTCTAGTTGAAGTACTGGACAGTGTAGCCTGTGGATATAGGCTGCATTATTTGTGTTTAAATTTTCTCTTAAGTGTCTTTGCAGTTTCTGCATTATTTTGACAACTTAAGAGATTATTTTTGATTGCCGGGGTCCACGCACATGGGCGGGACTATTCGCTAGATTATGACTATACACAGAGATCCCCTACTACAGAACTGGTTGTGCTCCTTTGTCCTCAGAACACTTGAGACCCATGCCACCGGTTGGAAGCTGCCGGACTGGTCATCAAGTCCCCCTCTGCAGCCTGTTTCTAGGTACTCCCCCTTCTTTCCAGCGCCGTAGCACGCAAAGCTGCCAACCCGACCAGCACCTATGCACCCAGATGCCCTAGGGCAGGTAACGAGAAACTGCTGGTGGTACTTTGGACCTTGGCCCCCCATGACCCTAAGTTCCGAAGGAGACCTACAAAAACCGAACATAAATAGCTATATGCCTTTTCTCTCATAGGAAAGCATTGCTTTGTAAAGATGCATTGCAGTGAACTATTACCTGCAAAAATGTATATTTTAAAAAAAGTACTTACTTGATAACAAAGTTCTTGGTACCAAAACTTATATAAAAATACAGTTTTTTAGGTCTCGCCTTAGCCAAAGCGCGCGAAAGCACGTTCTCGCTGCAAGAACTATAGCGGTCGGCTCAGCCGACAACGAGTAAAGACAAGAGCTGGCCATGCGCAGCATTTTCCAATAGGATTAGGTCGGGCGCGTGAGCTTCTGCATTAGAAAGCATGGCAGAAAGAATCGGATCGCGACACGCGCCTCGTGAACAGTTCACGTGACTGACTTTGGAATGCAGGGGGAGTCAGCAAAGGGGCGCGCGGTGCCAATAAAGAGGCTGGCTTTGCCTCCTCCTGCCCGCTGTCCGTGTCCTCGTTCCCACCCGCTGTCGTGTCTTAAACGGTGCAAGAGAACCTATGTCTGGATGCACACTATGCTCGAAGCGCTATAAGTGTCGAGTTGTTTATATCGTCTTTCTTACCAACCCGTAGCCCATTTCTGTACCTACTCTCCGTTTTCAAAATGGGAACTGACTTACGGGAAGATAATTTACCCAAGACCACGCAATGCAGCAAATGGGACACAGGGATTTTAGAACTCTTGTCTCTTGAATACTGTAGTCATTGTGCTTTTTCCATCGGACCAAACAGGAAAGGCATTGTCATCCTCCAATTTATCCTTACGTCCTGAACAGGATAGTAGCCCCCCCCCCCCTTCCTCCCCCACCATTGCTGTTCAAAACACTCCCCCACTGCCCTCCCCACACTTACAGCGGTGACTTGGCCTCGTGGCGTGGCCCCACTTCTCCCGCATGGCGGGTCCCGGACTACCTCGACCCCTGGTCCCCGGCCAAGAGCAGCACCATCCACCCTCCACGAGTGTCGCCCCTCCGGGCCGCTCCCAGTTCTTCCCCGGTGGAACTCGACCTCCTCTCCTCAACCCCCTCGGCTGGCCCGGACCCTTTCCCGGACCACCGTCTCTGGCCCAGCCGCCATCTTGGACCCTCCAAGACCAGGCCTCGTGGCCTCGGCCCGACCCCAGCCAGACCCAGCAAAACCCCGACATCGAGGCACCACAATCCAACCAGGGGGTAAAGAGACCACTTGACGAGTCTATGGGGGAAGGAGTGTCGATAGTCCCCCATCCTCCAGGTTTCGATCGCCCCCGGCCTCCCTGGGCGCTGGCTCCACCCCCCTGCTGGGTGTCTGGACTCGCACACCCAGGACCCTCCGACCTCCAAGTGCGAAGGTTCGGACATCAAAGGGCACCAGACCTATAACTGGGGCAGCTCCGGAGCAGGTCGGCAGTTGTATCCTGGAGTCGAGAGACACGGAGACAAACTCATCTTCTTGCAACCACCTTTGGGGTCCTGCTGGCTCTGCCGCGGCCCGTCTCCGTGAAGCTATCCTTGGAGTCCTTCTGGCGCTGCTGCAGCTCATCTTCGTGAACCATCCTTGGGGTCCTGCTGGCGCTGCCGCGGCCCATCTTCGTGAACCATCCTTGGAGTCCTGCTGGCGCTGCCGCGGCTCATCTTCGTGAACCATTCTTGGGGTCCTGCTGGCGCTGCCGCTGCCCATCTTCGTGAACCATCCTTGGGGTCCTGCTGGCGCTGCCCATCTTCGTGAACCATCCTTGGGGTCCTGCTGGCGCTGCCGCGGCCCATCTTCGTGAACCATCTGTGGAGTCCTGCTGGCGCTGCCGCGGCCGCGGCCCAGACCGGAGAACCCTCCAGCTCGAGGATTGAGAGCTGTGCACCCGATATACCTGTACCAGACCGGTACCAAGACTGTCCCGCTACCCCCTTCCCACAGAGACTAAGTTTAAGGGGATCCCAGAATCCCGTTCCTCCTGTATCGTTACAATAACCTGCTAAAGCATACTGATAAAAGTGATAAGAATCTATCTTTGTGTGGTGTCCATCTGTAAGGGGGTGGTTGCTCGGCTGTACGAGGAGAGGGCCCTAGCCTGGAGGCCTCTTCCCCTGGCTCCGTCGACCTTCAGATTTCCCGTCTAACATTGGTAGCCGGCGGCGCGATTTCGAGCCGACGCAAATCGTACAGAGAGTAACTCGCCCCACTACAAGCGAAAAACACACAGCGACCATGACGTCTAAAGAAACCGGACCAACCGCAAAATTCCAGATGGAACAGCTGGAAGATTACAGCCACAAGGAATTGAAGCAATTCTGCATAGACTTGGGTATCGCTACCACGGGACTAAGCACCAAAGACGATCTCAAGCATGCCCTGCAGACTTAGGTGGAGACGGGAGCGTCGCCACCCCAACACGAAAACATTGCAATCACGGAAAACATTGCAACCCCCGAAAAGGAGAGAGACATGGGCCTCTCTCACGAGGATGCCCGAGAACGAGAAAGGAGCCGGCTCCACGAGTTGGAACTGGCTAGACTCCGCTTAGATGGGGAGCTGCAACTAGCGGAAAAAAAGATAGCCCTTGAGCAACTACGATTACAGGGAGACCTGGAAGAGAAAAGAAGCCAGAGGGAGCTGGAGGAGAAGAAGCTCGCGTACGAGCATGAGCGCGGTCTGAAGGAACTAGAAATTAGGAAACTAAACGGGGACACCGGCGTCTCCGGGAACCAGAGCTCCACGCCCTCTACGGACACCAAGGTCCACATCCCCAAGGATGTCGTCTGAGAATACTATAAGAACGATGACATCCAGCAATGGTTTAAGGCCAACGAGGTAGCCATGACCTCCCTCCGTGTTCCAAAAAAAGACTGGAGGGCCGGGTTGTGGGGGAGATTTGTCAACGAAGGGAGAGACGCCCTGCTACAACTCCCAGACGCTGAAATGACCTCCTACGAGCATATGAAAGCCGCCCTCCTCACTCGCTATGGGCTCACCCCCGAGATGTACCGGCAGCGATTCCGAGACTGTAAAAGGATCCCCGGTACCACCTGGGTAGAATATGTAAACTCCTATAGCAGAGCCTTAGAGGGGTGGATCAGGGGCAGCCAGGTCACCACCTATGAACCCATCGTATGGGAACACCTCTCCAATAACTGTTTCGTTTAACTAAGGCAGCATCTCCTCGACCGCAAACTGACAGAGCCCCGGAAACTCGCCATTGAAGCGGATCGATGGGAGAGCACCCGGGTCCCCCGGAACTGGGCGGGCGACGAAGGCAGAGTCTCCCAGGGATCCCACCATCCGCGAGGAGAAGAAGGAGGCCAGGGCCGGGACACCGCCACGGTGCCCCCCACCAGCACTTCCCCGTCCCTGGCCGGGAGAGGAAGCCCTCTGGCACGGCCGGGATCCCGCTCCAACTTTATCTGCCACAAATGCCAGCGGCCCGGTCATTACGCCAATGACCCCAACTGTCCGAGAAAACAACCATCCAACTCCCCGGGTCCGCAAAACCGCCAGATCACCGCCGTCTCTCTGGGGGAGGAACAAGGCGAAGAAGAAGCCGACGACTGTGAACAATACCCGACCGAATGGGAACCCGCAGCCATGTCCCTGGTATGTCTAGGCGAGAGAGACATGGTCCCACGGGCCCCCATCCCGGCCAACACCCAGAAGTACAGCCAGTGGGTCACCATTAATGGACACCGGGCCGAAGCCCTCCGCGACACGGGAGCCAGCGTAACGGCCGTCCGTTGCCATCTGGTGACCCCGGATCAAATCCTGCCCAATGTGCTATGCCCAGTACGGTCCGCGGATAACTCTGAAAGCCTGTGCCAGATGGCCCGCGTCCCCTTTGAATGGGGGGGGCGGGGGGGGGGGGAGTGTCGGTTATGCTGAAGGTGACCGTCCGAGACGATGCCCCTGTAGACTGCCTCCTGGGGAACGACCTCAAGAGCTCCCCCTGGACTGCCGTTGAGCGGAGGGAGCACCTGGGGATGCTTGGCCTCCCTGAATGGGTCTGTGCAACGACCCGATCCATGGCCGCCCGCGCCATCCCCTCCACTGAAGAACCCGAGTGGCCCGAGCCTCCACCGCCCGTCATCACTGAAGACACCACCCCTGAACCCGGTCCACCGGGGCCCAACGACGAAGAACCTGACCCACTCCGCGACCTCCCGGAGCTGGCCCAGTGGAGTCAGGAAGGTGGCCCCACTCAGGAACAGTTCCGCCAAGAACAAAAAACGTGTCCCTCCCTCGAGGGGATCCGACAGCAAGCCGCAGCCCAGAGCGCAGGGGATGCCTCGGGGGCTCACTGGATCTATTGGGACAATGAGCTCCTCTACAGCGAACAGAAGATTGCCGAGCTAGGGGCCAGCCGGGTTCTGGTAGTTCCCCTCCGATTCCGAGACTTCCTCCTGAACCTGGCTCATGATGTACCTCTTGCCGGGCACCTGGGGCAGGACAAAACGTACAGCCGCCTGGTGACCCACTTCTACTGGCCCAAGATGAGGAACGATGTGATCAACCACTGCCGAGCCTGCCCCATCTGCCAGGCCAGCGGGAAGAGCGGCAGAAAACGAAAAGTCCCCCTGCAACCCTTTCCAGTCGTCAACACTCTCTTTGAGCGGGTAGGGATTGACATTGTGGGGCCCCTGGAGCCCCGCACATCGCAAGGTCACCGGTTCATACTCGTCCTGGTGGACCATGCCACTCGCTATACCGAAGCCATACCTCTCCGGACCGTGACAGCACCCGTGGTGGGCCGGGCCCTAATGGGAATCTTCTCACGGGTGGGCTTCCCCCGAGAAGTTGTCCGTGATCGAGGCACGAACTTCATCTCCCGATACATGAAGTCCCTATGGCAACAGTGCGGGGTCACGTACAAATTTACGACCCCCTACCACCCGCAAGGGAACCGACTGGTGGAAGGCTTCAATCGCACCCTCAAGGGTATGATCATGGGCCTAGCAGAGCCCTTACGACGCCAATGGGACGTGTTGCTGCCCTGCCTCCTATTTGCCTACCGGGAGGTCCCACAGAAGTCCCTGGGGTTCAGCCCCTTCGAGCTATTGTATGGACACCCCGTCCGCGGTCCCCTAAGTCTGGTCAAAGAAGGATGGGAGGTGACCACCCAGAATGCCCCTCCTGATGTGTACCGGTACCTCCTGACCCTCCGGAACCAGACTCAGCAGTTCAGGGAACTTGCCAAGGCCAACCTCGAAGCCAGCCAAGAAGACATGAAACAGTGGTATGATCAAAACGCCTCATCCATCGAGTTCGAGCCGGGACAACAGGTCTGGGTCATGTCCCCGGTCGAACCCTGCGCCCTCCAGGACAAATGGACGGGGCCCTTCAAGGTGGTGGAGCGCAAGGGCCCTGTCACCTACCTGGTGGACATGGAGTCCCCCAGGAACCCCCTCCGGGTCCTCCATGCCGACTTAAGCCTCACTTTGTCCGCTCAGAACTTAGCCTCCTGATGGCTACAGACAGTGGGGCGGAAGAGGACTCCGAGCCCCTACCCGATCTCCTGAAGACCCTCGAAAAAGACGGCTCCGTGGAAGGAGTCAACCTCTCTTCCACCCTGACCCCAGCACAACGCCAAAGCTGCCAAGACTTATTACAACAATTTTCCGATCTATTCTCTCTCACTCCCGGGGTCACCCCATGGTGCCTCCACGATGTCGACACCGGGGATAGCCCACCTATACGGCACCGGGCCTACCGAGTTCCCGATCGGGTACGCTCCTGCATCCAGTCGGAAGTGTCCAAGATGCTGGCTCTAGGAGTGATCGAGCCCTCCGACAGCCCATGGGCCAGCCCGGTCGTGCTGGTCCCCAAGGCCGCCGGCCCTGGCACCGCCCCCGAGCTCAGGTTTTGCGTGGACTACCGGGGCCTGAACACCGTCACCCGAACAGATGCTCACCCCATCCCTCGGGCTGATGAACTGACCGACCGCCTGGGGGCCGCCCGCTACCTGAGCACCTTCGACCTAACCGCGGGCTACTGGCAGATCGGCCTCACCCCGGGTGCCCAGGAGCGATCCGCCTTCTCCACCCCTGATGGCCACTACCACTTCAGGGTGATGCCCTTCGGGATGAAAAACGCCCCCGCCACGTTCCAGAGACTAGTGAATAAAGTGCTGGCGGGGCTCGAGGAGTTCAGCGCTACCTACCTGGACGATATTGCGGTGTACAGTCTCCACTGGGCCGAACACCTCCAACACCTCCATGAGGTCCTGGCCGCCCTCCGACGGGCAGGACTAACCATAAAAGCCAGCAAGTGCCAAAATCGGCCAAGGGTCCGTGACCTACCTGGGGCACCAGGTGGGAAGTGGCCAGGTGGCCCCCCTCCAACCCAAGATCTCCGCCATCCAGGCCTGGGAACCCCCAGTCACCCAAACAGAGGTCCGAGCCTTCCTGGGGCTCACGGGATATTACCGGCGCTTCGTGAAGGACTACGGCAGTATTGTGGGCCCCCTCACAGAACTCACGTCAAAGAAACACCCACCGAAGGTACACTGGACACCCGAGTGTCAGGCCGCCTTTGAGACCCTCAAGACAGCAATGTGCACCGCACCCGTGCTCCAAGCCCCGACTACAGCCGGGAGTTCATAGTGCAAACCGATGCCTCCGATCACGGCGTCGGAGCAGTTCTCTCCCAAGCTAAGGCCGAGGGAATTGACCAGCCAGTGGCCTTCATTAGCCGACGTCTGCTGGCCCGAGAACAATGCTGGAGCACCATCGAGCGGGAGGCCTTCGCCGTGGTGTGGGCTCTCAAGAAGCTCCGACCCTATCTCTTCGGCACCCACTTCCGGGTACAAACTGACCACCGACCTCTGCAATGGCTGATGCAGATGCGAGGGGAGAATCCAAAGCTGTTGCGTTGGTCCATCTCCCTGCAAGGGATGGACTTCACTGTGGAGCATCGCCCAGGCAATGACCACGCCAACGCAGACAGCCTGTCCCGCTTCTTCCGCCTCGGCGAGGAGAATACCCAAGAAGATGGGTGACTCTCCCTGCCTTCAGCTGGGGGGGGACGCATGTTGGACTTGGCCTTGTGGCGTGGCCCCACTCCTCCCGCATGGCGGGTCCCGGACTACCTTGACCCCTGGTTCCCGGCCAAGAGCAGCACCATCCACCCTCCACGAGTGCCGCCCCTCCGGGCCGCTCCCAGTTCTTCCCCGGTGGAACTCGACCTCCTCTCCTCAACCCCCTCGGCTGGCCCGGACCCTTTCCCGGACCACCGTCTCTGGCCCATCCGCCATCTTGGACCCTCCACGACCAGGCCTCATGGCCTCGGCCCGACCCCAGCCACAGACCCAGCAAAACCCCGACATCGAGGCACCACAATCCAACCAGGGGGTAAAGAGACCACTTGACGAGTCAATGGGGGAAGGAGTGTCGATAGTCCCCCATCCGCAGGGTTTCAATCGCCCCCGGCCTCCCTGGGCGCTGGCTCCACCCCCCCTGCTGTGTGTCTGGACTCGCACATCCCGGACCCTCCGACCTCCAAGTGCGAGGGTCCGGACATCAAAGGGCACCAGACCTATAACTGGGGCAGCTCCGGAGCAGGTCGGCAGTTGTATCCTGGAGTCGAGAGACACCGAGACAAACTCATCTTCTTGCAACCACCTTTGGGGTCCTGCTGGCTCTGCCGCGGCCCATCTCCGTGAAGCTATCCTTGGAGTCCTGCTGGCGCTGCCGCGGCTCATCTTCGTGAACCATCCTTGGAGTCCTGCTGGCGCTGCCGCGGCTCATCTTCGTGAACCATTCTTCGGGTCATGTTGGCGCTGCCATGGCCCATCTTTGTGAACCATCCTTGGAGTCCTGCTGGAGCTGCTGCGGCTCATCTTCGTGAACCATCCTTGGAGTTCTGCTGGCGCTGCTGCGGCCCATCTTCGTGAACCATCCTTGGAGTCCTGCTGGCGCTGCCGCGGCCCATCTTCGTGAACCATCCTTGGAGTCCTGCTGGCGCTGCCGCGGCTCATCTTCGTGAACCATCCTTGGGGTCCTGCTGGTGCTGCCGCGGCCCATCTTCGTGAACCATCCTTGGGGTCCTGCTGCCGTGGCTCATCTTCGTGAACCATCCTTGGGGTCCTGCTGCCGCGGCCCATCTTCGTGAACCATCCTTGGGGTCCTGCTGGCGCTGCCGCGGCCCATCTTCGTGAACCATCTGTGGAGTCCTGCTGGCGCTGCGGCGGGCCAGACCGGAGAACCCTCCAGCTCGAGGATTGAGAGCTGTGCACCCGATATACCTGTACCAGACTGGTACCAAGACTGTCCCGCTACCCCCTTCCCACAGAGACTAAGTTTAAGGGGATCCCAGAATCCGGTTCCTCCTGTATCGTTACAATAACCTGCCAAAGAATACTGATAAAAGTGATAAGAACCTATCTTTGTGTGGTGTCCATCTGTAAGGGGGTGGTTGCTCGGCTGTACGATCTTAGGAGAGGGCCCTAGCCTGGAGGCCTCTCCCCCTGGCTCGGCCGACCTTCAGATTTCCCGTCTAACAGAGCTTATGCTGCAAAGACGCTTTGTGTTGAGCACGCCCCTGGTGAGACAGTAAGCGCCACGAGGGGACGACGAAAAGCGCTATACAAATTCAATGAAACAGAGGCAGACTCGGAAGAGAGCCATGTCTGCAAGGAAAGAGGTCGGATTCTGGAATGAACTGAAAGAACGATCCCTGGAGTAAACATGTGTGTGTGTGTGTGTGTGTGTGTGGGGAGGGGGTGTCCTCGAACTGACATTTGCAGGCATGTTTTTGGAATTTATTCTGGTGCAACAGCGACATTGAGCCCAGCTGTGTTTCACTCCTCCTTCGCTTATCACCCCCCACCCAAAAAAAACACCTTCATTTCGGTTTTATCCCTATCCGTTACTACATAGTTACAAGTTTTTGCTGCTTTCGAAGACACCTGGGACACTTTTTTGTAAGTTTACTACTTTTAGATATTTGCCAACTACTTGCTGGGCAGCACGACTCCCACTCATGGGAAGAGATCTCCGCACCAGGAGACACCCCAACTGTAGCAGAGAACTCCGCACACCTAAGCATAAGGAGTCATAAAACTCTGAATGTCGTTTCTGAATGCCTACAAGTATTACACTTACAGGAACGTGCACGTTGGCCTTTGTGAATCAGGGGGCCAAAGTCTGTGATCCGATGTGTGGAATTGACGAGGAGCCCCCCTATCTCACAGATGTTCACAGGCTTTCCACCGACTGGAACACTCCTGAAGGTTGCCTCCCCGCCTTCCCTCGTGGGCTGCAGGGGTCTGCGCTATGTTCCTGGTCCCAGCCCTGCAGAGCGGTGTATGCACACCTTTGTACAGCGCAGCGCACACCCAGGGCGCTGTAGGAGCTATAGATATGAGTTTACTCAGTTAAAGATACTTTGCACACGCGTGCTGGCTATTTATTGATCTTTATATGCATTGCACCGGGTGCAGCCTCTTGATCTTCCCCCTTCTTCACAGTTTCTGCCTGTTCCACCTGTCCCTGTTTGCTTACTCCATACCGCCCTCCCCATGTTTGTGACTGTACTCCCTTTTACCTGTATCTCCCCACCGGGTTTACCTGGCATCTCCGCTCTTCTCTATTGCTGCCTCTCCGCGATGCCCGACTGCCACCCTTCCCCACCCCCCTCACCCATCCCACCTGTACCCCCTCTCCCTGTCTATTTTTCCTGGGTCCATCCTTTTGCGCTTCCATAAACTGAACTCGCTTTGTAGCGCCTAATCCTGCGTGTTCTTCGTGCACCTGTTTGCCCTTTCCTAATATGGCCTGATATGACCTCGATGTCCTTACTCGTTATATCCTGTCCACTTTTGGTATCCATTTAATTTCCTCCTGTCACACCCACTCACTGTCCTGGCTTGCTTACCCTCGCTCTGCTTTCCCTGTCCCTGCTTATGTGCCCTGTAACTTCATCTCCCAGTTAGCTTGTTTTGTCCCAACTTGTTTGCCCGGTCACTGCCTACTATGCCTGTTCCAGCTTTCTCACCCCTGCTTGCTTTCAATGCCCTGTTTTCTTTCTGTGACCCTCCTGTGTCCCAGCTTGCTTCTCCGGTCGCTGCTTGTTTTCCCTGCGTGCCTGCTCTCTTTCAGATTCCTTGCTCTGTCCCTGTGCCCGTTTTCTTCCCCTGTCCCTGCTCTCACGCGCTGTCCCAGGCTCCTTGCTCTGTCTCTGCCTGCTTTCTCGGAGCGTCCTCTGTTCTTGCTTGCTTCTCCTGTCGATGCTTTTTTTCCCAGTATGCTTCGCTGCCCAGATTTCTTGTCCTGTCCCTGCGTTCTTTCTGTGAGTCTATCCTATCCATGCTTTCATGCCCCTCTTTGCCTGCCCTGTCCATGATTCATTGGCCTGACCCTGCTTGTTTTCTCCGGCCCTCCTCTACCCAGGTGTTCTTTCTCTGAACCCCAGACCCCCATACCCCCCCCCCCCCTCGCCGCCCCTGCCGGCTTGCCCTGTTGCTCCCTGCATGCCTCTATTTGCCTGTCCTGTCCCATATTCCTTGCTCGGTCTCTGCTTGCTTATTTTGACACTTCTCCGACCCTACTTGCTTCCCTTGCCACTATATGCTTTTCCCAAATTCTGTGCTCTGTTTCTGCCTGCTTTTCTGACATTCCTCTGTCGTTGCTTGTCTAAATTGGTCTCAAATTTATTCTTTAGTGTGTGTGTCAATTATTGCCTCCGAGTACAACAAATTCTTAGTACTATCCTCTGATAACCCTAAACTGCTTGCCCATGCTACCACAAAAGAGAACAATTAGTGCTATAATTTTTGCCTTTGTAAACCAATACGAGTTGCCTGGGCTCTTTACACAATGTACCTCTTTTTGGTCCTCCTATAAGGAGTCAGCTAGCTACAAAGGCTTATGAACTATTCAATAGTCTCCTTTATGTTGAATCTGTTACTTTCAGTCTGAAGACCCTTTTCAGTTATAAGTGAGTAATTAACCCGGGTATATAGATGCAATGCTTCTAAAAGCTTTCTAACCAGATCTTTACACTCGGATATCATGCATGCATACTTGTTTAATATGCAATGGGCCCACACTTCTTCCATGTGTATGCGTGCATCCATCAGTTTTCGTCTTGGAAAAGCGAACAGTTGCAGCGCCATGATACTCCTGGGTAGCCATGCACTTTATAAATCCAAAAATATAATCAAAAGAAAGAAGTCAGCGTAGGTGTTCTTTTGAATAATTCCAGTGTGTAGTACGAGGGTGTTGATAATGGTAAAGGTCCTTCGAGTAAGAGAGTCACAATAAACAACCTTATAATTACATATTCGCGCTTTCCCCTTCTCAACATGCAGGAAGATTCCACAGTAACTGAAAATGAAAAAGGATGGCAGAGAATTCAGTATTGGGAAGTTGACGATTAGGAAACATGTGATGAAACACTGCCTGGCCAAATATAGCAACTCGGCTTCAGGACGTCTGAAGATTGCTATGTTTGCAGAATGTGTGACTGATAGTCAACTAGTATGCGAGGCACATATGTCCAGTACATGCCTGCAGAATGCTGTCCAAGCCTTAGTATTCTTGGTTGAGTGTGCTCCGATATTAGATGGAGGTTTAACATCATGAAAAAAATGCCAATGTGTTATTTAGAACATATTCTATAGTAATAATGGCACTGACACCCATTGACACACTAAGTGTCTCTTGAAGTAAAGAACAACGGATTAGTAAAATATAATTGCCAGTTTTTGTAGGAAGCTGGCTCTCGAGACCGTGTATCAAAATGAAGCACACTTAAGAAAGTCCAGGCAACTCCAATTGGCTTAAAGAGGCAAAAACGAGAACACTAAATGCTCTCTTTGGTGGTGGTGTGAGTAAGCAGTTTAGGCTTATCAGAGGGTAGTGCTAAGCATTGGTTGGACACACAGAGGCAATAAATTAGACACACCCTCAAGAATAAATCCAGAACCAATTTAGAAAAATAAGTTGTATTTATATATACATTTTGATACCAAAACGTAGTTATCAAGTAAGGACTTTTTCAAATATCGATTTCTACAGGTAAGTAAAATGTACACTTAAATGCTTCTTTATGAAGCAATGAGTTCCTATGGGAAGAAAGGCTTATGTTGAATACATTTATTTACGGTTGCTTTCTGGAGGTCTCCTTCTGGATTCAAGGTTGTAGTGGCTATGGTGCAAAGTACCACCAAGCAGTTACTCGTTACCTGCTCTGGGACATTCGGGTGCAGAAGTGCTGGTTGTGTTGGCAGCTTTGCGCGCTACGACAGTGGAAAGAAGGGGGGAAACCTAAAAACAGGCTGCAGAGGGGGACTTGGGGACAAGTCTGGGAGCTCCAAAACGGGGGGCTCGGTCATAAGGGTCCTAAGAGCCAGGGGGAAACGCCGTTTCTAGGGCACCCAGGCTGAGACCCTCTGGTGCAGACTATCTATGTCAGCTGGGCTCTGTGCGTTAAAGGCCCTCGGGGTTGTTGGTCTAGCCGGTTGAGGTTGCAGAAATCAGGACAGGTGGGCCACTCTGGAAGTGGGTCTTTGCAGTTCAAATGTCCCTCGATGGCTGCTCGGTGTCAGTGTTGTGGGAGTCCCGACTGGACTTAAACAGGTCTTGCGTAACTCCTTAATTTTGAAATAAAGGTATTGGTAAAGGTGCTTGCAACGCAGCTGAATATGGTGCTGGCATCGCTGATACACTCGGACCAGTCGGGCTTTATGCCACACAGGGGTACTAGACTTAATCTCTGTAGATTATTTGGAATCCTTCATGTAACGGATCTAAACCCATCAGTGCCGGTGGCACTCCTGTCCCTGGACGCTAGAATGGCATCCGATAGTGTGGAGTGGAACTATCTGTGGGTGGTACTGGAGCGCATGGGATTTGGACCTAAGTTTATTGGTTTGATAAGGCTTCTATTTCAACAACTGTTTGCTAGGGTGACAGTTAACTCAACAGTCTCCAGAAAGTTACCCCTATAGTACGGGACAAGCCAGGGGTGCCCTCTACCCCCGATTTGATTTGCCTTGAACCGCTGGCGGCGTGGGTCCACCAAGACCATCGGATATGGGGTACTTCAGTGGGTGATGAGTGGGAAGACCGTATATCACTGTAAGCAGATGATAATCTGTTGTATGTACAACACCAGCAGCAATCAATAGACAGAATTGTGCAAATATTCAGCATTTTCTGAGATTTCTCAGGCTATTGCATTAATTGGGATAAGTCTTTATGTTTCTACTGGCAGGGGATGTCCCGAAATCAACATCCAGGTGCGAGGTCCCGGTGGAGCTAAGGGGTTTAAAAACCCGGGGATGCATAGAACGAGAGATCCTCAAAAATATTATGATCAGAACCCATTGCCCCAATTGATCAGATTTCAACGTGATGCCCAGAGATGGAAGGCATTGCCGTTGACTTTGATGGGCCGCACTGCACTACTTAAAATGATGACACTTCCAAGATTGTTATATGTCCTACAAAATGCCCCTTATAAAATTCTGACGCAATTCTTTCGCTTAAGAGGTGGAACTACGCTCACTGCTGTGGAACAGAGGGGCACCACGAATAGCGCTCCATTAGCTACAAAGGGGCGTCTAAGAGGGGGGGGGGGGGGGCTGGCGATCCCGGATGTGAAACTATACTACTGGGCATCCCAACTGGTCACAGTGAACGGCTGGGGGCTTGGGGGCCGGACAGAACCAGCTTATAGTGGACAGGCTATATATGGGAAGCAAGGGATATAGCTTCCTGCTTTACTGTAAAAAGGGAATCCGGGATCTGCCGGTACATACGCAAACAGTGACCAAAATATGGTGGGAAGCGGCAAAGTGACTGGGCTGGAGGGACAGACTGACAGAGATGTCCCCAATTCCACCCAAAAACAAGATGCTGGAATTCCAGTTTTCACATTCACATCAGGTAACCAATCTTAGGGGTGGCACAAGTGCAATTTGTGTAAATTGCATCAAAAACCAGGCAAAAAGTGGGGGTGACCATGCCAAAAAGGGGCACTTTCCTACTGCGAAATCGAGATGAAACTGCTAAATGTGCCCGACAAACATGTTGTGAATTATTACTTCAGCATGCAAGAGAATGTAATATGGACCTCCTAAACGAAATATAATACAGATAGAAAAAAAGCTTCTGAACTACACATACATATGCTCATGACCTCAGCTGCGATCTAACAGAGGCCATTACAACTTGTCAGAACCTCATTCAGAGGGCCAAGGGGCAAGCTGGAGCAACTGCCCAAACCGTGGGGGTTGAGGCCTTTTACTCCTGATATCCCAGGGCCCCACCACCTGTGGATCATGAGTAACTGGGTCAAGTACCCATCCAGCAATTGACTCTCAGTGGTAGCCCGGGTCGAGCAGTCTATGGCTTCTCGGGGAAGGAGCGAGACGGGGATAGGAAGGTAGACAAGGGGGGGGGGGGGGGGGGGGGGGGGGGGGGGAGACAAGACAACTCAAAATACGTTTAACAACAGCAATAAATGATTGCCTAGTCAAATACTAGCTTTTATGAAAAAGGAGCATTCATATGCCAAAACAAAGTAAAATACGAAATAAACAAACCATACACACAGTCCATGGAGGTCAAGGCTCTAGTGTTTTATAGGTGTATTCCTAAGTCCCACTCCCCTTTCACTAGCTGTAGTGGTTATTCCCTGTTCATTAAATGCAACACTCAGTTTAAGCCCCACTAGTAGTCCAAATCTCAGGAGTCCGACTCTTTATTAAATTCAAAAGTGTTGCAGCACCAAAGCGCTATATGGCAGGCAAGTTTCCCTGGGGTAGTCTATCTGTAAATCAGTCTTGCACGCACCAGCAGTAGCTGAGTGACCAGAGTCTCTAAGCGTGCCCCCTTCTCAGTAGCTGAAGCGTCTGTCTCTGGTAAGTACCTCCCAGATGGGCCGGGAAGGGCAGTGGTTGGATGTCCTCGAACTCCCCACTTGGTCCTGTAGAGTCTGCGGACCAGGAATCCTTCCACCAAGTGGGGTAGGGGGAGGGGGGGGGGGGGGGGGGGGATTGGGCCTGTTATGGTCGTCATGGCAGCAATCTTAATGGCGGCCACTTCTGGCATACGGAGTAGAAGACTTCGAACCTACATATCGGCGAAGACCCGATAGGTGCAGCAAAAACCATGGCTCATTTCATGGTGGCCCTCCCCAGACAAAGGGGTATTGCCAATTTTACCCTGCACAAGGGCAACAACTCAATTGGTGCAGCAGTCTCCTCACACCTATCTATAGGGATCCAGTCATCCGGATCCCCCATTGGAACTTTGTCTCTCGGATGCTCTCTTTATTATTCACAATACTCACTGGTCTTGGCAAGCACTGGTGCTCCATAAGCAGGGGGTTTTGGAGTCGGCGGATGATGTCCCCTCACCCAACTGGGAGAATGTCAGTCCTGGTCACAGGCAGATGTCTTGCATAGCTTCTCCTCCGCACACAGCCTGGCTTCCTGTTTGATAACTGACAATTTTGCTGGCTTTGAGCTTCCCTTTCTTAAAGTCAATTTTCAGACACCAAATGGGATTTAGAGTTTGAATCATTGAAGTTTATGTTGGGGATGTGCTTCCTTTTGATGAGCCCTTTCCTCTGCTCTGCAGTCTGGGACGTAGAAGCCTGGATCACCAGGCTCTCGGGGGTGGGGTGCACGGACAGAAAGCTAGGGTCGCCCAGAGCTGGGCGGTGGCATCGGACCACGTTCCGATCCACAGGGGGCACTGTGGAGGACTTGGACAAGGTGCCTATCAGAACGTCCGTGAGGGCCTCATTGAAAGGCAGTAGAGGCTCCGAAGAGCTTACTGGTGGCTGAACCACCTCAGTGAGGAGGTTAGTCCTCAAGGCCGCAGCAGGGAGTTCAAGAGCCAAGGTCTTGGCTGCCCTGCGCAACACGACACCATACGTAGCACCCTCCTCCGTAGCCATGGAGGGAGGAGAGATGAATCCAGTGTCAGGCGATTTGTCCAAACCACTGGCCTCCCCTAGCTCATCTGCCCAGTCCTGGCTCAACTGGCACTGCTGTGCCAGAGTGTCCTCAGACCCCTCCCAGTCCTCCCCTTCATCCGTGTCCTGGTAAACAGGCTGGAAGGACGGAGCCGGGTCATAGGTGAAGGCCTAAACCATCAACGCCGGAGACGGCGCCGAGCAGCGCCATTCCGACGCCGGACCCAGAACGGTGCTGAAACTGGGGCAGACTTCGTCCGAGGACGGCGCCAGGAGCCACACCATTGGGGTCGGCGCCAGTGGAGGAGTCCTAAGGTCATCTGGCGTCGACCCGGATCCACGCCCGGATCCCACGGGGACCGGTGATGTCGGGATCGAAGTCGACGACGGCGCCAGGGCCGTAGCACCCGACGGCGCCGGGGCTGGAGCCACCGGCCCGCAAAGGCCACAAGTCGGATCTGCAGGGCCCGAAGGCGCGCCGGCAGGCCTCAACGGAGGGAAGTGAGTCCTCATGGCAATGAGGAAATCACAAATCTCCTCTGGCATCGCTAGCAGGCCAGGGACCGGTAGGTATGGGCCTGGAGGCGGTGCCTGCGGCTCCAATGGAGCCGTGCAGGCGGTGTCTCCCAAACTCTCAGCCGCGTCGCACGAGCGGTGAGGGGAGTCTGAAGAGTGATGTTGCATCTTCGATGACTTCTTGAAGCGCCTCGACTTACCGGAGGACTTGGAGCCCGACAAGTGTTGGCGATGACTCGACGAGCGACGACTGCCGGATCTCGAGAAGCTTGCGGGACTGCTCCCGCCTAGCTTTCGAGGTCAAGGCCCGGCAGTCGGGGCACGACTTGTTGTTGCGGTCGGCCATAGACAGTAGAGACATCGATGGTGGGGGTCGGTGACCGATATCAGGCGGTGACAGGCATCACACGGCTTGAACCCAGTCATCCCTATGGCAAAAGGAGTCGACTCAATAAAAAAGAGAGCCAAAATAGATCAAAAAGTTAGTCAAAAAATAACTAAGAGTACTGCTTTTCCCGGATCTGCGCTAGCTGGCGCGGAAAAAAGAAAAACTGACGTCAGCACGCGAGGGCGGCGTCTAAGTACTCCGATGACGTCATTCCAGCGATCAGGACGCCGACGACAGATGCGGAGCCGCAGACGACGCCTACCGATGTGCAAAGGTACTGCTGACGATAACTTTCTGGATCCAGTCTGACGCCTGGGGATATTCTAAGGTAAGGAATCTAACACTAACCTGTTTCTTTCAGATTAGGCCTGTTGAGCAAAGTACCCTATATCCTAGTAGCGGTCCGTTGCATGGATCTGAGGCGTAGAAACATCGCGCGGCCGAAGCAATGCAAGAGGCTGTGGTGCGCAGTCCTGTTGCGTTGATGTTCCATTTGAGGGGGGTTGCGATGCGAAATCCAGGCGTCGAAGATGCGGTGCACAGCTGGCAATGATGCATCTGTTCTGCGAGGCTGAGATGCGGAGGTCAGTGTCGTCATCGAGCTGCCATCGACGAGGGATGTGAGAACCTGGGTCGGAGATGCGCCACACCATTGGCGATGCGCCACACCATCGGCGATGCGTCTATTCGACATGTGAGAGTGATGCCGACCATCTGTGCCGGGCCCAACTCCACTCAGCAGTGGTGATGCGTCTGTTCTGCTCGAGGAGGCTCCTCTCAGCTGAGGAAATGTGTTGGGATCACGGATGCGCCACCCAGCCGTGGAGATGCGTCTATACGGCTCGAGGATGCACGGCTCAGCAGAAAAGATGCATTGGTTCAGCTGATAAGCACCTTAGGCCCACTTCCAAGGGTCCAGAACTGGGGTGGGGGGGGGGGGGGAGGGGGGCGGAGTGGCACCACTCGACAGGGTACACTCACAGATGGATGGCATAGTCCAGGTATTGTATTGTATTTTGGATTTATAAAGCGCATTAACCCAACGAGCATTCTGGCGCTGCGGTACAAATACTCCATCACCACAGATACCAGGCTCACTGGTTGCTAATCTCGGCCAGTACTCTAGGGAAAAGCCAGGTTTTGACTTTGCCCCTAAACTTTATCATATCATGCATCTGTCTTAACGAATAGTTTCTTACCTGTCGGTGTAGTTTTGCAGCTTGATGATCTTTCTGGATTCACTATGCTGTGCATTATCCCACTCCTGGGTGCCATCTTCGGATTCTTTTTTCTCGTGTTCGTCTTGTTACCGAAGTTATGGCAATGTTCAACTAAAGTTTTTTCACCGCTTTAACCTTTAAGGCTTCTTTTCCAAGTATTGTCTTTGTTTCAACCACCTTATCTCTCCAGCCTCATCTTTCTGGCGGAGGTGGGTGAGTTCGCTAGTGAATCCAGAAAGATCAAGCAGCTGCAAAACTACACAGACAGGTAAGAAACTATTCGTTTTGCAGCGTGAATCTTTCTGGATTCACTATGCTGTGCATAGACTTTGTAGCGGTTTCTCATGTTTGTGGCGGCTGGGTGGAAGATGAGCGTTGGTTATTGAATATGTGTTGAAGCACCCTTTGTCCGACTTGTGCTTCCTTGTTCATCTGTATATCCACACAGTAGTGCTTCGTGAACGTGTGCACAGAAGCCCATGTTGCCGCCAGGCATATGTCCTGAATTGGTGTGATAGCTAGGAAAGCTATTGTGGCTCCTTTTTTCTTGGTAGAGTGGGCACGTGTCCCCTCTGTTAGTTCCTGCCCTGCCTGCTTGTGGCAGAACTGTATTGTTTGGGCGATCCATCGCGCAATTGTTCCTTTAGTTACTAGTTTCCCCATGAAACTGTTAGCGAAGGACACAAAGAACTGCTTTGTTTTCCTGTGTTCCTTTGTTCTCTCAATGTAGTGCATGACTGCCCTTCTGTCGTCCAGAGTGTGCAATGCCCTTTCAGCTCTTGTTGCCGGTTTTTGGAATAAACTCGGTATCTGTATAGTTTGTTTCAAGTGGAACCTTGACACCACCCTTTGCATGAAGTGTGGGTCCGTTCTCATCACCACCCTATCGATGTGTATCTGTATGTAGGGTTCCTGTAGTGTTAGCACCTGCAGTTCGCTCACTCTGCGCAATGAAGTGATTGCTACCAGGAAAGATGTTTTCATGGTCAGCATTTCTAGGGAGGCCTTGTGAATCGGTTCGAAAGGTTCCTTCATGAGTTCCGTTAGGACTAGGTTAAGGTTCCATGCAGGTGGTGGCACCCTCTTTGGCGGTGCGATCCTCTTTGCTCCCTCCAGGAATCTCTCAACGACCTGTGATGTGAAGAAACTCTTGCACGTTTCTCCTCTCGTGTAAGCGACTATCGCTGCCAAGTGAACCCTCAGTGATGATGAGCTCAGATTTTTGTCGAGCAGGTGCGTGAGGTACTTTAGCACTGTGGAGTCTTTTTTCCTCTTATTGTGTAGCTTTTCCCTCCTGCACCACAGTGTAAATCTCTTCCATTTCGCTACGTAGCACTTCCGTGTGCTGGGTCTTCGTGCCTCCCGAAGTACCCTCAGGGTGCTTTCTGGCAGTTTCAAATGCACAAACTCTATGTCCTCAGGAGCCACGCTACGAGGCTCAGGCTCTCTGGCTCTGGGTGCAGCACTTCTCTGTTTTGCATGGAGAGTAGGTCCTTTCTTCTCCCGAATCTGTGGGGTGCACTCTGTGTCATCTCCATGAAATGAGAGTACCATGTCTGCCTGGCCCACTGTGGTGCCACCAGTATCAGGGTCATGTTGCTCGCTCTGCACTTGCTGAGTCTCTATTGTATCAGTGGTATCGGGGGGAAAAGCGTAAGCAAATGTCCTGGACCAGTCTATCCATAGGGCATTCTCAAGGGAGCCCTCCCCGGGCTGTCTGGATGCGAAGTTTTGGCATTTTGCATTCTGGCATGTTGCAAATAGGTCTACCGACGGTGTCCCCCACCTGTCGAAGAGCCTTCTCGTCTCTTGTGCATTGAGTTCCCACTCGTGGGATGCCGATGTCTGTCTGCTGAGCCAGTCTGCTTCTACATTGTCCTTTCCTGGCAGATGTATGGCTAGCAGGTCTATCTTGCGTGGGATGGCCCATCTCCATATCTCCTGTGCTAGTTTTGAAAGTGGGGCTGATTGTGTACCCCCTTGCTTGTTGATGTAAAACATCGCTGTTGTGTTGTCTGTCTGGATCAACACTCTCTGGTTGTACAGTTTTGTTTGGAAGGCCTTTATGGCTATGAAAACGGTCTTCAACTCCAGGTAACTGATGTGTCTGACCGCATCTGCTGGTGTCCACAGGCCTCTTACTTCGAGTTTCTCCATGTGAGCGCCCCATCCCCTCTGGGACGCGTCTGTGGTAATGGTCACTGTTGGCGTTGGTTGCGTCAGAGGCTTCCCCCTTGTTATGTTCCCCATGTTCCACCATGCCATCTCTTTCTGCACTGCGTGCGTTACAACCACTAAATCCTCCCAACGACCTGTAGCTTGTGACCATTGCTCCTGTAGCCATTCCTGTAAAGGTCTCATGTGGAGCCGTACGTTTGGCACTAGGTGTATGCATGATGCCATCATGCCCATGATTTTGCTCGCTGCCCTCGCTGTCCGAGCTTGCCCCTTCTGGTAGAGCTACGTCTCCCTCACGAGCGCTGTCCTTCTCTTCTCGCTGGGGAACACCTTGCTCTGTAAGGTGTCGATCTGTGCTCCCAGGAAGATTTTTATTTGTTTTGGTTCCAGGGAGGATTTTCCCCAATGGATGGAGAATCCTATGTTCATCAGTATGCTGGTCACTCTCTGTGCGTGCTGCTTGCATGTTTTGTATGAGCTTGCTTTGATAAGCCAGTCGTCCAGGTAAGGGTACACGTGTATCCCTTCCCTTCGTAGGTGTGCTGCGACTGTTGCGAGGCATTTTGTGAAAACCCTTGTTGCCGATTTGAGCCCGAACGCCAGGGTTGGGAACTGGTAGTGGTCTTCTCTGATGATGAATCTGAGGAGGTGTTTGTGGCCCCTGTTCATTGGGATGTGCAGGTAGGCATCTTTTAGGTCTATGGTGACCATGAAGTCCCCACCTTGCAATTGAGGAAGTACCTCTTGTAGGGAGGTCATCTTGAATCTCTGCGTTCTTACGAACTTGTTTAAGAATCTTAGGTCCAGGATGGGTCTCATATTTTCGTCCACCTATGGTACCAGGAAGTATGTGGAGTATACGCCCTTGTTCCTTTCCCTGTAAGGTACTGGCTCTATGGCTTGTTTTTGCAGGAGCTCCTTTGCTTCCTCCCGAAGGAGCTTTAGGTCTTTCCTCGCTAGTGGCCTTCTTTTTGGCTTCCTGTCCATTGGCTTTCCCTCCAACTCTATGCAGTACCCGTACTGTATGATGTGGAGTCCCATTTGTCTGATGTTATACTCTTCCACTCCCTGAAGAAGTGTTTCAGTCTTCCTCCCACTGGTCTCACATGTACGGAGGTGTCTAGTTCGTGTAACTCCTGTCCGATGTGTTTCTGCTCCACCTTGGGAGTTTTTGCTTGGGTGGGCACATGGAGTTTTATTAAGTCACTTAGAGGCGGGCTGCTGTCCCCCTCTCTTATTTTGCCCACGTCCATTCCCTCTCCCGCGAAAGGACTGGCCTCTTGGTTGGTACTGCCAGGACTGTTTTTGCTGCCCCTGCTGTGTCTGGGCGTCTGCTTGGTGGGCTTGCTGGAACACCTGGTGTGATGTCCCTGGCTGGTTTCCTCCCCTCCCATTAGGTCTTCGTGACGGGGTGCCCCTTTTAGTACCTTTGAACTGTAATGCCCCCATGCATCTTGCAGTCTCGTTATCCTTTTTCAGTTGGCTGATTTTCTTGTCAACTGGGGCCGCGAACAGCGTTTCTCCATTGAACGGTGTGTTGAGGATGCTGTGCTGTACTTCTGGCTTGAAGCCCGAAATCCTGAGCCAGGCCTGTCTTCTCTCCGTGATGCCCATCATCATGAGCCTGCTGGAGATGTCTGCTCCGTCCAGGGCAGTCTTGAGGCAAGAATTGGCTACATTCTTCCCCTCTTCGACAAGGTTTTCAGCTCTTTGCTTGAATTCCTGTGGCATGTTCTTTATTAACTGGCCCAGCTCTTCCAGGATCTGGTATTGGTGCCTGTGGAGCAGTGCATTTGAATTTGCCATGCGCCAGTGCATTGCGGCATTCCGTTCAATTCTTCTCCCCACCAGGTCCATCCTCTTGCTTTCTTTGTCTGGAGGTGGCCCAGAGGTGGTAGGCACATTGGCCCTCCTTCTTGCCGTGGCTGCGATGATGGAGTCTGCTGAGATCGATCCCTGAATGTAGGGTGGGTCCTTGGAGGAATGTTTATACTTTTTCTCCGTCCTGGGAGTGACTGCTTTGCATGTAGCTGGTTCCTTGAAAGCCTCTTTTCCCTGTGCCATGACACTGTCGAGCATGGGCAGGAACTGGCTCCTTGTTTGTGTAGGGAGCAGTGTCTCAAGAAGGAAGTCTGCTTTCTGCTTTTCTTCGTCGAGTTTTACCTTGAAAACTGCAGCCGCATTCCTGATGACTGTGTTGTAGACTCCGATGTCTTCTGGCGGCGAGGGCCTCGAGGGATACGTGTCGACGGCTTCCTCTGGACTTTCGGTGTCGACGTCCTGCCAGTCTACTTCCTGAGTCTCCAAGGATGCAGACCCGAGGAGTGTCCTGCGGTCGTCGTCTCCTTCATCCTAGTAGTAGGAGGCCTCCTCCTCTTTTTGGTCGTCGAAGGT
This sequence comes from Lissotriton vulgaris, assembly GCF_964263255.1. Classification (NCBI taxonomy): domain Eukaryota; kingdom Metazoa; phylum Chordata; class Amphibia; order Caudata; family Salamandridae; genus Lissotriton; species Lissotriton vulgaris. The sequence goes on along the minus strand of NC_141693.1, from coordinate 1,058,936,864 downwards.
CTCAACGCCACCCGACTGTCTTTCGATGTCGTAGTCCTCCTCCTCCGTTTCCTCGACCACCTGTACCCTAGGTTTCGTCGGGATTGTGTATTCCTTCATCCTGGCGTCAAAATCTTTTTTCCGCTGCAGGATGTTTTCCATCTCGGCCTCGAGGCATCTTTTCTTTTTCTCCATTTCGTCCGCGTGGTCTGCGTCGAATGGATCGGCCGCTCTTTTCGGCGCCGAGCCGACTTTCGTCGACAAAGGTTTCGGTGCCGAGCTGGCTCTCGGGTCCTTCGTCGATGCTGAAGCGCCCTTCGGGTCCCTTTCCCTCGGCGTCGAACGCTCCTTTTCGGGGGCAATTTTCGACGTCTTCTGCTGTTCTCCAGCTTTCGGCGCCTGGGAGTCCTTCTCAGAGGATCCGCTGTGCCTTGGTGTAGCCGCAGACGCCGAAGTTTTCGGCGTCGGCGCTTTCGAGGTTTTGCCCTCAATATTTCGAGGCTCGGGGTCTCTCGGTGCCTTAGGGGCCGTAGAGTCTCCTACCTTCTTTGGAGTCTTCGTAATATCGGTCTCTACGACCGTGTAGCCGTCGTCTTCGGCGGCGGCGTTGTCCTCCTCTTCCGATGATAGCCCCAGGTCTCGAAGGGACGGTGGCTGTCCCTTGCCCTGCATGGTGGCGTTGGCTATCCTCTGTCTCTTTCTCACTCGAAGAGTCTTCGGCGTGAAGGCGGAGTAGGCGTTGCAGTCCTCGCTCTCGTGGTCGACCGATAGGCAAAGGTTGCAGACCGGGTGCTGGTCCTTCTGCGCGTACTTGTGGTGGAAGTTACGGCAGAATTTGAAAGGAGTGTTGTCCATCTCATGCATTCAGGGGGCCCCCTGAGCTTGCATTTTTCGATGGACGTCGAAGTTCTTGAAGTTCTTCTTCTCCTTCGTCGTCCTCTTCGATGATGTAGTCTCCTGTAGTCTTCTCAATCTCTTTTCTTGCAAAAAGTGTGTATTTTCTTCTTCTTTCTCCAAAAATGTCTGGAGCCCTTTCGGGAACGATCCAGACCCAACCGCGGAAAAAAGAATCTGAAGATGGCGCCCAGGAGTGGGAGCTTCCGCAGGAAGCGTGCCGACGTCACCGGAAATACACCAAAAGGTGGGATGTCGACGCCCACCTGGGCTACAAAAAAAACAAGCATTTACAATGCAATAGGTCTCGCATTATTAAAGTTTGAGCTATTGGCATTGTAAATGACAATGTCTTTTATTCATTTGTTTTTAAAATCTGCAATCGGTGCATAAACATGCACTTTGAATGTATAGTCCATGCTTACACTGAGCAAGGCTGGCAGTAAAAGAGACTGCCAGCCTTGCTTCTCATAAGCATAGACTATAAGTACAAAGTGCTTGTTTATGCACCGATGCAAACAAATAAAAGGCATTGTCATTTACAATGCCAATAGCTTAAACTTTAATAATGCGAGACCTATTGCATTAACAGTGAACCGTAAAAAGAGGGTGAAGAGGTACTAAACCATGTAAAGTCCTATCAAGGAGACCTCTGAGATGCTAGTGGGGCTGGGGAGAGTCCGCAACAAGTCAGGCAAAAGAGAAGAAAGTCAGACCTTTGGAAAAAATAACTCACAGCGGATTTTCAAAATGGTGCCACTCTGGCAAGAGGTTTCACAGAAGGACATGAAAATAAAGACATTTATAAACGGAAGGAACTTATTAAGAAGCATAAAGCCTTTAAAATAAAAAGTCTTGCCAGGGTGTATCTAAAAAGGGGACTTCTTGGGACGGAGGCAGAGTGAGAGGCACTATTCGCAGACTCGAGTGTGCTTGTCCTGTTTGCCTGGCCTGGCCTTGGAGATAACTTCCTGTGCTGAAGTGCACTTACGCCGCTGCGGCAAGTGCCTCTTGAATGGTAACAGCTGGATGACAGCGGATTGCCTGCCTCACCGCGCTGGACTTTGGACAACCTGCATGTTAATGGCCGGGTGGCTGGCTTAGCAAAGCGCCTTGAGGTCGCAGGGCCCTTGCAACAGCGCGCCGCAAGCGTTCGAGAGCCCTGTCTGTGCAGGAGTGTGCATAATACTGCAAGCACCGTTGGCTGACTTGTAATCTCTCTTTTTTTACAACTGAGGAGAGACATCTCTCAGCCAGGCGGAGGATGTCACGTCCACAGCATTACAGATTAACCACCCATATGGTAGGTTTATCTAGAGGGGGCATCTCTCGAAATTGCAGCCTGCAGCACTACACGGATAAATTGCACCCAATCAACGCACAGGTTGACGTCACGCCGATCCAGCGAGAAACGTGCCAAGAGAAAATTCTGTCGGCTAATGCACCTGCTGCGAGTAACCAGAACGCCTCCAGTTGAAATCTTGCCACAAAAAAACTATGCTTCGGGCTGGTGGTGACCCCGATATTTACATTTCTGTGATACCACGAGTCAGCTTCCTTCCTAAAAGTGAGGTAAACAAGGTCTTCCAAGATGCAGTCAATCAACCCCACCTCCCCTGTGTAGTTTATAAACCTACTTTACAGCAGCATGCAAAGGGCTACGTTTATAAACTGCATGCAAGGGGCTGTGTCTGTGTGTGTGTGTATGTGGGGGGTTGTTAACCTTACTTATGGAACGCTGTAAAAACAAGTGTCACAGATGGTTTGTCGAAATGACACGCAGTGTGCGTGTCACTGATGAGGTAATGTTTTCCGGAATGACACCTTGTGTGCGTCACTAATGGTTTGCCAAAATGACACGCAGTGTGCGTGTCACTGATGAGTAATTCAGCTTTGTTAGTACTTACATTTATTTAACGGAAGAGTTCCGATGTGCTTCCTGTATGTTGCTAGGTTACCGGTTTTACAAAATGGAGTTACGTTTCTTGACCCCCTGCGTGACCTTGCACCGGTGTCTACGTGCTTGACGTCGTCAATTGTGACGATGTGCTGTAAATTGCGTCCATTCAATAACGTAGAGCATTCGAAATCACCGCCGCAGCCCTGCTCCGTGAAAACCGGAAGTCAGGCACTTTTGGCCGAGACGGGGGCGGGGCCTGCAATCCAGCAGGAAGTTCCGCCCGCCACCGTCGAGGAAGCAGTGAAGCCGGCCAAATCCGACCAGCGCTGAAGAGGAGACACGGAACACGCCGAAAGAGCCCGGTGAGTGGGAGGGGAGGGGAGGGGAGGGGGGGCCAGGGCTAATGTGAAGGCCTGTGTGTGTATGCATGTGTGCATGCGTGTGTGTGTGTGTGTGCATGTGTGTGCGCATGCGTGACTGTGTGTGATTGAGAGAATGCGAGGCAGGGGATAGTGTGCCTGCGTGTGCATGCGCGCGCCTGTGTGTGTGTGCGTGCGTGCATGCAGAGGGGTGGGGGCTGCCTGTGTCTGTGTGTGAGCGAGGGCTTGCGCCTGTGTGTGTGCGTGCGTGCATGCAGAGGGGTGGGGGCTGCCTGTGTCTGTGTGAGAGCCAGGGCTTGCACCGCGCATGCGCAGCTATCAGACGCGCGCTCCCGAGGTGAAATCTGACAATGGGAAAGCGCGCGTCTGATAGCTGTCCGCTCTCCTAAATACGGGCAGCATAAGTTGTCGAGCTGATGCATTCATGCTTCGCATGAATGCCACATCAGCTCGACCTAAAAAAGAGACTACGAATCCGGACCCAACCACAAGACCGCAGAATAATGCACAGCATAGTGAATCCAGAAAGATTCACGCTGCAAAACTCAACTGGCAGACTATTCCAGAGGCGTGCTGCAGCATAGCTAAAGGTTCTTCCGCCGGATTTAGCTTTCTTGATCTTGGGTATATTCACCAGATTAGTTGCGGAAGACCGAAGGCTCCGTGTGGGATTATACCAATTAAACTTAGACTGCAGCGGTATTGGTCTCATCCTGTGTAGTGCCTAAAAGACAATTCACGGTGACTTGAGAATTGAATCCTCTGGAGTATCGGAAGTCAATGCAGCTCCGACAGTGCCAAAGATGTAGATGACCGACGTGTTCTAGACAGGGCCAATTTAGCCGCCACCGTCTGTACTCTCTAGAGTCTCCCAATTAGGTACCTAGGTGTTTCCAGCAGTAGCGCGTTTCCATAGTCAAGTCGGCTCAGAATAACGCTCCTAACTACATGCGCTCGCACCTGGTACGGGAGTAATGGCAGGATCTTCCGGAGAGCTCTGATGAGCGAAAAACAGCTTCCCACAATTTTATTAACGTGAGTTTCAAGATTCAATGTATTATTAAAACTGACCAAGATTACGTACCGTCGTGACGGGTAGCAGACGTGTCTCCGTGGTAATGGGCCAAAAACCCAAAGGGAGGGAACAGGGGACTTTACCTGCTGCACAGCAGAGTATCTCAGTTTTTTCACAGTTGAATTGTAAAGAGTTGTTTTTCAGCCAGTGCATAGTTTCTAACATACAGGTGTGGAAATTTTCCAGCGAGACTGCAAGATTACCCTCCAATGAGACAATAAGCTGTGTATCGTCAGCGTAGTTTACCAAGCTAACCCCATAGGGCTTAATAATCGAGATGAGGGGGCTCATATAGGTGTTAAATAATATTGGGCTGATTGCAGAGCCCTGGGGATACCGATACAAGGTTGCAAAAAAATGCAAGGTTGTTGGAAGCCGGTTATGTCTCTGAGGCTTCAGATCAGGAGGCCAGCCAACTATCCCTTGGAGATACTCTGGATTATGGGTTGAAGAGATGCATATCCAGTCCCTCTCATCCAGGCAAGAGGGCAGCAGGTAAGCACAACAAATAAGGAGCGCAGCAGAGTAGCAGTCCTTTCAGCAGTACAGAAAACCTTATTCCTGGTAGAGTATCCACAGGTCCAGAAGTGTATTGAAGTAGTGGTGTTGGAGGTTCTTCGTTTATACACAGTTGTGCCTTTGAAGTGGGTAGAAACTTCTAGAGACATACCTTTAAAGTGCACAAGTGCCCTGCCATCTCTGGCTCCAGACCAACTACAGGGTGTAGACACCCCTTTGTCTGGGGACAGGACACAGTCTAGTCAGGTGTTAGTGAGGCTGGGTCCAGCTCCTAGCGCCCATCAGGACAGCCCACTCAGTCACATCTAAGCTCCCATTGTATTTGGCTGTCTAGGTGGAATACACAAAGCTTAACTGCCAACTACACCTGGTCATGTGGTCAGAGACAGGCTGCAGGCACCAAAAGACTAAAGCAAGAAAATTGCCAACTTTCTGAAAGGTGCATTTTCAGAATGGTAATTCAAAATCTAACTTCACAGCAAGTTGGAATTTTAAATTTGGATTCCACAGACACCAAAAATTGACAGGTTATATTTTCCCATTTCAGACACTGCTCTTATAAAATGTAATAAAGTAATCCCAATGTATCCTCAGGGACATATAGGCCTTGCAGTAGTTGAAAAATTAATTGAGTTTTTCACTACCAGGACATGTAAAAATTCATAACGTACACATCATGTTTTTTGAATTACATTACACTCTGCCCTTTGGGCTGTCCAGGGCCTGCCCTAGGGGTGACTTATAAGCACTAAAAAGGAAGGTTTGGGACTGGAAAGAGGTTTACCATGCCAGGTTGATATGGCAGTTTAAAATTGCACGCAAAGGCTCTGCAATGGCAGGCCTGGGACATCTTCAAAGGCTACTTAGGTAGGTGGCACAATCAGTGCTGCACTCACTAGCAACATTATATTTACAGGCTCTGGGCACCTGTATTGCACTTTACTAGCGACTTATAAGTAAATTAATTATTCCACTTGGGTAAAAGCCAATTCTACCATGTTTTAGAGAAAGAGCACAAGGGTAGGAAGCTGACTCTTTATATAGCAGACCAAAATGAGGTACACTGTGTAACTAGTCGAGGTCAAACCCCAATTGTCTGACAGAGACAAAAATGATAAGAAAACAAGTTACTTACCTGTAACTTTGGTTCCCCAGTATTGGTAACTTAAATAGATTCCCATGCTTTGTATCATTCCCCGTCGTCGGAATGGGAGCCTCGGTAAATAGAAAATACCATAGTAGTAAGCACAAAGTGAAAAAATAGGCCTAGGCCTCATCTCATTTTGTAGCTTATCCACCTCTTTTTGTAAAAGAGACCAAACTTCTGCAGTAGCCAATCAGAGCAGCCTCACCCCACAGAACCTTCCTGAAGGAAGCCCAGAGCCTCAGATTTTCGTAGCCGTTGTGAACAGCTATCCCAAAGACAAGAAGACTGAGCTTTCCCAGGGGAGGTGGGTGGGCGCATGGGAATCTATGAAAGTTACCAATGCTGGGGAACCAAAGTTACAGGTAAGTAACTTGTTTTCTTGCCCCAGTATTGGAACTTTCATAGATTCCCATGCTTTGTATCAGAGTAACCAGCAGTAAAACAGAAAGCATATTTTGCAATACATGAACCTGACAATGTTACACATTTCTGACCAGAACAGTAGAAACACATAGGATCATAAAATATGACAATGCAGTAAAACAAAATATGCAATAGTAAGGCGGGATAGAAAGGAAAGCTCACCGACTTATTGGAAAAGATTCCTCAAAACTGCCTGGCCCACTGCCGCATCTTCTTTCACAGAAGAGTCCAAACAGTAGTGGCGAGTGAAGGTGTGGACACTGCTCCATGTTGCTGCTCTACAAATGTCCTTGATTGGGACACCTGCGAATAGAGCTGTCGATGAAGCCATGGACCTGGTAGAGTGAGCACGAACTGCTCGCTGCTGAGGTTTTCCAGCCGCCTGGTGGCAAAATTGTATAGCACTAGAAATCCAGCGGGAAATACAGGCTTTAGAAACTGGACACCCCTTGCGTGGAGCACTGAAAGAAACAAAAAGCTGTGAAGACTTTCTGAAGTGTTTTGTTCGCTCCAGGTAGAACTTTAGGCATCTGTGAATGTCCAAAGAGTGCAAAGTCCTTTCCGCAGGTGTGGAAGGCTGTGGAAAGAACGGTTTTAAGACTACTGGCTCATTTAGGTGGAATTCTGAGGGCACCTTTGGGATAAACTTAGGATTCGTTCTCAGGATCAGAACATTGTTCTTTAATTGTAGAAAGGGTTCTTCAATCGTGAAAGCTTGGAGCTCGCTTACTCTCCGAGCCGATGTCAGGGCCAAGAGAAGAGCCAGTTTCCAAGAAAGAAACTTAAGGTCAGACTTATGAACAGGCTCAAAAGGTGCTTTCATGAGTGATGACAAGACTAAATTCAAATGCCAGGCCGGAGGTGGCGGCCGGACTGGAGGAAAGACTCTGAATAAACCCTTCAGAAATTGTTTGATAATCCTCGCTGACCATAGAGAAGGACCTGAAGATGAACGTCGGAATCTAGAGATGGCCGCCAGATGGACTTTCACGGAAGATGGAGCCAATCCAGATTTAGCCAGTGACAGTATGTAAGGCAAGAGTTGGTGTGGAGCAGAAGTATATGGGTGTAAACCTTCTTTCCGACACCAAACACAGAATCTCTTCCATTTAGCACGATAGGTCTTGTTGGTACTAGGAGCTCGGGCCTGGGCCAAAATGTCTCTACATTCGCCTGAGAGACCTAAACCTTGGAATTCTCGGAACTCAGGAGCCACGCTGTCAATCGCAGCGACTTCAAGTCCGGATGTAGAACCTGTCCGTGGGACATCGTTAACAGTGTTGGAACAGGATGCAGTAGAACTGGCTGGTCCTGGGAGAGTAGAAGGAGTTCCGAGTACCAAAACTGTCTGGGCCATGCTGGAGCGATCAGAATCATCCTGCACGGTTCCACCTTGAGTTTGCTGATCAATTTCGGAATCAGCGGAATGGGAGGAAAGGCGTAAACAAAGGCGCCTGACCAAGCAATCAAAAGCGCATTCCCCAAGGATTCCCGATGGTGAACCCTGCTTGTGAAGGACTGGCATTTGGCGTTCTGAGGAGTTGCAAACAGGTCGATGGATGGCGTCCCCCATCGAGCAAAGAGCTCCTCCAGAACGGTCTGGTCTAGTTCCCACTCGTGAGAGACTGTCCTTTGGCGACTCAAAGCGTCTGCCTTGATATTGAGTGTCCCTGCTAGATGTTCCGCTGAGAGGGAGACATTGTTCTGGATTACCCAATTCCACAGCGTCTGGGCTTCCCTGGAGAGAGTGGAAGATCTTGTTCCGCCCTGTTTGTTTATGTAGTGCATGGCCGTGGTGTTGTCCGTACGAACCAGCACTGCACGGTTGCGAATCCTCTGAAGAAAAGCTTGTAGAGCCAGACGGATAGCGAGAAGTTCCAGAAGGTTGATATGAAACTTGACCTGGGCCGGACTCCAATGGCCGCTGACCTTTAGCTCTTGGAGGACCGCTCCCCATCCTTCCATGGAAGCATCCGTTGTCACAACCAGGGGAGATGGTGGAAGTCGGAACGACAGACCCCTGCAAAGATTGTCTTTCAGCAGCCACCAGCCGCCTGCCTTTCTCATCTCCGGGGTAACGACAATCCTGTCGTCGAAGGACCCTGTGACCTGCCGCCACTGCTTGTCCAATTGTTCTTGTAGCAGACGCATTCTGAGCCTGCAGTGTGGAACTAATGGTATGCAGGATGAAATCGATCCGAGAAGCGACTTGTACCTGCGAACTGTCAGCGTCTTTCGAGATTGAAGAAGCCGAGCTGAACAAGTTAGTTTGTTCTGGCGCTCCTCTGATGGAAAGGCTAGACAACTCTCTGTGTCCAGAATGGCCCCTAGGAACCTCACTGACCTGGAGGGGCATAGAACAGACTTTTCCCTGTTGAGTCGAAGACCCAGTTGCTCGAACAGGTCTTTGCATGATTGGACTGCAACGGACGCTTCTAGAGCAGATGGAGCCTTCAGCAGCCAATCGTCCAGATATGGAAAAACCTGAATAGCTTGCCTCCTGAGATAAGCTGCTACCGGAGCCAGAATCTTTGTGAAGATCCGCGGAGCGGACCGGAGTCCAAACGGTAGTACCTTGAACTGAAAGTGGCTCTTGCCCACTGTAAAACGAAGATATTGCCTGTGAGCTGGATGAATAGGAACGTGGAAGTAGGCGTCTTCCAAATCTAGGGTCGCCATGTAATCCCCCGGATTGAGGAGACGAAGGATGTCCTGAAGAGTGACCATCCTGAAGGACAACTTTACGAGATAAGTGTTGAGCTGCCGTAGATCTAAAATTGGACGCCACTTGTCCTTTGTCTTCCGAACCAGGAAGAACCTGGAATAGAACCCTTTCCCCTTCTGAGAAAGGGGTACAGGCTCTACCGCCCCCTTGGTGAAAAGTTGGTGGGCTTCGAGATGAAGGAGCTTGAGATGTTTGGGAGGAAAGGCATCCGGCGCTCTTGTGGGAGGAAGGTCTTGAAACTCCAACGTGTGTCCTTCTTTGACGATTTGTAGGACCCACTGATCCGATGTAATTATCATCCAGTTGTTGAGGCAATGGGTAATCCTGCCCCCCACTGATGTGAATGAGGGAACAGGAACAGTGGAAAGAGCCACCTGGCCGCTATTGTTTCCTGGTGTTGTCTCTCCTTTGCTGCCCCTGGCGTCCTCTAGGCTGCTGGCGAGAGAAAGAACCCCTCTGAGAGTACTGCGGTTTATATGTCTGGCTAGACCGAGAGCCAGAAGAGTAGCGATTCTGATTTCCTCCTCTATAAGAGGAAAAGCCTTTTCCTCTAGCTCCTCTGAAGGGTACTTTGCGATACTGCAATGTTCCTAAGGACTTAGCTGTATCGGTGTCCTTTTTAATGCCTTGCAGGGCCTCATCGACGTGCTTGCCAAACAGCATCTCTCCATTGTATGGCAGATCCAAGATTTTGTTCTGCACTTCTTGCCTGAACCATGTGGCCTTTAACCACCCTTGGCGTCGTAGCACCGCCGAACCGGCAAGTGCTCGAAATGCGGTGGTCGCAATATCCATTGCGACATCAATGACTTCCGAGGAAGCCCGCTCCCCTTCAAGCAAAATCTTCCTCACTTCCTCTTTAGAAGAATCCTGCAATTCCTCTATAAATGGCGTAAGGTCGCACCACATCTGGCGATCATAGCGTCCCAGAATTGCTAAAGCATTGGCTGCTCTAACCAGAAGACTTGCCATTGCTGAAAATCGTTTGCCTACATTGTCCAGGCGTCTGCCCTCCTTATCTTGCGGTGTAGTCAGTGGCGTAGAAGGATTTTTAGATTTGCTTTGGGCGGCCTGAGAAATGACCGAGTCCGGTTTCGGTTGGCCAAGCAAACATGCCGGACTGCCATCAGGTGCTTTGGACTTCTTCTCTAGTCTTGGTAGCACCGGGAGGACTGTGGCCGGGTTGTGCATAGCCTTCAAGCCCTCAGACCAGACATGCTCAATGATTGGTATTGACCGTACTGATTTCCTGAATGGTTCTTTAAAGTCATATAGGAAACATTCCGATTGAACCGTGGTCACTGGGAGACCAAATCTTTTGGAAGCCCGTTCCATTAGGTTGTGAAAACCTCCAACGTCCGCTGGAGGCGAGGTATTGCTGTCTGGATCTGCGTTGTCTGGATCCGCCGGGTCAGTAGGGTTCCAAGGAGTCTGTTGATCCTGATCAGGATCCGCTTGTTGGTCTGCATCCGAAGAAGCAGTGTCATCATCAGTATCCTGCACTTGCACCACCTCTTGTGGGCGCTCCTCCGGCACAGTGGAACGCTCTCTTGTAGGAACAGAGTGGTCTGCTACAGGTTGCAATGTCTGAGGCGGAGGCGTGGGAGGTCGCACTCGTTGAGCCTCCTGAGGAGTAGGGAAACGCTTCCGGTAGTCCTGCAACATAAGTTGTAGATCCGCAACCAACGTGGAGGGCATCGCCACCATCCCCTCTGGTAGCTGACGCACAGGCTGCTGTACCGGCATCTGCCTGGTAGTAGTGTGCTCTTCCTCATAATAATGTTCCGGAACATATTGCTGGTGTTCCATTTCCCCTTTCTCAGAACTGACATCCTGAACCTTAACCCGTAGGTCAGACGGGCTATAAGCCTGTCCGAATTCACTGAAAGTCTCTTCATCAGAGTCATCCTCCAACAGCAGACTAGGTGGAAATTTCTGAACCTGTCGCGGAGACGTCATCTCTGGCGTTATTAGCTTCTTTTTACGTGAAAAAACAATTTTTTCAGAACCTTCCGTCGTCGACGACATCGTCGACGAGGTCGAAAAAGAATCCAAGTAGTTGAAGAAATAGTCAGAAAAACTGAAGAAAACTGAGCAGAGCTCAATGGAGACTCCCTTGCACAACGTGCGGTAGAAAATCTGAGGCTCTGGGCTTCCTTCAGGAAGGTTCTGTGGGGTGAGGCTGCTCTGATTGGCTACTGCAAAAGTTTGGTCTCTTTTACAAAAAGAGGTGGATACGCTACAAAATGAGATGAGGCCTAGGCCTATTTTTTCACTTTGTGCTTACTACTATGGTATTTTCTATTTACCGAGGCTCCCATTCCGACGACGGGGAATGATACAAAGCATGGGAATCTATGAAAGTTCCAATACTGGGGCAACCTAAATGCTCTCTTTTGTGGTAGTGTGGTCGTGCAGGCAGGCTCATCAGAGGGCAGTGTTAAGCATTCATTGCACGCACAAAGGTTGTTACTGAGACACTTACTCAAAGAAATTTGACACCAATTTATACAAATAATACTGAATTTTATATGAATTTGGATACCAAGATCATCAGAATTGGGTAATAATTTGAGATATGAATTTTTACAGGTTTCAAAAGTTCACACTTAGCGCAACTTCTTGAGCGGTAATGTTATCCTATGGGGGAAAAACATATACTGCATTCTGGCACTTGTCATCTGCTTACGGGACCCTTCTCCTGGACGTATGGTGAGTATGGGGAAAGTCCAAGGCAGCACAAACAGGTCACCTTGGGCGCCACTGGGCGGTCAGATGCAGAGCTGCGTTTCAGTGTCAGTTGGCCCCATCAAGTCTATGGGGAGTGGTCCGGTAAGAAAGAGGCTGCATGCTAGGACTGTTCTGATCTTCTTGATGCGTGGTACTGTCACAAGGGAGAGCTGGGCTGAGCGGAGGGATCTTTGGGGGTGTGGAAAGAGGCGGATGTTCATGTTGGTGGGCCCGGTGTGGTGAAGGGCCTTGGGGGTGTGGGTGAGAAGCTTGAAGGTGATTCTCTTCTCGGTGAGTAGCCAGTGCAGTGTCCGTAGGTGTTGGATGATGTGGCAGTGTCATGATAGGTTGAAGACTAGTCTGGCGACTGGGTTCTGTGGGAGCCCAGCAACCTCTTCCTGGGCGGCTGCGGCTTCCGTAGCCCCGGTAAGCGGCAGGACGGTGAACTAGACCTTACTTCTTGGGCGCCTGCAGTTGCAGGGAAGTAGCACCTATACTCCAAGGGAGTTCTCTGGCAATTTGCGGAGCACTGGCAGCCCTCTGGGTTTTTGGAGTCTGCACAGTGGCAGGAAAAGTCTGTTTCTGCATGAGGGTCAGGGAGGCAAGCAGGCCCGAAGGGTTGAAACCAAGTTAGTTGCTCCTCTGCGCTCAGGTCAGCAAACTTTTTTGTCCACTCCTTCTTTGCATCCGTCAGGTAACAGACAGACAATGGGCTACCTAACTTTAGGGTGACTACATCCTCTATATGCCCATTTCCTGTGGGAAGTGGATATAACCCTGACCCAGAAGACCTAATTCCACCAAAAACCAAGATGGTGGAATTTTCTTAGTTGTGTGCACTTCAGGTAGCCCACTGCAGGGGTGATACTAGCCTAAGGGTGAAAACACCCCCCCCCCCCCCTTACTAGCTAATTTTCCTGCCTGTCCGGTTGGCAAATGGCCCCTGGCAGGGGGTGGCATTGTCCCTGTCGGGGGGGGGGGGGGGGGGATCCAGGGTTGCATATCACAGGCAGTGGAGACCTTTGAAGCCTCCTGCCACGATATGCTGATTACCAGTCATCCTGCTTGGAAGAGGTGACATCACCTTCGGCCAGGGCAGGCACGGTTTCCGAACTCAGAGTGTATTCTCTCACCTACAGGGTGCCAGAAACGGGTCTGTGGTGGCAGGATGGACAGAACCAGTCCGCCGATATAATAGAGCTCAGTAGGTTTTCAGGCGGGTACCTTTACAGTAACCTCCAGGCGCATGTATGAATAAATCCATCACTGGAATCAGTGTGGGTTTATTAATACAAGGAGTTTGATACCAAACACCATAGGTTTCAGCAAAGCCATTATGTAGCTGGGAAAACTCATTTTGACCAGTGCCCAGTACATACCTTTACATGGCTTCCCTGCTCACTAGTACCGTCAGTAATTGAACTTGCCAGCACAGGGGAAAATCTGCTCCTGCAGATATGTCCACACATATAATATAATAGTGTACCACACATATAGTTCAAAGGCCTTAGCCTTAGGGCTGTAAGGCCTGCTGAAGGGGCGACTTACGAATATTACATGCAGTTAGGGTACTTTCTGTGTCCCATGTCGTATTTTCATTTTTTAGAGCTCCTTATCGCACAGCCTGCACTTGCACTCTGCATGTGTTTGGTGCTGGGTCCCTTAGAGAGGCACAATATATGTTGCAGCTCTTAGGGACCGCATTAAGTATCTATGCCCTAGGTACCAGGGATACTACTTAAAAAGTTACTAAAGGCCTGGTCAATTGGGTGACCTTGGTTTTGGGAAAACACTGGCACCGGGGACCTGGTTAGCATGAACCCAGTGGACTCTAGTCAAAGTTGCATCAAATGCAAGGCAAAAAGGTGGGGGGCAGAGGGGGCACTACTGCAACAAAAACCAAGTTTCCTACAAGAATCCTTTTAGCACTGGTCAGCAGTTGTAAAATGTGCAGATTCCAAAAGCCATCAAAATTGAAGTCAGCAAAAACAGGAGGTCAGAAACAAAAAGTTAGGGAAAACCACCACTAGGATGTCAGGTCTAACAGGCACACATACACCTACCACATTATTATATTATACAAGCATTGTCCAGCACTACATCCTTCATGTATTGTACCATTCACAGGGCATTCAACACATGAATAAAACACACCGACCTGATGTAGGCGCAGCAGTACACACCAACCTGATGTAGGCCAAAGGTGGGTTAAGAACACAGCAGTGAAACTTTAAATAAGTTAGCCTGCAGGCCTCACTCCAGTGACTTAGGTAAAAAAGACTGCTCACTCCTACTGATCACCACACGGTATGCTATCATCACCGCGTGTGGGCTGCTCAACTCCTAGCAAAGGCAGTAGCCTTTCACCACTCTGAGGGATAGTACTTTAGTCACCACTTCTGGTCTGTTAGACCCGACACCCTTGGCGTGGTTTTCCCCTATATTTTTGCCTCTGCCTCCTGTATTTTTGATGCTGTGCTGGATTTCGTTTTTGCTGGTTTAGATGCTTTGGACACTCTGCCACTGCTGATCAGTGCCAGAGTGTAAGTGCTCCCTATGGAAATTATCATATTGATTGGATGTACCTGTAGCTTTCATTAGTGGGAGGCTACTCCCCAGGGAACAGAGATGGAGTGTGAATGAAAGGGAAGCTTTTGCTGTGGTCTGGGCTCTGAAAAAGCTGAGGCCCTACCTGTTTGGAACTCACTTCTGTGTTCAGACCGACCACAGGCCCCTCAGATGGTTAATGCAGATGAGGGGTGAGAACCCAAAACTGTTGAGGTGGTCCATCTCCCTACAGGGAATGGACTTTACGGTGGAACACCGCCCTGGTACAGAACACGCCAAGGCGGATGGTCTGTCCAGATTCTTCCGCCTTAGTGAAGAGAACTCCCAAGAGGGTGGGTAGTTCTCCCCACTTTCAGCTGGAGGGGACACGTGTTAGACCTGACACCCTTGGTGTGGTTTTCCCCTATCTTTTTGCCTCTGCCTCCTGTATTTTTGATGTGATGCTGTGCTGGATTTCGTTTTTGCTGGTTTAGATGCTTTGGACACTCTGCCACTGCTGATCAGTGCCAGAGTGTAAGTGCTCCCTATGGAAATTATCATATTGATTGGATGTACCTGATTGGCATATTTGTATCACCACAAAGTCCCTAGTAAAGTGCACTGGATGTGTCAGGGCTGGTGATGACAGATGCTACTAGTGGGCCTGCAGCACTGATTGTGCCACCCACATGAGTAGCGCTAAAATGGTTTCTCAGGCCTGCCACTGCAGTGCCTGTGTGCAGTCAGTGAACTGCCATGTCCTCCTGGTCAGTGTCCCCACTGGCTAGGCCTAACCCTTCCCTTTGTGTACACATTGGTCACCCCTATGGAAGGCTCAAGGTACCCCCTTGGGCAGGGTGCAGTGCATATGAAAGGTAGAGCATGTACTAGTGCAGGTAACATGCTCTGGTAGTGAACAGCAGCCATTTTGTGTGATCACTGCTGCAAGGTTATCTTGCTCCATAGACTAACATGGGGGAGGCTGGTCCCAATGGAAACCAGCCTATCTTCCCACAGGAACAAGATAGGACATAAGTGATTGATATCCCTGAACTCAGAATTTAATAACATCTTTTAGGAAAGGTTGTTTTTAAATTCTGTGTTTGAGAACAGTAGTTTTAGAAAGTGGCTGTTCTCTTGTCAAACCTTTCTGTGTGCATGGGCCTGCTTGTGGATTGACTGTCTGGTTTGAGGGTGACAGGGCCTGGGGAGCCCCCAGGAGGTTGTTTGAGTCAGCCCTTGGTTGAATTACTGCATCTGCAACTAGAGTGGTGGGAGGAGATAGCACCTGGGAGTGAATAGGGCTGGGCCTGCCTGCCACAATGCTGGCTCCACCTCCTGCTGGGCGGCTGACGACTCTGCCCCTCACTCTGAAAGGAAGGAAGAAGCCAGGAAACCAAAGTACTCCAGCAACACCCAGAACTGGTTTAGACCGGGCTCAGGGCCCACTTGCACAAAGACTTCAAAGTCTTTTAGGGGTATAAGAGAAGGACACCTGACTCGCGAGGTACGGCGAAGGGCTGATTTAGAGATCGTGCAGCCTGCAACCTTCATTCCTGTGATATTTTCTTAAGACTGAGACTGAACTTACATTCCTAGAATAGAGTGCAAACAGTTAAGAGAGTAAAGACATCGTGTAACTACACTGCCAATGGTTAAACTGCTAAACTGGATAAAGATATATATTTTGATATACCTACCTGTGTGGTCTCAGTTTGTGGTGTGTTTTAGAGTCATTGTGTGTGTTAAGTGCAAATATTATACACATTGCCTTGGGGATAAGCCTCTCTGCTCGTGCCAAGCTACCTAGGGGGTGAGCAGGGGTTATCTACAGTGGGGATCCCTTTACCCTGTCTAGAAGTAAGGGTCCCTACTTGGTCAAAGGTACTTACCTCTGCCAGCTAGAGACCCCCAGTTCTAACATGGTCCAAAAAGAAATATACCTCACTCCATGAGACAGCCTTATATCATGACGCTCACACACACACAGTCCATGTTTGCCCATATTAACAAAAATCAGCAGTGGGATTCAGACGTTATTGCAATTGGGGCACTCTGGGAGGGGTGCAAGTCCATCACTATGCAAGGGACATTTCCATCCCAATACAACTGTCATTAACTTATCCTTCAGGTCGGTCATATTACGTATCATATTACCATTAACACCATCAATGTGAAAAATATGATTTAACAACAAAGGAATCAACATGCATAACAAAGAAAACAAACCAATCCTCTATTCACTCCTCCATTGAGGAGCAGGTTTTAATCCTCCCAAAATTTAAATAACTGCATTGTGTGATTTCAGCATGGAAATACAAAAACAATGAGTTAGAGCATGAGCGCTGTGGCTCGGATGGGCAAAAAGTTTGATTCAATGTGAGCACACAATTTGAGACAGGGAATGCAGTTACTGCTATAGGTCAATGGTGCTTCATGCAAAAGCCAGCTTACCTTCTTTTCTTTCCGCTTGAGAAGTTCAGGCCGAAGGGAAACATGAACAGTGGACTGCAGGCCATCCACATACAGAACCACTGCTGTTGCTTTCTGCCCAGGGACAAGGGTGGCTTCTACAAAAGAAATTGGGATAACATCTCCTTATGTGTAAAAGTACTGGTTACCAGAGGCAACTGAAACAAGAACTGGCAAAGCCAATAGGTCTGGCCAGTGGCATAGTTCCAGGGGGGTGGGTGATGTTAATCCCCCCCCCCCAAAAAAAATATTCAGTGGTAAATAGTTGGGTAGAAGTGCTTCAGTCGGGTATTGTGAGGTGTCTGTTGGATTTCATCTGGTATTTTACATGCTCACACGGACACAGACACTGAATGCTTTCAGAAATGTTGATAAGTTTGTAAAATATAGTGTTTTCAGTACCTCTAACAATCCCACACTTCCTTTCCCTTTCACTGCCTCTTAAGCCCCCCTCATGTCCTGCTTCTCATATAATGCATTCTAAAAAGATATGCCAACGAGATTGGTGGGAAATCTGATGCTCACACCCCCTCCAATCTTACCGGCAAACTAAGCCCCTGGGTCTGGTGTTGGTTGCCAGCAGTTTAGCTTTGTCCATCCTGGTTTGTTTATTCAGAGTTCTTGTAAAACATTATTGTGGTAGTCCCCTCCAATACAAAGAAGAAGAAAAATAGTAGATAGAAGCATTGCGGTTTGTAACACTTACAGGAACTACTCTGTGTGCGGATGTGCTCTCAGTTAAAGAGCAGAATGAAGTCACTCACAGTTAAGTGGGCTGACCAACTTATGCATGTTTGTTGTGTTCTTATCCTAGTTATTATTTAATAGTGTAGAATTTGGATTGTGTATGCTCTGTTCTACGTTCTGTCCTGCTTTAGCCAGTTCTGTTTCTGCTGTAGAGTGGACAAACCTGTTTCCTGTATCGCAAATAAAGAGGTTGCATCATTCTTCATTTTCCTGGATTTCATACAATAATACAACAATTTAGTATACTGTAGTAGGCAGAAAAAAACATTGATGACACAACAATGGCCAATGGATAAGGAGGGCTGTCTGAAAGTCCCAAAAAGAACATTATATACATCAGTTGACTAAAATATATAGGTCTTAGGTAATGTCAGTCATAAAAAGAGAAACTCTGTGGCCTTGCTATGCTAAGCATAGATAGAGCATCCAACATGCTAATAGACAGCAGCATTAAATTGCCTTCTACACATTAATATTAAATCTGGTCTTTCATGTAACTATTTCACTCCACTGGGATGTCAGAGGAGGAATAGAATTTGTACTGCAGGATTGCAATTTTAAATGAATATAAAAAACAGAGCATATCTGCAGAAATAAAATAGGAGGTCATACAGGTACAAGCCAGAAAAATAATGGGGAATTAAACCAGCACAATTTTATAACATCTACAAAGGTTCTATTAGGAAACTAAGATGAGGTCATCAGTGATAAAAATTGGCTTAATAGAAACTTAACTTAGCAAAGAGAACAGATTTGCTATCCCAAATGGACATACAGAGAATCAACAACAACCAGACAGATAAAAGCACACAGACAACCAATAATTATTCAACAAACATCAGCATAACAGTGCAGACTGTCAATTGCCTCGAAAAAAGGTGAAAATCTGGAACGGATCTCGCCCTCACGGATTTACCATTAATATGGGAATAACTCCTACATTATTTAAAATATATATTAATACACTAAAGAGCCACAAAAAACGTTACAAGATATTTAAACAAATACGTTCAAACAATAATAGTGTGTTTGTTACATCACAGACTGCTTCTTTTTCTTTGAAAATAAAACCAATATCAATTAATTTCACAAGGGTTAAATTGTAGACTGGGATTTAGTAAACCTTAAGGCTGGGAAGCAGTGCTTAACTGTGTGCCTGTGGCTGTAGGAGGTGGACCACTGGTATTCATTTTTGTGGTCTGTTACATATTTTGATCATTAGACTTTGATCCAGAGGAAGTGTAAAAAATGGCACAAAATAGAGAACAAAGGAGGAAAAGAAAGCTAGGGAAACAGCAACAAAAGGCGAAAACCGAGATTAAAAGAGCAGCTAAATAAACAATAAGTATTGGGTGGTGGAAGAAAGAGACAAGAGGTGGAACACAATCTAGCCAGCCTTGGTTATTTGGCAAACCTGGTATTCAACAGCATCGGGACCCTTCAATTTATTTTTCTATGTATTGATTTTTCTACACATGTTAGGTGAGGGTTAGGAAGACGTCTGGACAGATTGAGACAGTTTCTTTCA
This sequence comes from Lissotriton vulgaris, assembly GCF_964263255.1. Classification (NCBI taxonomy): domain Eukaryota; kingdom Metazoa; phylum Chordata; class Amphibia; order Caudata; family Salamandridae; genus Lissotriton; species Lissotriton vulgaris. The sequence goes on along the minus strand of NC_141693.1, from coordinate 1,058,917,798 downwards.
AGACAGCAAGTAACACAGCCTTAAACCTTTTTCAGACCTGAAACACACTGTATTCTAATAATAAAGAAAGGAAATCAAACCTCCAACATGGAATGAGCTTGCAGACACAGTCATTCCAGCAGTGGCGTCTCCACCGCTAAAATGTGCCAATCCATCATCATTCACATCCTGGACTGTCAGCGTGAGTTTCTGACTGGGTAACAATTTTGCCACACTCTGGCTCACCTCAGATTTATCTGTGAACGACATGAAGAGCAGGATTGACGATTGTTATAATACATTCTGCAGTTTCTTTGTTCTGAAAATGGATATACATTTGTGTTGTCATCACCCAACTTGCAAGGTGAGACAATATTTGTTAACTTAAAATAGGCCACACCTTCAGCTGGATTATCAAAAGAACTTCTGCTCGATTTCCAAACCCAAAAAATTATTATCTAAATGTTAACTCTTTTGTAAGCATTGATGTTACTAAGAGAGGACTCCATTTTGTGATCGTTATTCTACCCTTGAAAGAGGAAGGAAGATCAGGGGAGAAGAAACTTTACTTATCTGTAAATATAGTTTGGCAGTTTTAAACACCTCTAGATTAACATGATGTGCATTACTCTGCCACCGAGTGGCTAGGTATGAACTATGAATGAAGGTAAATGTTTGCATTGCCAGGGGAACTCGGGCGGCTCGATGCAGGGGGCTTTTGAGCAGTCGGGCGCTCAATGTTATTCAATGGAGATCTTGAAAAGGGAACAAATGCTGCAGGCTCAGGGACAGAGGATCTTCTGGAGCGACCAACACTTCGAGGGATAAGTTGGGATCTTGGAGGGTAGGTAGGCACCCCAGAGTTGGGCACAAGGGGCGCCAGGTGCAGGGGTGTCTTTTGGCGTCGGGAAATCTTACCCTGCTGGTCGTGTTTGGGGGGGGGGAGGGGGTTCCTGGTTCTGAGGCTGCAGGAGTCGTCTGGAGCGTCGAGGTCAGAATCGCCGGGGGGACGTCCTCAGGGTCTTTGTCCACTCGGGCACAGGCCGGGCTTTCCTGACGTAGGGTTTCCCGCCAGTCTTCCCGTCAGAGTGGGGGTCAGAACTGGTGGGTGTCAGTTGCAGAGTACAGCAAGTGGCCAGGAGAAGCTCACATGTCTGCTGTGTGGCAGCCTAGACAGCCTCTCAGACAAGACGTGGATTGTACGTTAGGTTTCAGGGAGCATCTCTAAGATGCCCTCTGTAGTGCATTTTACATTAAATCCCACACTGGCATCAGTGTGGGTTTAATGTGCTGAGAAGTTTGGTATCAAACTTCTCAGTCTTCAGTGTAGCCATTATGTTGCTGTGGAGTTCGTAATGACAACCTCCCAGCACCATATACTCTTAACGGCATCACTGCACTTACAGTGCCCAGGAATGGCCCTGGGTACTGTAGGGGCACAGGGCTCAAGCACCTGTGCCCACACCACTGGCATAGGGCACCCAGCTAGAGGGGTGACTGACGTATGCCAGGGCAGGTTGTGGGCATGGCACAGAGGGATGTGTGCCATGTTGACTCTTTGTTTAGTTCTGCACCAGGACACTCAGCCTGCAGAGGCAGTGTGTGGGTGTCAGGGTGCAGGGTACAATAAGTGCTGCAGCCCTTAGGGGGTCTTCTCTAGTCACAATGCCCTGGGTACCCATGGTACCATTTACCAGGGGCTGCCATGTGGCCAGAGATGCCAATTGGGTTTTAGCTTCAATACAGTTTTAGGGAAGGAACACAGGCCCTGGGCACCTGATTGGCAGGAGCCCAGGGCATACTCAGTCAAAGCACATCAGCAATTCAGCAAAAAGTGGGTGAATACCAAGCAAGAAAGATGACACTTTCTCACAGTGTGTGAGTAGCTATATGGGTCTGTGAGTGGCTGTATGGGTGAGATAGGAGAGTGAGTGGTTGGATGAGTGGCGGTATGAGTAAGTGTGTAATTCAGTAGTTGTACTGGTCTGTGAATAGTTATGTGAATGGTTATGTGAGTGTATGAGGTGTGAGTGGCTCTGTGGATGATGTCATCAGTGATGCAACTGACCAGGCCATCAGTGATATAATATGTGAGGTCATGAGCAGTGCATTACGGGGGCATACGTTATAGTTAGCTTAGGTAACTATAACTTCTGAATATCAGATGCTACATACAAATGTATGCAGGAACCATACTCAGGAAACATGAGTGATTAAGAATCCCTGTTTTTAAACCAGAGGTGTGAGCATATGCATAGGCGCTGTGCCCCCTGTACCTCTCTTCAAGGCACCTTTTCTTCAGTATATATATATATATATATATATATATATATATATACACACATATATATATATATACATATACACATACACATACACACACACACACACCAGTGCACAAAAAAGATCTTGCAGCAGAGTGGAGCTATAGTTAATAGACATCGTAGTTACCCAGTGGCCAGACATTTCGAGAACGATCATTGTAGCAATCCAGCGCTGATGAGATATAGCTGCATAGCACAGGTGCAAAAGGAGAGGGGGAGAGAGAGCTAAGAAAACTGTAAACAAATAGTTTACCTGGCAGTGTTCGATGTTGTTTTGCAGCTTGAAGAATTTTCTGGATTCACTATGCTGTGCATTATTCCGCCATCTAGTGGTTGGGTCTGGAATTGTAGTATTTTCCTTTTTAGGTCTCGCCTGTCGATGCGCATGCGCATCGAGCAAGGCGAGAGTATTGCGACTTATCCGCTCTTTATCCACACTGCAAGGAATCGTGGCGATTCCTTGCAGTGCCCGTGACTTTTAAGCTCAATGCGCATGCGCATTGAGCTTAAAAGCGCGTGCACGTTCGTCTTTGTTTACCCGCTCCGCCCCCTCCCCTTCCCGCCGTGTCGCATTTCTCCTCCCCCCTCCCCTCTCCTCCGTCCGTCCGTCTTGTTTGTTTCTTTAATTTAACCCGCTCCGCCCCCTCCCCTTTCCGCCGTGTCGCATTTCTCCTCCCCCCTCCCCTCTCTTCCGTCCGTCCGTCTTGTTTATTTCTCTCCTGCCTCTTGTTAAATCTTTAGTTTTGTTTGTCAAATGAGGAAAAAGTTGAGGATTTACAGCTTCATGCACAATAGGAGACACTTACAACCCGTGCATGTTCTCACGTCACTCTATGAACTCACGGAAGAATATCATGTATGTATGGTGGTGATTTCTCATATTTTTCTTTCCACTTTTCGGTCGGGACCGTACGAGCTACGGTATTATTACTGGGTGGCTCACTGTAGCCTTTTAAGTTGTAATTTTCACCTTTTTAAGGTGACGTATGGTCTTCAGCTACAATATGCTAACTCAGTTACTTCACATATGGATTTACTTCACACGGGATTTCTTCCAAACGTGCCCGGAATGGAATTCGAAATACTCACTTCCTCATTGGACTACCTCAAACGTAGAATTCGCTCAAGTCTTTTTTTTCACGACTCCCGGATAGAAGCACACGTATTTAAGGAGGCAGTACTTCCAGGTCACGTGTCCATTACCAGGAACACGATGACCCAGGAGCTGCACATCAGCGTTGCTAACGCATATACACTGGTAAGTGTTAGACGTCGAGACAGTTTTAGGGCTAAGGTCTGGGGTTTGGTAATTGTTTCATGACTTATTAGGAACTGCAGTTCCTGAAGTCAGCCATATCTTTTGTGTCGTTTTAGCTTAGGACATACTGAGGGGATTCGGAGACACTTCTTTCCTTCCCTCCGTCTTAACTCACATACCGAGGTGGGTGCACAAATATACGAGGGCTTTGAGAATCACAATGTGACTTTTTTGTCTCCAGCAGTACTACTCATTATCGTTACTCTCGACAGGTCACCTCTCAGTTTGGACTTTAGTTTATTTCTTTTATCATTTACAGAATACGATGTCCATAGAGTTACTCGCTCCATATCAATGATAAGGATTTAAGCTCCCGGGATATATGCTGAGGCATACGGAGCTTCCAGGTAATTAGCCCTATTTTCTGAGCTCTATGCTGCTCATTAATTGGATTTTCTCTGCTAGATGTGATAATCTATCAATCACCTCAGAGAGCGATAATAACGTCTTAATCAGACCTAAGCATATAAAGGATGAGCTCACTGATGTCTCACCCCGCATTTCGACATAGAAGTGATTTGTACATACTCGCTTTTAATTAGGCAAAATGTTTTTTCTGGGCATGTTCATCACTTTTGGATATTCTTGTGATAGAGCGTTCATTACGAATCAGTTGACACACAATGACTGGTTAATAGCTTCTGGGACCTTTGTGTTATAAGAGTAGTCCCCACCATTACTCATGATGATGACAATCGGAAAATGAGGGCTATATACTCACCCTCACCCTCACTCACACTCACCCTCCCTCAACCCCTCACCCTCACCCTCAAACCTTCACCCTCAACCCCTCACTCTCACTCACCCTCACTCAGCCTCAACTACTCTCACTCACCCTCAACCCCTCACCCTAACTCACCCTCACCCTCACTCACCCTCAACACCTCACTCACCCTCAACACCTCACCCTCAACCTCAACCCCTCACCCTCACCCACACTCACCCTCACTCACCCTCACTCACCCTCACTCACACTCACCCTCACTCACCCTCCCTCACCCTCACTCACCCTCAACCACTCACCCTCAACCACTCACCCTCAACCACTCACCCTCAACCACTCACCCTCACCCTCACCCTCACTCACCCTCACCCTCAACCCCTCACCCTCAACCCCTCACCCTCACTCACCCTCACTCACCCTCACTCACCCTCACTCACTCACCCTCAACCCCTCACCCTCAACCCCTCACCCTCACTCACCCTCACTCACTCACCCTCAACCCCTCACCCTCACTCACCCTCACTCACTCACCCTCAACCCCTCACCCTCACTCACTCACCCTCAACCCCTCACCCTCACTCACTCACCCTCAACCCCTCACCCTCACTCACCCTCACTCACTCACCCTCAACCCCTCACTCACTCACCCTCAACCCCTCACCCTCACTCACCCTCACTCACTCACCCTCAACCCCTCACCCTCAACCCCTCACCCTCAACCCCTCACCCTCACTCAACCCCTCACTCACCCTCAATCCCTCACCCTCACTCACCCTCAACCCCTCACCCTCACTCACCCTCAATCCCTCACCCTCACTCACCCTCAATCCCTCACCCTCAACCCCTCACCCTCACTCACCCTCACCCACCCTCACCCACCCTCAACCCCTCAACCCCTCACCCTCACTCACCCTCACTCACCCTCACTCTCAACCCCTCACCCTCACTCACCCTCACTCACCCTCAACCCCTCACCCTCACTCACCCTCAACCCCTCACCCTCACTCACCCTCAACCCCTCACCCAGTGCAATAGGTCTCAGACCATTTCAGTTACAGCTTTAAGAAATGTTTATGGCTTTTTTTATTTGTAATTCTTTAGCATTGGCTACAGGAAACAAAAATGCTAAACATTTACAAAAAAACCCATAAACAATTCTAAGAGCACTAACTCTAATGGTGCGAGACCTATTGCATTTCCAATGCTTGTTTTTGTTAACGATTTAGTACCATTTGGTGCCCTTCTGTGACATCGACAGACTTCTTCCGAAAGCCCCACCTTTGGTAGCCATCTTCGTATTCTTTGTCATTCATTTCAATTTTTCCTCCTTATGGTTCTCTACCTTGGCGGAGAAGGGTGGGTTTGCTAGTGAATCCAGAAAATTCTTCAAGCTTCAAAACTACACCAAGAGGTAAGAAACTATTCATTTTGCAGCGTGAATCTTTTCTGGATTCACTATGCTGTGCATAGACCTTGTAGCGGTTTGCTATTCTTGTGGTGACTGGGTGGAAGATGAACTTTGGTTTGTAAATAAATGCTTTAAGACCCTCTGTCCTTCTTGTGCTTCCTTGTTCATTTGAACGTCCAAACAGTAATATTTTGTGAATGTGTGTACCGAAGACCATGTTGCAGCCATGCAAATATTTTGAATTGGAGTATTAGCAAGAAATGCAATTGTTGCTGCTTTTTTCCTATTTGAAGGTGCCCGTGGCGATTCCTGTAAAGTTTGTCCTGCTTGCTTGTGGCACAGTTGTATGGCTTGTGCGATCCATCTAGTGATTGTGTTAGTGGTCTTCCCAGAAAAGTTTTTGAAAGGATATGAATAGCTGTTTTGTTTTCCTGTATTCTTTAGCTTTCTCCACGTAATACAGGACTACTCTTCTTGTGTCAAGTATGTGTAAAGCTCTTTCTGCTTTGTCCTTTGGATTTTGAAATAAACTTGGTATCTGTATACTCTGATTTATGTGGAATTTTGATACCGCCTTTGGCATGAATTGTGGATCTGTCCTAATGACAATTCTGTTACTTTGTATTTGAAAGTAGGGTTCCTGTAGTGTTAGTGCTTGTAGTTCGCTAACTCTATGTATTGATGTTATTGCCACTAAAAAAGCTGTTTTTATTGTAAGCATTTGCAGTGTTGGTTTGTGCAGAGGTTCGAAAGGTGCCTTCATTAGTTGTGTTAGAACAATGTTTAGATTCCATGTTGGTCCAGCACCATTTTTGGTGGTGTAATCCTTTTTGCTCCCTCTAGGAACCGTTTGACCACCTGTGAGATGAAGAAACTCTTTCATGTTTCCCCTCATGTTTTCGCGACGACTACTGCTAAGTGTACTTTAAGCGATGTAAATCATAATTTACTTTCTTAGCACTGTTCTTTCTCTTGTGATTTTTGTTGACAGACATTTTTTAAGACACCACTGTGTGTATCTTTTCCATTTTGCTGTGTAACATTTTATTGTTGTTGGTTTTCTAGCCTCTCTATAAGAACAGCCATTGTGCTTTCGGGCAGTTTGAGATGTGCAAATTCTAAGTCTTCTGGACCAATGATGCTGCCAGTCCTAGACTCTCTGGCTCTGGGTGAAGTACTTTCCAAATTTGAATTGTTAGCAAATCTTTTCTTGTCTGGATTTTTTGCATTAATCCCTGCGAGATTTCCATTAGTTCCGAGAACCATACCTGTGTGGCCCATTGGGATGCTATGAGAATCATGGTCATCCTGCTGATTTTGCATTTGCGGATTACTTTGTTCAGTAATGGTATTGGGGGAAAAGCGTACACAAATATCCCTGGCCAGTCTATCCATAGCGCATTCCACAGGGACTGGTTAAAGGGTCGCCTAGATGCAAAGTTTTGGCATTTTGCATTCTGTGGTGTTGCAAATAGGTCTATCTCTGGAGTTCCCCATTTGTTAAAAATTGTTTGCACTTCTGCTTGGTTCAGTTCCCACTCGTGGAATGCTGCTGTTTGTCTGCTCAGCCTGTTTGCTTCTAGATTGTCCTTCCCTGCAAGGTGTATCGCTAACATATTTATTCCTTTTGGGATTGCCCATCTCCACATCTGCTGTGCTCCTAGATTGGATAGTGCTACAGAGTGAGTTCCTCCTTGATTGTTTATGTATAACATAGTTGTAGTGTTGTCCGTTTGTATCAATACCTTTTTCCAGTATAGCTCTTTCTGAAAGGCTTTTAAGGCTAAGAACACAGTTTTTAGTTCCAAGATATTGATGTGTTACACCACATCTTGTGGCGACCACAAACCCCTTACTTTGAGATTGTTCATGTGTGCTCCCCATCCTATTAGGGACGCATCTGTTGTTATGGTCACTGTTGGTGTTGGAGGTGTGAAAGGTCTCCCCTGTGTTATATTTGCTGTTCCACCATACCATCTTCTAATGAACTTTGCTTGTGACAAACAATAGATCCTCCCAGCTCCCTGTCGCTTGTGACTATTGTGTCTGGAGCCATTCTTGGAACGGTGTCATGTGTAGATGGATATTGGGAAGTAGGTGAACGTATGATGCCATCATTCCTAGTAATTTCCAGACTGTCCTCACTGTCAGATGATGCCCCTTCTGGTATAGGTGAGTCTCCTTTAGCAGGGCTGTTATTTTCACGTTAGGAAAGGCCTTCCCTAAAACTGTTTTTATTTCTGCGCCCAAGAACACCTTCTTGCGTTTCGGTTCTATTGATGACTTCTGCTCGTGTATGGAGAATCCCAGCTGAACTATTTTCCCCATCACTTACTCTATATGTTGTTTGCATAGGCTATATGAGTTTTCTCTTACTAACCAGTCTTCAAAGTAGGGGTAAGCAGGAATTCCTTGCCTTCTGAGATGTGCTGCTACAGCTGCCAGGCACTTTGTGAACACCCTTGGCGCTGATTTCAGTCCAAAAGCCAGTACCTTGAACTGGTAGTGCTGTTTGTTTATGACAAATCTTAAGGAACGTTTGTGTTTTCTGTTCATTGGGATGTGTAAATACGCATCCTTTAAGTGTATTGTTCCCAGGTTATCTCCGTTTTGCAACTGGGGTAACACTTCTTGTAGTGTAGTCATTTTTAATCTTAGCGTTTTTACAAACTTGTTTAGAAACCTTAGGTCTAATATTGGCCGTAAAGTTCCATCCAACTTTTGAGTTGAATATACTCTGTTTTTCTTTTCTTTGTGCGCTACATGTTCTATTGCATGTTGTCTCTGAAGTTCTTTCACCTCTTCGACCAGGTGAGATAGTTCTTCTTTTGAATGTGTCCTTTGTCTTGCCTTCAAGTGTGGAGGCTGTTTCGCCAGTTTTATACAGTAACCCTACTGTATTATGTTTAGAATCCACTTGTCTGTTATTTCTTTCCACCTTTCTTAAAAAAGTGTTAGTCTGCCTCATTCTGGAGTGGCACTTTGGAGGAACTGTAAATAGGTGTCCATTTGTTCCGTTAACTGCTTTTGTTTGTTTGTGTGTACTGTCACTGTTGCGCTTTGTGAGAGTACCTCTGTATGAGTGCAGTTGCTTGGTAGAGGTCTGTTATCCACCCCTTTGTGTCTGACCTCTGGCACGGGGCGCCGTCGAAAGGATCCTCTTCCATGATATTGCCAGCTTTGTTGCTGTCCCTGTTGTGTGTTCTGTTTCCCGGCTTGGTATGTTTGCTGATAATATTGGTGTGAGGTAGTAGGTTGTTGCATGCCTCTTACCGCTGGCCTCCTTGACGGTGTGCCTCTATGCATACCTCTTAACTGCAAGCCTCCCATGGATTTTGTGGTTTCGTTGTCCTTTTTTTAGTTGATTTAGTTCTTCATCAACCACTGTTCCAAACAATTGCTCGCCATTAAATGGAGAATTATTGAGGTTGCTCTGCACTTCTGGCTTGAAACCTGAGATTCTGAGCCATGCGTTTCTCCTTTCTGTTATGCCAATCATCATTTGTCTGCTAGATGTTTCAGCAGCATCAAGGGCAGATTTTAAACATATGTTTGCAATGTTTTTGCCTTCTTCTACCAGGTGGCTTGCTCTTTTTTGGAGGTGTTCTGGTAGGTTTTGCAACAGTTCCCCTACTTCCTCCCAGTGCTGGTGCGCATGCCTGTTGAGCAATACACTGGAATTTTCAATACGCCACTGGTTTGCTGCGCTTCTTTCCATCTTTCTCCATACAAGGTCCATTCTCTTACTTTTCTTGTCAGAAGGTGGTCCCACTGTAGTAAGCACATTTGCCCTTTTCCTTGCTGTTGAGGCTACGATAGAGTCAGCTGGCACCTATCCCCTGATGTATAAAGGGTCTTTAGAGGAGTGTTTATATTTGTTCTCTGATCTTGGTGTTATAGCCTTGCAAACAGCAGGCTCCTTGAATACCTCTTTCCCCTGGTCTAATACACTAGGTAGCATTTCCAGAAATTGGTTCCTAGATTATGACGGCATCAAAGTATCCAATAAAAAACAGGATTGAGGGTTTTCTTCCTCTAGCTGAACCCCATATGTTTCTGCAGCCTTCTATATCACCTAGTTATTCATGCCAATGTCATCTGGGGGAGATGGCCTCGAAAGATATGATTCTACAGACTCTTCGGGTGATTCGGCATCGAGGTCTTGCCACTGGAACTCTTGAGTCTCATAGTTCGAGGATTCCACGTATGCTTGTTCAACATCTTCCCTGAAGAAGTAAGAACCTTCCTCTTCTCCAATTATTTCTGGGGTTCTTGGTGATATTGTTTCTTTGGCAACCCCTTGGGTTTCAGTTTCCCTTGTTTTCGGCGGTATCTTGAATTGCTTCAAGCTTTCGCCTAAATCTTTTTTGCGTTGAAGGATATTCACAATTTCGGCTTTGAGCCTTCTTCTCTTTTTCTCAATCTTGGCCTCGTGTGTTCCGGCCCCTAGATTGTCAGCTTTCCGTTTTTCGACTGACAAAGCTAAAGCGGTCGTCGATGTTTGCTTTGGTCTCTTTTTTCGAAGGTGTCCTTTTCCAAACTGTCCTTTGATGTCCTGGTTTTTTCGAGGATCTTTGCAGCTCCGAAGTCCTTATTGAAGGATCCTACAGTCTGTTTTTGTTTGGATGCAGCTACGGCCGCCGAATGCTTCGAAGCAGAGGATCCCTTTTGAGTTTTTGAGTCTGATTTTCAAGACACTTCTGTTTTTTTCGAGGTCGAAAACTCTCTTACCTCCTTCGAACTCTTCCTCTCGACTTCCACAACCAAAACTTCTGTTTCCTCATCGCCTTCTGGACCTTCGGCGATGTTGTCTTCCTCATCACTGGAGAGGCCCAGGTCTCGCATCGATGGCGGTGGTCCTTGGCCCTGCGTATTGTAATTGGCTCGTCGCGGACTTTCTCTCACCTTCAACATCTTCGGGGTGAAGACGGAGCAGGCGTTACAGTAGTCGCTTCGATGGTCCAGCGGCAGGCACAGGTTACAGACCGGGTGCTGATCCTTTTGAGCGTATTTGTGGTGGCAGTTCTTACAAAACTTGAATGAAGTTTTGTCCACTACCGCACCCAGGAAGCCTCCTTCATGTGCATTATCTGGCAGTCTATGAAGTTCTAGATTTCTTCTCTTCATCAAGCTGCGGTCGTCGTAGATTTAAAAATGAAAAACGGGCAACTCCGCTCTACCGGTTTTTCCCAATGAATCTTCTCCGTTTTTTCCATGATTCTTCTCTTTAATCTCAGAAGCTTCTCCATAGTGATCCAGACCCAACGGCAGAAAAAAGAATCTGAAGATAGCTACCAAAGGTGGGGCTTCCGCATGAAGTCAGTCGACGTCACAGAAGGGCAACAGATGGTACTACTTCAACGCCCACCACAAAAAAAAAGGGAAAATGGGAAAATACTACAATTCCGGACCCAACCACTAGATGGTGGAATAATGCACAGCATAGTGAATCCAGAAAAGATTCATACTGCACAACAAACTTCATCCTCCAGCTAGACAATAAAAAACCCAATGGTTTTAACATGGATGAGGAATTGTTTACCTGTCTTTAAAGACCTCCACATCTCTTAATGTATACTTATCATGGAGCAGAACAATGTAAATAAGGAAAGGATAGTTTCAGCACAACAATTTGCACTTTATGTTAAACACTGTCACTTATTTTAAGACTTATCTGAAACACAAACAGACAGCACACCATCTCATCGATCACAGACTCACAAAAAAGCACACACACAAGACACAAGGAGATCCTACGAACATTCAGAGAGTTCTAAGAAGAACTGTACAGAAAGGACCAATCGCTAGACCAGGTAGGCTGTACAGGTTACCTAGACAGACTAAACCTCCCAAAGGTAACTAATGAGGAAGCACAGACACTGGGACGGGAAATAAGCTCAGCAGAAATTGAGACGGCGATAAAGTCGCTCAAAGAGTATAAGGCACCGGGGCCGGACGGATACACGGCCACATTCTATAAAACGTTCCTATCACACCTGCAACCGATCATGAAAAAAGTGTTCAAAGACTGCGTGGGATTGGGAGCGGTGTCACCAACCATATCAGAGGCAAATATAATAGTTATCCCAAAGGAAGGCAAAGACACACAGCTACCTCAAAACTATAGGCCCATCTCACTAATCAATGTAGACTGCAAGGTGTACGCAAAAATCCTGGCCTCAAGGCTAAACACGGTACTCCCACGACTGATAGGCAACTCACAAGTAGGATTTGTAAAGAACTGTATGTCACATGATAACACCAGACTCCTGTGCCACATACTGGAATGGGCCTCCAAAAATTACGAACCAGCGGTGACTATCACACTAGATGCCGAGAAAGCGTTTGGCAGGGTATCCTGGCACTTCTTAGAACTATGCATACAGTCATACAACTTGGGAGATTTGTATACACGGAAGGTAATGGCATTGTACAAGAACCCCAGAGCCCGAATAGTAGTCAATGGGGCTGTCTCAGAACCCTTTAACCCTGCAACGGGGGACAAGCAGGGTTGCCCGCTGTCCCAGTCGCTGTTTCTCCTGGCCCTAGAGCCTCTGATCAGAGATATCGGGACCGATGAGGGGGATCACCATCAATGAGAGCACAGTCAAACTAGCCGCTTATGCGGACGACATCCTCATAATCACAGAGAGACCCAAATCCTCCATAATGGCACTCATGGAGACCATAGGAAAGTACTCAAGAGACTCAGGCTACAAGCTAAACAAGGACAAGTCGGAATGTAAACCACTTAACATGCACACCACTAGAGATATACTGGGGAACTCGGGCCTGGACTGGAACCTGGGTACATCAAATACCAAGGTATACATTTCGGCAAAGACCTCAAAAGCACACTCGACCAAAACGAAAAGCTACTTTTAGAAAAGACAAAGAGGCTGTTGGAGGCCTGGTCACCCAAATTTTTGACATGGTGGGGGAGGGTAGAGACAATAAAGAGGATGATCACTGCAATGATCAAATACCTGTCGGGTATGCTCCCTCTTATTCTCACTGACTAGTTCCACCGCAAAATTGACAAGATGCTAAATAATTTCCTATGGCGAGATAAAAAAGCGAGGATAAGCCTTAAAATCCCAGTACGTGATTGTTTTGTCGTTGAGTTTGGTTGCGTCGAGTCGTAGTACCTTCTAGAGGTGAGATACCTGATGGCCTGTTTTGTTGAGATTCGCCATGTATTGGATGATCGAGGGCTTGTGCTTTGCGAGTTTCGCTTTGGTCAGGGCTATTTTGATTTTAAGGAAGTTGTACAGTTCTATGTCTGGTAGCTTGTGCATTGTTTTAGCATGTTGAATGAGGCAGGGCTTCCACCCTCTTCCAGCTGTGTTGGGTATGTGATAGCACGCCTTTTCCATGTATCTATGGAGAGAGGTTCCCCCTGTATTTTATCTTTGTGTTTGCCCACAGTGATTCCCACATTGTTTAGCCTTAAAAAGTTAAGGCTAAACAAGAAACTAGGGGGTCTAAAAGTGGAATGCTTCAAAAACATTCCAAACTACTTGTTTAGCGAAACAGGGGGCCTACTGGGTCCAACCCAGCCAGGAGTATACGCCGGTCTGGCTTACCATTGAGAGAGCCATACTAGCCAACCTGGAACCAATAGCTCTCCACACGGCCAACATACATACACAGGCCACAAATATAATATTCAAAAACACATGGAATGCCCTGCTTAAAATAGACCAAAAAATGGAACACAGCGTTAACAACTCAATGTGGGAATCACTGTGGGCAAACACAAAGATAAAATACAGGGGGAACCTCTCTCCATAGATACATGGAAAAGGCGTGGTATCACATACCCAACACAGCTGGAAGAGGGTGGAAGCCCTGCCTCATTCAACATGCTAAAAACAATGCACAAGCTACCAGACATAGAACTGTACAACTTCCTTAAAATCAAAATAGCCCTGACCAAAGCGAAACTCGCAAAGCACAAGCCCTCAATCATCCAATACATGGCGAATCTCAACAAAACAGGCCATCAGGTATCTCACCTCTACAAGGTACTACGACTCGACGCCACCAAACTCAACGACAAAACAGTCACGTACTGGGAGAAACAATTCGGTTCCACACTCAGCGAGAAAGAACTACACCTCGTCTGGGCCTCTCTCACGCAAAACAAAATCTCCCCGGTCTTAGCGCAGACAAAATATTGGCACCTACATAAAACATAATGGACCCCGGCTAGCCTAGCGACTCTGGGCCCGAGGGAAAATGACAAGTGCTGGAATTGTGACGAAGAAAAGGGGGACCTGGCGCACCATATCTACCACTGGTCCAAGGTTAAAAAAATGTTGGGAAAAAATATTCACCTTCATAAATAAAACATTAGGGTGCACACTAAAAGCAGACTTTGCTACCCTTAACACCGCATTTATGACAACAGAGTTAGACTCACAACAGGACAGAGACCTACTAGATCTCCTACTAAAAGCAGCAGTTAAAATAGTACTCACCAAATGGAAAGACACCAAGGCAACTTTCAAGGGATCGCACAACTGGGTGACGTACCTTAGAGGCGCGAACAACACTTCCCTGCGTAACTCACCATGGAGACAACCCGACAGGAGGATGTGGGCGTCCTTGGACGAACTCCTAGACCCATATGAACCACCATGAATAGTACTAACAAAAAGAAACTTTTGGCTCAGTAGCACTCCCTCACTGGATCAAGGCAACAACGAGAAGAATGTTAACCTCTGTATGCTATCTCTTCTCCTCTCTACCTTAATTCCTTTCCTTTCCTTCCACCTTTCATCACACTCCTCTCCTCTTACGGAGACAGTGGATGGGGGGGCAGACAAGCTTATACATGGTAAAACTGTACTACCATTAACACAGCCAGTCTGGGCTGCCACCCTGCAACGACAAAGTGTTGATGATTATATGTTATATATTATATGTTGTATAAAAACAAAGACTATTTTGAAATAAAAATTTAAAAAAAGATTTTTACTTATTTAATCTTAAGCATTAGGAAAATGACCAGCATAAGTAGAAATACACCATATAATCAAGGACTAGGAGTGAAGGGGAACCATAAGAAGTAGTTGGGCCCCTACAAAAAGAAAGTATTACCAGTGCCAAGGAACAGAAATAAGGTAAAAATCAGGGGAGGAAGGTTGCACTTTAATGTAATTTAAGCACTTTACAGCACATTTGCCCTTTACAGTATTAGAAGCACTTTAGCAAGTTTTGCACACTATTCCAAAGGCTAAATGCTTTCCTCGAGAAAAGAGGGAACTCAAAAGAATGAGGGAGCCAGGGACCAGTAGGCACTTGCCGTACAATAATTAATGTTTTAAGAAATAGGAACAATGAATGAAGACGGTTCCTTTAGAACTATTTCAGAAATTGTCTAAAGTAAAAGAATTGAGAATATGCATTTATAAACATGTTCTAAGATAGCGCCCGTGTTTATCCAGCCTTGTGACAGCAAAAGAAAGGTGTCTTTTTTCTATGTTTTAAAAAAATGTAAACTGTATTTAAATGAAAAAATGTTTGGTGCTCACCGTTGTGAACAAGCCTGCGTCTGGCAGCCAAAACACGTTGATGTTTGTGTCAATCTTACAATAAAAGCCAAGTGACAAACCTCAGGAGTGCTGATTCCATCTCTTTGAAGTTTTGAGATGTTTTTGTTTCATATATATATATGCACAAAACACACACACACAGTGCCTTGAAAAGAGGCGCAGTGAGCACAGCACCTACCCATTGTTTTTATTGCAGCCAGATACAGAAAATATTGTGAGAAAATGCCCCTTTTTGTCATTGTCAATTTTTTGCCACTGGTACGGATGTTGTTCGACTGATGCGCACTGGGTCCCTACTATCCAGTGTCAGTGCTCTTTAAATCAAACAAGGTAAAATGGTCAAATAGTCACACAATTTGCTTACACTTTGGCATCCCTTTAAGTCCCTAGTAAGTGGTACCCCTGGTACTTAGGGCATGGGTACCAAAGAGGGTCCCCAAGGGCTGCAGCATGTATTAAGCCACCCTAGGGGACCCCCATACAAAATGCATGCAGCCTGTCATTGCAGCCTGCATGTCATGGTGCAAACCATGAACAAAAACACGACAAGGCACACTCACTGTGTGCCACGCCTAGGTCACTGCATATAATATATATAAGTCACCCCTACATCAGGCCTTGTAAACCTAAAGCAGGGTGCATTATATTACATGGGAGGGCATGAGCAGCTACGCCCTTTTGTGCTCTAGTTCAATTACTAGATGGTACAAGTCAACAGGGAAGCCATCTTTAGTATATGTACTGGGCACTGGCAATTACAAGTTCCCGAGCTACATGATGGCTTTACTGAAACCTATGATGTTTGGTACACCTTCTCTTAGTAAATCTGTACTGTTGCCAGTACAAGATGTATTATGATGTATTATGACATGCACCCAGAGGGCACCTGTGAGATGCCACCCCTGCCCTAAAGCTCATTTCGCACTAGGACATTGGCAAATTAGCTATGCAATGGGCATATTGCACCGCAACGCTAGTCACACCCATAAGGTGGGCTACCTGATGTGCTCCACCAAAGAAGGCTTCCACCATTTTGTGTTTGGTGGAATTAGGAACTCTGGGACAGGGGTATGCCCGCTGCCCATAGGAAGTGGTCATACAGGGGTGTAGTGACCCCAAGGGTAAGTAGCTCATGAGCTACTACCCTTCACTCCCCTTAACACCCCTAAATTCAGTATTTAGGTGGACCCCTGACACCAGGAAAGCAGATTCACTTGACCAAAGAAGAACAAATAAGAGCCGAAGACCACAAGAACTGAAGACTAGATGTGGACTTGGGGTCAAACCCTGCCTACTTCTGTCTCGACTTTTCCAAATTGGTGTCTGATTCCCTTACTGAGTGTGTGTCTTATTTATTGACTCTTTGTGCGCAAAAAATGCCTAACACTCCCATGTGATAAGCCTAAGGAGGCTTGACCACACTAACACAAATAGAGCATCTTGGGATTGATAAATCATGCCCCTGTGCACTAATAAATGATCCCTAGACTCTGCACAATGCACATCATTTTGATACACTATATAGAGAGCCAGCTCCCTACATATATTTATTATTGTGTGAAGATGTGTACATGGGTTTAGACGAAAGAAGGAAATATGGAGTCAGGGAAGAACTTATCTCCTAACAATGGTGACATTTCACTTTGCAACAGCTATTCATAAGATGATTGTTAACATGCATTTTTTTTTAAACAAAATCTTTCTTTTTTCATTTGGTTTTTAAAGTAATAACTGAGTTGTATCTGAATGTATCTCAGAAATGATGGCATGAGGTAAGGCCCCCTAAAGGGCAGGATCCTTAGCAAATCCAAGTGTAGAAAATATTTGAAAGTTGATAAAAGTATATGTACTGAGTAATTCCAGGCGTTATGAATAAGAAAATATTTTATGACCAGTGGGGAATGAGAATCGCTTATCATATGTTTAATTTTGATTTATCATTAATGTTAAGATTCATTTTCCAAAGGTTAACTGCAGTTACCAGAATGCTTTGCAGGATAATTAAAACTATGGAAGGACAATATAAATAGTGATCAAAGATGGTAGCCACTTTATGTGATCAAGATCTTGTAGTTGAAATAGGTCACACTGGTTTTATTGTTGATGGCAAAAAAATAACAAGTGCATAACCCTTTCCAGAGTACCTCTCATGTCTGTTTGGATGGATGTACACACATGTACACACACACACACACACACACGTATGTGTATATATATATATATATATATATATATATATATATATATACACACACACACACACAAACGTATATATATATACACACACACACACATATATATATACATACACACATGCACATACACACACACACACATATATATGCACACACACACACACCCACAGATATACACATATATATATATACACACACACAAATATATATAAATATACACACACAAACACACACACAGAGATATACCCATATATACACATATATATTCACATATACGTACACACACATTTATATATCAAGGTGCCTTGAAGAGAGGGGCAGTGAGACCATTCGCTCCTCCACCGACAGGTCTTTTGTAGTTCAGACAAGAACATGGACTTCCTAGTATAAATCTTGGCAGTGAAGGTTGAGTAGTAAAGATTCACTTGTGACTCTCCCACCTCTCCGGTGGTGGAAGGAAGTTGCAAAAACAGAAACAATTCTGAAGATGGCGACTGCATAAAAGGGCATTGTGGGCTTACCCTTAATGTCATAATGAGGCCTCCACACCTCTGCCCATGGCCAACGCCCAAAATGTTTTCCTTCATACAGTTTCCATACCCACCCACAAGATGGCAGAATAATGCACAACATGTTTGTAGGAAGCTGGCGCTTTATATGATCTTGCAAAACGAGATATATCATGTAAAGAGTCCAGGGGTTCCCGTATGAGTGGACAGGGGCATGCTATAGCAATCCCAAAGTGCTCTGTTAGGGGATAGTGTGGTCGAGCAGGATTAGGCTTAACACAGAGACATCTGAAAATACTCACTACGGTCAATAAATGAGACTTGACTCAGAGGTACACACCAATTTATAAAAACAGCAAGCATCTTTATATATATTTAGGCATCAGAAGAAAATCATTCAGGTAAATAAGTTTTTAAATAGAAATATATTTTTTTTAAATCTATTTTATTGACATTTTTAAAAATAAACAACCATCACAATCATTGGCATTTAGTATCAGCAGTAGATATACAGACTGTTCATAAAAACAATGTTAGGAATACATAGATAAAAAGCATCGCTTATACATGACAAAAGATCCGGATCGCAATGTCGTGCATCAGGGAACCCATTTATTCCGAATGAGCCGACAACCTCCCCACCGTCCAGGGGGCCCCTGCTGGCCCCTCCACCAAAGACCATTCCGCATCCCAGCCCGTAGTGTGTCAGTGTTAGTCAGTCTGTGAGATGGTATCTACTGTCCCAGTCAGGACTCCTTGATTCGTCGGGCTATTTTCGTCCCCATCCTCCGCAGCTTCGCGTACATATCGTCTATCGAGAAACAGGGACCAACATTTTTTGGGCCTATTACGAGGGGGGTGTAAGTCGCTATAGAGCTCCATCTGCGTACTACAATAAGTCATTTCCCTGTTCCACTGCGCTAGTGTAGGGGCCGGGCCTCGCATCCATTTGAGAGCGACATCGTCTAGCAAGAATGAAGGCCATATCAACCAGTCTTCTGTGTACCGGGCGTAGGACTTGGAATAGCCTAGTATAGCTAATAATGGGTCAGGAGTCAATGTCAGCTGCGTGATCTCGTTCACTTCTTTGTACACTGAGTGCCAAAATGTTAGGATGTCTGGGCAAGACCAAGCAACGTGTAAAAAGTAAGCAAGTTGATCCCCACATCTCTCACAATTAGGGCTGTCCCTCAATCGGTATCTATGCAATCTTTCAGGGGTGTAGTAAATTCTGTTTGGGTATTTAAAGTGCAGTAGCCTATGGCGTCCATTCAGAGATATCCTTCACGTACAGCTGTACTGCCATGTCTCTTCCCCTAGGTCAATCTGTAAGCCTCGGTTTGGCGTATTCCGCCGTCCTCTCAGAGAGGGCAATACGGTACAAGTTGGTTATTAATTTAACAGGGGCCTTAGCATTGATAATGTAGTCAAAAGCTGTAACTACCGTGGGTTCCTCCATGTCTTCCCCTAACAGGTCCCTGAGAGCGTGTCTCACTTTGTGGAACTGGAAGCGCGATAGCTGAGAATGGGGATTGTCATCTGTTTCGATCTCACTCCAGCTGTGGGCCCTGCCCTCTGCGAACAAATCACCCATTGTATACGAAGCCCTCTCAGAGCTTCTACGACCCTGTTATCCCTACATGGGGACAGGCAGTCACACCAAGCCTTGGGCACCTTCGGGGCATAAAGTAGACTGCATGCTTGGGTGTCCATCATGTGGTGCCACGCATGAGTGACTGCATTCAGGGAATCTAGGAGACACGTTCTTCGGTCCCGGGGTCTGGACAACAGCGCTGGCAAGAGTGTTGGGTCCGCCACAATCGATTCAATACGTATGTGTGGAGTATCCACTGGGCTGTGTATCCAGTGATAAGCGTGTGCGCTTTGTGCCGCGCGATAATAAAACTCCAGATCGGGGCATTCAGTCCTCCCGTTGCATACGGACGCACCAGTATTTTCCATGCTACTCTAGGCTGTTTCCCAGCCCCTGCTAGCCGGACCATTAACGATTGCAGTTGACGGAAGAAGTGGCTCAATAACACCATCAGGATATTGCTAAATCATAACAAAAACGCAGCAGCACAATCATTTTTATCAGGGAGATCCGCCCCAGCAGTGATAGCGGTAGGGCAATCCCTTTTTTTTACATCCTCCTCTAGCTTAGAGATGGCCTTCCTATAGTTCTCCTGTAAGACTACTTCCGAATCCGTGTGTAGGCGGATCCCCAAGTACCGTACCGCGTCTGTAGTCCATTGGATGGGGTATTCCGGGTCAAAGGGCCGCGTAACAGGCGTACACGGGAACATGAGGGACTTCTTCCAATCAACATGGATGCCCGAGAGAGAGCTGAATAAGACCACTTCACGAAGCACTGCCGACAAGTGAACTTCCGGATCTCTGATATATAAGAGGGTATCGTCCGCGTACGTTGACACGATCAAGTTATATGTGGGGAATCGGATGCCCCTATGACTGTGGTACTCGCGCAGATCGCATACGAGCGGTTCCGCTACCAACGCGTATAGTATAGGGGAAAGGGGACATCCCTGCCTCGTGCCTCTCCCAATCTGTATGGGGTCCGTGATGAGAGAACCTATTCGTATACGGGCAGTCCGTGAGGTGTACAGCGTGGCCAACAACTGTAGGAACAGCTCTCCTACACCCATGCGGCTTAAGACCTGTCTTAGGAAAGGCCATTCAACAGAGTTAAAGGCCTTTTCCATGTCGAGGAAGACCGCTATCGCAGAAACCTCCGGGCGTGTATGCTGGAACGCCGCAAAGGCTGTCCTAAGGTTATAGGTGAGATTACGAGTGGGGACAAAGCCAGCCTGTTCCGGGGCCACCAGTGTAGTTACCATGGGGGAGAGGCGATTTGATACTAATTTAGCGAAGATCTTCGCATCCACAATTAATAGCAACAGGGGACGGTACAAAGCACAGTCCCTCGGGTCCTTACCAGGTTTGAGAATAGCTACCAGTATAGCCTCTTGCAGAGTAGGCGGCATAGTGCCCATATCTGCCATATCCTCGCAAAGGGTGAGCAGATGGGGTATCAGTAAATCAGAGTAAGCCTTGTAGAAGGCAACAGTGAGGCAGTCACTTCCCGGCGCGCTACCAGCCTTCATTGCCGACAATGCCCACACTATTTCCTCCCGCTCGATCAGGCGCGCCAAGAACTCGCGGTGGGTATTGGAAAGCCAGGGGAGCTCTATGTGGGTAAGATAATCAAGAATGCGTTCCTCTGGGGCGGGGCCGCGAGGCATACAGTGTTGCATAATACTCCTGAAAACTCTCCACAACTTGTGCGTCCGAAAGCAGCTCTTCAGTGATTGGGACCTAATTACAGGTGTCGTCATTCTGCCTCTGCTCCGCTTTGCCAATTGCGCAAGCACCATGCCAGGGCGCTCCCCCTCACAGTACGATCTAGCTATTGCATATTTTCCTACGTGCTTGACTTCAGAGTCGGCCTCTTCGTTGTATTCACGTATTGTTTGAGCTAGTTCACGGGCGAGGGTCTCGCAACCATTGTGCAAGCGTATCTGTTCTTGTTCCGTAAGTTTAGTTTCTAAAGTGCGAAGCCTGTCCCTAATCGATTTGTGGACCCCCGAATGTTTTGAGATGGTGATCCCCCTAACATACACCTTGAACGTCTCCCATATAGTCTGAAACGAATCGACAGAGCCCACATTGGTTTCAAAGAATATCTCAATGGCCGCTGCCAGCTCTTCCCTGATAGTGGCTTCCAGTAATGAGTATGGAGGGAAGCGCCAGGCAAACGGCGGGATACGCCGCGTCGGTGCAGCTATCGTCAGCAGTATAGGAGAGTGGTCTGAATATGTACGCGGTAGTATAGTGCAGTTCTGAATCGCCCGGGTCAGATGTGCGGTGGCAAGCCAATAGTCTATCCTGGTGTGTATGTTATGTGGGGCTGAGTAATGTGTGTAACCACCTTGGGTAGGGTGTCTGTGCCTCCAGACGCCACATAAGTCCAGCCTAATCATGTGCGCCTCCAGCGCTCTAGCAGAAGCAGAGGGACGACGTTCGGGACCATCTGATCTAACAATGTGTGGTTGTCTGGTCATATTAAAATCGCCCTCAGAGTATATATACCCTCCCGAGCGCGCTGTGACCTTGTCCGCTAACTCTGTGTAGAAGTCCGGATGGTCATAATTGAGGCCATAGGTGTTCACTATGCAGAGCTCCATACCCTTACAGCAGCACCTCGTTATTGTGTAGCGTCCGTCTCTATCAGTCTCTAGGGGCGTCATTCTCATGGCCCACGTAAGCACTCGCCTGGCATGCGATGTAAACCCAGCTGCGTGTATATTACCCATAAAGCCCCTGTATCGTAGTATGTGGCTGTCTGGGTGTAAATGCGTCTCCTGTAATAATGCAATATCAACGCCATGTCTCGCAAAGTATTGCAAAACCTTCCGGACCTTCCTGTGGTCATTAAGACCCCGAACATTTGAGGTTATCAGTGTCAAAGTGTCCAAATTGTCCCCAGATGTGCTCGTCCTATCTACGGCGGTTTGTGTACATGTCTCAGTAAAAATGCCAGATCAAACATCCTAACATTGTATCGTGCCTTAGTCATGCGAGGTAACTTGCAAAAAACACCCTCCAACTGCAAACATTCCCCTCGGTGCGCCAACTGGACTCTACAGCGCCGTCCCATCCCCCCCCCCCCCCCCCCCCCCACTCCCACCCACGCCTGCCCATCCCCAACTAGGCAGCGAGCAACCCCTCTCCCCATCAAAGGATCCCCAGTCCCTCCCCAAAACTTCAAAACCCCTAAGAGACAAACAAAACTGTTTCCAAACTCACTGGGATACACACAAGGGCAAAGGTAGCCAACAATAGGCAAGCTCTCTGTAAGGCCAAATCATAGAGCTGCCCGCCCCACCCCCGTCTCAATGGAAAAGTGTCATGCGTGTAACCTAAAGCACAATCATGGAGCCCTCCAGGCTGTGCAATAGTAAATATGCACTCACATCATACACCAGTAAACAGCATAGTACGCTATAATGACCTACAATCCACAAAGATCTATAACAGTACATAACTGAATGCAAGTAAAACAGGTCATCCCCGATCTTGGGAAAAATGAATGTACAGCTGTGATCCTGGACTCTCCCGCTGGTGCACACCCATGCATAGTCAGCACCCCTAGTACCCAACTGCGTAACCCCCCCACAATCCACTGCCTAAATCACATAAACCGTCCAATTGAGCGAAGGTGAATAATGACCACAGCCTTACCACGTACCCGTGTCCCCCCCTCCCCCACCACCCTGCACACTACAATGCACATCATGTTGGTTATCATGTTGGCAAGAGTCCCAGCTAGTCCTGTTCATCCATCGAGCCTCCCGCAGCTTCATCCGCCCTATTCGGGGAGGACAGACTCTCCTTCCGCCAATCCCTAAGGGCCCTCTGCAGGGCCTTAGGGTCCGTAAAGATCATGGATTTACACTGTCTGTTTATTCTTAGCTTCGCAGGATACAACATCACATAATCCGCGCCCATTTCACGTAACTGACGTTTCATCAGTATAAACTGGCGCCGTGCCTCTTGCACCCTCGCGGTGAAGTCTGGGAACAGAGAGAGGGTCGAGCCCTTGTATTGAAGTGGCTGTTTTTCCCTCGCTAGCCGTAATGCCACATTACGGTCCCTGTAGTTGAATAACTTGGCAATGATAGGCCTCGGTGGCGCCCCTGGCTTTTGTCTCGGGCCGAGAGAACGGTGGGCTCGTTCGATGACGAACATGGCAGAGAAGGCGGTATCGCCGAGGAGATTCTTTACAAGATTTTCGATGAAGACTTCCACATTTCCGGTCTGCGTGGTCTTCGGCAGTCCCGTAATGCGAAGGTTGCACCGCTGAGAGCGTGCCTCAAAGTCCCCCGTCTTGTCCTGAAGCATCTGCATCGCTCTACTCAGCTGTTTGTTGTCAGTGTCTAAGGAGGTCTGTGCCTCCTCCACCTCGGTGGGCCTGCGCTCAGACATGTCAAGGCGCTCCGCATGTTTGTCGAGCCTCTCTGCCATGCGGTCAATGCGGCAGGTGAGCGCATCCATTTTGGTGCCTAACGACGCTATTCCCCCCTGCAAGTTCTTTTCCATAGCTAATAATAGTTCGCGAATATCTTGCTGGGGGAGTTCCTCTGGCGGCTCCTGCTCCCCCTGGTCTTGGTGCTTTTAGGATCAAAGGATAGTTTGGTTTTTGTCCTATCTGTGCACCCCATCCCGATAGGGTCCGGATACCAGTCAGTGGTATCCGGTGCAGGGAGTGACTCTCGGTGTGTTGTAGTCTGGGACTTACGCTGTACAACCCAGAGACCAGCAGCAGCGCCGCACGTCAGGGCCGTGGACACCAGCTTAGTCCTGTAGTCCCCAAGATCGTCCTGGTCGCCCTCTGGAACTCTCCTGCCCCAGGGCTCCAACTAGCAGGATCGCCCCGCAGCTCAGCAGGACATTGCTGCTCTCATAGTCACACCTGGGCAGCAAGTGGGCGCAATACTGTTGCGTTATTGGTCCTTCGAGGCGTCCAGGCCCCCCAAGGGCAGAGCGTAAAGACCCTATACGTGGAGGGGGGAGGGGGCAGGCGGCCACCCCCAGGGCCATAAAATGTCCCAGGGTCTGCAGCAATGCATCAAGGCCATGCGAGGTATCTCACAGCCGCTGTCGCCGTGCCCTTATGTGTAATCTGCGCTCCACCGTGCCGCACCACCGTCCGTATGGCAACCGGCACTAGCACAGCACACTTCTCTTGTAGAACCGCTGCATTAGTTACCCAGCACCGCCCAAGGCTCCAATTCCGGCACAACGCGCCACAGCTCTGTCGGCTTTCCGTGCCCCAGTCTGGGGCGCCCACTGCATACGGGAGTCCTCAGCGTCACCTCATGTAGCCACCACAGGAGTCTCAGGGCTCTCTTGGGCGCGGGGGGTACGCTCAGATCGCAGCCGGGGCCTCAGCGCCGCTTCCAGGACCGCAGATCGCGCTGCGCCGTCCCCCGCCGCCGCTCTCGCTCCCAGGCTCACCTGCACAGTACACGGTTTACAAGCAGGGGCACACAGGCTGTAACTTCTCCCCGGGACTGGTCGCGGCCCAATCCTCTATGTCGGGCGGAGCACCCCGGGCCTCAGGAGCTTGATCACCGCCTCCCAGCACCGTAGCCGCCGCCCGGTACAGCGGTGCACACCTCTGTTCCCGCACGGACTTTCGGCCCAGAGGGCCCGGGCTGCAAATAACCCCCTCCGCAACAGGCACTCTTCCGGAGCAGCGGAGGCTCCGCCGCCAGGCGTGGGGAGAAGGTCTCTCCGGGACTCCTCGACCGTCAGGGCCCCCTCTGTCAGATTCAGGCAGCTGCGCCGCCTACGTCGGCCCACCTCCTCCGCCCAGGCCGCTGGTCTCAATCGCTGTTCGTGCCAGTAGGTCCCAGAGTCCGCTACTTAGGCAGCGGGGGGAGTGCGGGAGACCTGGTTAGCAGGAACCCAATGCACTTCCAGTCGAAATCACATCAGTTACCAGGCAAAAAGTGGGGGTGACCCTCTCAAAAAGGGCTATTTTCCTACAATGCTAATCTAGAGGCCTTTAAAACTGCTAAACTATTGTTACAGGTAAGTAAACAGTTTCTGCTCAAACTGTGTGCTTGGAAATGAGAGCTCTCAGAAAATGTCAAGTCAACCGTACTATATCTTGTCTTATTATCCAGCGTACTGATTTAAGTCAAAACAACTACCACATTGGATCTTTTGTAGGCATTACATGGGAGGGGGACCAAGAGTTTATCTTCATTTAAACAAAAGTGCCATAACATTAATGTCCAGTCAATATTGGTGACAGAAAGCCTTCAGTGATCCTCCAAAGTACTGATGTTCAGATATCCGCCAATGTGGTACCTGCTAGGCACGCCCATGTTAAGTGTGCTGTAACAAGGTATAGCAAGTAGACATTTGTGTGGGGTGTATTTTAATTAAGTCTATAAGCCAACAGACTAGTTATCTTTTGCTAAAGCATGTGATTTTTGGCTGTAGCATTAGCTACAATAAACAGGCAAGTAAGACGTTTTTCACCTTATCATAACGTAAAGCCCTTTCAACATTGTCTGTCTGGAAAGCCAGGTCGGTCTAATTGTGTGGATTTAAAAGAAAGCCGACAATGACAGTTTGAATGGTTGATTGATTACAAATAATACACAGAAAATGGATATAAAACATAAAAAACCTTACCTCTGCTGCCCAAAAATGTCCTAATAAAAAGTAGTTCCTGGAAACACTGGTTCAGTAAGGAGAAACTCTCTTCAGCACTGTCACCTGAACTGCACTCAGACACCTTCAGGTTCAGCAGGATACGCTTCTTTTCCTCTTCAATGTTTGTTACCTTCGCAACCACAGTTTGCCCTACTACAAAGTGGTCTTCGGTATTTGTCACAAACTTATCACACATGGCCTGCGGAGAAACGTGTAAAAGAAGAAAGGTTTGTTTATAGTTCTTTAAATATGGGAACCTAAAGTGCAAAGAGTTGAAAAAGAAGTCTAACTTCCAAAGCTTAGTGTAGTTCTATTATTACTGTTCTAGGATTTTGAGTTGACCACCTTACCATATTTGACAGTCTTACTTAAAATGGATGACGGTACTGGATGATCAGGGTTGTAGCTGCGGGTCTTTATGCCCACACTTGTTCGCTGAGTCTACTCCCTACTTACTACTCAGGGTGCTAGACAGATAGCCCAACATATAGCTCAGTTTTCCATATCCTCACCATGACCTCTGCCTCCCTGGGTTTTGGGATGTGAAAGGCGTTTTCTGTACTTCTCTAGCCCTTCTCTTGTTCATGTAGCTTCTAAAGTGGATTCTTTAAAGCAGTAACCCCCCTCATCTAGCTATGAATTACACCTTTCTAGGGCGAGGTCTTTGTGCACCCTCAGAGCTTCATAGCTCTTCTCCTCTGCAGCTGCAGCCTGCCTTAGTGCATTACAACGTTTTTCTGAGGGGACAAAATCAACAGACGCTACAATAATTTCCCATCCCATGGTTATGTTGGAATTGCATCCTTCTGCTCTTAATCCTAATGCTGCTACCCACTGCTTGCCAGTACATAGAGAAAATGTAAAGGACATTCTTTCTCACATATTTTATAGTTTCTGACTATACATATTTTGCCAAAACAATGGAAACAAGTTAAAATGGGCCCATGGGAATCACTAACCTGGTAATGGGATACTGAGACCTGTTCTCAAAATAAGTATGCTGAAGAAGCAGGTAAAACTTGAGGTTATGTACACCAAAACTACGCGCAGGCCGATATGCTGTAAGAAGGTATACGAGATCAAGATCCAGAATGGAGCGGAGTCCTACACCTCCTTTCAAACTTCTATGGAGGTTCATGAGGCTAAAATGGAAGCGGATAGGTAGCCTGGACAGGGGCTCAGGGATTTTAGGGCATATCCATCATGTACCACAGAGAGTGAATCATCAGTTTGAGCCCAACAGTGTGAGAGGAGGTATGCCCTCCTTCTCCACCAAAGTGGAGAACACCCCCTAAAATTCGAGCCATGAGGGGCTCGCTGTGAAGCCCCTCCCCTGGGACTAGGTTTCAGAGTTAGCTGTATGAACCATATGTTTAGAGTGAAAGGAGGATCCGTCTGAAAAGCCTTCATCTACTGGCAATAAAGGCTAATTAAATAGCACTCAACAATGTCTGTGACCATGCCTGTTTTCAACTGCTAAAGGACCTAGTGGAGGAGCATAAGACTACGGTTTTCTTCTGGGTCCTCGCGATTCTGATTCAGACTTCAGGCACATCTGCCTTAACAGGCAGAACCAGTGTTCATGGTCTTTGAAGCAGTGCACATGTGTTCCTGCAACACAAGCAGTTCCCACCTAGGCACTTTGGAGCTTAGGATGAGCACAAACCTATACTCAGTCTGCAAACAGGGAGGATTAGCAGTCAAAGTCATGACAAGGATGTAGTCCATAGCTTGTCTTGACGCATTGCCATGACCCTACTTGACCGACCAAACTGATTCAATTTCATATTGGAGGGCATTTAGTCTCCTAGTCCTTATGGGATGTCTAAGTTTTACCATTTTGGGAAGCTGCCATCAACTTAAGAGAATGAACTGGTGGGTTCCAAAAGTAAGGTGGTGATTGCTTTGCCTGCCCAATATATGTTGCTCAGAAACTTTGCAATAGCTGGTGTGAAGTGTGGCTTATTTTTGTGCCAGAAGATTGCTGGAGGTCTTGGAGCTTGATGGCACGCAAGGGCCTCGGCAAAAGGGCCAAGAAACAGCCAGAGCAAAAGCGATTACATTAGTAGGTAGGACACCATTGTATTACTGGATAAATATTCAAGACCAGTCAATGGCTCGGAGAAGCAACAAAGTTTTGGATGTAAATTCTTATACGCACTAGAAGAGGTATCAGGGTTGGTGTATGCTTTCAACACCAACCCCCCCCACCCTCACCCCCTACCGCCCAAAAGAGTGCCTATATATAAGATCGAAGACCGTGGACTGGAGCAGAACAGCTGGGCCGGGGACAATATTGACAGAACACATGGGGAGAGGGTGTCAGGTAGAATGGATTCAGCTTGGTTTATACAGTTACAGATTGATCCTCAAGTGTTTGGAGCTAATCTAGGACCCACATCCTTGAAGGTGTTAAACAGAGGAGCCAGTTCCAGGAAGCCTGCTCAATGTGACTTTCAATTGCCACTGAAGGCATGCATCCAGGATTAAGCCTGATTCGAGGAAGCCATCAGCATAATAGGCAAGCCAGGATCCAGGAAAGAGGGTCAGCTCTTTCTGGTAAATAAAATCCCACTCTCTTGATAAGGAGAGAACCACAGAGGAACCCAGACACAATGAGATTCTGTGGAGATGGACCATCAGTCTCAAGGGTACCCCTATGGTTCATAGTACAGCCCACAGATTCTGGTGCAAGTTCCTGTCCCTTTAGGATCTGAGGACAAGAGAGGAGGGGTGTGCCACATACTCCCCTGTCTTGCGCTGCACCATTGTTGGAGGACCCTACAAAAGAATATCCTCCCGACAGTCAACACAAGAGGCCAACACTTTACATTTTCATGCCGTTTGGCATCTGTACTTGTCACACCACCTCTGGTTAAGGGGGGGGAGGAGTAATCTCACATGTGTATGGAAGAAGGCAAGCCACTTCTACTTCCTCTTGCAATGATATCCCTTGTTCACCCCTTTTCTGCATTTCAAGTTTAACTAATGGGGACTAAGCGAGAATTAGACTTAATCGGAATGGGAGGGGAGGAGTTGGGAGTTTTTAGGCTGCAAAAGCAAAAGGTCTCCAGCAAGATGTAGGCTTTACTTTATGATACTGAATCAAATCAGCACTATTGCGCTAAAAAAGAGTGGTTCCAGAGTAGTTTCCACTCTCAGAGGAAGGGTGCTCAGTTGGAAACACATTTTCCAAGACCTATACTCATCTTCTGACACCCTGAATGATTAAATGCAACATCTCCAAAAGCAGAAGGTTGTCATTACTCTACATGCATACTAGACTGTTATGATGCGACCTAGTAGCCGAGGTATTACAAAAAGCACAGGAGTGAACAATATTACTATTCCCCAAACAGTAAATATTGGTGCTATTTGGGTCAGGTGCTAAAAAAACTCAGTGGAACAATGTGAATCACTTCAAACCAGCATAAAAGGTGGGTTTCCAAGCAACTGTACTGTGCCAAAATACACAAGCTGACTAAATATTTTGAATCTTGCGTTTGAAATGTTTTCCTAGGTTTATCCCTCGGGTGGTACTCCACTCGCACTGTTCATATTTATTTTAATTGAAAATGCAATAAAGATAGCTTTTAAACAATGTGTAGCACAATATTTGAACCAAATTCAGCTTAAAATAAAACACCGCTCAGACTTACAGATTTTGGTGCCAATCCGCAGAGACCATGTGGGAACTCCACAAACACACCGTAGGACATGATGCTCCGTATGTAACCAGTTATTAGCATTCCTGTATGGATATCAGAGAAGTCCTTCACAATATTTCCGTCTTCATATGAAGTTATCAAAGAAAGCTTCCTGCACACAGTCTAAATCATAAGTCAAGGAATAACTTGCGAACACTTCAATCACATAACAAAATTTGCTCCTACGCTACGGGCATGTTTGTGAAATGCATCTTATTCAGTACAACGTTAAATAAACTAAATGTTACTTTACCTGTAAGCATCTGTTCTCTTGAGTACTATATGGACCGGACCAAGTCCCTCCCCCAAAGCTCAGCAGTTGTTAGTAGCCTTTGCCAAACCCTGCAAAAGCCTTTTTTCGAAGAAAAACAACTTACAGACATCAGAACCCAACACTAGATGGCAGGAGTATGCAGAGCATGCTACAAGTTTTTATTTACAAAGTATATATGATTCATATGTTAAATCAAACTCACTATGAGAAGGAAAACCTATAGAACTGAATGTAGGAATATCTTAAATACATCAATCATGTTTGCAAAAGCCTTTCTGGTACTGCCAATTTTCTTCCATTCTGCGGGGGCCATCTACTGGGCCACAGCATCTCACTCACATATTTAGGACCTGCCCACCACTCATGATATGAGCTGTTAGCTACTTTTAAGGGCTGGAGGCTTAACCCAAACACTTCAGGTCTTCTTGGCTAGGGTGGTTTATAGACTAAAGAGGGCAATTTGGATACAGGGATGGCAAGGGTGTTCTACATACTTACAGACTTGGAGTAAGAGGGCAAAAGGGAATCAGCGGAGGACTGCATGCAAATCAAAAGAATATCACCAAATACATTAATGTATTCATCAAATGGATACAACTTCACACAAATTACCCATCCAGAGGCCTTTGCAAAACTGCTTCACATAAAGGAGCATGGTTGAGGTTCATCAAGTCAGCTGTTGACTTGAAGACTATAAAGGACTGCCTTGTAAAACCTTAGTGAGCAAGATTGTACAGGCCCAAAAAGAGTCATCAGAAAGGTTGAGACCTTGTCCAGTCAGGCCCAGACTACATAAATGTGGTGATGGAAAGTAATTCGGAGTTCATTATGGGCAGGTAAAAAAAAATCCTCTCAGGAGGATTAAGGCAGAAATCATTTTTATACTGAGGTCTTTAAGTGCCAACAAGAAGGAAAATTAAGTACTAAAGGATAAAAAAATCAACACTCCCTTCCACACACCAGTCGGCAGAAATGTGCCTTCTTGCCGTCAAGACCAGATCCAGCACACTGTTTAGTAGCAAGCAAGTACATAGACATTTTTCATTCAATTTCAATGGACTAATCTGGAATTCTGGGGTAGCTCAGTAGCCATAACTATACTGTGCAAGGAAAGTAAAGGTGGAGTTGCATAAAGTCTGGGTAACTAACCTAAATCCCTACTGGCACAAAGAGGATACTATGTTCTGTGTTTCCTGAACCAGTCATGTAATGAGGGGAACTAAAACAAAGCACACCAGATGAAGCACCTTTTCTATGAAGAAAGCACCCCTCAGGGATAGACCTCAGAGAAATTGCACTCAGCACAACAGGTTCCATTTCCTGCCCACTTCCGTTAGAGAAAATATTCAATTCTGGGATTTCCCACCTAGAATATATCTGCTAAATAAGTTTGCTGTAAAGTTTTCAATTTTTGAAGGTATAATACAGGGAATATAGATTGTAACAGGGAAAGGAAGGGTTTACTTAACATTGCAGCCCTCCTCAATAACTCCATTATATTAACTACCAAGCCCACCACATTTAAGGTCTTCAAACCTGACCCAAGCACTGTTTTATTTAAGTCACCCATTTGTGAAGTGAAACAACAGTCTAGTTTATATCATAGTCCAATATAGTAGGAAGGCAACTACAGATTAATGTAAAGTTAAAAAATAAATCTTCAATGAGGTCTACCTAACTCACTAAGATGTCAACAATCCTGTAACACTACTCAACTTCCTTAATTTCATACATCTCCAAGCCATTCCACATTATTGCTCCATGCTCAAGCCAGACGAAAGACTATTAATAAGTGGTTTGACACAAACCAGATATATATGGTAAACCGAACAGGATGTATGCAGGCAGGAGCAATGCTAAAGAAAAACACAGAACACATTTGACAAAACCTGAAAAGACAAGACATTGCCACACAGTCATTCTGAAAGCGAAGAACGAGAACTATGCAAAACAGATCACTAAAGATCCATGATTATTTGGCTCTGGTAATCCTTCAAAAATTCATATTATCAGGGCCTGGCCTGGAAGTTTGGGCTGGATTGCTCCTATTGGAGCAGTGTCATGACTGATTGCATATGGCTGGGCACAAACTGAGGTGGCATGGTGGTCAAAAGAACAATGGTTTGGAATGCTCCCCTGAGTGATTGCCAATGGTGAGACAAATTGCAAGTTGGTCTCCAAACAATCGCCTTTTGTGTTTGAGGTATTTCTATCAAACTGAATTTTACAACTGCCATAAGAACAAGGTATGAAATAATTTTCAAACAAACATTACATTTACTTGGAACATCTATTTTTTGAGAGGACATTGTAAGAGAAAACAACAACCATGTTATTGTATGCTGTACTGAAGTGCTGCCCATGATTATTTTGCATTTCAGTTCTTTTGCTGATGATCTGAATGTGGTAACTTTTGCTACTTTCCCACCTCCTGGGGGTTTTATGCACCTTTTAAATAAATCCAGGAATGTTACTGTACAGGGAGGTATTTATGCTACAAGCTGCAACCTTCACATAAGGCTGGAATATTTGTATCTAGTAAGAAACATTTTGGGGTTGGAGCGGTCCAAAGAATTGGCAGTGGTCCTGCACAGTTTGACTTTTTTGTGTGATTTGTCTGTTTGGCGTATAAGGAGTCATTATATATCATACTGAACTGCTTACTTTTCATGTCCTGGGAAAAACCTATAGAGCAACTCCAGGTATGCACAACCTGAGGCACAGATCTAAATTCAATGGATATCCTGTTTCCAGACATGTTAGTTGAACCCACCAAGCTATTTGTCATAGTCATATACCTATAGTTGCATAGACAATCCCTAGGCTTTGCTGGTCAAGAGCTAAGATGTAAATAAGAAAAGGTTTTCATTGTAAACTCACTGTCAGGTGGAACTCTTTGAAATGTGGATGGTTGTGTCACAGAAAAAAGTAGTGTGGACTTTTATAGTGCATCATTCGGATTTGCCCAGTGGAACTTGGCTTGCCTGCAGCTTGATATTGTAATATTGCTTTGCCCAATGCAGAAGACAGTCTCTAACAAACTAACACCTAAAAAAGAAAATATTTGTAAGGTGTACATTTACTGCCCACATGGTGTCCTTGTGCCAGTGACAAATGTTTATGATTCCCTTCTGCAAAAAGGATAATTTTATCCACCTCTGATGTTCAGTGACATAAGTCATAGGGCCAGACAGAATTGGTTCAACCAGAGCCCCATGAAAGGTCGGGTCAGGTACTGGACTCTGCTGTGTGGCGTGAAGGTTATATTATTTTTGTTAACCCATGCATCTGAAGCTCTGCAGGTTGTCGGGCAACTAAACCTAACAAGCATTAGAAATGCAATAGGTCTCGCAGCATTAGAGTTAGTGCTTTTAGAATTGTTAATGGGTTTTTTTGTAAATCTTTAGCATGAGGTTGAGGGTGAGTGAGGGTGAGTGAGGGTGAGGGTGAGTGAGGGTGAGTGAGGGTGAGTGAGGGTGAGTGAGGGTGAGTGAGGGTGAGTGAGGGTGAGTGAGGGTGAGTGAGGGTGAGTGAGGGTGAGTGAGTGAGGGTGAGTGAGGGTGGGTGAGGGTGGGTGAGGGTGAGTGGGGGTGAGTGTGAGTGTGGGTGAGTGTGGGTGAGTGTGGGTGAGTGTGGGTGAGGGTGGGTGAGGGTGGGTGAGGGTGAGGGATTGAGGGTGAGGGGTTGAGGGTGAGTGAGGGTGAGGGGTTGAGGGTGAGTGAGGGTGAGGGGTTGAGGGTGAATGAGGGTGAGGGAGGGTGAGGGGTTGAGGGGTTGAGGGTGAGTGGGGGTGGGTGAGGGGTTGAAGGTGAGTGAGGGTGAAGGTGAGTGAGGGTGAGTGTGGGTGAGTGAGGGTGAGTGAGGGTGAGGGATTGAGGGTGAGGGGTTGAGGGTGGGTGAGGGGTTGAGGGTGAGCGAGGGTGAGGGTGAGTGAGGGTGAGGGGTTGAGGGTGAGGGGGTAGGTATTTTGGGATGCGAGGTGACACCGCCACGAGACCTTGTCATAAATGCATAAAAACATATCCCTATAAAAAGAAAACAAAACACGAGATAAACAACATCCCTTAAGGAAAGTTACGTGCTGTGAGCCGCGGGGAGGGCTGTCGGAAACACCTACGGAACTGACATTTTAGAAACGCGTGGGCTGCAGGAAGGTCCCCCGGCACCTTGCAGAACAGAGCCTGCTTGTGATTGTGAACAGTGTGTGGTCGAATCTGCCCTCCAGCGGAAGGAACGCATCACATTGTAAATGCACGCAGCAGGGGGCGTCATGATTACCAGAGTGGGCACAATAGCACCGGAATACCGCCTATGGAGGGGTGTGGGCAGTCTGATTCTATCAGGCAGCCCCCTGCAGGTGCTGCGTGGGGTGGGGCTTGAACTACAGGCCGGGGAGCTTTGTGTACTGTGCTTGTGTGACTACTTTCAGTAAAAAACAAGCTATAAGACGCTAGCACCAGCGATCTGTAGAGGACGGGACAAAAGTGAAATGTTAAACGCTCGAACATCTAGGTACAAATAGTACCCTAAGTCTCAGCGTAAAGCGTGCCATTAGACTTTTCACAATATGATCATGTACACTTAAAATCTAGAAGAAGATTCCTGCAGGACTAATCTCAGCAAAGAAAGAAAAAAATCGGAGGAACGGCTCCATCATAACATACGATAACACTTCCATGGAGATACCTTGCTACCGCCCCGTTTACCCGCGTGACACGGGGTTCTCGCGAGGACGCCTGGTGTTTTTTTTTTTATTCCTACGTAATGTGCCGTGCTGCTTATGGCGGCGCTGGTGATAGTGCTGTAAGCTGTTGGGGTGAGTAAGACTCGTAATTACAGTTTTCGGGGTTCTTTTAATTTTAAAATCGTTGCGAAACGTCTCCGAAACTCACCTCAGGGAGATGGCGGGTTCAAAGGCTTGTAGTAGGAGGAATGTGAGTCTTTGTAAATAATTTAGGCACAGGAAGAGAGAGGGGTAGAACTATTGAGCAAAAGAACAAGACGGACGGAGGAGAGGGGAGGAGTAATACGACACGGCGGGAAGGGGAGGGGGCGGAGCGGGTACGGCGCTGGTGATAGTGCTGTAAGCTGTTGGGGTGAGTAAGACTCGTAATTACAGTTTTCGGGGTTCTTTTAATTTTAAAATCGTTGCGAAACGTCTCCGAAACTCACCTCAGGGAGATGGCGGGTTCAAAGGCTTGTAGTAGGAGGAATGTGAGTCTTTGTAAATAATTTAGGCACAGGAAGAGAGAGGGGTAGAACTATTGAGCAAAAGAACAAGACGGACAGAGGAGAGGGGAGGGGGAGGAGTAATACGACACGGCGGGAAGGGGAGGGGGCGGAGCGGGTACGGCGCTGGTGATAGTGCTGTAAGCTGTTGGGGTGAGTAAGAATCGTAATTACAGTTTTCGGGGTTCTTTTAATTTTAAAATCGTTGCGAAACGTCTCCGAAACTCACCTCAGGGAGATGGCGGGTTCAAAGGCTTGTAGTAGGAGCAATGTGAGTCTTTGTAAATAATTTAGGCACAGGAAGAGAGAGGGGTAGAACTATTGAGCAAAAGGCAGGCAGGGGAGGAGAGGAGGAGGGGGGGGGGGGGGGGGGGGGGGAGGAGAGTAGGGGAGGCACGGCCTAGCGGCCGTGCAATCAAGTAGTGAGGGGGGCGGAGCAGGGGGAGGCTGTGAGAGAGAGTAGGCAAGGCAGGCGGCTGGGGGCATGTGCACGCGCATTTAAGCTCAATGCGCATGCGCATTGAGCTTAAATTTCTCGTGCACTGCAAGGAATCGCCACGATTCCTTGCAGTGTGGATAAAGAGCGGATAAGTGCCAATACTCTCGCCTTGCTCGATGCGCATGCGCATCGACAGGCGAGACCTAAAAAGGAAGGGTTTTGCATGTGTCCACAAAAGGAGACAGAACGACAATTTTGGGCATGTTTCCCACCTTTGTATTTTTATATATTTAAAGAAACTGCTGCTCATGCTCCTCGCCAGTAACTTATTCCTATCACCATCCTAGTGCTTGGGATCCCATTATTGGAATTTATCCCTGTTAGCACCCACTACCTCGAGGAACGCAAATCGCACAAGTAACTGGATCGCAACCTTAACACTCCTACCCGATTTGCGGATGGCTGGAGCTCACCGTGCTCAATGATCGGTGGTCGCCTGAGAGGCGGTGGACACCAGATGAGTACGAGTCGGCTGGGGGCTCCCACGCTATCACCGGACCATCGGCGGAGACGGATGTCTAGAGCCTGTTACAGAACTTGCGGCCACCGAGGAGACTGGCATCGCTGGGCACAAAACCCGTGACTGGAGTCCACCGGGAAAGCTGGGCTGCCCACTGGAGGTCTCCGAACCGCCTACAGTCTTCCCCATCATCACCGGATCGGTCCTAGGGACGGGACTCGCTCCGGGAGTATTGCGCCTATGCCCAGGCGGATCAAACGGAGGGCAATCCTTGAGGCAATTTGGTCGGGACTGGGGTTGCACACGGCATCGATGACAGAGGCGGGCTGGGATGCTTCACGGCCCGACTGCGACGACGGTCTGCACCCTCGTCCTGCACCACAGCTGCACGCTGCCGCACTAGCGAGTTTGGCAATTCGAGGCGTCTCCCCTGTGCCCGGCATGCGAGATTGAGCAGCTTCAGTGCAGCCTGCTCTCTGAGTGCCTGAATTGCAGCGCGGGGCTGCCTGCTGCACAGACCTACAGATCGTCTCTTTACCGGTGCCCGGCATGCGTGATCGAGCAGCCTCAGTACAGCCTGTTCTCTGATTGCCTGAATTGCAGTGCGGGGCTGCCTGCTGCCCAGACCTACAGTTCGGCGCCTCACCTTGGTTCCCACTCCCCGCACCCCCTCTGCTGCCGCCGGGACCTATCATGAGCGGAACTGCAGACCGTGCAGGGGTGGATACGCGCGTCTGCTGATGACCACTATGTCCTGAATCTTAAAAAGGTATCTGCACTCAATTTATTATCTTGGACTTTCATGTCGTTCTTTCCATTGTCTGTCCGGAATCTTAAAAGGTATCTGCACTCAAATTACTATCTTGGACATTCAGGTCGGTCTTTCCATTGTCTAAAATGGCTGGGGCCATAAACTGGAGCAATAAATCGCCTCCACTGCCCCCAGATGACCACGAGGCTGCACAACAACTCGGCCAGTGGTCACCAAAACAGATTAGACTTTTTCATCCCCACCAAGCAACCTAGAAGCTGGACTAACTCGACTTGCCCCAGATTAGAAAGGGAAACTAAACTCTCTAAACCCTAACAACAACAGACAGACAGAGGACTACTATTCTGGTCTCTCTCTATCCTATTTGGCGCCCATCTTAGAATAGTCCTCTACTCTGGTGGCCATCTTAGACTAGTCTTCCTCATTAACTGACCATACCTTAGACTATTCGCAATTTTTCTTTTTTATTTTCATTCTTATAGCCCTGTAACTTCACCCACCCACACACACCCCCCCCTCATCTACCCCCTCATCTACCTACACCATCTCTCCCAACATGGAACGCATGGGCAAGCACACATACAAAATTAACTACCCACCGAGCTCCCCCAAAAAAACGCCAAACGCTTCAAACACAACTTCCTGAAGGCCCACCCGGAAACCCCGTTTGTGGACACCTACTTCTCACTGATCAATGGAGCCACGAGCACCGATATCATCTTCTACACTATACGTAGAGCACAATGGAGGAAAGCGCTCCTCTCCTTTCTCACTATCTCCACCACCAGAAAATCCGCTCATGGTCTAACACTTTCTATCACACCATCCCAACTCTTCCCAGGCAGAGCCACCATCACTATCTACAACAACGGGATCATCCTATTTCAATCCACAGACAGGAACCTTGACCTACTCGACAACCTGTTCCCCACCTTCATAGAACATATCTCCAACCGTCGTACCTCCACACCTAACACCCAAGACTACACAACACCCTCCACCTCCTATCGTCTATCTAACACTCCTAACCTAGCACAGCATCTGAACGACACGCACCTCTCCCCTCCCCCCAGCGCTCTAGTCAGTCACCCACCCACTGTAACTTCGTCACACCCCTCAATCACACGCGTAGATCACTCCCCTTCATACATCCGCCACACCCCACCCCCCTAACCCCCACCTCACACCTCCTACGAGTCTCGCAGAACCCACCACCTCCCTGAACTTATCTCCCCCTCCCTGCGGCAGGACAATCTCCCACTCTATTTCCCCCCACTCTCACTCCCCATTACCCCACTCTCCCAACTAGTCTCTCAGAACACACCACCTCCCTTACCTTATCCCCTCCTCCTCTCTGCCCCCATTCTCAGCCCCCACTACCTTACCTGCACTCCCACCATCTCCAGCCTACACTCATCCCCCAACTCACCTTCGCCGCCTCCCACCAACACCCTCACCTATGCCACCAACCTCCCCCCTACCTCATCCACACCCCGCACCCCCAAACTCTCTCACCTGCCGAATGCCATCCCACTTACTATTACCGCAGAGCCCTGCACTAACGCTAGCGCACCCCTCCTCCCCCCCCACTCCAGTTCCCTGTTCAACCAGCCCACGGCTCTCATCCCCAACACCATCCCCAATCCAACTCTGGACATGATTATGTCCACCCTCCTCCAAGTCAAAGAAGATCTTCACACCATCAAAGAACTTCTCTTCATACACCCTAGACACCCCCTACCCACCACCACTTCCTCGCCCAACAAGTCCTCCACCCTCCCCACAGACCCTTTCACTCAATACTCCCCGCATTGGCCCTCTATCCCCGCTCGCAATCACACCAACCGCCCCTGACGCGCCCTTAATCCCCTTTCGGACCACGACATACACACCCTCCTCCGCTCATATGTCCCAGGTCCCTTAAACCACTCAACCACCACACACCTCCCCATACCCACGATTCTCTCAAATCCCCTTAGGCCCCCCACACAAAGCAACAGAAGTTCCGTCCCCAATAACCTCAGAAAAGTCCCCCTCTCTCTAGAACACTCGACCATCCTTCTCACCCCCAGACTCAACTGCAGATCGGCCCCTAGACATTCCTCCGACATCGCGGATCTCATCATAACAATTGACCTTGACCTAGCCATTCTGACTGAAACCTGGCTAACTGAATCCTCTACACCTAATAATGGACATTCTAGTCCCCCCAACTACCACATCATTAGACTCGACAGGACTGGCAAGACGGGCGGGGGAATAACATGCATTTTTAGGAGCAACCTCTCTGTTACTAAAGTCACCTCCCCCTCCCTCACCTCCTGTGAACTCATCTGCCTCGATATCACCAGCGAGGGCAAACCTGTATGCTGTATGCTGTATTTACATGTCATCTACCACCCGCCCCTGGACAACCTCACCTTCACCCAACAACTCATGGACACGATTTCATCCAATGCCGGACGGCAGAACACTCAAATCTACCTGGGTGACTTCAATCTCCACTGGAACGATCAGAATGACGCAGTGGTGAATAGTCTCAAAACTTTCCTTAATGCGCTTGACCTCACCCAAATCTACAACAGCCCGACACATGACAAAGGCTCTATCCTCGACCTTATCATCGCCAAAGAGGACTCTACCCAACTGGGGGCAATCCAACCCTGTGACTGGTCAGACCACCACATTATCACATTCTTCATCAACGAAAAAGTTAAACTTAACCCGGCTCAACCCACCAAATCCAAGATCTGGAAAATAGACCTGAAGAAACTTAACCCAAACTCCTTGCCTTCCCACACCTGCAGTCTCCTCCTTCCTCCTTCGGGCGCCTCTGACGTACAATCTCTGACCGACCTCTACCTCGACTCTATGACCTCAATAATCAACGAAGCCGCCCCCCTGCAACGGAAGAGAGTCTCAACCAAGAAGTCAAACCCATGGTATGATGGTAGACTCAATGAAGACAGACTTGCCATGCGAATGGCAGAGCGCACCTGGAGATCAGACCCCTCAGCACTGCACCTTAAAACTCTTAAGAATAAGAGAAATGGCTACTTTAGGAAAATCAAGCGCTCGAAATCTGACTTCTTCAGCCTCCAGCTCGACCAAGCAAAAAACCGACCAAGAAAACTGTTCGAACTAGTCAAAACTCAAACCAAGGAACAACCTCTACAATCAAACAGCACAACAAGCGATATACCATCCTGTGAAGACTTTTCTGCTTTCTTTAAGCTAAAGACTGATAATATAAGAAGTGACCTCCTCAATGATGTAAGCCGATACTCCAGCCCCATCAGCATAACTACCACTCAACCTAAAAACAACGCGGCATGGTCGTCCTTCGACATCTACTCTGAAGAAGCAATTAACAAACTGCTTGGCACCTTGAAACCCTCTAATCACCTCACAGACCCCTTACCTGCTAATGCTGTAAAAGACTTCACCCCCCTGCTCCTCCCACTCTGGACTAAAATCACTAACAGTTCCCTGCAACAAGGACTCATCCCGGACTCCCTCAAGTTGGGGCAAGTCATGCCTATACTCAAGAAACCTACAGCTGACCCTGCTGACCTAAACAATTACAACTCCAACTGACAAAACACATTGATCAGTTTGACCTCCTCAACCCTCATCAATCAGGCTTCCGAGCAAGACATAGTACGGAAACGGCTATGACGCACATAATTGATGACGCCCTCCAAATCCTTGATCACAACGATTCCTGCCTCCTCATCCTACTTCATCTCTCCTCAGCATTTGACACTGTCAAACATGAGAATCTACTGGAGCTGTTAAACACCAGAATGGGTTTTTCCGGAACTGTTCTCAAATGGTTCACTTCCTTCCTACATAACCGGTCTCAGAAGTTCAAGATCAACAACGTGTTGTCCTCATCTGTGCCTGTAACATTAGTCGTTCCACAAGGATCTTCCCTATCCCCCACATTGTTCAACCTAGTCATGGAACCACTCACCACCTTGCTTCACGCATCTAATGTACACTTTCACATGCACGCTGATGACACTCAACTCTACCTCAAACTACAATCCCCGGAAGACATCAAACTTCTGAACTCCACGCTCAGAAACACCCAATCATGGTTGGCCGACAATCACCTCAAACTAAATGCTCTGAAAACTGAGTTCCTTCTGATCTCACCTCCTGCGAAAATCGCCATCACCCAAACCTGGCTCAAGCACCTAACCTCACTCAATGTCCAACCCACCATCGTGGACTCAGCAAAATCCTTAGGCATCACACTTGACGCCAATCTCAACATGCAGCAGCACATTAGCAAAGCAACTAAAGGAGCTAATTTCCAAATCAACACTTTGAGGAAACTTAAACCCTTCTTCCCAGCTAAGGACTTCCAAACTGCTGTACAAGCCCTAGTCATCCCACGCATATACTACGGAATTGTGGCTCTCAGCGGACTCCCCCTATCCTCAACCGCACCCCTAAGAGCCTCCTTTGAACGCTGTAGCGAGACTCATCACCGGATCAAGGAAACATTTGCATATATCCCCCGACTTAAAATCCCTGAACTGGCTGCCGTTTGAAGCCAGAATACAGCTGAAAATCGCCTGTATGACACACTTGGCCGTACACCTAGAGTCACCCGACTACCTTACTCAAAATCGGACTATATCAGGAGGCTCGAGATCCAATAGAAGCACAAAAAATCTCGTCCAGAAACCGCGAAGATTCCGGAAGGAAAAACATACAAATGCTCCTTCTCAGGAATGGCACCCAGGATCTGGAATGCACTCCCTCCTGAAACCAGGCTTATCTCCTCCACTGCATTTTTTTAGAAAGAGGTAAAAGCCATCCTTATGGCTAAATTCACCTGAACTCTATTTTTATTGGATCGAAGACTTTGCGCCGTTTTTGTATTATTGGTTATCGGATTGTCTTTTTGTATTATGTTTTTATCTGATTGCTATCCTATTTTGCTATTCACTTACTACAGACTACTATATTGTACCCAATAGTTTGTTTAATCACCCTCTTGTTTCCCCTAGCCCTTGTTTTCTGTAAAGCGCTCTGATATCTGCAAAGATCTTGTTCGCGCTATATAAAACTTTGAAAATAAATAAATAAATAAATAAATCCTAACAGAGGATTGGGCCCTCCCAGAACTCCGCTACCAGGAATCCGAAATCCTTATATTTCAGGATTACATCAAGGAAGTGCAGGCGAAGCGAAGGTTCTATGAGGCAGTTAAACAAAAGCTCAGGGCAATTAATCTTTCATACATGCCTCTGTTCCCAGCCACCTTTAAGTGATTCACACTAACAAAATGCATTTATTTGTGACCCAAGTATCAGCCTGGGTCTGGCTCACTGAAGAGAAACAACTCCACAGACTGAGCCGTTGACCTAACCCTCGACTGGAACATCAGCAACAGTCAGCTTGGAGGTAGTGAGGTGATGATAAAGGACCCGTACCCGCTCCCATTGGGGTTGATGCAACTCGCAGGACAACTTGTTCCCTAGCTCGTCAGAGCCACCAACCCAACACATCAGCGACTAGATGCCGGGAGAGATACATCTATGTTAATCTAGTTGGCGGCAGACAACGCGAGACACCCTCATCTTCTTTGTCCGCTGCTGGATTCGAACCAGCCTATGGTCAAGACATGGGGAAGCAGATGAACACTGCTCACAGTAGAACCTAGGTGTCACCTG
The DNA here is from genome assembly GCF_964263255.1 of Lissotriton vulgaris. Classification (NCBI taxonomy): domain Eukaryota; kingdom Metazoa; phylum Chordata; class Amphibia; order Caudata; family Salamandridae; genus Lissotriton; species Lissotriton vulgaris. The sequence continues at coordinate 1,058,874,900 of NC_141693.1, read as the reverse complement.
CACAGTTGAGAACCAATGAAGGATATTGATCCTGCAATGTAGAGGGGTCCACCAGTCCACACCTGAAGATGGACTGGTTTTAAGATTTGTTGCAAGTTTCAGGGCGACAGATGCTTATACGGGGGAAGTATGGGGGTGGGGATTTCCCTTGAGAGTCTGTTTCTACGGTTATAGTTTGTTACCTGCAATTGCAATTTTTGTCTTTTAGGTCATCTCATGACACTAACACAACTGTACCCAATGTTGTATCACTACACCTTTCCATTAGCGCACTACACCCCAGAGCAGACTGCTCAGAATATCCTCGTGGACCACGGGGGCCGTTCCTACTGCCACTGCCTGATTTATCATTACATCTTTCCACTTTATGTCGTGGAATATGAACAGCCTTCAAGACTGTGCTAAACGCTTCGTAGTACTGCATTACGCCCACCGCTTCCCACCTTCGGTCCTGATGTTACAGGAGACACACCCTATGGGTACAATGTTTCCATTCCTGGCACGCCAGGGTTATGACCGAATTTATCATGCTGGCTACGCAAGGGGATCCCGAGAGGTGGCAAGTTTTCTGTGTTATGCCTTCCCAATAATGGTTGATACCTCGCCCTCACTGGCGTGGTGGGGGTTGACCATTGAACCTTCTATGTCTCTACACTCCCCCCACGGCGCTAGACTCCTTCCTTGAGCTCAGTGCAGTGAAAGCATGGTTACAGGAGGATCTCACACTTATAAGGGGTGACTTAAACGTGGCCTATGCCCCTGCAGCTGAGTCCACCGGCCTCCCAAAAGAGCATTGTTGTAGTGGTGCCTGGCATTTGCTCAACAGGGTGAATACTTTGGGCCTATGAGATATTTGGAGACTCTGGAACCCTAGACAAAGACAGTATACACACACACACACACACACGCACACACCCACACACAACCACACACACACACATCAGCTGCTCCCCGTAAACATCCATGGATATGACTTTAATGCTCCCTGCAGACTGTCTGTCTGTCTCCCAAGTACAGATTCTCCCACATGGAATTTCCAGTCAAAACCTCTGTGCTTCTGAAACTAGGTGCGACGAGCGATGCGCGGCACCTCCAAGACGAACATACACTCACGCAGTGGAACAAGAAATAAACGGAGAAGTTAAAATCTTTGCAACTATTTTGGCCTCACGCCTCAAATGTGTCCTTTCCATTCTAATACACCCAGACCAATGTGGATTTATGCCAGCTAGGAGCACGAGACACTGTTTGTGGCGCCTACAATTGGCCATCACTCATCACCACCTCCTTACACCCCAGTTGGCATTGCTTCTCATTGATTTCAAGAAAGCTTTTGTCACAGTGCACTGGGGTCTATCTCACAGGTTTTACAGAGGGCCTGGCTTGGACCAAGTTTCCGCAATTTTGTCCATGTGCTCTACTGTAACTCTACCGCCCATGTGCGGATTAATAGGGTGGTCTCGGACAAGTTCTCCGTACGCTGGGCGACTCAGCAGGGTTGCCCCTTATCTCCTCTCCTTTTCGTGCTAGTGATCGAGCCTTTTGCTCAACTTGTTCGATGCGATGCACAGGTCAGCATGGGTCACAGGCCATAATGACCGCATTGCATTATACCATGAACGATGTCCCTTGTTCTTTTATAAGACAGATATCAGTGGCCCCTGCTGTCTCCAGCTTTTGCAGATCTTAGCTGAGGCTTAAGGAATGAACATCAATCCAGCCAAGTCAATCTTGGTACCACTGTCACCATCGAGGAGCTCTATGGAATAGCAGACCACTATTCCAGTGCGTCGCTTGAGTTTCCGCTACCTGGGCATTCAGGTGGCGCTTCTCCCCGCACCAACATGGTCCCTTAACTTTACTGCTTTGGCCTGTAGGATCAAAGTAGACCTCAACAAGTGGCAGTCACTCCTGTTGAAAGTAATTGGTACGATAGCTCCATACAAAATGATGGTGCTGCAACTGTTTCTTTATCTTTTTCAAAACATTCCACATATGCTGCCACATCACTGTTTCATGAGATGGACTCAATGGCTATCTCCTTTCTATGGCACAACTCTAGACCACGCCTGACCTATGTAACCTGTCAGTGCGCGCCATACAACGGGAACCTTGGTATGGCTAACCTGTACCTATATTATCTGGCATCGCAGCTCTTGCTATAAATGATTGGCTCAACGGAGGATGTTCTGATCCAGCCTACAGAGTGGAACTCACCTCATTAGGATGCCAAAGAATCATGGTGATGCTCTATGGAGCCACTGTCCCCGCCGCACTACCAGAGGTGACTCAGATGATCTTTCTTGGGTGGAGGGCTGCGTTTCACCAAACCGGATGGAGCGCTACACTCACTCAGCAGACTCCCATATGGCAGGGCACACGGTTGGGAGAGGTATACTCATTGTAGGAAAGTTCTCCTTTTTGACATGGTTACCCCCACATTTTGCCTGGTACATGATGACATTTTGACTGAAAGTGCACTGGTTTCCTGCCAATCAGGTCGCCAGTGCCAGAGCTCCTTCCGAAAACTGTACAATTGTTTCCCCAATTGGCAAAACCTTTAGCGCCCTCTGTAAGTCTCTAGTAAATGGTACCCTGGTATCTTGGACTTAGGTAATAAAGAGGGTCCCTAAGGCTGCAGCACAAATTGCAGGCTGAGTGTCTTCGTGCAGACAAAATTAAACACGGCATATGTCATCCCTGTGTGCCATGTCCCCTACCATTGCATATAATATTTGTAAGTCACCCCCTACATCAGGTCTGACAGCTTTAAGGCAGGGTGCCTAACATTATATGCTGGCCAGCCTATTGCTGCCAGTGCAAATGACCAGGCAAGCCATCTTACACCATTTACTGGACACTGGTGAAAACAAATTCCCAAGCTACATGATGGGTTCACTGAAAATTGAGATATTTGGTGCCAAACATCCGACTTGAAAAACCTACACTGATGCCAGTGTTGGATTTATCAAAACATGCACTCAGAGGGCACCTTAGAGGTGTCCCCTGAAAACCTACCAGCCTTTGGTGGGATTTCTGACTGGATTCTATCATTCACCCAGTCATGACAAGTTTCTGAACTTCTAGAATGTCAGGAGCAAAAGTCTGTCCAGGAAGAGAGTGCAACACCCCCTCCTATTGATTAGCCTCCTTGGGCTGGTGAGCATCAAATGAGTCGCCGCCTTTGGAAGGCAACTCGGACACCCCTTACAGGAGAGGAGGTCGCCCCCCTGTCCAAATCCCACTTGGCACGTGGACAGGCAGAAAATTACCTAGTCAGGTGGGTGTGCCACCCCCAGGCTTTTACAACCCCTAAGGTGGGTTAACTGCACGCAGACACGAAATTTCAGAGGTAGCCAGTTTTGGGATTGCATACCAAGGATTTCTGAGACAGGTTTATGCCCATTACCCACAGGAAGATGTCAAATAGGGTGTATAGTGATCCCAAGGGTCAGTAGCTCATTGGCTACTACCCTACACTCAATTAACACCCCTAAATTCAGTATTTAAGAGGGGTGTCCCTGTCACCAGAGAAGCAGGCCCTGGCAACCTAAGAAGAGAGAGGACACAGAAGAGCTGAAAAAGCAGAGAAGACTGAAGAGAGCACCTGAATTGGCCGAATCCATGCTGGCCTGTCTACAGCTCTCGTTGAAAATTGTGCCAAAGTCGCCTTGTCCTGCAGCTGTGACTCCAGAAACGTGGGAGAACTGCCTGCCTTTGAAAAAGATTCAAGACCTCCTGTGAAAAGCAGACCTGTCCAGCAGAAACTCCAAAAAGAACACTCCAAGTCCTCCGGAACCACCAAAACCAGAGACCTGAAGCAGGCACTGCACCTGTTGCCCCTAGCCCAAGTTGAAGTGGGCCAATAGCGGCAATAAGGATCCCCAGCCCTCAAGTGACCGAGTCCATTGCGGTTTCACTCCTCCTGGACTCTTCAGCGCTGCCTGCAGCCTCTGCAGGCAGGCCCCCTCTACTGCGACTGCTCAAGTAAGAAAAAAACAGATGTCTAAAGACACCTCTGCACCCGTCGCCTCTGGGCCTTGGAGAGAAGGACCAAAGGTGTACCCCCTCCCCAGTACCAGAGAATCGCAAGGCCTGAGCCCACTTGTTGGTTCAGCCGACTGGCTTCCTAGACAGAGCATGCAGGCTCTTTTTACAGGGACCGATCTCACATCACTCTCACAATTTAGCCCTGTTGAGGCAAAGCTCATGATAAGTGCACTAGGAAAGGGTGGTATCTCCCATATATACCACACACTAATCACCAATGCCCATGATACACTGACCCACCTTAGAGCTTGCTGGAAAGGCTGGCTGTGACCCTTCGAGGCAAGGATTGGCGAGATGCGCTGATGGCCCCAAGACTCATCACAATATCCTCCTGACTCCGGAAGATACAAACATACTATCCCTAGTGTGCATATCTCACTCCTGGTCATCTGTTTAAGTTAGGTCTCCTTGCAAGCCCCGAATGATCTTGCTGCTCCGAGGCCCCTGCAGACTTCTAACACCTGGTTTGGTCCTGCTCTAACAGAACATGATACTCAGAACATGATACTGGCAAGCCATGGTTATGGAATTTTCAGAAGTGCAGGGATGGGAAGTGGACCTTTCCCTGTTGCCGTTACTGCTGGGGGTGCTTGATGGGGTGTGGGGGGGATGGGAGGGTGGAGGGGGCACACCAGCAAACAGGGATCTACTGGGTATGCTCATTATGCTGGCCAAACGGGATATAGCTTTGCCCTGGAAGTCTTCTGAGCCTCCTAGGCTATCTCAGTGGAGACGCTGGGTAGACTGGTATGCCATCTAGAGAAGCCGTAGTATGAGGCAAGAGGTTGACCCACTAAATATAACAAGATATGGAACAAGTGGTGGGGGGCATCGGGCGTGGACCAGTTGAAATAAGTATGATGCATTATTTGGCATTATTTGGCTGCTTTTTGCCATCTTTTGGGTGCTGAACTACAAGCTTCATTAAATGCAGGTGATAGTGATTGTGACATACTAATTGATCTGGATGCGACTTTTTGTATTGTACTGAAATCAATAAAATTGTTAAGTTTTGATGCTAAGTTGCAATTGAATGCAGCTTCGGTTTCCTTATATTAAACAGAAGGCTTACTTTTGGAGGTTTTTACAGATCACTGTTATAACAATATAATATTTGAAAAGCTTGAACTGGCACAAGCTCGGTTAGAGAAGATTGTTTTGCACTTTCCTTTTAGCCCTTTATCACAATGCAAGAGTTAGAATTTTAAGCAAATCACAGTAGCAAATAGCACATATGTGCTGGGGTGCAAAATGGAATGGGGATTGATGTTCAATTAGAGCATTATTCCCATTCCTTGGTACCAAACATGTACCTGGCGCAGACTCCGGGCCTGTTATTTTCAAGCCCCGCACAAATGCAAATTAGTGGTTGTCTGATTTGTACCCAATTTTTGTGGGGTAATTATTATCGGGCCCTTAGACATCGGTGGATTTATAATTTAACCAGAGTCATTTACCAGCTTTCAATTTGTTTTAGTTCCAGTTTGAAACGATTAAAGAAAGGACTGAAAATGGAACTGCCTAGAGCAAAAATAACTAGTTAGAATTATACATAATGTTATTATTTTACAGTTTATATGTTTGCGTTTCGATAAATGCATGTATATTAATGTTGATGGTTATTATCAAATCAGACAATTTTAACACTTATGACCGGAACTATTTCATTTTGACAGTCTTTGCAAGGCCAAGTGCACATGAAAGGGTGAAAGTTCCAAAATATTGAAAAGGCTAAATTGACATCTAGCTAATCCAGAGCACCAGAACAAGTAGTCCTAGTGAAATATACACCGCCTTTTGGTTGTACTATGTATTTCAGGAGCTCTACAGTCAGGGGATGCTTCTTACACTCGGGCACCTGCAAGTTCTCAAACCATCCAAATATCACTAGTGATAGGAGAACCTATGAAAACATGATACACCAAGTGGATTACTGCTACAGAGGCCATAAAAGCCTAAACAGGATTCCCATCCCAAAGTTCAAACAGAGGTCTACTATTCAATATTTTTGACTTGGTTGATTTTTAAGTGTGAAGGTCCCTCAGGTTAGAAAAAGCAAGTCATTTGGATCAAACAGTTTTTCTCAAAATCACACACGAGTTCTGGACTCTCTCCATGACAATATATGTGATCACACGTTGCAAATTATGGGATAAAAATACATGAAGAATGTTTGCAGAGGTACACTGCTGCTCCTCCGTGTAGGGTCACTACTTAGCATTTTAAAAGGCAAAGACTCTCCACTTTCTAATTATTCTATGGTTGATCTGTTCTCATATTGGCACATGCTCCATTCAGTCGGTGAACAAACATGGATTACATGAATTACTAGAGAAGAACAGGTCACAGCAACATCTATAATGCACTGTTGTCCTACCAATCCATCTAGCAGACAGAAGATCCCAGTAGTGAACAGAACCAGCATTTACCTGGGCAGAAACTGTAGCACATAGAAGGATGCTCTATAACCATGTTTTGCAATGGGGCAGAAAATGTTAAGTATTTTGTAGGTATCAGAGTACTCACCAGTCTAAATCAAGTGATCACGGCTTTCACAACTTATCCACAAGGTGGTGAGATGGTACTGTTTGCATAGCACATTTCACCTTAAGTGGGATGGGTATGCCTAGACGTGGGTCCCTTGCTCACTGTGCCACTGGATTCAAGCTAGCCTGGCTGATGAAGGGTAATACCCAGATACCGGTCCCAGGATGCTCGTTTCCGGTCCAGGGAGGACCAGGCTTGGCAGTTCGGCCTGGACTATTCCCATGAGGCACACAGTCAAGACTGATTTGCATATGGCTGGGTCTAAACTGGGGTGGCATGGTGAGCAAAAGAACAATGGATTTAACGCAGATCTCTTGACGGGTGAGTGTATGATTTATTCAGCATTCCGTCCATCATTTGTTTGCGTGGTACTGCATAGTAGTCACATCCTGCATGACTGGGCTTCTCAGAGGTGTGAGACTGCCTATCTTACCTGGCACATGCTAATGGTCCCTGGTCATATCATGAGGAGAGATTCCCACTGGGTCACTTTAAAATCAACCGACAAATGGTCGTGTAGTGTGCTGTGAAGGTTATTCAGTGACAGCTCCTGTTCACACTGGCAATTGGAAAAGACACCTATGGGGGAGAGATATTTTCCTATGCTACATTACAGCTCAAAACACAGAGGTCCCTCTGCGAGTAGATAAATGGGCACAAACGCTCTTCCTCCGCAACCGCTCATTTGGGTAATTCAAGGCACACAGCTCTCATTTAGTATTTTCTCCTAATGCTGGATAATGGAGCACACCTAGGGTAGATAATTCTTCTGTCATGGATGAAATTATAATCTTCAGTAGAGCTGCAGCGAGTTTGGTGCAAAAGTGACAGTAACAAGGGGTTTTGGATCTTGAAAGTTTTACGATCTTAACACCAAAAACACTGAGAAGAACAGTTTGAGGAGCTACGAATCCGTGGTCTGACCTGGTCTGAATAAGGATACATGATTTCTTAGTATTAATAGGATTTTCTTTTTTTTAAATACCAGTCTCCTCTAGGGTGAAATTAAACATTGCAAAAAAGGATACAATTTGTCCTTTCACATTACTTAGGCACATCAAGCCAGGGAGGTAATCTCCTTTCTGCAGCCAACGCCAGAGCATTTTGCAGTTGGTGACATGGTCAGACAGGTGCATTGTGGGAAGGAACGCAGGAACATCTTCTGGAACTATAGAGACTTCAAGGCCAGTGTCTGTTTTTTTGACGACTGTCACATCAACCATCTACAAGAAAAGAAAAATATCTTAAATGGAAAAGCTATACTACTCTAAATACTGATCTTGGAGTAGAAATTTGCATTTTACAAAGTGTTTTTATACATAGCTAAAAATTAATTTAGGGCACCCAATAGCAGATAAAAAGTGTTAACAGCTTTTATAAGAAACACCACCACATCCTACTCAGTCCTATGCCAGTTGAACAACTGGCTCATTTAGTTACCTTGGCCCCAGGGTAGTTGTGCGCAATAAAAATCCCATAAACATAAACATTTACCAAACACTGGTTTCAAGCGAGCCTCACATTATTAAAGAACTGTGTTGTGAGATTAATCATTGCCAGTTACCAATTCCAAAAGGACCCTTCCTGGAAAGGTAATGATACACTCCACTTGATGGAGCTGCCACTATCTCCCTCATGAGAAAAGCCACATTCACAGAGACAGAAGTGCGCCACTTGGAGACAAACTCCTCACCAAGGATTGCACCAACAGGTTTAGGAAAAACTAGAGTAAAGAAATCACAGATACTGGCCCATGTTAATGCCTGTAAAGTGCTCAATACACCTCACTTACACCAACAATAATGGGCATTTAAAGCAATTTTGGAGCTAGGTTCTGAAAGTAAGGGAAAGCAACAGTTCTGCGGGTTATCGCATCTTTAAGAGAAGGTCCTGTTTGACAAAAGTGTCAGCAAAGAAACCAGAATAACTGAAAAACTGGGAAAGTGATCAATTTAACATTACACAGGAAATAATTAATCCAGGGACAGCTAGCAACTTTAAAAATCTGTGGGGCACTGCCCGACGTACAACTCACCGATATGTTGCCTTTCTCCTCTCTTAGGGATGAGCAGGAAAGGAAGTTGGTTTACTTCCTGCATGTAAATCCAACCAATCCTGGAACATGCTAAACCAGCGCTCATTTTAAGGCTTGGGGCTTGCAGGCTCTTAATTGCGCAAGACAGATTGACCGGCTGAATACAACCGGCCAATCTGTCATGCACACTGAGCACTGGAAGCATTTATCCTGCAAGAGGCAGGATTCGGTCTATCCCGCCCCCACCATCAATCTGGTGCGGCCGGCGGCACACAGAATAATAAAATGGTAATTACCATTTCATGTGTACCTGCTGCACTCGCAGCAGGCGGAACGCTCCTCCACCTTAACCGAGGAGCTGCTGGATTTATCAATAGTGGGCCTGAGAAAAACTGCTAACAAAATCTATTCAGTGTCCACAGAAAGGATTATGTTACTTTCTCTGTGAGCATCTCTTCTTGGCATGTGTGCTGTAGATTCACATGCTTTGCATACTCTCGCCATCTAGTGTTGGGTCCGTATCTTTGCAAGTTGTTTTTCTTTGAAGAACTCTTTTGAGTCATGAGGGAAGGGGACTCCTCCTCATGGTAATAGTGCACGTGGGCGTTGATTCCATTGTTAGATTGTTTTCCAACATGAGGATGAGAATAGATTATAAGTAAACGTAAGTAAAGATGTCCATGCATATGAAAATATAGATTAGAACTGCAACAACCATAGGTGTCTGAGAATGAGGGTGGGCTAATGTGAATCTATAGCACTACATCCCAAGAACAGATGCTTCCAGGGTAAGTAACATAACGTGTTCAAAGCATATGTGGCTCTAGATACACATGCTTTGTATACACTGTATAGCAGTGCACTCCAAAAAGTGGTGGCTAACCAGTGAAAGTTGCAGATGTTTGAAAAAGTGTATGTAGCACTGCCTGTCCTACATTAGCTAGTTGAGTGATAAACCATCCACACAATAGTGCTTAGTAAATGTGTATGGTGTAGATCATGTAGCTGCTTTACAAATGTGAGCTATGGGAATGTTGCCTAAGAAAGCCATAGATGCCCCTATTTTACAAGTAGTGAGTGCTCTAGTGGGGTGTAGAAAAATTCCTTTTGGCTTTGAACTAGCATGTCTAGATGCATTTAACGACCCATCTAGAAATGCCTGATTTTGGAATGGGTTTCCCTTTTTGACGGTGGAACAAATGCAAAAAAAGAATTGTTTTGCGTATATCTTTTGTCCTATCAATATAATACATTAATGTTCTTTTAACATCTAGCGTATGGAGAGCCCTTTCTGCCACAGATTCTGGTTGAGGAAAGAAAACAGGTAGCTCAACTGATTGGTTAATGTGAAAAGGGGATACTACCTTTGGAAGGAATTTTGGGTTGGTACGAAGAGCCACTCTATCTCTATGAAGCAGGACTATGGTTCTCCTAAAGTTAGTGCCTAAGTGTGTAAACATTCAAAGGGTAGACTCATTAGTCTTGTCAGAACAATATTGAGATTCCACACAGGTGAAGGTGGGACCCTTGGTGGCATCACTCTTTAAAGGCCTTCCATGAAAGCCACTGGGTAAAAATATAAGTGTTGTCTATTTTGAAGATAGGCAGCCACTGCTGCATGATGTAGACATAAGAAATTGTAAGCAAGGCTAGAATGTTGTAAGCAAGAGGTAACAAATAGTTTTTGTATAGATGCATTGAGTGGATACATTTTTGGGTTAATACAGTAAATGACAAATCTTTTCCACACAGCTCTAGTGGTAGGTTTAGGCGCTTCCTTAAGAATGGTCATTCATTCTGCTGGCAGATTTAAATATCTGAATTATGTGACTTCAGGAACCATACCGCCAGGTTTACCTCTTTTGGATTTGGGTGTCTGATTTCACCATGGTTCTGAGTGAGAACGTTTGGGTTGAGGTGAAGCTTCTTGTGTGTAACTTCTGAAAGTTCGAGTAGTGTGGTGAACCGTGGTTAACAAGCCCATGTGAGAGCTACTAGAATGAGGGGGACATCTGCCTAAGCTTTCAATCCAGAAATGGTAGAAGAGAGAGAGGCAGAAAAGCGTAGGAAAATATTCCTGAACAATTCATCCATCAGGCATTGCCTTTGGTTAGAGGGTGTGGGTATCCGGAGGCGAAGTTTGGGCACTTTGCAATCTCTGCTGTCGCAAAGAGGTCTATCTATGGAACCCCCCAATTGTGGAAGTATGGGAGGAGGACTTAGGGTGGAGTTCCCATTTGTGGACTTGTTGCTGCATTCCGCAGAGGTCGGCAATATCTTTGTCCATTCCTGGGATGTATTCTGTTAAATTGATTTTGTGATGTATTGTCCAATGCCAAATGGTCAGAGAGGCGAGACAGCAGTATAGTGTGTGCCCCCCTTCTGTTTTTGTACATAGTACATGGCTGCCATATTGCCCGTCCGGACTAGGACAACCTTGGCTATGAGATGAGGCAGAAATACTTTCAACGCTAGGTAAACTGTTAGATCTTTTAGGTGAGCTCCCCATCCTGTGAGGGATGCATCTGCTGTTAGCATGATCTGTGGAACATGATCTATGAACAGCCCCCTTTTAACAGGTTATGCAGAGAGTGATGAGTGTTACTGTACCACCACTAGATCATCCAGTTGACCCTGTGACTGAGTCCACTGTAGTGCGAAGCATTCTTGTAAAGGACGCATGTTTAGTCTTGCATGAGGCACTTTGGCAATGCTATCATTCCCAGAAGACGCATGGAAATTGTGACTGTTATATATTGATTAGCTTAAAATTGTGGTAGCAGCGTTTGAAAATTTTGAATTCTGGCTGCATTTAGAAAGGCTAGACCTACTCTAGTGCTGAGCATAGCTCCTATAGTTGTGGCTTGAAGATGTGATTTTTGAGTATTGATAGTGAATACCAGCTGATGTGTAAGATTTATGGAAATTGGAGTGTGTTGACGACACACGAGGTGTGTATTGGCTTTGATAAGCCAGTCATCAGGATATGGGTAGACATGAACCTTTTGTCTTCGTAAATGTGCGGCTGCCACTGCCAGTGCTAAGCATTTGGTGAACACTCTGGATGCAATAGTGACTCCGAATTGATAATATTTTCCAACTAACACAAATCTGAGATATTTGCAGTGTGTGGATGAATAGGGAAGTGAAAGTAGGTGTCATCCAAGTCTAGTGCTGACATGAAGTTGAATTGCTGTAGAAGTGGAAGCACTTGTTCAAGAAGTGTGACCATATACAAGTGTTCTGAGAGTATGTAGTGAATTAGCACTTTGACATGATGTGCCCTGGGTCCCTGCCAATCAGGTTCCCAGGGCCTGTGTTCTTTCCCCATAACTAACCCAAATCCAACTGGTATCTCTGGCCACAGGTCAGACCCTGGTCAATGGAACGACAGGTACCCAGGGCACTGTGACCAGGGAAGACCTCTAAGGTCTGCAGCACTTATTGTGCCACCTTCAGTAGCCCTGCACCTTTACACACACACACACACACACACACACACACACACACACACACACACTGCCTTTGCAGGCTTCGTGTCTTGGTGCAGAACAAAGTGAAGAGTCGTCATGACACACATCCCTGTGTGCCATTCCTACAACCCACTGCCCCAGCATAGATCAGTCACCCCTCTAGCTGGGTGCACTATACCAGTGGTGAGGGTACAGGTGCATGAGCCCTGTACCCCTACAGTGTCTAAGTCAATTCTTAGACTTTGTAAGTGCAGTGCTGCCATTAAGAGTATATGGAGCTGGGAGTTTGTCATTATGAACTCCACAGCCCCATAATGGTTATACTGAAAACTGAGAAGTGTGGTATCAAATTTCTCAGCACATTAAACCCACACATATGCCAGGGTGGGATTTAATGAAAAATGCACCCAGAGGGCATCCTAGAGATGCCCCCTGAAAGACGACCTACCACTACCAGGCTGAGTGGCTGCTTTCAGCTGCCACCGCCAGACATGTTTCCGGACCCCTGGGTCGAGAGCCAGCTGCTATTGGGGGCCTGAAACAAGGCACATCCTGGGACGAGGTGTCAAGCCACCTCCCTCAGGATGGGCAGGGTCCACGAAGGGGAAGTTTCAAAGGCTTGCCGCCTTTGCGAGCTTCCCCAGGCCACTTGCTGCTTTCAGCAACTGGTCCCCCACTGGTTCTGATCCCCACTTTGGGTCGGTAGAACCGGCGGTAAAAACAAGTGAGGAAAAGAGGTGTGCCCACCTCTGGCAACTCCACCCACCAGGTGGGGGAGGAGAGGTGAAGCACAACTCTCAGTCCCACCATCTGGCAGATGGGGTACCCAGCCAACCAGGGAAAGGCTTATGCCCCCCTCCCACTGGAGGGTGGCATTAGGGGGTGTACCCACCCCAGGGAAGGGATCCATTGGTCCCAACCTTTTTAGCTAGCTGTAACGGCTCTAAATCTAGTAATATGGGGCCCCACTGAACCTTGCTTCCTCAGACAAGAAACCAGAAGAAGAAAAGAAGGACCGAACAGCAATGCTGAAGCAACCAGAGAGGCTGGTAAGAAGATCCAACCCTAAAAGGCACCCCTGCACCAGACGCCACACGCCCTTGGGTAGCCCAACCAACGGTGCCTAACCAACCCCCAACATACCTCTCCAAGTGGTGGTTGCACCTAGAAGACCTTCATCCCCGAGCTTGCAGAGTGTTTGCAAACCAGAGACTCCCCATTGAAAGCTACAGGGCACCCAATACCAAAACAGCACTCTGCACGCGGCCGCCCCAGTGCAGCTGAGGGTGCACCTTTCGTGCTGGCTTAAACCCTCATCTGCCCTGAGTTTAGGGCCAGGAGCTTTTCTCCCACAATCAAGTGGCCTGCTCGTCAGCATCCACCAACCGGAGGCCCCCTATCCCCCATTGGATTACATTGGGCCTCAACACTCTGCGTCCAGCCGCTCTAGTGCCACTGAAGTTGTAACAAGAGTGCATCCCTGACCCTGGGGGACCCAGAGTCTACCCCCAGAACCTCACCTCCCACTACCAAATACTTACCTTAAAACCGTTAACACTATTTTCCTCAATAGGATAACATTGACTGTTTTTCTTGGAAAAGTTTCTTTGTGTGGAGTTTGCACACCTACAGAAATTCTTTAAAATTGTACTATTTAACCAAAAATCTTTTACTTACCTGTGATTTCAGGACATGTGCCTGGGTAGTATCCAGGTATACTACAGTGTGTAAGAAAAGAAATCTAAAAAGTAACTTTGTATTTTACTGAAAAGCCCATTCAAGTCTATGTACTGTATTTACAAAGTATTGCATTTCTCTGAAACAATACTGTAAGTCAAAACAAAGTGCATATATAATTACAATCCAAACTGTATTACAACTATATATTTACTGGAAAGTATGTACCACTTACCTGTGCCAGGCCTGCTTGGTTCTAGGAAATAAAATAACTAAAAGAATATTTTTAAACAAAAACAATTGGTTTGAAGTTCAGTCTTTGAGTGTATGAATTAATTTTCTTACTGCGTGTGTCCTCTGATAAAGCCTTTCAGCTCGGCCATACTATCACAAATGGAGAGTAAGAAAGCAAGTTACTTACCTGTAACTACAGTTATCCAGTATTGGTATCTTTCATAGATTCACATGCCTGAATCATTCCCTGTCGCCGAGGCGGGAGTCCCACGGTAAATAAAAACAGCAGTCCTGAAGGTAAATAATAGTAGTAGGCCCCAAAGAAAAGGCTTGAGGCCTAGATCTTAGTAGCCTATCTACATCATTATGCTAAAAGAACCCCAAAACTGGTACCAACCAATCAGCCCCCTCTAGAACACTCTCAGCAGAGCCAGTTCTCCTCAGATTTTCGTTAGCACAAGTGGGAAATAAGTATCCCAGACATAGAGAACTGACTCTCCGGGGAGGAGGGTGGGTGCATGTGAATCTATGATACCAATACTGGATAACTGTAGTTACAGGTAAGTAACTGGTTCTTATCCAGTATTGGGTTATCTTTCCTAGATTCACATGCCTGAATCAGAGTAGCAAGCAGTATGCCAAGTATACAGTCGGTTGCGGATGGTGGGAGACTCGTACTGATAAACTCCCAATTGCATCCATACATTTTTAACAAAGACATAATAAACCAAACCTTCACAGTTAAAAACAGGACCAATAAATAGGAAAAGAAACATGCATAGTAACATCACCACATGGATATGTCAGCCTTATGCACATATTATAGATATAAATACAATGAACATGCTATAATCGCATAACTGTATGTGTATCATGAACAATGACAACCATTGATAGTATTTAAATGACCAAAGGGTCCCTGAAAATGGTCTCAAAGAAAAAGGTGGCGTAGGACAGCCTGTCCAACTGCCGCATCCTCTTGACATGTAGATTGAAGGCAGTAATGTCTCGTGAAAGTGTGGAAATTTTTCATGTCGCAGCACGACAGATATTTTCCAGAGTCACTCCAGCAAACAATGCTGTAGACGCTGCAACAGTTCATGTGGAGTGGGCCTTGACTTTCCTTAGCAATGGCCTGTTAGTCTTGTCTTGACAGAAATGGATTGTAGATGCTATCCATCTGGCAATTGTGGCTTTTGTGACTGCAGTTCCCAGCGTAGCGTGTCCGTGAGCCACAAACAACTGGTCAGATTGTTTAAAGGGCTTTGTACTTTGTAAATAGAACTTTAAACATCTTTTGATGTCAAGAGAATGTAAGGTTCTTTCCCCTGGCGTAGACTGATTTGGAAAGAAAGTCCGTAACCTCACTGGTTCATTGAGGTGAAACTGTGACAGCACTTTAGATATAAATGTAGGATTAGTCCGGAGGGTCATATAATCCTGAGAGAAATGTAAAAATGGTTCCTTTATAGTGAAAGCCTGATTTCACTCACTCTTCTAGCAGATGTCAGAGCTAGAAGTAAAGCAACTTTCCATGTGTGAAACTTGACTCATGAGGAGAATGTGAGGGAAGAACAAAGGGGCAATCAATTCTGAAAACAAAAGGAACAGTAATACAATACCAAAAGGTCGACAGCAGAACATGTTATCGTCCAAACGCTCTAGGGAGCTTAAGAAACCGTGAGTTCGGGGGAAAATCACAGAGCACTTAGTTCAGTTTCTTTTAGCACATCATGTGATCAGGTGGAAAGTGCCTCCCCGCACAGGGTTCGCATGGTCCTTGGTTAGGCCCCAGCGGGCATCATTGTGTCACTGGAACACAAGTCAGGTGGATCCCGGTGCCCCCCACGGGGGTGTGGTAAACCCAACAGGGCCTTAGCAATGCGAGACGCAAGCAAAGAGGAACATCCCACTGGGCAGATTGACTGGGTAGGCTTCAGTGAATAAAGTCTGCAGTTTGTGGGGTGACATCTGGAAGGTCTGCCGACACCTCAAGAGAACTCCAAGAAGAACTGCCGAGCCCTCGAGAGAACCTGGCGCAGAGACCCAACTCCGGACAACAAGGCTGCCCTCAAGCTCGCCACCCGAAAGCACCACCAACTCATCCGCGCCACCAAGAAAACCGCATTCAAGGAACGACTGGACAACAACGCACACAACAGCAAGGAACTCTTCAACATCGTCAAAGAGCTCTCCAACCCCAACGCCGGAAACAACGACATCACCCCTTCGCAAGACTTCTGCAACTCCCTCACCTCCTACATCCACAAGAAGATCGCGGACATACACAACAGCTTCAGCACTCAACCGACGCACGCCACGACCGAACCCCCGCCTCCCACCACCACCCTCTGCGCCTGGACTCCAATCAACACCGAAGACACCATCCGCACGATGAACTAAATCCACTCCGGATCTCCGACCGACCCCTGCCCTCACCACGTCTTCAACAAGGCCGACGCGGTCATCGCACCCCACCTGCGGGACATCATCAACACCTCCTTCGACACCGATATCTTCCCGGAGAGCTGGAAGCACGCCAAACTCAGCGCCCTACTCAAGAAGCCATCAGCCGACCCCACCGACCTCAAGAACTACCGCCCCATCTCGCTGCTCCCGTTTCCTGCAAAAGTCATCGAGAAGACCGTCAACAAGCAGCTGGCCGCCTTCCTCGAGACGAACGGATCCCTCGACCCCTCGCAGTCTGGCTTCCGGGCAAACCACAGCACCGAGACCGCCCTGATCGCAGCCACCGATGACATCCGTGCCCTGCTCGACAACGGAGAAACAGCGGCCCTCATCCTCCTAGACCTCTCCGCGGCCTTCGACACTGTCTGCCACCGTACCCTAGTACAGCGCCTCAGCAACGTCGGAGTCCAGGAGAAGGCACTGGAGTGAATCACCTCCTTCCTCGCCGGGAGAACACAGAGAGTCCGCCTCCCCCCGTTCAGATCAGAAGCCACCGAAGTCATCTGCGGCGTCCCTCAAGGCTCCTCGCTCAGTCCAACCCTCTTCAACGTCTACATGGGCCCCCTCGCAGACATCGCACGCCAGCACAACCTCAACATCATCTCCTACGCCGACGACACCCAGCTGATCCTCTCCCTCACCATCGACCCCGTCACCGCCAGAGACAACCTACACGAAGGGATGAAAGAGGTAGCCGAATGGATGAAGAACAGCCGCCTGAAACTGAACTCGGACAAGACGGAAGTCCTCATCCTGGGATCCACACCCTCCGCCTGGGACGACTCCTGGTGGCCCCCCCTGCCCTGGGCAGCGCACCCCAACCTACAGACCACGCACGCAACCTGGGCTTCATCCTGGACTCCTCCCTCTCCATGACCAGACAAGTCAACGCCGTCTCCTCGTCGTGCTTCAACATCCTGCGCATGCTACGTAAGATCTTCCGGTGGATCCCCACCGAGACCAGGAAGACTGTATGTGTATCATGAACAACGACAACCATTGATAGTATTTAAATGACCAAAGGGTACCTGAAAATGGTCTCAAAGAAAAAGGTGGCGTAGGACAGCCTGTCCAACTGCCGCATCCTCTTGACATGTAGATTGAAGGCAGTAATGTCTTGTGAAAGTGTGGAAATTTTTCATGTCGCAGCACGACAGATATTTTCCAGAGTCACTCCAGCAAACAATGCTGTAGACGCTGCAACAGTTCTTGTGGAGTGGGCCTTGACTTTCCTTAGCAATGGCCCGTTAGTCTTGTCTTGACAGAAATGGATTGTAGATGCTATCCATCTGGCAATTGTGGCTTTTGTGACTGCAGTTCCCAGCGTAGCGTGTCCGTAAGCCACAAACAACTGGTCAGATTGTTTAAAGGGCTTTGTACTTTGTAAATAGAACTTTAAACATCTTTTGATGTCAAGAGAATGTAAGGTTCTTTCCCCTGGTGTAGACGGATTTGGAAAGAAAGTCCGTAACCTCACTGGTTCATTGAGGTGAAACTGTGACAGCACTTTAGATATAAATGTAGGATTAGTCCGGAGGGTCATATAATCCTGAGAGAAATGTAAAAATGGTTCCTTTATAGTGAAAGCCTGATTTCACTCACTCTTCTAGCAGATGTTAGAGCTAGAAGTAAAGCAACTTTCCATGTGTGAAACTTGACTCATGAGGAGAATGTGAGGGAAGAACAAAGGGGCAATCAATTCTGAAAACAAAAGGAACAGTAATACAATACCAAAAGGTCGACAGCAGAACATGTTATCGTCCAAACGCTCTAGGGAGCTTAAGAAACCGTGAGTTCGGGGGAAAATCACAGAGCACTTAGTTCAGTTTCTTTTAGCACATCATGTGATCAGGTGGAGGGTGCCTCCCCGCACAGGGTTCGCATGGTCCTTGGTTAGGCCCCAGCGGGCATCATTGTGTCACTGGAACACAAGTCAGGTGGATCCCGGTGCCCCCCACGGGGGTGTGGTAAACCCAACAGGGCCTTAGCAATGCGAGACGCAAGCAAAGAGGAACATCCCACTGGGCAGATTGACTGGGTAGGCTTCAGTGAATAAAGTCTGCAGTTTGTGGGGTGACATCTGGAAGGTCTGCCGACACCTCAAGAGAACTCCAAGAAGAACTGCCGAGCCCTCGAGAGAACCTGGCGCAGAGACCCAACTCCGGACAACAAGGCTGCCCTCAAGCTCGCCACCCGAAAGCACCACCAACTCATCCGCGCCACCAAGAAAACCGCATTCAAGGAACGACTGGACAACAACGCACACAACAGCAAGGAACTCTTCAACATCGTCAAAGAGCTCTCCAACCCCAACGCCGGAAACAACGACATCACCCCTTCGCAAGACTTCTGCAACTCCCTCGCCTCCTACATCCACAACAAGATCGCGGACATACACAACAGCTTCAGCACTCAACCGACGCACGCCACGACCGAACCCCCGCCCCCCACCACCACCCTCCGCGCCTGGACTCCAATCAACACCGAAGACACCATCCGCACGATGAACTCCATCCACTCCGGATCTCCGACCGACCCCTGCCCTCACCACGTCTTCAACAAGGCAGACGCGGTCATCGCACCCCACCTGCGGGACATCATCAACACCTCCTTCGACACCGATATCTTCCCGGAGAGATGGAAGCACGCCGAACTCAGCGCCCTACTCAAGAAGCCATCAGCCGACCCCACCGACCTCAAGAACTACCGCCCCATCTTGCTGCTCCAGTTTCCTGCAAAAGTCATCGAGAAGACCGTCAACAAGCAGCTGGCCGCCTTCCTCGAGACGAACGGATCCCTCGACCCCTCGCAGTCTGGCTTCCGGGCAAACCACAGCACCGAGACCGCCCTGATCGCAGCCACCGATGACATCCGTGCCCTGCTCGACAACGGAGAAACAGCGGCCCTCATCCTCCTAGACCTCTCCGCGGCCTTCGACACTGTCTGCCACCGTACCCTAGTACAGCGCCTCAGCAACGTCGGAGTCCAGGAGAAGGCACTGGAGTGGATCACCTCCTTCCTCGCCGGGAGAACACAGAGAGTCCGCCTCCCCCGTTCAGATCGGAAGCCACCGAAGTCATCTGCGGCGTCCCTCAAGGCTCCTCGCTCAGTCCAACCCTCTTCAACGTCTACATGGGCCCCCTCGCAGACATCGCACGCCAGCACAACCTCAACATCATCTCCTACGCCGACGACACCCAGCTGATCCTCTCCCTCACCAACGACCCCGCCACCGCCAGAGACAACCTACACGAAGATATGAAAGTGGTAGCCGAATGGATGAAGAACAGCCGCCTGAAACTGAACTTGGACAAGACGGAAGTCCTCATCCTGGGATCCACACCCTCCGCCTGGGATGACTCCTGGTGGCCCCCCGCCCTGGGCAGCGCACCCCAACCTACAGACCACGCACGCAACCTGGGCTTCATCCTGGACTCCTCCCTCTCCATGACCAGACAAGTCAACGCCGTCTCCTCGTCGTGCTTCAACATCCTGCGCATGCTACGTAAGATCTTCCGGTGGATCCCCACCGAGACCAGGAAGACGGTCACCCAGGCCCTCGTCACCAGCCGTCTGGACTACGGCAACTCCCTCTACGCCGGAACCACCGCCAAGCTCCAGAAGAGACTTCAGCGGATCCAGAACGCCTCAGCACGTCTCATCCTGGACATCCCCCGGCGCAGCCACATCTCCGGACACCTGAGAGACCTGCACTGGCTCCCGGTCAACAAGAGAATCACCTTACGACTCCTCACCCACGCACACAAAGCCCTACACAACCAAGGCCCGGGAAACCTCAACAGCCGCCTCAACTTCTACGCTCCCAAACGCCAGCTTCGATCGACCGGCCACGCCCTCGCCGCCGTCCCCCGCATCCGTAGAGCCACCACAGGAGGGCGGTCCTTCTCCTACCTCGCCGCCAAGACATGGAACTCCCTCCCGACCCACCTCCGCCGGACCCAGGACCACCTCGCCTTCAGGAAGCAACTCAAGACCTTGCTGTTCGAGCAGTAGCGGACCCCCCCTCCCTAGCGCCTTGAGACCCTTTGGGTGTGTAGTGCGCTATATAAATGCTGTGATTGATTGATTGACTGCGAGTCCGGCAGTCCATATATGCGCTCATCGTCACTCGGGATATCACGTGGGCTAGCCTCCAAGTTTGAGTCCGCTTCCAGCGAGCCACTGATTACCGCCACCTTTCGTATGGCCTCTTGTTGCTCGCTATGGATAAGCTAGGGCGGAGGGCCGATGTCCACCTCCGTCCTTGCCCGCCCCGACGGCGAGGGCAGTCGCCTGGGACGGCGCCGGGGTCCACGGCCGCGTCGTGTATTCGATGTCGATGGCACTATGTGGGGCTCCGTGTCGATTCACGAGTCCAACCAGGCCTCCACTGCCTCCGGAGTGTCGAAAAAGTGGGTCTTGTCCTGGGCCACCACTCGCAGCCGGGCCGGAAAGAGCAGAGAATATTTCAATTCCAGGCCGCAGAGACGCTGTTTCACTGCCAAGAAGGAGTGTCTCTGGCGCTGTACCTGAATGGTGTAATCAGGAAACAACATAACCTTAGAGTTCTCAACTCTGACTTCTGACAGTTTTCTAGTCTCTCGCTGTTGGACCCGGCCCGTTGGGCAGGTTCCCCCTAGACTTTTTGCTTTTTCCTAGCCTGTTTATGGAACCTGGTGTTGGTGATTTTAGGCCTCTGCGCACTTTTTCACTGTGGTACAGTGTAAAGTGCTTGAGCTCTCTGTGAATGAGTGGTGAGTGACCTGCCCTCCCATAGGAACGAATGGGGAATATGTATGCCCATGGTAGTTCCTGATGTGTGGGGAGTGCAGGGGCGAGTTTGGTATGTATGAACTCGTGAGAATGAATGCTGCAAAATGATATATGAGGCATGACTGTGTCTAGTCTAGAAGTACTACTTTTGGAAGTTGGCATATTTGTGTAAGTTGGTGCTGGCGTGTGATTGGCTGGTGAGCCTGGCCCAGAGTGCCTGGGCCTGCTTGTGGATTGACTGTCTGGTTTGAGGATGACAGGGGCTGGAGAGCCCAGGAGGTTGTCTGAAGTCAGCCCATGGATGAAAGGCAGCATCTGCTGCCAGGGAAGTGGGAGGAGATGGCACCTGATAGTGAAGGGCTTTGCCTGCCTAACTACAAAGCTGGCTCCACCTCCCGCTGGGCGACTGTCACCTCTGTCCCTGATACTGAAGGGACTTCCCTCTAAACCAGTCCAGCTGGTTCTCACACTGAGACTTCAAAGACTTCAAAGACTTTTCACTGTATAAGAAGGGGCTGTGTCCCCTTCCAAAATGTTCTTGTTTCCAACTTGAATCTGCCAGGGGCATGCTGCTGCTGGGGCTCAGGGGAATCCCTGGGCCCTGCCCAGCTCCTGGACACCTGATGGACTTTCCCTGGGGGACCCTTTGCCTGTGGTCCCCTGCTGCAGACTGCTGGGGACTTTTGCTTGCTTTTGCCAAGGCTTATTACAGCCTGGAAGTGCCTGGAGGACTTTGCTGCTGAGAGCGCCTGGAAGCGCTTTATTTTTAAAACCTTCTTGGTCCTTGTAGCGCTGGGGGAGTGCTGGATGTTGTCTCTAGCGCTTAAGAGCGCTTCATATTGCTGTAGCGCTTGGAACGCGCTGTATTTGGATTGTAGCGCTTAAGAGTGCTTCCACCTGGCCCCCTGGCGCCTGGAGGCGCTTCTGTATGCGGCCCGCATGTTTATTTAAATTGCGAGTGCCCACCTCGCTTTTGGCCGTAATTTTATTTTCCTCGAGGGAGCCCACTCCTCGGGAAACTCAGCCCCCGCCTGCCTGAGCTAGAGACGGGCCGCCGGGCTGCCCGCGGCGACCCGGAAGTGCTTGGCCGGCCGGCCAATCACAGCGCGGCCGGCCAGAAGTCCCGCCCCGCAGCCTGGGAGGCGGGGAGAAGGAGAGAAGCTGCCGGGTGAGGAGGACGCCGCAGGAAGAAGGCGCCCAGGAGATGGCGGCTGGTGGCGTCGGTGCAGGGCTCCCATTGCTGAGGGAGCCCTGGAGGAGCGGAGCGGAGCGATAGCGGAGGGGGCGCGAGGCACATTGTCGGTGCCTGCCCCCGCCGCGGAGAGGAGAGGAGAACCGGCGAGCCCCTGACCGACCGGTGAGTGGGGCAGAGCAGGGGAGGGGCGCCGGGACACATTGCCGGTGTCCGCCCCCCCCCCCCCCGCAGTAGCGCGAGCTCGCGCTCGATGTGGAGAAGCCACGAGGGCTTCAACGGCGGCCCCAGATGGCAGTCGGCCGCCCCAACGTCGCGCAGAGCCTGTGGAGGCTCCCACAACCCGGGGGCAATATTTGTGCCACAGTCCCCCGTGAGGGACTCCAACGGAGCGAGGACGCTTTGGGCGGCCCCGCGTGGCAGAGGGCCGCCCCGACGATCGCGGGGCATATTACTTGGAGCCCTGGGAGAGGCTCGTGCCCGCATGTTGTATAGTGAGCCTGTTGAGGCTCAGAAGGGCGTTCTCTTGACTCGAGTCCCCCGTGAGGGACTCCAACGGCCCTAAGTTGCGTACAGAGCCTGTGTGGCTCAGAGGGGCCATATGTTGTTTAAGAGTCTGTGAGGCTCTTGTGTTATGCCAGGGCCTGTATGGCTCCAACGTGCGCAGTGTTAGTTTCAGAGCCTGTGTGGCTCAATGTGGCGCAGGTGCACCCCTTTATTTCAGAGCCCCTGCCACAGTTTGTAATTCCCCAGCTGCCCAGCACTTTGTGGGCAGCTGCCACGTTTAGGCTTTTTGTACTTGTGACTGGCGCTGCATGGCAGCGCGCCCTGACATTTGGACCCAGGGCATCTTAGCCCCAACAAGCCAGTTGGCCTAGGGACTGCACAGCGCAATGTGATTTCTATGGTTTTAATAGTAATTGCCTACTGTGTGTTTTGTTTGCGCTATTGACTTCTGTTCTGGCACCTCTGAATGTGTAGGTTTATGCATTATGTGTCTTTCTTTCCATGCGCTGCACCTCTGAATGCTTAGTCATCATGTGTCTTCTTGCGCTGCACCCCTGAATGTATTTTATTGCATCATGTGTCTTATTCTTAACACCTCTGAATGCTTTAGGCATCATGTGTTCTCTTTATTACTCCTCTGAATGTAGGTTTATTGCATCATGAGTAATGTATTCTTTCTTAGACCCCTAAATGCTGTGTGATACTTAGGTGGTTCTTCTTTCCTTTTTAGTACAGGTGGTCCTAGTAAGGTCCTGGTTCCTGTTACCAGTGGATACTGGTTGTGATCCTTTTGATTACCATTTTTATGTTTATTATTCCTTATTCTAAAAGTGCCATATCTGAATATGACAGTGGCCCATGTGGCCCTGTCTTGTGAATAATCCCATGTGAATATTGCCCGTGCCAGTTGGCACCATGTATATTGTGTGATTTTATCTGATGTGGTTTTATAATACAAAAGTTATTTTTATAATAACCTTCTGTGGAGTCTCTTTTGTGGTGTGCCTAGTATGTTGTTGCTGTTGTGCGCTGGCGCAAATGCTTTACACATTGCCGCCGAGTTTAGCCTTACTGCTTGTGCCAAGCTACCAAGGGGGTGAGCAGGGGTTATCTTGGCGTGTGATTTCCTAACCCTGACTAGAATGGTGGTTTCTGCCTGGCTTTGGCGTCAGCCTTAGCCTACCAGAAATAGCCAGTTCTAACACTCGCAGTATGACATCGCGATCTCGATAGTTCAGGACGCGGATGAGCATGGGTCTTGAGTTGGTGCCCTCAGGAGGGGGCCTAGCCGGCACTCTGTGGGCCCGCTCCACCACGAAGTGTTGAGAAAGGGAGCCCTCAGGGAGAAGGTCAGTGAGCCATCTCTCCATGTGTATCTTTGGTTCCCTACCTTCCCATCTTTCCGGTAGTCCTACCATGCTGATGTTGTTTCTTCTTGCCCTCCCTTCCGCATCCTCCAAGCGGTCTTCCAGGAATTCCACGCGATTGAGGAGGTCCTGGACATGCTTGTCCGTCTGCATTACCTTAGGTGTGACATCCACCATGGTGACCTCAAGGGCGGTCGTGCGCTCCTACAGTTTCTTGTGGTCAGCCCGCAGGTGCGTGAGGTCGATGGCCACGCTATTGATTTTCGTTTCCTGGGGCGTGCGAGTGAGCTGCAGGGACTCCTCTAGTCGCTCCATCGCCGACAGCATCGTGTCTAGTTTAGAGGCAGTCTGGTCTTGGTCCGCCGATTTCGCCATTCTCCCCTTCACTAGCAACGGCTCTTGTTTTAGGTCCCCCAGACATGGGAAGCGTGCTGTGGTTCAGTGCGTGGGGGTTTTCAGGGGCCCCCACGGGGTTCCAGAGAAGGGTTCGGCTTCTATGATGGCAGGGGAGACCAGCTCAGGGATGTTGCCGGGTGGTGGTGTCCTCCTGATACACGGGCAGTTCTGGCGCACGCCAGCGGGGCCGTCCGCCGCTAGGGAGGCACAGGGAATCTCTCCCCTGCGCGTTTGGTGACCCCCCCAGAAGATACAAGGCGATGCAGGAGGTATGATAGTCCCCAGGCCCCTGCCGGTAAGTCCTCCCGCTTCCCCAGTTGTTCAGGCATCTCTGGCCACCCCAGCGCTCAACGTAGATTGGAGTGGGACAGCTGCCCGCTCTCTCGGCACCCCCAGCGTTGTTTTCAGGGTTCACGTGGTGGACAAAGGCTTCAGCAGCAGGGCACACAAGCGCAGAGTCACAGCAATGCGGGCAGCGTCACTCACCGCTTGCCTTGGGCACGATCAAGTGGACCAGCACCAGGTTAGCAGGCAGGCCGGCAGCGCACTGTCCTCTTATCCATAAGGGGGGGGGCTCCGATTCACAAGCAGCAGCGCTCTCAGCCGGGGCCAGTCTCCACGTGTATGCGTCTCGGGGGCCCGCCGTATTGTCTATTTCATGTCGCACTTCTTAAGGACACTGCAGCACAGTAGGAGAGGTCCTCTGTGAGGCGCCCAGGCCGTGCAGGTTCACACTGCATCCAGGGGAGTTAGTTCTGAGGATGTCCGTCTCTGCCACAGGCCCACCAAACAGCAATCGCCACGACCTCCACCAGGGACAGCAGGCCCCGCCGGGTCGCTCCGCTAGGCATTGGCTACATTTGGGGCAACTGCCGAGATATCTAGATGCAGTCCCTGGGGTCCGCTCACAAGCCCCGTACAGTCAGGCACCAAAAGGCGGCATAGTGTGCAGTGTCGCGCCGGGCAGGAAGACACAGCAAGGTGGCCACCACGGTCCGTCACCCCTGGAGCAATCAGCCGCATCCCACCAATGCAAAATGCCCCCAGGGAAACAGGATTGTGTCCCAGTGTGTCTCCGCTAGTATCGGGGGCAGGTCCCGTGTCGCGGTCTTCCAGGCCCGCTCCGCGTCAGGCAGCGGCCGGGCCTCTCGCTCGGGGCTCAACCCCGGTCTCGCTTCAGCTCTCACGCCGATCAGGGGAGCTCGCAGGAGGGGCACACGCTTTCCACCCCCGTAGATGCAGCCAGGAGCCACCGCTCAGTCCCAGACTTGGCAGGAGCACGAGAGGCTGCTTCACACAGCTCCGCTGATGACAAGGGCCGTGTGCGGATGACTGTTGCGGGGAATTCGCCTGTGGAAGGGGAGCTCAGCACGGAGCTCTACCCGGGCACGTCTGCCACCATTGCGTGCCTAGCCACGCCCCCCTTTATAATAGTGCATTTGTGGGGGGAATTTCACAGACTTCGTGAATTAACTCTAGATGTCAATAGTACATTACATTAAGGCCTAGTCATATGCGATTCCTGAGGAACTGGAGCTTAGTGCCTCTGCAGTTGGCCAGCAAATAATGTTGCCCACCAAGAGAGAAAGATGGAGGACTTGTACAGCCAGGTCATGTGATTATATCCTGTGTGTGAAATTGCTTATAAACTGCAGACACTTTAAGATCTCAATTGATGCACTACTTGAACAAAGTCTTGTGTCTTCTTTAGAAGCTTTTCTATGACTATATGCAGCTTTACCACCATTTCTCTCCGCATGGTATTTAAAACTGTTGGCGCATCCCTTACTGGCTCCAGCCAGAATCTATGCCCCCATTTGTTTTTCCTAACAGCCCCCAGTCTTTTCTTCTTGAATCTATTTTCTTGCCATATTACACTTTGGTCCCTTCCTACTAACTGCACAGGGAGTTCATCTATCTGCCTTTTCATGGTGTGCTTTTTGCCCCCCCCCCACCATTTTCCTTAAACTGCAACTTGTCTGTGCTGAATGCTTCTCTTCAAGCGTGCTTGAGTCTGTTGTGCTTTGGTTCAAGGTCTGTATCTTCTTCACTGCTGCTAATCTGGAATGAAAACAGAACAGATGCCCAACTTGCACTGATGTCCAGGACTTTCCCTGCTCTGCTCCTGAGCTGATTTGGTTCATTTGAACTGCTCAGTGGGAAAGACCGCAGCAGGGAATAGGCAAAGAAGAAATCACTCCTTACAGGATTAACCTGGCTTTTTTCCTTACTTTTCTGTAGTGCCAGGATTCCTTTTCCTCAATTCAGTATTACTTCTCAACTCCTCCTGCTGTATTGTAATTGCCAGATTTTCTTCATTAGCTAAACATGGTCCGCAATTCCTTAGCCGCATAAAACTAAGGACTTGCTCCCATCATAGTCCAGGTTTGGAGTCTTCACTGTTTTTGTGGCAAAAGATTGGAAAATGTACAAATAAATGCTCGGCGAAAAATGGAAGCACATGAGCCTGCAGAGTAATAAATGTGCATTACAGGTGTTCATTGTCCAATTTCCAATTTTAGAGGACTATAAAGACATGGAACGTTTTCTTTTTGATTATGAGAAGTTACTGTCCAAAAAAACAATCTACCCTGGTTCTGACAGTTTTGGTTGTGTACGAGCTGAGCAATACTAAAACATACATAGGCTCACAAGCATATCATGTGTTCCATACATCAAGGATAGTGTGGGCAGTAATAAGAGAAAATGTCAGCACAGCAAGCTCGAAATGTTCCTCGGTCTAAGTTTACAGGGTAGATCAAACTTTTAACTCAATTATAGGCATCTCTGATGACATTTCAAATTAACTTGCAACTATGCTTAACCCGGTTGCCATTTTTATGTGAAATGCCAGATTGTTCCCGTGCAGTGAAACACTTTAGCCATAAGAAATCAGCCAACAGCAAACACACATAAGATAGCAAGGAACCTGTGCACTTGACTTGAAATTAGCAACCTGGTGGTAAAAGGCTCTTTAAGTTGCACTGTATTCCGCACATCATTCTCTGTTTTTAATGACTCTTTGGTGCTTTTGCAGTTTGAAAAACCTGACTCCAATAGATCTGAGAGCCCACAGCTTTAACCTGCATAGGTTTCTAAAACCGTAGTTTTATAGCCCCATCTGATCTAGTGAGCATTTTGTCCCTGGTTTGGGCCTTCACAGGCCATTGTGTATTTTCTTTCTGTCTCCCTATGCTCCCTTTCCATCTGACTGCCGTCTTCTGGTTGTGGGATAACACCAAGGAGGTCACCACCTGAACCCTCATCTAGGAACTTTTGACTGCCTGATCTAAAATGAAAGATGTTTGAAGTGTGGTATGTCTACTAGTGCGTTGTAATTCCTTGATTACTAAGTGACAGCCGAACTGTCATTCACTTAAGCAATACTTCAAGTAAATAAACAAAGCCAAAACAAATTGATTTATTTCGTAATGTAAACAGTTTCTAATCTATGAAGAAAGAGACACACTTAATTGTTTGCTCTAAGTTGAACCTGAATAGGGCGCTCAGGTACTCTCAAAAGCTAAATATTGCTTAAATTATCTGCCTACATGACTAGGACAAGCATGGAACCCATATGCTGGGGGGCCTTGTAGAGTCGTATAATATCACAGTTTGGGCACTCCAAAGATTTATGGTATGTTAGGAAGGCATTCCAAGTACAATTCAGGGCCTATATTGAAGCAATACCTTGCCAATTTCACATTTCAGTGCGCGCTCCTTCATTTCAGGGCTTTGTTCTAAAGCTTCTTTAGCTGATTCTCCTGTCAGCTTCAGGGACAGCTTCATTCTCTCCTTTTCAGGTTCTGAGTTCAACACGGTTACTTTGACAACCTGTTAGGGAGGCAGAAGACAGGTAAAAAAATACTATCTAATCGGTCTGTGTTCACCTTCATTCAATTATCAGATGCAGTTGGTTTTACTTCATTCAAGGTTTTTTATATTCAACACCATATGACACCACAAATGTATTTTTGATATTATTTTAATATCAATATGGCCTAGTGGAGGAGCTACAGCACAAAGAATTATATACAAAGTTACATTCTTATACCTGCATTTTGCAAAACTTAATACGTTCGCTGTCAAACTAATAATTTTAATCTTAAATACTAGGGATTGCATCATGTCTATTCAAACTGAGCAAGAGGAGTAAGGAATACTTACCAGTATGCATCTGTTCTTGGCATAGAGGGCTGCAGAGTGGTACATTTATGAATAGATCGCCATCTGGTGTTGGGCTCGGATGATTGCACTTGTTTTTCTCTTGGAGAAGTCTTTTGTTGTCACAAGACTGGTGACTCCTCCTTTGGGTGCTAGTGCGCATGGGCATCGGCTCCATCCTTAGATTGTTTTGCCATAGTAGGGTTAGATGGAGTAGTATGATAGAATACAGATAGAAATGCCCATGTAAGTGTATCTAAATAAGATAGTGTTGGAACAGACACAGGTTTCCGGGGAGGCTGGGAGGGCATGTACCACTCTGCAGCCCTCTATGCCAAGAACAGATGCATACTGGTAAGTAGCATATTCCGTTCGAAGCATATGAGCTGCAGATGGTACATTTATGAATAGACTATACAGCAGTTATCTCCCTAGCGGTGGTCACCAGTGTCTGTTGCAACAGTTTGAAATAAAGTTTTTAGTACAGCTTGTCCCACTCTAGCCTGTTGTGTTGCCTGCACATCGACACAGTAGTGTTTTGTGAAGGTATGCGGTGTAACCCAGGTAGCTGCTTTGCATATGTCATCTAGAGGAATGTTTCCTAAGAATGCCATAGATGCTCCTAGTTTACGTGTAGAGTGAGCTCTAGGAGGAACAGGTAATGTCCTTTTTGCTTTTAAGTAACATATTTGTATACATTTAACAATCCACCTGGCAATGCCTGCTTTAGAGATAGGATTGCCCTTATCTGTAGGAGAAAACGCTACAAATAGTTGTTTTGTTTTTCTGAAAGTTTGTGTTCTTTCTATGTAGTACAATATTGCCCTTTTGACATCTAGTGAATGTAGGGCACTCTCTGCTACCGTCTGTGGTTTTGGAAAGAAGAATGGTAGTTCCACTGGCTGATTGATGTGGAATGCTGAAATTACTTTAGGCAAGAATTTTGGGTTTGTTCTAAGAACCACTTTATTTTGGTGTAACTGTAGAAATGGTTCTTGTATTGTAAATGCTTGCAATTCACTTACTCTTCTGAGTGAAGTAATAGCTATAAGAAAAGCCACCTTCCATGTAAGGAATTGTATTTCACACCTATGCATAGGTTCGAAAGGTGGTCCCATTAGTCTGGTAAGTACTATGTTGAGATTCCAGACTGGGGAAGGCGATAGTCTTGGTGGAATGACTCTTTTGAGACCTTCCATGAAAGCTTTTATTGCTGGCACTTTAAACAGGGAAAGATGTTGCCTGTTTTGCAGGTACGCTGCTATAGCTGCAAGATGTACTCTAATAGAGGTGTAAGCAAGGTTACATTGCTGCAGGTGTAATAAATAGCAAATAATCTCTTTAGTGGATGCGTCCAGAGGGTTGATGTTGTTACTGTTACAGTATACAGCAAACCTTTTCCACTTTGCTGCATAGCATGCTCTGGTGGTAGGACGTCTTGCTTGCTTAATGATTTCCATACAGTTTGGAGGTAAATCTAAGTATCCAAATTCTATGACCTCAGGAGCCAGATTGCTAGGTTCAATTGTCTGGGATCTGGGTGCATTATTTCTCCATGGTTCTGTGTAAGGTGCATGGGTAATATTCTTAACTTTTGATGTGGCACCTGTGAGTTGCAGTAGTGTGGTGAACCACGGCTGTCGTGCCCATGTGGGTGCTACTAGTATCATTGTCATTGAATGTTGTTGCAGTTTTCGAACCACTAATGGAATTAGTGGGAGAGGGGGAAAAGCGTAAGCAAATTTGTTGGACCAATTTATCCATAACGCATTGCCCTGGGACAGGTGGTGTGGGTACTTGGATGCGAAGTTTTGGCATTTTGCGTTCTGATGAGTGGCAAAGAGATCTATCTCTGGTTGTCCCCATCTTTGGAAGAATGGCTGCAGTATTTGGTTGATACAAACAAGGTGGTCCCAGATACAAGAACTGATAAACCATAACTGAACAGCTTAAATGAATTCAAAGAAATTACAACAGCATTGTTTTTATTCACAACGTGTACCATAAAAATTATTCATAAAATACATTCATAATTGATCACATTTGATGCCCCTAAAGAGATGGACAGGGAAGGGTAGTGTTAGGATAGTGAAGGTACTGAATGGGTAATAGAACAGTGGTCACTGTGACCTCAATAATCCAGAAATAATGATTAATTAACACACTGAAAAGTACAATTCATTAATTAATTAAAACAAACTCATGCCTCAAAGAAACAAAATCACAAATGATAAATCAGGAAAGAGGCTGAAAATAAGAAGAAGGAATGTCGACATTTCGACCTAATCTGATGCAGGCATGGAGTGAAACCTTGCTAGAGGGTCTTCATCAGGACAAGGGCACGGAGGGGGGCAGTGAATCTGGTCTGGGAGACTTAATCAGAGATGGAAAGGGGATCCGTCACGTGGATCAAGGTCCTGAGATTATTAATAAGGCTGTAGGACACAAAGGGTTCCTATGTGATTGCTCTTTCCAAAAGTGCAGAAGGACTGGTTCTGACGCGTTCAAAACGCTGTACTCTAATGGGGGGATCTGGATTAGAGTTTAAGTTGAATCGAAGGTGATAGCAACCATCGAGAGGCATCCGGCTTCTTAAAACAAGGCTTCAAGGGTCTAAAATATCATGGTGTGGTAGCCACACACGTAGGTAAAGAATCTGTTGGAAAGTGAGTCACGGGCTTCAACGGGAGTTCCGTTCATCCACATTCACGGGGGTGCACATGTTGATGAACTGAACCCCCGTGGAAGCACGTGAACTTCTCTCCAGCAGATTCCTTACCTATGTGTGTGGCTACCTCACCATGATATTTTAGACCCTCGAAGACTTGTTTTAAGAAGCCGGACGCCTCTCGATGGTTACTATCACCTTCGAATCAACTTAAACTCTAATCCAGATCCCCCCATTAGAGTACAGTGTTTTGAACGCGTCAGAACCAGTCCTTCTGCACTTTTGGAGAGAGCAATCACATAGAAACCCTTTGTGTCCTACAGCCTTATTAATAATCTCAGGACCTTAATCCACGTGACGGATCCCCTTTCCATCTCGGATAACGTCTCCCAGACCAGATTCACTGCCCCCCTCCGTGCCCTTGTCCTGATGAAGACCCTCTAGCAAGGTTTCACTCCATGCCTGCATCAGATTGGGTCGAAACGTCGACACTCCTCCTTACTTTCAGCCGCTTTCCTGATTTATCATTTGTGATTTTGTTTCTTTGAGGCATGAGTTTGTTTTAATCAATTAATGAATTGTACTTTCCAGTGTGTTAATTAATCATTATTTCTGGTTTATTGAGGTCACAGTGACCACTGTTCTATTACCCATTCAGTACCTTCACTATCCAAACACTACCCTTCCCTGTCCATCTCTTTAGGGACATCAAATGTGATAAATTATGAATGTATTTTATGAATAATTTTTATGGTACACATTGTGAATAAAACCAATGCTGTTATAATTTCTTTGAATTCATTTAAGCTGTTCAGTTATGGTTTATCCGTTCTAGTGTCTGGGACCACCTTGTTTGTATCAATTATTCACCCAGGTCCCAGCGACTTATTGGGTTAACCCGTGTTTTTACAGTGCAGTATTTGGTTGTGCAGTTCCCATTCATGTATTTGTTCTGGCTCTCTGCTTAGGAAGTCTGCTATCTGATTCTGAACTCCTGGTAGGTGTTCGGCTAACAGGTAGATGTTTTGAGGAATGGCCCATCTCCAAATGTCCTGCGCTAGTCTGGATAGTTGGAGAGAGTGGGTCCCCCCCTGTTTTTGAATATAATACATTGCAGTCATGTTGTCTATTCTGATCAGGACTGCTTTGTTGAGAATTTGCATTTGAAAAGCTTTTAATGCTAGAAACACTGCTAGTAGTTCTAGATAATTGATGTGCAGTCTTTTTTGCTGTACACTCCATCTTCCCTGCACTGTATATTTCTCCATATGCGCTCCCCATTCGGTGAGCGATGCATCCGCTGTTAGTATCACTTGTGGAATTGGTTCTAGGAACGACCGTCCCTTGGAAATGTTTGCTGTGTTCCACCACTTCAGAGAGCGATGTGTGCGGTCGTCTACCAACACCAGATCTGTAATCTGACCTTGAGCCGGATTCCACTGTGTTGCTAGACATTCTTGTAGTGGACGCATTTGTAGTCTGGCATATGGTATTAGCAGTATGCAGGAGGAATTCATCCCTAATAGCTGCATGAACACTCGAGCTGTTAGTGAGTGTTGTGGTTGAAATCTTTGGATCAAAGTGATCATTGTTTGGATCCCGATTGGATTGGGGTATACTTTGGCTCTTTCTGTGTCTATAGTAGCCCCTAGATATTGTTGAACTTTGTTTGGTTGCAGGTGGGATTTTGTGTAGTTCACCGTAAACCCTAGCTGGTGTAGCAATTGAATGGTCTTTTGTGTGTTTTGAAGACATTCTTCTTGTGACTTGGCTTTTATTAGCGAATCGTCCAAGTAAGGGAAGACATGTATTTGTTGTCTTCTTAGGTGTGCTGCAACTACTGCTAGCCATTTTGTGAACACCCTTGGTGCTGTTGTGACCCCAAACGGAAGGACTTTGAACTGATAATGTTGTCCTTCTACTACAAACCTGAGGTATTTTCTGTGGGCTTTGTGAATTGGGATGTGAAAGTAAGCGTCTTTTAGATCCAGTGTAGAAAGAAAGTCCCCTTTCTTCAGTAAAGGAAGTACTTGTTGGAGCGTGACCATGTGGAAATGTTCTGAATTTATGTATGCATTGAGAGGTCAAAGGTCTAAAATTGGCCTTAGAGACCAGTCTTTTTTGGGAATTAGGAAGTATAGAGAGTATACTCCTGTTCCTTGTTGATGTTTTGGAACCTTCTCTATAGCATGCTTTTGTAGCAGTGATAGTACTTCTAGTTTTAACAATGTTAAATGATCTTGACTCATTGGACGCTGTCTGGGGGGGATGTTTGGTGGGGTAACTGTGAGTTCTAGACAATAACCATGTTGGATAATTTGTCTCACCCACCTGTCTGATGTGATGTTTTCCCAGACAAGTAGGAACTGTGCTAGACGTCCCCCGACCGGTGTTCTATGATCTGGGGGGAGCTGTATGAAGTCACTGTTTTGGGGTTGGGGAGTTGCGGTTGTTGTTATTCCCGCGACCTCTACCCTTGTTGTGGTTACCTCTGTAATTGCCTCT
The DNA here is from genome assembly GCF_964263255.1 of Lissotriton vulgaris. Taxonomy (NCBI): domain Eukaryota; kingdom Metazoa; phylum Chordata; class Amphibia; order Caudata; family Salamandridae; genus Lissotriton; species Lissotriton vulgaris. The sequence goes on along the minus strand of NC_141693.1, from coordinate 1,058,840,843 downwards.
TGAATTACCTCTGGGTGATGTTGGTATAAAAGAGGTAGATTGCTGGCTTGTGCCTGTATTCTTTGACCCCCCTCTATAGGTGGACCTACGAAAGGAACCCCTTTGCGTTGGCTGTTGTAATGCTCCCATTGATTTAGCCGTTTCTGTGTCTTTTTTCATCTTTTCTAAAGTCTCATCTGTACCTAAGCCGAAAAGTGTTTTTTCATCAAAAGGTTGGTTCAATAAGGATGTTTGTACTTCTTGTTTGAACCCTGAGACTCTAAGCCATGCATGTCTTCTTAACATGATACTGGTGTTGATGGATCTTGCTGCAGTGTCTGCTGCGTCTAAGGCGCACTTAATGGAAGTGTTAGTTATTATCTTCCCTTCTTGTATGAGCTGGTCTGCCCTTTTTTGATATTCCTTAGGGAGACGTGTAATGAGTTTTTCTAACTCATCATAATGAGCTCTATCATATCATGCAAGTAGCGCTTGTGTATTAGCTATGCGCCAGCTGTTTGCTGCTTGGGATGCTACTCTTTTGCCAGATGCATCTATTAACTTGGACTCCTTATCAGGAGGAGGAGCTTCTCCTGTAGATAATGAGTTTGCTCTTTTACGAGCGTTTGTGACTACAAGCGAGTCCAGAGGTACTTGTCCTTTGATAAATATTGGGTCCTTTGGGGCTGCCTTATATTTTTTATCAACTCTTGGGTTTAATACCCTAGCCCTTACAGGGTCTTTGAATATGTCTGATGTGTGATTGAGAAGACCCTTCAGCATAGGTAGTGTTTCTGATGTTCTTTGTGCAGCAGGTAGTGTTTCTAAAAGGAAATCCTCTATTTGAAGTTCCGTGTGTAAGTCTACCTTATGGTATTTTGCAGCCCTATTAATCAGCTGTGCAAAACCTGTATTGTCATCAGGTGGTGAAGGTTTTGAGGGGTATAATTCTGGGTCGTTATCATCTGACCCTGCATTATAATTCTCCCATGGGTCTGCTTCATGTGGGGCAGTGTTGTCATCCCCATGAAGTTCTCCCTCCCCTGTATCACTTTCTACATCTGTTTGAGGTGTAGATGGTCTTGGTGTAGAAGGTGGAGGAATAGCTGGCATAGTGTGAGGAAGAGGAGAAGAGGATGTATCTCTAGGTTGAGGAGAAAGGGGAGGAGTTGTATTTGTCCCCATTGTTCTCTTTTTAGGAGGAAGAGCTTTGTCGTCCAGCTGTTCATTCTTCCTCTTTTTAGGTAATTTTGTCACCACTTTGCCAGTTTGCGGATCGATAAACAAAGTCTTTTGTTTTGGATCTGTCTGATGCTCCTGTGTCGGTATCGAAGTTTTTGGTTCCGAAAGGTGCCTTTGCTTCTGACCGCCAATGTGTGTTTTCGGCACCGAGAATTTGCTCGATTTCGATTTTTTCGGTGTCAAGTAAGTCTTAGACGTCGAAGCATGTTTCGGTTTCGACATGGAATGTTTCGACTGCGAGCCTTCCTTTGTATGGAGCTTCGGTGTCGATGTCGACCGTTTCTCGGATCCGACATGGGAGGCCGAGTGTTTCGGTTCTGGTTTTGTTGCCGGGCCCGAAGGCGGGGCGTCGGAAACTTTCTTCGGTAGTCTGACCGGGCTCGAAGGCAGGGTCGACACCAAACGGGGTCGGTTTTTTGGTAAGGGGACGTCGTCACTCCCTGTTTGTTGAGCGTCGATTTTTAAGACATCAGACTCGTCCTCATTTTCTTCTTCTTCTTCGGGGTGCTGTGCCTCGAACAGCTCCGGGATTGCTTCCGACTGCATTCTCAATACCTCGTGTCTTTGGGCTCAACGGTTTCTCATCGTCGACTTGGAGGAGAATGCTGCGCAGGCTTCACAGTCCCTGGATTCGTGTTCGGGTGATAGACAAAGATTGCACACCTCGTGTAGGTCCTTGTGTGGGAACTTGGCACCACACGTTGGACATCTCTTGAATAGAGTCCTTTCCATGGACTCCGGGCTGGACTACGTCGAGACAGGCCTCCCGGTCTCGTCGACGTCGAAAATGTTTATTGTGGACTTCGAAACGCGCCAGAATGGAAATGAACTCGCGTTCAATAACAATACCGTCGAATTGGAAAGGGAATACGCGCCAAAATATCACTTTTTCTCGAAGTCGATCCGGAGCGCTTCGATCCTCATCGGAACCCGATGGCGGAAAAAAACCAATCTAAGGATGGAGCCGATGCCCATGTGCACTAGCACCCAAAGGAGGAGTCACCAGTCTCGTGACGACAAAAGACTTCTCCAAGAGAAAAACAAGTGCAATCATCCGAGCCCAACACCAGATGGCGATCTATTCATAAATGTACCATCGGCAGCCCATATGCCTCGAACAGTTGGTTATTGCCAGAGTTCACCTTTAGTATCTGCAGGGTCTCAGAGTTCTCCCTGCCCCTCCAGTTAGTTAAACATTCTTATCAAATATGGTGTGACAGTGATGGGAAGAATGATGTGGTGCTGTGCTGCAAATGTATTCCTATAAATGAGATTTCTTTAGATACAATTATGAAATACCTTCGGCATATTGGCAATAGGAGGGCCCAGTGTTTTGCAGGACACAAGGGAGCGTGTGTGCTGGGTATAGGTGGCAGAGGTGGGGTACCAAGAGGCCCAGAAGAACAAACCTCACTTATTTCGCAAGTCCATTCTCCTCCAAGCACGCAAAACAAGTGCGATTCATACACTCTTGCTACATAGATAGTAAAGTTAAGCTTTGTAACCATCTGTTGAACATCATCATGAAAATACCACTCTAACCCCCTACACCCCATAATGAAAATCTGCCACCAAAACATTTTATGTATTCCAACGGGCACAGGTGAGGCGCCTACTAAGCCTTAATACGGATCCATAAACATACAGATATCCAGCACAGAAGTTCAATGGCCCCTGCCATAAGAAAGCCACATCAAAGATCCTTACAAATGTCAACCTAAACATGGAGGCTCAATGGGCCTCTGCTGACACAGAGCATGAACATAGATGTGTAACAATCTTTTCAAATTACACTGCTAATACTACCTGTAAAAAAACTGAAAGCAGCTTACCTGGCCCTCGTAGAAGACCTTTTCTGGGAAGGGCACTGGTTCAGTGCTAAGTTCACTTTTAGGAACAAGACCTCGCACATCATTGTAGAACTGCACGAAGCAGCCAAAATCTTTCACGCGTGATATGAACCCATGCGTGCTCATGCCAGGTTTTGCACTGCTGTAGTTTGAAATAATGGGCAAGTTGGAGTCTACAAGAGTTTTCTTCAAAGTTAGAATAAGCTTCTTTGATTCCGGCAAAATTGTCAAAACCTACGTAAAGTATTAAAGCAAAATGAGGAATCAGCATTTTATGGCATTTACAGCAATACATTTTTAAAACATGTATCAGAGAATTCTTTTAACAAGGCTTTAATGAAATAACAGGAATCTGGTAACAAATATTTGCATGCTAATGGAAGATCGCTAAACCAAGATTATGTAAGGAACTTTCATATACAGCTACACTTTCCCTCACTTTGCATTCATTCGAGCATCAGCCCTGGGGCCAGAGTTGAAAAGGAAAAAAAAAAGGCTTGTCCACAAACAAACATCAATGGATGTTTGATGGTTGGAAATATGCAACCAATCTGGTTGTCTCTCACTGGACACAATCTTCACAACATGAGGAACAACTAGTGCTTGTCTGATGTGTAATACTTTATGTATAGGTTTCATTTGTTAGAAAAGTCTTAGCAAACAGATTGAGCCCACTGCTGCAGAAACAAGTTTATCTAGATCAATCTGAGTTTGCAGAGGGATGCCAGGTCCGTGACAACACAAACGAGGCCTCTTCCTAGTTGCTGAAAAGACATCTGACAAGGTACAATGTAATTACCTCAGGGAGGTAATGAGAAATACAAGCTTTGGGCCAGCTTTCCTAAGCATGGTCTGGGCGAGGGACAGTTCACCAATAGAAATGCTCTGAATGAACACCCTACACTCAAGAGCATTATGAACCGCGAGACAGGGTGTACACTGTCTTCCCTTATTCTTTGTCCTATAGCTAGAGGCATGTGCACAGATGGTCAGGGACAACTGAGTAATAAGGGGCTTGAGGTAGAACTGATTAGGCTAGCCATATGTGCTTATGACACCTTGATGTTGCCCATCTTCCTCCTTAGACAGCTGGAAGAGTTATAGCGAATATGCTCAATCTCTGGATACAAGGTGAATTTGGAAGTTCTTATTCTCAGCAAAATACTTGCTACGTTGATTGGCTTGCACCAAGAAAAGAGATTTAAATGGACCTCTTGGTTGATTAGGTGCCTAGGGATAAACGCCACTACTAAAGGGATGGATCCATTTGCCACCAATTACCTATCGCTGCTCACCTCAATTAAGAGCAATCTGCAAATATGGCATGGACAATACCTCTCTTGGTTGGGCAGGTTGGCATCAGTCAAGATGTCCGTATTACAGTCAGAAGGCCTTCTTCCTCTTTAGACTGACAGTACAAGTCCCAAGAAACTACCTAGACTAACTACAAACTCTCTTTCTGAATGATATCGGAGGATTAAAAAAAGAATAAGGGTGAGTAGACCACAAACCCTTGTAGTCCAGAAAAAATGGAGAATTGGGCAACCTAAAATAGGATTTCTTACCAGAGGGTAGCACGGTTGTAGTATACATTGGAATGTTATAGGGAGAAACCAAAGAAGAAGTGATGCTTCCTGGACCTCACACTTGTGGACATTCCCTTTGAGAATTCCTAGATAGAAGGATATGCTGCTGGGATAAACCTTGCAAGTCTGGGTTGAGGTGAAATTATTAAAGGGACTTACAGTCTAGTCTAACCATTTTACACCTCCCTCCCTCCCTTTTCAGCCATTCTTATTTTGATCCAGGATTATAGAGAACAATGTTTAAGTACTTGAAGGCAAAATGCCAAAGCAAATTAGGATAGAATTCTCCCATGAAAAATAACAGCGATTTTGCTTCATGAACCTAAGGCTCTAGGCTTTTCAACACAATATCAGCTTTGCGATACAGTGGCAACTACATCGAAATGAGAGCTTCATGAACTGGAAAAAGGAACTGGGTAATTCACTTTTAGCTAAAGTTTAGGAAAACATTAGGAGAAACACAAGCGAAAGAGCAAGAAATGCCAAAGGGCAATAAAGTTACCCTTAACATTCTCAAGACTGCAGACGCTTGACAGGCATACCCTTGCTGGAGGGAACGCAAAACAATGTGGACATAGACACACATTTTGTGGCTCTTTTAGAACATAAAGGGTTACTGAATGGCTGTACATTGATGACATTTTTTAAATCATAGGGGCAAGATTCCCAGCTACCGCTGAGAGTGGCCGCTTGATATAGGTAATGGATCTAAACTGGGGAACAGCGAGTAGCACGCAAAAACATACCTTGCTACTACTTCTAACAGCTAAACTAGCACTGTTGACTCATTATAATTGTGTAGAACCCTGCAATGTTAAACTTGTGTCAGACTGTGGCAAGAAATTAGGATGGAAAAATTCTCACAAGACAGAGAAGGGATAGAGCAAACATTTACTGAAATGTGATTATCCCTCTTGGACCTCACCAAGGATGCTGGCTCACTCACATGCCCAAAGACTATGAGGGCACTGCAGATTCTGCTTGGGGAGGCAATACAAGCAGTGAAACATTCTGAGGAAGAGGTGCGTGTCACCAACCAGAGATGAGACAGCAGCACTCAGGGGAAGTAAGGAAGAAGCCCTGTGTGGGTGGATTTTTCAAGTTATTCTGTTATATCTCGTAAGACTGTAGACAGAAACCAATAAAAACGAATGACACAAATTAATTTGGCGGAAAAGGAGTGATTGGTTGACCTCGGTTAATCACATGTATTCTTGGCCTTCTGTTTTTTTCCATATATATAAAACTGTTCACCTTACCAGAGCCATGCTGATGTAACCAGAAATAGGTGCCATTTAACAACAATAAAATAAATGATCTTTTAAAATTACGTGTGATGCCTACACACACTTACAAGCAAACTCACTCTCAACAATACTATTGTTAAATTAAAGATCAACTCACTTTGTATTTTGCGCCACAACCTTCTGGGCAGTTGTAAGGTAATTATTTCAATTCTGCATAGAATGAAAAATTTCCTAGCAAACATGAAGGAAAGTTTCAATTCATTTAAGGACACAGAGGTGAGGATTATGCTCTAGTTTCTTCTATTTACATTCCATCAGTCTTCAAATATTAAACTGTAAAAAACTAGCTTTCCCAAGATGCCAAGTGAAAGGTCAACACAGTTCAAGCAATCAACAGTTCAGCATATCCATAAAGGCAGGTTTCCCCTAAATAGCTTCCTTTTTCTTGACTGCGACAGGATCACTTTCACAACTTTCTGTTAGTCTGCTTTAGAACCTTCCGAAACGGCAACAATCCAGAGCCGAGAACCAGGAATCAGAACAATCGGAGCTCAATCAAGAGAAACTCTTACAAACCATGCAGAACCAAAACGATAACATAGTTATAAACGTCTATATTTTAGTCACTCACAATGAAACAGAACACAGTAATTGGTAAGAAGAAACAACCCCCAAAAATACGTATGCCATACATAAGTCATGAAGACTTATTTCCAAACAAAACCCCAAATACTGTACATTCTTCTGGGCTTGGAGAAACAAAGGGTCTTAGGAAACTTGGGTGGGAATAATCTTCGCCTCCATGTCCTTAACAGAGCTGAAACTTTCCTTTGTGTTTACTAGAAAATGTATAATTCTGTCTGGATTGGAGGTGGGGATTTTGCGTGTTCAAAGCTTGTCCACCCCCAAAGAAGTCATATCCACGACTGGCTGAAAATAGAACCGCTTGAACATAGGGTCTGAAGACCAATCTGCTGCAGTAATGTCGTCAAGAAGTGGCCCTAGAGAAAAAGCTTTTGAGCCCATTGTACCTCTGACAGAATGGGCTCCAAATTGCGAGATATCAATGCCTGCTTCTTGCATGACCCAGCGGATCCAACGAGTTATGGAACACGGAGTGACCACTTTCAAAGGTTTACTGCGGGATATTAACAACTGCGGCTCATCCAGTTGACAGAGTTTCTATCTTCATGCTTAAGCCGTAAGACAAAGTACCACATACAACGTGGGGGCTTTGTCGAAAGTTGGATAATACATCACTTAGGAGTTTGACTTTGTATGTCTAAAGATGTGGAAGGTGACCCCCCTGTGGGGTGAAACACCCTTCCCGAGATATCCAAGGCCCACACTGTCCTATGTGACACTAAGCATAAAAGCATGGCAAGTTTCACCAACAATTCCTTGTGCGATAAGTACTTGTTCGGTTGCCAAGATCAAAAAAGGTATAAGACTTTGTTAACATTCCATAAGGTTGAGCACCTGGGTTCCAGTGGGAGTGCCAAACGTATTCCTCTACTTATCTTACACAACAAACTGTGTTCAGGCAAGTGACCTTCAGAAATGGCTGACTTATAAGAATATAAGCCCAGAGAGATTCCACCACCAGTTTGAGAACCTTGGTGAAATGACAAGGTAGTTGAGGAGGATTCAAATGGAAGAGTTGCAAACTCGTACACTGGTACCGCCACCTAAACTGCAGGATTCTGCGGTGAGGAGGAAAAATGAGGACTGCTAAATAGGCATCCTTCAAGTACAAATGCACAATCCAGTCGCCGGGACGAAGAAGATAGTACAAAAGATGGATATCCTCCATCTTGAAATAATGACAGACCAGCCACGCATTGAACTCCCTGAGGTTCATCAATGGTCGTTGCCCACTATCAGCCTCGTCCACCAAAAATATGTTGCTGAGTAACACCCAAGGGTGGAGGCAGGCCTGGACTGTAGCTTCTTTTTGCAGAAGATCCGCTACCTCTCTGTCTATCAAGGTGGTCTGATTGTCTGATTGTCTGATAAAACTGGTGCACAAGGGCGGGATTCCTGACTCAGGGTTCCGTAGAACTCTATGTGAAAACCCCTGATAGTTTGTAGAAACCATGCATCGCAAATTGTTCCCAATTGTGAGCGACTAGAGCTAATTTGCCTCCTACATTTAGTTGGGAAAAAAGGCAAACTCTCACCTGCTGGGGCCTAAAACTACCGTCTGGAGGAACTTCTGGTACCCAGCCACGTTGACCTCTTCACAATTAGAAGAACTCCCCTTGTCTGCACTTGTCCTGGGACTTCTTCAAACCTCTGGGAGGGCCTTGGGTATTAAAGAAGCCGACTGAGTGCTCTCTGCTGCGGCCGGCCCCAACAAAAATTTGGGGATGACATTTTTTTTATTGACGCTTGCACCTTATCTAAGGTGGTAAAAGTGGCTACAAATTTGCCAAGCTCCTAAATGAATTGCTCCACAAAGAGCATGCGTTACGTCACCACACCAGCCTCTGTGGATGCCAAATCCCCCAGTTTGGGGACCATCTTTAGAAGGAGGGAGCAACGCCTCACCATTGACAGGGCACAGTTTGCGTTCCCTAGAAAAATTACAGCATGTTGTGCCAACCCAGAGAGCACCTCCGGTGAAACTAGGGTACCCGAGGTCTTAGCCTCCGAGGCCAGATCTAATATCTTTGCGAGAGGTCCAAAGATATCAAATAGCTTATCATGGCAGGATTTCCAGGATCCATCTATGGCCTTTTTGGGGGTCTCTTCTGCAAGAAGGTGGCCATGCGGGAATCTATCTCCGGGGTCAGTGCACCGTTGCCCGAGAGGGAGGGACGGGGGACATTATGCTCCAAGGACCGCCCTGACTTCTTTCTCTTAAGGTTTTCTAATGCGAACTGCCACAAACTTGGCAACCGTGTCAGAAGGGACCCATTCCGCCGGGTGGGGTGCAAAAGGTCTTCTGGGGCTAGCATATCAGAGGAATCCTCTGTGGTATGATCTAAGGACTCTGAGGTAGCGGGGGCCAACAAGGGACGCCAGAGCCAGGTTCATCATTAGTGTCACTGTGGGAATAATATTCCTCTGCATCAAGGCCCTGGTGGTGGGATAGGTTGGTCGTGCCAGCAGAGGCCTTCGGTATTCTCAACACAGGCAAGAAAAGCCTTCTTAAGGCACTCAAATCCATTTCCGGAGTCACTCTTGTGCATAGGCACACACATAAATGAGGAGGTGCTGCCCCCAGCGCTGGGTAGGTCTCTTCCAGTGTGGATTGCGGGGCCGAGTAGGCACAAGCCATTCCCATGAGGCGGCACTCAAAGTGCCCCATTGCAGCCACCATTGCCTGATGGATTGAGGCATCTACCGCCTCCCAAAATTGTATTCCAAAGGAAGGACCTGCAGGGACTCCTCTTCTGAGTATTCCTCCTCCATGACCCCACGAAATGTTAAGCAAACGGAGGGCGCAGTACCCCTACCAGGCAGATATGTTATGTAGAAAGAAGGCATACCTGCTGAAAACTTTAGGTTCAGCTCACTCAGACTGTAATGAAGATCTATTTGAATATAAATACTTTGCCTACTGCTCAGTTTGGCGACTGGTGACAGAATAAATTTGAGCATGCTTAGTGCGAGGCAAAGGGGACTCTGCTGTGGGGTTGATTCTCCCTAGGGAAAGCTCTTGAGGGTGTCAATATGCCGGGACTTGCCCCTGAACAACTGGGGAGGTGATGAGGGGGCGCGCGTCCAAGCGCTGTGGATAATGAGTCACGAGGTATGGACCCAGTTGATAAGGGACACAGGCGCGAGGACGTTCGCTATAGATACAGACCAATATGACACTAGCATCGGAGGCTTCCAGGCGGCTCGGGCTCCGCAGATATGCAAGGTTGTCAGTTACACCGTAGCAGACTAAACCGCATACTCTGTGGAGCACCAAGATGCCCTCTAGTGCTCCCACGTCCTCTGGAGGCAACCGGATTCACCGCACTCACGCAGTTCAGAGGCTTACAGTACACTGAGAAGGGACTGATGAGAGGCGCTCCCGCTATACAGGGGATGCCCACCTTTATGGATATCCTGTACTGTTGATTGGTTGAACTGTGTTGACCTTTCCCTGTGCATCTAGGGAAAGCTCATTTTTAAAAAAGTTTATTGCTGAAGACTGCTAGAATGGAAATAAAAAAAAATAGAGCATAATCCTCGCCTCCGGTTCAGGCAAAGAATTATCCAAAAGGAGGTATCCATCCATCCATCCTACCAACAATGTCTTTCCATCAATTACGAGGATGTTTTTGATTAAAAAAATAGTTTAGAGCTCCATCCACAATGCTTCGCCTGGCCAGATGGGCATTATTGCTCCTCTATAGCTTGCCCTAATTGTGCATCACTAGCAGAAAACACCACAGAAAAAGAAGGGCCAAGTATACTAAAACAAAAGACTTTATGATAAAGGTCACTCTAAAAGTAGATTAAAACATTTGAAGAGAAGATACAACAGAGGTGGTACCATAACTGTGTGGGTATCTCACTTGCCACAGAACAGAAATAAAAACATATGACGTTTACCTTAAAAGAGACTTTTTTTTCCAAAACTCTTGGCTCAACTCTTTATCTTACCCGGCACTTGACTGGTTGCCCCTCGCTGTACTTTTTCTCTGGCTTTTTTATCCGCACATCTGCAAGGTGCAGGGAAGGAACCAAACCGTTCAGGTGATCAGTGATCTTTACAATGATTCCAAATGGTCTTAGAGAGGTAACTGTGCCCTGTTAAGCAAAGGAAATAATTACCAGAAATTCAAGGACTAGAGTGATGTCAGAAGAATGATTATTAAAGATATTTGCAAGAGGCAAACAAAGTACACTGACACGTTTCTCTTACTTTAAGCAAAGAAAAGTTTTGTTCCAGATTACTCGCAATGTTAAGCTGGATTTAACTTCAATTAAAGGATACAGATCTAGCATTGGTTGATTTCTAGAAATGCTTAGGATATCACATGGCAAACTTGTTTTCTTGTATGATGGCGTTACATACCTGATCTGGCACAGAGAATGGTCTTGCAACACATCAGAGGTTTTGGATGAAAGTATGGAAGCCCAAAAGTAGGAGGCTCTTCAGGTGGGTGAAGTATGCCAAAGTACATTTTTACAAATAGATGTCTATCCAATCAGAATTAACTAAAAACTGTGTTCCTGATGCTCATCCAGGAGAAGAAGGTCCCTAATAGGGCCTACAGGTCTACAAGTACCAGGAGACAAAGGTCTCCACTGTCAGGTATTCTTAAAGCATTAACTTATATTAACACCAGGAATGGAACAACAGGAGCAGGTTCGTCAAAGAGAATGCTTTGTTTAACGAGCAATACTTACAGCTACAAATCCGCTAAGGCAGCATTCTATAGCTGCCTGCTTGCTGTGCATCTTTGCGTGCCCTGTCCAATTGAGCTCACAAGCTTTGCCCATAGCTGATTTCTTCCCCACTCTGTCAGTGTTTGCTTACTTTAGCCCTTAGGGGTAAAGCCAGCACATAGTTGGTGGTGTTAAAAATTGTTTCTCAATACCACTATGTGGTTCCTGCTTTCTTTCTGGGTGTGCAGGTGAGCAGATATCTCTTTGCTTCTGTGGTGTGCCAGGCCCACCCCTTGCTTCTCTAAGGAAGAAGGTATGCCCAAGTAAAGGACCATCAAAATACGGAAAAAATAAACCAACTCCTTTGTTTTCTACTGCTCTGGCATTCAGGCTTGCTGGCAGTGGGCAGGATTCGCTCATACTTTGGGTCTCAGTGATTTGGAGCTCCTGTTCCTTTTCTTGACCCTTTTTAGTGCACAGGGACCAACGACCTCATTGTCATTACAAGTGGGGCAATAACAGCAGTTAATTGGCCTCACATCCTTATTTTATAGGCCCCTGGCTTCAAATGCAGCTAAGAAATGTGGTGGAAAGTAATTCACATCTACTATTTTCATACAGGTGCTTTTTGCAGGCTAGAACGACTAATTTGTTTCTTCTCTCCCTCTGCTAGGAGGTGACCCACTAATTAATACACTTCGGATCCTGGCTGCTCCTTGATCCTCTCCCATGCCCCATAGCTCAAGACTCCATATGTGTCACTTCAGACACTGCAGAGAGAGGTGGAGCTAAGCTACAGCATTCAAGGGAACTGGTCAGTCTAACTTAAATTGCAAAACCCAGTAGAAAAATCTATTTTCTCAGCAGCTCTACTGAGACGCTAGTACACTTTCAATCCTGGCTGCTCAATAACCCCTTCTTTTGTCTCACTTCCTTAGACTTACCATGCGCCACTATTAAGACTGACAGTGAGGGGTAGAACTGGGTCTACACCATGCAAATGGGATTGTTACTCTTATCTTAAAAACAAGCTACTGTTCTGGGAGCAATGCAACCAAATTTGTGTCTGTGAAGTGCATCACATGCAGGTTGTTGGACCTTAAAGCAGGAGGCTTGGAAATGTAGACATAAAGGTCATTAAACAACTGTAATGCGTCCAGTTTTACTTCCTTTGCGTGTCAACAGGAACTAGAGACAGAAACACAACTGGACATTAAATGTTTTTGCCTCTAGACTACCTAATATAGGCAAACAAACAAATTTAGATAAAAATATAACAAGCATTTGCAATGCAATAGGTCTCGCATTTGCGAGAGTTTGAGCTATTGTCATTGTAAATGACAATGCCTTTTATTTATGTGTTTTGAAAACCTGCAATCAGTGCATAAACACACACTTTGTACTTATAGTAGTAGTTGCTGACGAGAAGCAAGGCTGTCAGTAACTGTGCCTGTTTTACTGCCAGCCGTGCATTTCGGAAGCAAGGACTATAAGTACAAAGTGCATATTTACACGCGCTTGCAGGCTTTCACAATACAAAAATAAAAGGCCTTGCCATTTACAATGCCAATAGCTCAAACTCTCACAAATGTGAGACCTATTGCATTGAAAATGCTTGTTGTGTAATATGTCTGGATGCAATTATAGAAAAATAGAAATCTCAGAGAGATACACTCAAATAGTCATTGCTTTGATTTACGAGAAAGTTAACGTCAAATTGCTAAATTGTCTCTGTTTCAATGTAAGTCAATGGGAACAATAAATCCCCTGTGTTTTCACTATCTCCATCTTTGCTGTTTCGTATTGTTGGCATGCACGGTGTTGCCCCCTCCCCCCGCCACCCTAAATATGCCTCTTTCCTCTGGAGCGTGAGTTTCCACACGCCGCCCCCTCTGCGTCCTTCCTGAACAGTGAAGGTGGAGTCAGCAGCTGCAGGCTAAGCTGGTCATAGCTTTCACTTTCACTTTCTCTGGAATAGAAACTTAATTCGATCCACTGTGGGACACAAAGACCGGGAGAAGACGAGGGAGGACACTGGAGCACCGGAGGAACAGCATACAAACACATCGCCGTACAAGAGAGTCAGGTAGGAATGGAGAGAAGGCTGCCCTGGGGGCCAGCACGGGACACCAGCAGGAGCAGAGTCGATAATAACCACAGCTCGTTTCGTCTGTCAGGTTTCACAATTAACAACACAAAAGAGGTACGATTTAACAGTCTCTGAAATCTATTTACAAGCCCCTTGCGCCGCGATAGGTCACTTTTTCCCATATTAAAAGTGACGCACCGGCGGCGCAAGGGGCTTGTAAATAAGTCCCTTAGAGTTTCATTTTGCCTGGTTCAAATTCTTTATTTAGTAGTGGTGTAAAATAATGTAAATGGAACTGAAGCAGATTTTACTCACTCCTCCACGTTACATGCGCAAGGGAAACCAAGAAAGCCCCTCCAGTCCGGGGGGAGGACTAGGCAGTGCTACAGGGTGGTCCAGCTTCAGTACAAACATCCAGGCAGTGGGCCACTGGAGCGCAAGGGCAGTGGCGCCAGGTAGCTCCGTTTCATATGGGACACCTTCATATCCGCGCAATCATCGAGTGCGCTCAAAAACTCAGAATAACTCTCTCCTTGTTTTTTTGCATTAACAACTAGCGCCAGGACACTCCTCGGAGCTTCTGCCCGCTGTACAAATCCTATTCTTCGTCATCATCAAATCTAAGAACTTTTGCCTCAAATTGCTCTTTTTTATTTATGTCATCCGTGGGAAATGCGTGTAACGTGTTCTCTCAGTCACTTCTAAATTGTGCCTCTGGCCAGTGAACAAAACACTGGAGTACAGGGAAGGACCAACAGGCATGGAAGACAGAGTGACGGATAGCTTCTCAGCAAGAAACTAGGCTCTGAAGCAGAGGAAAGCACAGCACACCAGGGCACAGCAGGACTTGTGCTCGAGCGAAATGATGTTTGCTACTTTTTCCCTGGTAAATAACTTATTTTAAGTTTCCACTGTGAAGTTCTCTAGACCCGCTGACATACCAACAGAAAGATGAGAGGCGGACAAGTTATCAGAAAACAGGCGGCTTGCAGTTCTCAGTTGCTGGAACACCTGAAGCGAGGCCATCTGACAGATTATGGGTGAGCTGACACGCCGTTAGTGCACCAGAGACCCAAAGGAGTGCACGAGGACACTCCGTGAGAGCGCAGACAGACCACGGTCAGGTGCTGCCAGAAAGTAGTCGTCTCGTGCCTCAGAGATCCCAGTCCGACTCTGAACGAGACTAGGCACCTCGGGGTCACTGGCACGAGCTGACTAACAGCCCAGCAGCGAGGTATCAGAAGGCCCGGCGTAGGGCAGGCCCTGGGGAGTGTCGAGCACCCCCGGCTTTGCTACTGACCGAACAGCCAGGTCTTGAGTATCCTCCTGAAGGTCAGCAGGTCTTGAGTCTGTCGTTGGCTCAGTGGGAGGGTGTTCCATGTCTTGGCGGCGAGGTGGGTGTGGTTGTTCTTCGGATGCGCGGGACGGTGGCGAGTGAGAGGTCGGCGGAGCGTAGCTGGCGGTTGGGGATGTAGAAGGCGAGCCGTCTGGTGAGGTAGGCTGGGACTGTCTTGTGGAGAGCCTTGTGTGCGTGGGTGAGGAGCTTGAAGGATATCCTCTTGTTGACGGGGAGCCAGGGCAGGTTTCTCAGGTGGGAGGTGATGTGGCCGTGGCGTGGTACGTTGAGGATCAGTTGTGCCGAGGCGTTTTGGATGCGTTGTAGTTGTTGGATGAGCTTGGTCGGGGCTCGCGCTTAGAGGGCGTTTCAGTAGTCGAGTCTTCTGCTGACAAGGGCCTGGGTGACTGTCTTTCTTGTATCTGTCGGGATCCATCTGTAGATCTTGCAGAGCATGCGGAGGGCGTTGAAGCAAGAGGAGGAGACGGCATTGACTTGCTTGGTCATTGAGAGCGTTGAGTCGAGGATGATTCCCAGATTGCGTGCGTGGTCGGTGGGTGTTGGGGCTGACCCCAGTGCCGTTGGACACCAGGAGTCCCTTGAATTTGTGCCTCCAAATATTAAACGCAAACTAACTTGTGCATTCTGAATCTCCACAGTTAATCTTGGAATTCTTCTTCCAATTCCATTAAACTATTTTATAGCCATACTTTAGATACTCAACATCATTTTATGAAAAGCTGCAAATCCAGTCCAATCCCCAAGATAATTCATGGAATATCCAAAGATATTCTTCAGATCATTGACCTTTCCTTGAAATCAGGCTTAGAGCCCAAATATCTCAAATTAGGGATTGTAAAAACTTGACCAAAAAAAGAAGAAAGACAAAAAGAACAAACTTAAATTCTGGAATTCAGAGTTTGTAGACTTTATACTCTTCCAGAGAGGACTTAAACTCTCAAAAGTATAGTACCTAGGCAGCAATTCTCCTTTTTCAGGAACATCTAGTATTTTTTGTTTTTTTAGTTTTTTAAATTCTTTTTATTAATGCATACACAATGAAATCATAAACACATACAATAAAAACACTGGGTTGCTTTTTAACAAGCATCACAAACGGTACGTCCTCCTGATCAAAGAAATACAACATAAATAGCAGCATATGGGTTCAGGGATCCTTCGACAATGCCGGAACGTCAGGCATGGCAGGTGGAGCGCAAATATCCCCCCTATACACATTCCAGGGCCCCCAAATTTTGCCCCACTTCTTGGGTCTCCCCCTGGCCACATATACCGCCCGCTCTCTAAACATACACCAGTCCAGGTCTTCCATCCATTTCCCAATAGTAGGCGGCTGAATCGCCCCCCATAATTGGGCGATATTACGCTTCGCAATACCGCATGCCAAAGTGGCCCACACCTTTCCGTGGGACGTAAGGTCCGTTGGATCCCAGACATTCAGGAGACGATGCCGCCCTTCCAATTCAAAGGTCACTCCCCACACCTCACGTACCTGGACAGGAACTGCGGACCAATACCCCCGAATGAGAGCACAGTCCCATAGCATATGGAAAAACGTTCCAGCCTCTCCACATCCTCTCCTGCAAACGTCGCTAGCAGCCAAACCCATTTGCACCAGTCGTGGGACGGTAACATAGCAGCGATGGAGGATCTTTAATTGAACCAACCAGAGTCTCATTTGGATTGCAATGACCCTAGGAGAGGCCACCGCCTACCTCCAGTCTTCATCATCAAGGATCAGTCCATCAGCTGTCCATTGGTCTCCAAGAACCACTAGGGGATCCTTGGTGTGATTAACTAGCTTTTTATAAATCAAGGAGATCGTCTTTGTTGGAAGATGGCCGTCCAACACTCGATCCTCCAGCTGGGAAGCCTCCGGAAGCGTCACCCCCCCGGGGAATACCGGACAACAACGCATGTCTAATCTGGAGGTAGCAAAACCTCTCACTCCCTTGCAGTTGATACCATTCCTGCTAAATTTCAAACAGGAGAATTCCATCTTAGCCCCAAAGATCTCCTACTCGGGGAAATCCCTATGAGGTCCCATTTATCAAAACCTTTGGACTTCCATAGACTTCCCAAGCATTCAGCGTTCCAGAGAACGTTCAAACCTGAACAGCAACCGCCGTCAGCCCCACCAGAGGAAAACACCCATGTCTAGCATACAGTGCCCTGGAAAACTCCCCACTGGGAACCTGACTGCGGTCCATAGCATAGCCGGGATCTAGTGGCGGGCCATAGATGGCATGGTTAACCGCCGCCAGTTCTGACGCCCAGTAATACTTACGGATGTTGGGCAGGCCAATCCCCCAGTCATACCACAGCAACGTCAATTTCGTAAATGCGATTCGGGCCTACCATCCCAAAGAAGCTGTCTCTGGAGAGACTCGACCTCCTTGAAGTACGACGGGGGAACCGGGTCCATTGAATTTTGAAGCGTGTATAAGAAACGAGGCCGAGCTATCATCTTACACAGAACAGCTCGACCGAGGAGGGAGAGCGGAAGCGATTTCCACCGGACCACAACTCACCTGAGCCGGACCAGAGGCGACAACAGGTTATTGGTACCTGCTCTGAGGGTCCAAGGATATATAAATGCCAAGATATTTGAATCCCTACGTTTCCAGTTTAACCGGACAATCTGTAGGAACCTCCGGTGGATCGCCACTTAAGACAAAAAGGACCGACATTGCCCAGTTAATGACGAAGCCGGAATATCTCCCAAACACCCTCAAAACGTCTAAAAATGCTATGAGCGAATACCGGGGGTATGTCAAATACAACAAGATGTCATCAGCATAAAGCGAAATCTTATCCTCCCACTCGGGCGTCCATCTAAGTCTCCTAATCGTTCTATCCCAACGGACCCAAGCCGCAAGCGGCTCGAGTGCCAAAGCAAATAGCAGCGGGGAAAGAGGACATCCCTGTCTGGTGCCGCTCCCCAACGCAAAATCAGCCGATCTATAATTATTAACAACTACTCAGTGGATCGGAGTATAAAAGGCGGACCCAAGAAACAAACTCCGGGTCAATGCCCATCTTGCCCAAAATGGCAAAAAGATAGGGCCATTCCACTCTGTCGAATGCCATAGTGGCATCCAAGGACAACAAAATTGCCGGCTCTTGTATTTGAGATGCCCCTCCGAGAACCCCATGTAACCTGCGCAGATTAAGAGCCGTATTCCGCCGGGCATAAAACCTGACTGATCCGGGTGAATCAGCGTCGTGATGACCTTTACCAGACGGGTCGCCAACAGTTTTGCCAAGACTTTTGGTTCAGCATTTAACAAGGAGATCGGCCGGTACGAAGAACACTCTGTCTTCGGCTTGCCTTCTTTGTGCAGGACTATGATATTCGCAACACACTGATCATACGGAAGCTGACCCCTCTCCCTACTCTCCACAAACATGTCTCTGACGAAGGGAGCCAACTTATTCGCGTTTACTTTGTAGAGCTCAACGGGGAGCCCATTAGGGCCATAAGCCTTACCAGAACGAACCCCTCTAATCGCCTGCGCCACCTCGTTATTTGTAAGGGGAGAGTCAAGGAACTCCCTGTCCTCGTCCGACAGAGTGGGCCTCGGAATGTCACAGATCAAGTCTGCATTTTCGGACTCCGAGTATTTACATTCGGCCGCATATACCTTCCTATAATAACCAGCAAACACGTCCACAATCTCCTGCGGGTTCGTGATTTTATCTGACCCAGTGGACTGCAGCACCGGAACCAACCGCGACGCCCAATCTGCTTTCTCCAACCAGGCTATCAGCTTCCCGGCCTTATCCCCGTTTTCGTACACCCTACTCTGGGTATCTGCAAATTGTGACTACGCGTTATCCCGGGCCAGGCTCCGGTACTCTTCCTTAAGGAGGCGCAAACGATGCAGTCCCTCCGGCATGGAAACAAGCGAAACCTTCCGCTCCAGCACAAGCAACTCTGATTCCAACCTATCAATCTCAGCACGCCCCTCTTTCTTCTTTCCGGAAATATACGATAGCAGTTTCCCTCTAAGGACAGTTTTATACGCTTCCCATAGGGAACATTTGGAGTCTACGAGTCTACATTCTCTTGAACAGATCGATTGGCCACACGCACAATCTCCTTCTTTGACGCTAGGTGTCGGAACCGCCAAGCGCTAATAGGTGCAACCTGAGCCACATCACGCCCGCCAAGGTCTAAACTGATCCAAATAGGTGAGTGATCCGAAACCCCCCTAGCCAAGTGCTGCACCTCCCGGAGCCACGCAGCCTGGGCCGCAGGCACCAGTACATAGTCTATCCTGGAAAGAGATTTGTGCGCAGCCGAAACATGTGTATTGAGAATCACCGGGGTTTGTAAGCCTCCAACCATCAACCAGACCAGTAGTGTCCACAAAATCAGCCAACCACCTCCGGGACGGCAACAACTCCCGAGCCGGGCACCTATCAACCTTCCCATCAATAACTGCTTTAAAATCGCCACCAACAATCAACAACCCAACAGGCAACGTCAAAAAAATCTTGCACAGATCGTGAAATTTATCCGTCTGAAGGGCCGGAGGAACATAAACAGACAAAAAAGTTACAGTTCTCCCCTCCCACAACCACGAAATGCAAGCATACCTACCCCTATTATCGGTCCATGTGGCCTGTATGGCCAGCGGGAAGGTGTTCTTAATCAAAATCCAGACCCCTCTCGACCCAGTCGTAAAACCAGCATGCGCAACCAACTTATAGCCCCCTCTGTGAAGGGCAATGCTCCGCCTTCCCATAAGGTGAGTTTCCTGCAATAACACCACATCTGGGGAGTGTCTCCGAACCAACTGGCCAACCATACCCCTCTTAATCTTATCCCCAGCCCATTCACTTTCCAACTCAATGTGGAGATCCCCACCACCCCTTTAACGGAAGACATCACAATTCCAAAATAGAACAGGATAGCATGATGCCACCCAGTGTAAAAAAAACCACATACAATAATACAAAATACAATGAAACGCAAATCCACCCGAGACCCCCCTCCAACCCTCCTCCCTGCACCCCTGCATACTGCTTTCGCTCATCCCCAACTAGCAGTGTTCCTGTCGCCCCCAACTAACCTACGAAAATCTAAAAGTAGAACACAGAGAAGGGCCTACAAATCGACCCACAAACCCCCCCCCCTCCCGACTCTTTGCGGACACCCCTGCACCTTAAGATTCCTCAACGACATCATGCACACAATTCTGCAGGAAATCAATTTCGAACCCCGCTGAAACACCCCCCGGAACATCTATCCGTAGCCCCCTGCTGAACTCACGCTAAATCAAGTAATTGTTCCTTAGCTTCCCCCTGATCGCAGGACTCTTTGTCCGGCCGCTGTATACTATCCAACCAGTCCGCAGCCACATCAGGATTATCGAAGAACCAGGCCTTCCAATCAAGTTCCACACGAAGACGGGCAGGAAACATCATGGCGTACCTCATGCCTTTGTCTCTCAGTTTCTTCTTGATAGAGACAAACCTCTGCCTTTCTTTCTGCACCGCCGGAGTAAAATCCGGAAAGAACAGGAGCGTCGCATTCTCGGAATCCAAAGGATCCGCCGCACGAGCCGCCTGCAGGATAGCGTCTCTGTCACGAAAATTAAGGACTCTGGCAATGATCGGTCTGGGATTCGCCCCAATCCGGGGCCTGCCGCCCGGCACCCTATGGGCTCGTTCCACCGTATAAAAACTTACTGAGGCCCTTTGGCTTGAAGGATAAGGTTCTCCACAAAAAGATCCATGGCCTGCCCCTCCGCCTTCTCCGGGACACCCAGGATGCGAACATTGTTACGTCGGGCCCGCCCTTCGTACTCATCCAGACGCCGATCGGTGCTCTCCCAAGATGTCCGAAGATCACGTACCTCCTGCTGCAACTGGTTCACATCATCAATAAGACTCGTTGTCTTCACCTCCAGTGATTTAACCTTCTTGTTAGCCTTCGAGAGGTCCGCCCTGATGAGCCCCATTTCTATCGACACGGTATCGAGCTTTGTATCCAGTCTCTCCATCTTCTGGCCCAGGGACGTCTGGACCCCATTGATAGCCGCCATGAGGTCTGTTAAGATCGGTTCCTCCACCGTGAAACAATCCTCACCGCCGCCGCCCGCCCCTTCTTAGACTCCTGAGGTGACCCCTCAGGCAAGGAATACCTGTCCAGCTTATTGGATTGCACCTGCCTGCCTTCCCTGGCAGTCTTAGGCAGCTGTTTTTCCGAATCCGTCTTCGTCGCAATCTTGTCGCACTCCAGGCGACCTCCGCCGAGTTCCGGAATGAAACTCGGGGGGTATCCACCCGATTAATGCACGTACCGTCTACCCAACAGGGGGCAGACCCAATCCAGTGGCCCAGGTTGTCGCTCAGCAGCCGATACCACCGAGGCGAATATCCTCCAGGACCACCTGTACCACAGTCAGCCCCTCCAAACGACCCAGGTGAAGGCCCACCGGGAATGCAGGGCTGCCCCAATTCAGTATCTCTCACCCTCGGGGCTCCGCATCAATCATGGGGACCCCGCATCGTTGCAAATGACCCCCGGGATCCATTGGGCACATCCATCAGGTTATGACTCACCTCCGGGGCCCCCATCACACAGGGTGAGACCGGTCGTCTCCCGCCCTACACCACTAAGAAATCCGGGATTGCCGCCTCAGCGGAGGCGTCTCCAGAGCTCCCCTCCAGGGACCCTCAGGCAGGCCTCCATGCAGCCCAGGACCCAGCCACAGCAGCGACCGCGGGGGCCGATAACCCCACCAGACCGACGTCCCGGGCCCGTAAAGGGACCACCACACACCAGGTCTTTATGTCAGGGACCACCATCCTCCAGGAGGGGGGGGGGGGGGGCAGGGAAGCAGGCGAGGCAGCAAAAGGGCAGCAGCCAGCAACCCCCGCGAACGCCGACCGGGCCGGCACAAGGCCCTCCCGGCGGCCGATGTTGACAAACTCCGGCCGGGGGGCGCTGGAAATCAAGGCCCCGGCTTCCTGCAGCTGCAGGACCCGATCTTGCAGGCGGCGCAGCGCGGTCGCCGGGGCACCAGGAAAGACCGGAGATGTCTCCACGAGCTCCGTTTAAGTTCCCCCGCACGAAACGCAGGTCAGGGGACAGGATAGTAAGCAGGTTGGCGAGCCGGTGGAGCGTGCCGGCCGGAGCCGATCTTCAGGCGGCCATCTTGGTCGCCGGCTCGGCTCCTACCCTCCATCTAGTCTTTGTTGATGACCTTTCACCCCAATAAAAGTACAAAAAATGCATTAGTTGCTTCAGTTGATGACCTTCGAAAGGCTGCTGACTCAAAAAATACAAATGCCTTGTTTTACCGGACCTGTTGGCAGAATTCGATACCTACTTAATATCTATGTCCAACCTTTGGCCTAATGAGAAGTTTTTGACAAAACTTAGTTGAAAAGTCAATCCTCAGATAACTGAGGTCCTAGTAGTGGGAAATGAATTTAGTCACCTTTATGGCCAACCGAAATAGGTCCCTTCCTCAATCCAACCTTTTGTTAAGAGCCTAGGAGTCCATATAGATAATAAATTAAAGATACTTCGATCTCTGCAGTTGTCCTTTCAGACACTTTTTATATGCCCAAATGTACACCTATTCTCCCTCCTTCTCACTTGTAAGGGCTGGAAATCTGCAATAGCTGTTACAATTGGTTCAAGATTAAATTATTGCAATGGTCTGTATCGAGGAATTAATAAACATCTAAGCTTTTGCTACAAAGACTTTAATCAATTCAAAGTCAAGCTGCGAGAAGCGCCTTATCAGCTCCCACTTCTCTACTGCAAACCAATCAGCACTGCACTGGCTACCTTTCTGTAGTAAGATTCAATTCAAGCTAGTTTGCCTAGTTCATACATGTCCAATTCTTTACTGTAAGGACCCACCTTTTCCCGCTGTCAAAGTAACTTAAAATGTTCCTTCCTGCAGCCTTCAATCAACCTTATTAAACAATTTGGTTTCCCCCATTTTGATAGGACCTCATGGTTATGAAACAATTTTTCAGTGCTGGTACTCCAGCTCAAATGCGTTGCCAATGGATCTTTAAAAAAAAAAAACACCTTTTTTTCTGAAATCACTTTCCACTCTCTGCCTTGGTCTTCTTTCATGCCAAAGACCTTCAAGGAAATATAGTCCTCTCTACATACTGTAACATAGCATCTGCACAACCATATACAGATCACGCAATAGGCTCAATGCAGCATTTAGCCGCGTTAGAAGCTTTATCCTTCACAAGATTTGAACAAAAGATTTATAATTCAAATTCCACTACCCATAGCAACAGAACAGTAAGAAACTTTATTACACCTTAGGGGGAGAAGAAACTGACAATTCTATCACAGCATTTCCAGGTACTGAAAACCATGGGTATAAACAGGAGAACTTTGAACTATGGTGGGAACAATGCTTATTCAACCCATTAAATCTCTCAATCAGCTGTTTGCAACAGAAAATAAATTGTCATAACACTCAGACAAGCTAGTCATTTCATCATGTTCAACTCTACACCTAAGTCAAGAAATAAAGATAGAATTCAATTAATACCAGCAAAATGTGAATACGATACAAACCAAGCCCCTAACTACACACAATTAAAAATGTTATGTTATAGCATTTCAGCCTGCTGCTGGGGGCTATGCCGATTGTTAAAAAAGCCATGCGCTCAAAGAGTCCAGAGCCGCAGGGGAGGTGTGAGAAAGTGCCATCTTTCTTGCTTGGTATACCCCTCACTTTTTTCGGTTCCTGCCAACCAGGTACCCAGGGCCTGTGTTCCTTCCCTAAAACTGTGTTGAAACTAAAACCCAATTGGCATCTCTGGCCACCTATCAGCCTCTAGTAAATGGTACCCTAGGTACTCAGGGCATGGTGACCAGAGAAGACCCCTGAGGACTGCAGCACTTATTGTGCCACCCTCAGGGGCTCTGTACCCTGACATCCACACACTGCCTTTGCAGGCTGAGTGTCGAAGTACAGAACTAAACAAAGAGGCGTCATGGCAGACATCCCTTAGTGCCAAGCCCACAGAACCCACTGCCCTGGCATACTTCAGTCACCCCTCTAGTTGGGTGCCCTATGCCAGAGGCGTGGGCACAGGTGCATGAGCCCTGTGCCCCTACAGTACCCAGGGCCATTCCTGGGCACTGTAAGTGCAGTGATGCCATTGAGAGTATATGGTGCTGGGAGGTTGTCATTACGAACTCCACAGCACCATAATGGCTACACTGAAGATTGACAAGTTTGGTACCAAACTTCTCAGCACATTAAACCCACACTGATGCCAGTGTGGGATTTAATGTAAAATGCACCAGAGGGCATCTTAGAGATGCCCCCTGAAAACCTAACCTACAATCCACGTCTAGGCTGAGAGGCTGCAGAGGCTGCAACACAGCAGACATGTTGCTGGACCCCTGGGTGGAGAGCCCCCCGCTCTCCTGGGCCTGCAACAATGCACATCCTGGGCGAGGTGCTAGGTCGTCTCCCCCAGGATGGGCAGGGGGAAGATTTAAAGGCATGCCCCCTCTGTGTGCTTCTCCAGACCATTTGCTGTACCCAGCAACTGGCCCCAACCAGTTCGGACCCCCACTCTGGCAGGAAGACTGGTGGGAAAAACTGTGTCAGGAAGGGGGGTGTGCCAGCCTATGCCTACCCCACCCCTCAGGTGGGGGAGACTAGGTGAAGCACGACCCCGGGCTCCAGCGATCTTGAAGATGGGGAGCCCTGCCCAATCACAGCTAGGCTCCTGCCTCCCTCCCACAGGAGAGGAGCAGGTTAGGTGGTGTACCCACCCCAGGACAGGGACCTATTGGTCCCTGCCCTCAGATCCCGATACCAAAAGAAGAAAGAAGATCAAGAAGAAGAAGAAGACCCGCCGAGCAGCTGCTAACAATAGGACTACAACAACTGACTTGGCCCCAGCCCTACCGGCCTGTCGATCCTGGAACCTGCTCCTGCCTAAATCCCGGCGACTCCTGCGGACAGCAACCTTGGGACACACAGAGGACCTGCCTGCCTTGACCCTCTTAAAGACTGGGACTCCCATCAGCAGAGGTTCTGCTGCAACAACCCCCCCTGGGGCCAGCCAGGAAGCTCGGGACAAGCCTACTCTGCACCCACTGAGCCCAGCCCGTGCCAGAGTTATACAAGACCATTAGGACGTCCCCCCGGCGACTGGTACCCGAAGTCCAGTGCCCAAAGACCCTCCTCGACGAACCAGACGCACAAGTTACTTACCTTCGGCAACGATATATCTGTAAGAAACAGTAGTTCGTGTTAGATTCCTTACCTTAGAATATCCCCAGGCTTCAGAATGGATACGGAAAGTTTTGCGTATCAGTACCCTGCGCGTCGGTAGGCGTACTCTACGGCTCTGCGTCCGCCGTCGGCATCAGGAACACGTCGGAGTACTTACACGCCGCCCTCGCGTGCTGACATCAGTTCTTATACACAGCTTTTCCGCGCCAGAAACACAGAGCCATGAAACTAGGGCCCTCCAAGGGATAAACCTTAACCCTAGATATCAGTTCGCAGAAAGGGGAGGATGGGTGGGGCGGTAAGGAATCTAACACTTAACTATTGTTTCTTACAGATATATCGTTACCGAAGGTAAGTAACTTGTGCATCTGAAAGAAAAAGGTTAGTGTTAGATTCCTTACCTTAGAATAGATACCCCAGCAATACCAACCCCGGTGGTGGGTCTGCAAACCAATGATCACACCAGAAAGTCCTAGAGAACGGAACGGCCAAAGAAGCCATCTCTCCGGGCTGGACGGTCTAGGCAGTAGTGTCTAGCAAACGTGTGCAGCGAAGGCTCACGTAGTTGCCTGACCGATGTCCTGCAAGGGGACTTCCCGACCAATGGGCAGTATTAGCCGCCGTGGCCCGAGTGGAATGGGCCCTCAGCTCAACAGGAGGCTCCTTTTTCGCCAAAGAGTAGCAAAACTTGATGCACAAGACGACCCACCGACAGATGGTCCGTTTGTGCACCGCTCGTCCCTTCTTAGCGCCCACGTAACCAACAAAGAGCTGGTCATCAACCTGGTACTGGCGTGTGCGTTCCAGACAGAATGAGAGCGCACGTTTGGGGGGGATGTGGAGGAGGAAAGAAGGTGGACAAGGTGATGGACTGCCTGATGTGGAAGGCTGTGACTACCTTGGGCAGGAAAGAGGGACGCGTCCGCAAGACAACCATGTCCGAATGGACAGAAAGGAAAGGAGGTTTAGAAGAAAGAGCCTGGAGCTCACTCACTCTCCTGGCAGAGGTGATGGCAACCAGGAAAGCAGTCTTAAGAGTTAGAAGATGAAGAGGGCAATTGTGAAGTGGCTCGAAAGGAGCGCACATCAAATAAGTCAGAGCAAGGTTCAAGTCCCACTGAGGCATCACGAAAGGAACAGGAGGAAACATGTGAGTGATGCCCTTCAAGAATCTATTTACAACAGGTGACTTGAAAAGAGAAGGCTGATCAGGGAGCCTTAAGAAGGCCGAAATGGCAGAGAGGTAGCCCTTGATAGTGCCCAGAGCAGAGCCCTGCTGGGCAAGAGAAAGAAGAAAGAGGAGAACCTCTGAAAGGGGGGCAGAAAGAGGATCCACAACCTTTGCTGTGCACCATGCCACAAATTTATTCCACCTGCAGGCGTATACCGATTTTGTGGAGGGACGCCTTGCTGCCATAATCACATCACAGACTTGAGGAGGCAAGTTAAATGGCCTCAACTGTCCCCGCTCAATCTCCAGGCATGGAGGTGGAGACTGGACTGGTTCGGGTGGAGGACGGTCCCCTGCTGCTGCGACAGAAGGTCCTCCTGAAGAGGCAGACGAATCGGGGGATCGATTGACATGCTGAGTAGCTCGGAATACACGTATCTTCGTGCCCAGTCCGGAGCCACAAGGATGACTTGGGCCTGGTCGCGCCTGATCTTCTTCAGCACTCTGGACAGAAGTGGTATAGGCGGAAAGGCGTACAACAGACTGCAGCTCCACTCGCGATGAAAAGCGTCTCCGAGCGAGTGCCGCCTTGGAAATTCCAACGTGCAGAACTGAAGACATTGCGCGTTCTCTTCTGTGGCGAATAGATCTAACCAAGGCTCTACCCACTGCTGAAAGAGGCATTGCGCCACGTCAGACGCCATTCGTGATCCATCATGTACCAACGGCTGAGTTTGTCCGCCCTGGCGTCCAGGGAACCCGCCAGGTGTTGAACCACCAGGGCCACGCACCGGTGTTCCAGCCATTGCCAGAGGCGCAGAGCCTCCTGACAAAGGGTCCACGACTCCACCCCGTCCTGTTTGTTGCAGTACAACATGGCGGTGGTGTTGTCCGTGAACACCTGCACTACACTCCCCCGGTCAGAGGGGAGGAATTCTTTCACTGCAAGACGGATCGCCCACAGCTCCAGAAGGTTGATATGGAGCCAGGACTCCGCCGGAGACCAGAGGCCTCTGATCTCCGCCTCTCCCATGCGGCCGCCCCAGCCCAGGAGGGATGCATCCGTCACAATTACATGCTACGGTTGGGGTAGGGAGAGGGATCCGCCGCTGACCCAATCGCGGTCCGTGAGCCACCACTGCAACTGTCTCGCAGTGCCCTCCGAGATCAGGAATTGGTTTGATAGGTTGCCCTGATGCTGATCCCTCTGAAACTTCATGTCCCACTGCAGAACCCGCATCCGCCACCTGGTGTGATGCACCAGAAGGATGCAGGAGGCCATCGGCCCAAGAAGCCGCAGCGTCAACCTGACCGAGACCCGGGATAAAGGCTGAAAGATCGGAATCAGAGCCTGAATATCCCGAACCCGCTGTTCGGGAGGATAAACCCGAAACTGCGCCCAATCCAGAACTGCTCCGATGAAGAGAAGCTTTTGAGAGGGACACAGGTGTGACTTTGGCACATTGATTGAAAACCCCAGCAAATACAGGAGGTCGGCCGTAGTCTGGAGGTGGCTGACGACTGTCTGGGGCGAGCCCGCCTTTAACAACCAGTCGTCGAGGTAGGGGAAGACTGACACCCCTAACCTGCGCAGATGAGCTGCGATCACCGCCATCTCTTTCGTGAACACCAGTGGGGTGCTGGTAAGGCCAAAGGGGAGCATGGTGAACTGGAAGTACTCCTACAAGTCCAACGCTACCATCCAGTCTCCGTGGTCTATGGAAGCTAAGACCTGAGCCAAAGTCAGCATTTTGAACTTCACCTTCCGGAGGAAGCCTTTGATGTTCCGCAGGTCCAAGATAGGGAGTAGGCCCCCTTGGGGACCAGAAAGTAGTGGGAATAGCAACTACGACCTACTTCTGGCCCAGGAACGCGCTCGATGGCCCCCTTGGCCAATAGGGCAGACACTTCCTCTTGCAGAAGTTGCAAGTGATCCCATGACACGCGGTGGTACTGCTGTGGCATGGCTGGAGGGGTCGCCTCGAAGGGGAGGGAGTAGCCCCTTCGGACGATTTGCAGCACCCACCTGTTCGATGTGATGTTTCGCCAGTGGAGGAGTTGATGGAGGACCCTGCCCCCCACTGGCGTCGAATGGGCCTGAAAGCTCGTACTAGAAAGGCTTTGAGGCAGATGCTGCGGGGGTGGATGTGGACTGGCCTCCCAGTTGTCCCCTGGCACGCCACGGCAGTTACCACGTCCGCCGCCGCGCTGGATGTTAGACTGCGGCCCTTGGCTGGCAGGACATGAAGGGGCGCCCCTTCCTAGGCCACGAAAGGAGCGAAAGGCAGACTGCTGCTGGCATTGGCCCGAGAGACCCAAGGACTTGGCCGTAGCCCTGGAGTCCTTGAAGCGTTCAAGCGCATGATCTGCCTTGCCACCAAAGAGGTGGCTGCCATCAAACGGCATATCCATGAGTGTGTTCTGGACATCAGCCGAGACGTTGGCGGACCACAGGCAGGTGTGGTGGCGAACCGCCACCGTCGTTGACATCGCCCTGTCCAGTGAGTCCGTGGTATCCAGCCCACATCGAATGGAGTACCTCGCTGCGTCTCGTCCCTCCGCGAGGGCTTGAGCGAGCTTCACCCGGGCCTCCTACGGGCACTCCGGCAGCACGGCCGCAACCGTATCCCACAGAGAGTGGGTGTAACGGCCCAAAAGGCAAGCGGTGTTGACGGACCGCAACCCACAACTGAGGGAGGAGAACAGTTTCTTTCCAAACTGTTCATACCTTTTGGATTCGCGATCTGGGGGTGAAGTCGGGAATGCGGATTGGGAAGTAGAGGCCTGGATAACCAGGCTCTCAGTGGTGGGGTGGGTGGACAGGAAGCTAGGGACCGCCCGGAGCTGGGCGGTGGCACCTGGCGACGTTCCTATCTACAGGGGGACCTGTAGCGTGCCTGGACCAGGTGCCCACCAGGACGTCCGTAAGGGCCTCATTAAACAGCAGTCTAGGCTCCGGGGAGCTTACCTGCAGTTTAAGGACCTCAGTGAGGATGTTAGACCTCACAGTTGCGACGGGCAGCTTAAGCGCCAAGGCCTTGGCCGCCCTCGTCAGCACCACACTATAAGCAGCCCCCTTCTCCGTAGCCATGGTAGGAGGGGAGACAAAGCCAGTGTCAGGTGCAGTGTCGAGACTACTGGCTTCCCCTTGCTCGTCTGTCCAGTCCTGAAATGACTGACACTCCCGTGTCGGAGGGTCCTCAGACCCCTCCCAATCCCCCTCGTCCTCCATCTCCTGAAATTCAGGGTCAAAGGATGGAGCCGGATCAAAGAATTGCTCTTCAGCCGGCGTCTAATGCGGCGTCGATCGACGCCGGATCCATACCGAGGGAGGGATCAGGGACGGCGTCGTGCGGGGACGGCGCCGGGGGCAACAGCCTGGGGGTTTACGCCAGCGGGGTCGTAAGGTCGACCAGCGGCGACCCAGATCCGGATCCAGCGGGGGCCTGCGGCGCCGGGACCGAAGTCGCCGACGGCACTGGGGCCGAAGCACCCGATGGCGCCGGGGCCGAAACCCGGCCCGCATGGACGCCCAGTCAGGGCCGCGGGGCCTGAAAGCGCTGCCGCGGGACCAGACAAAGGAGAGAGGGACCTCATGGCCATGAGGAAGGCCTCGATCTCCTCCAGCGTCGCGTTCAGCCCAGGGACCGGCGAGTATGGAGCTGGTCGCAGCGCCTGCGGCGGAGCTGGTGCCGCCCGAACCCTCGGCCGCATCGCGAGAGTGTCGGGGGGAGTCGGAAGAGCGAGGTCGTCTATTCGACTTCTTGTACCTCTTACCTGAGGACTTGGAGCCCGACGAATGGTGACAACTCGCCGAGCTTCAATGACTGTGGCCCCGCGACCGGTCCCTCGACCCCCTCCGGGACTGGGACTTTGAGCGGCGCGGGGCAGACTGCCGGAGCTCAAGGCGCTTACGGGACCGCTCCCACCTAGCCTCCGACGTCAAGGCCCGGCAGTCGGGGCACGACCGGTCGTCGTGGTCTGCCCCAAGGCAATAGAAGAACCGGCGGTGGGGATCGGTAACCGACATCAGTCGGTTGCAGTCGGTACAGGGCTTGAACCCGGACATCCCTACCGGCACCGAGAGTCGTAAAGACTAAACAAGGGATCAAAAAGGATCGAAAAAGTTTAGTCAAAAAATGACTAAGGTACTGCTTTTTCCGGACCTGCGCTTGTCGGCGCGGAAAAAAGAAGAACTGACGTCAGCGTGTGAGGGCGGCGTCTAAGTACTCCGATGACGTCATCCCGGCGCCAACGACGGACGCGGAGCCGCAGACGACGCCTACCGACGCGCAGAGGTACTGCTACGCAAAACTTTCCGGATCCAGTCTGACGCCTGGGAATATTCTATGGTAAGGAATCTAACACTAACCTGTTTCTTTCAGATGACGCCTGCAGACTCAGAACCAGGGCCCCCCCCAACCGCGACCAGCTGAGGGTAGGCTTTTCGGCTTTTCCGACACCTAAAGACACCCCTGCACCCGGTGCCCTACAGCCCCCTGTGCCTCCCTTTGGGGTACCTACCTGTGCTCCAAGATCCCAACTTACCTCTCGACGTGCTGGTCACCCCTGGAGAGTCTCCGCCCCTGAGCCTGCAGCCTTTGTTCCTTCTTTACCTTTTACATTGGATAACATTGAGCGCCCAATGGCTCAAAAGCACCCTGCACCCAGCCACCCGCGTGTCGCTGGCTGTGCCACCTTTGTCCTATCCTGCTTCCCCTTTTGTCCTAAGCAAGTGACCAAGAGCCCAGCTCCCACAGCCGCGTGGCCTGTAGCCGGCAGCCACCAACCGGAGGCCCCCTGTCCCCTATTGGATAACATTGGGCCTAACTACCTCTGCACCCAGCCGCCCCTGCGCCGCTGAGGGTGAACCAACTGTACCTACCGGACACTGGGGGACCCCCGAGTCTATGCCCAGAACCACAACTTAACCAGTCGAGTACTCACCAGGAAACCGGTAACTCACTTACCTGCCATTAAATAACATTGACTGGTTTGACTCGAAAAATCTTCCAATTGTCTACTTTTGAAAACGTAAAATATTCATATAAAATCATCCGAATTCCGAAATACTCACCTGTGATCAGGAGAGGAGCCAGTACTGTACCCTGTAGCCCAGTACTAAACCACAAAAGTAATCCCTAGCGGGTTTACTAGTAACTTGTATTTTCTCCATAGGAATCCATTGTCTGCTTTTATATGACATTTCTTCTGTCTACTTTTGAAAACTAGAAATATTCTTTAAAAATCATACGAAATACTGAAACATAATTACTTACCTAGTTTAAGTTGAAACCCCAGTGCTGGCCCCAGGAGCCCATTGGATAACATTGCCAGGTTTCTGTTGAAAAGTTAAGTGTGAACTTTTAAAATAGCCTTTTATTCCTGAAAAATCACTATAATACCTTTTTGCTAAACTGTTTTCAGCTTAGACCCCATAACTGAACCTACGAACCAGTCCTGGAATTACCAAAGTAATCTACAAAGTAATCAACTGTTTAAATAAGGAAATCCATTGAGCTTAATGCTAAATTGTGTGTAGAATTGTGTTGCCTACAGCAACCCCTGTACATATTGTATTTACAAAGTTAATTGCCTTTCTGCAAAGTACTTATCTGAGACCTCTCATATGGAGAACATTACATTGATACCTGTTGGTTCTAGAAATAAGACCACTATATCTCTTGATATAAAAACAATTAGCCAGGAGTTCAGTCTTTGAGTGTGTGAAACCTTTTGCTGACTGAGTGTGTGCAACAAATACTTTACACTGTCCTCTGGTACTGCCTTACTGCTCGACCAAGCTACCACTTTAAAGAGTAAGGTCACACCTGGCTTTGACTTCTGTTATACCTCTGGGGTTTGTGGACTCTATACACACTGTACCTTATTCTGGTCCAGTGTATATAGAGCCACTTTCTCTTTGTAGCAAGCTCTACCGGCCATTAAAGCCCCGCTCCCTTGTTAAAGGCTCTCGCCAAAGCAGACCTTTAATGGCAGGTAGAGCCCGCTACCTCGAGCTCTAAGGCTATATTCAAATCTAAAGTTGGCAATGAAACCAGGACTCAAATTAAAGTAATGCAGTTCATCTCAATCAACAAGAACTTAAACTACAAATCTTTCTCAGCACACAAGTCTCAATCCTGAGGAACAAGAACATACACCTTGACCAGGTAGTTGCTGGGGATACTCAAGAATTCCTGGACACATTGAAACTCGCCCAGCTTACCCAGTGGGTTAGACTGCAGATGCATCTAGGGGGGTCATATTCTCGACCTCATTTGTTTTAACTTTCCCATCCTGGTCAATGACCTCCCTACTGGTGCCTTGGTCTGACCATTTTTTAACATACTTTTCCTGGATGGCAGCAGGCATTCATTCTCCGGCCCGGACAAATCGTGACCCTGCCTTCGCCAAAATTGACCCGCTTGCATTTAGCCAGGCCCTGGCGGCCTCCAGGCCCAATCCCGCTAATGACCTGGAAGTGGGGCTTGCTGGCTTTACCAGCTGGCTCTCAAAAACATTGGATCTCCTATCCCCACTCCCCTCCACAGGCATTCCAGGGAATCTCCTACTTTGAACCCTGGTTCTCACCCGAGCGCAAATAATTAAAGCAGAAGTGTAAGAAATTGGAGCGAGGCTGGTGTAAGGAATTCTGACCTTAGGCAAAGCTTATGCTTAGGAAAAACTAAAAATCTATTATACTGCCATCGCCCATGCAAAAAGCCTCTACTACTCAGCTCGCATTGATCTAGCCAGGAACAATACCAAGGAAACCTTTACCATTGTTCAGAGCTTTCTGGATTCCAACCTCAAACGCCTGGTGCGAAAAACTCTCCAGTTTTTTAATGGATAAAATCCACGCTATACAGGCGTCATAAACCTAGCTCACTTAGAATCCGTAAGGCCTTGAAATCAGGTTCTCCATCGGATCCCTGCGTAGCCAGACTTCTGGGTGTTGTTGCGGAAACAGTTAACCCGGAAGTTAACAGACTCATCAATACGTCCTTTCAGGAGGCTCATATTTTGGCAGTCTGGTAGCAGGCCAAGATCTTACCATTACTAAACAAAACAACGCTGCACCCTCTGAGCTATCGTCCCATTTCCCTTTTGCCAAGTGTGGCAAAAGTTTGTGAACAAGTGCTGAACAAACAGCCTACTGAGTTTCTGAGGCCATCCGGGATTGTTTGGAGGCTGGCGGGAGGGCAGCCTTGATTTTGCTTGACCTCTCAGCTGCTGTTCCCCACTCTGCTGCTCACCCGACATGCTGACATTGGCATATCAGGTACTGCTTGGGGTTGGCTTAAATCGTATCTGAAAGGCCAGACGCAAAAAGTGTGGCCCCTCGTTTGCTTCATCACCACAGATGGTGTCCACGGGGGTCCCACAGATGTCCTCTTTAGGTCCCCTCCTTTTCAACATCTATGTTACTCCTTTGGTTCAATTGGCGGAGGATGTGAGGGCCAAAATTATTGCTTATGCTGCAGATACTCATCTCTGGTTCACATGGGAAAAAATTGATTGTTCCACCTCCTCTGCAAAAAAATGTCTGACCACAGTTTTTAATTGGCTGACCTCTGCCCAACGTAAATGCAATGAGGAGAAATCTGAAATCCTCCTTTATGGAAGCTCCCCCCCCCTCAGTTTAGAGAAACATTCTGGCCACCTGATTTCTCTTTGCCAGCCTCAATGAGGCAACCCGCAAAGAATCTGGGAATCTGGTTTGAGGAGAATCTCTCGTTCTCGACCCAGATCAAGAAGCTAGCTGGGAACTGTTTCGGGTTTCTCAAAACCCTCAGGAAAATTCATCCACTCCTTCCTAGGGCCGCTAAATAAACAGTCAACCGAGCCCTTATTTTATCACTATTTGATTATGCCAATGCCCTATACATTGGCCTCCCAGGCTACCTGTTTAATAAATTACAAGTAGTCCAGAATGAGGCAGCCAGGCTTCTCTTTAACATCCCCATCAGAAGCAGCGTGAGACAACATCAGCGCACACTTAACTGGCTGCCGGTAGCAGAACAAGTCAAGTTCTAATCATAGCAAACCGTGCCCTGCATGCCTCAGGTCCAATTTACTAGCGAAAGCGCTTTACTTTCTACACTCCTTCGAGACAACTGCGCTCTGCTTCTCAACTCCTGCCTCATGTCCCCCACTTCCGACTGCAAAGGATGGGTGGCAGCTTCCTTGCCTTGAAGGCTGCTCTGGCAAGGAACTTTTTGCCTCTTGCTCTTCGTAGCATTCAGGACATTCCTCGGAGTATCTGTGTGCGCTACAAATACAAATAACATAAGGTAACAAGAATAGAACTGTCTAAAATTGAGGCCATCCAATCACTCAACAAGGGTGGCTTCCTTTAACATCCTAGCTGCGCTTAAGTTAAATTATTCAATCCAAGGACATTGGTCAGACAGAATTCTAAAATGGATTTCACACCTGCATATTCCACAGAAGGGTTACAAAATTTATTAAACTAGGAGAAAACCACTTAATCATTAAGTCAAAATAAAAAAATGTATAACCTAACTTTAAGAAATTTAGTTTCAGACAAGGAAAGATCACACTTCTAACTTGGTGCAACCATGGACTTCAAGATGAAACTTCAAGATGAAAATGCAGGACTGTAAATTAGCATTAAAGGACCAAGGAGCCATATCATCAACTGCCAAGAAACATTATACCCAGAGCACAGTAAGAATATCCCAATGAACACAAACTTTAGAAAAACTCCTAATGTGGCAGCTAGATGGCATAATTCCAGGGACCAGACTTTATACATTTCCACAAAATAATTAATTTAAGAATTAAAGAGATGCTCGAATGTTAAGGACAATGAATTAGAACAAGTTTTTTTTAAATAATCATCCCATAAAAATGACTACAAGAACTTTACATCAAGGAACCCGTGGTAACTTAAAAAATTGCTAACCACAATGGGCCTGATCGCTGTTCCCTGCCAACTTATCCTGTTAAGTATCCTGGCCCGAGCCCTACTCCCTCGCTCCGGAACCGAAGTGACGCCTAACGCTGCTGCCGCAAGCCATTTCTGTGGCTCGGAGGCGCAGCTGCATCGCCTTAAAATACGAGGCCTGGTCCAGCGTGAAAGCCGGGACCTCGCGTACATGAGTGGCCGGCTGCGAGTTAATCAACACATGCGATTTAAGGCGCTGTAGGCACAGGGGCGGCATGGTGACCAGGAGGGGTGCGGGTGCATCCAACGCCCTGGCACGTCTTAATTAGCCGATAGTAGAGGCTGCACTGTGCCGAAGCCGCCCTGGAGTACACTGCACAGGAGCTACGGACTGCCTGTCACCGGCCCGGCTACGGAGGCGATATATCCGGGGGGACTCTTGACGCCCAAGGAGTGAGAGAGGAGGTGCTGCAGAGTAAGAGGGATGCGGGTGTTGGACGTTGAACCTGCATTATGACTGGTTCCCCGGGGGGGGGGGGACTGTGCATGGAGAGGGGAGGAGACTGTGACGCCTCGGGCGACCGCATGAGACAGAGGACACAACGGTGGCAGAATAGGGAATAGGACTCCTGGACCGTCTTGAGAGCGCCCCATAAAGAGGACTTAAATTGCCAGAGATTTGAAAACAGCGACGGAGGCATCTGTGGGATGCCCAATGGGTTGGCCGCACTTGTGACGAAGAAAATGTGTCATGGTGGTGGAGCGAGCTGAGTGGGCGTGGCGCAATCCCTGACTCCACAGGAGAACACCGAGGTGAACATTTGCTGTGTAGAGCCATAACATAGGGGGGCTCCTGAGACATATATAGGTTGTTTACAATACCGAGAGAGACTACTGTGGGGTGTCCTGCTCACGCGAATATTGTGTGGACGGGGTGTTCGGTGGTGATATTCTGGGAGGGGAGCGAAACCATCGGACTGCTGCACACCTTTCGGGAGTGGCGGGGATTGTCGCAAATAGCCCTGGCTGGATGAACAGATGTGACTCAGCAGAGACTCGGGACGTCAAGATCATATGTATTAGATTGGTGGACGGCGTGAGTGGACGGCGGACCAGAGTTACTGACTTCGGGAACAGACTACAACTTGGTCTGGCATGGGGGGAAGGGGCGGAGAAATGGCGACGAAACTGGAGTTGGACAAGCCCCTGCCCCGGTCCTCCAAGGGATCCAGGAAAATCCAAACGAACCGGTTGGATCGCTACACCTTCCCGAAGGGGTCCCCAGTGGAACCGAAGAAGACCCAGCCCGGGAGTGACGACGTTACCCATGCCCCCTCGGAACCGACTTTGACAGACCTAATGGCGGCCATCAATGAGGTTCAAGAAACCCTGGGCCAGAAGATGAAAGTCATGGATAATAAACTTGGCACAGTCACGATCGAGATGGGGCTGCTGCGGGCAGACCTCACAAAGGCCAACGAGAAGGTAAAGACACTGGAGCTCAGGACGGCCAGTTTGATAGACGATATGAATCAGCTACAACAAGAGGTGAGGGACCTTAGGGCCTCGAGTGTCCTAGTAGTTCGCAAGTTGGATGATTATGAAGGCAGGGCCAGGCGGAATAACGCCCGTATTCTTGGGGTGCCCGAGAAATCTGAAGGGCAAACACCAGATCTCTTCGTTGAAAATATTGTCCTCAATCACCTCAAACCTAAAGGCCTTAGCAACTTTTTTACAGTAGAACGTGCACGCATAGTCCCCGAAGGAAGACCCAGGCCGGGAGCACCCCCCAGACCTATGATCGCCAGGGTCCTGAGCTTTCGTGACAGGGATGCGGTCTTGCAGGCGGCTCGAGCTGGGCCCCCTTTGAAGTTTGAAAACACAACTCTCGGGCGTGGTTAAGCACCGGCTAAGATGGCCGCTTGATCCGGAGCTCCGGGCGACCAACAACAATAATCCGGCCATAATCCGACAAGTCCTGCCAACTGCCGGCAGTGCGGGAACCCCTGGGAGCTGCTGCATCCTCCGATCCAACTCCGGCCTGTGTGCGACCTTCCAACGCAGAGCGGAGGCCCGGAGAACTCCCGCCCGAGACGGGGCCTGAAGCGGGAACGCGCGGTGAGCGGCCTCCAGCTCTAGGCGAGGCCCCGGCTTTGGGGCCTGGCTGCTGGATCCCGCGGGACCCCCGGAACTCTGCCATCGGCACACCATAGACGGCAACCACCCGGGGAGCTATAGAGCCCGACAGCACCAGCGATCTGCCGCCAAATTGAGGCGGTGTCTCCCGAACGCTCAGAGTGGGCCGGAGCCTTGAACAGCGGCGTCACGCTACAGACGCAGGCCGGGCCTCGCGTCACTGCGGCAGCTCTTCCCCGGCCCTGAACGACTGCGAGCCCCAGCCCGGTGAGTATCTGGCGGCTAGGTATAAAGGTGCAGCGCGCAGTTATATTGACATTAGTGCATAAAGGACCGGTGGACCCATATATGCTCCTTGAGGCCCTCGGGGACCGCATCTGGGCCTAGAACACTGTACTAACCTGCCCTTTGGCCAAAGAGGGGCACAGACGGGGCTGTGAGTGTCGCTGTTTGAACCCGGATTCGGGCGCCATCTTGTAGCTGCCACGTGGAGGGCCCACAACTGCGTCACGGCATCGGGGGCTATTTAACAGCGAGCTGAGAGGGGACACTGCGTCTCCGAAGAGTCTCAACATCCCTTTTTTGCAAGACATTGATGCAACCAGACCCTGCGGACCAACCGGGGAGGAAAAAAGAGCGCAATCATGAGGCCCAAGCCTGGCACCTCCACGCAAACCAACAAGCTTGATAAATATACGGTGCAGAAGGGCGCACCACAGAAGGAGACACCGGCGGACGCACAACAGAGCCAAAAGGAGCTGTCTCTAACTAACATCATGGAGGCCATCCACTCACTGGGGGCGACCCTGGAAACTAAAATAGACTAGGTGTCCATTGAGGTCAATCTACTCCGCACGGACCTTAACAAAACTTCTGAAAAGACCAAGGCCAACGAGGCAGACATTGCGGAGCTGCAGACATCGACGAAATGGCTGGAGCAGCGGGTTAACGACCTGGCCCACCAACATCGACAGATGACACTCCGCCTCGAGGACCAGGAAGGACGGGCCCGACGGAGTAATATCCGCCTCGTAGGTGTGCCGGAGGGCCTCGAGGGGCCCAGTATGGAACTCTTCCTTGAGGATTTGATCTGCAACCACCTGAAGCCCAAGCGTCTGTCGAAAATATTCACAATCGAACGTGCACACTGGGCGCCCATCCCAAGGCTTAAACCAGGAGCACCGCCCAGGACGATCATCGCAAAAATCCTTAACTACAGGGATAGAGACGCTATCCTACAAACGGCAAGACAGACAGGGGACTTACGCTACGAAAATGCCACGATCCGGTTCTTTCCTGACTATACTCTACAGGTCCAGCGGGAGAGGAGATCCTTCGTAGGCGCGAAAGTCGCATTCAGAGACAAGGGTATCAAATACATGATGTTTTTTCCTGCCAAACTCAAGGTCCTTGCCGGAGGCAAATCTTTCTTTTTCACTTCGCCATCGGAGGTGCAGGACTGGCTGGACAAGGACTTGCCTGCCACTGGGAAGGGAGCGGAGGGACATAGATGGAGGGACACACAGGTGGCATCCCCTGAATCTGTGGCTGGGAGAACAGAGCTGGATTGTCAGAGTAAATGCTCCTGGAGGTCCAGATCCGCTAGCCCTCGATGGGATACCCCAGAAGATGTTGAGGGTTGCGGAGACTGAGAGGCCCTCAGGACTGATATGCGGTAAACAAGATGGTAACGAACAACACCATGTTTATGTATGATGATGTACCGGGGGGGGGGGGAATGTATCCACTGCATAAGGATGTGATGGAAAGGTAACGAACAACCTTCTTGCAGGACTTGTACATTGCACGGTTCAACTGCTATGTTGGGGGGGAGAGAACCTGGGCGGCAGGCACGGCCGGGGCTACTGCGCGCCCCTGACAAAAGGTCCACTAGGAAGCGAAGACAGGTTATTTAAAGTTGTAAGTTCTTCCTCTTCCGGGGTGAGTTTAGGGCGAAAGGCACTCTGCTAATTGGGGATGTGGGTAGTTTCAAACCTACGGAGCAGGGGAGCAGGGTGGGAACCTGGGGAGTTGGGGAAAGGGGCGTTGGAGGCGGGGATGGGACGGAATGGGGGGAAGATGGGGCCAGTTCTGGGATAATGGTATGGTCACAGCAGGGATATATTAGTGCTGCTGAAAGTTGTGTTAAAATGTGCAGTATGTCAAGTCAGAAATGTTTCCTCAAGAAAGGCAGGGAGGGTGAATCGATGAAAGAGACACATTGTCATAAAGTGGGATAAGAATCTAAAGATAATGAGCTGGAACGTCAACGGGCTGGGGCACTGTTGTGTATTCCGTGCACGAGTCAGCACGAGTATATGCTCGGCGCGAGTATTTCCTCGCGCATCCTTCTACATGCACTCGTGCCGACTCATGCCAGTGTTATTACTTTAGCACATGTCTCGAGTGTTATTATGGTTTGATTGTGCATCACTCGAGACCATGTACAGTTTGTTATTAACGTCTTCTGTACCACAACTGTATTGTGGAGTCAGTTACCGCTGAACTCGTGGCGACTTAAGCTGTATGCAGGGAGTGCTTCTT
The DNA here is from genome assembly GCF_964263255.1 of Lissotriton vulgaris. NCBI lineage: Eukaryota > Metazoa > Chordata > Amphibia > Caudata > Salamandridae > Lissotriton > Lissotriton vulgaris. The sequence goes on along the minus strand of NC_141693.1, from coordinate 1,058,801,147 downwards.
CTGAACAAATAAACTTACTTTGCTCATCATTTGCTGTGGATATTTACTCTACAATTTGGCGACGAGGGACTGAGCACTGAACCCTTCAGAGAAGCATTTCCTGTTTCATTTTATGCAGATTTCACGATTTTTTTCCATTTTCCGTTGGAACTAGTGAAAGTAAATATTTCATCTTACTTATTCATCTACCTGTTTACAAGCCACGTACTGCCATCCGAAGGAAGAATTAAGCGCTGCACAGCCATCTGAGAGGAAGAATTCATTTATTTCCTTTTCTTCACGCTGCAGTGCGATAGTGATTTCTTCCTACAAGCTCCGGTTAAAGACGAAGCGATTTCTGCACCTTTGAGACGCTGAGACACTGCTCTTGATTGGTTACTCCGTTTTTAGGTGAAACCGATGAGGTGACTTCGTTTCTTTTCCCCGGATCTGTTTCTTTTTTACAGTTTAAATAAACGGGGAGAATTGAAAAACCGAGTGGAAATCGGAAAGGCAGATTATGATACAAAATACAGGAAAAGACGGATATTATCTTCTTTGAACACAGAAAACGCTTGGATTCTTTATTTTTCTTCGATTATCAAGTACTTTATTTTTTTTTCTCTGGCCATTACCTCCAAATACTTTATTCTAGTTACTTTCTTTCAGTGTAAATTAACTTGCTAATCCTTTTCATTATGTGTGCTCAAGGTTATACTCTTGCTCCTCCTCAAAGTTATTGGTCAGCTGGTAGTTCTCCTTGTATGCCTTGGATCGAATGGAAAGCTTATTTCTTAAATTATATTGAGACATTAGATGCCAATGGTAAAATGAAAGCACCAGAAAAAGAAGGTATTTTTTTACACTGTTTGGGACCTGAAGGATTAAAAGCCTTCAATCAACTTCCCACTTCACAAGCTAGTGGTGACATGAATGTTTTTGATAAAGCAGTATATGATTTTGATAAATACTGTTCTCCTAAAGTATGCATAGGAATTTCTAGATTTAAGTTTTTCCAGAGAAAACAGTTAAGTGAAGAATCTGTAGATAATTTTGTTTCTTGTCTTAAAACTTTAGCACTTGATCGTAAATTTGGTAATTTACAAGAGGATCTCATCAGAGATCAGGTAGTTATGCATTCCAGTAATGAAACCATACAGGAAAGACTTAGGATAAATGGTGATGAAAACTTAGACTTTGTAGTAGCTATTGTAAGAAAAGCTGAACTTTCTTGTAGGAGCGCTTTGCAAGTTAAAGGCAAAGAGACTTCAGTTAGTAAAGATGTGGTTGCTAAAATTAATCATAAATAGGATGGTAAAAATAAGGACTCTTCTAAAAAGAAACAAGTATTTTCTCATAAAGAAAATCTTGAAGATTCAAGAAGTAACCTTAAGTGTTTTAGGTGTAACAGTAAGTCACATTTGGCAAATAACAAATCTTGCCCAGGTTTAAAACAGAAATGTTCCAATTGTGGCTTAAAGGGTCACTTTACATCTGCTTGCAGAAAAGGTAAAGTTAATCAAAAGGTAAAGTGTATTGAACTTAGTGAAAACAGTGATGATGAGGATTTCACTAATGACTCTAATAACTGTTCTTTTGTTTTGAACATAAAAGATTCTGTAATTTTGAATGTGAATGACAACACCATTAAGAAGAAACCATTATGTGATATGGTTATTGGAGGGGTAAAAATCAACATGTACGCTGATTCAGGATCACCCTACTCTATAGTGTGTGAATCTGTCTGGAAAAAATTATTTGTACCTAGGCTAGGCAGTCACTTAGAAGACAGTGATATCAATCCCGAGGGATATTCAGGGGGAAGGATAGATATTTTAGGGTTCAGAACCTTGGTTTTCAGATTTAAAAACAGAAAATGCATAGCAAAATTATATGTTTCAAAAAAGGGTCCGTCAGTGCTTAGCTGGTTTGACTTTGGCAAACTTGACATAGTTCTGGATCCGAATAGTCCTAATCCAGTGATGTTAATTGATGAGCAGAATGGCATTTCCTCATTAATGTTAAAAAAATTCCCAAATGTTTTTTCTAAAGGTATTGGGAAGTTAACTAACTTTAAACATGAGATTCGCTTAAAGGATAATGCTTGCCCTAAAATACACAAAGCCAGAAATATTCCTTTTGCTGTCAGAGAGGAAGTTAAAAATGAATTAGATGGTTTGGTGGAAGGTGGCATAATAGATAGAATTGAATCATCTGAATGGGTTTCGCCCATAGTGGTTGCCAGACGGGCCAATGGCAAGGTGAGACTATGCATTGACCTTCGCCATCTTAACAAAAATATTGTTGTAGACCAATTCCCTCTTCCTCGTATTTCTGAAATGTTGTCTGTTGTTGGGGGGTCAAATATTTTTTCAACTATCGACTTATCTGCTGCTTACCATCAGATAGAGCTAAATGAGAAGAGCAAAGATCTAACTGCATTTATTACACCTTTTGGGTGTTTCAGATTCAACAGGATGCCTTTTGGTTTGGCGTCTGCAGCAGCAATTTTTCAGAGAGTTATGCAAGACATTTTAAAAGATTGTAAAAATGCTATCTGTTTTCAAGATGACATTTTGGTATTCAATGATGACAAGGACAAACACATTGCTGCTTTAGAGGAAGTTTTGAATGCACTTAATACACATGGCCTTACCATTAAGCATGAGAAATGTAAATTTGGTGTTCATTCTGTAAATTACTTAGGTCATGAGCTGTGTGCAGATGGTGTCAAACCAAAGCCTTCACTTTTAGAAGCAATTAAGTCTGCTCCTCATCCTCAATCTAAAGATGATGCAAGATCCTTCTTAGGCTTAGTTGAGTTCTACGCGAGGTATGTGCCTGATTTTTCATGCAGAACATATAATATTAGACAGTTGATTAAGAACAGAGTCGTCTTTGAGTGGACAAGTGAATGCGAGAAGGAGTTTTGTGATGTGAAAAGTGCTATTTGTTCTGCAAGTGCACTTTCTTGTTTTGATCCTTCTCTGCAAAACATTATTACTACTGATGCTAGCGCGAAACGACTGGGTGCTGTGTTTACTCAAAAAACCAAGGAGGGTAAAGAAGTAATTATTGCGCATGCTTCCAGAGCTCTTACCCCTGCTGAGGAAAAGTACTCCACAATAGAAAGAGAAACATTAGCGTGCATTTGGGCTTTAGAACACTTCAGAGTATTTGTATGGGGGAAGGAATGTACTCTGAGGAGTGATCACAAACCGTTGGTACGTCTTCTCACCACGGAAGGCATGTTGAGAGCTTCAGCCCGCATTGCACGCATGTCCAAGCGTTTACAAGACTTTATTTATAATATACAATATTTACCAGGCAAAGAGAATGTTTCTGCTGATTTTTTATCTAGGATGCCCCTACCTATTCAGGAAGATTTACATAATGAATGGGACAATTTTCAGATTGCCATGATTCATGATGAGGGTCCTATTTCTATTGATCAAACTCTGTGGAAAGAGAAATTTGAAGTTGATGAAAATTTGAAGAATGTTGCTAGTTACATTACTGGTACTTGGCCCGACAAGAAGTTTTTGAACTCTGAATTGAAAAGTTTCTGGGAAGTGAGGTCAGAACTCTCATGTTGTGAGAACATCATCAAAAGAGGTGAGCGTATTGTTCCACCCGTGGGTGTGAGGAAAGTTATAGTGTTACAGGGTCATGAAGGTCATAGTGGCATGGTCAGGACTAAGCAACAAGTTAAACATTTATTTTGGTGGCCAGGGATGGATATGTTTATTGAACGGTTAGTTAGGAATTGTGTAGTATGTGCCAATTCAGATAAGTCTCTGGTTACTTTAAAACCCAATATGGGTGCGCATACCATTCCCGACAACCCTTGGGAAACCATTGCCATAGACATCATGGGTCCTATTGGTTGTGTATCTAAGTATGTCATTGCAGCCATTGACATTTTTTCTAAATGGCCAATTGTCAAAATTGTCCAGAAAATAGATACAGATTCGGTCCTTTGTTTTTTAGATAAAGTTTTTATTGAAGAAGGTTTTCCAGTGAGAATTATTTCAGACAATGGTGTGCAGTTCAATTCAAAGAAGGCCCATGATTATTTTTCAAGGCTTGGTATTGTCCATTCCACTACTTCCTTATACAAACCTAGTGGGAATGGAGTAATAGAAAGATTCAATAGGGTTTTGAAGAGTGCTATACTGTTTACTGGTAATGATGACAAAAAATGGGAAATTGAGATTTTTAAAAAAGTATGGATGTACAGGATAACCAAGAATTCCATGACTGGATATTCTCCTTTTGAGGTGATGAGGGGAAGAATTCCTAGAACTAAGGTGAATCCTTCGTGGTTAGTCAAGTCTACTTCTGCAAGCGTAGATCTGAGTGTAGTTAAGGAAAATCTCATTCGCACTCATTGCTCTAACAAAAAGTACTTTGATGAGAAATGTGGTTCAAAGAAGGATCCGAAAGTGGAAGTGGGTATGTTAGTAAAAGTTAAAAAACCATGGAAGGTCAGGAAAGGTGAAAGTTCATTTATGGGCCCTTTTGTAGTTTTAGAGGTATTAAAAAACTCTGTGAGATTGTCTAACAAAGTTTGGAACCTGAGCAGAATTGCTATTCTTAAAGCTGACAAGGATGTTTATTGCAAAGAACCTGTTCCTGAACATCCTGATCTTTCTTTTTTGGATGAGGATTCCAGTGAGGGTGTAGTTCGTGATAACACAGATGCTTTGCCTTGTTGTTCAAGCACTAGTTATACCAATCAGAATACTACATATACTGTACCTTCCTGCTCTAGTAATAGTACCTCCAGTCAGGACGTTGCCGTTCTGTGTGATGTGCCTTTATCCAAAAGAGTTTCTAAGAAACCTAAGTGGTTGTCCGATTTTGTTGCTTACATGACAGGAAAAATGTAATTTTATGTTTTTTTTTTTTTTTTTTTTTTTTTCTCCCTTTTATAAGGAGGGAAGGTGTGTTGTGTATTCCGTGCACGAGTCAGCACGAGTATATGCTCGGCGCGAGTATTTCCTCGCGCATCCTTCTACATGCACTCGTGCCGACTCGTGCCAGTGTTATTACTTAAGCACATGTCTCGAGTGTTATTATGGTTTGATTGTGCATCACTCGAGACCATGTACAGTTTGTTATTAACGTCTTCTGTACCACAACTGTATTGTGGAGTCAGTTACCGCTGAACTCCTGGAGACTTAAGCTGTATGCAGGGAGTGCTTCTTCTGTACAAATAAACTTACTTTGCTCATCATTTGCTGTGGATATTTACTCTACAGGCACAAGCTTAAACGGACCATTGTGCTACAATTTGTCAAGAGGCACCTTCCTGATGTGGTACTCCTGCAGGAGACGCATCTTCTGGCTAACACATGCCACGCACTAAACTGGTGGGGCTACACCCTAGCGGCCCATGCCGGCTTCACCTCTGGATCCCGGGGGGTGGGCATCTTGCTTCATCGTAACTTTCCCCTAGTCATTGATCGCACAGACTCTGACCCCTTAGGGCGCTTTGCGACAGTGTCGGGTAGATGGGAGGGTCACAGGTTGAACCTAGTCACGACATATATCCCGCCTGGTCTTCAAACCCTCGTATCAGGACCTGGGAAAGCTGCTCCTTTTGCTCCCGAAAGGACAACTATTGGTGGGGGGTGACTTTAACGCTGTGGTATCTGGGACTCTTGACAGACTTCCACCAAGGGACACACCGTCAGGTCACAGGTGGCTAGCAGACTTTCTCGAGGCTTTTGGTCTCATAGACCTCTGGTGTACCCGCCACACACGGGACACGCAATACACCTTCTCTGGCCGACACCGTTCATTTTCACGCATTGACCTCATACTAGCGCCCTTATACCATGACATGACAATTCAGGAGGTGGCACACCTAGCGAGAGGGATTTCGGATCATTCACCTCTATTGGCTCACCTCACACTTGGGGGGGAAGCGTGAGGGTTGCATTGCACCAATAAACGCATGGTATCTGCGCAGTGAAGGTATTAGGAAAAAACTCACCCTTTCTATAGACCGATACTTTGAGGACAACGAAGGTACGGTGGCCTCGTCAACGGTGTTGTGGGAGGCTTTCAAAACCATACTGAGAGGGGAGGCCCTCTCTGCGATTGCTGGTCGTCGCAAGGAAAGGGAAGAGCAAATCGTTACTACGGAAAGAGACCTCCTAGAACTTGAAACCGCGGCTCAAGCTGAGGGGAAGCCGGAGACAGTCCACCTGATGGAACTCAAGGCGTCAGAATACAGGGCTTTGGCCACTGACGCTGCCAGAACTTTAGCCAGAGACAAAGAGGGTAGACTCTACGACCAAGGGGACAAAGCAGGCAAGCTTCTAGCCTGGCTAGACAGGAAACAACAGGCTCAGAGAGTAGTTGCAGAGCTTAAGACGGAATCTGGAGCCGTAGTCACGGAACCCCGCGACATAGTCAGGGAATTCGCGTCACACTACCAGAGGATATATAGCAGAGGTTCTGAAAGACCAGAGGAGGACTCGGTCTCATTGCTCACTGACATCTGAATGCCAACCCTCTCTGACTCGGAGCGTGACGCATTGGAGGCGCCACTTACTATAGAGGAAGTAGTCCGGGCGATCGGGGACCTTCAACCGGGAAAAGCACTTGGGCCAAACGGCTTGCCAATAGAACTATACAAACTCGCACCTGGGGGCCTTAGTCCTCACCTAAAGCGTATGTTTGAGGAGAGCAAGGAGCGGGGTATTTTACCTCGCGATCAGCGCATTGCTACTATAGTGGCCATCCCCAAGGAAGGGAAACCAAGGGACTCCTGTGCCTCCTACAGGCCCATATCCTTATTTAACACAGAGCCCAAGATTCTAGCCAAGGTCCGCGCAAACAGGCTCAAACCTGTCCTGTCCGTACTGGTCCACCCGGATCAGTCTGGCTTTATGCCCCACCGGAACCCAGCACTCAACCTCCGGAGGGTACACTGAGTACTGGGAAGATGCCACACCATCCAGGAGGACGCGGTGGTGCTGTCTTTAGACGCAGCAATGGCATTCGATACGCTCGAATGGCCCTATATGATGGCGGTCCTCCGCAAAATGGGCTTCGGCCCGAATTTTATAGGGTGGGTGCGCCTCCTCTACTTGGCCCCCCTGGCCCAGGTTTCTGTAAACAATAAAGTCTCTGAAATATTTGAACTAGGACGGGGAACGCGACAAGGGTGTCCCCTTTCGCCCCTCCTATTTGCCCTCTCACTGGAGCCTCTGGCCGCCTGGATCAGACAGGACCTGTCCCTGAAGGGGATACGCTGGGCCGACGGGTGGGAGGATAGGATTTCCCTGTACACGGACGACATCCTCCTTTACCTAACGAGACCTCGCAAGTCCCTGATGGTGGCCATGGATATTTTTGCAAGCTTCGGTAAAAACTCAGGCTACAGTATCAACTGGAGCAAGTCCATACTTTATGTCATGCGATGTGACACTCCCGCACCCCCCCGAAACTGCCCGATCGCGGTGGCCTCGGAGGTGTTCCGCTAACTAGGGATTTTTATCTGCAAGGAGAAAAGAATCAGATACGAGAGAAATCTTCTTCCGCCCCTGCAGCGATTCAAAAGAGACGCTGCTTCCTGGCGGAAGCTCCCACTATCCCTCCTTGGACAGGCGTCACTCTTCAAAATGATGGCGTTGCCAAGGTTCCTATACACCTTGCAAAATCACCCAGACTTGGTCCAGGACTCCTATTTCACGTCCATTGAGACCACGTAGAGGGAGCTATTGTGGACTGGAATGCCCTGCATATCCCTTCGGAAATTGACTCTAGGATGGTTCGACGGTGGTATAGCGCTCCCAGACATCCGCAAATATTACTGGGCTGCACACCTCTCAGCCATTAACCAGGGCACCAACTGTGATGACAATGATCCAGGATACGGAATGGATCGCTGGCTTTTACCGGGCGGCAACTTTGAGGCGGCGCTCTACTCCAAGCCGGGGAGGTACCCACTGACTGGGCCCAAGCAGCATTCTGTGCAGTTGTGGCATACTGTGCAACGCAAACTAGGATGGTCTAACACCCTTACAATGGCCACCCCTTTATGGGTCTCGGAAAGACTGGGAAAGCTCGGCTGAACCAAAGGGTTCCGCTACTGGGACCTCATAGGCAACTCACACGTTCGGTACCTGTGGGGCCCGGACGGGGTAGTGCCCTTTGCCTCGCTCCAGCGCACCTACGAACTGGCACAATCGGAACACTTTAGGTACTTACAGGTTAGGCACTCTCTCCAGGCTAACATCCCCGCGGGAACACAGCCCCCAGACTCCTCCCCGCTAGAAGATAGACTTCTAGATGGCCACCTCCCTGAACATGCCATATCCCTCACTTACAAAAAGATCATTAACAACTCCCCAGACCTGCTACTCCCCCTTAAAGGGAAATGGGAAGCCGATGGACTGGAAATAGACAAGGAAGAATGGAGAATAGCACTTGCCTCCCGTAAGGAGGTGGCCATATCGGCCAGACTCCGGCTCATCCAGTTAAAAATCCTACATCAAGCTTATCTCTCGGGAACTAGACTACAACGAATGGGCCGCAGTGAGGATGGATGCTGTAGGCGGGGGTCCGGAGAGGTGGGAACCTACTTCCACATACTGTGGGAATGTCCACTGTTGAGGGACTACTGGGCCCGTGGGGAGTGGAGCTCAGGCTTGAAGCCAAGAGGTGCCTGTTAAACATATGGGAACCTACAGACCTGCCACCCCGTGGGAGGTTATGGGCGACTCTTTGGTTCGCAATAGCTAAAAGAAACATCGATAGACTATGGGGGGGCAGACCGGCCTCCTAGAGTGGGCCTATGGAAAACTGACATGGACTGGTGCATGCTCCAGGAAAAAACAGTGTACATGGCACGGGGGTGCCCGAAGAAGTGGGTAGAAATCTGGTCCAACTGGAATGAATATAGAGGCAACATCTGTGTTCCTCCCCGAATTGACCCGATTGACGAACCGCTTGCACTGTGACCGCAATGTGAAGTTTTGCCCTGAATGCATTATAACATCAAGATTATGTATGTACTGTGACTCCTTGCACTAAAAAAGTGGATAATGAATGCTCTGACTGTACTGACCACGGCCCTTTTTCTTTGTTGTTAATAAAAAGAATTTTTAAAGAAAAAAAAAGAAAACACAACTCTCTCCTTCTTCCCAGACTTTACCCAAATGGTGCAAAAACAGCGTCAAGGCTTCTTATTGGTGAAGAAGAAATTGAGGGACAAAGGACTAAAATATGCCACGACGTTTCCGGCCCGGCTCCGAGTGGAGCTCAACAGTAAAGCCTGGTTCTTCGACAACCCTGAAGTGGCGGCGGATTGGCTGGACAGTACCCATGCGACGGAGGCGGAGAGTCGAGACCGAGAAGAAGCGGACGAACAATAGCTTTGTGCACAATGATGCTTGTAGGGCGTAATAGTAAGATGTAGCGAGCAGGGGTGGGGTGGGCATGTGACAACTCCTCTGACCTGCTACCCTAGTACAGATATCGTTATAATTTGACTTGCAACACAGTAGCGGGGCGGGAGACGGTGGAGTTGGCGGGTTCGTTCAGGCCCTCCCTCTATTTACTATTTTTAGTTAGCTGTAGATAAGTGTTGGGGCGACAGGCACACTGCTAGTTGGGGTTGAGCGTTAGCTACATGCAGGGGTGTAGGGAGGGGGGGAGGGGGTCGAAGTTTGGTGGTCTGTTTGCAACTGAGATTATATTAAGTGCATCATTATTAGCTATCTGTAGTTGTTTTTTATGGCATCAGGTGACCTAGACAGGATTTACCATTACAAAGTCTTCTGGTAAGGTGGGATTGGCGATATCCACGCTAATTGGAATGTAAACGGGCTGGGGGACAAGATAAAGAGGGGGATGGTCAGTCAATTTATTAGGAGACATTTCCCGGATGTGGTGTTGCTGCAGGAAACACATCTTGTCGGAAATCGTTGTATGGCTCTGCACAAGGGGGGCTATAAGCTAACGGCACACGCCAGGTTTACCATCGGGTCAAGGGGAGTAGGTATCCTGGTTAGGAGTTCCTTCCCACGGACTGTCCAGGCCACATGGACTGAAACTAGGTAGATACATTGGCATTTCGGGATTGTGGGAGGGGAGGACTGTAACTTTCTTGTCCGTGTATGTTCCTCCTGGTCTGCAGACAGACACCTTCCGAGATCTTTGTGCAATTTTTCTAACTTTACCTATGGGGCTCCTGATTGTGGGTGGAGACTTTAATGCGGTAATGGATGGGGAAGTGGATAGACACCCAGCTCGAATTCTGACACAGTCCCAGAGGTGGTTGTCGGATTTTATGCAACTACTGGGCTTACCGATGGGTGGTGACTGAGAAATTCTGGTGAAACACATTATACCCACGCCTCTGCCGCGCACCACTCCTTATCAAGAATAGACTATGTCTTGGTCCCAACATCACAGGCTGCATGGATCCGCGAGGTGCGTCATGTGGGTAGGGGGATCTCCGATCACTCCCCGGTCTGGCTTAGGATGGAGGTGGGATAAAGAGTTGTGGGTAGGATTGCCCCCATAAACGAATAGCATTTACGAGACCCTGACACGAAGAAAGAGGCGATACAGGTCACAGGAAGATACTTCCAAGAAAATTTAGGAACGGTGGAGTCGGCACAGTCTCTGTGGGAGGCGTACAAGACAGTTATCAGAGGGGAAATTCTATAGTTAGTTCAGGGAGAAGGAGGAAGAGCCGGGCAGAGGTAGAGAGAGTGGAGACGGAATTAAAGAACATGGAGGGGGAGATGTCGAGGGCTGCCACTCCCAAGGGGTCGCACCGCTTGAGTCTCCTACGAGATGAGTACAGGAGCTTGGCCAGTGTGCAGCATGCAGTTACCCAGAGCAGAGTATACGAGCATGGAGACAAAGCCGGGAAGCTGATTGCTTGGCTAGAGAAAGGGGAGTGGGTGCTGAGATTGGTGCCAGAGTTGCAGATAGAAGGAGTCGGTCGTGTGACGGATCCACAACTGATTGTGGACGAGATCTCTGCTTATTATAATTCGGTGTATGCATCTGCAGGTACCTATTCGGAGACAGATAACGCAGAAAGGATACAGGACACTCAAATGCCCATTCTGTCGGATGAAGATAGGGAGTACCTGGACTCCCCCTTCATAAACGACGAAGTGGCTCAGGCTATTCGGGGGGTTCATTCCGGAAAGGCCTCGGCCCGAATGGAATCCCCATAGAATTGTATAAACTCAGCGCAAATAAATTAGCACCGTTTCTTCGGGCCATGTTTGTCGAGAGTAAAGAAAAAGGCCAGCTCCCATACGATCTACGAATTGCTAATATCCTAGTTATCCACAAAGCAGGCAAGTTTAAGACAACGTGCTCTTCGTATTGGCCAATCTCGCTCCTAAATGCAGAACCCAAGGTCCTAGCACAACTGCTGGCGACTAAGTTGGTCAAGGTCATTACCACTCTGATCCATCCAGACCAGTCTGGCTTTATGTCGCGCCGAAACACGGCCCTTAACCTACAGAGGTTACATGGAATCCTGGGAGGAGCGTCGCGCATTCACGAACCTGCGATCTTGCTGTCCCTGGATGCTACCATGGCCTTTGATAGAGTCAAGTGGCCCTATTTATTTGCAGTCTTGGAGAAGTTGGGTTTGGCCACGAATTCATTGGCTGGGTTCGTCTCCTGTATACAGATCCTATAGCCAGGGTTGTGGTAAATAACCACAAATTCGCAGACTTCCCTTTGGGCAGGGGTACACGACAGGGGTGTCCTCTGTCCCCACCTTTATTTGCGTTGGCGCTCGAGCCACTGGCAGCCTGGGTTCATTGGGATCGATCGATAAGAGGTCTGCGCTGGACGTCGCAGTGGGATGACAAGATTTCGTTATACGCAGATGATATTCTGCTTAATCTTACCACTCCCAGATAATCACTGATTTGTTTCATGGATGTCCTGGCCATATTCAGGAGGCACTCTGGCTTCGCCATTAACTTGTCGAAGTCGGTGCTTTTTGTCATCAGTGGAGACCCACCGGCTCCTGCCCGGTAAAGGTTGAGAGGGTGTGATTCAGGTACCTGGGAATATTTGTGACTTTGGATCCAAAGTTGAAATATGATAATAACCTGGGTCCTCCTCTTGCCAGATTTTGGAGAGATGTGGCGAGATGGAAGTCGCTGCCACTCTCCCTATTGGGTCGAGCAGTGTTGTTTAAAATGATGGCTCTTCCCCGCTTCTTGTATGCGCTCCAGAACACAATGGACCCAGTGCCCCCCTCATATTTTACAGAAATAGAGTCCCTCCAAAGACAGCTTCTCTGGGACGGTAGGCCCCGCATAGCTTTCTCCAAGCTTACTCTTCCCTGGTACAACTGAGTAATCGGACTGCTGGACCTCAAGAAATATTATTGGGCTTGCCAACTGGTGGCGATAAACCACGCTATTTACGGGTCTCCTTTAGATCCCGGATATGCAATGGATCGGGGCCAGATGCCAGGGAGGGATTTCACTAGGGCTCTGTATGCTAGGAGAGGTTGGTTTCCCCTTGTATGGGCCAGCAGCCCACGCGGCAATGTGTGGCACACAGCTACTCGATCCTTCAAATGGGAGGGTAAACTCACTCTGGCGACCCCGTTGTGGAGCTCGGAGAGATTGAGCAGCCTGTGGAAAACGAAGGGTTTCAATCGGTGGGATCTCATTGGGATCTCCCAGATCAAGGACATTTGGGAGAGAGATGGAATCCTTGCCTTCGACGCCCTGCAAAGGAAATACCAGTTGCAGGAGAATGAGCGCTACCGATACCTCCAGGTCAGACACGCCATTTTTGCAAATGTTCCTAGAGACGCTACACTCCCGGAGGCTTCACCGTTGGAAGACCAGGTTTTGGATGGCCATGTCCCAGAAAAATTCATCTCATTAATATACAAGAAACTGATTAATCACATTGGGGATCCATTGGTGACACTTAAGGAGCAGTGGGGTGCCGATGGCCTGATATTAGATGAAGAGGACTGGAGGGAAGCAGTCTCCTCCCCAAAAGTGGTGGCCATTCCTATGAGACTTAGGTTGGTGCAATTGGTCTTACACCATGGGACCCCGGTTGGTGCGGATGGGTTTGGCAGAGAGTGGAGAGTGTCGGAGGGGATGTGGGGAGATGGGGACATTCATTCACATTTTGTGGCACTGTGCGAAAATACAAGAATACTGGGTTAAAATCCACAATATGATCCGTGAGGCAATGAATGTTGAGCTGATGCTGGAAATCCGACGATGTGTGCTGAATGTCTGGAAACCCTGACCTGATATGGGAAACAATAGGTGACCCTGGCGTGTATGATTGCCAAGCATAACATTGCTCAGCTGTGGGGGGCCAGTCAAGCGCCCCAGATAGGGAAGTGCATGGAGGATCTAGATTGGTGCATGTCCAGGGAGAGATCAGTGTACATTGCAAGGGGGTGCCCCCGGAAATGGGGAACGTATGGGGTGCTTGGAACAGCTTTAGGGGGAATAAATGTACCCCCCCCCCAGCTGCTGAAGAAGCGTTAGTGTCGCTGGACTCCCCATGATCCCAGAAGGCAATGGAATATCTTTTTCTGTAATATGGTACTGTGTAATTGTCAATAATGAAACTAATGTATGTCACCTGATGCTTTTATTTTACTTTATTAATAAAAAGAACTAAAAAAAAAAAAAGAATAGCAGAGCACACAGACTAGTTGCTATAAAGTATCTATTTAGCTCTGAGAAAAGTAGGTTCTGAAGAATATATTAAGTTGACTATGCTAAGTTAGTTTCCAATTGTGAATATTAGCTTAACTGTGGTCACTTTAATGCTAACTTATTCTTAAAAAACTATTTCAGTAAAAATGCTATCCAGAGCAACATCTTGAAAACAGTTGCTCCCCAAATATTTCAGCCACACTGGAAACAGAAGAATTATACATCTATAGTCAAATTATTAAACAGCAATGGACCGACTGCCTTAAATCAAAGGATACCAGCAGACCAGCTAGTAACACAATACTCACATTTCACATGGCAGAAAGTCAGCCTTAGATTACACATTTTTTACAGAATTCATTTTTAAAATCATACCTTGAATAGGGATTAATGATCACCTTCAAGTGTTCGCATTAAAGATTAGATCAGCACATGAACAGGACTATAAAACACTCCTTAATACACTTGAGGTAAAAATAAAAAATAAAATACTTAGAATGGTATAATAAAACATGAGAAGGTATGCTAAAACTTTAGTGCACATTTGCATACAGGCTGTGGCAGTGTGTCTAGGTCCTCCAAGTGGACTAAATATGTCCCACTGGCTAGCATGCAATTAAGCCATGTGGGTGCAAGCTGCCCTGGTATTCGTGTGGTAAAGTGTTGTCAGTCCACGCAACATCTATGTGTTTGAAGGTAGTGCTCTTGGCTTGCTCCATTCCCTCTTAAGTCATTTTTTAGCAGAAGCACGAACTGAGATTCAGTATTTCGCTTGTTAAAAGGCTGATGAGCTTCTGTGGCTCTATGCTGGAAACCATATTGGTGCTGGGAGCTGCAGCAGGGACTCTCTTCTCTAGCCCTCAGGCCACTTAGAGCTATTGTCATACTGTGCAGCAGTGGCAGAAGTCATATAATAAGAATTAATGTGTAAAAGTACTAGAAGGGTGAACCTTCAATGATACCTGTTGGCCCTCTCAGTTTGTTTTTAATGACTCTGTTTCACATGTGCAGTTGAAAAGTCCTGAGGTCACAATGACCTGTGGGCTATTGGTTTACCTATTAGCGGCGCTCGCAGTGCTCTGAACTAACATGAGGCCAGACCTTCTAAGATGGGTTTGAATCAACGGATTGAGGACTACAAATACCAAAGAAGATAAGCCATATGTGATCATCCTCAGGTATATAATGGACACCTGGCCAAAGTCTGGTAAATATGAAATAAGGTAAGCCTCTTGACCCTTCCTGAGGAGTCAAAAAAGGACAACGCTGATGATTTATTGGAATCCTCCATTTCTTTAGACATCCTAAAAATCATTATGGGAATGGAGATTGAGAGAACACAAAGAATGCCCTCTAACAGACAGTGGCCTGGTACACTTTCTTTCACCATTTGCTTTTTAAGTCTTTTCAATAAGAAAGTACATCAAACAAACATAAAAACCTTGGTAAAGCATGCAAATAAAACTTACCTCAATGAGCTGACCAGGCTGAAAGTCTTGATATCGCAAATATGGTGTTTCAATAACACTCCTAGAAAAGTTCAATAGAACAAAGTAGTGGGCTTTCAAATCAAGCTTAAATAGAGACAACTCCAAAGAATATTGCAATCAAAATATGGCCAATACATTCAAATCATATAAGAGACAGGAGGAAGTCTTTGTGCATTAGTCATACAATAGCCCACATATAGACTCCTTTAACCTAGAGGCCTCTCTAAGATGCTTCTTCTACTCCCTTAGTTCCCTACCTGACAAATCCTATTCTCCTGAGACCAATATAGTAATTTAGTTATTTGATGTGCACACATTAAGTAATTTAGTTCTGCAGTGTGCTGATCATAGGCAAACATTTGAACTTTGAACACTAGCCTTGTCTTTTCATCACGGGTAGAACACATTCCGATGATCAGCTGTCTTCACACACCAAGTTCAGTAAGCTAACAGTCTTTAGGATTTGTACTGAATTATTTGCACAAAGACATATTAACCTACTATGTAGTTTAATTTGTCAAGCAGCCAATCTGCCTTCGTTCCCTATCTGATCTCCCCTCTTTTGAACCTCTAAACTAGCCATTTAGACACTGCACCGAGAGAAGGTAAGAACTAGTATAACATATCTTGATTTCTTACTGTGCTATTTATCTTTCCACCATGCCCCCCTTTGCCCTGCAAAATCCAGTAAAGCTTGTTTCAAAACACTATTGCTAATGAGTACCAGATCTTTGTGCAGTGAAACACACGTGATACACATCCTGATATATGATGCACTATATACAAATAGAAGACATCAAATTTTGGATAGGAAAACATCAAGCAACATTAGCTAGTTAACATTGGGTTTCAACAGGAAAACAACTTTAAATTCCTGCTGCAGACCTCACTTAGATTATTTCACAAGGCGATGTTGCTCGCTAATGATGCCTACTTTCTCTAGCGAAATCTTCTATATGTGATTACCAAAGAAATAGAGTGTGATTCTAGGTCAGTACATCACTGCGTAGTAACTCAGAATTCACGAAATGGAGGTAAACTGAGATTGCCTGAAGCACAATCAAAAAATATAATGACACCCAAGAAAAAGAACCTCTACAAAGGCATTGGGCCTTTCACCGATATTTAAACCTCACCAAACAGTAACCCAACAAAGACAGCTGAAAAGACACTTACTGTACTAGTGACATCAAGGCCATCTCATCCATTGGGCTGTAATCCACAATTCTGCCAGTGCGTTTGCAGCCTTTTTGAAATGTAGCCAGGTATTTTGACTTACTTGGCATATTGTATAACTGAAGAACAAATGTTTTTGAAAAAGAAAAAAAACCACTTACAAACCATTAACATACACTTTAATCACTTTCCAATACACACCAGTAAAAACCTCTCTCAAAAGAAAAGACCTATATAAGATGTGATGTAATACGATGTCCTGTGTATGTGTTTTTTGATGGTAAGAGACTTTTACATTTACTACTGGGAACTGGAGATTTAAGTTCTACAAAGATCACATATTATTCAATATTACCAAGGCCAGACTCGTATTTTAGCGTCATGGGTGTAATCTGAGCAGATGATGTCAGTCTCTCACAGAATGTAAAGTTTAATTTTTAAGCGTGTGGGGTAAGGCAATTTTCCTTACTAATTACTTATGAATTATTTGGCCAAAGGTTCTGTCCAATGATCAGCTTCTGGAAATGTAATATGTGTACAACATGGAAAACATAGAACATGGAGATGTGATAGAAAATTACACGTTCTTCCAGCCTATTCTTGGACAGCTCTATTAAGTGTGTTTCATAGAAAACTGCCAAAGTTTTAAAATGGCCCGCAGCCAATTATACCTCCAGTTTGCACATAGCAGGCAATATAGGCTTTAGAATCAAGAAACAGCTAATGGATTTGAAGTTTGGAAGTTATAGGCAAGCACATTTTCACTACTCTAGGTTTTCAACTCTCTTCTTTTTACAATTTCTGGGAATTAATGATTGAACTAAATGTACTTCAATATGCAAACAGCATAGGATTATGTTATGCTTCAATTACACAGGTTGAGAAAGACATCTTCAACAAACATGGTAACAGCTCTTTAACCGGCATCATTCTAACAGTCAGGGAACACTTTCTTGGATAGGAAAGAATACACTCTCGAAAAAGAAGCAGGATGAATGATCTAGTAGTTTAAATATACAAATCAGGTATGACATTTGGGTACGGAGGGGTAGGGGGCTATGTAGGGACAATATAAATGTAGCATTACTAACTCAATACAAACAAAGGCTACACTCACTGAAAGTTTCTCTTGGTGGTATTTGACTACTATTTCAGTGTAGTCTCAATTGTATGGAAATATAAGACAGTTAAAAAATTAAGTGCCCCTGTTTGTCATGGTCACCCACACTTGTTGCCACTGGTACTGATGTTTTACGACTGATATGCACTGGGTCTCTGCTAACCAAGGTAACATTGTCTAATTGTAATACAATGGGACTGCTATAAGTCCATAGGAAGTGGTACCCCTGCCTCAAGGGCTGCAGCACGTATTATGCCACTCTAAGGGACCCCCATAAAAAATGCAAGGAGCATGCCATGATGCAAACCATGAGTGGAAATAAGACATGGCACACACACACTGTGCCATGACAAAGTGAGTGCATGTCTTCTATGTAAGTCACCCCTACAGCAGGCCTTGTAATATAATGCACAGTTCCTTGGCACTACATGTGAAGGCATATCTGCACAAGCAGATAGGCCCATGCTGTCTAGTACAAATGAACAAAGAAGCCATCTTAAGTACATGTACTGAGAACTGGTCATTACGTAGTCCCCAGCTACATGATCGCTTTACTGAAATCTATGGTGTTTGATATCAAACTCCT
This sequence comes from Lissotriton vulgaris, assembly GCF_964263255.1. Classification (NCBI taxonomy): domain Eukaryota; kingdom Metazoa; phylum Chordata; class Amphibia; order Caudata; family Salamandridae; genus Lissotriton; species Lissotriton vulgaris. The sequence goes on along the minus strand of NC_141693.1, from coordinate 1,058,783,093 downwards.
TCTCTTAATAAATCCGTACTGTTGCCAGTGCAAGATTTATTATGACATGCACCCAGAGGGCACCTTAGAGGTGTCCCCTGAAAATATTTACCAGTGTCAGGTGCGCTGGTAGACAAGTTTCTGACCCCCTGCAGGTGAAAGTCCACTTTCTCTGAGGTCAGAAACAAAGCCTGTTTTGAGAGGAAGCTGCCCCCCTGACAACACAATGTGAGAAAGTGCCATCTTTCTTGCATGGTATGTCCCCACTTTTTGCTGAATTGCTGATGTGTTCTGAGTGTGCTCTGGGCTCCTGCCAATCAGGTGCCCAGGGCCTGTGTTCCTTCCCTAAAGCTGTATTGAAGCTCAAACCCAATTGGCATCTCTGACCACATGCCAGACCCTGGTAAATGGTACCCCAGGTACCCAGGGCATTGTGACCAGAGAAGACCCCTAAGGGATCCAGCAATTCTTGTGCCACCCTTAGGTGCCCTGCACCCTGACACCCACACACTGCCTTTGCAGACTGAGTCTCCTGGTGCAGAACTAAACAAAGAGTCCACATGGCACACATCCCTGTGTGCCATGCCCACAAACCCACTGCCTTTGCATACATCAGTCACCCCTCTAGCTGGGTGCCCTACACCAGTGGTGTGAGCACAGGTGCATGAGCCCTGTGCCCCTATAGTACCGAGGACCATTCCTGGGCACTGTAAGTGCAGTGATGCCATTAGGAGTATATTGTGCTGGGAGGTTGTCATTACGAACTCCACAGCACCATAATGGCTACACTGAAGAGTGACAAGTGTGATATACAATTTCTCAGCACATTAAACCCGCACTGATGCCAGTATGGGATTTAATGTAAAATGCACTACAGAGGGCATCTTAGAGATACCCCCTGAAACGAACCTACAATCCACGTCTATCTGAGAGGCTGCCTAGGCTGCCACACAGCAGACATGTTGCTGGACCCTGGGTGGAGAGCCACCCGCTCTCCTGGGCCTGCAACAATGCACATCCTGGGCGAGGTGCTAGGTCTCCTCCCCCAGGATGGGCAGGAGGAAGCTTCAAAGGCATGTTGCCTTTGTGAGCTTCTAAAGACCACTTGCTGTACTCAGCAACTGGTCCCCACCAGTTAGGACCCCCACTCGGGCGGGAAATTCTACGTCAGGAAGGGGGGTGTGCCAGCCTGTGCCAACCCCACCCCTAAGGTAGGAGAGGCGAGGTGAAGTACAACTCCGGGCCCCTACCATCTTGAAGATGGTGAGCCCTGTCCAATCAGAGATAGGCTCCTGCCCCCCTCCCACAGGAGAGGGGCAGAATACGGGGTGTACTCACCCCCTGCCCATCCCCACCTGTAAGGCCCCTAAAATTAGTATTTAGGGGCACCCTGAACCTTCCTTCCTCAGATGCCGATTTCGGAACAAGAAAGAAGGCCAAGAAGAAGAAGACCTACCGTGCAACTGCTAGCAAGACAACGACACCAACTGACTTGGCTCCAGCCCTACTGGCCTGTCGATCCTTGAACCTGCTCCTGCTAAATCCTGGTGTCTCCTGTCGACAGCAACCTCAAGAACCCGGGAGGACCTGCCTGCCTTGACCTTCTTAGAGACTGGGACTCCCACGAGCAGTGGCTCTGCTCAAACAGCAATACCCCTGGTGCCAGCCAGGAACCGCGAATCCAGCCCCCTCTGCACCCGACGAGTGCGGCTTTTGCCCGAGTGGACAAAGACCCCGAGGATGCTCCCTCCGGCGATTCTGACCTGGAATCCAGTGTCCAAAGACCCTCCTCGACGACCCACACAACGCCTGCAGACTCAGAACCGGGTACCCCCCCCCCCCCAACCGCGACCAGCAGAGGGTAAGATTTCCCGACGTCCAAAGACACCCCTGCACCCGGCGCACCCCGGCCACCTGTGCCCACCTCCGGGGTGCCTACCTACCCTCCAAGATCCCAACTTACTCCTCATTTTCTTCCATAGGAAACCATCAACTATTTTTCTGTGAAATTTCTTTCAAGTGTCAATTTTTGCAAACTACAAATATTCTGTAGAAATCGTACCAACTACCAAAACGTAATTACTTACCTGTTTTAGATAGAGGTCCCAGTGCTGAACCCACGAGTCCAGTACTGGATTGCAAAAGTGATGTGAACCTACTGTACCTGCAAATTGAATTTCCTTCCATAGAATAACATTGGTAATTTCAACTGAAAAAGTTTGTCAACTTTTAAAATACAATATTATTCCTTAAAAATCACTACTGTAACCAAAACGCTTTTACTTAACTGGTTACAGAACATGTCCCAGGACTGAATCTACAAACTACACTTCCCATGATACACAGGGAAGAGGAGTAAACAAAAAAGTACATGGTAACAGCCAATCACAAGTCCCAAATACAAAGTCCAATCGGGGCCAAGGAAGCCCAACATAGTCCATCAACTGTGTTCTCTCCTCCTCTTTCTTTGCTGCTACGCAGCAAGATAAGTACTCTTCAGTTTCTTTAACTGTCTAGTGCTCTGCTTTGGTGTTTTTTGTGCTCAGTATTGTTCCTTGCTGATGGTTACACTGTTAATTTGGTTACACTGCTATCTTGGTGATATTTATATTGCTGTTGCGTTTGTTTGGCTGCGGTCGGCGCTGTTTTACATCGAGGCTTCTTGGCGGTGACTGCTCCGGTTTTTATTCCGCGGGCCGGCGCCGTCACGCCCTATAACGTTTTTCGTTCGCTGTGACGCTTGGCGTCTCTGTTTCCGCCTCCCACGGCAGGGGCTGCGCCGCGGGGAGGCAAGCCGCGGGTACGGTCGCGTCCGTACCTACGCGGCTGAGTTGCTGGTTGGTGCCTGGTCCTCCCGCCGTTAGAGGGCGCGGAGGTTTTGACGAGAGTGGCGCGACGTTTAAGCTCTCTTCAGGGCGTTTTCAAACGTTGCGCCTCAGTCATCGCAGCGGGCCCTGGTCTGAGGTTGACGCCGGAAGGTGTAGAGCGGCAAGGCAGCAATTACTAACAAAACGCCTTGCTGCTCCTTGGTTTTTCTACGGTCTCCCTCGCGCCCAATCACTCGTATTTGAGAGAGAGACAGTAGTCCACTGCGGTGGGTTGAACGCATCGTGATAAGAGGTCTTGTACTCATTAGCGCTGCAGCTAGGGACTTCACCCAGACCAGTTCACCCTTCTCCAGGGGGGGTTAATCCTACAATTTCTGTGCCAGCATTTAGTCCCTCAGGCTTGCATCCGGTAATTGGTGGTGTTTACCGCTTTTAAAAAACATTCAGGTTGCCACCCAACCTTTTGAGGCCTTTGTGTTGGGCCCTCCGGGAGTTACCTCTCTGTATTTAGGAGCCTCCCAGTATGGAGTATTACGAAGATTACAATGATAGTAGGAAGACCCCCTCGCTAATATACCCTTGGGAGACGCCTTTTATGAGGCGGTAGAAACTTCTATCTATAGGGCAGTAGACCAGGCCATGTCCCCATTAGAGGATAGGCGTTCCCGGCAGATGCAGCAAGCCTTTACCCAACTGTCCCAACAACGGGCCCCCTTGCCCCAGGCCTCTTCAGTACAGCTCAGGACGCTATGTGTTCCTCGCCACCTAAGCAGGGGTGGACATTGAAACTTTTGATCGCATTCGGCAGGCTTTCCTCGCCAGTCGTCCTGCGCCCCTTCCTGGGTTACCCCCTGCCCCGGCCCCAGTACCGGTACCGGATCCAGCACCCGCCCAGGCGGTTCCGATTCCTCAGGCCCTCCCTGGTACCTCCCAGGATCCCCCGAATACCTTGGATATGTTGGATCCAAATGACATTGGGCACCCGAGATCCTCTGAGTGGTCACCAGGCGATGAGGTTTGCGGCCTATGTGGCCGCCCATATTCGCCGTCCCCTAGAAAAAGAGGGGCGGAATGTCCTCGCCCCTCACTGGATGGTAAGGTCGCCCTTACGCCCGAGATAGATCCCCGGATGGGCACTTTCCTCCAGAGGTTTATAAGAGACCCCAAGAAGGGCATAGATAGATCCTGGCGGGCCTGCCAGGATAAACTCCTGGACTCTGTGCCCAATTACAAAGAATCTAGATATGGCTGAAGAGGCTAAGGAGTCAGGATCCATCATCTCTCCCGAGACCTTGTCCGGCTGGGCTCAGTGAGTCATCATATTTATGTGCAACGCTAACTGTGCCCTCCCCACAGAACGCCGCCGGTCCCTTCTTATCAAAATCGATCCACAGCTCGGGGACCTGGCAGATTCTGAGGCGGGCCCTGTCGCTCAAGGCGGGCTGTTTGGAGAGACCTTTGTTAAGGAGTTGGGCTTGTGAACACTTTCACTTCTTTAGACCGGGCTCAGTCGACCATCAAGAAGTTGTTTCCCCATGTTTTTCGCTGGGCCGGCCGAGGAATGGGCCGCACGGCCTGTCGTCAGCAACGCCAGACGAATCAGAAGGGCTCCGGACAATACCAAGGTCAGTCCAGATTTGGTAACTTTTACCCCACGTGAGGGAATCGGGGCAAAGGCAGAGGTTACCGTGGAGGAACCACAACTTCCAGCCCAGGTGAGAGTTCTCCCTTCTACCCTCCAAAAATAGGAGGGCGGTTGGCGGGGTGTTTTCAGGCATGGTTAACTGTTACGGAAGATGCTTGGGTCCTGCAGACAGTCCGGGGTTTCCATATAGAATTCGAAGGGACCCCGGTGCAGAGGTTTTCCCTGTGGCCCATTCAGTTTACAGCACAGGATACCATCCTAGTGGACGAGGAAGTTGGGTCCCTTCTCAGGAAGGGCGCTATCACCCTTACTTCACGACATCCCGAAGGGTTTTTGAGCAAGATCTTTTTGGATGACAAGACCGATGGTGGCAAGAGGCCGGTGATCAACCTAAGCAAGTTCAATCAATGGCTGGTTTATCTCCAATTCAAGATGGAGGGGATCCACCTCCTCCGAGACGTACTCCGTCCTTTCGACTGGATGGTCCGTCTGGATCTCAAGGACGCGTACCTGGTGGTGACGATTTTTCCTCCCCACCGCAGATTTCTACAATTCCTGTAGAACGACCGTACTTACGAGTTCAACTCTCTCCCCTTTAGCCTTTCTTCAGCCCCTTGGTGTTTCACCAAAGTGCTCAAACCAGTGGTGGAGTTTCTGCGGGCCAGGGGTGTCAGGATGATCGTTTATCTCAACGACCTTCTCTAGATGGCGTCTTGCCCCCCGCGTCTCTTGCATCACCTTCAGATGGCAATCTCACTACTCCAGGACCTCGGGTTTGTAATCAACAAGAAGAAATCGCCGTTACAGCCTGTTCAGGCCATTACATTCTTGGGATTCGTGATAGACTCCACCGAATCCACTCTCAGCCTTCCGGGCAGGAAGGTGACCAAGATTCGACACGAGCAGCGTCGGGTTTTGGCAAAGCCGCTCATTTCCCTCCGACAGCTGGCTCGGGTGCTAGGCCTTTTGTCGGCCTCCATCAAAACCATCTTCCCGGGCCCCCTCCATTACAGGGCCTTGCAACACCTGAAAGGTTTTTTCCAACGGAAAGGGTATCCGTACTCTCACAAGGTACCCTTGTCCGACGAGGCCCGCTCCGAGATCCAGTGGTGGTTGGATCACATGGAGGCCTGAAACGGAAGGGCAATTTTTAGTTCCGCTCCAGATATGGTCATAGAATCAGACGCCAGCAGGCTCGGCTGGGGCGCCAGGTGCGGAGACCTTTCTAAAGCAGGGTTGTGGTCTCCCAAAGAACAGAAGTTACATATAAACTGTTTAGAACTTCTGGCGGGGTCATTCGCGGTGCGTTGCTGGACAAAAGATTCAGTACAGTCGCGTGTAGTCCTGAAAATGGACAAAGTCTCAGCGGTCCGTTATGTCAATCAGCTGGGGGGATCCAGGTCGAAGGCCTTATCGGACTTGTCGAGCGAGTTTTGGCAGTATTGCCTCAATCATCAGGTGTCTGTCAAGGCGGAATACCTCCCGGGCCGGGACAATCTGGAAGCAGATTTCCATTCCCGCCATTTCAGAGACTCCAGTCTTTGGCGGCTGGATCCTTCAGTTTTTGCAAGGTTGAACGCCCTTTGGGGCCCATTTTCGGAGGACCACTTTGCGTCCAGGCTGGATTACCAAGTTCCCCGATTTTTCAGTTGGCATCTAGACCCCCTAGCAGCGGCAACGGATGCGTTCCTCCAAAATTGGAGCCTGGAGCCGAGCTACGCGTTCCCTACGTTCGCGATAACGAGGGTTATGGCCCATGTCCGTCGGCAATTGGCGGATTTGATCATCGTCACTCCCCTATGGAGGTCTCAAGTATAGTTTCCAGTTCTTCTGGAACTTTCTTGGGATTTTCCAATCCTACTCCCCCATTTTCAGAATCTTCTCTCCGGACGGGTCTCTGCACCCTCTGTGTCCACGAGTTCTCCAAGACACATGGCGTGGCGGATTTCAGGGGTAGATGAGAAGCCCCTGGCCTTTCGCGAGAGGCTGAGAGCTTTATCTCTAAGGCATGGGTAGACAGCACTGTCAAAAGATACCGGTCTGCATGGAGCAGATCGCCACGTTGGTGTGTACAACGGGGTTTTGATCCCTTGGTCGCAGATATGGTCCACATTGTGAATTTCCTGGCCCAGTTGGCCTTGGAGGGTTTGGCCTATAGGTTTGTCAATATCTTTAGATCGGCCATCTCTTCTGGCCAAGTCCCGGTTGACGGATCTCCAGTGGGTGAACCCCCTTTGGTCTGCAGGCTTTTGGGCTGAATTTGGTTGTCTCTGCCGGAGCCCCGCTATTCTGCTCTCTAGGACGTGAATCGGGTTGTTAACCTTTTCTTGTTGTGGCAACCAAATAGATACCTTTCTAGGAAGGAACTATCGGCGAAGTTGGCTATGCTTCTGTGTCTCATTTCTTGTAGGCGGGTGTCGGACGTCTGAGAGTCAGGATTTTTTCTCCGGACGGAGCTACTTTCACCCTACTCAGACGCACAAAGTGCCATTCCAGATCCATTTCCTACCCTCAATTTCCGGATTCCCGAAGCTGTGTGTGGTCAACTGTCTAAATGCCTATGAGGAGATGACTGTAGAATACAGACCTCCTGGTGAGAGACAGCTTCTTATTTCTTTGCGCAAGCCTTTTAAGGCAGTCTCTTCACCCACTATAGCCAGATGGGTTCGCTGGGTGATGCAGGAAGCAGGCATCAGTCTTAGCCAGTTTGGCGCACACTCCGCGAGAGGTGCCGTGGCATCAAAGGCTTTCAGCCTAGGGGCGTGTTTAGAGGATATTCTTAACGCTGCCGACTGGTCCTCGCACTCCACGTTCAAACGGTTCTATTTTAAGCCAATTTTGAACGCGGCTAATTTGGTTGCAGGCAAGCTTTGAGCAAGCATAATCCTCGCCTCCAGTCCTGACATAGAATGAAAAATTTCCTAGCTAACGTAACAGAAAGTTTCAATTCGATTAAGGACTCGGAGGCGAGGATTATCCCTCCCTGAACTCCTGGAGGAGATCCCTCCCCCTATTACAGTAAGTAAAATGAGTTTAGTAACATGAGTTTGTGAACTTCTATAATGTATCATATCTGAGCATGCAGTTTGCTTTCAGTTTGTTGGTAAAGACAGTTTGTTGGTAAAGACTTTTTGTCTCTCTACCATTTCCTCTGGTAAAGATGTTCTTCTTATCCCCAGGCTCGGATTCTCACATGCAAGATTCCTGAAGAGTAAGAGGATGTTGGGCTATGGGCTCAGAAAGAGGAGGAGAGAACGCAGTTGATGGACTATGTTGGGCTTCCTTTGCCCCTATTGGACATTGTATTTGGGACTTGTGATTGGCTGTTGCCATGTACTTTCTTGTTTACTCCTCTTCCCTGTGTTTCATGGGAAGTGTAGTTTGTGGTTGTCTTCGCTGCTATGCAATAAAGTGGAGAAAGAAGGCATAATCCTCCCCTCCGAGTCCTTAATAGAATTGAAACTTTCCGTTAGCTAGGACATTTTTCATTGCATATAACTAGAAATTCCCATTGAGCTCAATGTTGCATTGTGTTTGAAAATGTGTTGCCTATTGCAACAAACTGTAACTATTGCTTTCAAAAAGTAGATTGCCTATTTGAAAAGTATTTAACTAAAGTAATCCATTCTGAGAAAGAATATTTTGATACCTTGTTGGTTTTAAAATAAAACAATGATATATTCTGATACAAAACAATTGGCCTAGAGTTCAGTTCTTGAATGTGTGAGACAATTTGCTGACTGAGTGTGTACAACAAATGCTTTACACTGTCCTCTGATACTGCCTTACTGCTCGACCAAGCTACTACTTTAGAGAGTAAGGTTATATCCAACTTTAGCCTCTGCCAAACATCTGGGACCTGGGGACTCTATACACACTGTACCTTACTTTGGTCCAGTATATATAGAACCTCTTTCCTACACACAACCTCAGATTTGTCTGACAAAAAAAAGAAAGACAAAGAAGAGCCGAAGAAGTGAGAACTGTAGACTATCTGCGGACCCTTGGTGCCAAACCCTTCCTGCCTGCTTCTGTAATTGTGACGTGGGGGACCCGGACTCGGGACCCCCTGGCCTGCCTATTCATGTGTTTCCTCTTTTTACACAGCACACAGACTCATGGAAAACCCCTGACGTGGTCAGCTGCCTTCCTGTGCTGGACAGTGAGGGACCCTGTTCCTTTAAGTGGGTGGACCCGGAGCGTAGACCCGCCTTCAACAGCTCGGTAAAACCCTGCCCTGAAACCAGACAGGTGTGTGTTACACCTGGAGGAGGAGAGTGGAGACTGGAGTGAGAGGACGGAGCAGAGCGGCGAAGTAGCGAGGACGGAGAGGAGCGGAGAAGGAGCGAGGACGAAGAGGAGCGGAGAAGGAGCGAGGACGGAGAGGAGTGGTGGAAGATCGAGGACGGAGTGGAGCGGAGGAAGAGCCAGGACGGAGAGGAGTGGTGGAAGATCGAGGACGGAGTGGAGGAAAGAGAGAGCGACGAGCCGAGCGGGAACAGGCAAGACCAGACCGAACCTGGAGCGGAGAACAGAGGAGTCAGCCCTACGGAGCAGCGCGACTGCCACCGCATCGCCCAGCCACGCTTCCCGGGAAGTGTGGCTAGGATAGGTACGGTCTCGTTTCCTGAGTTGGGCGGGACGTAATCGGGGCAAACCCCCTTGAACCATACAGGGCACCGCTGACAACCACCCCCCCCCCCTCCCTTCACAGTCCCTCACGAATAGCGGGGTAGATAATTTGCACGCGTGTGTCCTCACCACCCCTCCCTTACCATTGTTCGGCAGACCAGCCGAGTAATACTGTTTTTCTTTTCACTTTTTGATAAACACCGCCCGGACCCCACGCGACCACGGCGGAAGCACGGACTACGCCTCCCAGAAGACACCGGGAGACGAGACGACGGGGCGGAACCCGAGAGGCTGCTGAGGAGGCTGCAAACCTTCTCCCCTTCTATCGGATATAAAGCGGAGACTGTACAAAATAATAAAACCCGCACTACCTAAAACCCCTTTGTCCGTGGATTTGTCCGGCGACCCACCTGAAACCCCACAGTAATGCTAATCGCGACTTGTCTTGTAGCTGTGCATCCTCCAAAAGCCTCCGAGAGATGCAAGCACTTCACCAACCAGCCATCATCTCAATTGAATTAGAGGAGGCACTTCCCTGCAGGCGCCAACCGCAACATCCAATTCACCATTCTGCTGACCACCGGGTCCACCGATGCAGCAGCCAACCAGGAGGCGGTCACTGTGTTCCAGAGGGTCCGATCAGTCTTCCCACCAAGTTTAGAGAGTCCAGGTTCCCCAGGAGCAGCCTTGCACCAATACCCGGGGTTCCAGACTAATAGCAACAACCAGCACTTGGTTGAAGTTAAATCTGGGCTCCGACACCACAAAGACCAACTAGCCGATGAGGGATGTCAGTATCGCAGAGGTCAGCACCGGGAATGGCCCAGATGTCCTGGTTTGTCTCCTACAGGACTGACCGAGAACCATGAGCACCTATGATGCACGGGAACGGCCTACCAAAACCCTTAGCACCTTAGCTCCACAGCCCCGAACACCGACTGTGCCCCCTTGCTCCCAAGACCCTCACAAACTGAGTCCTCCGTTGGAAGCTCCAGGACTTGTCCCAAATTCCCCCTCTGCAGCCAGTTTTGAGATGGCCCCCTCTGTGCCTACAGAGTAGCGTGCAAGGCTACCAACCCGTCTAGCACCTCCGCAACCGGACACTCCAGGTAACTCCAAACAAATGGTGAGTCTTGGGACCTTGGCACCCAAGCACCCCCCTCCGCCCCATTTTTAACTGATTTTATTAAAAACAAGTACAGTTTACATCAAGATATTGCGGTACTCCTGTAAGGGCGGCTGAAACACCCCAGGTGCCCTATAAAGCAATATATGCATATATAGATGAAAGGAGACATACAATTCTATGCAAACAACCATCCCTTCACCCACGATCGAAAGGTGAAGATACACGAGTCTAGTCGGGCAACAAAACCACAAAGCACTATAAAAAGAGAGAGAATCAACCAATGGAGTTCATCCTCCCACCCTGCTCCCCCCTCCCCCGACCCCATTGTCAAGAAAGATAGAAGCCCTCTCTCCCAACTAGCAGTCCACAGCACACAAAGAGAAGCAGCGCAAGGTGTCATGTCTAGCCATCAGTAGCCTGATCAGATGGAGTGAGCACAGCCCTTAATCTAGTCAAGTAGTCATTCCACTGTTCCATAGGACTACACCTCCCATCTTGGGCCCTGGCAGCAGCTTGCACCGAAAGCCCTGTAGATGCCCAATGGACCACACCCGTCTGCCACATAGTGACAAGTGGGGCAGTCACCGCCTTCCATGACATGGCGATGCAACATTTTGCTAATACAAGTACTAGGTCCTGAAATCCCCATTACAGTTTCGTCCGTTTCCTCACTACCCCAGAATGGAGGAGGCAGTGCACGGAGTCACACAGCAAAATAGAGCTGGTGGTGTCTGATATACAGGAGGCCACTTTTTGCCTGAAGTCTACTATTACTAGACAGAGCCACACCATATGAAGAAAGTCTGCATCAGCCTGTTTGCATCTGAGGCACACCGTCCTTGTGCCTGGGTAGATTTTCAGGTTATCTGAGGAAAACCATATTTGGTGTAGATTGTTAAACTGTATAAACCGGAATTGAGCATTCTGCGCTATTCTGATGGACCCCAGGTACCTCTGCCAGGCATCGTCCTGTAGCTCCATCAACAGCTTCTTCTCCCACACGTCTTATGGGTAGGGAATTCAACACCTGTATTATCACTTCTCAAGGCTCCATAAATGTAGGAAATAACACTTTCCAATCTAGTTAAGGTAATATTCAATTACAATGGGCAATCTATCCGTGCCAGATCCCTATCGAGGTTATATTGTCTCCCCGCCACCCCTCGAAAGCAGAATATAGAAAAAACTGACCTGGACCAAAGGTGCCCCCTTCCATTAGACCTCCGAAGGTGCGGAGTCTTCCCTCCACTACCACATCCCCCCATGTCTCGTAACCAGCTGTGGTCCATGTGTGTACCTGGTAGACTGCCCTCAAACATCTACCATGGTTTATGTATTTCCTCCAATACCATGTCACCACCTTCAATAAAGCGTTTGGACAGTGAGGTAGGAGGGGGGTGGAGGGGGTCCAAGAACCACAATGGAGCGTCCCCAAGGTCAAAGCCCAACAGATCTCTTTCAGGATTAGAAGTGTCATGCAGCCATCAGATCACCCACTGGAGTTGTGCCGCGGCATTGTAAATCTCGTAAATGGGAGCTCCCAACACCCATCCTCCAGCTTAGCATATAAAGTGCCCATCTTTACTCTAAGCCTTTTGTTAGTCCAGATCAGAGATACAAGCAAGCACAGCAAGTCTATGAAGAATGATTTCTTAAAAATCAGCAGGAGTACTGTTAAAAAAAAAAAAAAAAAAAAAAAAAAGGGAGTCGGGAGGTATCAACATTTTGGCAATAGAACCTCTCCCCTGGATAATAGGGGTAGCTCTGTCCGGAAGAGCAGCGACTGCCGGATCGAGGGCAGGCCTTGCCCAGATTCCCTTCCACAAGGTCGTGCTCTAAGTGGTAGATATGGACTCTTAAGTATTTGAATGTGTCATATTTCCTTGGTAAGGGGGTGTTCCCTCTGGAGTGGCGTTAAGTGTTGGGTATCCGTAACAAAGGAAATAAACACTATTTTCCCCAACTGACCTGCAGCCCAGAGATGTGGCCAAAGGCATCCAAAGCAGACATGGCAACTGACAGAAGTGTTGGGTCTGCCTTCAGATTAATCAAAGTATCATCAGCATACATGGAGACTATATTAGGGTGATCTTCTACTGGATAACCCCCATGTACAAATATATTCTGTAGCATACAGGCTAGTGGCTCCATTGCCAGGGCAAACAGCAAGGGGGACAAGGCACAACCCTGCCAGGTGCCGTGCTAAACAGCAAGGCTGACCGATATGATGCAACCTGTGTGTACCCTTGCTCTGGCAGTTTCATATAAGATCCGTACCCATTTGGAGGGATGGGGGGTGAATTGGCTCCCAGGCAAAGCGTCAACAATACAATTTGTAAATAAGTCCACCCTAAGGTTTCCAATGCCTTCTCAATGTCTAGTGAGGCCACCCAACCTTGAGTATCAGTCTGGCACACCCAATTCATATTACTGAATAACTGGCAATGGTTTAGGAAAGTGTTCCTGCCCAATATGAACCCATTATGATCCGAGTGGATCTCGGTATGTACCACAGGAGTCAATCTGTTCACCAGGATATCACTTAACACCTTGTAGTCAAGATTGAGTAACGAAAGTGGACAATAGAATGCCACCTCAAATGGCTCCCTTCCAGGTTTCAGGAGCACCGTTAGTAAGGCTTCCCGCATGCTGTCTGAGAGTCTGCCCTGGTCCTTGGCTTTTTCGCATACTCCTAGTAGTCAAGGGGCTAGCGAGGCCTAAAACTAGCATAGAACTCTATGGGCAATCCATCTATGACAGGCGTTTTGCCCCTAGCTATCTGCTTAATTGACCTCTTCAAGCGTCAGGAGGGCATCCAATTCCTGCATCAGTAGCGGGTTAAGAAGGGGCATCTCAAGGAGGCGTAGCTATGTGGAAATGGCAGCTTGGTGCACACCCGGGGGCACCTGGTAGAGTTTGAATTTGAATTTTAAAAAATTTATAAAGCGCACTTCTACCATGCGGTTTCATGGCGCTAGTAGGAAGCTGAGATTACCGGGGAGGGACATAGGGTTTAGGATGAGAAGGCTTGGTGAAAGAGATAAGTTTTGAGGATCCTGTAATAACCTTCAAATCTCTATTAATGTTCAATTGGGAATTAACGACGGACCCAGACGGACCTAGTTCAGCAGCCATGCCAGTAACCAAATCGCTTTATCCCCAGGTCATATTGATGTTTAGTGATTTCTTTGAAATCATAGGCAGATCAGCGTTTTGAGGCCTCCCTACAGTCTGATTGAATAACCTCCAATTTCCAGGACCCCAGTCCGTCTCTGCCAACCGCAGCTGGTCCTCTATGTCTAGCATCTCAATTTGGAGGACTTATTTCATGCCAAACTGTGTGGACATACATGTCCCACATAACTTGTTGAAAGCAGCCCAGTCAATCCCTTCATTCAACGCTGTGCCCTCATTCTCTGTAAAGTTTCTCTCAATCTGTTCGCATTCATGAGCCAATAATTGGCGATCAGCGGGTGAGGTCTACCCTTCTGAAAGGTCACCATCAAGGGGAGTTGTCGGATAATGTTGTAGCTAAATACTCCTCCCGTCTGCATTTGGGCACCAATGCCCCACTACCATACATCAGGTCAATTCTCATGTGGATGGCATGTATGGTTGAGTAATATGAATACTTGCGGTGGAGTGGGTACCATAAGCGACCAAATATGAGCTACATACACATTATGAGCCCATTGTTGTAGCTGTTTGGTGGTGGTGTGTGTTTGCATCCTCAGAACCAGGGGAGTGAACCTATCCAGTGTGAGGTCTGGGACTTAGCTGAAGTCCCCCACACCAGAACGACGGTGACAGTAGTGAGCTGAAGAGAGCTCGTGAGACAGCTGAAGATAAAGAGCTGGCCCTCATTTGGAGCATACAATACCGCCAATGTGATGAGTTCACAAGCTAGTGTGCCTTCTGCAGGCCACTTAGCACCTTACGTCCTAAAGGGGACCTCTAAAATACGATTGCATGTACCTTTATCCAGTATGTTTCTTTCTTTATAGGAAAGCATTACCGCATTAAAAAAGCATTTGTGTGACAAATTTACTTACCGTTAAAATTTAATAACTTGAAAAGTACTTTGGTGTTGAAATATGTATAAAAATTCCTGTTATTTTTCTAACTTGGTTTTGAGTTTCTTCTTGTTTGTGGGTCTCATTTATTGACTCTGTGTGTACAACAAACGCTTAACACTACCCTCTGATAAGCCTAAACTGCTCGCCCACACTACCACAAGAGAGCATTAGGGATTATTAATTTAAGCCACTAAGGGTCGTCTGGACTTTCTACATAGGGTACCTCGTTTTGGTACACTACATAAAAAGCCAGCTTCCTACACCTTGTAATCTGGATCGTCAACTTCACCACTTCCACAGCAAGGACAGAAATGACAGCGCCACAGTGCACAACTTTTGCTGGGTTAAACTTACAGCAGCAGAGGGTGCTATGGTCATAGCTCGCTAGACCTGAACAGCTAGATCAGCGATCACGCTCTGAGACAAAATATATTTACATTTTTATTTACAGCTGTAGCACCTCGCCTTTCAAGGGTAATAACTCAACAATTCTATTAACAAGCATTTGCAATGCAATAGGTCTCGCATTAGGAAAGTTTGAGCTATTGGTATTGCAAATGACAAATATTTTAGTTATGGGTTGGTTTTGAAAATAGTGAAATTAATAGCTTTTTCATTTACAATGCCAATAGTTATAACTTTTGCAAATGTCACACCTATAACATTTGTAATTCAATATGTGTTGTATTTACGTGACTGATATTACAAATAACAATGGCTTTTATTTTTTTATATTTAAATCTTAAATAAAAGTTATTGTAATTTATAATGGCGATAGCTTAAACTTTTGTAAATAACTTTTGTGAATATTATGTTGAGTGTATTTTATTGTGACGAAAATCCAAGAACCGAAGTGAAATATTAACATCTTTTTGTGACATTTGTAATAAAGCTTGAAACATTGAAAGAACATATTTGATCCAGTTGTTGAATGGTTGCACAGATTGATGCTGTGGTGCCGCTGAGTGATGTTGTGCTGGCGACAATAGATGCTGGTGCGTTCGGTGATGCTGTGGTGCCCCTGAGTGATGCTGTGGTGATGTGATAGCTAGAGTGAGGGCGATCGATAGAGTGAGGGCGATAGATAGAGTGAGGGGTGATAGATGGAGGTTGTGTGGGGGGGGTTGTGTGGGGGGGGTTGTGTGGGGGGTGTGTTGTGTGTGGGGGGTGTTGTGTGTGGGGGGTGTTGTGTGTGGGGGGTGTTGTGTGTGGGGGGTGTTGTGTGTGGGGGGTGTTGTGTGTGTGGGGGGTGTTGTGTGTGTGGGGGGTGTTGTGTGTGTGGGGGGTTGTGTGTGTGTGGGGGGTTGTGTGTGTGGGGGGTTGTGTGTGTGGGGGGTTGTGTGTGTGGGGGGTTGTGGGGGGGTGTGTGTGGGGGGGTGTGTGTGGGGGGGTGTGTGTGTGGGGGGGGTGTGTGTGTGTGTGTGGAGGGTGTGTGTGTGGGGGGTGTGTGTGTGGGGGGTGTGTGAGTGGGGGTTGTGTGTGTGGGGTGTGTGTGGGTGGGGTGTGTGTGGGTGGGGTGTGTGTGGGGTGTGTGTGGGTGGGGTGTGTGTGGGTGGGGTGTGTGTGGGTGGGGTGTGTGTGGGTGGGGTGTGTGTGGGTGGGGTGTGTGTGGGTGGGGTGTGTGTGGGTGGGGTTGTGTGTGTGGGGTGGTGTGGGTGGGGTTGTGTGTGTACGGAGTTGTGTGTGTGTACGAGGTTGTGTGTGTGTACGAGGTTGTGTGTGTGTACGGGGTTGTGTGTGTGTACGGGGTTGTGTGTGTGTACGGGGTTGTGTGTACGGGGTTGTGTGTGTGTATGGGGTTGTGTGTATGGGGTTGTGTGTGTATGGGGTTGTGTGTGTATGGGGTTGTGTGGGTGAGGGGTGTGGGGGGTGTGTGTGGGGGGTGCGGGGTGTGGGGTGTGTGTGGGGGGTGTGGTGTGTGTGTGTGTGTGTGTGTGTGTGTGTGTAGGGTTGTATGTGTGGGGGGTCTCGGTGTGTTGTGTGGGGTTGTGTGTGCGGGGGGATTGTGTGTGTGGGGGGTTGTGTGTGGGGGGGGTTGTGTGTGTGAGAGTGTGGGGGGAGGGGGTGGAGGGGTGTGGGGGGTCTGGGTGTGTGTGTGTGTGGTTGTGTGGGTGTGTGTGTAGGGTTATGTGTGTGGGGGGGTCTGTGTGGAGTTGTGTGTGGGGGGTGTTGTGTGTGGGGCCAGATGCGTTTCAAGATTTTAATGAATTCCAGAGCAACTGGTTTGTCCTTAAATGTCACAACGAGTGTTTTCAACGTTCTATTTAATTTGATGCGCAGCTTGTAATCAATGAATAATTATCTGAGGACTTAATGCAGTAAAGATGCGCAGAGTATGAGGTGAAGATAAGGGGGCAGAGAAATTAGGGGGACTCGGAATGTCGAAGCAAAAGTAGCATTTAAATACTAAAAGCAAAACTAATTATCTTACAAAAACTTAATCAATATTGATTTCTAAACTAACCGTAAAAGCAGTAAGATGAAAAAAGCACATATAGGCAAGTAATATTATAAACTGAAATTCACACTTGAGCGGTTCTTTTAAGAGAGATTCTCCTACTACAAACTACTACACCTCCCACGTAACAGAAATAAAAGCACAAGAGAGCATTTTTTTCAGGTGCATGCAACATTGGGTTGTCACAAGTTAAAGGTATCCTTACATGTGCAAATGCCAATATACCACCATCCAACTCAAAAAGGGCCCCAGATTTCTTGTGGAAGTATTTCACCGGACAGTGCTCCACCACATCGCCAATTCGTTCACTAGAAAGTTGTCGCAAAGAGTTCCCAGGCTGCAGGAATGGCTGGCGTAGGGTCAATCCAATGACCTTGGTCTCTGGGTGGACGTAAATAATGCATGCTTTTACCTGAGAAAAGAAAACCCAATGCATCAGTTGCCAGCATTCTTCAATGCGGTTGGGGACGGATGGTGGCAAAATCTGTTTCGCCCTTTCAGGGGGTTTTTCATATTTAAATGCATCACTTTTTTATTTTCTAGACAGAGCCTCTTGTGCAGAAGGTGTTTGCATTTGAAGACCCTCTCATTCGGTAAATTAGATGGTTTGCGAATTCTAAAATCCATTTTTAAATGTTCGGAACCCATTTAACGATTCAAAAGTAATTTTCAGAATTGTTAGATGGGTTTAAGAAACCACTATGGATCACTATTTGGATTGGGCATATTAGTGAAAAATCTGCTAAATATAATAAAAAAATGAAATAAAAAAATGTAAAGATTGCTTTCTTAAAATCAATCAGACACTGGTCTACTGACTACAGCAGGCCACCATCCCTGTGAATGTGACCTATCATAGTGGACTGCAGCTTACAACCTACCTCAGGAATATCGATGAGGTATGTTGAATTGCGGCCCACTACGATTTTGCATTTTAGAATCGACTCATTGGTACATAGGTCAGTTTGCAAAATACCAATCCATTCATTAGCAGTCGCTGTGCAAATCGTGACCACTTTTACAGAATCGATTTTAGTACATTCAAAATAAGACATTGCAAATAGCGATTCGTTAAGTGCCACAATTTACGATTTCTTATTTCAAATCTTTGTACATGAGGACCTTAATAAAAGAATTGCTGATATGAAAGGCAAACTAATTATTGAACTTTTTGTGCTTTCAAGATATAATATAAAAATGTTATAAACTAGATTAAATAAAGGTTTGCTGATTTGTCATAGCAAGTCATTTTCCTCACTCACCATTTGATCCTTCTGGTATGCACTGGATCTCTGCGGATCCAAGTGCAGAAAGTCAACAGTCCCAATGAAAGACAGGAAGGATAGAGTTATTCCATCAGGGGCCACCTAAAACAAATATGAAAATTATCTTAGAGAAGAAATATTAGCTTGCCATCACAAGTGAAATCTTTTTTTTTAAAACGTAATTACATTTTTGATTATTCAACAAACATTCTTGTAGTTGGGTACTAAATGCACAGCTACGCACATTTGTGGCGCTCATAACTGGGGAACAATTAACAAACTAGTTATATATAACAATGCATGCTCACAATATTACTAAGGATGGCCTCACTCCAACTACTCATAACAGCAGACTATTTTTCCAGCCCACAGTGCCCAATACATTTACTGTTAACTATTGCTAACTCACCAGTTATATCACTATATTTAGCGGGTACATGATCTAGCGACTTCTAAATGCTGTGGTTTGATCAATAATTCGCTAAGAAGCAAGGAACGAGAACCTGCAATGGTAGGGTTAGAAGTATGCATTTATAGGGGTATAAAGCCATCGGCATCTGTGAAGGTAGCCAGGCATTACATCCATTAGTTAGCAATGTGTTTTACACTTTTTATGGACCCCCCTCAATCCCTCAGCTCATATGGCAGCCCCCTTAAACATAGCCCAGTTCTTCACCTCTCTTTTCCACCTACTGCTGGGTGGCCCTTCTAGTGACTGCCAATGTCGTGCTATGAACTTGCAGGCAAGGACAAGACAAAACACAAACTACATCAAATATATACACACCGCCAATAAGCAATTTAGGCAATTCGTTTCTAAAATATATGACTCAATTTAAAAATAAGTTGTACAATATTTAATTAGGAGATGACAAATTCAAATAAGGAAGCTTTGTACAGTGTAATTTATCGTTCAGATCTCCAACAAGCATTTACAATGCAATGGTTTCGCCTTTGTTAAAGTTTGTGCTTTTGGTATTGCTTTTGACAAATGGTCTTTTCTAACTTCTTTGAATTATGTGTAAAACGTTGATGTGTTTTACTTTACACAGAAATATGGAGTGCCTCTCTGGAAAACACCCTCTCTGCACACGCCCTCTTTACACATGCCTTATCTTCACTTGCCCTCTCTACACACAGCCCTGTGCAGAGAGATCATATGGAGAGAGGCATGTGCATAGAGGCCGTGTGTTGAGAGGCTGTGTGCAGTGATAGCGCATGTTGAGAAGGCATATGCAAAGAAGAGTGGGGAGGATACAGAGGTAGGGTAGGAAGGCGAAAATGCAAGGAGTGGGAGGTCAGAAAATAGTGGGAGAGCAAGAGAGAGGACAGAAGGGAAAGGGAGGGCATGTAGGAGGGCAGGAGTAAGAAGGAAGAGAGGTCAAAAGGAAGAGAGGGCAGGAGAGAGAGGGAAGGCAAGAAGGAAAATAGGCAGAAGGGAGAGGGAGGGCAAGAAGGAGTGGGAGGACAGGAGGGAAGGTAGGAGTGTGTGAGAGAGGGCAGAAAGGAGAGGGCGGCAGGTAGGAGAGGGAGGGCGGGAAGGAGAAGGAGGGCTAGAGGAGGAGAGGACAGGAAAGAGAGAACAGGAGAGAGATGGAGGACAAGAAGGTGAAAGAGAGCAGAAGAGAGAGGTGGAAAGGGAGGGCAGGAGGGAGTAAGAAGGCAGAAAAGAGAGGGATGGCAGGAGAGAGGGAGCAGGAAGGAGGAGAAAACCCAGTCCACTACCAATGAAGGAAGCACTGAAATCCCAAAACGTCAAAGTGCAAAAAAATACACGCCTACTAAAGAACCTTGGGGCCATATTTATGAAGGCCTTGCGCCACCGGTGCGTCACTTTTTCCCATGTTAAAAGTGACGCACCGGTGGCGCAAGGCCTTCATAAATAAGGCCCCTTGACTCTTGACCGTTAAATGATGAGCTCCTTTTTTTCTTGGTTAAATACTTTATTGCATGCTAAAAACCCTGGCCTTTTATGTTCCAAGTGGAGTCCATAGGAGAGTTCATGAGGACAGTTAAACATAGGAGCGGGGTTCCAGGACCCGAAAAACAAAATGCGTCGGATGTTCTCCTTTGCCACTAATAACGAAAAGCAATTCATCGAAACCAGATCAGGAGGCATGAAAGTGCGAGCATCAGTCTCTAGTGTGGCCCCGTGAAGGTACCGTTTTCCCTTCTGTGTGCAGCCAACATTTGGGTGTAGATACGTCATTTGGTTCTGACCCCACCCCTCCATTGAGGATGAAATTGTATAGCGTTGTCAGTATCTATAAAGAAACCAGGTCATTTCCTTAAAATGGAAACCGGCATCTCAGCATTTTCTTTGAACTAAAAAGCATGGCTGACAAAGGAGAAGGGTACATAGTGCAAAGCTATAATCGGCTAGAACACATGCCAGATGAACTGAACGAAAGAAAGAAACACACACCAAGGCCCCAGGAAGAGCTTTGTTTTTTGTCGTGTTTTCCAAGTAAAAAGAGCACTTGTAATTAGGAGTTAATTCATGTAAACAAAACTTTGTGAGGCCATAAATCACATTGTTATGTTTAACACCCTCTCCCTCTCCCTCTGCCAGAACAGCACCACTGCAGGGCCTTTCTGAAAGAGGGTGGAGGTGATAAATGAAATGTAAAAAAAAGACATTTCCTCCAAGACATGAAACACCCGAACGCGCACAAAGACACAAGTGCATGCAGCGTGTGTATATATCACAAACTCATATTAAAAATAAACAATTAATAGCAATACAGCTCAGCTGTAACGGGAGGCTGCTGACGGCTTATTTCTTTTGTTGGCATTTTAGAGGCAGCGCGCGAGAACAATTAAATCCTAACAAAGTGCACAGGATGTTCTTGTTGCAGAAACTGAGCTATTTCAAAAAAATATGCATGACAGAAATGTTCATAGAAACAGAAGTTGTTGTTTAGCGAACACGACCAGTAACATCGGCAGTGCGGGGAATGTGTTGGCTAGCAGCCTCACATACATTATCTGACTTTGAAAGGGCATGGAGAATCTATACACAAAATTCAATTACAATTGTACTTCTGATCATGTCTCGTGATCCTCAGAATATAATCAAATAAAGTACTGCAACAATTAAGAAGATATGCTTTTCATCCAGATTCTGACGGTCTGGCCTTGTCTTTTTTTTTTAATTTGCTTTGCTAATTAAAATCCTGGTCTCAGCATAAAAACTGCTTGAAGCAGAACTACGTTTTTATGTTGACTAAGTGGAACAGAGAACTCTTGATGTTACATTTCTCTTTGCTTGGTCATTACCGGTTCCCGTAATGTGCTGTCACGTTCTGGAGATTTTCGTGCGCGTGCCCGGTTCGTGTTACATTCATATGTCCTCAATTACTGAATATTTCAACTCGCGGAATGGGGATAAATGAAGGAGGCCGTCCAGCTGCACGGCATCAGTGTGCGCGATGCTGTGTCTTGCACAAAGAATGATGGCCTCTGGGCGCCGCAGAGTGCCTTTATTTTCTTGCAGCTATTCCTTTGCCAAGAGCATAGCCCAACAAAGAACAGCTGGTGTAAATGCTCGGAGTGGCGGACATCCTGATTAACTGCTTCCTTCCCCGCATGGCATCGCAGTGGTGCGTCTGTGTGGCATGAGCATTGCAATGCGGAGTTACTGCGTGCACCGTCTCGTAAACAGAGACATCAGGCACTGCCCGTGCGGTTAGCAGCTTGGCAGGCCTCTGCAGAACGTCTCAGAAAAATAAGGACCCCGCTCAGGCTAATCTTAAAAGCAACATATGCTCTGATCTCTGCTCTGTCTCTGCCTGTGAAGTGGCGTTATCTGTAAAAACGGAACTAGGCCCGCACAGTGTAGTACAGACCAGCGTGTACAACCAAAGGAAGTCTTTTTGAGAAGCTGGTAAAATAACGAAGCGGAGATGCTCAAGACTCCCCACGATGAAAATAAGGAAATGTATTCTTTATGGGCAAAATGGCAGTGTATTCATTCTTGCCTGTGCTTCAGAGCCCTTTAATAGAAATAAAAAAAATACGATGATGCAGTGCGCAATATACAGAGTAGCAAAAGTTACCACAGATGAAAATGTTACCATGAGTTATGAAAGCAAGCACTTGCAACACTAGTCAGAAGGTGAGTGCGAAGACAGGGTCTAGTAAACGGAGTCGGCTGCAACCGTGTGGCTGCATAAAAAACATAGGTTTCCGTTAATTTGTGTTTCTCAACTCAAGCACGCACCCCGAGCCGCCGCCAATGCTGCTGGAGGAGCCCGGGAGGAGGCGCGGCTTCTCCCCCTCCCATGGAGTCCCGATGGCTGAGCCTGGCCGCCATACTTCTTGTGGGCGGGAGAGGACGAGGGGGGCGGGAAAGGACACGGACGTCGGGAGGGAGGCGGGAAACGTGGGGACGGCGGGAGGAGGGACACAAGGCAGGACAGCAGCAAGCACGGCCCGGCCGGAGGAGACTCGGGGGCGTTCCCGGCGTCGCGTGACGTCGGCAAAAGCCAAAGAATCTCGGGAACGCCCCCGTGTCTGGTCCGGCATTGATGGACAGGCCCCTCGTCCAATGGCTAGGCTCCATTTATGGAGCTAGCCAATGGGACGGGGGGGCGTGTTCCAGAGTGCTTACTGTACTCAATAGATTTCTCTGGAGGAGGAGCCTAACTGCTCCGTCCCCCAGCGAAACCTAAAAAGGAGAAACAAGATCAAGTTAAAAGGCTGGTGCTCAGTGCAAACCTCATGGAGACTTGTAACTTATGAAACTCTTATTGCAAGCACTTTCCTTAGCCCATGACCAAGAACTCTGGTCTTCAGAACTGATGAGGAAACATACTGCTTCAAAAGAAGGTAGCAAAGTTCCCTGGAATTTAGAATGACACCTCCCTCGCACTTTCGATGGCAACCCTCATGCGTCGGCAACAGACTTCAGCCACTGCACAGACTCATTCAAATAAGTTAATTGTTAATTTGCATTGCCTTGTGTTAATGAGGAAGTGAGGCCTGATACGTAGATGGAGGAATCTCAACACAGAAAAATACAGTGCATCAGTAATGACATTTCAGATGCTAATCTATCAGTGGGAAATTGATTAGACGATGAGGCACAGTATGCAATTAGGATTGTGGTATATCAAAACATATTTCATAGCCCACATTCGTAGGCGTAATCCAGCAATGACCAGAAACAAAGATGGCAACTAGAAACAAGGATAAAAATGGAATTATTAAAGTTCAGTTTTAAAATTGTTTTTCTACATACCATTGGCAGAAACATAGTTACCTTTTGGATTTTGCTTTTGACAACCAGCCCTGGCAATAGGTTCTGCGGAGTCCACTTCTGTTCTGTGGTTGCTAGAGCTGTCATCACATCTGACTGATTGACAGACAGACAGACAATCCTCCCACTGTCCTTTACTTCATCTATCAAACAATTCAGATACTGTCCAATTTTCAGCTCACTTCCTACTAAAAAAGTTAATATATACAATGTAACATCCATTTCACTAGCAAATAATCAGTTTCTGTTGGTGGCAAGTTTGCATTTTGTCCCATACAAAGAGAGGAGGCAAGGATCAAAAGCATGCAAACTTACAAAACAAAATTTCATTCACCTTTTCATGAAGCAACTTTTTAAAAGTTGAACTGATTAGCTATTTAAATTACGGTGATGGATTGCATGCATGAGTACGGCTTCCAGACAGAAGAAACTTTGGTAAGCATGCATAGTGAACACACTATTTATGTACATTCATGAATAAAATGTTTTGGCCTCTTACGTCGTTCATGAAATATTATGTACACTGGGAATGGTGAAGAAGCAGGGGATACATTTGGGCTGTCCAATGATAACATAATTTTCCCATACCCCTGCTTCAAACAAAATGTGTAACTTGCATTCACATTAGTATTCAATACAGAACTGAACAATGGACCATACCTGGATGCCATTGTCAACACTTCAAAAGGTACAGATTTTTATCCTGACATTACTCTGTCACACACCCATCCATCAGTGGCATGCTTACCACCAAAAGGAAATTAAGTTTGGAACTTGAGGGAAAAGAGTTCATCTGATGGCATGACAGAAGAATCAAGGGAATGGCAGAATTGAGCTTGCCAGGCCAAAGTAAATTCTTCACCCTCAGCACTTGTGTTTTCCAATCAGACATCATACAAGCAGATGTAAGCACCAGAATACTGCAAGATGAAGAGCTGTACCTGGGTTACCAAACTAACCAATTTTAGAGGTTCTAGACTGAATACAAATCCTATCACTCATTTCAACTTTCCATAATTGCAAGGCATGATGATATACTTTTTTTTCCAGTATTTGTCTTTGAGTGAAGAGATTTTGTGCAGGTGACCTATGTATGCTTAACAACAAAAGAGTACCAGAGGGTCTAAAAGGAAAATGGTGGGTTTATGGTGTGTGAAGCTAAACAACAGTGACCCATTCAACTGACCTATAGAAGATGGTATTCAATGACCCCCTGATAGATGGTCAGAGATACCCATCAGTCACCATTCGGAACCGTCCTTTATCATTTGGGATTCTTCCAAAACCATCTACTCAAATATGTTGTTCTCAGAAAGAAGGAGATCACAATGTTAATCGATCCCTTCGACTGAAAAAACAGGTAGTATGGTATACCACTTCTCAAGGTTAGTGAGTGGTAGAGTATGGGATGACTGGTGGAGTGCAGTGCAGTGCAGTGCAGAAAATTGTAGTGAAAAAATAAAATTTTCCTTTTAGACCCTCTGGTACTCTTTTGTTGTTATGTATCTGTTGGGGATGTTCCCAGAGCTTGGTCTTTAAATATTGCCCTGGGTCCCACCTTACCGTCGTGTTTGTTGTGACCTATGTATGCTGCCTGACGGCCGCCATTTTCTTTCCTTCTCTGCCGGTTTTCTCTTCAGGCTTGTCCACACTATGTCTCTGGCTACATTATTTCAATGCTTGCTGAATGTTTTGTGCATCTTTTGTTCATGAATGACGTTTTGCTGTGGGAGGTCCTCAGTTTTGTCGATTATGCCACTTCTTCTGAGGTACTTTGCCCTCTATCCTGTCTGGTCTCACTACTTTTTCTACACTCTGTCTACCACACTTCATGGGTAGGGGCAAACACCTACTTCATCACGCCCAAAAATTGGATTTAGGAATGCTCCTGCTTCTTCTGGGACCAGCGTTACTACTTTAAACACATTTTCCTGTTTATCTGGGCTATCGTCACACGGAGACTGTCCCACTCTTGGAGAGAGTCCCATCACCATGGCATCTAAAGTGATGTTACCTTCGACCACCGGCAAGAGTTAAACAGGATCGTCCTTCTCCCTCTAAATAATCTTCTCCTGTTTCCTTAGACATGGTTTGGGAGGAACTACGTGCTCTCCGACCCTTTATTGAGGAAACCAATTGTCGTCTACAAACGTTGGATAATAAATGGTCTTACGTGGAGTCCCACATCACTGTGGTGGAACATCAACTTAATGAAGTGCAGGATTCATCTGCTAAAATGTCCTCGTTGCAGAAGGGAATTTTACAGCTGAAAAGGATGACTGAAGATTTGGAAAATAGAAATCGTCGTAAATAATTTACGTATTTATGGTCTTCCTGAGGGACCTGAAGGTGATGATCCTGTCACATACTTTGCATCTTTCTTGCCGCAATTTCTGGGTCTCCCTTTTACAACCAAACTGAATCTACAACAAGTCTGGGTCCTCATCTTTCTTCCTCATCTGCACCTTCTAGTCCTCGTGGAATAATAATTTTATTTTTGCAATTCACTATCTTCTGCTGGAACTAAACGCCGCTAAATTCAAAAAGAATCTTTCCTGGCATGGCACCAAAGTATTTATTTCCCAGGATGTTTCTTCAATGACTGTCAAATGAAGGAAGGAGTTTCTGGATCTTTGTCCCGCTCTTTGTTACTTAGGTGCAAGATATGGCTTGTTCCATCCCTGCCTCTGCAAGGTCACCTTTCTTAATAAGACTTCCACCTTTGAGAACCCAGCTGACCTCCACATATTTATCCAATCTCATTCTACTACTTCAATGGAGACTGCTCCTTCTTCCTTTGGATCTTAACTGCCGTATTTCTTCTGTTATACTACATCGAAGTTACGGTTATAGTTTCTACTTTTTGGTCTCCATTGTTCTTCTGGCTCTATTTTGCATAATCCGTTGTTTCTTTTTACAGGTTAACTGTTTATCTCACTCCTCCTCATATTCCTGCTCCTGTTTATTGACATCATGTTGCAGTAGGTTGCCCCTTGTTGAGTGGGCTGTTTCCATTGTCCATTGCCATCTCATCCTTTTCCTTGTTCCATTACCTTGAGCGAAACTGCTCCTCCTTCTTCTGGATCTTGACTGTAGTGCTCCTGTTATACTATTACATTATACTTGTTGGTATAGTTTAGGTTATAGGACCCCATTGTTCTGGTTTGTTTTATTTACATAATTCATTGTTTCCCTTTACAGGTGCATTGAACTTCATTATGCTTCTCTCCATGTTCTCGCTCCTGATCGTATTTATTTTATTGATGGTGTGGTGTCCTTTGTTGGGTGTGCTGTCTCCGCTGTCCCTTGCCGCCTCTCATCCTTTCCCTTTGTTCCCTGTAAGGTACGTATTACAGTGGTCGTTTTGACATTTACTGTCATCTTTTGCTCCTTCTCTTTCTTCCCTCCTTGCTATATTTTCTTTTTCCCTTATTTGACTTGCATTTTTCTTCTTTTTGCTGGTATCTTTTTTTTCCTTTATCTTTTACTTCACTTTTTTATTACTGCATATTTTGTTCTTAATGTATTTTTATGGCTTTACAATCAGTTATTTCCTGGAATGTGAAAGGTTTTATTAACACTGTTAAGAGAGAGAATATTATCACATCTTGCCTCTTATAACCCTGATTTAGTTATTTTACAAGAGACCCACCATACAGCAGCTGAGGCATTAAAACTAAAGAGAGGTTGGGTGGGTTCAGTTTTATTCTCTCCTTATTCTAATTAGAAAAATGATGTTATAATTGTAGGTTATAAGAAATTGAACTGTGTAATTATTTCGCAAGAGTCTGATACAGAGGGTAGATGGTTGTTAGCTAAGTTGTTAATTAATAACATTTCTTTAACCCCTTCAGCGCGGCGTGAATTTTCGCGCTGTGCTGAAGGTTCTAATGAGCCAACGGGCTCATGACGGAACGGTTCCGTCATGAGCACAGCTCAACCGACACTCATGACGGAACCGTTCCGTCATGAGCATGGAAGGGGTTAACTGTTTTCAATGTTTATGACCCTACTCATCCTAATTGTTCCTTTTGGCCTTTGATTACACAGAAATGTATTAAGTTTAGCGATTATTATTTTATACTAGGATGTGATTGCAATCAAGTTGTTGACCCCTTTCTCGACTTCCAATCTCAGGTTCGCTTCACTCCTCACAAATCGCATAAACATTTTCTTGATACTATCTCTCAATCACACCTTGTTGACTCTTGGAGACTCTCTCATTCACATTCCCTTTACTGCTCTTTCTTTTCTCCTCCTCATAACTCCCTTTCTCGTCTAGATTATATTTTCTCTCCCAATCTTTATCTCAAAACCTGTCATCCTCTTTTTTTGAACCTATTGTTATCTCGGACCATGGCCAAGTTATAACTGATCTTGATTTACTCCCTCCCCGTCCCAGGTCCTCCTGTTGGCGCTTCAATAACTCTTCTTCTTGACCCTCTTTTCTCTTCCTCTTTTGTAACTTTTACTAACACATTTTTTTATCTAAACAGTGTCCCTTCTTCCTCCCCCCATATTTTATGGGATTCCTTTAAGGCTACCGCAAGAGGTTTCATTATAGTTTAAAAAAAGAAAAGCTCTCTTCAACAACATAAAGCTACCCTGACGCATATTAAGTCCTTAGAGCATAGATTTTATACTTCATTGGCGGATTCAGTCCTCCCAGCTTTGATACGTGCAAAATTAGCATTTAATAAAACTACGATTGATAATGAATCTTCCATTCTTCTCCGTAGTAGTGCTCGTTATTATGGTGGTCTAAATAAAGTTGGGAAACTTCTAGCGAACCATCTTAAAACCTGTAAAGACCGTACTCGGATTGATTCATTTACTCTTCCGATAGTTCCCTCCTTCACAAAGATCAGGACATTCTTAATTAATTTAAACTGTTTTATAAGGATCTTTACACCCCAGAATCTCCTCTTTCCAGTTCCCTTATTCAATCCTTCAATCCTTATCAATTTTGATAATTTTCTATCCCCATCTAATTCTCACCTTAGTCTTTCAGATCTTTAAACAGACTTATCCCTACATGAATTATCCTCTGCTTTAAACGTTTTAAAGAAAGTGAAAACTCCTGGCCCGGAGGGTTTTTCAGTTGAACTTTATTTACATTTTTCTCACTTATTACTTCCAATCTTTTACATCTTTTCCCCTCATCCTCTCTTTCCGGTAACACAGAGGGTACTTTTCAAAAGGCCACAATCTGCCTCATACATAAGGAGGGACGAGACTATGTCTTGTAAAAACGGCCGATTTCCCTGGTCAATGTCGACTATAAGCACAAGTTACTACTTGTGTAACGATATATCTGTAAGAGACATTAGTTAGTGATAGATTCCTTACCTTAGAATATCCCCAGGCGTCAGACTGGATCCGGAAACTTTTGCGTAGCAATACCCCTGCGCGCCGGTAGGCGTCGTCTGCGGCTCCGCGTCCGTCGTCGGCGTCGTGAGCGCCGGGATGACGTCGGAGTACTTAGACGGCGCCCATGCGCGCTGACGTCAGTTCTGACACACAGCTTTTCCGCGCCAGATACGCAGAGCCATGATAGAACTAACACTGGTGCCATGAAACTAGGGCCCTGAAAGGGGATGACCTTAACCCTAGATATCGGTTCGCAGAACGGGGAGGATGGGTGGGTCGGTAAGGAATCTATCACTAACTAATGTCTCTTACAGATATATCGTTACACAAGTAGTAACTTGTGCATCTGAAAGAGACACGTTAGTGATAGATTCCTTACCTTAGAATAGATACCCCAGCAATACCAACCCCGGTGGTGGGTCTGCGAACCAATATCACACCAGAAAGTCCTGGAGGACGGAACGGCCAAAGAAGCCATCCCTCCGGACTTGACTGCCAGGCAGTAGTGTCTTGCAAACGTGTGCAACGAGGCCCACGTAGCTGCCTGGCAAATGTCCTGCAGGGGGACACCGCGGCCCAGGGCAGTTGTCGTTGCCGTGGACCTAGTGGAGTGAGCCCGCAATCCAGCCGGGGGCTCCTTCCTCGCCATGGAGTAACATGCTTGGATACACAAGATGATCCACCTAGAGATGGTCCTCTTGTGCACAGCCTTACCCTTCTTCGCGCCCACGTAACCAACAAAGAGTTGGTCATCCACCCGGAATTGGCGTGTGCGATCTAGGTAGTAGGAGAGCGCACGTTTTGGATCCAGACGGTGGAGCCTCTCTTCCTCTTTCGAGGGATGCGGAGGCGGAAAGAAAGTGGGCAAGGTAATGGACTGCCCGATGTGGAAGGCCGTGATAACCTTGGGCAGAAAGGAAGGTCGTGTACGTAACACCACCTTGTCAGGATGAATAGACAGGAAAGGTGGAGAAGAAGAAAGAGCCTGGAGCTCACTCACCCTCCTGGCAGAGGTGATGGCAACCAGGAATGCAGTCTTCAGAGTAAGGAGACGAAGAGGACAGTTATGAAGTGGCTCAAAGGGAGCACACATCAGATAAGTGAGAATAAGATTCAAGTCCCACTGGGGCATCACGAAGGGAACAGGAGGGAACATGTGTGTGATGCCCTTCAGGAATCTACTTACAATAGGGGACTTGAATAAAGAAGGCTGATCTGGTAGCCTCAAGAAGGCTGAAAGAGCAGAGAGGTACCCTTTAAGAGTGCCCAGAGCAGAGCCCTGCTGGGCAAGGGAAAGAAGAAAGAGCAGCACTTCCGAAAGGGGGGCAGAGAGAGGATCCACAGCCTTTGCTGTGCACCATGCCACAAATCTGTTCCACCGGCAGGCGTATACCGACTTTGTGGAGGGACGCCTGGCTGCCAGAATGATATCACAGACTTCAGGAGGCAAGTCAAATGGCCTCAACTGTCGCCGCTCAATCTCCAAGCTTGTAGGTGGAGACTGGACAGGTTCGGGTGCAGGACCGTCCCCTGCTGCTGCGACAGAAGGTCCTCCCGAAGAGGCAGACGAATCGGGGGATCGACTGACATGCTGAGTAGCTCGGGATACCAGTATCTTCGTGCCCAGTCCGGAGCCACAAGGATAACCTGGGCCCGGTCGCGCCTGATCTTCTTCAGCACTCTGGGCAGAAGTGGTATAGGCGGAAAGGCGTACAACAGACCGCAGCTCCACTCGCGACGAAAAGCGTCTCCGAGCGAGTGCCGCCTTGGAAATTCCAACGCGCAGAACAGGTGACATTGCGCGTTCTCTTCTGTGGCGAATAGATCTAACCAAGGCTCTCCCCACTGCTGAAAGAGACCTTGCGCCACGTCCGAGTTCAGACGCCATTCGTGATCCATCATGCACCGACGGCTGAGTTCGTCCGCCCTGGCATTCAGAGAGCCTGCCAGGTGTTGAACCACCAGGGTCACGCCCTGATGTTCCAGCCATTGCCATAGGCGCAGAGCCTCCTGGCAAAGGGTCCACGACCCCACCCCACCCTGTTTGTTGCAGTACCACATGGCGGTGGTGTTGTCGGTCAACACTTGCACTACCCGTCCCCGGACAGAGGGGAGGAACGCTTTCAGTGCTAGACGAATCGCCCGAAGCTCCAGCAAGTTGATATGGAGCCGGGACTCCGCCGGAGACCAGAGGCCTCTGATCTCCGCCTCTCCCATGTGGCCCCCCCAGCCCTGGAGGGACGCGTCCGTCACAACTACGTGCTCCGGGTGGGGTAGGGATAGGGACCTGCCACTGACCCATTCGCGGTCCGTGAGCCACCACTGCAGTTGTCTCGCAGTGCCCTCCGAGATCAGGACATGATCGGACAGGTTGCCCTGATGCTGGGCCCACTGAAACTTCAGGTCCCACTGCAGAGCCCGCATCCGCCACCTGGCGTGACGCACCAGAAGGATGCAGGAGGCCATCAGTCCCAGAAGCCGCAGCGTCAACCTGACCGAGACTCGGGATAACGACTGGAAGATGGGAACCAGAGCCTGAATATCCCGAACCCGCTGCTCGGGTGGAAAAACCCGAAACTGCGCCGAGTCGAGAACCGCTCCGATGAAGAGGAGCTTTTGAGAGGGACACAGGTGTGACTTCGGCACATTGATGGAGAACCCCAGCAGGTGCAGGAGGTCGGCCGTAGTCTGGAGGTGGCTGACGACTGTCTGGGGCGAGCCCGCCTTCAACAACCAGTCGTCGAGGTAGGGGAAGACTGATACACCCTGCCTGCGCAGATGAGCTGCGACCACCGCCATCACCTTCGTGAACACCCGTGGGGCGCTTGTAAGGCCGAAGGGGAGCACGGTGAACTGAAAGTGCTCTTGGCCTACCGTGAACCTCAGGTAACGCCGGTGGGCCGGCAGGACGGGGATGTGGAAATAAGCGTCCTGCAAGTCCAACGCTACCATCCAGTCTCCTGGGTCCAGGGCAGCTAAGACCTGAGCCAAAGTGAGCATCTTGAACTTCTCCGTACGGAGGAAGCCGTTGACGTTCCGCAAGTCCAAGATAGGGCGTAGGCCCCCTTTGCCCTTCTTGGGCACCAGAAAGTTGTGGGAGTAACAACCACACCGTACTTCTGGCCCAGGAACGCGCTCGATGGCCCTCTTGGCCAAGAGGGCCGAGACCTTCTCTTGCAGAAGTTGCAAGTGATCCCCCGACACACGGTGGTATTGCAGTGGCATGGATGGAGGGGATGCCTCGAAGGGGAGGGAGTAGCCCCTTCGGACAATCTGCAGCACCCACCTGTCCGAAGTGACTGTATGCCAGTGGGAGAGGTGATGGCGAACCCTGCCCCCCACAGGCGTGACATGGGCCTGAAAACTCGGACTAGGAAGGTTTAGAGGCCGGTGCTGCTGAGGGAGGTGTGGACTGGCCTCGCCGTGTTCCCCGACCACCGCCACGGCGGTTCCCACGTCCGCCACCGCGCTGCTGGACATTTGCGGCGTGTGGCTGGCGGTACGTGGTGGGGCGCCCCTTCCGTGGCCACGAAAGGAGCGAAAGGCACCCGATTGCTGGCGTGGGGCCGTAAGGCCCAAGGACTTGGCCGTAGCCCTGGAGTCCTTGAAACGTTCCAGCGCATGGTCTGCCTTGTCGCCGAAGAGGCGACGGCCATCAAACGGCATGTCCAGGAGAGTGGCCTGGACATCGGCCGAGAAGTTGGCAGACCTCAGCCAGGCGTGGCGTCGAACCGCCACCGTCGTTGCCATCGCCCTGCCCAGTGAGTCCGTTGTATCCAGCCCACACCGGATAGAAAAGCGTGCTGCATCTCGGCCGTCCGCAAGGGCTTGGCTGAGTTTAGCCTGGACCTCCTCCGGGCATCTAGGCAGCACCTCCGCAACCGTGTCACACAGGGTGTGGGTGTAGCGGCCCAAGAGACAGGCGGTGTTCACAGACCGCAGCCCTAGGCTTACAGACGAGAAAACCTTCTTCCCGAACTGTTCATATCTCTTGGATTCCTTGTCGGGCGGGGCCGACGGGAATGCGGTTTGGGAGTTTGAGGCCTGGATGACCAGACTCTCGGGGTGGGATGGGTGGACAAAAAGCATGGGTCGCCCGGTGCCGGGCGGTAGCGTCTGGCCACGTTCCTGTCCACAGGCGGGCCTGTGGCGGGCTTGGACAAGGTGCCCAGAAGAACGTCACACAAGGCCTCATTGAACGGCAGGAGGGGCTCCGCGGAGCCTGACTGCGGTTTGAGGACCTCAGTGAGGAGATTAGTCCTCACGGCCGCGACGGGGAGCTGAAGGTTTAAGGCCTTAGCTGCCTTCGTCAACACTACGCTGTAAGCAGAACCTGCCTCCGAAGCCACAGTCGGGGGCGATGTAAATCCAGTGTCTGGCGAGGTGTCAATACCACTGGCCTCCCCAAGCTCATATGTCCAGTCCTGCTGTGACTGGCAATCATGTGCCAGAGGGTCCTCGGACCCCTCCCAATGCTCCTCGTCACCTGTGTCCTGGAGACCAGGATTAACAGCCAGGGTCTCCTCGTGGAGGTAAAATTCTCCAAAGGCCGACGGAATCGGCGCCCAGCGGCGCCCTCCCGACGCCTGAGCAGAACCGCAGGAGGCATTGGGGGCGGCAACCACATCGGCTACCGGGGACGACACCTGAAGGGACGGCGCCGGTGTGGTCGTAGGGTCGACCGCCGAGGTCCCGGATCCGGAGCCGGATCCAGCGAGGTCTTGCGGCGCCGAGACCGAAGTCGCCAGCGGCGCCGGGCCCGAAGCACCCGACGTCGTCGGGGCCGAAGCGCCCGACCCGGAAGGACCTCCAGACGGAACCGATCGGCCCGAAGGCGCCACGGGAACCGACTGAGGAGGGAGGGCCCTCATGGCCATGAGGTACCTCTCGACCTCCTCTGGCGTCGCGCCGTGCCCAGGGACCCGAAGGTGTGGGGCAGGCGGCGACGCTTGAGACTCCCGCGGAGCCGCGTGGGCGGTGTTGCCCGAGTCCCCGGCCGCATCGTGCGAGCGTCGGGGCGGGTCGGAGGATCGATGACGTCGCTCCGACCTCTCATGCCTCTTACCTGAGGACTTGGAACCAGACGATCGGTGTCCACTTCCGGAGCGTCGATGACTCAGACCTCGCGACCTGTCCCTCGACCTCCCGTGGGACCGGGACCGGGACCTGGAGCGGCGCGGGGCCGACTGCCTCAGCTCGAGACGCTTGCGGGACCGCTCCCGCCTAGCCTTCGACGTCAGGGCCCGGCAGTCGGAGCAAGATCGATCGTCGTGGTCGAGGCCTAAGCACTTCAGGCACCGGCGATGGGGGTCCGTGACCGACATGAGTCGGCCGCACTTCGAACAAGGCTTGAACCCGGGCATCCCTGGCACCGATAGTCGAGAAATCGACAAGGAAAGAGAGATCAAAAGGATCAAAAATTTCAGTCAAAAATTGACTGGGGGTAGAGCTTCTTCCGGATCTGCGCTAGCTGGCGCGGAAAAAAGAAGAACTGACGTCAGCGCGCATGGGCGCCGTCTAAGTACTCCCTTGACGACGTCATCCCGGCGCTCACGACGCCGACGACGGACGCGGAGCCGCAGACGACGCCTACCGGCGCGCAGGGGTATTGCTACGCAAAAGTTTCCGGATCCAGTCTGACGCCTGGGGATATTCTAAGGTAAGGAATCTATCACTAACGTGTCTCTTTCAGATGCTATTTGCCAAAGCACTCGCTTTACATTTAGACCCTCTTATGCCTCATTTGGTCGGTAAGGAGCAGCGCGGCTTTGTCAAGGGTAGATTGACTTCAGATAATTCCTGTCTTTTTCTTAATGGTTTAAACAAAATTCCTTCCCTCTCCACATCTTTAGCGGCCATTTCTGTTGACGCTGAAAAAGCATGTGATAGAGTGGATTGGTCCTTCTTATATGCAGCCTTGAAATGTCATGGTTTTGATCCCAAACTGATTTTACTTATTTATTTATTATATTCTGCCCTCAGAGCCTCAGTACTTGTCAATGGTTGAGTTTCATCCTATTTTCACCTTCAACGGGGAGTCCGTCAAGGCTGCCCCCTCTCCCCCCTTCTTTTTGTCCTAGCTCTTGAACCCCTCTTGTCCGCAATCCGTAATAATAATTCTATATCTGTTTTTTGGTCTTGCCTAGCAGCGCGCAAGTGTTGCACAGGAGGGGACCTCTTGAAAACGATCAGCACTTTGCCTAAAAGCATGCATATTTTGCATTGCTTTCTATTACAACGCGTGCATGTTTGCCGTTTCCCTTGCCGAAGCAAGCATCGGCGCCATCTGTTAGTAATTATCTTGAAAACAGGTGGTGCCCTGCTCGCTCCCGCAAGTGAAATGCTGGGTGTGTCTCCATGCACGTCCTCTCCACCCCACCTCCTCACTCTATCCCCCAGCCTGCCCATTTTTCCCAGTGGGTACAGTTAACACCACCCTCGCTGACGAAGCGTGTTCTTGACAACGCCAATGTAACACTAAACGCCTATCTGCCCTTGCGGTCACGGTGCGATGGGTTTCCATGAGGAGTTCCTCTGCCATGTTAGGTTAGTGATGCTCGCACCCACGTCTGGTTTCATGTGGTATACGTAATAGCACTTTATTTTGAAGGTTTTATAAAGCGCGAACAAGATCCTAGCAGATATCAGAGCGCTGTACATACAGTAAATGTTACTTAAACCGAAAACAAGAGCAGATCAGAAACATATGTACAAGGCTTATAGTACAAACAGCATAGTTAGGTGTACCATCAAAGGAAAGAGTGGGGGCGCATGTGCATTTCGTCACAGGATCTCAGAAAATTCTGTAGAATCATGTGAACTTGGCCATGAGGATGGCTTTAACTTCCTTTTTAAAAAAGGTAGTGGATGGATTGAGTCTGGTTTTTGGGGGTAGGGCATTCTAAATTCTGGGTGCCATCCCAGAGAAGGATCTGCTATACGTTTTTTTCTTACGGAATTTTTGTGGTTTCAGTAGTAGTTTTGCCGCACTTCTTGAGGATCTGGGTCCACCCGAAATCGTCAATTTCTGTGCCAAATAGCTGGGTGACTTGTGATGCATGGCTCTGTGTGTCATGCAGGCAATTTTCAGCTGGATTCTCGCCTCCAGGGGTAGCCAGTTCAAGGATTGAAGGTCCGGGGAGATGTGGGCGGTACGTTTTGGTCCAGTTATGAGTCTTGCTGCAGCGTTGATGGATGCTCTGAGTGGTGCAGTTGATGTTTTGGGTAGGCCACAGAGAGTGACACATCCGTATTCCACTCTGGGTATAACCAGAGCTTGTACTGCCTGTTTGAAGTCATTGTGTGGTAAGTAGGGTTTCATTTTCCTCAATGCGTTTATCTGGAAGTTGGCTCCCTTTGTAGCATTGCTGATATGTTTTTGCATGTTGAGGTTACTGTCAAGAGTGATTCCTAGTGATTTCGCAGAGTCTACGATGGTAGGTTTAACGTTAAACGCTGTGATCTTGCATTTTGGGGATTTGAGCCGGGGGAGCTATTAGTAGGAATTCGGTCTTTAGGGCGTTCAGTTTGAGGTGATTTTCTGCAAGCCAAGTTTGGGTGCTCCTGAGCGCTGTATTAAGTGGTTTGACGTCTTCTAGGGTGTGTATCTTGAGGTAGAGTTGAGTATCGTCTGCGTACATGTGGAATTGCACGTTAGAGGCTTGTAGGATTTCAGTGAGCGGTTCTAGGTAGAGATTAAATAGTGTTGGGGATAGTGCGGATCCTTGTGGGACACCTAAAGATACTGGGACAGGTTTGGAGAGGGTGTTGTTGACTTTGAATTGTTGTGTCCGATTTTGGAGAAATGAAGTGAACCAACTAAGCACTGTCCCAGACAAACCCATTCTGTGTTTCAAGAGGTCTAACAAGTTCTCATGTTTGACTGTATCAAAGGCCGACGAGAGGTCCAGTAGGATGAGTAGGCAGGAGCTATTTTGGTCGAGTATTTGCAGCGCGTCGTCAATGATGTGAGTCATGGCTGATTCTGTGCTGTGGCCTGCACGGAAGCCTGATTGGTGTTTGTTGAGAAGATTAAAGTGATCAATATGTTTAGTTAGCTGTAGGTGCACACATTTTTCCAGCAGCTTGGCTAAGGTGGGGATATTGGAGATAGGGCGATAGTTGCTAAGGTCCGTGGGGTCTGCCGTGGGCTTCTTTAGAATGGGTGAGACCTGGCCTACTTTGAGGGTATCTGGAATGCATCCTTGTTGAAGTGAACGGTTTATAATCTTTGACCAGAGAGGTAAAAGCATTGGAGTGAGGTCTTTAACTGCGTTTGCCGGAAGCGGGTCAGAGAGGTGGTTAGCTGGTTTCAATGCACTGAGTATTTTGCCTATGGCCTCTTCAGAGTAGGAGGTAAATGATGACCAGGCTGCAATATTTTTTGGGTAGGGCTTTGATAGGGGTAGGAATGGCGCAGATTTGGGAACAGGAGGGGTTTGTGTATTGGGTCTTGCGTATAAGGATAGATCCTTTAGAAGGTCTTTCTTGATGGTGTCAGATTTCAAGGTGGAGAATTCTTCACAACTTGGCTGCCGGGATTCTAACTCTTGTGGACGATGAGGGGCCTCCTTAGTTTAAGTTTTGATCAGTTCAAAGAGTTTTTTGGGACGATTTCTTGCCTGATCAAGTTGAAGGCTGAAAAAGTCGGCTTTGGTGCGCTTGATCTTTCGGAAATATGCGTTTCTTTTTGCCCTGAGGATCTTGAGGTGGTTGGCGGATGGTATTGATCTCCAGGCCCGTTCAGATATTCTGAGCGAACGCCTGTCCTCGTTGAGTATACCGTTGTACCAAGGTTTTGAGTCTTTCAAAGAGACTCTTTTTAGTTGAAGAGGTGCCACCTCTTCTATTATCGATGTCATGGTAGAGCGGTAGTGGTTGGTGAGATCCAGCGGCGGTTTTCCTTCATGGGCGGCGGGGCTCCGCCCTCCCTATCGACTCGGCCGGCATAGAGCAAGCCAGGGATTTAAAATGCTAAGTAACAGCAATGTTACTTACCAGGCATTTTAAATCCCGAGCCGCACTGCAGTGCTGATCAAAGCCCCGGCCCGGGCCGTGACATCCTGCTGCCTGCCTGCCTGCCTGCCATCAGTTTAGGACGCACTCGAGCGAGCGGCACTGCAGCAGCAGGCAGGCCAGGCAGGAAATGGAGGCAGCGTGTGGGGTGATTTGTGACACATGCGCTTTGCGCATGTGTCACAATTTAACGCTAAAGCCTTACTGCCGGAGTGTAAACACCGGGCGCATTAGGTGCCATCCCGGCAATATAAAGAATGGCCCTTTTGGGGCCCGCCCAGAAATGACGCAAGGCAGCATCATAAATTTACAGCAGCCTCGGGCGGGTACAGTGTAAGCCCGAGGCTGCATTGAAGGCTGGGGAATGATGACGAGTACACCCTCACCCCACCCTTTGATTAGTCGTCACTGGAGGGGGTGGGGTCATGCATAACTGACCCCAGCCATCTCAAAAACGACTCATTTGGGAAAGGTCATTTTAAAAAATAAAATAATCATTACACTGAATGATTATTGTATATAAACTTTTAACTTTATTTTTAAAAAAAAGAAAACGCTGTAAGCATTTTATTTATGTCACAGAGTCATGAGACTTAACCCATGACCCTGTGACGTGGTGTCACATGCTGCACTGAGAAGAGCTTTCACTTTCATCCTGAAAGTGAAAGCTTTACTGTTTCAGCTCTCTCTGAGCCAGTAGCTGCTGGACAACAAAAGGAGAAGCACAGCCAGCCAGCAACTAGCATCAACCGGCTGACTGACCAAGACAGAAGCTGCCTGATAACTAGGGTAAGTGTGAAGTATTAATTATTGTTCATTTAAATTATTTTTGCAATATTTCCATTATTTAAATATACTACTTTGTAATTATTTTAACATATAGCACACTCTAGTCTAGTATCATGACTCATGAGTGCATTTAAATAAACTTGCAAGGGTTAATGTGTGTCATGTAGTGCACTCCATGCAAAATTCTATGTAATATGCAGATGACAGATTTTTATTTTATGAAACTAGATAAGTGGGTTACTGCTTTTAATACAGAGCTCATTTGGTTATGTGCAGTGACAGTGCATACATTTTAATCCTTCCCATATAGCACAGTGAGCTATAAACAGCATGCAACTCTTCAACTTTGTAACCCTCACTTTTGTAACACAACCTGTACATTGATTTACACTCTTCATTTATTGTCAATATATGTGTACATGTGATCTAAAGCGCTTTGACACCCTACATATGGATGAGTAGCACTATAAAAAGAAATAAAAACAAAATTGTGGTATTTAAATTTTTAAATTTTGCAAATACAAATTCAATAGCAAGCGTCTTATGATGTGATAAGCTTTAAGCCTTTCTTTCTGCTCCATTGCTTCAAATCAATTACTATTTAAAGCAAGACTACTCACCCGTAGGGTCTCAAGACGCTGTGTGTGGGGTGTTGAGGGAGGGGATCTACAATTGATTTGACGAGCCAAGTCTTGAGGTCCTTCCTTAATTGCGGACGTGATGGTGATTGCCTGAGGTGTAGAGGCAGGACGTTCCAGAAGTTTAGACAAGGATCTTTCTCCAGCACTGGTCTACAGATGTGCGCCAGTTGGGCGGAGTGGATATGTCAAGGGAGAGTGTAGAAGCAGAAGTGGTGGTTGAGCTATGCATGTCTGGCGTTGTGGAGGGATTTGTAGGCGTGCGTGAGGCGCTTGAGCTAAGGTAATTCTTTTGTTGAAAGATAGCAAGTGAAGGTCTCTCAGGGAATATATGACATTATATCGCATGCCAACACAAAGAATGCCATTATAACATGGTTGTAACAACACAAGTGCTGTTACAACGCATTACCATTGCAAAGCACACTTTTACCATGCATATACCTTTACCACACATGCCATTACAAGGCAAAGACATGCGTGGTAAAGGCATATACTTGGTAAAAGTGGTTAAGGTAAGTAATTGTGTGTCTCTGTTTGTATGTATATATATATATATATATATATATATATATATATATATATATATATATATATATATATATATATATATATATATATATATAAATAAATATATATACACAACCCCAGGCAACCCCAAAATTACCCTTTCTACCAGTGCCAATAGCCCTACCCCCTTAAAATTCTAATATTACCCTTACCACCCTAATACCCATACCCCCTAAACCCTAAAATTACCCTTACCACCCCAAAACCCAAACCAACCCTAAACCCTAAAATTACCCTTACAACCCCAAAC
This sequence comes from Lissotriton vulgaris, assembly GCF_964263255.1. Lineage (NCBI taxonomy): Eukaryota > Metazoa > Chordata > Amphibia > Caudata > Salamandridae > Lissotriton > Lissotriton vulgaris. The sequence goes on along the minus strand of NC_141693.1, from coordinate 1,058,743,189 downwards.
CCTAAACTTTAAATTACCCTTGGCACCACAAAACCCAAATTTGTCCGAGACCTAAAATTACCCTGGGCACCCTAAAATCCAAACCCACCCTGAATCCTAAAATTAACCTTGGCACCCCAAAACATATACCCGTCCTGAACCCTAAAATTAATCTTGGCAACCCAAACCTATACCCCTACACCCCAAACCCACCCTAAACCCTATACTTACCTTATACTTACATGTAAAACACATATGCTTTTACCATACTTGCCTATACAAAGAAATTCACGTAAAGGCATGTGTGGCAAAAGTATATGCATTATAATGCTATGCATTGTAATAGCATTATGATGTAAATGGTACTTGCGTTGTGTTGTCATGCGTTGTAATGGCATGCGTTGTATTGGATTCGTTGTAATGGATATTTCCTTTCTCAGGTTGCCGGTGATGTGGCTGCGGCGTGGGATGTTCAGGATGAGTTTGGCGGAGGTGTTCTGGATGTTCTGCAGTTTCTTATGGAGTTTCTGAGTGGTGCTGGATAGAGTGCTGACAAGCTCATGGGTGACAGTTTTCCTGTACTCACTGGGGACACACTGGAAGATTTCATGAAGTAGATGGAGCATGTGGAAATAGGAGGAATAAACAACGTTGATTTGGTGGTTTATTGAGAGAGAGAAGTCCAGGAGGTTGCCACGGTTTCGCATGTAGTCAGTGGGCATGTGGGGGGGGGGGGGGGGGGGGGGGGGGATTCCAAGTGCTGCAGACCCCCTCTGCCTGGGCCACCAAGAGTCACCCAAGGCAGAGGGGGTGGCAACACTTGGGGGTGGATCCCAGGTTGAGGACTTAGGTCTTGTTTGAGTTAGTTAAGCTTGAGGCAGCTGTCCTTCATCCTGGTGGTGACTGCATTTATCCTGTTGTGGAAGTTGCTCTTGGCAGCTGTGGGTCCTTCTGTGAGGTAGAGAATCAGCTGGATGTTATCTGCGTAGGAGACAACGTTGAGTCTGTGGTTCTTGACGATGGCTGCAAATAGGGCCTGAAGAGCTTAGGGCTCAGGGAGGAGCCTTGGGACCCTTTGCAGCTGATCTCTGTGGGTTTTCAGTTGAATGGTGGAAGTCTTACTCTCTGTGTTCGGCCAGTGAGGAAGGAGCAGATCCATCCAGGGCTTTGTTCCGGATGCTGGCATCGTGGAATCTTGTGCAGAGGGTGTGGTGGGAAACAGTGTTGAAGTGTTGAAGGCGGCTGAGAGGTCCAGCAGGAAGAGGGAAGCTGTTTCCCATTGGTCGAGGCATTTGCTTTTAGGTTTGAGGCTCCAGATATCTCCTTGGAACAGAAGGAGGCCTGAAGGCCCTTTAACTTCGGCCTTTGTTATGGGCCCAGGTGAAGTCTGATAAGCTGCTGACCCCTCCACTTGCACATTGCAGCTCGGAATGATAGCAGGCGCTGCTGAATGTGTCAGTTACAAAAGGGGTTTTTGTTTGGCTAAGGTATACACCTAAGCCAAGCAGTACCCACCACCACTCAGGTTAATTCAGATGCAAGATTACCTGTGCTCCTCGTCTGGTAGCTTGGCGCAGAGGAGGCTTATCAAAGAGGTATTTCTGCAACGCATAGTAAAGTAACACAGGGAAAGACAAAGCAAAACACTCCACACTAGTTCTAGAAAAATAGACCATCTTTATGTAATTAAAACCAGGCCTAAAGGACAACAATCTAATAGTCTATCAAGAGTTATGCCAGTACTAGTAACGTTAATAGCTCATCACAGTGCTCAGGAACCTTTAAGGGAGTTACAGTAATCCTCAAATGAGCCTACCGGCCTCCTCCGCCTCGAAAAGGTTTTCAATGCAATGGGGGTTGAAGTTAGCCTGCACAGGCCTTCGGGACAGTACCTGGGGCTTGGAGTCACTGCTCTCGTTGTCGGGGGTGTCGCACACGGGGTCCACGTGGTAGGAAGAGGAGTTGGGCTCTGGCATGGCCGCTGGAGCACAGGCAGGTCTGTGGCCCCATACTGCTGTCTTGGTGAGTCTCACACATGGAGCTCGTGTTGGTAAGAGGTACAGAGGCAGGCAGGACTGGTGTTCAGCCACAGTAGGTGCAGTCTTGTGAATCTTCAACCCAAAGAGCCTGGAGAGAGCGAGCTCAGATCGTTGTGTTGCTAGGCAACCAGAATGCACTCACGCCACTCGGTGCTCCCGGCGCTGACTGAGGGTAAAGATCTACACCGCTGCGGTATCTTCAGAAACAGCAGTGTCGAGTACGACTAGTAGCAAAAGGTGACCGAGCGCCAACACAGCAGAAGCTAGACTATGTGAGCATGTCTGGTGGCCCAATAACATACAAATAGCCCTGATTCTTCCATAACAGGAGGAAAGCTAACAAGTTCTTGGGAACTTGTAGGATATAGAGACCCAGTTGTCCCTCATTGCAGAGGTAGCAGGGAGCAGGCCAACATAGCTGAGCAGAGTGCATAGGCAGTACAGCAAAGCAAGTGACAAAGGGGCAGTCCTTCCTAGCAGCGTTGTATCTCATAGTTGCAGAGTCTCCTCCAGACCCCAAAGTGAACTCATTTGGGGATGTCACAGCGAGGTCCAGTACTAATACCAAAATGTGTCTTTGAAGTGGGGGAGACAATAAAAGACGGCTGTCTTTGATCCTCAAAAGGCCCCTGCCCTTTCTTCTCTGGCTCCAGGCACACTACAGGCGGTTATATAGCTATTTGTGTTGGAAAAGGCATAGCACTATTCAGGTGGAGGTGTCAGCCCCTCCCTCCTTCTATGTTTAATGAAGTCTTAGTGCGGTGCTATAATATGACTTGATAATGTCAAAGCTTTCAAATGTTAAAAAGATACACTTTTTGAAATTTTGAAGAGCGTTCACTTTCACATTTGTAGTCCTGTCAAGTACCACTCATTAGTGGTCAGACTAGTGCTGGTGTCCGCATCACCACACTAGAATGCTTTATTCATTCAAGCTATAGCACACCTGGGCCCTAACCACCTTGCATGCTTTCTGAGTATCTGCATTTAGGCAGCAAGCACGCTGGCAGTAAGCGCATCGTGGTCGTGAAAAGCATGCAGTCTGTCCCACTTATTTTCTTGGCAAAATCACATTTCGGCACTGCCTGGAAGAAATGATCACCAATCTCCTGCCAAACTGCCTGCTTTCCCACAGTGTAAAACACTTTCTTCAGTTAGCACAAGTTATAAACCAAAAAAATTCCTGACCCGGCTGGCAGAGAGTGCTCCACGTAGAACCATGGGGTCGTCCTATGCCAACTGTTGTTTTCCAGAAAGGCGATGGACTATAGGCTATTTAGAGGTGGCAGTGGCCTTGGTGCTGAAAGTTTTCAACCTAGGGGTCTGGTTGCTGGAAATGATCACTGGCTTATCTGTCCTCTAGCCCCCTGAATGTAGCCGGTGTAAAACCTTAACTCACCATCCCTCCTCTAGTCACATGAGGTGTTCCCATACCTCTGCTCACTACTTCAACAGGATTCTAGAGTTTCGGGCCAGCGGCACAGGTGCTCACTGCAATGCACACATACTCAAACATACACACACATTCATTCACATAGATTCATGTTTAAACATGGGCATGCACTTCTTTGCAGAAATATTCAACTCTACACAAAATTTCACACATCACCATGCTTGCAGAGACCCAGGAGCTCACTTGCATTAAAAACACCTGAATGTATTATTTTTATTTGTTTTGTGTAAAACATTATTGTACAGGAAGCACATTGGCTTGAAACATTACATGAATGCAATGTAATTGCTGGTAATAATTATTGTTTTAATTCTTTTAGCACATGAAAAATTGGAGGTAAAACTGATCGTGATATAATCACATTCAAGATCAGTAGTGAGAGATATCGAAAGAGGACAAGTGGTAGTTCTGACTCTGCTGTAACAGGACATTGACCAAAACTCAGCTTCGTGGTCCTTAATCTCAGGCCACAAGGTAGGACATGGTTCTCTATTTACGGCAAAGGTCCACATTCAGCTGTATATGGATGCCAACTGTGTGGTCTTTAGGTGTGGAGGACTGCCTGTTGGCTTATCCTAGCAGAACAGTTCAGAGAGTGTGAGCTTGTAGCGAGTTGAAAGTTCAAGGGAATCTTTTTTGTTTTTCATCATGAACTATGAAAAATCCCAAAATGTTGATTTTGATATCTTTTATATTTTTATACACTTTCATTTATTTAACTGTGGCCTGATAATCCCTTACTATCCCTTAATGCTTTTCACCCTTAAAGCCTTTAAACCCCAAACTGCCCATATATTTTATCCTTTCTTCCTGCTTAAAAAAGTACTACTCTAATTCATTATAGCCCTCTACTACTACTTAGTGCTACCCTAAATCTCCTAACTATCCCTTAAAGCTAACTAATACTTGAATTATTAAAATGCATTGCTAGTCTCCGGCCCCTTTACCCCACCTCATTTTAAATGCTCCTGTCTACTTTAGGAGGATGCATCTTACCCCTGATCCCAGTACACTCATCTTTGCTCTATAATGCATGGCATTTTACCATGTTTTAGGCCACTGTTTATTTTCATTCTAGTTTTTTCAGTCGACAATATTTTTTACAGCAATGTTTTTCAGCCTATTTTTTTGCACACAATATTTTTACTGCACACAGAGTATGTACAGTGAGTTGGATATATAAAATCGATCTAATGTGTTGTGACTTTGTGACTGTTGTCCATTTAGTAATAGGATCACTGATAGGACTAGCACTGTCTATAGGCTGTAATTTTAGTCTGTCTTGTGTGTAAAATAGGTCATTTCATCAATGTGTAGAATATCAAAATGGTCTAACTGCAATGTTAAACTCTTAATTGAAAAAAATATGCATTTATTTTGCTGTGTTGGGTACAGATGAGTACTGGATATATCAGAGATCTGCCTAGAACCCTTTTAAAGGGTATTGCTCAATTAGTCTCTCATTCTTTTGAAGACATTTTTTAATATGTTTTGTATTATTTGCCATCTAAAGTCAAGTCAAAATTTATAAGTACACCCTTTAAATTCTAGGCAGATCACTGAATTGACATGCTCAAGCTTTTCAATCACCACTGGTGTTGTGCATGCTATGGCACCCAGCCTCGAAGCTCACACCATATTTTAATTATTAACAGGATCCCAGGAGAAATTCTGCAAAAATTTACAAGGCTATACCGCTTGGGGAACAGCTGTACGTGCTGCTGCAGTTTCAGTCCTGTCAGACTGAAGATGGATGTGGATGAATAATTGCGGTTACTTGTGTGTGCATGACAATTTAAATTAGTGCTTATTTAGTATTTTGCGTAATATCGTTTTTGTGTCTTCAACCAAGGAAATTTTAAAAAACAGGCTAGGTTTTCTATTTAAATCTGATATATTGCTGGACACAATGAACACAGTTGACTGTTTACTCATAAACCCATTTTTGGGTTTGACATATGCAGATAAACTGCAAGTGAAAACATTAGGAGCTGATAAACCTCAAATTAAAATTGAGCAGTCTACAAAAGATAGGGGAATGGGGTACACACGTCGCTTTACCAGTACATGGTATGATAGGATTGAATGGCTTACTGGTAGCGCTTCTAAAAATGCTTTATTCTGTTTCCCATGCTTACTCTTTGGAGGTGAAGTTACCTGGACAAAAACAGGAGTTACTGACCTAAAGCATCTGGCTGAAAAAATAAAAAAACATGATTCCTGTAAATCCCATTTGACAAATATGTTAAAATTATCTCTTTTTGGAAAATCGGACATTGTACAGCAATTAAACGAAGCATACCGTGTGGGAGTAAGAAAACATAATGCAGAAGTGGATAAAAACCGATACATTTTATCAAAATTGATTGACTGTATTCAATTTTGTGGTGCCTTTGAATTGGCATTACGAGGCCATGATGAAACTAAAGAGTCTCTAAATCCTGGCGTGTTCAGGGGCCTTGTTGATTTTGTCTCCAGCATTGACAGTGCTATGGAAACACATTTAAAAACAGCCACCGTGTTTAAAGGCACTTCTAAAACTATTCAAAATGAATTGCTGGACTGTATGCTGGAAGTAATAAGAGACTATATTATACAGCAGTTGAGAACCACTGATTATGTAGCTATCCAAGCTGATGATACAACTGATGTCTCTACTAAGACACAGTCAGTTCTGGTCTTCCGCTACATTGATGGAAATTGCAAGGTAGCTGAAAGATTTTATTGTTTCACACATCTAAAAGACTCATCTGCAGAAACAATTGCCTCAGCCATTCTTAAAGAATTAAACATTGTTTTCCCTGAGCAATGTGCTAAAGGAAAAGTAATTGCTCAAAGCTACGATGGTGCCAGCGTCATGCGTGGTGCAACAGGTGGGGTGCAAAAGAAAATCAGGGATGTTTACCCAAATGCACATTATATTCACTGCTATGCCCACCAACTTAACCTAATTATGGAACAGGCTTCCTCCAAAATATCTAGAGTTAAAATTTTCTTTTCAGAGATTGGTGGTATAACAGCATTTTTTGCACGTTCCCCGAAAAGGACGGAAATTCTTGAACAAATAGTTTCAAGAAGACTTCCAAGAGGGTCTGCAACTCGCTGGAACTTAAATATTCGAGCAATATTGCTAATTTATGAATTCAGAGAAGATCTTCTTGAATGCATGTCAACCATTGCAAACAGTGGTGATTTTGAGTCGAATACTATATGTGAAGCTAAGGGATTTAGTAGAACATTAGATGATAGAGAGTTTACATTCTTTCTGTTTCTTTTTTTCAAAATAATGCCTCAGGTAGACATTTTATATAATCAATTGCAAAAGCGAGACTTTGACACTGTGTCTGTCCAGAAAGCTACTACAGACTTTGTGACAAGCATCACCAAAGTACGAGAATCCATTGACAGTTTGGATTCTACACTGCCACAAGAATGTACATTTGTAAACCGGAGACTGCAAATAAATACTTTAACCCAAGAAGCAAAAGAAGTCTGTGACATTATTGTGGTCCATGCCAGAGAGCGCTTTGCTTTCACAAAGCATCTTGTAAGTGCAACGCTATTGCGAAGTGACCTTTTTGAAAGCCATGACAAATCTTTCCCAGCTGAGGCACTCGCATAAACGGTAGAAGCCTATCCTATGTTAGACAAAGCCAGATTGAGTACAGAACTTTCGGTCCTGTATGGAAGACGAGACTTCCGTCAAACTACTGGTGGTGCCATGGCTTTATTTAGCTTTTTATGTGAAAACAACTTAGAGAAATCCTTTTCTGAGACCATAAAGCTCTTAAGAGTTGTCATTACTACACCCATGACAACAGCAGAATCTGAGCGATGTTTTTCCACACTAAAGAGGGTAAAAACTTTTTTGCGAAACAATATGACTCAAGCTAGACTTAATGCTTTGGCTATGCTGTCAATGGAAAAAGAGCTAATAAAGGAAATACCAGAATTCAACAAAAGAACAATCGAAAAGTTTATTCATATTAAAGATCGACGAGCAAACTTTCTATATAAATAGAAAATATGAATCTGATGTGTGATCATAGTTTCAAGTGTTTATAGCTCAGTTTGTTTTGTTTGATAACATTAGGAAGTACTGTTGGAAATGTTCTCATTCCATTTAATATTCATACAACTCCTGTACAGTTGATATGTATTTATATATGTGTGCTTATGTATCTGTGAATTTATATATATTTGTTTTCATATTTTAATATTATTTAAAATATTTTGTTAGTGTTTTGAGGGTATATGTCTTTATATGTACAACATTTAGTTATTTTCCTAATTTATTTTTATTTAACTGTTTTCTACTGTACTGACAGGGACAGTAACGCTTCTACCTGAGATTGACATGCAAAGTATTTAAATATTATTTTTATTTTGTCAATTGTGTTTAAAATATATTGGTTTTGAAAGTTCTTAAAATGTACATTTATTTATTTCCATAATTTCTTTTTGTTTAACTTTTTCTGCTGTGCTGGCTGAAGGGCACAAGGACCTGAGAGTGGCATTCAAACAATTTACATAGTATTATTTAAAATAATGTTGTTTGTGTTTACAAATATCATATTGGTTTTGAAGGGATATTTCTTAAAATATACATTTATTTATTTTCATATTTTATTTTTATGTAGCCATTTTCTACTATACTGACTGCCACAAGGGCCTGAGAGTGGCATTCAAAGTATTTAAAAATAAAGTAAAACATTTGTACCCAGCCTGCTTATGCAAATAACGTTTTGGTTCTTTCTTTCTTAAATAAATGAAAGTTTTTTAATGGATATTTCTTATATTATAAGCAATGCATATTACACTCATTTCCTAACTTATTTTTAATTAGTGGTTTTCTAAAATACTGGTAGATCCAAGGGCTTCAGAGCGCTATATGAACTATTTTAAATACAATATTTACTTAATTATTTTGCAAAATTGAGTTGCTCAAAAATGCAAAGCTTTTGCTGACTTCCTAAAAATGTAATGTTTGTTTCAAATTGATATTTCTTATACATGTAGCTATTTAATATGTCATAAAGATTACTGGGCAATCAACGTTGAATAGCTGATGCAGAAAAGGAAATGGCCAGCCGTCATTTTTGGTAGGAACAAAATTACAAGTGTGTTTCTTTGTGGATGTGCAGCCTGGCTTAGTACCCTGGCCCTCTTCAGAAGTCAGTCTTGCTTGGCAACATAGAAATTCTCTGAAATAATGTATGAGTTTTCTTTTATGAATGCCTAGAAGAACTGATTTTTCAGTCCATTTATCACAGAAATAGTGCAAAAAATTGCACCAAAAACTGCCAATTTTTGAAAAATTTCTTCGCGGGGGGAGAACCCCCCCACACCCCACTTATTGCCGTCGGGCTCGCTCGCGTTCGTTGATGCCTACTTCAAAAGCCCCACCAGGTTCAAATTCCACCAGCCGCCACTGGTGAGATCGTGTACTTTGGGCGATCCTACAGGCGGCAGCAGAAGGTTGGAGCAGGAGGAAGGCAGGGTGTTGGGGTTGAGTTTTTTCAGGTCTCTTTTCCACACTTTTGGTCTTGTGGATTGCACTGAGTTCAATTTCACCTGTTCCTTAATGGTGAAAGTGATGATATGGTGGTCTGACCAGTCGCATGGTTGGATCGACTCTAGCTGAATGGAGTCAATTTGAGAGATTACCAAGTCCAGAATAGAACCTTTGTCGTGTGTTGGGAATTGCGTTAAGTCAAGGTCAATAAGGAAATTCTTGAGACTGTTTACTGCTGTATCATTAGGGTCGTCCCAATGGAGATTGAAGTCTCCAAGGAATATTTGGTTATTTTGTCGCCCTGTGTTTGCAGATACCATGTCCATGAAGTGTTCAATGAAGGTGAGAACAGACAGGTTTGCTCTTGCTAGTGATGTTGAGGTACATGTATTCGCATGACTGGAAAGAAGGAGTAATGGCTCTGTTTACTGAGATACTCATATGATGTATGCAGGCTAGAACTCCCCCGGACTTATCGGATCTGTCTCTATCTAGCCTGATGATGTTGTAATTAGGTGGGACTAAAATGTCAATGATTGGTGTGGAGGATTCTTTTAGCCAGGTTTCGGTTAGCATTACCAGGTCTGGCTCATGTGTGAGGATGAGGTCAGCTATGTCCGCTGCGTGTCTGGCAGCCGATCTACAGTTTAGGAGTATAAATTTGAGTTTGGGCATACTGATGGTTGAGGAAGGTTCCCGAGTCATAGAAATTCTTCTAAGGTTGTTGTTTGTGACGCCTCTAGAGTTTGGTTTGCTGGATCTATGGGATTGGAGGTGATAGTAGGAATCAGCGATGAAGCCGGTGTGGAAGGCTTCATGGGGGCAGAGGCAAACTAGTTCAACAGGGCGAGTAAATCACTCTCTGAAAGCGGATTGGTGCTTCTAATTGGCCGACATGAATTGTTGTAGAAAGGGACGGAGGGCCAATTGGGGTGGTAGGGATTCATGTTCGTTGTAGGTTGGATTCTGGGCCAACTAGTTTTGGGATGTCTTGTTGCTCTAATTCCCCAAGTTGTTTCGAGAAACGATCCTTGAGTGCTTGGATTTCTTCTTTGATTTGATTCAATGAGACTATGATCTCTTCAAGTCTGTCGTTTTGTGTAGGCGGGCGAGTGGAAAGTGGCTGTGTTGTGGGTTTGGATATGGATGCATGCAGTTGAGTCAGGCCTGGTGTGTAATTTGTTGTTTGTGGGAGTGAGGATAGGAGGGGTGAATCTTATTTTAAGCCTTTACGTGGCTGCAAGCCTCGAATTTGTATTTGCATCTTTGCCCTTTCATGGCCTCTAGGATGCTAGTGCACGCACCACTTGGCAGCGACAGGCCCTGGGCGGACATGGAAGCAGAGAGGCCATTATTCCTAAACAAGAAATGTCGCGCTGGGCCCTTCTTTGTGTCTGCCCAGGGGAAGACAACAAGTCGCTTATTCTGTGCTGATAAAAGAAGCGCATGTTCGTTTTCTATCTCCTGGGATGGAGGGATAGGACCATTGCATGAAAGGCCTGCTGCGTGCTGCTGTCCACAAACACAGACTTTTGTGTTGTTGTCTGGGTTTGTTTCATGGCGACTGATGCCCAGGCCGCAGGCCTGATAGTTTATCGTGTACATCAACGAAGCACGTGTCTGTCAGTCCTGACGTTTAACCGCCAACCAGATGCAGGACTTTCCACTACATTGTTTCAACTCCCAGACAACCTCCTCAATGTCTCCTTGGCTCCACAAGGCGCTACAAAAATTTGACTGAAGCACAAACCATACACAATTCACTCTCAGGGGTTGGTCCACTGTATTTTATTATTTCGCCCAATGCGCTCGTGCCATCAGAAAAGGATTTGTCCTGCATGACTGTTTTTTGCCCTGGCCCCACAAAAACGTCCGAAAGGCTCATTGGGAAGAAAAAGGTCAGGGCGCGCATTAACGAATAGTTTCTTACCTGTCGGTGTAGTTTTGCAGCTTGAAGATCTTTCTGGATTCACTATGCTGTGCATTATTCCGCGGTCTAGTGGTGGAGTCCGGAATCGTAGTCTTTTCTTTCTTTCTTTCTTTTTTTTCGAAGCCCAGGTGGGCGTCGACGTCCCACCTTTTGGTATACTTCCTGTGATGTCGGCACGCTTCCTGCGGAAGCTCCCACCTTTGGCCGCCATCTTCGGATTCTTTTTTCTTGTTTTTGTGTTCTGTTTGCGAATCCTTTGACAATGTTCTCTATTTCTTTTTCAAGTAAGTGATTTTTCTGCTTTGTCCTTCAAGGTGTCTGTTTCTGCATTGTTCTTGTATTACCACCTGCTTCTCCAGCCTCATCTTTCTGGCGGAGGTGGGTGGGTTCCCTAGTGAATCCTGAAAGATCTTCAAGCTGCAAAACTACACCGACAGGTAAGAAACTATTCGTTTTGCATTGTGAATCTTTCTGGATTCACTATGCTGTGCAGAGACTTTGTAGCAGTTTGTTATGTTTGTGGCGGCTGGGTGGAAGATGCGCGTTGGTTGTTGAATATATGTTGAAGCACCATCTGTTCTACTTGTGCTTCTTTGTTCATTTGTATATCCACACAGTAGTACTTAGTGAACGTGTGCACTGAAGCCCATGTTGCCGCCAGACATATGTCTTGAATGGGTGGGTTAGCCAGGAAGGCTATTGTTGCTCCTTTTTTCCTGGTAGAGTGGGCCCATGCCCCTTCTGCTAGTTCTTGGTCTGCCTGTCTGTGGCAGAAATGTATAGTTTGTACGATCCATTGTGCGATGGTTCCCTTTGTTACTGGTCTACCTAGGAAACTGCTTGCGAAGGACACAAAGAACTACTTTGTTTTCCTGTGCTCCTTGGTTCTTTCTATGTAGTGCATTACTGCCCTTCTAGCGTCCAGAGTGTGCAGTGCCCTCTTTGCGCTTGTGGCTGGTTTCTGAAAGAAGCTTGGTATTTGTACTGTCTGGTTGATGTGGAACCTTGACACCACCTTTGGCATAAAGTGTGAGTCAGTTCTCATCACCACCCTATCATTGTGTATTTGGATGTAGGGTTCTTGTAGCGTCAGCACCTGTAGTTCTCTCACCCTGCGCAGCGAGGTTATTGCCACAAAGAAGGCGGTTTTCATTGTCAGCATTTGTAGGGAGGCCTTATGAATGGGTTCAAAGGGCCCTTTCATGAGCTCTGTTAGGACTAAATTAAGGTTCCATGCCGGTGGCGGCATCCACTTTGGTGGTGCAATCCTATTTTCCCCTGCCAGTAATCTCTACTATCTGTGATGTAAAGAAACTCTTCTCTGTTTCTCCTCTTGTGTAGGCTAGTATGGCTGCTAGATGTACTCTTAGCGAGGATGAACTTAGTTTTGCCTTCAGAAGGTGCGTGAGATATCTTAGCACCGTTGATTCCCTTGTCATCTTCTTGTGTAGCTTTTTCTTGCTGCACCATTGTGCAAACCTCTTCCATTTTGCCACATAGCACCTTCGTGTGCTAGGTCTCCTTGCCTCTCGTAGTACCCGCAGGGTGCTTTCAGGTAACTTTAGGTGTGCAAACTATGTCTTCAGGAGCCATGCTGCTAGGCTCAGGCTCTCTGGCTCTGGGTGTAGTACTTCTCTGTTTTGCACGGAGAGTAAGTCTTTCCTTTTCCCGAACTTGTGGGGTGCACCCGGTGCCATTTCCATTATCTGTGAGTACCAGGCCTGCCTGGCCCACTGGAGTGCCACCAGGATCAGAGTCATGTTGCTGGTTCTGCACTTGTTGAGTACTCTGTGTATCAGTGGTATCGGGGGGAAAGTGTAAGCAAATGTTTTCGACCAGCTTATCCATAGGGCATTCCCCAGGTATCCCTCTCCTGGTTGCCTGGATGCGAAGTCTCAGCATTTTGCATTCTGGTGTGTTGCAAATAGATCTATTGACTGTGTTACCCACCTTCTGAATAACCTTTGCGTTTCCTGTGTATTGAGCTCCCACTCGTGGGATGCCGATGTCTGTCTGCTGAGCCAGTCGGCTTCCACATTGTCCTTCCCTGGTAGGTGTATAGCTAGCAGGTCTATTTCGAGTGGGATGGTCTATTTCGAGTGGGATGGACCATCTCCATAGCTCCTGTGCTAGGTTTGATAGCGGGGCTGATTGTGTTCCTCCCGGCTTGTTGATGTAGAACATTGTTGTTGTGTTGTCTGTCTGGATTAACACTCTCTGGTTGTACAGTTTTGTCTGGAAGGCTTTCAGGGTGAGGAACACAGTCTTTAGTTCCAGGTAGTTGATGTGTTTGACTGCATCCGCTGGAGTCCACAGACCCCTCACCCTGAGCTTGCTCATGTGAGCTCCCCATTCCTTCAGGGATGAGTCTGAGGTGATGGTCACCTTTGGGGATGTTATGTTATGTTATGTTAGGTGAAACTTCTTAAGCGCACTAACACCAGAGGTTTCTTGGCGCTAACTGACAGAACAAAAACAGAATCCCAAGGCAGAAACTTAACCGGTGCTGGAGAACAGAAAAGTTTTTAAAAGCTTCCTGAATTGGAGTAAGGAACCATTAGATTTAATGACTATTGGAAGAGAATTCCAGAATTTAGGTGCGAGGTGGGCGAAGCAACGGCCCCCAACCTTGCTGGTTTTGACTTTCGGAGTGACAAGTAGGTGATGATGAGCTGACCGAAGGTTACGTGCAGGTTGGTACGGAGTGATCAGTGAGTTAAGAAAGGCAGGACTGGTGCAGTGGAGGGATTTGAACGTAAGACAGCCCAACTTAAAGGCCGCCCTCCGTTCTACTGGCAGCCAATGGAGCTTATGGAGCAAGTCAAGTCAAGTCAAGTCATACAATTTGTATAGCGCACTACATACCCAGAGGGTTTCAAGGCGCTTAGGAAGGGGAGGAGGATTATTTGTCAAATATCCACGTTTTAAGCTGCTTTCTGAACGCTAGGTGATTCTGGGTGAGGCGAAGGTAAGCGGGGAGTGAGTTCCATGTTTTGGCAGCCAGGTATGAAAAGGATCTGCCTCCCATGGTGGTCTTGTTGATGCGAGGTACAGTGGCTTGGCTTGGCTGGAAGAGCGAAGTTGGCGGGAGGGGGTGTAGAAGGACAGTCGAGAGTTGAGGCAATCTGGTCCGATGTCGTAGAGTGATTTGTGTGCGTGGGTAAGCAGTCGGAAAGTGATCCTCTTATTGACGGGTAGCCAGTGGAGGTCTTTAAGGTGACCAGAGATGTGTTCGTTGCGTGGGATGTCTAATATGAGCCTGGCTGAGGAGTTTTGGATTCGTTGTAGTTTCTTCTGGAGTTTAGCGGTGGTACCTGCGTAGAGGGTGTTTCCGTAGTCCAGTCGGCTCGTGACCAGAGCGTGGGTGACTGTTTTTCTGGTTTCGGAGGGGATCCAGCGAAATGTTTTTCTGAGCATGCGAAGAATGTTAAAGCAGGAAGAGGATACGGCGCTGACTTGTCTGTTCATTGAGAGTGAAGAATCCAGGATGACGCCAAGGTTCCGTGCGTGGTCTGTCGGGATGGGTGCTTTTCCGAGGGCTTCCGGCCACTAGGAGTCGTCCCATGCAGAGGGGGATTTACCTAAGATGAGGACTTCTGTTTTGTCTGAGTTCAGTTTCAGACGGCTTTGTTTCATCCATTCGGCGACTTTTTTCATTCCTTCGTGTAGGTTAGTTTTGGCGGTGCTGGGGTCCTTGGTGAGAGAAAGGATCAGTTGAGTGTCATCCGCGTAAGAGATGATGTTGAGGTTGTGTTGGCGGGCGATGGCCGCGAGGGGGCTCATGTATACGTTGAAGAGGGTGGGGCTGAGTGAGGAACCTTGTGGTACGCCACAGATGACTTCAGTGGCCTCGGACTTGAATGGTGGGAGGCGGACTCTCTGGGTTCTTCCGGTGAGGAACGAGGTGATCCATTCAAGTGCTTTTCCTTGGATTCCGATGTTATTGAGGCGTTGTAAAAGGGTGCTGTGGCAGACTGTGTCGAATGCAGCAGAGAGGTCGAGGAGGATGAGGGCGACTGTGTCTCCATTGTCCAGTAGAGTTCGAATGTCGTCTGTTGCTGCGATGAGGGCGGTCTCAGTGCTGTGTTTGGCTCGGAAGCCAGATTGTGAGGGGTCGAGTGATTTGTTGGCTTCGAGGAAGGCGGCGAGCTGGTTGTTGACAGCTTTCTCGATGACTTTGGCCGGGAATGGAAGAAGCGAGATGGGGCGGTAGTTTTTGAGTTCGGTGGGGTCTGCTGTTGGTTTTTTCAGAAGGGCGGTGAGTTCAGCGTGTTTCCAGTCTTCTGGGAAGGTAGCGGAGTTGAAGGAGCAGTTGATGACGTCTCGGAGGTGCGGAGCTATGACGGAGTCTGCTTTGTTGAAGATGTGGTGAGGGCATGGGTCTGTGGGGGATCCAGAGTGGATGGAATTCATCAGGCGGATGGTGTCCTCAGTGGAGATTGGGTTCCAGGCGTTAAGGGTGTTAACGGGGGGAAGATGGTCAGCAGATGGTAGGGTGGGTTGGCTTCCGGGTTGGTTGTCAAAGCTGTTGTGGATGTCAGCAATCTTGTTGTGGAAAAAAGAGGCTAGGGAGTCGCAGAGGGTTTGAGAGGGGGTGATGTCGTTGGAGTTGGCCGAGGGGTTGGAAAATTCCTTGACGATGTTGAAAAGTTCCTTGCTGTTGTGGGCGTTGTTGTCAAGTCGATCCTTGAATGCTGTTTTCTTGGCTTTTCGGATCAGTTGGTGGTGAGTGCGGGTGGCGCTTTTGAAGGCGTCCTTGTTGCTGGTGGATGGGTCTTTTTTCCAGGCCTTTTCAAGGGAGCGGCACAGTTTCTTGGACTTCTTGAGGTCATCGTTGAACCATGAGGCCTTCTTGTTGCCAAGTTTGTGTTGACGTTTTTTCAGTGGTGCTAAGGTGTCGGCGGTGTTGGATAACCAAAGGGTGAGGTTGGAGGCGGCTTCGTTGGCGTTAGAAGAGAGGGCTGGGGAGGTTCGAAGGAGCGATGTGGAGATCTGCTCCGTGGTGATTTTGTTCCAGTTTCTTTGTAGAGTTGGTTGGAGGTGGATGATGGGTTTTGGCTTGTTGTAGGTGAAGTGAACGCAGCTGTGGTCAGTCCAGAGGAGATCCGTAGTGTGGCTGAAGGAGATATGGTTGCTGGAGGTGAAGATGGGGTCGAGTGTGTGACTTGCGATGTGGGTGGGGGAAGTGACCAGTTGTTTAAGTCCGAGGTTGGCGAGGTTGTCCAAGAGGGTGGTGGTGTTGCGGTCGTTGATCTTTTCAAGGTGAAAGTTGAGGTCTCCCAAAAGGATGTAGTCTTTGGAGGGGAGCGCGTGTGGGGTGATGAAGTCCGTGATGTCTTCACTGAATTTTGCGCGGGGTCCTGGTGGTCTGTAGAGAAGGGTGCCTCTAAGAGTTGTCTTGGGGTCGATGTGGATCTGGAAGTGAAGGTGTTCGGAGTTAGCGAGGTTGACATCGGAGCTGGTAGAAATGCGGATGGATTTCTTATGGACGATAGCGATTCCACCTCCTGTATGGTCGGTGCGGTCCTTGCGTGTGATCTTATAATAATAATAATAATAATAATAAAGGATTTTATAAAGCGCCTGGTGACGCCATCTCGGCGTGTCCCCGCGCTGTGGAAAGAGAAAGCAGGGGAAAGTGAGCGACCTAAAGGGTGAAAAGGTGAGTTTTTAAGAGTCTCCTAAATACGGTCTCTGTCTCAGCCAGTCTAATATGCAAAGGAAGAAGGTTCCAATTCTTGGCCGCCAGCGCCCGAAAGGAGCGCCCTCCCATCCTTGCTTTGTTTATCCGGGGGGCACACAGAAGCCCGGTACCCTTGGAACGCAGTTCTCTGTTGGGCACATAGGGGATTGCGAGATCCTTCAGATATTCAGGGGCTACCTGAGAGGTGATCCTGTAACACATAAGGAGCGCTTTAAACAAGATTCTCTTTTTTATAGGGAGCCAGTGAAGAGCAACTAGTGTAGGCTTGGAGGCCGCTCTTCTGGGAAGCCTGAGGACCAGACGGGCCGCCGTGTTCTGGAGAACCTGAAGTTTTTTAATGTTCTTCTCAGTGGTACCTAAGAGAAGGACATTACCGTAGTCAATACGGGAGGTAACCAGAGCTTGAGTCATCGTGCGTCTGGCCTCTAGAGGAAGGAGGTCCAGGGTGCGATTTAAGGTCTTCAGGACACCAAAGCACTTTCCTGTTAGCTTCTGGACGTGGCTGTCATAGGAGAGTCTGGGATCAACCCAAACACCCAGGTTCTTAGCTTCCTTGCATGGGGAAGGCATGGGACCTAGACAGGAAGGCCACCAGTCCAGGGTCCAACTGGCCGAGTTACCCCCAATCACCAGCACCTCAGTTTTAGAACCATTGAGCTTGAGGCAGTGTTGGTTCATCCAGCCTGCAAGCTCCTGCATGCATGTTCTAAAATTAGCAGCAGCCAAGGTGGGTGTCTGGGATAGGGAGATGAGGAGTTGCGAATCGTCGGCATAAGATACGATTTTTATGCCGTACGATTGAACCACCTCCGCTAGTGGAGCCATATACAGGTTAAACAAGGTGGGGCTCAGGGCAGAGCCCTGAGGCACCCCCTGTTCTAGGGCAATGCTGTCAGAAAGGGAAATGCCTCTCTGAACCTGGAAGCTTCGGTCTATAAGGAAAGACCTAAGCCATCCCAATGCCTCCTTTGTGACCCCAGCCTGGTTTAGACACTGTAGCAGGGTGGAATGGGCTACAGTGTCAAACGCAGCACTGAGGTCCAGCATTATGAGCGCCATCGTATGACCCTCATCAGCTCCTGCCCTAAGCGTTTCAGTAGCTCTCAGGAGGGCTGTCTCGGTGGAGTAATTAGTCCGAAAACCGGACTGGGAGCTGTGCAGGCATTTATTAGCTTCAAAGTGAGCCATAAGTTGTTTGTTTGCAATTTTTTCGGTCACTTTGGCAAGATAGGGTAATAGAGAGATTGGTCTTAGATTTTCCAAGGTGTCCTGACTTACATTCGGCTTCTTTTTGATAGGTAATACAATAGCCTTCTTCCAATCAGTCGGTAAGTGCGCAGAGGAAAAGGACAACTGAATAATCTGCCTGAAGTAGGGTTCCAGTATCTGTAGGCTCTCTCTGAGTACTTTCGGGGGAGCAGGATCCCGGGGCGAACCCGATTTGACGCTCTTGCAGATGTTTATAAGCGTATCGGGAGTGGGAACCGAGAAGCATTGGAGGCAAGACTCAGTGGAATTAGTAGCAGCGCTCTCTATAAAATCATGGCCGGATGGCGGCTTGTCAGAGAAACTGGTATAGATGTTGGTGATCTTATCTGAAAAGTAGCGAGCAATCTTATTGCAAGTTTCCACTGAGTTGTCGCAAGGCGCATTGTCATTAGTGAGCACAGAAATTTCCTTAAAAATTTTAAAAAGCTCTTTAGAAGAGTTCTCTGCCTCCCCAATGCGCGTCTTGTAATGCATGGCTTTAGAAATACGGATTTTTTTATAGTATTCCTTTTGCGCTTGTTTATATTGAAATTTAATAGCTGGGCAAAAATTAGTGCGCCAGTCGCGTTCTAATTTTTTGCATGCAGATTTGCATGCTTGTAGTTCTGCGGTGTACCAGGGAAAGGATTTTCTGGGGCTGATGAAATTTTTTAGGTTGCGAGTAGGAGCGGTTTTGTCTAGGGCCCTTAAAATTCTGTCCTGCAATTGACTGTAGGCTATTTCACAGTCAGTGCTTTCAAGAGAGTCTCCTGTTCCAATCAATTTATTGAACATGTCCTGAGAGAAATTTTTCCATTTCCGGCGATGGTACCGAAGATCCGTGTCCTTTTTATTCGGATCGGGCTCAGATCTTTGCAGGTAGAAAGGAACAATGGAGTGGTCTGACCAGGGTACCGGAATGGGAGAGAGAGCGTGTACTCTGGAGACGCTCCCAAAGATGGGGTCAAGAAGGTGACCTTGTCTGTGAGTGGGATCAAAATTTATAAGATCTAGCTGCAGAGACTGGAGAGCGGACCTAATGTCCTTGGCTCCAGAATCAAGGGGGTCATCAAAGTGAGCGTTCAAATCGCCTAGCACCAGGAAATTATTCTTCCTAATAGCAAGGTGAGCAGTGTTTTCGAGAAGGCTGGATGTAAAATCATACAGTCTCCCGGGAGGTCTGTACACAAGAATGCCAGAGAAGGAGAATTGTGGGTTAACTAAAATAGTAAAAAGACCAGCTTCGCAGTGATCTATGGTCAGAGGCGCTAGGGAGCGCTGCAGGGGGGTTTTAGTGGCAATGGCAATTCCGCCTCCCCTGCCATCCTTCCTGTCAAGTCTGGTCAAGGAGAAACCAGAAGGCATGGCTTCAATGATGTCCGGGTCGGAAAGTTCCCCAAGCCAAGTCTCCGTGAAAAACATCACATCAAAGTCATCATCCTCCAGTAGTTGATGAATTTGTATAGCGTGCTTACCCAGAGAGCGGCAGTTAATCAAACCCGCCTTAGTTCGTATTAAAGAGCCTGCCCTGATGGGTGGTTTGTTAGGCGTGAAAGAGCATGAAGGGCAACAATGCACAAGCAGCGCCTCCATGGTGTGAAAGCAGGATAAGGTGACTCCAGGGCGGAGATCTAGTAGCTCCTGTCTATCATACCGTATACTCTGGGATGTGGAATGGCCAGGAGTCGTCGCCCCGCGTCCCGTCCGGCCGCGGACGGGCGCAGACGGGCTGGACTTTGGCTCGACTTCGGCGCGCTTCCGGCGCGCCCGCTGCACGCGTCCGCTGCGCGACCGCGGACCTCTGCACATTTATGGAGGGGGTAGGGGCGACTAGAGCGCGGATGTTGCAGCCCTGAGCCCGGAAGTAATTGGGCTCCTCCTCCACCCTCCGCAACAAACGTCCAAGATGGGCGCGGCGGACCGGGGCGGGAGTAGGCGGTCAATAGAATCCCAACAGCTGCTATCAGCCAATAGGTGAGGCACAGAAAGCAATTTTCACAGTAAAACACCGAACAAGTTAAAATTAGCCAAACGCGCTAAGTTTTAAAAACGCTTCTAATACAGCGCTATCAGTGCATGCTGTGTACACGAGCGTCAGCGGATAGAGTAAGCCACTGCCACCGGCTTTCTCCTCTCCACAGCGCAAGTGTTTTAAAGCAGGGAATTTATAGAAAACAATACAGCGCGACTAGAGCGCGGATGTTGCAGCCCTGAGCCCGGAAGTAATTGGGCTCCTCCTCCACCCTCCGCAACAAACGTCCAAGATGGGCGCGGCGGACCGGGGCGGGAGTAGGCGGTCAATAGAATCCCAACAGCTGCTATCAGCCAATAGGTGAGGCACAGAAAGCAATTTTCACAGTAAAACACCGAACAAGTTAAAATTAGCCAAACGCGCTAAGTTTTAAAAACGCTTCTAATACAGCGCTATCAGTGCATGCTGTATACACGAGCGTCAGCGGATAGAGTAAGCCACTGCCACCGGCTTTCTCCTCTCCACAGCGCGAGTGTTTTAAAGCAGGGAATTTATAGAAAACAATACAGCGCGACTAGAGCGCGGATGTTGCAGCCCTGAGCCCGGAAGTAATTGGGCTCCTCCTCCACCCTCCGCAACAAACGTCCAAGATGGGCGCGGCGGACCGGGGCGGGAGTAGGCGGTCAATAGAATCCCAACAGCTGCTATCAGCCAATAGGTGAGGCACAGAAAGCAATTTTCACAGTAAAACACCGAACAAGTTAAAATTAGCCAAATTATAGTCATCAGGGATAGCGATGGCGATGTCAGGGGCGGAGGAAGCGTTCATCCATGTTTCCGTTAGGAAGGCGACGTCAGGAGAGATGGTGTCTAGTAGGTTCCAAAGGTCAATGGCGTGCCTGTGGACCGAGCGGGTGTTGAGAAGGATGCATTCTAGGTGGTTGGGGTCGGGAATCTGTGTTGTGGTCGTAGCGCAGATGTTGTCGGTGCCGCTAAATTTGCAGGAGAAGCAGGAGAACGGTCCATGGGTGCGTCCAGGAGCGGCTTGGACGCAGTTGGGGGCGCGACCGGGGTTGAGGGCTAGGAGGGTGGCGGCATCGTAGGTGATGCGGGAGGGCAGCGCAGCGCGAGGCCAGGGGGTCTGGCGCTGGGCGCGGTCCAGGCACGGACGGGCGTAGACGGGCTTACCTTTGGCGCACCTTCGGCGCGGGTTGGGCGCGGACGCTGCGCGTGAACGCTGCGCGCGGGAACTACTGTCATATATGGATAGTGGAGGGGGAGGGGCGAGGGCGTCTCAGCTGGGAGGCGGGGCGGGTGCACGAGGACGGCGAGGAACAACAAACAATGGAGGCGGAGGGGGGGAGGCACAGCGGAGCGCTACAGGTAAATGCGCTGAGAGCGTTGGGGAAGCAGTTCTAATGTTACAGAGCGCAAATGAGGCACAAAGCAAGCAAAATGACAATAAAGCGGCACAATTTCAACAAAAGACACAGAGCGCCAATGCAGATTACACTTCTAGCAAATAAACAGCGCAGATGAAGCAAAGCGCTACTTTACTATGCAGCAGGCGAAATGAGCCAGGTGGGTATTTCAGGCAAACGAGTCAAAGCAGCGCGGAGAAACCAGCTGTCTGCAGGGACAGTGGGAGCGACTCCTCAGCTCGTGAGAAAGGAGCGAGTCACGGCGTATGCAGGGGCAGAGATCTATTTGTGGACAGTGGGAGGGCGTCTCAGCTGGGAGGCGGGGCGGGTGCACGAGGACGGCGAGGAACAACAAACAAAATGGAGGCGGAGGGGGGGAGGCACAGCGGAGCGCTACAGGTAAATGCGCTGAGAGCGTTGGGGAAGCAGTTCTAATGTTACAGAGCGCAAATGAGGCACAAAGCAAGTAAAATGACAATAAAGCAGCACAATTTCAACAAAAGACACAGAGCGCCAATGCAGATTACACTTCTAGCAAATAAACAGCGCAGATGAAGCAAAGCGCTACTTTACTATGCAGCAGGCGAAATGAGCCAGGTGGGTATTTCAGGCAAACGAGTCAAAGCAGCGCGGAGAAACCAGCTGTCTGCAGGGACAGTGGGAGCGACTCCTCAGCTCGTGAGAAAGGAGCAAGTCACGGCGTATGCAGGGGCAGAGATCTATTTGTGGACAGTGGGAGGGCGTCTCAGCTGGGAGGCGGGGCGGGTGCACGAGGACGGCGAGGAACAACAAACAAAATGGAGGCGGAGGGGGGGAGGCACAGCGGAGCGCTACAGGTAAATGCGCTGAGAGCGTTGGGGAAGCAGTTCTAATGTTACAGAGCGCAAATGAGGCACAAAGCAAGCAAAATGACAATAAAGCGGCACAATTTCAACAAAAGACACAGAGCGCCAATGCAGATTACACTTCTAGCAAATAAACAGCGCAGATGAAGCAAAGCGCTACTTTACTATGCAGCAGGCGAAATGAGCCAGGTGGATATTTCAGGCAAACGAGTCAAAGCAGCGCGGAGAAACCAGCTGTCTGCAGGGACAGTGGCAGCGACTCCTCAGCTCGTGAGAAAGGGCTTCGCAGACTGCCATTTTGGGACTTTGAAAATAAGACGGGCTGCCTGGTTCTGCACAACCTGGAGACGGCCCACAAGAGAACATGGGAGTCAGTGATAAAGAGAATTAGAAAAGTCCAGGCGGGAAAGAACCAGGGACATGACAACCTGGGCCAGTGCCGCATGTGGTAGTAGGTGCCTGATCTTCCGGATCTTTCGGAGCTGGAACATACATGAAGAGATCGTGGCACCTACTTGGGCTTTAAGCGAGAGCTCGGCATCGATTGTCACTCCAAGGCTCTTCACCGTCTTGGCCGGAGCAGGAGGGGGGCCGAGCTCAATGGGCCAGAACTGCGGACCCCAGTAAGCAGCACTGGAACCAGGGAGAAGGAGCTCAGTCTTCCCAGGATTAAGTTTTAGTTGGTTGTGATTCATCCACTGCTGAATGTGGGTCATAATTGAGTGAAAATTATTGACAGCTTGTGGGGAGTGAAGCGGGAGGACGATCTGCAGATCGTCCGCATAGTTGAAAACTGTAGCGCCCCAGCTTTGGAGTGAGTGAATGAGGGGGCGGAGGTACAAATTAAATAATAAAGGGGAAAGAGAGGAACCTTGGGGGACACCACAGGTGATGGGGGTTTTGGACGCAGTGAATGATCCCAAACGAACGGCTTGGGTTCTGCCGGTGAGAAATGACTCCACCCACCCAAGAGCGAGGCCCTGGATGCCAGCCTGTTCGACACAGTGGAGAAGGATGTTGTGATCCACCGTGTCGAACGCGGCAGATAGATCCAGAAGTACCAGGACCTGAGGGCTTCCCGCATCAGCATTCCTCCTCAGGGTATCCAGAACAGCCAGGATTACAGCTTCCGTGGAGTGGGCCGGTCTAAAGCCCGCCTGATTGGGTTCAAGGAAGTGTGAACTCTCGATGAAATTAGAGAGACATCTGGTGACATGAGTTTCGATAAGTTTAGACAGGTAGGGCAACAGAGATATTGGGCGATAATTGGTGAGTTCTGTAGGGTCCACGCCAGGCTTCTTCAAAAGGGGCACGAGAATGGCCTCCTTGAAGGAGCTGGGAACCATGCCACTGGAGAGAGATCTGTTCAGCAGGGGTAGTATACACTCAGGTAATTTTAGACAGATGTCTCGCAACACCGAAGGAGGGCAATGGTCACTCGGGGAGCCTGATTTTACCCGGATAGCCAGTTCCGCTAAGGTGGTGTGATCCAAGGAAGGGAACTGCGTGAAGGACAATGGGTTATTACAAGAAGTGTCAGGTGGTGGTGGCTGTGAAGGGGACATAATCGAATATTTTATTTTAATAATTTTTTCAATGAAAAAAAGATTGAGGGCATCACAGGTCTCTATGGTAGGGGTTTGAGCTGGGAGGGTCCTATCGTCTGAGGTAAGCTCATTCAAGATCTTAAATACCTCTCTGGATTTGTTATTAGCAGAGAGAATTCTGTGAGAAAAATGCTCAGATTTTGCTGAAAGGATGGCCTGCTTATACTCTTTGCGGGCAGCCACTTATCTCAGTCTGGATGCCACAGAATAATCGCGTCTCCATAAGCGTTCCCGCTGAAGAACCTCAAGTTTGTACTTCCTGAGGTCGTCAGAGAACCACCTATGGGAATTGGGGTGTCTGGTGCGAGGAAATGTGATTAGGGGGGCGAACTGGTCACTGGCTGTCTTCAGCCAGTGGCCAACGTTAGCGTCCATCACATTAATATTGTCATGGGTGCAGATGGTAGGACGAGTATTGTCCAGGGTCGCTAAGAAGCCTATGGAATCATAGGCATTCCATTTACGTGAGCGGCCGCCTGCCATCAAGGGAGCCATGGTCTGCCCCATAAGGGTGATGGTGGTGTCAATTATGTGATGGTCTGACCAGACACATGGGGAAATAAGAGGCTGGGAAAGAGTTAAATTGGTGGTCCAAACATGATCAAGTGTGTGGCCTTTGATATGGGTGGGCGAAGAGATATGTTGCGTTAGGTTCAGGCTGGTAAGAGTCTCAAACAATTCCAGGGCGTGAGGCCCAGAGTTGGCATCGTTAAACCAATAATTAAAATCCCCAAAGAGGGCAACACTAACATGTGAGGTCAGAAGAATGGACAGCTGTTCGCTAAGACTATTGGAAAAAGTCGGCATGGGGCGTGGGGGCCGATAGAGGAGAATAAGTGTAAGAACTCCAGCGTCCGTTTCCAGACTAATAGTCAAATTTTCTACTTCTGGTAGTGCCAGGGGGGAGGAGGATATCAAACTAAGACGTTTCGAGATAATAGCTGCCACTCCACCACCAGGGTGACCAGAGGAGCGGTCCATATGGAGGATGTAATAGTCAGGGGGAAGGGCAGCCAAGATATCAGGGAGAGAGTCCGCAGAGAGCCAAGACTCGGTCAGCAAAAGTATATCCGGTTTATCATTTGTTAGCAAAATAAAAATGTCAGATTGGTGTTTCACCATGGAGCGGGTATTTAAGTACAATACCCTGATGGAAGTCTGGCTCCTCGGTGGGTCTACTGAGGACAAATGGGGAACCTGTACGTGAAATGCCAGCGGCAGTGACCCTCCTAATGGTGTTTGGAGAAAGAGCAGCAGGGGGAAAAAGTGAATCCCGAAGAAACTTGGCTGAATAAGTGATGTGTTGGCTAGCGAGTCTAGGCCAGTGGCCCGGCCTGGCGCAGACGGGCTTAACTCAGGCGCAACTCCGGCGCGCCTGCGTCGCGCCCGCTGCGCGGCCGGGAATGGGGTATCATGATGTGGGGAGGGGAGGGGGCGTGACGGGGGGGGGGGGGGAGTGGCCAGAAGACTGCACCGGCAACCCTCCGAACGCCCAAGATGTCAGCAAGCCCTCGCCCTTCCCCGCTCCAGCAGCTTGCAAGGCAGTGAAGGGGAGCGATCAGCGGGAGGCGTTCCAAGAAGGTGCAGGTGAGAGTCTTTGAAGCGCAGGCAGTAAGTGTCCAAAAAACGTTGCTCCCAGGCGGACGTCACGGGAGATAAAAGCAGAGTTCGAAAAGCACTACATACAATTAAAAGTTAAAAGCAGAGGAAACGTTGCTCCCGGCAGGACGCCAAAGGGAGATCTGTGCTGCAAAAGTCAGGATAGCGCGGCACTAGCGATCACCAGAATTAGATTACCAGGGGGGAGTGGCCAGAAGACTGCACCGGCAACCCTCCGAACGCCCAAGATGTCAGCAAGCCCTCGCCCGTCCCCGCTCCCCTTCACAGCTTGCAAGGCAGTGAAGGGGAGCGATCAGCGGGAGGCGTTCCAAGAAGGTGCAGGTGAGAGTCTTTGAAGCGCAGGCAGTAAGTGTCCAAAAAACGTTGCTCCCAGGCGGACGTCACGGGAGATAAAAGCAGAGTCTGAAAAGCACTACATACAATTAAAAGTTAAAAGCAGAGGAAACGTTGCTCCCGGCAGGACGCCAAAGGGAGATCTCTGCTGCAAAAGTCAGGATAGCGCGGCACTAGCGATCACCAGAAATAGATTACCAGGGGGAGTGGCCAGAAGACTGCACCGGCAACCCTCCGAACGCCCAAGATGTCAGCAAGCCCTCGCCCGTCCCCGCTCCAGCAGCTTGCAAAGCAGTGAAGGGGAGCGATCAGCGGGAGGCGTTCCAAGAAGGTGCAGGTGAGAGTCTTTGAAGCGCAGGCAGTAAGTGTCCAAAAAACGTTGCTCCCAGGCGGACGTCACGGGAGATAAAAGCAGAGTCCGAAATGCACTACATACAATTAAAAGTTAAAAGCAGAGGAAACGTTGCTCCCGGCAGGACGCCAAAGTGAGATCTGTGCTGCAAAAGTCAGGATGGTGGTGTTAAAGGCTTCCCTTCTGTTATGTTCTCCTTGTTCCACCACGAAAGCTCCTCCTGCACTGCGTGCGTTACAACCATTACATCTTCCCAACTTCATGTAGCTTGTGACCATTGTTCTTGTAGCCATTCCTGGAATGGTCTCATGTGGAGCCGTACATTGGGTACCAGATGCATGCAGAAAGCCATCACGCCCATGACCTTGCTCGCTGTCCTCACTGTCAGAGCTCGCCCCTTCTGGTAGAGGCGCGTCTCCTTCAGCAGGGTCACTGTTCTCTTGTCGCTGGGGAAAAACCTTGCTCTGTATGGTGTTGATCTGTGCTCCTAGGAAGATTTTTACTTGCTCTGGTTCCATTGAGGATTTCCCCCAGTGAATGGAGAATCCCAGGTCCATCAGTGTACTTGTCACGCGCTGTGCGTGTTCTTTGTATGTGCTGTGTGAACTTGCCTTTATTAGCCAGTCGTCCAGGTAAGGGTATACATGGATCCCGTCCCATCTTAGGTGTGCTGCCACTGCTGCGAGGCACTTGGTGAAGACCCTTGGTGCAGATTTTAGTCCGAATGCTAGGGCTGTGAACTGGTAGTGATCTTTGTTAATGGTAAATCTCAGTAGATGTTGGTGCTGCCTGTTCATTGGGAAGTGCAGGTAGGCATCTTTGAGGTCTATGGTGGCCATGAAGTCTCCATCCCTTATCTGAGGAATGACCTCTTGTAGGGACGTCATCTTGAACTTTTGTGTGTTTATGTACTTCTTTAGGAAGCTTAGGTCCAGGATGGATCTCAGTGTTTCTTCCACCTTTGGTACCAGGAAGTAGGTTGAGTACACTTCATTGTTCCTTTATCTGTATGGTACTGGTTCAATGGCCTCCTTTTGGTGGAGCTCCTTCGCTTTCTTTTGAAGTAGCTCTAGCTCCTTTCCTGACTGTGCCTTCCTTTTTGGTTTCCTGTTTGGCGGTGTCTTTTCCAGTTCTATGCAGTATCCGAATTGTATGATGTGGAGTATCCATTTGTCTATGGTTATGTTCTTCCACTCCCAGAAGAAATGACTTAGCCTGCCTCCTACTGGTGTTACATGTTCGTTGATGTTAGGTCTGTGTAACCCTCTGTTGGTCTTGTTGTGCTCCACCCTGGGAGGAGTTGCGTGGGTGGAAACGTATTGCGTGACGGAGTCACTTTGAGGTGGGTTGTTGGCCCCCTCTTATTTTGTCCACGTCCGTTCGCCCTACCGCGAAAGGACTGGCCCCTTTGCTGTTAGTGCCAGGTTTGTTTTTGCTGACCCTGTTGTGTTTGGCTGTCGCCCTGGTGGGACTGTTGGAATGTCTGGTGTGACGTTCCTGGCTGGTTTCCTCCTCTTCCGTTCGGTCTCCGTGACGGGGTACCCCTTTTCATCCTCCTGAATTGTAAGGCCCCCATGGACCTTGCGGTTTTGATTTCTTTCTTGAGCTGGATGAGTTTTTCATCCACCGGCGCCCCAAACAGTCTCTCCCCATTG
The DNA here is from genome assembly GCF_964263255.1 of Lissotriton vulgaris. NCBI lineage: Eukaryota > Metazoa > Chordata > Amphibia > Caudata > Salamandridae > Lissotriton > Lissotriton vulgaris. Next base: position 1,058,715,516 of record NC_141693.1, on the reverse strand, counting down.
AATGGGGTGCTTAGAATGTTGTGCTGTACCTCTGGTTTGAAGCCTGAGATCCTGAGCCAAGCCTGCCCTCTCTCCGTGATTCCCAACATCATCAGTCTGCTGGACGTATCAGCTCCATCCAAGGCTGTTTTGAGGCAAGAATTTGCCACATTTTCCCCCTCCTTCACAAGGTGTGAAGCTCTTTGTTGGTACTCGTCTGGGAGGTGTTGATCAGCTGTCCGATCTCGTCCAGAATTTGGTACTGGTGCCTGTTCAGCAGGGCGTTTGAGTTTGCCATGCGCCAGTGCATCGCTGCATTTCTTTCTATCTTTCTCCGAGTTAGGTCCATACTCCTGCTTTCCTTGTCTGGTGGTGGCCCTGATGTTGTTGGCACATTTGCCCTTTTCCTGGCAGTCGCCGCAATAATGGAATCCGCTGTAACTGATCCTCGGATGTAGGGAGGATCCTTAGAGGAGTGTTCATATTTCTTCTCCGTCCTAGGCGTGACGGGCCTGCATATTGCCGGTTCCTTGAACGCCTCTTTCCCCTGGGCCATGATACTCTCAAGCATGGGGAGGTAATGGCTCCTAGTTTGTGTGGGGAGCAGGGTCTCCAAGAGTAAGTCTGCTTTTGGCTTTTCCTCATGTACCTTGACTCCAAAGGCTGTTGACGCGTTCTTGATGACCATATTGTAGACCCCAATGTCATCTGGTGGCGAAGGCCTCAAAGGGTACATGTCCACAGCCTCTTCTGGACTTTCGTGTCGAGGTCCTGACACTCCAGGTCCTGTGTCCCCGAGCATGCCGAGTCGAGGGTCGTCCGCTGATCGTCGCCCTCCTCCTCGTAGTAATAGGCTTCTTCCTCTGGATTGTCCTGGGTCTCTAGACTTTTCGGCGGCCCTTAGGCGTCGAAGTCCTCCTCCTCTTCTATTTCAACGATCGTCGTCTTTGGCTTCGACGGAATCGCGAACCTCTTCATCTTTTCGTCGAACTCCTTCTTTCTTTGCAGGATGTTATCCATTTCGGCCTCGAGCCGTCTCTTCTTTCTCTCCAGTTCGGGGGCCTGTTCGGCATCGAACGGTTCGGCTGATCTCTTCGACGTATTCGTCGACATCAAAATGACCTTCGGGTTCTTTGTCGACGCCGAAGCAACCTTCGGGTCTTTCTCCTTCGAAGTCGATCATTCCTTTTCGGGCTCGTGCTTCGACGAATGTGAGAGGGACGGGCGAAAAAAGAAGCTAGAAGGTCTTATGCATGGATCTATTTTGGCGTATTTATTTAAAGATCTGTACACAAAACAAAGTTAGAAAGAAAGAGTTTGAGTTGATCTTCTGATTTTGAAAGCAGGGTTCTTTGGACTACATCTTCTTCTCCTTCTGAGGTGGGTGTTGGTGGTGGTTCCCCCGGGTAGCGTGTAGAGAGAAGAGACACAGGTGGTAAGTATGGTCGTTCCGATTTAATAAGAGTTACCGTCACCAAGAAAATCCTGAAGTGCTCGGGGAACTAGTGGGGGGGGAGGATTAATACTGTGCAACTAAATTGATATGCAGGTTAAGTCGGTTGGCTTGTCCTTACTTCAGGTCACAAGCCCGTAGGTTGGGAAAGGAAGAGATAGGGTCAGCACACGGACTGCTTCAATGCCCCTTAATGCTAGAGCCAAGGTTGTTGCTCACTGATACTTGACTGGCAGCCCACGGTCGTAGACATGAGTCGAGATCTTTACGACATGCCAGCTGTCCTATACATGCCTGCTCCCTTACAGTACTATTCGTCCCGCTCCCCTGCCCAAAATATGATAGAAAAGAAAATAGAAAACCCGAAGCCAACACCAACCCTGAATTACCATCTCCCTCCCTCCAACCCCTTGCCCAATTCACGCACAGTGTTAGCCGTAAGTCTCCAGAGTTACGGCAGCACTTGGGCATCCTCCGGGGGTGTCCACCACTCCTCGGACCAGTTCTTGTCCTCTCAGACGGCAGCCTCATCTTCGTCCGTTCCAGGGGCCTCGGTGTCCACAGGCGGTTCCTCGGTGTCCACAGGCGGTTCCTCGGTGTCCACAGGCGGGTCCTCGGTGTAGCCGGTCTTCCTCATGGTGTTCGCGTCCTCCTCTCCACTCCTCCTCGCGTCTTCCGGGTTCTCCTCGTCAGTCATCCGCTCCGCCCTCCTAATGGTCCCGCTCGCCTCCCATTGGTTGTGGCTCTCCTGTAGGGAAGAGGTCTCATGTTTAGTTAACCCTCCATAGTCCGGGCCAGGCAGTTCATTGAAAAGACTCCGGTGGGGGCTGATTACGGGAGTAAAGGCAGGCTCCTCCTCACAACGACCTTTGCTTTTCGCCGGTCTTCGCCGCATGGGAGTCCTTTACAAAGGATCCGCTGGGCTGTTTGTCCTTGGATGCAGCTGCGGCCATCGAGATTTTTAGCACCAATGCTCCCTTCGAGGACTTAAATTCTGTTTTTCGAGAGTCTGACTCAGACTTTCGAGGGTCTGTCGGGGCTTAGGGGTCGTAGACTCTCCTACCTCTTTAGAAGTCTTCTTATCGGTCTCTACGACCGAGTAGTCGTCGTCTTCTCCGGCGACGTTGTCCTCCTCGTTGCTCAAGAGCCCCAGGTCCCCAAGAGACGGCAGTTGTCCCTTGCCTTGCATGTTGTATTTGGCTCTTCTCTGTTGCTCTCTAACCCGGAGAGTCTTTGGTGTGAAGGCGGAGCAGGCGTTGCAGTCCTTGCTCTTGTGGTCGACCGGTAGGCAGAGGTTACATACCGGGTGTCCTTCTGCGCGTATTTGTGGTGGCAGTTACGGCAGAATTTAAAAGGTGTCTTGTCCATTTCTTGCGCTCAGGAGGCCCCCTGTGTGTGCATTCTTTGTTGGACGTTGAAGTTCTCCTTCTTCGTCGTCCCGGCTCGATGGTGTTGTTCCTCATCGTCTTCTCAATCTTTTCCGTGCAAAATTAGACTTTTCTGCGTCTTCTTTCCTCCAAAACTCTGGAGCCTCTCTCCAGACCCAACAGCGGAAAAAGAATCTGAAGATGGCGCCCAAAGGTGGGAGCTTCCGCAGGAAGCGTGCCGACGTCACAGGAAGTACACCAAAAGGTGGGACATCAACGCCCACCTGGGCTTCGAAAAAAAATAAAAGAAAGAAAGAAAAGACTACGATTCAGGACCCAACCACTAGACCGCGGAATAATGCACAGCATAGTAAATCCAGAAAGATTCACGCTGCAGAACTCATCCATTGTCGCTCTTTCCAAAATACAATGGACAGACTTCATAAACATTGTGCTATAAAATCTATTGATCCTTACAGAGCTACTGTATCTTTCTCATTTTGATTTGAGGATCCACAGAACAAGGTTTCAAATCTAGTATTTTTAAGGCGATCACAAGTCAGCTGGGAGTTTTATGCATCAATGGCGTAGCAATTGTGGCATGGCCCCCCAATGAGAGCAGAAAAAATTGGCCCATATTTTACCTATTTTCTGTAGAAAGAAAATAACTATATTTGGGGTGCAGAGGGCTCCTTAATCTTCTGGGCTCCTGTGCCACTGCTTCTGTCTGTCTGTCTTTCTGTGTGTGTCATAATTCATGCAGCACTTAACTCCTCTGGGATTTCTTACATCTTCATTTTAAAAGACATTATTCGATACATAAAACCATATTTAAAGTCACTAATCAGATTATGAATCTATGCCTTCACCATAGTGCAACAGCTTTATGCTCCCATTATCATGATCTTCTAAGAAATTGAAATGCAATACACATATGTACCAGAAGATGGCAGTGTCCACCACTGCCAAGTCCAGAAACCAATTCATAACTTTACTGAAATCCAGCTATCAAAACTATTCAGCGACATGGTGAGTAAATAAAACGTTAGATGAAACCAGCCAGGGTAGCGTGCAGTGAAAAACAGACTAGGATTAATCACAGAGCCAACATCCGGTCAGGAAATCCTCAGGAGAAGATTTTAAAATTGCTAATAAATTGCTTACTGTGGCGGCCCCGCGAGTAAACTCTAGCCCCCCGAAGGTCAGATGTGAGGCGGTTTCACGTTATCTTGAAGACAAAATCCAAGCTATTTATAAATCACTTCCGATCTATACGCTGCCCCCCCAAGAAGTTGAAAAAATGGGCTTGACTCATATGGCTCCGCTCACTTACTGGAGTCTTTTCCCACTTTGGAACGTACTGTACTAGAAACTTAAAGGTTTGAAATCAGGCTCCCCCGTAGATATTGTACCTCCAAAAATTCTGGGTACTCTCTTGATGCAGTGGCTCCAGTCTTGCTTAACTGCATAAATTCGTCCCTGGAGTCAGGCATTGTCCCTCATCAATCTAAACAGGCAAGAGTTAGGGCACTGCTCAAAAAAACCTAACCTCAATCCAGATGATTGGAGCAATTATCGCCCAATTTCTCTTTTGCCAGGTGTTAGTAAAGTGGCCGAAAAATATGTGAACTCTGTTTTACCGGCACACCTGGAAGAGAATAATCTGCTCCATGACTCCCAAACTGGTTTCAGACCTAAACAAGGTACAGAGACAACATTACTTGCCGCCCTGGAAGACATTAAAAGAGCTGTGGACACTGTTCTAATTTTGTTAAATCTCAGCGTAGCCTTCGATACGGTGAACCACCAGCTTATGATCCAAAGAATGAGGGAGTTCGGTATAATAGGCCCTGCCCTCAAGTGGTTTCAGTCCTTACTTCAGGATCGGTCATATAGGGTGATTGAGGGAGAGTCGGTGTCTGAACCGATTATGTTGAACTGTGGAGTGCCTCAAGGGTCTTCACTGAGCCCCACAATGTTCAACATATATACTTATTCCGTTTGGTGTCCAGGTCGTGTCGTATGCTGACGACACCCAGTTGGTGGTATCTCTTAATCAAGGCAGCCTTCCGGATCCAGATCTTCGCTCCTGTCTTCAGGAAGTCTTTTTCAAGATAAGCAGCTCGTTTCTAAAGCTTAATGGCTCTAAGACCGAGCTTATGTTTTTTGGGACATCGGCTCCTACTAACATCGATTCATCGTGGCCCAACTGCCTTGGTCCTCCTGCTGTTTCGAAGAAGCAGGAAAAAGGTTTAGGAGTATGCATAGACACCAACCTGAATTTCAAAGCTCAATCTTGTAAAGTGGCAAGCATTTGCTTTGGATTACTCCGGAAATTTAAGAAGATGCTGTCCCTGCTTCCTTTCTTAGCAAAACGTGTTTTGATACAGGCACTGGTCTTATCAAGACTTGATGATGCTAATGCCGTGTATCTCGGTGCTCCCATAGGTACCATGAGAAAACTGCAGACAGTACAGAATTGAGCGGCCCGGATGTTGCTGAAGGTCCCCAGGCGGTCATCGGCTAAAGATGCTCTGATGAGGTTGCATTGGTTAGCGGTTCTGAAGAGAGTGCAATTCAAGAGCCTCTGTATTGTTCACAAATCGATATCAGGAAATGGTCCCCCCTTATGAGGTCTTGGAATCAACTGTATGTGCCCAATAGGACCCTTAGATCCTGTGGTAAGGGCCTAATGTTTATACCGAGAATCAAACGGGCAAGAACAGTAGGACGTCTATTTTCTTATAATGCTCCTAGACTGTGGAATAGTATTCCTCAACACCTACGCTCTCAGCCCGATCACCTTAAATTTCGCAAGCTTATTAAATCTTATCTCTTTTAATCCCTTTGTGCTTTTTAGGTTGCCCAGCACTGGGATGCCCCCGGGTAACTATGCGCATAGGAAATGCTACCCAATAGACAATAGACTGATATAATTAAAGGACCTCTTCGAAACACAGAGTTACTACAACATCCCATACTGTACCTAACCAACATTCCATTAAACCTTTTTTTTAACATTGATTTGCTATTTTTTCGTCTATTTTTAAGTATGCTTCCCATTAGAAGGAACAACACAGCAAGAATCAACAAAATGAAGAGGTAAAGAAAGAGTCAACCGAAAAAAGCAAGAACGTTCCCTGTACTTTACCACAGGGAAATCAACAACCCCACTGTGGAGTCTCCCTATGGTCAAGTACAGAGAAAGTACAAACAAGCATTTGCACTGCAATAGGTCTCGCATTAGGGAAGTTTGAGCTATTGGTATTGTAAATTACATTTTTTATTTAGGTTTTGTTTTTGAAAATAGCTAAATTAATGGCTTTGTCATTTACAATGCCAATAGTTCTAATGTTCGCGACACCTATAGCACTTGTAATGCAATATGTGTTGTATTTACGTGACTTACATGTATTGATATTACAAATAACAATGTCTTTTAATTTTTTTAATAATTAATACTTAAATAAAAGTTATTGTAATTTATAATGGCAATAGCTTAAACTTTTGTAAATAACTTTTGTGAAGATTATGTTCAGTGTATTTTATTGTGACGAAAATCCAAGAACAAAAGTGAAATATCAACATCTTTTTGTGACATTTGTAATAAAGCTTGAAACATTGAGAGAACATATTTGAACCAGTTGTTGTTGAATGATTGCACAGATTGATGCTGTGGTGGCGCTGAGTGATGTGATGGCGAACGAGTGATGCTGTGGCATTCAGTGATGCTGTGGTAGCGCATAGTGATGTGTGGTGCCCCTGAGTGATGTTGTGGTGCCCCTAAGTGATGCTGTGGTGGTGCTGAGTGATGCTGTATGCTATGCTATGTTTTGTTTTGCTATCCTATGTTTGGTTTTGTTATGCTATGCTATGCTTTGCTATCCTATGCTTTGATTTGTTATGCTATGCTATGCCGTGTTTTATTATGCTATGCTATGTTTTGTTATGCTATGTTTTGCTATGCTTTGTTATGCTAAGCTATGTTTTGTTGTGTTTTATTACGCTATGCTTTGTTATGCTATGCTATGCTTTGTTGTGTTTGGTATGCTATGCTATGTTTTGCTATGCTATTATATGTTTTGTTTTGCTATGCTATGTTTTGTTGTGTTGTGTTTTGTTAAGCTATGCTAGGTTTTGTTGTGTTTTTCTATGTTTTGTTATGTTATGTGTTGTTGTGTTTTGTTATGCTATGTTTTGTTATGCTATGCTATGTTTTGTTGTGTTTTATTATGCTGTTTTGTTTTGCTATCCCATGATTTGTTTTGTTATGCTTTGCTATGTTTTGCTGTGTTTTATTATGCTATGCTTTTTTTTGCTATGTTATGTTTTGTTATGCTATGCTAAACTGTGTTTTGTTATGCTAAGCTGTGTTTTGTTATGCTATGCTGTGTTTTGTTATGCTATGCTATGCTGTGTTTTGCTATGTTTCGTTATGCTAAGCTATGCTTGTTTTGTTCTGCTATGTTTTGTTTTGTTATGCTATGTTTTGTTATGTTATGCTATGTTTTGTTCTGCTATGTTTTGTTGTGTTTGGTTATGCTATGTTTTGTTATACTATTTTATGTTTTGCTATGCTTTATGTTATGGTATGCTTTGTTTTGTTGCTATGTTTTGTTCTGCTATGTTTTGTTGTATTTTGTTATGCTATGCTAGGTTTTGCTATCAAATGCTTTTTTCTGTTATGCTATGCTATGCTGTTTTTAGGTTTCGCCTGGCGTCCACTGCGCAGCAGTATTCGCGCAGGTGAAATCTTGTGATTTTCAGTAAGGGCCTTTCACCCGCCTTTCTCTTCCATTGGCTAGCTCCATAAATGGAGGCTAGCCATTGGAAGAGAGATCTGTCCGTAATTCCGGGAGAATTTTTCTCATCCTGCCCCTTTTTGAACGTCATGCGGCGGTGGGCGGTTGTTTATTTTTTTTTTCTTCAAAGGTTTTTTTTGTCCTTCCTCCAGGCCGACCGCCGCCGGAAGAAGTCCAGGTGAGTGCTTTTTTTTTTCTTGCCTTCTGCCTTTTGATTTTGCCCGTTCCCGCCCCCCTCCCGCTGTCCGTGTGCCCGTCCCCCCCCCCCCGCTGTTCGTGTGCCCGTTCCCGCCCCCCCTTCCCGCTGTCCAGGTCTCCGGCCCCACTTGTAAATGCTTGTACTCCCCATGCCACTGTTTGGTCTCAGCCTCCATTTTTTTTAAGAGTTTGTTTCTCTCCCAGCTTGTCACGCTCCGATCCGCGTAACATTCTACCATTCCCCAATACATGTCTGCTTTCTTTTCTTGCCAGTCTTCACCAACACCAGGCTCCTTACAGACTCCCTCCAACTTTCTGCTGAGAAAAGTGAAATTGTTAAAAGCGCTGTGGTTGTTGGTTAAGTGCCATTGTCTTTTGTTTTTGTTGCTGAAGATGCATGGCGGAAAAAACTGCTTCATTTCGAAGTGGTCACAGTGATATTTACTTCCCGTTTTTTTATTGAAAGTAATGGGTTTGCTGCTTTAGGGCCCGGCTACCGTTCTAACTTGCTGTGAGAATACTTTAAATCTGTGATACTCCATGTACGGCCCATGGGGCCACTTGCGTCCAACTTAACCTTCACATGCGGCCCCTCCTTGTAAACAGCAGCAGTGTGTGGGGCTCGCAGTGTGCGTGAGATCCTCACCCCCCTCCCCCTCGTTGCTAATGTGCATGCGCTCCTCACCCACTCTGGAATTAAAATTGAAATTCAGAGAAACCGAACTAATCACTCTGACTAGCTCTTGCTTGCTCTACTGCGTTTCTCTGTCTGAATGACATCGATGGTAGCAATCTCCGGGCCAACGTCGCCCACATCCCGCTATAGAAAGATATGCCAGCAGGAGCCGCTATCAGCATTCTGTTCCAGTTGGAAGCTATCCTACACAGTATTCGAAACACGCAGGCTTAACACCGAGATGAGACGAGTTTTGAGGAAAGCAATAGCGCAGAATATGCAATGGAAAACGAAGCAGATGGCCCAAAACAGCCACCTGCACACCTGGCGAAAACCAAATTCGCTCAGCATGCCTAGAAAGACCACGAGAGGGCAGCCGTCAGTGGGACGGGTGGCCCAGGCACAGGCCCGGTTGGGCTCAATGTGGCAGGCACTGGCCGAGTGAAGAGAAAGCCAATTACGGCACCTGCATCTGATGGCACAAAGAACACTATTCACAAGTACCTTACAAGAGCAAGGGCAGGCTCGGCAAACGCCTCAGTGGTCAACAATTGGCAGCTAAAGAAAAAACAATTAATCACCCTTGGAAACAATTAGCTTCATTTTCAAAACACGTACAATAGCTGAGATGGCAGCAAAGAACAGTAAATGTGTAAAAAAAAATCCTTTAACGCAAGTGCACCCTTGGAGGCCATATAGATCATAGAGCTCTCTTTAATAAAGACTGTAGGAGACATGACACCACGGCCCCCCGATCATCATCACAAACAGATCGACCAAGCAGATCGATTTAATGGGGCAATCCCCATTGTTCCATCCAGGAGGCATGAAATAGTGGTTCATCAATAGAACAAACACCAGTTTGACAACTCACAGTGAAACAGTGAAGGGAAATCACAAGATATAATCTGGAATGCTCGCACCCCTTGGACAATTCCAAGGGGCCACTGAGGACTCTGCATAATTCCCACAACTCCCACTGGCTGGGCTTTTCTGGCTCCCTGAAGCTCTCTCAGCTTCCACAATTTGGAACTCCGGAAATACATGCACTGGAAACATCTTGAGTGGAGGATTCTGCTATCACAGAGAAGAAGAGCCTAGGGGAGCATCGGGGGCTACACCCCTAGTGGATTTCACCCAGAGATACATCTCAAGCAACAAAGACATACCGGATCCCATCATTAATACCATCCATTCCTCTCAACCAGCTGAGTTCTATGCTCTCTCTTCTCATTCACACACACTAGAACTCCAACTGTAGCTCATACAAGTGCTCGCCAAGTCACTTGACAAGAAACTTAATGTAGGAAAGTGCCCCTTTTTGCATGGTTACCCACTAACTTTTTGCCAGATACCTGATGCTAACTTGACTGAGTGTGTGCTGGGACCCCGCTAACCAGGCCTCAGCACCTGCGTTCTTTCCCAATACTGTACCATGGGCCTTGTGACCAGAGAAGATCCCTTAGGGCTGCAGCATGTACTGTGCCACCCGAAGAGGCCCCACACCAAACCCATACACACTGCCATTGCAGGCTATGTCCCGTGGTGAGACTAAATAATGATTAGCATGGCCCACCTACCTGGGTGCCATGCCTATCCACTATTCCCTGAGGAATGCAACCATGCTGCTAGTCCCACTCACCATCGCCGCTACATTCAACCCTCTTCCCTGTCACTCAGGACAAAGCAGGATAACTAGGGGTCTTCAATCCCTGCCACAACCTCCAGACTCGAAGGCTGGCAGTGACAATCGCACTAGTAGATGGGCCCTGTGTCACTTACTTTACGAGACAGATTAGCTCAAGTAACAAGATCCCAAAAATTACTTATTTCTTGGTAGCCTTCATATTTCTTTGACTAGTGAAGGTTTGTGAGAGGTTGATTTTCCCTCCAACAGCCATGTGATGCCAGAAATAGCAAGACTAAGATACCCATGTGTGCCAGTTCAACAGTCACTCAAATCCTCCAACACACCCTTCTCCTTATTCATTATAGCTGAACACAAGTAATCTTATTTATTCCTTTTCTCTGTCCGCTTGTTGAGACATCCTTGCAAAATGTTCAACCCTTTTATAGTTGTTACACCTATTGCTGGGCATCCCTCATATTTAGATACCTATCCCAGACTCCCGCCTTGGATCACCCTTGAACATTCCTTAGTTTCGCACCGCTCACACTGTACATTTCTATGTTGCTACCATGCACTATCATGACACAATTCATTGGTTGCATGATGGGATTATCAAAGACTGGATTTTCAGCTGAATCTTTTTCAAACTTGACAATCATTGTATGGTAATTTATTGATAGTTATATAGAGCTTTTCGCTGCCCTTGTGGGACACCACACAATCCAGTCCATAAATATAAAAAGATAACACGTTTTAGCTATGTCACGCTGGGCATTGATATATTCATCAGTCCAGTACATAAATCGCTCCTAGCATTTCCTGGCAGCATTCTATGATTACTGGAGTAATCAGAAATAGTTAACATCTGAAGTCTCTAGTAAGTTGCTCCTAACTCAATTAAAGTGTTAGATAAGAGAATGAAGAGGCAAAAGATGGCGGTGAAATCATTCATAACACCCACCCCTCCCCCCCTGGAAACGATCAATGTACTACAGAGAGCAAATAGAGAACCCGCACTTTGAAAAACGCTGTTGCCCCAGACTGGAATATAGCCTTTATCATTGGGGTACAATATTAAAAACAAACAGTGTTTGATAAAGCTTGGAGGATATCAGATGCTTGTTAAGTTTAAAAACTGAAGTTGAGAGAAGGTCCACGGTTGCCATGTTTCCTAACCATGCACACAAACTGTCATCCACATCTATGAAGATCATCAGGATTAAAGAGGATAAGTAAGTTCAGAAATGTTTGAGATTCTAGAATTTCAAGACAAAAGAATAAAAGTGACTTAAGGAGGAATGGTTTAGGCTTCTGTAGTACTGCATTTTTATGATAGAAATATTGATCAGAAACATCCTCAAAGAATAAGGAATCCTCTCTAATAAAAGTGTGTTGTTAAATGAAATAGGAAAGGCATTGTTTGTTAAGATTACTGGAAGCAAGGAGTTGCCTCACTGGCCCAAACCTAAATTAAACAACAGGATTTTGAAATATCAGGTCATATCGCTACTGGTAGCTCTCCAGGAACCTGTAAGTAGATCTCCTGCGTTCAGCTCAGCCTACTAAATTAGATGCTTTTGCTTGGATGTTTGGAGAAAAATAGTTGGATTCCTAAAAAAATGTGATCGTATTACCCTGATGCCAGGTCCATTCGATCAGTAGGTGCTCTGTATTACCTATGTTAAGGCCCTAAAAACTGTCTTTTCTACATTACTGCCTGCTACCGTCTGATGCGCTCAGGCTAGTAATCTTGATGGGTGATGCTACTAATGTAACCTTGCCTGATGTGGTCACTATTTCAACACTAATAGTAGCTCAGGATGATTTGTATTGCTCATAAGTAGCTTATACTACAGAAGACATTGAAGAAGCCTGGCCAAGAAAAGTGGTGAACAGCAAGCTTCCTGATTTTCACTTGATTACAGAATCTACTATTTTATATTTAAATACGTTTTATCTTGTTTTTGTATTTCAATCATACTAAGCAGTTAAGGCTCATGTTGCTTGTCGCACAGCCTGGGTACATAGTTCAGTACAGCCTAATTAGAGTTGAGAAACTTCAATACACATTTTGCAAAAAAGCAACAACAAACATACAAGCCCCTCAATAACCTTGCCTGAACTTCTAGCAGCTGAGATCCTCCTGTGCCCTGATGTACACGTCCTTCCACTCCCTATTTTTCAGCTGTCATCCGAATTAAGAATCTACTATTTTATTGTTAAAGAAGTCCAAGTCATTGCCCAGTATGAAGAAGAACGAAAAGGAAAGAAATCGAATAAACCCATGATTTAAACCAATAGCCTTCCATCATCAGTATAAGCACTACCGAAGAATGCAGTTTTCGAAGATTCCAGCTGTTCTAGTTGAAAAGGTGATAAACGCGGTAACTTGCAATGAGACATGAAAAAGTGGTTAATGTTCAGAAAAAAAATCGCTGAAGCAGTAATTTGAAATGATCATCCGGAAACACAGATATGTGATATCCAGGACAGCTCCAGATAATACTATGAAAGATTAAAGACCCATCAAAATGAAATCCTTGCATGCAACGTTATAAAAAGTGTATTGCACAACACTGGCATCGAGGCGGTCTTAGTGGTTTGCAACTGTAGGATGCAACCTATCACACGACAATATTGCAGAACACATGGAGTTTAAGAGGGCATACATAGGAATTCCGAAGTAAATGGTTTAGAATCATAAATTACCTTTGCCTGACTGTTTAATGAAGCTTTGGGCCTTCTGGCGAGGTAGAAACGCTTTATTTCCTCCAACTCCAATGTCTATCAGGTAGCCATGATCCTCAACACTGGACACGCATCCCGAGAGTAGCTGGAAAATTAAACATAAGGGATTTAATTGCCTCTAGCACTACAAACATTCTAGGAACAGGTGCAGTGTGTACCACTCAATAACTTTGAGTGTTTTAGAGTTTCCAGGACACAGACAGGCTGATAAAGTCTACAAAGCATATATTATGAGCAAACAGCTAAACTAAGTCTAGTCATTTAAGTCTTTATCAGGTTACCGCTCTGAACTGTCTCCTCGGGTCTTTTTCTTGGCTTTGAGGGCAGAGTAGGACATCACTGATCATTAACTATACACATACAAGCCACTATATATGTTGCACTTAAAGGCAAACAGTATCAACCCATAGCAGATATTATTTTTCACTCATAGCTCACAGGGGAGACAGCCTTTAAACCAGGATACTGCTGGACCTTAGGACCCTGAAAGAATATAGCTTAAGTTTGCATGCACATCTACATTTGTACTTCTATGGAAATACAGAGAAGATAATAAACCCACGTTCATATATGAGGGCTACAGAATACTAACACTAACTGCAAAGTAAACAAGTAACCGTGCTTTATCTCCCACTGCAATCAATCTCACACTCTTTTCCCACAGTGGATAAGTGTATTCCAAAGGTATGATGCCCTCCCAGTGGCCTCTGCTTCAGAAAGGGGGCAGCAAAAGCAACCTCAAGACTCATTTCAGCCTCGATGTGAGAGCATAAACACAACATAAGTGAGCCACATAAGACAAGGTTTGCTTGGTGGGAATACCGAGAGACATGCCGGAAGGAGAGTAAAAGGAATAGTGGAACTAAAACACAAAAACAGTGACACTAACAGTCACAGGTAAGCCCAAGAAAAAGAGTTCATTTCATACCATGCCTGGCACCAAGGTTCCAGGACTGAGTGCTTTGTTGACATCTTTGGGGTTCAGAGAAAGTTTTATGCTATGGAACCCTCCTTTGGTCGTCTCCAAACTGTGAACTGAACATCTGACCAACATGCCAGGAGTGAAGAGCTCCGATAATGGTGCCAGATCCTGAGGAAACAAAAATGATAGACATGACAAAGATAAGTAATGCAGCACTCACTGCTTAGTCACCCTTCAGTGCAAAAGATGGTATGCAGCCATTTCAAATACATACCATTTTTGTTGAAATTTAGTTTCACCAACTCACAAATATATTAAGAGTGCGACTACTCTATGCGGCAACATTACGCTTGGACATCACTGTCGCACCCCTCTCCTTTCTCTCGCCTACCTTGAGCAATGTCCCCACTCAGGGTTCTACAGTTTAGTTATCAACCTTGATGACTCAATGGCTACTATCAAATATGGAACATTGCATGCTGCTTTTTGCTGTATCCACCGAAGACAGGAACCATTTACGTCTCCTCAGGTGCTATTCCTAAAACAATTCTATGGCAGGACCGGAGACTTCGGATTATGCTTATTCTCTCTTCTCTAGTTTATTCCTTAAACTTCATAGCAGCCAAAAGAACATTTTGAAACAAAAACAACTCCTCCCATGAAACAGAGAGGTTCCATATAATAGTCCTTACACTGTGTCCAGTAACAACATATAGTCCTTCCACTATGCCAACTTCCCCTCTTTCTTTGTAGCTTCGCAGCCAGTTAAGTGAACTTTTCCTTGATTATCCTCTTGAGGTTAATTGTTTGACCTTATTGTGTTATTTAACATGGTTTGTCTCTCCCTGGGGCGCGCTGTCAAAAGCTCCCTCCAAGGGGGTACTGGAAATTGTTTTGTTACTACGAGCATTTCTTTTCAGATTCAAGACCGCGGGAACGTGTCACCGTTCCTCACGCAGCTGCACCCCTGAGGTTGCTAGATGGACTGTTCAGTCTTGCTGCTCCCACGGCGTGTCTCTTCAAAACGAAGAGACCTTGTTGTGGCAGTTGGCGCTGACGGAGCCTTGTCCACCGCTGTTGCCATGAATGCCCGTTTATCGTGTCTGTATTACGCATTGATGGTATTGGTGAACCCCCCGGCAGGGGTCCGTATTGCGGTGGCTGTCGTGTTGACGCCTGTGGGCGTATTAAGTTGCACATTATTACTTACTTTCTTGGTGCAGAGTGTACATATTAAGTGGCGGTTTTAACTGTTTTTGGCGCACAGCGGAGCCCGGTCAGGTTTTCCTGAAGGCTGAGACTATATTTTTATATACTCTCTGTCAGCGGGGTGGTGCAAGCCCTATTGCAGTCCTTGGGTCTGCCCAAAATTACTGTTCTGGAATTCCCAGATGCCTCATTTTACCCTCTAAGCGTAAATCCGCTTTGAATCTCCCAAACCCTTTTGGTGAGGCAAAACCTTTCTGTCAGATTGCATAGTGTGCACGTCTGTTCTACGGGTACCAGGATAATGGAGGCACAAGAGTTTGTTTATGAGGAGGAAGAGTCCCAATCTTATTTACAGTGGGACGATGATTTTTTTGAGGCAGTTGATTCTTCTATCTATTGGGTAGTCCATGAGGTGATCGATCCCATGGAGCAGCACCTGAAAGAAAGAATTGTCCAGGAGTGTGCGCGGTTGGCGCACACATACACAGGTTCTCCTACTCCCCCCTCGCCCCCACCAGGCAAAGAGGCTCCTCCGCCTAAGAAAAAGCACGCAGATGGGTCGAAAAGGACACTTTTGCGTGTTTGAAGAATGCTTTTCTGGCGCAAGGGTCTCCCCCCTCCCCTCCTCCCACTCCCTTGTGTCCCCAGAGCCCCCCAGGACTCCTGACCCAGTGTCTCTGTAGCGGGAATTCAGTTCTCCTACAGAACTGTGCATAGAGATTTGGAACCTCAGTGAATTAGGATGGCCCAAAACTCACCTCAGTACCCAAAATCCCCTTACCGAGCTAGCTACAGTGTCTCATTGGTCAGAACAAACTCCCAATGTTTAGACAAACCAGAACATGAACTTAGAATACCTCAGGTATCGTGGAACACGAACACTCTTTCGCTATATAATCATTTTAAACCAGAACGTGGAGTAAATGAGGACACGTGCATATTTATTTACTAATGCAGGGTTCTCAAACGCAGTATCTTATATAATACAAGCAAACATATTATAAGAAACAAAGTTATCAGCATAGTTACTAGTCCATAAAAAGCGAACGGTGACAGCATACTAAAATGCTGAAATGAATAGGAATTAATAACACCTATTTCTCACCCTCCCTATTTAGCATAGTATATTATATCTATGAAGGTCTCTTGCGTTTTAGCAGGGCGGGCCCATACCTCAGAATCTCAGTGGCAGAGGATCACATCATCTTCCACCAGCTCTCTGCATGCGAAGCACCATCAAGTGTGTTACGTGTGTTTTCAGCAAAGCAATATAAAACCAGCTTAAAGCCAGATTTTGGCAGCAGCTGCATTTGTGTTATGTCTAGGAAGGTGCGAAGATCAGGCCTCACAACAACACTGTCTAGTTATCCTTGGAGGCTTCAGCACTCACTGTGCATACAGTGTACCAAGCAAAACTAATATCAGAGTAATAACATATTATTCTCAAGTAAATCACAACGCTCTTCTAGGTTGAAAGCTACAATAACAATTATGTGTCGTGTGCAAAATGAAGCAAAAGGAAAAATGGCGTTTAAACATTTAATAAGCTCATGCTAACTTAACACAGTATATAGAAAAAGAAGTAGCTATACGACATCTCCAGAACCCGATGTAGAGCCCCGGTGACTCGGAGGACGGCGCAGGGCCTTCACGGCAGGGCCTTCGTTACTTCTCCCTCGACCGTCTGGCATGTTGGACCTGGATGAAATTGTACACCTTCGGTCTGCTGCTTGGACTCCTGGGGAGAAGGTGGCAAAGTTTGTTGTGGGTCGGCTCCGCAAGCCTCATGAGAAGTAGGCCAAGTTCCGCCTCAGAGCAGAGTGCCCGAGGCCCACCTTGGAGGGCAAGGTAGCTTTTACTCCAGAACTTGATTCTAAGATGGCCACTTTTTGGCTAAATAAATGAAGGACCTACGCAAAGGCATCGACAGATCGTGGCGTTCTTGTCAAGATAAGCTTCTTGACGCCATTGGCCCTATGACAAAGATTTTAGATACGGCCAAGGAGGCCATGGTGTCTGGATACGTTATTTCCCCAGAGGTGCCTTTACACAGGGCGCTAGCTCTGCGCTGTCAATGGAGTGGCGCCGCTCTTTGTTGATAAAGCTCGACCCAAAGCTCGGGGACTTGGTCTCCTCGGAGGCGGGCGCAGTTGCCCAAGGAGGCCTTTTTGGAGATCCTCTTGTCAAGGAGCTCTGTAAATTTGTAGCAACCTTTACCTCGCTGGATAAGGCGCAATTAAATATTAAGCGAGTGTTTAACCAGCAGGTTTTCTAAGGGGCTGGCAGAGGCAGGGGCCACTCGTCTGGCTGTGGCTTCCAGCAGAATCCTCCCAAAGGACAAGGCTCTGGGCACGGTCAGTACAATACCAGCGCCAAATACATCAACTTCAACCCCACCCGGGGTCAGCGTTCCAGGGGCCGAGGAGGCTTCAAGAATAACTCCTGAGGTGGAAATTCAACCGGTAAATGTTATACCGTCTTCTTCGGTCCACATTGGGGTCGGTTGGTAGACTTCCTGGATCCTTGGCGGGCCATAATCTTGGACGCCTTTGTTCTTCAAAACGTGCAAGGTTTCCATAACGAGTTTTGCAACTAGCCTCAGCAAGAGATCCATCCTTGTCTATTTGCTTCACGGCCCGCGACGCAGACCTGATCGACGAGGAGGTCTCTGCGCTTCTGCCCAAAGGGCCATTGGCCGGTCAGTTCTGTATCGCAACCGTTTCCTGATCAACAAATTTCTAGTGGACAAGCCAGACTGTGGGCGTTGTCCAGTCATCAAGCTTCGGGATTTCAATGGGTGGGTAGAATATCGCCACTTCAAAATGGAGGGGATACATATCCTTCATGTGCTACCATCGGATTGGATAGTTCGCCTAGATTTGAAGGACGCTTATCTGATGGTCCCAATACATCCTCCCCATCTGCAGTTCTGCTGGACTCTTTCCTCTGCACCGTGGTGCTTTACCAAGGTGCTCCATCCGGCGGTGGAATTTCTCCGGGGACAGGGAATTCAAATGATTGTTTACTTAGCCGACATTCTCCTCATGGCTTAGTGTCCCAGGGACTTAATCTCCCAGCTTCACCAGACAGTGAACCTTTTACAGGGATTTGGTTTTGTCATCAACGAGCCAAAATCGGTCCTCATTCCCTCTCAGAAGGTGGTTTTTCTGGGCTTCGTGGTGTGGATTCAGTCCAGGCCTCTTTGAGCCTTCCGTCCCAGAAGATGGCCAAAATCCGCCACAAGTTACGTTAGACTATGGCCAGGTCGCACACGTCCCACCGGTAGATTGCCCAGCTGGTGGGGCTCCTGTCCTCCTCCATCTAGGCAATCTTCCCGGGTCCCCTGCATTATCGGGCGTGGCAGTGTCTAAAGGCATATCATTTGCATCAAGGGCATTAATATGCCCAGTCAGTCCCGCTTACTTCGAAAGCAAGGGAGAAAATAGCGTTGTGGCTGAGTCACATGGATGCATATAACGGGCGGTCAATTTTTGGTTCCGTTCCAGGCCCCATCATAGAGTCGGACACCAGCAGTTCGGGATGGGGCAATCGGTGTGGGGAATTCACCATCGGCGGAGTTTGGTCATTAGACGAGCAAGCCCTTTATATCAATTGCCTGGAGCTCCAGGCAGGGTCGTTCGATGTCCGCTGTTGGACCAAGGACAAAGTTCAATCTTGTGTGCTTCTCAAGATGGACAACATATCCGCAGTCTAGGATGTCAACCACTTGGGGGTTTCCGATCCAGAGCTTGTGAACCTGGCAAAGGATTTCTGGGATTTTTGCCTGTCCAATCAAGTCTCAGTGACAGCGGAGTACCTTCCAGGCCAGGCCAACCAAGTTGCAGATTGGCACTCGGGACACCTGCACGCTGCACGATTCCAGCCTCTGGAAGTTAGATCCGCAAGTCTTCCAATGGCTGGCGGATCTCTGGGGCTTTTTTGTGACAGACCACTTTATGTCGCGACTGGACCATCAAGTGCCACGCTTCTTCAGCTGGAGGCCGGATCCGCTGGCCGCAGCCACAGATGCTTTCCTCCAGGATTGGAGTCTGGAGAACGGTTATGCTTTCCCTCCGTTCTCGATTATCACAAGGACTGCGGCCGAGATCCGTCCGGCGGAGGTGTTGATGGTGACTCCGTTTTGGAGATCTTAAGTCTGGTTTCCAAGTTCAAGTTCAATATTTGTATAGCGCACTACTCACCCAGAGGGTCTCAAGGCGCTTGAGGGAGGGGGTACTTTACTTATCGAATATCCAAGTTTTTAGTTATTTTCTGAAGGAGAGGTGGTTCTGTGTAAGGCGGAGGTGGGTGGGGAGAGAATTCCAGGTTTTGGCCGCTAAGTAGGAGAAGGATCTTCCCCCCATGGAGGATCTATGGATGCGCGGAATTGCGGTGAGGGCTTGATTGGACGATCGTAGTTGACGGGTGGGGGTGTAAAAGGACAGGCACGTGTTGAGGCATTCGGGTCCTAGGTCGTAGAGGGCTTTGTGTGCGTGGGTGAGGAGACGGAACGTTATTCTCTTGTTGACGGGGAGCCAGTGGAGGTCTTTCAGGTGACCGGAAATGTGAGCTTGGAGGGGGATGTCGAGTATGAGTCTGGCTGAGGCGTTTTGGATGCGTTGGAGTTTTTTCTGTAGTTTGGCTGTGGTTCCTGCGTAAAGGGTGTTTCCGTAATCCAGTCGGCTTGTGACCAGTGCGTGGGTGACCGTCTTTCTTGTTTCGGTGGGCATCCAACGGAAGATTTTTTTGAGCATGCGTAGGATGTTGAAGCATGATGCGGAGACGGCGTTGACTTGTCTGGTCATCTAGAGGGAGGAGTCCAAGATGAAGCCCAGGTTACGTGCGTGGTCCGTAGGTATGGGTGCGGTTCCCAGGGCCGGTGGCCACCATGAGTCGTCCCAGGCAGAGGGGGATGAACCTAAGATGAGGACTTCCGTTTTGTCCGAGTTCAGTTTTAAACAGCTGTTCTTCATCCACTCGGCTACTTCTTTCATTCCTTCGTGTAAGTTGATTTTGGCGGTGTTTGGGTCTTTGGTGAGGGAGAGGATCAGCTGGGTGTCGTCTGCGTAGGAGATGATGTTGAGGTTGTGTTGGCGCGCGATGGATGCGAGGGGACTCATGTACACGTTGAAGAGGGTGGGACTGAGTGATGATCCTTGTGGTATGCCACAGATTACTTCGGTGGCCTCTGATCTAAAAGGGGGGAGGCGGACTCTCTGGGTTCTTCCGGCGAGGAACGAGATGATCCAGTCCAATGCTTTTCCTTGTATTCCGACGTTGTTGAGGCGTTGTATGAGGGTGTTGTGACAGACTGTGTCGAAGGCTGCGGAGAGGTCAAGTAGGATGAGGGCAACTGTTTCTCCGTTGTCCAGTAGTGTTTGAATGTCGTCTGTTGCTGCGATGAGGGTGGTTTCGGTGCTGTGTTTGGCTCAGAACTTTCCTGGGATTCTCCAATCTGACTCCCCCGGTTTCCTCATCTTCTTCTGAATCCGGATCGAGGTCCGCATCACCTCCCGGCTCAGGGTTCTCTGGAGTGGATGGTCTGGCGACTTTCATGCAACGCAGGACGCTCCCAGGCCTATCACAACCAGCTGAACACCTTTTGTCCAAGGTGTGGGGTGACAATATCACTAAAGGTTACCGGTCCACTTGGACAAGATGGCATCGTTGGCGTCTTCAGAGGCACTTGGATCCCGTGGCAGCAGAAGTTGTTCAAATTTTTAATTTCTTGGCTGATCTGGCTACAGAAGACTTGGCGTACCGTTCAATTAATGCCATGAGATCAGCGAATTCCACAGGCCATGCTCCGGTAGATGGAGCTCCCGTGGGGGGAACACCCTTTTGTTTGCAGACTGCTGTGAGGTATTCACCTCTCTTTGACCCCAGAACTGCGTTATTCTACTTTATGGGATGCCAATCTGGTCTTGAATTTGTTTCTTTCCTGGCAACCAAATTAGTATCTTTCATTGAAAGAACTCTGTCAAGCTGGCTCTGCTTTTGTGTTTGATCTCCTGTAGGAGAGTTTCGGAAGTCAGAGCCTTAGACCCTTCTGCAAGAGTTTTTTCCCCAGATGGGGTTACCTTCACGCTAGGGCGCCGCACCAAGTCACTCTCCCGCTCGGTCTCTTATCCGATGTTTCCAGACGCCCCCATTGTTGTGAGTTGTGGGTTGCCTCTAGGCGTATTAAGACTGGACTCAAAAGTTTCGTCCTCTGGGCGAACGTCAATTACTTATTGCCCTAAAGAAGCCTCAAAAGGCTGTCTCTTCACCTACTATAGCCAGGTGGGTGTGCTGGGTCATGCAAGAGGTAGGCATTGACACAAAGCAGTTTGGAGCAGACTCTGCACACGGGGCCATGGCCTTAAATGCTTTTTCTTTGGGGGCTCATCTGGAGGACTTGATGCGGGCAGCGGATTGATCTTCAGACTCTACCTTCAAGAGGTTTTATTTCAAACCATTAGTAGAAGTCGCTCACTTGGTAGTAAGTAAGCTTTAAACTAGCATAATCCGAAGACTCCGGTCCCGACATAGAATAGAAATTTGCCTAGCTACGCAACATTAAGTATCAATTCTATTAAGGACACAGAGGCGAGGATTATCTCACCCAGTGCACCTTCGGTGAAAACTCTCTCTGTATGGTGGCAAGTAAATTGTTCATGAGGTCTTCATGGTCGTTTGTTGCAGATAAGCTGTTTGATATCGGTACAGCGAGTTCTTATCTCGGTGCCTTACCTTGTTTTATTTTTGCTAGGAAATGATGGTTCGAAACAGGACCAGTGATGATGATCTTGGCGTACTTTGCACGAAGAAAGAGGAGGATTTGGCATAATGGAAGAACTCTTTGGTGTTACTGGACACTGTGAAAGGGCTATTAATATATGGAACCTCCCTATGGTTCATGGGAGGTGTTTTTTGTTTCAAAATATTCTCTTTTGGCTGCTATGAAGTTTGTTAATGAATAAAGCGAAGAGAGAATAAGTATAATCCTCACCTACATGTCCTTAATAGAATTGAAACTTACCGTTACGTAGCTTGGCAAATTTCTATTCTATCTCGTCTCCTTCTCACATGACTCCACTTTCACCACTCTGGCAACGGGCAAAGACCGGGGTTTCATTTTAACAGTGAGTGAGGTGCTACACCTTTATGATCTGAAGTGTCACCACAGCTATCAACATTTTAATTTGCACAAAACCTGTCCTACCTCACCTTCTACTTTGTCAACAACATATTTATGAGCATTCCACAGAAAACAACCTCCACTGTTTCCTCCCTCACATTCCCATGCAACCTCGATAAAGTTCTTACGTTTCCTAACAGTACTTGGCATAATATATTCCTACATCTGTCTGATATCCATCCATCTATATTTCTCACGGTTTGAGGTGTAACATAGGCCCCTACTTTCAAATCATAATACTCAAATCCATCTCTATCCTCATTTACTCTAGATTTAGGTCTTTCTTCATCCTGGCACTTCTCTATAAAACATAACCCCCTACCACCTAATTTGCATAGTGAGCAGCCAACTTTTTACACAGCAAATGTTTATTAGTACCACAAGTTGCCCAAAGTTAATGTCCGTTGCTTACAGCCAACCTAGACTTTCTGGCTTTCATTTTTACGTAGTAGAATGGAAAGGGCCTCACACAGTATATGCTAATATATACAGACGTTTACACAAATACCAATAATGCAGGCACATTTTAGATTGACTGATATTGGAAAGAAACTGTGCAGCTCATCAATGAAGACAGAAGGAGTCGGTTACAATGACAGTTTGTGTTGAGTCTAGTAATTGCTACACAAAGAGGGGTTTGACAAGAACACTATCAGCAAAGCGTTCATGATCATATTTCAGGTAATTAAATAACACAAAGCACAAACGAAAATCCACAACTCAGTTAATTTGATGTGAGCTTTTGATTTAATGCTTTTAAACACAAAAGAGCTGCAATGGAATGTATGCATTGTTGTATTCACCTTATTGTCCTCAAAAGTCAGTACTGGAACTATTCACCTGAATGCAGGCTGCTCAGCGCAGCAGGCACAATAACCCACCGACTATGCGACCAGCTTTTGAAAGGAACAGACCTACAATCACAAATTATCTAAGAATAGTTCATGAATAACAGGAGAATATAAGCAGAGGTGTGTTACAACTATGGTTGTGGCTGCTTTGCTTGCAATACAAGGTTATAACTTTTGATTTGGGGGAAGAGTATCTTCAAGACAATCGATCAATCATCTTAGAGTCAGTAAGACTAAGGGTGTTTCCATGAGACACAGGTATTTGCGTTGGATATGCAACGTACAGTCTGGCCAAAATGATTACTATTCTTGTCAACACTAAGGGGACTAAAATGCAAAGAAATACAGGTTTGTACCGAGTTAAAAGTGATGAAGGGAGACTTCACACCTCTATACCACATTGGCAGCAGAAAAGTCCAATTTGGAAACCTAGCACAGAGAAGGACAGGCATGTGGCTGCTGTTCCTCCTATACTTTTGGCACTGTATCTTTAATCATTGTTTCCAGTAACTGATGAAACTAGGAGGAGAGTACAATAAAGATGTTTTCAAGGCTTAAGCGCAGTGTACAATGTCTTTGACTAGATCAACAGCGATCTAGTCAAATCTTTGGAGAGGAAGTAAGTAAGAAAGTATTTGTCATTGTTCAAGCATGGGTAAATGTGGACTTATGCGACATTGCACTTCCACAATTGATAAATTGATAAAACATGTCACAGCACTGTTATAAAATTGTGCTTAGCATAGGATTTTGAATAACTTTAGCACATGTAGCCACTATTAAAATTGCATTATGCCTCACTAAATGCAAACCGATTAATAATTTTTTTGTCTTTTGATATGGAATTCATGTAACTGATTATTTATCATATTTACTTATATAGGGAGTTCTGCAATATCCATCTATACCCACAACTTAAAGTATGACAAACTAAGTCATGCGATTTTAACACTGGAGAAACACAGACCTACTATAGATTTTATTTGTGGAAAAATAAACACAGAATATTAATCATAGGGAACACATTAGGAATATCCCACTCCAATTCACCAGTAATGCACTCTACAAACAGGACGCCAAGTACCAACACAATCCGAATTCTTAAAATGCATAATATTTTGTGCAACTACATAAATCATCTTGTGATTTCTCACTCACAGCTCTGGCTTTTGACAACAGGTTTTAAGCAACCATTCACTGCTTAGCTGCTTTGGCAAGCTTGAGGTCATGTCTCTGCTATATTTGCCCTTACTAAATAAATACATGCAAATATTACAAGCTTAGGGATACCAATCAATGGTGCACCTCGTAGCTGTTTGCCTTCTCTTCTGTTCTATTTAGTGATGTGTGTTTTACCTTGGACTAGTACAGCAACAGCACCTTTGTTGACAAAGTAGAACCGAATGAATCAAAAATAAAGGCAGCCTGCAACCTGTCCAAATAAATGCAAGGAATATAGAGTAACAAGCATTTGCAATGCAATAGGTCTCATATTATTGAAAGTCTGAGCTATTGGCATTGCATTATTCTTTAAAAGCCAACAGGTCAATCTTTATCATACCTCCGGGATATCATGACGTTCTTCAGCAGGCCAGTGGCCTGTAGAAAAGGCCCTAAATGTTCCCCCTCCAGATAATGACATGGATGGGCGTTGCATTTGCAGTGACAGGAGGGTGGGTGTTTGTGTGAGAGAGGAGTTAAGAGATGGCCAAAGCTGGCCAACCAAAAGAACTAATTGGTGATGTCTGCTGGAAGGGAACCAAGCACTAAAAGGCGAGACAGATGCACAATATTAACCAACCAGAGAAAAAGAATTTTAAAAGGTAAGCCAAACAACAGCGGTGGGTGTGCCCAAAGTCCCCGATAGCCCATACCAAATACAGCATACTTCAAAGAGCAACGCATGCGCTGCCTAGGCTCGACCTAAACAAATTCTCCTGTCTTCCTAGAATAGAACCCAATATCTTCAATCTACAGACCAAATAATGTTAACCGAAAAACAATAACATTTTAGAACATGAACTTTGTGGCGCTAAGCACACCATTCAACATTTTATTAACTGCAAAAGTGAAGCGGTTCATTTATAAAATATACTTTTTCGATGCAGACACACTTAATGAATGACACAGACAATCCTCCTAAATCAAGTAATAAGAAGAAATGCATGGTTGAAATTAAATGAGGTATGGTTTGTTTCAATAGCAAAAATATTGTATATTTACCCAATCATATTTCAATGTGTAAAGTTGAGAGAAATTTAAATTGATATACCACTCATATACCCTGCACGGCATGCAGTGATGGAGTATATCAGATATCATGTAAGAGGTGGGAGTGATTTGCAGAGAACAGTCTGAAGTGGAGAAGTGTGACTCACTGGTTAGAGGAGGCAGACCTGGAAGCAGAGGTCAGCCCGGGACCAGGGTTCAATTCCCAGCTCGGCGGGGTCTTGAGTCCTAAAATGTCCATGGACTCGACAATTCTCGCTCCGGTGCCTACTCGATTCACGGGTTCACACTCTGCGACTCTGGGCAATAGCTTGCTTAATCTCCACAACGGCCCCTCGCGGCGGGATGCCTGGCTTTCACCTTGCGGATACCCTGCTGGGATTATCTCACAGGGCAATACCAGGACGCGTTCCCTAAGCAAGCGCTTAGAAACCGCTTGGTGATTTGCGCTATATAAATTCCTGGCATTTACATTTACATTTACATTTACAAGTACTGTGAGAAAGTGGCTCTATATATACTGGACAATAAGGCAGTACAGTGTGTATAGAGTCCACAAACCCCAAAGGTAGAACAGAGGTTAAAGTCAGAAATGACCTTATTCTCCAAAGTGGTAGCTTGGTCGAGCAGTAAGGCAGTACCAGAGGACAGTGTAAAGCATTTGTTGTACACACTCAGTCAAAAAAATGTTTCACACACTCAAGAAATTAACTCCAGGCCAATTGTTCTTATATCCTCATGTATCGTTGTTTTATTCTTAGAACCAACAGTTATAAAAATATACTTTTCGTGATAAGAGTACTCTCATGTAAATACTTTGCAGAGGAGCAATAGGTTTGTACACACAATAATTACAGGATAGCCAATAAACAATACCGTTCTGAAATACACTTTAGCATTGAGCTCAATGGGTTTTTCATAGGAAAGTACAGTTGATTACTTTATGGATTACTTTGGTAGTTCCAAGACTAGACCTTAGATTCAGTCCTGGGGTCTAAGCTGAAACCAGATTAGCAAAAACGTTTTAGTTACTGTGATGAATTTTCCTGAATATAAAGCAGTTTTAAAAGTTCACACTTAAAAACTTTTCAAGGTGATTCTGACAATGTTATCCAATGGGAGGAAATTCAGGTTACAGGTAAAGTACGATCAAGTTACTTTTGTAACCCAACACTAGTCTCCTAGGGCAAGCACTGGGGGCTTAACTCAAAATAGGTAGGTAATTGAGTTTCAGTATTTCATACGATTTTTAAAGAATAATTGCAGTTTTCAAAAATAGACAGAAGAAATTTCATAGAAAAGCAGTCAATGGATTCCTATGGAGAAAATACTGGTTACTAGTAAACCCGCTAGAGATTACTTTTGCGGTTCAGTACTGGGCTGGAAGGTACAGTACTGGCTTCTCCCCAGATCACAGGTGAGTATTTTCGAATTAGGATTTTGGCTGATTTTATAGGAATATTTTCAGTTTTCAAAACTTCACACAGAGAAAATTTTCGAGTCAAAAATGGGTCAATGTTATCCAATGGCAGGTAAGTGAATTACCGGTTTCCAGGTGAGTACTTGATTGGTAAAGTTAGGGTTCTGGGCGTAGACTCAGGGGTCCCCCAGGGTCAGGTGAGTACAGTTATTTCAGTCCCAGCGGCACAGGGGCGGCCGGGTGTAGAGGTAGGGAGGCCCAATGTTATCCAATGAGGGAAAGGGGGCCTTCGGTTGGTGGCTGCTGGCTTGCAGACCACGCGGCTCTGGGAGCTGGGCTCCTGGTGACTTGCTCTGGGCAAGGGGGGGGAAGTAGGATAGGGCAAAGAGGTCACAGCCAGCGGCACTCGGGCGGCTGGGTGCAGGGTGCTTTTGAGCCCTCGGGCGCTCAATGTTATCCAATGAGGATCTTGAAAAGGAACAAAGGCTGCAAGCTCAGGGGCGGTGACTCTCCAGGGGCGACCAGCACTTCGAGAGGTAAGTTGGGATCTTGGAGCACAGGTAGGTACCCTAAAGGGAGGCACAGCGGGCCGCAGGCACCGGGTGCAGGGGTGCCTTTTTGGGGTCGGAAAAGCTTACCCTTGGCTGGTCGCGGTTGGGGTGGCCCTTGGTTCTGAGTCTGCACGCGTCGGCTGGATCGTCGAGGAGGGTCTTTGGGAACTGGACTTCGGGTCCCAGTCGCCGGGGGTGGGCGTCCTCGTGGTCTTGGTTCAGGTTGGCCCGGCCCGGGCTCGGCTGGTGCAGTGTGGGCTGGTCCTGAGCTTCCTGGTGAGCACCAGGTGGGTTGTTGCAGCAGAGCCTCTGCTGATGGGAGTCCCAATCTTCGAGAGTATCAAGGCAGGCAGGTCCTCTGGGTGTCCCAAGGTTGCTGTCCGCGGAGGTCACCGGGATTAGGCAGGAGCAGGTTCCAGGATCAACAGGCCGGTAGGGCTGGGGCTAAGTCAGATGTTGTTGTCCTGTTATTAGCAGCTGCGCGGCGGGTCTTCTTATTGATCTTCTTTCTTCTTTTGATATAGGGATCTGAGGAAGGAAGGTTCAGGGAGCCCCTAAATACAAAATTTAGGGGCGTTACAGGTAGGGCAAGGGCAGGGACCAATGGGTCCCTGTCCTGGGGTGAGTACACCCTCTAGCCTGCTCCTCTCCTGTGGGAGGGGGGCTGGAGCCCAGCTGGGATTGGGCAGGACTCCCAATCTACAAGATGGCCGGAGCCCGGGGTCGTGCTTCACCTCGCCTCCTCCACCTGAGGGGTAGAGTTAGCACAGGTTGGCACACCCCCTTTCCTGACGTAGTTTTTCCCGCCAGTCTTCCCGCCAGATTGGGGGTAGGACTGGTGGGGGGCTGCTTGCTGGGTACAGCAAATGGTCTGGAGAAGCTCTCAGAGGTGGTATGCCTTTGAAGCTTCCCCCTATCCATCCTGGGGGAGGAGGCATAGCACTTCGCCCAGAATGTGCTTTGTTGCAGACCCAGCAACATGTCTGCTGTGTTGCAGCCTCTGCAGCCACTCAACCCAGACGTGGATTGTAGGTTCGGGTTTTGGAGGACATCTCTGAGATGCCCTCTCGTGCATGTTACATTAAATCCCACACTGGCATCAGTGTGGGTTTAATGTGCTGAGAAGTTTGGTATCAAACTTCTCAGTCTTCAGTGTAGCCATTATGGTGCTGTGGAGTTCCTAATGACAACCCCCCAGCACCATATACTCTTAAATGGCATCACTGCACTTACAGTGCCCAGGAATGGTACTGTAGGGGCACAGGGCTCATGCACCTGTACACTCACCTCTGGCATAGGGCACCCAGCTAGAGGGGTGACTGAGGTATGCCAGGGCAGTGGGTTCTGTGGGCATGGCACACAGGGATGAGTGCCATGTCGACTCTTGTTTTAGTTCTGTACTTAGGCACTCAGCCTGCAGAGGCAGGGTGTGGGTACTAGGGTACAGGGCCCCTGAGGGTGGCACAATCAGTGCTGCAGCCCTCGGGGTCTTCTCTGGTCACCGTGCCCTGGGTACCTAGAGTACCATTTACTAGATGCTGACAGGGGGCCAGAGATGCCAATTGGGTATTTTGTTTCAGCATAGTTTTTAGGGAAGGAACACAGGCCCTGGGTACCTGATTGGCAAGGACCCAGGGCACACTCAGTCAAAGCACATCAGCAGTTCAGAAAAAAAGTGGGGGGCATACCAAGGCAAGAAAGATGGTACTTTCTCACAAGTACCTACACCTAACAAGATCTGGATAAGACTCTCCATTCAAAGCATAATTATGTCATGCCTACATTCCCTACCAGTGAATATGCTGGTGTACAGCATTACTTAAACCACATTTTCAGGCATTGGAGACCTCTTGGGTTCATTTCCAGGCTGCAAAGTGGTGACTTTTCAGATTTAAAGTAGAGTAGGAGTTGTCAATTAATTAATCAATCAATCATTGGATTTGTAAAGCACACTAGTTACCCGTGGGAGGGGGTGCTGCTACTGCTCGAAGAAACCAGGTCTTGAGGAGCTTCCTGAAGGTGAGCAAATCCTGGATCCGCCGCAGATGGGTGGGGAGGGTGTTCCAGGTCTTGGCGGAGAGGAAGGAGAAGGATCTGCTGCCAGAGGTTGTTCGTTGGATGCGCGGGACGGCGGAGAGGCTGGCGGAGCAGAGTTGGCGTGCTGGGGTGTGGAAGTTGAGTCTGTTGTTCAGGTAGGCTGGTCCGGTGTTGTGGAGTGGTTTGTGTGCGTGGGTGAGGAGCTTGAAGGTGATCCTCTTGTTGATGGGGAGCCAGTGCAGGTCTCTTAGGTGAGAGGTGATGAGGCTGCGTCGAGGGATGTTGAGGATCATGCGGGCGGAGGCGTTCTGGATGCGTTGCAGCCGGTGTAGGTGTTTGGTCGGGATTCCTGCGTAGAGTGCGTTGCCGTAGTCCAGCCTGCTAGGGACGAGGGCTTGGGTAACCATTCTTCTGGTTTCGGTCGGGATCCACTTGTAGATCCTGCGAAGCATGCGGAGGGTGTTGTAGCAGGAGGAGGAGGAGACAGCGTTGACCTGCTTCGACATGGAGAGGGAGGAGTCGAGGATGAATCTTAGGTTGCATGTGTGGTCTGTGGGTGTCAGTGCTGTTCCCAGTGTGGTCGGCCACCAGGAGTCGTCCCAGGCAGAGGGGGTGGGGCCGAGGATGAGGACTTCCTCTAGTCCAAGTTCAGTTTCAGGCGGCTGCTCCTCATCCACTCGGTGACGGCCTTCATTCCCTCGCGGAGGTTGGTTTTGGCGGTGTGCGGGTCCTTGGTGAGGGAGAGGATGAGCTGGGTGTCGTCGGCGTAGAAGATGATGTTCAGGTCGGGCTTCGGATCATAAGGGTGGGAGGCGGACTCTCTGGGTTCTGCCGGAGAGGAAGGACGTGGTCCAGTCAAGGGCCTACTTCTGGATTCCGGCTTCTTGGAGGCGTGATCTTAGTGTGCGGTGGCAGACCGTGTCGAAGGCGGCTGACAGGTCCAGGAGGATGAGGGCTGAAGTTTCGCCGTTGTCTAGTTGGCTCCGGATGTCGTCTGTGGCGGCGATGAGGGCTGTCTCGGTGCTGTGGTTTCGTCTGCATCTGAACTGGGATGGGTCTAGGATGTTGTTGTCCTAAAGGTGGCGGTCAGCTGTATGTTGGTGATTTTCTCTATGACCTTCGCCGGGAAAGGTAGCAGGGAGATAGGCCGGAAGTTCTTGAGGTCCTTCGGGTCCGCCTTGGGCTTCTTGAGGAGGGCGTTGATTTCGGCGAGCTTCCAGCTTTCTGGGAATGTCGCTGTGTCGAAGGAGATGTTGATGACCTTCCGTAGTTGGGGTGCGATTGGTTGCGTCTGCTTTGTTGAAAACATGGTGCGGGCAGGGGTCAGACGGAGATCCTGAGTGGATGGAGTTCATGACCTTGCGCATTTCGACGTCGTTGACGTGGGACCAGGAGGTCAGCTGGTTGGTGCAGGTGGCGTTCGGGGTGGGGTCTGTCGTGGTTGGAGCGTACGGGGTGTTGAAGCTGTTGCGGATGACGGCGATCTTGCAATGGAAGAAGGTGGCCAGTGAGTCGCACAGATCTTGCGAGGGTGGGATGTCATTGGTGTTGGCGCTGTAGAGTTCCTTCACTATGTTGAAAAGCTCTTTGTTGTTGTGTGCGTTGCTGTCCAGGCAGGCTTTGAAGGAAGATCTCTTGGCTGTTCTGATGAGGTGATGATGTCTGCGGATGGCGTCCTTGTGGGCTGCGTGGCTGTCTGGTGTGCGATCGTGGAGCCATTTCTTCTCCAGCTTCCGGCATGTACGTTTGGCGGTCTGGAGTTCTTCAGTGAACTAGGCGGCTTTCCTGCTGGGGTGTTGGAAGGAGGATTTCTTGAGCGGGGCGAGAGTGTTGGCGCAGTCGTCGATCCACTGTCTGAGATTACGGGTGGCGGCGTCTGGGTCGGTGGGGTCGGTGGGTGGGTTCTGGGCGAGGGTGGAGGTCAGCCGGTCCTCTGTGACTTTGCTCCAGCAGCGGTGAGGCAGCTGGTGGGTGCGGTGGTGCATGGTTGGTTTCTTGAAGGTGAAGTGGATGCAGCGGTGGTCGGTCCAGTGGAGTTCGGTGGTGTTGAAGGCGACGTGGGTGCTTGTGGAATAGACGGGGTGGAGCGTGTGGCCGGCGGCGTGGGTGGGTTCGGTGACGAGTTGTCGGAGGCCGAGGTTGGCGAGGTTGTCGATCAGGGTGGCGGAGTTTGGGTCGTCGTTGTTCTCGAGGTGGAAGTTCAGGTCCCCAAGAAGGATGTAGTCCATGGAGGTGAGTGCGTGGGTGCTGGCGAGGTCAGCAATGGAGTCGCTAAACAGGGCCTGGGGTATGGGGGGTCTGTAGACGAGTGTTCCTCTGAGGGTGGTGTTGGGATCAGTGTGGATCCGGAAGTCGTCTGCGATGGTCTAGACCAGGAGGGTGGACTTGTGGAAGATGGCTATTCCTCCTCCGATTCCGTTGGTGCGGTCTCTGCGGGAGATCTTGTAGCAGGAGATCTTGTAGGCTACGGAGACGTCCAGTGCCGAGGAGTCATCTCACCAGGTCTCGGTCAGGAAGGCAACGTCTGGGGCGGAGGAGTCGAGCAGGTCCCAGAGCTCGACGGTGTGTTTGCGAGCGGAGCGAGTGTTGAGGAGGATGCATCGAAGGTGGTTGGGTCCGGTCATTGGGGCCTTGTGGTTCTGTTGCAGGTGAAGTTGCAGGTGTGGCAGGAGAAGGGCCCGTAGGTGCGTTTCGGGCGACCTGAAAGTAGATGTGGTCTCGACCGATGTTGAGAGCTTGAAGGGTGTTGGCGTCGTATCTGAGTTTGGCGTGGTGGAGTGCGCGGGGTCCAGGTCCGCGTTGGGCGCGGTCCAGGCGTGGACTTCAGCACGCAGTCGGAGCGCCCGCTGCGCGTCCATGCAGCGGCCGCCATTTAAGAAGTGGAGGGAGGGAGGAGCAGCTAAGAGGCGGAAGCAGGGCGGCGAGGGGGCGTGGCCTCAGGGGCAGCGGCGAAAGGAATAGTGGGAAAAACAGAGCAAGGGGGGTGGGGGGCGAGCGGAGTGCAACAGGGGCAAGAAAACAGGCACACAAAGAATGCAAGTATAGAACCAGAAAGGAAGCAAGCGCAGTAAAGGCACACAGAAAATGCAGAATACAGAGCAAGAAGGAGGTAAAGCAGAGCACAGGCCTGACCCAGGTCACGGTGGTGATCGGGCAGGCAGCGGCCGCAAACTCGCACACTGGAACAGGAGCGGCACTGGGCTGGTGGAGCTGTCCGGCAGCAGGGGGGTGACCTGACCTGCAAGCAGGGTCAGAGGTCACTTCACTAGAAAGTAGCTGTACTTGGACATCCTGTGCAACCTTGTTTCTGCTCAAATAAGCGGACTGCATTGTACCACATCTGTGTAGAAGCAAGTTGCACACTTATCAGCGATACAATTAAATCTCTAAGTAGATGCTTACATTATGTTGATAGATCCGTCCAGCAACGAATGGATGTTCATTTTTAGCAGTCCTCATAGGCTCCAAGTTTTCATGAAATAACTGATTCTAACATAGGTTATTTCTAAATATTTGAACAGGTATTTCCTGTCTCTGCTGCAGACCGCATACAAAATATATGAATAGCATGGTGCAGCTAGACACCAACTTTCACTTAAATAGTGCTCTGTCTCAGTAACATCAACAGGCTACAAGCATTTCGCAATATGCCCTACCACAGAGAGCTCCTCCGTCTCCACTTGCTTGCTTAGAAGTTTTGTGTAAGCTTCAGAGATGTTGGTGACCTGCACAAATCCAGTAAGCCCATGTGGCAGACTGACAATCAGCTCAAAATCTTTGGCCTCCTTCACACAGCCGAGCAGTAACAGCCCTGTGCTTATGCTCTGAAAAAAGGAAAGGAAAATCAGAAAATCATTATCTGTGCACGAAAACTGTAAAGAACAGACAAAGTTGTTGCAATTATCTTCACTTTTTTGCAGACATTATGAAATGGTTTATTGCTAAACTGTTAGTCTGATCCAACCAGTCGATCATGAGCATCAGTAGCTCCCGAACACTTTTAGAGTAGCTTGGAGTTCATTTTTAAATAAGCGCAGGGTCACAATATCCTTTTAAAGTTAAGGGAAGGCTGTGTTTATTTTACATTATTATAAGCAAGCTGCAGATAGGGCTGGGGCACAGAGGTGAAGAAGGGGAGCATTAAGGTATTTAACTCAAACAAAATTCCTTGTCAACTCAATATTGTAGCGTGAGAACAAAATGAAGTTTCTGAATGCTTTTAAATGGTAGAAAATGTAAATTATAGGTTAACGTAATGATTAAGTTAACTCTTCATTTTAATTATCTCTCATTTCAAAGTGTTGTGTCACGCTGTACCCACTGTATAACTGAAAAATACAGTAAATGTTCCATACTTCGAATACTATTGCAGAACACTTTTCTTCAATTACAAAACATTCCTATTTAAAAAAACAAAAAACCTAAATGGTTCTATGTTTGCGTTTTACATATAACAGTGCCCCTTATGGCAAAAGGTATATCCTGTAACACAAGTACATATGACACAGGCTCTCAGTCACCCAAACACAAATATCCCATTCATACTCACACATCTTCATACATCCCAAGGCAGCCCTGTCACAGTGCCCATAATCAAAGTATTTCGTTTTCAGTAGCTTACAATTCTTTTCACTGATCAGAAGCAGCTCTCACTACAGGAAAAGTTGGAGAGCCGTAGATTACCTAGTTAGCACTCCCCTCCCTACATACCTGGCTGAGGGACCTTGGGTACTACAGTTACTCACTGTGTCCAAATTTATAGAGCGCATAGAGGGATACCATTCCACATTCAAAGAGAAAATTTATTTCTTGCATGCACAAGTGCAACAAATAATAAATATTCTGCCTTCCACCTGTATTTGAAAGCAAGTTCTAAAAGGTAGCGTTTTTCATGAAGGGGCCCAAAGTCTATTCTTTGGATATTTTTCCCAAGAAACCACAATTGCCTGCAACAACATGAACTCAATATTTTTCCTCCTTAATAAAACACTTTGCTAATTATATTTAGAAACCATTTAAATAGAACACAACGACTTCTTGTGCCACTTTTACTCGAAAAAGAGTTTTTCCACTGTTCGGAGTTAATCTTTTTTCCTTTAAGCAATGCTACATGCTTATGGCTGGTCTACAGAACAGACTCATGAAAGAAAGAACATGTACATACAACACCAGGTATTTGCAATTGTTACATGACCCTGTAAAATAAACAAAGACTAATCCTGCCAGGTTGATGTTTACAAAAACAAATTGAGCATTTCCAGTCTAGCTGTCTTGCACTTTATCCCAGTACCCTTTTTACAAACTTGACATTGAAACCAGGAGCCAAGAGGACCACGCACTTTAAATTTAAGAATCTCAATGCATGTTTCACGTTTGGAGATGGAAGATTCATTTCCTTCAGTCTTCGGCTTTTTTGATTTCAGCTGATCTGATTTATCAGTCTCTCCTTTGCCCCTCTTTCGTTTCGCAGTTGCTTCTTCGTTGTGGGTCTGAAAATAAATACAAAAGGTAAGAGGCGAGCAGGGATTCTGGTCTGTGGGAAGATAAACAACTTTATTAAAACAAATGTAGGATAGTGATGCACATTTGGCAGCTACAGTAAAATACATCAC
Source organism: Lissotriton vulgaris (assembly GCF_964263255.1). Lineage (NCBI taxonomy): Eukaryota > Metazoa > Chordata > Amphibia > Caudata > Salamandridae > Lissotriton > Lissotriton vulgaris. The sequence goes on along the minus strand of NC_141693.1, from coordinate 1,058,680,652 downwards.
AATTATCAATATGTCACATTAGTATGAAACAGCACTGCGAACAAACAAACACAAACAAGTGGTATTGGCTTAGTCAATGTTTGTTAGTCATGTTGTACAGAAGTGTAGCCGCTGTACAGCATGGTTGAAGTTGAAAATAAAAAAGGTGAAATGACACGACCAGCGGTGTCGGTTTTTTGTTTTTTTATTGCTAGCGGGAGGGAGGGTAGGACGTAAAGCAACATGAAGGGAAGCGGAGGCAACATGGAGGGTAGGTATGGGGAAAAAGCACCATGGAACTGCTACTGGTATGAGTGTCAGAGCTTTGTTTTGCTATGGTGGGTGGTGGCAGCACAGGAACAGAGGAAGGGAGGACAGTTGGGAGGGGCAACAAGAGGAAGGGGAGGAAAAGTTGCTATGAAGTGGCCAGAGGACAATGGGAGCGACGGTGGGGGCCAAGGCGACACGGACAAGGGTTGGGAGGGAGGGGGACATTGAAACACGGACAAAGGGTAGGAGGGCGGGGAACATTGCAACACGGACAAGAGGTGGGAGGGCGGTCGATATTGTAACACGGACAAGGGGTGGGAGGGCGGGGGACATTCCAACACGGACAAGGGGTGGGAGGGCGGGGGACATTCCAACACCGACAAGGGGTGGGAGGGCGGGGGACATTCCAACACCGGAGGGCGGGGGACATTCCAACACGGACAAGGGGTGGGAGGGCGGGGGACATTCCAACACCGACAAGGGGTGGGAGGGCGGGGGACATTCCAACACCGACAAGGGGTGGGAGGGCGGGGGACATTGCAACACCGACAAGGGGTGGGAGGGCGGGGGACATTGCAACACAGACAAGGGGTGGGAGGGCGGGGGACATTGCAACACAGACAAGGGGTGGGAGGGCGGGGGACATTGCAACACAGACAAGGGGTGGGAGGGCGGGGGACATTGCAACACAGACAAGGGGTGGGAGGGCGGGGGACATTGCAACAAAGACAAGGGGTGGGAGGGCGGGGAACATTGCAACACAGACAAGGGGTGGGAGGGTGGGGGACATTGCAACAAAGACAAGGGGTGGGAGGGCGGGGGACATTGCAACACAGACAAGGGGTGGGAGGGCGGGGGACATTGCAACACAGACAAGGGGTGGGAGGGCGGGGGACATTGCAACACAGACAAGGGGTGGGAGGGCGGGTACAAGGTGTGGGAGGGCGGGGGAAAAGGTGTGGGAGGGCGGGGGAAAAGGTGTGGGAGGGCGGGGGAAAAGGTGTGGGAGGGCAGGGGAAAAGGTGTGGGAGGGCGGGGGAAAAGGTGTGGGAGGGCGGGGGAAAAGGTGTGGGAGGGCGGGGGAAAAGGTGTGGGAGGGCGGGGGAATAGGGGTGGGAGGGTGGGGGAAAAGCGGTGGGGGGGTGGGAGGGTGGGGGAAAAGCGGTGGGAGGGCGGGTACAAGGTGTGGGAGGGCGGGGGAATAGGGGTGGGAGGGTGTGGGAAAAGCGGTGGGAGGGTGTGGGAAAAGCGGTGGGAGGGTGGGGGAAAAGCGGTGGGAGGGCGGGTGGCAATATGTGGGAGGGCGGGGGACAAGGCATCACAGACCTGGAGAGGGAGGGTGGGGACAAGGCATCACGGACCTGGAGAGGGAGGGTGGGGACAAGGCATCACGGACCTGGAGAGGGAGGGTGAGGACAAGGCATCACAGACCTGGGGAGGGAAAGTGGGGACAAGGCATCACGGACCTGGGGAGGGAGGGTGGGGTCAAGGCATCACGGACCTGGGGAGGGAGGGTGGGGTCAAGGCATCACGGACCTGGGGAGGGAGGGTGGGGTCAAGGCATCACGGACCTGGGGAGGGAGGGTGGGGTCAAGGCATCACGGACCTGGGGAGGGAGGGTGGGGTCAAGGCATCACGGACCTGGGGAGGGAGGGTGGGGTCAAGGCATCACGGACCTGGGGAGGGAGGGTGGGGACAAGGCATCACAGACCTGGGGAGGGAGGGCAGGGGCAAGGCGTCGAGGACCCACTACAAGGCATTGAGGAAGGGCTGGCAAGGCCTGGCGGACCTGGGGAGGGAGGGCGGGACAAGGCATGGCGGACCTGAAGAGGTAGGGCAGGGACAAGGTATGGCGGACCTGGGAAGGGAGGGCGGGGACAAGGTATGGCGGACCTGGGGAGGGAGGGCGGGGACAAGGCATGGCGGACCTGAGGAGGGAGGGCGGGGACAAGGCATGGCGGACCTGGGGAGGGAGGGCGGACCTACAAGGCATGGCGGACCTGGGGTGGGAGGGCGGGGACAAGGCAGGGCGGACCTGGGGTGGGAGGGTGGGGACAAGGCAGGGCGGACCTGGGGTGGGAGGGTGGGGACAAGGCAGGCGGACCTGGGGTGGGAGGGTGGGGACAAGGCAGGGCGGACCTGGGGAAAGAATGTTGGGGACAAAGCAGGGCGGACCTGGGGAGGGAATGTGGGGACAAGGCATGGCGGACCTGGGAGGGAGGGTGGATCACAAGGTATGGCCGACCTAGAGAGGGAGGGTGAGGACAAGGCATTGCGGACCTGGGGAGGGAGGATGGGGACAAGCCATTGCGGACCTGGGGAGGGAGGGTGGGGACAAGGCATTGCGGACCTGGGGAGGGAGGGTGGGGACAAGGCATTGCAGACCTGGGGAGGGAGGGTGGGGACAAGGCATTGCGGACCTGGGGAGGGAGGGTGGGGACAAGGCATTGCGGACCTGGGGAGGGAGGGTGGGGACAAGGCATTGCGGACCTGGGGAGGGAGGGTGGGGACAAGGCATTGCGGACCTGGGGAGGGAGGGTGGGGACAAGGCATTGCGGACCTGGGGAGGGAGGGTGGGGACAAGGCATTGCGGACCAGGGGAGGGAGGGTGGGGACAAGGCATCGCGGACCTAGGGAGGGAGGGTGGGGACAAGGCATCGCGGGCCTAGGGAGGGAGGGTGGGGACAAGGCATCGCGGGCCTAGGGAGGGAGGGTGGGGACAAGGCATCGCGGACCTAGGGAGGGAGGGTGGGGACAAGGCATCGCGGACCTAGGGAGGGAAGGTGGGGACAAGGCATCGCCGACCTGGGGAGGGAGGGTGGGAACAAGGCATCGCCGACCTGGGGAGGGAGGGTGGGGGCAAGGCATCGCCGACCTGGGGAGGGAGGGTGGGGACAAGGCATTGCCGACCTGGGGAGGGAGGGTGGGGACAAGGCATCGCCGACCTAGGGAGGGAGGGTGGGGACAAGGCATCGCCGACCTAGGGAGGGAGGGTGGGGACAAGGCATCGCCGACCTGGGGAGGGAGAGTGGGGACAAGGCATCACCGACCTGGGGAGGGAGGGTCGGGACAAGGCATCGCCGACCTGGGGAGGGAGAGTGGGTACAAGGCATCACCGACCTGGGGAGGAAGAGTGGGCATTACGGAGGGCAAGGCAACACGGACAATGGGAGGGAAGGAGGTTGAGGGCAAGGCAACAAGGACAACGTGAGGGACGGCATGGGAAAGGCAACAAGGACAACGTGAGGGAGGGCGAAGGAAAGGCAACAAGGACAACGGGAGGGAAGGAAGGCAAGGGCAAAGCAACACGGATAACCGGAGGGATGTAGGGTGGAGAGTAAAGGTACAAGGAACAACGGAGGGAGGGTGGTTGGGGTCAGGCAACACTGACAATGGGAGGAACTCAGAGTGGGAAGTAGTACATGTGGGAGCCACACATCGCCCTAGGCGGGCAGAAAGCGGTCTGTGTGCCACAGCCTGTATGAGGACACTGTACCAGTTGGGGCACGGATGGCAACTTGCTAAAAGTTGCTTAACATTAATAATGGCATCAATTTCGACTTGAGCACCAAGTCGGATTTAAAGCCACTAATAATTTGATACCTTACAATATCCAGTCAGGTAGTCCCATTCAGAAGTTAGTCAGGCAGGGATGCTAGCCAGTAATCCTGTATGAACTAATGGGACTACTAACTTTTCCTCAGCAAAACAACAACTTTAAGAGTTTTGCTCCTAAGTCATATATTAAACCTATATATCTTGCTCAACAATATACAGCTCCCTGCCATAGGGCTCTATAGGCGTTCTTTAGGGAAAACGTACATATTTTATTAAAGGAAAAGTGGCTTTGCTATTAGTTTAAATGGCTAAGTCACAATAGCAGGGTAAACACTGCCCCTCCAGTCTGCAGTGGCAAGCTGTGAGCCATTTTGTCCTTTGTCACGCTCAGGGTGGCACAAACAGTGCTGCAGCCCTGGATGGATACTCTTACTTAAAAGTCCCAAGTATATGGTACCCAAGGTACCCAGGGAAAATAAGACAGTCAGCACTTGTCAATTGGGGACATCCAATTTGACATAACTTTTGAAATGGGTCAGAACACGGACACTGAGATCTGGTTAGCAGGCCTCAGTGCATTCCCAAAGTAAAAAAACAAGCAGATAGCCGGTTTCCTTACATGACGCCCTCCCCCGAGCTAATACATCAGGGAGATTTTAATCCCAATCTTGTGGAGTCTCCCTGACCATTTAGCAAGGAAAGATGTAGGGAACTGGATGTCCTATTGCAGGGCTAACTGTCTTACATCCTTCTGTCAGGGTCATTCTAACTTTTTAACTTGACCTACCTCTACTTTGACAGGACAGGACCCATCCTAAACTGGACTCTCTGTTTTTCCTATCCGTGTCTGTTACTTTAGGTAGGAGGTAGCTACGTCCTCTAACCCAACCTAAGCTACAGCAACACAAAGCTTACCCAAAGAGGTTATCCAATATTGAAGAAAAATCGCCATGACCAACTGGGTCAGAGGGACGACTTTCCATCCTGTTACGGGGTCTTGCCACCATGCTAGGGATAAGGCTGCCTTAAAAGCAAACACCTAGCAGAGGCTACTGCAGAAGCAGAAGAGGAAGCGGCCAATGCCTAGAACCACACCCTTAGCTCTCCATTGACAGGTGAAGGTGCCATCTTAGGGGATGCTTTGGGTGCTTGGAGCCTCTCTAGTCTACTTAAGAGGCAGACACACTACTTCCACCCTCCCTTCTGCCAGTTCAGGGGTGACACCCCGTTGCTGAGCAGTTGCCTGACTCTTCAGGACATCTTGTGGAACAGGACACGCCTTACCAGTGCCAACTTTGGGGTTTTCCCATACTGGGTTAGTATTCACTTGGCTCTCTGGGTCCCTGCCTTCCTTCGCCCTCCTGCAGCTGTGCAGAAGCAGCGCTGCACTGACAGATTCTCTAAGAGACCAGTTTGGCTTGCCTGAAAGGCCTTTATGACATGGCAAAAGTAAGTAACAAGTTTTTTTTTAATCAACTTGTGCTACCTCATAGTAGCGGTTACCAGAGCTAGAATCTGGTGTAAACTATAGAGGCTTCCTATGGAAGTAATGCATAACAATAAAATAATATTTTTTTTTTATTTGTATATTTTTTAGCATTCAATTAAATTTAAATCTGTTTTGGAATGTAATATCTTGAGAAGTGTAGTTAGTGAACAACAATGGGCTTAATCTATTGCGGGTGGGTGACTATTTTGTATTTGCATGCAAGATAGGAGCGGTGGAGGTGATGATTTGCACCCATGGGTGTTTGAATAGCATTTTGTGGTAAGTGGAACTACTGCAATACTACTTTACATATTACAAAATGCAGTTTGTGAATTGGGCCGAACAAGTGTATTACCAGAAATGCTGCAGGAGTTTACAGGTTGGTAACCAATGGAGAACTTAACCACTTCGCTACTAAGCCTTTTCCCTCGTAGAATTCTTTGAACTTTCTTGCCATTTTGGCGTAGTCACACTTAATGCCTTAATAACCTTCTTTTCACTGAATGATTCGAGGTCAAACCTACGAGAGGCATTTAGAAACAGAAATCTGTTCATAATCAAAAGCCACATAAGAAATACAGAATAACATGTTACTCAATAAATAAAAAACAAACTGCAAATAAATCCAGCTGACTGAACTCTAAGCATCGACAGAGCGCTAATGATGTTTTGATTGGGAGGGTCAGCAACCCAGAGATATCTTAAGGTCGGAGACACTTCTGGAAAATCTCATCCCAGCTGAATCAAACAAAAGGCGGAATCAGAGGAAACGTCCTGAACAACAGGCTGCACAACATCCTGTTCAGTCCTTGCATTCAGCCCGACTCGAGTCTTCAGTTTGCAAACACGGTTCCAGTTACTCTCAGGGTGCCACAGTTCTTTAAATGCAATATTTGAACGTTCTTTCTCCCTTCTTGGATGTCTGTGCTCTTTGTAGCGCTCTTGGTATGATCTGCACGGCCTTCAGGGGAAGAGCCCCACTACGTCTCACGCTTCTCGCGTGAGCGATGCTGCGGAACGGTACGAGGCGTACTAGCAACCGTACCACAAGCGTACAGTTTGTTTGGATGCAAGCATACGCTTCAAAAGCAGGGTGACCCAACGTGGCGCACCCAGGGTGCGAGGCGTACTGGTTGATTTGAGGCCAGTAGTCGCACGCTGCGTGCAGTTCAAAGCGTGCAGCGCGGATGACAAAGCACGGTCAGTTTTGAATGCGCCTCGCGGACTCTGGGTCCGGAGCGCAGCGTACCTCGCAGCAAACAGTACCTTAGTCCTCGAGGGGAGGGTGAAGTGAACGGCTGCGGGGGCTGCTCCTCTGATGTCACAGTGCCGTCCCGGGGCGATGCGAGCGGCGCGGCTCGGGCTCCGGGGTTGGCGATGTGTTGTAAGGGGATTGATGAGCCAGCGGCGTACGCTTCTACGCTGAAGGGGGAGCGGCCAGCTGGGGGTACGGCGGTACAAGCGGGGCACTGATCAGGGGCTTTAGGGAACCACAGCAGAGTCCAACGTTGCGATGTGCGCTACAGCGCGGGCCAGTAAATCACGGTGCTTGGGAGGACAGCAGAGGCCCGACACGGGAGAAACACTCCACGCCAGGAGAAGAACCTCCACCCTGTTCAGGGGCCCCGTAGCTCGGGGGCACAGCCTCTACACTCCTCAGCTCAGGATCAGAGCAGCCACCTCACATTTCAGGGGCACGCACAACCCTCAGGAACATCCAGCGCCGCACCTCAGCCTTAGGAGCTAAGTCCTGAACCGTGCAAAGAGACGAGCGGGCAAAGCGAAAAAAAGTTGAACTGAGGGCAAAAGAAATTCAGAGGGAGGAGATTGGGTGGGCAACAAAAGGAAGTGCGAGAAAGAGAAATAGAGGAGCGGCAAAAAGAAATAATTAACAAGGGATAGTTACCTCCTGTCCGACGCTGCTCGAGCAGCAAAATGGCGGCCCCAAACATACGAAAATTTCGGATTCGGGGGCGTGTTTTGGAGTTCTGAGTGACGTCACAGGGCAAAGAACGCCAAAAACACGCCCTCGAATCCGAAAGAGACGGGGCTTCTTTGGAGTAACGCCTCTCTCCTCCAAAGGCTGGCCTCCGTTTAGGAAGCCAGCCAATGGATGAGAGAGGCGGGTTCAAAGCCCCTAACTCAAAAACATTAATTCTTCGGGACTCCGCCCCTCACTGCTTCGCAGTGAGAAGCTACAGTCCCTCGCCCTAAAAATGATGTCCAAATATATTCAATGTATTACGTCACTAAAGAATCTTAATATCCCACAACCCATGTCCGGTCTTGGCAGACCTACAAATATAATTCAAGAAAAGCTTTGATGCAATCTTTCTGGCTTATATGATTTAATAAAAGATACGCAACATACCAATAAGCATCAGTTCAACATGAAAAAACAGTCACGCTAAACTGCCACGATGGAAAATACTTTGTATACTAGTGCAGCAGACGCAAAGCAAAGAAAAAAGTGAACCAAAAAAAATAGGCGATTTCGCACAGAGCTCGTCACAACTGAAAGAAAATCTACCACAATTTTAGTTTTCCTGCTACCAAACCAGAGATGAGTTTTAAGAAACATCTGTAGCTGGATAACTATTCAGTCAAATAGTATCAGGTTACTCACGTTAAACAAGTTATCACGATCTACAGGCCTTGTGTGTGTTTCTGTCTCCTTGGGCTTCTTCTGCGAGCCCCCTCGTGGGAAGCTTTCCTCAAAAGATTCCATGCTCCAAAAGCTGACGAAAATGGAAAAATATATATTCAGGGTAAAGATCAGAATTAGCACTGACATTTAATCAATATTTCAACAATCACAAAGCTAGGTGGGCTGGTAAAGTTTGAGCGCAACGATGCCTCAGTAGTGATGGAGTGCTAAATAAATGCAAAATAACATAACACTGTTAGACTGCAATAAGTATGTAAGTAAGACTTTATTGTTCAGTTAATTAAAACTTAAATTATAGCGCAATATGATCACCAAATAAAACATCATCAATAAATAACATCATAAAATCCATCATAAATCAATTGGAATGCCCAAGATTTACTTCATTAAACCTCAAAGGCGAAATCGTTAACCTGAGTCATGTCATATGATAATGAACTGCAATTTTAAACCATTGACTATGGAATATAATCCTACCAACTTTGCCCATCTGAGTGTTGGAGGAAGAGTGTTTTAATGTTCAAGCGTTAACAGAGCATGGATCTTGTTGTGCCAGTTTAATTTAATTGCATGTAAAATATCCCAGCAGGCAAGGTTATAACCATGAATGTCAAACTTGTGCAAAATAGTCAAAACAAACCGCTATGTGCCTTAACTTAAATTCCTACTTCATATTAAAACTATTCTTACGAGAGCAGAGCTATAAATAAAAACGTCCTGGTTTAACATGATCAATCATACATAACTATAACATTCATGGTTAAGGATAAAAGCTTTAAAATGTAGGCTGAATAAATCGCCAACTCAAATCATTTTTTAAATACAATATAAAGGGGGACATAGGCATCACCTGTGTGCTACTTAGATTGTGTTATTAAAAAATATATATTTCCTTAACTTTGACTACACAATTTCGCAACCACATTCGGAGATATTTGGTTCTACCTAATGCCGAATACATTAATTTTGACAAATGTTCCATCCTCCATTACAATATTCCTATATCTGCACAAACAGAAGAATGTTCTAGTAAGAATTTCTTTCCAAAACAGTTCCACTAGTTAAGAGGCAGGACTGAACAAGTCTTTTATTCCACCTGGGATTTCACTGGTGGACTGGTGCCCTTTGAAGCTGGTTTTAAAAGCCCAAGACTACGCCTAGTGCCAAACTCACTATCCAAGGCTCCCCGAGGTTAATTGCAAGAGGCACTGTGAGGAAATATAAATTTTATGGTCAAGAAATGTTCCCTAACGTGTACCCCACCGTCTCCATGTACAAGCTTAAAGTGCATGTAACTTCCCTCCTGTGCCAGCTATGAAGACGCAAATACATTTGCGTCCAACGTTAACATGTCCTCTTTCAGATCCACCCTGAACGGGTTGAATACTCCGTTTCTAAGTATGCCATGCCAACGTCTTTTTGTGGTGTACTTTACACGTTTTTCAGCTCTGGCGAAGTAGGCCCCTGAATTCTGCCATCGAGTTTTTTTTCTGCCTTCTGACTCTGAAAGCCTTAGCCTGGGCTGCCTCTGTACCCGTGACCTCTGCCTTACTCCCTGCGCGGCTAACGGCGCTTAGCTCAGCCTGTTGCCTGCCAAGACTGTATTCAACCTTCGAATTATCTGCTCCGCTCCTCAAAAATACATTCCTGCCTACTAGTTCAAGTAAACATCCTTCCAGCTGCAGAGCAAAGGGCCCGGCCTCACTGTCTCCGTGCAAGTAATTCATAGCTTCTGTTACCATGGTAGGCCCATGCCCCCTCGCATCTCATGCAGACACGTAGACGCTTATACACGCACTCAGTCAGTATAGAATAGCCTCTGCCCAAGAGACCTTTCCCTCTAGATAATATGGTTCCCAAACATCAGATATCAGATATGATATAGGTACGAGTTGATCTGACATGCCAGACTTCTGTCTCTTTCCGCTAGTGTAAATGTCAAGTCCCCTGCACCCTCCAGCTCCACGTCAATCACACGTCATGCAGCTGCGCGCGCATCCAGACCTCAGATTTCTGCTGACATTGCAAGATTCTGCTATGTACCCACCCACTTGTGACACTTTCATGTGACGTTTCTAGCACACACCTCTATGTTCACGCCTAGTTCACGCCTTTTGATTACGTATTGCTAACACGTGTGTGCTCTTATCTTGTTTCTCTCAGCTGTTACGCCTACTGTATTGGTTTTCAGTATATGCTTTAAGTATAAAAGTTATGTTTTCTCAATAAAGTATGCTCTATCCCTTCCTGAACCCCAGTGGTGTCAGGAACACGATATCCGGTTCAAGAACCATTCCTTTTTAAGGAATAAAACCCCTAAGAACTCTAACACCACGGACTCTGCGTCTTTCTTTCCGATTGAGTTATTCTATTTTTAAGTACTTACCTGCATAGAAATTAAGACGGTAATTAAATATTTACCACATATTTTGGCGCCCGAACAGGGACCCCTCCCCCACCTTACGCGCCGGTTGGTGCGTTGCAACCTTTGCCCCCTGCCATAAGTCAAGACGGACAATTACGCGTACCCGCAGGATTTCCTGTATCTCCCTCAGGCCTACGGAGGCGACGGAGACTGCGATCAGCACCCAGACGAGGCGGTGAGGAGTGCGGAGGATCCCGACCAGAGCCTAGCCGAAAGAAGCAAGGTCCGAGGTGTCAAGAGGCCCACCAGTTAGCGAAGTAGTGTGGCTCACTGGTTAGAGGTGGCAGACCCGAGAGCAGAGGACTGCCCGGGACCAGGGTTCGATTCCCGGCACGGCAGGTTTCTGGACCAGGGTCAGCGGACTCGATAATTCTCTCGCCTCGGTGCCCACTCTGATCAGCGATCACACTCGGCAACTCTGGGCATTAGCTTGCCTCATCTTCACTAACGGCCCCACCAGACCGCCGGGGATGCCTGGTCTCACCCTGGAGATACCCATTAAGGGACAATCTCTCAGGGAAGCCAGGAAGGGTTTCGCAGCGGTCGAAGCGCCTTGGGACCCTACGGGTAAGTAGTGCGCTATATAAATGCCTATACATTTACATTTACATTTACCAGTTCCGAAGTATTCACGTATCGAGCCGAGTCCAGTCCGGTCCAGTCCAGTCGAGTTTTCCGAGGCCTTCTGTTCCGTGCTTCCCGGTGAGTACCATTGCTGGGGACGCATCTAGACGGGTGCATTGTTATGTATCCGGTAAAGACAGGTTTGGGTACACAAACACGGTCTGCACTGTTTTAGACAGTGTATCTGTACTGTTTAGCAGTACATCAGTTATTCAAGTTCTTGCACTGTTCTCAACAGTGTATCTGTGCTGTTTAGCAGTACATCTAGTATCAAGGGTAGTCATATGTGTTCAAAATGTTTTCATGTAATTAATGTTGTGGTATGAGTGATTGTTTGATGTACATTATTGTGTTTTTGTATAACTAGCTGTGTTCAGAGTAAGTAACAAGTATCGAGTATCCAGTACTAAGTAACAAGATGCCGTTTTTCAATAAATTAAGACAGATAGGAACTAGGAAAGGGATACTAGAGGAAGAAATTCCTATCCCCCCTAGGGACACTCCTGGAAATTTTATGTATCATAAGCATGGCTTAGATGCCATACTGTATCTAGATTTATGGGCCGATTATACCAAGCACCTAGAGGAGAGACACAGATGGCCCGTTACAGGAACATGGGATGCCGAGTGCATCATGAAGGTAGAAGAAGCGCTATGGAAAAAGAAAGCCAGACAATCTCAGAAACACGCCATAGAATTTTGGCGTAAAGAATCACATAAACGTGCCGAAAAAGCACTCCGAAAAGACAGACAGACATAGAGAAGAGTCGGATAGAGTCCGAGAAAACGAATTAGTTAATGAAGGGATCCGAGTAAAAGCAGAACAAGTAGACCGCATGCGAAACAATCTTGTAAATGGCATGTACTTAGTGGCCGAGGGTTTGCCTGAAGCCACTTCAGAAATACCGAAAGATCTGCCGCCACCATTGGTCCCGACTAAAGTAAGTCACAGGACCACCAAAGACATATTCCTTGCTTCCTATCTAGACGATGTAGCACCCGCTTACACCAATCCACGTGCCCACGTACCGCCTACTGACGGTGACGGAGGTGGCAATCCGCTCCAAGACAATATCCAGCCATTACCGCAACAAGGTTCACCCGTTCGACAGCCTGCTCCGCCTGCTCCTCCACCTCCACCACTTCCCACATCTAAGATTGACACACTAAATCCGTTTGTGCCTGATCCTAGTAAGAGACAAGTTCAGGTACAGATACCGACTCCACAGACATACAATTTTCAAGCCTCCGCTACAGGAGGTGCGACAGGAGGTCTCCAGACCCCGCCAGCAACACACAGATTAAACTTTAGGGACATGTTGAAACAACGTACACCCCAATCACCCCGTCTCGACATGCTTAAAGAACACCTTCCATTTTGCAGATATGATCCAGTACCCGGTAAAGACGATAGAATGTTGTTAGCATCACTACGCTTACGAAAAGTTGCAGATTACCTAGTGTTATTTCCAGGAATGACTGAACACCTAGATAGAATATATCATTTTGTCCAGACTGGGGAAGATCCTGAAAGTATTAAAGAGGCCCTGGCTCACCAGAAAGCTGACACTCAAGGTTGTATATTACGTTTCTTCATAAATTGCTTAATAAGAGAACGAGACAGGCCTGGAGTAGACCAGGAAGAGATGGAAGCACTAAACAAGTGGGGTCAAAATATAGCCGACGGAAACCATGATAAACTGAATTGTATAGCAAGTATGTACAAGAAAATTAGAAAAGCAGTAATAGAAATACACGAAAAAGAAAAAGAAAGTGACAGGAATGACTCCAAGTTAAGAACCGTGTATATAAAGTTGAAAGTACATGGCAAGCAAATACGCCATCCCAGATGTTACAAATGTTACAATACCACCAGAACAGAATTAGAGAAGAACAGGATCACGAACAGAGACGTATGAAAGACACGAAAATGAAAATGTTAGTGGCCCAGTCGGTTCCAGCCGACGGTCAGAGGAAGGGTACGACCCAGACAGGTAATGCAGCAGCTCCCGTTAAAGGGACATGCAACTATTGCAAACAGCCAGGTCACTACGTACATGAATGTCCAGTCCTGAAACACAATATAGCAACAGGTAAAACTAAAGAAAGACCGCATCAGCCTAGACAAGACCAGGTTCAGCCACAGACTTCACAGAATTCACAGCCTATGCATGCCCCACCACATACAGCACAGACCGCAGCGGTATCACAGCCACAGCCACAGCCCATTGCCGCGACGCAGCAAGTTTCACGACAGATGAACCAGTATGCCCAATCTGATTATCCCGATTATCAGCGATACACATGAAACAGCCTAGAGAGGGAGGTTGGCTTGCCTCTTATTGAGATTCCTGTAGATCAAGAGGGTCCTTATGTACACAGTCAAGTATTGGGAAAAGACAGAAAGTTTTTAATTGACACAGGGGCAAGCCGCACAACGATCAGCCATGATGAAGTCCCAGGGGCACCCCTCTCAGGCTCACAGAAGGTTTCCCTTGGTTTTTCAGGACAGCCTATTGTAAATGAAGTATCGAAACCAGTCCCCCTAGCTGTAGGTCCATTATCACGTGTTACAGACTTGTTACTCACGAAATCATGTCCAGAAAACTTGTTAGGTATCAAAACATTGAAGGCTCTAGGAGCTGTGATATGTTGTTCTCCGGAAGGAGTTAGACTTTTCCTGCGTGACTTTAAGGGTCACTATGTATTACGAGAGTTTGATGTCAGATTGAAAAATGTACCGAAACACCTGTGGGCACAAGGCCCAACCGATGTAGGTTGCATGCACATCACACCATACCGTGTTACACTCAAACCAGGAGTTGTTTTACCACGAATCAGACAATACAAGTTACCACCCGATGCTGTAGTGGCTTTACTGGAAATCATTGAAGAGCTCATTGCACAAGGAGTGGTCGTAGAAACCGACTCCAATATCTGTAATTCCCCTATCATTCCGATTCTTAAACGTACTGATCCCAATGCACCGCCAGTATATCGGCTGGTGATTGATTTACGAGAACTCAATAAATGCATTGTCCCACAGTATCCTGTGGTTCCCGACATCTCATCCTTATTGACTGCTATTGATTCAGAAGCGACGTTCTTTACTGTAATTGACCTCAAGAACGCCTTCTTCAGTGTGCCCATTGATCCAGAGAGCCAATATCTCTTCGGATTCAGTTTAAATGGACGAAGTTTCAAATTTTCACGCGCACCTCAAGGATTCACAGAAAGCCCCAGCATCTATAGCCAAGCACTGAAAAGACAACTTGATTGTATCCAAATGCCAGTTAACACTGCCTTACTACAGTACGTCGATGATCTGCTGATCACCGCACGAAGTGAACCCGAATGTGAACAAGCATCACTGACAGTTTTACATTTTCTGGCCGACAAGGGACACAAGGTGTCTCCTTCGAAGCTACAATTCTGTGTTCAGCAAGGTGTGTACTTGGGTCACTTGCTGTCCAAAGTGGGGAGACAGCTCACTCCTGATCGCATCCAGTTAATTGTAAACATGCCACAACCCCAGACACAAAAGGAAGTGCGGGCCTTTATAGGCCTCACCTCGTACTGCAGACAATGAATTCCTCAATATGCATTTCTAGCTAAACCACTCATTCAGTTGACAACACAGGAGGCAGCGACTTCGACTGCCCTTCCTTGGACTCAGGAACATACACAGGCTTTTGAGGAATTAAAGAAAGCTTTATGTCAAGCACCAGTTTTAGCGACACCATGTTACAGCAAACCTTTTACACTTTTTGTTACAGAACGTGATGGTACAGCGTTGTCTGTCCTCACTCAAGATCAAGCAGGTTCACATAAGCCTTGTGCTTATTTTTCAAGTACATTGGATTCAGTAGCCCAGGCACTCCCTGCGTGCTTAAAATCAGTTGCAGCGACAGCCCTAGCAATAAGACAGAGTGACTCAATTGTATTAGGACATCCATTGACAGTACAAGTTCCACATTCTGTAGAGGTTCTTCTAAACCGAACCCAGACTCAACACTTGACTATAGCCCGACTGACAGGTTATGAATTGACGCTATTCCAGCCACACATAGAAATCAGACGCTGTAACATTCTAAATCCTGCAACATTGTTACCTTCAATTACGACAGATTCAGCCCCGCATGATTGTATAGAAATCATTAATGCAGTAACAAAGCCCCGACGAGACTTAACAGATGTTCCACTGACAAATCCAGACCTGACACTTTACGTGGACGGTTCATGTATGAGAACAAACACAGCAGAATTAGTGGCCGCGTATGCAGTGACCACTGAAACTGAAGTTAAAGAAACACATCGTATTGATACACTGTCCGCTCAAGCAGCAGAGCTTATCGCTCTGACCCAAGCCTGTATACTAGCCAAGAACAGAAATGTTAACATATACACAGATTCACGTTATGCTTTCGGAGTCGTACACGACTTCGGAGTGTTATGGCAAGAACGAGGTTTCTTGACCTCTCACGGTGCCAAGATCCAACACGGTCCCCTTATTCAAGCACTGTTAGAAGCAATACATCTGCCTTCAGGCATATCCATCATGAAGTGTAAAGCACATACCAAAGTTACAGACTCTGTTTCCCAGGGTAACGACCTGGCAGACCAGACAGCAAAACATACAGCATTGACTCACACCCAGACAACGGATGTAACAAAGATCATAGTGCCGACACATTGTATGACAGTTAGGGATCCCACACTAGATGTAATCGATATTCAGACACATGCTACTCCAGATGAAATCAAGAAATGGACTGAACTAGGAGGGATCCAGACAGATCAGGGATGGATGACGAAGGGAAAATCTACATGGTTTCTCCCCGATTCTATGGTTCAAGTCATAATAAATACAGCACATAGTCCAGCACACCTAGGGGAAAAAGCTATGTTAGACAGTTTACAGAATCTCTGGTACAACAAACATTTACGAGCAGCAGCAAAACAGAAAGTGCGTACTTGCATGATCTGTTGTCAGTTCAATCCAGGTAAAAGCGTCCCTGTAGAGCAAGGTGGATTTCATCCTCCCGATCACCCTTTTGAAGTCCTCCAGATGGATTATATCCAGATGGACCGTTGTCGAGGATTCAAGTACGTCCTCGTAGTTGTTTGTGCACTTTCCCGTTGGACCGAAGCATATCCAGTCCCAGATTACACTGCCCCGACCACTGCCAAGCAGCTGGTTCGTGAATTCTTCCCACGGTACGGCTTGCCTCGTATCGTGTACTCAGATAACGGACAGCCATTCTCGTCCGAGCTCATGAAGCAGGTTTCACTCCTGCTAGGATACCAGTGGAAATTCCATTGCGTCCGACATCCCGAGGCAGCTGGCCTTGTAGAAAGGCATAACCAGACAATGAAAACACGTCTCGCCAAAATATGTAAAGAGAAAGGGGTCGACTGGATAGTCGCCCTGCCAGTTGCACTGTTCTATATGAGAATGGTCCCCCATTCGAGATCAGGACTATTCCCGTATGAGGTGGTCTTTGGCCGACCACCAAATATGTGGGGGACGCCCATGCCTAAGAAAATAACCGATGTTGATTGTAATATGCTGACAGATTACCTTGCCTCCTTGATGTCTGCACTCCAATCATGTCGTTCACAGGTTGCCGCAGCCTTTCCTGACAACACTGATGTGAAGCCACACGATGTCCGTCCTGGTGATACAGTCTTAATACGAAATTTCGACAGGAGGAGTCCGCTGGAGCCCCGCTGGCAGGATCCGAAGCTCGTCCTTCTGACCACGAGGACTGCAATAAAAGTTGAGGGCCGAAAAGGGTGGATCCATACGAGTCATATTAAAAAATGTAATGAACTGTTGCCAGAAACTGACTCTTCCACCCCCTCAAAGGACTGCCCCGATTCTAGTGACTTTAAAGTTCCTAAGAGAGAGAAAACTCCGCAAGAGGAGTATAAATTAAAATTGCGGTCTAGCAAGTCAGACAGTTTAATTGTTTAAGTCCTCCCCTAGGTGAATCGGTTAAATTAGTTTCTGACATGTATCCCCTAGACCGAGATAGAGAGAGAGAGAGACAACTCAAGAAACGTGCATATTGTAAATCACTTCGTAGTCACTGTATAGTGACATTATTGGTTATGTTTTTCCTAAGCCTTCTGACGATTATTGCCAGTATATTGCTGCATATATATTACCCTATCTTCAAGCATACTCAATCTGCTTACAATGTCA
This sequence comes from Lissotriton vulgaris, assembly GCF_964263255.1. NCBI lineage: Eukaryota > Metazoa > Chordata > Amphibia > Caudata > Salamandridae > Lissotriton > Lissotriton vulgaris. The sequence continues at coordinate 1,058,663,431 of NC_141693.1, read as the reverse complement.
CTGCCGAACATTCTTTTAGCGAATTACCCCCTCACGAGTTATCTTACAGACTTGCGCTGCTCAACAACACATTCATTAGTATGTTACATCACTCCCATCAGACTAATAATGCTACAAACTGTTGGATATGTGGCCGACTCCCTCCCTATCAGAAATACAAGGGAGTTCTGCCCCTTTTTCCATACCCGTTCACTCACAATGGCTCATGTGGAGCATGGTTTAGATTAATTAATTCTTTAGATTCTGATATTGCTGTTTTCGAAGGAAATTGGGTTTGGGGAAACCTGAACTTAGTTTTGCTTAACGCCTGTTACCCTGACAAGAAGGGACTTCCCACTAGGACAGGAACTGATCTAGAAAATGAAGTATATGGATTAGGTAATTACACAATTAACCTCATGATTCTTACTGTTGAGTCCGAAGCTGCACCAGTTCTCCCTGCTATGTCATCTCACTTCGGTCCAACCCAGACCTACTCTCGTTCCGTAAAAGTCTAAAGACCCTGCTGTTTGTTAAATCCGACTCCCCCTAGATCCCCTCCAGGTACTCCCTGCTTCTACTCAGCGCTTGGACGCTTTCGGGCAGCAACGCGCTCTACAAATGCTTTTACAATTACAATTACAATTACAATGTCAGTATTACCAGTCACGGGTGACTTATGTGTCAGAAAGAAGGGTTCAGTACACTTAGGTCATAGTAAATGTACTACAGTGGTCGAATTCAGTGATCAAGGCAGGTCTACATTTAGAGCTACTCGCCATTCCTACTTTGTTTGTGGCCATATCGCATACATACGCTTACCTCCAGATTGGGATGGTACCTGTTACATTGCATTCCTTCTGCCACCCGTTTTCCTAGCCCCTCCTGATTATCACAGAAATACAAATCTAGTAACTACTAGACTCCGAAGAGATCTCCCGATTGTCGACTATACTGAAACGGCATGGGAGCAATACACAGATTTCAATAAAGGTTTCTTCCCCTACTTAGGTACTGTCTTTAATAGTAAACTGATACGAAAATTAACTAGAACCCTCGAAGCAGTAGTGAATGAAACTACCTCCGCTCTAGGCAACTTAACAGAGGAGCAATCTGCCATGCGGGTTGTTGTTCTTCAAAATCGTCTTGTTATTGACGTCATCCTAGCGGATAGGGGCGGAGCCTGTAAGGTCATCGGGTCAAGTTGCTGTGTTTTCATTCCAGAAAACACGCCAACAGTATATAAAGCTATCACACGTCTTCATAAAATTGCAAGTTTGATACATCAGAATCCAGGCACCTGGACTTGGTCCGGTTGGTTCTGGACAACGTTGACCGCTTGGGGATGGAAGATCCTATCCTTCCTAGGCATTGCCCTTGTCATAGTATTCAGTTGCTGCCTTTGCCTACAGTGTGGGCCAGCGATTTGTGGTCTGTGCGCCACATCATGTATTCCGCATTCAAGTTTCCACTCAAAACGCGAAAAGAAGAAAGAAGAGCAAATGATGTTACATGAACAGACTGATCGGTTCATGAGGATTGATATATCATGAAGGGTCCGTAGGGAACAAGGAGGGAATGAGGAAATATAAATTTTATGGTCAAGAAATGTTCCCTAACGTGTACCCCACCGTCTCCATGTACAAGCTTAAAGTGCATGTAACTTCCCTCCTGTGCCAGCTATGAAGACGCAAATACATTTGCGTCCAACGTTAACATGTCCTCTTTCAGATCCACCCTGAACGGGTTGAATACTCCGTTTCTAAGTATGCCATGCCAACGTCTTTTTGTGGTGTACTTTACACGTTTTTCAGCTCTGGCGAAGTAGGCCCCTGAATTCTGCCATCGAGTTTTTTTTCTGCCTTCTGACTCTGAAAGCCTTAGCCTGGGCTGCCTCTGTACCCGTGACCTCTGCCTTACTCCCTGCGCGGCTAACGGCGCTTAGCTCAGCCTGTTGCCTGCCAAGACTGTATTCAACCTTCGAATTATCTGCTCCGCTCCTCAAAAATACATTCCTGCCTACTAGTTCAAGTAAACATCCTTCCAGCTGCAGAGCAAAGGGACCGGCCTCACTGTCTCCGTGCAAGTAATTCATAGCTTCTGTTACCATGGTAGGCCCATGCCCCCTCGCATCTCATGCAGACACGTAGACGCTTATACACGCACTCACAGTCAGTATAGAATAGCCTCTGCCCAAGAGACCTTTCCCTCTAGATAATATGGTTCCCAAACATCAGATATCAGATATGATATAGGTACGAGTTGATCTGACATGCCAGACTTCTGTCTCTTTCCGCTAGTGTAAATGTCAAGTCCCCTGCACCCTCCAGCTCCACGTCAATCACACGTCATGCAGCTGCGCGCGCATCCAGACCTCAGATTTCTGCTGACATTGCAAGATTCTGCTATGCACCCACCCACTTGTGACACTTTCATGTGACGTTTCTAGCACACACCTCTATGTTCACGCCTATTGATTACGTATTGCTAACACGTGTGTGCTCTTATCTTGTTTCTCTCAGCTGTTACGCCTACTGTATTGGTTTTCAGTATATGCTTTAAGTATAAAAGTTATGTCTTGTCAATAAAGTATGCTCTATCCCTTCCTGAACCCCAGTGGTGTCAGGAACACGATATCCGGTTCAAGAACCATTCCTTTTTAAGGAATAAAACCCCTAAGAACTCTAACACCACGGACTCTGCGTCTTTCTTTCCGATTGAGTTATTCTATTTTTAAGTACTTACCTGCATAGAAATTAAGACGGTAATTAAATATTTACCACAACTGGAAGGCTTCAAGAGAGAGTAAAAGATAGAATGATGGACAGGGTAGAGGGAAATCATGAATGATGGAAAGAGAGAGATTGCTTGAAGAGACAAAGTGACCTGGCTGGTTTCAACATTTTTGCCAGGGCAGATTTTGGTTTCCCAGTCCCGCCCTGACAAAAGGGGGCATGGCCAAGTAAAATAGCAAAACCGGCAGTAAGAGAGGCCCAATAACCGTTCCCCTACCCCAACTGCATAATACTTAATAATCATGCTTCGCTTCACCTATCAGGCCTCGAGAAATCTACTCACCCACCCACTCTATTAGAGCAAGCACATTTTAGGGACTACTGGCCCAGCGGATAAAGACAAGGTGTTGTTTTAGCAATAAAGATGCCTTTAAATCTGGTTACATTTGCTGGGCCCTCAAAGACGGAGGTCAGATGTCAGTTTATGCCGCCTTACAAATTGCTCCTTATTTAATCCTGGTGATGGGGTTTACAAAATGTTCTTACTTTGCTGTCAGAGAAAGAAAATAAAGAGAACTGTCTGACAATCGTGTTGTGTAAAATGAAAGGCTATAGGTTGTCCGTTTTTTTTCCCAAACACACATTTAAATAGATTGTAAATGAACTGTACAAATATTTCAAAATACATATTGTAGTGGGAAAAACATTTTATTTTAAAACAAGTCTGAAGTGTGATGAACTTCTTAATTTTAATAGGATCAAAACAAATCTGTACACTTTACTTGTTGATGTGCAAACAGGAAATATTCGCTAAAGGACACCTGTTAGCACAAGTTGCTACATTTCAGCACACCAAGGTTCGTACAGATTTGTCATGGGGAGAACATGGGGGATGATCTAAAAAAACTTAAGACTGTCACACTGGTTAGTTTTATTGTCACTGATTTGCTTGATTTTTGTTCAATGGTTTGCCTTCATTTTCTTGCGCTTGGGTGGAGCATAACCTTTTTACGATCCTTTTAAATGTATCCTTTCACTGCTCACATTTAGGAAACTATTTCTCTCTTTTCATTAAGAAGCTCCAGATTGCCAAAAATGCTTTCACACTAAGAAAATATATTTTTTTAAACTTCTTGATCCAAGTGTCTGCTTTCCAGGATCAGTGGGAAAAAAAACAGGCATTTACAATACAATGGTCTCGGCATTATTAAAGGTAGAGCTATTGGCATTGCTCATGACATTTTTTTTAAAAATCATATACAAATGGCATTGTCATTTACAATGCCAATAGCTTAATCGCTCGCAAATGCATGACCTATTGCATTTACACCCACACAGAGCCACACATATACAGAGCCACCCACACAGAGCCACCCAGAGTCATTAACACAGAGCCACCCTCACACAGACAGAGCCACCCACATATAGAGCCACCTACAAAAAAAGCTGTCCACATAGAGCCACCTACAGAAAAAGCTATCCACACAGAGCCACACATACACACAGCCCCACACACACACACAGCCCCCCCCACACACACAGAGAGCCCCACACACACAGAGCCCCCCACACACACAGAGCCCCCCCCACACACACACAGACCCCCCACACACACAGATCCTCCCACACACATAGCCCCCCCACACACACAGAGCCCCCCCCCCACACACAGACCCCCCCACACACACAGAGCCCCCCCCACACACACAGAGCCCCCCCCCCACACACACAGAGCCCCCCCCCACACACACAGAGACACACACACACACACAGCCCCACACACACACACACAGCCCCACACACACACACACACACACAGAGCCCCCCCCACACACACACACAGCACCACACACACACACACACACACACACAAGCACCACACACACACACACACACACACAGAGCCCCACACACACACACACACACAGAGCCCCACACACACACACACACAGAGCCCCACACACACACACACACAGAGCCCCACACACACACACAGACCCCCCCACACACACACACACAGAGCCCCCCCCACACACACACACAGAGCCACACACACACACACACAGAGCCCCACACACACACACACACAGAGCCACACACACACACACACACAGAGCCACACACACACACACACAGAGCCCCACACACACACACACAGAGCCCCACACACACACACACACACACAGAGCCCCCCACACACACACACACACAGAGCCCCACACACACACACACACAGAGCCCCACACACACACACACACAGAGCCCCACACACACACACACACAGAGCCCCACACACACACACACACAGTGCCCCACACACACACACACACACACAGAGCCCCACACACACACACACACACAGAGCCCCACACACACACACAGAGCCCCACACACACACACAGCCCCACAAACATGCAATATCAATAGCAGGAAAGAATAGGGAACTAAACTTCTCTGCAAAGGAAGCGCTCGAAATAGCCTTCTTAAGGTGCCAGTGAAATGCCTGTCAGTCCGGAATTCCTTGGCGACGCCTCCTCTTTCATGACCTTTGACCTATCCTCACAGGAGCCACTTTCCTACAGCTGCCCGCATGAACTAAAACTACATTTGAAAAACACAGTATTTTGAAACGAGGCCTGTGGCAATCACCATGACCAAGTTTCCTAATCATTAGGTAGAAAAGCCCTCTTGCGACTAAGCGATCTTGTGTAACACATTAAGGTGTTTGCACAGTGGGCATGGCTGCTCTCAGATGGTCAGCCCAGGTCACATCCAACAGCTACACAAGCGGCGCTCTCTCGTCTGCAGTCCAGAGGAACGTTTCAAACAAACGACTCCTGGGCAGGTAGAAGACTTTAACCTGTCTTCGTTTCATCCAATTATTTATGGGTTTTTAAGTGCTACATCATGTAGGCGCTTCAGTAAAAATACATAATGAAGATAATCACTGAGCGGTCGGAAATGCCAATCGGGGGCCTGAAGATGGCAGATATAAAGAAAAGTTGCAATTTAGCAGCCCCAAGGAAAGCTATCTGTCTGTCAGTCTTTCTTACGATGGACTCGGGAATTTTAAGCATCTGAAGGGAGGGCCTTTTAGAATACTTTTTGTCGGGGTGAACTTGAGAGCTGCCTGGAACGAGTAGGGCAGTGGTTCCCAAACTTTTTAGACTCGTGGCTCCCTTGACCTAGTTGGCAGTTGGCCGTGGCTCCCCACCATTGTTTTACCCGCGCACCGGGGTGCCGCAGCGCACCCTTTGGGAACCACTGGTCTACATGAAGAATCAAGGCTAGACGTGATGAAGGATTCAGAGAGTAGCCATCACTGTCATAAAACTTTATTTGCAATCACAAAGATCTTATAAACTACATCTCAATGCATACATAGAGTAGTATAAAGCACTCCCACTAAAAGTAACCTGGCTAGAGAAAGGCTCAAGGAGCTCTGTGGCGTTACAAGAAGTTTACGTGAGGTGGGCTCTGATCATGGGTATCCGCAGAAATGTTTTCGGGGGGGGGGGGGGAATTTTTAACTTCATCACTATCCTCCTTGCAATCTTTCCCCCTCCACCCTGCACCCTCCCCCCTTCCCCTTGTACCCTACTTCACCTCAGCCTTGCACCCTTTTCTACCTTGCACCCTTCTCCCCTCTGCCTTGCACCCTTCTCCCCTCTGCCTTGCACCCTTCTCCCCTCTGCCTTGCACCCTTCTCCCCTCTGCCTTGCACCCTTCTCCCCTCTGCCTTGCACCCTTCTCCCCTCTGCCTTGCACCCTTCTCCCCTCTGCCTTGCACCCTTCTCTCTGCCTAGCACCCTTCTCCCCTCTGCCTAGCGCCCTTCTCCCCTCTGCCTAGCGCCCTTCTCCCCTCTGCCTAGCGCCCTTCTCCCCTCTGCCTAGCGCCCTTCTCCCCTCTGCCTAGCGCCCTTCTCCCCTCTGCCTTGCACCCTTCTCCCCTCTGCCTTGCACCCTTCTCCCCTCTGCCTTGCACCCTTCTCCCCTCTGCCTTGCACCCTTCTCCCCTCTGCCTTGCACCCTTCTCCCCTCTGCCTTGCACCCTTCTCCCCTTTGCCTTGCACCCTTCTCCCCTTTGCCTTGCACCCTTCTTCCCTCTGCCTTGCACCCTTCTCCCCTCTGCCTTGCACCCTTCTCCCCTCTGCCTAGCGCCCTTCTCCCCTCTGCCTAGCGCCCTTCTCCCCTCTGCCTAGCGCCCTTCTCCCCTCTGCCTAGCGCCCTTCTCCCCTCTGCCTTGCACCCTTCTCCCCTCTGCCTTGCACCCTTCTCCCCTCTGCCTTGCACCCTTCTCCCCTCTGCCTTGCACCCTTCTCCCCTCTGCCTTGCACCCTTCTCCCCTCTGCCTTGCACCCTTCTCCCCTCTGCCTTGCACCCTTCTCCCCTCTGCCTTGCACCCTTCTCCCCTCTACCTTGCACCCTTCTCCCCTCTACCTTGCACCCTTTTCTACCTTGCACCCTTCTCCCCTCTGCCTAGCACCCTTCTCGACTCTGCCTTGCAACCTTCTCCCCTCTGCCTTGCACCCTTCTCCCCTCTGCCTTGCACCCTTCTCCCCTCTGCCTTGCACCCTTCTCCCCTCTGCCTTGCACCCTTCTCCCCTCTGCCTTACACCCTTCTCCCCTCTGCCTTGCACCCTTCTCCCCTCTGCCTTGCACCCTTCTCCCCTCTGCCTTGCACCCTTCTCCCCTCTGCCTTGCACCCTTCTCCCCTCTGCCTTGCACCCTTCTCCCCTCTGCTTTGCGCCCTTCTCCCCTCACACTCTCCAACATGCAGCAGTCACGAGTGACGACCCCTCAACGAGGAGTGTGGCAAAGACAAAAGCTGGCAGAGTGCGGCTGCATCAAGGCATAAGGCGCCCACCCAACGCTCTCTACCAGGCCTCTCACCCTGCACGCACCCAATGCTCTCCACCAGGCCCCTGAACCTGCACCCACCCAACGCTCTCCACCAGGCCCCCCCAGCCTGCACCCACCCACCCAATGCTCTCCACCAAGCCCCTGACCCCGCACCCACCCACCCAACGCTCTCCACCAGGCCCCTGACCCTGCACCCACCCAACGCTCTCCACCAGGCCCTCCACCCTGCACCCACCCACCCAACGCTCTCCACCAGGCCCCCCACCCTGCACCCAACCACCCAACGCTCTCCACCAGGCCCCTGACCCCGCACCCACCCACCCAACGCTCTCCACCAGGCCCCTGACCCCGCACCCACCCACCCAATGCTCTCCACAGGACCTGACCCTGCACCCACCCACCCGACGCTCTCCACCAGGCCCCTGACTCCAACGCTCCCCACCAGGACCTGCATCCACCCACCCAACGCTCTCCACCAGCCCCCTGACCCCGCACCCACCCACCCAACGCTCTCCACCAGGCCCCTGACCCTGCACCCACCCAATGGAGGTTAAAGATAGTCATTTTATGCGTATCTGTGCTCCCAGAGAGAACACTGGGATACCGCCACAGGTTTATTAAGCAGCGCACGAACACCCTCTCTCTCTCCCAATCATTAAATTATTCCACCATTTAAAGAATACAAAATATATGTCATCAATAATGTGATTTTTCTGCCTGATAATGGACTTTGTACAATGTTGCACATGAATTTGAAATAGCTGTCATAATTAGAACGTTCGTGAATGTCATTTGACAGTTGAAAAGTTTTACCCTTTTTCTGTGTTTTGGTCGGCTGGGTTTTTTTTTGCTGCAGATTTATATAGCGCAAACTCGACCCGAAGAGCACCAGTCACGTTACACAAGGATACATTCATGTATTCTGTTTTGGTAGGCGCTGGGAGATTAAGGGATTTGCCCAGAATGACACAGGATTCTGAGCTGACGTTGAGGGTCGAACCTGGTTCCCCAGCTCAAAAATTGGCAGCTCGCAGTTTCACATTTTGAGGATAATTATATATTTTTTTCAGACCCACATCCTGCACAGCGGCGCGGCGCCCCTGGCTTCCCTTCACGGCGCACCAGGGTGCCGCGGCGCACTCTTTGGGAACCATAGATGTATGACATAGATATTAATAGTGTACTCCCTGGACAGGTCCTGAGCATGCTTAGAGGAGGGGAGAAGATGGAGCTTGAGGTCAGAGCTACCCACTTTGGAACTGAGGAATCAGGTTTGATTCTGGTTTTGGCTCAACATCCTGTGATCCTGGGCAAATAACTTAATCTCTCCATATCTAAAAAAGGAACATGTCCTTATGAAATGCCATTAGTGCTCATGTAAAGCACTCCAAAATGTTTGGGTTGGGTTTGCTCTATATAAAAATTGAGGGGGAAAAATGAAAAAAACTCATTTCATTTACTCTTTCAATGTTATTTGCATCTAAATAACCAAAAGTGCTCGTGACTCCACAAGGAGCATTACCCCCTCCTGTGCTGCAACACCTTCCTTTCTGCCACTGACTGGCATCTCTTTCACAGCTCATCAGCAGCTGAAAGAGTTGATTGCCTTTTTAAATGGTTAGATCTGTCAGGCGCTTATGGGCATCATCTTTTGCCTTTCAGTGAGAAGTGCCTGGATCTTCATTGGCAGGCAGGCCTCACAGCTATGTCTGTAGCCGAGTCCCCCCGCCGTGATGCTCTGCTTCAGAAAGGCAGAGACTAGGGGCAGAGCAACCAATTAGTCACGGAGGCGAGGGGGCGAAAGTGACACATTCTCAGGTCTTTCACACTTCCTTTCCCACATGTGTGCGGCGCCCCTGGCTCCTGATAACGGCGCACCAGGGCGCCGCGGCGCACAGTTTGGGAACCACAGGAGTAGGGGGTCAATTTAACCCAGCAGTGGTTCGTCCTGCAGCCTCCTGAAATGTACATTGGACGGTTTACCGTTTGCTCCCAGCTCAAGGGTCCTTATGTCACCGGAAAAAGACAAGGATTAACATTATGAAGAGCACAAGCTGTTACTTTCACTGGGACACCAACCAGTCTAAACCTTGCTTTGCAAACATGGCGCTGCCAGGGGAGCAGACAGAAGTTGGCCGCGGAGGTCGGTCAGGTGGAGCAAGGCCAACGGGCAAACGGGAGGGTGTTAAAAAACCTATCACAACCCTCGCCAACAACAGAAACCAGCCAACTCTGGAACTCGGATTATAAGCAGCAGCATTAGTATAACCAGCAAGGCACTAAAGGAAGATCTAAGAAAAAAAATTATCAAAACATGACAACTTCCACCTCACTACCCCGCCCCCAACAACTTTGAGAAATGCACTTTTCCCGCAGAGAGAGGCTCGTAGGCAGACGGCTGGTGTACCTCAGTCTTTTCTGGGGACCCCTCGGTGGTGGGTATTACAGTTTCTCAGCAGCAGCTGTCCTCCGCTCTCTCGGATCCCTTCTAATCTCGACGCAGGAGCAGTCTCGGGGAAAGGCGGAAGGAGGGCGGGCCAGTGCTGAGGCCGAGGGCTGCCCTCCTGCCCTGCCTGCTCCGACGGTTCTGTGCAGCACTTCCTGCTCAGCCAGAGTCTCTTACAGGCCGCGGGACCCGCCCACATCAGCCCCCCTCCACACACTCCCGCAGGGCAGGGGCTTGTGGGAAAGCCTCATGTACACACAGACGCTCCCCTGCTTTACGTACAGGAACTGTTCACAGTTGGAATAATAGCCCTACCTACGTTTACCCAGAGTTCTCCAGATGACAGGCCAGGGTTTACATTATGGAACCTGTAGTCCTGACATCTAAAGAGTGGATTAAACAAGAAAAAAAAAAGCGGAACAAGAAAAAAATGGCTGCCGCAAAGCTACGAAATTTTCGGAATCAGGGGCGTGTTTTTTGGTGAGTGACGGTTGACGTCACAGATAGAAAGAACCTAAACACGCCCCCGAATCCGAAAACGACAGGGCTTGAACCGAGTGACGCCCCTTTCCTCCAATGGCTGGCCAGCATTTACTAGGCCAGCCAATGGATAAAAGGGGCGGGTTCCAAGCCCCCTCTAAGAAACATTAAATCTTCGGGCTCTGCCCCCACTGCTTACGCAGTGCGACGGAGTCCTCGACCTAAAAATAATTCAATATATATAGGTCATCTGTGTCATTCGGTATGTGCATGCACATGCATGGTGTCAATGCATGTCATCCTGCATGCATACCGAATGGTACAGCAGAAAGCAGAGGCCACATCATTGCGCCTTTTAGGTTTTGCCTAGCCAATGCGTACGAAGTACACATGTGCTAGGAAAATACCTAATGAGTATAGTATATGGGGCTTGGAATCTGCCCCGTCTTCCATTGGCTAGCTCCATAAATGGAGGCTAGCCATTGGAAGACACGTTTGTCCGTCAATGCAGGACCAGATTCGGGGGCGTTCCCGAGAATTTTTGGCTTTTGGCGACATCAGCCGAAAGCCTGTTCTCGGGAACGCCCCCGAATCTGGTCCGGCATTGGAAACACCGGAAGAAGATGTCCGGCCCGCCGCCTGGTTGTGGGCGGGGCCGGGAGGACGTGGTTTCTGCTTCCCCCTTCCTTGGGGAAGCCATTGCCTGCCTTGCCGGTCTCCCGTGTTGTGAGGGAGACCGGAGATGCTGCCCGCAGCGAGAAGCCGGCCCGAAGGAAGCAGCCGTGTGCCTCCAGCCAGGGCCGCGCTGGGATTGGCCCAGCCGGCCAAGCCTCCGCCAAGTCATCCGGAGGAGGAGTGGAGAGCCTTGTACTTGCTTTCCACTATTGGAAGGTATGTGCTGACCTCTGTGCTGCTGCTGAAGTGCCCGGGGCTCCTGCACCGGAGAAAGAAGCAGAGCTTCTGCTGCAGACACATCTCACACCGCCGAGGTGAGTGTCAAGGGTCGGAGGAGGGAGGAAACCGGTACCAAGGGAGGGGGGGGGGGGGGTGCAATTGGGGTTGTGCCACCACCAGCTCTAAAGCCGACAACGGTTGCGAGATCTAAAGCGCTTTCTAAGTGTCCCGATTGCATTCATCGTACAATTTGTCTTCCCCTGCTGAGAAAGGGAAGCGCTCCGATCTGTGTCTTGCGCCCGGACACCTCCGGAGTGCGTGATGCATTAAATGAAGATGCCTGCAGCACGTGCAATACCCGAGTGTGCACAAAACAAATGCGCCCTGGGTTTGTGCACTTCATTGGATGTGAGGCGGTGCTGTCTGTACCAGTCGCCTCGCTCCTACGCAGTATGGTTTGGCAGGACTACATGCGAGCCTTTCCCGAGCATAGCCCCTCGGCCGGGCAGCTGTGGGCGGGCCGTGTAATTGAGCCTGTGTTCTTGGACTTCAGAAACGGTCCGCGTGTGTACGTCTGACGCACCGGTCTCGGTTCTGCAGTGAACTGTTTCATCAGAATGATTTTGTGGGCAGTTCCTGAGTCAGACGCAGCGCGGCGGATCAGCTCACGTGCTGAGAGACGGGGAAGCCCTTGCTTGACTCGGCGTGCCTTTTCAAGCAGCAGGCTGTGAAACCTCAGCGCTTTAGCGTGTTAAGGTCGCAGGTGATAGAAAAAAAACTGTCTCCACTTCTCACGGAGGTTACAAAGTTGCATATTCTTGTGAACAGAAACACTCCGGAATTCGAAAGACCTTGACAGCATATGATGTATTTGGCGACTTGGAAAAAATCCCGGTTTGCTAGAGGCCAGTGCCAGGGTTAATTTTCGGCACATCATACCAAGGACATGCAGTGTGCAGGTATGTGCTTTGTATATGCACTATTTACGCGTGTGCAGAGTCCAGTTTGCAATTTAAAGAAAACGGTATAAATAAACAGTTCCGGTATACAATTGTATCCCCTTTTGTACTGTAGCTGGTTACGGAAGGTATTAGACACAAACAACTTTTCTAACATGTTTATTGTCCACGAATCCACCTCGGCGTGCTCTTGTTACTGTGTCACTTACTCAAGGGCGCATTTTATGGGGTGCGTGATAGGGATGCAGGGAAGCAAGCAAGACCAGAAAAAGACTCTTCATTTAGCAATGTGACCCACATCCAACGTCCCCCCCCCCCCCCATACAGATTTGTTGAAATGAAAGATGGCTATAACTGGGAGGTGGGCACTGCTGTGTTGCCATTCTGCTTTGTGGCTGCGCGAGGCCCCTTCCCACGCGTGTGTGTGTTTCCCGTGCCGTAAGTAATGCTCGTTTCTCAGACTGCTGAAGTAGGCGTGGGCTGCACAAGGTGGAGGGTTTCCTACCCCTGCTGCTGTTCTTAGAACTGGTCCCGCAGCACCCGCCCCCCTCGTCGGAACGGCTGTCCTCGCTGCACGCGTAGGGTTCAGTTTGTGAATTGCTGACTCGTTTCCATGGGCACGTGGCTGCCACGCTGGGTGGGGCGCTCCGCATTAAAGAATTTGGGTGTTCTACTGGTTTAGGGACATATGCCCCTGTTGCCTGCTTGTGCCTCCGTGTGCCCCTGTTGCCTGCTTGTGCCTCAGTTTTCGTGCCCCTGTTGCCTGCTTGTGCCTCAGTTTTCGTGCCCCTGTCGCCTGCTTGTGCCTCCGTGTGCCCCTGTCGCCTGCTTGTGCCTCCGTGTGCCCCTGTCGCCTGCTTGTGCCTCCGTTTTCGTGCCCCTGTTGCCTGCTTGTGCCTCCGTTTTCGTGCCCCTGTTGCCTGCTTGTGCCTCCGTTTTCGTGCCCCTGTTGCCTGCTTGTGCCTCCGTGTGCCCCTGTTGCCTGCTTGTGCCTCCGTGTGCCCCTGTTGCCTGCTTGTGCCTCCGTGTGCCCTTGTTGCCTGCTTGTGCCTCCGTGTGCTCCTGTTGCCTGCTTGTGCTGTGTGGGTGTGTGTGAAGGGCTCTGTGTGGCTGTGTGTGTGGGAAGCTTTGTGTGGCTGTGTGTGTAGGAAGCCTTGTGTGGCTGTGTGTGTGGGGGGCTTTGTGTGGCTGTGTGTGTGGGGGGCTCTGTGTGGCTGTGTGTGTGGGGGGCTCTGTGTGGCTGTGTGTGTGGGGGGCTCTGTGTGGCTGTGTGTGTGGGGGGCTCTGTGTGGCTGTGTGTGTGGGGGGCTCTGTGTGGCTGTGTGTGTGGGGGGCTCTGTGTGGCTGTGTGTGTGGGGGGCTCTGTGTGGCTGTGTGTGTGGGGGGCTCTGTGTGGGGGGGCTCTGTGTGTGTTTGTGTGTGTCATTTGCGAGAGATAAAGCTAGTGGCATTGTAAATGACAATGCCATTTATTTATGTTAAAAAAAAACATAAATAAAAATAATGTCAAGAGCAATGCCAATAGCTCTAACTTTAACAAAGGCAAAACCATTGCATTGTAAATGCTTGTTTCTCTTTTTGTTGCAGATTCTGCACAGTATCGGTAAAAAGCATTGACAAAGTCAATAGCTCAACAATGTGAGTCCAATTTGCTTTGTCAATGCAGTGATGCACAATAACCAGCTTTAAAACATACATACTGTTAAATATAAGAGAGATTCTTTGTGATAGCAGACATAATGGTCAATGTGGCTTTCAAAAACATAAACAGGGAACATCAGGCTTCCAACATTTGATAACAGGTTTCAAAATATGGTTTCCTCAACTCCATCTACTGTGAATCGCCAATAGTTTTTTCCAATCCTGCACTTCTTTCAAAGGGCCCAGGCTGTCATTACCCTTGCGTTGTCACATCTGGAGAACGCCAACGCAGTCAACCTTGATGTTCATGAGTACCTGCTTCACATACTACAAAGAATTAAAAAATAGAAAGAAAAAAAAAAGACCGCTAGAAGACTACTTCTGCTTTTAAATCTAGAAGATTGCATTCATCCCTATACGTCCTGCAGTGACTACCAGCAGACAAAAAGCCTCCTTTAAGTCTACCTGAGGTGCCCATCATGTTTTACATAAAATAAAACTACAAACATCTCACATAAGAAAACGTTCCTCTCAAAGACACCTCTGAATTGAAATATCAACGTACAACTACCCACGAGTTGTAGGGTCACTCTTCTCTGACCAGACAGCAAAATGCTACAGTTTGCTCTTTGCTTAAATAGCAGCTTTCATTATTTTAAACCTGACTTCCAGCACAGCATTGATGACCAGGCCGTTTCCATACATATGAACCGAGCAATAAACCGGTTTTACTGGCATGGCCTTTCCCATGTGGAGCTACTGGCGAAATTACACCTCATGTTAGGTAATCCCAGCACTGGTTGACAATTATCAGAAGAGCAACTATTAATAACAAACTAAGGACTCAACTATATTTACAACTAAGTCTCTTAGTAACTGACCCATTCTGGATAAACTGGATGGCATAATCCCACCATTTCAGCTCCTTCTACCACTCGTCCCTTCATAACTGGAGCCAATCTTTCATCCTCATGTGTCACCTACCCCCACATATAGCCAGGCTCACAGGAATTACACAATTCTGCAGCCATAGGAGTTACCCTATAATTACTGATTAACCACAGACATAATTCAGCATGAGCTGCATAGTTTCTAGATTACAACAGAAAAATGTTTCTAGCTCGAGGGAGCAATGGGGACAAATTCGAGAGGCCTGCCAGAAGAAAGATTCCCAACAAATTGGATTGCTGGTCACAAGGGGAGAGGCTGACAGATGGAGGCTGCCTGATAGTAGCATCTCTGTAGCTAATTGACTCTCTGTAATGTACGCACTTGCACTTTGATGGTCGTAACAACTGAATTAAGTTAAATGATGATGATGATGATGGCAATATTTTTTATTTTTGCATCACATCACTGTACTTCGGTATCTGACAAAAAGGATGCAGCAACAATCGAAATACGAAACGTTTTGTGAAAATAGCCCATAAATTCTTTGGCCAACACGATACATTGGCAAATTGTTTATATTAAAAAAAAATTTAAAAGAAATGGGAGTGCCACTAAGTCTGGCAGGCAGAGGGCTGGTTGAGGTCTGCTGACTGCAGGGACATCTTGTGCTTATTCTATAAACCAAATGAACTGAAAAATAAATGATTGCTGCTCCTGGAGAGTGAAGCGGAGTTACATTTTGTTCTTTTTATTCATTATGATTTTAATTGTGTCTGGAAATACAACACATATTACATTTTGAGGCTTGTGGTAAGGTGGCATGATTTGAATCCTCAAGTAAACAAATGCACATAGTTTTCTGCAAGAGAGGTATGAGTTCTGTAACAGATATGGCCCTCTCTGGCGTTACAATGAACAAAGCAATCAGTAAAGAGCTGCTTCGCTCAGGTTCCTCCAACAATGCAGTGCAGGAGAGATATTCCACCGGTTGTGGAAATAATGAAGGAAGGAGGGGAGGCACCTGAAATGAAGCTTTTGGAGGAATTGACGTCTCCAGTCCCACAATCCTGTATGAAATATCTGCATACGCACAATCATGTACGAAAGTACAAGCTCATATTTTATTCCTCACAGGAATTCAATATTGTGATTCGTTCTTACTCTAGGTTTTTAGATCACAATTAAAGTTCGTAGTAAGCATTAAGTGAAGGTAAACTAAAACCAGCTGTGTCATAAAATAGCTTCGGGTCACCGTGCCCACTTGATGCAGCTGAGCTCCCTAACCAATTGTAGTCTACCTCTGAGGAGGACTTAGGGCAGCCTTTTATAGAGTTTCGCTTGTTGTGACAAATGGCAATGGAGATCCGCAGCCTCCTATGCGTGCATCGTGGATGGAAATGTGAAGAAGCGCCAAAGACACGCCGGAAACAAATGAAAGCGAGGCAATGGGAATCTCCTTGCAGCCTCCTATGCATTCAGCGTAGATGGAAATGTAAAGAAGCACCAAAGACGTAGAGTAAACAACAAAAGCGAGGTATCGGGAATATCCCCTCAGCCTCCTGTGCGTGCACCATAGATGGAAACATCAACAAGCGTAAAAGACATGCAGGATACAATAACAACAATGGTGAAATTTGAGAATAGAGAAAAAAAAAAATCAAAGCGGCCGCGAAATGAAATTAAAAGCGGCCGCGAAATGCTCAAGGCATTGCGGGGGCGGCGCATTCCTTTGAAGTATGAAGCGGGGGAGCGGATCCCTTTGAAGTCTGGAGCAAGGGAGGCTCAAGCATATGGGGTGTAAAAAAAAAAGTCTTCGGAGTTTGCTGTGGTGGGTCTGATGCAATGATGCGAGGCAGGCAGCTCGGGGAGCAAATGGCAAGCGCGTGCACGGGCATATGCACTCGGCGCAATCCGCCTGGTTTAGCTTTCTTGGATCCAACTCTAAGTCTTGACATCTGCAATGCGCAAGCGCATTGGCAGAGGTCGAGACCTAAAAACAGCACTGTGCCCATGCCTCCCTGATTAATAATGCCTTCCTTTCCGTCAATTTGTTGCCTTCTAATAATTGTAATAATAATCTTGTTTTTCTTCAATCCTTTTACTATATCTCCCTTCCTCCTAAACTAGTAGCCTATAACTTTTGCTGAAGTTATTTTCTCCTTTGGTTCCCTAACAGTGGGTTGTTGTTGCCACCCATTACAATTAAATACAGAGTATTCATGAGGGTCCGTAGCAATATCACCTTGAGCAAAGAGGCAGGGGATAACCCTCGGACTGTGGTCTTTTTCCTTCAGTCCCATCGCACTGTAAAAGACAATCCCTTCACGGCGTCCATGATTTGTATTGATCTGCAACACACTATTTTAGGGAAGGGTTTTAAAATAAAGTACTTTCTCCTGCTCCAGATTGCTTTAAAAGCGGCATGCGCATTTCCACCTCTCAACAAAAGTCAAATATTGGCACGTATGCCATTCCCATAAGTGCAAAAATACAGATGATGCCAGGAATGCTGAATCAATCAAACATTCACCCCCAGTCACAGATCTGGGTTAAATCCATCCTTTTTTTTTGCATGCCACGCCATTCCATTTTAGACCCAGCCCTATGCAAATCAGTCTTAACCCTGCTGTCCATGAGAACAGTCCAGCCCGAACTGCCAGGCCAGGTCCTCCCTGGACCTGATACAAGCATCCTGGGACCAGTTTCAGGGTTTCGCCCCTCATCAGCCAGGCTAGCTTGAATCTGGTGGTGTAGCGAGCATTGTACCCACATCTGGGCATACCCTTCCCACTGAAGGCAACAAATGCAAAAGGAACAGATGATGGATGGAAATCTGAATCAATCAATTCCCATAAAGCTGAAGTCTCCAAACTGTGGGGCATGCCCCCTTGGGGTCCTTGACTGTATCTCCAGGGGGATGCAAATGCTTCAGCAATACTTGTACTAAAGAAGGTCTGGAAGCTCCACCTTGTTTATTTAGCAAATTTCCAGACTGGCTTTGTTTACATGCAGGGTTGGAGAGCATGAAAAAACGTGATGAAACTGTGATCCAGAGTGCCATGGGAGCTAGGTCAGTGAGTTTGGTGACTGGATCAAACACTTGACTAAAAAGCGCAAAATTGTATTCAACAATTTTGTTAATTTACCTGCCTTAAAAGAAAAATAAATGCATGTTCAACTAATCTTTGGGAAATGTGAAATCACAATTGATTAAAACGATCACTGCAGATGCCCGAGCATGTGAAAAGGATTGATTCCTGGTTGGCGTAATGGTGAATAGTGACTTATCTATTCATAGTGAAACGAGGTCTCAATCCATGACAGGAAAGCATTGTTGATATGCAAATCTTTATTTTAACATTGCATTATACACAGTATGAGATAAGCTGCTGCAAGAGGATTTAGTGTTCAAGATAAAAACAAGTGCTTATATATAGGTGCAGTCAGACTGTTCCTAGTGCAACCATTCTTTTTTTTGAGTGTCCATTAAAAGGATGCACTCTGGAACTCAGTTGGTAGCACACTTACATTATCTCTCAAAAATAATAAATATTTGTTACCATGAAGCTTCAAGTGACTCCACCAAACCTGCAGGTCTAGTAACAAACTATCTACATGATCTAATGGTAATACACTCGACCCACAAAATGGCCATCATTTTTTGGGGTAATTAGACGCCCCGGCATCCCTAAAATTTGTGGGCCACCATGCTGCTACCAGACAGAAAAACTGAATTTGTCACTAACGTCCTTACCTGAGAAATGTGTTTTATATGTAGTTGGGACTTTCCAGGATAAAACTTAGATACACACAAATACCCCCAAACACAGGTAGTGAAAGAACACCTCAGTGCAAAGGTTCAGGCACTTAACTTTTAGATCTGCTGTTTTTAAGAAGCTCTGAAAACTGGTGTTCCTATGAACCAATTTAAAACGAAATGTACTGATTTCTTGAGGGATGGAAGGCTGAGCCACCACATTTGGATAGCTTCCGATTACTGCATGTTTTCATCAATAACTATTCAACTAATTGAAGACAAAAATGATGTCCATGGAGTGCTTAGCTGCCTTGACAGTTACTTCACTAGTGCTCAAAGTGCAGCAGTAAACACACTAAAAATGCAGCCAGCACTACGTTTTCTGTGGGACTATAACATGCTTTTGTCAACACATCTCAACTGACTGCATCACCAGTTGCCAGCCTCATTCATAGCAAAAATATTGATTTGCTAACACACCATGCAGACCATACTCTTGACCCCCAAACATAGATCAGTTGATCTGACTCCCTGGGCTTAGTTGGGTATCCTCCCTGACCTAGTCTTGTGTGGAATCTCCAAGTATGTGAAAGAGGGGCAAATAAGTCTTTCTTTCTCTAAGAAGAACGTTTTGTGATTGCCATGGGATTGTACAAGAATTCTCTACATTGGATTAAGCTAGTGGAGTCTCCACAATTGTCAAGGGAAATTCATTTCATGGACCTCCCAACTTGTCCTTTCAAGAGAACTTTTAATGATAGATGCTGAGCAAGGCTTGAGGTTAAGGTCAGGGAACATCAGCAATCAACCTGATCAGCAGGTCAACATCTGTGTGGTTTATATGATTAAAACGCAGCTCATAACCTACACAGTGCCTGCTCTACACAGCTCTTGTAGGACACAGTTCTCTCTTCCAACCCAGATTATTCCTCTCGCACAGCTCAGATTCTGCACAGCCGGCACCTGGCACAACTCATGCTGCTTGCTAAGACAATAGTAGAAACAAAAAGCTCAATGTTCTGCCAGGTACAACTCATTCAAGCTGCACACCTACCATCCGAGCCAGCATTGTTATCTACAGTGCAACTCCTATCTGCAAAGAGCACTTATGCACAGCACCTCCCCCTTCAGTGTATGACATTACAACAGCTGATGTCTGTTGCTCAGCTCCTATCCTGCCCAGGTGACTTAAGATCATACCCTAGCTTTAGAGGTAGGTATGCCGGCAAAGATGTACTAAGATCACGTGAATGAGGAGTTGAGTCTGAAACAGTTCAGCCACTGGATTGAAATCATCTTTTCTATTATGTTTAACCCCACTGCTTTTTTGTTCAGTTTTATCAGGAAATAAATGGTAACCAGAGTTAAATAAATACAGTGACTACGTGTCAAATCAAGGGTGTCTAAATTAGGGCAGGAGGGCTGAATTCATGCTAGATTTTCAGTATTCTGGATCCTGCCTTCTTAAAGCAATTACTAGACACCCTTGTATTAAATCAAACTGACATATATAATCTTTTTTAAAAAGTTCCTTTAACGGTGGACAGAGCACTATTTAAATGTCAATATTGTTGTGTCTTCTCACCTAAATCAGCAGTTGAAATACAGTGAAAGGCTAAGGGCAGAGCAGAACATTTGGCCTGAGCTAGGTTCCAGCCTTGCACCACACCCATATGTACATATATTTGCCCTGTTTTTCTCATGCCTGTACAGTTTCTGTGCACTGCTCACATTGGGCATAGTTTGGTTCTTCATCTGTTCATACCTGTTAACTCTTATTGAGCCAGCACTGATCCTGCTTGAGTATAACAGAGAGGGAATGGAAGGAAGCCTTATTTAGGCTCAGCCGGCTCTGGAATCCCCACTCTTGAAACGATTTATTGATATCCCAGACATGGTTAACCCCTGAAAAGTTTCAGATAACCAAGAGGCGAGTAGTTGATAACAAGGTGCGAGTAGTTGAATAGTAAAGAGTCAGATTCAAAGCCAGCTAGGGCTGAGAAATAAACCAGCAAATTAATGCAAACCATGTTTTATTTGAAACGAGTAGCATTACAGTGTTGCAGCCATCCTGGACTTTAAGCTAGAATTATCTGGCACAGAACCTTGAAGTTCAATTTATCTCCAAAGGAGAAGCTAGTCTGACACATTCCACACATAGCGCCAGCCAGCCCATAGAGACAGTACACAAGAAAAAGTAACACTTCCTGACTCTGCCACAGCCAACGGCTTTATTCAGACAGTAGCTTTTTGCAGAATGAAACATTCAAAGGTAATCCCAGGTTTTTTTCCTAAGAGGGCGTGCTGCGCTGCATATACAGAAGTGTTGCAACCTCATGCCTTAATTAGAAAGGCACGGAGAAATAAGCGCTGCTCATATCTTTTTGTGTAGTAGTCCCTCCACACAAAGGACTAGTAAGCCCCGGAAAGTTCCAAGCTAAAAACAAGCATTGGAAATGCAATAGGTCTCGCATTAGGAAAGTTTGTGCGATTGGTATTGTAAATGACACTTTTTTTATTTATGTGTTGGTTTTGAAAATAGCAAAATTAATAGCTTTGTCAGTTACAATGTCAATAGTTTTAACTTTCGCAAATGTGACACCTATAGCATTTGTAATGCAATGTGTGTTGTATTTACGTGACTTAGATGTATTGATATTACAAATAACAATGGCTTTTAATTTTGTAAATAATTAATACTTAAATAAAATGTATTGTAATTTATAATGGCAATAGCTTAAACGTTTGTAAATAACTTTTGTGAAGATTATGTTCAGTGTATTTTATTGTGACGAAAATTGAAGAACATTGCATTTGCACACACACACACACACACACACACACACACACACACACACACACACACACACACACACACACACACACACACACACACACACACACAGATATGGTGGTGGTGGATGTGGTGGTGGATGTGGTGGTGGATGTGGTGGTGGTGGATGTGGTGAAAGTGGTGGTGGATGTGGTGGTGGAAGTGATGGTGGGTGTGGTGGTGGATGAGGTGGTGGATGTGGGGGTGGTGGTGGATGCGGTGGTGGTGGATGCGGTGGTGGTGGATGCGGTGGTGGTGGTGGATGCGGTGGTGGTGGTGGTGGATGTGGTGGTAGAAGTGGTGGTGGATGTGTTGGATGTGGTGGTGTATGTGGTGGTGGATGTGGTGGTGGTGGATGTGGTGGTGGATGCGGTGGTGGTGGGTGTGGTGGATGTGGTGGTGGATGCGGTGGTGGTGCATGTGGTGGATGTGGCGGTGGATGTCATGGTGGATGTGGATGTCATGGTGGATGTGGATGTCATGGTGGATGTGGATGTGATGGATGTGGTGGTGGTGGATGCGGTGGTGGATGTGTTGGATGTGGTGGTGGATGTGTTGGATGTGGTGGAGGATGTGGTGGATGTGGTGGTGGGTGTGGTGGATGTGGTGTTGGGTGTGGTGGTGTTGGGTGTGGTGGATGTGGTGGTGTTGGGTGTGGTGCATGTGGTGGTGGATGCGGTGGTGGATGCGGTGGTGGTGGATGCGGTGGATGTGGTGGATATGGTTGTGGATGTGGTGGATATGGTTGTGGATGTGGATGTGGCGGTGGATGTGGCGGTGGATGTGGATGTGGTGGTGGATGTGGAGGTGATGGTGGATGTGGAGGTGATGGTGGATGTGGTGGTGGATGCAGTGGAGGTAGATGCGGTGGATGTGGTGGTGGTGGTAATTGCAGCACATTATGTTTTCCTTGCTTTTTTGCTTTCAATGCCTGTTCGACTTTAAAGGATTTTCCAAAGTGTTCCTTGTACAATATTTTAAAAATAGCTGTTTGTAGAAGCAGAATGCGCAGAGATGTGCTTCTCATTTCATGCTTGTATAAACATGAGAACTGCAAAGTCAAGCTTTTAAAAAAATACATGAGTATGGGCGGAGAGGTAGGTTTTGCTGATTTACAAAACACTATTAAGCCTGTGAATGGGATGGATTTATTAACAGTATGAAATGTTGATCAATACAAAAACTGTAGTGTTAGTTAGTCTAAAGAAAATACATTCTGTAATACCAATAACCCTGTTGACAAATCTTCACGAATCTTTGTGGAAAAATTGCATCGGTACCAAAGTCCATTTCTTATATTTAGGGCATATTTGGTTAAGAAGGGCAAATGTGGGGCTGACAAAAATGTCAGTTCATTTTTAAGATTTAGCGATATAATATAGCTAGAATAGCTCTACAGATTAACATCAATCTTGGCATGATGTTGAACCTGGACCCAAACAGTTCCTTTTGATTTGGTGTACTCGTAATTTTTATATTTCGCTCCTCAATGTGATATGAGGGTCCGAGTGATTTTAAAGCCACTCACCATGGTGTGGAATCACGGTTTGCAGATGTCTTGGGCAGGTTAGAGTATGCACATTTTTATATTTCGTTCCCCAATGTGATATGAGGGTCCGAGTGATTTTAAAGCCACTCACCATTGTGTGGAATCACGGTTTGCAGATGTCTTGGGCAGGTTAGAGTATGCACCTCCTACTCAACCCCTCCCCCAAACCCCTCCAGTCTAGGCCCCTGTAAAACAGCCATCAGCTGCCCTGGTCCTTCACCGGCTGCGTGTAAAAGAGGGAGGAGGCAACCAGGCGCTATGCCAGTGTTCCTTTCAGAAACGAAAGGGCAACATCTATATGGTGTTTCCTCTGCGCTAAACAAAAAGAAACGAATCCGATTTCTTTATTTTTCTAATGCTACTGTGAGCTTTTTTTTTTTAATGTGCTAAAGTAAGTTATTAATGCAATTTCGGATTAGGGGGCATGACGACAGTGCATCTTTGCTTTGCACTTGGACATGCTGCAAAACATACTGTGTTGTATTCTTCTGTGAAATCCCCATGACATTTGGCAGTTAAAAGAATGTATCAAAAGAAATGTTCATCTAAATAAGATAATTAGTGTGCACTACATAATTCTGTAGAACTACACATTCAGTTTAGGTATGCAGCCCTGCGTTACAAAATCATTTAGAACTGAAATGCAAGAAAGTTGCAGTTTGGCTTTGAAACGGATCTGAGAGGTGTCTGCGTGATAAATGAATGATGCATAGGAATGGACAGAATGAAAATGTGTTTCGAAGGACGTGCTCGGGGTGTGCATAATGGAAGCAGGGTGATGGATTTGAGGCTATGAGCGAGGGTGATGCCGAGCTCACCTCAAGGAGAGGGGGAGGGGCCAGGGCAGAAAGTAGGGAGGGGAGGTGTAAGTCGGCAAAGTCACACGGATCGAACAAACGATGAGTAAGGGAAGAATTGTTAAATAGGTTTAAAATGGAACAGGAAAAAAGAAACAAACTGGGGAAGGAAAGAAACGGAATCTGAAAGGAAAGAGAAAAAGAATAAAGGAAAGAGCAGAGGGAAAATAAAGAGCGAGGAAGAGAAATGGACGGAAAGGAAAGAAGGCTGAAACAGGCAGAGAAGGGGAGGGGGAAGGAGAAATGCAGAATAAAGGAAAGAGCAGAGGGAAAATAAAGAGCGAGGAAGCGAAATGGACGGAAAGGAAAGAAGGCTGAAACAGGCAGAGAAGGGGAGGGGGGAGGAGAAATGCGACACAGCGGGCAGGGGAGGGGGCGGAGCGGGGAGAGGGTGTGAAAGCAGCAGGGGCCTTGAGTGCGGCTGAGGGAACTGAAGAAATGCGACACGGCAGGGAGGGGGCGTAGCGGGGGTGTGGGAGGAGTGCGCCTGAGGGAAAATACATGCAAGGCAGGCGGCTGGGGGCATGTGCAAGCGCTTTTAAGCTCAATGCGCATGCGCATTGAGCTTGAATTTCACGGGCACTGCAAGGAATCGCCACGATTCCTTGCAAGTTGGTTAAAGACTGCTTAAGCCCCCATAGTCTCGCAAGCTCGATGCGCATGCGCATCGACAGGCGAGACCTAATCAGCTCGCCATAGTGAGAGGAAATTTTTAGTCCTGAGAACCCTGATCATCTGGACCCCAGGGCCTCAGAATAATGGCACAGGAAAAACAGGAAAGAAGTGAGATTAATGGATAGCATCAAAGAGATGGCACAGAGGAGGGGCACTATGTGGGGGATATTTTTTGTTTATAAATGGACAGAGACAGCTTCTTCAGAGCGATGCCCCAGGGAAGGGAGTGAGATATGTGGGTTCATATTTTTTTCTTTTTAAAGGGCCATCACAACCATCAGTGCAGCAGATGCAATGGCACTGGGTCATTGGTGTGAGAGGCCACTGCAACCCAAATATGTCTTAGTACCACAAAAGGGAAAATGGAGTGGGAGGCCATTTTCCTAGCTAGCATTAGGATTCAGCGTAGGGAACCAGTCCCAAGCAACAGGGAGTTGAGATTCAATCAATTTTATTTGAATATGATTTGAAACTCGATTGAGATCCACATATAAACAAAACATATCTAACAACAGAAATTGCAAAAACATAGAATCCACAAGGTACCTTCCATTTATACAAAAAAACAGAAAATGAGAATCATATCTGTTAATATAATTCTAGAAAACCTTTTAAAAAGTTAAAAATTCTGAAACAAAACATTTCATTGGGAGAGTTGAAAGTGGCATCACGTAAAGATTTAGCAGAGGAAATGCTTAACTGTAAACATATAGGTCTCACCCACTTTCGACGGTGGACCATTAGGGCAGGGCATATAAAAAGGATATGGGCAATATCCAGAATTGAGTTGTCATTGCTACATAAATTACATTTGTCGGAACCACCATGCCATCTAGCTAGTAATTTGTTTAGAGGGAGAAGATCATGTCTAAGGAGGAACCAAAAACAGCGTAAGCCGCGAGGAAGGGTCCTGGATGCATAAGGTTGTATATTTTTTAATAAGTAAGAGTTGACAACCTCAGTGACACCTTTCTTTGTGATAAGGACATCTCTATCCCTTCTAAAACTTAACTCCCAAGTTGCCCGTTTTAATGACGGCTTTAGCTGATGTGGCGTTAATGAAAAGAGAGTTGATTCCTCCAATTCTAATAAAGTGACAGCCCTTCTAAAGTTCTTTAAAAGTGAAGAATATTCCTTCATGGGACCCAGTAATTCCTTTTTAATCAGAGATCTTAAAGTAGACAATTTACCCTTGGCTAGGTGGAAGACCCAACGTATAACTCCTGCCAGGGCCTGAACCCAGCTACCTCGTATGCCCAATTCAAGCCTGAGGGATTCCTCTCTACAAGCATTATTGACCGACAATAAATGACGCAAGAGACTACCCTCGATAGTATCTAGGAAACCCCATTGACTCAAATCTATTAGCTCGATGCCGTAGAGCAGGGAAGCTGGAATTTTGGCTCGAAAGGCCTCTAACAGATGGGCAAAATGTCTTCTGCCAGTAGCCTTATAAAGAGCACTCAGTCCATTTCCCTGGGTCTTGGCTTTCCTAATGTTATTGTCTATGTGTGGCTTGGCACTCAAGTTGCTACATACTATTTTCCCCAGGAAAAAACATACGATTTTACAGTTTCTAGTTTCTCGTTACCTAAAAACCAACTGAAGTTTCCGGATTTCGTTTTTCTCTTCCCTGTAATACACATTACCTTGCTTTTGGACATGATAATTTTCAAATGGTGTGAGTCAGCGAATAGATGCAATGCATGCAGACGATTATTTAGTCCTTTCGGAGTAAGGTCCAAGAGGAGGATATCATCTGCATACATTAAGCATACAACCGGGTTGTCCCCTAAAGTGGGAGCAATTCCTTCGCTTAGGGATAAAATCTGGGGTAGGTCACAAACATAAAGAGAAAACAACAAAGGAGCCAATAAACAACCCTGTTTAAGACCATTTGCTGTAGGAATTGCTTGGGATAGGCCTCTCTCTCCACCCAGCAATACTCTACACCAGGTATCAGAGTGGAGTTCCCGAATTAGATTCAACATCCTAGCTGGCATACCCATAGTAAATAGTTTCTTCCACAGGAAAGGACGGTCAACTTTATCGAAGGCCGTGGAGAAATCAATAAAGGCCGCATAGACCCCCCCCTCCTCGGACCCCGATATATTTATCAGTTATTACTTGGAGAGCGGTTAAGTTATCCAAGGTACCATGATTCTTTTGGAATCCCGTCTGTTCTAGGGGAAGTACATTTGCTTGGTCCACCCAATCATTGATTTGTTTCAAAAGACATCTTGCAAACACTTTGCCAATTGCATCCAAGAGGGCAATTTGGCGATAGTTTTTGGGAGATAGTCGGTCTCCCTTTTTAAAAAGAGGCACTAAGATACTCCCTTTCCACGAGGGGAGAATCTTTCCGCTAGAGAAACAAGTGTTAAACACAGGGCATAACAATTTGCTCCATTTCATGCCGCTTTGCTTTAGAACGGAGATGGGAAGTTCATCCGGCCCCATTGCCCCAGATGAACGCATTTCTTTTATAGCTGTTTCAATGTCCTTTTCAGATAAAGGGGCCAAAAGCTGATCACTCTCTTTAAAACGTATTGGGGAAACCCCTACCTCATTATTTGCATAGAGGGTTGTGACATAATCCACCCATGATTGTTCTTCAATGGGGATAGGAAGCAGTCTAGTTCTTGATCCACGCCCCTCACCTATGAGGGACCAAAACTGTCTCATTTCTCCTTTGAAGGCTGCCTCTCTTAGTTTTATCCAAATGATATCCTCCCCTTCTTTCCGTAATTTTACTTGTTGCCTTTTCCTCCTTCTTTTTAATAAAGTTACTCTGCGTGATCCTTCTGCCGATTTACACAGATATTGCTCCCTTACTAACTTATTTATTTCTATATTAAGTAAACGTAGGGGACAAGAGGGTATTGCAAAGCACCTTTTCTTAATTGTTTTTTTAGCTACCGATATCACTAGTTTCATAAGATCTTGGAAACACGCAATTTCAAAACCATGCCACATAGCAAGATCGTCAATTGCAGCATCAAGAACTCTCTCCAGATCTTGTTCTGCTTTTGTGTTCCAATAACATCTTCCTGATTTCGCTCCAAAACTTACCAGGTCGCCATTAAGAGACCATTGGTCAGATTTGGGAGGATTTATATTCATAGAGAAAGAAAGTAGTTTATGGTCGCTAAAAACCGTTTCAATAACCCTAAGATCCTTTAATAGGGCAAAGGTGGAATTCTCAACTATCACATAATCTAATATAGAATCTCCCTGATAAGATTTGTGAGTAAAATGTGCAGGGGAATCAGAAGGGAGCCTTCCGTTCGATATAATCCCATCCATAACGGACAGTTCTTTAAGAAGTATCTTCCCTCGCTTGTTTGTTTTTATCTTCTCGGGAAGGAGAGCTTGGGGGATCTGAAAT
Organism: Lissotriton vulgaris; assembly: GCF_964263255.1. Lineage (NCBI taxonomy): Eukaryota > Metazoa > Chordata > Amphibia > Caudata > Salamandridae > Lissotriton > Lissotriton vulgaris. The sequence goes on along the minus strand of NC_141693.1, from coordinate 1,058,635,484 downwards.
GATTCTTCTTTATATTTATCGCGAAACAGGCTTGTGCTTAAGTTCGAGATTTTGCAATTCAAATCCCCTACTAAAATTATATTAGGGGAAGGAGATTTCTCCCTAAGACTCTGAATATAGACAAAGACCTTTTTTAAAGTTTCGTTAAAGCTAGCTTCAGTGGGAATATAGGCGTTAATCAGCACTAGGGGTTTAGACACCTCGACATTGTCCTGGCCAAATAGCGTTATAGCTTTGAAAAGGTTACAAGAATCCAAGTAGTGGGAAAAATTCCATTTTATCCGATTGGATAACAGACATGCAATTCCCCCCTTAGCGTGGCCTCTCCTGGTGGGAACAGCGTAACCTTCTAGAACAAAATAGTCCCTTCCTATTTGAAGTTTCTCTGAGCACCAAGTCTCCGGGAGACAGATCACACTGGCTTTTAAAGACATAAGGAATTTATTTTTTTCGGGACAATTCTTTAACCCAGCACAATTCCTGGATAGTAGCAATATATCATTGCTAAAGATGAGGATTTAGCGGGTACTCAATAGTCAATTTCTTCGAGAGAACACCTGGTAACCAATTCCAGCGGAGGGTTTCATCTATGACTTTATCCTGAGGGGAGGGTATAAGAGGATTAGGGTAAGATACAAGACGATGATCTTTTGATAAGCAAATTTTAAAATCATCGAAACCGCCGGAATGTTGTACATTTCCAGGTGCTACCTGCAGGAGGGATAGAGTAGACCCTAAAGGCCTTGAAGACTTAGAAGGTCTGACAGAGAGGAGATTCCCCCAAACACGCAAAACATCAATCCCTCTACTCTGAAATTCTTCAGACCGTTGTAAAATTAGATTGACCACTAATTTGGAGTAGAATGTTACCCTCTTTAAGTTTCTACCCTCTGTCTTCAGAATCTGTATTAGGTCTATCTGCCGATTGCAGCAATTTTAATTTTACCGATTCCTGGAAATATTTAAGAAGTAATGATCTATTTAGAGTACAATCAGCATCAAAAAGGGGGAGGAAATCGAGAATAAGGGTATCAACGTTCTCCTCCATGGGGATTTCAGGGGGCTTTTGACAAACCACCACTCCTTCCCTTTTAGCGGAGTAGGGACTTGCCAAAGGATTGAGAGCGGAAGATACAGGGCCAATAGAAATGATCTCATTTTTTCGGGGAATTGGGATTAACAAATCCCCATTTGCCATAGGGGGCTCACCTGGAGGGCTGGAAATAAGGGGTAGAGAGTCAGAGGTCTGTAAGCTCTGTGCTGCGGGGGTTGAAGTATCCGCAGCTATTTTTCCTTCCTCACTTGCATTCTTTGATACCAAAAGGGAGGCCTGATGTGATTGTTGATTTGAGATCATTTCCAAATTTGCTCTCCAAAGGATTTTTCTCTGTCTGTTCTTTTCAATTCTTCTAATTTGTCTTCTCTTTTTTGTCCCATTCCTTTTAACTCTCCCTAAATTCTCCCTTTTTCTATCGCTTTCTTGTTCCTGAACCTCCATGTCACCCACACAAAGCTGTTTATTAAAAATTGGAAATAGTTCTTTATCCACCTTAGGGTCCATTTCATACTGATCCTCTACTATCAGAGGTAGTTCTAGATCATTTTTTGACCCCATTTTGTGTAAAACCTCTACTACTGGAACTATATCAACTACACAATTTGAGATAGGGATTTTCAGGGGGGGGGGGGGACTAGTTGTTCCCTATCATTGGATAGATGGAAAGTGGTGGGAGACCCATTATCTTGCTCAAAGATTTTCTGCTCTACAGGGTCTTCTCCCACAGCATCTAAAATTGGACTGGATTTCTTCTCAAATTTATTGTGTAACAAAACCTTCAGTATTTGGGTTACTGTTTCCAAAACACAATCAGAGCACCCAACAAATTTCTCTAATACTACTACTATGGAAGAGAGCAAGTGTTCAAGAGAGGCTAGGCAGTCGGAGACTGGTTTATCCAATCTGGGAGGAACCTTAGCATCACTACTTGTTATATTAACCACATCAATGCTTAGGAAATTCATCATCAATGCTGAATTTTTTTAAATCCCATTGTTCATGACGAGCTCAGCTCGTCATGAGTGTATGGAGGTGTACATCATGATGAGCTGAGCTCGTCATCAGCGTCCAAGGAGTTAAAGTTAGAGCTCGTTGAGGTATTTAACTGGGAGATATTCGAGGGAGTACTGCTATAGAGATGGAGAACAGGTGGAACTGGTGTTATAGGAGTTTTTTTGTAGATCCCTTATCTTATCGGTGTCAACCTCGATATATCTTCTACAAAGGTCCAAATCCAAATCAGAAAAGGCTGGGTCATTATTATACCCTTCTCTAGGTGGTGAGAGGTTTGCTTCATGTATTTCGGATGGGGGCTCACTAGTTTTAGAGAGTGGGACATGATCTAACACCCCCTCTGTTTGTAAAATAGCTTCTGGGGGGGATTGAAGTGGAAGAGGAAAACTATTATTTTGTTCCTTTAAATTATGTGTGATAGGAGACATATGATTAATCAATGAAACCAAGCCTTCTGTTACTGTGGCTGGAGAGGTGACCCCCGTTTCTATATTATTCTCATACACCGAAACCTCAGTATTCAATCCCATCCGAGAAAAGAGAGTTTTTACAGAGTCATCATGGGTAGATTCAACAGTTAATGCTCTATTTTTTCCCCGCTCCCAGAGATTGAATAACTGACAGGTACCCTTAAGTTGTACAACATGATTGTCGTTGTTTCGAAGGGGGTTCGATTTTGTTTTGGAACACGACCTCCCAACCAATAGTCTTCCAGACCTAAGCTTTTTGGCCGTCATTTCAAATGAGACTAAGAAGGTCACAAGGGTGCCACTAGAAACAGTAAAACGTGATAAAACAGTCACAGGCTAACAAGTAAACTTTGAAATAAAAACTTTTTAAGAGGGGTGGGCACAGCACAGCCTTCTTTGGCCTCTGAGGGCCTCAGAGGGCCTGCCCTTTGCCCGGGCATAGCCCCGCGCTTTGACGCGTGCGCGTCAGACTTAGTCAAATATATAGCGGGAGGTGGGGCGGGAAGAGGACCAGCTTCGGCGAGTATACAGGCGCAGCGCCCGCTGGTCCTCGCAGTCCCGCAGTGGTGGGAAGACTCCACTCGGCGCCTCAGGTTGTCAGTCAGTCCTTTTCAATGATGAACTCGAGCGGCTCCCGCGAAGCGGGGGCCGCGAGCAGTGGGCTAGAGAACAGCAACAGCAATCAGGCGATGGTACCGCTTTGTCACTCCGTTAGAAAAGCAATATTCTAAGTTGAGATGTGGAGCTTTTATTCCAACACAAAGGGGTAAGCAATCTGCTTTGGGCCTCCAGCCTAGGAGGGATGTCCCACAGTAGTGAGAAGAGGAGACAGATGCTGCAGTGGCATTGGAACCCAGGTGTACGAAGGACTGACAAACTCAATTATGTTTTTTTTAACTATCCTTCCTTGCACTTGGGCCCAACTCATCGTTGCTGAGCCAGCGTAGCTTTGCACCTGGGAGCAAGAGCCCCAGGAAGAAGAATATTGAAACAGAGGGAACACCTTAGTTTGGGCCTCAGATAATGGGTAGGGCAAGATGGGGGCTTATGTTTTTTAACATGTCAGAAGAGACTCCCCTTTCGCAAGAAGTAGCTATCATTAATGCAGCAGGTGCATTACCACTGTGACCCAGGTGTCCAAGGGGCCCACTTGTGGCATATAGGTTACCTGTATTATAGTAACATGAGGCCACGGGTTCTGGAACGTGGTAATGTAAGCGAGCAGGTACTGACAGTTGGAGGTGAAACCACTGGACATTGGGTGTAACTGGCTTGCTCTCCAATATATCCTTAAGTTACCTTTCGAGTCTACTTTACAGGACTACCTCACAAATAGTACTGTCCGTCTTTGGGGCAAGGGGTGAAAGAAGAGCAATGAAAGAGGCAGAGGAGACAGGCTATCACGGCTGCAGGTATCATCAGTTCAGTAGCTGGCATTGCATGCCCAGGAGTGTGTGTGGCTCACAACGCTCCAATTTTGGAGACTCTGATTTGTGGTTAATGTAAGTTTTTGTTCGATGTATTTGCTCTTGTATAAGTCTAACAAATACTGTGCATTTTGTGCTACAGGTCAAGAGTCCATGTAATGATCTGAAAACTCATTCCTGCGCTAAGTCCTGTTCTTCCCGCTTAACCAAACATTGTCATAATGTTTCTTAGGGGTCCCAAATTCAAAACATTTTGTTTAGAGGGGTTCAGAACAAAAATGTTTGAAAACTTTTGCCATAAAGCCTGGCCAAACACCACCTTGAAAAAGTCTCATTTCACGTGTCTTCTTTAGTTTTGAAGATTGGGAACTTGATCGAGTAGAGAGGACAACAAAAGTAGACTTACTTTCTGGTTTTCCTCTAGTTGCTCCTCACGGGCGAGCAGCTGGGTCTACTAATACCCGTTCTAGCATCAGGACTGCCACAAACATCCACATGCTCGTCAACCCGGAAACACTTTGGTAGGCAGGTCACAGGAACTATTTCCTGTGAGAATCAAAAGACTAGTACGTAAGCAATAGATTAAGAACGGTGGTAAGGATTGCGCGGCCACATTGGAATAGGCCGGTTTCTTTACATTAGAAAAGTAACTTTTCGGCAATGGACAAGAAACTTGCTTTAAGGAAAATGAAATTCGTTAAACACCTCCTTATGCGAACACATAAACGTATTAGGGCTGTTTACCCACTTCATTTTCAAAATTAAATTGTACATGCCTCCATTATTCTCGCGCAAAGTATCGTGTCACATTTTTTACGTGCTCTCGAAAAGACTATATTTTTGGGAACGAATCAATAAAGGGTTTTACCGTGAATGTAGTTTTTTTCTGTTTGATTGACAGGTTTTGAAACCAACCGATGCAGTGCTCTCTTTCTGAACTCTGCTGTGTATAGGGGCGGGAGTTCGCCTGTACTTCCGTTGTGGGAGGCGGTCTCTGTTTCTTCTCCTGCTGCTTGTGAAGGGCATCGAGCCGGTCGCTGTTGAACGAAGGTGAGAGCTAGAGGGGTCTTTGAATGAGGGTGTTGTTGCAGAGGGTCCTCGAGAGTTTTGGAGTTCTAAGTGCTGTCACCAATAGTCCTGCGTGCTCAAGGACGACCAGGGCCCGAGCCCTTTGGAGTTGATGTTTCAAAGGGACCGGTGCTTAATTAATAGGAGCACTCTTTAAAAAAAATAAAAAAAACGTGTTAATTTGAACGTGTTAATTCATGTTTATTTTATCTTTTTCATATAGCATTCAAATGTAAGTGAAAAAGCAACATTGCTTTTTCTTGCTGCGAATCTAATTATTTACGATTTTTACCAGTTATACATTTTTTCAGTCAAATTAGGACACTGATAAGGCGTGGGTTGAGAAAGAGGGGACACGTTGTAGAGCCCTTTGTATTTATGTGGAGTGGTTGTCTCGTCCCTAGTACTTAATAGCTGATACGAAATTATCAGCTTTTAAGTTCTTTCAGAACACCTTGCGTATGTTGCATGTAATGAAAAAATATGTTCGTTAAAATAGGTAAAGCAGAGTCACGTGACTGAACAAAAAACTGGGAAAGGTCAATTTTCTTTTCTCTTTAAGGAGCTGTGAACTTTTGCTACCTGGTGAAGCGCCGGATTCGCCGTTCCATTCTCACGTTAATTTAATGCAAAAGTACTTTTTTTTTCTTCCTTTCCTGGGGATTCAGTCATCCAACCCCCACCCTTAACATCCCACAAACTCTTCCGACTCACTGGTTCACAAAATTGTCCACGTGCCCTTTGATGTTAAACTACATATTCCTGCTTTTTGGAAAACCTCTAGCAGCCAAGGTGTTAAAAAGAAAGAGAAGCATAATACGAAGCCTCCGGTCCTGTAATAGAATACATACAGACCATCCAGAATAGTGCCAGTAGGCCTCGTAAGCGGTATACAAATAACCATTATACAAATAACCATAACCATAAACATAATATCTTTTTTCTATATGGCCATGTTGCTTTATGCTTAACGTCTCAAAACTGGAGATTATCTATTTTCTATTGTCCATACCTCCCTCAGCTGTTACACTTTTCCTTCCTCCAAAGTATCTTTGTTTATTGTGTAGTCACGTGTACCGTAACCTGTCACTGTAGCCCGACTTGCTGTTTATCTAAAAGGTACGATTCAATCTTTCATTCAGAAAAGAACCTGCTCTGTGGTTTAGTGTTGCAGTCTTGGCTTTTATGACAGTGAACATTTAGACTACTTGTGCATTAATTTTGCCATGTGCATGATTTTTAACATTAGTCTGTATTGTATTTGCACAAACGTGGTTCTTAATTTAGTCTTTCAAATGGTACATGGTATAGCACTCACTATAGTAGCGAGTGTCTCGGTTCAGTCTGTTCTAACATGGCCCAGTCATCATCAAACTACCTTGTACCTTTTTAGATAGTCAATTCAATTACACTTTATTCGGTTTTACATCAAAAACCATAAAAGTTATATATCAGAGTGCATAAAAACATAAAGCAAGTACATAAAACAGTAGTTCACTAAAACATTTTGAAGTCCGATCTCAAATACAGGTTATAAATAAGGCCCAAAACCCTCCCTGATTTGTAAAATACCGCAAGAGCAAGACCTCCAGTTAAAATGCACAAATTCAACTAAACCGTTAAAAACCTTAAACCAGAGGTCTTCAAACTTTTGTAGGTTGAGCCCCCCCCATCTGACTTTATTTAGATGTCGGGCCCCCCCACCTCTTGACAAAAAATTCTGGAACCTGGTATTCTACATAATCGACCGTCATCCGCATTTCCCAGTCCATATCTGGCTAATAATGTTAAACACAGTAAGAGTGTTTAGCAAACTGCAGGTTTGCGAGTTGGTGCGGTGAAATGACAGAGGCTTACTACACAGTCCAAAACGACATTTTTCAAGATAAAATGTGTGCAAATTGTAACGGGTTCTCCGCTTAATTCTTGCAAAGCCTCCTCAAAGAAACTTCTGTGGTCAATAAAATAAGTACCATTCAAAGACTATGCTCTCCACTGAGAAGCACTGTAGAGTTACATTTATGTCACCTCATTTATTCAGGTCGTACTTGCATGTTTCTAAAGCCTCGTGCTTGTGTTTGGCATTGCAGGAACAAAGCCTCGTGCTTATGTTTAGTTTTTCATGCCGTACTTGCATGTCTTCAAAGCCTCGTTCTTGTGTTTGGCATCGCAGCATCCATCCATCATGCACCCACCCATCCATCCATCCTTCATCCATCCATCATGCATCCATCCATCCCCCCATACATCCACCACCCACACATCATGCATCCTTCCACCGATCCATCATGCACCCATCCATCATGCACCCATCCATCCATCATGCATCCATCATTCATTCATCCATCCACACATCATGCACACATCCATCCATCCCCCCATACATCATGCATCCATCCCCCATACATCCACATGCACCCATGCATCCATCCATCATCCACCCATCATGCACCCCCTACATCCACCAGCCACACATCATGCATCCATGCACCCATACATCCACCCATCCATCATCCATCCATGCATCCATCATGCACCCACCAATCCATCCATCCACCCATCATGCATTCATCCATCATGCATCCATCCATATATTCCACTATTCATTCATCCACCCATCACACCACCCACCCATCATCCATCCATCATGCATCCATCCATCATGCACCCACCCATCCATCCCCCCATACATCCACCACCCACACATCATGCATCCATGCACCCATCCATCCATCCATATATTCCATCATTCATCCATCCATCATCCCCCCCATACACCATCCACCCATCCATCATCCATCCATGCATCATGCACCCATCCATCCATCATTCATCCATCCATCATTCATCCACCCATCATGCATCCATCCATCCATATATTCCATCATTCATCCATCCATCCATCCATCCCCCATACACCATTCACCCATCCATCATCCATCCATGCATGCACCCATGCATCCATCCATCCCATCACCCATACATCCACCACCAACCTCTTGGCACACAATAATGTAATGCAGAATTATACTTATTTCATGCATAATTATAGTTATTTCACAAAGCCTCGTGCTTGTGTTTTGTTTTTCATGCCATACTTGCATGTTTCCAAAGCCTCGACCAGAGCAGGAACCTCTTGTGCATTACAATAAGTTGACACTGCAGGAACCTAGCCTCGTGTTTGTGTTTGGTACCGCCGTTGTTGAATGCTCAGTAAATGCATGCGATTCAAACTATACTGTGATGTCAAAGTCGTGGTGTGATGGCACCGCGATCTTTTCACATAGATGTAATGGGTATTTCCGTCTTTTAAAGACCTTTTGGCATGTTAATGAGGTGTTGATAGTCTTCACCCCTTCTTAGGGCCCCTGCAGCTCCACTCTGCCTCGCCGCCGTGCGAAACAATGAAAGGTGACATTTTATGGTGCTGGTGGAGTGCCGCCCCCCCTGAGATGGCGTCGCCCCACAGTTTGAATAACTCTGCCTTAAACTACCACCATCTACACATCCATACAGGCCCTCTATTTCACTGAAGCTTTTAAAACGCCTACTATGAAAATAATGCAGTCCTCCTTTAGCAGTTGAAGGTACATAAGGGCAGGACAAGCCTGACTAAAATTCAATCTTTTTAAAATAGGAACCAGAAAGTGCCTTTGGGGAATTTCATACAACTTGCATAGAAACATAAAGTGTAGCAGATCCTGCGGAGACTGCCAGTCGCAGCCGCAGGGAGCTAACACTTGGCCTCTATTGTATCCCTTGGGCCTAGCTAACAAAAAGTGAAAAAGGTTCATACGGAGCATAGTTAATAGAAATGTTGATAAAAACCCCATAAGGTAATGTTGCGTTGTGCGGACACCAGGTTTCAGTAACTCCGCGATTTCTTGTCCACGTTCCTTAAGGTCAGGAAGGCTGCCCTGATAAGTTCCACGTCCTTCTTGACAATCGATTGTGGCTTACAAAATAAGTCTCCGCGTCCTACCTTTACCAGGCTACTTTTAATGTACTTGAGCCACGGGATTCGGGTTGCATTGTCAAGGGACATGCACTCTCTTAGGATTATGTGGTTGCGGGTTAAATCTTTAATTAACCAACACTTCAACCAGAAAATAAGAGGGCGCAGTGCAAGAACATCACTTAAGAAAGAGACCCCCCAATTCCTCATGTGCCACTAAGTTGGGGGTTCCATGTGGGACGCGAAGGAGGCGTTTCAAAAAGTCGTTCTCCGTCACCTGGAGCAAATCCACAATGGTGTACCCCCATATTTCACTGCCATTGGTAGTTGTAGCCAAACTTTGGTTTGGTAAACCTTTAGCATAGCTCCTGTTGGTTTCCTCCCTGTTTGAGGCAAAATTAAAAATTGACGCATTTACCCGGGCCACACCCCCCCCTTTTCCTCAAGATTAAAGGACCCCATTTTAATTTATCGTAAAAAAACTCCTAAATAGGAAAATACATTAGCACGGGGATCTTGGCAGGGCCAACACTGGATTGAAAACTCTTTTTAGATTGTTGCCCCACTTTCATTGCATATGATTTGGAATTATAATTAATAGGTCCCGATCAGACATGAAACTAGAAAAGGCTGTTAGAAGAGATTGCAGACCCATTGCTGCCCTAAATATAAGGACGGCATTGCCCGCGTATAGCAGGACTGGAATGCCACGCTGCCCTACATATGGGTACTTCACTTCAGTTTCTCTTAATTCGGTCTCCAGGTCATTGATATAAAAAAAATTTAAAAAGCAGTCTTGCCGTACACCCCTCTTAATCTCAAGGTCCCTAGTAACCCAAAGGTCCCGAGAGAACCTGACATTAGCCTTAGTTGATTAGTGCAGGTCCTCTAAAAAATTGACAATATTGTTATCCATCCCCTTTGCCCTCATGGACTGCCACAATTTAGCTCTGTTAACGAATTTAAATGCGGAGGACAAGTCCATGAAGGCAAGAAAAATAGTACCAGGACGTGCCACAGAATAGTTGCTCAGTATCATATACAAGTTAAGGTACTGGGCAAAGGTAGAGCGTCCCAACCGGAATCCGAATTGGACCTCCAACAGAATCTCTTTCTCCTCTGCCCAGGTTGACCACCTCTGCAAGAGGATACGTCCTACCACTTTCACCACTGAGTCAATAAGAGATATAGGCCTGTAACAATGGGTACTATTTCTATCTCCCTTCTCCCTTCTTAAAAACAGGGCTATGGTGGAAGAAGCCCATGATTGTGGGCACCATGTTTTTGCCGCTGCGTTAAACACAGGTCCGGAGGAATCCCATCTGGGCCCGGTGCCTTGTTAATAGATAGCCCTTCAATGCCAGCTATAACCTCATCCTTTTCAAAGATTATTGGCGGGTCATTTACGACTCGACTCCCTTGGCAGCAGTGTTCCTTGGGGCAGTCAGAGATAGATTGAAAAGGAAGCACCCACTCCTCCTCAGTGATGTGTGAATCTAAGCCCCCACCCCCTTCCTGACAGAGGAAGGGCTGATTCACAAAGGTCCAAAACCTGGAGCTATTTCTAGGTGTACTGACGGCAATCAATTCCCTCCATGCCTCCTCCTTCAGCTCACCCTTTCGTTTAACTAGAGCTAACTTATATTCTTTACGACAAGCGTGTACAGCGAATTGGCTCCTTGGTTTGGCCGATGACAGCGATTCCCTCAGCTTCCTAGCTGCCTTAGAACAGTGAGAGTCGAACCATCTAGGGCCATGGGTGACAGTTCTACTAGCGGGAGCACTTAGAATTTCATCAGCCTTATGCGCTATCAGTTAGTATGCGCCCATAATCTCATTGGGAGAGGAGCCAACACCTGTACAACGTGATAGCTCAGTGACACAAACTTTTAATTTATTGTAAAATTTATCTGGGGAGATATGAGACCATTTAAGTCTTCGCTTGCGATCAGTCGGTCTTAATATACCCCTCAGTGAAACATTACTGATTTGTACGGATAATGGGTCCAACATGTGAACACAGAGTGGATTGTGGCCACTAAATTCACTCTCCATGATAATAAAACCATGAAATAAAGATTGCAAAGAGGAGGAGACTAAAATAGAATCTTTAAACGACCCGTGCCCTTTAAAGGTTGGCACAGGAAATTTGGTTTGAGGGGCGGTTAAAGACATCAGGACCACCATGTCTAGTTAATTTATCAAGTTATTCATTGATTCTCCCTGGGCATGATGTTCAAAATGAAACCCCACTCATACGGGGACATCCTAACTCAGAAATACTGGATAAAGTAGGGTTGCCACAAGGATGTATATTAACCCCTTCCATGCTGATGACGGCTGGGGTTCGTCACGGCCCGCCCCTGTTCGTGTTGTTTACAGCACACCAGGGGAATCGCAGCCGCATGGAAGGGGTTAAAACCACCAGAAACCAAAAGATTATGTAGGATTGAGCCAAAAGATTATCTTATGCAAGTTCCCAAGGTGATGATATTACAAACACCCTGAGAACAGACTACTGAATTGTAGAAGTTAATGAGGCCCCATCTAGTGTCTCCCCTTTTTAGGTTTCGCTGGGGGGCAGAGCCGTTAGGCTCCTCCTCCAGAGAAATCTATTGAGTACAGTAAGCACTATGGAACACGCCCCCCCGTCCCATTGGCTAGCTCCATAAATGGAGCCTAGCCATTGGACGTGGGGCCTGTCCATCAATGCCGGATCAGACACGGGGGCGTTCCTGAGATTCTTTGGCTTTTGCCGACGTCACGCAACGCCGGGAACGCCCCCGAGTCTGTTCCGGCATTGCCGGCACCTCCCTTGCTGCTCGGGACGGGTCTCCTTATTTGTTCCTAGCTGCCCCTCTCCCGCCTCCCTCGTCCTCTCCCGCCGTTCGTGTACTCTCCCGCCTCCCTCGTCCTCTCCCGCCCCCCTCCCGCCCCCCTCCCGCCGTTCGTGTACTCTCCCGCCCCCCTCGTTCTCTCCCACGCTTGTTCCTGGTGCCCGTCTTCTGCTCCGGCCGGCCGTCGTCAGCTCTCTCCTCCCCCTTTCCCGCCCCCTCCCGCTTCTCTCTGATTACGCCCTTAATTACATCGGTCACATCACTTTGAGAGACGTCCCCCCCCAGATTTTTCAACGCACTTTAAAGCGCTGCGTAAGCTACATCCCCTCTCAATTCGGCCTCTCCGCCAAGTAGTGTGAATTAACAAGCTTCCTAACTTCATGTCAGTTTATAGGCAAAGGTACAGTCCCTTCTGCTGCCATGGAAACCAGCCGCAGCATTGTCCGTCACGTGACATTACAACGACCGGAGTTCTCGAGCACGGGGCCAGGCTGCTTCTGCGTCTCGGCGCATGCGAGCTGTAAGCTCTTCGCATATCTTTTGCGTAACCGACTAGCTATTGGCGCCATTAGGGTGCGAGGAGCGAGCCCGTGGTGCGGAGACCAGCCGACAAGCAAAGATGTCGCGGTATGGCGGACGCTACCAGGGCGGTACGTAACAATTAGAAGGTTGTCCTGTGGTGGTGTGCATGAGAATGTGAAGTGCAGCGCGGTTGACAGTTTCCTACACGCACTAGAAACTCGCCGTTCTGTGTAAAAGTGATCAGCTGTAGGGGTTTGTGCGTTTTTAGCGGGGATAGGAAACACATCACATAACATTTCCTTAGAGAGAGAGGAGCCGGCGCCCGTGCCTGACGGTGGGCGGGGTTGCTGAATCAGGAGAGGGAAGTGAGAGGAAGATGGCGATCTAACTCCTCCTCCGCTGGTGAGCAGACCCTGCGCGAGAAGCCTCGAGCGCACAAAACTTCACCGGCGGCTCCCCTCGCCTTAAAAAGAACAACAAAGCACCGGCGAGGAGCTGCGTGGAGCCGCTAAAAACCCCCCACAGAGAAAGCGGTAGGAGCAGCAGAGCCCGCCTGAGTGCAGCGGCAGCAGTGGGCGTCCCGGGCAAGCTCTTGTAAGATCCTTGCAATTAATCCCGATTTCCGATTGGTAATTGTGTATTTAAATAAATAAATGCAGCCCACGTGCTTTGGGAGAGCGAGCGCGGCGGGAGGAGGGCTTTTTTATGTCCAAACGGGAGATGGTTCATCTGGTTGGGGGGGTTTCTCGCTGCTGGTGTTTCATGAAGTGGTTTATGGGAGGAATTGGTTAACAGAGACTAATAAGCGGGTATAGCGAAAATCCCGTGTGTAGTAGAGCTGCGGGCAGGGGTGGTTTGGTGTGTGCAGTGTGTGTTGTCTCTGTGTGGACTTGGATCTCAAAACACAGTAAGGGACACAGTATAGGAGAGCGAGAGAAAAACACTGCCCTGGGAAAAGCTCGGGCTAAGGGTGACCTCCTTTTTTTCACGGCCGATTGCATTGCTTGGTTTGGTCTATTCTTCAGAGGTCCCCCTTCCTCCTCCTCCTTTTCAGAAGTTGGCCTGCAGGGGAAAGGGCTGGATTCAGGGTCTGATTCGCTCCTAGGAGCAGGGAGGAGGAGGGTGTCGCGTTGCTGCTGCGCCAGGCTCTCTGGTGGTGGTGTGTGCGTGTCTGATGAAGGGGCTGCCTGGAAGAGGTGTTTAGGTGTGCTTGACGTATGTATGTTAAATTCATCAGTTACGTCAGAATTATGGAATAAGTGTGGATTGAGCATTTGGAAACACAAGTGGCAGAAATATGGTGACCCTAAGAGGAAGTAGGGGTTACTAGAGCCCTGGGACTTCCTAATTTTTCCTGTTTTTAATCATACTGGCTGCTAGCCAGATTAGTGTTAGGTGTACCAGGCAGGTATTTTTAAAGTTTAACCCTACCCCCACTCAATACCCTATTCCTTTTCCAACAGTGCTCCCATGCATCTCATAGGTTGTAGCACGCCTCGTTCTGCAACGGCCGGGAAGAACTCTCTGATGAAGAATACCACCAAGGCAAGCACTGTCACCCCTTAGACCCGGCCGACATGGCGAGCACTGTCACCCGCAGAGTAGTGAGTGCAGATTAAAGAGTGACTAGGGAGTGCAGAGTGACTAGGGAGTGCAGAGTGACTAGGGAGTGCAGAGTGACTAGGGAGTGCAGAGTGACTAGGGAGTGCAGAGTGACTAGGGAGTGCAGAGTGACTAGGGAGTGCAGAGTGACTAGGGAGTGCAGAGTGACTAGGGAGTGCAGAGTGACTAGGGAGTGCAGAGTGACTAGGGAGTGCAGAGTGACTAGGGAGTGCAGAGTGACTAGGGAGTGCAGAGTGACTAGGGAGTGCAGAGTGACTAGGGAGTGCAGAGTGCTAGGGAGCGCAAGGGAGTGCAGAGTGACTGCAGAGTGCTAGGGAGTGCAGAGTGACTGCAGAGGCTAATGGCAATGTAAATGACAATGCCATTTATTTATCTGTTTTCAAAACCAACACATAAATATAAATTTTGTCATTTACAATGCCAATAGCTCTAACTTTGCCAAAGGCGAAACCATTGCATTGTAAATGCTTGTTACTAATAGTGTATGGATTCCTGGGTTGGGGTTTGGTACGACCTGGGTCTGGCAGTCAATGGCTACAGATATATATACAGCTAGAACACCCTTAGGTCTTTCACTCGCAGAAGGAATGGCTGGGACAAAAAAAGCCTTATACCCTTCCAATAGCAAGTCGCAATCCACTGCCCATGTTTCTTGTAGGGTGATTAGTGAGAATTGTTTCACAAATTTCTGTTTTCCAGCCCAGCAATGTTCCAGGATAAAAAATTATTCAATCTTTCCCCTGTGGGCCTCTCATCAACCTCTGGCGGGGACTGATTGGGTACAGCAGGGTCAATCTCAGAAGGCGTTAGACACCCTCGTCAGTCGCACTCCTCCAACCCAGTTAATATTGTGAATCTGTTGTTTAAGTCTAATGCGGGGTCAACACCTAACTGGCCGTCTGTTAAAACAAGCACTGGCGTTGCCAATAGGTCTCGCAGTAGGAAAGTTGGAGCTATTACAATTGCAAATAGCAATGCCTTTTATTTTTGTTTTCATTTTAAAAACATAAAGGGCTTTGTCATTTACAAAACCAATAGCTCCAACTTTCCTACTGCGAGACCTATTGTGCACTGCACAGTGTGGGTTAAAGTGGCACTGCGTGGGTGTGAGTGCCTTTGGGTGAGTGGCGTTGCGTGTGTGATTGTTGTTGCGTGTGTGAGTTGCGTGGGTGAGTGGCGTTGCGTGGGTGAGTGGCGCGTGCGTGAGTGGCGCGTGCGTGAGTGGCGCGTGCGTGTGTGAGTGGCGCGTGCGTGTGTGAGTGGCGCTGCGTGTGTGAGTGGCGTTGCTAGTAAGCTTGTTGACCTTTCCTTTTTTCTCATTTTTGATTGATGAGTCTGACCTTGGAGTTTACTGTCCCAGGACAAGAAGAAAAGATTGTTGCCTTCTCTCAAGAATCCCTTGATCAAAGCCGACCTGCAAAAGGATTGCCAAACGGGCTGTACAAACGCTTTCAAATGTGTTTTCCTACTGTTCCTCGGTGCTCTCGGCTTGTAAGCCAGCTGTGTTTACTGGCAACGAACACAAGGAAAACAAGTAGCAGTACTCGAGGAACTGCTGAGACCCACATCCCGTCGCCACAAACAATGTGTGATCCTCCCACCTCCAAAATGATCACACAAGTTCGAGTATTGGAAAAAGGCTCTGCAAGTAAAAATAAATGCACGCACAGAGACAGTGAAAATAAAGAATGGCAGCCGAAGCAAATACAAACAAGCAGCAATTGGCCACGGCCTGCCTGCGAGGCTCAAAGTGTTAGAAGGCAGGTCTTGGGCAGAGGCAGAGTACTGACTTAGGATGACTGTGAGGCGCATTGGTGTGAAGCACATCAAAGGGCTTCTCCTCCCCTAATTAGGTGAGGAGAAGCCGTTTCGGGAAACTGAAAGTACGGCCGGCCTGCGGCCGGCCATGAATAATTAGGGGAGGAGAAGCCCTTTGATGTGCTGGGCTGACCCTGAATGCGCGTGCATGTTTAATCACGTGGTTCACGTGAACTACATGAAAACCGCGGGGCTGAAAGCCTTTTGGTTTGAAGATGTTTTCGCCACTTGAATTCTCGCTCCGCTCGATGCGCTTGCGCACATCGATAGGTCGCGAGACCTAAAAATGAATGGGCCATAGAGATAAGCTGCTGCCTAGGGGCTGATCTATTTAGCCACCCTCCTCTGGAAAGTGCCTTCGAGAAGTTATCGAACATCTCCCTAGATGAAACTGGTTTGTAAAAAAAACTCAAGGGGAGAGCCCTGATTACAGATCCAGAAGAAGGAGCACAACTAGTACCCCTAGATAAGATCCTGCCGGCAATATGGGGGTTGTAAAAATGTACTATGACGCAGTCCTCCGTACATATTTTCCACGAGCTCCCAATCCAACTCACCCTGCGGGCCATGAGAATATTTTTCGCCACAGGGGCACCCAAGATGGTGTTGTGTGTAAACCAGTATGTAATTTTGTTTAACAGCTGCCCATAGTTTTCGTCAACCCATTTTGAGAGAGGTGGGACATTCCCTAGATACTACTACGTAGGGAGTAGACTCCGGTGGGAGATTAATAACTGTGAGACTTGTTAACTGTAATTCCCTACTTCCTGTCCACCCCGTTCTAGAGGGAACAGAAGGCCCTACACTTGTAGAGGGCTGACAGGTATGAACTGTGGTATCGGTATTACTGGGCATAAGGTTATTGGAGTTGCTTTGATCTATCCCCTCTCCATATGGAGCAGGGCTTATAGGTAGACTGCCCCCATGCCTGTACCCTCGGTAGCTGGATGGTCACTACTGATGTTAACATTAGCTGCCTGGGTGACCGGTGAGTTGCAGCTAGCCAACCCCTCTAAATTTAGTAATCTAGCTTCAACTATACTTAGTTTTTGCAGGATAGGATCTAATAAAGTGGATATCATGGTTTCCAGCCTGCACCAGAAATTCTCGTCAGGCTGGCCTGTAGGTGGCTGAGACGTTGAGGTAGTGAAACCCACTTTAGTGCCACTTACAGAATTATTCAATAACTTTTTCTTGCTATTTATTCTCTGGGCAGGTTTGCTGGCTTTGGATAGTCCTCGACTCTTCCTTGTTTTTGTCGGGGAGGCAACAATACGGGATGACCTCAATTTAGCTTTCTGCCCTCTGGTCAAAGCTTTTGCAGGGCTAGATTCTTGGTCAGACGTCAATGAACAGGGAACAAGATTTATCACTCGGTTCGAAATAGCATAAGATGACTGACTAAGCCAGGTCATGGTTAGAGACCACCAGAGATTCGGGGATTACAGGAGTTAAGGAAAGTCTGCCTTGTGGGTGTTGGGGCTAAAGCGAAAACCTTCGTTCAGTTGGCTTAATCTCATTAATGAGGGCTGATTCGGCCCTCAATAAGAAGGCATCCAAAGTTCCCACCACACTTCTGCCTACACTCAGCATACGCTTACTCATGTTTGACATGTATATGGGCGCAGATATATTGTCAGATCCCTCCTAAAGTTCTTCACAACTGGCAGCACAGGGTATACTATACAATGTGCAAAATGCAATACAGTACTAAATTACTGACAATACAGTACCTAAGTAGTTAGTGGTAATTAAAAAACCCTATGTTGTCAGTAAAAATACACCCTAGAAAACAAGATTATAGCAGCAATAACGGAAACTATTGTGCAATATATATATATATATATATCGCAATACAGTACGAAAACATTGACTATAAAATTACCATAAAGACTATCGAAGGTCTTTTGTTAACCAATGAAGTAAATGTAAATGTAGTATACTTGTAAAGCGCACAGCTGCCCCAGCAACGGGGTGTCCCGGCGCTGTATAACGCTGTTGAACCCTTCCTGGCTCTCCCTGAGAGATGCCCCTCCTGGGCGCCCCCAAGGTGAAGCCAGGCATCCCAGTGTTGTTGGTGCCATTGTGGATATTAAGCAAGCTATTGCCCAGAGTTGCAGCATGGGACCCATGATTAGAGTAGGCGCCGAGGCGAGAATTATCAAGCCCGCGGACAATGAGCCCAAGACCCTGCCGCGTCGGGAATTGAACCTTGGTCCCGGGCCATATCTCTGCTTCAGGGTCTGCCGCTTCTAACCAGTGAACCACGGGTGCAGGAATGATGCTTGCTCCTCGCGCCTGGCTGGGGGCTGCTGTGAAATGTAGGCAATGATGGTTTGAAGCCGTTTCCCTCACGGTGGAGTAGTGGACTGCCAAGCTGTTCCCCTCACGGCGACGGAAAAAGCAGCCAAGCCGTTTCCCTCATGGCAGAGCAGTGGGCTGCCAAGCCGTTCCTCTCACGGCAGATGCAAGGTTCAGGTAAGCGCGCCCCGCGCTGCAGGAGTGCTGCAGCGCTTTTCAGGGAGCTATGGGCGCAGGGATGAAGCTTGCTCCTCGTGCCTGGCTGAGGGCTGCTGGGAAATGTAGGCAATGATGGTTTGAAGCCGTTCCCCCTCTTGGCAGAGTAGTGGACTGCCAAGCCTTTCCCCTCACAGCAGATGCAAGGTTCAGGTAAGCGCGTCCCGCACTGTGTGAGTGCTGCAGCGCTTTTCAGGGAGCTACAAAGTGGTACAAAAGGGGGTAGTGATGGACGGAGCATCTGAACCAATCAAACACCGCTTTTCAGGGAGCTACAGGAATGACGCTTGCTCCTCGCGCCTGGCTAGGGGCTGCTGGGAAATGTAGGCAATGATGGTTTGAAGCCGTTTTCCTCACGGCAGAGCAGTGGGCTGCCAAGCCGTTCCCCTTACAGCGGATGCAAGATTCAGGTAAACGCGTTTAGATAGTCTACTCTTTTGCCCGCTAAGCAATGAAAAACATTTTCACTGACCTAAGAGTTTCATGGCTTTCCTTCGACAGTATTCTAAAAGAATCTCACAGGAAGCAGCAATACTTCGACTTTCCATATGCAACCCAGGTTTTCAAGGACACCTAGTAACCCTCAAATTTTAATTGATTATTCGTTTTTAGAATCAAAAATAAGTTTACTTGATTAGTGTCCTAGAATACCGCATCTTAGAAGACCACTCTCTCATTTCTACCATCTCCGTTGATTTAGATGACCCAAAATCTTTCCAATGGGCACAATTTAATTTATCAACGTTCTAGACCACTTTGCTTTCTCCTCGTACATTATTATAGGAATTATATTCTGACTATATGTATTAATGAGCAGTATCAAAGAGAAAACATCTATATATTTTAGAACACTCAAATCAACTTTTGAACCTCATTCAAAATGCATAAAACCTCTTATTTTAATTAATTGGAATACACCGGTTGTCAGTTAATGAGGGTTTCTGTGCCACAATGGAAGCTGAAACTTGGACTGAGGAGTGGAGCAATTTAGGGAGTCTGTTTAGTATTGTAGTAGAAACATTTCAAGCATTATGTGCTGTACGTGGAAGTGTTTTGAGGGAGAGTGGCTTCCAGTAACTAACTAGATGTAGTGGGATGGCATAACTGGGGCAGCACTGAAAAGTTTTGTGTTTACGCTACATTACATAATTATACTTTTCAGCTCAGGGAAATTGTCCAGAATAGCCTTTTTTTTTCTTCCAACTATCAAAGCTGGGATTTGAATCCATGTCTTTAGGTTCCAAGACAGTGATTTGGCTAATGCAGGGCTCGAAAAATCATTTAATTTTTACTAGACCTGTAGGGCTAGTAACCTAAAAAATGTACTCGACCTAACTGAAATGCACTTGACCTCAGTCTCTGAAAGCGGAGCAAATGCGACAAGTTAACAAGATTTAAAGGCACTTTTATTGCTTATTCACTTTGTGAGCAATAAAGATGCCTTTATGTCTTGCTATCTTGTCCCATTTCCTCTGCTTTCAGAGACAGAGGTCAAAAGTCAGTTTGTCTTCCTACTCGCCAGAAAGGGCGAGTAGGACCTAAAAATAGCTCATCCTAATTAAATCTGGCTTGCAAATGCAAGCGGGCGAGTGGATTTTGAGAGCCCTGTAATTGATCATGTCTCCCTATCTCTAGGCAAAATGGAATACCATATTGTTCCATAGTGGACTCTAATCAATAAAAGGCCTTGCTCTTCATTAGTCTAACCCCTCCCCCTCTTTACATGTTTTAACGGTTATGAGCTCCTGCAGAAATATACCTGATTTAATAAAATTCTAATATATCCCAGTATCCATGTGTGCCCTAACATTCAATAAAAACCTCCATCATGGATCGTACGATGTAGTCCTGTAGAAGTATATGATCATGCACTGCTGTTTTAGATGACTATATTTTTTTTTTTAACAAATGCCTTTTCTTTTATGAATTAGAAATGTATGTAATATTTCTATAAGAATATGTCTTGGATATAAAGTACTTTTGACTTGATTATACCAAGTATAAGAAACCTAAGAGGCAAGCTGTATTATCATACTGGAACGAACATAGGGGTCAGGTAAGTCTAAGAATAATATGGAACATTCAGCTTAGAGGTAGATCCCACCCCTAACTGACATTCTTGATTAGAAGGTACGTGTCAAATCCCCACATCGCCTTTCTCCCAAGCATAGTTGCTGTAGGGCTTATTGGTACTAGTATCCCCCTAATATTCCCTCTCAATCATCCATACCAGACACACTTCTCCCTCCATTTATGTGGATCAAAGTAAAAGTAGCACGTACCAAGAAAGAATGCACATCAGTGAATTGTGGTTTCCGGTTTTCTAATTCCATTCATTGCGAACCCGGTCTCTCAAATTGTTAGATCCTCTTATCTCCCACTTGTATAAATAATACAGCCTAGTCGACAATTATACCTCCATCGTAGACACCTATGGCAATATGGCAAGTAAAAATATTTATCCTTCCAATGCAGCAAGACATCATGATATAACATCACCACTCTAAGGGTGGTGTATACAAACGCAACCCAATTTATTTAACTCCCACATCAAATGCATAACCTATGGCCCCCACTCATAATTGGCTCTGAATCACAACCAATATCCCTGATAGGCAAAGCGGAGGCAAAGCGGACACCCGTGTAGCAACATCACAAAATATTATTTGAAACAAGGGGGCGTATCGCTATTTAACCGCTTTATTTGTGGCATCATTGCGAATAGTTTGATATGTTCCATGTTAGAAATGGGGCAGCGTGTTCTATGTTCGCCTTAAAACCCGAAACAAGGGGGCACATTTATAAACAACCTCATAGTTTGTGGCATCACCGAGAATAGTGCTGTATATTATGTGTTAGAATTTGGGCGGCGTGTTCTATATTTGCAGAAAAGTAATCTGGTATTGTATATTGCATAACCACATAGCTTTAAACAATATGATAAGCGTGTCCAAATATAAAACCACTGTTCATACGTTCCTGTGTGTTTTTAACAATTAAGAAAAGTATAATCGGAGAGCATCCCTACGCCGCATAGAGTAAGAATATGTGGTCCCAGTATTCGGTGAACTCTTTATGGCCCACACATTTCATGTAGTGTGTTTTGTGGTAATATAGCTAGTGTGGCAAGCTCTCCATGTACCAAGAGGCGATCTAATACTCTTTTTCCCATACCCACGTAATTAAGACGCGGTTTGCACCAGAGTTTAAAAAGCATCTCACATTTGCCGCATCGGACCACGTTGTATGTCCCAGTATCTACTCCACTGCACTACACGTCCCACTTAGCCACAATTTCCACATTTACAACCCCACCAATGGTCAACAGTGCTCATTTGGCCACATACCAATCTTGTACCCCCCTGATGGTAAATTAACAATACGCATATATTGCATTTTTGTCAGCATTTTGCATTTATAGCTATAAATATTGTGATAATTAAATTCTGGTAAAGTTGTCCCGAGTCAGTCACTTTTAGCAGACTTTATCTTTTATGGTCTGATACACGTACAACCTACAGAAGTCCTCTTTATTTCAGATGGAAGATTAGTCGCTCATGTACATGAGGTAATTGAATAGTGGATATTTCTTTTTAATACATTGTCTGACAGGTTAAAGGGGGGGCGTTCTAGTCCAAAAAGACAGTAAAACGACCCTGGCTAACTTCCCAAAATCATTCGCTCTTGCGTGAGTAGAGAAAGAAACACAAGATGGATGGAATGCGGAACAAATCAAACATTCACCCCCAAGTCAAGAGATCTAGGTTAAATCCATTGTTGTTTTGCTCACCATGCCATCCCAGTTTAGACCAAGTCATATGCAAGTCAGCCTTAACTCTGCTCCTCATGGGAACAGTCCAGCCTGAACTGCCAAGCCAGGTCCTCCCTGTACCAGAAACGAGCATCCTGGGACCGTTTTAGGGGTATCACCTCATCAGCTAGACTAGCTTGAATCCAGTGGCACAGTTCGCCCCGGACCCACACCTGGGTATACCTGGCACACGTAGGGTGAGAAAGCAAAAGATTCACAAATGATTCTCCAAATGCAAAACAAATGAAAAATGTACCCCCAGTCAAGAGATCTGGGTTAAATCCACCTTTCTTGGGTTCTCTGAGGAGCAGGGTCAAGACTTATTTGCATATGGCTTGGTCCAAACTGGGAGGGTATGGTGAGTCAAAAGCCCTTTCTAACCTCCCCAAAAAGTCAGAACTGATGGGCCTCTTGCACATTTTAGACTCCTCTGTCTGCAGCACTACACCGTCACTGGGGGGGTAACACCTTGACTTTAACTCAACCAGCAGGATATTGGCCTCTGAAACAGATCCGTGACTTTGCGAGAGCTAGGAGTCAGTAAGTCTAGCTGAGCAGCCAAGTCTTAGTCTTAAATTTACCTGGGGAAAAAATTAAAGCCAACTCTCCTTTGCCCTTCGGGGGGGGGGGGGCTGGGGGAGCAGTTTGAAAGCTGCTTCCTGGTTTCGAAGAACTGTACAAAGTTGATGGAGCTCGCAAAAAGAAAGATAGAGCTGGGTTACCATTGGAGCAAATTTCCAAACCACTCACCAGCAAGACTGGGAAGATATCTCACTGTGAGCTAAACATTTTTTCCGTCTCTGATAATTTCTCCATACTCAAGAACAGACTGTGATCCCACGTCAACCCCTTCATCCTAAAAGGGGGTGGGTGTTAGTGAGTCAAGTAGGGTTTCCAAAACCACTGGTTACCGGGAGTCCGAAATCAGACTGACTCGTTGTTTTAATTGAAATAACAGAAAGTGCGATTTCTTTGGAAAGTTGAGTGCCTCAAAAGTAAATTTATTTTGGGTGTGAAGAAACACAGAAAAGTCCGAGTGTTTACAGTGAAGGCATTTTAGCTCTGGTTAATTTGTCTTGCAATTTGATACGCCCGCCCCTTTCGGTACAACGAGCATTATAAATGGGTAATAGTATGGCACTTCAGGATGACAAAAGTGAAGCACTGTATACAATTATGTATCTGCCCTCTTGTTCATGTCTGCCCTAAGAAATAACAAAAAACGATAGAGATAGTGAATACAAAAGGATTTCAGAAAGAATACATTGAAACTTTACAATGAGAAATAATCAACTAATCAGTGTCTTTGAGCTCTAAGGCACATAAG
The DNA here is from genome assembly GCF_964263255.1 of Lissotriton vulgaris. Classification (NCBI taxonomy): domain Eukaryota; kingdom Metazoa; phylum Chordata; class Amphibia; order Caudata; family Salamandridae; genus Lissotriton; species Lissotriton vulgaris. Next base: position 1,058,612,038 of record NC_141693.1, on the reverse strand, counting down.
CTACTCTCCTTCCGACATAGTTTTTCATATTCACAGCATGGTGCATTCTTTAGTTGTTCAAACTCCAGAAGAGCAAAGCAGAAAGTCGGTAGATTTTACCCTCCAACTTCTCTTCCCTCGCTACATAATTTGAGTCAGAAAGTTGTTTCCTTGAAACTATTGGCACATTCGAAAGAAAGCAATTTTGCAGCAGATAGCCACATATTAAGTCAAAGTTGACCCCAACAGTCTGTTTTGTCCTGGCTGCGTTCTGGTTATGATATTCCCTAACATCTGATGGCGTCCCTATCAGAAACCATGTCACTTTTTAAAAGAGAAGGGCTTCAGTGGCAGGGACCATGCTAATAAGCAATCGAGTGTGTGGTTCCGTTCCATTTTCTATCCGTAGATAGGGCAGCACAGATCCCTTACCTAACCACTGCAAATTAGCTAGAGAACTGGAGGATGATTGTTGTAGCAAGTGGCTTAGGCCAGCTTCAGTTGTATACTTCAAGTGCTGGCAAAATACATCTTGTAGTATGCGGAGGGAGCAATGCGAATTGATACTGCTTAAGTAAAATGTAAATTACGCTTACATTTAGAATGGTTGCTTGATAATTTACAACACTTTATTGTAATAATTTCTTGTTGTTTTCAGAATCTATAATTATGGGAGGCCATGATGCTGGAACACACCACCAGTTCACTGGAATCGCAAGATATTTCAATTCGTACACAATAATAGGCAGAAGGAACGTATGTATCTTGCATTATGCAATGGAGATGCTTTTTGTTTTTTAATTGTTAATTATTGAGAATTGTGTATACCATGAAAGACAGACATACCCAATTAGTCACAAATAAACAGTTTACAAAAAGTGTCAAGCAGCAGAGCATTGCATGTGGGGTGTGCTAAAGATACAATGCGCTTTGCTGGCCATAATCCAGTGAGGGTGGTGAGTTAGCGTTGTCGCTGGTAGGGGGTACTTTAGGCAGTGTAACCAGTGGTGACTGCCTTGTCACAGCGATCTGCACCGGTGCAGTAACACGCTCAACATAGTTTCCTACGGAGGCGACACCCAGCTCATCCTCTCACTCACGAGAAATCCTGATGACACCAGATTCCGCTTCCAGGAAGAAATGCAGAATGTGGCAGCATGGATGAAGAACAGCTGCTTGAAGCTCCACTCAGAGAAGACCGAGGTCCTTATCCTCTGACCCTGCACCTCCACCTGGGACAACAACTGGTGGCCCACTGCCCTCGGAAATCATCCCACACCTACAGCCACGCTTGGAACCTTGGCATCATCCGCGATTCCTAGCTCTCCATGAACCGGTAGGTCAACACCGTCGCTTCAAGTAGTTTCAACTTCTTCCGTAAGACCTTCAAATGGATCCCCCCTGACTGCAGAAAGACAGTCACCCACGCACTCCTAGCCAGCAGACTGGACTACGGCAACGCCCCGAACACATGACCCAACACCTTCGAACCTTCCACTGGCTCCCCATCGAGAAGAGGGTCACCTTCAAACGCCTCACCCACGCCTACACATCTCTCAACATTGGACCCCAATACCTCAACGAGAGAGTATCATTCCACGCACCCAAGAGGAACCTCCGCTCTGCTGCCCTCACCCAGGCAGAAATACCCTGAATCCGCAGAAACAGAACCGGCATGAGCGCTTTCTCCTACATCGCAGCCAAGACCTGGAACGAGCTACCTTTGAACAACAGACGCTTCCCCACCCTGCACACGTTCAAGAAGGACCTCAAGACCAGGTTCTTCAGCTGATCCAGAGCCGCTCCCCCTCCCTTACCCCCAGCACCTTGAGACCCTCACGGGTGAGTAGGGCGCTCTATAAACCCCCTGATTGATTGACTCTGGGAGGCAATGGTGGGCAGTCATTGAGTACGGCAGCCGCAGGTCCGAGTCTGGTTCCAGGGCCAGTAATCTGACATCCCATCCTGTAATTTGTGTGCCCTATTTGGCCTGATAGCACCATCGTTGCATCACGTCATCTCCACCCTATGTCAGACAACTGAGCTCCTGCTTCCACACAGGTATCTGAGAGAGGAGAAGCCCTCTCCATTGCATCGCGACGCTCACTTTTTCAGGCCTAGAGCCAGGTAGATAAGTTTGTTCCCCGCTTTGTCCGCCTTTGAGTGGGGGATTAGGCTCAGCAGGCATGTTTCTAGAGTGTTGTGGTACCTGCCTATTATATATGTGATGCAGTAGTAGACGTAAGTCCAAAATGCCCACAGTGGAGTCCACTACCACGTCATGTGGTAAAAACCTGCATGGTCAGTGAAACCAGTGTTCAATACAAAAATGGGAACCTCAAGAGGACGATATTTAACGGGGTCCAGTGTACATGTCCAGTCAACCATATATCACAAAGGTACAAAGTTCCCCGGGGAGTAATAACAATGTGTGTGTCTAAGGGAGGAGAGCAAAGGCAGGGAACAAGTGTTCCCTTATTGGAACTAGAAGACCTCACACATCCAGTTAATTAGATGTCATGCTTCATCATTGGTCTCCTGCTCCTCGTCAGACTGGCGCTGCAATGTCCGACGGGCGCCGAAGAGGCGCTCTTTGTTGGAGTTCTTTTGTTCCAGCCAATAATTGAGTACATGTGAGGAAAAAATGTAATATGCAGCGACAACATTCCTGAAGAACAGGTAGAACCTACCCGTACTTTAAGACACTCACCTTCTGAGGGAACATCTTCGGGAATCCAACAGGTGACATATATCGGTGATGAGATGCCAAGGGTTAATACTGTTATGTCTGCTGCATTGGGGACTTCGGTTAAGCTTGTCAGTTGGAATGTAGCTGGGGTTGCCAGCAATTTGAGGGATCCTGACTGGGCTGCATTTATGGAATCCTTTGATTTTTGCTTACTTCAGGAAACATGGGCAGTCGACACTCCCCATAGGGTGGGCTACAAGACTTTTGGTATTGGAGCAATCCCATCTAGGAGTGGTAGGCCGTCTGGGGGTCTCCTGATCTGGGCAAAAATCAATCTAAGGGTTAACATCGAGGTGATAGACACAAATTCCGCAGATATCCTAGCACTAAAAATAATAACCTCCAATGGGAATAAATTATTCCTAATAAATATCTATAATAGGCCAGCCCCGTCATCAAAGGAATCCCCGACTGTTCTTAAGTTGGATTGCTTTTTGAGGGGGTTGGATCCTGGGGAGGATTTGGTAATCTTGGCTGGGGATCTGAATTGTAACTATGAACCTGTGTTGGGCATAAGTGAGATTTTTGAGGAGGAAGATCAGGCAAATAACATCCCCCTCCTCGGGAGCAACAAATCGGTGAAATGTTCCATTCTGGCTCTTCAACTGATCAAATTATGTACAGAGCATCACCTTAGGGCCTGTAACGGTCGGCTACCTTCTGACACCTTAAAAAAACCAACCTTCAGTAGGAACACATATAGGAGCAACTTGGATTTTGCGATAGTTTCTATCCCTCTTTGGTCGTATCTTATAGATCTTGAAATAATGGAGAGGGCAGAAAGTGATCATTTTCCATTAAACTTGACACTAAACGCTGCATTATTTAGCGATCCTTCTTCACCACTCTCCCTGGAGGAGGGTGTTGGGGATGGTAATGATATTCATATCAGTAACAACAGGAGATCGCTAAAATGGCCATTTATTTTGGATCATGGTGATATCTTGAGCGAAATATACTCACTTTTCGCTGGGACTTTTGCTAGATATCTGAGCCTAACTCCCGAGGAGGAAGCAAAAACCCCTTTTTTGGCCATACATCAGGAGTTTTTCCAAAAATTAAAATTACTGGTAACTAAAATGTCTAAAAAACCCCAGCAGAAAACTCAGAATCTGTCTCATAGTAAGCCTTGGTATGACAGATCCTGTAGAGAGTCCAAGAGGGAACTGTTAATTGCTATTAAATCTAAGTCGCAATTGGATGTTAAAAAAGCTAGAAGTAACTATAAAACTGCCCAAAGGATATCGAAAACTGCGTGGGAGGAAGAAAAGTGGGCGGAATTACTGATAGCTGCAAGATCACACGACACTGTAGCTTTCTGGAAGTTGATAGCAAATGGGAATAAGGTAGGAAGGGTGGTCAAAGATACTTTTCTAGACGAGCAAACCTGGGTAACCCATTTTACAAATTTGTATAGGAAATATGACGATCCTTATACAGTATCCACTGCAGCAAGTCCCGAAATTCCAGTAGATCCGCTTGTCTTTACCTTGGGGGAAACTGAGTTGGCTATAAGCCAAGTAAAAACTGGGAAAGCCCCAGGTTTGGACAAAATCCCCGGGGATCTTTACAAGCATGACTTGAAAATATGGGCACCATATATCAATTACCCATGCAACAAACTATCTTACAGCTTAGAATTTCCTGAAAGCTGGAAAGGAGCTGAAATTGTTTTAATATATAAAAAAGGAGACAGGAAGGATCCCTGTAATTATCGTCCAATAAGCTTAATGGACATCCTTCAGAAAATTTACTCACGCCATATTTTAGTACGAGTGAGTAACTGGTTGGATGAAAATTCATTCTTGACTAAATTTCAAGCCGGGTTCAGAACTAAAGTCAGCACTATAGATCAGTGCTTCAGATTCTGCTGCCTCTATTGGAAGTACGTAAAGATAAAGAAGGCCCACTTATATGTTGCCTTTGTTGACTTAAGGGCAGCATTTGATTTGGTCCCACGTGATCTTCTGTGGAAGACGCTGAGTGCAGCGGGTATGCCAAACAATATAGTAGCTCAAATTATAAAATTACATGAGGGGAACTTTGCGAGAATTAGATGGGGACAAAATGGCGAACTATCACGGAAAATCCCAATCGAACGTGGAGTTCGTCAAGGATGTGTTTTGGCCCCCACGCTCTTTTCTATTTTCGTGAACGATATTCCCTCATACTTAGAAAGATGCAAAAATGATGCACCTAAATTGAATGGCGAAAGAGTAGCATCTCTATTGTTTGCTGACGATACTATTCTGATATCGCAAACAAAAAATGGCTTGCAGACTTTACTGAATACTTTTAATGATTATTGTAGTCAAAAGGGGCTAGAGATTAACGTAAAGAAAACGAAATACATGGCCCTTAATCCAACCAAACCTGACAAGGGTTGCTTAACCTTAAAAGGGACAAAGCTGGAATCAGTGTCTCACTTTTCTTATTTAGGTGTGACGCTAGATTGCAACTTTACGTGGAAAGCACAATTGGAAAAAAGCAAACTGTTATTTGCTCAGAACGTCAAACCAATACTCAGAGAGCAAAGCTTAAGCACCAGTAAAGCGGTGCGTCCAGTTATGGAACTTTTTAAATTCAAGGTTCAATCATCAGTGCTATATGGCGCTGAATTGTGGGGGCCAGATTCCAAGGAGACCTTTAGTATCCACGATAACAACTTTATGCGAAGCTTGGTAAGGGTTCCGAGAGGAACCCCATTAGTACCCCTGCAATTGGACCTCGATTTTAAAAGAACAGATCATCAAGTCCTTATTAGACCGCTTATGCTCTGGGTAAGATTGTGGCACGTTTCTGAGCTTCAAGCTTACAGAGAAGGGCTGACAGAGATCATGGCGTTGGATAGTAACAAAATAATCCCTTGGCTTACACACGTCAAGACTTGGCTTAACCTTATAGGCCTGAAACATTTTTGGGTGCATCCCGAGCTGTTACCATCTAATCCCAAATTAGTCCTGAAAAAAGCTTTCTGGTCCTATGTAGCAAATATGACTGTAAACATTAGTACTAGTGGCTCATTAATCTCAAAATTCCTAAGTTTTAAGGACGAACCCTTTTATGAGTCCTTTATGGACGAAATAGAGCCCCCACTTGCCAAAACACTATTTCTAAAGTTTAGATATGGAAATCTTTTATTAAAATCAACTTTGGCTCGTTGGGCAAGGAACCGTGATCCATCGGCTGAGGTATTGGACGAAGTTTGCTCACTTGTGAAAACAACCAAATAGAGAATGAGCAGCACATTCTTTTCTTCTGTCCTATCTACGCCAATGAAAGAAAAAGATGGATCAAACCGATATGCCTTTTATTAGGCTTGAGGTCCTGCCATCAGGCTCTGAGAATTCTGACTACTAACACTTCTCAACAGATAATATTCAGTGTTAGTAGATTTCTACTCTCTATTTGCTACCGTAGGAAAAAAATGGGCCATCAGTTGTGAAATCGAACTTTTTATAATTTTGGTCTTGTTTTATGGAACTGAATTTGTTCATATTAGTACTAAGAGCACTACAAAATTGAATTTGCTTATAGAACTACTGTGGTGTCCTCCTGTCTCATATGATTTTTATTGTCATGCTCCAAGTATTTATCAATGTGTTGCACAGTTATATAGAATGTTTACTCTTTTAATGATTGTTATTCATTTTTTTTAAAACTGTAATGTTTAAACTGTTCTTTTATGGCGTAATGCCGAAATAAAGATTTGAATGAGTGCATGTGAGGGGTCTGGTGAAAGTGTAGTCGTGAAGGTGGGGTGATTTAAAATTAGGTGCGTCAGTCCACAAATACTTTTATTCGCGTGGCTGGCTCCCTAGGTTAAAAGGGTGGGAGGGGAGATGGGGACTGTAAGGGGCACAGTGGGCTACCTCAACCCTCTAGAGTGGTCGACATGTTTCTTGCCTAACTGGCAATTCTTCAGGACCTAAAAGTGCTTGGTACTACTCGGTGAATAGAACAGATAAATAAAGATGAAAAATACAACCTCTCTGGGTCAGTAGGGAGGCAGGCCAGAAGGTCCTGCTCTATCAAGGTGACCCCAGGAGTGTCCCTAGTGGACCCCGCAGTCTGTTCCCATGGGGCTGCTTAGTGAGGTATGATTCCTCTAGCAGGAGCAGCCCGGGTCTAGAGACCTACCCACACGTCTAGCGCTCCAGCGGTAGCGCGGAACAGCGCCAGTCTGACGAGGAGCAGGAGACCAATGATGAAGCATGACCTCTAATTAACGGGATGTGTGAGGTCTTCTAGTTCCAATAAGGGAACACTTGTTCCCTGCCTTTGCTCTCCTCCCTTAGACACACACATTATTACTCCCCGGGGAACTTTGTACCTTTGTGATGTACAGTGAAACCAGTGTGTCATAGTGACAAATATCCTGTGCAGCCGTGAGGGGGGTCAAGTATGTGCAATGGCCATAATTTAACTGTAACAATTCCAGGTGCATGTTTCTCAAGATCTGAGGAATGCAGCTCAAAATGTGGTGCTAGTCTGAATCCGAAAAATCAATCCGTAAATACTGACTCCAGCAGCGTCATAGTCTGGGTAGCGATGGGCCCTCAGTCTGTCCCAGTGCCCTGTACACGTTTGTTATCTATTCTTTGTGGAACTCCACATACGCAGTGTCTGCAGAACAGGGTTACTGGCAGTTTCCACTTCCGTATCACCACCTAAATTCTCTCGAAGCGCTGCATGTGCCAGAAACTTCCCCGGCGGGATAGCTACTCCTTGCAGAGCTCCACGAATGTGAGGGTGACCCCTGCCACGATAAATTGTCCCTTTGTCGTGATAGAAGTGCATATCCACTGCAATCAATAAACCGTCTCTCAACCTTTGTGAAGTTGGTCAAACAAAGAGGGACATCCGGCATGTAACCACCCTGAGCAGAAGTGGTAACTGCGCATCACGGTAGGCCGTCCTTAAGATGTCTCTGTGTAACGTCGTCTCGGGCTGCGCCTCCTCCAAAGCAGTCCATGTCATTGGCTATTTTTATTGTCCGCCAGCTAGTACAGTTTGTAGTACAACACCCCTAGATCTCAGACCTCCGTGGGCAAAAACAATTGCCCAGGGCCACCTATTGCGTGCCTGAGATCCAGACGGCGTTGAGTTTGAGGTCCCAGAACATTGGTCAAGGGAACTAACAAGGGATTGTTGGTGAATAGGTACAGAAGGCACATCAAGGCCACCATTTTCACTAATGGTTGTACTGGAGCTGCATTTATGAAAGTGATGGCACTGGCATCTTTTGGCTAGCATGTTCTTTCAGTGACACATGGTTCGGGTTTAGTGTTCTAAAAACAAAAGGCACTTTTTAATGTACTAGATTAACGCCACCTGCCAACAGCAACCTGAAGACAACTTCATGATGTGATTTAGTGTGCGCAGATGTGTGGACTCGAGAGGTGTTCTCAAGAACATTGCAGTGTTTCTTTGGTACAGTTTAAATTGGTGATGTTTTGTAATGAAATCAGGATAGTAATCTGACTACATCAAATGGTTTGCCATGCCTCCTTCACTGTACACTGGCAGCACTTAACTATCTACTGATCACCCATGATTCTTAAAGTAACTTCATGTAGTAAATGTTATCCTTTTTACAGTTCTTTCTTTTGGCTTCATCACTTCATTTTGAGCTTCAAAAACGAGTTGGGAGGGGCCGCGGGACTAGAGTAACAGATGGCGTATATAGTTTGTATCTCCTGGAATTAAAATGCTGGGTAGCGGTTTGGCAGGTACCAGTCACAACAAGCCGCTTCTGTACTGGGAGGACCTGTTCAGTACTCTTTCAATGTTAGCCTTGAAGTATAAATTATATATATTTACATAATATTGGAGGTACTTCAAGCATCTAAAAAAGATGGATTTGTTCTTTAGAAGTTAACTCCCCCCACAAATTGAAATGAGAGATCTCAAACTACACATATGCTACAGTAGTACCTTTTTGACTTGGGGAAAGCTCACAGTGCTTAACAAGCTAATAAGAAATAAAATGCTTTGACACAGAACTAGAACCATAGAAACTAGCATAGAGTAGCTGCTATGAACATGGCTGCTTTTGACTGGCCAAAGTAGATCGCATAACAGTGAGCAAGAAATCTACCTTACTATACTGCAAGAATCCAAACTATTACTAAACGAATGCTGGCACTAAAGGGAAATGTGAATAAAGAAATTGTGCCTGTATGAAGTAATTTTTTTTAACATATTTGCCGGGGGTGGTTTAAAAATACAGCCAATAGCCATGTCCTTTAAAGTACATTTGACTAAATACCCAGTTGTTTTTTTCTTACCGAACACAGTAACCTTAGCGCACGACTACTTAATGTACGTTTTCATTGGCAACCACTTGATAGTAATACCAACATTAGAAGTGCTCAAGGACTCTGGTGAGTTCTCCTGAGGCCAGATGTGTGCTGGCCTGAAGTTTTCTCCAGTGTTGTCTCAGGATCCCAGCAGTGAGCGACATATATTCCATCATGTCATGTTGTCTCTCTGCAGGTGAGGGGTGTGGGGTGGGGGGGGGTTAGATCTGTCCTGTCCCCAACAACTTCACTACTCTGTGTACGAATGTCAGGCACTGACCTCCACTACGTTGGTTTGAAAATGAAAAATCCCCTGGCGGGCAGACATCTGTGGACCATGCTAGAGGTCCAGCATTTCCCTCTGCCCAAATAGTGGGAGAAGATTGCGGCCTTTATTAAGTCTGTAGCACCTGCTTTCCAAATCTATGAAGCCAAGTCCCTGGGGACAGCCCTCTAATATCAACAAATGGCCTTCGATCTGAAAATACATTTTTGCGAACCCTGTCCCTTTTTCCATACCTGTACCCACTCGTATCCCGTATCTCTGGACTTGGGTGTCAAAGGGGTTGAGGGTAAATAAAGCCAGGTTGTTCCTGCTATTGTACTGGAGGAGAATTTGGACCATTCCTGAGCTTGCCCATTATGCTGCTGTACTGAAGAATGCTATCAAGGCAGACTGCACTAATAAGATCTTTTGGTTTTTGAATATCAAAAGGATGTTTCCCTAGAAATGCTGATTTCCTTCTAAAATGTCTGGCTAAGCACAACGGCCAGTTGATACTGCCTGTTAGCATTATCCGTTTTAAGTAGATCGTTGGGGATCATATGGCGGAAAGCCAAACGAAAGCGCCGCCACCGCCAAGAGTCTTGAAGGGGAGAAGACACCTACCTGCACTTGCCGCCACCGCCAAGAGTCGAAAAGGTACCGGACTCCGCGCCGCCGCTCCGGGAGGACTACAACTCCCGTCAGGCCTCGCGGCGGCGCGTCCTGAGTGACGGCAGACGCGCCAGAGAGCACGAAAGGGAAGGATAAAGGCACCAGAACCCCCGCGTCGCGGGACGCCCGGGGCTAAGCCCGGGCAAAGGGCGGGCCCTCAACGGCACGAGTAGGCCAGGCTAGGCCACCCCCCTAAAAATTACTTCATTGTGCACCAGGGAGTCACTTTTTCATGACAGTCTACTGTGAGCAGTGGTGTTACTGACGCTGGTGGACTGCCTCCTGAGCCCTAGTTATCCAGACGGGGGTCGGTAAGCAGGCTGCAAGCTACTATCGAATCGCCTGGGAAAAGGAGGGGGCCCACGTGGAAAAGTTAATAGCGGACAAACACACCGACTCACCTGGAAAGGAGTCAGCTGGACATCGGCACAAGTTTGGAAGTAAGACTTTTTGTTTTAGCTTTGAGAACTATACCTTGCTATCTTATTTAGTTGTGGGTGCTAGACTATCGCACACCTTGCATAATTATGCGTAAAAGAAATCATCACATGGCATCCGAAACACCAAAGAACACTATGGAAAACTACCTTGTCCAAGTGGTCAGTAAAATAAACAGCGAACGCAGACAATCGTTAGGTCTGTCCCAATCACCTATTCTTCCTCCCATGAGCCCACCCACTTCCTCGCAAATCAATGAGTCTGTTATTAGACTCTAACAACTATAACCATGCAACAGTTTCCCCAGTAACTGTTAACATTGATGTCAGCACAGCGAATGTGGGGGACATTGAACAACATGTGGACAATAACCCAGATGCACAGGTTGTCATTGAGCTTGAAGGAAACGATGAAAAAGAAGATGCGGAGGACGAACCACCGGCTAAACAATCCTCAAGGGCTGTTAGAGCCTGTCGCAGATTGCAAAGTAAACGTGGGGGGGCACGTTCAGGAAAAAATAAGGTCACATCACCACCAAAGTCAAAAAGTACCTGCCAGACTAATGAGGAAAACAATTCGAGGGACATATTGGGCGAGGACTTAATGTCTAAAATAGCGGAACTGTTAGAAATAAAACTTCAGACAATTATTAAGCCACTTATCAGTAAGATTGATAAACTTTCTGCAGAGATAAAGAAACTTGGAAATACACAAAATGTCTTAGCAGATGCAATAGGCAATGCCTTAAGTAATGCCAATAAAGGCCAGGAATCCCCAAAGGAAGACAATGAACTCAGGGTAACACCAGATGCTACCCCATTAGGAGAAATTCCCTTAGAATGCCCGCAAACTGGTCATATTAACAACTTGCCAACAGATGCCCCAACTGTCCGATTAATTGATCCACCACATGTTACAGTGCCCCCTAGTTTTGAAGAAAACCAAATACAATTTGCAGTTGAAGCAGCACCGCTGGTGCTAGTGCTAGCCAACACACCAACCCTATCACCGGACCAAACTGAGTCAGCTTCATCACTAAAAAGCAAGGCACTATACTGGCTGTCAAATAACATGAGGATAGCACAGGGGGGCGAACAGCGGCTGGCTGACGAAATTAAAACAGCAAGGAGGGTTGGTTGGATAGGAAATAAGCAAAAAAAAAATGGAAGGGCGACTGTGTGATATTAAATTTCTCAACCCCAGCTGCTCTTCCCGATATTCTATCAAATATCCTTCCACCACAAAAGAGAAGTAGCTCTATAATCCCTCTCGCACTAGAATTTTTCTATAATGAGTCACAAAAGGCCAATAATCAAAAACCCCGGAAACCAGTTTGGTCAGTGAGAGATAATGGTTGGGGAGGGGGACTACCAGCCTATGACACAAACTACGCTCCCCAAAATAGGGCAGGTGTATGGCTAGCAAACCAACACAATACTCCTCGCAACACTATCCTAGGGCAAAACTGGAACCAAATGGGCAGACGAGGGCTTGGTATATTAGCTAATAACTGTGGGCCTCTAGGAAATATCAATTACAATGGAGGATGGCCAGGCATGCAGCAGAATGTATTGTACCCTAATACCCCAGCACCTACAGGTAATGTTGACTATAATGGAGGATGGCTGGGTTCACACCAGAATCCACCCTTTCCCACTACCCCCGTACCCAGATGGAATGCCCATATAAATGGCTGGGGTTTTGGGGCCCCATCCTATAACTGGGGAGTCAGCACCTCAAATAGGTTTGAAGCATTAGCTGGCCTAGCTGATTGCGACTGACTTGAGGGAGGGGCTACGACAACATCATGCAGTACAAACCATCACACATACCCTAGGTTGCATCTTGAAGTTGAACCAAAGCAGATTGCACCTATTAAAATCTTGCAACAGCCATTGCATTCTGCTGACATACTGGCACAACAATCGCACTTAGATACAACTGGGGGAACTGCACCATGCCAGGTGGTAGAGAAATTAGGTGTTTTAGGAAGCACAAAAATCATCTGCTGGAACATCGCGGGTCTGAAAAAAAATCTTCCAGATCCGTCATGGCATGACTATCTGGCTAGTGGGGATCTAATTATGTTTTCAGGAGACCTGGGGGCTTGAAAACTACTTTAAGGTTGACTATAGGTCTTTTTTCATACCCGCAGTAAATACAAATGGGGGGAGACCCTCTGGCGGATTAACAATTTGGGTGAAAATCACAGGCTTGTCCTTTAAGCAAATTGATACAAATAATCCCGACATCCTATTACTTGAGTTAAAAAATACTAAGGGTTACAGCATTTACGTGATCAATATCTACAGCAGACCACATCGATCATGTAAAGAATCAACAGTTGTAACCCATCTGAGTAATCTTGTGGCGGGGTTTGATCAAAATGCACAAATGATTATAGGTGGTGATTTTAACAGAGGTTTTGAACCCATAATAGGTCTAGAAGACATCTATAAGGACGAGGACAATGCCAACAACATTCCCTCAGTAGATACGAACCACAAAGTACCTTGCACAGTGAGTGCCTTACAATTACTGAATCTGACATTAGAATCTGGCCTACGTGCATGTAACGGGCGGTTGCCATCAGACTGCCCCAGTAGACCAACATTTACCAGAGGGATACACTCTAGCCACCTAGATTACCTACTAGTCTCCCTGAACTTGTGGCCTATGACCATCGATCTAATGGTGGATGATCGCACGGAAAGCGACCACTATCCTCTGATCCTATCTGTCCAAACTGAGATGTTTAAAACCCTTGACAAAAGTGCTAACAACACAATGTCCTTGCCACAGGATCCCCTAGTGGCAAATAACCGTAGGTCACTGAAATGGCCAGTGGTATTAGACAATTCTAATACCCTTAGTCAAATTTATAATGTATTTGTGAAGCATATGTCTTCTCTCTTAGATAACAATACTGTCATCCAAAACCCTAGTTTGATAGAATCCCATGAACATCTAATCAACCAACTTGGCGGGATCCTGACCAGGGCGGTAAAAAGATCACATAACGCCCAAAAGAGTAAACAAACTGGGATCACCTGGTATAACCAGGACTGCCGGAAAGCCAAGTCAGACTTAATTACAGCGGTCAGGGGGGGTTCAACGGATACCGTGAGAACTAAGAGAGCCCAGTACAAAAGAATTTTACTAAAGGCCAAGAAAGAGTGGGACGAAAGGGTTTGGTCCGATTTGTTGGACGCATGTAAGCGCAAAGACCAGACCTCCTTCTGGAGCCTCATCGCTAGAGGTACCAGGGGGGTGACAGAATGTAAAGACAAATTTTTAGAGGAAAAAACATGGGTCGAGCATTTTACCTTGTTATATTCCTGTGGAAGTTCAGGTGAGAGTGGAGGTTGGGATAGTTTGCAGGCCTCTTTGGCCGCGCATGATGAACCCCTTTTTTTACTTTAACAAACTATTTCAGCAATCAAGGCAGTTAAACCAGGGAAAGCACCAGGCCCTGATAGAATACCAGGTGATCTCTGGAAACATGAAAATTACATCTGGGCTCCTTATATCAATTTATTATTTAATGATATTGCTCGAGGAGCTCCTATTCCGGAAACCTGGAAGGGGCGGAGATTGTAACTCTGTTCAAGAAGGGTGATAGGTCAAATCCTTCGCATTATCGGCCTATCAGCCTAATTGACGTGTTGCAAAAAATCTTCGCACGACAGGTTCTTGGTCGGCTCACCTCTTGGATTGAAGAGCACTCTATTTACACAAAATACCAGGCAGGGTTTAGATGCAAGATAAGCACTGTAGACCAGGTTTTTAGATTTTTATGTTTGGTCTGGAAATACACCATTATAAGGAGTTCCCACATATACGTGGCGTTTGTTGATTTGAAGGCAGCTTTTGACATGGTTCCCAGGGCAGCCCTATGGAAGACATTAAATAGAATGGGTGTCCCTGGAAATATCCTTCAAATTTTAATCAGACTCCACGAGAATAACTACGCACGAGTCAGATGGGGACCGAATGGAGAAGTCACTGAGAAAATAAAAATAGCAAAAGGGGTAAGGCAAGGGTGCGTAATGGCACCTACCTTATTCTCTTTATACGTCAATGACATCCCCGATACTCTTTTGGGCTGCGAGCATGACTCTCCCAAATTGAGCGGGCAAGCCGTTCCGGCATTACTGTTTGCAGACGACACAATCTTAATCTCTCAGACACATAGGGGGCTCCAAAACCTTTTAAATACATTTAGTCTGTATTGCCATGACAAGGAATTAGAAATTAATTCCTCAAAAACAAAAGTTATGACAATCCACCCCCATAAAGGTTTTAACAAGGTTTTTAAGATAAACAACGAACCTATTGAAGTCCCAAATTTTAAATACCTGGGTATTATTTTAGATACTGATGTTACATGGAAAACACAACTGGAGAACTCAAAACTAAGGCTAACTCAAAACCAGGTTCCAATCTTAAAGAAGCATAAGAATAGCCATTTCAAAGCAGTCTCACCAGCTATTGAATTATTTAAATACAAAGTGCAATCATCTTCACTTTATGGTGCGGACCTTTGGGCCTATGCTTTAAAGGATACTTTCCGAGTGAGGGAAAATTCCTTCATCAGGCAACTTCTAGGGATACCTGGGTCAACTCCACTGACACCAGTACTATGGGACCTTAATTTCAGGCGTACTGAAGATTATGCTGCTCTTCGTCCGCTGCTCTATTGGGTCCGTTTATGGTCCACTGAAGAGCTGGCTGATTATAGAGAAGCACTGCAAGAGATATTGGCCATAAAGAATACCACGCATCTGCCATGGCTAGAGTACCTCAAAAAATGGTTTGAAAAATTAGGGTTAAGTGACTTTTGGTTTGACCCTGATTCTCTTACATTCAGCTCAAAAAAGATCTTGAAGCAAAGGTACTGGGACTACATCAGAGACTCAGTGCTTACAAACCCCAGAACAGGGACCCTAACCTCGAAGTTTTTTTAAACTAAAATGAACATGCAACTAGAGCCCCTCATGGATGAAATTCATCTTCCATTGGCTAAAAGCCTATACTTAAAGTTTCGGTACAGTATCTTGCAATTAAAAGACAGAACAACTAGCTGGAACTGTAACAAGGGGCTTATTGGGGCCGTTGGGTCTGATATCTGTGAGTTCTGTGAGTTTGGGATGAAAGAGGATGAGTCTCATGTTCTATTTATATGCCCAGCATACCTTAAAGCAAGGAAAAAATGGCTTAAGCCAATCTGTAACAGGTTAGGCCTTAGACAAATTAAGATTGGACTCAGAATATTTAAAGGAGATTCTGCACAACCAATTGTGTTTAGCCTAAGTCGTTTTCTCCTATGTGTAGCCTTGATTAGGAAGAAGAAAAATCAAAAAACCTAAATGTAATGGACTATTTTATCATGTTATTGATTCATTCTACTATAGTGCTGCTTGCTCTACTGCTATGGTGTTTACCTTTTGTAACAGAAACAGATGTCTAATTTATTATTTTATTAATATGTATATTTACTCAGTGTTCTTTATAGAAGAGGGACCGACCAAGATCTAGCCAACCCCAAAGCAGATGGTCTGGAAAATGTATCACATTTTTTACGTATTTTGTGCAAATGAGATGTGATGATATTTTTACCCACTGTTGTTTTTTTTACTATGTATTGTAATATGATGTGTTATGATTTTAAAGTATTGTATCTTACAAGGTTTTTTAAACCGAATAAAGATTGAAATGAAATGAAATGAAATATGGCGGAAACCCTCATTTCCCAAACATAGGGATTGGAAGAAATTTAGCCAAGAAACGCTTGAGCTGGCCTTGAAACAGGCAGACCCTCCGTTAAGACGGACCCTCACGGAGGCTTGGGAAGTGTATGTAGACTGGCTGACCACAGCATTAGATAAAGTGGCACCATGGACAAACAGGGCCCCAGCACGGCGTACTAAATCTGCCCCATGGTTTAATGAGGAATTAAAAGCAGCCAAATCCGCTTGTAAAGATCTAGAACGTACATGTGTAAAGATTATGATTCCGCCCACAAGCTGCAATATAAGAACAGTATGAGGAAGTATCACAAATTGATAAGGAAAGTGAAAAGAGCATTTTTAAGGGTGAGAATTGAGTCAGCCGAGAATTCTTCCAAGGAATTATTCTCAATATATAAGGAGCTGACGGTGCTCAATAGGACAGTGGCCCAAGACTCTTTCTCCGAAGAGGTCTGTGAGTCTATAGCGGACCATTTTGTGAAGAAGGTGGAGAAGATATATGCATCCTTCCCCACAGGGGCGGGTAAAGATATATCAGACACTGGCAGCAGGATTAGGAAAACAGTGGTAAAATACATGAATTGTTTTAAGGTCCCTCCAAGATTGGAATTACGCTTAGCATTCAATCAGGATCTCCCGCAGACGCTGCTCCGCCTAAGGTTCTTAGGAACCAGCTGGAATTCCTGATTACCCATAAAAGACACATGGCCTCTCTCTCCTTTCAGGAAAGCTATGTGCCAGATGACTGGAAAAGGGCACAGGTAATCCCTATAAAAAAGAAAGCAAATCTAAATATATCTGAATTAGAGAATCTCCGGCCTATTTTACTCCTTCCTTTCTGTATGAAAGTAGTGGAAAAAATAGTCCGGCTAATGAAATTTATGGAAGAAGGCCATCTTCTCCACTCTTCCCAATCTGGCTTTAGGGCACGCCACTCAACGGAAACTGCCCTTCTCTTTTCCACAGAAATCCTCCGGCACAAAGTGTATGAGGGAGAGACAGCTGCCTTAGTATTGCTTGACCTGAGTGCGGCTTTTGATATTTTGGCACACTCCCTGCTATTAGCTCGTCTCAGTGAGGTCGAAGTGGAGGGATAGGCTTGCAATTGGCTTTGCTCATTCCTTGCAGACAGGAGCTTCCAAGTTCATTGCCCTCCGTTCAAATCCACACCGCGGTGTTTAAAGCAGGGGGTCCCACAGGGCTCTATTTTGAGCCATACATTGTTCAATCTTTATATGGAGCCCCTTGCGAGGATTGTGGAATCATACGGTGTGGAAATTGTTTCCTATGCCGACGATACCCAATAGGTGATCACCTTATCTCAAAGTCCCGCTGAGGCGGCAGCCAATTCCTCCGCCTGTCTAACTGCTTTAGCTGGCTGGATGAACAACAATTGCCTCCGCCTGAACGGAAATAAAACCGAGCTGTTAGTGATCGGAAAAAGGCCATCTATTTGGTCGTCGGCCTGGTGGCCCCCGGAACTAGGCCTTACACCCACCCCATCCGACCTTGTGAGGAACTTAGGTGTTCACCTGGATACTGATCTCTCGTTTGAACAACACATTGGAATCATGTCAGGCAAATGTTATGGCATTCTGAAAGCCATTCGTAAAGTCCTAGATCTTCTCCTCATTAAAACAAGGAAAACGCTGCTACACGCCTTAGTCACTCCGCATCTGGACTATGGGAATTCTTTGCTTATTGGTCTTAACAAAAAAGGAATCCAACAACTCCAATGTGTTCAAAACGCAGCTGCTAGACTTTCTTAATTTGCTCAGAAAACATCAGGGAAACTAGCTTTAGCGACTCTCCACTGGCTCCCTATACGGGAACTATCCTGTTTAAGACCATGTGTATAGCGCAGCGCATTGCAAAAGGCAAAGCCCCGGTTTATTTACAAAACTTGCTGACCATCTACCATCCCAAACACATCCTGAGGTCTCTGTGCAGTATGCAATTCCATGTTCCGCGAAGTCACAAAGCGCGGATGGGAGGTCGTTCGTTTAGCTACTTAGCTGGTAAACAGTGGAGCGCTTTGCCTATTGAACTCCGGATGGAGTCCTCGGAAACTAGGTTTCGTCTGAAACTTAAAATTAACCTCTTTCCGAGGAATTAACTCTGGAGGTGAGTCCTCCGTCCTTCGCCTGTCTCGGGTTGCTTGAATTTCTGCTTTTTTCCTGGACTGTAACCATAGCGCGGGGACACACTGAACCTAGTGTAACCATGCGCTCTACAAATGAAATTATTATTATTATTATTGATACTTGTAAAGCTTCCAGTGCCACTTTGTGACGAGAATTCCTCGATTTTAAGTCCTTGAGTTGTTCTGGGATCATATTACAGTACCGTACTGATGGACAGTAAGCTATATTTCCAAATTAGAGTGAATACTCCAAAGCTGAAATCTTTTACTTTGAAGTGGTTCTTATGGAATCTTCCTACTGCCCAGTATACAACCTTTCTAAGGAACCCGCCCCTCATGTTTTCTTTGCATGCCCTGTTTACGAACGCCCTCGTTGCTTCTGCCTTAAGCCTATGTGCCGGCAGCTGGGTACATGCAGGCACTTAACTGCTCTTCGAATTCTCAGAATCGACTGCTCGCCTTTATATGCCTGTGCAGTTGCCAGATATCTGGGTGCAATGTGGCTCTCTCCCTCTTGTTGTGATTGGGTAGCCCATTATTTTTATGTTAACTTATGGTCTTGTTTAGTTTTATGGTGTTTTTTTTTTTTTATCTTTAAGGGGTTAGTTGCCCAGTCACTATACTGATGTTTGATGCACACTTTCAGGCTGTACTGTTTTCTAATTGCTGTTGTGCTTGCAATTGTTTGGTCCCTGCCCATACAGGTCTTTCTGTGTTTTTTTTACTGGTATTTTTTTCTTTTAGGTAAGAATTGTTCTCCCAATGTGAATATGCTTGTTTGTATCTATTTATTAAAATTATGTACACTTGTATGGCCGCATTGTCCGAAATAAAGTTATCTTTGACTGCGGCCTCTGCCCAGCAACATGCTCTCCCTAGAGCAGGGAGCGAGGTCCCGGTGCAGGTTGAGTCTTCCCCCAGGGCAATAGCCTATCACGTGCCGAGCTGCTCACTCCTGCTCGTTCTTTATCATCTCCCAGCTGTTCTCCCGTGCTTTAATGAAAAGGCCCACGTTTAGCATGGCCCAAGATGATATATTGTTAATAGATTTAGAAAGAATATTCAAGCTATGATTTAAAGGCCAGTAACTTTCATTAGAAGGTATTTCAAGCAACGCACATCGAACACAACCCTCCGACACCATATAGTGGATCTCACCACAGCGTTGCACCCTTAATCTCCTTGTCAGCCCATAACATTACAAAACCACACACCACAACTAGTCTGGTTAAAAGTTATGCTTTGGACTATACCAGATGCTATCATCTAAGTTGACCCAAGCTTGTACTAAAAACCGGATTTTGCACATAGCAGTCCTTTCAGATGCAGGTACTGAAATTGGTGCACCGGGTAGCGACACACCAAAGAACATGAACTGTTACAACACACAACCAAATATATACACAAAAGCACCACATTACATGTGACCCATCTCGCTTGTAGAAAAGACTCCAGTCTGAGGAATTCTCGGGACACATATGTATGATCTGCAGCACTTCGAGTTCAGGTACCTTTGTGTGGCAATATACAAATCTGTGTCACATCCTGTGGGGTGTGGAGGACGCAGAACCCTCAACACATGCACTTATTCAGGCACTGTGACCATTGGGAGAGGTGTTCAGGCACTGTGCACAACGGGAGAGGTATTCAGGCACTGTACACAGTGGGAGAGGAACGTAGAGTAATATGGAGTAGTTTCTGTCCTGTAACTCCAGTTCTGTAGTAGGGGTATCTCTGTTATAGTCATAATCTAGTGAATAGTCCCGCCCATGTGCACAGACCCTGGAGCAATCAAAAATAATCTCTTAAAGTGTCGAAAAAATGCAGAACTGCACAGACACTTAAGAGAGAATTTAAAGACCGATAATGCAGCCTATAACCAGGTTACACTGTCCAGTACTCTAACTAGAAATTCCACCAAAAATCCACAAACCGCAAAGTCTGTCCATATTTCCCTTGCCTCAGTAGCAAAACCCCTATGGAAGGATAGAGAGGAAGATTTTGACAGACAAGCCCCATAGGCTGCCATTATGTGGCTCAAAACAGGATACTGTGCCTTTAAGAGAACTTTCCAGAACTTCACAGTATCCCAGAATGCACTGCAAGTCCCTTTTACTTCTTTTTGAAGGCGTAACACGCCAGACCTGTAGCATTCCTTGAATAAATATCTCTCTCCACCGGGGAGGAGGGCGGGCGCTTATGACTATAACAGATATACCCCTACTACAGAACTGGAGTTACAGGACAGAAACTACTCCTTCTGTAGTAGGGGATCTCTGTGTATAGTCATAATCTAGTGAATAGAATGGCTAGCCCATCCCCACACCAAAGCGGCGGTGGAGAAACGAGAAATAACACCAATATTGTGCGAACAGATTTCGCAGCGAAGCCTGCCCAACCTGAACGTCAGCCCAGGCATCCGTGTCCAGACAGTAATGCTTAGCAAAGGTATGGACAGACTTCCAAGTGGCGGCCTTGCAGATTTCGGCAATAGGAACATTACGGAGCAAAGCCGTCGTGGCAGCTTTGCCCCTGGTGGAATGAGCCTTAGGTTTACCCCCTACGGTCTTATTAGCTTTCTGGTAACGCAGTTGTATGCAGGACACAATCTACCTAGAGATGGACTGCTTAGAGGTAGCAAGACCCGTCCTGACTGATCCATAATTGATAAACAATTGGTCTGACCTACGAATATCTTTGGTCTTATCCAGATAAAATTTCAACACCCTCCTAACATCCAGGGAATCTAAGAACCTTTCCGCTGGAGATGAAGGATTCTGAAAAAACGTAGGCAAAGTTATAGTCTGGTTGACATGAAAATCAGAAATAACCTTGGGAAGAAATTTAGGGTGAGTACGCATAACAACCTTAGCAACATTAAATACAGTATAAGGTTCTTGGCAACACAACGCCTGAATTTCACTCACCCTGCGGGCCGATGTAATGGCCATGAGGAACGCCGCCTTCCAGGACAGGTGCTGCAACGAAGCCTTATGAATAGGTTCAAAAGGCTCCTTCATCAATCTGGACAGCACCACATTCAATTCCCAGGAAGGCGAAGGAAGCCGGACAGGAGGGAGTACTTTCTTCAAGCCTTCCAAGAAATCTTTCATCACAGGGATCTGGAAAAAGGAAGTCTGTGAAGGGCATTTCCTGTAGGCAGTCAATGCAGCGAGATGAACCTTAATGGAATGAACATTAAGGCCAGACCGCGCCAAATGTAGAAGGTAAGTAAGGATGACGTCTTCCTTGCACGTCGTCGGGTCATAGTTCTTGGACTCACACCAAATACAAAACCTCTTCCACTTGTAAGCATAGGATGTCCGAGTGGAAGGTCGCTTAGACTCCTTCAGTATGTCCATGCAATCTTCGAGCAGATTCAAATGGCCATATTGCTATTATCTCAGGAGCCATGCCGCCAAACTCAAAGACGAGAGGTTGGGGTGCAACATCTGCCCCCGAACTTCGTGAGAAGGTCCGGCCTGCACGGCAGCCGTATGTGCGGAAGGAGAGACCGGTAAAGCAGGTCCGTGAACCACCACTGCCTGGGCCATTACGGGGCAATCCGGATCATCCGTGCCCAGGACTGGGACAGCTTGATGAGTACCGCTGAATCCGTGGAATGGGTGGAAAAGCGTATAGAAAGCTGTTCGACCAGTTGATCCATAGCTCATTCCCCAGCGTCCCTTGCTGGTAGTACCTGGAGGGGAAGTCTCAGCATTTGCTGTTTTTGGCGGTGGCGAACAGATCTACGTCTGGAGTCCCCCACCTTTCGAAGACTTCTCCTAGTACTTCGTAGTTTATGACCCATTCGTGGTTTTCCTGAATCAGTCTGCTCAGTGCGTCTGCCTGAACATTCTGCACGCCTGGTAGATGGGTAGCCGTTATCGTCAATCCTCTGGCCAGAAGCCAGTGGCAGATCGTCTGTGCCTCCTGTGACAGGGTACGTTATCTCGAGCCCCCCTGCTTGTGAGGTAATAAATCGTGGTCTTATTGTCCGTCTGTACAAGCAGAGAGTTGGTCTGGAAGGACGGATGAAAAGCCTTCAGTGCCAAGTGAACAGCTCTGAGTTCCAGGAAGTTGATATGGTAAGTGGACTCTATCGGAGAGCACGTTCCTTGAATCTGTAAGTCTCCCGAATTCGCTCCCCAGCCGTGGAGAGAAGCATCCGTCACGATAGTCTGAGTGGGAATGTCCTTGTGGAAGGGAACCCCCATGAGGAGATTCTCCGCTGAACACCACCACTTCAGAGACTGAAGAGCATGAAGAGACAGTCGTATCTTGTCGTCCCAAGATCCTGTCCTCTGGTCCCACTGGTCCTCCGAGCACTCCTGCAGAGGTCTCATGTGCAGCCGTGCATGAGGAGTGAGGAAGATACAAGAGGTCATCGACCCCAGTAGAGAAGACACCGTCCTCACTGTTGTAGATGGAGCCGTCATAAGAGCCTGAGCCTTCCGAAGGATCGATCGCCGTCGCTCCTCCAAAGGAGACACGCTTGTTGACAGCGTATTGATGGTGGCTCCCAAGTACTGAATGCACTGGACCAAGGTCGGGACAGACTTGGACATGTTGATGTGCAACCCCAACTTGTTCAAGAGAACGCACGTCTTCTGGAAGTGTGCTTGAGCTTCCGAGAAGGAGGAGGCCTTGGTCAACCAATCGTCCAGGTACGGGTAGACCAACACCTTGTTCTTCCTTAGGTGTGCCGCTACCACTGCCATACACTTCGAGAATGTTCTGGGCGCAGATTTCAGTCCGAATGGCAGTACTGTGTACTGATAATGATTGGTGCCGACTTGAAATCGCAGAAACTTCCTGTGTTTGAATGTAATGGGCACATGGAAGTACGCATCCTGTAGGTCTATTGCACAAAGCCAGTCTCCCTGTTGCAACTGAGGATAAATCTGATGCAACGACAGCATACAAAATTTTTCTCTGCGAATCCACTTGTTTGCCTGCCGCAAGTCCAGAATGGGCCTGAACTCGTTCCTGTCCTTCTTGCGAACCAGGAAGAACTGGGAGTACAGACCTCTTCCTCTTTGAGACAGAGGTACATCTTCTATCGCCCTTTTCCTTAACAGGATATCGGCCTCCGCCTGGAGCTCGTGCAGTTGATACTGTGAGCTGACCGGAGGGATCGCGGGAGGCGGGCTGATGAACCAAAGACTGTATCCATTGCAAACAATATTCAGCACCCACTTGTCCTGAGTAATTTTTCTCCACTCTGCCAGAAAAAATTGAACGCTTCCCCCCTACCGGAGCGGGTAACGGATGAAGGGGAAGTAACAGCTCAGGGTCGCGACCCGGCCGGGCCCTTGTTCGCTGTAGAGGACTGTGGTCCCTCTCTACCCTTCTGGCGCTTCTGGAAGGGTCTTCGGAACTGCTGCTGTTGTTGCTGCTGCTGCTGTCCCGAAGACTGCCCTCGTCCTCTTCCCTGTGCACCGAACCGTCTTTGGAACGGGTGGTAGGACTTCTTTTCTTTCGGCTTCTCCAAAGCCCACAGCCATAAGGGTCTCCGCCTCCACCTTCATGCGGGCCATCTCGTCATCTGCGTGTTTTCCGAACAAGGTCTCCCCGGAAAAAGGCAGATTGGCCACCCGCTGCTGGGCCTCTGGCTTAAATTACGTGAGCCTGAGCCAAGCATGGCGCTGCTGATTGATCCCATGACAGTAACCATGTGCAGCCAACAGGGAGACATCCGCCGCTGCGCTGATGACCTGGTTTGACACCAGCATTCCTTCCTTGAGGATCTCTTTGAAGTCCTCCCTCTTGGCAGAAGTTCCACGAACTGTTGCAGGGAGTCCCACAGAGCCCGGTCATAGCGGCCTAGCAGCGCCGCACTCCTTCATGGCCGTGGACGCAGTCCCACAAGCCTTCCTTCCAGCCGAGTCGATCCATCGACTTTCTTTATCTGGAGAACGGAGAGGTAGAGTGTAACTTCCTGGCCGCCGTCACGATCACCGAATCAGGGACAGGATCTATCCTCAGAAAGGCCGGGTCCGAATCCGGGGCCCTGTACTTCTTCAGAAGCCGGGAGGGAGCGGCCTTCACTACCGCTGTTGTGAGGAACAGCTCCTCTGCAGGTTCTACCAGTCCAGGTACTAGTGGTAGGAGAGGGCGAGACAAATGCCTCTTGTGAGGCGTTTTAAATATCACGGACGTCGTGGGTGTTGGAGCCGTCACCGTGATACCCAATTTTGCAGCCCCCCTCAGGAGAACCTCCCGGAATGTGCTTGTCGTCCATCGGAGACACTCTGGTCCCTGGGGAGCCCGACAAAGTCGGTGAGTAGGAGCGGGTCCTGGAGGAGTCCGTGCGGGACCTAGATCCCCTTCTCCTATGGCGACGCCTTGATCTGGTGGAAGATCTGCGTCGACTCCTCGATCTTCCTCTCTGTCCGGAGCGTGATCGGGACTTCCTCTGCCTTGGGCGATCTGCCGGTTCCACCGGAGCAGGTGACTTAAGCTTTGCCGGGGCCTTCGGCTTAGGTGTCCCTTTGGGAGGGGTCGGAAGATTAGGCAATAAGACCGACCTCTGAGGAACCGGAGGCGGCTTTTCTGGCAACCGAGGTCCAGGTCGAGGTGGGGGTTGAGGTAACGGAGGAGGAGTAGGGTTCCTCGGAGAGGGACCCCTCGGCAATGGAGGCGGTGGCGTCACCTTCCGTGACTGGGTATACACCTCGGAATACACCGAGCCCGGTGAACCGCCTTCTTTACCAGCCTGGGACGCTGGCGAACATGCCATGGCGTCAGGTCTCCTTCCACTATTCTTTGTCGTCTAAGAACGGCGACCAGACCGCGAGCGTCGGTCCCTTGACGTCAAGCGTCTTCTCCTCTGCGTCGAATTCCTTCGTCTCGACGGCGGCCTTCTGCGCCTCGACGGCGGCCTTCTGCGCCTCGAAGGCGACCTTCTGCGCCTCGACAACGATAGTCTCCTCTTCGCGAACGGCGGTGTCGCCTCGACTGTGAGCGACGACGCCGGGCCTTTCGACGTCGATCACTCGAGGACGACGACGACGAAATAGTCACAGGAGACTTCCTAGGTGACCTTGTACGGTCCTTCGACGACGAGTGTCGACGTTGTTTCGCCCCCGACGACGGGGAACAGACGGTAGTCATCCCTCTCGACGCCATAGTCTGTGCAATCGACCCAGACGGAGAATGGGGGCGCTTGCTGGTCTTCCTGCCCCTGGGGAGCCCCACAGAGGCCTCAGCATGGGCAGATGAGGCCCCTTCAGACCCACCTTGTGCCTTCATTCTTCTTTCTTTGAGGCCCAGAAGCCTGATATTCTTTCTGTCCTTCAGGGTCCTGCCAGAGAAGCCTTGACAGACCACACACTCCTCTGGGAAATGGGAAGATGGAAGGCAGAGGATACACACCTCATGGGGATCTGATTTGGCCTTCTTCCTGGAGCACTCCGGGCATTTATCGAATAATGCAGGCATATTCGACAAAAAACAGAGTGCAAAAACCAAGGAGAAAGGCACCAAAGTACTTAGAAAGCACTTAACTTTGAAAAAGCAGTCAAAAATCACCAAAAAACCCTTGAAAAGGGACCGCTCAATGCTGCAGGGTCCTGCTTGCAGGAGCCGGAAAAAAGAACTGAAAGTGAAAGGGACCTGCAGTGCATACTGTGAAGTTCTGTTAAAGGCACAGTATCCTGTTTTGAGCCACATAATGGCAGCCTATGGGGCTTGTCTGTCCATGTCTTCCTCTCGATCATTCCAGAGGGTTTTTGCTGCTGAGGCAAGGGAAATCTGGACAGACTTTGCTGTTTGTGGATTTTTGGTGGAATTTCTAGTTGAAGTACTGGACAGTGTAGCCTGGTTATAGGCTGCATTATCTGTCTTTAAATTCTCTCAAATGTCTGTGCAGTTCTGCATTTTTTTCGACACTTTAAGAGATTATTTTTGATTGCTCCGGGGTCCACGCACATGGGCGGGACTATTCACTAGATTATTACTATACACAGAGATCCCCTACTACAGAACTTGGCTTTTCAAACCATACCTGGAATGTACTGTGGTGTCACTGCAATCACTAAGAGACAAATGGGAGGAGACAGCGGGCCAAATGTTTATTGACAAACAATGGCAAAGGGCCCTGGAATACGCACAAAAATCTCACGTTGCACACTATTCCAGTACATCCATTTCTGTATCTTGCATAGAAATTACCTCGCCCCTACCAAGCTGAATAGGACATTTTCCGCAGCTCAAGCTCTACGCCCTTGGACGTAGATGTGGGATTAACATTGCAAACATCCACCACATGATGTGAGACTACCCTCCCCCACTGCGTAGTGTCTGGCAGTTCTAGAGTACACAATGGGCAGATCTGATGTGGGCACAGTTCGTATTGTAATGCTAGGTATGCATAGACAGAAGTTGAACACTAAAGTTGCCACAAGATTCATGGACCCATCGCTGCTCCTTGCTTAGAGGAACATTACTAAAAACTGGAGATTGCAAGCATTCCCCCTTCTCCCCCTCATGGTACAGGCTTGGAGCAAATATGACTTCCATTGGGCGGATTGGAAGCAAATTCCCAACTAAGGCGAGAGCGCTGGGGCTTGTGCAAAAAGCCAATCACAGACAGCTGGGAAGCTTTGACCTACAAATTCCAAACAGCTCAGAACGATGACTTCAGACCCCTGAGTACACAATTTGAGGGCCTTGACTTAGGGAATTCCTGATCGATCCCAACTGATTCAATCCAGAGCACCCGCTACCCTATACACAAATGAGCTCTACAGCCGTAATGTCAATTAAGCTGCTCCTCCTCCACTCAGATGTCCGGCAGTTATGAACTGCAGCCCCCTTAAGGGCTACGCCCCCATAGTCAGGAAGTCCTCTCACACGGTAGTATTATCGGAAGCTCCCGTTCGGCAGAACAAATACGTGCACTAGCAACCATCTGTCTCATTTCCTTCCAGTGTAGATCTAGGTGGGAAGAAATGTCAAAGGGGTGTTGGGGTGGGGGATTTTGTACCGTTGATTGACAACACACATAATGTCTCATATGTTGGTGTATGTCATTGTTATGCACTGAATACCCTGACCTCTAAGTGGGTCAATAGCGGTACTTTGTTCTGCATGAAGAAAACAATACAATTGTGTTTTAAAAAAAAAGATGTAACAATTTTCCAATTAAGAGGAGATACCGAAGAGATGCAGATGGTCAACGTCATATCCATTGTACTGATCTTCGAAAGGCATTACAATGTTTTTTTCCCTTGTGCTCCACAAAATGAACTAAAATACTTAGATTAGAAATTGGTAGTTGTCACGAAATTGTACACCAGTTGGCTGTGACACCCCATTGATTTTCAGGGTACTAAAAGTAAGTTTGGGCACCGTTCAAAATCAATTAAATATCCTTGTAAAAATTAAAAGAATTGGATATGCGCGGCGTTTACCTTTACCGCAGTCAAGCCTTACTGTTTAAAGGCTGAAGTTAAAACTGTTTTCGTTTTCTTTCCTTAGTGTGTTCTGGCAACATATGCAAGTATTGCTGCGCTCGTTCTGTTTTTCAAGCTGAAACCTAAGAAGCAACCCAAAGCTGTGACGCCTCCATAAATTTGTGGTAAGAGAACGTTAATCCAAGCAAATATTACGGCTGCTAAAAGTTTGGTAACAAGGCACGGATGCCCACTTCTACTTTTTTTTTCTTCTCTCCTAGGCTCAAATTGTGGTTTGACAGTATTTTTTGTTTTGTGCTTTAATACGAATAGTTTCTTACCTGTCGGTGTAGTTTTGCAGCTTGATGATCTTTCTGGATTCACTATGCTGTGCATATTCCGTGGTCTTGTGGTTGGGTCCGGATTCGTAGTCTTTTCTTTGGTTTTTTTTTTTTTTTTCGTCGCCCAGGTGGGCGTCGGCGTCACCCCTTCTTGGGTGCATTTCCGGTGACGTCGGCATGCTTCCTGCAGAAGCTCCCACCCTTGGGCGCCATCTTCGGATTCTTTTTTTTTCCCCGTGTTTCTTTAGTCTCCGAAGTGATGGCAATGTTCTATGTAGGTGAAACTTCTCTTAACCGCTTTGTATATAAAGTCATTTCTGTTTTTTGTTATTTTTTTTACCACCTCTTTCCTCTCTAGCCTCCTCTTTCTGGCGGAGGTGGGTGGGTTCGCTAGTGAATCCAGAAAGATCATCAAGCTGCAAAACTACACCGACAGGTAAGAAACTATTCGTTTTGCAGCGTGAATCTTTCTGGATTCACTATGCTGTGCATAGATTTTGTAGCGGTTTCTCATTTCTGTGGCGGCTGGGTGGAAGATGAGCTTTGGTTCTTGAATATGTGCTGGAGCACCCTTTGTCCGACTTGTGCTTCTTTGTTCATTTGAACATCAACGCAGTAGTGCTTCGTGAATGTGTGCACTGAAGCCCATGTTGCCGCCAGGCATATGTCTTGTATGGGTGTATTAGCCAGGAAGGCTATTGTCGCACCCTTTTTCCTAGTGGAGTGGGCACGTGGGCCCTCTGCTAGTTCTTGCCCTGCCCGTTTGTGGCAGAGTTGGATTGTTTGCGCGATCCATCCTGCAATAGTGTTCTTTGTTACAGCCTTACCCATGAAACTGTTGGCGAATGACACAAAACTGCTTTGCCTTCCTGTGTCCTTTTGTCCTCTCGATATAGTGCATGACCGCCCTTCTGGCATCTAGGGTGTGAAGGGCTCGCTCTCCGCTCTTTGTTGGTTTTTGGAAAAAACTTGGTATCTGTATGGACTGGTTCATATGGAATCTGGACACCACCTTTGGCAAGAAGTGTGGGTCAGTCCTCATCACAACCCTGTCATTGTGTATTTGTATGTATGGTTCCTGCAGTGTTATCACTTGAAGCTCGCTCACTCTGCGTAGGGACATTATTGCAACCAAGAAAGCTGTCTTCATGGTCAGCATTTCTAGTGAGGCCTTGTGGAGTGGTTCAAAGGGCTCCTTCATGAGTTCCGTAAGGACTATGTTCAAGTTCCATGCCGGTGGTGGCACCCGCTTGGGTGGTGCGATCCTCTTCGCCCCTTCCAGGAATCTCTTCACAACCTGTGACGTGAAGAAACTCCTGCCCATCTCACCCCTTGTATAGGCGGCTGTCGCTGCCAAGTGGACTCTTAAGGAGGACGAGCTGAGTTTTTTTTCTCCAGTAAGTGCGTGTGGTATTTTAGCACTGTGGAGTCCTTCATTTTATTGTGAAGTCTTTCCTTCCTGCACCATATTGTGAATCTCTTCCACTTTGCCCCGTAGCACTTTCGTGTGCTGGGCCTTCGTGCCTCCCGAAGGACCCTGAGGGTGCTCTCAGGCAGTTTCAAGTGTGCGAATTCTATGTCCTCAGGAGCCACGCCACTAGGCTCAGGCTCTCTGGCTCTGGGTGCAGTACCTCTCCGTTGTGCATGGAGAGCAGGTCTTTTCTTCTGCCGAATCAGTGGGGTGCACTCTGTGCCATCTCCATGATCTGCGAGTACCATGTCTGTCTGGCCCACTGTGGTGCGACCAGTATCAGGGTCATGTTGCTCGCCCTGCACTTGCTCAGTACTCTGTGTATCAGTGGTTTCGGGGGTGGGGGGGGGGGGGTGGGGGGAAGCGTAAGCAAATGTCCCGCACCAATCTATCCATAGGGCATTCCCAAGGGACCCGGCTTCGGGTTGTCTGGATGTGAAGCTTTGGCATTTGGCTTTCTGGCGTGTTGCAAACAGGTCCACTGATGGCGTTCCCCACTTGTTGAACAACCACCTCGTCTCCTGGGCATTGAGCTCCCACTCGTGGGATGCCGATGTCTGTCTGCTCAGCCAGTCTGCCTGAATGTTCTCCTTCCCTGGTAGGTGTATGGCCAGTAGGTCTATCCTGAGGGGGATGGCCCATCTCCATATCTCCTGCGCCAGTGTCGAAAGCATTGTTGACTGTGTTCCACCCTGCTTGTTGATGTAGAACATCGCTGTGGTGTTGTCTGTCTGCAGCAACACCCTCTGCTTGTACAGTCTTGTTTGGAAGGCTTTCAATGCAAGGAAGATTGTTTTCAATTCTAGATAATTGATGTGCTTTGTCGCATCTGCTGGTGTCCACAGACCCCTCACTTTGAGTTCTTCCATGTGAGCGCCCCATCCCATCAGGGATGCGTCTGTGGTGATGGTCACTGTTGGTGTTGGGGGTGTAAGAGGTTTTCCCTTTGCTATGTTCTCCATGGTCCACCATGTCATTTCCTTCTGCACTGCGTGCGTCACAACCACTAGATCCTCCCAACTCCCTGAAGCTTGTGACCATTGTTCCTGGAGCCGTTCTTGGATGGGTCTCATGTGAAGTCGTACGTTTGGTACCAGGTGGATGCATGATGCCATCATACCCAAGATCTTGCTCGCAGTCCTCACTGTCCGAGCTTGTCCCTTCCGGTAGAGGTGAGCTTCCCTCACCAGGGCTCCGGCTCTTGTCGCTGGGGAACACTCTGCCCTGTAAGGTGTTGATCTGTGCCCCCAGGAAGCTCTTTACTTGTTCCGGCTCCATTGATTATTTTTTCCAATGGATGGAGAACCCCAGGTTTATCAGCGTGCTCGTCACTGTATGTGCGTCTTTCTTGCATTTCTGGTACGAGTTTGCTTTTACTAGCCAGTCGTCCAGGTAAGGATATACGTGTATTCCCTTCCTTCGTAGGTGCGTTGCGACTGCCGCGAGGCACTTTGTGAAGACCCTCGGTGCTGATTTTAGACCGAAGGCTAGTGTTGTGAATTGGTAGTGGCTGTCTCAGACTGTGAACCTGAGCATATGTTTGTGCATTACGTTCATTGGTATGTGCAGGTAGGCGTCCTTGAGGTCTATCGTGACCATGAAGTCCCCAATCTGCAATTGCGGTAGCACCTCCTGCAGGGAGGTCATTTTGAATTTTTGTGTTTTTATGAATGTGTTCAGGAACCTGAGGTCCATAATGGGTCTCATTGTCTCGTCGACCTTTGGCACGAGGAAATACGTTGAGTATATTCCCTTGTTTCTTTCTTTGAAGCGAACCCGTTCTATGGCCTCCTTCTGTAGGAGCTCTCTTGCTTCTTCCTGAAGCCGCTGTAGCTGTTCGTTTGCTAGTGGCTTTCGCTTTGGTCTCCTGCTTGTTGGCCTCCCTTCCAATTCTAAGCAGTACCCGAATTGGATGATGTTTAGAATCCATTTGTCTGATGTGATCTCTCTCCATTCCTGGAGATAGAATCTTAATCTTCCACCCACTGGTGTTACGTGGTGGTAGTTGTCCATTGTGTCCTGACCCCTTTTTACGTGCTGCCCCCCGGGATCCTTTCTGTGGGCGGGCACACGGGTGTCTCTGAAGTCATTTAGAGGCGGGCTGCTGGCCCCCTCTTTTATGCTGTCCTCGTCCATTTCCTCTCCCTCGAAAGGACTGGCCCCTTGACTGGTACTGCCAGGACTGCTTCTGTTGACTCGGTTGCGCCTGCGAGTCAGCCTGGTGCGTCTGTTGGAAAGCCTGGTGTGAAGTACCTGGCTGGTTTCCACCTCTTCCGCCGGGCCTCCGTGACTGGGTGCCCCTTTTTGTTGCCTCTGAACTGCAAAGCTCCCATGGATCGTGCAGTTTCATTGTCTTTCTTTAGTTGACTGAGTTAGTCGTCAACTGTTGTCCCGAACAGCGTCTCGCCGTTGAACAGAGTGTTCAAGATGCTGTGTTCCACTTCAGGCTTGAAGCCCGAGATTCTGAGCCATGCGTGTTTTCTTTCCGTGACACCCATCATCATGAGCCTGCTGGAGGTGTCCGCTCCATCCAGGGCCGTCTTGAGGCAACAATTTGCTGCATTCTTCCCGTCTTCCACCAGTTTGTCGGCCTTCTGCCTGGCCTCCTGGGGTAGGTCTTTCACCAGTTTTCCTAGCTCCTCCATGATCTGGTACATGTGCCTGTTTATGAGGGCATTGGAATTAGCCATGCGGCATTCCGTTCGATCCGTCTGCCCACTAAGTCCATCCTTTTGCTCTCCTTATCAGAAGGAGGTCCAGAAGTAGTGGCCACATTAGCCCTCTTCCTCGCTGTGGCTGTGATGATGGAGTCAGCCGAGACCACGCCTCGAATGTAGGCTGGGTCCTTCGATGAATGTTTGTACTTTTTTCGGTTCTGGGAGTGACTGCCTTGCATGTTGCGGGCTCCCTGAATGCTTCCATCCCCTGCGCCAAGACGCTGTCGAGCATAGGTAGATACTGGCTCCTTGTTTCCGTGGGGAGTAATGTCTCGAGGAGAAAGTCCGCTTTCTGCTTCTCGTCGAGCTTGAGCTTGAAAGCTGTTGCCGCCGACCTTATCACCGAGTTGTAAGCTCCGATGTCATCCGGCGGCGATGGCCTCGAGGGGTATGTGTCGACCGCCTCTTCTGGGCTCTTGGTGTCGACATCCAGGTAATCCTCCTCCTGCGGGTCAGAGGTGGCCGACTCGGCGTCCAACCTGCTGTCCTCTTCCTCATCATAGCTGTAAGCCTCTTAGGGATTCTCGTCCTCTTCCTGGTCGTCGACCATTTCGGTGCCAGGCTCATGTTCCTCGACCTGTTCCTCTTCGACCAGTTCCTGCATGGGTGGCTTGGTCTTGTGGGGAATCGTGAAGGCTCTCATCTTGGCGTCTAAATCCTTTTTCCGCTGCAAGATGTTTTCCATTTCGGCTTCTAAACGCCGTTTTTTCTTTTCCATCTCGGCCGCGTTGTCCGCGCCGGATTGTTCGGCCACTCTCTTCGGCGCCTGGCTCGGCTGTGAGGGCTTCGGCGTCGAGGACTTGGACGTCGAACTGAGTTTCGGGTCCCTGTACGGCGTCGAAGCTTTAGGGTCTTTCTCCCTAGACGTCGATCGGTCCTTTTCGGGGACGAACTTCGACGACTTCTGCTGCTCAGCAGCTCTTGGCGCCAGGGACTCCTTCTCAGAGGATCTGCTGGGCCTGTGGGTAGTCGCGGATGCCAGGTGTCTCTGCGTCGGCGCTTTCGGCGTCTTGCCCTCGTTTTTTCGAGACTGAGTCTCTTGTGCTCTTGGGGAACGACGAGTCTCCTACCTTATCAGATGTCTTCGTGTAATCGGTCTCTACGACCGTGTAGCTGTCGTCTTCGGCGGCAGCGTTGTCCTCTTCCTCCGAGGACATCCCCAGCACGTACAGCGATGGCGTCGGTGCTTTTCCTTGGAGGGTAGCGTGCGCTACCCTCTGGCTCTTCCTTACACGAAGGGTCTTTGGGTCGAAGACGGAGCAGGCGTTGCAGTCTTCGCTTCTGTGGTCTACCGGTAGGCAAAGGTTGCAAACCGGGTGTTGGTCTTTCTGCGCAAACTTGTGGTGGCAGTTAGGTCAGAACTTGAACGGTGTGTTGTCCATCATCGAGTGTTTAGGCCTCCCTGGCCGCGCGGACGTCGACGATCGTCGAAGTCATCGATGATTTCTCCTTCCTTTCGCCGGGCAGTGTTCTGCGAAGTCTTTCGTAGTCTTCTTCCTTCGATATCCTCTCCAATTTAAATCTTTTCCTAGTACTTTCTCCAAAAATGTCTGGAGCCCAACGAGAACGATCCAGACCCGACCGCGGAAAAAAAGAATCTGAAGATGGCGCCCAAGGGTGGGAGCTTCTGCAGGAAGCATGCCGACGTCACCGGAAATACACCCAAGAAGGGGTGCCGCCGACTCCCACCTGGGCGACGAAAAAAAAAAAAAAAAAAGACTACGACCCGGACCCAACCACAAGACCGCGGAATATGCACAGCATAGTGAATCCAGAAAGATTCACGCTGCGAAAGTAGTAGTTCACTCTGGAACAGAAAGGTCTTTGAGAGAATTGTAGACCGGGGGATTGGAAGAGTACTGAGGGGCACTGTTAAATGGATTAGTTATGCTCTACAGAATGCAGCCTGCCAGACTTAACTACCGTAACAATGTTACCTTGCCATTTCTACTCACCTGTTCAGACAAATGGTAAAGGTTCTGAAACTTCTATTAAAAGGGTAAAGGTTCTGAAACTTCTATTAAAAGGGTAAAGGTTCTGAAACTTCTATTAAAAGGCTATCGTGGTAATATTTCTATTAGAATTAAGCAAGGCTGTGAAGGGCCCAGCGCAGCTCTGCCCATGGTCTTTTAGGTCTGTCGAGCCAAGCACTGATGTTGATTCTGACCCTTGCTGTCGGCTCTGATTATTCATGCTCCAACACCCATGAGCAGAAGAGGTTGCAGGGGCTAGCAGGTGCACTGCTGGCTTTAAACATTTATTTTATGTGTATCCTATTGGATTCACCCATGTGCAGCCAGTGAGCACTGGCCATTGGTGCTTGCTCCCCAGCCCCTCCTCTGTTGTCCATGTCCTAGCCTACTCTGTGTGCTTGCCCTCCAGATGCTCCCGCCCATCCTACGTTGTCTGTGTGCTCGCCTTCCTTCCCACCCTCCATTATCCTTGTTTGTCCCAGTTCCTCTCACACAACCTCCATTATCTGTGATTGCACCGGCCTCGCCCGCATCATCTCTGCTGTCCGCATGTTCTCCCACCTGTATGTTATCCCCCAAAAAACATACTACCCCCCCTCCCCCGGTTTGCTTGGGTGGGTGGCTAGACAACACAGGAGGAGGAAGACAGGCGAGAGGAGGTGGAGTGGGAGCATATTGCCAAAAAAAAGGTGCTAGGTCGCAGCCAGTGCTAATGTCCTTTTTTCATTAAAAGAAAAAGCAGGGCGTGCATTACTGCTGGCAGTGTTCTGGTTTTATGATTTATTTTTTAAGCGTTTTAGCCATGCTGCTGTAAATAGCTACAAAACATTGTCAAAGCAAATAGCTCTTATAGGCGAGACCTATTGGATTTGCCAATGCTTGTTTTTTTCATGGGAGAGCAAGCTGTATATTTCTCAATGTGTGTTTATGGGGAGGCTTCTCCAGTAGATGGCACTGAGTGTTTGTATACACCGATAAAAGGCACAGTGTCTGCATCTTATGTAGACTATCCTACATGTGTTTATTGGATGCACCTGAGTGTTATTTCTTGGTCTGTTTCATATGAAATTATGTCCTTCACTTCATTTATTTCTGTGGGTGTAACCATTATACGAGAGCAGCTGGATCTGGGAGTGCCTAATCTTTCAGATATTTTAGTGAGGGCTCTCTTAGTGTGTTGAAAGGTGTATTGAAGTCAGCGCACCATTTGGTAATGTGGGCTTAAGGGCCCCAATAGAAGGAATTAGTTAGCCCCATCCACCAGGTTATAGATCACCTTCTTGTAGGAGGCAGTCCTGAACGTGGCCATGAGCTTTTTACTGTGGGCTGGGACCTGTGGAGAGCACCGGTGACCTAGTATACAGATATTGGCTGTCGTGAGAGCGGCATGTTAGTGAGGAGGCGGCGTGCTTGATGGGCTCGCGGGGGGAGGCCAGCCAGGTCGTTCAGGAGGAGTAGCCGACTTGATAGTTGGGCAGGTATAGCCAGTGTCTCTCCTGATGTAGATCCTACTGCGGTCCAGAGAGGACAGACCGCTGGGCTTTCCGCTAGAAGGTGAGCAATGTCACAGGATGCATAATTGAATCAGTAAGAGTGGGGCAGCAGGCTTATGGCACAGAGCCATGCCCAATGCCAACCCAGCAAAATCCTAAACTAACTGTACTTCATTCGGGCCTCTCGGGTTCCCCCTTCCTGGGGACTCCAGTATCTACACCCAGTCCTCATCATAGTATTCCACCTGAAAACTGGTCTGCCAGACCTCGCTGAGACACTCTCCTTGCGGCTGTGAGTATAATTAGCAGATCAGAAGGTATACAGCCCGGATATCACACCCTTAAACTGACCCGATGTATCCAGGTTCATAAGCATTCGACGCTGAACGCTGCAGAATAACATAGGTTCACTCTGAGAGAGCAGGTGTGAAAAAATGTGTGCCCGCCAATGCGGATGCCATGATTACGCCATATGGGTAGCCACATACCAGATGGCTAATGACGCGCTCCCCAAGAAGTTCGATTTGACAACCAATATGCACTATGAAAGGTACACTTATAGCAAAGCAAGCAAGACCACAGCCTGCCCAGGACAAATTATTCATGAATTCGCAAAGAGGATGGAAACCCATAAAGACCCACAGTAACCATCTGCAGTGTCACTGTGTCTATCTGTGGTCTTGTGGTATTAATCTACGGAGTCATGATGTCCTTGTGTGCAGAACATTGGCATCCATTCTTGTAGGCTAGGAGTGATTTGCCCAGAATTGCAGGATATTCAACCAATGCCAAGACACGCACCTGGTTCCCAAAATTCTAAACTAGCAGCTCTCTGGCCATTAAGCTACATCTCCTCCCAATGTATAAGGCCGTTAATCTTACCTCATTTTCCTATTACTTGGATGTGTGTGACACTGTGGCATCTACTGTCAACCGATCTGCCCATTTCAAGTCTGTTCAAGACCCACACACCAGTGGCATAAAGCAAAATGACCCCCGCCCTGCAAAGTGGGCCCCGGAATCTCCAATATCTCACATATCTACATAGGCTTTTGGCTGAATGGTTGCCCAACGCGCTGCTGTCCCAGTGTCCCACACTCCCGAATTGTACATTTGTGTTCCCATAGCTATTCGTCTGATCAACATTCCTGGCTTTAAACATCACACTGTCGCGTATCTGTAATAATCTGAGGCCAGCAATTGGGAATAGAAAAGATGATTCACTCAAACGGATTGTGCTTAACAGAAACCAAATTTAAACTTTGATATAAACAACAGTAAAAGAGGAGGAAAGAAACTAGCAGGAGGCTGAATTCTAAATGAATACGAAGCTAGACGGTGTGCTTTCCAATGTTGTACAAGCAACAGCTGAAGAACTTACATGCTGTAGCAATGGCCAGCAAGAGGACAGTCTGCTCCGAGTGTGCCATTCTTACTGCAGTCTCGTGCTTCTCTACTTCAGCTTCTCGTGCTGTCTTTTTGTCTCCTGAAAGTGTGAGGTGCTCCTATCCCCCTATTCCCGCTCGAGGAGTTCTCGACTACCCAGCTTGGAAGCAGTCAGCCATCATCAATAAATAATCTCCCTGAACTCAGAGTGAGACTGGGGCGGGGCCAACAACGGTCGGAGCGACAGTATGGGCTCGAAGCGGGACGTCACTAACGGGCCGCAATGCACTGCAGCCTGCACTCCTGACCCGCGGTAACTGCAGCAGTCAGGCACAGCCTCACAGTGCAAACGCGGGACTTTCAATTAAATTGCCAAAACTAAGTCCCGCGTTTGTGTGTGCAGCAGCCTGCAGTTACCGAAGCTGTAGCAGGTCACCCAGGTCTGGTCACTTTAAAGAACTTCTAGGCCGCAACGGGCCTCCAGACAGTGTCGGCCCGTGTGGCCGCCTCAAATTGTGCCGCCTGCAGCGGTCCCTCCCCCTAGCAACGCCACTGAATATATACAAGTTGAGAGAGGCATTAGCAGGGGGGAGCATCCCCAGTACATAGATGAAGCGTGGGATGGTCACGATCACCGCTTGTGTGCGGCCCCAGAGGGACAGGTTCAGGTGTTCTCCACTTGCCACCCTTTCATTTAACTTAGAAGGAGAGCACTGCAGTGACACACATGTAAGGTTTGTTTAAAAGTGAAGAAAGTTGAAATAGTTTTTTCTGGGTAACAGCCCTACAATGTGTATTCCAACTACTCTAGGAAATAGACTCCTAAATTAAACTACCCAGTGTTAAGAAGGCAAGACAGAATATGGTTAGTAACAGCATTAAATGGAAGTTGTTTGTGGGGAAATGAGTCAACCTTAAGTCTTTTGCCACCTCTACTTGTACAGGTAAAATTATTTTTCTAAATGTCAGACAAGTACCGATTTCTACCCTATCCCTGCAAATATTGAGCAGTAATTTGAAATTGCCCAGTATTGGGAATTCCCACAGACGTGGTTGTGACTATAGGATTGTCCCATTTTTCTCTCAATTACTCTTAATGTTCTTTACTGAAGGCCTGCTGATCATATCAGTCGACCCTTGCATTAAATAAAAAAAAGTTTCCCTGATTTATTTTTTCTAGGCAGATGTCTCAATAAAGGTCCAGAATTATTACCATCTTGTAATGTGATAATATACATTATCAGTAGTAGTGTTGTCAGAGGATTCCTGCACGATGTGTGAAGCCACTTGGACAAGAATGAAATCCTCAAGGAAGGGGGGGGGGGCATTCGTGGTATCTGATGTGTAGAACATGAACAGTGGACATGAAATTGAAAAACATTAATTTTTTCCTTTCTTTTAAATCTTGTCCCACCAGGTTTGCAGCTTCATGAACAGTGGATTCTAGTGAAAAAGCAACATCTCATTGTTAAAGACCATAAACAGTGACAATAACTTGTGTTAACTTTATTTACAAAATGTCAATATAAAAGCTGTACAAATGGCAGTGATATTGTTAGTCACCGATTTTCAAGATTCTATTCTGAGGAATTAATAAATGTCATATATACAATATGTTTGTAGTTTCATCATTGTGGAGTTTTATAACATTCACATTTTATTTTAGATGCCATACCTAGCCTGAGCAAGAACTATGTAGGATGCAATCAACTTTCCACCTCAACATTCTGCCAACCCACAAATGTTTTATTTACTCACCCCTTTTAAAATACCGAGAGTAATCTTTTAAGAGCTTATGTTTATAAGTGTGAAATCTCAGTGCTGAGGAATCCTATCAACATATATCCTTTGGTGTGGAAGACAGATGAACCCCACATTTTTCACTTACACCACAGCTGGTTGAAAAGAATGCTAAGCATGGTTATGCCAGAGTTACTTAGTCATAAGATGAACTACCATAATGTATTTTAAAGTCTGACTGTGGCCATTCTGTTGAAAATATCTAACAGTAATACGTTACTGTTAGATATTTTCAAGCAGAATGGCCACAGTCAGACTTTAAAATACATTATGGTAGTTCCTCTTATGACTAAGTAACTCTGGTGTAACACCACGGAAAGCTGTGCTAGAAGAATGTCTAAAGGCACTTCTGAATGGTTCATAATACTTCACACACAAATCAGAACCGTAAAAAGATAAAGGGTCCTTTTCCATACAAGGCCATCTTAACAGGTTTTTGGTCAACACCTCAAGGCGTCCGATGTGCAGCTTCCCAAAATCAAGTGACGGTCCTAACTACACAGAGAACAAAGTATTGTATTTGTACCAATAAAGCAAACTAACATATGACGTTGCTAGCAATTAAATTGTAATTATAGTATCCTAGTAGGTGGCCAGGTTTTTTGTGTGACCCGCTGTTGAAATTCTAAGTTTGACAAGCTACTAGCTTAACAGATCCTACATTGTAGGGTTTCTTAGTTGAGGAATCCTCTCCTTGCTATCTGCCATCACAGAGAAAGCCCCATCGTGGTCTTATCCAAGGCAGATTATTTGTACCCACTCTTTGACACACACATACTATTACTAATCGTTCACCTGTGTGTTGTAGAAGTATCTGCAAATGCTTTAATCATTGTGGGCAAGAGGATATTCACATTTTGTTTTCCAGTTGTGCTTACAGTACATCCTCGTACTTCACAAAAATAAAATCATTAAAAGGAGCAAGACAAAATAGTATCTTGCACACAAATGTCCGCCTGAAAAGCACTGGAGTCTTTTTAACTGGAGGTTGAGGCTACTTTCTTAGCACTGAACTATTTTACTTTACATAGTGCAAAAATAAACAAGAACTATCCTAGTAAATTTCAGAACAAGAATGCAAATTACTAATTCTATTAAGAAAGCCACCATGTCGGGGCATTAACCTTTAAAT
The DNA here is from genome assembly GCF_964263255.1 of Lissotriton vulgaris. NCBI lineage: Eukaryota > Metazoa > Chordata > Amphibia > Caudata > Salamandridae > Lissotriton > Lissotriton vulgaris. The sequence goes on along the minus strand of NC_141693.1, from coordinate 1,058,572,029 downwards.
GACAGTAATTCCAACAAATCCACTCTTTCACAAATAAAAAAAAAATAACGTTAATGTACAGATAACATGCCACTTTCCTTCGTGCTGCTTTGAAGATCGTATTCTGAAGCTTATTTTTGCTTTCCTGACATACATTATGTGGCAAACGTTTAACTAAATCTGTTACAATTAAATAGACCACAGTAATGAAGCTTATTTTTGCTTTCCTGACATACATTATGTGGCAAACGTTTAACTAAATCTGTTACAATTAAATAGACCACAGTAATGGGTATTATCTCATCAGCAAAATAGCTCTACTTACCGACAACTAGGTGGTGTGGTTTTATATAGCAGTGAAAGAAGGCTGAGTGTCTATTCATCTGTAGTTTATATTCGCCAGTAATGTCTTTAATGAAAAGACCACAACAATGACCGAAGCAACAGAATGCTAAAATGAACAAGATACTGGGTTTAAAAATTGTTTGGGGGGGGGGGGGGGGTTGTCAATCTATTCATATAAAAAAAAAGTCAGTCTCCAAATGTGTAACACTTCTTTTTTCCAGTCGCACAATCTGCAGCTTGGTGATAATGCCCAAATAATCATGCAGTGGCTGAAAAAGACATTGTGACTAATGACCTCACCACAATCCGCTTTGAACTGCAAAGAAACTTGGTATTTTAACAAACAATGTGTATGAAATTGAAACATAAGAAACGTACACCAAACTATTGAACATTGCTACTGAAGACATAACAGTACCAGCCCTAAACTATATTGAATAAAGTTGTGGGTTTTCACTAGGCCGTCCAGAAGCAGTGGAAGTCACTTTTCCTTGTAACTTCTCATCTTCAGGGAGGTTCTTACACTTGGCGAGTGAACTAGAGCATAAAAAAGTCAGACTTCAACGTTGGTGATCACTGTGGACTATATGCTCCTGCAGCAAGGAGTAAGTTTCTACGAGTGAAGTGGAGATGTATCACAGGCGTTGATTTGGTCATGTATGCACCCAGCAACAACTCATGTGAGTTGTCAAGTAGGTTTATGTGTCCTGTTGATGTGGTAAAATCATCCGTTTCCAAATCTTCGAAGGCTTTTGTAGAATCCCATAAACGTACTGTGTTATCCATTGAACCTGGCAACAAAAACATTTAATTAAATACTTACAGCGCGTCCCATGGTTTATTCACATTCTTTTCTCAATATGAAACTGATTTAAACACACTCGTACAAACGTAGACAAGTCAAACATGCACTAAAATCCAGAGGACTACTATTTTTTGGGTCCATGGTGCTAAAAGATTTGATGCTACTTGAATAAGGGCATGCACCTTTATTTGATTAGAGGAAATCATACACAACATTTTCAGGGATTGCTTCTCTGATCTAGCACATCATGATCCTGCTCTCATAAGTTTGTCAGGCCCTTAATCCTGTGGTAAAATGTATTGTCTGCATTATTAGGCCTTCCCCTATCCACTTCTTTTGTATGCCATGTGTATTACATGAGACTATGAATAAACCTTCGGGTCAGGTGACCTTTCTTACTCACATAAATGACTTACTAAGGTTTTCTTAGTGCCAAAGCGAAGTACAAATGAAGAGCTGGGGTATTCCAACGTGTGTGTATAATATGTGTGTATAATATATATATATATATATATATATATATATACACACACACACAAAAAAGGAGCGAACGCTGGGTAGTTCTCAAGTTTAGGTGGAAAGCAGCTCCTGAAAGAGCGCTCTCAAACCCAGCGACACACTAGATCTGCTCACCTCAAATGTCTGTTTTTCTATCAAAGTTTTTAAGCATAGGATTAGCAAAGTGCTATCCACGCAAAGATAAAAAAAGGACAGTCTTTTGCCATTTCTACAGCAAAGTCTTTAAGCATAGGACTAGCACAGTGTTGTCCTTGCCGAGCTGTAAAATGACAAAAGCCATTTACCACTCCAGGCACAGTATTACAGCTTTGAATTGGTAAAATACCAACTCAAGCCATCCTGGAATGAGTAAAAGTAACCCCTAACAGTGTTTCGCTCTAATTAGAGCTCTTCAGAGAGGAATAGCTTTGTCCAGACACAAGGGAGCACCCAGTAGAAGTCAAAACAAAACCCTTTCAGGCATCGAGTGACGCATAAATTATGCTTAAACTTTGATAGAAAAACAGGCATTTGAGGTGAGCAGATCTAGAGTGTTGCTGGTGTTGAGTGTTCTAACAGAAGCTGCTTTCCACCTAAACTTGGAAACTACCCAGAGTTCTCTCCTTTTTTGCATAATTTATGCCTCACTATGCCGGAAAGGGTTTTGTTTTTGGGATATATATATAGGCGGCAGGAGTCCGTCGAAACGCGTCTGAGCAGTAACTGAGCTAAGGAATAAAAACGTTTGAATTGAAACTCACGGAGTCAGCGCCTTCTTTCATCAGAAGTTTGGTATGGTAAAGAATATATATATATATATATATACACACACACATCTGTGACAGACACTTGCCTTATCAATGAACTAGAGGAGTTGTGGAATAACAAGTCCAGTCAAGACAGAGATGAAGCTTCAACCTTGACAACCTCTGCAATTGCCTCCAATACAGGACAATTTACTAACTTTAAACCTAAATCCACCTTCATGCCAATGGCTTTACATGACTCCATTGATACATTCCACGAGGTGGTGCCCAATAAAATCAAAAAACTCAACAAGACTGTTAATATGACTAAACGACACTATTGTGATCAAGATCGAAGATACCATCAACTTATGACTAAATTGAAATCCAATAAGGAAGTAGTTATACGCAATAGTGATAAAGGGGGCAACATAGTTCTCTGGTCACAGCAGGATTACAAGGCAGTAGCATTTGGCCAACTAAATGCTCATGAATGTTATGTACGCACCAACGCTGCCAACCTGAAATCAACGTATCAGACATATTACAACAAATTGTCTAGATGGTGCAAAAGGGATCTAATTTGTGAGAACTAATACAAAGATCTTAAAAATGATAAACCAACTATACCATCAATATATTTTATCCCTAAAGTATACAAGAAACCACCAGGCCGTCCAATTATTACAGCCAGAGACGGTTTACTGGAGAATACTTCTATTTATGTTTATTTCTTTTTACAGGATTTTGTGAAAGCGTTGCCGTCATATGTGCGTGACACTAGTGATTTTATCAACAAAATCAAAGATGTTGAATAGGGTCCTGATTTATTACTTGCACTAGATATCATGTAGGATACTGGTGTATAACTATGTAATGGTGGCATAAATGCCATACAATTCTACTTGTCCCAGAGGCCCACACAACGAAATGTTGATTTCAATGATTGATTTTTGTCTTCGCAATAACATATTCATGTTTAACAACCTCCTTTTCCAACAGATACAAGGAGTTGCGATGGTCGCCAACTTCTCCCCCAGCTATGCCTGCCTCCATATGGGCTGGTGGGAGGAGCTGGTCCTTAAGGCGGAGCACACTTTGACTATGTAACACAATATCAAAGTTTGGCTCTGCTTTATTGACGATTTCTTCGTAGTGTGGCAGGGGACAAAAGATCAGGCTGAACAATTTGGCAATAACATCAATCAGAATGCCTTGAATCTGCCTTTCACAGCCACTGGCAGTGATACTAGTGTGAATTTTGAGATCCACAAATACTTGTGCAGAATAATAAGCTGGAAACCTGCCTACATCGTAAAGAGATGGTGGGCAATTCCGTTCGGCACGCCACGAGTGCCCACTCATGTCACCTAGTTAATAGTATCCCCTATGGGGAAATGCTCAGGCGGAAGCGAATTTGCAGTACAGAGAATGACCTGTCATTAGCACAGGAACAGAGCAGGCTGAGGTTTTTAAGAGAGGCTACTCGCCCAAGATATTGAAGCAAGCAATCACTAAGACCACATTGCTTGACAGAAATGCGCTACTTAGGGATAAGAAGCCTACCAACACCACTCCTAGCAATAACTCAGGACCAGAAACAGCTAACACACAAGTGTTCCGCCTGATAACGGGATACAGCAGACAGCATAAAGAGATTAGCAAAATAGTTGGCCACTAGTCCTAAATGACCCGGTAATAGGACCCCTTGCTTCCGCAGAGGGTGTGCATTACACAAAGTAGAGCCCCATCTATGAGAGATTGTCTTGTGACCACTAGTCCTGAAATTATGGAGAATACTACTTGGTTGCAGACACACAAAGGGTTCATACGATGTAAGACATCTAATGCTTGTGTCCATGGAGTTAACACCACCACATCATATACTACTCCATTCAATCACAGTACTCTCAAAAAAACCAAACCGTTGACCTGCAAGACTGAATATGCCATATATGTTATCAAATGTCCATGTGCCCTTAGATACATTGGTAGCTCCAGGCCCACAAAAGAATCCTCCAACATCTCCGCGCTATAGCTAATGAAGATAACACATATACCCGGTAGCCAGGCATTTTAAGGAAATTCATCAAACTAACAACAAAAGCCTGAGCTACTATTTGATAGACGCTATACCGCCTAGTAGAAGAGGCGGAGATAGAGAAAGTAAACTTAGGAGGTTGGAGACCAGGTATATCTTGCAACTGGACACCAAACAATCGAATGGACTTAACGTCACAGAAGACTTGTATACATGTCTATAATAACAATCTTTTGAACCCTTTTGAGCTATATATTCTATTCAGTTTTAGTCTATTAGAACTGGTTATCCACAGAGTATTTATTGGTATGTATTACTCTTCAGTGCAGCTATGTCTTTATCTACGGCAGATTACCTTCATTAAACATAAACAACTCTTCTTAAGTATATATTTTTGTATCTACATTATAGAACATTGAGACAGCACTAGAACCTATCCTTAAGGTATTACTAATCGTGTACACTCTTAGCAGTCATATGTGCAGAATTTTATCTGATCATTTTATATATATATTTATTATAGTATTTATACATATGTATTGGATTTTATCATGTAATTTTGATAAGTATTTTGACTGTAGGATGAAGGCAATCACCCAGACATTTTTTAGATTGCCTCTTAATTCATGTGCATTGTCAGGTAATCCAGCATGTATTTGTACAGTACATTTATATTTAGCTATTTATTTATGTAACAATTTACTCTTGCACTTTAGAGATTAACAATGTAGGTTGCATGATCATATGAATTGACCAGTATAGAATATGTGAGCTTATATATATTTCCTTTACCTGTAGTCAACCTAATTTTTGGGAGTCTTTTGAACATGTAGCCCCACCATATTTGAATTTGATGCATCTTAGAAGTATTTTACCAAGAATTGAAAGCACAGTAATGTATGAAGAATTTGGTCTCCATTCAACTGTATAACGTATTTTACAGTGATGACAAATTTTCAATTCTAATACTTATTCTAGTCTGGTTGTCAGCAGTAGTGGGTTTGCTTTAAAAGAAATTATCATTTTTGCACTTTGCACATTTATGCACTTTTTTAGTCCACGTGACAGGTCATTATGGTGTCATGGAGAATAATGATGTTTTTATTCGCCCATGTGTGAAAACTTGTACATAAAAAAATTATATGCATTTACCAATTTTTAGCTATGACATGTTAGCAGTTTTTATGCATTTTAACTTACAAGAGTTTAAACTATTGCAATCTATATGAGCTACATTTGGGGTGAGTATGCCTTCTAGCTTCATTGTCAGTCACGTGGCTATTCGAAATTGTATGCACTAGCACTTTAAAAAGCACTTTCACGTCAGCACTCCTTGTCGAGTGAACAAGCGGCTGTTGCTGCGAAATGCATCTTGACACAGCAGGAATAAAAGAACTTTGAAGCACATACCCTTGGGTCCGTGTCACGCCAAGCGGTGAGAGTCTGCGGTAGTCTTATTTGGAACTTTGTATGTGTATATATATATATATATATATATATACACACACACACACACACACACAGACACACGGCATATTAGTCAGACTGCCATTTTGTAATACTGCCATCGCGCTGCTAGAGTAAAACTGCTCATTTAGGATCCCAGTTCAAACAGTTGTGTGCATCCAACAGATTGACGTCCCAGCAGGGCTCACTGCCCGGGAAATTTCAAGGCCAAGAAACGATCCAGGTAGTTTTATATGGAATAATAGGATGTCGTTCTTCCTGCTTGTGAGTCAAAGTACATGAATTTCTATTTTTTTTTATAAACATGACTATGCAATTACTGCATGCAAGAAAATGCAATCTCAGTTCTCGTTCTTTGTGCCAATGATCACGGATTTCCTTTAAGAATTCAAAGTAAACCAACTCATACATGCGAATATCACGTTCTTCTAGCTCAATTCTCCCGGTGTGCTCAACTATCCACCTGAGAAAGTACCATTCCGAATAACTATAACTGCTGCCCTCGCAGCGACCATAATTTAAACAGATAAACCATTGATAATTTTAAAACAAAGTTTTCAACTCCAAGTTTTTTGTTTGTTTAAAGGATAATTTTCATGCCATTTTGTCCGTGCTCTGGCAACATAAAGAACGTAAGAAATCTGACAAATAATTACGTTTGATACTTTTTTATTTTAAAAGCCACTTCTAACTGAATAGCCTTACTATTTTAACATACATTTTACCATCAGTAGATAAATGTCAATGTTCAAGGTTTAGGTTTTGAAATGAAACGCAAATGCTTGCTACCCAGCACGCCATCAAGGGGAAAACGGCAACCCTTTCGGGAAGATACACTGCTCAGCAACAAAAATAAAAAAAAGCGCAGTTCATTCATTCAACCAGTTACAAACAGTAGAAACGTCTCTCCCGAATCTTCTTTGTTAGGTCAGGTACTTACCTTAGGCAATAGTCGTTCAGAGTGATGCATTTTCCTGTTGCAGAGTCCTCCGGGTCAAGGTGCAGAATGATGCTTTTTGCACAGCTATACTTGTCACTTGACTTCTCCAGGGACCTATCAGTACAGTGACACCGTCTCCAGAGGTGATGTTTTTTATAATGCACTGCCCAAATCACTTTTGTAGAGACAAAAGCCACGACACAACTTTGAAAGCTGTGGCTTTCTTGCCTGCTCTGTGACTAGAAATTCTGAGAGGTTTTGTTCTTTTAGAAAAGAATAAGGAAGTTCTGGATTAAATGCGCGCTCCCCCGCCCACATGTTGGAGGATGCCAAGTGTTCCCCTCCTTAGACTACATGGACAGTTGGGGCTAAATTTATTACACAATCACTTGGAACTATATTGCTAGGAAAAGGCCCATTCATTACCCATGTGCGTACAACTGAGCTCTTTCCCTCGCACCTCCGTGATTATCACCAGTAGGATGCATACTGCATTTGTATGTTACATATGTATTGTGCGTCTGTTGTCTTCCATGATTGCATTCCAAGATTCATGTCCCCATTGCAAAGCACTGCGCTCGCATCGGGAAGGAAAATGTTAGTGTAAGCATCGGTTTGTGGCATGTAGTGCTGTAGAATCCCATGCTGTGCATACCTCTGCCATCAAGTGATGGCTCGGACGTGTACAACTTGTTTTTCTTCTAAAAGTCTTTTCGGGTCACAAGGTCTAGTGATGCCACCTTTTAGTGGAATTGCGCATCAGCTCCATTGTTAGATTGTTTTTCCCACATGGAGGACGAGACTGGAGCAGAGAAAATACAATAAAGATGACCATGCCAAGGGAAGGTAATAAAAATGATGGGAAAAAAAATAGGATCTGCAAAAACCTTAGGCAACCGGGGAGGTGGGTGACCGCATGTGAACCTAGAGAACTACATGCCACAAGCAGTTGCTTATTGCATGGTAAGTCATATTTTCCGTACATGGCATTTATAGTTGTAGATACATATGCTGTGCATAGACTGTAAAGCAGTCCTCCTAAAAGCGATGGCTTAGTCAGAGGATGTTGCACAAGACTGGACAAGAGTATGTAGGACAGCCTGGCCAACTCTAGCTTGCTGTCTGGCCAGAACATCCACACAATGTTTAGTGAAAGATTGTGGGGTAGACCAGGTAACTACTTTGCAGAGGTCAGCTAATCGTTACCTCAAGAAAGCACCTTTCTTACAAGTGAAATGAGGTCTATGAGAGACAGGGGGGGTTCTCTAAGCTTTGGCATTATGTGTCTTTTTGATTAACCAATGTGCTAAACCTGCTTTGGAAAAAACACTTCTCTTGTGAGGTTTGGAGAATGACAAACAGTTATTGGGTGTTACGAAATAGTTTTGTTATATCAATATAGTACTGGAGTGCTCTTTTGACATCAAGAGTATGCAGCATGATACAGATTCTGGTTGCAGAAGGAAGACTGACAGTTCAACGGTCTAATTAAGGTGGTAACTGGAGACCATGTTAGGCAGGAATTTTGGATTGGTTTTGAGAACCACTATCTTGATGTAGCTAGAAAAAGGGCGCTTCCAGAGTAAGCAAGTGTATCTCACGGACTCGTCTTAAGTGATGGACCCCCCCCCAACAGGAATTGCAGTGGGCAAGAGTAAAGGGCTTCAAATAAAGGACCCATGAGCCTAGTGAGGACAATGTTTAAGTTCCAAAACGGAACAAGGAGTGTCCTTCCATGACCGCTTTAATAACAGGTATTCTGAATAGTGTAATTGGATCAAGGTATAGACTAGGCTTCATTTTCTGCTAGTTCATAAGGTAACAAACAATAAATACCCTGTACCAGCGGTGTGATGGGATTAATGTGTTTTGGGACACAGTGGTGTACAAAATGTTTCTATTTGGCTGCCTAACAGTCCCTGCGCGCCTCTTTAAGAATAGACATACGCTCTTTTGGAAGGTTGAGGTAACTCTGTTCTAAGATCTTAGGAGCCAACTCGCAAGGTTGAGTTCCTGAGGGCTGGGATGCAGTTTTGTGTGAGAAGGTCCGGCCTGTTGAAGAGCTTCTCGTGTGGGACTACAGAGAGTTATAGCAGCATGGAATACCATGGCTGTCATCCCAAGATTGGTGATACTAGAGTGAGCATCAGGGATGTCGGTCTCAGACTACTCACCACAAACGGTGGGAGAGGCAAAAAAAAAACGTGGGCAAATACCCTTGACTAACTCATCCATAGTGCATTGCCCATGGACTGTAGTAGTATTGCGGCAAAGCTTGGGAATTTTGAATTTTCTGCCATGGCGAACAGATCTATTTGTGGGAGCCTCCAGCACTGAAAGTATTGGAGTAGGATCTAAGGGGTAAAGTTCCCATTTGTTTGAAGCATCCTGCTGAGCAGCTCACCTATATCATTATCGACCCTAGTAATATGTTGTATGACTAGGTGTTTTCTGTAATGTATTGCCCACCGCCAGATCTTCCGAGCTACACTGGACAGCTGTGGTGAATGTGTGCCCCCTTGTTTCTGTAGGTAGAACATGGCAGTAGTGTCTCTGTGTATCAAAACTGTCTTATTCTGAATCATGTAGAGAAAAGCACAGAGAGCAAGCCGAATCGTCAGCACATCCAGGGGACCAACGTGAAGAAGTTGATGGGTAGGTGCCCAATGACCCTGATCAGTAAGATGTTTGAGATGAGCTCCCCAACCGGTGAGGCATCCATTGTAATTGTCTTTTCCGGAACTGGGTCGAGTAGGGGCCATCCCTGAAACAAATAGTTGGTGGTCCACCACTGCAGAGCAATGTGTGCAGCCCCCAACCAACACTACATCTTTTAGATGACCGTCCACTTGAGGCCACTAAGCATTCCTGTAATGGATGCCTGTGGAGCCTGGCATGAGGGAATATAGCTATGCAAGGTGCATCACAGTTCTGTTACCTGCCGATTTGGCAGAAAGCTTATACTTGGGCTGGGCTAAGCTTTTCCTACCTATGAACCCAGGGCAGGCCCAAGGAAGGGCAGTACCTGAAAGGGTTGAAGGTGGGGTTTGTCAGATTGATGGTGAAACCCAGACTGTGCAGGGTATGAATTGTAGTGTGGGTGTGCTCTAGGCAGAGTTGCTGCGTGGCACTGTTGATCAGCCAGTCATCTAGGGAAGGAAACACGTTGCTGCCGCTCCTCCCGAGATGAACAGTCACCACTGCCAGACATTTGGTGAATACTCTTGGTGCCATGGTAACCCAGAAGGGGAGCACTTTGAATTGATAATGGAATCCACAAACCTCAGATAACTTTGTGCTGGGTCGATGGCTATGTGAAAGTAGGCATCCTAGATCCAGGGCAGTCATGATGTAGCCCTTCTGCAAAGGTGGTATAACGTCTTGTAGAGTCACCATAAGAAAGTGCTCTGACAATGAATCTGTTGAGAGGACTGAGATACGGTCTGAGCCATCCTTCTCTGGAATAAAAAGTAAAGGGAGTACACCCTTTCTGCGGCGCTGATGCGGAACAAGCTCAATGGCCCCTTGTCCAGAAGGGCTTGTACCTCCTCGTGTAGGAGGCGCAAATGTTCTTCTGAAAATCAGTGTTGATGAGGGGGAATGTTTGGTGTAGTTTGTTCTAGACAATACCCGTCCTGTATAATATTTAGAACCCAACAGTCTGGGGTGATTAATGCCCAGCAGTAACCCCTGAAATCTTCCCCCGACAGGATACCCAGCCCTGTAAAAGTGGGCCTGGTACTGCCGGTGCTAAGCACCAGCATTTCTATATATTATTAAAAAAAAAAAGCAGGTGGTGAGACGGGACCTTATCAGGTTCCCCATTTTTGCTCTCACCCTAAGGGTGGAAAAAAAATCTCAACTCTGCAGCACTACTACTCTTCGCTGCTTTTGAGGTACCTTCAAAGAGTCTCATAGTTCTTTTACAGTCATTTCAGAACTGAAGCATTTTCAATTTTATATACAACAAAGCCATAGTTGTTGCTGATTTATCATATGCACATAACAACCACTGATAAAAGCCAATGGTCCTGGGTTGTTGTAGGGGTAACGTTATCTGGATGCAATGACAGAAGCAGCAAAATACCAGTCTGGCGGCACACTATGCTAAGCACAGCTTTTTAGGTTACATGTTAAGCCAAGCCCTCACTTACATCAGCCACACCCCTTGGAGACACCCCCCCCCGCCAGTTTTTTTCATCCCACTTAAAGCCCTGCCTATACCCACTTGTATAGTAACCCAGTGAGGGGGGTCTGCTATGTTGGATTAGTGAAGATAGAAGAGGTTTCTAGAGTGGGGATCTTGGATGCACCACAAAACTGTGTGCGCTGAAAGTAACCCCTGGGGTCCGTGTTTGTAGGGCACCCATTGCCTTAGCCATTTTAGTGTCCATTTTGGTGTTCTCAAGCATCTCATCTACCCGAGGGCAGAGTAGGTGCTGCTGCACTTCTGGTTTAAAGATTAAAACATACAGCCAGGCATGGCGTTGCAGCAGAATACTAGCATTAATGCTGCAAGCAGCTATAGCTGTGGCATCCAGAGGGCAACAGGTGTTAGTGTTAGAGACGATCTTCCTTTCTACCACTAACTGCTGCCCCTTCATACAGTACTGCTCTAAGAGGTGCTGTACCAGGTCCGCCATTTGGTACCAGTGTGCATGATCGTACCGGGAGAGCAAGCCATTTGAATTCACCAATGGGATACAGGTTGCGCTGCCACTCTCCTTCCCCTGTATCCATTTTCTTACTCTCCTGGTCGGCAGGAGGAGCATCACCTGTTCAGTGAGTGTTGGCATACGTTTAGGCTGTACAACCAAAGAATCAGGGGTAGTTGGTCACGGATGTATGGAGGGTTATTAGGGGAGGCTTTATACTTTCTATCTACCCTTGGTGTGATCACTCACATTGACAGGGTCCTTAAAAATCTTGATGGCAGGCTTGAGGACACCTTTAAGCATGGGGAGATATTGAAGAGAGCTTTGGGTGGAAGTGAGGGTTTCCACAACAAAATTCTCCTCCTCTTGCTGCACATGGAGTCAAACATTGTTGAAAGTGGCAGCTCTGTATAACACCTCATGGTATGAAGGGACCTAATCAGGAGGTGAGGGCTTAGTAAGGTACAAATCTGTATTTGGAGGGGGCCGTCAGCATCATAGTCGGCTCAGGGGTTCAGAACCCTCGGAGTCATAAGGGAATCTAGGAATGTCCCCACCCCCAAATGTGAAGCGCCTGCAGGTGAATTATGTTGCGACCCTAGAGGCAAAACAGGATAGACAGGTGGTTGTGAAGAAGGAAGAGGAGGCAAAGAAGGAGGTGGATGGGCAGAAGGCAGGGGATAGGTTGCCCCATCATCTCCCTTTTGCTTTTTGGGGGCTAGAAGTTCTGGCAGGTTGAAGGCCTTCTCAAAAGGAAGCTTCCTCTTGTGAGGTGCAGAATCCTTTGCTACATTTGGAGGCGTTGACAGAATCTGACCTGTGCCTTGTTGGATATGAACACGCTGTTGTTGAGCATCCAAGTGTTCCTGCAGTCACTCGAGAATAGGCTAATCAAATTCCTATGAAGCAGCAGAATATGCCACAGTGAAAAGCAGTCTTGACAGCACTACAGATGTTTGCCAACCAGAGGGTGCTGAGCTCAATTTCAGCTTTGATTGCATCGAGTTGACGGGTCTTGCCACCGTACTCAGCCTCGGCTCCGAATGTCTTGGGCAGGATGTCTCGGATATGAAGATTTGGGCTCCAGCCCTTTCAAGTCAGAGGGTGGCTGAAGATGTGCCTTCGGGTCCAGAGCAGACGCTGCACTCAGGACTTCGTGGTACAAAAGGGGGTGGCGATGGACGGAGCATCTGAACCAATCAAACACTCACACCCAGTCAACAGATCTGGGTTTAATCCATCACCGTTCTTTAGCCCACTCTGCCACCCCAGTTCAGACATGGCCATATGCAAATCAGTCTGACCCTGTGCCTCATGGGAACTGTCCAGCACAAACTGCCAAGTCATGCCTTCCCTGGACCAGATTCAAACTTCCCCGGACTGGTTTCTGGCAGAGTGGGCTAAAGAACGGTGATGGATTAAATCCAGATCTGTTGACTGGGTGTGAGTGTTTGATTGGTTCAGATGCTCCGTCCATCACCACCTTCTTTTGTACTGCTTTGTTCGCCATAAGTTGGCAGGTATGCTCAGATGCGAGTCCCTTGCTCGGCTGTAATGCCAGAAACCGGTCCTAGGAAGCTTGAATCCGGTCCAGGGAAGGCATGGCTTGGCAGCATGAATCACCAGGCTAGCAATATTTTTTGCGTATTCCCTTCATACATGCTTTCATAACAGTCAAAATGGTCTTGGTAGAGGCATGACATAGCACATTACATAATACATATATAGAACAGTCAACCTACATTCGTGTTAGTATCAAATGGTTTGCTTGACTCCGTTATGTGTAAGTTTTTCACTTAAACAAAACAGGGCCATGTCAAGGGCCCATGTGCTTTTCTTAAAATATCCATATATCTTGTAGGCAAGTTCAAATAGCCACAGACTTCACGAGTCATACGGTTGAGTTCTTTTCTTGATCTAGAATTGTCAGAAAATGTGCAACTGAGCACTTTCAGCTTAAGGCTTAGTGTTCCAAAGGCTGTTTGTCAATCAGCGAAGCTGCACGGTCTACCAGTGCAAAGACACCAATTTCCAGACTCGTCACAGGGCGGGGCAGGAACAAGCCTCAGTGCCCCCCGCACCTCATAATGGGAAAAGTTAAGAAATGTGCGAGGTGCACACAAGGCTGTGGATGAAGGAGATCGGAGCCCGCAGCTGCAGCAAGTTGGTGTTTAAGGTAAGGCCGGTGGCTATGCTTCGAGATCTGCACAGCTGTATATCAGTTATTCGTATTATTAAAGCTGAATTTGTTTCTCATCAAATTCCAAGGGTGCTCCCATAGTGCTATAATACCCACCCACCTTGGGTATAAATCCACTAGTCCTACAAAAGTAGTCTTGATATAAATGTCTAACATATGCACCAAGGCACTGTCACTTTATACTTAATTATGTAGCAAGGAAAGCACAATCAATTGATACAGTTCCGTGGATTATTTTCCAATAAGTGATCCACAGCTGTTGAAATGTGTCCAGTCATTCACATTTATTCCATTAAAAACAACAAACGGCAGTCACTTAACAAAATACAAAAAGCTGCCAAGGAAAGTCTTGCTAAATTAGAAGCATTCTCGTGTTGTGTGATTTCTGCTCCTTTTGGATGAATTGTTGCCTCAAGTTCACTTACCATAAAGTTAAAAGATTAAAAATTAGTTTAAATAGAAATTAGCACACTGGACAAATGTGCTGCAGCTTCAACACGTGTGTTAAGTCTGATTAATGCTCATGGCTGTGTACTATTGTTATACTATTCAACTTTATGGCGAGTAAACATCAGGGCTGACTTTACCCCATCTAGTGTTGAGCTCTGGTGCTGTGCTTAGAAAGAAGTCATGGGTTTAAACGTAACCACTGCAGAGCTCCTTGTGTCCAGTAATTGTCAAGCAACAAAAAAAATTCATAACAACGCTGGTGATTAATGTTCCTGCTAGAAGGAGATGGAGTTTTGTTTAGCAGCAGTTTTGACTGATCAGTGGAGGGTTAATGTGAGTGCCGCAAAGAACATAACTTTTCCTGCAGACTGATTTTCATCCGTATGGGTCCAAGTGTGTGATGTGTAGTGCTCTGACACCTTAAACTGGTATGAGTAACAGTATAAAACAAATTAATGTATGTGAAAAGAGGGCCTATGGAGAGGGGAGGGGCACTGTTGGAGGGTTGTAGTGAGGGAAACCATGCAGCAGGAGGTCAGTGGAGGGGAGGCCCCAAAACAAAGCGTGTCACATCAGGCACCACCAGTGCTAAAGTAGGCCCTGAGTGAACATGGCCTGAGCAGATATTCCTTTCAGCAAACACCCTTGCAGCCTGTAGGTTGTTGCTCAGCAGAAACAGGTAGAAGAGGTTGACATTCCCTCCAACTTCCGGATGCATTTAAGGAGTAGGCACAATGCAGAGTTCCATGACTTTGTACCACTCTGCAGTGTTAGTTGAGGCTGCAGGACTGTGTTTCTAATGCCCCTCTGAGGCTGAGAATGATAGAATGATCAGACAATGAAGTGAGGGGGGGCGTACAGCAGAACAATGCACATAAGAAAAAAGTTGCTGTAGTTCCAGCCAAGAGCAGGACCTTATGGTGCTGCATAAGGTACACTCTCCCCAATTCCATCTGCAAGAAGCCATATGGATGTGACCTAATGCAAAACTCTCAATTTCCAAAGATCATGCCTGAGCAGCTCATTCGGTTCAGGTTTTTTACTTGCATTCTTGAACTTTTAAGTTGGCCCTTTATAAAATTGTGACTACAAGTCCTAAAATGCTCACTAAATATCTGGTCTCGATAAGCTGCTCATTCATGGGCCCTACAGGATGCAAATTTAGTATTTGGCTTTACGCCCTACTCTCTTTGAAGTTCACCAGCCGCCACTGATGGGGGGAGTACGTGTTTAGATTCCTCCCTAGTTTAATCACAGTACATTCCCAGAGACAGTGCACGACTTTCATTTGGACATGAAGTTTCGTTTTTTTTGCATTTTTAGGTCTCAGCTAGAGTAGGCTGCGCACATGCGCAGTCTTGTTGGCGAGATTTAATGACACTGATTAGCGAGGTTAAGCCCCGCCCCTCTTCTCCATTGGCTGGCCCCCTAAACGGCAGCCAGCCATTGGAGAAGAGGTCTCAGTGACGTCATTCTTTCACACTAAGCTTTGTCTTTTTCGGATTGGGGGGGGGGGCGTGTTTTTTAGTTTCTTTTTACCCTCTTCTCCAATGGCTGGAATGTAAAACCGTAGTCAAAAACACGCTCGTTGTTTACATTCCAGCCAATGGAGAAGAGGGGAGCAAGAAAAACACGCCCCCCAGTCTGCAAAGGACGGGGCTTAGTGAAAAATGGCGAGCACTTGTTTCTTTTGGGTGAGAGCTTGTTTTGTAACTAATGCATTATTCTTGTTGTTACTGCTTTACTTGCGCTCCAACATATTATGTACCACAGCTAGTAGGTTGTTTAGCGTGTCCGCCCGAATTCTCATATATTACAGTCCCTTTGAATGAGGAACCCCTTAGCGCAGTCCTCCCTCTTCGATACTCCAATCGTCTGCGCTTCTCTTTGCCCCCTTTGTCCCTCTAGACATGCGTGGACTACATCAGTCGAGGGGCTCCGAGACTGGGATTGCGTCCCACGTATTAGGCACCCAGGGTCTCCCCACGGGGAGGGGGAGGGGGAGTGGGGGGGGAGGGGCCGTCCGGACCGGCCCGCAGTGATGCAAGCTTTATTTTGCAGGGCTCTTTGTGGGCACGGAGTCGTTCTCCCAGACCGAGCAGCGCGGCATGCCCCGCAGCCCTACTCCCTTACAGCACCCGCACTCACCAGGTTTCTTCGTAGCTCCTACTGCCCACCAGTGCTCTTATGTGCTCTCCGCTCCCCAGTTCCGTCAAGGGTAGCTCAGGTGCCCATCCAAAGCCCCTCAAACAAAGTGACGCTACACCACCAGTGCTCTCGTAAAGCTTCTGCAGCAGTTTCTCCATGGCAGCACGCGCCACCAACTCGCTCCTATGGTGTAGAGCGTGTGTGCCTCAGGCCCCATCAGACCGCGCCATCTATGTCCCGCTGTTCACCAACACCAGCCATTAGGGCAGGCAGCCTCCCGGGGCGTGCCCTCTAGAGCCCCACAAGATTGGCCAATCACCAGACCCACCTCCGCAGGATATATTCCAGCAGCCGGGCACATGCACCCACTCGTTACTGCCTTACTCTGTTGCTCTCTCCTTCCCACTCTATTACTTTTTCTTACTCTGCCCTTACCACTCTTGCTATTTTTTTTTCTTACTGCTCTTCCCAATCTTTCTACCACTTTTTGTTACAACGTTACCACTCTTTCTGTCACTCTGTCCTTTCCACTCATTCTGTGGCTTTATTTATCCATCCTTCCTGCTTGTTCTACTACTTTCCTACTCTTATCAAAGGATGCCTTATCAAAGGATGCCTTTCTCTTTTGAGGTGCACAAAGGTCCCAATAAAAATAACATGTTCTGTATGGAAATGTCTGTGGACATATATTCGTGAACAAAGCGATACAAAAGGGGATGATGGACGGAGCGTTTGAGCAAATCAAACACTCACCACTCGTTGTATAGCATGTGATGAGAAATGTTTCAAAAGTGATATAGTTGTACGTACGACCCGTATCAAAATGCTTGTAATATGTAACCCTACGAAATATCAATAACGACTGGTTTAGTCATAATTTTGATAGAGACAAGTTATGTTTATAAAATATAAAAGTAAGACGAACTGCGACCGTGGATAATACTGTACGACTGTAATAAGCCAATGGTTAAACGATTTAAGGCTGGATGAAGATGTTAGTTAAAACTGCGTTAATAATGGGATATGTACATACGGTAAATGGCGGCCAGCCTCAGGGTTGTGGGCATGACGCTGTGTATGGCTTAAAGAAACTAATAAACGTCTTACTACAAAAAAAAAATAAAAATAAAACTCACCCCCAGTCAACTGATCTGGGTTTAATCCATCACCATTCTTTAGCTCACTCAGCCACCCCAGTTCAGACATGGCCATATGCAAATCAGTCTGACCCTGTGCCTCATGGGAACAGTCCAGCCCGAACTGTCAAGCCATGTCTTCCCTGGACCAGAATCAAGCATCCTGTGACCGGTTTGGGATTCATAATCCTCATCAGGCTGCAGGCTGGCGACCCGGTGGCAGGGGGTCCACGCCTGTTGCTGAAGAAGCAGCGATGTTGTGAATGTGACTTGGACATTTTCCACAGTGATTTTACTTGCGCTTTGCTGAAACAATAGCAGAGGCACGTTTTAACTTGGGAACATTCCTCTTTGCCCTGACCTACTTTACGGAACTTTAAAAGCTCTACAGGACACTCACCTGCTTTTCACTTCCAGAGAGCACCGGCGGCCGGCTGGGTGCTGATCGTCTCGGCGGGCTCTCAGCGGCCGGGGGCGCCATCTTGGGTTGGGTTGGTCAGGCGAGTGACATCGCCACACCCCCGAGATCCGACCCTACTTAAACGGACCTCATGTGTCAGCGCAGCGGGCGTGACGAAGGCGCGCCGGAGTTGCGCCTGAGTTAAGCCCGTCTGCGCCTGTCCGCGGCCGACCGGGGCCGACCGGGGCCCGGGGCATGTCACTCTGCCCGTCCTCTTAGATACACCCGCTCTTCCCTTATCCATCTCCATGATTTCACCCCCCCCAGTCCTCTTCCAGGCTTGCTTCATTGGGTTTGCTCACGGCTAGAAAGGTCTTTCCTGAGATTACTTGGTGCTTAGGTTGGAGCAGCCAGGCTCGTCTCTAATATGTGTCCTCGTTTATCGTCCTCCCCAGCCTATGCCCAGCTTCTCGGCCCAGTTTGCTGATCTTATCTCCCAACTTGCCATTAACAACACTAACATCTTAGTCCTAGCTGATTTTAACTATTGGCCTTCCGATGCTCATGAATCCCCATGTTCTTTTGCCTTCTCTGACCTTATGTTGTGTCTGAACTGCACCCAGCACATACTTTCACCCACTCACATTAAGGGCCACATCTTGGACCAGGTCTGGACCTCCTGTCTGGACATCTCCACCCCCCTTGTCCTCCCCTGTCTTTGGTCAGACCACTCCATGATCACTTTCACTTTAGCCATGCCCTTGCCTGTTATCAATGTTTTAGAAACCAATTTTTCCGCTCGCAACTGGAACAGGGCTGACCTGAGCAAATTCACCTCCCTTCTTAGCACATCTGTCCCCCCTAGCACTGGATCTATTGACTCTCAAGCCCAGGGCTTGACTTGCTGGCTCACTTCTGCCTCCGACTCCGTGGCACCTTTAAAACTGGTCAAAGCCAGGCGCCGCCACGATGCCCAAAGGTGGTTCACTGAAGATCTTATAGCCCTGAAACTCGGGCTTCGACAGGCCGAACGGTGTTGGCGCCGGGGCTATTCTCCCGATACCAAACTGATATTCTCCTCTCTGCTTAAAAAGTATAAACTAGCCATATCCTCAACCAAGTCTCTTTACTTCTCCAATAAAATTCTGGATTCAGCCAACAAATCCAAGGACATCTTTTCAATAGTTGAGGAACTATCCAATCCTGAAAGAGTAACTATTGCACCTCTTCCTTCCCAGTCACTTTGTGACTCTCTCAATCAATTCTTTGTTGACAAAATAATTAAGATTAAAAACAGTATCCCCGCTCAAGCCTCGCTTGTCCTCCCTCAGCCTGTTGTTCTTTGTCCCTTACCAGACTCCCACACTTTAACCCAGATCCCCCCCATTTTGAAGGAAGGCTTTCTTGCCCTCCTACACAAAGTCTCCTCTGGTTCCCCCAGCGACTGCTGCCCCCCACAGTTCTCCGCGAAGCCTTCACTGTCTGCCCCGAACCCCCCTTGGCCCTTTTCAACAACTCTCTCGCCATGGGCGAGGTCCCTCGCTCTTTTAAGCAGGCAGAGGTGGTGGCCATTTTAAAGAAACCCTCGGCAGACCCTTCCATCATGAGCAACTTTCGCCCCATATCTCTCCTCCCTTTCCTCAGTAAGGTTCTGGAGTCACATGTTACCCAGACTCTCAGTTCTTTCATTGAGGAATCCTGTTTTTTGGACTCCCAGCAAGCTGGGTTCAGACCTGCGCACTCCACAGAGGCAGTCATACTCTCTGTTATGGAGGAATTGCGCAGAGGGGCCGACGCTAACATCTGTCAGGCCCTGGTGCTTCTGGATTTGTCGGCCGCCTTTGACACGGTCCACCATGGTATCCTTGTCGACCGTGTCAGAGAGGCCGGCATCCAGGGCACCGCTCTCGACTGGACCCACTCTTTCCTGTCTAACCGCCAACAAGCAGTCAGACTGTCCCAATTTTCAGCAGACCAGGTCGGGCTGACTTGCGGTGTCCCGCAGGGTTCCTCCTTGTCCCCACTCCTTTTTAATTTATACCAGGCTCCCCTGATCCGCTCTCTCCGTAGGTTGAATGTCACTACGTTTAACTACGCGGATGACATTCAACTGGTCTTTACCATCGACTCCTCGGATGAATCAATCTCCACTTTTCAAACTACCCTCTGTTTCATTAGTGACTGGATGAGCTCAAACCACCTTAAGCTCAACCCCGACAAGACCGAGCTGGTTCTTGTCGGGGGGCCCTCTAATCCTTGGCAACCCTCTTTCTGGCCGGCAAGTCTGGGCAGTCCCCCTTGCCCAGTGAATTCAGCTAAAAGCTTGGGGGTTATCATAAGTAGCGATCTTTCTATGAAACTCCAAATCAGAGCGGTAGTGTCTTCCAGCCACTTTCAGCTTAGGAAGATTCGTAAAATCTCCCGCCTCCTCACCACCGAGGCCCTCACCCTTGCCCTGTTAGCGTAAGTCATTTCAAGACTTGACTACACTAACGCGCTCTACGTAGGCATCCCCGACTACCAAGCCAAGAGACTCCAGCTGATTAAAAATCAGGCCGCCCGCCTCATCTCCGCCAAACCAGACATCAACATGTTCGCCCTCTTCTAAAAAGTCTTCACTGGCTTCCGGTCACCGCGCGCTGCAAGTTTAAATTAGGCTGCATAATTTTCAAATCTCTTGCAGGCGGAGGCCCCTCTTTCATTTCTTCTCGCCTTCACCCTTATGCCCCACTCACGCAACCTTCGCTCGTCTCAGTTGGCTTTGCTATCAGTCCCGAGATTTAAGAGGAAGAAACACGGTGGCCTTAGGTTTTCATTTTTAGCTCCTTCTTTTTGGAACGCCCTTCCCCTCCCTCTAAGGCTATCCTTCTCTTATACTAGGTTCAGATCCCTCCTCAAAACCTTTTTGTTCACTGAGGCCTACAATTAGCCTTGTCCCTCACTTTTTCTCTGCTCCCTCAGCACAAGCGCCAAGAAACCTTCAGGTGTTAGTCGCGCTATATAACATTTTTTAACATAACATCAGCCAGGCTATCTTGAATCCAGTGGCCAAGTGAGCACACGACATATACACGAGCACGCATGAGTGAATAGAAATTTAAATGCTTTGTTTAGGTACAAAAATAAAGTAAGACCTATTGTGGATGAATATACCAATGTACTTTCAAATGCTCTAAGGTTAAACAGCATGCGATATACATGTTTACAAGTTAGGAACAATTTGGTGCTAAGCCCTTATTTACTGTCCATGCTCCCGGCACCCCTCCCACCCCCAGTTTGCCCACAGCTGGCTCTCCTCTACTGCCGCACCCTGAGCAGGCAGACAACTACCAACAAGAAGAAACAAAGGCTCCACGAACCCTCTGCCAAGGAGGCTCCTGCAGGGGGAGGAAGAGGGGGGGGGGAATGGGGTGAGTGGGGGGGAGGAGGGGATGGGGTGAGTGGGGGGGGGGGGGGGGAATGGGGTGGGGGGGGGGGGAGGGGCGGGGAGCCAAGTATCTTTCCCAACTATACGGGACGTAAATGACAGGAGGACTGTGGAGCATCAGGATCCTAGCTCTGCCCTTATGTCCTGCCCCCTTCAGCATTCTCTCGGTTTCTTCTGCCCCTACCTAACTGTAGCTCGAGTCTCCCCCTTCTGCCCTTACCTTTAATACAGCCCGCTCTTTATTTCTTCTGCCCCCTCCCCTTCTGCTGCAGTCCAACTCCGAACTCTCATATAAAGAGGCTTCACCTCTAAACACACAGCAGACTGATGCTCCCTTCTTTCTGTCCCGCTCTCCCTTAGTAGAGAGAGAGAGGTAGAGAGAGAGAGAGAGGTAGAGAGAGAGAGAGAGGTAGAGAGAGAGGTAGAGGGAGAGAGAGAGGTAGAGGGAGAGAGAGAGGTAGAGGGAGAGAGAGAGGTAGAGGGAGAGGGAGAGGTAGAGAGAGAGGGAGAGGTAGAGAGAGAGGGAGAGAGAGTGTGTATGTGTGTATATGTGTGTATATATATATATATATATATATATATGTGTGTGTGTGTGTGTATATGTGTGTGCGTGTGTGCAATAGGTGTTGCATTTGCGAGAGATTAAGCTATTGGCATTGTAAATGACAATGCCATTTATTTATCTGTTTTCAAAACCAACACATAAATAAAGTTTGTCATTTACAATGCAAATAGCTCTAACATTTGCAAAGGCGAGACCTTTGCATTGTAAATGCTTGTTACTTATTGCAAACAAAGTACATTTGAAGTACTCCCATCATGTAAATTTCACTTCTATAACTTGCTGATGTATTTTCCACCAGTGAAATGTTTCCGTTGCTACACTTAAACCAGAATAACATTTGTTCACCTTTTAAGTGGTAAACCAGCAGGAGATTGAATTGTTGAGTTGCCAATTATCATATTTTTTTTGTAACTAGTTTCTAGAATGAATAAAACCTTCTTGTTACACTACTTTAAGTTAAACACCACTGTAATCTTGTCTGTAATAATCGGGACCAAATAATCCAGTATCAGAGAGTGAAATAGATTTAATGTCAAGTATAATGTTTTCAGCTCTAACTCATTACATGAATGTCTTGCAAGTGCCCACCAACCAGTGCAAGCGACATCTATTATAATACCACAGACTTGAATTGGTTCTATAAAATATTTTCCTACTGTCATTTTTGCTTCTTTCCTACCTTGCCACTGATGACCACTAAATCCTCCTAGTTCCTTACCAATTGAATAGGCACTCCTGGATCAGTCTCATGAAGGCAAGGATAGAGTTTAATGTAAATACACAATGTCATCATACCTAGTTCCTTTACCACAGTCCTCACTGTCCAAGACTGAGAGGAATGGTAAAACAGAATAAAGTAATTACATTATCAGTTTGTTTTTGGAAACTGCTATTCTCACCTAGTCTTCCAAGAAGGTCTTTTACTGTGGTGTAATGGGAGAGGACTGTAAAGCTTAACTAGTAAAGTGAATGAATCATTCAGATACCATTATGACATTCTAGAAAGGTATTCCCATTGTACAACTATCCAGAATGGATGTACATCTACAGCATCCTGTCTTAGACACACTGGCACAACTTCCAAACATTTTATGAATAAGCATGGCGCCAACCTTGGCAAAAGGCAGAATCTTGAATTGGCAAGGATTGCCTGCCTGCCTGCCAACCCCAACCCCCCCCCCCCCAACTGCCATACACCTGAATTATTTTTGATGTTTGTGATGTGGTTATGCACAACCTCAAAACCTACGTTGTGTGTCTCATCAGGAGTATAAAGCGCAACATCAATGCGTTTGCAAAGCATTACAACGTAGTATTTGTGTTCCAGGCTTTTGCTAGGTTTGCACTATCCAAAAATCACAAACAAATATAACACTGCAACAATGTCACCTTGAATGTCAATGTTTTTAGTTCTCAGCTAGGCAGCGCATGTGCACTTTCTCTTCAATACATGCTGTATTTAGAATATGGGCTTCAAGCACTGCCTATCTTTTTCATTGGTTCCTCTAACTGTTCTTTGTAAATGCTGGCTTTTGTTTGATGAATACACTTAGTCGTCCCTCCTTTTGGACTTCTGCATCTTCCCATGAGGACTGCTCCTGTTACATGTGCTCTTACTCTTCATGCGATTTAGGACACTTCGAGAGCACTCTTTTTTTGTTGGCCTGCCTCTGCTCATGTTAAATATTCATACTTTGTGCACCAGCTTGATCCTTTTCTGTTTACGCAGGCTTTTTGTTTTGTTGCAGAGTGCACGTGTATTTCAGGCTCAGCGCGGCAACCGCTTCATGGACGCTGCGCTTTATCTTTTACAGATGATTGCTCTCCTCCCCATTATTTATAGGGCAGCGTCAGTGAAAAGCACTACCACCCCCCCCTAAACTAGCTACTTGACGTGCCTTAAAGAGTGGTGACAGGCACGCTTGTTTTTTTCCATCAAGATCCCCTTTCAAAATCACACAAAGGCACTGATAAATGGCAGCATATTGTTGGTTTTCGCCATTGTTTTACTTACATTTTTCTGATCTGCATGCCTCAGCATTTTATTTTTGGAAGGCATGGGAAGAGAAGACGCCGAGACTTGAAACCTGTTCCCCAGGTTCCAAAGTCAGCAGCTCTGAATGTTATGCCACATTCTCTCTCTTAAACAATCGCCATTTTTGGGGGGGACTTTTCTCCATTTTCCTCACTGAGTTACTCTACCACCATGCAACCGCCCTTAACCCCTTCCTTTTCTTTTTTGTTTCCTTGAGCGCACCTCGTGAGCCCATGGGAAGGGCAGTCTCTTACACAAAAGTGTGCTTTTAAGAGGTGGGCACTGGCAATGCCGATAGCGCTTTACTCAATTTCAAGGCCCCAAAGTGAGGAGAGCTTGGACAACCTGTATTCCTCCATTATGCAACAAGGTCAGACTTGAAGCATTAGTAGGAGTCAACATATTGGCTTTCTCAGGTGCATGGTGGGACGTGGCATACAGTGGCAGGGTATTTTGAACGTGTGTACTGAACACTGATACCAAGTTCATGTTATCAGGCGAGACACCTTTCTGAGGCAGCAAAGGGGTGAGAGGGGAATTCTGTGTTGGCGTAATATGTATACTGGGTCATTCTGGAGTTTGAGCAGTGTACGATTGTTTACTTCCTTTTAATGCCAACTTTTGTTGAATGCAGGCATTTATTCAATAATAATTATACAGACTTTTAACACTCCTCTCCCATGGCTCCGTAAATCAAGTTATCCTACTACTTAACCCTGCAGCGGTTAGGGAAATGCCACACATAATCAAACCTATTTGTTAGGCACTTAAGCAGCAGCTACTCTAGATAGCAAACACTCGGTCTCTTTAGCTAGGTCTGGTCAAGAACACCATAGACAGGAAGACACAAGCTTGAATTTCCTACGGGTAATTGCTTTCAGAAATCATAGTGTATATTTAATGTGGCCAGATGTCGACCTCCTACCAGTCTTCAATACTTTCAGCGCATTTTAACAGGGGAGCGATGCACAGTGGCCTCGCTGGGCATATTGTTCCTTCTTTAGTAAGACTTAAGCACCAGGACCCTCTTTGTTAGCTGCACGCTGTAAGAATGAAAGTTATATTTATTTAGTAGGAAGGGTTTCTTTATGCTGCGCTGCCTCTGCTTTAAGTGGCACACAGGCACAAGAAACCTATGGATATTGTGCAGTCAGATAGTTTAGGGTTTATTGTGTTTTTCGTTTGCCGTGGCCCTTTGGGCTTTAACAAAAAAACACGCTAAGCTCAAAAAACCATTGTTGTTTATTTTGCAGTTTTATATAGCTGAAGTCGACCTGCAGGAATTGGAGCACTTTACATGACCACCAGTTACATTACACAAGGTCACATTTTTTGGCAAGGTAAGATTAAGTGATTTGCCCCAAATCACAGGCTCCCTAGTTATAAAGTCAGCAGCCTCTACCGTAGCGCCACAACCCCTCCCAGCAGTAGATATGGGATGACTTGTGGATTTATCTTGTGCCACGAGGATTTATATTTTAATCCAGGCGTCAGCATTTCAATAAACACCACAGATTTCAACATCATGCCAGAACATTTAACAGCACACCACATATTTCAACCCCACGAGATACCACAACACAATACCATTCCACATATTAACTCCATAGCACCCAATTTCATTCTACACAATTACATAACAGTTAATACCATTTAATTACTAGCCACATAATTCCACAGCACACCATGCCTTATATTTCCACTACACACCTTCACAACACACAATTCCACAACAAACAATTCCAATACAACCTATCTCTACGACGCACTTCCACCAACCCGGTCATCTCTACCCCACACACCCACTGCCCCTCTCTTTTCTCCCTCACACTCCCTATCTTCTCTCTATACTGCCTGTTCACACATGCTAACTTGCTGTACCTCCTTGCGTTGTGCACTGGTCCACCGCTTGCCTCCCCCTCTGGGTGCCCCTCCCACTCTCTCTCACACCTCTGTCTCACTCTCGCCCGCACTCTTCCTGCCTCTCTCATATTGGGTCACTTAAGGTTGTCGAGTACCGAATATGCTACTTACCAGTATGCATCTGTTCTTGGCATGTAGGGCTTTTGACATTCATATCTGTGCATAGATCACCGCCTAGTGTTGGGTCCGGATGATTGCACATTGTTGTCCTGGAAGAGTATTCGAAGTATCACGAGATAGGTGGCTCCTCCCCTGGACTACAGTGCGCATGGGCATCGACTCCATCCCCAGATTGTTTTTAGCCATTGTGGCCAAGATGGAGTGAAACTCAGTGAATGATGACCATGCTATGAGTATATGTGAATAGTGCAGCTGCTACAGGCGCCGGGGAGGAGGGCGGGCTATATGAATGTCAGCAGCCCTACATGCCAAGAACAGATGCATACTGGTAAGTAGCATATTCGGTTCGAGGCATGTGGGCTGCTGAATTCATATCTGTGCATAGAATACATAGCAGTCCCTCTATTAGCGGCGGCCGCCTGTGCCAGCTGCAGCAGTTTGAAAAAGTGTTTTGAGAACAGCCTGCCCTACAGCTGCCTGCTGTTTGGAGTGCACATCAACACAGTAATGCTTAGTAAATGTGTGTGTGGTAGACCATGTGGCTGCTCTACATATGTCTTCCAAAGGAATGTTTCCAAGGAATGCCATAGAGGCCCCCAACTTTCTGGTGGAGTGGGCTCTTGGCGGAATGGTAAGAGTGCGCTTTGCCTTAACATAGCAGATCTGGATACATTTAACGATCCACCTAGCAATACCAGCCTTGGAAATAGGGTTACCTTTGTGTTGAGGCGCAAAGGCGAAAAAGAGTTGCTTAGTTTTTCTAAAATCCTTGGTCCTATCAATGTAATACATTAGGGCCCGTTTAACGTCAAGGGTGTGGAGCATGCGCTCCGCCAGTGATTTTGAAAGAAAACAGGTAATTCGATTGTTTGGTTGATGTGGAACTGAGACACAACCTTGGGCAGAAACTTAGGGTTAGTGCGGAGCACCACCCTGTTTGAATGAATTTGGATAAATGGCTCTTGTATTGTGAGGGCCTGCAATTCACTAACCCTCCGTAGCGATGTAATTGCTATGAGGAAAGCCACTTTCCATGTCAAGAACTGAATCTCGCAGGAATGCAGTGGTTCAAGGGAGGACCCATCAGCCTGGTAAGAACCACATTGAGGTTCCACTCAGGAGCTGGTGGAGTCCGTGGTGGAATGACTCGTTTGAGGCCTTCCAAAAAAGCCTTGATGGCAGGCACCTTGAAGAGTGAAAGGTGCTGTCTATTTTGGAGATAAGCGGCCATTGCAGACAGATGAATGCGAATGGAAGTATAGGCCAGATTACACTTGTACAGATGGAAAAGGTAACAGATGATATTCTGAATAGAAGCATCCAGCGGGTTAATGCTGTGGTTCGCACAATAAATGACAAACCGCTTCCATTTTGCCGCATAGCAGGCTCTAGAAGTGGGCTTCCTCGCCTCCCGAATGATGTCCATGCAGTCGGGAGGTAAGTTTAGGTAGCCAAACTCAAGGACTTCAGGAGCCAGATCGCCAGGTTGAGCTGTTGCGGATCTGGATGCTGAATGTCGCCATGGCTCTGCGTCAGAAGGCTGGGTGTGAGATGTAGCCTTTGATGCGGTACCACGAACAGTTCTAGAAACGTGGTGTACCATGGTTGGCGAGCCCACGTTGGAGCAATCGGGATGAGAGTCATTGAGTGCTGCCTGAGCTTGCGTGCCACCAGCGGTACCAGAGGTGCTGGGGGAAAAGCGTACGCAAATTTGCCTGACCAGTTCATCCAGATTGCACTGCCCTGCGACTGTGGGTGTGGGAACCTGGCGGCGAAGCTTTGGCATTTTGCGTTCTCTTCTGTGGCGAACAGGTCTATCTCTGGATGACCCCACCTTTGGAAGTACGGCTGGAGTACTGATGGATGTATCTCCCACTCGTGCATCTGGTGGCTGTGCCTGCTGAGCAGGTCCGCCATCTGATTGTCCTTGCCCGGGAGGTGCTCTGCCATGAGGAAGATGTTCCTCTGAATGGCCCACTTCCACATGCCCAGAGCCAGATGAGACAGCTGCGGAGAGTGTGTGCCTCCCTGCTTTTGAATGTAGTACATTGCCGTCATGTTGTCCGTCCGAATCAACACGACCTTGTTGCATAGATGTACTTTGAAAGCCTTCAGTGCCATGAAGATCGCCATCAGTTCTAGAACATTGATGTGCATCTTCCCCTGTTGCTGCATCCACAGTCCCTGCACAGTGTATTGGAGTACATGCGCTCCCCATCCCTGGAGAGAGGCGTCCGTGGTCAGGATAATCTCTGGCACAGGCTCCTAGAACGGTCGGCCCTTGCAAAAGTTTCGTGGATTCCACCAATGCAGAGAGTTGTATGCCCGACCGCTCACCAACACTAGGTCTTTCAACTGGTTGTGAGCCTGAGTCCATTGACGTGCTAAGCACCCCTGAAGCGGACGCATATGTAGTCTGGCGTGCGGGACAATGGAGATGCAGGAGGCCCTCATGCCTATCAACTGCATGAACACTCTTGCTGGAATCGAGTGTTGAGGTCTGAATTTTTGGATCAGCGATTGAATGCTGCCGACTCTCACTGAATTTTGCTGGGCTGTGGCCGCTAGAGTGTCTATGGTCGCACCCAGATACTGCCGTACTTGGGCCGGCTGGAGGTGGGACTTTGGGTAATTCAGTGAGAATCCAAGATCGTGCAGGAGGTGAATGGTGTGGGACACGTGGTCAGCACACTGTTGGGCTGACTTCGCTTGGATAAGCCAGTCGTCCAGATAGGGATAGACGTGGATGTTGTGACGTCGTAGATGTGCCGCCACCGTCGCCAGGCACTTTGTGAATACCCTGGGTGCTGCGGTGACCCCGAAAGGCAAAACCTTGAATTGGTAGTGCTGGTTTTGGATGGTGAACCTGAGGTATTTTCTGTGTGAAGGATGTAGCGGAATGTGGAAGTACGCATCCTTCAGGTCCAGAGTTGCCAGAAAATCTCCCTGTTGAAGCAGTGGGAGAACTTGCTGCAGTGTTAGCATGTGGAAATGCTCGGACAGGATGTAAAAGTTGAGAGGCCTGAGGGATCCGTCCTTCTTTGGAATCAGGAAGTACAGGGAGTAAACTCCCGAACCTCTTTCCTGCAAGGGCACGAGCTCTATTGCCCCTTTTTGCAGCATGACTGTGACCTCCTGCTGCAATAAGTGCAAGTGCTCGCCGGACATAGGACGGTGCCTTGGGGGTATGTTGGGTGGAGTGGATGTGAGCTCCAGACAATAACCAAATTGGATAAGCTTTCTGACCCACCTGTCCGTGGTGATGGACTTTCACACGGGCAGGAACTGCTGGAAGCTTCCCCCGACCGGTGTTGTGTGGTCGGGGGGCAGTGACAATGCGTCACTGTTTGTTGGCGGTAGAGGACCTGGAGCTGTTGTTGCCACGTCCTCTGCCCTTGGCGTTGTTGCCGCGTTAACCACCTCGACCCTTGTTGGCATAAGTAGTCTGGGTGTTGCCTTTGTAGAACTGCGCGGACTGCGAAGGTTGACCCCTTGAGGTGCCTCTAATATTGGAGCGACGAAAGGACCCACTCCGAAACTGCTGGGACTGCAAGGCACCCATAGATTTTGCAGTGTCGGTGTCCTTCTTCATCTTCTCAAGGGTGGTATCGACCTCAGGGCCAAACAGGTGATCTGGGTTGACCGTTTGGTTCAAGATGGTGGTTTGAATGTCCGGCTTGAACCCAGATATCCATAGCCAGGCATGTCTACGAAGCATAACGCTAGTGTTAATTGCGCGTGCGGCGGTGTCAGCCGCGTCCAGAGCGCACTTTATGGAAGCGTTGGAGATCAGCTTCCCCTCCTGTATTAACATTTCAGCCCCTTCCTTATATTGATCGGGTAGGTGTTGCAAAAGGGTCTCTAGGGTATCGTAGTGTGCCCTGTCATAACGCGCCAGGAGCGCCTGCGTGTTAGAGATGCGCCATATGTTGGCTGCCTGCGCTGCCACCCTCTTCCCCGAAGCCTCAAAGACTTGATTCTTTGTCTGGGGGAGGAGCATCACCCGTAGTCTGCGAGTTGGCCCTCTTCCGGGCATTGGAGACAACCAGGGAGTCCAGAGGCAACTGTCCCTTAATATAAGTTGGATCAGTGGGCGCCGCCTTGTACTTTTTGTCGATCCTCGGGTTGATGATTCTCGCCCTGGTGGGTTCTTTGAAGACCTCAGCAGCGTGCTTTAAAACACCCTTCAGCATTGGCAGAGTTTTTACAGTCTTTTCAGAGACAGAAAAGGTGTCAAAGAGGAAGTTTGTGCGGAGAAGAGCTGAGGGTCCTGCCCAGAATGCGGGTCCCCAGGCTCACCACCAGCAGACCAGGGCTCTGCCACATCCTCTGGGTCTGTGTAGACGGGATAGCTGTATTCATCCTCGTCGTCGCCCTCACCAGCGTCCACATTGGAGTGAGTGGGCGAGACTTCGTGAGCCTGTGGTGAAATGGGCTCCACCAAGGCTGGAGTACCAGCAGAGTCCATCTTCTGTTTTAGTGGGATCTTGTACGACTCCAATTGGGGCTCTGGTGTGATTTTCCTCTTCAGGAGGGAAAGCCTGCCCGTTTCGGCATCGATGAAATGTTCTTGACGCTCTTCCTCATAAAGTTGTCGAGGCCGAGGACCACCAACGATGCCTTCGGCGTCGAAGATACCTTCTCGGGCACGCCGGCCCCCGGTTTAGCAGCGAAAGCCTTCGGCGCCGTCTTAGGCGGCAAGGTGAAAAGGATCGGCGCGGGCGCCTTCGCTGGTTTCTCCAGAGGCTTGGCCGGCGGAGGGTCCTTCGGCTCGACTGCTGCTGCGCTGTCCCTAATGTGCCGTAGGGACTCCGTAACCTTCTTTGTGAACGCGGCGGATGGACATGCCGGTTCGACAGAGTCCTTAGAGGTTGGTTTTGGAGTGGAGTCCGACGAGGTTCCCCTCGGAGTCGACACACTTGGCGCAGCTCCCTTGGCCTTGTCGTGTGGAAGCGGGGCAGAGAGGGTCTTCGGGTCGTCTGGACGCTTCTTCGGGTCGGTACGAGACCTCTTGGGGTCGTCGACCGTCTTCTTGTGATCGAGTCGACCCTTGCCGGCGTCGACAGTCTTCGGCGCCGATGCGGCCGCGTCCGACCCCTTAACTTTCGGCTTCGATGTAGTAGCCTTCGGGTCGGCCATTTTGACGTGGCTCTTCGGCTCGACGGCCATCTTAGATTTCTTCGGCGCCGAGGCCTCCGAAGTCTTCGATCCGACCAATGCGATGCGCACTTTCGGTTTCGATATCTCTGGCGTGGAGACCGTAGATTTCACTTTCGGTTTCTGTGTCACCGGGAGTGAATCGGTACCAATGTCCGTGGCCGGGCCAGCAGCCGGGGCCGAGGAACTCACAACAAGGCTTCGGGTAAGGCCCGAAGGCGATCCCTCGACCTGGGCCTTATTGATTTGAACGGCCCCGGAGTCAGTTTGAGGAAACTCTTCGTCCGAGCTATCCTCCATGGCCCCAAGGGCCCCGTCGTCGTCCCCTACCTCCTCAATGACTTCACCGAAATCTTCGGCCTCGGCGTCGTAGTCGTCCTCGACCTCCGACGCGGGGTTAGATTCTGAGATGTCCTGGATATCTTCATCCTCGACCTCCCCAGCATCGAAAATGTCCGTAGGCGCCGGTGCAGATTGCTGGGCCTCCAGGCGCGCAGCTCGACGGAGCTTGAGTGTTTTCTTGGACCGGAACCTTGAACAGGCCATACACTTGGCCTCGTCGTGGTCCGGCGACAGGCACTTGTTGCACACCGGGTGGACGTCGATGTGTGGGTACTTAGAGTTACACACCGGACATCGTTTGAATGGACTTCGTTCCATGATGGATGGTCGAAGAGTCTGGAGCGTCGACTAGGCCCTCCGCGCCGAAAGCACGCGGAAGTACAAGCTTGGCTTGGAGCCGAGGAAAGTTGCGAAGCCGAACGCAAGACAATACCGACGCAAGTCCTAAAGACCTTTTGGTCTCAAGTAAAGTTAAGTTAATTTCTATCGATTCCGACAAGAGGGAACCAAAGACATCCGAACCCAATGGCGGAAAAAAACAATCTGGGGATGGAGTCGATGCCCATGCGCACTGTAGTCCAGGGGAGGAGCCACCTATCTCGTGATACTTCGAAGACTCTTCCAGGACAACAATGT
The DNA here is from genome assembly GCF_964263255.1 of Lissotriton vulgaris. Taxonomy (NCBI): domain Eukaryota; kingdom Metazoa; phylum Chordata; class Amphibia; order Caudata; family Salamandridae; genus Lissotriton; species Lissotriton vulgaris. The sequence goes on along the minus strand of NC_141693.1, from coordinate 1,058,540,014 downwards.
GCAATCATCCGGACCCAACAATAGGCGGCGATCTATGCACAGATATGAATTCAGCAGCCCACATGCCTCGAACCGTTTCTTTCCCGTGCCTTCTCAAGAGTTCCCCTTGTTATGTACGGATTCAATTACCTTAAAACTAATATAGTGCTCAATGTCTAGTGTGCTTTTATTTCATTTTTTTTTCAATTCCATTGTTTGGTTTGTGATAACACGAGGGTAAAGCAGTATCTGGCATCACAATACTAAATGATTTGGTACAAAATGAAATAAAGCAGCACTATATTACACAAATAGAAAGTATTAAACCCCTGCTGTAGAGTAGTTGTTCAACCATATGTCCCATGTTTTCACTAGGTTTTGGGGACAGCCCCAGGACCGGTACACTTATTCTTCTGCTCTGGTGCACCAATCCATTCAGTATGTCCATGTTTACGGGACTAGTATCTCTGTATTATAGGACATGTCCACACTGTGGTAAAAAGTACCCTACTCAGTTCTGCTCCTGAGATAGTTCAGATCAAGGCCCTGTTTCAGCAGGTATTTCAGCTGAATAAGGAGTAGTCTTGTAGAGATTGTCAGAATGCTCTGAGCCATTCTAGCCTCCACCCAGTAAGGATAGTCTATAGGGCCACATCCAGCACCTATCACACAATGTCATCAGAGGAGGGGGATATTGGCCGCCAGCATGCAGTAGTCAAGTGATACCTTTACTCCCTATGGTGGACTGTTTGACTTATGCCTCTAATGGGTTATAGGTGGGGAGTTCAAGAAGGATGCCTCTGTGTGCCTTCAATGTCTGTCACAGTTGCAAATATCTGTGGAATTGCATGTGATGCATATTATAGGTCTCCACTAGGGACTAGAAAGGTTGGATGTGGCTCCCCTTCCAGATGACTCCCAAACTGAAGATACCAATGCAGTTTCATGTTCTAAAGCTGGTTAATTTAACCGTGTGTTTCAACTAGAAGCCCTTTGTCAAAGGGGTTTTTGCTTTTGGGACTCTGTCCCACTTGATCGATCAGACAGCTTGATCCAAGCAGGCCAGGGTCATTTTGGTAGTCAGCGGGAGATATAATTGTGCACATGTCCAATACAGTAGGTGTGGAAGGATAAGTTGTTTAATGCACTATTGTTCCATCGCCACCGTTGGGTCTTTGCAGTCACAGACAAGCCAGTCATTCATGGAGAGAATTTGGCTAGGCAAATCGTATAACTGGATAGCTGCTAATTCCATGCCACCCTTGTATGTTTAAAAGCCATTTCCTGTATATTAGTTATTGCTTTCCGGCCCATAGAAAATAAAGCATCATCGCGCTTAGTGTTTGGAAAAAGGACTTAGGCAGTTTGTACGGTACTTCTGATGAGATAAAATTTTAAACAAAGGGCCCACCCCCAACCAACATATTGATCAGAAGCAAGATCCAGGATTCCAGGACTTGTTTGATGAGAGTAGGCAAAGTTATAATGTTCATTTCCCATGCTAGTTTGTCAAAGGTTACTTGCATGTTTAGGTACTTAAAGTGGTCTGGCCCCAACATAGGCTGTAGTCCAATGGAGATTGGTGTGGTTACTAGACACTTGAAAATAAGTAGTCTTCTTTCAGTTTACGGTTAAGCATGCATGAAGCCTCTCAGATTTGTAACATGAAGTATTAGGCGAGGTAGCGGTTGTTTTGTTGGGATGGATATATATATATATATATAGATAGATATATATATATATAGATATATATATCTATATATATATATATATATATAATCTATATCATCTGCATACAATGAGATCCTATCTTCCCTTCAGGATGGCCAAAAGAACTTGCACAGTAGTGCATCATGGAGGATCAACTCCACCAGGGATTCTATTGGGAAAGAGGACAGACAGGAGGCTAAGGGTCAGCCTTGTTTGTGCCCCCTCTAATTAGAAAGGGTTTAGACATCACACCATTAGACCTTTAGGGGGCCCAATGTATTATGTAGAGTAGATCTGTGCATCAGTGGAAAACTGGGCCAAAGTTAATCTTCTCCAAGAGGTGAAACAAAGGGCCAATGTACAGAAGCCAAGGCCTTCTCAAAGTTTATGGAGACCAGGGTTTGCTGCTCCTTGCAGTACCGTGATCTGGCCCGGATTGTATTCAGGTGCCTTAGTGAGATCAGGTATGTCAAATCACACCAAACAGCATATTACCATCAATAACCTGTCGGCTAGCCCTTTGGCAAGTATTTTCACCTCCAGAATAATTTGTTAGGGCAATATGATCTGCAGTCATCTGGAGATTTGCCATTTTTCAGCATTACTGATAGGTTACTACCGCCCCCCTCTGCCAACAGAGATCCAAAATACTGTACAAACTCTTGGGCAATGCCTAGGGGAATTGGTAATACATGCTCCCTCAGCAGTTTAAGCAAGGTAAAAATGTAGGACCTAGTCTCTATTGACAAGCCAATGTAGTACCTTCCCAGCCTGATCACCCACTTAGTGTATGTGAAATTGGGTGGTGACCATGGCATAACCAGTGAATTCAAGTATTTGTTGTTTTAGGAGAGGCGTGTTAACTACTGAGCGCTCTGCAAATCGTGTTCCTATTTATAAGTCAATTTGGACTCTATGTCTCTGATCTGTGTTTCAAGTTCCAACACTTCCCAAATGTTGTGCTGCTTGATAGCCGTGTGAAATAAGATTATTCACCCTCTAAGGATTGCCTTAAAAGCCTCCCAAAGTTGTTGGGGAGGAAACCATGCCAGTTTTTAGTACAAAGTAATCTACGATTTGGCCCCTAATGAAGTCTGAGAAGTCCCGGTTCTGGAAACACCAGGTGCTCAGTCTCCTCTTCCAAGCACTCCATATCGGTAGACTGATAACAATATAATCTAGTCTTGCAGATGACTTCTCTACACGAGTGGTGTGTGAACTGGACGTGCCAAGTGTGAGTCGTGCACCATTGAAGGGCTAGAGTTTGTGACCACTGGGATAAGAAAGGGGTTCAGCAGACAACTGTTTCTCCGCTTGCATCCCTGTCCACATTTATGACCCCCCCACCCCAATTTAACTTTATTGTTCAGGTCGTTGACATTCCAGGACAGATTGCTGAAGTGATCAGTACTGGTCATGCTACTAATACCCCAACGCCCCTTCCACCCAATACTTCTGCAACTGAAGCATCTGTCGCCCTTCCCCAATATTTGAAACATATTATAGGAGATGTCCCAAGGAGTGCCAGCTCTATTTCCATTTGGATAGTGACTGCCTACCCTTAACTTACATTGATTTAATACACATTAGTGCAGTTTCCACCCTCTTTGGTAGTCCCAGCTGTAAGAAGTTGGCCTGGCATATGCTGTCCACTAGTTCTAGTGGGCACCTTGCACAAGTCCAAACAACACCTTTTGATGATAGGTTTAAGACAACCTTTATTGAAAGCTATCCTAGTGGTAGCTATGGAGAGCAGTCTTCAGGCTAAGTCTTGAAGGAGTGTAAAGCAGCTTGGTTTACCAGATTATAACCTCTTGAATGACCAAATGAAAGGAGAACCACACCAGGTATATATAAAATATATGTATTTATTACTAAACACTCTCTACTAACCTCTTTATGAGATTAGAGAACAAGATACACAATATCAACACGACAGAACTTCAGTAAATAGCACAATATACAAAGGGCCCCAGGGGTAGACCAAACCATATATGAAGAAAGTGGTATAAGAACCACGACTTGACTAGACACAGTGCCTAGAGCATGTAGAATCGCTGGAACCCCAAGGAACCACCCAAGGTAGTGACACAGGGGACCCATGGGGGACACGTGCAGTGTGAGAAGACAGCCGCGAGCTCCGTTAGCTTCTATGAGGAAAGTCACAGTTGGAATTTTAAAGATAAAGGACACTTAGGAGAGGACTTTGAGCAAATCCCTTTAGTCTTAAGGGGTTCTAGGGCCAACACCCACAGGAGCACCGGAGTACTCGAGTTACCTCATCCAGGGAAGCCGGGTGCATAGGTGTCAAATGGTGTCAAGAATCGTAGTTGATTTAAATGGTGATGTGCCTCAAAGTGCTGCTGCCGAGAAGAGAAGTGTCCGGGAGGATCCAAGCCTGGATCGATGAAGTGAAGAACCTGAAAGCAGAGGGGATATAGTGTGGGTTACTAGGCAGTGACCAGGGCACGATAGACAAATGCCCACCGATGTTGGGTGCTTCAGGTGCGAAGAGGTGAAGCTTGACTCTGCAGCCACCAGGACCAGGAGGCGTCAACGACTACCAGGAGCTGGATTCGAGCTGTCCCACAAAGGATGTTGAGTGCTGCGGCGTCGGTGCTCAGATTGAACACAACAAGCCTTGGCAACAGCAACCCACAGAGGAAGAGAAAAGATGCTTCAGTGCAGACCAGCAAGGTCCAGGGAACTCCCTAAGCAATGGAGAGCCAGGGCACGTCTGGAGCGACCAGGGAAGCCCAATTAAACTTAGAGTTGCCTTCTTAGGGACCCACAGGTCGACGGACCTGGGTTCACAAAGGGACCTCGAGAGAAAACACAAAGGGCCAGCTCACAGTACACTTGTGGAGTGTAGGCCAGCAATATTCGGTGGAATTGCTGCTCGGGGTCAGGGCTACAAGCAACCCGAAGCTCAGCCTCAGGGGTCGCCAGGAAGCTGATGCTTCTGCAAATGGTTGCAGTGCCCAGGGGTTCGGGTTGCAAGGTCTCAATGAGGGGTACAGGCCTTACACTTGCTGAGCACACAGATCGACCTCCGAGACCATGGTAACCCACCTCCTGTGTTGCAAACTTCTTCGGAGGCCTCTGGAGCTTCGGAGATGCAAACCCGTCAGATGAGTCTTTGGTGCCTGCCAAGTAGGAGAGTAATTCCTTTACTCCAAGGAAGATTAGTCAGTCATCTTGTGCCTTGTGGATCATTGAAGTTCCAGGATTATATATCAGAGTTTAGTCCAGGTAAATCTAAAGTCCTGTAGTCCGGGGTTACTACTTTATACCCAAGGAAGGGGTGAACCAAACTCTCGGGACCCACCTATGGGAGGGTCAGGAAAGAGAGGTAGCTCCTCGGTTCTCTGAAGGCTAGCAGCTGGTCTCGCATCACACAACTGCTGCCCGATGTCCATATCTCCAGACAGTCCCAAACTTCTTGGGGCATCTCTCAAAGAAGTGAGACTTGTTGGCATGTAGGACTTTTAGTTTTGCAGGGATTAAGAGCATGTATGTGTAGGAAGCTGGGTCTTTATAGAGTATACCAAAAAGATGTATGCTGTTTAAAGAGTCCAGGTATCCCTTATGAGCGGAGAGGGGCTTGCTCTAGCAATCACAAGGTGCTCTCTCTAGGATAGTGTGGTCAAGCAGCCTTAGGCTCTTCAGAGTGAAGTGTTAGTCATTTGTTACACACACACAGCCATAAATAATGCACACACTCAAAAAGGATATCAACACTAATTTAGAAAAATAATATGTATTTAACAAGAACTTCGGAATTGGATAAGTACTTTGTTTTGAGATATCACAGTCTTGAAAGTATACAGAATTAATAATGTAGAAGAATAAATCAATGGTAACAGTTCATAAGAGGTTGCATGTAAGGACGGGGGGACAGGTGTCAGTTTGGGCGAACCCACGGAGGGGCCTTCAATCTTTGATAGTCTCGGGCACGCAGAGATTCCGCTGGCCCACTGGAACACGGGCTGGGGGCTCATGTGCTGTGCTTCTTTCTGCAGCCGGGTCGCACTATGGAAGGCACCCCAGTTTTTTGGTTGCCTGCAAAAATCAGATTGCAGGCAGGGCCTGGGGGACTAGTCTGGCCATACACCAAGGTGGGTTCAGCTGTGGAGGGTCTCAGGACCCGTGGGCATTGTTGGTCAACTACTCTGGCTGTGGGGCTTAGGTGCAGTTGTGTCTTCAGGTGTCCGGTGGAGCCCTCTCGGGAGAGGGGGGCTCAACATTTTAGGGGGGGACCTAAATACTCAATTTAGGGGCGTTAAGGGGAATGAAGGGTAGTAGCCAATGAGCTTCTTACCCCTGTGGACACTACACCACCTTGATGACCAGTTCCTGTGGGGAGTGGGCATCACCCTGTCCCAGAGTTGCTAATTTCATCACAACCAAGATAGTGAAATCATAATTTTAGTTTGGACTTCAAGTAGCTGACCCTAAGGGTGTGTGACTAGCCTGAAGGTGCAGCAAGCCTCCATGCACAGCCTGTTATGGTGCCAACTGGGCTTCAGGGCAGCGGGTGGCATCCTCCAGGTCTGTGGGAAGACAGGCTTGCATATCAAAGGTGGTGTGCTCTTTGTAGCTCCCTGCCTTGATAGATTAATTTACTAGCCTTCCTGCTGGAAAAAGTGTAAACACCACCTTCCAGAGCAGAGCTCCCACCTCCTAGGGGGTCAGAAACAAGTCTGTGGTGGCAGACTGGACAGGGCTAGTTAGCTGGCACACTAGCGGACTAGTAGGGTTCAGGGGGGTACCTTTAAAGTACCCTCTGTGAACAGGTATTAATAAATCAATCACTGAAAACAGTGTAGGTTTATTAATATGCAGTGTTTGATACCAAACACCTTATGTTTCAGTAAAACCATTACATAGTGAGTAACTCGTTTTGACCAATACCCAGTACATACCTTAAGATGGCTTTCCTGTTCACTTGCAATAGCTAGTAATGTAACTTAAAATCACATGAGCCTATCTGCTCAGGCAGATATGTCCTCACATAACAGATAATGCACCCTGCCTTGGGGCTCAAAGGTCTGCTGTAGGGGTAACGCACAAGTTACTTACCTTCGGTAACGATCGATCTGTAAGAAACAGTATTTAGTATTAGATTCCTTACCATAGAATATCCCCAGGCGTCAGACTGGATCCGGAAACGTTTGCGTAGCAGTACCCCTGCGCGTCAGTAGGCGTCGTCTGCGGCTCCTCTTCCGTCGTCGGCGCCGGGATGACGTCTCCGGAGTACTTAAACGCTGCCCTCGCGTGCCGACGTCAGTTCTTATACACAGCTTTTCGTCGCCAGAAACGCAGAGCCATGATAAAAACCAACACTGGTGCCATGAAACTTTGGGCCTGAAAGAGGATGAACTTAACCCTAGATATCGGTTCGCAGAACTGGGAGGATGGGTGGGGCGGTAAGGAATCTAATACTAACTACTGTTTCTTACAGATATATCATTACCGAAGGTAAGTAACTTGTGCATCTGAAAGAAACAGGTTAGTATTAGATTCCTTACCTTAGAATAGATACCCCAGCAATACCAACCCCGGTGGTGGGTCTGCGAACCAATAAACACACCAGAAAGTCCTGGAGGTCGGAACGGCCAAAGAAGCCATCCCTCTGGACTTGGCTGTCCAGGCAGTAGTGTCTTGCGAACGTGTGCAGCGAGGCCCACGTAGCTGCCTGACAGATGTCCTGCGATGGGACTCCCCGGCCCAGGGCAGTAGTAGCCGCCGTGGCCCGAGTGGAATGGGCCCTCAGCCCAACAGGAGGTTCCTTCTTAGCTAAAGAGTAGCATGCCTTGATACACAAGACGACCCACCGAGAGATAGTCCGTTTCTGCACCGCCCGTGCCTTCTTAGCGCCCACGTAACCAACAAAGAGTTGGTCATCCACCCGGAACTGGCGTGTGCCATCCAAATAAAAAGAGAGCGCACGTTTTGGGTCCAGACGGTGGAGCCGCTCTTCCTCTTTAGAGGGATGCGGAGGCTGAAAGAATTAGGGCAAGGTGATGGGCTGCCCGATGTGGAAGGCCGTGACTACCTTGGGCAGGAAGGAGGCTCTTGTCCGCAACACAACCTTGTCCGGATGGACAGAAAGGAAGAGAGGCTTGGATGAAAGAGCCTGGAACTCATTCACTCTCCTGGCAGAGGTGATGGCAACCAGGAAAGCAGTCTTAAGGGTAAGAAGACGTAGAGGACAGTTATGAAGTGGCTTCAAGGGAGCGCACATCAAGAAAAGTAAGTACAAGGTTCAAGTCCCACTGAGGCATCACGAAAGGAACAGGGGGGAACATATGAGGGATGCCCTACAAGAACCTATTAACAACCGGGGACTTAATCAAGGAAGGCTGATCAGGTAGCCTTAAGAAGGCGGAAAGGGCAGAAAGGTAGCCCTTGATAGTGCCCAGAGCAGAGCCCTGCTGTGCAAGAGAAAGAAGGAAGAGGAGAACCTTAGAAAGAGGGGCAGAAAGGGGATCCACAGCCTTTGCTGTGCACCATGCCACAAATCTGTTCCACTTGCAGGCGTATACCGACTTTGTGGAGGGACGCCTGGCTGCCAGAATTACATCACAAACTTCAGGAGGCAAGTCAAATGGCCTCAACTGTCGCCGCTCAATCTCCAAGCATGGAGGTGGAGACTGGACAGGTTCGGGTGGAGGACCGTCCCCTGCTGCTGCGACAGAAGGTCCTCCTGAAGAGGCAGACGAATCGGGGGGGGGGGGAGGGGGGGGAAATCGACAGACATGCTGAGTAGCTCGGGATACCAGTATCTTCGTGCCCAGTCCGGAGCCACAAGGATAACTTGGGCCTGGTCGCGTCTGACCTTCGTCAGCACTCTGGGCAGAAGTGGTATAGGCGGAAAGGCGTACAACAGACCGCAGCTCCACTCGCGACGAAAAGCGTCTCCGAGCGAGTGCTGCCTTGGAAATTCCAATGCGCAGAACTGATGACATTGCTCGTTCTCTTCTGTGGCGAATGGATCTAACCAAGGCTCTCCCCACTGCTGAAAGAGGCCTTGCGCCACGTCAGAGTTCAGACGCCATTCGTGATCCATCATGCACCGACAGCTGAGTTTGTCCGCCCTAGCGTTTAGGGAACACGCCAGGTGTTGAACCACCAGGGTCACGCCCTGATGTTCCAGCCACTGCCAGAGGCGCAGGGCCTCCTGGCATAGGGTCCATGACCCCACCCGCCCTGTTTGTTGCAGTACCACACGGCGGTGGTGTTGTCCGTGAACACCTGCACCACACTCCCCCGGACAGATGGGAGGAATGCCTTCAGTGCAAGCCGGATCGCCCACAGCTCCAGAAAGTTGATGTGGAGCCAGGACTCCGCCGGAGACCAGAGGCCTCTGATCTCCGCCTCTCCCATGTGGCCCCCCCAGCCCAGGAGGGATGCATCCGTCACAACTACGTGCTCTGGTTGGGGTAGGGAGAGGGATCTGCCGCTAACCCAATCGCAGTCCGTGAGCCACCACTGCAACTGTCTTGCAGTGCCCTCCGAGATCAAGACATGGTCGGACAAGTTGCCCTGATGCTGGGCCCACTGAAACTTAAAGGTCCCATTGCAGAGGCCGCATCCACCACCTGGCGTGATACACCAGAAGGATGCAGGAGGTCATCAGCCCCAGAAGCCGCAGCGTCAACCTGACCGAGACTCTAGGTAACGGCTGAAAGATCGGAATCAGAGAATATCTCGAACCCGCTGCTCGCGAGGATAAACCCGAAACTGCGCCGAGTCCAGAACCGCTCCGATGAAGAGGAACTTCTGAGAGGGACACAGGTGTGACTTCGGCACATTGATGGAGAACCCCAGCAGGTGCAGGAGGTGGCTGACTACTGTCTGGGGCGAGCCCGCCTTCAACAACCAGTTGTTAAGGTAGGGGAAGACTGAAAACCCCTATCTGCGCAGATGAGCTGCGACCACCGCCATCACCTTCATGAACACCAGTGGGGCGCTGGTAAGGCCGAAGGGGAGCACGGAAAACTGAAAGTACTCGTGGCCTACCATGAACCGCAGGTAACGCCGGTGGGCCGGCAGAACGGGGATATGAAAATAGGCGTCCTGCAAGTCCAATACTACCATCCAGTCTCCTGGGTCCAGGGCAGCTAAGACCTGAGCTGCATCTTGAACTTCTCCTGCCGGAGGAAGCCGTTGACGTTCCGCAGGTCCAAGATAGGGCATAGGCCCCCTTTGCCCTTCGTGGGTACCAGAAAGTAGTGGGAGTAACAACCACACCCTACTTCTGTCCCAGGAAAGCGCTCGATGGCCCCCTTGGCCAAGAGGGCCGTAACTTCCTCTCATAAAAATTTCAAGTGATCCCCCGACACGCGGTGGTACTGCGGTGGCATGGCTGGAGGGGTCGCCTCGAAGGGGAGGGAGTAGACCCTTCGGACGATTTGCAGCACCCACCTGTCCGATGTGGCAGTGCTCCAGTGGAGGTGGTGATGGCGAACCCTGCCCCCCCACTGGCGTCACATGGGCCTGAAAGCTCGGACTAGGAAGGTTTTGAGGCAGATGCTGCAGGAACAGGTGTTTCCACGTCCGCCACCGCACTGGACGGTAATCTGCAGCCCCTGGCTGGCAGGACGTGTGGGGGTGCCCCTTCCTTGGCCACGAAAGGAGCGAAAGGCAGCCGTTTTCTGGTGCGGGGCCGAGAGGCCCAAGGACTTGGCTGTAGCCCTGGAGTCCTTAAAGCGCTCAAGCGCATGGTCTGCCTTGTCGCCAAAGAGGCGACGGCCATCAAACGGCATGTCCATAAGGGTTTTTTGGACATCAGCTGAAAAGTTGGCGGACCTCAACCAGGAATGGCGACGAATCGCCACCGTCGCTGCCATCGCTCTGCCAAGTGAGTTTGTGGTATGCCGCATCTCGACCCTCCGCAAGGGCTTGGGCGAGTTTAGTCCGGACCTTCTCCGGACATTTAGGCAGCAGGTCCGCGACCGTATCCCACAGAGATTGGGTTTAACGGCCCAAGAGGCACGCAGTGTTGACTGACCGCAACCCTAAACTCAGGGAGGAGAATACCTTTATCCCGTATTGCTCGTACCTCTTGGATTCCCGATCGGGGGGAGCCGTCGGGAATGCGGTCTGGGAGTTAGAGGCCTGGATGACCAGGCTCTCGGAGGTGGGGTGGGTGGACAGGAAGCAAGAGTCGCCCGGAGCCGGGCGGTGGCGTCTGGCCACATTCCTATCTACAGGCTGACCTGTAGAGGGCTTGGACCAAGTGCCCAGAAGATGGTCGGACAAGGCCTCATTAAACGGCAGCAGAGGCTCGGCGGAGCTTGCCTGCGGTTTAAGGACCTCAGTGAGGAGGTTAGTCCTCACGGCCGCGACAGGGAGCTCCAGGCCCAAGGCCTTGCCCGCCTTCGTCAGCACCACACTATAGGCAGCCCCCTCCGTAGCCACGGAACGAGGGGAGACAAAACCAGTGTCTGGCGAGGTGTCTAGACCACTGTCCTCCGCTAGCTCACCTGTCCAGTCCTGATAAGACTTGCACCCATGTGCCAAAGGGTCCTCAGACCCCTCCCAATCCCCCTCGCCACCCATCTCCTGAAACTCAGGAAAAAGGATGGGGCTGGGTCATAGAAGTAGATATCTCCCATCGTCGTCGAGAGCGGCGCCGTTCCGGCGCCGGACTCTAATCGAGGGAGGGATCGGGGACGGCGCCGCCCAGAGGAGACACCCTGGGGGGTGACACCCTGGGGGCCGGCGTCGGCAAGGTCGTAAGGTCGACCGGCGACGACCCGCATCCGGATCCCGTGGAGGCCCGTGGCGCCGGGACCGAAGTCACTGGCGGCGTCTGGGCCTAAGCACCCGTGGCGTCGGGCCTAAGCACCCGACGGCGTCGGGCCGAAGCACCCGACACGCTGGGGCCCCCAGTCGGGGCTGCTGGCCCCGAAGGCGCCGCGGAGCCGGACGGAGGAGTGAGCGACCTCATGGCTGTGAGGAAGGCCTCGATCTCCTCCGGCGTCACGTTCTGCCCAGAGACCAACGGGTATGAAGCAGGCTGCGAAGCCCGCGGCTCCGGCGGTGTTGCCCGAACCCCCAGCCGTGTCACATGAGCGTGGGGGTAGTCGGAAGAGCGGTGACTTCTCTTCGACTTCATGTGCTTACCTGAGGACTTCGAGCCCGAAGACAGAGGACGACTCTCGGAGTTATGGTGGCTCTGACCCCGCGACCGGTCCCTCGATCTCCTCGCGGACCGGGACCTCGAGCGGCGCGGGGCCGACAGCCAGAGTTCGAGTCGCTTGCGGGACTGCTCCCGTCTAGCTTTGGACGTCAGGGCCCGGCAGTCGGAGCAGGCCTTGTCGTCGTGGTAGAGGCCCAGGCAATGAAGACACCGGCGATGGGGGTCGGTAAACGACATCAGTCGGTCACAGTCGGCGCAGGGTTTGAACCCAGGCATCCCTACCGGCACCGTTGGAGTCGTTAGACTTCGAAAAAAATGATCGAAAAAGTTTAGTCAAAAATTGACTAAGGGTACCACTTTTTCCAGATCGGCGCTTGCTGCGCGGAAAAAAGAAGAACTGACGTCAGTGCGCGAGGGCGGCGTCTAAGTACTCCGGCGACATCATCCCAGCGCCAACGAACGAAGACGACGGACGCGGAGCCGCAGACGACGCCTACCGACGCACAGGGGTACTGCTACGCAAATGTTTCCAGATCCAGTCTGACGCCTGGGGATATTCTAAGGTAAGGAACTAATACTTACCTGTTTCTTTCAGATTTACTTATATTAAATGCATTGACTTTGGCATGGCACACATGCCAAATCCTGTTTTTAATTCATGGCTTGCACAATGTCATGCAGCCTGAAGAGTGACCCTCTGCAGTACCTAGGCTCTAGGTACCAGGGGTACTATTTAATAGGGACTAACAGGTGGTATAAGGTCCTCTGCCAAGTGTCTTACATTTAGACATCACCTTGTTTTAAGGAAAAAGCACTGGCATTACGGTCTGGTTAGCAGGCCACAGAGCACTGTCAGAGTTAAAAACCACCATAAAGTAGCTAAAAGGGGTCAGAAAGTGTGAGAAGAGGTGGGGGTAGGAGGAACTACAACAAAAAACCCAGTTTCCTATAGTATATTAGCTGCATTGCCCTCAGTTTCTGCTTAACTTCCCCAAAAGATCTCCACAGTTGTTGCACGTTTAGTATGTAGACGGGGTAAATACTGACTCGAGCCCCCTCCAGGCTGAGATCCTGCCGGAACAGGAAGTGGCAGAGGGTTGCATCCCTGTTGGCGTAGTTGAGGAAACAATCATGGCCCTAGGTACCACCCCGGACCGCAGTCGTGGCGCCAGCACCTGGTGTTCTCGTTCAATTATAAAACAAGCCGATGTGTCTGCCTGGCCCAGGACCTGAACCAAGCAGCCAGACAGGACTCAGGCTGTGCTCCCTATGACCTCTCATGGACTACAAACCGGAGGTGGTTTCTCTTCAATCTACCCTCTACGTCCTCAAGCCTCACATCCAGCTGGCTCAACATCTCCTTCAGTTGGGCCACTCCGATTGATTGTGTGTATCATGTCCTCTGTGGTTGAAACACAAGTTTAGTTTTTTCTGTAACCACGTCTGCTATTTTCTGGAGATTGTAGCATAGAAGTGCCACCTCAGCCCTAACACCACCTATTTCCATCTCCAGTGATTTCCAAATGTTGCAGAAGGCCTGTTAAATTTGTCCCGTGGATGTCTGGTCTTGGGAGGTCCCCGGGTGGTCCCATTGAGTCTCAATTGCCAGGACAGTAGGTGAATCTTTGAAAATGTATTAATCTGCTGTTGACCCCACAGCCAGCATTTTCCCCATGGGGGCAACCGAAGTACCAGGGGAACCTTGGCCCTTGAGAAACCGTGTCAGCAGAGGGTGTGAATACAGGGTCAAGTTGGGCCCTTCAACAGTTAGACGTGGCACAGTACCTTTACGATCCCCAGGAGGGAAGAGCTTCGAAGCACCATTGGTAAAATCAAATTGAGTGTCTTAGGATACACAGGCCCGGGTATTCACATCCCCGGGGTTTTGCAGTCTGGTGGGAGAGTGCTCAGCCCTCGCTATCCCCAGGAGGCCAGGACTCTGGCTCTGCCCGCAGGGGGCCTTCAATGGCCTGCTTGGTCCATCCCCAGGCTCGGAAAGCAGCAATCGGGAGCACCATCAGTTCTCTCCGGCTCCCATCAGAGAGAGACAGTCATTGTGAAGCCCTTCCTTCCACACCTGCCTCAAAGTCCTCTCCAGGCCAGGCCGTGGCATCAGATCAGAAGTTATAAGATTCAACTTTGAAGTCAGTGCTCAGCGGAGCTTCTGTAAAGCATGCCCACAACTTCTATGCTCAGCCACATCCCCCCCTCTAGTCTGCTTTTAAAATGATGAAGTATACAGATATAATCACTCAGAGTCTGCTCTCTCGCTCTGTTGCTAACTTCTAAAGTAGAGCTTATACCACCTCAAATAGTAAGGGAATTTTGTAAACTGAGTCCATTTGAAGCAATAACAGTATCTTATAAGAGAGAGAACCCACAGGAATTAGTATTTTTTTCACTCAAGTTTCTGAATATCCTCTCAAACATTCCATGACCAGGAAAGTATGGTTGAGAGGAAAAAACACCTTAGTGCCTTCTGAAGAGCCAACTGGACCTTTCCCACAGCCTCCTGTCCTCACAATCTGGAGATGGTCCACTTTTAGTCTTGGGATTTTATGGAGGTTTCCTTGATGTGGCTACAATTCCAGAGTCTGGATATGGCCCTTCATAGCAGGTTCAAAAGGAAACCTGAGATTTTCTACCAATTGTTGGGATAAAAGTTTTTTCATTTTCTGGGCATTAAAAGTCTCTAGGCCTTGCTGAATGACACTTGCTAGCATCACCAGATGTTTGCTTCTCTATTGTAAAGGGGCTTTCCAGCTACAGTACAAAAACTGGAATCTTCCTGCTCTTCTTCCATTTCGGCATTTTTGTGGCCACATCTCTGTGCGGATGCAGAGTGGACCAACTTTGAATGTTTTTGTTATACTTTAGGACAAAAAAATAAATAAAAGATGACTGTGCAAGCATGGCTGTTACTCTTTGAATGTGTTTTGCTGTTAAGTATAACAAAAACCATACAAAGATGCCCCCCAAGCTTGTCAACTCTGAAAGGTTTGTAATACACTGTACGACAAGACAATGTGCAACCTTCCTAATATGTTTTTTGCCATAAACTGTGCCTAAGCAAACAAATATTGGCAAGGCCAATAGCTCTACAGGCACTTCTTAAAAGCAAGGCCCATTGGTTTCATATATTTATTTTAACTTTAAAAAAGTTTCTGGATCCGAAAGTAACAACAAGCATTAACAATGCAATGGTCTCTGCATTATTAAAGGTAGAGCTATTGGCATTGCTCATGACTTTTTTTTTAAAATCATAAATAAATAGCATTGTCATTTACATTGCCAATAGCTTAAATCGCTCGCATATGCATGACCTATTGCATTTACACTCACATAGAGCCACCCACACACACAGAGCCACCTACACAGAGACACCCTCACACACACAGAGCCACACACACAAAGCCACACACACACACAGAGCCACACACACAAAGCCACACACACACACACACACACACACAGACAGAGCCACACACACACACACAGACAGAGCCACACACACACACACACACAGACAGAGCCACACACACACACAGACAGAGCCACACACACACACACACAGACAGAGCCACACACACACACACAGACAGAGCCGCACACACAGACAGAGCCGCACACACAGACAGAGCCGCACACACAGAGACAGAGCCACACACAGACAGAGACAGACCGAGACACACACACAGAGACACACACACACACACACACAGACAGACAGAGCCACACACACACACACAGACACACATACACAGACAGACAGAGCCACACACACACACACACACACACAGAGCCACACACAAACACACACACAGACAGAGCCACACACACACAGACAGAGCCACACACATTCCACTACAAGGCCATCACAGTTACTGAACTGAGCCCTGAGGCTTTCAAAGTCTGCAGAAATTGATTCATTACAATACGAGTGCAAGGCTGGCTACCTGATAGCGTGCTCAGGGTAGCCGGTTGGGCACAACAGCCCCCTCTTTATTGATGTTCTTATATGGTAACTGTTTATGTTTGAAATCAATAAAAATACATAAAAAAGTCAGTGAGACTGAATAGCATTGGCAATGTTTATCTTTGTTTGTCCAACACTGTGTTCAGTGAATACTAGGACATTTTTCTGAAGGACAGCCATACAGAGCTGGTAGATTTGTGAGCTGGATTCACAAATCTACAATGTAGAGTGGGAAAAACACTAACTCGTCCTAGGGCATGCCTTTTTTATTGGATTTGCAAATCCTCTATGGAAGTAAAGGTCCACATGCCTGTACAATTAGACCTCTTCCTTCCCAGACTGGAACATTTTTTAAATAATATTTCAATACTCCTGAACAGATTTACACCAAACTACGCAAAGGAACTCATGTGTGTAAAGTTTTGTTTATATGCCAAGCTCAGTGCTATTCCGTTCAGCTGCTTTTCTCTATCAAGGATCAGAATATCCTATGGGAGTCACAATATGTCACATTTGAAATGCCCTTTATTTTAAGGATAAGTTTGTTGAATCTGCTCAAAATTATCATGGAAAACTCAAAGTAGGTGTACTTTTTTGGGGTCGCTTTGTGCAAATTAATTGAAGGGAACCATAGTTATTAAGAATAAGTAATGCATTGTCAATGCAAACTGTGACCTAACAATACCTACAGCTGAACTATCGCCTCCTCTGTAACTGATCAGTAATTTTGGAATAATTTTTGATGAAGAAATGTGGTGGTCAAGTTAATCAACCTGCAGCTTACCTTTCATTAAAAAATCCCTCCACCTGACTAACAGGTCGAAGTCAGCTTAGCTCCGGTGATGTTAAACTAGACTAATCCCAAAAACCACCTTACCAGGATGCAAAGGCTCCAAAACCAGGAAGACAGACTTTGCTGATCCTGAGCATATAATACCAGTCTTCAAGGCTCTACCTACTTTCTCCTAGTAGTTGAGAGGATCAAGTTAAGAGTACTCTGCGTCCTCAACAATCTCTGTATGCTGCACAAGGCCTACAAGGGCGGAGGACAAGGAGACATATGAAGATTTATACACCACTATATGCCTAACTTATACTGTGCAGAATGTAGACAGCTAACTGTCCAAAAGAGCATTCAATTGAATCAAACACAATGGAAGGACACTGGGAGTTCAGGGTCCTAAAGTGTTAAGTGCACAGAAGCTGAGTCTGCACTGTGGCACAGTCCTCAATATATGTTTAAGAGGCAGCCTAAACACGGGTCTGTTCTGAGATACTTTCAACTAGTCCACTTGTATTTGGGATCCATGATGAAGAATACTGGGGTAGGCCTCCGACCCTGTCAGTGACAGAACTTAAGCTGCTCTGACTGCTACATCTCGTAGCTCTTCGAAGTAAACAAAAGGCCATATGCAACCCTCCCCAAGTCAAATACATTTAAAGAAGTTCCTTTCTTTAGGGTGGTTATGATATCGGCGGTTGTTTGCTGTGTGCCTTGCACAGCATGAAAGTAAAGTGATTTTTACGTATCTCTCCCCAAAGTCACGTTTCTAGTGACAGGTGCAGTAGCTCACCTTAGACAGGAGCAGCCGCCTACCTGTCCACCTGGCACTCAGTAGTGCCATCCCTCTCTATTCCTCACTATACGCACACCGAGGCCCACTTGAACTCCTCTCTGTAGGAGTAAAACGTATGTCCCGGTCTTCTCGTTGGGCCCAAAACTGGCTTTAATGCAGAGGGATCGGTTCCCGGGGTGGGCAGGATTGGCAGCTCTGTGCTCCATTCAAAATATGTCCTCTCTCCGGAATGGCCCATTCATTCTCAGTATCCCCGCAGTTTATTTCACAGCTTTTGCCGAACAGCAGCCAAGAGGTTAATCCGATATTATTCTTTAACTGGCAAAGTGAACTCGTCGTGGGAAGGAAGCCAGGCTGTGGGAAACCCGAGCAACAAATTGCACAAAATGCCTTTTCGCCAAGCACAGACTTGTTCGGAATAACTCTAGGAAACAGGATTATGCTGCGGAGTCGTCAAGCGCTGCTAGCTGCTAGCTGCTGCCGGCTGATGAGAAGGCAGAGAGACGGGTCTCCCTGAGGACTGCGGAGCCGACTCCCTCTCTCCCCGACCCCCCTCTCTCTCCTCCGCACATCATAATGTGCACTGGATCCAAAAATGGCACACAGGCAGCCCAGAGCCCGGCGTTGATCTTTTAAAGTGCACCCAGACTCCGAAGCACACGGGGGACGGTGCCGGAGGCGCGTCGGGACCAAGTGAGTCTCCGATAAATAGCAGAGCGGTACTGGAAAGTGAACGGCACAAAAAGAAAATGGCGGCCGCAAACATCCAAACAATTTTGGATTCGGGGCTTGTTTTGGCGTTCTGAGATGACCTCACAGGTAGAAAGAAATCCCAAACACGCCCCCGAATCCGTAAGAGACGGGGCTTGATTGGAGTGACGTCTGCCTCCTCCAATGGCTGGCTTCCGTTTAGGAAGCCAGCCAATGGAGGAGAGAGGCGGGTTCAAGCTCCATACTCAAAAACATTAATTCTCCGACCGGAGACTGCGCAAGCGCAGCCTTTAGGTCCTCGACCTAAAAAAGTGCTGGTCTGAATGTTAATACCCAAGATGGCCAATTAGATATTAAACAATATCCACTAAAAAGTGCAACAAGTATGGTGGCCTTGAAAACAGAAAACACTGGTGGTACTCATTTTCAGATGAGAAGTTTTTAATCTGTAATGGAATTAATATGTGCCATTATCCGTAAGGAAAATCCTGTTGGATTAGCACATCTCTACATTGATTGGTATATCGTGATTTTCCCCCAAAGTGGCAGCTTCATAGAAAGGATAAACAACAAATATGCAACTTCAAATTTCCATTTCAGAGACCTTGAATTACATGCTGCAGTTTCTTGGCAGGATGACCAGCATGTTGCCCATTAATATTTGCACAGGATCCAGCAGTAAAGAAAGCTGGGATCGTGAACTATAATGAAACTTAGCAAATTGAGCTCAGACACCTTGCATTTTCCTGGTCCTGGGTGTGTTTGCATATTTTTTGGCAATATACAAAACTGAAAGCAGCTTAGATTTCAAAATTACAGCAAAGTAAACAAACTGACCTGATGCTAAAATCTCTCCGTCTCTACTGAATTTCAATGCATAGACTGTGTCTGTGTGCCCCTTTAGCTCTGAAATCATCAGGCCATGTCCAATGTCCCACAGAAGAACTCTCCCATCAGACGCACCGCTGGCCAGAAATTTACCATTTGGTGAAAAGGCCAAAGAGTGAACTGGTCCCTGAAAAAGAGAAAGTAATCAACTGAGCAGTCACAGCTAACAATGTCAGGAAAACAGAGTTTACAGTTTACATTCGGATATTATTACCTCAGGGACGCTTTCAGATAGTCTGGAATGAATTGAATGTGGGGACTGCAGCTTTCAATGCACACCGGCTGCACTGTTAACCTGACATTTCTTTGGTGGAATCAGAAGACAACCTGAAACAGCCACCCTTACATCATGGCCACCCTGTATCAACAAACATGCCATCTGACTTCCCCATATCTATACGGCAGCCCCTGCAAAGTGCACCCTGGCCAGTTCCTTCCCCACTCTTCTCCCAGTCACACTTTTCCATACAGATCCATACTTTTCTCAATCCTGAAAAAGAGTGGTAGATGGAGAATCAGAGACAGGTAAAGAGTGTAAGAAATGTAGGAACCCCACCAAAACTAGAAGGACGGTCACCCAAGCCCTCGTCATCAGCTGGTTGAACTACGGCAACACCCAATGCGGGAACCACGGACAAACTCCAGAAGAGACTCCAACGCATACAAAACTCCTCCGCACGCATCATCCTCAGCATCCCCCGCCACAGCCACATCACCGCCCACCTGAAGAACCTGCAATGGCTTCCCATCAACAAGAGGATCACCTTTAAGCTCCTCACCCACGCTCACAAAGCACTCCACAACACCAGACCAGCATACCTCAACAAACGACTTCCCTTCTTCACCCCTAACCGCCAGCTTCGCTCCGCTGACCTCGCCCTCATTCCACGCATCCACCGAACAACCAGCGGCGGCAGATCCTTCTCCCACCTCGTCGCCAAGACATGGAGCACCCTCCCCATCCACCTATGACAGACCCAGGACCTGTTGACCTTCAGGAGACTCCTCAAGACCTGGCTGTTTAATCAGTAGCTGCTCCCCCAGCGCCTTGAGACCCTCACAGGTGAGTAGCACACTTTACAAATGTCTGCTTGATGGATTGAAGTATAGAAAAAGAGGTAAGGTAGAGAATGGTGCGTAAGCGATAACTTCAGAGAAGTAGAGGTGGGCAGAGGAAGGAGGAGATAGAGGAACAAGCAAGCAACAGATGGAAAAAAGACAGGCAGGGAGAGTCTTCTTACTGACTATTCCAATCATTGTACAGGGGGGGGGGGGCTGGAAGCTGGGGGACCTGGGCAACTTCCCATTAACAATGTTGGTACACCCCTTGAGAAGAGTGAACTTGCCAAAACTTGAGGGAAGATTATGGCAGTTGTCAGTTAACAGGTTGCAGACCAGGTGTACTGAAAGGAGCCTTGCAGAGCATGGTCGCTATCACCCTTGACCAGACCACAATGGACACCAGGCATTGAACTTCAAAAGTCAGATGAAGAAAGGACAAGGGGTATTGTATTGCAACATTTATAGAGCAGGAATTTCTATGCAAGCGAGATTTGGCATTCCTTGGTGTCATTTTCTAGCGCAGAGGTCAGCGGTCAGAGAGTTGCTTCTCTAGTAGATTTTCTATTTTTGCGACAGCAAAATCAACTTGAATGGCTGCGCACTTTTGCGCACTGCATAGTGCTGTTTGACTAATTTTTCACTATATTGCAGAGTCATGCATATTTTTACCAGTTAGCAGAAAGCTGTGGAATCTTGCAGAGTTTTTATGCAACTCCGTGGAACGCTGGGGAGTGAAACTCCGGGAGTACCGCCACCCCTAGTTTTTAGGAATGTAATAGAATGTAGTTGAGGCTTTTTGATACAGCAAACCTGCCAAATGCTGCCCTTGGAGCCCACCATACAGTCACAAAAACTACAATAACAGAACCAAGCAACCGATAAACTGTTGTTGGCCTAGGTCTATGACAGGGGCAACAGAGGGTGCACCTCTCGCAACAGGACGGATAAAACATTTGGTTAAGATGACCAGGATAGCTAATCTAGGGAGGGTGTGCAGAGAACCTCTCGGAAGTCAAACATAAAATAGGGAATCTGAGGTACCAGACGGTCAAGGAGTGCAGCTCCTCGAAGAGAGAGGCATTTCTAGACATTAGAGTCAAGTGCCCGAAGTTAAC
The DNA here is from genome assembly GCF_964263255.1 of Lissotriton vulgaris. NCBI lineage: Eukaryota > Metazoa > Chordata > Amphibia > Caudata > Salamandridae > Lissotriton > Lissotriton vulgaris. Next base: position 1,058,518,846 of record NC_141693.1, on the reverse strand, counting down.
GCTTGGAATGTGAGCCCCAGGAGTGCATTATTTAGAGGGTATATTAACTCTAACTAATTAGCAGATTTTATGGAACACAGCACCCCTCTTCCCATTGCAGATCTACTAATCAACTCCTAAAAGACCTCACTTCAGCACTGTGCGATGTAAGTTGCGCCAAGAAGTGCCCAGAGTAGAAAAAGCCTTATGAGGATTACAAGATGATGTGGAATAACACATACATAGTATACCCTGGGCCTTTACACCTACATAGCATACCCTGGGCCAAGCAGTCCAGGAAGGATAGAGTTTACGATGGATGGCGACAGGAGTAAATGAGACATTTTGTACCAGACATGTTCCAGAAAGCAGAAGCAATAAGCTAGATCGTCCAACAAGTGGCAAGTAAAACTCTATATAAAAGGACTTGCAAGATAATCAACCTGCTGATGGTGTCACCAAGGACTACATGATGAGTTCTTACATGAAATTAAGGTTGAAGAGACTATACGCACCAATCTGAACCCAGCGATATGGTCAAAGTCCACATTGGATGACTGTCTGCTTGATGGAGCAGAAACAGCTTTGGCAGCAAATGGCAGTCTTGGAAGAGAAAATATTGATTACAAAAGTAGGAACTATAAAAGCATTCTAAAAGAAAATTATCTGCATTAAGGAGGCCCAATCAAGGAATGTGAATACATAAAATGCTTCATAACATGCTGATGCGCATGTCTGACACTGCCAGGGAGCCCAGTCTGCACGAATTGCGCCCACTGTGTAATTTTGATGGTGCCTAAGGAGGACAACCCCCTTAACTTCATTCTAAGAGTGCATTACAAACACAGAAAGAGGAGATCATGGCTCAGGCTAAGTGGAGTGGGGACTCAAAATTTAAATAACTAGATTTAGCCATTCCAAAATCTCTCGTTATTGACTTGCTCAGAAAGCACCGTATCCCTTTTCAGTGGGACACCCGTTTCTGTTTAATCTTCCCATGGGAAGTGAAGGAGTACGCTGCATAATCACTAGTGGATGGGAAGGAAATTTTGTGGCTGACCCAGGAACTTGAAGACGGACGACGAGGAAACTAAAGACCAGCGAGGGGGTGAGATAATACCCATGTGACAAAAGGTTAATTAGAAACGAAGAGAACGTATGTATCATTCTCATCTATTGCAGAAGCAAGACAAGATGTAATCCATCTCCTAAAAAAAAGTTTGCAATGCTACAGTGGATTTACAAGACTTTACTGAGGAGAAGACAGACATTTGATCACCAACCCATTAGGCTTTGCTAAGAAAGGGTTCAGGACTGACAAAGAAGTCGAACAAGGGTAAAAGACAGGCTGTAGAGTTTCTTTTAAGACATGCTAAGCTGGCAGATGGTGGAAATAAAGTGTTGCTGAATACACTGAGCATGATTTACTTTCTGACTGGAAAATGTTGAGACAAGGCATCTAAAGGGTTTTGGGTATAGAGATAATGATATGCAGGAAAGTGCAAATAGAGGCACCTACTTATGTTGCTTAAGTTTGTCACAATCAAGTTGAATACTGGGAAAGGGGTTCAAGTGGGAGAAGTGCTTATACGCTAGCGGCTTGTAAACTCTGGATATTATCACCTGAAGTAAGCTTTACATCTTGACAAGGGAGTAATAACACTCAAAAAAATGTTACATACTGTAGAGAAGGTTGAGCGATCACACATCATACACATCATTACTGTTTGTAAAGGTGTATGATGCAGCAGTTCATAAAGAGAACTTCGAACTTGTCAAATGAGATCGCGTTCTTGTAAAGGACTTATTGCTGCAGTTAAAGAGTCATAATTCATAAAACGTATTCCGGAGATCTGTACGTTCAAATCCTGGGCACACGTGCAATAGTATATAAAAAAAATTAAATGAGGTCACACCTCGAAGCCACTAACGCGAGCCACGGGAGCACTCACCGCCGCTACAATCCAAATTGGAAACTTTCTGACAAGTTGTGGGAGCATACTCCCAAACTAATCAAGTCTGCTGGTTGCTTTTGCTGGTTTTTTGTTCTACATGATCTGAATTAAAAGAAACTATGAACAACTCTTCTGCAAACTTTATGATATAGACTCCTCAAACTCACTTATGTTAATGTGACCTCACTTCCTATTTACTCAAAACCCTCCCTTGTGTCTGCACTTATTCCGGAGATCTGTTCATGACAATACCTCTCTTCATACTGCGTTCTCTACAATCCTTAATCAAACAATTTTACGTGGGAAGGAAACCCAGGAGAACTGCTGTCAGTACTACACTCTGGATGACAGTTAGTACCACATCCCAGACTTGGTCAGAATTGGGCATCCCGGATACAGTAAGCGACTTCTAGTATGCCTCTAAGGTGGTAACTGACTTTACCTCAACGTTAATGGACAGAGGTATTGAAAAATTAAGGGTTGCAAGATTTTCAAAGGGAATCTCTTTAAGGAAGGGCCAATTAAGTAATCTGACTGCATGAAGAAAAGATCATAGAATACTTGAAAACTAACAATTTAGATACAGCCTGCTTCAGCACAGGAGGCCTCCAAACACCAAGAAGATGACAAAAAGGTCACTTACGAATTTGGAGAAGTGGATGCAGTTGGGAAGAAGATAGCCTCAGACATACCACTTACTGGGTCCCACTACTACCGCCCAAAAAGCCACCTTTTAGAGAGCTTGAAAAAATTGAACTTCCTGGTACCTTGACAGACGAAAAATGGGAGCGGTCAGATTAGATTGACTAAGACAGCCAGATATGTAGTAGATAAGCATTAACTTTATGCTACAATGGTATTATAGCTCGCTCAACCTACATAAATGAGACTGAGAAATTAGATATATATGTTAGCAGGCTGCAAGGGAAAATTAACCCTTCAATTTTGTTTTAGCCATGCCCAATGGTAGTTCAGGACTGGACAACAAGTTCTATATGCCAATGACCGGATAGATTATAGAACTCCCCAGGAGCCCTAAATTACAAATACTTGGCTGTCCAATATCCCAGATTTTACACTTACATGTTGCAACAGGACAGCAGACTGTAAAAGCCATCTATGTAGCTAAGAAAGCGATATTAGCTAAAGGCAGAGTAAGTAGGTTCTAACAGTAGAGGAATGGCTGCATAAGATCTGGAACTTGAGACATGGAGAACCCAACTGCGGTAATCTCAGTTGGCCCACAGGTGTTTCTCAAACAATACAAACCTATGTTGTGACACAGACTGAAGAATTTCCATGAGCTCTCATGCCCAAGACACTGGAGGGCAGCAATATTTGATCTCTTTAATGGAGCCAACCATCCTAAGAGGGGGACATGCCAATAGCCTGTGGGAGGTGTGCAAATTTACCCTGTTCATGTCTGACCTACATGAAGTGCATTTCCTGTCAAAAGATTGATATAGAGAATGCCGAAGTCATAAATCTGGGAAATAATCCCAAACTCTGGCCAGTCTCTTTGGGTCCCTTACCCATTGCGGTTGATAAAGATAAGAATGTTGCCTTCATTATGGATAGGAACCTTTCACTTAAGCTGCAGGTCTCCAAACTCACATCTTCTTGTTTTCCCATTCTCAAATGGCTCAAGAAAAATCTTTGGCCGATTCCTTTGAATACCCAAAGAACGGTATTGCAGGCCTTGGTAACGCATATAAATAAGTGATCCACCGTTTGAAGATCATCCAGAATCTGGTCGCTCGTCTCCTCTTTAGGCTGCCTAGACATACTTCTGTCTCTCATTTGCTCCACAAATTACACTGGCTTAAGGTCGACAAGCGTATTAAATTCAAGGCCTTATGCTATATGTTCTGAGCTAGGAACGCCCTCGCCCCTTCATACATCCACGGTCTGGTGATACCTTATGTGCCCACCCATCCGTTCAGATCAGCCTACCTCGCCCGGTATACCATGTCCAGGTTTCGCCTGACCCACATGAAAGGCCGCTCTTTTTCATGTTTAGGCCCTAAACTCTGGAACTCCCTTCGTATAGCTATCAGGAATTGCCATTCTCTACAGAAGTCTGAAGACTTTGCTCATCAACTGCCCTAAATGAGCCCAGGGGATTCTGCTTTCAGGCTTATGCACCCTGTTGCTGTCTGCTCTAGCGCCGGGAGACTCTTTTGGGTAGCTGTGCACTCTACAAATTCTTTAATAATAATAATAATAATAATAATGTTGGTGTATAGTACTAGATGTGGTGGAGGTGGTAGGAGGGCAGATGGATTGGGGGTGGGAGGGCAGATGGATTGGGGAAGGGAGGGCAGGAGGTTTAGTGGACTTGGGGGCAATGGGCAGAAGCAGGAAGGGATCTAAAAGAGCTTTTGTGTCTTTCTTTAACAGCATATACTGAGAGCGGTCCTCATCAGGCTACAGGCTTGTAGACAAGTGCACTTATAATTAGGAAAAGGACATTAAATACAGTTAAACCAAAAAATAAAAAGTATCTTAATCGTTTAAGTTTTGCACAAGAAGGCCAAACATAGGTCACTTGGGTAGTCAACCGCATGGGTCAAGCTCTGAACATCTCTCCTACAAGGGTTGTGCTCTCAAGAAATCGTAATTCAAGAAGGCCAGATTACCTGAAAGACAGGCTGCGATTTATCATATCAATCATTTTGCCTTTTAATAGTATACAACAACTGAGAAGCCAGTTAGCATCTGTAAACAATATATGTACCTTGTGGCCAGTGAAAATCCTTACACAGTTTCCATTCAAAACATCCCAAAGTCTGACGGTCCTGTCCGTTGAACCTGTTGCCACATAATTGCAGTTCGGATGAAACCGAGTGGATGTGACATCTGCAAGATGGCCAGCAAATATCCTTAAAGGCTGATAGTGGTCTGTGGCCCATAAACTTTGGAAAAGGAAAAGTATTGTAGTCAGTGACACAAAAGAGGCAAAATCAGATAAATAAGGAATTTGCCACATTCAAAGATTAATCAAACTTTAGATTGTACCATCTCTGCCAGAAGGATGATAAATGTTAAAAAAAATCTAACATAGCAGGCTGGGCAACAGTGGATTAATTAGTTATAGTCAGCAATATTACTTGCATTGCTGATTTTCTATAACAATAAAATAAATTAAAAAGGGCAAAATGAACATAAGAAAATGTTATGATTTACATTAATGCTAAAACATTTAACTTCCCTTCTGCTTAAAATCTATACAGTTTCAATGAGCAACACTCCATCTTCTATCAGCATTATTTTTTTAATGTAACTAATATCAAAGAGTAACTTATCCACTTATGACACTAAATACGTTGGCTTGTTTTAAGAATCCTAACTTGTGCTGCTGTCATTCCCATTATCTCCACAAAGCACTTGTATGCTTCAAGCAAAGCTACAATGGCTTCTCAAACCAATCATCCTATTACTGTTTAATGTCAAACATAGATATTGAATCTAAAAACTTTGCTTTGTTAATAGGCTGGACAAAATTGTGACTACCCTGGCCCATAGGAATCCGAACGCTGTGCGGCCATGCTGGACGTGAGCTGTCTGGCCTAAGCATGCTGATCCTGGTGGGTTTTGATTTTGTGAACTGGGCTTCCCACTAATCAGGTCCTGGCACATATGTTGCATCCCTTGGATCCAGTTGTTGGTCAATGGCAACCTATGGCCCCTTTCCCAGTGACTGTAGAACCGGCTGAGGTCGTTTTACTGCTGGCCCTTGTGAACGAGCAGCTGCAGGATTCATCAGGCAATGTGCTCAGATGTGGGTCTTTTGAAGGTGGGAGGGAGGAGGCAATTTGGACAACAGAGTGTCTATAGGGAGCTGGGTTCTTGTTGCAGTACTTACCCCCCCCCCCCCACACACACACACACACACACTTTAGCCTGGTATTTGAGGCAACTTTGACTGAAGTGTACTGGGTTCCTACTAACCAGGTCCCCAGTGTTTTTTCCCTAAAGCTGTATAATTGTTTCCCTAATTGGTGAAAACTTTTGTACCCTATGTGAGCCCCTAGTAAATAGTACCCCTGGAACTTGGGGCTTGAAGTACTAAAGTGGGTCCATAAGGACAGCAGCACAAATTGTGCCACCCTAAGGGACCTCTCACCAGGCACATGCAAGGCTGCCATTGCAGGCAGCGTGCCTTGGTGCAGACAAAAGTGAAACACGACAAGTCACCCATCCCTGTGTGTCATGTCCTTAACACTGCATGTAATATTTGTAAGCCACACCTACAGCAGGCCTGACAGCCCTAAGGCAGGAGGCCTAATATTACGTAAGGCTTACCTGCATGTGCTGATCTGCCCTATTACTGCTAGTAGAAGTGACAAGGGAAACCATTTTAGAAACAGGGGCGGCTGGGTGCATTTGAAAGTGGTAGGGCGTAAAATGATTTGCATACTGCACTGCTGCGGCAAGCGAGCGTAGCAACCGAGACCGAACAACCTACAGGGGCATCAGGGGGGTGTTCGCCTATTGCACTCTCCTTATCTTCCCCTGCCTGTCTCTCACTCTTTAGCAATCTCTGCTTGTAGCTCACTCTTTAACTATTTCTCTAGCTTTCTCCTCTGTCTCACACTTTCTACTTAGCTTTCTATGCTTGTTTTTCGCGCTCTCATTTGATCTCTGTGCCTGTTTCTCACTCTCTTTAGGTCTCTGATCCGGTCTCTCACCCTATTTAGATCTCTCTGCTTGTCTCTCACTCTCTCTTTAGACCTATGTACCTGTCTCTATATTTTGATCTATCTGCCTGTCTCTCACTCTCTTTAGATCTCTCTATATGTCTACATGCCTGTCTCTCACTCTTTTTAGATTTCTGTGCCTGTCTTTCTCTCTCTCTCTCTTTAGAGTGCTCTGTCCGTCTCTCACTCTTTAGATCTCTCTGCCTGTCTCTCAATCTCTCTTTAGATCTCTCTCCATGTCTCCCACTCTCCTCTATAGCGCTCTCTCCATTTATCCCTCCCTGCCTTTATTGCTGTTTTCGTCTCTTGCACTCTCCTTATCTTCCTATGCCTGTCTCTCACTACCTCTCGCCATTGAGCTCCCCCTGCCCGTCGCTGAGTCTCTTTAGCTTTCACAGTCTGCCAAACTGGAGTCTGCAGCTGAGGAAATACAGGCATGAAGTGAAGTGGAAATACAGGCATGAAGTGAAGTGTGAATACTCGCAAGACTGCCATGCCCCCATTCATCTGAAACTGGCATAAAGCAGGCGTTGCAGCGTAGCCTCACCACTGTCCCCGTGTAAAATGAAAATTGTAGGCGCGGACCAATAACTGTGAAACTGTTATAATTTGATGTCTGCTTGCTTTAAGGAATTATCTGATGTCATTTTGTGTGAGGTCATTTTAGAATGTAAGCCTCAGGCAGAGCAGTTTGTCTTAGCCCTTGTACTGACTGGACGTTGATGCTGTTCCTGATTAAAGACAACAAGCCTACAACCTTGGAGTAATTGTCTTTTTAACAATGGCGACGAGGGAAACTATCTAACTTGATTGGGGACAAGTGGACAACAGCATCAATTCCCCTGCCTTCTTAATTGGATTTTATTTGGACTTCCACTCGTTTTTAAGTAGGAATTACCGAGGAGCTCTGAACATCAGACTGACTTTCCTACTACAGCCTTCATTCAAACCCCTGCTGCAACGTCGTGTTCAACATTTTATGGTAATATTTTACCTTTTCTGTATCTCCTCCGTATTATGCCTGTAACTGACTGCGCATCTTTTGACTCCGGCGAAGACTCCACGCTCGAGGGCCTTGAAGTCCCGTGAAACAGGCATTGTTCGTGCACGTTCGTTCTCAATAGAACGTTTACGGAATGCTGTGAGGAGTATGCAGAGGCTGTAAGCGTCATCACGCTTCGATTGACCCTGACGCGACGTGACCCTGCGCTTCAGCGTAAGCGCCATCTTGTGTTTACCTGAATCCCATTGAAGGTAATACAAGGAAGTCTTTGGCAGTTTTTAACCGGCATCGTTTTTCGACGGCTGTCATCCCAGATCGTAGCACTGCCATCGCGGATCTGCTGGCATCGTTTTTCCACGGCTGTCATCGCAGATCGTAGCACTGCCATCGCGGATCTGCTAACATTTCCCGGTATTTAAAGAGCCTTACACCTTATTTAATTTATTTTTACTTTTCGTTGGTTTACTGGTTTACTGGATTACTGACATAACAGACTTACCTGGATTAGGAATATAACAGATTTACCTGGATTACAAATACTGTGCATCATAACAGACTTACCTGGATAACAGACTTACCTGGATTACAGATTACAGATACTGTGCATCAGTCTATGGACTTTGTTTTTTTTTCAAAATTAACAACACAAGGAGTTATTATTTTGATCCTAACTACTCGCTATTAACTACACGTTATTTATTATCATCATTATGGCTAGCTCCACTTCTATGTCCCAACCCCCCCCCTTTTCTTTCAGAGAAAGGTGATCCAATACTACCTTGGAAAAGATGGAGAAATCTTTTTGATTCCTATATTTTAGCTATTGGGGGTGAAAAGTTTTCTGCTGTTAGAAAACAAGCTATACTCTTACACAATTTGGGTGTTGAGGGACGCAACATTTATGATAGCATGGACTTACTTACAATTGGTAGTGGGGAAGGTGAACCTTGTGATGTGTACGAAATGTCTATGATGATGTTACAAACTTATTTTGGTCCTCGTATTAATATTGTTTTAGAGCGACATAGGTTTTTCACGAGAACGCAAGGTTCAACTGAACGCGTCAAAGGTTATGTAGCCTCTTTGAAAACCCTAGCACGTACATGTGAATTTGAGGAATTATCCGATTCTCTGGTCAGAGATCAATTGGTACGTTGCACTAATAGCTCTCGTGTGCAAGAGAAACTTTTATCCAAAAACCCTTCTCTTGATCAAGCTATTAAGATTGTTGAGGGAATGGAAAACACTTCATCTTGGGTGAAAGAGATTAAAAGAGGACATGAAGAAAAGAAAGAATCAGATAGTGAGATACATGTTGTTCAGGATGAACATTCTCCTGAACAACGTGTGAGTGTGGGTAAAGTTGTAGCGAATGATAAATTTAAAAAATATGATAAGGACACAACGCGCAGTTTTGTTAAGCCTCAAGCAAACAGTGATGAAAGGGGTAGTAAAGATTCACTCAAGCCTAAGTGCATGAGATGTGGGAGTATGACACATTTTTCAAGTTATCCACAATGCTATGCAAGGGATGCTGTATGTATGAAATGTGGCATCAAGGGACATTATGCTCGAGTCTGCAAGTCAACAAAAACTTCAGATAAGAAGAATACTGATGCAGTTCGTATTGTTGTATCTAGCATTAGGGAAGAAGATGGTATGATTGATGCTGATAAAATTACGATGCCAGAATGTGACATCATGGTCAACAATGTTAAGTTTGTTGTTTTGGCTGACTCAGGGTCTCCTTATACCATGATAGGTAACAAAGAATGGGATGAGGTTATTGGCTTGGATGAAACTTTAATTCCACCTGACATAAATCCAGTCGGTTATGCCAAGGGCAGAATTAATGTTCTTGGTTACATAGAAGCTTGTATTAAATTCAAGGACAGGAAGACATTTGGTAAAGTTTATGTGGCTATGAGGGGTGACAACTTATTAGGTTGGAGACATCAGCGTGATTTAGGGATCACACTTAATCCTTCTGCAAAGAACCCAAAAGATCAAGTTATGCTAGTTGAATGTGATAGTGATGGCAATATTGCTGACAATCTGAATGGTGTGTATTTCAGAAAATTTCCTGAGGTTTTTTCTGAAAATTTAGGATGTCTCAAAGAATTTGAGCACAAGATCATTCTGAAAAACAAAGCCATACCTTGTGTTTACAAAGTAAGGAAGGTTCCTAACATGATGATGGACCCATTGAAACAGGAGTTAGAGAGATTACTAAAATTGGATGTGATTGAGGAGATAGAAGCTTCAGAATGGTTGGCCCCCATTGTTTTGGCCCCTAAGGATGGGGGGGCCAAAATTAGGATGTGTGTGGATTTGAGGGGGTTAAATCAGTGGATTTGGGTTGACAGACAACCGTTACCTAATATTTCAGAGTCACTTAGCACTCTTAAAGGTGCACGGGTATTTAGTGTTTTGGACTTATCGTCCGCTTATCATCAAATTGTTTTGCACAAGGAATTGAGACATCTCACGTCATTTGTGACGCCTTTGGGTGCATACTGTTTCAAAAGAATGCCTTTTGGGTTAGCGTCGGCTGGGGCATGTTTTCAGAGGGTCATGAAGAAGGTCTTAGAGGGAATTGGTAACATCATGTTTTTTCAAGATGACATTCTAATTTATGGGAAAGGGGAGATTGAACATAACAGGACATTGTGTGAAGTTTTAGGAAGGTTGAAGGAGAAGGGACTAACTGTAAAGAGAGAGAAATGTCGAATTGGAGTGGAGACTGTCACGTATCTTGGTCATGTAATTTCCGGTGCAGGGATACAACCAAAGCTAGAACTTGCAGAATCTGTTAAGAAAGCCCCGGTACCGAGTGATAAGGACCAGGTGAGGTCATTTCTAGGATTAGCAGAATTTTATGCTAAGTTTGTTCAGGGTTTTGCTAGTGTGTCTCAACCTATTAGGTTATTGCTTAAAAAAGGTGTACATTTTGTGTGGACAGAAGATTGCCAAGAAGCTTTTGACAAGATCAAGGAAGAGATTGGGAAAATGCCCACTCTGGGACATTTTGATGTGAATAAAAAAACTATTTTAACAACTGATGCTAGTCTCAGAGGTTTGGGAGCGGTGCTCTCTCAAGCTGTAAATGGCGAACAGAGTACTGTTGCTTTCGCTTCAAGGGCACTCAAACAAGCAGAAGCAAACTATTCCTGCATTGAGAGAGAAGCACTTAGTGTGTTTTGGGCGGTTCAGCATTTTAAGTTTTATCTGTGGGGAATCCCATTCTTAGTAAGGACTGACCATAGACCCCTTGTTCAAATTTTTTCTTGTAGACACAGTGAACACCTAACACCTAGGATTAAGCGTTGGAGCGAGGGATTGCAGGAGTATAACTTTATTGTACAATATATTCCTGGGTCAAATAACAAATCTGCCGACTGTTTGTCGCGGTTGCCACTGGAGGAGAACACTGATGCTGATAAAGAGGATTGTGTATTTTGGGTGGCTGAAAATGCGCTAACACAAGATGAGTGGAGGGAAGGTGTAGCTAAAGATAAAGTTTTGTCTGAACTCAAAATCTGGATAAGCCAAGGTTGGCCTGATTACAAATCCTTGGATCAAGAGATGAGAACTTATTGGTCTGTCAAGGATGAAATTTCTTTTGTGGGAGACAATTTACTGAGGGGCTTAAGAGTTATTCCCCCAGTTGAATTTAGAGACAAAATTATAAACACTGCTCACGAGGGTCATCTTGGGAGGAGTCTCACCAAAGCTAGAGTGAGAGAGAGATACTGGTGGCCTACCATGGACCATATGATTGAAAATGTGGTCAAAGATTGTATGCTGTGTGCATCTAATGACAAATCTTATGCAACTAATCGTGCGCCTTTGTCACCAGTAAAAATCCCTGAAATGGTCTGGACTAAGTTAGGACTGGATATTATGGGACCATTTGATCTTTTACCACCAAGTGAGCGTTTTGTTATTTTGTTGGTGGATTACACGTCCAAATGGGTGGTGACTAAGTGCACTTCTTCCGTGAGTGCTAAAGTTGTCATTGAATTTCTCAAAGGTGTGTTCACTTTTGAGGGCCTACCTAAATGTCTTGTGACAGACAATGGAGTGCAATTTGTTTCAACTGAAATGAGAGATCTTCTGATGAATTGTGGTGTGACTCATCAGAAGACTGCATTATATTCTCCTCAGGCCAATGCCTAGCGGAGAGAATGAATCGTTTAGTAAAATCTTGCCTTCAGCGTGCCTTACTTACGAAGGTTTCTCTTAAAGAAATCTTGAGAGATACTTTGTGGGCACATAGGACAACACCCAATGCAGTTACCTTGACATCGCCTTTTGAGGCTTTGAGAGGTAGGAAGGCTATCTCAAAGTTGAATCCTGTTTGGATGCCAATAATGGATGGAGAGGCTTTATCAGCTGATACTAAAAGAGAGAAAATTTTAAGATATCAGCGTTTGTACAAGACGAGATATGATTCCAAAATGTGTGTGAAGGGGAGGAAGTGGAATGTTGGAGATAAAGTTCTCATAAAAAATCCCAGATATATGCTTAAAGGGAGAAGTACCTTCATGGGTCCTTTCACTATTATTTCCATCAGGAAAAATGTTGTAAAAGTCAGCAATGGCGGTGTATGGAGTATGTCTAGATTAGTCAAATGTTTGGAGAAAAATTCTAGTTTTCAAAACTCTTCTTACGATGATGTTGATGATGTTGAGTCGTTTTCTAATGGCCAACATGCTGGAACTTCTGGTACTGATTTAACTTCTTCAGATCTTAGTTCTTACCAACCTTCTGGTAGGCAACGTCGTTTACCTTCCAAATTTGAAGATTATATTATGTCTTGATCTGGTTCTCCCTAAGCTCCTGTTATACTGTCTTTACTGTATTCATCCTCACCTTTTTCTTCTCTTTCTCAGTCTTTCCTTCTTCTAAGTTTCTTTGCTGTGTCCCCTTTATTGGGAAGGGGATGTGTTATAATTTGATGTCTGCTTGCTTTAAGGAATTATCTGATGTCATTTTGTGTGAGGTCATTTTAGAATGTAAGCCTCAGGCAGAGCAGTTTGTCTTAGCCCTTGTACTGACTGGACGTTGAAGCTGTTCCTGATTAAAGACAACAAGCCTACAACCTTGGAGTAATTGTCTTTTTAACAGAAACCTTCTCAGGCGTGACCCCATCACTCCGGTTCCGACGGGCTTGCACTGGTTGACTGACTCCTACAGGCTAGCAGTATGTGTGTTGTGGTTATGTTTGTTTTGTGGTTGAGTTTTAGGATTTATGTTCGATAATCTGTTGCAACAAAAATTGCAAAGACAAGCGGCTGGGCAGAGTTCTGTATTTTCAGCTAATGACCACAATCACAGTAGAGTACCCCGGGCAAGAAATTGATTCAGAAGAGAAGCAATTGAAGGACAATGGTTGAATTGTGAAAGTTACAGGTAGGAATAAAAAAATCGACTGTTTATTCTGTATTCCATGAAAAGGCACTTGAGCATGCACATAGTTGTGAATTCTCATTAAGCATTCTTCGACAATCAACAGACTATATCTGTGCCCAAATGATGAAAATACCTTACTTGCTGGCAGATATGTTGCGTGCTGTTACAAGCGACTACACACGCACGAGTCCAACTCCAAGTGTGAAGTGAAGTCTAGTATGAGCAGCAGGCTGTTCGGTGTCAGGACTCCAGACAGACTAGGCGGGAGCGAGCTGCGAGCAGCCAGACAGACGGACAGCGTGCGTCCCGAAATGGCCAATCACTACATGGCTTCACATGCAGTCACACAGTGATTGGCCATACAAGTGCGGATGCGGCAGTGTGGCACCACCCATGCACAGCACCCAATAACGGATTGCTGCGAGGTGGACCATTGGGACCAACCAATCTGGCTAGGGGCCCCCTTTCAACCCGGGGGGCTGCGGCCCTGGGGGTGCTGTATGAAACAGCACCCTTTGGTTCCCTCGCTAAGGGGGAAGAAGTAAGCGCATGTGTGGGCTGAATAAAGCCCAAAAATACACATGCGCAGTTTGCGCACTACTGCTGTAGCTGAGTGTGAACTGTCACTCAAGCTTTAGCCGCTCAGCTCAGCCGCACCCCCTGGCTCCGCGCGGCGCTCTCAGATATTGAATTTCGGGCGTGAGGTGAGAACAGCAATGTCCTGTTACTGACTGACTGACTGCAGTCTGTGCTGCTTTGCAGGCACAGTGCGTGCACGCCACGAGGCTTAGTGGGGCTACGCCCCTACGCCCCAATGGACGCGCCGCGCCTGTTTAGAAACATGTGCTGGACACTGGTGGAACAGATTTTCTCAGCTACATGATGGAATCAATGAAAATAGGGCTGTTTGGTATAAAACATCTCATATTGGTAATCCCACACTGATTCCAATGATCAATATACCAATATGTGCACCAAGAGGGCACCTTCGAGGTGCCCCCGGAAAACCTACAAGCCTCTGATGTGCTCTCTGACTGGGTTCTGCCACCCAAGACACAGTTCTGACCTCCTAGGGTGACAACCTCCGCTCTCAGGAGACCCAGAACAAAAGGCAGTCCGGGAGGAGGGTGTAACAGCTCCTCCCACAGGAGGGCATGCAGATTAGCCTTCCGTGGGCTGCAAGCCTCAAAGGGCTGCTGCCTTTGAAATGCAAATCTGGCTCCCCCGCACACGGCGAGGAAGCTGGCGGCTTTGTCCAGAGCCCCATTGGAACCTGGACAGGTGGGAAAATTAGATGGTCAGGTAGACGTGCCATCTCAAGGCTAGTACCACCCCTAAGGTGGGCTTCTGTGAGGTGGACACTTTTTCAGAAGTAGCCATCTTTGTGATGGCTTACTTAGGAATTCTGGGACAGGGTTATCCTATTTCCCATAGGAAGTGGTCATTTGGGGGTGTAGTGACCCCAATGGTCAGTAGCTCCTTGACTACGACCCTACAATACCTGAACACTGCTAAATTCAATATTTAGGGGAGCCCCTGGAACCAGACAAGCAGATCCTGATGGCCTAAGAAGAGAGAGGACACTGAAGAGCCTTAAAAGCAGAGAAGAGAGAAGAATCAGCTGACCTTGTACCAATCCTGCTGGCCAATCTGCATCTGTTGTCAAAAACTGTGCCAAAGTTGCCTGGTTCTGCAGCTGGGACTTTTCCCTTCGATAAAGACCAAGACCTTCTATGAACAGTTGACCTGTTCACCCTGCATCCTGCAGGAACTCCAAAAGCAAAGACTCAGAGGCCTCCGGAACTGCCAAAATCCAACACCTGAAGCCACCACTGCGCCTGCAGCCGAGCCAAAGTAGGCCACCGATTTCAACAAGGTCCCCCAACCCTCGGGAGCTTGAGTCCTTCGTGGTTTCACCCCTCCTGGTCTCCCAGATGCCACCTGCAGACAGCTGCCCCCTTCAACTGCTCCTGCTAAGAAAACCCTAGGCCTAAAGACACCTCTGCATCCGTCTCCCCTGGGCCATGGCAAAGAGGGCCCTAGGTGTCCCTACGTTCCTGAGCATCGCAAGCCTTGAACGCCCCCCCCCCGTTGGTTCACCTTGAATGGCCTTCTAGCCAGAGCCTCCAGCCTATTTCCCCAGTGACCGATCTCCATAGAAACATATATGGCTTCCAACACTTTCACACCCAGCAGCTCTCGTGCCGCTAGTGATGTACTGTTGGTGCTTCCTTTGACCTTGCCCACCACTCACTTTATTTTCTGGTTATTGGTTCTGCAAGCTGATGTACTATACCAGTTTGCAGAACTTGTTCTTCCTTCCATAAGATAGCATTGCAGAATTCGGAAATTGCCACTTTTTAAAGTGAAAAGAATTTATATATAAATGTACGTACCCGAACGATTTTTCTCTGATGCCTAAACATATATAAAGATACTTGCTATTTTTATAAATTTGTGTGGAGCTCCTTCTTGAGTTGTGGGTCATTTATTGATCATTGTATGAATTTGCAAAGGTCTTGCACTTCTCTGTGCTAAGGCTGCTTGACCACACTACTCACTAATAGAGCACTTTGGGATTGAATAGCAAGCACCTGTCTACTAGTAAGGGAACCCCTGGACTCTTTACGTGGTATAACAGATTTTTTAAATATCACATTAAAGCCAGCTTCCTACACTTTCCTTATAAGCGGATGACATGCTCCTCCTCCTACAGAAGAGCAAGGTGACCAGGCAAAACATGCACATTTTGAAGGTATATGGAAATTCTTTTGAACTCTGGGTCAACAGGGTTGAAATGCAGATGTTCACATTCAGGGCAAGGAAACCTAGCTGACAGATGACGTTATACAACTCAACTGTTTTAAATACATTGCTATGTTTACCTTGAGCGATAGTCAGTAGTACTGGGGCCCAACCATAGCCCACTGGTCAGCCAGGTGCAGGAAGATATGCAAGGTTGGGATTCGCTTTGTTCGAGATGGTTTTGCCCCTAAACTACTGCACTTTACAAAATGACCCCTATCTGACTACAATGGGCTTCTTTCCAGAGCAGCATGCCTGAATCCACACTTTTTTCTGAACCAGTACGCTGCCAAGAGAATCTTTTACTAAACATGTATAGTCTGCGAATGACTGTGGGTTGGGAGTGGCAGATGTTTAGCTTTACTACTGGGCTGCCCAGCTCATCTTTCAGCAACTGGCATTTTGGTGACAGAGAAGACCCAGCCAACAGAAACAAGATCACCCTGTTCGAGGGGCCCGAGAGTCTGTGCCTGCTCGACAGCTCAACTATCCTCCCCACCCATTTGCCTTAGTTATGATGGTAACTCCCGAGTGCTGGTGCAAGGCACTATGATGGATAGGGTGGGTTAACAAGCCCACATGTGCGACCCCACTTTGGCAGGAAATGTGGCTCACACGCACCACAAAACAGCAGGGTTTCCACGGGGGCAATATAAGATTCTGAGAAATTAAAGGAAGAATTTGCGCTTTACAACTACCAGTTTTATGGAGAACTCCAAATACGGCACATGCTACAGGCACATAATGTGAAGTTGGCTACCATACCAGACTTATATTCCCCAAAGGTCAAGCAAAGTATGGGACCGCTGGTGAGGAAGGGGCTTTTCTGAATTCACAAATCCTTGGTAATAAAAACCCAAACCCCTTTGAATCCACGGGGGATCAATGAAAACAAGATTTAGGTCCAATGGAGCTGGAGGAATGGATCAAAGTGAAGATGGGCAACCATAAAGCCTGGCGATTCAATCCTGTCTAAAACCTCTACAATTCAAATGTTTCCCTAGGGTATACTACACCAGTAGAGGGTGTGGATGATGGGCAAGAGCAAGAACCTCATCTTCCTGGTACTTATGGTGCACTGGTCATGCATTCATCACATCCTGGGGACGGTGATACAGTGCCAGTCAGTATGGACCCCAAAGTGAAAACACTGTGGTTGAGGGTTACTGGAGATGCCCCAAGAGCACATGGATACCGGTTGGTACTAATTTCTTCCGTCAAAGAGTGGCATCGCTCATGACTGGAGGTTGTGTAAGTTGTCTGTGCTGTGGTCACCAAATGGCTCCACCTAGTAGAATGCTATTCTCATGTGAATTAGGTAATTTATAAGGCCAAAGGATGGTCGCAATGTGTATATTTTGTATAGCGGCATGTGTTGCAGGCTGCAGCACACACCGCAGTAAAAAATCAACACATTTTCACATTCCTGCACTATATGGCAGGCACCATGCGGCGCCTGCCACATGATGCAGGGATATGTAGGGGGCACCAGAGGTGCCCCTTGGGACCCATAGTGGAGGCCCAGGGGGAAGGAGGCCCTGCTAGGGCACCCCAAAGTCACTTTCCGCTTGCCTTTTCATAGAGGGTTAACCACAAAATGCACAAAAATATGCACTATGAGATACCTCACTTGGAGTCCGCTCTTGCCAAACATTTGAGCCAAAACTCGAGATTCTTTTTTGCTAATACCTGGTTCTTATCAAGATAACATCACATTGTCCTTTTTATATTGAGTGCATTGCCAATGGCTGCTAGTGACTTTTTTTTTAAAGTGGTGGGGTGTAAAAGTTGGAAATGCGTTGGACCTAGCAAGTGATCAAAGCGAGCAAGCCAAAGTGGTGAAAAAGTAAGGGGGGGGGACATGTTCTCCCCCACTGAAAAATGTGAAAGAAAAGCGGGGCAAATAATTATTTAAAACTAATTTTGCTAACTAGTTTTGTGAAGAAGCAAAAAGGTTAATAAATCAATAGTATGGGCTCAATGTGCAACATTACGGGATGTTCCACAATAGCCTTGAGGGAAACTGTGCTTAAACAGTACCAGGGACCCAAGACAAATTAAATCACAAATGCTCTTAGCTGCAATCGTCATATCATTAAGGTAGTGTCAATCCCACAACCCTCCCCAAAAGTAAAACGGTTTGAAAAAAATCAAAACCTGCTCTGATAGGGACAAAGACACCATGGCCCAGCCACCTATATGCAGTCACATGTCCTCAACTACATAATTTAACAGCACAGCATTTTTAATACTCTCCATGGGGCAATAAAATGGGGGAAAGGTGCATGTAAGCAACTTTGACATGTGCCAGTTATACATATAATTAAACATCCTGCAGGCACTTGTAATGTAAATCGGGATTTCCTACACACATCATTGAAAGGTAGCAGTGCTTTAACCCCATGGCTGCTAGGCGTTTTCCCGTCCTGCGCTGGGTTTTATTATTTTTCATTGTTTTATGACGAGCTGGCCTTGTCATCCGCGCACGGCAGGTAAGCGCCATGACGAGCCCAGCTCGTCATTAGCCTCGAAGGGGTTAAAGATGTGCGGTGTTGGTTTGGATTAGAGTCATTAGAAAACAACCCTCGAAGCACCCCAATGTAATGATTTAGAATGACTAAAATCCTAGCATTTAAACATCAGTGCTATTCTTTTTTTTTATTTTTATTTTTATTATTATTTTTTTTTTGGCACAGAAAGGAATCAAGAGAGAGGGCCCGGCCCGGCCTCCTTCGGCCACTGACGGCCTAAGACGGTCCCGCCCTTGTCCCGGGCTTCTCCCGGCGCCCTCCCGCGCAGCGGTAGCCGGTGTTGGAATTATATGGGAGGTGACGCGCTTGGGGGCGGGGCTTGCAGGGAGAGCGGGCCAGGTGTAGACTATTGGCCGTGCAGGGACTCCTGGTAGTTGGAGTCCCTGCTTGCTCGCAGCCCTGCAGCTCTTCCCCTTTGCTCCTCACCAGCACCCAAGGCAGACACCAGTTGAGCCCAGCGCTCTTCGCTGCGAAGCGGGACCCGCGCAGCGGGTCCGGCGAGGAATAGAGTTCAAGTCAGGCACAGCAGCAGGCTCTCAGCGCGGGAATCCTCAGTTCACACAGGATGAAGGGCAGTGCAGGCCCGGAAAGCGTCCCACCAATGCAGGAAACAGGTAGGAATTTGAAGGTCCGTTCGCTGGGGGGCGGGGCTTGCAGGGAGAGCGGGCCAGGTGTAGACTATTGGCCGTGCAGGGACTCCTGGTAGTTGGAGTCCCTGCTTGCTCGCAGCCCTGCAGCTCTTCCCCTTTGCTCCTCACCAGCACCCAAGGCAGACACCAGTTGAGCCCAGCGCTCCTCGCTGCGAAGCGGGACCCGCGCAGCGGGTCCGGCGAGGAATAGAGTTCAAGTCAGGCACAGCAGCAGGCTCTTAGCGCGGGAATCCTCAGTTCACACTTGATGAAGGGCAGTGCAGGCCCGGAAAGCGTCCCACCAATGCAGGAAACAGGTAGGAATTTGAAGGTCCGTTCGCTGGGGGGCGGGGCTTGCAGGGAGAGCGGGCCAGGTGTAGACTATTGGCCGTGCAGGGACTCCTGGTAGTTGGAGTCCCTGCTTGCTCGCAGCCCTGCAGCTCTTCCCCTTTGCTCCTCACCAGCACCCAAGGCAGACACCAGTTGAGCCCAGCGCTCCTCGCTGCGAAGCGGGACCCGCGCAGCGGGTCCGGCGAGGAATAGAGTTCAAGTCAGGCACAGCAGCAGGCTCTCAGCGCGGGAATCCTCAGTTCACACAGGATGAAGGGCAGTGCAGGCCCGGAAAGCGTCCCACCAATGCAGGAAACAGGTAGGAATTTGAAGGTCCGTTCGCTGGGGGGCGGGGCTTGCAGGGAGAGCGGGCCAGGTGTAGACTATTGGCCGTGCAGGGACTCCTGGTAGTTGGAGTCCCTGCTTGCTCGCAGCCCTGCAGCTCTTCCCCTTTGCTCCTCACCAGCACCCAAGGCAGACACCAGTTGAGCCCAGCACTCCTCGCTGCGAAGCGGGACCCGCGCAGCGGGTCCGGCGAGGAATAGAGTTCAAGTCAGGCACAGCAGCAGGCTCTCAGCGCGGGAATCCTCAGTTCACACAGGATGAAGGGCAGTGCAGGCCCGGAAAGCGTCCCACCAATGCAGGAAACAGGTAGGAATTTGAAGGTCCGTTCGCTGGGGGGCGGGGCTTGCAGGGAGAGCGGGCCAGGTGTAGACTATTGGCCGTGCAGGGACTCCTGGTAGTTGGAGTCCCTGCTTGCTCGCAGCCCTGCAGCTCTTCCCCTTTGCTCCTCACCAGCACCCAAGGCAGACACCAGTTGAGCCCAGCGCTCCTCGCTGCGAAGTGGGACCCGCGCAGCGGGTCCGGCGAGGAATAGAGTTCAAGTCAGGCACAGCAGCAGGCTCTCAGCGCGGGAATCCTCAGTTCACACAGGATGATGGGCAGTGCAGGCCCGGAAAGCGTCAAACAAAGCCAAAGTCTCAGGCTGCTGAGAGTCACGTCAGAGATTCATATACACACTATTCTAGAAGCAGATATTCAGAACAAAGACTGTTCCCTCCACATGCATGACACCTCTCCAGCCTGGGCCCCGTACTTTTCACAACCTACTTTCGACACAGCTGCTTGCCAGCATTGTTAAAAACAATACGAAGAACATAAGCAGTCCCTGACGACACATCACTTAAATTCTCATGATGTGAAGCAGGTCTGTTTCTCCCATCCTGGGGCACATGTGTGACCCACAGCACAAAAAGTGAAACTAACTATGCTTGCACACACTGCAGTCAGTCCTGAACTACACTTGGTGATGGTGATCGCGACGGGACAAAAGGCAGCTCTGACACATTTCGCCATACTATCCCCATACTTCAAGGAGTGAGTGCAGCGAGAAAGCACAACTTCAAGGAGGGCTAGGATGAGTTGTACCCTCCAATGAATAATCAACACGTTTTTTAAACGGGTGGCCTTTTCCTCATCTTCTTTCATCTGCTTTTTGCTCTCTAAACCTATCTTTGGCACCCAATCCTCTATTCCTAACCATAACAATTTCTGTACTTAATCTCTCATTTACATTACTCACTCATTCGCCCCTCAGTCTTAATGCTTCTTCCTCCTTCCCCCTCCCTTTCCTCTACCAACGTTTTCGTTGCTCCTCTTAATTTATTCTCATTTCCTTCTCCATTCTCACCTCCGTAGCTCATCTTTTCTCCTCCTCCTTAACAAATTAAGAGCTAGGACCCGCTCAAAAGAAGAATTTACCACTAGCTCTACCCACTACCAGAGTGGCAACCAATCACTGTAGTTTTATTCATAATCCCACTCACAAGCACTTCAGTCAGAGACATACTATTCATGTATGTCATTATCCTTTGTGTCAATTTTGTGTCTTAATCCCCACTCCATTCCCCCACCCCAATCACACACAAATGCATGCACCGTTTTAAAATAGAACATTGAAAGGAAGCCAAACATGAAAAAGAGTGAACATCCCATAGCATATAAATGCCTGTCCAGTGGCTAAGTCCAGAACCTACACTAGCTACTTGGTTTAAGGGTAGTCCAGACTTTCAGTACATGAAAAAGGCACTATGGGGAAGAGAACTGCTAGATAACTAATGTTTTAGATCAATAAACAAAAACAAAATCCAGATTGGTAGAACAAGGAGTGTGGCACCATAAAAACATCGAGACAGCACATTGGTTAATGCACCTGTTGAAGACGTGTGCAGCTTGCACACCAAAAATCCAGATATCCAACATTTTTAATTTCAGAGGTTAGAGGGTAGTGCTATATAATAAGATGTTATTGTAATTGTATTGTAATTGCATTTGTATAGCGCTTACTACCTCTGACGAGGCGTCAAAGCACTTTTTTCGGCAAGTAGCACGCTTCTCTGGGATCCATAGAGAATTAGTGTTGAATTAATATACTGAAACAAGCAAGTCTACTTTTATTGGTGGATAAGTAAGTCAGTTTTTTGAATTCGGAAGGATAGAAGAGGAAAAAAGGTTTGTATTTATATATTGCTTGTTACCCATAATGGGGTGTCCATAAAGGATTAGTGGTGCATTAGTATGGTGAAATAGGAAAGTAATTCGAGTGGTGGATATTAGTCCGTTATTTGGAGTGAGAAAGATAGTTGAGCGATAGAAGGGGAAGAAAGGTTTGCATTTATATAGCACCAGTTACCCCTGATGGGTGTTGAAGCGCTTTTCTG
This sequence comes from Lissotriton vulgaris, assembly GCF_964263255.1. Taxonomy (NCBI): domain Eukaryota; kingdom Metazoa; phylum Chordata; class Amphibia; order Caudata; family Salamandridae; genus Lissotriton; species Lissotriton vulgaris. Next base: position 1,058,496,779 of record NC_141693.1, on the reverse strand, counting down.
GTGAGTAGCACGTACTCCGGAACCCATTAAGGATTAGTGTTGAACATTAATATAGTGAAATATGAAGTATTTGAGTGGTGGATATGTTATTCAGTTATTTGGATAGAGAAGGGTAGATGGCGGGATAAGAGATGGAAAGAGTATGTATTTATATAGCGCTTCTAACCCTGATGGGGTGTTGAATTATTGGCGAGTAACACACTACTCTGGAACCCATAAAGGATTAGTGGTGAGTTAGTATAGTGGAATGTGGAATTTGAGAAGTGAACATGTTAGTCCATCATTTTGATTGAAAAGGATAGTGGAGAAATAAAAGAGTGAAGGACTTTTTTTATTTCTTTTTTCAGGTCATAGCAGTAGGAGGCGGCTTTTGGATGAGTAAAAAGGGTTTTTGGAGGGGAAGAGTCAGAGGGCATTGTTTAGAGGCTTATTTTGGATGATCAGTATAGTAAAAGGTGTCAGATGATGCAAGGAGGGGTAGAGTAGGAGAGAGTCTAGAAAGGGTTATTTTAGGGATCATAGTAGTTATGGGGTTTGGAATTAATGAGTGTGGATGTAGAGCATCTATTGACAGATGCATATGGTGAGAAATAGGGTAGTGCATTGGTAATGACAAATTAGAAGAAAGAGATAAATATATAGATCCATAAGTACATTGAAAGTATATAGATGCTTAAGGAGTTAATTGTATGTACATTAAAGATATTGATAGAGGTACAGGATGAGAAATAGGGGAGTGCATTGGATATGCTTTTTTAGGAGAAAAGTCATAGACACAGGTCCAAGTACATGGAGTACATAGATGCACAATGGACGCAAGTACATGTAGACCAAAGATTATTTTTTTTTTTTTTAAAACATAATTATTCTACATGACCATACAAAGCAATACACAAAAATGGGTACATATCTATAGTGAGAGTAAATTATGGGTGGGTATTACTCAAAGGGAACATGGGTAGCATTTCTGGCCCTAGTCCCGACCGGTCTCGAACAGGCTCAAACAGGCAACTGCCCTTGTCCTTTCTGCCCTTAGCTTCGATGCCCGGTCTGAGATGCCCTAACCCTGGCCTAGTAATCAGATGACCCCTCCAGCTAATGGGAACCCTAGCCCTAACATTATCCACTCATGACACTACCCTTAAAATCTGGAACCAGAAGGAGACCAGGACCTTACAGCCAATCTTAGCCCTAGTCCAAGCAACCAATCAGTTTAAAAAAGCCCTGATCTCTACACCCAATAGAGGCCCTAGACCTACAGGTAGTCCCAACCCAAGTCCAAGCAACCAATGGCACAGGAAGCCCTAGTCCCTACTTCCAATAGAAAGCCTAAACCTACTCTTAGTCCCACACCTAAGTCCAGCAACCAATCCCACCAGAAACCCTAATCGCTACTTCCAATTAAAGGCCTAACCCTAGCCCTAGTCCCACCCTAGTAACAACAACCAACAACACAGGAAGCCCTAGTCCCTACTTCCAATAGAAGCCCTAGTCCCTACTTCCAATAGAAACCCTAGCCCTAGTCCCAACCCTACATTGATTGAATCCCAGACCCAGAAACCAATCAGAACCCTCAAATACCCAACCAATGAGGACACTAACCCTAATCCAATAGAAACATCAGATACAACCACCAATCAGTGTATACATGTACCAAACAATAGCAGACTATATTAGGTCCCAGCTACCTCAGACAAGGTTTGCTGGCCAGGGAGTTGGAAGCTGCTTCTCTATTCAGAAATCTTCTAGAAGATAGGCAGGCTCAATCCACACTTTGAACTTCTGCAGGTAAGGGCCTAACAAACTTGTGCTTTAACAATACTGTTTGAATAAAACTTTACCCCCTCTCCTGGCCAAATAACGAAGTGCACATTCCCTATTAAATACAGTTTAAACAGCACACAGCAGATTACTGCTGTCTCAGAGCACCCTCTGATGTAGAATATCCCTGTTTGGGGGGGGGGGGGGGGGGAGTTGTTTGGGTTAAAGAAATTTAAAAAAAGAAAAGACGATGCAATCAAAAGGTATGGAATATCATTTGTTATGGAAGAGAACACTAATCTGCCTCCTTACCGCTTCCTGGACTCTGCTCACTGCAATCTGGGGCACATGTAGGCTGCAGCTCATAAGATGGAGGAGAAGGATTTGGGGTGCACCCAGCAAAGCCTTAAGGGGCCTTTGCAGGTGTGAGAGGAGGGCCTAGATTTTGCTTGAATCTGGGAAAACCAATCAGCAGTCCTAGGTCTGCTAGCCTGGGGGTGGGGCTGGGACTGGGGAGCTGCTCTATTCAGAAATCTCCTGGGAGACAGACCGGCTCAATCAACACTTTGGACTTCTGCAGGTAAGGGCCTAACAAACTTGTGCTTTACAATACTCACTAACAACACACCTATAGCAAGTGATGTATTCAAATACAAACAGGCTGCAGCACATGTTGGCTCTGCTGGGTGTAACCATGCAGGGGACAGGAGAAGAATGGAAGCAGGCATGTAAACTAGAGTATAGAATATATTACAACATCTTATCATTCTAGTATGCCAGTCTTTTTTCCAGGGCCCGCTGTATAGTCATTATGTGGAAGGAAGTACAAAGCAAACATTATCTCAACTGCACATTAACGCACACAAATTCTACTTTGAAGTTAAACCTGGTACTGGAAAAGCAATGTCATGTTTATAAAGGCATGAGGGAATGTCTGAAGACACCCTGTCGGGTCCACTGAAGAAATGAAAACCAGGTAGCCCGATTAAGCTTATTTTTATTTCACCAGTATGAGGTACTAAAGTAAATATCTGCCAACTGCAACCTCTTACAGGAGAATATGCCTGAACTGCTTCTAAGTGGTATGTGTAAAGGAGGGTCCCCGCAAGGAGAACGTGTTATGTACAACACACACTGACACTGAATAACATAACCATTAATCAGGCGATCTAAATCAGATGAGTGACGAGTATTGTCCTTTATTTTACAATACCGGATTACAATCAATATAGAAAAATTCACCTCTAATCAATAACCCCAATAGGGGGAGGGAGGAAAGGGAGGGAAAATGTGCTCAGGGCTGTGTAAAGTCAGGAGAAAAAGTACACACAGTCATAAAGAAATACGAATTATAACAATCTGCAATTGTGAGTCAAAACAAATCTGAAACAAAAAGCCTAAATTTTAAGGCATCCATTAAGAACATGTTATATTACAGACATTCAACGGACACATACACAGTTTCGAATGATATGGGGCATGTGCCGGAGGTCTGAAGAGAAAGAGCCGTCGACGTTTTGACCCCTAGCCGTAGGCTACGTTAAATCCTTATACGGGGTCTTCATCAGGACGTGTGCAGGAGGGGGGGACAGGAGTTAGGAGGGGCAATTCTGTCTGTGAAAGTTAAAAATAAAAATCAGAATAATATATATATAATGTTGTCATCTTACTAGACATTATGACCATTTCAACCAATGATTACAAATTACCATGGGGTCTGGGCCAAGGACAGGCCTCAGAACATGGAATATGAGTAACACCAAACCAGTGGTCAAGGTCAAACTCACCGATATTCAATAGTACAGAGGAAGGATTGACCAGTATGGTGTGAACCAAATTAAAGGGCACTATTCTGTCTTACAAAATGGGAATGTGGGTTTCAAATTACATTGGCTTCTACCAAGGAGCCATGGTTATGAGCCCAATCGTCAATTCTACAAAAAGGGGGCTGGATATTGTCTATAGATTGAGAAGGAATCAAATGGGTCAGACGAAAAATACAGCAGGAGCCCACAATGTAGTCTGTGGATCAACATATAATAATAATAATACTGGATTTTGTAGAGCGCGAACAGCTACCTCGCTAGGAGGTGTCCCGGCGCTAGTAGAACACAGATGACCTGGAGGCTAAAGATAGAAAAGTTAGCGGGGTTGGGTGAAAAGCCAAGTTTTCAGCAGTTTCTTGAAGCAGGGTTCAGAAGGGGCCTGTTGGATTTCTTGTGGTAAGGTGTTCCACAGAGCGGAGACGTTTGCCGAAAAAGTCCGACCGCCTAGTCGAACCTTTTTCGTGCGTGGGACGGCCAATTGAACACGGCCATTGGACCGCAATGCGCGGGTTTGGGAGTATCTCGGGAGGCGGTTTTTCAGGTATTCTGGACAGGAGCCATGCAGGGATCTAAACGCCAGCGTCAGCGCTTTAAATTTTATTCTGCTGGCAACTGGCAGCCAGTGCAGGGATCGAAGATGCGGAGAGACTGACTGCTTGAGAGGGATTCGCAATAGCAGTCTCGCAGCCGCATTTTGAACTACCTGAAGTTTTTGTGTAAGGTATTTTGGTAGGCCTAGGTAGAGTCCGTTGGCGTAATCCAGCCGTGAGGTAACAGTGGCATGGATAACCGTTTTCCGGCAGCTCTCCGGGAGGAGTCTCAGGATTTTTCGGAGATTTCTCAGCTTGCTCAGGCAGCAGCCGGCGACTTGTTGGATATGGGAGGTAAAGGACATGCTATCATCCCATCTCACTCCAAGATTTTTTGCCGAGTGACTGGGTGAGGGGGCAGGGCCCATCTCCGTCGGCCACCAAAGTTCTGAGGCGGGGGTGGGACCCTTGCCAAAGAAGATAACTTCGGTCTTATTGGCATTAAGTTTTAATTTATTTGTGTTCATCCAATGTGCTATATCTTGGAGACAGCCTTTGAAGTTTGAAAAGGACTCTTGCGTCATCTCAGAGTACGGAAATACCAACTGGGTGTCGTCGGCATACGAGATTGCCTTGACACCCCAGTTGGCAATTAGCGTAAAGAGAGGAGCAAGGTAGATGTTGAACAAAAGGGGGCTGAGGGCCGACCCTTGCGGAACTCCACAGCTGAGGGTCTTGGGGGCCGAAGAGATCGCCCCAAGTGCCACTTTCTGAGTTCTCTGGGATAGATAGGAGTGTATCCAACCGAGCGCCCTATCCTGAATACCTATCTCAGCCAGCCGGCTGAGTAGTCTGGCGTGGTCCACCGTATCGAAGGCGGCCGACAGATCCAGGAGTACCAGCATTGCTGAGTTACCTGCATCCATCGACCACCTTACTGACTCGGCTACCTCAATAAGGATTCGGTCACAGCGGCAGTCCTTTAAACAACGGCTCCAGCGCTTGACTCGAGTGCCTGATTAAATCGCCGTTGAAGTTTGTTATACACGGAAATGGCTATTTCACGTGTAAATTCTTAGCACGACGCCATGGAAACTGGGCTTTTAATCACTTTAGAGGTATGCCATTTAACCTTGGTGCTTATTGGTTGTAATTAATATTTTTTGTGGCATGTCACCAATACGTTTCTTATTGATTTTTAATCTCACAGTGACCCATAACGTTGTCACCACTTACGACGCCCCAAGTGCCAAGTTAATCAGCGCTTCTCACCCGTGTGTCCAATGTAAGTGATATGTTGATCCACAGACTACATTGTGGGCTCCTGCTGTATTTTTCGTCTGACCCATTTGATTCCTTCTCAATCTATAGACAATATCCAGCCCCCTTTTTGTAGAATTGACGATTGGGATCATAACCATGGCTCCGTGGTAGAAGCCAATGTAATTTGAAACCCACATTCCCATTTTGTAAGACCGAATAGTCCCCTTTAATTTGGTTCACACCATACTGGTCAATCCTTCCTCTGTACTATTGAATATCCGTGAGTTTGACCTTGACCACTGGTTTGGTCTTACTCATATTCCATGTTCTGAGGCCTGTCCTTGGCCCAGACCCCATGGTAATTTGTAATCATTGGTTGATATGGTCATAATGTCTAGTAAGATGACAACATTATATATATATATTATTCTGATTTTTATTTTTAACTTTCACAGACAGAATTGCCCCTCCTAACTCCTGTCCCCCCCTCCTGCACACGTCCTGATGAAGACCCCGTATAAGGATTTAACGTAGCCTACGGCTAGGGGTCAAAACGTCGACGGCTCTTTCTCTTCAGACCTCCGGCACATGCCCCTGATCATTCGGAACTGTGTATGTGTCCGTTGAATGTCTGTAATATAACATGTTCTTAATGGATGCCTTAAAATTTAGGCTTTTTGTTTCAGATTTGTTTTGACTCACAATTGCAGATTGTTATAATTTGTATTTCTTTATGACTGTGTGTACTTTTTCTTCTGACTTTACACCGCCCTGAGCACATTTTCCCTCCCTTTCCTCCCTCCCCCTATTGGGGCTATTGATTAGAGGTGAATTTTTCTATATTGATTGTAATCCGGTATTGTAAAATAAAGGACAATACTCGTCACTCATCTGATTTATATCGCCTGATTAATGGTTATGTTATTCAGTGTCAGTGTGTGTTGTACATAACACGTTCTCCTTGCGGGGACCCTCCTTTACACATACCACATAGCGCCCAGGTCACCGCGACTGCATGGGTAAAACCCCCCCTTTGTAATGAACTGCTTCTAAGGCAGGACTTGAGAGCACTTGTTCATTGGCTGGGAAGAAGAAATGGAAAAGCGCTCCATCTGTTCTCCCCTCATGCACAATGCCATCATGCAATGGTGCTGAGAGTGTTGCGCGTAAGGGACAGACACATAACCAATCATTGTGTGGCATCAGAAAGAAGCCACATAGTGATTGGCCATGTTCTATATTACCACACCATGCTGCTTTTGGAGTGCGGACCCGCCAGAAAGGCCAATCTAACACCACCAGAACCAATCCATGTATGAATGAGGTAAAGACCGCCAGAACGTCATTTGAGAGTGAAGAGCCATCACGGCTTTGCCCAAATTACCATCAAGAAGATCCGTGGGAGAATGAAATATTTTGATCCCAGTAGTACTGAAATGTGTTCATTTCACACAGTCATTGTCTGCAGAGGAAGGTGGCAGGTTTGAGGCGACAGGAAGATGCAAGATTTAGGTCAGGTCACTTGGAGACCCAAAATGGATGCAAAGTCCGAAAAGATCTGAATTATAGTAGATAAGTCACCGGATGCATCACTGACATATAGGTTATGTGGGTCCTATTCTTTACCGGTACCCCCCCTCCTCTTCCCCCCCCCCCCCCCCCCATGTGGTTTAGTGTACATGCAATCGACTCTATTGCCATGGGGAATAAAAGTAAGAATAGGGGGAAATTCTGTCTGGTGCCCTTGTGTACGAGCCATAAAGCGGAGATACACATACCTGTTTTTACCTAGGCAGTAGGAGCAGAGTGCAATATTTGAATCCACCTAGGCCAATGAGGTACCATCTCAAACAGTCTCAACACCCTGTGTACGTAGTCCCAATGGATACAGTTGAATATTCTTCAGGTCAAGAACAATGCACAACTTATTAGGATGCGGAGTCACAAACTAATCTTGGACATACCACAGGTAGCAGAGATTGAAAGCTGTTCTTCAACTAGGAAGGAAACCCGCCTGGTTGTAGTGTATTAGGTTAGGCAATACCAGCATGTAGCCACAATCTTAGCAAGAACTCTATAATCTGTATTTGAGATAAAATGTGGACAATACAATCAAAGCTCTTTTGGGTCTTTGTTGAGTTTCAACAGTGTGGCGATAAGTGTTCAAGGATGGAGGAAGAGAACCAGACATGTAGATGTCCAATTCATGGGGTGATGGGTATTTTACTCACCAGGTGGCATCAAGGGACGAGTAAACAAGTCATCGTCGTAGATGCGCAGCATTCAGAAATATAGCGGGATTGACAGTACAGAGGCACCGAAACGATCAAGGGAGGCATCAAGGATCGTGTTAAAATCCCCACTGACATTCCAAGGTGCATCCGGCCAGTCCATCATGAAGGACGTTACGCCGGACCAAAAGGACATGTGGACGAAATGCAGAGCATAAACAACCCCAGGGTTTAGTGGAAAACCATTAAAAGTTCATCCTACGAATGCAAATCGGCAGTCTGTGTCAATGTGAATTTTATCTATTCTGAGCGGTGTCCCAGCTATTATTCATATCGCCATCCCTCAGCCAAAGGCCCATTAGCTTGTATCAAATACTTGCCCTTGCCATTTAGACTGTAGTTTAGGCACCTCTGCGGGTGTCAGGTGAGTCTCTTGAAGAAAAGCAATATGTACCTTTCAACGGACCACGGCTGCATGCACTTTATAACGTTTACGCATTGAATTCATGCTCCTGATATTCATGTAATTAAGTTCTAGATGTCAACTGTCAGGATACAGAAAAGGAGGGTATAAGCATGCATCTGACAATGGACTGACAATCAAGGAGATGCAGAAGTCCCTACCGTGTTGGGAGAACTGCAACAGAAACCCACAGCAGCCCAGAGCAATTACCAGTGGTTGATATTAATTCAAACATTCCATTATTACTTTTAGTATACTTTAGTGTGTCTCCCTTATTGGGATCCGTGCACACTACATCACTAGAACCAAGAGATGTTTGTCAGATGAGCCCATAACAATGGCGAAAACCGTTCCTGGATTGCTTTTGTTCAGATTCAGGGATGATCTAGCTTGGCAATTCAGGCTAGACTGTTCCCATTGGATCAAGGTCAACACTGACTTGCATTTAACTGGGTCCAAACTGACGACGCATGGTGTGCAAAGAATGATGGATTGGGATGCGGCCTGGATAGTTACCAGTGGTTGAGATTAATACAAGCATTCCATCCACCACTTTCAGTATACTTTGTGGTTAGAAAACAGCCTTTTGTGGCAGGGTTCAAAAGAGCAGACATTGAATGTAATTACACTCATAAAATTGAATGTAATCAAAGGTTAACAAAGTAAGGATACACACTGGACATAAGGACAAGTACTGGACTGTACCAGAAAAACAAGCAACTAATGTGACGCTCACCGAGCAACCCGGTCATGGCCTCCAGATATGAAGTAGTAGCCGAAGGGTGAGAACTGTGTATCCCACACAGGGTAATTGTGGCCTTTGTAGCCCACCAAGCATGTGAAAGTCTGCAGGCTCCACAATCTGATTGTACCATCTTCTGAACTCGACAACAAGTAATTTCTAATAAGAGAATAAAGGAAAAATAAATGATCATAGTTCAGTAAGAAATAACATACAAGCAGGAAGCCATACATATGCGGATTCGTATCTCAATATAAACTGTGAAGGCATCTATGTATAGCTGCATGAAGATCATTGTGAACAAAGTATTTTAGGAGAAAGCATCTTCTATAAAACAGTTAATTTTGTTTGCAGTTTGTTGTGCTTATATGTTTGAAGAACATGTCTAAGTTTCAAAACAATTTCGTTTAGCAGAGAAGATTTTCAAACACAGAAGTTACAATTTATCAGTGATTAAGCAAAACATTCTAGTGTATCCTTTCCATGGTGAGTCTTTTTGCTCAATATTCTCCAGTTTCGAATCAGTGCTAGAGTACTGGAAGGATTTGGAAACATTCTTGTGTGTTAAATGTGCCCACCCTTCTCAGAAAATGGCACAATGTAAATGCTGTTTACCTGCAACTATTATTCTACGGTGCTGAAATCCTTCAGATGGATGCTTCTGAAATACTCACAGTACATCTGAACATATTTAAACAAGTAATATGACAAAAGAAAGCTTGTCGATTGCTTGGTCTCTTTACTTGTCAATGAGGTGAGCATTAATACACACAACTAGAAGGTATGTTACAGTCCTACAGCAAGTAAAGTGTTCTCTTGTATGCTTAACTGTCTCACTGGGAAGGAGTGAAGGGTGCATGTAAATCTATGAAAGAAAGATAACATTATGGATAACAGTCACTAAATGCAAGTAGTGTTTCTTTCTCCTGCATTTTATCTTTTATTGATTTATATAATATTCAAAGAGTATCATATCAGTTTTACTTGATAGGCAGGGTAGTGAGGCGTCATCTACAACCAAACACATTCGCCAAATTGCGTCCCTGCTCCGTCATTTGCTTCTCCACAGTGATGCTTCTGGCACTGCAAGCTTTCCACATTGCCTATAGGCAGATGTCTTTGGATGTACTGTTGGCACACAGAGCCGTTTTGGAAGCTCTCCACATCACAGGAAGAGCTGGAATTCTGCCTGTGCAAGATTAGTTTTTAGATAACAATTTTATATGACACATTTAACAATCTATAGTCCTGATGAGGGATGCCCCATATCTATGATCTAAAACTGGATAGGCTAACAATTCCATGGTTCCTTATAATAACGAAGATCTGGCAAAACAATCCTATTCAACTTGAGCTTAACGAGATTTGAAAGAAAAATGTCTGGTTGATCTAAAGTCTGAAACACATTTGTAAAAAACTTTATTTAAATGTCTATTATAATTTTACATGAGAAAGACATGTATAGCAAACACGCCAACATGAGAAGCCCACACCAGGTAAACACAGGGAGGAGACAACTTTTGTTACAAACTTAATATGCATTGTGTTACAAACTTGATAAGCATTTGTAAAGCCATGGGGTCTCTAAAGAAATATGTAACTATCATTGACTTATTAGGGTCAACAGCAAGGCTGTTTTCCAAGTAAACATTTATGTTGCATGGGTTCACTGCTGGAAAGAGGGTCAGCGCCGAGGGAAATTCCGTACCTGCCACTGGGGAGGACCTCAGCACCACCGCCCATACAGCGCCCGGTCTCTCCCTCCCGTCGGCGCTCCTCTAACACCAGCGCGACAGCAGAGGAGGGGAGACCGAGGGGCACGGGGAGACTTCATCTCCCAAGTGCCCGTGCGCTGTGCAGCTGACACCGGGGGATGACGCGACAGGAGGCGCCTTAAATCCACTACTGTCCTCGGCGGAGCGGGCTCACTGCTGGAAAGAGGGTCAGCGCCGAGGAAAATTCCGTACCTGCCACTGGGGAGGACCTCAGCACCACCGCCCATACAGCGCCCGGTCTCTCCCTCCCGTCGGCGCTCCTCTAACACCAGCACGACAGCAGAGGAGGGGAGACCGAGGGACACGGGGAGACTTCATCTCCCAAGTGCCCTTGCGCTGTGCAGCTGACGCCGGGGGATGACGCGCCAGGAGGCACCTTAAATCCACTACTGTCCTCGGCGGAGCGGGCTCACTGCTGGAAAGAGGGTCAGCACCGAGGGAAATTCCATACCTGCCACTGGGGAGGACCTCAGCACCACCGCCCATACAGCGCCCGGTCTCTCCCTCCCGTCGGCGCTCCTCTAACACCAGCGCGACAGCAGAGGAGGGGAGACCGAGGGACACGGGGAGACTTCATCTCCCAAGTGCCCTTGCGCTGTGCAGCGGACGCTGGGGGATGACGCGCCAGGAGGCACCTTAAATCCACTACTGTCCTCGGCGGAGCGGGCTCACTGCTGGAAAGAGGGTCAGCGCCGAGGGAAATTCCGTACCTGCCACTGGGGAGGACCTCAGCACCACCGCCCATACAGCGCCCGGTCTCTCCCTCCCGTCGGCGCTCCTCTAACACCAGCGCGACAGCAGAGGAGGGGAGACCGAGGGGCACGGGGAGACTTCATCTCCCAAGTGCCCTTGCGCTGTGCAGCTGACGCCGGGGGATGACGCGCCAGGAGGCGCCTTAAATCCACTACTGTCCTCCGCGTCGCAGGAGCGCGCGGGAGCAGCGCCGGGCTAAGCCCGGGCAAAGTGCGGGCCCTCTGTGGCCCTCAGAGGCACGAGGAAGCCGGGACGGGCCAACCCCTTTCGATTTGCACCTCTTTGCACAACGGAAAACAGGAGGTAACTCTGTACTGACATACCCATTAAGTGATTGTATATATACTTTCTTCGGTATCCTGTTGCTCGCCTATTGGCATACGTGTGCTGTTGCTCAGACCTCTGCCATATCTATTCCCATAAAGCTATTCTCATTATGACGGATGAAATGCCTCACACGAATAACATACTTCAGGGGGGGAACGGAAAGGGACTTTGGACAATTATCTAATTAGGACCACTACAGCTATTGAGTCCGTTATCGAAAGAGCTGAAAAGAGTCTCTGTGTAGAACCCCCTTTTCTGAACCATTCAGCTATGGAGCCACCAGACCAAACACAAAAACTTTCTTTACTGGATGAATTAAATATGCTCTGCAAAACTGTGTACACCAACGTCGCAAATGGGAATGACTCAACAAATGTTTCTGTTGGTGCATTGCAAAATACTAGCCCCGGTCTACTACCACATTGCAAATAAACTTAAGCCATCTTGGTAGTCCTGCCCCACCAACACCCATAGATATTATACAACATCCAGTAAATGATCAGGTACCCCACCCAAATAGAAAGCGTAAAGGGCCTAAACAAAGGGGAAGATCGGCAAAAAAACAAAGATTGCATCAAAGCCCCCTTTCAAGAAATAATAACACTCTTAAAACATCAGAGGCACTTTCTAATTTGGAGTTGACTGCAAATTCCACAACATCTGAATTACTGGGCCAAATTGACCTCCTGATCAGGTCCTTAATTTCCCCACTGGCTAAAAGGATTGAGGCAATAGCGGAAAAGCTCTGTTACATTGAGGAACTCGCCAGGGCAAACTTAACAATCTCAAAAAGCCTTGAAGGAAAAAATCAAGCCGAGCCCCTAGTGACCACTGACATCCCCATACTCTCTGTACGAAGCAATATTATACAAACTCATGCACCTGGCCCCAATATATCCAAAACATTAGCCACATCACACCCCTCAACAGCCCAGATCCCTGCATCTAGAGATGGGCAGATTAAATCACTAACGCAGAAAAAGGGAGAGTCCCAAAATTATGGTATTACGCAAAGAAGGGTTAAACACATAGATCTACCACCGGAGGCAGCACCTTTTGTGTCTATCCTCTCGGGCGTGCCAGAGCTTAGAAATAGTAAAACTGAAAGACCACCAGACCTGGCTAACAAGGTGTCTTTTTGGTTGACAAAGAATAGACCCTTACCACCCAATATTGATGGAACGATTTTAAATGTTAGAAGGGTAGGGTGGTTGGGACCTATTGCAAAGGACATTCCGGGAGACTTTATCTTGGTCAACTTTAGGGACCCTCGAGTCATCCAACATCTCCGATGTTGGCATCCGCAAATGGGTGATGGCCCTATTAGAACATGGGAATTGCATGATTTCTACCCAAGGACCACATACATGCCCCATGCAAGATCATACTAATAAAATAACTTTGGGATGGTTTAGCTCTGATCTTGCATCTAGCGAAAATACACTGCCTATCCAGAACCGATTACCTTTATTCTAAGGCATAGACCTGGTTTCCTGATCTGTTAAACCCGTTTACAGTAGGGCTGTCGTAAGTAATAAAAATAGATAATCACTTACATTAACTCCATGGATGGTCTTTTACCAAAAGATTAACTTATGTTCATTTTTCCCTTACACCCTCTGAAGGATATCTATTTTAACTTATTTTACCTATAAATGTGTCACTATATCATGTAAATATACTCCACTTTTGAATTCAATTGATTTAATTGATTGTGCTATGACAAAGTTTATTTCAGACTGGTTCTTATCCGGTTTGCCCATTATTGCAGTGGTGTAGCGCCCACGCCTCCTTTTCCCTGATCTGGCGAAAACTCGCTTCTGCAGGCTCCAGTAGTATTCCTATATGTCAGAGGGCACAGTCTGCATTTGGATCCTGGCGGTTCGTCTGCCCCCTTCGAGTTCAGCGCCCCTGTAGTGATCGGTTGCTTTCTTCTGCAGCCCCTCTATGTGCTGTTGCCTCCAGCCCACTGCAGTTGCAGAATCTGATCGTTGTCTTTTCAGGCGGCTGGGAAAAAAGAGAACTGCTTCTCCCTTGCACCCTGTCTCAGCCGATGCACTCCGTCACGGTTTCGATTGGGTCCGTGTGTTGCTCTGTGCCCTCCAGTGTTATTGTCACATGGATACTATTGTGTTGCACCACATCAGCACATAGCCTTGTATATTTCTATGTGGCGCAGTGGGTCTTGCCTCGATGTCTTATTGGGCTTACGAGCACTTTAGGACTGTGTGGTTTGGTGTAGGATTCCTCAGAGGGGCACTGTACGCTTTGTACTACTTTCAGACTCCACTTTTATATCATTGTGGGTTGCGCAGCAGGTTTCATCCTCCCTCTGGCGTGGAAACTAGAGTATTGGGCTGCGTGCTCCTTCTCCTCCGTGCCGGTGCCAGATTCCGTTCCGTGTTTCCAGGTGCTGCAGACTTGCTTTCGTGTGTACACAGGGCCGCGTTGCATCGACAAAATGCCCACTCACGCCGTTATACGCTCTTACGCCTTATGTGTCTTCGGTGCAGCCGCATGGAGAATTTTATATTGCTGTCTGCTCCTAGTGTATGGATTTCCCCGGTGAGGCTCGCAGGAAGGAGCGGGGGTCCCGTGGGGCGCGCAGCGTCCCGTACCTGCTCTGGAGTCGTGGCCGCAAACTCTTCCGCTCCCGGCCTCTCCGAACTCCTCTGGCCGGCGTACGTGCCCCATGTCACGGCCTGCGTCGCTGCCTCAGGCCGATGCTTCGCTTCCGTTTTTTCTCGGCAGGCCTCCCTGATTGCTTGGGCTGTATCTCCTTCGCAATCCGCTCTGGCGGGTTCCGCTTTTCACAGAGTGCGCTGGAGGTATGTACGGATCCTCTGTGGCAATTTTGGGTTTGAGTGACGAGTTATCGTGCAGGATTAGGATGAAATATTAGTCCCCCCTCGAGGAGCTCGCTCAAAGCGCGGCCATCTCGTGTCGTCAGAAAAAAGACAGGTTACATACCTGTAATCCCAGTTCTCTTCCAGGAGAATCCTCAAAGTCATAAGTGCTGAATATTCCCACCACCAAGGATGGAGTTTGGAGGTGGAGAGGGAGGGCGTTCCAGGACTTGGAGGCGAGGTGGGAGATGGAGCGGCCTCCACTGTGGCTACAGGTGATACGCAGTGTCTGTACATCGGAGGCTTATGGGGAGCCATTTAAAGATTCTTTGGAGCTTGCGGAGAGTGTGGAAGTAGGCAGAGGAGACTGTTGATCTGTCGTTTCATGGAGAGTCTGCGGTCTAGGATGATGCAAAGGTTGTAGTCTTGGTCTTTTGGTATGGGGGTAAGGTTGGGTTTGAGTTCAGCAGACCACCATGTATAGTGCTAGAGAGAAGCACAGTTGCCAAAGATTAGTACCTAGGTCTTGTCCATGTTAAGCTTCAGACAGTTGTCCATCTAGGCTGCGACTTTCTTCATGCAGTTGTGGAAGTTGGTCTTGGTGGTTGGGTCTGCTGGCAGAGAGAGGATGAGCTGGGTGTCGTCAGCATAGGATATTATGTTAATATTGTGGGTACTATGATGTAGGCTAGAGACATCATATAGGTGTTGAAGAGGGTGGGGCAAGGCTGCAGTAAGGTTGAGAGAGATCGGGCCGCCGATTCTCCTCAGTCGAGTAGGGTGCGGATATCGTATGTGGTGGCGATCAGGGTGGTCTTGTGCTGTGGTTGACCCAGAAACCAGATTGGGAGCCATCTAGCAGGTGTTTCTCTTCAGGTGTTTGGTGAGCTTCTCCAGGACTTTTGTGGGGCACAGAAGCAGCGAGATGGGGCGGTAGTTCTGGAGTTCGGTGGAGTCTGCAGAGGGTTTCTCTAGGAAAGGTCTGACCTCCGCTGGAAAGGTGGCTGTGGCGATGGATGCGTTGAGGATGGTATGAGTTGGTGGCTGAGCTTGCTGCTTCCTAGGATGAAGAGGCTGTGGAGGCAGGGGCCGGTGGGTACTTCCGAGGGGATGGAGCTCATGATGGCTGTGGTGTCTGGGGTGGTGAGCTGTTCTCATGTGGTGAGATGTTGATCGGGGGAGTATTCTGTTGGAGTGAGGAGGTCTATGGGCTGGTGCTCGAAGTTGCTGTAGATGGTGGATATCTTGTGTTGAAGTGATTTGCTACAGCGTCGCAGAGTTCCTGTGAGGGAGGGATCGTGCTCTCATTGGCTTTTGGGCAGGGGAACTCACAATGGTGAAGAGTTCTTTGGTGTGGTTGGCACTAGCCTCGATTAGGTCTGCAAGGGCACTCTTTAATGTCTGAGTCACTGGTAGTATTTGTTGAGGGCTGACCAAGGTGGATCGGTCTTTATTGTCTCTGCAGGTTTGCCATCTTCTCTTCAGTTGTTTGCAGCAGTGTTGCATTGTGCCGAATTTGGATGTGTACCAGCTGGCTTGTTAGATGGATCAGCAGGTTTTGGCTGGTTTGATGGGGGTAACTTGGCCAGCGGCGTTGGTGATCCAGGTGCTGAAGTTCTCGACTGGCTGTTCAAGGTTAGTTGCGGCATCAGGCAGGGTGGTGTTGAGGGCGTCCATCAATTAAGACTGTCTCTCTTTGCTCCAGCTGTGGAAGGGAATTCAAGGAGGGTTGGGTGGAGCCAGGTGATCCTGTGATTGTGAAGGGGATGATAGAGTGGTCGGTCCAGATGAGTTCCGTCGTATTGCTGGATTTCAATATTGCTGGAAGTGAAGAAAGGGTCCAGTGTGTGTCCTGCTCTGTGAAGGGAGTCTGTAACCAACTGGGTGAGGCGATGTTGTCCATTCGTTCCAAGAGGTTGGTGGGCTGTCCATGTGAAAGTGGAGGTCAACAAGGAAGATTTAGTGCTTGGAATCTCTGGCAAATGGGGCAATGAAGTCTGTGATGGCATTGCAAAGCAGGTGCCAGGTCATGGGGGTCTATAGGCAAGGATGCCTTTGTCAGTGTGGAGTTGGAAGTTAAGGTGTTCCATGATCGGCGTGGTGTGGACTTCAATGGTGGTGCTGCAGATTGATTCTTTGTGGAGGATGGCAATGCCACCTCCATGTTTGTTGGTGCAGTCCCGGTATGTCACCTTGTAGCTATGAAGCATCGTGGTTGTGACGCTCAGGCAGAGGAGGGGTTGAGACAGATCTCTGTGATGGTGATGTCAAGGGAGAGGGTTGAGATAGTGTCTCAGACTTCTGTGGCATGTTTGTAGAGTGATATGGCGTTGAACAGGGACATCAGAGTATGTTCAGGGCGGTGTCGATCAGCGGGGTGGGAATGGCTCGAGTGGTCCTTGATTGCAGGTGAAGAGACCGCTGTGGCAGGCGAACAGTCCAGATGTGGAGTGTACAGATGAGGCAGCAATTGTTGCGAGGTCCAGTGCTTGGAAATGTGCTGAAAAGTACCTGTGGGTGCTCGGACGGCAAGGGTTCCTGGCTCTGAGGGCGGGCAAGGTGTGGACTGGCGCAGATGGGCTTGCCGTTGTCACGCTGGAATTAAGTATAATGGGGTTACCCAGTGACCCTCAGAACCTAGGTGGCTGAAATCAAAGGTAAGGTAGGTTTTGTCGGAAGTTAAATAATTACTTTAACAGCATCCTGACGGTTCTACAATGACGCAGAATAGCAGAACCATGTATGGATTCGGTATTCAATGAAATGGGGATTGACGTCTACTGAATGAACATTTTATTCAGCACTGTATATATGTTATTCACCCAAAGCACTGTTACTTCTAGATCAGCTTATCTCGGATGAGGTTGTTTGTGCCACCTTTTTTTTTAAAACAAAATAGTTTTTTGTGACAGCCTAAGCTATAATCCTCATTGTGTACCAGAAAAATGAATTAATTTATGAATACAATTGATATTGATTACATCAATCTAGGTGGGTTTACCTTTTTTATTTTTATTTATAAATGCTGTTAAAGTAATTATCTAACTTGCCACAGAACCTGCCTTACCTTTGGTTATCGAGCAGGCTGCATAGCTGCACTGCGGCCTACATCAAATAGGTCCTGGGAGGGGTGCTGGGGAGGCGGGTAGTGGGACAGTGAGTTAGCGTCGAGGCTCGCGGAGCTAAACAGCCACACGGCACAACGGTTGCAGAAATAAGCAAAACTACGATAAAAGCTAAAAAGAGGCTAAATCAGGCTCAACAGTATTATTGCAAGACAACTAACAGCTAGCAGTGCAGGTACATAGGGCAGTCGGACGTGAGGTGAGGTACGCAGCTGAGCAGTGTGGGGAGCTGGCTGCTCCATGTATTAAAGTATGTAACGGATGAATGCTTTTCGTATTGACCAGACACAGAATGCGCTCAGCCCATGTAGCATATGCTCTGACCTGCCGAAACACCTTCATGCAGCTCAGCCAGTAACGTGTATAATGGGGGTCCAGAGTGTGCACCCACTTAAAGCAACAATGAAAAGGCCTTTAAAGTAAATCCGGACACCAACTGTTTCACTGATATGAAGGCTACAAACCCCGTTTTGAAAAGATATGTCTGAGCCTACAGAGTACTCTCAGGATAAGGGGAACTAGATGAGTCTTTATGTATTTGGCAACAGGATCAATATGGGCGCAGAGGTATTTCAGGTTACGTTTTACTCACACTAAATATGGACAGCAAGTTAAGTCGCCCAGTACCACAATGTACCTTGCTAAATCTTTTGCCTTGAACCAATTCATCCCTATCCAGCAACAGACTTTACAAATCACATATACACCTCCCTCACTTTACGAGTGTATGGGCCCCTTTAAAAGAACTTACAGTCAGTCATACTTAAAAAAAACAAAAAAAACAAAAACAGCTCAAGATCCTCAAACTTTATCGAACTTAAAAACTGTCACACCTACCCTCTTCCCGAAAAGGCATATTGAAGGGACTAACCATCTCCTACATGGCCATCATATAAACTTAGACATCAGGGGTACAGAAGCAGCCACAGCCCATATGAGAGAGGAATTTCTGCTTTCCATGGGTGAAGGCAAAAACACAACCACTACACTCCACAACCACTGGGTAGCTTAACAAAACACTGACAGAAAGGCTGGAAAATCATGCTGACTCAGGTGCCCCAACGGACCATGCCCCCACCACATCTACAACCTGGGAACATCACCATTCTGCACCACCCTGACCCACATCATGAACATCTACATCACGTCCGCCACTTTCCCAGATTAATGTAAAACTTGCAGAAATAGACACCCACATCAAGAAGCCCACAGATGACCCAAACAACTTCCGATTCCATCACTTTGCTTCCCTATTTAGCCAAAATGGTTGAGAAGGCTACCAACAAGTAACTCACAACCCACCTCGATTTTCACTACCTTTTAGACAACACTGAATCAGTATTCAGAAAGAACCACAGCACCGAAACAGGACTCACTGTGGCCACCGATGACATTCTAATCATCCTGGATTGAGTAGGAAGAAAAGCCTTTATCCTGCTCAACCTCTCAGCGGTCTTTAACACTGTCTCCCACAACACCCTCATCAGAAGACTCCACAAGGTTGGCAAACAAGTATCTGCTCTCAAATAGATCTGTTCCTGGCGCATAGGAAGAACCACCAAAGGCAAAGCAGTGGTTAAAGGGCTTCAAACTCTTGTTTCTTTTTTAGTTCGAAAAATCATTCTACTACTCCCAACCATTAGGTGGAGGTTACAAACGCCAGTGTCATCTCATGTACAGAGATCACCACCACCATCATCTAAACTATCGAAACTCACTGCCAGGCTATGGATTTCAGAACCAGGAAAACAGAAAGTGTCTAAATGTATGCTAACTTAATACAATTAGTTCTGCTCTGAAAACCATCTACTAGCTTCCTGCGCAATCTAACATCCAATTCAAGAGTCTCTGCCTAAGAATATTTGAAGTAACTGGCTACACATTACATGCCCATCAAAAACCTCCAACCATTGCCTGTTACAATAAACCGTCAACAATCACAAAAGAGGATGAAACATCAGTTAGATCTCTATAAATAAAAGGCACCAGAATATTGACAATTCTCAAGTACACCTAGAAATCTAAAATAATTGCTTAAAATTCAAGAGGCTCCTGAACACTACTCTGACTTTTTTTATTTTAGCTCATCAACTACCGGGGTCATGGCTGAAGATTATAAACCCAGGCTCTCCCCTTCAGAACAGAATCTAATCTCTTGTCTTCTAAACTGGTGGCCTATCAAGCATTCCAAAGTAACTGATTGGTTACACATACATACACAATGCATAAATAAAATAATGCCTGAATGTCTAGTACATCAAGTTCTTCTTCATGATCAGCAAGACAGAAGATACCTTTATTCCATTGGGGGTGAAGCCTCCACTTTTGGTATCTTCAAGCAACCCGAAGAATCACTGTTGACGGCATTAAGCAGGCTATTCCTTATATCTAGAACATGATAAGACAGACAAGCTCACTCTGTCACATCCACAGTAACTGAGCCATACTCATGAATGGAGAAAGCTCATTCTTCCTAGATCCCATAAATGTAACTTCATTGTGATATTTTGCTTGAGAGTTACAAATAACTGAGAACCGAGTGTAAAGAGGAGCATAGGTTTACGCTGTATGCCCTCAGCACCAGAATGTTAATGTGAAGCAGCTTTTTCTGTACCAATTACATACCACAGTCTGATCTTGAAAACTCCCTCCTTCTAGAGACTGTGGCATATTGCACCATTAATGTAGGTCTGCATAGTATTTATTTACTTATAAAGTTTTATATAGCGTGAACATGATCCTGAGGGATATCAGAGCGCTTCACGATTACGGTTGGTCAAGGTGAGGCAGGCGTCAAATACATAAAACAGGAAACAATTATAAAGGGTGCAAACACATCATCACAGTAAGTACAGTGAATGAGGGAGTAAGTCCAGTAATTTCAAGCAAAAGATCAGAGCCCCATTAAGGTAAGTACTTGCACATAAGGAATCATTTTACTTCAATTTTGAAGGCAACCAGGGAGGTGAGACGGAGTTTCAGGAAGGAAAGAGTTCCAGATCCGTGAAGCTGAGCCGGAGAAAGCTCTTTGACAAGTTCTCTTTTTTTCAAAATACCTGTGGTTTCAGCAGGAAGGTGTTAGCGCTTCTTGGCAGTCTACCACCTCCAGATAGTTCCAACTTTTGGCATAGGTACTTGGGGGTTTTGAGATGGAGAGCTTTGCTAGTCAGGCAAGTGATCTTTAACTGTATTCTTGCTTCAAAAGGCAACCACTTTAGAGATTTTAGGACTGGGGAGATGTGCGCAGATCTTTTGGTCCCCGTGTTCAGTCTGGCCGCCGCATTCAACACCTCTTCAAGTGGGGCCAAGGTATATTTCAGGAGGCCACATAGTGTATCACTGCCATAATTTAGCTTCAGCAGAACCAGCGCTTGAACAACTTGCTTGAAGTCAGCTTGTAGGAGGAAAGGTTTGAGATTCCTGCGTAGTCTTACTAATGTGGTTCTTCAAATGTAATTGTTTAACCAGGGTGATTCCGACCCCCCCCCCCCCACCACCACACACAGGGTGGGGGGGGGGGGGGAACAGAGGGGGGGGGGGGGAGGAGTTGAAAGCAGTGAGATGGTTCAACCAGAGGTCTACCTTGGGGGCACGATTCGGAGGGGAAAGTCGATTGTCAGGGGAGGAGATTTTCCTGTAAAGGTGCGTGTCATCTGCATACATATGGAAGAGAAAGTTCATTGAGGTTAGTACATTTGCAAGTGGTTCCAAGAATAGGTTGGATAGTATGGGGGATAAGGCGGACCCTTGTGGGACACCCATGGATACAGGCGAGGGCTGGGATAGGGAGTCGTTCGCCTTTATTCTTTGGGATCAGTAGTGGAGGAAGGACGAGAACCATTGTAGCATAGCACCAGACCAGAGAATCCCATCCTGTGTTCCAGAACGGATAGATTGTCGTGATTTACAGTGAAGAACATGAAGGTTTATTTTAAAAGTGAAATGGGACTGCCACCATCAAAGAGCATTTTTGAAAGATTAAATTTCATTTGCAGTGAGCTCAAAGTTCCCAAAATTTGAGGCTGTTGTAGGTGTATGCATTGAAACATCAACTTCAGAGGCCTTCAACAATCTTCACAAATCGGGAGTGAATAATTGAGAAAATATTGCAACCCTTTAGAACAGAAACTTAGTTGTCTCGTGACAGAAGGCACTGAGGTTGTACTCTACTCCCCCCAGCCCTCCCCTCCACCTCCCTTCCCCAGCTGTAGAGGTCCCAAGTTGCTGGCAGCGGCCCTCTTTGAAACAGATTCTTTCCATGCTCACGCTGGAGGTGCCCTTCCCCTCCTCTCTCTCTGCTGCACTCTCTCCCTTTTCCTCCTCCTCCCTTGGGCAGGATGGGTTGTCACACACCTATGTTCAGTTATCACTCATTGTTCATGGTTAGGTTTCTTAAAATGATGAACATGTATACCTACTAATGCAAACACTTGTTTTATGCAGACACAAATTACACGCCACAAGAAATGTTACACATTTAAAGCTGTTAAATCATACGTCAACTTAGAGGTATATTATTATGGACCATTGTGCTATTGACGTTGCTTTTGCTAATTATGCATCTAAAGAACTATTTTTAAAAAACTATTTTGAACAGACTCTGTCTGATGTTCTCTTTAATGAGAATACCCACTCTGAATTGGCCTCTGCTTCTGGACGCTGGAATTGTTTGAGCCAGCACCAAAGAGGATGAACTGTGGTTTACAGATAGCTTAACTTGGACAACAGGTCCCCCATTATCAAGTTATGTATTTTCACTAAAGAGTAGAAGAGACCCAATCCACTAGCAGTCCTTGTAAGGGTACACTTGCTGATCTCTTCTCACGTGTGTTACTACTTGCCACTTTCCTCTAACTTGTAGAGCCGTCAGGTTGGAGCATGGTCAATGTTCTGATATACTTTGTAACTTTTCCAAGGCAGAGGTTTGTCGATCTAAGGTGGCCTTGAAGGTTGCTTGTAGCAATTTTGTCTGAATAACGGAAACCCCAGTCCTTAAAAGCAGATAATTTTTTAGGTTCCTCTATCTCCAGCATATTATTTGCAAATGTGGAAACCACTAGAGGCTTGGAGAGGACAGCATGAATGATTTGCAGATAGTCATTTTGCTGCAGGAGAAATTACCAGGAACACAGCTGGTATCAGCCGCAGGATTGATTCATGTATCTGGATGAGGAGAGTCGCAGGGTATGTAGCGATGAGAAAACCTAGGACTACCCATACTACTGGATCTAGGTAGTTGGCTCTGTATATACTATACCAAAATTAGGTATAGTGTGAACAGAGTCCAGTGGACCCACCCAAAGGGAGGCAGAGGTAACAAGCATTTGCAATGCAATAGGTCTCGCATTAGGAAAGTTTGAGCTATTGGTATTGTAAATGACACATTTTTTATTTATGTGTTAGTTTTGAAAATAGCGAATTTAATAGCTTTGTCATTTACAATGCCAATAGTTTTAACTTCTGTAAATGTGACACCTATAGCATTTGTAAACGCAATATGTGTTTTATTAGGTGACTTAGATGTATTGATATTACAAATAGCAATAGTTTTACAAACAATTTAATAATTAATACTTAAATAAAAGTTATTGTAATTTATAATGACAGTAGCTTAAACTTTTGTAAATAACTTTTGTGAAGATTCTGTTCATTGTATTTTATTGTGACAAAAATCCAGGAACAGAAGTGAAATATTAACATCTTTTTGTGACATTTGTAATCAAGCTTGAAACATTGAGAGAAAATTTGAACCAGTTGTTGAATGGTTGCGCAGATTGATGCTGTGGTGGCGCAGAGTGATGTTTTGGTGGCGACGAGTGATACTGTGGTGGTGCTGAGTGATACTGTGGTGGTGCGATAGAGTGAGTGCGATAGATAGAGGGAGGGAGGGTGGGAGGGCGATAGACAGATAGTATATTTATGTTGTATTGAGTAGAGTGTAAGTATGAGGTGTGTAATTATATGGCACAGAGTTGTATTATGTGGAGTGTATTTACGTTGCATTGAGAAGACTGTAATAATGTGGCGTGTAATTATCTGGCACTGAGTGGTAATATGGGGAGTGTATGTTGTATTCCGTAGAGTGTAATTATGTGGTGTGTAATTATCTGGCACTGAGTGGTATTAGGAGTGTATGTTGCATTGAGTGCAGTGTAATTATTTAGCGTGTAATTATGTGGCACTGAGTGGTATTTGGAGTGTATGTTGCATTGAGTGCATTGTAATTATGTAGAATATAATTATGTGGCACTGAGTGGTATTGTGTGGAGTGTATGTTGTATTCAGTAGAGTGTAATTGTGTGATGTGTAATTATCTGGCACTGAGTGGTATTAGGAGTGCATGTTGCATTGAGTGCAGTGTAATTATTTAGCGTGTAATTATGTGGCACTGAGTGGTATTACGAGTGTATGTTTCCCTGAGTGCAGTGTAATTATGTGTAGTGTAATTATGTGGCACTGAGTGATATTTGGAGAGTATGTTTCCTTGAGTGCAGTGTAAGTGTGTGGGTGGGGGGTGGTATTTGTGTGTGTGGGTGTGAGGGGGGGGTGTGAGGGGGTGTGTGAAGGGGGGGGGGGAGTGTGAGTGGGGGGTTGAGTGGGGGGAGTGTGAGTGGGGGAGGGGAGTGTGTGGGGAGAGGGGAGTGTGTGTGGGGGGGAGGGGAGTGTGTGTGGGGGGGAGGGGAGTGTGTGTGGGGGGGGGAGGGGAGTGTGTGTGGGGGGGAGGGGAGTGGGGGTGGGAGGGGAGTGTGTGTGGGGGGGAGGGGGGGAATTTGCTCACCCTCCTATCCGTCCTGGAGAAAGTAACATCCATCCAAAAATTAAACAAGAAAGATCGTGATATATAAAAATACACATGGAAAAATCTCCTTTAAAATCCGAATGAAAGCAACCATTAACGTGGACACCCCTCCCTTTTATACGAAAAACATCAGCTGGAGACCTCGCTACCACAGGAAAAATACACGTTGACAGATCCTGAACCAGGAAGCCAGGCATCCTTGCCCGTGACATGGGCGGGGCCTGTGGCGCGTTCGGAAGAGGCCGGTGATGCTCGTTGTTGCGGGGATGCGCCGGAAAAGAGCACGGTGAATGGAGGGGGGGGGATCTGTGTGTGCGCGCATGTGCGTGCGTGTGAGCCCCGTGAGTGGTGGGGGAGGGGGGTGCGTGCATGCGTGTGTGTGCCTGCCTGCCTGTGTGTATGCCTAGGAGGGGGGTGCGCATGCGTGACTTTGCCTGTGTGTGTACGCGCGCGATGGCCAGAAGCTCACTTGCGGTGAATGTTGAGAACAGGAGATGTGCACGGCGCCGGGCTGGGCGTGCGTGACCACGAGGTGAAATCGCCGATAAAAAGTGCGAGCACATCCCCTGTCTCACATTCATCGGAACACACCAACAAAAGATGTCTTTGCAGACAGTCAGTTGCCATGGGCGTGACAAACACGCCCAAAGGAGGGCCAGATAGCCCCTTCAGCACACACACAAAAAAAAAAAGCATTTGGAAAGGCATAGGAAGGAACCAATTAAAAGTGGTGGGCGTGGCCAAACTCATACTGAATAGAGTGTGCCTCGCAGCGCATGTGCGCCGACTGTAGGATCGACCTGAAAATGTAAGAGCGAGAAAAGAATTAGGGAAAGAAACCTACAGTGGCATATCACGAGAGTGTGTCGGAAATAAAGATTTTTGAGGAATGCGCCGGAAAAGGTCGCGCTCGATGGAGACTAGAAGGCAATAATTACACAACCCGGCGTGGTCGAAAGCTCTGAGACTCCATAATTAAATATATGCATAGATAAAAAGAAAAGGAAGCGCCGCGTTTGTCGGAGGAGAGAGAATGAAAGCAGAAAGCCACGGAATGGAAAGAATAGGAAACGCTTGGCAGGGCTCGGATCGGAACTCATGCCAGGAACCTCCGCGCGCACTCGAGTGAAATGCACCCTATGTGAACTCAGCCTGGCTCCTGCACACAGCGCTCGAGCTTCAGAACACTCGCGCCGTCCCGGTCAAGAAGTGCGCTGTACAAGGCGCAGCTACGAGTTCTAACCCCGGTTAAACGCCTCGGAAATGCTCGAAGAACCCACACACGAACCTGCTCGGCACCCAGGAATAGAGTGCAACATATCTAGAGGGGTTTAAACTGCTCACGGCTTCTCCGAACTTTGCAGAATGTAAAGTATGTTTACGAAATGCAAGAAGGAAACTAGCAGGAAATGCAGCAGGAGGTGGTGCGGGACAGCACGCAGCGTCCAAAATAAATAAATAAATAAATACCGCCTTCGGGTAAAGTCCGCGCTATATAAAAATGCATAAATAACTAAATAACTAAATACCGCAAATCACCGCCGTCACTCTGCCGGCCTGCGACCAGGAAGTCAGGCAGGCCGGCGCGACAACAGGAAACAGGAAGTAGGAGGGCGGGAGCCTACCCCGCCTCCCACGGAAGAGCCGCGATTGGATGGAGCCGTGTTTGGAGCACCGGAGCAGGCAGGAGCCTACCCTGCGCCCCGGTGCCGAAGGAGGGAAGAAGAGTCCTGCTGCCGGGCCCTGCAGCTGAGGAGAGCCGCCGCACGAAGGAAGCCGGTGAGTGGGTTGCTGGGGGGGGGGGGAAGCATGTGCGCGTGCGCGAGTGCGGGGGGGGGGGGAAGCATGTGTGCGAGTGCGGGCGGGCGGGCTTTGTATGTATGTGTGCGTGCGTGTGTGTGACTGTGGGGGAGGGGGGGTGTGTGTGTGAGCGAGTGTCTGTGTGCCTGTATGTGTGTGCCTGCATGTGCATGCGCTCGCCTGTGTGTGCATGCGTGCATGCAGAGGGGTGGGGGCTGCCTGCCCGCGTCTGTGTGAGCAAGGGCTGAGAGTTACTCTGCGCATGCGCGGGTACTCTGTGCATGCGCAGGTCAGACGCGCGCTCCAGCGGTGAAAACTGCGAGGAAAAACGCTCGTAACAGATTGGTGTCCTCATTCCCAATAACGGGCGACAAAAGGTCTGAAGCAGACACTCTCAATGCTCACCCATTGAGAGTAAAGTCTGCTTGACCTAAAAATAGATAGCACCTTACTCTCAATTTGTGGTAGTGTGGGCGAGCAGTAAGGTTTTAACAGCAGGTAGTGTTAAGCATTTGTTGTACACATTAGATCAGCAAATGATGTCACACACTCAAAGACTGAACTCAGACCAATTTGATTTGTATAAAAATATTATTTAGTTATATTTATTTTTTAGAACCAAGCAAGCCTGGTACAGTTAAGTGTAAATGGTACTTTTCAAGGCAGGTTGAACAATACAAGCAGGCTGAATGTAAATTACTTTGTTACAGGTTTGTAAATGCTTTCAATACAGTGAAAATTACAGATTACTTTATGGATTACTCTTTCTACTCAGTGTGATATGCCTAGATATCACACTGGGACATTTCCTACAGAAAAGGTAAGAAAAGCAGTTTTTAGTTGATTTGCCGTTTTTCAATGTTTCATTCAAAACCAACTCCACACAAAACAATTTAAGGAAAATATTCAATGTATTCCTATGGAGAAAAAATTAAGTTAACAGTTTGCAGGTAAGTGCAAGTTTGTGGGAGTTGGTATTCCGGGGTTAAAACCAGGGTTCCCCCAGGGTCAAGGATGCACTCAGAGCACACTCAGCGGCACTAGGGCGGCCGAGTGCACAGTGCTGAGGGCCAATGTTATCCAAAGAGGGATAGGGGGCTTCCGGTTGGTGGCTGCTCATGAGCTGGCCACAAGGTTGTGGGAGCAAAGCTCCTGGTGTTAGGCTCAGGGCAAAAGAGAGATCCGAGTGAGCATCCAAAGCACACCCGCAGAGGCAGCTGGGTGCAGGGTGCTGTTTTGGCGTTGGGTGCACTGTTTATTTCAATGGGGATTCTCCGGTTGCAACAAAGACAGTGTGTCCGGTGCAGACTCGTGGATTTGGCCGGGGCTAGAGTGGGTGAGCAAATCCGGTGCTCACGAGAGACATTTTTTATGGAAGGTAGGTCCTCTGGGTTCTTGAGTTTGCTGGCTGCAGGACAAACCAGGATTTCGTCATAGTGTCATACGCAGATGACACCCAGTTAGTGGTGACACTGTCTCGACCACTCGAGGAAGCCTCAACTAGCTTCTCGGCCTGCCTCAGCGACCTAGCTATATGGATGAATACCAACTGTTTATGCCTCAACGCTAATAAAACAGAGCTTCTTGTGTTGGGGAAAAATCCATCCATCTGGTCGTCTGCATGGTGGCCACCTGAACTTGGCGCCATACCTAAGCCCTCGGAACAGATGAAAAATCTAGGAGTCAGATTAGATTCTACTCTATCCCTCGAACACCACACTAGGGGGATTGCTGGCAAATGATACGGAATCCTTAAAACCTTACGTAAAACTCTGGATTCCCTCCCTACCACAAATAGGAAAACCCTGATTCATGCTCTAGTAACTCCCCATTTAGACTATAGCAACTCATTGTATGTGGGTTTGTGTAAAAAAGGCCTCCAGCATTTACAATGCGTTCAAAACGCAGCTGCCCGCCTGGCACTTAATTTATCAAGAATATCATCAGGGAAAAGTGCCATAGCCACACCTCACTGGCTCCCTATACGTGAGCGCATTACATTTAAAACAATGTGTATGACGCATCGTATCGCCCAAGGAAGAGGGCCAAAATATCTTCAAAATTTACTGACCAAATATCAACCAAGATGATTTCTAAGATCTCAAGGATGTATGCTCTTCCAGATACCCAGAATTCACCGGGCACGCATGGGCGGTAGATCCTTTAAATACCTGGCCAGCAAACAATGGAATGCACTACCTTCGGAGCTCAGAATGGAACCTTCAGAAAACAAGCACTGGCGTTGCCAATAGGTCTCGCAGTAGGAAAGTTGGAGTTATTGGTTTTGTAAATGACAAAGCCCTTTATGTTTTAAAAATGAAAACAAAAATAAAAGGCATTGTTATTTGCAATTGTAATAGCTCCAACTTTCCTACTGCGAGACCTATTGGCAACGCCAGTGCTTGTTTTGTATAGTACTTATTGTAGACACACAGGCTGTGTTGCACTGTTTGTGCCATGTGGTTATTGCATGTACAATTATTGTGAACAGCGGTTTTTCTGTTATATATCAGGCAGACGTATCAAGTGGTTTCTCAGACTCGCAACAACAGTCCGAATAGTATATTGTACTTAGTGCAAATGCTATTTTGATCGTGCCTACTAAACAGAATTGGTATTGATACAGCGCTTTTCTACCCCTTGTGGGGCCCAAGCGCTTTCTCGATTATCTAGCAAGCTGCTACACCTTGGGATTAATTTGTGTACGAAGGCGCCGCGTTATCACACAACTGTTGGTTTTGTGCTGTTTGTAGGCAGGCGTAGACTGTAAAACTTGTACACTATTTGTGTAAATGTATAGAATGTAAAACGTGTAGATGTGAAAGGACTCCATTATATACTGTGCACACAGACTGTGCACAGACTGTACACGTTACTAGATTGTGTCTATGCACTCACTCTACACATGATACTGTAGTATGCACTCTACAGAGGCACACACACTCTACACAGGCACACACATTGTACAGAAAGGACGATTCTATTATGTGCATCGCATTTACACATTCATTGTTAACCTTGGACTGTTCTTACGTACTCCGGGTAGGCCCAGAAGGCATGTAGACACGGCAGTGTTTATGTCTACACCCTGGCTGCAAACATTGCACTGCTAGGGTTTCGTGCGGAGTGTAGGCGCACACAGACTGCAAACTCTGGACTCCTTCATTCTGTTCTTCCTAAACACATATGGACAGTTCCCATAAAACTGTTTGTATTGAGAGCTCGGTGTAGAGACACAGACTGTACTATTTTATTATGAGCGTCTTATAGACACGTGGACTGTTCAGACATGTTTGCATTAAGAGCTTGGTATAGACACACAAACTGTAAACCTTGCGTTGTTTTATGACGCTCTGACTTACTCTTGCCGTACTTCTGGCTTGGAAGTCAGGTGTAAGCTAGGAGTACTCCAAGAGTGAGTCTCGCATACAGCAACAATGTTTGGAATTGGGTTGAATGTATCTGAATTATGTAAATGTGACTGCGAAAGCCAAAATACATTGCGTCACATACTGAATGATTTTGCAAGTACTGAAAGGACACGGATTTACCCAACCCATAAATGTACAGGGTAATGGTCAATGGAAGCAGGCACTTGGGTGGTGAAGAAGGGGCTCAACTGTCAAATAATGAAAGGGGCATGGTACTCCAGTAGCAAAACTGCATTGCACAGTGCTCTGGGTGACGCACAGTAACTATTCCTGCTAGGCAAAATAAAATAACACTGTAAGGAAACGTGAAGGTGCTGTGGTGGGTAAGGTGGAGCGGGCACAGCACTAGTTGTAACGGAGAGGGGGTATAGTACTGCAGTAGCAAACATTGAAGAGAATCCTGTACTCTGCTAGGAAGGTGAAACAGGCACTGAAGAGGGTAATGTGTGAGCCCATCCCTTTGCTAGCAAAAGTGAGGAAGTACAGTAGTCTGGGAGAGAAGGTGAAGCTATTGGAGCAAAAGTGAAAATGGCAGACAACGTTGGTGGCAAAGATGGTACAATCGTGATTATCCACATCACTGTATAAGCACAGGTGGTGAGGCAAGGTCCACTGGGAGTAAAGGTGAATAAGGGACAATACTGTGTAAACAAGGTGATGGGCAGAAGATTCTAGAAGCAAAGACAGGGGTGTCACTGCCAGCGGTGAAGGTGACTGTTTTTGGAAGAAGTGATGAACAGGTCACAGCGCTATGGTATCTAGTTAAACGGGGTACAGTACTAGAGTAAAGAAGGGGGGTGATGCACAGTGCTTGCCTTCATTCAGAAGACATTACAGAGTACCTGATGGAACATGCAAAAGCAGTTCAGCTTGACTGAGATGTGATTATATTAGCTCCTTTCCTTAAGTGCTTCAAAATTGGAAATCTTTGTTAATGGCTATAAATGCTATTTTACTATTAGGATTCCTAATTTTCGTGAACGTTCTAGAAGCAAGTAACTATAGTTTAGAATGGGGCCTTTCATGCACCTAACTCTAAACAGTTGGGGCTCCCTGTGACTCTCTTGTCAAACATTGGGATGGGATGAGATGATATATCCTGATTCTTCAGCACTCTGGTAAGCTGAACACTAAATACTCGACCTGTACACGTTGCAATATTCTGTTCTGAAGACTGCAGGGACTCCGTGCACTTTGACTAGGCCCCCCTCCCCCCGCTGATACCCGGCAGGGGTGTAACTTGATCTGCGGAGGGGAAACGAAGACCAACCTTGCGACTTCATTTCCTTTGTGAGTTTCACCAGCTTGTCCCCTGCTGACGCCTGCTGCCTCTCTAGTCTGTGGATCGGTTTCTTGGGTCCGGTTTACAGCCCCCACATTCCTCTTTTGGCGACCCTCTCTTTGTCTCCTCCTGATCAGCTTGCCTTTAATTTCTCATCGAAACCTTTCCTCAACAAGTTTGTTTACAATTTAGCTAAAATGCCTGTGCTTTATGTATCCCCAATGACGCCTACGGCAAAATGAGAAACAAAAGAACATTTGCATTGCCTTTTTGCAAGTATTAAGTTTTGTTGTTGTCTTGCATGGTGACCTGAAACAAAGGCACTTCAGGCAGATGAGTGTAATGTGTAAAGCGTCTTGTGGAGCAACCATGTCACATGAGCAGATCGTGGAGTCTGAGGACTTATGCCATCCCGCTAAGAGTTGTGGCAACAAATGAAATAAATAAAAAAACGCATACACCATGAAGCAGACACAGGGACGTGGACATTTCTCATCGAAACCTTTCCTCAACAAGTTTGTTTACAATTTAGCTAAAATGCCTGTGCTTTATGTATCCCCAATGACGCCTACGGCAAAATGAGAAACAAAAGAACATTTGCATTGCCTTTTTGCAAGTATTAAGTTTTGTTGTTGTCTTGCATGGTGACCTGAAACAAAGGCACTTCAGGCAGATGAGTGTAATGTGTAAAGCGTCTTGTGGAGCAACCATGTCACATGAGCAGATCGTGGAGTCTGAGGACTTATGCCATCCCGCTAAGAGTTGTGGCTACAAATGAAATAAATAAATAAAACGCATACACCATGAAGCAGACACAGGGACGTGGACAACGCGCTAAGCCAAGAAAATAAAGAATGGCAGCCGAAGCAAATACAAACAAGCAGCAATTGGCCACGGCCTGCCTGCGAGGCTCAAAGTGTTAAAAGGCAGGTCTTGGGAAGAGGCAGAGTACTGACTTAGGAATGACTGTGAGGCGCATTGGTGTGAAGCACATCAAAGGGCTTCTCCTCCCCTAATTAGGTGAGGAGAAGCCGTTTCGGGAAACTGAAAGTACGGCCGGCCTGCGGCCGGCCATGAATAATTAGGGGAGGAGAAGCCCTTTGATGTGCTGAGCTGGCCCTGAATGCGCGTGCATGTTTAATCACATGGTTCACGTGAACTGCATGAAAACCGCGGGGCTGAAAGCCCTTTGGTTTGACGATGTTTTCGCCACTTGAATTCTCGCTCCGCTCGATGCGCTTGCGCACATCGATAGGTCGCGAGACCTAAACAATTGACAAAAATTTAAAAAGTACCTGTTCCCGAAGGTATGAACGTTCAAAAAGCGCGGGGACACACTGTTTTCCTAGTGTAACCAGGCGCTATATAAAAAGCTTTAATTATAATTATTTCGCTGGAGCAGGTTCGAGGTGGAGACAGGCCGGTAGGGCTGGGGCCAAGTCTGTGGGCATCCTCCTCTTCTTAGTTTCAGCATGGCTCTTTGGTCCTTCTTGTCGGGTCTGCTTTGGGGAGGCAAGGTTCAGGGTTGCCCCGAAATACTAGATTTAGGGGCGTTACAGGTAGGTAAAGGTTGGGACTAATGGGACCCTTCCTTGGGGTGGGAGGGGGCATATGCCTCACTTGGTTAGCTGGGTCCCTCCATCTGCCAGATGGCGGGGACTAAGTTGGGCTTCACCTCGCCTCCCCAACAGGGGTAGGGTTGGCAAAGGTGGGCACACCTCGCTTCCTCACTTGGTTTTCCCACCGATTCTCCTGCCCAAAGTGGGGGTCAGAACCTGTAGGGGACCAGTGGCTGGAATCAGCAACAGCAAGGGGTAGCTCACAAAGGCGCCAAGCCTTTGAAGCTTCCCATTCGTGGACACTGCCCATCCTGAGGGGAGGAGGCTTGGCACCTCGTCCCAGGATGTGCATTGTTTCAGACACCGAGAGCAGCAGGCTCTCGACCCGGGGGTCCAGAAAGGTGTCTGGTGGTGGCAGCTGGCGAGCAGCCACTCAGCTTGGACACTAGTGTTAGGTCGGTTTCCAGGGGCATCTCTAAGATCCCCTGTGTGTATTTTACATTCAATTGCACACTCATCGGGGAGGAGCTTCGCGGGCGAGCAAGATGGCCGCGTAAGCTCGGAGCTCCGCGGACCCTCTGACCCTCCGCAAATATCCTGCCGGCTATCCTGTTCCACGTTAGTGGACTTCGATTGGTGAGAGGTCGCGGACGCAGGAACTGCTTTCCGCTTTCAAATCCGTTGTTCCTGGACGAAGTTACGTCGAACTGAACTTTGTGCCAAGGATGCGCCATTGTCTCATGGATAACCGGTGATCGCGCCGACGCTCCGCATGATTGGAATGCGAAGTGGAGATCTCCGATCCCTGCTGGCGGAGTGCACGTAGCTGCGAAGTCGCCCGCTGTCGGCCTGGTTAGTTTGCAGGTTCCGCCTCTGTTCTGCACATCTGCTTCCCTTGTCTGGGCGGCGTAGCCCTTTGTTCTCCTTGGGTCCATCATGGCAGGCAGAGGAGACCCCGACAAGACGACGAACAGAGGTGTTCGGAGGACAACTCAGACACAGCTGAACAAGATCGACCGTTATGCTCAGCAACGGACCTCACCCTCAGTGGTGGCCCCTTCTAAAGACTCGCAACGCGCGGGCTCGCCTGATGGCTCGGAGCCCACTTTGAGTGATATCATGGGGGCCGTCGCGGGCATCAGGACTGAAATGCAAAAGCAACATGAGGTCCTGACTCATAAGGTGGACACCCTGGTCGTCGATCTTACCTTGATCAGGGCCGACCTGGGAAAGACTAATGATCGGGTGAAATCCCTTGATATTAAGACCTCCAGCTTGACTACCGACTCTACGATCGATGAATGACCAATTCTCCAAACGGCTGGAGGATTTCGAAGGGTGTGCAAGGCGACAGAACGTTCGCATCATTGGTATACCGGAGGGATCGGAAGAGGCGGCAGTGGACCTTTTTGTGGAGGACTTGGTACAGACACATCTCGCCCCATCTGGACTGAGTAACTTCTTTTCAGTGGAACGGGCTCATAGGATTCCTGGCGGCCCTCCGAAGTCGGGTGTTGCACCCAGACCCATCATTGCCCAGCTCTTCAACTTTAGAGACCGGGATGTGATCCTTCAAGCCTCCAGGAGACATGGGCCACTTAAATTTCAGAACTCTGAGGTGCACTTCTACCCGGACTTCACTAGGGCCGTTCAGAGACAACGTCAGAGCTTTGCAGGGGTGAAACAGCGCCTTAGAGACATGGGCTTTAAGTACTCTATGCTATTACCTGCTAAATTACGGATTGAGTATGAGGGCCGAGCCCTGTTCTTCGATGTGCCAGAGAATGTGAGCGATTGGCTGGATACTTTGCCGCAACGTTGAGAGGAGCACGACGAGCGATCTGGAGGCGCAACTGGTGGCCTTGATCTCCAGGACTAGGTTCTACTGTGCCGATTATGGCGGTTGGTGTTCCTGACGTCTGTGACTGTTAATACCAGAGCTTTCCCGTTCTTGTTGTTTCTTCTGTTTTTTACATGGAGGGTGGCGGGAGGGGGTTGCGGAGATTCCTCACTCCTCTAGGGTCTTTTTGTAGATTAGTTTATGAGGCGACAGGCACACTGCTGGTTGGGGGGGGCTTTTTAGTCTGCTGCAGGGGTGCAGGGTGGGGGGTGGTGGTGGGGAAATTTGTTTGTTCTCTCTTCACCTTTTCTTTCTGTTTCTTAGGCAATGGGTTGTATGTACTGATCTGCTCCACTTGTTGTTGAGGCTTTTTGGGGTCGGGCGGGGCCTGGGTCACGATGATGGGGGGTAGGAAACTGCGTGTTCTCAGTTGGAATGTTAACGGGTTGGGTGACAGTATTAAGAGAGGGGTTGTGCTCCAATTGATTAAACGACATGCCGGATGTTGTTCTCCTGCAGGAGACGCACCTGGTTGGAAATACATGTAAAGCGCTTAATCGTAAAGGGTACAAAATGGTGGCTCATTCAGGGTTCTCTTCGGGATCTCGGGGGGCGGGTGTCCTTTTTCGTACGTCCCTTCCGCTTGAGATTGACACTACTGTGATCGATGAGAGGGGGCGGTACGCTGCCGTGGCGGGTCGTTGGGAAGGGCGTGCCCTGACATTACTTTCAGTTTACGTCCCCCCGGGCTTACAGTCTAGCACTTTCCAGGACCTTGGTGGCGCCATTTTGAATTTGCCCGCTGGATTGTTGATTGTGGGGGGTGATTTTAACTCGGTTTGTTCCGGCTCCTTGGACCGCCATCCGCCTAGAGACCTCCGTAGCTCCCAATTGTGGCTGCCAACTTTCCTTGAGACGCTGGGGCTGGTGGATAGTTGGCGGCTTTTGCATCCCACGCAATGTCACTATTCCTTCCACTCTGAAGCCCACGGTAGTCTTTCTAGAATCGACTACGTCCTTACATTGGCGGCTCATGCGCCTGCTGTTTCTGAGGCCCGTTTTCTGGCACGGGGTGTTTCTGATCACTCCCCGCTGTGGGTCTCCTTTGACTTCGATATTCTCATGTCAGAACGGCCGGTGGTTGTTAACCCGTGGTACTTCCGCAATCCTAAAACTCGTAATCTCCTAGCCAAGGGCATCGATCTCTATTTCACTGAAAATGAGGGGTTGGTTGCGTCTGCCGCAACTCTGTGGGAGGCATTTAAAACAGTCTTGAGGGGCGAGGCTTTTGCTCTTATAGCGGAAGCCCGTAGAGTTAGCGATGCCGATTTGATACGCATTGAGGCGGAGATCATGGAGATGGACTCTCAGTTGGAGGCTGAGCCCGATCCCGCTCTCCTACATGATCTCTCACTCAAACAGTCAGAGTACCGTGATCTTGCTACTAACGCTGCCCTCGTCCTAGCTAAAGAACAGCAGGGTTGGATTTACGACGTCAGCGACAAGGCTGGGAAGTTGCTGGCCTGGCTGGATAGGAGAGAGAGGGCTAGCCGTGTTGTACCCGAGATATTGGGGGAGGACGGAGTTGTTGTCACTGATCCAAGTGCCATTGCTGAGTCCTTCGCTGACTACTTTCGAGGCGTCTACACCTCTGTCTCAGACCGGTCTGAGGCCGATTCGACAGTATTTCTTTCAGCTGTCGATCTCCCGTGCCTGTCGGATGAAGAACGCAATGACCTGGACAGGGACGTCTCTGTAGATGAAGTCGCACTTGCGATCCGCTCACTACGATCAGGCAAGGCGCCTGGTCCCAATGGTATCCCAGTTGAGTTGTATAAGATCAGGCCAGACGTGGTGTCCCTGCACCTGCGTAACATGTTCCTGGAGACACGGGAGAAGGGCCTACTTCCCCTTGACCAGAGGATGGCCACTGTCGTGGTCATCCATAAGGAAGGGAAGCCGAGGGATTTGTGCCGGTCATACCGTCCTATCTCCCTCCTGAATGCCGAGCCTAAGATTCTCGCCAAGATACTCGCCAATCGTCTGGTTGGTGTTATCGGCGACTTAGTGCATCCGGACCAGTCGGGCTTTATTCCACAACGCAACACTGCCCTTAACTTGCGTAGACTTCACGGCGCCCTGGCCAGGGCCCATACCCTTGAGGAGCCGGCTGTCCTCGCGTCCTTAGACGCCACAATGGCTTTTGACTCTCTCGAGTGGAGTTACCTGTGGGCAGTGTTGGCGAAGCTCGGCTTTGGCCCGGTGTTTGTGGGATGGGTTAAGCTCTTGTACGCGGATCCGCTGGCTAACGTTGCTGTTAATGGCCGTGTTTCGGCGACCTTTGCTCTTCACAGGGGCACCAGGCAGGGTTGCCCCTTGTCGCCACTTTTGTTTGCGCTCGCACTCGAGCCACTCGCGGCCTTGTTGCGGACTCACCCGGATCTACATGGTATCAGCTGGGCCCCTGGTTTTGAGGACAGAGTCTCTCTATATGCGGATGATATTCTGCTTTACCTCACCTCCCCTTGCACGTCGCTTATTGTGAAATGTGATGTACTGAGGCTTTTTGGCCGATACTCTGGCCTTGTTATTAACTGGGCCAAGTCTTCCCTATATGTACTGAAAGGGGACACTCCACGCCTCCCCAGAGGCTGCGGCATCCAGGTAGCCAGCCAGGGCTTTAAGTACTTGGGGATCTATATCGCTTGCAATGCGAAGGCGCGCTATTAACACAATCTGCTTCCCCCTCTTCTCCGCCTCCGGCGAGACGTGGAGGGTTGGCGCAAACTTCCGCTTTCTTTGCTTGGGCGCGCGCCATTATTTAAAATGATGTCCTTGCCCAGGTTCTTGTACGCCCTGCAGAATACCCAAGATCCGATTCCCGCCCGATACTTCCGGGAGATCGAAAGCCTTCAACGTGCCCTGCTTTGGGATGGCCGGCCCCGCATCGCCATCACGAAGCTTACGCTTCCATGGTACGATGGGGGAATAGCGCTACCGGACGTGCGTAGATACTACTGGGCCTCCCAGTTGGCAGCCATCAATCATGGTTTCTATGGTCCGGAAAGTAACCCTGGATACGCAATGGATAAGTGGCTCTTGAGTGGCGGTAATTACTATAGGGCACTTTACTCGAGGTCTCTGGACAGGCGGATGTCGGGCCCAACGAAAACGGCGGTCCATATTTGGAGGGCTATCACCAAGGCGCAGGGCTGGCAAGGCAGGCTGACTAGATTTACCCCACTGTACGATTCGGACATCCTTGGCAAGTTGTGGCACACCAAAGGTTTCGATAAGTGGGATCTTATAGGTATCTCCTGGGTGGATGATATGTTGTCGAGAGGGGAGTTCAAGACCTTTTCCCAACTGCAGGAAGAATACCAGCTGGGTACCTCGGAATTTTTCCGGTATGCCCAGTTGCGACACGCATTGCTTGCTGCTAAACCGGAGGAGGGAGTGATCCCGGAAAGCTCCCCGTTGGAAGACAGAGTGCTGGACGGCCACATGCCGGACAGCGCCATTTCCCTGTCCTATAAGAAGCTTATTAATGTTTGCACCGACCTCTTGGGTGTACGGGATCAGTGGGTGCGTGATGGGTTGGAAATCAATGATGAGGACTGGCAGAGTGCAGTGTCCTCCCCTAAGAAGGTTGCCATCTCTTCCCGTCTCAGGCTGGTGCAGCTTAAGATCCTGCATAGGGTGTATGTAACTGGCCCCCGGCTTGTGCATATGGGCTACTCGGTCGATGGCCTTTGTCGCCGTGGCTGTGGTGTCCTTGCCACTTTTATGCACATCCTCTGGGAATGCCCTGCCATAGCCTCCTACTGGAGACGTGTGCACCTGATTATGGGTGAAGTGACTGGAGTAGTGGTTAATGCGGAGGCTAGGAGGTGCCTCCTCAACATATGGGGACCGACGGACCACAATGTGGCTCAGACGCAGTGGGGGACTCTTGGCAACATGGTGGCTAAACGTAATAACGCTCAGAAGTGGGGGGCTTCGGTAGCTCCCATGGTGGTGCAATGGAAAGCCAACATGGATTGGTGTATGTTCAGGGAGAAGACGGTCTATGTTGCCAGGGGTAAGCCCAAAAAGTGGCTGAAATTGTGGGGGGCCTGGAATGCGTACAGGGGAGACATCTGTGTACCCCCGGAACCTGTCTCGTTGGATGAACATCTGTCGCCATAGCCCGTGACACCAACTGTATTACGTTCTAAATATTATCCTGTTTTTTCCTTATCCCCTCCTTTCTCCTGGCCTTTTCACCTGTTTTCCATGCCTGTGTTCCCTATGCTCCCCCCCTGCCCCTCTGACAACGCCTCGCTGGTTTCTTGTACTCCATTGCCACTCTTTTTACGCCTTTTCTGGCGCTCTTTTTCTTTTTATTGCTCTATGTTCATCTACGACAAAAAAAATAAAATCAACCTTCACTGTACTGTGACATTGCTTCTTGCACTATTGCTCCCCTGTTCAGATATGCTGCCTTGCCTCCGGGATGTCAGGCTGAATAGCTGTGTGCACTTTTTTCAAATAAAGGTTTTAAAAATTAAAAAAAAAAAAAAATATTGCACACTCATCAGTGTGGGTTTAATGTGTTGAGAAGTTGGATGCCAAACTTCCCAGTTTTCAGCAAAGCCATTATGCTGCAGTCAAGTTCGTAATGACAAATTCTCAGCACCATATACTCCTAAT
The DNA here is from genome assembly GCF_964263255.1 of Lissotriton vulgaris. Taxonomy (NCBI): domain Eukaryota; kingdom Metazoa; phylum Chordata; class Amphibia; order Caudata; family Salamandridae; genus Lissotriton; species Lissotriton vulgaris. Next base: position 1,058,457,734 of record NC_141693.1, on the reverse strand, counting down.
GGCATTACTGCACTTACAATGGCTTGTCTTTGACACTGTAGGGGTACAGGGCTCATGCACTTGTACTCTCACCACTGGTATAGTGCACCCAGCCAGGGCAGTGGATTGTAGGCACGGCACACAGGGATGTGTGCCATGTCGACTCTTCACTTTGTTCTGCACGAAAACACGCAGCCTGCAAAGGCAGTATATATATATGTGTATATATATATATGTGTATATATATATATATATATATATATATATATATATATATATATATATATATATATATATATATATATATATATATATATATAAAGAACATAGGCCCTGGGTACCTGTTTGGCAGGAGCCCAGGGAACGCTCAGTCAAAGTACATCAGCAGTTTAGCAACCATGCAAACAGAGGGCACTTTCTTACACTGTAGCAGAGCAAGCGAAGCAGGGAAGAGGGGGGGGGGGTATGGGGGGGTATGGGGCGCTGAAATGATAAGTTATAGTGTCTGCAAACTTTAGGAATTAAAGAATTGGGATGATGCTGGTTGGAGGTGAGCCACATTTCCTCATTGTAATGTTCAAGATTATTGTTCCATGTGACCAGATCCCTTTGTGGCGGGCAGTTTCTTAGTCAGCAAGCTATGTGATTGGTGGCACAGGTGAAGAAATGCCTCTTTATTGGTATTCAACTACAATATTAACCTGCCTGATGAACCGGACGTCAGCATGTTAATATGATATGATGGCTTGTATTACTTTAAAGTTATGTGTATGCCAATGCAGGTTGTTAGTTGGCCCTCATCACGCAAAACACCAAACTTAATTTGATACAGTCCCACTATTCTCCAAGAGTGGTACTTCCACATGAAGCGCACACATACACAGGTCATACATCAAGCTTCTTATTACGTCTATCAAAATACTTTTACTATTTAGCTTTTCGTGGTTTTTAAATTCCTGTCTGTCTTGTTGAGGGGAGCAAGAAAGAAAGAAACTGTTCAACGTTGCTAGTTTTGTATCCTAGAAACCTGCGACTTTAATCTGTTGTCTCTAGGTGCTTGAATTTATTTTGCTTTTTTGATATAGTCCCAGGCTTCTACATGCCTTGATGATACACCGTCACTGCCAGCCTCCGCTTGCTAACAGTTTAAGCAAGCTTATTAAAATGGTGGTCCTTTTCTTTGAAGGTGCCAAGCAAAGACTATTCGAATATTTAAATGCAACATGAAGGCACAAAACATTAAACTAAATCCATATTTACTCAGGAATGCTAGTTAACTCACTCACCTTGATGTTCCTCAGTCTACATTGTAGAAATACCTCAGAAACTGTAACTAAGGAACTGGATTCAAAACCTTCCAGTTCAACTGAAAAGATCTGAAGTTCTTCAGAGATTATTTTAAGACAGCTTGAAGTATTTTGAAACCGCACAAACTCCATTATCTCATATCATGCAAATGGATTGAAGCACATTTAATAATGCAGTTTCCAAAGCTTGTTTAAAAGCAGATTCCTAAAAAATTAACACCCAATCTGCAGAGGTTTTGAAAGCAGCAGATAAAACTAGGCAGTTGGTATGCGTGAGTGCTAGCTTCAAACACACGTTGAGTAATTAACTGTGGGTAAGCTTTTTTTTTTTTTTTAAATAGCCACCATCCTAGAGATGTCCGATATCAGTTTGACAGATGTCAAAAGCATTTTATTCTTATGCATAAAGATTGTATTTACCAGTTAAAAATTACCTATCAGGACTGAAGCTGGTGCCATAAACAGGACCGCTGTGGCCGTGTAAAACCTTCAACTCACTTGCTGTCCTCTCATCCATTATTCTCTCCAACACATCGTCCGATTCTTTGTCTATAAGACTGAGATCTGTAAAACACCAATTATCCAGAATTAGAGTGCACACATCAAGTAAAGACTGGAGACACATGCTAAACCTCCACATGCTTCTCTGGAGAACACAATACAATTCTGACTTTATAGTATTAGTAAAAAAGGTCAAGTGACCCTTTATTCACCTGAAAAATGCTGCATTTTTAACCATTAGTCTTAATATACATTTGTAGTACACCTACATTGTATGTGCTAGAGCACCACTTCACATCACACGCCCTCAAGCTATAGTTACTCAAATATCAGTGCTCTTTAGAGCCTCAATATGTTAAAATCATGGTTAAAAAAACAATGGAAAGCCTGAAGTTACTTTTCATACATATCTAGTGGACATAATTGGAGTTAAAGTACTTCTAATAATCACCTCTTCTATAGATACTACAATGAGCTGCTTTGTTAGAGTCACCTAACTTTACCTTGTGCATTTTTTACACTGCGTAGCTTCTTTGGTGTCACCGACCATACACGAACGGTTGAGTCAGCAAAGCCTCCGGCCATTAGGCTGGAGTCATCGGTGAAGTCAACAGCAGTCAGACCCTGCAGAAACAGAAAAAGAGAGGCAGAAAGAGAGACACAAGCAATGCATTAATATTTTATCACCAGCTAGAAAATGATAGAAAACATTCTTCTGTAAAACAGGTCTTAACCTCTTCGCTGCTCTATCTCTCCCCTCTATGCTGAATTTAGGGGTTGTGTATGTAGATCCTTCAAGGTTCTCCTATATAGAGTAACGGTTGAAATGAAAAGAAATGGGAAAAAAACAGCCATTTGGGTCTACATTTTTACCTGTAACTTCAAACTATTACAGATTTTTTAAAGCAATATACCGTTACATCAGCTGAACTCTTCTGGTTGCGGGGATATATAGGGCTTGTAGGTTCACGAAGAACCTGAGGTACCCAGAGCCAGTAACTGAGCTGCACCTTGCAATGTTTTTCTTTTGTGTATTGGCTGGGTATACAGCAATTTATTTGTAAAATATAAAGAGTGAAAAATAGGTACCAAGGAAATAAACCTATGAATTTCTGAAATGGGAACAGTTCTAGAGTTTAGCAGCAGTGGTTATTTGCCCAACTCTGAATTTGTGGGTACCCATACTAGCATGTGGATAAGGGCATTTTTCAAAACCAATTATTATTTTTATTTTTTATTTTTTTACACACAGTCTTCTATTGGAAGACACAAATGTAGAGAAAGACAATAAGCAAGAACGCTTGTTCAACTATTCTGTGTTCCTCTAAGTCTACTGATAAAAATGGTACCTCACTGTTGTGGGTAGGCCTAGTGCCCGCAATATAAAACGGCCCAAAATGCAACAGTGACACACCAAATTTTTCCACTGAAAACTGACCCTTATTTTAATGTGCTAGCTGTGTATTTTGGGACCCAGCCCAACTGGCACCTAGGGAATCCTAGCAAACCTGTACATTTTTGAAAACTAAACACCCAGGGGAACCCGGGATGGGGTTATTTTAGAGGCACTCATCAGGTTTTGTTACCCAGAATCCCTTGCAAACCTCAAAGTCTGTCTAAAAAACAAATGTTCCTCACATTTTTGTGATGGAAAGCTCTGGAATCTGTGGTGGTCACAAACTTCATTCACCCCAGCATTCCCCCAAGTCTCTCAATAAAAATGCTAACTCACTTGAGCGGGTGGGCCGAGTGCCTGCAACAGGAAACGGCCTAAAACGCAATGTAGGCACATCACATTGTTCCACTGAAAACTGACCCTTTTTAGGTCTCGCCTAGGCAACACTTGCGCTCTCTCTTCGAGACATTCTGTATTCAGGTATAGACTTGAAGCTGCTGTGACTGTGCTTTGTAAATGTTGGCTTTTTATTTGTTACTAGGCTTATTAGTCCCTCCATAGTAACTCCCCGTCTTCTGTTTTTACCTCACATGAGGACGTGTCCTTTTACTTGTGTTGTTACTCTGGATGTTTTAATTACAGACTGAGCACTATTTTCTTAAAGGACTCTCTCCTACCAGCTGTTGCAGGAAGGACATGCTTTCCCGCATAAGCTTTTTTTTCGTCACCAAACGCTTACAACAAGCAGCATGTGACGACGCTTACAACAAGCAGCATGTGACAGGAGGGGCCATGTGTAGGTAAAACTTTATTTTTATTTAAATACACGCCAGACCATGCTTTATCATTAACATGGCGCCCTCTTTACTTTAATATGCACGGGTGCTGCGCAAGATGTAGCACGGCGCCCATTTGATCATTGTCTTAAAAAAAAAAAAATCAAACACAGCCCTCCCAGTGCCCCGTCTGATGGAACTGCCAATGCTTTAATAAATTGAAATAAAAACGGAGTCCGCTTTTTTATTTGTTTTGCCGTCATACCACTCGCGGGACATTAACTATGTGGGCGCCTGCTTTCATTAACACTGGTGCCCACTTTTTCTATACATAAAATTGTCTTCGCACTGTCTCCGTTCTTCTAGGAAGCATTGTGCGCAAGCAAAAGAAGTACCTTTGTAATTGCCATGGCTGTTCTATAAGCATACGGCGGACACTTGCCAGGGCGCATGTGCATTCTGCAAAAATGTGCGAGGGGGCGGCGCACACAGAGTGAGGCATCGAGACAGGAGAATGAATACAGAATGGCGAATACTGTGCAGGTGGGAGGGGGTAGGCGGGAAAATGATCCTTAGAGGGGACAGCAAAATAATGCAGGGAAGTAGAAGACTTCGGGGGCAGTGGAATCCAAATACACGAAGTACAGAGTAAGAAGCATCAAAATATGGGCTGCCCACCTCCCAGTTTACAGCTCTAGATCTCACTGCGCTGTGCAGCACAGACTTGTGGCCAGAGTTCATATTCAATGCTGCATTGTAAGCTACAAGCAGCTGTCCCAATGCCGCATTTCTCTTCTTCGGTCAAGTCTACCAGACAGCACCAGCTGCCAGGCTGAAAAAGACAGACTGTCAAATTACCATGAACTTTCAAAGGCCACCAGTTGGCTTTGTCACACTCATTCTCTTTTTAATCGATAGCTTGCCCTTTCTCAAAAGCATAACTTCTTTTGCTTGTGTCCTTTCACTGCTAACTTTTAGGGAGCTACTTTTTTATATTTGATTAAGAACCCCATGATAGTGCATGTTTTCTAGTTGTCTCACTCATGCTGCTCTCTCTCAGTGGTCTGTATTTTGCTCTCACATCTGTGTGCTCCCATCATGTTGAGGCTCTCACCGGTGTTTCTCTACCCTGCACATTGTGTTGGTCCCCATTTTGCTCCGTGTTGCTCTGCCTCGCTTGTGTGCATCTGTACTGTAATCCCTGTTGTCCGCTTGTGTGCTTCCTTCCTGGCCCATCCGTTCCTCCATTGCACTGCAGCCCCAAAGTGCAATTTTGGAATAAATGTTTTCTACTTAAGAAAACCAATCGCTTGCTCGCTATTTTTTTCCATCTTTCATTTAAGACCTTTTTGAGAATACTAAATTAGCCTGTGCTTCTTTTCCTGTGTAATTATGTTGTTCTCCATTGGACTGTGTTGCTCTACCCCGCTTGTGTGAATTTGTCGCAATCATATAAGTGCTCATTTACCAAGTGCTCCCTGTTCTACAGCTTGTGTGCTTTCCTTCCTGACTCATCCCTTCCTCCATTGCACAGCAGCCCCAAAGTCCTATTTTCTAGTATATTTTTCTACTTAACAAAACCAATCGCTTGCCCTCTATTTATTTAAATGATTAATTTAAGAGCCTTTTCAGCTTGGTAAATTAAACTAGCATTTGCAATGCAATAGATCTTGCATTTGTTAAAGTTAGAGCGGTTGTTGTTGACAATGACAATCTTTTTGACTTTTGTTTTTTATTTGCAGTGGAGTAATTCTATTTGCATTGCACGATTGCCATTTGTATAAAAAAAGCAAAACATAGTCACTTTTAACACCAACAACACTAACTTTAACAAATGTGAGACCTATTGCATTGCAAATGCTTGTTTTGCAATCTGCCTAGCTGTGGATTTAGACCCTTAGCTCTGCCCGCACCTAGGGAAACCTATCATACCCGTAGATTTTTGAAAACAAGTGTAGTAAAGTGCCCCTTTCTACGTCTCGGTTAGCGTAGGCTGCGCTTGCGCAGTCTCGCTGGCGAGATTTTATGTTTCTAGTAGTGGGGCTTAAACCCGCCCCTCTTCTCCATTAGCTGGCTTCCTAAACGGCGGCCAAAGAGGTTTGTCTTCTAATTTAAGCCCCGTCTTTTTTGGATTGAGGGGTGTGTTTTTTCGCTTCTTTCTCTCCTCTTCCAATTGGCTGGAATGTAAACAACATGTCAAAACACGCTCGTTGTTTGCATTCCAGCCAACGGGAAGAGGAGAGAAAGAAAAAACACGCCTCCCAGTCTGAAAATGACGGGGCGTTTCTCTGATTCATTTCTGCTTGACCTCAGAGAAACATGGTGGTGTTCATGGCGTGGTCCGAGGTTCAGCTGAATATGATCGGCGCGGGTGCCACTCGCGAGCTGGGGGTTTGTTTTGGTGCCTCACTATGTGCTAACCCTGCCACAAAGGAAACTGCCTTTCGGTCCAGTTTGACCCTGGGGCAGGGCTGACCCAGTCATTAGAGGCGTGTAATCCGCTGTGAATCTCTGCTTTCCTACGATGGCTGACGCCTCAGTGCCTGAAATCCCGGGCTTCGGGCCCCTTTTCCCCGGTCCACTCTCGCGAGCCGAGGCCTGGAGCGGCGGCCCGTGGGTGGGAGGGGGCTCCTGCTGGGAGCAGGCCCTGTGGCTTCACAATGGGGCTGCGGGGGCTGCGGGGAGCGCGTTCTGGAACGGGCCAAAGTAACTCAGGGCTCCGCCAGCCTAGCATGGGGGGTGGAAACAATGCCAGGGAGTCCCGGACAGGGGGGCTCCCGCCGCGCGCCTGCACCCTCGGCTGTGGCACCCACGGCTCGGGGCAGCCGGGGGGACTTTTACAAGCAGCGGGGCACAGTCGGGGCTCAAGCCTCGCAGGCATCACAAGGGGGCTGCGCGCTGATAGCTTTACATGCAGGCAGAGGGAATTCACTGCCAAGCGCCGAGCTGGAGGAGACGGGCGCAGACTAAACATAATAACTACACAGTGAAGGCAGGCGGTCGAGTTAGGCCCGCATGTTTAAAGGCACCCAAAGTGAGAGCAGAGGGTGTGAATGAATGCACCTGAAATGGTGACTCCATTACCTGCATGGAGGCACTCTGCTGAGCTGATTTTTACAGCTGGATTTACATCTCGGGTGACATCTGTAGAGGTAGCACAGCCCAAACACCAGCAGCCGGCCGGCTCTGGCGCACTGTTCCAGTGGCGTAGTCAGAGCACCCCTCAGACAGGACCCACTGCAGTGGGACAGCCGGGGGACCCGCAGATATCCCAGCTCCTCCACACTTTACTGCAGCCTCGGGACCCGCAGAGACCTCGGCAGAGTCTGGGGGTACCACCATCAGCAGGCCAGCCTCAGCACATGATGGGCCCCTGCCCGTAGCACATCCAGAGTATGAACGAAAGGTGCAGCCCCCAGGCCCCGCAGTTGTGAGGTGTAAGCTGGTCCTCGTGGGAGAGGTGCATTGTGGGAAGACGGCCATGCTACAGTTGCTGGCCAAGGGCTGCTATCCATAGGTAAGTGTGCAGGGGCCCGTATGCATGCAGAACATTTTACCCATACATCTACCCTCCACCCTCTCTGACCCATCACCATAATCAGAACCTCGTTCAGCCAGTCTGTAACATAATTTTAACCAGGGCGCCTTAGCCGCGTTCACTCAGACCTCCTTAATCAGCCTCCTATTCAACCCGTCTGTAACCACACCGCTATACCCCCTTTTACTCCCTATAAACAGGCTACCTTACACAGACCCCCCCTTTAACCTCTCTGCAACCAGATCCCTTCAGCTGGACCTGCAATGTGACCACCTTGAACAGACCCCTTTAAAACCAGGCCCCTTTAGCCAGACCACCTCAACTCTTCCTCTTGTACCACTGAATCAGACTACCTTTAGGTTTTAACCCGTCTGTAAGAACCGATTGACCCAGGCCTCTGTGCCCCTTAGGATCAGACCACCTTGACCCCCTCTTTACTCCAGACAATTCCGGCTGCTACGTCTCCTTAATCACCTCTCTAATGAATCCTTTTAAATCTCTTTACACCAGACCACATTTTCCACCTCTGAAACTGGGCCAGAACTCTTTAACCACATCTCAATAGAGCCCTACAGCAGGACTGCATCATCTGTGTCCAGGCAACCTTTACAATTCAGAGTTTCCAAAGTTACTAAAAGTGGAGCAGCACGTGTTGCTGCTCCATAGAAGGTCCCTACCACAGCTTGACTGGTCACCTTTCGTTGCTTATTGCTATATTCCATGGTTAAACTTGAAAAAATAAGGTGCAACCAATGCCCAGGTAGTTTTAGCAAGTGTAAAAATGACAAAATAATGGCATAATACTAGCATAAAGTGTGCTGCATTACGCCACATAATTTGGCTGCCTGTCGCATAATTTACTCATCCCTGCCGCAGCTGTGTGTGGCTCTGCGGGTGCGTGTGTGGCTCTGCGGGTGCGTGTGTGGCTCTGCGGGTGCGTGTGTGGCTCTGCGGGTGCGTGTGTGGCTCTGCGGGTGCGTGTGTGGCTCTGCGGGTAAATGCGTGGCTCTGCGGGTAAATGCGTGGCTCTGCGGGTAAATGCGTGGCTCTGCGGGTAAATGCGTGGCTCTGCGGGTAAATGCGTGGCTCTGCGGGTAAATGCGTGGCTCTGCGGGTAAATGCGTGGCTCTGCGGGTAAATGCGTGGCTCTGCGGGTAAATGCGTGGCTCTGCGGGTAAATGCGTGGCTCTGCGGGTAAATGCGTGGCTCTGCGGGTAAATGCGTGGCTCTGCGGGTAAATGCGTGGCTCTGCGGGTAAATGCGTGGCTCTGCGGGTGCGTGCGTGGCTCTGCGGGTGCGTGCGTGGCTCTGCGGGTGCGTGCGTGGCTCTGCGGGTGCGTGCGTGGCTCTGCGGGTGCGTGTGTGGCTCTGCGGGTGCGTGTGTGGCTCTGTGGGTGCGTGTGTGGCTCTGTGGGTGCGTGTGTGGCTCTAACTTTAACAAAGACAAGACCATTGCATTGTAAATGCTTGTTGACATGGTAAACCCACTTTTTGCCTGGTACATAATGCGATTTCGACGGAAAGTGCACATGGATTCTTCCAACCAGGGCCCCAGTACCAAAGCACTTTCTCACAACTGTACAATTGTTCCTCCAATTAGCAGAACCTTTAGCACCCTCTGAAAGTCCCTAATAAAGGGTACCCTAGTGCCTAAGGTACTAAAGAAGGCCTCTAAGGGCTGCAGCACGAATTGTGCCAAACTAAAGGACCCCTCACCAAGCACATGCAAGAGTGCCATTGCAGGCTGCGTGTCTTGGTGTAGACAAAGGTGAAAACACAACATGTCACACATCCTGGTGTGCCATGTGCCCTACCACTGCATGTCATATTTGTAAGTCACCCCTACAGCAGGCTTAACAGCCCTAATGCAGGGTGTTGAATATTACATGTGAGGGTATACTTACATCAGCAGATATGCCCGTTGTGCTGGTCAGTCCTAGTACTGCCAGTACATGTGACCACGGACGCCATTTTAAGGACTTGTGCTGGAAATTGATAAAAAATGAAAACGAGTTCCCCAGCTACATGATTGCTTCACTGAAACAAGCAATGTTTGGTATCAAGCATCTCGTACTGGTAATCGCACACTGATGCCAGTGTTGGATTTACCAAACATGCACCTAGAGAGCACCTTAGAGGTGCCCCCTGAAACCCTACCAGCCTCTGGTGTGTTTGCAGACTGGTTTCTGCCAGCCTGTCACCTGAGACACTGTTCTGACCTCCTAGGGTGAGATCCTTTGCTCTCAGGAGATCCAGAACAAAACTTTGTCCAGGAAGAGGGTGTAGCACTCCCTCCCACAGGATGACCTACTGATTAGCCTCCTTGGGACAGTGAGATTCAAAGAAGCTGCCACCTTTGGAATGTGAATCTGGCTTCGATCACAGAGAGAAAGCCAACCTATCCAGAGACCCCTTGGCACCTGGACAGGCAGGAAAATTAGCTAATCAGGTAGAAATGCCACCTCCAGGCTAATTGACCCCTATGGTGGGCTACTGTGAGGTGGACACAATATTTTATACGTCGCCGTCTCGGATGACATACTTAGGAAATCTGGGAGAGGATTATGACCACCTCCCACAGGAAGTGGTCATTTAAGGGGCGTAGTGACCCAAAGGGTCAGTAGCCCATTGGCTATTACCATACACTTCCCAACGTCCCTAAATTCAGTATTTAGGGGCACCCCTGGAAGCAGAGAAGCAGATCCTGATGACCTAAGAGGAGAGAGGACACTGAGGAGCCACAAAAGCAGAGAAGAGAGAATAAGCAGCTAACCTGGTACCAAACCTGCCGGCCTGTCTGAGTCCCATGTCGAAAACGGTGTAAAAGTCGACTTGTCCTGCAGCTGTGATTCCAGAAACTTGGGAGGACTGTCTGCCTTCAAAAAAAGACTCAAAACCTCCTGTGAACAGCAGACCAGTTCTAAAGAATCTCCAAAAAGGACTCTGAGACCTCCAAAACTGCATAAAAACAACACCTGAAGCAACCACTGCATCAGTCGCCTCTGGCCCGAGTTGAAGTGGATCAACAGCGCCAACAAGGTTCTCTAGCCCTCCAGAGCTCTAGTGCAGTGTGTTTTCACGCCTCCGGGGATATCAGACATCGCCAGAAGCCTCTGCACATCAAACTCCTCTGCCACAACTGCTCTGGCAAGGAAAACCCGACGCCTAACACCACCTCCGCACCAGTCTACCCTGAGCCTTGGAGAAGAGGACCAAAAGGTGTCTCAGAGCATCGCAAGGCCTGAGCCCACTTGCTGGTACAGTCAAACTGGCTTCCTAGTCAGAGCTTGCAGCCTGTATTACAGTGACCGATCCCCGCTGAAACGCATTGGGCTAACGACACTGATTTGTACCCTGCACCGGGGCCGCCCTCATGCCACTGGTGGTGTACTACTGGTGCTGTTTTGGTCCTTGGCCACCACATGCAGCAACTCTAGTAGATTGGTCCTGTAAGTTGATGTACTGTACCGGTTTGCAAAACCTTTTCTTGCTTACACAGTAAGACATAAGTTCTGCTATGTGTCTTTTTAAATTGAAAAGAATTTACATTCAAAAACATACTTACCTGAACAATTTTTCTCTTATGATTAAACATATATAAAGATACTTGTAATGTTTTAAATTGATGTTGCTCTCTTCCTTGAGTTGTCTGTTTCATTTATTGATTGTTGTGTGTTTCTGCAAATGTCTTGCACTCCTCTGTGTTGAACCGAAGGCTGCTCGACCACACTATCCCCTTTCTTAATGTTTTGCCATTTACACCTCCTGCTCAGCCAGTGTGTTTGTGCTGTGTGCTGCATGGAATGTTGGAGTGAAGATGTGCTTCAGAATGTTGGGAGCCGGTGAAGTGGAGTGGAGAATGGGCTGCGAAGCAGGTAGGCTGCTCCTGGTGGGGCTCCTCTACATAACCTGTAACCTACTACAATAAAACATCTTGCACTACATCGTTCCTGCATGGACTTAGTTTCTACATTATTTTGGCCACGAGTTGGCGACTACCTATGTGCAACAAGCACTGGTGTTGCCAATAGGTCTCGCAGTAGGAAAGTTGGAGCTATTGGTTTTGTAAATGACATTTTATATTTATATATCATTATTGGCATTGTCAATAACAATATATAAATATAAAATGTCATTTACAAAACCAATAGCTCCAACTTTCCAAATGCGAAACCTATTGGCAACGCCAGTGCTTGTTGTTTTAAGTTATAGCTTGGTGAGCAGTTGTGCAATATAAGTTACTGAGCATCGGTAAAAAGCAAAACGCTTGCTGATGTTGTATAGCAAGGAGAAAAGTGAAATAGAATATACGCAGCTCTCGTTATTATTCACAGCTGTGCCATTCCCTGTGAGGATGGTCCTAGAGAGTCCTTTCTGTACAAGACATAATAAAAGCAGGGAGGGCTGGGGCAAGCACTGGACTAGCTTGGAACAGGCACGAGAAGCAGGGTGAAGGGAAGCACGGTGTTTAGGGAGGGAAGCAGCGTGAATCACCAGGGTGAAGAGAAGCATGATGTTTAGAGAGGTGAAGCAGCAGCCTTCCCTCCACCCTGCCCCCCCCCTCCCCATGTACTCCTGATGGTCGGCGCTGAATCCACACTTTCCGTCGGACCTGCCCATTTTAGCCCGCTAAGGGGGGGGAGGGATCAGTTTGTTTTCCCAAGCCTCCCGCGCTTTCAGGAAACCGAAGGTGCGGCTGAAACAGGGCTGCACGAGTGGGCCTCCGATAACAAATGTAAGCGTCTTTGCCTGATCAGTTAGCATTGTAGCCCCCTTAAATCCACTTCAAGGGGAGGAGGCGGCAGAAAGAAATGTTAATGACCCTTAACTTTGACGTGGGTATGGGGGCACAGAAGCCAAACGAGGTGACAGATTAAAGCGACAATGCAAAATGTTTTTTGAGAGAGGGTGCAAAGAAGGGAAAAGCGTGCAAAGGGAAGGCATACGTGAAATACAGGGAAAAAATGATGTCTAAGGAAAGAGGACATAATAAGAGGGACCATTTAAGGTACAGTGAAAAGGACAGGAAAAATAACGAAAGAAGGGAAAGAGAAGGAAATGTTCATATATCAGTGCGCTCCGTAGAAAGTCAGCATAGCTCACTCGCGTAGTATAAAGTTCAAACTGAGGGGTGGAGTCGCTCTTGCGGGGCACTTAAATGGGGCGCAATGAAGTAAAGATTGCATATAGCACTTTCTCTTTCTAGATCCCTTCTAGTTGATGAAACTCTGGTTTGGGGGAGGGGGTGGATGCGTGGCAAGAGCTACTGAAAGGTTGAAAGCGCTTTGTCTCTTCCAAGCGCTATGAAGAATCCTAAAACACGAATATTTGAGGTTTAGTTTTGGGTCCGATTCCCATCACTGCCAGGGCAATGTGTATTTTCTGTACATATTGCTCGCTACCTACCTCGTTCACATTCGCCTAAAGCGAATACTAAACCCATCTGCCGGATGAGTGTTAAAGTGCACGAAAACCATTACAAAGAGTCCATCTCCAACAAAATGCACTAAAGGGGTACGCCCCTCCCCCTCGTTTGTTTTCAGTGGTTTGGGTCTGAAAAACGAGTTTACAAATTATAGCGTGCACCAAAAGCAATACATAGCTCTTAAAGGACCTGTGTTTATTTTTTTGAGGAGCTGCAACGTTTCCACGAACAAGCTTCATCAAAACAAGTCTGAACAGACCTTGACGGCAGCACTTTGGGAGAGGCCTGCCTGGCTCGGCTAATCAGTGCTCCCAGTAAGAAGGGGGGGCGAGCGCACAGAATAGAGTGTGAATGTAATGGGGGAGGCTGGAGAGTCTAAGCAATCACTGAGGGATAATGACAGCGGAGAGACAACAAAATGTGTGAGAGGAGAAGGGAAAGGAAAAAGAGAGGAGAGAGAAAACGGGCAAAGGTAGCAAGAAATAGAGCAAAGAGGTAAAATACTAGTGGGGAACATCACGAAAAAAAGAAGGGACAGAGAGGAGGAAAGGTGGGAGGGAACACGGCCTGGGGGAAGCTGGCTGGGGAGGGGGAGGAGAAATCCAATTACGGCTGTGTGCGGGGAGAGAGAGGGGAGGTGCTGGAGCTGGGGAACAGATGGCCATGAAAGTTTATGGCCCAAAAGCGCGTGCCTGTGGTCACGTGAACTCGAAGAAAACCGCACGAAAAAACCTGTGGTTTCACGAGTATTTTGAGCACTTGAATTCTCGCTCCGCTCAATGCGCATGCACATTGATAGGTCGCAAGACCTAAAAAGCGGATCTCAGGGACCTGGCGAACAAAAGAGGATTTGAAGATGAAGTTTCGTACAGAGTCTACAGACGCTGGCAACGTAACGTACATTACAAATAGTAGGTATCCACAGAAAACCAAAAGCGAGAAAACAAGTTGTTCTTCACAGTACAACAAAGACAAGATAGCAAGATGTTCCTGTCAGAATAAAGAAGACGTCAACAAGAAACAGGTTAAAAGTGCAAAGCATGGCAGCCCTACCAGAGTCTTTCCATCAGACAACCCCAATCTAAACGTGCTGCGCTCATGGTTTCACGAACTTTACATTTACGAATGCAGTCTGTGCTAAGCTTTCAATGACTTTCAGATAGCTGTTTATCGCAACATTATTTTAAAACGGGGGAAAGAAGATGTTGTTGTGAAAGGACTGCTTCCATATTACATTGAGCTTGTCATGAGTGTTTTTCTAGGTCTGTTAGGGAACTTTGAGGCTTACACTGTGCATTGTGCCCGCTACATTGTGTGATCCTGAGCACATTCTGCCTAAATACCTTTGGAATTGTACCAGAAGTGGCTGCAGTGTCTGGTCACGTCATGTTTCTGTGGTGGGGACGGTCTTCACTGTTCAGGAGTTTAATCTTTCTCCACACACTTTGTCTTGATTGACTTTGCGTTTGTGCTCGTATCTCTGTCTTGGTGCCGGTGGACAGAGAGCACGGTTTGCTGTGGGTTTTTCTCAAACTGTGGTGAGAGATTTCCCCATATCATTGGTTGCGTACTGCCGGCACAGCGGCAGTTTGTATCTGTAATTTTTATGTTTAAACTGATCACATGCATCTCGCCTCATTATGATACAGCGCGCGTCACCTCGAGGATACACCGTGGCGTCGTGATCTTAATCCTCGTCAGATTTGCCTGCGTGACTCTGCTTGGAGCACAAGCGCACCGGGAGCCATCCTGCACAACACGCCGTGTGTACCGCGATCTTGTGGTTGGTGACAGCTCCCATCCACTTGCTCTTTGATTCACTCGTCTTCTTTGCCCTACAGTGCATCACTGTGTTCGAGGTGCATCCTTTCTTCACCCTTGGATCTCGTCAACGATTGTCTGTCTTCGTTGTCATCGCTTCGGAACTCTGGAACTTTTCAGGTGCAGTGATTGTTTCTTTAACAGATGGGTGGAGAATATTGGGAACGCATCTTGTGGCTGTGTATTCTCGGACCCACTTTGGTCTTGCTGTGTACTGCCTCTGCTTGGCGTTTGTGAGTGCCACAGTGCATGTGTGTCTTCTTCTCAGGGCTGCCAGACCACGGGCAAGTTCAATCTGCAGAGCTTGTTTAATTACGAACTCCAGTGGGTGTCACAGGACTACGGTAACACGCACACCTCTTAACTTTAAATGTTTACAACCGTTAAGGTCATGGTGATTATCTATGCCTATTGTATGTTTTGCTAGGATTACGCAACATTCATTCAAGTTTTGGATTTTTGACTTTTCTTGATGGAACTGTCTTTCTCCATACTTATCCTGCATGGGATTGTTTGGTGAGTTTCGTGGGCTAATTACTTTACGTTCATGGACTCCGGATACACACCTTCAGGAGTACATTGTTCCTTTCACATGTGTACACCTCACACTTTTTCTTCTCTAGGTAGGGATAGCAATGGATTTTAGCCCTATTTGCTCAGTGTACATTACTTACTGTTACAACCCTCACACAGGGCATTGTTGTATGGGTGTTAGTTCCATTCACAGCATCTTACCATCCCTATTTTTGGGCATAGGTCATGGGTTCAGACCCATTTACAGAAGTTAACCATAGCTAACCTCCCTTTCGTCTAGGGGTAGGTCTTGGGTTTCAGTCCCATCTTCTCTTACATGGATATCCTCACACAGGGTATGTCTTATGGATTTAGTCCCATTACTACATTGCTTAGTAAGTGACCTCTACACAGAGATTTTCCGCACACAGGCCATCGTTTCATGGGTCTTAGTCCCATTCACAGTAGTTCCTCACCCCTTTGCCTTGGGGTAGGGGTCGGTCATGGGTTTATATCCCATCTCCTCATACATCATTACCCTTACATAGGGTGGATCTCATGGGTTTCAGTCCCATTTGCTGCTATTTTCTCACAATGTTAAACTTATTTAATGTCATGGGCAAAAAGGTGTCCCCCTAATGCTTTAAGGGCCAAGAGGAGGGGGAAAGGATCAATACATATCAAGAACCTCTTATCCGGCCTCCCTTATTTACATTTGGGTAATGACTAATCACAATTTATTCTCACAGCAGTAGAATCTTAACACACAATTGATTAATCTTTTTTAAAAATGTTTAATATATATATATATATAAAAATGTTATTTTTGTTTTCAAACATTTTAACCCCTTCACTGCGGGGGCTATTTGCGCCGCAGTGCTAAGGGGGTGGGGCGGCCGCATGCTGGTGACGGAACCGCTCCGTCACCAGCGTCGGTGGCGCTGTGCTTATGACGGAGCGGTTCCGTCATGGCCCGCCCCGCTCAATGGAACGCTCAGCGCAGGCGCGGAATTCGCTCCGCGCAGGCGCTCCGAGCGGGCCATGACGGAACCGCTCAGTCATCAGCACAGCGCCACCGCAGCTGATGACGGAGCGGTTCCGTCATCAGCAGGCAACGGGTTAAAATGCAATTATATAAACATCATAATCATTGCATAAGGTAACATTTCTGTATTATTCGGACAAAATTAAAGAAAAACATTTTTTTGCACCATTTGCAAGCAATATATGTACAGTGACCCCCAAATTCAACTCCTCATCCCTCCATTCACTCCTATCATGCTACTCATACATACCAACTATCATACCACATAAAAAAACTACATTTCGACCAAATTGACTATGGAAAGACCGCAGAAGATGTAAATCTCTGCCTTCTCATATAAATGACGATCCATCATAGAATTAGAGATCCTATTAAACTTTAAATAAATAGGTTTCATACAGAGAAAGCCTTTCTATCCAACCCGCAACGGAAAGTGTGGGAAAGTTGTGGGATTACCGGGTGTCACAAATTAACTACCACCCAGGTCTCCCGACACAAATGTTACCTCATTTGTGTGGGTGAGCCAAGTGCATGCAGGTTATCAGTCACAAAACGACCTAGTTTTGCAAGTGGGTCACCTGCATTTTTGGTCCCAAGCTCAGCGGCCATCTAGGGAAACCTACTAAATCCAGACATTTCTGAAAACTAGACACCCAGGGGAGTCCAGGAGGTGTGGCTTGCATGGATCTCCCAATGTTTTCTTACCAAGAAACCCCTGCCAGCCTTAAAAATTTAGCTAAAAAGAAGTCATACTTTCCTCACATTTATGTGTGGAAAAGTTGTGGGATTAGATGGCCAGCACAAATTTACTACCATCCAGGGTTCCCCCGGTCTCCTGAGACAAGATGATCCTCTAGAACACCCCCCTCCCCTCCCCCACCCACCCAAACAATTCACAGGGCAGCATTAGAGTCTGGTTGCTCTGGGCACAAAGCAAAGACTAGTACTTTCAAGAGGGGCATATAGTCCGCCCTGATGATCATTCCATTACCTCAATATTTTGACCCATTTTTTTAGACTGCCTCTGCTCTCATAGAACATTCTTTCTGCCAGCATGCACCAATCCATGTCTTGATTCCAATCACAGAGTTGTGGCGCTAGTTCTCCCCCCCCCCCCTCTCCACACATGCGCAATATTGCACTTGGCCACCATTAACCCCAATGTCATCCTGATCTGGTCCATACATGTAAGGTCAGTTGCTTTCCAGACATTCAAGAGACACCACTTCACAGAGGCCTTAATGTTGCTCCCACATCATGTGGAAAAACGTGCCCACTTCTCTTCAGTTCCTAAGGCACAGTGCAGTCATTGCCATGTCCATCTTCACCATAGTAGTGCATGCATATTAGCATCTGTGTAGGATTCGTAGATGCACTAGGCCCTACCTAGACCTTCTAGTTACCTCCTACTGGGATGGCAAGGCATCAGGCCACTCGTCGTCCTCCAGGCATTCAAGGTCTAGCTCCCAATGTTCCTAGAGCTAGGCTAGTGTGTCAAGTGAGTTATTAATCAGTTTACGATAAGTAAGGGACATTGCCTTTTGGCCATGTGATTATCTCATCTATCCTCGATCAGTGAGGATTCGGGGGCTTCTCTCCCTTTGGCAGCGCCTTTCACAATGCTTGACGTATTTGCAAGTATCAGTAGGTTTAAGTGTGTTTCAGTTCGCAGACCACAATTTGAGTATCAACTGGATCACTCCTTCAAGTCCCAGCAAGTTTGAGAAAATGATCTACACAGGATCTCTATTAAGCTCTGGTTATTCCATACGTTGTGCAAAGAGCTTTTAAACGTTGAAATGATTCACATCTATCTTTTAAAATGTATTCCCAGTCATGAGTGGACACAGTGAGCCTGGCTGAAATAGCGTTTTTCCAAAGACATTGATTTGTGGTTTGGTGGAAAGGGTCTTCAAAAGAAAACTCTTTGAATGAGGTATTGAAAGTTGGAACTATGTGCACAAGTCATGAGAAAGATTTTCAAGTTGCTCCGCGCTAAAACGCAAACAAGCATGGTTAAACTCAAAATGTAGGTGGGTGGATATTGTGTCGGTCACTGGAGAAAGACAGGTGTTTACCTGAACCCAAGTTTGTCCTTGTCCTCACAGATGTACGACAAGGATCTCCTACACCTGCGTTGTTAATTTGGCGGGCGATAACTAAAAGGTATAGTGGCTACAAGTCTAAGAAAGAGTTTTCAGCAAGTTAAGGGGGCACGAAATGCTAGACCGAGTACATTCCACAGGGTCTTTAATTTGGATTCTAGGTGCCAACAAAGTGGCTGCAAAATGGGACAGACATGCTGTCCACTCCAGAGAAACATTGTCAATGACTTCTAGAAAGCAGGAAGACCAGCATTGAGAGATGTATTGTAATCATCCAAACACACCTCACTGCTCTGGATTTAAACCTATACACTAAAGTCACATTTTATTTTTTTGGAGCAGTCTCTCCCTTGGTTACACCCATTCCTCCTTGGTGGACCCGATCACCTGATTGGGTTTTGTTTGCCAATATTCTTACACAGTACAGTCTTCTCTCTCTCTGTCACTTGAACAGATGGGCCTCAAACACTACAAATCCATGTGCGACTGCTTATTGTGACCACAACAATCACTCCCCTGAGCAACCCACAACTTCAGACCTCCTCCTTTTTCACCTCTCACTTCAACTGTCCCATCCGCCAGATTTACCCTTTGCTCCCCTTTTCCATTCCACACACAGAGCACCGAGTCTTAGCCTACCCTGCCCTCCTCCCTCTCCAACTTTTCCTTTCTTCACTTTTATACACACACATGACCCCTTAGTCTAAGGGCAATTCTGCAATCCCCTTTCCATTTGTGCATCATCTCAGCACCCCCACGCTATTCCCTAACCCTTAAGCCTTCATTCCTCTCTGCACCACTCCATGCTGGCCCCAATCAATCCCCTAATCTCTTCTAACACCTGTTCACAGAAGCTCCTGAGACCCACAAACACACCACCTCACCCTTGCACAAGCACACCTAGATTTCTACACATATTAAGCTTAGGCCCAACACCACCAATGTAAATTCTAACTTGCTAGGCTTTTCTCACTGATCACAAACCTGAACTAGTCTTCATGCATGACAAATATGTTACTGGGGGATGATTAAGCTAACATTTTTTACGAAGCAATACTTTGCTACTATTACATCACCTTCTAGAACCAAATTAACAATAGGGTGAGGGGCTTGTTTTAGTCCAAACTCTGTTACTAACACCCCCCACCTTGATTTTACACCCCGCAATGTGAATATCTCCTTTTAATGTGGACTTTCCTTACCCAAATTCCCTTCTTCTTCCTGATATTCTACTGATGACTGTCCAAACCTGCCTTGCGCGACACCCTCTGTCACTTCTTCCTTGGAGATTTCAAGATCAGTTACGACCTCAAAGACTGCAGTGCCACAAACCTGATCCTACCCTCTCTTGCATCTTTGACCTCCACCACTGCATCTTGAATGCAGCCACAAACACACTGGATGTGATCTCCACCTCATCAAGCTTTTAGTGTTCATCAGCCTTCCAAACCTCTCTGGACTGACTACTAGGCAGCATCCTTTTACATTTAGACACCTTCTATAGAAGCATTATTCACTAATAACGGCACTACCACCCGCCCCACTGGGGTACTCAAATTCTATTGGGGTATATACCCCCTTTAAAATACACATTTAAACAAGCATTTGCAATGCAATAGGTCTCGCATTAATTAAGTTTGAGCTATTGGCACTGCTAAATATTGCAACACCAACTGCAACAAAAGTCTATAATTTGTAGGCCACAAAAAGTGTATTTATTTTTGTAGCAATGGTGGCATGCTGCACTTTAGATGAATAGGTTTAAAAGTAAAATGCGTCATACTGAGATTGCTTCAATAGTTAATTGTGGATGCGTTAACAATTGATGTGTGCACGGATGGCTGTTGGTGTGTGTGCCTGTAGAAATTGTGCACTGATGGCCGGTGGTGTGTGTGCCTGGTGAAGGCGTGCACCGACGGCTGGTGGTGTGTGCCTGGTGAAGGCGTGCACTGACGGCTGGTAGTGTGTGCCTGGTGAAGGCGTGCACTGACGGCTGGTGGTGTGTGCCTGGTGAAGGCGTGCACTGACGGCTGGTGGTGTGTGCCTGGTGAAGGCGTGCACTGACGGCAGGTGGGGTGTGCCTGGTGAAAGCGTGCATTGACGTCTGGTGCTATGCGCCTGGTGAAAGCGTGCATTGACGTCTGGTGCTATGCGCCTGGTGGAAGCGTGCAATGACGACTGCTGGTGTCTGTGTCTGGTGAAATTGTGCACTGACGGTGAGGTTGTATGTGTGGGTGTGTGTGGTTGTGGGTGTGTGGTTGTGGTGTTGTATGTGTGGTGTTGTATGTGTGGTGTTGTATGTGTGGTGTTGTATGTGTGGTGTTGTATGTGTGGTGTTGTATGTGTGGTGTTGTATGTGTGGTGTTGTATGTGTGGTGTTGTATGTGTGGTGTTGTATGTGTGGTGTTGTGTGTGTGGTGTTGTGTGTGTGGTGTTGTGTGTGTGGGGTTGTGTGTGTGGTGTTGTGTGTGTGGTGTTGTATGTGTGTGTGTGGTGTTGTATGTGTGTGTGTGGTAGTGTGTGTGTGTGTGTGGTAGTGTGTGCGGTTGTGTGTGCGGTTGTATGTGTGTGGTTGTGTGTGTTTGTATGTTGGACATATTGTAAGTGCATGTGGAGTGTTGCCAACTGTGGGGAAAGGGAGTATCACAGACGGAAGCCCTCGAGCATCGCCCAGCCACAGTAGCACCCCCGAGATTGAACACAATAGCGAGGCTTTGTTATCAGTGGAGAAAGTGCACACAGGACAGTGCACAGAGGTGGTGCATCCAGGGCAGTGCACACAGGACGTGCACACAGGGCAGTACACATGCGACAGTGTTCAGAGGTGGTGCATTCAGGGTAGTGCACGCAGGACCATGCACACAGGAAGGTACACAGGACGATGCACTCATGACGTTGCACACATACTGTTGCACACAAGCCAGTGCACACAGGACAATGAACACAGGAGGGTGCCCACTGGCGGCTGGTGTGCAGCTCTTGCAACTGACCGGCTGCATGCGAGCTAAATGTACCAAGTCTGAAGTGCGACTGGGGAAGAGGAGGTGGGCGGTGAGCACGGGGCCAAGGTTGTATGTCTTACACTGAATAACCTTGCCTCCAAGATGAAGCATTCTGTCTTTTAATGTGCTAATTACTGACTCACTTATAAGAGAGATTGAAAGAAACTGCTTAGTCCGCTTTAGCCAGAAATGTAGACACTAAAAACTGTGCCCCCACCTACACAGACACACAACGGAAAGGTGCTGCACGCAAAGCCAATAAGTCTCGCATTTGGGGCTTAAAAAGTGTTTAGCTAGAGTTATTGGTTTAGCCAATGTGTTTAAGCTGTAAGGGCTGAGACACTGTTAAGCTGCCCAGCAAGTCCTAATTCAATAAACACAAGCATTTGCAATGCAATAGGTCTCGCAGTAATTAAGTTTGAGCTATTGGCATTGCTAAATATTGGAACACGAATTGCAACAAAAGTCTAAAAAAATGTGTATTTATTTTTGTAGCAATGGTGGCATGCTGCGCTTTACATGAATATGTTTAAAAGTAAAGTGCGCCATACTGAGATTGCTACAATAGTTAATTGTGGATGCGTTAACAATTGATGTGTGCACTGATGGCTGGTGGTGTGTGTGCCTGTAGAAATTGTGCACTGATGGCTGGTGGTGTATGTGCCTGGTGAAAGCGTGCACTGACGGCTGGTGGTGTGTGTGTGTGCCTGGTGAAAGCGTACACTGACGGCTGGTGGTGTGTGTGTGTGCCTGGTGAAAGCGTGCACTGACGGCTGGTGGTGTGTGTGTGTGTGTGTGTGTGCCTGGTGAAAGCGTGCACTGACGGCTGGTGGTGTGTGTGTGCCTGGTGAAAGCGTGCACTGACGGCTGGTGGTGTATGTGCCTGTTGAAGAGTGAGAGTGAGTGAGTGAGTGAGTGAGTGAGTGAGTGAGTGAGTGAGTGAGTGAGTGAGTGAGTGAGTGAGTGAGTGAGTGAGTGTGTACACACAGCATGCCGGAATCGGAGCACGTGTTCACGCGCGTCTCCCTTTTGGCTCCTTGTAAGCAGAGCCGACAGCAATAGGTCTCGAGCTGCGACAGGGCTTTCGCCCTGTATCGCAGGTGCGAGGCCTAAAAACTCTTCCTCACACTACAAAATTTACCATCCTCTCACTACCGCTTCATCATACACATAAAGACCTCTTGCAAAGACTCCGCTCGTGGGTGTCCGTCGGGCATTGTAGCACCGGCCCGACGAGTATCTTGCCCAATGATGAAGAATGACACCTTTCATGGTGTGTGAGGGCACTGGCTCCTACTTGGAGCACTCTCCCGTACTGGAACACTAGTATTGCATCATTCATCCCCTCTCTCCTATCTTTATATGAACAGCACAATCCCAATTTTTTTTAACAGTCTACTGATATTTGGAGCAGGTGTGCTGGACCTTTATAAAAGCTCCTGGTTTGGAGTGAAGCATAAAGCAACATATGATGGCTGAGCCTATGGGCTACATTCACTGGTTGGAGACAAGGAAGAAGTTACAAATCAGAGACGCTGCCAGCTGCTGACTCTTGAGTTGTTTTTTAACATCGCGCAAACTCTACCTGGAGGTATCAGAGCACTTCACACTTGCACTAGTTGCGTTACAGACGGACACACTAATTTAGTTAGACACGGGGAAGATTACGTGATTTGCCCACAATCACAGGATTGTCCCTGCCCAGACTCAACCCCTGTTCCCCAGCTTCGAGGTAGACCACTAAAGATGCTATTCTTTTGGGGTGTCCGCACTTTCTATACGTTGACGAATATCATTCACTCTATGCTTCTTTATGTGTCTCTATACACGTACGTCAAGTGCCGCAGCAAGGTAACTTGCTCGACAATCTACGCCCATGGTTTGTTTCGGCCCCCCACCTTTCAGCTGGTCAGTGGAATGAGCTGCCTCGGCCCAAAAATGATGGCCCATCTTTAACATCCCATTGAAAAGCACAGCATTAAATTGCATAGATAGGTTCGTAGAACACAGCTGAGATGTGACCACATTGAACTACAGTTGCGCTCTCCAAATATGTGCGACTTAACTCAACTGTGCTATTGACTGCTCTTATACGGAGAGCGCTCTTTCATTGTTCTCTCCCATCACTGTCAAAGTACACGACTCTCTTCCATGATACTCTCTGTTGTGGTTCATTCACCCTTGCCCTACATTTCCGATGGACAACAACCAACCTCTCCTATGTCCGTCTACAAAGATGCCCCCTTTATTGCTCCCGCTGACCTATCCATGCCTCTCACCCCAAGAGCTCACCTCCTCGCTGGGGCGCAGCTGTCGGGGCTCATGATCGGAACCGAAGGCTCACTGTGGCTTCCCTTTGATACTGTGTTCAGTCCCTCGCCCTGCGGTGGTTCGCTGGTCCTTCTCCACGCGTCCTCTGGTCCCCGCGGCTCGTCCTCCTCTGCTCGGTCTTCAGCGCGTCCCTCAGTTCTCCTATATGCCCTGGCAGCTGCGGGGGCGGTGCCGCAGCAACTCTATAAGGAGCCCCGGGGCAGAGTCAGAGAAGGAGGCGCTCCAGAGTGCTGTGTAACCGTGACTGGTACCGAGCCTTCGAAAGCGACGAGGGACAAGGTAAACACACCAGCCAGACCGGCGACAGTGAAGAGTGACTCAAGAAGAGTACACTGACAGCCAGGGTCAGCAACACTGAGGAGGGTCTACGTCGCTCCCACGTTTTCTGTATGTGTATGTGTGACTTCAGTTTTTTTTGCAGTGAACGAACATGCCTTGTATGAGACTTTGGCACGAGTAAAAGAAGCAATTATCGTTATGTCATAAGACAGGGATGACATCTGACCCCTTTCTGCAGAAGTCAATAGTGTGGAACAAAAAGCGCACGCACACAAAATTTAAAAAAGGGGCGGGAACAGGATACTGAATCCAACCCCTCCAGTACTCCCTGACCTGCATCATGGTTGCCAAGGCAATATTTCTAAAAATATTGTCATGCTACCGTAAGGCAGGTCATGGA
Organism: Lissotriton vulgaris; assembly: GCF_964263255.1. Lineage (NCBI taxonomy): Eukaryota > Metazoa > Chordata > Amphibia > Caudata > Salamandridae > Lissotriton > Lissotriton vulgaris. The sequence goes on along the minus strand of NC_141693.1, from coordinate 1,058,433,316 downwards.
GTCCTCGAGAGGCGGGATCCAGAGCAGACAAATCTGCTAAACAGGAGCTTTTTCCAATGGCAGGCCTCCGTTTCCAGAGGCCTGCCAATGGAAAAAAGGGGCGTGGCTTCACGCCATACTGAAATCCCCTGCTCACAATATCTCTTTGCCTGCAGCAGGGCATGCCCTGCAATGCAGGCTTCGACCTAAAAAACAATCCTAGTAAAAAACGGTGTGTTTCTCCTGTAAGTATTACATTGCCTGAGTACGTTTTGTTCTTAATTATAAATAAATTCCTATCACACTATCATGCCAGCTAAGCACAGTCCGAAGTATGTATTGAATATAAACTGTAAGTGCAATCAGCAGTGTGTGTTCATTTCCAAAAATCGTTTCTTATATAAAAATTCCAATGGTTGGGCATGGGTAGTTCTACAATATGAACATATTTAGAAACCTCAATCCTGTCAGCTAAGCACTTTCACAAACATATATTTAAAATGAATCACAGTATCCAAATGGCCCTTTAGCAAATGGAGGAGATACCGTGATATTACGTGTGAAAAGCTAAAAGGGCTGGCACAACGTCAGTGTCACAACAAGTTCTGCTTTATGTGGAGTAAAATGCCATAATTATACTAGCCTTTTGCAAATTTTGTGCAAAGTATACAGTATACTAAAATGCAAACAATGTACCATCCACTGACAGCATGCCAGCCCTTTGAGCGTTTCAGACAGACATAATATGTACTCCTTTTGATAAAACAAGCTTAGACGAGGTGTAAACATGTAAAATGTGGTGGTGTTCATTAAAAAGAAACCATGTCGCACTACACCCTATTCAACATCTGGTGTAATATGAAATTGCAGAGGTCATAAGAAATCGAAGGGCTTTAACAGTCAATGTCTCACAAAACAAGTTGCAGTGAATTGCAGCGCTGGGAGGAGGGCTGATTCTGCGGAGCGCGTTAAGTGGCAGAGGGGGGCAGAGCATTCCTTTGAAGTCTGAAGCTCCCGGCGGGTCTGATGCGATGATGCGAGGCGGCTTGGGGGGGGGGGGGGGGGAGTGGGGGGAGCAAATGGCAAGAGCGAGTGTATGGGAACATGCACTGTCAGTAATCCGCCTGCCAAAGCCCTTGGTTTCAAGAGTTTTTTCAACTGCTATAAACTCGCCTATTAATCCCTGCGGGATAGAATAGGCGAGCCCTAAAAAAGAATGGATATTAATAGCTGGCAATGAGTTTCCAGGATTTCTGTAAATAACCAATACTATATGGTCTCTAGTCATAATAGGTAGATTTGCTACTTTCTCATGCAGTAAGGCTTGCTCTCATAACCATTCACTTGGTCTGCCTATAAATCTAAAAAAAGCATCCCAGGTCTCCTATCAATATAATGGTATATCTGTTGTAAATAACCCTCAAAGCAGAATCCGACAGATGAACACAATAAGCAAATTCTTCCACTTTTAATATTAGAGATCCAATAAGATATCTTTATAAAAAAGAAATTGTGCTCACCTGATAGGCGTTAAGAAATGTGTAGAAACAGATAGATGGCAAACAATCAGGACCCAGACGTACACGCTTGGTAGCTTCTTTCATGTTCATTATTTTATCTAGTTTATCTGAATCTTTCAGCTCTGGAAGAGGAATCCTAAACCCGAAAAAATGAAGAATTCAATAACCATTTACATTCCACAAACTAAAAGAAGGAATGCCAAAAATCTGATAGGATATTTAAATGCCAATTTGGTGCTATGAAAGCTACTACCGATTTGAAAATATTTAACAACTCTGGGAGGAAGTTTGGAGATGAACAAGGGATTTGATGGAGCAGACATGAAGTTAGGTGCTCTAGGAACTATGACACACTGGTGAAACATGCGGCATCGCCCATTCCAGGGGCACTGTAGCCACAGAAGAGTGGGGGAACAGTTGGAGAACTGAAGGGGGTCTGGAGGATTGTTTCCCATAGATCAGGTGCAGCTAGTAAGTGGGATATTTGCTCACTTTACTGCACGGTTGTGGATTTTTCAAGATCGATGCATTACTAGTTTGAGACACCAAGCTGGATAGAAGGTTGAAAGCCTCATGCATGAAAATTCAGTGTACACACGGAACATTTCAACACGGTAGGCACAGGGGAGTTTATTCAAAGACACTTGGTTGGAGTGGAACCTCCGGATGCTTTGAACTGGAGGACATCACATTAAGCAGGAGTTGAATGCACATGTTGGCCTAAAGCAGCAGTCTTCAGACTAGCGGGCCTTATGTAATCGGGGGTGGATGGGGGCTCTAGCCAAATGAAGCATTACGCTGATAGCAGTGCTTTGTTTTAATCGGGAAAACAATGAGCATTAGTAAGCCCTCTGTAATGGCCCACCATCAATACATTTTATCATTTCTATCCTAGCTGGGAGTATGTGTTGAAGGGGAAAGGACTCCAAATATTCTGCAAAACTCCCATCCCCATTTCTAATAATCATACTATGGATACTTTTACATGTTAGGAAGGCATACCAGACCAGCATAGTATGTTTGACATTCATGTATTTGGTTGCATTTTTAAAACGGTAACAGAATTTAGCTGCAATGTTTAAACGTACCTGTTTAAATATGCCAAGACGTACTGCAACATTGGCAATTCAACAGAATGAGGGTGAAAAAAATCTGAGGGGGGCCCGATGAGTTGATTGATTTCACTGGGGAGGTGAGCAGCATTAAAAACGTGGAAAACCACTGGGCTAAATGAATCCTATCCAGCCAAATGGTAGAGAGGACAGATAGGGAATAAAGGAACCTGGTAGACATTATGCTATAAATTGAGTTAACAAATGGGTACAGCTGCTGGTTCGCCAGTTTGGGTGCGGACAAGGAATAACCCAAATCCCTCAGAAACGCACTTAACCTATGGCATGAATTTGGCACTATCAAATAAATCTCTTTTCTAGGGTATTACAATTTTTTTTGACAGAGGTGGGATGGAGAGCACAGCTTTAAATACAGAAAAGTATTGCAATGCATTGTTTTACACAGAGGTGACTGCAATAGAACTAAACCCATTTCAGGCTTTCTTGCTTGTGATAGACTTTATTTCACTTGCAGGATATATTTTAGGAATAGGCTTTCAAAATGCCGCAGCATCCTTCATGATTCTACTTTAAACATAGGACTGGCTTGCTATGCTTTACACTGCATATATTAATTTTGATACTACAAAAAATACTGCTGAATACAGATGTAGTCTATATTAGTCCCTATATGTGCCCTCATGCCTCACTAAAATTCTTTAAATCAAGCAGAATAAGTCACCTCAGCCCCCACCAACCATATATTACCTTCACCTTTCATTAAAGAGTACATTTACGTCAAAGTGCACATTTTCATTCCTTAAGTTACTCTAGTTATTTCAATTTATATCGTAACTGATATTCCCCTCAACACAACATATATAGTCCATGCCTTATGTTTCTTAGGTTTGGCACGTGAAGACAAAATGACAACAGTAAAGGAACAATTCAAGAATGTATACAACAAAGTTTTTCAGGGCAACTTAAATAGGACTCCACAGAAAATGAAACGACAAAATCAGTAAAACGTTCACAAAAATAACTTTTCCGTTACTAGATTAATTTAAGTAATACAAATGTGCACTCTGACTCAAACCGCTGTGTACTCTTAAATGAAAGGATGAATGAAGTCTGTGGTTGCTGGGCTTCCCTTATTCTGCTTGATTTAGAATGGCCCCTCATCCACAAACCCTTAATTGGATCAAAAATCATCGAGTAACCGGTCACTAAAATTCTTTAGCATGCTTCATTTAGCCTTTTAGAAAATAGGTTTGTTGCCATGGGAGTGGGGGTCAGGAGGCACGGATGAAATTAGATTATGCAGCGAGGAAGTGTGCTGCATGATAAAGTTTGACGATCAGTGATATACAGCCTTGGCATACAGTTGCAGCACTTGGTTAGGGGCAGTTTTCTTAGCTTCTGGTGTTGGCATCAGGAGTAAGGACCAGAGAACCAAAAACCTTCTTCTGGTGGAAGGACTGTGGGAAAGAACCACAGGAATCCTGCCAAAATTCATGCCAAAGCAACCAGAAGAGGTCAGACCAGAAGCCAAGGTAAAACCATCAGTGTTGGAAGAAATTAGGGAGAGATCTGTTCCTGCGGGTGGTCCTCAGGGGTCAGATAGAGCCCACTGGGGTTTGAGTTAAAGTAGGACATCATGAAGGTAAGATGGCTGAAACAGTTGTGTGCACAAGGGAGTGGGGATAGTCCAGACAAAATATCCAGAAGAGACAGAGTTCTGAGAAGACGCATCAGAGGTACTGGCAGATGGTGGTGGCCCTAAAGCTGGGAATGCATTGGAAAGTCTGCTGCAGCGTTCTACCCACGTAATGCTTGAAGAAGCAGGAGTATGGTGAAGTCAATCTCAGATCGGATGCTCTTGCCCAACAAGTTCCTGACATGAAAGGCAAACTCAACTAGAGCTGGGGCTTCAACTTCTGATTCTGCATGTTAAGTTCAAAAGCAATACATTCTAATGGTTTGGGATCTTAATTGCATGCACCTTCACTATAATCACAGCTCTGCTCTAGAAATGACAAAATAAACACGGCTGCTGCTAATGTTTTCAAAGAGGAAAACGATCAACTCACTCTAAAAGGATTTAGTACTTGTCATTTACCACACACCTGCGTGAACAACAATATTAATCAACAGAGTTAAAGATTTTACAATGAATATCCAAACCAATAATGATTCAGCAGATGGATGGGCTGCAATGGCTCATGGAAGGTTAGGGAACAAGAACTTCAAGCTATACAAAATAGCATCAATCAAAAGCAAATTGTTCTTTATATTGCTGTTTGGTGCTCCAAACAACCTGAATAGTGATGGTTCCTCAAGTCTGGGGCACGTTTAATATGTTTTGCTCTAAGCTACAAGAACATTTTGTTTAAGCCAACACACACAAAACCTGAAATCAACATTAGACTTTGCTTGAATTACAATTTTCCCTTACTCAATTTTCAAATCAATGTGGACAGAGGTCAGGAAGCTTACAGGTGCTGTTGGTACAAATTTTGCCAGTGAATCCAAACTTTTAATGTAAAACTATAAAGAATGTTAATCTGGACAAGTTATCAAGACAAGTATGCTTATTTAGCAATGCAGAAAAATAGAGCAATAGGCAAAGTTTTGCCATCAGACAAATGACACACATTTGAAAGGTGGGGCATAGGAGATACACCATGGGTTTCATCCAACTAAAGCTCTTGACGCTCACCTTGTTTGAAGAGGAGCATTAGGGTCTTGCTTCTTGCTTTTTGATCCCAAACTATCTTTTTTTGGCTTTTTCTTCTTCGGTTTGCCTTCTTCATTCTCGCCTTCTTCATCTTCATCATCCAGCGGCACTTCAATCTCTGGCTCTTTCAATAACCCAAAGAAAACCTACAAGTTAAAATGACAAAGAATTCACCACATTGGATAAAAAAATGCCTCTATTGAATAAACTGTATGGTCCACCCTCCAATTCCATGCACAAAAATATAAATGACAGTCTTGATTACTGAGAGGCAATTCATTACCTATCTTGGTCAAGTAACTAAAAATTAGAAGAAAAAAAAAATAATAATTTAAAAAAACAACGTTTTAGATAGAGCGGACGCGGGTAGTTTTAAATAATAGGCTTTATTATTAACTGATGTAATGGTACTTGATTTATCAACATCAGAAGGATGAAAGCCAAGGCAGGTTTCTGCCAGGATTCGAACTTGCAAACTCGAAAAGATGTAGTAGTACATACTGAACTTGCACGCAGATTTGTTTAGAATCCCGGATCCAACATGGAATTCTAATTGTACATAATTTCTTTCCTGGAGGAACCTCGGGGTGGTGGTGGTGGTGGTGGTGGTGGTGGTGGTGGTGGTGGTGGTGGTGTGCGAACAGGTCAGAAAAGAAAAATTGGATGTGCTTTTTACCATTTGGTTTTTCCATTTGGTAAATCTGAAACTGCTTACTGTTCCTCATCTTGATCTGTGAAACTTGAAATCATGAAGTAAAACTGCCATGGCAAATACAGCAATTATGAGTTAACTATGCAAATCTGGAGAACTAATACCAGTTGATTCTACTGGGGACTCAAACAGCCCAGTAGTATTTTAAAACTAAACGGAATGAGAAAAACATGAAAATCTGTGAATGTCTGCAATTTGAAGGTCCATCAGGAAGAACAATAAAGAGGACCACTTTTCCAGAAACTGTTGAGGACTCCTTCATATGCAACACATTCCAATTTATGAAATGCAGGAAAAGCGGTCTAAAGCCCAACAAAGAATCTAACATGCTTACATTAAGTTCTTGAGTAGGATGTTATAGTCTGCCTAATCAACATTCCAATTGAGGTCTAGTGAACTTTATACTCCAAGCACTCCCAAAGCATCAGGACACTACTTAATACTGTAAAATTACCACACACGGCCCGGACTTACCATTTGTCATTGAAACATGCGTATCCCCTTCCTCTCAGCCTTCTTTTGACATACTTATACCAACAGACTACAAAAACTGTTGTTAGTACGGTTATCATCCAATAACTCATCGCACTCATGCAGCTACACTACATCACAAACGTATTCCTAGGAGGGCCTACTATCACTTGGAACATCAACAAAAACACCTTGAGAGCAAAATTAAAAAACCTATGCAAACTACACAACCTCACTCAAATTAACACCACAACTACTCACTCAAATGGCAGCTCAATAGACCCAATTATAGCTAATCACAAAATCATCACTCTGCAAGATCCTGATCTATGTATCAACAACTCCCTAATAACAAGAAGACAACAAAGCCCGTTAAAATCTGGACCAGACCCATGAAAATATCCTTGTAGATGAATTCTCTAAGTAGCTCAGCCTCCTCTTACCATCCATAGTATTCACAGTATTCAGTCTGCTGACTCCATAACTAAATACCATAAAGACTCAGCCAAGAAAATTATAAATAAGCTACCAACCTCAAGGCTAAAATCAGTGACTAACAACCCTCAATAACCCTGGGTATTCCAATGAATTAAACACCAGCAAGAGACATACAAGAAAACGTCTGAAATACTGGATACAATACGAGGCCCCTGAAGCCATTGCCACCCTAAGAAAACAAAGGAAAGCACAAAACACCTCGTCAGAACGAAATCTACCTGCCGCATAAATCCAAAGCAATCAGCTGACCAGAGTGCTGTCATTTTTTTTTAAAAACTGACAATCTACAATGTAAAACGGTGGCAAATACTATAATCTTTTCTATTCCAAACAGATACTTCACTGCTCGTCTTTCTTTCCTCTAGATCAGATCACGATCATCTCCTCAATGAGCCCCTCTACTCAGAAGCCCTATACTAGAATCTAGAATTGAAACAGTTGCTGCAAATATTGCCCCTTTCAACTCTTTTCTAGAAGATAACACCTTTCCCAGAAAACACTCACATCTAGCCAAATATCTCCCCTTCTCGTACAAGCAATCTCTGACCCAGAGAACCATGACAATTTTAGACCCATTACCAAGCTACCCTTTTCAGGAAAAATAGAAAAAGTGATTCCAAGCTAACTGGTGAACCACATATCAAACCACAACCTCCTCAAAAAACTCCAATCTAGCTTCAGACCCAAATGTAGCAATGAGGCAGCCTCCCTACAAATTATATATAATATCCAAAAATACAACATTACAGATCTAAAGGAATCAGCAGGCTTGCATTTCTATCTGAAGCCTTCATCACCATCAACCACAACACACTGTCTTTTATGCCCATCTAAAATGGGCATAGAAAAAAATTACTAAATTGCACTGAATCTTTCTTATCGACAAGAACAATATCTGTCACCTACAACCTTTTCCAGATCTTCTCCCTTCCCAGTTAAACAGAGTACTTCAAGGCTCAATCCCACTACCACGTATCTTCAACTTCTAATAAAGCTGCTTACACTACACTAATGCACCTTATATCTCAGAATTTCTAGTCCTACAGATAGCAAATATCTCCAGTAGCGGCTGGTGTGCTTGGACAGGGGTTAGGGTAGATTGGCACAAGCTCCCAGAATGCCCTGCGGTCAACCCTGAAGCTGCTTTCATGTATGAGCGCATATTCAGGATTGGCCTGGGCACCCTCGATTTGCGCTCCAGGACAGACTAGGAGTCTACGGCTGCTCTCTCCAACCCAGCCGCATTGCTGGGTTGGAGAGAGCTTTCACTGTGCATGGTGATTTGGCAGGCATGAGACGGCCGGCCAAATAGTCATATCCAGTGAAGGGAGTGCACCTACCACTTCCCTCAGTGCCTCTCCACCCCCCCCCCCCACACAGGCCCTCCCCAAAAACTCAGCAGGAAAGGGGGGAAAACAAGCATTTGCAATACAACAGGTCTCGCATTTACAAGAGTTTGAGCTATTGGCATTGTAACCTTTCCTCACTATTTAAACATATAACACAAATGTACTTTATCGATGCCAGAACATTGATAACTAGCATTTTAAGATAGAGGACACCAATCTTGTGGCAGTAAATAAAAAGAAAGTTAAATAGAAGAAAGGACACCCCTCTTAAGTGTATTTATATATTTTTAGGACTGTGATACGAGGGACAGCAGCACAACAGAGGAGTGAGTGGGGAGAAATAGGATGAGCAGTTGGGAGTTTGGGGAGGGCGAACAATGGAGTTGCTTAAGGCAGGGAGAGCACAACATTCATGGAAAAAAATGGCAGGAGTTTGTGGGAAACAACAGACATGGAGGAGAAGCACCAGAGGAGAAAGAGAACAATCCAATTCATCCATTCACTGTCATGCAGCGTTAAAAGAAAAAAAGTAATTCCCTGAATGAATGAATGTGAGCAGTGAAAGGATACATGTCCTCTAATAAAAAAAGAATGGTAGCTGGGAGGCATCAAGCCTATTGTGGGAGAAACATGGCGGCAGTAGGCTAGCTGCCGCGGTACTCCGCTCCAAGTCACGGGCAGAGTCTTTGAATACAGCGGTCGCAGGAGAGGATGAATTACACGAATTAAGCGGGATAGTCTAAGGCACATCAAGAGGCACAAAGTTTTTACCTGTGGAGTTGCTTATGGCGGAATTTGACTGAGAGGTTTTTCCCGTTTTCCCCTCCAGTATGCTGGGTGCTGTTCTAGGCGGCGGCGCGGTTTCCTTCCATGTCGATGTGCCTAGTCTCGGTGGGCGTGGTGGTGTCTGATCCGGCGGCTATTGGTGTTAATGCTGCGGATTTTCTGGGGCAGATGCGGACGGGCTTGTGGCCGTGGAGTCGGGCCGCCCTGGAGCTCTGTCGAGGTAGGCAGATGCAGAGTCTCTGGAGAGATTCTCGAGCTGGTGCTGGTGGCTCTCCTGTCTCCACCAACGCCACAGCATCGGCGACGTCAACAGAAGCTGGGAGAGAGGGGAGATAACCGGAGACACTGCTCTCGCTGTGGAGGTGAAGTGTAAAGAGGAGGGGGGGCAGGCGTTGGGGGTTCAACCTGTAAATGCAGCAGCTCCTTTGATTCCCCTTACTTTGGTACCATCTGTGTGCAAGGGATCACAGTGTAAAGGTACAGGATGAGGAGAATACACACGAAAGAAGAAGGGGGGGGAGAAGGGGTCTACCGGCAGTTCAGGTCTCCCAATCTCTCTCTGAATTGGAGTCAGGGGGTTCACCCCAAGGCGGCACTACACCTCTAGGGGGCCGCACGCCTAGCAAAACCTCATCATTTCTATCAACTGAGGTGAAGGCCAAACGTTCGCAAAAGGGTAACAAAGCTGTTAAGCCCGTGGTCGCCTCAAGTTCTAGGATTACGCCTTCATTGCGTTCATTCTTTAAAGTTATCCCGCAGGTTTTAGACTTGGGGCAAGATCACCCCCTGTGCGTGTAACCCTTCTATTCTTTCAGCCACCTCCGGTCCATCGGGTACTCCTTTACAATCAGGCCTCTTTGAAGGTTTTAGTGCCCCATTTTCACCTGATTTCATGTCTATCCTGGATGTACTTTCCTCATCAGCAGCTGTCTCAGACACCATACTTGATTCTGAAACCGCTATTTTTCCGTCTTCAAGCATGGAGGGGACCTTGTTGGTCCCCCCGGATGAGGTGGCGAGCGTAACCCCTAGTCATGCTGAGCAAGTTATCTGTACTATGTTATCAGTACCTTTGTCTTGGCTAAGCACTTCTAAGGCAGAGGTACTATTGGATCCCCCAATTAATGTGACTAAGGAGGGGGCAATGTAGCATCTAACATCAACCCGGGTTCCCACAGCCCACTACCTGTTGTTTTTGTTATCGATCCATGCACCTGGGCTGGTATGGAACAAGACCCAGCAGGGCAGGGGGGCAAACTGCCGAGATACAGATAAACATTGGTAGTTCACTACAAGCAATCTTAGATACACCTCCCACAGCAGAAGCCAGTAGTGATACTACCTCCACGTCTAACCCCACTACTTGCGTTTCAGTAGCTTCTTTGCAGCTCATGTTTTCCACCTTATCGGCTGACAACATAAGGGGATTCAAAGAGTCTGCATCAAATCAGAGAGATTAGAAGATACTGTGAATCCTTAGATAGCAAAATAGATGGTCATACCGCAAGAATGGAGGCTCTGGAAGAGACTGTTGGCGGGCTATCTCTACATCTTGATAATGATCAAGAGGACATTCTTAAACTCAAGAAGGAGGACCTGGCAATAGCGGAAAGAATGGAAACATTGGAAAACAACGCAAGGCGTAGTAATATTAGAATCTTGAACATACTGGAGGGCAGTGAGGGACCAGATGTTAAAGGTTTCATTATTCCGCTGTTAAAGCAGGCCCTCAACCTGGATCAAACTGAAGAGGAGTTGGCTTAAGATATCCAACGGATACATAGAGACCCTTTCAGGCGTAACCCCCAAAGGACTAAGCCAAGAAAGATCTTGGTAAACTTCCATACGTACGCTCTTAAGGAGCACATCCTTAACCTAGCCCTAAGGCAAAAATCCTTAACAGGTAAAGGGTTCACTTTCCAGATACGATCTGATTTATCCAGGACTACTCTGAAAAAACAGTGGGAGTTGGGGAGGAGGATGGATGCGTTTCGGAAGCTGGGTGCAACAGTCCAGATGGGCTTTCCCGCCGCACTAAAAATCATGTTTAACAGGATGTTTAATGTCCGCTCGGTTCAGGCAGCAGACTAGCTATTGATGTCTTTTGGAGGGGAAAAGGGGGCCTCTGGTTAAAAAGGCAGTGATGTGACTCATCAGTATAGGATCCCCGCACCATTTGCTCTTTAGCTCCCTGCTCTGATCCCTCTCCCCCTCGTTAGCTGTTCGGCTCTAGCTCTTTAGCCATTTAGTTATCTAATCCTCTAGCGTAGCACATTAAGATTAGGTTGGGTTAATAAAGAGATCTAAAGGAAAAGGGGTAATCGATGTAAAGGAAAGTAATAAGGGCCTTTATAATAAGGAGAATTCAAATAAAGGTAAAAACGATTGGGAAAAAAACAAGCATTTACAATGCAACGGTCTCGCCTTTGAAAAAGTTGGAGCTATTGGCATTGTAAATGACAACATTTTTATTTATGTGTTGGTTTTGAAAACAGATAAATAAATGGCATTGTCATTTACAAGGCCAATAGCTTAATCTCTCGCAAATGCCACACACAAACACACAGACCCACACACATACATACATACATACCTACACACATACCTACACACATCAAAATCCTACATCGCGCACATAATTACAAAGCACACATAAGCAGTAATTGGAGCCTATCACACACAAGTTTATGGTGTAAACAAGCTCAACTTTTTTGCCAGTTATCTTTGAAGAGTACAGAGGCACTTAAAAAGATGTTGTACTTTCATGCCCTGTTCAAATGTCTAACGCGCGGAACCTGAGCTCAGTGAAATAGATTGTTGGGAAAGGAGCATAAATAAACTTGAATGGAGAGATTCCTGTTAGCCTGGGGCTGACAGAGGCTGGGAGGGTGAACTGGGCATCAAAAGGGCGCAGTGCTTTCAACCGTCTTGGGCAGACACCCGCTGTGTTAGTTTTGTAGTCTGCCGCGGCTGGCCATAGAGGAAGTGGCAGCACGCTCTAGTGTATGCTCCAAGGAGCCTTGTTGTTCACTCATTCATATAGTGGGGAAGGGATGAATACAAAATGAAATAAGCGCCCTCCCTTCCTTTTGATGCTGCCCGGGAACTACCTACCCACGGTCCCTGCTTTCTCTATCCTGAAGTGAAGGCACTTGGTGTAGGAGAGTAGGGTCTGCAATCCTATGATCACCCAGATTTTTTGCTTTTGTTTCACTGGTTTACGACTTTCTCTGGCTGTGGGCCTGCCAATCAGACCCACAGCCTAGCTGTTCTCTCGCTAAATTGATGTGTCTAACTTAGGTGCATTACCCAATTGGAACTGGCCCACCTTGTCAGACCCTGTAACTCAGGGCATCGGTGTACCCAGGGACTACCAGGGGCTGAAGCATGTATTATGCCACCCCTGGATGGCCATCTAAATCTGACACAACTGGCTGCACGACAGCTGGGGCAAGGTGGCGTACTCGCCCTTTGCTTTAGATATAGTATACCTATATCTAACCCTAAAATGGACACCCGATTTCCTATCAGTCACTCCTATGGCAGGCCTTGACAATCCTGAAGGCAGAGTGCGTGGAATCGTGTGAATTGGGCTCTGGCACGAGCCGAGCCCGGTTGCAGCTTGCGGAACCAAGACCCAATGGCTGTTCCATGATAAAACGTACCATATCGATAACTTCGGTATCGCGTTATCAAGACATGTCGAGTAAGGTGTCATACGAATCGGGATACTGACCCCTCACCAATGCTGGCGATGGGGTTAGCATTCCACCCTTCTAGAGGGACACGACATGTACGTAACTGTGAAACCCGGTTAAAGTTAACTGAAGCCTCAGCTCCACAAAATGGATGCTGCCACCACAGACACGAGTCTGACCTCCTGCTGCTCGGAGTCCTTCCAGCGAGGAGAGCTTGGACAAAGGGTTTCCTGTCCGGGGCGGTGTTCGCACCATCCCAGACAGGGTTTTGTGTATCCTGGGTAGGCAGGGCTTTACAAGAAGGTGACTGCGGAGTAGCACCCCGGTGCTCACTACGCATCTGCCGGCTAGAACCAGTTCTAGGGGCGCCCAGCCCCTGACCTGGGGAAAGTCCGGCAGGGGAGAGGGGTGTAACTACCCCCCTTCCTGGTCCCACCCCTAGGGCAGGACCTAGTCACGTACCCACCCCTTTCTTTAGGATAAAGGCAGGAGTGGGGACCCTTCCAAATTAGATCATCTTTGAATCAAGAATACTTTCTACGAAAGGAACTCTCGACTCTTCTCAAGATTTCTCCCTTGTGGCTAAGGAGTAGTCACCCTGCATCCGCAGGCACCATCTAAGAACTCTGCGGTTTGCTGCAAGTCCTTCCTCAGGAATCCGACTGCCCAGCTCGACGAGAACCGGCTTCCCTGGCACCTCTGACCTCTACCCACGTCGTCAGCTCAGCTGAGATCTGTGGGTGCGACGAGACCTCGAGGGACCGGCCATCTTCAAAACCTGCACGCTTTCTTAAACCAGCACGACCGCCGAGGGATCCTCTGGTGAGTGCTTTGGGGTCCGAGAAGCCCCGACCCTGAGCAGCTCCAGCACCGAAGTGCAGCCTCCCAGCATCTCCACGATCTGCGTGGGGCCCTTCTGCTCTTGCCGCTCAAACCGTTGTCTGGTTACTAGCCGCTGGCTTGTGACCTTCTTGACTACATCCGACAACCAACGCTGCTGGTCTGGTTGCTCCAGACTGGCCTTTGCTCCCTTCTGAGAGAGGAGCACCCCGGACCCTCCTGGTCCACTCACTACGCCATTTCAGGCCCACCACATGGCCCTGAATTTGCCAAGGCTTGTTGCCCCAATCCTGGGCCCAGCGACGCCGACAGCATCAACCTTCGTGGGACAGCTCGCACCTCCATCCTGGTCGCCGACAACGCCTCCTGGTCCGTGAGACTGTAGACCCTAGCGTCGCCCACTCACCTAGTCGAGGTGACGATCATCCGGTGCCCTCCTGGTACCCTCTGACTACTGGCTAGTAGTACGAACTTGGTCCCCTCTGCTTTCAGGTGTCATCCATCTCTGATCCAGGCTTGGATCTCTACGAACTATTTCCACTGGTCGCCGGCCAGCAACTCCTTCCTCCCGGCTCCTGGCTCGTCAGCGAAGACTCCCGGCGTCTGTAAAGTCTTGTGCAGCCGCAGCCCTTGGGGCTAGGTAACTTCGGCATTTCGGTGCCCGCATAGCCTCCTTATTTAAGGGTCCCGAGTCCCTATCGCTTCCGACTTGCCTTATCGGGTCCGCCCGAGACCACTAAACTTTCCGTGCCCTCGGGCACTTGTATTGATTGTGCACTTGAAGTATTTTTTTAAGAGTTTCGTTGTGTGCATAGTACCCTGTCCTCATAAAGAGTACAGGGCTGTTGTGATTCTAATAAATACACTGTTTATTTTCATAACACTTGTGTGGTGTCCTTTCACTGGGTGTTCAAGGGTTATGTGATGGTATAACAGCTGGCTTAACACGCCCTTTAGAGTTTAGCCCGAAGACTGCTCGTATCCACGCTACTAGGATAGCTGGTCTAAGGTTGACTTACAACCAATCACCATAAGGGTTGTTTGGACCGATGCATAGTGATCACTAGAATAGTGAGCACTGCATATCGGGCCAACTTCTCACACTTGGTCCCTGCGCTAATAAGTAATTGAACGTTCAGGGAGGAGTGCAAAGTAGTACCACTGTCCGGGAACAGAAGTACGGATCCGCATGAGGTCTCAGGCAGAAGAGGGTGGGTGGCATAAACGCTGCCATGGGGCAAAGGTTCGCTGTCGGGGAAGGACTCGGAGGAGGGCTCTAATGCGAGCTTCTCTCTGAGCGGGGGCGTTGCGGTTAAGTTGGGAAGGTGGGGTGAGGGGAGTAGAAGGCAACCCCCCCGATATGTACTTGTTTAAGAACAGAAGCCACATTATCGCTTTCGCCCACCCACTGCGTCAATACCTTGGGTAAGCGCAGGTCTGCATTTGAACCTACAGAATGTTAATTTTTAAAAAATCTGAAAAGACTCGGGTGAGGAACGCAGGATATGAGCCAACTCTGGTCGGTGCAGCTGTGAGCAGCACAGCCTTCTCAAGGTTCAACAATCGTCGTTAAACGTGATCCGCATTAGCAACGCTGCGGGAACGGAAAGGGTGGAGCTCGGCTCGCCCTGGACATATCTGATAACGTCTCTCCTTCCCTCCACGACTTGCCCTCCCAGCCCGACAGGATATGGTTGTGGAGGCGCCCATCACGCAGCACAGAGAGAAAAGGTTAAATTAAGTGTAGGGGGGAGGAGGTGAGGGCCATGACATCACCCGCGCTGGCAAAGGAGAATCACCTAACGAGCTCCGAGCCGCGCTGGGCCGCGCCTGATAAGGGGGTGATTGATTGCAACTGGTTCACAGGCCGACCACCAGCTATTCGACACTGAGCAGTGCCCACGCTGCGCCACAACAACTGCACCAGGCAACTATCAGAAGACAAGTAACATTAGACAGCCATTGGCAGAAGAGTCCAAAGTACGGTCACAGTGCGGGAAGTCAGCTGGGCAAAGATATCTGAAATGGGCCCATAGAGCAGAACAATGGGGTGCGGGAGAGGCTTCAGAGGGGACTGGGACAGAGCTGGCACAGACTGACGAAAAAACAGCCCTGGAAAAAAAAAAAAAAAGGAAACACCCACAATGGTCCCACCTCTGCATGACGTAAAAAAGGGGTGGGGCTTAAAAAAGACCGAAACGCCCACGAATCTGCTCAAGCCGGGGACAAACACTAAATGACACACATCTCTTCCAATGGCTAGCCTCCATTTATGGAGCTAGCCAATGGAAGAGAGAAGCGGGTTAAAGCCCCACTGTTGAAGTCATAAAATCTTCGGCTCCGCCCACTGCTTCGCAGAGCGACGGTAGCCTCGACCTAAAAAGAGAAAATATATAATTAGGAAAAAAGGGGGGGGGGGGAAGGGAAGGAAAAGGGAGGGGAAAAAAAAGTAAAGAAAGGGAAAAAAAAAATCATAATTCACACTCTACAGGGGCCTGGGTAGGGTAGGGGGTACCATCAACCGGACCTGATCCGGTTAGACAGTACAAGGGTTTCTCATGGGAGGGGGAGGGCAGGTTGGGGCACTGGGGTGAAAGGGGGTTGGGAAATAAAACATAAAAAAGTTTCCTCATTTTCGGATTGGTTTCCGATTATTATTTCGATAAAATATGGGTAGTTTATTTAACTTTGGTAGGCGTTCAAGATGATTTTCCTTTTTTAGCTAGACTTGTGGGTAAGGCACGACTTATGACTTATGAGTAATCTTAGGATCCTCTCCTGGAATGTAAATGGCCTGCGCACCAAACCAAGAGCAAATAGGATCGTACAATATCTACGAGATTCGGATGCGCAGGTCATTATACTCCAGGAGACCCATTTAATCGAGGCTGAGATGCTCAAATTGGTCAAGAAGAACAGGTGGATAGACGTCTCAGTATCCACGTCCCAAACATTAAACATAAGGGGTGTGACTATTCTTTTTAAAAAATCCTTAAATACAAGAGTTATCACGCAGAAGGTGGATTCTGGTGGCAGGTGGGCAATTACCGCTGTGGATATAGGTGGAGCACGCTTGACTTTAGTAGGTTATTATGGGCCCAATCAGGATGATCCCACAGCTCTAGAACTACTATTTTCTCATCTTTTGCACTTCCCCAAGCCTATTATCATAGCAGGGGATTTTAATATCGGGCTCGATCCAGTGCTTGATAAGACTCCAAGTAGTAGGCAGCAAGTATTGTCAAAGTCTAGAGCTTTCCTTCTTAATTGTATGAGTCAATATGGATACATAGATATCTGGAGAGCAAGAGCAGGACTGGAATCTGGATTTTCGTTTCGAAATTACAAATACCGGCACCAATCCAGAATTTACTTTATTTTAATAAGCCGCAACTTAGTTGATTCTGTAAAGAATGTTAGCTATTTGCCTACGCATTTGACTGATCATTCTTCAGAATCCTTGGATCTAGTTGGAGTAATTACACCTTCCTCCAGATCTTGGTCTTTCAACAGATCCTTTCTTTCGACACCGGATGATGTTTCATTCATTAAATCTGAAGCACAAGAGTTTATGCAAGCAAACATCGGCTCTGCTGAGCCTGGCATAGCATGGGATGCCTTTAAGTGCTTTCTCAGAGGTGTAATTAAGAACAAGGTAGTGTTTCGAAGGAGGCAATATACACAAGAAATAGCATCCATTGAAACTGACATACTTGCAGCACAAGCAGATTTAGAAACCAGTAACAATGCTCCTAATTATGATTTCCCACTATTACATAGGAATTTGCTTGCATTAAAAGAGAAACTGGCTTCCGTTCTAAATCAACGTATTCTACAGAAATGGGAGGTGAGCAAGTTAACCAACTTTGAATATGGGGAAGGGGCTGGTAAACTACTGGCCTGGAAGTCAAAAACCGACCAGGCACGCAACATCATAGATTCTCTTAAAACAAGTCAAGGCACCTTTCCTTCAGATTCAGATATTAGAACAGCCTTTAAAGACTTCTTCCAAAGTATATATCAGGAGGACAGGAACATCACCACTGATAGTATAGCTAGATGGCTGGAGGTTGTCTCTTTACCTTCACTATCCTCTGAACAAAGTGCCTTCCTGGACAAAGTGATTACAGAGGAAGAGGTTATTTTGGCTGTTCAGGGTAGCAAGGGGGGCAAGGCTGCAGGCCCAGATGGCCTGCCAGCTGAGCTTTATAAAAATCTGGTGTTAGAAATATCTCCCTTCCTTGCTGTCCTGTTCAATCAAATACTGCAGGAGGGGGCGCTTCCACCAACATCTTGGAATGGAGCATCTATTACGCTTATTTTAAAACCTGGCAAACCCGCTACCAACTGTGGTTCGTATCGCCCCATATCAATCTTGAACGCAGACTATAAAATCTTTGCATCCCTTTTAGCAAGTAGGTGGAGTCAGGTTGCCCCCGATATTTTACATCCTAACCAGAAGGGTTTTGTTAGGGGTCGCCAACTTTATGAACTAACTTACAACCTAATAGGCACCATAGATATTGCGACCAAGGACTCCATTCCATTGGCTATCCTCATGTTGGACGCCACCAAGGCCTTCGACAGGGTCAATTGGACATAACTGTCAGGGGCCTTGAATAAATTCAACGTCGGTGAGGGCTTTCGCAGATCAGTGAAACTGCTGTACCATAGTACAACTGCTTCTGTTTTGGTAAATGGGGGCCTGTCTGAACCCTTTGCAGATAACAAGAGGAACACAACAGGTCTTGCAGATAACAAGAGGAACACAACAGGGCTTCCCTCTATCCCCTCTGTTATTCGATCTCTATATTAAGCCTTTTGCGCAGAAATTAAGAGAGGATGATACCATCAAGCATTTTATCTATAGAGATTGGGTAAAGAGGGTGGCCCTCTACGCGGACGATGTCATGATAATGACTTCAGAAATCAACACCGTGTTTCCTGCAGCCATTAAGATAGCCTTGGAATTCGGGGAAGTCTCAGGTTACGAGGTAAACGCCTCGAAGACCGAGATAATGGTTAGGAACACCGATGCAAGTGGATTCAATGAGCAATTAAGCACAAGTCTGCGCTATTTAGGGCTAAACATTGTTAAAGATATTAGCCTTATCGCCCCCTTGAACTTTGCTGTAGTTGCAAAGGAATGTCGAAAGCTAATGAGATCTTGGCAGCACCTCCCCCTGTCTTTATTAGGCAAAGTAAATCTCGTAAAAATGTCTATCTTACCGAAGGTTTCTTTCTTATTTAATATTATACCACTTATTTTTGATCCCTCGTTGCTGGCTAAGTTACAGGGCGAAATGTCTTTATTTATTTGGAATAATAAAAATCCAAGGATAGCCTGGAAAAAAAAAAATCAGGCACCGCAGGGAGAACGGGGGGGGGGGGGGGGGGGGGGGGGGGGCGGGCTGGCGAGTTACAGATTTATGCGTGGGCGTTTCAACTATCTCATGCACGTATGTTGCTTAAAATGCCAACAGATGAGGGTATTGGTAGCATGTTTCTGGCTTTATTGAAATGTGAAGGAGTTGGGCAATCAGGCTACTTGTTTAAATTTGGTGACCCCAAATTTTTTAAAAAGGTAAAATTGGAGGTGCTGCATGGCCTGGCAAGAACCTGGGCAAAGATGAGATCTTCAATAAAAATGGGGTATTACTCTAGCAGATCTCCAATATGGGACCTACCTTTGGCTCCAGGCTGGGTGGGCTACACATTAGCACTCCAGTTGAGAGAGGCTGGAATAACAGTTTGGGGAGACCTGTTTTTGGAAGGGACCCTGCTTCCTTGGGAATATCTACTAAACAAGGTGGGGCCTAACCTTTCTAGATTCAAATACTTCCAAATATCAAGTTGGGCTCAAACAGTAACCATCCAAACTACACGCTGGAACAAAGCGCCATTAGGAGGAGGTTGTGAACTTGAATCTCTACTATTCGATAAGCCTCCAGCAAAAAAAGAGAGACTTCTTTATGGTATAATGTAATACTGGAAGAGATTGATGGCAAGTTTCACCTTCCTGAGCTATTATGGGGAGAATCGATGCCAGGCCTGAATGTGAAAGACCTGTGGTTAATGTCCTGTAAAGTATTATGGGACTTAGTTAAACCAGGCTGGCTTCGTAGAAACCATCTTTTCACCCTGAATAGGGCATACTACTCCCCACAGAGGTTATCCAAGTTCTCCCTGGGAGGTCCTGTGGCTTGTGCACAGTGAGGCCGAGGATACGCATATGTTTTTTGATTGTCCTCACCTAGCACCTTTCTGGGACTCGATCAGCAGCAAATTGTCATCTTCTCTGAGTTTCACAGTAGTGATTGATCTTCGTATTACCATCTTTGGAGTTGTGGACCAGACTCTAAGTCCAGCCAAGGACCTTCTATTCTATTCTATCCTGGCGGCCCGCAGAGAAATCTGTAAGCATTGGAAGGATGCCTCCATCCCTTCCTTTCATGACTGGTGCACTTCAATCCTTCAAATTTCAAAACTAGACCTCGCCAGGGCTGGGAAACAAGATAAGAGAGCCTTTTGGCACTTGTTTGATTGGTCGCATTGAATCTGGGTTTTTTTTTTCCCCCAGGTCCGATGATGATGTAGCCATAGTTCATTCTCCCTGCTATGGGTGAGGGGAGTAGAAGGCAACCCCCCCGATATGTACTTGTTTAAGAACAGAAGCCACATTATCGCTTTCGCCCACCCACTGCGTCAATACCTTGGGTAAGCGCAAGTCTGCATTTGAACCTACAGAATGTTAATTTTTAAAAAATCTGAAAAGACTCGGGTGAGGAACGCAGGATATGAGCCAACTCTGGTCGGTGCAGCTGTGAGCAGCACAGCCTTCTCAAGGTTCAACAATCGTCGTTAAACGTGATCCGCATTAGCAACGCTGCGGGAACGGAAAGGGTGGAGCTCGGCTCGCCCTGGACATATCTGATAACGTCTCTCCTTCCCTCCACGACTTGCCCTCCCAGCCCGACAGGATATGGTTGTGGAGGCGCCCATCACGCAGCACAGAGAGAAAAGGTTAAATTAAGTGTAGGGGGGAGGAGGTGAGGGCCATGACATCACCCGCGCTGGCAAAGGAGAATCACCTAACGAGCTCCGAGCCGCCCTGGGCCGCGCCTGATAAGGGGGTGATTGATTGCAACTGGTTCACAGGCCGACCACCAGCTATTCGACACTGAGCAGTGCCCACGCTGCGCCACAACAACTGCACCAGGCAACTATCAGAAGACAAGTAACATTAGACAGCCATTGGCAGAAGAGTCCAAAGTACGGTCACAGTGCGGGAAGTCAGCTGGGCAAAGATATCTGAAATGGGCCCATAGAGCAGAACAATGGGGTGCGGGAGAGGCTTCAGAGGGGACTGGGACAGAGCTGGCACAGACTGACGAAAAAACAGCCCTGGAAAAAAAAAAAAAAAAAGGAAACACCCACAATGGTCCCACCTCTGCATGACGTAAAAAAGGGGTGGGGCTTAAAAAAGACCGAAACGCCCACGAATCTGCTCAAGCCGGGGACAAACACTAAATGACACACATCTCTTCCAATGGCTAGCCTCCATTTATGGAGCTAGCCAATGGAAGAGAGTAGCGGGTTAAAGCCCCACTGTTGAAGTCATAAAATCTTCGGCTCCGCCCACTGCTTCGCAGAGCGACGGTAGCCTCGACCTAAAAAGAGAAAATATATAATTAGGAAAAAAAAGGGGGGGGGGGGGGGGGGGGAGGGAAGGAAAAGGGAGGGGAAAAAAAATTAAAGAAAGGGAAAAAAAAAAATCATAATTCACACTCTACAGGGGCCTGGGTAGGGTAGGGGGTACCATCAACCGGACCTGATCCGGTTAGACAGTACAAGGGTTTCTCATGGGAGGGGGAGGGCAGGTTGGGGCACTGGGGTGAAAGGGGGTTGGGAAATAAAACATAAAAAAGTTTCCTCATTTTCGGATTGGTTTCCGATTATTATTTCGATAAAATATGGGTAGTTTATTTAACTTTGGTAGGCGTTCAAGATGATTTTCCTTTTTTAGCTAGACTTGTGGGTAAGGCACGACTTATGACTTATGAGTAATCTTAGGATCCTCTCCTGGAATGTAAATGGCCTGCGCACCAAACCAAGAGCAAATAGGATCGTACAATATCTACGAGATTCGGATGCGCAGGTCATTATACTCCAGGAGACCCATTTAATCGAGGCTGAGATGCTCAAATTGGTCAAGAAGAACAGGTGGATAGACGTCTCAGTATCCACGTCCCAAACATTAAACATAAGGGGTGTGACTATTCTTTTTAAAAAATCCTTAAATACAAGAGTTATCACGCAGAAGGTGGATTCTGGTGGCAGGTGGGCAATTACCGCTGTGGATATAGGTGGAGCACGCTTGACTTTAGTAGGTTATTATGGGCCCAATCAGGATGATCCCACAGCTCTAGAACTACTATTTTCTCATCTTTTGCACTTCCCCAAGCCTATTATCATAGCAGGGGATTTTAATATCGGGCTCGATCCAGTGCTTGATAAGACCCCAAGTAGTAGGCAGCAAGTATTGTCAAAGTCTAGAGCTTTCCTTCTTAATTGTATGAGTCAATATGGATACATAGATATCTGGAGAGCAAGAGCAGGACTGGAATCTGGATTTTCGTTTCGAAATTACAAATACCGGCACCAATCCAGAATTTACTTTATTTTAATAAGCCGCAACTTAGTTGATTCTGTAAAGAATGTTAGCTATTTGCCTACGCATTTGACTGATCATTCTTCAGAATCCTTGGATCTAGTTGGAGTAATTACACCTTCCTCCAGATCTTGGTCTTTCAACAGATCCTTTCTTTCGACACCGGATGATGTTTCATTCATTAAATCTGAAGCACAAGAGTTTATGCAAGCAAACATCGGCTCTGCTGAGCCTGGCATAGCATGGGATGCCTTTAAGTGCTTTCTCAGAGGTGTAATTAAGAACAAGGTAGTGTTTCGAAGGAGGCAATATACACAAGAAATAGCATCCATTGAAACTGACATACTTGCAGCACAAGCAGATTTAGAAACCAGTAACAATGCTCCTAATTATGATTTCCCACTATTACATAGGAATTTGCTTGCATTAAAAGAGAAACTGGCTTCCGTTCTAAATCAACGTATTCTACAGAAATGGGAGGTGAGCAAGTTAACCAACTTTGAATATGGGGAAGGGGCTGGTAAACTACTGGCCTGGAAGTCAAAAACCGACCAGGCACGCAACATCATAGATTCTCTTAAAACAAGTCAAGGCACCTTTCCTTCAGATTCAGATATTAGAACAGCCTTTAAAGACTTCTTCCAAAGTATATATCAGGAGGACAGGAACATCACCACTGATAGTATAGCTAGATGGCTGGAGGTTGTCTCTTTACCTTCACTATCCTCTGAACAAAGTGCCTTCCTGGACAAAGTGATTACAGAGGAAGAGGTTATTTTGGCTGTTCAGGGTAGCAAGGGGGGCAAGGCTGCAGGCCCAGATGGCCTGCCAGCTGAGCTTTATAAAAATCTGGTGTTAGAAATATCTCCCTTCCTTGCTGTCCTGTTCAATCAAATACTGCAGGAGGGGGCGCTTCCACCAACATCTTGGAATGGAGCATCTATTACGCTTATTTTAAAACCTGGCAAACCCGCTACCAACTGTGGTTCGTATCGCCCCATATCAATCTTGAACGCAGACTATAAAATCTTTGCATCCCTTTTAGCAAGTAGGTTGAGTCAGGTTGCCCCCGATATTTTACATCCTAACCAGAAGGGTTTTGTTAGGGGTCGCCAACTTTATGAACTAACTTACAACCTAATAGGCACCATAGATATTGCGACCAAGGACTCCATTCCATTGGCTATCCTCATGTTGGACGCCACCAAGGCCTTCGACAGGGTCAATTGGACATAACTGTCAGGGGCCTTGAATAAATTCAACGTCGGTGAGGGCTTTCGCAGATCAGTGAAACTGCTGTACCATAGTACAACTGCTTCTGTTTTGGTAAATGGGGGCCTGTCTGAACCCTTTGCAGATAACAAGAGGAACACAACAGGTCTTGCAGATAACAAGAGGAACACAACAGGGCTTCCCTCTATCCCCTCTGTTATTCGATCTCTATATTAAGCCTTTTGCGCAGAAATTAAGAGAGGATGATACCATCAAGCATTTTATCTATAGAGATTGGGAAAAGAGGGTGGCCCTCTACGCGGACGATGTCATGATAATGACTTCAGAAATCAACACCGTGTTTCCTGCAGCCATTAAGATAGCCTTGGAATTCGGGGAAGTCTCAGGTTACGAGGTAAACGCCTCGAAGACCGAGATAATGGTTAGGAACACCGATGCAAGTGGATTCAATGAGCAATTAAGCACAAGTCTGCGCTATTTAGGGCTAAACATTGTTAAAGATATTAGCCTTATCGCCCCCTTGAACTTTGCTGTAGTTGCAAAGGAATGTCGAAAGCTAATGAGATCTTGGCAGCACCTCCCCCTGTCTTTATTAGGCAAAGTAAATCTCGTAAAAATGTCTATCTTACCGAAGGTTTCTTTCTTATTTAATATTATACCACTTATTTTTGATCCCTCGTTGCTGGCTAAGTTACAGGGCGAAATGTCTTTATTTATTTGGAATAATAAAAATCCAAGGATAGCCTGGAAAAAAAAAATCAGGCGCCGCAGGGAGAACGGGGGGGGGGGGGGGGGGGGGGGCGGGCGAGTTACAGATTTATGCGTGGGCGTTTCAACTATCTCACGCACGTATGTTGCTTAAAATGCCAACAGATGAGGGTATTGGTAGCATGTTTCTGGCTTTATTGAAATGTGAAGGAGTTGGGCAATCAGGCTACTTGTTTAAATTTGGTGACCCCAAATTTTTTAAAAAGGTAAAATTGGAGGTGCTGCATGGCCTGGCAAGAACCTGGGCAAAGATGAGATCTTCAATAAAATTGGGGTATTACTCTAGCAGATCTCCAATATGGGACCTACCTTTGGCTCCAGGCTGGGTGGGCTACACATTAGCACTCCAGTTGAGAGAGGCTGGAATAACAGTTTGGGGAGACCTGTTTTTGGAAGGGACCCTGCTTCCTTGGGAATATCTACTAAACAAGGTGGGGCCTAACCTTTCTAGATTCAAATACTTCCAAATATCAAGTTGGGCTCAAACAGTAACCATCCAAACTACACGCTGGAACAAAGCGCCATTAGGAGGAGGTTGTGAACTTGAATCTCTACTATTCGATAAGCCTCCAGCAAAAAAAGAGAGACTTCTTTATGGTATAATGTAATACTGGAAGAGATTGATGGCAAGTTTCACCTTCCTGAGCTATTATGGGGAGAATCGATGCCAGGCCTGAATGTGAAAGACCTGTGGTTAATGTCCTGTAAAGTATTATGGGACTTAGTTAAACCAGGCTGGCTTCGTAGAAACCATCTTTTCACCCTGAATAGGGCATACTACTCCCCACAGAGGTTATCCAAGTTCTCCCTGGGAGGTCCTGTGGCTTGTGCACAGTGAGGCCGAGGATACGCATATGTTTTTTGATTGTCCTCACCTAGCACCTTTCTGGGACTCGATCAGCAGCAAATTGTCATCTTCTCTGAGTTTCACAGTAGTGATTGATCTTCGTATTACCATCTTTGGAGTTGTGGACCAGACTCTAAGTCCAGCCAAGGACCTTCTATTCTATTCTATCCTGGCGGCCCGCAGAGAAATCTGTAAGCATTGGAAGGATGCCTCCATCCCTTCCTTTCATGACTGGTGCACTTCAATCCTTCAAATTTCAAAACTAGACCTCGCCAGGGCTGGGAAACAAGATAAGAGAGCCTTTTGGCACTTGTTTGATTGGTCGCATTGAATCTGGGTTTTTTTTTTCCCCCAGGTCCGATGATGATGTAGCCATAGTTCATTCTCCCTGCTATGGGTGAGGGGAGTAGAAGGCAACCCCCCCGATATGTACTTGTTTAAGAACAGAAGCCACATTATCGCTTTCGCCCACCCACTGCGTCAATACCTTGGGTAAGCGCAGGTCTGCATTTGAACCTACAGAATGTTAATTTTTAAAAAATCTGAAAAGACTCGGGTGAGGAACGCAGGATATGAGCCAACTCTGGTCGGTGCAGCTGTGAGCAGCACAGCCTTCTCAAGGTTCAACAATCGTCGTTAAACGTGATCCGCATTAGCAACGCTGCGGGAACGGAAAGGGTGGAGCTCGGCTCGCCCTGGACATATCTGATAACGTCTCTCCTTCCCTCCACGACTTGCCCTCCCAGCCCGACAGGATATGGTTGTGGAGGCGCCCATCACGCAGCACAGAGAGAAAAGGTTAAATTAAGTGTAGGGGGGAGGAGGTGAGGGCCATGACATCACCCGCGCTGGCAAAGGAGAATCACCTAACGAGCTCCGAGCCGCCCTGGGCCGCGCCTGATAAGGGGGTGATTGATTGCAACTGGTTCACAGGCCGACCACCAGCTATTCGACACTGAGCAGTGCCCACGCTGCGCCACAACAACTGCACCAGGCAACTATCAGAAGACAAGTAACATTAGACAGCCATTGGCAGAAGAGTCCAAAGTACGGTCACAGTGCGGGAAGTCAGCTGGGCAAAGATATCTGAAATGGGCCCATAGAGCAGAACAATGGGGTTCGGGAGAGGCTTCAGAGGGGACTGGGACAGAGCTGGCACAGACTGACGAAAAAACAGCCCTGGAAAAAAAAAAAAAAAAAGGAAACACCCACAATGGTCCCACCTCTGCATGACGTAAAAAAGGGGTGGGGCTTAAAAAAGACCGAAACGCCCACGAATCTGCTCAAGCCGGGGACAAACACTAAATGACACACATCTCTTCCAATGGCTAGCCTCCATTTATGGAGCTAGCCAATGGAAGAGAGTAGCGGGTTAAAGCCCCACTGTTGAAGTCATAAAATCTTCGGCTCCGCCCACTGCTTCGCAGAGCGACGGTAGCCTCGACCTAAAAAGAGAAAATATATAATTAGGAAAAAAAGGGGGGGGGGGGGGGGAGGGAAGGAAAAGGGAGGGGAAAAAAAAGTAAAGAAAGGGAAAAAAAAAATCATAATTCACACTCTACAGGGGCCTGGGTAGGGTAGGGGGTACCATCAACCGGACCTGATCCGGTTAGACAGTACAAGGGTTTCTCATGGGAGGGGGAGGGCAGGTTGGGGCACTGGGGTAAAAGGGGGTTGGGAAATAAAACATAAAAAAGTTTCCTCATTTTCGG
This sequence comes from Lissotriton vulgaris, assembly GCF_964263255.1. NCBI lineage: Eukaryota > Metazoa > Chordata > Amphibia > Caudata > Salamandridae > Lissotriton > Lissotriton vulgaris. The sequence continues at coordinate 1,058,406,443 of NC_141693.1, read as the reverse complement.
ATTGGTTTCCGATTATTATTTCGATAAAATATGGGTAGTTTATTTAACTTTGGTAGGCGTTCAAGATGATTTTCCTTTTTTAGCTAGACTTGTGGGTAAGGCACGACTTATGACTTATGAGTAATCTTAGGATCCTCTCCTGGAATGTAAATGGCCTGCGCACCAAACCAAGAGCAAATAGGATCGTACAATATCTACGAGATTCGGATGCGCAGGTCATTATACTCCAGGAGACCCATTTAATCGAGGCTGAGATGCTCAAATTGGTCAAGAAGAACAGGTGGATAGACGTCTCAGTATCCACGTCCCAAACATTAAACATAAAGGGTGTGACTATTCTTTTTAAAAAATCCTTAAATACAAGAGTTATCACGCAGAAGGTGGATTCTGGTGGCAGGTGGGCAATTACCGCTGTGGATATAGGTGGAGCACGCTTGACTTTAGTAGGTTATTATGGGCCCAATCAGGATGATCCCACAGCTCTAGAACTACTATTTTCTCATCTTTTGCACTTCCCCAAGCCTATTATCATAGCAGGGGATTTTAATATCGGGCTCGATCCAGTGCTTGATAAGACCCCAAGTAGTAGGCAGCAAGTATTGTCAAAGTCTAGAGCTTTCCTTCTTAATTGTATGAGTCAATATGGATACATAGATATCTGGAGAGCAAGAGCAGGACTGGAATCTGGATTTTCGTTTCGAAATTACAAATACCGGCACCAATCCAGAATTTACTTTATTTTAATAAGCCGCAACTTAGTTGATTCTGTAAAGAATGTTAGCTATTTGCCTACGCATTTGACTGATCATTCTTCAGAATCCTTGGATCTAGTTGGAGTAATTACACCTTCCTCCAGATCTTGGTCTTTCAACAGATCCTTTCTTTCGACACCGGATGATGTTTCATTCATTAAATCTGAAGCACAAGAGTTTATGCAAGCAAACATCGGCTCTGCTGAGCCTGGCATAGCATGGGATGCCTTTAAGTGCTTTCTCAGAGGTGTAATTAAGAACAAGGTAGTGTTTCGAAGGAGGCAATATACACAAGAAATAGCATCCATTGAAACTGACATACTTGCAGCACAAGCAGATTTAGAAACCAGTAACAATGCTCCTAATTATGATTTCCCACTATTACATAGGAATTTGCTTGCATTAAAAGAGAAACTGGCTTCCGTTCTAAATCAACGTATTCTACAGAAATGGGAGGTGAGCAAGTTAACCAACTTTGAATATGGGGAAGGGGCTGGTAAACTACTGGCCTGGAAGTCAAAAACCGACCAGGCACGCAACATCATAGATTCTCTTAAAACAAGTCAAGGCACCTTTCCTTCAGATTCAGATATTAGAACAGCCTTTAAAGACTTCTTCCAAAGTATATATCAGGAGGACAGGAACATCACCACTGATAGTATAGCTAGATGGCTGGAGGTTGTCTCTTTACCTTCACTATCCTCTGAACAAAGTGCCTTCCTGGACAAAGTGATTACAGAGGAAGAGGTTATTTTGGCTGTTCAGGGTAGCAAGGGGGGCAAGGCTGCAGGCCCAGATGGCCTGCCAGCTGAGCTTTATAAAAATCTGGTGTTAGAAATATCTCCCTTCCTTGCTGTCCTGTTCAATCAAATACTGCAGGAGGGGGCGCTTCCACCAACATCTTGGAATGGAGCATCTATTACGCTTATTTTAAAACCTGGCAAACCCGCTACCAACTGTGGTTCGTATCGCCCCATATCAATCTTGAACGCAGACTATAAAATCTTTGCATCCCTTTTAGCAAGTAGGTTGAGTCAGGTTGCCCCCGATATTTTACATCCTAACCAGAAGGGTTTTGTTAGGGGTCGCCAACTTTATGAACTAACTTACAACCTAATAGGCACCATAGATATTGCGACCAAGGACTCCATTCCATTGGCTATCCTCATGTTGGACGCCACCAAGGCCTTCGACAGGGTCAATTGGACATAACTGTCAGGGGCCTTGAATAAATTCAACGTCGGTGAGGGCTTTCGCAGATCAGTGAAACTGCTGTACCATAGTACAACTGCTTCTGTTTTGGTAAATGGGGGCCTGTCTGAACCCTTTGCAGATAACAAGAGGAACACAACAGGTCTTGCAGATAACAAGAGGAACACAACAGGGCTTCCCTCTATCCCCTCTGTTATTCGATCTCTATATTAAGCCTTTTGCGCAGAAATTAAGAGAGGATGATACCATCAAGCATTTTATCTATAGAGATTGGGAAAAGAGGGTGGCCCTCTACGCGGACGATGTCATGATAATGACTTCAGAAATCAACACCGTGTTTCCTGCAGCCATTAAGATAGCCTTGGAATTCGGGGAAGTCTCAGGTTACGAGGTAAACGCCTCGAAGACCGAGATAATGGTTAGGAACACCGATGCAAGTGGATTCAATGAGCAATTAAGCACAAGTCTGCGCTATTTAGGGCTAAACATTGTTAAAGATATTAGCCTTATCGCCCCCTTGAACTTTGCTGTAGTTGCAAAGGAATGTCGAAAGCTAATGAGATCTTGGCAGCACCTCCCCCTGTCTTTATTAGGCAAAGTAAATCTCGTAAAAATGTCTATCTTACCGAAGGTTTCTTTCTTATTTAATATTATACCACTTATTTTTGATCCCTCGTTGCTGGCTAAGTTACAGGGCGAAATGTCTTTATTTATTTGGAATAATAAAAATCCAAGGATAGCCTGGAAAAAAAAAATCAGGCGCCGCAGGGAGAACGGGGGGGGGGGGGGGGGGGGGGGGCGGGCGAGTTACAGATTTATGCGTGGGCGTTTCAACTATCTCACGCACGTATGTTGCTTAAAATGCCAACAGATGAGGGTATTGGTAGCATGTTTCTGGCTTTATTGAAATGTGAAGGAGTTGGGCAATCAGGCTACTTGTTTAAATTTGGTGACCCCAAATTTTTTAAAAAGGTAAAATTGGAGGTGCTGCATGGCCTGGCAAGAACCTGGGCAAAGATGAGATCTTCAATAAAATTGGGGTATTACTCTAGCAGATCTCCAATATGGGACCTACCTTTGGCTCCAGGCTGGGTGGGCTACACATTAGCACTCCAGTTGAGAGAGGCTGGAATAACAGTTTGGGGAGACCTGTTTTTGGAAGGGACCCTGCTTCCTTGGGAATATCTACTAAACAAGGTGGGGCCTAACCTTTCTAGATTCAAATACTTCCAAATATCAAGTTGGGCTCAAACAGTAACCATCCAAACTACACGCTGGAACAAAGCGCCATTAGGAGGAGGTTGTGAACTTGAATCTCTACTATTCGATAAGCCTCCAGCAAAAAAAGAGAGACTTCTTTATGGTATAATGTAATACTGGAAGAGATTGATGGCAAGTTTCACCTTCCTGAGCTATTATGGGGAGAATCGATGCCAGGCCTGAATGTGAAAGACCTGTGGTTAATGTCCTGTAAAGTATTATGGGACTTAGTTAAACCAGGCTGGCTTCGTAGAAACCATCTTTTCACCCTGAATAGGGCATACTACTCCCCACAGAGGTTATCCAAGTTCTCCCTGGGAGGTCCTGTGGCTTGTGCACAGTGAGGCCGAGGATACGCATATGTTTTTTGATTGTCCTCACCTAGCACCTTTCTGGGACTCGATCAGCAGCAAATTGTCATCTTCTCTGAGTTTCACAGTAGTGATTGATCTTCGTATTACCATCTTTGGAGTTGTGGACCAGACTCTAAGTCCAGCCAAGGACCTTCTATTCTATTCTATCCTGGCGGCCCGCAGAGAAATCTGTAAGCATTGGAAGGATGCCTCCATCCCTTCCTTTCATGACTGGTGCACTTCAATCCTTCAAATTTCAAAACTAGACCTCGCCAGGGCTGGGAAACAAGATAAGAGAGCCTTTTGGCACTTGTTTGATTGGTCGCATTGAATCTGGGTTTTTTTTTTCCCCCAGGTCCGATGATGATGTAGCCATAGTTCATTCTCCCTGCTATGCCCGATACTTATACTGACAGGCATTAGCAATCGTGGTAACTGGCTCAATGGGTGTCATCTGCCATCTGGGCAACAAGGCGTTCTGATTGGTGTGAACCAGTCGTTGCTGTTGTGAATGCACTGCCACTCCCTGCCTGCTATCCCTGCCAGCTCAGACTGAGGCAGCATGACGGTACTCTTTTATACCTTTCTCCCTTGCTTGGTAGCTTGACAGCTAGAAACCATGAACGCGAATGAGGAAAATAAATAAATAAAAACATTAAAAAAATAAAAAGAATGGTAAAGACAATTCTCATGGAATGGAAGCCCTCTGTAAGAAGCATGCATATTAGTTTGTTGTCAGCCAGTGGTAATCAACGGGCTGGCTCAAACCCCACTGTAAGCAATGCTGTTTACGATTTTTTTACAATACACAGCTTAAAGCTGTCTGTAGACGAGACTTGAAAATGATGCATTTGTAAGGGGGCTCCTAACAACATGTACAGATGAATGAATACATAAATTATCTGTGGCAAGTAGATAATATTGTGCGAGCCCCCATACATTTGCTTCCACCTGAGCAAGGTGGCACAGAGAACCAGCGAGATACGAGCCAAGAATATAGGCCATCTATCTGTCTTCTATCTCATGGTTAGCAACTATTAGACCGATAGTAAGTGTTGATTTCATCAGTGTTCATTACACTTTGAAACTATTAAGATATCCAAATGTAAATTCACAAGATTAATGCCGGTACTGCACCTCTTAACCTTAGGACCTTAGTTCGGCCTTATATCCCAACACGCCTTCTTAGATCTTCCAATCAGGCTAAGTTTCAAGTTCCTAGGATAAAACTCGCATGCATGGGCGGACGGTCCTTTGCTTACTTGGCCCTGTCTCTAAGGAACTCTCTCCCATCTCCACTTCGCTACGAACATAATTACCTCAATTTCCGTAAAGGCCTCAAAATGCGGTTATTCAACCTCTATTTCTCCAGGTCGGGTCCGTAGGCGCCGGAAACCTCCGGGAGCTGTTGCACCATATACATTTAGCAACAACAACAATAATAATAATAATAATATAAACAAAATAAATTAAGTTAACTTTTTTCAAAGTCCTTCACAAACTGCATTATGCAATGGTTAAAACGTATGCTGCTTTCTCTCCCAGTTTTATTGTTGCCATAACCACTGAACGTTCAGCCACACAACTTTCAGGCTGACATCTACGATATGAATACAAATTATTTATTTATCAAATCTATAACAATATTAAACTGATTATTGTAAAGCACTGCTTAGTGCTTTTGTTCAAGGTTTTAAAGAACATAAAATGAATCTGGTTAATGACACCACATTTGAATTCAGTATCCGCTTTCAACAGACCACCGGAAAAATATATTTCTCACGTGCGCCAGATTGTTGTAAAGCCTCGTCTCTGAAACTGCCTGTAAATCTGGTATAGAGAATGATTATCCACCTTGTTGAATTTTATAAGGCTATACTACCATTTCTGTCTTTATTTGCTTTGTGGGACTCACCGCTCCTCCTTTACTTTTTTTTTTATTATTGCAAAAAAATACAAATATTACGTAAATAGGTAATTTTCACTCAAAAGCAGCATTAACCATCTCAAAACATGTTAAAGCTTAAAGAGCGTGTGAAATACATTTAACCCACAGTGAGCAAATGATTACCTTTGAACACCAAACTGGGAAATGATCAGCACACTACTAAACAGAATATAGAGTTTCAATGAGGTTCAATGAAAGCCAGTGGAAAGTATAGATTAAGAAAGCAACTTGTAAGTCTATAGACAAATGGCGGAAACTAGTCAGCTGTTTTATTTTGGTAATGAAGCGGTTTCTGAGTTCTTAGTAAAATGACATAAAATAATCAATGGTTCTGGATTGCTGTATCCTCTTTAAATGCAAAAATGAACACGGTCATAATGCAACTCACTTTGACTTCCATTTTGTTTTAAATGAATTTCTTTTCAGAGGTTGAAAAATGTACGATTTTGAAATACTAAGGAGAACAGCAAATCTAATAAAGGTTATTAAATATACTATAATTAAGGCTCCCTGTTTTCCATTTTTACTGATTTTTACAGATAAATACAGACAGAAAAACATTTATTTTCTTGTCTGTATGTATTTTTAAATGTGGATAAAAATGGAAATTAGGTGCTTTGAGTGATTCTAAATGCACTTTATGATGACTGCCAGCGCAATAACTGTGTGGATTGAGAGGTGAGGGGGTTAGCAAAAAAGGAATGTTAGTAAACAGGCTTGAACAGCAGTAGACCTGCACAATGCGGATACTGAAATGTGCATATTTTCGTAAAAGAACATTGATTTATCTTCTGCGGGTGTTCATATCATTGAAACCTGGCAGGCATTCAAGCATGACTGCATAATTATTGGTTAAATAAATGTAGAAATATACAAGTTTCAGGTTTATTGGCTCCACAGAACCCAAAATAAATATGGATAAATACAGATAAGGTTGACAAAAAATAAATGAGGCTAAATACAGACGGAAATGTCAAATAAATACCATAAAACCGGGAGCCCTAACTATGTTATGCTTACAGACTCGGTTAAACTTCTTGCTTTTCTCTAAACAGGCGCAATGTGGTGCCAGAAGTATAGGAAAAGGAAGCAAAAAAAGGAGGCTCCAATTGTGGCTTCATTCAAAATCAGAAACTTTGGAGCTTAAATCTCTCCATCCCAAAATGACCTTGTGCTTGTACATCTGTCACAATACACTATAGGGACCAAAACAAGGGTAATTTCCTAATACAAATGTGTATTGGCCTGGTTGTGAAGCTGTACTACATGGATCAGTGAAGGAGTTAAAAGACATTCTACCTAAAATACATCAGAATTTACTTAAGATCGATCTCTCAGTTTTTGCAGACTTCATATACAACTTTAAGAAACAAATGAACTGTAAGATCAGACCCCCAGTATTTTATTTACATCAGTCCTACCCAGTTTTACCATAGGAAAGGAGGTCAAATAACCTTATTTTGTCTAAAACAGCTCAGTGCTGATTACATGCTGGTTTTGTTAACTGCATTTTCTCAATATAAGCAATTCTCTTTGTTGCAAAGTATGCCCATAAATTGCTTGTGTGGAGCTATGTCGATAACATTTGTAAAACAAATGCTATCAATATTATTACCATTATAAGCAATTAAGGTAGAGCACTGACGGTCATATCAACAACTAGGAAGGGGTTTCCTATTGAGTGCTAGAATAAATAAATCAGTTTCATAAAGGGGAGCAGAAAAGGCTTTTGGCAACACTTGAACAGGTATATATTCTCCGTGGTGATTAAACATTGCTAGCTATGAAGAGGGTAAGGGTTAAATGGGTACTTACATATACCAAGTCTGGAGGGTCAATGGAGGTTTGTGATGAAGGATAAGGGGTGCATGAATAAGCAAATACAGCAGAGGCACTAGTGAATCTAGACATACCAAAGACAGCCCACTACATGTACCCTAAATCCCCGTCAAAGTTGGTTGCATTAAGAGCAGACACTGAGCTAAGCAGCGCAGCATAAAGGACTATGGACAAGAGGTATTGCAAGAGAGGAGTCACTGTTTGTAACTTAATGGAAGCATGCATGGCAGAGTTTATCTATGTGGTAATGTAAGTTGAGACAATTGAAGAACCATCATAGGCATACAGATAGACTCTGAGCTTACTGAAGGAGGTACTCTCATAAATGATACTGTTCAAACAGTGGGAGAACAGACAAAATGTGGTCATCCAAAGCAGCATCCAGCAAGAATCCCAAGTAGATAAAACATTGAAATGAGGAGTTTCCACACGATCAAAATAAAAACATAGCATTGCCCGGATGTCTAGACGCAGGAGTCAGACAGACTATTTCTGCCCAGAGAGTATAGTTGAAACTAGAGGCATAGGGTCGCAAAGCTCAATATAAACAGGGGCTGTCTGGAGTACTTTGAATTGCTTATTGACCTGATGTAGTATGCTGTAGGACATCATACGTATATTTGAGCACATATACTTCTCTCCTGTGTAGTTAGCAAAAAAACAAGCATTTGCAATGCAATAGGTCTCCCAGTAGGACAGTTTGAGCTATTGGTATTGTAAATGAATTTTTTTTTATTTATGTGTTGGTTTTGATTAATAGCTTTGTCATTTACAATGCCAATATTTTTAATTTTTACAAATGCGACACCTATAGCATTTGTAATGCAACATGTTTTGTATTTACGGGACTTAGCTGTATTGATATTACAAATAACAATGGCTTGTATTTTTTTAAAATAATTAATACTTAAATAAGAGTTATTGTAATTTATAATGGCAATAGCTTAAAGTCGGGAGCAAATTTGCTCTCGTAACTAAACAAGTCAAACCTTGTCCAAATGACAGGACAAAAGAGCAAATATGAGCTTTTGCAGACATCGGATTGCCTATAGGATCTGCTAGGATCTATAAGGATCTGCTTATTAGCACACCCCGTGCTAATGCTAATGAGTGGGTGCACAATTTACACAATCAATGTGCAGGCCTACTGCTGGAATCGAGCCCGTGACGTTCATATTGCAGAATTGATAAAGCTTTGATTAGGCCCTTAAGCTTAAGAGCACCATCAATCTGCACGCGTTGACGTAGCACTTAGAATGTTCTAGAGGCCACCTTAACATTCCCATCCTGCCTAGCCATATTGCAACCACGCACACTTCCAACCGTGCAAGGTTGCTCCAGTGTTTGAAACGAAATATGATTGATTGAGCGATTCAACTCGAGAATGCAAAAGTGGCAGCAGTGCGCTATACAAATGGTGAGTATAAAAAAATAAAAACATAGTTAATTGGTCTGTGGTTTCCCACTGAAAGGTGCGTGTAATAGTGCAGCTTCCTTTGAACGAGCATTGTCCGTAGGCTTCGTTCTGGGGCCAGGTCAAAGAAATGTAGGTGCACTTTCCAACAAATGACAATTTGCACCCTTTGTACTGTTTATCCAGCATTTTAAGAGGAAGCCTCTAAATTTGGTGGGAAATGTGCGTTTTTATGGTAATATGCAAAATCGCCTCTAAGCTGAAGCTTTTAGACTTATTTTGAGCACGAGGACAATGTGCACCCAGAGCTCCGTTCAAGTACCCTTCTCAACTCACATTAATTTCACATGCAGTGGTGATGAGCGCTCAGGTAATAGAAACACGCGAGCAGTAATATTTTTAGCCGGTTGGTTCCCATGATTCCCGTGGTCACCTCCCCAGCGACCTGCCTGACGAGTCACGCACTATTGTGTGCTGCTGCCCTCCCAGGAGAACGCCTCCCCCTGGGGAGCAGTGAGCACACTGAGCCTGATTTACGTAAAGAAGTTCTTATATCGCGTGCAGTGCTTATCGATGGTTATTGAATAGAAAACATGAGCAAAGCCGTTCAGAGGTTAAAGTGCATCAAAAGTTCAGGAACTGTTATCCTCAATGGATGGGGGAGGGTCGTGTGTGTTTGGGGCAGGGACAAAGAGTTGCTAAAAAGAGCAAAGTATTAAGACATTGTGTGTTTGCAGCACTTTGCACCTTCATGTACATACATATAACACACCTTAAACGAACAATAAATGAAAGAAAGTAATATTTGGGAAATACGTTTTTTTTGGTGCAGGGGGGGGGGGTATATATGGCACAAACTAGACCTGAAGATGTCAGAGCGCTATACATGAGCACCAGTTACGTTACAGACGTTCACATTCATTTTGTTTTTTGTCAGGCACGGGGAGAGATTAAGTGATCTACCCTGATGCACTGGGCCAGGGTCAGACTAATTTGCATATAGCCAAGTTCTGAGCTGGGATGGTGCAGTGAGCTAAAAAACGGTGATGGATCAAGCCCTGATCTTTGGACTGGGTAAGAGTGGTCTGCTTAATTCAGACACTCTGTTCATCACCACCCCCCTTTTCTGAATCATTTTTGTCCACCATAAGCGTGGAAGGGTATACTCAGATGTGAGTCCCTTGCTCATTGCACCATCAGGATTCAAGCAAGCCGGGCCGAAGACGGCTGAAATGCCAGAAACCGGTCCCCGGTAGCTTGTTTCCTTCCCAGTATAAGAATTGGCTTGGTAGTTTGGTCTGCCCTGTTCCCATGATGCACTGGGCCAGGGTCAGACTAATTTGCATATAGCCAAGTTCTGAGCTGGGATGGTGCAGTGAGCTAAAAAACGGTGATGGATCAAGCCCTGATCTTTGGACTGGGTAAGAGTGGTCTGCTTAATTCAGACACTCTGTTCATCACCACCCCCCTTTTCTGAATCATTTTTGTCCACCATAAGCGTGGAAGGGTATACTCAGATGTGAGTCCCTTGCTCATTGCACCATCAGGATTCAAGCAAGCCGGGCCGAAGACGGCTGAAATGCCAGAAACCGGTCCCCGGTAGCTTGTTTCCTTCCCAGTATAAGAATTGGCTTGGTAGTTTGGTCTGCCCTGTTCCCATGATGCACTGGGCCAGGGTCAGACTAATTTGCATATAGCCAAGTTCTGAGCTGGGATGGTGCAGTGAGCTAAAAAACGGTGATGGATCAAGCCCTGATCTTTGGACTGGGTAAGAGTGGTCTGCTTAATTCAGACACTCTGTTCATCACCACCCCCCTTTTCTGAATCATTTTTGTCCACCATAAGCGTGGAAGGGTATACTCAGATGTGAGTCCCTTGCTCATTGCACCATCAGGATTCAAGCAAGCCGGGCCGAAGACGGCTGAAATGCCAGAAACCGGTCCCCGGTAGCTTGTTTCCTTCCCAGTATAAGAATTGGCTTGGTAGTTTGGTCTGCCCTGTTCCCATGATGCACTGGGCCAGGGTCAGACTAATTTGCATATAGCCAAGTTCTGAGCTGGGATGGTGCAGTGAGCTAAAAAACGGTGATGGATCAAGCCCTGATCTTTGGACTGGGTAAGAGTGGTCTGCTTAATTCAGACACTCTGTACATCACCACCCCCCTTTTCTGAATCACTACCCTGAATCGCAGGATGTGGAGTTCCTACGGAGACTCGAACCCGGCTTCAATGAAGTCCACCCCAACCCTTAGGCCACATCCTCACCCTTTCTTTTACGTTTTGAAAGGTTCTGATCACTATAAATATCTGTGAATGAATGTGAATGTTGAATGTTGGATTTATAGTAACCAGTCCCAGAAATGAATCATTGGTGCACCAGTTGGGAATAGTAAGGTGTATCTATAGTGTATCTATAGTGCTATGAGACCCCAGCATGTGACTTAAAGCACTATTTTTACTGAACAATCGCATGAATCTAGCAGCCCTGGTTATATTGTTGGATGTAATCGCAGAAAGCTTAGGGAATGAGAGGCATCAAAATCAAGGTTGGTGGCCACTCTGGGATGTATAGGATTTTAATTGACCCTTTTCAAACCACACCTTTAATTATAGAGGCCACGTGTCTCGGAGAAGATTCAGAGTAAACTTATTGGGCCACTCACTTTTTGGACAAATCATTGGGCTTTCCTAAAAGGCGCGTTCACACCATGAGCTCTGTCTCCAGCTCAGAGTTGCGTCTTCTCGCCCGTGCATTAGATCCATCCGCGCCTCGGTGGGTGGAAGGGCCTGGCCTCGCGCTACTTTACAGGGGTGTCCAGGGGTTACCTAAGAGCCTTTATATAACCGGCCAGGCTGGTACGGGCCCTGCGGGCGGAGGATGCTCCGCCCCCTCGCGGGTGTGTATTAGAGGCTGCGAGGAGGGGGGAGGCGCGGCCATACCGCAGCATCCCGCGGCCGGCGCCCGTCTGAAGTGAGGCGGCTTCACCACCTCAGACCCTGGGGTTTCTGACATCTGCCCCCGCTCTGCAGCCCGAGGGAGGCCGGAGACACACAGCGCCAGAGCGGACCGGGTAAGTGCAGGAAGCGCCCCTCGGTATATTCCGCACACCTGTTACTGCTCCTGTCCTCCCAGCGCCCCTGCAAGTGCAGGGACCTACAGCTGATGGGTTCAGTGGGTGACGGGACGAGGGTTGTCCAGATAAAAGCAAACGAGTTCATAAAGTAAATAGTCAATTATGTGATCATTATTCGGTATCACCATACATTTTTCGAGAGGTGCCAAGCGCAAGAATCCGGCCACATTACTAAAAACAAGGGCGGACAAGAGGAGTAGACATAGACAAGGGTAAAGAGACCATGAAGGGATACAAGGGAATTATGATCCAGTGGTGCGCGCGCACCACAGAGGAGCGGGGGGGAGGGAGCGAGGCAAACGCGCGCTGCTGCGGGAGGCGGCTGAAGGGCAGGGGCTACGAATCCTGAGCAGCCACCATCCTTCCCCGCCCGTGCACCGCAGCAGCCGCTCCCGTAGTAGAAAGTTAGCAGGCTGAAAGTTATTAGCCTGTCCCTGGCATTGTCGCCCCCGCCCACCCATCGGGAGCAGAGGACCCGGCGCTCCAGATATGATGGTCAGCAGTCGAGTGAGTGAGTGAGTGTGTGAGTGTGTGTGTGTGTCACTTGCTGAGAATGTGGGATAGGAGATGTGCACGGCGCCGGCCTGGGCGTGCGCGCCCACAGGGTAAAATCGCCGAGGGCTTGCTCGTTCACATCCCCTGTCTCAGATTCCCAGCAAGCTGACAACAATAGATACTTCGCTGGACGCAATGCTTCCCATTGCTTTCTCTAGCTCAACCTAAAAACTTCCTACAAAAGAACACTTTTTTTCATTTTTCAACACCTTTATTAGCAAAAGGAGAAAAGGGGTACGGTACATCAGTGCAATATTGCGACCAATACAGTGACGAATAAGCACGTAAGCATAAAGGCACCTTCCCGTACATGTTGACGATCAGTAACAAAAAACAAGTTTTAATTACAGTCGCCTCTCACCCTCACCCTCACCCTCACAATAGTGCTTGCATCATACCAGGGTCCTACGACGGCAAATGTCAATTCAGCTGATGACCATGCAACATGAGTGACAATATTTAAGGCAATACGACGCAGAACTTGCCAGGTCTGCATCTATGTGGTACCGTCGTGTCTCACCCTAGCCTGTTTGTCCCCTCCATCTATTCCCATCTGTTGCAGTGTGTAGGGTGATTGTCTCTGTGGAAGCAGTCCATATGTACCCGTCTCAATCTGTGGTTATGCGCACGAAGGCGTTGCCTCATCAAACTCCAGAGCTGTATTGTTTCCCCAGGTGTGTGTGTCCTCGGCCTCTCCACTTCGCCCTCTTGCTGCCTTAGAAGGTAGGATGTGAGCGGTCCCCAGACATCTTTTGGGCGTGAATTCAGGGGTAGTAACTCTGCATATGTATGGAATTGATCCTGCCACGTTGTCATGGTAGAGACCCTAGCCTTGACTTTAGGGGCTCGCCCTCCCCCATCTACACGCCACTTGGCGTTTAGCTAGGAGAAGGCTTAGTGCCAGAAACTTTTTGTGTATGGTCGAGATGTTGTGTGAGAGGCCCAACAGCGCTACCAGTGGGCATGGTGTGAGCTCTACCCCCAGCATATCTGACAAACCTGCGAAGACCTCAAACTAGTATTGGGCCACTCTAGGGCAGGTCCATGCCAGGTGGAAAAAGTCCACTCCCTCCCTCCCACAGCGGTTACAGCAGTCAGTATCTCTGAGACGGGACTTGTACAGTTTAGCAGGGGTGTAACATAGACGGTGGAGGAATTTGAAGTGAACTAGCCTCCACCTAGAATTCCCCGTGACTGCGTTTGTTTGTGTGCAGCTAGCAGCCCATTGCTCATCCGCGAGTGGTGTATCAAGATCTCCATCCCAATCGGTGCGCGCCCGTAGTGTGGTAGTCAGTGGTGTGTTCTGCACATGTTTATAGAGTAGTGTTACAACGTGTTGAGGAGCATCTTTTTGCAAGAGTGCGTGGAGGGGTGCAGGAGTATCTGGTTCATCCGGGAAGCTGGGGGTGATCGCGCGGACGCTTTGTCCGAGTCTGGTATATAGGAAGGTATCCATAATTGTGGGTGTGTGTTCCCAAAAAAAAAATGTTGCATCATGCAGAATTGCCCTTGGACGTACAGATCTCCCCAGGTGCAGTGTGTGAGTTTGGTCAGCATCTTACGACAGATCTCACAAGTGACTTGTAAACTGGGGTCATTCATCACAGTCATCTGTGGCGAATGTGTGCCATATAGGGCGGCGGGTGAAACCAATAGACAGCGAAGTGGCCCTGCGCACAATCGTAGTACAGCTCGAAATTAGGGACTTCAAAACCCCCATGGTGATATGGTAGCATCAACGGGGCAAGGCTAATTCTCGCCTGCTTCCCGCCCCAAATTAATCGCGTTAATTGGGTTCTAAGTGCGGCGAAAAAATGCCGTCCCGGGCTGTATGGAATGTTAGTGAATAAATATAGAAGTTTGGGTAGCAGCACCGTGGTGTGAATTCCACTGCTCGTTTGATCAGTATGGCCACCCCCCTGGAGTAGGTGGAGTAAGAGGCAAATTCGCTGTATGATGCCCGAGAGGCAAATTGAGGGGTGCCCCAGGGTGCCAGGTGCGTCTCTTGCAGGAGAGCAACAGTCCCTCCATGTCTGTCTAGGTAGCCTAGTGTCGGTCTACGTTTCCTGGGATCATTGAGACCACAGACATTCCACAACGCCACTTTTTTTTGTGTCCAAGTGCCTGCGTGTCACCGGTCGCTCCCATGTCGCTGTGCAGTAGTTCTTATGTAATGCCAAGCATTCAGATTATCCTCTGTATTTAGCAACCCAGTAGTTAGGTCATGAGTAATTCCCCCCAAACCCCCCCCCCCCCAATGGTCAACTCTGCGGAAGATTAGTGTGTCCATAATGATTCGTAAAGTCTCTGCCATCCCCAGTCCCGATTCCCCCGCGCCCACCCTGCTCCCTCTCACACCGACATCCCCAACCTGCCGGGTATGCAATTCCCTCCCTCCAATAGAGCCCTCAACAGTCTATAGTGTTCTCCCTCTTTCTAGAGGAAAGTCCGGGGAGTATGCCCTCGAATGTGGAGACGTCAGGGGCCCACGACACACCATCTCACCTCCCATGTTTCACCCGCCTACAGCCACGCTCTGTGAGCCGGCCGTTACAGCGGGACAGGGTGAGTGTTCGGGCACCTTACGGATTTGTAAGAGGTGGTAACACACAAAAGAAGAACAGAGAAAAGAGGAAAGCAGCATTGATACATCACAATCTCAGAGACAGTTAATGCGATCATCAGGTCCATCTATCCGCAACATGAGCAGGAGTGGCAACACTCAGTCCCGATTTGATGCTGGCGATAGGGATGTAAAGCGACGTCGTTCCTCCGCTTCTCGGGATGTAGCTCAGCTGTGTCTCTTGAGGTATGCTTCAGCCTGCTGAGGTGTAGTGAAGACGTACTAATTCCCCTGGAGAGTGATCTTTAGCTTCACAGGGTAGAGCATGGCGTACTGTAGATCCTGTGCAAGTAATTTTTTCTTGACCGCCGCATACTTGCGCCGTGCCTCTTGAACTTTCTGTGTAAAGTCCGGATAGAAAGCCAGTGTGGTGTTTTCATATCTCACTTGCCGCAGTTCCCGAGCAAGTCTTAAAACAGTGTCTCTATCCCTACAGTTAAGGAAGCGGGCTATTATTGGCCGGGGCGGCACTCCCGGCGGCAGGCGCGTGGCCAGCGATCGATGAGCTCTTTCTATCGTCAGGTGGGCAGAAAAGGCCCCTCGTCCGAATAGGTCTGCTATGAGCTTTTCTATGAAGTCCTCCATCCTGCCCGTGTTGGTGGATTCCGCCAACCAATAATGCGGACATTATTCTGGCGGGAGCGTGCTTCCAAATCTTCATTTTTTTCAGCTATCACCTTCAGTAGTTTATCCATTTGGAGCATTTGGGTATTTGCCGTCGCCGCCCTGTCTCCAGTTCCGACACTCTGGTTTCGGTGTCCTTCAGTCTGTGGTCATGTTGTTCTAGCTTATGCACTACAGAGTCCATTCTGGTGTTCATAGCGTCCATCTTGGCATCTATGGAGGCGAGACTCTGCCTCATGCCTAGCAGAATCGTCTTCCAGTCCTCATCAGGTTGCTCTGCTGGCCCGGTGCCTCTGCTTTCAGTTGATTCAGATCTCTGTACTTTTCGGGGGTCAAATGATAGTTTGGCTTGTTTGGCATCATTACGCCCCATTTCGGCCTTCCCGGCGCGTTGTTCTAACTCCGCGAGAGCACTAGTCCGCCTCAATCTGCCAGCAGGACGCGATGGTGGATGGCGCGGTGCAGTGGGGCAGGTGTCGTACTATGTATGCCCACTGAAGCAGTGATGTTCCAGATCGTCCGTTATACTGGCAGGGCCTAGTCTTGTTCGTCCCCCTCCGTAACGTCAGAGGGGGGAGGGGAGGTGGGGGGGGGGGTCAGCTCCCGTAGCGATCAAGTGCACCCTCCGCCGGTTAACTAGGCTTTGTGTATGCGCAAGACCAGTGTTTCTCTATTTTCTTTCTCCCTCTTTCTCTGGCCTTGGCCCCGGTGCTGTTGAGACTGAAGCTGCACAGGACCGTATGGCGATTGCGACTGGGCCCAGTAATTTCTCTTGAGGCAGGGGCCTGTGGTATCGCTCCCAGGCGTTGGTGTCGGCAGTCCTGTGCTGGGTACTCTGGTATCTCTCAGGCATTTTGCCCTGCTGCGCGTTCACCTTTCAGAATGGCGGTTGCTGGCTGCAGTTGTGATGACGCACGTTTTGGGAGGGTGACGACTGGGAGGACCTCGGCCTTCACCAGAGGTCTGGGGGATCAGCGCAGTGGGGTGAGCGATGCGGTGGTAACTGGTGCCGCGTTGTGTTAACACTCAAGTATGCAGTCTGTCCGTGGTCGAAACGCGGGCATGGGGCCGCCCAGTTCGTCACGTCTTCACCCTTCTGCAGTCTCTGGCCTTATTCTCAGTGCCTTGTAGTTGTACGCGGTTGTGATACGAGCATTACAGCTGGGCCTAGCAGTGTCTTTCGGGGCAGGGGCCTGCCGTTCTACTCCCAGGCGCATCGCAGCCTTGCAGCAATGTCCCTGGTATTAGTTTGGCGCTACGTCCTCCAGTTATGCATCGCTTGGCACAGCACTAGCCTGTAGCCCTAGTCAATAAAGCGCAATGTAAGGGGGGGATCTCGGCCACAAAAGGCAGTGGCCACCGCCAGCACCCCAGGAGAGCAGCGCGATTCGATGCGTGGGGCCTCTACCCCCACCGTTGTTTCTTAGGCCGCCAGGCCCTCAGTCCATCGGCGATGTTGACTCGCTGGGGAAGGTGTTCCCTATAGTGCTTTTTTTTGTATTTTAAGTCTAATCGCCCCTCCGCCGTTCCCCGGCCTCAGTCGCCAATTGATTGCGCGTTGGGCGTCTCTCTGGCCGCAAGCCTGTTAATTCACCCCCGGGCACCGGGGTGGGGCGGCGGGGACGTTCTCACCAGTCTGACGCCCGTCCCTCAGCTCCGGCAGGCCTGCCGATCCTCGGCCTCTCCTGATGAGCTCCGCTGTCTCGCCGCTCCAGCGCTGTGAGCGGTTATTGGCCCAGGTTTCCGCGATCTGTAGCTCCGGTTCGCTCCGTGTCCGGGCGGCCAGAATTAGTTCCCTCTGTTCCGGATTCTGTCCGCTCACCGAATCTACGTGTTTCAGCAAATAATTCGCCTCAGGATAGGGATGATGTCTGGAAAAGTGCCCGAACTGGCAGGAACTGGCAGGAGCCTCGCTAGTGCATGGCCATCTTTGTCGTGCGCCATATAGCGCCTCCCTACAAAAGAATACTATTTGTTAGAAGGTAACAGAAAAGGCATAAAGGGCTGATACAAAATTAGAAACTACATTTGTATGTCAAAGTGCTAACTTTACTCATCAAGACTAAGTTATTAGCAGCTTCACTGAAAAAGCAAGTAGAATCCAAATACAAGATCAAACAAAAAAATAAATTTGGTAAAAGAAAATTAGCAGGCAAAACAACTTTGGTTGAACATCAAAACTACTGAAAGGGGATGGATTGATTGTCCTACTGCTCCATATCAATCCCAAGTAAAACCTACATTTACCCTGAAGACACTGTCAATCTGCTCACAAATTCTGGAAAAACAATATTAATATTGACCATGGTAATGAAAGCACCAAGTGCTCTAGACCTGAATGGTCCGCAGAATAATATTTAGAGAATAATTGGATGGTATAATCTTTGGTAAATTAAGTTGGGTGTGGCATAACAGTTCCAATTCTTGAATAGAAAAAAAAGTTAAACAAACTTAAAGGGACAAAGATATCTTGCACCCTGCAGACACCTATGCCATCCTGCCATTTCATTCAACTTTATTAGCCACGTTTCTTCCTAGACTGATGGTTGGGGCAGATAATCTTCTGAAGAGCAATGTACTTTTCATCTTTATTCCTTGAAAATAATCTACTGACCATCTTCATGTAAAATCCATTTGATCCCATGTAAGTTGGGTCAGTCAATTACACATGACACACATAATTGATGACGCCCTCCAAATTCTGGATCGTAATGAGTCCTGCCTCCTCATCCTTCTTGATCTCTCGTCAGCATTTGACACGGTCAAACATGAGAACTTGTTGGAGCTGCTAAGTACTAGGATGGGGCTATCGGGAACTGTTCTCAAATGGTTTTCGTCTTTCCTTCACAACCGGTCTCAGAGGTTCAAGATCGACAATGTACTATCTACACCTGTGCCTGCAGATCTAGGGGTTCCACAAGGATCCACCCTCTCTCCTACACTGTTCAACCTCGTTATGGAACCCCTCGCCACCTTGCTTCAAGCATCCAATGTTCAATTCCATATGTACGCTGATGACACACAACTCTACCTAAAGTTACAGTCCCCGGAAGATATCAAACAGCTGAATTCCACGCTTATTAACACCCAATCCTGGCTGGCCGATAATCACCTCAAACTGAATGCTCTAAAAACTGAGTTCCTACTCATCTCACCTCCGGCGAAAATCTCCACCACCCAAACCTGGCTCAACAACCTAACAGCACTCAATGTCCAACCTACCATCGTGGACTCGGCGAAATCCCTAGGCATCACACTCGACGCCAAGCTCGACATGCAGCAGCACGTCAGCAAAGCCACAAAAGCAGCTAATTTCCAAATTAACACGCTGAGGAAAATTAAACCCTTCCTCCCGGCCAAAGACTTCCAAACTGCTGTACAAGCTCTAGTCATCCCTCGAATAGACTACGGAATTGCGACCCTCAGCGGTCTCCCACAATCAACAACAGCACCCTTAAGAGCCTCCCTGAACGCTGCCGCGAGACTCATTACTGGCTCTAGAAAGCACTCGCACATATCCCCAGACCTAAAGTCTCTAAAATGGCTGCCTTTTGAAGCCAGAATACAGCTAAAAATTGCAACTATGACACACGCGGCCGTGCACCACAAGGCACCCAACTACCTCGCTCAAAAGCTGTCTATATCAGGAGGTTCGAGATCCAATAGGAGTACTAAAAATCTACTCCTGAAACCTCGTAGATTTCGGAAAGCGAAAACTTACAAACGCTCCTTCTCTGGAATGGCACCCAGGATCTGGAATGCGCTCCCTCCTGAAACAAGGCTAATCACCTCCACTGCACTCTTCAAGAAAGAGGTGAAAACAATGCTTCTGGCCAAGATCTCCTGATCGCTACAGATGTTGGGTCAGAGACTCTGCATTGCTTGTACCGCTGCTCTGCCTATCCCCTGGCACTATACTTGACTTGTTGGGGGCACTATTACGCTACTCTCTTACTACCGACCAAGATATGATACACGTTGGTTTACTGATCCACCTGTACGCCATTGTAGTCGGATCAATGACCTGTGCTGCTCTATACTACTCCCTTACCTTATCATATATGGATTGGTTTTATGTTTGTTTTTATCATCCATGTTATTACCATGTTACTTACCATGTTACTTACCATGTTACTTACCATGTTACCATGTTATTTACCTGATCATATATGGATTGGTTTTATGTTTGTTTTTATCATCCATGTTATTACCATGTCACTGACTATTATACTGTTCCCATTATCTCTGTTTACTCCTATTGCCCCTCCCTGTCTTTGTGAAGCGCTCTGATATCTGTAAGGATCCTGTTCGCGCTATATAAAACTTTGAATAAATAAATAAATAATAAATAAGTTGCAACATGTGGCTCGTCTATGGTGCATGTTATGTGCTTTGCCCTTTATGAAGGGGCATGATAGAAGCACAAGATGAAGGCTACACCGTGTATTGCTTTTGTGATGCAACATCCCTCACGCGGTTTCCCCTTGCAAAGCCTCATAGCCCACTTGGGATGGCTGAAGGTATCCAGTTTGAAAACTGCCAGAACTGTCTTTGCAGAACAAACGGACTAGCCAAAATCAGTTTAACTGCATGAGAAGCTCAGTTCCCCGATTCACCCATATAATGCTTACACATGCAGGGATATCTCGCAATTTGGCTCTTTGACATGGTCATTACCCTTGCAGTATGTGAGGCGGTAGCCATTTCGAATTTTAACTTGTGTTATCTTTTTTATACAGCTTCAAGGAGAAAGCTTCCGGCACAGGGACCTGGGATTTGAGCTAAGATTTTGTTTTTAGATCTTAGGTTATGCAAGTAGCTAGAGCATTGTATTTTTTCTTAGAGACTGAATTTGATTATATTACGTATACATTAACATATCATACATGTATTTAGGACTTTTGGATTTTACAATTGGTTAGGCAGTTATTTTGATAGAGATATTAATCAGTTGGAAGCCCACTTGGGCTTTACAGTATGGTTTACACAGTATGGTCTAAATCGAAGGCTCCCATCAACACATTTCCTACAGCTGATTAAGATTTTGAAGCCACATTTTGATTTGGCCCTCTTGTGCTTAATAACCTCTTAATTTTGGGGTGTCTCCGTACAGTGACCCGAGTCAGCCTACAATGGACATGTTTGATTTTCCTTATTTGGATGTTGGAACCTTTCACTGGAAGATGTACTACTCTGGGTATATCAAATGTAATTATTTTTATTTTAAAGCTTAGCATATTTGCATAGTTCACTAATAGTGCAACACTGTCTTATACTGCACTCTGCAGAATGATGCATTGTTCCAAAATGGAACTCATTTATACATGGTCTACAGCCTTCTCATGTCTGTACGGTCTGTCAATTGTCTGAGCACTTTGTGTACACTGTATGTGATCTATTGATTATTGATCTATTCTTCAACCTGTGACCAAAGCAACTCTTTCCCTGAAATGTGTCAGGTATTGTGCTACCAATAAAACTACACCACCGTTCATCAGCTACCAATGTATATGTGGTTTTCTTCCTGGAACTGCATAAAGGAGAATGGTTTCAGATTGTAGCGGGTTTTCGCTCTAAACACACGTTTCTTCGTAGACAGTAGCCAGAGGTCATTCAGAATAGGAGATCTGGAGATATATTTAAAATTGCATTTATACAGCACTTACTATCCAGACGAGGTACATTTAAAAAAAGAATTATAAATTAAAAACTAAGAACATGAACTGAACATAAAAAATAAAAACGATAAATCCATTAATACATTTACAAAATACATTTAAAATACTTCCCTCCCACCCTATTACCCTAGAACCCAAAGACAAATTTTTTAAATTAGTAACTGGAAAAAAAATGTGCCATACACATTTATAATATAACACTATAAAAGTATTTATTAAACAAATTATAATTATAAATATCAAAAGTATTTAAAATTACATTTAACACAATCACATAACCAATTAAAAAGTAAAAAACAATATTTAATCTATTAAATACATATTTTTTATTTAAATATAAACGTAAAAACATTTCAATTAAAAAATAAAATCTTTAAACAGATGATCAGCATGGTGGATAACTTGAGAAACCAAGCTTGCCCTGGTATCACTCAATTAAACAGCAAGCTGGCCATAACGAAGCATAACACATCTGCTTCACCTGGCAGCTGAGGACATGTTTGGACCAAGGAAAATCTGTGTCTGGTAATGAGCCCGCACTGTCATCATTCTCGACTTCTGCATCGTCACGTCTCCCTAACTCCTCTGGATTGGGACAAATTGCTTTTGTGTTACTGGGTGATGCTATTCGTCCTTTTTTTGTAAGCACTTCAGTGCGATTTGTAGTTCCATAGATATCCTGTTTTAAACTTGCTACAAGATGATAATTATTTATAAAGAGTTTCCAATTTGACATACAAATTAATTGGTCCATTTCACACATATGAAACAGATTTACATAAAAACATTAAAGGCAGTTGAAAGGTTTCCATACCAGTCAACATTTAAAGCCCCCACAGAAATTGTACAGAGGAAAAAAAAGTCAAAAGAAAGATAAAAAAACATAATTATTTACAGCTTCTGAGGTGTTGTAGATAACCTCAATAGTAAAGTCATAATTTATTCACAAAATATTTCATAGCAAAAATGACTCAGCTGCCAGGGCAGCCGACTACAGAACGCTGGGTTCACGGTTCAATCTCCGGCGCCAACTCCCCCCAGCACCATAATCTTCCCAACAGACCGCAGTGCCTTGAGACCCTTAGGGGTGATTCGTTCGTGCTTTACAAAGATATATATTTTTTGGGGGGGGGGGGGGGGTGTTATTGTTTTATGACTTAGTGTTTTAAGGTACATACATCATAAACTTATTGTTCTTTCAAAGGATGTGTTTTGCAGAGATTTTCCTGAGGCTTTTCTTTACAACCATGGCTATTTCCTGATCTTCGTAGTCATCCACAAAACTTTCTTTATTGACCATATTCTTTTGACTATTGGTGCTTGTAATGTAGAACTTTACATGTTACCCAAGCTGCCTGCATCCCTGCCTGCCCTACCTATTGGACATGACCTGGAGCCACACCCTGTCCCTGATAGTGTGCCTCTAGTGTCCCTTGAGTAGGCCAAGTTCTGCACAACGGACACGGGGCATGGACTTCAGCTGCAGCCTTTGGCCACTTTCCCGTCTCCATGTGTTTCGTACCCCACAGCCAGTGGCACAAACAGCATCTAGGCCAAGCCCAGTCACCAGAATGCATAGTCTTCAATCACATTCATAGCAAACCTTTTCAGGCCTCACATGGCACAATATGTGCGTGTAGCCAGTATCAAAAATGCGTTGCCTAGAGTTTCAGTATTGCTAGCATCACACACAAGTGCTTACTAGGTAAGGAGATATGCACTCTGCTCAATTCCACTTTCTCACCGCTTACTGGCCATGACCAGGTCATAACCTCTGCACTTTGGTTGCACTCTTTACCCTGTACCTCTGCTCAGTGTCAGCTCGGCAATCTATTTAGCTCTACCCTAAACCCAGAGCAGGCTCTTCAGATGTGCCATGTGATGACTAATTTTAAATCTATCTTCTGAACGTAAAGGAAAAACTTCAAACTTAAGCTCAAGGCTCATTTTTAACAACTGAGCCCAAGCAAATGCTAAACTCAAGCCTAACTCAAGTCACTGTACTAAACCCACAGATAATCTTAGAATTAGCATACTGTGGCCTGTGCCAAAGACAAAAGCTCACCCTGAGCCCAGCACTAAACATAGGATTCATCATAGATCTGGCACTCATCCGAAAGCTAATCCTAGAGCGAAGATCAAACGTATGCCCTGTTGCAAACGCTAAGGGTAGCCCAAAGAACTGATCCTAGGTCCAACAATGAGAGTTATATTAAACCTTTGCAACTTTATTAAAACTAGAAAAATGGCTTACAATTATGGCTGCACGCTTCCACGAAGGTAAGAGACATTTCGAACTTGCTGAAGTTTGTGGATGATGTGCTGCTCGAGTTCTGTGGGGCACGAACCTTTAGGCGAAAACATCTCAGAGGCAGCGTGGACAGGTTCAGCAGTTTGGTTTTGACTGACTATTTTTAGGGAAATTTAGGGGCAAGAATGATTTGCATATGGTGGTTTCTCAACTTCAATGTCATAGTAAGTAAAAAAAAATTTTAATTTGCAGTTCAAGTGAAGTTATTGTTAGGATCCGTTACACCGCCTTAGCGTATGTTTAAAAAACATCCAATTCAATTAAAAAAAGTTAATGTACAATTCTGGTTACAAAATAAAAATGAAAAACATGAAATTCACCAGTAATGGTTAGCTCTACAATCCAGAACTCTCAAAGCAGCACTCAACTCGCACAACAATGTAATGCTCACAACAGCATTCTTGATGTAACAGAGTCACTTACATAGATCAAAAGATCTTACAGCTCAGATATCACATTAATACTATCAGAGACAAGTATTAATTAGGCACTTGTATTATTTATTGGTTTATATAGGTGCTGTATTTAATGATGCTGTGCTTTTAGGTGTTGTAAATTATCATAATCGGTATAAATATTTTGAAGTCATAAGCATTGTGTGTGGTGAGAGCTTTATATTTTGAATGCCAAATGAGAGACAGAAGATCTACCTAACCAATGTATTGTATTTTTTAAAATAGTTTGATTTGTATAGTGGCCAGCTAACATGCAACAGATCGTGTAAAGAATAATTGAAGAGCATTATGGGGCTGGATGCGCATGCCGAAGTACTTTGCTATTTATTAAGTGAGGCGCATGATTGTCCCTGCTTGGTTTGAAGAGATTGTTCTATTGAGGGGAATTTTTAGATGATTACTTAGCTTTGAAGCAATGCAGCACATGAGGGGTGTGTTATCTTTAGACAACCTTGTGCGGAGTGGCTTGGATACGTATGATCTTGATACCCTGTATTGCCAACAATGGGGTCAAGCAAAGTGTCTTACATATTCTACTGAATGAAGCACAAGTGTATCTGGATGGAACCTAATGAGATGCATTGTCGACTGTGAAGCTCGAAATTGCCAACCAGTGTTGTATCAGATTCGTGCTGGATAATGAAAGTTGTAGTAATGCCCTGTGTAGGGAGGGAGGAGACCGAGTTTTTTCATGGTGTTCAGTGTGATGGAGCGAGGTGGCAAACACAAAATTTTGTGTACCCCTCTTGAAGTCAATGTCCCATAACACTAATGATTACTAATTGCATGTTTTGTGAAAAATAATCAACCATAGAGTAAGATGCACACATTTTATTTTTACACACGGGAAAACTAATTTTGCTTGCATGTTGCAATAAACCTAGCTAATATGTAATGTTATTGTATTGGGAACTAATGTGCTGTTTGATTATAAACAAAACGCTATTTAAATGTACTTTTTGTACACGTATTGTGAAAAGAGAAGGTCGATTATGTAAGTATAAACGCATTTGGGTGGCTTATTTGCTAGGTAACAACTAATGGGAAACATTAGTATGGTGGGAGGTAAACAGAATGGGTTTCAATTCACTAACTAACATGAATTTGTGTTTGTTTCTATGATAGTTCCAAAAAGTGGCCTCTGAGGCCTAAACAAAATGGACGTGTGGGTAAACTGTGAGCAAGAACTAAAAAGCGCAGGCGCGTTAAAACCAGCAAGTCAGAATGAACTGCTTGTGTCCGAGAAAAGTTCAAGGCTGAATGTGGCCCGGAACCTAGGATGGGTGCCAAGCATGGACAATGTAATGCTCAAGAGCCTGGGAAAGAGGATGGATGTTGTTAGTCGCGGATGCGCCTAGGCCGCAAACTGAACATAACAAAGACCCTTTATTTTTCCGCTGACAAAAAGAAAAAAGTGTGTTGTAATTGTGAGATGATGCTCACCCACCCCAAAACTGTCCAATGAGAATTTGAATGAGGACTGACAAGTTACTTTTAGATAGATTAAGTTAGGAGAATTAAGGTATAAAAAACCCTGGATTTGACTAGAAGAGGTCGCTTTTGCAATTTCTATCGGAGATGCTGCCCGTTTGCTGACCGATTCCTGGATGTAAGACTCTGTTCTATTTTACTTTGTTTGCTTTGCAGGACTATAAGGATAAGATGAGGGTGTTAGACAGGGATGTTAGGAGAGAATGAAGTTGGAACTATGTTCTTTGCTAAACTTTACTGAAAGCTAAACTAAAGCGATTTTTCTTGAGCTCTGAATAAAATGATAATTATTGAAATAAAGTTTGAAATTTAACTAAATAAAGATTTGACTAATGCATAAATGTCAGACATAATAAAGTTTGCTTTTAATAAAATTGGGAAATGGAATTTTAAAAGCTGGTCTTGTGATTTTCCTACCCCTAATTTTCTTTCTAGCAGATCCATTGCCATTATGGTGGTGTGTCTGAATAATCCAATGTTTAATAAACTATGGTAAATTGTTGTTTTAAACTGCAGGTGTAAATAATAAATAGTTAAATAAGTTTAGACGCTCCACCAAATGTTACAGCATTTCTCCATTACGATTCATCAAAAGCCTTGAAGCCAAGTGTAAGTGAGTAGAGTAAATGAGCAGTGTTATGGGCCCCACTGGTGCATGTTTAGTGTGTTTAAAGGTTTCAGGGAAATGGTAAGTGAAGATTAGAAATAATTTTTGGAGCCGCGCTGTAGCTAGTGCATCTCAACAGACTATGATGCATATCTGTGCAGTGTTGATTGCAAACAGCATATTCTAACACAAGGTTGAAAATGTGGTTTCCCTTTGTGTTGTGTGGGGGGAGAGAGTACAACATTCTATCCATCCTTTCCCTGCTCCTCTCCAGTCTCTACCTTGCCCCTTCCTTTCACTCTCTCTCTCTAGAAGCTTTCTGCAATTAACATCAGGAAGCTGGTCAAAGTGATTAAGGCACCCGTGGCAGACCTGGGATTTCAAAACAAGCCTCCAAGGGCTCAAGCACTTCAGGGAAATGCCTGTTGAATACACAGCTTGTCCAGCCCGACGAGGTGACTCCTCCAAAACTGATGTGCCTTGACAGTTCAAGACAAGTTACAGGGACCCACTGAAAAGCTACCATGTCAACGCAAACCTTTGTGCTCAGGTCATGCAATGCAGGCACAATTGATAATGTCACCAATACACACACAGATACAAGTTTGATTTGTGGCACATGTTCAAATCTTACTATCTTACTTTGTGTAGGATCTAGAATTAGGCTAGTTAATAATTGGATTGGTGAACTACTTAGAGATTTCTAACAAAAATCAATGTTATCCGACCGCCACTCACTTTCAAGAGAAACATAAAATCATAGCAGAGTAATTATGCTTTACATTTATTCTTTGCCCTGGGTGGAACACAAGAGCAACTGTGAGCTGAAATGATGGTGAGAAGATTTAAAAGCTATTACGCCAGAAAAGAAAGGTTTACTATGGTTGCACATATGGCACCAGGACAGGTGGGAAATTAACTATGCAAGTAGGTGTGTTGCACTATTCGGCCAGTCACATCTCTAATGTGGGCTGCCTGATATACCCCACAAAAGAAGAGTTCCACCATCTTGCCTTTAGTGGAATAATGAACTCTGGGAAAGAGTTATGCCCACTCCCCACAGGAAGTGGTAATAAAGGGGGTGTATTACCCATTGGCTACTACCCTTCACTCCACCGAACACCACCTAAATTCAGTATTTAGGTGCCCCCTGACACCAGGAACTCATACTCCTGCCCAAGAAGGACAGAGAAGAGCCGAAGAACACAAGAACTGTGGACAAACTGTGGACTTGGTGCCAAACCCTGCCTGCTTGCTCCGGTATCGACCGCTGCAAAAACCAGACTCGTCCTGCAGTAGTGCATCCTCCAAAAGCCTCAATGGGTGGCCAGCAGTTTACCAACCAGTCAGCATCCCACTTGAAGTAGAGGAACCACTTCCTGGCAGCCTGCAGGCTCCCATTGCAATGTCTGGCTCATCGATCTGCTGAATGAGTCCACCGATGCAGCAGCCGCCCTGGAAAAGGTCACAGATATCCAGGAGGTCATATCTGTCTCCCAACAGAGTTTGGAGACGCAAGGACCCCCCAGGAGCCACCCTGCACCAATACCTGAAATACGAGAGCCTGCTGCAAGCACTTAAGCTGGTTTGTGTTCAGTCTGAACACCACCACCGCCAAAACCGACCAGCACGTCGAGGGACTTCAGAGGTCAGCCCAATGCCAGAAATAGTTTTTCTGTGTTTCTTCTCCCTCTTCTACAGGTGCACCAAGAACCGTGGGAGCCTCAAATTCAATAACCTGAAGGACAAAAAAATATATGCACCCGAGCCCATTGAAACAGAGGGTGTCTCTGTGTCCCCGAGATCCACAAGAGTGAAGCCCCTCTGTGGGTTCTGCCGGACTGGTCCCAGTGTCTCCCCCTTGCAGCCTCTTTCTTCCAGGTACTTTCCTACGGACTACAGCGTTTAGATTCAAAGGCTACCAAATCTGGAAGCACCTCTGGACCCGGACACCCCCGGGCGGGTAAAACTGAAGAACTCTTTGCCCTTTCTTAGACTTTGGCCCCTACTCACTTTAAGTCCAGAAAAATACTCCTGCAAGTAGTTTGCAAGTGACTCTAAGCAGTTAATGTTTTTACCATAGAGCAACACTACCGTGCTCTAGGTTCATGCCTTAAATCAGTTTCTACTGTTTTAAATGGAAGATTTGATAATGTCAAAAGTACTTACCTGATTATGAAGTTCGTGTCTGAAATTGGTCTCGAGTTTATTCTCAAGTGCATCTCATTTAATGACTGTGTGTACAACAAATGTTTTAACCCTACCCTCTGAAAAGCCTAAACTGCTCACCCACACACCACAAAAATAAGGAGCATTTGGGATTAATAACTTAAGCCCTGTAAGCCAATAAGGGCCATCTGGACTTTCTACATAGTGTACAACATTTTGGTACACTACATATAAAGCCAGCTTCCTACAATCTATATGAAAGGAATATTGATAATTCAAATTCAATTTAATCTTATCCTATCTTTAAGAGATTGAATGTGATAGGCAAGGCAACTTATCATACATGTTAGCACCATACACGACAAAGTTTGGTGTTATGGGTTCTACTTTTGCCCCAGACATTTTACTTTGCATCATTTGCATCACAATGAAGAATTCTACTACTTTACTTGGAGTAGGCTGTGAAACAATACATAGGCTCTCTACATAACACCAAATTAAACAGAAAATATACAAATATATATTGCAATGAACTAAAAGAAATTGGTATTCTTCAGATAATTGGAAAATTTACAAAATATGGAAAGCTAGTAAAATATTATAAAATCAGTTAAAACTAAGCATCACCAATACCTTGGCTTTATTAGCTTCACGCTTCGCCTCTCCAGCCAAGCTCCCCACCATGGCATCAATCTGCTGCTTGCTCCGAGGCATTCCATCAAAGATGTCAATGTAGAGATGCTCTTGCACAATGCTCCAGATCTGATTGTTTTGACGCTCCTGAAGATGCCTCTTCAGGAGCTGGTAAGAGTCACGTGAAATCCTCAAAACAAATTTGCTAGTCCGGAAATCAAGCATGGTCTCATTGCCCTTCATATGTTCTTTTTTTGTAAGGCTGGCAAGAACACGCAGGTCATCTTCATAGTAACACTCTTGATCTCCATGAAACCTGTTGAAGAAAAAGCCATTTTTTATTGCTCTCCTTTTTAAGAAAAGGTGGAGACTGAAAATTAGGACAAACATTAAAACAAAGTGTATCCAATGTTACCGATTTCCTTTTATTTTCATTTATTGTCAATGAGTCAAATTGAAACAGGTTCATTACTACCGTTATTTTAAGCCAACAACCTGGGTTTAGAGGATTAATGCAACAAACTTGCTCACCTTTAGCCAGATCACTTCGTCAGCACTGCAAGCAGGTAGACGCAATATTTGCTTCTGCTTCACTTTGTTCACATTCTGCAGTCGTATGCAAAAATGTACTACCTTATTTGGTCTTATTTGTGCCTACAATGCTTGTTTAAGGTTACATGAAAAGTGGCATGAATTGGTAACAGATTCCTATTTTTCAAGATGGTTGGTAGAATGGATCTACAACATGTGTATTCAGTTGTCTCCCTAATTCAATGCAGCATGGGATTTTCAGTAGATCATGCACTGCCCAAAACTGCCTAAGGCTTATTCACTGCAGTTTTCCACGAAACAAGAGTTTATAACTCTTTCTAGCAGGTAATTTTAGGATTTCCACCACCAATGTCTCTAGAAGGGATATCAATAGCTTACGGTCTTCAACATAAATCAAATCCTCCACACACATTTTGAAAAGTACGTACTCCTTCTAAAATCACCTGTCGTACCAAATAAGACGCTCCTCAAAGTTTATGTCACAGGTTCAGCCAAATGGGAGAATTAACCATTTGTAAGAGCTCATGTTCCACTACATCTCAAGAAGCTTAAAATGTGGACCCTTTGTCCGTCTCATTGTCCATTTCAACTTAACCACATACGTGCTTTTCAAGGAATGAGCTTCTCTTCCAAAACGCACAAGCACAGCAGCTTATATCGGGCCCTTTCTCATTTGCATAGTTGGGCCATGTGAAAAGCCCAAAAGACTACAGAGAAAAGTCATCCACCACTTTCATCTTCAGAAAATGTGCCAGGCCCAAAGAAACGTATTCAAATTTAAGAGGAATCCCTGCCTCCACCCACTAAATACCAACTGTTTTAGTGGACTCCTTTACCATAGCTTCGGGGTATGGACAACAAGCTGCTATATAAAGACAATTAATAAGGGTAATGTTCCCCATCAGTGGGACAATAAGTTAACTTCATCCTTAAAGATGGCTTTTATTTTCTGCGTCTTTCAGATGCAGAATTTCAGGAGTATGATTCATTTAGAATTTAAAAGTACTTCAGTCTCAGCAGTTCAATGGTTATTCTCCGAGATATTAAATAGAAACAGTTCTTTACCCTGTAAGTCTTGTATCTGGAGAAGCTTAAAAACGTGTCAATCCGCTCTACTATATTGGTAGGAATACGATTAAGGTTGCCATATCAAGTATGTAAAGCAATATTTTATGCAAAGGCTACTCTGTCCTTACTCAGTCCTCCCCCTATGTGGTCTCCTCTTGATTGCCAAAAGACCAACTCCACTGGTAACAAGGAGAAGGTAAACAAGTGTAGAGTAAAGAGACAGTGGTCTAGTTTCTCTGGACAGTACAAAAGGGAGAAAAAAACATTGATGAGTAATGCCATTGTATAGCAAAACTATGAGATATTTCCATTCAAAGCCTAAGTGGGACAAGGCATGCTGACCGAATATGCATGCATCATCTTGCAAGCAACAGCACTTGTGAGAAACATACACAGCTCTAATTGTTCAACCTTGTTAAGAAAGTTGATATTACTGTGATGAAAACAATATTGTACATGCTGCCTCACTTTTGATGTGCGGGACAAAGGCAAGTTTTAGTACTTACATGAAGAGAATGCTCAGTGGAATGATTGCAGATCACTGGCAATACAGACAAATGCTCTATTCTTAAGATTTTATATAAATAGAGGTTGTACTGTACAGCTGTGAATTGCAACTGAGAAAACCAACGTCTCATCTGGGCTGGTGCTTCCACCATGCTATGATCTAAGGTTCTCTAAATAACATTTGGATTAACCGTTGTGGCAGACACTTTGTCTAATGTAAATATTTTCTAGTTACATTTATAAATACCAGGTCTCGCCATTTTGCAAAAATTGTCTCAGTTTGGTCACCAACTAATTTAGGAATTTAACTAATTTCCCATGAAATATTTTATTGTACGAACATTTAGTTAAAATATATTTTCTTGCCATTATAATACTACAAACTGGCAGTCTACAATGAATTGAGAAAGGTTTGAAAAATTCCCCTTTTTAAAAAACATAAGTTAAGTGATGTAATAAAAGCTCTCCAGAAGATGGTTTACTTTAAAAAGACAATTGACAATATTTAGCATTTCTTGCTCCACACTTAACAGGGAGCATTGCAAGACACGTTGCCAGGCTGGAGTTTCCATTCAATGTTACTCAAGAATGGCAATTGAGCAGAGTGACTAAAAATAAATTGCATAGTACAAATTCAAAATCGTAAGATAAAAACGAAAATTGATTTACTTGTCAAAAAATGTCTTTGCTTCATTTTCGTGCTGGTTATACACCAACTCCAAATACATGTGCACAAAGAGAGGGTAGAAGAGTTGAGAGAGCTCAGCACGATGACAATCCAGGACAGATTCGATGAAGCGCTTCAGCCCACTGTAGTAGGTTTCATATTTGGAAGGATCGCCTTGCTGAGTGTATGCAGACAGCACTGCACTCACGTCTGGCTGGTTCTCCGCATTCACACTAGAAGCTAGAAATAAAAAATACAGAGTTTACTTCTACAGCACTGACTAAAAACCCATAACAATCCAAATTAGGTACAGAAGGCCAAGATCACAATCTTCATATCTGAATATTTTTAGGTATGTAACTCATGCTCCCACCACCACACAAAAAAACTAGAATTAAAATAAAGTCTCAGTACAACAATTACAAAGTATATCTAGTTAATCCATGCAGCTATGACACCATTACCTTAAAGACTACCGTTCTCCTCTGCACCAAATTTCTAAAATGCAATTTTGGCAGGAAGGGAAGGAGAGTCAAAATGAATAAACTGCATGAAGTAGGAAGAGAGGTGAATTCAGGGCGTGGACACCTGCAACCTGGTACAAATCTATTCCTTACAGAATAAGAAACTTGGTAAATTAAAAACACTAACCTAAAGACTATGAAAGAGCTTGTTTAGAAAACGTGTAAAAACATTCCAATTTTATTTTTGTATTAGGAGCTACTTAAGTCCAAGATAATGGGCAATGGTTTTTAGGCATGTGCTGTTTTTTAATAAATAATATCCAATGTTGGCGCTTTTAAATCTGTGCTCCCAGATCCCTGATCAGGTAAGCTTGCTATTAAAGGTCTTGCTTGCCACTTGAGCAACATGTTAAGGCGCCCCAGAACTTGGAGGTTCTGGTAATGCCTTGCTGAAAGCAGTCCATTACAGGGGCTGGAGCAGAAGCAGGTACAGACAGACTGTTCAAGAAAAAACAGACAGGAAGAGAGATCTGGGGTCTTTGGCAGGCGACAGGCAAGACCTATGGATGGCAAAGATCAGGAAGGGAATGTGGATGAGATTAGGGGGGGGGGGGGGAAGAGAATCAGTGGTAGTCCTTGTAATGTGATGTGACTGACCCTGGCTTGGAAGGGGGGAAAGAGGGGTAGCACAAGAAATATCGTGCAGTATGTTATTGACTTTGACATGGAGTAAAAGTAGGGTTGCCACCTGTCCAAGAGAAAAATACCAGCCTTTTGTGGTTTTCAGAGTCTGCAGAGGCATGATACTAAATAGGACTATATTTATTTGTAACATAGTTTTTCTACCTTTGTTTTCCTTAGTTATTAGTCATAGATTAACAACAAAACCCTAACTTAATTTAAAAGTGCTTTCTATTTATATTTGCTGTTTGAAGTAAGCACAGATGAAGGCTTTAGGTGATTTTGCAGATGAAGGCTTTAGGTGATTTTGCTCTTTTTTGTACCAACTGAGACATCAAAATACCAGTGGTGCTGGTAGGAAGGCAACTCTAAGTAGAAGATATGTCCAACTTAGGCTTAGTGGTCAAAGTCTGTTTGGGTTAGGGCAGCTAAGTCTCTGGGGACCACATGGGGCCTTGCTGTGGGACTTTCATGATAAAAAGGTGTCTTACAAATATCTCTGTGCAGCATTAGGAGAGCAATAGATAGGAATGTTGGTGCTTAGGGAGCTATTCATGGAACTCGGGATCCAAAAGATTTAACCCTTCCATTCCAACAGATAATGTTCAAAACAGAAACTGAAAAACGTTAGCAGAAAAATAGTGAGACGCAGTCATACACTAGAGAATTCATGTTGTCGAAACAGTAGAAAAACAATGAAAACGTGAATCCAAGCAGGTGAAAAATTAAGCGGAGTGTGCTGAAGGTAGGCATTACAGTAGCTTTCACGCCACATGGCAGACTATCCAGGAATGCACATTCCTTCCAAGATTGGCGAACAAAATGCATAAAAACCCTGCACTTATCTATTCAAAATAAAGAGAGATATGATGAGCCAGATGCTGGTAAAAGTCAATGCAGCGACACACCAAGTGAAAGGATAACCAGAGCACCACATGATCAGCCATCTCAGGGAAGTCTAACTAGGATTTCAGGGGACATAAGAAAGATTACCATTCACTGTGTTAAATGGACTAAGTCAGTGCTGCTGGCAACCCCCCACCACATACTTCAAGAAAACAGTACTTCTCTGAGAAGGATTCGACTGATTAACTCTGAGATTTTAGACAGTTTATTTATTGTGTTACTGTTGCGTGTTTATCTAGGTTCCTGATCGATACTGTGACCTTATGCCCCTATTCGGCTATAAATCCATTTATTCCCTATATTGGCATAACCGTTCAAGTGCGATTTTCTGAAAAGTCATCTCTGGCCTCACACGAACAGAGCCACATTCCAGCATAGTTCCCTCTGCCACTTCCTTTGCGACCAATTAGTGCAATGACAGAGCAGTAGTCACTATCTGATATTCCTAGATAACATTCCGAGTTCTTCAACAAGATAAAAACTCAGCAAACATGGAAATCCCCGCTTGCTATGTTTTGATTAGTAATGGAACTCTAATGAGCAACTGATAACTATCACTTCCTAGTGACATCTTTAATTGACGTCTTATGTCCAGCAAACTTGCGTCAAACCCGGCACCTGTCAGGTATAAATATTACCAACGTTGCCTTAAGCAATGCCTGTTGTACGAGCTACTGAAGCCAGCTGCCTGCACGACCCCGTGTTGGTAAATCTAGCACTCTGTCGCTGCAGCCTGCTATCCTGTGGTGGTGAAGCTGCTGATACCATTATCGCCGCTAAAGCGCGAACTATGGTGCAGTACGCTTAAGGAGCTGAACAGCCGTCCCTCTGCGAAGACATCCAGCAGATTCCAGCTGCCCGCGGACGCTGTCCCCCCTCCTTCCTCGACGCGCCGAAGAGAAGCCGCTGCCTTTCTCGTGCAGAGAAATCCAGCCACGGCGTTTCCGGTTTACCCCCGCGGGTGACTGGGATATCGAGAGAGACCCCTGAAGGAGATACCAATCCTCCATCATTCTATTCAGAGGTATGGTGTTGACTAAACCCTTAGACGAGAATTCTTGAAACAAACCGTGGCAAAACCAACTTAACGCTACTTACTTACTCCCCTTTCACGTGTTAGGCTTAGGTCAGGCACACTGGGGTAGGCTTAGTTAGAAGCACCAGTTGAGTATGTTAGCCTAATGTATATATGACTGTATAGATGTTTTATCACTTTTAAACCATTGTATGGCTAAGAAACCATATCAATGCTTTTACAGTTCTATTTCGCAATACTTATCTTACTGTACGTACTTTTTATAATAACAATTATTGCAATTGTGGCAATACATTTCTCTTGTACGAGAAGAAAGACTGTTCAATAAATGTTAACCCTTTATTGACAAACGCCCGTCTCTCTATTCTCTACATCTCGTGAAAGTAAACTGCACTAGACTGACTGAGTGAAATACATGTCTATTGTTTCACACGACCCTAGAGATTGACTCTTGATCTGAGGAGCAAAGTTGTCATGTTGCACGGTTGTTGGAAAGCTGAATCCCTTCTTGTCTGTGCCAAGGAAGCTGATCACTTCCTATGCAGAGAAGAAAGTTTCCAGTGACCTCTGAGCTAGTTGGTAACACAACCCAATTAAGTTTAGCATAGTCAGTGGAGGCCTGGAATATCCGCAGTTCCACGTCGATACTACTGTTTATGTTATTCCAATGCGCAGGGCCTAGTGGGAAACTAGGAACTACACTACATGGCACCCAACGTTTGGTAAGGCGATAAACTAACGCAAGACTTTTAGAATAACTCAGTCGTGCATATTTCACACCCCTTTCTCCAATAGACGTCTGGAGTGGGTGAAAGGTTAAAATCCGCCCGAACTCAGTAGGAAGAGATTCCTATGTAAAGCTCTGGTTTATTCAACGTTGAAGGATACAGTGTTCCAAAATATTGTGCACCTAATCTTTGTCTCCTTGGAGACCTACTCTGCAAACCTTGCATTTTTACAATGCCAGAAAACGGAACCTCTGGGGCCGCAGCAGATGCGACTCAGCAAGGTCCCGAATACACAGACCCGGATGCTATTAACATCCCGGTCCACTTAAGAAGATCTATAACGTTAAAACTTATAGAGAACGGACTGACACCTCAAGGTGGTACAGTAATTTTCGTGATAGAGGCTCACGAGTATCGGCAGACAGAGGTATTCTATTCATGGATAAACTTTCCAGCGGTAAACGCTATACCAAAAGAGTTTCACTATTACAAAATAGAGAAACCTCCGGAAGAGTACGCTCCTTTCGAGGAGATTGAAATTCCACTTAAATTTCAAGAGCACCTGCTCTGGTTTAATGGCGCCCTAAAACACAATGATCACATTACCAGGCTCGGTCCACTAGGTAGACCAGGAGCAACGTGGCCGGTTCTAGCCAGCTACACACCACATCCTGACATTGTAAAAATGTCTAGAGAAGAGCTGTTAGTACAGCTAAACACATTAATAAAAATACATAGGCAATTAGTCCAATATGTAATACGGACTGCAACAGTCCAGCCAGCTGTTAATACACCACAGCTGACCCCTCATCAGGGGAACACAAATAAAATCACACCACAGAACATACAGTCATGTCTTGGTAAAACACCCGTAAAACGGGAACAGATTCTTTTCTGGTTAGCACAGAAAATCACTCAAATAGAGGCAGTATTTCCTGATACTACCCCTATTGAGAAACACAGAATCTTGACCATCTGCCTTCCTATGGGAATCGCACCACACGTGGAGGACTGTGACACTTGGGGTACAGTCTTTGCTTCCATTTACACAAAAACACACGGTGTTCCGTCTATGGCGGTAATACCAGAGGTGCTAAAACAGATTCAAAATGAATTCGGTCCAGAGCCCGCTTTAAATCTAGGTATGAAATTACTAAAAGACTTCAAGCAGGTCTCGGCTATATTATTAGCCAATATAAGAGGAGAAGCAGCATCTGTGGCGATCAGCCAGAAGTTGAAGGAAACAGATATAAAAGATCCTGTTGAGCTTGCAAAAATCATAGAAAAATGCTATGAAGAATTAGGTAGAGACAGCTTGGGTGGAAAACCGGTAAAGCCCCAACTGCTCGAAAATCCTGAAAAATTATTTATTAAAAATAATTTAAACACTCCTAAAAAGAGCTGGGATGGAAATAAACAATCCACTCCCAAGGAAAAAGTTTTCCAGTCCAGAGGAAGGTCTCCTCGACGGAGAGAAAGAACTCCGACTCGAGAACGCCAGTCTCCCCAGAGGGAGCCCTCTGAGAAAAGATATAACCTTAGAAATAGGGATAATCTGAAAAAACCTGATAGATATCAAAGTATTGATACACGTCCCTCTCGATCTTTTCCCCAGAATTCGGAAAGAAGAGGACGGTCAGACCCAGGAGAGCACACCAAGTCCAAAGACAAGGAACCTGCTCAGAGTAAAAAATCTCAATTTCAAAAAAAGAAGGTAGCCAGTATTAGAGTAATCAACCATGCCGAGAATACTGAGGACACAGTTGAAAAACGGGGAGTGGGCATTGACAATGTTGGACAGTGCAGCAGAAATCAGTATAGCGCGCAAGATCTTGATGAGTCATCTGGAGACAGTGGACACGAATGAATTCATTCAGGTTGAAACTGCTGACGCCAGACTTAGCGAGCCCCATAAAATATACGAAATAACATTGCGTATAGAGGGTGATAAGACTAGGAAAATTAAGGGTCTATTTTGGGATAAGCTCTCAAAAGGCTATGATAATCTGTTAGCTGAAAAAGATTGGCCCCCGGAGTTTGTCAGGGAGTGCCCTCGTGGCGAAGAAGTAATTATGCCTGCCTTCTCGAATCACATACCGATTCACAAAAAATATACATATGCAAGGAAATGGGCAGTGGCCCAGGCACCTGCATTGTATAAAAATCATGTAGGATGGGATGAGGATTCACCGCCTCACAAAATCCAATTAAA
The DNA here is from genome assembly GCF_964263255.1 of Lissotriton vulgaris. Taxonomy (NCBI): domain Eukaryota; kingdom Metazoa; phylum Chordata; class Amphibia; order Caudata; family Salamandridae; genus Lissotriton; species Lissotriton vulgaris. The sequence continues at coordinate 1,058,368,565 of NC_141693.1, read as the reverse complement.
AAGTGAACCAACTGCCCAACGGCAGTATCCCATAAAGCAAGAAGCTAAAAAACAAGTCAGGGAGATCTTAGAATAACTTGAGTACCAGGGGGTGATTGAAACATGCACCTTTCAAATGAACAATCCTTTGTTTCCCTTATCCAAGCCAGACAATTCATATCGTCTAGTTTTGGACTACAGACATCTTAATACATGTTGCAAAACTTTTGCAGTACAAAACTCGCATAGTGCAGCCCTAATGAATAACATAGTTAGGAAAAAATATAAAACGACATTAGACATTTCTAATGGTTTCTTTTGTCAAAACATTGCACCAGAAAGCAGATATTTGACCGCTTTCTCTGCATTTGGGTCGCAGAAAAATTCTGTCGACTCCCACAGGGATTCAAGAACAGCCCAGGACTATTCTCAGCTAGGGTAACAGAGTTACTACAAATCTATGATGATGAAGCATTATCTTACGTAGATGATATTTATCTCACAGACTACGACTTGGATACTCACTTGAAAAGAGTGAACACCATTATACTTGGGTTCGCAGCAGAGGGTTACAAATTCAACTTTAAAAAGTCTCGAATTGCCCATCTGACAGTACTGTTCTTAGGGTACGAATTATCAAGTGAAAGGAAAAGCCTAGCGGACAACTTCTTAGAGAAGTGCGCTGTACTCCAAGCTCCAAAAACGCTGAAGAATTTACAATCCATTCTAGGTTTTCTGAATTTCGGAAGAACTTGCATACTAAATTACGCAGAGAGGGTTAAACCTCTCTACGAACTAATTAAACCTGATTTTAAACAAATCAATTGGACTCAAAAACACACAGAAATTGAGAGATCACTGCAAACAGACATGTTAGCAAAAACAAAATTAGATACACGTGACCACACACGTGATCTTGTAATCCGAGTCATCCCAGGAAGATGCGGATTCACATACCTGACCTCTAATGAGGGAGAAAAGGTACCAATTTCAATTAAATCTCACTTGTACACACAAGCAGAAAAAGCATTCAGTCACACAGAAAGAACTGTGAAAGCAGGGCGAATGGCATTAGCAAATGAACGAGAACTAGCACACGGCAAACTGATTAATATCCTTACAGCGGAATCCGCCTTCGAGGCGCTATTCAGCCCAGTAAACCTGCCTACAGTGTCACTGGATCCGAAATGGATACAGTGTATAGATTCTCTAGGAGCGGAAGACGTGAAATACTATTTCGCCCCGCAATTTGAAGAACTGAATGATTTAGAATATGAAGAAGAATATCCTCTGCCAATCGAAATTTTGCCTCTCCCACAATATGCCTGTATAATCTATACAGATAGCTTTGTACAGCATTTCAACGTTGAGAGAAAATCCTACGATGCAGCATGTGCGATCATTAAAAGGTCGTTGGCTGTGCGGTAAATTCAGACCGAAAGTAACAAAAACTGAATCTGTAAGAAACTGTTCGGTTCAGAGAACTGAAATCAGATCTTTAAAGATGGCGCTCGAAAATGCAGAACGTGAATTCCCGACACTTATCGTGTGAGATTCTCATTTTTGCGTCAACTCTTACAATAACAAACTGCAGAGTTGGATCAAAAACGACTACAAAGATGACACAGGTGCCACAATAAAGCATAAATTGCTCTGGAACGAGGTAGCTCTTTTACACAAAGAACTACAAAAGACTCACGTGATTCACGCACAGAGTCTTCAGCGTGATGGCGTTCACGTTGCAGGGAATTCATTGGCTAATACAGCCAAAGCGGAAGCAACTAAACCGGCTTCCGTAGCCACAAAAAAGCGTACAGGTAAATACATAGATGGGGAAACCATGCTGGCAGTAAAAACGACCGTAAAAGGCGACTGTGCAGCACTACCCGTAAACTATCCACTCAATTATGCATACATAATCGATGCAAACTCTGTTCCTTTTGCTCGAATCCCTGGAGTGGGGGACAGAGTAATTCCAAACAGGAGCAGGAGGGGCTTCCTCTTACTGGAAGCACACATGGGATTGGGTCTGAGACACCAAACAATCAAAGCCTCTCTGAAAGAATTGCAAATCAGAGTACTGGTGGCCGGACATGAGTGCAGGAATTCATGACTTCGCAAAGAACTGTCCAGACTGCAACAGAGATCGCAGTGATGAACCGGCAAGTATAGTTTCAGAAATCCTGATAGACTGCATAACGCGGTCTATCTGCGCAATCAAAGAAGAGAAGCGCGTCCCAGTGTACACCGTTAAGACGAAAAGCACTTAAAACAAGCATTTGCAATGCAATAAGTCTCGCATTAGGAAAGTTTGAGCTATTGGCATTGTAAATGACAATTTTTTTTATGTGTTGGTTTTGAAAATGGATAAATTAATAGCATTGTTATTTACAATGCCAATAGCTTATACTTTCGCAAATGTGACACCTATTGCATTTGTAATGCAATATATGTATTGTTGAGAGTGGGAGAGTGTGACAGCGGGAGAGTCAGTGAGTGGGTGGGTGGGAGAGTCAGTGAGTGGGTGGGTGGAGTGGGTGGGTGGGAGAGTCAGTGAGTGGGTGGGTGGAAGAGTCAGTGAGTGGGTGGGAGAGTTAGTGAGTGGGTGGGAGAGTTATTGAGTGGGTGGGAGAGTCAGTGAGTGGGTGGGAGAGTCAGTGAGTGGGTGGGAGAGTCGGTGGGTGGGAGAGTGAGTGGGTGGGTGGGTGGGTGGGTGGGTGGGAGAGTGAGTGGGTGGGTGGGTGGGTGGGAGAGTGAGTGGGTGGGTGGGTGGGTGGGAGAGTGGGTGGGTGGGTGGGAGAGTGGGTGGGTGGGTGGGTGGGAGAGTGAGTGGGTGGGTGGGTGGGAGAGTGAGTGGGTGGGTGGGTGGGTGGAAGAGTGGGTGGGTGGGTGGGTGGGAGAGTGAGTGGGTGGGAGGGATAGTGAGTGGGAGGGAGAGTGAGTGTGAGGTAGAGTGAGTGGGAGGGAAAGTCAGTGAATGGGAGGGAGAGTCAGTGAGTGGGTGGGAGAGTCAGTGCGTGGGAGGGTGAGTCAGTGCGTGGGTGGGTGAGTCAGTGCGTGGGTGGGTGAGTCAGTGCGTGGGTGGGAGTGTCAGTGCGTGGGTGGGAGAGTCAGTGAGCTGGTGAGAGAGTCAGTGAGCTGGTGAGAGAGTCAGTGAGCCGGTGGGAGAGTCAGTGAGCCGGTGGGAGAGTCAGTGAGTGGGTGGGAGAGTCAGTGAGTGGGTGGGAGAGTCAGTGAGTGGGTGGGAGAGTCAGTTCTTCATTTCCTCCGAGGTACTCCTCATCAGTGTCATCCGCAGATAAGCATCTCTGTGGCTCGGCTCTCAGCAGTGCCACATATAACTGCCCTGTAGGGCACGTGCCAGATAGGACCCTAGCGCGGTTGTTAGCCCCTTCAGAATTAGCACCCTCAGGTGCCTGTCAGCCAGCTAACAAGGAACACGAAACCTGGTTATTTTTGCTACTTTCAAAGTTTTGGCGCGCAGTGGGAGTTTGCTAATCCGAGGGGACGTCCTGAGGTCCCGTCGCCTCTGGAGGGCAGCGAGAGGTTAAGGAGGAGTGAAATCCTTAATAAACCAAGAGTTTGTCCACCCTGGCGCTTATCCTGTCGGCCCAGCACTGTTTTCGAATGAAATGTATAAACCTCTGTTGCGCACTCTCTGCTGCACCGTGTCCTTTGGCAATATTAAAAGGTTTTTCTCAGCTACTGTAAAACAATAAGCTGATAATTGGGGCATTAGGACACGGTAGGAAGCACCCGCAGCTGCGCTTGAGACTGCTCTCGGAGTCAGCGCGTGCAGAGGGGCACATCTTCCTTCGCTGAGCTGGCCTACCGCTGCTATCTGGGGAACAAGAAGCCCCTCACCCTTCCAGAACCCTCTCAGGTGAGCCAGGGTCTCAAATGTGAATTTGTTTATCTCCGGGTCCCAGGGCTGACGCACGGAGCTGTTGACATTCTATGTTTGATGGTCTGGAGGGTCCAATGCACTGAAGGGGTTTGAGTCCTCACGGGAGGCCAGGATTAATAAATACACAGTCTGCATAGCTGCCAAGGTTTCAGATTGCTATGTGTGACATTTTCATAATTTCAGTGTAATTATGAGTGACATTTCAAGGACTATGAGTGACACTTTCTCACAAGCAAAACCAAGCAATGAAGACGAGGGAAAAATACAAATATCGCAAATTACACCCATTTGAGCAACAAAAAACTAAGAAATTCTTAAAACTCCTGCAAAGCACCAGAAATGGAAGGACAATGACTGAAGACGGACTGAGGGACTGCAGTTCTCAGTGACAGAGGGAAGGCAGGCACTGCAGCTGCTGAGATTGTCTCATTGATTGGATCCTTCATAACCGCACGCTAGCCTAAAAAACAAATCTTACAGCATAGCGAGTGCAACAAGGAGATATACTGTCACTCATTCTCACAGCAGCTGGGTCATGTCATTACCTTGACAGGCTGCTTCACTTCTCTCGGAGGGACACGAGGCCCTGCAGCCCCAACCCTGCTCTCACAACACACCTGGGAGGGCAAGGGACGGGTTCAGTGCCTGCAGGCCCGGTGCCAGTTGAGGGTGAAATACTCCGGGAGGAGGGACTGCTGAGGCTTGTGTTGGGACCTGGCCAGTGTTCTACCAGCACCACTGGTATTTATTTTGCTGTACAGGCTGGCACAACAATAAGCAAAATCATGAAAGCAGTATTTGTATACATTATCTGTACATACTTCAAACAATAAATATAAAGCACTTTTAAATGTGTGCTTGGGCTACTTTAACGAGACCTGGTTAATAATTGTAGGCAACAAAGGCAAAAAAGTGATGTTATAAATAAATGTATATGATTTTGTTTAAAATCATATTTCATATGATACACGGGACTTTCAGACTTTTAAAACAACAACTGGCCAGTATTTTGTTGGTGGAAAGGAAACAACCGTAGCTGAAGCAAAAGCACTACAAGTACCAGACAAAGGTTAGTTTATAGTGGTGTTGTACCATACGGAAACAGGGTGTGTGTGCTGGGGTTTTAGGAGACATCATAAGTAGCATGGTGTCATAAAATGAATCGTAATTCTTTGCTGCATGTTTTGTCTACATGTTATATGAAGGACTTGCAGCCCTACACTGTAGATTGTGTACCGGAACCAGTAGTAAAGAATCATGGTGCATCGAACGGTCCCAGAATGACACACTCGATCCCCTAACTCCGACGGAGGCCAGGCAACACTTGACGCTAGCACTAGCAGGAGTGTTGGGCGCGTGGAAAAACAAAACTTTAAGCAGGCGCCCACTGTTGTGTTTGCCTCGGAAGTCAACCACTGCATGAGTACAGTGAGAGGCGCAACTTGGCAGAAGATGTGAAAAGGCAAAGCGCAGTCCCCCTGGATACACACGAGGCACTGACTGTCTATTTAAAGATAACAGTGTTGACGAGCAAGGCACGGGTTCAGGCAGTTTGTGGGATGGATGTAAATGACCTGCACAGGGACCGGGCACAGAAGTTAGTTCTGCAGGCATCAGCCACGTGACAGAGAGTTGAGACAATCGTGGGGTCTCAGCTGCTAATGCAGCCAGCTGAGCCCAGCACCAAAACCGTGGCAAGAGCCCGATGAAGGCTCGAGACACTGTAAGCAGCCTTCTACCAGGTAGACGCCCGGGCTGCTAAAATTATTAAGTGGTGTTATAATCGTGGTTAACTCAACAATGGTAGTTATGTCTGTCAGTCTGAGTCAATATTTTTATTGTAGTCACTGTGCACTGCACCGCGGCCAGCTAAGTACGAGCGGCATCAGCACGACGATATCACAAAAAAGAAGCAGACTGCGGCAATTAAGTGTACCATGAGTTCAAATCAGAGGGACTGAAGAGGAAGTGCAGGAATCTGCTCCAGTGACTATAGACTCCTACGAGCTTTGAATTAGACAATCACACATCAGCTCAAGTCCTAATTCCCTTCTCTTTGCTCCTCTTCGCGCATCCTTCTCAGGGCAGATTTTAAATCAGCCCTGCTCCGTGTAAACCGGAAGTCAGGCACTTTTGGCCGAGACGGGGGCGGGGCCTGCAATCCAGCAGGAAGTTCCGCCCGCTGCCGCCGAGGAAGCAGTGAAGCCGGCCGACTCCGACCAGCGCTGCAGAGGAGACAAGGAACACGCCGAAAGAGCCCGGTGAGTGGGAGGGGAGGGGAGGGGGGGGCCAGGGCTAATGTGAAGGCCTGTGTGTATGCGTGTGTGCGTGTGTGTGTGTGTGCATGTGTGTGCGCATGCGTGACTGTGTGATTGAGAGAATGCGAGGCAGGGGATAGTGTGCCTGCGTGTGCATGCGCGCGCCTGTGTGTGTGTGTGTGCGTGCATGCAGAGGGGTGGGGGCTGCCTGTCTCTGTGTGTGAGCGAGGGCTTGCGCCTGTGTGTGTGCGTGCGTGCATGCAGAGGGGTGGGGGCTGCCTGTGTCTGTGTGAGAGCCAGGGCTTGCACCCCGCATGCACAGGTATCAGACGCGCGCTCCCGCGAGGAAAAACGCTCGTAACAGATTGGTGTCCTCATTCCCAACTCATTCCCAATACGAGCGACAAAAGGTCTGAAGCAGACACTCTCAATGCTCACGCATTGAGAGTAAGGTCTGCTCGACCTAAAAATGAGGCCCCCTGCGCTCGGCTGACGCTAGAACGGTTATAAAAGATTTGCGAGTCAATATCGGCACATACGCAATTACCACGTTCCATTCTGACCAGGGTCCTGCTTTCAGCTCTCGAGCCTATAAGGAGGCCATGGCTAGCATGGGAATTGGGTTGCGGTATTCTTGTCCGTCGCACCCCGAAGGGAATAGTGTGGTAGAAAGAAAAAACCGTGACATAAAGCAATCTATAACAGCGAAGGTATTATGTTCAGGAGCTGGGTGGGTCAAACATTTAATAAGTGTCCAGACTAGTCTTAACAACATGCCAAGAAATTCTCTAAAAGGTTTCAGCCCATACGAACTATTGTTCGGAATTAGAATGCGAGTTCAGGACCTCGATAGTCAGATGTCAGTGGTACAAGAAGAAACAACGCACTTTGATGTAAAAGATCGTTTGGCTGTTTTACAGGAACTGAATGAAACAAGAAAATCATTAAGCAACATAAAGTTAAAGCAACAGCCAAGTACCACTGACGAGGCACCACCCGCAACAGCCCCAGCAAGGCCTGTCTGGATTCCAAAGATTGGGGATCTAGTCAGAGAAAAGATCGCGGTGAAGAAGGAATTTGAGCCTTCTTACAGAAAAGCAGTACCTGTCTTAGCAGTCACCGGAACAAGATCAGTTGTGCTACCGCCCCTTGCTGGTAAAAAGGAGAACAGAGTCGTGTCTATCGATCTGGTAAAACCACAAGCATGTGGCCTATAATCAACAGTAGGCCCAGTGGACTCCCAAGAAACAACAGAATACCCAAACTTGCAACAATCCAAGAGGTTCAAACTGAAAGACTAATCACATTCGATCAGCCTGCAGTGCACAATTTGCCACTTTCTGCTTTTTAACTCATTTTCATATATATTGTCACTACTATATGAATTTTTTAATTTTCCATTGTGTGATATATGATTTTATTGATGTCAAATGTTCCTCTCTTTAACTGTGCTATATGTTGTATTTTTTTAAAAGCCTCGAAATAAAAAACATATTTTCTTAACTTATTGTAGCCATTTGTCTTTAAATATATTGCATTGTTCAGTGTAGGTTGCCTAGGTTGTTTTTTGTCACACAGTTCATTTTCCCTGGCCTAGGAACTTTTGTATCCGAATCTTCAGGGGGTCCTTGTTAAATACACGCGGACTATGCAATAATGCCATGGAACTCGTGCCTCTTGAAACACAGATTGAAACAGTTCGTCAAGAAACAACACCAGTCTACAATGATGTGGCATCAGAAAGTGCTACCGAGAGACAGATTGAAAAAACAATCCCATCAATTGACAGAACTGCCTCTGGTTATTTCATCAACTTCGACAACTTCTCTGAAGATCAAAACGACCCCGAAGTGATGCCAGAAACAAAAAAGATTTTTAAAGAAAATACAACAGGACTCCTTCAACAAATCAAAGAACTATATCTGGATTCACCGTTGATTGAGCATTGGATTATCTCAGGGGTATTCATACTCCTACTATGCCTAATTTTAGTTTTAATTTTAGGAAAGTTTATTACAATTGAATGGACACAGCAAGTCAGAACATCAACCTAGTCCTGAAACCACACAGATCTTCCTACGTAAAGAAAAGAGAACTGTCAACAGTAAATGTCACAGCAATTCCAATACCTGGTGGGGTAGTATGGGAGAAAACAGACTATGAGATCTATGGTCCGGTCGAAATCCTGAAGTATCCTCATCAGCTAAAGGTTTCCTTAAGTGACTTTGTAACACCAAGTACATTCTCTGATGATTGGGACTTTAACAGTATTAATGACATGATGTCTGATTTAGTAATGTCAGCTAGATTCACAGATCATGATTATTTACAAGGTTCATCTAGTTATGAGCAGTTATTCTGTTACACCCACTATGGGGATCATTACTTGCATAAATCTGCACAGCCTAGAAATGTTTTTATGTATAATCAATGAGAACATTGTGCTACACCACCTAAAAGCAGTTCTAAAGCATTTTTTGAGAAATTCAAATACTTCTCAGGGTTTAACACCAGTGATGCAGAAACGTTTTATTACAAACTGTTAGATAAAACAGGAATGAAAACAATGCTAACAAATTCTAAATTGATATATTCAGAAGCATTTTATGACAAAATGATGACATTTGGTTTTGATTATTGGAAAAATAATATTGAAACAAAAACAATTTGGGGTACAAAAGATTGGCAGGTGCAAGGCATAGAAGCACTATTTAGAACCTGCATGATACCTGAACAAATGTTGTTTTTAAATGACACAATATACCAAACATCTTGTCTTGGCCTAGCTAAGATCAAAGACCTTAAAACACCGTCTATACCAAAGCCAATACCAGAAAATGCAACCGCTGATATTGAGTTAGACGTGTCACAAATTTTACATTTCAACAGAACACATCCTGATTGGAAAAAGTGGTTAATCTGGCCTACAGACACAAATAGCTGTCAAAATAGATTCCTGAATAAAACACAGGGGTTAAAAATGACCAGATTAGACCCTAGATACTCCCAGAGACAGCATCCAGGGATTATAACAACATACAGTGTAGGGAAACTCTGCCTTGAATGGCTAACTTCGTCCACACTGGCTGAAATTAAGCAACACTTGTCTTTATTAAAAGATGGTGCTGATTTGCGCGATTTCATTCTTGGACCACGCAAACAGCGTCAAAAGCGTTTCATAGCGACCAGTATCTATGCTGCTTACAACGAGGCTTGGAAAGTAAAGCAAATTGAAACTGCTGAAAAAATACGAGAAATTGATCGTATTAATTTGGAGAAATCACTTTCTGTAGTAGACAATGGGTTAACGACTCTGTCTTCCAGAATATATTCTTTGGACAATATTGTATCCTCTGCCTTTGATGTGATAGACAGAGATTTGCTAATGTTACAACATGGCCAATCTCAATTACGCTCTATTATAGAATTAGGCTGGACGCTGCAAAATCTTCGTTCAGGCTATGTGCCTTGGCGTTTAATCAACACGACGTCATTATTTTCCAGTTTTAACCTTACTGATAAACAGATCAGTTTGGCACAGAAAGGAGCAGACTATACAATCCTGAGCATCGAAAAACTCGAGAGATTACCATTGACAATGTCAGAGAGTCCTGTCATTGAATGGATAATACACGGAATTATCACAATTCCGATAACAACTTTCCGATTTAAAAAGTGCCTTGAGTACATACCTGCTGGCCAGTATGAACAATTGGGTAAAGGATATGTAAAATCCGAATGGAAATTACCATACACTCATTCTTGCTATAGTGACAGTGACAAAAATGTATTTCTTAGTGGTGACAACTGTAAACATTCACTAAGCGGTATACTTTTGTGTCAGGGTATTAATTTACACGGAGCATGTGATGGAAATTCAAACAACCTTTCATGCCACCAGCTAGTCACACCTGCAACTCAGATAGAGCCCTTCTTTATGCAACTTTCGAACGGGAGTTACATTCTTAGAACGGATCACAGATGTTGTGGCCTCGTGCCGGGGAAAAGTTATCTAGTAGAAGTAACATCCATGGTCAAATGCTGTATGCAAGCATTGTTTTCCGAGTGGGCCTCCAGACATAGCGACTCCCATCTGGCCTCGTCTGAATCTCTATTCTATACGAATTGATACATTAAGCAAAATGAAATCTGTACTTTTACAGACAACAGTGCCTATAACGTCATCTAAAGAGACGTATGATCTTCTAGTTGCAAGGACAGCTACTGAAGTTCATGACCTTTTATCAACAAATTGCCCCGTGCATTTCGTAGAAATGTTCAGCCAACTCCTTAACATGTCTAGTGCAACAAGCATCACAGGCATATTTAAGACAGTCTTTACGGGACTGCTAACACCCTTCCAGGCAATTTTGGGAATCTTTCCTAATTTTGTGCACTCCATTTTTGGCGGCATACCATTATTTTTGGGACTCGTCGCAGGGATTCTATTTTTGACCCTCCTGCTTCGGTATGGCAAGCCTCGGCTCAGACATAGCTCCCATGGGAATGGAAGAGACAATCCTAGCAATGCGCTACCGGGACAGGATAACTAACGTCCTTGGATTGGCCAGGCTGAGAGATCTAAACATGACCTGGTTCCTTTCATTCAGACCGATATGGCAAAATTGCATTTTACCTGTGCTACGGTGTATGCTTTGCGGCGATGAATGCGTGTTGGACATCTGTCTTTCACTTCCATCAGCAGTACCAATGGACGTCGATACTTTGCTCAGTCCAATAACGGCTCACGCATTGTGTTGTCCCCAGCGGCTACCAATCCTGATGACGGCATTCGTGGAGACTCCTGTACTACAGCCAAGTGGAGCGAGTGACAAAAGCAACATCATCCAGGTACAACGTTCTGTGAGCATTGCTGGTCCTGCCTTCGATGACAGCAATCATTCTCACACCTGCCAAGTTACAGCGCTATCTAATTTGGTTGAACCATCACCTGATTTTGTAGACCAATTCTTTGAGAGCCTGTCTGATACGATGTTCTCACCCGTACAGAAACAATAACTTTTGAGAAGCTTTCCGACACACAGCGTTCCCATGAACTCTGAATTCGGCCTTCAGTTTTGATCAACAAAAACTGCCAGGAGCTTTGGAAATCTATTTTCTTTGAATTGGACATTTTTCTAATATGGACCCTTTTTGGCACGTACAATTCTTTGCTTAACGTAAAAACTATTCTTAGAGAACAGAAGCTTCACACTTCTATTTCTAAACACATCTAGAGACATAACAACATTACACCAGCCTCTAGCACACATGTTATTACCATGCATTTTTATGTGATGATTTATCTCACCTTTCTTCTGTCAGAGATACTTCATGTGTAATTCCTTTTGCATAATCGTTCATTGATTTCATATGCAATAATTTTTTGAATGATTACTATGCTTTAAAAAACGTACAGTACCTAAAATTCATGTATTACAAGTACGCTTATTTCGAATGCATTTATGTATTTTGGGGTGGGCAATGTTACACATGCATCTAATTGCTTTAGTTTTAGTAATTTTGATGGACATTAACCCGTGGAGTGGGTGTTGCGTGTTTATCTAGGTTCCTGATCGATACTGTGACCTTATGCCCCTATTCGGCTATAAATCCATTTATTCCCTATATTGGCATAACCGTTCAAGTGCGATTTTCTGAAAAGTCATCTCTGGCCTCACACGAACAGAGCCACATTCCAGCATAGTTCCCTCTGCCACTTCCTTTGCGACCAATTAGTGCAATGACAGAGCAGTAGTCACTATCTGATATTCCTAGATAACATTCCGAGTTCTTCAACAAGATAAAAACTCAGCAAACATGGAAATCCCCGCTTGCTATGTTTTGATTAGTAATGGAACTCTAATGAGCAACTGATAACTATCACTTCCTAGTGACATCTTTAATTGACGTCTTATGTCCAGCAAACTTGCGTCAAACCCGGCACCTGTCAGGTATAAATATTACCAACGTTGCCTTAAGCAATGCCTTTTGTACGAGCTACTGAAGCCAGCTGCCTGCACGACCCCGTGTTGGTAAATCTAGCACTCTGTCGCTGCAGCCTGCTATCCTGTGGTGGTGAAGCTGCTGATACCATTATCGCCGCTAAAGGGCGAACTATGGTGCAGTACGCTTAAGGAGCTGAACAGCCGTCCCTCTGCGAAGACATCCAGCAGATTCCAGCTGCCCGCGGACGCTGTCCCCCCTCCTTCCTCGACGCGCTGAAGAGAAGCCGCTGCCTTTCTCGTGCAGAGAAATCCAGCCACGGCGTTTCCGGTTTACCCCCGCGGGTGACTGGGATATCGAGAGAGACCCCTGAAGGATATACCAATCCTCCATCATTCTATTCAGAGGTATGGTGTTGACTAAACCCTTAGACGAGAATTCTTGAAACAAACCTTGGCAAAACCAACTTAACTTAAAGCTACTTACTTACTCCCCTTTCACGTGTTAGGCTTAGGTCAGGCACACTGGGGTAGGCTTAGTTAGAAGCACCAGTTGAGTATGTTAGCCTAATGTATATATGACTGTATATATGTTTTATTACTTTTAAACCATTGTATGGCTAAGAAACCATATCAATGCTTTTACAGTTCTATTTCGCAATACTTATCTTACTGTACGTACTTTTTATAATAACAATTATTGCAATTGTGGCAATACATTTCTCTTGTACGAGAAGAAAGACTGTTCAATAAATGTTAACCCTTTATTGACAAACGCCAGTCTCTCTATTCTCTACATCTCGTGAAAGTAAACTGCACTAGACTGACTGAGTGAAATACATGTCTATTGTTTCACACGACCCTAGAGATGGACTCTTGATCTGAGGAGCAAAGTTGTCATGTTGCACGGTTGTTGGAAAGCTGAATCCCTTCTTGTCTGTGCCAAGGAAGCTGATCACTTCCTATGCAGAGAAGAAAGTTTCCAGTGACCTCTGAGCTAGTTGGTAACACAACCCAATTAAGTTTAGCATAGTCAGTGGAGGCCTGGAATATCCGCAGTTCCACGTCGATACTACTGTTTATGTTATTCCAATGCGCAGGGCCTAGTGGGAAACTAGGAACTACACTACATTACTAACTGTAGGAAGCTGGCTCAGAATAGGATACACCACTAAGTGGTTATACAGAGCACAGATTCAGAAATGTCAACAGAAGTGTACAGGACACAATGTAAACTCAAAGTGCTCCATTTGTGGTGGTGTGGGAGAGCAGTCTTGGGCCTAACAGAGGAGTGTAAGATATTTGTCATGCACACAGTGACTAATAAATGACACACTTAGTGCAATTACCTATCTTTGCAATGTTAACCTATTGAGGAAAACAAGAATGTGGTTTTTCAGGCAAGTACACCACTTCGGGGTTTCAGGTCAACACCAGGCTAGGTTCAGATTGTCACCAAAACTGCACCACAGGTGTGACAAGGTGCAGAAGTCAGGTTTGGGGTCAGTGCTCAATGTTAACCAATGGAGACTAGGGGAACTCGAAGATGCGCTACTCATAGGTGAGTGAAGCAGTTTCAGAGGTCGATCTCCTGGAGTCACGGTAAGAAGAGGGCTACAAGGCAGCACTGAACTTACACCCTCAACACCACAGGGGCATCTGGGTGCAGAGTGCCAACACAGCATCAGGCGCCCAATGCAATCCAATGGGGAAGATCGAGGTTAAAGAAAGGCTGCCTAAAGCCAGTCAGAGACCACACCAGGGTTGGCAGGTTTTCAGGGGGCACCTCAGTGGTGCCGTCTGGATACATGTTTCAATAAAACCCCACACTGACATCAGTATGTGTTTATTGAGAGGAGTTGTTTGGTATCAAACACTCCTGTGTTCAGTGAAGCCATCAAGGTGCTGGGGAACTCCAGTTGTCAGCCATGTATTCTCTATGGCTTCACTGGGACTTGCAATATTTAAGAATATACTTAGAAATCGTAGGGGCATATCTGCTCATGCAGCTATGCCCACACCAGAGATACAGCGTGCCATGCCTTAGGGCTTGTACGGCCTGCTAGAGGGGTGACTTACCTATACCTTGGAAATTGCTGCTTAGACATGGCACACAGGGAGCCATGTTGAATGTGGCCATTTTTGTCTGCACCAAGGAGTGCCTCTTTAGTCTCAGGTACCAGGGTACCATTTACTAGGGACTTAAACGGGGGTCTGAAGCGGTCAATCGCTGTAACATTTTTGGGAAAGAACACGGATACTGGGAACCTAGACAGCAGGGACCCAGTATTCTACAGGCAAAGTGGTGTCAAAAGACAGGCACAAAGTGTGTGTGTGTGTGTGTGTGTGTGTGTGTGTGTGTGTGTGTGTGTTGGGGGGGCGGGAGAGAAGTACTGCAACAGAAACCCACACTAGCATTTGTCACCACACTGGTATTTAAAATAAATGTTTTTGTTCTACATATTATTTCTCCGTTTGGATTGACATATAGTCTTGTTCTGTGGTTTTGTTCCACGGGTACGTATTGCGTCAGGAATCGTCCTCAATATCAGATCTTGGTCAACGTATTAGTCGCTAGTTACCCAATCTATCTGACCATTATCTTTGGCAGTGAAGTATGCATTCTTTACACATGACATAATTTGGGGTCAGTCCTAAACAATTTTCCACTAGGAGGAAGCATTCTTCCGATTCTTTTCTCCCAAATTCAGAATCCCATCCCTTGTGACAAGCTAGCGCCCAGTAAGGTGCTGTGGCAGAGAGTCCTGTTTGCTCCCGGGTCCACAAACACTACAAGCTTTCAATACACTTGTAAAACCCCAACATCTCTCTACAGGAGTGAAGGGTTTTAAAAAAATCTGTGACAAGACAAGAACATGTCCTGGAATTAGGATCTACTGGGACAGTGGTAAAAGCACTGTGCAGGACCACAACGTAGTGTAAGGGATCATAGCAGCACATGGAGGGAAGCAGCAGACAACCATCCTTCCATTCACCTAGTTCCTCAGGGGCCACAAATACCCCAAACATTAGACACTGCAAAAGAATACATCATGTGACCATGCAGCAGTTTACAGGATCGGTATCCATTTCCTCATCCCGTTGCCCACAGTTGCCTCAAGGACAGGGGAAACTGTTCCTCACAATTTTCACTTTGCAATTGGGTAGAGACCAACACGGCAGTCAGTAGTCATTCAAAGCTTCACAGCTGCAGAGAACTGAAGTGGTCTTGCTTGAAGTGGAACTGCACATCGAAGACAGGAGCCAGAAGTCTTCAGTTTGATGCAGTATTTATTAATATACTTGGAAGATAGGTAAAGCAGTGTAAAGGGCTCAGGTTAGCAGGTACAACTGCCACAGAAGCATTCTCTATTCATAGGAGCAACAAACATTCTAATATATCTATTCTCTATAAAAGAAGAGCACTATTTCACAAAGTACAGATACCACAAGAACTCACAAAGCAATGACCAATTTTCTTGAAATTTGCAAGGAAGTGTTTGCCTCTTCGTAATCCCCCCTCCTTGTGATTCACAAAAGACTTTGAATGTGCGAATTGAGAGTTAGTATAATTGCAGCTCAATGTTATATGACTGATCACATTTTCTTTACTCCAACACTCAGCCAACCACTTGGTGTAGTGCAGGTTTTGAGACAGAACTTAATTCATGCACCCCTCCCAGTTCCCACTTAAGCTCCCATAAGATGGACAGAAAAGTGTCTCTTCAGTAGCCGCAAATCCCCACAGCTCTTACTTGTGCTCCAAAGGTAGGAGACTGCTTTGATCTGAGGCGTAGGTCACATATCAAAAAACAGATCAGAGGAAAGAACACCAGTATGGTTGACATTAACAAAGGATGGGGAGGAGGTGGAGCTACGCTATGAACCAAGATGGCCGCATAAGCTCCCGGCTCCGCCGACCTCCGCCGGCAGCTCGCATATCCTGTTAACTATCCTTTCCTCACGCCGGACTCCCGCGCACATCAAGTGCTCCTGACTCCTGCGGTGCAATCCCGGACTTTCCAACTTACCGGGTGACGAAGTTATGTCGAGTTCTATTCTTGGCCTACTCCAGGGCTGACGCCGGGACCTCGATTTCTAGCCCACCCGGGTTAGAATTGATCAACATCGGCTGTGGGACCAGGGTGGCGTCCGGTCTCCCGAACTCGGATCATTCTTTGCATTTCCGATTGGCAACTCAGTGACCGGCTTACGCTAAGGACACGGTACAGTGACGCAAGTGAACATCGGTAGCCGCGGTCGGGGTCCGACGCCCGGAGACCCTGCTGGGGGGACGAGGTTGACGGGCTTGGCCCCCGCGGGTGGCGAAGGTGTCGATTCTGCCAGTTTTGAGAGCGCCCGATGCGGTCATCGGCTCTGTGTGTGCCTGGTGCCTCGGAGTTGTGTCCGGGGTTCGAATCCTGCTTCGTCTCTTCGCGAGAGGGGATAGAGGGGACGGACGGCACACCATTGTTGAGGTCCGTAATGGCCGCCATTGGGGCGCTCCACTCCCAAATCACCGTCATGTACGCTCAGATGTCTGTAACGCTGGACAACGTCTGTTTGAGACCGGTGGACGATGCTCCGACATGTTATCAGCAAACTGTGGTTCCTGTGGAGTACTCTGCCTACCATTTTGAGGTCCCCGGGCGGAAGCCTGATTTAGCCCACTTTGATGACTCTGGCTTCCTAGATGGCGCACCTATGATCATCGTTAGCTTTCCCTACTCGATCCCTGCTCGGCGAAACATCGTTACTAAAGGTTTTGCTCGCCACAAACAGCTCTTCAGTGACTATCGGAGAGGTTTTCCTGTCTTCTTCATCTTTTCTTGCCGGATTTGTGGATGTCGCCATCTTGTATCCTGTCTTCGATCCGATTCCATTGATTTGAACTGTCATGAACACTTCGATTTCCTTATGACGACTGTGGCTTGGGCGACAAGGGCTTTCGTAAAGAACCGTACTGGTCAGGGTTGACTTTGGCTTTTGGGGTTTGCTACATTATGTGATATGTGCCGGGATTGTACCTTATATCGTAACGGGAGTCAGTGGTTCTGTTGATGTTCTCCCCAGGTTGGGGTTCAATACTTGCTTCAAACAGTGGCTAATATGTCTTGGGGAGGTCGCTAATGGCGGGGGGGTAAGGGAGATCGGGAGTGTGTATGTTGTTCTCCTCCTCCGCTTTCTTTTCCTTTCTTTAGGGCAAGTTCCGGGGCGACAGGCACGCTGTTAGTGGGGTAGGCCGTAGCCATTACAGGGGGGAGGGTGGCGGGTGTTGGGGGGGGGGCGGGGGGGGGGGTTGTTATTTTAGTTTGTTTTGTTCTATGGTCCCTTTCCTTTCCTCTTCTCTGTAGGGTCGGCTGTTTCTCCTTCTGTCACTTCTTGCTTTATTGGGCGTCTATACCAGCTTTTACTTTACTGTCTCCTAAGAGTGGGTTTTCTGGATGGTGGTGTTTGCACTAGATCGCTTGCTAATGGATCAACCTTTACTCCTTGTCTGTCTATCGCAGGCGTTGCGTGACTGAGGCTGTATTATTTGTTACCTGTTCTTAACCGCAGTGCGTGGTACATCCCCTCATCTCTTATTGCTTCTTATAGTATGGTGTGACGCCTCTTAAAGTAATGCCACTACTGATTCTTTAAAAAAAGAAAAAAAAGAAACCTCTGATATATCCTTTGGACTGGTGGCGCATTCTATCATACGCTGTAATTTCTTCGCAGCTGTTGCCAGGGTCGATGATATATGCATAAATTCTAATTTGATTTGCTGAGTTTGCGGCCGGCCCCTGTGGTAGTAAGCTTGCGCTTGTAATACTTTGAATGCATCAATAAAGGTTTAAAAAAAAAAAAAAAAAAAAAGGATGGGGACCTTTCTGGAGTCCCTAACGGCAGCACACATTTGAGGTCAAACCATTAAATGCTGAACTAGAAGTTTCATACCATGTGGTTATGTGCAGATTAGAAGTCTCTGCCTCCCAAACTAGAAAACTGAGAGCTAACTGATATAAAACAAGCAGAAAAAGTACTCTGATTTTTCAATCTCTGGCAATCATACATTGGAGTGTTATTTCCGGACATGTTAGTGAAAGGAAAATAATTTAATAGCACGGTCAAGGAAGTTCTCTGGGGCTTGTGTAACTCAAGGGCAGTTATGCAATCCTTGTGAAAAGTATGAAAGGGCACCAAGGTTGAGGGGTGCGAGAGCCACCATTTCTCAAGACACGTTCATACATACTGACCACCCATCTGTGGGTGAAGTGGTGAGGGGGCACTTATTGTAGCAAGGTGGATATCCGACTATATGGTTACCCCAACTTTTTGCCTAGTGTTTAGCTGGTTTTTGACTGAAGTAGTTCTGGGATGAAAACAAGGGTTTTTAGGTCTCGCCTGTCGATGCGCATGCGCATCGAGCAAGCGAGAGTATTGGGACTTATCCACTCTTTATCCACTGCAAGGAATCGTGGCGATTCCTTGCAGTGCCCGTGACTTTTAAGCTCAATGCGCATGCGCATTGAGCTTAAAAGCGCGTGCACGTCCGTCTTGGTTTACCCGCTCCGCCCCCTCCCCTTCCCGCCGTGTCGCATTTCTCCTCCCCCTCCCCTCTCTTCCCTCTGTCTTGTTTGTTATTTTACCCGCTCCGCCCCCTCCCCTTCCCGCCGTGTGGCATTTCTCCTCCCCCCTCCCCTCTCTTCCCTCCGTCTTGTTTGTTATTTTACCCGCTCCGCCCCCTCCCCTTCCCGCCGTGTCGCATTTCTCCTACTTCTACCGTGAGGTGAGTACGATTTGTTTCATGCTTCTACACGGAGGCACTGCTACTTTTACTTATGGCATAGGCGGGCTGACGTGTTATAACGATTGCCGTTTGCTACTGAACACCGTCAAAGTCGCTCCAAACGTGTCCTGTGTGGGTCACAACAAGACACTTTCATGAGCGTGTGTTTTCTGCTTTGCATGCTGGTTAAATTAGGCAGTCGGCTTTAGCAAGCGCATGCAGCCTTTTAACTTTTCCTGAGGGCTCATTCTTGTTCTGTGTTCCCATGATGGGCTCCCGAGATCCGCCTGGACCTGCCAGTGTTGTAATGCCGCGTCGGTCTTGGTTGCATCGACGTGCGGTGTGTATGTGCGTGCAGCTGACGTCACTGGTCCTGGGCCTCCTGCACTGGCAGCGTAATGTCGCCACCCGCAAGGGAGGCACCGTGCAGCTGTTGGCATGGTGCCGCGAACCTCACTGAAAGCGTTAAATACTGCGCATGTCTAGTGGTGCTCATTTAAAAGGATACGTTGCAAGCATACTAGAGTTAAGCGCTTCTTTCGTTTTCCTCAGCACGAAGAAGAATTTGCTTTTAGGGAGCATTAACCTTTTATGAAACCTAGATGCTTTATTATGTATGAGACTTTGCGACTTTCTTGGCCGCTAGCTGATCAGACTTTATTTTCAGTGGCATTGGCCTACTGTACGTCACCCAGCCCACTTTTTAACATCTACACCGCCGGCGGTGCGTGTAAGTAAAGAGGAGTTAACATTCAGGGCATGTCATCTCACTCTGAGCGGTGCATTGGAGTTCTGTCACTGTGAGTTGAACCCCGTGACGTGTGGGGTTTCAAATGGAACCAATTTTCCCTGCAACAGCACGAATCCTTTCAGTAGGGTTTCCCTTTATCGGATATTTAAAAACGCCTGCTGTGACGGCGTATAGAATGTATTTAATGAGCTGAGAGGTTTATTAATAGATCTTCGGAGTGAGACCATTATTTCTAATTAGTTATTAACCTTTAAATCCCTTATAAGGCAGGTGACCTAATACATTTCACGTCTCATTCGCTGTTCAAGTAATGTGTTTTTAGAGTTGCCGATCTGTGCTACCCCGATGAGGATGTTTGCAGAACCTCATGTGCTAATTTTCACTTTGTTAAACGCTTTCCATCTACGCTATTTCCTGTTCTAATTTCCTGTAATTACTAGCACCCTCACCCTCACCCTCACTCACCCTCACTCACCCTCACCCTCACCCCCTCACCCTCACTCACCCTCAACCCCTCACTCACCCTCACCCACCCTCACTCACCCTCAACCCCTCACCCTCACACAGTGCAATAGGTCTCGGAGCATTTGAGTTAGAGCTTTTAGAAATGTTTATGGCTTTTTTTTTTTAATTCTTTAGCATTGGCTACAGGAAACAAAAATGCTAAAGATTTACAAAAAAACCCATAAACAATTCTAAAAGCACTAACTCTAATGCTGCGAGACCTATTGCATTTCCAATGCTTGTTTTGTTTGGAGGAAGGTGCACGGCTAAGAAATAATCGCTAATGAGTCCAACTCTAAGGTTCTTGGTGTGTTTGAGGAGCAAAAGGGTGAGGGGGATGAGCCCTATAACCCCCCAGTGGAAGTACTAAAAGATGCTAGTACTGAAAAGTATACAAAATGTAATACCCATGCACCCTCCAAATTATATATACAGTAGTATCATTGACTTCACGTAGAATGTTCATTGACACAAAGGCTAGTAACAAACGCGATAACAGTTATGTAACTAGACAAATCAGACTTTGAAGTGTTGTGTCTTTTATTGTTCGGACATGGAGAACCAGCCGACACGTGTTTCGTCGCATATGGCCGGTCTCCCTGCGACTCCTCAGGGCAGTGCTAAGCAAGTATAAGAACAGAAGGTTGCTCTGTCGGTGATAATCCGACCCTAGAGGGCCCAGGACCAGGTACAGGCCAAATCGTCAATGGGTGGGGATCCTCAATCAGGTATATTGTGCGAGAAACCCAAAAGGTCATCACTGAGCGTACCGTGATATGAATCGAACGTAATATTAATAGTTGTACGGATATCTGGCAGTGCATGGTGAGTCAGTGCAGTCAAAAGTAGTCTTCAAACTGGAGGTTCAAAAAACAGGACGGGTGCGTCCAAAATTGGAATCCCAGGTGTGCGCCGGATAAGCTCCTACTTTGAAGACTACGCTTTGGAATACTACCCCCCCCCCCCGCCAGTTCTGGCGGCGGGGGTAGCATTCCACCCTTCTAGAAGGAGTAGACATGTAGTTACTGCTTTACCCGGTTAAAGTTAAACAGAGCCTCAACATCACAAAGTGGATGCTGCTGCCACAGACACGAGTCTGACCTCCTGCTGCTGGACGAAACACCGGCAGGGGAGGCCTGGACAATAGGTTTCCTGCCTTGGGAGGTGCTAGCACCTCCCCAGACAGACTTTAGTGTATTGGAGCTGGGTGGGTTGAAAGAAATGAGACACTGCCTGGGGCACACAAGGTGCCCCATGCATAGCCCGGTTCAAACCAGTTGCTGGGGGACTCCAGCCCCAGCTCTGGTGCGAAACTGGACAAAGGGAAAGGGGTGTAACCACCCCCTTCCCGGGTTCCACCCACAGGAGGGACCTAGCAGGTAATCCAGCCCCTTAGTTAGTATAAAGATAGGAGCCGAGTCTAGAGACTTTAGATTATCCTGAACTAAAACTCTGAAACGAAACTCTGGACCTTCCACATTCTACTGCAACTAGAAGACTGAAGAATCTCCCTTGTGGTCAAGGAGTGACCACCCTGTGCAAACAGGCACCACCAGTAACTTGCCGGTTTGCTTTGTCGATGCTCCAGCCGGAACCCGAAGACTTAGCGACGCAGCCTCTGGACTTCCAGGCTTCTCTGACTCCGACCCACATCAAAGCTGAGACCTGTGGCGGACACGAGAGACGTGGGACTGGACACCCTGCAGTACCTGCTTTTTGCTAACTGTGCAGCTTCTGAGGCGTCCTCGAAATTGTGCATTGGGGTTTGAGAAGCCCCAACCCCGAGCAGCAAGTGCACCAAAGCTCAGCCCTCCACGAGTGCCGTGTGGGGCCTGTGCCTGCATTTCAACTCGACGCGTCTTCGCGGTTGCTAGCCCGTTGGCTAGTGGCCCTCCAGAAAACATCCTTTTGAATGAACACCGCTTGCCTGGTTGCTCTGGGCTTGCTACTGCTTTCCTGTAAAGGGGGAAGCTCCCCAGACCTTGCTGGTCTGAACAGAAGCCGATCTTCCCTTCCTGCGTGGATTGCCTTTGCCAAGGCTTGTTGACTCCGATCCAGAAGCCGAAACCACCAACAGCGAGATCCTTCGTGGGACAGTCCGTATCCAGCTCCCGGTCTCGTCGACGCCTCCTGGTCCACGTGGCTGCAGAGTCAAGCTTCACCTCATCACCTGATTGCATCTCGACATCGCCTGGTTCCTTCCTGGTCACTGGCTAGTGACCCAGACTCTGTCCCCTCTGCTTTCAGGTTCTTCACTTCTCCGATCCACCCTTGGATCCACCCGGACATCTTCCTCCTGGTCGCCTGCAGCATCTTCTTGCAGTTCTCCATAGGATTCGACGACGAAACCGACACAAAAGAACCCCTATGCACCCGGCTTCCCTGGGTGAGGTAACTAGAGTACTCCGGTGCTCCTGTGGGTAACAACTATCCAAGTGTCCTAGTTTAACTAGGTTTTCCCGTAGTCCACCCGGAAGTGTCTGAAATCAACTACTTTGTAAACTTTACGTTCCCATTGAAAGTCTATGGTAACTCGCGTGTGTGTTTAGACACTGCACACGCATCCTGTGGGTCTTCTACTTCTACTCCTTTGGTTGATCAGTGTAGCCCTAGCGATTTCTTAGGCCTACTCACCTTTCCTGAAGTGGTTCTTATACCACTTCTTTAGTATATGGTTCGTGAGGCCCCTGGGGCAGAATTGTATTTGTGCAACTTATAGTATGCTTATTGAGTAACTTGTGCTGTATCTCGAACTCTGACTTCATAAAGAGTGCAGAGGGGTTGTGTTAGTAATAACTACATATATATTTGATATATACCTTGTGTGGTGTCCTTTCATTTGGTATTCAAGGGATTGTTATTGGTAAAACAATTGGCTTCACATGCTCTCTGAAGTGATAGCCTAAGACTGCTTTGTCCATGCTACCACTAGGATAGCTGGTCTATAAGGTTGACTTTACAACCATCACCATAAGGGTTGTTTGGACTGGTGCAAGGTGCTCACTAGAATAGTGAACACCATATACCAGGCCAACTTCTCACACTTCTCACTCCAAGGGCAGGGTCTCAGCAGCTGCAGGGCACCAACAACAAGCTTGTGCAAGTTGAACTCATGTCTGCACGGCGTTTGCTTGGACCTGGAGCTTTCATACACTGTGTGAGGTCTCACAATGTTGATGTGCCACAGCAAAGTCATATCAGCAGTGCTTAATATGGCAAAACAATTAAGTGCCAAGGTCCAACGTATTTCACAGGAGAACACTGTAGCTGGCACCACTTACTGCTCTTGCCACTGCTGCCAAATACCAGTGCCAAGATAGCCTGCTAACAATCACACTCAAACAAGTGTCATATTTTAGGACTATTCCAGGTCCCCTCAAACCATAGGGATGGCCTGGAAATGCTAGTTAATCCATGTATCTTTAAAGTTTATTAAATAGTTAAATGCTACAAAGAACAACCTTTTGCCGGAAAACAGATGCACAGAGCCACCATGTGGTGACTTTCCTAAATATGTGCAGGTGTTTAAAAATAAGTGGCAGTGCAAACACCAGTACAAATTAAGTGCTGCCGGTCGGCCTCAGACCTGAAAGGGTAGCTCCTTGGTGTGCTGGTCAAACCAATAAGCTTCAACAGGGTAGAAATTAATAGTTGCATCACATCTCTGGTCTTGTTCCACCTCAAGTACGTACCACAAATACAGAGATACTGGATCTCAGGTTCTCATGGGCAAGGTGGATTACGTGCTCCAGGGCCAACAAAGATAATCTCCACAATCCTAGGAATATAGTCCTTTTCATTTAAAGGAAAAAGTATTCTCTTTCTGTGTACAGGAATGTAAAATAAGATATAATAGAAAGGTGTGACATCAATTCCATACAAACGCCCTTTCTTTTGTATTTATTATACTCCTTATTGCATTTATGTCAGAAATCAGATTATTAATTGGGGTAGGAGACTAGTCGACTCTAGTACTAATAACAACCTTGTCAAAGTGAATAATAAAATTCAATATTTTAGCCTTCGCTCTAACCTCTGGTGGGTATGGAACAGAGAATTAATTTTGGGCCCTGTGTAAAGTTTTTATGCAATAATAAAACAGTAATAAAGTTAATTAAGAATTAGAAACAGAGTAAAATGTAATAAACAAAATTAATCCAAAATGGCAAACATCCAATAAGGATAACCAGAGATATGAACTTTTTAAAGTAAATAGCACCAAAAAAAACAAAGCGTTAATGATGGTAAAAGGTTGAAGTAGACCGAGGCCTAGGCACAATTTGAGGCTAATCGTGATGGAGCGTGGGTCAAACACACCAAACAGGCCTGTCCTGGTCAAAGATTCTACCTGCTGACTTAGTCTTAAAAGTCCCAATCCACCACAGGAGTATACTTTCTAAAGATTCCCAGGACATGAGGGGAGGAACTTGGGGACTCATAGGGTGTCATGACAGAGACAATAGCAGCGTCCAGTCTAGGTCCAGTTGCCACTGGTCAGCTGGTACGTCAGGAAAAGTAGTGTAGTGTACCCTGTAGCTTGAATAGGTCAGCTTTATCACACTTTGAGACCACTACTTCAGCACGAGCTTGAAAACGACAGATGCGCGACATCCCCAATACCCACCAAACACAGTTTACTAAACTTGAAAGGTTGTATGAAAGGGAGATACGGAAGTGGTGGGAGGCCACCTCATTGCAAAATTACATTGAAGTGGAAAGAGTTTCCAGAGAACTACGTGTATACACAGTGCCGGTGTGCGAGAACCCAGATCCGCTCCTCTTAGTGGAATATGCGGCGCACAGCACTATTTTGCAAGGGGATGCTGGAAATACCACTAAAATTCACTTGGAGTGACAGAGACACATCACTGAAGGAGATTGAAAGCATGGAGGAGGAGCGAACGAAAATCACTGACAAAAACCAGCAAGACCAATTGAGGGAAGCAATGAAAAAGAGACTTTCCCAGTATGAAATCAAGATCAAACCACGCAAACAAGAAAAATGTGAGCGTGACGAGAAGGATTACGCCATGGGAAGTGTTTTGACCTTTGCAAAAAATTTGAACAAGAAGGAAGGGGTTAAAAAAGAAAACCACAACAGCAGTAATACCAGCCCGAGTGGAAACTTCAGAATCAGACATGACGGAAAATGAACAATCGGAGGAGGACATAGCAGGTCCATCTGGGAGACAGCAGAAGACCCTTTTTCAGGAGGAGTTAAACATAATCTGCCAGTCACGGATGGCTGAGGGGAGGAAAGAGCAAACCCCCGGAAGGAGAAGAAAAACCAGAAGGGTCGGCTGGAGGAGGAAGGGCAAAAAGCAACCAAACACCGAGGGTAACACGGAGCAAGAGGGGAGGCAGATGGTGTAGACCAACTGACCATAGTTAATCTAACGCCTAAAGACCTAACCGCCATGGAAGAATCAGTCTTAAAACTGGGACTAACATTTTGCCCACATAATCGTTTAGAGTATACACTAACCAGGATTGATTTGTTTAAATTGGTTTGCAAGCTCAAATTGCATAAGTACTTCATATTAAAGCCAATGATAAGGGAGGCTAGACTCCTTAAAACAAAAAGCAAGGATACGACCTGCTGGCAGTCAATGATTTAACCACCTTAGAGGTGTTGGAGGAATTGCGCCAAGAAGGCACTACAGAGGAATTGCAAATGGCAACAACCGTGACACAAAGAATTAGGTGCTTGGATGTAGAACAAGAAGCACCCGAAAGAGGATTTAAACCACCTTCACAATTTCTACCTTAGATGCCACTGGACGCAATAGACACCTTTTCGGAAGCGATCATTAAAGACCTAGTAAAATTTAGAGAGACCAAGAAATCCTCCAAAGTAAAAAACAACTTAACTCAAGCACAGAAAGCTGCAGTAAACAATGTTCAGAAAGACATCAGTGATTTATAAGCCCTCGGACAAAGGGGGCAACATTGTCCTGATACCTTGTGAACAATATGTGAGCGAAACTTTGAGGCAGCTAAAAAATCAAGACTTATGAATTAACAACGAAAGAAGTATATCAAAACAGCATCTTACAAATGCATACCTTAACAAAACTTTATTTAAATGTGGACAGGAATGAATTAATTGTTGACACTGAGGAAGACAACCATGCGGAAACGTGTCTGTCATCCTGGTTGTGGTGGAATAAACTATTGGAAGTTTTAATTGCTCCAAACATGTTACACAGTTAAGTATTCAAATGTGCTTATGCTGTTCCACTTTTCAAGATGTGCTATGAAATTTAGAATGTGGGAGATGTTACGGTGCGGAGAGGCTGTGCTTTACTGCTCTACACCAGAAGGTCTAATTTGACACTTTAAATAAAGCATCTCCAATTCATATTTGCATTCTTGCCATTCTTTCAACACTACAAGGGGCACTGTGATATGATTAAAATAAAACATGACACAAAGTAATTGGGCGTTTATTGAGCCAGACTGTCTGTTCTAGGTTGACGTGTTTAATATGTACAAGTATCATCAGAACCTACACGAACCTTGTACTCCTAACCTATACTGAACATGAGTTATACATCTACAGGCATGCCAAAAAAGGTCAAGAGATGGTTATCAAACCTTTTTATACAAAGTGAGTTGAATGATACTGGAGATTAGCCACTTAAAGAATAGTGGCAACGGATATTATCGGGACTCCTGGGAGCTGGAATCAAATGTCACATATGCACCAATGCTCAGTGGTGACTACCTAACCCAGCTCCGCAGAAAGGCTACTGTTTTGGGAGTCACCCTCCACTTCTGTGGAGTCTTCAGGTACCCCCCCCCCCCCAAAGGATTACACTGAGGCAGGATTGAAGGGGAAATACTTATTATTATAAGATATCTGGGGAAAGAGCGCCGGGCGTCTTGCTATACTCGCGCTCTGGCTGGCTCTGAACGGCGCGAATCGCCACTCGCGCATGCGCACTCCTCACGCTGATGTCGGGCGTGTTACGTCACACGCACGCCGGCATCAGCTAGAACGCTAACACCACATATCTCCTCCTTTTACACAATGGAGTTCACTGTCCTCTCATTCAAAGTCTCTGAAGTGTGCAGGTCTGACTATCACTCTACCAGCACGCGTGCGTCTTACAGGAGTGGAGGCTTCGTGGATCCCCATGGGTACTGGGCTCCCCACCTTTTCCCTCTCTTGACCATGTCCATTTCTCCGGGGTGTCGCCTCTTCCTTTGCTGATGTTTCCTTCACACTCGGCTCACTTATTTCTTCACTCTCTGCACACCCCTCTCCTTCTCCCTGACTTTCGCCACCTGACTCTCTCTCTTCTGCTTCGCTTTTTTGTCTTTGGGCAGGGGTGCCATTTCCTTTCTCTTCCGGCCACTGCAAGATTTTATTTATCTTCGCCATGCGATCCTGGGACCACACTTTTCCATCGCTAAGGAGTGCTGCTCTGCTGTACACTTCCTCCACTTGTAGGGGCGGGCTGTACTTAATCTCTCCCTTCTTCCTCAGTACTGCCTGCTTAACTCTCACCCACTCCCCTTTTTCCAAAATCGTGTCCTTCACTCTCCTTCTTCGGTTATAGTGTTCTGTGTACACTCTCTGGGCCTTTTCCAAATTGTGCTGGACTACGGCAGGCGACCACTTACTGGTGACGGTCTTACCTCTCCATACCACGTTGTCTTTTGTGAACGGATGTCTGCCCCTTAGGATCTGGAAGGGACTATACCCTGTTGCGGTGGGGGTTATTCTGTACGCCCACATCATTCTTTGAATTTCTGCCTCCCAGTCCTTCCCTTGCATGATGGCTGCTTGAATGGATCCCATAAGGACTCGGTTAAACCTTTCCACTTGTCCATTGCTGGCTGGATGATACACTGATGTTTTTTTTTTACTTGATTCCGTTCCTTTCTGTGTATCGTTGCCACTTCTCAGATGTTAATTGCGGGCCATTGTCTGTCAATATTGTTCTCGGGATGCCCTCCCTTAGGAACACTAAGGTGAGGAATTTGATAACTACATCCATGTCCATTTCTTCCTGCACATGCACTTCTGGCCATTTGGAATATTTGTCTTCTAGCACACACAAGTACTTGGCAGTTCCTTGTCCATCCAATATCGGTCCTAGGATGTCCACAGCGAGGTCTTCCCATGGATCAAGGGGATGCTCAAATCTTCCCAACGCCGGCCTCAAGGGTTTGAGTACTTTGTCTGACTCCTGGCATTGGTTGCAGTCCCTAACATGTCTCTCGATCTGGATGTCCATTCCTGGACACCAGTACATCTGCTTCACCCTTGACTTGGTCTTCACGATGCCGAGGTGACCTTCATGCAGTTGATTCAGCAATGTTGGGACTACCTTTTCTGGTGGTACCACCTTGTCACCGCGGTACAGAAATGTTCCCGAGTCACTCGTGGATAGCTCCTCCCGCACTTTGTACAGTTTCCTAGGCACCTCTCTTAGCCTTTTCTTTTCTGGCGTGCCCACTCTTGTATGCTGATCGCTCTCTCCATGTCTTCCATTACTGCTACCATTTCTTCGTTCTCCTCTACAGGCGTGGGTGCTTCTTCCATAGCTGAGGCCCTCCTGAGGTAGTCAGCCACCTTGTTGCGTGTCCCCGGGACGTACTCCACATCGTACGTGTACTCTAGGAGCTTGAGAGTCATCTTTGCAATACGTGGGGTGACCGTGGCATGCCCACTTGAGGTGAGCACCTTGACTAACGGCTTGTGGTCAGTTTGTAGGCGAAACCTCGTGCCCCACAGGAACTGCCGGAACTTTCCCATGGCCCACACAACAGCCAGCATCTCTTTCTCAATTACACTGAACTTCTGTTCAGTGTGCGACAGCGCTCTGGACGTGAAGCTGAGCGTTTCAACCGTGTTGTCATCTCTCTGTTTTGCAAGGACCGCCCCCAAACATTTTTCGCTGGCGTCAGTGGTGAGAATGGTGACTCCTGTCGGGTCATGTCCATGCAATGGTACAGCTTCGCTGATGTTCCCTTTCAGTTCTTCAAATTCCCTCTGAGCTTCGTCGTCCCACTGGAATGATGCCTTGTCTCTTATGAGTTGCCGTAATCTGTTCGTTTTCGTGGCAAAGTGTTGGACGAATTTACTGTAGTACTTGGCCATTCCCAGGAATGACCGTACCTCGTCCTTGTTGGTTGGGGCTTTGGCTTCACAGATTGCTTTCACATTGTCCTTCTTCGGAGTGATCCCTTGTCCCCTTATCTTGTGCCCCAGGTAGGTGACGGACGTCATGCCAAATCTACATTTCTCCACTCCGCTGTGAGCCCTTTCTCCTGTAGCACGCCTAGCACCTTGCCCAGCTTGGTATCGTGGTCCTTGCGGTCCTTCCCCATGATCAGGATGTCATCCTGGAAATACTGGATGCCTTCGACATCTTTGAATAAGCAGTGCATGAGTTTTTGGAACACCGCTGCGGCAGACGCTAGCCCAAAGGGCATCCTGTGGAACTGATAACAACCAGAAGGGGGGATGAAGGACGTCAGTTTACTGCTGGACGGGTGTAGGTCAATCTGGTGGTATGTTGACGTGAGGTCTACTGTGGAGAACCATTTCACTCCCCTGGTTTCCGCCAACATTTCCTCGATCCTGGGGAGCGGAAACTTCTCCACAACCAAGCATTTGTTCAGCTCGCGCAGGTCCACACACAGGCGCACCTTGCCGTTGGGTTTCCTGGCGACCACCAAGGGCGCTAACCACTCTGAGCTGTCGATAGGCTCGATGATCCCTTGCTCTTCCAGCCGGGACAGTTCTCGTTGCACTGCTTCCCTCACTGCTATGGGCACATTTCGGACCTTGTGAGAAAATGGTTGGGAGTCATCTTTAAGTATGATTTTATGCATGAACTTCTCCAGTTTCCCCACCTTGCCTCCAAAAACTTTGGGGAACTCTTTTCACCTTCTCCAGGTCTGGCCAGTGCTCACTGTCTGTCAGCAGTACTTGTTCTTTGCCTCCTGGGTCTAGCTTGATACCCAAGTCTCCCTGGTCTCTCCATCCCAGAACCGAGGGGCCTTTCTCTGCCACGTACAGCTTGCATGTGGGTGTCCTCCCTCTAAATTCGAACCTCAGGCTCCGGTATCCAACCACTGGAATCGGGTTGCTTGTGTAGGACACTGGCCTTATGTCCGGTGGGTCTAGTTGGGGACCCAGGCTCGGTTTGAATTCCTCTTCCCACATCGATCTCTGCACAATGATGTACGGGGATCCAGAGTCAGAGTCAATCGCGATCCTGATTTTGACTCCCCCTATTAACATGTCCGCTCTCGGTTTGTCAGAGCGCTGAGTGTCGATGCCCAGTACTTGCTCCTCAATGCACAACACTCTGTCGTCTTCATCTGACTCCTCATTAGTACCTTCCTCATGTTGCTGGTGCGCTATGTATTTCACCATCGATTTCTTCTCTTTCCTCCGACACTTTTTAGTAGTGGCCTACCAGGCCACAGAACATGCACTTTGCACGGAAAGCAGGGCAGCGTTTGTCATGGGCCGCATGATTCGCACTTCCGCATCTATAGCACGTGGATTTGGTGAATGAGGGTTGTTTTCCCGCTTGTCCCGGTCTTCCCACCCATTTGCCGGTTCCTCGGTTGTCTCCAGGTGCCATCTTGTGTCTATCCGATGGTTCACCATCGAGATTACTTCTTTTAGCGTTGCTTCACCGTGAGCCCACAGTTTGTCTTGCACATTACTGTTAGTGGTGTGCATTACGATCTGGTCTTTGATAAAGTCTTCTTCCAGTGCCCCGTACTTGCACGTGACTGCTAGTCTCCTCAGGGATGCTACATAGTCATCAACTGACTCTCCTTCCCCTTGTTTTCTTTGCTGAAAATTGAATCCATCAATGGAGACGCAAACTGCTGGGCGGTAGTGGGCGTCTAGATCTTCTAGGGCTTGTTTGAAGACGTCTGCATCGACTGCTTGAAGCGGCGGCGTCACTATGTTCGTGAACACCCTTATGCCCAGGTTGTGCAGTAATATTAGTTTCCTTCTCGAGGGGGGTGAATTTGTCAGTGGATTCGTCCTCCAGGGCTTCTAAGTAGTTCTTGAAGTATTCCCTCCAGTCCTCCCACTTCATCTGTGGTTCTCCTGGCTTGGGTAAAAACGGGATCGGCGCTGTGAGTGAGGATGCTTGGTCGCTCATTCTGGCCTGTCCCTCTGGCTCGTCTTCTTCTGCAAGCAGGTGGTATCAGTGGGTGTGCAGGGTCACCCCGTTTCTCCACTGCTCCTAGTCTTTGCCAGACAAAAGTGTTTTATTTTTTTCTCGAATGGACAGATCCCAATCCTCGTCGCCACTGTGGAGTCTTCATGTACCCCCCCCCCCCCCCCACCACCAAAGGATTACACTGAGGCAGGATTGAAGGGGAAATACTTATTTATTATTATAAGATATCGGGGGAAAGAGCGCCGGGCGTCTTGCTATACTCGCGCTCTGAACAGCGCGAATCGCCATTCACGCATGCGCACTCCTCACGCTGATGTCGGCGCGTGTTACGTCACGCGCACGCCGGCATCAGCTAGAACGCTAACACCACACTTTCTGGCTTATCTATATCAATTGGGGTAATTGGAGGGCCTTTCCCATATAACTGTTCCTATCTCGTTACTTATGGAATTTTAGGGTGTGGTTCAGCAGCCCCCGCATACCTACTTCCAGGGATACCTACTTCCATAGCACCGAGCAAATCATCTGCACCGGTTTGGTGGGACAGCTGCGCTCCTCCCCTTCCCGGCCAAAGTCATTGAGAAAGCCGTCAATATTCAGCTCGCC
The DNA here is from genome assembly GCF_964263255.1 of Lissotriton vulgaris. Lineage (NCBI taxonomy): Eukaryota > Metazoa > Chordata > Amphibia > Caudata > Salamandridae > Lissotriton > Lissotriton vulgaris. Next base: position 1,058,336,675 of record NC_141693.1, on the reverse strand, counting down.
GCCTTCCTTGAATCCAACAATTCACTCGACCCCTCACAGTCTGGCTTTCAAGCCAAACACAGCACCGAAACCAACCTCATCGCTGCCACAGACGACATCCGAGCGCTACTGGACAACGGAGAAACAGTTGCCCTCATCCTACTTGACCTCTCCGCCGCCTTCGACACAGTCTGCCATAACACCATCATACCACGCCTCAGCAACGTCAGAATACAAGGAAAAGCGTTGGACTGGATCATCTTGTTCCTCGCCGGAAGAACCCAGAGAGTCCGCCTCCCCCCAGTCAAATCAGAAGTCACCAAAGTCATCTGCGGCGTACCACAAGGATCATCACTCAGTCCCACCCTCTTCAACGTGTACATGAGTCCCATCGCGCGTCAACACAGCCTCAACATCATCTCCTACGCTTATGACACCCAGCTAATCCTCTCCCTCACCAAAGACCCCAACACCGCCAAAACCAATCTACACGAAGGAATGAAAGAAGTAGCCGAATGGATGAAGAACAGCCGTTTAAAACTAAACTCGGACAAAACAGAAGTCCTCATCTTAGGATCGTCCCCCTCTGCATGGGACGACTCATGGTGGCCACCGGCTCTGGGCACAGCACCCATACCTACAGATCACACACGGAACTTGGACGTCATCCTAGACTCCTCCCTCTCGATGACCAGACAAGTCAATGCCGTTTCATCATCATGTTTAAACATCCTACGCATGCTCAAAAAAATATTCCGCTGGATCCCTACCGAAACAAGAAAGACAGTCACCTGGAAACACCCTTTACGCCGGAACCACAGCCAAACTACAGAAAAAACTCCAACGCATCCAAAACGCCTCAGCCAGACTCATACTGGACAACCCCCGTCAAGATCACATTTCCGGTCACCTGAAAGATCTCCACTGGCTTCCCCGTCAACAAGAGAATAACGTTCCGTCTCCTCACCCACGCACACAAAGCCCTCTACGACCTAGGACCCGAATGCTTCAACAAACGACTGTCCTTCTACACACCCGCCCGCCAACTACGGTCATCAATAGATCCACCATGGGAGGAAGATCTTTCTCCTACTTAGCGGCCAGGACCTGGAATTCTCTCCCCACTCACCTCCGCCTCACCTTCAGAAAACAGCTAAAAACCTGGCTATTCGATAAGTAATGCACCCACCTTCCCCCAAGCGCCTGGAGACCCTCTGGGTGAGTAGTGCGCTATACAAATCAATGAACTTGAACTAGAGTTCTTTAAACTCTAAACGAACACTTTGCGATTATAACAAAACAATATTCACGATGCACTTGAGAAGGCTGATGGAGAATGTACGTGGAAGAGAACTCTACAGGAACGGGGACTCCTGTTGTGTGCAGCAGATTGGATAACACACTCACCTTTGACAGGTGGTGGTGTTGGCACAGTGGTCCCACCAGCTTCACCACCCGAAACAGAGCTCGGTGAGCCGTCCGGAAGGTTCAGTTCGCGGAGAAGAGTCCTCTCGGCCTCTCGCATGTTGTTCTTCTTCAGAAACTCCAGCACAGTACGCAGGGTTTCAGGGTCCGGGTGTTCCGGACCAGAGGGTACGTTGTCGGAAGATTGCTTTTCCCCCACTCCAGCGACCTCTGCGCCTCCCTCGGGCACAACATCTTCGCCGCCTGTGACCTCTGGTTTCACATCTGGCTCAAAGACAGCATTCACTGGCACCGGGGAAGGTGGTGGGGGAGGCCCCGCAGCACCGGCTGCAGCAGCAGCGGCTGCCGCCGCCACAACCTCCTGCTGCTCCTCTGGCAGCGCCGCCATGGTCCACTCTACCGGCATGCCGCGCGTTTCAAACACTAAACCGCGCAACACACAGTTGAAGTCTCAGGATGGTTTGTTTTTTTGTGTCACCATCTTAGCTGTGGGTGAAGCTGTTAGCATCCAATGGGAAAAGGATGCGAGACTCCAGCGTAGTCTTCAAACACCGTTCTCATTGGCCTAGCTGTAACATTTTAAGAGGACGGGGTAAAGGGGGGTGAGTTAAGGGGGGGGGGCCTAGTCTGACAAAACAGAAAAAGGACTATTTCCGTCTGAAAGCAAAAAGGGACAACGAAAAATGTGCAATGTGTTTTGTTAAACTGAAACCTCTTACAGTTCGTTCTTCCCCACGTGATAGTTATCGCTCAACTTGTCTAATTTTCTACAGTGTAGAATCTGAGTGATAACTATATCCCTGGGTGTAGTTTTTCGGAGAGGTTAGAGCTGTGTTTTGCTGCCGTTTGGGTGGGAAACACAAGTGTACAAGTGGAAATGGAGTCGGTAGAAGCGGATTCTGTGCTCTCAGGCTCAATGGGGGAAGAAGAAGAGGAGGATATGGGTTCTCCTGAGGTCGTTGATACTGTTTTCCAGTTCGAGGGATTGGAGTCAAGCGAGGAGGAGGAGGCAGAAGTCGAGGAGGTCCATCAGCGGGGGGCACCCGAGGAGGAGGTAGGCATAGCATTCCTGTTTACATTTAGATACCAGCATGAGGATGACACATGGGCAGTGTTGTGGACTATCAGCGTGTGGCAGACTTAAAGACGACTTTATAGAAGGGCGTTGGACAATTACATTCTTGGAAGTTTCTGAACATTTTGGGAACAATTGTTCAATTTAAAGTAAGCAGCGCCAGTAACATTGGTCAGAAATATAGCATAGCTAGCTATATAACCTTCATTGTGAAGGGTCTCATCCAAAAGTATGCTTTGAAATGTGTACAATACCACACAGGGCTGCCCTTTCTATGTGTTCTAACTTTAAAAGTTAATAGAGCTTTGGTGTAAGATAATGTTTCTATTCCGGCCTGGTGTAATATTCCTTTGGAAAGTCAGTTGCTGCTTTTAGTGATGTCAGTGATATAATTTAATTCATATTTGTCAGTGTTCTAATAATGATGTTATTTAATGTTCATGTCATTACTTTAATAACCAATGTGGTTAAGTGTTTTGACAGTTATTATGTGAGAAAAACACACTGCGTTGTTTGATGAAAAGGTATTATTCTCTAGCTCTTTATTAAGGTTTTTCCGAAATAAATATACAATTAGCGTGAATCTTTTCAGTAAAGCACTCTCACTTTCAAAGATATAGTTACAGCATTCATGTAACAGAAAACTTTTGGAATCGTATGCCAGAAGTTCCCTTTTTATTTCGTGTTATTTTCAGCCCATATAAATTGTTATATAATTATTTTAATGGCATAAGTACATGTAACTTAATATTTTAGGCTCTGCTTTAAAAACTGAGATTGGGTAGTGGAATACTAAAACTTCAGAGATATATTAAAGTGACATTGGGATAACTTAAGAAATTGGTTTTATTAATGTTTTCCAGCTGTAACTATGTTACTGTCTGTTGCTCCCAGCACATTTCATAACTGGCGCAAGCACCACAAAGCGAGTCTGCTCTGGAAATATGAAGACTTCATGATTTAACTCCTTGGGGAAAAGCCACCTTTGTTCTGAAATAATACAAGATGCATAACTTGGTAGAATTAGCAGTACTCAAAGTACCGGTTAATGGAGTGTCACTGACTGCTTTCTGCAACTCATGCTCCAGTTATTGCAGTATTTCATTTTCAGAAGTGCCATGCGCATGCACCGATAAACATCCGTACTTCTTTCAGCTTTTCTTTGAAGAGGTAGGACTTACGCTTTTCCTTACATGTGACAACATTAGTATTTGACCCTGTCATTTTTGCACGTTAAAATGAGTACAAATTTTATGCCATGAGCCTTTAAAATAGTTTATCATATTTTAGCGAACACAATAAAGTAACACAGTCTGGTAGCTGGTCCCCTGGAAAGTATGCTCATACATTAGTAAATTAGCAACTTGTTTGCACTCACTTGAGCCTCAAAGCTGAAATACTCATTAATACAGTAGCAAGTTCAAAAAAGTCGGTGAGCTCAACAAAAATTTGGTGTTAGCGGCATACATCAAGATGTAAATTGTCATCCATGATATCATGAATGATGTTATGAGCAAGGCACGGGGCGGAGGAAGCTGGATTTCTGATTGTGTACCTCACCATAACTCACAAATATCAGAAGTTTGTATGCTTTGAATGAAAACTGTAAGAAATTAGATTATTATTTGGGGTAGGCGGCCTCCCGCTTCAAGGGCTAATCACAACCCTTGTCAGAATGAACCCTCCAAGTTACTAAATTAACCTGAGGTGAACCACCTAGTTGCTATGACACAAATCAGGGCAATGTGTAAAGTTATTTATGCAGTACCAAATCATTAGTAAAGTCAAAGTACAAAACAGTAAAAAATCCTTAACCAAATTAGAAAAATAAAGTAAAATTTAATAAAATGACACCAAAGTGATAAAAATCCAATAAGGAGAGCCAGAGAGATGATTATTTAAAAAAGATTTAAGTAGGACTAGTGCCAAAAAACTCTAGGTGTCATGAATAGTCTGTGGTTATGGTAACCGGGACCGAGGTAAGATTTAAGGCTGTCCTCGATGGAGTGCTGATATGATACATGTTACATCCTTATCTATCCTTATGTTATTCTTATGTTATGTTCCTTTAATTTTACTTAGAATGTTAGCAATGCTGACATGTTAGAATGTAGAGTTAAGCTGCTGTCTTGGAAGAACTGTTACTGGAGTAGCAGGACCTCGTTTTTTTTTTACTGCAATAAACTTATGAAAGGACTTCTTCATTTGTGTATTTCCACTTTGTAAGAGTGGCGACGAGGGAGAACCCACCTGAATTGACCCCCAGGGTAATTTAAAAAAAAAAAAGAAAAGGTGAAGCTTTAAAAAAATATATATTGACAGACAAGAAAACGCCTCAAGGAAAGCATCGCACTGAAAGTAAAGGAATTTATCAATTCCGTGAACTTTTGAACCTGTTTTCTTCAATTGCGCGAATATCTGTCAACAACGTGTGCCTCATTTCTTCAAAAGACTGTGAGTAACTGCATTATCCTGCTATTTAAATTTCATGTGAACTTAAATGTTGTGTACTTTAAAAGCCGATGTTCCTGGAAGAATATAACGAGCATTTTCTGCAAGTAATCAGACAAAAAAGGAAAGAAATCTTTAAAAGTTTTAAAGTATTGACAGTGAAGCGCGAGGCAGTGTAAGCCTTTGTTTTTAAATCTAAACACTGCATGAGCTACGAAGTCCGAGGCAATGTGAGCTGTCCATTTGAAATGTAAACAAAGCACAAGCAGTGGAGCGTGAGGAGGTGGAAGCGTCTTCATGTGAAACAGTACGAACGCAACCCGAAAATTCTAATATAAACACTGGAGGTCGATCAGACAGAAAGGGCATCTACTTTGTTTACATAAACAACAAGCAACACGGTGAACAGTGTGTCATCTTCGGAGGAAGCAGCCTGAGCGCCGCAGTGCATTCTGGAACCTATCATCATCGCATGGCATTCGGGGGCGGATTTCCATGACAACCAGGCACTAACAACTAACCAAAAACATCGTGTTTCATTCTGGATTATATCGTTTACCATTTAAACTTCGTGTTTGTCTATTTTTAATCACAAGACAGCGGTGACTACTTTTATTATTTTATTATTGCTTTACAGATGTACTTTAACAAAACATAATAATCTAATTTATATATTGACTACTAATTGTTACATTATTCACAGGCTAATAATTTAATCTTCATTGTGAGTTATGGAAACAAACACCATTTTACCTCCTCCAAAATTTTTACAAGATCCTGGTATTCCACCTATGATATGGGAGGATTGGCAGGAGTCTTTTGAAGCATATTTAGAAGCCATTGGTGGGGAAGTTTTTCTTCCATCACGCAAATTAGCTTTATTGAAACATAGTCTGGGTGTTGAAGGGAGGAAAGTATTGAAAACTTTACCTATACGTACTTCTAATGCTAGTGCTACCACATTAAAAGTCAGTGAAGGTGGAGATGAGGATGCTAGTGATGAGGAAGTTGTGTTTGATAGTTCAAAAATTGAGCTGTTTTCGTCTGATGAATATTTTGATGCATTAAAGGCTTTAGAAGAAAATCTTGGTGGAAAAATAAGCATAGTAGTAAAAAGGCATACATTCTTTTCAAGGGCACAATTAGCTGGTGAAACAGTTGAGCAATACGTTGCTGTATTAAGAAGATTAGCTGCCACTTGCAAATTTAAAGATTTGCATGAAGAAATTATTAGAGATCAGTTTATCAACAGAACCAACAATGCTAAGATTCAGGAAAAATTATTAGATCTAAAAGATCCATCTCTTCAAAAGACCATTAGTATAGCAAGAAGAATTGAGAATAATTCTCGTTACCTCAAGGAATTAAGTAGTGATCATAGCAAAGATCGCAAACCTTTTGATGGGAAAGATTTAAGTGATGTATGTGTTGTAGTTAATAACAAACCATTACACTAAAGATGGTCATTTCCTACAGTGACATAAAAGCCTTTTAATTGAAGTGTTTTTACTGAACCTTCTTGGGCATTTCTTGAAAGTACAGCTGTCTGCATGCCGTATGGTTACCAATAGTTTAATGTCTAAATAGTTTAAGATATACAAAGAGGAATCTCTGTCTCTTCCTAGAGGAGTATTTATTGCTCGTGCAGTTAGGTGTTTGGTGTATCATTCTGCCTCCAATGGAGCACCTGTCTTGCAGTGAATGAGGAACTATTTCACTTCCCAAAAGTACACTGAAACATCATAATTAAAGACTTTATCTCATAGAGACCAACCAATGGTATTACATCTTTTCACTGCAGCACATTTATATGATGTTTTAGTAGGGACTCAGAATGATAGCCAAAGATGTGTGCTTGGCATTGATGATTTTATAGTGTGAGATTTTCTGATCTGAGTAAATAACTATAACTCACACATGTCAGTGGCATATATATATATATACTGAAAATGTCCCAAAAGTGCAACCCACATTTCATTACTGAAACCATATCATTTTCATTTTTATAAAAGTGTAGTATAGCGGAAATGTATTTGTTGGTGTATTGTGTTGTCTTTTACTCAGTTGTGTTCATTGTATTATTACGTAGAGGTTTAATATGTAGTCCTGTCGTGTTGTTGCTTTCTTTTTGTGCAGTGTTCGGTTAATGCTGACGTTTTTTATGTGGGTTAATTATTGTTTCATTAGAAAGTGCCTATTTACTAGCAGTGAGACATCTACTTTAAATGAACCCTTTCAAAGTCACACAATTGTTTTGGACTGCACGTATCTCAGAAAAACACTGAACTGAGTGAATAGCTTTAGCTTTAGCAACAAAGCAACTTTTTTTTGTAACCCACATGCAATATGTAAAAAAATAAAAACATTAAAAAGGTGGGTTAATATATAAAAATACATGATAGCACACTAGCACTGACACCAAAAAGCACTCTTTTTTAGGTAGTTGTCTACTTATGAGCAGGTAATGTCATTGTCAAATGTCATTGCTCACCCTGCAAGATAGCCAATAATAATATGTGCTGACCATTTCTCTCTGCTGTGCTGGCCAGAAGCAAAATGTGAATGGTGTTTGAACAGACTTATGCCTGCAGAGAGCTGTCCAAAGCTCCTCTGTGTATAAAAGTATGTATTTTTATAAATAGTTTTTTTGTTCTTAAATGAGGTTTAAAATGAGTCAAGTGTGAGTGAATTTCTATGTACATGGCAAGTTTGGGGTACTTTTTGTTGCGAAAAAATGTCTGCGGGCTTTAAATATGAAATGCTGCTTTTAGATTGGCCCAAAAAATTGGGAAGGATTTGAACTGCCAGCACCTGCCAAAATTGAAGCATAATTATCAGATAGCACGTAGCACCTGGCAAATTTGAAGCATATTCCTCAGATAGCACGTAAGAGGTTAGCAGAAACAAAACTACATTTATTGGGAGCTTTTTATATTCCTACTTACTGCTACTCTGCACATCATAAAGAACTGAAGAGAGATGGCTCAAGGAGAAATATCTGTTTGACTCCTCAACCTCTGTTCAGAAAATGCAAACTGCAATAGGTAACTGCGAGACCGAAAGCATCATTAAGGCTACAATCTTACCACCCCACATCCTCATCGTTGGCAAAGGTTTCAATGAAACAGCGTCTGGGTCCATTAATGGATCTATTCCAGTAGATTAACAGATGTAAACTTCATATTTTAATTCAGTGGGCAGCACAATCCTTCAGGATATGTACTTACTGAGGGCAGACCCTTCCAGAATCTCAGTGCCAGGTAAAGAGTAGTTCATATGCATTCTTGTATTCTGTAAACTTTGTTTTGACATGGTTGCCTTCAGTGCAACTAAATAAAATGAAAATCAGATTACAGTGGTCTCTAAAAACTAAGCATATGGGTTCAACATGATATCCACATCAGGTAATCTTTTGCCACGTTCTCTTTTTTTCAGTAGTTTAATAAGCTAAACATTCAGAATATTCTGTTTGTAAAGAGAGTTCTATTTGTGTTCATTATTGATATTGCTGTTTTGCCGCAAGACTATCCTCAGGTAACATTGCACTTACTGCTTTCCAAAATCCTAATTTCTTTTGCCATTTATAGCTACATTTGCTTCTACTGTTTCATGTAACTTGTGTACAGCTCTTTTTTCTAGAGGGATGTTTTATAAATAAATTGATTGAAATACAAATATTCTGTTGACAATGTTTTGAGCAGTTACTGGCATCCAAATACTGTAATGTGTAAAGAGGTACAGACTAAATACTATAGTCTGGTACTAGTATCTACAGCAGGTACCAGCAACAAGGCATACTTTGTATATCGTGCTGTTTGTGATCCAAACGACCTTTATTTCTGTTGTATTGTGATTGATTGATGTTGGTCAGAGTGCTATGTGGCATTGCAAGCTCCTGGTCGCTACTGGTCCTTTTGCCTTTAGCTCTGTACGCTCTCCCACTATCTCTTCACACCAGCTTTCTAGGTACCCAGAGATTATCGCAATATAATCCGCCAGCTTCTCACACTTTCCACATGCCCTATGATCCTCCCATCAGCTGCCCATGTGTCTCAAGTGCTTCGCATTATCTTCTTGCTATAGCTCCTCACATGTTCCACGTGCCCGAAGCATCTAAGACCAGCTGTCCCCGGGTCCCTGTCTCTTCATACTTTTGTGTGAAAACTTTGTGGATCTTTTGATGTAGTTAATTATTATGCAGTAAAGAAGAGAAACATGTCTCACTAGTCCTAACATTGAAATTCTAAGTACCATTTCTTTTAATGTATTCTTGCTGATTTTTGTTTTCATAATTAATATATTGTGTTTTGTAAATAAGTTGCAGCAAGACAACATAAATGCACTTTATCTCATAAAGTTACCATTCTCTACTTTAAAATGGAGCACAGAGTCTATTGTACATTGTTCAGTGGAGCCTAGCCGATAAAATATCCATACTTTTATATGTTGTTTACGTTTCCAGGACACGATTAACTTAGGAGAGTTGAAGCCATACATCTTATGCTCAATCTGCGAGGGCTACTTTATTGATGCCACAACTATCACAGAATGTCTTCACACATGTAAGTAGAGAGTTATGTATTTTGTTTAATTACACTAGCAATACCATAGAGTTGCTCCTATTTTGTCTGTGTTGATTTTGTTCAAAGTTGATTTGAATCTCTGAGCTTTTCTTTTGGCACACTTCATTAAGTTAGAAATGGCACCATAAAGCAACAGTTATCTAAACCCTGTCTCTTGACATAGTTGTCAAGAACATTTTGAGAGCATCTTGGTCCATAGTCATGCTCTGATGTCAAGCGCAGACCCACTGTGTTTGCCTGGTTAGCAATGAAAGAGCGCCAGTGCAGCCCTACTGCCTCTTTTTAAGAATAGTTAAGATCAATGGGTTAATAGTTAAAAAGCTACAAGTGTTTCTGTTGGATTAGTACCCCAGGGTACTGGTTCAGAACCTGATTATTTCTTTCAAAATCAGTAATGATTTTGAACTAGACTTTTATGAATGTACCACACCTCAGTACGTTTTTATCAAAAATATATATTCAATAAATTATTTGTTCAGTTTTTCTATTTTTCTCGCCAATTGTGTAAACAATTTTATTCAAAAATATAATACCAATAGGGGCTGTCTGACAAAGAAAACAAAAGAACAAATTTACAGACAATTCAGTAGATGACTGCGGTGACATATAGTGCAAATGGTTGACCTTTCAAATTCAAACAATAAACAAGACAATAACATAAATTTTCCATCCTTTTCAGGTTTTTAGGTCTCGCCTGGTGTTGCAGCACATTACCTGCTCACTTGGCGAGACATATAGTGAGAGAGGAGATTTCAGAAGGGGACTTGAAGCCCCGCCCATCAATTTTATTGGGTCACGTCAGCGTTTATGCTAAACGTTGGCTTTCCATTGGAAACAATGTTTTTTGGTCACTGCCCTTTCTCCCTTTTGGACGGCCCATCGGACTGGGTTGTCTGCTTCACGGCTGTTGTGAAGCACTTTCTTATCTTTGGGGGGCCATCTGTTTCTAATTAGCATGCCCTTAGCGCAGCCATGCTAATTAGAAACAGATGCCCCCCTTAAAGATAAGAAAGCCTGCAGCAACTACTGTCTTTTTTCTTCAGTGTTCCTAATGGCCGAAGGCGTGTGTTCGTCAGAGCCTGGTGCTCCCAGAATCTTTAAGACGACACTGGTATTTCCTCCCCTCTTTCCTTCCGTCTTTCTCTCCACGCTCTCTTGTTCTTCTTCCTTGCACCTTCCCCCGCCTTACATTCTAAACTGTAAAATGCAGGTAATGCGCAGATTATTGCAGCAAATGCTCAACCCATTCAGATATATGTGTTTATTTGATACTGCTATTCACCCCGTTAACTATTCAATATAGTCAAGATAATCCTCGTTTCAGTTTCTCTTCGGTAGAGGTTATGCTAGTGGTCGTTATTACTGAAGAGCTGCTGCACAGATGGAACGAAGCTGCAGCGCCGTCTACAGACCCCAGGGGGTGTTCAGGGAGGGAGTCGCCCCTCCCTGGCAGAGTTGGCATGGGTTTAGAGCAGTGCAAGCACTGAGCGCTACCAAGCCTGGGCATCGGAGATCGCCAGGCATTTGCAACCTGTACGCCTGCGAAAACACACTAGTTACCCAACACCATCTCTGCCACTCCACTGTGTCTCCTTTTTGTCCTCTCTTAGTACACACTCTCTTTCTTGCCCTCTCTTTTCCATCCTATTTTCTGTTTCTATCGCTTTTCACTTTCTTGTTCTTTTTTTGTCTTACAGACAATGCACGCATCCTCCAAGTAACCTCCCATTCCAATTGAGCATGGAGTCGCAAAAGTGAAAAACCAAGGGTTAATTCAGGATTATTCTACTCTTAAACTGCTAGTACTCTCAGAATCTTGCAGCCTTGCCCATCTGTTTTTTAATGCATTTTTAAATAGCGCGAACTCGACCCAGAGGTATTGGAGTGCTTTACATGAGCACCAGTTGTGTTCAAAAGGCCACATTCATTCATGGTGGCCACAGGGAGATAAGGTGATTTGCCCAGAATCCAAAGATGCAGAGCCTACGCCGCGGCTCGAACCTAGTTCCCCCGCTCCAAGCTCAGCAGCTCTATCGGTTATGCCACATCCCCTCCCTCATTTCTTGGTAGATGTGGTGGGGCAATGATTGCCCACACACGCAGTGTACACTGCAGCCTCTTTTTCTTTTTTTTTCATCTCTGGGGAAAGTGGGAACCACTTAGCCATTCGCACAGGTCGTGTCTAGTGCTCTGTGCTGCAAGTGAATGGTTACACGCTAGTTACTCGCCACGATCTCTGTACCTCCCCTGTGTGCTTGGACATAACTTGTTCCCTTAGCGCCAGGGCATCGCCTGTCGCCATCTGGTGGATTGCCGAGTGTGGCGTTCCATGGAGGCAGAAACCCACCCCACCGCCTGGACACAAAAGCGCACTTTGAAAAAGGAAGCCCAGTTTGCTGCCAGCAAGTCTGGTTACAGTTTTAAAGGGAGCAGCGCGCAGGTCTGCCTGGGCCTGGTGATTCGGGTCTCCACGGGCAGAATACACACCGATAAACGCGTTCACACAAACCAAACTGTGCAGTACCTCGTGTTATCACCGATTTATCCTGCCCCGATTAAGCCTCCGCACTACCACCCGAGCCACCTACTCCTAAGAAAAAAAGCACACACCAATATGACTGATACAAATGACTTCCCTAATCTTCAAATACCATGTCGGGGGGCATTTCTGAGAAGAGCGGTCTCAAGTGGGCCATTGTTAGACCTGACATCATTGCCCTGAGTCTTTCCTCCATTTTTTTCAGTTTGCCTCCACTGTTTACAATGTTTTTGCTGGTATATTGCTTTGTACCGCTTTGTTCGCCATATGTTGGCAGGGTATGCTCAGACGTGAGTCCCTTGCTCACTTGCCACTGGATTCAAGCAAGCCGGGCCGAAGAAGGCTGAAATGCCAGAAACCGGTCCCCGGTAGCTTGTCTCCTTTCTGGTGAAGAATTGGCTTGGTAGTTTAGTCTGCCCTGTTCCCATGATGCACTGGGCCAGGGACAGACTGATTTGCATTTAGCCAGGTTCTGAGCTGGGATGGGGCAGTGAGATAAATAACGGTGATGGATCAAGCCCTGATCTTTGGACTGGGTAAGAGTGGTCTGTTTAACTCAGACACTCTGTTCATCACCACCCCCTTTTCTAAATCGGTATATTGCTTTGGGCACTGTGCCACTGCTGATCAGTGCCACAGTGCAAGTGCTCACTATGTGAAATTGCTGTATTGATTGATTTCCATGTTTGGCTTATTTGGTTTACTGTCAGTCCCTAGTCTAGTGCACCAGGAGTGCCAGGGCTTGTAAATACAAATGCTGCTCGTGGGCCTGCAGCACATGTTGTGCCACCCACAAGTAAAAGTATGTCCAAAGGTCTGCCATTGCTAGACCTATGTGCATTCTGGTACTGTCACGCAGACTGCACAAGTACACCTACTTGCCAGTCCCTAAACCTTCCCTTAGCTTCAAGTTAGTCACCCCTATGGTAGGCTCACGGGCAGGGTGCCTTGTAAGCATAAGGTAGGAAAAGCCTGACAAGGTTGGCATGTCCTGATGGTGAATTACAGCCATTTTCGTTTTTCACTATTGTAAGGTTACCTGTTCTCCATTAGTAGAATGGGCTACCAGGGTTATTAATGCTATAATCCTAGCTGGCTCGGGGAGCATGGTGCAATGTCGAGTTTGGTATCCCTGAACTCAGGGTTTAATAACGCATCCGTTTGTGTGGATGGTTTTTGGACTCTGGATTTGAAAATAGCACTTTTAGAAAGTGGCTATTTTCTTGTCTAACTATTTCTGGTTTCTGCTGGTTTGGTGTGTGTGTGACAGGAGCTGGGTGGCTCCAGAGGTCTGAATGAGTCAGTGTGGGATGAGTGGGACATTTGCATTGAGAGGAGGGGAAGAGGAGCTCCTGATAGCCTGCCCTGCCTGACACAATGCTGGCTCCACCTCCTGCCAGGCGACTGATGGCTCTGTGCCTGCCAGGGACGATCCTGGCCCCACCTCCTACCAGGAGACTGATAGCTCTGCTCCTGCCCGTGACAATGCTGGCTCCACCTCCTGCTGGGTGTCTGAGGACCCAGCCCTGCACAGTGAATAGGCCAGGTGCCTCTGCCTGGCTACACCCACAACAAACCCGGGATGGGGGAAAATTCCCCTGCATGGACAAAGGGATCAAAGCCAAAAAGGGGTATAAGAGAAGGACCCCTGAACCAAGAATTTAGATCACTTCTGACAAGGAAACCTGAACCAAGGACAAGAAGCCTGCTGATCCAAGGACTTGCCTACCCCTTCTGCCAGTGTGCTGTTTGCTGGGGGGAATCCTGCAGTTGCTTCTTTATTTTTGCCAAGGAACCAGGAGAGAGGAACAGTGTGTGTACTCTCAAGCTTTGCTAAAGAAAATCTCCAAGGGCTGGAAAAGTGCCAGCCTCCTGTTGAAGTCACAGGGCTAAAGGACTTTATCATTTGCTAAAAGTGCTTGTTGCTGGAACCTGAAAGTCCAGCACCTCTGAAAGAAACCAGCAATCTCGAAGCCGACGGACGCCGCCGAATCCAGCCCGACATCGTGAGTAACGGCTCCAGTGTCTCGCTTCCTCGACGCCGGCCGCCGGGCCCGATCGACGCCAGCAGCGACGCCAGTGAGTAGCGAGTTCGGCTCCAGCTCCAAGTGACCCCGTGTCTGCACCGCTGCTGATCGCATCGACTTCGAACCCTCTCGACGCCGTGAGCGCTGCTCACTCTTGCAACATCATCATCGACGACGCCGCCGTATCCTGCTTCGCCTCGTGAGCGCTGCTCCTGCCTGACATCTGTCGACGCCGCTGCAGGTCGCCCCGACTCCGAGGCCCGATCGACGCCGAAGACGCGACGCCGGACATCTCGACGCTGCTGATCATCGTGTGCTTCGCTTTTCTAAGGTACTGTGTTGTGGGGGTCTGTTGCAACTCCGGGCTCGACGTAGCGCTCCTCGCGGTCGACACCAAACCTTTGGATTAACTGTGCCTCGACGTCGTGTGACTCCAGTGTGGGTTACATTGTTGCCAAGAACTGTGATTTAAAGAAGAAGAATTACTTTTGTTACTAAAGACTTTGTGCTAAGAAGAAACTACACTTCAACTATTATTTTTCCTTCCAAGAGTATTTATAAGATTGTGGTATAGTTTTGTCGTTATTTGGTCTTGTGCTAAACCTTATATAAACATCCTTATTTTTATAATACTACTGTGTCGTGTCCATTGGTAGTGTATTCACTTTATTACTGTATGTGGTCATAAATGCTTAACGCACTGCCTCTGAGATAAGCCTGTCTGCTTTGCCTAGCTACCAAGGGGGTGAGCAGGGGTTATCTAAGTGTGTGATCCCCTTGCCCTGACTAGAGGAGGTCAGTCCCTATTTGTCAGAAGTGTATACCTCTGCCAACTAGAGACAGCCAAGTCTAACAGCCATGTTAAGTGCTTCAGATAAAAGTTATTGCCAGTGTCCGGCTGCCCTGCAACTTGGAAACGGGATCTTGTGTGTATGTGTGGGGGGAAGGGGTAGAGGAATGCCTAAGGGGGACTACAAACAATGATCCAGGGTAACTGTCAGTTGGGTAAAAGGCTCAGCTCAGTCAGACACAATCTCACTCACAGAATATTTAAAGTGTTGTAATGTTTTTTTTGTGTGCAGTTTTATATAGCCCGAATACCTTTGACCCAAAGGTATTGGGGTGCTTTACATGAGCACCATGTAAAGCGCTCCAATGTTCATGCTTAATCGAGCAGTGTGAGTTACAAGGTTGACTAGACGGCTTGGAGTTAATTTAATATAAGTTTGGGTGTCGCAGCACCCCGCTTTCAGGCTAAAACGTAAACATAAAAGGAAAACTGGAGAAACGAGAGAGCTTGGGCAGAAACAAAACCCCCTCTGTGGAGACGCACCACTCACCTCACCCCAACAAAAACACGGACTTAAGGCTACAAGGAATATGTAAGGCAGAGAATTGCCAGCAACACCATGAAAACCACAGGATGCTCATTTAAAGCAGATGTCTTTTCAGCTTCAGTGCTAAAGCCACAAACCCTGCGCTTACCAATGACCATTCCCCTGGTCGACTCAGCAACCAACAGGCACTTACTTCCGTGTCCGTCCTCAAACCACCAAATAAAAACAAGCATTTACAATGCAATGGTTTCGCCTTTTGAAAAGTTTGAGCTATTGGCATTGTAAATGACAACATTTTTATTTATGTGTTTGTTTTGAAAATAAATAAATAAATAAATGGCATTATCATTTACAATGCCAATAGCTTCAGAAAGCTTAAAAAAAGGCAAGAGTGAACGTCGTGCAGGGCCAAAACACAATTATGCTCAACAAACTCCTAAATAATTTGTTGCATGCAAATAATAATAGCTCTGCTATGAGTATTCTGGGCTGTGAAGTATTTTCCACGTATGCCTTGCTGCACAAAAGGGACTGCTTGTTCTTGGTTGCGCTTATGTTTAGTGAACGTTGTGCTGTTTACTATGCCCTTTGTATCCTGATCTGACCATATTTTAATGAGCAGTAGGCTTTGCCACGTGTGCTGCTTGCACTGTCTCTGTGCAGTGCACCACTTCTGTGCCCTGCGAGCTCTGCTTCCGAGGACAAGCATGCTCACTAATCTAGGTTTAGCACGCGGGGCATTGTGAGATGACCTGCATGTGCTGAGTGCGGTATTCATTAGGCGTCCCCGGGATACCCGCAGGCTCACCTGTGCATCCTGGGCTGTGGTTCTGTTGTTATGTATCTTGGGATGTGCATTTTGTGCACTGTGTCCACCACTCTTTTCTGAGCTTAGCGTTCTGAGCTGTGTGTTGTTTATTGAAGGCCATCTATGTGAGCATTCATAGATATTTATAGCTCTCTTGGACTCTATGATGTGTATCACAGACTGCATAAAAATCACAATATACGATGTACTATAAAATGACGACCATGTCCGGTTTCTACAAGTCTTTTGCGCCGGCGAGTTGGGCAAGTCTTTTTGGGCGCCTGTCGGGGAGAGGAGCGGGGATTTATCCATTTTCATCAAGCAAATTAGAGGCCTCACCACTGGATCTCAGCAGCTGCACAGTGACACAAGCAATCTTCATCCAGGGCCTGATATGTAATTGGAAAGATATCGGCCTGCTGGTACATTGTTATCTTAACACCTCAAATAAAGCAATGGTGGCGACGGTAAGAAACTTACCTGACAGCCTTGAATCACTTCACCTGGACTGTCCCCGCCATGGAATCATAATTGCAGGAGACTTCAATACCAGCGGTCTGGGAGCGCCCCCAGAATGCACTGCCCAGTCGAGAGCGGGATCCAACATAAAGCACTTTCTGTCAACCCAGAAACTGACATCAGCTCAAACAGTCTCCGAGGCGAAAGAGAAGGAACGGTTATTTCCTCAGATTCGTAAAGGCCTATCGACCATCGATTATATCTTTCTCTCCGAGTGTTTAGCAGTCCAGCTTGCAAACTTTGAAATAATAGAACAGAAATCGATCATACCCCACGGAAGTGCACACTGACACTAACTTAACTATTATCAGACAAGTGCAATCATGTGAGCACTTCAAAGGGGGAATTTAGTAAAAAGAATGAAGTGGAGGCCAGAATATACAGCAACAGTCACCACTGGTTAGTTACATGTGAGCTCCCATTAAAGCTTAATCATCCAGAATCAGCCCTACTGATGTGAGAAAAGTGCGCGGTGGATCTTAGAGCACTTATGATGACGAGACTAAGCCCAATTCTCAATTGACTGGAGCTGTTCTACTGACAAAAAACCTTCTGCCACCACTGCAGTGGCAGTAAAACTCATCAGATCAACCCACAAAAAATCTGTTTGGGAACACCAGAACGAAAGGAATTGAAAATAATAGGCTCCCGTTTTTCAGTTTCTCAAAAATCCAAACCAAGCACGCTTCTGGGATCATCTCAACAAATTAAGAAATGGCAACGTAAGCAGGGAGAATGGGGTCGAGTCTCTTCCCCGCCTCCCTCCCGGGGTGCCGTTCTTACCTGCTGGACGGGGGTGTTTGGCCCCAGAAACCTGCTGGAACCGTTTCGGTAGGGTGAGGGGGCCAGGAGCCGGGTCCGGGTGGAGTGCAGCCGCCGGCCAGGAGCCGGGTCCGGGTGGAGTGCAGCCGCCGCGCTGAGTCTGTGTCCGGGCTCCGGGGGCGGGGAAGGAGGAAGGTGGCCATGAGGAAACAAGCGGGAGGGGGCGGGAGAGACGCTGACGACGGCCTTGGAGCAGGAAGGCGGCCATGAGGAAAGAAGCGGGAGGGGGCGGGAAAGGGGGAGGAGAGACGCGGCGGGCACCAAGAAACAAGCGGGAGGGGGCGGGAAAGGGGGAGGAGAGACGCGGCGGGCACCAAGAAACAAGCGGGAGGGGGCGGGAAAGGGGGAGGAGAGACGCTGACGACGGAAGGCGGGTGCCGGCAATGCCGGACCAGACACGGGGGCGTTCCCGGCGTCGCGTGACGTCGGCAAAAGCCAAAGAATCTCGGGAACGCCCCCGTGTCTGGTCCGGCATTGACGGACGCCTCCCTCCCGGGGTGCCGTTCTTACCTGCTGGACGGGGGTGTTTGGCCCCAGAAACCTGCTGGAACCGTTTCGGTAGGGTGAGGGGGCCAGGAGCCGGGTCCGGGTGGAGTGCAGCCGCCGGCCAGGAGCCGGGTCCGGGTGGAGTGCAGCCGCCGCGCTGAGTCTGTGTCCGGGCTCCGGGGGCGGGGAAGGAGGAAGGCGGCCATGAGGAAACAAGCGGGAGGGGGCGGGAGAGACGCTGACGACGGCCTTGGAGCAGGAAGGCGGCCATGAGGAAAGAAGCGGGAGGGGGCGGGAAAGGGGGAGGAGAGACGCGGCGGGCACCAAGAAACAAGCGGGAGGGGGCGGGAAAGGGGGAGGAGAGACGCGGCGGGCACCAAGAAACAAGCGGGAGGGGGCGGGAAAGGGGGAGGAGAGACGCTGACGACGGAAGGCGGGTGCCGGCAATGCCGGACCAGACACGGGGGCGTTCCCGGCGTCGCGTGACGTCGGCAAAAGCCAAAGAATCTCGGGAACGCCCCCGTGTCTGGTCCGGCATTGACGGACGCCTCTCTGTTCCAATGGCTAGCCTCCATTTATGGAGCTAGCCAATGAAGCAGAGAGGCGGGTTAAAGTCACCCATACTAGAAACTACAGATTTCGCTGGAGGAGGAGCCTAACGGCTCCGCCCCCCAGCGAAACCTAAAAAAGCGTTCTTCTCCACACCAGGCCTCCTCTGACCCATCCATGCCCTTGAGCCCCGCTTGTCACTGATTTTCAAATCCTATAATTAACCTCATACCGACCCCAGGAACAAATCCGCCCAAGAGCCCCATTTTTGCACCCTCTTTCTCTGCGCGGCCCTCCTGTGGTTCGCTAAGCCTTTCCAGGCCGGGCAGCATGAGGATTCTCTGTACAGGTGGATCGACACTCGCCAAGCCTGGGTCTTTATAGGTAACATCTCTCTCTCTCATCTTGGAATTTACTGTAGCCTGGGGAGTGTTGGAGGTCAATTCTGCAAAAAATACCAGTGTTCTCTGCAGCGTGCTTTCGTATTATCTCATGTTTTCAGTGTTCAAAAGGTGTTCACCACAACATTTTGCTTATCGACTTGTTTTTTTGCACTGCTCCCTGCTAGCCTGTCTCAATGTCTTTCTGCCAGCCTGCCCGATTTCCACACAGTGTCATTTGTGCACCAGTGAAACTGCATTTCTTTTCAAATTTAGTGGCCCTGTCAATGGAAAATGTGCTGTCTGTAAAAATAGTGTGGTACATACTACACCATGCCTTATTAATACACTTGTGATAGGGCGCTCCAGAATGCACCACCAGCCACATAGCACATGTCTACCGCTCACTCTCCTGCTTGATCGGTGTGGTGGCTCATTTGCTCTTTGTGTGACCTTGGATTTTTCACAATCCCCATGACTTGGGGGATGCAACACTGATCCACTCCGGAACTGGTTCCATCACCACTGGCACAAAGTGATCCTGTTTGAAGCATGCCTCCTTGAGCGCGACTGTCAGGGAGGGGCTCGGCGTTCAAATGTGAGCAGCACATGTAATCAGAAAGCAGCCTTGGCTGCGCTTTCTCTTCAAGTGGTCAGCTCTACTTTATTGTGTGTTTGTGCTTGTCTGTGAAGCTTGCGCTGATGCCAGTACTGCACAGGTTCTTTGTACTGGCACTAAAGTTATCTATATGGCCTGTACGTGGTCTGTCTGTGATTGCATCTCAGCCGCATCTGCCTTAGATTAACCTTCTCTGGAACTGGATCCGGACTGGACCTTTGCTTCACGGCTGTGATGTAAAAGAATATGGAGTTTCGAGAGAGAATGTACTATAGTACAAATGCAATGCAATAGATTTCGCAATTACAACAAAGTGAGCTATTGCTATTTTCAATTACACCATTTGATTAATGCTTCAGTGTGACAGGGGGTTCAAGACGAACCATCATCTTGATACCTGCCCCACGGACATCTAAATAGAACCCTCTCACCTCTTCCCATACAGCAGACCGAGAATTGGAAACTGTCAGGAACAGACGTTGAGTTCCGCGACCCAGAGGGAGAAGAGGAACACTGTTTCTTTAACTGGGACAAGCTCGAACAGATCCCGACCCCCAGTTATGACAAGGAAAACAGAGTAAATAGCGGAAACAGCAAGATACCTGTGTGTTGTACACCAGGAGGTGAAGGAGCGAGTGGAGAAAGTGAAGGCGTGAGCGGAGGTGGAGAAGAGGAGTACAGCGTGGGGAAGAAGACTGTCAGAGAGGAGTTTGGAGCGGAGGTGACCCGCCGAGGAGAGAAGCCAGGAGGCCAACGTCAAGGCGAATCGCCCAGCCGCGCTTCAAGCGTGGCTCTCCCAGGTACGTTCCCGTATCGTGGGCTGGGTGGGCAGAAGGGGTTTTAAACCCCCGTGAAACCTCACTCAAACGTTCCCTACACTCCCTTATCCCCCACACCACCGGCACTACACAAAAGCTTTTATTTTTGGCTAGTAAGTGCACGCGTGTGAAACCTCACCCCTTTCCCTGACACTATTGCTACTAGAGCACCAAACTGAAACAAGTATATTTTCTTTCCCTTCATTTATATTTTGCCGGCAACAATGGCTGATTAGGCGACTACCTCGCCCAGGAGCACCCGGGAAAGAAGGAGACCTGGGCTGGAGCATTGGAAGGAACGGCTCTCCACGACCTGGATAGACTCAGAGACCCCTCTCCCTTATTATCGTAGTGTTATACGCCGACGGCAGCTGCTTAAATCAATAAAACCTGCACTACCTACACCTCCAGTGCCCGTGAATCATTACATCCCGCAACAAGTGGTGGAGAATGCGGGCACAGAGATAACCATCTGTGAAACCAAGATGGAAGACCTCCTGCAGCACTTAGTCAAAGGACAAGAACAGTTAGGGTGGGCGGTCGAGCAGCAATTAAACTCAGCCCAAGCTGATCGAGAAACATTCAAAAATACCATAGCAGCCCAAATAGAGGGGTTACAAAAGTTAATAGTGGACCCCACAAACCCGGCCGCAAGAGAGACCAGAATGACCCACCCGACTCCATCGGGAGTCTCCCTCCAGAAGTACATCCCCGGGGAAGACCCTGATGCCTTTCTGATTAACTTTGAGAGGGTCGCATTGGCCTGTGGCTCGGCCTGTTGAAAAATGGCCGTTCTTTTTGGTGCCGCTTTTAACCGGAGAAGCACAAGCGGCGTACCAAGTTGCCAACTCCACCGGTCAGGCCCCTTATGACATGGTTAAAACTATCATTTTGGACCATCTTGGCCTTGACGGTGAGACATACAGGGTGCGCTTTAGAAAGGAGAGAGGTACACCCGGAGAGAATCCAAAGACTCTGTTCTTCGCTTGAAAATGGCCGCGGACAAATGGCTAAACCCGAAGCTCAGCTCTGTAGGAAGGTGGATACCTGACTATGGTTACCCCAGATTTTCTGCCTAGTGTTTAGCTGGTTTTCGACTTAGTTGGCCTGGGATCCTGCTAATCAGGGCCCAGGCTATCTGCTCTCACTGTAAAATGGACTCCATGTACTTTAGGTACATCTCCAATTGGACATTGGGTCACCTTATGAGCCCCTGTACAGAGTACTATAGGTACCCAGGGCATAGGTGCATCCAAGGCCTACCAGGGGCTGCCGCATGTATTATGCCACCCCTGGCTGGCCACTCACATTGACACAACTGGCTGATCACTCAGCTGGGGCAAGGTTGTGTAATCACCCCCTGCTTAGGTGTAGTATCCCTATACCTACCTTTAGATATAGACACATATATACCTATAAGTCACTACTACGGCAGGCCTTAACAATCCTGGAGGCAGAGTGCTTGGTTTTATGTGAGCATGAGCTGAGCCTGTCTGCAGCTTTCGGAACCATGTCCTTATAGCTGTTCTATGATATTATTATTATTAAATTTATAAAGCGCCTAGTTACACTAACTAGTGTGTCCCCGCGCTATAACCATGCCATATATAGCCATACCATATACTCTTAAGTGCATTATAATCCTCGCGGTTGAATGCTAACTTTGGTTTGGATTTATCAAAACATGTCGTATAAGGTGTCATACGCTTTGGAATACTACCCCCTCACCAGTTCTGGCGACGGGGGTAGCATTCCACCCTTCTAGAAGGAGAAGACATGTTGTTCCCACTAAACCTGGTTAAAGTTAACCAGAGCCTCAGTATCACAAAATGGATGCTGCTGCCACAGACACAAGTCTGACCTCCTGCAGCTGGGAGTCCTTCCAGCGAGGGAGGCTTGGACAATAGGTTTCCTGTCTTGGGAGGTGCTAGCACCACCCCAGACAGGCCATAGTGTATTGGGGCAGGGAGGGCTGAATGAAATGAGACACTGCCTGGGGCACACAAGGTGTCCCATGCATAGCCCGGTTCAAACCAGTTGCTGGGGCACTCCAGCCCCAGCTCTGGCGCGAAACTGGACAAAGGGAAAGGGTTGTAACCACCCCCTTCCCTGGTCCCACCCATAGGAGGGACCTAGCAGGTAATCCAGCCCCTTAGATTAGTATATAGGTAGGAGCTGAGTCTAGAGACTTTAGATTTATCCTGACTGAAACTTGAAACAAAACTCTGGACCTTCGACATTCTACTTGAAGATAGAAGACTGAAGAATCTCCCTTGTGGTCAAGGAATGACCACCCTGCACAAGCAGGCACCATCAAGCAATCAACGGTTTGCTTTGTCGTCGCTCCCGTCGGAGCCCAAACACAGAGCCTGACAAGACCCGGACTTCCAGACTTCCTTCAGCCCGATCCACTGCCACAGCAAAGCTGAGACCGTGGAGGTGGTGCGTGTAGTGGAACCGGCCATCTTGGAAAGCCAGCGAATTGCTTTCCGTGCAACTTCTGAGGCACCCTCGAAGTTGTGCATTGGGGACTGAGAAGCCCCAGCCCGAGCATCATCTGCACCAAAGACCAGCCCTCCACACTCCACGAGTGCCGCGTGGGGCCCTTTTACATTTTCCTGCCCCACGCATCTGTCCGGTCACTTGCCCGTTGGCTAGTGGCCTCTGTGACGATGAACCTACACTGGTCTGGTTGCTCCAGGCTGGCCCTTGCTTCCCTGAAAAGAAGAAGCCCATCAGACCTTGCTGGTCTGATCCGGAAGCCATCTTCGATTCCTGCGTGGGTTGCCTTAGCCAAGGCTTCTTGACTCCAATCCGGAAGCCGACACCGCTGACAGCGAGATCCTTCGTTGGACAGTCAGTTCCGAGCTCCTGGTCGTCGTCGACACCTCCTGGTCCACGTGGCTGCAGAGACAAGCTTCACGACATCACCTGATTGCTCCGCGACATCGCCTGGTTCCTTTCTTGTTCCTTCCTGGTCACTGGCTAGTGACCCAGACTCTGTCCCCTCTGCTTTCAGGTACTCTTCATCCTCGATCCTCCCTTACACTTCTCTCCAGGCCGCCTGCTTCATCTTTCTCCAAGGCTCTATAGGATTCAGCGACGAAACCCGGCACACTTTGACACCTATGCACCCGCTTCCTGTGGGTGAGGTAAAGCGAGTACTCCGGTGCTCCTGTTGGTATTAACTATCCTAGTGTCCCAGTTTTCAATAGCTTTCTCCTAGTCCATCCGGAAGTGACCTAAAAGAACTAGTTTCCAATTCTTTCGTTCCCATTCTAACTCTATGGTAACTTGCGTGTGTGTAAAGACACTGCACACACCTCACGTAGGCCTCCTACTTCCTATCCTTTGGTAGTACAGTGTAGCCCCAGCGATGCCCTAGGCCCTAGGCCTATCCTTTGTTCGTGACGTGGTTCTTATACCACTATTTTAGTATATGGTTTGACGTGCCCCTCGGGTGCTACTGTATATTGTGCAACTTATTGTATGATAATTAAGTATCTTGTTATGTGCTTGTGCCTCTGACCTCATAAAGAGTTCAGAGGGGTTGTGTTAGAAATAAATACATATATATTTTATATATAACCTGTGTGGTGTCCTTTCATTTGGTATTAAAGGGGTTACATATAGTAAAACAGCTGGCTTCACATGCCCTCTTGAGTTTAGCCTAAGACTGCTTTGTCCATGCTACCACTAGGATAGCTGGTCTATAAGGTTGACTTTACAACCATCACCATAAGGGTTGTTTAGACTGATACAGGGTGCCCACTAGAATAGTGGACATCACATATCAGGTCAACTTCTCACAAGCTCCAAAGAGGAGATAATGGATAAAATCTATTTGGAGCAATATTTGGAAGCCCTGCCATTTGGAACCCAGAAGTGGCTGAGGCAACACTCCAATTTAACAACAGTCCAGGCTATGGAAATGGCATCCACCTTTACCCGAGCACAACCCCGTTTACTACCTTGGAAAACGGACAAACCTACTAAACCCCCTCCAAGGGTAGACAGAAAACCCCGTCAACAAATGGACTTTCCCGTGTCACGCCCTATAAAACCTGAGATCCCCAGTTTTAAAGGCTCTCAATTTTTTGAGTGCGGCACCTGGGTCCATATAGCACGATTATGCCCACAGAAAAGAAACACAGAAGAACCTATGGAGGTTGGATACCTGCCCAAGTCCATCATGTACTCTGCTGAACTAGGAGGAGCCTATCATGTAAGTGTCTGGGTGAATGGTGTGAAAATAAAGGCCCTACTAGACTCGGGGTGTAAGCAGTCAGTAATGCAAGGGTACTTTGTGCGGTCCCATCAGGTGGTACCAGACACTGTACTGTATATCAAGTGTGTCCACTGAGACATTAAGAGCTATCCTAGTATTAACTGAGGAAAGGACTCTGGTAGTTAAAGTAGCGGTTTTGGATACACTCCCAGAAGAGATAATCATAGGGACTGACAATCCTCACTTCCTTGATTTATTCACCCTGACCCGTCAGAAAACCGCAACTCAAAGGCTCTCCCCTATTCCGGCTTTGACCTCCCCTGAACCCTGGATAACAGACCGAAACTTAGATTTGCTCAGTCCAACAACACCACATTGTTTAATGCATGGACACAGGCTCACTATAACCTAACTAACCCGGACCCCAAATACCCAAAATGTGTGATTAAGATGAACTCCTTTATAGGCAAGGGAGCCTGGATGACCCTCTCCAACTCCTAGTCCCCACTTCCTTTAGAGAGCAAATAATGTTCTATTCACACACCCACCTTCTGGCAGGACACACAGGAAGCGATAAGACAACTCAGAATGTCTTACGATATTTTTACTGGCCGGAGGTATACAAGGACATTAAAATACATTGTCAGGCCTGTGACGTTTGCCAACAAAAAAACACACATAGACCAGCAGCCGTTCCATTGCAACCCCTTCCAATCATAGGAACACCATTTGAAAGGGTAGCAATGGACCTAGTAGGTCACCTCCCAAAAAGTCGCTGTGGATATCAATATTCCCTAGTCATAGTAGACTACGCCACTAAGTTCCCTGAGGCTTTTCCCCTACGAGTCCCGACGTCCAAGGTTATTGCCGAAAAATTTCTGGAACTATTTTCCCGGGTGGGATTTCCAAAGGAAATTTTAACAGACCAAGGTACCCCCTTTATGTCCAGACGGATGCGGGAGGTGTGTTGACTCCTGGACCTTCGTCAGATCCGGACATCGGTATACCACCCGCAAACCGACGGACTGGTAGAGCATTATAATGGAACCCTTAAGTCTACTCTTAAGAAAATGTTGTCGGTTAAAGGAAAAGAGTGGGGCCTCTTGCTCCCATTAGCCCTATACGTGATCAGGGGGCAAAAGCAAAGTAGCCTGGGGTGTTCCTCTTTTGAGATGCTTTATGGGCGTCAACCCAGAAGCCTACTCAAAATGACCAAGGAAGCCTGGGAGTCACAACAACAGAGGGAAACAAAAAGCCTTTTCGAGTACAGCCAATTCCTGAAGAACAACCTGGGAAAAATAAGAGATCTCGCATACTCCAACTTAGAAACCAGCCAGAGAAAACAGAAGATGTGCTATGATAAAGGGAAGAAATGGAGACGCCTTGAGGTGAATGATTGGGCGCTTGTACTACTTCCCTCTTCTACAAAGAAGTTCCAAGCTGAATGGCAAGAAACATATAAAGTGGTTGATACTATTGGCAAAACTTCCTACTGTTTACAGATCACTTCCCGAAAGACACAAACTTATCACATTAACACTTTGAAGAAATGGATCGGACCACCTCCTAAGGCACATCACCTCACAATACCCACGAGGGCCTCATCAGTATCAACCGTAGACGAACTAGTGATAAACGAGGACCTCAGACAAACAGAACAAGAAGATCTACAGAAAGCACTCCTTCCTTTTTAGGTCTTGGCTAAACGCGCGGAAGCGCGTTGTCGCCGAGAACTTATTGTTAGCGAGTGTGCTTCCCAGGAGACACTCCTGGCCGCGCGCATCGCCTTGGAGGGCGATTTGAAACGCGCACGCGATCGCGCTCGCTGTGGGCAGCTGCTGTCGTGCATTCACACAGACACACACCAGCGCCCATGCACGCACTTCCTCATACAGTGCCATGCTTCAAGGAAGTAAAAATAATGTGGACAGAACGAATAAAAAGAAGTTAAACATGAATGCTAAAGCTGTGATGGGCACTAAAAATCGAAAAGCTTAAATCAGATGTGTGAAATAATAACGTACCGAAAAAACCCTGAAAAATAACATGTGCATGAAAGCCAAAAAACGAAAAGCAAGTGTTTACCTGTGGATGCAGTCCGTGCGAAGCATTAATACAAATGTTTACATGCTGGCTTATGTGTTTAATCAAACGGAGAAGAGAGGATAAAAGCACAGTGCTAGTGCAATGAGTGAAACAAAACTGCTATATATGTCCTCCTAGATCCAACACACAGTCTTACATCGTAGGTGCCAAGAAATATATGAGAGTACCTACATACTGCATCCGACCGTGAAGGGCATTTACACTACGGAAGGGAGAATGCAGAGTAGTGAGTGCTGAGTAGTGAGTGCAGAGTAGTGAGTAGTGAGTGCAGAGTAGTGAGTAGTGAGTTCAGAGTAGTGAGTGCAGAGTAGTGAGTAGTGAGTGCAGAGTAGTGAGTAGTGAGTGCAGAGTAGTGAGTGCAGAGTAGTGAGTGCAGAGTGGTGAGTAGTGAGTGCAGAGTGGTGAGTAGTGAGTGCAGAGTAGTGAGTAGTGAGTGCAGAGTAGTGAGTAGTGAGTGCAGAGTAGTGAGTAGTGAATGCAGAGTAGTGAGTGCAGAGTAGTGAGTAGTGAGTGCAGAGTAGTGAGTGCAGAGTGCAGAGTAGTGAGTAGTGAGTGCAGAGTAGTGAGTGCAGAGTGCAGAGTAGGGAGTGCAGAGTAGTGAGTGCAGAGTAGTGAGTAGTGAGTGCAGAGTAGTGACTGCAGAGTGCAGAGTAGTGAGTAGTGAGTGCAGAGTAGTGAGTGCAGAGTGCAGAGTAGTGAGTAGTGAGTGCAGAGTAGTGAGTGCAGAGTAGTGAGTGCAGAGTAGTGAGTAGTGAGTTCAGAGTAGTGAGTGCAGAGTAGTGAGTGCAGAGTAGTGAGTGCAGAGTAGTGAGTGCAGAGTAGTGAGTGCAGAGTAGTGAGTAGTGAGTGCAGATTAGTGAGTGCAGATTAGTGAGTGCAGAGTAGTGAGTGCAGAGTAGTGAGTGCAGAGTAGTGAGTGCAGAGTAGTGAGTGCAGAGTAGTGAGTAGTGAGTGCAGAGTAGTGAGAAGTGAGTGCAGAGTAGTGAGTGCAGAGTAGTGAGTGCAGAGTAGTGAGTGCAGAGTAGTGAGTGCAGAGTAGTGAGTGCAGAGTAGTGAGTAGTGAGTGCAGAGTAGTGAGTGCAGAGTAGTGAGTAGTGAGTGCAGAGTAGTGAGTGCAGAGTAGTCAGTAGTGAGTGCAGAGTAGTGAGTGCAGAGTAGTGAGTAGTGAGTGTAGAGTAGTGAGTGCAAAGTAGTGAGTAGTGAGTGCAGAGTAGTGAGTAGTGAGTGCAGAGTAGTGAGTAGTGAGTGCAGAGTAGTGAGTGCAGAGTAGTGAGTGCAGATTAGTGAGTGCAGAGTAGTGAGTGCAGAGTAGTGAGTGCAGAGTAGTGAGTGCAGAGTAGTGAGTGCAGAGTAGTGAGTGCAGAGTAGTGAGTGCAGAGTAGTGAGTAGTGAGTGAAGAGTAGTGAGTAGTGAGTGCAGAGTAGTGAGTAGTGAGTGCAGAGTAGTGAGTGCAGAGTAGTGAGTAGTGAGTGCAGAGTAGTGAGTAGTGAGTGCAGAGTAGTGAGTAGTGAGTAGTGAGTAGTGAGTGCAGAGTAGTGAGTAGTGAGTGCAGAGTAGTGAGTGCAGAGTAGTGAGTAGTGAGTGCAGAGTAGTGAGTAGTGAGTAGTGAGTGCAGAGTAGTGAGTGCAGAGTAGTGAGTGCAGAGTAGTGAGTAGTGAGTGCAGAGTAGTGAGTGCAGAGTAGTGAGTAGTGAGTGCAGAGTAGTGAGTAGTGAGTGCAGAGTAGTGAGTAGTGAGTAGTGAGTGCAGAGTAGTGAGTGCAGAGTAGTGAGTGCAGAGTAGTGAGTAGTGAGTGCAGAGTAGTGAGTGCAGAGTAGTGAGTAGTGAGTGCAGAGTAGTGAGTAGTGAGTGCAGAGTAGTGAGTAGTGAGTGCAGAGTAGTGAGTAGTGAGTGCAGAGTAGTGAGTGCAGAGTAGTGAGTGCAGAGTAGTGAGTAGTGAGTGCAGAGTAGTGAGTAGTGAGTGCAGAGTAGTGAGTGCAGAGTAGTGAGTGCAGAGTAGTGAGTGCAGAGTAGTGAGTGCAGAGTAGTGAGTGCAGAGTAGTGAGTAGTGAGTGCAGAGTAGTGAGTGCAGAGTAGTGAGTGCAGAGTAGTGAGTGCAGAGTAGTAAGTAGTGAGTGCAGAGTAGTGAGTGCAGAGTAGTGAGTGCAGATTAGTGAGTGCAGATTAGTGAGTGCAGATTAGTGAGTGCAGATTAGTGAGTGCAGAGTAGTGAGTGCAGAGTAGTGAGTGCAGAGTAGTGAGTGCAGAGTAGTGAGTGCAGAGTAGTGAGTGCAGAGTAGTGAGTGCAGAGTAGTGAGTGCAGAGTAGTGAGTGCAGAGTAGTGAGTAGTGAGTGCAGAGTAGTGAGTGCAGAGTAGTGATTAGTGAGTGCAGAGTAGTGAGTGCAGAGTAGTGAGTGCAGAGTAGTGAGTGCAGAGTAGTGAGTAGTGAGTGCTGAGTAGTGAGTGCAGAGTAGTGAGTAGTGAGTGCAGAGTAGTGAGTAGTGAGTGCAGAGTAGTGAGTAGTGAGTGCAGAGTAGTGAGTAGTGAGTGCAGAGTAGTGAGTGCAGAGTAGTGAGTGCAGAGTAGTGAGTAGTGAGTGCAGAGTAGTGAGTGCAGAGTAGTGAGTGCAGAGTAGTGAGTGCAGAGTAGTGAGTGCAGAGTAGTGAGTGCAGAGTAGTGAGTAGTGAGTGCTGAGTAGTGAGTGCAGAGTAGTGAGTAGTGAGTGCAAAGTAGTGAGTAGTGAGTGCAGAGTAGTGAGTGCAGAGTAGTGAGTGCAGAGTAGTGAGTGCAGAGTAGTGAGTGCAGAGTAGTGAGTGCAGAGTAGTGAGTGCAGAGTAGTGAGTAGTGAGTGCAGATTAGTGAGTGCAGATTAGTGAGTGCAGAGTAGTGAGTGCAGAGTAGTGAGTGCAGAGTAGTGAGTGCAGAGTAGTGAGTGCAGAGTAGTGAGTAGTGAGTGCAGAGTAGTGAGTGCAGAGTAGTGAGTGCAGAGTAGTGAGTAGTGAGTGCAGAGTAGTGAGTAGTGAGTGCAGAGTAGTGAGTAGTGAGTGCAGAGTAGTGAGTGCAGAGTAGTGAGTGCAGAGTAGTGAGTGCAGAGTAGTGAGTAGTGAGTGCAGAGTAGTGAGTAGTGAGTGCAGAGTAGTGAGTGCAGAGTAGTGAGTAGTGAGTGCAGAGTAGTGAGTAGTGAGTAGTGAGTGCAGAGTAGTGAGTGCAGAGTAGTGAGTAGTGAGTGCAGAGTAGTGAGTAGTGAGTAGTGAGTGCAGAGTAGTGAGTGCAGAGTAGTGAGTAGTGAGTGCAGAGTAGTGAGTAGTGAGTAGTGAGTGCAGAGTAGTGAGTGCAGAGTAGTGAGTGCAGAGTAGTGAGTAGTGAGTGCAGAGTAGTGAGTGCAGAGTAGTGAGTAGTGAGTGCAGAGTAGTGAGTAGTGAGTGCAGAGTAGTGAGTAGTGAGTGCAGAGTAGTGAGTAGTGAGTGCAGAGTAGTGAGTAGTGAGTGCAGAGTAGTGAGTGCAGAGTAGTGAGTGCAGAGTAGTGAGTGCAGAGTAGTGAGTGCAGAGTAGTGAGTAGTGAGTGCAGAGTAGTGAGTGCAGAGTAGTGAGTGCAGAGTAGTAAGTAGTGAGTGCAGAGTAGTGAGTGCAGATTAGTGAGTGCAGATTAGTGAGTGCAGATTAGTGAGTGCAGATTAGTGAGTGCAGAGTAGTGAGTGCAGAGTAGTGAGTGCAGAGTAGTGAGTGCAGAGTAGTGAGTAGTGAGTGCAGAGTAGTGAGTGCAGAGTAGTGAGTAGTGAGTGCAGAGTAGTGAGTAGTGAGTGCAGAGTAGTGAGTGCAGATTAGTGAGTGCAGATTAGTGAGTGCAGATTAGTGAGTGCAGATTAGTGAGTGCAGAGTAGTGAGTGCAGAGTAGTGAGTGCAGAGTAGTGAGTGCAGAGTAGTGAGTAGTGAGTGCAGAGTAGTGAGTGCAGAGTAGTGAGTGCAGAGTAGTGAGTGCAGAGTAGTGAGTAGTGAGTGCTGAGTAGTGAGTGCAGAGTAGTGAGTAGTGAGTGCAGAGTAGTGAGTAGTGAGTGCAGAGTAGTGAGTAGTGAGTGCAGAGTAGTGAGTAGTGAGTGCAGAGTAGTGAGTGCAGAGTAGTGAGTGCAGAGTAGTGAGTGCAGAGTAGTGAGTAGTGAGTGCTGAGTAGTGAGTGCAGAGTAGTGAGTAGTGAGTGCAGAGTAGTGAGTAGTGAGTGCAGAGTAGTGAGTAGTGAGTGCAGAGTAGTGAGTAGTGAGTGCAGAGTAGTGAGTGCAGAGTAGTGAGTGCAGAGTAGTGAGTAGTGAGTGCAGAGTAGTGAGTGCAGAGTAGTGAGTGCAGAGTAGTGAGTGCAGAGTAGTGAGTGCAGAGTAGTGAGTGCAGAGTAGTGAGTAGTGAGTGCTGAGTAGTGAGTGCAGAGTAGTGAGTAGTGAGTGCAAAGTAGTGAGTAGTGAGTGCAGAGTAGTGAGTGCAGAGTAGTGAGTGCAGAGTAGTGAGTGCAGAGTAGTGAGTGCAGAGTAGTGAGTGCAGAGTAGTGAGTGCAGAGTAGTGAGTAGTGAGTGCAGATTAGTGAGTGCAGATTAGTGAGTGCAGAGTAGTGAGTGCAGAGTAGTGAGTGCAGAGTAGTGAGTGCAGAGTAGTGAGTGCAGAGTAGTGAGTAGTGAGTGCAGAGTAGTGAGTGCAGAGTAGTGAGTGCAGAGTAGTGAGTAGTGAGTGCAGAGTAGTGAGTAGTGAGTGCAGAGTAGTGAGTAGTGAGTGCAGAGTAGTGAGTGCAGAGTAGTGAGTGCAGAGTAGTGAGTGCAGAGTAGTGAGTAGTGAGTGCAGAGTAGTGAGTAGTGAGTGCAGAGTAGTGAGTGCAGAGTAGTGAGTAGTGAGTGCAGAGTAGTGAGTAGTGAGTAGTGAGTGCAGAGTAGTGAGTGCAGAGTAGTGAGTAGTGAGTGCAGAGTAGTGAGTAGTGAGTAGTGAGTGCAGAGTAGTGAGTGCAGAGTAGTGAGTGCAGAGTAGTGAGTAGTGAGTGCAGAGTAGTGAGTGCAGAGTAGTGAGTAGTGAGTGCAGAGTAGTGAGTAGTGAGTGCAGAGTAGTGAGTAGTGAGTGCAGAGTAGTGAGTAGTGAGTGCAGAGTAGTGAGTAGTGAGTGCAGAGTAGTGAGTGCAGAGTAGTGAGTGCAGAGTAGTGAGTGCAGAGTAGTGAGTGCAGAGTAGTGAGTAGTGAGTGCAGAGTAGTGAGTGCAGAGTAGTGAGTGCAGAGTAGTAAGTAGTGAGTGCAGAGTAGTGAGTGCAGATTAGTGAGTGCAGATTAGTGAGTGCAGATTAGTGAGTGCAGATTAGTGAGTGCAGAGTAGTGAGTGCAGAGTAGTGAGTGCAGAGTAGTGAGTAGTGAGTGCAGAGTAGTGAGTGCAGAGTAGTGAGTAGTGAGTGCAGAGTAGTGAGTAGTGAGTGCAGAGTAGTGAGTGCAGATTAGTGAGTGCAGATTAGTGAGTGCAGATTAGTGAGTGCAGATTAGTGAGTGCAGAGTAGTGAGTGCAGAGTAGTGAGTGCAGAGTAGTGAGTGCAGAGTAGTGAGTAGTGAGTGCAGAGTAGTGAGTGCAGAGTAGTGAGTAGTGAGTGCAGAGTAGTGAGTAGTGAGTGCAGAGGTGCAGAGTAGTGAGTGCAGAGTAGTGAGTAGTGAGTGCAGAGTAGTGAGTAGTGAGTGCAGAGTAGTGAGTAGTGAGTGCAGAGTAGTGAGTGCAGAGTAGTGAGTGCAGAGTAGTGAGTGCAGAGTAGTGAGTAGTGAGTGCTGAGTAGTGAGTGCAGAGTAGTGAGTGCAGAGTAGTGAGTGCAGAGTAGTGAGTGCAGAGTAGTGAGTGCAGAGTAGTGAGTAGTGAGTGCTGAGTAGTGAGTGCAGAGTAGTGAGTAGTGAGTGCAAAGTAGTGAGTAGTGAGTGCAGAGTAGTGAGTGCTGAGTAGTGAGTGCAGAGTAGTGAGTAGTGAGTGCAGAGTAGTGAGTAGTGAGTTCAGAGTAGTGAGTGCAGAGTAGTGAGTAGTGAGTGCAGAGTAGTGAGTAGTGAGTGCAGAGTAGTGAGTGCAGAGTAGTGAGTGCAGAGTGGTGAGTAGTGAGTGCAGAGTGGTGAGTAGTGAGTGCAGAGTGGTGAGTAGTGAGTGCAGAGTAGTGAGTAGTGAGTGCAGAGTAGTGAGTAGTGAATGCAGAGTAGTGAGTGCAGAGTAGTGAGTAGTGAGTGCAGAGTAGTGAGTGCAGAGTGCAGAGTAGTGAGTAGTGAGTGCAGAGTAGTGAGTGCAGAGTGCAGAGTAGGGAGTGCAGAGTAGTGAGTGCAGAGTAGTGAGTAGTGAGTGCAGAGTAGTGACTGCAGAGTGCAGAGTAGTGAGTAGTGAGTGCAGAGTAGTGAGTGCAGAGTGCAGAGTAGTGAGTAGTGAGTGCAGAGTAGTGAGTGCAGAGTAGTGAGTGCAGAGTAGTGAGTAGTGAGTTCAGAGTAGTGAGTGCAGAGTAGTGAGTGCAGAGTAGTGAGTGCAGAGTAGTGAGTGCAGAGTAGTGAGTGCAGAGTAGTGAGTGCAGAGTAGTGAGTAGTGAGTGCAGATTAGTGAGTGCAGATTAGTGAGTGCAGAGTAGTGAGTGCAGAGTAGTGAGTGCAGAGTAGTGAGTAGTGAGTGCAGAGTAGTGAGAAGTGAGTGCAGAGTAGTGAGTGCAGAGTAGTGAGTGCAGAGTAGTGAGTGCAGAGTAGTGAGTGCAGAGTAGTGAGTGCAGAGTAGTGAGTAGTGAGTGCAGAGTAGTGAGTGCAGAGTAGTGAGTAGTGAGTGCAGAGTAGTGAGTGCAGAGTAGTCAGTAGTGAGTGCAGAGTAGTGAGTGCAGAGTAGTGAGTAGTGAGTGTAGAGTAGTGAGTGCAAAGTAGTGAGTAGTGAGTGCAGAGTAGTGAGTAGTGAGTGCAGAGTAGTGAGTAGTGAGTGCAGAGTAGTGAGTGCAGAGTAGTGAGTGCAGATTAGTGAGTGCAGAGTAGTGAGTGCAGAGTAGTGAGTGCAGAGTAGTGAGTGCAGAGTAGTGAGTGCAGAGTAGTGAGTGCAGAGTAGTGAGTGCAGAGTAGTGAGTAGTGAGTGAAGAGTAGTGAGTAGTGAGTGCAGAGTAGTGAGTAGTGAGTGCAGAGTAGTGAGTGCAGAGTAGTGAGTAGTGAGTGCAGAGTAGTGAGTAGTGAGTGCAGAGTAGTGAGTAGTGAGTGCAGAGTAGTGAGTGCAGAGTAGTGAGTAGTGAGTGCAGAGTAGTGAGTAGTGAGTAGTGAGTGCAGAGTAGTGAGTGCAGAGTAGTGAGTGCAGAGTAGTGAGTAGTGAGTGCAGAGTAGTGAGTGCAGAGTAGTGAGTAGTGAGTGCAGAGTAGTGAGTAGTGAGTGCAGAGTAGTGAGTAGTGAGTAGTGAGTGCAGAGTAGTGAGTGCAGAGTAGTGAGTGCAGAGTAGTGAGTAGTGAGTGCAGAGTAGTGAGTGCAGAGTAGTGAGTAGTGAGTGCAGAGTAGTGAGTAGTGAGTGCAGAGTAGTGAGTAGTGAGTGCAGAGTAGTGAGTAGTGAGTGCAGAGTAGTGAGTGCAGAGTAGTGAGTGCAGAGTAGTGAGTAGTGAGTGCAGAGTAGTGAGTAGTGAGTGCAGAGTAGTGAGTGCAGAGTAGTGAGTGCAGAGTAGTGAGTGCAGAGTAGTGAGTGCAGAGTAGTGAGTGCAGAGTAGTGAGTAGTGAGTGCAGAGTAGTGAGTGCAGAGTAGTGAGTGCAGAGTAGTGAGTGCAGAGTAGTAAGTAGTGAGTGCAGAGTAGTGAGTGCAGAGTAGTGAGTGCAGATTAGTGAGTGCAGATTAGTGAGTGCAGATTAGTGAGTGCAGATTAGTGAGTGCAGATTAGTGAGTGCAGAGTAGTGAGTGCAGAGTAGTGAGTGCAGAGTAGTGAGTGCAGAGTAGTGAGTAGTGAGTGCAGAGTAGTGAGTGCAGAGTAGTGAGTGCAGAGTAGTGATTAGTGAGTGCAGAGTAGTGAGTGCAGAGTAGTGAGTGCAGAGTAGTGAGTGCAGAGTAGTGAGTAGTGAGTGCAGAGTAGTGAGTAGTGAGTGCAGAGTAGTGAGTAGTGAGTGCAGAGTAGTGAGTAGTGAGTGCAGAGTAGTGAGTGCAGAGTAGTGAGTGCAGAGTAGTGAGTAGTGAGTGCAGAGTAGTGAGTGCAGAGTAGTGAGTGCAGAGTAGTGAGTGCAGAGTAGTGAGTGCAGAGTAGTGAGTGCTGAGTAGTGAGTGCAGAGTAGTGAGTAGTGAGTGCAGAAGTAGTGAGTAGTGAGTGCAGAGTAGTGAGTGCAGAGTAGTGAGTGCAGAGTAGTGAGTGCAGAGTAGTGAGTGCAGAGTAGTGAGTAGTGAGTGCAGATTAGTGAGTGCAGATTAGTGAGTGCAGAGTAGTGAGTGCAGAGTAGTGAGTGCAGAGTAGTGAGTGCAGAGTAGTGAGTGCAGAGTAGTGAGTAGTGAGTGCAGAGTAGTGAGTGCAGAGTAGTGAGTGCAGAGTAGTGAGTAGTGAGTGCAGAGTAGTGAGTAGTGAGTGCAGAGTAGTGAGTAGTGAGTGCAGAGTAGTGAGTGCAGAGTAGTGAGTGCAGAGTAGTGAGTAGTGAGTGCAGAGTAGTGAGTAGTGAGTGCAGAGTAGTGAGTGCAGAGTAGTGAGTAGTGAGTGCAGAGTAGTGAGTAGTGAGTAGTGAGTGCAGAGTAGTGAGTGCAGAGTAGTGAGTAGTGAGTGCAGAGTAGTGAGTGCAGAGTAGTGAGTAGTGAGTGCAGAGTAGTGAGTAGTGAGTAGTGAGTGCAGAGTAGTGAGTGCAGAGTAGTGAGTGCAGAGTAGTGAGTAGTGAGTGCAGAGTAGTGAGTGCAGAGTAGTGAGTAGTGAGTGCAGAGTAGTGAGTAGTGAGTGCAGAGTAGTGAGTAGTGAGTGCAGAGTAGTGAGTAGTGAGTGCAGAGTAGTGAGTGCAGAGTAGTGAGTGCAGAGTAGTGAGTGCAGAGTAGTGAGTGCAGAGTAGTGAGTGCAGAGTAGTGAGTGCAGAGTAGTGAGTGCAGAGTAGTGAGTGCAGAGTAGTGAGTAGTGAGTGCAGAGTAGTGAGTGCAGAGTAGTAAGTAGTGAGTGCAGAGTAGTGAGTGCAGATTAGTGAGTGCAGATTAGTGAGTGCAGATTAGTGAGTGCAGATTAGTGAGTGCAGAGTAGTGAGTGCAGAGTAGTGAGTGCAGAGTAGTGAGTGCAGAGTAGTGAGTAGTGAGTGCAGAGTAGTGAGTGCAGAGTAGTGAGTAGTGAGTGCAGAGTAGTGAGTAGTGAGTGCAGAGTAGTGAGTGCAGATTAGTGAGTGCAGATTAGTGAGTGCAGATTAGTGAGTGCAGATTAGTGAGTGCAGAGTAGTGAGTGCAGAGTAGTGAGTGCAGAGTAGTGAGTGCAGAGTAGTGAGTGCAGAGTAGTGAGTGCAGAGTAGTGAGTAGTGAGTGCAGAGTAGTGAGTGCAGAGTAGTGAGTAGTGAGTGCAGAGTAGTGAGTAGTGAGTGCAGAGGTGCAGAGTGAGTGCAGAGTAGTGAGTAGTGAGTGCAGAGTAGTGAGTGCAGAGTAGTGAGTGCAGAGTAGTGAGTGCAGAGTAGTGAGTGCAGAGTAGTGAGTAGTGAGTGCTGAGTAGTGAGTGCAGAGTAGTGAGTGCAGAGTAGTGAGTGCAGAGTAGTGAGTGCAGAGTAGTGAGTGCAGAGTAGTGAGTAGTGAGTGCTGAGTAGTGAGTGCAGAGTAGTGAGTGCAAAGTAGTGAGTGCAGAGTAGTGAGTGCAGAGTAGTGAGTGCAGAGTAGTGAGTGCAGAGTAGTAAGTAGTGAGTGCAGAGTAGTGAGTGCAGATTAGTGAGTGCAGATTAGTGAGTGCAGATTAGTGAGTGCAGATTAGTGAGTGCAGAGTAGTGAGTGCAGAGTAATGAGTGCAGAGTAGTGAGTGCAGAGTAGTGAGTAGTGAGTGCAGAGTAGTGAGTGCAGAGTAGTGAGTAGTGAGTGCAGAGTAGTGAGTAGTGAGTGCAGAGTAGTGAGTGCAGATTAGTGAGTGCAGATTAGTGAGTGCAGATTAGTGAGTGCAGATTAGTGAGTGCAGATTAGTGAGTGCAGAGTAGTGAGTGCAGAGTAGTGAGTGCAGAGTAGTGAGTAGTGAGTGCAGAGTAGTGAGTGCAGAGTAGTGAGTAGTGAGTGCAGAGTAGTGAGTAGTGAGTGCAGAGGTGCAGAGTAGTGAGTGCAGAGTAGTGAGTAGTGAGTGCAGAGTAGTGAGTAGTGAGTGCAGAGTAGTGAGTAGTGAGTGCAGAGTAGTGAGTGCAGAGTAGTGAGTGCAGAGTAGTGAGTGCAGAGTAGTGAGTAGTGAGTGCAGAGTAGTGAGTGCAGAGTAGTGAGTGCAGAGGTGCAGAGTAGTGAGTGCAGAGTAGTGAGTAGTGAGTGCAGAGTAGTGAGTAGTGAGTGCAGAGTAGTGAGTAGTGAGTGCAGAGTAGTGAGTGCAGAGTAGTGAGTAGTGAGTGCAGAGTAGTGAGTGCAGAGTAGTGAGTGCAGAGTAGTGAGTGCAGAGTAGTGAGTGCAGAGTAGTGAGTGCAGAGTAGTGAGTAGTGAGTGCTGAGTAGTGAGTGCAGAGTAGTGAGTAGTGAGTGCAAAGTAGTGAGTAGTGAGTGCAGAGTAGTGAGTGCAGAGTAGTGAGTGCAGAGTAGTGAGTGCAGAGTAGTGAGTAGTGAGTGCAGATTAGTGAGTGCAGATTAGTGAGTGCAGATTAGTGAGTGCAGAGTAGTGAGTGCAGAGTAGTGAGTGCAGAGTAGTGAGTGCAGAGTAGTGAGTGCAGAGTAGTGAGTGCAGAGTAGTGAGTGCAGAGTAGTGAGTAGTGAGTGCAGATTAGTGAGTGCAGATTAGTGAGTGCAGATTAGTGAGTGCAGATTAGTGAGTGCAGAGTAGTGAGTGCAGAGTAGTGAGTGCAGAGTAGTGAGTGCAGAGTAGTGAGTGCAGAGTAGTGAGTGCAGAGTAGTGAGTGCAGAGTAGTGAGTAGTGAGTGCAGATTAGTGAGTGCAGATTAGTGAGTGCAGATTAGTGAGTGCAGAGTAGTGAGTGCAGAGTAGTGAGTGCAGAGTAGTGAGTGCAGAGTAGTGAGTGCAGAGTAGTGAGTGCAGAGTAGTGAGTGCAGAGTAGTGAGTAGTGAGTGCTGAGTAGTGAGTGCAGAGTAGTGAGTGCAGAGTAGTGAGTAGTGAGTGCAGAGTAGTGAGTGCTGAGTAGTGAGTGCAGAGTAGTGAGTAGTGAGTGCAGAGTAGTGAGTGCAGAGTAGTGAGTGCAGAGTAGTGAGTGCAGAGTAGTGAGTGCAGAGTAGTGAGTAGTGAGTGCAGAGTAGTGAGTAGTGAGTAGTGAGTGCAGAGTAGTGAGTGCAGAGTAGTGATTGCAGAGTAGTGAGTGCAGAGTAGTGAGTGCAGAGTAGTGAGTGCAGAGTAGTGAGTGCAGAGTAGTGAGTGCTGAGTAGTGAGTGCAGAGTAGTGAGTAGTGAGTGCAGAGTAGTGAGTGCAGAGTAGTGAGTGCAGAGTAGTGAGTGCAGAGTAGTGAGTAGTGAGTGCTGAGTAGTGAGTGCAGAGTAGTGAGTAGTGAGTAGTGAGTGCAGAGTAGTGAGTGCAGAGTAGTGAGTAGTGAGTGCAGAGTAGTGAGTAGTGAGTGCAGAGTAGTGAGTGCAGAGTAGTGAGTGCAGAGTAGTGAGTGCAGAGTGTAGATTAGTGAGTGTAGATTAGTGAGTGTAGATTAGTGAGTGCAGATTAGTGAGTGCAGATTAGTGAGTGCAGAGTAGTGAGTGCAGAGTAGTGAGTGCAGAGTAGTGAGTGCAGAGTGTAGATTAGTGAGTGTAGATTAGTGAGTGTAGAGTAGTGAGTGCAGAGTAGTGAGTGCAGAGTAGTGAGTGCAGAGTAGTGAGTGCAGAGTAGTGAGTGCAGAGTAGTGAGTGCAGAGTAGTGAGTAGTGAGTGCAGAGTAGTGAGTGCAGAGTAGTGAGTGCAGAGTAGTGAGTGCAGAGTAGTGAGTGCTGAGTAGTGAGTGCAGAGTAGTGAGTAGTGAGTGCTGAGTAGTGAGTGCAGAGTAGTGAGTAGTGAGTAGTGAGTGCAGAGTAGTGAGTAGTGAGTGCAGAGTAGTGAGTAGTGAGTGCAGAGTAGTGAGTAGTGAGTGCAGAGTAGTGAGTGCAGAGTAGTGAGTGCAGAGTAGTGAGTGCAGAGTAGTGAGTGCAGAGTGTAGATTAGTGAGTGCAGATTAGTGAGTGCAGATTAGTGAGTGCAGAGTAGTGAGTGCAGAGTAGTGAGTGCAGAGTAGTGAGTGCAGAGTGTAGATTAGTGAGTGTAGATTAGTGAGTGTAGATTAGTGAGTGCAGAGTAGTGAGTGCAGAGTAGTGAGTGCAGAGTAGTGAGTGCAGAGTAGTGAGTGCAGAGTAGTGAGTGCAGAGTAGTGAGTGCAGAGTAGTGAGTGCAGAGTAGTGAGTGCAGAGTAGTGAGTGCAGAGTAGTGAGTAGTGAGTGCCGAGTAGTGAGTGCCGAGTAGTGAGTGCCGAGTAGTGAGTGCAGAGTAGTGAGTGCAGAGTAGTGAGTAGTGAGTGCAGAGTAGTGAGTAGTGAGTGCAGAGTAGTGAGTGCAGAGTAGTGAGTAGTGAGTGCAGAGTAGTGAGTAGTGAGTGCAGAGTAGTGAGTAGTGAGTGCAGAGTAGTGAGTGCAGAGTAGTGAGTGCAGAGTAGTGAGTGCAGAGTAGTGAGTGCAGAGTAGTGAGTGCAGAGTAGTGAGTAGTAAGTGCAGAGTAGTGAGTAGTGAGTGCAGAGTAGTGAGTGCAGAGTGCAGAGTAGTGAGTGCAGAGTAGTGAGTGCAGAGTAGTGAGTGCAGAGTAGTGAGTGCAGAGTAGTGAGTGCAGAGTAGTGAGTGCAGAGTAGTGAGTAGTGAGTGCAGAGTAGTGAGTGCAGAGTAGTGAGTGCAGAGTAGTGAGTGCAGAGTAGTGAGTGCAGAGTAGTGAGTGCAGAGTGCAGAGTAGTGAGTGCAGAGTGCAAAGTGCAGAGTAGTGAGTGCAGAGTGCAGAGTAGTGAGTGCATAGTGAGTGCCGAGTAGTGAGTGCCGAGTAGTGAGTGCCGAGTAGTGAGTGCAGAGTAGTGAGTGCAGAGTAGTGAGTGCAGAGTAGTGAGTGCAGAGTAGTGAGTAGTGAGTGCAGAGTAGTGAGTGCAGAGTAGTGAGTAGTGAGTGCAGAGTAGTGAGTGCAGAGTAGTGAGTAGTGAGTGCAGAGTAGTGAGTGCAGAGTAGTGAGTAGTGAGTGCAGAGTAGTGAGTAGTAAGTGCAGAGTAGTGAGTAGTGAGTGCAGAGTAGTGAGTGCAGAGTAGTGAGCGCAGAGTGCAGAGTAGTGAGTGCAGAGTAGTGAGTGCAGAGTAGTGAGTGCAGAGTAGTGAGTGCAGAGTAGTGAGTGCAGATTAGTGAGTGCAGATTAGTGAGTGCAGATTAGTGAGTGCAGATTAGTGAGTGCAGAGTAGTGAGTGCAGAGTAGTGAGTGCAGAGTAGTGAGTGCAGAGTAGTGAGTAGTGAGTGCAGAGTAGTGAGTGCAGAGTAGTGAGTAGTGAGTGCAGAGTAGTGAGTAGTGAGTGCAGAGGTGCAGAGTAGTGAGTGCAGAGTAGTGAGTAGTGAGTGCAGAGTAGTGAGTAGTGAGTGCAGAGTAGTGAGTAGTGAGTGCAGAGTAGTGAGTGCAGAGTAGTGAGTGCAGAGTAGTGAGTGCAGAGTAGTGAGTAGTGAGTGCTGAGTAGTGAGTGCAGAGTAGTGAGTGCAGAGTAGTGAGTGCAGAGTAGTGAGTGCAGAGTAGTGAGTGCAGAGTAGTGAGTAGTGAGTGCTGAGTAGTGAGTGCAGAGTAGTGAGTGCAAAGTAGTGAGTGCAGAGTAGTGAGTGCAGAGTAGTGAGTGCAGAGTAGTAAGTAGTGAGTGCAGAGTAGTGAGTGCAGATTAGTGAGTGCAGATTAGTGAGTGCAGATTAGTGAGTGCAGATTAGTGAGTGCAGAGTAGTGAGTGCAGAGTAATGAGTGCAGAGTAGTGAGTGCAGAGTAGTGAGTAGTGAGTGCAGAGTAGTGAGTGCAGAGTAGTGAGTAGTGAGTGCAGAGTAGTGAGTAGTGAGTGCAGAGTAGTGAGTGCAGATTAGTGAGTGCAGATTAGTGAGTGCAGATTAGTGAGTGCAGATTAGTGAGTGCAGAGTAGTGAGTGCAGAGTAGTGAGTGCAGAGTAGTGAGTAGTGAGTGCAGAGTAGTGAGTGCAGAGTAGTGAGTAGTGAGTGCAGAGTAGTGAGTAGTGAGTGCAGAGGTGCAGAGTAGTGAGTGCAGAGTAGTGAGTAGTGAGTGCAGAGTAGTGAGTAGTGAGTGCAGAGTAGTGAGTAGTGAGTGCAGAGTAGTGAGTGCAGAGTAGTGAGTGCAGAGTAGTGAGTGCAGAGTAGTGAGTAGTGAGTGCAGAGTAGTGAGTGCAGAGTAGTGAGTGCAGAGGTGCAGAGTAGTGAGTGCAGAGTAGTGAGTAGTGAGTGCAGAGTAGTGAGTAGTGAGTGCAGAGTAGTGAGTAGTGAGTGCAGAGTAGTGAGTGCAGAGTAGTGAGTAGTGAGTGCAGAGTAGTGAGTGCAGAGTAGTGAGTGCAGAGTAGTGAGTGCAGAGTAGTGAGTGCAGAGTAGTGAGTGCAGAGTAGTGAGTAGTGAGTGCTGAGTAGTGAGTGCAGAGTAGTGAGTAGTGAGTGCAAAGTAGTGAGTAGTGAGTGCAGAGTAGTGAGTGCAGAGTAGTGAGTGCAGAGTAGTGAGTGCAGAGTAGTGAGTAGTGAGTGCAGATTAGTGAGTGCAGATTAGTGAGTGCAGATTAGTGAGTGCAGAGTAGTGAGTGCAGAGTAGTGAGTGCAGAGTAGTGAGTGCAGAGTAGTGAGTGCAGAGTAGTGAGTGCAGAGTAGTGAGTGCAGAGTAGTGAGTGCAGAGTAGTGAGTAGTGAGTGCAGATTAGTGAGTGCAGATTAGTGAGTGCAGATTAGTGAGTGCAGATTAGTGAGTGCAGAGTAGTGAGTGCAGAGTAGTGAGTGCAGAGTAGTGAGTGCAGAGTAGTGAGTGCAGAGTAGTGAGTGCAGAGTAGTGAGTGCAGAGTAGTGAGTAGTGAGTGCAGATTAGTGAGTGCAGATTAGTGAGTGCAGAGTAGTGAGTGCAGAGTAGTGAGTGCAGAGTAGTGAGTGCAGAGTAGTGAGTGCAGAGTAGTGAGTGCAGAGTAGTGAGTAGTGAGTGCTGAGTAGTGAGTGCAGAGTAGTGAGTGCAGAGTAGTGAGTAGTGAGTGCAGAGTAGTGAGTGCTGAGTAGTGAGTGCAGAGTAGTGAGTAGTGAGTGCAGAGTAGTGAGTGCAGAGTAGTGAGTGCAGAGTAGTGAGTGCAGAGTAGTGAGTGCAGAGTAGTGAGTAGTGAGTGCAGAGTAGTGAGTAGTGAGTAGTGAGTGCAGAGTAGTGAGTGCAGAGTAGTGATTGCAGAGTAGTGAGTGCAGAGTAGTGAGTGCAGAGTAGTGAGTGCAGAGTAGTGAGTGCTGAGTAGTGAGTGCAGAGTAGTGAGTAGTGAGTGCAGAGTAGTGAGTGCAGAGTAGTGAGTGCAGAGTAGTGAGTGCAGAGTAGTGAGTGCAGAGTAGTGAGTAGTGAGTGCTGAGTAGTGAGTGCAGAGTAGTGAGTAGTGAGTAGTGAGTGCAGAGTAGTGAGTGCAGAGTAGTGAGTAGTGAGTGCAGAGTAGTGAGTAGTGAGTGCAGAGTAGTGAGTGCAGAGTAGTGAGTGCAGAGTAGTGAGTGCAGAGTGTAGATTAGTGAGTGTAGATTAGTGAGTGTAGATTAGTGAGTGCAGATTAGTGAGTGCAGATTAGTGAGTGCAGAGTAGTGAGTGCAGAGTAGTGAGTGCAGAGTAGTGAGTGCAGAGTGTAGATTAGTGAGTGTAGATTAGTGAGTGTAGAGTAGTGAGTGCAGAGTAGTGAGTGCAGAGTAGTGAGTGCAGAGTAGTGAGTGCAGAGTAGTGAGTGCAGAGTAGTGAGTGCAGAGTAGTGAGTAGTGAGTGCAGAGTAGTGAGTGCAGAGTAGTGAGTGCAGAGTAGTGAGTGCAGAGTAGTGAGTGCTGAGTAGTGAGTGCAGAGTAGTGAGTAGTGAGTGCTGAGTAGTGAGTGCAGAGTAGTGAGTAGTGAGTAGTGAGTGCAGAGTAGTGAGTAGTGAGTGCAGAGTAGTGAGTAGTGAGTGCAGAGTAGTGAGTAGTGAGTGCAGAGTAGTGAGTGCAGAGTAGTGAGTGCAGAGTAGTGAGTGCAGAGTAGTGAGTGCAGAGTGTAGATTAGTGAGTGCAGATTAGTGAGTGCAGATTAGTGAGTGCAGAGTAGTGAGTGCAGAGTAGTGAGTGCAGAGTAGTGAGTGCAGAGTGTAGATTAGTGAGTGTAGATTAGTGAGTGTAGATTAGTGAGTGCAGAGTAGTGAGTGCAGAGTAGTGAGTGCAGAGTAGTGAGTGCAGAGTAGTGAGTGCAGAGTAGTGAGTGCAGAGTAGTGAGTGCAGAGTAGTGAGTGCAGAGTAGTGAGTAGTGAGTGCCGAGTAGTGAGTGCCGAGTAGTGAGTGCCGAGTAGTGAGTGCCGAGTAGTGAGTGCAGAGTAGTGAGTGCAGAGTAGTGAGTAGTGAGTGCAGAGTAGTGAGTAGTGAGTGCAGAGTAGTGAGTGCAGAGTAGTGAGTAGTGAGTGCAGAGTAGTGAGTAGTGAGTGCAGAGTAGTGAGTAGTGAGTGCAGAGTAGTGAGTGCAGAGTAGTGAGTGCAGAGTAGTGAGTGCAGAGTAGTGAGTGCAGAGTAGTGAGTGCAGAGTAGTGAGTAGTAAGTGCAGAGTAGTGAGTAGTGAGTGCAGAGTAGTGAGTGCAGAGTGCAGAGTAGTGAGTGCAGAGTAGTGAGTGCAGAGTAGTGAGTGCAGAGTAGTGAGTGCAGAGTAGTGAGTGCAGAGTAGTGAGTGCAGAGTAGTGAGTGCAGAGTAGTGAGTAGTGAGTGCAGAGTAGTGAGTGCAGAGTAGTGAGTGCAGAGTAGTGAGTGCAGAGTAGTGAGTGCAGAGTAGTGAGTGCAGAGTAGTGAGTGCAGAGTGCAGAGTAGTGAGTGCAGAGTAGTGAGTGCAGAGTGCAAAGTGCAGAGTAGTGAGTGCAGAGTGCAGAGTAGTGAGTGCATAGTGAGTGCCGAGTAGTGAGTGCCGAGTAGTGAGTGCCGAGTAGTGAGTGCAGAGTAGTGAGTGCAGAGTAGTGAGTGCAGAGTAGTGAGTGCAGAGTAGTGAGTAGTGAGTGCAGAGTAGTGAGTGCAGAGTAGTGAGTAGTGAGTGCAGAGTAGTGAGTGCAGAGTAGTGAGTAGTGAGTGCAGAGTAGTGAGTGCAGAGTAGTGAGTAGTGAGTGCAGAGTAGTGAGTAGTAAGT
This sequence comes from Lissotriton vulgaris, assembly GCF_964263255.1. NCBI lineage: Eukaryota > Metazoa > Chordata > Amphibia > Caudata > Salamandridae > Lissotriton > Lissotriton vulgaris. The sequence goes on along the minus strand of NC_141693.1, from coordinate 1,058,292,557 downwards.
GCAGAGTAGTGAGTAGTGAGTGCAGAGTAGTGAGTGCAGAGTAGTGAGCGCAGAGTGCAGAGTAGTGAGTGCAGAGTAGTGAGTGCAGAGTAGTGAGTGCAGAGTAGTGAGTGCAGAGTAGTGAGTGCAGAGTAGTGAGTGCAGAGTAGTGAGTGCAGAGTAGTGAGTGCAGAGTAGTGAGTGCAGAGTAGTGAGTGCAGAGTAGTGAGTGCAGATTAGTGAGTGCAGAGTAGTGAGTGCAGAGTAGTGAGTAGTGAGTGCAGAGTAGTGAGTGCAGAGTAGTGAGTGCAGAGTAGTGAGTGCAGAGTAGTGAGTGCAGAGTAGTGAGTGCAGAGTAGTGAGTGCAGAGTTGTGAGTAGTGAGTGCAGAGTAGTGAGTGCATAGTAGTGAGTGCATAGTAGTGAGTGCATAGTAGTGAGTGCAGAGTAGTGAGTGCAGAGTAGTGAGTGCAGAGTAGTGAGTGCAGAGTAGTGAGTGCAAAGTGCAGAGTAGTGAGTGCAGAGTGCAAAGTGCAGAGTAGTGAGTGCAGAGTGCAGAGTAGTGAGTGCATAGTGAGTGCAGAGTAGTGAGTGCATAGTGAGTGCAGAGTAGTGAGTGCAGAGTAGTGAGTAGTGAGTGCAGAGTAGTGAGTGCAGAGTAGTGAGTGCAGAGTAGTGAGTGCAGAGTAGTGAGTGCAGAGTAGTGAGTAGTGAGTGCAGAGTGAGTGTGCAGAGCAGTGAGTGCAGGTGCAGAGTGGTGTGTGCTGTTGAGTGCAGTGCTGTGTATTGGCAATGTAAATGACAATGCCATTTATTTATGATTTAAAGAAAAAAAAAGAAATGTCATGAGCAATGCCAATAGCTCTACCTTTAATGATGCCGAGACCATTGCATTGCAAATGCTTGTTCATCTCTATTTTCAATCTACCTGGTAAGACCACGCTGATTGAACACCAAATAGAAACTCCGGAGGGAACCATAATCAATCAACGGCCCTACCGGATACCCGCTGCCAAAAGACCAGCCATACAAAAGGAGGTTCAGGAAATGTTAAAATTGGGGGTAATCCGACCCTCCCGGAGCGAATGGTCTTCGCCCATCATAATGGTGCCCAAGCCAGATGGGAGTACAAGATTTTGTATGGACTTCCGCGCCCTGAATGGATTGTCCTCCTTCGACGCATATCCTCTACCACGAATAGATGAATTAATCAAGAAACTCGGGGACGCCCAATGCATAAGTACACTGGACCTGACCAAAGGATATTGGCAGGTGCCATTAAGGGAGAAAGACAGGAAAAAAACAGCCTTCGCCACACCCGATGGCCTGTACGAATTTAACGTGGTCCCCTTCGGACTACACGGAGCTCCCGCAACGTTCCAGCGTTTAATGAACGAGATCCTGACTGAATATCAGGCCTTTAGTTCGGCCTATCTTGACATTATAATATTCAGCCCCTCATGGGAAACTCATCTGCAACATATACAGACCATTCTGGGACGACTCCAGGAAGCCGGGTTACACGTGAATTCAAAAAAATCACGTATGGGTTACCAAAAAGTAAAATACTTAGGATACGTGCTGGGACATGGAATGATAGAACCCCAGATAGAGAAAATAAGGGCCATAGCTGATACCCCCTTCCCCAGAAATAAAAAAGAGATGAGGGCATATCTTGGATTAATAGGGTACTACAGACGATTCATCCCCTCCTTCTCAGACATTGCCAGTCCCCTAACAGACACCCTCAAGAAGGAATACAAACCCCTAGGCTATCAGAAGCCTACCCCAGAGATGTGGCAAGCGTTTAACCCCCTCGAAAGAACCATTCCCTCTAGTCCGGTTCTCTCCTCACCAGACTTCTCCAGGCCATTCATCCTCCACACTGATGCTTCCGATTACGGGGTGGGTGCAGTATTATCCCAGCTATCACCAGAGGGGTTAGAGCATCCAATTCTCTACATCAGAAAACTCTTCGCCAGGGAGGTGAAATATCCCACAATAGAGAAGGAGTGTCTCGCGATTAAATGGGCCGTAGATAAGCTACGTTACTATCTTGAGGGTCACCCATTCACCCTATACACTGACCATGCTCCTCTACAATGGATGAGCCGCAATATCTCTCACAATCCCAGGGTATTGAGATGGTTCTTGACACTCCAGCCGTTCTCCTTCCAGGTCTGCCATTGTAAGGGCTCGGAAAATGGAAGTGCAGATTTTCTGTCTCGCTTTCCTCTCCCCGATTGGGAGATTCCGGGGGGGTGGTGCGTGACGGGGGGAATCAGGCCTAACCATCATCTCGATACCTGCCCCACGGACATCTGAATAGAACCCTCTCACCTCTTCCCATACAGCAGACAGAGAACTGGAAACTGGCAGAAGCAGACGTAAAGTTCCTCGACCCAGAGGGAGAAGAGGAACACTGTTTCTTTAACTGGGATGAGCTCGAACAGAGCCCCGCCCCCAGTTATGATGAGGAAAACAGAGTAAATAGCGAAAACAGCAAGATACCGGTGTGTTTTACACCCAGAGGTGAAGAAGCGAGTGGAGATAGTTAAGGCGTGAGCGGAGGTGGAGAATGTTAGGAAAAAGGGTCTAGTCTGTCTTCTATGGCCATACTCCACCATCACATGATCGGCTCTGAAGGGTATTAAGCACCACCCCTTCCTCTATTCAGTGCTTGGTATCTTTTTGCTTTGGTTTCCAGGTTCTGGGTCGTGATATCTAGGTTGTTGCAGAGATTGGTTCACAGGCTCGTGTTCCTGTTCTATTGAATCCCCTCTGTATCATTGGTGCTATTTTTGTATTGCCCTTTCCTTTCCCAGGTTGTTCCGTTTTTTCCCCTTTTTGTTGGGTTCAGTTTCGGTGTATTCCATATCCCGCCCCGTCCCCCTCACCTTCCCTCTGTTCCTTCGTTAACCCGAAGATTGAGTTTGTGTGCTTTTTGCTACTCGAGGGTAACTGGGGCTCCAGTCCCCTCGAATCCCGGCTCCTCGGAAGGACAGTCTGTTACATTTCCGAGAGACTCCAGCCGGCGGGTTAGCTGTGGGATTCCGGAGCCGCGCCCCCTACTTCCGCGTTTGAGGTAGTCTATCCGCCTCGTGTGCCGCTTGGGTGCTTTCATCCGCTCTGCAACCCGGAGGAGCTGCAGATCCCGGAAGAAGGATTCGTTGTTTGTTGTGTCCCCCTCCCAGTTTAAAGACTATAAACAAAAGCAAGGACATTACTTGGGGGGTTTTTATGCCGAGTTCAATGGCTTTTTCCCCTTAAATAATCCCGTTTTGGCAGAAGGTGTCCTCGAGTGCAGTCCCCTTATCCCCTATCTCTGACTGGAGCTGGATGCGATAACGATAGTGGAGATCTCATATTACCTGCTGCCAAAGACCTCCCGAGGCTAATCCTGTACATTACACAAGTAAGGAGGTGTTTTTTTCATTGCATGGTGGAGTGTGGTTATGGGATTGGGAGACTAAGGGGTACACCTGTAAGTAGGACACAGAAGTAATTGTGTACATTGTTCCATAGGTACAGAGGCGTGGAGGTGGTGGTCGAGTCTCATCGTCCAGTCCAGCTCAGGGGTGAAGCCTTTGTTTTGAAGTCCCTTTCGTTTGAATTCCTGTCCCCTGCCCTGGGCTCGGGTGTCCTCTCATGGTTGTGTACCTCATGGGAGGCATTTGAGTCAGGGTAGTGGATTTGGGCATACATCGTTCCTGCAGTGTTTGGGCCCGTGGAATCCAACAGAGAAGAGGATTACAGCGTGGGGAAGAAGACGGTCGGAGAGGAGTTTGGAGCGGAGGTGACCCGCCGAGGAGAGAAGCCAGGAGGCCAACGTCAAGGTGAATCGCCAAGCCGCGCTTCAAGAGAAGCGTGGCTCTCCCAGGTACGTTCCCGTATCGTGGGCTGGGTGGGCAGAAGGGGTTATAAACCCCCGTGAAACCTCACTCGATCGTTCCCTTAACTCCCTTATCCCCCACACCACCGGCACTACACAAAAGCTTTTATTTTTGGCTAGTTTGTGCACGCGTGTGAAACCTCACCCCCTTTCCCTGACACTATTGCTACTAGAGCACCAAACTGAAACATGTATATTTTCTTTCCCTTCATTTATATTTTGGCGGCAACAACAGCTGATTCGGCGATTACCTCGCCCAGGAGCACCCGGGAAAGAAGGAGACCTGGGCTGGAGCATTGGAAGGAGCGACTCTCCACGACCGGGAAAGGCTCAAGAGACCCCTCTCCCTTATTACCGTAGTGTTATACGCCAACGGCGGCTGCTTAAATCAATAAAACCTGCACTACCTACACCTCCTGTGCCCGTGAGTCATTACATCCCGCAAAATTCACGAAGGTAGAAAAAATAATTATTATAACATTTTCAATGCCAATAGCTCAAAACAATGTCATTCCGAGACCTATTGCACTGCATGTGTTTGTAGATACATCAATTAGGGTCTTCTCGTCTGCCTCCAGGGGGTAGTGGGTCCAAAGTATTAGTAGTATTCATTCCTTAGAGATCATCAAGTGTTGATGCCAAAGTCCATCATTGCTTGCTTTCCAAACTTCCTTAAGTACTGTATTCTCGAATGTCTCTCACCTTGATGCTACTAATACTTTGAACCACTACCCTCTGGAGGCCAATGAGCATATCCAGAGGGGTACACAGCTAAAGTTTCCACAGCTGGTTGATTGCTGATCCTTGAATAAAGAACTCCTTCCGGGCTCGGAGGAGTTAATAGATTTAAACTTGTGAATTCCCAACCACCAATGGCTGTTGCACTTCCTTCTTTTGTCCTGAAGAAGACCCTACTTGATGTATCTACAAACATATATATATATATATATATACACACACACACACACAGGGTCGAAACATGGACATAAAACCATTTCATGTTCTGGCTCACTATAGCAGTTCATTTAAGACATAGGACTGCCTAAAGTGAAAGACCTGAAAAGGATGGATAATTTATGTTATTGTCTTATTTATTGTTTGAATTTGAAAGGTCACTCATTTGCACTATATGTCACCACAGTCACCCATTGAATTGTCTGTGTATTTGTTATTTTGATTTCTTTGCCAGACAGCCCCAAGTTGGTATTGACTTTTTGTATAAAATTATTTACACAATTGGCGAGAAAAACAGAACAAATATTTTAATAAATATATATGTTTGATAAAAACCTACTACGGTGTGGTACATTCATAAAAGTCTAGAACAAAATCATTATTGATTATGAAAGAAATAATCAGGTTCTGAACCAGTACCCCGTGGTACTTATCCAGCAGAACCACTTGTAATCTTTTTAAGAAGCAGTCCGCTGGCACCATCTTGTTGGAAATTTCACCAACAGGTGGCTGTTATGCCTCCTGAACCAGATACACAGAATAGTAAAGTACCTTACTCTACACCATCTTCTGGTGCGAGATACAGATCTGCTTGAGTTCCTTTCTCAGCAGAGCAAGACGCTGCCCGAAGAATGCTACATTGTACTATTGGCGCTTATTTAGAATAATACTATAGCCTTTTTGATGTGCCCACATCTCCCCAGTTTTCAAATGCCTTTCAGCCCACACGTCTGCCTGTTCTTAGTAGAACTTTCTCGTCTACAACGAACTGTGACCTTGAAAAATGAGGTGTTTGGTGTGCTGGCCACTTGTTCCCTTTAAAGAACATCCAGGTATTTTGTGACCCCATGAAAATAGAAACCTATCTAACATTTTCTGAATAGGTAACCTATAGATACCTTATGATGAAAAGTCGACGTAACCTCTGGAATCCATAGTAGAAATTTCAACCTGAACTCTAGGCAGCTTTTTTCCATAACATGTTGATGTATGCCATATCACTGCTGTTAGCTAGTTCCAGAATGCACATTTCTTATGATTTTCAAATTGGTGGGATTTCTAGTATTCTTCTCTTATGTCTCCAAGCTGTTCTGCTCATCAAGCACAGTATGAGTAGTTGGCTCCCTCCTTGTGAGGGCAGTGCTGGGGTAGTGACCTACTGCAACTTCAGATTCCTGAATCACTTTTATTTGTCTGCTAGTTTGCAGCTGCTTGGTGTCTCATTGCCATTCTCTCTAGAGGATATGACACCACTGCCAAGGTTACTTTCGTGTAGATAAAGTGTTGATTGTATTGTTTGAGACAGTTGATTAGCAGAGGCTGAATGAACTCCTTATTTAAGAGTAATATTTATGCTTACCTTTTGTTTGACAAGGATGGTTGTCTAGGATGGTCAAAGCTCCAAATGTCTTTAAGTGAAGCCCTAATTATCTATAAAATGAAAAACTCTGTGTACCATCTGGCTTACCTCTTGAAGAGCACACACTTCATTTTCTTTACTAGAATTTGTTGATTGGAAATATTTGTAATTTTCTACAGTTCTCTGCTATGTGCTATCAGTGTTTTGTCTGCGTTTGAAATTATGTCCACGGAGATTTGTGTTGGTTTATGTCTTAAAATAACATACTAGACTATTGAGCATTCAGTTGTTTCTACTATAATTGTTCCTCAGATTGGTTAATTCCTCTCCTTAATTATTCAGACAGTTGGGCAGATAGTCTTGTTCATAAATGTCATCTAAGACAGTTTTGAAAATGTTTACTAGCACACACCTGGTGCCTCCAGCCTGTCTTGATTGACTTTGCTCCATTGAATCTGTCAATGAAATGGATATATATCCTTTGAAACCTCCATCCTGCCTAATACTGGTGATTGTTAGACTATGAAGACTGGCACCTAAGAAATACTCTGTGATGTTACTGAAGGTTTCTTCCCTACTGTTTACTGCGTGAAAAGATCACACAGTCCAGTCCACAGAGTTAATGTAGTTGTTCTCAACGAGTGAGTGTAGATAGCAAGGCCAGAGCAAGAAGGTTGTCTGTGCAGAAAAAACGGTGAAGTTTTTTGTGCCATAAAACAACCTGCCCTGAAGAACTAAATCAAAAGCATAAACGCCCAAACCAGTTTCCCATTAAAATATTACTCTATTTACCAAAATGAAAGGAACAGAATAGAAGAGCCAAAAGGTAAAGCAAGGCATCTGTTGGCCTCACAGGAGCTTCAAATAAAAAATTGCAGGTCTTCAAGACATTCTTTTTAGCAGGCATTCCACTTGGTTGAGGGGTTTTGTTTTGTGGTCTGTATCTTCCTCTGGCTCCAGAAACTTCCCATCTTCCCAGCACACAGCTCCTACATGCACATGCAGCGGTTTGGCACAGGTTCCTTTCAAAAGGCAGAAAAAGGTCCAAAAAGTCCTGAATGGCAGTTAGTGAAATTGCCTTCCCCAGTTCTCTACACAGAGAATGTCTTGAAGCTGAAGAAATCTTCCAAATGTCCTGAAGAAGGCAGTTGAACATTCCTTGCAGCATGCACGGAGTCTTCTTCTCTAGTGTTTTAATCATGGTCTAAAGTGCCAGGGAGCCAAGCAATGGGGTGGTGGGGCATACTGTTGATAAATAAACGTTAAACCAAATATGGTGGCATTTGCTACAACACACACACACACACACACACGCACTCACGCACTCACGCACTCACGCACTCACTCACTCACTCACTCACTCACTCACTCACTCTCTCACTCCCATGTGGCTAGTGACACCTAAGCCCTCCCTAAGGGCTTTGAAGTTGAAGGTGAACAACAACAAAAAGAATAGGTGGAATACGTTCATTATTTTTTGTGGCATTCCACTCCATTATTCTTTTTTCGCTATAATGCAGGACAAATGGTCTAGACATATGCAAGCCAACCTTGGCCCGACCCCTATAGTGTCCAGTCCGAATTGCTACGACTCATCCCTTGTTCTTAGGAACTTAAGCAACTCCTGAATCAGATTCCCTAAGTGATATGGTATGCCCATGAGGGGGGTCCTCCAGGTTACTGTGCAATATGACTCAGGCTGCATATCACTGATGTCTTCCAACAACTTGAAAAGTCTGTCTTGGCTGGGCTAGTCCAAGCAATGGACATCCATTAGTAATGTCTAAAGACGTTAATTAGGGCAGTGACAGCCTTTTAATACAAGCTTAGCTGGTAAAGTCACAGTGTAATTGGCAATGCAGAAATGTGAAAAAAATAGGATTTAAATTATTTTAATGCATAATGTGTGCCAGGCCGTCATGGGTATATTCCCCCGGGTCTCCCAGGAGAATTGGGAGTGGGTCATGGGGTAAGGATACATTTCGTATGGAACATAACTTGAGCAGAACTCCGCCCCAGAAGCCCCGGGGCATGTCCACGAGTTGTGTAGAAAAGTGTCCCTATCACCACATCCTTTCCATCACAACTCTGAACCACTAAACATCTGGTGCAGGCGCACAGGAGTAGGGTACCAACATGTCAGTGTTTTATATGTGTTCTTTATAACATAGACATATTGATGACTTTAAACCCACTGCCATATAGCCTTCCAAGTCTCATCTGGAATGTCTACAGCTAATTTCCTCTCCCACTGTGCAACGCATGGATGTTTTGGGGGGAGGGAAGGTAAGATTTAAAATGTAGCGATAGACCCGAGCTAAACCTTAGGCTGTTATAGGTAGGGGAGAAGGTGAGCGTGTTCAGCCGTGGTAGGAACTTGCAAAAACAACAAGTGATGGACCGAATGTGGATCAATGTCACACATTCCCCCAGTCAAAAGATCTGGGCCCAAATCCATCGTTTTTTTGCACTCCACACCACCCTGGGTTAGACAATGGCGATATGCAAATCAGCTCTGACCCTGTTGCCCCATGGGAACAGTCCAGTCCGAACTACAAAAGCCATGTCCTTCCCAGAACGGAATCAAGCATCCGAGGACCGGACCGGTTTCGAGGTAACACCTCTCATCAGCCCGGCTAGCTTGACTCCAAGTGGTGTGGAGTGCCTGGGACCCACGTCTGGGCATCCCCAGCGCACTTAGGGCGGCAATTGCAAAAACAACAAGTGATGGACCGAATGTGGATCAATGTCACACATTCCCCCAGTCAAAAGATCTGGGCCCAAATCCATTGTTTTTTTGCACTCCACACCACCCTGGGTTAGACAATGGCGATATGCAAATCAGCTCTGACCCTGTTGCCCCATGGGAACAGTCCAGTCCGAACTACAAAAGCCATGTCCTTCCCAGAACGGAATCAAGCATCCGAGGACCGGACCGGTTTCGGGGTAACACCTCTCATCAGCCCGGCTAGCTTGACTCCAAGTGGTGTGGAGTGCCTGGGACCCACGTCTGGGCATCCCCAGCGCACTTAGGGCGGCAATTGCAAAAACAACAAGTGATGGACCGAATGTGGATCAATGTCACACATTCCCCCAGTCAAAAGATCTGGGCCCAAATCCATCGTTTTTTTGCACTCCACACCACCCTGGGTTAGACAATGGCGATATGCAAATCAGCTCTGACCCTGTTGCCCCATGGGAACAGTCCAGTCCGAACTACAAAAGCCATGTCCTTCCCAGAACGGAATCAAGCATCCGAGGACCGGACCGGTTTCGAGGTAACACCTCTCATCAGCCCGGCTAGCTTGACTCCAAGTGGTGTGGAGTGCCTGGGACCCACGTCTGGGCATCCCCAGCCGTGGTAGGAAGCCATAAAAGATTCCTAGGGGGGACAGGCATGAAGTCCTGTTCTACTTGTACCCATGTTTTCCCCCCTGGGTCATGGTTCCAGTCGAGAGAAGGGCGTAGTAGAGCCGCCAGCATGTACGTTGTTCCTTATGGGAAACCCAGTCCTTCCTCAGCAGTGGAGCGGAAGAGTGAAGATTTTGCCACCTGTAGAAATGTACCCCCTCACACAAAATTTTGATTTTTCTACAGATTAGGGATTGTGTTGCTTCAGGGATTGTGAGAGAGAGAGTTTGCAGGACATATATAAGACTGGGTATGAAATACATTTTGAGGCTATTTAGTCAACCAAGCCATGATATTTCTAACTTGCCCCACCTGTACTGATTCCTCAATATGGCTGTGATCAGCAGAGGGATTTTACTATCATATAGGGCTCTCATGTGAGTTAGCAGGTGAAACCTCCATGAACTCCATGGCCACCTCATCCCATGTAAATCTGCCACATTGAATGGGTTCTTGTAGTTGGCCCTGTGGGTCTGCTACACCTAGTCCCTGGGATTTGAGGTAGTTAATTTTAAAGTTCGATACTAAAGCAAAGCAGTCTAATTCCACTAACAATTACCTGGTTTGTTGTTTCTAGATCAGTTACAAAATAAGATATAATTTGTGAAGAGGGCTAGTTTGTGCTCTTTGCACTCCACCTTCATGCCATGGATTTCGGGATTATTCTGGATCTTGGCCACTAAGGGTTCCATGACCAAGGTAAAGATTAGAGGGGACAGGGGGTGCCCCTGTCTTGTGCCCCTTGTCAAGGGGATGTCTGCTCTAAGAGCTCCATTAATTTGAAATTTAACTGGTGGCTTCTTGTAGTTTGCCTGGATGTAGGACCCAAGTGGACTGTGTCCAGCACTTTTGACGGGTATGCCCAGTCCACCCTGTTGAAAGCCTTCTTGGCATTCAGTGAGATGGGCTGGCGACAGCGCTCTGCCACCTCCATTATCGCCACTGTCAGTCTTCTGTTGTCATTCTCCTGCCTGTTCTTGATGAAGGCTGATTGCTGGGGAGTGGCAATGCTGATCCAAATATTCTGAAGCCGAGCCACCAGTATCAATTCGAAGATCTTACCGTCACTATTTAATAGTGCGATTGGTTATTAAGATGAACAGAGCATTGGAGGCTTATCAGGTTTCAGGAGGAGAGTAATATGGTATCCCAGCATCGTGTCCTTCGCTATTTTGGATGTTAAGAAATAGTTGAAGACCCGCAGGAGATGCTCCACCAACATGAAAGCATATGTTTTGTAGAAGGGGGCTGAAAACCCACTGGAGCCTGGGGCCTTCCGGAATGGAAGGCTGCTTTCCACATCTTAATGAGCCTTTAATGCCAAGGTCACATAGCTGACCTTTTCCCTGTCCCAGGTAACATTCTTCTATCCAATGAAGTTCTCCTCCTCGAGGGATTTTACTTATTATCCTCTTTCTGAAACCCTTAAAAGGTATGGCTAATCACCGGAGAAGGAAAAGACAAACAGTAAAATCACGCCTCCCTGCTAAGTTGCTTTAACAGAACGGAACAACTTATTCTGATAGATAGATCTGCCGTGTGGATTCCTCACCTTGTGAATATCCCCCTTGCGCCAGCAACATTCGGAAATACTTTTTCGTAGCCTCGCGCCGACGTGGATAGGACGTCACAGAGACACGGCTCCGCTCGCGACTCCGCTGACGTCACCGACGCCTACAATAGGCCCACGCCGGCGTGATGACATCAGTTCCCTTTTTTCCGCGTCGTCGACGCTAACGGTTATCGGGAATCTCTGTAGCCTACTGGTACTTTGTTGTCGTTTTGTAACTTAATTCTGCTTCTCTGTATCCTGTCTCTTCGAGGATGTCATCCAAGAAGACTGGCTTCAAGCCCTGCAGGGAGTGCGGTAAAATGATGTCCATTACCGACCCCCATGAAGACTGCATCTGGTGTTTAAGTTCCGACCATGATGTGGAGGATTGTTCTTCGTGTCGGAAGATTAATCCGAAGGCCCTGAGGGAGAGAGAAGCCAAACTTCTGGTTGCGAAGGTGAAAGCTGGAAAGGAGAAGTCGTCGAGGTCTTGTTCTCGAAGGGCGAGGTCGAAGTCCAGGGCGAGGTCGAGGTCTGCTTCTCGAGAGAGGTCGTCTTCGAAGTCGGCGTCGGATCATGTTTCGAAGTCGAAGAAGAAGCACAAGAAGAGGAGACATGAGTCCCGACGTCGCTCTGGTAAGGAGTCGGGGTCGAGGTCACCGAAGAAGGTACGTTCGAAGGTGGTTACCCTCGAAGTCTCCGAGCATGAAGGTGAGGCCTCGCCTTCTGAGTCGCGTGGGCGTTCTCCATCTCCGGCTCCGGATGCTTCACCGGTCCCGAATCCGTCTCCGGTGCCGTCCCCGGCCCGAGAAGAGGAAGAGGCCCGGGAGGACGTGGATTCTGCTCCTGTCGATGAGCCGAATTCGATCCCTCCTCAGGACCGGCCTGATGGTTTTCAGCCGCCCTTTCCTGCTCCAGGCCAGGACCCTTCAGCGTTTCTTAACGCAATGTATGGTGTCTTCTCAAGGGCGTGGTACCCCTCTGGTGCACCTTCGGGTCCCATGGGTCCTTTGGCTTTCAGCCTGGGAGTTCCTCACTCCTATCCTCCGGCTCCGTTTATGCCTTACATGCCGGCTCCGACGCCGCATTGGCAAATCCCGGCTCCGCCGAAGTCGTCGACGCCGATTCCGGCGTCGCCTGCTCCTGATCATCCTCGAGGGCATTCTTCTGTGCCGTCGGATTCGATACCGGCGCCGGCCCCGAATCCGTCGAAGCTGCTGGTGGATCCGGCTGCGAGGCGTGTAAAGGAGAGGTCAAGGAGAGAAGCACAACGCCTTTTGGAGGAGCAGAGTTATATGGGCTCACAGTCTGACGTCGAAGAAGGTGAACTAGAGGAGAGATGTTTTGAGGAATTGGCGGATTCTGGGACCCTTGATTTCTCTCCAGAGTGGGAGTTGCCCTCAGGCTCAGGTGCTCCCTTTAGGGATATCCAGCCCTACCATCTGGTTATGAGAAAGGCTGCTGAGCTTCTTCAATTGACTCTGCCTACAGTGGAGTTCAAGTCTAATCTCCTCACAGAAGTCTTGCATCCTCCAAATTCTGTGGTTGAGCCTTTACTTCCATTCAATGATGCCTTGACTGATCCTATTATGGAGGTTTGGAGGAAACCTTTGTCGGCTCCTGCGGTATCAAAGAGTGTTGCAACGAGGTACAGGGCCGCTCCTGAGGACCCGGCTTTTCTGTCTTCACATCCTTCACCGGAGAGCCTGGTCATTCAGGCTGCCTGTTCTAAGAAGAGTCTTAGTGCCTTTCCGCAGGTTCCTTGTGAGAAGGAAGCAAAGAAACAGGACCAGGTGGCAAAAAAGACCTTTTCATCGGCTAGTATGGCCTTAAAGTCAACTAATGCCACATGCCTAATGGGGAGGTATGTGCATGCCCTGATGGACTCCTTACGTATCCTGGCTCCTAAAATTCCTGACGCGAACCAGAAGGATTTTGAGGAGGTGATCTCAGGCGGCAGCCCGCCAGGTAATTCAAAGTGGTCTGGACACTGCTGACTCTGTGGCTCGTATTATGGGCACCGCTGTTGCCACTAGGAGATCAGCCTGGTTGAGATCATCGGACTTTTCGGCTGATGTTCAGGCGACTCTGCTTGATCTTCCTTTTGATGGCTCAGGTCTCTTTGGGAAAAAGGTGGATGCGGCTCTTGAGCGATTCAAGGATTGCAGAGCAACAGCGAAGTCTTTGGGCCTCCAGATCAGGGCACTTCTTCCGGCAGAAGGTTCAGGGGCTTTGGTCGCTCCTTTCGGAATTTCCGGCAAGGCCAACAGCAGCAGCAGCCACAGCAGCAGCAGCAGTAAAATTCAATGTACAGATCGTACAGGGGAAAACAAAGAGCGCGTCCTCGTGGACGTCAGCCCTCCTCTTCCTCCACCTCTTCCTTTCCCCCTGCCGCCGAAAAGCAGCCCTAGATCCGCTATTCAGGATCATGTGGGTCCAGTTGGGGGTCGGCTTACCCATTTTCTACAGGATTGGGAATCGGTTACGACAGATCTTTGGGTTCTCAATCTTGTAGAAAATGGGTATGCCCTTCCCTTTTGGGAATTCCCCCCTGTTTACCCTCCTTGTCAAGGTTTTTGCACCCAGGAACATCTGTCTCTTCTGCAGGAGGAGGTTCTAACTCTGTTACGAAAGGGTGCGATAGAGGTGGTCCCAGAGCAGGAAAGGGGTCAGGGATGCTACTCCCGGTATTTCCTGATCCCCAAGAAGGATGGCAGGCTTCGTCCTATCCTGGACCTCAGGGTCTTGAATCTCTATCTGAAGCAGGAGAAATTCAAGATGCTCACCCGTGTTCAGGTTCTTCAAGCGTTGATGGAAGGAGACTGGATGGTGTCGCTCGACTTGCAGGATGCGTATTTCCATATACCCATCCTGAAGTCGCACAGGGAGTATCTCCGTTTCACGGTTGGGTCGCAGCACTACCAGTTTGCGGTCCTTCCGTTTGGTCTTACTACTGCGCCTCGAGTCTTCACCAAGGTGATGGCGGTGGTGGCAGCTCATCTCAGGAGATCGGGGATACCTGTGTTCCCGTATTTGGACGACTGGCTGATCAAGGCGGAGTCGTCAGAGAAGGTGCTCCATCATCTGCAGGAGACAACTCAGTTGTTGTTCAGGTTGGGTTTTTCGATAAATGTACCCAAGTCTCACCTGGTGCCCTCCCAGCGCAACCTGTTCATAGGTGCCGTACTGGACACTACTGTTTGTCGTGCATTCCCTCCACCTCAAAGGATTCGCGACATACAGGAAATGATTCCTTTGTTTTACCCTGGAGCGGTCGTTCCAGTCCTGAAGGTCCTTCGCCTGCTCCGTCTGATGGCTTCTTGTATTCTCCTGGTCAACCATGCACGCTGGCACATGAGGGCACTCCAGTGGTGCCTCCGCAGGCAGTGGTATCAGCACAACGGAGATCTCGGGGAGTCGGTAAAGATCTCCAGAGAAACTGCAGCGGATCTGTCTTGGTGGAGCGTGGAAGGCAACCTGTCGCAAGGGAAGCCTTTCCATCTACCTCCATCGGTGGCCACGGTGATAACGGATGCATCCACTCTAGGGTGGGGTGCTCATCTGGGGGATCTGGAGGTCAAGGGTCTTTGGTCTCCGGAGGAAAGGTTGCTTCACATCAACCTTCTAGAGTTGCGGGCGATACGTTTGGCGCTCAAGGCCTTCCTCCCTTCCCTTCGCGGTCAGTCGATCCAAGTCCTGACGGACAACACAACGCGATGTGGTACATCAACAAGCAGGGAGGAGTGGGGTCGCAGTGTCTCTGCAGAGAGGCTCTGCGTCTCTGGTCCTGGGTTCAGGAAAACCAGATTTGTCTGATGGCAAATCATCTGGCCGGGGTTCTGAACGTGCGTGCAGACAGTCTCAGTCGGCAGTTCTCTGCCGACCACGAGTGGAGGCTCCATCCGGAGGTGGTTCGTCACGTCTTTCGGACGTGGGGGACTCCTCGGGTGGACCTGTTTGCCACTCGCGAGAATGCTCACTGCCCATTATTCTGCAGTCTCCAGTATCCGATGCAAGGAGCCTTGGGGGACGCGTTTTAGTTGAGTTGGGGAAGTCGACTCCTTTACGCGTTTCCTCCCATACCCTTGATTCCTCGGGTTCTGAGGAAGATCTGCCAGGACCGGGCCCAAGTCATATTGATCGCCCCGTACTGGCCAAGAAGGGTGTGGTATACAGATCTACTCCACCTCTCCTCTCACCCGCCGCTCCGTCTCCCTCTCAGGGCAGACCTCCTCTCTCAGATGGAGGGGCAGGTTCTACACCCCCACCTCCAGACTTTGCACCTTCATGCCTGGAGATTGAACGGGGCAACCTGATTTCCTATTCTCTCACACCTGATGTGGTGGATGTCATTTTGTCTGCCAGACGTGACTCCACTAAGACTGTCTATTCTTATAGATGGTCTAGGTTTGTTGTTTGGTGTGGTGAGAATGATATTGACCCGTTGAGAGCCCATTTATCAGATGTGCTCCGGTTTGCTCTTTCTTTGGCGCAACAGGGGTTGGCGGTTGCCACAGTTAAGGGCTATCTTTCGGCGCTGTCGGCTTTTATTTGTTTGCCTGATCAGCCCTCTCTTTTTAAGTCACCTGTAGTCTTGAGGTTTTTGAAGGGTCTTGTAAACAAGTTTCCTCCTACCCCTTTTATTGTACCTCAGTGGGACTTGAATCTTGTTCTGACTTTTCTGATGGGCTCTCCCTTTGAGCCTCTTCATAAATGTCCTATGAGGCTTTTAACCTTTAAGGCAGTTTTCCTAGTTGCAATTACCTCGGCAAGGAGGGTGAGTGAGCTTCAAGCTCTAAGTTCCAAGCCCCCGTTCCTGACCATGCATGCTGATCGGATGGTTCTAAGGACCAGGGCTGCTTTTCTTCCTAAGGTGGTGACTCCTTTCCACCTTGGTCAATCCATTACCCTCCCTACCTTTTATCCTCCCCCACACCCTTCCAAGGAGGAGGAGAGGTTGCACCGTCTGGACCCTAAGAGGGCGATGTCTTTTTATTTGGACAGAACTAAAGACTGTCGCTTGGACGATCAACTCTTCATTGGCTTTGCTGGCTGCAAGAAGGGAAGAGCGGTCCATAAAAGAACTTTATCAAGATGGATCGTTCTGTGTATAAAGATCTGCTACTCTTTGGCCGGTAAGGAACCTCCAGAGGGTATTAGGGCTCATTCCACTAGAGCTAAGTCTACTACCTCTGCTTTGGCTAGAGGTGTTCCTGTGGAGGACATTTGTAGGGCGGCAACCTGGTCTTCCCTCCATACTTTCGCGAAGCATTACTGCTTGGATACCGAAGTCAGGAGGGACGGCCACTTTGCGCGCTCTGTCCTTCAGGATTTCCTGGTATTGAAGAGTGGACACCCTCCTCCGGGAGTGGGGACTGCTGTGGGACTCTATTCACAAGGTGAGGAATCCACACGGCAGATGTATCTATCAGAAGAACAAGTTACTTACCTTCGGTAACGCTTTTTCTGGTAGATACTATATCTGCCTGTGGATTCCTCACTGACCCACCCGCCTCCCCGTTGTCCACTCTTCTATGCCAGAGTTATTGTACTGTAATGTATATTTATTTTGATGTCAAGGAAATGTTTCATTTGCTTTCCTGCATTTGCTTTACACTGTGTGTTTTGCCTTGACTTTTGTATACTGTGTATATTTCTACTGTCATTGGTCCGTCCGTGTGTCTCGATGGCACGGAAAAAAGGCGGAACTGATGTCATCACGCCGGCGTGGGCCTATTGTAGGCGTCGGTGACGTCAGCGGAGTCGCGAGCGGAGCCGTGTCTCTGTGACGTCCTATCCACGTCGGCGCGAGGCTACGAAAAAGAATATCCGAATGTTGCTGGCGCAAGGGGGATATTCACAAGGTGAGGAATCCACAGGTAGATATAGTATCTACCAGAAAAAGCGTTACCGAAGGTAAGTAACTTGTTCTTTAGGAATCTGAGGTTCAAAGAAAGTGTCTGGCACCTTTTTCACAATTAGAACGCCTAAAATGCAACAACAGAGTATCCGTTTCTCACTGGAGATAGCCTCACTCTTGTTGAGATGTACAATTTGGCATTGTAGACAAACCAACACTGCGCTATTTCAGACCATAATTGTAATATGCATTTGGATAATGGATCCTTATAAAAGCGCAGTTCTATTAAAGAATGGTTCTTCAGAGACTGTGGCAAAGAACATATGTACTGTCTGCAGACTAGGTTGTCATCTTTGCCCTTTGCCATACAGCATAAGATAGTTTGCATGAAAAATCATGAAATGACTCTTTGGCGATTTGTAATAGTATCCTACGTTCTTTAAAATATTACCATTTCTAGTATATCAAACTACAATTTTTTTTCTAGTTTGTAGAAGCTGCATTGTGAAACATTTCTGGTACAGTAACAGATGCCCCAAGTGCAACATTGTTGTTCATCAGACACAACCTCTCTATAATATCAGGTAACATTTCTTAAAACCGAGTCCGTCCAAAACGTTTGCTTTTTTGTTTCAAATGCCTCTACATTTATGTTCTGTTCCTGATGATACTCAACCCTTCACCCGCATTCCAGGCTTAAATATCTTGTAGTTGTATTCTCTGCTACTTTCACACATGAGTTTGGAAGTTCGACCCTCCCTAGACATGTATCTCTAATAAATACGTACCTTCCCATCTGTTACAATTAGTAAATATACACATTCCATTGGTAATAATAATGTTGATGGTACTACTACCCCCAATACTATTACGGATACTAACCCTAGTAAAGAGAGCACTACTATAGCCAGTGTTGCTTGTATGCCATTGTCACTACTTCTGAATGTACTGCTGTATCATGGATGATTCACAAATGTGGGAAATCCTGAAGTGGTTAACAACCAAAATATTATTTTATGAAAATTATGTATATTATCTAATATATTTCTAAAAGAGTAACTAGATCCTGCATTGAGAATTCGATTCTCAATCCTTTAAAAGACTGCTATCTAGAATGCACCCGCAGTGCCACGGACCAGCCTAGCCATTTTCTGCTCGACTTGGAATAATCTTTTAATAGCATGAAGAAAACCTATTTTTCCAGTCTTTTCTTTGCTTAATTACCTCCCTTCTAGAAATCACTTGGATCACTTAAAACCCTTCAAAATTCTGCATGGTCTCCCTCTCTCCATCCCTTGCCCATTATTCTGTATCCATGTATTCAACCTGTTTAAGGCTTAATTTAAATGTGTTGGTAACATTGGGGGTGCGGAGGTGGAGCGAGAAATTGTGGACTATGATTACATACTGTGCTCCCAGTCACCTCACTGTTGTTGAATGCAGGCATTACAAAGCTGTGTCATGTTGGACCTTGAGAGTGAGCGAGAGACATTAGACTACTCCAGTTTATACGCAGTCTGCTAATGAAAATGTTTACATATTGCACCTCTGCTGATAAACCCTTTTGAAACCCTCCTGCTGAGGACTTTAAGTTCAGAGCGATACGACGACACCTCCAGCAAAAAAGTGCCAAAAGAGTCCTTGTATCTACTGCTGTGGTTTTATTACCAAGAATTTTCTTGATTCCCTCTGGACTAGTTCTGTTTTTCATTTTGCACTCATTAATATAGAGGCCAACATCGACCCAAAGGGTAACCCTTTAGCTGCTGTCTGTTGTTAGATGCTTTAGTTCGATTTGTTTGACACAAGTAAACAGGTCAGCAACAAGACATATCTAATTGTTAAACACTCAAAGACGTCCCTCTAAACCACTTTCTTTTTGCAACCAGTTTATAGTTTATAGTTTATAGTTTATTTGCACAGTTAATTAAAACCAATGCAGTACGATACAAAATATAAGTTAAAATGAAACACAATATAAAATTACATATGTTTAAAACCGTCATAGTGTGGACATTTTGTGCTCTATTCTTCATAGTTATAAAACCATATTAGTCTTTCATTTGTCACACAGTATCTGGAAGTAGACAAAGATTCTATTACAAGATAAGTTGGAATCAGAACAGTTCAAGATTCTAGTCCTGGCATTTTTTTCTCCACAGCCTTTAAAAATTTTACAAGGCCGCAACTCAGTTGAGGGTCCTGAGATGAGAAACAAGTAAGTACTGCACTCCTTCGTGTACGTATCCCAAACCGAATAAAGTGTCGTTTCAAAAGGAGTTTCCTCTCCTCTTGCATTTTCTCGCAAGAGCATAGTAGGTGAATCATGTCTTCTTGCACATCACCGCACAGACGACATGGCGATTCTGCTTTCTTTCTTAACCAGTGTGGGAAATACTGAGTGCAGGGTAGAAGCCCTAGTCTATATCTTAAGAAGCACATTTTGGTCTTTTTGGCGTAACCCAAGCCCAAATAATTCTGAGGAGCTTTTGCCGAGTATGAGTTCAAAGTCATCCAAGCGTGCCTTCTTTTTGAAAAATCGGTTTTATCTTGTACCCATGACTGATGTTTGATGGATTTCTTTACCAAATTGTTGAAAGATTTATGATCTATGGAGGAAGCCCAAAGCTGTTCCAGCCCGGTGTTTACAAGGCTTTTTGCTAGATATTTGGCTGCAGGCGATGTCGAGGACTGCTCTATCTCCCTCCACAGATATTCATTCAATGTTCCCTGTGCAGATTTCCTCACTTTATCCCATGCACAGATGTAGGCCCCCTGACGTGCCAGGAGCTGCTGTTGGATGCCAAACTCCAGCCTGATCTGTGGTGGGGAGGTCCGCTTAGGAAGGCTAAAGATAATTCTGTATGCGGCTATGATTGTGCTGTCAAGTATTGTTGCATCTCTGCCTCGTAGTACCTCGCTTCCGTAAGTGATTGTAGGCAGTAGTTTAGCTCGGATAACCTGTACCAAAGGTGTCAGTGATGGACCAGATAGTTTATTGTTCAAGGTTTTTAGAGCGATTGCCAAGGCTATCCCTTTACCTTTGATACACGACCTTTGTACACTAAAACGCCCGCCGTTGTCAATCTTTACGCCTAAATATTTATATATTGGCGTGTCTTTTATGCGAGATTTGTTCCAGAACCACGTAAATGTTTTTCTTTTTCTTTTACTGATGGTCATAGTTTGAGTTTTCTCGAGATTTACTTTTAGATCATTTGCCTCGGAGTAGCTCTGAGTGGTGTTCAGGAGGTTTTGAAGCCCTACTTTGGTGTGACTTATTAGAACAATATCGTCCGCATATAAGAGGCATGGTAAATTAAGCCCTCCTAATTTAGGAGCATGTGAGTTGCAGTTAGTCAAAATTGGCGCCAGGTCGCCCAAGAACAGATTGAACAATGTAGGGGCCAGGACGCAGCCCTGCTTGAGGCCATTGTTTGTTGGTATACGCCTTGACAGCAGTGAGCCGTCCCCCACCTTTATTCGTATCCAGGTCTCCGTATGCAGGTTTATTAGCAGGTCCAAAAGCGGTTTTGAGATCCCCCAATTTTGTAATTTTGACCACAGGAGATTCCGATTAATGTTATCAAAAGCCGCTTTATAATCTATGTAGCAGAGGTGTAGGGGCAGTTTTTTCGTCTCTGCCTTGTCTATTAGTAGGCCCATCGTTAGGATATTAGTCATTGTGCCCACTGCTTTGACAAAGCCTGTCTGATAAACCGGTATCAGAGATTTCTTTGCAGCCCATAGCTGTAGTTCCTCCAGCAGTAAACCTGCGAAGTACTTCGCCTCATTGTCTATTAGGGCCACTAATCGGTAGTTTTGGGGAAGAGCCCTGTCCCCTGCTTTGTAGATTGGGGTAATAATAGAGCCTTTCCAGGAATCTGGCAAGATGTTCGAGCACCTGATTTCCAAAAAAAGGGGTTCAAGAGCTGCTGCCCAGTGACCCACATCTTGCTTGAAGAGGATTGGGGGGATCCCATTAGGTCCCGGAGCTCCTTCCCTTCTACCTTTTTTAATTTGGCATTCAATGCTTTGTTGGAGCTTCGAGGGATTAATTAATTCGTATTTGTTTTTGATATTTGTGCACAATTGCAATTGTTGTGCATTATCGGGATTGTCAACTGTTTCATTATCTGATGTCGATAAGACCTGATTTTTGGGTGGTTCTTGATTGAAATGATTACCAAGATAGGATGCCCATGTTTCCTCTAAAATGTTTGATGAAACCCCCAGATTTGCCAGGCGTATTAGCAAATTGAGGGTTTTCCAGAACCTTGCCCCATCATTATGTTTAGTGTCCGAGTGAAGTTTTGCCCACAAGTCGTCCTCCAATAATTTGGTTGCTTCCCATTTCAACTTTTTTAGGTTAAATTTCAATGTACGAAGTTGATTTTTCTTTGCTTTTTCATTGGGGTGAAGCTGTATTTCCCTCATTAAGCGGTATATCATGTTTTTTGCTTCTTTAATTTTTCCTCTGTGCTCTCGGGATAGATTCCCAACTTTGCCGATCTTTGCAAATGCTTTGGGCTGTGTTGCATAGTTCGACCTAATGGTTGTGAAATGTTCCCATTTTGTGACCTCATTTTGCCCCGTCCGCTCAATAAAGTGTTGTTGTGCCCTTCCTATTAAGAGTTCACTCATCGCCACAGAATACTTGATTTTTTTTAAATTAACAGTATGAATAGTCTCTTTTGGGGCATTTGATCGCTCAAGTGTAGGTCTCACAATATTCAAAGCCATTTCCTGGGGGCAATGGTCGCTATCAGATTTCTTCCCTATCTGGAACGAGGTTATATAATGAAAGAGATGTAGTGAAATAAAGGTATAATCTAATATACTGTTTGTCCTTGAAGAATGAAAAGTTGAAGCTGGCGGATTATCTCCCACAAACCTCCCATTAAGGGCTCGGATATTAAAATGTTCCAGATCTTCGAGTGTCTGTGCTCCCATTTTTGTTTGTTTGGATGTTTGAAATTCCCCTTGCGGTGGAAGATCCCAAGATGTATTTTGGGCTAAAATTGCCTCTTCTTGTGGCGTACCCATGAGGTTCAGATTGAAATCCCCTGTGAGCACGATATTCGTTGCAACCATTGAAAACGCTGTTTGAGACTCTTTCAGAGACCAAGTATACCACAGCTTTTTGTGCTTCAGTAGGCAAAGAGCTGACATGGGCAAAATAATTTTTCCTCCATAGAGCCAATCCATACCTAACTAACTACCTGTTTCCAGTAGACTGAGAAAGCTGTTTGAGTTGCCAACCCAACTCTTGATTGCCAGGCTAGATTAATCAAACTGTGCTTTGGGACTTAAGATTTGATTGGGATGATTTGCAACTTGTCACAATACTGGATAAATAACAAGCGAGACTCTTTTAAAGTCTTACCTACTGACATCCCTTGATCTTTTGATAGATCATTTTGCATGCAGTAGACCAATAACATAACTGAATCCAGATCAGTCCAATTTGCCATGCAACCTTTATTTAACTGAAAACAGGAAAATCATGTTTCTGCCGAAGAGGTAAAAGCACTTATCAAGAACATTTCAAACTTTGTGACATTGAGATTCAAGACATGACTGGGCAATAACAGCAGCTTGCCTAGCAGCGTACAAACCACCACAGAAATTCCTAAAACAAGGGAGCTTGGGAAATGATGATACACTCAGAAGAGAATCTCTCAAAGGCATCTTTCCTGAATCGGGAAATACCACAAATAAACCTACCTGCAGAAATAGAAATTGAAAAATATTTTTTCTTCATAGCAAAATTTCACCAAACATAGCTTTGGCTAAATACGCTTGATTTCTTTACAAGGAAAGTTACCTATAGTTGTCTTCCAGTTCCTCTTATCTCTAGATGGAGTCTTTAAGCCCCTTTCTAGCTACGTCATTAGTGGTATCAGATCTCCTATTCCTGACAATGGCTGCTCTGCAGGTAGAACCTTCTGTTTAGGCTAGGAGGTAAGATCAGTTACTGCAACCATCACTCAGTTCAGGGCCTTGTGATCATGAGATTGCTTTACTACTCCGAAATATTCAAATAGAACTTTTACAGCAGTATCTTAAACATTTACGTTAAAGACATGTTGTATTTACCACATTCAAAATAACTTTGACTGTCAAAGTTGGAGCTGCTGTGCTTGCTCTTTTGAAGTAAATCAGGTTTTATTAATATTTTATTGGGTAGATCGCAAGACTTGCTATGGCACTTGATGCTCATGTGGCTGTTGGTAGTTTGAATGATATAGTATGGCCTGACTCAGTAATATAATTATGCATTTTATGAGTCCCATCGGTGGCCATGGACACCATTAAAGACTGATCATTGTGATAAAAATGTTAAGATTAGCAAAAAACATTCTCACCCTTTTAAGTCATAGTTTAGCAGACCTGATAATGTCATATAATTCTGCTGACTACATAAGCTCTCCTCATAATTCCAGCATCTTCCCGCAACTATAGTGTCAAAAGCCATAAAAAAAAAAATTTTATGAGCAAAGACCAAGAATCTAGTAAAATTAATTAACAAAAAGCTATTATAAGTTTGAATTGTACTATACAGTTTTCCTAGTAAGCCTATCAACCTTTTGGTACATCATTACGTCAACAGGGACACTTAGCAAAGAGAAACCACTAACATCTCTACAGAATACATGCCTTGGTAACAGTGAAGGCCTACAACAGAACCCATAATGATCCCTGATTTTGCTAAGCAAGTACTGAAGACAACTCAAAAAGCTCACCAACTCCATATATGCATGAATGAAACATGCTTTGAGGCACAACAAACACTCAACAATTTATAAGAAAACACAGATATGGAACTTTTGGATAACCAGTAGAATATTTATTATGAAACAGTTGTTTCACTGGCAATGACTATCAACCTTCCCAGGGTAAAAACATTATATGTTCTTTTATGTGTTATTTTGTTTTGTCCTCATATGCCTTGATTCCTACTGAAGCCTCTGAGCTTCGTTCTCATTTGTATGTATGGAAAGCCAACCCTGGATAGAGAACGCAGAGGAACAGTGTCCGGACAAAGCTGAGGGGGAAGAAAAACATGACTGTCGGTTACCCTCAGGCTTCAATCATCGGACAGTGGTATTGGTAACGTTAACCAGTGACAACACACCTCCTTTCATTAGTTCCCAACGACCTCTTTGGAGGGGACTATAACTTTTCCGTCTTTCTTGTTGCCTTACGGTTCTTCTCTATTTCATCAACATAAAGAACTAATTTGAGCCATTCTGCTTTGGATGGACTGGTCGGGATAACACAATATGTACATATCAGCCTCCTTCCCAGTAATATTAAGAACAATAACTTATCCAAATTCAGCTTCACTCCTGTCCCTGGCACCAATGCAAAAATAATAAGCTCGGGGCTTACCTCTAGTGTTATGTGCAACATCTCTGATGCAAACTTACAGACTTCTTTCCAAAAGCAGAGAATGGAAGGGCAGCTGAGAAGCATATGTATGTCATCGGCATCTTTGAGCCCACATTTCTTGCAGCTGGCTCCCGTCGGCCACTTCAATTTCGATAGTTTCCTTGGGGTCCAAAAGGCTCTATAGAGACAAAACAAGTGATTTTGTCTAAGATATGCTGGTTTAATCACCTTATATAATGGTTGAAAGGATACTTGCAATAAGTGTGCGACATTTGTTGTTTTTGCCAACTGGGTTACTCTACCCCAGAGACTTATTGGTGTGTTGTTACCTACATCTTGGGTGACCATAATAATTTTATACCAAGTGACAACCACCTTCTTCTGTTGGTGGCTCGTGATTAGACGTTCTTCCAATTCATTGGACCCTCCTTGAGCTTCATTCAAAGCGTGCGCCCAGCTCTGTATTTGTAGGAACTTAAACCTGGACACTGAAAAATCTGTCAACTGCTGGAACTTGGTCCACGAACACAGCGGCTCTTCTTGAAAAATCTGACCCCACTCCGTGATTCCAACATCTGTAAGACTAGAAGGCTATCTTTAAGTAACTCTGGTGACCCTGGAGAATCCCACAGTGGGGCATATTTGCTGTAATAGGGGAGCTTTGTTGCATGTCTAATTTGTGCCCATAGCTAAGCAGCTGCCGACCACACCTTTTAGTCATATTTTCTTAAAAAACGTCTGGTGACCAAATTTGAACATGAAGCCCTGCCGGCATGTTCCCACTTCATCAAGTAAGGCCTCTCATAACTTTGTACTCCCTTACCCAATTTTATCTAACAAAAGAAATCTCACTTTTTTATTAAACAACCCAGGATTTTGCAGGTTGGATGACCCAACACTGCCTGAAGCTAAATGGCTCTAAAACTGAGGTTTTAGTGATAGGCGGTAAGGATACTAGCTGGACTAAAGAATGCTGGCCATCCTGTCTTGGGCCGTTACCCACTCCTTGTAAGGAAGCAAAGAACCTGGGTATCTGGGTTGATCCCAAACTTTCTTTCGATAGCCATGTCCATAAAGTTGTAGGGAAATGCTTCGGGGTTATGAAGACCCTCAACCGCACTCTGGACCTCCTTCCTCTTGAGGCCAGACGAACCATAACTCAAGCCCTAGTGACCTCACGAATAGACTACGGCAATGTGCTACTTCTAGGAACCACGGAAAAGAACATCAGGAGACTGCAGGTGCTCCAAAACACGGCAGCACGTCTAGTCCTCAGACTACCTAAAAGAGCAGCCTCTAAACCTACCCTTGCCACTCTCCATTGGCTGCCTATAAAAAAGAGAATCCTATTTAAAGCGCTCCTCATGTGCTATAGGATTACCTCGCATAAAGCTCCTCCCTACCTGACAGATCTGGCCATCCCCTACGAGCCTAATAGAACCCTACGCTCTAGGGGAACAGGCTTGCTCAAAATCCCCCGCATAAAAAAAGCCAGAATGAAAGGCCGTTCCTTTTGTGTGTTGGAGCCAACAAATGGAACTCTCTCCCAACGATCATTAGGCTAGCGGATACTGAAACTATATTCAGAAAACTTTTGAAGACCTACCTATTCTCCCTCTAGTTTCCAGCCTTTTTCACTTTTCTCTGACACTCTCTCCACAGCGCGGGGACACGCCGGGAGGGCGTCACCAGGCGCTTTATAAACCCTATTATTATTATTATTATTATTATTATTATTATTATTATTATTATTATTATTATAGGTGTATAGTTGAAAGTCTGGGAGAGCAATGCCCCCGTTGTCTTATTTTTTTCGGAGATTTCTTCTTGCAATTCTTCTCCCTTTCTCAGCCCAAATGAAGGAGTTTACCTTACTGTGTAGCTATTTAAAACCATTCGTTTTTAAAATGTAAAGGAATCATGTTGAAAAGAAAAGTGAATTTGGGAAGTATCGACATTTTAACCAAGTTGACTCTCCCAAAGATTGTTAATGGAAGATGAGACCACGCGGTTAACAGCCTATTAGTTTCAAACATTGCTTTCTTAAAGTTTGATTCCACCAGTTTATCTAATGAGTGGGTTACCTTCATTCCCAAATACTTTATTTATTATTTTATCGTTGTATGGTTCTCTTCGGCATTCCATACCGTTACCTCAGTCTTAATCGGGTTTGCCTCGTAACCTGAGACCTTCCCAATTCTATAATTAACATTTCAAGGGTCGCCGCTGACCATGATGTCATCTACATAGAGGGATAGTTTTTTTCTGCCAGGCACCACACAAAAAGGGGATGATTTGTTGCTCCATCCTGATTTTCTCTGCAAAAGGCTCAATATATAAATTGAACAACAGCTGAGAAAGGGGACAATCCTGTCTTGTGCCCCTGGTAATGTGGATGCTGGAAGTCAGATTGCCGTTCGCCAAAATTCTTGCGGCAGGGGCCCTATATATCTCCTGTATAGCTAAATCTATTCCCCAAATTATAACGACTAAGCATACAGTAGAAAAATGGCCAATTCACCCTGTCTAAGGCTTTGGTTGAATCTAAGGGAATAATAGCTAACAGGATCTTATGTTTTACGGCCAAGTTAATTGAACCAATAAGTTCATGAATCAATTGGTGCATTTTTCTGCCTTAAAGAAACCCTTCTGGTCTTCAGATATCAAATTCCTGCTCACTTTGCCCAACCTAACAGCGAGGATGCTAGCATAAAGTTTATAAACATAATTTAGAAGAGAAATCTGACTATGTGCATCAAAAGCTTTTGGATATGTCCCTGGTTTTATAATCAAGGAAACAACGGCTTCTTCCCAAGATTTTGGTAAAGCAGCTTTTTCCTCCCAAATCTCCATAAAGAGCTCTATTAGTACTAGGCACAATACATCTTTTAGTTTTATATAGAACTCGTAGGGGAGACCATCAGGGCCCGCAGCTTTGTTCCCTTCTCTTTTTTTCATAACTGCGTGGAGCTCATCCTGCTTCATGTCATCCTCTAGGAAATCTCTTTCCTCGCTGGAGAGTTTCTCCACTTTCTGCTCCCCATGCCAACTGTTAGTTGGACTTCTTACATACCCAAATCCTCCATATGTATTTCCTGGCAAAAATCTACGAAAGCTCGCTCAGTCTCCTGCTTCGACCTTAAGCTGTTTCCTGTTTCTCTGTCCGTTATCTGACTTATGTTGTTCTTTGAGACTTCTACTCTAGCCTTCCAGGCCTAGAGTTTCCCAGCACATTTGCTGTACTCAAAATGTGTTGGTTTACTAGCCTCCCATCGCTCTCGCACCCTTGCTTCTAGTATGGCAGAAAGGGAGCGTTTATATGTGGAGATCTCATTCTGCCTATTTTAACACACTGGAGATTAAATATTTCAAATCTCCACCTTCTAAGCCTTCCGGGACA
Source organism: Lissotriton vulgaris (assembly GCF_964263255.1). Taxonomy (NCBI): domain Eukaryota; kingdom Metazoa; phylum Chordata; class Amphibia; order Caudata; family Salamandridae; genus Lissotriton; species Lissotriton vulgaris. The sequence continues at coordinate 1,058,264,755 of NC_141693.1, read as the reverse complement.
TTTAAGATTCTGATATTGTTGCGCCTTGCATTATTTTCCAAAGTTTCCAGTTTGTCTTGGCTTTCTTTAAGTTTGTGTTTCAGGCTATTGAGTTTTTTCCTGTTCCTAATGGTCTATTCCCGCAGACTCAACGTCAATTTTCCAGGGCTGTGTTTTTTGTACTAAAGACTCCAGCTTTTCTGCCAACACTTCACAGACCCTTTGGACTTACTTTTGGTTGGCTTGTAAAATTGAAAACCACTTTTCTCTTCCTCTGCAAGTGATTTAATTAAATGCTCTAATGGACTTATCAGCGGGTTTAAGCCACTCCCTCCTGCCTCTATCTCTTCCACAGCCTTTTTCGTGCCCCTCATTACAGCATGTGTGTCTTGCTCACTTTCCTCACTGGAGCCCTCTATAACCAGACATTGATATATGTTAGGGGTCACGAGAATCTGAGGCACACCTGATGCCTCCACGCCTGGTTTCTCCAACACTTGTTCGGGAGATGTCTTGTCAGTCCTAAGGTCTTGATCCATGGATAAGGCGTCGCTAGCGAGCATCAAAAAATGTATGGGTTTTAAAGAGGTTCTTTTAGGGATCTTCTCCTGTAGCTTAAAATATGACCTCACAGATGGAGTAATTCTCTGGTTCCCTAATTTTTTATGCTGGGTATTCCTGAGTTTAACCTTCGTGGAGGGGGCTTTTGTGGGGGGGCTGCGCCTCTGTTCTTAAAAATATCTCCCCCTTTGCACTGTGGTGATATTGCGGGAGTCTGATTCATCTCAGACCCTTTAATTTTCACCTTGACCTTAACCCGGGATACCTCTAGTTCTTTCTCACCGAGTTCCCATCACTGTCCGTGATTACGGGTATCCTCAAAGGCTTCCGCTCTTCTTAGTGATAGTTATTAGCCTTTTGATTTCCCCCCCTCATTACCTGGTGAAGATTCTGTCAGGGGGATGCAGCCCGAAACTCCACTGTGTGGCCCCAGCCGCTCGCTGCTCTCCTCTGCCGCCTTGCTCCTGGCCCCACCTCTCTGGTCCTGTCCTGGCGTGTCCCTTGTATGGTCTCATCTTTCCAACACTGGGAAAAAACACACTACCATTGCTTCCAGCGATACTCGGCATGACTCACCGAGCCCTTGCCACCTCACGAGCCCCCCTTCTCCAAAACGAGCAGTTGTCTGAGACTCTCTGCCGTGAGAAGGCTCCCATTAACTCCTGGGCTTCACCCACCTTCAAACTGCTTTGTCGAGCCGCCGACCCAACTAACTCCCTCCGGTAGGAGCAGCTGTTACTGGTAACGTATTTGCCTCATCAAGATTATTTGAAACTGTTAAACGAGTGTTAGCATTGCGGCATGTATCAATATTTACTTCTGCTAACTCATTTTGCCCAGTCTCCGACAGACGCGCGAGCAGCTGCTAGATGTCCGCCATGTTCTCCCAGGACCCCACCATCAAGTGCAAAAACATTATATGTTCTTGAAACCAGGGGTTCAGATTCTCGTTCAAAACTTCTTCCGGCCCACTAAAGCTGTTGAGGAACATACTGCAAATTCAATTAACGGCTCATTTATCAAACTTATCTCTCAGCAATTCATGACCCACACATTCCCTAATCAAGGATTATCAATTGTTCTGAAATTAATTAACTATTGATGTATTGAATTGCAGATTCAGAATTTGTCACCCAATCAGAACAAGACTGTTTAAATATTTCCAGATCATCCTCCATGATACTTCTCTTTTATGGATTAGAACAGTGGTGACTTCTGTGGACCCCCACTGAATCATTACTGGAAACTGCAGACTCCTGCCTAAACATTTTTATTGATCTGAATTGTGAAACAAATACACTAAAAGTACAAAAACAAGCATTAAATAAATATGCCCATGTTGAAATATTCACAAAAAATATAAACATGTGAATTTTAATGGGAAGGGTGGAGCCTTTCTAACTGCAATGGAGGCCACTCGTCATCATTACTATATTCTGTTTGATGCACTTACACTGCTCCCATTTTTTTTTAAAACATTATTTTTATTGCAGGGTTATGATTTATACAGTGCAGTTACACATTCATTACAACTATGATCTTTGCTCGGAACTGTCGTTATTTGGTTTCTTACACAGCCTTAGTGCCCACAACCCTGAGGCCGGGCGGCATCACACAAGAGTATGTCGTAATCCACGTGTCAATATATATTTGCTTCAAGTCTTGCAAGTAGTTCACATGTCTGCATTTGGTTTTATTTCCCAGTACCCTTCTAATTTTTCTTAACTATCCCCAACTACCCTCCTCCCCCCTAAACTCCCACCACCCCTATTCAGAGCTGTATAGTGTATAATCAGTGTTGGTATCAGGAATTGATGGTTACCTAGGTGTGTGATGTGCCTGGTGCGTCTTGTGGGTTAGTTTCATCTGAATCTTGCTGCTCTTCAGTGTCTTGTAATGTGCTATCTCACAGTGCCTGCACTAATGTTTCCCAAACCGTCGCTGCGGCCATTGCTCTATCGTCCAGTTTGCGGCTTGCCATTTGGTATCGTAGTGTGCTCTCAGCGTCCGCCCATTTCAAGAATTCGTTCACCCATCACTTATGTGTAGGGCCTATTCTCGCTTTCCAGAGCCTCGTAATTTCTCTTTTGGCCAAGATAAGGCCCATATCGAGAAATTTGCTAGTGATTCTATGTTTGGGAGCATGTGGGAACCAGTGTAGTATACCGACGGCTATGTCAAATTGCAGGCCCCTCTCGGTCACTTCATTCAGTGTGCTGCCTATCGCTCGCCAATACTCTCCTAAGTCTGGGCAGGACCAAAAAATGTGCTCCATCTCCGCCCCCTCAGTATTGCATCTAGGGCATACCGCCTCCACCACTCCGAAATATTTTTTGATTTTCCCTGGTGTCAAGTAGGCCCGATGTAAGATATAGAAGTGTATTTGTTGGAAGCGTGCATTTCTCGTGCTTTTCCGTGCCCTCCTCAGTATTTGTGCCCAAGCTATTTCTGGGATCTCTTTATTCAAGTCAGCTTCCCATTTGGCTTTCAGCGCAGCTAGGGGCGGCAAGTTCTCCCTTAGCATCCTGGAGTACAGGCACGTCACCGCTTTAAATGTCCCCGCCGCCATCATAACATACTGGCATGCCATTGTCGTCGTGGGTTCAGTAAGACCCCCTCTCCAATGTGCCTGCATGGCCCTGACCACCGCTGTGTGCAATAGGTAGCCTCCCCGTGGAAGATCAAACCGCTCTTGTAATGTTTGATACGGTATTAGTGCTCCGTCCTCATAGAGATCCCCCAAGATCTGCAGACCCGCATCTTCCCAGGTCTGCAATTGCAACCAGTCTCCTCCGTGTGGGAGCGCAGTTACCATCCCCAGAGGTATTTCAGGCGCGTAGGGATGTTTAACCCCCGCCCGCCGTTGGGACCGGTTCCAACATAGTCTAAACGTTTGGTTCGAGGCATGTGGGCTGCTAAATTCATATCTGTGCATAGATCACCGCCTAGTGTTGGGTCCGGATGATTGCACATTGTTGTCCCGGAAGAGTCTTCGAAGTATCACGAGATAGGTGGCTCCTCCCCTGGACTACAGTGCGCATGGGCATCGACTCCATCCCCAGATTGTTTTTTTCCGCCATTGGGTTCGGATGTGATTTCGACGTCTCCTGTTCGGAATCGATAAAACAACTTCTTAAAGGCCCAAAGGCTTTCCTTACTTCGTCGGTATTGTTCGCGTTCGGTCTCGTGTATACTCCGGCTCGTCGAGTCGGATATCGGAGGAGTCGGGTGACTCTTCGGTCATCGAGGCCCTGTCGACGCAGCAAGACCCTGACGATTCTACAATGGAACGGAGTCCGTTCAAGTACTGCCCCGTGTGTGGTTCTAAGTACCCACACATCGACGTGCACCCTGTGTGCAACAAGTGCTTATCGCCGGACCACGACGAGGCCAGCTGTATGGCCTGTTCCAGGTTTCGATCGAAGAAGACGATCAAGCTTCGGCGCGTGGCGCGCCTCCAGGCCCAGCGATCGGCACCGGTGGACATCTTCGACAGCCCTGACGCAGGCGAGCAAGAACTTCACCTGCAGATTTCACCTCCATCGGCGGAGGTCGAGGCCGACTACGAAGAAGACCAAGACCTCGAGGAAGACGTCGAGGAGGTAGGGGACGACTAAGAACCTTTTGGGGCCGTGGAAGATAGCTCGGAGGATGATATATGCCCCGAACATACAAAGGCTCAGGTCACGGGATCGCCACAAGGCCTTACCCACGACCCTACACCTCGCTCCTCGGCCCCGCCTCCTGGCCCGGCTACGGACACCTCTAGGGAGCCGCCATTGCCTAAATCGAAACCGAAAGTGAAACATTCGGGATCGACCAAATCTAAGATGGCCGACGAAGCCCCGAAACCGAAGACGCCATTGACTGCGTCGTCGTCGGAGCCCTCGAAGCCGAAGAAGGCTGTCGAACAGGCTAAAGCGCCTAAGGTGGTCAAAGAGCCAAGCTCGAAAGCAGTCGCCCAGCACTCCACTAAGGTGGTCGAGTCGAAGTCGGTCGTCGAGCCGTCAGCGGTCAAGCCTACCGCATCTACAGCCAAACCAGCCGTCGAGGCCAAATCGGCAAAGGGCACCGAGCCAAAGTCTGGAGCCACAACGCTGAAGGGAAAGTCCGCCGATCCGAAGCCATCGACGTCGACGCATGGGGCCGTGGTTGGTGGCGGACGCGCTGTTGTCGAAACTACGTCTGCGCCTCCAGCAAAGAACATGGATTCATCGACGCTCCAGTCTTCCCCTGGGGGTGGATCGAGGTCCTCAGTCGGGTCGACGAGACCGTCCGCTTCTTTTACAAAGCAAGTGGCAGACTCCCTCAAACGGATTCGGGAGAAGGAGCTGACGTCAGTGCCGAAGACGCCCTCGGTACCTACTCCGGTAGCGGAACCGAAGAAGACTTTCAAGCCGCTCCTCTTTACTCTACCACCCAAAGTGGTGCCAAAGGCCTTTGCACCACGGTCGGTGCCTAAGGACTCAGAAGGGGTAGGGCATACTCAGCTGAGTGGCAGTTTGAGTCGACAACCCTTATTAGAAGAGCAGTCGGAACAGTATATCGACGCCGACACAGGAAAATTGACGCTCTATAAGAGGAAGATTTCTTCACAGCCTTTGGAGTCGTTTGTGATCCCTCTGAAAAAGAAAAGGCCAGCGCCAGAAACGCCGGAACTTGTTGAGAGCATTCCTCTGCATCCTGCAAGGAGCCCATCGCCTTCACCCACTTGCTCAGATGGAGATCTAGGTGATCAGGACGAGGAGTATACTTTTCCCGAAAACACAGACCCTGATGAGCAACAGGACTCGTGGTTAGCCTCAGGTGATCAAGGGGACCAACAAGCTGTCCATGACCCACAAGCTTTTGGCGCAAAGCCTTCTCCTACAGAAGATTCTGCGGCGTTCAATGCCTTAATTGAGAGGGCAGCTGCAAACCATAAGGTGGAAATGCATGCTGACCCTGTGGACGTTGACTTTCTATTTGACACTTTCTCTGCTGCTGAGAAAACCGTAAAAACACTTCCAATGCTTAAGGGTGTTCTTAAGCATGCCACAGACATTTTCAAGGAAACAACAAGAGCTCGGGTTGTAAACCCTAGAATAGAAAAGAAATACAGACCGGCACCTGGGGACCCAACTTACATACGGGGCCAGTTGCCTCTGGACTCTTTGGTGGTCTCTAATGCTCACAAAAGGGCGAACTCACAAACAACAGGTGAAGCTCCTCCCCCGGACAAAGAGTCTAAAGTGCTGGAGGCATCGGGGAAAAGGGTGGCAGCGCAGGCAGCAAACATCTGGCGCATATCCAACACACAAGCTCTGCTGGCCAGATACGACAGGGCACACTATGTAACCTTAGAGCAGCTTTTACAACACCTTCCAGACGAGTTTAAAGAAGGAGCCCAGATGCTTATCCAAGAAGGCAAGCTCATCTCCAACTCTGCAATTAGATGTGCGCTCGACGTTGCGGATACGGCAGCAAGAGCGATAAATACTAGTGTGATGTTACGGCGTCAAGTATGGCTCCGCATCTCAGGGTTCAAGCCAGAGATACAGACTACTATCCTCAACCAGCCCGTTAATCCAGACAGACTGTTTAACCCTGAGGTGGACTCCACCCTCGAAAAAATTAAAAAAGATACTGAGACGGCTAAATCCATGGGTGCACTTCAGTCTCAGCAATACAGAGGGAGCACTTTTCGTCGCTCAGGCACTCTGGGTGTTACCAGAGTACACTTGGCACAACAGGCGCAATTCAGTAAAAGTGGGGCACAGTCCTCATACACCAAACAGGGTAGAGGAGGTTACAGAGGAAACAACGCCAAGGGCAGGGGCAGAGGCAACAACAGTTCTCGTTCCTCTGCCGCCAACAAACAGTGACTTCCTGTCACTGCCCCCCGACCATCCAACACCTGTCGGGAGGAGACTCCAGCAGTTCCTGCCAGTCTGGAAGTCCATCACCACAGACAGGTGGGTAAGGAAACTTATCCAGTTCGGCTATTGTTTGGAGTTAACGTCCACTCCACCCAACATACCCCCAAGACAACGTCCTATGTCGGCAGAGCACTTGCACTTATTGCAGCAAGATGTTCTTGTGATGCTGCAAAAAGGCGCAATAGAGCTCGTGCCACTGGAGGAACAAGGCACAGGGGTTTACTCCCTGTACTTCTTAATCCCAAAGAAGGACGGCTCACTCAGACCCATTCTGGACCTACGTCCCCTCAACATGTATATTCTTTCAGAACACTTCCACATGTTAACTCTGCAGCAAGTTCTTCCACTGTTAAACCAGGGAGACTTTCTCGCAACCTTGGACCTCAAGGATGCTTATTTTCACGTACCACTCCATCCATCCCACAAAAAATACCTCTGGTTCACCATTCTAAACAAGCATTACCAGTTCAGGGTCCTACCCTTCGGTGTGACCACTGCTCCCAGGGTGTTCACAAAGTGTCTGGCAACGGTGGCGGCGCACCTCAGGAGACAAAACATACATGTCTACCCTTACCTAGACGACTGGCTCGTTCAAGCCAAGTCGGCACAGCAGTGCGCCGCAGACATGTCCCACACTATTCTCCTTCTTCACAGTCTGGGGTTTTCGCTCAACTATCCAAAGTCGCACCTTCAGCCAGCCCATGTGCGGCAGTATTTGGGCGCGACTATAAATACTCTGGCTGCTACAGCTCAGCCAAACACAGCGAGGATCAACAACATCCAGTCGCTGATACGGAGGTTCAGACCGCAGCACTCACTCCCTGCGAGAGTGTTTATGCAGTTGATAGGCATGATGGCCTCCTGCATCTTCATAGTCCCTCACGCGAGGTTGCATATGCGTCCGCTCCAGGAATGCTTGGCACGCCAGTGGACTCAGGCTCAAGGGCAGTTGAAAGACCTAGTGTTGGTGACTGGTCGGGCATACAACTCTCTGCATTGGTGGACTCCACACAACCTTTGCAAGGGCCGACCGTTCCAGGAGCCTGTGCCACAAATTATCCTGACAACGGACGCATCGCTCCAGGGTTGGGGAGCGCATGTACTCCACTACACAGTGCAGGGGATATGGTCGACACAGCAGAAGAAGATGCACATCAACTACTTAGAACTGATGGCAATCTTCATGGCACTGAAGTCCTTCAAAGTACATCTGTGCAACAAGGTCGTGTTGATCCGGACGGACAACATGACGGCAATGTACTATATCCAAAAGCAGGGAGGCACACACTCTCCACAGTTGTCTCCTCTGGCTCAGGGCATGTGGAAGTGGGCCATTCAGAGGAACATCTTCCTCATGGCGGAACACCTCCCGGGCGTGGACAATCAGATGGCGGATCTGCTCAGCAGGTACAGCCACCAAATGCACGAGTGGGAGCTACATCCATCAGTACTCCACCCGTACTTCCAGCAGTGGGGTCATCCAGAGATAGACCTGTTTGCCACAAGGGAGAACGCAAAATGCCCAAGCTTCGCCGCCAGGTTCCCACACCCACAGTCGCAGGGCAATGCGATATGGATGAACTGGTCAGGCCAATTTGCGTACGCTTTTCCCCCAGCACCTCTCATACCGCTGGTGGCACAGAAGCTGCTGCAACACTCGATGACACTCATCCTGGTTGCTCCAACGTGGGCACGCCAGCCATGGTACACCACGTTTCTGGAACTCTCCGTGGTACCGCATCAAAGACTGCGCCTCACACCCAAGCTCTTGACGCAGAACCATGGCGACATTCAGCACCCAGATCCGCAACAGCTGAACCTAGCGATCTGGCTCCTGAGGTCTTAAAGTTTGGCTACCTTGATTTGCCCCGGAATGCATGGACATAATCCGGGAGGCAAGAAGGCCAACAACCAGAGCTTGCTATGCAGCAAAATGGAAGCAGTTTGTCATTTACTGTACAGAACATCATATCAACCCGCTAGATGCATCCATTCCTAATATCATCTGCTATTTGTTGCATCTTTACAAATGTAATCTGGCGTATGCTTCCATTCGGATACACTAATCCGCCATAGCGGCTTATTTCCAAAACAGGCAGCACCTCTCCGTTTTCAGGGTGCCTGCCATCAAAGCATTCCTGGAAGGGCTGAAACGAGTCATCCCCCCCAGGTCCCCACCAGCTCCTGTGTGGAACCTCAACGTAGTCCTCACCAGGTTAATGGGACCACCGTTTGAGCCTCTACACTCCTGTGAGATTCAGTTATTGACATGGAAAGTGGTTTTTCTCATTGCCATCACGTCGCTACGGCGTGTTAGTGAGCTACAAGCGCTCACAATACAAGAGCCATTTATTCAGATTCATCCTAACAGGGTAGTGCTGCGCACTAACCCTAAGTTTCTCCCTAAGGTGGTGTCGCAGTTTCATGTCAATCAAACCATTGAACTACCCACATTCTTTCAAAACCCTGAAACAGTAGCAGAAAGAATGCTCCACGCGCTTAATGTCAAACGAGCATTACTGTACTACATTGACAGGACCAAAAGCTTTAGGAAGACACAACAGCTATTTGTTGCCTTCTCAGCCCAGCACAAAGGCAACCCCATTTCCAAAGCAGGAATAGCCAGGTGGATCGTTAAGTGTATTCAGATTTGCTACCACAAGGCTAAGCGCACTTTAACGGTCCCCCCCAGGGCCCACTCCACACGCAAGTTAGGGGCCTCCATGGCTTTCCTAGGTAATATTCCTTTGGAAGATATTTGTAGAGCAGCCACGTGGATTACACAACACACCTTTACTAAACACTACTGTGTAGATGTGCATTCCAAACAGCAGGCAGCTGTAGGTCAGGCTGTTCTTAAAACTCTTTTTCAAACTTCTGCAGCTGGCACGGGCGGCCGCCGTTAATGGAGGGACTGCTATGTATTCTATGCACAGATATGAATTTAGCAACCCACATGCCTCGAACTGAATTTGCTACTTACCAGTATGCATCTGTTCTTGGCATGTAGGGCTGCTAACATTCATATCGCCCGCCCTCCTCCCCGGCGCCCGTAGCGGCTGCAGGTAATTTCTTGCATTCAATCATTAGCTTGGACATCATTTACACTATTTCACTCCATCTCTACACAATGGCTAAAAACAATCTGGGGATGGAGTTGATGCCCATGCGCACTGTAGTCCAGGGGAGGAGCCACCTATCTCGTGATACTTCGAAGACTCTTCCAGGACAACAATGTGCAATCATCCGGACCCAACACTAGGCGGCGATCTATGCACAGATATGAATGTTAGCAGCCCTACATGCCAAGAACAGATGCATACTGGTAAGTAGCATATTCATTCCTCATGGGTTAGGTCGCTCAAGGTCAGTCTCTGTTGCAAGGCAATATAAGCAAGAACATGTCTTGGCGTACCTCCCTGCCTTTCCTGTTCCGGGCCTCGATATACTCTCACCATTTCCTGCGTGTAGAGTTGCAGTTGGGCTGCGAGGTAATAAAGTTCGAAATCCGGCACTGCTAGACCTCCCTCATCTTTCGGGTGATGAAGTGTTTTGAGCGCAACCCAGCATCTGCCCGATCCCCACAGGAATGAAGTCGTTTGTGATTTTAGTCTTCGGAAAAAGGGGCTGGGAATCCATGCGGGAAGCGTGCGGAAATAATAAAGAAGGCGGGGTAGCACTATCATTTTTAGCAAAGAGATGCGGCCAGTCATCGAGAGCGGCAGAGTGGACCAAAATGCCATATTTCCTTTCAGTGCTCGCATACAGAGGCCTATGTTGCCGTCCAGCATATCTGCTGCCGTGTATATGTAAACACCCAAGTACTTCATGCAAGTGGGCTCCCAGGTTATCAAAGGGCAGTGGTGAGGACGTGTTCCTCCTTTCCGCACGGGGAATAGGCAAGTCTTAGACCAGTTGACTTTTAGGCCTGAGATCTCTCCAAAGCGCGTAAGAAGCCTCTCCGCGCCTTCCAGCGCCGCTTTCGCATCTTCTAGGAACAGTAAGAGATCGTCTGCATATAAGGAGACAAAGTGCCTCTCTCCCCTGCTATCTATTCCCCTATAATGTTTTCCCGTCCGAATTTTGGCTGCAAGCGGCTCCATCGCTAGGGCGAACAACAGGGGGGATAAGGAGCAACCCTGCCGCGTCCCTCTTTCCACCGGGTATTGTCGTGAGATGAGTGGCCCTACTCTTACTCTGGCCACCGCTGACGTGTGTAATACCTTGGTCCACCGGATATAGCCTTCCCCCAGCCCAAAGCGTTCCATGACCTCATACAAATATTCCCATTCTAGGCTATCGAATGCTTTCTCGATATCTACGGACAGGATCATGGGTGCCTGTTCCTATGGGTGAGCGTCATCTAGCAGTCTTATGAGCCTTCTGATGTTAGTGGTTGTGTTGCGTGTAGGTATGAAACCAGACTGGTCTTTATGGACCAGGTCAGTCATGTGTTGTAGCAACCTGGCAGCTAGTATACTACTTAATATTTTGTAGTCTGTGGTGAGAATAGACAGCGGTCGATAGGATGCCGCATTGTGGCTCTCCCTTCCTGGGATCACCAAGGCCTCGCGCATGGATTGGGGTAAGTGGCCCACCATCCTAGCCTCGTTATATAACAGTTGAAGCTGTGGAGCCAGCAGATCCAGATATTTACTATAGAATTCTATAGGCAAGCCGTCTGTGCCCGGGGTTTTGTTGCGGGCCATTCTTTGTACGGCCCCTCTAATCTCGCTCAGCTCAATGTCCCTACCCAGGTCTTCCGCTTGTTCTTGATCCAGGTGCGGCAATCCCGGCCCCTCGAGGAAAGCGTCAATGTCCTCCTTTTGTCCTTCTAGTACGCTCTCGTAAAGCGTTTCATAATAGCCCTGAAATCTATCGAGGATTTCTGCCTAGGTATAGAGCATTTGACCCGTTCCATTATCTAGAGATAGGATCGGGGAGCCACGCTTGGTGGGATTAGCCTACCATGCCAGTAGTGTTCCAGCCTTGTCACCTTCGGAGTGTGCCCTCGATATGTAGGCATTATGATCAAAACTGCGGAGTCTCTCCACCTCTACTGCTACTGCCTCTCTAGCCGCGCACATCGCATCTTGGAGCTCTGGGTGACCTGGGCGTTTTCTCTCTATCTCACGCACTTTGCCCCCGCTTGATCTAAATCTGCTAGCAGCGCTCTGCGCACCCCTGCGTATTGGCCGATACACTGGCCCCGAACGACCACTTTGAAGGCGTTCCATTCCATTGCCCTGTATGTCGAGGTGCCGTCATTTTCCTCAAAATATTGCGTAATCCCTGTATCCAGTGCTGTTTGCAGCATTGGATCATCTAGCGTCTCCGGCCTCAGTCTCCACGTCGGGATACTCGATGTCTCAGGCATCCAGTTCAACGTAACCATCAAGGGATTGTGATCTGAAGTCGTTCTGGCTAGATATTCTGTCTTCCCTACCGTCGGTATTACCGATGGCGAGCACAGTACTGCATCCAGCCGGACATGTAAGTCGTGCAGACTAGATTAGTATGAGTAGTCTCTTTCCGCAGGGTGCTGCGTTCTCCAAGCATCTTGCAATTCCCACCTCTCCTGCCATTCTAGTCTACCTTTTGCTATGCGGCGTACTGGAGACTCTCTAAGCAAACCCTCCAGGATATCGCGATTTCGCGATTTGCCGCGAAATCGGCACTTTTGTCAAAAAGCGCGATTTTTACAAAAGTGCCCGCGAAATCGGCACTTTTGTAGAAATCGTGGCATTTTGACAAAATCCGCTATATCCTTGGGGGTCTGTTAGTTCTTTCCCGATACAAATCGCATTCTGTAGTGAGTTACTTTCGAGGATGTAATCACGAGTCATTTACTGCCTGCTTGAAACAAAGCATTCTTCGAAGAAAAACAATACCCTGAATCCAGCACTAGATGGCAGGAAAGAGCAAATATGAAATCTACAACACACGCTTCAAAGAATGCCTTCTTTGTCATCAAATGATTTGGCTTCACTGTTGGTGCAATTTCACGTTTCTACCGCAGGCTTCTCAAAGCTGCAGTTACATCAAGATTCCCCAGGCATGTTCCAAGGTCTGCTGGTGTTTTCAACCTTGAAATGCCTCCTATCGATAACGGTGCAAATGCACAATATTGTTCTGCGGGGGGAATGTTGCACTTTGGAAAGAGGTTCCCAGAAACCTCATGAAAACTAAATAAACCTTCAAATGAGCCGCGCCAGAAGACAAGATTTGAACATGGCTCGGATGCCCAGAATAAAAGAGGCACACATTTGATTACCAGAACTGTGAGCATTCGGTTTGCATTTTACTTTTTAAACATTGTTTACAATTTAAACGAATTCAATCAGTAGGCAATGAGTAAATAACACAGCAACTGCAGAGTGTATGTTGGGAAGTGTGAGCGGGCCAGGGAAAAAGCAAAAGGGTGGTGAGTCAGAGTGGGGGCTAGGGAGCCACGGGATAAGCCAGCCATGTGGAGACCACCCTGTGAGGTGGCGAGGGACTGGCAAAGAAAGAGCTCGTGCGAATCAGGAAGGAAGCACAGGGCAGGAGAAAGAGTGGGGTGGGTAAACAGGGTGGGGAAGGGAGTGACATCTGGTAAAGCAGAGAGTGCACTACTCAGTGCCAGTAGATTGCACAGTGCCCTACTGTTTACTGCCAGTGCTTGTGTTCACTCCAACCAAGTTTCTGTAGCACGTAGTAACACAAATGTTACCCTACTCTGAAATTTGTTGGGCAGAGTTTAAAACTACTACACACGTTGGCCCTGTGTGGTTGCAGGGCGAAGCTGTCAAGAAGGACTTTAGTTAATTCTCAAGACTCGATTACAAGGTAAACTTAGTAGCATCTGCCAACTCCCCCGTGGAGTTACTGATGTCAAGGGGTAACTGCATGTGGGAGGGACGCTGGGAGTCTCCTTATAAATCAGACATTAACCAGGAGGGTCACTAAGTCTGGTCCAGAGACCCCTGGTTAATCCTTATTTTGACCTGGTGTTTCACCGTTATTGTTTTCAGTTAACTAAGTGTGCTTACCAGTAATGTGCAAACTAAATCTCTGGGGCACAAACAGAGAACTAATGTAAAAGCAATGTTTCCTATGCTATAATGGATTTTTAAAAGGAAGAAAGAAGAAAATACACAAAAGAAAGACCTCTCCTTGTGTTATGTGACTGGAGATGGTATGGAACTAATGAGCCGATAGGCCCTGAGTTTCCGAAGAACAATTGCTACAATCTCACTCTGACTCTTACACACTGAATAAACCAAATATACATAGCTTCATGTTGTTAAATAACTAAAAAAACTAAGATATCTGTGTTTGTTGTAGGAAAAATGGGCAAATAAAATGCTGCAAAATTGCCGCTAAATTTCCATATTTATGCCGCTAAATTTCCATTTTTGTGCCGCTAAATTTGCTAATCCATGCCGCTATATCCTGGGGGGTCTGTCTAAGTGGTGGGTGAGACCTATCTAATGTGACATCAGTTACTGAGTTAAAGTCCCCGCCTATTAGTATAGGGCCTGCCAAGCAGTGTGCTAGCGTTCCTGATAGTTGAGTTAGAAAGGACAGCTGGTCAGTATTTGGTGCGTAAACACTACACAAGGCTATATCTTTCCCGCCCAGCTTCCCCTCTATCGCTAGGTATCTACCCTCTGGATCTATAAGTTGCTTGGTCAACTGGAAAGGAGTGCCCGCCTTGATCCAGATCAGTGCTCCCCTAGCGTACGCTGAGTATGTTGTATTAAATAGCTGTCCCCTCCATCTGCACTGCAATGCTATCCCTTCCTGCTTCGTCAGGTGCGTTTCTTGAAGCAATGCGATTTGAATCCCCCTGCGGTTCAGATAAGCGTGGATTTTGTGTTGTCTCCCCATTGTGTGCAACCCTCGCACATTCCAGGTCATGCATTTCACTGTGCCCTTGTTATCCATAGTCCCATGTAGCCTGATCCAATGTGCTGTAGTTCCCTGCTCCTTCATAGGTGTTGGTGTCCCTATAACTATTCTTCGACATTTCTCGCATATCCCCAACAGCAAAAATCAAAACAGTCAAACTCTTGAAAGAAACAATTCCAGGTTTTCCCCCCTCCCCCCCAGGACAGGTCCCAATAACGATCTATTAGTTCCCATCCAAACTTAGTGAAATAGTTTAACGTCCCTTAATTCACAGTTGTCACTGTGATGGCCTTAAGGGCCAGCGAGGTGTGGCTCTAGTCCGAAAGGCGACCACGCAATCCCTGCCCCCCGCCCTTGAGATCCCTCCCAGACATAGTTGCGGTGACCCATTACGTTTAGTGATAATAATGCGTGCTATCAGTTCCAGCCTCCCCTATTTACCAGCAGTGGCCTCCTCCTTGCGTGTCCGTGTCAGGCCTCTAATATTTCTTCCGACGTCTGAGGTGTCATTATTGGGCCCTTAGTGCTGTTGAATTCCGATAGGTCTGTTTCTGAGCCTGTGTTGTGGTCTCCTGAGTCCGTGCCCTGCTGCGATGGGGCTGTAGCAGTTCCAGATAATTCTACCACTGCCGTCAGCGCCGCTCTTCTCTCCTCATCTGTTTGAGACATCGTGGGTTTCCGAGGGCCCTGCCGCCGCTTGCGGATTCTCTGTGATTTCCGGGTGTGCGGTGGGTTCTTTGCTTCCTCCATTCGCTGCTTAGCTCCATCCGTTCCCTCTTTGTATAGTTCCCACCATGCCCAGGCATCCGTCGACGTGGGGAAGAAGTGCGTCTTGTCGTCTACCACCACCCTAAGCTTAGCCGGGAACAGCAGGGAGTATTGAATGCCTTCATTCCTGAGTTCGCGTTTGATGGAAAGAAAGGATGCACGTAATCTCTGAGTCTCATAAGTGTAGTCAGGGAATAGCGTCACTCTGCAGTTGTCCACTTGAAACGGCCCAGCATCGCGGGCCCCCTGGAGCAGCAGGTCCCTGTCTTTGTAGTGCAACAGTTTAATCACCACTGGACGGGGTGGCTGGCCCGTCCTAGGATGTCCGGCGGGGACACGGTGTGCTCGTTCTAGCGTGAAAAAGGGGGAAAGTCCCTCCGGTGCGATTTCGGTTTTAATCCAATTGTCCAGATATCCTACCATGTCCCCCCCCCTTCTTTTTTCTCCGGAAGGCCCACCAGGCGGACGTTGTTGCGCCTGCTTCTATTTTCGGCGTCTTTTGCCCTCCTCTCCAGTGATTAAATGCGGTCCAGGGCCTCCGCCATCTTCGCCTCCATCGCTTTTTGAGCCGGGGTCAACTCCTTCAGTGTGTCCTCTGTGTTCTTGACTCTATCTTTGAGTTTGGCATGATCCGCCCGTAGTAGTCCCAGTCTCTTCGCCACTTGCGCGATATCCCGTTGGAGGATGTCTTTCGTGGTTTCAATGGCTTCAAGGATTCGATCCTGCAATTGTTGGAGGTCCGAGGGTCCCGGGGTCACCTCTTCCTGTGTTGCTGGGGTGGCAGTCCCCTCTCCCTTTCTCTTGTTTTTCACCATTGTCACTCTCAATCTGACCGATTTCGCCTCCCTTCCGCGCTCGGAGGGGGGTTCCTGGTCGCCTGTGTGCGGTGCAGTGGTCTCCCTAAGGTGGCAGTCCTCCACCTGCGGGCGCGACTATCTGCGCAGTACGAGAGGTCCAGCCACCCAGGGGGCCGGTCAGTGCCGCTGCTTTTGTGCGCTCTCCCTGCTCAAGCGCTTCCGTCCTGGGTCAGGATTTACCCCCACTGCGATCACACAAGGGAGTTTTTCTAGTACTTCACTTCGGGCTAGCTCCACATGCGGGTGGGCGCCTGGTGTCGTGTTTACTCCCACGGTAGGGTCTGCATGCCATCCATAGGTTCTTGCGGCACAGGCGCCCCTCAGTTGGACTCCTTCAGTTGCCACCCGGAGCCCGTGTCGCTCCTCGTTTGTGCCTTGCTGCCGGTATTGGGGTGCAGGTCTGCTGAGCTCCTCCAATTCCTCCGTTCCGGGGCCCTGCCGAGTGGGCCCGCTTTGTCTTGTCTTGCTGGCGCCGCTTCCCCTCCAGGGGGCCGCTGTCTTCCGCAGGCTGCCTACAAGCCAGTTGTAGCGTTGCGCAGCAGTCGTCGTCCTCCTGCTGGGCGGGTGTCAAACCTCGGGGGACGGTTGTGATGGGGGCTCGGAAGTTAACTATGAGTCCATGCCCAGTAATAATATTTCCCGCTGGGTGGGCTCCGCTGCTTCTCCAGCTGCAGCGCACCACCGGGTTGTGTATCAGTTCTTACTTGGCATGCCTCACTGCCGATCTCCGGTCTCAGCCCAGGGGCTTATGTGCACTGTCCCAGTACTGTGCCCCGCTGTGTAGGCATGATCACCTGCAGTGCTTCTTAGTCGCCCTGCTATGCGTCCTGCTGCGCTCCGCTCGTACACGGCCCCTTGTCTTCCTGCGCTCCTATGGTCGCGCTCTGCCGTGTTAGTCCCTTTCTCCTCAGCTCCGCCGGCTCTATCGTCAGTCACGGCGTCCGCTCCAGCGTGCAGCCAGATTGCTTTGGCGGCGGTCCGGGTGCTCTACACGGAGGGAGTCGCAGCCCGCACCTGGCTTCTCCCTCGTTCACCTTTTCTTATGGTGCGATCCGCGGCCGCCATCTTTTGGAGTCCCGGCGGTGGTGGATGGTTGTGGGGCGGGTGTCAGAACGCCCCGCTCCGCTCTCTCCCCGTCTCCGCTCCCCCTGGCAGTTGCAGAGCTCTCGACTTCTCGAGTCTCCCGCAGTGGTCTTGCCGCGTTGCTCCCGATCTCGCTGGGGGTTAACTTCGGCGAGCTCCGGTTTTTGTTGAGTCCGCCATCTTTGGGTCGTCTTGTCTGGCGATCGCAGGCACTTTTGTTGCCGAGGCAATGCAGCTCTTCTTGGGAGGTATCTTCCACCCTCCGGGTGCTGCCTGAGGTTTCCTTTGATGTCCACTCGTGACTTTTCGCGTTTTTATGGGTCTCTTCCACGGTTATCAGGATAAGAAAGGGGATCAGGCACGGAGCTCCGGGCTAACGCCGCCATTCCCTTTGGCGTCCAAGCCACGCCCCCCCTTACACTGCTCCCATGAATCAATCTGAGAGTACTAACTTAATTATTATCCTCCAAGTTTAAATTCCTTCACTTTTACAGAACGTGTTAACATTTTCATTTTTACATTATGCTCCTTTATTTGTATGCATGTTATTAATCTTTTAATGTTATTTAATTTTCTAAGCAGTCACAGACTTCCAGAATCTTTGTGGACCCTCAGTGATACCCGTACCACAGGTTAAGAACGACTGGCCTAGAAAGCCCTTTGGCCCACCACTGCCACATCTCACCCCAAGAACGCTCTTTAGACCCTTCAATGATTTGTAGGAAATTGCTGCATTTTGAATGGTCAGTCTTGTAATGCCTAATTTCTCAACACTGTCAAATGATCCTGATTCATTGAATCATGATCTAGGAGGTTACACCTACAGTTGTCCTTTTTCTTGCACACAGAATTTCAACTTGAGTGTGCAAATATGGTTCAGAATGTGGCCTCTGTTTCTATAACTATTCATTGTATCGTTTTCAAATAAATCCTAGTTATATGATATTTACTAACATCTTTGCTTCATTTCCTGAGCTCTGTACCTTTCCACCTTCGACCTACTCATGCATGTTGAATAATGGTGTTGGCACTCAAACCCCCAATTAAAAGACAATAGTCCTTTCACCTCTTTAAAGCTTTAAAGTTACATTTTTTTACGTCCTACACAATACATAAGAAAACCATTCTGGTACTTAGTAATTGTCGTGCTCTTTATCATATTATCTTACCCATTATTACTTTAAAACATTGATTAGCCATGTGTGTTCACAATCCAATGAATTTTAGAGTATAGATTCTTCTGTTGTTGGAAAATGGTGTAGGCATGCATTTTTCTGTATTCTGTGTATTCTCTATGCATAGGCCACACCTATTAACTTTATCAATGCTTGTTTCTTTAGCCATTTGTAACATTACCACTTCTACAAAGCTAGACTTTACATGCAAAGTTTAGTGTCATCATAACTATGTTTTGTGTGTGTGTTTGAGAGAATTTTAAACTTTTCTTTGAATGGTTTCCTTCATTTTATTCTTATATAGGTTGGACCACCAGTTACAAGACATTGTGTACAAATTAGTTGTTAACTTGGAAGAGAGTAAGTTCTAATTTCTTGTTCAAATTGTTGTAATTGAACATAATTGTACAGGTATAAATAAACAAACTACAAGGGAGTAAAAGCACTTGTCTGCAGAGCTAACCACACTGAGTTTCATAAAATCCAATACACTGTCATTTCTGTTATTGTATTATTGTTTTTTGTTTACCCGAAATATATATATATATATATATATATTGTCAAATACCAACATTAGTATTTTGTATTCGTAGTCACAGGAATGATTTTTGTGGTTCATGTGCAAACTCAGTCTCAAAAGCACTCCGAGGAATTAAAGTCACATGAACATACTCCGATATGAAACTGTGTACGAGACAAATCCTCCCCAAAGGTTTTCCTCAGTCATTTCTGGAAATACTGTTATGTACAGTGATTCTAGGAGAAAATATCCGTGAAGTTACACTGGAAAACAGCATATGCTTAAACAGTCTCTCTCAATTCTAATCCATGCTCTGTCACATTCTCACATCCAAACATACACAATCCAGTATACATAGACACCCTGCCATAAGCTCTAAAATAAGCCTAAAGCAAAACTGTAGTCCCAGTAGAGAACCTCAACCTTCTTTCTCATATCTTTCACTCACTCTCAAAACTCCCTACTCAACCATATTCTAATTGCACATCTTTTCCTGTCCTTTCCAGTACTTTTCATGGTTGCTGATACACAGCACGTCTTTCATCCTCTTGCTTGGGTACAGAGACCCCCTATTTAATCTCGTACTTAAAAAAAGATACTTTTTTGCACCATGCCAACAGTCAAAATCTCATTTGTGCACCTCTTGCTTATTTATCACGTTACTCAGATTTCTGTCTACATTGTTTAAATACCGATTCTCTTCATTTCAATGAAACTAATGGTGCGACACCACTAACTCTATGATGAGTAGTTCCGTGAACTCATATCCAATCACAAAGGCTTTTTTAGGTCTCGCCTGTCGATGTGCATGCGCATCGAGCTTGCGAGACTATGGGGGCTTATCCACTCTTTAACCAACTTGCAAGGAATCGTGGCGATTCCTTGCAGTGCACGAGAAATTTAAGCTCAATGCGCATGCGCGTTGAGCTTAAAAGCGCGTGCACATGCCCCCAGCCGCCTACCTTGCCTACTCTCTCTCTCACTGCCTCCCCCAGCTCCGCCCCCTCACTTCTTGATTGCACGGCCGCTAGGCCGTGCCTCCGCTACTCTCCTCCCCCCTCCTCCTCCTACTCTGCCTGCCGTGTCGCACCTCTCCCCTCTCCGCCCCCTGCACACTGGCCTGAATTGTACCGAAGACTGGACCTCCCAGATCTAGGCTACAGCGTTGTCCTGCTTATTGGAACTTTTCTTTTATGTCCATTGGTGTAACTGGACAACTACTGACTTTTGGAAAGCTGTACATGACTCTGACTGGTTATTTTCAATTTATTCATGGTTTTTCTTTCTACTACGATTTTCACCTTATCAGGTTCACTGTAAATTGTTTTTTTTCAAATTACTAATGTCACTCAATTATGACATTGCCTAAATGTTGCTTGGCCCATTTGAAATTGTTCACTGCGTGATTGTGCACTGCGGTATCTCGAATTGCACCACTCTTACTCTTAGAGCTTCCAAGCTCTTTCTTCTGTATGCCCTCAATCCATATTGTGGACCCCTTGGCTCCAGTTCCCTCAAGAGGGCCGCCGCAGACGCTCTGCATGCACCTTTGGTCTGTCCATATATTGTTTCATTACACTCCCAACCCAAAATGGCCGACACTTTCTGCCGCGCGCCCATTGGTCATTTGCTTCCATGTGACCGCGAGCGGCTTTCTTATTATGACAACACATTGCTGAGGGCGTATCGTGAAGATCTCTCACGCCTAGCAAGGACCCCCATTGCGGACCTGCAATTCTTCCTGTGGGGTAAGCCCTTATAGATGCGCGACATATTCCAGGCTCCAGACATGCTTTATTTATTTGAACCCGCCTTCAATTTTTATGTGTCAATTGTTTATGTGCACTTTCCCTTCCCGCAGATTATCCATCAAGGGCACTGTTCCCGCTGGTAAGCTCGTTTATTAGAGCACCCTTTTTTCACTGCACACTCGGTAATTGATACCCCAGTTCACTCTCCCCTCTCTCCCCACAGACGTCTTTAATACTCCCCTTGGCCCCACCTCGTGGTAAGTTTTTTCCGCAATAATGGCAGCCCCTTTTTTGGGCAATATGACCGTAATTAACTGTCTAATTCCTTTCCCCTTAGACACTTGTTATACTTTGCATACAGCGCTGAACTCCTCTCAGCTTCATTCCACCGGTAAGCCTCTCTCACGGTCCCTTACTCCTGCACTCCTTTAGAGTCCTTCACTTATGGCTAGCAATGTTGCATTCCAAATGCTATAGGTGTCACATTCGCAAAAGTTATAACTATTGGCATTGTAAATGACAAAGCTATCAATTTAGCTATTTTAAAAACCAACAAATAAATAAAATATTTGTCATTTACAAGACCAATAGCTCCAACTTTTCTAATGCGAGACCTGTTGCATTTCCAATGCTTGTTTATTTTGAGGTCAAGTCATTCGCCAGAGCTAACTGGTCACTGTATGTCACCATATGATTTGCTATTTTAACAGGGCCATTGGGCTGCGGTTTCCAAAAAGATTGATGGCTTTTTGTAAAGAAACTCCCACATCATTGCCTGGCTGAATTCTCAGTGACTAAAACTTTAAGAATTCCATGTTCTAAAAATAAAAATGTCAATTTCAACACCTTCTCAAGCGCGACGCCTCGTGATGGCTTCAGCTCTGCTTTGCGGAACGCAATGTGGTGCCGGACTGTGAACAGATTCTAATGATCACAGCCTGGGTGCATGTGTGTTATGTGTATTTGTACAGTGCCCTATCACCCTTGAGAGTATCCTAATGCCGAGCAGGTATGTGCTAGCCCAGCTTGTGGTAGATTGGTTAATTGAAATGACAGGTCTTCAGAGTCTTGTGGAATTCAAGAAGAGAGGAGGAGGCTCTTCTGTGGAGTGGGAGGCCTTTCCACGCTTTAGGTGCAATGTAAGAGAACACCTGGCCCCCTGATCTGGTACAGTGTATGCATGGGAACCATGGAGGCATAGCACATGCTCATCCCTGTCTTCAAAGCCAATAAAAGACTTTCTTTACCTTGGCAATTATCCAGCTTCCATATGCCTTGCATCCTCGTTGGTTATGGCCGTCAGCTTTTAGGAGAAAGCAGATGTTTTTTTACTCGCACTACTGAACTTTTATTTCACTGTGCACAAAACCATTGTTGATGACTTATTGGAGGGAGCCTTCGTTTTGCAATATATCCCAAGCTGAAATATTATGCCTTTGGATCCTGTTGTGTCTTTCTTGCTTAATTTCCCAGTTTAGATACAATTTCCTTAGACTGACATATGTGTACCTATGTGCTTCTCCTGATTGGATATCTCTTCTTCCCGGTTGTCCGCTACCTGGACCAGGTGCATGACAGGTGCACTGGTCTCTAAGAGGAGCTCTGGGTGCCTGGAATAACCATAGCAAAGTCATTATTGTTATTCCTTTTTCTCGTACAGCCCATGGCACCCCTCTCTGCCAGATCGCCTCGTCTCTTTTGAAATCCTCCACATACTGACTGTCATTCATATGGTCCCATCCCAACCTAGCAATACTGTACTCCAAACCTTAACACTAATCCCTGTGCACTACACTTATTTGAGATTTAGTGTTCTTGGTTGAGATATGTTATCAGTTCCTGTGTCACCTTGCAATCTGGGTGAGTAGTCTTACTGATTGCTATGACCTTTTTTTTGTCTGTAGTACCGATATTGATTGCGGCAGTTATAGAGCAATTAAGCAGATATTTTACTGACATGATGGCTATAATACAGGCTTATCGCCAACTAAATATGATTTTATTGGACCACACCTTGATGAAGTTCCTCACACAGGGCCAAGTGGGGTTCCACAATTGAACATTCTACACCCACCACCCATGCTGCTATGGTATAGTCCACCTCTATCAAAAAGATTTTCTGTCATTCAAAACACAATGTTGGTTGCATTTCATGGGCAAACAAACAGTTTTTACACTGCTCAAGTTAAAGTGGTTGTCAGATCCACAGGGGATTGGGTGGGGCGGGGGCTAACTGGGCCTCAACTGTGGGGCTTGTCAGGGAGGCAGTATGGGGATGCTCACAGTAGCGCAATAAACTATTGTCCAACCTAGGGCTTTTCTTTCAAGAAAGTAAGCACTTTCACACACACTAGAGTGTAAAACTACACACTAACACAACCAAATACAATTTGGTGTCCCCGGGCAGTTTTGGCCAGTGAAGTACCTCTGTCTGCTATTACCCAGAGTGTCCTCACTCCACCCTCTCCCCAGTCCCTTCCAGAGGTGGTCCCTTTCCTCAGGGTAAGCGGTATAAGTGAGATTAGAGCCCCGGTCCGGCTAGTGCTCAGCCTTGAATTTCTTACCACACAGGGTGAATGCACAATCTAACCTCTACCACAGCACGATTGGCCTTTCTCTTCCAAAAGGGGGTGCATCAGCTGGTAGCTTTGTTGGTATGCTCCTTAATAGCTACTGGGGCGCTTGCCTAGCAGGTTCAAAGTTGACACTCCTAATTCATCACATCGTCTGGGGCTGCTGTTGAAGTCCTACACATGCTGGTGGTTCTGGTTATGATGCCTAACGCAGTGACCACGTTTTTGGTGCAGATTTAGCCATGCACTGGCAGATACTTTTGTGACTATATAATCACGCATAGGCCGATGCACTGGTGAAGATACAGCCACTCAGAGGCTGATACTCAGAAGTTGATATAGTCATGCACAGGTTTATGATTTTCACTGGCAATCACCGCCCTGATCAGGTCTCTGCAAGAAGTCTTGGTCTTCGCAGTTCCTACCCAGAACTGCTGCAGTGAGACTGCAAGCCCATCACATACTAGGGCCCACACATTCCTATCCTCAGTCTTTTTCTTTTGGATACGCTACAGACAGACACCAGGGGCATGCTGCTCCTCACCCATCCTGGAGAGTCACTCCTCCTGCAGTACTCTCTTGCTTCTTCACTCTCCCACCAGATAGGCTGTCAGGCAGGCACAATCTCTAGTTGCACAGCCTTCCTTCAATACTCTGCGGACTGCTTTATTCCTTGGCTATGGAGGGTTTGGAACTGGAAAAACAACTAGAATAGTGAATTCCCACTTTTATGCAGCCAAATCAGACAAAAGATGTGTATCCACTGGCTGCATTTTCAGCACCAATTTGGGGTGGGTCTCTCCAAGTGTTCTTTCCAAGCTGCTTTCAACACCTCCTTTGTGTAGAGTGATGCTTCTCACAGCAGGGTAGTCTCCAGTCTGGAGCGTTCACAAAATAAAATGCAAAAAGAGATTTGAAGTTCTGCACCTGTCTGTTATCAGCTATCTGAAACTAATCAGGAAAAGCCTAAAGATTGGGCCTCACATTGGACAGCAAATTCTGCAGTTCCACTCCTCACCGTTACCTTCTACCAAATGGCATAGTTAAGTAATCAGCAGATCTTTGCCTTGGAGAAGGCCAAATCGATTTTCTAAAGGATCCCGCTCCTCATTTCAGTATCTAGGACCCATCCTTCCATCCTTAGTTATGTCAGCAATGACACTTCCATCCCTGGGAAAACAAACATACCTCCATCTTATACAAAGGCCGGGACTCAGGTACCCATAATGTATCCCACAGTATGCATGTACTAAGCAGGCTATACACACACACAAACATACATAACATACATTTAGGGTATACGAATTCACAAAACATGGCATGCTGCCACTAATGCTTTATGTATTAACCCACAACAGGAGCAGTAGTCCACTGCCTGTCATGCTTGGTGTGCCCCTTCGGTTCACAGGGAAAGTGTGTGATCTTGTCTATGTCAAGCGATAACCCTAGGCGTCTGCACATACCCTAGATTAGCTTGATGCTATGACCAAAAAACAAGAGTCAGGATACCAGATACATTTGGGCACTAAGGGTGGAGAACACTACTGTACACCATGCGGGAGACATTCTGGACCCAACAGTGGTATTTAGTATTGCACATCTGTGTTGGATGCTCTTGCATGGACTAATTCATATTTATATCCTAAACATGCAATTACATAGGACTAGGCTGTTTTTAGCCAATAATTCTAGAACATGGTTTAACTCCTGTATGACAACTAGCCAAAGGAATGGAAGGCAATAATTTGAAATAAGGTAACTGATTATAGTTCCCTGAATTCTACAGTTGAGACCACTTACTTGTGATGTCTCTCTGTTTTAAGAATCAGAAATTGCTGTTTTCCACTGTGGTCTAATTAACTAAAGCAAGCTCTGGCACAGATCATGCCAGTTTCTGAAACCATTTCAGAGTGAATTGATATTGCAATTGGACCATCATTTGTAGGAATACAACCCCATATCTCATACATTCCCTGAACCATGCCAATTCCAAACCATGTTCCAGCCTCATTATGCCAGTCCACACCCTACCTGGCGATTTCCGAGTGGTATTCTGGTTCTTCTGGTCAATGAAGAAAAAATGAGACAATGACACAATATCCTTTGTTTTTTATTCTGAAAAGAATAGCCATTTTATGTCAGTTGCCCACTTCCTTGGATAGGACATGGAGTTGAGGATGCTTCCTGATGCCATCCTGTGCTTCCCCCTGCATGGAGCTACCCATCTACTTGTAGAAGTACTTGTTGATTCCGGTGGAGTTAGTAACTGTACTTAGAGCGTTTTGCTAAAGAACATTCTTTCCCATTATTGATAAAAGAACAACTTGAGATAGCATACTTTGTTGATACAGCTCCAAGCATTTATGAGTAGATAGTGAGAACACCATCTGTAGCTTCTGATAGCACACAAGAACTAAATGGTGCAGACTATCTGAATATTTTAGAATGTAAGTCTTGTGGAAGCTCAGTTTCCTATCACTATATCATTTGTGTGGCTGTTTCATTTACATTATATTAAATCGGCCCGTACCACACAGCAAAATGTACTTCTTCTCATGTCGTGAAGACATTGTATTGAAGCGATATGTTAACAAAAACTTACAATAAGTTTCATTCTTACTACAACATCTCAACTGGGGCTCATTTGATTGTCATGAAAAGAAAGCCAGAGACGTGTCTGTATTAATTACAGCAAACTAAATTAAATCACAGTTAGAATCGTTATCTGTCACCCTTATTTTCAGACTTGAGTGACTCCGTGCAAGTCACCCCCATCTTGACCAAAATGAAAGATGACTTTCAAAGCAAAGTATGTGCATTTCAAACACATTGTCCTGCCATTTGGATCTAGCAACGCCGGTGCGTTTGAATATCTGATCAATGATATACTCCAGGATTTGACTGACATACAAGTGGTTGTGTACCTAGACAATATTTTTAATTTAATGCCATTCCTGTAAAGAACACTTCACTCATATACAGTCTTTTCAGGGCTACCTGATCATTAGCTTTATGCAAAAAGTGAAAAGTGCACCAATCCATACAGATCAGCTGGAATTGTTCTCAATGGTGTGGCTAATTTTGATACGCTGGAAGATTTGAAACCCTTCTTAGGATTCTCTACTCTTTAAGGGAGAGGGTTTTATTCTCACATCATTACCCCTTGACATGCCTAACTAAGAAAAGTACTCCCTTTCAACGGGGTTCTGAAGCAAACCCATGCTTTTGAGACATTAATAACTGATTTTTGATCTGCTCCAATTTTGATTCAACCCAGTTCCGAGAAAAACTTTGTACTGGAAACAGATGGATCCAATACATTACTGTGAGCCAGATTACCATAACAAGGAGATGATAGAACATTTACCCCTATAACCCATTATCACGCACTGTGTCAGCGCCTTAATTAAATTATGCCATCTATGACAAAGAGCTCTTAACAAGGAAGGATTTATTCATTGGCATTACTATATAGAAGGATTGTCCCAGCCTACGCAGTTTGTGAAGAATCATAGGAATCTGACATTCTGATATTGTCAATGTACTTGAGCCAACATCTTGCTCACTGAGAACTTTCATCTGCTTGTCTTGACTGTTTCACAGTCTATTGACCAGGATCCAAATATGGAAACAAAGATGCGCTGCATCTACTTCATCCCACAAACTATTCACTAGAACTATTGGCACTCCTCAGACTGTTGATCTATCTATCAGCAGTGCATAAATCGACTTGGAAGAGAGGATCAATGAGAAAGTTACGTGATTAGTTTTTTCACAGCTATTATCCGACCCAGACCTCTTCCTAGAGAGAAACCTAAATCCTCATGCGCCATACCAAGAGGACTGCTATGTCTTTTGAAATGACCTACTGACTCCTGGCAAGTGCTTAGAACATTTACTTTCCACCGACAAGTGTACCGTGATTTGGGTTGTACTTGACACACTTACCAAGTTGCAATAACTTTGATGCCTAGGATAATCCCAAGCTCTTAATTAGTGTCTTTGTTGCTATGTCATGTATATCGACTACACAGACTGAAGCTATTTTTTCTGATAGACTGCAGTTAATTGCTGTTTTGAAAAGCTATCTCCAGACTATCGGGCACCCAGGTCTGATATTCCACAGGCTTCTATCCTTGGACTGATTGGCATATGGAATATATTTATCAAGTCCTTGAGCAATACCTAAATGTTTTTACCTGCAGGTCTAGTAACTTGACTACACTACTCGACCTAACTGTAAAGTACTTGACCCTTGAACTGGCTTCATCCCGATTGTAACTGAAAGTAGAGAGAGCCAGGCACTGCTATTAGTAAATTTCAGTGGAAAGGTAAAAGGTTTGTAGGTGCTCTCAGGTGTCGCCCATCACTCTGGGCGAGTGTGAATAGATCGAAATAAGTGTGGCCAATGGATCATTGGATACATCCCTGAGGCACTCAATATGATATTGTTCAAAAACAATTAAATGAACAGTCTTAATTCTTTGTCCATATGGTTCTTTTTATTTCTTTGTTATTCCATCATTGGTATTGTTTTCATATCCATATGACGTGATATTTCCAAATAAGTCTTTCACTTTCACAAATGAGACATTTTATAATCCGCTCCAATGCATTTCGGGCCACCGCCCTTCATCGGGGAGCATCTACAACAAACAGTCCCACATCTGGACAAATCCAGAATGGAAAAATAACCTAAAGATGTACGGCAGGTATATCGACGACCTGTTTATTCTTTGGAACAACACACGTCAGAATTTGGAACAGGCGTTATTAACCCTCAATGCGGCCAATCCACGAATACAGTTCACCTGGACAATAGACTCTAAGACCATTACATTTTTGGATGTACAAGTCACCGTACAAAACAACAAAATAACAACTGATATCTTCCGTAAACCGACGGATCGTAACAACATGTTACACTACAACAGTTTTCACCAACCCTCCCTAAAAAAACATTTACCGAAATCACAGTTGATGAGAGTCAAACGCATAACATCAGATCCGGATCTATCAATAATGAGAATGGAGGAAATGAAAGACCGATTCAGAGACAGAAAATACCCGGAAGAAATTCTAACACAAGCTACTAAAGATGTGGAGAAATTAAACCGACATACTTTGTTACACTCTACGACAAGAAAACAAAAGAGTGACCGGATGGTCATCGTGTCAAAATATTCTAATGCTACCTCTGAGTACAAAAACATAATAATGAAACATTGGCCAATGTTAGTGTTAGAACCGGACTTCAAAGACATGTTTAAAGATAGACCAATTTTTGCCCACACTAGGAGCAAAAATCTGGGTGAAATATTGAAACAACCTACAGACCCCAACACTATTGCTAAAGGAACGAGACCATGCAATAATTGCAATAACTGTCACAGCATTATACCAGGTAACACTATAACCCATCCCATGAAAGGAAATAACATTAAATTACAAGTGACAGCAACATGTGACTCCAACAACCTGATATACCTCCTCAAATGCCCGTGCGGCAAAGTCTACGTTGGAAAGACAGAACGTAAACTAAAGACTAGGTTGAACGAACATAAATCCAACATCCGCACTCACAATCTCAAATCATCAGTTGCAGCTCATTTCTTGGAGATGAACCACAATATCTCTCAGCTGAGATTCATGGCATTGGAAATTATTCAGAAAAAGGAAGGCAGAGACAATAATAAAATGTTACTACAACGAGAAAATCACTGGATTTATAAACTGAATGCGACTAAGCCTGCGGGCTTAAATGAACGCGTGGAATTTGCATGTTATCTATAAACTATAACCAAGGCAATTTTTTGCCTTTTGTTCTGTTCTGAACCCAGCTCGTGTATGCTCTTTTCACCTTATTCTGAATTGTAAATACTTCATTGTTCTTTTTCATTACTAACCCGGTTTACTTTACACGATGTTTTATTTTAATTTTATTTTTTTAATTTAGAGCTTTATTTAATCACCATCGCATTGCATGCAACCAAAACATCGTAGTCTGTCACCTAGATCTATGAGGGACGACTAGTCCTTCCTTAATGTTCACGGTTAATGATCATATGACCCTCACAAAACATTGGCGCGTTTACACACACATCGCGAATAGCCGTCTCCGGCGCCCGGGAAGATTTGAAACATCATTCAATGTAAGTAAGCCTGAAGCGATACGCATTTAATGCGCGCAGTCACTTGGGTTAACCTCCGTTTGTAACCTCCGCTTGGGACCGTTTAACCAGTATTTTTAATACCTTTCCGGATAGACACCGCGTTTATACTACGTTACCGCTGCCTGAACAGCATGCCTTTACCTCCGTCTTAACGTTCTTACGTTTTTGGTATCTTAAACTAAGCACTTTTCTTCACCATTAGGACATAACGTCATACCCATCACAAAAAGCACACGTTGGTGTAAGTTAAATATGGGGCTCTTTATTTTCGCCGGTTTTCTAGAACGTATTGTTATGCTTTTCAATGCTTTTTTAATTATTCATTGGAATAAGGATTACACCTAAATACCGTTTTGTTGTAGATGCTCCCCGATGAAGGGCGGTGGCCCGAAATGCATTGGAGCGGATTATAAAATGTCTCATTTGTGAAAGTGAAAGACTTATTTGGAAATATCACGTCATATGGATATGAAAACAATACCAATGATGGAATAACAAAGAAATAAAAAGAACCATATGGACAAAGAATTAAGACTGTTCATTTAATTGTTTTTGAACAATATCATATTGAGTGCCTCAGGGATGTATCCAATGATCCATTGGCCACACTTATTTCGATTCATCCCGATTGTCACACAGCTCACTTTACAAAATCGTCTAACTTAAATCACAGACAGAAAAGTAACTGTAGGAAGACAAACTGACTTTTGACCTCTGTCTCTGAAACCAGAGAAATGTGACAAGATAACAAGATTGAAAGGCATCTTTATTGCTCATTCACTTTGTGAGCAAGCAGAACACCTGTTGTCAGCTCGCCAGAACAGGCAAGTAGGCATTAAAAATAGCTTGTCCTGATTAATCTGGCACGTTATTGAGAGTGGTCGAGTGGATTTTTCGAGCCCTGAGAACTTAGTCTAGATTGCACACACACCATGTCTTCTCTACCTATCAACTGCTTAACCACCTCACACCAGATGTCCTTGCCAGAGTCCATTTCTACTAAGTAAAAGAGGAAGTACTATCAGTGCCTTGAAAACTGGACAATATAACTTTCCACTGCAATAATATAGCACTTTTTCAGGTCATCTCTTCCCTCACTTTGGAAAAATAGCCTAAATTCAGGGAGCTGGTGGTGTACCTATGGGACAAGAAAATCTCTCATCTCTGGGGGTTGAAGCTTTTGTTGACTATTGTAAAAAAGCAGGTTGCCGTGCGGATGCTGCCGATGCTTGAGTCCTCCTTAAGCTTACCCCCTCCCCGGAAGACAACAAGAAGACACCTGAAACTCCCAGCTTTAAGACCGCACGCAGGCTGGCAGCTAGCATCCTCAAGGAAGTCGAGCAGGAGGTTGAAGAAATCAGTACAGTGGTGCAATTGGAGCCCCGATGTGTCGTTGGCAGACAATGACTGATGAAAGGACACACAAACACTACATCAAGGCTGAAAGTCCTTGCTCCTCTTAGGCGCTCCAATCATATTTCAAGATAGACTGAAGGCTGACCTCTAGCCACTTTTATGGCTTTGCTACCTTGCTTCAGTGTACGAGACTGTATATCCTTTCTACAATGGTGGGTCCGTGACACTTGCAGCTTGGAGAGCTGATGTGTGGTAATCAGTCGTTGTGGTTACTCCAGTTTCTTGTTCATGTCTCTGTTGGTTTGTTTACACTGTGTTTATTTTGTTAACTCAGACGCAGACCATGGGATTATTGTTTGTTGTGTTGCACCGCTTGTATTTTAAAAAGAATGGTCCACAGACCGTGTTTCGGCATCAGTGATGCATCCTCTCTCAACCAACTATGCATCAGCTTAATATAGTCTCTTTAAACAAACAAGAGCTAAATTTACCCATGAAATAGAAGGCGCTGTTGAAATGTCTCCAGGTTGAAGACATTGATATAGCCATGCTTCAGGAAACTTTAGGCATGCTTCAGGAAACTCACTTGCTATCCTTCAACACCAAGAGCCTTTGCTCCTATTGGTTCCCGTCGCAGCTTTAATGATCTAGTCCTACCAAAACCAAGAGTATTTCATGCTTGTTTAAGTGTAATTAAGCCATTAAGATCAGTCAGAAATATGCGGACAGGGACAGCATGCTGGTTGACCTATGGAGTCAACTAGGTATACACACTATCACCATGTTCTCTATTTATGGAACTAATTAAAACAAAGACAAGTTATATAACTCCATACAGTCGCTGATTGTGGATTTTACCAGGGGTGATTTCAATACGGTTTTAAATCCCTTGATAGACCGGTAAGTTGCGCATTATAACATTTACCATGTCCCTCAGATGCTATTGCAAGTCCTGACAGACTTGCAGTTATTTGATATTTGGTGTGAAACCCAAGCGGAGGGGAACGGTTATACCTTTTATTCAAATGTCAATAAAACCAACACAAGAATAGATTTATTTCCTGTTACCTCGATTGCTTCAATTGCGGTTCATGGAAACTTCTGTAAGCACATAGGTCCTCTCTGACCATCCTTCAGTTTTCCTCCTACTAGCCACGTACGTGTGTCCACAGTCCAAACATCTTCCTGGTACGCCAAAGTCGCCTTTCTCAACCCAGCCCTGTGAGATTTGATACAAGAGGCCCTTGAGAATTACTTCAAGGAAGATGACACCTGTGAAGTCTCCTGCACTACCCTGTGGGACGTGGCTAAAACAGTGCTAAGAGGTGAATTAATAGCCCACACAGCAATGTTTACCAAATTGGCCAATGCTAAAAGATTAGCCCTCAAGGCCCAGTTGACCCAACTGGAGGCCCAACACAACCATTTCGGATTGAATAACGTGTATACACAGCTGAGACAGTTTTGGGGAGAGGTAGAACAGCTATATAGGGCTAATGCAGCACAACAACTGCTATATCTCAACCAAAAGTATTACAAAAAAGGACACAAGGCCAATAGGTTATAAGTTGAGACAGAAACAGACCTGAAATTTCTACCATTAAAGATGACCCAAGGACCATCCTAGAGAGATTCAACTGATATTCTCAACCCTTTTATGGCTTTTTACCCCTCTTTATACCAGGCACACCCTACAACAAGCACAAATCAGGAGCGTTATATTCAAGGATTTTCTTTCCCTCACTTAAACCATACCTTGCTGCATAAACTTGAAGATCCTATTACACCTGAGGAGGTAAAGATAGCTATCCATAACTTGAAATCAAATAAAACTCTAGGGCTGGATGGGTCTCCATGTCCTTTTACAAAGTCTAAATGTGAACTGTTTGTGGAGCCCTTGGCAGGGGTGTTTAACTCCTTTCTCCTTACTAAGTAAGTTGGTCACCCCTTCCATGGGGGATTCGGCGGTTATGCTTTTATTGAAACATGGCAAGGATCCTACGGCTTGCTCATCCTAACGACCTATTACATTGAAAAACTTTGATGTGAAAATATTTACCTCTATACTGATTTCTCAGCTGCATACAATATGGCCACTACTTTTATCGAGCGCTAGTCGGCATTTGTCAAGAATAGACAGGCTAGAGACAATGTGATATTGGGGGTCAACATTTTCGATATAACAGAGCTGACCAAGTGTAAGACTATCTTTCTCTCACTTAATACAGAAAAGGCTTTTGATAGCTGACTGGCATTACCTCTGAACACTACTCACAAAAACTCGGTTGGGCCCTCACACGATTACTTATGTACTGTCCAACTATGTCACTCCTGTGTCCTGAATTAAAGTAAATGGAGCTCACTGTTATCTAACCTCTCAAAGTAGGGGAACTAGGCAGGGTCGCTCCCTGCCCCCTTGGTATTTGTATTAACGAATAAACCATTGGTCCACCGATCGAAAACAAATCCTAATATCTGGGTGAATTGAGGTTGATGGTGAGTAGCATATAGTGGCTTTAATTGCGGATGATGTGTTGTGCTTTTTGACGTGTCCCAATACATCCCTCACATTCCTTTAAGACGAATTGAGACAATTTGAAGTGGCCTCAGGCGTTCGTATACATCATCCAAAATCTAAGGGCATAGGGGTGGTGGACTCGACGGACATTTTCCTGTCTTTTTTGGGCTTCGTATGGAAAGGCACACCTAAACAGCATCTAGGCATGTTTCTCACTAAATCTCACTAATACAGTCAACAGCCTCTTCGAAGGCAACATACCTGCTGTGCTCAAAGCTCTGTTGAAGGATCTATACCATTGAGGCAGACTAGAAATTTCCTGGTTGGGCTGCATGAACTGTGTTAAAATGAATTTCTGGACTTGGGTAATGTCAGGGGTTTGTTAATGAGTCTAGAGAGACCTTGTATATAGTTGAGCCATTTAAAGGCCTCTTTGAACAGAAAATATAACAGCCTCTGTAACATAAAGTTTTCTTTAAATCAATCAGAATCTAGTCATCACTACAGTACTTTGGAGAAGTGCCAACCCCAGACACCGTCTAAAAAAATGCACATCATTAATGGAAATTGATCCCTGATTCTTCAACAAAATCAGTGCACGGTCTTATTTTTTATCTGCCCTCTTGGTATCTACAGTTGTAAGTGGTAGGGTCAGTTTTCACAACCATGAAATCTGTGGTGGTAAGTTAATAGTAGGGAATCAGTCCACTGATGGATTATGGTCCCCTTTGTCTTAAATCGTAGTTACTAGGAGCAACGCTGCCAGTCCTTATAGATGACTTTCGTAAGTCTCTCATCTAAGTTCTTAAACACGTGGACTAAAATATTGTTTAGGGATTTAAACAAAGTATCTATGACGATAGTCATCAAAGTTTACACATTGTACTGAAATTAATACCAGATGACTCAGAAAGGGCACCGGGCAACTGTCTTGATTAAATGGCACAGGACTAACCAAATCCAATACAGTAGCCTGATGTATTTCCGTTGTCACCTTGACTTATCTCTCCTCACCCTTTAAGGTTGCTAACAGCATTAATAGCATCATTTAATTGAAGCTCTGAGTTATCAATCTCAATCAATTTCCTCATTTGGGCTCCAGCAACTTTAGCCAGGAAGGTATCCAACAGCAATGATGAAGATTTCTGTTTCTTACTTTTACTGGCCATTTAGTTTGTTCTGTTCGCTCTTTCAAGTCAGTCCTTGCTCATATGCATGTTTTTTGTATGTTACTAAAGTGTTTTGACTTTGTGAAACATAATGTGCTCTGTATTTGAAATGGCTTAGTTGATAAACAATTTGCATTTTTGTTTTATTTCAGGAGAGAAAAATCGAATTCATGCTTTCTATAAAGAGAGAGGACTAGAAGTGCCAAAGCCTGGTAAATGGATCATTGTTTGTGTCATTTTGGAAGGGTGGCACACAGTAATGCTACAAAAATTCATGTCATGTGAAATAAATAATGTATGCTGTATATTCAAAAGCAGTTCCCTTTTGGTGTCAATTCACCTAAATCATAGGTGTAGTTAAAAGTGACCTTACACACCCGCTACTCACAATGGCATCGAGTTAATTATATTACACCATATTCAACCTTAATTAAACGCGATTGTTCATATCTGAATTATCCATTCCTTACAGTTTGCCCGCGTAGTATGTTCAGCTGAAAGCCATATTTATTCTACATAAGCAGTGATCAAACTGAAATTCAGTCCACAGAGGTTTAATCTAATAAAAATATAGCATCTGTGAATTACCACCTTCCCCTTATCTTCCTCCTTGTATTCCTAATTAAGGGTGGGCGTAAAATCCGTTTCGCGGGCGAATTTGCGGATTTTCCGCGATTTCGCGATCCACGAATCTCGCGAAATCGCGGTAAAATCCGCGAATCAGCGGGGACGAATTTTCAGCCAAGCAAGGGTTACAGCAGCAGGTGCAAAAGTTGAACCTAATTTCTTTGTAACCTTTTACAAAAGGGTTACAAACAAATTAACTTCAACTTGGACACCTGCTGCTAATTGCTTCCTGGCGCCTCGTTGCCTACTTGCAACTATTCTCTGACCCTGCTCTGACCCTTGAAGCAGGGTCAGAGAATAGTTACAAGTAGGCAACGAGGGACCTGTCCAAGGAATTAAACCTCATCAGGAAGCACTTACAGATATAAACAAGCATTTGCAATGCAATAGGTCTCGCATTAGGAAAGTTTGAGCTATTGGTATTGCACATGACAAATATTTTATTATGTGTTGGTTTTAAAAATAGCTAAATTAATAGCTTTGTCATTTACAATGCCAATAGTTTTAACTTTCGCAGATGTGACACCTATAGCATTTGTAATGCAATATGTGTTGTATTTGCGAGACTTAGATGTATTGAAATTACAAATAACAATGTCTTTTATTTTTTAATTAATACTTAAATAAAAGTTATTGTGATTTATAATGGCAATAGCTTAAAGTTTTGTAAATAACTTTTGTGAAGATAATGTTCAGTGTATTTTATTGTGACGAAAATCCA
The DNA here is from genome assembly GCF_964263255.1 of Lissotriton vulgaris. Lineage (NCBI taxonomy): Eukaryota > Metazoa > Chordata > Amphibia > Caudata > Salamandridae > Lissotriton > Lissotriton vulgaris. The sequence goes on along the minus strand of NC_141693.1, from coordinate 1,058,229,113 downwards.
AGAACAGAAGTGAAATATTAACATTTTTTGTGACATTTATAATAAAGCTTGAAACATTGAGAGAACATATTTGAACCAGTTGTTGTTGAATGGTGGCACAGATTGATGCTGTGGTGGCGCTGAGTGATGTTGAGGTGGTGACGAGTGATACTGTGGCATTTAGTGATGCTGTGGTAGCGCATAGTGATGTGGTGGTGTCCCTGAGTGATTCTGTGGTGCCCCTGAGTGATTTTGTGGTGGTGCTGAGTGATGCTGTGGTGATGCGATAGATAGATAGAGTGAGTGCGATAGATATAGTGAGGGCGATGGATAGAGTGAGGAAGTGCGATGGATAGATAGAGGGAGGGCGATAGTTAGAGTGAGGGCTTAGGGTACTGCCCCTAGAGTACCCTATTCGTGCTACAAGCAGCACACAGCATTGCATTACATGAACTGTATTGCAAAAAGTGTACATTTGTGGTCCCTGAGGATCAGTTTTTGCACCTTTGCTCTAAGACAGCAAAAGTGAGAAAGAGCGAGAAATAAATAGAGATAGAGAATGTGAGAGAAAAATTAGAAGAGGAGGGGAGACAAAGAGAAAAAAATGTAAGAGAGAAAGAAAGAAAAATAAGGCAAGCAGAGAAAGATGATATGAAAATAGAATAAATAAATGAGGATAAATAGATAGAGAAAAGAGCAAAAGAAAGGCGGTGAAGGACAAAGATACATGAGAAGAAACTGAAAGGAAGAAAAAACGAAACAGTGAAATTAACGAATGAAAAGAGAAGATGAAAAAAGAAATACAGAAAAGGCAAAAAGACACAAATAAGGAAATCAGAATGAAGAAAGGAGAAAGAAGGCAAGAGAAAAAAAGACAACAAGCAAAAGATGGAGAGTAAGGCAAGAAGAAAATGAGAGGTACAAAGGCAAAGAGAGAAGAAGTTAAAATAAAATGGAAAAGAAAAAAAAAAGGAGGTACATGGAGAAACGTACAAGAAATAAATACAAAGGTTTATTTACAAGAATTTAATTGTGTTTGAAAAACAAATCTGTAGCATTTCCTTTCACATCCCCCCAACTCAGCAAGATTGTCACATAGTTCACTTTACCAAATGCTCTCACTCTGCAGTTAAAGAAAATTTACCACCAAAACACCAACCTCCATGTCAGGAGAATAAACCAGCAATCTGACAGAAGGCATACACACTAAACTCCATGTTAAAGAATAGGGAGCAAATTGGCAGAAGACAACCCGATATTTGACCTTAGCCTTTTAATGTATGGCAGATACGACGAGCTGAAAAAATAATCTTTATTGCTCATTCCCCTTCTGAACTTGGTTATTTTGAGGTGCTGCAGTAACGTCCACAGTCCCGCTTCCTGCGCCTATGTATACTCTATTTTCAGTGGCAACCTTCGCATATGCATTAATTATGTCCTGTGTGCATAGGAGCAAGTACCAGGTTGCAGGGGACTGGAGACATTTAAATGTGATTTTCTCAAGGCTCGTTTGTCCCTTATCACATCCCCAAATTCTCCTACAGACTTTACAGACTTTAACCTAGAGATTACTTTACAGGTTAAGAGTGAAAAAACCTAAACATACACAGCGTTCCTGGCGATCAGAATCACGGCAGTAATGGTAACTGCTTTTGCTACTCGAAATGCGAGCCTTAGCGATTTTATTTAGGAGTGGCTATAATTAAACATAATGCATTTTATTTTTCTTGTTTGCTGTACTGACCTGTGAACCAAGCATTTGCAATGCAATAGGTCTCGCTAGCGCGGGTGCCTCCACTGTAACGAAAGTAAACAAGCAAACTCACCGCCGCAGCCCGGCTTCAACAGGAAGCCAGGCAACCTTTGTTGGGACGGGGGCGGGGCCGGACACGCGACCGGAGCTTCCCAGGAGGCAGGCTGCAGTGGCTGGCGCATGGCTCCGGTGCAGAGAGAGGAGAACCCTGCGTGCAGCCGGCATCCGCCCGGGAAGCCAAGGAGCGGAGTGCCGGTGTCCCTGTGCCCGTATTACGTCGGAGTGAGCAGCCCGGAGTCCTGCGGAGTAGAAGTCCCGGTGAGTGGGGCTCCGTGCTTGCGTGTCTGTGTGTATGCAGGGGGGTGGGGGGCGGCTGCGTGTGTGTGTGTGTGTGTGTGTGTGCGTGCCCGCGCGCGCGCCTGTGTGTGCGTGCATGCAGGGGGGTGGGGGCTGGGGGCTGGCTGTGTCTGTGTGTGAGCAGGGGCTGTGACTCAGCGCAAGCGCGGCTCAGACGCGCGCTCCCGCGGTCAAAACTGAGACTTCAAAAGCGCGCGTCTGAGTCGTGTCCACTTTCCTAAATACGGGCCACATTAGGTCTGCAGCAGACACTCTCAATGCTCACGCATTGAGAGTACGTCTGCTCGACCTAAAAACAGGAAGAAGGGAGAGGATGGCAAATACACCCATTTTGAGTTGTCAAGAGGGGTTAAACTAAAAGGGACCTTTACAGCACAATTTTCATATGCATTTTGCTAAAAATAAAAAGCTGTATGTTCTGTAGGGGCAACTCAGGAATCTGGCCCTTCAGAGATCCGGCCTCTCTTTCTTTCTCTTGTTCTCTCTCTCCGTCTCTCTTTCCCTCTCTTCTCTCTCTTTCTATCTATCTATCTATCTATCTATCTATCTATCTATCTATCTATCTATCTATCTATCTCTCTCTCCCTCTCCCATAAACGACTGCATGGGTAAATTCGCTATGCAAGCGGCTCGCAAAGACGCAAAAATCCCCGCGAACACACAAAAAAACCAGCGAACATGCAAAAAACCCCGCGAACACGTAAAAAAACAAAAATCCACAAATTCGCGAATTTTGCGGATCGCGAATTCGCAAATCCGCAATTTCGCGGATCGCGAATTCGCAAAATTCGCCCATGCTTATTCCTAATACTCTCTTCTTGTGCATCATCAGCCTATCACATTTTATATGTTTATTTTCTATGTGGAACTGTCTTCTGTCTTCAGTAAGGATGCCATAAAGGGTCAACATCCCTGAGGCCGTCTTAGCCACTAGGATCTGACTGCTAAATATTGTGATGCATTAGACCATGTTCCCAAACATTTTTCCCTCTTTCCCATCTATCATCAGAATTCCTTTCCTATTTCTGGTGATAGAAATTGTTACTGAGGACAACTAGATTTTTTTAAATCAATTTGTGTTGGGAAATCTACAGAAAACTATTTTGTGCAAACCTCTTTGTACTCTGTAGTTGCTGAGAGTTGTTTAAATAGCAATGATATTCTTTATGGTACTGGTTGACTGTTGATGCCTTAACAGTCTTTACCCTTTAGAAACTCATCAACATCTGATGGTGATTTTTAGATGCATGGTTGTCAAGGAGTTAAATTTGTAGTTGATTTCTTGGTACACTGTGTTAATCATATAGGGACCTTTTGCATCTTGTAAACACGGAGGGTAAATGGAAATTAATGCTAGTCGTGATGCTGACATATGTTTCCTCTCAGCAAACTATGAGTTTTTCACTGTATTAATCAAACAGGGACCTTTTGCATCTTGTAAACGCGGAAGGTAATTGGAAATTAATGCTAGTCGTGATGCTGACATATGTTGCCTTTCAGCAAACTATGAGTTCTTCACATAAATACAAATTTCAGGTGTAAGATGTTTTATCTTGTTTTTCATAAGATAATGGGCATAGGCAAGATGGAGGGGCTATAATTAGATCATTCTATAGATGGTGGACTATGTAATCCAGGTTATCCCCTCAAGGAAATAGTCACTCTATAAGAGAAAGGTGTCTACAGAAACAGAGGAAGAAATCTGACCCTAGTTGTATGACTAAATACACCGGAATACACCGAAACAGAACCTGAAATGAATTCTAGGAATCCTAGTTAGAATATTGTATTTCATAAGATGCCAGTATACACATACTTGTCACTTAGTCTAATACAAGAGTATTGTCAACCTATCAGTTACTCCGAGGAAGTAGCAAAGAAGAGAGATCCTTATTAATTCAAATCCTCATGAAAGGTGTGCAGCTGTTATATTTGTGACATACAAACTGTATAGAGTCTAAATGCTAGTATTTTAGATTATTATAATTTCACAGCGGAGAAGGCGGCTGGGTTGCTTAAGGATGGCAGGTAATGTTTTTATTTTTCACATTTGGGTCGGAGGGAACTGCCCCTGCGTAACAGTTGAAAGCTGGAGCAGATGATTTTGGGAGGCAAACATAACCTAATCCTGTAGATGAGTAAAACGTGAATTGCAGGGATGTTTTCCACCTTTGGGTTCTGAACATCATAGATGACTCAAGCTTTGCTCTCATCGATCACGCAGAGCCCCTCAGTGAAAAAATCCCAGTAATTCACTGTTGCTCATCTATAATTCTATATGTAACTTTTGTGTCTTCATTTGTTTTCATAACATTTCCATAACTGCTGTTGATATATGTAGAATCTTAGTAAAAGTAAAATGTATTTCATAAGGTACATTGTCCCAGGTTACACACAACACTGATATGTGCTTCTCAACTACATATTCCATTTGAGGAGTAAAACATGATTGACTTAGCTTCAAATAGTTATATATGTTACAGTATTAATAATCATGTCTAATGTCGCTCTTATGCAACAGAGATAAATACCACCGTAAGCTTTAATTTTTTCTCTACAGAAGCAACACAACCCATCTCAGTGCCCAGAAGAAAGACCAAAAAAACCTTGAGTACAGTTTTCCAACTTCCACCAGAACTCGATGTATCACTTCTACTAGAGTTTATTGGGTAGGTGAAGCACATATCCTCTGGCTATTAAGGAGCTTCAATTGTGACATTCATTTTTAGCTTTAATCTGAGTACTTCCAACTCACAGGAAATTCTACTTTAGCCTCCTTGAAAATGTTATATTAGACTTTTGAAGAGATGTGTGGCTATCTGCTTTGTTTTATTTGCACACTGTGTAAATACATATGAAAGTAACTGATGCATTAATTAATTCACCATACCATATAATCTGAAATAATCATCAAGGGAGTAGGAGCTTCAATAAGTAAGCAACAAGAGGATGTGATGTCTCACTCTTTGAGTCAAACAAGCAGTTCCGATAACCGAGACCTTCATCAGACAATGTGTGTAAATACAGTCCACAGAACATACTTGCAGATCTGTCCGCACTCTCACTTCGGTATGAATGTACTCTTTAGTAAATGCTCTACATATTGTATGACAGAAATGTATGGCTATAATTGGCTAAGATTTTCAAATGGAGATTGTGGCTTCAGACAAAGCACTTTACAGTTTACTTTTAGGTTTTGCCTACAGACCACTTCCGCTTTTAACTGTATGTTGTAGAAGATCTATTGTGTATAATGCCAGTACTTAGAATGGGCTTGTCATCATTGGTTGGATTTCTTGTCATTCGCATATCCTTGCTTTTTATTTGATGGTGTTACTTCCTCTTTTGTTTGCACCTCCCTTGAAGCATGGCTTTTTTACCATCCTTTAGTAGGATTTGCCTACAGCGTGCATGCTTTGTCAGTGAAAGGTATTGTGAATTTAAAAAAGTTTTAAAACGTGCTTCGAGCCCACCCCATACTTATGTTACTTACTATTGGTTTGCTCTCACATCGCTCTCATTTCCTTTCTTCCTATTGGTTAGGCCCTATTGCTGCGTCCACTTTCTCTTCGGTCATCCATGGAGCTTGAAACAAGTCCAGTTTCCTTTCTATGCGGCCAGAGTCCTTCCACTGCCTGCCGCTTGTAGAGGGACGTTTTTTTCTAGTTTTAATTTAAGCATTCCTTAAAAGTGCATATGTTTGCAGGCCGTCCTCATTGTTTGCCCTGCCCCTTCCACTTTCTCATTGCCAATTTAAATATAGCATGAACTCGACCCGAAGGTATTAGAGAGCTACTTCATTCTTTATAACCCACTCACCTCGCTGCCGTTGTTTCCCACTTTCCTTTCTCTTGTTGCTTTTTAGGTCTCGCCTCTCAATGCGCATGCGCATTGAGCGAGACTATAAGGGCTTAAATAAGGTTTACCTAGACTGGCGTTTTGATGCTGTGCCCGTGCGCTTTTAGGTCAATGCGCAAGCGCATTGACCTAAAATGCGCGTGCACATCATCAAATCGCCAGTCAATCGCCCGGCAGCACTCCTCCCACACCTTTGAAGTGAAGCTTAGCTTCACTTCATAGGCCCCTGCTGCTTCACACCCTCATCGCCGCTCTCCCAGCTCCGCCCCCTCCCCTGCCCGCCGTGTCGCATTTCTCCTCCCCCTCCCCTTCTCTGCCTTACCTCCGTCTTGTTTGTAATCTTGGCTCTCCCCGCTCCGCCCCCTCCCCTGCCCGCCGTGCCGCATTTCTCCTCCCCCTCCCCGCCTTCCCTCCGTCTTGTTTTTTAAACGCAGCGCTTACAAACATAGACAGCATACACAAAAGCTTTCTCAAAATACAGCATGAGAGAATTCTTCACACACACACAGACACACATGCACGCACTCACACACAGACACACACACACGCATGCACTTGCATACAGACTCACATGCATGCACTCACATACACACACCCACATGCACACACACTCACACTCACATGAATACTCCCACTCAGACACACACGCACACAACTAGCACAACTAGCGGCATCCAAGGAGTGTTATGTTTTCCCATCACAAGGAAAGCATGTGCAGCACATTTTCTGCCACATACGAGAAATATCACAAACTCTTGCGTAGGATGTATTTTTGTGTTATTTTGTATGCTAAAGTACTCGGAGAATAGAAGAGTAATTAAATACTTAGTCACCTAGAGCTTTGACAAGGACATTCTCTGCCTTTACCAAGAGCAGTTAAATGTGTTTCTTCTTTGCCGTCAGCAACCACACAAATGGCCAAATAGCTGATGCCGATTCACAATTAATTTGAAGAAAAAAAAAAAACGTCTCCGTAAGTCAGGAGACAGGCATGAAAGGCTACAAAAAGAAGGTAGCAAGCCTCACCTGGCAGCAGTGTATTAAGGGGCTGCTATTTTTGGTTCATTAAAATGAGCGATCACGCACTAGTGGTCCGTGACCAGTTCTTTGCCTGGATAACCTTGATCCAGCTTTTGCCCATGACCAGGATTATGATGCATCAACCGTCTTGTTATTTTGCCACTAACTTTACCAAGAAGTGGGCTACACTATGGTAACATCACTCAGTGCTTTATGTTATCTTTGGATGTCAGAGAAACGACAGCCTTCCCCCTTTTAAACCACCTCGCTTCATTGCCAAGCTTGTTTCCTTAGTATTGTGACAGCGGAGGTTCCTAAGTATTGAGGACTCCCCAAGGCTTTATGCAGCTCGGTTTCATGTAAGATGAGCGAGTGAGTGAATACTCCCACTCAGACACACACGCACACAACTAGCACAACTAGTGGCAGGCTGAAACACAAAGTAAATAATAAATAAAAAACAACATGTAATCTTTATGACAGGGATTACACTGCCACTGACAAAGGTAAACAAAAGTTAGCTCAGGATCTGCAACACTGCATGTTCTTCTCTTCGCTCAAGTTTGACTTGCAACTGTGGGGAGGGGGCGGTGTATTCGCCAGAGCACTTCAACCTCATAATCTGGAAGCATAAATCACCCCGCCCTCCCTCTCCCCATTGTTCGGCTCCCATTTCCTGTAAAGTTCAATTCACAGTTTCTGTATTTTGTGGTCGCCTTTACATAGTGCATTACACAGTGAGTTACAGCCCTCAGTTCACGACAGGCAACACTGTTTCAAGCTGTTTTCAAACTTTCAAGCTTTATTACAAATCACAAAAAAGATGTTAATATTTCACTTCTGTTCTTGGATTTTCGTCACAATAAAAAAACACTGAATATAATCTTCACAAAAGTTATTTACAAAAGTTTAAGCTATTGCCATTACAAATTAAATAAATTATTTAACAATTAATTTAACAAAAAAATAAAAGCCATTGTTATTTGTAATAATAATACATCTAAGTCACGTAAATAAAAAACATGTTGCATTACAAATGCTATAGGTGTCACATTTGCGAAAGTTATAACTATTGGCATTGTAAATGCCAGAGCTATTAATTTAGCTATTTTAACAAACACATAAATTAAAAAATTTTTATTTATAAGACCAATAGCTCAAACTTTCCTAATGCGAGACCTATTGCATTTCCAATGCTTGTTTACATTTTATTTCCAGGTGGTTTTTCAAGCACACACTGAACCTGAACGTATTTGAGCACCATGCACTAGCAATATTTACTTTACACAAGGGCACATTAATTTTTTTAGGCACCAGGAGTTTAAGTGGTTTGCCTCGAATCTCAGGATGTCAAACCTGGTTGTCCAGTCCTGAAGGCAACAGTTCTGACTGTAATGCCACATCCCCTTTAAAAACATGAGCAAACCCAAATAGCTCGCTCAGAGGTATTTTGCTTTGTTAATGTTTTTTTAAAGATATTGCACGGTGATGGTGCGTGGGCTCACCTGCTCGTTTTACCATACTCACCTGGGCCCATAAAAACATGCACACTTTGAACAGGTAACCCTTCGCTAAATCAGGATTTTAATTTGACCTATTAGGACCTACACCATTGACTTACCAATCCTTGTTGCTGGTACCTAAAGTCCTAAGGGATCAAGGGAGTTAGAATAATAGGTAGAAAAAATAACATTTGCATTCATAAATAACCACCAACTTTGGTAACATTTAAACACTTTATCTATGTAAATTTTTAAATGTCAGAGTCCATACTCATTCAATTAAAGCTCGTTCGGTTAGAAAGACAATGATTAAAGCAAAATATGCAGACATTTGATAAGAAATATCGTTAAGCATTTGAACATAGGGAGGGTAGAAAAGGGAAACAGTACAATGACATACCCACACAGAATTTATAGTTACCTAGAATGGTGTGAAGACCAACCCTGGCCACGGGCTGGGATAAAGGACAGGACTCTCGGAGGTTCAGGTGTCAGTAGACAGCACAGGTGCAGATCAGGACAGCTTAATGCCAAATTAGGATGGATGCAGATTTAACCAGGTACCCTCAGCTAAGTGCAACGCCAGCGTCACACCCCTCTCTGCGGCTAACAGTGGACCCCGACTGAGTTACCGAATTTTCTCCCTCAGAACCCCAATTGGGTTATCGATTTCTCCCACAAAACCCCAATTAGGTTATCGAATCTTCTGACAGAGTGCTCCACCAGCACCTCTGCTCTCGATCCCCTATTGAGTGTGTGGAGTCAGTGACAGGTCAGCTATTCGGACAAGTCGGACAATCAAATTAGCTAAGCCTACCTTAGTTATCCCATTTTCCAGGGCAGTGTACCACCGCCCAATGTTGCAAATTCGTGTATAACCATTATTTGATTGGACAAAAGGCGAGGAGAGGTCATCACACCATACCAGTTATGAGGTCACTTGATTCATTATTCAGATATATGTTCCCTCCCAATATTTTATTTCCCATGCACCTTTATTCCACCCAACAATGAATGTTTTAATAATGAATACAATGTAGAAGAAGATTTGTAAGTTATCTTCCTCTTGGAGGGTCAGGAGTTTATTTTCCTGGGAACATCACTGGTAAGACTTTTGCTGGCATGGATTCAATATCAGAGCTTGTAGACTCGAGAGAATTCAGCACATGCGCAGTCTCAGGACCCAAGATGTAGCAACATTGTACTTGATTGGTCCGAACACGAGTTAATAGCAAAGTCAAAGAAGAACAGTTTTAGAACAAAGAATAAATGAATGCACTGTATACCACTTATCTCTACTCTATTCCCATTACTTTATTTTAACTACAGCATTAGATTTTAAGCAGAACGAACAATTTAGTAAAAGCAGCGATGCAAGCGTTAGCACGGTAAAACACAGAGCAGCCATCTTAGTTCTAGTGCGCAGAAGCAACAGTTTCCCACCAAACAGAGAGTACGTCATGTCACGTGAGAGTGACAGACGCATGTGCAGTAGAGAATCCCGCGTTGAGGCGGCCATATTAGGTCACTTGAGTTACTATTAGTAAAAGCACATATGAAAGCTTCCCCAAGATGCTAGAAATGTTGTGTGATGCAATAATTAATAAGACAAAACACGTTTATCAATACTTAGTAAGCTACTTAGAGAGGGTTGAGTGCAAGCAAGTCGCTTGACCTGCGAAACCTTGCTCCATCATTGGTAGCATAGGTTGCTGTGCAATATGACTAAGCGTGAACAAAAAAAGCACTGTGATACAGTCAACACTGGCTGCACCATAGTGCTTTGTTATTATTTACTTTGTCATGTTGCATAGCAACTTGCGCTGCTGTGCAACATTTAAAGGCGAACCTACTAGCTTTGACAATGCTTGTTTTGCATGACGTCCCTGCCTAATATAAGGGAACTACTTTTTTCATTTCTTTTTCTTTGAGCATTCCATGGGACTGCATTTGTGTTCTTGCTGTCACTCCAAATGCTGCTTCCATCTAGCATCTTTGTCCGCTACCATATCCGCATTGCACCACAGTCCTCCCACCCAGTTCTTAATAGCACAGCAACAGGTATATTTTTGCCATGTGTGGCTGAAGTGATGACTTTTTAATTTTAATTTTCTTTTATCTTCTGCCTTAAACATGTTGCATGAAAACCAAGGCCATGGCACACAATTGCAGCATTTATGGCACTGGGGCGAGGGGCATGATTTTGCACTAACTCAGCATCTCTTTGAGGCAGAAGAGTCACCTGAAAAATGTCTCTTCTCCTGGAACCCCCGAAATATGTACCTGGACTGGTTCAGGCACCAAGAGGCTGGAATATCAGTATCATGTCTATATAGTCCTCTGGAAAGTATAATCAAGAATTTTCCTCTTTATTTTCTAGCATTTCCTCAGACCTCTGTTAGGTTCTGTTAAGTACTTACAACTAGTCCTATGTTATTTGAAGCTGGATTCAGATGAAAAATGTATATATAATTTGATGCGTGCCTGTAACCAGTCAGTGGTGGTGTAATAGTTAACACTGCTCACACATGTGAAGAGGTGAAAGAACAATTGAAACACACACAAAGCAAAGCTTACCCAATGATTTATAGTCTGAGGCCTCAACTCAGTTCTTCTTGAGAAGAAGTGTAATCCTTTAAATATCTGGAGGAAGAAATCCATAGAAACCCTAACTGGACGACACATATTCAAACTACCCTTGAAAAAGTGTAAGCTCTGGCAAATGCTATCGCAAACTGGTCAGGAAATATGGACTTCAATTTTCTAACCACATTGATAGAGTTTTCCTAACAAAGGTTGTAAGTCATATAGTCTATGGTGCAGAACTCTGCGGACTGGATAAGACTACTTGTCATTTCGGTTACTTTGAGAGGAAATTCTAGAAGTTCTCAATCTCCCCCAAAGGATTTCCCCCTGCAATCTTCATATCTGACGGTTACACATCCATGCCAGAAAGACCCATTGAAATATGTGCTGGGGACGTACATTATAAGCTGATTAGTATGTCCACATTCGTAATACTTGGTCTCAAAGAAAGTAAGAGACTCAACTTGGCACTATTGCAAGCCCTAGTAATCTTCAAACGTTTTTGAAGAGGCAGATAAACCCCATGATGACCAAAAAATGTGTGCACCTAGCAAAAGAGCGTAGAAAGGGTGCACTTGATAGTCTGTCCCATGTCCAAAACAGGGGGATGTTTGACCCTTCATCATGTGCACCGCAGTATTTAACACTGCTGGCAAATGAGAGAGAAAAGAGACTGTTTACCCTGGTGGGTGGAGGTTGCGTACTGCTAAACTAAACCCTAAACAGGAAAAATACCGCAGTCTCCACCAAATGCAACTGTGGTGTCATAGAAAATTTGAGAAATTTCTAACTGGAGTGCCTCGTGCACAGTACTATAGAACTGAGTACTATAAGTATGTTTCTCCAAAAAAACTGTTAGACGAACCCGATGAACAAATATTTTTCCTCCTAAGTGACCAGTCTGGGCAAGCGACAAAATTGACTAGAATGTTTATGAGGAAAAACTGACACATACGGGCTAAATCGATACAGACTGGTAATTTCTCTGGCCCAGTCCTGGTTCCAGGAAATATACTGTCCAGATCCATGGATAGATATATTCTGATGAAGACTGCAGGATTGTATGTGGTCACAAGAAGGGGCCTTTTATCTTTTTGTCCTTTTAAAAAAATCTTTTGTACCACTTTAATTATATGAATGTTTGCTCTCTTTAAAAATCTTGTAAGGTGCTAAATTGTACGTCGTTTTTTTTACATGTATTTTATTATGTGTTCATGTGTGAAATGCAGCCATGCTTTTAATGTGGGCCAAAATCACAATCAATGCATTCATATTTTACTGGATAAGACATTGGCGTAACTAAGGCCAGGTATAGTAGGGAAATATCATATGTGTTTAATCTGTAGGCAGTAATGATGGAAATCTAGAATCCTCAATTAAAAAATTATAGGAAAATAGTGCTAAATCTCAATAGGTGGATTTTGGTAAGTGGTACCCATAACAATCATCAAAAAATTGTAATCAAAGGTATCTGTGAGTGTGGCAAAGCTCACAGGGTTGCACGGCCTACCTGTTTTGATAACTGCCACCAAAACAGCCAAACCTGGCTGAGGAGAAGGATTATCTAGTCTAAAGCGGCTTCTAAAAGCAAAGAAGCACGATTATGGATGGCGTCACTTGTGTCCGTCAAAGAAAAGAGGCTCATGGGAGTTTGTGTCAATGGTCCACAACTCGACCAGAGGGTACTCTTGGTAGTGTCCTCTTTCATCTGCATTAAAGCACACACTCTGATACAGGGATTATTATCTTGTCCAAAGGATGCAGAACTGTAAAAAGGGAAAATTTTCCAGAGTAACAATGATGAGACGTGGGACAGTGATAGATGAGACTAATGAAACCAGGTCACAGTCTCATTGCAATAGGTAGTGTATGCTGATAAATATGAGGTTAACAAGATCCTATCAAATCCAGGGAAAGTGTATCCCATGGAAGGATGTTAGGATGTGACATGTACGTGACATGAAATGTTATACCATATTACTGAAATGGGTATGGGAAAAACTCAAGTAAACTCCAGACACTATCAATAGACTGCAGAAGTGTAGGACTAATAATGGCCTGCACAAGTGCGTCAATCACATCAATGTGAAAAATGGGTGTAGGACTAATGGTATAAACACAGGAGTGTTATGGCAGTATCTCCTGGGTGAAATCAACCTAATGTTTGCCTACATATTCAGGAGGTAAAACAGGCTAATGTTAGGTTCTTAATTGAGTCATAATGATTTTGTAGCATTTAGCCAGACATGGCACCAACCAGGGATAGAGAAAACAGTTGTTTAATGAGGTATATCAAGGACAGGTAGGAAACCGGCATCTGCTCCTTCGGGTATTTCTCTTTCCAACATCGGTTCTCTGCCTGTACTCCTGTAGGGTAAATCGCAGGTGCTGCGATCCCAGGAAGAAACTGATCCTTGAGAGAAGACAGAAAAGGTACTGTTCTCTAAAAATGTACCCCTACAGCATCCCCATTCAAATTATACACCGACAGTGATTGCTGCAACCCTTTGTGGTGCCATAGGCTTCACCGTCTTTTCCTAGTTGTTAGTGCAGCTAAACCAGAAACCCTTAAGACTATCCCAATAGCCCCCGCGTAGAAAACATTTCCACCCCGGGAGTAGTTTAGTTGGTGAAAACCCTGCAATTTGCATGGAGCCACTGCCCAATGAGAGGACTGCAGCCGTCCAGGGTACATCTCCAAGGGATTCTCCTCTGGCCTCAGCTCTTCTGTCTTGTCTCCATTCTTTAACGCTGCTGGTAGCTCTCTGTCTCTTCTCTCATCCTCCTGTTGCAGTGTCAGCGTCTCAGGCGGGGTCTCCAAGGATGATCCTATCTCCGCCGCTGCAGCCCTGTCGCTTGTGTTCTCTGTTTCTATGTCTGCTCCCACTTTATTGTCCTCCTCGCATCCCACATTCTCCTCTTTCAGTGTTCTGAAACACACCATGAATTCTGGACCATGCCCTTCATATTCCCCCAGCCACTTCTTTGCGCCAGTGCATTCATTTGTATCTAATCCACTAACTCATTTAGTTGTTAAGGCTCTCATGTCAGCCATGTTGGAGCCTGTGGCTGCTGTGACCGATCCCATGTCACAGATACCAATACAATATTGTCATTTAGTCCTTTCGTATGAGTACCTGGTCTGAAGACCCAGCTTTTTTCTTTGAGCAGGAGGCAGTGGTTCTGATCATGAGTGGAAAAAGCAGTTCTGGGTTTCTCAGCATTCATTTTGATAGCAATTCAATTGCAAAAAAAATGCAGTCATCTATATCCTGATATAGTAAAAAACACAAGGAAAGGTGATTTTAATTTTCACCTTGAAGAGACTGACAACCAAGACTCACGTGCCCTCTCAGAGGTACTTTCCAATCTTGGTTTGTTACAACTAGTATCCTCTCCCACCACACTTTGGATGGTATTTTTAGCAATGATATTATAGTAACTTATCAAAAAACTATCCCTATTTGCTAGTCCGATCACAGTGCAGTTACCTTTGATCTCCTACCCCCTCCAGCAGCTAAAAACAATATAGCTCCTCACCCTCTGGACAAATCTAGAAATTGGAAAGGGGTCTCGGCTGAGACACTAGGCAGAACTTTAAATAGTATACCCTGTGTAATTCAAGAGGACTATGACAGCGGGGCAGTGGCATTTGCTGCATGGCCGGAGACTGCAGTAAATAAACTTGCCCCTTGAAGGCAATCATTCATAAAAAGCTTTCTCCTTCTGCTCACTGGTACAATGATAGGTTTAGGATGCTTAAACAAGCTTGCTGCCGTTTCGAGCGGGCTTGGAGGAAAATCTTAGATGATCAAGAAAGAATCCTATATAAAATGAGTATTAAAGAATACAATCTCGCATTAATGGAAGAAAAGGCTAAATATTGCATCTATAAAATCAAAAATGCATCCTCTGCTAAAGAAATTTTCAGGCTAGTACAAGTGTTTTTGGCCTCACAACTCAGAGCAGAGCTAGAAATTTCACAAGCCTTCTCTAACCTGCTAGCAACCTTCTTCCACTCCAAAATCATGGACATTCAATTCAGGCTTTGACACTAGCCTTATGGTGCCATGTTGGCCCACAACAACGTCACAAGGGATGCCAAACCTGCACAAGCCTAGAGACCAGAGGTCTCTCCGTGTCCAAGCTGGCTGCACAATATCTCCTGAAAACCTACGCAGGGTCACCTCTAGAAGCCTGCCCTCCAGCAGTTCTCCATATGGCGGCCAATGTTATAGCCAATCCACTTTGTAAATTAATTAATAATGTGATCCTTTCCTGATCCTATGCTCAAAGTTGGAAGCAAGCTATCATTAGGCTTCTCCTTAACCCCGTCTGTGCGCACAAAAGTTTTGCCCTGTGCAGGAGTTTTTATTAGTGGGCAGGATTTGGACTGCCGGGGCCGTTCTCTGGACACGCCCACCATGACGCGTGATGCATCCCGGCCGCCACGAGCATGCAAGGGGTTAAAAAAACAAATCTAGACCCCATGGATTGTAAGAACTATTGCCCAATCTCCTTGATCCCTGTCCCAGCAAAGATGCTGAAAATGCACCTTAACATCCTGTTGATGGAAACTGCAGAACAGCAACTTTGGGTTAATGATTCCCAGTTTGGTTTTAGCAAACACCATGGTACAGAAACTGCCTTAATATCAGCCACTGACTGTATTAGGCACATGGTGGATGAAGAATAAGGGGTGGCTCTGATGCAGCTGGATAGACTCCAAGGTTTTGGCATCTCTCATTAAGCATAAGCCCTAAGGTCCTCTTTCCTTGGGGAAAGATTTCAAAGGGTGACATTACAGCACTTCCACTCAGAGGCCTTTTCCTTACATTGTGGAGTGCAGCAGGGCTCATCATTGAGCCCTATGCATTTTAATCTTTATGTGGCACACTTAGTGATGGTAATCCATTCCTTTAGATTGGAGGTAGTCTCATATGCAGACAACACTCAGATCATGGTGTCAATTCCCAAGAAGTCATGCTCAGTAGCGGAGAACATCTTAGGGTGCATGACTAAAGTGGCACAATGGATGTCATGTAACTTTTTTGAAACTCCATGGAGACGAGACGAAAGTTATGATTTTCTGCCCAGGGACATCAAGATGGAGCAATAACTGATGGCCACACTCCTTAGGAAACTGTCCTACTTCAAGAAAGAAGGCTAAGAACCTTGGAGTACTGATGGACACTGAACTTAATTGTAATGTCCAAATAAATTGTATACTTACTACTTGCACCTGTATTATAAGGATGCTTACGAAAATCTTCCCATTCATCCAACGGCCGGCACGTAGGTAGCTTTTTCCCTAGTTCTGTAACACGCTGTACCTGGACTTGAACAAGAATACGCAGCACAAACTCCAGGTGGTGCAGAATGCATTGGCAAGACTTGTTTTGGATATTCCCAGAAGGCAGTCCGCTGGGGAGGGTCTAGAAATCCTGCACTGGCTCATTGTTAATAAGCGCATTAGCTTCAAATCTCTTCGCATGGTACATAAGGTTCTTCATCTTCCATATCCAACAAGAAAAAAACCATGTTCAGTTGGCATTCCCAGCTGTACAAAAAGGGGTGGTGATGGATGGAGCATCTGAACCAATCAAACACTCACACCCAGTCAACAGATCTGGGTTTAATACATCACCGTTCTTTAGCCCACTCTGCCACCCCAGTTCAAGCATGGCCATATGCAAATCAGTCTGACCCTGTGCCTCATGGGAACAGTCCAGCCCGAACTGCCAAGCCATGCCTTCCCTGGACTGGATTCAAGCTTCCTAGGACCGGTTTCTGGCATTACAGCCGTCTTCAGCCAGGCTTGCTTTAATCCAGTGGCAAAGTGAGTAAGGGACTCACGTCTGAGCATACCCTGCCAACATATGGCGAACAAAGTGGTACAAAAGGGGGTGGTGATGGATGGAGCATCTGAACCAATCAAACACTCACATCCAGTCAGCAGATCTGGGTTTAATCCATCACCGTTCTTTAGCCCACTCTGCCACCCCAGTTCAGCATGGCCATATGCAAATCAGTCTGACCCTGTGCCTCATGGGAACAGTCCAGCCCGAACTGCCAAGCCATGCCTTCCCTGGACCGGATTCAAGCTTCCTAGGACCGGTTTCTGGCATTACAGCCGTCTTCAGCCAGGCTTGCTTGAATCCAGTGGCAAAGTGAGCAAGGGACTCACGTCTGAGCATACCCTGCCAACTTATGGCGAACAAAGCGGTACAAAAGTGGGTGGTGATGGATGGAGCATCTGAACCAATCAAACACTCACACCCAGTCAACAGATGTGGGTTTAATCCATCACCGTTCTTTAGCCCACTCTGCCACCCCAGTTCAAGCATGGCCATATGCAAATCAGTCTGACCCTGTGCCTCATGGGAACAGTCCAGCCCGAACTGCCAAGCCATGCATTTCCCTGGACCGGATTCAAGCTTCCTAGGACCGGTTTCTGGCATTACAGCCGTCTTCAGCCAGGCTTGCTTGAATCCAGTGGCAAGTGAGCAAGGGACTCACGTCTGAGCATACCCTGCCAACATATGTTATGTTATGTTATGTTAATAATATTTTATATAGCGCACGGATGCCGCAGCTAAGAGGCGTCCCGGCGCTTGGAGATCTGAATAACACAACACATATGGGAAGGCAAAGGCAAGAAGACAGACTAGACTGTGGAAAAAAGGAAGGTCTTCAGGGTCTTCCTAAAAAGAAACAGGTCTGGGATTGAACGGAGTGGAACTGGAAGAGACTTCCAGAGGGCAGCCGCCAGCACTGAGAACGAGCGACCACCCATTCTAGCCCGTTTAAAACGGGGCACTGTGGCGAGGTTCGATCCAGCAGAGCGAAAAGCTCTAGTAGGAACATAGTGCAGAATAGTCTGTGAAAGAATAGGGGGAGAGGCTAGTTTAAGAATTTTAAAAGTTAAGCAGAGGGCTTTAAACTTAACTCTTTGCTCAATCGGAAGCCAATGGAGATTCCGGATAGTTTGGCGAGCTGAGACAAATTTCGGGAGGCCGACAAGCATCCTAGCGGCCGCATTCTGGACCCTCTGAAGACGGGACAGTTCGGCCTGATTTAAACCCAAGAACAGGGAGTTGGCATAGTCCAGTCTGGTAAGAACCAGAGCCTGGACCATAATCTGTCTTGTCTCAGCATCGAAAAATTTAAAGA
Organism: Lissotriton vulgaris; assembly: GCF_964263255.1. NCBI lineage: Eukaryota > Metazoa > Chordata > Amphibia > Caudata > Salamandridae > Lissotriton > Lissotriton vulgaris. The sequence continues at coordinate 1,058,210,885 of NC_141693.1, read as the reverse complement.
TGGGTCTCAGACAATGCAAAGTACCAAAACATACGCCAGCCACGCGTTTGGTATGGGAGATAAATGAAAGCTTGTCATCAAACCACACCCCGAGGTTTCTGACTTCGCTCACAGGGGTAGGGACAGGGCCAAGATCAGTAGGCCACCATTGATCTCCCCATAGGCCACTTTCCTTACCAAAAATAATGACCTCGGTCTTAGAGGCATTAAGTTGAAGCCGGTTGTTCGCCATCCAGCCAGAAACAGCTTTTAACGCTGACTGGAAGGTGGGGGCGTCCATGTTGGAGTCGCCGTTTAGTGCCACCGCCAGCTGCGTGTCATCGGCGTATGACACTAAGGAAAGACCAAAACTGTGGGCTACCTCCGCCAGAGGCTGAACATATAAATTAAATAAAGTGGGGCTGAGAGCCGAACCTTGGGGAACACCCTGAAGAATAGGACGTGAAGCAGAGACAAAAGGAGGTGTGGACACTTTGAAACCTCGATCCTCAAGAAAAGAGCGAAACCACTCGAGTGCCGTCTCTCCGACTCCAGCCTCCATCAGACGATGTAATAAAATCTGATGGGACACCGTGTCAAAGGCGGCACTGAGATCCAAAAGGATCAGTGCCGCCGTCTGACCCTGATCCAACATCTTCCTAATATGTTCCACCACAGCCAAGAGAGCTGTTTCGGTGCTGTGACCTGCACGGAATCCGTTCTGGGAAATGTCCAGTAGATTCATTTCTTGCAAGTGAGCAGATAGAATACGGTTAGCATGTGCTTCCGCTAGCTTGGCTGGCCAAGGAAGAAGGGAAATGGGCCGGTAGTGTTCTGGCTTAGTCGGATCGAGGGTAGGTTTTTTAAGGATCGGAATGACCATCGCCTGTTTCCAGGCCTTGGGAACACTGCCCGAACTAAAGGACAGATTGATGAGATCGTGTAGGGCAGGATAGCAACATTCAGCAAGTTCCCGGAATTGAGCGGGTCGCAAGGGATCATCCGGAGAACCGGATTTGACTTTTGTTGTCAAAGCTAAAAACTCATCCCGGGTCGGACTGGGGATGGTTAGCAAAGGTTTAAGAGCCATAGATGTAGACATTTCCTCCCTGATGGGAAGCTGAGAAAATGACCTGTAGATGGCCTCCACCTTTTCAACAAAAAACGAGGCTAGATCCTCGCAGTGTGCCATGGAGGGCTCAATAGTAGCAATGTCCGTCCTCTTGCTTGTGAGGTCCTTACACACCCTGAAGATGACCTTAGAGGGGTTAGTACTATTCTTAATCTCCTGAGCGTAAAAAGCAGCCCTAGCTGCACATATGGCCCGATGATACACTCTAGTGCAAGCCCTATAGGCCGCCTTGAGGTCAGTATCATACGTTTTGCGCCATGCGCGTTCTGCTTTTTTACAGGAGACTTTAAGGGCTTTAAGGGATTCATCGTACCAAGGGCTTGAAGGACTCAATCTGGTCTTACTCCACTTGGCCGGAATGAGCATATCTAGGGACTGATTGAGCCATTCGCAGAAAGTATCATAGCCCCGGGAGACTTCAGTAGGAGGTGAAGGATGGTATTTCATCAGTAGCTGGTGGAAATGCTCTAAATTCAAATTTCTCCAGGGGCGTCTGAAACTGGCTGGAATGTTATTTTTCGGGGGAGGTAGAGTGGTGACGATACGGATCTCAATCAAATGGTGATCAGTCCATGCCATAGGTCTAGGGGGCAGCACTGAAATATTAGTTACAAGGTTCGTCAAAACGGGATCTAATATGTGGCCACCCGTATGGGTCGGTAGTTGTACCATTTGGATCATTTGAAGTGCTTCAAGATCCGCCAACAAGCTATGTACCGAGTTGGAGAGTGGAACGTCCATATGGAGGTTAAGGTCACCTAGGATTGTAAAATCAGCAGTTTTCAAAACTAGGGAGGAGATCACCTCCGGGAGGCTTTGGCGAAAAGCGCCATCGGGACCAGGGGGCCTGTAAATTAGGAGTCCCGTAAACGTAAAGTGGGGATTCACTGAGATGTTGAAAAGGGCACTCTCACATCCTGGCAAAGTGATGGGTTTCCAAATGCAGGGGTAGCATGATTTCACCGCAGCTGCTATACCTCCACCTCTAGCGTTGCGTGGGAGGGAGTGCATAGTGTATCCCACAGGCAAAGCTAAATTCATGACCGCCATAGACTGGTCATGCAGCCAAGTTTCCGTGAAGAAAAAGATATCCGGGGCCTCATCAGTTATCAAGGTAAAAACTTCAAGAGCGTGGCAAGACAATGATCTGACATTTAAATGAAAGATTTTAAGAGAAGGTTGGGTGGAAGAGACTACAGCAATATCCAATTTACTGTCCACTGCAGGCCTAGATTGCAGACCCTTAATGGGCAGAGGTAAAGGTAATTTAAAAGAACAAGAGGGGCACTGAAATGGCCCACTAAGAGGATCCAATGAGCCATGACGGCAGACTCGTACCTGACGCCGCAGTAGACGGAGATTCTCAGCAGATATCATCGTGAGTAGGCCAGAGTCCCCTGCCCTAGCCCTGCCTTAGCGCTGACGGGCGCAGACGGGCAGGACTCTGGCGAGACTCAGGCGTAGCGAAGGCGTGACCGCTACGCTAGACCGCTACGCTACGGGCGAGCATTATGTAGGCGACTGGCGGTAACAAGCGCTAGCGCGCTAACCCCCGGTAGGAAGGAACCAGCCTTCCCAAGATGGCGGCGTCGTCACGTCGAAAACCACGTGATGCAGAAACCCAGGAGCCCGGACCCGCTAAGCAGCGGTGCTGGAATTTGTAATTATATGCGGTAAGGGGCCAGGGGGGGTCGCGACAGTAGCAGGTTAAAAACAAGGTAGAATGCAACTCAAGAGAAATAAAATACTAAACAGGTATTTAAAATGTGCAGCGCGATCCACAGCACAGCGCTAGTCAAGGTATCGCTCTAAGCGCTTCTATAACGCGGTGGTCACCTTCTCCAGGCTGACCCCGTGTCTAGGCTCACCTTATGTAGGCGACTGGCGGTAACAAGCGCTAGCGCGCTAACCCCCGGTAGGAAGGAACCAGCCTTCCCAAGATGGCGGCGTCGTCACGTCGAAAACCACGTGATGCAGAAACCCAGGAGCCCGGACCCGCTAAGCAGCGGTGCTGGAATTTGTAATTATATGCGGTAAAGGGCCAGGGGGGGTCGCGACAGTAGCAGGTTAAAAACAAGGTAGAATGCAACTCAAGAGAAATAAAATACTAAACAGGTATTTAAAATGTGCAGCGCGATCCACAGCACAGCGCTAGTCAAGGTATCGCTCTAAGCGCTTCTATAACGCGGTGGTCACCTTCTCCAGGCTGACCCCGTGTCTAGGCTCACCTTATGTAGGCGACTGGCGGTAACAAGCGCTAGCGCGCTAACCCCCGGTAGGAAGGAACCAGCCTTCCCAAGATGGCGGCGTCGTCACGTCGAAAACCACGTGATGCAGAAACCCAGGAGCCCGGACCCGCTAAGCAGCGGTGCTGGAATTTGTAATTATATGCGGTAAGGGGCCAGGGGGGGTCGCGACAGTAGCAGGTTAAAAACAAGGTAGAATGCAACTCAAGAGAAATAAAATACTAAACAGGTATTTAAAATGTGCAGCGCGATCCACAGCACAGCGCTAGTCAAGGTATCGCTCTAAGCGCTTCTATAACGCGGTGGTCACCTTCTCCATATGGCGAACAAAGCGGTACAAAAGGTGGTGGTGATGGATGGAGCATCTGAACCAATCAAACACTCACACCCAACATTCCGTCCATCATCTTGTGTGTTTTGCTTTTCACCCTATGTGGGAAGGGTATGCCCAGACGTGGGTCCCGTGCTCACTGCCATTTCCCCTCCTCCCAGGTATCAGTAAATTGGCGGAAAGGTTTATAAACCGCCAATTGTCTTCATTTCTGGAAACTTTCAATCTACTCCATCCATCTCAATCAGGCTTCCGTCCCGGGCAAGGGACGGAAACAGCTCTCGTAAAGGTGGTTGAGGAGTCTAGGAGGATTCTGGACGCAGGTGGCAATGTGGCCATTATCCTCCTGGACCTCAGCGCCGCCTTTGATATGGTGAATCACCTGTCCTTTTAGCCCGCCTATATAAACTTGGAGTCTCAGGAAAGGCCCTCGCATGGCTGGAATTGTTCCTTCAAGAAAGGTAGTTCAAGGTGTTTGAAGGGGATTGCCATTCCTCCCCTGTACCTCTGCAGTGTGGGGTCCCGCAGGGCTCCTCCTTCAGCCCCTCACTTTTTAATGTATATATGTCTCCCCTAGCTGAGAAAGTGGCTCCCTGTGGGATCGAATTGGTCAGCTACGCCGACGACACGCAGCTTGTGGTCTCTCTTAGCCAAGCAGAGCTGTCCCCCATGAGCCTGAGTGTCTGTCTGGAGGAAGTAGCCAAGTGGATGTCTCATTCCCACCTCAAACTCAACGGTGAGAAGACCGAACTTATGTTATTAGGCAGGCAGGCTTCATTCAATGCCCCCACACTATTGCCACCCTGTATGGGCCATGGTCCTACCCCCAAAAGTGAGATCAAGAGCCTGGGACTCTGGTTAGACAATAATCTCTTGTTTAAAGTACAAGCCAGGAAAACAGCAGCCACTTATTTTGGCCTGCTAAAATCCATACGCAAAATCCTTCCTCAGTTGCCTGATAAAGCTAAAAGAATCTTAGTTCAGGCCCTGATCTTATCCAGGCTGCACTATGGAAATGCGATCTACAATGACCTAAATCTGGCCGAAGTTCCCAGAATTAGTAAGTCTCGCTCTGGAGGGCGGCTCTTTTCTTACAATGCATCAAAACTGTGGAACTCTCTGCCTCTCTCCCTTCGTCAGGAACCCAACCTCCTTACTTTCCGCAAGAAACTAAAAACATGGCTGTTCCCGGAAACGATATAATCAAGATTACTCTCAGATTTCTGCCTTTCCATGATTCCAAGCGCTGGGATGCTCCCGGGTAGCCATGCGCTATAGAAGAACAATTTTCATTTCATTTCATTTCACTGCGCCACTGGAGTCAAGCTATCCTGGCTGAAGACGGCTGATAGCCAGAAACCGGTCCTAGGATGCTTGATTCCGGTCCAGGACAGACATGGCTTGGCAGTTCGGGCTGGACTGTTGCCATGAGGCACAGGGTCAAGACTGATTTGCATATGGCCATGTCTGAACTGGGGTGGCTTGGTGAGCAAAATAACGATGGATTAAACCCAGATCTGTGACTGGGGGTGAATGTTTTGCCATTGTGCAACATTCCGTCCATCATCTTGTGTGTTTTGCTGTTCACCCTATGTAGGAAGGGAATACCCAGACGTGGGTCCCGTGCTCACTGCGCCACTGGAGTCAAGCTATCCTGGCTGAAGATGGCTGATAGCCAGAAACCGGTCCTAGGATTCTTGATTGCGGTCCAGGAAAGACATGGCGTGGCAGTTCGGGCTGGACTTTTGCCATGAGGCATAGGGTCAAGACTGATTTGCATATGGCCATGTCTGAACTGGGTGGCTTGGTGAGCAAAATAACGATGGATTAAACCCAGATCTGTGACTGGGGGTAAATGTTTTGCCATTGTGCAACATTCCCTCCATCATCTTGTGTGTTTTGCAGTTGGCATTCCCAGGCAGACCTCTCCACTCATCGCTTCAACTACTGATCGCGGTACCGAAAACCCCAAAAAAGAAAAGGGGTGATAGAGCATTTTTGATGGCCGCGATCAAACTTTGGAACTCCCTTCCACATAAATATAAGGGTTATCCCTCAGGTTCTGCCCTTTATGAAGGCTCTTAAGACCTGGCTGTTTTCGTTTTAAGTTCCTTCTGAAACTGGTGCACTAGTGGCTTTCCTCCATAAGGCGATCTATAGCACTTGATGCCCTTGGGAAATTGCTGCGCTTCATACATTTCAAATCAATTCAAGTACACTACCCCCTCACAACAATTTTGTACTGTTGTAGTGCCTATTATGTGGTAAGGTCAATATAGGTGTGCTGTGATTTTTGGTTGTGACCATGAAGTTGGCTGTGCTGTATTCTAAGTTGCCGTAGATCTCATGTGGACAAACATATTTTTCAAATAGCGACTGCCTTTGAAGGCAAGCCGGACTAGAGCTGTACCTCACTGATGAGATTTAAGTAGGTAGAAACCACTCTGGGGTTCCTGTATACAAATCATAAAGGAACCTGGCCTTTCTATATTTCTGTTGGAGCACGATCAAGACTGATTTGCATAAGACAGTCTCCGTCTACAATGGCACAGTGGGTGAAAAACAATTGTCTGAAATGCAGCCCGAGCGATTGCCAGTGGCTGAGAATAACTCAGGCAATCATTTCATCACCTTGTTTTGTTTTTTGTTTTATTTATAATATATTTCTTGAGAATTCAGGATGCAGTATGGTAAGCCTAAACCCTAGAGACATCACTGCTCTTTTTCCTTAAAAGAATTCCCCAATGACTTTCTCAAGCACACCCTCTTCTTCCTGACAGCCACAGCAGACTCAACAACTGACGTCCACTCACTCAACCTGAAAGGCACCATTGTTATCTACACACTACACACTAGAACTACGATCTGCAAAAGTAAAGTACGTTGTGTTGTCATACACCAAACTGTCCTTTTTTAATCAAATGCAGAAATGTTGTGACCCAATTTCTGAATGACTAGAAGACTCTGCACTCCTCATGCAGAAATCTCATGACCTTGGTCACCCATTAAACATTAACCATTGCAGACCGCATCACCTCTTCAAAGTTTTCAAGCAAAGCGTCCGAATAATCCCTAAATCATGATTTCCCACTTAATTAACAAGTGCAGCTCCAATTAATTTTTCATCCAGAAAAATAAACTGAATCAGTCATCACTCCAGCAGCACCAAGAAAGCTACCATTGTCCCTACTCGCCATCAACTCGAGTGACATACAGGAGTGGACCAGTATCAAAATGCTTGCAAAACATGCCTTGTTGATATAGTCACAAACAGCAAAGCCCCACAAATGGAGATGAACAGTCACACTTGCCCTCAACCAGGTACGTGCAGCCCTACCAAATGGCAGCTTCCCGCAGTGCTCTCAATGCTTGACCAATTGTATTGCTACTGTGAATCAAACTCATCTAACCTGATATCCACACCTAGATTTGGTGAAAATGCATGTCTTGCATTGCCCATGAAGCACAAATAACGCCTTTAATATCCAGTCATTGTGCCACAGGAGGATGTGAATAAGAGAACAACACGCATCCATATAAGAGCCATATAAATAAGTCCGAAAAAAAGGAGTATGACATTTTCGTGGACATGCCAGTAACCACGGAAACGTGCTGGCTCCCTGTTGCTGTGAATCATTATTTCCTACTTGACTTTAAGTGAATTCACAGGACAAATCCCAAAGTCTGTGCCTAACAAGAAACCATCCCCCCATGAAAAAATGACACAAGAAATCCGCATCTTTTAAATACATGCTTTTTTATTTCTATCACTTAACATTGCGTACTTTCCTTCAATTTATCTTCCATAGGATGATGATTTATTTTTCTTGCATACTGAGATGCTTTCCGGCATTCGTTATTGAAAAAAATAAATTCAGAGACATTTGAAAAATAATTCCCATTGAGTATAGCTGCATCTTTATGGGTCACCTCTAATTTTGTATGACCTTTTTGCAGTATACCATTGTTTCAATTGGTTGGAAGTGTATGTTGTGCAACTTTAGCCTAGAAAAATTGCTGTGCATGGCTGCCTCGGCATGCCTTGCTCAGCAAAAGGCCTTAACATTACAAAACAAGCATTTGAAATGCAATAGGTCTCGCAGCATTAAAGTTTGAGTTACTGGCATTGTAAATGACAATGCTTTGCATTCATTTTTTGTCTTTATTTGCAATTGGTATATAAACATTGTTTGCACAAAGGCATTCACATGATACCCCCGCCGATTGACGAAACCAGTTTGAGGGTACCCATATTCAAATGTACTTTTTAGGACTAACACTCAAACGATGGTTTACAATGTGACCAAACCATTCAATCAACTGATACCCCCAATTTGTAAATACGTGTAATGTGCTCTGTTTTGGTACTGTTCCATCTACATGTGCCTCATCATCAATGATTTTTAACCTGGTTTTAACTGAACCACACAATATAGTTCTTATGCATAGCACCTCGATCTGCCTGTGGAGGCATACACTTCACAAGAGTATTATATGGAAACAGACGAATAGAGGAAAGGGTCTGCAGAACACAGAGGGACACACAGAGAGGCTGCTACCTGTAAAGTACAGAACCACACTGTACAGAAAAAATACGGGGCGTTGTACTATGTGGGAATGCGCACACTTACAAAATACACCCGCAATAATATCACATGGAACACTTCCTGCCTCTCTGCCCCTGTACATGCGTCTCCTCGTGCAGTGCATGTATTGCCTGTACATAACACGTGTCACTGGGTCTCAAAATGACTTTTCACAGCTTAATCTTAGTCCCACAATGGTCCAGGCATCGTGTGCCGCGTGTGGACCAGTTTCACTAACGCGGGTACGCTTCGCAGCGCTTCAGTTCGTCTCGTACAGTAAATCTAGAGCGGACCGGCTAAACCTCACGCATCTCGCGTATGAAGTGTACGGCACTGAGGAGGGGGGGGCGAGGCGTACTGGGCGCTGGAGCTGTGCGGTTCGTACCAAGGCCTTGAGACAGGATGGGGACGTCTCCCAGGTATGCCACACAGTGTACGATCGTTCAGGGGGCTCAAGGGGGTGCGCGCCTCATGGACTTCGGGTCCGGGGCGCAGCGCACGTCGCACACAATAGCAGTACCTTCTGGTGGGGGATGCGAAGTGCACAGCAGCGGGGGTCAGTCCTCTTCATGTCGCGATGCTCGGCAGGGGTAGGGGGGTGGGGGTTGGTGCGCTTGTGTGTGTGTGTGCGCGCGCTTGTGTGTGTGTATGTGTGCGACGGCTGGGGGGTGTCTCTGTATGTGTTTGTGCGTGTATGTGCGCTCGTGTGTGTGTCTCTGTATGCGTGCGTGTATGTGCGCTCGTGTGTGTGTCTGTGTGTGTGCGCATGCGTGCAGGGGGAGGTGTGGCTGTGTGTGTGTTGGAGCTTCCCAGTAGACAGGAGATGGCCACGACTTGCGTGTTCTCGCGCGCGCGGCCCGCTCCGATCGCCTTTTGGAAAATGCGAGTGGCCAGCTCCTGTCTCCTGGAAAGCTGAGTCGCTCAGTATAGGTCTCTGGCGAGACCGCGCTTTCGCACGGTTAACGCCACGAGACCCAAACAGGGTGTGTGGCAGCCAATCTTTTTTCAAACTGGGTACATTCGTGACATTGTTTTCATGTAGCCCATTGGTTGTGTCACTAAGCTGTTACATTATTTATACGATTGATGCTACCAAACAGTTGAATTTATTTTATTTTATATTGACATTGGGCGGAATAGCTTTGTATACAGGTGATTTAAAGGAACTGTACAAAACAATGCTGTTTATTGTAGTTAGTAAAGTTAATTGTGTAACTATATGAAGGTTTGTGACAGGAGAGGTTTTCCTTGCTTCAGTGAAGAGGAAATCTAAGATTTTATTAAATTCAATGAAGCACATATAATATGTGAATCCCTTTATTGACTGCTCCTGACAGCAGCGATAAGATGTGATGACATAAAGGCTGTGGATGTCACTGAACCTATAAAGTAAGCTCTCCAGAAGCATGCACACTCTCTCTTATTGCTAACTGTAAAGGATAAGATGAAGACAGTACTGCATCCAAAGTCAACAGGAAACTTTGAGAACAATTGAGATCGAAGAGGGACAGAGCCCTGGCATCCCAAACTCCCCTAAAAGAGATAAGGCACAAAAACAAAGTTAGAAGGAAATGTCCTTCAAGGAAATAGCATAGTTCAGATACTTGTGTGACAGAGCAAAATGGTGGCGAAATAGTGGAACTGTAGCAAAGAAAAGGCACCTTCTAAGATATATACTTTCATGAGGCAACAGACCAGAGGGTCTTTTCCTCAGGGAAATGACATTGAAGAAGGGGAAATGGGCTGCAATCGCAGAGCTGTACATGTAGTTTGTCCTATATGCAGACCCACTGGAATATTGCAATTGTGCGGCAATGGTGTTTTTTGCATAATTCTTCATTTGACGCATTTGTCACATAATCTATCATCTTCTTCATAATCTGAAGATTTTAACTAAACGTCTCAAAATGGTTCAACGGTTACTAATAACACAGAGACACATGTTGCTGCACTGTGCAAGGCCCTTTGCAAAGTTTGACTTGCCACCTCTCGGTTCCTTATTGCTGTGCTTAGGTGTTAAACTGGTACTAATGAGGTGCAACCAATGCTCAGACGGTGTTAACAAGTGTAAAAAGCATTGACAAAGCCAATAGGTCTTTTTTTTGTCCTCATTTACTACCCAGGTCAAGCCGTTAAAGTCTACCAGGGAGCGACACACCATCTGACAACTGGGTGACAAGGCCTTAGATCAAGCTAGGCAGTGCCAATAGTTGTGTCACGGAACCCCAGCAAACATACGTGCAGAGACCAAGACGGGTAAGCTGCAGAGCATTGTATTTAGCCCACATACAGGACGCTACCTGTTGGAACAAGAATAGGGGCAAGGGCAGTGTAATCATCGGACCGGGGGAGAAAAAAAACCCAGTCAGAGACTCTCGGTATTAACCCCAATTCAAAAGATGCCAGAAGGCTCTCTTATTCAGATTTCCCGGCCTTGCCAGGTCTAATTTGGAGACTTGTAGTAACGATGCTTGCCAGTCCTGTAAGGTAGGTAGTGAAGAGTCTTTCCACTTTCTGCAAATTTCTCTTCTAGCCAGCAAAATAGAGAAACAAAAGGTTCTTGGCTGGGCCTGAGACTCCCCAGAGTTTATCGGCTGGTTGAAATTCGCCGTCCATCTCCTCTAACATTGTATGGTACCAGAAGGAGACCTCCTTTTTAAAGGGGCTTTTATCTAGTAGCTGGAGCTCAAGCTGGTTACCTCCACCCACTGGGAATCTACTCTTAGATACGGACTGTGCCTGACCCCAGCTAGTCATTTGCAGGTATTTAAACCTTGAAAGATCTAATCCAGTCCTATCCCTAAGAGAGTTCCACGGTAAGAGATCCCCTTCTAAAAAGAGATCGCCCCATTCTTTAACCCCTGCCTCCCTCAAGGGTAGAGCAAGGCTATCCTTAAGCCATCCCGGGGTCCCCGGTGAATCCCAAAGAGGTGCTTTACTAGAAAAATAGCCCAATGAAGCCGAACTACGAAGTTTAAACCAGGTTTTAGTCATTCCTTGTAGGACTTTTAGTTTTATTTCCTTAAAGAATTTGGGGTCCCCGAATTTAAACAAAAAACCCTCCAAAGAGAGGCTCGCTCCATTAAGCATGGCTCTAAACATGCAGCCTATCCCACTGTTGGTAGGCATCTTCAATAGCATGCAGGAGTGGGTAAGTTGAAATGCCCATGCATACAATTGAAGATCGGGGCTGCTAAGCCTCCCTTTTCCCTACGGCGCCTCCGTTTTTTTCCAGGCAATCCTGGGTGCGTGTTGTGCCCAAATAAATGAATTAATGTCGCTCAGCAGCTTTGATAAAAATGAGGGTTCAAAATATAAAGGAATAGTGTTAATCAAAAAGGTGACCTTTGGCAAAATGGACATCTTAATGAGGTTAACTTTCCCCAGAATGGACAACGGTAGTGTGGACCATGTTCTCATGAGTTTTTTACAGTCCTTTGCTACTGTCAAGTAGTTTGATTCCACGATTTTATTGATATACTGTACAATGGTGATACCCAGATATCGCAATTTGGAGCTGGTCTGCACTCCCCCGTCCTCACACTTCCAGGCCATAATCTCAGTTTTCGAAGCATTAATCTCATACCCCGAGATTTCTCCAAAATCGTGAGCGAGTTTAATTACCGAGGGAAGGGCCGAAGCCAGCTCTGACGAGAAGATCATGATATCATCGGCGTACAGGGCTACTTTTTTTCCCACTCTCCATATTTGAACGAATTGATGTTAGTGTCATCCCTCAATTTTTGGGCAAAGGTTTCAATATATGAATCAAAAAGGAGAGGGGAGAGTGGATATCCCTGACGCGTTCCCCTTGTGATATTAAACGGGTCTGTCACTGCTCCCTTCAACAAAAGGCACGCAGAAGGATTTTGATACAGCAGTCTCACAGTACGCCGAAACATGTCTCTGATGTTAAATTTACCTAAGACCCCCGACAGGTATGACCAATTCACCCTGTCGAAGGCCTTAGTAGCGTAGAGTGTGAGAACAGCCAAAGGCATGGAGCAGGTGGATGCTACATCAATAGCCCCTATCAGCTCATACGTTAATTCAAACAATTGCCTACCCTTAACAGACCCCCTCTGGTCCTGGTGTAAGATTGTAAGATCAGAATGATAAGGAAAATCTTGCCTTTTCTGCCTGACACGGCCGCTAAGACCCTGGTCACGTCATTGGTTTTAAGTTCACTAGATTACTGCAACTGACTCTTTCTGAATGCACAATCCAGAGTCACAAAAAAGTTGCAGACGGTACAAAATGCCGCCGCACGCCTGCTGTCAAAAAAACCAAAATTTGCACCCATCTCAGATACTCTGAGGTCCTACCACTGGTTGTCTATCCCAAACAGGATAAAGTTTAAAGGTATGTGCATAGTCTACAAGGTAATGCAGGATCAGGGGCCTCGCTTCCTAAAAGATCACCTAATACCTTACAGTCCTGCCAGAAAGCTACGATCTTCATCACTTAACCAATTAGTGGTCCCACGTAGCAGAACAGTCACATGGGGTGACCGCCGCTTCCTAGTTGCGGCCCCCAAAATCTGGAACACCCTACCATACCACATCAAAGCCAGTCCATCGCTGTTAGAACTGGGGGTCTCTAGTTGGCAGAGGTAGGTACCACTGTCCAGATAGGGACCCTTGCTTCTAGTCAGGACAAGGAGATAACCCTCTTAGATAACCCCTGCTCGCCCTCAAGGTAGCTTTGCCTGAGCAGTCTAGGCTAACCAGAGGCAATGCGTTAAGTATTTGTACCAACACTCACAGTAACACAGTGAAAACACCACAAACTGATTCCGCAACAGTTTAGGAAAATAAAGATATTTATTCTAAACTACACAAGACCAAAAACGTCAAAAAATCCAACATACACAATGCAAGGTTACGGTTTCAAATGAGTTCTTCAGGTTGTAATCAAAGTTCTTTAAGTTGTGATCAAATGATCCACAGATGCGTGAAAAGTTCACAGTTGCGTCACGCTGACTCACAGTACCTTTTAGATGCAACAAAGTTCCACAAGCAGGAAGCTGGTGCGGTGGAAACAAGCGATGCGCTACTCCTGAGACCCTGGGGAGGCGATGCGACAGCCCCGCTGCAGCAGCGGGCGTGCAGCGACGAATCCGGTCTGTAAGGGGAGGAAGGCAGCTTGCGTAGATTCCGGTGCGTAGGTTCCGTGGGAAGTCTGTTCTCGCAAAGGCACGATGCGATGATCTCGTAGGGGCTGCGACGATCTCCAGGGCGACGATGCGCGGTCCAGCGGTGATCCTCTCTCTCTCGCAGCTCCTCGGTGAGATGCTTCTGCAGCGATGTCTGCAGCGACGTGATGCGGTCCGCAAGCAAGCGGCGCGGCGATCTCACCCAGACGACAGGCTCTGCGACGACACTCGCAGCGATGTTTGATTCTCCCGCACCGGTCTGGTGCGTCCCGCAAACGAAGGGTGCGACGGCTCCGGCAGCGATGTCAGGCGCTGCGCCGATCTCGACCTTCGTGGCGGCGGGAAACTTCTCGCACTGTCGGGGATGCGCTCCGCAAGCGAGCGATGCGACACTTTTCAGCTTCACAAGTTTCTCAGCTTAATCTCAAGCTTCCCAGCTCAGGTTCAACTTCTAGAGGCCCCACAACTGGATCAAGCACTCTACGAAGGACAGAACTCTCTCAGCAGAGTTCAGGGAGACTGGGGGTGAAGTCCTTTTGTTCCTGGGACTTCGGAAACAGGGAGCCAGCTCTTCTCAGGCCCTTGGAGATTCCTTACAAGACAGGGGACACAGCTCACAGCAAAGTCCTTCCCCTCTCCTTGGCAGCAAAGCAACCGCAGGTCAGTCCAGCAGAGCAACAGCGGGACAGTCTTCCTTCTTCAGAGTCAGCTTTCTCCTTGGCAGAGGTTCCTTCTTGATTTCCAGGATGATCTAATTTTCTATTGTCAGGGGTCCTGTACTTATACCCCTAAAGTCTTTGTTCTCTCTGTGCATGTGGGCCCTGAGCCCGGTCTGAACCAGTTCTGGGTGGATCCTGAGCACTTTGTTTTGCTGGCTGCGTCTTTCCTTTCAGAGTGAGGGGCAGGGTCCTCAGCCGCCCAGCAGGAGGTGGAGCCAGCATTGTGGCAAGCAGGCACAGCCCTATTCAGCCCAGGTGCTAACTCCGCCCACCACTCAGGTAGCAATTGCTCCACTCAGCCTAGTGCTGACTCATCCAGCCTCTGGGGCATTCCCCAGCCCCTGTCAATACACAAACAGTCTCAGGCACACAGAAGGGTCAGACAAGAGAGCAGCAACTTTCTAAAAGTGCGGTTCTCAAACACAGGATCCAAAAACCACCTTTCCTAAAAGATGCGTTATTAAATCCTGAGTTCAGGGATACTAGATACTTATGTCCTATCTTGTTCCTATGGGAAGAAATGCCGTTAACCACTGTAGCCAGCATCCCCCATGTTAACCTATGGAGCAAGATAGCCTTACAATAGTGAAAAACGAAAAAGGCTGTAATTCACTACCAGAGCATGTCACCTGCACTAGTACATGCTCTACCTTTCACATACACTGCACCCTGCCCGGGGGGTACCTTGGGCCTTCCATAGGGGTGACTGATGTGCACGAAAAGGGAAGGGTTAGTCCTGGTCAGCGGGGACGCGGACCAGGAGGACATGGCAGTTCTAAACTGCCCGTAGGCGCTGCAGTGGCAGGCCCGAGACACCATTTTAGAGCTACTCCTGTGGGTGGCACAATCAGTGCTGCAGGCCCACGAGCAGCATTTGTCATCACCGGCCCTGGCACACCCAGTGCACTTTACGACGGACTTCATGGTGATACAAATATGCCAAACATGTATATCCAATCAGAATAACAATTTACATAGGGAGCACTTACACCCTGGCACTGATCAGCAGTGGCAGAGTGTCCAAAGCATCTAAACCAGCAAAAACGAATCCAGCACAGCATCGAAAAATACAGGAGGCAGAGGCAAAAAGATAGGGGTAATCACGCCAAAAGATGTCAGGTCTAACACGTGTCCCCTCCAGCTGAAAGTGGGGAGAACTACCCACCCTCTTGGGAGTTCTCTTCACTAAGGCGGAAAAACCTGGACAGACCATCAGCGTTGGCGTGTTCTGTACCGGGGCGGTGTTCCACCGTAAAGTCCATTCCCTGTAGGGAGATGGACCACCTCAACAGTTTTGGATTTTCACCCCTCATGTGCATTAACCACCTGAGGGGCCTGTGGTCGGTCTGAACACGAAAGTGAGTCCCAAACAGGTAGGGCCTCAACTTTTTCAGAGCCCAGACCACAGCAAAAGCCTCCCTTTCAATCGCACTCCACTTCTGTTCCCTGGGGAGTAGCCTCCGACTAATGAAAGCTACTGGCTGGTCTCCGTTCTCCTCAGTGGCTTGTGAGAGTACTGCTCCCACACCATGCTCTGAAGCGTCCGTCTGAACTATGAACTCACTGGAAAAGTCAGGTGCCTTGAGCACCGGTGCTGTGCACATCGCAGTCTTCAGGGCCTCAAAAGCAGTTTGGCAGGCGTCAGTCCAGTCAACTCTTTTGGGCAACTTCTTGGAAGTGAGTTCTGTCAAGGGGGCGACAATGGTGCCATATCCCTTGACAAACCGTCTGTAATACCCGGTGAGTCCTAAAAAGGCTCTCACCTCTGTCTGGGTCTTGGGGGGCTCCCAAGCCAGAATGGTATCAATCTTTGCCTGTAGGGGCGCCACCTGGCCGCTCCCCACCTGGTGTCCCAAATACACCACAGATCCCTGCCCTATCTGGCACTTGCTGGCCTTGATAGTGAGGCCTGCCTTCTGCAGAGCCTTCAACACTTCGCAGAGGTGTTGCAAGTGTTCTTCCCACGTGGAGCTGAACACCGCAATGTCATCCAGGTAGGCGGCGCTGAATTCCTCCAGCCCGGACAGTACCTGGTTAACCAGTCTCTGGAACGTGGCAGGGGCATTCTTCAACCCAAAGGGCATGACACGGAACTGGAAGTGCCCCTCTGGCGTTGAAAATGCTGACCTCTCTTTGGCCCCGTCAGTTAAGGCAATCTGCCAGTACCCCGAAGTCAAATCAAACGTACTGAGGTACTTGGCAGCTCCCAACCGATCCACGAGCTCATCAGCTCTGGGGATAGGGTGTGCGTCAGTCTTCGTGACCGCATTGAGCCCACGGTAGTCCACGCAAAACCGGAGTTCTGGCGGGCCACCGGGGGTAGCAGCTTTCTTGGGGACCAAGACCACTGGGCTAGCCATGGGGCTGCTGGAGGGCTCAATCACCCCTAGCGCCAACATCTTGGAAACCTCTTCCTTGATGCTGGCCCTGACCTTGTCGGCTACCCTGTAAAACTTTTGTTTTACCGGCAGACTGTCTCCAGTGTCCACATCATGGACGCACCAGGTGGTGACTCCTGGGGTCAGGGAGAACAGAGAGGAGAACTGACCCAACACTTGGCGACAGTCATTCTGCTGTTCTGGGGTCAGGGTGGGCGAGAGGACCACACCATCCACTGACCCATCGTGCTCCTTAACTGACAGGAGGTCAGGGAGAGGATCGCTATCCTCTTCCATCCCTGCATCTGTAGCCATGAGCATGGTTACTTCAGACCTCTCAAAGTGTGGTTTGAGGCGGTTTACGTGCAGAACTCTCAGGGGCTGCCTGGGAGTCTCCAGGTTAACCAGGTAGGTTACCTCGCTCTTCCGTTCCACCACCTCGTATGGCCCAGACCACTTGTCTTGGAGCGCGCAAGGCTCCACTGGTGCCATCACCCACACTTTCTGCCCAGGTTGGAACTCGACCAGAGTGGTATTCTGGTCGTACCATCTTTTCATTTCTTCTTGGCTTGCTTCCAGGTTCGCCTGAGCGAGCTTCCTGAAGCGTTGTGTCTGGTTGCGGATGGCCAGCACATAGCTGAACACATCCTGGGGGGTTTTCCCACGGGACTTTTCCCAACCCTCCTTCACCAGCGAGAGAGGTCCTCTGACAGGGTGGCCATACAGGAGTTCGAAGGGACTGAACCCTAAGGACTTCTGAGGCACCTCCCTGTAGGCAAACAAAAGGCATGGTAACAAGACGTCCCACTTACGTCTCATGGGCTCCGCTAGGCCCATAATCATACCTCTCAGGGTCCGGTTGAACCTTTCAACCAGCCCATTTCCTTGAGGGTGGTACGGAGTGGTGAACTTATAAGTTACCCCACACTCCTCCCACAGAGACTTCATGTACCGAGAGATGAAGTTGGTACCCCGGTCGGAGACCACCTCTCTGGGGAACCCCACACGGGAAAAGATCCCCATCAATGCACGGCCCACCACGGGTGCTGTGATTGTCCTGAGAGGGACTGCTTCCGGGTACCGGGTGGCATGGTCCACCAAGACCAGGATGAACCTGTTGCCTAAGGCTGTCTTGGGGTCCAGGGGCCCTACGATATCTATGCCCACCCGCTCGAAAGGGGTGCTCACCACTGGGAAGGGTTGAAGGGGGGCCTTCAACTTCATTCCAGTCTTGCCACTAGCTTGACAGGTTTGGCAAGATCTGCAAAAGGAACCGACGTGCTTCCTCATCTGGGGCCAGTGGAAGTGGGTGACAAGCCGGTGTAGGGTCTTGTCTTGCCCCAGATGTCCTGCGAGAGGCACGTCATGAGCCAGACCCATTAGGAAGTTTCTGAAGCGCTCGGGTACCACCAGCACACGGGCTGCACCGGGCTCAGCAAACTTAGGCTCGCTATAGAGTAGGTCACCTTCCCAGTAGACATAGTGATCTTTGACTGCTCCACCTGCTGCCTGATCTACAGCCTGTTGCCGCAGACCAATGAGGGAAGGGCATTCCTTCTGCGCCTGGCAGAACTCCTCCCTGGAGGGACCACCTTCTTGCTGCCAATGGGTCAGCTCAGGTAGGTCTCCCAGTTCGGCTACCTGTTCCCCTGTAGGTTCCAGGGCATCCCCCTCAGGTTCTGCTTCCTCCTGGACCGTGGGAACGGCTGGGGCTGGTTTCCCGCGCCCTCTGCCTCTTCCTCTCCTGGCAGGTCTCTGGGCCACTGTTTCAGGCTCCAGTTCTGCTGATTCGCCCTTACTGGCTGCCATAGCACGCGTGGTCACGCAGATCCACGCAGGCAGACCCAACATCTCCAAGTGAGTTCGGTGTTCTATGTCCTTCCATGGAGAACTCTCCAGGTCGTTGCCTAACAGACAGTCCACAGGCAAGGCATCGCTGACAACTACCTCCAAAAGACCAGAGACTCCTCCCCATTCAAAGGAAACCTTCGCTAACTTGCAGAGGCGCACTGAGCTGTCAGCGGCCACTACAGGGCGGAGTACGCCAGGGATGATTTGCTCGTCAGACACCCACTGACACCTCACGGATGTCACACTGGCTCCTGTGTCTCTTAGTGCTTCAACCTCCCTCCCATTGATGGTCACCTTCTGCCCATATTTCTTAGTGTTAGAGGGCAGTAAGGTTTCCGGGACCATCTCTCGGTCTCCTAGCGAGACAAGGGTCATGACCGCTAGCTCTCCCCAATCACTAGAAACCAAATCCCCACCCAAAGCTACACTAGCTAACGCTGGGGCGGGAGCACCAGTGGGTGCGGGCTTCTTCTTGGGACATTTCGGAGCAATATGGCCCACCTCGTTGCAGTGATAGCAGGTAGGGGGACCCTGGTTATTTCTCTTGTCCCGCCTACCCTTAGAGGGCCATGGCTGTTTAGGTTTGGGGGTTTGGGAATCCTTTTCCGGGGAACTACTTTGGGGCCCTTGCGAGAACTCCTTTTGGTTACCCTTGTCCCCCCCACTCTTCTGCTGGGGACCCTGCCCACCTTTGGCTGTGGTACCCACAATTCCTTTGTGGACCCTGGTACTGGTCCAGCGGTCCGCCTCCTTAGCAAGCTCAATGGGGTCGGTCAGCTTGCTGTCTAAAAGATGCTGGCGCAGCTCTGGAACACAAAGACTACTCAAGTGCTCCCAACTGATTAAATGCAACAACCCCTTCAAATAAGTTACTTTACTGCCCTTCATCCAACCGTCCAGTGCACGCGAGTACCCATTCACACACTCCATCCAAGTCTCAGACTCTTTCTTCTTGGAGTTTCTAAACTGCAGTCTGTACTGCTCTGGAGTAAGGCCATACCTGAGACATAAGGCCTCCTTCATATTGGGGTAGGTCATGGCACCTGTCAATTCTAAGGGCTCTAGAGCACTCCTCCCAGACGCCTCAAAATGTTTCCACAGGCCCGCCCCCCAATACTTGTCAGGCACATCATTCATCTTCAGTGCAATTTCATACGAAGTGAACCAGGCATAAATATCCTCACTCCTATGGTAATTCTGTACCAGGTCTTTGGGAATATATACTTTACCCCCATGCACTGGCTGCGCGCTGCCACCATTAGAACTGGCATCCATCTCCTTGTTTTTCAGATCCAGCTCTTTCAGTCTCAACTCGTGAGCCAAAAGCAATTTCTTCTCCTCTAAGGCGCGGGCATTCTTGCTCTCCTCCGCCGCCTTCTCTACTTCCAATTGCTTCATCTTCATTTTCATGACCTCCAGGTCATATTCTCTTATTCTTTGATTTTCCTGTAACTCTTCCGGGGTGAGGCCCCTACTGGAGTGGTTGCTGCCAGCTCTTGAGCCTACTCTGCCCACTGGCAGGTCTTTGCCTTGAAAAGCACTTTCTACATCCACAACATCATTTCCTTCCTGTGCTTCCCAATAGGTTTTCAAGATTTTCTGCAGCTCCTCCTTCCTGTAGGCGCTCTTTATGGGGCACTCAAACTGCTGGCAGAAGTACCTAAGATGCTTTACTGGGTAGGAGTACAGATCTTCAATCGAGAATTCCAAATCTATCTCTGCCTCCTCACTGGGCGCTTTCCCATTCAGAGACATGATGCTTTCCGAAGAGTTACTCAACAACAGAATTCAAAAACTCAAAAACCAGTAGTATGCGGTGGCGTAATGGTCTGCACTCACTAGTGATGTACACCAATTACTGTGGGTCAAGTACAAATACAAGTTCAAATCCCACCGCCTGACCACCAATGTTAGAACTGGGGGTCTCTAGTTGGCAGAGGTAGGTACCACTGTCCAAATAGGGACCCTTGCTTCTAGTCAGGACAAGGAGATAACCCTCTTAGATAACCCCTGCTCGCCCTCAAGGTAGCTTGGCCTGAGCAGTCTAGGCTAACCAGAGGCAATGCGTTAAGTATTTGTACCAACACTCACAGTAACACAGTGAAAACACCACAAACTGATTCCGCAACAGTTTAGGAAAATAAAGATATTTATTCTAAACTACACAAGACCAAAAACGTCAAAAAATCCAACATACACAATGCAAGGTTACGGTTTCAAATGAGTTCTTCAGGTTGTAATCAAAGTTCTTTAAGTTGTGATCAAATGATCCACAGATGCGTGAAAAGTTCACAGTTGCGTCACGCTGACTCACAGTACCTTTTAGATGCAACAAAGTTCCACAAGCAGGAAGCTGGTGCGGTGGAAACAAGCGATGCGCTACTCCTGAGACCCTGGGGAGGCGATGCGACAGCCCCGCTGCAGCAGCGGGCGTGCGGCGACGAATCCGGTCTGTAAGGGGAGGAAGGCAGCTTGCGTAGATTCCGGTGCGTAGGTTCCGTGGGAAGTCTGTTCTCGCAAAGGCACGATGCGATGATCTCGTAGGGGCTGCGACGATCTCCGGGGCGACGATGCGCGGTCCAGCGGTGATCCTCTCTCTCGCAGCTCCTCGGTGAGATGCTTCTGCAGCGATGTCTGCAGCGACGTGATGCGGTCCGCAAGCAAGCGGCGCGGCGATCTCACCCAGACGACAGGCTCTGCGACGACACTCGCAGCGATGTTCGATTCTCCCTCACCGGTCTGGTGCGTCCCGCAAACGAAGGGTGCGACGGCTCCGGCAGCGATGTCAGGCGCTGCGCCGATCTCGACCTTCGTGGCGGCGGGAAACTTCTCGCACTGTCGGGGATGCGCTCCGCAAGCGAGCGATGCGACACTTTTCAGCTTCACAAGTTTCTCAGCTTAGTCTCAAGCTTCCCAGCTCAGGTTCAACTTCTAGAGGCCCCACAACTGGATCAAGCACTCTACGAAGGACAGAACTCTCTCAGCAGAGTTCAGGGAGACTGGGGGTGAAGTCCTTTTGTTCCTGGGACTTCGGAAACAGGGAGCCAGCTCTTCTCAGGCCCTTGGAGATTCCTTACAAGACAGGGGACACAGCTCACAGCAAAGTCCTTCCCCTCTCCTTGGCAGCAAAGCAACCGCAGGTCAGTCCAGCAGAGCAACAGCGGGACAGTCTTCCTTCTTCAGAGTCAGCTTTCTCCTTGGCAGAGGTTCCTTCTTGATTTCCAGGATGATCTAATTTTCTGTTGTCAGGGGTCCTGTACTTATACCCCTAAAGTCTTTGTTCTCTCTGTGCATGTGGGCCCTGAGCCCGGTCTGAACCAGTTCTGGGTGGATCCTGAGCACTTTGTTTTGCTGGCTGCGTCTTTCCTTTCAGAGTGAGGGGCAGGGTCCTCAGCCGCCCAGCAGGAGGTGGAGCCAGCATTGTGGCAAGCAGGCACAGCCCTATTCAGCCCAGGTGCTAACTCCGCCCACCACTCAGGTAGCAATTGCTCCACTCAGCCTAGTGCTGACTCATCCAGCCTCTGGGGCATTCCCCAGCCCCTGTCACTCACAAACCAGACAGTCAATACACAAACAGTCTCAGGCACACAGAAGGGTCAGACAAGAGAGCAGCAACTTTCTAAAAGTGCGGTTCTCAAACACAGGATCCAAAAACCACCTTTCCTAAAAGATGCGTTATTAAATCCTGAGTTCAGGGATACTAGATACTTATGTCCTATCTTGTTCCTATGGGAAGAAATGCCGTTAACCACTGTAGCCAGCATCCCCCATGTTAACCTATGGAGCAAGATAGCTTTACAATAGTGAAAAACGAAAATGGCTGTAATTCACTACCAGAGCATGTCACCTGCACTAGTACATGCTCTACCTTTCACATACACTGCACCCTGCCCGGGGGGTACCTTGGGCCTTCCATAGGGGTGACTGATGTGCACGAAAAGGGAAGGGTTAGGCCTGGTCAGCGGGGACGCGGACCAGGAGGACATGGCAGTTCTAAACTGCCCGTAGGCGCTGCAGTGGCAGGCCCGAGACACCATTTTAGAGCTACTCCTGTGGGTGGCACAATCAGTGCTGCAGGCCCACGAGCAGCATTTGTCATCACCGGCCCTGGCACACCCAGTGCACTTTACGAGGGACTTCATGGTGATACAAATATGCCAAACATGTATATCCAATCAGAATAACAATTTACATAGGGAGCACTTACACCCTGGCACTGATCAGCAGTGGCAGAGTGTCCAAAGCATCTAAACCAGCAAAAATGAATCCAGCACAGCATCGAAAAATACAGGAGGCAGAGGCAAAAAGATAGGGGTAATCACGCCAAAAGATGTCAGGTCTAACAATCGCTTTTACAGTTTAGAAAAAATCTGAAGACGTGGTTATTCAACCAATAATACAGTACACCCACCGCATCCTCACCTCTAAGGAATGACATTACTGCAGTCTAGCGCCGAGACACCCAAGGGTAATTGTTCGCGCTCTATAAGTGTCAGAAAATAAATAAAATAAAAATAAATAAGATGTCTCCCGCAACCGACCCCAATCTATTGGCCATAATGGAGGCAAAGATTTTATGATCGACGTTTAATATCGAAATTGGTCTATATGACCCACAATTTGATGCCGATTTACCCGGCTTTAATATCCGAGTTATAGAGGCATTATCCCATGAAGCTGGAGGTGACATCCCATCTTGAAGAATCTGGTTAAAAAATGAGGTTAAACAAGAAACAAGAACCAATTCTAAATACTTATAAATCTCGGCGGGCAGGCCATCGGGACCTGCCGCTTTCCCCTTCTTAATACTCTTAATAGCCACTTTTACCTCTTCCTGTGTGATAGCTCGATCTAAAGAGTCACGCTGATCCAAGGTCAGTGAGGGAAGTTGAATTTCACTCAACCAGCCATCAATGAGATACGGCTCAATGACTTTGCTCTCCCTATAAATTTCTTGGAAGAAAAGCCTCTGGATATCCTCATCAGATGTATATTCCACATTATCCTGGATAATCGAACTGATGTTGTTACGAACTTGGTCAGTCTTCGATTTTCAGGATTAGAGTTTGCCTGCCCCTTCGCCATACTCAAAATGGGCAATTTTGCTGGCCTCCCACCTAAGCATAATACGAGTATTCAGTACTGAGTCAAAGTTCCCCTCTGCTCTCAAAAGCTCATGTTGTAGGTCCTGTCGGATGTTACCTGGAGCATCTAGGTGTAAATCTATTTCCCTTCGTATTCTTACAATTTCCGCCTTTGTAGCGGCTAACTCTTCTCTATACAGTTTCTTCTTATACATGCCCCTGCTAGTTAATTGTCCCCTTAGGAAAGCTTTATAGGCATCCCAGACGCAGCCTAGTGAGGCTGAGACAAGGTTCACCTTCATGAAGCAATCAGATTCATTTACTAAAAATGCAATCTCTTCGGGTTCCAGGAGAAGGGAACGGTCGAATGACCACGTCCTAGGAGAAACCTTAGACAGACAGTCCATTCTTAAAGACACTGCAGAATGATCTGATAACCAATTTTACTACACTCTTCAAGGACTGACTGAACAAAATGAAATCAATCCTTGATTTGTGATGATATTTATGATTGTGAAAGAGACACCTAGTTGCCGACCAGACCTAACTCTCCATATATCCAAAAAACCATACTGTTTCATGCTTTCCAATAGGAAGGACCTAGTTTTAGAAGCAATTTGCGCCCGACTATTCGGTGATTTATCTAAGAGAGGATCTAAAACAAAATTAAAATCACCTTTCTTCAAGGACGGCGGTGCTTGAAGAGACTGTGGCTGGACTCTCCCTTCATCTGGACAAGGCCAAGGCAGACGTTGTCAATTTAAGAAAAGAAGATCAGGTTTTATCCGAGCGAATGGAAGTTTTGGAAAACCATGCACGTCGCAACAATCTTCAAATTTTGAACATTCCTGAAGGGAGTGAAGGCTCTAATATTAAGCAGTTTGTAGTTATGCTATTAAAGGATTCCTTGGAGCTTGAGCAGTCGGCAGAGGATTTAGCTACCGACATCCAAAGAGTCCATTGGGACCGCTTTAGGAAGAATCCTTAGAGAACAAAACCCAGGAAAGTTCTTGAAAATTTCCTCACCTACTCCATTAAAGAGCTTATTCTAAATCAAGCTCTTAAACAAAAATCTGTAAGTGGTAAGGGGTTTACCTTTCAGATAAACAATAAACAATAAGAGTTGGGGGGTAGATTGGATGCCTTCAGGAAGCTAGGTGCAGTTGCGCATCTTAAATTTCCACCAGCACTGCAAATAATGTACAACAATAAGATGTACAATGTTAATCAGCAGAGGCGGCAGATGAACTCCTGTTAGAGTGGGGGAATAAAGGGGGTCCTTCAGGCTAAGCTACTGCTTTCGTTCTGGCCTTAGTTAGGGGTGTTGTGCTCCCTGCCTGATTATTGACGGGTGTATAGATTGTTCTTGGTTGGTCAAATTCCAGGATTACATTTTTCTCATCACCCACTAAGGGGGTTTGAGATGTCACGTAAAGATGATGTGACTGACTTAAAAATGTAATAATTAAAAGGGTGAAAAGAGAAAAAGAAAGAAAGAAAAAGAATGAAATAACATATAACACCTTTCTCTGTTTTGAGATTAATTTACGGCTTGAATATTAGCGGTAGGCACCTTTGGCATTTTTTGTTAAAATTGGTATAGTGATATTAAGCATTATGGGAGCCCGGGAGGGGGAGGGGGGGGGGGGGGCTATCTCTGGACTCGGTCCGGATAGATAGGGCAAGGGTTTCTTAAGGGGGGTGTTGGGTTAGAGTAGGGCACGGGGTAGATGGGTGGGCACTGCTTGATAAAAATGTTTCAAATGTCCTCATTTTCTTCCCTGTGATATTTGTTTTTTTTGATGGGGCGGCTTTTGTAAAGGTGGCATCTGTATGTGAGGTTAAGAGTTTCTATATGTTCTACAGAAAGGTCTACGTGTCTACGCTAAGTATTGCAAATAGGAAGGGAGGGGGGAGCTCCTGCTATGAATAGCTTGGAGGTTCTCTCCTGGAATATCAATTGCCTTCGCACCAGACCCAGGAGGGACAAGATCGTGCAGTATCTTCGTGACTCAGGTGCGCAGGTCATTGTTCTTCAGGAGACACATATGACAGAACCAGAGATGCTTTCCCTGGCAAAAAGCAACAGATGGATAGACCTTTGTGTTGCTACAACTCAGACCATGAATATTAGAGGAGTAACGGTTCTCTTTAAAAAATCGATAAAAGCCCGGTTGGTCTCTAAGCTGGTAGACCCTGCAGGTAGATGGGTGATTGTTACTGCGATCATTGCAGGTACATCTGTAACAATAGTGGGATACTATGGCCCAAACCATGATGATCCCTCGGCCCTTAAATCCATCTTCTCACATTTATTACTTTACTCAGGTCCGATTATTCTGGCAGGTGATTTTAATATTGTTTTAGATCCTCTCTTAGATAAAAGCCAATAGGTCTTACCTATCTAAGAGCTATTTTCTTTGCCAATGTGTTGTAGTCATGTAGAATAGCACTGTGCCTGCTGTTCGGCATGGCTAAACGTTAGTGGTGTGGCACAGAGTAGAGTGGCGTACTGTGGAGTGCTGTGGTGTAGAGTAGGGTGAAGTTAGGTTGAGTTCCATAGAGTGGCACAGAGTGGAATGGCATGGAGTGGTGAAAAGTAGAGTGGCATAGAGTTGGTAGGAGTAGAGTGTGGCGTAGAGAAGAGTGTGGTGTAGAGTGGTGTGGCATAGTTTAGCGTATAGTGTAGAGTAGAGTAGATTGGCATAACGTAAAGTGGCGTAGAGTAGATTTCTATAGAGTTGAGAGGCGTAGAGTAGTGTAGAGTTGGGATGAGTTGAATGGAGTGGTGTAGAGTGTGCTGTAGAGTGGAGTGGCTAAGAATGGAGTGTGAAGTGGATTGGTGTGGTGTAGAATACAGTGGTATAAATTAGAGTTGCATGGAGAAGAGTGGCACGCAGAAGTACTAGACACACCCAGAACGTCCAACAATTGTGTATTGTAATAGTTCTACAGCGCCACACAATCAATACTATACAAGACATTACTGTTTAAACCTTACTGCACATATTGTAAGTAGACTAGGGCAACCTTAATCAAATAAACAGCTCAACAGTAGCGCAACAAAACACAAAAATAATCAAATAGAGATTAGTGACACTAATATATAGAAAAATACAAAAATGATTGTATTAATACATGGTAGTCATTAAAAAAGAGAGGTAGTATTCTAATTGTACATCTGTAGGTGAAAAAATTACATGAGCAATATTGTAACCTTCAGTCATTTCTTAAGTCTATTACACATGATTATTCATAAAATTCAATTAATTAATCTATAGTGCAGGTAATTGTGAACGATGTCCATAGGACAAACAATTTATCGGGTGGTTTCCAAGTGTTGACTCAACGTGCGATTCGGCAGCTCACGCTGCCTTCCTCAGGAGTTCCACCTCCAAAAAAGCATATTCTGCAAGAACAATTAAATATCACTCCCATGATTTGTCAAATAAACAAAATAGTGTCACTCTACAGTTCAAGTAATATATACATCAAACAACTCATAAAAATTATGATACAATTCTCCATACTGATGATAACAGTTCACATCTATGCTAAGCTTAATGGGAGCCATACAAAAAAGTTAAATTCAAAAGGCAGTAATTACACACAAAATAGACAAGTGTATGAAAAATATGAAAGTAAGGTACAAAAGAAAATGCAAGAAAAGGGGTTAGAGGATAAGATCCAAAGATTCATAAATAGATATTAGATAACTACATGAGAAGAAAGCTTCTCTACCCTGGCCTATGCCTCATATTGAAAGTCTGGTCTCATCGATATATTGTCAATGTATTCTGGTGGCAAAAAACACTAAAATACACCTACCTAAGGGCGTAAGGAGCCCAATTATATAGGGGACTGAGTTTTGTCTATGTCGATGATGTAGGGACGCTTCCTGGAGCAACAAATGTCATGAATCCTACACAGGGTGAAACAAGGAAGGGATGAGTTAATCTTTTTGTGTATCTGTAAAGCATGATTGCTGGCTGCTACATAGGTCTGAACAGCGGTGTACTGATCAGGGGAATGTTTACACATTATGCAAAGTATTGGTTTATAGCAGCTTACCTATATATTGATCATGGTGGGTCAAAAATGAGATAAAGTTGACCCAGCAAAAGGGATCCAGA
The DNA here is from genome assembly GCF_964263255.1 of Lissotriton vulgaris. Lineage (NCBI taxonomy): Eukaryota > Metazoa > Chordata > Amphibia > Caudata > Salamandridae > Lissotriton > Lissotriton vulgaris. The sequence continues at coordinate 1,058,183,291 of NC_141693.1, read as the reverse complement.
ACTGGCATTTAGGTGATATAAACTTAATACTGAAAGGATTAAACAAACAGAAAACAAGAGACCAATGTATTGCTAATATGTGTGATAATAACTTATTAGGTGGATGTTCTATTTATGATTAGAATGGTTATTACCTCGAAAACTTGAGACTAGGACTTGAAAAGCCGGTATCATCACTGTTTTGTCATCATAAGATAGTCTAAAGGAGTGCTAAAACATCAACAAATATAGAGAGCTTTACGTCTTAAACAGCAAAACTCAGTAAATTGCCAAAAATGAAAAAGATAAATGAATGGAATACCTTGATATTAGCTCAGCAGAGAAAAGGGTGGGCGCGTACATACTTATGTACCAACAAACCTGTATATTGAAGATATATAGAGGCATAGATGAAGGACACATACAAAATGTTATTGGACACGCAAGCCCGGTCGGCATAAGAGAGTGTAAGGAGATATACACAAGCACAGGACAATCAGTGCAGCATGGTCATTAACCAGTATACATGCAGGTAGTGCATGAAGAATCAACAAAAACGTGCAGAGGGAAAATGCCCGGAGTGAATGCCTTGCTTACCGATTGATAACAGCAGAATGTGGGCAGCTCAAAGTCAAATGACAATGCGTCCTCACTCAAACGGATGCAGAATCAAACAAGCATTTGCAATGCAATAGGTCTCGCATTAGGAAAGTTTGATCTATTGGTATTGTAAATGACAAATATTTTATTTATGTGTTGGTTTTGAAAATAGCGTAATTAATAGCTTTGTCATTTACTATGCCAATATTTTTAACTTTCGCAAACGTGACACCTATAGCATTTGTAATGCAATATGTGTTGTATTTACATAACTTGGATGTATTAATGTTACAAATAACAATGGCTTTTATTTTTTTATAATTAATATTTAAATAAAAGTTATTGTAATTTATAATGGCAATAGCTTACATTTTTGTAAATAACTTTTGGGAAGATTATGTTTATTGTATCTTTTGTGATGAAAATCCAAGAACAGCAGTGAAATATTAGCATCTTTTTGTGACATTTGTAATAAAGCTTGAAACATTGAGAGAACATATTAGAACCAGTTGTTGTTGAATGGTTGCACAGAGTGATGATGTGGCGTTCAGTGGTGCTGAGTGATGCTGTGGCCTTCAGTGGTGCTGAGTGATGCTGTGGCCTTCAGTAGTGCTGAGTGATGCTGTGGCATTCAGTGGTGCTGAATGATGCTGTGGCATTCAGTGGTGCTGTGGTGTTGAGTGGTGCTGAGCGATGCTGTTGCGTTGAGTGATGCTATGGCATTAAGTGATGCTGTGGCATTGAGTGATGCTGTGGCCTTGAGTAATGCTGTGATGTTGAGTGATGCTGTGACGTTGAGTGATGCTGTGGCGTTGAGGGATGCTGTGCGCTGAGTGGTGCTGTGGCCTTGAGTGGTGCTGTGGCCTTGAGTGGTGCTGTGGCCTTGAGTGGTGCTGTGGCATTGAGTGGTGTTGTTGCGTTGAGGGGTGCTGTGGCATTGAGTGATGTTGTGGCGTTGAGTGGTGCTGTGGCATTGAGTGGTGCTGTGGCATTGAGTGGTGCTGTGGCGTTGAGTGGTGCTAAGTGATGCCTTGGCGTTGAGAGATGCTGTGGCATTGAGTAATGCTGTGGCATTGAGTGATGCTATGCGCTGAGTGGTGCTGTGGCATTGAGTGGTGCTGTGGCGCTGAGGGGTACTGTGGCGTTGAGGGGTGCTGTGGCATTTAGTGGTGCTGAGTGATTCTGTGGCGCTGAGTGATTCTGTGGCGCTGAGTGGTGTTGTGGTGTTGAGTGTTGCTGTGGCGTTGAGTATTGCTGTGGCGTTGAGTGTTGCTGTGGCGTTGAGTGGTGCTGTGGCGTTGAGTGGTGCTGTGGCGTTGAGAGATGCTGTGGCGTTGAGTGATGGTGTGGCGTTGAGTGATGCTGTGTGGCATTGAGGGATGCTGTGCGCTGAGTGGTGCTGTGGCGTTGAGTGGTACTGTGGCGTTGAGTGGTGCTGTGGCGTTGAGTGGTGCTGTGGCGTTGAGTGGTGCTGTGGCGTTGAGTGGTGCTGTGGCGTTGAGTGGTGCTGTGGCGTTGAGTGGTGCTGTGGCGTTGAGGGGTGCTGTGGCGTTGGGGGGTGCTGTGGCGTTGAATGGTGCTGTGACGTTGAGGGGTGCTGTGGCTTTGAGTGGTGCTGTGGCGTTGAGTGGTTCTGAGTGATGCTGTGGTGCTGAGTGATGCTGTGGTGTTGAGAGATGCTGTGGCGTGGAGTGATGCTGTGGCGTGGAGGGATGCTGTGCGCTGAGGCGTTGAGTGGTGCTGTGGCATTGAGTGGTGCTGTGGCTTTCGAAGGGTGCAACACCAGCAATTCTACCAGCATAGAGCAGCAAGATTAATGCAATACAAACCAAAACAAATAACAAAATCTACCCTACAGATTCAGATACACCACCAAGCAGGCTTGCAAACGGAACACTGAGCGTGTTCAGGTTAAGTACCGGCTTCGAGGCCAGAAACGTGCACATGTTACGTTTGGCGGACATCCGCTAAATGCTGTTCTCGCTTGACTAGGTAAGTTAATGGACACAGCGGGGGAGCCCTGCGTTGTCCGGAGAAGTAAATCGAGCTGCCTTTGAAGTGCGGCTCGGTCGTGAGGAGGCATAAAAGGTTGATTGTAGTAAATAAAAGCCTTTCAGATAATGTAGCCCAAGCATGAATTGCTGTCCTGTTACGCGAAGCCCATGAGGAATGTGAATGAGTACTACGTAAAGTAAACTGCAAATGACATTTCGCAAATAACAATTCGCAAGAATTAATGTTTAGGCGCTCTGGTGACACGAGAACATACATTTACACATAAAATGTATGATGAGTTCATTTTGGCTGCAGATTAAGCTCGCATAGGTCGTAAAACAATGAGGTAACATGAGGAATTGTAGAAGTGCGGCTCGGCCGTGAGGAGCCATACAAGGTTGATTAAAAATGAACGTTAGCAAAAAAAGCGCACACAATGCTCGTGAAAGGATTGTGTGAAACGCATAGTAGTTGGATAGGAAGCTATAATGAAATTTCCGCTGAGGTGCGCGAGGAGTGGACGCCGAACATGAAACGCAACCTTCCAAGCTTCCATCACTCGCAACAGAAAGCGCTACTCCAGAAAGCAAATTCAGCAACTCTTCAGAACAAGATGGTGCTAAACAGGTTAACTCAGGATTAGGGAGGGACCGGGCTCAAGTGTTGCGAAAGGGCTGATGGGTTTAAGGTTAACTGTGAAGCGTATTTTACATTGAAAGGTAAACAAAAAAAACTCTTACCCTCGGAAGCATCTGGTGAGTCAGGGGGCGGGTGAGCAGGAGGCATTCCTTTGTAGTCTGGTGGGGGGTAATGCGAGGCACAAATGGTGTAAGGGTTGTGTGATGGGGACAGGGGAGCGAGCGAGTGGGGGGAGCGAGCGAGTGGGAGGGAACGAGGCATTCCATTGAAGTCTGGTGCGAGGCTGATGGGTTTGAGGTGCACGTGCATCACATGAACTGCACATAATCCGTGCTTGTTCAAAGAGTTTGTTTCAACTTCTATAGATCTCGACATCTGCAATGCGCAAGCGAATTGGCAGAGGTCGAGACCTAAAAAAGCGAGTCTAGCGTCTTGGTTTTAAAGGGAAACTGCTTTGACACATGACCACCATGGCACCGTCAGCTGAAGTTATCAGCCAAACGAAAGGCTGAACTGAAATACCAACGGAGCTGCCATAGTGACCGGTCTACGATATGGCAAAGATGACAGGCTACAAACTAAACTGCAATACTGTATCACAGTGCTCAAAATGCAAAACAATACAAAATGCAAAAGTCTTCGACAGGCTTCAGACTAAGCTTTACGATGTCCCAGATGCAAAAATCGTTAGAGCATAACCAGAGATCTAACAGATAACCAGGAAAATGCCAGCTAGTGTAGAAATGGGCTGTGTTGATGTAAAGGGGTCACTCACTAATGTGAATGTTCTCTCAATTCAAAAAGATGGTGGGCAAAACCCACAAGTAATTTAGAAAAGGGATCACGATGTAAATGTCTCAGGAGTGAGACTAAAGAATAGCTCACTATACATATGTGGTTTAAAAATATGAAACTCTGTGTGGGCATACAGGATAACTAATTAGCAGTTTGTTGACAATAGATAATTGACCTGATGCTAGACATTGCAGAGAAATACAGGCACAGCGGTCTAGCGATGAAAGGCAGTGTATATCGTTATCAAAGAGAGAACCAATATTTAACGTCTCGATTAGTCATTGTAACGGATCGCCTGGTCCCAGGGAATTTTGGAGTTTAAACTATTAATGTGCGTATCCAAAGAAAAAATCCAAAAGTCTTCCCTTCGTTTCCTTACTGATTCGGAGTCCTGTCCACTTTTGCAATAAATTTTCTCCACAATTATCCAACGGATTTCGTTTTCCATATGATGCATCTCTTTGTAATGCTTGACCATGGGTGCCATAAGCTTGCAAGTTTTAATTGCCGATCGGTGCTCTGTAAGTCGTGTTGAAAATTGGCGCGCTGTCTCTCAGACATAACCTTTTTCACACGGACAGAGTAATAGGTACACTATATTGGCCGTATTGCAATTAGTAAAAGATTTTAATTTGATTTTTGTATGGTTATATTTGTACAACTATTGCTCCATCACAGGCCTTAGAGTGGGCACATTTGTAGTTACCTGTGATGGGGAACTTACCGCCTATAGTTTTTTGTACAAAGGTTGACTCGGATCTGATCCTGGAATGAACCATAAGATCTTTCAAATTCTTGTTGTGTTTATTGGCAAACATCGGGCGGGGTAAAACGACCGCAGGGTCAGCATTGGCATTAAGTATATGCCATTGTACGTTGATAGTTTGACAAATTGTTTCATTGAACATGGAGTGTCGAGTGACACAGACTAGTTTTTGTGGTTCTTTCTTGATATTATTTGTTAGAAGATGATCACGATGATAGAAACAAGCTCTTTAATAGGCCTCTCTGATCAATCTTCTAGGATAGCCACGATTGAGGACCTTTTGTTTCATAGTTAGTGCTCGCAGATCAAAGTCTTTGAAGTTGGTACAATTACGCCAAAGGCGTAAAAATTGTTCCAAAGGGATACTTTCTCTTTGACACTTCGGATGATAATTCGAGAAGTGCAGAAGAGTATTTCTTGATCTCTGTTTGGTGTAAACAAACTCTCAAAATACTGTGATTTCTTTTTGAGACCAATTATTAAAGCCACAAGCACCTATATCAAGGACACGAAGAGCCTTCTGGTTATGCTACAAACAATTAGGTTACCAGACGACCCTTGTTTTCTTGTAACTCTCGACATCGAGAGTTTATATACCTGTATACCACAGGATGCGACAATTGAGGTATTGGCAGAGATGTTACAACAGACAACTTGGGAATATAACACCACAAATCATTTGTTGTGAAATGTGCAACTTTGGCCCTAAAACGCAACTTCTTTGAATACAATGGGAAGCTGTTTTTACAAGCAACGGGGACTTCAATGGGAGCATGTTTGCGCCCAGCGTGGCAGGGTTATATGTGTACCATTTTGAGTGTGAGCACATACTGGACCAATCAAACCCTTTTTCGTCAAATATGTTACTATGGCAACGGTACATAGATGACGTTATGTTGATCTGGAGAGGTGACAGTACCTCCTTAACATCGTTTTTTGATTGGCTAAACGGTCTGATTCATCATCTTAAGTTCACCCACGACTATGCTGAGGATAAAATTGTGTTCCTAGATGTGACAATCTTTCGCACAGGCAATGAATTACGAACTACAACTTACTACAAGCCAACGGAAAAGAATAACCTACTGCACTATTCTAGTTTCCATCCACAAACACTGAGGGAAAACCTTCCTTTCGGGCAGTATTTGCGAATATGACGCAATTGTAGTGACCTGAGCGATTTCAAACAGCAAGCCTAGGACCTGACAGGCAAATTACAACACCGGGGTTATCCGAATCTTCTCTTGGAGAAAAGTTGTAAATGGGCCCGCAACCAACATAGGGATGCCCTATTGGAGAACCATCCGAAAGAAGCCCCTTCTGAAGTCCCTCTCACATGCGTGACTACATTCAACCCATTATCCAATGCAGTCACTTGTTGTATAAACAAACATTGACGAGTACTTACTAGTACTAATCATGACTGGGAGAAGCCACTTTTTTCGTTCAAACGAGCGAGAAGCCTGAAGGATGCTCCTGTCCACACCCGCCCCAGAAAGCAAGACATCACCAACACTAATGGGGTTTTAAATGCATGGGGTTTGCCTCCGATAACTGGACACTACCCATGTGGAGGCTGCACGGTGTGCCCACTGACAAGTGCCACGAAAATTCTGAATCTGGAAGAGGGAAAGGTGTGGCAACAAAGAAATCACACTAACTGTAACTCGTGCAACGTCATTTATCTAATCACCTGCCCCTGCGGGTTAAAATACATCGGGATGACAACTAGACGAGTGAAATTACGGATCGGTGAACACCGGAGTAATATCCGGTGTCATAAAAGCAACACGAAATTAACATCTCATTACTTACAGCAGAATCATACACCTGATGAACTCAAATGGACTGTTATCGAACAACTGGCCCAGGGCTCTGAGGCCAGTTTATTTGAAAAAGAGCAGAGGTTGATATATCGCCTTTCATGCCACCAAACGGGCCTTAACGATGATATTCCCTGGGGGACAGTAATGAGGAGATGAAAGTATTTCCATGAAGCTTTAACATTATCCCCTGCCGAATTCCCCAGTTTTAATAATTGTTAAGAAAAACGAGGACAAAGCATGATAGGGTGGTATTGTCAATAAAGTTTTTTCTCCTGTAAGAAAATAAGAAAAAAAGCTTGTACAGGGATTTGTGAATTACCACGATATGCCCTTAAGTGCTTCAAGTAGGTTTCTCGCTAGAATGAAATTCGTCATTGTTTTTCTTAACGTTAAGACTTTCTGCCGTTTCACCAAACTACAATCTCCTGACGTTACACCTTTAAGGTTCAGGACGCACATAGCTCACGTTGAACACGTGACCCACCCCTGACCTCTCTTTTTACTGACGCGCCACGCTGGGAGTTTCACTTTTCGGGCGGCGGCAGTGGATCGAGTAGGTTCATGGCGGCGAGCCGTTACGAGCAAAGTAAGTGCTGCGCGACTAATTAGTAGCCTTTTAGATCTAGAGTCACGGAAATTTTGGGATTTCTATCTCCAAACTCAGTTTGACGCTATTATTTAATTATTTCACACAGTGGCCGTAGCGTGAAGAAAGCCTCCCCCGCTAAGCATATGACGACAGCACCATAGGATCGTGCTGTAAGTGGAACAAACCAAGGTTTTTTGATATATATGTTTGTATTGAGTCCCGTTTTTAATCTTTACTCACGTTTCTAGCGTGGGTAATACAAGGACTCATTCTCTATTTTTTCCAGTGAGTCGGGTCACTTTTGCACTAAGGTATTTCAACAGACTGTCTTTGGAAACTCATCCTAGCCAGCTGTATCAAGAATACGTCACTCATGGCTATTCATTTAGAAGTAATAATCTTGAGTTCCGCCTTTTATTTACCCCGGATTTTGGGTTCTCAAATATCAGTTCACTAAGGAGTGACTATAAATGCTGTAACTGAGTGGGATATATGCATGAGAAGAAATATTCTACATTATTGATAGAAATATTTTGTAACGCACGAACGTGTCTAATTAATGTTGTGCTTTATAATTACAGATTTTCGGCCCCTGGAAATGCTAGGGTTGCAGAAACGGAAAATTTCCGGTATCTTTTAACAATATTTTTCACATACTATATATATCCACTGGCTTGGACACGCCTTAGCGAGCGCGGACCACCAGGGATATTCACACTTTTTTGGTCCTGAAGAAAGCTGCATTAATAATCCCAGACAGCTGAAACATGTCGACCTAACCTTTATGGGATATAAGTGGTCAAGAATATTACCATTACTAATATCCAACACACTGTTTTTACCAATATTAGCTGACCACTAAATAAAGTCGTTTTTGGTACAACTGATATTTTTTAAACCTCACTATCACTTGCACATAACACATACCTACAAACACAAAAAACTTTTTCCACAATAACCTGCTCCGCTGCAAATCAGGCGTTGAAGCACACTGGAGGGACATTCGGTTCCTCCAGTGGGAACCCCATAATGAAGCATGTCACCACTAGGGTGAGTGAGGGTTCTTCTTAACAAAATATGAGTTATTGTTTCTGTCCTTCTGTATGTTATTCACTCTACCCTTTTTCTCCAGTTCCGATATCGCCTCGACACTATTGGTGTGAGGTTGTTTTCTTGGTGTTTTGGGCTTTATTTCCCTGGCCACAGCACCGACAAGTCACTCTTTAGTTTGTTAAATGTTTGGTGTAAAGGTCTACTTCCAATGTAGACTCCACATCCTTTATTTCAATGTCTAAGAATTCGATACTGCGGTCACCAATATTGGCTGTAAAGTGTAAATTGGGATCACAAAGGTTTATCCATTCAAGGAATTCTTTTAGTTTATCAGAGTCATCTTTCCAAATGAACAGGATATCATCGATATATCGAGACCAGTGATATATCGATTTGTGAAAAGGTGCAACCTCATTATATATATATACAGATGTTGGAAATACGCCATGTAAGTGTTAGCTACCGTGGGTGCACATGATGCCCCCATGCTAACACCCTTGACCTTCTTAAATAAGTCTCCACTAAATTCAAAGGTATTTTTGTCAAGGACAGTGGTAAGGAGATCGATCATAAAAGGCACATCACAATCAATGCTGTTGGTCAAGATGAACCACTCTACAGCTGAGAGACCTTTCAATTGTGGGATGTTACTGTAAAGAGATTCGATATCCAGAGATACCAGAGTATCTCTTTGATTGTTGAAAGAGATCCCTTCTATCCTTTGGATCATGTCCTTAGTGTCTCTGACACGGGATGGTGTTTTGGGCACATGCAGGCGTAAAATCTGATCTATGTATTTAGATATATGTTCAGTGACCGATCCTATTGTGGTAACAATAGGTCGGTACGGAGGGTTAATTGTTAATTGTCGTATACTTGTAAAGCGCACAGCTGCCCCGGCAAAGGGGCGTCCCGGCGCTGTATACCGCTGGGGAACCCATCCTGGCTTTCCCTGTGAGATGGTCCCTCCTGGGCATCTCCAAGGTGAAGACAAGCATCCCCAGCGCTGATGGGGCCGTTAGTAGAGATTAAGCAAGCTATTGCCCAGAGTTGCTGAGTGGGACCCATGGTTGGGGTAGGCACCGAGGCGAGAATTAACGAGTCCGCTGACCATGGCCCAAGACCCTGCCACGTTGGGAATCGAACCCTGGTCCCGGGCCGACCTCTGCTTCCAGGTCTGCCGCCTCTAACCAGTGAGCCACACCACTCCACACCACTGTCCCTGTCTTTATGGATTTCTGGAACCCCATAGACACGAGCCATGCGGGGGGCCAGAACATTCATATAGTCACACTCATGTTGACTGATGATATTCTGTTCAGCAGCTTGCTTAGTCAGTGTTTGATTTTTTCTTTGAACTCTCGATGTAGGGTCAGAAGATATCTTCCTGTAGTAGGCAGTGTATAGAAGCATATGCATGTTGTTAATATATATGCATCTGTATCATACAGACCATGTCGCACCCTCAGATCCGCCAAAGCAAATCTTCTGGAGATAGCCAAAACAAGAAAAGCAACATGGGGAGATAGATCCTTCTCAATTGCCACTGCAAAACTATGGAATGCTCTTCCCAACCAACTTAAGAGCACTCCCACTCTAATTCTTTTCATGAAACACCTAAAAACCTATCTATTTAACCAATAAACTAAGCTAATTTACTCATATTCTAGCTCTTCTACGATCTTCTGTCTAGCGCCAAGACACCCTCGGGTAATCGTGCGCTCAACAAGTTGTATAAAATAAAAAAATAAAATACAATGACTATCCCTTCACCCTTGTCACAGCTCTTCACTGTGATGTTCTTAGATTCTTTGAATGTTTTTAACACATTCAGTTCTTCTAGTTGTAGATTCGGGGGTGGGGTTAGGGTTGAGCTTAGTGATCTCTTTGAGTTTAGTCATCACTATTGTTTCAAAGATGCCAACTTCTGGCACCACTAGGTCTACAGTTGGGGTAAAGATAGAGACTGGTCTGAGACCTGATTTATTCTCTATATTTAAGTCACTTTCGGGTCTATTCGCAAATAACTTTCTTAAACGGATTTTGCGAAAAAAGGTAGAGATGTCCTGGAAGATTTCAAATTTGTCAGCTTTTGTGTGCGGAACAAATGATAGGCCTTTGGATAGTAACGTAGTTTACAAACCTTACTGCACATCATATTAATTCATTTAGTATTGACTCCGTCCTTGTCCCATCCCCACCACTCAGACTGAAGTTGTAACTCACTCTCTGAAAGTGGGACAGCCCCAGGTGGTAATACTCCCTATGCAGCTCAATCTCCGAGTCCTCCAGCATCCATTAAACTCTCTTCATCTCTCCTTTAAGGGGCAGGCACTTAGTCCTGTCAATGTTATTTTGGCCTTCGTGGTTGCAGTCCTGTCTCTGTCGGGGCTGGATTTCATAGAGAAGTTCTGTGCATGATTATGGTGAGATCTGCATAGGTCCTGGTCAAACAGGACAAGTTCCTTATATCAAGTCAAGTCAAAAATACTTTTATTGATTCTTTAAAAATCGTAAAAGGGTGGCAAACCATCATAAAACACAGAAAGTTAAATGAGCATTTTTTTTTAAACATGAGAGGGGAGAAAAAACCTTGGAGTCATTACCACGGTTAAAAGGCTAACAAGTAGTACAATATATTTAAGAAAAGTCAGCAAGCACGTTGTTTATTAGCTGCTTAGCTTAAATCAATTTTTTTCCAGTTCCTTTGCTGCTATTTTCCAGAATTGTATAGCATTACAGGAGAGGGGAATAGATAGCCCTCCAAGACACCTGATGACTGCAGTTCTACATGTTCTTATGTGTTCCTTATATCATTGCTGAAGCTCTCGCCACGAGTTCCGCCAGCACTATAAGATTAAAGGGTAAAGTGCATATATTTAAGCTCCTCAACATTCAAGCATGCTGCAGAGCAGATAAACCAGTTTCACTCGATTTACCATACCTCCCTGCCTATGACAGACAGGAAAAACATGCATTTCTTAATATTCTGTATATATGCTAAACTGAAACATTATAGTAAAAAGTTAATTATAATTTCAGCTATCATAACAATATGTGGATTTTATTTTTAACGTTGAGCATTTATTTTTTTGGGACAAAATACTTCTTTCTTCGTGGTGTCTAACAGTTTCATACCCCACCTGCTTCCCCAGCCTGCTTAACAAACCCCTTAGAGCAGTACGCAGCAGTGTGTTTAACAATAGCAAGATTTATTTGTTTCTTTATCTGTCTCTGCACTCCTGCACCAATAGATATGTTCATGCTTGGCATAAAACTCTTGATTTACACAATGAACAAATAGTAGAACAGGTGGAACATTAAGAAACTTCAAAGGAAATAACTGTCTAAGGAAGAGACAGTATACTTTCGATTCTTATTACCCTACCCATATGTGAGTCCGGCATTCTAAGGCCATTGAGGTGTCACACTTGCCCTTTACCATAACGTTAGCAACCCTAAAAAAATCAAGTTTTGCAGGAGAGGCGGCAAAGTTATTTCTTTTCTCCACAACAGCTGGCAGGGAGACTGGTGTGTAACTTGTTAGGAGGCACCGGTCTCTCTGTTATTGAGATTAGGAATCTCTACGCACATCAGTATGGCATCATCCACTTGAATGGTCCACCGTGCCCTGGACACTGTGTACAAGTCGTTCTTTTAAGGGTGCCTGAACTGCAACGATGATAAAGAGGCGGCCTGCTATTCAGGGCCCACTTTGATCATCAACAATAGGGGCTGCAGCTGATTCAAGCTATAGTTTGAAACTGAGCTGTGAGCAACTTTAATGAAGACAAAATATAAGGCGTTTAAGTTGTACTGTACAATAGTGCGTGCTCCAAACAGGCTTTAAAGATCAGCAAAAATGGTTCACATTACAAGATTCCGCTAGTATGTAAATATTTCACGAGAGAAAGCACACAGTTCTAAAAACAAACAAACGCGTTCTCACGCAAACAGAAGTGACATGGGAATGACAACCTCACTGAACTTCAAAATGTTCCAAATACGTTTATCAGCACGCTGATGTCTTCCAACTTCAACTTGTAGAAGCAAATGATTTGGCAACTAAATTCACTGGGGAAAAAAAAGTCCTGACCTGAAAGGAGATTCATCTGTAGGAAAGGCGTCCAGATTCAGAACCCATTTCACAAAAAAAGAGGAGTGACGATTCAACAAGGAAGCAAAATGGCCCCCAGAAAAGAAAGATGTGAAGAAAAATATCCCGCTCCAGCCACTGGAATCCCAGAAGTGTCTGGAAAACCAATCTCCTATGTAGTTTGAGAGGCCTGGACAGTACTACTTCACCAAAGAGAGATTGTTGCAAAGGCAATGTTCGTAATGGTACTTAAAGAGATCCGTCCGAGGTTTGAATCTTCCACCCCCAAGCTTGTTGACATACCAGACTTCTGATAGATATTCCATGCTAAGCAAGATTCAACATTGAGCATTGAGCTTGTGCTTGATAAAACCTGTGATGGTAAAGGTGCCTGCCAGAATTTTCAGGGAGTTGAGATGCAAATTCTTCTTGGATGGAGACCACAAGAACCTGGTGGAGTTGGCACCCCCAGCCTGATCTGCGGGTTTCCTAACTGATAATTACTATTGGAGAAGACCCCAAGATGGCACTGCCATTCCAATCCTTCCATATGGAGGAGCCACCACTACAGCTCTGCAAGAGACCCGTCTTCCAGAGGAATGAGATATTATTAGTGGCAGCCCTGATGATGGAGGTGGGTTTCCAGTGTAGGAGGAAGGATCCACAAACATAGCTTGAATTAAGGCTGCTAGAAGGCCGAGCAGTGCATGGGATCTCGGAGGAAAGACGTTGGGCTGCTAAATTGCAATTCAGCTCCTGCTTGAAGTGCAAATCTTCTTGATCAGAAGCTTTAGAGTACAGTCGACCTTGTCCACTGTGAACCCCAAAAAGTCTGTTACCTGGGTTGGAGAGCAGGACAACGTTTTCGAAGTTCTCAAGAAAACCTAGATCATGTGTGAGGGTGACTATCCATTCTGAATGTACTCTTAAGTACATGAGACAAAGGCCTCTGGTGCACGGGGTGGCGCTACACACAAAGTACTTGGTGAAACAGTAAGGGTCGGAAAAAAGACTAAAAGATGGCAAAAAATTGCCAAGTATGGTGCCTCCATTTAAACTTTATGGAGGATTGTTGTTTGGTACATATCCAATTTGAATATTAGGCCTTCTGTTCCGTAGATCGAGCTGTACTAACAACCTCCGTGAAGGAGAGTGTAGCACAGAAGATGAATAACCTCCATCTTGAAGTGATGATAAACTATCCAGCCATAGAAGGAACAAAAGTTTGACTCCCCTGAGGTTTTTTTTTCCTTCTTGTGGAAAAGGAAGATCTAACTTAAAAACTTCTATGCAGTAGTGAGATTCATATCCCCCCCCCCCTTTTCATCTTATATAAAAATCTGCAATTTCTGATTCACCTTCCTCCCACGGAAAGAGAATGGGCAGAGGGCCTGGATAATCGGAAGGACGGAACCCAAAAGTTTATGCAGTGGCGCAGTCTCTAGAACCTAATGGCCTGAAGTTCTGGTTTACAATTGTAGCAGAAAAAAAGGCAATGCAAACCCTGATAATTGCACTAACCATGGCTGAATGACGAAGACTTGGCTTTATGAATGGTGGTGGAACGATCTCCCTGAGGGAATAAGTCTGGAAGGTGAGAGCCAAAGGTTGGTGGGTGCACGTAAAAGGCAGCTGCTGGAGAATTGACTTCAACATTAGTAAGTCGAATGCCCACAGAGATTGCCAGTCGATTGGAAAAAATATGAGTCCTGCAAAAGACTTTACTCATATTGGTTTCGGCCTTGTCCTGGGAAGTCTTATTTTGAAATAAACGTAATACATTTTTCCCCAAAGATACCTTCTGTGGCATTTAGGGTGGGATTGGTTGCCAGTTCCACTAATTTGGTGTCCAAATGAAGAATAGTATGTTTCCTTTCGGGGGAGATGAAGATGTGAGTGTCTCTCAAAAAGAGCAAATGGGTCCAGCCATGGAAGGCATCCAGGTACAAGTCTGCGGGGGTGCTGTGGCTCACTCAAAAGCATCCAGGAGGCGGCCTGTTGTATTTAGTATGTGGTCTTGACAGTGTTTGAGCGCAGTCAATGCCCCAATGAGGATCCCGTCCTTGACATTGGAGTAAGGCTAGTAACTGGGGATCAATATCAATGGTAGAGCAAACCTTCCCTGTGATGCCAGGGCATAGGCATTCAGAACGACGAGTGCCACTCACTGATTTCTCCAATTGGATGAAAACCAGCAGCAGACACACTCATCCATGTAGCGGGTAGAGGATCTAGTCAGGGGACAGTTCTGAGGTGGTCCCACGTGGGCTCGTCTAACATGTCATGGAGCTATGTTACCCTATTATTTCTATATTTTGCAATAACTGAATAACAGGGATATTTTTCACAAAGGAGATCAGAGTGATATGACATAGATAACAGTAGAAAAGCTCGAGTTATCCATAATGCCACTTCAAACTTTAAGGTGAAAAACATTTGTGTTATTCAAAATTACCCATCTGCAAGTTTGTTGTACATGGTCACTTACTCCGCCAATGAAAACGATTGTAGTTAAATATCAAATATATAGTGCTTACTACCCCTGACAAGGCGCTTAAGCGCTTTATGGCAGGTAGCGTGCTATTCCAGAAAACAAGGTCAGCAGTTAGTTTTGTTGGTTATTGTTAGTTATTGAAAGTAGTCCTCTACTGTCAAGGAAATCCTACCATGCCTTTACTCCAGTTTATTTGTGGTAGATTTTAAATTAATATGAGTTAGGTCTGGAGATCAGCTGTTGCTAAATTGTGGGGTCAACGTTTCAAAGAAGGCGAAGTCCTGGTGTGCGGGAAATTTGCAGAAGTACAGTTAAGAATGCATTAATCATGGGAATTAAGACAAACAAGCAAGTAGACAGTGGAAGAAAAGAAGCATGCAGAGGATGGAAGGTAAGTAGAGGGTAATTTATTAGCAATGAAAATGAACTCGTTTTAAGTCTAGTTCACTGTGAATGCAGGATTTGGGAACACATTGAGAGGATGTTTAAGATAACATGCACATTAGTACAGTGGCTAGAACAGATAGATACCATTGTTCCGTAACAACACTGAAAACTGTGGCTTAATTGCACTAAATAGCGACATGATTTAGAAAAGTTTGTTCTCGATTGGTGATGGGTTCCAACTTTATTTCAAGAACCAGTGTGAAAGCAAAAGAATTGGTCATAACCATACTCTGCCACTAGGTGGCAGCAAGGACCATTACTGAAGAGTTGGCTTGTGCAGTGCTCCATTGCTTTGATGGTTACTTGATCAAGTGTCTGCTAAATGTATCTTACATTATTTCCAATCTGTTTTTCATGTCAGATATGCCACGTATGTACATTTTCTCTCAGTGTTTGTGGTTCATTGTCTGGAAAATATATTTTTGGCTTGAATTAATGAGTGGTTGTCGGTTCCGCATGTAATCCTGACACGTGTATGATTTTGTCCCTTTGTGCTGTCTGGGCGCCAAGTGCCCCAAATGTGCACCTGACATTTCTTATTTATTTTATTAACCTGCAAATATAGAAAGCTATAGGAAACATTCAGTTAAAGACATTCCTGACAACTACCCTATAGACCTTTACAAGTTGCATTTAGTTTACATGTTCTACATCTGCCTTCTGTGCATATTCGGTTGCAGGCTTTTGTAGTTCGTAAAATTATGTCATGTATTTCCAGTATGTTTGTTTAGTTTTCATTGTGAGACCCCCGACCCCTTCTGCAGTTTTCACGGTGCCTTGTTACTCTGTTCTGTGAGTTTACATTCTATTTTGTCCAGTTTATGAATTCTAATTTTTGCCTTATTAGGTCACTTGTTTCTTAGAAGTCGTACATTTAATGTATGTATGTAGATGTACTACAATTTAGTATGAGATTATGGTCAGTTCAGTGTTTAGCTGCATTCTTTTGCCTTGGATACCCTTTCATACCTCACAGACTCTTGAGGGAACCTTTTTTGTGGGGTGTGCACACAGTGGTAAATGCCTCCCATGCATGATATTTTGGGCTTCGGTGATGGACCCACCTTGTAACCCCCCTTGTCATGGTTGCCTAAACTCCTTCATCCCCTCATCCGTGCTTCTCTCCGTTACTATACCTTTGTACTGCACTACCTCGATTTACAGCTAGGTTTTCCCTATATGATTTCCCGTATGATATGATAATTGTTTGCTCTCTTTTCTAATTCCCTTAGCTAGATCTAGAACCGGAGGAGTTGAAGATTGATTTAAATTGATTTACAAAAATAGACTGTTGTCCTTGTATGGATGCTGCCTCCTAAACCTCGCAAAACCAAAGGGGATGATCGACGGAGTGTTGAACACTGCAAGCACTCACGCCCAGTCAACTGATCTGGGTTTAAACCATCATCATACTTTAGCTCACTCTGCCACCCCAGTTCAGGCATGGCCATCTGCAAATCAGTCTGACCCTGTGCCTCAGTCCAGCCCGAACTGCCAAGCCATGCCTTCCCTGGACCGGAAACAAGCTTCCTAGGACCGGTTTCTGGCTAATCAGTCGTCATCAGCCAGGCTAGCTTGAATCCAGTGGCAAAGTGAGCAAGGGACCCACAGGGCGAACAAAGCGAAACCAAAGGGGATGATTGACGGAGTGTTGAACATTGCAAACACTCACCCCCTTTCAACTGAACAGGGTTTAATCCATCACCGTTCTTTAGCTCATTCCGCCACCCCAGTTCAGACATGGCCATATGCAAATCAGTCTGACCCTGTGCCTCAGTCCAGTCCAAACTGCCAAGTCATGTCTTCTAAACCTTAACCTTAAGTTTACTTTTGCTAGTGGTTCTTTGGTATTTGGGTCGGCCCATTATTTGAAGTTGGTTTTCTATTGTTCCTTTATTAATCTTGTCCTTGATCCATTCGTCTGCCCACCTGGTCCATACTGGCTCTCAAGCATCTAGTCTTTTTCTCCAGCACTGGTTTCGGTACAGTCCTTTCCTCTCTCTTCCAGTTATGTTAACCAGCCCTCACGCCTGAAGTGTTTGTCCTTTGTCCGGCAGTGATGGTCCCAGCTTCCACAAAGAGCTTCTGTCTTTATCCCTCGCACGGTTTCTGCATTCCTTCCCTTTGAGGATTTGGTATTTTAATTATCCTAAAAGCAAGTAAATGTTTGCATGGCCACGTGAACTTCTAATGCCGATGTATACAGATAAAACATTATAATAATGCCGTGGGTGTGCGGCAGGCTATTTTTATTTGGTGGGCAGATGCTTGCAAGGTCTGTGTCGTCCTTGCTGCACACTACATTGAAAATGTTTGCTATAACTAACCATGTCTGTCTGTTTTTGAATATGTTGGATATGTTAATCTTGGCCGATTAGGTCCTGTTTAAGCTGTGTCTTTAGACAATTACATTAAGCAGAGCTTTTTCTTTGGACAAGTGATGGGCAAAGTTGGCTTTGGTCTGTACCTATTTTATTCCCACACTTGCTCGTTGCCCCTCAGTTTTGTGGTGAAATCCTGCTGCTGTCAATGATTATGCAAAATGTTTCTTCTCTGATCTCACCTATTTATACATTTTTTGTAAGCTCCTAAACCAGAGCTTATTTCTTACCAACCACCAGACTCTTTTTGGAAGTGCATGGGATTCTTGGGCCCAATCTAAAAGGTTTAGAGTTTGCTCGTAACATGACATTTGAAATTCAGATGGGTTTAAAATAACTGGTGGTGTCCTCGCTTGCCTTTTTTTTTAGCAGATTAAGTCCTATTTCAAGTTGCATGTTTTAGCAGCCACCTTGAACGAAATGAGTAACGTGACATTTCTGTTTATAATACTGCATCTTATCTTTCAATCCCAAGTACAACTATTGTGTAGAAAGGTCTCTCAAATCCTGCAAAATCTTTTTCCTATTTTAGTGCAAAATGTCAGATTTTTTTGTTTAGTTTTTTTGTTTAGTGACGTTTGATGGAATGCTCCTTCAGACTACCCTTCCAGAGGATTAAACCCTCACTTACCATGCTATTGAAAGTCACTGGCTTGCACCACCAGTTTTTTCTTGACGGTTACCCTATACCAGAAAACCTCATTCGTTTTACTGAGCGGAGATAGCCCATAAGAAATAAAGTCGATGTAGGAATGGAGTAGAATTTCTACTGTTGACAAAATATTTGCAATTTCTAACGACAGAAACTGCACTTATGTTGGGGGTTTGGAATCGTAGTGCGGCATCCTCACCTTTTTAAATACATTGATTCAGATGCTGTCAATGTAACATTAGTGAAAAGCTGATATTTTGCCACTTGTACAGTCCTAGTGGCAGCAAAAAAAACTAAAAGGCGAAAAGGGTAGTGCTGAGCTGAAATTATTAATGAATAGTCCCACTCACGAAATGTTCCTTGTCAGACTGTTTATATTGGCTATCTGGATTAGTGGAATTTGCTGACCCAAGCTTAATTGAGATGCAGCACCTTCTCCTTTTAGATAGAAGGATAATCTTCTAAAGAATACAAACTTTATAAACAAACCTTTGTGCATGCTGAAGAGCGGCCTATGAGACTAGATGTTCCTATAATCAAATGTTAAGGAAAACTGAATTAATTCATTCTTCAGAAACGTAAAAAACGTGGATTTACAATGTAGAACTCCCAAATTCATCATCATCATCAATGAAATATTATTTCGGCCAATTTGACCATAAAAGTATATATACAATAACATATATTTAATTTGATTCATAAATAAAACAATAAAAGGAAATCCATTTTTCATGTAGCAATGTATGTATAGCACATGAATGTAACATACAGTCAATCTGTATTACAGTCAATCCAATCCCCCTAGCTTCATTAAAGTGCATGTGCAATATATGTGCAATTCATAGTGTCAGGGGTGATAAGCTCATGCTCTAGCCCACAGGGCAACCATTACAGTAACTTTGTGCTTATATCTGTCAATTAAAAAACTGAGCACACGCCCAAGCCCGAGGATCACCATTCAACTTGTTGCTGCGCACTAATGCACTATTTATCAACCCTAAAATACATCAATAATATGATTAAAAAGAGCTCATAAAATTCATAAATATTGCATACAAGTAAAAAGACATCCAAAGTCCTTTTTAAAATGTAAAACAAAGATCAACCAGAGTCTATCGGGGTCATCTTCAATAATGCTCTGCATGTACATCACATGGAAAATAAAAAGCCTGCTACTGAAAATGCTACAGGGAGGCGTGCATCATATTTCAATATCCTAAAAGCCTCTGAGCAATGCCTGGTTCCCGGGTTTCTGCATAACTGGATCAGCCATCGTTTTCTCACCTTCTTGTACCCTGGTCAGAAAAAACCCACATGCTATACTGTCTCTGCTGTGTTATTGCAGGCAGGGCAACCCACGATTTGTGAGCCCGCCCATTTGTTTGTGAAAGCACACAGTGGCAGTACCCCGTGCCTGAACTACAAATATAGCTTCCTTGCAGCAGCCGGCTTATATCGTCCAGTACAGACTCACATCTTGTACATGCTGATCTTCTGTTCTGGAGTATATTAATATATCATCTATGTAGACGATACAAGACACATCCAGCAATCCTCGTAGCACGTCATCCATAAAATAAGGGAAGGCGGCGGGGCGTTACACAGGCCAAAAGGCATAACTAGGTATTCGTACAACCCATATCTTGTACGGAAAGCTGTTTTCCACTCATCCCCTCTCTTCATTCTTACCAGGTGGTATGCTCCTCTTAGATCTAATTTTGTGAACATGTTGGCTCCTTTTAACTGGTCCAACAACACCAGTATCAAGGGGAGAGGATACCTGTTCTTTTTTGTAACCTTATTGATTGCTCGATAGTCAATGCACGCCCTCAAGCCGCCTTCCCTTTTCGGTATAAAGAAAAGCGGCGAAGATGCGGGTGAGGTGGAAGGGCGTATAAACCCGCATGCCAACATTTTCTGTAAATAATTTTGTAGATATTCGTTTTCCGCTTCGGTGAGAGCATATATTCTAATACATGGGATACTTGCTCCTGGTTCCAATTCAATAACACAATCATACGCCCTGTGCGGAGGCAATCTGCTCGCTTCTTGTTCGTTGAATACATCCGCGAATGTAGAGTACATCTCGGGTAGAGAAGAGACCAGACATACCCTCTTCTCACTGCATCCAGATGCCAATAATACCGCTAGATTGTCCTGTTTCTCATTAGATGGCATGTGACTTTCCTTAGTACAATTCTCAGCACAAAAAGAAGAATTCATATCGATGGTCCTTGCTGCCCACTGCACATGTGGATCATGCATAGTCAGCCATGGCATGCCTAATATCAACTTGAAGTTCGGGGCATCAATGAGATGAAATTGAATATGTTCGAAATGTGTTAATCCCATCTGCATTGGAATAGGATAAGTGTGATAACACACTGGTCCAGAAGTTAGTTCTGTACCATCCACTGCCTTTACAGGTTCAGGTCGCAATTTGCGGATACAGGAAATACCCAATTCACTGGCATACTTCTGGTCGATGAAATTACCAGTGGCCCCGTAATCCAATAGTGCATGAACCATTTCGACTTTCCCTGTTGACACTTCCAAGGTTACACACACATTCATGTGAGCCACTGAATTTTGAATGGTATTGATTAATGCGGGCGAGACTTCATTTTTTCCCAACCTCAAACAAGGAGTCTCCATCAAGTTTGAGGACTTTAGTTTTCCGTCGGCTCTGCCATCCATTCCACAACAGGTACCTTCTTCCCTTCTGGCCTTTCTTTATAGGGGAACTTGGTTTTTGCACTGCAGTTCTTTATAAAATGACCAGCTTTCCCACAGTACATACACAGCTTCAACTGCCTTCTTCTTTGCCTTTCTTCTGCACTAAGGGGACCTTGTATACCACCTACTTGCATTGATTCTGAACCATCTGATGAGGTGGTATGTTCCTCTACCATCGAACGTGGTCTGGTAAACAGTAATCTGGAATCACCTCTCTGTTTGTCTCCTTTCCTCTCTAACAAACGATGATCCAACTGGACTGTGAGATCTATGAGTTCATCACAATTGCCAGGCATCTGAACAACCTGTGCCAAAACATCTTTTAATTCATTACGCAGTCCTTGATAGAACAATGAAGTGCGCTTCTTCACTGGCCACTCAGTCTCTATGACCAATCGGTTGAAATTGGTGATATAGGATAAAAGATCTTGTGTTCCTTGTCTTAACGTAATGAGCTCCCTGTCTAATGACAAAGAATGAGCCTTCCTATCAAAGAGTTTTTTCATCTCCTCACAAAAGTTATCAAAATGTAACAGAACGGGGTCGTTCCTTTCAATCAACGGAAAGGACCATGTGGCAGCGTTGCCCCCCAAATATGACATCACAAACGCTGTTTTTGACTGATCATTCGGAAAGACAGCAGGCTTACACATAAAGTGTAATTTACACTGCCCCAAAATGATGCGAACTTCTTTGGGTCTCCTTAATACCTTTCCGGAGGTGAGAGAGGCAGTTGGAATGGCTGAATGACTTGGATAGATGAAGGATTAGTACCCCACTCTGAACCTGTGTAGAATCCCTCGCTGCAGGAGGTGGGAGTGTCCAATTTCTAATATAGGAACCTCCTTGTGTGCCTGGAGAACTACCCCTAGAAAGACCAGCAACCTCCCGCCTCATGGTGACCAATTCATTACGCATTTCAGTGTTTTCACCCCTGAAAGCGTCTACTTCCAATCGAAGGGACGTTACTGATTCCAACACCGTTTGCAAAACGGTGTTTGTATCCATCGCTCCGGCTGTAGTATACCGTGGGCTTGTCACTCTGTCATATACTGATCAGGAGTAACTAACCTTATAAATACCTGATACAGCAGGAGCGATGTCTGATGCTAGTTTCCGACCTCCCTTGATGTGAAACACCTCTTGCAAGAAAGATATACAACTCCAATAAGTGTATCACAACCGGGGGAAGGGGAAAAGTGGAGAAAATAACCATAAAGTAGCAGCAGAGTAAATCAGCAATTCTGGGTGCGGGAGCTGTTAGGAATCACTCCATCAACACAGAAACCTGCAAGAACAAGAGAACAGGTCATGCACACATACACCCTATACTATCTAAAGAAATCAAATCTATGTGTAAGGATGCTTACTTTCTAAACGCTGCTGCTGCTTATAAAATAAATCACAAAAAATAGAAAAGAAAAAGTCGCAAAAGTAATTCTACTTCAGAAGTAGTTCGTCATTACTAGAAGGAGAGGGGATGGCACCTTTGTCGTTTACTACAGTACTTATCTGGACACGACTCTTCAAGCTGTTTGGCAGCCGGAGATAACAGCTTGACTCCCAATGATTGCAACGTGCTCCAAATGTTCAAGTTCCAAATGAGGCAACCAAGCCTAACTAATCCCGCGCGGCATGCGCGTTACTAACTACAGTCCGTATTCTTTGAACAACAGGCGCCTCGATAACCATACGGTCTACGCGTTATAAACGACACGCGCAACCGTTCAAAGTCTCCTGTACTCTGAGGGCTTCCGTCTTCTTGCTCGGCCGAGCTTCGAAATCCAGCGCGGCATGCGCTTCAGCACAAAACGAGATAACAATCTCCAAAGATTTATTTATTTTATTTATTTAGTATATTTATAGAGCGCAGACCTGTCACCCAGAGGGCATCCTGGCGCTTTGAACTTGAGCGACGGCACTATTCACTTACACAGTATTTTTTGGAAATAAGTGCGTTTTAAGGGCTTTCCGGAACGGAAGATAGTTGCTGTGGCTTCTCAAGGAGAGAGGTAGGGAGTTCCAGAGCTTGGCCGCTGCCACACTGAATGAGCGGCCACCCATCCTGACTCTCTGAAACCTCGGGACTACCAACAACTGTGCAGAAGAGGATCGGAGAAGTCGCGGGGCAGAGTACCAGGAGAACATATTCTGCAAAGGTATCGGGCCCAGATGGTGTACAGCTTTGAACACTAAACAGGCGGCTTTGTACAGCACTCTCAGATGTACCGGGAGCCAGTGTAACTCTCTCAAAGCTAGGGTAGAAGAACTAGACCTAGGCCGTGAGAGAGCCAACTTGGCGGCCATGTTCTGCACTCGTTGTAACTTCCCCAGCAGATTTTTTGGGGCCTCCAGAAGTAGCGCGTTACAATAATCTAAGCGACTTAGTATAGTACCGCGAACTACTTCCGGCCGGGCGGGGAGAAGGGGCAGAACTTTACGCAACATGCGTAACAGCATCATGCACGTAGACATGGTTTTATTGACGTGCATGTCAAGCTGTAAGTTTGGGCCGAAGATCACCCCCAAGTTGCGGGCAGATGACGCAGCCGAGACTGGCTCGGGGAAGGAGGCCGGCCAAAAGTTCTCTGGCAGTGTCCGCAAGATCCGATCTGTAGAACAATAAAGAACCTCAGTCTTAGTACTGTTAAATTGTAGGGAGTTGGCCCTTATCCAGTGCGCTGTGGCTGCCATGCAGCGATGGAATGTCTCCAGCGAGACCGCATTATCGCCCTCCAAGGAAAAGACCAGCTGGGTATCATCGGCGTAGTTAAAAGCCGAGACACCAAAAGATTTTATAAGCTGGACCAAGGGGCGGAGGTACAGATTGAAAAGTATTGGGCTGATGGCCGAGCCCTGTGGTACCCCCTGCCCTACTTTCCTTGGCTCAGAGCAGAAAGGAGGAAGCGAGACCAGCTGTTGCCGACTGTCAAGGTAGGATATGAGCCAATCTCTTGCATCCTCTGTGACCCCACACTCTTCAAGTCTCCTGATGAGGGTTCGATGGCAAACCGTATCGAACGCGGCCGACATGTCGAGCAGCACTAAAAAGGCTGCCCGACCACTGTCGACACGCGAGCGAATATTGTTCAATACGGTTACTAGCGCAGACTCCGTCCCGTGCCCGGGGCGGAAGCCAAACTGTGCCTCATCGAACCAACCGATGTTTTCCAGGAAACCTGAGAGCGAGCGGGTCACCCATTTTTCCATGATTTTAATAGGAAAGGGGAGCAAGGAAATTGGCCGATAGTTGGACAGACAAGTCGGGTCCAGCGTTGGCTTCTTAAGCAGAGGTGACACTACTGCTAACTTCCAACACTCAGGGACGGATGCCAACTCCAGAGACTGGAGGCAGATGGAGTGCAACGGTTGAAAGAGTTCCGCCTGAAAAGCCTTCCAAAATTTGGGAGGCAGTGGATCACGCGGAGAGCCAGAGGATACCGTGTTAGCCAAACTGCAGAATTCCTCAAAAGAGGGACGAGGAAAAGATTTTAGTTGGGGTCGACTGGAAGAAAACACCGGAGCTCCCAAACTAAAAGCTAGAGTACTCAACTGGGGTCGACTGGGTGAGCCGGCCGGAGCTCCCAGACCAGGGCCGAAGGCATCTGTCTGGGGTCGACTGGACAGCTCAACCGGAGTTCCCAGGACAGGAGCTGCAGTTGGAAGGCACGATTCGGTCGGCTGGGGTCGACTGGATAACCCGTTCGGAGCTCCCGAGCCAGGACAAGAGCCAGCTGGCCGGGGTCGACTGAGCGGGCTAACCTGAGCTCCCAGACCGAGAGTAATGGGCAAGGGATGTTTTAAGCCCTCTAAGATGCCGTAAGGTACAAAACGCCAGTCCCTCTCCGTACCCAAACAATAATCAGGTGACAAGCACCCGTATCCGGGAAAACAGCGCTTTTGTACGATAGAAAGGGAAGACAGATTGAAAAGTACTGACCCTAAGACTTCTGGGACATGTAGTCCAACCAGCATACATCGCACATACAGGACAGAATGTGACACTCGACCTAAAAATACAAGCACCTCATGATATACAGATATAACAGAAAGTGTGCTCCTTCCACCAAAAATTGTTCAAAGACTATAGCGCTTGGCTGTCAATCTCCGGGATTTTGGGCACCGTCTTCCTTTTTCTCGGGCTTTAATTTTTGAACCACAGGACCACACACAAAACTGCACAATTAAGCGAACAAAAAGCGGAGGCTATTTCATAAAAGTACTCCTGTGCGCTATTTTATTTACAATATAATACAAGCAAGAGTTTACTAAAAGGCCATACTGCGTAGTGCAGACAACATAACATTGTGCGCTCAGTTACTTTATATTGCCCCTTAATGGTTCGTGTTCAGTTTTCCTAATGTTGGTCTGCGCTTTATCATTACATCTAAAGTTACTTTAAATTGCCCTATAATACTTCGTATTCTGTTTTTCTCAAGTTGGTCTGCGCTGACACCTCATTCTGTGCCGCTTGGGGACAGGAAACTGGATTTCCTACTCCTATAATAGTGAAACGCCCCAGTTCGTGGTTTCCACAATCTTGTCGCCCTGGTACCACCCGAATACAAGCACCAAACAAGGGCAGGGCAGGATAAACAGCAACACAGCCTCCCTGCAGAAGCTTTTCGGATTGTTTACAAAATCTAATTGCCAACCTTCATAGTTAAGTTTACATTCATGCCCATTCGCTCTTTGGCCTCTCTAGTAAAACGACAACTTTATACTAACTCACAAATTCACGTACAACACTTTTCAATGCACTTTACAGCAAGCTTTTTACTACCAGTGACGGGCATTGAAAAACTGCTATAAATGCACACATCTAAATTAGGTGGATGGTCGTTTACAATGCCAATAACTCAAACTCTCGCAAATGCGAGACCTATTACATTGCAAATGCTTGTTGATTTAGACATGGAAGTCTGACTTCCAGTTGCTGGGTTAGCACTGATCGAGTACTCCAGCATCAAAAGTCCCAGTATATTGCAGGCTGCTGACATCCAAGCTCAGGAAGTAAAGAGCTACCAAGTTTGGATCTATTGATCAATTTGAACACACTTATTCTTCAACATGGTTTTGAAGTATGATGGCATATCGTCATGGCACCAGTATCCCATCCACCATTCAGAGGACCGTCTCCCCTCTCATCCCATGTGACCGGGAGGGGCAGTCAGGTCATCCAAGAATGTCCCCTCTTTATCGGATACACTTTTGGCCAACTGCTGCTGCTCAAGAGAATTTTCCATGGGAATATAACTAATTAAGTAGGGAACTTAGTTTAACAGGATCACCCTATGCCACTAGGCAAGCAGGCCTTCATTCTTCTAAGACTTCCTTGGATCACTCAGTACATTTTTAGGCTGCAATAAAATGTTCATGCCGCTCATGAAGAATAGAGGTATGGAAACCTTCTCAAAGGAACAGATGACAAAAAGAGATGACTTTTCAAACCTCAAATAAGCATTATTGTTCACCTACCAGTGAAATCAGCTTCATATTTTCCCGCCTCACGTCGGTGTTATGACAAATTTAGGTCTGAGCATGGAAAATGTAAATATAGGAAAGTTGTATTCCACTCAAAATCGTTCACTTTCTTGAAAGGAGCAATAGTTGTGTCTGACCAACACGATCTAGGTGGAAATCGTGGTATGTTTTTCAACAACCAATGACAAAAAATACATTGGTATGTTTTTTTAATGTTGTTTAAACCTTTTTTTTTTAAACAAACTCTGAGAAATATTTAAATGAAATCTGACCGCACACTCGAGCATCTGTTTCTTTCATTTTCTACATCCTGTCGTTCGTCTACTCCTCTCATCTAAGCACGCCCCAAATGTCTAACTTACCTCATCCCTGTACTCACTCCTTTTATCCTTCACCTCACCCCACATTCCACCAAGACATTTCTCCTACTTTTCTGTCTTTCAGTTTCACCCCTTTTCTTGTGTCTAAGTGGCAACACCGCCTTTCCTGCACTTTTATTTGCAGGCTGCGTCTCCTTAAAAAAAGAAAGGATACCCCCAGCCTTGGAAGAAGGTTCTGTGGCAGGTAGTGAAATAAAGGTGTTACCTACACAAAGGCACAAAACCATGGTCACAAGTATGCTGCGGTGATTAACTTGCATATTTGGAAGAATGCTACCTTTTTATTGTTGGATTTACCGCATATGGTAATCTGTATTCCTTTACTGTTCATTCTTTTACAAAAGGTCTGCATAAAGCTTATTTCGTTATGGTTAAGTGCCAGGCAATTATTGGAAACATATAAAAGTTGTGTGTTAATTCATGAAGTATCCTGTTTGAAAAATTAATTGTGGGGCACTTAAGAGCTATGCAGCTCCCAGTGAAGCTGGAAGATTAGCTTAAACGGTATGCTTTGTGGACTGACTGAATGGCGTGTTTTCAAACAACAAAGCATTTGAGCATGAAATATGTATGATTATTGATTTGTGGTGAGTTAGATGCTGTCCTGCAAACACAAATTCTCTGCTTTCATTTATTTTTCAGAGCTGAAGAAGGCACCGGCAAGTTCAAGGTAGATTGTAACTAACATTTGTACATTTTGAAATGTGAAATATTCATCCTACATCCATATAAGATGTCTAGTAATATTTCGAGAAGGATACATTTTTACAACACATTCACTAGACCTTGACGCCACGGTACTCTAAAAACCTCAAATTGTTCAATTATTTTTAAATTATGCGGTATATTTAAAAATAATGCGTCACTGGTGAATGTGGTATTGTGCCTCCCTCTTACTCCATAACTGTAAAGAGGAATGCCGCTATTTTTTAAACTAACAATTATGTATCTGCCCACCCTCACAGTGGGTATTAATTTTTTCGAAAGACTTGGAGAGGTTAAAAGAACACTTGACAACGATTCGGTCAAGGTGGTTTATTTGTTCTTTTTTGCAGAGTTTTATATAGCGCAAACTTGACCCGAATCTGGTATTAGAGCGCCTTACATAGCACCAGTTACGTTACATGAGGACACACAGTCATTTTTAGGTCGAAGCCTGCGTTGCAGCGCATGCGCTGCTGCAGGCAAAGAGATATTGTGAGCAGGGGATTTCAGTATGGCGTGAAGCCACGCCCCTTTTTTCCATTTGCAGGCCTCTCGAAACGGAGGCCTGCCATTGGAAAAAGCTCCTGTTTCGCAGATTTGTCTGCTCTGGATCCCGCCTCTTGAGGACTCCATGACCTGCTTAACGGTAGCACGACAATATTTTTAGAAATATTGCCTTGGCAACCATGAGGCAGGTCAGGGAGTCCTGGAGGGGCGGGATTCAGTATCCTGTTCCTGCCCTTTGGGGAGACACACGGAACCCCTTGCCGGTCCTTCACTCTCCCCCGGAGTGGCGCCATCATGCCGGCTAAAACCTTCCCAAAAGTCTTGTGCCCCATTATGTGAGCCAGGACGTGTGTACAATGAGCAGTACAAGGAGTCAATAAAGGCGAGGGATTACCGTGCATGTCCCGGTGTGGCGTACCCCCTCCTTCCGCCGCTCTCCGGTGCCCGCTCCTCCAATGCTAGCTCCCCTCTCCTCCCCACACACATGCAGGCGCTCCGAGTCCCTCCTCCTCTCTGGATTAATCTGGTCTGGATGGCGTCAGGTAGTCTGGGCCGCCCAGCCTCCAACACCACAGCCTCCTCCTCCTGGCAGTGCACGGCAGCGCCTCGCGCCGCAGGGATCCTCTGCAAGTTCCCTCGCTTTTCTCTGCGACTCGCTCCTCGTTTCTCACGGTAAGGGCCGCTCCTTGCGGGAGGAGGACCCGACGGGAAGTGCCCCGGGACTCTCACTCCGCCACCGGAGCACGCACGACAAGGCCGCTCGTCCCCGGCCTGGAAGTGTCCAGAGAGCCCAGCTCTTGGCACAGCGCCTTCGCATATTTTAGTATTTCTTCGCTGCTTTCCAAGGTTTGCCCACCCTTTTCTGTCCCATGCTTTACATGACTTTTTAAGGCTAGTGTGCTTGCGTTACTTTAACCTGAGGTTGACAGTCAACCAAGCTACCCAAATTATGCATCTCATCTATTATTCTTATTTTGAGTGCTAAGTCGTTAATGGTAACTAACTTCGAATATAAATACAGTTCATAAAAGACGAGCTTTTGTCTAAGTACAGTGCACTGATTTTGAAATGGAAGTTAAACACGTAGCGCCGTGTTAAGCTCAGCAGGAACGTTACAAATTAATATTACATAGCGGTGACAGGTTTACTGTTTAGTAGCGGGTTTGACCTGCCAGCACACAACCTACGCCACTGATCCAAATGACCTACAATCATGACATAGCAAAATACCAGTTAATTGAATTCAAGCACTTCTTTACAATATTTGATTTAATTTTCATGTTTTTTAATATAGTACGACCCAGACCCACGAAAAGGGACATTTAACAGAGAGAATTTTAAACAAGTATTGGCGTAGCCAATAGGTCTCTCCTTTGGGACCGAAAATTGGTACGTCGCTCCCTCAAAAGGGCTTGGTATTGCCCAAGAGAAGCCCTCTTGGAACCCAAACAAAAGAAAGAACAAGATAGGCTAATCTGTGTGACCACCTTTTCCCCTGTTTCCAATGCAGTCAGAAAAAGCGTGTTTTAACACTGGCCGGTTCTCAATGCAGGTCAACTGACTCTGGACCGCCCCATGTTTGCTTTTAAAAGAGCCAAGAATATAAAGGACCATCTAGTGAGAGCATCCCTACCACAGCAACCCCTCAAAACCACAATAAATGATGCATGGGGTCTGCCGCCACTCTTGGGCCATTCAAAATGTGGAAACTGTGTATGTTGCGACTCAACCATTGAAGGCAAAACTTTTGAGTATGGAAATATAAGATTTGACCGTAAATACTTTTCTAACTGCAACCCCGCAAATCTTGTATATGCTATTTTATGTCCATGCATGCTCATTTACATAGGCCAAACGAGCCAGAAAGTGAAACTACGAATTGGCCAACACAGAAGCAGGATAAGGTGCAAGACAGCTAATGCACCGCTTGTTGAACATTTTTCAGAAAAAGGTCACAGTGACAAAGACTTGGTATGGACTGTGATAACAATCATCAAACCCCCTCCTAGAGGAGCAGACATGTCCCTTTTGCTCACCAAGGAGGAACTCCATTGGATCGTTAAAACCAACAGCATCAGGAATGGCCTGAATCGTCTCGAAGATTGGACCTCCCTACTGTAAACATAGCTTACATGAAATAACCCTCTAAATGTTATTCTATGTACTGCAATGCGCCTGATTAACTTGAACAATTTATACTCTTTTCACAATATTCACCACCTTAAGATGGCCGCCGCACACCATGACTAGAGGTTTCACTTCCCCAGTCCTTTTTCACTGTTCACAGCCTAACCGGCTCTCACTTCCGCAGTCCATCATCGCTTTCTGCAGACCACATGGTCCTTTAAAAAACTTGCCACACAGGAGTTCTCTAACACCAGAACCCCACCATCCGCCACAGCGCGGCCGACTTCTGCATGTAAGTAACCCGCACGCGCCGTTTCCTTTCAGTCCAGTCCCACCATGCCCCGATGGGTAATTGACTCCACTGAACTTTCTCCCCAGATCGAGCTATTACGCTCCCGATCCAGACGACTCTCCACGCTGGACAAGGCAGCACCGGTAATTATTCTACCAGTAGCACGCCATGCCGCTCACCCCCCTGGTCGCACTCGACCTTTTTAATGCTCAACCATTACTTTTCCAGATTCCTCCATTGTTCATGGTATCTGCTGATCCGATGATTTGCCTGTTGTAATACGCGTAGGTTTTAGCCTCTATTTTTTCCCAGTCGCATTCTCGTAAGTAATGTTCACCTGCACTCATAACGGTTGTGCCCTTCACTACATGACTGCCCCACGGAACCCGGTTCAGCCTCCGTCTATAATTGTGTTTTATGGTTTAAAGACCTTCACTGCCAACATTTCTGACCAATCTCACTCCGGTCACTGTGTCACATCGAAATTTGGAACACTTGTCTCCATCACTGCGCCTAAATAGTCTGCCCTCACGGGACTTGATATTTTGCTCCTCAATGCGCCGTTATTTTGTCATCACTGGCACTCAAATACACCCCTCTTACACGATGAAGTCATTTCCCTGTTGTCTTTCGCAATCCTGGACACTGAGTTCCACAATGCGCCGTTTTTCTCCACCACGAGCACATGAATATACTCTGTTTTAATGGAAGAGATGAGGTTGCAAATTTCCAATGCAACATGCCTAATTTCATGTAATTCTTTTCTCCCCTTTTCTCCTCCTTTTTCCCATGTAATGTATACATGTATAGAATTGCGTTAAAAGGCAGTGTAATATTTAAAGACAACAATGACTATATTTTTGTCCTGATGATGATGCCCCTCACTTAACTTGGGCATCGAAACGTCGTCGACCAAAAAACCATAAAATATGACATTTAAAATGTGAAATGCAATGGTGTGGTTATGACAATCTCTGTCTGTAACACTGACTACAAGTACACAGACATATTTTTGCTTTGCTCCTTTTACCATTCTGTTCGTTGTTTTGTCGGAATGTTGTGGGTCACAGCTGTGCCCACTTGTTATTAATGTGTTCATTCAGTTTTATTAAGAAAATTGTTAAATAAATTCCTTGTCCGGCTGGACAAAAGACATAACACTTATCAGGTGTGTGATTATTAGCTCAGTATACCATTGTGTCCACGAGTAGGGACCACTGTTTTTTGTAACTTTAAGTGTTTAGCCATGCAACAGTTGATGTTGCACCAAGGATATTGTGCTGCATAACTAAATACTTATAAGGTCCCAAAGGCGAGACCTAATGGCTATGCCAATGCTTGTTTTTTATTGCAGCTAAGTCAGAAGCTTCTGCACTAAGGCAGGAAGTGCCTGTGTCTTGCACCACGTCCTCGGAGGCTGAACCGGGTCCTGCCGCAGGGGCGTAACACAGGCCCGGCAGCTTCCGCGTTGCCGGGGCCCCCGTTCCCAGGGGGCCCCTCACTCAGCAGATCAAGCAAGCCTCCTCATTATTTAAATGATGCGCGCGCACTGGTCGCATGGGTTTGTTTGGACATCACACGAGTCTGGACTCGGAAGGGAAGGGGTGCCGGACGAACTACCCACATTCTTCCTCTAGCAGCGCGCCATTGTCCGTGTAAACAAACAAAGCTATTATATCATTTTATAGGCAGTAATTCACAAGAAAAGCAAAAATCATTGCTAGCAACTCTGGCATAATTAACATAAGAATGGAATGAAAGGAACGCAGGCCCGATCCGAAGCACTTAAGCACTAGAGAGACAAAAGACATGAAGCCCAGGGCCGTAGCCACGGAGGGGATGACGAGGGTCTTGCCAGCCCATATTTCAGACTGGCTCTCATAAATCTGAGGTCCTCATATTACCTGCAGTTAAAACTTTCCATTGCATTTCTTTTTCTTTTTATTTTTGCTAACCTTTCATTTTTAAGTTAACATGGCTATAAATTTTGTCTGCACTCCTACACAGTGTTTTGCTGCGCCTGCTTAGATTGCCTGGTGCCACTCCTCCTGTTAGGCAGCAGTGCGCAGTCGCAGTAAAACTCAACGGTACCGTGATGTGCATGCTTTCGGTGCAGTTCTGAGCGCCAGTGTTTTTAGCCAGCTGCACAGTCTTGATAGCAGCACAAATGCAAAGTGCTAATTTTGGATCAAGTACCGGGTTGGTTTATCCTACGTCTGCATCTTGCAATGCCAGCAGCAATCAGGACCTTGTGGGACTCGAGCATCAGAGGAAGTAGAAGGCCCGGTCGCTCTGAAGATAGAATAGTACTAGTAGGTAAGAAAAAATCTAGTTTGAAAATCTGCTGCTAAAAAGAAATTAAATTAAATAAATAATTTAACTCCAGCAATATCCGCTGACACTTAAAACAGGCCCAGTGGAAGTAATGGCTTTCCAATTGAAGAGAAAAACAGTCCGTTTTTCTCACAAATAATGCAAAATTACTTGATGAAATAACGTAGTTTAATTTTAATGTTTAAATCAACTAATAATAATTTGATTATTTTGATGTTATTTACCTATACAGTGGAATTGGGGTCTATTGATGTTTGAGCAAAAATTATGGCAAATGTCAAACGGCATATGGTTCAATATTATTTGATTGAAGCATGTTAATAAAGATAACTTCATAGGTATGGTTGCTTTTGGTCCACTAAGCAATGGTAGGCTAAAATATGTGTAAACTCGTACATTCCAAATTACACTACGTAGTTGGGCTGATAATTGCCAAAACTGCCATTACAAATATAAGCATTATCAATGTTTCTCGGCTTCACTGCCAGTGTACCAAGGTCTGCATATTAATGCACACCTTGTAGGTTTTAAAAACGCATAAATTAAAAGCATTATAATTACAATGAAAATAGCTCTTAACAGCTTGTAAATAAAATAAGTATCACATTTACATTAGTTTATGCTATTAGCATTGAAAATGCATTATATTTATATTGTTAAAACACAATCACATTAATAAAAGCAAGTACCGTTTACAATGCCAATAGATCACACTAGTGTAAATGCAATGCAGTAGATTTTGCATGTAATTTTTTTTAGCTATTGCCATTTTAAAATTACAAAGCATTTTATTTGTTTTACAAAACAAAAACAAAACAAAAAATTTCATTTACAATGTCAATAGCTCAAAATAATGTCAGTGCGAGACCTATTGCATTGTAAATGCTTGTTGTTATTGTTAAGCACAGGGAGATTAAGCGATTTGCCCAGAATCACAAAATGTTCAGCGTCATTGCCGAGACTCGAACCCAGTTCCCCAGATTCGAGGTCGACCGCCCTAGCCGTTAGGCCGACTCCTCTCCCCTTTCACCAGTGACACTTTTTTTCACTGTCTGACACTAGACCACAGAAGTGAGCTGACCAAGTGAAGCACCCCAGCCAAAACACCAGGGAAGTTGGGTAAATTGCAACGTTACTATTTAAAAAACGGTGGGCGATCCTCTGTCTTTCATCAGAGCTTTCAGTTATTGTGTTTAAAACGACATATAGGGTTTTTTCTTTTAAATTTCCTGATGTGCCTTCAGAGAGAGAGTGAGAGAGACACAAAAGGTTGTGATCTAGCAAATCCTAGGTGACTTTATACATTTCAGAGGAAAAACTGTTGAAAGTGCTTTTTGAAAGCCATGCAGGCGGATGCTCCAGGGGAAAGTCTATCTTTTCCCCTTTGTTGCTGATTACAAGTGAATAACTCCTATTTTTCTTGCACCGCCATGTTTTTTCACTTATCTTTTCATTTCGTCATGTCAAGATCTCAGAACATTTTCGGTTTCCAGGCAGGTTCCATCTTTTGTATCCTTTCCTCCCCTTTCAAATCTTTTAGGCTGGTTGATGTCTGCTATAATGTTTTGTTTTGAAATACCTATTCAATATCTACCAAATTGGCAAACCCCTGCGTTACTGCTCCGACCACATGTTGTTCATCTCTGCATGGTTTTCACATACTTGGTGATAGATCATATAAACTGGCAGTGTAAATATATGGAACAGTCTTCCCAAAGACATGACTCGGCAACCATTTCACCTGCTTAATCCACACATGAATATAGCTCCTGCTTAATCTGCAGGAATGAAGTTCATGATGATTTTATCTACCCCTACTCTTATCATCTCTGGGAATCCCCGTTTTCTGTCTCTCTAAGTATAGCTTGCTCTATATAATGTGCCTATTTTGTTTCCTGCATTAAGACCTGCTGTTTGTGTTTGACCACTTAACGGTCTGCTGTGCCCCCTTGTATTGTCACTGAAAAATACCCTTGCTTGGGAATGCATAAGGGACCAAAGAAAATTCTAAAATAACATAATGGTTGATCTTTAACCTGTTATTTTGGTCGCCAGATGATAAGATCAAAGAATAAGGAGGATAATCCAACACTGGCATCAAGACAACCTGTTGCAACCCCCAACTATCCGTCTAAGGCTGTCTGATGACCATGGTCATTAGAATGCACTGTCTATAAGTATGCATAGGATGGCGTGCATCGAAGTGGTGTGAAATTCCTAATATATTTTAAGATAGTACAAGACCAAAATACATCTGTTATGATAGAAAAGTAAATATTTCTTCCCTTTTGGATGGAACCACCTAGTTAAGTGAACATCATTTTATTGTCTAGGAGGCTAGGAAACTTCCTGTTGTAATTTGTGCTTAAAGGTTGGTCTTCCACTCTGTTTTGTACAGCGGTCCCAAATTAAAAATCAAAACATGGACAAGAACCCTCTGTGTAACCTTATGCCTTACAGGATCTATAAAACAATCATTTACAATGCAATGGTCTTGGCATTATTAAAGGTAGAGCTATTGGCATTGCTCATGACATTTTTTTTAAAATCATAAATAAATGGCATTGTCATTTACATTGCCAATAGCTTAATCGTTAAATAAATGGCATTGTCATTTACAATGCCAATAGCTTAATCGCTCGCAAATGCATGACCTATTGCATTTACACCCACACAGAGCCACACACACAAAGCCACACACACACACACACACACACACACACACACACACACACACACACACACACACACAGCCACACACAGAGCCACACACACAAAGACAGACAGACACACACACACACAGACAGAGCCACACACACACACACAGC
Source organism: Lissotriton vulgaris (assembly GCF_964263255.1). Lineage (NCBI taxonomy): Eukaryota > Metazoa > Chordata > Amphibia > Caudata > Salamandridae > Lissotriton > Lissotriton vulgaris. Next base: position 1,058,147,586 of record NC_141693.1, on the reverse strand, counting down.
CACACACACACACGCACAGACAGAGCCACGCACAGACACACACAGTCAGAGCCACGCCCACACACACACACACACAGACAGAGCCATGCACACACACACAGACAGAGCCACGCACACACACAGACAAAGCCACGCACACACACACAGACAGGGCCACGAAAAACTGAGCCAGTCTAGCTTTTCCCATTCAATTCAGTCAGTTGTAGGACTCCTTTAGCACTGTAAAAACAATCAGAAGGGGAAGAGCTGCCTGCACCTTAGCGTGGGGCACCTGCAAGGCCAGACTAGCGCGCTTTAGACTGCAAACAACAATAGACACTCTGGGCTCGAGTTTTCTTTACAGAGTTGTTTATGTGGTTACTATTGGATGGATGGATGGATGGATGGATATGCAACATTACATTTGTGCAATTCGTATATGTTATTTATAAATAGGTTTTCATTGACTAGACCATACTAGAACGGACATGATGGGGTTAATGAAAGAAGGAAAACTATTCAATCGTGTAAAAAAACGTACCAAGAAATAAACTAGGAGTTTTTGCAAGCGACTAACTAAGTCCAGCCACCTGTCTACAGAGGTGCTTGCCAATATTATGACGTGCGGGACACTGACACGGGGCAGCCAGTTGCATTCATTGATAGTTTGTGGATGTTGTGCCAGGCAAGCTTGTCACATTCTTTGCAAACCCCCTGAATTCCATATAGAATACGCTGGCCGCTCGCCAGTGGCAACACAACGACGGCACAGCTCCTCCAGTTAGAAATAAGGAGGGAGGCGGATAGAGAGGGAAGTGTCTACTAGCAAAACACGGGGAGAAGGGTTAGCTGATTCTTACCAGTCTCTCCTCCATAAAACAGATATCCTTGGGGTGCGTTTCCATGTAAGGCAGTAAATCGGGAACTTCGCTGCAGATGGACCAAGGCGCAGGCATGAGAAAACTGAATCCTGCCTTTCACAGCGCCTTTACGTCTTAGTCCAAAGAAAGCAGTTCCTGTGCCGTGCAGTGAAGACAGAGGCTCTGAGTGCAGTGGATGTTGCGAAAGGCTGACTTTTAATCAGCAGCTCGTGATTCCAATTACAGCCTATCTGGGATACTCTATAAGGCAGGTTCACGCTGTCATTATCCCTCCGTCTGCGCTCAAAACAACGGGGAAAGCGTTACATGCTGTAATTAAGAATATTACAGTGATAATGATCGGCTGTGTGAAGTGGTTTACCGTGCGCACTGCAGATTAAAGCTCACCAGGAACTGCCCCAGAGGCAGGCGCCCTGTGACCTGCTGCCCGTCCGTCCCGGCTCCCAGAGCGGGCTCCGGCTGTCATAAACACGCAGCAAAATTCAGAGGCGCTAAGCACCGTGACGCAAGTGAATCTGGACTGACAGCAAGGCAGCGACTGCAACGTGACTGGATGAATATCACTCCCACCCATCGCAAAACCGCCCTCCCTCACACCCCCAGACCGAAAGACGCGCGCACCCCAGAGACAACTGGTGTGGCGGGGCCAGGCTAGACTTGGAGAGCGCGTGCCAAGTCTAAGCTCAGAGCGCAGTTCCAGCTAGATCACACTTGGCTGTGCCAACCAAGTCCCTCTCCCGTTAAAGGGATAACCCGGGTACCACACGTTTCTGTGAGGAAAACAACCGAAACACAACGAGAAATGAGAGTGGGTGGAAGGAGTGAGAGTGTGCGGCTGACGCAGAAGTTCATAAAAGTGCCAACTACTATGTAACCAGGAGGGTCGCCGGGTAGAAGACGACGACTCCTTCACTAAATGGTGGGTCACTGATCCCTCCCCTCCTTCCCTTCAGGATGATCACGAGTCCTGGCAACTAACGTCAGACACCGAGGATAAAGAAAACGGCAACTTTAATTGGGCGTACATCAAGGAGGAAACCACGCCCCCACATGACGTGGGCTGTACCGCAGTGGTGAAAACCCAGGAAAGAAATCGTCTGGCGTGTGACGACACCGAGGAGGAAGACGAAGGAGTTTCGAGGATAACGGAGGACGAGGAGAGCGAAGCGCTGACAGCAGGAAGACGAGGAGCGGACAAGCCAGGAGGCCAACAACCCTACGATTCGTCGTGCCACACTCCCGAGGGAGGAGTGTGGGTGCGACCGGTACAGCAGCGGTTTGCGAACTGGGTGGGGAAGCAGAGTGTTGTGCCTCCGTACATCAGGATAAAGCTGCCACCACTTTTGTATATATAGCTGTAAATATCCTCCTCCCTTTTTCCTCGTCTACCTCCTTTTCCCTGCACCCTTTTCCCACCACATACCTCACGATTTGGACTGTACAGCATGAGTCTGATCAGCGGTGCCCCCTCACTTACCGGGTTCCCCAGGGCGTATCAAAAGGAGACCGTGAATCTTAATGGTCCTTTCTTTGTTTTGTTTTGGGTGCCGTACCTTCCCTGACCAACGAGAGAGAAAACTAACAAACCAAGAACCTACTCCAGACGGGAGAAGATACCTTTCCCCTCAGGACCAGTAGAAGTCAGGAGCCATAACGGATCAATCTGGATTTGCCCGTGAGAGACTTACTTTCCGCACCCGGAACCCATTGTTAAAAATAAAACCTTCTTTAACCCGAAAGAGTCTCATGTCCCTCACTCTACCCACGTCACATACTCATAGCACGCTTAGAGGTATAGTTTTCTCAAATGCATAGTATCCATCCATGAGGTCCGCGCCCTGCTGCAAGTACCACATCTGACGGACTTAGAGCAAAAACAAACCGCAATCGCACTGAAAAAAAGTGTTTCCATTTAGGAGACTCCAACAACTGATCACATGCCCACTGACAGCCTGTGACTCTGAGGGCAACCCCATCCATCGCAGGCATGGTCTCTCCTCCCTCGCGATTTTGCACGAATTCCACACCAGGAGAGGTTGAATCCCAAAGAGGACTAGGTGCTGAGGCGGGGCCCCAGCCCCGGTAGTTATGTGGGAGTTCAGGCACCACGGGCTGTCGGCGCGAACCAGACCTTCCCTCCTTCAGCTCCTTGGCCACGTCCTTCAAGTCGCCCAGCACCAGCTCCAGGTCATCCACAATGGTTTTGATCTGCTCCTTCACCTTGGTCTTGGAGGCTTGCTCCTCTGCTGGCGAAGAAGGGGTCCCCTTGGACGTGGCTGACATCCTCAGGATCCAGGTCAGCAACGAAGCCTCGGACGCGGGTGGCGCTCTGCCCCGCTGCTCTGCGCCGGGCTGGCGCTGCCCCTGGCCTGCATGGTGCCGGACTCTGCACGCTGCCATGCACAGCTCCGCTCGCAGGCTGCGCCGGTGCCCGGGCTGCAGGCAGGTGGACACTGGGCCCACGTCACTTGAAGCTGCTGGAGCGGGGGGTGCAGATAGAAGCGGGATGCAGGGGACTGCGGAGGTAGAGGCGACCACTGGCGCTCAGGGCACCGAGCGGACCCGGGCAGCTTCGCGCACGGGTCAGAACGTCTCGCAGCATCGGGCAGTCACACTAATCCCCCGGCAAAAGACAACCGGCTGCAAAAGTCAACTGGCGGCGGAGGTAGAGGCGACCACTGGAGCTCAGGGCACCAAGAGGACCCGGGCGACTTCCCGCACGGGTCTGAACGTCTCGCAGCATCGGGCAGTCACTCTAATTCCCCGACAGAAAACAACCGGCTGCAAAAGTCAACAGGCTTCCCGCACGGGTCAGAACGTCTCGCAGCATCGGGCAGTCACACTAATCCCCCGGCAGAAAACAACCGGCTGCAAAAGTCAACAGGCGGCGAGCACTCCTCATCCATGCTGCACAGTCAAGACAAGAAAAAAAAAAAACGAGCAGCAAAATGGCCGCCTGCAAAGCCCCGTCTCTTTCGGATTCGGGGGTGTATTTTTGGCGTTCTGAGTGATGGATGACGTCACAGTCGAAAGAAAGCAAAAAAACACGCCCCCGAATCCGAAAGAGACAGGGCTATAAAGGAGTGATGGTCCTCTCCTCCATTGGCTGGCCTCCGTTTAGGAAGCCAGCCAATGGAGGAGAGAGGCGGGTTCAAGCCCCTATACTCCAAAAAATGTAATCTCCTCCCGGAGACTGAGCCGGTGCAGCCTTCGGTCCTCGACCTAAAAAGGGCAAGAGATTAATTTGAGCATTACTTCGGCTCTCTGAGAAATAAATCTAGTTATGAATCCTAAAGAAGAATGTTCTCAGGACCACTCAAACTCAGCCAATGCCAAAAGCCAACATACAGGTAGGGAAGTATTGACTTAACCTCCTGCCAATCAAATCTAGGGAAGAAAGAACACTTCCTTCAGGTTTGTCTAGTTCTGTTCCTGATACCCCAAATGTTAATCATTGTTGGCCACTAGTAACTCCACTTCAGTAGTCCAGTAACATACCTATTTCATGTGGGAAGGAGGGTACTGTTTGTAGTCTGAATGTTAGTCTTTGATTATTCTTTCACACTCGTCCCAAAAAATTGAAATGCCTGCCATCACTGAAAAATTGCTCAAAGTTATGAATTCCAACATAGAGCAGCTATCACCAAACTTCGTTCAGCCAGAGGTTCTAGAACTCTTTGTGAATCATCAGGAAGCCGATTATCTGGTAAGCCCAGAATGCCTCCCTATTACTTTCTTTTCAGTGCTTACCTTCTTCAGATAATCATCATATTTCCATTGACAGCCAAGTGAGCCATATTGGGCATGGGGAAAACTATCAGCCTAATTCTCCACCAGACAATTGGAGTTGGAGGCCCACCAAATCCTCCCTTGTGAATGCTCTTATAGTTTGAGTGCAGCGTGCTTATAGCTACAAAAATGTTTAAAAGTTTTGCTATGCAATGTTGAGGCCTTAAATGTCGGTTTTGAGTAATTGAGGCTTTCACAGTCTCCAAGGTAAGGCGCTGTCAGTTCCAGGCTTACTTGAAGGCACCTTACAAGTATTCCAGACATAGATGTCTAGCAGTCGTTACAGTTCTAGGAAGGAGAGAAAATGTAAAGTGCCAATAAACATCTTTTTCTGAGATCTCACCTCTAAACAGGTTCCAGTATAATTTCTGCAGTGAATAAGAAAGCTATTTGCCCGCCTGGATAAAGACAGCAGAAACGTGCCTGGTGAAAAGGAAGTTTGTGATACATTCCCTTTTACTTTGGGAGCTTCCAATTGTACAATCATTTTGAAATTATATGACTAACCCTTTTTAACCAATTTGGAAATCGATAAAACATTTCTTGCAAGATAAAAAGCTGTATACCACACCTAATACGTGCATGAGAGCTCACTCCAAACTAGGTTATCAGAACCTCTGCAGATCTAGCAATGAAGAATGATTCCTTAAGTATCTGCTGCATGAGACTGTTTTTGATATATAATTTAGGTAACAAATACCTTGAGCGGTGTCCTGGCGCTGGAGCAATGCACTGAGTGACCAGATAGATATGAAAGGAAGCCTAGTCACTACAATGTTGAAGAAATGTGCATTCCATTGTCATCGGAGAATAAGTAAACAGTTCCTTATGCAGTGATTTTAATGGATGTTACACAAAAAGTTTCAGGAGGGTTAAATCACCACAAAAATACAATGATTTTGTTTTGTACTAGCTGTGTTCCACTTATTTGATCTGGGTGTTCATTGTGGCTTCAGGGAGATGATGTGTGCTGTCAGGCCCTTGTCACTGTTGTGATGGTGCTCTATGGGGAATGGGGAAGTGGCGGGTGTGAGGGACAGCAATGTGGGGGAGTGCCTTTTTTTCAAAGTTTCACATATTGCCTCTTTGACTAGTTCCTTTTAGATGGACACATGACTCTTTCAGTCTCCTATTCTGTCTTCAGTGCTGTTCCTCAATGCGTCCTTGTGTGACTTTATAACCAGTTAATGCTTTATTGTTCAACTATGACTCTTATGAAACTCCTCCTGTACCTCTTGTAAACGTTATCACATAACATGTAAAGTGCTCCGAAACCTTTGGATCTAACTATTGCTATATAAAACTCAAAATATTAATAATAATAACAAGCATTTGCAGTGCAGTAGGTCTCGCATTACTGATAGTTTGAGGTATTGGCGTTGCAAATAATAATGCAACGCCAATAGCTCATACTTTCAGTAATGCGAGACCTAATGCATTGCAAATGCTTGCATAGTGAGCTAGGAACCAGCATTGAATGTCTCAGTGCAGTACCACAAGCTGCTCCTAAAGATCCCTAGTCAGCAAGGCACCAGCACTGCAAGTCTAGGTGCAGTACCGCAAGCTGCTTCTACAGGTCTCAAGTTAGCAAGGCACCAGCACTGCATGTCTAGGTGCAGTACCGCAAGCTGCTCGTAGAGGTCCCTAGTGAGCAAGGCACCAGCACTGCATGTCTAGGTTCAGTACTGCAAGCTGCTCCTAGAGGTCCCTAGTGAGCAAGGCACCAGCACTGCATGTCTACAAAGTTAGTTATTGGTATTAAAATTGGCAATGTTTTTTACCTAGCCATGTTGCAGGGTGAAGTACAATATGTGGCCAAAAAGGGAACCTCTTTTGGTCACATATGGTACTGCACTCTGCAGAAGATATGGTGAATCCACCCTACCCATAATGCATTGCATGCAAGACAGTACTATGACTGCATTCAAATAGTTATGTCCATTTATACAATTCGTACCTATGAAATATGATAAAAGAATTCTTACATTAATTTCAGATTCGGTTATACTCTGTGAAGCTGATGAAGGGAAATTTATAGACGGCCGCATATAAATGTGAGGTGTTCTAGTGAGTGAAGTATCCACTGCCAGCCTAGCTTCGGACCAAGTGTGTGTCCTGCCTGAGACTGTTTAAGAAAATAGTGCCTAGAGGCTGTAATTAGCACCTAGGGAGTAACAACACATGTAACAGCGATTGTCCTCATGGGAGGAGACAAAGCAGTACTAAGGAGGGGCTATTAAGCCTATTTACCAATGAAAATCCACCATTACAAAGGACAGGGACAGGATTCAATAAAAAAGATGGGCGGGAAGTGGGCGGAGCTTTATGCTCATATCCTGTAACAAAACCAAAGGGGATGATGGACGAAGTGTTGAACAATGCAAGCACTCACCCCCAGTCAACTGATCTGGGTTTAATCCATCATCATTCTTTAGCTCACTCCGCCACCCCAGTTCAAACATGGCCATATGCAAATTAGTCTGACCCTGTGCTCATGGGAACAGTGCAGCCCGAACTGCCAAGCCATATCTTCCCTGGACCGGAAACAAGCATCCTGGGACGGGTTTCTGGCTAATCAGCCGTCATGAACCAGGCTAGCTTGAATCCAGTGGCAAAGTGAGCAATGGACCCATGTCTGGGCATACCTTGCCAACTTAGGGCGAACAAAGCAAAACCAAAGGGGATGATGGACGGAGTGTTGAACAATGCAAGCACTTACGCCCAGTCAACTGACCTGGGTTTAATACATCATCATGCTTTTTTCATATCCTGAATACAGCATGGCTCGAAGAGACTGCGCAAGCGCTGCCTAGGCAAGACCTAAAAAGCCAGGTCTTTAAGGCTTTTCTGAAGTGTAGTAGTAAAGGGACCTTTTGAAGAGGGCAGGGGAGCTCCAAAGTTTAGCCATCCTGACTGAGTGGGCCTGCTTGAATTCTTGGTATCATGAGCAATGAAGCCTCTAAGACCACAGAGAAGGTACGAGGACAGGATTTGAGCATTTTCTCCTCCGATAGTGTGGGCCGGTGTGGTGAAGGGCTTTGAACATAGGGCACAGATTTAAAAGCGGTTCTTTTGTCTACCAGAAGTAAGTGAAGAGTGTAGATGATTTTGTTGGGGGTTGATATTGATATCAAACATTTCCTTGCTGACTTGCATAGGAACATGATAGCCTCTGTAAGGTATAGTGTGGATGGGGACTGCACAGAGATTGAGATAAAGCATTGAAGAAGGCAGGATGCATTTTGGCCCCCTTCTTATTCAACTTGTATATTAACCATCTGAGGCCTATTTGCTATGCGCAGGTTATGATCTACCGCATGTGGGAAAGAGATTAATCCCAATTCTCCTGTATGCGGATGACGCAGTTTTGTTAGCAAGGACTGCCATGGGTCTTTCACGCTTACTTGACTCCTTCATGAACTTCACGGCTTCACTTGATCTGTCGACTAATCTGGGGAAACCCCATATCTAATAGTCTTCTAGCCATAGATTCATTACCTTAAGATATTCCCCAGGTGTCAGACTGGATCTCTACATTTTTTAGCAATCTCCTTGAGCACTGGTAGGTGGAGTCATTCCTATCTGCATTGTTTCATCCACGGCGGGGTTGACGTGCCTGGTGCCTATATAAGCGCCACCCCAGTACGCTGACCTCAGTTCCCTCTTTTCTATGCCATCAGCGTAGAGCCGAACGAGCTCCCCTCATTCATTTTTTGATTGGCATTTTCTGACATTTTGTTGAAGTCTAGTATGCCTCTTTCTCTTCTATTTTTTCAGAGATGTCCCTGAAAAAAACCTACTGGCTTCAAGCCTTGTGGAGCCTGTGACAGACAGATGTCTGTGACAGCCCGCTACTTGGTGTGTATCGGTTTCCTGGAGTGGGACCATGACTCTGCGGCCTGCGCGGAGTGCAAGACCATGAACCCTAAGGCCATCCATGAGTGTGCCAAGAAGCTTTCGGCTACACGTCACGCAACTCTGTATCATTCCAAGTCCCATCCGCTAGGGAGGTTTTTTGACCGTTCCAGAGTCGCTTGCATCGATCTTAATCGTGATCCAGGACTTCTTCACCACAAGACGAAGTCCAAGAAGTCAAAGAACTCTTCAACTTCTCCATGTCAATTCTTTGGGACAACGCAAGGGAACGGCGCCACAGATCGGGCACAACTCTCAGGTTGTCCCTGTGGACTGTCGTCTGACAATGGTTAAGTTCCTCGCTTCCCTGAGCTGAAGCGCACCCCACGCAACTGCGAGAATTTTATGAGGCCATGAACCTAATTATTGAGGCGGTTTAACCCCTCTGGTGCTCTGCCAGCGGTTTCACCCTCGGCACTTGGCAGGCCCTATGGATCCATTGGTGGATCCGGGTCAGCCCCGGCAGCGATTTTACTACCACAGCTGGGAACTTTTCGAGAGGCGCCGTTCTTGGCATCGCTAACGCCACCCATCCCATTGTGATTCCTGAGTCTTATATGTAGCCGGACCAGCGCCGACCAGACCCTCATGGCCTGAATTGTATATGGAGCCCTATTTTTCTGGTGGACCCTCTGAGGAGCACAAATGGAGGTGAGTTGAGCATCCCCATGGCTACTCTGACCCCCTAGGAGAGTCCATGGCAGATGACACCTGGTACGAGCACTTGGCTGACGCCAGTGAACTGAGCACCTCACCAGACACTGGCCTCCTCTCTTATCTCCACAGTGGCTATGGAGGAAGGGGCTTCTTTGACAATGGTGGTCCATAGGGTGGCTGAGGTGCTGGACTTGCAGCTGCCCATAGTCCATGTCAGAACCAATGTCTTGGCAGAGGTGCTTCAGCCTTGGGTATCCTCATCAGAATTCCTCTTTAATGAAGCCCTCGTGGCCTGGTCGAACCTGGGCCAAACCCTGTACGGGCAATCCTGTGCACAGGACCATCACCTGCTGCCATCGCCTGCTCTCGGGGATCCAGCCTTCCTCTCCAGCACCTTACCCCTGAGAGCCTGTTTTCAGGCCTCAACCTCAAGGATAAATCCCTACCACACCACCAGATAGGGAATGTAAGAGGCTGAATACTTTTGGCAAGTGGGTTTTCTCTACCTCTAGCCTGACACTGCTGTCCGTGAACACTGTATGCTTATTGAGCTGTTATTCCTACACTGTGTGGGATACGGTTGCGCAATTGCTGCTCATTTGTCTGGGATGAGGCTTGGGCCATACTCTTCCAAGCTATTGCTGATGGGAGAGATGAGGCAAAGTTTACAATCCGATGTGGATTGGATACGACTGACTCGCTGTGCAGAGCCAGTGCACTTCGATATCATGCCTGTCTGGGAAAAACTGGCATTTCGGATGCTGTGCAGGTAACCCTTATGGACATGCCTTTCTATGGGATTCGCCCTTTTGGCGACACCGCATGTTCAGCTCTAGAATGATTTAAGGACAGTAGGGCCACCGCTAGGTAGTTGGTGCTTGCCATGGCACTGCAACAACCGTAATTCCCTTCTACGGCTATGATAGGGGCTATCAGCTGCACCATTTCCCCCTAGCCACCGCAGCCAGCCGGCATCACAGTCCTTTAGTGGCACCTCAAGCCTCGTGAGAATCAGAGCCAAAGGCCGACCCAATCCGCTGCCCCCCTCATCCCCAGCAACCGCAACTCAGAGGCTTCTTTAGTTTGTCCTCCTACCAACATGGGCACTCTGTTGGTAGCAGGCTTTGGCACCAACTGCCCCAATGGTGGTAAAAAACATCAGACAAGTATATGCTTCAGTTCGTCCAGCGGGGCTATGGCCTTCCAATACAACAGGCCCACCACCCATGCCACCACCCACCGATGGGGTGACGGAGGACCACCTTTCGCTATTGCGACAGGAAGTTCTGGCTCTTCAGGCTAAAGGTGTCGGCATCAGAAGCAGGTAGTGGTTGCTATTCTCACTACTTTCTGATGTTGAAAAAGGATGGAGACCTCCATCCTATGCTAGATTTACACCCTCTCAAATACTTCCTGAAGATACTCAATTTGGCTCAGGTTCTGTATGCCCTCGACTTTGGAGACTGGATGGTAGCACTGGACTTGCAGGACACCTACTTCCATGCCCCGACCTGCCTGCCCACATGCGTTACCTGTGGTTCATGGTAGGTAGGCCAAGAAAATTACCAGTTCGATGTGCTCCCCTTTGGCCTTACCACCGCCCCTCTGGTGTTCCCAAAAGTGATGGCGGTAGTTTCAGCTCATCTGTATTTGTAATTGTATCAATCATCCCTAGGGACATCACGGCGCTGGGACGAAACTTAGAACAGTTCAGTTTGATTTTAAAGGATTAGTATCTGGGAAACAAGGTGGTTTTCAGTTTTTTTCTGAACTGCAGATGGTCAGCTGTCAGGCGAAGATCCAGTGGTAAGTTGTTCCAAAGGACCGCAGCTACTTTGGAGAAAGATCGATCACCCATCCTAACCTTTGACGTGCGTTTGACTGATGCAAGGGCCAAATGACATGATCTCCGGTTTTGCGGGGGAACATGAAATTGCAACTTATCTCGCAAGATGTGCCGTCCATTTTTATGCAAGGTTTTGTGCGCAAAAGCTAGCTCTCGGACGTACAGGTAACCAGTGAAGTTCACTTAGGCAGCGGATGCTGAGCTATATTTTTTTTTGTTCTGAATTAATTTAGCGACAGCATTCTGGACAACTTGCAGTCTGGCAAAGAGATAGTCGGCCATGCCAACATAAAGGGCATTACCGTAGTCCAGTCTACTTAAAAGTAAAGCCTGGGTCACAGAATGTCTGTAATTATAGGGGATCCAGGGAAAGTCTGGGGTCTCCGGCTTCCTCTACCTTAATGTCTGTATTTTTGAAGGCGTGCTCATCCCAGACAGTCGTTTCCCACCTCCAGACTACAGCGGATCTTCTGCATTCTCTTGGGTTTACTATTAACGTGCGTAAGTCACACATGACTCCCTCCCAGACACTCCCTTTCATCAGAGCTGTTCTGGATACAGTGCAGTTTCTGACTTATCCTCCAGAACAGTCCAAGACATTCGGGCTATGATAGGGGGTGCGGAGCTTGCCGGTGGCGAAGATGGCTGCATAATCCCGTAGCTCCAGCCCGTAGTCAAACTATCCGTCCATAATCCTGCATCGTTGAGGCAAGTCAAGGCCCCCACACTGACCCCAGCGGTGGCGAAGAAACGGGCTACTCAGCAACCTAGAGCAGCAGCCATTTGAGGCCGTAAACTGGGAGCTTCCCGAGACGGCATTACAGCAGAGCAGTAGGCCCAGGGGCCGTGGCCTTGAGTGATCGCGCTGTCCGCGCGCCGTCGCTGTGCGTGCAGCGTGAGCTTGGCGGACAGCCGAGGACGCGGCCTACTGAGTGCTACGGAGGGCCGGAGTGTGCGGACACCCAAGCGACCGGCCCTCGCATCTGTGGAGGGGCTGTGGACGTCTTCGCTGAGGCTAGAAAAGCAGTGGCTGCCCGGCCGCGAGTCGGAAGAAGAGCGCTTAATAACGCTGAATACCACGTAGCGCCAATTGTCACCGGAGGCGCAGGGGAGGTGAGAACCCCCCGAATTAACGGGCTAACGGACCAAGGGCCCTTGCACATTACGGGGGAGCACCATTAGAACTGTCTGCAGGAGCCGGCCGACCCTTGATCCTTCTGCTGGGTCTCGGTGGGTGACACGCTTGCAGACCTCACGGGACCCCACAAGACCACACTGCCTGGACAGCGCACTCCCCCCCTGGCATTGGCAAAATTGCTTGAGGAGCGGTTCTGCCCCTCCTGGTGGATTCGGCACAAGATCGGGCATGAGGCCAGCGGGGAACCCGCGGCAGGGCCTGGGTAGCACGTGACACTCCTGAGAACTCCTGCTTCACGCTTGGGGTGACCCCCCTTCCCTCCACCTCATTGAGGGCCCCTAGGTGAGAGAGCGGCCACCCGTGCCAAGGCAGATCGCGACCCACTTCGCCGGATGGGCGGGGGGGGGGCACGGACACTTCCAGATAATCGTCCCTGATCGTGGGCCCTGTCACTGGGGCCTGTGGGGGAACAGCACTGTGGCGAAGCACTGATTCTAGGTAAGAGATATACTATCGTGAGGCTGACGGCCCTGGCTAGCCCATAGTATCGAGCCTGACCCGGATCTGGAGAAACACTAGCCGTGCCAAAACAACTGGAGGGCGACTAGCTACGCGGCAAGATGGACAAGGGCGACAAGACGCAGAGCAAGCTCACCTTCGAGCAAAGGCGCTCAAAGTCTCAGGGTGCAACGGGCGCGGAAAAAAACGTTTAACAGGAAGATGAAGACACAGCAGGGGGAGCAGAGATCAAGAACATGCTCTTAGCAATGGAGAAAGGCCTTCAAAATAGCATGACGTCGCTCGGATCGAAGCTGTATGCCCTCACCTATAGAATGGACAGAATGGCGGAGCGCATTGATAAACACGTAGAACGCCTTGACATGTCCGAGAGGAGGTGCAGACGGAGTTGGACACATACCATAAGAGATTAGACAAGATGATGCAGATGTTGCAGGACAAAACGGAAGATTTGGAAGCCCGCTCCCGTCGATGCAACCTCCGAATAACGGATCTTCCGGAGACGACACAGACTGGCAATATGGAGCTTTTCATTGAGAAACTGCTGTCCACCCTGCTTGGGGCCGAAACCTTCTCCCCGATGTTCGTGGTGGAGCGTGGCCATCGTTCATTGGGGACGCGACCGCGCCTTGGGCCCCTCCGCGCCCTATCATAGCCAAGCTGCTAAATTATAGAGACAGAGATGCAGCCCTGAGACAAGCTAGGGAAAGAAAATCTTTGCAATATGAGGGATCGGAGATTTCGCTCTACCCGGACTTCACCGCCAAAGTGCAGGAGGCCCGCAAGCACTTTGCACCGCTGAAACGCCAGCTACGAGAGCTTGGACTGGACTACGCCATGTTGTATCCCGCAAAGCTACGTGTTAACCAGCAAGGACACTCTTATCTGTTCACTGACCCTAGAATGCTGCAACAAGCCCTAAAGAACTGGTCGAACCGTAGGGAGGCGAACATACCGGCGGAGGAGACGGAAGGCGGCGAGCAACTGGTGGAGCGAGAGTAACTGTCCACTACCTGATGACTGCTTGAGTTGGTAAGGTGGCGAGGCTGCGGATTGCAGCAGGGACTGTTGACTAAATTTGCGGGTCTTCTAGTTTGGGGGTGGGGTCATCGATTTGGGTCGGGCGCAGTGTAAAGTTGTCTACCTTAAATTTATTGCGCTGAGGCCGGACTTGACGCAGACTCAGAGCTTCCTGTTGGCTGGCTTAGTATAACACACCAGAGGCATGGCCGAAGCTTAGAGGGAGGAAGGTTAAATATTGTTCAGAAGTAATGGGGCATAGCTCATGTGCAGTCTATTTCCACGACCTTGGGATCTGCACAGATCAATTGGGTACCGAAGTAACCTCATCGATGCTCACTATAGACGGCTGCGGGTGGGGGCAGAGGGGTTCCTAGTGTAGTGCGCGTTCGCACACCTGGTTGGCGCCCAGGCTACCTCGGCCCCGCGTGCACACCACCTGATTTGTCTCCACGGAGACTACTATGTTTGGGTTGAGGGTAGGGGGGAGGATGGGGATAGGGATTTCTGCATGGCCCAGTTGGGGAGGGTCTGCTGTGGGTGGGGAGGGGGGACATGTTTGTCGCTTTGTGTTGTATGGAGGGAAGGGGGAAGGGTCTTTCACACAGGTTCCACACACTGGTCATGCTAGACTTACTTGGACATTGTACAATTACACACTACAATACATGTACCAACACTGAGCACACCTAAACCTGGGGAGCGTACCTCTCCTGTCATGTTTAGGGCACTGACGTGGAATGTGAGAGGACTGAACGATTTTCGTAAGCTACGGAAAGTGATGAACTACTTACAACGTCTTCCAGTGGATATTGCTCTCCTTCAGGAGATGCATCTGCCACTCACTAGTAGGACACTGCACAGGAGGTGCCTGGAGGGTAACACTGTAGCTGCTGGTTTCACAACCCACGCCAGAGGGGTCCTAATCTGGGTGAATCCCAAATCCAAACTCACTTTAACCTCCCTACGAGTGGATACGGAGGGCCGCTTTGTGATTGCACATTGCAAAGGCCTAGGCATGGACTTTGTTGTAGTTAATGTATACGGTCCGAACTATGATTCCCCAGAGTTCTATCAGTCTGTAGCAGATATTATTAGTACTCACAGTACTGCACAAATTCTGTGGGGTGGAGATTTCAATTTAGTACTCAATCCAGAGCTGGACAGGTCTGCTGGTCCACAATGCAGGCCTTCGGCAGCGGCACAACTGCTGAGCACTCTGCTCATAAGCTTGGGTATGGAAGACGTATGGAGGTACAGAAACTTGACGCAGGGGGGATATATCCACTACTCGGCCTACTATGATATCCACACCAGGATTGATTACTGGCTAGCCAACTCCACCATGATGACCAGGCGTGTTAGGGACTGCAAAATACTGCCGCACACATTATCGGATCACTCACCACTCTTAATGGTGCTTGACGCCCCAAAGACGGCGATTCCCCCTTTTACGTGGCGTTTCCCACCATTCTCGCTCCTTGACCCAGTGTTCACGGGTGAACTAGCGGAGGCAATAGAGGTCTTCTTTGAGACCAATGTGGGATCGGTGGACAGTTTCCAAATGGTTTGGGAAGCCTTTAAGGTCTATATCCAAGGCGTGGCCATGTCCAAACACTCTAGCGTGCTAAAGTCCATCAGGCAGAGGCTTTCCGAGATAGAGAGGCAACTGCTGAAAGTGGAGGAGCGACAATTGAGGTGCCCAAGCACAATAGTAGCGGAAGAAATAAAATCCCTTCTTACAGAATACCACGAGGAAGCAGATAGGGAGGTCAAGCATATGGGTAAATATGCAACTGCGCGCTCCTATGGTGAGGGTGAGAGGCCTGGTTCAGTCCTTGCCCGACTGCTGAAGGGCAGAAGAGGGAAGCCGCAAGTAACTGAGTTAAAAACTTCTGGCGACCAGACCACCACGGACGAAATGGAAATAGCAAACACTTTCAGGAGCTACTACTCTGACCTCTACTCCTCGAATAGTGGTGACCTCACAGACGAGATCCTCGAGTATTCGGAGCATTTAGACCTTCCTATGCTTACTAACATTCACAGAGAATTCCTAATGCACTCCATAGGTAAGGAGGAAATAACAGAGTCCCTGGCATCCATGCGAACTGGCAGTGCTCCGGGAGTGGATGGCCTCACAGTGGAATTCTATAAAGCTTTTCAGTAGCAACTTATCCCCCATCTGTCCGCACTATTTGATGACATATGCGTGGAGGGTAGCATGCCACAGTCCATGAGGGAAGCTTTGCTAGTCATGATATTAAAACCTGGAAAGGCCCACAACGAGTGTAGTTCATATACGCCGTTATCCTTGCTAAATGTTGACACTAAACTCTACGCTAAGGTGCTGGCGACACGTCTGGCGCTATTGGCCCCCAGCCTGGTGGCGCCGGAGCAGGCGGGCTTTATCCCCAGCAGGAACTTAACATACAATATCCGTACGGTATTGGGCACAATGCAACATGTCAAACAGGGCACGAAGGCCATAGTCGTGTTTCTTGACATGGAGAAGGCATTCGACTCAGTAGAATGGCTCTTCCTGAGACAAGTTCTGCAGAGGATGGGACTGGGCGAGCCGTTACTCCAAAAGATAGGTGCTCTTTACAACAAGCTCTCAGCCAGGGTGTGAATCGGCAACCTGGTAACGGATCCCTTTGCTATTGGTAGAGGAACACGGCAGGGCTGCCCTCTCTCCCCACTGTTATACGCTTTGGCGGCGAAGCCACTGGCATGCGCTCTGAGAGAATACCACGGCAACGAGGGTATCCGCTTCCCCACATATAACATAGTCGTCTCCATGTATGCGGACGACACTCTGCTGTATGTACATGACCCCAAAAATAACCTTTCACCGATGCTCAGGGAAGTGGTCCACTTTGGCGCCCTCTCGGGCTTAAAGGTAAACTGGACTAATTAAATGGCCTGCCCCCTAACGCCGGTCACTCAGAAGTTTGACATGGAGTACCCGCTACAATGGACCGAGGACCCTATTAGATACTTAGGGGTACGCTTACACACCGACCCAGAGCTTTTGCTTAGGGAGAACTACGGTGTAGCGATGAGCAAGCTGGAGGATGACGTGGCGACCTGGAGCAAGATTCCTCTCTCGCTGATGGGGCGCATTGCCATAATTAAAATGGTCATTTTGCCTAGGCTCTTGTTCCTCTTCAGTGCCATCCCGATAGTGCTGTCCAAGGCTTTTTTCCAACGATTGACACAGCTGATGGTTAATCTTGCCTGGGCGGGTAAGCAGCCCAGAGTTAAATGGACGACCCTCACACTGCCATACAGCATGGGGGGCATGGTGCCCCTAATGTAGAACTCTACTATCGGGTGGCACAGGCATCGCATCTGCACACTTGGGTGCATGGCGATCCGCGCATCCCACATGTAATCATGGAAAGACTGTTTGTGGAGCCACTTGCCCTTCCGGTCACAGTGTTCCAGCGAATGGACCGCAGAACTGGAATACTTGATTCAATTACTTCCACCAACCACGTGTGGCACTCTCTACTGCTTCGGCGGGAGATTGTGTAGCTATAATCGCCACTCGTGCCAGTGGACTGGACATTGTGGCTGCCCCCTATTGGTGAAAAGGGGGTGGTCCGGGCCTTGAAGCAACTCGACATACACCTCGCTGGTGACTTTTTCAGGGATGACACAGTTAAAACCTGGGAGCAAGTGGCAGGCGATAGGAGTGATCTCACACTGCTGCTCTGATTCCAGTACCATAGAGTACGTAGTGCCTTTCTAGACTTGTTGGGACCTGATCTGGCGGAACCACCGGAAGTTCCGGAGCTTACCTATGTCATAAAAATGGAATCTCCCCGTAAATTATTGACCAATTTGTATAAGCATGCACTGACACAAGAGGAACACCAGCTTGTTAAGGCTAGAGTGGATTGGCAGAGAGATTTAGCGATTACAATAGAGGATGCCATGTGGCAATACTGCTGCGTCAGCACAAGCAAGATTTCCTTAAATGGAAAGCACAGATGAATACACTTCAAATTCCTCCAAAGGGTATGTTATTTCCCTGAGAGACTACACAGATACGGCCTACGACCTTCGGCGGCTTGCCAGAGGTGCCGTGCGCCACTCGCTGACTCTCAGCATTTAGCCTGGAGTTGTCCAGGAGTGCAGGCATATTGGGACAAGATTTTTCCAGAAATTAGTAAGATTCTTGAGGATGAGCTGACTTAGCTAATTCGCAAATGCCCGCCGCCGGCCCCAGGGTTGTGGCGCTCTGGCTGTGTCTTCACTGTGGTACAAATAAAGGTTTTTTTGGGGGAAAAAAAGACATTCAGGCTATGATTCCGATGTTTCAGCCTCTATCCTGGATTACAGTGAGACTAACTCTTAGGCTGCTGGGTCTCATAGCCTTCTGCATCCTGCTGGTAAAGCATGCCTGTTGCCATATGTGGGCCCTGCAGTGGGATCTGAAGTCCCAGTGGGCACAGCATCAGGAGAATCCCTCTGACCTGGTCCAGATATCATCGGGAACTGCAAATGATCAGCAGCGGTGGCTCACAAACCGTGATTGGGTCAGCGGCAGACCCTTCTCTCGACCTCACCCAGAGCTCAAGGCAGTGACAGATGCGTCACTTCTGGATTGGGGCAGCCATTTGGTTGAGGTGTTGATCAGAGGACTTTGGGATCTGGCAGAGTCTCAGCTCCACATCCAACACCACCGCCATGTGGTATTGCAAGAAGCAGGGTTGTGGGCTCTGTGTCAAGAGGCCCTGCGTCTCGGTACCTGGCTGGAAAAGCTGGGCATATTCCTGGTGGTCCATCATCTGGCAGGCTCTCTGAACGCCAGTAGAGTAGCTCAGCCTTCGATGCCTCACGTATCATGAATGGCATCTTCATCTGGGGGGTGCAAGATTTCTTCAGAGATTTGGGCGAACCTTGGTTAGATCTGTTCACCACAGCCGAAAGCATGCAATGTCAGCACTTCTGCACGCTGGGGTTTCTAAGACGGCTCTCGCTCGGATACATATTTCATCTCAAGTGGAACTCAGATCTCCTATATGCCTTTCTGCCGATACCACTCCTGTCATGAGTTCTCAAGAAAATTCGGAACGACTGGGCCCAAGTCATCTTTGTGAGCCTGGATTGGGCAGGAAGAGTCTGGTATCCCGAATTCCTAATCATGAGCATCGGCCCTCTAATCAGCATGCCGTGTTGGGAGGATTTTCTGTCACAGCAACAGGGCCAGGCCCTTCACCCAGACCCACACACTCTCTTCCTACATGCGTGGAGACTGAGTGGCAATATTTAAACGTGTTTGATCTCCCTCCCGAAGTGTGTGATGTCATTTTGGCAGGCAGTTGCCCCTCCACAAAAACGATTTACGTCTGCTGTTGTGACAAATTTGTGGCCTGGTGTGCGACCACATCTGTTGATCCTTTCTCTGCATCCTTTTGTTAGTCTTATCCCTTGCTCTTCAAGGCTTTGCGCACAGTTAAAAGATAACTTTTGCCATTTGCCCCTTCCTGTGGTTGCCGGACGAACCTTCCCTGTTCAAGTCATCTGTTGTTGTTAATTTCCTGAAAGGTTTACAACACATTACCTCCTATGCCCTTCAATAAGCCTCAATGGGACCTTAATTTAGTCCTCCCTTTACTCATGTGCTCACCATTTTAGTCTATGCACAGTTTCCCTATTAGACTGCTGACCACCAAAACTGTCTTTTTGAGGCAATATTATCTGCCCGGAGGGTTATTGAGTTGCAGGTCCTTTCGGTTCATCCCCTTTACACAACCTTTTCCCAGACAAACTGGTCCTAAGGATCCATGACCCCTTTTTACCAAAGGTTGTTACAGCTTTTCTCGTCAGGCAGACTATCAATCTGCTTATTTTCTTTTCCCTCCCTCATCCTGCCCAGGAAGAGGAGAGACTCCACCGTCTGGACTTAAAAAACGTGCAGTCCTTACATAGATCGTACCACAGATTTCTGGGTGGTAAGAAAGGCATGGCAGTTCTTAAAAGTACCATATTCAGAGAATTGTCCTTTGTAGTAAACTCTACTACACAATGGCAAAAAAACAGCCACCTGTCTGCTTAAGACTGGTTTTAACTCTGGCATGAAGATTTGATGTGCGTAGAACTTTCATTTTCAGAAGGAATAAAAGCAGACGCAAAACCTGAAGGATGCACAAAGTGGTGTGTAAGGTTCAGGTTTTCAGAGCATAGTGTAATGTGATGTTGTTAGTTGAGTGAGATACAAGGTTGATTTTCTGTGGATAGTTTTAAGATCTTTTGTGAGAAGTTAGTATTAACCATCAGCTGACTTTAAGCCATCCACCTTGGTTTTAATGCAGGGAATGCTTTGGGAGACACATTAGTAACTGTGCTGGTGGTTCTATTTACTCTTAATTTTGTAACTAGAATATCAGTTAGCTATTTGGTGGTCCAGAAGGTGAGGTGCTGCACAACATTTATAATGTTAAGCAATGGTAACCTGGGCTTTCTGGCACTTGCGCTGGTAAAGAACTGACGTTTTATTGATGATTAAAATTATAACACAGATTACCCTCCATAGGCTGGATATGGTGTGGTCAGGATGAAGGAGAAGTTGAGATAAGATCGAAGAGGGCGGTGTTGTCAAAGCAGTTGAGACTGAAACATATGCTTTCTCAATCTAAGATTAGATGAACATTTGAAACCCAGAAGGGCTTCCAGTGTTTCATTGGTGTAAATCAGTACAAGATTTTCTTTGAAGTCCAGTCTAAAAGTAGGAAAAGAGAAAGGAGGAAATAATTTGGATATCATCAACGTAGAATTAGCCAAAGGAGAGGATTTCCAAAGAGGGGATAGGTGCATAATGAGAATAAGAGAGGTTGCTGGAAAAAGACCCATGCATGAGAAGCACCAACGGTTATGGGGTAGACAAAGAGATTGGGTAGCTTGAAATTGGGAATAAGTGTGTCGAATGGAAAGATGCAACACATTTGAGGGCTCTGACTGCTATGGATTTAGTACAATTCTAATAGTAGCTTAACACATAGATAAGTAGAATAGCAAATAAAAGCACATGAGGGTCGCAGAGGAGAGGCAAATGGTTTAATTTGCAGTCTAAATTGATCTAATGGATTGCAGATCAGTGGGCATGCATTGACTGAATGGGAAAACTGTCATGAAAGGATTTGGGTTGAACGGTCTAGGGGAGAATAGTGTAGTGGTAATGTGTTAAGGGTGCTCTTGGTGGTAGTGGTCTTACAAGAGGCTCGTTCTGCAAAGTCATTATCCATAAGGCTGACTAGAGCAGTGATAGAGTGGAGGAATAGAGCATGATTGTGAGACTGCAGCTGTGGGTGAGATTGGTACGCAAAGAAGAAAACGGCGTATTACTCAGATTTTCATGAGTCACTTGCTTTTGTTAGTGTTCTTGTTGTTCCTTTGTAGATCTGCAAGTGCATTAGGCTCGTAGTTTTCAATGTCTGCCTAAAGAGATGAGCATTTGCTTTCTCATGGTGATAATAGAGTTAGTGTTCCAAGGCTGATGGTTGAAGGACAGTTGAGGTAGTTGACCATCAGAGCAGACATGAGTATATGTTTAAAGTAGAATGAAGAGGTGGTTTGAAACGAATTTAGGTTTAATTATGGGGATTTTCTTTTATTTCACAACACATTTTATCAGGTTTTAGCAAAATATCTAGGCCATGACAGTTTACATACAGAAATGAGAAATTATAGGGTAAATTCCCATGAGCAACAATAAAACTGCAACTTGCACAGTTGATCCCCCAACCACACCCCACAAATCGGCAATAAAATTGTCATTCAAATGTAACACAGAACCTCCCCCCCTTTAATTTCTTATGTCTTGGCACTAAAATGTACTTCGTCTTCCAATTGGGACTCTATAGTGTGAACCGGGGCCAGGACTATACCTCTATAATCGGCTCAGTGCTGCCATATCTTTGAGTGTTTTTGCGGACATCCTCGAGCCTGGAACACTGCAACCTCTAGCCACATTCAGTGAGCCATCCCTCTCTTCCAGGCCCCCACCAAAGGTGATGTGTCAGCATTCCATAGTCTGGCAAAATCCCTTTCTTTGTGCGTGAGGCCCAGGAACAATAAATGTTTTTTATATTGTTTGACTCCTATTTCCTCTGTGCTATGAAACAGTAGTTTCAAGTCTAGTGGGGCTTCCCAGCAGAGGACCTCCCCAAGAAAGGACTTCACCCCTGCCAGAAGCGAGTGAAAGCCACACAGCTCCATACCGTGTGAAGGAAGGTGCCCTCCTCAACCCCACACCAAAGACACAATGAGGAGCCGATGCACCATAAACGGTGTCTAGTATAATATGCTCTGTTTAGATATTTTAACTGAATTAAGTGAAGACGGGATGAAATTGCTGCTCCACAAGGGGCCTCCAGGGCTTCTGTCCAGTCAACTTCATCAACAGTAGCTATGTCCCCTTGCCGCCCTAAGAGCAGGCAGTGTGGTGGTACTATATGTTATATGTGTGATAGATACATTTCTGTTATCTTGTGAATGCCCAAATCTCTCATTAGCAGTTTGCCCTCCAACTGGTTAAACTCTAGCAAGTCTTGAAGGTAGGCATAGCGCATCTGCAGGTATCTATAGAGCTGGCAATGGTGTTACTGGTAATCATTCTGCAGCTCCTGAAATTATTTTAATACCATGCCCCGAACATCTCCCAAGGTGGGGTTGTATGATGGTACAGCGCTGGTAAATACATTGCCTGCCTTTGCCTCGAATTTTTAGCACGCATGTTTTTACCACGATTATGCATTTATATCGCATACCAAACCACACAATGTTTTTATATTTTAAAACCATGTATTTGAGGTGGGAGACTCCCCCAACTTACCTTAAATTTGTGGTATTGGTATGCGATGTAAATGCATAATCGCTATAAAATGATGTGTGCTAAAAAATGTGAGGCAAGTACATGCAATGTATTTACCCCGTTGTAAAGGCTGTTTCCCCCAAGGTGGATATCGCTATGTCATTCCACTTCTGGAAACCACTCAATAAGGCAACCTGGCGAAAAAAAGCTACCCTCCCACAGAGGTGTTACCTGAGTCAGTCTTCCTCACCACCCCATTCTCCCCAGGGACCATCTCCATGTACGTATAATGACTTGGGTTGCCGGGGGAAGGGAACCCATCCCCCTCCCACTGTAGAGGAAGCAGTGTCACCAAATGCTCCGTCACATGCGGAGGCCCATATTGCGCACCATACCACCAATCATCGATGATTAATAAGTGGGTGGCAGCGTATTAGGAATACACATCGGCCGAGTCGATGCCTCCACAATACTTGGACTGGAAGCACGTCCAGAGTGCAATGCGTGCCGCACTACCCCCCAAAGGAACAGAGTTAAAACTGTATGTTCGAGGCATATGGGCTGCAGATGGTACATTATGAATAGATCGCCATCTGGTGTTGGGCTCGGATGATTGCACTTTGTTTTTCTCTTGGAGAGTCTTTTGTATCTTGGTGACTCCTCCCTTGGTTGGTAGTGCGCATGGGCATCGGCTCCATCCTTAGATTGTTTTTTTCCGCCATCGGGTTCGGATGAGGATCGAGACGCTCCAGATCAACTTCAGAAGAAAGTGATTTATCGGCACGTATTCCCTTTCCAATTCGACGGTATTGTTATCGAACGCGTTCATTTCCATTCCGACGCGTTGCAAATTCAAAATCAAAGAGAAAAACTTGGATCTACGTCGAAGAACAGGAGGCCTTTCTCGACGCAGTCAAGCCCGGAGTCCATGGAAAGGACTCCATTCAAAAAATGTCCAACGTGTGGTGCTAAGTTCCCACACAAGGACCTACACGAGGTGTGCAACCTCTGTCTATCGCCTGAACACGAATCCAGGGACTGCGAAGCCTGTGCAGCATTCTCCTCCAAGCTAACGATTAGAAATCGTCGAGCTCGAAGACACGAGGTTTCCAGAATGCAGGCGGAGGCGATCCCGGAGCTGTTCGGAGACGAGCAAATCGAGGAAGAAGAGGACCAGTCGGGGTCGGAAGGGGACCAGTCGGAGGTCGAAGAACTCATCGAGCAACAAACCGTGAGTGACGACGTCCCCTTACCGAAAAACCGACCCCGTGCGGTAACGACCCCGCCCTCGGGCCCGGTCAAACCGCAGAAAAAAGTTTCCGACGCCCCGCCCTCGGGCCCGGCAACGAAACCGAAACTGAAACCGAAACACTCGGACTCCCACCATGTCGGATCCGAGAAAAGGGCGACATCGACTTCGGCACCGAGGCAACAAACAAGGGAAAGCTCGGTATCGAAACATTCCATGTCGAAACATAAATATGATTTATCGCCCAAAAGACACTCGATACCCAGAAAGTCGGAATCGAGCAGACATTCGGTGTCGAAAACAACAAGATCTGACGATCGAAAACAAAAACAGCTCTCGGAACCAGGATCTTCGGTACCGATTCAGGAGCAACAGACAGATCCCAAACAAAAGATCTTGTTTATTGATCCACAAACTGGGAAAGTGGTCACGAAGAAGAGAAAGAGTGAACAGTCAGAAGATAAACCTCTTCCTTCAAAAAAGAGAACAATGGGGACAAATATAACTCCTCCTGCTTCTCCTCGACCTAGAGTCACACCCTCTTCTCCTATTCCTCACAATAGGCCAAATATTCCTACACCCTCCACACCAAGACCAGCTACACCTCAGTCAGATGTAGACAGTGATCTAGGGGAGGGAGAACCTCAAGAGGATGACGAAACTATCCCAGATGAGGAGGACCCATGGGAAAATTATGATGTAGGG
The DNA here is from genome assembly GCF_964263255.1 of Lissotriton vulgaris. NCBI lineage: Eukaryota > Metazoa > Chordata > Amphibia > Caudata > Salamandridae > Lissotriton > Lissotriton vulgaris. Next base: position 1,058,123,064 of record NC_141693.1, on the reverse strand, counting down.
TCAGATGAGGACAACGACCCAGAGCTATATCCCTCAAAGCCTTCACCACCTGATGATAACACAGGTTTTGTGCAGCTCATTAATAGGGCAGCAAAATATCACAAACTAGATATGCATACAGAACCTCAAATAGAGGATTTCTTGTTAGAGACTCTACCTAATGCACAGAGAACATCAGGTACTCTTCCTATGCTGAAGGGTCTTCTTAGTCACACAGAGGAAATATTCGAAAACCCAGTGAGAGCCAGGGTGTTAAACCCAAGAATTGATAAAAAATACAAAGCGGCTCCAAAGGACCCAATATTTATTAAAGGGCATGTACCTCTAGACTCGCTGGTGGTCTCAAACGCTCGTAAAAGAGCAAATTCATTATCTACAGGAGAGGCTCCTCCACCAGATAAAGAATCAAAGTTAATAGATGCATCAGGCAAAAGAGTAGCATCACAGGCAGCGAATAGCTGGCGTATAGCCAATACACAAGCACTACTCGCACGTTACGACAGGGCACATTATGATGAGTTAGAAAAACTCCTCACACATCTCCCAAAAGAACATCAGAAGAAGGCAGATCAATTAATACAGGAAGGTAAAATAATAACCAATACTTCCATTAAGTGTGCATTAGACGCAGCAGACACTGCAGCAAGATCTATTAACACCAGTGTCATGCTAAGAAGGCATGCATGGCTTAGAATCTCAGGATTCAAACAAGAAGTACAAACAGCCCTACTGAACAAACCATTTGATCAGAAGACACTGTTTGGCTCAAGCACAGACGAGACCTTAGAAAAAATGAAGAAAGATACAGAAACGGCTAAGTCAATGGGAGCATTGCAACAGCCAACACACAGAGGTTCCTTTCGTAGATCCACCTATAGAGGGGGCTCAAAGAATACAGGAACGAATCAGCAATCTACCTCTTTCACACCAACATCACCCAGAGGTAATTCAAGAGGCAGTTACAGAGGTAACAACAATAAGGGTAGAGGCCGCGGAAATAATAACAACCGCAACGCCTCAACACCAAAACAGTGACTTCATAGAACTCCCCCCAGACCACATAACACCGGTCGGGGGACGTCTATCACAGTTCCTACCTGTCTGGGAGAACATCACATCAGACAAGTGGGTGAGACAAATTATCCAACATGGTTATTGCCTAGAACTCACAGCTACCCCACCAAACATCCCCCCCAAACAGCGTCCAATGAGTCAAGATCATCTGACATTGTTAAGAGAAGAAGTTCTAGCACTTCTACAAAAGCATGCAATAGAGAAGGTTCCAAAGGATCAACAAGGAACAGGAGTATACTCTCTATACTTCCTGATACCCAAAAAGGACGGGTCCCTAAGACTAATATTAGACCTCAGACCTCTCAATGCTTACATAAATTCGGAGCATTTCCACATGGTCACGCTCCAACAAGTACTCCCTTTACTGAAGAAAGGGGACTTTCTTTCTACACTGGATCTAAAAGACGCTTACTTTCATATCCCAATTCACAAAGCCCACAGGAAATACCTAAGGTTTGTGTTAGAAGGACAACACTATCAGTTCAAAGTCCTTCCCTTCGGTGTCACAACAGCACCAAGAGTTTTCACAAAATGCCTAGCTGTGGTGGCAGCACACCTAAGAAGACAACAAATACATGTCTTCCCATACTTGGACGACTGGCTAATAAAGGCCAAGTCAAAAGAAGAATGTCTTCAAAACACACAGAAGACAATTCAATTGCTGCACCACCTAGGGTTCACGGTGAACTACAAAAAATCACACCTGCAACCAAACCAGATTCAGCAATACCTGGGGGCTACAGTAGACACAGAAAAGGCAATAGCATACCCCAACCCAATCAGAGTACAGACAATGGTCGGGTTAATACAAAGATTTCAACCACAACACTCACTACCAGCACGAGTGTTTATGCAACTATTAGGCATGATGTCCTCCTGCATACTGCTAATACCACATGCCAGACTACAAATGCGCCCACTACAAGAGTGTCTAGCGACACAGTGGAATCAGGCTCAAGGTCAGATTACAGATCTGGTGTTGGTAAACGACCGGACGTATCGCTCTCTGAAGTGGTGGAACACAGAAAACATTTCCAAGGGACGGTCGTTCCTAGAGCCAATTCCACAAGTGATAATAACAGCGGACGCATCGCTCTCCGGATGGGGAGCGCACATGGACAGATACACAGTGCAGGGGAAGTGGAGTGTGCAGCAAAAGAAACTGCACATCAACTACCTAGAACTATTAGCAATATTTCTAGCACTAAAAGCTTTCCAAATGCAAATAACAAACAAAGCAGTCCTGATCAGAACAGACAACATGACTGCAATGTATTATATTCAAAAACAGGGGGGGACACACTCTCTCCAACTGTCCAGACTAGCACAGGACATATGGAGATGGGCCATTCCTCAAAAGATCTACCTGTTAGCGGAACACCTACCAGGAGTTCAAAATCAGATAGCAGACATCCTAAGCAGACAGTCAGAACAAGTACACGAATGGGAGCTGCACGACCAAATACTGCAGCCATTCTTCCAAAAATGGGGGCAACCAGAGATAGATCTGTTTGCCAATCATCAGAACGCAAAATGCAAAAACTTCGCATCCAGGTACCCACACCACCGGTCCCAGGGCAATGCACTGTGGATAAATTGGTCCAACAAATTTGCTTACGCATTCCCTCCTCTACCACTAATTCCGTTACTGGTTCGGAAACTGCAGCAACACTCAATGACAATGATACTAGTGGCACCCACGTGGGCAAGACAGCCGTGGTTCACCACGCTGCTACAACTCTCACAAGTACCACATCAAAAGCTAAGATTATTACCCATGCATCTTACACAGAACCATGGAGAAATAATGCACCCAGATCCCAAACAACTGAACCTAGCGATCTGGCTCCTGAAGTCATAGAGTTTGGGTATTTAGATTTACCACCAGAATGCATGGAAATCATTAAACAAGCAAGACGTCCTACCACCAGAGCATGCTATGCAGCAAAATGGAAGAGGTTTGCTATACACTGTAACAGTAAGCACATCAACCCTCTGGACGCATCCACTAAACAAATCATTTGCTATTTACTACACTTACAGCAATGTAACCTAGCATATACCTCTATCAGAGTTCATCTCGCAGCCATAGCGGCGTACCTACAAAACAGACAACATCTTTCACTGTTTAAAGTACCAGCAATTAAAGCTTTCATGGAAGGACTCAAAAGAGTCATTCCACCAAGAAGACCACCTTCCCCAGTCTGGAATCTCAACATAGTGCTTACCAGACTAATGGGGCCACCCTTTGAACCTATGCATAGGTGTGAAATACAATTCCTCACATGGAAGGTGGCCTTCCTCATAGCTATCACGTCACTTAGAAGAGTAAGTGAACTGCAGGCTTTTACGATTCAAGAACCATTTATGCAGCTACACCAAAATAAAGTGGTTCTTAGAACAAACCCAAAATTCTTACCGAAGGTTATTTCAGCATTCCACATCAATCAGTCAGTGGAATTACCGGTTTTCTTTCCAAAACCACAAACAGTAGCAGAAAGAGCCCTACATACATTGGATGTTAGAAGGGCCATATTGTACTATATAGAAAGAACACAAACTTTCAGAAAGACAAAACAGCTATTTGTTGCGTTTTCTCCTACACATAAAGGCAATCCCATCTCCAAAGCGGGCATTGCCAGATGGATTGTAAAATGCATTCAAATATGCTACTTAAAGGCAAAGAGAACATTAACTGTTCCTCCTAGAGCTCACTCTACACGTAAACTAGGAGCATCTATGGCATTTTTGGGAAACATTCCACTAGATGACATATGCAAAGCAGCTACCTGGGTTACACCGCACACCTTCACAAAACACTATTGTGTAGATGTGCACACAACACAACAAGCTAGAGTGGGACAAGCAGTATTAAAAACATTGTTTCAGACAGTTGCAACAGACACGGGCGACCACCGCTAGGGAGAGAACTGCTGTATAGTCTATTCATAATGTACCATCTGCAGCCCATATGCCTCGAACGGAATATGCTACTTACCAGTATGCATCTGTTCTTGGCATAGAGGGCTGCAGAGTGGTACATGCCCTCCCAGCCTCCCCGGAAACCTGTGTCTGTTCCAACATTATCTTATTTAGATACACTTACATGGGCACTCTTATCTGTATTCTACTATACTACTCCATCTAACCCTACTATGGCAAAACAATCTAAGGATGGAGCCGATGCCCATGCGCACTACCAACCAAGGGAGGAGTCACCAAGATACAAAAGACTCTCCAAGAGAAAAACAAAGTGCAATCATCCGAGCCCAACACCAGATGGCGATCTATTCATAATGTACCACTCTGCAGCCCTCTATGCCAAGAACAGATGCATACTGGTAAGTAGCATATTCCTTATATCTTGGAACCAAGCGGGAGGGATAGTGTATGGGTAATCAGGCCTTTGTTATAGCATGCAGGGTAACAAGACCATCCTAAAAAGCGCTAATCTGCCCAGCAAAGAGAATGGCAGTGGGCAGGGACCAGGTTTTCATCTCCTCTTTAACACACGATAACATTGGTGCCAAATTGTGGGTTGATGATACAGTGGAGAGATAAACACACCATGATACTTAAACCCAGTTGTAGCCAACGTTTACCCAGATGCCCAAGCCATATCGTCAGTGGAGCCCCCCCCCCCCACACCCCCACCCCCATAGTATGCAGCAAAGCTCTGAGCAACCTCCCTGGGGCCCAACTGTAACCCACACTGAGTGTCCCACACCACTGGCACTGGTGAGACCAGATTAGTGGCCTGTAAGAGTCAGTGCAGCATTTTGCTGGATTTATCTCCCCACTGAGTAAAGCAGCTCTGTGCAGCCTGCCACGCTTGTTTAGCCTCATCAGGGATCAGCTGCTAGTACAACTGTTGGATCACGCTCAGTTGACATTGTGCTGCATTGCCCTCCCTCCCGTGGCTGCTTTCTTCCAAAGCACACATCTTTGCTTCAAGTTCCACCAGCTCATGCGTCCAATGCTCATGTTTGCCCTCTTAGAAACTAATATCAATTGCCTGAAGTGTCGGTTTAAGGGCTTCCCATAGTACTATCCTGGAGGGTGCTGTGTCTGCATTAATTGAAAAGTATTCCACGATGGACCGGCGAAGGAGCACCTTATACAACGGGATTGCCAAGTGCCATGACAACATGCCAGCGGAATGGAGGGCGCCTCGGGCCCACATGGAACTCAAGGGTTACTGGGGAATGATTAGACAACTCTCTCGCCAGAATATCTAAGCCTGATACTCTGTATGTATATGGTAGGGACTAACAGATAGTCCAGCCTAGAGAAGGAACTGTGGACCATTTAATAGCATGTCTATCCAGCTTAAGCCAGAGGATATGCCCTCCAGGCATCAGTCCAACCCTGCGCGGATACCAGGGAAAGCCGCCTTGATCCCTGTGCTTCACCCCACCACCCCTGGCGTTCCAACTATCAATCTCAGGGTGGAGGACATCATTTCAGTCCCCACGCATCACTGAGAAAGCTCTTAGCAACTCTCCTCACAGGCCAGTGACATGGTCTACAAAATGTTGTCCCTGTGGGGGGATATATACTACCTAATGTAAGCTGTTCCCTTTAAATGTAACAGTCACTATAATGTATTTATTTATTTTATAAAGTTGTATATAGCGCGAACCAGATCCAGAGGGATATCAGAGCGCTTTACAGAAGAACGGTTGTAGTCCCAACAATCATAGACAAATGATACACAGCGAGAAGAGAGGGAGAATAAAACTCCAGTACGATATCGGATAAGAATACCAAACAGTTATAGTCACAATAAACACCAACAAATGAAACACAGCGATTAATGTGATTAACAGGTCAATAATAGGCTGCCACAGGGGACAATGCCAAATTAAGGTAAAAATGTGTTCATTAGGAAACTTTTGGCTTCAAGTTTGAAAGCAATCATTGATGATATTCTGCGCAATTCCGGTGGAAGAGAGTTCCAGATCTTTGGTGCAGCACCTGAGAAGACTCGACGACAAGTTCTCTTTTTATTCATGATACGTGGTTACAGAAGAAGTAGTTAGCGCTTCTTGAGGCTCTCTCACCACATGATAATTCAAGCTTTTGTGCTAGGTACCTGGGGGTGTTGTCATTCAGGGGTTTGTGTGCTAGAACGATAATCTTAAACTGGATTCAAGCTTCATAGGGCAGCCAACTAAGAGACTTTAAGACTGGTGAAATGTGCTCATTTCGTTTGGTACCAGTAATAAGTCTGGCCGCAACGTTTAGTGCTGACCTTAGTGGAGCCAAGGTGTATTTGGGAAGACCACAGAGCGTAGCGCTGCCATAATCTAGTCTCGGCAAGACCAGTGCTTGGACCGCTTGTTTGAAGTCATTTGGTGGAAGGAAGGGCTTGATATTTCTAAGTGTCCTCATCAAGTGATTAGCTCCCTTACATACATTGCTGATATGATTTTTCATATTCAGGTGCTTGACCAAGGTGATTCCGAGGGATTTGGCAGTCAATGATGAGAGGGGTGCAATTGAAAGCAGTGAGGTGAGTCAGCCAAAGGTCTAGCTTGAAGGGGTGGTTCGGAAGAGAGATGAGAAGGAATTCAGTTTTGGAGGTGTTGAGCAGGAGATGATTCTCGGTTAACCAATTTTGAGTAGACGTTAAGGTAGAGTTGAGTGTTATGATGTTGAACAGGGATGACATTTTCAAGTAAATTTGTGTGTCGTCCGCGTACATATGGAAGGGAATGTTCTTGTCATTTAGAGAATTAGCAAGAGGTTCTAAAAAGAGGTTGAAAAGGATAGAGGAGAGGGCGGAACCTTGGGGGACACCCATGAGGAATGTATCTGCCGTAAGCACCAGCCCACTCTCTGTTGGTCTGGAAGGGGACCCTACGATGAATTAGAAGACCAGTACCTATTGATCCTCTCGTGAATTTTGAGTGATATGTTTGTGTATACCTATAGCTAGCCAAGCAGGGAACTTGGACCACAAAAGTAGGAAGCAAATGTCCCTCTAGTCTTATGGTCCACTTCAACACTGCACTGCGCTTAATCTTATCGAGAACTCCCAGGTACATTCCAAGTAAGAACACGAAAATGCCCTGTAGGGCCTTCAGGGACTGTGTTGGTCATTGATATCTATGGTGCATAACCGGGGGTCCTGCTCATGAATGTTGTTGGGTGTGAGTGGTAGAGCTGTGCATGAACATAACAACAAAAAACATTGAAGCAAACCTTAGCCCATCCCCCAATAACTTCTATGAACAAGTAGTATGTGTCACGAAAGAAGCCATCCCCCAACCCCAATGAGGGCCCGGGGAGGGTGTCTCCAATGGATCCGCTTGTCCCTTTCCCAACAAAACATCTTCCCTAGAGAAACTTAATCCACGTTACTCGAGAAGTGCCGTCTGATAACAATTGCGCACATTACACGAATATGCAAGAGATTCGCGACTAGACATGGTGAGAATATCGTTCTGCCGTCTGTCCAGAAAGCCTATGTTGAAGTCTGTGGTGTGCACGATCCGCCTGGCCCCCTAATGTATCTCCCCAGGGTGGCACAAGCAGCCCGCAATGAGCGGGCCCACTCTAGCACCACCCACAGCTAGTAGGAGCAGCTAGGAACCCCAGCACGAGCTCTCCCCTACACCAGCCTCAACCAGACCATGGCTGCCAGCCGCACCAGGGCCTGGCCTGACCTCTTTCACAACGAGGGGACTGACCGCAGCGCAGCCCTCCTCCCCCACCAGCAGAGTCATGCGCTGAGAATTATACTGTCCGACTCTGTTTCCAGGCCACAAATCAATTTTTATAATAACTGGCAGGAGAGGCGGCAGGCAAAATCGGTCCTACTGTCTAAGGGTCCAATCAACATCAATACTCTCAACCCCTAGTATACATCTGGGTCCAAGCAGAGAGCAGTATACAGTGCAGGAGACACTGCGAGGCTCACTTTATAGGCCTGGTCGCTTTCAAAGCCCGGAACTGTGTCTCAATCTCATGGCCCAGTACATTTCACATGTGGTGGCGGCTATAGCACTTGCAGCACTCCCAGTCCTCAGGAAGGGTCCCCAACAAATCAACCACAGTCATAGTCTTACCTCTGCCCTAGGCCAGCACAGGCAATCGCAGCAGCAAGCCCCAGCTGCTCCAGTGCCACGCCCCACCTACCGATGGGTCTGTCAAACTTCGGGCCGGGATCTTCCTCAGCACAGCGCCTGATCCAGCAGGTGTGCAGCTAGTTGATCGGGGGGTCGTAGCCATGGGACCGAGTGACCAGGCCTTCCTCGCCCGCTCCGCTCTCGCCCTGGCGGCCGCAACGCCATGCCCGGCTGTAACCTGCAGGCCAGCATCACTCGGAGCGCTCAGTCTGCCCCAGCTCCTCCGGAAGCCATCAGCAGTCCCACAACACCAGGGCAGTACCCGCTGTCTCTGCCATACCTGGGACAGTGATGGGCGAATTTTAATGAAAACACGGGCAGGATGAAGGCTTATAAAGGTAGCGACTGCTGGGAGCTCGCCTACAAAGCGTCCACGATGTTGGCCCTTTAGCTGGGTTGGCATCTAATTATGGAGATTTGGGCAAAAAGCTATTTGATGCAAGGAGTGGAGATGATTTGGAATTTTTGAAGGACAGATTGTGGCTTAGGGAGAAAGATTCTTAGAATTACAGCTTTACATTCGTAGTGGATAGGGCAGTAGCAAGTGTTTAGAGAGGTATTAATTATGCATAGGGTCCCTGCTTATGTTTTTTGAGGGAAGGTTGAAGTCACCAAATTCCTGTAAGGATTGATACCTAAGATGAAATTGAGGTTCTAGAAAAAGGCTTCTTCTAGGGTGGTATATTATTACAAGGTGGTGTTTGAAGGGGATGCGGACAATGATGGCATGTGTTTAAGATTCCATAGTCACTGGTCAAGGCATAGAAGTATGTGACCATTTGGGATTTGGTTAGGACTAGATAGCTGCTTTCTTAGTGTGCTGCTATTGGTAAGTCAATTAAGTCACATGGTCTTTTTGGAAGGCAACTCGTTTTGCAATATCTATGTAGTTATTTCAAGTGTCAGAGTAGGCGATGACATGTCTGGAGCAGGAGTAAAAGTGTTAATTTATACGGGTGTGGATGTTATACTTGCATATTCCCGTTATATATTGTGATTGGGAGCCTACCAATAAATAGGTGCCAAATGCACTGGGACCAAAAAGTAAGTGTATCCCATGTCTGCCCCTTCAGTCATGGGACCCTTTCTTCATGCCTTCAGATTCCCCCCTACAGCTCTGCTCGTCTGCTATCAACAGGCCAATAAAAAAGGACAAAGTTAAAAGAACACAGGGTGGCTAAATTGTTGGTGGGGGTCTGAGGGTTGGGAATTGGCTGTGCCAGCTATGCTCATGTTTCTTACAGTGATGTGTACATATTGGAGTACCATGCAGTAGCTAGCCATGTCATACCTAGGATTGGAGGAAGGAATTGTTATAATATTAATTTTACTATTGTAACCATACTTTAAGTACTCGTTGAATGTAGCCTGTTGTCGCACATTAATTTATATTCTGTGCCCCATTAAGTTAATGTATTGAATTAGAATGTTTATTTGGCTTCCGTAACCCACACTTCTGCAACTTTTTCTCCACCCCCTGAAACATTTGTTGTTGGTTATTTGTTACCATTTCTGATTTTCTGTCTGTGTGGGACAGGTGTTTTGATATAATCTTGTACTGCACTACAAAACTGCACAATATCCTCAATACTATGTTTATTAAAACTAAAGTGTGCTCTCTTTTTCCAGGCCCTTGAGAAGAAATTTGTTCGTGTTTCAGGAGAAGCAACAGTTGGACATGTTGAGAAATTTCTGCGAAGAAAAATGCAACTTGCTCCTGCTTGCCAAGTAAGTGTTTTTCGAACAGCCAGCTTGTAGGAACTTTATGGAGTCTGATGACATATAATTGCATGTGGGTAATGTGGCTATACCTAAATACGAGAATGCTATTTGATAGTGGTGGCTGGTAGGGAATGGTGGCTGGGGGAGATGAGGGGGGGTTAGAAAAAAGAAATAAAGAAAAAAGAAAACTTAGCTGCTGGTCACAAGATGGCCTGCCAAACTGTCATGCACACTTAAGATGCAGCAACCACTGCTCCTCCCTCTGGGTCACGGGAGCCCAGTCCTGATCTACCCTAACCTGGCTGCAACTGCAAGCTCAATACTAAACATAAAATGATAGTAACATTCCGTTATTATCATTTTATGTTTCCTTTGCACTGCTCTTAAAGCAGTGGAGCGACGCTCCCCACGTCTACCAGAGGAGCCGCCGCAGCTACTTGCTACATTTTTTTAAGTTCAGAACGCTGGATATTTTTTGTATCCTCAGTGACATTTTCTGCGACCTCAGCTATTTGCCAAATGCACTTGGAAGACACTAGTTAAGTGTCCACTGTTACTTAAGTTAAATATTTACGTTGTTGGTGATGCTAACGTGGTGGTTGACTAATAGTGCTTGCTCTCTGTCTGCCATATGGCTTCAGTTCTCCTTCCCTAAGAGATTTGCAGGTAAGACCTTGTAGCTGGACTCCAAATAACCTATTAGCACTCTTAGTGGAAATGAGGAAGGAATGCAGTGTGTCTAGATTCTGATTTGAATTCCTGAAACCCTGAAAGGGTCTTCAGTAGCTGTAAGACCATATGTAACCCATGATCCTCCTTGGGTGCTCTGTCGAGAAGACATCTGTGAAGGACCAAGGAAGAATCCAATATGGTATATTCTTTTTTTTTAAGTTTGAGTTTATTGAGAAATAAAGAGGCAAAGAACAGAAAGAGAAAATAAAAATAAAAAATAAAAAAAAACAATCAAAGGTTACAGTCAAGCAAAAGGCATCTCATAAAAGGTAATACCAAATAAGACTTCATGAAACATCAAGTCCAAAATTATGCAATAAGTAAGAAACAGTATAAACAGAATAAGTCAAGGCATTAAAGACTATACATGTAAATAACAATAGTAATATCAATATTAAGGTTAAAAATGCATTGGGAGAGAATCATGGTGGATTACGAACTTCAACATTCTCAATATGGGAAGAAAGTGGTGAGGAAGCTACTAGGGATAAATAAGTGGTTAGAGGGAGCCATAGAAGGTCACGTTTGACTGCAAGGGAGATAGGAGTAACAAAGTTAGTGTCCAGCCTATGATGGAAACAAACTGCATTCCACCAGGCACGAAAAGTGACGTCAACCGCTTGTTTCCAATGAGAGGTGATGAGGTGAAAAGCAATAGCTATCAAGAGGTCTAATAGTGCGTAATGTTGTGGGGACTGGGAATAGATAGGGGACAGAGAACCTAAAAACAATATTGACAGTGGAAAAAGGGGATTGGAATTTAAAAATCTTTTGGGGTTGAATCCATACTAAACCCCAAAAGCGGGAAATGGGCGGGCATTCAAATAGCATATGTTTCAAATCTGCAGAAGGACAAGGGAAAGACCAACAGGAGGCCGGTATATCAGAACAAAAAGAAGATAAAGCAAGGGGCGTAAATAAAGTGCGATTATAAATGAAATATAGAGTTTGAGTAGTGTTAGCAGCTCTAGAGGTTTTATGTATTTTTGACCAAATCTTATCCCACAAGGGAATAGACCGATCCTGTGAGAAATCTTTTTCCCAAGCTAATTCAACTTTGGATTTCACTCTATCCAAGACACATTGAAAAGATTTATGAAGAAAAGAGGCAGAAGGAGTACTATCCAACTTAGAGGAAATGGGACGAAAAGGAGCAGGAATGTCATTAGTAGGGGGAAGGAAATGAAGATATTGGAGAAGAACAGGACAAAGTGAAAGATATTGAGATCGAGAGGAGGGAAAAACGTGATTGTAAATCAGGAAAAGAAATGGGTAAATTAGAAGAAATAAGTTGGGAAATCCATTTGAGGCCAAGGGAGTGCCAGGATTTCCAAAAAATGGAACGATTATGAATCTTGAGTAACTTATTGTGCCAAATGTGTTGTAAGTGAGTAGAAACAGCAGATGGGTAGGAAGACGATAAATAAGGGGCTAGGAGTTTACGAGAATGAGAGATAATGGGATTGCGTAAGGAGGTTACATTAGAAGTAAAGGTTAGAATTTCATGAAAATTAAAAGGAGTAAGAAAGGAGGACTCTATTTGAAGCCAGATAGGAGGGTAAAAGGGAAGATCAGAGGAAAGCCACCGAGTAGCCTGTTTCAAAGAGAAGGCTTTGTGATAGGACTTAAAGTCGGGAAATGTAAGGCCGCCAACAGATTTCTCTCTCCTCAAGGAAGCAAGAGCAATGCGTGAGCGTTTACCCTTCCATAAAAATTCAAGAAGAATGGAATCGATTGATTTAAAATAATGAGAATGAATATGAATGGGAATCATAGAAACTGTGTAAAGTATAATTGGTGCAAGCATCATTTTAATAGAATCGAGACGACCCCATCAAGAAAGAAATAAAGGATTCCATTGTGTAATGGCGGCATTTAGTTTTTTGGAAATTAATTCAAAATTAATTTTGAGAGTATCCGAAAGACGAGGAGCAAACCAAATCCCTAAATATTTAATTTTTAATGGCTGCCAAGAAAAAACAGAATGCTCCAAAGGATGTTTTTGACAGAGAGAGTTCAAGGGCAGGATTTCACACTTATCGACATTCAATCGATATCCAGAGACTGCAGAAAAGGAGGAGACTTGTTGTAGAAAAAACGGAAGAGAAGATTGAGGATCAGAACAATATAGAAGAATATCATCGGCGTAAATCGAGAGTTTAACTTGTTGAGAACCGAATTTAAAGCCGGAAATATTAATATCATTTCTAATTTTAGTGAGACAGGGCTCCAAAGCTAAAACAAACAATAATGGGGATAAAGGACACCCTTGCCTCACTCCTCGCTGTAACGGAAAATAATCTGAGACTATACCATTTACAAATATCGAGGCATGAGGGCTCGAATAGAATAATGAAATGAATGAAATAAATTTAGGAGGAAAACCAGCCCACTTAAGGGCTTGAAACATAAAATCCCATCCAATCCTGTCAAATGCCTTCTCGGCATCTAAGGAGATGGCAGCCAAGGGGAGAGAAAGTGAAGAAGCTTTACTCAAAATATTGAAAAATACACGGGAATTGTCAGACGAGAGGCGATCTTTTACAAAACTGGACTGTGACCAATTTGGTCAGGGAGGAGGGGATCCATTCGAAGGGCCAAACTTTTAGCAAAGATTTTATAATCGGTGTTCACTAATGATATAGGACGATAGTTCTTGCACAGAGTATGATCCTTATCATCTTTAGGAATCAGACAGATCAATGCCTCTTGAAAAGAACCACGAGAAGAGCCGGAAACAGAAAAAGATTGAAAAAGCGTGAGTAATTTTGGAAGAAGAAGAGAGGCAAAAGAGTTGTAAAACTCAATAGTAAAGCCATCAGGGCCAGGTGCCTTTCCAAGTCTTAATGAGGAGACCGCGCGGGAAAGTTCTGTGAGCGTGATATCAGAGTCCAGGGAAAGAAAATCAACGTGTGAAGAGGGAGGGGAAGGAATATCATGAAAATAAGAAAGAAGATCCGCCGAATCAGGACAAGTTTCAGGGGTATATAAAGTTTTGTAAAAAGAGACAAACTCGTTTAAAATATCTTTATCCTTGTACAAAAATAAACCGGTGGGGGTTTGGATAGACTCAACTTTTTGTCTGTTTTTCCGTATTTTGAGATAATTTGCTAATAACTTCCCCATTTTATTTTGACCACCATAATAGCGAGAATTACACTTCAACAAAGAATTGGAAGCAGTGGTTGTAGTGAATGTATTAATTTATTAAAAGTAAATTTAGCATCAATGAGTTCCTTAAGGGATGATTCAGTGTTAGATTGGTAATAGGTATATTCAAGCTTTTTAATATTATCCAAAAGTTGAGCTGATTTAGCTTGTGCTTGTTTTTTCTTGTGAGAAACAAAATTAATAATAAAACCTCTAGCAGCAGCTTTAAAAGAATCCCAAACTATCACAAAAGGGGAGTCAGGGGTATGATTAATTTGAAAAAATTCTGTAGTGAAAGCTTTAAATTTGGCACAAAAGGATGGGTCAAGGAGAAGAGCGTTATTGAATCTCCCACGTCCAGGATATGGGGAAAAAGGAATAAGATCAATGTCTACATAAACAGGAGCATGATCCGAAATTAAAATGGAGCCAATATCTGAATGAAGAGCAAGTTGGGCTAGAGACTTACTCAAAAATAAATAATCAATGCAGGATTGTGAGTGATTTGAGGGGGAATAAAAATGATATTCCCTAAGGTCAGGGTTGCATAATCGCCATATGTCTACGAGAGCATTGTTATGAATAGAAGTAGTGAATTGGGAATGCATTTTGGAAGCACAAAACTTTACTTTAGAATTTCTGTCTAAAATAGGATCCAAGACTTGGTTGCAGTCACCACCAAAAATAACATAATCCTCATTGATCGTAGCCAATTTATCCGAAACAGCAGGCCAAAAGAGTTTATCAATACCAGTAGGCGCATATACATTATATACAGGGCTCCCGGTTTTATGGTATTTATTTTTTTGCCTTTTCCGTCTGTATTTATCTGTATTTCTTTTTTGGGCATTTTTTCTGTATTTATCCACATTTATTTTTTGCCACACGCAAACGACGACGCTACAGCTAGTATTTTTCCACATTTATTTAACTTGAAAATACAGCTAAAATAAAATTCCTTTCTACACTTGAAGTTGAAGGCATTGAGTAAACTTAGTGCTGCACTACTTCTATAATATACAAGAAATGCATTGCATTTGTTAGTATCACAGTATTAATTGATCCAAATTTCGAGTGCCATGTTACATACATTAGCTGCACTTTTCATAGTAATTTTTTTTAATGTTTCCTTATCGGTGCTTTTGTAGCCATAGTTCATTCAGGGCCCCTACTCCCTTTAATCTGCTTGTCATTAGATTAAAAATAAAATCAAACAGCCCGAAGCAAACCGAGCAAGTGCTAAAATCTACAGAGCTCTGTTTGAATCCCAGCTCAGCAGACTCAGGCTTTCATCCTTCTGAGTGCAATAAAATGAGTAAGACATAGTTGGGCGTTAGTGGCAGTAGTTATTTGTAGCTCTGCGAAGCTGCAAACCTGAAACAGCAAGCGCTATATAAATGAATACATTGTCACATTACACTGTGTGCTGGAAAACGCATCTCTGTAGCTTGTGTTTGCCGTGTCTTTGAAGCATTGCAAGGGGTGGAAAGGAGAACGCCTCACTCTGTCTCGATCCAGCCCAGCGGTACCTTTCTTCACGGGGAGGAAACACCTGGCATTCCCCGAACAGACTGGGCCTTGTCTGCCTTTCATGACATTGAGTTCAGGACGGTAGGGCGAGGCGGGAATCCTCAGCTCTAGTGTAACAGCTCCTGGCAACCCCCGCACCAGCGCCTGGTGGCAGAGGCAGGCACAATGGGATGGTGTCCGCTTTCTCAAGGCCCCTGCTTTGTTCAGCATTTATCAGAGCACCTGGGGAGCTTAGCTGCGATAAGCCCCAGGAGTTAAAAAAAGTTATTGGGGCCAGATCGCACTTCGCACTTCTTTGGAACTCCACGGGATTCAAACACCCCTCCCCACCCTTGCACAGGCTGTGGACAGCCCATTGTCATTCTGACTGCAGATGATTACCACATTTAGAATGACAATAAGCCACCCCCTGCCTTTAACATAACGTGCACTGCAAGTGTCTTTGAGGCGAGTGACTCGCTTGGCGCCAGTAGATTGTAGCAGGAGTTTAAAGTGCGCCCGAGGTGTGCTTCCTCACTGCTGATTATCACCAGAAGGTGACCTCATCCATACACAGTTTTACTAGTATTTTTCAGTTTGTCCATATAAATACAGACAATGGAAAAATAGTTTTCCGTCTGTATTTATGTGTATAAATCCGTAAAAACGGAAAACCGGGAGCCCTAATTCTATATAAACACCGGAATCTTATCTATGGATAACTTAACCAATACCCACCGACCCTCAACATCACATTCTTGAGAAATAAGGGAAACAATTAATTTTTTATGACAAAACAATACAACTCCATTTTTCTTACCTATAGCCGGTGAATGAAAAACATGACCCGCCCAGCAACGTTTAAGTTTTAAGGCTTCAGTATCAGAAAGGTGGGACTCTTGCAAAAGAGCTAAATCCGCCTTGAGCCTAGCTAAGTGGGATAAGACCCGTTGCCTTTTAATAGGGTTATTCAACCCTTTAACATTCCATGTAACAACTCGGAACTTAAAACAAATAGGTTATATATAGAAAAACCATTGAATAAGAAGAGAAAGAAGGAATAAAAGCCTTTAAAGTCCAAGTAGGAATAATGAAGATAAAGATGAGAAAAGATATAAAGCAAGAGCAAGCGTGCTAAGTCCAGAGAGAAAAAGAGGAAAAAGCATGAATAACAAATGAGAAGAAGGGTACCAAGAATGATAATAGAGAAGAAAGAGAGGAGAAACAGAAAAGAAGCGCAATGACGTATAAAAAAAGAAAGAATAGAAAGAGATAAAGAACACAAAGACAGTACAGGTCCAAAACAGACGACTGAAAAACATACTTACCTAAACAAACGTGAAACAGGGGGTGACGGCGTCAAAAGACGACAACGACAACAGCGAGAGCAGGCAACCAAACCTCCGCTTATAAAACGGTAGAGAAAACAGTAGAGAGACCAATATGACCACGATGAGGATGAGTGAGGAAATAACATTTCTAAACATAGGGTAGAGGAAAAGGGTAAGACAACAATCAATAGGAAAAAACAACAGAGTGAATCAAAGTGAACATGAGCAGAGTGTCGTCAGGCCCAATCAGGTGACTTTGGAAGTGTCCATAACATCTGCTCCATGGCGACGAAGAAATTCTTGAAGGACAGCAGGGTCTTCGTAGGTAGTAATTTTCTCTTTGTAAGTTACTTTGAAGAGACATGGGTGTAGAAGACCGTATCTGGCATTCAAAGCTCTCAGTTGTGGACCCAAATCCAGGAATTTTTTCCGACGATCATCAGTGACCTTGGCAACATCCTGCGACAAAAAGAGACGATGACCCTCCCAGGTAAGTTGTTTTTTGAGCTTAGTGGCTGAAAGAACTTGTAGTAGATCCGTGTATTGTAGAAACAACATGATGACCCCACGTGGCTTAGAGGATACTTTAGGACCAAGGCTATGAGCTCTCTGTATATTGATAGAGGATAAGGCAGGTGCATCCAGGAGCTTTGGAAGGAAAGATTGAAAAAAGGCATTAGGGTTAGAACCTTCAGAAAGTTCCGGAAGACCATAAAGGCGTAGGTTATTCCTGCGATTTCTGTTTTCCAAATCCTCTGTTTGCCTTTTGAGGTGAAGAATTTCATTTTCCATGGGTGAAATACGGGAACAAGAACTTTGGATGGAATCTGTAGATTGTTCAAGAATTAAGACACGACATGTCTAGGGAGGACCATTTATCATGCATAACCTGTAGGGTTTTTGTCGTTGTTTCCATAAACGGTTTAAGAGCTCGCAGTTCCTCTACAATAAGGTCCATAGAAGAGGAGGAAGAAGCATTATCCGAGGAGGGAGGATCTTTCTTGAGACGCTTAGAAGATGTTGAATTTGTCGGCAATTTGCCGCCATTAGGAAATTTAGAAATTGCGCCTGAATGAATCGTAGCCTTAGACGACTCATCTTCCTCCATATCCTGAGAGGGAGAATCCGTGTCCGAGCACGTTGGTGCCTGAGTAATAGTAGAGAGCTTCAAATTACGAAGTTTCCCCATGTAAAAATACAGGGTATTGAGGTGAAGTAGAGCGTTGGTCACGGAAAAGTCAAAAAGTGAATGAAAAATCTGTTAAATCCGTGAGGAAATGGTCTCAAAAAGGGAGAGAAACCAAGAAGAAATTACGGAAAACCGAATATAGCTGAAAAAACATTGAGAATGAAGCAACAAAGTCATAAGGCAGACCAGGGCAGAGGAAGATTGACCACACAAAAAGAAAATGATTAACAGAGCCTCCACATTGTAGAAGGGTAACAGGTATGATGAGACGGCATCTTAGCACGTTAAAAAAAGCAAAGTGCGCAAACTCTGTCAACAAAATGACGGCTGGAATATAGTAGACTGGGACGCGTCTGCAGAAGTGATAAAAAAGCTGGTAAAATACACCAAATGAGGGCGCTGGGCTCACCTCATCACAGAAGAAGCATCTGGGCCATTCGACATGTTGGAGAGCTCATAGAGGGGAGAGACAGCGTTGTATCTGCCAGAGTACACTGCCTATGCATAAAATGGCTGCTGGGGTCCAGGGAGCCGTGTCACAGCACAAAAAATGCCAAATGCACAGTAAAATAGAGAAACAGAAAGGGCGTTGGGCTCAATTCCCCCTATATATAAAAATAATAGTGCCTTGAGTAACGTGGAGCTCGTGAGAGGGAGAGACGGCGCCTCAGCAGTCTGGGTGCGCACTCGCGCACAAATGCCCGCCGGGACTCGAGAGGTCGAGTCGCGGCAAATAACTCCACGAAAATGCAGCTGAGGGCATATTTAAAGAGGGCGTTGGGCTCACCTCATCTTAAAACTCATTTGAGCAGGGCAAGTCATGATAGAGGAACTCCATTCAGTAGAGAATTGCTAAAATTATTGTGAAATAGCCAGTGAATGGGCAATTGCTTTTAGCAGATTGGAAGCGATAAGCGAGCAATTTTATATTTTTTGTAAAGAGATGAAAGTTTGTAGCTTTTGCTCTCTTGATGCTATGAGGGATAAAATTGACGTCTGGGTCTTGTGTGAAGCCAAGAGATTTGACTGACAAGACTGATGTAGGCTCAAAGCCTTCCAAATTCCGCCTGCCATCCCGAGTTAAAACGGGACCGCCCGCCATAAGGGCGGCGGTCCCGTGGGGGCCATTAGGATGCACCCGCCACACTGGCGGGCGCATCCCGCATTTTTAACATTTAGCATTTGTGCGCGAGTGCGCACCCAGACTGCTGAGGCGCCGTCTCTCCCTCTCACGAGCTCCACGTTACTCAAGGCACTATTATTTTTATATATAGGGGGAATTGAGCCCAACGCCCTTTCTGTTTCTCTATTTTACTGTGCATTTGGCATTTTTTGTGCTGTGACACGGCTCCCTGGACCCCAGCAGCCATTTTATGCATAGGCAGTGTACTCTGGCAGATACAACGCTGTCTCTCCCCTCTATGAGCTCTCCAACATGTCGAATGGCCCAGATGCTTCTTGCACGTTGCATTGCCACGTTGTACATTGAAGTGCAGTGGTACCCCCCATGTGCGCCCCCCCCCCCCACCTCCCAAAATCCCTGGGGGCCCGCAACGGGCCACCGCAGGAGATTCCCACATGACTTCATTGCCGCCACGGAAAAGCATGTTCCAGCTGCCTTCCTAATATGGATGGCGGTGTCTAACAGACACCGCCACCATATAGAACCCTTTTCAGCCCGGTCGACATGTTGACCAGGCGAAAAAGCGGCGGACGGTCTTTCCGTCCGCCATGGTCCCGCCGCCATAGTAATATGGCGGGGGGGGGAATGGGTGGCGGGGGGGAATGGGTGGCGGGCGGGGAAGGTTATCGGGCGGATCGCCACCGCCCGCACGGCGGTGGCGATTATCCCGACATCCAAATGGGACCCTTAGTGTTTCAAGGAGCTTGGGGTAGAATCTGTTTTTGGTAAATGCTGACAGGAGGAGAAATTCAGTTTTGTGTGGGTTAAGAAGGATGTTCTGGTTCATCCATGATTAAAGTTGAGGTTGGGTACTTTCTGAACAGGACGATCTCCACTAACATGAACGATTTTAGATAAAGCTGAGAGTCATTTACATAGGAGACGGGCAACACCAGAGTTATGGAAGATAATGCTTAGTGACTCCATATTGAGATTAAATAAAGTGGGTGCTAGGATGGAGCCTTGGGGGAAAACGCAGTATATATTGGAAGTTGGAGGAGCAGTGCTCCCTAGTCCTCACCACCTGGGATCTCTTAGTCAGCAAAGGTTCGCACCATCCAGAACTTTGCCGCAGTATCCCATTCAGTTTTCAATACCATTGAATCGACAATACCATTCCAAGATTACTGCCCAGTTTAGTAAATATGGTCTGCACAGGCAGGGTATAGCACACTGCAAATGAAATGGGCTGCAAGACATACTAAAAAGAAAGACAGGAAAATTAGGGAAATGAAAGGGAAACTGTAACAGGAAAAAATTGAAACCTAAGGTCTGACCGGCAGTCCAGACACTGAAGCACACTCATTTTCATACTAATGTGAAAATATTATCAGGCAAAATGCTGATACTCACAGGGCAGTAAAGCCAATGGCAGAAATGGGCTAACCCATTGCCACATGCAGTATGTTTTCATGGAAAGAAACATAATGTGAATGACTCTCAGTTACAGGAAGGCTGACACAAAAAAACAATATGTAGGTTGAGCTTATTTATTACAAGGGCCTGACAGACAACTACACCTGCCATAAGGAGTTCTAGCAAGGATTATCACAGTGCACATCTCATTTCTCCAGGGTTCCTCCAAGGAAGTAACTAACATTGCTTACTGCAGTAATCTGTGATAGTCCATGTAACAAAATGCCTGTCCACGGATATTAACAAGGTGCAATATCAATCCACTCTTAAAGACCTATTGGCTTTAATATATGATTTTCACAATATATTAATGGGGTTCCACTGCATTTGTTGTCATTTTTTTAATAAAAAACGATGTAATCCATGTTTTTTATCCCATTCCATCAGAATTTAATTTGAGCCGGTGGTTTCCGGTGCTTGACTCTGGCGCTTAATTTTCAACACCGACACTTATGACAGTCTGCCACCTGGTGGCATTATTTGACTAATTTATAGATCTAAACAACAGCAGTTTTTTATTAGTTAATTCAGAATACTTTAAAAATGACTAATACCTGCCGTCCAAGCTATTCGTACAGCTTTGGGGACCTTGAATAGTCTAAATTGTCACACTTGTTGGTGTATGATAGTTAGTCATTGTGTTGGTACTGTCATTGTCAGCGCTGACAGGGGAAATGGGTGGTGCAAGCTGCAGTGACCTCCTGACGAGGGCCTGGCACTTCTTTTTTTAAAGCTTAAGCACTATATTCTATAATGAAACAGTCAGGCCTATACCCTTTATCACTGGCTTATCACCATAAGTAGCTCAGGGCTATTATATTGAGCATAAGCTTTTCTTCACGGTAACCATTGTGTATACAGTTACTAAATTAGAACCATGTACAAAAGCAGAATTGGAAAAACAGGGTGCAACCCCTTTGAAAAGCACCTAATAAGGATTCTCAGTACAATATGCAATTTTAAAGATTCTCAAAACAAAATGCAGTCTCTCCGACAGCAGCTTAAGAATGGTGCTCGGTGCACAAATCTACCCACAACGTTTTTCCTGGGGTAAACAACAGCAAAGGCCTAGTCTGTTATGGCACTCTCTGAGATTCCTTGTGACAAAATACCTGCTGTACTCTTTAACTCAGTGTAATGACAATCTACCTTAAAAGGCCTTTAGACTTTAACATATGCGTTTTACAAAAAACAAGTACAGCTACTTCTTTATCATAAACTTTTAAAATCAATAGATCAGTCCTATGGCATCTGACATACCTTTCCAAATGAAGCAATCAGGCCCATAACCTTTAGCTTTGGCTTGTCACCATCACCTACTATATTGGAATATGCTTTCTCACAAGGCAATTTTCAACAAAATTGCAAGATATATAAAATTCCATTTGTCAAAATAGTATAGAATCAATTTAAAGACAGTCTAACAACAGAGACCTGATGGCGGAAAATGATTGGGGGGAGACTATGGAGACAGTTGACCCCACACATACATAACAATGTATGGTGTATATGTGTCATGAATGTCCATGCTTCATAATATGTCAAGATTTATGCCGCAATATGTTTTTACTTATATTGAATGCAAAGAGCATAAATAAAATATATATTTTTAAACTGTCTAAGAAGGATTAGTGGAGTGCAGATTTTCTACCTCAGTAATTTGTCGAAGAGGGTAACCTACACCAAAACCCTTGCTTACTAAGTTAATCTGTAAGATTCTGTGTAACAAACTACCAGTCTATAACCTTCGATGCAGCATGCAATCCACCCTGAACACCTATTGGCTTTAGTAAATGCTTTTCACAATACGTAGGCCAGACCTGCTGCCTTTGTCATAGCTTTTCATAATGAACATATCAGACCTACAGCATCTGACAGCTTTTCTCAGTGAACCAGTCAAGCCCATAGACTTTATTATTGCCTTGTCACCATGACCGACTGAGGCCTCTTGTATTGTACATAGGCTGGCAAATATCAGGAACCGTTACAACATTACAAAAGTCAACAAAATTACATTTAGCAAAACAGTATATAACCATGATGTGACCAGCACCAAAATGCTTGCCTAGTGCTGTAACCAATAAGATTCCAGGCTACAAAATACCCGTCTAAAGCCTTTAACTCTGTGTAAGGGCAATCCACCTTTATTGATGATAGCAAACACTTTTCTCAATAAGTGGTCATCCTTACTTACTGCTTGTGTTGTAACTTTTCATTCTAGACATAGATGTGGCATCTGACATACATTTTCCCAAAGAACCAATCAGGTTTATAGCCTTTATCATTGGATTGTCATCAGAACCCGTTTGGACTTTTAATATTCTGCATATGGTTTTTCACATGGCAAGCTTTGGGCATACAATCAAAAAATCAGTGATTACACAATATTACAGTCGGCAAAACAATAGTTAGCCGCATCGCTGCGGCGCGAATTCCCCGCCCATGCTGACTCCGCCTTGCGCGGGCGGAGTCATGACGGAACGGTTCCGTCATCCGCACAGCTCACCCGACGTGCATGACGGAACTGTTCCGTCAACAGCATCGAAGGGTTTAACCTCTCCTGAAAACATTACCAAGTATTGTTAAAATGCAAATCTACTACCTGCAGGGTTTATCCAACAAACACCACTAAATCCCTTGCTTACTTAGCAACCTGTGAGAATCCATTTAACGAAGCACCTGCCTACAGGCTTTCAAACAGTGTAAATATAATCCACCCTTAAAGCCCTATATGGGTTTTAACATATGGTTTTCGCAATAAATATGTCATCCTTCCTACGTTTGTCATACATGTTCATAATAAAAAGATTAGACCTGTGGCATTCAACATAACTTTTTCCAATGAACCAATCGGCCCTTTCGGCTTTTAACTGGCTTGTCACCATAGCCAACTCAGGGCTACTATATTCTGCACAAGCTTTCTACTAAGGCAATTGTCTGCACATGATAATAGCATTACAAATATATTAAAAATTGCAATTGAAAAAGCGCTGCACAACCCTGTCAAAAATGGCATAACAATGAATATTTTCTAACCAGAGGGTTTATCATGGGTGTTACCAAAACAAAAATCCTTGCCTTCTGTGGTAATCTGTGAGATTCCCTTTAACAAGCACACATTCCTGTCTGCAACCTTTAGCACAGTGTCCTGATAATCCACCTTTAAAGTCCAATTAGCTTTAATGTATGCTTTTCACAATAAACGCCATACCGACTACCTTTGTTGTAATATTTTATAATAAACAGTTCAAGCCTATAGCCTTGATCAGTGGCATGTCACCATAACCAACTCAGTCCTTTTGTATTGAGCAAAAGCTTTTTCACAGGGAAAAAAAGTGCAATACAAGCACCGTTTTTCACCAGAAGCACACATTTCTTGCCCAATCAAAATCTGTACTCAAGCAAATAAACATTTGGTGGAGCCAAAGCCACTCTCTTAGATGGGCTTCTTAAAGCTCCTTTTCAGTTGTTCATTAAAACTAGGGTGACAGCTATGATGACAAGCCTGTCCTAAAAATGCACTTTGAATACTGTGATGTTGTTGATGTTGTTGAGGGATAGCCATTTGCCTCCTTTTTATGTCGAAGCCTACCAAAGAACACTGTGGTCAGGTTGCAGAATGAACTTCTTGGGGGCATTCTGAAAACTTCCCTGGGAATGCATTCCGCCCATTGCATACCACTGACTTTGTGGCCCACATTTGCTTGCTGTTTGCTGACTTATTTATTTTAAGCTGTCCAGCATGTCTTTGTCCCTACTGTGGCGCAAAGCATATTTACCACCTCTCTGACCCTCTTTGTATTCTTCCACAAGTGCTCGCTGCTCTGTAAACTGGCTTTTAAATGTTGTTATCTTTTCACATTTGCTGTGCTTTAAAACAAGGGAGCTTGAAGTTTACTTTTTTGTTTCTCTGACTTTAAAGTTAGAGGACGTATGTGCTATTCTTGCTGGACAGTTGGGGTGGAAAAGGAAAGGTTCTTTTCCAGCACACAACAACATTTAAATGTCTGTGATAAACTATAGCAATATTTCCAACTATATCAGAATTACGAAAGCATAAATCAAGCACATATTTGTGTAATTCTAAAGTGTGGTGGAAACAAATATTTTAATCAGATCTAAACAAATCAGTGCACTGGATGATGCTATTTCCCCACATTGTTGTTTGTGCGCTGTATTGTTTTATCACTAAAATTATATGTGCAAGAGTAATTGTCATTTCAATAGAATACTCTATTCCACTCTGCGCTACTCCACTCTACTCTCCAACACACTACTCTAAGACACTCCCCGACACAATAAGCCACTCTATCACTCCACTCAACTCTACTCCGCTCTACACCATTATACTCCTCTTCCCTCTAGGACACTCTACGACTCTACACCCTACCACACACTATGTCACTCCACTCTATACACTACTCCACTCTATGCTACTCCACTCTTATTCCATTTCACTTGTCACCATTTCACTCTGACAATCCATGCCACCTTACTCCACTGTAGGCCGCTTTACTCCACTCTACCCCTCAATCTATGCCCCGCAACTCTACTCCACACTGACACTCTACTCCACTCTATGACACTCTACTCCAAGCCACTCCACAACACTTTACGGCTTTCCACTCTATGCAACTCAACAACACTACATCACTCTATGCTACTCTACGCCACTCCATTCTACCACACTTCCCTCCACACTGCTCGACTTCACTCCACCTTACACCACTCTACATAACTCTACTCTACACCATTGTACTCTGATCCATGACACGGCACTCTACACCACTCTACTCTTTGCCACTCCACTCTCCTCTATGCCACTAACTTTTAGCCATGCTGAACAGCAATTACGCTGGTGTACAACATGGGTAAAAATCATTGGCAAAGCCAACTGCCCTTTCATAGGCTAGACCTTTTGGCTTTGCCAATGCTTGTTTTTTAGGTGCCTTGTTGCATTTGTAAATGCTCCTGGTATCTACTGTATTCAAGCAGCTGGAGTGCAGTTAATGGTGCATGCATCACTTGCAGATATCTGCCACTGTTGACCTCTGGTGACGTTATGTTGGTTTTCGGGGTTGGATGGCATCAGCTGTGTTTGAATTGAAATGACCTCAAGCAGCTGATTTTTCGCTACAGGATTTTGTCGGATGGAATTGTTTGCAGAGAGGCTCCTGGGTAATAAGTCTGAAATGGTTTTGCTAAAGACTTGTCGGTGTCGAGAGCTGCTCACCCATCACCCCTCATATTGCTGTATGTGCTTTGCATTTCATTTTTGTTAACCGCTGGCGCTGTGGGAAATGCAAACAAGACGCGTAATTGCCTCATCTTTATTCCCCGAACATTTCACTTGACGTGTGAGAAACAGCGCTCGCGCACTGACAGGAGGGGTTTTGAAAGGTTTTAAAGGTTCATTCTTTGGTCATTCCTTGCTAATACCACAGACACTGAGGTTATTATAGCATGCCCACTTTAACTCTGCCTTTACCTTTATCTTGGTAAACAAAAGGTATATACGATTAGAATGTAGGATAATTGTACCGCATACAAGCCGCGAAATTCGAGCTCCTTCTGTTCAAATCGACAAAGAATATGGTTTCGCACGTCAGACGTTTATGGTGGTCGGTGGTTAACGTTTCGTACGTGATAAGGGTCACGTTGCCTTTGCATTTTATGAGGCCCTGTGACGGTGCCTCTGCAGAAACAACACATGCCATTTTAGAAGGGCTTATTTTGTGCTGCGAACCCTTAGATTCGTTTACTGTCCTTACAAAAGGAACACGAAGAGAATTGACTACTAAGTTGGCTTCTGAGTAGAACAGTTCGTGCAGAAAGACTGGAAAGCCAATCTGCTAAATAAACCAACTTCGTTCAGTGTCAGTCCGATTGCTAATCCTCCTACCGACACGTTGAAAAATAACCCTTTTGAAATGACACGTTATCTGCAGTTTGTGTCAACCCTGATTGTACTTCTGTGCCACAGCCCACCTGCTTCTAATCTTAGCACCTCACTCACCTTGTAGGGTCGCATGGGCATTTTTGCTCATGACAAGAGTCTATGTTTTATTCACCGTGTCTCATGGTGGAAGGCATATGTGTTTTTTTCTGTCCTCTCCTGTTTCTGGCCTGTTTAGCTGAGCCAGTTGTTCATTTTAGGTCGGAGCATATCGGGCAGTGCAGCAAAAAGATTTCTTCGGGACATTCTGAAAGCTTCCCTGGGAGTCCATTCTGCCCATTGCTTATCATTTGGCTTTGTGGTTTCTAAAATATATTTGCTTGCTTTCTGTTTGCTGGCTGTATTTGTCTTAGGTTATCCAGCATATCTTTGTCCCTCTTGTAGAGCACACCATGTTTACCGCCTCTCTAACTCGTTCCATGTGTAATTCCTCAAATGTTATTTCAGAAAATAGTCCTGTACATTTTGTTCTTATCTTGTCACATTTTGATATGCATTATAAAATCGAGGTCAAATGTCGGGTTATGTCTGACGAGGGAGCTTGGTGTTTTTGTTTTTCTGCCTTCAAATATAAGAGGATTTATGTGACAATCTTGCTGGATACTGAAAGTGAGAAAGGAAAGTTTTTTTATAGCACACTGCTAAATTTAAATGTCTGTTAATGATCTTTGCAATACTTTAGAAATATCAGAATTTGGAAAGCATAAATGAAGCACGTTTTTGTAATTCTGAAGAGAGATGGAAACAAGTATTTTAATACGATCATAACAAATCAATGCAATAGGTGATGCCATTCAAACACATTATCGTTTGTGTGCTGTACAGTTTTATCACTAAATGCAAATGTAATGGTTATTTCATCGAAAATGTGTTGTATGTAATGGCAGGGCGCCACCACATTGTGCATAACCCACTCTACACTACTCCATTCTAAGGCGCTCCACTCAACTCCACTCTACTCTATGGCCGGGATACCCATCACCCCCTCCCAACACGATCCCCAAGAATGGGAAGACGGAAACAATTCTTGAGCTTTTGGAAGGCGGGAGGGAGTTACCCTCCCGGCCGTATTTATTAAAATATGAAACAAAATTAAAACATTAAAATAACAGTTTCATATCATGTACAATTTCATTTACACATTACAATGTTTATTGGCTAACCTTAACATATCTCTAATACAAAGGTTCTCCTAGCCGATTCTAAAACATCCTGTAAATGCATTTCTCAAAATTCAAATTGTACATCCTAACATTACGGGCCAACGGCAAGGTCGTAACCGGTGTCAGATCCCTAATACCAGATCTCCCCCCCTTACTTGTGAGGGGCGGGCGCACAGAGGACTGTACCTCTGTGCCAACTTCCAATTTCCCTTGTCTTAACGGGGGCCCCATATTTACTCGACGCCATCTTGGTGGTCGTCCGAGGACTCGTGTGAGGTGTCTAGAAGGTAGCGTAGACCCCCCTCCCACCCCACACTGCTTACCACATCCGCCGTCGCGGATGTCCTGGCCCCGGGAAATTCCCAGGAGGGGCCCGTAGCCCCTCCTCCCCAGGGAGGGGCCTTGACCGCCTTCCCTTTCGGCGGCCCCATCCTTAGAGGGTACCGCCTCCCCGTGTGAGGGGCCAATGGCCGCCTCCCCCCGGGCGCTCCCATCCATAATGGGTGGCGCCCCACCTCTAGGGATCTTCCAATTACTGCTCACCGATCATGACCTTACCGCCCGACCAAAATAAATACGACAGTTTTTTTAACCAAATGAGGCGGAATAAACAGTTATAATGGACATTTTAACATAAACTTCAAACTATGCAATTGCTGCTCTTTCAATTCAGCTGCAATACTTCGCCTAAAAACAGTAACCATTTTATTGTCACATCAAACAATGCAAACTTTATTTGAAACAACCTGAAAAGAGATAAAATCCTCGTTAATCCACTTTATTGCAACAAATCGCTGTCATCAGGGGCTGGTGGGTAGGTCAAAATTGGCTCCTTGTTCCGTCTCGGGCTCACGTGTAACGAGGGGGTGCAGCTTCCAAGCACGGGAACAAGAGGATGCTTCCTTGGATTGTTGCTCCTTTTATTCTTCCTCGGGAGGGCGTGGTCCCTCCTCCAACCGCCTACGGGGCGTGTCCAACGGTGTAGGTGTCTAGGACAACCCCTCTTTGGGCGGGAAAAGGCGCGCCCCGGCTACGCCACTTCGGGCATACCAGCCGAGACACGCCTCCCGCCCAAAATGGTTTCCCGGGGGGATCGGGGCACCCAACCATACGTTCGGGGGGACCGAGTGGTCGCCCCTTTCCATATGGCCGGGATACCCATCACCCCCTCCCAACACGATCCCCAAGAATGGGAAGACGGAAACAATTCTTGAGCTTTTGGAAGGCGGGAGGGAGTTACCCTCCCGGCCGTATTTATTAAAATATGAAACAAAATTAAAACATTAAAATAACAGTTTCATATCATGTACAATTTCATTTACACATTACGATGTTTATTGGCTAACCTTAACATATCTCTAATACAAAGGTTCTCCTAGCCGATTCTAAAACATCCTGTAAATGCATTTCTCAAAATTCAAATTGTACATCCTAACATTACGGGCCAACGGCAAGGTCGTAACCGGTGTCAGATCCCTAATACCAGATCTCCCCCCCACTTACTTGTGAGGGACGGGCGCACAGAGGACTGTACCTCTGTGCCAACTTCCAATTTCCCTTGTCTTAACGGGGGCCCCATATTTACTCGACGCCATCTTGGTGGTCGTCCGAGGACTCGTGTGAGGTGTCTAGAAGGTAGCGTAGACCCCCTCCCACCCCACACTGCTTACCACATCCGCCGTCGCGGATGTCCTGGCCCCGGGAAATTCCCAGGAGGGGCCCGTAGCCCCTCCTCCCCAGGGAGGGGCCTTGACCGCCTTCCCTTTCGGCGGCCCCATCCTTAGAGGGTACCGCCTCCCCGTGTGAGGGGCCAATGGCCGCCTCCCCCCGGGCGCTCCCATCCATAATGGGTGGCGCCCCACCTCTAGGGATCTTCCAATTACTGCTCACCGATCATGACCTTACCGCCACAGGCCGGATAGTTGACCGGCTATCCGGACCCCCCACAAAACTCCTACTAAAGGTCATGGCTACACAAACTTATTAACCAAGCTATGAAGTCACCTATGAGTAAGACATTTCCCTCCCGGAACAAGTGGACCCCGTCTTCCAGATACACATGGTC
The DNA here is from genome assembly GCF_964263255.1 of Lissotriton vulgaris. Classification (NCBI taxonomy): domain Eukaryota; kingdom Metazoa; phylum Chordata; class Amphibia; order Caudata; family Salamandridae; genus Lissotriton; species Lissotriton vulgaris. The sequence continues at coordinate 1,058,093,441 of NC_141693.1, read as the reverse complement.
CCCCCTGATACATCCATGTGGAACACAATGCAAATTTCTTGTACGAAACAACCTACCCAGTTTGTTATTAACCTTCTTTACTGATTGATTCAATGCTGACACAGAGAGGGCCCCCCGCCACACCTTCCGAGGAATCATGTGTGACCATGCAATCGTGCACCCCGGAACCCTTCTCGCCAACCAACTTACCGAGGATAAGATTAACTCGAGCAGTACTCGTCGACCAATGGTCACCAAATCATTGCCCCCAAGATGCACTACGATTACAGACGGCGGTGACCTTGTCCGCCCTAACAGTCCCTCCATAAAACCTTGAAACTGGTCAATACAGAGCCCGCCCCTTCCGTGGAAGGTCACCCTGTACCCGTATTCCCCAGCCACGTGAATCATGTCACCTGCTTTGAATACGTCCGCGGCGCGCCTCACGTATGAGTGGCCAACGACCCACACCACTCTTCCCTCAGCCGGTGATCTTTGACCGCTGGTCCCCAGGTGTCAGGTCAACTGCACAGTCCGCCCCGCAAAGCCTGCTCGCGAAACTGAAAACCAAACAGAAGACAAGAAGCGTGAGTGCATGACATTAGCTTCACAACATGTGCAATCGCACATACCTTTTATAACAATTTGAGGACCAACGCCCCAACTGTTTCACCTTTTCAACACTCAGACCCCTGGCTGTAGCCTCTGTAGCAGCCCCTATCCGGAAGGAATGGGTCCCAAAATCGCTCGGGTCCAAGCCTGCTGCCGCGATTGTCATTGTTAACACCCGCTGAAACTGAAATCTAGTCAGTGGGGTGGCGTCGGTGTGCCTCAGCAAGCTCCCCCCCCATGATGCCGCCCTCTGCGCTAAATACTCCTTCACGCATTTTACCGGGCACATGGGAGATCCCGGGATCTGCTGGATTACCACACTGTCCCCGATGGCTCCCTGATCGGTCTTGGACCTGGCCATAGTGACTATCATTGTGTCACCCCTTATCTGAATGTGTTCTCGACACAGACCTCCCCCCGTATCCTGCTTATTCCTTGCTACCAGTTCGCTTACCCGCATAGCCCCATGGAATGCTAATGCAAAAGCGGCCCGGAACAGCACTGTCTCTGATTGAGATGAACATGTCGCAGGGAGTACGGACATTAACAGGGACAACCTTTCTAGACCAATCGGGTGCCTCTCATCCACTCTACGCCCCTCAAGGCGTTGCCACCCACGCAGAGCCTTCCTTACGAGAAAGGACGATGTGGGATCCTGGATGCCATGAGCCTGCGCCATGAAGGCAATGGCGGCCCTGTGCCTATTGGCTGTTGCCAGTGATCGTCCTGCCTGATGTAGTGATACCAGAAATTTCAGGACATACTCCTCCTGCCCCCAATGCTCCCCCCTAGCTGAACCCAAAAATTCCCAATAGGAACGGAACGCCCCTTCATATGCCTTCCTTGTCCTGGGTGCTAGACTCTCTCCCACGAGGTTTTGTAATCCGGGGCACCGAGAGACCAGAGAGCTTCGGGAAATGGTGCCGCCACCAAGTCCGCTGAGGGCAGAAAACCCCGGAAGGCCTGCATGTGGGAACGAGAGAGCGCATCAGCCGCCTGGTTCAGTACCCCAGGCACGTGTCTTGCCCTAAAGTGGACGTTTAGTTTCATACATAGCAGGACAATTTCTTTCAGCAATCTCAAAATCCATTTGCAGCGTGCTGCCTGATTATTGATACATTCAACAACAGTCATATTATCAGACCAGAACACCACAGTGCGATCACGAAACCCTTCTGGCCATGTTTTCAATGCCACCAGAATGGGGAACAGCTCAAGAAACCCAATGTTACCTGTGAGCCTGCTATCGTGCCACCACGCCGGCCATGTTCGTGCCGACCATTGATTACCAAAGATGGCGCCAAAGCCCACACTCCCTGCCGAGTCGGTCCACAACCCCAGCTCTTCGGAGGAAGCTGGCGGTTTGTTCCACACAACGCGACCGTTGAAATCCGCCAGGAATGCCAGCCATATGCACATATCCTGGCGAACCTCTGCTGACAGTCGTGTGCGGTGGTGCCCTTCCTTGAGGCCCACCATGGCTTGTGCGATAGAGCGAGAGAAGGGGCGCGCCATCGGTACCACTCTAAGGGCAAAGTTAAGCTGACCCACAGCTTGTTGCAACTGATGGAGAGTTACTTTTTTCTCGCCGAGGCACATTTCAAGTGAGGCTTTAAATTTCATTACCTTCTCCTTGGGCAAACGGAAGCACCCCTCTACAGAATCGAGCTCAATTCCCAGAAACTCAAGTGAAGTAGATGGCCCTACCGTCTTGCCTGGTGCCAGGGGCACGCCAAAACGTTTCATGAGATCACAGAATTTCCTCAAAGCCTGTGCACATTCCGTGTCCCCAGCTGCCCCCAAAAACAGAAAATCATCAAGGTAATGCATAACCTGCGTAAAGCCCGTGGCTCTGGTGAACACCCACTGCAAAAAAGTACTGAACATCTCAAAATACGCACAAGAGATGGAGCAACCCATCGGCATACATTTATCCATATAGTAGCGTCCTTGAAACACAAAACCTAAGAGACGCTGATCGTGCGGGTGTACCGGGAGCAACCGGAACGCTGACTCGATATCTGATTTGGCCATCAGCGCCCCGGGCCCCAGGCGATTCAACATGGCGACGGCCTCATCAAAGGATGCGTACCGCACCGAACAAACTCCCGGGTCAATCGCATTGTTCACCGAAAGACCCCTAGGAGCCGACAAATTATGGATTAATCGAAACTCACCTGGGTCCTTCTTGGGGACTACTCCCAACGGTGAACAAACAAAATTAACAACAGGCGGATTCACATACGGACCCGCAACCCGACCTCGGGTCACCTCTCTTGCAATCTTTGCCTGTACCACCGCCGTATTTTGTTGGACAGATAGTTGATTTTTACACTGTGCTTCCCCCCGAAAATCCCCCGCCGGGATGTGGAAACCATATGAGAAACCATCTCGCAACACCCCAGCGGAGACATGATCAGGGTATTCGTTCAGCCAAGGGATCAATGCCATGATGTCAACGGGAGTAGGTAATGGTGCCCCTCGGTCGATGTTAGACCTGTTTGGCTCCTCCTCTACCTCCTGTCTCACCATTCTTGGCTCTGCACAAACTCTCGGGGTGTGAAGACTGTCCGCACCCCGCACACTCATGCCTGAACTTGCACGTCCCTTGTGGCCTAATGCATTTGCCTCTGTTAAAGCTCCAACAGACCCCTTTTTTACCTGAGTTCCCATTATTCTTTGTGTGCTGATCCCCGTTGGCGCCTGCCCGAAAGGGCGCCGCCGAATAATGGCGGGAAGACTCTGTCCCATTCCCGCCAAAAGAAGACGACTTCGCCGTGCTCGGCATACCCTGCTACTGCCATGAAATGGAGTCGAAACAATCCCACGTCAGGGATGAGTCGTGCTCCTTGGCCTTACGAAATTTGTTATCATAACACATCCATTGATTGCCTTCGTATGATTCATAAAATTCCATAATACGTGTTGGATAACAGGCTAATTCCGACAACAGTTCAGGCCTACGTTCCCCCATGATTGCAGTGAACATGCCAAAGGCCCTGGCCCAATTAGAGATCGTTTCATCCACTCTGAAACCCGCCATTTTTGCACGCCATACACTCGGGTGTAACAACTCCTTCTGATTTTTAACGTGCTCTATCTCATAGTGATCGGTCAACAGAGAAAACATATTCACATATTTATCAGCCCAGATCCTTTCTTTCACATCCATCGGGATATGCTGCACCACCCTTTCCCTCCTTGAGGGTAACGATCCCATCCCCGCCATTGGCAACGGCTGCTTACCCGAACCGGTAGCTGTATCTGTTGTTGCTGCCGTTCCAACGCTCGCCGCCGGCTTTTCCGAGGGAACCTGCGGGGGAACAAGAGGACAAGGTGCCTTCGCAGCATCTCTCGATTGCCGCAACTGCTTCATTATTAACCTGGCCTCTTCGGCCGTGTCCCCTGATGCCCCACCACTCTCATTGTTCTTGCCCAACCATGTCGCCAACTGGGCGGCCAGTTCGGGAGGCATATCCCCCTCGCTAACGGGTGTAACTACCACAGGGATCGGCTGTCCCGCGTTCGGGATCGGAACTGGGGCCTCCACCGGACTGACCGGGCTCGCTGGAGGGGACTCGGGCACCGGGGCCTCCCCTCCTGCCGCCCTATTCCTGGCCCTTTTACCTCTCCCGGCAGGGACTGCTCCCGGCAATGCTGGTCCGATGACCTTCTTCGGTCTACCCGTGCCATTCATTGCCGCCATCTGCTTCTTCATGTTCGCCATGTCCTTCACCAGCATGCGAAGCATTTGTTCGGTCCCCACCTTCTTTCCGACCTTCTTGCCAGGCATCGTTCACGGATATTCGATTTCGAGGTCCTGGATCCAAAGCTTCGGACTCACTGAAAGAGAAACACAAAAGATTACACGTTCTCAAAATTGGCTCCTTGTTCCGTCTCGGGCTCACGTGTAACGAGGGGGTGCAGCTTCCAAGCACGGGAACAAGAGGATGCTTCCTTGGATTGTTGCTCCTTTTATTCTTCCTCGGGAGGGCGTGGTCCCTCCTCCAACCGCCTACGGGGCGTGTCCAACGGTGTAGGTGTCTAGGACAACCCCTCTTTGGGCGGGAAAAGGCGCGCCCCGGCTACGTCACTTCGGGCATACCAGCCGAGACACGCCTCCCGCCCAAAATGGTTTCCCGGGGGGGATCGGGGCACCCGACCATACGTTCGGGGGGACCGAGTGGTCGCCCCTTTCCATATGCTGCTCCACTGTATGCCGCTCCACTCTGACACTCTACTCTATCCTACTCCACTGTATCCCTCTCCACTCTGTGACACAACACTTCACTCTACGACATTACACTCCGCGACTCTTTAGGTCCCTCCACTCCCCTCCCCTCCACTCTACAGCACTCTTCTCCTCTCTATGTCCCTCTCCATCTGCGACCCTCCCCTCTGCGTCCCCCCTCTGCATCCCCGGGTCCCTCCCCTCTGTGCCCCTCCCCAACCCTTCCCTCTGCGCCCTGGCACTTTAGGCTACTCTATGACACTCCTCTCTATGACAATCTACTCTACTCTCTAGCACTCTACTCTACTCCCCTCTATGACCTTGTACTCCACTCAATGCCACTCCACTTCATGCCACTCCACTCTACCACATGCCACTCCAGAACCCTAAACTCTACAACACCCTACTCTACTGTAGGGCACTCTACTACGCTCTACCCCAATCTACTCCACTCTGGCATCGGGTGGAGTAGAGTGTCGCAGAATGAAGTGTGGTAGAGTGAAGTAAAGTAGTATCATAGAGGGAATTGCGTAGAGCGCAGTGGAGTGTTGCAGAGTGGCATAGAGTAGAGTATTGTAGAGTGCAGTGGAGTGGCACTCTGACACTTTACTCCACACAACTATAATCCACTCTATAACACCTTACAATACTCCAGTTTACCACACTCTACTCCACTCTATTCCACTTCACAACATTCTACTCCAGTCTACCCCGCTCCTCTGTATTTCATTCTTTGCACTCTATGCCACTCTGCGGCACTAAATTCAACGCCCCTCCATTACACTGCACTCCACAACACTTCATTCCATGACACTCCACAACATTCTACTCCAGTCTACCCCTCCACTCTTTCCCATTCAGTGACACTCTACTCAACGCCCCTCCATGACACTGCACTCCACAATACTTCCTTCTATAACACTCCACACTACAACGCTTCACAGCACTCTCCTCTATGCCACAAGTTTTTTACAGCTGGTGTACAACATTGCTAAACCACATTGGCAAAGCCAATAGCTTTTGCACAGACTAGACCTATTGGTTTTGCAATGTCTCAAGAAGATCATTAGCACACACTTTTTTCAAAACACGAATCAATTTCCTGAAATCATTATTCTCCTTAAGTCAAATACAAGAAATTTAATGGAGACATGTATTACATTTTTTGATAGTCCTTTATTTTTTTTATTCTTCACGGTGTAGCCAATGCGTTTCGTCCCTTCGTGGGACTCCTTCAGGGCTACAAAACATAGATAACATATATACATTTAAACCCACAATATAATACACAACTCCATAAAAGGCATTTACACATCTACATATTACCATATACAGTACAATATATATGTGTGTATATATATATATATATATATATATATATATATTTATATATATGTATATATATATGTATGTATATATATAAATATACACACATATATATATATATATACAGTGCATTATATACAAAACACATATTACCTCATAAAAACTAACATAATAGTTAGCTTACAGATCTATGATATTTCATTATATCCAGTGAAACAATGCTTGTTCTAAATATACCAATCGAGGGGATTTCCCTCCTAGACTAATATTGCACATCTAAATTCATAATAGGCATTCCAGCTCCAGTCTTAGAGTACAACATGACTGGCAGCATATTTGTATAGAAGTAGTTCAATAACAAATGGCAGAACTGTAGTAAGATGGGGGAACAGAGCAGGGGGAGAGCATAATTCATAAGGAACAATTTACACCCTAGTTATAACGCCAAGACCAATAATTACCTCAGTCACATGATACTTTCTAATAATGGCGTATTGTCTCCGATGTTTCAAAACACAGAATTCTTGTTCTAAAAAGAAATAGAGTAGACCTGCATAAGCACATCTTTCCAAAATTAATACATTGATACTCCTTGTGCTGCATTTAACAGTAAATTGAATTGTTAGTTGGCATACCTGCTTAATTAGTGGATGATTAGCGGGTCCAGTACTTTCAAATGAAACAATTAATTTTTTCAGTATTTCAGGCCAATGTTGGCCACCGCATCTAAAGTTACATGGTTTATAATCAGAGCAGGCAAGGGAGACCATTAACTCACATGTTAAAACTAGCCTTATAGACTAGAAGCAGGATTTAGAAAAACTGTCTGCAAGACTAGCAGAATTTTTAACATTTTAAATTAGAAAGATAAACGCGAATCAGGAAGAGCCATACAAATTGTGTATTCAGGCAATATCTCATAGATGTATATGGGGATCCAAAGCACATTGATATACTTTGTCATGATGGAAACCCTAAACATAACCCTACATAGGGTCCACAACCGAGAATGTGGCATCAATACCTAACTTTAACGGCTGCGTAATTCTAAATATATCAATAACATTGTGTTGGTACTTTTATTAGTCCAATCACAGAGCCCGTTTTAATCAACTCTGCAATAACAAACGTATACCAATATGATTTGACCTAATACATCCTTTCTATTAAATTAAGTGAGTAAAACTTAATTTAATTTAGTCACCAACGACAATGTATGAAGCGATGGGCAGGCAGTTATAGTGCTGTTAAACATAACCCCACATGTTTCTAACAATGCCATTACTCCATAAGAAATATGTATGAGAATGCTACCAAGTTTCACTGCAGAGCGATATGCCGAAATGAGTCCATAGCACCTGGTCACAGCCTCTACAGTCCTGTATATCCAGGCTTCATACACATATCTATTATAGTTGTTAGGCAAAGAGTAACATCTTTTTGGAAACATTGTTGACTGCTTAAAGTCTGCAACTTTGTTATCCAATTAGATGTTGAGCGAATGTGCCAGTCTTAGTGCATTATCAATCAATAATATATATACGCTACATTTACCTAGTAATTACCCTCTGTCAGAAATGCTATCTGTTACCATTGAAAAGTGCCGCCATATTGGAATGTACATCGCAGCACCCGCTAAGTTGGTTAGCAGTTATTGCCACTTTTAAATATGATTTAATGAAGTTCTCAATTATTGGTAAACAAAAATAAAGAACAAATTGATATCAAATAATATTCAAAAAAACAACAAAGCCTCTTTGGTATGTCATGCGGCAAAATTACTGCAAGGTGATCAAGACCCAGTGGGGGTCGAAACGTGTCATGGCGGACTGGCTGGTCAGAGAAATCTCACAATAAAAATGTGATTGGCACTAGAACTGTGGGTCGACTTTTTCGTTTCTTGCCTAAAATCAAGGCGGTGAATAGAAACGATTTGAATTAATATATATATATATATATATATATCTGTGAGCAAGGCGGACGCCCGAAACGCGTCAGATTTGGTGACTCTCCTTTAATAAATCTTTGCCGAAGATACTACGTCTTGGATTTGCGTGGTCTTTCCTGTCTCTGCTATTCTGGTGGCGGCGTGGTGCAAGACTGCAGTTGCTGTGTGTATATATATATATATATATATATATATATATATATATATATTCACAGTAACCTCCTTCACAAGAACGAGCAGAAACCCATGTGGAAGACTCAAAGGCACACTTTATTGAGAAAGAGTCTTAAGCGAATGCATTTCGGCAATTGGAGCCTTCGTCAGCGCTATATATATATATTAATATTAACCCCTTAAGTGCTGCCTCTGTGCATTGGCCGACGGCAGCACTACCTCCCCAGTGCTGCGCACGACCATTGGACGTCCATTCAGCACTAGTTCCAATGGACAGCGCAGCACTGGGGAGGAATGTTTAATAGCATCTATGAGGTTAATTACTGTATATAGTAATATGTAGATGTGTAAATGTTTTTTACGGAGTTGTGTATTGTGGTTTCAAATGTCTATATGTTATCAATGTATTGTAGCCCTGAAGAAGTCCAGCGAAGGGACAAAACGCGTTGGATACACCGTGAAGAAGAAAATGAATAAAGGATTATCAAAAAATGAAATACATGTCTCCTTGAAATTTCTTGTATTTGACTTAATGAGAATAATGATTTCAGCAAATTGATTCGTGTTTGGAAAATAGTGTGTTCGGATCATCTTCTTGCAATTGCTTATGTGAATTTATTCACTATTTGGGAGTTAGGTCTTTTTTTTCTCGTGATCGCTGCACCACACATAATAGGAACCCATTGATATAACAAGTGTGGAAAAGTGTCTAAGGCCTCCTTGTAAATCTTTGACTTTGCAATGTTTGTTATCTGTACTAGTACTGACTTTTGTTTCATAGCAGAATGTGAAACAGTAAGTTTCCTGAGTGTATTTGTAAGTGAGTCAATACAGGAGAAAGCATCTGACTGTCTCTACCTTGTCACTCTGTTGATAAACAAGTCACTCTCTCATGTTTGTCTTTTTGATCTATGTCAGCCAGGCTTTCTTTCGAGTCTCCAGTAACTCCTTCTGTGTTTGTTGTTTGCACATTCCAATTAAGTCTCTCTGTTTTCAGTTTTTACTGATTTTTACAGATAAATACAGATAGAAAACATTCTTTTTCCTGTCTTTTATTTATTTTTGAAAGCGGAAAAATACAGATAATTTGGTTTCTTTTGAGTGACTCTCGATGCTGAGATTAATGACTTTCGGGCCAACAGCTGTACATATTGGCAGTATGGGAGTTACAAAGCTCAATAGAATTTGCTTAAAATACTGTATACCTCAATATGCATTGGTTCTGTTATGCTAATTTATTAATGTGGGTTTATTATTTTAGGCTGTGTAATGTGCTAAAATCCGATGGGCATCAATATGAGTGCACTTTTATCTGTTAAAATAAATATGGAACGAGGGGGCTCCGAACTGAGGACTGATGGGGAGACGCAAGGGGAGAACGATTTGAGCACTGGATGGGGAGGGACGGGGAAGGGGTTTGGGGATGTTGGGGGGGAGGGAGAAAGGGGGTTTTCACCTGGTGGGCACGAAGCACCTTTCCTTGCAGATCAACGCAGCGACAGATCAGAAGAATACTGGACTGTTCTAATGATTTATCATGCCTTTCCTTTCCTTTCTCACGCATATTATTACTGTTGAAGTTGTATGGTCTACTCTGTAGAGTTTGCCTTCCAGGTGCAGGTTTCAAATAAAAAAGAGTTAAACCTAAAATAAATATGGAAATATATACGAGTTCTCACATCGTCTGTTTACGAAACATAAAATAAATATGGATTAATACCAATAGGATGACCAAAAAATAAATATAGATAAATGCAGACGGAAATGATTTAAAAAAAAATACCATAAAACTGGGAGCCCTAATTATAATTCGGTCATGGCCAAATATGTTGCACATTCAGAGTTTTCTGTAATCCTGATAGCTGTCCTGAGTTGCAATAGACCAGCCATGTTTCTAGATGGCCTACCGCTGTTTACACCATATGTTAAGCATTTTATGCCTAGCCTACCCTGGAGTTGACACAGCCAGCCACAGAATGGATTCAGCAAAGGGAAGCAAACGTCCCCATTCCTTCCAGGCTTCATTTCCCTGTAAATGGTACCCAGAATGCTACGTTTCTTTGGTCAAGTATGGCTGCTCCTCCACATCAGGGGAAGGATACATTGAGCCTGGAAGATTAATATTTTTTGTATCCTTGCTAGGAATAACCGGGCCGCCCATGGGCATAGCTTAGATATGAGGAGAAGGAAAAAAGACAGCTATTTCAGAAACAGGATCCTGATCATTTTGCCGGACATCTTGGGCAGAGAAAGTTTTAGTTTGCTTTCCTCCGATATCTTCTCCAATCACAGACTGCTTTTCCCATTTTGATTTCCTTGCTGGATCAATGCTCTGCAAACTGTTGACTGTATCCTAAGTGTAAAAGAAGACATGCCTGCTTGCTGCTGAAATACTTCCTCTGTCTTAGAGTTGACTATTGAGAGATTGGATTTACAACTCTGTCTTGTATTTCCAAGATGGGAATGCTTCTTTCAGTGTCTTGCTGCCTGACGACCCCATTGCATAGGGCTCTCTGTCCTGCAAGTGGAGCATGACTGCCTTCTGGAGCTTCTGTCCGTATGCTGGAAAATATGGAAGGTCCTGAAAACACAGAAAAGCTGCATTCACTTTTAAAGTTGTTCAGCTTTCAAAATAGCAAAACTCATTTCCTTCTTGGGAATCTGATTGGGTGAAAAAATAGTTTCCTACCTTGAGATCCCCCTTTGAATATCCTAAGGTTTATGTATAATTAAAGAACCTTCTTTGACTATGAGCCTCTCGGGCCCCCATCAGGTTTCTTGCTGCAACTCCAGCTCCATTTGGGCCCCAATAACCCATTCCTGGATCCAGAGCAGCATCAGTTGTACCAACTCGGCCTTCCCTGATGCCAGTCCAGATGCCAACGCTCCCAACAGCCACTGGCGGTGTCATACCCATTCTGATCCCTGACTCTGATACGGAACTGAAAGGCCAAAGCCCAATGCCTTATTTAGCGCCAACTACAGCTTTGCTTCCTATATCGGAGCTTGAGCCCTATTCGCTTGGGTTAGGACTTGAGGAGGAATGGAAGGGGTTGCTGGACCCTGAGGAATACTAACCATATAAAGAAAACCCTAACATGGACTGGTGTGAGGAACTGGATGAAGCCAGTGGACTGGATACTTCTCCAGATGCTGGTTTGCTTTCTCCCCCTACCGTCGCTACGGAGGAGGGAGCCTCTTAAGCAATGGTGGTGTAGAGGGCGGTTGAGGTCCTTAACCTTCACTTGCCCTCAGTGACAGTCAGGACTACTTATGTTCAGTGAGGCCCTCACTGACGTCTTTTTGGGCCTTGGTTAAAATCCAGCCAAGGGACTCCTGTGAATAGGACGATTGTGCGCCACCCCTCCCCATGGGTCCCAAACTTCCTTACCCTACAACCTACCCTGGAGAGCTTGGTTATCCAAGCCTCGACATCCCACGGAAATCCTGGTGTATTCCCTTTTGCTTCCCCGGATAGAGAATCCAAGAGGCTGGACTCTTTGGGGAAGAAGATGTTTTCTTCCGCCAGCCTGGCATTGCAGTCCGTGAACACTGCATGCCTTTTGGGCCATTACTCCCACGCTGTATGGGGCACGGTTGTGCAGGTGCTGCCAACGCTCTTGAAGGAGGTCCGGGACGTAATCTCTTAGGCTGTTGCTGATGGGAGATATGTAGTCAAATTCACTATCCATTCTTCCGCTACTGCCATATCAGGTGCGAGCACATGTAGTAAGGAGCGTCATTCTGAGCTGACTTGACTATGGGAATGCGCTATTGCTGGAAACCCCTAGGTACCTGATTGGGAGACTCCAGAGAGTCCAGATGGAGGCGGCTAAACTGGCCCTATCTATACCACGACAGTCATCCACATCCCTGGCATTGGTGGAGTTGCACTGGCTTCCGGTATTCCATAGGATTCAATTTGAGTCACTGTGCATCGTCTTCAAGGCACCTAATGGGATGGGACCAATACCGCTGCAGTCTACGTTCAACCGGTATAATCCCACCCGGAACCTTCGGTCTTCCTCGACTAATCTGGTGAATATACCCAAGATTAAGAAAGTTAAATCTGGCGGAAGAGCCTTTAGCTATGCGGCAGCACGCTTCTGGAATAGTCTGCCTGTTGAGCTAAGACAGATGCAGGATCTGATGAAGTTCAGGGGCAAAGTTAAAACCTGGCTTTTCCCTAGAGTGCAGGCCTAGCCTAGCAACCATTGAGCTCGGAAGTATGGTGAGTGAGTATCTGTACCGCAGCGCCAGGATGCCCGTAGGGTTACAGTGCGCTTTATAAATCTGAAATACAATACAATACACAACTGACTCACTGGGCAGATCGGTTTCATCGAGGGTGGCCTTGAGACGCCACGCCTAGTTAAGGATGACTGGTTTTTCGGGCATGTCCAATACTTCCTTATGGACATGCCCTTTGAAGGCATCTGTCTCTTCGGAGACAAGGCCGAATCGGCGCTGGAATGCGTTAAGGACAGTCAGGCTATCACCAGGTCCTTGGGCCTTTCGTCGGCCTCATGTCACCCTCAATCCACCTTTCGCTCGTTTCGTGGCTACGGAGGGGCTTCCAGCGGTGCCAATTCCCTCTCAGCCACCCGAGCCGCACATGCTCCCCAGCCTCAGAGGGCGCGTACCCACAGCCCTATAGGTCAGACAGCCAGCGCTCTGGTTTGTCTATCACATCCCCGAATGGTCCAGCTTCTAAACCCTCCTAATATCTGCTCTTACCTGCATGGGTACCCAGTTGGCAGCAGGATTCGCCATCACCGGCCCCACATTTGACAGGTGGGTTTCGCAAATAGTCTTAAGGTGCTACTCCCTCCCCTTCGTGACAACTCCTCCCTCCATACCACCATCTCATGACCGGATGACGGAGGATCGTCTGTCCCTTCTCTGCAAGAAAGTCACAATTCTATTGGCCAAGAGGAGCCATAGAGAGGGTGCTAATGCCAGAAGTGGGTTGTGGTTTCTATTCCTGCTATTTTCTGGTTCCCATAAAGGAAGGAGGCCATTGTCCTATTCTAGACCTGCGGCCTCTGAACTACTTCCTCACGCAAGGCACTTATTTCCCCATTCCCGTCCTACCGCCCTACAGATGTTATCTGTGGTTCACAGTAGGCCTAGAGTATTTTCTTTTCACTGTGCTCCTTGTTGGCCTTACCAGCGCTCCTTGAGTGGTTGCAGCGCACCTGCACAGATCAGGGGTACCTGTCTTCTCCAATTCTAACAACGTTGTCTTCCACCTCCAGACTACGGCAACCCTTCTGCACTTCCTGGGTTTCACTATCAACATGATGAAGCCACACCTGACTCCCTCTCAGACACTCCCTTTTATCGGAGGTGTTATGGGCACAGAGCAGTTTCGGGCTTATCCTCCAGAGTGACGAGTCCAGGATATTCAGGCTATATTACCGATGTTTCAGCCTCTGTCCTGGATTTCAGTGAGACAGACCATGAGGCTGTTCAGACTCCTGGCGTCCTGCATCCTACTGGTAACTCATGCCCAATGGCATATGTCGGCTCTGCAGTGGGACCTGAAGTTTCAATGGGCACTGCATCAGGGGAAACTTTCCGACATGGCCCAGATCTCGGAGGGAACTGCAAAAGCTATGCAGTGGTGGCTAATGAACTACGATTGGGTCAGAGGCAGACTACTCTCCCTTCCCCAATTATATCTCATAGTAGTGCAGATGCGCCAATCCTGGGATGGAGTGGCCATCCGGGAGAGGTGGAGATCAGAGTACTCTGGTCTCAGACGGAATCAGGACTCCACATCAACCTGCTGGAGCTCCATGCGAACTGACTGGCATTGAAAGTTTTCCACCCTCCCTCAAGGGAAGGCTAGTGGAGGTGCTCACGCACAACACCATTGTCATGTGGTACTGCAACTGTTGGGGTAGGTTGGAGTTGTGGTTTCTTTGTCAAGAGGCCTGTGTCTCTGAACATGGCTGAAACAACAGGGCATATCTCTGAACGCCAGAGCAGACGAACTCAGTCATCAATGCCTAGCTGATCGCAAATGTCTGCCCCACAGAGAGGTGGTGCACGGTCCCTTTCAACAGTGGGGTCAGCCGTGGTTGCATCTGTTTGCGTCTGCCAAGAATGCTCAATGTCAGATATTTTGCTCTCTGGAGTTTCCAAGGCGGCTCTGGTTTGGAGACTGGTTTTATCTTTTGTTGAGCATAGGCCTCCTATACACCTTTAAGCTCCTATCATGCCGCCTTCCCAGAGTTCTGTAGAAGATCAATAACGACTGGGTCTAAGTCAAGCTTGTGGCACCAGATTGGGCATGGAGACTTTGGTATCACGAGCTACTGAGTATGGCCATCGATCCTCCGATCAGGCTGCCTATTCAGAAGGATATTCTGTCACAGCCACGAGGAAGGATCCTTCACCCGAACCTGCCCAGTCTCCCCCTTCCAGCGTGGATATTTAGCGGCAGCAGTTGACCGCTTTTGACCTTCTTCCGAAGTCTGCCACATCATCTTGGCAGCCAGGAATCCCCCACCAAGACGTTATAAACCTGCTATTGTAAACAAATTGTGGCATGATGTGCCAAAAAAGACATTGATTCCCTTTCTGTCCCCTTTTCAGAAGTAATACTTTCATTCTTTCCCTTTGACCAGAAGGGCTGTCCTCTGGGCACACCATTCTTGATGTGTGCTTCTTTTGTGCCTCTCCATAATTGTCCTCTCTGAATTTCTTACAATTAAAACAGTCTTCTTTGTGTCTGTTACATCTGCCCAAACAGTGAGTGAGCTGCAGGCTTTGTCATCCAAGCTACCTTACTTGTCAGTGTATCCTGACAAACTGGTGCTTCGCACAAGCGCCTCTTTCCTCCCGAAAGTTGTCATCCATTTCAAATATCACGTTGGGGATGGTGCGTAGGAATTTGAAGCAAAAAACACTGCCCTTTGGGGTTCTTGCAAAGGAAGACAGCCGGCAACCCACTAAGAGGGCTACTGAGAGTACTGCCGGGCCACTCGAGGCGCTGACCCCCCAGGACTTGGCGTGCCTGACCTTAAAATGGCGGCGGCCTCTGCCTTAGTTTCCTCAGCAGCCTAAATGGCAGCCCCAGCTCCTTCTCTGGATTGTTTTATAATCCCCCCTCCTCTTTTGCCTCTGTCCTCTAGTGGGGACATGCTCTTCCACTACTTGACTATGCTACTGTAGCCTATGTATCTATTCAAAACTGTTTTTCCTGAATGCAGAGACCTGAGCTACATGGCCGATGCCCGGTGGAGTTGCTAGACAGCTGAGGAGATTGGCCCTGGTTTACCCTTCGACCGTCACTTACCCAGCCGGACATTGGGCACAGTCCTTCCTCATCTCCCTACTATGGCTCCTTCCTCCCTTCTTGTCCTACAAATTTTCACAACTTCGTTTTTGCTTACTGTACCTTACTACGCTATTGTAACTGATGTAACTTGTAACACGACGATCCTCTGGTAAAGCGCTCTGATACCTCCGAGTCTAGCCATCGCTATATGAAACTTTTTAGATGTATCTTGTAATGCAACAATCCTCTGGTAAAGCGCTCTGATACTGCTGGGTCTAGCCAGCGCTATATAAAACTTTCAAATCAACTCAAAACTGTTTTTCCTGAACTCTGAGACTTGAGTAACATGGCTGATGCCCAGTGGAGCTGCTATACAGCTATTGGGGAGATTGGCCCTGGTTTCCCCCTCGACTGACACCTACCCAGTGGACATTGGGCACAGTTCTTCCTCGTCTCCCTGCTATGACCCCTTCCTCCCTTCCCTCTTACGAATTCTCGCGACATTGTTTTTGTGTGCTGTAACTTACTACGCTCTTGTAACTGGTGTAACTTTTAACGCAACAATCCTAAATGTAAAGCGCTCTGATACCCTCTAGGGTCATGTTCGCGCTATATAAAACTTTATAAATAAATAAATAAAATGCCAATCCATCACACTGCCTACTTTTTACGTTCCTCCACATCCCTCTAAAGAAGAGAAGCAACTTCAACATGTGCACCGAAAAAGATTGTTGTGGTTCTGCCTTGACCACGCACAAGAGCTTTGTGGGGTATATTGGTGCGAAGAAAGGTCAGGCTGTTCAGAAGCGGACCATTTCCAGTTGGGTTGTGCTTTGCAATAAAATCTGCTACCCAGAAATATGTATAATTGTAACTGATTATTGTGCCATCCCAAAGTCATGTTTAATATCCGTAAGAGTTTTTCTTTTTGTCTCTAAGTCATGATATTGTATACTTGCACCACTGCTCTCAATAAAAAGAGTTATTAAAAAAAAAGATCTGCTATGCAGAGGCCAAGAAGAAACATCCTAAAGGCTTGCTAGCTCATTCCACTAGAGCTAAAGCTTCGACCTCTGTGTTAGCCCGTGGAGTTCCGGTCCTGGATATCTGCCAGGCAGCAACGTGGGCTTCCCTGCACACATTCACCAAACATTTCTGCCTTGACATTCAGGCCCGTACGTTTGGGCATTTCGTCTGTTCTCTCCTGCAGCACTTCCTTCTTTGAAAATTGGCCGCTGACCTTCCGGGGTGGGGTGGTATTGCTTGGGTATCTATTCTAAGGTAAGGAATCTGCGGCTAGAAGTCTCATATCAGATGAGCAAGTTGCTTACTTTCAGTAATGCCTTACCTGGTCGAGACTATATCTAGCCGCGGATTTCTTACCTACTCACCCATCTTCTCCGCTGTGTGAACAGATTTCTAGGGACAGGAATGCTTTCATTCAGGGCACTAGTTTCACACTAATAGTCTGTGTTCTTCATGGCGCTGCGCTTCTGGCGTGGAAGGTGGTAAAAAGAAACTGACGTCAGCGTGCCTGGGTGGCGCCTATATCGGTGCTGTGGATGACGCTGACAATGCATGCGGAGGTGACCGACACCACAACCAGCGCGTAGGGGTACTGCTTACGAAAAATCGCCCAGATCCAGTCTTACACCTTGGCAAATTCCGCAGGTAGGTATAGGGCTTGATTTAGAATTCAACTTACGGCTTACTCCATCACAACGGTGTGGGATATCCCATCCGCCGAAATATAAATCCCATAATATATCATGGAATTTATATTTTGGCGGACAGGATCTCCATCACCATTGTGGCGGAGTAACCAGTCTGCCGAGTTCTAAATCAGGCCCTTGGTCTCTACCAGATAAGACGTTACTGAAGGTAAGTCACTTGTTCTTCGGGACACAATATTCTGACATTCTGGTACCATACCAACTAACTCTAGACCAGCGTTTCCCAAACTATTAATCTTCGCATGCTGATTTTTGGTGGGTCAGGATAGTCTTTGAAGCACCAGCAAATGTGACAAGACAAACACAGAATTTAAAGGCACCTTTATTTAGTGCTTGGACTAAGGTTAAATATCTGGCTATCTCTTCTGACAAACTGCTGCTTAACATGCTAAAATATACCAAAAACCGATGGATGGAATGCTTGAATTAGCCTCAGCCATTGGTGATTACTCAGGCCGCATCCCACTCCATTGTTATTTTGTACATCTGGTCACCTCAGTTTGGTCCCAGCCATCTGCAAATCAGTCTTGACCTTGCTCCAGTCGGAGCAGTCCAGCCCAAACTGCCAAGACAGGTCCTTCCTGAATCGAAACTCGAGAAACCCAGGGCTGGTTTCGCCCTTGTTAAGGGGTCAATAACTGGGTACTACTTGGTTCCAGTGACATAGTGTGCACAGGACCCAGGTTTTGGCATATCCATCCCACTATAAGGGTGATAAAGGTGAAGCTAGGCAGTTCGGGCTGCACTGTTCCCATTGGGACAGGGTCAAGACTGATTTGCATATGGCTGGGTCCAAACTGAGGTGGCATGGTGGGTGAAAAATAATGGACTGAAATGCAGCCCAGAGCGATTTCCAGAAGCTGAGAATAATTCAACAATTCCATCCACCACCTTGTTTTTCCAGTATTCTTTTAACATGGGCATTCATATTTACTATTCTTTTTTCGGACCGCAAAATAAGAGGAGGTTTTAAAGGGAATTATGTGACAATCTCTTTGAAGTACAAGGAGTGTGAAAGGAAAGGCTACCGGTTCTCTTTCTTTTGCATTACACAACAAAATTAAAATGCCTATCCCTTGCTCATGGTCTTTTCCAGAATTCTATCCACATTCCCTTTTCTAAATACATTGATGCGTTTTATACTTTTATTTTTTAAAGGGAATATTTGAAACACTAGTGTGGCAAATTCTGCCACCAATATGCTAGTTGGGTGGATTTCAGTTTGCTACAGATTTCTGTTAACAAGACTGCCTATATCAGTAAATCGTAAACATAGAATGCTCACTGAAATGGATATTTCTAAATATATATGCAGTGTGAAGACCGAAGTGTGTGCCCTTCTACTTAGATAGTCCAGAATCTAAGGAAATGAAATTAGGTTGATTAAATCAGTGAACTGCACCCATGATGGAATTATTTGACAGTAAGACTCAATAAATAATGCAATACTTGCTTTCTGCTGCTTTAAACTACAGCCCGCCTCTTATTACACTATCATGTTTATTTACAGGTGGACATTATATGTGGAGACCATTTGTTGGAGCATTACCAGACTTTGAGGGAAATCCTCATTGCAATTGGCGATACTGCAATACAGGTAATAATGGTCTTAACGTTATTTTGCCTCACGTAATTTCAATGAAATGTAAAACCGAAGCAATGACCACATAAAACAATGGTTGAAAACCATTCCTCCTTTCCAGTGCTCTAGAAAATAAAATAATTTTCATTGGCAGTGATTTGTGTTTAGCCATAGTGGGCCTAATGTCTGTGTACTTGTGCCTCGTGTAGTATGTTCCATGGTCCCTGTCTACAATAATACACATGAGTTAATAGCAGTGTTTTTGGTTCATTCAAAGCCTTTCCTCCCAGATTACCACTTCAGAACAGCAATCAAGGCGCTATGGTTACCTCACCATGACGGACGCACTGCTCCTCTGGCTAGGAGAAACCCACCTTTCTCTTCTTAAATGGATTCTTCGTGTAGCTGCTTGAATCATCAAAGGTTTTGGAAATTTGACAGGATAACCCTAACCCTCAGAGAGCTCTTCTGTTATCCCCTTCAAAAACTGGGCATAACATACAATCTGTGGCAGCCCACTTTATCTGGTATCCAAGATTAAGATGTCCAGAAATCTATGACAGACGAATAAGTAGCAACATCATAAGACTAAGTGCTAGGAAAAGTAGAAAGAGAAGAAAAGATGCCAGACCTTTCCATGTTATGCACTTAGAGTGTGAAACTTTATGCCTGTCTGAATCCGAGAAATGCCATCTATCCCCACTTCAGGAAAAATTCAAGGCAGTACTCTTCATGCAACACTTCATCATGGCAGAAACTCCCACTGCTGAACAGTTCTAGAAATGAAACTCCTCTCCACCCCTGCTTCTGCTTTGCTCATCCAGTAGTTCTCTCAATCCAACACTTATTTTCTTAGATCCCTCAAGTTGCTGCCAGCCTTTGAATTGTCCCTTTTGTATCCCCTCCTACTGCTGTTCAGTGCTCCGTTCCTTTATAGTCTTGCTGGCATTGCTTAAGGCTGCATCCATACCTTCAAGTTTTTCCAGCCATCATTTTTTTACTGAAAAAGTTCGTTCCATTCAAGGCTAACTAAAACCGAACACAATCACATACTAATTCATTCTTCACATAAACTGCAATAGACCATCTTTATCTAAGGAATGAATCTGACATGACACTGGATAGATTGAAAATATTTGTTTTGTAGCATGTGTGGCTGTAGATTCCCGTTCTAAGTATACTGATCATCTTCTTATCACCATGAACATCGCCTCGCTTTATACAAGCATTGAACACAAGGATGGCATCAGAGCGGTAAAGCATTTTCTTGATCAGAGACCTATTGAATTTCACTGCCATAATATGATGCTTCTATCCATGATAGAAATATGCTTGAACAATAATGTATTTCTATTTAATAATGAGGTGTTTAAACAACAAAGAGGGGTGGCGATGGGGGCATGTTTTTCCCCCACCTATGCGGGACTCCACGTGGGGTGGTGGGAGGAACATGTCCTCAAAGCAACCCACAAACCATGGTGGGATAGGAATATCATCGAATACTGGTGGTATATAGATGATATTTTCATCATATGGCGTGGTAGTGTTGTTGAAGCTGAAACATTTGTCAAGAACATCAATGACAACTGTCTGAATCTTCAATTTTCAGCAGAAATCAGTAGGGATGTGGCTACATTCCTAGATGTGCATGTTAAAATCATCGATGGTAAAATCACCACAGGTTTATTCAGAAAAACTACCTCAGGAAACACTATCCTTCATGCACACAGCTTCCACCCAAGACACACTATAGCTGCCATCCCATATGGTGAATTTTTAAGAATGCATTGATCATGCAGTACCACAGAAATAAGAGACCATCATCAGGAGGAATGTAGACGTCGTCTCCTAGTCAGGGGCTATGATGATAAAAAACTACTGTCCAGCATGGAAAAAGCCAACAGAATGGACAGACAGACACTCCTGGATCCCCTTAGATCTAGAATCAATGTTACTCATTCAGAAACTCAGGATGGTAATACCATACGTTTAATAACGGGGTATAGCCGCCAGGCCAAAGCAATTACTTAACTTATTAAGCGCGAATGGCCAATTGTCCTGACTGATAACATTCTCAGAGACATTATGCCACAATCCCCTACTGTCACCTTCAAAAGGGCATACTCAATGCGTAACAACTTAGTTAAGAATAGCCCAGAAACACCAGCTGACAATTGGCTATCTCCACGTAAAGGATTTTTTCGCTGCATTAGTTGTAGAGCATGTAAATTCGGTGTTAATACAAAATCTTTCCCAACACCGTTTGACACTCAACCTATCATGCTCAAATCCCACTACACTTGCCGCACTGAGTTAGCGGTCTATATATTACAATGCAGCTGTAACCTCATATACGTAGGGAGTACTAAAGGGGCGGTTTATTTACGTATTCTCCAGCATTTACGGGCAATAGTAAATGCGGATTCCGCCTACCCAGTTGCTAGGCATTTTCAAGCTGTTCACAATCAAAACCTAAACCATCTAAAATACTTTGTGATCGATGCTATAATCCCCAACAAGAAGGGAGGAGACAACGAAAAACGTCTAAGACAACTGGAGTCAAAGTATATTGTCATGCTTAACAGTAAGCACCCTGGGGGTTTGAACATAGGGGAAGATTTGCGCAATTTCTTATAGTTACCATTATATGTTTAGCTTAGCCCTGGGTATGTATCTGATCTAGAGTTTCTGTGTAAGCGGTGAACGTTAATCAATATGGTTGACTGGAATTCCGTAGGGTAGGCTGACACCTACCGATATGTATAACTAGAGTACATGGTTTTCAAATGGATTTGTCCACATAATTCCTGATTTTCCTTTTCCTTATCAGTTGTTTTGGTACTGTCCAGTGTAGCCTGAGTATGATAAAAATCATAATGTATAGAAGTTAAAGAATTAACTTAGGCATATAGATCCTTTTGTAACATTTATACTACACATTCACACTTCAGCACTTTATTATTTTTTAACGCACAGCTTTACGGCTCTCATGGTATTTATATGAGAAGCTCCGTTTTTAAGCCTTCACTTTTCAATTGGAGTGTCCCATTACTAACACTTGAACATCCACGTGTTTCATAAATGTTGAGTTGGGCTCTTTTCTTGGTAAACACACAATTGGCGGACCACTGTGGAGCTATATTGTTGGCTAATTTCTATACCTTTGGCCACATTACTACAATGCCCCACGTGTCTTAATCTAGTTAGAGTTATCTTTTTCAAACATCTCATATTAGGTACCAAGGGGTACAGTGTAATTATGGAGTTATAACTCGAATGGCGATTTATTACATTCTCTGTTCTGAAAACCCCCAAATCAATTTAACCCAATTGATTTTCCAGTGAAGAATATAAATACATTTTGTTGTGTGGTTCCTAACGTATTTGTACGGACATTCGCCCACTCACCATGAATTAATAAGTAATAACATCTCGTTTTATATATAGATTGCATCGAGTCGATTGACAAACAAACATGAAAATAAATTCATTTCCATTTTTTGTGTTCATATCGCAATGAAACATACAACACTAGCGCGCTGTGCATTTGTGCATCTAATTGATACATTGCGCTAACATTCCCAAAAATTTGTTTGAATTGCATATGTATATATTTGTACAATGTTTCTAATGGTATATTTATGTTTGGATTGTCAAGAGTGCCATAACGTTCTTCCTTTGCAAACATGTCAATATTATTTGTGTTGTGATAAGTTTCGATTTGAATACATTCAATGCAACAGATTTAATTTATTTGTGAGATGGTTAAAGTGCACATTATATTCCACCTTACACCACTACAAAATGGCGCCCGCAAATTGGGTTTGGTATGTGACTTTACATGTGAATCCACCATCTATGTTTAGTTTTTGGTTTAAGCGCGAAATTCAAATGTGCACTTATTTTGTATATATGTGTGACCTCCACTTCACTCGCTCATCAGTGAGCAAGGACTGGCGCCACCTTCACCATTTGTTGGCAATAAATCTTTTTGCAAAGAAGTCTGGCTTGCGGTGATCATTTAAGGAGTCTGTGAACGTGATTGCTGGCTGACGGCTGCCGCCGGCAACGTGTTGGAATATATATATATATATATATATATATATATATATATATATATATATATATATATATCTTTTGAGCATCTACAACCGGCGGCGGCATCCTTTGAAAAAGGTGAATGGGTATGTAAAACAGACCTTTTTTCTCGTGTGGTCCAGTAAGACGACGTGCCCTTTGATCGGGAGCAGCGGCGGTGTTACATGAGAAAAGCACGGAAGAATATAGGAGGTGACCTATTTCTTCAAAATAAGCCATATGCAAGCAAGTTTCGTGTGCGTGCCTTTCCGAGCAGGATATATATAAATATATATATATATTTTTTTTATATTACTGCTGGCGGTCACCAGTAGGTAGTTCTAGTTGAGAGGAAAATTATTATTATTTTTTTTTACTTGCCTATATCTTTGGCGCTGTTGTCAAATCTTTAAGTCATTTTCCCCAAAAATTCTTTTTAATCTCATTTCCTTCCACCTTAAGCAAAACAAAAGGAAAGAAAACAAGCAAGCTAACATTCAGCGTCTTAGTTTGCGGTTTGTCTTGGATCGGCACTTGGGATCTGTGTGTCTGGAAGGCGTAGGAGTCTAAGAAACCGAGGGTGTGTAAGCTCCCGGAATTCCGAGACAAGTAAGGTGAGGAAGGGTCGCCACCGCTCAGGGAATTCAGACCCTCTACCAGCCAGGGTAAGTGTGAGTTTCTCCATGCCCAACACTGACCACAATCGCTGAAGCCAGCCGGTATGTGTCGGAAGTTGGGTAGAGCGCCAGTGGATCACAATGTTTTGCGTCGCCGCTCCTAGAGATATAACAATCAACCAGCCTTTCCGTGACTTAAGTGGGTATGTCAGTGGATTGGGTAGGCCTAGGAGGATGTAGGCAGGGAAACGTGGGATTTGTGTCTCAAAATGGAGATCTACCTCATCAAGAACTTGGGTCCAGTATGGTTGTAGACAAGTACAGCTCCAGAGGACCTGCTCTAAGGTACCCTACTCCCCGCATTCCCTCCAGCATAGCTTGCTCATGCGTGGGTCAAAGCAGTGTATGCACTCTGGCGTGTAGTACCAGTAAGTGGCAATCTTGGTCAGGGTGTCGGTGAGGCCCATGTGGTACGCGGACTGTCTTGCCCTATGGTAGATACTCTCCCATTCTTTGTGACTCCGTGTTCTCCCTAGGTCCCTTTTCCATCGTGAGCGACCCGCATTATGTGTATATGTGGTGGTTGAGAGGAGCATTTTATAGAGATCGGATATGATTTTCTTGTCGGAGGTGCGTGTTACGAGCCACTTCTCGTATGGGGTCAGAAGGCGCTTTGCCTGTGGTCTAACATTTGGGTGCATGCAACGCCCAGTGTCTAACTTGTAGATATGGCAAGAGCTCTTGTTCCGTGAGGCCATAGTCCTCCTTGAGCTGTGGGAATGGAATTATGCCGTCTAAATCGAAGAGGTGGCCCAATGACCTACAGGGAGAAGAGCGCCACGTCCTAAATGCATGCGCCATTGTTCCAGGCTGAAACTCTGGGTTATCGAATATTGCGTAAGGGGTGACGGTAGGGTGGACAGCTGATTGGAGACATTTGTGCGGTCCCAGGAATCCATTATAGTGCAGGGCACCCCCTGTAGGTGCCTACCTGCCACCGACTGATCCTGGAACAGCCAGTGTTTTTCAGATTCCAGGCGGTGCCACTCTACCAGGTATCTGAGTTGGGCAGCGTGGCAGTATAGCTGAAGGTCGGGTACGCCCACTCCCCCCCCCTCTCCGGTGGGAGAACCGCAATCTGATGGCGGAATCATGGTTTGCGCGCATGCCAGATAAAGTGCGACAGGTCTGCCTGAGTCTGCTGGATTCAGCTCCTTGGGGGCGGAGGTGAAGGGTCTGTAAGAGGTATAGGATTTGAGGGAGGATGGTCATTTCAGTGGCTGCAATCCGTCCTAGCCATGATATTGTGCAGTGCTTCCACCTAATTAACGCCCCATGTATACGAGTGAGAAGATTTGTATGGTTAATCTCAGTGGTAGCCTGTATAGTGGGAGCCAAGTGTACTTCAAGATAGTGAATCGCATCTGAGCCTATACCACGGTGTGTTTCTCCTGCAGATGGGCGAGGGTGTGCAGTGAAAGGGAGATGTCGAGGGCTAAAGATTTGTCCATATTTATTTTAAATCCCGATCCTTGTGCAAAGCAGTGTAGTTCAATAAAAAGGGCGCGCAGGGCCATGATCGGATTGGAGAGAGACAGTAGGATGTCATCTGCATAAAGGCTTACTGTGTGGACATCCCTCCCGAATTTGATCCCAGATATAAGGGGATGCTTTCAAAATCTACGCGCTAAGGGTTCCATATAAAGCGCAATGAGGAGGGGTGACAGAGGGCACCCCTGCCTAGTGCCCCTCCCAATAGGAAACAGAGTGGATGTATGGCCATTAACCCGCACTGTGTCCATGGGGAAGCGGTAGCAATTTAAAATCCAAGTCTGCAGCTTCTCACCAAAGCCAGCCGCCATCAGAACCATCTCAAGATAGGGCCAGTGCACCCTATCGAATGCTTTCTCCACATCAATGGCCAGGAGCATGTATTCTCCCTGGGTGCAGAATGCTTGTTCGATCAGGTGTAAAAAGCGTTTGGTGTTGTCGCTGGTTTGCCTCTGTGGGATGAAACCCACCTGATCTGGTTCAATCAGCTGAGCCATGTAGGGGGCTAAGCGGGCCGCTATGATACTAGTGTATATCTTAATATCTATATTTAATAGAGAGATAGGCCTATATGCGCTACAGACTGTCTTATCTTTCCCCGGTTTCGGGATAACAACTATTGCTGCTTCCAGCATTTCCCCTGGGATGGCTCCCGTTTCTTCGAAAGTATTTAACAAAGCGGTCAGGATAGGGGCCAGCTGGCTGCAGAATGCCTTATAGAAGGCAGCCATGTAGCCATCCGGGCCAGGTGATTTGCCCAGTTTGAGGCGCGAGATCGCAGAGATAACCTCCTCCACCTGTATAGCCATGTCAAGATGATCAGCCTGAGCTTTTGATAAGGAAGGCACTATTCGGGGTATCCAGAGAATCCCTCATATAAAGGTCAGCGTAAAAATCTCGGAA
Organism: Lissotriton vulgaris; assembly: GCF_964263255.1. Taxonomy (NCBI): domain Eukaryota; kingdom Metazoa; phylum Chordata; class Amphibia; order Caudata; family Salamandridae; genus Lissotriton; species Lissotriton vulgaris. The sequence continues at coordinate 1,058,067,420 of NC_141693.1, read as the reverse complement.
CGTTTCCGCGATGACTGCGTCGTCAAATACCGACTCACCCCTCGGTGTCTGAATAGTGTGAACACCCTGCCTCTGCCTGGCTTCCCGTAGTTTGTTGGCCAAGAGCCGGCTGCATCTATCCCCCCATGTAATAGGAGTGACAAAGCCTGAGGGCGCATACTCGGCTTTACCCTGGTCCAGGTCAGCAAGGTGTTTGCGCTCAACACATAGCTGACGGCAGGCACGGGATGCACCGGTACGTTGGTGCATCTGTTCAAGTTCAGAGACCCTCTGGGTGAGCTCTGCCTGTTTGCGGCTTCTCTCTTTGTTGTGAGCTGAGAATATAGCTATAAATATCCCCCGTATGACAGCTTTCAATGCCCCCCATTGTGTCGCTGGTGATGTATCAGGTGTAGCGTTAATAGTGACGAAGTCTGAAATGGCCTTCCGGACCTGCTCTTAACAGATGTGTGGTGTAGCAGTGTGTCCCAGAGGCGCCAGTGTCTGAGAGGTCGTGCAGTGGTGGCAATTGGAAGGTGGCCAAGACTGGTGAATGGTCAGAGAGGGAAGCTGTCAGAATTTCTGTTCTTAGTGCATGGACCTGAAGGGAGGAGGAGCTGAGAAATTAGTCTAATCGCGCATAGGTTTTTTTGTGCCCCAGAATAAAAGGTGTAGCTGCGAGTGCGCGGATGAAAATGGTGCCAGAGGTCTTGCATCCACAGGTCTTGGAGGTGGGCTCGCCCTGTGGGCGCAAGTATCCCTGCTAGATGTGTCATTATAAAAGACCATAATTAGGTCTCCACCCAGTAATAGGTGACGATCTGCAGTTGCGGCCGCTTCCTGAAGCGCGTGAAGGAGGAATCTATTTTGTCCGTCATTAGGTGCATAGGTAGAGCCTACAGTGAAAATCACCCCACCCAGAGAGAACTGATGTGTGAGCAGTCGGCCCTTAATCTCTGCCTCCCTCTGGAGAACTCTGCCAGCAAAGGAACGGGAGACCAGGATGGCCACCCCGGCTGACTTGGATGTGTTAGAGGAGAACATCTGTGTTGGGAAGGCCCTGGATTTCAACCTATGGTAATCTTTAGAGAGAAGGTGTGTCTCCTGCAGGAGGCATGTGTCCGCCTTGGATTGCTCCAAGTAATTAAGGACCGCCCTACGCTTGATTGGGTTGTTCAGAACCCTCACATTGAACGTGAGGACTTTAAGTGTGGCATGTGGCATCAGGGGGCAATGGTCGGGCCGGGACGCTGTGTGTGTTATAAGTCATGGCAACGCGCAAATCTCGGCGTGGCAACCCAAGGATGTAGGAGCTGAGAGAATGCGAACACGCAACAGAAGGAGGTGGACGAGGGAACCCAGAACTAATTTAAAAAAACAGATTTACAGTCAACAGAAGAGTCTCAACCATAACAAGGGAGAAGGAAACGGGGACAGGAAGAAAGTTCCACGGATAATGTCCGCCATCCCGGAACGTCCAGGAGGTCGCTAGAGTGGGACTGGTAGTGTGACCAAGAGGTGGGGTCCGGCTCCCCCCGCCGCCTACCAAAGTCATAGAGTCAGTTTCAGGGAGGCGTAGTCTGGTCGATCACTCGGCAGACTGGTTTGTCTCCGCCAGGGCCACTGCCGGCGAAGCTATAGCATCTTGCTGGCCCCTCACGATGTCCGTCTTGTTCGGTTTATGGCCCGTCGGCGTCGACTCTGGCGCTGCCACCCGGAGGGTGAGATCTCGGGCCCCGAGTTGGTGCTCTGATTATCATCCTCCTAGCTAGGAATTGCTAGGCCCAGTAGCCGGCACGAGCACATCTGGTGGAGTTTGCCGTTGAACCTGAATATAAGGCAAAATGGGTGGCCCCACGAGTACTGGATGCCTTGTTGCCGGAGGTGTTCTGTCACAGAGCGGATCTATCGACGGCGCTGCAGGGTGATCAAGGTTAAGTCTTGGTAGAGCACCAGAGAGTGACCTTTGTAGGAGATAGGATGGAGGGATCTCGCCTTCAGGTTTTAAAGTCTTGTACACACACTAGGATATCTGCAGGTGGGGCGTTGGGCGCATGTGGAGGACATACTCGATGTGCTCTATCGAGAGCGATCTCTGTGCTGTCCAGAACTGCCAAGATATGGCGGAATAGGCCCACCATGAAGGCGAAGAGGTCTTTGGTGTCATCTGATGTCTTCACGCCTCGAATCCTGATGTTGTGTCTGCGCGACCTGTTTTCTAAGTCCTCGCGGTGTACCTAAGTATCCAGTTGCTGATCCTGAAGGCAAATTATCTCCTGTTAGAGCATAGTGATTTCGGTAGCTGTGGTATTGCTTTTTTCTTCAAGTTTTGCAACACGTTCCCCCACTTCGTCGACATCCTTCCAGATCTCTTTTATTTCAGCTTTGAGATCCACTTTCATGGTTTGCAGATCGGTTCTAAGAGTATTGAAAAGTGATTCTAAGAACGCCTTAGTGATGGGCTCATCGCCGTTGCTGGGAGATTGCTGCAGGTTCCCCATTTTGGGTGACGTAGTCGCTATGTTGGGGATGGAGTGTGCTCTATCAAAGATGTGTTTCAGGGGCTTCTGTTTCTTTGTCCTGGATGAGGACATACTCATACGAGCACTTATGTGTGATCCGCCCCGGTGGGTGCACCGTGGGCTGTAGAGAAGTGGCCAGGTAGTCCTACCAGCAATGGTGAGTCCGGACGGTTCCTTTCTTCTGTCGTAGGGTCAGGCCAGGCCCTGTGCACCTCCAGGCAGAGACCCACCGCATTCCGCAGGTCCAAAAGCAAGAATGCGCTTGGCACGTAGTGGCGTCGCCACTGATACGATGCAGCCCAGTGCCGAGGAGTCCCCCATCCAGGGATAGCTAGAGCAGTCCGCAAGGGCCCCCCCCTAGTATATCCTACTGTCCGTCACGCACCTCCTGTCACGCTCAGTCATGGAGTGTCTTCACTGTCCTTCCTCTGAGTACGTGCCCACCGAGGACCAGCCCAGGGCACAGAGCACGTGGTGCGAGCCATCAGCCGCAGCTGTGCGCGACCGCGCGTCCTCGGGGAGCTGGGTTGGGCCACCGCCCTGTTGAATTGGGAATTGGCGCTGATGCTTGCAAAATGATCCCTGCGGCTCGGGCTAGCCACGTTAATGCGTGTCCGTCCTTGTCCAGGAGCACCCGCTGCACAGTGTGACCTCGCTAGTCATTCGTCCAGTGCCACCAGGCGTTTCAGCAGAGCGGGACGTCCCGCAGCCTCAGCGCTGCAGCCAGCCTCCCGCACCGCTCCACGGTGCCTGTGCTCAGCCTCTCAATGTCTCTTGCGCGGGTCCGCCCACTCTGTGTCCCGCTCTGCCCACAGCCGCCTACCGTCTCCGAGAATCTAGGTCGGGGATTCTGCCGTGTTCCACGCATCGCGGAGGTCTAGCGCCAGTAGTGAAAAAGGCTCCCGCCTTTTGGTGCTGCTGCAGCTTCCAAATGGTCTCTGTTCCCTGCGCTCGCCTGGGCCGTGCACCCACTTCTTGCAGATGTTAAAGTGTGTGCTTTCTCAGGCCCCTAGCCTTGCTGTGTGCTGCCTCGCAGGAGTTCCATCACCGCCGGCCCCCTGGTTGCTCTGCTGATCTTCTCCCCCCACCTTGGGCTATGGAGGCCAGGCATGGTTGCCGCCCCAGGTATTCGTGACATCCCTGTGTCGGAGCCGCTGCAACTGGTGCGGGAACGGGACTCTCATCTCTGCACCGCTGAGCGCGGTGGGGACAGCTGCTGGTCTCGGGACCTCCGATATGCTCATGGCGGTGCACCGCTGCCGAGCCGCCCGCTCTCTGCATCGTCCGGTGCTGGGAATCCCAGGGTAAACGGTGAAGCAGTCCGGGCACGACGAGCGGTTGTCTCGCTCGCACCACGGATCGAGCGGTTGTCTCGCTCGCACTACGGATCGTCCAGCAGAGGCCTCTACGCTGAAAGCTGGCCTTGACGGTCGCCGATGTGGCGGGTCCCTACTTCCAGGCCTCTTCCGCTACTTGGATCTTGTGAGTTAGGCCGCCGTCTCCCGGCCCGCCTCCGCCACTAATATTCGGTGTCCACAGACGCCTGCCAAGGGCATCAGGAGCAACGATGTTACGGGGATGTCCTCCGGAGGGGTAATCAGTTTTCAAAACCCTCTTAGAGGCTGTACGAAGCTAATTACGGCGGGCGTCGAGACGGAGCTTCGCAGATTGCGTCCTACCTCGCCACCATCTTGGCCATGCCCCCTCCTAAAACATTTTTTAAACATTTTGCTGAAAATTTACGGTAGATCTACGAATCCCCTGCAACATTATTTTTATTAAGCACCATAAGAAAATAAACCCCTGGAGCTTTCCAGGGCCCGGGGGTGGTGCATACTTTTTAGGAGGATGAGCGCATGTGACCTCGGTCCCTGAGCATTCTTCAGGCCTAGGGACCCATGCCCTAGGGGCCGAATAAAATAATAAGGGGAGAGGGGTGCGCAGCCCCCTTTCTGAGAATTTTCAGGCCCCGGGTGCCCCATCCCCAGGGCCGATTTTAATTTTGGAGAGGGGGCACGTGGGCCTCCTCCCATAGCCTGTTCAGACCAACGATATGGGGTATACTCTGCATTGTCCCGAGGAGCCCACTTCAGGACACTGTGGTTCCCTACCCAGGAAAGTGCGGGCATACCCTGCCTTCACTCTCCCTAGCAGGGAACAAAACTTTGCTCCGACCCGGTGGGTATTTGTGCATGGAGGGGACAAAACCCATGAACATTACATGATAGTCCACAAACACCTTCTTCAGATACTCGAAAGCGCTTACCCTAGATATTAAGTAAACACCAATGACGCCACTTGCGCTGTAGCTCAGTTACAGACCTAAAACAAGCATTTTCAATTCAATGGTCTAGTCACTCTGCACTCCCTAGTCACTCTGCACTCCCTAGTCACTCTGCACTCCCTAGTCACTCTGCACTCTCTAGTCACTCTGCACTCTCTAGTCACTCTGCACTTCCTAGTCCCTATGCACTCCCTAGTCACACATGCACACTTAGAGCCACACACTCCTCCCAGAGCTACACACACCTCCCCCCAGAGCCACACACATCCCACCCCAGAGCCACACACACACCATCCCAGAGCCACACACACATACACAAATTCAAATTCAAAATTCCTTTATTCGACTGTATGCAATGCAGTCATCAAAGTACATTAAAAAAGCATATATATACATAACTGTATTAAAAAGACATTTCATCAAGAGCAAGAAATCACAGAAGAGCATATAATTTCTAAAACAAATATGGGTATACTGTTTATCAAGAGACATATTTCCGGGGGAAGAGTGATTAAAATAGCGGTTAACCTTCCATACTTTTTCTGAATTTCAGGGCTGTTTTCAGGAAGTTACATAAAAACAAAGTGCTTTCACAGTGCAGCATTTGAAGATATAGTAATGCAGGCCTTATTTGCACAAAGTTCAGCTGTTTAAAAAGGGGTTTTAAAAACATTTTCCGTGGTATCCTATAGTAGGAGCATATAAATAAAAAGTGAGCCAGATCTTGCGGAGACTTACTGTCGCAGCCGCAAGCTGGCAACACTTGTCCCCTATGGGCCCCACTAGGCACAGCTAGCATCAAGTGAAATAAATCAAAGCGAAATCTGGACAGCAGAAAACGCTCATATCTAGAGATGGGCCAGGATAGGTAGGGTTCAATTTGCAAACATGATTTTGTTAAGACATGCCTCCTCACACTACCCTTTTTCAGCTCTGACTCTTCCCTAGCAAGCTGTCGATTCAACAGGAAGGTGTCCTTCACATACGTTACATCATGTTTGGTTACTTGCTGTGGTACTAGGAAAAGTTCCAACCGACCCAGATCTTGAAGGCAGTTTCTGATATATCTCAACCATGGTATCTTAAATTTCCCTTCCCAGTTGAGTGCTTCAAGAAGGATATTTTGAGTAAATGGTATTTCATCGTTCAACCAGCAGTTTAGCCAACACAACAAGGGGTTTACAGCGATCTTGTCCCCTAAGTAAGGCATACCCAATTCCTCGTGAATAGAAAAATTGGCTGTGCCTTTGGGTAGACATAATACTTGTTTTAGGAAGTTGTTTTCGATTGTTACAAGGTCGCCCACGGGGACAAAGCCCCAAAGATCGCTCCCGTAACAGGCCACAGCGATGCTTTTAGCTTGGTACAGTTTCAATAAAGCAACCACTGGTGTATTTCCCATTTTACGCGCAAAATCAGTTATTGCAGCATTAGTCCTTGATATTTCTCCCTTCTTCTTTCTTACTGCTGGACCCCATGACAGTTTGTGGTCAAGCAATACACCGAGGTATGAAAAAGTCTTGGTTATTGGTATTTGTTCCCCGTTGACATGGAAGGGATAAGACTTTTTTGAACCAGATCCTAACTTCATAACAAATGATTTAGTATTGTTGATGCTCAGGCCCCGTGATTTCATAAATTGGAAAAAAGAGTCAAGTAATATTTGGAGGCCTATTGCAGTTCTGGAGATAAGGACGGCGTTGTCTGCATAAAGCAGAACAGGTACGCCCTTTCTCCCTATGTGTGGATAATCAGTTTTTGTTTTTAAAAGGTGCTCCTCAAGACCATTAATATATAAATTAAAAAGAAATGGCGCTAAAATACAGCCCTGCCTAACCCCCCGGTTTATCTTAAAATCTCTAGTGACTTTCAGGTCTTTGGTATAACGAACATTTTCTCGCGTGTCACTATGGAGGTCGGCTAAAAAGTTAATCAGATTCTTCTCAACCCCCATTTTTAATAGGACATCCCAGAGTTTATTCCTATCTACACAATCAAAGGCCGATGAAAGGTCCATAAAAGCCATGTATATAGTTCCATTTCTAGCCAAAGTATACTTGCCACTGATTAAGTATAGATTCAGGCATTGAGTTATTGTTGAGTGCCATGGTCTGAACCCGTATTGAACGGGCGACATTACGTTGTTGTTTTTTGCCCACGTGGTCAACCTATTTAAAATTATTCCTCCCACTACTTTGGCAACTGAGTTTATCAGGGAAATGGGTCTGTAACATGCTGCATTGCTTCTGTCCCCCTTCTTATAAACGGGTACTATAGTTGAGGCCCCCCAGGACTTTGGGCTCCCAATTGCAACACCAGCATTGACAACCGCGGTGAGGATTGGGGCCCAAAGTGAGATGTTTGATTTAAATAAATCTGGGGGAAGGCCATCTGGGCCCGGGGCCTTGTTACTGGTTAAGCTGCGGATCCCCATTTCGACTTCTTTAACTGTGAAATGCAGGGATGCTTCTTCTGGAAATGTAGTTTCTTGTATCATCTGTAGATCATCGCTCTTGAAGATTAAGCTAAAATGGGTAACCCACTCATTCTCAGGTATATTAGTTCCAAGGCTGGCAGCATTGGGGTCATCGAACATCGGCTTGTTAATTATGCTCCAAAACTTGGAACTGTTACTCAGGGTTGATGGGTCAAGCAAAGACTCCCAGATATTTGCTTTTATGTCCTTTTTGCGGGATGCCAAGGTTGATTTATATTTAGATTGCAAAATGTTGATATGTGCGGAATCCCTTGGCTTTTTCTTGAGAGCCATTTTCAAATTTCGACTAGCTGCTGAACATGCATGGTCAAACCATCTTGGTTGATAAACAGTTGGGCCTTTCATTGGAGCAGATAGCAGTTGATCAATCCTTTGAACTACAACAGCAAAGGCAGATAAAATAGATTCAGGTGGTATGGATTCAGAGACACAAGGATTAAGTTCCTGTATGCAGCTCATTTTAACAGACTTGTACAAAGTATCACTGTTTATCATGGACCATTTCAAACGACGATTTCTGTTGATCAGTTTTAAAGCACCCGCGTCTTTATAATTTTTTCGTAATTCAAAAAGGCCCTCTCCTAGTTCAACTGAGATTGGGTTGTGGTCACTAAAGATGCTTTCGTGTATTTTGAAGTTTACGGCTAAATTTGCCAGATCAACGGAGAGAAGAATATGGTCTATGAAAGAACCGTGCTCAGAGCCTTTATAAGTTGGTACTTCAAAAATAAAGGAGTCATCTTTCAAGGACATAGCGACACTCAGGTTCAGGTCATCTGTTAAGTTATTCACATTGGTACCTCGCGGACAATGAGCAAAATGAAGTCCTGACCTATTCCCACATCCCAAAGAGTCCAGGGTTGTCTCGGTTGGATTTCCACAGATATGTGCATTGAAATCACCAAGGATTATTTTATTCCGTGGGAATTTTACCAAGTTGTCTCGCAAGTAATTGTGGAGCTTGATGATATTGCACTCTCCTGATGATGTTACTGAATTGTAAAAATTGACCAAGGTTAGTGCTTTTTTTCCCTTCCTAACCTCCAGGACCTGAATGTTCCTGTTGTCCGTTTGTTTAGTTTTAACCTGGGAGATGAGGGAGAGGCTGATGAATATTGCCAAACCCCCCTTTGATCTGCCACTGGGCGATGGAGTTGCTGGGACAAAGAAACTCTGAAACCCCTCAATGAAGACATTATTATCTGTGAGCCACGTTTCCTGAAAACACAGTATAGCAAATTTCCTGATAAATTCCATCCACGTCTGGTCATTTACTTTTGCGGCCAGTCCTGCAATATTCCACGATAAGATGTTTATGGTGTTAAGTACATTGTGGTCATTCCGTAGCTCTTGAGTTGTATTAGGAAACAGGTGCGGGTTTTGATTAAATCGACTTGTTACAACTGCTGGTTGATTTCTGGTGCTATGTAGCAGGTTATCGGCTATGGTAGAAGAAGAGCTACCTTCTTCGAGAGTGGAGAGAGTAGGTGCAATTTGTGTGGAGAAATTCTCAAGGAAATGTGTTACGGTCTCTGTTGTATTGATATCTAGTGCCACTCTTGGGAGGGCTAAGGTACTTGTTGGTTTATCTGTACTTATTATGTTAGTTTGTTCCTTGCAATTTGACAGGTCAGGTAAAGTACTAGGGGGCAGGACAGATGTCAGTCAGTCCACCTCGTCCAAATAGTCATAAGAGTACAGGGCATCATATCTATTTGATGTTGGGACCTCATATTGATTTTGAAACAAGTAAGGATATACATAATCTCGTTTATGTGTATATTGTGCGGGTTCCATTCTCTCGTACATTATTTGAGGAGGGTGGTTGTGTGATCTACCTTCCCAGGATTGTGCATGTCTTTGTTGTTCGAAGTCTAAGGTCATCCCCTGACTGGGAGTGAAAGGGGGTGCCCATGGTTGAGGATGGGCTTGAGGTTCCAGAGACCCCTCGGGGCCATGGTAAGGTTGGAAATTTTTACTTTGCCCGTTTGTATTAAGGGGGTAGAAATAGCTTAAACCCATCGTACGGATCAGGCTATTTGTCGAGGGACTCCTCCAGTTAACGATGAATTTCGCCACTTATCTGTCTTTAAAATTGACTACAATACAGTCTCCCTCTGTTGATTTAAACCTTGAGCCCACCCAATCTACTCTCTTCACATGAGAAATGCACCCATTTATATGAGAGGGAAGTGGCCTGTGTGTGGTTAGCCATTGCATAACCTTGTTTTTTAGTTCGGCATAGGTCTCCCTCCTATTATCAGCCAGTTTGGGGACCCCAATCATGACAATTGTATATGCGTTAGTTTCTGGTGGGAGATTTATATGGATAGGTCTGTTTGCTATCGTCGGTTTAGGCTGATTTATCCCTACTGACTTAGTGGGCATATTCGCCGTTAATGATGTGGGGTGCCTCAATGTCTCCACATTTGCTATAACTGCTTCTAGAGAGTGACCCTCCGCAGCCCATTCACTGTCATCAGTTTCGTCATATACCTGTGTGATTTGTGTGTTATTCACAGGTGTAGTTACTACCTGCGGCGGGTTGGACACTGCCTGTGTTGTTATTACTGGGTGGGTTATAGCTAGGGATCCCTGTCGCTGAGGCGACGTCTGTTTAACAGTACTGTTTGTTGTAGCACTAATAGTTTACACACTTTGAGCTACACATATATATCCAGAGCCACACACATACACACTTATTACAAACACACCCAGAGCCACACCCAGATGCACACACAGAGCTACACATACATACCCAGAGTCACACACACACACACACATAGTTATACATACACCCAGAGTTACACACACATATACACACACATACAGAGCCACACACACATACACACCTAGAGCCACATACACACACCCAGAGCCACACAAAGACATACACACACAGAGCCACACACACACACACATCCTGAGCCACACACACTCAGATCCACACACACACACAGAGCTACACACACATACCTAGAGTCACACACACACACCTAGAGACACACATACACCTAGAGTTACACGCACACATACAGAGAGCCACACACACAAACACACCTAGAGCAACACACACACACACCCAGAGCTCTACAAACACACACACTCAGAGGCACCCACATACTTAGAGCGACACACACACTCATAGCCAGGCATACACATACATCTAGTCAGCGTTACACACACACACACTAATAGCTTTACACACATACACACCCCTCGAGACATACATACCCTCAGAGCCACATACACACCTAGAGCCACACATACAGACACATACACAGAGCCACACAAACGCATATACCCAGAGCCACACACACACGCTTAGAGCCACATACATACTTAGAGCCACACACACACACTCATAGCCATACATACAGCAAGAGCGACATACACACTCAGAGCCACACACACACCCAGAGCCACACACACACCCAGAGTAAAAGTAAAATACTAAAAATAAAATATTCCATGTCGCAATTAAAGTTACCATCACCCAGTCACTGGTTAATGACTGTAAAAACATCATCATCACCTATATACCGAAGGGAGGAGTAAAGAACCTCAGGATTCCACAAACCATTTTGCTGCACCTCTTCAGTGGGTGATTAGGAATGCAGAAATGGGAAAGAGACCTTCAAGCATTGGTACCAAAAATCTTGCTAAATTAGAGGCTTTGTACTATCTCAAATCATAAAGACCTGCATGCTCGGGGCTAAAGTTACTTGTTCATTAAGACATACCTTATCTGTTCGAGGCATGAGGGCTGCTGAATTCATATCTGTGCATAGATCGCCGCCTAGTGTTGGGTCCGGATGATTGCACATTGTTGTCCTGGAAGAGTCTTCGAAGTATCACGAGATAGGTGGCTCCTCCCCTGGACTACAGTGCGCATGGGCATCCTCTCCATCCCCAGATTGTTTTTTTCCGCCATTGGGTTCGGATGTCTAATCTCTTACTCCAGTTACTTAACTTGTACTCTTTCTATTCCTAAGGCCAAAAGGCCTTCTTAGCGTCGGTATTGTATCGTTCGGTGCCTGGTCCTTTTGGCTCTTCGATCGGCGTCGAGAAAAAGATTCTCTCGACAACTCAGGCCCAGACTACATCGACACATCGACACAGGACCCCGTTTAAGCGGTGTCCTGTGTGTAATTCAAAATATTCGAACTTAGATGTGCACCCAGTGTGCAACACCTGTTTGTGCCCCGACCACGACGAGTCAAAATGTTTCGCCTGCTCGAGGTTCCGATCGAAGAAGACTATTAAACTTCGACGCGCGGCGAGGTAGTCGGCCCAACAGTCGGCTCCAGCACCTGCAAACATCTTCGATGCCGGGGACGAGGAACTCATCCAAGATGAGGATGAGGCGGTAGATGACGTTCCCGAAGAAATGTCGGAACCGGCGTCGGAACAAGACTCCAATTTCGAAGTGGACGAGCCAGACGAGGAGTTCGGCCACGACCAGGATGTCGTCGAGGTAGGGGACGACGATCAGGCCCTTGCGGCCGTTGATGACGACTCCGGTGGTGAACCGAGTCCGCCCGCACGCCCAGGGCCTATCATTGACATTCAGCCCGCTCCGGCTCCGGTCGAGGCATCGCCGAAAGGCCTTAGCCAAGATCCATCCTTTCGGTCTACAGCCCCGCGACATAGCCAGGCTAAGACCCTCTCCAAGGAGCCCTCGGTCGATTCTGTGAAATCGAAACCGAAACTCCTCAAAATGGTGGTCGGTTCGACGTCGACGCCCGCCTCGAAGGTTGTCATCGACCCTTCGACGCCGAAGATACCAGTCGGCGTCAAGACTGGGACTCCGCAGCCGGGCTCTGCCACCAAGGCCGTCGCCTCGAAGGCCTCGGCGCCAGTGCCTGCGTCCGCTACCAAACATAGCGAGAAGGGCAGGGGTCTTCCGTTCGGGAAAGGTCTCCAGCCACCCCTCTCGGGACTCAAGGCTGGGCTGGCGAAGAGGGTCGAAGCCACGGCAAAGGACGCCCCGAACTTATCGTCGACGCCCAAAGACGGAGGCGCACCGCGCAAGGAGGTCGATTCGACGCGCTCAAGCGAGCGGCCTACTCAGGCGTCGAAGAAACACGAAGCCGGCGCTTCCGGTTCGAAGCAGGCTGAATCGACGCCACTTAAGTTTGGCCTTCCGCCCACTGCACGTCCAAAGACTCAGGAGGCTTCCAAGGTGGCGAAGGTGTCCTCACATGCACAGGTCATCTATCATGAACCTTCTTACGACAACCAAACGAAACTGTTTATTGACTCTGAGTCGGGCAGGCTTACCGTCCACAAGCGGAAGATCGCGCCTGAGCATCCTTTGGAGGGTTACAAAATTCCCCTCAAAAAGAAGATGGCCTCCAGCACCTCTCCGGTTCTTGTTGAACCTCTTCAGGACTACTCCCACCATACTGTTCATTCTCCAACACAAAGTGAGGAGGACTTGACTGCGGACTATAGCCACATGGGCTTCTCTTACAATACTGACATACTGACACTGATCAGGATGTCTCAAATCAATGGTCTGGGGCAGCGGATCAAGGCGATGACCCTGATGACCCCCATACTGCCCCAGACTCTCAGTCCTACAATGTCAAACAATCTCCAACTGAGGACACTGCAGCGTTCAATGCATTGATAGAGCGCGCAGCCCTCAATCATGACGTTGAAATGCATGCTGAGCCAGTGGATGAGGATTTCTTATTCGACACCTTCTCCACATCTGAATGCTCCACCAAGACACTGCCCATGCTTAAGGGGGTCCTCAAACATGCCACAGCCATCTTCAAGGAGCCAACGAAAGCCAGGGTTATCAATCCACGGATCGACAAAAAATACAGGCCTGCTCCAGTGGATCCCACCTACATCAAAGGCCAGCTCCCCTTGGACTCCCTTGTGGTGGCTAACGCGCGCAAAAGGGCTAACTCTCAATCTACGGGAGATGCTCCCCGTCCGGACAAAGAGTCCAAAATCTTTGAGGCGTCTGGGAAGCGGGTAGCAGCGCAGGCCGCTAACACTTGGAGAATAGCCAATACACAGGCCCTGTTGGCTAGGTACGACAGGGCGCACTACGACACCCTAGAACAATTAATGCAGCACATGCCTGATATGTACAGAGTGGTGCGGAAATGGTTATACAAGAGGGTAAACTTATCTCCAATGCGTCCATCAAGTGCGCACTGGACGCAGCGGACACTGCAGCAAGGGCAATCAATACTAGCGTGATGCTGCGACGCCACGCATGGCTGCGCATCTCTGGTTTTAAACCCGAAATCCAAACTACTCTTCTCAATCAGCCGGTTAATCCGGACTTCCTGTTTGGACCCGATGTTGTCACAACACTCGAAAAAATGAAAAAAGACACTGAGACGGCAAAGTCCATGGGGGCTCTCCAGTCACAGCAGTTTTGGAGCGGTTCCTTTCGTCACTCCGGTAACAGGGGAGCAACAAGAGGACAAGCTCTACAGCACTCCCAGTACGCCAAGGGCAACACGCAGTCTGCATACACTAAGAACACCAGAGGTCAGTTCACTTGCGCAGAGCCATGGCGACATTCAGCCCCCAGATCCACATCAGCTGAACCTTGCGATTTGGCTCCTGAGGTCATAGAGTTTGGATACCTGAACTTGCCTCCTGAGTGTATGGACATCATCAAGGAGGCAAGGCGACCAACTACCAGGGCCTGCTATGCGGCCAAATGGAAGCGGTTTGTTATTTACTGCTCCAACAATAACGTTAACCCGTTGGACGCATCTACGCAAAACATCATATGTTACTTGTTGCATCTGTACCGATGCAACCTGGCGTACAGTTCCATCAGGATCCATCTGGCGGCCATAGCCGCTTACCTTCAAAACAGGCAACACCTTTCCGTTTTTAGGGTGCCTGCCATTAAAGCCTTTTTGGAAGGGCTTAAAAGAGTGATCCCTCCCAGACACCCCCCTTCACCAGTCTGGAACTTAAATATCGTTCTCACCAGACTCATGGGGCCACCCTTTGAGCCACTCCATTCCTGTGACATACAGTTCCTCACCTGGAAGGTGGCCTTCCTCATAGCTATTACATCCCTGCGGAGGGTCAGTGAGCTGCAAGCCCTCACAATTCAGGAACCCTACCTGCAAATCCATGCGAATAGAGTGGTGCTTCGCACCAACCCTAAATTCATGCCAAAAGTGGTTTCGCAGTTCCACATCAATCAAAATATAGAACTGCCCGTTTTCTTTCCTAACCCAGATTCGGTGGCACACAGAGCACTGCACACCTTAGATGTCAAAAGAGCTCTCCTGTATTACATCGACAGGACAAAAGACTTTCGAAAGACTAAACAGCTATTCGTTGCATTCTCTCCACAACATAAAGGCAACCCTATCTCCAAGTCAGGTATAGCCAGGTGGATTGTTAAATGTATCCAGATCTGTTATCAGAAAGCTAAACGCACACTAACAGTTCCCCCTAGAGCGCATTCCACACGCAAATTGGGGGCCTCCATGGCTTTCCTGGGTAATATTCCTCTAGAGGACATATGTGGAGCAGCCACATGGACCACTATACATACATTTACCAAACACTACTGCGTAGATGTACACTCCAAACAGCAAGCTGCTGTAGGTCAGGCTGTTCTCAGGACTCTCTTTCAGACTGCTGCAGCTGGCACGGGCACCCGCAAGTAAGGAGGAAACTGCTATTTATTCTATGCACAGATATGAATTCAGCAGCCCTCATGCCTCGAACGGAATATGTTACTTACCAGTATGCATCTGTTCTTGGCATGAAGGGCTGCTGACATTCATATCGCCCGCCCTCCTCCCCGGTGCCTGTCGCAGCTGCAGCTCTCAGAAGCATTTTCAGGCATGGTCATCACTTTCAGTATTACACTCCATCTCTGCCACAATGGAGAAAAACAATCTGGGGATGGAGAGGATGCCCATGCGCACTTTAGTTCAGGGGAGGAGCCACCTATCTCGTGGTACTTCGAAGACTCTTCCAGGACAACAATGTGCAATCATCCGGACCCAACACTAGGCGGCGATCTATGCACAGATATGAATGTCAGCAGCCCTTCATGCCAAGAACAGATGCATACTGGTAAGTAGCATATTCCTTCCTGAAACCATACTTTACAAACCTTTTGTGGTAGTGCATTTCCGACATGGGTTGCCCATTAAGGAAGTACAAGGCTTTTAAGAGGATGTCTTGCTCAGCTGTGCAAGTCACAGATGTCTTCTGAGACACTAAGCTTGTCAAAGATGTAACTGGTGGCAGGCAAGTTTCTTACAGTGAAGTGGATCCATTTGAATAAGCACTGGGCTTCACAAGTAAACCAGTACAACAACCATAGGATGGGGTGAGCAGATCAATGCATGCACAACTTCACCCGGGATTCAACCTGTTGTATGCTTCAAGAGAGGCTGTGTCCACCTAAGTGCTGGGCTTTGAAGTCATTGATATCAGCCAACATCAAAGTGGGCACTAAATTGCAGATGAAATCTAATTGGCAGCCATCATTAGTAGCCACTGCTGGACTGCAATTTAAGATTATGGTTGTAATTTTGTGTTATTTATTTGTTATGTTTATCAACAACGTCCTGGTGTATTGCAATAAGGCCACATATGCGGATCTGCACCAGAGCCCCAAGACATTTTCTTGCTTCCTTGAAACAATTAGCATCCCCAAAGGCACTCTATACGATGCCAGCACGTTCACTACTGCCACTGACTGCACTGAGAATACCAAGCCAGGCTGTGAACAATCAAAGCAAGGGAGCCAGTTTCCAACAAAGTAGTGGTCCGTACCGCCTAGAGAATGTTTCCATTTGCCCTTTCCATATTTTAAAAGTTAGGTAATTCCTCAACAGATTTCCCCATAGAATTGGAACTTCAACTGGCGCATGCCTGGCTACCGCTCTGCAGAGGCCATGGATAGGATGAGCACGTAGTAAGAGCACATTTAAGACAGTGACTGGCCCTGTCAGAATCTCGCGCTGCCTCCAGCCTCCCCCCAGAGCGCGCAGTGCTGCTGTCATGAACACTAATCCACTCCTGAGTACAAACCCACACTTAAAGAAACTCACTCACCGTATGCGCTCGCATGAAAAACATAACCTCTGAAACAAAACGCCTGAGAGAAGACACGGGTACGAGAAAGGCAACATATGCCACACACCATGAAGTTAAAGGGCAAAATGTAACAGAGAACGCATCACTGATTCCAATTACCCAAATAATTCTCGCATACGTTGTCAACAAAGAAATATTGTCTCTGCCTGTAGAGTTAAGCAATTGAAAGACAGGGTCAGTTTCAAAGTCTGTTTTAAAATACAGCCGATGCTAACTACCCGCCGCATATAAACCCCCCGACTCACACACAGGCACACTCTCTTTCTCGTTACTTCTCATCTCGCGTCTCACGCTGCCATAAGAGACAGACAATTAGTGTTGTGTAAACAGCGCCAGTCTTGCACTGTTTACACAAAACTAATGGGCTGTCGAAAAGCAGCGGTGTGTGTTTTTGTCAGGGGGAGGATTGTAAAAGGAATCCTAGTCCCCATGCCGGCGAGCCCCACCGCCACACACTGGTACAAATTAACCACTGAATCTACCTCAGGGGAGCACTTGATGATGCGCCTCTGAGGAACACTGAGTGGCGTGCCTCGTGGCGTGCCTCATGGCAGCGCCTGGTGCTGTACATCAAGGCACTGGATGATGTTGTTCAGGGCCATGGGTTGTAGATATTAGCGGTGAGGGACAGGGTGAAGTCAGAAGTTGTATGAACACATGTGCAATATAGCACACACTTCGATGTGCTGTAGTCAGGCAACACAGGGTGTTATCATAGAGGGCTCAAATTCACTGCATTCTGTACTACAGGCACACGGGAGGGGCGGGCAGGCATACGGACAGCAGGAGGCACACGGACAGTGGGAGGGGGCGGGCAGGCACACGGACAGCGGGATGGGAACGGGGACCCGAACAGCGGGAGGGGGGGCAGGAACGGGAAGACGGACAGCGGGAGGCGGGTGCGGGAACGAACGGGCACACGGAAAGCACTCACCTGGACCTGGACTTCCTCTGGCGGCGGTCGGCTGCGGAATGATGAAAAGAAACCTCAACGACCCAAAAAATAAACCCCGCCCACCGCCGCATGACGTACTAAAAGGGGCAGGATGAGAAAAACATTGCCGGAACGCCCACGAATCGCCTCGGTGAATGACGGACGCCTCTGTCTTCCAATGGCTAGCCTCCATTTATGGAGCTAGCCAATGGAAGAAGGGGCGGATTCAAGTCCCCCATACTGTAAACAAAAAATTTTTCCTGGGCGGAGCACTGCTTCGCAGTGCTACGGCCAGGCGAAACCTAAAAACATTCAAGTGGAATAGGTGACGTGATGGGCCGCTGACGGGCGTGAGTATTTGCCTTTGATTGGCATTCTTATCCCCCAGCCCACCTTCTGCATTTCTTCCGATCCAATACCCTTCTTTACTAAATGTGTAAATACTGTCCTTCAAAGTAACCCGGTGACCATTCTTGAGCGAGCTGTGAAAAAAAGGCACTTTTGTGTCTAGATTTTGAGGTGAAATCCCGGTATCCAGGCTGCATGGCGAGCATGCCGTGCATATGTGGTCAAGGGTGATATTGTTCAATATACATTAGACAGAATTTTGTCTTAACTCAGCGTTACCGGTATGGCGCAAAATATCCGTTCGTATGCCATGTGGTGCCTCCTCTCCCTCCCTCAAACCCACACAAGATTCTGTCAGAGTTATTTTGGCCTTTGACTGTCTTGGTTTTATCTTCCCCATCAAGATTAACAATGTAATAAACAAGCACACTTTTGAACCATCCATTTACTGCCCAGAACATCAAACAAAACACAATGCTTCCCCCTTATCGTAAGCATAATGATAAATTAAGGCATTTATGCACAAACATAGAAGCAAATAGCACTATTGCACTTGCTAAAACTTCACATGGCTTAAGAAGTGAAAACATTAGCAAGCCCCTGCTTCAGATGAATGTTAGGCCCCTGAAGACAGGAGGGTGGAGCAGCTTCAGGCAGAGAGAACCCTCCTGCAGTACACCATACCCATAGATGCCCATAAAGCAAGGGGGCCTGAGATATCTAGTGAAAGGCTTCGTCTTGCCGAGTTGTTCTTATGGGCGTGGGTGGAGTTCACCACTAAAGAAATCCAACCTTGGCAAAGCCAATAGGTCTCTCCTCTGCAAGAGCTGTTAGCTTTGTCACTGTGTTTTAGCCATTTTGTCAGTAACCCCTTCGCTGCTGATGACGAGCTCAGCTTGTCATCAGCCACGGGTGGCGTGTGCTGATGACGAGCTGAGCTCGTCATGTAACGCGGCTTTTAGAAAAAAGCCGCACAGCGCAAAAATCGGCAGCAGCGATGCGGTTTTCAGCCAGTGGTTGTAGTTAGCGCGAACTGGCACTCATTTTTGGGCACTAGTTATTATTGTGACAAAGGGAGTAAGCAGTGACTAAAAAGAAAGTGGAGGAGTGAGTTTTGGGAGCCGAGAGTCTCTGGATTAACGATGTTTGAGGGTGAATCAAGACTACGCAGCCTTGATATGCAGCACCACGACCTTCTGCAGCAGAATATAGCTGATGCTTTTGTCCATGTTGCCAAAATGGCAGGGGCTGGTGCTGCTTTCTAAACACTAGACGGCAAGGGTTCTTTGGGCATAAACACTCGGGTGTTCCATCACCCGGTCTAAATGAATTCTTCCAATAACTGACCCTACACTCCTTCCCCCGCATGGACTCTTTTCTGTGTAGAGCGACTAAAGGTTAAAGTTGAATCACCGCAGCATTAATTATAAACCATGGCTTCTTCTCAGCATCCAACCATTAGTCTTGCAATCGTTTGCATTTGTTCCTGGGTATTGTCAGGGACTGCATTTGTGCCTGTGTTGTCGGAATATGCATGGGCTTCCCCTTGTGCATGTTTATGCAGTGGGTCTGTGGGATCTGTGTGTATTGACCCCTTTATGTCTGTTGTGTGTCAATGGGCACCTGTATACAGCCTGCAGATCTGCAGTAATAAACATATGGAGTTTGAAGAATTGCTCATGAGAGAGCCCATTTTCTCACTGACGGTTTGTCTCCCAGGCTGCAGGAATGTTACAGGGCTGCCACCTCCTAATCAAATGCGTTGTGGTTTTCGGTGAGCGCGCCTGTCACATTAAAAGCACTGTATTAACATGAGCAGAGTGTTCTTCATCTCTCGAGGGATGCTTTAGTGCACTGCCAGGCAGCTTTTCATTCTCCGTTTGCATTTTGCATGAGCTCTCTCGGTTGCACTGTTCCTGCCTGCTGTGAAAGGAGCAGAGCACTGGGCTGCAGGGCGGGCACTGGGGTTATGCGCATGTAGTCTCGGTGCCTGGGGCATCGGGCCATGTAACCTTGAACAAAGACTAATGCAGAGGGGAGAAGAGGCCTTTGTTGAGTTTATTTACAAACTGCATGTATGGATAAATATTGGGAATGTATGGTATGTTCAACATGGTCCCCTTTAGGCTACATTCCTTGCATATATGTAGAATGTTAGGCTCTTTGAACTGTACAGTTGAGTATTTAATTGTGTAATCCAATTTGCACGGATTTAGTTAGCATTGTATGTTGTGCAATTGGTTTTATATTTGCGCACTTACACTTTATACAGCTTGTATTTTTCTTGTGTGTGGAGTGTGTCTACTGCTGTTATGAATTGTGTACTGTACAATGAAATCTGTAACTGTTAGGTCTTTGTATGTATTTTTTATTATTAAGCTCTGTATGATTTGGTATATTGGAGTTTTTCTTGTACATTTTTATGTGGAACTCTTGGGAGTTCCAAATCCTAATAAAAATAGAAATTGCAATTGCGAATTTATGATACGACACAAAATGAAGATACATGTTTACTCTTGGGACCATACCTTCCAGGATGTAAACACTCACCAGAAAACACAGTACTGGTGATATCATAAGCATAATGCCCTTGGAGTGAGCATTTGTAAAGCGCTTGGTAAGCGAGAATCCCACTTCCTCAATGATGCTCTGTTTGCATCTGCCAGATTGTTAACCCCTCGGGACACCTCTAGTAACCCATAATTCTCACCCCTTGCCTGTAGCAGCACTGAGACCTTCAAATGCCAGGCCTCTGGTCTGACCAGTGCACGTGGTCTGGGCCTGTATTGTACCATGTCAGATTGGCAAACTGCAGAGGGCAAACCAGACTACTCGTTCCTGAGCCATCCTGTGAATCCGACAGCTTGGTGGAACAGAAATTGGAAAAACAAGTGCAACTTGGCAATCCTCCATAACAGGGTACTAAAAGACTAGTGATTCCACCCGCACATCTCAGTAATCGTGCCATAACACACCAGCTAAATGTATGAGTGGTGCACATTGCTGCAAAAGTAATGCCACTGACCCACCCTGCCGGAATTTCACCAGTCCCACCTCAGCCGCTCTGCAGTCAGACAGTGCACAACCTGAAATGCTAACTCAAACGGCCAATCTTTCCTTTCATCGTTTACCGTTTTCTGTAGAAGTCATATGACCTGCTGACAGATATCGCGCATTCACAAAGGATTATTAGTTCTGGAAAGCTAACTTCTTTGCATGCTAGAATCTTGTAGCGAAGGTGAGCATGAAACCAAACCTGCAACAGTTTATTGAATCCTATCCTGTCAGCACATCATGACAGATCAAATGTGCTTATAAAGCTGCTTTCAGAGCAGCCTCGAGAAACTGGAATGTTGTGTGTAAGATTCAAATAAAGAGAACATTCGTACCCTGCTACACAGAGCAGATGGCTCATCTGCTGGTAACATGCCAGAGCATGCATTCTCCCTCCTTTCTATGTTAGCGCGTTGACGTCAACGGTCCACGGTCCACGCGCACCTGAGCTGCAGCGTTTCAGCACTCAAAATGGACCCCTTGCTTCGGTGTAAACCAGCAGCCTGATCATTGGATTAGCCCCGTTTGCGTAAAACCGACGCAGCTAAAATCAAGCTTATGGAAGGTTATGAAAACTCGGGTCAGATGTAGTAAGTGGTTAAGAAAATTCCTTATAGGAATGAATGACTGAATACATTTATTGTACGATTAATTAAAATTATTAGAAAATGTAAACACTGTACCTACATTAGGAATCGCAAACTTTTTTGAAAATGAACGACGTGTTTAAGAAAGCGACCAGTTAATAGTGTGTTTATTCCATATAAACAGGCTATGATTGCATCTCAACAACATCGTATGTACAGTTTTATGAGATAGGTCAGAGACAGATTCTTAAAGCGATCAGGGCCTCACAAGTGTAGATTATATATGTAAGCGATTCATTTGCCATGCCATAAAAGCCGCAGTCTCTTTGTAACGTCTACCATAGCAATGGCCTCGTAGTGAAACGAAGCAGAATGTAGTATCTTCAATAATGAATTCAGAAGTAAGTTGAAGAAATATCTTTAATCCGTAAAGAACACGTCTGGAGGGAACAGCTGTCAGAGGAAACTCACGGTCTGCAGTCGCAGCTGCATTCCATTCCAACTCAGGCATAGAACATGGAACGGCATGTATTTGAAAGGTTACAACAATACATTCATAGGAAAATAATAATGAATTAAAGATACACTTACCACATACTACACAGAACTGAAGGCAATGACCTTTTTTTGCTTTAGACGTAGCAGTAAGTCCACACATTTCTGTGTTTTCTGGAATTCGTAGGAGGGTTGGATCATACAGATGTCGCTCCCCGCATTAACGTTTAGCTTTTCGTCTTAATAAGATAGCAGCTTTGCTTGTGTTTTGATTTTATTCTCTTTCCAATTTTCCTGCCTGAGAGTTTGGAAGCCCTTTGTTCCATATGTCCTCAAAGTGCAAGCAGTTCAAAGTTTCACGCAGATACATTCTCCAAGGGGCAATTTCGTTGGTTATGCATAGCTACAATATTGTTTTTAAGGGTTTGACTGTAAAGTAAATTTCTTTATTGTTCGGTTAATTAAAACCATTACAATTTGTGACATGCTACAGCATTTAAAACAGAATTCTGACTGTGCATTTCTAATCTTCGAACAGTAGGACACAAATGCGGATTGTAGGGCACGTGATTGATATGTTAAATTAAATTCCAGTCGCGCCTGTGATGTACTGTCGGGCAGATGGGAGAGGAGTCTGTATGTTCGGCATGTGTTGACTCCAACCATTTAAAGAGCTTCCCAACAAAAGACATCAGTCTGTTGGTAACAGTGGGCATTATTTTGCTAGTGACGGCTCGCAACATTGCTCCTGTGTTCGGTCCTGTCATCGTATTAAATAGCTGGATGAAGGGTTGTAGAGGGCCAGTGCAGCCTTCTTTAGTGCTGCTTGGTGGGTCCCATAACTGCTTCGCCTCCTAAACCAGACACCCCTTTTTTTGTAGCTATTAACTCTATCCAGGTTCGCTCCCTCCAGTCTAAAGAGACATTTTTTGATTACCGTGCGGCCAGATATCACTATCTTAGTTTTATTTTGGTTTGTCCTCTGGTTGTTTTCTCTGCTATACTACCCTCTGGGAGTTAACATCTTGTGTGTAATCTGCCATGATAAGGGGAATGCACCATCGGATGTTGGAAGTTAATTGGATTTCATAACCTGTAGCTGGAGCAGTAGGGCCCTCCGCTGTGGTTTCCAGCTCAGTCTCCCACCCGTATCCCAATAAGTGAGACCACACCAGTATGGAAGAGCAAAGGCTTCAATTTATTGGCTGCTTCAACTTGCAAGCACTTATTAATTCACGTTGTGCTCGACATTCAAAGTGTACCCCAGTAAACGTTCCTATGTAGCGGTCTCATACCCTTTTTCAGTCGAGGACCGTAGGCTGCGCTTGCGCAGTCTCGGTAAGAGATTTATTGTTACTTAGTATGGGGGCATTAACCCACCCCTCTTCTCCATTGGCTGGCTTCCTAAACGGAGGCCAGCCATTGGAGGAGAAGGGCGTCACTCCCTTTAAGCCCCGTCTTTTTCAGATTCGGGGGCGTCTTTTTTTGCTTCTTTCTTGTTTATTTTCTCTCCTCTTACCATTGACTGGAATTTTACCTTCCAGCCAATGGGAAGAGGAGAGAACGAAAGCCACGTCCCCGAATCTGAAAAAGACGCTGGTTTCTCCAAGGCATTCCTGCCTCGCCTCAGAGAAACATGGTCTTGTCTCTGCTCACCCTGCTGGAGACAAGCTTGCACAAAGACGCTGAAGCATTGTGCCTTGAGGGCTTTCGCCTTTCTGCATAATATGGACTAGTGTTGTGGATATGTCAGTCCAACGTAAATCTTGTTCTCCATGACATAGTCCACTTGCTGGTGTGTCGAGTGATTATTTTTTTTTAACATGGGGTTTGCCGTCTCATTTAGTTTTATTCGAACTGCCCCAAAGTACCTCATTCACGTAATTTTCCTGGAAGTTAATTTAATTACAGGCAAAAATGGCACAACTGTGCACAACTTTCATTGATTACGTTAGAGTGCGTGGCTCCCGTGCCCGAGGACGGAAGGGGGCCCGGGCTGCAGGACAGCGCCGAGTACCACTAGCAGAAAGTCGTGGCGAGGCCAAGCGAGGAAAGCCCGCCCTGCCGTGGCCCCTCGAGGCTCTGCAAAGAACACGTGTTGCGGTAACACGTCAAGTTCGCTCTTCGTCGAGGGAAAGGTAGGGGGGAGGCCTGCGAGCTAAACTATGGTTACATATATCACACACTGCACGGCCTTGTTCAGCGCGGATTGCTTTCTTTTCTTTAATTCGTTCAGCCGTGAATTCCCCCTTGGTCATTTCCAGTGCCATGACCCCAGCTTAACGTGCGTTCGCGGCCTCCTCAACAAAGCTGTCATTTAGCTAGGCACCTCCCTCGAGAACTCGTTTTATGTTTTTTTTTGTATTATTATTATTTTATATAGTGGAGCAGGAACAGCGGCACTTTCAGCTCAGTTTGCCAGAAGTATGGAGTGAACAGGCTTCGTGGTGGCCTGCTGACATGAGAATATGCACTATGCGTTTGTTTTATTTGTTCCTCTATAGCTCAAGCTAGTCATTCAGGTAGAAGTTGATGGGCCTTGTTGTGTGAAGTCACGTTAGCAAAAGACTATGGAACAGATTCACGAATATGTCACAAAATGCCGCAACCAAACTTACTGCGCTGCAATGCGTCGAAGTGCGTGACAGGGCCATATCTACAAATGGAGATGTTTTTCTCTTTT
This sequence comes from Lissotriton vulgaris, assembly GCF_964263255.1. Classification (NCBI taxonomy): domain Eukaryota; kingdom Metazoa; phylum Chordata; class Amphibia; order Caudata; family Salamandridae; genus Lissotriton; species Lissotriton vulgaris. Next base: position 1,058,042,923 of record NC_141693.1, on the reverse strand, counting down.
TCTGCGCCTGCACCATTGAACCATAGAACAAGGGTTGCTTGTGCTCGCTGTCCTGCCCCCCTTGCTGTCCTGCCCCCCTCGTTGCTCGTGCTTGCTGTCCTCCCCCTCATTGCTTGTGCTTGCTCCCCTGCCCCCTGTTGCTCGTGCTTGCTGTCCTCCCCCCTCGTTGCTTGTGCTTGCTCCCCTGCCCCCGTTGCTCGTGCTTGCTGTCCTGCCCCCCCTCGTTGCTTGTGCTTGCTATCCTCCCCCCCTCGTTGCTCGTGCTTGCTGTCCTCCCCCCTCGTTGCTTGTGCTTGCTGTCCTGCCCCCTTGTTGCTTGTGCTTGCTCCCCTGCCCCCCCTCGTTGCTTGTGCTTGCTGTCCTGCCCCCCCTCGTTGCTTGTGCTTGCTGTCCTGCCCCCTCGTTGCTTGTGCTTGCTCTCCTGCCCCGCTATTGGCATTGTAAATAACAATGTCATTTATTTATGTTTTTAAAAATAATGTCATGAGCAATGCCAATAGCTCAAACTTTAAAAATGCTGAGACCATTGCATTGTAAATGCTTGTTATCGAGTGCTTCCAGTATCCTTTACCTACACCCATTCCTCATACAGTCAGTTGTTACCAATCAGCTTTCAGTCAATTAGCACTCCCTGTGTCGGTGCACTTCAGGTACCCGTGCTTTTTTCAAATTAAAGAAATCAAGCTTTAGAGTTGGCTGTGCACTTCGGACAGTTGTGCTTTGTTCTTTCTTCCGAGTGGGTCCCGCTTCCGATAAACTCCTTCTGTACATTTACTTCTGGGAGCTGCCCACTTCTGGAATTGTTTAGCTGCATTGCTACTACATGTCAACATCCTCTACCTGATTGCTGACTTTCAAGTACTTTTAGGTTCTGCCTGCGGTCGAAGCTTTGTGACCTGTGATATGAGCGAGGTTATTAACTGCTGCACCTTCCTGCTGGTCTTGGGGCACACAATGGATCACCTTGTAAATTGCGGCAGCAATGATGAAAAAATATTATTAAGCTGTTATATACTTTGTTTGTATTCTTGGAAATTGTAATTTAATTTTTTTCACCAGGGTGAGAGGCACATATGCTGCCATTGTCACTGGGACATCCGAGTTCCTGTTGAGCACCAAGGTTTAAATAGCACGCCAATTATGTCCAGGGTTAAGTGAGGCTGTCCTTGTTCACACAGAAAATTTAGATGTTGGGTTCCAATCTAACCTTTTAGAAGACCACCTTCTTTATCTCCTTTAAGAGTCTGAAGGTAGACTCCCTTGGGAACAGCCCGCTATGGGGCAGATCCACATCTCTCTTCCTATTAACTCTATCCAGGGTCGTTTCCTCCAAACTGCAGTAACCTTTTTTGATTAAAACTATGGCTAAATAAGTAAGATCAGTCTTAATAAGATATTTGTATGGCGAAATTACTCATTTTAGAAAGATTTATTGCAAAAGTCAAAGGTGTAATAAAGAAATGTAAAGTGCTTCTGCATAAAGTCATTGCCATAAAGACACTCAGCATTAGGGCAATACAGAATAGTAAGCTAAATCAAAAAAAATTCCAAGTCCCATTGAGCAGCAAAATCAGTATGAAATGGGACAGCATCTCTGAGTAGCATCGGAAAAGTCTATCTTCGCTCGAAAATGTGAGGATTTGTATAGGAAAAATACAATTTCCGCAAATCAGAGCATACTACCCAAGTACTACCACACTAAATAAATAATGAATCAGCCCACTATTTGCTAATGTCATCCAGAGATGGCAGAACAAAGTTGTTACAAAGCAACAGTCAACTATTGTGAATTAATGCAATACAACACAACAAGCATGCAGACGAAACCTTGAGAAAATACAATACTGAGTATATCTTAGAAAATCTTTTGAGAACAACGTCATCCGGGAATTAACACACATAGCTTTGCTTGGCTGCGTGCAGCAAAAATAATTAACAGTGACCATGCAGAGTGAGACATCCATTTTGAACAAGATGGTGTGGAGGCCTAAGTAAGGTCTAGTTTGCATAAGACCGAAAAATACACTTTAACAGGTCATAGCAAAATCGTTTGAAAGGCAATAACATCAGATAAGTGTATACATGTAAATTTGAGTACAGATCTATATCCTGCAAATCATTACTAATGCATAAATAATATTAACCCTTTCACTGCGGCGGCTATTCCGCCGCAGTGCTAAGGGGCGGGGGGGGGGGGGGCGCGGCGCTCCCGCGCTGGTGACGGAACCGCTCCGTCACGCCCCTCGGGTGAGCTGTGCTTGTGACGGAATGGTTCCGTCACGGCCCTGCCCGCTCAATAGAACGGTTCCGTCACAAGCGTGGGAGGGGTTAATGCAAAAAAATTCCTATACCATTTTTACAGGAACAAATAGTTCCTGGGGAGCATCAAGGTTTAAATAGCAGACCATGTATGTCCAGGTTGAGGGAGGCTGTTCTTGTTGAGGTCAGAAATAGGGTTATGGATTTCTCCCCACTCTCTTAGAAGCCACTTTTTAAAATCTTCATTAAGAGGCTGGAGGTGGACTCCCGTGGGACACTCGGCTACGGCCCTGGTCTGCATAGTTCTTCTTGGCAGTCGTACTCCAAAGCAGTCACCCACCTAGTTCCCAGTAAGGAGACTACACCAATTTGTTTGAAAGAATAAAGGTGCAGTTTATTAGGTGCTCTAATTTACCAGCTACATGTTTTAATTCACTTTGTGCTCTACATTCAAAATGAGACCTTTAAATCTTTATCCCAGTAAATGCTCATGACTAGCTGTTTCATACCTCTTTGCTGGGTAACCTTTTATTTCTGGCAACTTTCGCTTTGCGCTTATTGCTCCTCTCTTGGTCCATGCTCACTGGTGGCACCTCCACTAATGGTGGCTTTCAACTGGTCAGGCATACATGGGGCTGTACATTTCAGTGGCCATGCTTCATTGACTCTCAATCGGGTATACCAAGTGGCTTTGCAATCGCAGTAGCCATGGTTCTTTCACCCTTAACTAGTCAGGCAAAGTGGATGGCTGTACATTTCCTGTAACTGAGCTTCGTTCATTGTACCTGGTGCTCACTTATGGTATAGTCATCCTGTTCTGTTATGCTTGGGTGACGGTCCACTTTAATTTTTATAGCCATAGAAACCTTAACAACAAATGTTCACTTCTGTATTGCTAAGTTTGGAGCTTCTTTGGATGCTGCCCATGACCAAGTCATAGTGACTTGTGGTAGGGCTGGGGTTCCTAACTGCTGTGACTTTCACCAGGTTTGCGGAAGACCAGGCTGCAATGGATCACCCAGTAAATTGTGCCATATGTTACTGGCAATTTCTGCCACAGTAACTCTTCCGCATTGCTGCATTTATTCTTCCGATGCCTGTTTATCCCCATTCTTGTTAAAGGGTCCGGTGCATTTAGGGTAAACTGGTTCTAGATCAAGGCTGGGGCAAGCAAGGAATAGATGTCAGAGGGAGTGTGAGTGAGTGAGTTGAGTTTTATAAAGCGCACATAGCTGCCCTGAGGCGTCCAAGCGCTGAGATTACCAACTGAGGCTTAGTTGCTGGAGGGAAGAAGATCTACCCAACTACTAATTAATGAACAGGAGCGTTTTCAGCTGTTTGCGAAAAGAGCTGAGATCGGGGTTGGACCTTAGATGCTGGGGAAGAGCATTCCACAGCTTGGCCACATTATATGAAAAAGAGCGGCCTCCCGATCTTGATTTCTTTATTTTCGGAACAATAGCCAGGTTAGCAGCGGTTGAACGCAGCTGTCTGGCAGGATGATAGGGTGTAATGAGAGGAAGATTGATTACTGGGCCTACAGACCAAAAGGCCTGATGTGCAATACAGAGTGATTTAAAGTTGACTCTTTCCCTAACGGGGAGCCAGTGCAGTCTCCTTAGGCCGGACTTTACTGATGATCTGCGGGGAATTTGTAAAAGGGTCCGTGCTGAGCAATTTTGTATCAACTGCAATTTGCGCAGAGTGAAGTCAGGGGCTCCCAGGTATAAAGCATTCCCGAAATCCTACCGTGATTGGATCAGGCCCAGAACCACGGTCTTTCTTGCTTCAAAGGGGAGTAGAGGGAGGATCTTTCTGATGACTCTGAGGATGCCGAAACAGATGGCAGTGTCAAGAATTCCCGTCAGGAAAGGGTAACCAGCACCAGAAAACACGGACTACGAATCCCAGGATGCTTAGCGACTAGAATGTTATGTAAACGGGAGAGCCGTTGCATAACTCAAGGAAACACGCCCTATAAAAGGAGGAACCCGGAGGAAGAACACTGTTGGATATTATGTTTCCATCGACATACCTGCTTCGTGAAGAGCAGCGTTCCGGAGTGGTACTCCAGTCAGGCAAGAACGGAGGTAGGTCGAGTCGTTACTCCCTGGGCCGTGTCTTGCCAAGCGTAACCTGTTTCTGACCCGGAAGCTCTACCGGACAACCATTGAGCTTCGCCTTGACTCGGCTGAGTCTAGGCGCCTTGACACTTGCACTGGTAGGAGCCGTAGCTCCCAGCCCGACCCGAGATACAGGGACCACCAGCTGTAACGCACACCGGGAGGTGTTTGCCGCGTTACAGACTAGGAAGTCCACAGGATCGATCGAGCGGCTGCTCTCGGTTCCGTTATCTTACTTTGATTTGGGCATCGGTGACGCATCACCAGGAGGTGACTTCGCGTCCCGGTGCAGTACGAGGAAGAGGTTGAGCGGCTGCTCCCTTCAGGTAGAGACCCCGGCTGGGTGTTTCCCTGACTCCTCGGTTCTCCCCTTCACTCTTCGTGCCCCTCACAGCCTACCGATTGGCATTGTCGGCCATTACTTATCTGCCCTCTGTTGGCATACGCCGGGACCGGCGTATTTGCAGAGGACGGTTAGGACCATCCGGGCTGTGGGTTGGTAACGTAGAAAGACTGGAGGATTCCAGTGACTATATCTTTTGATTACTTATTGTAAGATATATACCTTCATTAAAATAACTAACTATACACAAGTGGTTGCGTCCTCATTATCGTGTCTGTAAAACGATCCTGAGACGTTCAGGGTGTTACAAAATATCCGACCTCTACAAACACTAACTGTCTCCTGGTCGATAACAGACATGGCAACCCTTGATGACGTGCTGGCTGCTTTAGCGGCCGTGCAAGTTGAATTGGCAGCCTCTAGGCAAGAAACTGCCGATGTAAAAGCCAGACTGGATGCTATACAGTTGGACCCGCTCACGCCCAGCATCTCCCTCACGAACCAAAACCCTGCGGTAGTGGTGGAGATGCCGGTTGCCATACCCTTGGCAACACCAGAGAGATACAGTGGGGACCCCAACACGGTGCAGGTATTCCTCACACAAGTGGCGCTACATCTATCTTGCAAACTAAAGGCGTTCCCCACGAGTCAGGCCCGGGTGGCTTTCCTTATTTCCTATTTGGCTGGAAATGCGGCACAGTGGGCCGTACCTCTGGTGAGCAGGGACGACCCCATCTTATGTGACTGGGGTGCTTTCTGCGAAGAATTCCTGAAGGTATTCGATCGAAGGGCAGACTCGTACACGGCGGACCGTGAAATGCTCGAGTTGAGACAGGGATCCAACGACCTGGTACAATATCTCAACGCGTTCCGTAGGTTGGTTGCGGAAACCAAGTGGCCTGTTGCTAAACAAACGGCGCTCTTTCATCAAGGGCTGTGCGATGAGCTCAAGGATGCCGTGGCTCATATTGACCCTCAACCCAAGACATGTGAAGGCCTTATCAACCTGGTATTACGGTTGGAACATAGGCTAAACGAAAGAAAGGGGGATCATGGGAGAAAAGGAAGAGCCCTTCCATCGTATGTGACGGTGGGAAGTCCCGAAACCTCCACCGCATCCAAGGGAGAACCCATGGACATTAGCACAATACGAGCGAGTCTCACAGCCACGGAGAAAGAGTCACGCCGTAAACAAGGATTGTGCCTATATTGTGGCAAAAAAGGCCACTACGTACGTGAATGCCCTGCCAAACCGAAGACATCACGTTATCGGGCCAACCGGTCGGTAACAGCCGTGGTGGATGTACCAGCGGAAAACTAGAGGATTCCCAGACCAATGAAGGGGCATCTCGGAGTCACGCAGCCATCCCTTCACTTTCCAACTCGGTCACGAAAGGACAACGACATCTATTTCTCACGGTGCACGTGGGAGTGCACGACCAGTGGATACCCGTGGTAGCCATGGTGGATTCAGGGGCCACAGGCATGTTTATGGACTACAACGAGGCATGCAGGCTAGGGCTAGTGCTTCTTCCCAAAGCTGTACCCGAAGACGTCTATGCCGTAGACGGGAGGCGATTGGTGACGGGGCCCATTGGGCAGCACACGGGGGTCCTTCCGGTGAGATATGGAAGGAACCATTTGGAACAAATTGATTTTAACAGCATCAGAGCACCCCAATACGGTGTCATATTGGGATTGCCGTGGCTACAGAAGCATAACCCCTCTGTGGATTGGCCAACGCATCGCATCGACATGACGTCGCCATATTGCACCCTGCATTGTGGAATGCGACCGGAATCACCTGACGCTGAAGAGAGCGGGAGACAGACGGTGGCTACAGCGGCTGAGAAAGATGTGGCACTCCCTCTACACTATCGCAGTTTCGAGGACGTCTTCGATGAAGTCAAGGCAGAGGTACTCCCGCCGCATAGACTGTTTGACTGCCAGATCGACCTGGTGCCAGGGGCAAGCGTTCCCAGTGGCAGGCTGTATGCCCTGACGGAACCAGAAAACGTGCATCTCCGGGGGTACCTGGATAAACTCCTCATACTAGGATTCATCCGTCCGTCCAAGTCCCCGGCCGCCTCACCACTCTTCTTCATTCCAAAGACCAAAGGGGAGCTGAGAGCCTGTGTGGACTTTAGGGCGTTAAATGCGATAACCATCAAGAATCGGTACCCTTTGCCTCTCATCAGTGTTCTGTTGGAGCAGGTCAAGAAAGCTCGCATCTACACAAAGTTGGATCTAAAGGGGGCATACCATCTCGTGCGCATGAGAGCCGGGGACGAGTGGAAGACCGCCTTTAAAACCAGGTTCGGTCTTTTCGAGTACCTCGTCATGCCGTTCGGCCTGTGCAACGCCCCGGCAGCCTTTCAGTACTTCCTGAACGAGGTATTTCGAGAGGTGCTGGATATATACGTAGTAGTATATATAGATGACATCCTCATCTATTCGTCCAATGTGGAGGAGCACGTACACCACGTCAAAACAGTACTCCAAAAGCTGAGGGAGAATATGCTGTTTTGCAAACTCAGCAAGTGTGATTTCCACGTCACATCTGTGGAATTCCTCGGGGTGATGCTAAGTCCGGATGGACAGGAGATGGCAGAACGCAAAATCAAGGCAGTGAAAGAGTGGCCGGTGCCTCAAGGAGTGAAAGACGTCCAAAGTTTCATTGGCTTCGCCAACTTTTACAGGCGGTTTATAGATGGATTTTCAGGGATGGTGGCCCCAATCACACAGCTGCTGAGGAAGTCCAAGGAGTTCATCTGGTCCCCAGAAGCGAACGCAGCCTTTGAGGCCCTGAAATGCGCCTTTAGTAAGGCACCGGTGTTGGCTCACCCTGATCCGGATCTCCCCTACGTGGTGGAAGCGGACGCGTCGGATGTGGCGCTGGGGGCTATCCTGTCCCAACGTAATCAGGACACAGGGGTGCTTCATCCTGTTGCGTACATGTCCCGTAAACTTAACGACGCCGAACGCAACTACCACATAGCGGAGAAAGAGCTTCTCGCTATTAAGGACGCCTTCACAGAATGGAGGCATTGGTTGATGGGGGCGAGGCATGTGGTTTCGGTGTATACGGACCATAGGAACCTGCAGTTCATGACGGCCGCAAGACACCTTTCACCCAGGCAGTTGAGGTGGATGATATTCTTTGCAGGGTTCAACTTCCACATCACGTATCGGCCTGGGACGGAAAACCGGAAGGCAGACGCCCTGTCTCGCCAATCTGCTGTTAAAGAGCCGATGCCTATTGCCGAACATTCCATCATTCCCCCTCAGATGGTATTAGGAGTTATCCAGCCGGATACGTTCTTGAGGGGAATCCAGAGAGGGATCCGTTCATTCGCATGGCAAAGGTGGCTCCTCAGTCACAAAGAATGGCAGGTGAAGGATGGGATACCCCTGAAAGGCAGGTGCCTGCTGATACCCACGCCTAGATTAAGGAAACAAGCATTCGTCTGGTGCCATGACTCTCCATGTGCAGGTCATTTGGGCTTCGAAAAAACGATGGCTAGCATGGGGCGGCATTTCTGGTGGCCCACCATGAGAGTGGATGTCAGGAGGTGGGGACAGGCGTGTCCTACGTGTGCTACCATGAAGGCCGACCACGGCCGACCCCAGGGGCTACTCCGCCCACTTCCGACCCCGATAAACCGTGGGATAACATATCACTGGACTTCGTGGTGGGTCTACCAGTAGACCAAGGGATGACAGCGATCCTAGTGGTTGTGGACTATTTGACGAAGATGGGACACTTCATCCCCTGCAAAAGAGTCCCTACAGCCGGTGAATTGGCGTCACTACTCCTGAAGAATGTGGTACGACTACATGGATTGCCAGGGGTGATAGTGTCAGACCGGGGGTCGCAATTCACGGCGCAGTTCTGGAAAACATGGTGCACAGCGCTGCACGTCAAAACCGCCCTGTCCACCAGCTACCACCCTCAAACGGATGGCCAAACCGAGCGCCTGAACCAAACGCTCAAGCAGTATCTGCGATGTTTTGTGGACCAGGGTAAAGAGGAATGGGTTGACTTGCTATGGGTAGCGGAGATAGCATACAACAACGCCACTCACAGCTCCACCCAGTCATCTCCGTTCTACTGCAACTATGGCCAGCATCCCAGGTTCTTGCCATTTCTCCATCCTCTCAAAGAAGACAGGATTCCCGCCACGGCGGACAGGGTAGCACGCATTAAGGGCGCATTGATGCGCTCAAAGGCTGTTCTGATAGAAGCCAAGAAAAGGTACAAGGCTACGGCTGACAGGAAGAGAAGGCCAGGGCCACTGTACCGTACTGGAGACTTCGTCTGGATATCCACAAGAAACATGCGATTTCGTAAGAACAGTGTGTTCCATCCCAGGTTTATGGGCCCCTATCGGATTTCCAAGTGTATTGGTCCAGTGAACGTGAAGGTATGTTTACCCCAGTCGTTGCGGATACATCCGGTCTTTCACGTATTGTTAATTAAACCAGCAACCTCCAAGCAGTCTGCGACACCTAGGCCGATATGTGTGGAATCGGAGGTGGAGTATGAGGTATCGGGCATACTGGCGTCCAAATGGCGTAGGGGCAAGCTGTGGTACCTGGTGGCTTGGAAAGGCTATGGCCCGGAGGAGCAATCATGGGAACCGGCTGAAGGGGTCCATGCTCCGCGCTTGGACTCGTTGTTTCATCAACGGTTTCCTTCCAGCGCTGGTCCCGTGGGGAGCCGCTGAGAGAGGGAGGATGTACTGTCAAGAATTCCCATCAGGAAAGGGTAACCAGCACCAGAAAACACGGACTACGAATCCCAGGATGCTTAGCGACTAGAATGTTATGTAAACGGGAGAGCCGTTACATAACTCAAGGAAACACGCCCTATAAAAGGAGGAACCCAGAGTTGTTACTCCCTGGGCCGTGTCTTGCCAAGCGTAACCTGTTTCTGACCCGGAAGCTCTACCGGACAACCATTGAGCTTCGCCTTGACTCAGCTGAGTCTAGGCGCCTTGACACTTGCGCTGGTAGGAGCCGTAGCTCCCAGCCCGACCCGAGATACAGGGACTACCAGCTGTAACGCACACCAGGAGGTGTTTGCCGCGTTACAGACTAGGAAGTCCACAGGATCGATCGAGCGGCTGCTCTCGGTTCCGTTATCTTACTTTGATTTGGGCATCAGTGACGCATCACCAGGAGGTGACTTCGCGTCCCGGTGCAGTACGAGGAAGAGGTTGAGCGGCTGCTCCCTTCAGGTAGAGACCCCGGCTGGGTGTTTCCCTGACTCCTCGGTTCTCCCCTTCACTCTTCGTGCCCCTCACAGCCTACCGATTGGCATTGTCGGCCATTACTTATCTGCCCTCTGTTGGCATACGCCGGGACCGGCGTATTTGCAGAGGACGGTTAGGACCATCCGGGCTGTGGGTTGGTAACGTAGAAAGACTGGAGGATTCCAGTGACTATATCTTTTGATTACTTATTGTAAGATATATACCTTCATTAAAATAACGAACTATACACAAGTGGTTGCGTCCTCATTATCGTGTCTGTAAAACGATCCTGAGACGTTCAGGGCATTACAGGCAGATAGTCTTATTGCCTGCTGGTCAAATGACAAGGACCTATCCAGCCAGATACCAAGGCTCTTAATGGTATCTTTAGGTGCCGGGGCAGGTCCTAAGCAGGATGGCCAAAGAGTATCGATAGAAGATGGGGCGAGACGACCTAGGAGCATGAGCTCAGTCTTGTCTCCGTTGAGTTTGAGACAAGACTTGGTCATCCAGCTCTTAACCATCTCCAGGCAGCCTGCCAGATCCACACCCGCTAAGGAGCCCCCTTCCTGCGCCAGAGAGACCACCAGCTGAGTATCGTCCGCGTAGGTAATGATCTTAATGCCATACGGACAGACGATCCCAGCCAATGGCCTTATGTAGACGTTAAATAACGTCGGGCTCAACGATGATCCCTGCGGGACTCCACATCCCAGAGGCTTACTGGAGGAGGTGACATTGCCCTCATATACCTGGAAGGATCTATCATTCAGGTAGGACCTGAACCACTCCAGGGCTTTGTCAGATATTCCGGTATCCAGGAGGCGCTGCAAGAGGATGTCGTGGTTAACTGTCGTGTAACATACTGGCACGCACACGTTATCAGGCAACTGCATTGTAAAAGGAGGATAGGGTTTCGACTTTACAGGACTGTAGAGCCCTGGGCACGTAAGAACACTGTGCTTGATGTTGGTGAGCTAGACTGCTTGTGTGTGCCTGGGCCAGCAGCGGGCTTGATGTGTGGGGGAAAACTAACTTTAGAAAATAAGGATCAAAAACCGGACTAGTTTCTGTGTACTTTAGAAAACTCTGCTGAAGAGAGTAGAGTATATGACCCTATCCTGATGGCTTAGCTCTGATAGTATATCTGAGCTTTGTATATACGTCCTTAGGGTCTGAGGTGCACTGTGGTGTCTGACTCGAAGGGGAAGCTTGGGGGGGGGGGGGCAGTTGTGATTTTTATTCACCCTGGGTAAATGCTTGGTGAGTTTTCTGAAAATAGATGACTAGGCTTCAAATTGATGCTGGTATGTGATCCCAGTGGCTGTCTGTGCTGCTATTAAATTGACACTCTGCTGGAAACTGTTTTTTCCCTGCCTAATCCTGCCCCAGACCGCCATAGGACCCATCAACACAGCTTTTTTTCTCTGCACATGATTTCCACATTGTTCCCATTGCTTCTGGCCCCGGTAGTAGGGACTCCCGTATGTTAGTGTTAGGCTAGATGCCATCCAATCCTTCCAGTTGCAACAGCCTGTTTGGCTTGTTATTGAAACTGTGTAGGTATAGGTATTTGTTTTACCTCATTTGCTTTAACGAGTACAACCTGTTTGTTGGTCTACGCATTCGGCAAGGCATTTTGTAAGGTAAGAATCCACCAGGAGAAAATGTTTGTCCAGAGAGCTTCTCTGTAGTATCTTCTTGTTGAATGTAAGCTCACCTTACCCTAATAAAGGGACTGAGGATACCATATACATACTCATTATTTCATTTTTGTGCTTTTCAGGATGGTCTGCTTGTTCTTCACTACGGCCTTGTTTTATCACCATTGTCATTGACATGAAGTGATTTAGTGTCAGAAAGTGGAAAAAGCCCCAGCGGAACAGCAACTCGAGCCTCGCCAATGAACCCCACAGAATATGTCCTACTCTTTGCAGATAGCAAATATTCCACTCAACAGCTTCTGGGGAGCTGCAAACTATCATTCATTACTGGTGTTTGTATATGTCTAAGATGGATTTGTGAAAAGAGCAAGTTTAATGGTGACTGTCTCAGGGAAAGCAAACATACAAAAATATATATTGTGTCTTAACAATCTGAACTTGGTGAAAGCATTAATGACTGCATAAACAAGTGATATTAGAAGGTCCATCCAAGAAGTGTGCTGTTCTAGAGACATAAGCTATATTCCTTTTGGTAACTTGCTTGATATTTTATGTTTATGATATTCGCTTTTGAGATGTGACCTGTTGTAGCTTATGCTTATATATGCTGTAAAGCGAGTCTTGAATTCCGAATCAGCAGGCATTAATTAGTTCTGCGTATTCTCTTCTGTCCAACCTTCATCTTGAAAGTTTGCACAGAGTTTTGAGGCAGGCTATCTGCTTCCAATCACTTTGAAAATTGTGTATACTTCTGGTTGCTCAATTGTAAATATATATTATAGCCACCAGAAGTAAGCCTGTTGAACCCTACTCCCACTCCTTTTTGGATTTCTGATTAACTATAATCCATTATCAGAGAAGACCTTACCGCCTCCTAGTGCTGAGGCTTCCAATTTCTTTTTATGTTACCCTTTTTCTTGTTTGATTTCAAAATCATCTCATCCTGGTTATTAGAGAGTAAAAAGCCACATTTGGAAATGGGTCTGGGGGCTTAAGGCCAGTATTTGTTTTAAAACCACTTGCCCAAAAGAACACCTAGACACAGGCTCAAGGTCTATGGTTACAACAGGTAATTTACCAGACCTCAGATTAGTCCCCTGAATGTCTTCAGGTCAAAGTTTAATTATTTGACTGATTGAGTAGGTTTGTGTTTCTTTTCTATTAAATGCATCAAACAGGGCATCCCAGGTTGGTAGAGTTAAAATATCAGGACTAAAGGGCGGGTGAACACATTCATTCTTGGTGTTTGTGTACAAACTTCAAATTCTTGCTTGTGGTTAAGGAATTTCAGGAAAGTATATGTCAGAGTAATATTTACCCATCTGCAATCCTGTGTATTTTTTCATATCGACAGGAATAGTTTTATATCCTATGCCAGCACCAGCCACAAGTAGGGATTTGTGTTTTTCGAAGTTTGAAGTAAATCGCTCTAAAGAAAGTGAAACAATCTCCGTATCATAACTGCCTTAATAGAGCAACACTTTAATTCTTGTTCCATTGTGATGAAATGTTTTTGTTTAGATTTTACACTTTACTTAGGCTTCAGAAAGATTTCATAAACTTCTGTTAGAACTCTTGTTAAAATGGGTATGTTTGAAGGCTTTTGTATATGTGTATGTACGTTTGTGTTAATTTAATATTTGGTTTAATAACAAGACATGCTATGTTTACACTCGAAGTGCAACATTTTTATTGAAAAAACTGGTTAATGTAACTTCAATATAAAAATGAATTTCCATTATTTGTTAATATGTTTATTACAACTGCCGCCTTGAAATTGAATTTAATATACCTTGGTATATTTTGGTTGCAATAAACAATTTTATATTGCTTCGATTTGTTAAATAGTAAATCATTTGAAATCTTTTTCCCTCTAAGCTATCTCTGTTCACTCTTTGTGGCCAACGTTTGAAGCCTTGAATTTACAGGAATCATTGCCAGTACTTAGTAATTGTTCTCTAATTTCCTGACATTCCTGATGCGGTATTTGGCCCCAGCTTTGAATCAGTTCAGTTCAGTTCAAAAAGCTTTATTCGGTTTGCATAACACAACCATATAAGCTGAACAATTATATCAACATTATTAAAACTTCAAATTTAAAATATTTCAGTACTCCTCTTCTATACAATCATAAACACATTTTCATGAATCAGACTCATATAAACTTAAAGCTAAACTATATATCATGCTATTATCAATTCAAGATAACTAATGCATTAAGATAGAAAATGTATACAGTTTTGTAATGATAACCTACACAGACTTGATTACAACGGTACGCAATTACTTAATAACATTTGATAAAAATGTATGGCCCACCAGGGACTGTGCAAATTTTACTTTAAGTGGTGTGCTAAAGATCTAAATTCTAGATGTGCAAGAACGCAATTTGGCTGCTACAATACACAGAACTGTGTAAATTTGCTATAAAGTGTCCTATGCCTAGATCGGAATGTGCAAGATCACCCAATTTCAAAATATTAGATTAAATGTGGAAAATCACAGTATAACAATTACATTACATAGACAACATTCAACACAATTTAGATTAAAATGGGGAAAGCCTCCAAAGTAGGGTTTGCGCAAATTTTGCAAAAGTGTCATATGCCAAGTACAGTATAATAATTCATTGATGCTCAAAATTTAAAGCAAAGACAACATTTCATAGTATTATCGATTTTCTAGCAGCTCTGCATTTCAATATAAAATTTGCTACATAAAAGCAAATGTCTGGACTTTCCAATGAACATACTAATTTCATAGCATTTGTAGTAGATCGAATATTATACTTTAAAAGGATAGGCTTCAGATAAAATTTCCTAAGAAATACATACAATTTACAGAATAATAAAAAAAATGGCAGCAACTCTGTTTAGAAATGTTGTCACATGGGCACTCCACTTTAGTACTTTTTTTCATGACAGGGAAGGCTACGAGGTGATGGACAATTCCCAACCTGAGGCGTGTTAGCACAAAACGGTGAGAAGGTCTTGACACGTCTACCAAATATGCCTGAAGCCCACTTTTGAGTTCCAGTTGTTGATAGAACACAAATGTCTTTCGAGTCCCAATTAATTTAACTTGTTCCCCCCTCTTATAAGTCATAGAAGTATCTTTTATCTCTTTTTTAGATAATTTTATTGCATGTTCAGACTCCTCAAATATATTAAAATCAAATAGAAGGTTGTACCAGTGGTTAATATAGCTTAACCACGGGTTGCGAGAATAGTGATCCAACCTTAAGCAGTCCTTAATTATAGACTGAGTAAACTCAGTTTCGCTCTTAGACCAAATAGAGCGCCATAAAAGTAGGGGGCGTAGAGCGGCCAAATCAGATATGTAATTAAGGCCAGTTTCCAAATGAATTAACTCAGTAAAGGCTGAGGCTGGTACACTCAGTAACCGTTTGAGGAAACTATTTTCATCTAGCTGAAGTTGATCAGCGGGACCGTGACCCCATATTCCAGCCCCATACAGGGATGAAGAAACACATCTTGGATTGTATCTGGTCACCATATCCTTTACCCTGCGATCCCCTAATTTAGCAGCAAATCTGAATATACTATTAGTGTTCCTAGCCATCTTGTATCTAATATTTTCATATTCACTGGTCCAATTGCCGCTTCCTGCAAAAGTGATACCTAAATAGCAGAAAGACTTAACTGCTTGTATTTTGGAGCCATCTAAGAAAAAGGACCTTGATAAGTTTGTTTTCTTGCCACATGTCATCTTGAATGTTTTTGATTTATTAATTAAAAGTTTCCTGCCTTTGATAAAAACTGTAAAATTGTTTATAAGCTGTTGAAGGCCTATCGGGGTACGGGAAATTAAAACAGTATCATCAGCATACAATAACACTGGTACAGCCATATTATCTATTATCGGTGCATCTGCTGGGATCTGACTTAAATCTATGGCTATTTGATTAATAAATAATGAGAATAAAAGAGGGGCCAAAACACATCCCTGCCTAATTCCCCTTCTCACATCAAAAAAGGGAGTTCGTTCGCCAGTTGGCCCATATCGAACACTACAGGATAGTCTCTCATAAACTCGTGCTAGGAAGAATACTATCTCTCTAGGGTCCCCAGATTCAAGCAGTATGGACCACAAAAGAGAGTGGTCCACAAGATCAAAGGCACTGCTCAGGTCTGCGAAGCATAAAAATAAATTGCCCCCCTTCACTGATGTATATTTATTAGTGAGCAGGTCAAGGTTCACGCATTGTTCTAAGGTACCTAGGCACTTCCTGAATCCATATTGGACAGGAGCTAAAATCTTATAGTCAGAGGCCCAGGTTTCTAACCTTTTTAAAAGAATCCTGCTCATAACCTTTATTGATGAATCCAACAGAGATATTGGGCGATGGTTACAGGCTTCAGAACGGGAACCCTTTTTGTATAGGGGGACAATTAGTGATTGTCCCCAGGACGTGGGAAAATTCCCCACTGCTGCTGTGTTAAAAATCCTTGTAAGGATCGGGGCCCATAAATCCATTTTGTTTTTATATAAGTCAATCTGGACCCCATCAGGGCCTGGGGCTTTTCCCCCCTTGCTATTGACTAGCCCCTCCTGTACTTCTTCAACATCAATTAACAAGGGCAATGTAGGCCACGTAAAATCATCGTTTAAAGATAAAGTTAAGAACATCCTATCCGGATTAAAAATATTAGAAAAATGTTCGATCCATGCTGTGCAATTTACTTATGATGTCAATTCGGGAGTACAATTGTTTTTTTAGAAAAGGGCTATTTACAATTTCCCAAAATAGTTTGCTGTTCTTGGTGTCGGCTGCCATACTTATTTTTGTCCCATGCATCCACTCAAATCTCTCTTTTGTGGGCCAGAATGACTTGCTTATGTTCAAGTCGTAAATCATGAATATAGGGTTGATTACGAGGTTTAGTCCCCAAGGCCAATTTCAACTTGTACAGTGCCTGGGTACATTTTGTGTCAAACCACCCAGAACCAGCCTTTTTCGGGCCTTTAATACTTCTAGTTGGTTAACTTTTAATTGATTTATTTATCTCTGAGAATGCATCTAGCAGTGTGTCAGGGAGGACCTCTTCGCTAAGGCAATGGTCAATTTCTCTCCTGCAATTAATAACCACCTCCCTTTGGACCTTAGATGGGTCTACTCCATCCCATTTAATTCTCATACCGTTGGGCCTAACAGGAATTATATCAGAGATACATTCTTCAGTGTTAGGTAATTTATTACCCCAACTTAAAAGTACAATAGAAATACTGTTATGATCACTGACCACCTGTTCAGATATCCATAGATCAGAGTAAAAACTATTGTTTGAAATTAAAATATGATCTATGTTACTATCAGCATTCCGCCCAGTAAAAGTTGGGCATTTAATATGGCCCTTTCTCATAGAACAATCCAGTAAATCAAGATCAAATTTCGCCATCATCGTGTTTAGGGTCATACCATAATCACAATGGGGAAAATGTAAAATGTCATCATTATTTCCATTGGTGATATTATGAGCCTTCATAAACCCACATGAATTAGTTTGCATTAATTGACAAACTCGAATATTGAAATCACCAGCCCATAAAATAATGGCAAGTTTACTGGAGAGTGCCAGTACCCTATCTATCTCCTTTTCTAATGCGTGTAACGATACTCCCCTACCGTTAGTAAAGATATTATTATAATGGTTAATTAAAACCAAATCCTTACCCTTTATAAACTCGAGTCTCAATACTTGGCTATGATTGTCAATTGACGAATAGCTTTTAATTCTGCACCCTACTAATTTGTTTGATACGAGTAACAACAGGCCACCTTTAGCTCTTCCCACTGTAGAGGGTACCGCACTTAACCAGTGTGATGTATAACCTTCAACTAATACCGGAACTATACTCCAGGTTTCCTGTAGGCAAATACAATCATTACCAATGGAGATCAAGTCCAGCCAAACAGGGGTATCCAGCTTTTTGCCAAGGCCTGCAACATTCCATGATATAAGTGTATAACCCTCTTGTATTGTAGTTTGTGTTCCTTGGCTAATGTCGAGGCTCGTAGTCGCAACTGCGTCCACCGAAACCTCAACAACCTTCTGCCCAGTTGTAAGTTCTCTCTCAGAACTCATAAGAATCTGAACGCTGCTCCCAGTACTAACTAAACCTGAATCTACCTGCCTAGGATCTTGATAGAGGAATTGTTCTTTACTTATTTTTTTTCCATTTTCATTTATCCTTGGATCTAACCCCCAACCTGGTTTATCCTTTGGGGATAGGATACACCCTCGTGTCTCTCGTGTTTCTCGTATCAATCATTATCCTTCAAAGGGCTCAAAGACTGAAATCTGTTATAGAGTGGGATTGAAAAACAAGTGAGTTGGGCTACTGACATGGGCATTAAATTGGCATTAAAATGATGTGCATTTAGGCTGGCAACTGAATTACTCGCTAACAAATGTCTATAGAATTAGCCCAGAGGCAGGAGTGTTGTATTAAAATCCCAACGTGAGGGGGGAGGGGCATTTAGTAGGGTTTTGTATGCCCATCCTGGAGACCTAAAGTTACTGATTATACATTCACCATCAAACTTTTTGGATAGTGTGCCTATGCATCCCACCCTTTGAGTTAATATTATCTGGTCTGCCCCCAATGTTGGATAACCACAATGTTTGGATAACCAATATAATGTTTTATTTTTGAGGGCCTCATGAGTTTCTGGTGGGCCTTCCCGTAGTTTGGGTACATTTGAGAGGACTGCAACATAAGCCCCGCATTCAGGTGGTAGGTTGATAACTGCTGGTACATCATTAACTTTGGCGTTATCTGTAATACGTGACCCTCTTGCCTGTTCTGTAGACTCTCCCCTTGGTTTTTCTTTAACTAGCGATAACATTGCTCTCTTTTCCTTTGGTGATTTATTTGGTGCCTTTGGATTTGTACCATCATCTATATTTCCAACTGGTGTCATGCCTGTACTATGTCCAGCCATCATAGTAGCTGACGGGTCAAACCCATTTCCAGTCATAACCAAATTAAAGGGGTCATTATTCGTAATTGTATTCGCGTGTTCCCTTGAATTGGTTATTTGGTCTCTCAACCTAAGTTTATGTAGGTGCTCACTTAGTTTGTGTACTTCTCTTGCCAAATTATACATTTTTTCATGTAGTGGCTGAATTAATTCTGGTATTTTCTCAGTAAAAGCCTCAATACTAAATATGCCCTTAAGTTGTTCGTGACCTAGATCTGCTCTCTGGTTTGCAGAAACCCCTCTTGTAATAATTTGCTTGTCTTTATTTATCCTTCTGTTTCCCTGGCCTACATTTTTCCTTTTGCCTCCTTTGGTTAAATTTATAGAAGGAGGCGAAGGGGTCAAATTAGATAAATTTGGTGTGACCGAAATCCGTGAGACATGAAGGTTCTCTATATCAGCTACGATTGCATTGACTGTCACATCTATTGTATCAGGGACCCAATTTGTGGTGGTCGGTCATCCTCCCTAGTTGTGTAGATCTCTGCACACAGACTAGCTTGCTCCCACTCATTATGCTGGTTCCCATTGATGTGCGTCTTTCCGTGCAGTCTATTTCTTCCGACAAAACGCTAACCGCTTGGTCAAATAGGTATCTATAGAATTACATGTTTTTTCCAGCAAAGGTTTTACTCAGCGTTTAGTAATAATTGGGGAGTATTAGTCTCTATTCTAGGGTTTGAGAAACAAATAACAAGAGTATTCCTATATTACCTGGAATAGTGTCCCACCAGGCTTGTTTACAGCCCACTAGAATGATAAATAAAATAATATTGGCAATGACCTCCTACTATATCTTACAACCCATTGAATTATATATCAGCTGTAGTCTTACTCGGGTTTCAAATGTTAATAAGGTGGCCCAGCCCGGCCTCAAACGACCTCTGACAGCCGCAGACGGCCCCGCCCTTGTCCCGGGCTTCTCCCGGCGTCGCCCGCTTGCGTCCCGCGACGCGGGAGGAGCGTCTCTCCTTTGAGCGCCTCTGGGCGCAGAAGTGGGTGTAGCTGCAGGGTGACTTGGGAGCTGTAGTCTCCCCCCTCAGCGGCCGTGTGATGGTTCCGGCAGCGGCGGCGAGGGAGACCAACAGCAAGTGGCCCCAAGCTCCAGCAGGACGTCAGGACAGGTAGGTGGTTCTCCAATATAATGGCAGACCCGCAGAATGTACTGACAAAGCCCCCACTCCGCCGCAGGAGCGTCTCTCTTTTGAGCGCCTCTGGGCGCGAAAGTGGGCGTGGGTCAATCAATCAATCAAGAGTATTTGTGAAGCGGGCTACTCACCCACTAGGGTCTCAAGGCTCTGGGAGGGGGGGGACTGCTACTGCTCGAAAAGCCAGGTCTTGAGTTGGTCCTGGGTGAGTCGTAGGTGGGTGGGGAGGGTGTTCCAGGTCTTGGCCGCCAGGTAGGTGAAGGATCTTCCTCCGGTGGTGGTTCTGCGGATCCGTGGGACGGTGGCGAGGGCGAGGCTGGCGGAGCGGAGCTGGCGGATTGGCGTGTAGAACATGAGGCGGTTGTTGAGGTATTTGGGGCCCAAGTCGTGGAGAGCCTTGTGTGCGTGGGTGAGGAGTCTGAACGTGATCCTTTTGCTGACGGGGAGCCAGTGCAGGTCCCTCAGGTGGGCGGAGATGTGGCTGTGTCGGGGGATGTCCAAGATGAGTCGTGCTGAGGGGTTCTGGATGCGCTGGAGTCTTTTCTGTAGTTTGGCGGTGGTCCCAGCGTAGAGGGCGTTCCCGTAGTCCAGACGGCTGGTGACGAGGGCTTGGGTGACCGTTTTCCTGGTTCCAGTGGGGATCCAGCGGAAGATCTTACGGAGCATGTGGAGAGTGTTGAAGCAGCAGGAGGAGGTAACGCCGTTAACTTGCTTGGCCATCGTGAGGGAGGAGTCAAGGATGAAGCCTAGGTTGCGTGCGTGGTCCGTGGGCTTGGGTGGGGGGTCCAGAGCAGGGGGCCACCAGGAGTCGTCCCAGGCGGAGATGGATGGGCCGAGGATGAGGACTTCCGTCTTGTCTGAGTTCAGTTTCAGGCGGCTGAGCTTCATCCAGTCTGCGATGTCTTTCATTCCGTCCTGGAAGCTGGCTCTGGCGGAGGTGGGGTCGTTGGTGAGGGAGAGGATCAGTTGGGTATCGTCGGCGTAGGAGATGATGTTGAGGTTGTGCTTGCGTGCGATGGCTGCGAGGGGCTCATGTAGACGTTGAAGAGGGTGGGGCTGAGCGAGGAGCCTTGAGGTACGCCGCAGATGATCTTGGTGGCTTCTGCGAGGAAGGGCGGGAGACGGACTCTTTGGGTTCTGTCGGAGAGGAAGGAGGTGATCCATTCCAGGGCCTTTCCTTGGATCCCGGCGTGGCAGAGGCGGGTTGTCAGGGCGTGGTGGCAGACCGTGTCGAACGCAGCCGAAAGGTCGAGCAGGATGAGGGCGGTGGTTTCTCCGTTGTCCAGCAGGGTCCGGATGTAGTCGGTGGCCGCGATGAGGGCGGTCTCGGTGCTGTGGTTCGCTCGGAATCCGGACTGCGATGGGTCGAGGGAGCCGTTCGTCTCCAGGAAGGCTGTCAGCTGTTTGTTGACTGTTTTCTCGATAACTTTTGCAGGGAAGGGGAGAAGCGGGATGGGGCGGAAGTTCTTGAGGTCTGAGGGGTCTGCGGTGGGTTTCTTCAGGAGAGCACTGATCTCTGCGTGCTTCCAGCTCTCCGGGAAGGTGGCGGATATGGAGGAGTTGTTGATGATGTCCCGAAGTTTGGGTGCGATGATTGAGTCGGCATTGTTGAAGATGTGGTGTGGGCAGGGATCGGCTGGGGAGCCCGAGTGGATGGTGTTCATCGTGTGGGTGGTATCTTCCGTGCTGACCTGAGTCCAGGCGCACATGGTGGTGGTGGGGGTGTAGGTTCGGTGGTGGGGTACGTGTTCAGAGCGCGGAAGCTGTCGTGTATGTCGACGATCTTACGGTGAAAAAAGGTGGCTAGAGAGTTGCAGAGGTCTTGAGAAGGCGTGATGTCGTCGTTGCTGGCGTTGGGGTTGGAAAGCTCTTTCACGACGTTGAAGAGTTCCTTGCTGTTGTGGGTGTTGTTGTCCAGTCGTTCTCTGAAGGATGACCTTTTGGTGGTGCGGATCAGCTGGTGGTGTTTGCGGGTGGCGTTCTTGAGGGCTGTCATGTTGTCCGATGACTGGTCGTGGCGCCAGGCTTTCTCGAGGTCACGGCAGGATTTGTTGGAGTCTTTGAGATCGTTGGTGAACCAAGTGGCTTTCTTGCTGTTGAGGTTGCTGGGAGGAGGGTTCAGTGGAGCAAGGGTGTCGGCGCAGTCGGTGATCCACTGTGTGAGGTTGCGGGCTCCTTCGTTGGGGTCCGTGGTGTTGGTGGGAGGGTTTAGGCTCAAGGAGGTGGTAAGTTGGTCGGTGGTGATCTTGCTCCAGCATCTTCGGGGGGTTTGTTGAGGTCGGTGGTGGGTCGTTGTTTTCCTGAAGTTGAAGTGTACGCAGCTGTGGTCGGTCCAGTGGAGCTCGGTGGTATGGCTGAAGGAGATGTGGTTGCTGGAGGAGAAGACAGGGTCGAGCGTGTGGCCGGCGTGATGGGTGGGGGTGTTGACCAGTTGCTTGAATCCGAGGTTGGCGAGGTTGTCTAGTAGGGCGGTGGTGTTGTTGTCCTGGTCGTTCTCCAGGTGGAAATTGAGGTCTCCTAGGAGGATGTAGTCGGGGGAGGCGAGGGCGAGTGGGCTGATGAAGTCTGCGATGGCCTCGCTGAAGTGTGAGCGAGGTCCCGGGGTTCTGTAGATGAGGGTTCCTCTGAGGATGGTCTTGGGGTCGGTGTGAATCTGGATGTGCAGGTGCTCTGCTGTGGCAAGGGTGTCGTTGGTGTTGGTCGTGATGCGGATAGTGTTTCTGTGGGCGATGGCAATGCCTCCTCCGGTCTGGTTGACGCAGTCCCTCCGGATGATCTTGTAGCCGTCCGGGATGGCAATGGCGATGTCCGGGGCTGAGGAGGCGTTCATCCAGGTTTCTGTGAAGAAGGCGACGTCTGGTGCCGTTTTGTCCAGGAGGTCCCATAGTTCGACGGCGTGCCTGTGGATGGAGCAGGTGTTGAGCAGGATGCACTTGAGGTGGTTGTTGTTGGCGGCTGTTTTGGCTGGCGCGGTGCAGGACCGAGTGCAGGTGAAGTAGCAGGGGTGGCAGGTGAAGGCTCCCTGGGTGCCTTTCGGGGTGGCTTGGTAGCAGGCTGGATGTCGGCCGGTGTTGAGTGCAATGGAGGGTGGCGGCGTCGTAGCTCAGTCGGGTTGGCTGGCTCTGGCGGGGTCAAGGGGTTCTGGCGCTGGGCGTGGTCCAGGCGCGGACGGGCGTAGACGGGCTTGACTTTGGCGCGCCTTCGGCGCGCAATAGGCGCGCCAGCTGTGCGTGGCCGCTGCACATACGCGCGGTCCCCGGTGGGTGCAGGTGCTCTGCGGTGGCGAGGGTGTCGTCGGTGTTGGTCGTGATGTGGATAGTGTTTTTGTGGGCGATGGCGATGCCTCCTCGGTCTGGTTGACGCAGTCCCTCCGGATGATCTTGTAGCCGTCCGGGATGGCAATGACGATGTCGGGGCTGAGGAGGCGTTCATCCAGGTTTCCGTGAAGAAGGCGACGTCTGGTGCCGTTTTGTCCAGGAGGTCCCATAGTTCGACGGCGTGCCTGTGGATGGAGTGGGTGTTGAGCAGGATGCACTTGAGGTGGTTGTTGTTTGCGGCTGTTTTGGCTGGCGCGGTGCAGGACCGAGTGCAGGTGAAGTAGCAGGCGTGGCAGGTGAAGTCTCCGTGGGTGCGTTTCGGGGTGGCTTGGTAGCAGGCTGGATGTCGGCCGGTGTTGAGTGCGTGGAGGCTGGCGGCGTTGTAGCTCGGTCGGGTTGGCTGGCTCTGGCGGGGTCCAGGGGTTCTGGCGCTGGGCGCAGTCCAGGCGCGGACGGGCGTAGACGGGCTTAACTTTATTAAAAAATGTATATAAAATGTAATAGGCGCGCCTGCTGCGCGTGGCCGCTGCACGTACGCGTGGTCCCCGGTGGGTGTATCTACAGGGAGACCTGGGAGCTGTAGTCTCCCCCCTCAGCGGCCGCGTGATGGTTCCAGCAGCGGCGGCGAGGGAGACCGACAGCAAGTGGCCCCAAGCTCCAACAGGACGTCAGGACAGGTAGGTGGTTCTCCGATGTAACGGCAGCCCCGCAGAATGTACTGACAAAGCCCTCCTTTGAATCATTCTAACCATTCTGTGTATCTCATGAATCTGTAGAAGCTATGAACTAGTCTTTATAGTTTTTGATTATACTGAAAGTTTGGCTCAACAGGAGGATATGCCATTTGTGATCAAGAAAGCTGCTAGTCTTCTTTAGGATTGCTATCAGATTGTGAATGTTTCTGCATTAATGCCGTCACTAGTTTGCCCCTCTCACCTAAGTTGTGCATGCTGTTTTTTTACAGGCAGATTCTTTTCTTCATAGGTAAGCACATTGTTTGTGCATTTGTCATAAGCTGTAATATCGCCATCTTCCAAAATGATTTTTCCAATTTGTCTGATTTTAAAACATTCTGGATTTCTGTGAGGCAAGCATTGAGGTGGCGAGGACAGGACCTGCATTGTTAGTAGACTGCAGACCACCTGAGCTATAATTTTGGCTGAGAACGAGCTATGCCCAGGTCTCTGTACCATCAACCTGTCACATGGTGTACACTCGCAATGACTTGCAAGGACAGAATTGAACAAGCATCCCAGTAAATGATTTTTAATTGACTGTGCATAGAATATTTTGACCAAATATGCTTTTATGCTCAAAGTGTTGGCTTACATTACTAGGTACATTATCGTAGCTTTATATTCAAAAGGGAGCGAGAGGAAACAAAATGCCTGGTTATGTCCTCCCTATGCTGTTGCATTACAGAATCATAGATATCAAATTTCTTTGCCTCCGATATAAAATATTTAGATGCCTGTGTGCCTCATTATCAAATAAATAAACTCATTATGTCCTGTAACAGTAGACCTCCAGAAAGGACACTCTGTATAATCTGTGTTGTCCTTACCCATTGTTTAGAAGGTGCATGAGAAGAGACCCCCATTGGTCATGTTGTACCTTACCAGTTATCGTCCTTGAATCCACACTAGAGATTGCTAGGTCTGTGACTGGCTGCCACCCAATATCTGAAAATTTAAGTCAATAGCTCAGGGCTTCTTCAGGAACAAAGGTTCTTCTGGATAACAAGAAACCTGTTTGAAAGAATCCCTCATTTGTTCATATTATTGCGTACCTGCCGAAAGGTTAACACTATATATCAACTTCGCCCTTCTTGCGGGTCTACAAGTTTCTTCACTTTCCTTTAGCAATATGCGTGTTCATTTGGACCTAAATTCAGTTACACACTTTACGAACTTCATGCGCGTGTTGGCACTGTACTCCATCTAAGTGCTCGATACTTCACACAATGCCCCATACAGAACTCATTTTGTGCAACTTATTACCCATTGCTTGTTATGAAAGTTAAACTTGTGACAGATAAAAACAGAACCTTTTAAAATTCCTCGCACTGTGTCAAGGGCTTTCTGCCAAGGCCTTACTAATACAATCAGCCATTTAAAGCTAAATACAATATCGTGAGCGCGGCGTTGACTTACCATGATTCTGAGTCCGCCGAGTTGTTTTTCTCCCGGTTTGCGTGTGCTGCGCCATTTTCGATCTTGCTGCGTGATCGCACAAGAGTTTTTCGAACGCATTTACGTTATCGCGGCTTGCCATCTTGCACAGTGAGAGTTTGACAACGCAAGTACGTCATAAAGGCCCGCGATCACGCATTGCGGGAGTAAACTGTGAGAAGTTGGCCTGATATGCAGTGCTCACTATTCTAGTGATCACTATGTATCAGTCCAAACAACCCTTATTGATGTTTGGTTGTAAGTCAACCGTAGACCAGCTATCCTAGTAGCATGGACAAGAGCAGTCTTTAGGCTAGACTCTAGAGGGCGTGTTAAGCCAGCTGTTATACCATCACATATACCCCTTGAACACCAAGTGAAAGGACACCACACAAGTTGTTATGAAAATAAAAGTATATTTATTTAGAACACAACAGCCCTGGACTCTTTATGAGGACAGGGCGCTAAGCACAATACAAAGCTCTTAAGAAAATACTGAAAGTCGCACAATTTACACAAATGCCCGAGGGGCACGAAAAACCATATACTCTAAAAGTGGAATGCGAAATTACTAGCAGGTAAGTACTACTCTAATAGGCTTTAGGATCGCTAGGACTGGACTACTGAACCTTCAGATTACTAGCAGGAGGCCTAGGGAGATCGGGTGCAGAGGGTGCACTCTCACACGGGACAAAGTCTATGGATGCTAGATTTCGTAAAGTTAGTGTTATCGGACGAATCCGACTAGGTAGAGCTGAAACGAAAAAGGATCTGGACCCTTGGATAGTTAAGCTATGCTGGAGCACCGAAATGCTGAGATTACCTAGCCCAGGGGCTGCGGCTGCATAGGTCTGAAAAGACGTCGGGAATCCTCATTGCAGTCTATGGAGCCTGAAAGAAGAAGTTGCTGGCAGGCGACCAGTGTTGAAGTTCGATGTGATCCAAGCCTGGATCGGTGATGGAGGATACCTGTAAGCAGAGGGGACCAAGTTCTGAATCACTAGCCAGTGATTAGATGGGCACCAGGAGGGCACCGGATGAAGTCACCTCGACCAGGTGAGTGGGCGACGCTGGGCTCTGCAGTCTCTCGGACCAGGAGGCGTTGTCGGCGACCAGGATGGAGGTGCGAGCTGTCCCACGAAGGTATCTGCTGTCGACGTCGCTGGACCCAGGATTGGGGCAACAAGTCTTGGCAAACGCAAGCCCACGCGGTGGACTTGAAATGGCATCTGGAGTGGACCAGGAGGGTCCGGGGTGCTCCTCTGTTGGAGGGGGGCAAGGGCCAGTCTGGAGCAACCAGACCAGCATTGGAAATGTCGTCGTTCGTCGTCAGGAAGGCCACAAGCCAGCAGGCAAGTAGCCGGACAACGTGGTGAGCAGCAAAGAGCAGAAGGGCCCCACGCAGATCTCGTGGATGCTGGGGGGCTGGACTTCGGTGCTGGAGCTGCTCAGGGTTAGGGCTTCTCAAACCCCAAAGCACTCACTCGAGGATCCCTCGGCGGTCGTGCTGGGCAAGCGTCGTGCAGTCCTGAAGATGGCCGGTCCCTCGAGGTCTCGTCGCACCCACGAATCTCAGCTGGGCTGATGATGCAGGTAGAGGTCAGAGGTGCCAGGGAAGCCGGTTCTCGTTGAGTTGGGCAGTCTTGATCCGGAGGAGAGACTTACAGCAGACCGCGATGCTTGGATGGTGCCTGCGGGTGCAGGGTGGCTACTCCTTAGCCACAAGGGAGAGTCTTCTGAAAGGTTCAAGAGTTCTTTCGTGGAAAGTCATCAAGATTCGGAATTATCTAATTTGGGAAGGGGGCCCGCTCCTATCTTTATACTAAGGAAAGGGGCTGGCACGCAACTAGGTCCTGCCCATGGGTGGGATCAGGAAGGGGGGTGGTTACACCCCTCTCCCATGCCGGACTTTCCCCAGCTCAGGGGCTGGTGTGCCCCTGGAACTGGTTCTAGCCGGCCTATGCATAGTGAGCACCGGGGTGCCACTTGCAGTCACCTTCCTCTAAAGCCCTGCCTACCCAGGATACACAAAACCCTGTCTGGGATGGTGCTAACTCCGCCCCTGACAGGAAACCCTTTGTCCAAGCTCTCCTCGCTGGAAGGACTCCCAGCAGCAGGAGGTCAGACTTGTGTCTGTGGTGGCAGCATCCATTTTGTGATGCTGAGGCTCGAGTTAACTTTAACCGGGGTTCACAGTTACATACATGTTGTGTCCCTCTAGAAGGGTGGAATGCTAACCCCGTCGCCAGAATTGGCGAGGGGTTAGTATTCCAATTCGTATGACACCTTACTCGACATGTTTTGATAAAGCGATACCAGAGTTGGCATATAACCACGAGGATTATAATGCATTTAAGAGTATATGGTATGCGTTATCATGGAACAGCTATTAGGACTTGGTTCCGCAAGCTGCAAATGGGCTCAGCTCATGCCATAGCACCATCTCACAAGATTCCAAGCACTCTGCCTTCAGGATTGTTAAGGCCTGCCATAGGAGTGACTGATAGGAATACGAGTGTCCATTTTAGGGTTAGATATAGGTATACTATATCTACAGCAAGGGGTGATTACACCACCTTGCCCCCGCTGTCATGCAGCCAGTTGTGTCAGATTTAGATGGCCAGCCAGGGGTGGCATAATACATGCTGCAGCCCCTGGTAGGCCCTGGGTACACCTATGCCCTGAGTTACAGGGTCTGATAAGGTGGCCCAGTACCAATTGGTAAATGCACCTAAGGTACACGTGTCAATTTAGTGAGAGAACAGCAAGGCTGTGGGTCTGATTAGCAGGCCCACAGCCAGAGAAGTCGTAAACCAGTGAAGCAAAAAGCAAAAATCTGGGGTGATCATAGGATTGCAGACCCTACTCTCCTACATAAACCATGCCGAACACGTAGATACGGTGCGCAGCTGACTTCTGGCGGGAGATTTGAACAGCTCGCGTTCCCGAAATTGCCAAAATTGCAATTCTGCACAAGAAATCCACTGCAGGAAGCATAAACCTTGTGAAAATGATGATTTTGATCAGAATAACTTCTCAGATTGACATTTGGCTGCACTTTTTGGTGCAGGAGTCCATTTTTTGGGGTGGGGTGGGAGGAAGGAAGTGCCCCAGTCTCCAACTTCCTGTTCCTGCCTAGCAGGCTCCTCCCAGTGCTTTGTCCATGTCCTGATCACTTTTGATTTGGCTGGGGAGCTGGAAGGATTACTTTTTGTGGCTGCTGCTGGATATTTGTATTTGAGGACTTTTTGGACTTTGGAGTTTGGATCACTTTTGGACTTGAGATTTTACAAGTAAGTTGGTGTTGTTTGTTTGGGGCATTGCAGTTGAGGTAACTACAGTTCTAAAACTTTTTTCACAACTTTCATAAAATATATATTGTGGGTAGCCACAGTATTCAGTAGGCCCAGGGTTAGTCATGGGTGCATGATACAACTGTTTCTGTGATTTTTTTTAACTTAATTCTCATTTATGTCATGGAATTTTAGCTCACTGGTATATGTTGATTTTTTTTGGGGGGGTGCCTGTAAAGCCTCACTAGCCAGTAGGCCCAGGTGTAGTGAGTGGTGCATGGACCTAGTCTTTCTATGGGGTGTCTTGAATTTAAACATCATTGAGGGCATGGATGGCATGGATTGAGGGGATTTTTGTGTGTTTTTTGACTTTTTGGGTTTGTGTTGGGGCCTGGCCATGTGGGTGGGGGCCATTTTGAGGCCCGGGACAGGCAGGGCCTGGCCATGTGGTGGGGGTGAAGGGGCCATTTTGAAGCCAGGCAGTGTGCTCAGGCCTGCACCCAGTTTGCTTTGCTTTCAACCATTATGCCCAGGGGTACTCAGTGGTGCATGGGCCTAGTCTTTCTGTGGGGTGTCTTGAATTTAAACATCATTGTGGGCATGGATGGCTTTGGATTGTGGTGATTTTTTGAGTGTTTTTCGACTTTTTGGGTTGGTGTTGGGGCCTGGCCATGTGGGTGGGGGCCATTTTGAGGCCTGGGACAGGCAGGGCCGGCCATGTGGTGGGGGTCAAGGGGCCATTTTGAAGCCAGGCAGTGTGTTCAGGCCTGCACCCAGTTTGCCTTGTTTTCAACCGTTATGCCCAGGGGTACTCAGTGGTGCATGGGCCTAGTCTTTCTGTGGGGTGTCTTGAATTTAAACATCATTGTGGGCATGGATGGCTTTGGATTGTGGTGATTTTTTGAGTGTTTTTCGACTTTTTGGGGTGTATAACTGATGTTCCTCTGGCTTCCATTGCTTTTAGGTGCACAAGAGAACCACCAGTGCCAGGAAGAAGTCCTGCAGCAGTGTGTGCAGAGCAACATCACGTGACGTCACGTGTGGCCACAGACAAGACAACTCTGCAACTGCGGCCTGCTGTTCTGACATCTCAAGAAGATGGCCCCAAAGAAAATTGGCCGTAGCGCCTCAGCGAAAAAAGTTGCCAGTGCCACTGCCAGTAAGAAGGAGCAGAAGAAGCAAGTGGCACCACCTACCAAGGAGACTGGTGTGCCCACCGACACCTTTTTTGGGAAAAAAACTACGCCTGCAGCAGCAGCGGTGTCCGCCGAGGACCAAGCTGGAAGCAGCACCTCCGCTTCATTGGGCTCAGTGCCACCACGCCAAGTTAGGTCCAAGAACATGAGTGCTGCTGCGGCAGCCACTTTGTTGTTCAATCACCATCGACCAGTGATCCAATCAACGCCGGGTGTAACTCAGCTGATGAGTGTTCAACAACCACAGCCACAAACACAGGTGCAACTAGATCAAGTGCAAGTACATGGGCAAGGAGAGGCGCAAGGAGAGGCACAAGGAGAGGCGCAAGGAGAGGCGCATGGAGAGGTGCATGGAGAGGTGCAACTAGAGTTTCATGGAGCGGCACAACTGCCTACAACGCTTGTTCCTCCAGAAGTAGGGGCACATCAGGAAATTGATATTCAAGAGGAGGTATCATCCGAGGAAGCCACTCCTCCTGATGATGATCCATTGTCTTCCAGATTCCCAGCAAGAAAAAGGTCAAGGAGGGATACTACTACTACTACAAGTTCTTCTTCAAGCCCGTTCATTCTGCTGACCTTGATCGTGATTGGAACCCAGCAATGCAGTCTGAGAGTGAGTCACGCCATGAGCCGAAAAGGTAGCTAAGCCTAAAAGGAAGGCTCCCGCAAGGCTTCGACTTATGGGTGATGACGACGAACAAGAAGTGGTGTCTTCTGCTGCTGATGAACAGTCTGACAACGACCCAGTCATCACAGTCGTCACTCCAACCCCAGCGGGCATGCAGCAGACACACATTTTGAGCCTATCCCGAAACGCTGCTGAGCGGGATATGGGTGGCGTGGCACTGGTACCACCACCATTAACTACAACACCAACACGACCTACAGCTTCCATCTTTTTTAGTCAGAAGGGCCGGCATGGACCTCCATCCAGCTCGACCTCAAGTAGTGGTGCTGTAAGTAAACAACAGAAACAAATTCAGCCACGCCCATCCTCCACTTCATCTGGCATTGAAAGTCTAAGTAGCACGTCCACCACCAGCAGACATCACCAGTCCCCAGTTTGGGACTTCTTTACTGTTAGGGCAAAGGCGGAAAACATGGTCGTTTGTTCGATTAGTAAAGTATCCGTTAGTCGGGGTAAGCTTGGTACCAACTATGGTACCGGAGACCAGAGAGGTCATCTCAAGAAACACCACACTATCATTTGGGAAGCACACATGAGGAAGATCGAGGAAGGCAAAAGAAAAACAAATCCAAATGTATCCCTTGATATTGCATCTGATGATGACGAGAGGCTGATCGTGCAGGGGGTAAGTGAAGAAGCAACAGACATTTTTTCTGGTACACCCAGTACCGCTGGCAGCAGCACTGCAGTGGTATCGCCCACACCCTCTACCCCTGCAACAACTATGAGGCACACTAAGTGTGCTGGAGAGACACCAATGCGAAAAACTACATCACTGGGCCTAACTGGTTTGAAGACGTCATCATCATCATCACGTAAAATGATCCAGCCCACCATTCGCGGAATGTTGTGGTCGGAGGCGCCATTTGAACGCAACCACCCAACGTTACGTCTGTATAACGCAAAGCTGGCTAAAATGCTAGCGCTGGACCTTCTCCCTTTTTTTCGTGGAAGGGGTGGGGTTTCTAGAATTAGTGGCAACAGTCTGCCCTAAATGGAAGGTTCCTAGCCGGTCCTATTTTGCCAGAGTTGCGGTTCCAGCACTACATCAAGATGTGCTGGAGGTGATTGGGGCAGCTTTGCAGAAGAGTGCTGTTCACACTATCCACATGACAACAGACATGTGGACCAGTTGCCAAACCCTTGATTACATGTGCATCACTGCACACTGTGTCTCTTTTGCAGGGGTCAGAGACAAGTCAAGTGCAGTTGTTGACCTGGACACAGTTTTTCAAGCTACTCGGAAACATGCAACATTAGCCATGTTTGCCATGGAGAAAACTCATACTGCAAAAAACATTTTGGAGGAGTTTAACAGTAAGGTCTCTGAATGGCTGCAACCAAGAAATCGCATAGTTGGTTATGTTTCCACGGATAATGGCAGTAATATAGTTAAGGCCATGCAGCAAGGTGACTATTTCAGAGTGCCGTGATTGGCGCACTGTATAAACCTGGTTGTGCAAGATTTCTTGAAAAATGAAAACACAGTCAAGAAGTTACTGACCACCTGCCGAAGAATCTGCACACATTTCAGCCATTCTTTTAAGGCCCGGAAGGAGCTGAGGAGCATTCAACATGAACGTAAAGTGCCAGTCAAAGGACTCATCCAGGAGGTGGCAACACGTTGGAACTCAACCTTTTACATGTTTGAGCGTCTGTCTGAGCAGTGCATGGTGATCAATGAGTATGTCTTTCAACTAGGTTCTACTATGAAAGACATGAGGCTAGAGTTGGAGGAATGGAATCTTATTAAAAGCCTGACAGACATGCTTCGTCCTTTTGAGGTCTTCAAGCCTGAAGTCAGCAGGGAGGACTGTTCTTTGGGCAAAGCTATCACATTGTTGGTCATGCTAGAGCACCAACTGAAGGCGGCGTGTTCAACGTTCAGAGGTGATGTTGAAAAGCAAGACGCATATCCGTTGGCGGAGAGGTTATTAAGCCGCCTAGTTGCCAATGAAAGGCTTAAAAACATACATACAGAACATTACATTTGTGCCACTATTCTAGATCCACGGTACAAAAAGGCAGTGGCCAGCAAAGCATTAATTCCTTTTGATGAAGCAGATGTTTCACAGTACAAACATTGGCTAGCTGTGTCAGCCACTCGGTTCGAAAAAGATTGGCAGAAAATTCAAGAAGCCGGCAGAAGTACAACTGAATCAGCAGGCCATCCAGCGTCAAGTTCCACTTCTGAATCTGTGGGCGAAGGGAGTCACTTTCCCTCACAGCCGTTAACGACACCAGCAGCAACCGTATCATCATCCTCACCTGAACAAGGCCCAGCCATAATATTGTCGGAAGCGGATTGGCTAACTCATCAAGGGTTTGCTCGTTCCAGTGCTGCAAAGGCCACATATGGTACGCAAAGTGGAGCGACCGTGGAGAACCTTGAGTCAATGGGGCAGGCCTATCTGGATGACCCAACAGAGGTCTTTGTTAATAAGAACCCATTGCTGTATTGGTACAGGAAAATGGCTCTCTGGCCACTGATCACCAACCTGGCTATAAATTATTTGTCTTGCCCACTCGCAAGCGTGTCTTCTGAACATGTTTTCAGTGCTGCTGGTGCCATTGTAACTTCAAAAAGGACCCGCCTCTCGGCCAAAAATGTGGAGAGGTTAAAACTGATCAAGATGAATCAGCACTTCATACCACCAGATTACAAAGTACGTGAATGCCCGCAGGAAGAATCAATCAATCAAATTTATAAAGCGCGCTACTCACCTGCTAGGGTCTCAAGGCTCTGGGAGGGGGGGGTCCGTTACTGCTCGAAAAGCCAGGTTTTGAGTTGCTTCCTGAAGGAGAGATGGTCTTGGGTTAGCCTTAGGTGGAAGGGGAGGGAGTTCCAAGTCTTGGCCGCCAGGTAGGAGAAGGATCGTCTTCCGGTGGTGGCTCTGCGAATGCGTGGGACAGACAGTGGCGAGGGCGAGGCTGGTTGAGCGGAGCTGGCGGGTGGGCGTGTAGAAAGTGAGGCGGTTGTTGAGGTACTTGGGGCCCAGGTCGTGGAGAGCCTTGTGTGCGTGGGTGAGGAGTCTGAACGTGATCCTCTTGCTGACAGGGAGCCAGTGCAGGTCTCTCAGGTGGGCGGAAATGTGGTTGTGGCGGGGGATGTCCAGGATGAGTCATGCGGATGCATTCTGTATGCTCTGGAGTCTTTTCTGTAGTTTGGCTGTGGTTCCCGCATAGAGTGTGTTCCCGTAGTCCAGTCGGCTGGTGACGAGTGCCTGGGTGACCGTCTTCCTGGTTTCTGTGGGGATCCATCGGAAGATCTTTTGGAGCATGTGCAGGGTGTTGAAACAGGATGATGAGACGGTGTTGACTTGTTTGGTCATCAAGAGGGAGGAGTCCAGGATGAAACCCAGGTTCCGTGCGTGGTCCGTTGGCTTGGGGGTGGTGCCCAAGGCCGGGGGCCACCAGGAGTCGTCCCAGGCGGAGGGGGATGATCCCAGGATGAGGACTTCCGTCTTGTCTGAGTTCAGTTTCAGGCGGCTGTTCTTCATCCACTCAGCGATGTCTTTCATTCCTTCTTGTAGGCTGGCTCTGGCGGTGGCGGGTCATTGGTGAGGGAGAGCTGAGTGTCGTCGGCGTAGAAAATGATGTTTAGGTTGTGTTGGCGTGCGATGGCTGCGAGAGGGCTCATGTAGACGTTGAAGAGGGTGGGGCTGAGCGAGGATCCTTGGGGTACGCCGCAGATGACTTCGGTGGCCTCGGATCTGAACGGGGGGAGGCAGACTCTCTGGGTTCTTCCGGCGAGGAACAAGATGATCCACTCCAGAGCATTCTGTTGGATTCCGGAGTTCTTGAGGTGCTGTACTAGAGTGCGGTGGCAAACTGTGTTGAATGCTGAGGAGAGGTACAGGAGAATGAGGGCAGCTGTTTCCCTTTGTCAAGCAGGGATCATCGGTGGCTGCAATGAGGGTGGTCTCGGTGCTGTGGTTAGCTCGGAAACCAGACTAGGAGCAGTCGAGGGATTAGTTTGTCTCGAGGAAGGCGGCGAGCTGTTTGTTGACGGTCTTCTCGATGACTTTGGCAGGAAAAGGGAGGAGCGAGATGGGGCGGAAGTTCTTGAGGTCGGTGGGGTCCGCTGTTGGTTTCTTCAGGAGGGCGCTGAGCTCGGCTTGTTTCCAGCTCTCCGGGAAGGTCGCGGTGGTGAAGGAGATGTTGATGATGTCCCGGAGTTGGGGTGCGATGATGGAGTCGGCCTTATTGAAGACGTGGTGGGGGCAGGGGTCGGTTGGGGAGCCGAAATGGATGGTGTTCATTGTGCGGGTGATGTCTTCGGTGCTGACCGGCGTCCAGTTGCAGAGGGTGGTGCTGGGAGTCGTTGGTTCGGTGGTTGGGTGCGTGGTCTGTGCGCCGAAGCTGTTGTGTATGTCGGCGATCTTGCGGTGGAAGAACGAGGTGAGTGAGTCGCAGAGGTCTTGCGAGGGTGTGATGTCGTTGTTTCCAGCTCTGGGGTTGGAGAGCTCTTTGACGATGCTGAAGAGTTCCTTGCTGTTGTGGGTGTTGTTGTCCAGTCATTCTTTGAATGGTGTCCTTTTGGAGGTGCGGATCAGCTGGTGGTGTATGCGTGTGGCATTCTTGAGGGCTGTCATGTTTTCTGTAGTATGGTCGTGGCGCCAGGCTTTCTTGAGGGTGCAGCAGTTTTTCTTGGAGGTTTTGAGTTCTTTGGTGAGCCACGCAGCTTTCTTGCCGCCGGGTCTGCTGGGCGGGTTTTTCAGAGGTGCGAGGTCGTTCGCGTAGTTGGTGAACCACTGTGTGAAGTTGCGGGCTGCTTCGTTGGGGTCCGTTGTGTTGGCGGGGGGTTCTGGCTGAGAGAGGTGATGAGCTGTTCGGCGGTGATCTTGCTCCAGCTCCTGCGGGGAACCTGTTGCGGGTGGTGGTGGGTCGTGGTTCTCCTGAAGTTGAAGTGGACGCAGCTGTGATCAGTCCAGTGGAGTCCGGTGGAGTGGCTGAAGAAGATGTACTTGCTGGAGGAGAAGACGGGGTCAAGCGTGTGGCCGGCGTGGTGGGTGCGGGTGTTCACCAGTTGCTTGAGTCTGAGGTTGGCGAGGTTGTCCAGCAGGGCGGTGGTGTTGTTGTCATTGTTGTTCTCCAGGTGGAAGTTGAGGTTCCCTAGGAGGATTTAGTCTGAGGAGGTGAGGGCGTGCGGGCTGATGAAGTCTGCGATGGCTTTGCTGAATTGTGTGCGTGGTCCCGGGGGTCTGTAGATGAGAGTGCCTCTGAGGGTGGTCTGGGGGTCGGTGTGTATCTGGAAGTGAAGGTGCTCGGCGGCGTTGAGGGTGTCATCAGAGTTGGTTGTGATGCGGATGGTGTTTCTGTGGACGATGGCGATGCCGCCTCCGGTTTGGTTGGTGCGGTCCCTCCGGGCGATCTTGTAGCCTTCCGGGATGGCTATGGCGATGTCGGGGGCTGAGGAGGCGTTCATCCAGGTTTCTGTGAGGAAGGCGACGTCTGGTGATGTTGTGTCGAGGAGGTTCCAGAGTTCGACGGCGTGTCTGTGGACGGAGCGGGTGTTGAGCAGGATGCACTTGAGGTGATTTTTGCAGGTGCCTGGCCTTTCGGGTGCGGTGCAGGACCGGAGGCAGGTGTAATTGCGACACCGACTTATGTGACGGAAGTTCTTCTCTGTTACCTGACCTACTCCCGTCTCAATTCATGGAGTTTGAGAACGAGCTCTACTTCACTGACACCGAGCCCTGAAAATGATTTCCTTTTTTTCGCCCTTATTCACTTTTATTCCTGTGTGTCTTTCTTTGTTTTGCAACTTTTACCACAACAGAACTCTAATCACCTAATCACAACAAGTCCTTCAGCAGCACTGTCTTCATCTAATATTCCTTATTGATTTGAAGGTGCAGCTGTCTGCATTCCTGAGGTTCACAAGTTCACAACTCAATCATGCTCCTTTATACTCCTCCTCCAGACTCCCCCTATCCATTTCCCGCAAGGCAGATGGATGGATTACGATGAGTCCCCTCAAGTGAGACTGAAATTACTGACTGACTACATGCTTGCTGATTGCTGACTGAGTTACTTCTTAAATTGACAGGAGAGGCTGCCCTGTGGGCCCTCACTTTCCGAAGAAGATGCGGACAAAAAGTAGAACAGGTAATGAATAATTGAGAAGATGGCATGCAGTGGACAGCAATGGGTGTCTGGCTCTGATGAAACCAATTGCTGTTTGTTTTTTGTGCATGAAATGATGATTCATATGTCTTGTCTTAGTTATTATTTAATCTTTTAGACAGTAAGTGTAACTCATGTCAACAACTCTTTTTTTTTTAACTTGTTTAATTAAAATTGTACTTCAAATTCAGGGGCCACTATATTGCATTTCACAATATGCAAAATGTCCTTGGAGCGGACTCACTTGCCAATATACCATGATGATTGATTAAATAATATATCTTTTTTCTTTACAGTCACTCACTGGGATGGATGGATCATCAGCGTCGGTTACGGAAGAACTATGGCCAATTCGTGAGTGGCAAACAGGTAAACCAGTCTACAACAACTACTACAGCAGAACTACATGTCTGTCTATTCGTGGTATGTATTGGTCGAGGGCGAGGCAGTGTACTGTTGTTGTTATGCCAGGCAGAGTCCACTCCAGACAGCAGTTCATGTAAAATTGGGGCTATGTGGCTTGCTGCATACAATTAGATATGCTTTGTCTGTCTGACAAAGAGCCTAGGTATGCTACACCAGGTTGCTTCACTCAGTGGTGCCTTCCTTGACCCTCTGCATGGCACTGCCTCAATCTTGGGCCAAACATCTGTTATGTTTGCAAAATACGCTGTTTTTCGGTATTTCGCAAATCTCGCGAAATTACCTAAAAATCGCAAATTCTTGAGCGGAACAGATTTTTGGCCCATACTTGCGGCAGGGCCATGCAGACGGTCAAGGCAGGCACCACTGAGTGAAGCATCCTCCTGATGTAGCATACCTAGGCTCTTTGACACAGACAGACAAAGCATATCTAGGGTTTAGGGTTCAGTGCGATTTACTAGGGTTTTTGGGTTTAAGTTGGTATGGTTCACGCTGATTCTAGGGCTCAAGGCCCGATGCAGGCTCGTTCATAATAATGATGGCAATGTTTTAGGGGGGTTTGGTGTTCTTTGGTCCAGAATTGGCAGAATTTTGGCCTTTTTGGGTGTTTTGCGGGCGCATGTGTTTGGGTGAAAACTAAGTGAAAACTAGTCGTAGACCTTCTTCTTCTTCTTCTTCTTCTTCTTCAAAGAGTGCAGTGGTTCGATTTTATTCTGCCTTGCTGAGATTCTTCTGAATCGCTGGAACAAGTGACTGTCTAGGTAAGTTTCAAGAGGATCGAAGTAGTGGAAGTGCTGAAAACAGCAATGTTTTGTGAACAGCGCAATTTGCCATGTTTTGAATATACCAGTATTGCATGTTTTTGAGGGGTTGTTTTGGGGTGTTCTAGATTTGTGCGGGAGGGTCTGGGGATCTGGGAGCACTGCTGGGATAGCATAATTTTGATTGGAAGTGATTTGAAGAAAATCCATGGTGGGAAAGACGAGGTAGGGCCTAGCTGCAGAGCGTGTTTGGACCGATGTTGACTGGTTGGCTGAAAATTTTCTAAGTATGAGTTTTTGCATTCTTGCTTTTTGCCTGTTATGGGGTGTTCTGCTTTTTTGCGGGTGGCTGCAGGAGTCTGGGGGCATAGCTCGGAAGGTCTAATATCGGAATCAAGTGTTTTGGACCAAATCCATGGTGAAAATATTTTTCCGTTTTTGCTCACTTGCCTGTTTTTGGGGTGCTGTTTGGGGGGCTTCTAGGTTATTGGGGGTGGGTTTTGGGGTCTGGGAGCACTGCTGGCACAGTCTAATTTTGATTGTATTTGTTTTTCAGAAAATCCATGGTGGAAAATGGGAGTTAGGGCCTAGCTGCAGAGCGCATTTGGACTGAATTGAAGGTAGGCCCATTTTTGCTTTTTGCCTGTGTGGGGGTGTTCTTCTTTTTTGCGGGTGGCTGCAGGGTCTGGGGGCATTGCTGGGAAGGTCTAATACCGGATATAAGTGGTTTGGAGAAAATCGGAGGTGAAAAAGTATTTGCGTTTTTGCTCACTTGCCTGTCTTTGGGGTGCTGTTTGGGGGGCTTCTAGGTATTTGTGGGTGGGTTTTGGGGTCTGGGAGCACTGCTGGCACAGTCTAATGTTGATTGCATTTGTTATTCAGGAAATCCATGGTGGAAAAGGGGAGATAGGGCCTAGCTGCAGAGCGCATTTGGACTGAATTCCAGGTAGGCCCGAAATTTGCTGTCTCACTTTTTGCGGTTTTGCTTTTTGGCTGTTTGGGGGTGTTAAACTTGTTTTCGCCCGGGTTGACGGGTCTGGGGGCATTGCTAGGAAGGTCTAACACTGGATAAAAGTGTTTTGGATAAAATCCATGGTGAAAAAGTTTTTAACTTTTCAGAGTTTTCGCTCACTTTTGTGTTTTCGGGGGCCTGCTTGGGGGGGTTCCTGGTCTTTGGGGGGGTTGGGGAGTCTTGGAGCAACGCTGGGTATGGATAGTTTTGATTGCAAGTGGTTTGAAGAAAATACATGGTGGCAAAGGGGAGTTAGGGCCTAGCTGCAGAGCGCGCACGGAGTGATGTGGGAACTAGGCATAAATTTGTCAAAGTCACCATTTTTGCATTTTTGCTTTTTGGCTGTTTGGGGGGGTTAAACTTGTTTTCGCCTGGGTTGACAGGTCTGGGGGCATTGCTAGGAAGGTCTAATACCAGATAAAAGTGTTTTGGATAAAATCCATGGTGAAAAAGTTTTTAACTTTTCAGAGTTTTCGCTCACTCTCATGTTTTCGGGGGCCTGCTTGGGGGGGTTCCAGGTGTTTGGGGGGGTTGGGGAGTCTTGGAGCAAAAGTGGTTTTAAGAAAATCCATGGTGGCAAAGGAGAGTTAGGGCCTAGCTGCAGAGCGCGCACAGAGTGATGTGGGAACTAGGCATAAATTTGTCAAAGTCCCCATTTTTGCATTTTTGCTTTTTGGCTGTTTGGGGGGGGTTAAACTTGTTTTGGTCTGGGGGCATTGCTAGGAAGGTCTAATACTGGATAAAAGTGTTTTGGATAAAATCCATGCTGAAAAAGTTTTTAACTTTTCAGAGTTTTTGCTCACTTTCGTGTTTTCAGGGGCCTGCTTGGGGGGGTTCATGGTGTTTGGGGGGGGGGGGGGGGAGTCTTGGGGCAATGCTGGTTATGGATAGTTTTGATTGCAAGTAGTTTGAAGAAAATCCATGGTGGCAAAGGGGAGTTAGCGCCTAGCTGCAGAGCGCGCATGGAGTGATGTGGGAACTAGGCATGCATTTGTCAAAGTCCCCATTTCTTGCATTTTTGCTTTCTGGCTGTTTGGGGGGGTTAAACTTGTTTTCGCCTGGGTTGACGGGTCTGGGGGCATTGCTGGGAAGGTCTAATACCGGATAAAAGTGGTTTGGAGAAAATCAGAGGTGAAAAAGTGTTTGCGTGTTTGCTCACTTGCCTGTCTTTGGGGTGCTGTTTGGGTGGCTTCTAGGTTTTTGTGGGTGGGTTTTGGGGTCTGGGAGCACTGCTGGCACAGTCTAATGTTGATTGCATTTGTTTTTCAGGAAATCCATGGTGGAAAAGGGGAGTTAGGGCCTAGCTGCAGAGTGCATTTAGACTGAATTCCAGGTAGGCCCGAAATTTGCTAAGTCTCACTTTTTGCGGTTTTGCTTTTTGGCTGTTTGGGGGTGTTAAACTTGTTTTCGCCCGGGTTGACTGGTCTGGGGGCATTGCTAGGAAGGTCTAATACCGGATAAAAGTGTTTTGGATAAAATCCATGGTGAAAAAGTTTTTAACTTTTCAGAGTTTTCGTGTTTTCTGGGGCCTGCTTGGGGGGTTCCTGGTGTTTGGGGGGGGGGGGGGTTGGGGAGTCTTGGAGCAACGCTGGGTATGGATAGTTTTGATTGCAAGTGGTTTGAAGAAAATCCATGGTGGCAAAGGGGAGTTAGGGCCTAGCTGCAGAGCGCGCACGGAGTGATGTGGGAACTAGGCATACATTTGTCAAAGTCCCCATTTTTGCATTTTTGCTTTTTGGCTGTTTGGGGAGGTTAAACTTGTTTTCGCCCGGGTTGACGGGTCTGGGGGCATTGCTAGGAAGGTTTAATACCGGATAAAAGTGATTTGGATAAAATCCATGGTGAAAAAGTTTTTAACTTTTCAGAGTTTTCGTGTTTTCGGGGGCCTGCTTGGGGGGTTCCTGGTGTTTGGGGAGGGGGGTTGGGGAGTCTTGGAGCAACGCTGGGTATGGATAGTTTTGATTGCAAGTGGTTTGAAGAAAATTCATGGTGGCAAAGGGGAGTTAGGGCCTAGCTGCAGAGCGCGCACGGAGTGATGTGGAAACTAGGCATAAATTTGTCAAAGTCCCCATTTTTGCTTTTTGGCTGTTTGGGGGGGGTTAAACTTGTTTTCGCCTGGGTTGACGGGTCTGGGGCATTGCTAGGAAGGTCTAATACCGGATAAAAGTGTTTTGGATAAAATCCATGGTGAAAAAGTTTTTAACTTTTCAGAGTTTTCGCTCACTTTCATGTTTTCGGGGGCCTGCTTGGGGGGGTTCCTGGTGTTTGGGGGGGGGGTTGGGAAGTCTTGGAGCAACGCTGGGTATGTATAGTTTTGATTGCAAGTTGTTTGAAGAAAATCCATGGTGGCAAAGGGGAGTTAGGGCCTAGCTGCAGAGCATGCACGGAGTGATGTGGGAACTAGGCATACATTTGTCAAAGTCCCCATTTTTTGCATTTTTGCTTTTTGGCTGTTTGGAGGGGCTAAACTTGTTTTCGCTTGGGTTGACGGGTCTGGGGGCATTGCTGGGAAGGTCTGATACCGGATAAAAGTGGTTTGGAGAAAATCGGAGGTGAAAACGTTTTTGCTTACTTGCCTGTCTTTGGGGGCTTCTAGGTTTTTATGGGTGGGTTTTGGGGTCTGGGAGCACTGCTGGCACAGTCTAATGTTGATTGCATTTGTTTTTCAGGAAATCCATGGTGGAAAAGGGGAGTTAGGGCCTAGCTGCAGAGCGCATTTGGACTGAATTCCAGGTAGGCCCGAAATTTGCTGTCTCACTTTTTGCTGTTTTGCTTTTTGGCTGTTTGGGGGTGTTAAACTTGTTTTCGCCCGAGCATTGCTAGGAAGGTATAATACTGGATAAAAGTGTTTTGGATAAAATCCATGGTGAAAAAGTTTTTACATTTTCAGAGTTTTCGCTCACTTTTGTGTTTTCGGGGGCCTGCTTGGGGGGGTTCCTGGTCTTTTGGGGGGGGGTTGGGGAATCTTGGAGCAACGCTGGGTATGGATAGTTTGGATTGCAAGTGGTTTGAAGAAAATCCATGGTGGCAAAGGGGAGTTAGGGCCTAGCTTCAAAGTGCGCACGGAGTGATGTGGGAACTAGGCATAAATTTGTCAAAGTCACCATTTTTGCATTTTTGCTTTTTGGCTGTTTGGGGGGTTAAACTTGTTTTCGCCTGGGTTGACGGGTCTAGGGGCATTGATAGGAAGTTCTAATACCGGATAAAAGGGTTTTGGATAAAATCCATGGTGAAAAAGTTTTTAACTTTTCAGAGTTTTCGCTCACTTTCGTGTTTTTGGGGGCCTGCTTGGGGGGGTTCCTGGTGTTGGAGGGGTCGGGGGGGTCTTGGAGCAACGCTGGGTATGGATACTTTTGATTGCAAGTGGTTTGGAGAAAATCCATGGTGGCAAAGGGGAGTTAGGACCTACTTGAAGAAAGCGTTTGACACTATTTTTAACTTAGGGCTTGTTAGGGTTAGCAGTATTGCATGTGTTTGGGGTGTTCGAGATTTTGGCAACTGGGTTCTGGGGTCTACTCTTGGAGCACTTGTCGAGAAATGTCTAATTTTGGTTGCAAGTGGTTCGAAGAAAATCCATGGTGGGAAAGAGGGGATTTGGGCCTACTTTACTTTTAAAGTTCGTTTTGTCACCATTTTCCACTAGGCCTCAGACAGGTAGCCAGTATCGCACGTTGTTTGAGGTCTGATTAGGAGTATTCTACATTTTAGCATCTGGGTTTAAGGGTTTAAGGGTCTGGGAGCACTGCTGGGAAGGTCTAATTTTGTTCTAAAATCGTAGTTTACAGTACACCTAGCTTGAGGGGAAAGATCCGCAAAATTCGCCCATACTTATTTATCCTTCAAAAGGAGGCTCAGAGTACGCCCTTTCGAAACTATTGTACTGTCCATTCTGAAACTGAAAGTGTGACTTTTTGCACTACACAGCGTACGTACCTTATATTTTTTTCTCAGTGGTGTTTTAATATCACTTCCTGTTTTTCCATTAACATTTACAGGGCGGCTTTCACCCTGTGCAATGGAAAAAAGTATGAAGTCAGGCTTCAAATTAGCGAGCCGCAATTCAGCATCCGCCAGGCAGGCAGTGAACAGGGTGTCTTCTGGTCATCCAACATTGATCGACGGATTTGTGACTGTCTAGTCAAAACTACCAATTGCACTTTTTTCAGGGAAGGGTGTTGTCTTGCTACACTTTTTCCACTTTATCCCACCACCGGGTAGACCTATTGTGTCAGGAATTGGATCCCTGCTCGAACCCTTGTCAACTTTCTGTGACCACTACCTAAAACCTCTAACTACGACGTACCTGAAAGATACTAAGAACCTGTTACAATTACTCAAACAAGTCACCTTCGAGGCAGACTCAATTATCCTAGTGACGCTCGATATTGAGAGTCTGTACACTAGTATCCCCCAAGATGATACCGTGAAAGTTCTAGCGTCAGCTCTGAACTCAATAGATTGGGAATACCAAACTCCTAAATCCTTCAAACTCCAATGCGCCAAGATAACTATTTTGAACATAAAGGCAAATTATACCTCCAGAGTACTGGAACTTCAATGGGGAGCACATTTGCTCCCAGCGTAGCGAGGTTGTATGTCTACGATTTTGAGTCTAGACATATAATACCATCTAACAAACCCCTTCGCCTCCTCCATAGGACTATGGAGGAGGTACATTGACGACATCCTCCTAATCTGGAAAGGTGATCAAACATCCTTGGAGCTGTTTCTGAACTGGGTCAATACCCTAGACTCATACCTAAAATTTACACACAGTTTCAGTAACGAAGAAGTAACAGGTCCAGGTCATTCTCCCCATGACCTGGACAGATCACTCAGCCATAATTAGTAGTTTGACCATTAAAGGATCGTCGAGGAAGAAGCTCTCCTACCCAAAGCTAGGCACGTTTAAAGCATGGAAGGACATAAACTATAATAATTTAAATATACTTTTGAATAACACTAGACCTGACCTATCTAACGATCCCTGCATTGCGACCCACCAATTCCATGAATGGTTGGGCGATGCCACGTCGCAGTTGGCACCCACCAAGTCCCATTCAAGAAATAGGAGCACGCCGACTGCTCAGTGGTACACAGAAGAGTTAAAAATACAAAAACAATTAACGAGAAACAGGGAAAGGCACTGGCGACGAACTTATGATAGCGAAAATAAGAGCAAATATAAAGAAGCCCTAGCCACCTATAAAACTATGATAACGGCAGCAAAGAAGCACTTTTTTTCACTACATATAGAACAAGCCAAAAATTCCAGCAAACAACTGTACAACATAGCCAAAACCCTATCCGGTAACACACCGGATTTAAATCCCCCTCCATCACAATCACTATGCGATGCCTTGTCTGAGTTCTTCTTCGCGAAGGTAAATAATATATACCTAGCTTTTACCTCAGAACCAAATATCAGTTTTGCCCCTACCTCCCAGACCGTCCTGAGCAACACTATGACTAGTTTTAAACCCTTAACGATCGATCAAACAAAGGTCATACTAAGTTCCATTAAATCAGGATCAGCCCTGGACCCTTGCCCCACGTCGGTGCTAGCCATGTTATCAGACACAATTATTCCAATTATCACCCACGTCTGCAACACAATATTGAGCTCTGGGACTTATCCGGACACCTTAAAAAACACACTGATTAAACCTCTGCTCAAAAAACCAAATCTCGATAGACAGGAACTGAAAAATTACCGGCCTATAGCAAGTCTCCCTTTTCTAGCCAAAGTGACGGAGAAGGCCATGAACCAGCAGCTGTCGGAACACATAGAGAGAAACAACCTGCTTGACGATACTCAGTTCGGGTTCCGTAAATACCATGGGACGGAAACCGCTCTCATCAAAGCAGCGGATGATATTAGACTCATCCGGGACCAAGGAGGGACAGCACTGCTGGTACTCCTAGATCTTTCGGCAGCTTTCGACACGGTTGACCACAAGACCTTGGTCGACCGTGTCGGAAAAAT
Source organism: Lissotriton vulgaris (assembly GCF_964263255.1). Lineage (NCBI taxonomy): Eukaryota > Metazoa > Chordata > Amphibia > Caudata > Salamandridae > Lissotriton > Lissotriton vulgaris. Next base: position 1,057,998,146 of record NC_141693.1, on the reverse strand, counting down.
GGGTATTCAGTCCGCTGCGAGAGACCTGCTTGCCTCCTTCTTGGCTAATAGAACTCAGGCGGTCACATTAGGACCATTCCAATCTGCCAATTTGTCGTTACCGTGTGGGGTTCCTCAAGGCTCATCCCTAAGTCCGACACTATTTAACATTTACGTGTCGGACCTTGCTAGTGTCATCAAAGCACATGGGATGAGCCTAACCTCATACGCAGACGACACGCAGTTGGTGTTGGCCATTAAGGGTGACGGACAGGTGGTGGCAGAACGGTTCCAAAGAGGAATGACAGCTATCGGTGAGTGGATGGCAGGAAACTGCCTGAAGCTCAATTCCGATAAAATGGAGGTGGTCATCTTTGGCACTCTCTCGCCATCCTGGCCTGCAACTTGGTGGCCATCAGCATTCGGCACTCCACCTTGTCCTACCTCCAAGGTTAGAAATTTGGGAGTCACCTTTGACGACCAGCTCAACTTTATGGCACATGCCAATAAGGTAGCGTCCACGGCCCATTTTAAACTCAGAATGATAAGGAAAATCTTGCCTTTTCTGCCTGACTCGGCCGCCAAGACCCTGGTCACGTCATTGGTTTTAACTTCATTAGATTATTGTAATGGACTCTTTCTGAATGCACAAACCAGAGTCACAAAAAAGCTGCAGACGGTACAGAATGCGGCCGCACGCTTGCTGTCCAAAAAGCCTAAATTTGCACCCATTTCGGATACCTTGAGGACTTACCACTGGCTATCTATCCAAAACAGGATAAAGTTTAAATCACTGTGTACAGTCTACAAAGGGATGCAGGATCAAGGGCCTCGCTTCCTAAAAGACCAATTAATACCTTACAACCCAGCCAGAAAGCTCCGATCCTCATCACTTAATCAACTAGTGGTCCCACGCAGCAGAACAGTCACCTGGGGCGACCGCCGCTTCTTAGTTGCGGCTCCCAAAATCTGGAATACCCTGCCATACCACATAAAAACCAGTCCCTCACTCCTACAGTTTAGGAAAAGACTGAAGACGTGGTTATTCAACCAATAATACAGTATACCAGTCCGCATGAATTCACCTCTGAGGAGAGACATTACTGCAGTCTAGCGCCGAGACACCTACGGGTAATCGTTCGCGCTCTATAAATGTCAGTAAATAAATAATATTTTTGGATGTGGTTCTCACAGTGAGTGGTACATCTTTGACCACAAAAACTCATATTAAGCCAACAGCAAAGAACAACCTCTTGGAGTTTTCGAGCTTCCATCCAAGACCACTTAGGGAGAACCTACCCTACGGTCAGTACCTCAGGATACGCAGAAACTGCAGCAGCATCAACGATTACAAGACCCAGGCAGCTGATCTAACACAGAAACTTAAATCAAGAGGATATCCTGGGAAAATCCTTGAAAAGGGTAACAAACGAGCCAGAAACCAACCACGTGAGGCGCTACTGGAGGACACCATCAAGCAACCCACAGAGATACCACTAACATGTGTTACAACTTACAGCAGTCTTTCAAATGATATGAAGAAATCAGTGAACAGACATTGGAGAATAATCACGAGCAACAAAAGAGACTGTCAAAACCCTCTTTTTTCCTTCATAAAGGCCACAAGCCTCAAGGACTCCCTGGTTCACACTCGACCAAAAATTGAGAAACCCAACCCCCACAATGACAGATCAATCACAAGTGCATGGGGTTTGCCTCCGATAGTTGGGCACTATCCTTGCTCTAATTGTAGTGTGTGCCACTTGACGACACACACAAAACATCTCTCCCTTGAACCCGGAAAAACATGGATCCAGAAAAAACATACGAACTGCAACTCCATGAATGTCGTATATCTTATCACCTGCACCTGCGGTAAAAGATACATTGGTATGACCACCCGAAAAATTAAACAACGTATCGGCGAACATAGGAGTAATATCAGATGCCGAAAGGTAACAACCAAGCTGAGTGAGCATTTCCTTCATCAGAACCATACACCCAGCGATCTTCAGTGGACCATAATTGAGCAAGTTAACTCAGAAAGAAACACTGCCAGTGTTCTGTACGAGAAAGAACAACGCTGGGTGTACAGACTTGGTACACATCTGCATGGGCTGAATGACCAGATCCCCTGGTCTACAGTACTGAAACGCTGAACCTCCTCCGGTCCTATGGGATCAACCATAGAAACACTCCAGCAATTCTTGGATATAGGCTCCCCGTACAGGATGTACATTATAACCTTTACCCTGGGCCAAACATCCACCTAACATTTCCCAGGCTCATAGTACAATTTGGCTCTACTCACAGGAGACTAGTGACATAATGCTTTGCACCCTCCTGAGTAACCATATATACTGACCCATGTTCCAGGGACAGTCTAACCATCAAAGTATCCCATTGACCTAGTTCGCTATTCCGTTCCTAATTTGTTCCACTGTTTGCACCAAAAATATCGCCATACAACTAATAACCAGCACTGTTGGTTTGATTTTGGCATATTTTTTCAATCCTTTTAAAACTTTCGAATTTCCTCTATCCTCAAAGCATACTTCTATCTACAAAATAGGAGCTGCATGAGATGGATATCCTGTTCACAAGTGTCTAATTATGACATGTCATTGGAAACTCCCAACCTGTATCTCGGGGCTTGAGTTCCAAGCCTCTTCCCCAACTCGGCTCAATGATTGGCCATCATACGAGCTTACTTTCCAAGCCTCGTTCTCAGAGCAGCACACTGATTGGCTGCCGCGCGTCACACGCCACCCGGCCCCCACCGGCACTCCACATTAGCTGTCTACGTGCCCCGGCACACATCTACGAGGTCCGGTTGCAGGAGAAGCTAGGTGCTGAGCGGGTGCCAGGCTTTGCGGGCGTAAGGATTCTTCGTACCACTCACACAGAGCTAAGTGACCTATGCTTGCACTACCATTTTGGCGCGTAAAATTAACCTGGCTTTCCTTTATTTAACTGTTCCCCTACAGGGTGTGCCATTGCGCCTCCACCCCCTCCCGAGACCTATGGGGTGTGGATCTTTAAAAGTACAAGTGAAATTACCATGCCTTATTTATATGTTCAACGTATCACTTTAGAGGCTAGCACTTTTGGCCGTACATTCACGGCCCATTGATCGCTATTCACGAGTGTTGGATTACTAGCCACTCTGTCGTGTGGCCCCATACTATTTTGCCATAGTGCATGCTCACACGCCTGTAATGCTCCCTGGGCAACCATACAGCGTTTCTTGCACTAACATAGAACTAATGGCACATGGGCCATTTCCAGACCAGTATACAGCACTTTGAAGCAGAGACCAACCTAGCAGGAAACATTATTTTACAAAGAGCATAACGTTTATGTTTGTCTTACGTGTTTGTATGTTCTTTTGTCTTTTCAGACTACACAGGTTCCTCACAACTGAGGTAATTCCCACAACTTGTGGTTTGTTCTCTTGCACCTATTTTTACACCACCACCTTGATTTTAACTTTCACGTCCTCAGGTTAGGGTGGGCCTTAGCGCGCCCATACCGCCGAGGTACACGCAACACGGTCCTGAAGAATGCCCAGTAAATCATACACCTCAAAGGGCAGAAACATGTCGACCCCACTATAAGTGGAAACTTCCATCATAATTTTTGGTAGTTCTCCCACACATATCTTTTAACCATGTCTAACTGACCAGTGAATAAATGTTTTGTTTGGTACAGTTTCAGACATTTTTTTGAAAAACCTTTATTTTAGCATTCAATAAAAATACAAGCATGGGCCTACAACCGCGGGGGCCGGCCGCTAGACAAATTAAGACCGCCGATATCACAACATGAACCAGCTCATCAGCCGACAACCCAGAGGTCCGGCAGCGATTCAGGATAAAACTTGTATTAGAATGCACAACTGGGTTCCTGAATGAGACAGAGGTTCCATTTTATATTATATAAGAGAGGATCAGGTGCCATACAATCAAACAGAAGAATGCGGGGGACAGGGTAATAGACAGGATATGCATGTAATAACCACTATAATTGAGCATTGGCGCCAAAGCATATAAATCAGTACAAACGGCAACACAATATACATTCAATATTGCGCCAGTTCTCAGGGCCTGCCCACCCGGGAATCAGGATATCATAAAAGCATAAGCACTAAATACAATCACACGATAAGAATCCGAATGATTCGTAGCTATACTGATCCTTTAAGGAAAGAAAGAGAAGGAAAAGAAAGGCCATAGAAATAAAAAAGGCAAAATAAAAAACCCCTTTCCAGCCCCCCACCCTGCACCCCTGCAAATGGTTTTCAGACTGACCCCTCTAGCAGCGTGCCTGTCGCCCCTAATAACTAAGACCCTAAAGGTAGGAAAAAGAGTGGAGGAGGGCTTATCCATATGGGCTCCCAGCCTCTTTAGTCCCCCCGCCAGAAACAGCCACCCCCTATCACTAAAAGACAAACGTATGACAACACTATAGAAGAAATTAGAGGGTACTGTGATACACCGCCCAGCCTCTTAGATCAAACAGTTGCAGATCGAACACTTGTAAAAGCCAATCCAACCCTTCCAGTCCTAGTTGATCTTAACCTTGGCCCTTCCGAACAAGCACACAAACCCCCCCCCCCCCCCACCCCCCACCCCCGGCGAGACCCAAAGGCACACAAAAAAGTAATAAAGGAGAAGAGAGTCATCAAGAGTCAATCCATGGCGACTCGCAGGCAGTGAGTCCACAAGAACTTCAGACGCAGAAGAACTCTCTCTCCTAGATGAACAGTCCCAATGTATCCTGCACAGGAGTCGTAGAGTCACCAAGAAAGGAGAAGATGACCACAAAATGAATGGAAAGTCACAAACAAAAGTCTCCGGGAGGGGAACGCCTTTCGATATCTCCAAAGTCGATAGTGGTGGAAGGTTCGGCAATACAATGACATCCTCGGGAACACCGTCTCCCAGGGCACCATCCGATGGTTCCAATACTTGTTTCCTCACGGGGTTCTCGCACGGAGTCAAAATGGCTGTGGTTTGGATGGCTGCAGATTCCTGTTCCAACAGTAAGGCTGGGTCCGGTTCCACCAGGAGCATCTCAGATAGGCGTGTGTCCAATTTGCTCAATAAGACATCCACATGTGAGCGAAACGCCCACATTTCTGCCAGTATTGACCTCAGCGATGGCTCATGCACGGTTCGATCCATAGTCTCGTGCACAACACCAATCACAATTACCTCCCCGGGTGAATCTGGCATCCTCGGGGGGACAAACAGGATCACGAACGTGCAGATGCGGAGGGTGACCGGTCTTTATTCACAGCCACGGTATACCCGGTTAAGGCCGCAGGCCAGAGACCCCGAACCACCGGACCCCGGCGGGCCCAATACCGGGTCCGTGGGACGGGGACCCCCACCCGCAGCCAACAGCAAGCAGAATCACTCCTCCATCGATGCTGAGCAATAGAAACGATCGCCGCCAAATTCGGGCTTAAACAAAGCCTCCACTCCGATTGACCGGACCCAGCCTGGGTCTCCCGGCCGATGTTGTTGCACTGCAGTCCGGCTGTGAAAGTACTCGAGGCCCCGGCTTCACCGCTGGAGTTGGCCGCAAACTTCAACTCGATGGAACTTCGTCAAACAACCCGATAAAAGTTTCCGGATTTCACCATCGGAGTGCGGAACAGTTCATGCACACAGAGACTAGGCGTAAAATCAGGATAATGTACAGGATATTGTGGCGGGTTACGGAGGTCGACGGAGCCGGGAGCCTAAGCAGCCATCTTGTTTGCTGACGTAGCTCCTCTAGTTTCAGACATTTTTAAATCACATTTCCTTTTTCACATAACTGTCACAAAAACCAGCTCCGCAGTAATCTGGCGTTGTAGCACACCAGGGAGGCTTTCGGCTTCTCCTGGTGGGCCCGATGATGAAGCATGTGTCCAACCAGGTTGGTGAGTGAGGGCTTCCCAAAAAATTCCTAAAAGATTTCTAGTGTGTTGTTAGCAGGGAATTTTATACAGTCTTTGCCTCGGTGTTCATACACAGATCCTCCTGCGCATGACACTCTTTTTGTTTGATACATTGCTACACTTTTTGGCACAACTGATGAATGCTTGCTTTTTAACACGCACCGTTTTTCTCATAACAGACAGAAGCTTCCCTTCTAAGAACAAGAGCAAGATCAGATCATCATCACTAGGACGGAGTCAGCAATGATTCAGCACTACAAAGAAGATTTGAAGTTCCAACCAGGTGAGGGCTCGCCCACAATTAATGTGTGAAATCACTAAGCACTTTTCCATTTTCAATCCACCGTTTATATTGTATGATTAACTTGATTTTAATAAATGCTTTTACTTTTAATAAAGCTTAAAAACTTACATAGACTCTGTGGTTTTTAGTCATGAGTGAGTGAGCGAAATGGTTTGCAATTTGCAAGCATGAGTCCGTGGCTCTGACAGTTCTGGACTCTGACTTCGTAGTCTTATGTCCTGGGTTGGATAATCATCATTGGGGATCAATCATCGATGAATTTGGCAGCTAAATGACTCTGTCACACTAGCTAGTCAGTAAGGAGATTGGGGGTTCAAATTCTGTTATGACTGAGGTATGTGGAAAGTCTAACTGCGCCTATTATAATTGATAAACAATGCACTATTTAGTGTCCATAGTTCTGTTTGTGCAGAATTGTCCCTGCAACAATAGTAGTATGGATTGTCCTCCTATCCAATCAAAAAGTAAATTAGTATCTTATTCTTTCTTGGTGGTCATTGACAGTTTATTGTTGGGAATTGTCAAAGCATAAACATTTAGAAGACTTCAAAAGACATTATGGACAACCCAGAGGACTGCACTCAGTGCATAGAGCTATTGCTGAATAGAATGGGAGTTTCGTTTAATACCTTTTGCCAACTGCACAAGCTTAGTTAGCTACACAGACAGACTAATAATAATAATCTAGTAGTACCACAGGGAGTCATAGTAGAGGCAGGATAAGAATTTAGAAACGGTCTACAAGAAGATCAAAGACGATTTAGAAAAAATCAAATGAGGAACGTTAGTAGAAAATAGGTACTCTAAAAGATAGGGAAGTATAATTATTAATATTAACATGAAAACTTACTGGGGCCAGCAGAAGAGCCCTCACCGGACCGATCCTGGCCTTCCTGATCCTCCTCCGCAGGCGCCGCTACCTCCTCCTCTGTCCTCTTGCCCCTGGGGGAAGTTGATGTACAACATGAAAGAAAGACCCAAACATGGATGATTGTTGTCAACCAAATCAAACATTTCAAAAGAACAATAAAAAAATAATTTCGGGGAAATAGCAAATAGACAACAATTGCACTACATTTATTGACCTATCTGATGTGGTCTACTAGGATATTAGTATTGCTGGATTCGCGGACCGTCGACTTGGAAAGTTATTTAACTCATTAAACCAACTACAAAAGGTTCGACTAGGATTGGCAGGCAGCACTCCGCAGCACGCGAAGTGACAGACAAAGTCCATTGTGATTGCAGACCAGTGAGAACACTAAAAAGTAATTTTCCTACTACATAACCAGTCATTAAAATACTCAAACTATCAATCCATCACCACTATCTCTTCTTTGTGGCAGGTGTACAAAGGAAGGACTGGACTTGAGTCTCTAGGGGCAGATTTACAAGTCCCTTGCGGCTCTTTTGACCGTCGTTGCGTGACTTTTGTGAAGCAGCGGCAGCGCAAAAGAGGCTCCATGGTGCGGGGTATATTAAAAACGTGAAGCATCTGGGAGATGCATCATGTTGTAAAGCCCTGCGCCATCAGGGGGCGTTCCGGCGCAAGGGAGTGCGTTCCTGCGCAGGAACGCATCCTAAAAGTGGCTGAGTGAAATCTACAAGATTTCACTCAGTCACTTTTAGGCCAATGCTGCGTCACTCAAAACCCTGCGACTGCTTGAAGCAGACTTACTGCTTGACACAGCATTGGGGAGATATGGCACCCCAGAGCATTGCTGGAGCTGCGTCGTGGTTGCGTCGCAACTCCAGCAATGCGCTGCCTTTAGGGCACAGATGCGTGACACTTCTGTGTCGTTTTTGCCCCATGGTGCGCCGCATTGTAAATGCGGCGCACCATGGGTGGTGGAGGCGTGGCGCACAATTACTGGCGCATCCCTGTTAATTTGCAGGGATGCGCCAGTAATTGTAAATCTGCCCCTTAGTGTCTAGCATTATGCAGTTCTGTAAAGTACACTCATACATAATTACTCAGGCCAATGAAATGAGCACAAAAAATCAAAAACAAATAAGCATAGTAGCACCGCCACTGAGCAGGAGAGCAGTGCACCTGAAATGCAATCACAGAACACTTTGAAACATAATTTACCTGCAATCTAATCGGCAGCATTATTGCTCTTCGTAAAAAACAAAAATTTGCATTATGATAACACTTAGAGCAGGAGAAAAGAGAGTAGTGATTAAATAGCTACTACTACTCACCAAGCCCGGGGATCTCGACACCTAGCAGGTCGAGCAGGTCGTGTTCACGGTCCAGGAGGTCGGACCACCGGTGCGTGGCCTGGTTGTAGGTGCGCCGGACCCGAGAGTGTTTATACATGGCCCGGCACACCTTCTCCCACAGCTTCCGACGCTCCCGGAGCCCGTACCCGCTAGCGATCCTGCCGCCTGCCGCAATGGTCTTGGGGAGGCGGCGCTGCACATAATAAACCAGTGCGGCCACCTCCTCCACGCTGAAGATCTCCCGGCCTGTGACTTGCTCCCCCCGCAATCGCCCGCATGGGAGCCGGGTACAGGGTGCGGGACCCTTCCCCTTCTCCTTCCCGGCTCCCTTTGCAATGGTCCTGGACAGGAATGGAAATAATAAATAGGAAAGAGAATTGGGAAAAAGTAAATAAAAGAAGAGGCAAAAAAAGGTAGCTTAAAAGTAACCAAAAGTAGAAGAAAACACAAAATATAGATCTAGAAAAATAGAGGGATAGATAACTTCAAACAAACAAAGGATGGCAAAGATTGAAGCTGGATAGGAAAAGCATGCCCAGAACCATAGCAATGAATGAAAACCAAGATGGCCATGCCCATTGAGGACCGCGTGGGTAAGTTTGCGTGATATTTTCCCCACGAGTACGCAAAAACACACGCAAACTCGTAATACCGCGCCGCACACAAAGCAAGATTGCCAATAGCGCCCGGAAACGGAAATACGCAAGGCGCACAAGATGGCCACGCCCATGTATGACCGCATGGGTAACTTCGCGGTCGGTGCGCTGCAAGCGGCCCGCGAATACGCAAAAAACCCAGCGAACACTCAAAAAAAAATCTGCAAATTCACACGAATTCGCGAATTTTGCCGATCACGAATTCGCTTTTGCACTAATTCGCGGACCGCGAATTCACAAATTTCACCCATACTTACCACTGAGGAAAAGCTGAATGAATCTTAAAATCTCAAGGCTTTCGTATTCCGTTCCCAATGCATTTGATGCTTTCTATAATTGTGTATGCTGCTGTCCTGATACGCTAAGGTCACATACTAGTAAGACAGCAAAAGCAGCAGTGTATGACTTGGCTGGTGAGCAGTATCAGGTTTCTCCGTTCCTTGATACACTATCAGCATAAATAGTACACAATTGGTTTCCGCCATTCTTGTCTCCGTACAAAGCTGAAATACGTTATGCACTGACTGAATGTGAAGAAACAAGCTCTCCCCATCCTTTAAGGCTGTTTACTGCTGCTCACCGCAAGTGTGGCGTAGTGCTGGGTAGTACTGGAGCTCAACACTTGTGTATACATTGTGAATGTATCTTGCTGCGTTGGTGTTCCTAAAACGAATACTAGGGAATTGGTATTAAATGTGGCCCCTGTGCAATGTATGTCTAGAGATCTGCACTCCCTTTCTCTAACAATAGTGTAAATAGCCCCTACACCGGAAGTGGGTGAGAAGGCTCCAAGCATGGAATCCAAGGGTTATCCACCAACAGAGGCCCCATTTCCCAGGCTGCACCATTTAGCTACCATTGACAGCCATTGTCTGTTTACTACTAGTGGACCCAGTATTTTAAGGAAGAGCACATTTTCACCATGGCAGAGCAGGAAATAGCCTCTTGATTTAAACCTGCTCTGTGTGCAATCTCCCGGTGTATCTAATGGCTCTTGGTAGATGTAAGCATATGCAATCGGATGACATCCATCTTATCTACCAGATCACATGCCCATGCCTCCTTTGCGCCTTGTTCGTTCTGACTAAAACCTCCCAAGAGCCAAGTTTGCACATTGAACCATGTTGTTTTTACCAAGCTTCGCTATCGCAGTGCATGAATACAGGACATGAAGCGGCAGCGCAAGTGAGCTAACACTAGGAAAATGTACAGCGCCGCTGGCACCAAGAGTAACAACAGGGCCTACCCCCTTATGCATAATGAAAAGTACAGCACAACACATTTCCTCACATGCAGAATTTGTGCTGCGTGTGTGAAAATAGTTTAAAATACTTTACATACACAGAACAGCACATGCAGCAGAATGTAAGTCTTCCCTGCACCGCCCCCCACATCCAGGTGTTATAGAAAAGACAGCAGTCGTGTAAGTATCCACTGTTCCTGGCAATCATTGAGTTCTGATATTGGTTGACAATGGAGCACGTGAACAACACAATAAGGCTGTGTGAACAACAAAAGGAATGTTGAGGTGCAGGGGAATACAAAAACAGCCAAGAAGGTAGGTTGTGATACAATTGTATGGCATACACATCTGTCTCAATGCTATATTTGGAGTGTCCTGACCAGTTCTTGTGACTTCAGCTGGGGTATTGAATCAAGTACCTGAAGCCCCTTCTGGAGTGCTGTGTCCCGCTGTCAGTGCCTTAGCGGTAGTATTGCATCTATGTTTCAATCAATCAATCAATCATAGGCATTTATAGAGCGCTCTACTTACCCGGAGGGTCTCAAGGCGCTAGGGGGGGGGGGGGGGGGCTGCTGCTACCCGAACAGCCAGGTCTTGAGCTTCTTCCTGAAGGCGAGGTGGTCTTGGGTCAGGCGCAGGTCGGTCGGGAGGGAGTTCCAGGTCTTGGCGGCCAGGTAGGAGAAGGACCTTCCTCCTGTTGTCGCTCTTCGGATGCGGGGGACGGCGGCGCGGGCGTGACTGGCTGATCGGAGGTGTCGTTTGGGAGCGTAGAAGTTGATGCGGTTGTTGAGGTAGCTCGGGCCTTGGTCGTGGAGAGCTTTGTGTGCGTGGGTAAGGAGACGGAAGGTGATTCTCTTGTTGACCGGGAGCCAGTGCAGGTCTCTTAGGTGTCCGGAAATGTGGCTGTGTCGTGGGATGTCGAGGATGAGTCTGGCTGAGGCGTTCTGGATCCGTTGGAGTCTCTTCTGGAGCTTGGCGGTGGTTCTGGCGTAGAGGGCGTTGCCGTAGTCCAGTCGGCTGGTGACGAGTGCCTGGGTGACAGTCTTCCTGGTCTCGATGGGGATCCACCGGAAGATCTTCCGTAGCATGCGCAGGATGTTGAAGCACGACGAGGAGACGGCGTTGACTTGTCTGGTCATGGAGAGGGAGGAGTCCAGGATGAAGCCCAGGTTGCGTGCGTGGTCTGTCGGTTTGGGTGCGGTGCCCAGGGCAGGGGGCCACCAGGAGTCTGTTTAGAACCAGTCCCTGGTATGTTGCATCTATTACTGAACGCCTCATATTGGAAACAGACTGACAGAAAGTGACGAATGGAAGACGTTCATTCATTCATTGGCCTCCCACAGCGGTGCCCAGCCAACTGAGAGTGATCTTGTGATTCGAAACCCAGCTATTACATAGAGTAGAATGTTCTGTGAACAACACTCCAAGTGACATGGATATGCCATCCATCTTTTCATTAACTTAAATGACAACCTGAAGATTGCCTGGACACTAGGGAAATTTATGTTATGCTCAAACCTGAAATACTACTAACTTGGAAATTCAAATAAATAAAACTATTTCAAAAGACACCCATTCAGATACTGAGGTTTGCAACTTTATCTCCATGCTATTTTCTTTTTTTTTTCAGTTTAGGAAATTTGTATTTGTTTAAAGAAAGTACAATACAAAGATAATATAATAGTACAGTAGAACCAAGTGATACACATGTGATGCATATAAAAAAGCAGTAAAATAACTGTTCATTTGTAAAAGAAGAAATGAGAAGATAGAGAGATGGAAGAGATAGAAAGAGAGGAAGAGAAGAGAGGGGAAAGAGAGAAGAGGAAAGAAGAAAGGGTAAGAGAGAAGAAGGGAGGAAGAAAAACAGTAGATAGATATGTCCAGAAATCAGAGAGAAGGGGGTGATGAGAGATAATTGGAGAAGGGGAGCCAAAGAAGATCAGATTTAACTTTAGAGGAGACAGAGGAGGAGGAAGCAATAGAAATCCTATGTTCATCACAAACAAAGTTCCACCAAGTAAGAACAGATAATTTGGAATTATCCTTCCAACAAGATAGAATTACTTTAAACGCAATAGCAATAAAAAGATCCAGTAATCTAACACTTGAAGGAGCAATATCAATATCTACTGAAGCAGATCCTAAAAACACATTCAAGAATGATAAGGGGATAGAACAATGAAATATACGCATGCAAATAACCCAAACAGAGTTCCAAAAAGCTAAAACAGATGGACATTCATATAATTGATGTTTAAGTGTACCAGTGAGAGAAGAACATGACCAGCATAGAGTATTAGAAGAAGGAGAGAACTTGGCAATACTAAGAGGGGTGAGAATGGATCTATGATAAATAAAATATAATGATTGAGTAATGCGGGCTGCAATAGAAGTCTTAAACAACTTGTTCCATATACAATTCCATTCAGTAACAGAGAGAGATACTGACAAATCAGATTCCCAAGCGAGCTCAGTTGCTAATTTAGACCGTTCCAAAACATTTGAAGACAGCAGTTTATAGACAAGAGCAGCTTTGGGTTGACATAGGGAAAATAAAGGATAAAGGGGGTAGGAAGGAGAGAATGAAGGTAGAGTATCAGAGGAAGGAAAGGTTGATAAGTATGAAGTTATAGCATTAGTAATAATCCTATATTCCTTGAGAAAAGACATGGGTAGATTATACAAAACTTGCAGTTCAGAAAAAGAAATAATGGCATTATTGGCGAAGAACTGATGTACAAAGATAATATCCTTTTCTTTCCAGTATTTGTAATAGAAAGATCTGCCCTTATATTTGAGAAATTTGTTATACCAGACACAAGATGACAAAAAACATTGGAGTGGAGACAAGTCTTTAGCAAATAAATCATGCAGTAGAGTTTGAGAGTATTTTAAAACTGTATGTTTAGATAAAAACGAGCAATTAGACATAAAAACAGTATGTTGAAATGAAAAGCCTTGTAACAATGATCGTTCGAAGGTTATCCATTTAGGAATCGGGGAGTCTTGAAAGTCAAATGCTAAAGAAAAGGATTGCTTAATGAGGAATGCAGAGTGATAAAGCTTGAAATGAGGAAATCGAACTCCGCCTTCCAATTTAGGGCGTATGAGTTTATGTAAGGCAATACAAGGATGCTTGTTGTTCCACAGGAATTTGGAGCAAATGGAGTTTAAACGAGTAAAGTAAAAATTTGGAATTTTCATGGGGAGCATTAATACAGTATATAATATGTGAGGCGTAATCATCATTTTGATGGTATCAAGTCTACCCCACCATGATAAAAATAGAGGGTACCAACTTTGAAGGAGGGATTGAATTTTCTGAGTGAGGGACGCAAATGTGGCTTTAAGAGTATCAATAAGGGATGGTGCGAACCAAATGCCCAGGTATTTGATTTTGGAGGGACACCATGCAAAGTCAGTGGAGGAAAACATGAATTGGTAACAAGTAGAATTTAAAGGTAGGACTTCAGTTTTGGATAAATTGAGTTTATACCCAGAGACTGAGGAGTAAAGGCGGACTTCGTCCATAAAAGGGGGAAGAGACATAACAGGATTAGACATGTAGACTAAAATATCATCAGCATAGGCAGACAATTTAGTTTCAACAGAGGAAAGTTTAAAACCAGTGATTTGGGGATTAGAACGAATTTGTTCAAGGAAGGGTTCAAGGCAAAGTATGAATAGTAACGGGGATAAGGGACACCCTTGTCTCGTTCCTCTACCTAAGGGAAAGAATCTAGAAAAATGGTTATTGACAAAAATACTGGCACGGGGAGCTGAGTACAGGAGTTTAACTAAGGAAATAAAAGAGGGACCAAAACCAAACCATTGCAAGGTGTGAAACATAAATTGCCAGTTAATGCGGTCAACAGCCTTTTCCGCATCTAAGGATAAGGCAGCTAAAGGGGCTTTAAAATGTTTACTATGGGAGATGACATTAGCGAACATACGGGCATTGTCAGCAGCAAGTCTGCCTTTAACAAATCCAACTTGGTCAGTTTTAATTAAAAGTGGGATGATAGAGTCAAGACGGGAAGCGAGGAATTTGGCAAAAATTTTACATCATAATTGATCAAGGAAATAGGGCGATAGTTTTTACATTGGGAATGATCTTTATCCGGTTTGGGAATTATGACGAGAAGTGCATCCAGGAAAGAACCTGAGGCCTTAGCATTAGCAATGAAGGAATTAAACAGTTGTAGTAATTTAGGTACAAGAATAGCATGGAGGGCAGAGTAAAACTCAATTGGTAATCCATCTGGGCCAGGGGCCTTTGATTTTTTAAGGGAATTGATGGCCAGAAGAATCTCTTGAGAAGTAATATCCTTTTCTAATTGAGTAAATTCATCAGGGAGTATGGGAGGAGAGGGGAGAGTCTCAAAAAAAGAAGATAAATTTTGATCTGAGAAGTATGTATCATCGGTATATAGATTATGATAGTAGGTGTGAAAAACCTCTGCAATATCTTCATCAGAGGAATTTGTAGAGTCATTCAGGATAGGACCCACAGTTTTACGCTCAGATTTGATTTTTAGGTAATTTGCCAACATTTTACCAGCCTTATTCTGACCTCCATGAAATTTAGATTTAATTTTCAATAAAGTGTTACATGCTTCAGTTGTAGCTATTTTATTCAGTTCGGATTTTGCTTTAACAAGATTATGGAGGGCAGTAGAATCTTTAGATGAGAAATACAAATGTTCCAGCTTCTTAATGGAAGTGAGTTGTTCCGAGTATTTAGATATATTAAGTTTCTTCTTTTTAGAGACATACCAGATTGTAAAAGCTCTCAGGGTAGCTTTGAAGGCATCCCAGTTATTTGGAACTGATGTGTCCGTAGGAACATTAAAAGTAAAAAATTTAGCTATAAAATTCTGAACCTCCTTCATAAAGACAACATCTGACAAAAGGAAGGTGTTGAATTTCCAACGACTGAATCTGGAAGAGGTAAGG
The DNA here is from genome assembly GCF_964263255.1 of Lissotriton vulgaris. NCBI lineage: Eukaryota > Metazoa > Chordata > Amphibia > Caudata > Salamandridae > Lissotriton > Lissotriton vulgaris. The sequence goes on along the minus strand of NC_141693.1, from coordinate 1,057,982,829 downwards.
GTGAGATCAAGGGTTGCAAAGACGGGAGCATGGTCTGAAATAAAAATAGAACCAATTTCAGATTTATGTAATGTGGGGAGGAGAGATTTACTAACTAGAATATAATCAATTCTAGATCTAGTATGATGTACATTCGAATAAAACGTGTATTCCAAAGTATCAGGATTACAAGTTTTCCATACATCATATAGGGGACGGGAGGAGATGGCAGATTGGAAACATTTATGAGTTTTGTCAGGACGAAATTTAGTGGAGGAGAGTCTATCAAAGAAGGGATCCAACCACTGGTTAAAATCACCAGAAATAACAATATTGGGACAGTCAATAGAGGAAATGAGAACTTTAACCTCATTCCAAAATTCAGGAGAAGGGCGGGTAGGACCATAGATGTTCAGAAAAACCAATGTCTTATTTTGGATAACAACTTTAGCCATAACCCAACGGCCTTCAGTATCAGCTTTGGAGGAGAGAATTTGGGCACATAAACTTTTGTGAAATAAAATTGCAACACCTCCCTTGTTATTAACAGCAGGAGAATAAACCACTTGACCCACCCATTGTCTCTTGAGCTTAGAGGATTCCGAATCCGTACAGTGGGTCTCTTGAAGAAAGGCAACCTGTGAATTAAGCTTGGATAAATGTGACAATACCTTTTGACGCTTGACAGGGTGACCCAGACCACGAACGTTCCACGTGACAAGATTACACATGATGGGAGATGAGGAAGGGGGTGAACAACCGGGGCGAACACATTGCAGGAGAATGACTAAAATAAAAGAGATAAGCAACACAAACATTAGAAATAGAGAAAATATCCAAGAAAAGCACATTAATTAGAAGAAATATGCCAAAAAGTACTAGAGACGAACTAACAAGGAACAAATAACAAAAATCAAGGAATAGAACAGTCAAAAAAGAAAGAAATGGGAAAGAGACGTCGGACAAAAATACATAGTGGTAGAACAAGAAAAGGAAGACTAGAAGGAGGAAAGAAAAGAGATAGAAGAAGGAAGAGGAATAAGTAGACAGATCAAGGCAAGAATGCCAGATCTGAGAAGAACGAGAACACCAAAACATCTGGAGCGAGGAGACGCCAAAGGAGAAGCGGACCCCCTCAGAACGTCAGGAGAGAAGAATAGAAAAACCAGGAGCAGCACAACATAAAGAAGGAAAACATGCTGAGGCTAGAGACATTAGAAGAATTCAGCAGAAGGCTGGCAGAAAAAGAGAAACAAAAGATGCCTATGGGAGGCATCAGGTGGTAACATCCATGTTAGGTGAAGAGGCAGATTGCAGGTATTCGTGCAGCTTCTGAGGATCATCGAATGTGCGGGTACGACCATTATGGGTGATTTTGCAAAGGCAAGGATGTAGAATTCCATATTGAATGTTTAACTGTCTCATCAGAGGGCGGAGATTCAGAAATTCCTTACGGCGGGTAATTGGTGGCATTTGACAAGTCTTGAGAGATAAAGATGTTATGACCCGACCACACAAGGCGACGTTTAAGCCTGGCAGCTTTGAGAACAGTCATTAATTCAGTAAACTCGAGGAAGAGGAGGATGATACCCCGAGGCTTTGAGGCATTAGAGGTAGGACGTCCAAGACGGTGAGCTCTCTGGATATTTAGTGGACGAGCACTTGGTTGAAGGTCTAGCAGCTCATGCAGGAGTCGACGAATGAAAGACACCATGTCAGACCCCTCAAGATTCTCCGGAACTCCGTAAATACGTAGGTTGTTCCTTCGATTGCGATTTTCAAGGTCCTCTGTGTGTAGTTTGAGCTGTCAAATTTCCTTTTCCAAGAGGGGTATCTTTGTGGAGACATCTTGAATATCACTGACACGCTGTTCCAGATTCAAGACCTTGCCTTCCATAACAACCCACCTCTCTTCAATCTGCTTGAGTTTCTCATTGGTGGCAGACATAAAGGGTTGGAGACCTCGAACCTCTAAGATGGAGTCCAGAATAGGATTCTGAGAGGTGCGAATCGGAAAAGGGGGGTCATTCTTAAGGCGCTTGGGCGTGGTTCCTGTGTTCGACGACTTCAAGCTGCCTGTGACATGCGTCATTATTCCAATATAGGGGCACACCAGGAACACAGAAAAAAAATGAGTAAAAAGGAGGATGGTTGCGAAGAGGCAGCACACAAAAGTCACCAAGTGCAAAGGAAATCCGCAAAAAGGAGGAATAGAAATGACTCAGAAAGCTTGCTCCAAAACCTCGAGGAAAACCACATACAAACGTAGCGAAAGAACGTAGTTCAGACAGGCTTCACAAATTAGCAAGGTGAGGGAAGCCCCAATAGGTGATAAAGAGAGTATATCAGCAAAGCGTTCATGAGAGGTCATAGGGGTAAAAGCTAGCACTGAAGCACCTCATTACGGCATTGAAACAAGTAGGAATCCAGCACACCCCTGCAGCAAAATTGGGGAAATGGCGATCGTTACCTACTCAGGTAAAAAAATGAATGGTAGGAAAAAGTATTCACAGAAGGAGAAGCCTGTGGTGAGAATACGCCGTACCTTATGAGGGGATGCAGTTTAGGTGGAGCATGTAGTAAGAAACGCTCTGCAGACAGCCTGAGGCGACGGTAAATCCTTGACGAGAGACGGGGGCTCGGCGGCTCAAAATGGCGGCCGCCCGCGTCCCGATACCGTTGTAGGCAGAGAGGCTCAGAAGACTGCAGAAACGGCGTTCGAAGCCTCAGAACCGCAAGATATCGCCGCCGCACATGTTCCGCTGAATGAAGATGTGGATTTCCGGCCTCAAACTAGAGGAAGCAGGGCTAAAAAATCATTCGGAGTCCGTCACTCTCCGGAGCTCACGGGAGAGCCGCCATCTCGCGTCGGCGCTTAAGCCACGCCCCCCTCCATGCTATTTTCTAAGATTTCTTCTTTAAGTCCAGTTCTGAAGATGCCTATTCTAATTTGGTTTTCTGAGAATTAGCTGCATTATCTTCTTACAGCACATTTTCTGGTGTCAACCTACAAGAAGTGAATTTACTAAGATTTCAGAATCTGCATTCTCCTGTTTTTGGAAACGTTTATCCCTTCAGACAGTTTTATCTCAGGAAATTGACATATTGGTCCTAGTAAACTCCCCCCCCCCCCTTTCATATCAACCCACTTTTTGCAAAGTGTGTGTGATCTTTTAATCCTGGTCTCTCCAATTTCTTTCCAACTCATCCACACCTGGAATACTCTGGTTGTATGTTTCCTTGCCTTGGATAATTCAGATGGGCATTTACCAGTTGTAGCACATTGAAATAACCTATTGGCAAGCAATCTTTCATGTACTTCCGTCTCCTATTCTTTCCATAAGTGTGTGCCAATTTATTATATTCCTTAATCAGTCTGTTTCTTTCTCCAATGCCATTGCTTCCTGTGCGATCTAAGGTATGCATAACTCCTCTTGCAGCCAGAAAATGTGCCATCCCACTTACCCTGCAAAAAACACAGTTGATGGACAGAATGCAGAACAATGTCTTACATTCACCCCAGTACAAAGATCTGGGCCTAAATCCATCGTTTTTTTGCACTCCACACCACCCTAGGTCAGACAATGGCTATATGCAAATCAGCCTTGACCCTGTGCCTCATGGGAACAGTCTAGCCCGAACTACCAAGCCATGTCTTTCCTAGACCGGAATCAAGCATCCAAGGACCGGTTTCTGGCTATCAACCTTCTTCAGCCTGGATAGCTTGACTCCAGTGATGTGGAGAGCCTGAAACTCACGTCTGAGCATACCCAGCCCACTCGGGGTGAAAATTGCAAAAAACACAGTTGATGGACAGAATGCAGAACAATGTCTTACATTCACCCCAGTACAAAGATCTGGGCCTAAATCCATCGTTTTTTTGCACTCCACACCACCCTAGGTCAGACAATGGCTATATGCAAATCAGCCTTGACCCTGTGCCTCATGGGAACAGTCCAGCCCGAACTACCAAGTATGTCAAGCCAAGCCATGATATACAAGATGGCCGCCGGGTAGGAGCTCTTGGTAAGAGCTCCAAGTGCTGGGGATCCCAATTTTGGTTTTTTATCCCCGTTATCACCCAGCTGCACCCCCTCCGTTTGGTGCTAAGCAACACGAGAGTAACTGGATCACAAGTAACTGGATTTGCAAGTAACAGTAACTTCCTTACCTGCCTGGCGGAGGACGAAAGCTGCTGAGGATCCCCGACCTGCCTGGAAGCTGAGCCTCATAGGAGAAGACGAGCCCCACCCTCCTCTTCGGTCCATGGGCTCCCCCTGGCCATATGCAGAGCACGACACGGATGTCTATTGCCTGGGGGCCGCCGCGGTCGACTGGTGCACGTTGTGGCTGCCTGTGAGCCAGTGGTTGCCTGAGAGACGAGCTGTGGCTGTGCACCAGAGGTATCCGACCCGCCTGCAATCAGGGGAAGTGGAGCCGGACCGGGATCAATGCTGGCGCCGGACGGATGACGGGAACCCCGCTGCGGAGTGTTCCTGCTTGCCTGCAATCACCGCCGAGACCCCCGGTGCCCCGTTGGGAGCTGTGCTGTTCTGCTCGTTGAGCTCCTGCCTGACTGCTGCTCTGAATCCGGGTCTGAATCTGCACAACTCGGCGACACCAGTTGAAGCAAGCGCCCTGTTGCTAAGGTGAGCTCTGTGTCCCCCCCCACTCTACAAGTTGAGCTCTGCGCCCCCCCCCCCCCACTCCACCCCTTGAGATATTATGGAGCCGCGATCGGGAAGTAACTCTGCAGATGGGAGGGAGAACGGACTGAACGAGCACAGGCGAGCGAGGGCAACCCTACCCCCATGGAGACTCTCGGTGAGATCGTGGAACATTGCTCACACCGTGTCTCTCAGCCGGATGCCCTGCCGCCAACCCCCCTCCCCCCCAATAAATGACGTACAAAAATAGAGAGTCTGCTCCCAATTGCCGCGTCTACACAGGCGAGCTGGGCAACCAGGGCGTCCCCGGTGAAGCGCCTGTCCTGAACAACACTGTTGCAGCCTGGTGAGCATGGTGTTCATGAGGTTCCTGAAGTTCTATGCACGTAAATAACTATTTTGAATGATCTGAACGGACTACCACAGTGGTACCGGCATGCAAAATTATTTCTGTGGACAAAGCGGTCCCTGCACTCTCCACTAACTAAAATGGCGGGGGCCATAAAGAAGAGCTATAAATCGCCTCCACTGCCCACCAGATGACCAGGAGGCTACATTCCAATGAGTTCAGGGGTCACCAAAATAGAGATAAGACGCTCTCTTCTCCTCCTTGCAACACAGGAGCTGTACTTTCTCCTCCCCACCAACCAACACAGATGATGGACTAACCCGACCTGCCCTAGAGTAGAAAGGGAAACCTAACTCTCTAAAAAGACATCAACAACAGACAAAGGACTACTACAAAAGACGCTAGTTTCTGCATGTGCTACTCGGGCGGCCATTTTAACTAGTCTCCCATTGCGGTGGCCTACCTAGTCTAGTCATCTGCATCAACTGCCCACACCTGAGACCAACTACGTATACCCCCCCCCCACTCCTTTTCTTTCTACCTACCTACCTACTCCTCTTCTAATATGGAACGCATGGGCAAACATACATACAAAATTAACTATCCACCGAGCTATCCAAAAAAAACGGCAAACGCTTCAAACACAACTTCCTGAAGACCCACCCTGAAACCCCGTTTGTGGACACCTATTTTTCTCTGGTCAATGGCGCCACGAGCACCGATATCATTCTCTACACTGCACGAAGAGCACAGTGGAGGATAGCCCTCCTCTCCGTTCTCACCATCTCCACCACCAGAAAATCTGCTCATGGCCTAACACTCACTATCACACCATCCCAAGTTTTCCCAGGTAGAGCCACCATCACCATTTACAACAACGGTACCATCCTATTCCAATCCACTGATAGTAACCTAGACCTGCTCGACAACCTGTTCCACACCATCCGCGAACACATCTCCAACCGGCGTTCCTCCTTTCCTAACTTTTCATGCTACACAACCCCCTACACTTCCATCACCAACCTCCAATCTAACTTGCCTATCCTAGCACAACAGCCGAACGACACACACCTCTCCCATCCCCCTAACGCTGTAGGTAGGCACCCACCCGATGTAACCTCACCACACCTCTCACCCACCCGTGAAGTCCACTCCTCCCCACACGTCCCCAGCGCTATAGCCTATCACACACCTGATATAACCTCTCCTCTCCCCTCACCCAATGGCGGAGATTTCCCCCTCTCATACATCCTCCATACTCCCTCCTCCTCTACCCCACACCTCTCACCTCCCACGAGTCTCGTAGACCCCTCCATCAGTCAGAACCTATCTCCCCCGCCCCGCAGCAGGCCCGTCTCCTATCCTATCTCCCCTCCCACGCTTACTCCCCACTACCCCACTCTCCCAACTAGACTCGCAGAACACATCACCTCCCCTACTTCAACTCCTCCTCCGCGCTCCCCCCCATTCTCAGCCCCCAATACCCGCCTCACACCCCCACTGCCTCCAGCCTTCCCCCATCCCCTAACGCACCTGCGCCGCCTCCACCAGCACCCTCACCCACGCCTCCGCCCCCCCCTCTCCATCCACATCCCTCACCCACAATCTCTCTCACCCATCGAATGATGCCCCTCTCACTACTACAGCAGAGCCCGGCTCCAACGCCAGCATAACCTACCCCCCCCCAGCCAGTCCCCTTTCCAGCTCCCTAATCAACGACTCGCCCACGGCTCCCATCCCCTACACCATCCCCAACCCACCTCTGGACATGATTTTATCCACCCTCTTACAAGTCAAAGAAGAACTCCACACCATCAAAGAGCTTCTTACCACGCGCACCAGACAACCCCTACCTACCACCTCATCCTCACCCAACAAGTCCCCCATTCGCCCCACATACCCTCTCAAGTTCTACTCCCCGCGCTGGCCCTCTATCCCCGCGCGCAATAACACCCACCGCCCCCGCCGCGCCCGCAACGCCCTTTCCAGCCATGACTTAGACACCCTCCTTCGCTCATTTGGCCCTGGCCCTTTAAAACACATAACTGCTACACACCTCCCCATTCCCACAATCCTCACAAATCCCCTTAGGCCCCCCACTCTAAGCAACAGAAGCTTCGTCCCCAATAATCTCAGAAAAGTTCCCCTCTCTCTAGAACACGCGATCACCCCACTCTCCCCCAGACTCAAATGCATCCTACTCAACTGTAGATCGGCCCGAGGCACTCCTCCGACATCGCGGATCTCATCATTGCAATGGACCTAGACCTGGCCATCTTGACGGAAACGTGGCTAACTGAAGCTTCTACACCTATAATGGACATACTAGTCCCCCCCAACTACCATATCATTAGGCTCGATAGGTCCGGCAAGTTGGGCGGTGGAATCGCATGCATTTTTAGGAGCCACCTCTCTGTTACCAAAATCACCTCCCCCTCCCTCACTGCCTGTGAACTCTTCTGCCTCGATATCTCCAGCATGGGCAAACCTGTCTGCTCTTTACATGTCTTCTACCATCCACCCGGGGACAACCTCACCTTCACCCAACAACTCATGGACACGATCTCATCCAATGCCGGTCGACTGATTTCTCAAATTTACCTGGGTGACTTCAATCTACATTGGAACGATCAGAAAGACGCAGTGGTGAATGGTCTCAAAACTTTCCTCAATGCGCTTGACCTCACCCAAATATGCAATAGCCCGACACACGACAAAGGCTCGATCCTCGTCCTTATCATCGCCAAAGAAGGCTCTACCCAATTGGGGTCGATCCAACCCTGTGACTGGTCAGACCATCACATCATCACTTTCTTCATCAACAAAAAAGTTAAACCTATCACGGCTCAACCCACCAAATCCAAGATCTGGAAAAGGGACTTGAAGAATCTCAACCCTACCTCCCTTCCGTCTCACACTTGCAGTCTCCTCCTTCCCCCTACTGGTGCCCTTGATGTCCAATCACTGACTGACCACTACCTCGACTCGATGAACTCAATAATCAACGAAGCAGCCCCCCTGCAATTGAAGAGAGTCTCCACCAAGAAATCGAACCCTTGGTACGATGGCAGACTCAATGAAGATAGACGGGGTATGCGATTGGCGGAGCGCACCTGGAGATCTGATCCCTCAGCACTGCACCTAAAAGCGCTGAAGAACAAGAGAAATGCCTATTTTAGGAAAATCAAGCGTTCGAAATCTAACTTCTTCAGCCTCCAACTGGACCAAGCAAAGAACCGTCCAAGAAAACTGTTCGAACTAGTCAAAACTCAAACTAAGATGCAGCCGCTTCAATCAAACAGCGCAACAAGCGATATTCCACACTGTGAAGACTTTTCTGCATTCTTCAAGCTAAAGACTGACAACATAAGAAGTGATCTCCTCATTGATGTAAGCCGATACTCCAGACCCATCAGCATGACCACCACTCACCCGAAAAACAACGCTTCATGGACGTCATTCGACACCTACACTGAAGAGACAATTCACAATCTGCTTGGCACCTTGAAGCCTGCTAATCACTTCTCAGACCCCCTACCTGCTAATGCGGTGAAAGACTTCACACCCCTGCTCCTCCCACTCTGGATGAACATCATTAACAGCTCCCTTCAAGAAGGTCTCATCCCTGACTCCCTCAAAGAAGGGCAAGTCACACCCATACTCAAGAAACCTACAGCTGACCCGGCTGACATGAACAACTATCGCCCTATCACCAATATCCCCACCTTGGCAAAGCTACTGGAAAAATGTGTACAAATCCAATTGACAAAACACATCGATCAGTTTGACCTCCTCAACCCTCATCAATCAGGCTTCCGAGCGAAACACAGCACGGAAGCGGCTATGACGCACATAATTGATGACGCCCTCCAAATCCTTGATCGCAACGATTCCTGCCTACTCATCCTTCTGGACCTCTCCTCAGCTTTTGATACTGTCAAACATGAGAACCTACTGGAGCTGTTAAATACCAGAATGGGTCTATCCGGGACTGTTCTCAAATGGTTCACTTCCTTCCTACATAACGGGTCTCAGAAGTTCAAGATCAACAACGTGCTGTCTTTATCGGTGCCTGTAACATTAGGCGTCCCACAAGGCTCCTCCCTATCCCCCACTTTGTTCAACCTCGTCATGGAACCACTCACCACCTTGCTTCAAGCATCTAATGTACACTTCCATATGTACGCCGATGACACTCAACTTTACCTCAAGCTACAATCCCCAGAAGACATCAAGCTTCTGAACGCCACACTCAGAAACACCCAATCATGGTTGGCCGATAATCACCTCAAACTAAACGCTCTGAAAACTGAGTTACTTCTGATATCACCTCCCACGAAGATTGCCATCACCCAGACCTGGCTCAAGGAACTAACGGCATTCAAAGTCCAACCCACCATCGTGGAATCTGCGAAATCCTTAGGCATCACACTGGACGCCAAGCTCAACATGCAGCAGCACGTTAGCAAAGCTACTAAAGGAGCTAACTTCCAAATCAACACCTTGAGGAAACTTAAACCTTTCCTCCCTGCTAAGGACTTCCAAACTGCTGTACAGGCCCTAGTTATCCCCAGCATAGACTACGGAATTGTGGCCCTCAGCGGACTCCCCATTACAACAACCGCTCCCCTAAGAGCCTCCTTGAACGCTGCCGCGAGACTCATCACTGGTTCAAGGAAACATTCGCATATATCCCCGGATTTAAAATCCCTGAACTGGCTGCCCTTTGAGGCCAGAATACAGCTGAAAATAGCCGTTATGACACATTCGGCCATTCACCACAAGTCACCCAGCTACCTCACCCATAAGCTGACTATATCTGGAGGCTTGAGAACCAATAGAAGTACAAAAAATCTACTCCTGAAACCTCGTAGATTCCGGAAGGAAAAAACATGCAAACGCTCCTTCTCAGGAATGGCCCCCAGAATCTGGAATGCACTCCATCCTGAAACCAGGCTTATCTCCTCTACGGCACTTTTTAAGAAAGAGGTAAAAGCCTTCCTTATGGCCAAGTTCACCTGAACTCTCCCGCTAATGGAACAGAGACTGCTGCACCGTTGCCGCTGGACTGGTTACCTGATTGACTATTGGTACTATCCTTGTGTACGACTGATATCCTAGTATGCTACCGTTACTATATTGCTCCTAATAGTTGTTCCAATTACCCTCCTGCTGCCCCTACCCCCTTCCCTGCGAGCTTTAAGAAAGAGGTAAATGTCTAAGTACACCTGGTCACTATTGCTGCGGGACCCACGACTCGGTACTGTTTCGGTATCATTATTTACATGTTGTTTATTGGTTTATATATGTACTGTTGCTACCCTTTACTGCTAGGCTACCATATTGTACCCCATAGTGGATTTATCCACCCTCCAGTTGCCCCTACACCTATTTCTGTAAAGCGCTCTGATATCTGCAAAGATCTTGTCCGCGCTATATAAAACTTTGAATAAATAAATAAATAAATAAATGTCTTTCCTAGACCGGAATCAAGCATCCAAGGACCGGTTTCTGGCTATCAGCCTTCTTCAGCCTGGATAGCTTGACTCCAGTGATGTGGAGAGCCTGGGACTCACGTCTGAGCATACCCAGTCCACTCGGGGTGAAAATTGCAAAAAACACAGTTGATGGACAGAATGCAGAACAATGTCTTACATTCACCCCAGTAAAAAGATCTGGGCCTAAATCCATTGTTTTTTTGCACTCCACACCACCCTAGGTCAGACAATGGTTATATGCAAATCAGCCTTGACCCTGTGCCTCATGGGAACAGTCCAGCCCGAACTACCAAGCCATGTCTTTCCTAGACCGGAATCAAGCATCCAAGGACCGGTTTCTGGCTATCAGCCTTCTTCAGCCTGGATAGCTTGACTCCAGTGATGTGGAGAGCCTGGGACTCACGTCTGAGCATACAATGTAGGATTTATTTCCTCAAGAATATGATTAGAAAACCTGATCACACTTTTGTTTTTGATCTTATTGACACTGGAGGTATCTGTCCCCCTTGAGAACATATCACTGAATACTATATATAACATATGGGGTTCTTTCTCTAATTAAAAGAAAATGCTCCCATACCTTGACCTAATGGCAACATACTGTTTTTCCATCCTGCCTACTAAATATTGTGTTCACCAGAACATCTCATAAAAGAAAGAAGCTCCCAAGTTATGCATTTAAAACAACCAATTATCTGTCAGGAACAAGTCTCGGAGTGTATTGACTGTTTTGAGCCTATTACTCCATTCACTTGCAGTATGCTGCTTCCTCTTGTTTGTTGACATTAGCAATGTCCCTTTATGTCTCACTGCGAAGAGCCCGATTGTTCTGTTGATGCCTGATACAAAGACTAATTAGTCCACTATTCTCTCTCATTGCTACACTTCCTTAAGCTCACTTTCTTTTTTAGGTCGAGGGACCTGTCGCTTCTCACTGCGAAGCAGTGAGGGGCGGAGTCCCGAAGAATTAATGTTTTGGAGTTAGGGGCTTTGAACCCGCCTCTAGCCTCCATTCTCCTCCATTGGCTGGCTTCCTAAATGGAGGCCAGCCATTGGAGGAGAATGGAGTCACTCCAATAAAGCCCCGTCTCTTTCGGATTCGGGGGCGTGCTTTTTTTGCGTTCTTTCACCTGTGACGTCACCCGTCACTCAAAACGCCCAAAACACCCCCCGAATCCGAAATTTTCGGATGTTTGCGGCCGCCATGTTTAGCAGCGTGGAACACGTCTGCTGTTGCCTGCCCGCCGGCTCCTCTCCACAGGTATAACAGGCGGAGGCTCTGCACCAACTTTGTTTATTTCAGGCCGGTGTGCATGGGCTGTCTCCGTTGCTGCACCACCCCAGCATCATTTGTTGCAGGCCGGTGTGCACGGGGCTGTCTCCGGTCCTCAGTGAGTGGTCAGCGATCCTGACCAGCACAGGCTCAGTCGCGTCGCAGCTCAGAGGGAGGAGATGGTAGGCTGCCCCAGTCAGGGTCACTGTAGAGCACGTCGGTACAGCACTCCCTCCTCCGTTCACGGGCACCCATCCACAGCCCAGCAGCACGGGTCAGCAACTCCCCAGCCAGGCACCACAGGGCGTTTCTTATGGCAGCCCAGATGTCTCAGTGCTCTGCAGTCTGCATCGAACAACCCAGCGGGCCTCAGGTACTCATGCAACGTTCGTCTCCAGTGGCGTCGCTGTGTTTCTCGTTTCTGGGCATCACACAGGATACTTTCTGTAAAGTCTGCATCCCTTGCAGTATGTGCGGACGACAGGGCAGAAACTGGCTTCGGATGGCCCCCATGGTCGCCGATATGTGCTGGATAAGTAAGTCCTGTTGCTGAGCTCAACTACTTTGCGGCCGCTATGTTAGGCGGATAGCTACGCTCCAAATAGGCTGCCATTCATAACTGTAAATGGGAAAAATCACAATCATCGTTTTCATATTTTTATCAGACATTGCATTGATTTCCTTACATATAAAACAAGACTTCATCCAACCATTAATGTTCATAGGTTCATGTCGATCGACAATTCTGCAGATAGTTCAGCAGACATGTTGCGATGTGGGTTTAGCTGTGTGAGCAGATGGGATGTAGCAGTGGGTTGGCTAGATAAACAAATAGAATGTACTGTGGGTTTACGTGTGTGAGGAGGGGAAATGTAAATCTGGATGTCTGGGAAGCTTGTAAAATGTATTGTGGATATCTTTGAGTAGGTGAAATGTAGGAGGGTTTTACGGGGTAAGCAGGTTACATCTGTGGGTTTGGCTGTGTAAGCAGGTGGAATCTGCTGTGGGTTTTAGCTGTGTGTGCAGGCGAAGTTTGATGTGGGATTTTACTTGTGAGCAGGTGAGATGTACTGTGGAGCTGGCTGGTTAACGGGGTGAAATTTAGTGTGAGGGTGGCTGTTAAGTGAATGGTGTGCAGGTTTAGCTGTACCTACTTTTATTGATTTAATATAGTGTGGAAATTGCTAGGCTAACAGATGGAATGTTCCGTAGAGTTAGGTTAAGTTGTCAAAGCAGCTGAGAGGTAGTTTGTCCTAAACCTTGTAAGCGGGTGAAATTCAATGTGGGATTACATTTCACTGTGAGTAGTTGAAAGGTAGTTGAGGTCTGGCTGTGTGAACAGGTGAAATGTATTGAGTGTCTGGATGTGTGAGTATATAATTGCACTGTGGGTGCAGGTGAAATATGCAGGAGGTTAGTGCTGGGAACACGTAAAATGTAGTATGACTTTACCCTTGTGAGTGATGCATTGTAGTGTGGGATTAGTTTTGTTGAGTTGTCAAACACCATTTATTTGCTCATGTGATCAGGTGAACTGTTCCATGGGTTTTTCTCGGTAGCAGGTGAAAAGCATTGTAGATTTACCTGTCTGAGTACATGAAATGTCGAAGTAGTTTAGGTCTAACTGTAAGGGAAAATGAAATGTTGGATGGATGTTGATCTGTGAGTAGGTTTATTTAGTGGAATGTGAATTTTGCAGTGAGCCAGTTTCATTTAGCGTGGGATTAGTTGTGAGAGAAGGTGGAGTCCAGATTGCAATTAAGTTTAGCTTTTCCAGCAGGAGAAATGTAGTGTGGATTCAAGTGTTTGAGCAGGAGAAATAGAGTGCGGGTGTGGAATTACGTGTAGGTGAAATGTAGTTCTGGGATAGGGTTTATCGTGACAGCAGCACAAGTGCACTGTAGGCCTAGCTGAATGAGCAGTTGAAAATGAATACAGGTTTATTCATGTGAGCATGTGAAATGTCGTCATGGGTTAGTTGTTTGAGTAAGTGAAATGTATGGTTGGTTTAGCTGCTCGAGCAAGTGAACTGTAATGCAGGTTTAGTTTTGCTAGCCAGTGGTGTTTAAAGTGGTGTTAACAGAGTGAGCAGGTGATCTGCATTCTGGATTTGATGTGTGAGCATTTCATATGTGTGGGTTTATCCTTTTGTTCACATCAAATATGTGTATTGATGTATTTCTTTATTGTAACACACTACTACCCACCCACTGGTGGTCTCACAGTATTCATGCAATGTGGGTTTAATAATCTGAGCAGCTGGCGTTATACATATATTTATGTTTGCAATGTCGTTGCAATTATACACACTTTAAACCCCTAACAGAATGTATTAGTGGATGGGTGGGAATCTACTCTCCAGATTGTGCTTCATTAGAAGGTTGTTGGGTTGTATTTTGGCCTATGTGGGAAGTGTTTTGGTGTCAACGTGATGCCAGAGTGGCGCTCCTACCCTTTTCAGTGCTGCTGTTTTAAGCGTATTGTGAAGCAAGGAGGACTGTGGGATAGAACACTTGAGCTGTATATTATTGATGAGTCTGGTTTGAATGGCACAGGTGGTGAGCGTAGTCTATGTGGGGAGTGTTTTGTTCTTGAGTGTGATGAGTAGTGGATTGCCTTTCTCATGCCAATATGATTGTGTAGCTGGACTTATGTGTAGAGTGGCATGCACTTCAGTGAGTGATAGGTGCACATCATCACGCCTGAGTCCCTTGTGGGGAACATATTCCAGTTCTTTGGATTGGTGTGATCTAGAGTCTGATGTTCAAACTTTCCTTGTGTAAGTGACTGAATCCATTTGCTGTTTGACATGATCCTACATCATCTGTTTGTAAATAGCCAGGTTGGGATCTCATTTTCCAAATTTCAAGTGATCACATCTAGTTCTTGCTTTTGCAAAGAGGGAAATCCAAAATGATGCTGCTTGTATGAAGAGTGAGAATGCACCAATGCGTTTCTTCTTGTAGAGGGGGCCAGTAGAGGAGGCACCAGTCTAGAGTGAAGGTCTTTGGGGTACAAGTAAATTTGCAGCATTAGTTCAAGCTTGGGTCCTTGCTGAAGTTGGCCCTGTAGACAATGCAGAGTGTATTGAAGGCAGAATGTGTGATTGTAATCAAACCAGTGATCTACTTCTAGCAATGGTGTGATATATTCCTATGGGTGAAGGTGTAGGAGCTATCTTGCCGCTGCATTCTGGATTCTTTGTAGTTGTCAGTGGTTGAAGAGCATCATCCCAATATAAAGACCATTTAATAGTTTGGGTGAAACATGGCAAAGAGGCTTGCAGCCTATCTTTTCTCTTGTAAAGCTAAATACGGCAAGATGCATGCAAGTTTTAGCATGAATAGGGGGCGCTAGAGGGCGCGCGAGTGGAATGGCCGTCATTTGGTGAGGGTCCTACTCCCTGGTTCCAATATCCTTCATTAATCCTTACAAGCTGGGACGAAAATGAGCTGTTGTGCGCTGCAAAGCTTGCTGACCTTGTGAAGCACACTCGCTGAAAGTTTCGGAACGATCGGATGTTGTGTGCCGACTGGCGGAGGCTCTGAGGAGTTGGCCGGCTGCGGGACTGGAGCTCGTGAGGTGGCGCCGAGTGGCGACAGCACGCAGGAAAGACCGCGGCTCGCCACGAGTGCGGTAGGCCCTGGACAGACAGAGAGGTTGCTGCGTAGAGACACAGCGCTGAGGAAGGCTGAGAGCACACAGGCCTCTCGGCGCGCTATCGGACGCAGCCCCACGATAGCCTAAGGTACACCCCCTCATGTCTACGCTCTATGAAGAACGAGAAATATTTTATGCACACAACTAGAGGACTTTTGCTGCCCAGCGGCGCCTGAGAGCTGAAACTTCCCTAGAGCGGCACATTATTAACGGTGTGTTTCCAGCTTCACGGGGTGCAGTGCTGCTGGGGCGAGGACGTTTGTGCTGAGACCCTTGGATTGTACTACTGCCAGCATCTATACTGAGGGAACTGTAAGTCCCAATGCGATATCTGGTCTACGAGGCAGACTCCTGCGACGCCCACTTGCGTGCACGGCCCTACCCTGCACAAACCGGACTATATTGCGTGAGGCCCTGGAGCAGCCGCAGCCGCAGTGAGGGGAAAGACTAAAAGTGTATACAGTAATAAGGCGGTGGCCTATTCATAAGTTCTGGGCCAGTGGTGTTTCTGTCGTTTTGGTGAAGCGCCTACTGGAGGAACACGGCAACCGCAAGGGGACAGATATCATAGCTCAGTGGCGGCAGGTGATGGCGGACTGATGACAGCGAGGAGCACAAGGCCAGAAAGGTTGCATATGCTGTAAATACCACCACCTGCCAATGTGAATTGCCGGGCAACAACCGGGTGGGCACACAGGCGACTTTCCGAGGCTCACTGTCAGGGAGGATACTATCGTTGAGGACTTCATACATCAGGAGACGGCCTGACCTGTCGGAGCCGTACTTCCGGTCCGTTCCCGACTATTGTGCAAAGATGGGGAAGCCGGATACGCGGCAGCCTAAGCTCACCTTCAAAGCGGCAAAGAAGGGGCCTAAACCACCGGCTGGTAAAGGTGCCCCAGAGAGCTCGGATGCACAAGGAGGAAATGAAGATACATCGGAGCTGGACATGCGCCAAATCCTACTGGAAATGCGGCAAGGATTTGCCACCGTAGTGGACAAGGTGGATCGAATGTCCTCTAGACTGGATGCCCTAGTACATAAGGTAGACCAGCACGATGACCGAATCAAAGAGGCAGAGAGGAGAATCTCTGAAATGGATGACATAACGGCTGGCCACTCCATACAGCTAACAAGGGTGGACAAACTCTTGCGGGATATTGCCGCTAAGAATGAGGATTTGGAAGCCCGGGGGCGACGCAACAACATCAGCGTCACGGGCATTCCCGAATCCACGGACACTGGGCGTATGGAAGACTATATTGAGAAGATGCTCCTTGCCTCTTTAGGTGCCGACATGTTCTCTACGCAATTTATAGTTGAGAGAGCACATAGGTCCCTAGGCCCCAGACCAAAGCCCGGAGCCCCCCCTAGGCCTATTATCGCGCGGTTACTGAATTATCGTGACCTAGATGTGGCATTAAGGGCTGCACGGACCAAGCAAGAGCTGACATATAATGGGGTTTCCTTCTCCATCTTCCCGGATTTCACCCCAATGGTGCAGGAACAACGGCGCAAATTCATTGGGGTGAAGAAAAAGCTGACTGAGGCACAAATCGATTACGCATTGCTATACCATGCCCGACTCCGAGTAACGCACCAAGCCAGACAACATTTCTTTACGAACCCTCAACAGGTGGAGGACTTTCTGCGGTCATGGCGGAGAGGAAACAAGGGCGGACCGTCTCAAGATGCTGCGCAGCGAGACCAAGACCAAGGCATGGACAATGAAGACTGATATCCACTGATGGACTTTCGGGGATAATAAGGATTGATCTAATATGGTGCAATGACATTGACAATTCGGATTGTTATTCACTCCCAGGGCGCTCACGGTTAATGGCCTATGTTTTGAAAGGACGCAGGGTGCAGAGGACAACAGGCTTGAAGTAGGCCCAGTGGTAATGTATGCCAGGGACCGCTCTCCCTCCTCGATTGGTGCCTAGTGGTGGTACAGGTCCGAAGGCACGAGGAGAGGGGTCATGGTGCTCTTTGGAGTTTCCCCCAGAGGGTGTTCCCCCATGGGGTATTTTTTCTGTGTTGCAGTTGTCGGGGTTGGGAAGGAAATGGGGGTGGGGGGGAGGGATACACAGACTGGCAAGTTGGGGATGCTTCAGTGGGAGGGGGGGTATCTCTGGAATGAGAGGAAAGGGGGGACTAGTTGACCGTTATGGTCAGGGCACAATGCAGGCGGAACTCGAGAAGGTGGGGAAGGATGGGAATGTTGGGATGCTCCCCAAAAGGGATGACTTTGCAGATATTGGAGACAAACTGTACTAATGGATACCAAAGGAGATAATACAAATAAACTGTTGATGATACTGTCATGGAATGTTAGGGGTCTCAACAATCCTAGAAAATGTAGACAAATATTGGCATACCTTGATAGACATGGTGCACAATTGGTGCTGTTGCAGGAGACACACACTCCTCCACATACCACTCCTTCATTTGTGAGCCGATGGGCAGGGTGCAGATACTTCTCGTCCTATTCCTCATACTCCCGGGGAGTTGTAATACTGATTAAACGTAATGTTCCCTTCCTTTTACAGGGTAAGACAACTGATGCAGCGGGCAGATATGCAATATTTTGGGGCAGGCTAGGAGAATCCACAGTTACAATAGTGAATTGCTATGCTCCCAATGTGGACACACCTGAGTTCTTTGTACTACTTTGGGGCAAAATACTAGATATAGGGTCCACACATGTCATATGGGGGGTGATTTTAATGTGGCAATGGTTCCTTCAGTGGACAGGGCGGATGGACTAGCACAATATCACCCTAAATCAAGAGAGGTGCTGCAGGGCATAATGTTGGACGGCATGCTAGTAGATAGCTGGAGACACTTACATCCCCGGAAGCTTGAAGGCACACACTTCACCTCACATACAGGGACTTGGGCGCGGCTGGACTATTGTCTCTTGACACATCACTTGGCGGGCACTGCATCCAGTGCGAAACACCTGGCCCGTACATATTCTGACCACTGTCCTGTGGTAGTTACACTGCAGTTTCCTGGCCTGGACCGCCCTAGACCGCCTTGGCGGTTACAACCCACGGCGCTTCTGGACCTGACATTTAGGGAGGAATTGCGAATTGACATTACTGACTTTTTTCTGCGTAATCATGGATCTGTTGAAAGTGTAGAAACTATTTGGGAGGCCTTTAAGGTCACGGTGCGCGGATGGTGTATTTCAAAGGGATTTGGGGTCTTACGGGACATTCAACGGACGATTAGTAGACTGGAGGGCGAACTGAGAGAATTGGAATACAGCATACAGAGAGGTGACAGTCAGGGAGTGCAAGCCTCGTTTAGGAGTAAGTTGATGGAATATGAAGCTGAGGCGGAGCGTGAAACACGCTTTCGTAATAAATATTGGAGTGCCAGACGATATGGGGAGGGAGAAAGGCCTCGAAAAACACTAGCCACCATTGTACAGAATGATAGAGGTACCAACACTGTGCTGGAGATAGTTGATAGCCATGGGGATACGCTAAGATGCAATGCTCAAATAGTGGAGGCCTTTACTAGGCACTATACGGAGCTATACACCTCCCAGGCCAAGGGTAACGTCGACTTTAATCCCTTTCTGGGAGATGTAGCCCTCTGCTGGCTGAGCGCTGTAGACAGACAATTCCTGGGTGCCCCTCTGGAAGTCGATGAAATCAAAGATGCTATTATGTCCCTGAAAAATGGAAAGGCGCCGGGGTTGGATGGACTCCCGGCAAAACTTTACAAGTGCTACATTGATATTATGGCACCAGTGTTACGCGAAGTCTTTGAGGATTCACTAGAGGTGGGATTTCTGCCTCGTTCCATGCGTGCAGTGGTTATCACCTCCCTCCTGAAGCCCGGTAAAGAGCCCTCAATGTGTGATTCCTACCGACAACTATCACTTATCAATTGTGACACAAAGATATTGGCTAAAGTGCTGGCCAATAGGCTATCGCTGCTCATGACCCAAATAGTACTTCCGGACCAATCAGGGTTCGTCCCCAGGAGAGCTACGAGGCATAACCTTAGAACCCTGTTCTCCCTTATCAACACAGTAGCACCGGAGTCCCCGCTAGCCGCAGTGTTCTTGGATGCTTCCAAAGCTTTCGATTCTGTGGAGTGGTGCTATTTATTCACGGTGTTACAGAGAATGGGATTCCCCCCTGTGTTTCAAGCATGGGTAAAACTGCTGTACACTGCACCCACAGCGAGGGTGCTTGTCAATGGCCACCTGTCACATGGGATAACACTTACGAGTGGCACTAGACAGGGATGCCCCCTTTCCCCTCTCTTATTTGCCATCGCAATAGAGCCCTTGGCTTGCAGGCTAAGGCAGATACACAAAGATAGTGCTTTCCAATGCTTTCAGAGGCAGATATCAGTGTCACTATACGCAGATGATGTCACACTATACGTCAAGGACCCACAAACTCATTTGAATGCGATGTTGCGCGAGTTCCTGGTATTTGGCAGGATTTCGGGCGTCAATATAAACTGGTGCAAATCCCAATTTTTGCCATTGATGCCTGCTGTGCGCAGATTCCCATTGGACTACCCGATTGAGTGGTGTGATGAGGATCTGAAATATCTAGGGGTGCGGGTGTCAAGAGATCGGGAAGAGACGCTGCGTATGAACTATGGAACGGCCGTTACAAAGCTGCAAGACACCGTGACGCACTGGATAGCGTTACCCCTGTCCATGGCGGGGCGCGTCTCCCTGGTCAAAATTGTCGTACTCTCACGTTTTCTATAGCTCTTCCTAAAAATCCCCTACTATCCGGGACGCTTTTTTTCAAAACGCTAAGAACGGAGCTCATCAGACTGGTCTGGGGAGGGTGGCAGCCTAGACTTAGATGGAGTGTGATGGCGCAACCATATGCTAAGGGAGGGTTTGATATCCCTGACTTTGAGGCCTCCTACCTCAGTGCCCAGGCACACTTCCTATACCACTGGCTGCGTCCCACTCCCTTTATGCCACAGCTGGCGGTGGAGGACTGGATAGCGCACCCGCTCCCCCTAACCGGCGTTGTACATGGGCCGGCTGCTGTGCTGGACATGCACCCGAACACAGTATCGTGCACGGTGGATGAGTGGCATAGAATACTCTGCAGACTCCGACTCCCATTACTGTACGCGCCACACATGCCCTTGACATATCACCCACATCTGGCAGTGCTACAGGAGACCGGCTTTCAAACATGTGCAGGAAGCTACAGAAGTCCACATGGGGGGACGTATTTCACAATGGAAAATTCTGCACTAAGGAACAATTTTTGGGTGACACTGACCTTACCCCCTGGAGGTTTTTTATTATGTACGGCTTCAAGAGGGGATGAGAAAGCTATTAACAGAGTACCCGGATGAACCCGAGGCCGTTCCTCTGCTGCTCATACTGCTTAATAGTTCAGAGGGCGCACATATGGTCTCTGGCTTATATGGCAGTCTACGGGCACACTCCTTGGTGGATGGTGGGAGGGCATGCAGCTACTGGGAACAAGACCTGGGGGAGGCTATACCTGATGATACATGGGAGTATTCTTGTACACTGACCGGTCGCATCACGTCTAGCTGTAGATTTAAAATCATCCATTATAAATTTCTCCAACGTATTTACTATACACCTGCCAGGAAATATCGATTTCGCCTTACAGACTCTGACCGATGTGAGAGATGTGGGCAACCAGGGGCCGATTTCTTCCACCTCGCCTAGCTATGCCCACAGGTCGCAACTTACTGGGAACAGATACACGAGGCTCTGGGAAATATGGTACCCATCAAGATGACCAGAGACCCACTGCTGTTTCTATTAGGACACACTCCCCACATACCCAGACCACACAGGAAATGTATTGATACAGCTCTTCTATTGGCTAAACGGAGGTTGGCGTGTAGATGGGGGAGGGGAAGAGCCCCAAAATTCAAGGAGTGGCTCCAGGACATGTTGCATAGTCAGGATCAACACGCAATATATGCTGAAATGCAACCTATAAAGTCTAGACCAACAGATATCTGGGGACCGCTTCAGGCATACACACTACAACAAGAGGCAGACAATGAGGGTAGCGGGGACCAACGCCATGTAGGAACACTGGAGGGTCCTGGGGGAGGAGATAATGCACGATAGTCCTGAACCTGTCGTTGGATAACGTTGTCATCTGACACTGTGGAGGATGATTACTGTCTTGCCATGTCGCACCTAATGTTTCATGATTCAACTGGATTGCCACTCTGTTAAATGAATGCTGGGGCTATATATGAAGACTACACAATTCATTGGTTTAATAACACCCCACTTCCTGACTCTACATGTATGGGACTGTCCCTCCAAATGTCACCCCACTGTATTGATTTTGCCAGTACATGCTGTAATGATGAAGTGCCTTGCTGAATGCCTATTTACTTTGTATGAATTTTTTTTATAAATAAACGTTTAAAAAAAAAAGTTTTAGCATGAATTAAAGCAGTTACTTGGTTCACTTTGGGGACAATGGGAAGGATGGAATCCATGATCACTCCCAGATTTCTTACATCAGTCAGTGTGGATGGTGGTGGGTTGAGTTCCATAAACCACAGAGTGGAAGCAGGGTGGTAGTCATCCACAGTTTGGGCTCTTAGTTTTGGTCCTCTACTGCAGTCAATAATCACATGCAGAGAATTATAGATCCTTTAGGGATTCAATTGTAACTTGATTTGTGCTTCACCAGCGTAACTGTGGTAGGTTTGGTTGAAGGATTTGATCAATTCCAGTAGCCAGCCGAGGTAGAGGGTGAAGAGAAGTGGTACCCTTGCGGGGTATGCCAGTAAGTGCTGAAAGGAGCTGACATAAATGGAGGTAGCAGTATCAAGATATGCAGAAGGAGGTCCTGTCTAGGATGCATTGACGGATGCTAAGTACCTCTGTCCTCAGTCATAGAATGCAGCGGCGCCTGAGGTTCTGTAAATTACGAATTTGTTCATGCTCAGCCTCCATTTTGTGATCGCCGCCATTTTATGTTGCCCTCACTCAGGCAGCTCGGCGAACGCAATGTTTTTGTGGTTTCTGCCTTTGCGTGTCAGGTGGCTTCTTTGCTTATGTTTACTAACGAGTGTCAGGCTCTGGCCGAGTACACTAATTCCTGTCTGAGCTGATTAATCCCTGACCGGACTACATGTTGGTTCACACCATTGCTTCCTTTAAGTTATCGTATCTGCTGTCCTTCGCTACATGTCTCATACATTCTCCTGTTTCACGACTGTCCTTCTACGACACGCAGCTGTGTTTTCTCTACTTGTAAATCGAATTGTGTGGATTCATTTGTAATTTACTTAAGGGGTCGAGTGACAAACGGAACCGGGAATTTGAGTTGCCTTAGTCTTAAAACATTGTCTATAATGTTTGCTTATAGCTCATGCTCTTGTGTGATTGCATTTTTGCATTGTATTGTATCGTATATAAACCTGTGCGCCACGGAGTTAAGTGGCAGTCTCTTTTGAACCTTCTTGTACTGACGAGTTCTAAGACCACTGTACTAGCTGCACCTAATAAATACCATCTTCTACGCCAGACGAAGAGTCCGTGTCTCTGTTTTTGACAAGGCAGGTGAATCCCGGGGATTTTAGGCGTACCCTGCGCCGCCGGGCCGTAAGGCTGCGGTTCTCCAACTGGCGCCCAACGTGGGGTGACTTCAGCGGTAGCGGTTGAGCCCGAGGGTAGTGAGGAGCCCCGCAAGAAAATTCCGGAGGAAGCGCACCACGTGATCGACCCCTGTATGTCGGAAGTGGACCGAAGGTCTTTGACAGCGCGGCTACTCCTCTCCGACGGCTGCTGACGACTGCTGCCCTGACTGTCACCCTGCCTTGGACCCTTCTGGTGATGTTTGGTAAAGCGAGATGATAGACGGATCTTCGCTGGTGTAGAACGATCCTTAGTTAAATATTTGGTGGGTCGCTCCCACAGACCTTTGTTTTGTTTTGCTTTGGGGTTTTTATTTAGGTATTGCAATAGCTGAAGTCAAGGGGTAAGTACGATTGTACTGTTTCACTGATCTATACCCCTTGTTGTTTGTGATCAGTCTAGAGAAGTGACGATGCCTGGGCTGAGTAAGTTTAAGAGATTTTGTTGTTTAGGTTGCACGAGGGATTCCCAGTTGGAGGAATCATGTCCGATCCCTCCAGTTGGAACTCCCACTTATGAGCTCTATTCGAAACACGGTATTGGTCCCATTGCCTTTAACGAGACATGGGTCCGATATACGAAAGATAGTGGAGTTTTGAGATGGCCTCAGAATGGTAGCTTTGACCCCGCTATATTAGACAATTTAGAAACGATTTTGTTTAGAAGAAAAGCCCGGCCGGCCATGTTTGACTCCTTTCGCCTTTGGCGCAAAGAAGCCAAACAGAAAGAAATCAAACCAGCAAAAAAGGATAAGAAAGCACAAGACATGTCGATTTTACAGGCTGCCCAGCAGTTTAAAGATAACGAAGTACATGGTGCGAAGGAGGTCCTAGAGAGACAACATCGTATGGCGATAGATAGATGCTATCCGATGCTGCCTACTTCCTCTTCATATAAAAATAAGGAATTCGAAGAAGATGCCCTAATGTCTTGTTTACTGAATTCCCCTCCGCCTTATGTCCAAAATGCTAACGCACCTCCGTTACCCCCCTCCTGTTGCTCAACAAGTGGTTGCTCAGTTGCGATTGTCCAGCAACATGCTCAGCCTATTAATGCTTCTTTGCCTGCTTCTGCTCCATCCTCACAGTCTGTAATTCAGCCCCCACCTTCTCCCGCTCTTACTCTTCAGTCTGCTACGTTTCAGTCTCCGTTGTCTTCTACATCTGTAATGCCTCCTATCCTCTTGAGGGATTCTCCTACTTCACAGAGGAGGATAGCAGATGCTGTTTCAAGTTTCTTTTCTCCTCTTCTTGGGTCTTTAAATCTGTCTCCAGCTTTCTCTAAACGACAATCTCGTTGTCAACTTCCTCTTACGGACGAGAAAGTAGTTTTGGGTTCTCTCGCTCGTAAATGGATTGAGCATGGATTAGAATATAGTACTGAAGATATTATGAGTTGCTTCTATCAATGGCCAGAGCCCACGCAGAGATATGTTTTCAACGTTATGTGTCAAACTCTTATTAGAGGTTGGGAAGATATAGAGTCAGATACAGTTCCTTCGGAATTACTGAAATTACAAGCTGATTTTGATAAAGGTTTTATTGTAGGACATCAAGTTGAAGAGGCAGTGAATAGACTCATTGCGTTTCGAACAATGTTTTTGTTCCTGTCTTTTTCCGAGACTAATCCCGCCAATAAACAAGGTAGTAAGAATTATCCGATGCGTGAAGTTCCTCCCGTATGGACAGAAGCGGTGAATGGTCCACCTCCTGTCGCTGCTCTTTTCCAGCACATTTTTGGTCCACGAACCCTGGAAAAGGTCTGAAGTATTGGCGCTTAAGCACACTCTTCCAGACCCCCGTAAAAATCCTGCTGGATATTACAAAGAATTGTCCCAAACAGTTGACGCCTGTATTATGAATTTGGCCGACATTGATATGCTATTTGGAAATGGTGTTCCGCAAGGCATATGGGCACGGATTCGTAAGGAAAATCAGGTGGCTGAATTAGGTGGTGATTGGGCTGCTATCAGAGCTGCGGATGCGAATCAGGTGGATGGTGCGAAACCCGAGGATTTGATTACGGCTCTTCCAGGTAGAATAATTGAATTGAAGAAAACAATGATTCCTGCGGTGCGAGTAAATTGGGATAAGCTGGCCGCATGCATTTCTTCACTTGTTTTGAAGAGACGTTTATTGACCACGGTGGTCAGGATTTGAGTGTAGAGGGTGGTCAGCGATTGTTTGTGGACAAGTTTGTATATAATTTGCTTCCCGAGTTATCGAATAAATTAAAGAGTTCTGAAAGCGCATGGGCTGTCTCTTCCCCTGCTAAAATATTAGCTACTGCACAGTATTATGAGAATAGAGATAAGGAGGAGAAGAAGAAACAAGAGAAGAAAAACAGAGATTTAAAAACAAATGTTCTTTTACAGCAGGCGTATCCGCCTCGCTCGAACCAGCATCAGCAACCCTCCCAGTTTCAGCAGCCCCCACAGTTTCAGAGATTGTTGCAAAAGCCCGAGTATTTTACGCCGCGACCTTCGTTAGGTCCTAATCAATGTGCATATTGTAGGGAAGAAGGACATTTCAAGAATAGTGGCCCGGTTTTATTACAGCGCAATAATGGGATGTCCGCTCCCCGAGGTCGTGGTAATTTTCAGACAGGATCCAGAGGTAGAGGACGAGGTGCGTCCTCTCAGGGGCAGCTTTCTTTTCCTTCATCTACCTCGAATTACTTTGACCAACAGGCAGTTCCGTCCACACAATATTACAATGATGATTATCATGTTGAAAATAGGGCTGACGATTTTCAGATTGAATAGGACAGCCATGGACAAAGTAAGGGAGTTGTGTCGATTCCAGTAGATCAAAATGGGCTGTATGTTACTGTCAATACTATGGGTGTTTCGGAACAGTTTCTTTTGGATACTGGTGCGATGAGAAGTTCTATCATTCATTCTAAACTCCCAGGGGCACCTTTGTCTGGCTTAATGAATACCTCTGTGGGATTTTCTGGTGCCCCAGTCCGTAATCCGGTTTCTTGCCCCTTGCCTGTCTCGATTGCTCCTTATGATTTGGAAGCTTCACTTATCCTGACAACTGGTTGTGGTGAGAATTTGCTAGGTCTGGATTTGTTGAAAAGACTGCATGCAACATTGTATTGTTCCCCTTCTGGTGTGCATCTTACGTTGGGAAAGAAATTGATGTCTTCCATGTATTTGTCCCGAGACCAGTTTCCACCCGAGTTGCTTTCTCTCCCGGAAAGTCTTTGGGCCACGGGCCCAAATGACGTGGGTCGTCTTGCGATCCCACTATACGTTGTCACAGGTAAAGATAATGTTAGAATGCCACGCATTCCCCAATATCGTATTTCTAGTGATGGAGAAAGAGCACTATTGGCTATTGTTGATGATTTTATTCAGAAAAGTGTGGTCGAAATAACGAGAGGCAATGTTTGTAACAGTCCTGTTCTTCCGGTCCTTAAGAGAATGGATCCTTCGCAGCCTCCTGTATATCGATTTGTTATTGACCTGAGAGAAGTCAATAAAATAGTGGTGCCACAGTTCCCTGTTCCGGACATTACAGCTTTGTTAACAATGATTCCTGCTTCGGCAGTTTGGTTTTCTGTGATTGATTTGAAAAATGCTTTCTTTAGTATTCCTATTGCTGAAGAAAGTAGAAACATCTTTGGTTTCTCTCTGGGTGGCCGAAGTTTCCGATTTAAAAGAGCTCCTCAGGCTATTGTGAGAGTCCCTCTATTTATAGTAAAGCTCTTAAGTCTCAACTTGATGCTTTTTCTTTGCCTCCAGGTGCTACGCTTATTCAGTATGTGGATGATTTACTGGTTACTGCTGATACGGAAGATGTGTGCAAGAGTGTGACTGTTGCGTTGTTGCATCATTTGTCTGCTTTAAATCATAAGGTGTCACCCTCTAAGCTGCAATATGCCCGCCAAGAAGTGACCTATTTAGGTCATCTCTTGTCGAAGGAGGGAAGGCGATTGACCCCAGAACGTATTCATGCTATTTCACAGATGTCTGTACCTACCTCACAGAGAGAAGTGCGCGCCTTTTTGGGTATCACTTCCTACTGAAGACAATGGATTCCCAATTTTTCACTTTTGGCGAAACCATTGGTGGCACTAACGTCCTCAGGTAGGTAGTGTATGCAGAAATCTGCCAATACATCCCCTGATTAGGCACTCCGGGGGCGATCAATGAATTGATTCATAACCTTGTTAAACTTTCGATGCTTTTATTCAGCAAAATGTATTCAGTTTGATATTAGTTGCATATCAATTGGCGACATGTAATCCATACAGGTAATTCTATGAACAATCATCTCCAATGCATTTCGGGCGGGGGGGCCCTTGATCACGGAGCGCTGTGGAGGAAGGCAAAATGGACTGGGTAAGTGGGGGTGCTACGGGTCAGAATGCCGATCTTACCGTTAGCGATATTTACCAGCGATGATTGTTCATAGAATTACCTGTATGGATTACATGTCGCCAATTGATATGCAACTAATATCAAACTGAATACATTTTGCTGAATAAAAGCATCGAAAGTTTAACAAGGTTATGAATCAATTCATTGATCGCCCCCGGAGTGCCTAATCAGGGGATGTATTGGCAGATTTCTGCATACACTACCTACTTGATGAACTAACGGTGTTTGGACGGATAACACCACCCTGACAGAGCACCCAGAACTTTATTGTTTAAACGAAAAAAGGTTTTCATTGAACCCACGCAGTGCACCACCTATTCTCCATTTTTGAACTAACGTCCTCAGGACACCCCCGCGCCGCACGGCCACCAGCTGTAGCGTGTGCGTTCCTCCCTGCTGCTGACCTCAGCCTCGCTGAGCCCGCCCCGACGACCCCGCCCCCGCCGTAGTAACGTGCTTGTACTTGTGATTGACTGCTTTTCTTTCGTTTTTTGGCATTATACTGTACTGTCCCCCATATTGTTTGTTTTGATTGCCTGTTTCTCTTACTGTCTCCCATATTGTAAGATCAGTGCCGTCTCCCTCTCTGCCCCTGTGCCCCCCGCCCGCTCCCCGCTTCCCGCCGCCGTGCGTGCAGCCACGCCCCCTTTTCCTTCTGTGCCCTCCCTGCTCCCGCCTCCCAGCTGCTCCTCCCTCCCTCCCACTTGGCCATAAATGGCGACCGTGCGGCGCAGGTGAGTGTGACCTGTCCTCAGGACACCCCCGCGCCGCACGGCCACCAGCTGTAGCGTGTGCGTTCCTCCCCGCTGCTGACATCAGCCTCGCTGAGCCCGCCCCGACGACCCCGCCGTAGTAACGTGCTTGTACTTGTGATTGACTGCTTTTCTTTCGTTTTTTGGCATTATACTGTACTGTCCCCCATATTGTTTGTTTTGATTGCCTGTTTCTCTTACTGTCTCCCATATTGTAAGATCAGTGCCGTCTCTCTCTCTGCCCCTGTGCCCCCCGCCCCGCTCCCCGCCGCCGTGCATGTTGCCACGCCCCCTTTTCCTTCTGTGCCCTCCCCGCTCCTGCCTCCCAGCTGCTCCTCCCTCCCTCCCACTTGGCCATAAATGGCGACCGTGCGGCGCAGGTGAGTGTGACCTGTCCTCAGGACACCCCCGCGCCGCACGGCCACCAGCTGTAGCGTGTGCGTTCCTCCCCGCGGCTGACCTCAGCCTCGCTGAGCCCGCCCCGATGACCCCGCCCCCCACCGTAGTAACGTGCTTGTACTTGTGATTGCCTGCTTTTCTTTCGTTTTTTGGCATTATACTGTACTGTCCCCCATATTGTTTGTTTTGATTGCCTGTTTCTCTTACTGTCTCCCATATTGTAAGATCAGTGCCGTCACCCTCTCTGCCCCTGTGCCACCCGCCCCGCTCCCCGCTTCCCACCGCCGTGCGTGCGGCCACGCCCCCTTTTCCTTCTGTGCCCTCCCCGCTCCCGCCTCCCAGCTGCTCCTCCCTCCCTCCCACTTGGCCATAAATGGCGACCGTGCGGTGCAGGTGAGTGTGACCTGTCCTCAGAACACCCCCACACCGCACAGCCACCAGCTGTAGTGTGTGCGGTTCTCAGCGATGCTGACCTCAGCCTCGCTGAGCCCACCCTGACGACCCCGCCCCCCGCCGTAGTAATGTGCTTGTACTTGTGATTGACTGCTTTTCTTCGTTTTTTGGCATTATACTTTACTGTCCCCCATATTGTTTGTTTTGATTGCCTGTTTCTCTTACTGTCTTCCATATTGTAAGATCAGTGCCGTCTCCCTCTCTGCCCCTGTGCCCCCCGGCCCGCTCCCCGCTTCCCGCCTCTGTGCGTGCGGCCACGCCCCCTTTTTCTTCTGTGCCCTCCCCGCTCCCGCCTCCAAGCTGCTCCTCCCTCCCACTTGGCCATAAATGGCGACCGTGCGGCGCAGGTGAGTGTGACCTGTCCTCAGAACACCCCCGCACCGCACGGCCACCAGCTGTAGCATGTGCGTTCCTCCCCGCTGCTGACCTCAGCCTCGCTGAGCCCGCCCCGACAACCCCGCCCCCCGCCGTAGTAACGTGCTTGTACTTGTGATTGACTGCTTTTCTTTCGTTTTTTGGCATTATACTGTACTGTCCCCCATATTGTTTGTTTTGATTGCCTGTTTCTCTTACTGTCTCCTATATTGTAAGATCAGTGCCGTCTCCCTCTCTGCCCCTGTGCCCCCCGCCCCGCTCCCCGCCGCCGTGTGTGCGGCCACACCCCCTTTTCCTTCTGTGCCCTCCCCGCTCCCTCCTCCCAGCTGCTCCTCCCTCCCTCCCACTTCGCCATAAATGGCGACCGTGCATACGCGCAGCATTGACGCGCAGCGGGCGCGCCGATTGTGCGCCGAAGGCGCGCCAAAGGTAAGCCCGTCTGCGCCCGTCCGCGCCTGGACCGCGCCCAGTGCCAGGACCCCTGGCCCCCACCGACGCAAGACGACCCGACTGACCTACGACGCCACCGAACTCATCGCACTCAACACCGGCGGGATCCCTGGATGCTACCGAGCCACCCCAAGACGCACCCACGGACCCTTCAGCTGCCACTCCTGCAAGTTCTCCTGCATCCGGACCTGCACCGCACCCGCACCCACCAAGCCGAGAACCAGCAGCAACCACCTGAAGTGCATCCTGCTCAACACCCGCTCCGTCCACAGACACGCCGTGGAGCTCTGGAACCTCCTCGACACAACATCACCAGACGTCGCCTTCCTCACGGAAACCTGGATGAACGCCTCCTCAGCGCCCAACATCGCCATCGCCATCCCAGACGGTTACAAGATCATCCGGAGGGACCGCGGCAACCAGACCAGAGGAGGCATCGCCATCATCCACAGGAACACCATCCGCATCACGAGCTGCTCCGACGACACCCTCACAACCGCCTGAACACCTGCACTTCCAGATTCACACCGACCCCAAGACCACCCTCAGAGGCACCCTCATCTACAGACCCCCGGGACCACGCACACAATTCAGCGAAGACATCGCCGACTTCATCAGCCCGCACGCTCTCCCCTCCGCTGACTACATCCTCCTGGGGGACCTCAACTTCCACCTGGAGAACAACAACGAATGCAACACTGCCACCCTGCTGGACAACCTCACCACCCTCGGTCTCAAGCAGCTGGTGACCACCCCCACCCACTATGCCGGACACACACTCGACCCCGTCTTCTCCAGCAAGGACATCACCTTCAGCCACGCCACCGGACTCCACTGGACGGACCACAGCTGCGTCCACTTCAGCTACAGGAAGAACACGATCCACCACCACCAGCAACAGGTTGCACGCAGAAGATGGAACAAGATCACAGCCGACCAGCTTGCCGCTTCCTTGAGCCAGGACCCCCCCGCCAGCTCAGCGAACCCCAGCCAGGCTGCCAACAACCTCACGAAGTGGATCAGCAACTGCGCAGACGACCTCGCCCCACTGAGGACCCCACCCAGCAGACCCGGCAGTAAGAAAGCACCATGGTTCACCGACGAACTCAAGAGCTCCAAGAGGAACTGCCGAGCCCTCGAGAGAGCCTGGCGCAGAGACCCAACACCAGACAACATGACCACCCTCAAGCTCGCCACTCGAAAACACCACCAACTGATCCACACCACCAAGAAAACCGCATTCAAGGAACGACTGGACAACAACGCCCACAACAGCAAGGAACTCTTCAACATCGTCAAAGAGCTCTCCAACCCCAGCGCCGGAAACAACGACCTCACCCCATCACAAGACCTCTGCAACTCCCTTGCCTCCTACTTCCACAACAAGATCGCGGACATACACAACAGCTTCAGCACAGAGCCAACGCACCCCATGACAGCACCTGCACCCCCCACCACCACCCTCCGCGCCTGGACCCCGATCAACACCGAGGAAACCCTACGCACGATGAACTCCATCCACTCTGGATCTCCAACCGACCCCTGCCCTCACCACGTCTTCAACAAGGCCGACTCCGTCATCGCGCCCCACCTGCGGGACATCATCAACACCTCCTTCGACACAGCGACCTTCCCGGAGAGCTGGAAGCATGCCGAACTCAGCGCTCTACTGAAGAAACCATCAGCGGACCCCACCGAACTCAAAAACTACCGCCCCATCTCGCTCCTCCCGTTTCCGGCCAAAGTCATCGAGAAGACCGTCAACAAGCAGCTGGCCGCCTTCCTCGAGACGAATGGATCCCTCGACCACTCGCAGTCCGGCTTCCGGGCCAACCACAGCACCGAGACCGCCCTCATCGCTGCCACTGATGACATCCGAGCCCTGCTCGACAACGGGGAAACAGCGGCCCTCATCCTCCTGGACCTTTTTGCGGCTTTCGACACTGTCTGCCACCGCACCCTAGAGCAGCGCCTCGGCAACGTCGGAATCCAAGAGAAGGCACTAGAATGGATCATCTCCTTCCTCGCCGGAAGGACTCAGAGAGTCCGCCTCCCCCCGTTCAGATCAGAAGCCACGAAGTCATCTGCGGCGTTCCTCAAGGCTCCTCGCTCAGCCCCACCCTCTTCAATGTCTACATGAGCCCCCTTGCGGCCATCGCACGCCAACACAACCTCAACATCATCTCTTACGCCGACGACACCCAGCTGATCCTCTCCCTCACCAACGACCCCGCCACCGCCAGAGCCAGCCTACACGAGGGGATGAAAGACGTAGCCGAGTGGATGAAGAACAGCCACCTGAAACTGAACTCAGACAAGACGGAAGTCCTCATCCTGGGATCCTCGCCCTCCGCCTGGGACGACTCCTGGTGGCCCCCCGCCCTGGGGAGCGCACCCAAACCAACAGACCTCGCACGCAACCTGGGCTTCATCCTGGACTCCTCCCTCTCCATGACCAGACAAGTCAACGCCGTCTCCTCGTCATGCTTCAACATCCTGCGCATGCTACGTAAGATCTTCCGGTGGATCCCCACCGAGACCAGGAAGACGGTCACCCAGGCCCTCGTCACCAGCCGACTGGACTACGGCAACTCCCTCTATGCCGGAACCACTGCCAGACTCCAGAAGAGACTCCAGCGAATCCAGAACGCCTCAGCAAGACTCATCCTGGACATCTCCCGACACAGCCACACCTCCGGACACCTGAGAGACCTGCACTGGCTCCCGGTCAACAAGAGAATCACGTTCCGACTCCTCACCCACGCACGCAAAGCCCTACACAACCAAGGCCCAGGATACCTCAACAGCCGCCTCAACTTCTACACTCCCACACGCCAGCTTCGATCAACCAACCACGCCCTCGCCGCCGTCCCCCGCATCCGAAGAGCCACCACTGGAGGAAGATCCTTCTCCTACCTCGCCGCCAAGACGTGGAACTCCCTCCCGACCCACCTCCGCCTGACCCAAGACCACCTCGCCTTCAGGAAGCAGCTCAAAACCTGGCTGTTCGAGCAGTAGCGGACCCCCTCCCCAAGCGCCTTGAGACCCTCCGGGTGAGTAGCGCGCTATATAAATGCTGTGATTGATTGATTGAACGTTGAAAGTCACGCCCCATCCACTCCCTTGGACGGATGAATGTCAGAAAAGTTTTGTTGACTTACGTACTGCCTTGTGTTCTGCTCCAGTGTTGGGAACCCCAGATTATAGTAAGTCCTTTACATTGTACGTTCACGAGAGAGAAGGTTGCGCGTTGTCAGTTTTGACACAGCAATTCGGAGATAAGCAAAGGCCATGTGCCTATTTCTCCTCTACATTAGACCCAGTAGCTAAAGCTTTGCCCAGTTGTCTCAGAGCTACGGCAGCTGCCGCAATTTCTATTAGACAGTCTGCCGGATTAGTGTTGAATAACACACTTATTGTTATGGTTCCACATGCAGTGGATACCTTGCTGAATAGAACCAAGATGCAGCATCTCACGAGTGCTCGTTTGTCTGGTTCCGGGCTGACACTTCTAGCGAGTCATGTACATATCAAAAGATGTAACACGTTAAACCCAGCTACACTGTTGCCGCTCCCAGATGAAAAAGACGATCAGGAAAAACATGATTGTTTTCTCCGAACAGAAGAAGAAACCAAGGGTAGGATTGATCTAAAGGACACTCCGCTCAAGGACCCGGTCGGGATCCTTTGGGTGGACGGTTCTTGTCTTAAGCTTCCAAACGGAGAAACTACTTCTGCCTATGCTGTCACCACTTTATGCACAATTGTTGAGACGGCACGTATTGGACATAATTCAGCCCAAGCAGCTGAATTGATAGCCTTGACTAGAGCGTGTGTGTTGTCGAAGGGAAAGAGAGTGAATGTGTACACAGATAGTCAGTACGCTTTCGATGTTGCACATAGTTTTGGTAAGTTGTGGAGGGAAAGAGGATTCTTTACCTCCCATGGGACAAAGATTCAACATGGTCAGTTAGTGACTGATCTTCTTGAGTCACTTACCTTACCTACACAAATAGCGATCATAAAGTGCAGCGCACATAAGAAAGTTACAGATGATGTGGGTCGTGGAAATGCGTTTGCAGACGAGGTAGCGAAAACTACAGCTAGAAACACCACTAGCCGAATGTATGTGGCAGGTTCTGCAAATTGGGTTAGGGAAATTGGAATGTGTTGAGAGTGTGAAAACGGTTCAGGGAGAGGCTACTGAGAAGGAATTGAGTACGTGGAAAGAAAGTACGGGAATGTTAGATTCGATGGGTTGTTGGACAGAGTTGTCAGAACATCAGCGATGGTTGTTACCGGACGCTTATGTGTTACCGGTCGTAACTATGGCTCATGGTCCAGCTCACATTAGTGCAAAAGGCATATGTAAGCTCTTGGCCCCGGTATGGCAGAATGAAGAAATTCGAAATGTGCAGAAAATGTGGTTAGGCATTGTATTGTTTGTCTAATGCATAACCCAGGAAAGGGTACCCCAACTCCGGCAGGTCATTTTTTCTCCCCCGTCATACCCTTTTGAAGTGTTGCAGATTGATTACATTCATATGGATTGCTGCAACAACCTCAAGTATGTTCTGGTGGTGGTATGTGCCTTTTCCCGCTGGATAGAGGCTTACCCCTTGAAGGATAACATTGCTCTGTCGACTGATAAAGTATTGATTAAGGAGTTCTTCCCCATATTCGGTTTGCCGCGCATTTTCTGGAGTGACAATGAAGTGAATTTGTGGGCCAGATTATGCAGAAAGTATGTTCTGGTCTTGGTATTAGACAGAAATTCCATGCGGTAAACCATTCACAGTCAGCGGGTTTGGTTGAGTGTTACAATGGTACACTCAAGCTTAAACTAGCCAAGATTCAAGCCAGTACGGGTCTTGCTTGGCCTGATGCTTTGCCCCTAGCTCTTTTGTCAACCAGAACTACTGTGCACTCTCGTATGGGACTTAGCCCATATGAAGTGGTATTTGGACGCCCAGCTAATGTTTGGGGCGTCCCCCGCCCCAAAATATATTCCGACATGCCATACCCTTTGTTGATTGACTATTTGCATGATTTGACTACTAAATTAAGTGTTATTCGCCAACAGGTACAAAGTGTTTTGCCGGAGGCCTCCACAGGTCACACCATCCTGCCCGGTGACTGGGTCTGTGCGAAGAATTTTCAACGGACTAAGAATTTGGAGCCTCGCTGGTCTGCGCCTACGCAAGTTTTGCTTGTTACCCGCACGGCTGTGAAAGTGGTTGGCAAGTGTAACTGGGTGCATGGCATGCACTGTAAAAAGGTGCCACTGCCATTACCCTTTGACCAGTGGATTTGCGGTGGTGTAGGAGAATCGGACACTGCAGCGGTTCCTTGCTTTGTTCCTTTCAGTGATGCTCAAATTTATGGGACTCAGTCTGAAAAAGCAGATGATGATATTCTTCAAGCCGCTGTGCCTGTGCATCGTCGAATAGACACTACCAATCCAGAAGCTTTTTTCAAGGATCAAACCGTGCCGAGCAAAACACGTTACAGCTTAAGACCAAGAGCTAATAAAGAGAACTGAATTTTTTTTTAACACTTTTTATTACCTAAAGACATTTCTTTTTGGGACCTTTTTGCTTCCTTTTTGGTACGATATTAGTATTAGATGTGCCATTAAGCATGGGCGAATTTTGCGAATCTCGCGTTTGCGAATTTTGCGGATTTGCGAATTCGCAATCCGCAAAATCCGCGAATTCCCGCGAATTTGCGGATTTTTTATTTTTTTTGTGTTCGCCCGTGTTTCTGCCAGTTCGCGAGGGTTTTTACAATTTCGCAATTTGCGAACTTACCTGTCGGGTCGCAAGTTTTGCGAACTTGTTGTTTCTACGTGTCCAGCCTGTTTGGGACACTCTTCTTCATCACTGCCACTCTCTGTCACCACTGCCACTCTCTGACTACTCATGCCACCCTCTGGCCCACCCATGCCACCCTCTGTTTCATCACCACACCCTCTGGTTGTCCAGTGTACATTATTTTCGGCAAAGCAAAGCACACCTTCCCTGCCTCAAGTGACCTGAATTAATTTGGGGCTGATTAATGTGTCACAGAATATTTTTTTAGCTGGCACCTGCTTCCTTAGTGCGCCCTGATTAGTGATCTTTTGCACTTGCTAAGTGCTTTCATTGTTGCAAAATTAGTTACAACACCTGCCCTGCCCCAACTGACAATAATGAATTAGGGGCTGATTAATGGATTTTAACTTCCAGCCTGGCTCCTGCTTGTCTCCCTTAGCTGTAATTCAGGACCTTTGTGGCATATGTGTAACTATTCTGAGGTTCAGAGCAGGGTCACATAATAGTTGCAACTGGCAACTGAACTCTGGAGGGGCCCCTCAGGAAGCACTACAGGAAATGGCTACTAATGATGAGCCTGAACTTTTGAACCTGGTAAGTAGTTTCAGTTTTGCTAAGATCATATTTCTGCAATTTAGCACTTATTCGCGGGGCGCGAAGTTGTACTGGGAAGCCGCGAACTCACGCGAACAGTGCGAGCAAAATCCGCTGCTCGCGGATTTGCGGATTTTGGGGGAGATTCGCGAATCTCGCGGATTGCGAATTTCCCGAAAATCCGCAAAATCCGCGAGCGAAACGGATTTTCCGCCCATGCTTATGTGCCATCTGTCTCCGTCGCAGGGTCAAGGTAGGAGACTCAGACTGTAACCTGATTTTGGTTCTTTTAGTAAGTGGCTAGTGCCTCAGGATATACAGAAGTGAGTAGCTGAGTGATTAAGGAAGATTGCCGTGAACGACATTTTTTTAGATAAAGATGGATGGTACAACAATCGTAGGTAGGGAAAATAGGAGCAGGAAATGAGATCAAAGTATTGTAAATTATTGCGTAGTCGATTTGGCGTAACTTTGTGTGTTCTTATGTTTTTGTGTATTTTATTAGCCTGCACAGGTTGGATCATACATGTTTTGCAATCAAGAAATGTTGCTAATTCCACAACTTCTTTGCCTTCTCGTCTTTCTGTCTTTTCACACAAAATGCATACTCTACCCCCTCATGAACAGATAAGGAGAGCCGAATATATGAATAATACGTTTATTCAGTTGTTGCACCAACATCAGTTGGCTATTAATATGACTGACTGTTGGGTGTGCGGACTTATGCCACACAATACGCAAAAGGGAATGCCATATCTGGTTCTTCCTTTCTCATACGAAGGTTCAGCTTGGGCTTATCTGACAATGTTTTCAGCCGCATACCACAACAGACTTAGAAGTCCTGTAAGAACTTCTGGGAATGGACTAGATTTTAGTCACACCTCTTTAATTAAAGGTATAGTGGTAATGGCTAAGATTATAGAGAAGAAAAAGATTCCATTAGATGGGAAGAGAGCTTATGACGGATGGAATGTTACCCACTATGTCTCTATTCTTGGTGACAAAACTAAGAAGGGTGAGTCTTCTCCAGTATGGACTGTGCCCCATCAAGGTAATTTTTGTCTCCAAGTCAGCAGCAAGAAAGCTGACATCAAGCAGAAATGTTTATACACATACATTTTTTCGTCCCCTGATTTCCCTCCGTTGGTTCTGTCTCAAGGAACATATTTTGTCTGTAATGATCGAGCTTATACTTGGCTCCCTTCCAACTTTTCTGGAACTTGTTACATAGCTTTCCTCCTTTCCCCTACATATACGGCTCCGTCAGACCATCACAGAGTTAGACATAGCAGAGGTGTAATTGATGCCAAAGACACGGCAGAACAAGAGGGAGGAGATTTCCTTAAAGGATTCCTTCCCTTTTGGGGCCCGATGATTAACAGCAGACACATCAGGCAGCTGGTTCGAGTGGTTGAGACCACTATTAATGTTACTGCAGGTGCGATAGGTAACATTACAGCAGAGCTTCAGGCTGACCGTCTTATGACGTTGCAAAATCGAATTGCGTTAGATGTGATCTTAGCAGACCGAGGAGGTGTCTGTAGATTGATCGGATCTAGTTGCTGCATTTATATTCCAGGTGATGCCCCGGCAGTATACCAAGCCATTTCCAAATTGCACACGGTCTCCGAGTCGATTCATCAGGACGAAGGAGATTGGTCTTTTATGGGATGGTTTTGGGGAATATTGTCAGCTAGGGGATGGAAGATCTTAACGTTCCTTTGAGCAATTTTGGCCATCATATTCTCCTGTTGCCTATGCATTCAATGTGGTCCTGCAGTTTGTGGCCTGTTGGCTACTTTATGTGTTCCACAATCTGCTACTCAGAAGACAGAGAATATTAGAATGATGGTGCAGCAACAGCTTGAGGATTTTATGAACATCAGTGTTGATTCAGGCTCAGATTAGCATGAGTTGGTTTGTTTTTGCCTGAGTAATGGCAAAAGGAGGGTCTGATGTTCTGTAAATTACAAATTTGTTCATGCTCAGCCTCCATTTTGTGATCGCCGCCATTTTATGTTGCCCTCACTCAGGCAGCTCGGCGAACGCGATGTTTTTGTCGTTTCTGCCTTTGCGTGTCCGGTGGCTTCTTTGCTTATGTTTACTAACGAGTGTCAGGCTCTGGCCGAGTACACTAATTCCTGTCTGAGCTGATTAATCCCCGTCCGGACTACATGTTGGTTCACACCATTGTTTCCTTTAAGTTATCTTATCTGCTGTCCTTCACTACATGTCTCATACATTCTCCTGTTTCACGACTGTCCTTCTACGACACGCAGCTGTGTTTTCTCTACTTGTAAATCGAATTGTGTGGATTCATTTGTAATTTACTTAAGGGGTCGAGTGTCAAACGGAACCGGGAATTTGAGTTGCCTTAGTCTTAAAATATTGTCTATAACGTTTGCCTATAGCTCATGCTCTTGTGTGATTGCATTTTTGCATTGTATTGTATCGTATATAAACCTGTGCGCCACGGAGTTAAGTGGCAGTCTCTTTTGAACCTCGTTGTACTGACGACTTCTAAGACCACTGTACTAGCTGCAGCTAATAAATACCATCTGTCTGTGTCTCTGTTTTTGACAAGGCAGGTGAATACCGGGGATTTTAGGCGTACCCTGCGCCGCCGGGCCTTAAGGCTGTGGTTCTCCACGCCCCAGGTGGCAGACAGAGCCAGTAGCAGTTCAGTCTTTCCATCTCTGTTCACACCATCTTTTTGTCAGATGGATATTGGGGCGCATTTCTGGTCAGAAGAGTCTGTGGTGTTAAGATAGTAGAGTGTTTTCTTGAAATCCAAGAATGGAATGAAGGGGCCATTTCAATCAGTTTTCCTAAGAATGGGCCAATGGATATCAATCGGGAGCTGTTCGATCTAGCGGGTTATGGTGTCAGGTTGGTCATTTGAACAGATGTCGAAATGTGGCCCTTATGTAGATAAGTGCAATGTGGAGTGATTTAATCACATGAAATGTATTGTTTTTGCTGGGTGAGATATTGAATTCTACCACATCTAGCCCTGTTTGAGTTAGTTGTGTATGTGGGGTAAATGTGGTGTGGGACTTGCATTACAAGCAGTTAGACTGTGTGGTTTTAGCTGCATGAACATGTGAAGTATTTTTGGGGTTTTGTCTGTGGGAAAGTCAAACTTAGTGTGACTTGTGCTGTGTGAATAGTGGGAAATACAGCATGACTTGGGCTTTGGGTAAGATGAAATGTTGCATGGTTGTAGTTTTGTGAGCAGGTGACATTTAGTGTGGAGCTAGCTGAGGGAGCAGATGAAATATGTGTGCGTGGCCTTGACAGGAGATCAAATGTAGCGTGGTTATAGCTCGGTTACCAGTTGACATTTAGTGTGGGATTAGTTGAGGAAGCAGACACAATCAATAGGCGTAGCTGTAAAAGGAGATGAAATGTATTGTTGTTGTAGCCTGTGAGCTGCCTGGGGTTCGTGTGCTGAGAGCAGATGCAATGTCTGGGGATTACCTTTGTGAGGCAAGTTGATTGTGCCACTTTTCGTTATTTCTGCCCCATGATTATGCCGTTTTTCTTGCCTTCTGCCCCCTGATTGTGCCGCTTTTCGTGCCTTCTGCCCCCTGATTGTGCTGCTTTTCGTGCCTTCTGCCCCCTTATTGTGCCGCTTTTCGTGCCTTCTGCCCCATGATTGTGCCGCTTTTCGTGCCTTCTGCCCCCTGATTGTGCTGCCTTTCGTGTCTTCTGCCCCCTGATTGTGCCGCTTTTCGTGCCTTCTGCCCCCTGATTGTTCAGTTTCTCTTGCTGTGTGTGTGTGGCTCTGTGTATGTGTGGCTGTGTGTGTGTGTGTGGCTCTGTGTGTGTGTGGCTCTGTGTGGCTCTGTGTCAGTGTGTGTGTGGCTCTGTGTCTGTGTGTGTGTAGCTCTGTGTCTGTGTGTATGTGGCTCTGTGTGTGTGTGGCTCTGTGTCTGTGTGTATGGCTCTGTGTCTGCGGTTCTGTGTCTGTGTGTGTGGCTCTGTGTGTGTTGGGCTCTGTGTGTGTTGGGCTCTGTGTGTGTTGGGCTCTGTTTGTGGCTAAGTGGCTCTGTCTGTGTGTGTCTGTGGCTCTGTCTGTGTGTGTCTGTGGCTCTGTCTGTGTGTGTCTGTAGTTTTTTTTGGTGGCTCTATGTGTGGGTGGCTCTGTGTGTGTGTAGGTGGCTGTGTGTGTGGGTGGCTCTGTATGTGTGTGTGTCTGTGTATGCGCGTGGCTGTGTCTGTGTGCGTGCAGCTGTGTCTGTGTGTGCGCGCGGCTGTGTCTGTGTGTGTGCGCGCGGCTGTGTCTGTGTGTGCGCGCGCGGCTTTGTCTGTGTGCACGCGGCTCTGTGTGTGTGTGTGTGTGTGTGGAGCTCTGTGTCCGCGAATACTCTCTACTACTCTCTAATGCTCACCTATTGCCATTGTAAATGACCATACCATTTATTTATGTTTTTAAAAAAAATGAAAAAAATGTCATGAGCAATGCCAATAGCTCTACCTTTAATATTGCCGAGACCATTGCATTGTAAATGCTTGTCTGATAGGTGCTTGCAAGCAATGGGATCTACTGTCTTCCTTCTGGGTTGTAGGCACCTTACGCCAGTGCCCAGTAAGTGTAACCCACTTTTTTGTTCGCTCACATGAATAAATCAGCTCTATTAAAGCCATTGATCTCCATTATACATGTCTGTCAAAGTCTTGAGCTATGGGATGACATCTTGTGATATGCAGTTTCATCATGCTTACTTACAATGAAACATCACGCTCCCATACCTACTTCCACAGTGCAACATCACCCTCGTGCCTGCTGCGACAGTGCAACATCACTCCCTCGTGCATGCTGCGACAGTGCAACATCACTCCCTCATGCCTACTGCCACAATGCAACATTACCCTTGTGCCTGCTGCCACAGTGCACCATCACTCCCTCGTGCCTGCTGCCACAGTGCAACATCACCCTCGTGCCTGCTGCCACGGTGCAACACCACTCCCTCGTGCCTTCTTCCTCATTCCTGCTGCCACGATGCAACACCACTCCCTCATGCCTGCTGCCACAGTGCAACATCACCCTCGTGCCTGCTGCCACGGTGCAACACCACTCCCTCGTGCCTGCTTCCTCATTCCTGCTGCCACAGTGCAACACCACGCCCTCATGCCTGCTGCGACAGTGCAACATCACCCTCGGGCCTGCTGCGACAGTGCAACATCACCCTCGTGCCTGCTGCCACGGTGCAACACCACTCCCTCGTGCCTGCTTCCTCATTCCTGCTGCCACGGTGCAACACCACTCCCTCATGCCTGCTGCCACAGTGTAACATCACCCTCGTGCCTGCTGCGACAGTGCAACATCATCATTGTGCCTGCTGCCACAGTGCAACACCACTCCCTCGTGCCTACTGCCACATTGCAACATTACCCTCGTGCCTGCTGCCACAGTGCAACATCAAGCCTCGTGCCTGCTGCCACGGTGCAACACCACTCCCTCGTGCCTGCTACCTCATTCCTGCTGCCACGATGCAACACCACTCCCTCATGCCTGCTGCCACAGTGCAACATCACCCTCGTGCCTGCTGCGACAGTGCAACATCACTCCCTCGTGCCTACTGCCACAGTGCAACATCACCCTCGTGCCTGCTGCCACGGTGCAACACCACTCCCTCGTGCCTGCTTCCTCATTCCTGCTGCCACGATGCAACACCACTCCCTCATGCCTGCTGCCACAGTGCAACATCACCCTCGTGCCTGCTGCGACAGTGCAACATCACTCCCTTGTGCCTACTGCCACAGTGCAACATCACCCTCGTGCCTGCTGCCACAGTGCAACATCACCCTCGTGCCTGCTGCGACAGTGCAACATCACTCCCTCGTGCCTGCTGCCACAGTGCAACACCACTCCCTCGTGCCTACTGCCACAGTGCAACATCACTCCCTTGTGCCTACTGCCACAGTGCAACATCACTCCCTCGTGCCTGCTGCCACAGTGCAACATCACTCCCTCGTGCCTGCTGCCACAGTGCAACACCACTCCCTCGTGCCTACTGCCACAGTGCAACATCACCCCCTCGTGCCTACTGCCACAGTGCAACATCACTCCCTCGTGCCTACTGCCACAGTGCAACATCACCCTCGTGCCTGCTGCCACGGTGCAACACCACTCCCTTGTGCCTGCTTCCTCATTCCTGCTGCCACGATGCAACACCACTCCCTCATGCCTGCTGCCACAGTGCAACATCACCCTCGTGCCTGCTGCGACAGTGCAACATCACTCCCTCGTGCCTACTGCCACAGTGCAACATCACCCTCGTGCCTGCTGCCACAGTGCAACATCACCCTCGTGCCTGCTGCGACAGTGCAACATCACTCCCTTGTGCCTGCTGCCACAGTGCAACACCACTCCCTCGTGCCTACTGCCACAGTGCAACACCACTGCATCGTGCCAGCTGCCACAGTGCACCATCACTGTCTCATGCCTGCTGCCACGGTGCAACACCACTCCGTCGTGCCTTCTTCCTCATTCCTGCTGCCACGGTGCAACACCACTCCCTCGTGCCTGCTGCCACGGTGCAACACCACTCCCTCGTGCCTGCTGCCACGGTGCAACACCACTCCGTCGTGCCTTCTTCCTCATTCCTGCTGCCACGGTGCAACACCACTCCCTCGTGCCTGCTGCCAAAGTGCAACATCACTCCCTCGTGCCTGCTGCCACAGTGCAACACCACTCCCTCGTGCCTACTGCCACAGTGCAACACCACTGCATCGTGCCAGCTGCCACAGTGCACCATCACTGTCTCATGCCTGCTGCCACGGTGCAACACCACTCCGTCGTGCCTTCTTCCTCATTCCTGCTGCCACGGTGCAACACCACTCCCTCTTGCCTGCTGCCACAGTGTGTCTCCAGAGAGCAGCTCTCTGCATGCGGGATGCTCATACCACAAACAGAAAGGTGAGTGGGTGCAGGCACAATCTTATCATGGAGGTTACGCTACCACTGAGCCAGTAGGGCTGGTAATAAAGTCATGGCATGAAATATACTATGGAAGGTGAAGTTAGTACTATGAAAGCAGAGGGTAAGTGGCAGCGTTCCCCTTTCTGCCCAAGTGAAAACAAATGTCTCTTCCCCTGCTCTGTTAGTTAAAGTTTTGCGCGCTGGAGGATCTCCGTCTCTGTCACCACATGTGGGAAAGAGACTGACATCTTAAGAAACGATGGACACGTATTAATATATAAGCGCTCATTTACAGCTCTGCTGAGCCAGGTGCACGTGATGTATCGACGGTCCAATGACAGGATAGACGGGCCATGAAAGAACGACCTATGACGTCACACAGATGCCCAAGCCTCAAGCCCGCCTATTACATACTGACCAGCTCTGCGGTCGCCTTCCCTGCGTGTCCAGTTCTGGGGGGGTTCGAATAGGGCCCGAATCGCAGATCACTCAACAGTGAAGGGATGAGAAGGTGGTAGTGATTGGGTGTGGGCAGGTGGATGGATGGATTGGCTGCTAGTGGATAGGCGCGTGGATGGAATGGCGACGAGTGTGTTTATGAACAGGAGGGCGAGGGAGCACATGGAGGGAGGGATAGTAGGTAGGTGGATGATTAACTCCAGCCTCAGGCTAGAGGGGAGCAAAGGCACATGGGGGTTGTGTAGGTGAGAGTCTGCACCACAGCACGGTTCACTGAGTCAGAGGGATTCACAGGCCT
Organism: Lissotriton vulgaris; assembly: GCF_964263255.1. Lineage (NCBI taxonomy): Eukaryota > Metazoa > Chordata > Amphibia > Caudata > Salamandridae > Lissotriton > Lissotriton vulgaris. The sequence continues at coordinate 1,057,938,841 of NC_141693.1, read as the reverse complement.
GAGAGCACCGACAAGGGGGCATCTGCAGCCAGTACCCGGCTGGGAGGCCAGGGATGCGGCCAGCGTGTGCTGCCGGTGTCGGGGATGAGCAGGGGGCGATTGTCCGCGACATACACAGGCCAGACTTGGAACAGGCGCTGTGATCGGGGGAGGGGAGAAAGCGGCCATCGTGACCTTAGGAAAGGTCAAATCCAGAGGGGACGCGATGGCAGGAGGCACAGGGGCAAGAGGCGGTAAACAACACAAGCAGTGAGGGCGGCGGAGGTGAGAAAGGTGCTTGCAATTTCAAAGCTTTTATTCGATTTGTAAACAAATCATACAAGCAAAACATGAAATCAATCCATTACATTAAAAATTGTTATAAAATACGAAATTTATACAGGGAAATCCAAGATAGTTCATGTGAGGATAGGACACATACTAACAAGCGTTTACATTGGATCATTATTAAAAAACTCATAAAAATGGCAAAAAGGAATAGAAGTTAACAGTTAAAATCGTACAGACAGGAGTAAATAAATTAGCACAAAATGTTTATCCTGGCAGCTGTACGTTGAACAACAAGCCCCCACCTAATCATGGGACATAAAATTTTGATTTAAAATTTGCTGATACAGACAGGGAAGTATAGAAATATAGCAGCACTAAATATATCCTGGCAGCTGTATGATAAAAGTATAAGAGAATCAAGAAAAAGAAAACATGTACAGACAGGGTTAAAGATAAATTGAACACTGCTGAAAAAGTGCTCACCCTGGCAGCTGTACGTGTTGAGAAGTACAGACAGGAATATGGAGATCATGGCAATACAATACTTTTCCTGGCAGCTGTACATTTCAAAATATAAATGGCAACAAAAAAACATATGTCCACATTTTCTAAAGCTGATAATAACACAAGGGCATTCTTAAAAGACCGTATATTGTATTTAATAAATATAGGTTTTAAGTACCTTAATCTTAGAAAATGATACAATTTACAAAAAAGTAGGAAATGGCAGCAACTCTGGCGTGAAACATTGTCACAAGGGCAGGGGGTTTCAGATTTCTGCTTCTGTACTGGGAACGCGACAAGATGGTGTACAATGCCCAACCTGACGCGAGTTAAAACATATTGATGAGATGGGCGGCTGACATGTAGGAGATATGTTTGGAACCCCGATGGCAAGTTAAGTTCTCTATAGAACTTTACGGTAGTTAACTTGCCATATGCCTCATCTCGCCCTTTCTTTTTGTACATCAAGAAAGTTTGTTTAATCTCTTTTTTGGGTATTTCTACCGCGAGTTCGGGGTCAGTAAGAACATCAATATCAAACAGAGTCTTAAACCAAAAACTAATGTATTTCAGCCAAAGAATACGTAAAGAAAAGTCCAGGCCTATACAGTCAAGAATAATTTCTTGAGTGAATCGAGTTTCAGGCTTAGCCCAAATAGAACGCCACAATAAGAGTGGGCGAACGGCTGCTAAGTCCGAGATAAACTCGACCCCAACCTCGTCATGAATTAATTGAATGGAGGCGGAGTGGGGAACACATAGCACTTTTCTTAGGAACTTGTTCTCCTCTTTTTGGAGGGGGGTGCCATCTGTGTGGCCCCACACTCCAGCCCCATACAATGCCGAGGGAACACAGCGAATATTGTAGATGTTAATCATGTCACGAATGCTTCTCGAGCCGAGCTTAGATGAGAAGCGAAAAACACTGCTGGTACAACGGGTCATTTTCAACCTAGCATTTTCAAGCTCTGATTTCCAGGATCCATCATTGGCATAGGTGATTCCTAAATAACAGAATGTTTTAACTTGTAACATTTTATCGCTGTCTAGATAGAAATTGGACTTTAGTTTATTGGCTGACTCCCCGCACAACATAACATAGGTCTTGGATTTGTTTACACAGAGTCTCCTGTTTTGTATAAACAACATAAAACCATCAATGAGACGTTGTAAGCCTATCTGAGTGCGTGATAAAAGTACCGCGTCATCCGCATAAAGTAAGATTGAGACAGAATTGCCTCCAATCTGCGGAGCGTCTGCTGATATGGTGGCCAAGGTGCGATCAACACAGTTAATAAAAAGAGAAAATAAAAGAGGAGCTAGTACGCATCCTTGGCGGATGCCCCTAGATACCTTGAAGAATGGTGTGCATTCACCATGGCTGCCATATCGGACTTTACAAGAAAGTTTCTGGTAAAGCCTAGCCAGGAAATGTACTATTTCTTTCGGTGCTCCTAACTCCAGTAAAACCTGCCATAGAATGCCATGATCAACTAAATCAAATGCGCTGCTCAGATCAGCAAAACATAAAAATAAATTACCTTTTTTGGCCACTGTGTATTTGTTAATTAAAAGATCCAAGTTCACGCATTGCTCCAAGGTACCCATCCCCTTCCTGAAGCCGTATTGCACTTTAGTTAAAATACTCATATCTTCTGCCCAACTTTCTAGTCTTTTGAGCAGAATTCTGCTCATAACCTTTACTGAGGCATCCAATAAAGAAATTGGCCGATAGTTGGAGGCCTCGGATTTGCTGCCTTTTTTATATAAGGGGACAATAACCGATTGACCCCAAGAGGGAGGGAAATTACCTTCTGCTGCACAGTTGAAGGTCCTAACCAAAATGGGGGCCCACAGGTTAGGTTCTGTTTTTAATAGATCTATGGGCACCCCATCAGGTCCCGGGGCCTTCCCCCCCTTGCTATTAGCAAGGCCTTCTAGTCCCTCTTGCAACGTGATTTCCAAAGGTATAGGTGACCACATTGGCAAATCAACAAGAGGTAGGGTCAGTGATACCTTTTCTGGATTAAAAATATTAGTGAAATGAGAAACCCAGTCCTCGCAAGCAACATAAGAAGTAATTTCTGGGACACCTTCCGAATTTAAGAATGGACTGTTGACTATTTCCCAGTAGAGTTTACTATTTTTTGTCTCAACAGCTTCATTCAATTTATCCCAAGCTTCTCTCTGTAGTACCTTTTTTCTGTTAGAGATAGCCAGTTTGTAATTAACCCTTGCTTCTTTGATGCCAATGCCATCACGGGGTTTGAGCCCTAAAACTCGTTTTAATTCCCGTAAGGTTACAATACAGGGCTTATCGAACCATCCCAGTTTTATCGTTTTATTAGCTGAGGGTTTTTTAGTAAAGATACCCTCAATGATGGTATTAATATTAATAAATTGAGATATCAGAAGGTCGTGGTTAACAACATCTTTAAGGCAATAGCTAATCTCAATTTTACAGCTGACTATTACCTCCCTTTGTTTAGCCGCAGAATTGACCCCCGTCCACTTGATTCTCGGACCATTAGGCCGTTGGGACACTATATCAGTGGTACAGGTTTCCCCAGTTCTTTGTGTGACACCCCTTAGAGGAAGGGTGACGCAAATACTGTTGTGATCGCTAAGACTTTCCTCTCTCACATACAAGCTTGAATAGTCCCCATTACTTGAGAACAAGATGTGATCGATAAAAGTCCCAGCTTCCCTCCCTGTAAAGGTGGGGCAACTGGCATTCTGCTTATTTTTATTACAATTTAATAAGGATAAATCTAGTTTTAGTAGCAGGTTATTTAAGGTGGAGCCGTAATGACAGTGCGGGAAGTGGGGAGAATCCTCACTCCTTCCCGCACCCCCATTAAAATTATCCGACTCCACTCCAAAACCGCATGGGTTACCCTTAGATAGCTGGCATGGCTGCAAATTAAAGTCTCCAGCCCATAGGATGTCTAACTGCTTATTTGAAATGCCTATAGCCTTGGCAATTTCTTTTTCCAGGGGGTACAAAATATTCCCTCTGGAGGCATCAAAGATGTTGTTATAAAAATTGACAAGAACCAGGTCCTTACCCTTAGCACATGCAATCCTTAATACCTGGCTGTGAGCTCCCACATTTGAGCTGCTTCTAACTTTGTAGGTTTCCAATCTGTTGGAAAGGAGAATCAAAAGACCCCCCTTTGCCCTGCCAGAATTGGATTTGGTGGCATTCAGGCAATAGGAAGAATAACCTTCTACGTTGATGTCTTCCTGACTCCAGGTCTCCTGGAGGAGGACTATATAGAACCCTTCTCCTATGAATCTAGACCAAAAAGGGGTATTTAATTTCCCTGCGATACCAGCGATATTCCATGATATCAAAATAAGGTCACCAGGCTTAGTTACCTGAGCTGGTATCTTTGAGGGTCCGGTTACTACCCGACAAGTGTGGGATTGGGTATTAAAAGGGTGGGGACAAAAGGGAGGTGATTGGATAGAAGAACTTTCGGATGCTGTAGTCTTATGTAAAACCATGTGACCACTAGAAAACACAGGGGCCACTGTGGGAGCAGAGTTAGGGCTGACGGGGTCAGATCGCACAACCGCATCAGATACCGACCGCCTGTAAACAGTTGAAGTCGGTGGAAGTGGGACATAAGGTCAATCAACCATCTCCAGGCAGTCAAATCTGTTAGTGGTTTGGATGCCCTGCCACCCGCCGTCTGCAAAACGGTTGTTGTTGGGATACCAAGGACGAGGTACCCAATCCCTACCTCTAAACTGTTGAATTTGCCATGGGTCGCCATAGTCCCATTGGTGTTCTTGGTTCGAAGCCCAATTTGGCGGTGGAATTGGGTAATGGTAATTAGAAGTAGGGGGGTAGAAAAAGGAGAGTCGATGGGTATCGATTCCTCCCTTCTTCTCTAGGTCAGGCCATGAACATATGTGGTTCACAGTAGAGGCATCCTCGCATGTAATGATGACACAATCCCCTTGAATGCTCTTGGGGATCTTACCCACCCAAGAAACCCTACGTACCGAGGATATTCTACAGGTGAACGGGGGCTTCAAAGGCCTATGGATGCAAAGCCATTGCAGAATTTTATTCCGAAGGGACCAGTGGGGTTCATCAGTTCCCTCTGGAAGTTCCGGTACTCCTGTTAAAATTGCCGTAAATGGAGATACCTCTGGGGCCAATTGAAAAGGGCGTTTGGGTCTAGGCCTCTTTTTGTCTGCATGGGAATTAGCTTTGGGGGCCTTTTTATTGCTGGTAGATTGCTGTAAAGGCTCATTAGTAAGGGTACGATTAGCATCATTGGAAGTAACTTGTGGGGTCTGGACAACAAGAATTTGCTGACTGGATGACGGTGTCTGGGGTATTGATTTATCTTTCGGCTTAGATTTGGAACAATTAGTGCAGGTGTTAGAATTAGACAATGTTGAAATTGTAGGATCCTTTATTATAGATTTGGTATTAAACATAACTGTATTAACAGAAGGTTTATCTATGTTAGTCTTAGCTGAAGGGACCCCCGGACAGGACACCACAGCTGAAACCACAGGTGTAACCCCCCCAGATTTAGCTGCTCCTGCCCTTGGATGGTTGGGAGATTTATCAATAAGTATGGCAAGCTGTTTCTCAATGGCCATGATACTCCGTTCCAGGCGCAGGAGTTGTTGTTTAAATAAGTCCCTCAGTCTTTCAAACAACTGGATATTATCAAAGTCAGACGGACCAGGTGCACCCCCCTGGACAATACCATTAGAAGTACTATGTGAATTAAGCGAAGCAGATGTTGTAGGGTTAGTACCGGTAGGTATATTCATGGCTGGTGCTGTAGTAGTCCCTTTCTTTTTCTTGTTTTTAGGATGTTGGTTGGCCTTATTCCCTTTGTTTGTAGGTATTGACTGCTTAGGAATGGCGCCTTCTCTCACCCCCATAGAGTGAATACCTTGAGACTGGTCGTCAACTACAATCCGCTCTAAATCCGGGGTGATCTCAAGGTTCTCAATAGAATCCAGACCCAATGACAAGTTTGTGGCCGATAAATCTACGGCATTGGGAATGGAATGTAATTGTGCTATAACATTTCCAGGTTGAGAAAGGCTGGGGATAGATGTAACTGCTGGGGCTGGGGTTAAAGCTGTAGCTATGAGACCCAGGGAGGATCTCCTAGCAAACGCAAGGTCCTGGGAAACCCTGCGCTCTAAAAGGGAAATGTTTAAATTGATAGCCTCAGTAGTAGTGGAGATAAATTTGTCGATAGGACCTATGAACTGAGCAGTTCTAAGTGCAGTCTTGCTTCTGGATCCCCTTGTTACTGACATAATGTGGGTATGCAGTCACAGAGGCAGTGGTCCAAAAGAATCACAATCACAGAACCAAAGAGTACCTTTAACTGAGGAGAGGGTCGTCAAGCAATTACGGACCAGACCAAGGAGAGGGGGCCCAGCCCTGCCTGGATCTGTCTGGAACGGGCTGAAACGGGCCCGCCCTTGGCCCGGGCTTCGCCCGGCTGCACCCGCGCGCGTCCCGCGACGCGGGGGAAGTGCCGGCGTTAAATGCGCCTCCGGGCGCCAAAGATCGCGTGTCGGTGGGCGTGGCTAACACGCCAGGGATTCTGGGGGCTGTGGTCCTCCCACTCCGCGGCCGCTGGTGAGTGGCGTGGTATGCGGCGGCGGCGAGGTCCAAACAGCAGCGCCCTTGGTCAGCAGGCAAGCTGTCTCTGTGTCTCCGCGTTATCAGACGCCTCCAGGCAATCTGCGGTGCAAAAGGTATTTCTTGCAATATTCTCTTTTTACTGTCTCTGCCTCCAGCCTCTCATTCCTCGGTACAGTGCTGAAGGCAAATGAGTCAGGGAAGGTCAAAGGCTGCCGAACACAAGGAGGGCAGCGCTGAGCTGGGAGCCTGGGTGAACCAGCAGCGCTAGCTGTGTGGAAAGAGGTAACGTGGAGATAACAAGAGAAATCGGAATGAAGGTCGAGGTGCAAAGGTCAGAAGAGAGCGTGAACAGGTCGGGTTGGGGCTAGGATAAACATGGGAAGTAAACGAGAAGGCGCAGTGGGCGAGGGAGAGCTGAATCAGTAGACTCAAGCATGAAGAATATGAAGGGGAAATGAGCACTGTCCTTTAGTATATATATATATATATATATATATATATAGGATTGCCAATGTCCCCGCAAGCACCCCGCAAGTAACGGCACACCCTGTACCACAAAAAGCTGCCCAAATGAGGCAGCCGTGGACCCGCAGTTTGTCCGCGGATGTGCAAACCCGCGACCGTGGCCGGCCGCTAACAAATGGAAGAAAAGGTTGCCACCTAGGTGGGAATGCACTTACAGGTAGGAATTAATGCCAGCGCAAGGGCGCGAGCTGCGAACAGAGTCCCTTTCCTGCCAGACGCGTTTCGGGCCAACGCCCTCTTCAGTGGCAGCACATGTGACATGACGGCAGCTGCAGGCACCAGTAAATACCCTCAGTGATTATGCACAGGTGTGAAACCTGAAGCAATGCTTTCTGGGACTGGTGGTTTGATAAAACCCAAGTGGGTCGCCGCCGCCATTCGCATGCAAAAAATGTTTTAAAGGGATTGCCAATGTCCCCGCAAGCACCCCGCAAGTAACGGCACCTCCTGTACCACAAAAAGCTGCCCAAATGAGGCAGCCGTGGACCCGCAGTTTGTCCGCGGATGTGCAAACCCGCGACCGTGGCCGGCCGCTAACAAATGGAAGAAAAGGTTGCCACCTAGGTGGGAATGCACTTACAGGTAGGAATTAATGCCAGCGCAAGGGCGCGAGCTGCGAACAGAGTCCCTTTCCTGCCAGACGCGTTTCGGGCCAACGCCCTCTTCAGTGGCAGCACATGTGACATGACGGCAGCTGCAGGCACCAGTAAATACCCTCAGTGATTATGCACAGGTGTGAAACCTGAAGCAATGCTTTCTGGGACTGGTGGTTTGATAAAACCCAAGTGGGTCGCCGCCGCCATTCGCATGCAAAAAATGTTTTAAAGGGATTGCCAATGTCCCCGCAAGCACCCCGCAAGTAACGGCACCTCCTGTACCACAAAAAGCTGCCCAAATGAGGCAGCCGTGGACCCGCAGTTTGTCTGCGGATGTGCAAACCCGCGACCGTGGCCGGCCGCTAACAAATGGAAGAAAAGGTTGCCACCTAGGTGGGAATGCACTTACAGGTAGGAATTAATGCCAGCGCAAGGGCGCGAGCTGCGAACAGAGTCCCTTTCCTGCCAGACGCGTTTCGGGCCAACGCCCTCTTCAGTGGCAGCACATGTGACATGACGGCAGCTGCAGGCACCAGTAAATACCCTCAGTGATTATGCACAGGTGTGAAACCTGAAGCAATGCTTTCTGGGACTGGTGGTTTGATAAAACCCAAGTGGGTCGCCGCCGCCATTCGCATGCAAAAAAGGTTTTAAAGGGATTGCCAATGTCCCCGCAAGCACCCCGCAAGTAACGGCACCTCCTGTACCACAAAAAGCTGCCCAAATGAGGCAGCCGTGGACCCGCAGTTTGTCCGCGGATGTGCAAACCCGCGACCGTGGCCGGCCGCTAACAAATGGAAGAAAAGGTTGCCACCTAGGTGGGAATGCACTTACAGGTAGGAATTAATGCCAGCGCAAGGGCGCGAGCTGCGAACAGAGTCCCTTTCCTGCCAGACGCGTTTCGGGCCAACGCCCTCTTCAGTGGCAGCACATGTGACATGACGGCAGCTGCAGGCACCAGTAAATACCCTCAGTGATTATGCACAGGTGTGAAACCTGAAGCAATGCTTTCTGGGACTGGTGGTTTGATAAAACCCAAGTGGGTCGCCGCCGCCATTCGCATGCAAAAAAGGTTTTAAAGGGATTGCCAATGTCCCCGCAAGCACCCCGCAAGTAACGGCACCTCCTGTACCACAAAAAGCTGCCCAAATGAGGCAGCCGTGGACCCGCAGTTTGTCCGCGGATGTGCAAACCCGCGACCGTGGCCGGCCGCTAACAAATGGAAGAAAAGGTTGCCACCTAGGTGGGAATGCACTTACAGGTAGGAATTAATGCCAGTGCAAGGGCGCGAGCTGCGAACAGAGTCCCTTTCCTGCCAGACGCGTTTCGGGCCAACGCCCTCTTCAGTGGCAGCACATGTGACATGACGGCAGCTGCAGGCACCAGTAAATACCCTCAGTGATTATGCACAGGTGTGAAACCTGAAGCAATGCTTTCTGGGACTGGTGGTTTGATAAAACCCAAGTGGGTCGCCGCCGCCATTCGCATGCAAAAAATGTTTTAAAGGGATTGCCAATGTCCCCGCAAGCACCCCGCAAGTAACGGCACCTCCTGTACCACAAAAAGCTGCCCAAATGAGGCAGCCGTGGACCCGCAGTTTGTCCGCGGATGTGCAAACCCGCGACCGTGGCCGGCCGCTAACAAATGGAAGAAAAGGTTGCCATCTAGGTGGGAATGCACTTACAGGTAGGAATTAATGCCAGCGCAAGGGCGCGAGCTGCGAACAGAGTCCCTTTCCTGCCAGACGCGTTTCGGGCCAACGCCCTCTTCAGTGGCAGCACATGTGACATGACGGCAGCTGCAGGCACCAGTAAATACCCTCAGTGATTATGCACAGGTGTGAAACCTGAAGCAATGCTTTCTGGGACTGGTGGTTTGATAAAACCCAAGTGGGTCGCCGCCGCCATTCGCATGCAAAAAATGTTTTAAAGGGATTGCCAATGTCCCCGCAAGCACCCCGCAAGTAACGGCACCTCCTGTACCACAAAAAGCTGCCCAAATGAGGCAGCCGTGGACCCGCAGTTTGTCCGCGGATGTGCAAACCCGCGACCGTGGCCGGCCGCTAACAAATGGAAGAAAAGGTTGCCACCTAGGTGGGAATGCACTTACAGGTAGGAATTAATGCCAGCGCAAGGGCGCGAGCTGCGAACAGAGTCCCTTTCCTGCCAGACGCGTTTCGGGCCAACGCCCTCTTCAGTGGCAGCACATGTGACATGACGGCAGCTGCAGGCACCAGTAAATACCCTCAGTGATTATGCACAGGTGTGAAACCTGAAGCAATGCTTTCTGGGACTGGTGGTTTGATAAAACCCAAGTGGGTCGCCGCCGCCATTCGCATGCAAAAAATGTTTTAAAGGGATTGCCAATGTCCCCGCAAGCACCCCGCAAGTAACGGCACCTCCTGTACCACAAAAAGCTGCCCAAATGAGGCAGCCGTGGACCCGCAGTTTGTCCGCGGATGTGCAAACCCGCGACCGTGGCCGGACGCTAACAAATGGAAGAAAAGGTTGCCACCTAGGTGGGAATGCACTTACAGGTAGGAATTAATGCCAGCGCAAGGGCGCGAGCTGCGAACAGAGTCCCTTTCCTGCCAGACGCGTTTCGGGCCAACGCCCTCTTCAGTGGCAGCACATGTGACATGACGGCAGCTGCAGGCACCAGTAAATACCCTCAGTGATTATGCACAGGTGTGAAACCTGAAGCAATGCTTTCTGGGACTGGTGGTTTGATAAAACCCAAGTGGGTCGCCGCCGCCATTCGCATGCAAAAAAGGTTTTAAAGGGATTGCCAATGTCCCCGCAAGCACCCCGCAAGTAACGGCACCTCCTGTACCACAAAAAGCTGCCCAAATGAGGCAGCCGTGGACCCGCAGTTTGTCCGCGGATGTGCAAACCCGCGACCGTGGCCGGCCGCTAACAAATGGAAGAAAAGGTTGCCACCTAGGTGGGAATGCACTTACAGGTAGGAATTAATGCCAGCGCAAGGGCGCGAGCTGCGAACAGAGTCCCTTTCCTGCCAGACGCGTTTCGGGCCAACGCCCTCTTCAGTGGCAGCACATGTGACATGACGGCAGCTGCAGGCACCAGTAAATACCCTCAGTGATTATGCACAGGTGTGAAACCTGAAGCAATGCTTTCTGGGACTGGTGGTTTGATAAAACCCAAGTGGGTCGCCGCCGCCATTCGCATGCAAAAAAGGTTTTAAAGGGATTGCCAATGTCCCCGCAAGCACCCCGCAAGTAACGGCACCTCCTGTACCACAAAAAGCTGCCCAAATGAGGCAGCCGTGGACCCGCAGTTTGTCCGCGGATGTGCAAACCCGCGACCGTGGCCGGCCGCTAACAAATGGAAGAAAAGGTTGCCACCTAGGTGGGAATGCACTTACAGGTAGGAATTAATGCCAGTGCAAGGGCGCGGGCTGCGAACAGAGTCCCTTTCCTGCCAGACGCGTTTCGGGCCAACGCCCTCTTCAGTGGCAGCACATGTGACATGACGGCAGCTGCAGGCACCAGTAAATACCCTCAGTGATTATGCACAGGTGTGAAACCTGAAGCAATGCTTTCTGGGACTGGTGGTTTGATAAAACCCAAGTGGGTCGCCGCCGCCATTCGCATGCAAAAAATGTTTTAAAGGGATTGCCAATGTCCCCGCAAGCACCCCGCAAGTAACGGCACCTCCTGTACCACAAAAAGCTGCCCAAATGAGGCAGCCGTGGACCCGCAGTTTGTCCGCGGATGTGCAAACCCGCGACCGTGGCCGGCCGCTAACAAATGGAAGAAAAGGTTGCCATCTAGGTGGGAATGCACTTACAGGTAGGAATTAATGCCAGCGCAAGGGCGCGAGCTGCGAACAGAGTCCCTTTCCTGCCAGACGCGTTTCGGGCCAACGCCCTCTTCAGTGGCAGCACATGTGACATGACGGCAGCTGCAGGCACCAGTAAATACCCTCAGTGATTATGCACAGGTGTGAAACCTGAAGCAATGCTTTCTGGGACTGGTGGTTTGATAAAACCCAAGTGGGTCGCCGCCGCCATTCGCATGCAAAAAATGTTTTAAAGGGATTGCCAATGTCCCCGCAAGCACCCCGCAAGTAACGGCACCTCCTGTACCACAAAAAGCTGCCCAAATGAGGCAGCCGTGGACCCGCAGTTTGTCCGCGGATGTGCAAACCCGCGACCGTGGCCGGCCGCTAACAAATGGAAGAAAAGGTTGCCACCTAGGTGGGAATGCACTTACAGGTAGGAATTAATGCCAGCGCAAGGGCGCGAGCTGCGAACAGAGTCCCTTTCCTGCCAGACGCGTTTCGGGCCAACGCCCTCTTCAGTGGCAGCACATGTGACATGACGGCAGCTGCAGGCACCAGTAAATACCCTCAGTGATTATGCACAGGTGTGAAACCTGAAGCAATGCTTTCTGGGACTGGTGGTTTGATAAAACCCAAGTGGGTCGCCGCCGCCATTCGCATGCAAAAAAGGTTTTAAAGGGATTGCCAATGTCCCCGCAAGCACCCCGCAAGTAACGGCACCTCCTGTACCACAAAAAGCTGCCCAAATGAGGCAGCCGTGGACCCGTAGTTTGTCCGCGGATGTGCAAACCCGCGACCGTGGCCGGCCGCTAACAAATGGAAGAAAAGGTTGCCAACTAGGTGGGAATGCACTTACAGGTAGGAATTAATGCCAGCGCAAGGGCGCGAGCTGCGAACAGAGTCCCTTTCCTGCCAGACGCGTTTCGGGCCAACGCCCTCTTCAGTGGCAGCACATGTGACATGACGGCAGCTGCAGGCACCAGTAAATACCCTCAGTGATTATGCACAGGTGTGAAACCTGAAGCAATGCTTTCTGGGACTGGTGGTTTGATAAAACCCAAGTGGGTCGCCGCCGCCATTCGCATGCAAAAAATGTTTTAAAGGGATTGCCAATGTCCCCGCAAGCACCCCGCAAGTAACGGCACCTCCTGTACCACAAAAAGCTGCCCAAATGAGGCAGCCGTGGACCCGCAGTTTGTCCGCGGATGTGCAAACCCGCGACCGTGGCCGGCCGCTAACAAATGGAAGAAAAGGTTGCCACCTAGGTGGGAATGCACTTACAGGTAGGAATTAATGCCAGCGCAAGGGCGCGAGCTGCGAACAGAGTCCCTTTCCTGCCAGACGCGTTTCGGGCCAACGCCCTCTTCAGTGGCAGCACATGTGACATGACGGCAGCTGCAGGCACCAGTAAATACCCTCAGTGATTATGCACAGGTGTGAAACCTGAAGCAATGCTTTCTGGGACTGGTGGTTTGATAAAACCCAAGTGGGTCGCCGCCGCCATTCGCATGCAAAAAATGTTTTAAAGGGATTGCCAATGTCCCCGCAAGCACCCCGCAAGTAACGGCACCTCCTGTACCACAAAAAGCTGCCCAAATGAGGCAGCCGTGGACCCGCAGTTTGTCCGCGGATGTGCAAACCCGCGACCGTGGCCGGCCGCTAACAAATGGAAGAAAAGGTTGCCACCTAGGTGGGAATGCACTTACAGGTAGGAATTAATGCCAGCGCAAGGGCGCGAGCTGCGAACAGAGTCCCTTTCCTGCCAGACGCGTTTCGGGCCAACGCCCTCTTCAGTGGCAGCAAATGTGACATGACGGCAGCTGCAGGCACCAGTAAATACCCTCAGTGATTATGCACAGGTGTGAAACCTGAAGCAATGCTTTCTGGGACTGGTGGTTTGATAAAACCCAAGTGGGTCGCCGCCGCCATTCGCATGCAAAAAATGTTTTAAAGGGATTGCCAATGTCCCCGCAAGCACCCCGCAAGTAACGGCACCTCCTGTACCACAAAAAGCTGCCCAAATGAGGCAGCCGTGGACCCGCAGTTTGTCCGCGGATGTGCAAACCCGCGACCGTGGCCGGCCGCTAACAAATGGAAGAAAAGGTTGCCACCTAGGTGGGAATGCACTTACAGGTAGGAATTAATGCCAGCGCAAGGGCGCGAGCTGCGAACAGAGTCCCTTTCCTGCCAGACGCGTTTCGGGCCAACGCCCTCTTCAGTGGCAGCACATGTGACATGACGGCAGCTGCAGGCACCAGTAAATACCCTCAGTGATTATGCACAGGTGTGAAACCTGAAGCAATGCTTTCTGGGACTGGTGGTTTGATAAAACCCAAGTGGGTCGCCGCCGCCATTCGCATGCAAAAAAGGTTTTAAAGGGATTGCCAATGTCCCCGCAAGCACCCCGCAAGTAACGGCACCTCCTGTACCACAAAAAGCTGCCCAAATGAGGCAGCCGTGGACCCGCAGTTTGTCCGCGGATGTGCAAACCCGCGACCGTGGCCGGCCGCTAACAAATGGAAGAAAAGGTTGCCACCTAGGTGGGAATGCACTTACAGGTAGGAATTAATGCCAGCGCAAGGGCGCGAGCTGCGAACAGAGTCCCTTTCCTGCCAGACGCGTTTCGGGCCAACGCCCTCTTCAGTGGCAGCACATGTGACATGACGGCAGCTGCAGGCACCAGTAAATACCCTCAGTGATTATGCACAGGTGTGAAACCTGAAGCAATGCTTTCTGGGACTGGTGGTTTGATAAAACCCAAGTGGGTCGCCGCCGCCATTCGCATGCAAAAAAGGTTTTAAAGGGATTGCCAATGTCCCCGCAAGCACCCCGCAAGTAACGGCACCTCCTGTACCACAAAAAGCTGCCCAAATGAGGCAGCCGTGGACCCGCAGTTTGTCCGCGGATGTGCAAACCCGCGACCGTGGCCGGCCGCTAACAAATGGAAGAAAAGGTTGCCACCTAGGTGGGAATGCACTTACAGGTAGGAATTAATGCCAGTGCAAGGGCGCGAGCTGCGAACAGAGTCCCTTTCCTGCCAGACGCGTTTCGGGCCAACGCCCTCTTCAGTGGCAGCACATGTGACATGACGGCAGCTGCAGGCACCAGTAAATACCCTCAGTGATTATGCACAGGTGTGAAACCTGAAGCAATGCTTTCTGGGACTGGTGGTTTGATAAAACCCAAGTGGGTCGCCGCCGCCATTCGCATGCAAAAAATGTTTTAAAGGGATTGCCAATGTCCCCGCAAGCACCCCGCAAGTAACGGCACCTCCTGTACCACAAAAAGCTGCCCAAATGAGGCAGCCGTGGACCCGTAGTTTGTCCGCGGATGTGCAAACCCGCGACCGTGGCCGGCCGCTAACAAATGGAAGAAAAGGTTGCCAACTAGGTGGGAATGCACTTACAGGTAGGAATTAATGCCAGCGCAAGGGCGCGAGCTGCGAACAGAGTCCCTTTCCTGCCAGACGCGTTTCGGGCCAACGCCCTCTTCAGTGGCAGCACATGTGACATGACGGCAGCTGCAGGCACCAGTAAATACCCTCAGTGATTATGCACAGGTGTGAAACCTGAAGCAATGCTTTCTGGGACTGGTGGTTTGATAAAACCCAAGTGGGTCGCCGCCGCCATTCGCATGCAAAAAATGTTTTAAAGGGATTGCCAATGTCCCCGCAAGCACCCCGCAAGTAACGGCACCTCCTGTACCACAAAAAGCTGCCCAAATGAGGCAGCCGTGGACCCGCAGTTTGTCCGCGGATGTGCAAACCCGCGACCGTGGCCGGCCGCTAACAAATGGAAGAAAAGGTTGCCACCTAGGTGGGAATGCACTTACAGGTAGGAATTAATGCCAGCGCAAGGGCGCGAGCTGCGAACAGAGTCCCTTTCCTGCCAGACGCGTTTCGGGCCAACGCCCTCTTCAGTGGCAGCACATGTGACATGACGGCAGCTGCAGGCACCAGTAAATACCCTCAGTGATTATGCACAGGTGTGAAACCTGAAGCAATGCTTTCTGGGACTGGTGGTTTGATAAAACCCAAGTGGGTCGCCGCCGCCATTCGCATGCAAAAAATGTTTTAAAGGGATTGCCAATGTCCCCGCAAGCACCCCGCAAGTAACGGCACCTCCTGTACCACAAAAAGCTGCCCAAATGAGGCAGCCGTGGACCCGCAGTTTGTCCGCGGATGTGCAAACCCGCGACCGTGGCCGGCCGCTAACAAATGGAAGAAAAGGTTGCCACCTAGGTGGGAATGCACTTACAGGTAGGAATTAATGCCAGCGCAAGGGCGCGAGCTGCGAACAGAGTCCCTTTCCTGCCAGACGCGTTTCGGGCCAACGCCCTCTTCAGTGGCAGCACATGTGACATGACGGCAGCTGCAGGCACCAGTAAATACCCTCAGTGATTATGCACAGGTGTGAAACCTGAAGCAATGCTTTCTGGGACTGGTGGTTTGATAAAACCCAAGTGGGTCGCCGCCGCCATTCGCATGCAAAAAATGTTTTAAAGGGATTGCCAATGTCCCCGCAAGCACCCCACAAGTAACGGCACCTCCTGTACCACAAAAAGCTGCCCAAATGAGGCAGCCGTGGACCCGCAGTTTGTCCGCGGATGTGCAAACCCGCGACCGTGGCCGGCCGCTAACAAATGGAAGAAAAGGTTGCCACCTAGGTGGGAATGCACTTACAGGTAGGAATTAATGCCAGCGCAAGGGCGCGAGCTGCGAACAGAGTCCCTTTCCTGCCAGACGCGTTTCGGGCCAACGCCCTCTTCAGTGGCAGCACATGTGACATGACGGCAGCTGCAGGCACCAGTAAATACCCTCAGTGATTATGCACAGGTGTGAAACCTGAAGCAATGCTTTCTGGGACTGGTGGTTTGATAAAACCCAAGTGGGTCGCCGCCGCCATTCGCATGCAAAAAAGGTTTTAAAGGGATTGCCAATGTCCCCGCAAGCACCCCGCAAGTAACGGCACCTCCTGTACCACAAAAAGCTGCCCAAATGAGGCAGCCGTGGACCCGCAGTTTGTCCGCGGATGTGCAAACCCGCGACCGTGGCCGGCCGCTAACAAATGGAAGAAAAGGTTGCCACCTAGGTGGGAATGCACTTACAGGTAGGAATTAATGCCAGCGCAAGGGCGCGAGCTGCGAACAGAGTCCCTTTCCTGCCAGACGCGTTTCGGGCCAACGCCCTCTTCAGTGGCAGCACATGTGACATGACGGCAGCTGCAGGCACCAGTAAATACCCTCAGTGATTATGCACAGGTGTGAAACCTGAAGCAATGCTTTCTGGGACTGGTGGTTTGATAAAACCCAAGTGGGTCGCCGCCGCCATTCGCATGCAAAAAAGGTTTTAAAGGGATTGCCAATGTCCCCGCAAGCACCCCGCAAGTAACGGCACCTCCTGTACCACAAAAAGCTGCCCAAATGAGGCAGCCGTGGACCCGCAGTTTGTCCGCGGATGTGCAAACCCGCGACCGTGGCCGGCCGCTAACAAATGGAAGAAAAGGTTGCCACCTAGGTGGGAATGCACTTACAGGTAGGAATTAATGCCAGTGCAAGGGCGCGAGCTGCGAACAGAGTCCCTTTCCTGCCAGACGCGTTTCGGGCCAACGCCCTCTTCAGTGGCAGCACATGTGACATGACGGCAGCTGCAGGCACCAGTAAATACCCTCAGTGATTATGCACAGGTGTGAAACCTGAAGCAATGCTTTCTGGGACTGGTGGTTTGATAAAACCCAAGTGGGTCGCCGCCGCCATTCGCATGCAAAAAATGTTTTAAAGGGATTGCCAATGTCCCCGCAAGCACCCCGCAAGTAACGGCACCTCCTGTACCACAAAAAGCTGCCCAAATGAGGCAGCCGTGGACCCGCAGTTTGTCCGCGGATGTGCAAACCCGCGACCGTGGCCGGCCGCTAACAAATGGAAGAAAAGGTTGCCACCTAGGTGGGAATGCACTTACAGGTAGGAATTAATGCCAGCGCAAGGGCGCGAGCTGCGAACAGAGTCCCTTTCCTGCCAGACGCGTTTCGGGCCAACGCCCTCTTCAGTGGCAGCACATGTGACATGACGGCAGCTGCAGGCACCAGTAAATACCCTCAGTGATTATGCACAGGTGTGAAACCTGAAGCAATGCTCTCTGGGACTGGTGGTTTGATAAAACCCAAGTGGGTCGCCGCCGCCATTCGCATGCAAAAAATGTTTTAAAGGGATTGCCAATGTCCCCGCAAGCACCCCGCAAGTAACGGCACCTCCTGTACCACAAAAAGCTGCCCAAATGAGGCAGCCGTGGACCCGCAGTTTGTCCGCGGATGTGCAAACCCGCGACCGTGGCCGGCCGCTAACAAATGGAAGAAAAGGTTGCCACCTAGGTGGGAATGCACTTACAGGTAGGAATTAATGCCAGCGCAAGGGCGCGAGCTGCGAACAGAGTCCCTTTCCTGCCAGACGCGTTTCGGGCCAACGCCCTCTTCAGTGGCAGCACATGTGACATGACGGCAGCTGCAGGCACCAGTAAATACCCTTAGTGATTATGCACAGGTGTGAAACCTGAAGCAATGCTTTCTGGGACTGGTGGTTTGATAAAACCCAAGTGGGTCGCCGCCGCCATTCGCATGCAAAAAAGGTTTTAAAGGGATTGCCAATGTCCCCGCAAGCACCCCGCAAGTAACGGCACCTCCTGTACCACAAAAAGCTGCCCAAATGAGGCAGCCGTGGACCCGTAGTTTGTCCGCGGATGTGCAAACCCGCGACCGTGGCCGGCCGCTAACAAATGGAAGAAAAGGTTGCCAACTAGGTGGGAATGCACTTACAGGTAGGAATTAATGCCAGCGCAAGGGCGCGAGCTGCGAACAGAGTCCCTTTCCTGCCAGACGCGTTTCGGGCCAACGCCCTCTTCAGTGGCAGCACATGTGACATGACGGCAGCTGCAGGCACCAGTAAATACCCTCAGTGATTATGCACAGGTGTGAAACCTGAAGCAATGCTTTCTGGGACTGGTGGTTTGATAAAACCCAAGTGGGTCGCCGCCGCCATTCGCATGCAAAAAATGTTTTAAAGGGATTGCCAATGTCCCCGCAAGCACCCCGCAAGTAACGGCACCTCCTGTACCACAAAAAGCTGCCCAAATGAGGCAGCCGTGGACCCGCAGTTTGTCCGCGGATGTGCAAACCCGCGACCGTGGCCGGCCGCTAACAAATGGAAGAAAAGGTTGCCACCTAGGTGGGAATGCACTTACAGGTAGGAATTAATGCCAGCGCAAGGGCGCGAGCTGCGAACAGAGTCCCTTTCCTGCCAGACGCGTTTCGGGCCAACGCCCTCTTCAGTGGCAGCACATGTGACATGACGGCAGCTGCAGGCACCAGTAAATACCCTCAGTGATTATGCACAGGTATGAAACCTGAAGCAATGCTTTCTGGGACTGGTGGTTTGATAAAACCCAAGTGGGTCGCCGCCGCCATTCGCATGCAAAAAAGGTTTTAAAGGGATTGCCAATGTCCCCGCAAGCACCCCGCAAGTAACGGCACCTCCTGTACCACAAAAAGCTGCCCAAATGAGGCAGCCGTGGACCCGCAGTTTGTCCGCGGATGTGCAAACCCGCGACCGTGGCCGGCCGCTAACAAATGGAAGAAAAGGTTGCCACCTAGGTGGGAATGCACTTACAGGTAGGAATTAATGCCAGCGCAAGGGCGCGAGCTGCGAACAGAGTCCCTTTCCTGCCAGACGCGTTTCGGGCCAACGCCCTCTTCAGTGGCAGCACATGTGACATGACGGCAGCTGCAGGCACCAGTAAATACCCTCAGTGATTATGCACAGGTGTGAAACCTGAAGCAATGCTTTCTGGGACTGGTGGTTTGATAAAACCCAAGTGGGTCGCCGCCGCCATTCGCATGCAAAAAATGTTTTAAAGGGATTGCCAATGTCCCCGCAAGCACCCCGCAAGTAACGGCACCTCCTGTACCACAAAAAGCTGCCCAAATGAGGCAGCCGTGGACCCGCAGTTTGTCCGCGGATGTGCAAACCCGCGACCGTGGCCGGCCGCTAACAAATGGAAGAAAAGGTTGCCACCTAGGTGGGAATGCACTTACAGGTAGGAATTAATGCCAGCGCAAGGGCGCGAGCTGCGAACAGAGTCCCTTTCCTGCCAGACGCGTTTCGGGCCAACGCCCTCTTCAGTGGCAGCACATGTGACATGACGGCAGCTGCAGGCACCAGTAAATACCCTCAGTGATTATGCACAGGTGTGAAACCTGAAGCAATGCTTTCTGGGACTGGTGGTTTGATAAAACCCAAGTGGGTCGCCGCCGCCATTCGCATGCAAAAAATGTTTTAAAGGGATTGCCAATGTCCCCGCAAGCACCCCGCAAGTAACGGCACCTTCTGTACCACAAAAAGCTGCCCAAATGAGGCAGCCGTGGACCCGCAGTTTGTCCGCGGATGTGCAAACCCGCGACCGTGGCCGGCCGCTATCAAATGGAAGAAAAGGTTGCCACCTAGGTGGGAATGCACTTACAGGTAGGAATTAATGCCAGCGCAAGGGCGCGAGCTGCGAACAGAGTCCCTTTCCTGCCAGACGCGTTTCGGGCCAACGCCCTCTTCAGTGGCAGCACATGTGACATGACGGCAGCTGCAGGCACCAGTAAATACCCTCAGTGATTATGCACAGGTGTGAAACCTGAAGCAATGCTTTCTGGGACTGGTGGTTTGATAAAACCCAAGTGGGTCGCCACCGCCATTCGCATGCAAAAAATGTTTTAAAGGGATTGCCAATGTCCCCGCAAGCACCCCGCAAGTAACGGCACCTCCTGTACCACAAAAAGCTGCCCAAATGAGGCAGCCGTGGACCCGCAGTTTGTCCGCGGATGTGCAAACCCGCGACCGTGGCCGGCCGCTAACAAATGGAAGAAAAGGTTGCCACCTAGGTGGGAATGCACTTACAGGTAGGAATTAATGCCAGCGCAAGGGCGCGAGCTGCGAATATATATATATATATATATATATTACCTACTGGCGGTCGCCAGTAGGTAGTTATAGTTAGGATTTTTTTCAATGTTAAATCTCAAAATTCTATTTGAAATAACTTTGGCGTCGGTTGTCAAATCTGACTGAAAATTTCCTCAAAATGGCCTCGCGGCGTTCCGGCCCTTCCCTGAAAGTTTGGGGGGGATTGGTCAAGCGGGGGCCGAGATAAAAGGGGGTCCCAAAATGCGTTTTCCCCATGTTAATTTCCATAGGGCGGTCGATTTCACTTTTAGCCCGAACGGCTGAATGGATTTCGACCAAATTTGGCAAAATTGTAGGGACTGGTAGCCCGATGTGCCTTTGCTATGTCTCAAGATATGTGCTCCAGTGGATTTTGAGTAATTTAGGTTCAAAAAAATATATATATCTATGGCAGCGCCCCGGTACGCGCCCCGGGGAGCGCACCGGGCGTGCTAAGCGACTTGCGCATGGAAAGCTGATTGGCTCTCGGGTGTCTGTAAACATTCGAAACAGTCCGGAGCGGCCGCCATCTTGTGTCTCGGTAAAATCGAGACACAAGAGGTGGCTAAAAAAAAAGGGGGAAATGACAATAAGGGGGCAGGGATAGACCCCCTGACCCCCTAGGTTTGTTGTTTGTGCCAAAAAAGGGCCCTGCGGGGCAAAAGATATTTTTTTTTTTTTATTTGCGCGGGGGCAGCGCCCGGTACGCGCACCGGGGAGCGTACCGGAAAGCTTACTATGGGGAAAAAAGAATGACAGTTTTTAAAAAGAAGTAGCCTTTTATTAGAAATTGGAGGTAGTTCTGAAAAGAACTGTTTTTTTTCTTCTTTTTGTTGTTTTATAATTTTTTTTATGTTTTATGAACATTTTGAACTTTTTTTGGCTTTTCAGAACACTTTTATATTTTTTTTGTATTTTTCATGGGTAGAAACAAGAAATAGGGAATTGGAAATGGCTCAACTGGAGCGAAAAAAAAGAAAAGAAATAATTAGGGTCGATTGGGGCATTTGTGGTTGTCCCCAGCAAGGACGATGAGCTTTACGCTCTGTTCTCCGTAGGAGATGGTCTTCCCACAATATTTGCATGTGATTCTGAAATCTGCAAATCGTGGCTGAACGCAAGGCATCGTTTCATTAACTTCTGGTGTTGAGGGAGTGGGTTGCTTTCTTTTTGAGCTGGTTCTTGTTGATGGGGAAGGGTTACTGGCCAGTTCCTTCATTTCTGCAGCAGAATAGTTTATAGGATGCTTGCGCTGCATGTGGCGGATCATTGTGTGATTTCCAAAGGAATATTTTTTAAGAGGGTTCCCTCTGGAAAGTTCCATGCCACAGATTAGGCAAGTCACCTTGGCTGCATTTACCTTTTTCTTCCCCTGTGGAAGAGAAAAAAACTCCCAAATAATGTGTGGTCTAGGCTGGTATGGGGTATTGTGTTCTTGGAGAAATGTTCTCGTCCTTTCTTCCTCCTCCTCCTCCTCCTCTTCTTCCTCCTCTTCTTGACCACCAATGAACACTTGTGGTGGTCCTTTTGGTTATTGTGGTGGTGGTGGTGGTGCAGATGCACCAGCTGCTGCTGCTACTGAAGCCATTATGAAGATGAAAATTGTACAGAGAGGTACAAGCAGGTCTTACTCAGTCAAAGGACAAAGTCAGAAGAAAGGAAAAAGGTGGGGTCTTTCATCAGAAGGAAAGAAAAAAGTTAGATCCAATGAAAAGTGTTATTTTCAGGTCACATGACCAGGGGCTTCATCATTATGAAACCAAAACTGTTATGAACCAATAAAAAGTGTTATTTTCAGGTCACATGACCCGACGCGCTTACGCTACGCGCCCCGGGGCGTGCCCGGGGGAGCGCCCCGGATCGCGTCGCGTAAGCGCGTCGGAAGTTTACATTGCGCGATCCTATTCGCACAAGTGCTTCCGGGTGCGCTTACGCCGTGCGATACGTCACTATCATGTTTAAGAAAACGATAATGGAGCTTACGGGACGCTCCCCGGTGCGCTCCCCGGGGCGCTTCAATTAATTACGCTTTCTGGGGCGCACCCCGGGGCGCGGTCCGGGAGCGCACCAAGGCAAAAAAAATATATATATTTATATATATTTTTTTAAAAAATAGGCAAAATTGTAGGGACTGGTAGCCCGATGTGCCTTTGCTATTTCTCAAGATATATGCTCACGTCGTTTTTACGAAAATGAACTTTGAAAAATATATATTGGGCTACATTGGGCTATATATATATTAGAGCCAAAATGTAGCCCAATGTAGCCCAATGTAGCCCAAAGATGGCCACCAGAGACAAAAAACAAAAAAAATGTAGCCAAAAAAACAGCCAAAAAAAGTCAAAATATAGCTCAATAACAGAATGTCCCAGAGAACAACTAGTGCGCTAATAGTCTTACTTATAAACTGAGATTTATAGTTAGGAATTAGCATTTAAAAAACCTTTGAAATTCACGGAAAAACCATAGGTTTAACACCAGTTATAGTTAGGAATTAGCATTTAAAAAACCTATGAAATTCACTGAAAAAACCATAGGTTTCACACCAGTTATAGTTAGGAATTTGCATTTAAAAAACCTATTAAATTCACATAAAAAACCATAGGTTTCACACCAGTTATAGTTAGCTGGAAATTTTACTGACATAAAACCATTGAAATTCCCACGTTATAGTTAGTTGGACTCACTATAACTTGCGCGTGCAATGCACTGCTGATGACGTCACATATTACATCACTCATGACATGGTCAGTGACATCACTCATGACATCACTGATGACACCATCCAGTGAATGTGTGACTTTATGAAAAATAAATAGGTTTTATATATGTATTTGGAAAGGTCGATGGAACAATACATTTTTAAAAAAGTGTCTAGCTACATGTGTGTGTATATAGGTTATTAGATGTTTTTTTAGTATCAGTATGAATGTCTGTATGGTTTGGTGGGGGTATTACTTAGCACATAGATGCATCAATGACTGACTCACTGTTTGTATGTGTTTTGAAGACAGCATATGTGTAGGACTGTATGGGTGGATGAGTGTGTATATGTGTGTGTTAGTGAGTGAATGGCTGTCTCACTAGTGTCTTTATCAGTAACAAAATATGTTTTAATCTAGTATATGTGAGTATTGATGTATATAAGTGAGTATATGAGAGAGTGAGAGATTGTAAGAGTTCCTGTTTAAATAAGTATGTGTTTCTATAAGTGATTGTTTAAGTGAGTAAGTATGTGTAAGTTTCCTTAGAAGTAAGGTGGTAGTTTGTGTATAGTTGTATATGCAAATAAATGGATGTTCAATAGTTTATTTGCATGTGTGAGTAACCTTTGGATGACTGTCGGTGTGTAACAGGATGTATAGGTGTATCACTACATATGATGAGTGAGTATATGTATGAGTGACTATATAGAACTGTTGGTGAATGAGTGGATGTGTATATAGATGGTGTAATTTCTGAATTGGTTGTTGTAACTGGTATGGGTATCTCCATTTTTTTGAAAATGTTAGTTTCTATTTTTGAATATGTGTTTCAAGGGGTACATTACACTGAAAGGAGGTCTGTCGCTCTGTCACAAGGATGGTGTCATCAGTGATGTCATGAGTGATGTCACTGACCATGTCATGAGTGATGTAATATGTGACGTCATCAGCAGTGCATTGCACGCGCAAGTTATAGTGAGTCCAACTAACTATAACGTGGGAATTTCAATGGCTTTATGTCAGTAAAATTTCCAGCTAACTATAACTGGTGTGAAACCTATGGTTTTTTATGTGAATTTAATAGGTTTTTTAAATGCAAATTCCTAACTATAACTGGTGTGAAACCTATGGTTTTTTCAGTGAATATATATATATATATATATATATTATACATTATACATCTTAACATCAGCACCTACTGACTGCGTTTCTAGATGCTGAGACTCAAACGTGCAAAGAATAGGCATCTTTTTTCCGCCTTTACTCAGTGAGATATCTCAGTTGATGTTCTGTATCTTCTGCGGATTCCTGTGAATGATCTTTATTTCACATGTGTGAATCCCGGTATGGCTAACTCGGCATTTTATCCTTCACAAGATTACTAAATAGAGTACTTTGTCTATTATGTAATAATAGTTCTGTTATAAACTCTGCAAAGCACCAAGGCACTTCGGAGGGAATCATGCACACTACACACACAACTATACTTATTATTACTCTTAAAAAAGATTCTCGTGTGTTTTCTAAGTTTGCACAATTCAGTTGGGCCATGCTCAAAGGCACTAAGGGGCATATTACCAAGCAATAGCGATAATTATCGCTACTGCTTGGTTAGCGGGAAAAAAATATCGCCGCACACCGAGGATTATTACCGCTGAGATACCTTGATATTATCAAGGTTTATCTCAAAAGCGGTAAAAATCCTGCGAAATGCATGAATATCGCTGAAAAATCTGCGATATTCATGCATTATCGTGACAATGCTCTTAGCCATGTTATCCACCTTCCATTGGATAACATGGCTAAGAACTGCTTTTAGCAGGCGTTAGCTTTTGAAGATATTCGCGCTTAGCGTGAATATTTCCAAAAGTTGCTAATAGGAGTTAGAGATGTTAGCGACTGTTTTCAGTCGCTAACATCTTGGCACGCCCACTTTGCATGTCATTAGCGATAATTATCGCTGACATGCAAAGTGGGCCCCTAAATGCCCGCTATCGCCTACAAGCTGTCGCTATCTGGTGTTAGCGGCAGCTTGGTAATAGGGCGATAAAATTATCGCCGCATTAGCGGGAAAAAATCCCGCTAATGCGGCGATAATGCCCTTGGTAATATGCCCCTAACAGTCTTCGCTCCTTACACTGAGCTTGTGGGCATCAAATCTGCTTTGGAAGCTGGAGGGGGAATTAAGACTCCATGACTAGTCAGCCCTTGACCCTCCACTGAGCTGGCAGTCAGAATGCTGATTTTTATTTTCTGTTTTAGGGCATTCCTGTTCTGTTTTACTTTTCCTATTCTTTCCTTCCTATAACAGCATACTTTACATGTCTTCGCTAGTAGACTTCCAAATTATGCTTTTTTCTCTCTCTCTCTCTCGTAAGCTACCTTTTTTTAGGTCTAGCCTGCCGACAGTGCATGCGCTGCCACTGTGAGACATATTGTTTAATATAAGGAGCTTGGAGCCAGCCCATAGCTTACCATCTGTTGGCTGTATTTTCACTCTTATTGCCGAATCCTGGTTGGCCGCTGTTGACTCACTTTCTGTTTTTGGTTTGGAGCCTGATTACTTTGATTAGTGTCCTTCTGCTGCCCACCCACTGCTCGCTATGATTCAGGTTCTATTATTTTACTTGATGCGTCTGTTTCGCTTTTTTTACTCCCACTCCAGTTGCTTCTTCCCTCCCACCCTCCACCCATTGTCCGTATTTCTTCTTCCCCTCCCACCCACAGCTAGTTAGTGTTGCTTATTACCCTGCCACGGTTGTCTGTGTTGCTTCTTTCCTCCAACCCCCACCCTCCATTGTCTGTGTTGTCCCTCCCATCCACCATAAGAAAAAAAGCTGTGTATGACGTGGTCAGCACTGGCCGTGTCATAGCTCTTTTTTTTTACCGTTCCTACTCTCGCTCCAGTTGTTCGTGCTGCCCACCATCCGTCCATAAGAAAAAAAAACACTATAATGCTGCCAGTGGTGGCCGTATCATAGTACTTTTATTTTCAGTCATTGGTCACCTGTCATTTGTGAGCGTGTGACCTCTGAGCACCCCTCAGGGTATTAGCTCCTTAGTCTACTTCACCTCCTTTTCTTATTTTGAAAGAGATGCCCTTTATTACATGTCCTCAATGAGGCGTCAGTCTTCGGATGATCTATTTTTAAGTGATTCGTTTTCGCAACACTGTGGCCTGGTGTGTCTCACTACTAGTTTCGTTGGGGGCTTCCTGCTGTACTGCCCTTTGGGGGAACCTGGACTCTTCGCTGTCTTATTCTGTTGGTTTCTGCTTGGAATGGGGATGCTATACCTGGCTGGGAGCGAAACTTTCAGGTTGGCGGTTCTCCCTGGTCTCGATACATTGATCATGCTGCCTTTTTTCTCAGTAATGGTGAACGATTCCCATTCATATGGTTGTCACTCTTTTTCTTTTGATGTTGTCAAATGTTTAGCCAGATACCGTCATCCATGCTGCTTTCTTGGGCTTAGTAAGAAGTCCATTCATTAGAAAAGCAGGGCAGGCTCCAGTTGTGCACTGTGGTGTGTTGTTATAAGCTATTAGGACCGGGCACAGTGCTGTACTAAGGCGTGTTCCTTCAGCCTCTGCTCACTGTGTGATTCTCTCAAATGTGGCCATTAATCTCTCAACCATTTTATTGGGTTTTGGCCACAAGGGTGTTGTCTTTTGATCCAAAATGGCTATATGATTGAGAAAGTCATGAACACCATGACTGGTGGATGGAGATCTGTTATTTAACTTAAGAACATAGAGGAGACTCCACATTGCATGTATGTTGCCCAGCACTTCTTTGTTTTCAGTGCAAAGTCAACTGTGACCAAACTCCTACTTGTTCAGGGAGTTTTGACATATTCATGGATGCTGGCTTGTTGGACTCTGTGATGCACTGGTATAGATGGCGCTCACAAAGGTTTTCCTCCATCATTGTGTCTAGCAGCTGAAATCACAGTCTTTCTTGTAGGGCGTTTTCCCCATTGCCTCTATTCCTCTATGCCCTTTGCATGCTAGGTTCACAGCTTATGGCATTAGTCCTTTGGAGTGTACTAATATGGACCCTTTAAGTATCAACTTTTCAGCTGTAAGTGACAGTTCCTTCTGAACTTTGTTACACACTATGAGTTCAACTTCCATGTCATGTTTGGTCTTTCTTCCACTGTTTTTACGTCTGTCACCACAGCAGCGGCTTGACTTTTGACTTGTTGATTGTGTCAATGAGTTGTTGAAGCGACATGGCTTTTGGAATGCTTGTATCTACTTAAATGTTGATGTACCATTCTACAATGGAACATTGGAATCAAAGGAAGTAATCAACCAGGCTTTGATCTCTGCCTAGTCAATGGCAAGAATGAATATTTGACCATAGAGTAATGTGATACTGTTCATAAGCCTAGCCAACCAGCAGGCTTTTTTTCTGGCTGAAAGTAGGCTTTTTCAATGTTTCTGTGATTCCGCCGGTGATATGCCACCATCTGACAAGTGGAATCTCCACTCTACTCGTGTTCTACCCCAATGGATTCCAAACCCACAGACCTGGCATCCACAGTTATTTCATTGTGTTGCTCAGAGTCAAAGTATGGTGTGGAACAATACATTGATCTTGGTTCCCTTGATTTTTTAATGCTTCCTCGCCATCCAGATAAATACTCTGACATGTGCGGGACTCAGGACAGACGATGGTTTCATCTTGTGATATTCGGTCACAGGCATGTAATTCAATGATGCCCCACTGTCAAGCACGAATTTGGTGTCATGAGTCCCCACTTTAATGTCTAGCGGAGGATATTTTTTTAGCTGGTCCGGGTCAGCCACCATACATATGTATTTATCCGTGAATGCGGTCTCTTGAGAAGTCGACCTCGATTCCCTCGACGGTGACCGTCTGGTCCATTGGGATCTGCGAGATTCTTTGCTTGAATGTGACGAGCCAGAAGACGACAGTGCCCGGTCTTGCACAGCCTTTGATTGATGTCGTTTTTCCTCTGGTCGAGATCTGGTTGTCTCACTCGTTCGCTCCATGCTGTACACTCCGCACATGGCTTCGAAATGGTTCTTGCGACCACATTTCCGGCACTGTTGGCCCATTGCTGGACAAGAGTCTGTGTGTGGGAAGTCATACCCACATCGGTAGCATTTCCGTTGACGTTCTGGCTTTTTGGTGTAACTCGATCTCTTTTCTCTCCTTCTTGATTCGTAGCGCCGATGACTTCAGTGTGTGTGTCTGGACGCTGGACGAGACCTTCTCTGCTGATCACTTGATCTTCTCTGAGTGCTGGAGCTTTGAGTCCAGTATGCTTGCTCCTTTTTCTCACTCCGCCCTGTCTCCATGGTTTTTGCGTGCTCTTCTGCCTGGTCATATACTCTTGTCATTTCCTCGATCTCATCGAGATCATGGCTCTTTCTTAGCAATCGCCTTCGGAGTGTCTCGGAATGACAGCCTTCAATGACTCTCAGTCGGATGGCATCCTCCGTTGAAAATTAGTCAAAATTGCAATACGGCGACAGTCGGCGCAGTTGTGATATAAAGGTGCTCATCATTTCATCTTTGTCCTGACGCGTCTGATGAAACACGTACCTCTCGTAGTTCACGTTTCTTTTGTGCACAAACTTCCTGTTGAGTGCATCACGCACTTTGTCATAGGTCCCTTTATCATCCGTCGGCAGTTCTTTGATCACCTTTCCAATTTCTTTGCCAACGAGATTGCGAAGTGCAATTAGTTTGTCTCTGTCTCCTGTGACTTTTGACCCTTCTAGGTAATCTTCAAAATCTTCCAGTCACTCCTGCCACCGCGGGCCCATGCTTCCGCCTGCCACCAGGGTCAGCGGTTCCATTGGGGCGTAGGTGTGAGACGATGGGCACGACAGGGGCAGCCACCACTGCACCGCCTCCATTCCGGTTTGGCGAGTTCGACATGGCTGGGCTGAAATGCTAGCAACGCACCTTTTGTACAGGCTAGGGCTCGCTTTTGCAATGTACAATGCTTGTCTCCGTGATTCTCACGGTTTGCACTTGCACTCGCCAATGTTTATTTTGCAACTATCAACACGTGCCCTTGCACTCACCAGTGCTTGTTTTGCAATTATCAATGCTTGTTTTTGCAATGTCCAACTTTTTTGCAATGTCCAATGCTTGTTTTGCAGTTGTCAATGCTTGTTTTTGCAATGTCCAATGCTTGTTTTGCAGTTGTCAATGCTTGTTTTTGCAATGTCCAATCCTTGTTTTGCAATTATCAATGCTTATTGGATTAAGCCTTGTGCTGCCTGACTTCAAAATGGCCGCCAGTAATTTGCACATGGAGGTTGTCCTGAAAGGCGCCTGACTTTAAGATGGCCCCCGTTCTTGAACTCTCAGCCCCCACGAGGCTTCATTCTCAGTCATTCTTTCGAGGCACTCATGTTCTCCAGGACTCACCGGCAGTATGCAGTCGCGTTTCTTTGGTCCCTCTACGCTCTTGGAATTTCAAAAGCATTCAGGTACGATCAGAGAGCATCCCTCGCTGCAGCTCGCCATTGGGGCACCATTCCTCACGCATCGGGGTGAGCTGGGTATTTTCGCGCGGACGGGCGCTCCTTGTCAGGACACTTCCACTCGTCCTGGGCAGCACTACAGACGCTCCTTGGGCACTGGAGCAGTGGGCACGATCGGGGTGGGCACCCGACTTCTTTTCCTTCTTCGCGTGCCGCTTTGCACGCATCGGGAGTGAGCCACAATTTGGCGCGAACCGGTGCCCGGCTTCAAAAACACTGCGGCACTCGATGGTGTCTAATTCCTCTGGGCTCTACGCGACCAGCATGTCGCGGAGCAGGGATAGTTACCGCTGGCCTCTTGATCTGGGCGGCGGACCCACTTTAGACACACATGTCTCCACAGCTTTTTCTTCCTTCACGCCGCTAGGGACAGGGACGCTTTTTCGTGGGTTTATGTGGGTGGCAGACTGCACCATCCCACCCTCCTCGACAGTTGTGTCTTAGCTTCAATGATGACAGACAAGTATATCTTGATTATGGAGCTTTATTAACTGCTTCTATTCAGGTCCCTGTCCCTACTCTAACTGCCCCTTTCCTGTCCATGCTCCTCCTCTTCTCCCAACCCCTAGACTCCTCCCATCCCAACTACTAGACCGTGTACATCATCACACATGCTTCATGCCTTTTTGGAGAAGATGGGTTAAAAAAAAGCTGGTTGTCTTGTGAAACTTATATTTGTCGGCGGTTAGTGTGAGGTTTGTTTCATACAGGGATCGGTATACTTGCTTCAGAGCTTTGTCATGTTCCTGAATGAATGCCCCAAACACTAGGATGACATCACTGAAGTTGAAAGCATTCACACCATGCTAAACCATCTTGCAAATGGCGTCCGTGGCAACATTTAGAAGACAGGCAGCGGGTGCCTTTCTTCTCCACTCATGGATGGCTGCTTTAGTGATGGCTGATATTTATTTTAGAGTGACTTTAAAACTTTCTAGACATGTCAGAGGTTTTGTGGTGCTCAGGCATAAACCAGTATTTCTGATTTTTGCAGAGTGCTCTGACACTCATTGAATTCTTACATCCACATGACTTTTTTGGAGGCTCCACTGTCTGGAACAAACTTGGCCTTCTCATCATCGACCTGTAGAGTGAGACTGGGGCATTTCTTGACTTAAGTGGGGCTGCGACTAAGGTGGTGTATCCTGGCTGGGTGATACTGAATGGTGACTAGCCCTAGCCCCATGGTAGCTTTGAAGAAGAGCAGACCGGGTGGGCTTTGAGAAAGTGCATGCTTGTTTCCTCCTTCCTTCCAAGTAGGGTCTGAGAATTATGCTTTTCATGTCAACTGTTCAGCGGACCCCAGGCATTCATGTGGGTTTTTGAGGCAGCTAGTGTTGCACTGCACTGCACTGACGTTTCTCCATCTCGTCTGCACGCATGATTTTTATAGATGTGCCACTTCCCAATACAATTTTGTTTGGTGCTATCCTACCTACAGAGTTGCTGCAGGAGCCTTGCTGAGCAACACTCAGTCAGACAGTATAGACGTGTAGTTTTCATAGCCACTGGCATCTGACCATTTTAAACTCTATGATCTTGCAGAGGTTTGATGCTGATAGTTGCCCACTAGAACTCTGCATCATCTACTGCTCTGATGTGATGTCTGGAATGTCTCTCTTACTGCATTTAAAATTGACCTCCTTGTCTTTTGCTGATTCTCTGTGCACACCACAGCCATTGTAGGTTTGTCCTGTCGCTGAACGTTTGCCTTCATGAGGGTATCCCAGCCCGCAGTGGTAGAATGTCTATTGGTTTTGTCTGACTTGCTTCCTTTCAATGACTCCACCTTTTCTCTTACATTTTTCAGTTAGGGCTTCTTTTAGTTTCTAATGTGTGTTCATGTTTTCTTTCAGTAGTTACTTTATTGCTTCTGCCACTTCTCTGCTTGCCAGTTCTCACGGTTATTTTGTTACTTTTTTCTCATTTCTTTCCTGAAATGGCTTTAAAAAAACATAAAATTGTTCTTTCAATTCGGCCCATTTAGACCCCAGATTCTGCTGTTGCTCTGTATCAAATGGTGACAATGGCTTCAGAAATGACACTCCGTCACATCAGAGCCTCTTATCCCTTAACAGTGTTATTGTCCTCTGATGAAAGAAAAATAATATCTGGTTTGGTACTCTATAGTTGCAGAGTCTGTTTTCCAATGTTAGCTGTTTGTTTGCCATAAATCTTCTTTTATTTTTCTTTCCATTCTCTCCAGCTTTTAATGTCCATTTGATCCCCTCTGTAGCTCCGCCCAGCTGGCCCCTTCTCTACTTGGCTCTTGGTCATTGGTTACCTATCCAGTGAGCGCTGGTGACTTGAGCCCTGAGCCCCCCTCAGGGTTCTAGCTCCCCACTCAACACAAAACTCTATTCCATTTTACTCTCTTACTCAAACTTACACTCTTTCTTCGGCCTCCCACTCTTTCCTTTTAACATCTCCGGTCTTCCACCCTCCACTGCTTTCTCCTTTCTCTTTACCTTCCCTTCTTTTGCTTGCCCTTCAGGGTCCTGTTTCCATCCTCTTTTCCACTAGTGGCAGCAGGCCCCACATCCTTTTTATTATTCTTTTATCTCCCCTCATGTTTAGAAGGGCTACCTGTACTATCAGTCGCCATACCATGGCCCTCAAATAGCCAGCTGCACATTTATTTTATTTTATTTTATGGAGTTTGTAAAGCGCGCAGCTACCCCCGAAGGGGTGTCCCGGCGCTAAAATCCAGGGGTTACTGAGTGGAAAAGGGAAGAGAAAAAATGTGATGCAATGGAATCTAAAGTCCGGAGAAGAGCCAGGTTTTGAGTTTGGCTCGGAAGATGGTTTCAGAGGGGCAGAACCTCAGCTCAAGTGGAAGGGAGTTCCAAAGTCTGGCAGCAATGACACCGAAACCTCTGCCTCCGGTTCTGGAAAGTCTGAAACGGGGCGAGATCAGGAGGCGGAGGTCATTGGACCTCAAGGATCTGGTGGAGCAGGATATCGAAACCCGATTTTTCAGGTAAGTAGGGCCGAAGTTGTTGACGGCTCGATAGGTAAGGGTGAGGACCTTAAACTGGATGCGGCTAGCCACAGGGAGCCAGTGGAGTTGCCTTCGATATGCAGAGACAGATTGACGGTAAGGGATGTTACCGATCAGTCTGGCTGCAGCATTCTGGACAATCTGCAGTCGACCAATCAGGTACTGCGGAGCCCCTGCATAGAGGCTATTAGCATAGTCCAGGTGGGACGTAATGAGGGCCTGGGTGACTGTGCGGCGGGAATCCGTGGGAAGGTACGGGAGGATCTTTTTTATCATCCGTAGTTTCATGAAGCAGGCGGAGGTAACCTTATTGATCTGGGTTTTACATGACAAGGAGTCATCAAATTGGAAGCCCAGATTCCGCGCCGAGCGAACCGGGGTTGGGGCAGGATCGAGAGCTGTCGGCCACCACCAAGAAGAGGGAATAGAGGTTTTCTGATTGAAAAACAGGACCTCCGTTTTATCTGCATTCAATCTCAAGTGGTTCGTAGTCATCCAGCCGCTGATGTTATTCAGGCATTGGCGAAAGTTGAGGAATGCGGAGTCCGAGTGGTCCCGGAAAGAAAACACCAACTGTGTGTCGTCGGCGTAGGATACCACCCTGACTCCGTAGGACTCCACGACGTCAGCCAGGGGGGCCAGATAGACGTTGAAGAATAGGGGGCTAAGGGCGGAGCCCTGTGGCACCCCACATGACAGAGGTTTTTCCTCTGACTTGAAGGGGCGTAGCAGTACTCTTTGGCTTCTGGATGAGAGAAAGGACTCGATCCAGCCGAGGGCAGAGCCACCGATGCCTATCTGCCTGAGGCGGTCCAGGAGGATGGAGTGAGAGACCGTATCGAAAGCTGCAGACAGGTCGAGGAGAACCAGCATGGCCTCCTCGCCCCTGTCCACATCACACTCTATGTACCTGAGAGACTATCTACTTCTCTCTACTACTCTCTCTCTCTACTACTCTCTACTTCTCACTCTCTACTACTCATTTTACTACTCTCTATACTACTCTAGACAACTCACTCTCTACTACTCACTCTCTACTACTCACTCTCTTATACTCTACTACTCATGCTCTACTACTCATACTACTACTCACTCTCTACTACTCTCTATTCTACTCACTCTCTACTATTCACTCTCTACTACTCACTCTCTACTACTCACTCTACTACTCACTCTCTACTACTCTACGCTCTACTCTCTACTACTCACTCTCTACTACTCTCTCTACTACTCTATTACTCACTCTACTACTCACTCTCTACAACTACTACTCACTCTCTACTACTCTCTCTACTACTCTCTCTCTACTACTCTCTACTACTCACTCTCTACTACTTACTCTCTACCTCTCTCTCTACTACTCTCAACCTCTCTACTTTTCTCTACCTCTACCTTTACCTCTCTCTACGCGCACACAACACTAATCCTTATGGGTTCCTGAGTAGCGTGCTACTTGCGTTTCAAAACCCCATCAAGGGTAGCAAGGCCTATATAAATACAAACCTCTTCCCCTCTTCTAGCCCGCCTCCCTACCCTTCTCCACCCAAATAACTGAATAACATATCCACTACTCAAATTACTTCATATTGTACTATACTAATTTTCAACACTATTCCATTATGGGTTCTGGAGTGTTGTGCTACTCGCCAGAAAAGGGCTTCAACACCCACCAGGGGTAACAAGTGCTACATGAATGCAAACCTTTCTTCCCCTTTTATCCCTCTGCTATCCTTCTCACTCCAAATAACTGCTAATATCCGCCACTGAAATTACTTTCATATTTCACCATATTAATTCACCACTAATCCTTTATGGGCTTCCTAAATAGCGAGCTTCAACACCCCATCAGGGGTAACAAGCGCTATATAAATAATAACCTTTTTTCCTCCTCTATCCTTCAGCTATCATTCCAAATACAAATAACTGACTAACCTATCCACCACTTAAAATGTACTTGCATGTTTTACTATACTAATTCAACACTAATCCTCTATGGGTCCCGGAGTAGCGTGCTACTCACCGAAAAAGGGCTTTGACGCCTCATCAGGGATAGTAAGCGGTATATAAATGCAATTACAATACAATACAATACAATACTTAGCAGATCTAGGCAGTACTGACATACGCCCTACATTCATAGCTTTCAAGTAACCCTCATGTAGGATCTGAGTTTATTTTATCCACATTATTTCTAAAAACGACCTCTTCCTTATAATCGTTAACCCAGCCATTGCATGTTTTTTTAATGGAAAATTGAAGTTCTAACAACATTGGGTATCGGGACACTCTCACAATAGCTAAAGTCCCCATTAACCATGGTGCTGGATGTAGAGTGTTCGTGAATCTAACCTAAGGCATTGCTAGTGAAAAACCAAAACGTTTAGCTAAACAATAGCCAAAACTATTGGCTTAATCAAGGCTTACTTTATGTTTTAGCTGCTGGGTAGCAGTTAGGCCTTGATGTCTCATTTTCCTGTAGAGATTACCGTGTCCTTAGAGGCACTATCGCTAGCACTAGAGTACGTCGTAACTTTGGGGATAACTTTTGAGATTAGGCAGATTTTTTTCTAATCTGCCATCAGACTTTTTTGAGCAAAGAGTAGTGAAATGCCAGGCATATTTTAAACTTTTTGCGTATTCCTAGACTGTCCTGAAAATGCATGTGTTTTCTGTTGCGCTCAATGTTTACAAGCCTTTTGTGGCACTTCAGTTTGGATACATCGCAGCTATGCTGTATAGCACCCCATTAGATCAATGGTTTATAAACTTTTTACAATCATGGCCCACTTTTTAGAACAACAAACTTTTGGGACTTGCCTCGTTTTAACAGACATGAGATGCGGACGATTTTTTGATTTAATAGTAGACATAATTGAGAATTTAAAAAAGAAATCTCAAGTCAATATTTGTGTTAAAACGAGACTCAGTGGTGCATTCTTGGATCCATATCTATAAATTTGGCAGCTGTATATAACACAAACACAGCCCAAGGGTATTGAAGCGCATTACATGAGCACCAGATTACATCAGGCTGGGTCAGATTCATTTTATGTTAAGCACAGGATGGTAAGTGATTTGCCCAGAGGCAACACTGGGACCCACACATGGTTCTCTAGATCCAAAGTTGGCAGCTCTAGCCGTTAGGCTACATATTTCCCTAAATTATCTGGGAAAGAACTACACAAGTGGGGTGATTGTGTATCATCATGTATAGTGAGCAAATGCTCTGTTGAAATTGCTTCGTTAAGTAATAAAAAGTGCAGCACAAAATTAGTGGTTGATTCACATTCTTGCTTGGGAATACTTACATTGGTTTGTTTAAAAACTGAACTTAGGGACATAGTTATCACCTTTACACCAGTGGTGCTGCAACAATTTTCAGAGTGGGAGTGCTGACATCGATATTACATCTCTGAAGTCCTAGAGATTGTGAAAAATATTTGCTTAACAAAGTGTAGCAAATGTATTCAGCAGGAGATAGGGTGTAGTGTGGTGAGGTGGTGGCGCGTTCTGGAGCACATTATTGCAAATATATTATTAAGCATTTACAGATAGCATATTTTCCATTGAAATGGCTACTAATTTTGCACAGGCATACAGTTTTACTGATAAATGTATATAGCACAAAAATAAAGTGTAGAATTCTGTTTTTTTTTAGTCTCATTTTCACATCACCAAGTAAAGTGTCTTGATTTGTTTCCATCATTGTTAAGAAATGTAAAAAAAGGGCTTACTTTTTGCTTTACTGACTGCTGATATATTCTGAAATATGTGTACAGTTCATTTACAGGTATTTACATTTTGTTGTATGTTACAAAAAATTGCATCCTACACCCTCTCCTTTGACACTCCTTGTGCGCCCAGCAAGATTATCACATAGTTGACTTTACAAATTAATCTCACTTTTCAGTCAGTGAAAGAAAAGTAACAACCAATATCCATGTTCAAAGAATAATCAGCAATTTTCAGAAGACATGACCTGACATTTGACCTCAGTGCACAGCAAATGTTACAAAATGTAAAGGCCTCTTTATTAATTGCTCTCTCAGGACTCACCAGATATCAGCTGCCGACTCACCAGTGCGTCATGAGCCACAGTTTGGGAAACTCTGCATTAGATGATCAAGGTTCTATACCAATACTGGAAGCTTCCATACCAGCTCAAGTCCTGAGGAGACCTCTAAAAGTCAATAGGTCAAAACGCGTCAGCACATAGAGGAGCAAGGGAGCCGGGCAAAAAGAGTCTTAAAAAATTCCCAAAGGGTCATACCTTGACATCTTCCATCTATCCCTTAGCCAGAGAACATTGATAGTGGGTCAAATAAGCAATGCTGATTTGTCCCCCACATGGACTATTTTTGAAATAATTGACTTGTTACTCCGAACCTTACCTTTGTTGTAAACAATAAAACACTGTATTTTAATTACACATATGCTCACTTGTTTACTTTGGTATTATGCACTCACTTTGTGCAACTTGCATCATATTTTGTTGGGGGCACCCAGTTGTAAACATTGGGTGATATATGCCAAATGAGGTTATTAATTTACAATGTACTTTGATTTATTGAAAACAAAAGGTCTACCCTGAGCACGCTCATTAATATTTAAAGTCCAATAAATATGTTAGAGTCTTTATGTGCTATTCCAAGATCAGTTTCTTTATTCTAATTCAATCAGGTAGTATTTCCACAGCTTGATGAAATGGTACTTTCACAAAAGACAGCTGTAGTATTTCCACAGCTTGATGAAATGGTACTTTAACTAAAGACAGCCAACACGTGTTTTGTCGTGTGTTGTAACACACAATTGACTTCTTCAGGGCTGATAGTTTTTTGCCAGTTTGATACACTTCATAACTCTTCGCCAACGGAAGGGATTTCCAAACGGGGAACCTCAAGAGATGCGGTCATGAATGTGTGATCGTTTTATGAATTGAAATTACTCTCAACTCCACCTGAATGTTTATGATGTACGCTTTTTGGTATTTATGTGGTGTTGTACTGCGCACGATATAAGTTAGTGGAATACTTGATACAGTGATGAAGTCTCACAGACAATATATATCAATCTCACTTGCAAGGATCAATTTTAGCAAGTTAGAAGGTATTCATATACTGTTTTTCTACGGTGATTTGCTCAGATTGAATAGTGTATCGAATTGGAGAAACTATCATCCCTGAAGAAGTTAATTCTGTGTAACAACACAAGACGAAAAAAGTGTTGTCTGTCTTTTGGGAAAGTACCATTTCATCAAGCTGTGGAAATACTACGGCTGTCTTTTGTGAAAGTACCATTTCATCAAGCTGTGGAAATACTACCTGATTGAATTGGCTGTGGATTCGGAGAGCTGTGAAAACATTCACCACTCCGACTGACTGTACGCCCTATGATTGAGGCAAGCATTTTAGTGCCGTGTTCCAGGCAGGTCGTGTTGAGTGGAATTTTGTTGCTTGCTTTTGTAAATCCTATTCCATTTCAAGTTTCCTGGACAAATTGCTGCTTGGTGATGTTTTCAGATAGTTTTGCCACAGACAGGCACTTCTGTTTAACATGCTTTGAATACAGATGTTGGTGGAGACTGGAAGAAGTAGTCTTGCCGGCTTGATCTATGCCCCAGCATGATTTCCTTCTGTCCCCAGCCGGGCCTTGGCATATTCTGACGCTTGTTAGATTTAGCACCATGGATGTCGCTGAGGGGACATCAAAGAGTAGCAACAGCTATGGCTGGTTTCACTGGTGGTACTGTGTCAACACCCTTGCTACCCTGATCTCAGGGGTCATCAAGGCAAAGTCAGGAAGAGGATGCTTTTACTGTCGGTGGTTGGCCCTCCTCTCTGTTCTCCAGCCCCTTAACACCATGTAGGAGGTTATTGATTGTCTAAGGGTGTTATGTTAAGCAGATATGTAGAGCGCACGATCAACCAGGAGGGTATCCTGGTGCCTGGGGCAAGAGTTCAACTCTGAGACGTCCCTTGGGGGATGAAAGAGTCTATGATGTCACTTCCGCTACAACTGAAATTTTATGAGTCACAGTCAATAGTTCCCACAAGCCTGGGTCTGACCTGAACAGTTTGACTTTTGGATGATCTCTTTGGTAAGAGGCAACAAACTCTTCATTGAGGCCTCGCTTTTGGTCGGGTGTAGGGAAAGCTCAGTACAGCCCTGTAGAGACAGCCTGGAGAAATGGTACCAAGAGTTGCAGCCATATATGAATCGTCAATTCGGTTTCAGACTAAATGTAATCATTTTTGTAAGTCCTTTTTTTAGGTCTCGCTAGAGTCAGCGCATGCGCTGCTCTTGCGAGAAATTTAGTAGGTGGTTTAAAAGTGCTACCTAGGCCGGCCACCAGCTTGCTATTATGTGCACAAGAGCATGCGACGTGCACAGCACTTTATCCCCATTGCACGTGCGTGTGCACAACTCGCGGCACCACTCGCGGTTTTTACATTTTTTATTTCATTTTACGGCCGGGCAGCGTTACTTTTACGGCTGCGCGGCCAATGCTTGTTTTGTACAGTGCTGAATTCTGTGGTAGTCCAGCTTCTAAGCACCCACTGTGCCCGCCCGCTCATGAGGCCCGAAAATGTCAGATAAGACATTTTTTTTGCGTGCTTGTGCGTGTTTGGCCATGTGTTTAGACACAATGCGCATTTGTTATTTCCATTTCTCAGCCTCGCCCATTGTCACTGGCACCATGTACCTATCCACTGTCTCTGCCTCACTCTCATGGTTCCCATGTCCTGTGGCAAAACTGGCTCCCTGCCCCAGGGTTTCAGATTAAAATAGTCTTGCGGGCTCAGCCTGCCCGATGCTCCCTACCCCTGGCTGCCCGTTCCGGCTCTGTCCTGCAGGGATCGCACACTGAGCCAGCAGCCAGCATTGCACATTGCTGGGAGCATTCCGCACGCTTCTCACCGGGTCCTAGTGCCGCCTGCTGGGAGAGCTGCGTCTCACCCGCGACTGACGCTCTCCAGCCCTAGAGAGAGCTGGAGTGTCCCAGGAAGCACGAGGTAACCTCCATTGTAAAGCACGAGCGATTCTCCGAGGGACTGAGCGGGAGAAACAAGGTACTGTTCCATTTTAGAGTGCAAGTAATGTAGGGACCTTGTGGTTCTGAAAATTCTGGGCCCTGCTATGATATGGTACCGAGGCCCAACACTCGTGTCACAAAATATCATCGTACCCTGACGAATTTGGTTTCGGCAGACCGGTAATGATTAGGACATTATCCCTATGCATTTGCGTCGTGATTGAGTGATGCCATCACCCTTAAATCATGGTTTCCGTCTCGAACCCTCGGGTTCCATTTTGTGAACGGCATCCATCTTGTGACTTGCCCTCATATAGTCAATTGATTAAGGCTGAGTTTGATCTGAAAGGACACGTCCACCTTAGCTGACTTCCCCATGACCTGGCCGAGCTGACTCCACTGCCTCCAGCCAAACCTGTTCGGGCAGTCCCCTCGCCCAGTGGCCGAGTAAGATAGCATCAAGGCATAACATGCCATAAACCATTCACTACATACAAACCATGTTATCCACACACATACACCTGTCCATGTTTCTTGTTTATGGCCGGTTTTACGATGAGGAGGTGCCCGATTTTATTGGGGTTTC
The DNA here is from genome assembly GCF_964263255.1 of Lissotriton vulgaris. Taxonomy (NCBI): domain Eukaryota; kingdom Metazoa; phylum Chordata; class Amphibia; order Caudata; family Salamandridae; genus Lissotriton; species Lissotriton vulgaris. The sequence continues at coordinate 1,057,898,675 of NC_141693.1, read as the reverse complement.
ATCGATATCTGATGGTAGTTCTGGGCCGAGCTGGGTCATCTATCACAAACTGGACATCGAAAATGTGGGTTTGCCATCATGACTTTGCTTTTTCATTATTTTGGAAATATGTATATGACCGTATTGTAAACTAAAGAATTCTTGCCTGCATCTGTTATTTTTGTATAAAAGGAGAAGGCTGGTTCTGTAAAAACGAACAGTCTCCTGAGAATCTACAACCCGTGCTGTTGTACTTCTAGGACGCTTGTTACTTGGTTGCAGCCAATAAAACTGAATCTTTGACTTCACCTAGAAGACTCTGTGTTTCTGTGGTCCGGAACAGGAAGACCTCAAGAGGTCTTCGGGTGTTTTCCCCTGGCACCACCGGGTTCCTAAAAACCCGGCACCTCAGTTGGCGCCCAACTCGGGGCGGTATCAAGCGGTGACGGTCCAAGCCAGATGTTCGTGAGGAGCTTCGTGTGAAAATTCCAGTGGACGGCCAGCCACTTCAGCGACCCCTGTATGTCGACGTGGTTCTGAAGGTCTTTGCTGCGAGGTTCCCCGCGTCCCGACGGCTACGAAGGACTGCTGCCCTGACTATCGCCCTGTTTTGGACCCAGTAATCCTTGGTAGAGTGAAACGATAGACGAGTCTTCTAGTGACATCATCGATCTTCAATACTTCAGTTAAGTATAAGTGGAGCGTCTCCCAGTCCTTAGTTTAATTCTTAGTTTTGGTATCCTTGAGATACACCTTGTTTGGAACTTGCAAGCGCCAAAACCAAGGGATTCGTGTATTCACGAAAATATCGTATTCGATAATCCTTTGAAGTTTGAAGCTAGACTAGTGAGCAAAGATGCCTGGTCTTAGCAGACTTGGAAACTTGTTTTGTCTTGGTCGTAGTAAGGACTCCCGATTAGAGGATTCATGTCCGGTTCCTCCGATTGGAACTCCAACATATGAGCTCTATATAAAGCATGGAGTAGGCCCTATCACATATAATGAAGTGTGGATAAAATACACCAGAAAGGATGGTGTTTTAAAATTGCCCTAATATGGTAGCTTTGACACAGAAATCTTAGATAATCTCGAGGTCAAATTGTTCAAGAAGAAAGCCCGGCCGGCGAAGTTTGACTCTTTTCGCTTATGGCGCAAAGAAGCCAAACAGAAAGAAATGAAATTAGCAAAGAAAAATAAAAGAGCTATGTCAATGGTACAAGCTGCCGTTGCATACAGGGATAATGAGGAAGAGCAGGAGAGTGAACAAATGCTCGGAAGCAAGAAGTTAGCAGTAGATAAATGCTACCCAATGTTGCCACATGAAGGACAAGGTTCGAAAGGGACATCAGAGAAGGATCCATTAATGTCCCATTTACTGAGTTCACCACCCACATATGCACTAGATGCTACTGCACCCCCGAAGCGTTTTGTTATACCGCGCCCCAGTGCACGTACTCCAGTTCTTACACAAACACCAGCTCCTCTTCAGCTGGTTCCTACTTCTCCGGTGCAGCCCTCTCAAGGGCCGCCGCCTTTGCTACATACTCCGTCTGCTTTTTCTGCGGCTTTGCCTACTGCTCCAACTGTTTATCATGATACTACTTCTGCCACTGCCTCGACAACTTCTGCCACTGCCTCGACTTCCTCTTTACATCAGCCTGTCTTTTCTGGCACATCTGCCTCTCTGCAAGCTTCTCCTTCTGTTCGACAGAGAGTGGCAAGTACTGTCACTGGTCTGTTCTCACCTTTCTTTGGGTCGCCTAAGACGACCCCTAACACAGGACGTAGACAGTTGCGTAGTCAATTGCCTGATTATCAGGAAAGAGAAGTGCTAAATGAGTTAGCACGAAAATGGGTTACTGATACTGTAAAGTATGATGTTCAGTCTGTTATGGAAGTTTTCCGTCAATGGGATGCACCCACTCAGAGATATGTATTCGAAGAGATGTGTGTATATCTTTGCGAAGATTCGGAGACAAATGATCCAAAACGCAAAATGAAGGAATTATTCCGTATGCGTTTTAAGTTCTATGAAGGCATGATTGTAGGTGCCGATGTTGAACGAGCAATAGATTTGTTGTTATCTTATAGGAGTAAGGGAACTGTCTCTAGATCACTGTATGAGGATGACATGTCAGGTAGGAAAAAGGAGCGACAGTACCCCATGAGAGAGGTTCCTCCAGTTTGGAGGGAAGGCGATGCAAATGCGAATCCAGCAATTCTGCCACATTTCCAGCGTGTATGGGTACATGTCCCCTGGAAAAGATCAGAAGTTTTAGCACTCAAGCAGACATTACCTGATCCTCGCAAAAATCCTGCAGGGTATTATAAGGAGCTATCACAGACTGCCAGCTCATATATAATGAATTTAGCGGATGTAGACATGTTGTTTGGAAATGTTGTTCCACAGCCTTTATGGAGTAAGATTCGTCATACAGATCATGACCAAGAATTAGGTGACACGTGGGCTCATATCACTGCTGCTGATGCTAGAGAAGTTGGTGGCGCTAAGCCTGAGCCTTTAGTAGCTGAACTTCCTGGTAGAATTATCACATATATGAAAACTTTAATGCCTGAATTACGTGTGAATTGGGACAAGTTGTCTGCGTGCAAGCAGAAGAAAGATGAGAATGTGTCTAACTTTTTCACGAGGTTTGAAGAGACTTTCGTCGACCATAGTGGATTCGGAGGTTGACCTGCTGATTTGTGTAAAACCAAAAACGTGATCTATGTGATCATTTGCCCTTGTCAAAAAATTTACATAGGCAAAACAAATCAGCAGGTCAACCTCCGAATAGGACAACATAGGTCGAGAATTAAAAAGAAAATACTCACAGCCCCTATGGTTGAACATTTTGTTGAGATGCACACAGTGAAACCGACTTCCGGTGGTCTGTCCTCCATACAATGAGTAACGTACAACGCCCTGAGGACATTGACAGGATGCTACTGGAAAAGGAAGCATACCTCATCTTGAAATTTAATTGTACAATGACTGGATTGAATAATATGACCGAATTGTCAAGAATCTGAGACTTTGCATCATACTGCCCGGTTATACTCGCAAAGATTGAATCACTTGATTTGCAGTAATAGTTCTTCATTTGTGATGTGGTGCATTAAATATGCATTCTTTTGAATACTAATGACAATAACCCTGTGATTTCCATCTTTCTAATGCTATGGGTGTTCAAATAAACCCAACATGCCACCCACGCAATCATGATTCATGCGTTCCAATTTTGAATACACTACAATTCCCATAATGCATTGAGTTCACAAGTGAGCCTTTTTATAGTTTGACAAAATGGCGGCCGGCTCCGCAATCGAGCAAGGAGCGACTAAGGAGCAGAATAGAAAACAAGTGTACTGCGTATGCAGGTAATGAAATCTACGCGGCAGCGCAGAACCTCCTTTTACAACCCCCCTTTTTTATATAAAAAATCTCCGCAGCACGCGAAGCGTGTAACAATGCGCTTCATTTTTCCTAACAGAACGGGAGATTTGTTATTCCAACCGGAACCCGCCAAGCACTAAATAGAAGGCGAGGCTGATATACCTACAGCCCCGGACGGGGCGGTAGACGGGAGGCGAGAGGCGACGCCTCGTTCTACTAAAGGCACAGGTATGCAAACCTGTTTCTGTAGCGAGGCGGCCATTATCATGAAAATATGTGAATTTTTATAATTATTGGGTACTTACAAGTGCGTTATATAAACAGGTAGACGTGGAAGGATTCAAAGAACAAGAGAAAAAGAAAGAACGAAGTCCTTTGATTGGTACCATCACATGATTTGAAGGTACGGGATGGGTCTGGGAATGACACGTACTTACCCATTCTTGTTTACTTACAAGGGTTATCTAAAAGCGGGTTACATGTCATTTAATTAGGATCACAAGAACAGAGAACACGACATTCTTCCGCCCCCCGGTGCATCGCAAGATAGCGCAGACCAAGGTATGAAAAACCACTCTAAAAAAACAGTACCAGGTGGTTTTCAAACCCCTGATATTGTAATGAGCAAAAATAGACAATATGTTGTTTGTTTCACAGACTGTTTCTTGTGGAATAAAGTGCCCAGCTTGACAGTTGAAGAAAAGAGTTGTGCCAAGTGATAGAAGCTAAACTACATAGTATCACACAGGTACATTTGTTTTTATCCAAACGGTTGAGTTTCAATAACAGAGGCCAATTGGTTGTATTAAAACTATGTTTTTCCGCATCCTAACAGAATAATACACAGCCCTGATGATGGTTTGGACACTCATGGTCCGAACTTGAAACGCGTCGGCTACCCCAGCAAGAGCGAATTGCAACAACTAGAGTGTTTCAGGATAATAGTGATACATGCCTCTATTTGCTCTTTGTATGTAGTAATTTCATTCTTGTTTATGTAAAGAACTTTGATCATTGAATTGATCTCACATATTGCAAAATTATTGCACGGCAATTTATATTGAATATTGGATGTAATATTGATGTTTATTGTTTGATATTTTCGTGAATATGCTTTTTTGTCAATTGTTCATTTAATAGGTTTGTTAGCAATTGTTTGTTTTGTGTATTCTCTTTCTGCCATTTGAAACGATTTTTGTATGAAAGAACATGATTAAAAGGTATAAATAAATATACCGGACCAGATTTAATAAAATAGTTTATTTGGTCCTCAATTTAAAATAACTTGAGGGGGGCAATCTTTTGTGGGTTATAACCATATGAATTAGAAGCACCCCTCATTCTTACAACAGGTTGTGGCGAAAATTTGTTAGGTTTGGATTTGTTAAAGAGATTATATGCGACTTTGTACTGTTCTCCTTCGGGAGTACGACTTACCCTCGATAAGAAAGTGATTTCCCCAATGTATTTATCAAAGGAGAATATTTCAGCTGAATTGTCATCTCTTCCAGATACACTTTGGGCTACTGGTTCTAACGATGTGGGTCTTTTGGAGATAGCACCATATGTCATAACGTTGCGAACCAATGTTAGGTTGCCACGTATTCCCCAATACAAGATCTCTAGCGAATGTGAAAAGGCGTTGTTAGAGATCACTTACGATCTGATTGAGAAAGATGTCATTGAAGAGACAACAGGCAACATTTGTAACAGTCCTATTTTGCCTGTTTTAAAGCGTACTGATCCTTCACAGCCACCTGTGTACAGATTTGTAATTGATCTCAGAGAAGTGAACAAGATTGTTGTGCCACAGTTTCCAGTTGTTCCCGATATTACTGCCCTATTGACTATGGTTCCAGCTTCAGCCACTTGGTTCTCGGTGATAGACTTAAAGAACGTTTTCTTCAGCATCCCGATTGCTGAGGAGAGCAGAGATATTTTTGGCTTCAATTTAGGAGGACGAAGCTTCCGCTTCAAACGCGCTCCTCAGGGCTACTGTGAAAGCCCATCTATAATCAGTCAGGCTCTGAAATCACAACTTGACACGAATGTTCTACCTGATGGTGCGACTCTCATTCAGTATGTAGACGATTTGCTGGTCGCTGCAGATACTGAAGAGATTTGCAAGGAAGCCACATTGTCATTATTGCGTCATTTATGTGACATGAAGCACAAAGTCTCTCTTTCGAAATTGCAATTTTGTCGACAAGAAGTGACCTACTTAGGTCACATCTTATCGAAGGAGGCAAGGAAACTGACCCCAGAGAGAATACAGGCAATTGCAAGATTGAGTGTCCCAAGGACACAGAGAGAAGTGCGTGCTTTCTTGGGCATTACATCATATTGCAGACAATGGATACCGAACTTCTCATTGTTGGCCAAACCTTTGCTAGCACTAATCTGTAAAGACACACCCAATCCTGTGCCTTGGTCTGAAGCTTGTCAGAACAGTTTTCACGAGTTGCGTGATGCATCGTGTTCGGCTCCTGTGTTGGGCAACCCCGACTACAGTAAGCCTTTCACATTATACGTCCATGAGAAAGAAGGTTGCGCATTATCAGTCCTGACACAATCCTTTGGGGACAAACAGCGTCCATGCGCGTACTTTTCCGCGACTCTAGACCCTGTAGCTAAGGCATTACCAAGTTGCTTGAGGGCCACTGCTGCAGCAGCTGTCTGTATTCGACAGTCTGCTGGATTAGTAATGAATAATACACTGATTGTCATGGTCCCACATGCAGTAGATATTTTGCTAAACAGAACGAGGACACAGCACTTAACTAGTGCTCGACTGTCAAGTTATGAGCTGACACTGTTAGCGAGTCACATACACATAAAGAGGTGCGATACACTCAACCCAGCCACGTTATTGCCCATTAAAACAGAGACAGATGAGGTCGAAAAACATGATTGCTGTTTTAGGACAGAAGAAGAGACAAAAGGGAGAGTAGACTTACAGGACACTCCCCTTCCTGAATGTAATGATGCTTTATGGGTTGATGGTTCATGCTTCAAGTTGCCAAATGGTGATACGACTGCAGCATATGCTGTGACAACATTGCACACGATTGTAGAAACTGCACGTATCCCACACAATTCTGCGCAAGCAGCAGAGTTAATCGCACTTACAAGAGCGTGTGTGTTGGCAAAAGGAAAACGAGTGAAGGTGTGTACAGATAGCCAATACGCCTTTGGCGTGGCTAACTGTTTTGGACGATTGTGGCGTGAACGTGGGTTCCTGACGTCGCATGGTGCGAAAATACAACATGGTCAGCTAGTTAACGAGCTTCTCGAGTCACTGACCTTGCCACTACAAGTTGCGATTGTGAAATGCAGTGCACACGGAAAGATTCAAGATGATGTTGGTCGTGGGAATGCATTTGCAGATGAAGTTGCGAAAGGGACTGCAAGGAACACAATGAGTCGAATGTATGTTGTAGGTCCTGCGAGATGGATTGCTGATGTGGGTATGTGTGAGGACACTACTGAAAGTGTGAAGTCTATACAGTCCGAGGCCACTGAGAAAGAGGTGAATGAATGGAGAGAAAGCAAGGGTAGATTGGATGCGAATGGTTGTTGGGTCGAATTGTCAGAGCATCAAAGATGGCTGTTACCCGACGCGTATGTACTTGCAGTGGTGACAATGGCTCATGGGATGGCTCACATCAGTGCGAAAGGAATCTGTAAGTTGTTGGCCCCAGTATGGCAGAATACTGGCATCCCAAAATGTGCAGAGAACGTGGTCAAGAACTGTATGGTGTGTTTGAAATACAATCCCGGTAGGGGAACTCCAACTCCAGCTGGTCATTTTGCGCCTCCAACGTATCCATTCGAGGTTTTGCAGCTCGATTTCATCCACATGGAAAGGTGCAACAATCTGAAGTACGTGCTTGTTGTTATTTGCGCTTTCTCCAGGTGGGTGGAAACGTATCCCCTTAAGGACAATACTGCCTTGTCCACAGCCAAAGCCCTTGTCAGGGAATTCTTCCCTAGGTTTGGTATGCCTAGAATTGTCTGGAGTGATAATGGAAGTGAATTCGTGGGACGAGTGATGAAGGAGTGTGTGAGTGTCTAGGCATACACCAGAAGTTCCACGCTGCAAATCACCCCCAATCAACTGGATTAGTAGAATGCCACAACGGCACGTTAAAATTAAAATTGGCCAAGATCCAAGCCAGCACAGGTCTTAAATGGCCTGACGCCCTGCCTTTGGCACTCCTATCTACCAGAATGACTGTCCATTCTAGACTGGGACTTAGCCCGCACAAAATCGTGTTCGGTCGCCCAGCTAATATATGGGGAGTACCAAGGCCCAAGAAACTCAGCGAGATAGAGCACCCTGTACTGCTTGACTATTTACACGAATTGACAACTAAATTGCGTGTTTTACACCAACAGGTCCACAGTTCCTCTCCACCAGCATCTGATGATCCAGGCCACACGATCGAACCTGGCTCCTGGGTACTAGTGCGGAACTTCAAGCAAACCAAGAACGAGGAGCCTCGTTGGTCCGGACCCTTTCAAGTCCTACTGACTACCCGCTCTGCAGTACGTGTCCACGGCAAAAACAATTGGGTGCACAGCGCCCATTGCAAACGGGTCCCGCTGCCCCTTCCATATGACCGATGGGTCCAGGAGGGAATTGCTGACTCTGAGACCGAATCCGTGCCTCGCTTTGTGCCCTTCAGTGATGCACGTTTGAAAGGAACTGGTACAGAAAAGGAGAGTGATCGGATTCTGCAAGGATTTGTGCCACCGTCAATGCAGTCGGACACTACAGAACCTGAAATCCTGTTTGAAGATCACACCATACCAGGGAAACAATGATATAATCTGAGGCCAAGAATAACGAACTAATAAAAGTAAACTAATAAGGTTTTTCTTTCCCCCAAGAACTATTTTTGATTGTGCCACTCTCTCGCCCAGGGAACTTGCTCATTTTTGATTTTCGAACCGCCATCCGGTTCTGCTGCTAGGGTCGCGGTTGTCACAGTCTAGGGAGTGCAGCTGGAGACGTTTAGGTCGACGGTTCTGGTTGGTCCAAGGGAATTACCCTGGACTGAACAGAAGCACTCTTTAGCAGAATCAATCTCCCACCGCGGGCAGCAACTAGAGGATGGAGTTTTCAAGGGTAGAGAGACCTGCTAGATCTACGAACTTTGAAAAGAAAATATGCACTGTAATGGCAAGAAAACAATTTTTGGTAATATGCATTTTAATGTTGTGTAGCATAATGATGTTTTTGGTGGGCTATGCTCTGTTCATTTTTCGAGTTCCATTCATACACAACACTCAGCCCACACCTCCTCCTACTATTTCCCCACATTCTTTCCACCCTCTACCTGAACAGGAGTCTGCCAGAAGATTAGAATTTGTAAATAATTCATTCGTCCAACTCCTACACCAGCACCAATCTGTAATGAACACCACGAACTGTTGGATATGTGGACTTATGCCACACACAACAGATAAGGGTATTCCATATTTTGTCCTGCCCTTTGGCTACCATGGTTCTCTGTGGGCACTTCGAGCAATGTTCCTGTTTGCCCTCGAACCATATGTTCCGGGAAAAACTCAAGCAACAAGGCACTAGTGGCGGGAATTAGAAATATGAGTAGGGATGTCGACACATACAGAACGATTCCCAGAGATGAGCTGACGCCTTATAGTCGATGGAATGTAACTCAGTATGGGATTTCCTTAGCTGAGAATCAGAAATCAAAGAAATCCTCCCCGATCTGGATAGTACCCCACCGAGGTCACCTGTGTCTGCAGGGAAATGGCAAAAACCCTGGAGCCCAGTTAGGGAAGAGTGTCTGTACTGAGACTTACGTTTTCTCATCTCAGACCTCCCCTTCATTCTTAGCGGCTAAGGGTACCTACTTCGTCTGCCACGACAGAGCGTATACATGGTTGCCCCCTGACTTCTCGGGCACATGTTTTGTCTTTTTTCTGCTGCCACCCACCTACACGGCCGAGGCAGATTACCATCGGACAAGGACAGTTAAGGGTCGTGAGTAAAGACGACACTGCGGAGCAGGAGTTTGAAGACTTCGCAAAGGGTTTTCTGCCGTTTTGGGGGCCTATGGTGAACAGCAGGAACATTTGCCAATTGACGAGGGTAGTTGAATACGCCGTGACCGAAACGGCCGGTGCCCTTAGTAACTTGACTGCTGAGCTCCAGTCGGACCGACTTATGACTCTTCAAAATAGGGTTGCCCTAGATGTCATACTTGCAGACCGTGGCGGGGTATGTAGAGTGATCCAATCCAGTTGCTGCATTTTCATCCCTGATAATGCTCCGACAGTGTACCAGGCCATCTCCAAACTGCACAAGATCTCTGATTCCATTCACGTGGATAAAGGGGAATGGTCCTTACTAGGGTGGTTCTGGGAACTGATATCTGCATGGGGATGGAAAATTCTGACATTCATCGGGATGATCTTAGCCATCTGTTCCTGTTCTGCCTGTGTGTGCAGTGCGCTCCTGCAATATGTGGCCTCTGTGCTACATCATGTGTAAGGAAGCCTGTGTCCAGGGACGAATTGAGCAACAGGATGATGTTACAACAGCATCTCCATGACTTCATGAATACAGATTTGGACTCAGATTAGCATGAGTTATTGCCTATATAAGGGCAAAAGGAGGGTCTGTGGTTCTGAAAATTCTGGGCCCTGCTATGATATGGTACCGAGGCCCAACACTCGTGTCACAAAATATCATCGTACCCTGACGAATTTGGTATCGGCAGACCGGTAATAATTAGGACATTATCCCTATGCATTTGCGTCGTGATTGAGTGATGCCATCACCCTTAAATCATGGTTTCCGTCTCGAACCCTCGGGTTCCATTTTGTGAACGGCATCCATCTTGTGACTTGCCCTCATATAGTCAATTGATTAAGGCCGAGTTTGATCTGAAAGGACACGTCCACCTTAGCTGACTTCCCCATGACCTGGCCGAGCTGACTCCACTGCCTCCAGCCAAACCTGTTCAGGCAGTCCCCTCGCCCAGTGGCCGAGTAAGATAGCATCAAGGCATAACATGCCATAAACCATTCACTACATACAAACCATGTTATCCACACACATACACCTGTCCATGTTTCTTGTTTATGGCCGGTTTTACGATGAGGAGGTGCCCGATTTTATTGGGGTTTCATCGATATCTGATGGTAGTTCTGGGCCGAGCTGGGTCATCTATCACAAACTGGACATCGAAAATGTGGGTTTGCCATCATGATTTTGCTTTTTCATTATTTTGGAAATATGTATATGACCGTATTGTAAACTAAAGAATTCTTGCCTGCAGCTGTTATTTTTGTATAAAAGGAGAAGGCTGGTTCTGTAAAAACGAACAGTCTCCTGAGAATCTACAACCCGTGCTGTTGTACTTCTAGGACGCTTGTTACTTGGTTGCAGCCAATAAAACTGAATCTTTGACTTCACCTAGAAGACTCTGTGTTTCTGTGGTCCGGAACAGGAAGAACTCAAGAGGTATTCGGGTGTTTTCCCCTGGCACCACCGGGTTCCTAAAAACCCGGCACCTCAACCTGAGGTTTACTACGCACCTTAAAAAATACTAAGCGCACCTCACAAGTGTTCTATTCCCGATACCTACCATATCAGGGTGACCAGAGTTTGAGAAGCAACAACCGCGACAGGCCAGACATAAAAGTAGGTCTAAAGCCGTACTTCTATACAGTGCTTGAAGTGCAGGTAGGCTGTAGCGGAGTGACTGCTTGTTTCTGAGAAGTGCCTATACTCTCCAATTAAAAGTATCAAGTCTCTCTTTAGAAGGGCCGGTACTCTCCCTTACAAAATAAAAAGTGCTGGTCCACCGTACTAGACAGTACAGGCCAATTTAAAGCACTGCTTCTATATGTATAGCCGGCCTCGTCCAGCATTGTCAGAAACAAAAACAGATACATGCCTTCTGTTATTTCAGACTTTAGTGGCCTGTGGAAAGGAAACAACACATATCCATTCTGCTTTGCAGGATGACTTGGCCTTTGTCCCAAAAACCGGGACATGTATTTAAAATAAGGAAAAGCTCCAGAACAATCCTCTGAAAAGCGGGACTGTCCGGGGTAATCCGGGACGTCTGGCCACCCTATCCCATGCACAACACAATAGATTGATGGAAATACCAGAACCACACGAAAACAGCCCCTTAGGTTACGGAAGCGCTAAGTGCCATGCTAACAGAGATCGAAGGTGAGCTGACTGAGGTCCTGGGTGGGAGGTCCCGCATGACCCACGTCACTCCCTTCTCGGGATTACAGATGGGCTAGATGGGTCCAGAAACGAGAAATTATTCTACAACACTGCCATGGTTGTGGCCAAGTGGGACATAGCCACCTCCTGGAAGCTTCCCACTCCACCAGGTTTTGAGAAATGGCGAAGGGGGTAGATTGGTGTGCGGCACAGGAGAGACCCTTGTACGAGGCACGGGGGGCCCTGAAGAAATACCGGAGGGTCTGGGGCAAATGGTTGGTGGCCATGGTATAGCTTGAAATCTGTACAGGACGTTTATATCCATTGCTGCATGGCGGTAAATTGATGCATTTGTTCTTTTATGTGTCCCGCAACACTGTTGGTACTATCCAATGTTGTCTTGCTGGTGCTTGTTTTCCTTGCTGCAAAACAATAAAGCTGTTTATCAAAAAAAAAGATGCCATGCTAAAAGTAGAAGGTTCTGTGCAAATGCTTCTTGTCGCAGCGGTTACAGGAATCTCACTTTCAAATAGTGTTGTTGGGTAAATTAAGGGGTTAAAAATCATTGCCTTGGAGAAGTTCTGAGAACCTCACGACCGGCTGTGCTTGTTGGAGGAAGTATGACGTCACATTCACGTTTGGCTGGAGTATGTCTGAGGATTACACTACCGTTTCCAGTTCTCCGGACACTCGTTCATCCCCTCTGCATGGATCGCAGCTAGGAGCACTTGCTCACGTGAGCAAGAGATCGGCTGATCTCGAAACACGTTGGGTGTTTTCTTCTGCTGATTAAATACTGACAAGCACCGTACTACAATTGGGCTCCGACTCTGTTTTTTCCATGGGAAGGATTGAGACCAGGAGTGTTTGCATATATATATATATATATATATATATATATATATATATATATATATATATATATATATATATATATATATATATATATATATACACACGAAAACTCCCCCACGCCACTTTCAATTCCACACGGACCGGCGAGGCGTTCACACAGGAGACGGACCACTGGATCAGTTACAGGTTTCTTTATTATTACAGGTACAACTGGAAAAAGTGCATTACGCGTTTCAGGCTAAACAAGCCCTTGCTCACATGCAATGACTGTTTGTAACTCATTTAGTTTTATACTGCTAGGTGGCTTACCAATCCCAGCCCTCGGACCAGGTCATGTTACCATAGACATAAACAACATGTTGAATATTGTAGTTCTTACTGTGCAAATACGCAAGGAGATACAAATATCAGTTTCTAAACAGAATATAACTTTGTAATCTTCACTTATGACTGGATAAATCCAAGAAGATAAAATAGGGAATTATTTACAATGAATTCCTATTTGTTGTATCTTGCGAGCACCACATATTAATAGAGAGGACTAGCATGAGAAGGTGCATTCCAAAGTGATCTTCACAGTGCAAAACAGATCATGTCTAAAGTGCAGAAAAAAGTTTGCTAACATGTGCCAACATTAGAGAATAAAGTGCTACAGTTAATGATAAAACCACCTGTATAAATATGTTGAATTCATGCTTTCTAAACAATTTAGGATAAAACCACATTTTGTCAGATAATGAAGCATGATAAAAACATTTCATATTAAATACGGAGTTTATCATAAAAAACTGATTAAAAATACACCCTGTGAATAAAACAAGTGTTAAAAAAAAATGTTCTTGTAAGAAAAGACATCAGGATATTTGATATATTTACACAAAAGAGAGTCGAGGAACTACAAGTATACCACTCTTGGCTAACAGGGAACCTGACTAGCCAGAAGGAAGAGATTAGATACATTTCAGAATCGTATAGAATCAGTATATATGTTTTTATTCTCATAACCACCCAGGCAACAGGGAACCTGACTACCTGGGGTCATGGAGTTCATAACTAAGGAAAGATTAATTTGGCCTCCAGATATGATGAGTCGTGCTATAAGAAAGTGTGCAGATCCTCGGTATTATTGAGCCCATTGGGCCATTTACTGTCATACTCGAGGATCATGCTGGACTCTAATTGCCTTAGTTTGAGCTCTCTATTGCCACCTCTACGTGGTTTGGGCCCTGCTCCCACTTTATAGTACGTTAAGCAGTTAACATCTTTATTATGCTTTAATTCAAAGTGGCGAGCCACTGGATAGGAAGGGTCGCTGTGTAAGATGGCTTGCAAATGTTGTAAAATCCTGACGTGCACCTGTTGTTTAGTGCTCCCAATATAATTGAGACCACAGGTACACGTCAGGACATACACAGCAAATTCCGTTTTGCAGGTATGGTTACCTACAATTAGAATTTCTTCCGAACTGAAAGGGGTACAGTAGTGGGTCTTATTGACACCAAACATGCACGCTCTACAACTGGAGCATTTGCAAAACCCAGCTGCTGGTGCCAGGCAATTGGATTGCTGTTTTAATTCTGGACTTGGTTGGTCCAGAATTGCTCCCATGTTGCGTGCTCTGCGGAAAGTTACCATAGGTTTAGGTGGCAAGATAGCTCCTAAAACATTGTCAGTAAGGACAATAGGCCAATTTTTGTTAATGATCTTTCTGATGGTATTTTCTTGATCACTGAAAGCCGTAATGAATCTTGGACATGTATTAATATCAGCTGTCTGATTCTGTTCTTTATTGCTGTCATCTACTAGTGTGTCTGGGAAGAGACTCGCTCGAGTTCTGCTGTTAGCTTTAGCCAAAGCTTGATTGAATGTAACATTAGAATATCCTTGATCTTTGAGTCGGTCTCGCAGTTCCCTGACACATATTTCAAAATCACCAGCAGAGCTGCATATTCTTTTGAGACGTAGGATTTCTCCAAAGGGAATGCTATTTATGGTGTGCCTAGGGTGGAGACTGGAGGCGTGTAGGGTAGTGTTACCTGCGGTAGGTTTTCTAAAAAGTGTGGTTTGTAATTTACAGGAATCATCAATATATACTTTAACATCTAAAAACTCAACCTGTGTTGCACTGATGTGCCACGTAAATTTTAAATTCAGGGAGTTGTTGATTTCCTCAATGAAGGAGACTGCTTCTTCTTACATATATATGTTCTCTTCCCTTATACCATAATAAATTAAAATATGTTTGCATTGAACATTATAAACCACTCAGTCTTTGGTTGAGCATTCCCATGAAATAAGAAATGCTGACTACAGTGGATCCTTGCCTTTATTAATATGGTATACATACAAATACTTAATGGTCAACATCTATCATGGTGCAACAGTGCCATTTGTGAGTTCCAGTGATATTTACAAACCAATCGACCATTCGACCAATCGGACTTTGGTCTTCCGGTTTGTTGTACAATCAGTAAAACCACTCAATAGCACCGTAGAACCCTCATATGTATATCTGCTATTTATCAGTGCTCTAATTAATATACTATATCATCCACACCAATATCTTAATTCTGGGCATTTTAAAACCTATTTGGTTCTGCAAAAGTAGTGGTATGGGCTTGAACCTAGGTTACACATTACATAAGGCTGGGTTGTTTCATTTTTAAGATTTATAAAGCACGGATTATGCTCTGGGAAAGAACAGCAGACAATGTAAAGGGAGCAAGACATTATATCCACACAGAGAGAGTACTTGGGAGCATGTGAAACAAGCATTGGCATAGCCAATAGGTCTCGCCTTAGAGACCTTATAAGTGTTTAGCCATGATGTTGTTGCAGCAAGGATATTGTGCTGCATAGCTAAATACTTATAAGGTACCAAAAGCGAGACCTATTGGCTATGCCAATGCTTGTTGTTACTAGGCTTCGCGTTTTATTTTCGATCCTGTGTTTGTCTCACAGATGATAGATCCCTCATTAGGAGCGTTTTTTGGCCGTAATTGCTTCCTTGAGCAAATCTTTAGCAGGCTTCTAAAAAGCCCAACTCTGAAAATAGTTGCATTTTCACTTATTTACACAAATGATTAGGTTTAAAACCAATTCCCTGCCCAGAGATCAGCAAATAGAAGCAGCTTTTTCTTACCGCAGGCTGCCATCGGCTCCAGATGAGGCCCGTCTTTGAAGTCATTGCAATTGTTCAAAGATTAATGATAATCTATTCCGAAATTAAATGCAGTATCGATCGGTGGCCTCGGGAGTCAGCGCTTGCTCAGCCTCTGCAGCTTTGATATTTTAACAGGGCTTAAAGCGAAGTTGTTTCACTGAAGTATGTGCAGTTTATTTGTGCAACATCTGTTCATATCGTGTTTGCCTGTATTCTGATATTGTAAATATAATATTGATCCCCAAAGAGAATGTGCCAACAGCCAGAGCTGCACCAAGTACAGGCAGCTTTCTGCCTGTGACTAAGGATGACTTCTCTGAAACCCAAAGGTTCATTTTATTTCTCATGAGGTACAGAACATATCCCCCCTCAGAAGGCGTTACTCTATTTTTAGATCGAAGCCTACCAGACAGGGCAGCTCTCTGGTTTGCTAGCATCTAGGGGGCATTCTTACAGCTTCCCTGGGAAGGCATTCTGCCCATTGCATACCTTTAGCTTTGTGTTCTGTAACTCACAGTCGCTGGTTTTCTATTTGCTGGCTTTATTTGTTTTAGGCTGTTCAGCTTGAGTTTGTCACTCTCATTTAGCATAGCTTATTTACTATATTATTATATGAATCCTTGCTTTATGTAAACAGGCCTTTAAATCGTGTTCTTATCTTGTCAATTTAGCTGTGCATTTAAAGACAGAGGTCAAATGTCAGGCTATGTCTTCACACGGAATATGGCCTTTTCTTTTCTTTCTCTGACTTCAAAGTGAGAGGATTTATGTGACAATCTTGCTGAAAAGGAAAAGCTTTTTTTCTAGCACACAAAAAAACCTAAATGTATTTATTTATAAAGTTTTATATAGCGCGAACTTGATCCCAAAGGATATCAGAGCGCTTTACAATTTGAAGCAAAGGTAACAAATCAGAACATTAGTCTAACATTGGGAATCTAATGACATATTTCAGAATATATAACAATTAGGAAAGCTCAAATGAAACACATGTTTTTTGTAATTCTGAAGGGTGGTGGAAACAAATATTTTAATACGATCAAAACAAATAAGTCCACTAGGTGATGACACTGTACTCCACTTGATGCCCCTCCACTCTATCCCACTTCACATCACTCTGCAACACACCACTCCATTCAATGACACTCCACTCTACAACACTCCACTCTACAACACTCCACACCACAACACTCTGCTCCATGTTACTCCACTCTGCACCACTCCCTTCTAAGACACTCTATTATACATCACTCCACTCTACAGCACACCACTATACGACATGCTACTCCACTCTACGCCAGTCCATTCTACGACCCCACTCTATGACATGCCACTCTATGACACGCAACTCTATGTCTCTCCACTCTGTGCCAATTCACTCTACACCGCTCCACTCTATGCCACTCTACTACATGCCCTTCCACTTCCTCCCACTCTCCACTCTCCAAAACCCATTCTCTGACACTCTGTGCCACAACACTCCTCTCTACGACATTCCACTCGACATCACTCCACTCTTTAACACTTTACTCCAGTCTATGCTATGCCATTCCACTCTATTCCATGACACTTTACTCCACTCTACAACACTCCACTCTACTCCACCCTATGACCCTCCAGTCTACAACACTCTACTCCAATCGATACCACTCCACTCTACAACACTCTACTCCACTCTGTGCCTCTCTGCAACACTCTATGCAACTCCTTCTATGCCACGCCACACCACTTTACTCCACTCCACTCTATGAAACATTATTCCACCACGGCACCCCACTGTACACCACCCTATGCCACTCCTCTCTACTCTACTCTACTCCACTCTGGGACACTTCACTCTACAACACACCACTGGATGACACTCTACTCCACCCTATGCCACTCCCCTCTACCACACTCTACTCCAACCTATGACATTCCACTCAACGACAATATACTTCACTCTAAGTCACTCTATTCTACAACTCTACTCCACTCTATCCTATGACACTTGATGACACTCCTTCCATGACACTCTACTGCACTATTTGCCACTCCACTTTACTGCACTGTACTCCACTCTATGACACTCTACTCCATTCTATGCCACTCCACTCCCTTCCACTCTACTCCCTTCATGACAGTCCTCGCCACTATACGCCACTCGACTATGTCAATCTACGCTACTCCACAACACTCTTTGCCACTCCATTTGACATTCTAAAGAACGCTGTGCCACTCCACTCTGCGACAATCTACTACACTCTATGCCACCTTACTCTACTCCTCTGTACGCAACTCCCTGTATGCCACTCCACGCCACTTTACTCCTCTCTACGATGCAATATGACACTGCACTCTATGACACTCTTCTCCAGTGGAGAAGTGTGGCTCACTGGTTAGAGGAGGCATACCCTGAAGCAGAGGTCAGACCCGGTACCAGGGTTCAATTCCCGACGCGGCAGGGTCTGAGCCCAAGTGTCCACGGACTCGATAATTCTCACTTCGGTGCCTACTCGAATCACGGGTTCACACTCTGCAACTCTGGGCAATAGCTTGCTTAATCTCCACTACGGCCCCCCCCGCGGCGGGATGCCTGGCTTTCACATTGGGGATGCCCAGTACGGGTTATCTCACAGGGAAAAGCCAGGACGGGTTCCCAGTGCAAGCGCCGAGATGCCCATGGGTAAGTCGAGCGCTATATAAGAACACACATACATACATACATACTCCACTCTGACACTCTACTCTACAACAATCTACTCCCCTCTATGCCCTTCCACTCTATACCCCTCAACTCTATGACACTCTATGCCATTCCACTCCGCACCACTCCACAACACTTTACTCCACTCTACACCATTCTACGCACCTCCACAACACTCTACAACACTCCATGACACAACGCTCCAGTCCACTCCAAGCTACTCTCCTCTACGCCACTGTCTTTTGGCCATGCTAAACAGCGGCCACGTTGATGTACAACATGGCTAAAACACATTGGCAAAACAAATAGCTCTTACATAGTCAAGACCTCTTGGCTTTGCCAATGCTTATTTCTAGGGTATTCATTTTTAAATCTTCTGACACATTCAAATTCTAGGACTGTAGTTATGCATTTTTTTCTTTCATTCATATTTCTTATGTGTCGATTTGGGTATTTTAAGTCTGTTTTTGTCTGGCTATTATGTATATATATATATTTGTTTTTATTTTAAGAGTTTTCTGTGTCGGACTGTGCATCAGTCCCAGTTCATCTTAACTCCATGATATTCGCTCTACCATGAGAGTATTGCTAAGACAAACATCATTCAGAAAGACATATTATGCTGCAGACATAAAGAGAGTTTAGCTGAGAGGAACCTGGAATTGAAAAAAGACAGCAATATGGGTGGGTGGGGAGGACATACTATTTTTCCTATATTAGCCCCCACTAGCTACAATATGTATTTGCAAACATCGCAGATGCCAAACTGGACTAAATGTGCAACCTTCTCTCTGAAACACAAGAAAACATCTCTTTAATAATCACGTGGTGGCGGACAGCTTGGTTAAATCGCAGATAATTTGAGTATATTTGTACTCTTGGTGGCAGCTAAGTGAAATGTGAGGTGAAAACTCATTGAATGACTCTCAGGCTGGATAAAAGGTCGCCCTTGGCCTGCTCCACTGAGGAAGTGCTGATAGAGTGCGATTGAGACTGCAGCCGTCACTGAGGGACACTGGGTCTATTCCAGAAGCCCCACCCCCACTCCCTGATCAGAGAGGCGGCTGGGGTTGGAGGGGGCTGGGGGGTTTAGGCAGAATCAGAGCTATGGCAAAGTTGAGGAAGCTGCTAGCAACCTTTAGCAAAGCACTTGGCACTAGGGCAGGTTCAAAGGGAACTTGGCAGAGAAGCAGCAGCTGCAGCTTAGAAGCAACGTGCCAACGGTGCGTGCCTGCCTCTTGCTTGTTCTGGAACTCGTTACGGAGTCAGTGTTTGCCACTTCTGCACCCTGCAGTGAGTGACCTCTGTGCAGAAAGCCAGTTAGCTGCGAAATAACTCCTGACTGCAGCAAAGGTTTCTTGAGTTGATGGTCGCAACAAATGCCTGTTGGGCTCCTCTGCAGTCGAACATTAAATGTTAAATACCAGACATTTCCTCTCCATGGAGTCATTTTAATAAAATTCCAAGAAAATAATATATCAGTAGAGAAAAAGAGAAGTTAGAACCCCGGCCTTACTTGAAGTAGAAGAACAAATCAAGGGACGAATTCAGTCTCAGACAGAATACTGGGCTGTGCTGTCAGACAGCAACCGAAATGGAATACTAATTTTGGAAAATTGTGCAAACACTGTGGCAAATATCAGGCTCTCTGTGGATATTTGTTCTGCAGAAATTGCTTGACCTTGAGGAGGAACTATTGCCTGGTTTGTGCATGATTCGTTTTTTGAGTAACAGATGCAGGCACAGAACGAGATTTCTACAGTATGTGTGCATCTGTTTTCAAGATGCTAGCTCACAAGTTTTATTCCCGAGGATGGGCCACTGGCATCCCAGCTGCTGTTCAGAGGATCAGACTAGCCACAAGGGGATTTGTAGATAGTGCAGCCCTCGGGATAACTGCTGGGCCCCGAATAAGGATTATTTGTCTCTTGGTTTCTTCCACAAGAGAGGGGTTGCTGCACCTGAGGAGATCCAAATGTGGTGACTAGGTCACTTCTAACTAGTGTTAAGGGATGCTGGGGAAGACATACTTTGCAGCTCCCTGTTTGGAACAGGTTCAAATTTATTATTAATTTTTAATTTCGATAGGGTTGTGGTAAAGAGAGTTTGAGAGAAATATGGGGCTTTAATGATTGGCGCAGTAGAGAGAGATGAGATTGACTAATATAGTGGTAGATAGAAATAAGTATGGACAGCTAAAATGGAAATAGGGGAGAGGCAGGAAGAGACAGAGAAGCAGCAAGAGGTAAGAGTAAGTTATACAGGGTAAACTGAGACGCAGAGAGAGGTAAAGAGGGTGAGTAACGTAAGGACAGAGATGGTAAAGCAAGAGACAAGTGAGGTATAGAACAGGCCAGCAGTAAGGTAGCAAGTGGTGAGTAACTAATAAGAAAGAGGTAGAGGTAGGCAGAGAGGTGTGTAGCATCGTGCTACAATAACTACAGACACACGTGGCTGTTATAACTGGAGCTTTATTACATACTTGTTACTCCTGCCCTGTCCCTATCCTAACTGACCCTTTCCTGTGTCTGCTCCTCCTCTTCCTCTGGCCCCCTAGCTCCGCCCACTCCCAACTACTGGTGTGCTGACTTCACAACATCTCCCCCCTTTGTAACAAAACAAACAAACATACTGACTTCTCAGTCCATCTCCACTATCAGTCTCTGGGGTGGACGTATGTCGTGATGAGTGTTCGCCAATGGTTCGTCTTTGAATAGACAAGCTCTGTTGCTGATGTCTGGAGGGATGGGGCCTTGAGTGTCTGAGGTGCTTATGGTGAGCTCAGTTTGATATCGGCAGTCTGTCCTCCATCGTGACTCTTGCTCACGTGACGCTCGGCCTCTTTTCCACGGGGATGTTACTCTAGTTCCCTTCCAAGTATCTGCCTGTATTTTTGCTTCATTTTGCCTTGTCAGGTCGAGACCAACACTGTCTTCCTGCTTCGAGTCTGGGATGCCAGCCGGTGGGGTATGACCTGAGGAGGCCATCTTGGTATGACTCGGAGATTGATTGGTTGCCTCGGGTTGCTTCTCCCACTCCTGCTCGCGCCTAGACCAGGCAAGCCTTGGAACCGGCTGGGTAGTTGTGTGTTTCGTTCTTATCCGATGATGACTTGGCTCTCCTGGCGTGTCCGACTTCCTTTGCAGATCGACTGGTTGGTCCGTCTTTATTTGAGTGCTACTGGCCACGATATCTGTTTCCATTTTGTAGGCCCAGGACCAGGACCTTCGAGTCAACCTTGCTGCCCCTACCCGGGGTGACGGTGTAGTCTTTGCGTCGCGATGCACCTGTGCTCGATGTGGCAGGTTGTCTGGTGGAGTGATCGAGTGTGCATTGACATTGGTGTTAGACACGTTGCTCTTGACGGGAAAAGTGTCCCTTGGTTCGCTGATGTGTTCAGGTGCTTGGCGCCATGGCCGTTGTCGGGACCACGACTCTGTCGACTCAACGGATCGGACCGAGATGCTATCTGAGTCAGAGGGGTCCTCCCTCACTTCCCGCTGAGAATGTTTCTTTAAGAATGTTGCGTGTGGTCGTTGTCGGGACCACGATTCTCCCGACTCAAAGGATCGGACCGACATGCTCTCTGAATCAGAGGGGTGCTCCGTTAGTCTCCTCTGTGAGTGTTCCTTTGGGAATGTCTTACCAGGTGGTCTTCGGAACCGGGTAGTCCGTGACGAGCTGCTTTCCGTCTCGGAATTGCCTTTGCAAAGCTTCTCCGTGTGTCTTTGTCGTAACATCTTCAATGTTGTCTCATTTGGGAGATTGTTTGAAGATTCCGTGCTTGTTCTTTGTGCTTGATCCCAGGCGTTTGCCTCTTCGTTCTTCTCGCCTGATGTTACCCATCCACGCTCTGTTTCTACGTTGTCACGGGGCCCAGGGATGCTTTGAGGCCCATGACTGCATGGATCTTTTCTTGCTTGTTGTTGTTGTTGTGCGGGACCAGTCCGTCTTGTGTGATCTGGTTCTCCTCCCCAATTGTTTGGTGATCTAGTGTCTCTGATCTGTTGGTGGTGCATCCTTCTGCCAGCTGTTTCCTCGGACTCATCTTCGCTCCTTGGTGATTGATGTTCCGGCGTCGATTTCCTATGTTGATCACTCCAGCTCCTTCTTCTATGGTTTGTCTTTCTCCCCCACTGGTTGTGCAGAATGTCATTTTGTCCAGGAGTGCAATCTGTCCCACTGGGCGCTCCCTCTTTATCAGAGTAACGTGTGTTATGCGGTGACTGACTTCTTGAGGGACTCCTGGAGGATGGATGATTCCGGGGAGTTGTTCTTTGGATGGTTGACTCTGAGTATTCTTTGGTTCTCTCTGAGTGGCCGGACGCTGAGTAATCTGACTCTGAGTATTCCTTGTCACTGTGCCTCCTCCGCTGTCTTTTTTGTCTTTTCTCTGGTCTGCCCTCTCTCTCTCTCTTTTTGTGTTTGTTGGAATTCTGGGTTCTCTCTTCCCAGGTATTTCGAAGTTTTGTACTCAGATGCACATCCCTCAATTTGCCTCTTGTTTGGACTTGCATCCCAATTTCAGCTTTCTTGATGATTTCTTTTAGCGACCAATGTCCTCTCAGTATTTTGTGTCTTGTTTCGGGGTTTTCACAGCCTTCAATTATTCGGAGCCGAACAGCATCCTCATTCGTAAACGTGTTGAAATGGCAGCCTTGAACCAGACTTTGCAACCGAATGATGAAATGCGGCAATGGTTCGCCTGGTTCCTGCCGTGCTGTGTTGAAGACCATGCGATTATGATCCACCTCTGCCTGTGCATTGAGATGGGCATAGAGTTCCTCTTGGAGTCTATCATAAGTGTCTGCTTCTTCCTTGGAAAATGTTCTAATTGGGCATCGGCCCCCGGGACCCACCAGATGGAGGAGTAACACTAGACATTTTCTTTCTCTTTGCTCACCGTTGGCTTTCAAGAAATCGTCCAATGCTTCCAGCCACCAGTGCCGTTTGAGGCCCTGAATCCAATCGTCACTCCGTGCCACTGGGGGCGATACTTCAAGATGTGGATTGAAACATTGAGTTACGTCTCCTCCCGCCCTGAGAGAAGGAGGTCCTGATCGGTCTTAGAAGCGGGGCATTGTGCTGTCCACTTTTCCTCGGGTTTCAGGTGCTTCAGTTTGTGTTCTAGCTTGAGCTTGCTCACTAGTCCTTCCTTCAGTGCACTCGCGTTCGGTCAACATTGCACCCCTGAACTTGTCCATGGTTGGTGACAATGTTGGATTTCACTTGCTTGTTGTGTGTGTTCATTGGCTACCCCACACGTGCATTGGCTCGTGCTCGTTGCTGATTCCGTTGTAATTACTTATGCTTTGTTCTTGTTTATGTTTGTTTGTTGCTTCCTCTATTTGATGGACGCGCGTTACTTCATGACATTCGCCACTGCACATTCGCTTGCGTATCTCACTGTTCGCGTTTCCACCCGTGCTGATCTTTGTTTTGTCAATGCTTGTTCGTTGAGTCACTCTTGTGGTTGCTCGTGCTTGTTGATTGATACACTCTCGTGTTAGCATGTGCTTATTCTGTTTGGTTGCCAAGACTTGTGCAGTGTTGTCCACGTGCCGTTGTCCCCGCTTACTTCTTTGCATTTACCAGCGCTTGTTTAGTTGCACACACCAAGGCTTGTTGACTTGCACGTACCAACGCGTGATTGTTTGCATGCACCAGTGCTTGTTTACTTGTCTTCGCCAGTGTTTGTTTGGTCATTGCCAGTGCTTGTTTCCGTTTGTCCAACGTTTGTTGATTTACGTGTGTCAATGCTTGTTGATTGGCACGTAACAATGTTTGTCTACTCGCATGTATCACTGCTTGTTTGTTTGCATGTATCAATGCTTGTTCACTCTTGGCCAATACTTGTCCTTGCAGGCACCAATGCTTGTTGACTTCCCTTTACCAATGCTTGTTTGGCCTTCGCCAGTGCTTGTTTGTTTGTCTATATCAATGCTTGTTTCCAGACACTGCTTGCCTGACTCCAATATGGCCGCTTCTAGTTCTCAAACAGGGGATGTCCGTGGCTGCCTGACTTAAAGATGGCCGCCGGGCTTGTAATCTCGTGTCTCCCGAGATTTGGATCCCTCTATTGACTTTCAGCAATCTGGTACCGGCAGGCTTCAGGCACTCACCGGGCACATGAGGTCCACGCCGGATGCTGGGATCTTTGTTCCTCGCAGCGCTCAGGATCTCCTCACATCAGGTAGGACCGGGGTGGGCTCCCGCCTTACTTTGCAGGGTCTTCGCGCTCCTTCAGCGGGGCCCTGCCAAAGCTCACGCATCGGGGGTGAGGTTTTCCAACGTCGAACCTCACCCGGGCTCAAATTTCAGCGCGCTCAGCAGCGCTTAACAGTAGACCTTCGTGGGGCGATCCACCCCAGGATTCACTCTTCTCTGGCCACTACGGACATCAGGTGAGGTCGGGGTGGGCTCCCGGCTCGCCTCCACAGTTCCCGCTCTTCTTCGCAGAAGACCTCCTAAACCTCACGCATCGGGCGTGAGGTTTTTCCGATGTCCGATGTCGCCGGGGCTCGGATTTCGGCGCTCTCGGCAGCGCTTGCTGGCGGCACGTCGTGGACGCCGCCCACACCTCTGGGGCACTTTTCCTACCTCTCTGGGCACTTCACAGGGTCGGAGTGGGCTCCCGATCCCTGCACACACACAGGCTCTTCACACCGGGCACACGCTTCCAGCGTGAGGCGATTCTTTAGCGCGACGGACTGCTTTGTCTTCAGGCAGTTTGGCGCTCGTGTCTTCGACCCCTCTGCTCCCT
Organism: Lissotriton vulgaris; assembly: GCF_964263255.1. Classification (NCBI taxonomy): domain Eukaryota; kingdom Metazoa; phylum Chordata; class Amphibia; order Caudata; family Salamandridae; genus Lissotriton; species Lissotriton vulgaris. Next base: position 1,057,873,614 of record NC_141693.1, on the reverse strand, counting down.
CACAGGCCTTGGGGGTCACTCTTGACGGCTGCTGGCCTTGATCTCCAGGCGGGAACGCGGTCCCATTCAGCAGCGTTTTCAAAGCTGCAAGCTGCTCGGGACAGGGCGTCTTTGTAGGGCTTTGTGCACAGTGGGGCTTGCTTCATCCCACCCTCGTCGCCAGCTGTAGCATCGTGCTACAATAACTACAGACACACGTGGCTGTTATAACTGGAGCTTTATTACATACTTGTTACTCCTGCCCTGTCCCTATCCTAACTGACCCTTTCCTGTGTCTGCTCCTCCTCTTCCTCTGGCCCCCTAGCTCCGCCCACTCCCATCTACTGGTGTGCTGACTTCACAACAAGGTGGAGCTAAACAGATGAAAGAGAGGAGGAAAAGATCCAGAGATGGGTAAAGACTGAGGCAGAGAGAGTTTTGACTATCCCAATCAATTTACCAGTGACGGGGGCAGGAGCGGCACGTGCTGGTAAGAGCGTGCATGGGTGTTACTCGACAGACGACGACCACAAGGGAAAATTAAATATTTATTTAATTTTCTCTCGTCGTTGTCTGTCAAGTCATAGTCCCACCCCGCCCCATCCTGGGATGCTGGGCGCCCTGGGCAACTGCCCACTTTATCCGTGCCTTAAAACATCTCTGCTACTCACTGGTTGCAATGTAACTACTGATCTGACAAGGGAACTCTTTTTTAGGGCTCGCCTGCTGTGCGCATGCGCATAGCTGGCGAAGCTCTAAAGTGGCTTAAACAGAGTTTAAACACTGGCGATTCCACTGGCGATTTCTTCAAGTGCATGTGCGCTTTTTAGGTCATTGCGCAAGCGCAAGCCCTAAAAAGCGCATGCACAATGCCACCAGCCGCCTGCCTCGCATTACCACATCAAAGACAAGCTTATCAGCGTGCGCTCAGCATTTCTCCTCCCAGCGCATTCCTCATCCCCTAATTATTCACGGCTAACATTAAATCATGGTAGCTCGCCTGTCTTCCGCAACTTAGTGATTTTCTCCTGGCTGATATTTTTACCTCTGTGTTGCTTTCATTTGTATGTTGCCATTGCATACTGCTATGTAACATCCCACACGTATTTCAAACAATGATGCAACACACGAAGAAGAGATGGTGAAGTTATAATGGTCAGGAGGCTTATTTGTACTTAAAACCAACACTTTGGTATGACGAAATTTAAATACACAGCTCAAATAGAAGTGTCAAATAATCACGTTGTTTACGCAATTTAACAAAATTTGGTGCACACACGCAAAAAATACTATTGCATTTTCATAGTATGTGAAAAATGCAGCATATATTTCTCTCGTGGATTTCTTAATATATGTATTGTTTCCAAATATTCTAGTTTTGCTCAAATATTCCTTTTTCATAGTTTATGCCCATGTTAGACTTTAAATTAAAAGAAAGTTTGTACACTTAAAGATGGTCGGCATGTTTGTGTAGCGATTTCAGATGCTTGCCTCTTGTGCAGACTTCTTTGTCCCTTTTGTGTTTTTACTACCGCACAGCAAGGCTGGAGCTTTGGGTCATAGAGGTGTACGCATAAGCACATGATCTGTGCATTAAGATTACCCGATTGTATTGCAGGGCTGCTTTGTGAAATGGTAAGGGGGACAGCCTCTCCTTACCTCAACGGGCCTGCCCAGTATAAGTTGCTGCAAAGACAGCACAATGGTGACCGCAGAGGTGACCATGGCAGACACTGCCAGGATCATGTCCCCTTCGGAGTCTCCCTTTTCTTCCACCCACTGCACAATCCTGCTCTCCCTGATTCGCGTGGATGTTGGGGTGGCCTTACGCAACAGTTGGAAGCGGCGGGTAGAACTTGCACCCTGCTTGTACAGTTGTCCCCCTTAAACTGTGCATCCTAGCTTCCTTCTCTGTTGAAAAATCATCCTGCACTTTACAATTGCATAGGAAAGTTGTTTCGACGTGCAACACAAGTGCGGCATTGTCAGCGGAAGGAGCAAACCTTTCTAACTCTGGGTGGAAGTTGTAAAGTTTGCTTCCTCCCCACAAAACAGATGCAGCACCGGCAACAGCAGATCAAAAATGTGTGTTGGAAATGCATACCCTTCGCTGCTACCCACATACTGCCTCTTTTGTTTATTAATCACGTTGCTTAACTTCTCACCAGTTAAAACGATTGGCATTGTCTGTTCTTGTTTGTCTGTGTCTCCGGGGCAGGGTTTGTTGGATTGCCTCAGTGTCTCACACAGATGTGACTCTTTACCCTGCAAGCCTACACAGTCATGGCTCAACACACACACCTCTTTAAATATTCTTTGCATCCCAATCACCCACAGACAAACTAATTTTTAACTTAGGTTAAAAAAAAAAGCATTTGCAATGGAATAGGTGTCGCATATCCGAATCTTTGACCTATTGGTATTGTAAATAATGCCTTTTATTTATGTGCACTGCACAGCAGAACTCCATACAGCTCCACCAAGGCACCCACCACACAGCTCCACCGATGCACCCACCACACAGCTCCACCGAGGCACCCACCACACAGCTCCACAGATGCACCCACCACAAAGCTCCACCGAGGAACCCACCACACAGCTCCACCGAGGCACCCACCATACAGCTCCACCGATGCACCCACCACACAGCTCCACCGATGCACCCACCACACAGCTCCACCGATGCACCCACCACACAGCTCCACCGATGCACCCACCACACAGCTCCACCGAGGCACCCACCACACAGCTCCACCAATGCACCCACCACACAGCTCCACCTACACAGCTCCACCGATGCACCCACCACACAGCTCCACCGAGGCACCCACCATACAGCTCCACAGATGCACCCACCACACAGCTCCACCGATGCACCCACCATACAGCTCCACCAAGGCACCCACCACACAGCTCCACCAATGCACCCACCACACAGCTCCACCGATACACCCACCACACAGCTCCACCGAGGCACCCACCACACAGCTCCACCGAGGCACCCACCACACAGCTCCACCGATGCACCCACCACACAGCTCCACCGATGCACCCACCCCACAGCTCCACTGATGCAGCCACCACACAGCTCCACCGACACAGCTCAACCGATGCATCCACCACCCAGCTCCACGATACACCCACCACACAGCTCCACCGACACAGCTCCACCGATGCAGCCACCACACAGCTCCACCGATGCACCCACCACACAGCTCCACCGAGGCACCCACCATACAGCTCCACCAAGGCACCCACCACACAGCTCCACCGATGCACCCACCACACAGCTCCACCGAGGCACCCACCACACAGCTCCACAGATGCACCCACCACACAGCTCCACCGATGCAGCCACCACACAGCTCCACCGACACAGCTCCACCAATGCACCCACCACACAGCTCCACCGATACACCCACCACACAGCTCCACCGAGGCACCCACCACACAGCTCCACCGAGGCACCCACCACACAGCTCCACCGATGCACCCACCACACAGCTCCACCGATGCACCCACCCCACAGCTCCACTGATGCAGCCACCACACAGCTCCACCGACACAGCTCAACCGATGCATCCACCACCCAGCTCCACGATACACCCACCACACAGCTCCACCGACACAGCTCCACCGATGCAGCCACCACACAGCTCCACCGATGCACCCACCACACAGCTCCACCGAGGCACCCACCATACAGCTCCACCAAGGCACCCACCACACAGCTCCACCGATGCACCCACCACACAGCTCCACCGAGGCACCCACCACACAGCTCCACAGATGCACCCACCACACAGCTCCACCGATGCAGCCACCACACAGCTCCACCGACACAGCTCCACCGATGCACCCACCACACAGCTCCACTGACACAGCTCCACCGAAGCACCCACCACACAGCTCCACCGAAGCACCCACCACACAGCTCCACAGATGCACCCACCACCCAGCTCCACTGAGGCACCCACCACACAGCTCCACCGATACACCCACCACACAGCTCCACCGATGCTCCAACTAAGCTCCACCAATGCACCCACCACACAGCTCCATCAATGCACCCACTAAGCTCCACCAATGCACCCACCACACAGCTCCACCTACACAGCTCCACCGATGCACCCACCACACAGCTCCACCGATGCACCTACCACACAGCTCCACCGATGCACCCACCACACAGCTCCACCGATGCACCCACCACACAGCTCCACCGATGCACCCACCACCCAGCTCCACCGATGCACCCACCACACAGCTCCACCGACACAGCTCCACCTATGCACCCACCACACAGCTCCACCGATGCACCCACCACACAGCTCCACCTACACAGCTCCACCGATGCACCCACCACACAGCTCCACCGATGCACCCACCACACAGCTCCACTGATGCACCCACCACACAGCTCCACTGATGCACCCACTACACAGCTCCACTGATGCACCCACCACACAGCTCCACCGAGGCACCCACCACACAGCTCCACCGAGGCACCCACCACACAGCTCCACCGAGGCACCCACCACACAGCTCCACAGATGCACCCACCACACAGCTCCACAGATGTACCCACCACACAGCTCCACAGATGCACCCACCACACAGCTCCACCGAAGCACCCACCACACAGCTCCACCGACAGATGCACCCACCACACAGCTCCACCGAAGCACCCACCACACAGCTCCACCGAAGCACCCACCACACAGCTCCACCGATGCACCCACCACACAGCTCCACCGATGCACCCACCACACAGCTCCACAGATGCACCCACCACCCAGCTTCACCGATGCTCCAACTAAGCTCCACCAATGTACCCACCATACAGCTCCATCAATGCACCCACTAACCTCCACCGATGCACACACCACTCAGCGTAACCACAGCATCACTCTGCGCATCCACAGCATCACTCTGCGCAACCATAGCATCACTCAGCGCAACCACAGCATCACTGGTTCAAATATGTTCTTTCAATGTTTCAAGCTGTTTTCAAGCTTTCATGCCTTATTACAAATCACAAAAAGATGTTAATATTTCACTTCTGTTCTTGGATTTTCGTCACAATAAAAAACACTGAACATAATCTTCACAAAATTTATTTACAAAGTTTAAGCTATTGGCATTGCCATTGTTATTTGTAATATCAATACATCTAAGTCATGTAAATACACAACATGTTGCATTACAAATGCTATACGTGTTTGCGAAAGTTATAACTATTGGCATTCTAATTGACAAAGCTATTACTTTATCTATTTTAAAAAATAACACATAAATAAAAAAAATCATTTATAAGACCAATAGCTCAAACTTTCCTAATGCGAGCCCTATTGCATTTCCAATGCTTGTTTTTCCTTCTTAATATTCTTTGCTGCTCATTTCACATTTAAATGTGAGCACCTAGAGACTGATCCACATTAAGCACATCCATAGATTTATGAGTACTAATCAGTTTAATGCAGCTGCGGGTATATCCTGGGAACAATGTCATGACCCAAACACTGACGTCATGCTTCTCACATGGGATTGCTGACCTGCATTGAAATACTGGCGGGAGGGTTTCCGGCTAAGGACGGACTGAGCTTTTCTTTGCTGCTGGAATGTTCCAGAAACGAACAGTACATTCACGGTTCTTTCATTTGATGTAGCAAAGAGAAGGGTGGTGACGTGCGCAGGGTGGGTCCCGTTGCAGTAGTAGGTGCAAGAAATGATTTATTGCAAGGGCATAAAAGTAAATGATGCCCTGCTTCATCCTCCGGCCTTACGTCCAAGGGATGTCCGGGGTTCGCTCAGAGCACACATAAAGAGCGAGGACTGTCGGTCAGATCCTTGATCCTGGTAACAGCAGTGGACAGGGCTTTGAATAGGCCGGGTCTAGCCGGTGCTCAGTCCTAAAAAGCAGGTGCTGAGACGGGTCCCTATTGGGCTCTCCATGTTTGCCCTCACCCTCAGGGTGAAACAATAAATCTTAACTCTGCAGCAGTGCAGCCCTTACTGCCTTCGAGGAACCCTCAAAGAGACTCGTTTTAGTACTTTCACTGTGTCTCTTCATTTAAAAAAAACTGAAGCATTTTTAATATTCTATACTACGAGCCATATTTGTTACGTATTTATCGTACACAACTAACAACCACTGGCAAAGCCAATAGTCCTGGCGTGTTGTAGGTGCAATGTTATTGGTTGTAGTATAGATCTGGATGCAATAACAGAAGCTGCAAATTACCGTTCAGGTGGCACATTATGCTAAGCACATAATTTTAGCTTACATGTTTTTAAATACCAGCATTTGTAAAGCGCATAGCTACCTACGGAGAGGTGTGCAAGGGCTGGGTTCTGTCAGGAAGATTTAGCAAACTGTTGCCCAGAGTCACATGGTGCTGGGCTAACCTGTCACCGGTGCCGGGGATCGAACCCTGAACCCCGTGGTCCAGAGTAAGGGACCCTGGCCAGCGCGCCATACCTCTCCCACCTTTAATTACATTGGCCCGCCCCTTTGAGAGACCCTTAGTTTTTTCATTCCACTGAAGGCCCTTGCTGGGATCCCTGCCCTCACTATGTCGTAGGAACAGTGCGACAACCTGACATACCTTGACAGACTCACTTGCACGATGTATTTTTGGATAGTGTGAATGTTGCCTGATTTAGGAATAATGGTATAATTCCACAGAATATAGCCACCAATCCCAATTGTACATCTTTTCCATCCGAAGAAGTGAATGACAAGACGTCACTTGTGAATCTGGGGGAAAATGGAGAAGGGAGACACTGGGGACACTAGTTCACAATGGTGCACACAAGTCTAAAATTGCTTCAGAACTACCGCTTGGAAATCTTTGAGATAAAAAGACAAAGAGTACAAGACTTTGTAATTCCGCAAGCACTGAACCAATATCACAAATGGCATTTATAGCAGAGGTGTGCAAAATTCACATAATTTGTTTTTGTGTAATTATGCAAAACGTCGGCAAAATTACACGCAATTATGTAAAATGCAAATCTGTCATTGTGTGCTATATTCTAGTGCAAAATATGTTCTCATATCCATTTTTGACACAAGGAAACAGCTGTACTAAAAATAGTAGTGCAAAAGTACTGCGAACAACAGCAGCTCGCATTCTCTTGTTCCTGTGCAATTAGTGCATAATTCCATGTAATGGTGTAATTTGGGGAATTTTGTATAACAAGTGATACCCGAAATTCCAAGACGTATGCTAACAAAGCTGGCATAATTTAAAAATGTTACCCAGGCCTAATATATAGCTAGGGCTCCTGGTTTTATGGTATTTTCTTATTTACATTTCTGCCTGTATTTATCCATATTTATTTTTTGGTCATTTGTTCTGTATTTATCCATATTTATTTGTATATAATTAGACAATGCACACTTGAACTCAGTTGTTATAGGTTTAGACATATATATATATATATATATATATATATATATATATATATATATATATATATATATATATATATATATATATATATATAAAAGCTCCACTCACTCCAAATTCTCCCAGCCGGGATTGAAGACAAAGTAAGGCACTCACGGGGTTCTTTTAGCTCAGCAGCAGTATTTATTTCTCAGACGCGTTTCGGGAGAACGCTCCCTTCGTCAGTGTTTTACAAAAAACGCGCGCAGTGGCAGCATATTATATCATTTCCGGTTTGCAGGCATTGACATAAACATAAGACAAGCTTCGAATCTCATCATGCGCTCCATCTTGTAATGTCCAATGCCATCTATTTACAATAGTGGGTGTGTGCTTTCATAAAACCAATTCGCCTAAATGAAAATTCTTATTCATTCTATTCCATGTTTATGGCCAAGATGCTTACTGGTAATCCACAGGTTAAAGCTGTGGATACTTTAAAACGCCGAAATGCGTATTGAATGACCATCTCATTCAATGAATGATCAAAATATAGCCGTGTATCGGCTATAGCAGCGTTAAGGCTGCCAATAAATAAAAGCACCCAATGTGCTATACGACTCAAGACCAAACGGTCCAGCTGTCATGATCTCGCCGTGGATCGGCATAGCAGCCATTCAGGCTGCTTAATACCTTAGTATGCATCGTGACCATAATTCCACATCGCAAAATCTAAGGCTGGTTATTCTGTCACACCCAAACAAATAATTTTTTCATCCAAAGCTTCAGTTATCAGAACTGAAGCTTTGGATGAAACGGCGAGATCATGACAGCTGGACCGTTTGGTCTTGAGTCGTATAGCACATTGGGTGCTTTTATTTATTGGCAGCCTTAACGCTGCTATAGCCGATACACGGCTATATTTTGATCATTCATTGAATGAGATGGTCATTCAATACGCATTTCGGCGTTTTAAAGTATCCACAGCTTTAACCTGTGGATTACCAGTAAGCATCTTGGCCATACACATGGAATAGAATGAATAAGAATTTTCATTTAGGCGAATTGGTTTTATGAAAGCACACACCCACTATTGTAAATAGATGGCATTGGACATTACAAGATGGAGCGCATGATGAGATTCGAAGCTTGTCTTATGTTTATGTCAATGCCTGCAAACCGGAAATGATATAATATGCTGCCACTGCGCGCGTTTTTTGTAAAACACTGACGAAGGGAGCGTTCTCCCGAAACGCGTCTGAGAAATAAATACTGCTGCTGAGCTAAAAGAACCCCGTGAGTGCCTTACTTTGTCTTCAATCCCGGCTGGGAGAATTTGGAGTGAGTGGAGCTTTCATTTCGATCGCGGTAGCACCACCGCGAAAAACGGCACCCGCTGCTGGAGTGACTCGTAATTGGTGTGATAGAGCGTGGATATATATATATATATGTAAAATTAAATAAACACAATGCATTCACTTGAAAACTTTGCCATTGTAGGACAAGAACATGTGTATTTCAAGAGACTTTGAAGACATTGGGGCTCTTTCTGGTTGTTGTTTGCCTTATGCTGTCTGGTCTCCGGACATTAGTAGAAACTATTCAGAGTACAGACTGAAGGAGTCCCTAAGTCCTAGTTATCCATATGGTCTGTATAGCAAAAGTAGTCCAGGGAACAGCGTGCAAGTGGCCTCTTGCCGCTTTTACCCGTTACATGAGCCAGCATTTTACTTTAAGTGATTAGCCCTGAATCACAGGATAAGTAAGTAAACACCAAGACTCAAATTATACTTGAATTTCTCCCATTTCTTCATGTTTATCATGTCCATCTTGAATGGTTACCTTTTGCTTGGGGAGGGTTTTTTTCTCAAAGAAAATAACGTTGATGTTTTATATTGTTGTGCATTTTTGCCTGTTTTGCATACTGCGCACCAAAGGCAATGACGCGCTTGACATGAGCACCAGTCTGATTACACAAGGGCACTCTAATTTCCACAGGCACCAGTAAATCAAGTGATTTGCCCACGATCACAGGATGGCGAGCAGACGCCGAGATTTGGCCTGGTTACTCACTTCAAGATAAATAAGAGTGCTGCCCGTGAAGGCCCATTCTAAGGGGTTTGGCCAAATGAGAGAGCCCTACTTGCCTATGCACTTAAGCTGTCGCTTATTGGCAACAATTTGAAGTTATTAAGAACTCCAGTAGAGGAACGACACTGCATAGGACTCAAGCCAGAAGGGATTTTTTTGTGGTGATGCTTAAGAGGTGTTGCAGATAACCCCTACTGCTTAAACAATTTTTGAGTGGGTCGGGACAGCACACTGCGTATCAATGTTGGCACAGTCACTCGGGCGATATAATAATGACCTTTGCACTCCTTGAGAATTTTCACCCAAACAGGAATGGTAAAGACACTGAGAGGTCACCATCTACCTCCTCTGACATCATGATGACCCTCCTGGTATCGCTCCATGCCCTCTGTCCAGGTTGAAAGTTTCCTTAGTGTCCATTACTTTGCCGTGACATCACTATGCCAGACACTGTGATGGCCAATGCCCACTCTGTGATTTTAGAGTTATTCCTGGGATCCCCTCCTCACTTACCCATGGTGCTTCCTCCTTTTCCTTTCTAGCGATCCACACAGGCACAGAGTCCAGAGAAAGAGTCAGCTAATTCCAGCCTCAGCAGCCGAGATTGTGCATTCAAAAAAGCCAATAAGCGCTCCTGGCCTGCTGCTGTCAGGGTGGTAGAGGCTCACTGGCAACAAATCAGTCTCACTCAGCAGGGGAGTGCTTAGGGTGATTTAGATGGAAGAATAGTGTGAAGGAGAATCTGTCAGCGGTTTCAAATTTCTTTCTGTAGCCCATGTGAACCTCAAACACAGATAGACACATTGCCGGTTTGTCAGTATTTTTCTGTGTCTATACATAAATACAGACAAAGGAAAAAAATATTCTGCCTGTATTTATATGTAAAAATCTGTTTAAAAGGAAAACCGGGAGCCCTATATATAGCTTACCTCCAGCTCAGTGAGGAATACTGTGACTAGCACCGATCTAAGTGGGAATCAGGCGTGAAGCCGAAAGTCAAGAGAAGAGCTGGGACTGCCCCTCTGCACCACTCTACGCCACTCCATGACACTCCATTCATCATCACTCTAGTCTATGTCTGGGGAAATGGAGAGTGCCATGCCGGTACAGCAGGATGATTGCATAGTTACCGTTGTGCCTCTCACCTACTTTAACTTTACCCTGTTTGGTTAAGCACTGGGATGCTCCAGGGTAACCACGCGCTATACAAGACTGTTTTAATAATAATAATAATAATCAGCTGATACCAATGGTACGGAGGGGCTGCTGAGATGGAGAGCAGCACCACACTTTGGGATAACCAGCACCCAAATTAAGATGGCAACAAACTGGCATGCACAAAAGCGTAAATGGAAAACAGAATAAGGACCAAGGGGTTCAGAACACCAGGAAGGGCGGGGAACTGAGAAGAGTAAAGATATCAAACCCCGAGGGACCACAAATGGCGAGTGATGAGCTGCTGAAAGCAAACTAAGCCAAAACTACTCGAAGACCCTGCCACAGGCCGTCTTGTGCCGGCCAAACAATCATGAGCACTTTGCATCCTCCCCACTAGGTTGTAATGCACAGCCTGGTGAGAAACATGCACAGTCATCTGAGCGTCAAACCACGGCGCTCAGACCAATCACAATGCTGCATTGCAGCATTGTGATTGGTTATGGGGATGTGGGTGCTTTCTGGTTCGGACCTCGCCAAGAAGAGTGACAATGCGAAGGAGAGACGGAAGCTGATTAAAAGGTAAGTGTTTTTTTTTTAAACCCCCCACCACCCCTTTCCCTGCCAGCGCCACTCCTGCCACCAGAACCCTAATCAATATATGGATTACCTAAAAGAGACTTTCTTCAGAGTTAGTAACTTTTAGGTCTTCTTTTAATGTTTCACTTATTGTCTTTTTTAGCTTCAGTGACATAACTTCGTGTGTTTTAATAGTCAAATGTTATATGATGTTGTATCTTGTGATGTCATTGCGGGCCACATGTATGTAATATCATTACTGCTACTTCAATTGTTGCAGGTAATTAATATCCATGTCTTTGGCATGACTGTGTAGCAGTTTCCAGCTCCTGACTGTGGTTCTATATAAAGTCTAGAACCTTTTCTCTTTATGTATCAAGCTGTTGAGGGGCTCACCCATATCAGCAGCTGTGGGAGTCTTAAAACAGACACTGAGCAAGGAGAGCATCTCCCTAACTATTGCTTCAGTTTCTAAACAGTTCAAAGAATGTACACTGAGTGAAAACATCTTTTATCCTCAGGCTGGAAGCTTTACTACCTCAGCCGTTGGTCCTTCCCATGGTGCAGTGCATTTAAAAAAAGCATTGGCTAAGCCAATTGATCTTGTTTACAAGAAGAGTGCTATTGGCTGTGTCAATGTTTAGCCATGTTGTACAGAAATGTGGCTGACAATCAAGAATGACTTGGAAAAAAGGATTGGCCAAGCCAATAGTTTTTGTCTACGAGAGCTAGACATTTTTTAGGCACATTGTTCAGTGTTTTTCAATGTTTTTCGGTACAATGAACAGCAGTGCAACTGATCTGTAGCATGCCTGACATAAGTTATAAAAAACCACTATGACACAGTCAGCGCTGGCCATGTCGTAGAGCTTTTTAAAAAATGTTTTTTATAAATCTTTTTATTAAACAAACTCAACATCAGGTACAGTTCACAGTGGTCAATGGAAGGGTACAGCAGATACGCAACATTACACATCATCATAGGAGAGTTCATTGGAAATCACAGAGAAGGGGGGTCATCGCTGTCCAGGTCTCGAGGAGGAGCACAGATGTCACCACAATAGGCATTCCAGGGGGCCCATACCATGGGCCATTTCCGGGGGCAACCGTGGGCTGCATACACAGTCTTTTCTCTTAACATACACCAATCGAGATCTTTTTCACAATCAGTAATCGTAGGTGCATGTGAGGCCCCCCAGAGCTGTGCTATGTTCCTTTAGGCTATCATGCAGCCGAGTGTGACCCGCTGAATGGTATGCGTATTGAGGTCGGTCGGTTCCCAGATGTTAAGGAGGTACTGAGGTGCTTCTTGCCTAATTTCTACCCCCAATGCTACTTTCATGACTGTGTGGATTGCACGCCAGTATTCCTGGATTGGTTCACAGTAAAAAGGATGTGTATGAATGTGCCCATCTGAGTGCACCCCCTTCTAAATGACCTGCCTGTCAGCACACCCATGTGTAGTTGGGGATCAGTTAAATATGTTCTGTGGAGGATCTTCAGTTGCACTAGGCGAAACCGTGCAGGGGTAGCAACAGTTGTAGGGGAGGAGATCACAGTCTGCCAGCCCTCATCATCCAGTTTGATACCGTCTCTAACCCATTTCTCACGTAGGGACAGTAAAGGATCTTCTATATTATTAATGAGCTACCGAAATAGCCTTTTCGGGTAAATATCCGCCCAATAGTCTGTCCTCTAACGGGGAGCTATCTGGAGGAGAAGCGTCACAGGACAATGTTGTCTGCATCACGTGTCGGACTTGGAGGGATCGAAAACGTTCGGCATCCACGAGGGAGTATTGGCTTTGGAGAGTGGTAAACGTCTTCACACCTTCTGCGCTCCAAAGGTCCCTAATGTGGAAGATGCCAATCAGGTCCCACTTGTCGAAACCCTTGGAGTTTCCCAAGTCTCCCAATTTTTGTGATTCCCATAGGGGAGTGGCGAGGGTCAACTTATAGTTCCAACCAAGTGATTTTGTTGCAGCGTGCCAGATTTTAACTGCGTGGTTGGTAGGGCCAGTGAGTGGGTATCTCTCTGGTTTAGAATACAGTGCACTGGTGAAGGCCCCATTTGGAAGGAGCCAGCGGTCCATACCGTGACCTGGATGGGCAGGGCGACCGTAGGTGCAATGATTTACTGCCGTGAGGTGTGCTGCCCAATAGTATCTTTTAATGTCAGGTAGTCCAATACCACCGTCATACCAGCTAAGCGTCCGTTTTTGTAAGGCAATACGAGGTCTTCCTTCCACCCCATAGAAGTCTCTCTGGAGTCCCTCTATTTCTTTAAAATACGAGTTTGGGATGGGATCAGCTGAGTTTTGCAGAGCGTATAGGAAACGGGGTAGAGACATCATTTTAAAGAGGGCCCCCTTGCCTAACAGTGAGAGAGGGAGTGTCTTCCAGTGCATGATGTCACTCCTAAGCCTCTGCAGGGTTACAGGCATACCAGACCAAGGGATCGTGAGAGATAAATATACCTAGATATTTGAAGCCCTCTGGGACTATAGATATGGGGCAACCCCGGGGTAGCGGGGAAGGACTCCCGTGGAGGACATATAGGAGAGACTTTTTCCAGTTAACACAGAATCCGTAATATCTGCCAAAAGTGTCAAGGATATCAAAAACTGCAATCAGGGATCTTTTGGGGGATGTGAGATACAGAAGTATATCATCCACATATAAAAAAATGCAGACTTCCCAGGCTGCCGACCATCGCATCCCTCGAATGAATACATCCTTATGAATCCATGCTGCAAGGGGTTCAAGGGCCAAAGCGAATAGCAAAGGGTTCCTCAGCTTAGGGTGAATGTCTCAGATTTTTTATTGTTCACGACCACTTGGGCCATAGGCTAGCTATATAATAGGTGCACCCACTGACAAAAGACCGGACCAAATCCCATTTTTGCAAGGACGGCAAAAAGATAAGACCATTCAAGTGTGTCAAATGCCATAGTGGCATTGAAGGAGACTATGACTGCATCCTCACGTATGGTAGACGCCCTCCCCAGCACACCAAGCAACCTGCGTAGATTCAGGGCAGTGTTCCTTCTTGGCATAAACCCTGATTGGTCAGCATGTACCAGCTCCCCTATTACTTTGATTAGTCTATTGTTGAGTACTTTAGCTAGGATTTTAGGTTTCACATTTAGGAGGGAAATGGGGCGATAGGAGGCGCAGTCTGTTTTAGGCTTTCCGTCCTTATAAATTGTGACAATAGTGACGATTCTCCCATCTTGGAGTAGCGATCCTTGTTCAAGGCTATCTTCGTACATGGATTTTAAATATGGAGCTAATTTATCAGGACAGAGCTTGACAGTTCGATTTGGGTTCTGTTTGGGCCAAGAGCCTTGCTTGGGTGGAGCACTCGAATCGCCAGCGCTATTTCATCAGTGGTGAGAGGACTATCTATGTTCGGTCTGCCTCAGAGAGAGTGGTAAGGGAGATGTCTTTGATAAGTTCTGAGGAATCTGATTCCGTGTAGGGTGCCACCGATCTGTAGACTGTGTAAAAGTGGGTAGCAGAGTGGTTGGCTATTTCTTGGGGGTCTGTTATGGGGGGTCCGTCAGCTTCACTAAGTTCGGGTACGAGTCTACTGGTATGCTCTCTTTTGTCAAGCCAGGCAATTAGTTTTCCAGCTTTATCCCCCAGTCATAGATTCGGCCCAGTCTGTCCTGCCCCAATATCTTGGCAGGATTGGTGACCAGAGCCCGATATTAATCTTGGCACAGGCGGAGTGAGTGAATGGCTTCTGGAGTGGCGTCAGAGTTAACTTCTTGCTCAAGATGGTAAATCTCCTGTTCGGCATCAGAGATGTCTTTCAGCCTATCTTTTTTTGACCAACCCTATTAGGGAGAGGGCTTGGCCTTGAACTACGGTTTTAAAAGCTTCCCACAACACCTGAGGGGACTCAACGGTATGTTCATTTTCCAAGAAGTAGTTGTCTATAGCTTTATTCAGGTCTTTACGGATTTTGGGATTTTTAAGGTACCAGGGATTTATAGGGGCGATGCCCCCTACTTGCGTATGATCAAGGACACGGTGAACCCACAAGGGGAGTGGTCAGATATACCTCTGGCCAGATGTCGGATCTCATGAATATCCGGGACCTGTGGAGCCGGGACAATTATGTAGTCAAGACGGGAAAGGCTATTGTGTGCTCCGGCGTGAAAAGTGTGCTGAATCTTATCTGGGTTATAAGCCCTCCAACGTCCACTAAACCCATTGCATCCAAAAACTTGGAAAAAGAGTGGGCGGTCTGGGGTATTGTGCGAGGAGGGTGTCTGTCAAGCGAGCCCGACAAGACTGCATTGAAGTCACCGCCCAATATTAAGTGTCCGTCAAGCAATGCTAGCAGAATAGCACTGAGGTCAGCGATTTTTATTTTTGTTTAGCCATGCTGCACAGCAGCTACGCTGCTTTACAATGAGCTTAAAAACTTTAACAAATTGCCAGAGTCCATTTTTATTGTGTGGTCCAGGGCAGCAACATGGAGAGAGCTAATGGGGGGCAGTAGAAAGAGAGGGTGCGAGGTGGAAAAAAGCACCATGACTCAGTCCCATCATAGCCCTTTTTAGGTCTCGCCTAGGCAGTACGATGCTATAGGAGATGACCTTTAGAAATTGGTCAGCTCTTTTCAAGCACTCGTGCTTGTGCTAGCATCCACCTTGCGGGAGCGAGCAGCGGCGCGTGTGCTAATTGAAAGCAGATGGCCCGCGCGCCGCTGCTCGCTCCCGCAAGGTGGATGCCAGCACAAGCACGAGTGCTTGAAAAACTTGAATTAGCGCGGTCGCTTTCTCCACGCTAATTCAAAACAGATGGCACCTTGTGTGCAATTGTTAATTAGCGCATTTGCCGCGCTTGTGGTGCCGGGAGCGGCGTGTGACCAGCGCTTGTTTCAGATGGACACCGTCCGCCTCAGCCTGCCAGTTATCCTCACTCAAGGTATTGCCCCTCCAGATGGCTCACATGGAACTCCGCCCTCTTCTTCCTGATGCTGCTATGTCCAATTTCACGCTCACCATCTCCCCTGAAAGCTCCTCCTCCTTGTGCTGCCCAGCTCATCTCATTCAAGCTGGCATACCCTCCACAGACTGCAGCCGGTATTCTGCATCTGGCTTGCTTCGAGGTCTCGTTCTCCAATAATCACTTCTCCTTCCTATTCTCCTCCCTGCTCTAGCCCAACCTGCTCACTTTCTTGCAGTTTTTGCCTTACTCTGTCAGTGCCTTCTACTTTCTCCTTGTGGATACTTGTTCTTTCCGCATCAACTCTTCGCTACTTGTCTTCTCGTATCTGACCGTCCCATTTCTTCTAATCTGCTCCCATATACATTTGCTCCACTCTGTGTTCCACCTCTGTCTCTCTCTCGTCCCCTTTCACCGTTCGTTACCTGCCCCCCCCCCACCATCTACATACAGTGCACTTGCGCCTTACAATATTGTATGATAAAAACTGTACCGCCATCCCAGGAACGAATTTGGGCAAGACTTTGCTTGGGTAAATAACTTTGCTGACCTAAAATTGTGATATTTATCAGCCTTAAACAATTTCGGAGGAGGCACAAGGCGAGTTAGTTACAAAGGAACAGCTTGCTGTCTGTTACCTGAGTTTACTCAGGGTCAGTCCGGGATAACCAAAGATACAAGAAATCTAAAACAAAACCAATACAGCATAACATGGCTGCTGTGTGATGAAGTCTCCCATTAAGTTTTGTACTATTTGTCTGTTTTCTATGTCTCTTACCATGAGGTTGTAGAAAGCAAATCAACCAACATGCTTATTATGAAGCTTATAAAGGGACAAACCCAACCATTAGGTATCAAATTAAAATAAGCATTGGCATAGCCAATAGGTCCCGCCTTTGGGACCTTATAAGTGTTTAGCCATGCAACCGTTGATGTTGTTGCACCAAGGATATTGTGTTGCATAACTAAATACTTATAAGGTCCCGAAGGCGAGACCTATTGGCTATGCCAATGCTTGTTTTGTTTATTTTGGGGTGGGAGCTGAAATCTACACAAGGGAAGAAGAAGAGCAACAACACAGACAGCTGGAGGGGGCAAGCAACAACATAGGGAGCGGGAGGGGGCAAGCCACAACAAGTTGGGGGCCAGTAAAATGGAAGGGGAAGCAACATGAAGGGTGGGGGTGGCAGCCTAAAGCAACATAGTGGATGAATACACAAGGGGACTGCTAGAAAAGACACATACTCTAGTTGAGCGCTGAGACAAAAAGAAAAAAGAGAGTAGTGGAAGGACACAAGTACTTGGGCCATGCTCCACGGGAGGGACTCACAGAAGAAGCAAAAGTGAATGCTGTATACCTCAACTTAGGCAACGCAAGCAAATAAAAGAGACAACATTGCCAACCTTTGATATGCAAAGGGTAGCCTCTAAGCCTCCTATAAGTAAACAAAATGTCTCACAAGCAACAGGGCATGCGCTTATTTAGGTGAAACCTAAAATAGCAAAAAAATAGACGTGCTGTTCAGTGTTGGAGATAAAACTGATATTCATTTGGATGATATTACAAGACTGTTAGGAAATGCTGTATAATACATTATTATTGCCAAATTTATCATCAAACTGTGCATTCATTTTCAGGTAGGTATGTGGAGAAGCGCAATGAAGACTCCATCACTTATACATCATCATTGTGCCACTTGCATTTATATTTGACCATATATCTACTGTGTGCCTTAATAATATTAGCTTGTGGGAACATATAAATGCATTAATGAAACATAACCACTGAGAAACTGAAGCTTTATAAACGTGTGCACTAATGTTGAATTTAAACATGAAGATGTAATCTGTGGTCACATTGCCTCTACACCTTAGGTCACAGTTGCAACTATTCTGAAAGTCTTATTTGAAAATATAATTATGTATGCTTTTATTCATATTTGCATTTGATTCTTGAGTTACAGGTGCACAGATATAACTATGTATTTGTAGTACACATTTAAATGTTTAGTTATAGTTAACCTAACTAAAAGGCTGAAGTGGTTAGGGCAGTTGAGGTAGACATAACTTTATAGAACGTTTTCAGTGAGGGGGTGATTTTCACTTTTTGGGGTGATGTCTTCTTGCCTCTACCTCTGCCCTTCCTCTTACCAGAGTCTTCCCCCGTTGAGACAGCACTGTCTTCCTTCGTGGCCGCTCTCTGCTTACGTTGTTTTCCTGATATTTTGGCTTCAGAGATGGGAGGGGAGACACGTGGAGGAAAAATAGGCTTAGTGATATCGACGTTATTGGAGGTATACGCTACTCTTGCCCATAGAGTATTTCTATTATATTGGGGTGGTGAGGCTTCCACTATCGCTGTCTCACTTATCCCCCTTGTCTCCATACAGTTAAAGAAAACCTCCTCTGTGTGTGGCTTAGAGATTATTGTAGCCGTCTCAGTGAAGGGATGCACATTACCATTAGCGCCCCCAGACAAAAAAAAATGCCTCCTCTTACCTTCGTCTTCAACTTGCTTCTTCGCGGAGGATATAGAGCCGACCCCGGTTCCCTACATTTAAATGTTTAGTTATAGTTAACCTAACTAAAAGGCCTTGTGATTTTGAAATCTTCTTTGCTTGATCAGCATGTTCTTTCTTTGCAGGTGCATTCTCAAGGTTTCATTATCTAGAAAAAATGAGTTTTGTTGTCACTACTAGTTTCTTGATAGTAAGGTCTGAAAAAAGATATCTTGTCAAGAAACATGAGACCTAATGAGCAGATGAAGCCTCCTATGTATCGCGTGTCAGGAACAGTGGGTAGTTCAAGTTTGCAGTAAATGTCCAAATTCTGTGGGATGGGAAAGTTTGTTAATGTTGCAAATGCACAACATGAGGACTAAAGCGATGGGTTCCTGGTGGAGAGTGGGAAGAGATACGACTGTTGTTGAAGTCTATGTTGTTTTAATGAGCGTTTACACTGTTAGGAGTTAGAGCAGATTACTTTAGACTTTGAATGGTACAGAACTCCCTGCTTCCCTAACTCATGCAAATGTGAAGCCAGGCACGGCTGGCACAGATAAGGGCAGCAGGGCAGGGTGGGGAGGAAGTCGACAGACGACGGGATAGGTAAAATTAATTAAGAGAATAAAACCACTCACCTTGTGCTCTGTGCATCTCCGAATCGGCGAGCATAAGGAAAGTAGTTTTATTTAATTTTACATATCCTGTCTTCTGTCAACTCCCGCCCCCCCCCACTCTGCTCCACCCCTGCCCGACCTGCTGCTCTTACCTGTGCTGGCAGTGCCTGTGTGCAGCTTCATGCTAAATACTTATTCCAAATTCCGGAAGCCTTCTACTGGAGTCTTCACAAAGCTAATACTTTCTTGCACATCCGAATTCCCTTCAGATGCCACTCTACAAGCCTTCCTTATTCTAAACTATCTGGCACATGCATCAAAGCTTTTTGCGATCGCAAACTGTGCGATTCGCAAAAATTGGCCGTTTGTGATCGCAAAATTAGCTATTGTGATGCATCAAGGGTCAAGGCCCTCGCAATTTGAGAATTTGCAATTAATTGCGAGTTCTAAAATTGCGATTGCATTTAAGGAATCGCAAATTGAGATTCCTTAAATGCAATGCATTTAAGTAAAATGATTCGCAATTTCGCTAATAGGGTACGCAAATTACCATGAAGTTGAACTTCATGGTAATTTGCAAAAACTTTGAAAAATGCACTAAAGTGCATTTTTCTAAGTTCCATTTTACACACACACATGCCCTTGCATCGGCTTTTGTGATTCCTTAATTGCAATTCCTTAAAAATCGCAATTAATAAATCGCAAAAGCCAACAATGATGCATGTGCCTGTAAGAGCCTTGATTAGATGACTATAGAACTTGTTCATGTTTAGAAGAGAGAATCAGAGTTTCTTTAAGGAACACCTATTTCTAATTCTCAGTTTCTGTTCTGCTATGGCTGTGACTAATTTGTATCTTATCCTACTGAGCCTGAACCGATTGCGATATTTCAGCTTGCAAGCTATAATCTTGTACTTTTTAATATTCTCCTGACGTACGTATGTGTTGGATTGACTATTAATTTGAAATAAAAATATTTAACTACAATTACCAATTTTTGGTCCTCATTGTTGGGCCAAATGGGCTTCAACGAAAATTGATCTGTTTTATTATTGCTGATTCCCTCTGCATCTCAGTCAACTTAAAAAGATCCATCAGATGAAAGTCACGCTCCTGCTCGCTTTCATAGGTTACCAAGTTGTGAGCAATGAGAGATTGGTCCAGTCACCTGTCACAAAATGAGTTAACTAGATTTAGAGAATTTCACAAAATGGCTGACGATTATCAAAGCGAAGCAGGCACATGAGAGATTTTTCATGTCGAAAGGGAGCGATCTGTCAACACCTCCCTCCAGCTTCTTCCTGCAGTTTGTTCTTAGGTCCATGCACACCACAACTTCGCCTTGCTTTGTTGTATTTTTGCATTGTTAATGTTCACATTTGTTCGCAATTCGCCATGTGCCTTTCGTTTCTGTCTCACTCTCCTACCCTTCACTGTCTTGGCCTCTCCACTCTTCCTCTATTTCTGTGTCACTCTCTCCTGTCCCTTCACTGTCTTGACCTCTCCACTCTTCCTCAGTTTCCGCCTCACTCTCTCCTGCCCCTTCACTGTCTTGGCCTCTCCACTCTACCTCAGTTTCCGCCTCACTCTCTCCTGCCCCTTCACTGTCTTGGCCTCTCCACTCTTCCTCTATTTCTGTCTCACTCTCTCCTGCCCCTTCACTGTCTTGGCCTCTCCACTCTTCCTCTATTTCTGTCCCACTCACTCCTGCCCCATCACTGTCTTGGCCTCTCCACTCTTCCTCTATTTCTGTCTCACTCTCTCCTGCCCCTTCATTGTCTTGGCCTCTCCACTCTTCCTCTATTTCTGTCTCACTCTCTCCTGCCCCTTCCCTGTCTTGGCCTCTCCACTCTTCCTCTATTTCTGTCTCACTCTCTCCTGCCCCTTCTCTGTCTTGGCCTCTCCACTCTTCCTCTATTTCTGTCTCACTCTCTCCTGCCCCTTCACTGTCTTGGCCTCTCCACTCTTCCTCTATTTCTGTCTCACTCTCTCCTGCCTCTTCCCTGTCTTGGCCTCTCCACTCTTCCTCTGTTTCCGCCTCACTCTCTCCTGCCCCTTCACTGTCTTGGCCTCTCCACTCTTCCTCAGTTTCCGTCTCACTCTCTCCTGCCCCTTCACTGTCTTGACCTTTCCACTCTTCCTCTATTTCTGTCTCACACACCCACACTCCCTCACACACCCACACTCCCTCACCCCCTCACACACCCCCTTACACCCTCACACCCCCCTCACCCTCACACCCCCTCACCCCCCTCACCCTTACACCCCCTCACCCGCACACACCCTCACACACCCTCACTCACCCTCACACCCTCACACCCCTCACCCTCCCAACCCTCTCACCCTCACACACCATCACACCCTCGCCCTCACCCTCACACACCCTCACTCACCCTCACTCACTCACCCTCATACACCCTCATCAGCATAGCATAACAAAACATAGCATGGCATAATAAAAAAAGCATAGGATACACAACCTCTCACCCTCACCCTCGCTCTAACACACTCACCCTCACTCACCCTCACTCACCCACCCTCCCTCACACACCCACACCCCCTCACCCCCTCACACACCCCCTTACACCCTCACACCCCCCTCACCCTCACACCCCCCTCACCCTCACACCCCCTCACCCCCCTCACCCGCACACCCCCTCACCCGCACACACCCTCACACACCCTCACTCACCCTCACACCCTCACCCTCACACCCCTCACCCTCCCAACCCTCTCACCCTCACACACCATCACACCCTCGCCCTCACCCTCACACACCCTCACTCACCCTCACTCACTCACCCTCATACACCCTCATCAGCATAGCATAACAAAACATAGCATGGCATAATAAAAAAAGCATAGGATACACAACCTCTCACCCTCACCCTCGCTCTAACCCACTCACCCTCACACACTCACCCTCACTCACCCACCCACCCTCACCCACCCACCCTCACTCACCCACCCTCACTCACCCACCCTCCCTCACTCACCCACCCTCACCCACCCACCCTCACTCACCCTCACCAGCATAGCATAACAAAACATAGCATAGCATAACAAAACAAAGCATAGGATCGGAAAACATAGCATAGCATACCAAAGCATAGCATAACAAAACACAACAAAACATACCATAGCATGGAGACAACCACAAATCCGCCGACACCGCCGAGAGTCACACGTGTCCAGAGAAGCTCGCAGACATCATCGCCATTACCGCCGCCACCGCCAAGAGTCAAGGGGCATCGGACTCCGCGCCGCCGCTCCGGGAGACTTCAAATCCCGGCAGGCCTCGCGGCGGCGCGTGCTGAGTGACGCGGTAGCGCCCTGTGAGCGCCAAAACAACAGGATAAAGGAAGGAGAACCCCCGGGTCGCGGGACGCCCCGGGCAAAGGGCGGGCCCTCTACGGCCCTCATCGGCAGGAGGCGGCAGGGGCAGGGCCAGAAACTCTGCACGAGGCGCACGAGGCATACTACCGACCAAGTAAGACTGTTTTGTTGGTGATACATAGTCCCCTGTGTGTTTGAGGAGTCCTGGCTTTTTGGTACAATCATCATAATGTCTAAAAAGGGATCTGCACCACCAGCTAACACAATGGAAAATTATTTGGTGCAAACAGTGAAAAAAATTAACCTACAGAGGAGAGAATCCCTGGGATTGAGTCAGTCACCTGACCTACACTGTTTGTCCCCTTCTTTAACCCCCTCACCTGAGGACTCAGTGTCCCTTCAGACTTTCTCTGATGCTTGTTTCAACTGTCCCACCACGCAGGAATCCGGCACCTTAAATGATAATGTGTTGTCTGGTCCTGAGGTTCTTATAGTGGAGCTTGGAAATAAATCTGACAGTGATGTGGATCAGGAAATTCGTGCTGACCCTACAGATGAAGATATTTCTATCACTGAACAAACTTCTCGGTTAGACTCTGGGAAAATTAAAAACCCGCCGAGGCGGGGGGGACTAAGATCTGGGACCAGGAGGAAGAGGGTAAACACCCCAAAAGCAAACCATAAGGAAGTTGGAGGGGGAAGTGTTAAGCCTAATGTCAGCCATGATGAGGACTTGTTTGATGGAATTGCTGACTTAATAGATATGAAAATCAAATCCATTGTCAAACCATTACTTTCTAAAATTGACAAACTACAATCTGAAGTCAAAAAGCTGGGAGGGCAGTTGAACAAATTAACAGAGGGTGTTGATAATGTCATGATGTTGGTGTCAAACCTGGGTAATAATAGTAGAGAAGTTGATGATCAAGAGGGGGAGAATACAGTTGACGCATTAAACAATCCACCACCCCAGCTTCCTGATCCAAAAACTAGTGGTTCTAATACTAATAGAGGGGACGGTCCTTTAACGGTTGAGATACCCCCTGCACATGCTCAGCCAACTGACCCTCTTCAATTTATAGTTGAAGCTTCTCCTGTTGTTTTAGTACTGGCAAATGTACCACCCTTAGAAGCCGGTACTGAAGAATCCCCTTCCTCTCTGTCTAATAAAGCCTTGCAGTGGCTTACAACTAACATGAGATTAGCCCCAGGGGGGGGACAACAGCTGGCTCAAGAGATTAAAACCGCTAAAAGGGTTTCATGGCTAGGTAATCGCCCTAAAAAATTCAAGGGGGATTGCGTGGCAGTAAGCTTCTCACATTCAGGCGTGTTACCTAACATTCTCATTAACTTACTCCCACCCCAACGCAGGCAGGGTTCTGTTGTACCATTAACTTTGAAATTCTTTTATGGTGAGCAACAGAACGTTACCTACCCTAAAACACCAGCCTTTGGATGGGATTCTAATTCTGATTTAAACTATAGATGGGGCCGTGAACAACATCGTAATACTATAAATCAATCAGCACCCCAAGTTTATCAGAATCCTTTTGCTCAACCCCTCTTACTGTCTAATCGATTTGCACCCTTATCCTTTTTGGATCATAATGACTGACTCTTGTCAGAGCATTCTGGACAGACAGGGAATAGTGTGCCAGTACTCAGCATGCTTACTTGGAACATAGCAGGTATTAAGACTAAAGTAGGTAATGCAACATGGCTAAACTTTATATCTAAGTATGATATCATTGCTTTGCAGGAAACCTGGGAAACAAATAATAGTTTTTCTCTTGACGGCTACAGTTATTTTTGTATTCCTGCTGTGGCTAGCACAGCAGGAAGAGCGAAGGGAGGCCTGTTAAGCCTCTTTAAACTAGATATCAAAGGTAGCCTTAAGAAATGTGACTCAGGATCTGAGCAATGTCTTATTGTTGAATTGTCTCGTGTGGAATCTCCCAACATTTTGTTTATTAATTTTTATAATTCCAACGCTGCTGACTGTACATCACATAGTCTAGGTAGATTGGATGATTTTCTGTCAGTCTATAGCGAAGATGTTAATGCATTTGAAATCATCTTTTTAGGGGATTTTAATATACACCCTTGCTCACTTATGTGTGTTTGCGATGACACAGAATCCCCTCCTAATTGTGCATTGGTTCATCTTGAACATAATAACCAGGGGGGTTGTTTAGAGAACTTCCTCGCAAGATGGAACTTATACGAATCCAGTTGTGGGGAGGGGGGGTTAGGGCCCCTACTTTTAAGGGCTCAGACAATGGCTCTATTATCGATTATATTTTTATTTCTGCATGTTTTTTATTCAAAGTTTTAATGTATAGAACTGTGGTATCCGCCTTTAGTGATCATAATCCAGTTTCCATGGACCTAGTAGCGTCTGAACTTTTAGGGCGAAACCATGGTCCTTGTTATGAAGAAAGAAAACTTAAAGTTAAGGACCAGGGACGGAGACTGAAATGGGATAGTATAATCCCAGAACCCTTTGTTCAAGAAGTCCTTTTAGAGGCTGAGGAGGAGGTCGGAGTGTGTTTATCCAGTGACACTAATGATGGGGAAGGGATCCTTGCATTTAGTAGCATATGTAGCAAGATAAACGGCAGGCTCTCTGTGATTAGTAAACCCAAGTCGAAACCTCTTAAAAGATGGTTTGATCACAGATGCTCAAAAGCACATTCTGCATTGCTCAATGCTTTAAAAACCGTTCCAAAAGATCGTGACCTCATCAGTAATAGTAGAGCATTATACAAAAAGGCCATTGCAGAAAGGAAAAAACAGCTCAAAGATGAAGCCTGGATACAACTCACTGATCCAGCCATATTAAAAAATAGTGGAGAATTCTGGAGGATTGTCAACCAACCCCTACTCACAGGGGAGGATAACTCCCCCTTAGAAACTAATATCCCTGATGAGGGTTGGATTAAACACTTCAGAGACATCTATTCAGACCACTATAACGCTGAAAACAGGGCACAGGAAGCGAATATCATTCCAATAGGGAATCATTTGCACTTTGAAGTTGAGGAAGTATTATCTGCTACCCTGAATAAAAAGGCACCGGGACCAGATGGTGTTCCTGCTGATGCCTTTAAATGCTTCCCTAACTTCTGGTCAAGATTGCTTTGCAGGGTCTTTAATGCTTTAAACCGTGACAATATCCCCAAGTCATGGAAAACATCAATAATTATTCCTGTTTTTAAAAAAGGAAATAGGCAGGATCCTGCATGCTATAGGCCAATTTCACTGATAGATTCCTCAGTTAAGATTCTAGGGAGAGTCATATTAGTGAAATTGAACGAATGGGCCACTGAGAACAACATCTTGAGTAATGTGCAATATGGGTTTAGACCCAAAAGAAGTACCCTGGATCAGTGTCTTAATCTCCACCTGCTGATCGAGAAATACACTAGGGCTAAGGATGGGTCCATGTACCTTGGGTTCATGGACCTCTCCTCTGCGTTTGACATGGTCAACAGAACTAAGCTCTGGCTAAAATTACTTGACATGGGCCTGGATAGATCCATAGTTAATTTATTGGCTGACCTTCATTCTGGCCTTACCGCTAAAATTAGAGTATCCACGAATGGAAGGTGCACAGATGTTTTTGCGTCTGAAAAGGGAGTCAGACAGGGTTGTATACTGGCACCACTGTTGTTCACGTTATATGTGAACGCCCTGGAGCCTGCCCTCAGGGGCGTTACAAGCGACATCCCACGTGCAGGGGAACAGGGTATACCAGTTCTCCTTTACGCGGACGACACGGTTCTTCTTGCACGTACTGGGGTGGGGCTTCATCGACTCCTGGATGCTTTTGAATCCTTTATGGGCTCACTTGACCTGAAAATAAACGCGAAAAAATCACAGGTTATGCTCATGGGCATGGCCTCTAGGAGACCTTTTCATAAAACCTTTCTCTGTGGGCAGGAAAAGCTTGCACGCGTCTCCTCTTTTCCCTACCTGGGGATCACCTTTGACGAGAAAGGTAGCTGGGGTCCTCATGTTAAAAGCAGAGCAGCCATGCTGGCCAGGACATCTGCTGCCCTCCATGGGTTTTCTAAAAAACTGGGGGGCAGGCCAATTGCAGCTGTCAGTAAAATATACAAAGCTAAATGCATCTCAGTTGCATCATATGGTGGCTCATTGTGGGGACATAGGGGAGTGGAACCCATACAGACAATGGAAAATAAATTTTTTAGATCTGTTTTGGGTGTCCCACAGTCAACCCCGTCCTATACCGTTCATATGGAATTGGGGGAAGGCTACATCTCAGATCTGATTAGAATAGCACCTTTAATCGCCGGGCTTAGGATGTGGCTTAATACAGAAATTCCTCTAAATCATATCATAATGAGGGACTGTTTGACCCTAGATAACGTACACAGGATTAGGTGGTTGATGTATATTAAGGATAGTTTTTCGAGGTTGGGGAGGCCTGAACTTTACTCTGTTATTGACTCTATAACATCCAAAGACATTGTTTATACCAAAGTTGCAATGAAGGAGCTCCTATCCTTGGAGAGGGAAGAAACTGAGCTGAAGAAACCCTGTGTCAGGGCCAGTTTATTGTTGGCTATACCCAATGGTCCTGACAGTTACCTTAATGTGGTGACCCATCCCTACCACAGGTTTATTTTAACTCGTTTTCGATTTAATTTGATACATTTTAACTTGGGTTTTTATCCCGTTTGGAGTACCCCTGAAAAGGCACCGCCCTGTTCCTGCGATCATTTCTCTGAGCAAAGTACTATGCACTTTATAATGTTCTGTAGTTATTACAATGAAGCTCGGAGATTGTTTCTCGTACCTATACTCAAGGAAGCAGGATTCATTTTAGTCAGACCTGCTCTTATTTATTTGCAAATGTTACAAACTCCCAGGATTATGTTTCATGTGGCTAGCTTCCTGGTGAGAGCTATTAGAAGCAGGAATATCAGACTTAAAAACGCGTCTACCTCCCTTTGTAGTATAGACCAGCACACTAGTTAGTCTGTTTGCTGGTGACCTTTGGGTCAGCATTTTTAGAAAGCACTGTAACAGGGTTAGTAGTTGCCCGTTCTAAACATTCTGTTGGGGACATCCTTAGTATTTTTTAAACCGTTTTTTAAGCCTTCTTTGCACTTTAGCACCTTGCACTTTAGCACTTTGCACTTTGTATCAATCTTATAGTTATAAAATGTAACATGGTGCATGTTGGTTTTTTAACATGTTAATCCTAAATTGTTTTTTTAACTGTTCTTAACGTGTTCGTTGTCTGTAACTTTGTGTATATATTTGCCATTGTCTTTGTATGATATTAAGTTATCGCAATAAAGTATTTTGACTGACTGACACTCACCCTCATACACCCTCATCAGCATAGCATAACAAAACATAGCATGGCATATTAAAAAAAGCATAGGATACACAACCTCTCACCCTCACCCTCGCTATAACCCACTCACCCTCACACACTCACCCTCACTCACCCACCCACCCTCACCCACCCACCCTCACTCACCCACCCTCACTCACCCACCCTCCCTCACTCACCCACCCTCACCCACCCACCCTCACTCACCCTCACCAGCATAGCATAACAAAACATAGCATAGCATAACAAAACAAAGCATAGGATCGGAAAACATAGCATAGCATACCAAAGCATAGCATAACAAAACACAACAAAACATACCATAGCATAACAAAACATAGCATAACAAAACAAAGCATAGCAAAACAAAACATAGAATAGTATAACAAAGCATAGCATAGCAAAACAAAACATAGCAAAAGACAACAAAGCATAGCATAACAAAACATAGCATAACAAAACATAGCATAACAAAACATAGCAAAACAAAACATAGCAAAACACAACAAACCATAGCATATATAACAAAGCATAGCATAGCATAGCATAACAAAACACAACAAAGCATAGCATAGCATAACATAGCATAGCATAACAAAACAAAGCTTAGCATAGCATAACAAAACATAGCATAACAAAACATAGCATAACTAAACATAGCATAACAAAACATAGCATAACAAAACAAAGCATAGCATAATTAAACACAACAAAACATAGCATAACAAAATATAGCATAGCATAACATTGTTATTTGTAATATCAATACATGTAAGTCACGTAAATACAACACATATTGCATTACAAATGCTATAGGTGTCACATTTGCGAAAGTTATAACTATTGGCATGGTAAATGACAAAGCTATTCATTTCGCTATTTTCAAAAACAAAACCTAAATTAAAAAGTTGTCATTTACAAGACCAATAGCTCAAACTTTCCTAATACGAGACCTATTGCAATGCAAATGCTTGTTTTTTGTTACTGGGGGCTGGTTTTGCAGCGGTTCTGCAATATCAGGCCCTACTACCAGAAGCAGCAGTGCTTCACATTTGCAGCTCCACCGGCCCACCTTGGGGGGAGGGCTGGTCCTACAAACATGCCAGGGCTGTTTTGGGTTCTCAGTCAAGCCCTGTCCGCACTGCGGAGGAACGAATGTTTGTATGAACTACTAAAAATTGCAGTGTGATGCTGTGTGGCAGTGGGAAAGAATCGCCAGCAACAAAGGTACGGCTATGGCTGGTCCTCTTTGTAGCGCTCTAGTGTTTCGCGGGTCTCGGCTGAGACCCGGAAACACATCCACACATTGTAGCACCTTCTGGCCAGGCGTGGCCAGAAGGCTTTAAATAAAGGGACCGGGGTCGCTCGTGACTTCCGGTCCGTACCTGCCAAGCTGAGTGAAGTGTCCCCTCCTTGTGTGTGTGTGACCGGTGGTCCGTGGCCCGTGAGTCTGGTGGGCCACGAACAGTTAACGTCCCTACACTGGCGACGAGGATGGGCACTGGTGTGGTGAGCCCGTGAGCCCTGCGGCGGAGCAGCGCGTCTGGAAGCGCGTCGCGCCTACCTGCTTCGTGACGACCTGCGGAGGCAGAGGAAGTGAAGGCGGCGCGGAACTGGGCCGGTAAGCAGCGTGTGAGGAGCTGCATCAGGGACCGGCGCTGTCTGTGGGGAACGAGTCGGGCCTGGGAAGGCTTTCGGCGGCCTCGTGTGGTTCGCGCATGCGCAGTGGAGTCACCCTGTGCGCATACTGGGCCTAGGACGGCCTGCGTCTGCATCGTGCGAGGCGCGCATGCGCAGAAGTGACGGCTGGAGCGGCCCGGCGCCTGTGTGGCGCGAAAACGTCCCTGAAGGCCGCGAGTGCGGCGTGTGTCCTCACGGAGAGGACTGGAGGTTCTACATCGCTGGGGGAAGCCCGGCTGAGCAGGGAATGGACAATAAATCAAGCCTTGGCGCATCCAATCGACTAGAAAAATATTAAATGACATTTTGAAAAAAAAAAAAAGAAAAATATATTTTTCATCAAGCCTTGGCACATCCAATCCGGATATCACTAAATAACATTTTGTCAAAAGTATCAACTGCATTAGGGCCAACAAAGGACAAGTAGTAAACAGGGAGCAAGGCTATACGTAGAAGACAGTCTTACCAGGAGGGGAGTACGTCACCTGTCAAACACTAACATGTCAGGACAAGAAGGGGGAGCGACAGGGGGAACACCACAGGCTGCGCAACCGGCAGCAGTGGCAGGAACAGTGGCACAGCAAGCTGTGGGGACAGTCGTCCAACATTCCCCACACTCACAAATCAACCCCTTGCCGCCATTTAGTGCCCACATTGAGCCAAATACCGCTGCACCGAGATGGGCGATGTGGCTGCGCCGCCTGAACAATTACTTCACGGCGACGCGTGAGAAGGACGAGGAGGTGAAACGCTCCCTTTTGCTGCATTTTGGAGGAGATGAACTCCACAAGTTGTTCACGCATCTACCAAATACAGGAGCAGAAACAGACTACAACGCAGCGGTACAAGCGCTGAATGACCATTTCGACCCCCAGTTAAATCCCCATTACGAACGATTCAAATTTAGACAGTCCAAACAGCGAGAAGGTGAGACCATGGACGCGTTCCATGCAAGACTCAGGGAGATGATAAGCACCTGCCCGGACGACGATCAAACGAAGGAAGTGACGGCGCAACTGATCCAGGGCTGTAGAAGTAAGCATTTGAGGACACTAATTTTGCGACAGTCGCGCATTACGCTGGACGAAATTCTGATGCTCGCCAGGTCGCACGAACTGTCTGATGCTCGTGCCACCGCGATGGAGGAAGCCATAAACCCATCCACCAGCCATGAAGTGACGGTGAAGACAGAAAGAGTGGACGCGATGAAAAGCAGCAACAACAGGGGCAGAGGAAGATGGCCTACCCGAACGCAGCGACAAGCCCCGTGTGGAGCATGCGGATATGAGGAACACAGTCAAAATGGCTGTCCGGCACGTGGTAAGGCATGCGCCAAGTGTGGCGGAATGAACCATTTCGCAAGCGTCTGCAGAGGGGGCGCCAGAGGAACGTTCAGAGGTCGGGAATCGGCAGGGAAGAAAACTCCAAACAGGGCAGTCAGACAACTGACGCTAGATGATACCCGTGAGAAATCGGCTGCAACGGGCAACAGACCACAGCCCCGACATCCCCAATACCCAGATGAATCGTCAACGGATGAAGACGATGAGTGTTATTATGTCTCATTTGTCAGCGAGTTGAAGAGAAGACGGAGACCACAACCCAAGTGCGAAATACAGATCGATGGATCAACAGTAACAGGTGTCATAGACACCGGGGCAACGATCAATGTGATGGGGTGTCAGCACTACAACGCTTTGAGACCAAGACCGGAACTACTGCCATCGAAAGCACGCATCCTCACATATGGGAGCACGAAACCCTTACCCCTCAAAGGAAGGATGACTGTGCAAGTAAGAGCAGAGGGACAGGAGATCACTACTACGTTTCACGTAATAGATCGAGAAGCGGATCTACTCATAGGAAGCCATACCGCCGAAGACCTCAAATTGATAGCATTTGCAAACATAGTGAAGGCGCTACACACCGAAGAGCTCCTACAAAGATTCCCCTCGCTATTCAACGGTCTGGGCACCATCAAACGACCGCCTGTCAGGCTACACATAGACAAAGCAATACAACCGGTGGCTCTGCGCCATAGGAGGATTCCATTCCACCTGCGGTCGGCGGTGGAGCAGGAGCTGAAAAACCTTGAAGAACAAGGCGTGATTGAAAAAGTAACGGGGCCAACCCCGTGGGTATCACCTATGGTAATTGCACAGAAGCCCCGACAACCTGGTAAAATCCGGATCTGCATAGACATGAGGATGCCGAATAGAGCAATAAAACGAGAGAGACATCTCACGCCTACAGTGGATGACATTTTGACCGATTTAAATGGAGCCCAATGGTTTTCTAAATTAGATCTTAATGCGGGATATCATCAGCTCCGGCTGGCAGAAGAGAGTCGGTACATCACGACATTCTCTACACACTTGGGGCTGCGACGTTACAAAAGACTCAACTTTGGAATAACATCAGCAACTGAGATCTTTCAGAACACCATTAGAGAGATCCTGTCTGGGTTGAGCGGAGTATTGAACATAAGTGATGATATCCTGATACATGCGAAGTCGAGTGAGGAGCATCATAAACGACTAAAATTGACACTCCGAAGGTTAGCGGAATATGGAATCACTTTGAACAAAGAGAAATGCCAGTTCTTCAAAAGGTCAATTGAGTTTTTTGGTTATGTCTTCGATGCGGAAGGTGTCAAGGTGGACCCCAGGAAGTCGTCAGCAATCAAAAACGCCCCCGCTCCAATGACGGCGTCAGAGGTGAGGAGTTTCATGGGGATGGCGCAATACTGTGCCAGGTTCATTCCGCAATTAGCCACAATTGCTGAACCGCTAAGAAACCTGACGAAGACAGAAACGGCGTGGAGATGGTCGAGAGTAGAGGCGGAAGCGTTCGAGAAAGTCAAGAAAGCATTACTAGACAGCACGACAATGGCCTACTTCGACGTTGCCAGGGCAACAGAAATTTTGGTGGACGCCAGCCCCGTAGGGTTGGGCGCACTCCTCACCCAAGAATCAGAACCGGGGGTGTGGGTCCCGTTGGCTTTTGCAAGCAAGGCCCTCACGGCAACCGAAGCAAGATACTCTCAGATAGAGAGAGAGGCGTTAGCAGTTAAGTGGGCCTGCAATCATTTTCATCTCTACATTGCTGGACAGCCCTTCAGGATGGTCACCGATCATCAACCACTCCTATCGTTATTCAGAGGGACCGCTCCACACCCACCGCCACGGATTGAGAGATGGGCCATTCAAACGCAACATTACCAAATGGAGCTGGTGTATCGTCCTGGAGCCAAAAACCCGGCTGACTTTCTGTCGCGACATCCCTCTGAGAAGGAAGAAAATGGGAATGAACAGGAATCGCAGACGGAAGAGTTTGTAGACATGATATCACAGCTAGCATGTCCCCGTGCACTGGTGTCCGAAGATATTGTGAGTCAATATGAGCATGACGCCACGATGGTGAGAGTGGCAGCGGCCCTAGACTCAGGATCCTGGGAGAGTTTCCTGCGCAACGTAAGCGACTGGAGTGAAACTGACCGAAATCGACTGTCTCAAATTTGGCGAGTGCACAACGAACTGAGCAAAGCCAGCAATGGACTAATCCTAAGAGGGTCGCGGATAGTCATCCCAGTGACACTCCAAGACCAAGCAACCCTGCTAGCACATGAGGGACACCAAGGGACCAGAAGAATGAAGGCGAGAATGAGGGAAAAGGTATGGTTCCCTTACATGGACGAAAAGGTAGACAGCGTGGTAAAAAACTGCCGAGCGTGTCAGCTCACGAGCACACCAGAGTCGCCAGCCCCGGTCATCACGGAGGAGCCATCACCATCTCCATGGAGCTGGATCAGCCTAGACTTTGGTAGTTTCCCGGATGGGAGAGTGACAGTAGTGATGGTGGACAGTTACACCAAGTACCCCGTGGTGGAGCTGGCTGCATCCACCAGTTTCGCAAACATCCACCCGCTGCTTAGTAAAACTTTCGCGCTGTTTGGCATTCCCCGAAGAATCAAAACGGACAATGGCCCGCCATTCCAAGGAGCTGAGTTCAAGGAATTTGTAAAGGAACTGGGAATAAAACATCACAGAATCACTCCGCA
This sequence comes from Lissotriton vulgaris, assembly GCF_964263255.1. Taxonomy (NCBI): domain Eukaryota; kingdom Metazoa; phylum Chordata; class Amphibia; order Caudata; family Salamandridae; genus Lissotriton; species Lissotriton vulgaris. The sequence goes on along the minus strand of NC_141693.1, from coordinate 1,057,839,893 downwards.
ATGGCCACAGGCGAATGGGGAGGCCGAGCGTTTTATGAGGACAGTCAACAAAACCCTACGAATCGCCATGGTCGAGGGCAAGGACCCCGAATTAGCACTGCAACTGTTTCTGCGAGAATATAGGAGCACCCCACATAGCACAACCCAAAGGTCCCCGTGGTCATTGATGTTTGCCGGACCAAGGAGGGATCGACTGCCCATGGCGGACAATTGGAAAGTGGCGCCATACCGACCGGCGGCCACCCAAGAACGACGGCGACAGACCAATGCAAGGGCCAGTTACCGGAGGAGGGCTCAAGACAAAGAGCTCTGCCCAGGGGACACGGCGCTGATGCGAGCCAGAAGACCGGGAGGCAAGTTCCGTACACCCTACGAGGTTGACCCGTGGGTCATCAAGACGACAAAGGGTACGGCCGTGACAGCACAGAGAAATGACGAAGTAGTAACCAGAAATATATCTTGGTTCAAGCGCATCCCAGCGAGCCAGGACACCCGACAAGATGGTGAGACACAGGAAACGGAGAGGTCGGAGCAAGATAACGGCAACATCCACGCAACGGACAGCGAGAGAGCACCTGAACCGATGAGAGGAACACAGCCTGGGTCACAAGCAACCAGGGGAGGTGAGAGTTACCATCTAAGACCCAACCCTAGACCCAGTGTAAAGCTTGCGGATTTTGTGTGTTGACTCTTGACAGTCCTGTCCCAAGAATAAACAAGGGACCAAGTTGGAATGGGATGTAGCGCTCTAGTGTTTCGCGGGTCTCGGCTGAGACCCGGAAACACATCCACACATTGTAGCACCTTCTGCCAGGCGTGGCCAGAAGGCTTTAAATAAAGGGACCGGGGTCGCTCGTGACTTCCGGTCCGTACCTGCCAAGCTGAGTGAAGTGTCCCCTCCTTGTGTGTGTGTGACCGGTGGTCCGTGGCCCGTGAGTCTGGTGGGCCACGAACAGTTAACGTCCCTACACTCTTCTTTAAATTGCTGATTTGCATACAAATCACAACACTGAAGTGCAGTAGCGCTCGACTACACAGGATAAAAGGAGTATTCACACTCGGGCATATGTAATTTATCACACACGGTGCCATGAAGAGGTCACATGAAGGTGACTTGGAGCTATTGATTTGCTCCTCTGATGCGATTACACTGTCCTTTTGCCACTGCACTGCCCCCAGTAAGTCACCTTTCGGTTCGTGTTTGTACATTGCGAGTTCCTATCAGCCGGTGTTCACGAGGTCTCCAAAGGTCGAAGGACAATTACTTCACAGTCTAGAGAGCAGTCAGGCGCGGAATAATTTATGAGGAACGCAAGTCTCCAGAGGGAGCCATCTTTAATTGCTCGCAGGCAGGCAGAGGAGACGGCGCGCGGCAGCCCATGCGAGCAGCTCGGATGTAAAATATGGCCTTATTTCTAGTAAAGTGGTGATTTATAAGAGTACGTTTTTTTGATACCTCGCTTTTTATTTCAGCCTGTATTTATGCCTCTCATCTCAATGAAAACCCCTTTTTCTCTATCCACCCCCTTTCACATTTATTTATCAAGGGGGATATTAGACGCTTTTTTATATATTTTTCATCAAGCTCTCTTTATCACCAAGTAAAACTAAAGCAACCATGTGCAGATTCAACGAGTTCGTCCCACATTAATTTTCCGGGTTTACTTATAAAAAAATAGGTCAAAATCTGTTTTTCGCGTTCTATGACTTATGAGTGCTTATCGCATGCAGAAAATATTTGCTCATTCGTTTCCATGGTGCATTCTGTTGTTACCTATTCCCCACACCCTTCATCCCCACCCACCTTTGTTCGTCCTTCCTTTCTCTTGAGTACCCCAAAGTATCTGCAGGTTCTACATCTCCTTTACATTCAGCGATCCACCCGATGCCACCTTATATAATGAATCAATGCGTCTTTCAGAGGCACATTCATTTGTTGATGAACACCAGAATCTACGCACGCTGAGTCAAAGGCGAGGATGTGCCGTGAAGGGAAGAGAGGTTATTAAACATTAACGATCCGTGTCTGGAAATATCTGTGCAATTAGCGTCTGTCTGACACAAAACCTGCTTTAATGAGTGGTTGTTGGGTGGGCTGCGAGTTCAGGCCTCTTAGCTTTGAGAAGGGAAAGATATCATGAAAAGTTCATTTCCTTAGATGCAAATGTCCACTCTCTCTTTTTCCTGACTGCAGAGAAGTCATCTGTAAGCTGTAGTTGATTAAATCATTTAGTTGTGGCTTAATACATGATATTTGCAGGATCCACGCTACCTCTTTTGAAGACACAAGACAAAGGACTTCTTTTAGCATTGTAGAATTGTATGTTTTGCTATAGAGGTGCGCAAGGTCAGGCATAATGAAGGGAGTTTGGATGTGCTGTGCTATTGTGGCAATCGCTGTTTTCGTAGGCGAGGTAATTAAAGGGCTCCTGGCCTGCCAGGACCTATTTGAAGCCAGCTCACTGCAGTGACTGACTTTGTATATGCCACTGCATTACTAGACTGGGGTATATCATTTTTTTTGATAATCAACTTTATTAGTTTTATAAAAAAAAAAAAAGAAAAATTCATTGCTTGCAGTTCATTAAGCATTAAAGGGAACATGCCAGGGTGCATTAGTGGCAAAGAAGGCGGTCCGACAGAGTAGAACACAGCAGGTTGTAGGGTGGTTACAATGTGACATAGATTAAAAGGAAGACAGATCATCATGCTGGCATCATATTAAACCATTTTCCCCACACTCTGTTAAATAAATCAGGACATCCCCGTGCCTCGAATAGGGCCTCCTCCTGGATCCCACACCAGTCCTCTCCCCTCCGCCATCTCTGCCTCGTAGGGGCCTTGGCTTGTGACCAAAGCGCTGCTATGTCCCTTTTGGCCATCGCCACCGCTGTCCCTAAGAGACGTTTAAGAGACGTTTGTCCATCCTGGAGCCATCCAGGCCAGCAAAGACCCCCAACAGCATACGCAGTGGATCGTGTGGAACCTCCCATCCCAAGGCCTGCGTAAGCCCGAGCTCCACCCCCCTCCAAAACGGCGCCAGCGTTGGACAACTCCACACCATGTGATAGAAGACGGCAGGGGTTGATGTCCCTTAATATTTTTTTTTTTAAACCTTTATTCGCAACAAGTAGTGGAAGACAAGCATGAGATCATCAATGACGTACATACTAAGCATACAAAGATTCAGGTGTAGTGTAGTGCAGCGGTATACATAAAGTGTCCAGGTGTCACAACCAGAAGGGGGCGGCACAGAGGGCAGAAATGAAGTCATGGCAACAGCATTGGCTTGTGACGTACCACATCATTACAGAGCATATAAACATGTCAATAATACGAATAACAAGCAAATAGCTTCCCAAAGAGGAGAGTAGCGGCAGGGCCGCGAGTAAATATTTCAGTGCAGTAGTCTCTGAGGTAAGGCAGTATAAGCAGCACCACAAGAAAGAGGGCCGTAAAGCCCCGCTCCCCTGCCGATGAACATAGTATACTCCCTTTATCGAACCAAGCAGAAGTGCAAATAGAGGGACTCTTACATCGTGTAGACTGGACATATGGCAGAGAAGCGTGTCATTCCCACAAATGCAGCCCCATTAACCCACCCCAACCCGATCAGCACTGTCCGAGCCAGAATCCTGCACAGCCCTGGTAAGGAGGTACACCTGCAATGGGCTCCAAAAGTCTCTGGGCCTGCAGCGCACAGGCATCATCTCTGCGTAAACATTATGCTGGTCCTGACAATAAACGACATCTTTCAACCAGTCCTCGAACTGCGGTATCCTGCCCCTTCCCCAGCAACAGGCCACACGCCTCTTTGCCAGCAGCAAAGCTACATCCACAAATCTACGATACAACGCTGGCACCGCCTTGGTACAACCCAACAACAGGACCAAAGGGTCAAGGGGCACTCCATTGTCGGTCATAATCTGGAGAGCTTCATGGACTAGTCCCCAGTACTTCGAGACCACCCCACACTCCCACGCCAAATGAAGAAAATTGGCACCTGGCATATGACATCGAGCACACCTGTCATCCTCCGCTAACCGGAACCTGAGCTTCCTAGCCGGGGTGTAGTAAAAACGCTGTATGAACTTGTAGTGTATGATCTTTAGGTGGCAGCTAGAGGAGATGTTGGAGGTCACACCACAACAATACTTCCATTGGTCATCAGAAATGGAAATGCCAAGCTCAGCATCCCACTGGGCCCGCGCTCGGCCAGGCGAGACAGCACGTTGTTTCCTGATGGCACTATACAATCTAGACACCAAGTGACGCCCATCAGAAAGTAGCAGCACATGAAGCGGCAGGGTCACACCCGGCTCCATAGGGAATTCAGGTAACAGCGATCTCAGGCCCTGCCGCAGCCGGACATAATAAAACATTTCAAGCGGGGAGTACGCCCCATCCCCGAAGAACTGTTCCAGGGTGCGGAAGACGCCCTCACGAAACAGGTCGCCCCATGTACGTACCGCAAGACGACTGCACAGGCGTTGGAACCCAGTTTCCTTCAAAAGAGACAGATCAGGGTGATATATCAAAGGCAACGCAGGCGAGTAGAGAAACGCAATATCCAGCACCTTTGCGATACGCTTCCATGCATCAACAGTGCAGGTAACCGTCGTTCGGTGTGTGTCAATGTCCCCAACATTACCCAGGACCATGCCCTCCAATGGGAGAGGATGGGCAACCCACTGTTCAGCGGCCACCTGAGGCATAAACGGTGTGGGGCGCATCCAATGGTAGGCGTAGTGCGCTTGAGCGCTGATGTAATACAATTCAAACTCAGGGACATCGAAGCCCCCGTCGACATACGGCAGCGTCAGTGTAGCCCACGCCACTCGTGACTGTTTGCCCCCCCAGAACAGCCGCAGCAACTCTGAGCGGAGACGTGTGAAAAAATAAGCCCCAGGATAATACGGAATGTTTTGAAACAAATATAAGAAGCGAGGCAACACCACCATTTTAATGAGAGACGCTCTACCCGCCATAGACAATGGTAAAGACATCCACCTCGTGACGCTATCTGCCAACTTAGTTATGGCCACACCGTAATTAAGCCGTAGCGTCTCCTCCCTGTGCAACGACACAACAATACCCAGATATCGCAGTTCCGAGTCACACCACTCCAGGGGGTAGTCAAGTGGGAAACGATGAACCGCTGCAGTGAGTGGAAAGAATTGGGATTTTTGCCAATTGATATGAACCCCAGATATACCGCCAAAGACAACAAACTCGCGTAGCAACGCATTAAGATTCGACTGCGGGTCCTTCACATAAAGGGTAACATCATCAGCATACAGGGATATGCCAATCTGTCGCTGAAGACAATTAAACGCGCTCTGTTGATGCAATTGCCGAATTCTACATGCAAGAGGCTCTATAGCAATGGCGAACAATAGGGGAGAGAGTGGACACCCCTGCCTGGTCCCTCTCGTGATCGGGAAAGGAGGGGACAACACACCATTCACAACCACCCTGGCCATAGGGTCAGTGTAGAGTAATTTAACCCAGGAGATAAATATTCTGGGAAAGCCCATCCTGCACAGAACGTCTATCAAATAACCCCATTCCACCGAGTCAAACGCTTTTGTCGCGTCAAGAAAAACAGCAGCCACCGGGAGCTCAGGGGAGATGGTCGGAATCAAGGAGAATAAAGTACGGAGATTATGGGACGTCGCCCGTCCAGGCACAAACCCCGACTGGTCAGGCAGCACTATTACGGGCATAAGTTCGGAGAGGCGCATCGCCAACACCTTGGCCAGAATTTTAACATCGCAGTTGAGCAATGAAAGAGGTCTATAGGAACCCACGTCAAGGGGATCCTTTCCGGGTTTGAGTAAAGAGGTGATAGCAACTTCTCTCATAGACCCTGGCAGGCGCCCCACCTCAAGGGATTCCTCAAATACCTCCCGTAATACCGGAGCCATAATATCAACGTAACATTTATAAAATTCGGCAGGGAGACCATCAAGGCCCGTAGCCTTGCCATTATTAAGAGACATGATGGCATTCCTGATCTCATCGACCTCCAGGGGCCTACCCAGAAAAGCCCTATGATCATCAGAGAGCCAGCAAAGCGACAACTCATCCAAAAACCCCCCATACCTCACATCTCCTGAGTGCTGGGAAGTGTATAAGTGTGTGTAGTGTTGCAGAAACGTGTCCTGGATAGCCGTAGTGTTCGTACAGCGCGTGCCATCAGCCAAGACCAGTTCCAGGACATCCGAGCTATGCCTCTGGTGCCTCGTAAGAGCAGCCAGTACCTTCCCCGGTCTCTCACCCTCACAATACCGTCTAGCCATCCAGTATTTTCCCCGATGCTTCGCTTCCCTGGCCGCTTCTTCCTCGTATTCCGAAAGTTTACCTCTAAACTGGTGCATGAGATCAGGGTCAGAGCCAGCAAGCAGTTCACGCTCCAGGCGTCGCAGATCGGCTTCTAAGTCAGCAAGTGTGCGAACAATAGTCCTGAGTACCCCACAACTCTTGGAGATTGTGACCCCCCGGATCGTAACTTTGAATGCCTCCCATATCACCTCCACACTGTCCACAGACCCCCTATTCCTTGGAAAGAAAGCCTCTATTTCCTCGCCTAGCTCTGCCTTAAAGTTGGGGTCCAGAAGGGCCGATGGGAAGAGCCTCCAGGGCGGGCGCGGTCGGTGCAATCCGGGCACCGATACTACAACCCGAACCGGACAGTGGTCAGAGTACGTCCTGGGGAGGTGTGTCACCCCATGCAATCCAGCCACCAGTCCTCTGGAAAGAAAGACATAATCCAGCCTCGCCCAGGTACGGGCCTGAGTCGTGAAATGCGTGCCCTCCTTAACAGTGGGGTGTACATAACGCCAGCTGTCTACCAGCCCCGCCTCTTCCACAATACCCCGCATGACATCCCTAGCCTGTATGTTGTACTGAAGGCTCCCCTCCGATCTATCCTCAAGAGCCCTCATCGCCAGATTAAAATCCCCTCCCCACACAATATGGGAAGCATCCACAGCAAGTACATGACCCCACAGTGCAAGAAAAAAAGCAGGAGTATCAACATTCGGTGCATAACAATTCACAAAAAGCACAGTGATTAGCCCAATCCTCCCCCACAACAGTACATATCTCCCGTCAGAGTCCAAGTGTGATCCCAACTCCTGGAAGGCAAGTGATTTGTTAATCAATATGGCAACCCCCCTTGCATAAGAGGAGTACGATGAGAACTTCCTCACAGTGGCCCACCTCCCTCCAAACGCATGTGCCGGAGACCGGCGCAGATGTGTTTCCTGAAGAAGCGCCACCTGTATGGCATGTCGGTCCAGATACTGCAGCACATTCCGACATTTCCTGGCATCATTGAGCCCCCGTACATTCCAAGAAAGAATCGATATCCTATCCAACACTTCGACCGACATTACTCAGAAGGAACACGTGCCAAGGAACCCCGCAACCCCACAACAGGCACACCACACGAGCCAGAGCAGTAGGCCGTAGCCGCCACACATTCACTCCACCTAGCTACACGAAAATCACAACCATCCACGCCGTCTTCCAAACCCAAAACCAACCCCCCCCACCCAGAACCAAACAGAGCACAACCGTGCAACAGGCACACAGCGCCGCATGAGAGCATTCCGACCGCAGCACAGCCAGCAAGGGAATGCAAAAGTACCAAAGTGTCCCTACCTCCCACCACCCACCTGACCAACCCCAACCAGTCAGGACCCTCTTCCACCCCCCCTCCCCACATCCCAGGCAACCATCCATTCATCCAGAAAAACAGTCGCACAACAAGGTAAAGTGTAAACATAGAAGGGGAATTCCCGTGGGGGGTGCCCACCAGAGGTGCACTTCACCACCCTCTCACACTCTGCCGCCCTTCCAGCCGATTAGGCAAAGATTCGAGGAAGGCACAGTGCTGGGGTGGGTGCCCGGAGCAAAAATAGAGAAAAACCCCAACCATCGCCGTCCCAATAGACACAACATTCAGCCTCTCGGAGAGGTCCGGAGGTCCACCCATCCGCCCACAATAGCACACATCTGTGGAAAGACAGCCGTCAGCGGCAGGTGTAGCAGTATCAATGTGAAATGTTCAATACAGTCATCATGCCAACAAAAAACCTGATCAGGAGTCCTCCTCCTCTCCCGCCGATTGGCGATCATTCTGTCCCAGTCCATCCTGGCGGTCAGCAGCACGCCGCTCCCTCTTCAGCTGCCTCACAAAGTCTTCCGCCTGCTGCGGATTGGTGAAAAAAGTCTGCTTCGCCTGATGAGTGATCCTTAGCTTTGCAGGGTAGAGCAGGGCGTAGTCCACCTGGAGGTCCCTAAGCTTCTTCTTAACCGCAAAAAATTTACGCCGTTGGTCCTGCACCATCGGAGTGAAGTCCGGGTATATGGTGAAGTTGACCCCCTCAAAGGAGAGGGAGCGGGAAGTGCGAGCCGCCCGAAGAGCTGCATCACGATCCCGATAGTTCAGGAGGCGAGCAATGATAGGGCGCGGGGGTGCACCGGTGGCCGGACGCGGCCCGAGCGAACGGTGTGCCCGTTCCACAATAAATTGGGTAGAAAATGCTTCCGCTCCAACTGCCCCAACCAAGAGCCTCTCCACATAAGTCTCCATCTTTCCAACATTCGTCGTCTCCGGCACACCCACTACGCGAATGTTGTTGCGCCGACTTCTCGCCTCCAACTCCTCATTCTTGGCGGCTATCACACGTAGGATATTGTCCATCCTCGCCAGTTGAGTGGTATGAGTGGCCGCAGTGTCATCGTGATCCGATATGCGCTGTTCCGCCGTAGTCAGGCGTTCCTCATGGACATCAAGTTTTTGCACCACTGCGTCCATGCGCGATGATAGTTTGTCCACTTTGTCCACAATGGTAGCGAACCCTTGACGCATCTCTAGCATCAGTTGCTGAAAATCCGGGGCAGCGGGCTGCGGATTGGCATCAGCAGTGGGTGGGGGGGGGGAGCGGGAGCTCCCAGCCTCCTGTGCCAAGCGGGCGCCTCTCCTAGAGGCCGCAGAATCAAAGGAGAGTTTAGGCTGCTTATTGTCCGGCTTGCCCATGGTCACGAACACACAGTCAGTCCCGGTCACCAAAGTAAGTGCAGGCGCGGGGGTCCCTGGGTACAAGTCCCCCGTACACCAGTCAATGGGGCAGGTAGCAGAACACGACCAGGAGTGGAGCGCAGCAGTAGAGCGGAGACGCAGTTTCACCAGCAGATTCCAATGGTCACACCACAGTGCTGCGTCCAGGAAGGCAGGGGGCAAACACAGTAATATCAAGCAAGGGGGGGTGGAGAGGAGACAGCCGCGGTCTGCCACAGCACAGCAGAGTCAAGTGAAGGTAGCGCTGCTTACCGGGTGCAATGATTCGGTAGAAGAAGAGATGTCTCACCGTAGCTGGGTTATGCCACCCAGGCCTCTATCAACAATATAGGCAGCAGAAGGCAAGGGCGTGAAGAAGAGCAGGCCAGCAGCACAGCTCAGGGGCCCGTCCCCAGCTCCAAATAGTATAGTGCCAATATCGCCGAAATGCAGCCAATTTCAGGTAGTGCAGCCCCTCCGGTCACCGGTCAAGCACCCAGGGGCGGCAGGCAGGTCTCTGTGGCAAGGGAGGTACACAGCAGGCAGCAATGTTCCAGATGGTGGGCACAGCTCCCAAAAGCACAACCCACAGCCCCACCACAGCTCCAGCCGTCACTTCGCCAGGGGCCAGGTAGGGGACGTCAGCGGTAGGCCACCCACGGCCAGAAATGACCCCCACGAGGCTTCAGCACACACAACAATTGCAGCCGCCACTCACCAGCGGCCTCCGCAGCCTGACACGGTGCGCCAGTAGCGCCGCAGGGCAGCAGGCAGAGTCCGCTCTCGGGGCTCCAGGTCTGTCGGTCCCACAGAAAAGCCCAGGGCAGGATTGGAGTATCTACGGTCCACCACGGGGACCAGGGGCACGAGCAGGTAGAGGAACAACCCCCGCCTCACCTGGGACACTCCGCAGCCGCAGTCTGCATAGCCGACCGGTCCGCCGGCGGTAGAAGGGTGCCGCAGGGTAAGGCGGCAGCCGGGCAGGTCAGCGTGTTCCCCAAATGTCTGGCAGGGATCCCGAGCAGCCTGCTCAACAATCCGGTGGCCGTCGCAGTCCGCCGCCAGTAGCCGGGACCCCCCGGTCAGAGGGGCTCACCCGGCAGCTCCGCAGCAGCGCGCACAGGAGGGCCTAGACGCCTCGTGGTACGCCGCGGCCTCCAGCAACACAGCAAGCCGACCAACAGATCCGGGCACTCCCAGGCCACTGCACGAACGGAACTTCAGCCACATGTATCTCCGGGCAGGAGCGGCGGAGTGTAGCAAGACTTTAGCCAATGATGCAGCAATGCTTCCCGCATCAGATCATGTGGACGCTGGCATCACAGACGGTGGTTAAAGGAGGATAAAAGGAGGATAAGAGCTCCAGGCAGCAAGAGCCTCACGTATGTGCGGCCATATTGCTGGTGCGCCCTCTAGCGCCCCTCATGTCCCTTAATATTGAACGTGAAACCAATACCCTTTTGATCATGTTAGACAACTTACAATTAATCCTGCTGAAAAGTATTTTTATAAGTGTTGCAGTAACCTTTTTGGTGCTCATATGATTTTAACTACAAATTTGATTGAAGAGGCTGAAGAGGGCTTCAATCGGGCCTGGAATAGACGTGCTGGGGTGAGGTATGCAAAACAACAATTGATGGACAGAATGCAGAACAATGTCATACATTCACCCCAGTACAGAGATCTGGGTCTAAATCCATAGTTTTTTTGCACTCCACACCACCCCAGTTCAGACATGGCCATATGCAAATCAGCCTTGACCCTGTGCCTCATGGGAACAGTCCAGCCCGAACTGCCAAGCCACGTCTTTCCTGGACCGGAATCAAGCATCCTAGAACCGGTTTCTGGCTATCAGCCATCTTCAGCCAGGATAGCTTGACTCCAGTGGTGTGGAGAGCATGGGACTCACGTCTGAGCATACCCATCCCACTTGGGGTGACAAATGCAAAACAACAATTGATGGACAGAATGCAGAACACTGTCATACATTCACCCCAGTACAGAGATCTGGGCCTAAATCCATCGTTTTTTTGCACTCCACACCACCCCAGTTCAGACATGGCCATATGCAAATCAGCCTTGACCCTGTGCCTCATGGGAATAGTCCAGCCCGAACTGCCAAGCCATGTCTTTCCTGGACCGGAATCAAGCATCCTAGGACCGGTTTCTGGCTATCAGCCGTCTTCAGCCAGGATAGCTTGACTCCAGTGGTGTGGAGAGCATGGGACTCACGTCTGCGCATACCCATCCTACTCGGGGTGACAAATGCAAAACAACAATTGATGGACAGAATGCAGAACAATGTCATACATTCACCCCAGTGCAGAGATCTGGGCCTAAATCCATCGTTTTATTGCACTCCACACCACCCCAGTTCAGACATGGCCATATGCAAATCAGCCTTGACCCTGTGCCTCATGGGAATAGTCCAGCCCGAACTGCCAAGCCATGTCTTTCCTGGACCGGAATCAAGCATCCTAGGACCGGTTTCTGGCTATCAGCCGTCTTCAGCCAGGATAGCTTGACTCCAGTGGTGTGGAGAGCATGGGACTCACGTCTGAGCATACCCATCCCACTCGGGGTGACAAATGCAAAACAACAATTGATGGACAGAATGCAGAACAATGTCATAAGTTGGCAGGGTATGCTCAGACGTGAGTCCCTTGCTCACTTTGCCACTGGATTAAAGCAAGCTGGGCTGAAGACGGCTGGAATGCCAGAAACCGGTCCTCAGTAGCTTGTTTCCATCCAGGGAAGGCATGGCTTGGCAGTTCGGGCTGGACAGTTCCCATGAGGCACAAGGTCAGACTGATTTGCATATGGCCATGTCTGAACTGGGGTGGCAGAGTGGGCTAAAGAACGGTGATGGATTAAACCCAGATCAGTTGACTGGGGGTGAGTGCTTGTATTGTCAACGCTCCGTCCATCATTTCCTTTGTTTTTTCTTTGTTCGCCATAAGTTGGCAGGGTATGCTCAGACGTGAGTCCCTTGCTCACTTTGCCACTGGATTTAAGCAAGCCGGGCTGAAGACGGCTGGAATGCCAGAAACTGGTCCTCAGTAGCTTGTTTCCGGTCCCGGGAATAATTGTTATTTCACCCGCATTTGCGGGACAGAGGGACTTTGTGGGTGGGCTGGGGCTGCTCAACGCCGTATTTTCACCGCCATATTGGGTGGGGGCTTCAGGAGGCAACACACTTTAGCCGCCATCTTGGTGGAGGGGCCAGTGGCTTGCCCTCACGTGACTTCCGCAATCTACGCCATAAAGGAAGGACACTCTCCAAGCGCGCAGCGATGGCGCGCATCGGGCGCGACGTAGGCGCGCCGGAGGTGCGCCAGAGGTAAGCCCGGTTTCCCCCTTGTTCGCGCACAGGATGCGCCGGGTGCTGGAAACTCTGCCTCTCCGCATCGAGCCGCATTATCATATTCCCGTGACGAACTTGTAAGCCTGAATCGTGGCACCATCCCCAGTCGTAAGCCTAATACCATCTGTAAGCACCCAGACTCCTTGTCCTGTGGCTTGCTGAACATGAGATCTCTCAGCAAGCACTGTAAAGAAATTGCGCTACTCATTGAGTCTCATGACCTAGACGTACTCTTCATGATAGAGACTTGGACCAGAGCGAACAGTTCGGTGGAACTGGGGATAGCCTGCCCCCCGGCTTTAAAATAATACACAATCCTCGGGTGGGGGCTAGAGGTGGAGTCGGGCTAATCTTTAGGGAGACTTTAGATTTCTCCCAGCTCAACATCAAGGCCATTTCTGGATGTGAACTGCTGGGCTTTTCCCTTAAGGGTCAGGGAGGTGTGTTACACACTGGGCTGCTATGCTACAGACCCCTGGCTAACACGCTATCTGCTGTGTCTGAGCTTATAGACCTAATTTATGATCTATCTCATTCTCACACAAGGCTGATGGTGTTAGGGGATTTCAATCTATGGCCGGATGGACCGACAAACTCGGCTTTCGTAGAGCTGTTCCAGGCCTGCCGTAACATCAAGTTACAGCAGCTCATACTCTCCCAAACCCAATCAAAGGGTCACACCCTGGATTTGCTCTTCGCCGACGTATGTCACACGACTCTGCTGGATGTCCTACCTCAGTGCTGGACGGACCATGCGCTCTTCCTTTTCTCTCTCTCACTTACTGCCGCTATAGTAAAGAAAGGTAGTGCGGGAGTCACTAAGATGGGTAGAAAATGGTCTAAACTCCTTAAACAATCTACCCTACCTACTTTGCTTCTGGACGGCTTCATCTTGGGAGATAGTGTGGACGTGAGCTATGAGTTCCTTTTTCAGTGAATTCTGGCTTCTCTGGACTCTTTGGCCCCGCTGCATAAAATTAGAGCTAGGACTAATCTGGCTATGCCATGGTACTCAGGAGAACTTCGGCAGCTCAAGCTCCAGTGCAAACAGGCTGAGCGCGCCTGGAGAAAGCAGTACCTGGAATCAGACAGAGTCCTCTTTAAACAGGCATTGGCGACCTATAAAGTCCAGATTAAGCTGGCCAAAGCTAGCTTCCTAGAAGAATCGCTGAAGGCAGCTGCAAACAAGTCTCAGGCCTTATTTAAGATCGTTAAAGACCTGGCCCACCCAGCCTACTACAAATGACATCCCGGCCTCTCAAGCTCTTTGCGATTCATTGGCACAGGCCTTTGAGGACAAGATCGCTACCATCTTAAATAATCTTGCCTCGTCATCTGGCCCTGTCCCTCAATCCGTGCATATTCCCATTCTGACTGAGACCATGCAGGATGGTGTCAAGCTAGCCGGGTTGAACAACTTCTCCCTGCCGTCCTTTGTGGACTTCTGTGTACGGGCTGACGGTGTGTCCTCGGGCTCACCGCTTGATCCTCTTCCACCTAAATTCTAAATTCTGGAAACTGTTCCGGGAAGAGCTTTTCCCCCCGCTTTTTTCCATTTGCTGTCAGTCCCTCAGGTCGGCACGGGTCCCGGACTGCTGGAAACTGGCTGTGGCCTCCCCACTGCTAAAGAAGGAAAACCTGGATCCTGTTTGTCCAGTTAATTATAGGCCTATTTACCTGTTGCCATTTCCCAAATAAATTCTTGAGAAACTGCCCACAAAACATCTCTCCAACTTCTTTGAGACCACTGATTGCTTGGATGTGGTCCAGTTTGGCTTTAGACCAGCCCATGGGACAGAATCGGCACTGGTGACTGTTCTTGATGACCTTCGGACGCGTGCCGACCAGGGTCGAGCGGCCTTTTTAGTGCTGCTCGACATGTCGGCCGCGTTCGATACGGTCAGCCATGCGATCCTGATCAGGAGACTGGCGGAGGTTGGGGTATCTGGCCCGGCCCTTGATTGGCTGGTGTCTTATCTTGACAACAGGCACCAGGTAGTAGCCCTGCCACCCTTTAAATCGAACATCAGGAGGGTTGGACAGGGCGTACCTCAAGGGTCGGCCATCAGCCCCATTCTATTCAATCTCTACCTCCGCCCCCTGATCAAGCTGATAAAATCCTTTGGCATAGCAGTCACCAATTATGCCGACGACACCCAACTCATCTTCTCGTTTGAGGGTAAGGAGGCTGTGTCACAGGAGGTCTTCCACCGTTGCATGAGCACCACGGCAGAATGGCTGGGTCATAACTCCCTGCAATTTAACAGCTCCAAAACCGAGGTGCTACATTGCTCCATGGATCGTACCCCTAGGCCTCTCCCACAGGATTTTTGGCCTCCTGACTTTCATGGTACCAGTTTGCCTGCTGAATCCGTTCGAAACCTGGGGGCGATGTTCAGCTCCAGCCTGCAGTTGGACGTATCAGTGAATAAAACGGTGGCCACTTGTATGGCACTGCTCTGCTCGCTGCGGAAGATCTTACCCATGCTCCCTGTACAGGCTAGACCAGAGGTAGTGCGGAGCATAATTTTAAGTAGGCTTGACTACTGTAAGGCGCTACTTCTGGGGGCGCCTGCTACTTTGGTGGGAAAACTGCAGGGCGTACAGAATTTCGCCGCCAAACTAGCACTTTCGCGCCGACGCTTGGACTCTTCTGCCACTGCACTTAGGGACCTTCACTGGCTGCCAGTCCCTCAGCGGATTGACTTTAAAGCTTTGTGTTTGGTATTTAGGGCTCTTCACGGACAGGGTCCGTCCCCTTTGCAGGATCTATTCTCTTGGTACACCCCGTCCAGATCACTCCGTTTGGCCTCGTCCTGCTTGGTAGTAGTGCCCAAGATTTTGAGGTCTCGGATGGGTGGTCGGTCTTTTAGGTTCACCGCAGCGAGACTGTGGAATTCCCTTCCGCTGGGTGTGAGGGGTTTGGAAGACCTCCCTTCTATTAAGAAAGCCTTAAAAACATACTTGTTCCCTAGAATAATGTAAATGGATCAGCTGCTGGAAACATCATGTATGTGTCATAACAGTCTAAGCGCCAGGATGCCCGTCGGGTGACAGCTTTTGCGCTATATAAGTATGCCAATACATACATACATACATACATAGGCTGGCAGTTCGGGCTGGACTGTTCCCATGAGCCACAGGGTCAGACTGATTTGCATATGGCCATGTCTGAACTGGGGTAGCAGAGTGGGCTAAAGAACGGTGATGGATTAAACCCAGATCAGTTGACTGGGGGTGAGTGCTTGTATTGTCAACGCTCCGTCCATCATTTCCTTTGGTTTTTCTTTGTTCGCCATAAGTTGGCAGGGTATGCTCAGACGTGAGTCCCTTGCTCACTTTGCCACTGGATTCAAGCAAGCCGGGCTGAAGACGTCTGGAATGTCAGAAACCGGTCCTCGGTAGCTTGTTTCCGGTCCAGGGAAGGCATGGCTTGGCAGTTCGGGCTGGACTGTTCCCATGAGGCACAGGGTCAGACTGATTTGCATATGGCCATGTCTGCACTGGGGTGGCAGAGTGGGCTAAAGAACGGTGATGGATTAAACCCAGATCAGTTGACTGGGGGTGAGTGCTTGTATTGTCAACGCTCCGTCCATCATTTCTTTTGGTTTTTCTTTGTTTGCCATAAGTTGGCAGGGTATGCTCAGACGTGAGTCCCTTGCTCACTTTGCCACTGGATTCAAGCAAGCCGGGCTGAAGACGGCTGGAATGCCAGAAATCGGTTCTCAGTAGCTTGTAAGGCATGGCTTGGCAGTTCGGGCTGGACTGTTCCCATGAGGCACAGGGTCAGACTGATTTGCATATGGCCATGTCTGAACTGGGGTGGCAGAGTGGGCTAAAGAACGGTGATGGATTAAACCCAGATCAGTTGACTGGGGGTGAGTGCTTGTATTGTCAACGCTCCGTCCATCATTTCTTTTGGTTTTTCTTTGTTCGCCATAAGTTGGCAGGGTATGCTCAGACGTGAGTCCCTTGCTCAATTTGCCACTGGATTCAAGCAAGCCGGGCTGAAGACGGCTGGAATGCCAGAAACCGGTCCTCTGTAGCTTTTTTCCGGTCCAGGAAAGGCATGGCTTGGCAGTTCGGGCTGGACTGTTCCCATGAGGCACAGGGTCAGACTGATTTGCATATGGCCATGTCTGAACTGGGGTGGCAGAGTGGGCTAAAGAACGGTGATGGATTAAACCCAGATCAGTTGACTGGGGGTGAGTGCTTGTTTTGTCAACGCTCCGTCCATCATTTCCTTTGGTTTTTCTTTGTTCGCCATAAGTTGGCAGGGTATGCTCAGACGTGAGTCCCTTGCTCACTTTGCCACTGGATTCAAGCAAGCCGGGTTGAAGACGGCTGGAATGCCAGAAACCGGTCCTCTGTAGCTTGTTTCCGGTCCAGGGAAGGCATGGCTTGGCATTTCAGGCTGGACTATTCCCATGAGGCACTTGGTCAGACTGATTTGCACATAGCCATGTCTGAACTGGGGTGGCAGAGTGGGCTAAAGAACGGTGATGGATTAAACCTGGGTCAGTTGACTGGGGGTGAGTGCTTGTATTGTCAACGCTCCGTCCATCATTTCCTTTGGTTTTTCTTTGTTCGCCATAAGTTGGCAGGGTATGCTCAGACGTGAGTCCCTTGCTCACCTTGCCACTGGATTCAAGCAAGCTGGGCTGAAGACGGCTGGAATGAAAGAAACCGGTCCTCAGTAGCTTGTTTCCGGTCCAGGGAAGGCATGGCTTTGCAGTTCGGGCTGTAGTGTTCCCATGAGGCACAGGGTCAGACTGATTTGCATATGGCCATGTCTGAACTGGGGTAGCAGAGTGGGCTAAAGAACGGTGATGGATTAAACCCAGATCAGTTGACTGGGGGTGAGTGCTTGTATTGTCAACGCTCCGTCCATCATTTCCTTTGGTTTTTCTTTGTTCGCCATAAGTTGGCAGCGTATGCTCAGACGTGAGTCCCTTGCTCACTTTGCCACTGGATTCAAGCAAGCCGGGCTGAAGACGGTTGGAATGCCAGAAACCGGTCCTCGGTAGCTTGTTTCAGGTCCAGGGAAGGCATGGCTTGGCAGTTCGGGCTGGACTGTTCCCATGAGGCACAGGGTCAGACTGATTTGCATATGGCCATGTCTGACCTGGGATGGCAGAGTGGGCTAAAGAACGGTGATGGATTAAACCCAGATCAGTTGACTGGGGGTGAGTGCTTGTATTGTCAACGCTCCGTCCATCATTTCCTTTAGTTTTTCTTTGTTCGCCATAAAATGGCAGGGTTTGCTCAGACGTGAGTCCCTTGCTCACTTTGCCACTGGATTCAAGCAAGCCGGGCTGAAGACGGCTGGAATGCCAGAAACCGGTCCTCTGTAGCTTGTTTCCGGTCCAGGGAAGGCATGGCTTGGCAGTTCGGGCTGGACTGTTCCTATGAGGCACAGGGTCAGACTGATTTGCATATGGCCATGTCTGAACTGGGGTGGCAGAGTGGGCTAAAGAACGGTGATGGATTAAACCCAGATCAGTTGACTGGGGGTGAGTGCTTGTATTGTCAACGCTCCGTCCATCATTTCCTTTGGTTTTTCTTTGTTCGCCATAAGTTGGCAGGGTATGCTCAGACGTGAGTCCCTTGCTCAATTTGCCACTGGATTCAAGCAAGCCGGGCTGAAGACGGCAGGAATGCCAGAAACCGGGCCTCAGTAGCTTGTAAGGCATGGCTTGGCAGTTCGGGCTGGACTGTTCCCATGAGGCACAGGGTCAGACTGATTTGCATATGGCCATGTCTGAACTGGGGTGGCAGAGTGGGCTAAAGAACGGTGATGGTTTAAACCCAGATCAGTTGACTGGGGGTGAGTGCTTGTTTTGTCAACGCTCCATCCATCATTTCCTTTGGTTTTTCTTTGTTCGCCATAAGTTGGCAGGGTATGCTCAGACGTGAGTCCTTTGCTCACTTTGCCACTGGATTCAAGCAAGCCGGGCTGAAGACGGCTGGAATGCCAGAAACCGGTCCTCAGCAGCTTGTTTCCGGTCCAGGGAAGGCATGGCTTGGCATTTCAGGCTGGACTGTTCCCATGAGGCACAGGGTCAGACTGATTTGCATATGGCCATGTCTGAACTGGCGTGGCAGAGTGGGCTAAAGAACGGTGATGGATTAAACCCAGATCAGTTGACTGGGGGTGAGTGCTTGTATTGTCAACGCTCCGTCCATCATTTCCTTTGGTTTTTATTTGTTCGCCATAAGTTGGCAGGGTATGCTCAGACGTGAGTCCCTTGCTCACTTTGCCACTGGATTCAAGCAAACCGGGCTGAAGACAGCTGGAATGCCAGAAACCGGTCCTCAGTAGCTTGTTTCCGGTCCAGGGAAGGCATGGCTTGGCAGTTCGGGCTGGACTGTTCCCATGAGGCACAGGGTCAGACTGATTTGCATATGGCCATGTCTGAACTGGGGTGGCAGAGTGGGCTAAAGAATGGTGATGGATTAAACCCAGACCAGTTGACTGGAGGTGAGAGCTTGTATTGTCAACGCTCCGTCCATCATTCCCTTTGGTTTTTCTTTGGGGTGAGGTATGCGGCATGGAGGTAATATAATTGGATCAAGCACAGCTTAGAGGACGTGGTCAGGGTTTTGGGCGCCATAAGGGCATCCCTCCAGTCTTCCTCTTCTAGGGGGCCCAGCCAACCCTCCCAGCGGGTCCTAAGCCGATCTAGGGAAGCAGGACCATTATTGACCAGGGACCGGTAGATGGGGGACACTCCCCCTCTGCACAGGTCCTCCATCATCACCTGAGCCTCCAACGGGCTGAACTCTGGAAGGGAGACAGGAGGTGAGACATGCATGTAAAGGGCGTGTCTGAGTTGCAAGTATCAATAGAGTTGGGAGGGGGGAAGAGCGTGACGCTGCTGCAGGTCTGCAAAGGAACGGATGTGATCCCCACCCAGACATCCCGAGCACTGAAACTCCAATGAGATCCCACCTACGGAACCCACTCAGGGACGAGACCTCACGCAACCATGACCCATGCCAGAGTGGTGTCTGCCAGGAGAGTTTACGGTCCCATCACACATGTCATTGGGCCGTGCGCCAAGCCAGAAACACCGTCCTGGTGACCGGGGCCATCGCCTGTTGTACTGGACTAGTATACAGAAGCGCTTGGGCTTGTGTAAAGTCCAGTGCGTTGAGTTCCACACGAGAGGCAGGATCGGACCAGCCACCCGCGTACCAAACATGGTTGATGATGAGTTTCGTGGCCAGATAGGAGAGGTGAAGACTGGTCACCCCCATACCCCCATCAAAGGGGGGAATGCAACAGTGTGCCAGGGATATGCGTGGTCTCCCTCCACCCCAGAGAAACCGGGTGAGGACTCCGCCAAGCTCACGGAACCAGCTACCCAGAAGGTGGACCGTGGTGTTTTGCAGTATGCAGAGGAAACGGGGGAGGACCATCATTTAGGAAAGAGCACTTCTGCCGAGGGGGTTCAGGGGAAGGGACTGTCACCTCTTAAGGTTCGCCTTCATCCTAACTACCAGAGGCGTGATGTTCAGGGCCCACTCAAGCTCCAGTAGTAGAGCTACCCAGACGCCAAGGTATTTGACCGAGTGCCTCCTAAGGGGGATAACCGACTGCAAGTCGTAACACTCTCTGGAGGGATGCAGTGGGCCCAGAGTTGACTTCGCCGCGTTAAGTCGAAGCCCAGAGACCCTCTCAAAATCTGAGAGGACCTTCAAGCACCTGGGTCCAGAACTCTCGGGATCCGCCAGATAGAGAAGCACGTCGTCTGCGTAAAGGGCGATCTTGTCCACCTGACTCGAGTCCCAGGCTCAGCCCCGAATAAGGAGGTCCTGTCGGATGAGCGCCGCCAGGGGCTCCATTGCCAACACAAATAGGAGTGGTGAGAGAGGGCACCCCTGATGCGTGCCCCTTCGAATCGGAAAGGCCTCGGAGAGCTCTCCGTTAATGAGTACACAGGCTCGGGGGTTGGTGTAGAGAACCTTGATAAAATGGCGGAACGAGAGACCAAAACCCATCCTGTCCAGCACATCTTGAGGTATTTCCAATGCACCGTGTCAAAGGCCTTTTCAAAGTCTATGAAAAGGAGGGCCAGGTATGGGGTTAGCCGCTCCCGGTGGGCCAGGGCCAGGTGGAGGCGATGAATGCAGTGGCGGGTACCTCTAGCCGGCATGAACCCGCATTGGTTGGGGTGGACCAGGTCCTGCAGGAGTGGTCGGAGTCTCTGAGCCAAGACAGTGGCGAAGAGCTCAATCTCCATGTTGATCAACGAGATCGGGCGGTAGTCAGCACACCTCAGGGACGGAGGCTGTGTCTTCGGAATTACCACTATTGTGGCCAAATCTGACTCTGGTGGGAATGTGCCCGTCTCCGTCACATGGCGGAAGAGATCCAGCAGGTGGGGACCCAAAATATCTCGGAAGGCTGCATAATATTCCTGGGGGTACCCGTTGGGCCCGGGCGTTTTACCGGGGTGTAGGAGGGAGATGGCATCCTGGACCTCCTCGAGGGTGAAGGGGCGGTTCAGAGTGTCCGCAGATTCCTGAGAGAGACAAGGCAACTGGGTACCAGTTTCGTCCATCAGAGCAGCCAGAGAAGCGTCCGGGGGTCGCTCACCGTAAAGGTGCGCGTAGAAGGCAGCAAAAGTTTGCGCTATGGCCGCAGAGGTCACGTGGGGGTCCCATCGTTCGAGCAGACCTCAGGAATAATACAGTTGACTTTGGGATAGGACACAAGGCTGTGGAGGAGCTTTCCATTCTTATACCCCCACCCATAGACGCGGGCTACCGACGAGCACCGAAGCATTTTAGCCGACTCCAGCGAGATTCGGCGGATCTCTTCGCGGACCGCTGCCAGTTGCCGGGAAGATTCCTCCCGCCCGTCAGAGAGTTGGGAAATCTCCAGCTGTAACACTTGAGATTCCAGCTATACGAGCTGGGCCATCTGTTCTGCATGCTTCGCATGGACTAATCCTCTGGCCACTCCTCGGACAACGGCCTTGCCCGCCTCCCACAGCGTTCCTGGTAAGGGAACCAATCCCGCGTTGGTGGAAAAATAGTGATTGAGTTCCTGGCCGAGTGACTCCACTAGCTCCGAGTAATGCAAGAACCAGGCGTTCAGCCGCCAAACCGCTCTTGGACCCGTCGGAGGAGCCCCCAGCCGGAGGGAGACGGGAGAATGATCCCAAATCCCTCTGGGCAGGGTCGCGGCATCCGAGACCAGCTGGCAGTCGGCTGCCAGCAGCAGGAGAAGGTCAATGTGGGAGTGAGTATGGTGGGACGCCGACGTATGGGTGTACTGATCTTCGCGGGGGTGCCAAACCCGCCATGCGTCACAGAGACCCAGGGCCGAGGACCAGCTTGACAGGGATTTAGCGGAGGTGAGGCGGGCCTCGGACGAGGTCCCCGTCGTATCACGCTTGGGCTGCAGAACAGCATTAAACTCTCCCCCAACCACCGTGAGACCCTGCAGAAGGGAAGAAATCACTTGTGTGAGGTGACTGAGCGTTGGAGGCAGAAGGGCAGGGGGAACATAGAGGCTCAAAAGGTTTAGGGGGCGTCCCTCCATAGTACCCAAGACCACCACATATCGGCCCTGCACATCTGTCTCGGCGGCAGCCAGGGTAAATGGAAGGCCTTTTCTAAGTAAGATAGCCACCCTTCGGGAGCCCCTTGTGAAACCGGAGTGCCAGACCCTGTCAAATCCGTATCGGGCTAGGAAGTTACATTGTGTACCCAGGAGGTGTGTCTCTTGAAGGAAGAGGATGTCCGGTGTGTGGCGATGGGCAGCGCGAAGGACAGCTGTACGTTTGATGCAGTCGAGGAGGCCATTGACATTCCAGGAAAGGATGTGGATGGGCCTAGTGAGAGTGTATGTCATCGGAAGGGATGGGATGGGGAAGGACGGATAACCACAGGGGGCCACTACCCACTAGAGGAGGATATCCACCCAAATGCAGGCTCGAAGAGGGGGCACCGGAAATGATGATCTGTGCGTCACTGGCGAAGGCCCAAAGAGAGGAGGGAGAACGACTGCCAGCAGCCATTTCCGATGGCGGCCCGTAGTCGGCCAAAAATAACAAAGTGGTGAAGGCAATGAGGCTACTATGGGGAACTGCAAACAGCGGCCCGTAGGCAGCTAAAAAAAAAAAAACTTGCGGGAGACAAGGGTCCCCCCTCCAACCCACTTCCCTGCAACTCCGCCCACCCTACACTTCTGAACGGAAGCAACTGTCACCCTGTAAAGCCCCAACTTCCAACTGCCCCACTGAGAGGCGATGCACTAATCTTAAACGGTGAACAAGAAAAACAAACAAGCAGGATCGTGGCTAAAGTGGATCCCCGTCCATGTATACGGATGAATGCCAACAGCTGAATAAGACAAAATGCAGAACTCGATTAGCCGCAGTTGAACATAATGAATTAGGCTCGGCACTGCATTGGAAGTATGGGCCTTCAGTCGGGCCACCCAGTGGAGCCAGGTAGGACCCCGCTCCCAGGGGCAAGAGCAAACTTGCTGTGGAAAGTCGTGACATGTGGAACGCTACTTGTCCAGTGTGCAGCATCGGCTACACTCCCTCCTCTCCAACAGAGCCACGGACCACGGGACTCCCAGACAGGTCTGAGTCTGATAATACCTTTCGCAGAGTGACGTCCGGACCGGGGATACTTCCCATATCCAGCAAGGAGGAAGCCAGGGTGGAGGAAGAGGCGTCCTGATTCATGGGCTGAGTCTGGGACCGCCGGTGTTGCGCCCCCGGTGAGTGGGAACCCCCTCCTCGGCGGTTGCCCAATCTTCGAGATCTGGTTCGGCGCCTCTGAGCCTTGGGCGCTTCGTAAGTCGGCTGTACTAACGGTCTTCGGGCAGGGGAGGGGCCCACGCCAGGCAGGAGGGGACGTTCCTCCGTGAGCCAGGTCCAAGCCGCCTGTGGGGTGTCAAAGAAGTATGTCTTATCCTGGAAGAACACCTTGAGACGTGCCGGGAAGAGGAGGCCATAGCGAAGTCCCATAGCCCTGAGTTTTTGCTTGACCTCGTCGTAGGATCGTCGCTGAGTCTGAACCTCTCTGGAATAATCCTGGAATACCTTGATTTTGGAGTTCTGGAATAGGAGTCGACCCAATTCCCTAGCCATTCCCAGAATAGTGTCCCTGTCCCGGAAATTGAAGATTCGAAGGATGATGGGACGAGCAGGGGCCCCAGGAGGGGGTTTAGGAGAAAGAGAGCGTTGAGCCCGCTCCACCACGAACCAGGGGGAGAGTTTCTCTTTGGGCATCCAGGAGCGAATTCAGGACTCAATGAAGGTGTCGGTACGGCCTTTCTCCACCCCCTCCGGGAATCCCAGGAGGCGCAAGTTGTTTCTTTGGGCCCTATTTTCAGCATCCTCGGCCCTGCGGTGTAACTCCGAAGTCTGCGTCTGAAGGCGGACCACCTGGGCTTGAGGGCACTCACGTCATCCTCCACCGTGGAGATGCGGGATTCCCCTTCGGCAACACGTGCTGTGGCGTTCTGGAGGTCCTGCCGAATCAGGACCACGTCCATCCTCACCTCCCCGATCCTACTCTCCACCGAGGCCTGGGACGTGCTGATCGCCTGCAGGATAGTGGAGAGATCTCCCTCGGTGGCCCCAGGGGCAGGCGGAGGCCCAGCCTCTGGAACCCAGCCGGACATGGTGAATTGGTCCATCTTCATTTGGGACGGGGGGATGGGAGTCTGAGTGTTCCGATTCCTGCCAATGGCCCGAAGAGGAAGAGAGGGGGGGGACCAACGTGTGTGCCACCCGACATGATGGCCGATGAGCTGATAGAATTCACTTTTCGATGCCCTAATTACCCTATGATGATGTGCGAGTTAGCATCATATGACTAACTAATGCAGTTCGTATATACACTTATGATTGCTTATATTCAAATGTATGTGTGACCATATTAGTTTCTTAGCTTAGCCTGTGTGCCACCATTTTGTGTAACCCTCTGTGCTTGCGGGCTCTGCTCACTCATGCCCCTCCCGCAGGAATACAGAAATATACTAAGACAGCAGTTTTCGTTTCTCGGCTTACTGTGGCCGAAACTAACAAGTCTCGTTATCAGTAATGTTCTCATGCCCAGAGACGCCGAAGCCTAGCTCCATGGCCCTGAGCAGAGATAATAATGTATCCCTTGCAGGTGCAGATGCCTGCTGTATGAGAGCATTGTTCACTGGTCTGAGGCTCGGTAATTTTCCACAAGGGGCGTACCCCTCGTTACTGTATTGCATTATAATGTATTGCTGTGATGCAGAGAGTCAGTCCTCTCGTTCGCACTCTTAGGAGTGAGGTCGGACAGGGCCCTCTCATATGAGTGTTGTTTGGCCTAATAAAGACTTTTATTATTCTTCTCCACTGTCCGGCTGACTTCCTATATAGCGATTATAGGTGAGTGCGGTAAGTCACTCGGGTGGATTTGAGCCACGCTTATCAGATGGCGCCCGAACAGGGACCCCGCGATAAGGATCTTTCTCACCCGTAAGTGGGTAGCAGAAGACCGGGGACCCGCTGGTCGGCACGGTGGGCCCGGGTACCCATCTGATGCCGAGCTTGGTTCTCGCAGCGCTGCCCCACCCTGCTGATCGGGAGAGGTCCCGGTTCGGATCTTACGCCGGGGTCCAGAAGGCGGAACTTGAAGCTGACCGTGTTGGTCCTGACAGCCGGAGGTGGAGAACGGTAGAGGTCGGTGCCGCCTACGGAAGGTGAGTGGTCCACCTGTGATTGTTGCAGGAACGGGAGTGTTCCGGGAGACTAGAGTGTCTCCAAGGGTTTGAGGAGCCGGTGTGCTCCTGGGGCTAGTGTGCTCCGGGGAACTCAGAGTACGAGTTGGTGCTCTGACAGACTCAACGAGGTTGGGGATGCATTTAGAGGTAATCGTTTGTAGCGATCCGACCGAATGGTACTGTGGTGAAGGCGTGGCTCATTGTGGGCAGACTCCGGTACTTACCCTGAACTCCTAGTGTGGTGGTTCAGTGGAGGTGAGATCTGGGTTTCCCGCGGTAAAGTGCGCAGTGATCCATAGTGCCGCACGGGTGGCGGATCTGTTCCCCGTCCTCAGAACAGTTAGCGTACTGTTCGGTCTACGGTAGAGTCCAGGTTCCCCAGGACTTGGTCGACGGGCCTTGTCCCATTTGGTAACACGTGTTTGGAGATATTGTATTTGTGTATGCGTGGGTTTTTCCGATGTATGTCTAGATGTGTGTGTGAACGAGCTCGAGTTTGTGATTCAAGGTAACGTTGTCTGTGAAGAAGTGCTACTTTTACATCGAAGTAAAGATGCCGTGTTTTAGCAAGTTACGATGTTTTGGATGCTGTTGTCGACCCTCAGATACTAGACTGGCCGAGAGCCAACCTGCACCCCCTGAAGGAACACCGAGTTTTGATATGTATGTCAAACATGGATTGGTCCCGATATTGTTTGGTACTTTGTGGCATCGGTACACTGCTGATAATGTGGATTTACAATGGCCTTTGACGGGTTCCTTCGATGAAGCCAAGTTGGATTATTTGCAAGACAAACTGTTTGCTAGGCGTAGCCGTCAGAGTATGTTTGATTCTTTGCGAATGTGGCAGAAAGAGGCCAGGAAGCGCAAGCTGAGAGATGAGAAAGAGGCTTACAAAAAGTCCACCCAGACTATGGCGCAGAAGGCGAGAGAGCAGGTGGGAAATGAGAATGCGCTACGTATGGAGCGCGCAGATAGACTTTGTAGGTTGAAAGAAAATAAAAGTTATGTAGTGCGAGAGGATGACCCAGATGAGATGGAGGACATTTTGAATACCCGACCCCCTCCCCCTTATGCCCCACAGCCCTTGTACCCCTCCTTGCCACTTTCGGCCCCTAGTAGTGATGTTCCGGGTCCTTCAGCAAGTGCCCCTCAACTATCCTCACCCTCAACA
The DNA here is from genome assembly GCF_964263255.1 of Lissotriton vulgaris. Taxonomy (NCBI): domain Eukaryota; kingdom Metazoa; phylum Chordata; class Amphibia; order Caudata; family Salamandridae; genus Lissotriton; species Lissotriton vulgaris. The sequence continues at coordinate 1,057,813,555 of NC_141693.1, read as the reverse complement.
CCCCTCGTTTCTCTACTCCAGACCACTTCACCTGCACCCTCACCATTTTCTTTAGCACTCCCTACTGTTTCAGCTAGTACCACCCCCAGTCAGGAGATGCTAACGCCGAGTCGAGGCGCAGGGAGCGGATTACTCTCGCAGGTACGGAAGTTGCTTACGCGTTCTACAGTTGGTTTAGATGAAAAGAGTATGGTGGCTAATCAGGCATGTCAGTGGGCCAGGAATAATATTTATTCGTTTGAAGATATTTGGTCCACTATGAAAGATTTTGAGCCCTTGATGCAGCAGCACGCTTTGTGGCACATGTCCAACGTATTGATACCGCTATGGGAGCAGGGATATGGAGGTGTGGCCCCGGCGGTTTTACGAGACATACAGGCTGGAGCATATAGAACGAACACAGGGGTGAAGGAAGTGATGAGTAGTTTGCGTGCACTATTGCAATACAGGAATGAATTACCCTCTGCCGGCGCACCCCATTTCCCAGGTCTCCACCCAATGCGCGAGGTGCACCCTATTTTTCATCCCGAGGTCCCCGAGTTGCTAGACCCAGTAACGAGGGCTGTTACCAGGAACAGGATAGATGCGCATTTCCAGGAGCAATGGGTGTATACGTCATGGAAGAGAAGTGAGGTGTTGTCATTGAAGGCCCAGTTACCGGATTCTAGAAAGAACCCGACTGCCTATTACAAGGAGCTTACAGAAGCGGCGTCTTCCACTGTGATGACGTTGGCTGATGTTGAATTGTTTTTCGGGCTTTTGGTCCCGGTTGATGTGTGGCGGCAAGTGAAAGGTACTGACCATACGGAAGAGTTAGGAGGTACGTGGCAGGAGTTGCAGGATTGGGATAAGGAGCGTAAGCCAGGAGAGAAGCCGAAGGCTGAAATATTAGCTTTACCAGGGCGCATAATAAAGTATATGCACTCCCTCATCCCCCCGAAAAAAGTAGATTGGGATAAGTTGACGGCTTGTAAGCAGAAAAAGGATGAAGCGGTCTCCGATTTCTTTACGAGGTTTGAGGAGACGTTTATGGACTACAGTGGACAGGATGTGTCACAAGATGGCGGATTGCGGCTTTTTGTTAATAGGTTCGTCATGAACTTATTGCCTGAAATTTCAGCTAGACTGCAAGCGTCGGAGAGCACGTGGACAACGTCCTCTCCTTCGGGAATACTCAGTATGGCGCAATATTATGAACACAGGGAAAATGAGAGTAAGGACAAGCAGGAAAAGAAGGCTAAGGATCTAAAGACAAGAGTTTTGTTACAGCAAGTGGCTAGAGGCAGAGGAAGGGGTTCAGCGCCGAGTCGGGGAGGTGGTTTTGGGAGAGGTGAGAGTAGGGAAAGGCTGGGACCGAATCAGTGCGCCAAGTGTAAGCAGGAGGGGCATTGGTGGCGAGATTGCCCACTGCTCCAGTCGGGAGGCGGTCCAGGGAGGGGACGCGGACGAGGTGGTGGTGATTTTGGGAGACATGCTGCGCGGTCAGAAGGAGGCGGGAGACCGGGAGGCAATTACTTTGACAATGGGGCGGACAGACAACAGTCGCAGAGGGGCGGTGGTCAGTACTACAACGATGATTACTCAGTGGACGATTTGACAGGGTTCTCCCACAACTAGGACAGCGTAGGACAGAGCATGGGACCAGTACTTATGGAAGTTGATCAGAGGGGACCTTATGTTGAAGCTGACTTAATGGGGTCTCAGCAAAAATTTCTAGTGGATACGGGTGCAATGAAAAGTTCAGTGGCTCGTTCTCGGGTCCCAGGGGCGGCTCTGTCTGGCAAGAATAATATCTCTGTGGGTTTCGCAGGAACTCCGGTGATTAGCCCCATTTCTAAACCTCTCACGTTGACGATTGGCCCTTTTTCTGTTGATTCACCGTTTCTATTGACATCCAATTGTGGGGAAAATTTGTTGGGCCTAGATTTATTAAAAAGGTTGCACGCCACCATCTATTGTTCTCCAGACGGCGTGTACCTTACTTTGGGCCCGAACGTTGCCCGCCCATTCCAGTGTTTTTCGAAAGACGATCCATTACCACCTGAATTCCAAGGCATACCCGACAGCCTGTGGGCTGTCAATGATACAGATGTAGGTAAAATGGATATTGCTCCGGTGACAATAAGAGTGAAGGTGGGAGCGAAATTGCCCCGAGTTCCACAGTACAGGATTCCTAGGGAGGGGGAGAAGGCCCTGTTACAAATAATACAAGATTTAATACGGTCTGGTGTAGTGGAAGAGACTGATTCGAACATATGCAACAGCCCTATTTTACCTATCCTCAAAAGACGGTCACCTGAAGCTACTGATAATACTCCCGATGTTTATAGATTTGTGATCGATTTGCGACACGTAAACAGAGTAGTGGAGCCACAGTACCCGGTGGTCTCGGACATTACTACAATACTGACAATGATACCCCCTTCTGCCAAATATTTCTCTGTCCTAGACTTGAAAAATGCTTTCTTCAGTATTCCAGTACATGAAGAAAGCCGTTACCTCTTCGGATTCTCATTGGCTGGCCGAAGCTTCCGCTTCAAGAGAATTCCTCAGGGGTACACTGAGAGTCCGAGCATATATAGTCAGGCTCTAAAGGCACAATTGGATGAACTGGAACTTCCACCTGGCAACGTCATGTTGCAGTATGTGGATGATATCCTGATAGCATCGGACGACGAGCAGGGTTGTCGGAATGCTACTGTGAAATTACTGCATCATTTGGCCAAAAGAGGGCATAAGGTGTCCCTTCCAAAATTTCAATACTGTCGAACGGAGGTCACCTACCTCGGTCACCTCCTTTCGAAAGTGGGGAGGAGATTGACGCCAGAGCGCATAAAAGCGATCACTAACATGCAGGTACCTAACACGCAGCGAGAGGTGCGCGCGTTCTTAGGCATAACATCGTATTGTCGTCAGTGGATACCTAACTATGCGTTACTAACAAAACCCCTATTGTATCTGACTACCAAAGAAGTGCGCGAGCCCCTACCCTGGACCCCTGCATGTCAAGAAGCGTTTGAGTCACTAAAAACGTCTTTGTGTTCTGCACCAGTTCTTGGAACACCTGATTACCAGAAGCCTTTTGTTCTTTACGTGCACGAGGCGGAAGGTTGCGCGTTGTCTGTCCTAACTCAGTGTTTTGGGGGGAAGCAGAGACCTTGTGCTTATTTCTCTGCCATGCTCGATAACGTGGCGAGAGCGCTGCCGAGCTGTCTGAGAGCCACGGCGGCTGCTGCGGTCTCTATAAGACAATCGGCAGGGCTCGTGCTGGGATCAGACCTCACAGTAATGGTACCACATGCTGTGGACATTTTGCTGAACAGGACACAGACGCAGCACTTAACTAGTGCTCGTCTTACGGGTTATGAGATGACTCTGTTTGCACCCCATGTTACGATCAAAAGGTGTGCTACACTGAATCCCGCCACCTTGTTACCTATCCCCACAGATACAGATACAAAAGACGATGACATACATGATTGTTTGTTCAGGACTGAAGAAGAGACAAAGGGGAGGGTGGACCTGACAGACAAGCCCTTGGATGAACCGGATGGGGAATTGTATGTAGATGGGTCCTGTTTTAAATTACCAGATGGTACATCGACTGCAGCATATGCAATAACAACATTACAGACGGTGGTGGAGACTTCGAGAATACCTTACAATTCTGCCCAGGCTGCTGAGATTATTGCCTTACTGAGAGCATGTGAGTTGAGTGAGGGGCTAGATGTGAACATTTACACTGATAGCCAATACGCCTTTGGCGTGGCTCATAATTACGGGCGACTTTGGGCAGAACGGGGATTTTTGACTTCCCATGGCCAACGAATACAACATGGTCCACTGATATTACGACTGCTAACGGCACTGACACTACCTAAAAGACTGGCTGTGATAAAATGTAGTGCACACAAGACAATAGTGGATGATGTGGGAAGAGGCAATGCTTTTGCTGATGAGACAGCAAAGGAAACTGCCAGAGAAAAATTACCACGGATGTTTGTGGCGGGGCCAGCTAGATGGGTCCCAGATGTTCATATGTTCGCAGACACTGTACAGAGTGTCAAGAACATACAGGGAAAAGCGACAGATGATGAATTGAGAGCATGGAAGGATGGGCAGGGACGACTGGATGCGGATGAATGCTGGACAGACACGACAGACAAGAGACGATGGTTGCTACCGAATGCGTATGTTCTTCCAGTAGTGACGATGGCGCATGGGCCTGCCCATGTGAGCGCCAAGGGCATCTGTAAGCTGTTAGACCCGGTGTGGAGTAATAAAAATATCTCTAAACTGGCCACTAATTTGGTTCGTCAGTGCATGGTGTGTTTGAGACACAATCCTGGAAAAGGTACTCCTGTCCCAACTGGAAATTTTGCACCCCCTTCCTTCCCTTTCGAGGTGATCCAGATGGATTACATCGAAATGGAAAGGGTTAATAACTTGAAGTACGTCCTTGTAGTTGTATGTGCCTTTAGTAGGTGGGTGGAGGCGTATGCTACGAAAGATTGCACAGCCATTTCCACTGCAAAGATGTTGATAAAGGAGTATTTCTCCCGTTTCGGATTACCTAGGGTGATCTGGAGCGATAATGGTACGTCTTTTAATGCTGAATTAGTGAAACAAATATGCAAAGGTTTGCACATCTCGCAGAAGTTCCACTCAGCCTTGCATCCTCAGGCAGCAGGACTGGTGGAACGGTTTAACGGCACGCTCAAGTTAAAAATGGCCAAGATATGTGAGAGTACAGGTCTCCGTTGGCCAGACGCACTTCCCTTAGCTTTGCTTTCAACGAGAGTCACTGTAAATGCAAAGATGGGCGTCTCCCCCCATGAGGTGGTATTCGGCCGCCCGGCCAATATCTGGGGAGTGCCCAGGCCTAAATGTTTTTCTGAAGTGCCATACCCTCTGTTGACAGATTATCTGTATGCTTTGACTAAAGATCTTCGTTCTATTCATCAGCAGGTAGCAGACACTCTGAAGCCGCTGCCGGAGGGGCCTGGACATTCCATCCACCCAGGGGACTGGGTCGTCGTGCGCAAATACCAGCGGAAGTCTTGTCTGGAGCCAAGGTGGTCAGAGCCGCGCCAGGTGCTCCTCACCACGCGCACTGCACTTCGGATCGACGGCAGGAAGGCGTGGACTCATGCCTCACACGTAAAGAGAGTCCCGCTTCCGTTACCCTATGACAAATGGGTCCAGGATGGCATCGCTGATCAAGAGCACGAGTCTATACCAAGGTATGCTCCTTTCTCGGATGCTTCACTGATTGGAGAAGAGCGTAGCGGAATTGAAAATTCGGTGAGCTCTACCATTCCTGTTGCTACTAGTGAAGAGACATCGGAAAGTCCAGCGTCTGCCGCAGATACACCTGTTTTGTTCATTGACCCCGAAGTGCCAGGGAGCACTCGCTATAATTTGAGGCCCCGAAACAGAAATAACAAGTAACCGCGCTGAAAATGATGGACTAGACACCGGAAGAAGGGCTTAGTGGATTTCCTGAATAAGAAGATTTAGTGGTAGGGATGGACTTATAAGAGCCCTGGTGTTTAGCCGAAGATTGTGTTCTTTGAGACTATAGAGTGGTGCGGGGCCCGAATTAAGTGCTTCCCTTGTTTAAATTGTTGAATAACATCGTTGGAGTAAGGTATGGACGGTAAAAGCCTGCCTGTGAGGCTTTGAAGGACACAGGGAGAAGATCCCTTTTTAAGGGTTGAAGAACCCCTCTGGCCGGTTGAGGATTGTCTGGGACTATTTTTTTTTCCTAAGTTATAGTGTGATTTTTTATTTTTGATTTTGGTGCTAAGATTATTCAGAATGTATCCCTTTGGGCGGCCCATTCCTGATGAGGAGCAGCCCTTTGCAGCTCCCCCGAGACCTGAGCCTGATTCCCCCTGGTTGGCTCTTCCCCGAAAGGGAAAAATAGTGGTTATAATTATAATTCTGATTGCTTTTCTAGTGACTCTTGGAATATTGTTTTTTCTAGATAAACATTATCCCGTTCATGTATTTGCACCTACACCCACCGCTGTTCCAGAACATAATATGATTACTGTTGATTATGGTGAGAGAATGATGCGGAAAAATTACAAGGACAATGTTTTTATTAAGACTTTGCACCATGCACACGCCACTACCAACTTGACAGATTGTTGGGTTTGCAGGCTTTTACCTTCTGCTGCCTATAAGAAAGATAGATTCCTCGCTCTCCCTTTAACGCCAGTGAATAGTTGTGTGGGGTGGTATACTCTTATAGGTCTTGTTAAATATTTCCAGCAGCCAGATTCCCTGACTCCCCACCTGCAGAATAGGGGGTGGACAATGACAATGCGAGTACGCCCTCTGCCTTCATCTTCCCTTGGACGAATATATACTGATGGACGTTTTGATCAGACTTTTATAGAGACCTGTGAGAAAAAGTTGGGTCGATTCCTGACACCAAATGATACTGACAGACTGAGGGATAGTTTCCTGAAGTTGAATGCCACTTTGTCCTACCGACACCCCCCGAAGAGTAACGACAGTTCCAAGTCTCTGATACCCTTGGCTGTGGTGGGTCCTTCTCCATTTTTCTGTATAAAGGGAAGGGGTCCCATAATGGTTGGTAATAGCTCCTGCAATGTGACTGCTTCGATACGCTTGCCCGTTAGTCCCTCTTTGATTGCCTCACCAAGCATCTATTTCATTTGCGGTGATAATGGATACTTATGGTTGCCTGAGGGTTGGGGTGGGGTGTGCTACCTGGCCTATATGATTCCCCCTGTGTATGTGGCTCCCTCCGATTACCACAAAACTCATCGTCGATTTCCCAGTCCTCAGGAGCAGCCACAAGAGCAGCGAAAAAGGAGGGAACTTCAGGTAGATGACGTCGATCAGACAGACACTTCGTACCAACAATGGACTGATTTTTCTAAGGGTTTGCTTCCTTTCTGGGGTCCAATATTTAACAGCAGGGCTATTATACGACTGTCTAGGGTAATGGAAAAGGTGGTTCTAACTGAAGCCGACATCACGACTAATATATCTGTTGAAATTCAGGCTATGAGATTATTTACGATCCAGAACAGGATGGTTCTTGACGTCATCCTGGCTGATAGGGGTGGGGCCTGTCGCGTCATCGGGACGTCTTGCTGTGTTTATATCCCTGACTCCGCCCCAACTGTTAACTTGGCAGTACAAAAATTACATAGATTAGCGACTGAACTACATCAGGATAATGGGACATGGTCCCTACAGGGGTGGCTCTGGGGTGCCTTCTCTTCCTGGGGTTGGAAAATATTGATGGGTTTGGTTGGTGTGGTAAGTGTAATTCTGACTTGTTGCCTTTGCATTTATTGCCTCCCTCCATGTTGCTCGATGTGTGCTGCAAATATACGTCCGAAAATGAAGTTACATGGTCAATATGCCACTTCTATGATTACTGAAATTCCTGCTGATGCGAGTTGGTTAATGTTTATTGCAGAAGATGTTCTGGACTAAAGAAATAAAGTCCTGCCCCTAGAATGGATGTCGGCACTACCTTTTTGCAAATAAATGAGGCTATAGTTAGCCAATGATGCTAAAAGGAGGGTCTGATAGAATTCACTTTTCGATGCCCTAATTACCCTATGATGATGTGCGAGTTAGCATCATATGACTAACTAATGCAGTTCGTATATACACTTATGATTGCTTATATTCAAATGTATGTGTGACCATATTAGTTTCTTAGCTTAGCCTGTGTGCCACCATTTTGTGTAACCCTCTGTGCTTGCGGGCTCTGCTCACTCATGCCCCTCCCGCAGGAATACAGAAATATACTAAGACAGCAGTTTTCGTTTCTCGGCTTACTGTGGCCGAAACTAACAAGTCTCGTTATCAGTAATGTTCTCATGCCCAGAGACGCCGAAGCCTAGCTCCATGGCCCTGAGCAGAGATAATAATGTATCCCTTGCAGGTGCAGATGCCTGCTGTATGAGAGCATTGTTCACTGGTCTGAGGCTCGGTAATTTTCCACAAGGGGCGTACCCCTCGTTACTGTATTGCATTATAATGTATTGCTGTGATGCAGAGAGTCAGTCCTCTCGTTCGCACTCTTAGGAGTGAGGTCGGACAGGGCCCTCTCATATGAGTGTTGTTTGGCCTAATAAAGACTTTTATTATTCTTCTCCACTGTCCGGCTGACTTCCTATATAGCGATTATAGGTGAGTGCGGTAAGTCACTCGGGTGGATTTGAGCCACGCTTATCAGAGCGGAGCACAGTTCCTCGTCCGCTGACAGATTCGCAGCCCAGGTAGCAGTACAGGTAACGAGGGGGGGCACGCTGTGTCAATAGCTCTGCGACTCACCTCCAAAAACAGCAAGACGGTCACAGGCTGGCCGCCCTGTTCCACTCAGTGAATGCAGGAGCACCGCACCCCCCCAATCCGGCGTGTGTTGAGGCACACAACAGCAGGTAAGAGGGCAGCCAGCAAGGGTGTCACGCAAGTGCAGGGTAGGGCATGCAAGTCTCACCCCAGTCTGCGCAGGGCCTCCAGTCTCAGGAACCAGGACAGCAGAAGCCACCCCGGGGAGACGCAGGACCAGCCTGGCCACCGGTCAAACCGCAGAGCCAGGTCAACCACCCCCCCCAAGCAGAGGGGCAGGAGTCACTGCAGCATGTGGGAGGTCAAGCCCCCTGTCACCACAGATGTCCTCCCGACAGCAGCAGCAGTTCCACAGCGGCGACCAGGGGGGAGGAGAGGGGGGGTGAACGCAGCGGCTCAGCCCGCCACCCGACGTGGTGGCCGATCCCCCCTCACACCGCAGCTAGCACGAATGAACAGGGACCCCACTCACAAGCGTGTCGTCAGAGGTACGGCCCACAGGACGAGCATGGAGGAACACCTGTGGCTGGCAGAGGCCAGGACAGCTCCACACCCACTCCCGGGGGAACTCAGAATGGCCAAAGACCACCTGGCCCACACACCCAACGAAGCCAGCAGCTCCTCGCGCCCCCGCACCGCGTTCTCAAGATGGCCGAGGGCGTGAAAGTCCAAACATTCAAGAAGAGAATGCAGCCTCCTGATGTGGCCCTTCACCGGTCAGGATGGAGGAGCAGACGACCGTCAGCCACCTGCATCTCGGCCCCTTGGCCCCCGGGGACAGCCCGCTTCTCAGGGCACCACAGCTTGGGCAGCACACATGTGTGACCTCGGCAGCCGCAAGCAGGGTCCGGGGAGGAGGCACGAGGTTTAAACCCCTCTCTCAGCTCACCCCGCAGGGAGGGCGGGTCTCAGTGCAGCCACGGCCAGGCAGGGCCCACAGTCAACCCCCCGTGGGATGGCACCTCTGAAGTGGAGCAGCTCCCACTCACCGCCACCTCCGGCGACACCGGTGAAACTCCTGCGACGCAGGCAGCCCGCCGGATCAGGTAGACTCGGCCATCCCTCACCGCCTACTCGGCAGCAGCGGCACCGTCAGGGACCGTGTCCGTACCTCGGACAGTCCCGGGAGCCGGTCAGGCAGCCTCGCACGACCTCCACTGCCCCGGGGGGACCAGCGCACATCTCCTCGTCACGGGGCACCTCCACCGCCCGCAGGAATCGCCTCTGCAGCCCTCCGGACCCGCCGATCTAGGGGGACCTCCACAACAGTCCCGGACTCCGGGACGAGTCCGCCGGTCCCCAGATTAGCCTTCCGCCACCAGGTGAATCATCGTCAGCATATCAGGGAGGGCGCCGGGCTGCCCCGGCGGGGATTGCAGGGCCCGGGACGGGAAAGCAGGGGGGCCGCCATTTTGAGCAAGCGGGGCCTCAGAGGGAGAGAGGCTCAGCGGATGCACCGAACAGTCCTCAGGGGGAATTGGAGCGCAGCAGGGTAGATGAGGAGTCCCCGTAAGTAGAAGCATGGACCTGATGGCAGCTGTAAGAGGCAGATGCGAGGCGGATGACGGAGGGGGTACGGAGCACTCTTAAGAGTGCGACCGCCATCTTGACGCCTCAAGCCATCACGTCTGTAAGGAAATGTAAATGCAGGTGATCAAAAAGTTTGAGAAAAGAGCAAAGGGAAACAATTCGTGAAGCAAATTCACTTTTTTCATCTGCCATTGGGAAATTAACTTAATTCCTTGAAGGTCAGAAGACGAAAATATGTGAAATGTTAAATATCGTACACACCAAACATATCGTCTAAGTGGAAAATGAAGCCTGTTAAAGTTGATTCATGCAGAACGCATTGTAACTATGATCACCAGATCGCCCCTCATAGAAGCACAATGTTTCAAGTATGTGCTTTCATTTAAATATTCATTGAATTCTGGGATTTGTAGTTTTTACTTCAATCGACTCAACTCATCCAATAACAATGGTCCGTGAAAGCTCACCTCTGGGTACATGAAGTGATCTGGAAGCCCTGTGGGTTACTAATAAAGAGATCCAGATACTGGATAGCAGTGCTAAAGCTACTTGAACACGCTTACACCAGGTACAACAGGGATCAAATGGGCACAGTGAGGGTTGTTGCTTACAGGGGATCATTTCAGGGTGTGTGAGGCATGGATGGGCATGGAGACCGAAGCATTCCATTTGACTGTAGAAGGACTTTCACCAGTGACAATGCAAAGAGTGAATGGGTGTTTAAAATCCACTCTTTTCTCCACCTCAGATTCCATATCCCATCAGCCCTACACCAATGTTGCTTACATACATTGAGCTATCCATTCACGTTTCTGTCAGTCGTATCGCTGTTTGTGTTCCTTCACACCGTCCATGAGTGCCTGTATGTGGGCCCTTATTATGCTTTATGTGAGCCAATGTGTACCTTTATGTGTCACGTCTATAGATGTTGTGTTGCCACTCTATTTGATTTTCTCTGCGTGCATAGGTACATCATAGCCTGTTGGTATGTATGCAAGAGTCCCTCTATACTTGTTGGCCTCCCTGCATGGGTCCCTGATATGTGTCTGATTATGCGTGTAGGTACATGTCCTGTTTGTGGGAGTAAGTAGCCATATGTCATGCATGGAGGTGTTCTTCATTATCTGTTGACTTCTGTGTGTGGTTGAGCGCATTTATGCTTGTCTCTGCACATGGGTACTTGTATGTTGATTGGTCTTTTGTTACTGGTATACATATGTACATATATGTCTGTGTGTCCAGGTGCTTCTCTGACTGTGTTGGTCTGTATGCAGAGGTGTCTTTAGGCATGTTCATCTGCATGTGTGCATAAGGTGCCTGTAGATGTGTTGTCACCATCAACCTCCTCTCCGTTTGTTCAACTGTCAATCCATGTATGGTCTTATATCTTATTTGTGACTAGATGTATATTGCAACATGTCTTGGAATGTATGTTGCTCTATCTGTAACAGAGTACGTCTTTGTCTGTAGGTGTGTGCACATGTTCTGCCTGCTTGCTGAGCTGCATGCCACTAATGCCTGCATGTCCATTTATCACGTTATGCTTGCTAGGCTGTGTGTGCTGGAGCGGCACTCAATAGAAGCTATTTTTTCAAGACGTGGAAAATATAGCGGGACTAGACACACCAGTCCTTTCCCTACTTTAAATACTACTTCCTCTGCAGGGGGGCTAAAAATTAAACCAACTCCACTGAGCCTTTTATGTATCCCGCTATACCCCAATCCATCTATTTATTTGTCCATCCAGCCATCCTTGCGTCTTACGTGCATTGTATGTGAATGTATATTTTTAATTTTAAGCTGACTGTTCACTGAAATCCTAAATCAATGTGCTCAGAGCTCATGTACCTCATGTGATGTCTCTGATCGTTGACCCTCAAACCCAGAATGTGTGACATCATAGGTATAAAGATTTGTAGCTCTCCACTCAGTACTGCTTAAAAAGTTCAGTAATTGTAGTATTGATAAAATTGATTTTGCAACTCATCCTTGGATGAAAACAGCAGACATCACGTGTTTCACGCTGGCATTTATCACAGAGCTTTCCCAAGGCTATGAAGGAACAAGCACAAGATATTTGTACGCATTAAACATTCTTTCTGCGTAACAACCTTCACCATCACCCATTAGCGACAACCTTGTAATAGAAAATAGGGAAACCCCTCAGTTATTTCACCAAATAGAAATGTGCAAATGATAAATTAACAGTAGAGTTATACAAGAGTGCAATGTGCACATTTTATCAGCAGTGATAGAAACAAACCAAGACCGCACATCCGTGTTCATGAACCAATGACATGTCCAGGTGTGAGGTGCAAAGCCACATTTTTTTGGGAGTGTGAACATGTGCTAACCACTGAGGACTCTATTTGTATTCTGTTGTTCTTGATGTTGGGCGTCCACTAAGGTAAGTTATGCTCTATACTGTAACAGGTTCCAAATATTAATGCCTAGACATGCAATAGTTTAGGGCTTGACAACGATTAGGAAACCTATGTGAGGTATGTGACATAGGTAGCTGAGTGGTTGGGCTGTAGCGCTGTGATGCTGGCTGTGTGCGTTGAGTTGTTCCATGAAGAAAACAATACATGCTCAATGTGAAAGATGAAGCATGGTCGATACATCGTTTGTGCGAGAAGACTTCCAATACCTTATCCAGTCACTGTATAGGTATCGGGGTTCCCCTCTTATTAGTCTGTGCTTGTGTCCAAATTACAGGTGTAATTGGAATAAATATTGTTGTATGTAAGAAGATAAGAAAAACGGTCCTTCTTTCATAACTTGGTAAAGACAGGTCAAAACTGGAAGGTTTAGGCAGCCAATTCAGATCCCTAAGGTCACCACTGAGTGTGGTCCAAGTGTTCTTGTGTCCTGTATGTTAAGCAAATACAACATTCAAGGAGCCATCTAAGAAAGTATGGCCACCATCTTGAGTGACAACTTCGTAGTCCGCTTGTTGGCTTGTATAAATATTATATGCGCCCAGTGCAGCCAGCAAGATGGGTGGGTGGGTAATAAAGAGGTGTATGGTCGAATTCTACATGCTATCAAGTTATCACATTACTTGGTGATATTGGAAGAAGGAAATGGTTATTATCATGAATCACACATATGTGTGAACATGGTTGTCTCATGCGTAGTAGTAGGCAGTTTGTCATTTCCTGTATGGGCATGTAATCAAAGATATGGTGTGTGAGTGCTGTCAGGGATTCATGTGACCCACTAAAAGGAAATCAGTCTGAATAAGAGGGAGCGTGGACATTCTGAAAGAAAGGGAGATGAATGGTCCCTGTTGTGTACTTATGTACATTAATACACAATTGCATGTGTCATAACCGGACCATCAGGAAAATATAGGTCCCCAAACAGCCATGTGTGGATGTGATGACTTAAAGGGAATCCAGTCAGGCAGAACAGGAAGAAAAACAACTGTAGTACTTGTGTGTCTGTGCATCCACAGTTAATAGCAAATTCAGAAAATTTCATACAATGTCAGGGTATTCATTGTACACTGGTTCAAGCCTGGATGATACACAATGTATGATGACGTCAAATTGCTGATCTCTGAATAGTTGCGGCTCGCTGAAGCCACTGTAGGTACAGAGGACAGTTGCTCTACCCTTCGGCCACACCCTGTATTCAGCAGACACTGACGGATGGGGCATAGGTACGTGAAGGACTGGGTTTTTCTAAGACCCAGCGGTGCCAGGGATAACACCTAAAACCTTCGTGGGTAACCTGTTCCGGCGTACAAATGACAGAGACACGGGACACTTCCTTCGGCGTCAAAGATTCGAGGTTTATTACTGCAGGGAACACAAAGTCACGAGAAGTACATAGCATGTAAGTTCACGGAGACTGCTTCAACTTGTATCTGTGGATCTCTCCTTTTATACAGTTTTCAAGCATAGGATAACATGGTGCACAAAGGATTACAACCTGGTTCCCATCGTAAAGATCATAAGGGGTCGCTTTCATGTATTCAGGGCCCGGAACATAATTACAGTAACATTTGGCAGTTCCCAACTGTAAAAGTACATCTTCCCAACATTAGTACATTCCACTCGGCAATAAACGAATCAAGGAAGAGACAGAAACAGGTGCAGAGGAAGATGGGAACTGTGAACAGATCGAAGAGGGTGTAAAAGGGGTGGTATCAGGAAACACGAGTTGCAGGCATCAAAGGGGACGTGCCTAATGAATGCACAACTAAGACAATAGACCGGCACGGCAAGATGAGCCTCGAGCGGGGCCATCTGCCTTACAGTGCCTTCCCCCTCATCATAAAGACACCTTCAAAGGAACACGTGTCTTCCGCAAGAGTTTGGGAATCCCAGGGTCGCGAAGCGGACAGCGTCCGTTCACTGGCTACTTGAGGGCAAGAAACAAAATGGATGCCGTATCTAAGATGGAACCCGTGGGTTCAGATGAAGAAACCCACGAAACAAACGAACGGTTTAGGCTAGCACAGCGAAAACGCGTACACCCACTAAACTCGTCATTTGCGGTTCATAGATACCAGACTCGACCATATTCGTGCGAGTCGAAAACACCACTTACAATTGTCACGGAACCTCAGACGCTCCTTTTGCCCTCATGTAGGCAAGCACTAGTCGGAATCAAAATCGATCTCGATATTCATCAGACCATCTAGATGCTGCTGCAACATCATTCTATCCATCAGAGTTCCTTTGGTAACAGGCGGCTGCCTTTTACACGTCGTAGCACAGAGGCCACATAAGGCAGGACCACACTGCACACAAAGACAACACGTGAACAGGAATGCTACAACAACCCCAATGATCATCAGAATTTTCCAACCCCAAGTCGACATTAGGCCTCAAAACCACCCGAGTAGCGTCCAATCCCCTACGTCCACGTGTATGGACTCAGAGATCTTATGCAACTTCGAGATGGCTTGATAGACAGTCGGAGCGTTGTCTGGAATGAATATACAACAACTCGAATGGATCACCTTACATACTCCACCTCGATCTGCTAAGACAACGTCTAAAACCATACGATTTTGTAACGTCATCAGCCTATCCGCCTGAAGCTCTGCTGTGATATTACCAAGGGCACTGGCAGTGATATTAGCTGTCGATTCCACCACTCGAGTCAACTGTCTCAGGTTCCTACTATTGATCATAGGCCCCCAAAACGGCAAGAAACCCTTGAAAAAGTCTCCTGCCTCTTGACCGGCAGTGTCCTCTTTGCTAATCACGCCCCTCACAACTCTGGTCTTGTGGTAATCGGAGGCGACTGTAAAAGTCGGTGGCAACAAGTTTGCAATATAACAGGTTCCCGCGAAGTCGTGGGGCAACCATGTATATGCACGGTCGTAACAGACAAAGTACGTACCCTTGGCAGTCAGGAGAACAGGGGAAGAGAGCATTGGTAAAACATACGTCTCAGAGCAAGCACTCTCCCCAAGATGAGCTCTCGGGCTTCGGCCACGGCCTTTCAGACAGAAATTACCAAGGTGGGGTACGATCCATATTGGAGACGAGCTTTTGAGCTGTCTTTCGCCCACGAGCGCACTATACTCAACCTCACTCAGATCCCTATAGGCTCGCACCTCTTCCTCTGGGATGAGCGACGGCTCATAGATATCCCTATCTAAGTCAGCAATCGCTATTGCCAAAGGCTTATGGTACGGACCGGGACCAAAGTGTGGAGAACGTGGCTCTCGATTGGGGTAAGAATCTAGTGCGCTTCGAAACATTGTTTGGAATGCTCGAGCTGAACCCTGGGAACTATAAGGAAGGACCAAATACGGAATTCCCTTATTGGTGGTATGTGGCATTAACCCACACACCCAACAATTGGTAGTGTTCATCACCAGCTGATGCTGATGAAGGAGCTGAACGAAGGAATTGTTCATGAATTCCGCACGTCTAACCTGCTCGTGTTGGGGTAAGATGTGGAAGGAATGAGGAGAAACAGTGGAGGTAAGTTTAGGTTCAGAAGAAGGAGTAGGTGAGGCAGAAGGCAACAATGACTGTATCATGTAATACACCCCACCCAACAATAACGAAGAAACAGTTAAGAACAGAAGGAACACCTGAAACATGAAGCATTTTGTACATGCAATTCTGCGCAATTCGAATCTTTGGGCCTGAGCCTTTTCCAATTCCGACAGCTTCGAGAAAGCCATCCTCTAAAACCGTCCGCTACGTTCTTGACGCACTTCGTTCTGTGTAGCAGTAGTCAATCCCCAGGAGTTCCTAGGAATCGACGGTCTCTGACCTAGTGTCAAGACCTACTAACCAGAAGGAAGTACCCGCGCGGCCCTACGGTCCACCCGGATGTAAGGTATTTTTAATCAACAATATATACAAAATCTCCTAGCTGTATAAGCAAAAACACATATATGAAAAAGGCTCAAAATTCACGAAATCACAATTATGCAAGTGTGTTCAAACTGAATAGTGGCAATGGGGTAACGTGGATGTCAGGGGAGAAAGCAAAAATATTTTTATTAGTCTCTAGTGCTGGAGCGGAGAAAATATCGGCTTCTCCCAGGACGAGTCTGTTCGTCAAACAGTTGGTCCGATGATGAAACAGAGTTCTGTTGGTCAGTCAATTGTTCAGATCTTGAATTCTGTGATGACAAATGTTCAACAATATCGTTCTGCTGCACTGAGGTCTCTCCGACAGGTTGAGCGTCGCTGAATGGAACAAAGGTCGGCACAGTTTCGACTTCAGACGAGGCGATGCCCTTCCTCACCCACGAGTCTGCTGGTAAAGGTATAGGTACCTTTTTGGTATGGGTGGCATGCACCCAGTTCTTACGTCCTTCCAAACGAACAGCGGTCCTCGTGGCAAGGAGCACCTGGTAGGGTCCGGTAAAACGAGGCTCAAGGTTGCGCTTTCGTCCAAAATTCCTCGTCACCACCCAATCTCCGGGCTGGAGCTGGTGGCCTGGACCCTCCGTCTGCGTCGGCAGTGCTTCAAAGACCTGTTGGTGAATTAACCTCAGTTTAGCAGTCAGATCATGAAGATAATCAATCAACATTGGGTATTCAAGATCAGAGAACACACTGGGTCTAGGAACCCCCCAAACATTTGCAGGGCGGCCGAACACAATCTCATAGGGACTGAGCCCTACTCGGGAGTGTACAGTCGCCCTGGTTGACAGAAAAGCTAAGGGCAAAGCGTCAGGCCACGAGAGACCAGTCGTAGCCTGAATCTTTGCTAGTTTCAATTTAAGGGTGCCATTATACCCTTCAACCAAACCTGCTGACTGGGGATGATTGGCGCTGTGGAATTTCTGTGTAATTCCAAGGCCCTTACACACATTCTTCATCACACTCCCCACAAACTCACTTCCGTTATCGGACCATACAATCCGTGGCATTCCATACCGAGGAAAGTATTCCTTCAGTAGGATTTTTGCAGTGGACAGAGCAGTGTTGTCTTTGAGAGGATAGGCTTCGATCCATCGGGAGAATGTGCAAACCACAACTAAAACGTACTTTAGATTATTGCATCGCTCCATATGGATGAAGTCTAGCTGAATCACCTCAAAGGGACATGAAGGAGGGGCAAAATGGCCAGGGGGTGTAGGAGTTCCCTTACCAGGATTGTACATCATACATATCATACAATTCTTAACCAATCTCTCAGCACACTTAGTAATACCATCATTCTTCCATACAGGGGACAACAACTTGCAAATACCTTTCGCACTAATATGTGCCAAGCCGTGTGCCATCGTCACAACAGCTAGCACATACGCATCCGGCAACATCCACCTCTTATTCTCCGACAAATCGATCCAACAACCATTCGCATCCAACTTTCCTGTACTCTCTTTCCACTTCGTCTTTTCAGACTCAGTGGCCTCGTTCTGAATCGCTTTCACACTCTCGATAGTGTCCTCACACATACCAGTTTCTGCAGGCCACCGTACCGAACTCGTCACATACATTTTAGTGCTAAGGTTCCTGGCAGTCTCCTTAGCAATCTCATCAGCGAACGCATTACCACGACCAACATCATCCGTCACCTTACGGTGTGCACTACATTTAATAATCGCCACCTGCTCGGGCAATGTAAGTGCATCCAAAAGATCATTCACAAGCTGTCCATGCTGAATCATCGTACCATGCAATGTCATAAAACCTCTCTCTCTCCACAATCGTCCAAAACTGTGCGCAACACCAAATGCATACTGACTATCCGTAAACACATTCACTTGTTTCCCTTTCGACAACACGCACGCTCTAGTCAAGGCAATCAGCTCTGCCGCCTGCGCAGAATTCTGATTCAGTCTCGCAGTCTCCACAACCGTACTCAATGTCACCACAGCATACGCAGTCGTCACATCACCATTCGGCAACTTAAAACACGACCCATCCACATACAGGGTCCCATCGGGATCTTCCAATGGAGTATTTTTCAGGTCCACTCGACCTTTTGTTTCCTCCTCAGTTCGTAAGTAGCAGTCATGAGGTGCTACTTCGTCTGATTCCATACTGATTGGCAACAAAGTCGCCGGGTTCAGGACATTACAGCGTTTTATTTGAATGTGACTTGCCAAAAGCGTCAACTCATACCCAGACAACCTTGCACTCGTCAGGTGTTGGGTTTTCGTACGATTCAAGAGAGTGTCAACTGCATGCGGAACCATCACCGTAAGCATATTATCCATGACCAATCCTGCAGATTGTCGGATGGACACCGCAGCTGCCGCTGTTGCTCTCAAACAACTCGGCAATGCTCTAGCTACTGGGTCCAAGGTCGAGGAAAAATATGCACATGGACGCTGCTTACCACCAAAGTGCTGCGTTAAGACACTCAACGCACAACCTTCTCTCTCGTGAACGTATAGTGTAAACGGCTTACTGTAGTCAGGGGTACCTAACACAGGGGCCGAACACAACGCATCACGCAATTCAGAAAAACTTTTCTGACATTCTTCCGTCCATGGTAAAGGAGTTGGAACATCCTTGCACGTAAGAGCCACCAATGGATTCGCTAGCAATGAAAAATTTGGAATCCATTGCCTACAGTATGACGTGATACCTAAAAAGGCACGCACATCTCTCTGAGTTGTTGGCACAGTCATTCGAGCAATTGCTGCAATTCTCTCTGGGGTCAACCTTCTTCCCTCCCTTGACAGTAAGTGACGTAGATAGGTTACTTCTTGGCAACAATATTGCAGTTTAGAAGGTGACACCTTGTGATGTAAGTCACAGAGATGCTGCAACAACGACACCGTAGCAAGTTTGCAAATGTCCTGAGTGTCTGCAGCCACCAATAAGTCATCGACATATTGGATCAAGGCCGCACCGGCCGGCAACACAAACGCATCAAGTTGGCTCTTCAAGGCTTGGCTGTATATCGATGGCCCCTCACAGTAGCCCTGAGGAGCGCGTTTAAACCTAAAGCTGCGGCAACCAAGAGAGAAACCGAAAAGGTCCCTACTCTCCTCAGCAATCGGAATGCTGAAGAAAGCATTCTTCAGATCGATCACTGAGAACCAAGATGCAGAGGCTGGAATCAGAGTCAGTAGAGCCGTTATGTCGGGCACCACAGGGAACTGAGGAATCACAATTTTATTTACCTCCCGTAAATCGATGACAAAACGATAAACAGGAGGCTTTGATGGATCAGTGCGTTTCAGAATGGGCAGCACAGGGCTATTGCACACGTTTCCCCGAGTCTCCTCAATAACATCTTTCTCAATCAAATCGTAGATGATCGCTAACAGCGCTCGCTCACCATCAAGGGAGATACGATACTGGGGAATGCGTGGCAAACGCACATTAGATTTCAAGTGGACAACATAAGGGGAGATATCAAGCAGGCCCACATCATTGGGACCTGTTGCCCACAAAGATGCAGGAGGAGAACTCAATTCCGGTGGAAGCTTATCGATGGACAAATACATAGGAGAGATAACTTTCTCACCCAATGTAAGCTTCACTCCCGCAGGAGAACAATACAAAGTCGCATACAGACGTTTTAGCAAATCCAGGCCCAAAAGATTTTCACCACAACCAGTAGTCAAAATCAAAGGAGCTTTCAGCTCACGTGGCCCAATTGCAAGAGGCAAAGGGCGCGAAACCGGATTGCTAACAGGGGCGCCAGAGAATCCAACGGAAACATTTGTTAAGCCAGACAAAGGTGCGCCAGGGAGTTTCGAATGCATGATGGAACTTTTCGCTGCACCAGTGTCCAACAGAAAAGGCTCAATGACGCCCGAGGTGGCAACTGCGACGTAAGGCCCTCTCTGATCAACCGGAACTGATACTACTCCCTCTCCTTGTCTATGGCTGTCCTAGTAATTACCGTCGTCAGTGTCCTGATCGACGTAATAATCGTCCACGTTGTACTGCGCAGATCTTCCTTGCGACCGATCCGCGCTGATGGAAACAATTATTAGAATCAGAAGAATTGGTAGAACGATCATTTTGAGCACCGCGACCTCTACCACGTGATGCCTGTTGAGGACCACTACGACCTCCTCTAGATGAATTACCACTATTTCGATCACGCAAAACTGGACAATCGAATTTCAAATGACCTTATCCCCTACAATAGGCACACTGATTGTACCCCAACGTAGATCTATGCGAAGAGGAGTCATTTCGGGATTGCGGCCTATTCGATTGAGACTGCGATCGATTCCGCTGTTGCGAGTCATTCTGATTCGAACGTGGGGGATACGCTTGCTGCAACAACACCTTTGTTTTGAGCTCTTTTGTCTTTTTATCGGCGCGATCATTTTCCTCTTTCTCTCTATTCTCATAATATTGGGCCGTAGCCAATATTTGAGCAGAAGTTGAAACGGCCCACGCACTTTCTGAATTCCTTAATTTGTTGCTTAGGCCCGGCAACAAATTTGATACAAACTTGTCCACAAACAATCTCTGACCTCCCTCAGTACCCATATCTTGACCACTGTGATCAATGAATGCCTCCTCAAATCTTGTAAAGAAATCAGAGACACTCTCATCCTTCTTTTGCTTGCAAGCGGACAACTTGTCCCAATTCACCTTCATAGCCGGCATAAGCGTTTTCATAAGAGTTATTATTCTCTGAGGGAGATTAGCAATCAACTGTTCGGGCTTAGCCCCACCGACTTGCAAGGCATCCGCAGCAAGAAGTGCAGCCCAGTCACCGCCTAATTCCGCCGCACGGTCTTCCTGACGAATCTTTGCCCATACCGGTTGCGGTACGACATTACCAAATAGCATATCGATATCGGCAAGATTCATTATCGTAGCATCTACTAACTGAGACAGTTCTTTATAATACCCTGCAGGATTTTTGCGAGGGTCGGGCAGAGATTGCTTCACCTGCAAAACTTCTGACCGTTTCCACGGAAGATGTATCCACACTCTCTGAAAGTGCGGCAAGACTGCAGGATTTCCACCAGGGTTACCTGGCATCCATACTGGTGGAACCTCGCGCATGGGATACTGACCAGGCGCTGCTAGCGGTTCCTCAATGTCTTCTAAAAACAATGCCCGAGGCATTATAGAAGGACGAAAAGATAGCAACTGCTCGACAGCACGTCGAACATTGCTACCCACCATTATTCCGCTCGCAAACTGAAGCTGAAGATTAGTTAGAGCAGCCAAGACATCGTCAGAAGCATCAGCTGATATCTGGTCACGTAAAAGCTTGCACATTTCCTCAAACACGAACCTCTGTGTCGGTTCATTGAATTGAGAGAACGTATCAAGCACTATACGTGGGGGATTCCTAAGGGGGTATCTAATCCAACCCATCGCCATGTTATACAGCGAGTCACGTTCCCTACCACCAGGAAGCTGACTTCGCCTTTGGGGACCATCAGAACCAGCAGACTCGAGAACCGGTCCAAGAGAAGTGAAGAAGTTAGCAGCAACAGAAGGGACACGACGTCGAGCAGATGGGGTAGAAAAGTAACTCAACGGGGTAACAAGAGAAGTGTCAGGAACAGAAGGGACAGCAGGAGTAACCAGAACAGTAGGAGCAGCGGGAGCAGGAGTATGAGGAAGTACAAGCGGGGGAGCAGTAGGGACGGGAGCAGGTAATGGAGCGGGAACAGGTTGAAGAACGGGAACAGGTTGGGGAACAGGAACAGGAGCAGGTTGAAGAACAGGGACAGGGGGAACCACAGGAACTGCGGCACCCTGTGCATACGGAGGTGGTGACTTCAAAAGATAGGACAACAAGGGGTCCTCTACTACTTCCTCCTGCTTATCCGTACCCGTCGGTAAAGCGGGGTAACACTTATCCACAGTCATACGCTGCAACCTATCGAAAACTTCCTTTTCCTTTTCCTCCTTATCTCTGCTTATCCCTACTGCTCTGCGTTTCTTACCGTCGTAACAATTCCTTCTCTCTTATTACTTTTAATCTGTTTGATTTCTTTCTGCTTGGCTTCTTTACGCCACAACCGAAAGGAATCAAACATGGCCGGCCTTGCTTTTCTCTGGAACAATTTAGCTTCAAGATTATCTAAAATCGGGGCCTCAAAACTACCATGAGGTGGCCAACTAAGGACACCGTCTTTTTTAGTGTAACGAACCCAACACTCATTAAATGTAATTGGACCCAAACCGTGTCGACTGTACAATTCATAAGTAGGAGTTCCAACCGGAGGTATCGGACACGAGTCCTCCAGTCGGGAATCCGCACCACAACCTCTAAAGCAACTGAACAAAGTACTATGGCCAGGCATCATGCACACTAACCGAGCTTCACAAACGTCAAGGGTTATAGGATTACAATGTCCCTGCAAAGAGCAAAAACCCTCGGTTTTTGGCGACTGCAGACGTCAAATATCACAACAAAGAACAAAATACCAAGAACCACAAATGCAATGGAACCATGCAACAACTAAGCACCCACAACAAAGGACTCTGGGAGCGACCCACAAATACTTAACTCAAAGATCAATGGCGTCACCAGGAAGGCCCGTCAATCGTCTCGCTGTACCAAGGTCTACGCCAGGCTCCAAAACAGGTCTACAGTCAGGGCAGCAGTCCGTCGCAGCCGTCAGGAGGCGGGGATCTTCGCGGGAAAAGTCGTCGGGCCACTTTTTTTTTCGACAACAGGATCGATGAAGCGGGGTGCACCTTCCCTCGGAGATTTCACACGAAGTTCCTCACGATTGTCGGGCTTGGACCGGTACCACTGATGCAGCGCCAACTGAAGGACTGGGTTTTTCTAAGACCCAGCGGTGCCAGGGATAACACCTAAAACCTTCGTGGGTAACCTGTTCCGGCGTACAAATGACAGAGACACGGGACACTTCCTTCGGCGTCAAAGATTCGAGGTTTATTACTGCAGGGAACACAGAAGTCACGAGAAGTACATAGCATGTAAGTTCACGGAGACTGCTTCAACTTGTATCTGTGGATCGCTGCTTTTATACAGTTTTCAAGCATAGGATAACATGGTGCACAAAGGATTACAACCTGGTTCCCATCGTAAAGATCATAAGGGGTCGCTTTCATGTATTCAGGGCCCGGAACATTTGGCAGTTCCCAACTGTAAAAGTACATCTTCCCACCATTAGTACATTCCACTCGGCAATAAACGAATCAAGGAAGAGACAGAAACAGGTGCAGAGGAAGATGGGAACTGTGAACAGATCGAAGAGGGTGTAAAAGGGGTGGTATCAGGAAACACGAGTTGCAGGCATCAAAGGGGACGTGCCTAATGAATGCACAACTAAGACAATAGACCGGCACGACAAGATGAGCCTCGTACGGGGCCATCTGCCTTACAGTGCCTTCCCCCTCATCATAAAGACACCTTCAAAGGAACACGTGTCTTCCGCAAGAGTTTGGGAATCCCAGGGTCGCGAAGCAGACAGCGTCCGTTCGCTGGCTACTTGAGGGCAAGAAACAAAATGGATGCCGTATCTAAGATGGAACCCGTGGGTTCAGATGAAGAAACCCACGAAACAAACTAACGGTTTAGGCTAGCACAGCGAAAATGCGTACACCCACTAAACTTGTCATTTGCGGTTCATAGATACCAGACTCGACCATATTCGTGCGAGTCGAAAACACCACTTACAATTGTCACGGAACCTCATACGTTTCAGGCAATTGTTAAAGTATACCATTATAAAGTCCAAACCATTAACCAAAAGCATTTTTATTTAAATATGCTATGGCTGTCTACTAAG
Organism: Lissotriton vulgaris; assembly: GCF_964263255.1. NCBI lineage: Eukaryota > Metazoa > Chordata > Amphibia > Caudata > Salamandridae > Lissotriton > Lissotriton vulgaris. The sequence goes on along the minus strand of NC_141693.1, from coordinate 1,057,789,536 downwards.
ATCACTAAATAATCAATACTGTAAAAACATAAACATTCTCTTGAACATTCTGGTTAACAAAGTTATGTGTATTTGTAAAGCCTGCAAGGGTATTCTGACACCGAACAGGTATGTGTGCCCAGCCTAGCATACGGTAGGTTGGTTATTTGAAAAGACAGGTCTTCAGCTTTTTGCGGAATTCAAGAAGAAAGGAGAAGGCTTTGATGAGGAGTGGGAGGTTGTTGTATGCTTTAGGAGCGAATTAAGAGAACACTAGTGTTCCTGATCTGGTTCTGTGTATGTTTGGAATTTGTGTGGGTAAGAATCTTGTGGCGTGGAGATGCCTAGGTGATTGGTGGAAGGAGATGCAGCTGTCCAGGTGGGTGGGGCCTGAATTGTTTAGTGCCGGGAATGTGTATGTGAGAAGTTTGAATTGAGCACGTTTGTGTATAAGGATCCGGTGTGATGTGGCGTGAGTTCTGTGTGGAAGATTAGAATGAGTCTAGCTGCAGAGTTCTGGATGCCTTGTAATCTTTTAGTAAGTTACTCAGTGATCCCAGCGTAGAGGGTGTTCCCATAGTCCGATTTGCTGGTGACTAGGGCATGAGTAATAGTTTTCTAGTTTTGCTTCAGAGCCCTTTGAAGATCTTCCTTAGCATCTTCAGTGTGTTGAAGCAAGATGCAATGACAACATTGAATTATGCGGTCATGTCCAGTTTGCTGTTGATGATCATGATCTAAAATCTATAAACCATTGTAGTTGCTAGTTATTGTTTATAAGGAGGAATCGACAAGGGTATAAATGTGACCGGCAACATCTGTGTGTATGAGGCATGAAAGTGATATTTTTAAATGTGAATGACGTTCAAATTGTGAGGTTTTGTATCTTTCATTTTATATTTATTTTTAAACTACCATTTATAATTTCACATTTCTAATATTTGTAAGCTTTTTTAGAATCCAAAATGGATGTTAAGAAGTTAGTGTCTTCGAAGAACAATTCAGAGTGTCCTTACATCGAAAAAGCCTTTGCTCAATTTCTTTTTTTCTAGTTTCCTTTCTTTTAAATTATTTTTAACTCCAGAGATTGAAAATAATAACAGTATCTTTCTAAGATTAGGTGGTCCATAAAAAATAGCTGACATTTTCGGAATCAAAATTGAGGGTCACTGAATAAAAGAACTGTTTCATAAAATGCCTCAAAATGGACACTAGCAATCATAAATTCTTTTAACATTAAAACACAATCTTTTTATACTTTAATTAGAGGAAATGTCATATTTCCAGCTGTCAGAGCTCAATGTCATGAACAGGCTGGAAGGCACTGCTCTCCCTTAGTCGCTGTACTGATGAACAGAATGATAAGTATCAGCAGTCACAGAAACTGGGGTAGAAACGGATAAAGGGAGTGAGAGAGAAATCCTGAACTGGAGCTGACTCTCTGAGACTTTGGGCCATATTATCAAGCAAGGGCGATACATTATTGCCGCTTTTATCGGCATGAAACTGCTGATAAAGTGGCGATAATGGGCTTGTTAAAAGGCCCTTGTGAATTCCCATAGAAGCCCAGGTTCTGGTGTTAACCTGGGCTTCTATGGGAATTCACAAGGGCCTATTATCAAGCCCATTATCGCCGCTTTATCTGCCGATAAAAGCGGCGATAATGTATCGCACTTTCTTGATAATATGGCCCCCTGTCTTTCAAGGGATGGCACCACTGTACCTTGATGGTATGAATCTTGGGTAAGTCTGACCAGCTGCAAGACACATGGCAGAAGGTCACTACAGATGCTAGCTAAAGATCTAAAATGCAGGAAGCAACTGAAGCAAGGCTTAACGGTCTGACCAGCGAAAGATGCAATGACGAGCCCATAGACAAATCCGACAAAAGGCCCCAAAACACTGCTGGACACACACAGGTAAGATTCTACAAGAAAAAGGGTTCAACAGAAAAACAACCAAGTGTGCCATGCTTAGGAGGGGACTTAAGAAGGACCCCAGAAGGAGAAAACAACAAACAGTGCAGGATGCAAAATGGGTGAAAACTATAGCATAAATTGGAAAATCCAATGCAACCATGCAACTCGTTGCCAGTTCATGAGCCAGTCTCCCAGGGAGTCTAATTGGGCTCAACTCCTCTTGACCTGGAAATGAACTTAACCCAGGATGTGATTAAGTGTGCATTTCCAGGACGTTAGCTGTCTAGTGTTCACGCAGTCTTAGCCTCACAGCACCTTTCTCCAGTGCTTCCAGCTCCACCGTGCCTGTTGCCTAACCAGATTCCAGACAGCATCCTTGCAAACCCAACTTCTCCTTTCCTTTGAGCCTCTATGACCCTAGTGACAAAAGGGATTAAAAAAGAAAATGGAGGGGGAGGAGCTACGCTAGCAAGCAAGATGGCCGCTTAAGCTCCCAGCTCCGCCGACCTCCGCCAGCAGCTCGTATATCCTGCAAGTCATCCTGATTTCACACCGGACTCCCGTATGTGTGAGGAGTAGCTGACTCTGAAGGCGCAATCCCGAACTTTTTATCATACCGGGTGACAGAGATATGCCGTGTTTTATTCTTGGCCTACCCCGGAGCTGAAGCCGGGGCCTCGATTTCCAACCCATCCGGGCTGGAGTTGAACAACATCGGCTGGAACCTTGGGCTTTGTCCGGTCTCCCGAACGGAGATATAATCTTCCCGGTTTTTGACGGCGACTTAGTATCCTGCCTGCAACACACACGCTACGGCGTGTCACATCATTTGCTGGCCCCGTATCCGACGCCTGGAGACACAGTAAGCTTGCCGTGGGGGTGCGGACGGGAGCCCTGATCAGTGGCGAAGGAGTAACATCGTGAGGTGAGAGCGCCTGTTGTTGGTGTCTGCTCCAGATTTACCTGCTACCCCGGAGAAGTCGGCCTCTGGGGGTCTGCATCCCGATCTGTTGCTTGCGAGAGGAGATGGAGGTGACAAAAGACACGCCACCACTGCACGCCGTAATGGCGGCCATTAGAGCGCTCCACTCACAGATCATCGTCAACTACTGGGCACTTTCGGAAACGATGGAAGATCTTTGCCGGAGACCGGACAATGGCTTTTTGCCATCATCGCAGCCAGCGGTGCTACCAACGGAACATCGTATATCCGACTTTGAGGTCCCTGTGCAGGAGCCGGACTTCTTTGGCGCTGCGGATTCCTATAATACAGATCGCGCGCCCGTGAACATTGTCGGCGTTCCCTGCTTGAGCCCTATCTCGCCGAACATCACTATGGACAACCTTGACTGCCTCAACAAGATCACCCGTGACTATTGGAGAGTTTTATCATCCTGCCACGCTTTTCTTCGCTTGCTTTGTGTAGACTGTGAACTTTTATCCTTTAATTGGCTTGCTCGTACTGACTTGAATTTCCATGATAGCTTTACCGCTCTTATTGCTGCTGTGGCCTGGGTTACAACTGCTCCAGTGAACACTCGTACTGGCCAGGGTTGATTGGTGGGGCTTTTCAGGACACGGGACAATAATGTAATCGGTTGCTGGGATTGTGACCTGTGAACTGCGGGAGTCGGGTGGTATGTTTGGTACTTCCCCGGATTGTTTGTGTATTTTGCTGCCCTTTCTTTTGAATTTGATTCCGGGGGGTCGCATCTGGTGGGGGGGAGGGGAGTCCGGGAGCGTGTGTTTGTGTTTCTCCTCCTCCGCTGCTTCCTTCTTTTAGGGATGCTCCCGGGCGACAGGCACGCTGCTAGTGGGTTAGGCCGTAGCCATTGCAGGGGTGCAGGGTGGTGGGGGGGTTTGTTATTTTGCCTTTGTTTTGTTCTATGGCCCCTTTTTTCTTCTCTTCTCTTTTTCGGGTATTTCTCTGGGCGACAGGCGCGCTGCTAGTGGGGTAGGCCGTAGCCATTGCGGGTCAGCAGGGTGGGGGTGTGAGGGGGGTTTGTTATTTTGCCTTTGTTGTGTTCTATGGCCCCTTTTCTTTTTCTTTTTCCTTTCTCGCAGGGTCCGGTCGCGATAACTTTCGGTTTCATCCTGATGTATATGAGTGGGCGGGGTATGGAGTGGGTGGCTGTGATGATAGATAGGTAGCTTAGTTCTTTACCCTTAGTGACCTTACTGGCGCTTGCGTTTCTACTGTTGGCCTATTTTGATCCACAACTGCTTTTACCACCTACCTGCATATTTTATACTTCCGAATGTGTAGCTCCGGCTATCCTGTATCTTCTTCTTTATCTCGTTCTGGGGGGGGGGGGGGGGGGGGGGGGGGTTAAATATAAAATGAAACCTTACTCATATCCTTGATTCGAAATGTTTCCGATATATCGTCTGTCCTTTACCGCTGCCGGACCCATGGGTTGTCGGCTGAAGAGCTGTGTGATTGGCATTACTGAACCATGTTACATGCATGTGGTACCGGTCCTGCCGCTGCAGGGTTACTTTTGTATCTTGTGTTGAACGATATAATAAAGGTTTTCAAAAAATTAACAAAAAAAAAAAGAAAGAAAATGGATGTTAGTCAGTTGGTAAATAAAAAATGCCCAGTGTTTATCACCTATGCCATGTGACAACACTCTTTCAGAAATTGTCTCCATACACTAGGTTATGGTTTCAAGTTTGGATATTTGCTTGATCCAAGGCACATTCTTTCATTCATGATCACATACAACACTGGAAGCCATAGCCTGCTGTCTGAAGACCTAGGTTTATTATGCACATTTCTTTATGAAAATTACTTATACATCTACTTTGGTGATTACATTGGAGAGGGTTGGTCCTGAAGAATGCCCATAGCAACAAGCTGAAGGTTACCAATAGGGCTGAAATATGTCGACCTTCTTAACATGTATTGAATTATTCTCCTAACTTTTTAAATCTTATCCATCGATGGACCATAATAAAACTTTCCAGTCCAAATGGAGGTATTTTTAACAACTCTAGTCTCTGCCTTCACACATTATCCTCATGCCAGATCATCTAGTAGGCTACGTCCACAGGAGCGGACCTTTTCTCCTTTCTTGTTCAGGGTAGTAGCCCACATTGGTGGTTTCATCCACCAAAGTGAGGTGGGTGAGGACTTTAGGCCTAAAACAATTAAATTATTCTCAGAAAACTCCAAATGAAGTCAAATGAGAAATTATAAACATTGACAGATATTGAAGAGAAGTGCAATTTTTAAATCGTGAAGCCATGATTCACAGATAGGATCACAAGCCAAGCAGTGATAGTGTGACTGGTTAGCAGGTAAGGGCTCAATAAGGGTGATGGTAGCTGGCAGAGGGTGAAATCACTGCAGACCACAAAGTGACCAACAGTTCATCAAGGATTTTGATTAAACGTGATTACTAATGTTTCAGAGACTGGCTCATGCAACATTAACTAGGTACATGACCATACTCACATGGATAACTTTGTTGGAACAATATTGCTGCAGCTAGACAATCTGATAATATCTCTGATACCACGGAGAAATTAAATATGCCAGTAACAAGCAGAAACTTGGACAGTTGAGTCCTCTCACTTAGCAATAGTATTGAATTGCAGCATCATATAGCACTCACTACCCATCTGTGAAAGTGCTTGCCTACACGAGTAGGATGCACAACTTTAAGGTTATGTGGTTGGAAGTATGTTGTCTTTGTTTTTTTCCTAAGGGAAAAGTGTTTCCGTTTTGTGCACAATGAATGTGGAGATGTGGTTATCGTGTGATAGGATGCAGCACTTATCAGTGTGATGGATGAAAAAGTTTGAGAGAGAGAGGCGTTCAGTTTATGGTTTTTAGTAAGCTGGCAGTTTTGAACAGCCCTTATGTTATCGCCTTTGGGGGCAGCGGGGAGATTGCCAGGGTTCGTTTTCTGGTGTTATCTGTTGCTTGGGCAGCTGGGGCACTTCTATGTGCGATTATATCTGACTGGCCCTGTAAGGGGGGGGGGGAGGGGGGTAGCTGGCAGGAACACTACTGCTGCGCTGTTACTAGGGGACGATTTTGCAGCATTGCTGCATAACCTGCCCCGAGTAGAAAAAAACAAACCCCACCGATATAAAAACGGCCCCACCCTTCCGGCCCATCAGAGAAACGCCTGGTGCCCGCTACGGCCTGTCTGGCCCTGGTGCTGAGGTGTTCTGAGGGCAGCAGTTTTGTGTCATGGTTTCTGTTGCCTGTCATATTTGCGTGTGACCAAGGAACGCACCAGAGTTTAAATAAACTGCCACAAAACTCTAAGGGGCAGATTTACAAGCCCCTTGCGCCATTTTTGCATCATTTTTAACATGGGAAAAATGACGCAAAAGTGGCGCAAGGGGCTTGTAAATCTGCCCCACAGAATATTAAGACCTAGAATAGGAATTACTAGTAGCTCACACGCCCAATCCAGGATGAAGGTTCCTGTAGTCTTTTAAGCTTTCTCGAATTCCATCATGGCTGACTAAGGATTTCCTGTTCATGTGTGTAATTTCCTCTTTTCAGGTATCAAATACTACCAAAGACGAACTACAACACAGTTGAGGTCTCATCGTTTTGCCTGTACTTGTTCTAGCTTCCCAGTACCTCAGTCCTGATTCTCAGAGTAGTTGTTCTGGGTCTCGTGAGCCAGTAGTCTTCTTCCACCCAAAAAGTTAAACCGTTGAGCTTTTGCCTCCTTTGACAATAGCAGCACTTGTCATAGTCAACCTGTACCGCTCACATGTCTCATTGAAGGAGCAAGGTGCCCACTGGGGGGTGTTGCCTATACCCGAAAGGCTCCAAATCCAAGCTAATCAAGATGAGTCAGCGTCCAGCCTGTCACACTAGCCCATTACTGTTTTAGGGCACTTTAGGATTACAATTGACACTCTTAAAGTGTTTTATACTCATACTAATGTGGATACTTTACTATTCAGTATCATGCAAAATGGCCTCATTGTCCACAATGACATGAGTTAAAATATATAAAGCAAGTGGGAAGATTCATCTTCAGTGGCAGAAAGTAGTAGTTGCCCCATGGGGAAGACAGGGTATATGACCCAAAACCCTACTAAGTTTTTTAATTCACCTTTAAAAGTCTGTGAAGTGTTAATCAGAAGTAAAACATGTACAGAAGGCTTTGACATATCTTCAATAGGATAGGGATTAGAGTACAGGGTAAAAGGGAAACATATGTCTCTTAATGCTATTTTCTGAAAGAGTCTTCATCCGTGGATCTACAGAGACACAATAGTGACCAATGAGTGTTTAAAAGCTAAACAACAATTTAAACAAAGGAGCATCTAATGTGCCAAGACAAATTAAGCAATAAATGTTGCCATTAAATTATAATCCAAAACAAGCGATGAAATAATATCCAAATGCAGATTTGTGTTCTTCTTAAATTCAACTTTAATATTTCATATGAAGAAAATACAGCCTACGCGTTTCGTCCCTTCAGGGACATCATCAGGGCTGTAAAAATGAAAAAGAACAAGGTATAACAAATGTATTTTCTAACTTTTACAAAATGATAATCACATTCTTTGACATATCCTGCCTATATGCCATTCCAAACATTGTTCCAAATATCAGATTACTTCGTCTGCCTATATAACATTGTTTTAGTATCATTGTACATGAAAGCAGAAAAAAGAGAGAAAGGAAAAACAGCTCCCACCTGGTAGAGAATCATTATTAATTAAATCTAGGTAGGGGAACATTCCCATGTCAGCTATACTGCACCTAAAATGCTCAATCTTGTAAAATGTAAATAATCTCATCTCACCTTTGCAAAGTGTGTTTTCTTAATTCCAATCTCAACTTCAGTTTTCTAGAATAGCTTCTTTTAATCTATTCCTTCCCCGGCACACTGTAGCGTGAAACAAAAAACGGGCCTTGGACAAGGAAAATTGTTTAGTTTTACCACTGGGCAAAAGGATGACTCTAATCTTCAAGAACCAAACATCCCTACTCACCTAAAACGTGCTTAGCAATCCTCCGACATTGATTTCAAAATGATCGTTCCTCTTCTACACCCTGTAACCTTCCACCCTTCAATAAAATCCAATGACCAGTATTTTATCTATAGACAAAATAAAAAAAAAACATTTAGGTTCCCCATATCTTTAAGTACTATTAGCGTTTTGTCAGGTCTATAATAAACGATCAAGTAACTCAGCTCGCTCCCCTTAAGTTGACGCTGTCTATACAATGACCCGTAGCGAGTTTTATCTTGGTACAATCTCAATCCTGAAATATCTTCTAAGGACCTGTTATCATCTCATTCTCCAAATCCCTACAACACAAAAAAGGTCATTATCCCTTATTCTACAATTAATAAACAACCACTATTTCCTTCTACGCCTGTTCCCAGTCTTACCTCCATAGTTTGGCACATCAATATCCCCAGATTTCCTCCGTCAACAAGTTCGATGTCTCCCGCCGTACTTTTACAGGCAGCAGGGATGTTCTTTTAAAGTTTTAGCCAACCAATCAAATACTATCAATTTTCTTGCGTAAAAGTAGCCTGTTGCACTTGCCTCGTTCTCTCTAGGGTCTGCTACTAAGTCCCGAAACCGGAAATAATACTGTAGTGGGTCTGAATTGGTTGGGGAATGTTTAGTAGGTTCTTGTTGGAATACTATGTGTGTAATGCTCTATCTGGAGTGTACGTTCCTGAGTATTCCTTCTGCTGTGTCAGTTGGACGATCGTGATTCAAGGGAACGTACTGCTCTGCGCTGTGGCTGAAGTTCTGATTTCCAATAAATGGAACTTGTCTAAAAACTTCCCTGGCTTGACCGGATTTCTTACTTGTTACATTTGGCGACGCCGGGAGTATCTTCAGCCACCTGCAAGTTATCTTTTTGGAACCACGCTTGGAAAGCCACTCGTCATCTTTCTGCTTCCTTCGCTGGAAATATGGTGATGCGCAGCATTTAAATTCCAGTCTTTCGCTTCAAAGGAGAGTCTGGTAGGATCCACCTCAGTTTCTTTTTGGGGTTTTGGGATCTGGCAATCGTTGACGGCTCGAGCTGAATGTTTAGAGCAGAAGGTGCCAGCAAGGGATTTATTGAAAAATCAAAGTTATGCAGTGTAATGAAGTCTATATTATTAAGACTTGTCAGCTGAGCAAAACAGCCACTGTTCTTTGTATTATTATCTGTTTCCAGACCCTATAGAAGCTACCACACTAGCCCTATATAAGTCAAACAATTTAAACAGTTTATCAACACTTTTTGTGGTTTTGCTCAATAAATGAACTTTTTTTTAAAACAAGGAAGAATATAAAGCAACACGTAACAGTTTGTTCTTCAAAGAAAATTATTATTTATATTCTTTTGAGTTCAAATTATCAAATTTTCAAGGGTACACAGTCAATGGTAATTGCATATAGATCTTAGGTAAACGGAAGTGACAAAACAATCCATTAGTACATAAGAAAAATCCAGTCTAACAAAAATATATGTAAAATTGACTTCTTTTAGAAATAATAAATAGAAAGTCAAGTGCAGGATGTAGACATGGACTGGTGTGTCGACGTTTCGGTCTCAAAGGTAATATCCAAAGACCATCATCAGGACAGTGAATTTAATGCAATGTAGATAACCCCTATAAAAAAAAAGGTTATACAATTAACAAATGTTCTTAACAGGTGTTGCTAACATGTAACAATTTATATACATATGTTTGAACTATTTACATTGCAGAGGTGAATGTAAAAAGAGTAGCTTAACAGACTGGTCAGTGTGGTGACAAGAGTGTTGGCTTACGAAATTACATTTGAAACTTAATCTAAGATATTCCACAAAATGAGGTAAATGCACTTACTTATGATAAAATTAGAACAGGCTATGAATAATCAAAGCTGCAGTTCTACATGAAGGTTCATTGCCTGTGAGAAATGGATATAAATGAGGTCAGATGAACCTACAGTGCGCGAAATTGATAACTTGATTTGTCTCGATGAGTATAAAAGTGACCAACTTCATAGGTTTTTACCTTAAGGGATCGCCAAATCTCCCCTGTAGTTGTGTCCATACAATCAGGCCGATTGATGTTTAATCCTTTTGTTTTTAATCTCAGGATTCCAGTGTGCTGAAATATATAAAATTTATTTTGTGGCGTAGGATTTGAATAAGTACGTTTGTTTATTTCAAGGTAAACGAATATATAAAAAACATCATTTGATATTTGTGCATGATGTTTTGGTAGAAGTAGGCTATATGATAGATCGAAGTTATATTTAGCTCGAGTTTAAGCAAATATTAAATAAAGCATAATGTATCAACTTGCTGGTTGAGGGCAAAAAACTAGCCCATAGTTTATTGTAAATCACGAGACCAGCCATTGTAAAGCCTGTGTAAACGGAGCCCAAATGGTGTTCCGAGTTGAAATTATTCTAGTATAGACCCAACAAGAAATCTCTGTTGGTGTGAAAAAAGAATGCTATTATATATTTTCTGAAGTTTGTTCAAAAGACATGAATATGCACGTTTTTCGCTCGCATCATGAGTAGCTTTGATGCTGAAGAATCTACGTATACGGACTCAAGGAGAAATGTGCATATAAACACAGTGCGAACATCACTTAAAGCAGCATCTACAGAGCGGGGCTGAGTTTAAATCAAAGTGTATGGCTTCAACTCTACACATCTCCGAGTGAGAGCCCACAGACAAATATATACACAAACAATGCGAGTGAATCACAACGCGGCATCTACTTAGCGTGGCTGCGTGTTGAGCCCGCTAGTCGGAGTTCTGTACTTACTTTTGAAAAAAACGGCGTAACAGACGTGAAGGCTCCTCTGCGTCAGGTCAAAGGTGATCTGAGGGTTGAGCCAAACAAAGTGTATTTATACTACCATGACGTAGTACGTGGTAGTCACGTGTCCTGTCTGTCAACAGGATGGTTATTGATTTATACAAACGGCCGCCATTTTGGAGTGGTCACATCGCTGTGTTATAACAGATGAAAACCGTAACAGTCAGTTGATCGTGATAACGAAGTGACATCCATCTATATATCGGCATATAGTAAAACTTATTATAAATGCCTTTAGATAAGAATAAGGTGTCATCGTGTGCACTAATTAAATCAATAATCGGTAGTCAGCTGCATTAACGAATGTTATTACTCATGTTTGTTCACTGTATAGGTGTCAAATTCCTATATAGAGAAAAATGTCCAAGCTGGTATTCACAAAATCACGCACTTGGGGTTTGTCTATTCCTCGATTGTGTTCATCAGTTAGACCCTCTGTTTACTGAATGTCTGAATAGAGAAATATGTGAGACATACAAAATTAAGAGTTATTGTAAAACTGTCGCATTTCCGAGGCGCGCACATTCTTTGATTTCATGACATAATGGAACTTTCAAATCATGATCCATGTATCTCTATACATTCATGTACAAAAAAATAATATATACCAAGGTATCCTACGACCTAAGAAATACTGTAGTAAGAAGTTGGTTTAAAATAACTCTAAATATCTGTCGCAATTAAGTAGCGCTCTCATTCTCTAGGTAATTTTGAGGTAATACTTTTGTGGGAGATTATATCAGCATGGTATCAAGTTATGCAGGCTAATGTGTGCCATTCAGTGGAAGAGTTTAGTCCATTTCTAACACTGTTGGCAAACTCAATCCATTGATTTTCTTTTAAGGTCAGAAGCCTGTCTACATTTGCTTGTCTGATAGTTGGTTTGACTACTTCTATGACCCACCATTTTATCTTTTTTTCACTGTGTTTAAGCTGAAGAAAGTGCTCCACCAGTGGTGCATTTTCTGTTTTACACCTGATCCTGGACTGGTGTTGTAAGATTCTTTGCTTAATCATCTGTGTGGTTTTACCTATGTATATCATGCCGCAAGGGCACTGTATACAGTAAACCACATTCTGTGTACGACAGTTGGAAAAGTTCTTAATTTGCATAGTTCTACCATTGAGATTAAATGATTTGATGTTGTCGGTGGTTTCACAGGCAGTACATTTATTGCATTTATAATGACCTATCACAGGGGCCAGTTGTCTCATATTTTCGACAAGATTTTGATTGTCATTTTCGTATGCGTGAACTAATCTATCCCGTAGGTTTCGGCCGCGTTTGAATGAAAAGAGGGGTTTATCTTTGAGTTCTGGTAACTCTGAAAGCAGTGGCCAGTGTTTTAGTATAACCTTCTTAAGTTGGTTACTGAGGGTACCAAAGGTGGTGACACAGACTAGGGGATTACTTTCATTGTGTGTACGGTTGGTAAGTAACAAATCCCGGTTGTTGTACCACGCTCTCTTCAATGATTGTTTAAGGAGTTTATTTGGATAACCCCTTGCAGATAGTTTGTTCTTCAGAATCTTTGCCTCTCTAAAGTAATCTGTTTTCTTGGTACAGTTTCTCCTTAAACGGAGAAATTGCCCAAAAGGTAAGCCATCCCGCAAGGCCTTGGGATGATGGCTATTGTACTTGAGGAGGGTGTTTCTGGACGTGGGTTTAGTGTAAAGTGTTGTATACAAAGTATTCTCTTCGCTCACTTTGATTGTGATGTCAAGAAAATTCATCTGGAGATTGTTGCTTTCTAGGGTGAATGACAAGTTGGAGTTTCTTTCATTGAGCCACACATGGAAACTAGACAGAAGGTCTTTGCTGCCTCTCCAGATCATAAAGACATCGTCTATATACCTGAGCCAACAAGATATGTTGGCCAGGTAAGGATTCAATGGATGGTAAATGAATCTTTTTTCAAATTCAGCAACATAAATATTAGCGATGTCTGGAGCAAAAATTGCCCCCATGGCCATGGCTGAAGGCACGCGCCTAGGTCAACGATTAAAAGCAGTGCGAGACTTGGATTGCGCTACTGTGACGTTTCACGTAGCGCGTCGCCGCAATGTACTCTGGGTACTGACGTCATTCATGTTACGGAGCGGCCATCTTTATTCTTATTGAAGCTTTGGTTGCCCTAGCAACGGTGTTCGGAGCTGATCGTCCTGTGGCAGACTTGTCAGACTCGAAATTATACACTCATTGGTTTTGCCTTTATTCTGCAAGATTTGTGTGTCACGGTGATACGCACACCTTTCATTCAACTTTGGTAATTTTTGGTATTCTGGTTTTCCGGTCTGAGTTGACTCTTATTTAATTGTTTCTTCACATTTTTTTTATTTTATTATTTTCTCTTCTTGAAAATGTCTGTTAATCAACAAATCAATCAACTCACTCAACCTCCTCCGTTTTTAGCGAAACCTGGTAAACCCAATCTTATTTGAACAGAATGGTTTGGCCTCTTTGAAAACCATATAGTGGCTATAGATGCAACTGAATATTCCCCTGAAAGGAAATTCGCTCTTCTTTTTGGCAGCTTGGGTTTAGCTGCTCAACGCATTTTTCAGAGTATTCCTCCTATTCCTCCTCCTGCTGGTCAATCTGGTGATAGACGGTGGAATGTCTATTTGGAAGCTATTGAAAGACTCAAAAAACTATTTTCCGAATCTCCTAACATTATGTTAGAGCAACATAAATTTTATAAACGGAAACAAGGGGAGGAAGAAAAGGTTGAGGAGTACATTTCTGCGCTGAGAGTGTTAGCTACAACTTGCGAATTTGGTCCTACTGTTGATGACATGATTAGGGACCAGTTTGTTTTTAATTGTTCTTCACATAAAATCCAGGAAAGGATTTTAAGCTGCAAAAAAAAACCCTTTCTGAAGTGATTGATTTGGCTCTTGGTATTGAAAGATCTGCTATTTCTACTAAAGCCTTACAAGCTAATTCCTCTTCCAAAGTTAATGTGGTATATCATCAAGAGGATTCAGCTGATGAAGGGGTTATGGCTATTGGGGAGAAGGTTGCTGTTAAAAAATCATTTACAATGCAGAAGAAGTCTCAAATGTTCTGTTTCAGATGTGGCTCACAGTTCCACATAGGTAATGTTCCTAATTGTCCTGCATTAAATAAACGCTGTTCAGACTGCAGGAGGTTTGGGCACTTTCAAAAATGTTGCAAGGATCAGAAAAAGTCAGTTCAAGTCAACAACGTAAGTGGCGATTTAGAGTCATGTTCAGATTCTTTTGACAATTTGCTGCTGACTCTGGATTACAAAGACGATTTGTTGGAAATTAAAGGTCCTTTTTGTGATGCTTTGATTGATGGAATTCATACCCGAGTTATGGCTGATTCAGGTTCTCCAGTGACCATTCTACATGACTCTTATTTTTATGAAAATTGGAGTAAAGATCTTACGTTAACTCCTCCAGATATTAACCCAAAGGCTTTTGGGGAGAAGGACATTGACATGTTGGGGTTCTTTATGTCTAATGTGGAAGTTCTGGTTCGACATATAATGACTAAAGTTTATGTTGCTGTTAAGGGAAAAACATTGTGGGCTGGAAGGATCTTGCCAAAATGGGGTTGTATTTGGTGCCGGTGGATGTGAATCCCATTAAGGTGAGATGTATGGAAGTCATGAGTGTTGGGGATTCTGACTTTGACTGCAAGCGTTTACTTGAGGACTTTAAGGAGGTTTTTAAAGATCGGGTGGGCTGTATTAAAAATGTTGTGCATAAAATCAGATTGGTTCCTAACGCTCAACCTGTCATGCATAAAGTCAGGCCTGTTCCGTTGAGTGCTAGAGAGGAATTAAAAAAAATGTTGAAGGATTTGACCGATCAGAACATTATACAGTCCACTGAATCCTCTCAATGGGTCGCCCCGATTGTTGTCGCAAGAAAAAAAACTGGGGAGATTAGGCTCTGTGCGGATTTGAGGGGGTTAAACAGGAATATCGTCGTGGATTGCCATCCTCTACCAAAGATTCACAAACTTCTGGCAAATTTGGGGGGGCTAAGTGGTTTTCCCTTTTCGACCTGAAATCTGCATACCACCAGATCCCTCTGAGTGAGGAGTCTCAGGAACTTACTACGTTTGTCACACCTTTTGGTGCGTATAAGTTCCTGAGACTCCCTTTTGGGCTGGCCTCAGCCACCAGTATTTTTCAGAGAGTGATGGATTCTTTGTTCAAAGGGTTGGTGGGAGTTCAGGCCTACCTTGATGATATCCTGTTGTTTTTTAAGACTACTGATGAACATTTGATTTTACTAAAAAAGGTTTTGGGAACTTTGGAAAATAGTGGTATGACTATAAGAGCTGACAAGTGTAAATTTTGTGTTAATGAGCTGGATTACCTAGGTCATACTATTTCAGATAAAGGTATTAGACCTAAATTTTCGGTCATTAGAGCTCTTAAGGAGGCTAAACCACCTGCGTTGCGCTCTTTTCTGGGTTTAGCTGAATACTATGCCAGATTTGTTTGTAATTACGCTCAGATGGTTTATCCTCTTCGCTGTCTTCTAAAAAAGGGTCAAAAGTTTATTTGGACGGAAGAGTTGAATGGTGTGTTTGAAAAAGTCAAGGACTTGGTTATTTCCGCGAAAGCTTTGCATGCATTTTGCGATGATTGTGCTTCAATGATCACTGTGGATGCCAGTATGAATGGACTGGGTGCAGTTCTTAGCCAACAGGTTAATGGACAGGAACAGACAGCTTTTGCTTCCAGGTCGCTCAAATCTTTCCAGAAAAACTATAGCACTATTGAGCGCGAGACGCTGGCTTGTGTTTGGGCGGTCCAGAAATTTAAAATGTATATTTGGGGACGGAAGATCCAGATTTTGACGGATCATAAGCCTCTTACTTTCATTTTTAACAAGGTTTCTAATAGTAATTCAATGTCTGCTAGATTAACCAGGTTAGTTTCCAAATTGCAGAGATTCAATTTTGACATCAAGCACATCCAGGGAAGTAGGAATTTTCGTGCTGACTGTTTATCTAGGATGTTGATGGAAGAGGATGATGAGGAAAATTTTGATGAGGATGAAGTAGAATGTGTGGCACTTTAGGATGCTGTGGAAAATTGTGGGTCTTTTGTCTCAGAGGAGGATTGGAAGAAAGCTTGTTTAGATGATTTGGTGCTGTCTAGGGTTTTGTCTTTTTGCAAAGGTGGTTGGCCTGAGATTAGAAATCTTTCAGGCGATCTTAGGAACTTTGCATTGGTTGCAGATGAAATTTCGATGAAGGATGGTATTATTCTTAGAGGTGATAAGTTTGTCCCTCCATCCAGTTTGAGGAAATTCATTATAAACAAAGGTCATGAGGGTCACGTAGGTGTAACTAAAACTTGCATGAAAATTAGACAACACTATTGGTGGCCAGGGTTGGAAGCACAGGTTAGAGGTTTGATTGATGGTTGTGAGGAGTGTTTGCTTTCTGATAAGCACTGGAAGTTACCTAATTTATCGTTACATTCCACTAAATTCCCTGAGGAAGCTTGGATCAAGGTGGGACTTGATTTTTCAGGGCCCTATTTAGTTCTTTCTGAGGAGTTCAGATATCTGATCCTTGCGGTGGATTATCATTCTAAGTGGATGTATTATAAGTTTGTTGATGCTCCTAATACTGAAAACACTATTTTTTTTTAAGTAAGTTGTTTTTGGTGGAGGGTGCTCCCAGATGTTTAGTCATGGATAACGGTACTCATTTTGTGTCTGAGAGAATGTGTTCGTTTTTAGGTTCTCTGGATATTAAACATCTGAAGGTTGCTAAGTATTCTCCCGCTTCCAACGGTTTGGTTAAGCGTGGCAATAAAATCCTTAAAGAAGGAATCCAGACTGCTATTGCTGCTGGTTTGGATGTTAAATCATTTGTGGAGCAGAACATTTGGAATTATAATGTTTCTCCACATTGCTCTACAGGATTTACTCCTTTTGAATTACTTAGGGGTAGAAAAGTTAATTCTTTACTTCTTCCTTCTTGGCTAGCTAGTAAATCTGAAGGGAAGTTGCGTTCTGTCCATTTATCTGAGACTGTGAAGCGTAGTCAGTATCGTATGAAAAAGAATTTTGACAAAAAAGGTTCTGTTGATGACGTGGATATTTCTGTTGGTGATTGGGTGTTATGTAAGAAACCTTTCGCGTCAGGAAAGGTGAGTCTCATTTCTATGATCCTGTTAAGGTTTGTAAGGTTGCTAAAGGCTCTGTTTTTCTTAATGGGAGGGGCTGGTGGAATAAGAGACAGGTGGTTAAATTGAGGGAGGATCAAGCTGACTTAATTAGGAATAGAAAGAGGAGTTGTTCTCCTAATGATTTGGATTGGTCATTTTGGTTACAAGACCAGGGTGACAAAAGTGTTGATGTAGTTCTGGCAGCTGGTGGTGTTCCTGCTCCTAATCTTGCTGTTTCACGGGATGGTGGTGTTGCTGTGGGTAATTCGGCTAGGAGTGGTCGTACTATTAGATTGCCTGCTAGGTTTGAGAATTTTGTTACTTACGAAATTTTTTTTGTTTTATTTTTCTTATTAAAGGGGGAGGTGTTGTAGTGGGTCTGAATTGGTTGGGGAATGTTTAGTAGGTTCTTGTTGGAATACTATGTGTGTAATGCTCTGTCTGGAGTGTACGTTCCCGAGGATTCCTTCTGCTGTGTCAGTTGGACGATCGTGATTCAAGGGAACGTACTGCTCTGCGCTGTGGCTGAAGTTCTGATTTCCAATAAATGGAACTTGTCTAAAAACTTCCCTGGTTTGACCGGATTTCTTACTTGTTACAAATACCAATTGTATTATGTTGCTAGCATCAACCAATCAAATGCGTTCATTCGTGTATTTTACGATGATGCAGGCTACCGCCCTATACCCCGCTCAGTGTTGCGCTGCGAATCTCTACCCCAAAACCGTAAATATTTCGTATCTATATCCTGTTGTCCAAAACCACCTACCTGTGTCGCCTATTCTTGTTGTGAGGATATCCAGGGCTCCCGCCCCATTCATATACCTGTACTGTCTCTCTAGCTGATCGCGCCGCATCACCAACTAACTTAAAGCGATATCCTCAAGTTCCCTGTAATAGTAAGCAATTCGCTCTTGGAACTCATATTAATAAAGAGAACATTCCCACACTACATGAAACAATGTTTGTATTTATTATTATAGTTATAGTCATACAGGAGTCAAAAAGCTTTGCCTGTTCCTATTATTGTTTATTATTCTTATTATGCCAATATTAGAGTTAACACCGCCACCCACCTGTCCTAACTTTTGTTTATACTTTCGTGATAACAATCCTATCAGCCTGGTCTTTAAAATTATAATTCAGAAAACGAACCATCAACCCACATATTAAGTTTCAAAAATACAGAGCCCTGATAAGTAACCTTTTCCAACATATTACAATGCGGTAGTGTGATACTAATGACCCGTTTCGCTGGGGGTCGCGTAACTAGTTAGCATGGAGGAGTCTTGTTCGTTATCGGAATTAACCAGACAAATCGCTCCACCAACTAAGCTAACCAGGCTAACTAGTATTTAAGGGTGGAAGGTTACAGGGTGTAGAAGAGGAACGATCATTTTGAAATCAATGTCGGAGGATTGCTAAGCACGTTTTAGGTGAGTGTAGAAGTTTGGTTGTTGAAGATTAGAGTCATCCTTTTGCCCAGTGGTAAAACTAAACAATTTTTCTTGTCCATGGCCCGTTTTTTGTTTCGCGCTACAGTGTCCCGGGGAAGGAATAGATTAAAAGAAGCTATTCTAGAAAACTGAAGTTGAGATTGGAATTAAGAAAACACACTTTGCAAAGGTGAGATGAGATTATTTAAATGTTACAAGATTGAGCATCTTAGATGCGGTATAGCTGACATGGGAATGTTCCCCTACCTAGATTTAATTAATAATGATTCTCTACCAGGTGGGAGCTGTTTTTCCTTTCTCTCTTTTTCCTGCTTTCATTTACAATGATACTAAAACAATGAAGACTGTTATATAGGCAAACGAAGTAATCCGATATTTGGAACAATGTTTAGAATGGCATATAGGCAGGATATGTCAAAAAATGTGATTATAATTTTGTAAAAATCACAAAATACATTAGTTATACCTTGTTCTTTTTCATTTTTACAGCCCTGAAGGGACGAAACGCGTAGGCTGTATGTTCTTCATATGAAATATTAAAGTTGAATTTAAGAAGAACACAAACCTGCATTTGGATATTATTTCATCACTTGTTTTGGATTATTAATTAATGGCAAACATTATTGCTTAATTTGTCTTGGCACATTAGATGCTCCTTTGTTTAAATTGTGGTTCTTTGTTTAGCAGTATTTGCGGTGGGCTGCTCATAGTTGAGTATCTGTTTATTTTGAATAGATGGACAATAATTGTATGTAATATCCTGCTGTGCACACGATTCTAGTACCCTCGCCGTTCTATACCTACAATCAGTGTTTAAAAGCTGTCTGGGGTCCCACTGGATAAGGCTTTATAGCTTGCAGCTCAACATTCAGAAAACAAAGCAACTGAATATTAGAGTTCAATTGAATGAAGTATAACAAAGTGTATATGCTTTGTATATTGCATTCATTCAGGGAACTCCAGAACTCCAAAAGACTGTACTCAGTAGACTTAAAACACTTCTCAAAAATAAAATTCACCTAATCAAAAAAAATGTTTGTTGAAATCTGTAATATTCACTACTTAATAGCTCGAGTATTTTGCCATTCACCATCATGTGCTACAGGCTTCAGTCTGCAAAAAAACCCCACCAATAAACTACAACGTCTGGCAAGAGATCAATAAACCTCTCTCGGTGACCGGAACATATCTTAAACATTTTATTGACCTGCTTAGACAAGCTCAACAATGGTCTGCAACACCAACCCTTGAGTCGATTCGAAGGGCAACTAGGAAAATGTCAAAACCAATGTCATCCCATGAGGACAAGGCATCCCACGAGACGTGTGCCAACGCTTAGATGGCGCTAAATAGATATCCACATCTAAAACCACAGCTATATTAGAGTGAAGTGTTCAACAGCAGGATCAAGGAAACCTTCCTTAAACATCGCCTTGGCGTCCTCCCCAGTAACGCACATGCAGCACCTTGGCTAAGGGCAGTAGGAGAGGCTACCTGCAGGCTGTGAGGCAACCCAAAGGAAGAAGCAATCCACACCTTCAGCCTTTCGAGGTGCACCTAAAATCTGCGCTGCTGCTGGCTTAGGCCCTTTTGGGATCAGATCGGAGTGCACTCTGGTAGGAAAGCCATAACAGCCTGTTTAAACTATAGGGATCCTCGAGCAATCTCCAGAACTTTAAAATATCTCAAGAGAGTCGACCAGGCCTTAAAGAAGGCATAACACCAGCATGTATAGCTCACCCAACCGTGACCTGCGGTATCCACCAGGGAAAAGGGTGGCAGGAGCAGCACGTTCAGGTAAGAGCAGTGGGGTGGGGTGGGGTAGGGTGGGGTGGGGGGTGGGAAGGGTGGTTAGTTGTCAGACAGCGATGAGGGAAAATTAAATATTTATTTAATTTTCCCTTGTAGTCGTCAGTCGACTTCCCCATCCCGCCCAACCACTTTTACCTGCACGGGCCACTCCTGAAGGGTGAAGTATCTCCTTTGACAACCGTAGTTCTGGACTAGCATCCCCAACTCACCTATTGTGTTTTAGCTACCATTTGCACAGGGTTTTCCATTTGCACAAAACACTTTTTTCCACCCCGGCCACATGAACAATACTTGACTCAGGGTGGCGGGCCGACAGCCGAGCATGGCGGCTGAGTTTTAGTGGAGTTCCGGACCCAAGCTCTCCTACATCCTGGTTATCCCTGCCTAATGCTGCAATGCCATACCGCAAACAGAGAGATCGCTGCCCACTGGAGTGGGTGGTGTACGCTGGACCGGCCCCCGACGCTTCGTGTCACTACATCGGACAGCGCTGGCGCCTCGGGCCTTCCCACTGCTCGTGAACCCGGAGAGGCTCTGGCGTCGGTGACCTGCCCACTGACTGGGGACGACGGGGATGGCGCTGGCGGTTACTGCCCTGCACTATAAGAACAGCGGAGGCGGCAGACTGGAAGGAGGAATGTCCCTGGGCTTGTCGCCTACGTGGGTACCGTCAACGCTACATTCCCCCCCCCCCCACTGTGAGACTGCCTACACGCTTCGACTGGGTCTCCCGAAACAGCGCTTCCCGTCGCCTGAAAAAACGGTGGGGACCACCGGCCTGGCCCAGGGCCTACACGACCTCCATTGAATCTTGTGCCCGGTTGTGGGGGCCCATTTGCTGGTTTTCTCGCCTGGTGCTGACCTGGCTGGGGGTCACCCGACCGAGAGAATTCGGTGGTGGAGGCCCATGCGGCCGGAAGTGGTTGTGTGAGCCGGCTGTGTGAGGTGAGGGACCCCGGGGATGGATGCATTGCGATCTGCTGGCAACACACTGGGAGCAGCCAGTAATACTACTGTGTGGGCGCATTGGAGTTAACCCACCCCACACCCCACACCCGGCTGTGGGACATACTTGGCCCCTGCTTGACACATCTCTCGGAACGCCCGCATATTGTTCTGAAAGGGGCGCCTATACGCAGTACGTATGCAGTGCGGCCACGAGTAAGCACCGGCAAACTCCTATAGACTGCCCAGCGGTAATGGGCTGCAACAAAGGGAAACAACAAGACGCCGGTCCCAGCGCGGGCCCCGCCATGGCGCGGATGGATCTCACTGGGGACTCACAGTCGCTCAGCTGTATCCCACCTACTACTGAGCAGGAACCTGTAGACAAACTGGACCTTATCCTGCAGGAGATGAGGGACTCGAGGAAGGCCATTGAACAACAAATTGGAGTGCTTACCATGTGCCTTACTCTGCTCAAAGCGGATCACGCAAAACTGGCGGACAAAGTGAAGGATAATGCGTTGGGGCTGGCGGACCTCACCCTGCAACAAGCTCAGAGCACGACAATGGTGCAACAATTACAGCAACAAGTCAATGGACTATTGACTCGGTGGAAGACGTGGAAGGGCGGACAAGAAGGAATAACATCCGTGTCATTGGCCTGCCAGAATGCTGCGAAGGGAGCAGTGGTTCCGCAACCACATTACGTCGGAGGGGCTATTTATCCAATTCTGTGTGGAACGTGCACACAGGATACCCACTGGACAACCTAAACCGGGCGCCCCCCCCCGAGGCCACTCATTGTCCGACTATTAAATTATAGAGACAGGGACACCTTGCTGCAAAAGACGAGGGAGCTGGGCCAGATCAATTTTGAAAATGCACGCATATCACTGTACCCGGATTACAAGCTTCTAGTGCAACAACTGCTCTCTTCCTACATGGCCGTGAAGAAAAAACTGAGGACTCTGAATCTTAAATATGCTCTCCACTTCCATGCCCATCTAAAGATCATTTAGGCTCATAAAACGTATTTCTTCGACAGCCCGGAGGATGTCGAGGAATGGCTGGAGGTAACAGACCCCTTGGAGGCTGGGGACAACGTCTCTTAGAGCACTCAAGGTGGCTCCAAACGTGCGGATCGGACGGGAGTACGTCGCAGCAGAAGGATACGTGGGAACATTCGACAAACTACCCCGACGATGCAACAACAACGACAGGGAAAGGAGCAGGCGCTTATAACGGCCACCACTTTTCGTCCACCTGCACTTGTAGAAGACAACCTCTTCTGAAGAAGATCGGAATAAGTCGGACTTGAAGAGTTGCGTGGCTCTCTTCCTCTCAGTAACCCCTCAAACGGCGGATGGACTGTTCGACTGAAGTTGGTATGGTGTGGCTGTTCACGTATTCACTCTGGCTACTGGTAGGATACCTTAAATGTCCACTGATACTGTGTATGTAAATGGCAGCATTGTGTTATGTTGTTTGTAGCGACTATATATATTTTCTTGAGGTTCGGAACTCTTATATGTAATGGAGTGTGACCCGCGCTCTGTAGACGGCGTTGGCGATTTCCCCCAATCGGTAAATGCTGTTGTTGCACAGGGTATTGTTCTGTTTACTGTGTTTGGTTTCATGGTTCGGCATAGGTTCTTGACCGGACCGAGTATTGGGGTTTCCGGGGTGGGATGCAGTCCTTTATGTTTGAAGGCCCAGAGAGCGCTACATGTAATCACAAATGTGCCTTGGCCCGACCATGGGGGCAATAAACTATTCCAATGTATACACTTAGCCACTATAACATAGTAACGTTGAACAGATCCGTACAGAAATGCCATAGAATACACGCCCAACTCTTACGACGGAAGGCACAAATAGCGTATTTGCAGGAATCCCACATACTACAGCTAGAGGCCGCGAAACTCTGCAAGAAGTGGAGGGGGCAGGTGTTCACCACTACTTATTCGGGATATGACCGGGGGGTCACGATATGGGTCCATCATGGGGTACCCTTTGTGCCACTGGAACACCGAATTGACACACAGGGGCGTTATATATTTGTACGTGGGTCACTGGATGGCCAAATGGTGGTGTTAGGTAGCACATATGCGCGGTGTTCACCACTAGTTATTCGGGATATGCCCGGGGGTCACGATCTGGGTCCGTCATGGGGTACCCTTTGTGCCACTATAACACCGAATTGACACACAGGGGCGTTATATATTTGGGCTTGGGTCACTGGATGGCCAAACGGTGGTGTTAGGTAGCACATATGCGCCGAACACTGATCAGGAACAATTCCTCACCAACTTGAACCTGGCACTGACTGGTAGGGAGGCGTACCCGTGGATTATAGGAGGGGACTACAACATGGTCATGGACATATCCCTGGATAGATCACACCCTCCTCTAAAAGGGGCGGGCGTCACTAAACAAGCTATGGCACTATGTAGATGGGCGGAAGGTTGGGCCCTGTGTGATGTGTGGAGGATGCGCCACCCAACGCACAAGGAATACTCTTTTTATTCTCCTGTTCACATGCTACACACCAGGATAGACAGGATCTATTGTTCAAATAGTATGGCAATGCAGGTCACGCACTATACCTACTGTAACGACCGGATTCTCGGACCAGATAGAATCAGCTCATCAGAGCACCACCAACCCAGTCGGAACGTAATCACCTCCCTCCTTAGGACCTATTTACAACAGGTATCTATGTCTCCAATGTACATGCCTAAGTTTTCTACAATATCACACTCATACCAATTAGTCTCGCGGCAACTTAGGCCCAGACTATTCTACCCTGGGGCAGTCCTGAATATATACCATTACACACTGGCCACAACCAGTGCTCTCTCAAGCCACAATCCGGTGGGTATAAACACCAGTATCCTCCCTGGTGCTCGCTAAACAAGCCACAATCCGGTGGGTATAAACACCAGTATCCTCCCTGGTGCTCGCTAAACAAGCAACAATCCTGTGGGTATAACGCCGCATCCCAACGACGATCACTTTCCTATGAATACCATTAGCTCTCTCTATTGGGGAATCTCTTGTTACTTACTAAAGATGGAATACTACGATATTATGAGTCACCACGATAGCCAAATTAGATGATATGCAACCCATCCTTTACTTCAAGGGCTCCTCTCTCCCTCATTATTCGGTCACCGCTTACCTGATCGGTAGTTGCATCCGTTCGCGTAATAGTAACTGACTAGTAGAACAGGTTACCTTGTTCATATAAGAATAAGAGGCACATGCCGGTTCACTAAGAACTGGGGTACTTTATTAATCATATAATAATATCAATATAACATTATACTATAACATATAGCCTGCGAAGGAAAATGAAAGGTTAGAATGTGCACACTACAAAGAAAGGGTCGACGTCACCTGCTAACGGCTAGCTGCCGCCTACAGACTGACTCACTGACTACTTCATGCTTTCACTAATATGGAAGCTTGTCCCTTCATGGAAAGTTACAGCCAGTAACCTGCCGCCCACCAAATTCTTGTACCTCCCCGTACCAAGGACACGTTCCCAGCCGGCCGGCCTGATGTTGTGTCTTCGGAGTGGAGAAAAATACAGTCTTTCGATAAGGGCCAGCCTGAGCCGGTTCTCTCCAAGCGAACAACACCTCGTAACTAAAACATTACATTTGACCTAGAAGCATCTCAAGCTGCCGGGGCAGAAAGAAAGATGGAGTCTCTCCCGTTTGAGGCCTACAAGGCCCGAAATAAGCATAACTCCATAGAAGGTATACTAACACTCTTACAAAAGGACGGATAATCACTAATACTAATGAGTCTGTTCCCTAACATAAGGTTATAAGCCCTGATCTAAGGAAAAGGGTACGGAACTGTATCAATATGCCTTGTGAATAGGCCCTGTCTACGGTTCTAATCCTCGCACTAGAATGATAGTAGACTGAAGTCACCTTCAATCATCTTCCCTCAAAGGAGGACCGAAAAAGTCGGTCAGAACACCTACCTTGCCAAACCTTTTTCAGACCATAACCCGTTGGAAGTGACGACTACATGGGGCAGGGTACCTACCTGGAAGGTATGGCCACAAATGCCAGAAGATACTGTTTTTCGTACCGCCATGTCTGACACTATTACACACTACTTTCTTGAAAACAGTAAAACGGCTTCTAATGGTTTAATTGAATGGGACACCTTTAAGGCGGTGGTTCGCAGGAGGGCCATTAGTGCAATTGTGGGTGCTCGACAAGAGGTTAATAGCTCCCTCATAGATACTGAACGCAAGATGGATTGTTTAGAACAGGAAGCGGCGTGCGACAGGGAGAAACTGGGGCCGCTCCAGAAAATTTGTATACAACATGCGGAATTATTTAAATCACTACGCACCATAGATTATAAGCGATACACACAACGAACCCACACGGAAGCGGACAAAGCGGGGGCGATGTTGACTAAAATATTAAAGGACGACCCACCGCCACTGATGATTAATACGGTCACTACCTTAGACGGTAACATAGCGTATACACCACATGACATTAACACAGCATTCTACGATTACTATGCCAAGCTATATGGCAAACCCGCGGACCGTCTGGACACGCAGATAGACGATTTCTTAGACACACTGACATACCCACAACTGACTCCGGCTGCACCCAAGGACCTTTCAGGCCCGATTACAAAAACTGAAATAAAAACGGCAATCAAGGGGCTTCCCCGTAATAAAACACCTGGACTGGACAGGTTGCCGGCAGAATTTTACGATGTTTTTGGGGATTCACTCGTCCCCCGCTTGGAACTTTTGTATAAAACGACATTAGAAAAAGGGGTGGTGCCACTCACAATGGCACAGGCACTGACGATCACGCTCCCAAAACCGGGTAGGGTTCCCACTGACATGGCAAGTTACCGCCCATTGTCGCTTCTGGCAACGGAATATAAAATCCTCAGTAAAGTGTTTGCAAATAGACTCCTGCCATTTCTACATAAACTGATACACATAGATCAGACTGTTTTTTTGCCGGCCCGTAGCACATCTTTGAACATCAGAAGACTACATACTCTCATGTCTGCCCCCCGACACACTTCTCTCATGCTGGATGTGTGTCATAGGACCTTTGCCAGGCATTCAATACACTAGACTGGGGCTCTTTGTTCAAGGCACTGGGCAAATTTGGGCTACCAGAAGAATATCTTAAATGGCTCTGTCTTTTATACCAAGCCCCTGCGGCTCGGGTCCGCACTGGGAGCCATATATTGGATGCTTATACATTTTCTGTGAGACCAGACAGTGGTGCCCATTGTCGCCACTTTTATTTATACTGGCGCTGGAACCCCTGGCTATCAAATTGAGGGCGGAGGTACAAGACTACACATCTTTTTTCAGCCTACGCGGATGACATACTCCTCTATGTCAAAGATCTTTGTTCAGACTTAACGCCCATGGCAAAGATATTCGCGGTCTTTGCACCCATATCGGGGTTGGCCATTAATCCGGCGAAATCTCATGCTTTTTTCTTTTGGGAGCAGATGTCCCCCTTGATGATTCCCTTTGGACCAATGGAGATACAAGTGGCCCCAAGGTCTTTTAAATACCTGGGAATACAGGTGTACCGGGAACCCACTGATTTATTGGATGGCAATTTGCACAGGGCAATTAGAGCCCTCCGCGCTAGTACTGCCTTCTGGATTACATTGCCGTTATCGGTGATGGGTAGGATAGCCAGGATAGCCATTACTAAGATGGTGGTCCTCCAGAGACTCCTCTATTACTTTACGGATTCGCCGATATTACTCCCCCACCTTACTTTTAAACTTTTAAATACCTTGCTAATTGATCTAATCTGGGGGTCCGGCAGTCGGAGGATCAGCCTCAAAAAGGTCCAACTCGGCACAACCAAAGGGGGACTCGGGGTTCCTGACCTTAGGGCTTACTATTACGCCTGCCAATTGCAATGGCTCTCCTTCTGGACAGCCGGACGTAACCTCCAGGAGATAGGTTATACCGAGCGCGACATAGCAGCAGGAGCATTGCACACGCTGTTGCTGCCGCGTTGTAAGCTCCCTCATCAGCTTCCTGCCTTACTACACACGGCACTGCAATGCTGGAAGGCGGCTCTCCTCTATACAAACGCGCCTCCTGCTTATGCAGACAACATTCCACTTGTGGGTATACCTTTGGCTGCTGGTCATATTACACGCCGCGCTATTGCCCCCTGGACTAACGCAGGATTAAGCACGGTTTCGGATCTGTTCCACGAAGGTCATTTATTGGACCACGATAACTTTGTTAGACGCACAGGGGTACCAGACCATCTATATATCCTGCATGCGGCAGTGACGCACTATGTGAAATCACAGTGGGCCCCGCTTCGACGTGAACCGGATACACATGACTTAGTCAAACTGTTACATTACATGGGAGGGGCAGACACTTAGTGAAATGGCTCTATACAGGGATTCGCACACACGTTGGTATACCCCTCACTCACTTGCAAGATGCTTGGTCGGAGGACATCGGACGGGTCCTGGAAGAGAAGGAGTGGGGAAAAATTATAGAACACCCTAAGAAAGTCACCAGGAACGCAACATTTTAATTTATCCAGGCCATGGTCCTCCATAGGGCCTACCCCACCCCGCACCGCTTGGACAAAATGTTCCCACCATCCCAACACCACTGCCCTCGATGCTATGCGGGAGGGGTGGTTATAGCACATATGCTGTGGTCCTACCCTCACCTGAGGTGCTTCTGGGATTCGGTGGGACGGCTCATTTCTACAGCGATACAAAGAGACATTGCCAATACTTTGGAGGAATGCATTTTAGGCCTACATAAATCCCTGTCGAAGCTCAAGGTACAGTTCCGCTTTGCCTACCTGTCATCGATCCTAGCAATAAGTGCCATCACCATGCAGTGGAAATCTATGAAACCACCCCCCACATATGTGGCATGGCGAAGTGATCAGGTGGGGAAGTGCGGAAAGTTCAGCTTTAAGGCGTGAGGAGACCAGAGGCCTACGAAAAACCCTGATAGCATTGGAGTGGGATACAATCCTAGAATACTTAAAGACACAAGAGCTGGACGTGGTGGACTCTCGGCACAACTCACAGTAACGCCCTCCATCCCAATAAACCTATGTAGTACACGTTACTGACAGTTATATCTATTTTTTCTTTCATTGCTTGATCCACATACTAAACATCATCAGGAGAATTATGTAACTCTGGTTACTTATACCGCTGTTGGTGCTAGACTGTATGCAT
This sequence comes from Lissotriton vulgaris, assembly GCF_964263255.1. Lineage (NCBI taxonomy): Eukaryota > Metazoa > Chordata > Amphibia > Caudata > Salamandridae > Lissotriton > Lissotriton vulgaris. The sequence continues at coordinate 1,057,761,175 of NC_141693.1, read as the reverse complement.
TGGCTGACTCTGTTTAGACGGCCTCTTCTCTAAGTTATTTACAAGTGCTCAATTGGACTGGAGGGTGGGGGGAGGGGCTTGTTTTGTTGGGGAAGTTTTGTTTACTTAATACAGAAAATATCACTGTATGATGCATACACGATCCCGACTTGGAGGACATGAATAATTGAGCATTGCCATGTATGTCCTGGACTTTTTCTCATTATCGAATCATGCCCCTGTCCACCTACTGGTGCAGATCGTATTGTTGTGAATTCTACTGTAAAGGGTTTTGCATCCTATTTCCGTTACGAATGTTAAGAATATGTGCAATTGATACAGCCACGAGTTGGGGAACTCACTCTGTATGTCTGTGAAGGATAATTTTATGTTGTGTTGTACAATATATATCAAACTGCTAATAAAACTATGTTATAAAAAAAACAATACTTGACTCAGGTGGAATTAACTGCTAAACCATTCACTCATGTGAAGCCACCTCTTGCTCACTTGCACAAAGAGGGTCTTCAACTTTTAGCTATGACATTGAACCTTGATTTTTGAGATCCCTCCTTTCAATTTGCGTCAATTAAGTTTTATCATTTTAATGTATTTTATTCATTACTGCACGTAATTTATATTGTAATGATTTTAATCCATCTAACAATAAAGTCTATTTTGATTTTCAGCATTTCTATAGCTTTCTCTTTGCTCCCAATCAAATGCCACACTCCTGCATAGGTAAAGGTATGTATAATTGAACAAATATTCATGTTGAGATGATTAAAATACTAGTATCATTGTAACATGTTCATGTACTTATATACCTGTATTTATCAATGATCTAAACAGCCTTACAAAACTTTCAGATTTCATTAGTAATAATGAAAAATAGTTATACATGTTCATATGTGCTCAATAATTGAACTTTGTATGCGTACGATACTTATTTCAAGTTTACAAAATTCATATATGTGAAAGTTTTATGTGATTATTAAGGAGTACATGGAATGGATTAGAAAATTAATTAGATTAACACATGCTCTTAAGCAAATATGTGGAATTGCTTAATATAATTATTTTATCTAACGGAAGATTCCTTTTTATTTTATTTTTTAGAATCAATGTTCATTAATGTACATTTATGAAAAGAAAGTTACTCAGATGAAGTCAGAATTTGATGTGGGTCACAAGTTGATGAAGTTATGTTATGTTATAACAATTTGTAGCACTAATACCCACAGGTATCTAGGGGCCAGATGTAGGTGGCCATTTACCGACCGGTAACGGCCGATTTCGGCCGTTACCGACCGGTAAATGGTCATTTGTGATGTAGGGGCCCTATTTTACCGATTCAGTAAATTTACCGAATCAGTAAAATACCGAATCGGTATTTTTACCGATTCGGTAACTTGCAGATGTAGGTGGGACTCTTCTGAGTCCCACAGGCCTTACAGAATCGGTATTTTACCACTCAATCCAATTGGTTGGTAAAATACCGGATCCAGGTGTGCATGCACATGTGTGCATGCACACCTATGCCATGTGACAGACAGACATGCCCTTAGGGCATGTCTGTGTGCCACATGGCACACGTGCCTGAATTCAGGGTGCTAGAGGGTGTCAAAGTGACACCCCCTGCACCCTTGCAACATTCGGTATTTACCGAATCGGTAAATACCGATTCGGTAATGCCCATTGATTCCTATGGGCTTCAATGCCCTTAGGAATCAATGGGCATTACCGAATCGGTATTTACCGATTCTGTAAATACCGATTCTTACAGAATCGGTAATTCAATTACCGATTCTACCTAATTCTCCCCCCTTCTATTTTACCGATTCATAAATACCGAATCGGTAAAATTCGGTATTTATGAATCGGTAAAACAGAATTACCTACATCTGGCCCTAGGTGTCATATTTAAGGGAAAGCGAACATATTTATTAAAAAATATATAACACAATAACAAAATGGTGGATTACTATATCTTAAGAAACTGAGGGGCAGATTTACAATCCGCTTGCACCACTTGTGCATCACTTTTAACATGGGAAAAGTGACGCAAAAGTGGCACAAGGGGCTTGTAAATCTGCCCCTGAGTATATGGTTATTGATGGATGCAAGTATATTGAGAAAAAATATCATTTATTATCATTTAGGCATTAAGGTAAATGAAGACTCAAAACTGTATGCCCAAACTCACTTTTGGAATTTGTCTGAAACTATGTAGACTTTGGCAGCACTCTACGCCAATTCAGGGTATCATCTAAACTAGGATTGTGAATGGTGCCAATGGTTATGAATGTCAATATCAAAGTTGTTTAGATCTGTAACGGATTTATGCCTGTGCCAGCGTCACATGTTGTAGGCCCTGCAGCAGGAAACCAACAAATGCTCATTAACGATCCCTGTGTATTGAGAAGTCCATGCCTTCAGCCTTATAAGGCGACTCTATGCCTGTTCACCCCTGCATGTGACACTTTTATGAACTCTGTGCACTGTAACTGGCCTGTTGTGTCGACCCTTAACCATGTTTATGCCTTTTAAAAAGTAATAAAAGATTTTTCTTTGGATCTGGTAGCACCCATGTTTGCATCACTGACAAAGGTGAAGGAGAGCTAGTTGTATGCTGACTTCTTGAACAGAGTTGAAGGTGTGCATCAAGATTTCCGCAGGAGAACCTAGCGTTGGTGTTCAGTTATGGTGATATAAAACCAGGAGAGTCTTCGATGTTAAATACATAGACTACCTCTGACTAACCAATCTTTAACATGCCAGAGAGACGCCTGATTTATTTTCTATGAACAGGAGGGTCCCCATACAACCTATTTCTCAATCAGATTGTGCCCCAGCCTATGTATGTGAATCATATGCAGAAGTAGTGTTTGGGTGTGTAGCTTCAAGCATTATGGCATTAAAAAAACAGCCATGGATTCTGGGAAAGCATACAACCTCAACTCTTTTATACAACATGCTCAAGGACGCCTTGAGCAGAGGTTGGGGTGCAAAGTACTTTCAATGTCACCCCAGTTTTGAACCGCCAGACCCTTGTGTCCTCAGCCATCATCAGCAAAAGATCCATAGAGAAGCCCTGCGAGGAGCCATTAAAGTCTGTGATTTTAAATAGGCAGAAAGGGCGAGTGCTCACAATAAGATAATATCCATTTGTAGAATGCAAACAACTCCAATGATTTTCTTTATATTGGAATATTTTGAGAAGAAGGTGCAATTACTAAAAGAACCAGAGATTCACCCGGGACAAGAGCAATGTGCTCAGACTAGGGGCATCTGTTCCTGGCTTCCAGTGTACATCGTCCATCCAAAAAAGGTCTTTCTCAATCCAAGGTCTTCAGTGCAGGGCGGCCCGAGTTTGGTAAACTTGTCATTTATTTTATAATGCAAACTTGAAAAGAGCTAGTCTCTAGTGATGTAGAGGGAGAGCACGGAATCTGGAAAAGTATTTTACTTTGGGCCATACACTATCAAAAATACCAGGTATACTCTCAATAATTTAGCCTGCTCGTGCGAATATTGAGTTGTAAAATTACATTGGCTGCTTACTATCCCTAGGTTGCTTACTGGAGAAGGTCAAATATTTCTTCAGAAAACTGCACTACTCTATAATACTGTTTCCCCCTTTCCCTAGGAATTTACGGGTTTGGGTAGCCTTGAGAGATGGGGTATACTGGCCTTACCATCCTGTGCCTTTTGTTTTATAGCCACTCTTGCCATCAGACTGGTTCTGCTATGTGTCCTGTGTAGCTGCTGGTGTGATCCAGAACCATTGTCTGGAATTCTGGAGTGGGCTTCAGCTTCCTCAGATGATCATTTTCTGTTTTACTGTAGCTGGGAGTGCAGCCGGCACCCATATATCTCTTATCCCAAATAAAATGGTGTTTTCGATTGGATCCTGTAGCTTTGGTCCTGGATGAAGAGGGTATTGTTGTTACCCAGCTCATAGACTGCTAAAACACCAGGCGCTTGTCCGGCTGGCCTGTAGCCTTGTCCAGTTTATGAGTGCAACAAAAGCAAAGTTAAGCTCGGAAGTACTCTAACAAACTGGTCATCAGTTCAGGCCCACTGGCCCCTGAGGAATGTACAATAACACTGTCCATAAGAGACTCTTCTGGTAATTCCGTTTATCATCACGGTTCCTACGCACTCCCTTGTGGCCACTTAGGGCTGGTGGCCAGCATAGCGACATACATTTTATTCATATACATTTCCATTTATTGTGTCATCCCAGGCTCAACAACATGGGCCAGGGAAAAAAATGATTACATATATGGGATCATTTGGCAAAGGGCACAACAAACCAGGCGAGCAAATGACATGATGAACTACAGACTGCTACCGTCAACAACAAACTCTCTGTCACCAGCTACATACCTAAACACCATCAAGATCAAAATCCTTAACACTAATTTCAAAGGAACCTGGACTACACAGGAGCCCCCAGTAATTAGCATTACGATATATCCTGGATTTTACGCTATCTTATCCTTCTTACTGGCTGTATTGCATACCAGTTTTATTCCCCCGCAATTTCATGGAATTACTGTCATTTTAAAAAGCACTAAACTAATCCTAGCATTATCAATGATGTAGTTTTGTTTCTTTTAAACATATGTTTTATCTGTTTGCAAAGGTTTTAATTAATCATGCAATAAAATGAATTACTTACTCACTAACTTACCAGCCGCTGATAATTTGTTTATGTTTGCTGTAGACTATGGTACAGTACATTAGCAACTCTTTGTTCACAAACCCACTCTTTGTATCGTAATCCACTCATATTTCAATATCAGAGATTGTGCCACTCTAGGTACTATGATTGTGGGTGCAGGGAACTATGACTCTCTTTGTCCTTCCTTCCATAAAGGAGATAAGGAGGTACCATGGGGTGCACTTTTAATAATTAACTGGGATCTATTTTACATGAACAGATGTCTATAGTATTATTCAAGTAATTATTTAGCCACTGTACTCATACCCTACCTACTTTCTTATTGCATTAGAAGCTCATCTTGTATTTCATGCTTTTGCATGTTTTTAATATATACATTTGTAAACCTTCATTGTCTAGTATGCATGGCAGTTGTAGGGCCATGTCCCAGACTTAAAAATATTAAAGAAGACAAGCAAATGCTGTATGAAAGACTTGTTTGATATTAGCAGTTTATTAGAGCTCCAAATTCCACTACCAGAATCTTTTGTGGCCTTTGGGGCCAATATGGGTTTGCATTTGAGAAAGCGAACCACATATATGTTTGTGGATGATAACCTTCAGGAAGGCGTTATATTCAATTAAAATAAAATAGCAGCGACACGTCACGATATGCACACCAGCTGTCTACTGCAGAGGTGTATTTATTTGAAAATCACAAATTCTTTGTGCGCAAATTGACTGCTTGGAGACTATTCATAAAAGGTTCGTCCGGGGGCCGCATGGGAGACATCTAGACTTACATCAGCCATTCTTATGTCATATTGTCTCCGGTTTGGAGGTCAGAAGCCCCATGTAGGCTCTACAGACAGGATCCCTGCTAGATTTAGGATAACCTCTATCAATACAATGAGGTCAACTCAGTCTTGTTGAAAGTAGATTAATGTTATGTTGATATCCGAAAAATCAACCTACATTTCTTATCGTAAATCCGGAGATACCTGGAGCACCTTGAAGACGCACTTGAGCAGACCTTTGTAAGTATCCTTGGCATATGAGCATCTGAAAGGTGCTTCAAGCATCTGTGGACTTGTTCCAGTGCAAGCCTTTGAACATGGTCGAAGGCGGCTGGTGAGATGGAAGGGTTTGAGGATGCTCCCAAACATTGCCTACATGGCTTCAGGGGAACCTTTATGAAACTGACTCACTGCCTTTAAACTGCAGTAGACCAGCTAGCGCCGTCTTTTCACAGCCTAAAATGTGATGCAAACTGCTTCTTTGTCTCTGTAGCTGCGTGCTATCTTAGGACTGAATCAAAAATAAGGAATTCAGGCGGAAGATCTCATCCATATTTAAAGCCCCGGATCAACCAGGGAACCAGAATGAGAGATAAGATGAAAGAGCTGTGGGTGGAGGGAGGGCTCGGGCCCTGCAGAGACAATGAAATAGCATCATTATGCTGGTCTATCAATGTGAAGCGCAGAATGATGAGCTGACTCACGAGGGGGATTGGGAGAAAGAAATCTTCCAATCAATAGTGTGCTGCATCTCCATGGATTCCAATCAGGAATATTGATGGCCGCCCAGACGCATCATGGGTGCTTTAATGAGAAAGAAGGGGCCCCCAGGGCATGCTCGTAGGTGAAATATATGCAGCCACCTTTAACTTCCCTAAGCGTGTCTTTTATTTTTTTTTAAAAGCCCAATTTAGCAGACAGGCACCTCTGGTATGTTCTCATTAACGCTGACTTGCACAGAGTCCTGTGTGAGGGCAGAGACAGGGACTCTACAATGACTTCTTTCGAGCAGCAGATGACAAGGGGGGCTTTGTTTTTTACATTTTAACATGCCAAGGAGCCTCTTGAGGGTGGGGATGCTTTTCATGAACAAAATGCGTTCCTTGCTTTATTCATATTGGTGCTTAAATGCGGATTTAAACGTCGCGGAGCTGTCAGCGGGTTCTCTTCCTTCCCGTTTGACAAATGACACCTTTTACCATCTGCAGAAAAAAAGAAGATTGCATCTTGATTAAATGGCGTTTCTGATACCTTGTATCTGGCTGTGTCTATGCTGGTTACTTAGAGGAAACCAAACTCACACACCGCGGTGCTGCAATACCTTTTTCAAAGACAGATAAAGTTGTGATAAATCTTGCTCACCAGAGCTGCCACAGGCCTCGGGGTTATCTCATACTTACTCCTGCTTTCTTTGGCAATGCTTTTAGCTGATGAGGCATCAACATAAAAAAAAGATGAATGTATGTATGCGTGCACATCATCATGCACATGCGAGTATCGCGATGCAACAGCGGGCTACCATTTTATTTTTGTACTAAGATGGCGGATGCCAATCTTGGAGTGGTAAATAAAAAACTGAATTTAAAGGTGCACAAAAGATAATTTTAAAACGTTCAGCCCTGACGGAAGCAGCAACTGCTAGATCCTACAAAACATTAAGATTTTTTTAAAAGAAGCTTATGATGCAAGTGGCAGGTGAGCATAATGAAGGAGGAGTGGCGGCAGAAGTGAACATGAGAGGCAACAGGGAGTGGAGTGAGGAGGAGCAACGGAGGTGATTCGGGTGGGGAATACAAAAATAAAGCTGGGCAGGGGGTGGTAGTGGAGCAATGGATGCGCTGGGGAGAAGAAGGAACGAGCACGGAAGCACAGGGGTGGGAGTATTTGAGGAGGGAAGCTGCACATGAGTGCGAGAGCAAGGAAACACATGCACTCCCATGGAATGTTGAAAGAAAAGAAAAATAGTTCCCTGAATGTAAGAAGTGGAAGGATATGAATCATCCAATCCAATTGATGGATATGAAGCTGTGTTCCAGAGGAGGAACAAACATAACAAGCAGGTCTTGCCTTTGGGGCCTACTGACTTTGCAAATAGTTTTAGTAATATTTCACTGATATGCATGGCACATTTTATGTAAATAAAGCCTTTGAATTTATTAACTTTTGTAGACTCTCTTTGCGTCAGTGCACATTTTCTGATGTAATTAGAATTGAATTTACTAAGTATTTGCATTTAGGTGCATTGGGCAATTTCTTGCTGTGGGAGATTGTTCATAATGAGGCATGAGAGAGAGCTCTGCAGCTGAGGCTGAAGGAAGTGTGAGTCAGTGGGCTATAACAATATTTACATTGCGCATTCATTATATCCTTGGTCTCTCTCCAGTGTGCACAGATTGATGGTCACATATGTGCCATTTGTAATTACCAATTCTAATGATAGCTCTCATGTTTTAAGCAATTCCCTAAATGGTTTAGGTCATACCCCTTTTAGAGACCCCCCTCCACCTTTTTAATTCCACATACAGCACTTTGGTCAAACATAGTCTTTTGTCTTCAGACAGCTAAAAGAATTGCAATGTTGTAAAACCCTGAAGTCAAATTTGAAACTTGTGGAGCAGAAAGAAAGAATGAGTGCCTGACCTTCTTTACAGTCATTGCAGGTCATGGGGCTCTTGGTGTCAATGCACCCCTTTAGAAGTGGAACTGCAGTTTTTGTTCCCTGTCAAAGTTGATCCAAAAGTTGTACCTTTCATTTGCTCCCTGGCAAAGCAGATCCAAATCTCCTCCACTTCTCTGGGAGTCAAGTGGGGGGGATGGCAGAAAAAATACTAAGCACACACTCTGTCACCATGCTACCCGCTCTTTTCTAAGTTTTCTCTCTCAAAGGACATCCTTAAAGTAAGACAAATAAATAATGCATGAATTTCGCAGAATGTGAAAGCAACGTGTTCTTTAGCAAATCTGCATGTGTCTGCAGCTGGGCTAGGAATTTCTCACTGTTGGTTGTGGAGGTGAAGTAACATGAGGGACAGAATGTGTGCGAAAGGGGAAAGACACGCAAGAGGCAGCAACATGGAGTACAAGGACTGGAGCAATATGGGGACTGAATCACAGAGGAGAAGGGTGGGGAAAGCAACCTCGGCCTGGGGAAGCAACACAGGGGTGCGGGTGTGGAGAAGCAACACAGAGGATGTATGGAGGGAAGCAAACTATGAAAGACCAAGTGCAACATGTAGCTCGGGAAGGAAAAGTAAATGGGTGAAAGAACAATATGGATTGGTTGGAGGAGAAGCACAAGGGCAAGAGACAGCGCAACATGGACTGTAAAAGAGGAAAGAGAAGCACAATAGAGGGAGAGAAAACACATGCACTGTCATGCGGTACTTAAACAAAAAGAAACCAACATTGGCATAGCCAATAGGTCTTGCCTTTGGGGGCCTTATAAGTGTTTAGTTATCCAGCACAATATCCTTGGTGCAACAACATCAAGTGTTGCATGGCTAAACACTTATAAGGACCCAAAGGCGAGACCTATTGGCTATGCCTGTTTTGAGTGAGTGGCTCGAGCAGGTATGCCACTGTGAGGTAGAGATGCTGCAAGTGTTTCTAGAGGAGCCCCTGTGACATTGCGCCTCTTCAAAATGTATCTTGGGTCTGGTGTAATATTTCTAGCCCCTATTCCCGTCTTCTCGCACCCAATGCATCCTTAAATGTCCCATGTACAGCCGGTGTTGACACTATTATTACCCCTGCCCTCCAGTGACACTTTACCCATCACAGGTGGTGGACGTGGTGGCGGATGTGGTGGTGGTGGTGGTGGATGTGGTGGTGGACGTGGTGGATTTGGTGGTGGACGTGGTGGTGGTGGTAGACGTGGTGGTGGTGGATGTGGTGGTGGTGGACGTGGTGGTGGTGGTGGATGTGGTGGTGGTGGTAGTGGACGTGGTGGTAGGGGTGGAGGTGGTGGACATGGTGGATGTGGTGGTGGTGGACGTGGTGGTGGATGTGGTGGTGATGGACATGGTGGTGGATGTGATGGTGGTGGACGTGGTGGTGCTGGATGTAATGGTGGTGGACGTGGTGATGGTGGACATGGTGGTGGTGTTGGACTTGGTGGTGGTGGATGTGGTGGTGGAGGTGGAAGTGGTGGTGGTGGTGGACGTGGTGGTGGTGGTGGACGTGGTGGTGGTGGTGGACGTAGTAGTGGTGATGGACGTGGTGATAGACATGATGGTGGTGGTTGACGTGGTGGTGGATGTGGGGGTGGTGGTGGTGTACGTGGTAGTGGTGGTGGTGGACATGGTGGAGGTAGTGGACATGGTGGTGGTGGACATGGTGGTGTTGGATATGGTGGTGGTGGACGTGGTGGTGGAGGTGGACATGGTGGTGGTGGTGGATGTGGTGGTGGTGGTAGACGTGGTGGTGGACATGGTGGACTTGATGGTGGACGTGGTGGTGGATGTGAAGGTAAGGCTGTTATTTTTTAGTTAAGTCAGGAAAGTGGCGCTCAGGCTATTGCGTGTTATAACTATGAACCTGTATCGGTACGGTGCTGCCAGGGCGGGGGAGTAACCCCATAACCCCCGGGGGAATGTGTGAATCACAGGATCCACAGTCACTGTAAGGTAGGCACAGTCCTGGGCACCCATGGTAAGGATATTTGAAATATTACAATAAGTTCTCAAAGCGTTAGATCAATGCAGTGGTCGACACCAGTATAAGTTAAAAAAAGATTCTTTATATTGCGACAACGACTATGTTGAACAAAGCAGACCAGCCGACACGTGTTTCGTCACTGGGAGAGGTCCCGTAACTCATCAGGGCTGGGGAGGATACAAAACAAGGGGTGTGTAAAATAAAAATAAAATGAAAGGAGGGGGTTATAAAAGAGAACAAACAGTACGTAGTTGTTGGCATACACATTTCAATGGTGAGTAGGGGATCACCCTAGGTGATTCCTGAGGAGAGAAAGAGAAATGCACTGTGTGACATGTATAGTGCGAGGTGACTGTAGTGAGTGTGCCGCTTTCATGGGACAATGCTCATGATAAAGACGCGAAAGACATATTAAAAAAGGGTGACGGTAGTGAATGTGCCGCTTTCATGAGTCAGGGCTCATGATGAAGACGTGGGAAGGCATGTTCGTAAAGAAATGTGACTGTAGTGATAAGTGCACCTCTCATGGGAAGATGATCAACGGATGAGAGGCGGGAAATGTTCCATGAAGTGATGCTGACAATTGACAAGTGCGTGCAGTAGTGTGTGGATGGATTCCCATGGGATTCCTAGTGCATGCACGATGGAGGTGATGATGGACACACAGCACGAACTACAATGATGGGCATGATGTGCCGGTGGGAGGAAATAGAAAAGAGGGAAGGCAGCTAGAACGAGGGAGAACCATGGCTCAGGGGGTGTTGTGAAAGGGGAAGAGAGACCCCAAGATGGACGGGCGATTGGAATCCCGTAGGCCGGGACAAGAATTGAAAAATGCGTCCTAGGGGAGGAGTAAAAGAAAGTGGATGAATCAGTACCTATAAGCGATTGTATCAGCAGATGAATAGGCCCTTAGTGAGAAAAGAAAAAGGAAGACTGGGTTGAGTGGATGTGGTGGACATGGTGGTGGACAAGGTGGTCGTGGTGGACGTGGTGGTGGATGTGGAGGTGGTGGACCTGGTGGTGGACATGGAGGTGAACGTGGTGGTGGACATGGAGGTGGTGGTGGTGGACATGGTGATGGACATGGTGGTGATGGTGTTGGTGGACGTGGTGATGGTGGTGGACGACGTGGTGGTGGATGTGGTCGTGGTGGTGGAGGTGGACGTGGTGGTGGTGGATGTGGTGGTGGTGGTGGTGGACGTGGTGGTGGTGGTGGATATGGTGGTGGTGGTGGACATGGTGTTGGTCGTGGGAGTGGTGCACGTGGTGGTGGTGATGGTGGATGTGGTGGTGGTGGACGTGGTGGTGGACGTGGTGGTGGAGGACGTGGTGGTGGACGTGATGGTGGACATGGTAGTGGTGGACGTGGTGGTGGTGGTGGATGTGGTGGAGGTGGACGTGGTGGTGGTGGACGTGGTGGTGGATGACTATTATGTAGGAGGGTGCTGGCAGAATGCAGAAGGAGAGGAGGATCTCGAAGGGGGCACATGGGAGAGCAGAAAAAGGCTGAATATTAGAAACAACAAGCAGGCTCTGCATGGTAACAGGGACCAGAAATGCACAGTGTTTACTTTTGCTTAAACGCGTGCATGTTTTGCATTGGGTTGTTTTGCCACTCGTGCACGTTTGGCGTTTCCCTTGTGGGAGGGAGCAGCGGCGCCATCTGTTTTGAAAGCGTGATCAAGATAATTATTAACAGATGGTGCTGCTGCTCGCTCCCGCAAGGGAAACGCCAAACGTGCATGAGTTGCAATACAAAGAGAGACCCCAAGATGGACGGGTGATTGGAATCCCGTAGGCCGGGACAAGAATTGAAAAATGCGTCCTAGGGGAGGAGTAAAAGAAAGTGGATGAGTCAGTACCTATACGCGATTGTATCAGCAGATGAATAGGCCCTTACTGAGAAAAGAAAAAGGAAGACTGGGTTGAGTGGATGTGGTGGACATGGTGGTGGACATGGTGGTCGTGGTGGACGTGGTGGTGGATGTGGTGGTGGTGGACCTGGTGGTGGACATGGAGGTGAACGTGGTGGTGGACATGGAGGTGGTGGTGGATGTGGTGGTGGTGGTGGACATGGTGATGGACATGGTGGTGGTGGTGTTGGTGGACGTGGTGATGGTGGTGGACGATGTGGTGGTGGATGTGGTCGTGGTGGTGGAGGTGGACGTGGTGGTGGTGGATGTGGTGGTGGTGGACGTGGTGGTGGTGGTGGATGTGGTGGTGGTGGTGGACATGGTGTTGGTCGTGGGAGTGGTGCACGTGGTGGTGGTGATGGTGGATGTGGTGGTGGTGGACGTGGTGGTGGACGTGGTGGTGGAGGACGTGGTGGTGGACGTGATGGTGGACATGGTGGTGGTGGACGTGGTGGTGGTGGTGGATGTGGTGGAGGTGGACGTGGTGGTGGTGGACGTGGTGGTGGATGACTATTATGTAGGAGGGTGCTGGCAGAATGCAGAAGGAGAGGAGGATCTCGAAGGGGGCACATGGGAGAGCAGAAAAAGGCTGAATATTAGAAACAACAAGCAGGCTCTGCATGGTAACAGGGACCAGAAATGCACAGTGTTTACTTTTGCTTAAACGCGTGCATGTTTTGCATTGGGTTGCTTTGCCACTCGTGCACGTTTGGCGTTTCCCTTGTGGGAGGGAGCAGCGGCGCCATCTGTTTTGAAAGCGTGATCAAGATAATTATTAACAGATGGTGCTGCTGGTCGCTCCCGCAAGGGAAACGCCAAACGTGCATGAGTTGCAATACAAACTGTCGGGCGCAAGGTGTGTCCAGGCAGGAATCCCCTATACCCCAGAAGCGAAGCTATGCCTCTACCTTTCTCAAAAGGTATTCCTCCGCTGTGTTATGGAAAACACGACAGCGAGGAACAAACCCCTTCGAAAAATGAAGAGATCAAGTCGGGAAATCAGCATAGAACCTTAGGCAGTGGAAGGGTTCTGAGTAGAAGGTGTAGTAATCACTGCAGAGGAGAGGAACACAAAACAGGAAATATTTAGATGAGGCAAACAATATTTAACAAACTTAGTTATTTGTCTCCCCACTGTGTGCTATACCATATTCACCTGCTGACATCCAGTAGAGAGATTGAAACCTAAGGACTGGTCTCTTGTGAACAAAAATATTGAAAGTACTGAAAAGCTCAAAAGTTCTTGAAGCCCTCGGGAGAAATGTTCCAATGGAGAGCAAGTAACTGTTTTTTTCAGTAATCAGTAATGTAGTATCGCAGCTTCGTTTTAAATAATGTTCACACAGCTTCGTTTGAAATAAAATTCATAAATCACAAAGCACAAGACAAAAAAGGCAGCGTTTACCCGTTAACTCCACGGGGAAACCAGGCAGGGAAGTTCGTGAAGCTGTCCGAACGCGTTCTAGCGTTAACGAGAAAAGCACTTTGGAAATGCGGGAATCAAGGTGAGTCGCTTCAGGGAAACAATTGCGACTCCACAAATTAGGATAAGAGTTCCAAAATCTTGAGTAGCCACAGTTAAGTCACTGCGGCGTGTGGGGGGTCCAGTAATAAGCGCCGGGTAAACAAGGAGCGGCACGGCGTTGCAATCAGGTGATGAACTCCAGGGAGCGGCTGTTACAGCACGGCCGCTTCGGACGTAGTAGGGGAGGTGTGCCGGAAAGGCACAGCTCGGCAACCAGAACACGGAGCAGAACACACCCGCGGTGTGAAAGTTCCAAAAGCCAGAACAAAGTATTTCAAAAGGACAATGGCAAAGTTTGTAGCGGTCGAGGCGAAGGTGCTGGAATCACTTAGGAGGTAAACGAAGTAACAATCCAGGACTGAGCAAGAAAGCCAAGCGCCGCCATAACGTCTCTAGGCAGTATAAGAGCCTCCCCTGACATCAGCTGACAACGCAAAGCAGTATGGGATAGCACACAGTTCGAACCCCTTGCAAGGCATTATGGTACTTGTAGTGTAGCCCTGGTTCGAGGTCTAACACAAACTAATGGAAAACATGCACGCGTTTAGGCAAAAATCCTGAGCATTGGCTAAAGGTCCCCCTAAGCAGCGTTTGTGCGCTGCGTAGGCGAGACCTACAAAATAGTATCTGGAAAATGAGCAGTGGAAAGACATAAGTAATGTGTCCATGTTCCAGAGGAGAGACACACACAAGAAGAAGAAGAAAAGCCCATTGAAGCTAACACTTAAAAAGCAAGCAAATGAGAATAACAACAACTCCAGGGAACTGTAAGCAATGGACGGGCTCTAAGCCGATTCTCACAACAGACAACCCATGCACTGTCTACTAGATGAAGCTTAAAAGGAGGAAGGAAAGTCATGAAATAAGAAGCAAGCAACTGGAATTGAAAAAAAAGCCTTACAATGTCAGTTGCACCTAACCCGATCTGCACCAAGCACTAAGAGAACACAACCCTATCTAGTCCCTGTTGCAAGCACCCTTAAACCCTACTTTTCCCAGGGTAAATACATCTAACCCTAAGTGCACCCAGTGCCCAATGCATTGGGTGCACCAAACCCCAAATGCACCTATCCCAAATGAATCCAATAACAAGTGCACCTGAAATCCAGTCCCCTTTACCCTGATTTAGCCAACACGAAGAGACCCCAGTCACAAATGCGCCCAACCTAGAGTGCACACAAAGAAAAATGTACATCATCAAACATGTATAATCCAATTGCACTAGTCCCAATTGCTCTGAACCCCAACTGTACTCAACTCCAAATGCACATGACTAAAGGTACATCCAATCCCAAGTACATTCAGTCTCAAAAGCACTCAGCCATTAGTGCACATAGCACCAAGATGATACAACCCCAAGTGCTGCCAGCCCCAAATATTCCCAAATCTCACCTGCAGCCCCCCTTAAGTACACCCAACTACAACTGCACCTACTTCAAGGGAACCTAAAGTTACGTGCATCCAATTATGAGTGCTCTTCATCACAATATAATCAACCCCAACGGTACACGGCCCCAAGTGTCTCTGCTCCTGAGTTCATATTGCAACAACATGGAAAGGGGCATCCCCGAAGGATAAGAAACACACATATAGAATCAACCAAAAACCCACAGAACAGCTATTTTTCTTTAGAAAATGTATTTTTATATAATCATTTTTAGTAAGATTCTCATGATAATAAACACAGAAAGATTCATATTAATCAGCTTCTAATACATAAAAATGTCATTAGGTAGTGCAGGAAAAGAAGAACATCAGCCCAAAGGCTAATAGAACAATAAAACCATGCCACACAATTCAGTCATTCAATCAATCAACCACAAACTCACAATCATACAATACATACATTCATATTCAATCGAAGCGTCATTTCATCATACAGTTGAGGAAGAGCTCCTGAGTTCACCCAACTGAGACAGCAGACAAATGTTATTCCACACAACCAAAATAATTATTTAGCTCTGTGAAAAAAGTTTGAGGAGAGGATTTACGAATCCCCCTCTTGACAGCGGTGTGTGTCCTGGGCAGGAGGATTCCCTGCCTCTCTCCCACCCCTCCAAAGCCTTGCCAGTCCAGTATCTTATTTACAGGCTCTGCTAGGATCAAAGTGGGGAAGCCAGGGTCGACAATACATAGACAACCCTGACAGCATCACAAGTGGTACTGCTGGAGCTGCGTTAACAGCCTAAGATGTTGTCTTCTAACCTATTCTCTCTGGCCCTCATCAGAAATGCAGAAGGGCCAGGATACCTTGCCGAGTGATAATGTGCTCTAAAAATCTGCATAACATAACCTAACAAGGCTGTGGAATCCTTGCCGCATACTCCTATGTGTTCCAACAGTTCCCTGATGGAAATCAGACATGTGGAACTCTTGATCCAGGCTCTAGTTATTGCCTTTTCTGCTGAAAGCAGAGAGGACAGGTGGCAAGTGGCCCATGACTGCTGCCCTTAGCCCATGTGATATTGATGCAGAATGCTAGACCTAGTAAAAAGGTAGGCCCTTACAAGAAGATTCTCCACCCTGCATGGAGGCCAAGTTTGGTGCTGTAAAGGGATCTACCACAAAGCTCTATGCCCTTCAGAGACATTTCTTTTTTTTTATTCTATTTTTTATTAACAACATAGGAAAGGGTGGTGGTCATCACAGTCAGAGACATTTCTGATCTGTGTCAGTGTTAGTGCCGAGAAGATCAAAGGAAAAGTGAACTACTGTGATCCAGGCTGTCCCCAGGCCTGTCTTTTACTTAATTTTTACCAATAAGCTGTTAGGTTTGGAAGATAAATTATTGCTTCTTCTCGCTTAAGTATGCTATCATCCCTTCACCCATCGCCAGCATGAAAACCAGGGGACTCCTGCTCCGACGTGAGCTTTATCAGATGAAACCCGCAGTCGACATACAACCTGAGGCTACCAAAATACTGTAAGATTGATTTTAGAAGTATCTCTGACACTGGAGCTAGTGCTCGGTCCATGGAGCAGGACTGAGAGTGGCAGACCCAAGACAGTTGGCCAAAAAGGGTCAGGTAAGCATTTCCTGGGGTGAGAGAGTTCACAGCGAAGGGGCAGGGAGCTTTCCCAAGCAGAAAGGTGCTGCAACCCCCAAACCCAGCACAACGGGAAAAGGGTGCTGTCCTTCAGAACTCGAAGTTCACACTTCAAGTGGACAGCATCTCTAAAGCCTAATGTTCTATCCAACAAGCCCCTTGTTTTTCAGACACTTGCAGTGCTAAGGACCAGGATCTATGCCTTCATTGTCCTTGAAAAGGAAGGCCACCCTATTTTGCCTTTATCATCATCTACTATGTCAAACCCTTGGGATTTGCAGTTCCTTTTACTAAGACGTGCTGGTTGTATGCTTGCAGCCGTACACAGCGATCCACGTTTTATAGCATGTGAGAGCGGCACCAGGCATAAGTAATCAATGACCTATAGTGTGCATGTTGTGGTGCTTGAATCGAACAGTCTTAGGGAACATATTCACAGAGTCTGGAGTTTCTAAATATTTTGTATGCTGGTTGCCTATTTCTATGGTCAGCCTTTCATTATTAGTCAATATATGTGCTCCTGTTCTCCATTTATGACACATTAGAGATGAATGTCCGTTGGGTTGGTGCACCTACGATTGAGCAGGAGAAAGGGGCTCTGATTAAGTTGGTACAGATGAGTGTGTCAGCTATGTCTACGTTGAATCTGAGGTTGTTTCTGATAACCCAGTGAATGGCCTTGTAGAGGCAGTTTTAAACGTTGGGAGTGTCAAGGAATGGCAATCGACTTACTATGGTAATGTTGTGAGTGTGGTCAGCATGTATGTAGCATGTTACTATGAGGTAATTGATTGGTGGTGTGGTTAGTGCCTGAACAAAATGGACAGTTCGGGACACTGCTCCGTGCCTCGCCACCAAAAACGGGACACCGTCTCAATAAATCTGCTCCTTCGACCTGTTCCAGTATGTGAACACTCACTTCTCAAGTCTGGGAGCTCTCGCTGGCCATTAAATAACTAATACAAAGCTATTCTAGGGATGACCAAGCACTGAGCCTTCCATCCGTCCAGCCTAAAATGGCGGCCACCCTCCTCTTTAGCCCTCTTCTCTACCACTTGCTCCTGACGAGCATGCTGATGCTGATATTGTAAACAAAAACAGCAAAACAAACTGGTTAATTACCACCAATATCCGGTAAGAGAGCTACACAACTGACAGCAGTCCATCCTCATGGCATAAATAAACTCTGAACCGCAACGCAAAACTGCACACCTGCTTGCAACATCACTGCCAGGCTGAGAGATATCGAGTCACTCTCCACCTCTGCAAACAGTCCCCAGTCCCTAGTCTCTGTTTTCCCTGCCTCAACAAACGATTTGGTCAAGTCATATCACTGTTGAGAGAGAGAGTTTAACACTCCAGTCATAGCTCTCCTAAAGTAGCTAAATGCTTAAAGCAGCTAAACAAGAATGCCCCGAGATGTCCAGAGATTGCAGCACTGCAAATTACTCACTGTAAGGGGATCTGTGGGAGCATAAATATGATATTAAGCAACTGTTCTCCATGTTGTGTCTTCATCATGACGTCATAAGCCATGCAAACCCTGGCTTCTATACATAGGCCGGACGAAGGTAAAGTCCAAGAACTGTTTGTGATTGTTAAGCTTCCCATTTGTTTTCAAGAACTGAAGGAACAGGTAGGTAAGAAGTAGATAAGAAAGGAAAATCACCACACCTGTCCTCACACCCCGATAATGTATTAATGCTCTGCTACAGATTTTTGTTTGTTATTGTATCTAGCATAACTTACAAAATCAACTGTCTATACACATGTGACTCAGATATTTTGAGGTACGTCAATGTAGTTCAAACAGTATATAAATACTGCACCAACTGTGTTTGGCAGGGCATACTTTAGAGCCTACTGCTTCATGTCTCAAGCTTAAGCTTAAATAAACATACCTCCATGACTGTGTTTGATTACTATCTTCATTAACAGACAAGTGCCCTGATTTGTGCGTTCACAAATTGAGAATCGTCCAGGATCCACCAAGTCAATCCAGACGGACCAAAGGAGCCGTGGTGAAGGGGCCATTCAAAGAACTGACTGACTTCAAAGTATGTTTCCCGCGTCGCAGTCTGAAGGGATCAC
This sequence comes from Lissotriton vulgaris, assembly GCF_964263255.1. NCBI lineage: Eukaryota > Metazoa > Chordata > Amphibia > Caudata > Salamandridae > Lissotriton > Lissotriton vulgaris. The sequence continues at coordinate 1,057,742,495 of NC_141693.1, read as the reverse complement.
CAGCTCCTTAATACACAAGGTTGACTCGGCTGGATCCAAAGAACTCAGGGGCAGATTTACAATCCCTTTGCGCCACTTTCGTCATTTTTAACATGGGAAAAGTGACGCAAAAGTGGCGCAAGGGGCTTGTAAATCTCCCCCTCAGAGGCAACTCAGTTGTCCAGACCTGGTAAGAAGTAGCATGGATGTGTGCAATGAAATGATATGGGAAACGTCTAATGATAAATATGGCAATAGGGACAGTACAGTGCATCGTACTTTGTTATGTGGTAGTCTAAAATGTTGTTGATTTTAAGTTGCCACCCCCTTTTGTACCGCTTTTGGCCGCCATAAGTGTGGCAGGGTATGCTCAGACGAGAGTCCCTTGCTCACTTTGCCACTGGATTCAAGCAAGCCGGGCTGAAAACGGCTGGAATGCCAGAAACCGGTCCTCGGAAGCTTGTTTCCGGTCCAGGGAAGACATGGCTTGGCAGTTCGGGCTGGACTGTTCCCATGAGGCACAGGGTCAGACTGATTTGCAAATGGCCATGTCTGAACTGGGGTGGCAGAGTGGACTAAAGAACGGTGATGGATTAAACCCAGATCTTTTGACTGGGTGTGAGTGTTTGATTGATTCAGATGCTCCGTCCATCACCACCCCCTTTTGTACCGCTTTAGGCTGCCACAAGTGTGGCAGGGTATGCTCAGACGTGAGTCCCTTGCTCACTTTGCCACTGGATTCAAGCAAGCCGGGCTGAAGACGGCTGGAATGCCAGAAACCGGTCCTCAGAAGCTTGTTTCCGGTCCAGGGAAGACATGGCTTGGCAGTTCGGGCTGGACTGTTCCCATGAGGCACAGGGTCAGACTGATTTGCATATGGCCATGTCTGAACTGGGGTGGCAGAGTGGGCTAAAGAACGGTGATGGATTAAACCCAGATCTTTTGACTGGGTGTGAGTGTTTGATTGATTCAGATGCTCCGTCCATCACCACCCCCCTTCGTACCGCTTTTGGCCGCCATAAGTGTGGCAGGGTATGCTCAGACGTGAGTCCCTTGCTCACTTTGCCACTGGATTCAAGCAAGCCGGGCTGAAGACGGCTGGAATGCCAGAAACCGGTCCTCCGAAGCTTGTTTCCGGTCCAGGGAAGACATGGCTTGGCAGTTCGGGCTGGACTGTTCCCATAAGGCACAGGGTCAGACTGATTTGCATATGGCCATGTCTGAACTGGGATGGCAGAGTGGGCTAAAGAACGGTGATGGATTAAACCCAGATCTTTTGACTGGGTGTGAGTGTTTGATTGATTCAAATGCTCCATCCATCACCACCCCCTTTTGTACCGCTTTTGGCCGCCATAAGTGTGGCAGGGTCTGCTCAGACGTGAGTCCCTTGCTCACTTTGCCACTGTATTCAAGCAAGCCGGGCTGAAGACGGCTGGAATGCCAGAAACCGGTCCTCGGAAGCTTGTTTCCCGTCCAGGGAAGACATGGCTTGGCAGTTCGGGCTGGACTGTTCCCATGAGGCACAGGGTCAGACTGATTTGCATATGGCCATGTCTGAACTGGGGTGGCAGAGTGGGCTAAAGAACGGTGATGGATTAAACCCAGATCTTTTGACTGGGTGTGAGTGTTTGATTGATTCAGATTTTCCGTCCATCACCACCCCCTTTTGTACCGCTTTTGGCCGCCATAAGTTTGGCAGGGTATGCTCAGACGTGAGTCCCTTGCTCACTTTGCCACTGGATTCAAGCAAGCCGGGCTCAAGATGGCTGGAATGCCAGAAACCGGTCCTCGGAAGCTTGTTTCCGGTCCAGGGAAGACATGGCTTGGCAGTTCGGGCTGGACTGTTCCCATGAGGCACAGGGTCAGACTGATTTGCATATGGCCATGTCTGAACTGGGGTGGCAGAGTGGGCTAAAGAACGGTGATGGATTAAACCCAGATCTTTTGACTGGGTGTGAGAGTTTGATTGATTCAGATGCTCCGTCCATCACCACCCCCTTTTGTACCACTTTTGGCTGCCATAAGTGTGGCAGGGTATGCTCAGACGTGAGTCCCTTGCTCACTTTGCCACTGGATTCAAGCAAGCCGGGCTGAAGACGGCTGGAATGCCAGAAACCGGTCCCCGGAAGCTTGTTTCCCGTCCAGGGAAGACTTGGCTTGGCAGTTCGGGCTGGACTGTTCCCATGAGGCACAGGGTCAGACTGATTTGCATATGGCCATGTCTGAACTGGGGTGGCAGAGTGGGCTAAAGAACGGTGATGGATTAAACCCAGATCTTTTGACTGGGTGTGAGTGTTTGATTGATTCAGATTTTCCGTCCATCACCACCCCCTTTTGTACCGCTTTTGGCCGCCATATGTTTGGCAGGGTATGCTCAGACGTGAGTCCCTTGCTCACTTTGCCACTGGATTCAAGCAAGCCGGGCTCAAGATGGCTGGAATGCCAGAAACCGGTCCTCGGAAGCTTGTTTCCGGTCCAGGGAAGACATGGCTTGGCAGTTCGGGCTGGACTGTTCCCATGAGGCACAGGGTCAGACTGATTTGCATATGGCCATGTCTGAACTGGGGTGGCAGAGTGGGCTAAAGAACGGTGATGGATTAAACCCAGATCTTTTGACTGGGTGTGAGAGTTTGATTGATTCAGATGCTCCGTCCATCACCACCCCCTTTTGTACCACTTTTGGCTGCCATAAGTGTGGCAGGGTATGCTCAGACGTGAGTCCCTTGCTCACTTTGCCACTGGATTCAAGCAAGCCGGGCTGAAGACGGCTGGAATGCCAGAAACCGGTCCCCGGAAGCTTGTTTCCCGTCCAGGGAAGACTTGGCTTGGCAGTTCGGGCTGGACTGTTCCCATGAGGCACAGGGTCAGACTGATTTGCATATGGCCATGTCTGAACTGGGGTGGCAGAGTGGGCTAAAGAACGGTGATGGATTAAACCCAGATCTTTTGACTGGGTGTGAGTGTTTGATTGATTCAGATGCTCCGTCCATCACCACCCCCTTTTGTACCAGTAGTGTGACTGGAAGCATTTGGATTGTGACAAAGAAGATTCACCATTACAGCACTAAAATAATTATCTTATAGAAGTAGTGAAAAATGAGTAGTTGTAGTAAATTGTGTGATATAAATAAACATGTAGATGAAGTACAGTCATGCCCAGAATGGGAGATGATGACGAAACAAGGAATGAAAACTGGACTGCTTTTGCATTTATGGCATACATATACTGAAATGGATTCCTCGTTACAGTTTCCATTGAATGACTCTTTTGATTATGATAAATTGAATTATCTAAAGTAATGGATGTTTGAGGAAGAGGAAATTGAGACTGTTGCAATTGGATGTGCTGAATAGGTGGGAAAAATACTCCAGGCAAAACATATGAAGGAAGTAATGAAGACGGAAAGGGAGAAAGAAAGCAAATACAGCAGGAAGAAAAGGGCCAATGAATTTGCTGAAGAGATGAGGGGACATCATACGAAGGAGAGTAAAAAATTATGGTATATAACTCAGAACAGATGGCCTCGGCTCCTTC